>NC_045602.1:91449313-101449313 GCF_009762305.2 Zalophus californianus
CCTCCTCACTCCACCGGCAGCCCTGGTCCTCACCCAGAAGTGGATCCCACAGTCGCTCCCCTTCCTCAGGAGGGTTTCCTGATGCCATCTCAGTTCCTACAGGATGGGGCTTCTCCCTAGCTGTGTGTGCTAAGGATTTGGCCTTTCTGCAATCCAGGACTGTTCCTGCTCCTCCCCCCGACCCAGGACCTTCCCTTCCTCCTTCAAACATTGCAAACATAGATCCCCTCCCTGCAACCTCCCCCCAAAACTGGTCCCAATTCTCAAGTTAACAATAATGAAAATAATAACAAAGTGCATTTCATGCTTACAGTGGGTGAGCCACCATGTCAAGTACATTGCTGGCGTTACTCAATTCTCACAAAACTATGAAGGGGTAGTATTTTTACCCCTTTTTACAAATGGAGAAACTGTGGCACAGAGAGGATAAGGCTTTGAAGGGCCAGAGCCAGGATCTGACCCACAGAACCAGGAAGCTCCAGAGTGTAAGCTCTGCCCAGACCATAAGGCTTCCCAGCTCCAAAAAATCCAAAGGGAGCTGGAGAGGGTGTGATTAAATAACCTCCGAAAAGTGCCATATCTTCGGTTTGCATGAATCCTGAAGTGAACACTGAGAAGTGTAGTTCGTGCACGAGCCCAGGAACCCAGCCCTTCTCCGCCTGGCCGCATCACCGCCATCTCTCACCTCTACACTCCTGGGCACCGAGGCCAGGGTTACAGTCTGGCAGTGGCTGCACAGGCCATTTGCACATCCTGGCCTGATCTTCCCTTCTTTCCCCACTTAGTTCCCACATATCCCTTCAGCCTCCTTTCATTTGTCTCCTCCCCAGGAAAGCCAACCCCAGCGCCCTGACCATGACAGAGCCGCATTCCATAAGCTCACAGTTCCACGTACCACTCAATAGTCACACACAGGACAGTGTGATGTAATACTTATTTGGTGATTGTTGGATCACAATCTTTCTCCCCCCAACTAGGCTGTGGGGTTTATGAGCACAGAATGGTGAATCCCTAGTGGCCAGCTCTGCATCCTGGCACCTAAGCGAATGAATGAATGAATGAATGAGTGAATAAATCAAGGAATGGCCACTCATTTGT
Organism: Zalophus californianus; assembly: GCF_009762305.2. Taxonomy (NCBI): domain Eukaryota; kingdom Metazoa; phylum Chordata; class Mammalia; order Carnivora; family Otariidae; genus Zalophus; species Zalophus californianus. The sequence continues at coordinate 91,450,412 of NC_045602.1, forward strand.
CTTTTGCACAGGGTCCCCCAGGCTGTCAGCTGCCTTTGGTGTCATCGGTTCCCTGGAAACTTCACAGAAGGTACATGCAGCTTCCCAGCCCTTCCTATCCTCTGTAGCCCTCTCATTCTTTTGCCCATGGCTGGTCTGATTGACAGACTTGACTCTCAGTGCTGTCCTGGACATGATGATGTGGGTCATGGGCACGGTCGTATGCCCTAAAGAAGCCAAACCAGAGACCACTATAAGAGTTCAGATGACTATTTTCCGCTTCTCCTGGCTGAATTCAGCTCAGATGCACTGAGCAAGAAGAAACACCTATCACACAGCTTCATTTCATTTCCCTAATGCCAGAGAAATGCATTCAGTGCACCTACTATGTGGGAGGCTTTTGAGGTTCTCTGGAGCCCCAGTGGCAGAACGGGTTGTCTCAGTCTTCAGTGAGGAGTATAGAATACGGTAGCAGTGCTCCTGTCACTTTGGATTCATGTTATGATCACAGATCACAGTTTCTAGAATTCTAAACCAGCTGATAGCTGCAAAATGCCTAAGTGGCGGCCACACAGTGTGTTTGTCATGAGCACTTCTCTAAATTGATGCACAATCCTGAAACTCTGTCTAAGCAGGATCTAATTGAAAGTTACGGCTCTCCTTTCTAGGAAAAAGGGAACCATATACACCTAAGTAATTTTGCACACAGTTTCAAAGCCTTCACAGGCCTCCAGAGGCCCATCTGCTAAGGGAAAAGGAGGACCAGGGCCTCAGGCTATCTCCTCTTCCAGCAGATATTAATTTGTAAGTTATTTTTTAAGTGTTTAAACGTTAAGAGAGTTATATGTCTAGGCCAAAGTTCACTCCTCGTTAAAGTTAACCTCTGCTCACTTCCAAACGTCCTTCCATCCTCCCGGCTTGCACCAATGACAGTCACATCAGACCTCAGTCACCAGACTGGACTCTGGGGTGGGGACCACTGACGTAGTCTCTCAGAGCATGCTAGTTGGTGGCAAAGCTGAGCCCACAGAGGGACACAGTTTCTACACAAGGATCCGTAAAGATCTCTAAGATATAGTTTGTTGAAAGTTTTTGGTTTGATGTGCTTGATGGCTTTGACTGGAATTGGAGCTGTGGAGGTTGTTGGTTTCAGCTGGCCTAAGCTCATCTCACACAGGCGCATGAGATTCTTCCTGTCCTCGCCAAGAACGGCAAGGTGTTGGCAGCCCAGTCCCAGTTTTGTTTGCACAGCTGCATGACTTCCAGCTCACTACAAGCATTAAGAAAAACGGGTGACAGAAGCTCTGTCTAAGCACTAAGGGTGAAGGAGGTGGGGAAAGGTCATTTGCCTTTTAAAAACACTTTTTATCTTTAAGGCACTGTTCCTTGAAGATCTTCGTAAATTGTTTTACAATGCTTCTGGACGGCATCTTTCTTTTTTAGTGTGAGGAATTATATATAACATAAACTTCACCAGTTGAACCATGTTTAAGTGTGCACTTTGGGGCATTAAGTACATTCACAGTATTCTACAGCCATCACCACCACCCATCTCCAAAACTTTCTCAGCATTCCAAACTGAAACTCTGTACACATTAACAATAACTCCCCAATCTGCCTCCCCCAGGCACCATTCTACTTTCTGTCTCTCTGAATCTTACACTCTAGGCACCTCATCGAAATGGAAGTACACAAACTGTAGCCTTTGGGGTCTGGCTTATTTCACTTAGCACAAGTTCATCCATGTCAAAACATCTGTCAAAATGTCATTACCTTTGAAGTGTGGATAATGTTCAGTTGTATGTATATACTGGTCTTGTTTACCTATTTATCTGTTGATACATATTTGGGTTGTTTCCATCCTTTTGCTATTGGGGATATACTGCTATAAATATTGGTGTGCAGGTATCTGAGTCCTTGTTTTCACTTCTTTCAGGTATATATTTAGAAGCAGTATTGCTGGATCATATGTTAATTCTGTTTCTAATTTCTCTATATCCTCAACAATGGACTGAAGCATTTTTAAGCAAGAGATTTTTACACATACATAATCTTTTCAGCATGATGTTCTCAATAGTTTTATCAAAACTAACAATACTCTCAATAGTTTTAAAAAAATAGTTTTCAGTGTTCAGGATTTGAGTCCAAATAAAATGTCTCCAAGAAAAGCCTATCTGATAATTCATGACAGGAGATGGGAAATATACTAATAAATGACACTTGATTTTGAAAAGAGTTCAGGTTCCATTAAGAGTTAAGAACGCATATATCTTCTCATCATGAGCATCACATTCAGATAAACATAATCCAGCCCTCACATTTAGATAAATTTAATCTGGTTTTTAAATAAATCAACTTTGATTCAACATGGAATGTCAAAAAGGGTGATGCACCACTTTTATAGAACAATTTCAAATAAAACCTTCCTGTAACACTACTGCGATCTTACTTTATCACTATCAAGGATCCTATGTAAGTATTTAAAACAGCACATGAAGTATTTAGAGTGAGCTAGAAGTCTAAGTAGACATAAAAACAACATATGTGGACAAGAGCAGCTAGGATTCCGTGTTCCACGCAAGTTAGTTAGCATTCACTGCTGGAAAGACTTCTTCAGTTGGGTGTCATAACAGCTTTAGTGCTTGACCAAGTGACGAAACCAGATATGATTATCATAAATTTTATATTCAGTTCCCTTTAGAAATGGCACACAATCAGGTTCAAAGGTGGAAATTATGCCAAGCTTCTTTAAGGAACTTTTGGAAATCAATAAGGAAAAAAAAACACCAACAACCCAATACAGATTAGCAAAGAACACAAATAGACAATTCACACATAAGAGTACAAATAGTAGAGATTTCACTGACAAATGTAATAGTATAAAAACAATGACAGACCAATATCTAGAGCAGTTGGCCCAAAGGTAAACATAATGTTTGAGGCAGCACAAGTATGCATGAAAAATGCAATCTCAGGGTCAGTTAGGAAAAAAAAAAATCTATCCATGGAACTGTCCTTACCTGTTAGCTGTCCTGAAGAAGTAAAAGGGAGTGAACAATTTTCACGTAAGGGCTTTCACTGGAGTACATTTATATTACTAAAAATTGAGAAAACAACCTACTTACCCATAAGGAGAAGACTGAATAATTTACAATATACCTATGCATTGGTTCATTATGCAGTCATTGAAGTAACGTTTTAAATTATTTAATGGAACTAGTGGTAATTATTTCACAATGTATACATTTCTAAAGTTGTACACTATAAATAGAATATTGTCAGTTAAACTTGAAAAAAGCTGGAAAACGTTGGGGAAATGCTCACTATATCATAATGAGTAAATTAGATTACACTATTCTCATAAGAAATGATCTGATTTAAAAAATAAATCTATAAAACTAGACCGGAGGGAACCGTACCGAACTCTACACTGCACTGGGACCCGTGGAGACGCTCGCGACTGCCACGTCCCACCCACCCGGCCCCGGCCCCGCCCACCGCTACACCGCCCAGCCACTCACCCGGCGCCACCCGAGTCCGCCCAGCAGGCCGGGCCACGCCCCTCACGGACTCCTTGGAGCGTCGCGGAGGCGAGGGCCAGGCGGCTCACCGCCCATTGGCTGTCGGGCCATCGGCCCCGCCCCACCCCTCCGAGACCTCTCCTTTTCAGGGCTCCTCGGAGGGCAGGAGGCGGAACTGGGGCGCTGGGTCACGTGGGGCGCGCCGCCGCCGGTGTCCGCTGTCAGACGGTCTTCCACTTCGTCCTCCAGTTCGTCCTCGGTGGTCGCAGGATGATGATGTTGGTGCCATCCGTGAGACCCGGGCAGTCCCGCTAAGGTGCAGGAGCTCTGGGTTCAGAGGGCCGCTGCGGGCGAGGGCTCCCCCAGGGTACCAGCGAGGGGAGAGTAGGCCGGTCAGGGGTCGAGGCGGCTGCGGCCAGAGCCCCGCCGTGTGTGGGATCTTGGGGAGGAACGACGGCGCCACCTAGTGGGTGATTTTCCTAACGTTTGGATTCCCAGGCTCCAAAAGACAAAGTAGATGAAATGAAGCATATTTACACAGCTTGGGGGTCAGTCAAGAGTTTGGGTTTTAGCATCCGCCTGAAACTTGGGCAGATCATTAGAACTTTATTTCTCACAAGGTTAATTGGTGATTTTTAAATTTTTTAAATGTCTATTTTTTTGTGAGACCCCAGTATGTTTCAGAGAAATATCTACCTGGAGACTTCGTTGCTCCAGGTCAGACTCAGGTTGGCTGTTCTGTGGGGAGAAGTGAGGCCTCTCATCGTGGATGCCTGCAACTTGAATGCCCTTTACATCTACCTACGAAAACATACTCCTAATTCTTAAATGAGATTTTAATTGTAAAAGCAAAACATGCACACTATAAAAATGGAGAGTCTGAGAGAATATACAACACCAAATGCCTTGTTCCCACATTAAAACCCTAGAATCCAACCCCTAAGGACAGCCATCGTTAACTTATTGCCAATCCTTCCAGAAAGTCCATGCATACAGAGCAAGCGTAAAAGGAATCTCATTTTTTTTAAACACGAAAATCAATTTTCTCATCTGTAAAACGAGGTTGGAAGTAGTGCAAAACACCTTGAATAGTTCTTGGAATGTTGATTGCACTGCCTGTGATAACTATTGTTAATATTCTACAAAGATTTAAAATTTTTCTGACTACCATGCATCCCTAAGATTTCATGTCATTCATATCATGTACAGGTCTGCCTCTTGTTTTCAAGGCTGCAAAATAATCCATTCTGTGGGAATATTATAATTTACTTAATCTCTTAGTGTTGGACATTTGAGATGCTTTCACTATTATCACAGAGACTGCTATGACGAATTATCTTGTATGAAGACGTGATGTGTGTGTATGGCTATCTGCAAAATACTCATACAGTTGACCCTTGAAAAACGGGGTTAGGGCCACTAGCCCCTCTGTAGTCAAAAACCCACATACAACTTTTGACTCCCCCCAAAGCTAACTGTTGTTAGCTGATAGCCTACTGTTGTTCAGAAGCCTTACTGATAACATAGTTGATTAACACATATTTTTATGTTATATGTATTATATACTATATTCTTTCAAAAGAGTAAACTAGGGAAAAAATTTACGAAAATCATAAGAGAGAATGCATTTACAGTCCTGTAATGTAAAAAATCCGTGTATAAGTGGACCCACGTGATTCAAACCCTCGTTGTTAACTGTACGTGGAAATGCAACTGCAAGGATAGGGGAGGTGGGTTTTAAATGTCACTTTCCCTCAGAAGAGCCTGCACCAGTCAGCATCCCCCAAAACTGAGCAGGAATGCTCCTTTCCCTAGACCCTAGCCAACATGGAGTATAGCACAATGTTTTGGTCCATTATCACTCTGATGAATGAAAGGTAGTAGTGATTCATGTCGGTTGGACAAATTAATTGAAAGTTGCTGAATTAAAAAAAAAAGTTGCTGAACGGCCCATCACACTGTCTTACATGTTAAAAAAGATTAATTGAGGGGTACCTGGGTGGCTCTGTCGGTTACATGTCTGACTCTTGGTTTTGGCTCAGGTCACGATCTCATTGGTTTTGAGCATGAGCCCACCCTCTGCCCCTCCCTCCACTTGAGCTCTGTCTGTCTCTAAAATAAGTCTTTAAAAAAATAAAATAAAAAGGATTAATTGACTTCCAAAAGACCTGGAGGTAGGGCACATGGGCTTTGTGGTTGGATTAGTTCTATGGTGCATCAAAGCCACCGTGCACCCAATTTCCTTTTTCCCTCTGCTCTTCAGTTATTTGCTTGGCCCAGGTCCCTGAACCTGCTACTCTTGCAGTGGCAGCAGGATTACTCTGACCGCCAGAGACCCATTAGGAAGTTTACCCAGAGATGAGCAGGGGTCCAATCCCTTAAAAATCTGTTACAAGGGGGATTCCAGGGAAACAGCTACAACATCCACTACAGCAACATGTAATTTAAAAATGAGATTAGGGGCGCCTTGGCAGTGCAGTCAGTTAAGGGTCCAACTCTTGGCTTCAGCTCAGGTCATGATCTCAGGGTTGTGAGATTGAGCCCCGCATCGGGCTCCGAGCTCAGCATGGAGTCTGCTTGAGGTTCTCTCGCCTTCTCCCTCTACCCCTCCCACTCGTGCTCACTCACTCCCTATCTCTAAACTAAATAAATAAATCTTTAAAAAAAACTTAAAAAAAATGAGGTTGGAGTGCTTTGTCTGATCTTAATATTCATCTGTATATCTATGATGTGCATGCATGAATCTTTTTACAAGTTTTCCATTTTGCTAAGCCTTTTACTGATTTGTACAAATTATGGTAAAGGAATTGGTAAATGGTAAAGAAATTATCTTTAAATTGTTAAGAAAATATCATTGTCCTGTGACAAATATTTTCCCCCAATTTATTGGCATCATTTAGGCTCTGACAGTGGCACCTCCTTAAATTTTGCACCTTAGGCACCTCATCTTACCCAGACCCAGCCTTCTGTCTATAGGACAGAGGAACTTCCTACAGTTTTTTGTTTGCTTTTTACAAAGGAGACATGGTGCCTGAATTAGGCCAGGTTGTAGAGGAGGCAGGGCTGGTCAACCAATGCAGCATCCAATCTCTGATCTTACCCAAGATGCCAGAGCTACATGCTCTGAAAAGCAGCTCCTACCAGACGGCTCTTCCCAGTCTGAGAGAATCAACATATCTTTAAGTGATTATTGGGGGAATTTAGGATTCTGTAGTCCCGTTGCCCTGTCAAGTCTCAGCGGCAGGGTCAGACTCCTAAAGGAAGCCCTTCCCATTCTGCTCCACACCCCCCTCCCCGTGCTTTAGGAGTGAGCCTAGATTGTATTGATCAGTGGCCTCAGTTCCTCACCCCACATATGACCCATGCATTTCTACTTTTTCTCTAAAAGGTGGTGTCTATTTCCAAATCTGTTGACCTTGAACTCGGCCATATGACTTGATGGAGCCAATGGAGAGTGCAGCAGTTACAATGTGCCAGTTCCAAGCCTTGGCTTCAAGGGGCCAAGCCTGCCCCTGCTTGCGCTCTTGCACCTCTGCCATCACCATGAGATCACCCCTGGGAAAGCCCACTGATCCCAGCAGGAAGATGAGGGCATGTGGATCAGAGACTTGCCAGCTAAGGTGAACCAGCTCAGCCCAGGCTAGAAGAGCACCCCTGCACACACCCTCATAACTTGCAAACTCCAATAAGATCAGCTAAGCCTCAGCCTTGTGTCACCTGAATGAAGTAAAAGCTTCTGCTGTGTGCTGCTGGGGTTGGGGGAATGTTTGTTACCCAGCATTATTGAAACCATAAGTAACTCACACAGAACCCTACAGAAATCTGTGCGGTCTTCTTCCTACTGTATTTACATAGTGATCCACCACTTCAGTCAATAAACTGCTAGCACACAGAGATCTCTCTTTGGGGACATACCTATTTCCAAAAACTAGCACAATGCACAGACACCGTCTTAGCCAAATTCACAAACACTTATTCTAACCTGTGTTAGAATCTTAATAGTTTTTATAAACTTATATTTTACCTTAGTAAAGACAAAGGATGTTTTAAAATATTGCTCTGCTGCTTTGTTGAAAAAGTGCTGAAAACATTGTTTACCCTTAACAGTAGGGGTAAAAATACTTTGCCTGGTCGTCCTTAATTTCAGAAATGATGGGGACAAGTTAAAGATGACAACCTGGACTCATATATGCAGTCCTCTGGTATTCTGCAGGACCCCCAAAGACCCCTCTCTGGCTGTTTTTGCCCCCTACCCTGGGATTGGGAGAGGTTTCTGCTCCTGAAAGAACTGCTCGGCAGGAGACTCTTAAGGATCCTGTGATCCTGCAGGCTGGATTTTGGGGACAAAACGCTGGTCACCAGTGGGCTCCCTGGACCGTACCTGACACTCCAAGGCAGATCTCCCACAGGAATTCCCGTCCACAAAACCTTAAAAGTCCATTGTGGGCTTTTAAGACACCCGAGGCCAAATTCTGTCCGTGCCTGGCCCTCTGCCTGGCCTGTTCTTTCCTCCAGCGGGGGTGGGGGGAATCCCTGGTTGGAAGAGGAGGAGGAGGAGAGCAGCCCTGAGGGCTTTTTGCTCGCCTGGGGCAGCTGAGGGCAGTCCAGGCCCCGCCCCCCGCCCCCCGCTGTGTGGGCCAGCAGCTTGCAGTCAGGTGGGCACCGTCCCATCACCACTGGCTGGCTTGGAGGAAGGATGGGGCAGCCCGCAGCCAGGGTCTCTGTGCTCCACCTTGGGCTCTGAGCACCTCGTGGGCATGGCCCGGGGGCACCCTGGTGTCCAACGGGTAGGATTCCCACTCCCACGTCGCCCACTGTAACTATCACGTGCCTGCCACGTGAACAAAAACACTCGACAAGTCCTTGGTCTGTGAAATCACGGCGACCACGGCACTGACAAATAAGAACATTAAATATATAAAGGCCTCCAGCGGGAGTGAGGCTCGCCAAGTAGTGGAGTTGGGGGCAGGTCGATCTGAGGCTTGTGGCTCAAAACACGACTCAGGAAGGTGAGCAAAAACTCCAGAGGGGTGCGGGTGCAACCTGGGGACCCCTGGGAAAGATCTCCAGGCAGGAGAAACAGCGTTTGCCCGGCACCAGAGGGAGGGTGCAGGAATGACATGGCGTGGACTGCTGGGACTGCCCTTGCCACCGCCCCCCTCCAACCTCCGCCCCATTCCAAGGGTCCAGCTGATGGTCCAGAGAACCACTGCTCTCAAAGTGCTCTAGAGTGCATGTGGAAATAGGGATCAGTCTTAGAAGGCTCATGCTGCTTCCGAGGGTTGCAGCTCCCGATGTCCAAAAATGGGAGCACCTCAGTGTCCAAGATTACAGCCTTTTCGTTATATTGCGAGAAATGCCATGAGCTGGTGCGCTCAACCACCACCAAGCTTGTTGATGTTTATTACACCAGCATGGATGAAAAGAGGGACCAGGTGGCCATAAGTGGCGGATGCCACGCTGACATGGGACAGGAGTCCCATCTCTAGACAGAAGTCCCTGGGCGAGTTTTTCAGCTCTGTGCCTTCCTGTTCATTCCATGTCAGCACAGTCCACTGCCAGCCCATGAAGCCCCCAGAAACAGATGGCCAGATGAGTGTCCTCATTGTGATCTATGGGGCAGTGTAGTTTGAGGGCTGCCCACAATGCAACTCCCACCAGACCTTTGTTTTGAAACCACTCACTTGGTCACCACACACAGATAGGTTTCACAGGGCTGCTAGAAGTGGAGCCCCACAGGGGCTCGCCCTCCGCATGGTCTGTAATATGGAGGCCCCCCCTTGCCTTGTGGTGGACAGGGCTGCTGCAGCCCTGTGCTCTACTGAGGTTCACACCTTGAATATGAGCAGCCGATCTGCTGAGTAATTTGCAGTTTGCTATAATTCCCTTTTACCAAGCTATTTTTTCCCTTGCCCTATAAAAGGACCTAGTTATGAAATCCTGAAATACAAAAATGCAATGGAAATGTTGCCAAGTTAGTGCGGCTGGGATTGGAGGTGGGGGCGTTGGAGAAGTGTTGGGGGAAGGTTCAGCTATGGCGGCTGGCCGCCACATGCACAGCAGTTCACACATATGTGTGGCATTCCTTAGTGAAATAGCTCATCTTCAGGCTAGAGCAGAAGATTCAGGCACATACTCTAGGCTTTCCACTCCCACGTGACCCGGTCAGGAGAAAGAACATTCTGGAATTGGATCGCCTTTATACACTTTGCACTAGTCACTGAAAATAAGCCTAGTGATCACCTGACTCATCTCCCTCTCCCAGCTGGGAGGTGACAACTGAACAGTAATGGTAAAGCCCCAAGCAGGACGGCAGCAGAGCACAGGCAGGGAGGCGAGGTCTTTCCCACCTTGCCTCCATGGAACCTTGATGGACAGGAGAAATTCTCTCCTTTGGAGATGGAAGGGGGGTTTCTGCATTACCTGTCCTGTGCCCAACAAGGACTGTGGAACCCTGTCTGGTTCTGAGACATATTCCAGTTAAGGAGCTCCCTGTCCCCTCTGGTCACTCAGGCCCCAGTGGTGGTAACACTCTTTCCTCATTTCTGGGTTACCTGGGAATGTCTCTAGACCAGCAATTCTGCTTCCACTGTACCATCCACTACAGATAGAACCAAGCACATGCAGCTATTCGGATTTAAATGAATTAAAATAAAATAAAAACCCAGTTTCTCAGTTATAGGAGTCACATTACAAGTGCTCAGGAGTCCCGGGTGGCTGGTGAGACAGGTCTGCCCATGAGGGTTCTGCTGAAAAGCCTGATGACCTTCTGTTCTCGGCACCACTGGCCACAGCTCCCACCACCCCCCTCCTTCCCTATTTCCAGAGACCACAGTGCAGTTTAGAGTTTACTGGTCTGTGGTGTACATTAGGCTAAGAGCAAGGTGACCAACTAGTCCTAGTTTTTCAAGGACTTTATTTATCTTTCTTTATTTTTTTTTTTTATTTTTTATTTTTTTTAAAGATTTTATTTATTTATTTGAGAGAGAGAGAATGAGAGATAGAGAGCACGAGAGGGAAGAGGGTCAGAGGGAGAAGCAGACTCCCTGCTGAGCAGGGAGCCCGATGTGGGACTCGATCCCGGGACTCCAGGATCATGACCTGAGCTGAAGGCAGTCGCTTAACCAACTGAGCCACCCAGGCGCCCTATCTTTCTTTATTTTAAGATTTTATTTATTTGACAGAGAGAGACAGCGAGAGAGGGAACACCAGCAGGGGGAGTGGGAGAGGGAGAAGCAGGCTTCCTGCTGAGCAGGGAGCCCAATGTGGGGCTTGATCCCAGGACCCCGAGATCATGACCTGAGCCGAGGGCAGATGCTTAACGACTGAGCCACCCAGGTGCCCCTCCAGGACTTTATTTATCTTAGCACTGAAAGCCCACCTCCAGGAACCCCCTCCTGGGCAAACTGGGGTGATAGGTCTACCTGGCTAAGACCCACAGAGCAAATAATGTCTCATGGGGCTGTTTGTGGGATGGGGCCAGAGGGCTGCTCATGATGCCATGCACGGTCCCTTCAGTGGGGACCCTTTCCCCATTATCCTGATGACACCGTATGCTCACTCTTAGATGAAACAGTCCACATTCACCTCAATTCCACCTCCCCCCGCAAAGCCTCAAGTGTGGGTGGAAGGCTCTGTGCCTTGTCCCTTCCCTCAGCTGGGTCAGCCACCATCTTGGAGGAGGCAGAGGTACCCCTCTGGCCACCTGCACCTACCTCTGTTGCTCCTGGGTTTCTCAAGCATGAGCCTTTGGAGGTGAATGTTCTGGTAAGAGGAGTTTGTGTTCTCTGAACTTGTGATTTTTTCCTCTCCGAGGGTACTTGGGTGGGTTTTCTGAGGCCCCCCACATCGCTGAGGTGTTCTGGCCCTGGAGAACAGACCTCTTATTCTGGGGGCTCTTCCTCCCCCTAGCAACTCTGAGGAACCCTAAGGGCCACCTCCACATTCCTGTCGGCCTTTCCCAGATGCCCTCCAGCCTGCGCTCCCTGCTCAAGCCCATGTCTCAGCCTGGAAAACTGACGCAGGCTTGCTCCTGTGTACAGGCTCACCCCAGGGCAGCAGCCCCCTGCCTCTCCTCCTACCCTGTCCCCTCAGTCCTGCTGGCTCTCCATCCAGTCCCCAGGGTTCAGACCCCTTTGCTCCATGTCAGAGGGAAGTAAGACCCTTTCCAACATGGCAGCAATGCCCTGCCTAACCCAGCCATCCCAGGTGGATGCCACAGCACCGGCCTCTAGGTCCCTTCAGGCTGTGTCCAGTGGGGTCTCATAGACCCCAGACTATCCATGTCAAGCTAGGCAGACCCCCTGTTGAAGCCCCTTCTCTCTGGGCTAGAGGCAAGGGAGGTGGCACCTCACCACACTTCCCTGCTGAGGGGCCTTGGAGCTGGGGTGGGGAGACAGCTTTCTCTCAGAGATTTTCTCTCAGGAAACCTCTCCCCAAAATGCTCACCCCCCCTCCCCCCACTCCCTTCACCCTCTCTGTGCCATCTTATGAAGAAATCAACACTTGCACCCTTGATGGCCCATTTTGGCAAGCACCGGGGTCTGGGGTTTCCTGGCTGTTGCCAGTCTTGACTGGATGGGAGATGGTACCTCCTGCCATCACCGAGGTGGTTGCTATACAACAGGGAGGGGGATGGAAATGGTTAGTTTATGCATCTTCCTCCCTCCCTCCCTCCCTTTCTTCCTTTCTCCCTCCCTCCCACCACCCTTTCATACATATTTTTGTGATTTGCCTGTTCTTTTCTTGTGCTCTTGGTTTTTTTCTATTTTTTCCCTTACTGATTTGAAGGTTCTTTATATAGTAAAGAAATACTATGCCTGTGCTTTGTTGTACATACTTGCCTCCAGTTTGTTACTGATGAGTCCATTTGGCTGCGTGTAAAAAGGCCCCCAAACAACAGTGGCTTCAAGAGGATTGAAGTACATTTCTTGTTTCCCCTGAGACCCAAGGGAGGTCATCCAGTGCTGGTGAGGGACTCCATGAGGTTGACAGGGACCCCAGGGCCTGCTTTCCATTCCTCCACCCCTTGCATGTGGCCAAATAAGCCTCAGGGCCCAACAGAGCCTCTATCTAGAACATCAACTCTCACACCTGCTCTCTGAATGGCAGGGTAGAGGTAGATGGGTGGGAGGAAAGAAAAGATTGGATGCCCCAGTCTTTCAGGGAGACTTCCCTGAGGTGTCTCATAGCCCTTCCTCATACACCTCACTGGCCCCATCGGGTCTCAGGGCACACTAACTGTGTGGTCTAGGGAAGGCTGGTCTTTCATCTGAGTGCCTTCCCAACTAAACCCACTTTCCGTTGTTCCTGAAGGAGGGGAGAATGGGAGGCCACCAGAGGTGCCCTGGTGCTCTTCAGAATGCCATCTATACTTTTAATTTCCTGAACCGTTGTCGCACAGGAACACACACAGCTGCTGTCTTGAAGATTTTCAGGCCAATGTGATTCACAGACTCCAGAGATTTCACGTCAAGCTCTCTGATGGCCTGATGGGACTTGCACCCTCTATCCAAGGCTGAGGTGAGGCAGGTGCCATCCTACCTCACCCCTTAAGGGTTGAGGGCTTTCAAATTTGAAGCCCAGCATCTCCCTCCACATTAGTCTCTGCACTAATCCTCCCAGCCCACTCCACTGGCCTCCCTATGGGACAGAGCTCCAGGGTCTGACAATTCCGCATTGTGGTTTGGGACCTCACTTCCAAACTCACAAGTATTTCACCAGATCTCAGCTGAACTGCTTGTCTCTGCTTGCTAGGCATGTATCTATAGGATCGATTTGACTACTCTTCATATGTGACTTTGAAACTGAATTTATTTACCATTTTAATGTCTTGCCTCCCAATTAAGACTGTGAATTCCTGAGGGCACCTGGGTCTAGTTTGGTTCCCCAGGACACTATGACAGAGCCATTCCCCTACAACACACTCACTGTCTGCCCCTGTTGCAAATCTTTTTCCTTACTTGGGATTAGGTTTTACTATGGCAGGTGAGACCTGCCCCAAACCAATTAATGTCTTCCAGATAAAATTTCTTTCATTTAAAAAGAAATCTAAGGGTAGGTGAACTAGGTCCATTTGGATGGTTCCACATAGTCATCAAGGATCCAGGCTTCTTCCAACTTAACACAATCCTACCTCCATGGATGGTCCAGCTGCCTCCATGGCCCAGAATGAGCCAGAGCCAGTGGTCAGGCCATCGTAACTGCTCTCTAGGAAGCAGGACAGAGGGAGGAAGGGTCTACCAACAAGCAAATTCCCACAAGTCTCACCCTTCTGCTTCTCCATCACTGGCCAAAACTTAAGTCATTATGTCAAACCCTCTTTTTGGTGGGTACTTTGTCCTGCTTACTGTTGGGCTTCAGAAACTAGGTAAGGGGAGGGGTATGAGGAGGAAACTGCCATCTGTGCCACCATACACATCAGTATTCTCCTTCTCCAAAGTTCCCATTCCAATATCCCAGCCCACAAACCCATCTCAAACCTAGCACATTCTTGTCAAAGAAAATGTAACTGGGTAAGCCACGTGGCCATGAGATCTCATTTATTGGTCAAAGGATGATGGAACCTTCTAGTTCTACTCTTTTTTTACATTGGGAAAATGCAATTAGAGTCGATCTTCAGGGTCAATAAAACTAGCTTCCTCTTAAGAGCAGTTCCTCACCTCCTCTTTACAAGAGTAGTTAGTACAGCTGCTTCATTTATAAGCAGTTTTTAACTAATTCTTTAGTATTTCACTAAAGAATTTTATTTCAGGTGCTTTCTACTAAGCTTCTGCCTTTAACCCTCCTTTGCCTCCTCCCTCCTCAAAACTTAGAACGACACATCAAGCAAGGGAAAAGCAGCAACATTTGTATTGTTTTATTTGTCAGAATTTCCAGAACCAGGGTCTCTACTGGACAAATAGAAAAATAGAAAAGTTGACTACTTTGAAAAGGCATCTATGACAAACAAGAATACACTCAGAAAGGGGCTCAAAGGACTCCAGCAAATGCAGTTAAGCCAGGGCAGTGTGGCCTGGAACAACAGAAAGGAACTTGTGTCCCCACATTTTGAGATATGCGTTTCCCTACAGAGCTGGGCTACAACAGAGGCCTTTCCTGGCCCCACTAGCTGGCCCAGTCCTGGAACCGGAAGCAGTCACTTGCTATTTTCCACACCGTGTTGCTGGGTGAAGCCTGGGCGGTCAGGATGAAGTTTTGGTTAAAGTCCCGTTGTTTGTTGCCTTCAAACTTCACTGTTCCACAGATCACAACAAGGACTGTGGTCTGGCTTGGGGTGGCTTCATCATGGACAGGCTGGCAGTCTACCACATTGATTTGGAACTCACTGGAAGGCAACATTTCAAAAAACTCACTCAAGGACTCTTGTCCCGAAACAGCGTTTCCGTTCCACACCAGGGTGGCCGTGCCCATGTACAGGCGGGACAGCAGGCGCCGCCGCTTATCCATGGTGGTGTAGTACACGTTCACAAACTCCTCAGCAGCTCTGCAGGCCTGATCTACGTAGGTCTTGAAGTCCACTGATGCCATCTCCGGCCCTGCCAAAGGAGGCCCAGGTGCTCCTGAGCCTGAGGGAGCGGGGGCTGTGGAGCAGGAAGGTTGAAGAGAACCCATGTGAATGCCCAAGTTTGTTCTGCCCCGACAATGGAATAATTCTCCTTTTCTACTGGTGGCAAAACAATTACATACTGTGGGCAGATGACTCTAGGCTCAAATTTTGCTGATGCCTAATCTTACTAAGCCTCAGTCTGCTCATTTTTAAAATGGAAATATCACCATTCATGACACAGTTGTAATGTGAGAATTAAACAAGACGGTGTACACCAAGTGCTTAGTTAAAAAGCCTGATACCTACATGTTTAAAAAATGGTAGCTACTACTACGAATTCCAAAAATCTCATTTTGTAAAAGACAGTACATTTGACTATGGAAGGTCACTTTTTCCTGGAAGTGTGGACCAGGTGTGACTGCCCCTAGAGAAGTGGAGAAAAAGCAGATCCTGGATAGACTGTAGACCACAACGAAGGGAGCAGTGGCCCAATAAAGACCAATCAGATGGCATATGATCCTCAGCTGGTGGCGAGTCTGAGAAAACTATCATGAGCTCACCCAACAAGATACTGGGAGAGCAAAGAGAAGGCAGGTTTCTTAAGAGGATAAGAGAGCAAATGTCACTAGGACAGTACCAAAACATTGGTCACGATCCTCATGACAAGCAAACCTGGCAGCTGACTGGGAATGAGAAGGGAGGGCACCTAGCTTCTGTGAGTACAAATACCTACCAGGCAAGTCCTGTGAGCCAAAATGGAAAAACAAGTTAAAAATGGAAAGGCAAGTTCTGGGGCGCCTGGGTGGCTCAGTCTGTTAAGCATCCAACTCTTGATTTCAGCTCAGGTCATGATCTCAGGGTCGTGGGATCCAGCCTCGAATCTGGCTCTGAGCTCAGCGCAGAGTTGGCTTTTCCCTCTCCCTCTGCTTCTCAACCCCCCCTCAAATGCATAAATAAAAATCTTAAAAAAAAAAAAAAAGAATTGAACAAGTTCTATGGGATAGAAGGTGGGGGGTGGTGGCATCAAAAAAAGAATCTCAACTATAGCTGATATGTCACATTTCCTTAAAAAAAAAAAAGGAAGTCTAAAAGCATAAAGAAATATTACTTGCTTGTCTCAGAGTATGGTACAACTGTTACAGTTCTCTGCTCTTTTTTGCGTCATTAAAATATTTCACTAAAAGTGGGGCACCTGGGTGGCTCAGTTGGTTAAGCATCTGCCTTCAGCTCGGGTCACTCCGGTCCAGACCTTCAATGGGCTCCCTGATCAGCAGGGAGTCTGCTTCTCCCTCTGCACCAACCCCTGCTTGTGCCCTCTCTCAAATAAATGAAAATCTTTAAAAAAAATTAAAAAAAAATATTTCACTAAAAGAAAAAATTCATGAGAGAACATTACTAAAATAATGGATATGTTTAGATATACAAACTTAAATTTTTTGTTTCAAAGACTAACTTTTTTTTTTTTTTAATATCAGCTCATGAAACACATAAAAGATTTCACAAGTACTCTTAAGGGCTGAGCAAGGTCGAGGCCTCTGTAAAGAACTGTAAAGAGCAGGCAGGGAGCTTGGTCATAGAAGCAAGCAGTGACAGGACCAGGAACAGACAGAGGTCTTTGCACTTCCTTCCCGGACTCAAAGTCAAGCCTCAGCAGACACGGATTCTGAGCTGGGTATCTGCTGCTTACTTTACATACATCATCTCATTTAAGGGTCACCACAAAAGGATGAAAGAATTTTACAAAGGAGAAGGGAAAAACTTAGGGTCCTGACAGCAAGCACACTCCTGATGTATCTTTATAAGAAAGCACGTGGCCTTTGAAAATGTCAAGACTATGTTGCCTTTTACTTGCTTATCCTTTACCAGCTTATCCTTTACCTTTACTTGTTGTCCTTTACCTGCACTTAGGAAATTAAGTCTCTAAGGGCACCATTCCAGGACTGCTAGTTTGAAGCTGTCCTTTCATGGGCCTCAAATCCTCTCTTGCTGGAATTCCCGACCACCTGACATCCACATTACTCCTCACCCTGACGTGCCCCAGTCCCTCCACCATCTCAAGTCATTCTCAGAAACGCCCCCTCCTCCACGCCTGCTCAGTTCTGCCAAAGCGACTTTCCAAACACAGCTTAGCAACCTGTCCTGGCCCCACACCAGTAAGATAACCACCTCCTTGTCTTGTGGTTCTGCTACCTACAAAGCTGACAGCTTGCCCTTCTCTATCAAATCAGAGAAAAGAATCATGAAAAGTGAGATAAGTAGGAGGCTGTGA
The DNA here is from genome assembly GCF_009762305.2 of Zalophus californianus. Taxonomy (NCBI): domain Eukaryota; kingdom Metazoa; phylum Chordata; class Mammalia; order Carnivora; family Otariidae; genus Zalophus; species Zalophus californianus. The sequence continues at coordinate 91,467,729 of NC_045602.1, forward strand.
AGATGCCGCCTTCTCTCGGAAGCCCACACCGTCAAGTTCTTTGGAGCTGGACCAGAGACGATCCAACAGGCCTCATTTCTGGCGGAGAGTCGCTTTTCATCAAACACATAAAGCCAACCCGCCCTGGCCATCTCTGGCCCGAGACCTGCTCCAGTGCTCTTCATCGCCAAGCGGATTTACTGCCAAGCACTTCGCAAGGGCAAAAACCTGAAGCAGCACTGCAACGACACCACGAGGGAAAGGACAAAACCCGGCTGATTCCTAACAATAGGGGGAGAGCGTGGGGGTGCACGTGGCAGATGTCTCGTGAGTCCTTGGGCCTACTGTCGGCCGCGGGGGACGGTGGGGGACACTTACCTTCGCGGCTGGTGACGTCCGGGCTCAGCGCGGGCGGAGGTGGCGTCCTCGGTCAGCGGGGGGCGGTATCCCCGGTCGGCGGGGGTCGGCGACCTCGGTCAACGTGGGCGGCTCGAGTCAGCGCGGGCGAGCCTGGTTAGCGAGGAGGGGACCTCGGCCAGTACGGGCGTCTCCCGGTCAGCGTGGCCGGCGGCGCCCCTGTCGGGCGCCCCCTGCGCGCCCCCCAGCTCCACAGAGGGCCGGCCCCCGAAGGTCGCGGGGCGGGCCTGCCGAGGCTCCGCGTTCCTCCGCCGCTCGCCTCAGGAGGAACCGAAAGAGTTGCCCTTCTCCTACCCTTCCTCCCGGATTCGGCCGGGTCGCCGAGATCCCGGAGCCCGGGAACTCGTCGGCCCCGTCCGCGGCTTCCCGCGCGCGGCCCGCTGTACCCCGCGCAGACGCCAGCACCCACGGCTCCGCCCACTCCCGCCTCCCTGTGACCGGCAGCTGTGTCAGCCAGCGGGACGGAAGAGCAGGAGGCTAGCTCCGCCCAGGTGTGGCTCAAAGGAGGCGGTGGTTTCCGGGAGAGGGCTTTCCCAGAAGACCACAGAAAATCAGCGGTCGAGTTTTCATTGGCTCAACCGGTCATAGAAGCCGGTCCAACTGGCCAGGTGGGATTCTTGATTGGATGAAATCTCCTAGGTCCCGCCCCCGGAGCTCGAGGTGCGTGAGGTCTCTTCCAGCTGAGTGGAGGCCCGCTTGACAGGAGAGCATGGGGGAGAGTGTGTGATGCGGCCTCAGATTCTTGGCCTACGACCTTCATTCACCTGCAGTTGGGGTAATTCTAGTTAAATAAAAGACGACTTGATCCAACCTCGGGAAACCACCACCAGCAGCAGTGACCCAACTAAGGCTTTCACACAGAGTAAGTGGGGCGCCAGAATGTCCCGAGCGGCCCATGTCCCGCGGTGGCCGAGATGGTGAAGCCCGCACTGCCCTTGTTGAATTCTGCCTGATAAAGTATCGCAGCTGATTACTCTCCTTGATAGTTTAAGTCCCTAAGGACACATAGAAGAAGACCCATTTTAGTTAAATGAGAAACTCAACTAAAAGCTAAAGAGTCGAGGGTGGGAAGAGTCTAAGTTTGGGAAGTAACAAAAGTGTGCCAGAAAGGGAAACAAAGGCAATTTCCTCTCTTGTCCTGGGAATTGAGGAGCTCCGAGGAAAGCCGTCTGGTTCCAGCTATGGCCCATGGCCTGGTTGGTATTGTGCTTCTCTTCTCCATCTCTGAAACTAGTTGCATTTCAGCCAATCCGCAACCCTAACTTTTCCTTAAAACAACAGGCTCAACAGGATGGAAACAGTGTGGGACTTGGGAAACAGAGTTTAGAGCAAAAAAAAACAAAAAACAAAAACGTTTCTTTAGATCCAGATCCTCAACTCAATCCACTGGTCTAAGAGACTGAATAATTCCTTAAAAACTGGGAGCCCTCTGGGCATGGTGAAGCTTACTGATGTTGCCATATCTTTGAAGTGTGGTGCATTTAACTCATATCCTCTTGGCTACCCTTTGGTGTACCTTTGCTTGCATTCCTGAGAGAACCCTTGCTTTCAGATTTCATGACAAATTTAGAAACTGGATGGGCTATTTAATGTAGACAAACCACCTCCTCCACTTAAATCAAGTAGGTGAAGAATTTGGATTATAAAAAAATAAGGTGGGGCTGAGTAGAGAGAGTTAAATAGCGTCTTTGGAGCAGTATTCACACAGACATATCTTTATAAAGCCTGGGACAGTGAAATTAGTATTTTAGTATATGTGCTGCCGAAGCAAGCACAGTGAAATTAGTATTTAATGTACAAAAATCCAAATCACAGCATCAATGGAATGAGGGCTGACTGTGTGGTAGGTTGGAGGCTGTGATACTTTAGGTTTTATTACGTATCCCATGTAAGACTTTTTTATTTCATTCTTGGGGGAGGTATCGTTATTCCTGATTTATAGATGATGAGGCTGAAGGACAGAAATTAAGTGCCACAAAGCTGCTTCAAAACTAGAAAAGCTGTAGGAGAACATAAGTCCAGCTCTGAGGCCTTGTAAAAGCACAGGGCTTTAGCCCTGGGAGGCAGCAGAGCCAACAACAGCAACAGGAGGGGAGGAGGGCAGGAACCTTTCAGGTTTATGTCTCCAGCATCTAGAATTGTGCCTGACCCACAGCAAGGGCTCAGTCGGTACTGTTTGAATGAACAGGCAGGATGGGGTTCAAGTCATTGCTCCACAACATTCTAGTTGTGATGAATCCTCTCTAACAGCCACTCTCCTACGCTTGGAAGCAAGCCTGCTTTTTATTCCCCCTGCAGTCCTTGAATTTGGGAGGTTAGAGACACCCCTGACTCTAAGACACCACAGTGGCACTGTATGTCCTGAGCACACTACTGGGGTGGTAGGAGACCCAATTTAGGCGACTGATTCTCGAGAAAGTGTTTGCTAGGGGATTTGGGGAAAAATGCTTTTTCTCTCTCCTTCCAAACATGTGGAATATGGATGGTGCAGCTGCAGCCATCTTGCCACCGTCGGGGGGAGCCCTTGGACAGAGAGGCAGACAGAAGACGGGAGAGAACTCAGGCTTTTGGTGGCTGTGTTGGGAACCAAATCAGACCTGAAGTTTGGACATTCCAGTTTCAAGAGCCAGTGAATTTGCTTTATTTTTTTTTAATATTATTTAAAGTTGGGCATAAACATAAAGGTATTTATAACTTAACTAGTGTGACTTGGTGCACTAGCAGAGTGATGGTGGCAAGCGAGTTAACCTCCCAGAGGCTCAGCTGCCTCATCAGTAGAAGGGCAACAGTAACAATATTCATTTCCTTAGGCTGATGTGAGGAACAAATGAAACAATGCATGGTAAGTACTTAGCACAGGCCAAGCACAAAGGAAGCATACAGGAAACGTTAGTACACTTTATGTTTTGCATTGGTAGCAACTTCCTTATTTGCCAACAATTCCTCCAACAACTGGCTTTTAAAGTTGGGACAAGTGTAGTGACAAATTGGTAGGATTTGTCACCAAATCACAAGCACATCCTCTGGAAGATGAGCCTGGCTTAAGCAGCGTTGGAGCCAGCGGCCCCATTTGCTACGTGGAGTCCGTTCAGGGAGGAAGGGCACATCTGGTCATAATGCTGAGCCTCTGGCAGCTCTGAAGACAGGCCTGACTTATGGATGTTTAGGTTCGTAAACACAGGATTGAGCTTTTCCCCATTATCAACGTAGCTCTCTGGTGCAGGATCTAACAGCGTTCGTTTACCATGAAAGGCTGCATCACTTGGCGCCAGGCAATCTACAGCAGTGGCTGGCCAGTTGTGCCATGTATTGTCACCAAAAACAAATGTGTGTGGCTTTTCCCCCCACTGTCTTAGCAGAATCAAATGAGCTGCTGCTGGACCAGAGTGAGCTGGGGCTACATTTCCGTGTCACCTGAGGCCCTGAGTTTTGGGGAGATTCTGGGAAGGCAGGAATAACTGTCCTTAAGCTTAGGAGCTGAGGTGTGGCCTTGAGCAGAGAGTAAATGAAGGAGATGTGGAGAACTATGGCACCAGAGAAAGAGAGGGAAAGAGGGTGAGTTAGATTACACACACACACACACACACACACACACACCTCTCATACTTACACATACACACTCATGAGCTGTGGGGAGTGGCTCCCTCCCTTGATTCTCTGTAGTTTCTCATCCTTATTGTGACAGATTATATTTTCCAAAAATGGCCACAAAAATATTTCAGTCCCACATGCTTGTCTGGAACCTTGCCTTGCCACATTCCCCTTGACTCAGGCAGGCCTATGTGAGTGTGTAGCTTCTGAGATAGCCTCTGCTAGGCTTTCTTGGTACTCCTGTGCTGTGAGTAGCCCAGGCCACATGGACAGGCCCGTGTGGAGGGGAACCCTGGCAGCCAGCAGTCCTTTGAGTGGATGGCTTTGGAAATGGACCCTCTATTCCTGGGTTGGGCTACCCGGGACTGGTGTGGCATGGAGCAGAAATGAGGCTTCCCAGCCAAGCCCAAATAGCAGATTTGTGAGCAAAATAAATGATGTAAGCCACTAGGGTTCATGGCGATCTGTTACAGAGCAAGAGAGCCAGGACTCTTTCTCACCATCATCCCCAAGTCTTGCTGAGGCCCTGCCCCAAGCTCCAGGAGAAGATCTCAAGTGACAATACCTCTCCTTTAAATTTACATCTGTATGAATCAGGTTTGCCACCTGCTGCCAAAGGAACTTTGAAGATGGGGCCCCAATAGACCTTACAAGGCAATACCACCTCAAAGAACTCACCACTGTCCTGAGGCTGGCTCCCTCCTGATCTCTAAGAATTAGTCAAGACTGCACTTTAGAGAAGGGTATCCGTTTGTTATCTACAGCCAGAACCAGCTTCCCAGACACTAGCACATTCTCCTTTGCAAGACAAGCATATTCTCAGTGAGCAGGTGAGGGGGCATCCCAGCAGCATAAGCAGGTGACCCCATGAGTGCAGGTCAGAATGAGGAGAGGCAGTGGTTGCTAACGGGTTATGGAGCTGACAGGGCTGAAGGACCTCTGTCTCCAGGAAGAGAAGTGTCCCCAGGGGGACCAGATACTGAGTTCATGAGCAGAGCTCCCTCCTACCAGCACCACCCATGTTTACCCCTCTTTTTGTGAGTTTCTGCATTCCGCTGGCAAATACTTAAATCTGCTCACTGACATCATAGCCTTGGGGGCCGGAAGCCTCCTTTCTCTTAAAGATGACATTATGTTTGTCTGCCCTGGTTAGTGTTTCACTCACTTTTAACTCTGAGGGGATGGTCTTAGTTTTCTGTTTTAAGCAGGTTTCATGAATTCATGTATATGAAGTGGCTGGTGTGCAGATGTCTTGGTTTGGATTGCTTCTCCAAGAGGCGGAAGTCACTGATTTGGGAGGTGCAGGAGCACCAGTAGGGGAGTGGAGAATTGAGGAAAAGTACATGTGGTATTGTGATTTATAATAAGAAATATATATTTGGTCTGCTGTTCCTAGCACAAAGCTCCTAAAGCCCTCAAAATTTCTTAAGTGTTGAGAGCCATAAAAGTGTTAATTAAAGGTTTTTTTGTTATGTCAATGAGGTAATTTTTAGGAAAGCCCTTGGATCTCTGAGGATGGGGGCTGGTTGCCAGGGGAACCAACCTTGTGGCTAGAGGGTTGGAACTGTCAGTCCCACCCCTCAACCATCTGGGAAGGGAGAGGACCTGAAGATTGAACTTTAATCACCTCTGACCAATAATGTAATCAGTCATGCTTATGTAATGAAGCCTCCCTAAAAACCCAAAAGGATGGGGTGCAGAGAGCTTCTGAGTTGGTGAAACAGGGAGATTTGGATAGAGTGGAGTTGGTGTGCCTGGAGAGGGCATGAAAGCTCTGCATCCTCTCCATACCTTGCCCTGTGCCTCTCCTATGTGACTATTCCTGAGTTACATCTTTTTATAACAAATCAATCGTCTAGTAAGTAAATTGTATCTCCGAGTTCTGTGAGTCATTCTAGCAAATTGATTGAACCCAAGGAGGGAGGGGGTCATGGGAACCTCTGATTTATAGCCAGTAGATCAGAAATATGTGACAACCTGGACTTGCAAATGACATCTAAAGTGTGTATAGCGGGCAGTCTTGTGGGACTCAGCCCTTCATCTGTGGCATCTAATGCTATCTCCAGGTAGATAGTGTTAGCATTGAGTTGAACTGTAGGATAACCAACTGGTGTTGGAGAATTGCTTGGTGTAGGGGGAAAAACCCACACATTGAAATTGGTGGTCCCAATCAGAATATTAGTAGATTACTCAGCCAGCTCCCACCATGGTCACTGGAGTCTAACCATGCTGCAGAACTCAGCATAGAGCAGAGGCAGAACAAAGGCTTCAGAAGGATCCTCCCTAGAGGGCTGAGGAGGAGGGAGCTGAGGTATTCACATACCAACTCCTGAGAGTTGAGGGCTGCTGAGGAGGGTGTCATTTCCTTGGCATTTCTGGCCTGCTGGCAAGAGGGCCAAGAGGTTTCCCTTCCACGTATGGAGAAAGTCCTTAGGCATTTGGAAATCAGCCTGTAGTTCACTGTTAAAAAGGATACAGCAGGCCGAAAATGGGATCACTTGTACTAAACCTCATGCCATCAAACCAAGACTTAATACGGAACCTAAATGAAGTTTCAGCTGCCCCCAGAAATGTAACCTTTAACCGGTCAACATGGAATTACCTGGTCAGCACTAGTGAGATAATCCACCCTATAGGCCCTTCCATTCCCCTTAGGAAGGCAGCTTTACCTGAAACAATGCATTCTTTGCTAATAATTTACTTTTCTGCTCCCTTTCTGCCTTTAAAAACCTTTCCTTTTCTACAACTCAGGGGATCTCCTTTCTACTTGCTAGATGGGATGCTGCCAAGTTTATGAATTATTGAATAAAGCCAAATAGATCTCAAAATTTATTCAGTTGAATTTTTGTTTGATTTGACACCACTGAAATGGGAGGTCCCAGGCCCATGGTGGGCACGTGGTATGGACTGCAGCAGACATTGTGAGTGGTAGTGCACAGAACCCCTGAATGACCTGGCACACTCAGTGTCCTTCATAGACATCACTAGAGGGTGTGGCTTATGAGGTGGCTGGTGACAGGGTTATTGCCCCCAGACACCCAAGCATGTGGGCTGACTACAGATCTGGGGGGTGGCGCACCAACTCCTCCGTGTGCCTCCTTAAGCCATGGTGCCTTGAGCTGACCACATGAGGAAGAGTAAGATGTCTCCTGCCCTCAGTGAGCAGAGGGGGAGAAAACTATCAACATGAGAGCCTCAGGGAATGATGGATAACCCTGTAAAATGGCTTGCTCTGGAAATGCAAATCAAAACCCCAGTGAAGTCCTCTTTTGCACCCTCTAGGATGGCTATAATCAAAAAACGGAAAATAACAAGTGTTGGCGAGGATGTGCAGAAATCAGAATCCTCCTACATTGCTGGAGGGAATGTAGAATGGTGCAGCCACCATGGGAAACCATCTGGCTGTTTCTCAGAAAGCTAAACAGAACCACGTGACCCCACAATTTCACTTTTGGGTATACACTCAAAAGAATTAATGACAGGTACTCAAGCAAGTATATGAACATGAATAACCAAAAGGTGGAAACAGCCCAAATGTCCATCCATGGATAAATAGATAAAGAAATTGTGGTTTTGCCACACAATGAGATATTATTTGGTCACAAAATAAGTGAAATGCTGACATATGCTACAATGAAAACAGTATGCTGAGTGAAAGAAGCCAGACACAAAAGGTCACATGTCGTATGAGTCCATTTATATGGAATATCCAGACTGGATAAATCCAGAGAGACGGAATGCAGATTGGTGTGTGCCGGTGTGCAGGGAGGAAGGGGGGAAAACTGCTTCATAGGTGAAGGTTTTCCCTTTGGAGTGACCTGTGATGTCTACAGTGCATTAAGTTCCTCTTGCTTCATGAGGCTCTGTCTTGCTGCATGCCAGTCAGTCCGTTCCTTCTGCCTGGGAGAGCACAGGCACCTTCCTCCCGCACTTCACTTTGGTCTCACTGTTGCTCGTGCTCCTGTAGCTGCTATGTGGATCCTGGAGTTCAGGCTCAGCTGTCTTTCTCCAGAGCCATTAGAACAATCCAGGTAGATCAAGCAGAAGGAACATGGGAACTTGGAGCCAAATAGACTTGAGTGACCTAACCCTTGGAGCGCTCGGTTTTCTCACCTAAAATCGGGGCACGATTCCTAGTGCTAACAGGTGGATAGACAGGCAGTGCCTGTCCCTCAGGGGCATAGCTTGTCATGGCAGCACCCCAACATCTGCTTCCATCTTCCTTTCCTTACAAGGATATTGGCTTTTCTGATCAGGAATCCAAGCATGTGGGATGCCTGGGTGGCTCAGTTGGTTTAGTGTCTGCCTTCAGCTCAGGTCATGATCCCAGGGTCCTGGGATCGAGCCCCACATCGGGCTCCCTGCTTGGTGGGGAGCTGCTTCTCACTCTCCCTCTGCCTGCCACTCTCTCTCTCTGTCAAATAAATAAATAAATAAAATCTTAAAAAAAAAAAAAAAAAGGAGTCTAAGTATGCTCTTCAAGAAGATTTTGCCCAGGGCAGGGCTCTCACCATGCAACACTCTTCCTCTCCACCCCTGCCAAGCTCCAACCACACGGGTCCTTGCTGTCTTCTACAGCCCTCAGGCTGCTCTCCCACCATGCCTGTGCTCCTGGCATTCCCTACATCTGCACAGATTCCCTCCAGCCTTCAGGGTCAGGTTCAGGTACCCCTGTCTTCCCAACCTTCCCCACTTTCCTGAACTGTCTATGGTGCATCCCCTCTCCAAACGGTTCCTGTGCCCCTTTGACAGCCCTTGTTTTGTGCTGTCTGATCCATCTCAGTCATCTGTGGAATAGGAAGAGCTCTTTCCCAGCTGAGGGCTGGGCACAGCAGGCTGTGTGGGCCTTTCTTTATCCAGAGTCAGCAGAGATGTTTGAGTGGTGAATTGATCTTGGGCTGATCTTTGTTTTCTGAGAGGCAGCTCTCAATTGGGAGATATGGGGGTGTCTGGGGAAGACACTAGCCCACTGGAGCTGCACAATGTGATGAAGCTGCAGGACTCAGGAAGCAGAGCCAGTGAACAAGCAGTGCAGTGAGAGGGCCCCACGTCCACCTTCTGGGTTCCATCCCTCACAATAAAGAGATTAGGGTGTCTGTGAAGAAGAAGGAGGAGGAGAAGAGGAAGAGGAAGAAGAGGAGGAAGAGGAAGAAAGAAGAAGAAGGAGAAGGAGAAGGGGAGGGGGAGGAGGGGAAGGAGGAGGAGAGGAGGAGGAAGGGGAAGAAGAAGAAGGAGGTGAAAGAGAAGGGAAAGGAGAGGGGGAGGAGGAGAAGGGGAAGAAGAAGGAGGAGGTGAAGGAACAAGAGAAGAAGAAGGAAGAGGAGGAGGAGAAGAAGGAGGAGGAGAAGAAAGGAGAAGAAGGAGGAGGGGAAGAAGGAAGAGGAGGAGGAGGTGAAGGATGAGGAGGAGGAGGAGGAGGAGGAAGAAAAACAAGCAGAAGAAGAGGAGGAGGAGAAAGAAAAAGAAAAAAGAAAAAACAAAATTGCACTTGGCTTGATGGGCTTGGTGCCTTGATGCGTGAGGAGGATTTGAATAAGGAACCAGAGTCTTGGGAGCTTAGAAGCCAGTTACAAGAATTTTCCTTCTTGCTAGCAACCTGGGGAAGCTGCATGGAGCAGACAGTGGGGGTGCCTTCCATTTTCTTCTTCCTGGATGAAGGTCCTCTGGCCACAGACTCCAGCCTCACCCAAGGCAGGGCAGGATGTCCCAGGGTTGTATGTGTGGAGGGGGGCTATACCCAAGGGCCTCCCTCGACAATGACAGAAAGGGGATGAGGGATAAATATCCCTGCTTCCATGACTTTGCGGTGGGTCATGCCCTCCACCATCCTCAGGAGCTCCCCAGGGACTGACCCCAGTCTCTGATAGTACCAACTTGAGCATGGACTCACCTTGTACTGGCTTCTCCCTACACCCCAACAGGTGTATTTTGTGATCACTTCCACAATATGCTGCTTATCCGTGAGTGATGTTCTCAGAGTCTGATGCTTGGGGAATTCACTCTGAGCCTTGAGCAAGAAGACAAGACTCTCAACATTAAACTCCTGGGGAATCTCTTGAAGCGTCAGTATTTTGGTTTTCAGGTCTGTTTCAGTGACAAGCAGTAATAAACCCAACCACATTTAATTCTAACGAACTATAAGCGGAGGTTCCCAAACTTGAGGAAGCGTCAGAACCCTCTGGAGGGTTTGTTAGCTCACAGGTGCTGGAGTCTTAGCCCCAGAGTTTCTGCCACAGTAGGACGGGGTGAGGACAGATTTGCATTTTTAACCAATCCCTAGGGCATGCTGGAACTGCTGGTCCAGGGACCACACTTTGAGAACCCCGCTCTCAATTAGAGAACAAAGCAACTGTGGATAAGGGCTCAGAGGTGTTCCAGGGTGAAGGCTGGTGGGAAATGCTCACTGAGGCAGGTTTCCTAGTTTCTGCTGATAAAAGTGATCCCCCAAATCCAAGCCTGGAATTCTAATGTCTTTAATGATGTTAAAGTACTAAATCAAGCATATTTTCCACTCCCGTGGCAATTAGTTCAGACCTCCCTGTGGAGCAGTTTTCCTACTTCAGAAGCAGTCTGGACTCCTCCAGCCCTTCATTCTGAGTTGCTATTCACAGCAGTGGCCACAGGAGTGCGGTCTATACTTTGGAGAGAACTGTTCTTGGATTCTGAGCTGGCCTCTGCGCAGATGGCCCCAGGACTTTTGAGTCTGTTCTCATCATGAACAAAAGCACTCCATTCCTAGACCAAACATTTGAAAATGTTGCAAAGCCCAAGGACAGCTCATTTGACTTGACAGGTGGCTGTGCAGAGGGACTTCTTTGATTTTTTGTTTTGTTTTGTTTTTTCTTTCCCTAGGAGGAAGTTTTAGAAGCCTTTTGGAAAAGTGGATGTCCCTTTGCCTTCCCAAAGCAGCAGAGCTTGCATTTTTTGGTATTTGCTATTTAGAATCCCTGAGGCGCTGTCTTAAAACGCCACTTTATTAGTGTTTTTGGTCAAATGTTTGACATTTTGAACCTCTATCCAGGAGTGGTTTCAAGGCAATATAAATGAATAGTATACAATGGGACAAAATGGCTAAACAGGTGAGAGGATGGAAGAATCAGCTCAGGTCCCCCAGGCAGCCAGCTCTTATTAGCCAGGTCCAGACCACATGGGGGAGAGTTGCTATGACACTGACCCCAACAGAGGCCCGCCCCTTGGCTTCTCCCCAGGGGATCAGATGGTCAGCACAGGCCAACACTTGCAGTCTGGGCTTCCTACTCCATGGGCCCCTGGAGTTCTTAAGGCAGTGAGGGATCCCATCTCTGCTGGGCATACCCTGGGGGCCCTGACCAGGAGAGCTGCCCCTACCCCAAGCCTCCCACTCCCACCCTCCATAGTCCTTGGAGGGTCTGGTTTCCTGGGGGTGCTGAAGGGCAGCTGTCAGTGAATGGCCAGGTGGCTCTATCCACTTTCTAGTAACCGTCAGTCTTCTACCCTGAGTGGAAGCAGAGGCTGCCTTTAATTTAATTTAAAAACTTAAACTTCTGGCACTTGTATAGAAGAGTTTATAAAGCAAAGCTAGTGCCTCTTGTACTGCCCTCCTTCCCCTCCCAATCCATGTCCCTGGGGCAAACACTTGCAACTGTTTCTATTTAAAAAATCATTCTACAATGATCTATTTAAAAAATAGAAACAGTTGCCAAGTGTTTGCCTGAGAGACTTGATCTCTGTTAGCTCTATAAATCGGAACAATAAACTTGTAATTCAATTGCTTGATTTATCAAGTTTAGACAATGTCCAATGACCCCATTACAATGATAGCTCAGTTACAAGGTACGTTCTTAGCAAATTTCATCATGTTTAGTTCCATCATGTTTAGTGACCTTTGGAGCTTTAAATAAGTGATCACCCCTCTGCTTCTTATTCCACCTGTGATAGAGAATATCAGCTCTCTGCTCTCTCAGAGGAGGTTAGCGGTTTTCTCAAGCATTTCTCCTAAAGTCCCATCTTCATACATAGTGAGATGCTGTCACACACGGCCACCCAGCCTAAAGACTGTGCTGATTTGTGTCTCTCAGAACTAGCTGTGATGTATGACTCTTCTGGTTGATGAGATATAATTTGAAGTGTTGTGTGGGACTTCCCAAAAGTGAGGAGGATGGGCCATTCTCCCTCCTTTCTCCATTCTGCTACCTGAAATGCAGATGTGATGACTGGTGCTCTCACAGCCCTTTTGGGCCAGGAAGATATGGGCTATATCCTAGTGATGGTGGGGTGGAGATGGAAGGACTTGTGATTTCTTGGAGCTGCCTTAAGAGCTCTGGACTGCTTATGTGCAGACTTCTTTTAAGTGACTGAGAAATACAAGCCCTTTTTTTTTTTACATCATTTGGGGCTCATTTGTTAGATGCCTTAAAATCTAATCCTAACTAATGTAGTTAGGAATAGTTTGAGTATACTTACCTTCCATTCTACAATGATTATATCTCTTATTCTTTGTCTAGATGGAATTTAAATATTGAGAACAAATAAATAGAGTTTACATTACTATGCCCGTGTAACTGTGGATCACTATAGATCCACACAGTATGTGAGGATTTGCTCTTCTCTCTCTCTCCCAAGATCTGTACCACCCCAAGGATGATGTTTTCAGATTCAAAGTCCAATATGTTCTCTTGCTCTACACTCTACACTTCTTAAATCATGCTCACTTTCCTTGGTGTAGCATTTTGTTTTTCTTAGAAGTAATTTTTTTAAGTTTATTTTTAGTAATCTCTACACCCAACTTGGGGCTCAAACTCAAAACCCCAAGATCAAGAGTCACATGCTGTTCTGACTAAGCCAGCCAGGCACCCCCTTTTTTTGGAATTTCTAATTGTTTTTATCTTTGTTGCTCTTGCTGGTGACAAAATAATAATGTGCCTTAATCACCTCCTATAGTCTGCCAGCCTTTCAAGAATACAGTTCATTACTGAAATACCCTTTACTACTAGAGTCATCCTTTTTTTTTTATTTTATTTATTTGATAGAGAGAGAGAGCGAGAGCATGAGCAAGGAGGAGGGGGAGAAGCAGGCTCCCCATGAGCAGGGAGTCTGATGCAGGGCTTGATCCCAGGACCCTGGGATCATGACCAGAGCTGAAGGCAGACGCTTAACTGATGGAGGCACCCAGCTGTCCCACTAGAGTCATTCCTTATGGACCTTTGGATCTTTCCAATTTACATGCGTTTCTTTCAACTTGGGAAATGTCATTCTATTTTTTTTTTCTGTATGAATTTCTCCTCTCTATTTTCTCTATCTTTTCTTTTCTCATAATTTTGACCTTTCTCTCTTTCTTTTGTCTATGACCTGGTGTGATGATAAATTTTACATGTCACCTTGACTGGGCTAAGGGATGCCCAGATAGCTGGTAAAATATTATTTTGGGGTATGTCTGTGAGGGTGGTTCTGAAAGAGATTAGCATTTGAATTTGTAAGCTGAAGAAGAAAAGAAGATTGCCCTCACTAATGCAGGTGGGCATGATCCAATCAACTGAAGCGCTGAATAGAAGAAAAAGACAGAGGAAGGGCAAATTTGTTCTTTTTCCTTGAGCTGAGACAGTCTTCTTCTCCTGCCCTTTGATATCAGTGGTCTTGGTTCCCAGGCTTTTGGACTCAGACTGAATTAGACCACCGTTTTCCTGGTTCTCCAGGTTGCAGACTGCAGATCTTGGAACTTCTTGCCTTCCATAATCACATGAGCCAGTTCCTAGTATAAGTCTCTCAATCTCTCTCTTCCCCATCTGTTTCTCTGGATATCCCTAATACATCTGGGAATTAAAAAAAGAAAACTTTATCTTGCATCCTTTCTATTGATTTATTATTTGTCATAATTTGCCAATTATATCTTTATTTTCTTTTTTTAAGATTTTATTTATATTTGACACACACACACACACACACACACACACGCATACACACACACATAGAGCATAAGCAGGGGGGAGAGGCAGGAGAGGCAGAGGGAGAAGCAGGCTTCCCACTGAGCAGGGAGCCCGATGTGGGGCTCAATACCAGGACCCTGGGATCATGACCTGAGCTGAAGGCAGAAACTTAACCAACTGAGCCACCCAGGTGCCCCTATATTTTTTTCTAAAATTTCTTTCATGATCTCATGTTCTCTGACTAGTCCTTTTTTTTCTCACATTCTGTTCTACCCTACTTTTTTATTTTCTTTTTCTCCTCCTCCTGCTTCTTCTTCATTTTTAATGTAATGCTCACAATAGCTTCTCAGATTTCCCAATACCATGGTTAAGTCCATGGAAACCTCTGGGCAGTCTGGGTTTGAATCCTGATTCTGCTGTTTACAGCTGCATGGTCTTGGGCAAGTTAACTAACCCCCCTCCTCCCTCCGTTCAAGTTCATCAACCATAAAATGGAGGAGACAACAGAAGCCCTCTCATTATCCCCACCTGTCAAGTCTCTGGCGAGGGCTGTGGCAGAATGCATTGTCTGAGGTGGCCACACATTGTTGTAGCTCTCCCATGCCACCTGCTTTTACATGGCTGATGCTCCACCCTGGGATCTGGACAGACGTGAGTTTCTGGCCGTGTCATAAAAGGTGATGGTTTCTACCTGGTCCCTCCCCGTCTCCCCCTGTCTCTGTCTCAGGACCCTGGCCCTTAAACACAGCTACCACGCTGTGAGAAAGGCTGAACAGGGCCAGTCTGAAAGAGGACTTGGAGAGGCCCATGTGGGAAGGAGCCCAGGCCCAGGTGACAGTCAACATCGACATTCAGGTGTGTAGTGAATGAGTCTCGTGCCTCTGAATTTCCTATAGCTGAGGCCCCACATAGCATGGAACAGGAACCGGCCATCCGCACTGTACCCTGCTGACCCACAAGACATCATGAGCGTAATAAATTAATAAATGGTTGTTTCATGCCACTAAGTTTCAGGCTGATACTCAGTCAGAGTAAGTGCCACAGGCCCTCAGCTGTGACAAAGCACGGACTGGTCTGATTGAGTAGGCCCAGCCTTGCGCCCAGGTACGGGGTGGGGTTTGTGGCGGCAGGCCAAACCAAAGTGCCACGGGGCACCAGGGAAAGAAAATGTGCTGGAAGTGTCACTGAGTGAGAGAAAGCACAGACCTTGAGGCTGTGCAGCACTGTGTCTGCCACGTGGCCCCCTGGTGACCCTCCCTGCACAGGTCTCCTTCCCTCGGAGCACACACAGCCTGTGGTCTTAGGGGACAGCCATGCAGGCAGCCTGGTGTGGACAAGTTGAGAAGCCTCCCCTGGGCAGAGGCTGCCACACAGGCCACTGCCCTCTGGGGCACAAGCAAAGGACCCTGTCTGGAAGCTCCACGACACCCTTGGTGGTGGCAGGATCCAGGTTGCTGAGGCAGCTGTGAAGTATCTGACGGTCTGGAGTGCTCCTGTGTGAGGCTGCTCATCCACGGAGCTGATCCCAGAGAACGAAAGTCTCCAAGAAATGTTGCCAGAGCTGCTCTGGGAAAAGCCCTTCCGTTTTCCTTGGAAAAGTCTTTCTTTAGTTCGGAGGACAGTGAAACCGAGAGCCCTCGCAGCGTGGCCCACATCCTGCCTGGCCTTGGGCTAGAGTGATGGACGGGGAGCATACAGCTCACCTTTTGTCACCAACGGTCCTCTGGGTCGGCTCCTGAACCACTGCCAGCCTCACTCTGGTGGCCAACGGCCCTTCTGCGGTCAGCTGCCAAGGGAATTTGGTCTGAAGCTGTCAGCACAGCAAGAATAGCCAAATGTGAAGTCAGGAGGAGTCTGTCCCAGCAAGTTAAACAGAAGCAGCTGCAGAGCCAAGCTGTCACCCCGGCCACACTGAAATCCCCACGGTCAGTTTTGGGCCCCTGGGGACCGTTTCCTCTCTCAGGAGCATGGAGTCGTTAGGACTGTGGGCGACAGTGAGAAGAATAAGGTACACGGGCCAGAGTCCAGGGCCTAAGACATCGATGGTGATGGGAAGCTGACAAAGACACGAATGTCTGAGCATTTCTCGGGGTTTCTCTGGCTTCAGTTACTCCATCTCGGATCATCACGACAGTGCCATGAGGTATGTCTTAGGTTGGGTTCCCTGGAAACATGCTCCAAGGTGGAGATTTGAGTGTAGGGGCCCTGGGGTGGCGCTCAGTGGGGAGCCACACCTGGGACAGAGGGAGCAGCTGGGCCATGATACAAGTGCAGCAGAGGCCTCTTTGCCCCTGTGGGTGTCACAGTGAAGACCTAATTGAGTTGCGACTGTGAGTGGCTGGTCCATCTGAGTCCACAGGAGATGTGCTGGAGCGGTAACCAGTTTGGAGGCAGGCACGTGTACACCATGGTCGTGGGGAGGTGCATGCAGCCCAGCATGCTCAGCCTGTCAGCTGCATTCATTGTAATGCCCATCCAGGGTTGGCTGGGAGCTATTGTAGGATCCCAGCACACCCCCATTCACTCCCACACACCCTCTGCACCCACCCGACAGAATGTAAAAAGTTTTTATAAAGTCCTTAACTGGGTCGAGTCGAGTATACTGTCCAGATGGTCTCAGCACCACATCACTATCTGAAGGCTGTGTCCTTGGGGCAGCCTCTGCGAGCCAGTAAGACAAGCAGAATGCACATTCCAAACACAGGGGAGGGGGTGAGGAGCGTCTGATTGCTGGAGTCTACCTCACGGGCAAACTGGCTGTCATGTCCTCTGAATGACCTCCCCCAACACTTGGGGAGGTAGTCCCCAGCATTTTTTGCCGGCCTCTCTCACTGGTCACCAGCCAAGTCTTGTTCATCCTGTGGGGTCCAGTTAAGGTTCTGACTCCCCACAATGCTTTCTCAGTGAACTCCAGCCCACTTCTAGCTCAGCCTTCTTGATATGAGGATTCATGCCCCAAACATTCAGTGGGCCTCCACTGGGAGCTGGGCATGTGCTGGTGCTCAGAGCAGGCAGAGCCCAGTCCCCTGTACCTGGAAGGAAGGTGGGTGAAGATGTGGACTTCTTTAGCTATTGCATACAGAGGACAAGCACAGTCAGGTTCCTGCTAAGCACCTTCGGAGCATGGAGTCATTTAGCTCTCTGCCTCACTGTGGGAGGCTCGTGCATCTCCAGTGTAGAGAGAATAACTGGAGTTCGGAGACTGGCCACCTTGATGTTCCAGCCAGGTACCGCATTGCCAGGTAGGGCCTCACCAGCCGAGAATGGGCCCCTCCACCCAACAATGCACCACTGACCTAAGAATGGACCTCCTGACCTAAGAACTGGACTCCCCAACCCACGTAAGTGTAAACTCCCAGACCTGAGGATGCATTCCCCAACCCAATATAGATTCACACATATAGAGGGGGCAGAGAGTGTAGAGGAAGGAGGAAGGGTGAGAGAGAGCAGGTGAAGGTTGGATGGTGGATACAGTTGGCCCTTTTATGACCTGGCCTTGGCACTCAGACAGTGCCCCTTCTGCTGCCTGCTGCATTTGGGATGGGATATAGATTGAGTGGCCACCTTTGGAAAGGACAGCCTGGCAGCAGTTATATGACCTGACACCATGGAGGGTAGCTTTCGGTGTGCTAGATGGAGGCAGGAGAACAAGCTAGAGACCAGAGCAAGGGCTCTATTGAATGCAATTGCTACTGGTGGTGGGGAATGATGAAATAGAATGAAATACAATCGGGGAGAAAGTCTGGAAGACATGGGGGCTGATTGTAGGTGGTGGGGAGAGGGAAGAATGAGGATGAGCCCAGGGTCCTTACTTGGACCCCTTTGTGTGTAGTGACGCCGCCAGATGACATAAGGGATACAGAAGGAGGGGACTGGTGTAATTTTGGAATACTGTGTTGAGGGGAATATGGGTGTCCCAGTGGTAAGGCCATCTTGTGTTGGGGTAAGTGCAGGTGAGACTCCTGCTCAAGCTGTGCATTTGTGACTGATGACAAGTGGAAGACAAAGCACAGGCGTGGCTGACCAGGTTGGCCTTGGTTCAGGGTGTACAATGAGAAGCAAAGGAGCTCAATTTTTGGTGTTCCCGGCATAGAAGAGGCTCTCGATAAATGGCAGCCATCATTATCACATCACGTTGTATGTTTTTCCAAAGGTCTTTTGTGTTGTTTGCATCAGCCAGTATGTTAGCTGTATTTTACTCTTGGCCACTGGCGCTTCTTTCTCTGTCGAATATTAGCATTTATTATACTTGCAGTGGGAGAGAAAAGTGGGCATGGTGAATCAGATGGGAAAACAGAGCTGCTTTCAGAGTAGAGTGAGCTCAGAGAAGATTGCGGGGGTGTGACGGATCAGTTCATGCAGTCACCTGGGGATGCCTCAATGACTCGAGTACCTGGAAAAACAAAGCATGTGGGTGATTTGTGGAGGAAACCCACCAGTTAGGGGAACTTCGGAAGAGTTAAGGGAGGAGGGGCTTCAATGCAGTTCCCGGGAAGGACAGGGGCCTGAAGCCGATGGAAAGATGAAATGAAGGGTGGATCTGGGCATGATAGCCAGCCACCGAGGGGGACTGGTCTCAGGCTGACTGGTGGTGGGAGGAACCTGGAGGTGCAGTCTGGGCTTCCCAACTGGAAGCAGCTCCTTAGCCTCCAGCCCTCATGATTTCCACTTTGTAGATATCCATCCAGCACCTTTTCTGAAGCATTTCTGTGCAGGATCCTCAGCCAAAGTTTTCATTAAGTAACAGATAAAGGAAGGGCGCCTGGGTGGCTCAGTTGGTTAAGCGACTGCCTTCGGCTCGGGTCATGTTCCTGGAGTCCCAGGATCGAGTCCCGCGTCGGGCTCCCTGCTCAGCAGGAAGTCTGCTTCTCCCTCTGACCCTCTTCCCTCTCGCGCTATCTCTCATTCTCTCTCTCTCTCTCAAATAAATAAATAAAATCTTTTAAAAAAAAAAGTAACAGATAAAGGAAGCATGCACTGAAAGGCAAATAGGTCACATCTGGACCCCTGCGCCTCGGCAAAGGTGTGAGTGCAGTGGGCTGTCCCCCTGGGCAGTGCGTTATGGGTGGTAATATTACAATCCAGAGATTAATGGAATCCAAAAGACACTCTGGTTTCATGAAGGGGAGAAGAAATGAGATTGGGGAGGCTTAGATTATCCATTTTGATTTACTTCCCTCTACAAAAAACAGGCTGGGGAAACACAGCAGAGGGATGAAAACAAGGAAAAGGGGGCTTAGCTGACATCAGACAGAGGCAAAGACAAGTGACATCTGGGTTCTGAATGATTTGTCTTTATTCATATGTTTTGGTTGCTTTTATTGATTATGGCTCTTATAAGTTGAATCCATATAAGAAGGGCTTGAGAAACTTACAATAAAAAAAACTAAAATAGAAATCAAGGGTTATAAAAGCAGTATTTATTCAGGAAATGGTGATGCTGTTTTACAATATTGAGTAGTAACTAATAAATTTAATGAAAATCCTCAAGGATGAGTTAGATGATGATAGGGTTGATGCTCTTCTTACTGACCACCAACTGCTGACCAATCAAAACCAACTGAAACAAGGCAATCATGTTTTATAAATGGACAATGCAGAAGAGGAATTTCCAGAGAGAATCTAATTCTGTGAAACATCATTTATTACCCTGGGTGGAAACCAGTTCCATGAGCAGCTATGGCCGGCTCGCTCCCGTCACGGATCCACCAGTGGGAGAGGTCAGAGCCCACAACTGGCCTCCAGTCACCTGAAATAACCTGTGCGGCCTCCATGTTGCACACCAGCCCAGTGTTGAACCAGAAGAGGGGGTGCCTCAACATGTGTGGATGGGTGGTTGAGGAAGACATTATTGGTGTTGGTAGGAAAATAGGAGTTCCACCTCTGGTGAAATGATTCTTTCTTCCAGGGTCTGGCATTTTATTTGAATGATTCTCTAGAAATTATTTTGAAATTTTCTGCTAAGCAAAGGTTTGTACATATGTCAACCAATAGCTCACCTTTATCCAGAGAAGGTGAGATAGGAGGTCTGGCAGTTTCTCTGTGGAAATGAAGGGATTGAGTCTAATGTATTTTAGGATTTATGATGGGAAGGAATGGGGACCCATCAGAATTCTACTATGATGGCTTTTGATGAGGCTTTTGGGCCAGAAGGTGACCTGATGCTCTGGACTGGGTCCCTGGGAAAGGGCCTTAGCTGGTCAAATATGGCTTTAGAGAGCAGCTGAAAAACAGAAAGAAAAAAAAGATGTGCGTATGGCCCATTTCTGTTAACGATACCTTCGTCTTCCCAGTCAGTCCTGCCCAAAACATGGCACTGGTCCCTTCCCCTCCTCCCCCAGGTCCCACCGTGGGTCCCCTGTTGTATTTTCCAGTATACTTCGTTTAGGAAAAAACACCAAAGAAAAACCATGCAAACAAAACCATTGGCTCCTGGAAGAAGGAGCATATTCTCCAGAGGTCATTCCCTTTCTCCTTTAATGTCAATAAAGCCTGCCTCCCATCCACCAGGCCACCAGCATGCTCTCCAGAAGTATATTTTGGCTTGTAAACTTGTATGCTTTGTGGGTAAATGGGAAGGCCCTGGTTGTCCTGGGGGGCGTGGTAGACCCTGCCCTGCCTGCGTCCTTATACTGGTCACTGCACCAACGATGCCTATGTCTCTAGGTAGGATCAGCCCCATGGCTACAGTTCAGGCTCAGCACTCCTGTGGGGCCAGGCTGAAGCTAAGGGCCTTGTTCAGCTAATTCCCTGCCCTGTTCTGCCTCCCTCCATCTTTCTCCTGAGCCCTCCTTCGAATCATGAGCACCAAAGTTCTGTCTCAGGCTCTGCCCTTATAAGACTTCACTCAAGAGGGGCATCTCAGTCCCTTCTCTCTCCATCTGTCTCATATGTGGCCCTGTTCTTCCCTGTTCCTTCCTCCTCTCCATGACTTCACACCTGGGTCATTGCAAGTGTCTCCCAGCTTCTTCTACCTCCTCTGGGAGTGTAGCACCACCAATTTAATGCATTTTATGTAAGCTGCTGGATTGGCTCCCTCATACAGGTCCTTGTTGCTAAGTATCTACAGTTTGGTTCTCACATGGTGTGTGGTGTGCAACCATGAGGCTTGCTCAAAATGCAGATTTCCAGTGCCCATCTCTGATGTTTTGATTCAGTGAACCTGGTCCCCTCCCATCCAGGTGAGTTGGATTTTGAGAAGTAGGCTTTATATGAGACTGATTCTTCCTCACTTTCCGTAAGTGTTCTGTGCCCATTTTGTTCTCCTTTCTGGAGCATCTTCAAGGACAGGATGTGCAGACTTTCATCTCCGTGGAAGACAAGATTAGCCCAGTCTCTGAGTACAGTCATCCCACATCATAATGTGTTTGATAAAGGAAGAAAAGTCAAAAGGAGAAGAAGGGCAAGGCCAAGGAGGCACAGCCTGTGTGTGGGCTGTCACTGGGGAATGTTCTGGGCCACTTGGTGTTCCACTGCACTTGGTGAAGTTTTATTGTATCCTTGAGCTGTGCATGCCAAACTGTTGAGAATGGAGGGTAGTCACTCAGAACAAGAGTGAGTTCCACACATTGTCTTTGATGGAGAAATTCTCCCAGCTTCAGTTTGTGGATGGTGTGCCAAAAAAATGCAACCAAGATGTATCATGGAACCAAGAACAATATCTTACTTTTTCAGATAAAATTCTTTAGCTAGGGTAGACATTTCAGTTCTCAAGGACATAATCTTTTCAGAAGGCAACCAATAAGCACATTGGTGAGCATGGCAATGTAGCCAAAGAGAAGGTGTCCCTCTGTCCTAAGGAGACTGACCCAGCTTTATTTAACCTATTTTTTTAAAGGGAGGGAGTCCACTGTTGATTTTAGCAGCAGCAAGACTCAGGGGGTCTGGTTGGCTTCAGGCTTCTGAGTGTACATGGAGGAAGGGGATTGAAAAAAATGGGTCTGGGCCCACCTAGAAGGCATGGATAGGTACTGGGTCAGAACCTGCTGGGGAACCCACAGGGCCCAGGGAAGGGTGAGATCCTAAGGTACTGATTAGGAAGGGGGGTACCTCAGTGGGACCATGCTGCATGACAATCAGGAGGCCTTGCAGGGCAGCTCACTTTGGGCGGGGGTGTGGGTCTTAATGCACAAAGGTCTGTTGCTGGAGGAGCCCACACGGGTGGGGGGGCGGTGGAGAGCAGCTCATTCCATGGGTGTTCAGAACACAGGCCTCAGCAAACCTGAGGTCAACCAGCCTGAGGTGGCGCCATGAAGCCTACATTCCTGGCCCGGAATAAGAGAGTGGTGTTTGAAACCTTGGTGGTTTGGGAACAGGAGGAACAGCTAGGAGCTAAAGGGCATACGGGGTGGCCCCAGGGACCTAGGTGACTGGCGACATGGGATGACTTTCCTGTTGGGGTCATCAGGGCTGGGGGTCTGCCTCGGGGGTCCACTGCTTCCCTGAAGAAGAGGAGAAGTTGTCCCGAGGGAGAGGACGCAGACACACCCAGCTACAGCTCATCTTCAGCAACCAGGACCCTGCTGACATATTTGAGACCATTTTTCAAAGCTTTCTGCTCTTGTCAGTATTTCTTTTTTTTTAAATTTTATTTTATTATGTTATGTTAATCACCATACATTACATCTATTAGTTTTTGATGCAGTGTTCCATGATTCATTGTGTGTGCATAACACCCAGTGCTCCACGCAGAATGTGCCCTCTTTAATACCCATCACCAGGCTAACCCATCCCCCCACCCCCCTCCCCTCTAGAACCCTCAGTTTGTTTCTCAGAGTCCATATTCTCTCATGGTTCGTCTCCCCCTCTGATTTCCCCCCTTTCATTTTTCCCACAAGCCTGTGCTTATTGCTTAGGAACAAACTCCATGATCTGGAAATCAGATCAGATGGTATTTCATTTTAAAGAGCTGTATAAAATGATTGCAAACTTACCATCGTGCACTGTCAGGATTTGTGACTGGCAGCAGCTCCCAAGTTGCAAGACTTTTTTTTTTTAAGGAAAGACAAATTGATGCTCAAAACTGAAAACTGTTTCTCAAGATTCTGAGCTAACAACTGTTTTTACTGTCTTTTTTTTTTTTTAAAGATTTTATTTTTTTGACAGAGAGACAGCAAGAGAGGGAACACAAGCAGAGGGAGTGGGAGAGGGAGAAGCAGGCTTCCCACGGAGCAGGGAACCTGATGTGGAGCTCGATCCCAGGACTCTGGGATCATGACCTGAGCCAAAGGCAGACGCTTAACGACTGAGCCACCCAGGTGCCCTGTTTTTACTGTCTTAAATAATAGCTACTTCCATCTGTGTATGGGTTTACACATATTTTACAGAATTCTTTACAACATTTCTGTTGTAGGTGGGTTTTAGGATTATTTCCATTTTACAGATGAGGAACCCTGGGCTGACAGGGTGAGGCATTAGTTTGGGTGGCGCGTTAGTCTGCCCTGGCTGTGTGACAAAGTAGGCAGGGTCGCCTTCTTCTGAGGCCTCCTCCTTGGCTTGTGGGTGGCTGTCTTTTCTCTCACTGTCTTCACGTGATCTTCCCACTGTGCACATGTGTCCTAATCTCCTCTTCTTTTTTTAAAAAAAAATTGTTTTTGTTTTTTTTCCCCAGAGATATAATTGATGTATAACGGGGAGGCTGGGGTGGCTCAGTCTGTCAAGGTTCTGTATTCAGCTTAGGTCGTTGTCTCAAGGTTGTGAGACCGAGCCCCACGTCAGGCTCCATGCTCGGTGGAGAGTCTGCTTGAGATTCTCTCTCCCTCTCTCTCTCTGCCCCTCCCCCTGCTCTTTCTCTCTCAAATAAGGAAATAAATCTTTAAAAAAATAACTGATGTATAACATTGTGTAATTTTAAGGTGTACTGCTTGTTGACTTGGTGCCCTTAAATATTGCAAAATGATTGTCACAATAGCGTTAGATATTATACTGTATTTGTCTTTCTCGGTCTGACTTACTTCACTCAGCATAAAGCCCTCACGGTTCATCCATTCTGTTGCAAAAGGCAGGATTTCCTTCTTTCTTAAGGCTGAATAATCCATTGTGTGTATGTATGTGTCATACCGATTGATTTCCATACACTGACCTGTATTTGCACCCTAGGGATAAATCTCACTTGATCATGATGCATTATCTTTTAAATTTGTAGTTGAATTTCTGCTCTGATCTTTATTATTTCCTAACCCCTTCTGCTAACTGGTCTCAATTTGTTACTTTTCTACTTCCTTGAAACATATAGTGAGGTTATTTATTTGAGATCTTTCTTTTTTCTTAATGTAGGTGTTTATCATAAACTTGTCTCTTAGAACTGCTTTTGTAGCTTTCCGTAGATTTTGATAAGTTTTGTTTCATTTTTGTTTGTCCCAAGATATTTTTTTTAATTTTCCTTTTGTTTCCTTCTCTGACCCATTGATTGTTCAAGAGTGTGTTATTTAATTTCCACATATTTGTGAATTTTCCAGCTTTCCTTCTGTTGTTGATTTCTTATTTCATACCACTGTGGTCAGAAACAATACTTGGTGTGATTTCAGTCTTCTTAAACTTGCTAAGACTTGTTTTATGACCATCATATGATCTATCCTGGAGAATGTTCTGTGTGTGCTGGAAGAGAATGTATAGTCTGCTGCTGTTGAATGGCATGTTCTGTGCATGTCTGTTAGTTCCATTGGTCTAAAGTATTGCTCAAGTCCAACGTTTCCTTGTAGATTTTCTGTCTGGATGATCTACCCACTGTTGAAAGAGGCATACTGAAGTCCCCTTCTGTTAGTATAGTGTTGTCTGTTTGTCCCTTCAAATACATTAGCATTTGTTCAATATATTTAGGTGCTCCAATGTTGGGTATGTGTACATATATTTATGACTAATATCTTCTTGATTTATCGACCTCTTTGTTATTATATAATTACCGTCTTTGTCTCTTGTTAAAACTTTTGGCTTAAAGTCTATACCTGATATAAATATAGCAACCCCTGCTCGATTTTGGTTTTTATTTGCATGGAATATCTTTCTCCATCTCTGCACTTTGAGCCTATGTGTGTCCTTGAAGCCAGAGTGAGTCTTTAGTAAGCAGCATATTATTGGGTCTTTTTGTTTGTTTATCCATCTAATCACTCTATGTCTTTTGATTGGAGAATTCCATTTATTTACATTTATAGTAATTACTGGTGGGTAAGGACTTGGTAATACAATCTTAGTCATTGTTATTTGGCTGTTTCATAGTTCCCTTGCTCCATTCTTCTTCTTTTTTTTAAAGATTTTATTTATTTATTTGAGAGAGAGAGAGAGAATGAGAGAGAGAAAGCACATGAGGGGGGGAGGGTCAGAGGGGAAGCAGACTCCCTGCTGGGCAGGGAGCCTGATGTGGGACTCGATCCAGGGACTCCAGGATCATGACCTGAGCCGAAGGCAGTCGCTTAACCAACTCAGCCACCCAGGCGCCCCCCTTGCTCCATTCTTCTTCTCCTGTTGCCTCCCTTTGAGTGTGGATTTTTCTGCAGTCATATGGTTTGATTCCCTTCTCTTTATCTTTTGTGGACCTACTGTAGGTTTTTGCTTTGTGGTGAACATGAGGTTTACATATAACATCTTAGAGAGATAGCAGTCTATCTTACACTGATTACAGTTTAACTTGAATCTCACACAAAAGCTCCATCCTTTTACTCCCCCAGTTTTATGTTTTTGATGTCACAAATTACCTTTTTTTATATATTTTTTTATTTTATTTTATTTTTTTATTTATGTAGTTTTTATATTGTATATCCATTAGCAAAATTTTATGGCCATAGTTATTTTTAATACTTTTGTCCTTGAACCTTTGTGCTGGTTAAGTGGTTAGCACACTCCTATATTACAGTATTTGAGCACGTTGAGTCTGGCCACAGGCTGCCTTTACCAGTGTGTTGTGTATTTTCCTATGTTTTCACATTACTGATGAGCTTCTTGTTGTTTCAATGGATTGTCTTTTAGCTCACTGATTGTTTCTTCTGTTTGCTTAAGTTTGGTGTTGAAGCTCTCTTTTAAATTCTTTATTTCAGTAATTGCATGCTTCAGCTGCAAAATTCTGTTTGGTTCTTTTATATGTTAAATTCTTTATGTGTGTTCTCTGAACATCTTTAGAACAATTATTTTGAATTCTTTATCAGGCAAATTTTGACTCTCCATTTCTTCAGGGCAGTGACTGGAGGCTTACTGTAGTTTTTTTCTCTGATTCTCCATGATCCCTGTAGACTTGTGTCTATGCATTTGAAAAAAGTAATCACCTCTTTTAGATTTTATGGGCTGACTTTGGTAAAGGAAGACTTTCACTTGCAGGCGGGGCGTGCTGGTGTGTGCTGTGTCCCTGGGTGTAGCAGTGCAGGGTGCCAAGTGTGGGGATTTGTGGTAGCACTGAGTCTGGTGTGCATGATGTCTCCAGCTCGGGCCCTAGGATCCACAGCACCAAAACTGGGTGGTCCTTGGCAAGCATTGTAAGGTGGCTGTGAGGGCTGTTGAGGTCCTAAACTGATCCACCAGGTCTAGTGGCTAGGGACCAGAGCAGGGAGTGGCGATGGCTGGAGCTGGTGGTGTGCACATGCTCAGCCACAGAGGCCTGCTGCAGATGCCTATATAGTGGCAGGGGCTAGGTGCAGGCACATATGCGGTCTTGGGGGCTGGAGCAGGTAGCAAGGTCCAGGGTGAAGTATAAGTCTACTGGCAGCTAGTTGCAAGGGCCTTGGCTGTTGGCATGGTGGTCTGAGACCTGCGTGGTCTGCCCCTCTGGTGTGTGCACCCTGCAGCAGAGGCTGGTAATGGGTGTCAAGCTGGTGGTGTGCAATGCGCAGCTAGAAAGGCTAGCCCAGAGTGCACGCAGAAGTGCGGACCCACTGTGGAGGGTCTATGGTGGCATCTGGCACTTGTACAGCTACAGTGGCCTGGGCTGGCTGCCCATGTGGTTGGTGGGCTCTGGGGGGTGGGGCAGGGAGTAAGGAGAGGCTCAGGTGCTCTCGGAGACCCTGCCAGAACTCGTTACCATCTACCCAGTAGCGGCTAAATATATCTCATATTTATTGAGTAGGTCCGTCAAGCACTCAGCTAACCATGTGATGGTGCTTCCCTGGGCCTCCTCGCTCTTGGTGCCAGCTTGCTGCAAGTTAGAGACTGTCTCCTGGTTGCCAGATCTCCAAGTTCTGGGAAGAAAAGTCAGGGCTTAGACCACGTCCCTTTACTCCAGGGCCTGACCTCATAGCCCCTAGGTAAGGGTGGATGGTGGTGGGACAAGTGGAAAAATGGTGTTCTGATTAAACTCAGAGTAACAACAAACTGGGCTCCAGGAAGGGCTGACTCAATATCTTCCAGGCTGTCCTGCCTAAGGATCTGAATCCAGACCCCAAATTCCTCCCCCTTTATGGGGCAGGTATAGACCCACACCAGGCAATGACAGTTTTGCAACCTGGTTAGGGCAGTTTTGCTCTACCTTGAGAGTTCCCAAGCTGGTGCTGAGACTCTGGGGCAGGGGACGGCTCCTGGCTCCAAATGTCACAACTGGATCACTTGACTTTGACTGTGGGGTACAGGCTAAGTGGCAATTTCCACCCTGCTAGGTGTCTAGACTTCTGCATGTGCCCTTTCTGTTTAGAAGCAGTTTTTGTTGATGTGGTAAAACAGAAAGTGTCAAAGAGCTCAGCCATCCATTGTCTGCTGGAGAAGTCAGCGAGCTTTGTGCAATCCAGAGTCCTCCCCGGGGGGTGGTGCATGCACACAAGTTCAGGGTGGGCTTCCACCTCCACGGGTGGGAGTATGGTCATGGTCAGGTGATGCAGCTCTGTGTGGCCCCGGGTTGCTCTGCTGTGTGGCTGTTCCTGGGAATGTGGGTCAACCCCATCTCCATGGCCCTGCATCAACTCTACCCACTAGCACAGGATCCTCTGCCAAGAACACTATGGAGTATCTCTTCCCTAAGGGTAGAGGATGGGTAAGGGCGGAGGAGGAGGCCTCAGGATTCCAACCTTCCCTCACTCTGTGTGGCCTGAAGCCACGGTGACTGCTCACTCCAATTTGCCTGGGACTGTCCTGGTCTCAGCCCTGAAAGCATCCGGTCCCAGAAGCCCTCATTCCCAGGACGATTGGTCAACCCACCTCCAACATACCTCTTTCCCTGGCTTAACACCCATGACCAACCAGGGCTACAGGCATGAACTAAAATCCTGGGTTTCCATGACAGGGTCTAATTTCCCTGGCAAAGTCTGGGGGAAGGAACTACAGGTCGAAGTCAGCACCCTAAGTTGTTCAGAACACTTGCACTGACAATGGGCCCACAGTTACCCTGCTGCAGTTGCTGCTGGCTGGCCACCCTGGGCAAGGGGGGTCTGCCTAGCATCCTCGTTCCCACCCTGGGCCTGGTGGTAGCAGAGTGGTACAGGGGTGAAGGGAGAACTTTACTTCTCATTTGATATCTTCCTCTATTTTTATATGATTCA
Organism: Zalophus californianus; assembly: GCF_009762305.2. Taxonomy (NCBI): domain Eukaryota; kingdom Metazoa; phylum Chordata; class Mammalia; order Carnivora; family Otariidae; genus Zalophus; species Zalophus californianus. Next base: position 91,496,068 of record NC_045602.1, read on the forward strand.
AAAAGTCATGTGCACCCATAAAACTTAATTTAAATATAATCAGTCAATGAAATAGGCCCGGCCCTCCCTCTCTCCGTTCCTCCCAGGGACACCTGCTATCCATGTTGGCAGCAATACGCGGTCACAGGCTGTCACTGTGAACACACAGGGAGTGTGCAGGAAGCGGGGCCAAGGGCTGGCATCATTATAGCAGGGAGGTGTTATCACATGTCATATCACGACATCAGGGAGCTGTTATCACATGTCAAGTATTCTAATAGCTTTGAGTTGCTATCACACATACATTATAGCAGCAGTGAGGTGTTTGCACCTCCCATAGACTCTGATAGCAGTGAGGTGCTACCACATGGCATCTCCCACCACAGGAGTGAGGTGCTACGACGTACATCATACAGCATAACAACAGTGACCTTGAGGAATTATCACACACACGTGCACACACACACAATGCCAGGGATGGCGGTATCAATTCAGTGTGCGCAGGAGGCGTCACGTCCCTGAAGGGCAGCACACTCCTGCTGTCAGGGGCTGGGGCTGAGCTTGTAAGTAAGTGTAACCTGTTGGTTTCTGAAGGGCTTTTGGATGACTCTGAGCTTTCAGGTGAAACCCTGATCCCTGGGCGTCGAGTTCCCAAGAACAAACAAAGGAGAAGCGCAGGACTGCAGCATTAGTGCTGACCCTCTGGTTGCATCCCAGGCCCCTGACCAGTGTCCTCTCGGATGAGGTGCTTCCACCCCAGACAGCAGCCCAAAGCTTGCCAGAGCAGCACCTGCACCCCCATCTTGGCTCCCTGTGCCTCCTGCTGAGCTTAGTGATGGTAACTATGTCCCGGAGGCTTTCCCGCAGGTTGGTTGCGAGGGTGCATGGAGCTGGCTGCTGGAGCGCAGAGAGTGAGGAGCTGCTTGTACCCCTCAAGGACCCAGCTCCTGGGCTCAGAGGGCAGGGCCTTCCCTCCCCCACCCTCATGTCAGGCAGAGGGTTAGCGCCTCCAGTCCTCAGTTCTCTCCTGTGTAGACTCTCATAGTAGCAAGCTGGCCTGTGGTGTTGACATGTACTGAGACAGGTCCCCACCGTGAGGCTGAAAACAGTAGCCCCCACCGCTTAATTGTTTTATTGAAACATAATACAAAACATTCCAAAATGTTCCCAAATTCTATGTGTCTAGCTCCTAGTGAAACCTGCACTCATATTGGGAATGAGAACATCACCAGCACCCTATAATTTCCCCAATGCCCCCAGCCAGTTACCCCCCAAGTGAAACCACGGGGGGCCAGCAGCCTGGATTTGATCTGCCTGCTTTTGAACTTCCCATAGATGCACTCACCCAGCAGGCTGCCTTTGTGGGTGGTGCCTTCCTCTCAACGTTTTGATTTGAGGTTCACCATGGGGTTGTGAGGAGTTGCAGATTGTTTATTCTCCAGGATAAAGATGGCTCCACTGTGCATTACACCATGATCTAGTAACCCGTTCTGCCGCGATGGGCATTAGGGCTGTCTTTATTGTACTGTCATGATCAGCTTAGACACTAGCCACCCGGAGCCCACCCAGAGCTGCAGTCAGGATCTGCATGCCAGCGTGGTACCCCATCCTGGTCCTACCCTCTCCGTATAGGTGCTTGGGCTGGGGATCCAGGAGCCTCGCCTGCACAGAGGTGGGAGCCTCAGCCTCCCCAGGCATCTGGGCCTCATTTAGACTTATGTCCCTTATCAGTCCAGTGGCTCCTAGCTGCATCCATCTGCTTTTCGATGGGATCCCATGCAGGAAGGCAAGCACTATCCGGGTTGTGGCAACAGAACGTTTTTGCGGGGAGGGCCTTTTGCTCATATGGATGGGGGCCTCTGTGGTGATGAGTGAAAGATGGAAAGATCCAGGAGTCCTGAGCAGGGCTGGAAGGACAGAGGGGAGGCAGGTGGCTGCAGGCTGGTGTTTTTGCGAGAGGGAGAAGCAGGGGCGGTGGGGTGTGGACAGTGCTGAGAATGTGGATCCGTGCTGTGCCCAGTCCAGGCACCCCGATGAAGGCCTCCTCTTGAAAAAAACCACCCCTGTAGACATCGCGCCCATCAGATATATAATAGCTGTATCATCCTCAAAGTTCAGTCCCTTTGCCCCCCAGCTCCAGGCAACAACTGCCTGTCATGGAGGATCAGCTCCTGCTCCTCTAGAGCTGCCAGGAATGGAATCGTATTCTTTGTGTCTGGTTCCCTTTGTTCGGCATAAGCCTTTGAAATTCACCCATGATGTCAGGTGTATGCACGGTTTGTCCCTTTTTACAGCTGAGTAGTAGCCCCTGTATGGACGCACCACAATCTGTTCATCCATTCACCTGCTGCTGGATGTGTAGGCTTTTTCCAGTTTGGGGTTATTAGAAATAAAGCTTCTAGGGAACATTTGTATGGAAGTCTTTTTGTGGTGTTGTCTTTTCATTTCCCTTGAGTAAATATCTGGGCGAATTCTCTGTCTTGTGGTTAAGGGTACATTTCACTTTGTGAGAAATGCCAGACTGTGTTCCAAAGTGATGGCACCATTTCGCCCTCCTGCTGGCTGCGTGTGAGAGAGCTCGCTCTTCCACAGGCTCACCAGAACTTGGTGAGGAGTTAGAGCACAAAGACTTCCAGTGGCCGAGGTGTACAGGTCAGTCGCCTCTCGCCAGGATGGTGGTTAATTCAGAGCCTGCTGTTTGCTGTGGAGCAGGTTCTCAACTCTGGATGCACATGAGAGCCACTGGAAAGCTTTTGAAAATTTCCAAGTCCAGGCTTCACTTCAGATCAATTAAATTCATAATTTCTGGGGCTGTCCCCAAACATGAGCATTTTTCAAAGCTGTCTAGCTTAGGTTGAGGAGTACTGTTGCATAAAAGGTAGCACCCTCCTCCATTTGTTGGGGAGGGTGGGGCCTGGTGCCAGTAAATGTGCTGCTCTCCTTTGAAAGACAAGAACTGGTCCCGAAGGATGAGGCTGCCTGGAGCATCAGTGCCCAACGTTAAGACTTTGATTGCTGAGGCATCCATTCCAGACATCCATCTTGAATGAACATCTTGGCAGGTGTAGGACACAGCTTCTGGCTACCTAACTACCTAAGGAACAGGCAGAACAGGCTGCCCCACCCATGAAGGTTCTCTCTCAGAAACCCCAGCGTGACCTAAACACCTGACCGTGTGAGTGACCCCGCTTCTCCCTTCCCCTGTTCCAGTTCCTGCTCTTAGGCCTTGAATTTGCCAATGCAGAGTAAGCCTGTGAAACTCTAGATACTCCACCCTGGACCCTAGTAAAGGCAGGGCCCCAGGCTGCGTGTGTGTTACCCCCCTCTCTCCCCAAGACCTGGTTATGTGGCTTTTGGGTGTGCTGTGTACCCTTCTAGAACCTGTGAGTAATAAATCTTGTTCCTCATCGTTCCCTGATGGTTTTGCTTGCAATCACAAGAACCGCAAGGGCTGGCCCAGCCTCCACATTGGCCCTGGCGGGGTTGGGGAGTGTCCGCGGGGCACAGGGTCAGTAAAGACAGCCCAGCACCTCAGGTGTTGCTAGCCGGAGCACAACACTGGCCCAGACAGGCAGGCCACCCAGCTGTCCCAGCTGCCTCCCTGGCCTTCTGCTTCTGCTTCAACCAATGGTGCTTATTCTGAGCTGGGGCAGGTGGTGGGGGGGAACCAGAGAGGAGGTCCCTCTTCTCTCTGTTCTCAAGTGATACCCACAGAAAAGCACACACTTTTTGGAGCTTCTCCCCACCAGAAGCTCCTTCTGAATCTCATTTGCGGGTTTAGCCTCACTTCCCTGCCTTCATGGCGTCCGCGACATGGTCAGAGCCAGTCCTGAGGCTGTACAACCACCCAAGCAATGCTGACCCCCAGCTCGCACTTCCTGCTCAGATCCCTGAGTTTCAGCCTCAATGACCCATGCCTCCTCTTGGGGGTAGTAGAGTATCTCAAATCAGCACAGTCAAAACCCAATGCTTGACTCCCCCCTCCCCACACACCTTCTTCTTCATCTCTCTAAAGGGCAAGTCCAGTCTCCTGGTTATTCTGTCAGAACTTCTATGGAGGCAGAATAATGGTCCCCAAGGATGCCCAAGTCCTACTTGATGGCCCCTGGGAACATGTTACTTCACATGGCAAAAGGGGCCTTGCAGGTGTGAGGAAGGTGAGGGTCTTGATTATCTCAGATTATCCAGGTGGGCCTGATGTGATCACAAGCTCCTGATGGTAGGGAAACAGGAGGCTTAGAGTCAGAGAAGCAGATGTGATGAGGAGAAGCAGAGGTTGGAGCATCGCAGCTCAAGCCAGGGATGCAGGGGCCTCTGGAAGCTCGAAAAGGCAGGGAGCAGATTCCCCACTAGAGCGTCCAAAAGGAATATAGCCCTGCTGACACCTTGACTGCAGCCCCGCAGGACCTGAGGCAGACGTCTGAGTTAAAGACCTGTAAGGTAATACATGTGTTTCTTGAAGCCACCAGTTTGTGGTCATGAATTTGTTAATGCAACAATAGGAGACTTGTCTCCTTTCTGTCACTCACACCTGTGCCGGAACCTTCAGCAAAGCCTGTCAGTTCTGCATCCAAAATATTTCCAGAATCTGACCACTCCCAATCCCTGCCCTCATCCCCTCATCTGCACAGGTGCAGTAGCCTCCTGGTAAAGACAGCTAGTGGCTCCCCAATACTTATGTTCTTTTTCTCTTTAGGAATAGAACTGATTTTTTGAATCATGAAAAGCACATGGTGGCTCTGAATGGAGACCTGCCATCCTCAGTCTCCCCTGGAGTTCTGGCCAATAGGAAATACACAGAACTGTCATCGAAGAAGAAGAGAAGACAACTCCCAGGAAATAAGTTTAAGTGAGTAGAACAGGTCCTACCTCACCTTTTCCTCTTTCTTGCTGGTTGGAATATACATGTGCTGGCTGGAGCTGAGGCACCACCAGGGAATATGAGGCAGCAATTTAAGCTGTCATGGAAGCAGGCTGGAAGGACATTTGGAGATATAATATCTACCTTGATTTGCTTACCTCTTGATTTGGTTTTATGTTAGAGAAATGTCTGTCACTGAAGTCTGTTATTTGGGGATTTTGTGTCGATCCCAATGAACACACATTTTCCATATAGTCTTTCTGTTTCTTCCCTCACCCCAAGCCCTTCACTGTTCTCTGCCCCAAATCCTCCAATGGCTTTCCTTGCTGACCCAAAACCAAAATCTACCAATGCCAACAAAGTCCCTGCATGATATAAGATATGTGCCCCCCTTTATCCCACCTACTTCATCTCCTACTCACACTTTCATGCATCTGAACCCACCTTAGCCACAGTGCCCTCTTTGTTTTTCTGGAGTACTCCATGTTTGCTCTTGCCTCAGGGCCTTTGTAGTTGCTGCTCACTCAGGTGGAATGCCTTTCCACAGACACCAACAGGGCTGGCTTTCTCTCTTCATCCTGGTCTCTGTCCAAGTGTCAGCTCACCTGAGAGGAACAGCTTGCGCTTCCCGACCCCGATCTGTCTGGTGCCTTGTGTTTCCCCATGACTGCAGCTGGAACTGCATATTCTTTGTCTTGTGCATGATCTCCCTTCCTCTCCACAGATGGAAGGCTCTTTGAGGGCTGGACTTGTCTCTGCTTTGTCGACAGCTGTATCCTCATTGCTAAGAACAGGGCTGACAGACAACAGGTGCTCAGGAAATATTTGTTGAAAGCATGAACGAACAAATAAGCTGTTCCTAGCTAAGGGGCCCCAATGTTTTCCAGGGGGTAAGAGATAAAGACTTGATACAGTAAAACCTTGGTTTCAGGGAAACTGGATGCAAAAACATCTTGAAGAACAGGATGCTTGGAGCAGATCACTGTAGAGTTTGGGATCTTGTTTTCTGCTTGCCAATGGAGGTCGGGCGGTGGAGCATTTTAGGGCCAATTCTTATTGAAAAAGGATCTTGCAGAGCAGAGGATAGATAAGTCATGGTTTTTCCCCTGAAGAAATGTTTAGTTCTTCTAGGTTGTCACTCTAAACCAGCGGTTCTCAAAGGGATCGATGTTACCCCGGAGAGGACATTTGTCAGTGTCTGAGATACAATCTGTTGTCACAGCTGTGGGTGGGATGCTACTGGCATCTAGCGTTTGGTGTCAGGGATGCTGATAAACATCCTAAAAGCACACAGCCCCCACAACAGAGTTAGCCAGCATCCAATGTCAGCAGTGCTGAGGTGGAAAAATCCTGGCTTAAACATATCTTGTGCAATAGCATCAGTATCATGTTATACTGTGCTGGTGTTGCATACAGAATTTTCCAAGACTCTTCCAGTTCAGGAGAAGTAAAAGGAGGACTGTGTTTTGCTTTCAGCATGGTCAATCCATAGCTATTTACAAGTGTCAATAGATCAATAAAATCTGAGCAGTCAATGTGTTCCTGCACGCTGATTAGTTACATTCTATTTCTTTCTCTCCTACCTCTGCTCCCCTGTGCACCCCACTCCTTGCCCTTGTTACCGGACTTTGGCAGAATTACTGTGTTTGAAACTCTTCTGATAATGAGTGAATGAGTGAATAAATGAATGCATGAAGTACATGCAGGAAAGAAGACAGCATGGAACTCGGTGTGACTGTCCTTTGCCAAGGGAACTTCGCAGGGTGGGGTGGGAGGCTCAGCAGTGAGTCTTTAGTAGACAACCCTGGGCTGCTGGTGAATGAAGGGGGCAGCTGGGGGATGCATAGCATCTGCTCCAAGTTGGTTTATTTAATTGGTTCTCCATTCTCAAATTTTATGGGGAAAATCCAAATGTGAATCATTTCTAGTTTCTAGGTAATCCCAGATACCAGCTTTTGTTGTTAGACTTCATCTTAAAAGATGAATATCCAAAAGATGATGGTTTGAAAATTGTGGCCATTTTGATTGTGATGAACGAGCTCTTACATCCTGTGAAACTCAGGATTTACCAAGCAGGGCCTGGCAGTGCTGGAGCAGGGAAAGGAGGAAGACAGGGGCTTCTGTAGCATAGCCTGATTCAGAATGGGGTTCCTCTAAAGGACCACCACCTTCAGCACCCTGTGAGTGACCTGATCGGCCATAATTTGATTTTCCAGGTACTGTCTAGGTAGCCAACACTGGGCTTTTATGACAGCATACTTCATTCTCTCTGTCTTCTCCCTCTCTGGCTTCCCAAGTGTACTGCACCGCATAACACATCAGAGATCAGAATGTCTGGAATTAGCAGAGGAGGATAGGTCTGTGTGGTTAACTTGGCATAAACTTAATGGAAACCAGAATCCCTCTCTTGCTTGGCCCCACCCTTCGCACAGCTCTCTGTGTGGCTCTGCAGGCAGAGAGCAAGGCCGCTTGCTGCCCTGGGGCCCATTTAGGATAGCAGCCCCTCACCTTGGGGATTAAGTGTCAGGTTCAGGGCCAGAGATGCATGAAAAAGCAGAGTCAGACAGGGCTCTGTGCCTGTAAGATCTGGAGGCAGCAGCCACACAGGGAAGATTATTTTGATTTTATCCTCTCCTTGTTGTTAGCTTAAAAGTTGTTTGTTTTGAGGAATAGGGCAAACAAAAAAAAGGAAGAAAGAAAGAAGAAAAGAAAGAAAGAAAGAAAGAAAGAAAGAAAGAAAGAAAGAAAGAAAGAAAGAAAGAAAGAAAGAAAGAAAGAAAGAAAGAAAGAAAGAAAGAAAGAAAGAAAGAAGGAGAGGGAGGGAGGTAGCGAGGAAGGAAGGAAGGAAGGAAGGAAGGAAGGAAGGAAGGAAGGAAGGAAGGGGAGGGGAGGGGAGGGGAAAGGAGGGGAGGGGAAGGGAGGGGAGGGGAGGGAAGCAGGAAGGAAGGAAGCAAGTCTGAGAACAGAACCAGGTTCTCAAGTCCTTGCTTGGAAATGAGATTCACACACTTTTCAAAAGGCCCTAAAGCAAAACCGCACATCTGTCCTTCTGCCAACGTGGGAAAGATATCTCTGGAAAGGTCCCCATTATTTCCATACAACACTTCTGCTTGGGTTCTAAGCCCAGTGTGAAAGCCCTCTCCTGCAGGTCTCAGCGGAAGCCCCGTGAAAACCACAAAAAGGAATCTCACTGGTGCCCAAACAAGGGGAACCTCTCATGAAGGGCTTGTTCTACAAACTGCTTGTATTTGAATTGATCCCACCTCAGTCCTCTCCCTCCCTCGCTCCCTCCCTCCTTCCTTCCTTCCTTCCTTCCTTCCATTGTTAAATTCATTTGCTGAGCACTTTGAGGGGAGTGAGTACAAGAAAGCTGGGGGCAAATACCCAAACACGTACTACCTCGGTTGCCCTATCTGTGAGTCACAGGGCCCTTTGGCCCTGACATTGCCCATGAGACTCTTCACCACCAGTGGATGCCCATCCGAGCGCTTGGGACAGGGTCAGCTTCCTGGCATGCCACCTGACCAGCCACACAGGGTCCTGCTCAGACGGGCCCTGCCCTGAGGTCAAGGCTTTCCAGTTGCTGTTCTAGAATTCTTAATAATTTTGAGCAAGGAGTCCTGCATTGTCAGTCTGCACTTGACCCAGGAGATGATGTTACCAGGTTGGCCTGGGACTTTTGTTTTTCAACTGGGGAGGAGGGAGGAATTTGTTTGGGTAAGGTAGCCGAAGAGGGTGGGACATCCAAGCTCAGCTTCGTGGACCCGTCTGAGCAAGGCTGAAAGCCAGGGATGCCCCTCAGAAGAAGAACCCCATTTGGAATGTGAGTAAAGGTTAAGGTGCTTTGGGGACCAGGAGACCCCACGTGTGATAGGGTTGGAGAGAAGACCTCCTCATCTTATGAGAGCCCAGCCCTGCTCCAGCATGCAGATAGTGTGGGAAGCCAGGAGTGAGTTGTGCTGTGCCTGTGCACAGATCCTCCCAGAGGGGCAGGTGGTTGTGAACGGCAAGAGATGACAGGAACAGCCACAGAGGGGACCAGGGATGTGGGTGGACAGCTGCTGTATGCCACTGCAGCTAATAGCTGGCTTTGTGGGACCGCCTTAGGCCGCCTGCTGCCTGTGGGGGTATTGATGGGGCGGGTATTGGAGCCATTTTATTGGCACCTGGGTACCCTGAGGGTTTTGAAGCCCAGAGGCATTTGGGGGACAGGTTAAATGAAAGTCGGGAGACCTCTGGCTCAGGATTGCTATGTGACTTAGGAGCCTCAGTGTTAAATTTATCAGAACATGAGCTGGGCTTCACAGGAAACAGTAGTAGCCACATGGCTGTTTGGCAAATCAGACCTGATTCTGTAAAGCTGAAATCAGAGCCTGGGAGAGCCTGGATTCTTTGTCGCTAAACTGAACATAAGAGGAGATGGGCCTTCAAAGTCGTCCAGAAGGACTGCTCCCTTCTCTGGAAGGAATGGAGGCCCAGGGCTGTTATGTGTCATTCCTGGGGTCCTAGACAAAAATTCCCATCTCCTGACCCCCAAAGGGTGCTCCTCCCATGGGACCAGACTAGGCCATCCCCAGGTCCTTTCAGGTCTGTGTGTCTGGTTTTCTCTTGGTTACCAAAGTGTAGTCCAAGAGAGCCAGCTGGACAGCTGAAGGTGGGAGAGGGCCAGCTGGATCTCCCTGGCCTTCTTATACTGACCATTCTTATTTATGCTCAGGGCTCAGTTCAGGTGTCTTTAAACTGTTAAGGCTTCCTGGAGCCTGTTGACTATACCAGGTGATCCTAGAGTAGCACTTAAGATAGCAGCTCTCAAACTCCCCATCCTTTGTGTGGGCTCTGATCTCCTCACACGCAATTTTCTTGTTTGCCTAAATTAGTCAGCTTCAGGTTCTGTTGCTTGCAAACCAGACCCCTGCCTGGTCTGGGAAAATATGGGGCTGGGTGCGTGAGGGTTGGTTGTGTCGGGGTTTGGGGGGACACAGAGGAATGTACTTGGCCAGCTTGGGGTCTGTGGCTGTTCAGCATGGACATCTTGCCAGGTAACTGTGGATGTAAACCTTGTGACTTACCAGGGTGCTGTTGAATTTAGTGAGCTTGCTGGGGTGGGACGGTGATGGGGAGGGGTTCTGCTTCTCACCTGTCCCACCTCCTTGCAGCTGAGCTCGTGTTGTTGGGAAGGGCGTGCTTGTACTAAGACCTCTGGCTCTTCTGCAAGTTTGCTTGAGTCTTAAGCAATTTCCCCAGTAGACTGAGCCTGGAAATGGAGCAGAAAACTGCTCGGTTCCAGAGAACAATCCTGCAGAGGCAGGAGGTTTTGGTTCACCAAGAACAGAGTGTTTGTTTGCGTCAGCAGGGGTCTGCAGGATCCTTGGGCGACCCCTTCTCTCTTTGAATAGCAATAATAGCAATGACCTTCACCCCAAAGTGAGTCCAGGAAAACATGCTTTCTCATAGATATGTCTACTAAATGAGCAGCTGACACATGCCGGCTGGGTCCTATCTGCTGGATAAATGCTTGTGTGCAATCGCACTTCTTAGTGGGACAGTGGCTCAGGCTCAGGCTCCAGGGACATGCTCCCACTGGTCCTTTTCTCAGGAGTTTGAAGGAACCACCTTAATAAGCCAGGGAGACATGGGGACCAGGCTTCCCTCCCAGGGGCAGTAGCCTGTCTCCTTGGGCATCAGGGGCATCTCTTGGGGATATCTGCCTTCTTGTCAAACTTCAGCAGAATCCCACTCATACAATCAGATTTGTTTATGCTCTGCTCGACACTTTGATGGATGGTTATACTAAAGGCCCCCAGTGAATCTCAGCTAATAACCTTTTTGTGTCCACGCCCCTTTGCGATGTGATGTTGTAGTTTTTCCTATCAGGCATGGAAGGCTATTTCTCCACCCCCTCAATCTGGGCTGGTCCTGTGAATTGTGTGGACCAACAGAATGTGGAGGAATTAACACTGGGCCAGTTCTGGAGCCTTAAGTGCCCTGGAGCTCTCACTGACCATTTCTTGGAGCTCTGAGCCTTCCATGGTTGGTGGAAGTCTGGTCCGGCCTGCCAGAGGATGACAGGCCATGTCAAGGAGGTCTGAAGCACCCCAGCCAACAGCCATCACCAACTGCCAACCAGATGGGCAAGTGAGGGTCCTGTGTAGGCTGGAGTCACAGCAGTGAGCACCGATAAGTGCAGGAGGAATGCCCAGGCAACCCGTAGAATGGTGGGAAATAATAAATCATGGCTATTTTAAGCCACAGATTACTGGGTTGGTTTGTTACACAGCAGTAGAAAACTGAAACATATACACACTTGACTTATCTTTTTGGAAAGTGGCTGGAAGGGTACTATGTGGCCATTTTTGTACTTTGAAAGCAGCACTGACTGCTCTATATTGAGCAAAGGTAAATAAGCACCAGTCTAAATTTCTTTGGAATTACTCAATTCAAGAAATTCATTCTCCATATCAAAATTTGGTGTGTAGATCTATATCTATCTATCATCTATCTATCTATCATCTATCTTGATATATGTGTTTGGTATTTATATATAATATAGACTTGTGAGCTTTGTTTTCTCTTTTTGTTTTTTAAACTTGTAAGCTTTGGACCAAAAATTCAATATCTTTTGCATGTTCTTTCTGAGTCAAGGATTATTTATTTATTTATACTCCCCCCCCACCCCAGAGACATGGCCCTGAATCTACCAGAATCAATTTTTAAAGTGTCTTCATACCAAGTATTTAGGGGTGACATATCGTGATGTCTGGGGTTTGCTTTACGTATTTAGCAACTCTTACAAAACTTCATTTCATGGTCCAAAGTTATTGCAATTATTACAATTATTTTTTAAGAGTTCATGACATCTGCTGAATATGATGGTGACAAAAGATTTCAGTATTACTATTTTTTTGTCCACACGCCCCAGACTGCCCTCTCCATCTTCTGGAAGTGTGCTCCCTGTGAAGATGGCCTAGACGAGAGTTCAAGAAGAAAGGCAAGACAAAGCTGGGGAAGCAATTCAGCTGAGAACCATTTTTGAAGTTCCTGTTAAACTCTACATGAAGGTGGTGTGACCTGGTGGCACCTGGGGGAGATGAAAGTCATCTTCTCCATCTTTGTATCCTCAACACCTGGCCCAGCTGGGAGTCTCCCCAACAGATGTTTGGAGTGGTGTGTGGATAGTGGCGAAGGGAAGAGCTTCCCAGATCTTTGGAAAGATGGACCATAACAACAAAGTAAAACCACATCTGTGTTGAGTGTTCTAAAACGAGGTGAGATAGTCTCTGGCCTCCAAGCTCCTACAAAAAGTGAAGGTTCCTAGTGCTGTTCCCAGCACCAACCATTCCCTTGCCTGGCCTCCTGTGGGAAGAATTCTTCATTGAATAACATCAGATATCAATTTTTGAGCCAAGAGGTTAAGCTGGTCTATTTAACCCCAATATCCACGAAAACCTGACATCCCGAACCTCTGTCCAGAATGGAGCCCCCCCACATTTGTCCATCCTCTCTGGAGCTCTCATCTGTCTGGCTGCCCCCTCACCAACTCCTCAAATCACCCTTCTGGCCATGCCCTGGGGACACCTCTACCATTACTGGATCCTGACATTTGGGGATGGTTTGCTCATTTCTCTGGCTTCTCCAATTACAGGCAAATTCTTGGAGGGCAGGGCTGTGTCTTGGTCATTTCTGTTTCCTGGGCTATCGCTTAGTGCTTGACCCTGGATGGACATTTGGGTGTGTATTTAGAACAAATGAACAAGGTGATCTTTGAGAGAATAATTCAGTCACTTGTCTCTGATACAATGTGGAGCTCTGAAATAGCCTGTTTGTCATGATTTCTATTTCTAAAAATTAAGGACAGATAAGTCTATTATCCCTTTTGCCAAGGATCATTTTGGGAACTGGACAATGTTGTGGAGAGAATTTTCTGATTTCTCTTTTCCTATTTGCCTTTATAACTCCAGAGGCAAACACAAAGGCCAACACTTAATCTTCCTTTATCAGTCAAAGCAATGAAACAATAGTAATTAACTCAGTAACACCCTTGGCCATCATGACAGCAGGTGGCTGAAGGTACCTGGCCCGCAGTGGGGAAGACAGACCTTCGGTTTTCTCCTTGTCTTGTTATCATTCCTAGCAGTTGAGGAACCTCACTCTTAGACTCACTGTGGATTGCTGATGAGCAACCAGCAGCAGTTCCAGGGGACTTGCTCTGCCAGCTTTTTCTCAGAAAGTCTAGGAGTGGACAAGTCAGAGCAATGTCTCCTTCCTTGAATCCATGCAGAAAAAAGTGGCTCTTTTCTTGTGATTAGCAAGTTCTGCATTTTTCCTTGTTTTTCCATGTCCTGAAGAGGGTACATATGAGAAAACATAAGCATATGACAGCACTTTGCTTCGTTTCTTGTCTTCTAGGATTATGGATTACCAGTGAAAACCTGTAGTGTCCTTGGTGTTGCCCCATAATGCATCCTCACTCACTCATTCATTCATTCAACCAACAAAAATAAACTGTTGACTTAATGCCATTAGAGATGCAGCTTTCAGTGATGGTCATGGTCCTCTTCTTGAGTGATGAAAACAGACAGACACATACACACACACACACACACTGTGACAAAGAAGTTTGGGACACACTTGTGTGTTATGAAGGAAGCAAACGGAATGAGATAGAACCTAATCCTGTTTGACCCACTTGAAAATAAATGAGCCATGGGGTGCCTGGGTGGCTCAGTCAGTTAGGCGTCTGCCTTCGGCTCAGGTCATGATCCCAGGGTCCTGGGATCGAGCCCGCATTGGGCTCGCTGCTCAGTAGAAAACCTGCTTCTCCCTCTCCCTCTGCTGTTCCCCTGCTTGTGCTCTCTCTCTCTGTCAAATAAATAAAATCCTAAAAATAAATAAATAAATAAATGAGCCATAAAGAATAAGTGATGAGAGTAAGAAGGTGAAGACTGGCTTTAGATAGAATTGTCAAGAGAAGGCCTCTTTAGAGTGGACATTTAAGCCAGGTTATTTATTTTTTTAGAAAAGATTTTATTTATTTGTTTGACCGAGAGAGAGAGGGAACACAAGCAGGCAGAGGGAGAGGGAGAAGCAGACTCCCTGCTGAACAGGGAGCCTGATGTGGGGCTCGATCCCAGGACCCTGGGATCATGACGTGAGCCGAAAGCAGATGCTTAACTGGCTGAGCCACCCAGGCGCCCCTAAGCCAAGTCTTAAAGATGAGGAGGGAAAGATCATTTTAGGCAAAGGGAGCAGTTAATGCAAAGGCCCTGAGGTAGACAAGATTTTGGAAAGCTGAAGGAGTGGAAGGATGAGACTCATGGCTGGTGCACAATGGTGGTAGGGAAACAGGATGAGGCTGGAGGGGTTTCCAGAGACAAATGACTTCGGGCCCAGATGCCAAGGAACAGAGAATTTTGTTGGGAAGCCAAGGAAGAATTTTAGGCATGGCAGTGACAGAATTCATGTATGTTAAAGGGCATCGACACCGCGGCTCTGTGGGAATGGGTTGGTGAGCAGGAGGTGAGGGTGGGGGTGGTGGGGGTGGTGGAGGGGGCATGGGGAGGGTGTGGGAGATATGAGGGGGTGGGGGTGGGGTTGAGGCCACTGGAGACATTAGAAGTACATCTGACCCTTGAATAACACGGGTATGAACTGTGCGGTTCTGCTTAAATGCAGATTGTTTTTTATACATTCAGTACAGGGCTGTAAATGTATTTTCTTTTCCTTTTGATTTTCTTAATAACATTTTCTTTTCTCTAGCCTATTTTATCTTAAAAATACAGTATATAATACATATAACATACAAAATAGGTGTCACTCGACTATGTATTGATAAGGTCAACAGGAGGCTATTAGTAGTTTAGTTTCTGAGGAGAAAAAAGCTATACGTGGATTTTTGGCTGCACAAGGTGGGGTCGGTGCCCATAATGCTTGCATCGTTGAAGGGTCACCTATGATTGAGGAAAGAGGTTCCAGTGGCCAGGGGAGACAGTAAGAGTGAAAACAGAGAAAAGGAGGCACGGGTGAAAGCTGGGGATTGTATCCACAGGGATTGCTGCTGGGGGTGAGGAAAAGGGAAGTATCAGGATTTCCACAGCTGGAGGAAGCCAGAGGCCCTTCTGACCCCATGCAGGGCATGGCGTCCCTGAGGCACCCAGGGGGGCAGTCTTGAGGCAGTTGGAAAAATCACCACTGGAACACGGCCCAGAAATTGGCCCCGGGTTTACCATCACGAGTCATCATGATTAACAGGGTTATTAGCCTTCTTGGGAATAAATGAGCTTGTCTATAGTGAGGAGGTTGTTCAGGCCCAGAGATGTGGGGCCTGGCCTGTGCCACGGGGGCAGGTGGTGGACAGGCCGGGCTGGAGAGACCTAGAGCCTGTCTTGTGTCCAGTGGAGGGGAGAGGGCAAGCAGGGGAAGGAGCCAGTGGGCAGTGGGTCCCTGAGGACCCTGAGTACTGGCGTGGGGCAGGCCAGAGGCAGCCGCCAGGGCCCCTGGGTGGTGAGGAGAGGAGGGGAAAGGGCAGGCACTGTTTGTTTCCACCTTCGTTCAAGGAAGTAGGAGCAGAGGACTTGAGTGGGTGAAAGAAGGGGGAAGGAGGGCCAAGGGGAGCGGGTCCTGTGTGGGAGAAGCCCCAGGGACCCGAGGACTGCCCGGTGTGGCAGGGTGGCAGTGTTTTGCTGGTCCCGGTGGGGCGTGAAGCCAGGAGGGGCTGTCAGTGGTGAGAAGCTGAGGGAGGTATCCAGCAGCCAGTGTCGGGGTGAAGCTGGATGGAGCAGCGGGGTGTGGGAGCCCAGGAGCCGAAGGAGGGAGGGAGGTGGTGGAGCCAGGCTGGACTGTTGGAAATCTGGCTTCAGCTGTGGTTGAAGGTGAGGGGGTCAAGATAATGCCAGTTGGTGACTTCTTTCTTGAAGTCGCTTCTCTATCTTGGTATTTACCCGCAGGGTGATTTTATCAGAGGCACCAGGGGTGTGTCATCTGAAATGTCACTTCTGATTGGGAAGCCGCGTCTCCCCCAGTCACACGGCTGCAGGACATCAGGCTGTCCGATGGCCCCTGCACGGACAGCTGAGGCGGGAACATGCTGTGTGAAAGGCTGCAGACAGACCCCAGATAGAAGAGGAACGCTGCCAGTCGTGGGAGACGGGGCCTGAGGTACAGGCAGAGCAGGAGAGACAAGGCTGGGCCTGGGGAGAGCTGCAGTGGAAGAGGCCGGCTGCAGGCAGGAGGAGGGGGAGGCCTGGGCTTCCAGGCATCGCTGACCCTCTCCCCTACGCCTGTACAGTTGCCCTTTGCCTCATATGCATTTCCCCCAAACCTGGGAGATTTATCATCTCCCATGGGGTCCCTGAGTCAGGAATTCAGACAGGGTGTGTGACTTGTGTTTGCTCCATGATAGGGCCTCAGCCGGGAGATGTGACGGCCGGGGACTGCAATCGTCGGAAGATTCGTCCCCCCACAAGCTGCAGACTGGTGGCTCTCAGCTGGGATGCCACGTGTGTCTCCCGGCACAGCCGGGTATTCCTCACAGTGCGGCCGGTCCCATGGGCAAGCACGGGGGTGGGGAGCGCGAGCGAGAAAGGGAACAGACGCCAGTAGTAGCTGACCCTTGTCACCTTGCTCACACCTCCAGTCATAAGGCGTGGTGACCATCCTTCCCTGTTGGAGGTATTTCCGGGTGTAGGGGACGTGGGCCCACCTGTGGGTGGGAGGGGTATGGCTCACATCTAAGAAGAGTTGTGGCATGGGACCGCCACACAGGGAAGTCCTGGGCACAATCTCCCGGAGCCTGGAAGCTCTTCATTCCGTGGAGAACGGACCTGTGCAGGCTGCCGAGGGGACAAGGAAGGACCTCAAGTGGAACTCAGGAATTCAGCAAGGAGTGGGCGGGTTTGGCTCTGAGAGACTGGCTTGGCTTCAGCACTGCCTCACTTACTTGTCGGTGACCCAGGCCTCACCTTCTCTGTCTTTCTCTTTTGCTTGCTCTTTTGTAAAAACAATACCTTGTGCAGACTTAGGTAACCCAGGCCATGCAGGTAACTCTCCCAGAGGCTGTGGCTCACGGCAGGTAAGCGAGAGGGGTAGTAAAAGATGGTGCCAAGTAAGAACATACTGGCCTCAGCAGGGAGAGACTTTACTGGCAAGGAGGAGGGGAGGATTGCCATAGGGTGAGTGCTGTGACCTGAGGTCTGCAGCGTGTTCAGGGTTAGCCACTAAGGGTCTTCCTTTCATAGGGAGGATTGGACAAGGCTGGGAAGAACCAGCGGCGCAGTGGGGTGAACGGGTGGGGGTGGCGTGGTGTATCACACCAACATCCGCCTGTTCTCAGGAGGGGCTGCACGGAAGGCTGTGTGCTGGCTCAGGCTGGGCGTGGGCAAAGTTCAGGGCCTGGGGAAAGGAAAGACTGCTAAGCCGAGTTTGAGTGAGCAGCATTTTGTTCAGGTTGGTTAGTAGGTTCGACATAGTTCAGCTAACAAGAGGCAAAGAATGGGGGTTTGGTGGAGAGCCTGTGCTGGCCTTGTCACAGGTAAACAGGGGACAGAAAGGGTGAGTCTCATCTAAGTTGTACAGGAAAGTAGTCTTTTGTGGTAAGGTCTTTCCAGAACACAAAGGGTGGGGAATTTCTTACCTCCCCTGTCTTCCAGGAACACTGGACTCAGGTAAAGTTCAGCCTTCCCTGGTGGTTTCCAAAGATAGGCCTGTGCACACACTGACTCTCCCTGCTCTGGGCCAGGCCAGGCCTGTGCACATCAGGACTAAAGACGGAGTGGTGAGCAAGCCGGCCTGGCTGTCTAATCAGCACCATGTGGAGTAAGCTCCCTTGCCCCACAGGTGCTACATGCAGGCTGGCTGACTTGTGTAAAGGTCCCAGCAACACGGCTGGCCCATGCCAGGGCCTGCTGTCCCCAAGGTGTCCGAGGGGCCAGGTATCCCTGCAGGGGCCACGGGAGGTTGGGGTATGGGTTGCAGGTCGCTGGAGAGTATTTGGGTCCCCATTATGCAGGGTCATTGGCTCCTGACGAATGGATGTTCCTCTCAGGGTGGGTTTAGGTTGTTGATTCAAGATGTTCTCTCCTTCTGAAGCTGATGTGTGTCTGGAAAAGACTGTCCGAGAATTCCATCACAGATCAAAGACATTCATCATTTTACAATCATTTCTGTAACGTTATAGAGCTTTCAGAATAAAGAGCTTGCTGTAACTTTAAGTCCCAGTTCTCCTGTGTCAATTCACACAGTCTGGGAAGCTGTGCTTATGAAAGGGCATGCTTTGATTCTATCCCATGTCATGGCTTTCTGGCTTATGTAGCAGAGCTACAGCATCATGTTTGGATCGATGCATCAGTAAAGCTGCTATGGCAGAAAAACTCAGGCCTTACGTATCATGTGCCCATCCCATATAAAACATAATAGTTAAGCAATCAACTCCTTTGGGATTTTTTGAGTAAATTTGGATTTTGTATGTTTCCTATATTTTGTATATCATAACTCAATGATGATGAAATTTCCTTGGACTCTGATTCTGGTTTCAAAGCACTGAGTGGGTGTGCATTGACCTGCACCTGATCACCAGAGATCTGCAAGCTTAGCATGGTGGTGGGCGGTGCAGGGCACGGACAGCTGGAATACTAGGTGAGCACAAACAATCCATGGAATGAGGCAGGCTGGAGCGGTCCCCGACTTCTGGAATCAGCGGCTGTCAGCGAGAGGTTTATGGAGTTCTGTGGATTTGTAAACATTTTCAGATGGCCCAGGGTTTCCACCCAAGATCTGCGTGAGCGGAGAGAGATGGCTTCAGGGTCCCGTCTGTGGCACATCCTCCACAGAAGGCTCATCCTGGCCTTGGCTGACAGCACGAGGAATGGAGTGTGTCCAAGGATGGTGTTGGGCGGAGACCTCAGCCCTTCCTCATGAGACCCATAGAACGAACCCAGAAGCAGATGGGGAAATGTAAAAGTAAACATTAATATTGGGGAATCCTGAATAAAACACAAAATGAGAACTGCAACAAAAAAGATAGCCGCAACCCACAAGTGGTCACAAAATAAGGGACATGGCACTTTGGTAAGGGGCTGCTGCTGTCTCCTTGCCCCCCCCTCCCCCGCAGTGTGGCCCTGCCCTGCCCAGTGCCCCTGCTGACTGCATCCTGTGCCCCTGGGCCATGGCATTTCTGTCCCTGCCCCTCCTTGCTGGGTACCATGCCTCATGGTGGCTGCACCCCGGGGGGCTCCAGTCCCTCAAGGCTGCAGGGACACAGAGCACCCCCCCTTCAGCCCCAGGGCGTGCACCACTTCTAGGATCGCCCATCCCTGGTGCCTTATCATCCCTGGTTGTTCCCTTATACTGGAGTACGTCTCCCTCCATTAAAGGTTCCTATCTGAACCATCTGAGTCAAACTCTGTTTTCAGCCAGCACCCCGACGAAATAACAAGAAAGAACTTTTTAATGACGCCAAAGCAGAACAGGCTTCCTTGGGAGTTCCTGCCATTAAAGATGCTCAGGCTGACTCTGGATGATGTGTCAGTTCAGGAAGCAGATGCCAAGATGAAATCTGACATGCAGGAGATTCACCGGGGAGCTCCCTGTCTGTAAAGGAGAAAGGGTCGAGGAAGCCAGTGCAATGCAGCTCTGACACCCGGGAAAGGAGAGTGTGAAGGATAGACAGTTGGGGAAGGAGTGCTCTGAGAAACCCTAGTCAACCCAGGGGGAGCCCTGGTGCCAAAGTTGCCCACTGGGTCCCACTGGGGCAGGATGGCCTGGCTCTAGGACAGCCTGCCATGTTCAGTCATCAGCTGGGAACAGCCTGGGGAGAGAGAGGCCTTGATGAGAATGCCACAGTGAACTTGGAGGTGCAACAGCTGAAGGCTGTCCACCAGCTTCTCCTGGAGAGAGACCTGAACAGCACACCTCCATGGGCTCCACCTTTTGGGTGAAGTCTCAGAGGCCAGGGACCTGGGACAGGTTGACCTCCAGATTCTCTGCATGTGTGTCTGAGCTCACTTTAGGTCAGGCATGGGCTGTCCCTATCACTGTCTTCCTATGTGGGACTTGTCCAGATGAACTTCCCTGTCACAGTCACCACCCACTGTGGATTAGGGGTCCACCTTACTCCAGTGTGACCTCATTTTAACTTAAGTACATCTGCAATGACCCAGTTTCTAAACTAAGGTCATATTTTGAGGTCCTTGGGGTTAGGACTTCAACATGAATTTTGGGGGAGCAGGACACAATTCAGCCTATAACAGTCATCTGAGATGTTCAGCCCACTTGTGCCTCCAGATGACTCAAGCCATAGCTACTGTGCGGAGACCCTGAGTGAGAACCGTCCAAGTGGAACCTTGTCAACCCAGAACTGTGAGAGTTAATAATAAATAGTAGTTTTTAGTTACTGAGTTTGCAGTGGTGTTCACACAACAATAGCTGACCATGACCCTAGTTTTTGGAAGGTAATTAAGTATCAGGCTGCAAACACTGATTTTTGAAGATGCTAAGGTCCAGGGTGGACCACCCCCCTCACGTTTTGGGGGCAAGGCCTAATGGTATGCTGACAAGGTAAGAGGCAAAACAACGTTCCTATGAATGGGGGGTTACTCTACTTCATGGTGGTATTTGCAAGAGGCACCCTGCACTTTGTCAGTGACTCTAGAAGGATCTTGCTTTTATCCCTGGGCAGACGGCAGGCCCCTGTGCTCGCATGAGGTCTGGCCCCTGGGCAGTCGGCTGAAAATCATCCCAGGCCAGGAGCTCCCGGCTGAGCACTGACTGCTTCTCCACTCAGCCTGTGGAGTCTGTCACCAACGTCATCGTGACCAACAGCAGCATCACGGCTGTTTATTTACTATGTTCTGGAAAGCCAAAACCAGGCTGTGGGTTGATGCTCTTTCTGCTTCACTAATGTAGAAACTGAGTCTCACTGCGGAGGCCACCCAGCTAGAGACAGAGGAGCTGGGATTCGACCAGGCTCACCCACCCACGTGGGGCGTGGGAACAGAATTGTGTGTGTGTGTAGGATAGACCGAGGAGGAAGGGTAGTGAGGGTTGGGACAAAGGGCTCCTGTCCTCCAAACTTCTGCTGGAACGTGGGTTAGGTGGGCCTGGGAATCTGGGTTTTGTTGGTTTGTTTGTAAATAACAAAAATGAATTGTTTTCTAGGTGGTTCTCCTCTTCAGACTCCTCTGGGAGCTAGTGTGCCTGGCCCCGCCCCCAGTGCTTTTCAGAGTCAATGATTGGTCGGTTTCAGTTTCCGCCCAGAGGGACTGGGGCCCCTGATGATGCTCAGTGAAGCTCAGGGCCAACCACCCCAGTTAACTGTGAGCCACGCTGCTCCTGCGTCCAGCTCATGCCCTTCCTGCTTCAGGAGGAAAGGCTACTACCATGAAGAAGGCCCAGAGCAGCTTATAGATGGCAGCTCCCGTTAGAAACCACAGCACATTTCTCTCACCAGCCACTGCCGGCCCCTGGAACTGGGTGGTAGCCTTCCCAGGATTATCTGCATCTTCTTGTGGGAAGAGTGCTGGCATGGCCAGTACCACCACGTCGCCACCTCCAGGGACCCCCCACGCACCTGGGAGTTTGTCCTGGTCCCATTTTGGGATGACTTGCAGAGGCAGGTCCAGACTTGCCACTCATAGCTTTGGGCTGGCATGTCCTCTCCCTGGATTATTCCTGTTTCCCATCTTCATTGTTTTTTTTCTTTAAATTATATATATATATATATATTAAATTTTATAAATATTACCTCTGAAATTATATATATTATAAATATACTTTACATGTGTATTTGTGTATATATGTATATAAATATATATATTAAAAACTGAAAAACACAGAGAACAAAATAGCACTCACATGTCCTCCAAAGTGTACCAATGTTAATCTTCTGTCATATAATCTTCAAAATTTTGTTTACATATAAAAAATTATAAATTGTAGGTCATGGTGATTCCTCCTTTTCCCCCTCCATTCCCATTAATTTGAGACAGCAACAGCAGAGCATAAAGCTGCCCTTCTGAGCTTGAGAAGCAGGAAGGTGGACCCTTGCTTTACTTTGCATTTCCCTGAAGACCGAGAAGGACAGGTGTCTTTGCACATTTATTGGCCACTACAGTTCCTGACTAGGGTATTCTAAAGTTCATTGATCCAGCTTATTTCAGGAAGTAATTCTTCTTACTGGAACTCTGGGTCCAGTGACATGGCTGTCAGGCAGTTTGGGACTTGAATCTGACCCATGCCTAATAACAAAGCTCAGGTGACCACATAGACTGCCTTATTCAGGGTGACTTTTATGAGTCAAGTAGATTATATAAATGTATTTATTTATTTATTTATTTATTTAGATTTTATTTGACAGAGAGAGAGACACAGCAAGAGAGGGAACACAAGCAGGGGGAGTGGGAGAGGGAGAAGCAGGCTTCCTGCGGAGCAGGGAGCCCGATGCAGGGCTCGATCCCAGGACCCCAGGATCATGACCTGAGCCAACGGCAGATGCTTAACGACTGAGCCACCCAGGCGCCCCAGATTATATAAATTTAGATGTAAATATATTTATATATAAATATATATTATATTTATATTACAAATATGTATTATCTTTATATATTTAATTTAAATATATATATGTTTTAGACATCACTTGGGTACAATTTATACATCTAGTATTATTTAGTTGAGAGACAGTTGGCAGGCAAGACAGGCTTCTTGCACTGGAATTGTGTCAGAGGAAGGGATGGAAACCGTTTGAAATAATGATCAGGCAGCTATTTTTGATTCAGAGAAATATGGTTTGTGCAGCTTCCCTTAAAGTACAGTGGGATGAAAACCCTCTTCCCTTCCCTCCAAGTTGACATTTAGAGGTGAGGGGCGTTTGGCAGAATGATGGGGTCCTTTCAAGGAGAAGAGGTGGGGTCATTCTTAGAAATTCCTGTTTCGATGGTACCTGCCCATGGGAGCTCTGTTCTCTAGCACTCTAGCTAGTGTCACCCTGGTACGTGTGGCCCAGTTTGTGACACAAACTGCCTGCCCCAAGCCATCCAAGTCTGGCTGACAACTCACTGGAGTCCCATAGTACATTTGAACACAGCTCATCTGTCAGGGAGTTAAAAGTGGGTCTCACTGCAGATTATTTTTCAGAATAGGCTTCCAAAAGCTGCTTACTCATGAAGAAATCGTTCTTTCCCTGGAGCCTGGTGGGACCCTGTACACTGTCACCACAATGATCTTTGCCAAGAGAGCTCACCTCTGCGTCGGCGTCCATGACATCTGGATCCTCTCTGCATGGCTCAGGGGTCCACCCCTTCCTCCCTGCCCCCCCCATCCCCACTTCCCTGTGGCCTGCGGCCTAGGGATGCAAGTCTCCTTGGTGGAAATAGCTAGGGCTAAGGTCTGGGTGTGACCAGCCTGTCCTTGTGGCACCTTGGCTCCACGCTCTTCCCAGAACAAAGTGCCCTTCCCCTTCCCTGCCATCACTTCCTGGAGTCACGGCTCATGATGCTTGACATTTGCCTTGAGCATTGCCCCTTCTGAATCTTTGCTGGTGAATTTTTCTGAGGGGTGGAGAGGCCAGGAAGAGACGCAGTAAAACCTCGGTGACCCCATCTAGAGGCCCAATGTCACCGGAAAAAGCCCACTCAGGTTGAGTTGCGGGAACATTACAGCCAGTGTCACAGGGAAGCTTCAGGGAGAGGTGCCTGGGAGTTAAATCCGGTCTCCTGACTGCAGGGCCCACCCAAAATGATGGTACAGAGGCTGGAAAGCAGGGCCTCTCTAGGCCCACTCCTCCCTGTCCTGCCTCTAGCGCTCTGAGCTTCCCGCAGTGTGTTCTCTGGCAAAACCCCATGTGGCTGCTCTGACCTCTCTAGTGAAGCCCAAACTGATGGAGCTCCCAGACCCTCACCTGTCAGAGTGGGGGGCCCTCCTTGCCAGGGCTGAGCCCCTCATCCAAACTCTGCAGCTCTTCAGTTGCAAACAGAGACCAGCCCATCCCTGGTTCAGTGCTCCTTTCACCAGAAATGAACAGGTCCGGGACCACCACCCCAAGTCCACCGTTTTGCCAGGAGGGAGGTTGTAGAGGGAGGTATTAAGTGGTAAGACTGAGCTCTTGTTTTGTAGAGAGGCTTTCAGGGATGTTCCCTTGTGTAAGAGAGCCCAAGGGGAGGGAAGTAAAGAGTTCTCTTGCCCTTGCCTGGAAGCATACGGGCTGGAGGATGGACCAGCTTGGGGTCCAAGGCCAAAGGCAGCACCCACAAAGGGGGTTTTGGGGGCTGGTGGGATTTGGGGGCTGGATGTACAAATCAGGAAGCCTGGCTGAGATACAGCTCTAGTCTCTTCCGGAGATGGAACTCTTGAGTTGTCTTTGGAGGTTCCCTGGGAGGGTGTGCCCTTGGGATGTGAGGTTCTGGGTCACCAGCATCTCCCTTAGTAGGGCAGCCAAGGTGGAGGAGCTGTCACTTATGGAATACCTGCTGTATGCCACTAACATTTTATACATAAGACGGTGGCCAAAATTTGTTTCCTTTTAGTTGGTATCAGAGTCCCTACTGGGGAGAATACTCCCTGCTGAGGAAACGCTTGGAGCCAGGCTGAAACCATCCCTGTCCCTGTGATCTTGTGGTTTATAGTGAGAAATATATATTTGGTTTTTGCCCCCAGTTCTGGCACAGAGCTCCTAAAACCCTTGGAGTTTCCTGTGGTGAGAGCAATAAAGGTGTCTTTTGTTATGTTAACAAAGTAACTTTATGTTAACAAGGATGGGGTGTTGGTTGCCTGGGGACCCAACCTTGTGATGAGAGGCTTAGGACGTTCAGTCCTACCTCATAACCTGTGGAGGTGGTCAGGAATCAATCACCAATGCCCAGTCCACCGTGATTATATAAGGAAGCTTCCATAAAAACTCAAAAGGATGGAATTCAGAGAGCATCCTGCTTGGTGAATGCGTGAAGATTCTGGGAGAGTGGCGCACCTGGAGAGAGTGTGTAAGCCCTGTGCCCTTTCCTCACACCTTGCTCTATGCATCTCTATCATATGGCTGTTCCTGAGTTATTTCCCTTTATAATAAAACCAGTGATATAGTAAGTAAAATGATTCTCTGAGTTCTGTGAACTGCTCTAGGGCATTAATCGAACCCAAGGTGGGCGTAGTGGGATCCTTCAGTCTATAGCTAAGTAGCCAGAAGCACAGGGGTCAACCAGGACTTGCAACTGGCCTCTGAAATGGGGACAGACTTGTAGGGCTGAGCCTTACTGATGGGGTTTTGGAACATAGGGGAGGTTCAACGGGGTGGAGTCAGGAGCCGATGACTAGGAAAGAATTCTTGAGACATTTTTGGTGCAAAATGGTCATATCTGCGTCCATGCATATCTCTCAATGACATTCCAGTCAAAGCCTTGGTAAAATAACTGACGTTTCCAATGATGTCCTGTTACAAGAAGAAATTCTTATTGAACTTACGCAAATGACTATGGTTGCCATGGGAGAAAGAACACTTTGTGAGACCTTTTGAATTCTGGAGGATTCAGGTAGAAAGAAAAGTTAAATGCTTCAATTTGTTCACAAATGAGTATTTTATCACATTTCTGTTTAGTCGTTGAGATCTTAAGAGAAAGTCTCCTTAGTGTGGAAGAGTAAACATTAGAGAACCAGCCACGTTTTTCAAAAAAAAAAGAGTACAGAACTATAATCATATTTTTAGTTTATTTAGTCCCATGTTACTATTTCTTATTTAGGTTGAGTGTAGCGTTAGTTCTGGAAATTCTTACCCATTTCAGTTTTAGGATTTTAAAGATATTGAATACCTGTATTTGTCCTAAAAGTCCTTTTTGTGAATCTCCTTGAAGATGAAGCTCATTTTGCAAGAGAATAAGAGCAATTATAAATGACAAAAACTCAGAATAGACATGGTTAAAGATCTGATGAGATGAGTTTACAATATAGCTGGCAAGGAAATCAGGTTATTTCTGTGACACATAACACTTCAATAGCCAGAATATTGAGTGATGATGACCTTATATTAAAACATTAAAACTTTAGGAATTGCATATAACCTCTACAACAGTTATAGCATTTACCCAAATGTAACCTAAGGCTTATCATTTGTTTTAACAGTACTTCTGGAGTGACTTAGCATACCAAATGAAAGGCCTAATGAGTTCATTTACAATTTAAATCTTGGGAAGTTCATTAAAACCTTAGGAAGTTATAGCACATGCCTGAATAGGATAACCCAATGAGGTTTATCCGAGGCATGATTATCGCTAATTGAAAACTTTTCCTACAGATCATTACAAAACAATTATTTTTATTTAACCAAGGTGACAATAAGAGATTTGAAAGGCAAATATGTAGGGTGCTATAGTCGTTAGCAAAATTTAGCTCCTTTAATATTGAGAAATTAACCAAGTGATTGAAGACCTGATAATGACAAAACATAGAAACTGATTTTCTGAACAGAGAAGAGAAAAAAAAAAACTTTGTTTACATTTTCTTATCCAGAGCAGATGAACAATTCAAGAAACCTTGTGTTTTGAACAGAGAGAATTTCAATCTTATACCAGTGTGCCTTTAAAATCCATTCTTTTCAATCTTAGTCTGTCCTGACCACACCTAAAATTACTTTCCAAGGATTTCCCAGTCTTAACTGCATTTAGCAGAATTTTGCACCCTTAGTCTCCAGTGAAAGCTAAGTAGTAACCAACTGTTACACCAAAACTTTTAGAAGGCAAACTTGTGAATCAGTTGAGCAAAGCATGTTTACCAACAGACTCAGATATTCTTAGTTTCTTTGCAATAAGAAGTCAAAAGCACAAACCTACATCCAGTAATCAATGCTTTAGCACTTTATCCTATTCGAAAAAGACCTAGATGTCCAATGAATTAATCCCATTTATTATCCAGGCAAACTTTAAAGTTTTAGGTTACCAAAGGCTTTGAAAGCTATCTTAACTTCTATGAAAACTTTGATGAGACAATTAACCATCATTTTAGTCATCTTTTTGCTAACTTGCAACAGAAATAACATGAGCTTATTTGACCTTCAGTAAACCTCGATGGAATAAACTTCACTGTTAGTGCTGACAACTTGAAAGACATGTCTATCTTAATTAAAGGAACAAACTTAACTTAGTTTACATACTGAATTATGTTCCACCTGGATCCTCCCCATTGCCGATTTTTACGTGAGACACTGGTGGGGAAATCTGGGGTGGGTGGTGTTAGGTCCAGGGGGTGCTCTTCATGCCTTGACAACGAAGGGAGAAGGAGCCATGGTGCCTGAGGCACCGAGGATGGCACAGAAGCCAGTCATGCAGGCCGCCTCCAAGGTGGTGCAGAAACAGAAGGGGGAGGAGGGAGAGAGAAGAAGCAAAGTGCTGCCAGAAGGCAGGGCAAGTGTTGCGGTTTTAGAGCTCATCACCTTCAACCAGAGCAGATGCCATGTTTTCCCGCCAACAAGGGGGAATAGGCAGTCCACGTTGGGCCAGAGAAGACAGGGAATTTCCCCAAAACAAAGGGAGTTTCCGTAGCTGCTTGGGAATATTCCTTAAAGTCCCCGTCCCGAGGGAGACTAACCACATTTGGCTCCAGTTATAGCCATTAACCTGGGAAACGAGTGAGGGAGAACCCCCTCCCCCCCATCTGTTAGGAGGAACAGAGAGAAAGAGAATCAGAGTCCCCTTTGCTAGGAATGGCCTGTGTTTCCTCCGGCAACCTGGGTTTGGTTGGAGGAGGCCTATTTAAATAATTACCATCCAATGTCACTAGGGGGTTTACTAGCGGACACAGTCAGGCCATCACATTCTGCAAGAGGCCCTTAGGTCGGGGTCCTGGTGCAAAGCAATGAAGGCTTATGTATGGGCAGTGAAGGTATCTAGGTCCATTTGCCCTATTTCCTGCAGAGGAGATCTAACTGATAGATCCCACTGAGGCCAGGCAGTGTTACAGGAGCTTAATCCTTTCCTAAGTTTGTAATCTGATTGTTTCCAGTGGGTTAAAAGGCACCCAAGGGAGAGTCCTTGGGAACCAAAGAAGCCTAATGAGGCCATCGTCCCAGAAAAGTAAAGAAGGTCCATTACCAAAATCCCCCCTGACTCCCGGGTGGCGTCCCACACAGGATATGTCAGAGGTTCCCTGTGTCAAATGCCACCGGAGGCGTCCCTCAAACAAAAATCACTATTGATCACCATCCTGCTTTCCACGAAGACATTCCTGCCATAAAAGGCCCTGGAAGGATGCCGGCATCCCTCCCCCACCCCATCGCATCCTAGGCTGCCGATGGGTGCCTGGTGAATGGACGGAAACACTCGTGCCGTACTATCCTATGTACTGAAGGTTGCGCACTGCCCTGCCGTCTTAACCCATGGAAAATACTAGAAAAATTTTATAAGGGGAAATTACCAAATTTTGTAGCTCTACTAGTTAGTAGAGGACACTGACGGAAAACAGTAAAGATGGAAATCCATCATGATTTAAGCGACATTCCAACACATGTAGTCTTTATAGCCAACTTCCCTAGGAAACAGTCCCTGGTTGGGTCTTAATTCAATTGGGTACTAGTTTTGGCCGGCTCCGGGTGGAGTTCCCGTGGCCAGAAGCAGCTAGACCAGGGATGTGAAGGGGATCACATTAGATCAATCAGGAGGAAACCTCACATGGGAGTCTTTAAGATTGGCAGCCGTCCTGGTGACTTAGGTAGCTGTCCCGTGCCCAAGACAGACGACATTGTATAAGGGCAGCAGTGAAGAGAGAGCATCAAATTTCTGGGTCTTATTAACCATCCCGGCCGGGTTACTAACTTCCAGCCAAAAGGCAGGCTTTCCCCTCCCTGTAGAGTAGCCATGGGCTAGAGGATTGCAGCCTGAGCAATTGATGTGAAAGTGTTCCAATAAGACTGTACTCCTTGAAGAGCCCCTGGAATGAGAGTAAAGGAAGAGGAGAGAAAGTACTCACCAATTTTGCACCAAAGCTCAGAGTCCGGATGTAAAGACTCAAAGCCCCACGTTCAGGCGCCATATGACGGGGTTTTGGAATATAGGTGAGGTTCGGTAGGGTGGGGTCTGGAGCCGATGACTAAGAAAGAATTCTTGAGACGTCTTTCGTGCAAAATGGTGGTTTATTAAAGCATGGGGATAGGACCTGTGGGCAGAAAAAGCTGCTGCCCCGGGTTTGTGAGGGGTGGCTGATTATATACCATGGGGTTGGGGGAGGTAAGGGAAAAGGGAGGTTTCAAAAGAACTTTCATATGCTAAAGAGGACCTCCCGGAGACCTTGCCCTTGTCAAGTTAAGGTTGTTTACCCCTCTAGTAAGGCATTAACATGAAGATAGTTGGGAGCTTCCTGGAGGAACATTACACTCCACCTGCTTCAATTATCTGTCAATAGGCTGCAGGTTAAAAAGGCATTTAATTGTATCTACATTTCCTTCTGGAAGCTAGGTTACTGATGATAGGAATGCTTCATTCTTGTAGATTGCTAAGACATTTGTAAACTGAGGGAGACTCATGTCTTGTAGGATTTTGATCTCTATACATTAACTATTTGTTTCTCCTTTAGGGCAGCCAGGAGTGCCTGAGGAATGTCACATATATCCCATGGGGGGGGGGGTGTGTGGGGGGGGTGTCAGCTTCTGCTTTGTCCTCTGCTTGCCTTCTGTTCCCTCATCATTACCTGTGGGATCTGACATTGTCTCCCTGGAGACAGAATTGAATTGAATCATAGGACACCCAGCTGGCATTCGAAAATGGCTTGGATGTGTTGGGAAAAACCCACATGTTGGAATTAAGTACAGAGTATTAGTCCTTCTCTCCCCTGGGCTCAGGGGTCTGCTGATTTTAAGACTTCTGAACAAGGGAAAAGAGTCTGGGAGGGAAGGATGTGGGGGTAAAGGGAAGATCAGGTGGAGAGAGGCCAGGCAGGTAATGGAAGCCTGCATGGTAAACTCTGGGTGCCACTGCTTAGGCCCCAAAACTTTGCAGAAGCCTTAAAAATGCTCTCAAAGAATATAGGAATGGTGCATAAGCACATGAAGAAGTGCTCAATCTCCTTAAGCATCAGGGAAATGCAAATTAAATCACAATGAAGTTCCACCACAAACCCCATGGGGATGGCTACATCAAATAGCCCTGGCCACAGCAAGCAAGTCTTGATGAGGCCATGGGGCAGTTGGACCCTTGCTCATTGCAGGTGGGAAGATGAGGCAGTAGAGCTACTCTGAAAAATTCTTTAGTGGTTTCTTAGAAAGCTAAGCTATGCTTACCTTATGACCAAACAATTCTACTCCTAGGTATTTTTGCAAGAAAAATGGAAACATTTTCTGGAATGTTTGCAAGAAAAATGGAAACTAAGAGACTTAGTCATAAAGGTTCATAGCAGCTTTATTTATAATAACTCCAAACTAGAGACAGCATAGTTGCCCAACAGTAGGAAATGGACAAAAAATTGTGGCTCATCCATGCAGTGGAATACTATTCAGCAATAAAAAGTGAACAATTGTACATGCTGGGACATGAGTGAATTCCAAAAACATGTTGTGTGAAAGAAACCAGACACAACAGAATGGGATGCTATTTCTGTTCTAAAAAAGGTGAAATAATGTGTGGTGATAAAAGTCAGATTATGGGCTCCTTGGGGAGAGGTTGCCTGCAAAAGAGCAAGAGGAAATTTCTGGGCAGATAAAATGTACTTTTGGTAGGGGTGGAGGTCACATTGATGGGTACATGTGTCAAAACAGATCAAACCATACACTTTGGGTCTGTGCCTTTCACTATATACACATTCTGCCTCAATGGAAATGGTCTTTAAATAAGTGCTTGAGATCAGAAAACAATATGGACCCCAGATGCAGTGGAATACTGCAATGTTGGAATGACCACAAAACATGATCATGTTCCTGTAATTAGTTGTTAAACAGCACATTACTAAAAATGTTACATTTGAAAGCAAGTGGTGATTTAGCTCCTCTTCCAAGAATTCCCAGGAATGTGTGATAATTGCCCAGATGTCTCAGCCAATTATACATTAATCCCGAGTTACCATTAGCTAAATGATTTTGAAGTTAAATTGATAAAAATCCTCCCTACTGAGTGCAGAGCCCAAAACTGGGCTCCATCTCAGAACCCTGAGATCATGACCTGAGCTGAAATCATGAGTCAGATGCTTAACCTACTGAGCTGCCCAGGCGCCCCAAAATCCCTTCAGGTATTTACAGCAAAATATTAGGTTGAATCATAAAACGTTGCCATTTTTTTAGGTCAAAAACAAGTATGGGTGAAGTCACATGGTGGGGCCTGACAGTCGCTGGGGGTCATGGTGCATTTTGGTGTGTCTGATGTGGTGTTGACAGGATCTTCCGGAGTCGGCAGTCTGTCCTGGGTGGAGATCCTCTGTGGGGTACACCCTTCCCGGTGACCCCACTAACTTCAGTGAATTCTAGATTCTTTGGATGACTGGCTGTGTGCTGGGAGAGGAGGCTGGTGGGAGGCAGTTTGCATCGGGGTTTTCGGTAGTGACAGACCCTGGGGGACTTCACACCGTCTCTTCCAGCTCCTAACCACCTCTGTTCTCCCAGGAGGACATCCCTCTCTCCCGCCTGTCTGGAAGCTAGAATCTGCCCTCCCTCTCCCCATCAGGTGTCAGAATGTCAAATGGCACCTCCTTTCACCTAAGGAGATTCCTTCCCTCCTCTGTGCTCCCAGAACTCTGACCACGGAAAAGTGCACTTCTAAACTTTTTTTTGATCTATTGCTTCTTAAAAAATGCTCTTTGTGTCCTAAGAAATTTTTTATTTTTTCCTGTTTTCTTCTAGCATGTAGCACCTTATTCTAGCGTGTATGTGCATGCATACATGTGTGTATGTGGGCGGTCTCCTCAGCCAGAGTCAGGTGCCTTGAAGGTGGTGAGCACAACTCAGTCCACCTTGCTTCTGCTGTGTGCCATCATCCCCTGCACGACACTGGCTCTTACTGTGGATCAAACCATGACCTATCACAAACCCCTGTGGGAGATGTTTGGGGGCAGGTGGGGCTGGCTTCCCCGCCTTCTCAGCCCAGCATGGAAGAAATGGCCTTGTTTTCCCTCGGGCTCTGACATGGGCTCCCACTCGCTACATGGGTGGCCCAGCTCACATTAGTCCCTCTCAGGTTCACCTTAGGGCCATCAGCCTTTCCAAGTCTAGTCTTTCTCTCCCTCTCCAAGCAGAGAAGGCATTTCAGCTTCTTTGTGTCCCTTTTCTGCAAATGTCATAACCTCCCCAAGATTCTTGGGCAGGGCTGACGTCAAACGTGTATGTGTTTGAATGTGCTTGAATCCTTCCAGATGCTCCACCTGTTTCCTCATACCATCTTCCCCTGTCTCTGCATAACAGTGAGTAGGAAACATGCAATCAGCCTCATCTCTGCTTAGTGCAACTGACGTGATCACCTGAGCAGTAACAAGAATGCCAGCTCATTAGCTCTGAAGTTAATCCCTGTTAAGCCACCAGAAAAAGGTGTTTATCAAACACAGACATTGAGGGTTCATGTGGTCTGCTTCAGTCACCTGTGTTCATTCTCTTTGGAATACCCTCAACTGGTGGACCCTTCATTCTTTCAGAAGGTTTCCTCTAGGGTTCTCTACCCTTACATTACTCAATAGTTCATTAACCCTCAGTCAAAGTTGCATAGAAGCTAGAAAACATAAATGACCTGTGGTTGGAACAGAGCATGGTGGTCTCCCTAGTGCTCTCCCCTTGGATGCTCCTGATGGTTTGGTAGGCTAGGCTGGCACTTTGAGTGGATGGGCACATTCTATTCCCCTGTGGGGAAGCCCTTCAGCAAAGACCATTCTAGTGTGGAATGGTTTTTACTGTGGGTAAAGGAAGAGCTAAACCTCCATGTTGTTATAATGATAGTGATGTTAGGATGCATGTAATGACATAGCTGGAGACTCTCCATGAGGGAAAAGGTCTGGTGGCCCAGGACTCAGTGGTTACCCAGCCAGACCAGCCAAGACCCTGGGGAGGAAGTGTTCCCTGAAATCCATTTCATGGGAAACGGGTGTTGGCAACAACGTGTAAAGAAACTTTCTTGTATTTGTTGCGGCTTTACTTACAGACATATGTAGGGTGGTCTTGTCTGACACTGGCCTCAATGTTCTGAAAAATCTAGCAAAGGCAATGATCCTGGTTCACCAGGCGTCGGGCTCTTTGGTGTGTGTGCTTGGTACCCCGTAGCGCAGCTCCACACCTCCACCCATGTGTGTCTAGCTGAGCCATCTTGTTTTTTGAATCATGTGCCACCTACACACAAATCCCTAGAGAATTAAATAGAAGCCTCCGGTGTCCCTTGGGGAAAGCACCATGTTTATACAGCACTGGTCTTGGCTTAGGTTGGAGGTGACAATGGGAGACCTGGGTCTGGGAGGAAGTGTTTGCACGTGTGGCCCAGGCCTGGTCCATGGAGGGCATTCTGGGTACTCTAGAAGGGGGTGTCAGCGTCTGGTTAGGAGAAATCCAGACTTTGGAGGGCTGTGCATGTCCTAGGGCATTGTATGCACAATGAGTGGCCCAAGAGTTGTGTCAAGGAAATGCTTGTCAGTTGATTCAACATTTTGTGAGTACCCATCCCAAGCTGACCTATATCAGGTGCTGGCACTACCATGGTGGGCACACATCCCTGCCCCTAGGGTCTCAGGGTCTCGGTGCAGAGGCAGGAGTGCCTCGAGATAGACATGCAAAAGTGCACTTCAGGACAGGGGGACAGGTACTGGGGTGGGAGCAAGCTGTGGCTCCGCCAGGCACAGAAGACACTGCCCCATGTACCTGGGGCATCAGGGAAGGCTACCTGGAAGAAGGGAGGTCTACACTGAGCCCCGATGACAAATACAAGTTAGTGGGACAGGATGGGGTGCAAGTAGAAAGTATCTGGGGCTCTGAGAGTGGTCAGAGTGTTAAGAAATAGCACCTTCAGGGTAGGCTGGGACACGGAGGGCCCTGAAGCCTCACTAAAGCCCTCCTCACCTGCAAGGAGCTCAGGAAAGGCTTTGTGCAGCAGGAACACAGCCAGAGAGGGTTGACCCTTTACACTGCTTCCTGCTGCCAGGAACCTGGAAAAACCATGCTGAGGATCCTCTTTTCTCCATCTTTGGAGAAGCATTGTAACTCCTTTTAGCAAAATGAGGGAGTGAATACTCCATTTACAGAGATTTTAGGGAGGTCCCAGGGTTATATGATCAGAGACAGATGTGAGTTTGTGATTATGAAGAAAGAGGGAGGGATTTGAGAGAGATGATCAAACAGTGTAATGGGGACACATGCTCCGTGCAGAGACCTCCCTTCACAGGACATTAACAGGATTGCAGGCTGGGATAACCAAGTCCTTCATTCACACTCTGGGGGAGTGGGAAGTAGGGCAAGTGACAGGTGGTCCCTGTGGGCAGGAGTGAGCCCCCTCTGCCAGGGATGGTGTAGAACAGCGCCGATGCACGGCCCCTTCCCCAGGTGGGTCCATGAGAACTTGGGGCCGAGTGAACCTTCCAGATGGCCACAGGAGGGGACGCAATGGTGATGCAAGGACAATGCGCTGTGTGGATATGGAGAAGACAAAGAGAAGTAGGAAAGCCTCAGGCATATTTTCTGAATGCCACACGGTTAAGTGGCTTCTTTCCTCACTGGTGGCTTTTCAGGGAAGTCAGGGTAGTTGACCATTCCCAAGGGACAGAGAACTCTGTGTGTTTGTGTGTGTGTGTAGTGCATGGGTTATGTTTGGGGTTGCTATATAGGAGAAAAACTGTCGACTTAGAAGCATTATTTGTATTTTGTCTTTGAGTTTGGGGAAATTCAAATCTCCTTTTACTCAGCTGGCTAATTACTCACAGTAATTAGCTGGCAGATGGTAGCCTTTGGCCATTGCATCTCGTGGAGGGGAAATGTGGGGGTAAAAGGGAAGGGTCAAGGATCAGGAATCACACCATGTGGGTGCAGACTTGCTGAATTTAAGGCACTTTCTGAGCATCTGCTTGCCCAACATCTCTGATTTTGTCTCACCAAGGGAGACGAGCCTGGTTCCAGATGCGTTGGACCCACTGGTGCTCTGCTCTTCCTCCACATGCTATGTATGCATGGAGGAGCTGTATGCACGTCTACAACAAGGTGGGTCTGAGGCATGAACACTTTGCAGGCTGCTTGTGAAGAGGCTTAACTGTGTATTTTCACTTTTAGGGATTAAATGCCTTGGTTATAGCTGACCATGCACCTTCCTTGGGTTCCTAGGGCCATTCTATCCACCCTGGCACCACACCAACACACACACACACACACACACACACACACACACACGTCTTCACACACATGCATTAATCACTTCAGTGAAAGGTCTGGCTTGCTTTAAATGTCTAAGTGCTCTACAAAGAAATCCCAAGAATGTGGGAAGGTAGGACCTAGACACATCTGTGCCTAATGCATCATGAAGCAAAAAGGAAAATTATTTGGGGAAGTGTATTCTTTCCTTCTCAGAAGGTAATAAAACTAGAAGCTGGAGTGCAATAGGGAGCGGTGGGGAGTGGGAGTGGTTGTCTTAAGATCATGATTCTTAGACTTTAATTCTTGTTAGAATCACCTGGTAAACTTCAAAAACCCCGTTGCCCAAGCCACATCCCGAAGTAGTAAAGTGGGACTTATTCAAGGGTAAGGCCCAGGCGTCAGTATGCTTAAGGCTTTCCAGATGAGTCTAGCGTGCAACCAACACAAAGAACCAGTGTCCCCAGTGACAGCAGCTGCCATGGCTCACCTTCTGCCTGTTATTGCTCAGAACGTCTGCATTTTATCCTTAAAGTTATCTGACCTTCTCCTGCTGGGTCTAAACCTCTCAAGAAAGTACTTTTTTGCTCTCAGGACCTCCTCTTTCTACACTAGGATGACAGAACTGGGCTAGGTCACTCTGCCTGGACAGACGTTGAGTTTACACACCAGAGAAACCATGTTTGGTGGGAGACATAAGCACGTGTTTTTGTTCTTCATCAGCTCATGTTGAGGTAGAATGAGGTTTTGGTTAGTGCCAAGAGTCAGGAAAGAAGACACTACCATCATCTGAGGCATCACCAACTTTCACTGCGTTTCTGCTGAACTCTGAGCTCTCACATGGAAGGTTGTTTCTGCTTCTGTGGAGCATCTCTGTTTGAATGAGTCAGCCCTGGTTCAGGGAGAAAATTCCTACAGAAAGAATTCATAGGGAGGGAGGCGGGACCCCCTTCCACCTCGTGACCTGCAGGGTCTTGTCCAGCTCACCTGTGCTTTGGGAGTGAAGGGCTGGCTCTTGGCTCAGGACTGGGTCTGGTGCTCATGAGTTGGGATGGTAACAGGCAGGGAAACAGGCCATGATGCTGCCTTCATTCTGTGCCCCAGGCCAGGGATACTCCAGAAGAGGGCTGTGTGGGCAGGATCAGCACCACACCTCCTTCCTGCTTGGTCTGCATGTGAGCGCCCAGATACTGAGGTTGCCACATGCTCTGTGCTAGGTTCTGTCTGCCAGCTTCATGGTAGAGAGACTCCAGAGCCCTCAGTGTGGACAGGGCAGCTGGGTCACATGGATATGAATTTCTGTCTCTTCTCCCCTGCACTTCCTCTCCCAGTCCCAGTGAGAGACAGGTTCTTTGCTCCCCTTAGTTCATGCAGGGCTTGAAGACCACTTCCTTCCAGTTCTTGGAGGGGCTTCTGCTCGGGGGGATCATGGAGAGGCAGCAGTGGCCAGAAGGAGGGGAGTGATTGCCTCTACTTGAGGAGAGGGGACTTGAAGTATGCTCAGAGAAGGTCTTGTAACAATTGAGAGTCTCAGAGGGGAAGGGGGCTTATTCCCAGATTTGCCCAGGGCAGGCTAGCTTTATTCCTGACAACTGGGGTAATCAGGGTGGGACTAGGGTGAGGCAAAAGAGACACTCAGCATTTAAGGAGGTGCCTACTCTCTGGGTCATGCAAATGCCAACCTTGTACTTGCACCGCCTGGAGAGGAGCTTCTCCTTAAATTTTGCATCCTAGGCACTTATCTTGCCACAGCCTAGTCCTGACCTTGACGGTGATTATGAATTGCAACCATTACCCAAAACTTTCCAAGTTAGGAAGACAAATTATGTAGGCACCCTACTCAGAGGAGCTATGGCTCTGGTATTTCTGGAGAGGCTAAACCTGGGTGCATGGGTCCCAGGGCAGGGAAAGATGGCCATGCCCTGAGCTGGGACAAGAGGCCATGGAAGTGTGTTCAAGGCACCTTTGAGAGTTTGGGTGATGGGGAGGGCTGAGTGTACTCGACTGAAGGCCAGAGACCCTTTACCATTTTCTGGGCACCTGCATGAGCCTCCAGGTCACTCTGTCATTTCCGAGGAAAAGGAGTGAAGTTTTCAAGGACAAGGGGTCATTTCCATTGGTTTTCAGTTTCCATGTCTTTGGCAAATCAAGTCGTTTGTTCATGGTTTGGAAAGCGTCTTGTTGCTTTCCAGTGTGCTGGGCCATGGAAAACCCAACCTGTCGCTCTGGTCCTGGAGATTTAATTGGACATTAAAAAATCTTATGGGGGCAAGGGCACCACCTCTGGGTGGGACATGCACTGCGCTAGCCCCAGTGGACCCAGTCCACCCCAGGATCAGTGACGGGCTGCCTGCCAGGGATGAGGCTCTGGGGAGGGGCATGAGGCCCACAGGCAGAAGGGGCTTGTACTGTCAGCCTCAGCACAGTATTAGGTGTCCATGGACGGGACATGTGGGCACACTGCTCGGGCTGCTTTCCTCCCAGGACACTCCCTGCACTCCCTGGACATTGGCTAAAGAATAGTCTCATGCTAGCTTTTTTTTTTTTTTTTTTTTTTTTGGCAAATCCCAGCTAACTTAATCTGTGGGTTGGAGACGAGCTCTATGGGGGAGAAATGTGCTGAAGATGCAGTAAGAGACCATGACAAGCATTCCCCTCCCATACTCTGCAAGACAGGAGGTCAAGTGGCTGGGTTAAACACAGTAGTGTGTTTCCAGAGGGGCCCAGATTGTTGGGGTGGGCTGTCTCTTACTTTCATGTTAGCACTTTTTCCCCAGAGTTAGGGACAGATGGTTTCCTTAGCCAAACAATGGTTTGCAGCAGAGTTCAGCAAGCTGTACCGTGTCTTACCAAGAACTTTCTGGAAGTGGTGATCTGTTCACATAAGGCCATGGTCACTGGTCCTCCCTTCACAGCCCAAACTGTATCCCTCTTATGCTGGGTGAGGGAAGTGCAAGCAGGCTTTCTCTAAGTTCCTGGCAGCACGCACATGGGCCCAGGGAGGAGTTGGGAGGGTGAACAGCACCTGACTGTTCTCAGTCCAGGGACAGAGATGCTACCTAGTATTCAAGAAGCTTCCCGAATGGGAATTGCCATGGATGGGACAATTCCCTGTTGGCTGGTCCCAGGATCTCCACTGAGAAGGAACCTAGGAGAAGCTCGAGGGGGTTTTCCTCCCTCCCCATAAAACCCGTTCTAGAATCTCACTGAGCCAATAATATAATCCACAGGAGTTATACACATGTAGTAAAATCCTAAGTTAAGTCAAAGCCACTCAATTTCAAAAAACGGACATTAGAAGAAGTGAAAGAATGTATGTCCACCCCTCATCTTGGTGTCCAGTATACAGTAGGGGCCGTGAAACATCAGTTCTCCCCCTTCGTCACGTACCAAAAATGTTGTGAAAAGTAAAATAGAATATGCCCAAAGTTAGAACTGGAGTCTACCCAGATCCTGCACTGCCTAACAATGATAGTCTATAACTGAATTATTATATTTGATAGTTGAGTTATCAAGGAAACACAGTTTTGAATTGCTAAGACAATTCTAATACATTTTACACAGATTTTCTGCATAGGGTTTTTGGTTCACTAGAACTGGATTTGTCAGAGCCTCCCAGATTCTAGGTGGACAAAGTTTTACTACGTTCCCCCAGAGCAGCACACCCATCCATCACCCACACCATATTACTCTACAGCAGGGTCAGCCACCTGTTTAAGAAGCTCACCGTAAATATTTTTAGCTTTGCAGGCCAGATGATCTGGTCACAACTGCTCAGCTCTGCTGCACCCGCAGACCATACGGAAGGGCAAGGGCAGGGCTGTTCCAGAAAGAGGCTTCCAGTCATTGTTGCCGGACGCTGCTCCCAGAGGGGCGCCATGCGGTAGAGTAGAACATGAGCCACACGTGCAATTTCACCTTTTTCTGTAGCCGCGTTAAAAAAAAAATATTTTAATTTATAAAATTATAAAAAATATTTAATTTATAAAATTAAAAAATTATTTTAATTTATAAAATATAAAAATTATTTTAATTTTAATATATTTTATATAACTCAATACATCTAAAGTGTTATCATTCCAGCATGCAGTCAGTATAAATGAAATCTTTTAGGGCACCTGGGTGGCTCAGTTGGTTAAGCGACTGCCTTCGGCTCAGGTCATGATCCTGGAGTCCCTGGATCGAGTCCCGCATCGGGCTCCCTGCTCGGCAGGGAGTCTGCTTCTCTCTCTGACCCTCCCGCCCCCTCTCATGTGCTTTCTCTCTCTCTCATTCTCTCTCTCTCTCTCAAATAAATAAATAAAATCTTTAAAAAAAGTATAAATGAGATCTTTTAGATTCTTCTTCCATATGGTCTTCAAAATCTTGTGTTTTACAGGTACAGCTCATCTCACTTTGGAGTAGTTTTTAATGATAGAACATGTGTCTGGTAGTGTCATACTGGACGACTCAGCTCTAGAGTGCTCTATAGCGTATTTCACAAAATTTCTCTCCTTTTTGGAAGCACATTGCTTGGGTTTTTCCTCCAGGTGAAGGACCAAGAGGGTGCGATGGGGTGGGGTTTTGTGTGTATGCATGTACATGTATGTGTATGTATGAATGCATGTGTGTGTGCACACATATAGATGTATGTGTGCTTGTGTATATGTGCATGTGCAGCTGTGTGCAGGTATATTATGTGTGTATGTGTGTGAGTGTATACACGCTTGGGTCTGTATAGTTAGCAGTCTCATCCTCTGTGGGAGGCAAGATTACAAGGACACAATCCCTGTGCCCAGCATAGAAGGCAGGATAAAAGGAATGCCCATAAAATACAATCTAAGGCATGAGCCAGCAGGGAAGGGTGAGAAAATGTGCAGGGCTGGTGTTGGCAAGAGGGAAACCAAAGATTCAGCGTCAAAGGTTGGAAGGATGTCAAGTTTTCATCAGCAGTGAGGAAAGGTTGGTGGCTATCTCTAGCAAGAGCAAGGCACTGACGCCTTTGTGAAGTCAGGAAGGTTCTGGACACATCTGGGGAAGTGTGAAGGCTCTGCTAGGATCCAGCAGGAGGTTTTATAAGAGGAAAGAGGCTTCCCTGGAGCAGTGCTGTAGAGAAGCACATCTAGTAGCAGTTGCTGGAAGAAGCCAAAACTGGGGGCTAGACCACCTGGGAGGCACCTGACTGCAGAACAGCTGGCACTGGGTCAGGGAGAGGATGGGGAAGGGGACCAGGACAGGGCTGGTCCAGCGAGCAGGGTGCCACAGCAGGTGGGCTGGAGGAGCAGGTGGTGGGTTTGGAAGAGATAGGTGCATGGGGACCTCAGAGCTTTTCTAGAAGCAAGGCGGGTGTGAGG
Organism: Zalophus californianus; assembly: GCF_009762305.2. NCBI lineage: Eukaryota > Metazoa > Chordata > Mammalia > Carnivora > Otariidae > Zalophus > Zalophus californianus. The sequence continues at coordinate 91,536,497 of NC_045602.1, forward strand.
AAAGGGAATGGGTTTGGGTTTGGCCCCATGGAGAGTGATTCAGTCTGCACAGATGTTTGGCTTCCTCTGACATGCACTCTGTTCTCAGCCAGAGAGGGGACAGAGGGAGCAGGGAAATGTTCCTGAGGCTCCAGCAGCAAAGGAGTGAGGGCAGAAGCTGTGGGTGGGAGGAAACTTCATAATAAAGTCCTTTTCTTCAGTGATATGACTTTGATTTAATTTAAAGGCCACTTCAGCATCCTATTAATGAATGGAGATTAATTCCTGTCTCTTTACTTAACATCCTGACTCTGGTTATCATGCACTTTTCTCTGACATTTTCTAAGATCTGATGAATTTCTAAACTTTCTCGGGTACCAACGAGCACTTGAAAGGCTTTTCAAGATATGGATGTATTATGATATTCCCTTTCCTCACCCTGTATTACTATTTAAATAGAATTGTGTAATCACATTGCACAACATTTCTTTTGAAGTACAGGATGGGGGACGACTTCATCTACTCTGTTGTCCTTTAAAAAATGCTACAGGTCAGTCCTTGAGCAAAGAGTCATTGGGATGGTTCCAGGCCCACGTTGTGTGATGGCTAGGAGCCCCCAGGTCTGCTGTTGTTTTTCGAATGTGTCAAAGAAAGGATGGGGACCCTCTCACTGGATTGCCCCCTATGCTCCACAGAGACAGAGAGTTGAGGCTGGTTCTTCAGGGAGGGGGTGGGAAGAGGGCTTTCAAGAGAACTCTCCGTGAATTTCCTCTTAAAACAGAGAAGCATCCTGTTTGAGGTTCTATGTAAAGTTTAATTCTGGGGAAAAGAAATGTTCCACAGTGTACATCCGATTCTCCTTTTCTTCTTTGTGAGGGCACGCAGACGTGGGTGGAAGTCATCCCAGGCAGTTGGACACTGCTTGACCCTCCTGACTCTTTCCCCAGCCACAGCAACCATGGAGGAGACCACAGATGCTGGGGCCACCAAAATGCTCCCCTGAACTGTTAGGTCACTGAACGAAGGACAGTCACTTCGAAGAACTGTCCAGTTGGGCAATAGCTTCTGAATGAGTGGGAATCAAACAATTTTTTTGTTAAGCTCCTGAGATTTTGTGGTTGTTTCTGTAGCATGACTTACCCTGTGCCTACCATAAACACTGTTACAAACAACTTTACTTGGGCCAAAGTCCTTTCCTGCTCTGGGAGCCCATGACTTTCTAACTTTCTTTTCTACATACAAAGTGTTGCTATTCTTTGGTTGCAAACTGAGACAGCCTAGGACTGTGCACCCAACAAGATGGCACTGACAGGAGGGAGCAGAGCCAAGAAAGCAGGGACTTGCAGGCCTGCTGAGTAATCTGCAGCAGTCCCAGCTGAAGACAGTCAGGGGTGTGAAGAACAGCTAGACAGTCTTTGAGGAAGGAGCCGGTGGGGTTCTGGGCTTGCTGGGAGGCCTGGCGGCAGGTTGGGCACAGAGAGGCATGGAGGGATCTGGGTATGGAGAACAGTACGCAGCAGTTCTGTGCTAGAATCCAGGAGAACCTCCCCCAAGAAGTGCCAGGTACAGTCCTACGCATTAGTGAGCTTGAGTACCAGGCTTGGTGTATAGGCTTTCTCTCCCAGGACAAGGGAATAATGATAAGGACTAAAATTCCTAATGCTATTTCCTGTAGGCAAATGCTTTACTTGTGCTATCTCCACTTGTGTTATCTCTACTTGTTATCATATCCCTGAGAAGTAGGGAAATTACCTTTTTTTTGCTCACCAGAGAAATGCAGCTTGGAGAGGTTAAATCGTTAATTTAATGTGGATCTGCTGCCAAGGCCCCTACCTTTTCTTCCACACCAAGGTGCTTATCCAAGGAGAGACTCTCAAACAAGCCTGGAGGAGAGGTAAGTCCATAGCAAGGTGGATTTGAAGGTAGTCCGCTAGGTGTCCTGCCCAGAGGACATAAACTCTGGGACACCAGGCCAGGAGACTTTTCCCTACTGAGTTCCCCAGCTGGGGGCTTCAGGCTGGGTCTGAGACTTGGGGGCAGCCTTGTTCTTTATCAGTCTCCTGTTGACTGGTGGCTTCAGTGTAAGGATGGGGAGTTGGCCCTGTTCATTTGTCCTTTGATTGAATTCACACTTCTCCTTTGGAACAAGGGTGTCAACTACCCTGATGAGTCCCAGTTGTGAGCAGTGCTGGGCTCAGCAGAAGCCCTCTGACCCCTTCGAGCATCCTGGGTTCCCTGCTCTTCAGTCGCTCTGGAGCAACCGCCTGCACCACGGCAGCCCTTCTTCAGTGGATGCTGCCCCACCGACCAGCACAGGGCTCACGTCTGGGCGTTTTTGTATCCTTGCGCCCAGCTCACCTGCAGCCATGGGCAATGCCTGACCCTGTGGGAATATGAAAGACCACCTATGCCTGCGGTACCCAAAACTCTGAGCTGAAACTCACACTCCAGGGCGCCTGCGAATCAGGCCAGAGCATGGCCTGCAGAACTTGGCCTGAGTCCTCCATGCACGCTTGGCCCCGCCCCCTTCCCTGTCCTGTTTCTCTCACTGCCTCCTTCCCTCTCCCTGAGAACCTTTCCTTAATAATTACTGCCCACCACGTTCTGCATGGAGCACTGGGTGTGATGAACAAACAATGAATCATGGAATACTGCACCAAAAACTAATGATGTAATATATGGTGATTAACATAACAATAAAAAAATTAAAAAAAAAATAATTACTGCCCACCAATCTTGGTCAGGGGCACCTTCTGAGAAACCTGACTTAATCCAAACACTCCTTAAATCACACCATTGTTGCCCCACTACATTCTGCTCTTGACATAAAACCTGTTGTTCTGATGGGAGGATTGAGGTATGAGGGATCCAAGAGGGAGTATACTCTGGTATTTCTTTAAAGGTTTGGCATTTATTTCATGGGAGGAATGGGAAAGAGGTAACCTTACTCATAAAATCTGCACCTGAAAACAGACCCACTGGAGTAGGCTTGGCATTCTGTAGAACCCAGGAATGCAACTCCCATTTTTCTCTGCTTCCTGTTCTTTTTTCAGTTGTCTCTACAATTTCCTAAACTAAACAGCCCATTGGGAGGTGTATCTAAGGTATTAAATATAGTTAGTAGAAGGAATCAATATTTTCTGATGCACTACATTAGCCAGGCTTTACCTACTGTCAGAAATTCTGTGATGGCGTCTACTGGTTTTTCCAGTGACTCTGGCTCTTGAGAGAAAGATCTCAGAGGAAAAATTACATTTCTTCAGATGATAACAAGGTAGAGCAATCTCCCAGAGGTGATCATTTTATACACATTTAGGAAAAGTACTATTTCAGAGAAAAATCTAAAGATAATAAAGCAACTCATGTAACTACATAAAAAATAGTTGTTACTAACAACTATGTAATCAGATCAGTTTCTTTGCTCATGCATTCATTAATTGAAAAACATGTAGTGTAGGTGTACATGCATAAGACACTGTGCTAAGTGCTGGTGGGGGTTGTGCATAGAAACTAGCCTTTTCCTCCTCTACCAGCAGGGTGGGTACAGTCTTGTGAGGAACCAAAGGGGACCTCAGGTCATCCCAGAGCATGACTGAGTCAGACTGTTCCTGCACCTGGAGAGTCTTCAAAGGGAATGAGAGAGCTAAGGGCTCTTGTCCTGCTAAGGGGACAGGCCCTGTTGGTGCTGGAAGTGGAGTGTTGGCCTAGTGACAGTGCAGGGTCGCTGGTCTTTGTGATGGGGTAACCGACACCCTTAGGTTTTGCCCTGTGCCAAACACACATATTAGCTCATTGTATCCTCCCAGCTACCCTGTGAGGTGGGGGCTACTATTGTCCCCATGTTATAGGGAAGTTAAATGTCCTGCCCAAGGTCACATAGCTAAAAAATGGTAAAGCTGGGATTTGAACCTGGACAGCCTGGCTGAGTCTGTGCTCTGAATAGCAACCCTGTGTGTATCATCTATCAAAGGGGCAGAGAAGCAAAAGCCTTCCATAGCAAAGGAATTTACCAACCTTGTGGATTTTTGACTACTTTGTTGATTCTTCTGCCATTGGCTGTGACTCATACCATGCTGAATATGCAGTGTTCTTAATCAAGAACTAAACTACATGCATGCCATGTCCTGGCACAGAGACAGGTCATCACCATGAAGGAGCCACTAAGGAGCCACAGAGTCCATAGTGGGGGTAGATCTGGCAAAAGGAGGAATGGCCAAATCTAGGAGGAAATACAGATGACATTCTTGGGGTACCCTAGAGATAATCCTGATGGGGAAGGTTTGGGGGTGCTATGGATGGAATATGTCTCCCCCAAATTCACATGTTGAAGCCCTAACCTGAGATGTGACTGTATTTGGAGATAGGTCCTTTATGGAGGTAATTAAGGTAATTTGGTAATTAAGGTAATTAAGGTAATTTGAATGAGTTCATAAAGTGGGCCCTGTCCAATAGGATTGGCGGCTTTATCAGAAGAGACACCAGAAGTCCCTCTTTCTCCACCATGTGAAGATGCAGTGAGAAGGTGGCTGTCTGCAAGGCAGGGAGAGGGCTGTCACCAGGAAAGGAATCAGCGGCAACTTGCTCTTGAACTTCCAGTTTCCAGAACTGTAAGGAACATATTTCTGTAGTTAAAGTCCCCCAGTCTGTGGTATTTTGTTAGCAGCCAAGCAGACTAAGATAGATTTGGCACTGGGATGTGGGGAGCTGCTGTAACAAATCCCAAATAGGAAGTAAGACTTTGGGACTGGGCGATGGGTGGAGGCTGCTAGAAAAGGCCTAGAGGACTGTGAAGGGCCTGTGGGTAGAATATGGTGTTGAAGGGGATTCTAGCGAGGATTCAGAAAGAAAAGAGGAGAGTTGCAGAGGTCTCCCTCTTCTTAGAGAATATGTAAATAATCATGGGCAGAAGGTTGGTGGAAATGTAAACATTAAAGGCCATCTTGGTGAGCTCTCAGTTGGAAATAAGCAGTCATTAGAAAGTGGAGGGAAGGCATTGTTTGCTATAAAGTGGCAAAGAACTTAGCTGAGTTGTGTTCCAGTGTTTGTGGAAGACACAACTGTGAATGCTGATGTTGGGTATTTACCTGAGGACATTTCTAAGTAAAATGTTGATGATTTGGTCTGGGTCCTCCTGAGTGATCACAGTAAAATGTGAGGAGAGGGATGAATCAAAGGAGGAACTGTTAAGCAAAAAAGGAGCCAGAACTGAAGGATTTGGAAAGTTCATATCGATAAGGAGATTTGTGTGGGTGTGAGCTACAGATTTAACCAGCCACCTCTGCAGAGGCTAGGAATAGAGGTGGGATTATTCCAGCAGAGACAATGCCAGCTTGAACTAAAGGGAAAGAGAGAATGGGACAGAAGGAAGGATGGCCGTGGGATTTCTTTGGTTCTAACAGGACTGGATGATAGAGCTATTTGGCTGTGAACAAGCATTACGCTTCCCCCCCCCCAAAAAAAAAAAATCCAAGAATGACCTCAGAGGAAAGTCAGAGATCATTATGTCTGCCACTCCCACCACAGACCCAGGGTGCAGGGCTGTTTCCTTCTCGGTTTTGGAGGGCAGGGACGTTGCAGAGAACTGTGGGGGCAGTGCTTTCCACTGAGCTGAAGGATCCAGGCTGCCCCACAGGACCATGGGAGTGAGCCTACCACCTCTTGGCAGGTCACCAAGCCAAAGATGGTTGTTCTCCAGCTTTAAGACCTAATGGGATTTACCTGGATGGTTTTGGACTTGCTGGGGACCTGTCACCCTTCCTTCTTTCCTATTTCTCCTTTTTGGAAAGTGGTCTCACTTATGCCTTTCCCACCATTATATTCTGGAAGCATGTAACTTGTCTGGTTCACAGGTTCACAGCTGGAAAGGAATTTTGTCTCAGAAAAACTGTACCTTGAATCTCACCTAGATTTTTACCCATTAAATGATATGTAAATGGGATTTTGGACTTTAGACTTTAGAAATGATCTTGGGACAAGTTAACACTCTAACTCGTTGGGGTTAAAGGCTGTTGGGATAAAATGAATGTATTTTGCATGCAAGAAGGACATGAATTTTGGGGGACTAAGGGTGGAAGATAAGATGTTATGGACTAAATGATTGTGCCTCCCCAAAATTCCTATGTTGAAGCTCCAACCCCCAATCTGACTATATTTGGATATAAGGCCTTCATGAAGGTAATTAAGGTTAAATGAGGTTATAAGGGTGGGGCCCTGATCCAGTAGGACTGCTGACTTTATCAGAAGAGACACCAGCACTCACTCTCTCTCCACCATGTGAGGACACAGTGAGGAGGTGGCTTTCTGCAAGGCAGGAAGAGGGCTGTCATCAGGAATTGAATCAGCTGGCATCTTGATCTTGAACTTCTGGCCTCCAGAACTGTGAGGAACATATTTCTGTTGTTAAGCCACCCAGTCTGTGGTACTCTGTTATGGCGTTTGAGCAAAGTAAGATGTGGGGGGGTGTTAAGGATCAGGGTGGGCTTCATGAAGGCACTAGAGTAGATCTGGGCCTCCAGAGGGAAGGCTTTTGTGGAGAAGACAATGGAGCTCCTTGGCTGAGATCGAGGGGACTGAGGTACTAAGGGTGTACCTCAGACCCCTTGGCTCAGGCAACCTTGGTCCTGTTCTTCTTGTCCCTTTTCTGCTACCTTCTGAGGCCCAACAAGAGAAAATTATTGCATATTATTTGGTGAGGAGGGATGTGCTCTTCCCATGGCTTTGGGCACCCACTTGCCCAGTTTCACAGGTGTTCAGTGACTTCATGGTTGGACTGTCACCCATGGGACACATTTCCTCAGCCATGTCACTCCCTAATGTACTCACACTACCATCCTCTCTGGAGGGGTCATCTCTGTAGAAGGAGTTTGGGCAGTTTGCCCAGCTTCCATAAGGCCTTGGTTTCTACGACTCTGTCTCATTAATAATGGTGCTGGTACTAGAAATTGCCACAAGATTCAGTGGAAAATTCCATCAGGCCCTTAGAGAGAGTTGGCACATGGCAAACACTCAATCTCTGCTAGCTGTCAGTGGTGAAGAGGATTAGAAGTAGATATTTCCAGATCCTTTTCCAGCTTCCATGAAAGATCTCATCTTTGTTTTTTATTTCAGCTGGAAACATGCAAATACACTTGAATGGTATGAGGGATGTTTAAAAGTCCCTATCACAGCTCAGCACATGATCCCTGCAGTCTGCCAGGCAAGGTTGAAACTTATTCTGCTCACCACTCACATGACCTTAGAGACATTTTTAGCTTCTCTAAACCTTGGGTCCCTCACATGGAGGCTCAAAAGCCTCATGTCCACTCTTGGGGTGTTGTCAGGGTTTCAATGCACTTGCCAACATCCCCAAAACACTCTTGAGTAGCTCTTCTTTGAAATAAATGTTTCAGTGTGTTAGTCTGCTAGGGCTGCCATAATGATGTACCACAGACTGGGTGGATCAAACAACAAAAAATTATTGTCTCTCAGTTCTGATAAAAAATTATAGCAAAGATAAATAAGCTAGAGAAAAGAAAAATAATACAGGAAATCAACAAAACCAAAAGTTTCTTTGAAAAGATCAATGCAATTGACAAACCTTTACTTAGATTGGCTCAGAAAAAAGACTCAAATTATTATATTATTGAGTATAATTATTTAGTATAGTAATTTCTGATTATAATCAGATGTGGGGACATTACTACTAATTCTACAGATATAAAAAAGATAAGAGAGTATCATGAACAATTGTACATCAAAAAATTGGATAACAGACATAATAGACACATTTCTAAAAACACAAACCTATAAGGACTGAGTCATGAAGATACAGAAAATTTTAATACACCTGTAAATAGTAAGAAGAATTAATCTATAATCAAACATCTTCTGACTCTGGTTCATCGGGCTTTCCTGATGAATTCTACAAAATATTAAGAGAAGAACTAACATCTATCCTTTCAAAAAAACTGAATTTGAGGAAGCCTTCCTAATTAATTCTATAAGGCCAGCATTGCCCTGATAATAAATCCAGACACTACAGAAAAGAAAACTACAGACCAATATCCCTTAGGAACATTGATGCAAAAAAATCCTCAACAAATAAATATCAAACTGAACTGAGCAACATATTAAGAAGATTATACATCATGACCAAGTTGGATTTTTTTCCTGGAATGCTTCAATGTACTTCAACATATGAAAATCAATCAATAGAACACACCATAATAAGAGAATAATGAGAAAAAAAACACACGATCATCTTAATTGATGCAGAAAAAGTATTTGACAAAATTCAACACCTTTCCATGATAAAAACTCTCAAGAAACCAGGAGTAGAAGGAAACTATCTCAAAACAAAACAAAACTATATATGAAATCTCATAGTGAACACCATACTGAACAGACTGCAAACTTTTTCTTTAAGATCAAAAAACAAAGAAAAGATGCCCACTTGCACTGTTTCTATTCAACATAATACTGGAAATTCTAGCCAGGGCAGTTAGGCAAGAAAAAGAAATAAAAGGTATCCATATTGGAATGGAAGAAGTAAAATTATCTTTGTTCACAGATAGTATGATCTTACATGTAGAAAACTTTAAAGATAGCATAAAAACCTTGAAAAAACAAAAAAATGAGTTCAGCAAAGTAGCAAGATACAAAACTTACACACATAAATCAGAAGCATTTCTATACACTAACCATAAACAATCTTGAAAGGAAATTTAAAAAGCACAACTGAATTGATTATTTATTTGTTATTAAGTAAATAATTCTATTTATTTTTAGTAGTATTAAAACTAATAAAATAATTCTGAATTTACTTAACCAAGAAGTTGAAAGACTTGTACATTGAAAACTATAAAACATTGCTGAAAGGAATTTAAAAAGACATATTAATGGAAAGACATTCATGTTTGTGGATTAGAAGACTTAATTTTAAGATGTCATTACTAACCAAAATGATTTATGGCTTCAGTACAAGCTCTATCAAAATCCCAATGCTAATTTTTGTAGAAATAAAAATTCCATCCTAAAATTTCAAGGGACCCTAAATATATGAAACAATCCGGAAAAAAAAGTTTGATGACTCTCACTTTCTGATTTCAAAACTTACTACAAAGCTACAGTAAACAAAGTCGTGTGATACAAACATACAGACCAATGGAATAGAATAGAGAGCTCAAAAATAAACTCTCACCTATATGGTCAAATGATTTTTTTAAAGATTTTATTTATTTATTTGACAGAGAGAGAGAAAGTGCAAGCAGGAGAGTGGCAGGCAGAGGCAGAGGGAGAAGTAGGCTCCCCGCAGAGCAGGGGGAGCCCGATGTGGGACTTGATCCCAGGACCCCAGGATCATGACCTGAGCTGAAGGCAGTCGCTTAACCAACAGAGCCACCCAGGCGCCTGGTCAAATGATTTTTGGTAAGTGTGCCAAGGCCATTCAATGTGGAAGAGACAGTCTTTTCAACAAGCGGTGTTAGAAAAATTGGATATCCGCATGACAAAGAATGTAATTGGACCCTTATTTAATACTGTATACAAAAATTAACTCAGAAGGGATCAAATACCTAAATGTAAGAGCTAAAACTGTAAAATTCTTGGAAGAAAACATAGGGAAAGGGCTTAATAACATTGGATTTTGCAATGATCTTTTAGATAGGACACCAATGGCACAGGCAACAAAAGGAAAAACAGAAAAATTGGATTTTGTGCAATTAAACAAAAAATTTTTCGTCAGAAGACATTATTGACAGTAAAAAGGGAACTCAAGTAATAAGAGAAAATGGTTGCAAATCACATATCTGATAAGGGACTAATATCCAGAATATATAGAGAACCCCTAAGACTCAACAACAACAAAATCAAACAACCTGATTACAAAAGTGTAAAGGACTTGAATAAACATTTCTCCTAAAAAGATATACAAATGGTCCAGCACATGAAAACATGTTAGCATCTCTAGTCACTAGGGAAATGCCAGTCAAAACTACAATGAGATACTCTACCCATTAGAATGGTTACTATCCAAAACAAAAGTAAAAGCAACCCCCCCAAAAAACCCCCAAACCAGAAAATAACAAATGTTTGCAAAAATGTGGAGGAAATGGAACCCTTTCGCACTGCCAGCAGGAATGTAAAATGGTGTAGCTGCTGTGGAAAACTCATGGCTCTACAGAAAATTAAACGTAGAATTCTATGGTTCATCAATTCCACTACTGGTTATAAACGCCAAAGAATTAAAAAAGAGAAACTCAAAGAGGTATTGGTCCACCCATGTTCATAGCAGCATTATTCAAAATAGCCAAATGAAGCAACCCAAGGGTCCACTGACAGATGAATGGCTAAACAAAATGTGGTACACATTGGAATATCATTCAGCCTTGAAAAAGAAGGGAATTCTGACACCTGCTCTAACATGAAAGAACCTCAAGAACACTATGCTAAGTGAAATAAGTCAGTCACAAAAGACAAATGCTGTATGATTCCACTTATTTGAGGGACCGAGAGTAGTCTCATTCATAGAAACAGAAAGTAGAATAGTCCAGGCACCACCAGGACAGGAGAATGGGGAGTTACTGTTTAATGGTGATAGAATTTCAAATTTGCAAGATTTTGAAAAGAATTCTGGAGATGGGTGGTAGTGGTGGGTGTAAACAGTATGAATATATTTAACACTACTGAGTTGTACACTTAAAATTATTAAGATGTGAGTTTTATGTTATGTGTATTTAACCGCCACAATAAAATAATTGGGAAGAAATAAAAAAACTTAAGAAGACAACTCAGTGAGGTGGGTCACTTTTCTAGTGCTGAACAGCATTTAAGAATATTTTCATGCAAGTTGGAATATTTTATAGTCCTAAATTACATTTAAAAGTATTTTCACACATGAATTTTTCATGCAAATTATGGGTAAGGAAATCCTTTCTTGAGCCAAGGCAAGAGCTTGAAAATTTGTGTGTGCATGTGTGTGTGCTCACTTCTGTGTTTGTGTCCATGAGTATGAACATATGTGGGTGCACACATGTTTATGTGTGACTGTATGGGTATGCATGCACAGGAGGGAACAGGGCTGTGAGTGGTGAGGTTTGGCCAGCTTTGGATCTCTTCCAATGAGGCTAAGCAAGAGCTGGTGGTTTATTTGAGGCCAACAATTTTGCCGTTGGTGGACAAGTCTATGGGCTGACCCTCTACAAATCCTGGAATTGGGTCGTAAATTGAAATGGTCACTCTGAGGACACATTCAGCTATGCCACTATCAGGTGGCTGCCAAAACTCTGGAGAGTACCTCAGGACCAAGGTACCCAAAGTGAGGACCCTGGGCTAGCAATCTGAATCAAGTGTTTCAGAGGACATTATAAGGTTGCTGTGGTACTGAGAGGGGCTGTTCCAAAAATTTCCCCATAGAGACCATTACGGGCACCAACAACAGGAGAGGAAAGCACATGAGAGACATGTCCAGAGACTGGAATAGCCAGGCTTCTTGCTGACCACCAAGTCTCTGACTCCACAGAATTCAATTATTATTTTCATTAACCATTTAAATTAATAGTTTACACATGCAGCCACTGAGGAACGTTCCTAATCCCTCCCCCCATCCCAAGGGGGGATGGGGCTTGTTAAGTAGGTACCCCAGCATCCTCACCCCTTGGTGGGGGGAGTAGGATGTGCGTTGTCCCAGAAAGTTCCTGGTGGGATCCAGCCCCATGGCCCACAGTGTTAACACCATACTGAAACATCTTTTGTTGACTGTCCTGCTGTGGCTCATCTCCCTTCTCCCACTCCTGCTTCCTGGAATGACTTCCAAATAAGCTACTTGCCCCAAATCCTTGTCTCAGCGGTTGTTCTGGGAGAACCCAGCCCAAGGTATTTTTTCCTTCAGGAATTTCAATAAAAATTTTATGTTCTTATAGTTTTCCTACTACATGGCTGCCTCTGCAAGCAAAGCAAAAACTTGATTTAGTTCTTTTGATGTCTAAAATCTGAATAATTAGGGTATCTAAATCTAAGAGCATCCACTTAATTTTCCTTATTTAATTTTTCAGTATGAATCCTCATGTATAAAGCCCAAGAGAGAAGTCAAATGCTTTCTATCTCTTCTCTCTCTCTTCCTTGCTTTCTGAGTTTTCTGGTGTTTTCTATAGACATTTCTAGGGAAATGAGTCTGTTCCTTTCCTGAAGTCCTTATAGACTCCTAAATCATTATTTTTTTTTTTAATAAGAAATTTCACGGGTTGTCCTTTTAAATGGGCCATCCAGCCTAAGATCCCAAAAAACTCATTAATTACCTGAAACCTTATCTTTTGAGGGGAAGGCAAGGTCCAGCTGTTGAACAAGGAGGGCACGTCATTGGCAACCACACTTTCTAACTAAACCAACATTCTCAGGACCAGTTCAAATGAAAGAGGTATTATTATTATTTTTTTTAATCAGGAAACTGGAAAATATCCCTTGGGAAACTGGATTTTATTTCCATTTTAAGCATATACATATTTGAATATTCCTCATACAAACAGAACAATGTTGGTGTTTTCCTAGGACCTAGAATAATTTGGCACTGTGGCAAATGTTGAGGGTGTTGCTAGATTTGGGGAGTTTCCCTTTTAGCTCAATGGCTAGTGTAAAACATAATGGAATCAGAATGGGAGGCATTAGCAAAACTGCATTTGAATGGTCACAGCTCAATTTTTGTTTTAAGTTTAATTTCATCTCTCAGATATTCTTGGTGAAGTTGTGTCATCTGTTTTTAAGATTTGTGTCAACTCTGACCAAAAGAAAAAAAAAAAGTAGAATGAGCCAGACAAACCTGAGTTCCAATTTCAGCTCTTCCATTTACTCGCCTGTGACCCTGGTGAGAAATTGGAAGTCTCAGCCTCCTAATCTCTGAAGTGGGGATAACAGTGGTTATTTCTGGTGGGTTGTGTGAAGATTAAGTGTGTGGTTGGAACTCAGAGTAAATTCCATTCCCCGTTCCTCCTCTCATTTACTGTCCTGCCATTTCGTGGAGGGTACTGATGTCCTGCTTTAACCTACAGGAGAAACTCCAGTGGAGGGAATGTCTGGTGGAGTGGGAGGCTGAGCTGCTGGACACCCTCACGTGGCAGCCTACACACAGCTCACTTTCTGGGTTGCATGTCAGAGCAGGTGGAGTGTGTCTCAGGCAATGTCAAATGGGTAAGTCCGGACCCTGGTGAAGACCTCGCGCCTCAGGTTAAGTGAGAGTGGAGGCCACCGAGCCATTGCTGGCTCTGCGATGACTCCACCAGTGACAGACTGTTTGAGCAGCTGGTGTGTAAGGGGGCTTCCAGGGCTCTGTTTCCCAGACTTGGACTGCACAAACCCCCTTTACAGGGATTTGTCCCTGAAAGCACGGAGCTTGTGTCACCACTCCCACTGAGGTTAATGCAAGCACTTCTGCAGCTGTTTGTAGAGTGACAAGATGAAGGAAAGGTTTTAGGCTTCCAAGAATGGCAAACTGTGGGAAGGTAAATATACGGGGGGAGCTATTGGAAGAAGGTTTGTTTGTGCAGGTCCATCTCGGTGCCAACTTTTTGTCTTCCTCCCAGCCATAAAACTTCCCCAGGAGAGGGGATTTATGGCAGTCCTCATTTCCCAGAAGTTTCTGCTTTTATTCAGATAAGGAAAGCTCCTGGAAGGCTTCCTTCTGCATCTGTTGAATTTCAAATGCCTTTAGCTCAAAATAATCATGCTGAAGTGGCATGTTTTGAGCTGGCATCCTCTGAACCCTTTCATTCACCCGTTTGACATTTTAAGACATGTCACTTATTAAACACTGGGTTGGTGCTGCGGAGAGAGATTCAGGTAAGTAGTTGGGACGTGAACGATCTGTGAAGGGGGAGAAACATAGATTGGGACAAACAGAAAAGAACAAATCTAGGCACAATCCCCAAATCTTACCAAATCAGCATCTCAGTTCTGGGAATAGGTCTGTCCCGTTAAGCAGTTGTGTCTCGTGTTGGGTGGCACACGTGCACTCTTCACGACCCTCCTGCTGTGATGGTGTGTCAGGCAGAGCTGACAACATCGAGGGCATCTGCAGCTCGGAGCCACCAAGGGTTCAGTTCCAGACCACTGCAACACAGCAGGTATCACAAGACAGCGAGTCAAATGAATTGTTTGGCTTCCAAGTGCACACCAAAGTTATGTTCACACTCTACTGTGGTCTATTAAGTGTGCAACAGCATTATGTATAAAAGAGCAATGTACATGCCTTGATTAAAAATACTTTACTGCTAAAAAAGGCTAACCATCCTCTGCGCTCCCAGTGAATCATGATTCCTGATCACAGGTCTCCGTAACAAATACAGTAGTAAGAAAAAGGCTTGGAATATTGTGAGAATTAGCAAAATGTGACACAGAGACACAGAGTGAGCAAATGCTGTTGGAAAAATGGCGCCAATCGACTTGGTCTCTGCAAGGTCTCCACAGACCTTCCATTTGTAAAAGCACACTATCCTTGAAGAATAATAAAGCAAAGCTCAAAAAGGCGAGGTATGCCTGTGGTGATTTCCAGAGGCAGCACGGCCTGGAAGAGCTATCCCAGGACCCCAAACCCCCACCCTGTCCCCAGCAGTGGTGGTGGTGCAGGTTCTGCTCCCAGGGTCTTTGGAATGAAGACATGATGTCACCCAACCGTGTTGTTATTGCAGGGGTGTTTTACTACTGATAACAAGTGGTATCCAGTTCTGGTATCAGAAAAGCCTGTGATGCTTCAAAGCAAACCCACGGATGGACCCCTGGAGTGTCAGATTTGCTTCAGTGTCTCCAACCAGTCCTTGCCTGGCAGAACCACACCGCTTAGGAAACATCAGGAAAGATAATGGGCTCCATAGGATGGAGGCCCCAGGGTCAAAAGCTTTATACTCTGGATGTGTGGGGCTGTGTCTTTGTACATGCTTTGAGGTTAGTGTGTTTTGTTTTCCTAAATCTCCTGACTGTGTTGGCATACAGTTTGCAGATTGGAAACAGTACAGGGCTGAGCAGAATAAACAGTGTCCCTAATTCCCGTCCACTGTCAACCCAACCATAACCCCTTAGCTGGAGATTGGGGAAATGTTTTCTCAATCCCCCTTAGGAAGAAAAAGGAAAACAAAGAAAGGAAAGACAAAGCTTTCCTTACACCAAAACATTGCCTCCTAAGGGGCCTCCGGCAGCACATGACTTAGCGCCTCACATGCCCTGCCCGGCCATCCCGTGGTGCCACCACCAGGCCACCAGCATTCTCCTGGTCCCGTCCATGCCGCCCTCCTCCCATCTCAGAGCTTCAGGCTCCTCCGGTCCTGTCCTCAGACTTCGACCCCTCCTTCCTAAGGAACGCTTTCCCAGTTCCAAAAGGATTCCCTTTCCTTAAACAAGTTTCCCTGACTGGTTTTCACATACACCACTTTCCAAAAAGACCTCTGTCCCATTCCTTTCTAAACATTTAAGAACAGGTTTTGAGTGAAACTGATTTTAAATGCAATCACAGTGTGGCCCCTCTTCATGGGGGTTGTGCTCCTTGTTCATGGTGTAGGGCACAGGCCACCAATAGGTGCATTCAGGACCCTGTTGGGGACAGATCAGGAGTCCCACCAGACTGGTCTGCAGGTGTGCTGCAGGGGACTTTTGCAGTCACGGGCCTCCACCAGAGAGACCAGGTTGGCTGTGGGTTAACAGCAAGAACTCAGTGGGGAAATAGGCCTGGCACCGGTATTGCCCAGCAAAGTTGACTGCTGGTCTCATGCCCACTTCCCCGCTGAGCAGAACACCCACCCTGCTCATCAGTCAGTCTTTATTCTTCCGGTCCTTCATCACAACAAGGCTGAGAAGGGGAGTGTCACTGCTCTGTGAGGACTCTAAGTGGGGACTGGAGGCAGGATGCCCTGCTCCGGGCAGCACTTTCTTGTCACTAAGAGGACTGAGAGTCACAGTTATTATGATGCATAATAATCAGACCTTCCTACGGGGAAGACACTGCACTAACGACCCCTGCAGGGGCTACAGCCCCCATCACCGACCCCGATTATAAATTTTCTTTATTTTACTCATCATCCCCTACGATGCTGTTCTGGTTTGTATATTTGCTATGGATTGTCTCCCCCATGAGGAGAGAAGTCCCACAGAAGCAGGGACCTTGTCAAGCTTTTCGCGGCTGTGTCCCGGTGCCTGGAACAGTGCCCGGCCCAGAGTAAGCGCCCTTAGTCATTTTTGAGTGAGTGCTGTGTAGACGGGCCACTGGTCTGAGATGACTGGGCTGGTCCACAGCAGAGGTGAGGCTCCAGCACTGTCCTTTCTGCACAACCACACAGTTGCCTGTTGGTGTCCACGGCTTTGCTCTTGAAAACTCCTCCCCAGTCCGAGAAAGTTTCAGGGCCAGAGTTTCTAAGAAAGCCCCAGTCCTGCTCAGAGAAGTCTCAATCCTGCTCCAGCAAGAGGCCAGCTGGGACTGATGATGCGTGGCATATTCCCCTCGGCCAGAAGGAAGTCACCGAGAGCAGAACAGCAGATGATGTCACAGCCCAGGGCAACATGCTAAGCACCTGTGCCCCTGACACCGAGGGACAGGGGCCGGGCACCTCCTGCTGACAAAGTCAGAAAGACAGCTGAGCTTTCTCCTGCACAAACTGACACTAAAGCACAGGCGAGGACACATCCTGTCTGGGTGCCCAGCTTTGAAGGGAGCCTGTAGCCTTAGCTCTCTGGTGACCATGGGCAGAGGGCAGTGTACCTTGGGCTCGCTGCTGCCTGGGGGTCTGGGCCCAGAGGGACAGCAGAGGAGGGGCTGTTGGCTTTTCCTGGGGGGAGGGGAGGCTGACCTGGCTCCAGGACACCTGTGGGCGTCTGAGGGCTGGTCTGCATTTGGGCAGGATGCCTCCCATCTGCCATGGAGCGAGCCACCTTGAAAAAGTGAAGACAGCTGGAACCTCTAGCTAAAAATCACTTCCCCAAATGTGGGAGATGAGACACTTGAAAGGGGAGGAGTGATGGAGAAAGAGGAAATGAGGCCCTGGTCTCAGCCCTTCATGTGCGAAGTTCAAGGAGCCTCAGTTCACCATTTTGAGAATAGCTGTGGTGGTGGCAATAACGGCAGGCACCCCGACTGTTTATGGTGTCCTTTCTGGCCCTGTAGGTGCTGGCCACTGAGCTCCCGTCTGCAGTAGGATGCCTGCCTTGAGGACTGAGAGTCAGGCTTTTTGTGACCACCTGCTTGAGGTTTTGGCAGGCTGTGCTTGGCAGGAGTGCTTTCCAGAAATAGAAACTGCATCAGCAAGCCCAGCGCAGCAGTTGACCCACACCGGGCAGTCACTCGTGTTTTGTTAGGAGATAGACCCTGTGAATGCAGACACATCATAAAACAAAACACAAACCACACCACACCACAACCCAGGACACCCACGGGTAACAAAGAGTGGAATTTTCTGCCTATAAGAGTTCAAAGGAAGATGTTGGACTTTAGAAAATAGAGCATCTGTGATTCCAACACCAGGAACAAATGGTTCTTGGGGTGGGGGTGGACAGGGTGGCTCAGGGGAACTTATACCTAAGTGTAAGATCTGTACTAATAAGGGTCAAAGAGTCCGAAAAGCAGAATTTACATTCTGGCTTCATCACTCCAGGCTAGATGGATTGCTGAGTCACTTACCATCTTAAAAGTTAGGAGTGGCACTTTTTGCACCCCTGCTACCTGTCTTCTCCCACCTACTACCTGCCCTACCAGCTCCCTGCCCTACCTGCTTACCTGGGTTTGGCCTTTCTTGCCTGGGTCCCAGCCACCAACTGGTGTGGCCTCAGGCAAAGAAGCTCAGTTCTGGGCACCTTAGGGACAGGTGCCTTATAGTAGCAGCTCTTTTATGCCAAGAATGAATAAAATAATTTTCTCTGTGCTTTATAAGCATAAAACCATGCAAATGTTCCTTCTCATTCTCTGCCTGATGTATATTTAGAGGTGAACTTCCACCAAAGGCACCAATGGCTCTGGAATTCAGATCCTCTGACCTTTTTTTAGGGCAAGGTCATCCCTCAAATTGTAGCTGGGTCAGAATACCCCAGAGGGCTTTTTGAACACAGATGGTTGTACCCCACTCCCAGGTGTCTGTTTCAGTGGGTCACGTGGGGCCTAGAATTGCATTTCTTACAAGTTCCCCGGGGATGTTGATGCTGCTGGCTGTGACCCTACTTTGAAGTTCGGAAGTGTGGGCATTCACCTAACAGAAGTCCCATCTCTTAGTTTCTCAGAATGTGACTGTGTTTGGAGATAAGTTCTTTAGAGAGGTATTCAGAGTTCCACTGGTAGTGGGATTTGAGGGATCCCAGAGAGACCTGAGCAGCACCCCCACCACCACTGGCTAAGTTACCATATCCCCCATCTCCCCAGCCACCACCCTTCATCAAGAAGCCGCAGCCAGCCCCAGTCACCATCCCCACAACCATGAACACTGAGGCCCAGACCCAGCAGCCACCCACCTCCCCATCCCACCACCCCTACCCTCAACACCACCCACATGAAGCCAGGCAGTAGGGACAGCTGTCCAGGGAGTGGAGGCTCAGGCAGCCTTACATTGGTGGTGTCTATTGGTGGGGACAGGGTCATTGCAATGAAGGTAAGCAAACAGTAAAATTGTTCAAGTAAGAAATAGATATGACACCAAGGAAGATGTATCTGTACATCAGATTGCATAAAGAAGAATAACCCCAGGAAGTACCTTCACAGTGCAGGAGAGGGACAGACTGGAGTTTGATGTTGTTGAAGGAGAAAGGCGTGAGGAGGCAGCAAACATGACGGGCCCTGGTGAAGCTCCAGTCCAGGGTGATCAATATACAGCACACTGTAACAATTACAGATGCTATCCACATCACAGGGGTCCTCCACGCAATCACCAGAATAGTGACAATGAGGGGAAGAAGGAAGGGTCAAAGAGGCCAGGCCCACGGCACTAGCCCAACCGCGGCACGGTTCCCATCTCTCTCCATGAGGACAGCCTATGGGCACCGACCCTAGGTCCCAACCCTCCTGAGCAGGAAGAAAAGATGGAGGGTTCTGACAACCAGGGTACAGGAGAACAAGGTAGACCACTGAGACAGAGGAGGTATCAGGTTACAGATCATTGTTCTGCATGGACCCACCTTGCCGAAGACAGACCACAGAGGACGACAACGAAAAAGATGAGGAAAATCAAGGAGACAAGATCCAAGGTCAGCAGCCACCTCAGTGTCAGAACCACCACAACTTCAGTTACTGATGAAGATGCCCAGAAATCCTTAAACCACAAGTTGGCAAAGAGACAAAGGCAGTGGATCCACCAGCTAAGAATTTTTCCCCTCCCAAGACTGAGCAAGGGGGAGCTGAGTAAATGTACCATCTCTCCCATCCCCTGGCTTTGTCATCCAGCAAGAAGAAATGAATATGAAATTCCAGCAATGAGAAATCAACAAAAGAGTGGACATAAAGACTGCTTGCTTTTCGTACATTGACCAGACAACTAGAATATCTGCATTATCTCACGGCATGGGGCTTTTTAAATTTTTACCTAAAGATGTCTCTTTTTTGGTAATGACAAAACATTTTTTTTTTGAAGGCTGGTTTTTCTTAATACATCTTTAAAGGTTTTTAAATTGTTTCATATCTGGCTGAGTTGAGAGTTTTAATAACCTCATTTTAAATTTGTAATAAAAGTTTACAACTTGATTTTTTCAAAAAGTCAACAAACAGCAAGAACTGTTAATGAAGATCTTAAATAATTGTCAAGAGAAGGAAAGAAAAGAAAGAAAGAAAGAAAGAAAGGAAAAACAAGAAAAAAGAAGAAGAAGGAAGGAAAGGAAGGAAGGACTGAAGAAGAAGAGGAAAGAAAGAAAGAAAGAAAGAAAAAGAAGAAGAAAGAAAGAAAGAAGAGAAAAGAAAGAAGAAAGAAAAGAAAGAAAGAAAGAAGAAGAAAGAAAGAAAGAAAGAAAGATCAAGTAATGAAAGAATAAGAAGAAAGAAAGAAAGGAGAGAGAGAGAGAAAGGGAGAGACATAGGCATACACAGAGAAGACCATGTGAGGGCACAGAGAGAGGACAGTCATCTACAAGCCAAGGAGAGAGGCCTCAGGAGAAACCAATCCTGTGGATACCTTGATCTCTCCCTTCCAGCCTCCAGAAGTGTGAGGAAATTAATTTTGGTTGTTTAGCCCTTCAGTCCATAGTTCTTTGTTTGGCAGCCTGAGCAGATGTATACACCTACCTTCAGCCCCTCAAAGGTGGGCAGACCATTTAAAACCCTTGTATTCCTCCCAGCACGAGGCTCAGTGCTGTATTATACTTTAACATCAACATAATGTGTCAATAACATAAGTGTCAATGACAACAGTGACAGCAACAACTCATTCTTAGCATGTTTCATCAAATGTGCTGGTGTCAGAACAATATGGATTGAAGGCAGAGGCAGGAGAGTATCAACTGAGGGGTGGTCTGTGTCCTGGCCCACTGCCCATGCAGGGGAGCTCACCTCTATAGGGCTCGCTTGTCTCATTGTAAAATGAGGGTCATAAAGACACCGTTCTCAAAAGGCTGTCCCTAAAATTTGTCTAAGATAATGCAAGTCGAGAATTTAGCACAGTGCCCAGCATAGAATACAGACACAATAAGAGTTGGTTATGATTCAGGTTTTTTCTAACAATAATTCCAGTGGTAAAAAAGCACAGTCAGGTTAGGAATTTGCCTCAGCACACTGCAGAATGAAATTTGTGCTTAGAAAGATAAATCTAGCTACAAAGAGGCCTTGAAATTTGTTTGGAACATTTGCCTGCAGAGGAAGAGTGTTGGCAAAGGCCCATCTCCATCTTTTTCTCATCAATCCTACAGATTATTTTGGTCCTCATTTTATAGTGATAAATGTTTGTTAGGAAATGTGAAACAATCACTGAAAAATTAGACAAGATAAAAAGCTACCTGGAGCTCATGAACTAAGGTTGTGATATTTTTATATATTTTACTTCCTATCTTTCAAAAAATTTTTTTATAGGTATACTTATTTTGTATTGAATTCGTACCTGTACTTAGTCTAAGGAGTCAAACTGTTCTACAAGGTTCCATGCCTGGGGTGGCCACCCTCTCCCAGTCTGTGCTCCATTTCTCCCTGATCTCCTTCAACTGCTGCTTCTGCTCTATCTTCCTATGTCCAAATCACATACCTATGTTGCTACATCATGATTTTTCAGATCTAGACATCATTTACTGGCTTTCTTTATGAACATGGGATTTAACTCCTCTGGTGCCATTACCAGAATGGCAGTGGTGAAGGGTTTTACCCAACACCCAACTTGCCAGATGCAATAGACTTTAATCTCTGACCGCTCTGTCCTGGGATGCAGGACATGAAGGCAGCATACCCAGCAGCTTTATCCAGCAGGAGTCCAGTGGCCATTTCTTTTGCTTCCTCACCCACTTGGGATGGGGATGGCTGCCACCAGAGAAGAGCCATGCCATGTGGGGTCACCTGGATACAGAGAAGCCATAGTCATGGTTTCCCCTCGATCTCTTACACTGTCCTGGTTATGTAGGCCCGAGACTGGTGTGCCAGCTCAAAGGCTCCCCACTTCAGGGCTGCCCTAGAGATGAGAGGTTCTAGGGCAAACCAGGTGGACACTGTGTTCATTCCTCATTTATCTTACTTCTGTAGTCTTCACGGAAGCTGTATTGTTAGAATACAGACTCAGGTATTTTTCTCAGGTTGGCTTTGGGAAGCCCAGGCCTGATACTAAGCTTTTACTCATACACACAATTCTCCTTGCCTGCAGCACACACACACACACACACACACACACACACACACACACACACAGGCACAGATGACCACACTTCCAACCTCTTCTCAGCATAGCTATATTGCAGTTTTGGTGAAGTCCCCATTCAGTGTTTATATTCTCTGACTATGTTACTATCATTGACATGAACCCTATAGTAAACTATAATTGCTTTTTGTCTTCTGTGTGGATTTTTGTTTTCCCTGGAGTTCATAATTGTTTTGGTTTTTTTTTTGTTTTTAGTTTTCAATACAAATCACTAATTTATTCTCAAAATCTTCTCCAGTAGTTTAAATTAAGATATTCATGCCAGATGCTCTTTTATTTTAACATACTTTATTTTTTTAGAGCAGTTTTAGGTTTGCAGCAAAACTGAGTGGAAAGTACAGAAAATTTCCCTATCTCCCTGTCCTCCCACTTGTCTCCATACCCTCCCCACTATCAACATCACCCACCAGAGCAGTACATTTGTTATGATCAATGAACCTACATCAGTGCACTATTATCATCCAAAGTTCACAGTTTACATTAGGGTTCACTCTTGGTGTTGTACATTCTATGGGTTTTGATAAATGTATAATGACATCATTACAGTGTTATACAGACTAGTTTTACTGCCCTAAAAATGCTCTGTGCTCCACCTATTCATCTCTCTTTTGCACCTAACCCCTGGCAACCACCCACCTCTTTACTGTCTCCATAGTTCTGCCTTTTCCACAATGTCATATAATTGGAAACATATAGCATATAGCCTTTTCAGATTGGCTGCTTTCACTTAATAATATACATTTAAGTTTCCTCCATATCTTTTAATGGCTTGGTAGTTCATTTCTTATTATTGCTGAATAATGTTCCATTGCGTGAATATACCACAGATTATCCATCCATCTTAGATGCTCTATAATTTCTTTCTCTTGGAGAAGTTTCCCCTAGAGCCTCTACCCCTCCATCGAGATAGAAGTCTAGGTCTGGTCCATGGCTGCCATCCCAGCACCTTCCCTGGAAATACCCTCTCCTCTCCTGTGCTGGATTTCCTGCTTCTTAGATTCCATGTCTCCCTGTTCTCTGTTTCACTACCTCAATTTTGTGGAGTATAAACTATAATAGCTTCCTGAGAAAGAGAGAAGGGAAGGAACATTTCTCAAATTTTGCACATTTGAAAATATTTATATTCCACATTCATACTTCATTGATTGGCTAGGTGTAGAATTCTGGGCTGGAAATTATTTACTTTCAGAATTGAGAAGGCATTGATTTATGCTTCTAGTTTCCAGCGTGGCTGTGGAGAAGTTGATGCCTTATGGCCCTTGGTTTTTTGTATAAACCTTTATGGTTTCTTTTTAGGGTGCATAGGGAATTTTGGTGTGGGCCTATTTTCATCCAGTGTGTTGGACTCTTGGAGGGCTCCTTCAATCTGAAAATCCCTGTTCTGTAGCCATTTCTTAGCCAGATTAGCAGTATATAGTCCACAAGTGTGTGGGTTATGGTGCAGTTGGCTGGCTCCCCTGAGTTGCCCCCCTCCCTGCTGTGACCATCTCAGTCCTGGAGGAAGATGAGTCACTTCCCAGGGCACATCACAAACTATTAAAAATGCTGTGCTTGCAAGTGAATTTTCCACGTATTTAAAGTAGTGATAGCTTAACAGGAGCTAAAAAAAAAAAAAAAAAAAAAACACCCCACAAACACCCAGGCTCCATTGACACTAAATTGTTGTGCTTAAAGAGAAATGCCCAGCCATTATTAGCTACTGAAAGATGAATAGGCTATTTAGGATTCCTCCCTGGGCTCACCCAGGTCAGTTCCCTCACACTCAGTTTAAGTGAGTGCTCAGAGGTGAGCAGCTGCATTAGAAACAAGTGGCTGACCTGATAGGATTCTGTTACCTGATAGTTTGAATCCATCAGTCATCAGGCACTGAGGCTTCTCACACACAGAGGTTGCTTCAATTCAGGTCAATCTCTGCCCCATCAATGATGTGGTCCTTTCTCCTCTAAAGAATATCTTTTGAGTGTTTGATGGCATAATAATGACCACTGTTTACAGAGAGGTATGGTGCTGGGCTTTATGTATGTTGCATTTGTGACTCTGTGCCATGACGCTGGGCAGGTGTTATTATTTCCCTACTACAAGGAATGAACCAACATCACCAAAACCTGGCAGAGATCAGATCCACATCTGGGTCTTTTTCAGTCCAAGTACCCAGCTTTCTCCATTGGGCAACACTGCCCCTTGGTCAGATGCAAATGTATATGCTAATATACAAGAAAGGTTATGGAAACCTGTGAGGTGACCCGTGTTTGGGAAGGATGATGGTGGATCTATCCCCCAGGGAAGGGGGGGCTATGTCCACTTCAGACCAAGTCATGCAGGATAGAAGTCTGTTCTGTAGGTAGCATGGAGACAGTAAAATGGGCACTGAGCCTGCACTCAGGGTCTGAATCAGAGTCCAGGCTCTGACATTCAGCTCCTCTGGAGCCTTAGGTTTTTCATCTAGAGATAGAGGATGGAAATGTGGCCTATTTAAGGTTATGGGACTCTGTGAGGACCAAGATGAAACAATGTGTGTGCCAAGCATTTTTACTAACTGTGAAGCACCATATGATCACAACCATTTGGTGTTGGCTATGCAGACATGAGTGAGGACCAGCTGTCTGTATGGGATTCCTGGTTACTTAAGTAGCTAGGTAGGTTTTCTGCCCACATAAGTCATAGGTCTTTGGCTTTCCCTTTCAGAAAGGAGTGCTCTGGCATTTCCCTGGACTGACACTGGGACTCTCTGATTCTTGGGGGGTGAGAAAAAGTGTGTCTTGGGGCCCAGTGTGGAAAGAGCTTCCTTCTTCGGTGGGTGTGGTGCCCCTTGTGCTCTGACCAGGATGGAGGGTAGGTCTGGAGGAAACGGGAGGGCTGGGCCCATCTCCTCATCCACCTTTGTCCAGTTTCACTGCTGACAGAGGCATCTGTTTCTGTGTCCATTAAGTCTGTGCTTCCAGGGTCAGCAATGCCTTCTAGGTCTTATCAGTGATGAGTGACATTGGAGGACGGGCTGGACAGGGGAGGGCAAGCCTTTGAAAGAGCAGGATGGGAATGTTTGCAATAAGCCTTCCCAGTTGGAACTCTGAAATTTATTTGTTCTTGTTATTAATGGGAAATGCAGAATGACAAGCATGAGATGTGCTCCTGGGTATTTTTACGCACACCCTTCCTGTTGCTAGCCCAGATAGGCTAGTCCGAGTTGCTGTGGATTGAGCCCTGAAAATGCTCATTGTCTTCCATGCTTTATAAGTGACATCTCTATTTCGAGATGAGGAACCTGGGTTTAGAGGAGTGAAGTAGCATTGATAGTCAGGTGGGGGCCTTGTGGTGGGGCTGGGACTGGAGCCTGGCATGGGATGTGGGGGTTTGCTACAACAGCTGGGGTGTCTCAGTCATCTGCTACAAGCTGGGGCTCCTTGTTTGCCTCCTGCTTACATGTCAGTTGTGGGATCCACACTATGCTGGGTTGAACAGCATCTCCCAAAATTCATGTTCCCCCAGAACCTCAGAATGTGACCCAGGAAGGTGACATCCTATTGAGTCATTACAGGTGAAGTTAGTTAAGGAGAGGTCCTACTAGATTCAGGTGGGCCTTCTTCCTCATAGGAGGGGAAGAGACGCAGAGACAGACACACACAGGGAAGAAGGCCATGTAATGATTCAGCAGAGACTGAGTGACACCACCTGGGGCTCCCAGAAGCTGGCAGAGGCAAGGAAGAACCCTCCCCTGGAGCCTCTGGAGGAAGCGTGACCCTGCCAACACCTTGATTTTGGACTTGTGGCCTCCAGGACTCTGAGAGGACCCATTTCTGTTGCTTTAAACCATTTACGTTTGTGGGAATTTCTCACAGCCCCCCCTAGAAAGGAATACACACACTCAGCACTGTTTGGACATGAGCTGGTCAGAGTGCAGACTTGTTGGGTCACATCAGATGAAAGCTTTCCTTCCCTGCAACACCTGCTTTGGGGCCTGGCCCACGGTTTATATTACACATGGTTGCCCATCCCTGGCTGCCTTTCCTACTTAGCTGGGGAGGTCATGAGTCCCACCCAAAAGTGCACCTTCCTCTCCTTCCCCAGAAGGGAGGGAACTTCCTGGACCCTGGGTCACCAGAGGCTCAGAGCACTACCCAGGGTTCTCTCCCGTGGCCTTGGAAAGGCAGATCCATGGAGGAGCCCAGCCAAGTGGCTCTCCCAGACATGGGTACCATTCAGGATAGAGACAGTGAGGAGAGTCTAGCAAAAGAAAGCTAGTGCTGGGGAGCCCCATCTCTGAAGGACCCAGATCTGTTGGGGTCCCACACTACCCATCCCAAGTTGGGTTGGAGTCCTGTCACCAGCATTCTGTGATTTAAAATCTGAGGACAACTCACGGCATGGAAGGGTTCACACCAGGCTTGTCAGTTAGCTAGAGATTGACTGACCAAATCCATCCTGAGCGGGCATTCCAGAACAGCCCCAGTCTGGCTTCTCTGATGTAGCCTCATGACTGTGGATGCAGGGAGAACCCCATGGACACTCAGTGCCTTCCCCACCCAGAGTGTGGATGATGACCGTGTTAGAGAAGGTGCTGTCTGAGGTTTCTCCACTTGAAGTCACCATGTTTCATTTTCATGGAGTCCAGCTTGCCCTCAGCAGGGAAAAGGGAACTAAACTCCCCTACCCGGAGGGGAAATGTCTACACTGTAGAGGCTGCTTTTAGGCAGCGGGCTTGAGCAATGGTGACCTGAGTGAGGTAGAAGGGCCCACAGTGACCCCCAGGCTGATGAAACAGGCTCATTAGGGGACCCACCTCAAAACAGCCGTAGGCCCTCCCTAGCTGACCAATGGGCTGCTTCCACCCAGGCACAGGTACCAGAAATTACATCTGTTCCCATACCTCCTCACCTCACCCCCTGCACTAGGGCCCCCCCTCCACTGCCTTCTGGCAGACAGTCTCTCCTCTGCTGTCCTGCCCACAGCTCCCTTGCAGTGTATTTGATAAACTTCTAGCTCCTTTGTTCTGCCTTAAGTGGATTCTGTCACCGCCTGCTCCACCAGTTTCCACCTGAGATGGGGTCACCCCACACCCACTTATTAGTCTGTCCTCCTCCTTCGACTGTGCTGGCCCCCACCCCATCTCTGCTTGTTATTTTACCCTCAACACTTAGCTCGGGGACTGCTGCTGCATATTTGGGGTTTTCCCTGTGTCTCCCCACAAAGGTGCCAGTTCCAGGGTAGGGCGGTGGGGTGGGGTAGTGGGGAAGGCACCCCTCCGAGCCTGTCCTTGCCAGTCCTAGGCTATGCCTGGGACCTGGGGCAATCTCTAAAGTGTTTCTGAAAAGCCAGGAGGGGGAGACCTTGAATTTAGGAGTGCCAGGAGTGACAAAGTGACAAAGTGCTGGAAACCCAGGGGCTATCTGACCATTTTGAAATATTTATGTATGTATGTATGTATATATGTATATATGTTATGTTATGTTATGTTATGTTATTTTTTTTTAGAGAGAGAGAGAGAGTGAGCGCAGAGGAGCCTGAGCAGGGGAGGAGCAGAGGGAGAGGGGGAGAGAATCCCAAGCAGACTCCACGCTGAGTGACAGCCTGACACAGGGCTCGATCTCAGGACCCTGAGATCATGACCTGAGCTGAAACCAAGAGCCGGACCCTTAACTTACTGAGCCACCCAGGCGCCCCACTGACCATTTTTTTAAAAAGGTTATTTTCCTTTAGGGCAAAGCTGACTTAGTACTCTTTCTCATAATATACTGAATGCCCTCAAAGGAAATATTTCCTTCTTTCCCTCATGCCCCTCTTTCTTCTTCCCCTTCCCTCGCCTCTCCTTCCCCCTTCCCCTCCCTCGCTCCCCCTTTCTCCTCTAGGTCCCTCACTTCACGTCTCCTTCTCCCCTTCCTCACCCTCCCTCCCTCCCTGCAGTTCCCCTCCCCTTCCCTGTTCCCTCTTCCCTCCTTGTCCCCCCTCTTTCCCCCTCCTTCCCATGCCTCCCCAACCTCCCTCTCTCCCTTCTTTTTCCTCCCTCCCTCCCTCCCTCCCTGCTGCCTCTCTTTCCTCTACACAGTATTCCTTGCTCACCCGCCCTGTGCCCCACCCGCCGTGGGCCTGCACTAGTCCCAGGTTGGAGCCTGGGCAGTGTGAGAGCAAAGTGGCTGCCCTCCTGTAACCCTCCTCCTGGAAGTCTGCTCTGAGATCCCAGCTTTCTCCTCTCAGTTTTCTCTCATTGCCCACATGAAATCAGCATTATTTTCTTAGTGGGTAGTTATTTTCAGACCTTCTCTTCATGAGGCCTTGTCGTAGCCCAGAGATAGACCCTAAAGCTACCAAAGACCAGGCAAAGAACGGGCTGCTTGGAGAGGCAGCCTCGGTTGCAGGAAAACCGACCTGCCGAGCCTTGAAGTGCCCAAGCAGTCCTGGGCGGGGGTGGCTCACTGCTTGATGCAGAGTGGCCTCCTTGTCCTTGCTTGTGGAAGAGGGAGGCCACATAGTCTCAAGGCAGAAAGGGCCTATTGAACTTGTCCAGACTCCGTGGCAGAAGCCTGGCTTGGGGGCTGTTCAAGGCCCGATTTGGGGCCCATGCGGGGATAATGGAGCTTGCTTGGGCCTGCTCCTGAAAACTGACTGACCGTTAAACCTTCAGGATTCTCCTGAGCCAGGTATTAAGCATGGCCATTGTTAAAAAGTAAATTATAAAACCTCCAATGAAATAAACCATATTAAAATGAAGGTAATAGCTATCCAAAATTCATCATTTCTAATTATTTTATAATTCCGTTATTGATATGCTTCAGGTGAATTTCATCCACTGTGTCTGTCTGGTGGGAATAAGATGAGACGGTAGCTTCCTCGTGTTTCTTGCCTACCCTGCATTCAGACTCCACACCCATAGCCTGAAATTGGCCACAGTGAGAGTATTTACATCATGGAAGTCAGCAAACACCGCGAATCAGGACGTTTCTGTGTTCTGGAGAGCTGTTTTTTTTTTCACATTTACCAGCACCCCTGGCTCCACCCTAGAACTGCATCAGAATTTCTGTGACTGGGCCTGAAATTTTATGCTTTTGAAAAGTTTCCCAGAGGATGCTGGCATGGCCAGACAAGCTGAGTCGGCAGAGTGGTTTTGGAAAATGCTGACCGTCTATCCTTGCAGAGCTGGGATTTCTGCCAATCGATGTTCAGTTGGCGCTTGAATGCTTCCAAAGACAGGGAACTCACTACTGCAAAACAGCCTTTGGGAGACACTGAAAGCCCATTCACTCATGGGGTGCCGGAATCTTCTTGTTGGCATCTCTGCTTAATACCACCACAGAGAGATGTCTCTCTGCCCCTGAGTAAGTCCTGTCCTGGGATTGCAGTTATTCATTATAGTGAACAGGACACTGTTCCACTGCAGGTGCACCTGTCAATCCTAATTGTCCCCATTCCATAGTGTATTCATGCAGGGCTCATCTCTCCCCAGAAATGAGCCCTCTGAATACTCAGAGGCACATCTAACCCTACTGCCTTCCCTCACATACGTTTTCTTTTCTCCAAGCCACACATTCCTGCTGCTCCAAACCCTTCTCCCATGCATTGCTAAGTTCCTGTTGAACATTATCTAGTTGGCTTAGCCAATCTTTCTAGTTCATTGAGACCTATATGGTACTGATTCTGTCAACCAACCTATTACCTATTATTTGTAGTTACAGCTAATCACCTCATCTAAACAGAGATAAAAGTGTTTTATGGAGTGAGACCTCTAAATAGCAACCTTTCTTGAGACATTTGGGATGGTATTTGATTAGCAAATGTTCAGACACATAATTATCACTGAAAGCAATGCTCCTTTGCCAAAAGTAGTCTCCGTTTTTGCAGAGAACAACATTTAGCAAGAAACAAGTACACTGGCTAAAATGTTCCCAACTGACTGTCAATCCAGATTGAAACCCTGAAGAACAATTCCTTAAGGAGGATTTTTAATCATCCCTGATTCCGTGCTATGTTTCTCTCACTTTGATTCCTCTAAACACATCTGATTTGTATTTCTGAGATGCATTTTTCTGTGCATCTTGGCAAAGTTAGACTTTGGATTTCATATCTCTTCCCCAGTACAAATGTGTCCCTTCCCTTTGACCCATAGCTATTCTACTTGGCACGCCTAGCTACTGCAATAGTAATTGTCAGAAATTTGAAGAACACATTGTTGAGGGGAAGTTGATGGTTGTGTAATATCCTGAAACCCTTAAGACTGTGAGGATGGACTGAAGTGACATTCATGGAAGCCCACAAAGTCTTCCTCTGCAGGTGGGGACCGTTCTCTGACCAGGTGACTGAGGTGTGGCCAGAACAACCCAGACATTGTGCCTTTATGTCTGCCTCCTCATGCCCTTTTGAATGTCCTTGATAGTTTAGAAGGATGTCCCAGGTTACAAAAAGAAACCTTCAAAACACACTAAGTCAGAAACACTATCTGAGGTTAGTGTTTGTTGTGTCTGGCCCACTGTGACAATTAGAAACTTTGAGTTCTTTCAAAGGTTCACTCTCCTCTTGGGGTATGCTGTGGCTGGTCACCCTGGGAGGTGGGGTATGGAATGCCTATCCCTTTACCCTGCTACCCCTGAGACACATTTCAGTTCAGACCCTCCAGGACAGGGGAGGGAGGGTGGGACTGCAGAGTAGTTGCTGTGGGGATGGCAGGGAAGTTTTCACTTGCTTTGTGCTGTTGTGATCAGGATGAAGCCCTTTCAGATCTTGGCAGGACTTCACAGTGGACTCTGTTGGTGATTCCTCCCGGGTCATGCTCACTGGGGCTTCTCATCTCCTATCCCTGGTTAGGGTCATGTACTCCCAGGCACTTGCTCCCAACAGACAACCCCATCCCATGTGGACTCACTGGGATCCTACATCCCCATAGCTTCCGTGGTTCAGGTCCCATCCTTAGACATACCTGTACCAAGCTCATACATCCCTAAACCTGCAACAATGGCGAAATCTTCCCTTTTAGTAGGAAAGAATTTTTTGACCTTAGCTCATTGACTAAAAAGGCCTTGAGTTACTAGGAAGTGGGTTGTGGGTGCAGTGTTTAGGGAGAGGACAAACCAATGTTTGCTGTTTTCTTTTAAAGATTGTATTTATTTATTTCAGAGAGAGAGAGAGAACGAGTGAGAGAGCATGAGCAGGGGGAGGGAGAGAGGGAGAAGCAGACTCCCTATTGAGCTGGGAGCCTGATGTAGGGCTCAATCCCAGGATCCTGAGATCAGGACCTGAGCCGAAGGCAGACGCTTAACCAAATGAGCCACCCAGGCACCTCCAATGTTTGCTGCTTGATGGAAAGTGTGTGGGGCCGTGATCGTATAGTGGTTAGTACTCTGCGTTGTGATGGAAAGTGTGTGTAAATGTGATGCTTCTTGAAATAAATTCACATGCTTGTCATTTCGTCCCATTCCCCTTTCTTCCTCTTCTGAGCTAAAAGATTCAACAAAGAAGCATTTGTTCATTTATTAAAAAGAATACCTTTGTGCCTCTAATATGAATTCTGGGCATGGGGGACTCACCACAAAACATTAAACAACTCCGTCTTTGTAGTGTTTACAACGGTTTTCCTGAAAGTTGATATTTGAAAGGAAGTTGTAGTCAGCTCCAAGGCTATGTCTGACGTCTTCATCAAAATTTTTATCACTTCCCTTACTTATTATATGTCCTTTCTACTGTGATAGTTGTCAGGGATTGAAGATGGCATCCAAGTGGGCTGCCATCAGGAACTTTTCAGCAACTGTCATAGTGGTTTGGGCTTTGCAGGTAGCTGGACTTGCATGGAAATCCTGAATTTGCTCTAGGCAAGTTACTCAATTTCTCAGAAATATGATTCCCTCACATGCAGAGTGGTGGTGCTTTATAGAGTACAGGCAGACCTCAGAGATGTGGGTTCAGTTCTGGACCACCGCAATAAAGCGAATATTGAAAAAAATGAGTCAAATGAAATTTCAGGTTTCCCAGTGCATATTAAAATTATGTTTATACTATACAGTAGTTTATTAAGTGTGCAATAGGATTATGTCTAAAACGATGTACATACCTTAATTAAAAATACTTTATTGCTAAAAAATGCTAACCATCATCTGAACTTTCAAGGAGTCATAATCTTTCGCTGGTGGAGGGTTTTGCCTTAATGTTGATGGCTGCTGACTGATCAGGGTGGTGGCTGCTGAAGGCTGAGGTGGCTGTGGTAATTTCTTAAAATAAAACAATGAAGTTTGGTGTGTTGATTGACTCTTCCTTTCACGAATGATTTCTCTGTAGCAGATGATGCTGTTTGATAGCATTTCACCCACAGGAGAGCTTGTCAGAGAATTGGAGTCAATCTTCCCAAACCCTGCCACTGCTTTATCAACTAAGCTTATGTACTATTCTAAGTCCTCTGTTGTCATTTCAACAATCTTCACAGCATCTCACCAGGAGTAGGTTCCATCTCAAGAAACCACTCTTTGCTCATCTGTAAGAAGCAACTCCTCATATCTTTAAGTTTTATCATGATATTACAGCAATTCAGCCACATCTTCAGGCTCCACTTCTGATTCTAGTTCTCTTTGTACTTCTACCACATCAGCAGTTGCCTCCTCCACTGAAGTCTTGAACCCCTTAAAGTCATCCATGAGGGCTGGAATCACCTTCTTCCAACTCCTGTCCAATATTGATATTTTGACCTCTTCCCATGAATCATGAATGTTCTTACTGGCATCTACCATGGTGATTGCTTTCTAGAAGGATTCTAATTAACTTTGCCAATATCTGTTACTGTCTATCATAGCTATAGCCTTAAAAAGTGTATTTATTAAATAAGTCTTAAAAGTCAAAATAACTCCTTAATCCATGGGCTGCAGAATGGATGTTGTATCAGCAGACATGAAAACAACATTAATCTCAGTGTACATCTCCATCAGAGCTCTTGGGTGGACATAGAGGCATTGTCATGAGAGTAATATTTTGAGAGGAACCTTTTTTCTGAGCAGTAGTCTCAACATTAGGCTTAAAATACTCAGTAAACCATGTTGTAAACAGATATGTTGTCATCCAGGCTTTGTTGTTCCAATGATAGAGCCCAGGCAGAGTAATAATTGTTAAGGGCTCTAGGATTTTTGGAATGGTAAATGAGCATTGCCTTAAGCTACCAGCTGCATGAGCCTCTAACAAGAGAGTCAGCCTGTCCTTTGAAGATTTAGAGCCAGGCATTGACTTCTCCTAACTATGAAATTCCTAGATGGCATTTTCTTCCAATAGAAGGCTTTTTCCATCTATATTAGAAATCTGTTGTTGAGTATAACCACTTTCATTGATTAGCTAGATCATCTGGATAACTTGCTACAGCTTCTTCATCAGCCCCTGTGGTCTCTCCTTGCGCTGTTCTGTTATGGAGGTGGCTTCTTTCCTTAAACCTCATGAACAACCTCTGTGAGCTTCAAACTTTTCTTCTGCAGCTTCCTCACCTCTCTCAGCCTGCATGGAATTGAAGAGAGTTTGGGCCTTGCTCTGAATTAGGCTGTGGCTCAAGGGAATGTTGTGTCTGGTTTGACCTTCTATCCAGACCACTAAAACTTTCTCCATATCAGCAATAAGGCTGTTTTGCTTTCCTATCTTTTGTGTATTCACTGGAATAGCACTTTTAATTTCCTTTAAGAACTTTTCCTTTGCATTCACAAGTTGGCTAACTGTTTTGTGCAAGAGGCCTAGGTTTCAGCCCGTGTCAACTTTCAACACGCCTTCCTCACTAAGTTTAATCATTTCTAGCTCCTGATTTAAATTAAGAGGCGTGCAACTTTTCCCTTCACTTGAACACTTATAGGCCATTGCAAGGCTATTAATTGGCTTAATTTCAATATTGTTGTGTTTCAGAAACAGGGAGGCCCGAGGAGAGGGAGAGAGATGGGAGGAATGGCCAGTCAGCGGAGAAGTCAAAACACAGACAACATTTCTTGATCAAGTTGTGGCACTCCAAAACAATTACAATAGTAACATCAAAGATCACTAATCACAGATCATCATAACAAATATAATAATAATGGAAAAGGTTGAAATAGTGTGAGAATTACCAAAATGTGACACAGAGACATGGAGTGAACAAATAATGTTGGAAACATGGTGACTATAGACTTGCTTGATGGAGCGTTGTCACAGACCTTCAATTTGTAAAAATCACAGTATCTGAGAAGCACAATAAAATGAAGTGTAATAAAATGAGGCATGTCTATAGTTTGGGGCTTCGGGACTTTCATGAGAAAATAGGGTTAAGTCGATGATCACGAAGGCATGAGTCACCATGGGCACAAATCCATGACGGACTGGCCCTTCCTGGACTCCCAAGGCTGGAAGTCTGACAGGGCTAGGACCAGGGTCTCAGGCCAATGTGGAAATTTGGC
Source organism: Zalophus californianus (assembly GCF_009762305.2). NCBI lineage: Eukaryota > Metazoa > Chordata > Mammalia > Carnivora > Otariidae > Zalophus > Zalophus californianus. The sequence continues at coordinate 91,570,656 of NC_045602.1, forward strand.
AGAGGCCAGAACCAAGGGCTCAGCAATGGATGTTTAGCCCTAATGATGTATTCAGAGCCCATTTTATGACAGAACCCTGTCTTAGTAAGTTTATCAGACAAAGTCCAATTGCAAGGTCATGGGACAAATTCAGGCTAAGAGCCCAGGCATCCTTAATTAGATTCCAAAGTCAAATTCATTAGGTAGAAAAAAATCAAGCATAAAGGTTGTCCTAATTGGGTGGTAAAGATGTGAGAAACGAGATCTCTCTTCAGACAGTGGGAATGTAAACAGATGTGACTAATGTGGATGCTGGGTTGATAATAAATATGGTTCAACCCAGTAAATCTCCTTTCACAATTTATCTTTTTTTTTTCCTGTCTTTAGAGGCAACCATATTAATAGTTGTTCCCAATCTCCTTTTCTGTGCACATACAGACACACACATATATATACATGTACATATGCATCCCTTTTGTTTGCTTTTCTTTTTAAGAAAAGATGAATTATTCATATATACCACCTATTTTTTTTAAAGGTTTTATTTATTTATTTGAGAGAGAGAGAGAATGAGAGATAGAAAGCAGGAGAGGGAAGAGGGTCAGAGGGAGAAGCAGACTCCCTGCTGAGCAGGGAGCCCGATGCGGGACTCGATCCCAGGACTCCAGGATCATGACCTGAGCCGAAGGCAGTTGCTTAACCAACTGAGCCACCCAGGCACCCCATATATACCACCTATGATTTGTTTACTTTCACCTGCTCTGTGGTGCACATTTCATGTTGGTATTCATAGAACTACCAGTTCTTTCTTTTTTTCTTTTTCTTTTTTTACATTAACTAATTAATTTTTATTTAAATTCAATTAACATATAATGCATTATTGGTTTCAGAGGTAGAGGGCAGTGATTCATCAGTCTTACGTAATACCCAGTGCTCATTACATCATGTGCCCTCCTTAATGCCCATCACCCAGTTACCTGATCCCCCCACCCCTCTTCCCTCCAGCAACCCTCAGTTTGTTTCCTATGATTAAGAGTCTCTTGTGGTTTCTCTCTCTCTCTGATTTCAACTTGTTTTATTTTTTCCCTCTCTTCCCCTATGATCCTGTTTTGTTTCTTAAGTTCCACATATCAGTGAGATCATATGATACTTGTTTTTCTCTGATTTATTTATTTCTGTTAGCATAACAGAAATGTTATGCTAGTTCCATCTATGTCATTGCAAATGGCAAAATTTCATTCTTTTTGATGGCTGAGTAGTATTTCATTATATATATGTATATATATATATATATATATACATATATATATACACATATACATATACATATATATACACCACATCTTTTTTATCCATTCATCTGTCAATGGACATCTGGGCTCTTTCTATAGTTTGGTTATTGTGGACATTGCTGCTATAAACATTGGGGTGCAGATGCCCCTTTGGATCACTAAATTTGTATCTTTGCGGTAAATACCCAGTAGTGCAATTGCTGGGCCATAGGATAGCTCTATATTCAACTTTTTGAGGAAACTCCATACTGTTTACAGAGTGGCTGCACCAGCTTGCTTTCCCACCAACAGTGTAGGAGGGTTCCCCTTTTTCCACATCCTCACCAACATCTGTCGTTCCCTGACTTGTCAATTTTAGCCATTTTAACTGGTGTAAGGTGGTATTTCAGTGTGGTTTTGATTTGTATTTCCCTGATGCCAAGTGATGTTGAGCATTTTTTCATGTGTTTGTTGGCCATTTGTATGTCTACTTTGGAGAAATGTCTGTTCATGTCTTCTTCCCATTTCTTGATTCAGTTATTTATTCCTTGGGTGTTGAGTTTCGTAAGTTCTTTATAGATTTTGGATACTAGCCCTTTATCTGATATGTCATTTGCAAATATCTTCTCCCATTCTGTTAGTTGTTTTTTGAGTTTTTCAACTGTTTCCTTTGCTGTGCAAAAGCTTTTTATCTTGATGAAGTCCCAAGAGTTCATTTTTGCCCTTGCTTCCCTTGCCTTTGGCGATGTTTCTAGGAAGAAGCTGCTGAGGCTGAAGTCGAAGAGGTTCCGATTTTCCCAACGCCAATTGGTGAAGAGACGGTATCTTTCTTTCTTTTCTTTCTTTCTTTCTTTTCTTTCTTTCTTTCTTTCTTTCTTTCTTTCTTTCTTTCTTTCTTTCTTTCTTTCTTTCTTTCTTTCTTTCTTTCTTCTTTCTTTCTTTCTTTCTTTCTTTCTTTCTTTCTTTCTTTCTTCTTTATTTCTTTCTTTCTTCTTTCTTTCTTTTCTTTCTTTCTTTCTTTCTTTCTTTCTTTCTTTCTTTCTTTCTTCTTTCTTTCTTTCTTTCTTTCTTCTTTCTTTCTTTCTTTCTCTTTCAGATTTATTTATTTATTTGACAGAGAGAGAGCAAGCACAAGTAGGGGGAGCAGCAGGCAGAGGGAGAGCGGGAAGCAGACTCCTAACTTAGTGCGGGGCCTGATGCAGGGTTCAATTCCAGGACCCTGAGATCATGACCTGAGCCGAAGGCAGATACTTAACAACTGAGCCACCCAGGTGCCCCAAGATGATATTTTTTCCATTGGATATTCTTTCTGGTTTGTCAAAATTAGTTGGCCATAGAGTTGAGGTATGTGATCTGCTCTGGAGAATGTCCCATGTGCACTTGAGAAGAATGTGGTATGTTCCCTTTTATTTATTTACTTATTTTTAAATCAGAGAAAGAGAGAGAGAGTGAGCACAAGTAGGGGGAGTGGCAGGCAGAGGAGAAGCAGTCTCCACTGCTGAGCAAGGAGTCCCATGTGGGAGGGATCCTAGGACTCCAGGATCATGACCTGAGCTGAAGGCAGCCATTTAACTGGCTGAGCCACCCAGGAATCCCAAGTTGAAGGTATTTGGATAGGGATCGCATTGAACGTTTAAATTGCTCTAGGTAGCATAGATATTTTAACAATATTTGTTCTTCCAATCCATGAACATGAAATGTTTTTCCATTTCTTTGTGTCTTCCTCAATTTTTTTCATGAGTGTTCTATGGTTTTCTGAGTACAGATCCTTTGACTCTTTGGTCAGGTTTATTCCTAGGTATCTTATGGTTTTTGATGCCATTGTAAATGGAACTGACGTCTTAATTTCTCTTTCTTCTGTCTCATTGTTTGTGTATAGAAATGCAATTGATATCTGTGAATTGATTTTATATCCTGCCACTTTGCTGAATTCCTGTATGAGTTCTAGCAATTTTGTAGTGGAATCTTTTGGGTTTTCCACATACACTATCGTGTCATCTGCAAAGAATGAGAGTTTGACTTCTTTGCTGATTCGATGCTTTTTCTTTTTGTTGTCTGATTGCTGAGGCTAAGACTTCTATTACGTTGAACAGCAGTGGTGATGTGGACATCCCTGTCATGTTCCTGACCTTAGGGGAAAAGCTCTCAGTTCTTCCCCATTGAGAATGATATTTGCTGTGGGCTTTTCCTATATGGCTTTTATGATATTGGGTATGTTCCTTCTACACCTACACTGTGAAGGGTTTTAATCAAGAAAGGATGTTGTACTTTATCAAATGTTTTTTTCTGCCTCTATTGGGAAGATCATATGGTTCTTGTCCTTTGTTTTATTTATATAGTGTATCACATTGATTGATTTGTGGATGTTAAACCATCCTTGCAGCCCAGAAATAAATCCCATTTGGTCGTGGTGAATAATCCTTTTAATATACTGTTGGATCCTATTGGATAGTATTTTGGTGAGAATTTTTGCATCCATGTTCATCAGAGATATTGATCTGTAATTCTTTTTGGTGGGTCTTTGTTTGGTTTTGGGAATCAAGGTAATGCTGGCCTCACAGAAAGAATTTGGAAGTTTCCCCAGTTGAAATTAGAGCTACCGTTCGATCCAGCAATTGCACTACTGGGTATTTACCACAAAGATACAAATGTAGGGACCCGAAGGGGTACATGTACCCCAATGTTTATAGCAGCAATGTCCACCATAGCCAAACTGTGGAAAGAGCCAAGATGCCCATCGACAGATGAATGGATAAAGAAGATGTGGTATATATACACAATGGAATATTATGCAGCCATCAAAAGGAATGAGATCTTGCCATTTGCAACGACGTGGATGGAACTGGAGGGTGTTATGCTGAGTGAAATAAGTCAATCAGAGAAAGACATGTATCACATGACCTCACTGATATGAGGAATTCTTAATCTCAGGAAAGAAACTGAGTGTTACTGGAGTGGTTGGGGGTGGGAGGGATGGGGTGGCTGGATGATAGATATTGGGGAGGGTATGTGCTACGGTGAGCGCTGTGAATTGTGCAAGACTGTTGAATCACAGATCTGTACTTCTGAAACAAATAATGCAACATATTTTAAGAAAAAAGAAAAAGAAGAAGATAACAGGAGAGGAAGAAAAGGGGAGTATGTCAGAGGGGGAGACGAACCATGAGAGATGATGGACTCTGAAAAACAAACTGAGGGTTCTAGAGGGGAGGGGGGTAGGGGGATGGGTTAGCCTGGTGATGGGTATTGAGGAGGGCACGTTCTGCATGGAGCACTGGGTGTTATGAACAAACAATGAATCATGGAACACTGCACCAAAAACTAATGATGTAATATATGGTGATTAACATAACAATAAAAAATTAAAAAAAAAAAAAAAAGAATTTGGAAGTTTCCCTTCCAGTTTTATTATTTTGAAAGAATAGGTATTAATTCTTCTTTAAATGTTTGGTAGAATTCCCCTGGGAAGCCATCCGGCCCTGTGCTCTTGTTTGTTGGGAGATTTTTGATTACTGCTTTAATTTCCTTGCTGGTTATGGGTCTGTTTAAGTTTCCTATTTCTTCCTGTTTCAGTTTGCATCCATTTCTTCCAGATTGCCTAATTTGTTGGCATATAATTGCTCATAATATGTTCCTATAATTGTTTGTATTTCTGTGGTGTTGGTTGTGATCTCTCCTCTTTCATTCATGATTTTATTTATTTGGGTCCTTTCTCTTCTCTTTTTGATAAGTCTGGCCAGGGGTTAATTTTTTCAAAGAACCAGCTCCTAGTTTCTTGATCTGTTCTACTGTTCTTTTGGTTTCTATTTCATTGATTTCTGCTCCAATCTTTATTACTTCTCTTCTCCTGCTGGGTTTAGGCTTTATTTGTTATTCTTCCTCCAACTCCTTTAGGTGTAGGGTTAGGTTGTGTATTTGAGAACTTTCTTGTTTCTTGAGAAAGGCTTGTACTGCTATATACTTCCCTCTTAAGACCGCCTTTGCTGCATCCCAAATATTTTGAACAGTTGTGTTTTCATTTTCATTTGTTTCCATGAATTTTTTTTAAATCCTTCTTTAATTTCCTGGTTGACCCATTCATTCTTTAGTAGGATGCTCTTTAGCCTCCATGTATTTGAGTTCTTTCCAAATTTCCTCTTGTGATTGAGTTCTAGTTTCAAAGCATTGTGGTCTGAAAATATGCAGGGAACGATCCCAATCTTTTGGTACTGGTTGAGACCTGATTTGTGACCCAGTATGTGATCTTTTCTGTAGAATATTCCATGTGCACTCAAGAAGAATGTTATTCTATTCCTTTGGGATGGAATATTCTGAATATATCTGTGAAGTCCATCTGGTCAAGTGTGTCATCCAAAGCCCTTGTTTCTTTGTTGATCTTTTGCTTAGATGATCTGTCCATTGCAGTGCATGGGGTGTTAAAGTCACCTACTATTATTGTATTATTACTGATATGTTTCTCTAATTTTGTTATTAATTGGTTTATATAACTGGCTGCTCCCATGTTAGGGGCATAAATATTTACAGTTGTTAGATCTTCTTGTTGGATAGACCCTTTAAGTAGGATATAGTGTCCTTCCTCATCTCTTATTACAGTCTTTGGTTTAAAATCTAATTTGTCTGATATAAGGATTACCACCCCAGCTTTCTTTTGATGTCCATTAGCATAGTAAATTGTTTTCCACCCCCTCACTTTAAATCTGGCGGTGTCTTTGGGTGTAAAATGAGTCTCTTGCAGACAGCATATTGATGGGTCTTGCTTTTTTATCCAACCTGATACCCTGTATCTTTTGATTGGGGCATTTAGCCCGTTTACATTCAGAGTAACTATTGAAAGATATGAATTTAGTGTCATTGTATCATCTGTAAAGTCACTGTTTCTGTATATTTTCTCTATTCCTTTCTGGTCTTTGTTACTTTTGGGCTCTTTCTTTGCTTAAAGGATCCTTTTTAATATTTCTTGTAGGGTTGGTTTGGTGATCACATATTCTTTTAGTTTCTGTTTGTTCTGGAAGCTTTTTATCTCTCCTATTTTGAATGACATCCTAGCTGGATAAAGTATTCTTGGCTGCATATTTTTCTCATTTAGCACCCTGAATATATCATGCCAGTCTTTTCTGGCCTGCCAGATCTCTGTGGATAGGTCTGCTGCCAATCTAATGTTTTTACCCTTGTAGATTACAGACCTCTTCTCCAGAGCTGCTTTCAGGATTTTCTCTTTGTCTCTGAGGTTTGCAAGTTTCACTATTATATGTTGGGGTGTTGACCTATTTTTATTGATTTTGAGGGAGGTTTTCTGTGCTGCCTGGACTTGGTTGCCTCTTTACTTTCCCATATGAAGAAAGTTCTCTGCTATAATTGCTCCAATATATCTTCTGCCCCTCTCTGTCTTTCCTCTCCTTCTGGGATCCCAATTATTCTAATATTGTTTCACTTTATGGTATCACATATTTCTTGAATTCTCCCCTCGTTGTCCAGTAGTTGTTTATCTTGCGTTTTCTCGGTTTTTTTATTCTCCATCATTTTGTCTTCTGTATCACTAATTCTCTCTTCTGCCTCATTTATCCTAGCAGTTAGAGCCTCCATTTTTTTCTTGCATCTCTTACTAGCCTTTTTCATTTCAACTTTGATTTTAGTTCTTTTGTTTCTCCAGAAAGGGATTCTCTAGTGTCTTCTATGGTTTTACAAGCCCAACTAGTATCTTTATAATCATTATTTTGAATTCTAGTTCCCACATCTTATTTATGTCCATACTGATTAGGTCCCTGGCAGTCAGTACTGCCTCTTGTTCTCTTTTTTGAGGTGCCATCTTGTCATTCTGTCCAGAGAAAAATAGATGAACGAGAGAACAAAATACTAAAATGGCAACAACACCAGAGATATATACAGTAAACAAATCAGAAGAGTCCTAAAACTGAAAAAAAAAAATAAAGAGAGTATAATCAGACAGGTGAACAAAATAGAGCAATACCCTGGATCCTGTGTGTATTTTGGTCCATTTGTTAGAAAACCAAATCCCGGGGTGCCTGGGTGGCTTAGTCATTAAGTGTCTGCCTTCGACTCAAGTCATGATCCCAGGGTCCTGGGATTGAGCCCCACTCCCTCTCCCACTCCCTCTTCTTATGTTCCTGCTCTCGCTATCTCTCTCTCTGTCAAATAAATAAATAAAATCTTAAAAAAAAAAGAAAACTAGATCTCCAAATTATAACGAAAGAAAAACTTATATATGTACAAAAATAAAATTAAATACAATGAACAGATAGAATGTAATTGTAAAAATGAAAATTAAAAGACAAAAAAAGAAAAAAGAAAAGAAAAGAAGGAATATAAACAGACAGGTGGACAGAAGAGGACAATACCCTATATTTTCTGTATTTTGGTTGGTTTGTTAGAAGAAACTACATCTCAAAATTGTAAAGAAAGAAAAACTTTTATATTTACAAAAATAAAATTAAATACATTGAAAGGATAGAATGCAACTATAAAGATGAAAATTAAAAAGACTTTAACAAAACAAAACAAAAAAGAAGAAGAAGAAGAAGAAAGGAAAAGAAGAAGAAGAAGAAGGAGAAGGAGAAGGAGAAGGAGAAGGAGAAGAAAAAGAAAGACAATATGATCAGACAGGAGAAGAGAATAGAGCCGCACACTAGATTCTGGGTGTATTTTGGTCAGTTTAGAAGAAACTGCATCCTGACAAATGGATAAAGAAGATGTGGTATATATATACAATGGAATATTATGCAATCATCAAAAGGAATGAAATCTTGCCATTTGCAATGACATTGCTGGAACTGGAGAGTTTTATGTTGAGTGAAATAAGTCAGTCAGAGAAAGACATGTGTCATATGACCTCACTGATATGAGGAATTCTTAATCTCAGGAAACAAACTGAGGGTTGCTGGAGTGGTGTGGGGTGGGAGGGATGGAGTGGCTGGGTGATAGACATTGGGGAGGGTATGTGCTATGGTGAGCGCTGTGAATTGTGCAAGACTGTTGAATCACAGATCTGTACCTCTGAAACAAATAATACATTATATGTTAAAAAAAAAGAAGAAGATAGCAGGAGGGGAAGAATGAAGGGGGGAATGAGGTGGGAGAGGAACCATGAGAGATGATGGACTCTGAAAAACAAACTGAGGCTTCTAGAGGGGAGGAGGGTGGGAGGATGGGTTAGCCTGGTGATGGGTATTAAAGAGGGCACGTTCTGCATGGAGCACTGGGTGTTATATGCAAACAATGAATCATGGAACACTACATCAAAAACTAATGATGTAATGTATGGTGATTAACATAACATAAGAATAAAAAAAAGAAGAAACTGCATCCCAAAATTGTAAAGAAAGAAACACACACACACACACACACACACACACACACACACACACAAATAAAATTAAATATAATGAAAGGATAGAATGTAAGTGTAAGAATGAAAATTAAAAAGGATTTTAAAAAAGAGTTGATGAAACAAGAAATTGGAAAAGGAAAGAGAAAAAAAATAAAATTGAAAGACTAAAGAATTGTGGAGAAAAAAACATGAATTGTATATGTTATATTCCCCTAGTGCAGTTTTGCAGTTCTCAGTGCAAAAGTTCTCAGTGATCAGTAAACTTGGTCTTAGCTGGATGTTCTTGCTGATCTTCTGGGGAAGGGGTCTTTTGCATTGATTCTCAAGTGTCTTTGCCCCAGGTGGAATTGCACTGCCCTTGCCAGGGGCCCAGGCTAAGTAATTTGCTATGATTTGCTCTCTCTGGCTTTTGTTCCCTGAAGGCTTTCTGCGCCCCTTTAGAGGATAAGAATGAAAATGGCGGCCTCCCAATCTACAGCTCCAGAGCTGAGAGCTTGGGACCCCGCTCCTCAGTGCGCCTTCAGAGAAAAGCAGTCAATCACTCCTGTCTCCCTGGTCTCCATCAGCACTCTGTGCTCTGCCAGCCTGTGACTGAGAACTTCTATCTTGGGCACGGGATCCCGTTTTGAGTCTCCAAACCCTGTAGACTCCTGTGGTGTGCCCCCACACTGCTCCTCCCGGGAGAGGAGGGGGGGTGTCGTTGGCTCTGCTGTTTGTTGGGCCCCTGCTCAGGAGAACAGTTGCATGGCTGTGCCACAGTTCATGGTATATGGCAACCCCAAGCTGAGAGCTCACTCCTGGGCTCACTGATTGCAGCTGGCTTCTTCACTCTGATACCTGGGAGCTCTGCCGCACTCAGGCACCCCTGGTCTTCCTGTGACCCCAAGGATCCTGGGACCACATTGTCCCACTTAGGATTCCACCCCACTTTGCCACCTGAGCGCCTTTCAGGTAGGGTTGTCCCTCATTAGAGCAAACTTCTAAACATTTTGATTTTGTGCTGTGCTAGTAAATCGAATTCCTGGGCCAGCTTCTGGAGGTTCCCTCCCCCCGCGGTTTATCTTCCCATATATCACGTCGGATTCACTTCTCTGCACCTCCTACCTTGCAGAAAGTGGTCACTTTTCTATTTGTAGAGTTGAAGCTATTCTTTTCTTAGATCTCCAGTTGAGCTCGCTGGTGTTCAGAATGATTTGATAGCTATCTAGCTGAATTCCTGGGACCAGAAGAAACTAAGGTCTCCTACTCCTTCACCATCTTGGACCAGCTCTCCTTCCACAGTTTATCTTAAGAAATAATAAGTGATCCCGGATATGTGTATAGTGATGTTCATCATGATTAATTATAAAATTAAGAATCAGAAGTGACGCATGTGCAACACTGGATTATCACGCATAAGAAGATGCACATGTGGGATTCTCTGCAGCCAGGTAAATGGTGGTGTAGAGCTGTAGTATCTAGAAGCATGGTAGAAGTTTGGGCATCCAAAATCCAGTGAGATGGCAGATAATGAACCCTCATGTGGGAAACCTGGTCAGCAGCTCCGAGGGATTTTTGAGAGAGAGAAAGCAGGAAAAATCAGATTCATGAAGAAGCAGAAACAGAGGGACTGACAGCCCCACCCTCACTGAAGAGCAAAGCCTCAGAGGTAAGAGCCATCAGAAGTTCTGAGTCCAGAGACATGAGACGCCAGTGGAGGCACCTAACATTCTTCAAGGTGGTTTCTTTGGGAAGCTGAATCTGAAAACTCCTTTCTCAACAGGATCATATCAGTGGGGCTGGATAGTCCAGGCAGAACACCAGAAAGTCCTACACCCAGCAGGGAGGAGTGGGATGGGGGCAGCCCATCGCAATCACACAAGCACCTCTGGGACAACCCTTGCTCTAGGCTAAGGTAAATGACACCGGCAGAGGAAAGGGATTCTCAGGTCCACAGATGAGAAGATCACACACCATGAAAGACAGGCGTTGGACTCAGCAAATGGAAATGACTCTGGAAGAAACAGAGTAAACAATGTGATTTCACCATGTGCATAAGTGAGGCAAGTAGTAACAGCATGTGGTGAAAGTGGCTTTTGAAATATGAGGGGAGCTTTAGTATATCCAGTAATGAGACTTGGATTCATTAAGATACTTAGATACACATTTGGAAAAAAAGTGAGGTTCCTCTTTCTATCACTTGTGTTTCTGGAATTTATTTTTGAGAAGGAAGTTAATATAAAAACCAAACTGTAGTAGTGATGCATATAGTATTGATGTAAATAAGGCCCAATCCACAGAAGTTATTATGGAAAGTTTTTTAAAAATAATTTTAAAAATCTCTGTGGTAAAAGGCATTACAAGCAAAGCTATAAGACATGTAAAAACCTGGGAGAAAAATCTCATATATACATATATCATATAAAAATTTAATACCAGACTATAGAAAGAGATTCCCAAATCATTTTAAAGACTAACAATACAGGGCCAGGATATGACCAGGTTTTTCACAGTAGAGGAAATGTACCAGCCAACATAAACATCACCACTATTCAGGGAAATCCAAACTAAAAAAATCATGAGATAATACTTTTCACCAGCTAGGCTGGCAAATATTAAAATGTGTGATGATTTCAAATGTTAGCAGATGTGGGAAAACAGTTGTTCCAGGTGTTGGGGAGAACAAATCAGTACAGCTATTTTGAGAACAATTTGGTATATTCATTAAAATAAAGGATATATACATGCTTCGATTGAACAATTCTTCTTTTCTGTGTCCAATCTAGAGAGACAAGTGCATGCCTGGGGCCTTAGGGAGATGCTCATGGCAGCAGTGTTTACTAGAGCATGAAATCATATGCGGGATGAATGGGTGTGTGGTGTGAGCTGAAGGGGAGGGGACTTTATTTTCATACTGCTGGAATCTTTCGTGATGCGTTCAGGAACTGATTTTAAAAAATGAATTGCTAGGTGAGAAAAGTAGATGGCAGAATGAATTTATGTATGTGTAAAAGAATTACTATGTATGTGTACACATGTAATACATATACATGCTAGAAAGAAAGACAGGAAAGAAAACCATTAAAACATTAGTGGTGTCAATTGTAAACTTTCTTTGGTTTGTTTCTCCTTATTTTCTAATTTTTTTTTTACAAAAGCAAATTATTTTGCTAGCATATATATATATTTAAAGATTTTATTCATTTATTTGAGAGAGAAAGAGCAGAGCAAGAGAGAGTTGAGCAAGAGAGCACGAGAAAGGGTGAGGGGCAGTGGGAGAGGGACAAGAAGACTCTTGCTAAATGGGGAGCCTGACATGGGGCTCGATCCCAGGACCCTGAGATCATGACCTGAGCCGAAGGCAGATGCTTAACTAACTGAACCACCCAGGTGCCCCTGGTAGTGTATATTTTTAAAGGACATTGTCATCCAGGGACTGCGAGAACTCCGGGTGGATTTCAGAGCATCGTGAGCCTTGGCCGTGACAGGGCTATGGGCAGAGCTCAGGGTTGGTCCACTGGGAAGGGCAGGGTGGGGCCAGGCACGTGAGAGGGGTGCTCATGGCGTTCTAGAGGCCTGTGGGGTATCCAGACCCAGCATCCCTACCTGGAGATGCTCTGGTTCTTCTGAGGTCAGAACATCCCTCTCATTTCTTCACCATGGGGTGTTGGTGGGGACCATATGCCTGAGTGTCACATGAACCCCCAGCTCCATTTGTTTGATACTTCCCACGTGGCTCAGTGGGGTCTTAACCTACCGCAAAGCCAGCACGTGTTACTCCAGGGTAGACACTCCTGAGGTTCAATGAGCAAGGACCCAGGCAAATGCGGCTCTGCACTGGGTGTCACGACGACTGGCCACCTCCACCACAGCAGCTCCCTGTGGGCGGGCGAGAGCGAGGACCACCATCAGCTGCTCACTCAAGCATTTGTGTCTCCTCCTGGATTTGCTGCAGGAGGCTCAGAGGCTCTGTGTGTGGAAGCCTCTCAGACAGTGACCAAACAAAGGAGAACCTCACAAACATGTGTAAGAGTCACTGGGTGATTCACAAATTGTGGCGAGAAGGAAATGTTTCCCAGGATGAATATGTCAGTTGCTGAAAGTCTGGCTGAAGGTTTAGGAGGAAATTTAGCTGCCCAAAGGGAACTCGGGCCCCCAGTCTAGAGTGAGGCCCCTGGACCCAGCTGTGATTCCAAACATCCTCCACTTCTGTGAGATATATGCCCTCAGTGAGCATCCCCATCTCCCCAAACAGGTGTCACACTCATCCTCCCTGAGAGGTGGGAAACTGAGGAACCCTTGTTCTTACTTAACTGACTGAGGCTGGATGAAGCGCAGGCCTCTCAGACTCCAGCTTTCCCAGAGATCAGAAACCACCACTAAAGCAATAATAAAGGGACATATTGTTTTGGGGTCTTAAACTAATTATAAGAAGTGCTGTGACTTCTGAAAGCAGCTTGAGACCCCTGAGTCCTCCAGGGGCTTCATGCAGACAGGCTGGGTCAGAAATACTGGTGGCAAGACATCTGCTTTGGTTTCCAGCATCAAGGAGATTTACTGAAAACCAGATCTATGTTCTAGGATTCTGACCCGGTGTGTGATACTCCTATTCAGTGAGTCACCAGGCATCATTCTGCACCTGGAGTAGTGCAGACCCTCAGTGAAAACAGCAGTGGTTTCAGCAGCTAAGAAAATAAAACCTTTGAAATAAAAACTAGAGAGGGAAAACCTTTTCATAAAAATTAGAGCAAATTGGGGAAAATGCCATGACAAAATTATGAGAGTGTATGGGTCCCGAAACACATGACTGCTTATGTTAAGTGTTGTTGAGGCACACCCAGACCTGCAGCCTGGGAGAGATGGATCACAGAATCAGATCCCGGGTCAGAGGCAGTGTCCTGTGGGGTGGACCTGAGACTTCCAATGTTCAGACAGCTCAGTTGCTGCCCTCCCTCCATGGGGCCATCTCAGTGCTGGTCCCTGAGCTAGACACCAAGGGACAGGTGTGAGCCAGGCAGGCACAGGGTCTGTCCTCTGAGTGGGTGTTTGGGTTAGAGTGAGTGCTTTATCCTGGAGGTGCTGCCAGGAAGCACAGGTATATGAATGGGGAGGCAAGGGTTATCCTGCAGGTGCTTGTGTGGGCGACCAGAGCTCAGTCCTGAGAAGAGATGCCCAGAGCCAGTGCATGTACACACACAGATACACACAGAGATACACACACAGACACACACACCGACACATACAGATACACTCACAGACACACACACGGATACACACACAGACATACACAGATACACACGTAGATACATACACAGACATACAGAAATACAGAGACACACACAGATACACACAGATATGCAAAAAGATACATTTATAGACACAAGCACAGAGAGAAATGCGCAGATACACACACAGATACACCCACACACAAACACATACACACACAAATACACATGCAGATACACACATCGGTACACACAGACAGACACACACACACAGGTACACACAGATACAGAGACAAATATACATACACAGATACACACACGATACACACAGACACACAATACACACACAGACACAGACATGTGATGGAGTGCAATCCCAGCCAGAGGGGATGAGAAGGAAGGGAAGCAGGCATGAGTGTGTGTGTGTGTGTGTGTGTGTGTGTGTGTGTGTGTGAGAGAGAGAGAGACACGTGGCCACTTAGGGACAGTGGACCACAGCAGCAGCTTCTGCTTGTGTACCAGTGGGGGCATAGACCTCGAAGCGTTCTACTGAGTGCATTAGAGATAGAAAAGAGAAGCTGAAGGACATGGAGGAGAGGTGGAGAGATACATTGGAAAGAAGATAGGACGGCCCTTCTGAGATGCTGGGTGGAGGTAGGATGGCATCAACACGTCCATAAGCAAGAGTCCTGCAGATTGTTCCCATGGAAGTGGGGATGGAAGAGGGTGAAAGCAGAACTCCCATGCCCAACGCTGGGTCTACCCATCCATCTGTGTGGTCCTGGGTAAGTTCTTGATCGTGTCTGTGTCCCAGTATGTTCCTCAGAACAATGGCATAAGATAAGCTGTCTCATGGATCCTGGGAGTTTCAGCTTCAGTTGCTCAGCTTGGGAGAGAGAACAAGTTAGCTTGACCTGGAGGGGTAAACAGTTTCTAACAAGAAAGTCTACATTTTTTCCCTTATGCTTTCCTCTTCCTTCCTTACAGAGCTGCTCCCACATGCTCATGGCCTTTGTGATGGCATATTGTGGTTTCAGTTTTGATGAACAAACTGGGTGTTTAGACTAGCGGGTGGTAAGCTATGACTCTTGGAACAAATCTGGCCAGCCACCTGTTTTTGCATAACCTGTGTTCTTTTTTTTTTTTACATTTTTACATGGTTGGGAAAAAATCAAATGATTAATATTATAGGCAATGTAAATATTATAGGAGATTCAAAGTTCAGTGTTCCATAACTAAAGTTTTGTTGGAACACAGCGACATCCATTTGCTTATATTTTGCCTAAGTTTACTTTCAAGCCACAATAGCAGGGTTCACTAATTGCAACAGAGACCGAACGGCTTGTAAAGCCTGACATATTTAATATCTTCTCTTTACAGAAGAAGTTTGCCAACCCTGGTTTAAACTATAAACTGCCCAGCAAGGATATCAGGTCAACCCTGAGGGTCAGGAAGGGTGCAGGACAGCCTCCTTTGCCTGTTTCCCTAGGAGGGAACTTCTGCTTCTGTGAGTAATCACTCAGATGCTTCCTTTCTATAGCCAGGTGTGAAAGCACATCTTGAAGTTCAGGTGGACAGTGCTGAAATGAAGTTTATGGGGAATGTATGAGACCAGGTGCCTGGAGTGATGTCAGCAGCTCTCAGCCTGGAGATTTTAGATCTCATGGCCTGATGGCAGTGATGTCTTCTCTCTGCCTTCTGCACCCCACTGTGCTCATTTACCTGGAGGTTCCAAGGAATGGTTTGGGCAAAGCTTAAGTCAGGGAGATTTTTCTTACAAGTGGAATGGCCATGCGCATCTTAAATTCATCATGGCTCCATTTTTAGAGATTTTCCTCATGAAAGCCCCAGAGTCAAGAAAAATCAGATGGGTCCTTTGGTAGTCAGTGAAACAATTGTGTGTCTGATGGCCCTGAGTTACATGAGCCTGGGCTGTGAAGGAAGACATGTTAATTGTCTCCCAGCTGTGATGAGGACAACCCCCAGGACTGGCCAGGTATGAAGGGAGAGGGGTTGGGTGGGCTTATCCCCTCTCCTTCTCCATGGGCCCTTGTGCTCCCCTTGAACACCTGGTTGACCACCTATTCCATGCCACCTGTCCTCTGAGATAATGCCTTATAAACCCAACTTCTGCTATCCACTTTCTATACCAGTGGGTCCTTTCCCAGTTGGTAGAAAGAACCAGTGGTAGAGAGCTTATCTGCATGAGTGCATGAATGCTGCAAAATGCAATAATCTGTACTTTGGAAGATGTTTGTTTACCCAAAGGATATTTGTAGGGTTGTGTGTGGTCAGCAGTGTTATTTTAATGCTCATTTCTTTCTGTCTTTCTGTCTATATGTACTTACATTATGAAGTATTTCAAATATACAGAAAAGTACATCAAATTATTTAACAGTGACCTTTTGTGTTTTTTTTCATTGCAGTAAAATATACAAAACATAAACATAGCCATTTTAGCCATTTTTTGGTGTACAGTTCATTGGCATTAACTACATTCAGCTTGTTGGGCAACCATCTCCAGAGCTTTTTATCTTCCCCAACCAAAACTCTGTCCCCATGAAGCACTAACTCCCCATCATCCTTCCCGTTAGCACCACTTTTTTTTTCTTGTTTATCCTTATTGAAAATATACATCTAGCATGTTGATTTCATCCACTGTAAAGTGGTTTACTGTATGGATATATCACAGTTTATCCATTTTAATATTGGTAGATATTAAGTCATTTCAGTCTTTACCTGTTGCAAACAGTGTTTTAAAAACCACACACCATGTGCTTATTCTCTTGTGTGCACATTTTAAGAAATTGATGTCTGGATGATCTAGAATTTCAATGGCTGAGTTATGGGGCAAGCCCAATTTTCAACATGGCCAATCTTGCCAGTTTACTCCTCAAAGCTGTTCTTCAGATTTCTACTCCCATCAATCCTGTATGAAAATTCATGGTTCCCTACCACATCTCCAACACTTGTTGGTGTGGCATCAAGACTATCTTTTGTGTTTTAAAATATCATATTAACAATTAATAGAGCAATTAAGGATTCTCAATGACCAACATAACTGTGTTTCCATTTCCATTGTTCTGATCATCTACAATTTTTTGGGAGGGGTGCTGGGAAGGGTAATCTGATTTATTTTTTATTTTTGTATATTTCACCATTTTGATGTGTGTGCATGTTTGTGTGCATGTGTGTGTGCACACATGCACATGTGGGTGTGATGCAAACTGTCACAAACCCTTTGAAGGGTGAGGGGGTTATAAAGAATAAATGTGTGGAATAAAATGTTCTAGATGATAGATGAGAGGATAGGATTATGTGTCAGGATCCCTCTCCAACAGAATCAGAAATTCAGCTAAAGCATCATGATATGATTTGAACATTTTCATCTTTTAATTGCATTAATAAAATTGGATTTGATGTATAAATATTTGATTTGCATCTGGTTTGGGCATTTCTTCATTTCTTTTTTTTTTTAATTGGGGGCATAAAAGGGTCAGGAGTTGTGTTTGATAAAGGAATGATAGCATTTTCCTCTGTCCAGATGCTAGGAGGTGCTAGGTGATGCCTTAAAATAGGAAAAAAAAGAATGAAAGGAAGTCTAAGGATGGAAAAATGTGTCAGAATGCTTAACACCACAAGCAAAGGAATAGTTGACTCACATGGGCTTAAATGACAAGCTGGCAACCTTCCAGCAGCTCTGAGAGGGGGCTGTGCTGGCCCAGGCTCTCTGGCTTCCTGGCCAAGACTGACCACATAAGCAGGTATAAATCAAGGCTTGATGTGCCAACACAATGGCTCCTGATTTAACCCACATAGCCTATTTCCTCACAATAAACACCTCTGATTTACAGGATAAATAAGGTTTGTCTTTAGAAGAAAATTAATTGAAACAGAGCTTTGGCTTTCGCCCAAGTCAGCCTAAGGCAAGAACTTGGCTCCTGGTGTGCTGTCTTCTGACTCACCTTGGACAACTGGCTTCCTGAGAGTGGAGCAGGGACCTAAATAAACCATTACTGGGACCAGTTAGTTATTGGCTCCTAGCAGAACTGATCCCATAGATCACCTTACCTACATATTTATTTCGAAAATATGAAGGGGATAAATTTTCTTCCCTGGTTCTAGGCAGCATTCTAGGTGTGGAGCTCAGTGTGGTGTGAAGAAGGCAGGATGGTGTAACCTAAGGGGGTTTTGTTGGCAGACAGCAATGGGCTGGAATTCTGGAATCACTCGACAGCTGGGTGTCTGTGCACAAACCCACATTCCCAAAGCTGCAGTTTCTACTTTCGTTGAGTGGGTAATGGATGGACACTACCCACCTCACAGGATTTGATTTGCTTCTAAGTGTGTGGACAAGATTTTTAAATCCTCGTCTATGCTTGCTTCTCCTTGTGCGGGGCAGGGACTCTCTGGGGGGCAGGACATAGGGAGGCAGATAATACAGGTATTTCTCATCCCCTTGGGCTGTGTGTTAGCTGCTTCCCAAAGATCCAGCCCAGCCTCGGTTTTGGAATATGGTCATCTTCCGCCCAGTGTTCTGAAATAACTTCCTGAAGTGGTGACCCAACAGCTACCTCCTGTTTTTGGGGGGGCTGTCCAGGTTTTCTGCTGCTGGGGAGGCAGTGCTGACCCACAAGCTCAGAAACACCACATTCTGCTCCTGTGTCTGTGCTGACCCTTTTCAGCAAAGACTGGCTTATCTGGTGCTGTAGCTAAAGAAAATCTCCTTTAACTGGTGCAGAAGACCTTGGGTCCTGGCCAGGTTAATAAAGAATACGTGAGACTCTCTGAGCTGGTGGGCAGTGTTAGGCAGCTCAGGTTTTCTCCAAATGCCAGTTTGAAACCCACTTTTTCCAGTGAACCCTCTCATAACTTAGTCAGTATTGCTTCTTCTCTTCTCGAACTTTTCATATACTTTTTTAAAAAAGATTTATTTATTCATTTGAGAAAGAGAGAGAGAAAGAGGGCATGCACATGAGTAGGGGAAGGGGCAGAGGGGGAGAATCTTCAAGGAGACTCCCCACTTAGTGAAGAGTCCAAAGCGGGGCTCGATCCCACAACCCTAAGATCACGACCTGAGCCAAAACCAAGAGTCAGATGCTCAACCAACTGAGCCACTCAGGTGCCCTTCCTGTATTTTTCTACTTGAAACATCCTTAGCAGCTTGCTGTATGTGCTATGATTTAATTGGACTTTGTGATTTAATATTTCATTGGGTCAAATGCTGTAAATGTCACTGTAGCAGAATCTGCTGTTGCATTGCCCATATCCCCTCACTGTTAATACTGCAGGGCACATCAGTCTTCTCGATGCCTGTGTGAGCAGTTCCTTGCCTGAGGGTCTTCCCTGGCTTCCTGACACAGCAATGCTGCCCACAGGTGGGCTGGAAGTGCCAGGGAATTAAAAAAACAATGGCTGAAGGGAGTGGGTGTGTTAATACCCCAGCTCTCTCGTCTCAGGGCAATAGCAAGTGTGTCTATGCTATCTACATGGCCTCCTAGAGCTTCCGAAGATGATCGCACCCCAGCTGCCCACATGATATCTTAATTGATGAGACACCCTTTATTTGCTTCCTTCCCTTCTTTGAATCAATTTCCTACTCCCCTACCTGGACTCCTCAGCTCACCTTCCAAATACACTTGCACTTGGATCCTCGGAGTCCATAGTCTCTCCGATTCCCCCCTTCAGTTTTCCCTTCTTTCCCCTATGGTCCTCTATGCTATTTCTTATGTTCCACATATAAGTGAAACCATATGATAATTGTCTTTCTCTGCTTGACTTACTTCACTTAGCATAATCTCCTCCAGTTCCATCCATGTAGATGCAAATGGTGGGTTTCAGAGGGGAGGGAGGTGGGGGGATGGGTTAGCCAGGTGATGGGTATTAAGGAGGGCACATGTTGTAATGAGCACTGGGTGTTACATACAAACAATGAATCATAGAACAGTACATCAAAAACTAATGATGTACCGTATGGTGACTAACATAACATAAAAAAAAAAAAACAACCTTGCACTTGGATCCTCAATCTAGAGTTGGCTCTTGGAGAAACTCACCTAAGGAACTTCACTTCATTTCTGAATTTCTTTGCAAGATCAGTTTAATTTCTACCTCCCACAAGTAACTTTCTCTGATAGTTCATGTTGTTCATGTTCAAGTTCATGATGCTTTCTCATAGCACTAATGTTCTATGCATTATTGATGACTTGCAAGTTTAGCTATTTATTGTATGTGATCTGATTTAATTGTTCTGCGTGATTTAGCCCCGAATGGGATCATAATATGGGATTTTTTTGGGGGGTTAATGAGGCATACTTTATTCGTAAGTAACTCTCCATAAACTTAAAAGCAGAGCAGTATCTTTACAGAAAAGAGAATAAAAGACAATATACCATTTTATTTAAAATTGCTGATTAGCTTTTTATAATAGAAGAGAACTGAGGTATCATTACATTTCATACCAGCTTCTCAGATTTCTATAAAATAGCACCTTAAATCCACAGTCCAAAGAAGTCACTTCTGAATATAGGAGTGAACAACCAATTTCTTCTGATTCACAAGGGAATGTAACATTCAGATTCTCCTTTGGTTATGATGCCACAGTCACGGGATGGCAGAAAAACTCACAGTAACTATTGTGCAACCAAGTAGGAGTTACAGGGCAGTCATCTCCCAAAAATGATTCATCAGGGTTCATATACAAATTGCAAAATATAGTGGGTTCAATCTTGGCATAGAACCAAAATTTGGTGTAGTGTACTTGCATGGAAAAAAGGAGAAAGAGCCCTCTCAGCCCCAGGAAAGTCTTCATTAGCCTGAATTGGAAACCAGATGCCACTCAGGAAACCCACAATATGGCATTTAAATATTACCTTCCCAACTAAGGTTATAAGCAACCTGTGGTGAAGAAAACTGTCTTATGTGACCTCTTAACTCTGCTGGTATACAAGTGTTGGGCACATGTAGGTACTCATTAAATATTTGATAGTCAGTTGGTTTTGATTAATCAAAAAATATTTTGTTCTACTCTATGATGGTTAATTTTATGTGCTTACTGGGTGCCCAGATATTTGGTCAAACATGATTCTGAGTGTTTTTGTAAGGGTATTTCTGGATGAGATTAACATTCAAATCCATAGATGGAGTAAAGCGGATTGCCCTCCATAATGTAGGGTCTCATCTAAGCAGTGGAAAGCCTGAATAGAACAAAAAGTTTGACCCTCCCCGAGTAAGAGAAATTCTTCTGCCTGAGAGTCTTCAAACTAAGACAGTAACATTTTCCTGCCACTGGAGTGAAATTGAAACATTGGCTCTTCTTTGGTCTCAAAACTATTGACTCATCCTGCAGGTTTTGAGATTTGCTACTTTCCATAACGATATGAGCCAATCCTATACCATAAATCTCTGTCTCCGGAGAACCATGACAAATATATACTCAAACTTGTTGAAAGTATATAATCTGGGTATGGCAAATAGGCCAATTTGCTCTATCAACCACAACACTTTATTCTTTGATCTCCCAGAAAGAGTTATTGTGTGTACCTTTTCTTTTGCAACTGCTCAGTACATTCCTATTATATTTCTCATTAAACTAAAGTTTTATAATCTAACAGATGGCCAAATCCAATTCTTGTAAACTCTAAGGCAAATTAGTAATTTTTGATTGAGATATCAGAAGTATGTGGCTCAAATGTATTCTTTTTTTTTTTTTTTTTCCTTTCTGGAATTAGTCAACAAACACTTACTGAGCACCTACTATAAGTGAGACCCTGGAGAGGCAGTGTCTCTCACACGTGATCACAATCCAGTGGGATTCTGAAGATGCCTGAAGAAATTGGGCCCACAAGATGCCATTGTCCCAAAGTTTATCAAATGTTGACCAAAGGGTCCTTGGACTGTCCACTTGTTTGTAGCAATCCATACTCTGGATCTTACAAACAGCAATTCCTTAAGTGTGGATTTCAATTAGAATATTTTGGCTAGGGAATCTATAGGAAGACAGACAGATAAGACATTGAACAACAGGGACTCCCTGGGCCTGACAGGTTTTCCCACTGAATCAGTGTAATTTCAATCTGCACTCTGTATGCATTACCCTTGAGGGATAAATTCTATGCATGGATTTTCTCTCTATATTTGATGAGATGTCATGGGAGATGTTATGTAACCTGCTATCAGCACCATCCTGGCCAAATATGGCCCTCCCCACTCATCCTCTTTTTTATTTTGAATAATGACTTCATATTCATAAGGGAAATAATAAGATTTGCTGTGGGCAGCAAAGCCAGAAAAAACATGTTTCCTGGCCCAAGTGGAAACCCGCTCCGGTGCTCCTGAGGTGTCCCGGAAGCACAGTCTGGCCACTCCTTCACCTCCAACTCTGCTGCCTTTCTCCTGACAGAGGCAGAACAGTGCTGGAAAGTTATTTTTATATTGAAACAAATATTGGCAGTGACACATGAGGCCTATGCTCTTGGCATGGTGTCCCCTTGTCTATGCTCATTCTTGCCCCATGGTTGCTATGGACAGGCAGAATTTTCTGGAACAGTGTCTCTCTTCAGTTTACCTGTTGCCTGGGAGACCCTCGGGAAGGGCATTTCAGGTGCACAGAAAGGTTTAGTAGTGCAAAAACAGTTCACCATATTTCTCTTTAACTTAACCTCCAGGTTAATTGTCTGGAATAATCACTGAACTCCCATGGCTCTTTCAACTGACTAAGTAACTTGGCAAAGTCAATGCTTATCTGTGGCTAGGTGACAAATGTGGACAGATTTGACTTGTTATTCAATTGCTTATGATATTCTGTCCAACTGAACTTAAGTATTTAGTCATTAAGGATTTAAAGAAGTATGTTTAGGACATTATAAGGAAAATTGATGGAATTTGAATATGGACTGTGCTTTAGATAATAGGATTGTGTCAGTGTAAAGTGTTCTGATTTTGACAATAACAACGTAGGAATAAAGACGTTGTCCTTGTTCTTGTGAACGACACACTGGACTCAGGGGTGAATCAAAGGACAATTTCTCCTACTTAATCTCAAACAGTTTAGGAAAAAGAGATAGAGAAAGAGAGATTGATTAAGTGAATGGAGCAATACGTAAAACTGTGAATCTGGGTAAAGAAATAAAAGGAGTTCCTTGTACTATTCTTGCAACTTTAAGTTTGATATTCTATTAAAGTAAAAAGTTGCCAGAAAAGAAAGGTGTACAGTGGAGAAAGTAACTGTGAGGTGTGCACACAGCCAGGATGACCTGCTCCAACAAGCAGGGATCAAATATGGTCTTGCTATTTAGATATGAAATCTATACTGCCACTTGACTGAATTCCTGTATGAGTTCTAGCAGTTTTGGGGTGGAGTCTTTTGGGTTTTCCACATAAAGTATCATATCATCTGCAAAGAGTGAGAGTTTGACTTCTTTGCTGATTTGGAGGCCTTTGATTTCTTTTTGTTGTCTGATTGCTGTGGCTGGGACTTCTAATACTATGTTGAATAGCAGTGGTGATAGTGGACAACCCTCCTGCGTTCCTGACCTTAGCGGGAAAGCTCTCAGCTTTTCCCCATTGAGAATGATATTTGCTGTAGGTTTTTCATAGATGGCTTGTATGATATTGAGGTATGTACCCTCTATCCCTATACTCTGAAGAGTTTTGATCAAGAAAGGATGCTGTACTTTGTCAAATGCTTTTTCTGCATCTTTTGAGAGGATCATTTGATTCTGGTTCTTTCTTTTGTTACTATATTGTATCACGTTGATTGATTTGCAGATGTTGAACCAACCTGCAGCCCAGGGATAAATCCCACTTGGTCATGGTGAATAATCCTTTTAATGTACTGTTGGATCATATTGGCTAGTATTTTGGTGAGAATTTTTGCATCCATGTTCATCAAGGATATTAGTTTGTAATTCTCCTTTTTGATGGGGTCTTTTTCTGGTTTTGGGATCAAGGTAAGGTGGCCTCATAAAATGAGTTTGGAAGTTTTCCTTCCATTTCTATTTTTTGGAACAGTTTCAGAAGAATAGGTATTAATTCTTCTTGAAATGTTTGGTAGAATTCCTCTGGGAAGCCATCTGGCCCTGGGCTTTTGTTTGTTGGGAGATTTTGATGACTGCTTCAATTTCCTTAGTGGTTATAGGTCTGTTCAGGTTTCCTATTTCTTCCTGGTTCAATTTTGGTAGTAGATACATCTCTAGGAATGCACCCATTTCTTCCAGGTTATCTAATTTGCTGGCATAGAGTTGCTCATAATATGTTTAATTGTTTGTATGTCTTTGGTGTTGGTTGTGATCTCTCCTCTTTCATTCATGATTTTGTTGATTTGGGTCATTTCTCTTTTCTTTTTGATAAGTCTGGCCAGGGGTTTATCAATCTTGTTAATTCTTTCAAAGAACCAGCTCCTAGTTTCGTTGATCTGTTCTACTGCTCTTTTGGTTTCTATTTCATTAATTTCTGCTCTGATCTTTATTATTTCTCTTCTCCTCCTGGGTTTAGGTTTTATTTGCTGCTTTTTCTCTAGCTCCTTTAGGTGTAGGGTTAGGTTGTGTATTTGAGACCTTTCTTGTTTCTTGAGAAAGGCTTGTATTGCTATATACTTTCCTCTCAGGACTGCCTTTGCTGTATCCCAAAGATTTTGAACGGTTGTGTATTCATTTTCATTGGTTTCCATGAGTTTTTTTAATTCTTCTTTAATTTCCTGGTTGACCCATTCATTCTTTAGTAGGATGCTCTTTAGCCTCTATGTATTTGAGTTCTTTTCGACTTTCCTCTTGTGACTGAGTTCCAGTTTCAAAGCACTGTGGTCTGAAAATATGCAGGGAATAATTCCAATCTTTTGGTATCAGTTGAGACCTGATTTGTGACCTAGGAAGTGATCTATTCTGGAGAATGTTCCATGGGCACTAGAGAAGAATGCATATTCTGCTGCTTTGGGATGGAATGTTCTGAATATGTCTGTGAAGTCCATTTGGTCCAGTGTGTTGTTTAAAGTCTTTATTTTCTTGTTGATCTTTTGTTTAGATGATTTGTCCATTTCAGTCGGGGGGGTGGTCTTAAAGTCCCCCACTATTATTGTATTGTTGTCAATGTGTTTCTTTGCTTTTGTTATTAATTGCCTTATATAATTGGCTGCTCCCATGTTAGAGGCATAGATATTTACAATTGTTAGATCTTCTTGTTGGATAGACCCTTTAAGTAGGATATAGTGTCCTTCTTCATCTCTTATTACTGTCTTTGTTTTAAAATCTAATTTGTCTGATATAAGGATTGCCACCCCAGCTTTCTTTTGGTGTCCATTAGCATGGTAAATTGTTTTCCACCCCCTCACTTTCAATCTGGGGTTGTCTTTGGGTGTAAAATGAGTCTCTTGCAGACAGCATATTGATGGGTCTTATTTTTTAATCCAATCTGATAGCCTGTGTCTTTTGATTGGGGCATTTAGCCCATTTACGATCAGGGTAACTATTGAAAGATATGAATTTGGTGCCATTTTATTGCCTGTAAGGTGACTGTTACTGTATATTGTCTGTATTCCTTTCTGGTCTATGCTGCTTTTAGGTTCTCTTTTTGCTTAGAGGACCCCTTTCAATATTTCTTGGAGGGCTGGTTTTGTGTTTGCGAATCCCTTTAGTTTTTGTTTGTCCTGGAATCTTTTTATCTCTCCTTCAATTTTCAATGACAGCCTAGCTGGATATAGTATTCTTGGCTGCATATTTTTCTCGTTTAGTGCTCTGAAGCTATATGCCAGTCCTTTCTGGCCTGCCAGGTCTCTGTGGATAGGTCTGTTGCCAATCTAATGTTTCTACCATTATAGGTTACATATGTCTTCTCCCAAGCTGCTTTCAAGAATTTCTCTTTGTCTCTGAGACTCATAAGTTTTACTCTTAGATGTCGGGGTGTTGACCTATTTTTATTGATTTTGAGAGGGGTTCTCTGTGCCTCCTGGATTTTGATGCCTATTTCCTTCCCCACATTAGGGAAGTTCTCTGCTATAATTTGCTCCAATAGACCTTCTGCCCCTCTCTCTCTTTCTTCTTCTTCTGGGATCCCAATTATTCTAATGTTGTTTCATCTTATCATATCGCTTATCTCTCGAATTCTGCCCTCGTGATCCTGTAGTTGTTTCTCTCTCTTTTTCTCAGCTTCTTTATTTTCCATCATTTGGTCTTCTATATCGCTGATTCTCTCTTCTGCCTCATGTATCCTAGCAGTTAGTGCCCCCATTTTTGATTGCACTTCATTAATAGCCTTTTGGATTTCGATTTGGTTAGATTTTAGTTCTTTTATTTCTCCAGGAAGGGTCTCTCTAATAACTTCCACGCTTTTTTCAAGCCCAGCTAGGATCTTTAAAATCATCATTCCGAACTCTAGGTCTGACATCATACTAATGTCCGTATTGAGTAGGTCCCTGGCAGACAGTACTACCTCTTGTTCTTTTTGCCGAGGTGATTTTTTTCATCTTGTCATTTTGTCCAGAGGAGAATAGATGAATGAGATAACAAAATACTAACCGGTTAACAATGTCCCCAGAAAATATACTCTATATAAATCAGAAAAGACCTGAAACCAGGGGAAAAGAAAGGGAAAGAAAGAAAAAAGAAAGAGAAAAGAAAAAAAAAGAAAAAGAAAAAGATAAAAACAAACAAAAACAGAATAAAACAAAAAAAACAGAATATGATCAAATATGATTAGGCTAATTCATAGATCAGTGCCACACACTAGATTTTGGGTGTATTTTGGTCTGTTAGAAGAAAATGCCTCCTAAAATTTTAAAGAAAGAAAGACTTATATATGTACAAAATAAGGGTTGATAAAATGAAGGGATGGAAGATGACTGTAAAGATGAAAATTATAAAAGATTTTATAAAAGGAATTGATAAGAAGTTGTTTGAAAAAAGAAAGAAGAAGTTTAAAAAAAAAAGAAAAAAAAGGGAGAGAATGTGATCAGGCAGGAGACTAGAACAAAGACATACACTAGTGATTTAGGGTATATTTTGATCTGTTAGAAGAAACTGTATCTCAAAATTTTAAAGAGAGAACAACTTATATATATATATATGCCAAAAATAAGGGTATCTACTACGAAGGGATAGAATATGACTCTAAAAATGAAAAATAAAAATGTTTTTTTTTTTCAAAAAGGATTGATAAGGTGTTGGTTGAAAAAGGGAAAAAGAAAAATTAAAAAAATACAGTTAAAAAAATTAACTTTGAAAAACTAAAGAATCATTGAAAAAAGCCATGAATTCTATGTGCATTTTTCCCCTAGCGCTGGAGTTCTCCCGTTCTCCTTGATCGGTAAACTTGGTCCTGGCTGGCTGTTCTTGTTGATCTGGGGGAGGGGCATGTTGCCGTGGTTCCCAAATGTCTTTGCCGGAGGTGGAATTGCCCCGCCCTTGTCAGTCTGGGCTAAGCAATCTGCTTGGGTTTGCTCTCGGGAGCTTTTGTTCCCTGCAAGCTTTCTGTACAGCTTTGGAGGACGACAGTGTAAATGGTGGCCTCCCAATCTCCTCCCGGAGGAGCCGAGAAGTCGGGGCCCTGCTTCTCAGTGCGCCCCCAGAGAAAAGCAGTCAATCACTCCCGTCTCCCTGGTCTCCGGCCGCACTCCGTGCTCACCCAGCCTGTGACCGAGCGTTTCTATCTCTGGCACCCGACTCGGTGTGGAGTCTCCAAACCCAGCAGATCCCTGAAGTGCGCTCCCGCACCGCTCCTCCCGGGGGAGGAAGGGGAGTCTCCCCGGATCTGCTGCTTGTTGGGTCCCTGCTGGAGGAGCAGTGGCCCGACTGGGCCGCGGATCACAGTTTATGGCAACCCCGAGCTGAGAGCTTGCGCCTCGGCTCCGTCTCTGCAGCCGGCTTTCCCGCTCCGATACCTGGGAGCTCTGCTGCACTCAGGCACCCCCGGTCTTTCTGTGACCCCGAGGGTCCTGACACCACACTGTCCCGCAAGGGTTCCACCCCCTGCTTAGCCACTGGAGCAACGTCCCTCAGCAGAGCCGACTTCTAAAAGTTATGATTTTGTGCTCCGCAGCTCTATCACTTGCCAGAAGGGGCCAATGGAGGCCCCCTCCCCCGCTGTCTATCCTCCCGAATATCGCCTTGGATTCACTTCTCCACACATCCTACCTTCCAGTAAGTGGTCGCTTTTCTGTTCAGAGAGTTGTTGCTATTCTTTTCTTCGATCTCCTGTTGAGTTCATAGGTTTTCCGAATGGTTTGATCCCTATGCAGCTGAATTCCTGAGACCAGACAAAATCCAGGTCTCCTATTCCTCTGCCTACTTGCTCCGCCCCCTGTGAAGGTTAATCTTATGCATTGGCTTAAGGGGCCATCAGATGCCAAATACCTGGTTAAACATGATTTCTGCCTATGCCTATGAGGGTGTTTCCAGAGGAGATTAGCATTTGAATTTGTGGGTGGGCATCATTCAATCTGTTGAGGGTTGGATATGACGAAAAGCAGAAGGTTGAATTTGCTTTCTCTGCCTGACTGCTAAGCTAGGATGTCAGTCTTCTTATGTCTCCATTGCTCCCTGGTTCATCAGACTCAGACTGGAATTTACATATGGCTCTCTGGCTCTTGGGGCTTTGAACCATACCATTGGCTTTCCTAGATCTCCAGCTTGCAGATGGCTGGTGGTGGAAATTTTCCTCGTCCATAGTCATATAAGTCAATGCCTTGTAATGTGTTTCTCTCTCTCTACCAATTCATATATCTTTATCTATGTATCTATTATCTATGTATCTATGTATGTATGCATGTATTGCCTATCATCTCCCACCTGTATATCCATCATCTATCTATCGATCTATCTATCTATCTATCTATCTATCTATCTATCTATCTATCTATCATCTATCTGTCCATCTAACTTTCCTATTGGTTCTGTTTCTCGGGAGGACCCCAATTAGGACAATGGGAAAGGGAGAGAGGCTTTCTCCTGGGAGGTTGGGGAAGGTTTCCACAGAGAAGAAACACAGAAGTGGGTCTTAAAGGACAAGCAACATTTGAACACGGCAGGGTGTCCTGGTCTGCAGGTACAGCATGAACAAAAGTGCAAAGGCATGAAGTACATGACATCAAAACATGATTCTAAAAATGTTAAAACACAATTCTCTCACTGATATTTTGGTGTCAAATATTTACTTAGTTCATTTATAAGGGAATCAACAGGCTGATGAAGCTAATTTAAAAGATCTGAAAAACTGATAGAGCTGGTGAGTGGATAAAGGAATGATGGAATAGGATGGTAAAAATAGATGCAAAACTGGTTGAAGTTTTATAGGACAATAAACCCATTATCTTTGAAGTTATTTACATTGCCAGAAAAAATCATTTGCCATTTGTCAATATTCAAAATTAACATCTGGTTTTGTACTCTGGTCCTTAATCCACAGTAAATGTAAGTCAACAAGTGAGTCACCTAGTGCTGTGTAAAAATCACCCCAAAACTTAGTAGCCTGAAACAGCAAACATGTCTTATCTCAGTTTCTGTGCGTCAGGAACTTGGAAGTCACTTGGCTGGCTCAGAGTCTGGCTCAGAGTCTCTGAGAGGTTGCCATCAGGTTCTGAGCCAGAGCTTCAGTTTTTGGAAGGTGCTAGAGGACCCCCTTCCAAGCTCACTCAGGTGGCTATTGGCAGAATGCTCTAGGTCCTTGCCATGGAGCCTCTTCCGCTGATAAGATGGGGCAGCTGGCTTCCCTGAGAAGAGTGATGAGAGAGAGGGAGAGGGACAAGGATGGGGAGGGGGAAGGGAGGGGAGGAGGGAAGAGGGAGAGAGAAGGAGGGAGGGTCCAGGTGGAAGCCATAGTCGGTTCATAACATAATCTCAGAAGTGACATCCCATCACTTGTGCTGTGTTCTGCCCTCTGGGAGTGAGTGTCTCAGAACAGCACACTCTAGGGGAGGGGAATTAAGCTCCAACATTTGGGGAAAAGATTATCATAGAATTTGGGGACATTACCTTAAAACCACCACATTCCCTCCCCTTGAAGATCTGATGCCACCCAGGCAGACCACTAGACAATGCTCTAGTATAATTTTCAGGCAGTCAGGTGGCAATCTTTTGACCTATCTCCATGTTTTGTGCACTTTTTGTTAATGGTAGCATGTTTGGGGGACATGGGGTGGTTGGAGAAAAGAAGTTTTGGAAGGCTGATGTACCCCATGAGCCAGCTGAGGCCCTGTCCCATGGCTGGTCCCAGGGTGCCTCTGTGGCCTGACAGGCCCTGCAACCAGCCCACCAGGTCAGTGTTCTAGGAGGATAGGTGGAATTGGATGTTATTGGCACAAAAGGAGGCAGGGAGACCGGGAGGCTGGGGACAGACCTTGACTGTGGAGCCTGAGGGAGGGCTGTGGTGGAGGGGGCACAGGAGCAGCTCTGGAGAGGATGCTGGAGTTAGAGTCTCTGCCAGACATAGGCGCTGACCCCCAGCTTTATTGGAAGTTACAGACAGCATGGAAGTAGGAAAGGATGGCAGAGGCGGGAAGTGCCAGAGCGGGCCCAGAGAATAGCTGGTGCCTCATGCTCTCAGCCAAAGACCCTCCTTCATTTTTGCACAAAGGGCAAAGGTGACTGATCAGGGAGGGGAGCTCTGAAGGGTGTGTGGGCAGTTGACTGAACAAGGCCCAGGCAGTCCAGGCTATGAATGTGCTGATGTCTTTGGTTCAGGAATCTTAGAGCATGCACAGATTTCCTCCTCCCTTGGTAGAGGCTGGTGATGAAGTGGTGGTGTTGGTGGTTGGAAGGGCAGGGATTTTTCTGGGGTGGAAGGGTCACAGAAAGTTCACAGTATTTGGAGAGCAACTTTGTCCCAGCAATTGCCAACAAAGAAGCACCACACAACACACTTGGAGCAAGACTTAAGGGCCTGCATTGAAAACACACCAGGTACTCACAGGTGGTGGGGCCGGGTGGCAGGAAGTTCCCTCTCTTAGATAAGGTGCAAACATTCCCTGCCGGGGCCAGGCAAGTGCTTCCGGCCCCAGCACACTCTGGAGTTGGGGGCACGGATGCCTAATGGCACCTTGCATCCAGCTGATAGAAATCCAAGTTCCCAGCTCTGGTGCACTCTCTTCCAGAAGATAAGCTGTGAATGGCTGTGAATCCACAGGTAGCACATTCCTTGCTTTTTGGAAGAACAAATGCATACAGTTGTGCCAGTGGGTGGGAGGCTGGTCTGCTGGCCCTACTGGCGTGTGTATAATTGGGTTATTCCGAAAGCAGACCCTAGGCAGGGCGTTGGGGCAGGTGGTGTTCCTGAGGGCGGTCCCAGGAAGCAGGAAGGAGAGGGTGGGGAAGTGAGAAGATGGGAGGGGAGGAGCCTCCAGCAAGGAAAGGGTGTTTATGAGCAGGAACGGTTGAGGCCTTGTGGCGCTGGGGAGCCCTTACCCCAGAGCTGCCCACCCAGGACAGGGACACTCATTCATCATCCCTTTGGGGAACCACGTGCCTGCTTGGGCCTGGCACTTGGGCAGGTGCACCTGCATTTTGTTTGATTTTATTCATGCCAGAAGTATCTGTCCTTTTCTCCCTGGCCCTGATGTGTAAAAGTGCTGTCCCCTCCGAGTTAGACTGTAAATGTTCAAGTTTCAAGTTCTTTTCTTGCTGCCCTTCTGCCACCCTGTCATCATCTCATTATCCATATTCTGGGTAATTAAAATGATCACAACAAATATCTGCTGCTTGGGCGCCAACAGACTTGTAGAGTGGTACCTGCATGTACGTGCACATGTGTGCGGGCGTGTGCATGTGAGCACCTGTGTGTGGGTGTGTGCATGTGGGTGCCTGCGTGTGTATGCGTGTGTGTGCATACGTGCCCATGCACCTCTGTGCATGCACTTAGAATGTCTACACTGCCGGGGACGGGGGGGGGGCATGTGAGGGGGACAGAGCAGTGGACAAGGAGTGGCAGAAGGGACTTCTCTACAGACCTACCCAGACCTCATTGCCGCAGTCCCTTTCCTTTGTTACTGTTACTCATTACTTGGGTGTAGGAAGTTGTTTGCTTTGGCTGACATCCCAGGATCTAACATGGGTGAGTTTTCTGCATTGGCCCTTCGGTCAAAATACAGCCTCCGTGAATTTTGGGGCCATGCAGGAGCAGGTAAGGAACAGGCAGACCAGATATCAGGTGAGCATAGGTGGGTTCCGTTGGGTTGTGGGCTGGGGCTGGTATGACAGCATGGCTCCTGGGGGCCACCCCTCAGTAAAACCATCCGGGTCGCTGAAATCTCCGAAAATCTGAAAACTCACCTCCAATATATTAATATTACATATATATGTACACATACACACATATGTTCTATACTCAGGACGCTGAAGCAGCATATTATTTGGGTTATAGAACACACCTCAAAATAAAAAGATAAAAGTAAAACAAAGGTGAAATAAATGATACTGAAAATAATATTTATTTTAGATTTTTTTTATTGTGGACATCTTTTTTCTTTAGTAAAGTAGCATTGGAAGTATTTCTAACATGATCAAGCATGCGCCATTGCTTTTATAAACCTTGGTTCACACTTTCTGATGCAGCAATTGGGACTTCTAAGTTTGGGGTGCTTTGGGATCTGGTTCTGGACCACTCTTGACACCAGGAGGCTCAGAAGGGACCTGGCGAGGCACGTCAGCCACCCTGCCTACATCATAGCACTCACTCTTTCAGTTCTGCTCAGAGATGCAAAGGCTCGTGTCAAAATGTGGCCACTAAATTTCCACTGATTTTTGGTGTTAATTTTTTTTTCTTTAACAAGGTATTGTGTTTTTATATATTTTTTACACAAACAGTTTCAAAACCCACTTAAACACCTTGGATGATTTTTTTCGACAGATGAGAAATCTATCTGCAAGTTTCTTTCAGTGCACAGATATGACAGTTTTCAGAAGTGATATGCTTCTGTTATTTCTGGTGATGAAATCATAAGGATGAGAAAGCTTCCATGCTTTTCAAGCTCTCCACTGGATGAGTTTCTTTGAAAAGCTGTTCTGTTGTCACTGTTAAAACATCACCTTGACCCTGAAAATTCAGCTTTGTTTATAGTTTGAGACACTGCTAGGTTGCACTCGATGACTAGGCTTTGTTCAGCCAAAGAAGTAGCTGCTCTTTCGTAAAAGAAAATTGCCCATCTCGTCTCTAGAATTGCTTCGCTGGGAGGATTAGCTATGGGGATTCATATGCATGGTCACTCCCCAGCTCATGTCAGAGTATTGAAAAGCTTTTTCCATGTACATAAACCCATGTACCCAGGCACATGTAAACTGCACAATATGTAGAAAGAAGCTGCCCCTTCAGCCTTTCCTTCCTGGGGAGTCCCTGCTCTTCCCTCAGGATAGCTCATGGACTTTTGTGGCTGCAAGGCTTGGCGGTGCAGGGTCGGTCCTTATACTAAGTACGTGGAGATGTTCTTTATCACATTTGCATGAAATAAATGTAAAGAATGTCCTGTCTATCCTTTCCAGGGGTCACACACCCCGTTTTGGAGACCACCGATCCAGGTTCAGGCTGACAGAAACAAGCTTCAGGTACACTTGATGGCTTAAGCCCCTGTACCTGCACAGGTATGGAAAGTGATGCAGGAACTGCACAGCCCACTGGGTCAGGGCAGGTGTGGCCACTGTGGTCACACTGACAAGGGAGGTACCTTCCAGACTCTCCTGTACTGGCTGCTGAGGGTTCCCACTGATGGTCATCAAGGTTCCATGCAGGCCATTTCAGATGTTTATTTCAAGTC
The DNA here is from genome assembly GCF_009762305.2 of Zalophus californianus. NCBI lineage: Eukaryota > Metazoa > Chordata > Mammalia > Carnivora > Otariidae > Zalophus > Zalophus californianus. Next base: position 91,604,184 of record NC_045602.1, read on the forward strand.
AGGTAGGTGCATTTTCCCCATTTTATACATAATTGGACTGAGCCTCAGAAGGTTGAAGACCTCAGGGTAGAGAATGCAGAGGCAGAAGCTGGAACACAGTTCTGTTTCCATTTGCCACACGCTACTCACTTGTCCCATGCCACCAGCCTGCCTCCTTCCACCTGCCTTGCTCCACTTCCATTTGGCAGTGGGAAGGAGCATCCTGCCAAGGTGGTATTTCCTTGCTCTTTGCTGTAATGGAACACTGCCTTAGGCCTATGAAAGCTAGCTCCAGAAGTCCTGTCCTTTCTCGCTCAGGGCTGGCAGAGAACGCACGGGCAAGGCAGGGGCCAAGCCTTGGCGGAGGCTGTGGGTCAAAACTGATTTTTTGCAAAGTTCTGACCCTTTCTCACTCTCCTCCAGGTAAGTGTCATGAGCAAGTGCTTGCTGCTGGTTTCACGGAGCTGGTCTTGTCAAACTGGCCCGTGGTGGCCAGTGCACCTTCAGTAATGGAAAAAAGCTCTTCTGGGCTCATCATGCATATGCCAAATTCCCAAACCATCTAAACCTGTAGATCCTAAGTTCGTATCTACTTAGCCAATGAAGACTTCCTGTTTTTAAGTTCAAGGAGTTTCTTTAAAAGCATAAACAAATGGAAGTTGTCTTGGACCTTGAGTAAATATTCCCTAGGAGCATTTTGTGTGAAGCATGAATAAGCAACATATGGGCCATGTTTCCTTCAAAATACACACATTTCAGAGGAAAGGAGCTTAGAAAAACACATCCTGCATTTTTGCCCGATGGAAAAATATCTGGAAAAATTACTGGACCTGATTTTCAAATTTTATTTTATTTTTTTCAGTGGTTAATTTTAGCATCTAAATACAATTTCTGAGGCTGGTATTCTTGGGATGTCCATGTTGAAGAGCCATGTCTGCCCCTGTCTGCATTGCCCCACAGGGTTTGTGTTCACTGCTGGCAAAACTTGGCATTAGTCCTGAACTCAGGCCTGTGAGGGCTGGTGGGAGGGATAGCCACCTCCTGGTTTTCAAGGTGAAGAGAGGGACACCCAGCCAAACTCTCCGAGGTCCTTCACCCGGAGAAACTTCCGAGGGAGCCATCTCACAGTTTCTGTTGCATATCTAGCCAGGGCATACAAAACTGGAAGCACCTAAAAATACAGGACAGCTTAAGGTCTGCTTCTTGTTCCTGCGGGCAAGACACGGACATGAGCCAGTTGAAATGGAACAGGGAGTTTACTGGAAAGATGCTGGGGTTTCCCGAGGGATTCACAGAAGAGCTGAGCGTGCAGGTTTGGAAACCTCTCTTCTAGGCAACTATCACTGACAGGACTCAGCTCCCAGAACCAGGTTCACTTTCCAGTTTCCAGGATCTGGAGGTGCGATGCCTGCCCAGTGCCAAGCTCCCCGGCTCTTCCTTCCTGCGCCCCCCCACCCCCCCGTGGCTGGCATGACTTTCTGTTCCAGGGCGCGACCCCTCCCGGGTTTCAGGAAGGACCTTGTCCTCTGCATTGTCAACCTAAACCACTGGGCACGCTCACCACATATCCCTCGCCGGACTCTCACGGCCATGTGGTGTCCACAGCTTTATTTATACATGTCTAAAGGATCGCCTGCCCTCCCTCCCATCTTTTTTCGTAGAAATGTGTATTTATTTCAAATAACAACAACTAATCCAACACTAGCTAATCATTTACTATATTATATATAAAAATATATAGTAATATATAATATACATATGCACATATAAAGTCTAAGGACTTTCCATGTGTTACCGGAAGCTGGGGTCAAAGCTGAGTCCACCCTGCCCCGCACAGACCCAGCACTGAGCCCTGGGCGGGAGAGGCCACCACCGTTATTGAATTGCCCTGACTTTGATGAGCACCGAGCTGATTCATAACATAACCACTGTTTGCCAGGTTTCAGCTGCCATACGTTCAGGACAAATCATCCTTCCCTGCAAGGTCTAAGCCACCCTGGCTGCCACACCCTGTTTTGGGCAAGCTCAGCCTGCACCTAGAATGGAACCTCCTGTCTCCTGGGGCCAGAGGGGGGATTGTCTGGGGCCAGGGACCTGCTTACTCAGAGGTTGTGCAATCAGGAAATCGGTCTCACGGGTGGCCCCAGAGATTTATTAGCCCCTCAGGCATGTTGGGCAAGTGGCTCATTTCACCATCTTGCCGAGACTAGGGAGGAAAAGGGACTGAGCAGCCAGCAGGGGGACGTGGGGTGTGGGCTGCGGGCCGCCAGATCTGTGCTGTGAAACAGAATGAGTTCCCGAGTCCCTGTGGGGCTCAGAGTGTACTGGAGGTTTGTTCCGAGGGGAGAGGGGGCATAGATGGGCCCCCCTAATGCCTACGTTCTTCCATAATGTCCCTTGTTTGAATTTCCAGAATGGCTGGACTTGCTCACATTTGTGGCCAGGCAGGGAGCTAACCTCTCCCGGCTCTCCTGCTCTTCCTCTTTGCCTTCCATCCCTCCTTTCTCTCCCTTCCCTCCCCGTTTCCTTCCTTACTCCCATTCTGTACTATATTTCACCCTCCCTGGCCCTCCTTCCCTCCCTATCTCCCTCTTTGTTCCAGAAGGGATTTCAAGGTGACCTAAGCAAGTAGATCCACACATTCCTTTGGGTGCAAGTCCCCTCGGATCAGCACAGACACTCAGTTTATTCTGTGAGTGAGCGCTCCAGCCTCACCCTGCCGGACAGCCTAGGACAGCGGGCAAGCTCATGGCTGTCATCCAGCCCCAGGAGCCCCGTCTCCTGCAGTGCCGGCTATCTGGCCACGTGGCTGCTTGCAGAAGGTCAGCCCTCCAGGTTCCCCCGCTCGTCCTCCCTGTGCTCCTCTCCAGTGCCTGGGGCCTTATACGAGTGTGTTTGGCTCTCTGGGTCTGGCCTCAGGCCGACCCCTGGTGCCCGGCAGGGTGGGTGACATCCTGCCCTCCTGCTGAGTGCTAAGAGAGTTCCAACTCACACACTCTTCTTCTGTTCTTCCCTTTCTTGGGCTAAGAAGGTGGATGGAAAGAGAGATGGTGAGAAGTTGCTTACCTACAATGAAAGTAAGTCAGTAGTGAGGTCAAAATGATTGTAATATAACCATGCAAAGATATGACTATTTTATATCTGGAACAGAGAGCAGGGGCCACACAGCAGGGATGGAGCCAGACAGCCACAGAATGGAGGCAGGGGTGGGGGCGGGGAACTTTCTCTTCCAGGACAGCCTCTGTCCCCGTCTCCCCTTTCCCTGACTCATGCTCTCACCAAGCCAGGCTGCTCAGGTCCCGGATAGGCCTAGGTCCTAAAGTGCAGGGACAGCAACTCAGACAAAGATGTGTGTCCTTGAGCCATTTACATATAAATAACCGCAAACCAGCTCTCACAGCTTACAGGACATTTATGGTTCACCTCGTAAAAGATTCTGGAAGTGGACAGTCCAGGTTAATGTGTGGGCCAAAGATTCAGGCCGTCCTGTCCCTGGCATGTGAGCTCTGCCCTCAGGCTTGACCTCAGGGCTGCAATATGGGGGCCACCCCTGTCTGTAGGCATCACCAGCAGGGATCGAGCTCTCTGGAAGGAAAAGACCTTCCTGGGAGGCCTCCAGCCATACTCCCCCCTACATCTCTTCGCCACCCCTAGGTACAAGGGAGGCTGGGAAGACACATCTGGATATTTCAGCCTTTGTAAGTGCGTGAGGGGCTGGGAATGGAGACGGGGGAGGGGTGGGGGATCAACCAAGAGGGTCTTCCACATAGGAAAAGTGGCCATTCTGTGTAGTTCAGTTTTGGGGGGTGGAGAGCCTGAGTTGGGGTAGCAAGAAAAGAACCCAGGCAATTAGGACAGGTCAGCACAGTTGGTGGTGCCAGGACGGATGCACTACCCACCCTCCAGCCTGGAGCCTGCCTCTGCGAGGTCTCCCTGTGCCAATGAAGCTTTATCTTCAGCTTAGCTCCTGGACGGGCACAGACTGTTCCGAGTTTCAAAATAAAGGGAGCTCTTGCACCCATGAGCCATCTGCTTTAAGGGCTCACCCACGACTTTGCGGCTTCCTCCGCTGGAGCCTTGTTCTGATGGAGACAATCCGAGTGTTCTGCCCCCCAGGAGGCTTAGCAAAGCCCTCCGAATGCAACACTGTGAAGCAGTTGTCTGGAATCGTGACTCAGCCTTCATCTTCCGGCTCCAGGCTATATGAGGGGCCAGCTGCGAGATGAAGGAGTTCTTTAAAACAGATTTTAAAGTTTGGACACAGGTGTCCTTTTTCTTCAACAGTTAACTTCTCCGCGCTCTCCAGCATCTGGCGTCCTAGCTCTCCCTGAGGGTGATGGCTGGCCAGATACTTTTGGAAGTTTGGAATTTTTCCTAGTAAATGGATATGGTCCTACTCAGTCACTGGCTATTTGACACGACAATTTAAAACACACAGCCGAAAGTCTGAAGCAATTTGTTGGTGGAGAGAACCCAGGAGATTAGGTTGTGCAGACCTGGGTCCTGGGTCTGGGCCCCATTTCTGTGGGACCTTTGAGAGGAGCCCTTCATGGAGTCTCATGCAGTCTTCAAACCTCCGCTTTCTCACCTGTGAAAGAGCAAAATGACAACCTTGACTCCTCCCATCCTCACAGGATGTTGTCAGGATCAAGTACGCGCTGGGGAGGGAAGGAATGCTTTAGCACTCTGTAAGAAAAAAAGTCGTCTCCCTGATTCTCCAAACATTCAGCAACCTGAAAGCACCAGCTGGGTTTTCTTTTTTGTTTTGTTTTTTAATTTGAATTCTCCTGGTTTCTTGGAAAAGTGTATGTTATCCTGGGATATGAGCAGAGGCTGGAGGAACAGCAAGCAGTAGAAATTAAGGTAGGCACAGAGGGAGAGCTCACTGTGGAAATTCTGGAGTGTTCACATCAATAGAAATCATAACCTATAATTTACTATTTTTAGGTTCTCCATTTTATCCAATTATTAGTTCCATGAAAGGGATACACAATTTTTTGGATGCACATCATAAACACAGTACCTTAAACTGGGAACTTTCAGAGGATGGTACTGGGCCAGCAGCATCTACCTCCTCTGTAACTTATTAGAAATGCAAATTCTCAGGCCAGCCCCTGACCTGCCGAGTCAGCAGCTCTGGCATTTTGAGGGGTGCTGGAGCCCATATCTGGGTTTTAACCAGCCCTGGGGGGGGTTCTGATGTGTGTACTCTAGTCTGAGAACCACCTGCTTCAACAATGAAGGCGTGTATCTGTCTCACACTGGACGAGTTTGGAGTTGAAGCAACCCCAGTGTGGTGTGGTCAGCATGTGCCCACATGCCTCTGTTAATCCCGAGGACCATTTCCTCCTCTGTTGGCTTCGCCCTTGGGCCAGTTCCCCTCTGTGACAGAAGATGGCTGCAAGCTGTAATTAGGATACAACACTCCCTTTTCCATGGCCAACAGGAGGGAGGACCTGTCCTGCAATGGTGGAATAACAGGCTCTGTTCTGGTTGGATTGGGCCAACCCAAGCCACTTCCTGCCTAGACCAAAAATAACCACTAACAATAACCACGAACCTTGGGGAGGGGGGTGAGGTACAGTGATTGGCCAAAACCCAGATTCATGAGCCAATCGGTGGCAAGAGGAGGCGGGATGCTGTTGGCTGGCCAGAACCCAGCTTCCTGGTGCACAGTGCGGTGGGGTCTAGCGGTGGGGTCAAACCAAACCTGCGCTTTGGTGCCTCGGTTTCTCCTTTTGTGAAATGACTACACTAGAGAATTGTTGAGATGCTGGGTCATTCCACAAATGGCTGATCAGCTCGCAAGCAGCTAGCAGGCCAGCGCTGCTTTTATGCAGAAGGCTGGTAAGACGGGTTTGCATCTCTGCCCTAGGGGCTTGCAGTGGAGCTGAGAAGACTGAATGCAAGGTGGGAGAGTGAGGGAAGGGTGAGGGTAATGAGCACCAGGGGCTTATCAGTAGGGAGCAGGCCTCTTCCGGCGGCTGGGTCAGGACTCACGGGGAAGTAACGGTGGGGTGAATCCAACGTGCTTGTTTCTTAAAGTTGTGTAAAGTGGAAAAGAATGCGGCATACTTGACAAAGAAGCATGTGGTTTACATTTTCAGTGTGAAATTGGTTTTAGACCGACTTTAAGCGGGTATCTATAGGGAATGTGATGACGTTTGTAAGGCAGTTATTGCAGTGCTTAAGGGAACATTGATTTTCTATAGTTCTAAGTTTGATTTATTAGATTTAAAAGGGCTGCGTAAGTGCGATACCAGTTTTCCACCGTTGCTGTCATAGATTGCCACAATCTATGGCTTAAAACAACGGGAATATATTCCAGTCCCATAGTTTGGAAGCACCGACATGAGTCTCATTGACCCAAAATCAATGCGCTACCGGGGCAGTGTTCCCTTCTGGAGGCTCTGGGAGAGAATCTGTTTCCTTGTGCTTTCCTGGGGTGCCTGTGGGGTGGCCCATTCTGCCATCCTAAAGCCGGCCACAGCATTTCTCTGAGGCTGCTTCCTTGGACCGTGTCTTTCTCGGACTCCCCTGTCCAATTTACGCTTTCTGAGGATCTTTGTGATAATCCAGGGTCATTTCCCTATTTTATGGTCATCTGCTCAGCAAACTTAATTCCATCACCACCTCCAGTCCCTTTTTCCATGCAACCTGACATATTCATGAGTTCTGGGGATTAAGATGTGAACCTCTTTGGCAGAGCCATTATTCTTTCTACCACAGGTGCTTAGAAATATCTTCCTGGGAGATTTCTAACACTGTCTCGACAGGCATCAGGACTATATTCCATTTTAAAATACAGTTTGCAAGATTGAAGAACTATAATTTATTAATGTGGTAATTTTATAATAATGTGCCTCTCCCTGTGCAGATAAATCACAATTCTCTTTGTCCAAGGCCGCTTGCAATGTGGCATTGCTACCCCTCCCACCAAAAAGGGGTAATTTCTCTACCGTTTTGAATCTGCACCAGACTCCTGACAGGCTTTCTCTAAGAGAAGGTGGCTGGACCCTGGGTCTCAAGTCACCACGAGCCAGCCACACTCCTTTTACTGGAATTTGAAATTACCTAAACATTAGCAAAGAGGAAATGAGAATCTATTTGTATGTACACAGATTTTACCAGAGATACAAATAGAATAATAATTTGTAAGTCAAACTTAAAGTTTAAGGTGGAAAATAAGGCTTTAAAATGTTTGCATCTTCAGTAAAACATGCATTAATTTGAGATGCATTCAGGCATCTTCTCCTTTGATTTAGTAGGAGATGCGGGTGGAGCCCCCACTCCTGAGCCCCACACTTGAGATCTGCATTCAAGCTGGGTGCGTGCATCTGCTAGCTGCTGGGAGTGTGGGCTGCTACAGGCTCACAGTTGCCACCTCTCCGAGAATTGCCCCGAGACCACAGGGACCCTTTTCCCACAGATCCCCTGGAGGTGGACACAGCCCACAGTTACACTGGGCTGGAACTGTTTACAGAAAGCCAGAACCCTGGCCTCCAGCTGGAGCAGACAGAAGGGTGCAATTCACGCTCCAGAGCCCCCTGTGGATCAGACCAAAGCTTCCTACTTTGATGACTGCTTGCATCTTGCAGAGGAACCCTACATGGGGGAGTTTCTTGTTTCTTTAATGTATTCCTGGACTGTATTTGCTAGTATTTCATTTATGATGTTTCCATCAATAATCATAAAAAGATTAGTTTATTGGTTTTTCATTTTGTGTTTTCTTAGGATTTGGTATATGTGCTGAATAAAAATAATTAGGGGGCTTTCTCTTTTTATTGACCCAGAACATTTAAAATGGCATTGGAATTATCCGTTACTTAAATTTGGGGGTTTTATCACATTTCATAAAAATTATCTGGATCTTGGGCGGGGGAGGATTCAGACCTTCAGTAACATTCTCAAATGTTCTGGGGTAACTTGTCTGTTTTAATATTCTCTCTCTCTTTTTTTTTTAAGATCAGAAATTTTTTCTAGATAAGGAAAAATACAGATGCTGAATATGTTCCCAGAGCACTTTCATTCATTCTGTTTCATTTGCATGGAGTGAAACTAAATGTTCTCTCAAAATTATTCTATTTTCCTCCATTTCTATTGTTAGTTCTTCATCTCATTTCTGATTTTGAGTTGTTCACTTCCTTTTTTGTTCTCATGCTATGAAAATAGCATTATTGTTTTTTAGCATGTAAAAAGCCCAAGCAATATAAAAAATAAAGCTAAAAAAGACACCCCACATTGGATCACCTTGAGAGGAAACCACAAATAATTAGTGGTTGCCACTTTTTTCATGATCTCTTCACGCAAACAAGTACACACGGGCACTATCTAGTGTTACACCAGCCTTAAGTTTCTGGATGATAACAACTTTGATGTGATCTTCTTCTATTTTTATGTGTATCAGGTGAATTCGGTTTGCCAATATTTTGCTTAAGATCTTTCTTTTTTTTAACATGTTCATAAGTGATCAGTCTGCGGTTTAGTCTTCTCTTATTGGCCTTGTCTTGTTTTGACTTGAAAGCTTCGGAGGCAGGGAAGTGTCCTTCTTCTGCTGTCGGAACTGTGCTGACCACTACCACAGTCTCCAGCCGTGTGTGGCCGCTGAGCACGAGAAGGCTAGCTCGTGAGTGTCAAGGGTGATAAACCAATTAGTCATATCACACTAAGGAGAAAAACACAAGGGTGGGGAAAGCAAACAAAGATTGTTCCTGCAACTTTTAGAATAAACATTTTATTAGACATTTATGGACAGCCATGAATTTCTTGCTGGATAATCAAACAGTGAACGGCTTTCTGTTTATCCTGACGGCAGGGATTCAGACTGATATCATCCTTTCCGAGCAAGTGTCATCATTCCAGTCTTCATGGACCCTCCCGGGCCAATAAATAAATAAATGAACAAGGAAAGATAAAACAAAAACCCAGGTCCTAGGGTGGGTGTGCCCATGATCTCTTTGTAGTTTCTGTGAGATGTCAGCGGTGATGACTGTATTCCCAATGAGCTTAGCAATCTTTGTGGCAAAGCTCATTATTTCTTTAATCTAGAATGACCAGTACCAGAAATTGGAAGCTGGCTGTCATTATGGAAACCGGGAGTCTTTGAGCAACTCCTGGGGTCTATGGCAGGGCAAGGGCTGGGCTGTGCGCTCAGGGTTGGGGCTCAGGCCACAGGTGTGTCACTGATCTGTTTAGCAGGTTGGTTTCTGATGGCCACAAGGTGGGGGTCTTTGTGGAACGATGTCAACAAACACTGAAAGGCCCCGTGCACAGCTCCCTGGAGAAGAGAATGTGGAAATCCCTGAAATGCCTACCCTAAAAATGCTTTTCAGCCAAGATCCCAAGACCTTGGCAAAATGCAAATGTTGCCTGGTGGGGACTTTCCCATGATGGTCACCCAGTGACACCTAAGCTTGAATCAGTTTATAACTCTGGGTCCGGGAATGATGGGTGCTCAGCCCCAGAGGCAAGGCGAGCAGAGTGGGGATGTCCAGCCACCCCTGCTTCTCACATTTGCCCCAAGCCCACCCTTCATGAGGCTGAGGCCCACCCTTCATGTTCGAGGCCACAGAGGGGGAGGATGTGGAGGGAAGGGAGGGAGGAGAGACAGCCAGGGAAAGAGCTTGGGTGGTGTGCTTGGGAAGGCCTTTCTAAAGAGGACACTCCACAAGGTGAAAAGCCATAAAAGACCAAGGGGCTGGATGGCCTCCCTGGATTCAGTGATGGGGTGGGAGGGTGGCAAGGGCCAGATCATGTGGGCCTGGGAGACCACTGAGAAGACTCTGGATTGTATCATTACTCCAATAGGATGGATGCATTGGAGAGTTTCGAGAGGGGGAATGGCATGATCTAGTTCCTGTGCATAAAGGATGGCTCTGGGTAAAGGAGAAGGGAGGGTAGACCACTAGAGGGAAGAGAAGAAACAGGAAAGACCACAGGAGGAGAGCTAGCCTGACATGGGGGGGAGCATGGAGGATGGATCCCCTGCGACCCAATCAGGTATGTCTCCCTGTCTGGCTTCATGCTGTCTCTGACACCAAGAATCTTGTTTTTTTAAGCTCCGAGGCCTAAACATCCCCTCCCCCCACAGGTCCAGCTATGAAAACTGGCCCAGCGCTTCATCACTTCTTATTAATCGTTTCCTCTGATCAAACACTAGGGACCTTACATTCATGTATCATTCAGACCCTACTAAGATCTGGCAAATGGTGAACATGATGGTCCTCACACAGGTGAGAAGACAGTGCTAGCAGAACTTGTTAATGTGTCCAATGTCACCGAGCTGGGCCATGGTGGATGTGACAATTGAATCCCGATTGGTCTGCTCCCAGAACCTGGTGCTCTTCCTACAAGTTGGTCTGAGCTTGGCTGGGAAGTGGGGTAGGGCTGGGATGGGCATCTCTCCCCCTTCTTCCCCAACCATCCCCGCTCTAACCAGGCATGTATGTCGGTAACAAGAACTATCTGGGGCCAACCTGGAGAGTCGTTTGTTCTGATATTTGAAAAATTCCTTGTCCAACATGTGAGTAGAACAACAAGACTCTACACTCTGGGTGCCAGGTCCTGGGAGACCCCCCTTTCAGAGGGGGACCTGTTTGGTCAATTTTCCTTCACATGTGTTCCTGGAAGGCTGTGCCCTCCAGTCACAGAGTTGGATGACATGATGCTAACCTGGGGTCATGCCTGGAGAGGGGGATGTGCCGTAGGAGAGATGCATGGTCTAGAATAAGCAGGTGACCCCATGGCATTTTGGCTTTCCTGAGACTCTGTCAGGTGGGAAGTCCATTCTTCTTGGGAAAGCCCACACCCTGGATGGTGGCCAGCAACCCCAAGGGGACCGTCCCCGTCTGTGGACAGGGCTCAGATGCCAGGCCTTCCCAGCGGTGTGTGTGTGCAGTGCAGGGCAGGGGACAGGAGAGCCAGACCTGGGGTCATGGCTGGTCTTTCCACCCCAGGGCCACCATTGGTCAAGGAGTCTGTTCCCTTGGACTCGTCCATCAGGTCACTACCCAGCTGACAGCTGCTTCTTGTTTTTGGGGAAGTATAAATCTGGATCCATTTTTCTTTGAATGAGATTTCCAAGATTTACATCAGTGAAACATAGCTTGGTTTATAATTGACTTCCTCTATAGATATCAGTGGGCTTTACTCTGAGAAAATGTCCTATAGGAAAATGTGGGCTGATCACCACCACTTGTTTGCCAGGCAGCATGCCAAGCACTCTTCATGCTTTCCCTTCTTTTGTCCTTTTAGACAGCCTGTAGGATATATATTATTGCTACCTCCAACCATCCATTTATTCAGTAAGTTGAGGGCCTGAAGGCTCCCCACCTCTGGCTCAGGGCTGGGCCCCTGACGTCAAGAAGGATGGCAGGACACCTGCCTCCAAGCTAGTGGGGATTGCAGGCAAAGAAGCTGGGGGCCTACAGACAGCATGTCAACTGCCGGGTCGCATCCTGAGAACTTTAACCCTGGGCTGCTGGTGGGCCACAGGCCACCTTGAGCTCACCTTGGCCTCACTCTGGACACCCTGTGAACATTACAAACTACACGCATACCTAGTGTGTGGCCTGGATCCTGGGAACAACTTGTCTAAACTCTTAGTCATAGGGGAAGGATTTTTGTCTCTGTTTAATAAATAATGGCAAACCTATGAACTAAGTTTCTACATTGCAAGGACCCCTAACCCATGTCCCACAGCTTGGGCTTGAGGCAGCAGGGATATGAGAAATGGACCAGTCTCTCAGAGTCTTTTGAGAGTGGCTTTCCCTGAGTCCAGGCAGAGGCTTCATGTTGGAAGATGGGAAGATTCTGGATCTTTGGGTCCCTGAAGGGGCACTTCTGAAGCCAGCAGATTCTTCTTCACTTGGGAAGAGGATTCTGCACAGAACAGTTGAGGCAGTTCAATTTATATGATGATTAATTAGTGTGTTTGGGCTCACACAGCCCAAGGAAGGGACACAGGGACAGCCTCCCTTTGAGGTTAGAGCTCACATCGAATGTTCCAAGTGGAGGATTTGGTCTTGTTCTGGTTAGAGGAAACCTGTTCTTCCTCTCAGCCAGGGGTTCTCCAGCATGAGAAGCATCAGTACCATCTCAAGGGCCCTCGTGCCCCACTTTGTGATTTGGGGGACCCCAGGAGAGGCCAAGAGCTTGCATTTTTACTGGCTTCTCAGGGGTAGGAGGTGCTGCCACGTGGGACCTTACCCTGAAGAATCACAGCTTGAAGGGGAGATGGAACATATGGTCACCAGGTTTTCAGGAGAAATCTCAACATAGGAAAATGGCATCCTGCCTTGTTTCTACAATCAGCCCCAACAGGGCAGGGGCCACTTTGGGGTTCCGAGTCATGGTGTCATAAATGTGAGAGCTGAGAAACATCCACCAGGATCTCGCAGCCCTGTAAGCTTTTAGAATTACCCAGTGGAGCTTTTGAAGAATGCTGTTACAGGCAGCTGTCCTGCTCAGTCTGATTGGAACCTTTGGGGTGACATGGGGACAGAGAACCTGTTTTAGAGTTAATTCATTCTAATGAACTAACTGGCTGAGAACTTGGATTTAGTATATACGGTCTCGAAGTGGGGGTCCCCAAACCATCAACATCACCTGGGAACTCACTGGAAATGAAAACTCTCAGGCTTCACCCCAGACCTGCTGCATCAGCAACTCTGAGGCTGGGGCCCAGTCATTTAACACGCCGTCTGGGGGATGCTGGTGCACGCTCAAGTTTTGAACTGCAACTCTAGAACATTCCCTCATAGGTGAGACATTTGAAGGCCAGTGGTTAAAGGACTGGTCGTATCACATAACCAGCCAGCAGCAGAGTTGGATTTAGAATCCAGGCTGCCTGCTTGTTAATGCCCTCCTGCCACCCTATTCTACTTCCCTTGCCCATAATTCAGCTGAGGGCCTTGGTGAGCCTCCCCCACCTCCTCTTCAGGCGGGCACCCATCCCTGCCCACACTGAGCTAGCGAATAGAAACGCAAAGCAAACAGGCGGATCAGCCAAATGGGTATAAAGAAGCCTGGGGCCAGTGGACTGCTCGTTTGCAGGGTGGCAGGTGTGGTGGCCAGGCCCCAGGTGTTGTTTTCAGCTGGAGGAACAATGCACAGAACCAGAGCATTATGCTGCCAAATCCAGTGATGGAGACTTTCATGTGGGGGGCCGCCGGGCCGTGTGTTTTTAACACTTTGGAAATCCAAGCTTTTCCTGGAGGGAGGAAAGGAAGTAGCCGAGAATAACTAAAGCTGTCTAAGGATGACATGGAGACAATCTCTGATAAAAAGAAAAAGAGCATTGTGCCTGTAGGGAGCTGGTTGTTTAAGCCGGGCAGTTTATCAGCACAGACAAGGGCCTTTACGTGGTGTTTGCATCCAGTGTGCTGGTGTGTCTCTCTAAGCCGCCGGATCAGAGAGCAGCGGCTGAAGTTCCAGCCGTGGTGAAGGACCTTCCCTATGGGACAGACTGGCTTTGGATAGAGAACTATGTGGAGCAAGGGTTGGGAGGGGGCCTGGGAGGCAGCCCGTGCCACCACCCTACACTCGCTGACAAGGCTTCTTGTCCTGGGATGTGCACAGGAATAGCCTGGGAGTCTTGCTAAAATGCAAATTCTGATTCTGAGGTCTGGAGTAAGGCAGAGGATTCTGGATTTCTGACAAGCTGACAGATGTCCTTGGTGTTTTGGTCACATGCATGTTGGGCAACAAGTTCCTAGAGATTGTCACTGAATTTGTTGGAAGTCCGATGTTCCCTTGCAGGATCAGGCACATGACCAGCAGTACAGATATTCAGTGGCCCTAGATCTCAATCCCCAGGAGAGGCAGTGAGGACAAGAGGAATAGCATCAGAATGGGGTCAAAGAAAAAGAAATCCGGACATAGGAAAGGAGACACTTCGTTGACAAAGACCATTGCAACTGGGGAGGTGGGTCAGACCATCTCAAAGGGAAAGGAATTTTCATTGAAAAGGAGGAGTAAGCAAGGCTAGCAAGAACCCGCGTGGGGGTGGGGGGCTGAGTGGATTGAGCAGGTGGTGGGACAGCACAGCTGAGCAGGCAATGTCTTTCCCTTCAGCCAGCCAACTGTCTTCTCAGGGAGGGGCTCTAAGGAGGGGGTGTTAAGGAGGGGCCGTCCACATTCTGATGCGTGCTCAGGCTGAGGAATGCCAAAGTTCAAGGGCCTCACCGGGGAAGGAGGGGAGCTTAACTAGAGTTTGAGTAATTCAAGCTAGCAGATTTGCTGTCCTGATTGATCAGTGGCAACATGCAATTCAGCTAATCATTGATGAGGCAAAGAACGGGAAGTTGGAGGGTCCGTGTGTGGTCTTGTCATAGGTAAACAAGCATCTGTGCATCTCACCTAACTCATGTGGGGAGGGTGGTTCTTTACAGAAGGCTGTTTCCAGGAAGGATTTCTTAACAGTGAATCCCTGGGCTCAGGTAAAGATTAAGATTGTCCATGCCCACTGACAGGCATCATCCATATGATTGGCCATTTCTGTCAATGTATAACCTTCAGAGAGTTAATAATAAGACTCATCAGATATAAAGTGAACACAAGCCCAATACTGTATTTAGCTCATCAGCAAGGGCATCAGTAACATGGTGGGGTTGACTCGAACAGCAGTAGAGAGTCAGGGTTCCAGGCCACCAGCAAAAGCATCCCAAAATAAGTTTGCTGACCTAGGGCCACCACTGGTTGGTGAATACCCTACAGGGCACAAAAAACCCCAAAGTTGTAATACTTGTGATTATTCTCCTACAGGACAGAAATCTTATGCATTCCCACTAAACAAGGTCACTAATACATCTCTGCATTTCACAGTGTCTAACCTCCAATAATAAATAGTAAATGGTAGGTCAAGCTCAGGTCCACTCTCCTAGGCAACCGAAGAATCCTGGGTGTTGTTGTGGAACGTCACCCTGGTATGGTCATAAAAGGTCATGCTACCTACATTTTTGTCTTACTTCCACATTTTAAATGATTTTATTAACAGCTCCAAGAGGGCCTGCTTATGAGTGGATGTGTTCAAAGCACATCCCCCTCTTACCTAACTCCCTCCAAGTGTTACAATAACAAGAACAGAACGTGGGGGCGACTCTTTCTGTGCCTGCTGACGGCCGCCTGGTGATCCTGTTATTTTGTCGTTTGGTGCCACTGAATTTTCCGCAAGGACTATTTTGGGAAACTTTAAAGTATTAAGGGTGAACAAGGGCCTGCTTCTATTTACATCATCCCACAGTGCAAAAACAGTTTAGTAAGTTTCAAAACAAAAATATTTTCCTGAGGACTGAACAATACCAGATATCAGGAGCCTAATGTGTTGAGCCTCTGACTAGAAGTCCTGCCAAATGAAGCTATAATTAGTTCTCTCAAGAGCCAGGAGCCCTTGTTTGTACACCCAGATGAGCCCACATTTCCTAAAGCCATCAAAACCCACTTTAATTAGTCTGTTAATAGAAACTTGCTGTGAGTCCAGGTACTCCTGGCATCCAAGTTTTGCCTCCAGTCTCTGTTCATTCAGTTCAACATCACGTAGCGGGAGGAATCCAGTGATTTTGTTAATGAAAATAAGCTGACTTATCAGGTTTTAACAATCAGATTGAAAAACAGGAATCCTTTGGTAATCTTTCCAGTTAAAATATGAACAATATGGTGTTAATTCTTGGTAAACTCTCAGGTTTTCTAAACAATTTAATTACCCATATTATTTATAGAAAAGCATGTTTTCTTGTTTGTTTTGATTTTAAGCTTGGGATGCCCCTGGTGTTCTGACCAGCACCCCCCACCCCAGCCATGGCTCTCCCCATACATGGCCTGAGAGATCAGTCCCGTCCCTGTCACTTAATATTCTCAGTTAGGGGCTCCTCCACTGGACAGTTGGGGGTGCCCTGAGCTTCCCACCATTTCCTGCCACAACCTTCATGCTTCCTCCTTCTGTCTGAAATAATCTTTCCTTCCTCATCTGCTTTATGAGACCTCTAGTTCAGCCTTCAAAGCCTGGCCCGTGAGTGAGCCTTTTGACTCCACCTGAGCAGTTAACAAACTCCTCTTTCAAGCCGCACCTGATTTTGGATCGAACGATTAATACTACTGTCTACTAATACCATTAATATTTATCTATCAATACTTCTCTGAGTGATAACAATTCCACTACAACTAATTGCAGAAACACTGGCTGCTGTGTATCAAGCACCCCTTACGTGCTGGATGTCAGGCCAAATCCTTTATATTTTGTCCCCCATAGTTCTCAGAACATCCCCAGGAAGTAATCTGTCACCATTCGACAGAGAAACTAAAGTTCAGAGGGATTGAAATCTTTTTTTTTTCTTTAAAGATTTTATTTATTTATTTGACAGAGAGAGACAGCAAGAGAGGGAACACAAGCAGGGGGAGTGGGAGAGGGAGAAGCGGGCTTCCCGCTGAGCAGGGAGCCCGATGTGGGGCTCTATCCCAGGACCCTGGGATCACGACCTGAGCCAAAGGCAGACTCTTAACAGCTGAGGCACCCAGGTGCCCTGAGAGATTGAAATTTTACTTATAAAGGTGACATGGCTCGCAAGAAGGATTTGATGAAGAAGTGTTTGTCCTGGGAATAGTTGCTATTAAGAGTAACTCTGATCCCATGGGTTCTTCCCTCACTTATTCTTGTAGGACTCTTGGTTCCCTTAAAGTTCCCTCCAGGATTTCTGGTGGGTCTCAGAGCGTCCCTCACATGTGCCCATGAGCTTGTCAAATCCCATCGGCTGTGACACACCTGCTGGGGACCAGGGGGTCCCCTGTGGGTGGCTCTAGGTTGGGTCTTGGCTGCTGGGTGCCAGTTCTCCACCAGGTGTCATGCTCTCTTCTTCCTGGCACTGCTCTCTTATACCCCCTGTGGCCTCTGAGGGTGCTGGGTGGGTGAGGGGGTCCTGCAGCTCCTCCAGGACCTCGCTTTGTGTTGCACTCTGGGAAGGAAGGCCTCAAGTTCATGTTTATTACATTCCAGCATTTTATCACCTTGCTGCTGATTTCCATAAGACTCAGACATGAGTCCCTGGGAGGTCATGCCACACTGTCCCAGTGTTGATGCCTCAGTGGACTGAGAGCCCCTTCCCCAAGCTGGTGGAGGTGTGCCGACTGGGTGTGCTCACGGGTCCCAGATGCTCCGCCCTCGGGAAGGACAGCCCCCAAACAGCGTGTGCCATTGCCCAGACTTGTGTGGCCCAGCTTAAGTGCACACTCTTCAGAAGCCCGCAGAGTGGTTTCTAGTGGGTCAATGCCGTGGAGTGACTGGGCCGGCCCCCAGATCCCTCTGTTCACTCCAGCAGGTGCAGAGTGCCGGGCCTGCTTTCCCCAGGTGGGGGGCTGCACCGCACCACACTGCTCAGAATAGCCTCAAGCCTGCTGGTCCAGTGACTGAGAGAATGAAGGCACACACAATGGAATTATGTATCTGCTAGCCACGTACTGGCTCTAACACTGAGGCTTATTTTACTTTAGTGTGCTTTGTTTTTAGGTCTATAAAAATTACAAATAAAGGGATTTTGTGTAGGTTATGAATAATAATTAAAAAAAAACAATAGATCACCTCTGAGTTTCCTTCTGGAAGGTGGAACTCTAAGTAGAGTTTAAGGCACAGCCTCAGGTTTCATGTCAACAAATAAAAACAAGCTCAAACATGAATCTATCTGTCAATAACCACTCAACTGGGCCTCACTCAGAACCTTTCAGGTTGAGTCCTGCGGTTCTGCAAGCACATTATACTCGCCCAAGTGTCTTTCCCACAAAGGACATTCACTTTTTTCTCCTGATTACTAACTTAATTGCAGAGTGATCAGGGAATGTGTGAAACCCGCTCTTTGGCATCTGCTGAGCTTTGCTCTGTGGCCTCACGTGTAGTTGGTTTTTATTTAAGTTCTGGGCTGGCTTTGAGGAAGTAGGTGAGGTGTCTCTGACGCTCCAAGAGCTGTCGTTCAGAACCTCAGCTCTCTCTCCAGGATTCTGCCGACCACGTAGACCCCTGTGCCCTCCCCCCTCCTTTCCCCCTTGCAGGCCCACTCCTGGGAAAGGCTCAGTTTGCAAATCATCCACAGCTTTGAGTGTGTGTGGTGGACAGAGCGATGACCAGGCCACGCAGTAATAAAGAGAACCAAAGTCGAGACCAAGTTAAAACATGCCACCATTGGAGCTGTCAGGGTGCCTGTCACATCAGCTTGAGAATCAGCCTTCCTGCATTTGTCAACCCAGTTGGGCAACAGTCATCACGTCATTAATTAGTCATAAGAAATTCTTGACGTTTGTGCAGCATCTTACTCTTCACAAAGCATTCTGCAGCTATTTGCTTCTTGGCTCCTTGCCCGGGTCTGTGGTGATCCTGCCTTAGGAATCAGGGATTCCTGACCCCTGCAGCCACTGTGCTACTCATCAGCATCCCTTCTGTGGAGCACACATGGTGAAGAGCATCACACGCTCTGAGACCCAGGAGGTAAGGCTTCTGATCCCAGCTTGGGTACTAAGCTTGCTGTCTGACCCGAGGCAAGTCTTTTGGGGATTTTGTTTCTTCATCTGAATATTAAAGTAATTGGATCAAATTGGTAATTTTTCAGATGAAATTTTCTCAATATGTAAAATGAGCTGTTTGGATTGAAGCATGAAGGAATGGGCCTGTAGTCCTCTATCTGTTCCCCTCTAGCTTCCCCATCTTCTACAGAATCCTCTCTGGCATTGGTGCAATCCCCAGGGCTCCATGGAAACACTTGACCTCAGGATAAGTAAGTCTCTGTTTATGCTAACATTTTGTGGCTCATTTTGTTTCCTCCTCTGTAAAAGCAAAAGGGCTGGATTCAATTGTCTCCAAAGACTAGTTGACATCTGTGCTTTAACACCATGGTTGTAGGATGCTTAGCAGAATGAATGGGTGGCCCCCTCTTCTTGGTCACGGGCCTGGACCTTCCCACCCAGGGGGAGCAGTTTCGTCCTATGAGAACTGAGAGGGATCAGGTGTGACTAGTCTGAGCACCATTTCTGAACATGGGGGGCTGCCTCCTACTGTGCTTCCCATAGCATTGATTTATCTACACCTTTCTTTCCATACCACAAATAGTTCCCTGGGGTACCACGCAGAGATAAAGTCCCTTTGTAACAAGATCCTGTTATACACTAGGTCACATATTTCCTTTGAATTGTCACCTGTGGAAGAAAAGCTCCTCCCCAAATTACTTCCTTTCCCCTAGGAAAGACTTTATTTATAATGCAAAAACCCATGGGTAGAATTCTGTTTCTGGGCAAGAGGGAATAACAGGGACTGGAAGAATACTCTTACCTGAAAAGTAAATAGACACGATATATGAAATGACATTTTCAGAACAATAGACATCACAGAATGAAGGACAGTAACCCTTGAAAGACAGGAAACAAATGATGCAAGCTCTATGATTGCCCGAGCTCACCACTTTGAGAGAGTTTCCAGGCCATGGGGCAAGAAATGGGGAAGCCAGTGGGAGCTTGGTAGATACCCTAATTTAAAAGACAGAGCTGAGGGAGCAAGATGGCGGAGGAGTAGGAGACCTGGATTTCGTCTGGTCCCAGGAAACAAACCATTCTGAACACCTACGAACTCAATAGGACATCGAAGAAGAGAGTAGCAACAACTCTTTGAACAGAGAAGCGACCACTTACTGGAAGGTAGGACCTGTGCAGAAGTGAATCCGAGGTGATATTCGGGAGGATAGACGGCGGGGGAGGGGGCCTCCATCGGCCGCTTTTGGCAAGTGATAGAGCTGCGGAGCACAAAATTGGAACTTTTAGAAGTCGGCTCTGCTGAGGGACGTCGCTCCAGTGGCTAAGCTGGGGGTGGAACCCTCGTGGGACAGTGTGGTCTCAGGACCCTCGGGGTCACAGAAAGACCAGGGGTGCCTGAGTGTAGCAGAGCAACCAGGTATCAGAGCGGGGAGGCCGGCTGCAGAGACGGAACCGAGGCACAGGCTCTCAGCTCGGGGTTGCCATAAACTGTGATCAGTGACAGGCCACTGCTCCTCCAGCAGGGACCCAACAAGTGGCAGATCCGGGGAGACTCCCCTTCCTCCCCCAGGAGGAGCGGTGTGGGAGCGCACCGCAGGGATCTGCTGGGTTTGGAGACTCCACACGGGGTTGGGTGCCAGAGATAGAAACGCTCAGTCACAAGCCGGGTGAGCACGGAGTGCGGCCGGAGACCAGGGAGACGGGAGTGACTGCTTTTCTCTGGGGGTGCACTGAGGAGCAGGGCCCCGAGTTCTCAGCTCCTCCGGGCAGAGATTGGGAGGCCACCATTTTCACTCTGGTCCTCCAAAGCTGTGCCGGAAACTTGCAGGAAACAAAAGATCCTGAGAGCAAACCCGAGCTGATAGCTTAGCCCAGACGGAAAAGGGCGGGGCAATTCCACCTCCGGCAAAGACATTTGGGAACCACGGCAACAGGCCTCTCCCCCAGAAGATCAGCATGAAAAGCCAGCAAGCCAAGGCCAAGGTTGCTGATCAAGGAGAACGGGAGAACTCAAGCGCTAGGTGAACACTGCACATAGAATTCATGGCTTTTTTACCATGATTCATTCATTTTTCAAAGTTAATTTTTTTAACTGTTTTTTTTTTTAATTTTTCTTTTTCCCTTTTTAAAACATCTTATCAATCCCTTTTTTAAAAAAACATTTTTTATTTTTCATTTTTAGAGTCATATTTTATCCCTTCATAGTAGTTACCCTTATTTTTGGCATATATATATATATATATATATAAGTTGTTCTCTCTTGAAAATTTTGAGATACAGTTTCTTCTAACAGATCAAAATATACCCTAAATCACTAGTGTATGGCTTTGTTCTGCTCTCCTGCCTGATCACATTCTCTCCCTTTTTTTTCTTTCCTTTTTCAAACAACTTCTTATCAATTCCTTTTATAAAATCTTTTATAATTTTCATCTTTCCAGTCATCTTCCATCCCTTCATTGTATCAACCCTTATTTTGTACATATATAAGTCTTTCTTCCTTTAAAATTTTAGGAGGCACTTTCTTCTAACAGACCAAAATACACCCAAAATCTAGTGTGTGGCACTGATCTATGCACTAGCCTGATCATATTTGATCATATTCTGTTTTTTTTTTGTTTTGTTTTGTTCTGTTTTTGTTTGTTTTTATCTTTTTCTTTTTCTTTTTTTCTCTTTCTTTTTTCTTTCTTTCCCTTTCTTTACCCCTTGTTTCAGGTCTTCTCTGATTTGTATAGAGTATATTTGCTGGGGACGTTGTTAACCTGTTAGCATTTTGTTCTCTCATTCATCTATTCTCCTCTGGACAAAATGACAAGATGAAAAAAAATCACCTCAGCAAACAGAACAAGAGGTAATACCGTCTGCCAGAGACCTACTCAATACGGACATTAGTGGGGCACCTGGGTGGCTCAGTTGGTTAAGCAACTGCCTTCGGTTCAGGTCATGATCCTGGAGTCCCGGGATCAAGTCCCACATCAGGCTCCCTGCTCAGCGGGGAGTCTGCTTCACCCTCTGACCCTCTTCCCTCTCGTGCTCTCTAATTCTCATTTTCTCTCTCTCAAATAAATAAATAAATCTTAAAAAAAAATACAGATATTAGTACGATGTCAGACCTAGAGTTCAAAATCATGACTTTAAAGATCCTAGCTGGGCTTGAAAAAAGTGTGGAAGTTATTAGAGAAACGCTTCCTGGAGAAATAAAAGAACTAAAATCTAACCAAGTCGAAATCAAAAAGGCTATTAATGAGGTGCAATCAAAAATGGGGGCACTAACTGCTAGGATAAATGAGGCAGAAGAGAGAATCAGTGATATAGAAGACCAAATGATGGAAAATAAAGAAGCTGAGAAAAAGAGAGATAACTACAGGATCACGAGGGCAGAATTTGAGAGATAAGCGATACGATAAGACGAAACAACATTGGAATAATTGGGATCCCAGAAGAAGAAGAAAGAGAGAGAGGGGCAGAAGGACTATTGGAGCAAATTATAGCAGAGAACTTCCCTAATGGGGGGAAGGAAACAGGCATCAAAACCCAGGAGGCACAGAGAACCCCTCTCAAAATCAATAAAAATATGTCAACACCCCAACATCTAATAGTAAAACTTACGAATCTCAGAGACAAAGAGAAAATCCTGAAAACAGCTCAAGAGAAGAGATATATAACCTATAATGGTAGAAACATTAGATTGGCAACAGACTTATCCACAGAGACCTGGCAGGCCAGAAAGGACTGGCATGATATCTTCAGAGCATTAAATGAGAAAAATATGCAGCCAAGAATACTATATCCAGCTAGGCTGTCATTGAAAATTGAAGGAGAGATAGCTTCCAGGACAAACAAAAACTAAGGAATTTGCAAACATGAAATCAGCCCTAGAAGAAATATTGAAAGGGGTCCTGTAAGCAAAGAGAGAGCCTAAAAGCAGCATAGATCAGAAAGGAACACAGACAATATACAGTAACAGTCACCTTACAGGCAATACAATGGCACTAAATTCATATCTTTCAATAGTTACCCTGATCGTAAATGGGCTAAATGCCCCAATAAAAGACACAGGCTATCAGATTGGATTAAAAAACAAAACCCATCAATATGCTGTCTGCAAGAGACTCATTTTAGCCCCAAAGACACCCCCAGATTGAAAGTGAGGGGTGGAAAACCATTTACCATGCTAATGGACACCAAAAGAAAGCTGGGGTGGCAATGCTTATATAAGACAAATTAGATTTTAAAATAAAGACTAATAAGAGATGAAGAAGGACACTGTATCCTACTTAAAGGGTCTATCCAACAAGAAGATCTAACAATTGTAAATATCTATGCCCCTAACATGGGAGCAGCCAATTATATAAGGCAATTAATAACAAAAGCAAAGAAACACATTGACAACAATACAATAATAGTGGGGGACTTTAACACTCCCCTGACTGAAATGGACAGATCATCTAAGCAAAAGATCAACAAGGAAATAAAGACTTTAAATGACACACTGGACCAAATGGACTTCACAGACATATTCAGAACATTCCATCCCAAAGCAACAGAATACACATTCTTCTCTAGTGCCCATGGAGCATTCTCCAGAATAGATCACATCCTAGGTCACAAATCAGGTCTCAACCAGTACCAAAAGAATGGGATTATTCCCTGCATATTTTCAGACCACAGTGCTTTGAAACTAGAACTCAATCACAAGAGGAAAGTCGGAAAGAACTCAAATACATGGAGGCTAAAGAGCATCCTACTAAGGAATGAATGGGTCAACCAGGAAATTAAAGAAGAATTAAAAAAACTCATGGAAACCAATGAAAATGAAAACACAACTCTTCAAAATCATTGGGATACAGCAAAGGCAGTCCTAAGAGGAAAGCATATAGCAATACAAGC
The DNA here is from genome assembly GCF_009762305.2 of Zalophus californianus. Lineage (NCBI taxonomy): Eukaryota > Metazoa > Chordata > Mammalia > Carnivora > Otariidae > Zalophus > Zalophus californianus. The sequence goes on from NC_045602.1 coordinate 91,627,551, forward strand.
CTTTCTCAAGAAACAAGAAAGGTCTCAAATACACAACCTAACCCTACACCTAAAGGAGCTAGAGAAAAAACAGCAAATAAAGCCTAAACCCAGCAGGAGAAGAGAAATAATAAAGATCAGAGCAGAAATCAGTGAAATAGAAACCAAAAGAGCAGTAGAACAGATCAACGAAACTAGGAGCTGGTTCTTTGAAAGAATTAACAAGATTGATAAACCCCTGGCCAGACTTATCAAAAAGAAAAGAGAAATGACCCAAATCAACAAAATCATGAATGAGAGAGGCGAGATCACAACCAACACCAAAGACATACAAACAAGTATAAGAACATATTATGAGCAACTCTATGCCAGCAAATTAGATAACCTGGAAGAAATGGGTGCATTCCTAGAGATGTATCAACTACTAAAACTAGGAACTGAACTAGGAAGAAATAGAAAACCTGAACAGACCTATAACCACTAAGGAAATTGAAGCAGTCATCAAAAATCTCCCAAAAACAAGAGCCCAGGGCCAGATGGCTTCCCAGGGGAATTCTATCAAACATTTAAGGAAGAATTAATACCTATTCTCCTGAAACTGTTCCATAAAATAGGAATGGGAGGAAAACTTCCAAACTCATTTTACCTTGATCCCAAAACCAGACAAAGACCCTATCAAAAAGGAGAATTACAGATCAATCTCCTTGATGAACATGGATGCAAAAATTCTCACCAAAATACTAGCCAATAGGATCCAACGGTACATTAAAAGGATTATTCACCATGACCAAGTGGGATTTATCCCTGGGCTGCAAGATTGGTTCAACATCTGCAAATCAATCAACGTGATACAATATATTAAAAAAAGAAAGAACAAGAATCATATGATCCTCTCAATAGATGCAGAAAAAGCATTTGACAAAGTACAGCATCTTTTCTTGATCAAAACTCTTCAGAGTATAGGGATAGAGGGTACATACCTCAATGTCATAGAAGCCATCTATGAAAAATCTACAGTGAATATCATTCTCAATGGGGAAAAGCTCTCTCAGGAACGCGGCAAGGATGTCCACTATCACCACTGCTATTGAACATAGTATTAGAAGTCCTAGCCACAGCAATCAGACAACAACAACAAAAAATCAAAGGCATCCAAATCGGCAAAGAGGAAGTCAAACTCTCACTCTTTGCAGATGATATGATACTGTATGTGGAAAACCCAAAAGACTCCACCCCACAACTGCTAGAACTCATACAGGAATTCAGTCAAGTAGCAGGATATAAAATCAATGCACAGAAATCAGTGGCATTCCTATACACCAACAACAAGACAGAAGAGAGACAAATCAAGGAGTCGATCCCATTTACAATTGCACCCAAAACCACAAGATACCTAGGAATAAATTTAACCCAAGAGGCAAAGGATCTGTACTCAGAAAACTATAAAATACTCATGAAAGTAATCGCAGAAGACTCAAAGAAATGGAAAAATGTTCCATGGGCATGGATTGGAAGAACAAACATTGTGAAGATGTCAATGCTACCTAGAGCAATTTACACATTCAATGCAATCCCCATCAAAATACCATCCACTTTTTTCAAAGAGATGGAACAAATAATCCTAAAATTTGGATGGAACCAGAAGAGACCCTGAATAGGCAGAGGAATATTGAAAAAGAAAAGCAAAGCTGGCGGCATCACAATTCCGGACTTCCAGCTCTATGACAAAGCTGTCATCATCAAGACTGTATGGTACTGGCACAAAAACAGACACATCGATCAATGGAACAGAATCGAGAGCCCAGAAATGGACCCTCAACTCTATGGTCAACTCTTCTTTGACAAAGCAGGAAAGAATGTCCAGTGGAAAAAAGTCTCTTCAACAAATGGTGTTGGGAAAATTGGACAGCCACATGCAGAAGAATGAAACTGGACCATTTCCTTACACCACATACAAAAATAGACTCCAAATGGTTGAAAGACCTAAACGTGAGACAGGAGTCCATCAAAATCCTAAAGGAGAGCACAGGTAGCAACCTCTTCGACCTCAGCCGCAACAACTTCTTCCTAGAAACATCGCCAAAGGCACGGGAAGCAAGGGCAAAAATGAACTATTGGGATTTCATCAAGATAAAAAGCTTTTGCACAGCAAAAGAAACAGTCCACAAAACCAAAAGGCAACCAACAGAATGGGAGAAAATATTTGCAAATGACATATCATTTAAAGGGCTAGTATCCAAAATCTATAAAGAACTTATCAAACTCCACACCCAAAGAACAAATGATCCAATCAAGAAATGGGCAGAAGCCATGAACAGACATTTTTCCAAAGAAGACATCCAAATGGCCAAGAGACACATGAAAAAGTGCTCAACATCACTTGGTATCAGGAAAATCCAAATCAAAACCTCAATGAGATACCACGTCACACCAGTCAGAATGGCTAAAATTAACAAGTCAGGAAACGACAGATGTTGGCGGGGATGCGGAGAAAGGGGAATGCTCCTACACTGTTGTTGGGCATGCAAGCTGGAGCAGCCACTCTGGAGAACAGTATGGAGTTTCCTCAAACAGTTGAAAATAGAGCTACCATAGGATCCAGCAATTTCACTACTGGGTATTTACCACAAAGATACAAATTTAGGGATCCAAAGGGGTACATGCACCCCAATGTTTACAGCAGCAATGTCCACAATAGCCAAACTGTAGAAAGAGCCACGATGTCCATCGACAGATGAATGGATAAAGCAGATGTGGTATATATACACAATGGAATATTATGCAGCCATCAAAAAGAATGAGATCTTGCCATTTGCAACGACGTGGATGGAACTGCAGGTTGTTATGCTGAGTGAAACATTTCAATCAGAGAAAGACATGTATCATATGACCTCACTGATATGAGGAATTCTTAATCTCAGGAAACAAACAGGGTTGCTGGAGAGGTGTGGGGTGGGAGGGATGGTGTGGCTGGGTGATAGACATTGGGGAAGGTATGTGCTATGATGAGTGCTTTGAATTGTGCAAGACTGTTGAATCACAGTTCTATACTTCTGAAACAAATAATGCAATATATGTTAAGAAAAAAAAAGAAGAAGAAGATAGCAGGAGGGAAGAATGAAGGGGAGTAAGTTGGAGGAGGTGATGAACCATGAGAGACGATGGACTCTGAAAAACAAACTGAGGGTTCTAGAGGGGAGGGGGGTGGGGGGATGGGTTAGCCTGGTGATGGGTATTAAAGAGGGCACATTCTGCTTGGAGCACTGGGTGTTATGCACAAACAATGAATCATGGAACACTACATCAAAAACTAATGATGCAATGTATGGTGATTAACATAACAATAAAAATTAAAAAAAAAAAGACAGAGCTGAGAATCCAGAAAGACCAGGGTGACTAGAATTTATAGGACAGACTACCAGAGAGGAGAGACAGGCATCAAGAGAGGGGGCTCCGGAGATGTGTAGATGTTACACCTCAAATGTTCAGTAGATTATTGCTCAGCTCATGCATGAGCAATGTCAAAAGCTGTGGAAAGAATTGTTTGAAAGGATTAAACAATGCCCAGTCCTTACACAGGGCTGGAGATATTGCCTGTTCTCATCAACACGATTTGAAAATCTCATGAAGTTCACTTACATATCTTCTTTGAAGACATGTCTATTCAGTTCTTTGCCTGTTTTTCAATTCGGCTGTTTTGGTAGTTGTCATTTAGTTGTGGAAAATTTTTATATATTCTGAAAATCAATCCATTATCTGTATTCTGAAAATTAATCCATTATTAGATACATGACTTACAAATATGTTCTCTCATCATTTGTATTGATTTTCACTCTGCTGATAGTGCCTTGGGATACGTAAGATTTTTTGATTTTCATGAAGTAAATTTGTGGGTTTTTCTTTTGTTGCCTGTGCCTTTGGAGTCATTGTCAAATCCAATGTCATGAGGCTTCCCTCTATGTTTTTTTTTAAGATTTTATTTATTTATTCATGAAAGACAGAAAGGGAGAGAGGGGCGCAGAGGGAGAACTGGGCTCCCTGCAGGGAGCCCAACTCAGGATTTGATCCCAGGACCCTAGGACCATGACCTGAGCTGAAGGCAGACACCTAACCAACTGAGCCACCCGGGCACCCCCCTCTATGTTTTCTAAGAATCTTACAATTTTAGTTCTTCATTTAGATCTTTGATTCATTTGAGTTAATTTTTCTTATGGTGGAAGGTAAGGGTTTGACACTGTTTCTCTGCATTGCAGATATCCAGTTTTCCCAACATCATTTGTTGAAAGGACTCTCTCCTCCCCATTGACTGTCTTGGCACACCGGACAGAATCATCTGACCAGATATGTTATGGTTCATTTTTGGACTTTGAATTCTATTCCATTGGTCTGCCTGCCCATCTTTATGCTAGTACCACACTGTTTTGATTATTGAAGTTTTATATTAAGTTTTGAAATCCAATTTTGTTCTTTTTTTTTCAAGATTGTTTTGACTATTGGAGTTCCATGAGATTCATACAAATTTTAGTATGAATTTTTTATTTCTGCAAAATGATGTCCTCGGGATTTTGAGAGGGATTGCATTGAACCTGTAGCTCACTTTGCATAGTATTGGCATCTTAATAGTATTAAGTTTTCCAGTCCATGAATATATTTATTAATGTCTTTAATTTCTTTCAACAGTGTTTTGTAGTTTTCAGTGTACAAGTCTTTCACCTTCTTCAAGTTTATTCCTAAGTATTTTATTTTATTATTTAATACTACTGTAAAAAAGAGTCATGTTCTTAATTTCTTTTCTTCATTTCTTATTGTTAGTGTATAGAAATGAACTGATTTTTGCAGTTGATTTTGTATCCTGTAACTGCTGAATCCTTTTTTTTTTTAGTTTTAGCAGGGTTTTTTTGTGTTGTGATTTTTTTTTGTTTTGTAAAATCTATAGAGTTTTCTACATATTAAATTATGTTGTCTGTGAACAGAGAAAATTTTACTTCTTCTTTTCCAATTTGCATAACTTTTTTTTTTTCTTGCCTAATTGCTCTGGTTGGGACTTGTAACACTGTGTTGAATAAAAGTGTTGAAAACAGGCAACTTTGTCTTCTTCCTGATCTTAGGGGAAAAGCCTCAGTCTTTCATCATTGAGTATAATGTTAGCTGTGGGTTTTTTCATGTACAGCCTTTATTAGGTTGAAATTTTTTTCTTTTCTTAGTTTTTGAGAATTTTATCATGAAAGAGCATTGAAATTTGTAGATTTGTGAAATACTTTTTTTCTCCATTAATTCAGATCATCATGTGATTGGTTTTGTTGTTCTTCAATTATTACTATTTTTTTTTAATGTTGAATCATCCTTGCTTTCCAGGAATGAATTCCACTGAGTCATGGTGTTTAATCCTTTTAATATGCTATTGAATCCAGTGTACTAATACTTTTTGAGGATTTTTACATTAACATTTATAGGATCTATTGGTCTGTAATTTCTTTTTCTTATAGTGTCTTTGTCTGTCTTTAGTATCAGGCATATGCTGGCCTCATAGAATGAGTTAGGAGCAGTTTACTCCTCTTCAATTTTTTGAAAAAAGTTTGAGAAAGGTTAGAGTTGATTCTTCTTTAAATAATTGGTAGAATTCACCAGTGAACACAAGAAACAACGTGTGTTTGTAAGGATGTGGAGAAAAAGGAACTCTTGTGCACTGTTGGTGGGAATGCAAATTGGTGCAGCCAATGTAGAAAACAGTATGGGGGTTCCTGAAAAAATTGAAAATAGAGTTACCCTTCAATCCAGTAATTGTACTACTGGGTATTTACTCAAAGAATACAAAAACACTAATTTGAAAGGATATATGCACCCTTATGTTAATTGCAGCATTATTTATATAGCCAAAATATGGAAATATGGAAGCAGCCCAGTGTCCATCAGTAGATGGATGGATGAAGAATATGTGATTTATATATATATTATATATATAATGTATATATAATGAAATATTATTTATTCATAAAGGAATGAAATCTTGACATTTGCAATTACATGGATAGAGCTAGAGAGTTTAATGCTAAGTGAAAAAAGTCAGAGAAAGACAAATCCCATTCATATGTGGAATTTAAGAAACAAAGCAAATGAACAAAGGAAAAAAAGAGAGACAGAGAGACACACCAAGAAACAGACTCTTAAATAAAGAGAACAAACTGATGGTTACCAGAGGGGAGGTGGTGGGGGGTGGGGGGGAGATGTATGAAATAAGGGATGAGGATTAAAGAATGCACTTATCATCATGAGCACTGACTAATGTATAGAATTGTTGAATCACTATATTGTACACCTGAAACTAATATAACAGTGTATGTTATCTAAAATAATAAATAGACAAAAAAGGAAAAAATACATGAGCACAGACATTAGCTCTAGGGGAGAAATGGGAGACATGAAGGAGCAGTACTCTGAAATGTTGTATTTTGAAGAAAAATACCAGACCTCATTTCACAAGGATATCACTCTATAAATCATGAAACATAACAATAGATAATATACACTTAAAAAAATGCATTTTGTGACTAAATGGCAGCTTGTATCACACTTCCTAAAAACTCACTGAAAATCATAATTGATTGGTTTTCTCTGAGCAGATAAACACATTTTTCTTAGTTTTGTCTCAGTGTGCTATCTTTGAATTTATTCTACCTTGAGTTCATCAAGCTTTTTGGATTTGTAGATACACATCTTTCCTTAAATTTCCCTAAATGGGAAATTTTTGGTCATTATTTCTTCAAGTAATCTCTCTACACTGTTCTCCCTCTCTTCCCCAAATGGGACTCCTGTGACGTGTATATTGGTCCACTTGATAATGTCTCATAAGTGCTTTAGGCTCTGTTCTCTTTTCTCAGTCTTTTTTCTTTTTCTTCCCCAGACTTGATAATTTAATATGACCTGTCTTCAAGTTCACAGATCCTTTCTTTTTTTTGCCTGTTTGAGTGAGCTGTTGAACATCTCTAGGGAATTTTTCACTTCATTTCTTGTATTTTTTGGCTGTAGAATGTCCGCTTTTTAAATGCTTTCTATCCCTTTATTGGCATTCTCATCCTGTTTGTATTTTCCTTATTTCTTTTAGTGTTTGTCCTTGTTTTCCTTTAGTTCTTGGAGTGTATTTAAAACAGTTATTTTGGAGTCTTTGTCTATTAAGCCTCATGCCCGTGTTTCTTCAGGGATGGATTGTGGAAATTTATTTTTTTTCTTTGAGTGGGTCATGTTTTCCAGTTTTTTTGTATGCCTTGTGATATATTGTTAAAAATTGACCATTTGATGAAACAGCTATCTCTCCCTGTCTTTACAGAGAGGCTCTGTGCAGGAGAGAGCCTGGTGTGAGAGCTCATGGTCTCTGCAGTTGTTTTCCAGGCCTATTTTCTTTCTCAGCCTGTGTATATGCTTAAATCCCCCCTGTATATATGGCTGCTTTTAAGTGTCTTAATTTCTCTAAGAGTCTTACCCTTGCTTCTTCTCAGGGCCTTAGCTGTTTTGTCATATTTCTCTATCAGTAATCTCTTGCCCTATGTATCTGCGGGATGTTAGTCTCCCTGCATCTTTCATGAACCATGCCTGTTGCCCTTCATGACTTTTCTTAGCCTGAATTAAGCTTCTGAGCTTTGAGTTAGGTGAAATCAACACCAATCCTTCAGGCAGCCCCCAGACAGAATAGAACATTGCAAAATGGATACAGTTTGCCCTCTCTGCTTTAGGGAAGGGAATTGGCGACTGGACAGCCACATTCTCTAAATCATACTATGGTATAGTGTGTACCATACCAGTTGGGCACGGGGTAAGAGCAAGTAAAAACATCACAAACATTCCTATCATTCTGGATGTGACTTATTCTTGATTGTCTACTTGGTTGCTATAGATTTTTGATTCCCAAATCTTCTATAAAATTACTTTGTTCTGTCTCTACTTTACTTAGGGTCTCTATGGGAGAACAAGGGCCTGGAGTTTCCTAGTCTGCCATCTGGATGATGTCACTCCATCTGAATATCACCTTTTTTAACCCTCATACCAAGACCATTATGGAACTCCTGTTATTACCCGCATTTCACAGATAGGAAGCCAAGACCTCCAAATTTAATCAACTCACTCCAAGTCTGGGAGCAAGAACAGTGCAAAGTGGGATTCAGACCAGGCAGTCTGGGACAGAGTTCACATTCTGAACCTTTCCACTGTCTCTTTATATTGGTGGGTTCTCCCCTCTCATCAATACTGAAATTGGACCATGTAAGGGCCCTAATGTCAGGAAACTCACCTGGGCTTAGAACTTTAAACTGTTTTTGTGATTTATAATGCTGCTCTAACAGCAATATCTTGTGTTATATAACATATCATTTTACCCATATGTTGGTATAGGTCACACAGGTGTGGGCATGAAGTGAATTTTGGTAGGTACCTCTCTAAGTGGTGTTCTGCCCACCCTCCATGCTGTGCAGGGGCTTGTCTTCCTTGACGTTTCAGAGTGTTAAGTTAGATGAATTATGTAAACTGCTTAGGAGAAAACTAGACACAGCCTACGCCTTTGGCACATGTAGTCTTGAATATTTCAGTGTTTTTGTCATTGCTTTATTCATTCTTGACAGCTCCATAGTGATGACCCAGGGCTGGCGGTGCCAACTCAGCTCCACTAGAGGTGTTTCCGGTCCAAACCTCCTCTCAGTGAAGCTCCTAATCATGCTTGATCACAGCTTTTCTGGAATCATCACCTCAGGCTTGCCTCCAAAGCTGGGCTGTGGGAAAGAGTTCTGTTAGAATTGACAGAAGAACAGGGAACAACAACACAAAATAAACCCAGACAAAAAACAACAGACTGAACTTTCAGTCTGGCCTGAATGTTTGTCCTCCACCTTATCTGGGTGAGATAACTTTTGGAGAAAGCCAGTAATCTGAAGACACTTGTTGTTTTCTCTTAAGAAGGGGTTAGCATCTTTGCTTTGGGAATGAGAGTGGAGATCCTTTCCAAACCTCAGCGTGAGGAGTTTGCAAATAAGTCTACATCTGATGATTTCAGGTGCGGTGGTCCAGGAAATTGTGCACAAGGGGATTCATCTGCTTCCTGTCTGCAGCTAGTAAATGACACGTGTTCCTTACATAATGTTTACATTGTCCAGTGCTTATCACCCAGAAGCCAGGACCCAGTGCTGGTTCCAGATGTGCTGATGGTGCAGGGTACTTTGCCCAAAGCCCCATGCGGGATAAAAGCACAGTTTATCCCATAGGTTTTGCTTTTTGTCTGAACATACGTTAACACCCCTGAGCACACCCAACCCGGACCTTGAATGACTGGGTGTTGGTAAGGGTGAAGGTCAGGTGAACAAGCGTGGGCTGAGTTGAGAAGTTAATCCTTGCTGCATAAGGGCCAAAGGTGTATACTGCCTACACGTGTATGAGGATGTGTCTGGACAAGGTCTTGTGGCTTAAGAGCCTGCAATACTCAGCCTATTGAGCAATTTTAACAATCATAGAAATGATTTTTCTGTCCAGCTCTATCTTAAGCCTGGCCATTCCAAAGCTTATTTTGAAAGCTTTTCTCTTCTTACCACAAAACCACCCAATTCCAAACTCCATCAATAACCAATTTCTAATAAAGAGAAGAAGCCAGGCACCTCCAACTCTCTAATTTTGCTTCTTCTTCTGTAAAGTGATTTCTTTTTTGCCAAATCTTACCAGAACTCTTGTGTATTAAATATTCACAGTGATCTAATCATTGCAGAGCCTTTACATTCACAGAAATGGACCTTGAGGAGTGAGTTGATAAATCCAGTGATGACATCCTTGAAGAGATTTACTATATATTGATAGTATTAAATATGAAGAACTGACATAACTATTCCTATCATTCAAGATTCTTATTCCATAGATTAAACACACACACACACACACACACACACACACACAAAACCCCAAAACTTGCATGTTATTCTGATTCCTAGGGGAGCAGATATTCATGGTAGAGAATTTGAAAATATAAAAAAATGTACCAAGAAGTGAAATTAAAATCTCCCGTAACCGCCCTCAGAAAAAGTTGATATTAGCACCATAGAGGTGTTTTCCCTGATGTACATATACAGACTTAAACAATGAAGCTGAGTTAGAGCCTTACGGTGTATTCTGTTGTTCAGCCTTAAAACATCTTGTCATATAGTGAATATTTCCTCCTGGCAGACAGAAAGATTATTCTCGAATGCAGATTTCAATGGCTGTCCTGGAATTCAATTGTACACAGCTCCCAAATGTATTCCATCTAACCCCTGTTGCTGATCATGGTTTCAAAATTTTCACAACTCTAAATAAAACAGCGATAAAAATCATATTTGCATTCCTCATTATTTTCTTAGAATAAAGCCCTAGAATTAAAATACCTGGGTTAGAATGTGTGCACCATGTTCAAGGTTTGGGGATTTGACTTTTCACTGCAGTCCTGAGACGTATTGCGCGGTCTCAGGCACAGGCTGTTCCCCTTCTCAATGATTTTCATGCTTGGAAAGGTCATGTTTTGTCTCCTTTTCTATGATATGTTAGGTGTGGCCACAGGAGGAGACATGGGAAAGGCACACACACCAAAACCCTGCAAAGCTGCTCATACTCACAGGTCCTAGAGGGGGGTTATCGCATGCCATGCATGATCACAGGGGCAAGCACCGGGTTTGGGGAAGCAGGAAACGCACAGAAGACAGGAGTGAGGGGAAGGTGTTGGCCACCGGTTTCTGTGGGAAAGGCAAGACAGGACAAAGTGAGCAGGATAGGATTGGCAAGTTTGAATAATTTCTGTGGCTCTAACTATGGGGCGGTCTCCAGTTGGTTCTGGGATGATAAAGACAGGAATTTTGCCTCCCGGGCTGGGTAGGCCAGCAAGAGGAAGTCTGGCCTGGATTGCTTAGTTTGCAATATCAAAAGCCATGCTTGCTGGGCTCTTTAGAATTGGCTAGCCCAGAGAAGGGCAGTCTCTCCCCAGCTGGAAAGGTTTTTTTTTTTTTTTTTTTTTTAAGATGTCAAAACATCACACTGTACAGGTAATAAAACCACATACAATTCAGGGAAGTAAAGCAGTGAACCCTCTTCTTATGCTTGAACCTGTTGGACTATGTACAGGGCCATGGGCCTCCCTTCTGTGATATTTCCACATGCAGATTTCACTGGTCTTGAAATGATAGGGTAGATTTTGTAGCTTTTGGCTATTTTAGCTGTCAGTCAACATTTCCTGAGTAGCTGATAAAAAAAAGAAAGCACTTGCCCCAAATACACCTCAGGCACTAAGTCTAGAACTGAAATGTCCCTGCTAGTCACACATTAAATGCATTTCTGGTTTGGGATGCCCTGAAGAGGAAGGACTTGAGGAGGGCACACAGGACAGAGTGGATGTGTGAGGGTCACTGAGACACATTTTGCCCATACCTCTTTTGGCCAGGTTTGGCCCTTTTCAGGAGTCCAGTAGCCAGGAAAACTTCTCCCTGCTGCAGAGAACTTCCTTCTTATGGCAGCATGGACAAGCTGGATCTCAATAATGGAGAAGTCCCAAGGCACCTCTGTCACAGACCACAGACCACCTGTTGAATGTCCCTCTGGCTTCAGGACAATGACCGAGCTTGCTTAACAAGGGGCACATTACGTAGGTTCTGTATGAGCTTGGCGTAGTTAACAGGGGGCTGTTTGCAAGGATACTAATCATAGAAGAACAATGGTACCAATAGTTGCAGTTAGTTATGAAGCATCTCTTGGCACCAAGTACAACTGGCAGACTTCCTGAAATATATTGCAGTGTCCTGAGGAGGGTTATACCAAGTCACTTCAAGCAACCTCAAACTCACCATCCTCATGGTGTAGACAGGTAAAGTGACATTTCCATCCCAGAGTTGAGAAAAAGGAGGTGTATAGAAGTTATGTGATTTTTCCAAGACCCTAGAGCCAGAATTTAATGGAAACAGGAATTTAATGGAAACAGGAATTATTCCCACTTTATTCTAACCCTAACCTAATACTCTCTCCACTATTATGCATTGCTTTGTTTGAAGATGAAAGCACATTTGTTTTGTGTTTTTGTTGAGACTGCAAAATCAACAACAGTTACTGATGACCCTTGGTTGGAGTTTGGATAACTTGAAAATTGCCCTGCACAGATTTACCCCCAGGGGCTGAAGAGCTTTCTGTCTGAGGTGTCTGCAGAGGATCCTTTTGGGTCTTCATTGGGTAAATCTTGTACAGAGTGGCTCCAAGTCTGTTAAGCCAGAAATCAAAATCAGTTTCTTTCTTCTTTTTTTTTTTTTTTTTTTTGGCTTCTAATGGATTGCTCATTTCAACAACCTTCACAGTCCCTGCCTTGTAGGAGTTTGTATTCTGGAGGCATTGCAAGGTTTGTGGTTGAGATTTATAGACAAAGAGCCATATCTACCAGCTCCATCCGTCCATCCATCCATCCATTCATCCACCCATCCGTCCATTTATTGTATTTTTGCTATTAGGCAGCTCAAAAATAAACAAATCTTGTATCAATCAGGATAAATTTGGTTGTGCTACAGTAATTCACTCTTAGTGAACTGAAACAGGAAAAATTGATTTCTCCTGCCTGGAACATTGCTGGTCACCATAGCAGAGAGGAAAGTTCTGAAAGCAATTAAATGCTCTGGCACTTAAATGCTCTAGCTTGAAAGTGGCAGGTGCCATTTCCATCCTAAGTAAGCGTCCAGAGCCAGCCCCATGGAACCATCAGCAGAGGACAAAGAAGGACAGTCCTTTCCTGAACCTAGAGGGCAGGTGGGTGTGGCCAGCGTTTCCAGAACAGTGTTGCTGACCACAGATCTCCTATTTCAACAGAGGGTTTCTAATCATTTGGGGATGTGGTGCTTACTCACGTTGATCAAAACAAGAGTTGACCTTTGGTCTGGCGTTGAGGTTAGCTTGAGGAACCGAGTGTGGATTTTTATTTTTATTTATTTATTTATTTATTTATTTATTTATTTATTTTAAGATTTTAGTTATTTATTCATGAGAGACAGAGGAGCAGAGAGAGAGAGAAGCAGAGGGAGAAGCAGGCTCCCAAGGAGCAGGGAGCCCGATGCGGGACTCGATCCCAGGACCCTGGGATCATGACCTGAGCCGAAGGCAGACGCTTAACCATCTGAGCCACCCAGGCACCCCCCGAGTGTGGATTTTTAGAAGGTGAATACAGATTTTAGGCCAATGTTTGCTAAACCTCACTGTTTGGAAATAGTTTTGCTCTTGCAGCTTAAATTTTTCTTTGCTACCTATTTCAGATGAGGGCGATAGAAAGGGGAGAAACAGAATGAAAAAAAGAAAAGCATGCAAACACTCGACTGCAGAGCAAACACTCATCCCCAAACCTCCTTCTTTGTCCCTTTGTGGCTTCTGTTTTCCTTCTTCCTCCTCAGCTCATGGCATTTGCTTCATTCAAGTCATTTTAAACACTTGACTATTTCCTAAGTCAAAAGAAAAAGGAGAGTATTAATAGCAGAAAGATTTAAAATCTGCTCTTTTTTAAAAAAAAATATTTTGGCTTTATCTTTTGAAAGTCTTGGCTTTACTCTCTATGCCTGCTGCTTTATTTATTTAGACCTAGCCAAGAAAATTCCCCTTCCCCATGAGGTATCTGCAAAATCTGCTGTCCTATGTGCTTGTGAAGGCCAGAGAGAGGGCTGTGGCCCCATGGCCGTGTGGCCTCGCGGCCGACCGGGCGTTAGTGAAATCCCTCCGAGCCCTGTGCCCGCAGCCAGAGACAACAGCTTTTGGCTGTTTCTGGCAGCTACTTAATTTCCCCTGAGCAGGTCGTAAATCTCCTTGCTGGGCTGCCTTCCTCCACTGGGAATGCCGGAAGCACAGTGCAGCTTGAGGTCTCATGGCTTCCCAGAGGTATGACAAAAATACAACCAAAGGATTGGGGGGCAAGTGACATTTGTCCTCTGCACAATTTTTACCTTAGGTTTCTCACCATCTTGGCCCTCCAGGGGACTTCTACCTGGAAGGTAGGTCCAGGAAGTCCCCTGTGACTGTCCCCTCAGCCCAAGCGCACAGGTACCAGGCTTCTGAAGAGAGACAAGTTGGATGCAGCTGAAAGTAGAGTTTTGCTTGAGTCCTTGTCACTCATGGTCACGTAAGACAAGGATGTGGAGTCACACTGCCTCCCGGTATGGCCAAGTCCTACCCTCGATCTTCTCTGCAGGTCTGGGGACCCATCATCCCCAAGCCTGGACCACAGTGACTGTGGGACCCAGCCACCCCCCGACGCAGGTCCGTGCTGACAGCAGCCAGGCCTTGGGCTTTTTCTCCCCCGCCCAGAGACCGACCCACTGCGCAACCGGCCCTCCTCCCTACCTGCCTTGGTGCCCCCAGGGACCCGCCCCTCCACTGCCACTTTGCCCTCTAGATCCTGTGGCTTTTTAACTCTTTCTTTTGTTCCCTCACCTTCTCTGTGGTCTGGGTCCCCCCTCTGATCTCTGCCTCTCCAGGGAAGCTCTGTCCCCTCTGCCTGCAGCAAACATCCTTCCACACACAGACACAAACATGCACAGCCAGCACACACACCACACACGGTTCACAAACTCACATCAATACACAGATATATCACACACACTCACATCACACACACCACACCCCCTCACATACACACACCACACACACACTCACATCACACACACCACACCCTCTCACATACACACACCACACACACACTCACATCACACACACCGCACCCCCTCACATACACACACCACACACATACTCACATCACACACACCACACCCCCTCACATACACACACCACACACACACCACACCCCTCGCATACACACACCACACACACACTCACATCACACACACCACACCCCTCGCATACACACACCACACACACACTCACATCACACACACCACACCCCTCACATACACACACCACACACACACTCACATCACACACACCACACCCCCTCACATACACACACCACACACACACTCACATCACACACACCGCACCCCTCGCATACACACACCACACACACACTCACATCACACACACCACACCCCTCACATACACACACCACACACACACTCATATCATACACACTACACTCTCCCCCCACAAACACCACGTTCACACACACATCACACACACCATACTCTGCCCCACAAATACACATACCACACAAATACACACTCATCATATACAGCACACTCTCCCCCTCAACACACCACACAAACACCACACACAAACACAGACATGACACACAAACATATACCATGGACACCACACACACGAACCCCCTCACCCCACACACCTGGAGCACCCGGGCAGGCAGTCTGCAGATGGAGATACGTGGAGCTGGAACTGGAAGGATGCCGAGAGATCACCGGTTTGTGTGTGGTCTCTGGCTGCGGGGGAGGGAAGGGGCGGTAAGAGCAGGTGGGCAGTGGTTCTGTCCTGCCTGATCTCCTGCGCACTTCTCGCTGCCCCTCGGCCTGAGGCTTCCAGGCACCACTGGCACCTGCTGAGCCTGCACAGGACCAGGGACCCTCAGCCAGAGGGACAGGAGTCAGTGGCTGAAAGCCCACTAGTCTATGTCCTCATGCATCCCTTTGAAGATGCTTTCTACCTCCTTCCTTGGAAGGTCCTGGCAAGACTGGGTCCACTTGCCCCCAGGGGCCACCATCTCACACTGTGCCCTGCATTGGCTTTCCTTCTTCCCTTTCCCCCTGGGGTCACCCCCAAGTGCATGTGTGCTCCCCAGTCCTTGTGTCAGGGCAAGGGAGGCAGAGTGCACACGGCTCTAGCAGCTGGTCCATAGTCTCTCGGGCTCTTTCAGGGGTGGCTCCCGTCTCCCTCCACATTGGGTCCTGTCCCTGACCCTTTATCCTGGGGGCTTCGGCTCTGTCCATGGTGCAGGGACTGAAGTGTAACCCACAAAAGCAGATATGCTGGAGTCCTCACCACCAGTCCCTCAGAATATGACCTCAGTTGCTATAGGATACTTACAGAGGCAATCCAGTCATAATGAGGTCACTAGGGTGGGCCCTAATCCTGAGAGGGTCATCATACAAGAGGAGAAATCTGTTCACAGAGACAGATGTGGAGGGAAGACAATGTGAAGAAGCCCAGGGAGAAGACAGCACTTGGTCGTTTGCATGTCTCGACCTGCAGCATCAGGCTACACGACGTCTTCATTCTGAGCCTGGAGGTGCTCAGAAAAGCCTCTCCTGGCGGTTGGTGATTCACAGTATTACGTGTAGATGGAATGCAAGCCCCCCACTTCCCTTGTTCACCTGAGACCCTGTGGGGTGTGGTGGAGAGGAGCCCTGAGCCTTCTCTTGTTCTGGAGGTAAGAGGGGCTGGTGAGGAGGTGCAGTCCGGGGCCATCTTACTGTGGGCTTCAGGCAAGTGACCCTGGCTGTTCCTTAGTCTCTCCCTTGTGAAATGTAAAATGTAATTCTTGCTTTCCTGGCCACGATCCAGGACAGCGCCGAAAGCCCCTCTGAGGAGGGAAAGTGATAGCCAGGGAAGTCACATTGTTGTCCCATGGGGCAGGGTTGGTCAAAATTCCAGAAGCTCTTGGAGCCTCTTGGGGGCCTGCTGGGGTGAAAGAGCATGGGTTTCGAGGCCACACAGAGTTCAAACTGCAGAACCCCTGCTTCCCAGCTTTGTAACTCACCTGAACAGTGGGGGATGGGTGACTTAACCACTGAGTTCCTGTGTGAGCCCTTGGTGCCTTGTGGGCACTCTGTAAATGTGGTCATCAATATCCTGAAAACCACAGTGGCTGCTAGTGATCTGGACATGAAAAAAAGAACAGAAAAGAAAACCTGCTGAGCCACAGAGGGTCCAGGGGAAATAAGGTAGAAAGTTCAGGAAAGCACCGGGACTTAGCCAAAAAAGTCTTTAGGGGGGGAAAAGAAATCGGGCCTTCAGTGAATACCTATTCCTCACTTTGGCCAGGAAGGCACAAGAATACTTACTCCTTGATGTTTCTCTATTGGGGGTGGGGGGTGGTCTCACCTCCTGCAGTAGAAGTGACCTCGAGATGCAGGAGAAGAGGGCATGTGGCCCACCCTGCTGGGCCCAGCCTCAGAGACAACTGAGGATTTTAACCAACCTCCTGAGCTGGGCCCTGGGTGACTGAACTCAGGTAGAATCTTATTTTCTCCCTCTTTTCTTTTTTCCTTTAACAAACACATGGGTGACAGCTCATCTGGGCTGGTGTGGTCTGGGAAAGAGCTGCATCTGTCCTTCTCTGAGAACAAGGAGGCTGTCCTCAGTCGCCCTCAGGATGGACTCTGCAAACTAAAGCATCTCTTGTCCAGAAAAGGGGAAGGGATTGCCCTGATCCCATGTCTGATGGGTGCCATGGAGCTCTTGCCGTTCCCAGGCAGGGCCTGGTCTGGGTCTCCTGGGGTGGGCTGGCCTTCTGGGTGGCTCTCAGCAGGACAGTCCTTTAAACCCCACTGGATGCAGCGACGGGAGCCACAGCACTCGGTGTGTGGTCCAGGACTTGGAGAGAGAGACCTAGGAGGGGGGCTGGTGGTGAGAAGGCCACTCCCTAGTCCCACACACGGTCTGCCCTGCAGCTGCCATGGTCCAGTACTTTCTTCTGACCCTCACTGTGACCTGGCTGTTCCCTTGGAAAGGTTTGTCCAGGCAGCTGCCAATATCCAGGATGGAGACTCTGGGGACAGCATCCCGAAAGCAGCCCACATGAGTTTTAGCTAGAAATAAAAAAAAGGATAACATTCAAAAGACAAAGCAGTTCCCTGTTCTTGGCTTGCTACCATTTCTATTGCTGTGCTCTCAGTGGGGCTCAGGACTGGTCACCTCCAAGAGGATTTTGGCCCTGTGGGCACCTGTGTCCTTATAGAGGGTCCACACAGCTCACAGGGATCCTTTCTTCATCATTGGGGTCATTTGCCCAGATCCTCTGCTTCTCTTGGCTGTGGGAAGGGTCACTTTAGAAAGGACAACTTTGGGTGTGTGCAATGACAAATTTGAGCCCAAAGCCCAACAGCCATCATGGAGCTCTTGCTCTGTGCCAAGAAGCATGCTTCCTGTGGAACGAACACTTCTCTCAGTCAGGGCTGGGTTCATTACCAACACACACCACAGCTCTGGTCAAAGCACAGATGTGGTTCCATGCCCATAGGTGATGATGGTGCTATGAAGGCCTTCCTGGAAGACTTGATGGCAGAGCTGGATTTTGAGGGATGAATAAGAGTCTGGGGTAACGGAATTGTGGGAATGGAGAAGGTAGACATTCCAGGCAGGCCATAAGCGTGTTCAGTGACATGAGACAGGCCGGTGTGTTTAGGAAACAGAGCATCTCAGAATGTCAGAGGGCTCATTGTGAACAGGCAGGTGGGTCTGAGTGAGAATACACTAGGGCTGCCTGATCATCTTCTCTGTACATGACCTCTTCAGCCACATAACTTGGACTCCTAGAGCCCTCCTGCTGGTTCCCCGCTGGAGTCCTCTGTGTCCAGCCACCCCATGGTACTCACAGCTAGGTTAAACTCTCTGCCCTCTCCTAACCAGGTAAACATACCCATCAGCATAGCCACATCCCCCCTACGTTTCAAACAGAATTCTGAATCAGCCTGTACTTGCTGGGGGTGTCAAGACCTCTCACCTGAGTTATTTCACTTGGTTCTCACATTCTTCCCTGAGAAATGGGTTTGCTGAGTCCCATGTCCAGGCAACAAAATGGAGGCTTGAGGATCAAGACTTGTTTCAAGCCAAAGAGCCAGGAAGTATAAGCTGGGTCTTGCCACCTGGTTCTGGAAAATGTCCACCATCAACAACCCCTAACAACCCCACGCACGCCCGCAGGTATTGTAGTGCCCACAGGTGGTCACTGTAGGTGACAGGTATCTTCCCTGCAAGAGATGGGCCCTGCAAGTCCAAGTTCAAAGGGCTGTGATCTGGTGACGATCATGGCCGATGTCTCCTGGGTGCCGAACACTCTATGTGCCTTCTCTGGTCTCCCCTTGGGAGCCAATGATGTGCGGGCTTATTTCCCAGCTCTTCAGGTGAGAAAGCCGAGGCTGGGCCCAGGTAAGCGACTCCTCCAGGTACCCAAGTCTGCCAGGCGAGGACAGGAAAGCTGTGCTTGCTCAGGTTCTCTTGCCTTGTGGGTCCAGCACTGAAACCTCAAGAGGGGGCAATAAGCTACTGGATCCTGCCTTTGTTTCCCCCGAGCAGGAGGGAGAGGAAGAGAACAGCCTCTGCCTGCCAATGCTCCTGTGCTCTTCAGCACCAATAGGAGCCGGCCGTTAGATGTGCTCTGGCTGGGAGAAAACACCAATGCAGGACCTGTGACTGATGTCAGGCTGCTAAGGAAAGAAGAGCTTCCAGCCTGGGGCACAGAGGGGACTCGTCCATTCTGTCCCCTCTTGTAGTCCTTCCTCCTCAGGGCTGCTGGACATAGGAGATGACACTGCTGCAGGCTTCGAGGAACCCCAGTCCTCCCTGGACCCCCTCACCTTGCTCAGCCCTGCACACATCTTGATTATCAGACAATTCGGGTGCAATGACCAAATGGTGTGGATAGCATAACGATTGACCTTGATTAGTAGTGGGACTTTGGAAACGTTGGCTTT
This sequence comes from Zalophus californianus, assembly GCF_009762305.2. Lineage (NCBI taxonomy): Eukaryota > Metazoa > Chordata > Mammalia > Carnivora > Otariidae > Zalophus > Zalophus californianus. Next base: position 91,647,140 of record NC_045602.1, read on the forward strand.
GCGTGTGTGAAAGTGCTTGCTACTTGGCATTCTGTTTTCAAGTTTAAAAAATGACATTTGTGGCTGGTGGCCCCATGGAGGCCATGGAGGCCACCTCCTTACTTTCACAGTTGAGGAGACAAGCTTAGAGAGGGCACGCTGTTTGCCCACTGTGATCTGGGAGCCTGCCCTGTGATAAAGGCATGCATGCTGGAAGCATCACTGAGCCTGCTCCTTCAGCACCCTGACCAGAAAGCAGACTGAGGAAGTGGGTGACTGACAGATGAAAAAATGATGTTCCTGTGGCTCCCAGGAAAGAAGAATGTGCCAACTACAGAACTTTGTAGCAGGAGAAAGTCCTCAGTAGGATCAGGAAGAATGTGCAGGTTGGGTTCTTAGGGAGGCAGACCCTGGGGCAGGTCGCATCTTAGGCACCCTGCCCCCCAGAAGAGATAAGAAGGACACAGGGTGGGGCTGAAAAGAAGCGGCCCTGAGACACCATCTGGCCAGAGACCCCAGCACATCCTGTGGGGAGGTCTGAGACTGGGATGACCCTTCGGAGTTGTCCTAGGAGGGACATGTGTCCCCAGATCTTGAGTTACATTACTCAGTCTTGGATGCCTCCCTCAAGGAAGGGGGCATGACTGGGTGAGGTGGTTCTCTGCAGCCGAAACAAATCCCCAGGGAGCTGACCATGCAGCTGAGGGCTCTGGAGCTAAGGGTACACCCTTAATTCCTGAAGGCAGCTGAGGGCTACATTTCAGCATCCTTTGCACACCACCCCTGAGACATCAGCCTCTCTTAAGATTTGAATCATGCCTGGCAGGAATCTGAAACCATCTGTCTTTCTGCAGATACCATGGCAGCCTCCCCAGCCATCATTCCCTGTCATCATCACCCACTTTGCCCAGCCAGAGTCAGAGAATTTTGCATAGACACTCCATCAGCTGGCATCCTCAAGGGCTACTATGTGCCTGGTTCTACTGGGGAAGTTGAGGCAGCTGGGACAGGGAGCAAGAAGCCAGTCAGGCTAAGAGCAGCTGTCTCTGGTGTAATTAGAACTGCATAGTGTCCTTCTGCATGCCTCTGCTCTGACCCAGGTGGCAACAGGAACACAGTGAACCACACAGAGATGGTCCCATGGGCAGCTCTCAGGTGCAGGCATGGATTATTCCTGAGCTGAAACTTGTCCAGCTCCAACATTGGTCCCAGGACCATCCTGTGGGGACAAGAGAAAGTCTGGTTCATTTTTTGTGTGTAATAGTTTTCTGATTCCATCTGGTTTTGTTATCAGGGTCTGTAAGGTGGGAGCATGCTGGAGAGGTAGCCAGAGGCTCATCATGGGGCCTTGTGGACCCTGGATTCCTGAATCTTTTCCCCTCTAGGTGTGATGGGAAACCATTGGAGGTTCCTTCTTTTTTGCTTTTACTTTTGTTACTCAAATGTGATGTGCATCCAGAAAAAATGCACAAAATAGTAGGTGTATAGATAGCTTTGGGGTGTATTGCCATCTCAAGATATTAAGTCTTCTAATCCATGAACATGGGGTATCTTTTCATTTATTTAGATCTATTTTAATTTCTTTCAGCAATCCTGTAGTTTTCAGTGTACAAATTTTTGTACCTCCTTGGTTAAATTTATCCCCAAGTATTTTATTCTTTTTGCTGCTGTGGTAAATATAATTGTTTTCTTAACGTAATTTTCTGGTTGTTTATTGATATTGTATGGAAATACAACTGATTTCTGTGTGTTGATCTTGAATCCTGTAATTTTGCTGAGTGTGTTTATTGCCTCTAGTAGTCTTTTTTTGTGGATTCTTCTGGGTTTTCTATATATCAGATCATGTTATCTGTGAATATTGATGATTTTACTTCTTTATTTTTAATTTTGATACTATTATGGGCTGAATTTTATTCCCCCCAGATTCATATGTTGAGACCTAACCTCTAATACCTCAGACTGTGACTGTATTTGGAGATAGACTTTGCAGAGGTAATTAAGGTGAAATGAGGCCATGTGGATAGGCCCCATTGCAATCTGACTGGGGTCCTTATAAGAAGAGAACATTTGGATGCAGGACGTGTATGCAGAGAGGGACAGCCATGTGAAGAGGGTGGCCATCTGTAAGCCGTGGAGAGAGACCTCAGGAGAAACCAAACCTGCTAACACCTGATCTCAGACTTTCAGCCTTTGGAACTATGAAAAAATAAACCTCTGTTGTTTACACGCCCAGCCTGTGGTATTCTGTATGGCAGCACTAGCAAACTAATACAGACACCTTTGTTTTAATAACATTGACCTTCCAGAAAATTGTTGCATCTGCTTCATGATCTTTGCTGGGGACTGTCTGCAGAGTTGAGGCCCTGACTAAGATTTTCTGACAAACAGTTGCAGATCTTATACTCATGTGGGGAGGAGAACTTATTCTGGCGTATTGGTTTTCCTGGCAAGGCTGGCTAGGTCAGGCAACATCCCAAAGAAACAGAGGTCTCTCCTGTTCTCTTTCCTTGGTCCCCAAGCCAAGACCATCCTTGCCATTTTAGGACAGCTTTGCCCTCCCCTTCTCCTTTGACACTTACCACACTCTACCCAAGATGGGTGTGGGCAAGTTCGTTTGACGGCACGGCTCATTGTCCTCTTCTTTTCAGTGATTTTGTTGTCCCACCCTTCCCTCTGTTACCGTCTGGTCTCGGTGTTGACTTTCATCAGAGGGGTGACTGTAGCCTCTCTGTGGTTCCCCAGCCACTAGGCCGTCTGCCTCACTCTCTCTCATGCCAGACAGTTAGGCCCATGCAGCCCCAGCTTTGACCAACCCACCTTCTAGTGACATGGAACATAAGACCTAGGAGGAGGGTAGGTATCCCACCCTTTTTACCTCTTCTTGGACCTCCTGTAACAACTCCCCATGTCCCTCGGTGGGCCACTGAGCTTTGCCTCCAGTGCCATTTTCCCTTCTTGTAAAATGGGAATAATGACATGATCCACCTACTCTTTGTGGTGGTCGATCCAAGAGGTTATAAATGCAACATGAAGAAATGGCAGCTCAGGGAAAATGCTTTCTCCAGACAATATCACCTTCAAAGGTCATTTCACTTGGAGTTGTGCAGCCACCTTCTAGCATGGAGAAAAATTCTCCAGAATGACCAATAAGGCCATTCATTGGTGCAAGAAATAGGAAAGGCCTCTGCATGTAAGTCTGAAGCCTGAAGTGTTCTCAGCTTCTGCTGCATTTCCCTTTAGATCGAGTCAGACCTCAATTTGTCATTTATCCATCCATGGCTCAATTTTACAGCCATGATGCTTCTCCCATTCAGACTTGGGTTTGAATCCTGGCTCTCTCACCCCTCAGGTGAGAGACTATAAGAGCTGTGTCTACTTGAATGTTGCCTCAGTTTCCTCTTCTGTAAAATGGGGATGCTAATCCCTGTTTCATGGTGTTATCATGAAGATGAAATGAAAGAGTGGCTCTAGATACTGGATCTAGAATGTCCCAGGAGATTTATTTTAAGATAATAATAAAGTATTTATGTACAGGAAAGTTCACAGAGAGTGGTTTATTACAGGGAATAATAGAAAACAATCTAGGTGTTTACGACTAGGGGAGACAGTAAATCCATTGAGACCCAGGAGACCCATTATAGGACAGCAGAACATGGTCCCTACAAAAGATGATGCAGGTATACTTTCAGTGACATGGAAGGGTGGTCACAATAGAGTGTAAATTGTTAAAATACAGATTATGGCACTTTTCTTTAGAATAGCCTTTGGCAGTGGGGCCATATTAGTTGTATCGGTCAGCATCTTCTCACCCACAACTGTTTCAGGGAGCTCCCCCTTGCCCATGTCCTCACGGCCAGGCTTAGGCCAGGGACCCTGTCCTAGTCATGTTCATGAGACAAGGCTGAGCAACCAGATTCTTTCTTTTGGAGAAGAATCTTGGAAAGCAGACAGAGTGTTGAGCACAAGCACTTTGGAGGTGACTCCCCCTTGGGGATGTAGAGCAGGGAGGATGGTGGGTCAGGAGCCAACAAGGGAAGCTGTTCTGTAGCAGGCCAACTGGACTAGGAGGAGGTAGGGAGGAAAGGTCTGCAGCCTCAGGGAATGAGAGTGAAGGAGATGGAGAGTCTGAGAGTGACCACTGAGGCCTTGTCACCGTCATGGAGCTCAGCTTCACCCTGCCCCCTTGCCATTGAGAGGTGTCTCTGTGGGGGTGGTCAGTCTGGAGAGGCAAAGGGACAGGGTGAGTGCCATCATCATGAGTTGTCCTGGGCCTCCGGGCAGAGAAAGAAAGTAGAGCACACAGTAAGTATTGAGAGAAGCCTGAGGATAAGAAATAGAACCTTCCACATGCCATACAGGAAATGGGGCTCAGTGCCTGTCTGTATGCTCCCACCTTCACCAGGTCAGGACACACAGACTGGCTTCCAGCTACCAGCGTTGTGGTCTCTCTGCCTTCAGATCACTTAGTCCATGGAAGTCTGCTGGTGTACAGGAAAAAAAAAACACTGGAAAATTAACATTTCCCACCCCTAGCAACAGACCTCAACCAATGACTCATGCGGGTGGGTGTAGAAATACCCCAGCTCCCTTGCTCCTTGGGGTGCGGTAACTCAGGAGTGCGTGTCTACTCTGGGTCCTAAATTTCCAAGAGGGATAGAGCCTTGGTCGCCCTCAGTGGTGACCTGCTTGCCAGCACACCCTTTAAGGGCTCCCTTCTCTTTCTGGCCTCACTTCCCCCCTCCTCCACTCCTGTATCCTGGGATCAGATAAGCTACTCACACCCACATCCTCGTCTTGGGTCTGCTTCTAGGAGTACCCAAACTGGAGCACATCACCAAGTTTGGTTTTCTCTGCCCTTTCTGGCATCCTGTAGACTTGTCATTTTGCAGCTGACATGGGGTGTGTGTGTGGGGGGTGTTATGGACTGAATGTTTGCATCCTCCCACCCCTCCGAATTCATATATTAAAACATTCCTCCAAGGGGATGGCATCAAAAGGTGGGGCTTTTGGAAGGTGCTGAGCTCATGAGGGTGGAGCCCTCACGCATGGGATTCGTGTCCTCATAAAAGAGACCCCAGAGAGCTCCCTCACCTTCCCATCACAGGGGGCCCAATGAAAAGATGGTGGTCAACCAACCAGCAACAGGGTCTTCACCACACACCAAATCTGCCGGCACCTGGATTTTGAACTTCCAGCTTTCAGAACCGTGAGGAGTATATTTCTGGTTTTTTTTTTTATGGTTTTCTTTTTTATTTAATCAAAGACTGGTGGATAAACATAAATAGAGCACAGTTACTTCAGATCATTCTTCATATTGTATACACACAGACCGATGAATGTAATCTGAAAGAAACCTGCGGTCGGCAATGAAATGCATACAGCTTTTCCTTCCCTTGCTCAAAAAAATTTAAAAACACAAAAACTTAGAATCTCATCAGCACACGCTCTCTTGTGACAAATGATTCAGACATAAATAGGGGTGCAAAGAAACTATATGCTAACATATGTAGAACCTTGGTTAATGAAAACCCAGAAGCAGCCGTAAGGATGAAGATACATTCAGTGACTGGTAACTAGTTGTGCCCTGAGGGGCTCCACTGACAGAGATCCTGCTGCAGAGAAAAGCTATGTTACACACACAATGAGAAAATGAACTGCAAGATCAACACCATGCATGTTTAGTACTAGAAAAATCACAGCCTTCCAAAATTTCTCCATGTCTGTTATAAAAGCCTTCTGCACTCAACTAGAATTAAAATGATCTTAAAAGGGTAATACTTGTAAAGTTTACTTAAGTCTTTTCAGCCACAGAAACTGCAATGGAAATAAATGTTCAGAGGCATTTTCAAGACAAAAACAAAAATCTATTCTTCTGATGACATGCATGATTAAAAGGTCTATGCAAGGTACATTGCTCTACATTCCCAATGACTAGGAAAAAAACCTCAAGTCAATTTTTAGTTTGCAGATGGTCAAAGGATTTTGTATTCCAGCAGGAGTTCAAATCTTCTGGATCTTTTCACCAACAACTACTGGATGTTCTTTTCTGATTTTCTCAGCAGCATCAGCTTGGTAATTCTAAGAGCAATTGTGTACATCGGAGTAACGGTGTACATCACAGTAAACATTTCCACACCGGCATTCAAACCCAGTAAGTCCCGCTTTTATCCTGCACATGAAACAGTGATTCTTTTTTTTTTGTTTTGTTTTTGTTTTTCAAGAGACTTGCTTTGCTCTTTAGATCGCTGTTGTGCCGTATCTGACACAGAAGCTTGCTTTCTGTTTCAGGTCCTGCTTTGTCCACAGGTGTACTGTCCACTTGGGAAGATGCTACAGATACTGATAAAAGTGACTGATTTGATATGGGGCTTGGCTGCACAGATGCAGGCATGGAGTCTAGCGGTGACTGAGCATCCAGGACACCACCGTCTGTGCACTGGATGGGTAAAGATTCAGACAGACTACTGACAGAAGCTGCAGGGGGCTTATTCTGCCATTATTACTATTCTGTCTTTGAAGATGTTCTCTATAGCACACTGAACACATGCCATTTGTACGAGGGTTTCCATAAAATCTGCAGCCAGTGGAACAAAGCACAGGCACTTGGCTGTCATTAGTTTCTTGAGCCATGTTCCTCTGTTGCACACCTGGCAGCGGCCCTCCCTGCCTGCCACGCTGCCCGCCACCGCCGGTCGCCGCCGGAGAGTGGGGACAGGTGAGACGGCCGAACCTCTGCTCGCTCTGGCCCACCACCGCCCAATGTATTTCTGTTGTTTAAAATCCACTCAGTCTCTGTGACCCTGCAGCCCAAACAGACTAGGGTGGGTTTGTCACCTTTGGCTGTCTGAGGTCATTGACAGTCACCATCTTCCGCTCTAACTCCCAGGTCTTAGGGGCACTTCTTGTGGTTTAGAGACTCAAAGATCTCGGGTTCTTTCGCAACAAAGAGCTTCTTAGCTTTGTTGCGCCACAGCCATGTGGTTGAGTCTGAGACTCCAGAGGGAAGCCGCTTGTCTGGCTGGAGTGGCTCCCACAGCGGCACGGGGAGAGGTTGCCCTTGGAATCCTCTGCTCAGATAAAAAGGGATTTCAGCTAGGTGCTGCCAAGAGTTATGCACAGGGGCAGGGGGTGGCTTAAATGTATTAGTGAAGTCGTCTGCTGAGTAACGGAATTGCTGAAATAATTTGCTGCGTTAAACAAACACGGGAATGCAAAACACAAAACCATACCAAACCAGACAAAACCTCCCTTCAACCTGCCGTGCACCCAACAACTGCTTGTTTACGGAACGGCCGTGGCCTGGGAAAATTCTGTTTGTGGAGACAGGACATCCTGCAGGGGTTATTCCTTGAGGTGAAGGGTTAAGTTGTCTCCTGCACATCGGCACATTCACACTCCAGATGTCAAGATGCAATTTTTGTTTGTCTTTGCTGGGGAGACCCAAGGCTATCTAGTGATGTCAGATGTTTTCTGCTTGCATTTCCCAATTAGCATTTTCTAAAATAAATTATTTAAAGATTTTATTTATTTATTTAAGAGAGAAAAAGAGACAGAGAGTACAAGCAGGGGGAGAGGCAGAGGGAGAGGGAGAAGACGACTCCCTGCTGAGCTGGGAGCTCAATGTGGGGCTCGATCCCAGGACCTGGAGATCGTGACCTGAGCCAAAGGCAGACGTTTAACCATCTGAGCTATCCAGGGGCCCCTCTAAAATAAAATTTCTAAAAAAAACAAAACTGAGAACACTGGAGATGTTGCAGAAATCACACGGGACCTTGCTCACTGACTACATTTTCTAGGCCGCTCGACCTTCCCACTTCCCTCACTATGGTTCACCTGGCGGTGTCCTGCCCACTTCTTGGTGGGTTCTGTCTGACTTTCCACCAGCACGGGGTCATTCCTGTCACCACTGGCTCTTCCCAGGGCCGTGAGAAGCTGTACCCCTCACAGCTCCAGGTGGCTGCAAATGGGGGACTCACTCCGAGAGCAGCTCTCCCCCAAGGCCTGAGGGAGCTGGTCAAAACACGCCCTGCAACCTGGCCTTTGGCTGGGATAATGCTGAGGCACGTGATTTGCAGTCTCGAGTTTCTCTAAGGCATTAAGCTCATTGCCCACCTAACGCCGCACTGGCTTGCTGGTGCCTATTCACTGGCTACCTTCTTCACAGTCCTTGACGGAGATTTGGGGGAACCCAAACCAAGGCACACTGCCCCGAATTAGTTTTCTAAAGAAAGTCTGACTGTGTTATGTCCAGGATCAAACACCTCGAGGATTTTCCCACCACTACCAGAGAAAGAAAGAAGCCCTTTGTTTGGTGCTAAGACCTTTCTTCATCTGTCCTCAAGCTTCCTTACCAACCTCACCTTGTGCCCTCCACCTTCGAGCCACTGCGGGTGCCCCTAGAGCTGCACCTGCTCCAGCCTGCCCCTGTATTCTTGCACAACCTCTTTGTCAAGAATGAATGCTGTTGGCCTTGTGGCCCCAGATCAGATGGCATCTCCTTGAGCAGCCTCCCTTGATTTCCCCAAAGTTCCTGTTGGCTACTCTCTGCTTCCACAACTTTCAGTGTGACCCTCTATACAGCTCATGCACATATGGTGTTGTGTTCCTGGGCTCGAGGTGAGTCCCCTCCACCAATGATGAGTGTCTTATCCCCTGGGACACGGTCTTATTCTTCCTATAGCTCCAGAGATGACCAAAAGGGCTGACTCTCAATAGTGTTTTATTTTTACCAAAGAATAAGCAATGCGTGGATTTGTGTCTTATTCTCCCGGAGTTCTGGGGGGCGGGGGGAAGGTGGGGTTTTGTACAACGTAACTCAAACCCTGCCATCGCATGCTTGGACGTGGCTTGTCAGCTCACTGACACATCACCAGCACCTACGACTGATGCTGTGACCTGGCCTCTGTCCAGCTCTCCGAAGGCACTTCCCTTCTTCACTCAGCCACACTGACCTTTACTGTCCTTTGCACATACTGGCCTCATCAGGCTCCAGGGTCATGGGACTTGCTGCGCTCTCTAACCAGGAGGCCCTGCCCAGGGACTTACCAGCCAGCTTCACCCTAATGCCACCCTAAGAGTGGTGGAGGTCACTCTTTCCCTGGCTGCCCTGCCTAAGGAGGCTCACCCCTTGACAGGCACAGAACCCTATTTGGTGTGAGCACCGGAGCCCAACTTCTTCCTTCGTTAGTTGTCTGCTCGTTTGCTGTCTGAATCCCCCACTGGGGCATAAGCCCTGTGAGTGCGGGGACTTTATCAGTGATCTTTGTTTCTCCATCCCTGACATCTACCCAGTGCTGGCCTGATACACAGAGCAACCATTACCACCTGAACGGATGTTGGTTTCCAATTCTCGAAGCATTCCATGCATCCAGAGATAAAACACAGCCACATGGATATGAATACTACACTCAGGTCCCATTGTCTGGCATCCTTAGGTTATGAGTGAAATTTTCCACACTGTTGAAGTTTAGACATTTAAGTACATTGAAAAAGTAAAGTGCAGTTTCCAGACATTGTTCTAAATTATATTAAACACAGACTTCTCGGTCTTCAGGAAATAAGCGTACCACACAAATGTCAACCTTTTCCTGAGCCATTTCAAGCACATGGCTTTCAAGCACATGGCTCTCCTGCAGTGGGGCATGGCTTGTCGCAGACTGGAAAAGGCCTGGTCCTAATCCACCCAGGTATCAGTGCCAACCAGCGCGAGGGTGCTGGAGGTCCGAGGTCCCCGGGGGCTTCTGGAGCCAGAGCTGAGGGCCAGCCATTCGGCTGGGGTGCCAAACAAGTCGCTTCTGAAACAGCTTCCGGGGGTGTGGGCACATTCTAGCAACGGCCTGGAGCGCCTCTGCCCAGAGCACGAGACTCACGGTCCCCACCCACCCACCCCCATGGGGGACAAGTGCCCCCGGCCCCACTTCCACCCCTGAAGTATTCTCCTCACTGGGAAGGCCACGTCAGATTTGTTCTGAGGAGAAGTTTCATACCTCTTTCTCCTCAAAGACTGAGTGCTGCAAAAGCAGTTGAAAAATAAATAGAAAAAGCTCCTCTCTGAAGCTGCACACGACAGTGAAGAGAGACGCAGAGAGACAGGAAGGCCTGGGATGGGGTGCGAAAGGAGATCCGAATAGGGGTAAACAGGGAGATGAGGGAGGGGGACACAAGAAGGGAGGTGCAGGCTGGGACGGGCCACTTTGCCAAAGAGTCAAAGGGGACAAATCATGACCCGCAGTCACCCAAGCATTTTGGTCAAGTGGGATGGATAAAGGAAAAATATTTGTTTATCAGATAATTTCAGGAATGTGTGCTCTTTCTCACAGTTGATAGCTTTCCCTGGAAAATGTCCCACGTGGACAGAATTGGCAGGGGCAGAACACAGAGCAGCCAATGTGTGACCACCAGGGCATGGCCCAGAGGACAGCCCTGCGGCCACCACCCGCGAGGCGAGTTGGCCCTCCCTCACCCTGGATCGACCAACGGTGATCGGCAAGGGAGACATTTCCGGAAAGGCAAAGTGCACGGCCCCGAGCCCGTGCCAGCCCCTTGTTGTGGATGGGAGTGAGAGCCAGCCATGGCTTGGCACCGTGCAGGGGCTCTGCTTATCAGCTGCCAGACCGGTACCCCAGGACGGGTTTTGGAATTGATGGGCTTGAGCTTCCTTTCCCTCCACTTCTTACTGTTTTGCGAGGCTCCAGAGAGTGAGGGGGAGAAGCAAGCAGACTCTCGGTCCTGTTGAATGCATGGGGGAGACGTCTAGACCCTGGGGGCCCAGTGGCCACGAGGGCCATCACCAGCTAGAGTTCCTGTTCCTGCTTGCCCCTTGCTGCCACTGCCCAGCCTACCGGTGCCACCCAGCCCAGGCTAGAGGAAACTTTCGGGGACTCCAGGGCAGTGCTCTTAAACCTTGGTACTTATCAGACTCATCTGCATGAAATCCAGATGCCCAGGGGTCCCGGCATCAGCATCTTGTGAAGATTGCGGGTGATTCTGGTGTGCAGACAGGCAGTGACTCACGGCTTTGTAGGGAAGAAGAACTGAAAGTGCCTTTCAGACTTAGTTTCTGGGCCCTATTCACGTCACCTCCCTGGTGTTTCTCGAAGTCCACCTGCCCGTGTCCATCCTCATCCAGGGCCAGCTGCTCTCCCCAGGCTGTGGCAGGACCTTCCTCTTTGGTGTCCCAGCTCTGCTCTGTCCCTTCCCCCAGGCTTTTTTTCTTTTCTTTTCTTTTCTTTTCATTTCTTTTCTTTTCTTTTCTTTTTTAAGATTTATTTATTTTAGAGAGAAAGAGAGAGTGTGTGCACACAAGTGGGGGGAGGGGCAGAGAGAGCAGACTCCCTGCTGAGCATGGACCCTGACACAGGGTTTGATCTCAGGACCCTGAGATCCCAACCTGAGCTGAAATCAAGAGTCCGATGCTTAACTAACTGAGCTACCCAGGCACCCCGTCTCTTCCCCTAGTTTTAATACACTTGTTTTCAGGCCAAAAACCAAGATGCCAAGAATGGCCTCCAGGGCTCTGGCCTCCTTTGCAGCCTCCTTCTCCTTAATGCCCTCCAGCCATGGGGCTTTTCCTTTCAGTTCCTCAGTTGTGCAGGCCTCACCCTACTCAGGGGTTTGCACATGCTGATCCCTCTTCTAAACACTCCATTCCCCACCCTAGATCATTCCTCCTGAGGATTGCGATATAGCACCTCTTCCTCTGAGAAGTCTTCCCTGACCACCATCCCTCCATCACTCAACATGAGATGTACTCCCGTTATGGGTCTTGTCACCTTTTTCACTTTGTGTGCATGTATGTGCAGGTGTGTACAAGTGTCCATATGCACGTGTGCTGCCCATGTGTGTGTATGTGTTTGTAGGACGATTTGACCCAGCGTCAGCCCCCTGGCTCAGCCACCAGCTCCACATAGTGGAGAGCCCACGACGCAGTGCTTGTTTGCCTGCTGATGCATCCCCAGCACTTTGCAGGGAGCCCCGCCTACAGTAGGTGCTCCACAGATTTGTGTTAACTGAAGAATGGATTCTTGTACCTGATCTGGCAAGATGAGGCTCACAGACATGCCTCCCCATTTGTGAACCACTCCTTCTGATCTCTCTGGTCTCCTGTTCCCAGGTTGGACCTGTCCTGCTGCCTGTGGGACTCTAACAGATGGGGCTTTCAGCTCTTGCCCCAGCTGATGGCCTGGGGTGGTGTGAAGTGTCACTGCTGCCCGCTCCCAGTGTCGGCCTGGGGGCGGGGCGGTACCTGTTTTCCAGTGAAGGTCCTGCCTTCACCACGGTCCTGGGCTCCCTGTGGGACCGGCTGTCAGATGTGTGGCTTCTTCTGATGTCCAACCTGGATTCAGCCTTTACCCTTGAAGCCTGGATTTACTTTTTGGAAACTTCCATACATAATTGGGTGTCAAACGGCTGGGAAAAGGTCGGCTGTTTGGTCATAAAGGATCGGTGTGGCTTTTCCACTGAGGCTTGTAAACGGGTGCAGAGGCAACTCCAAAGTGAAGAGACAGAGGGTATGTGCGTGATTCCCCTTCGGCTGGCCCACCCTGTCCCCTCTGCTGCCCTGCAGTAAGACCTGCCCAAGACCCAGCGGGTTCTGAACCCAGTGTGTCAGCCCAGGCTGCCTCCTCCTCCTTGCCTTGCAGACCTGTTCCTACAGAATGTTCCAGACTTCCCCTGGCCGATTTCCCAGGGCTCCGCAAGGCCTGGCCAGCAGAGGGCACGGTCCCCTACATTCCGGAGGCAGGAGGCCAAGAGCAGTCTTGGGGGCCTCTGTGGCTCTAACTTTACCCTTTCCAAGCTATAGGGAGCCACAGAGGGGCCTGGTGGGAGCTCGAGGAGACATGGGTGTCCTTGAGGGAATTTCACAGAGGTGGCCGTTCCCAGATGGGGGTCCCCCAGCAGAGCTCCCCCAAGCTGGGTGCACAGATGCCCCCTCTGCCCTCAGTCCTGGCCCAGGCCCAGGCTCCTCTGTCCCAGGAACAGACCATTGTCCTAGACTGGGGTCTCCCCATGGTGGGGCGGCAGCTGGGAGAACTCAAGGAGAGACCTCTGATCTACTCTCCGTGTTTTCCTTGGGCGGGGCAGGGTGAGAGGCAGCAGCTCAGGCGATTTCATGTTTATGTGGACAAATGCTGCTGAGTACCTTACGACACGCCAGCCACAGTGACAAGCACTGAGTGAACCAAAATGTGAAGGCCCAGTCCTCGTGCCCCGTGCTGTCCGGTGGGGAAGACACATTCAACACATAATTGCATGCATTACTCCAAATTACAAATATGGTGAGTACAATGAAAAATAAGAGAGAGGGTGCCCTGCGAGAACAATGGGGGTTCTGCCTGCTGTGGGGGCTGGGGGTGGGTCCATGAGGCCCTCCTCCTCCTGAAGTTCAAACACCAGGCCATGACCTCCCTCATCCCTCTGTTCCAAACATCCCTTTAGCAGGGATGCCCTGGCCTCACTTTAGCAGAGAAATGTGCCCGCCCCCCTTTCAAGGCCTAAGTTAAAACGCTTTTCTGCTCTGAAGCTGGCCCTCCCATTGGGCTCCACACACCTGTAAGCCATGTCAGCTCTAGGGAAGCTCCTACTCAATTTTACCATTTCCAGCACTGTTTTCCATTTGCATCACGTGTGGTACTCTGCTCTCCCTGTACTGGGTGTGAACTCGTCTCAGAAAGGCATTCCGTGTTGGAGGGCATCAGAATGTCTTGGGATTAACCTGTCACTCAGCACGTTATTTATCTCTCAGTCTCCTGCTATCCCTGAGGGGTCCCAAGGATAACAATGATGAGCCAAAAAGATGGAAAAATGGGGTGAACTGTGCACAGATTTTTAAGGGAAATGCCTGGGTGAGAGCAAATTGGGGGAGAGCTGGGATGAAGTTGGTGCCGTATCTCAACCTGGGCGCTCAGAAAGGCTAAGCCCTCTAAAACCAAGAGGTGGCCTGATGTTGCATATTTGCACAGAGATTTCCTGTGCTTATGTTCACGTGCTAGTATTGCTCAAGGACTTCCAAACTGCTCAGTCATAGTGGATTCACCCTCTGTCTGAATCCCTGTCTTCTGAACAAAACGTGAGTCCCTGCTTAGTGACAAACCAGGCTGGAGGGCTCGGGGGTTCCTGGCCTCAGCCCAGGACACCCCAGCTGGAGACAGGGCCTGTGCCTCCAACTCATCTGCTTTGTCTGGCCTCGCCCGTCCCCACCTCCCATCTGCCTCAGTGGTGCAAAGGCAGGATGTTTACTTGGCAGTACAGCCTTTTCCGTGGGTTTTCACACAACTCTGAGACTTGTGAGAAAGACTCGGGGTGTGCAGCTTTTGAGATTCTGAGAAAGGTCTCTGAGGGGTGACACGCTCCGGGGAAAAGGCTCCCCGTGCGTGAAGGGTTCGACTGTGAGTGGGAAATGCCCCTGCGTGGCACGTGTGGATGCTGGCTCTTCTTTCAGAAGCCCACAGAGCTTGGCCTGGGAAGTGCTGCGGCAGCAAGATGTATTTGCACGAAAAATGGGATTTCTAAATCGCATCGCCTGCACATTGCCCAAGAAAGAGCATTGTGAATGCTGCACCCCAGCCTCATCCCTCCTTGCTCCTGAGGAGGGTTGGTGCTGGCCAGTCAGGTTTGGGATGCAGACAGCGTGGAGCAAGTCCAGCCTGGGTGGGAGGAAGGACAGGAAGGAGGGAAAGTCTGGCTTCTGGCATCAGCCTCTGGGCCGACTTTGGTTTTGAGGGCTTCAGGGAATGGATAAAGAGGAGACACAGCTTTTCAGTCAGTGCGAGAAGCTGATAGAAGGCCCACAGGGATTAAACCAGCAAAGACTTAAAGGCTGGAAGTAAGGAGAGCTTTTGCCAATTAAAGCGTGAGCCTACGGAATTCTGGAAGAACAAGGGGATCAAATAGAATTTTAAGAAGTGCTGGTTCTGGTTCATCCCCCTTGTCATTCTTCCAGATACTCGAGTGAAAACTGAAACTAACTTTTCATATTTTGGTTTTGGGGCTGTGTTCCTTTGAGTGTGACTCCATGTGTAGACCAGGCTATATGAAGCTCCAGTTTGTATTTGGGTTACACACACACACACACACAGACCACACACATCACATACATGCCACACACACCAGACGTATGCCATATACACCACACATATACCACACCACACACACACATACACCACACTCACATACATACCACATACACCACACACACATGCCACACACATCATATACATGCCACATATATCACATACATGCCATACACACCATACACACACCACAGACATCATATACATACCACACACACACACACACCACACATGCATACACATGCTACACATACACCACACACACATCACATACACACCACACACATACCACAGACACATCACATACACACTACACACACACACACACACCATACACACATCACATACACCCTGCAGACACACTACACACACCTACCACATATACTACACAAACATACCACACACACCACACATGCATACACACACTACACATACACCACACACACATCACATACACACCACACACATACCACACACACACCATACATATCACACACCACACACATGATAGAAACACATCTGAGAGATTTACTTCTCAGATAAGAGTTGAGATTATTCAACCCAACGTGCAAATACATTTAATCAATTGTTCATTCATCTATAAAACCCCCATACCTATCTTCCAGATGGATTAAAGTGCAGTTTTATTTCCTTTCCTGACTCATTTTTGTCTCCCAGGCAAAGTCATTTGCACACCAGCTACCTTCAAAAGGCATGTTGCCCAGGCTAAGAAAGTAAGCCTCCTCTCTGGCTGAAATTTCACAGTGAATCCTGGTCCAGAAATAAATCATAAAAATAGATAGTCTTTCCTCATCTGCTGTAGACAGCAAAGTGTATCCAGCCCTGTCAAATTAAAAACTGCTTACCAGGGACCGTGTCAGCTCTGGGTGAGACTATTATAGACCAGACTTGCCAAACTCCTCAGCATTTGTGGACAGAACAGCTTCCCAGGCAGCTGAGAGCTGACGTGCCAGGGAAAGTAAAATCCAATGACAAGATGGATGAGCATTTCTGGCTCTTGTTTTGTACCTAATTACCCAGAGGAAAGGCTGACAATGGGGACTGTAAATTGTGCTTGGAAAACAATCCTGGGTGTGGCTCTCCCCTTCTGTGGCCTCCCAGAGGCCAACCCCACGGCAAAGCAGTAGCTTTCCTTGGGCTGTTTCTCCTTGGCCAGGAGAGGCCTCCTTCTAAAGCAACCTCTTCAAACATGCTTTCCTGCTCCAAGTGCCCTGCCCATACTTCCTCAGCATTTCCCTTCTCCAAGCGAGGCCTCACCCCCTTCCTGTTTTCCTGGCCCCTAATGACTCCAACCCAGGGAAGGGAAATGTGATACTGATCCCTCTTCTTTGTTTTCACTCTCCGGACCTGCCTTAGCACTAGATCCCATCCACGAGAGGAACAACTGCTTTGGGTATTTAAAAAGGGGGTTCACTGAACCACACGACTCATTCCAGCATGTGTCTTCGGCCAGTCTCGTGATGCACTAGGACCCTTGTCTTTACATACACACCCGCATCGGTGCAGAAGCCACCGCGGCCCCGGCGAAGTAGCTGGGTGATAGATCACCCACCCACAAGGCTTTAGTCGCCTCTAATGAGACAACAGCTTAACAGCGTCCAGATATTAAAGTAAAACATTGAGAAAAAACAATAAACAAAATGTGATTTCTAGTTTTAAGGTTATGCTTCTTTAAAACACAAATATTGTCAAAGGGAAATTTTGGACATTTTAGGCAATGTACTTGTCCCAAATTTTGGACCCCGCTGCTATATATTTTCCCCAGATGTTGGCACTGGTGCAATGTAAGTTTTCCAGAATTGCTACCGTGTGGGGTAGAGAATGACAATAACTGGTTTCTTACCCAAAGAGACACAGCTGGGGGTGGGGATAGTGTAGGGGGCCTGGCCCCAGGGTTTGGTCTCCCCCATGGAGGAGGGTGAGGAGATAGATTCTCCGTGGGTATGATGCATGGAAGCAAGGGTGAGTGGCTGCTTCTGACATGGTCGGGAGACCTATGCGCCATCTGGCCTTTCCCATACTGCCCTCTTGACCCGAACTTCCGCCCTCAGTATAGACACACAGGCTGGAAGGAGCTTCAGAGGCAAGGCGAGGCCATCCAGGATTTCTCCTTCTCTAATCTCGCTGGATCAGCACAATTGTATTTCCACCAAGTAAATATTTAGGCACATTCTCAAAACAGAAGGTGCTCCTGTATCAGTGGAGATGCAAGTCAGCAGGTGGAGGAGACTTCCTGGGCATCAGTGGCTATTTCTTGACCATAAGTCACAAAGACTATGGTCACATGCTCTTTCTAGTGCTGAATACGTTGCAGACATTTTTATGTCCTTGAATTTCATTTCATCCCCTGGATGGTGCTGGAAGGAAGCCAAAAGCTAATCTCACCATTTTGTTGAAACTGAGGCTCAGAGAAATCAAATGATTCATCCAAATTGACACATGCAGGGTGCCTGGGTGGCTCAGTCGTTAAGCGTCTGCCTTCGGCTCAGGTCATGATCCCAGGGTCCTGGGATCGAGTCCCACATCGGGCTCCCTGCTCAGCGGGAGGCCTGCTTCTCCCTCTCCCACTCCCCCTGCTTGTGTTCCTGCTCTCGCTGTCTCTCTCTGTCAAATAAATAAATAAAATCTTTAAAAAAAAATTGACACATGCATCCAGCAAATATTTACAGATCATCTGCTGGGGACCAGGGACTGTAGCTGGCCACAGTCATATGGGGACAAAAAGCAGCTGTGTCCCTTGTTCTTCTGGCTCCTACAGGCTGCACCCAGGGCTTCCTGAGACTGGGGAGGATTTGACAAGCTAATCAGAATCGAATGGGGAGCAAAAATAACATTTCTCTGGTGTCACTTTCCAAATGAACTGAGCTGCCCTTTCGAGATTTTGCTGCCTCAACAAGATGCACCTTGGAGATAGGGTTCCCTTCAATCACAGGAGGGAGTAGGTGCTGGGGTCTCCAGCAGCACCACCCCATGAGTCACAGCATCCCAGTGAAGGGCAGGCTGTAAAGAATAGGAACACAGTAAAATATGCTTGTCCTATGACTGGAAAGGAAGATTCAGAAGACACAGGGATTTTGCAGGGCTTTGGGGAAAAAAATGAAATAATGTATATGAAAGAGATTTTTTTAAATGCTTTGCCTATTTTTTTTCATTGAAATTAAAAGTGCTTTTTAAGGAAGGGTTAAAACATTCTTCAAATGCAATTTGTACTCTTATTTTCTACAGAGGTCAAGGAATATTATAATAACAGAAGTAGAGAGATTAATATGAGTAAAGTATGAAGATGCCAAGTAAGCATCATGCCCTGAAGTGGAAGGGAGACAAAACCATAAGATGAAATCTATTCTTGGATGACTGTTGACTCAAGCATGTAACTCCCATTTGAGTTCCCTGGTAGCCAGGGGGGAAAGGAGGAATGCCATGAGTTCATGGCTTTTCTTCATTAGCTAACTAAAGAAAGTATGCCAGGCTAATCGTGAAGAGACATACTTCTGTCTGCACTGGATTCCAGAGGGCATCCTTCCCTGAATCTCCATATAAAGCACTGTAAATACAGCCGGGGTCTTCAACAGCTTTTTATTTGACTGGGAGTATTCTCCATCTGTTCATTTATTATAGCCAAGCTTTATTACTAAGAACCTTTGAATTCTCATCATTTCTGAGTGTGCTTAAATGTTGCCCGATAGTCCCTGCTGGTAATGACAATACCAGGATATGGAGCAACTGCTCTGAGGGACAGTGGTCAGGGTGACTTGGCTTGGTGTGTCAGGGTCTTTGCTGTAGGTGAATTCCACTTGTGGGCAAAATTTTGATGTCGCGTCTAACCCACACTGTCCACCTGACTTGATGCCTCCAGTTGTCATCTTGCTCCAGACAGTTCTGCCTCTAACCCTGCCGCGTGTCCTCAAATGCACAATCAGGTGGCCCAGGGACGCCCACCTTCGAGCACTCCTGCTACCGTAGACCAGATGCCTGTCGGTTACTTCTCAGCTGGGTGGCCCCAGACAAATTCCCGGTTTCTCTGGAGAAATGGAGGGGCTGTGTTGGTGGCTGGAAATTCAGCTTGCATTTCTACCTTTCCTTCAACAATAGGTGCTAGTCCCGGAGGTGAAGGTCCCTGCTGAGATCCGTGGCTGCTGACCATCTGAGAATGACTTCTCTGAAAGCTCTTTGTTCAGAGAACTATGCCATTTAGTTGGGTCTCCTGCTCTGGCTTTTGTTATGGTACAGTGATGGGGCTCAGACTTTCAGATTTTAATCAAACCATAGTCCATGTTTATTTGGAAATGGTGATGACAGGCAGACACTGTCCAGTGGGGTCACTACAGATAGTTAATTGCCTTGAGAATGGATTTGGGACAGCTTCTGCCAGACTCAGCTCAGCTGAAACAATAGGCAGTCGGACCACAGTCTCGGGTCGGGGGGGCGGGTCCCAACTTACTGCAGTGAGCCCTCACCCCAAGGCAGCTTTCTCCATGCTGGTCGATGAAATCTTTACAGTACCCATGAGTGAGTAGAAACAGGAGTTCACATCCCTGAAGACAATAGCATGTCTTCAGCAAACTTACCCTCCGGGGGGATTGCTTGCCAGAGGCTAGCTCGTAGGCCCTCCTGGCTGGTAGGAAAATGCAAAGGAGAGATGTCTGCCCTGGCTCCGTCCCCGGGACGCTCTTGCCAGCTGAGGACTCCAGTGGGGATGACATGATCAAGATATGAAGACCCCTTTACGAAGAAATGAATCCTCACCTACTATGATGAAGTTGGAGGTCGGAGTGGAAAGAAAAAATCTTTTCACTATTTTCTCTGTTAGGTAATGAAAAGCAGAGAGGGCCAGATACTGATTTGAAACCCTTTCTATGATCCACAAGTACACTTGTTTTTAGATTTAATTGTCTCATAGCCCTGGGAGTTTGGAAGGCCCAGAGGGAATGTGGCTGGCTCAACAGGAGTTGGAGGGGGGTGGATTTCTTCTTTTTAAACTCATCAAGGGTGCACTGACCCAGTACTCACTTCTTGTCCTTCAAATTCCCAGCCACACCGGCAGCTATTCCCATGTAGGGACACTCTGTTATTAGGTCCAGTGATTTGAATAGGGCCATCTCTAACTAGTATTGTGGTCACACTGGTGGGCTGCTTGTACTGGGGGTTCCTGCCTCTCAGCACAGGCTGACCCAGGACAGGACTAGAAGGGAAGCTGCTTCTGACAAGCAAGGCCTTCTTTTCTGGGTAGGGGAAGAACACCAGCCTGCTGTTTCTGCAAGACCCTTCCCCACCCTTGAAGCAGGAGGCTCTGTCTGGCTTGCTTTGGGGAGGGTTTGCTCAGGTCCTGGGAGGGAAAGAGGAGGTTAAGAACTGGTGTCAACTACAATTCATCTTAAATCCCACCGGATCTTGCAGATTTCAGCCTGACACCAGTCATCACCATGGCATGCAGGCTTGGGCTGGGGGTGGGGAGTCAGTTTCCTTCTCCTAATGCCTCTGTAGAAAGAGAGGCATCTTGCTAATGCTTCTGTAGGATAAAAGATATTTTAACCCCCTTAGCACGGAAAGTGGTTTGCATGTTTCGTGTCAGAGGCTGATGGTACATAGGGCAACAGCAGGAAAAATTCTACCCATGTTATTTATTTATATCCCACCACTGTAAAGACAAAAACACAATTTCTAGGAGGTAGTTATGTTTATCATTGGGTTAAAGGTCATCCATGAAAATTTTAATAAGACTCTCATTCTGATATAGCTGATTCTAATATAACCTCAAGTTTGCCACAAAAAGGCATTTTCCATTTCCGGACAAATGAACATTATAACACAATTTGGCAAAACAGTGCAGCTGTAAGCCATGATCTTCCTTCTGCTGGTTGTGGGTTGGGGTGCCATTGTCAGAGACGTCCTCAGAGGTATTCTGGCAAGTGTTCTGGGACTGGTGAATTCTCCTGCCCCCCCACCATCCCAGAGCCATAGGCTCCAGGATCTATCTTCATTCCATGCTGACTTCCCAAGAGAAATCAGAATCTCTGCCCCAGAGTTTTGAGGTAGGTTCTAAGTACATGACCTTCCTCTTTTTTTCCACAAAATTGTCATCTGGCATTCACCGAATACTGCTCATATATGTCCTAGATGCTTAAATTTTAACTCTTAATTGAAAATAAAAATTGGCTCAACCATTGTACTTAAGAGGGGATGTGATTAATGTTTATTAACCAAGACACGTCTCCAAAAGCTGAATTCTGAAGCCTTTAGTCACATCTCACAAGGCGCTGCCATGGGCTTTGGGAGGCTACTCTTCCACAGGCAAACTCTGTGCCTGGGGAAGCATAGACATCAGGGTGATGTCTATGACACAAGAGCCTGTGTTTTTGACTAACAGTTACTGTTTTTAGCCAGTCTTAGCTAAGTGACCTCAGATCCTATGCAAGTCTGGACAGTGACCCAACTGAGTGCAACAGGCTCCCTCTGCCTCATCTGGTTGGGAGAACTATGTCAGAGGGTGACACGCGGTGACAACACTAGAAAAGAACAGTGTGTCCCCCAATGCAAGGGCTTCCTGTAAGAGGGAGTTGCTGGTTTGGTGGCACTTGGCACGTAATAATATGCTTTCCAAAAATCCTGGTCAGGGTCTTCAAGAGTATAATGAAACTGTAGTAAGATCATTAAGTACATAACACTAGAAATTGTCTTTTCCTCATATTTTTATGCTCCCTCTGAACAAGCAGAGACCTGTGGTGATGTTGCCTCCCTCCCCGGCCTACACAGTGATCATCTTCTTCGGTGGAAACCGGGGTTTGTTCTGAGATTTGAGACACTGAGAGGAGATGATCCAAAGTTGGCTTTGGGTCCTGATGCTCGAGAGTTACCTCCTCCTGCAGTGAAGCTGGGCTGGCCTCGTGACTGATGGAATGCGTGGCAGTGACTGTCATTCTGGGCCTAAACCTTTAGAGGGCCTTAGAAGGCCCGGAGGCCTCCTTCTGTGCTTTGGGCATCCTGAGCTGCCACAAAATAGGTCCCTGTGGAGACGGGGACATTCTGAGACAACACGGAGTGTCCTGGCTGAGGCAGCCTTCTCACTGTCCCCTGAGGCGCCATGTGTGTGATGGAGCCAACTTGAATGTTCTACCCCAGGTGAGGCCCTGATAACATAGCCCCATCAGCTTTGTGCACAGTGGAAGAGCCACATGGTTGGTCAACTCACACTTGTGAGAAACAGTAATTTCTACGGTTTAAGCCACCAGATCTGAGGTAGTTTACTTTGCAGCAAGAGCTAATGGAAACAGTTGCAGATAAAACAGGGACAGTTGGGCCCTAACTCAACCTCAGCCCCATGCAGTTGTGCAGTACGCCCGACTCTGCCGCTGTTCGGGCCGGCTCAGACAGTACGCTTTCCACCTGCGGCGAGGTGAGTCTCAGCCACCACGTTAGACGGAAGGGGAAGTCAGGCCAGTAGGGGTGTGGGCAGATGGCTCTCATGATGTAACTGATGTCAGCCTCACAGTGGGTGTGTCCCCATCCAGGCTCCATGGTGGTGGGCAGGATGGCAGCAGGCACAAGGAACGAGACCTTGGTTTTACTGGGTCAAGGAGATTCCGGAGAGTTCTCCAAGGGCCTGGCCTCCCCAGCTAAGTCGACCCTCCTGGAAAGACCTCATGCTTAGTTATTCAAAAGCAGGGAACTAATTTTTTAAGTTTTCAGTGGCCACTGCAGAGGACAAGGCCAGATGTGGGGTGTCTGGACGGGATGTGTGTGTGTGTGTGTGTGTGTGTGTGTGTGATTCTTCTCTTGGTCAACATCAGTCTGATTAAAGACTGACTTTTGAGTTCTAAGGATGGGACCAAGAGCAGGTTCCTTTCCCCCAGCTGAGAAGTCCTTCAGTAAAAGAGCAAAGACAGGCTTCAGGGTTGCCTTTGTCCTCCCTAGATGGGGGGAAAGATGAAGGACTACAGCTTCTCGGCACTTCGGTGAGGAATGTCTCTTGCATTCACAAAGAAGGGGGTGGCTTCCATGTGCTCATCTCAGAGGTGTTGGACCTGCTTCTTACTGGGGCTGCCTGTGGCAAGAGGGCCAGACTCCTGCTGCCCACTGACTGGCTGGGTGCTGGGAGGTCACAGCCTGGTGGCAGGAGAGTGGTGATCAATGTTCTCATCTCTCTCAGCTCTAAAGTTTGCCCCAGGGACATCATGGACCCCACACAGCTCACCCCTAGGACGTGAGCCAGAAGGTGGCTGCTAGTTAATGGCAACTCATGCTAGTGTCCTATGCACACAGATCCCTGGCTTTGGTGATGGGACAGAGTCCCGTCTCTGTGTGGTCAGCCTCATGGGGTGGTTGGTATCCCTGCTTGCTCATGGGTTGGGATGAACAAAATCCCTCAGCCCCTGAACCTAGACTAGACTTCCCTCTACAGCTCAGCCCTCTGCTTCTTATCCTCCTGACCGCTCTGTTCTCCAGAGTCACCTGCTCCACAGTTACATTCCCGGGCTACCCTCTGTCCTCGCCCCTGTGCCGGCCCAGATCCTACCCATTTTACAAGACATGTTTTAGGGGCCACCTCTTGCTCAGGGCCTTCGCCTGTAGATGGGCCCTCTCTCTGCCTCTTGAGATCTCTCATACTACCTTTTAATTCTTCTCCTCTGGTTGTTTATCTTCAAAGTTTCAGGAGGGTACGGCTCCATGTGCCCCTCGTGGCCCCTGGCATAGTAGATTTAGCTGAATTTTCCTCTTAGAAGCCAGTTTCAGGAGACAGGAGGAGAAGCTTGGAGCTGAGTGTTGAAAAGGATTCTGAGGGGCAGGGTTAGCACTGCCTGCTGGGGGTTTTGGGGGACATGAGAATGCGGACAGGCATTGGATAGCCCTGCAGCATCTGGTCCTCACCATCTAGGTCACTGCCAGATGCTCAGCCTTCTTCTTTCCACTTTTCTCAGATTTTCTAGCCTTTAAATAGGACTGCTGCAGATTAAGACAAGGGTCATATATGGAAAACCAAAGGTCAAAAGTGACCACCCCTCTCTAGGACATTTAAATACAAAGAGGAGCTCAGACAGGCAGGACCATATGAGGTAAGTCTGGCTGGCTCGCTCAAGTGCAAATCTTACATGAGAGTCAGCTCTGTCCTGGACATGGGTCCCCATCACTTGGCAGCGTCCAGGAGGGTGACCTGAAGCTCAGAAACAGAGATTGCACCTCATCTAACGATGATAATGAGTCAGTTTCAAGCTAGGACAAACAAACCCCTGAGACATAAAGGTTAGACTCACCTCTCTCTCCCTGTGTTGGAAGACACACGTTTTGGCAGGGCTTGATCCTAGGCCCCAAGGACTTTATACCCCATGCAGGTAGAAAGTCCTGTCTTTGGGGGCCTGCAGCCCAGGTGGGCTTGACTCTGCCTAAAGCTCCCTAGAGGACATCAGATAGAGAGTTCAAGGCAAGTCACTTATTTGGTCATTCACTCATTTAGTCAGCATTTACCAAGACAAGGACTTCAGAGAAGCTTATTTGGGGGGGTGATCCTAGGAAGCAGGAACCAGGGGCAGGGTGAGCCACACAGGAAACAGAGCACAACAGGGCATTTTTAGGGATCTCTGAAATCATGCCGATTGCCACCCAGCATTTTGCCTCCCAAGTACACACCTATTACCACTAGCTCCTAACTTGGGCCCCCTCACAACATACCCCTCCGTGTGGCACCTGCTCCCAGCTGAGCAGGGGAAGGGGGAGTGTGAAGTCAGGGAGCACAGAGGAGCCCACCACAGCTGGGTGAGCCAAGGCCTGAGCTGCAGGGGCCATCTCTGCCCCAGGCCCCTGCGGCTGGCCATAAGATCCCATCATGAGACCTCACCCCTCAGCCTCTAACCCCCATCCTGATTTGAGCCTTTGGAAGACCTAGTCACATCAGCGTTGAACCACTGGCAGAAAGATGGGTGGTAGGTCATTGCTGAGGCAAAGACTGAGGCCTTCGCTCTGGCCCCGGTGAGGAGGAAGTCGGGCCAGTGGCAGGCCCACTGACCTGTTGTCCTCGCCGGGCCCAGATCATGGTGGGTGGATGTTGGGCTTCAGGCAGCGCATGCATCTTCTTCCCACTATGGTTTCCTGGCTGCATGGTTTGTTTTGTAAGGGGTCTCTTAAGAAGGCACTAAGAGGACATGGGA
This sequence comes from Zalophus californianus, assembly GCF_009762305.2. NCBI lineage: Eukaryota > Metazoa > Chordata > Mammalia > Carnivora > Otariidae > Zalophus > Zalophus californianus. The sequence goes on from NC_045602.1 coordinate 91,672,350, forward strand.
GTCACATCCCTGTTTAAGTAGTTCTTCATGGAACAGGGAGGGATCCTCCTGTGATGTCAGAGAGGATGAAGCCAGGGACACAGGCGGGGCGTGCGTGAATGTGTGTGAGAGAGAGAGTGTGTGTATCAGTGTGAACGTGTGTGTGTAGTTTTGGGGGGACCATGCTTTTTCTCCATAGGCTCTGAGAATGGGGTGGAAGGAAAGGAAAGCACAAAACAGTCTGTTTGAAGCTGGAACTGGATCCAGCTTCATCAAGGTGTGAACTTGTTAGAAGGGCAAATTCGTGGCCCTGCCCCAAACCTGCCAGATCAGAAACTCTGGGGGCAGGCCCCAGCAATCTGTGTTTTAACAAGCTTGGCAGGTGATTCTGTGATGTGCTTGGGTGTAAGAACCACTCTCCTAAATATAAGGAGAAGTTCTTTCTAACAGATGCAACTATGAAAATTGCCGTGACTTACTCCATGCGGTAGTGAGTACCGCATCTCCAGAAGCATTTAAGAGAGGGATGAATACCCATCAGTCAGGCATGTTGCAAAGGAAATTACCACACTCGGTAGGGAGTTCAGGGGAGGTCCCTTCTTGGGTCGCACGCTCTCATTTAGCAAACATGTCCTGAGCAGGGTGACCAGGCTGCTTCCAGGGTGACAGCCCACAGGAATGGAAGCACTCTGAGCCCCCTGTCCCCACTGGCCCTGCGCATGCCCCATGATTCTCTGAAGTGCCCGCTTCTTTCTTCCATGCCGTCTTTCTAGTCATTGCCCTTTGTTTTGACAACCAAACACTGAGTTGCCCCGGATGACTACTTCCTATCATTACAACAGACTCCTGCCCTGACGTTTCTGGATGGAACCCCAAAACAGAAAGGGAGGATGAAGCTGGGGAGCCCTCACTCTTCAGACCACATGTGAAACCCCAAGTGAGAGGACTGTAGCAACTTCCCGTTCAGCACATGATGACGCTCCTCATTTGGTCCTTATGAGTCACCCCTTGTCACCCTTGTGGTGTTAGTCACTCACTGGAGCTCAGAATCCAGCAAAGGACTGCTTGTGCCCTGGGCAGGGGACAAGGATGACCGTCTCATCATGGGGTTAGTTCCAGGGGGACGACCCCTCAGACAAATGAGTGTTCCAGATGACTGCTGCTTGCCGCTCTAATGAGGTGACAAGTAAAAACTGTACTCGTTTCGATTTATTTAAAAAAAATGAATTATTGCACAAGTGATGCACATTTGTCAGAGGAAAATTAGCAATATAAATGTGCAAAACCAAGACAAAATAAATAAATTCTCCTAAACTCCACCACCCAGAGACAGATTGGTACTAGCATGTTGACATGGTTCCATTCTGATGCTTTTCTGGATGTTTATGTGAGTGTATGTGTGAGTGTGTGTGTGTAGGAGCAGAGTCACACTGTAAGGCTCGGCTCTAATGTACTTTTCCATACCAAATATATCGTGTGTGTCTTTTTATGTCAATGAATTTACATCATCAATTTAAAGCTACCTGGCACTCCACTAGCACGGATGTGGATTTTTCTAAGATAGTAACTACTTTTAATGAAATCTTTCTAAAATGTGTTCCACCTCACTCTCTTGCTTCCTCCCCCTCATATTTCCTCATCAGAGTAGGAACATGACATAAGCTTATTTCTAGGGGCCTCAAGTTCACCATTATTTGATGAACCCCATGTACAATTTCAACAAAGAGGCAGTTTGGTGGAAGGAAGACTTCTAGATGAGGACTCAGGAGTGGCTCTGGTTTAGCCACAGATCAGTGCTGGACCTCAGGCATGTTATCTAACTGCTCGGGGCCTTGTGTTCCTGATTTTATGAGAGGGAAGTCTTCCCATGGGATGCCTCACTGATTCCCGCCCCGAGCAGGATTGCATCTGCTTTGAGGATCTTCTCTCTTCGTTCCCCCATCATAAAATAGGCCCAAGGACACCTGCCACACCTGGTGACGTCACCTACATTCAGGTTTATTATAGGCAGGATGGGTCCGGAATATGGTCCTTGGCATCGAGGGACCCTCAAACCCTTATGAAGGACTGGCCCACCCTAGCGATTATCCTCTGGAGAAGAGAGAGTCCAAGGAACAGGAGATGACACCGTATTAGAATCACACCCAGGCTGTAGCTTGAAGTGCGGCCACATAGCTGGGTGCATCCACATCTCCTGGGTTGTGTTCTAAGGGTTCCAGGGCCCCAGCTCAACTCCTGTGCATCATTACCTGTGTGGGTGGACCCCCGCTAGTATGCTTCTAAACAAGCACCCCTAAAGTTTGCCAAAGGGAATTAAAGGGAGCTAAACTCATTGCCCCACTCACAAAATGTTATTTCTCCTAAAGTTTCAAATGGCTCTGCACTGGGAAGCACCTTTAATTGTTGATTGCTTGCTGGATGCTTAGCCTGGAGTGAGAGGGTGAGTGGGAGGAGAGGGAGACAGATGAAAATTAATATTTTTTCCTCAATTTTTCCACTCAAAATTCATCTTTCCATGTTTTTCTTTTGCTTTTGGGGTTCCACACAGTAAATGTGTCTCCTTTCTTTTCTTTCCAGAATGTGCTTTCCTCTCCATATTCTCCCTGACCCTAAAGCCCATGCCACCCATGGCACAGATGAAACCCGGTCCTAACCCTCAGAAACCGTCCAGCCCAGCAACCTGTTTTGAGGACAGGACAGTATATGCACATTTTAAAAAGACAAGAGAAATGGCTATGAATGTGTGTGGGGGGGGCACTTAAACCGATTGCTTAACTGGAGTGGACGTTCCCCGGGTGGATGAGGAAGATTTTGCTAATCTGTGTGGTCTGAACAGACAAGTTCCTGTAGATTACATTGCATTTATCTTGGCTCTGCCCAGAGGCGATTTGGCTCTGATAAGGAGACCTCTAGCAGAGTCTTGTTGGCTTCCGAGGAGTGGAAGAACTGTCAACCTGATCCCTCAAGAGAAAGGGCTGTGTCTTATGTGGCTCTATGATTTCCTTAAGATCTTGGAATAGTGCTTTCATTTGTCCAATAACGTTTATTTATTAATTAAACATCTGTTAAACCCTGGAGAGCTGCCAGACACTGTAGTAGGTGGTCATATGTTAGAATAAATAAGCGATGGGCTCATTGTGGATGACCTTTATCATTCTTCAGAGAGTTAAAAATATGATTCAAAATTGTTCAAATGAAATGTAATCAGCTTATATATATCACGTTAATACATAATTAAATATATAAAACCATCGTTTTTCACTACTCATGGAAGAGCTGTTCTTCATAAGTCTGTTTTCCATTTAAATCACACTTCCCCATCTCTATAAAAGCTATTTTCATGGAAACCTTTCCCGAACAAATTGCACATTTCCGTTTCCTTAAACAAGATGTTCTTGCTTGGATTTTAACTTTATTTTACTTGTTTTATATGGTGCTATTGGGTCAAATGAACCATATAGATCCTGCACGCCGCCCCCCTGCTCAGTGACCCTGCCTGTGGCCAGGTTCGGGGCTCTGCCTTTGTGCTGAATCAGTGTTTCCATTGTGCCCACCTGTGGGTGGTCACCAGGTCCTTGACCACACACACACACAGCACACATGCTGGCTCCTAGCTAGCGTTCTTCCTCCAGGTCACATCCTCGCACTGGCTCCGTCTTGACTCTGACCCTCGGCTTTGCTGCTATCACCTCCTAGCCTCTAGCATCTTCCATCTGCAATACTCATGGACTTGCTATAAACACCTACAATTCTGTACAACATCAGACTTGGTTCTGCAACTCATAAAGGAAAATAGATTATATGTGCAAAGATATGGATTTTTATTTGTCCTTTCACCAGGTAATAGAATCCTAAGGACAATTGAAACTTTCTGATGATTCAAAATAGCTTCATTGCAAGATACTGATTTTAAGGTTTTCCACAAAACACCATGAGTTCCTGGTGTTCCCTCCCGCCTAAAGGTGCTTCTTGTCTGGGTTCCGGTGTCCTTCCTGCGAAGACACACAGCCACGTGGTCCCTGACTCTAGCCAACAGGCTGTGTCACCACACGCTGGATGGTAAGCAGGCCAGCATGGCAGAAAGTCTAGTCTCAGTAGAGCTAAGTCATCTGAGGCATTCCTGATCATTCAATGCAGAGCTGCCTGCTTTTCCTGCTTTGGGAATTTGCCTTATGAAAATCAGGAGTGTTTGCATTGTGGAATAGAGCTTCCCCTCGAAATGATACATGCTGAAATAAAAATCTCAAATAATGTGGGAAAGTACGTAACGCAAAGTAAGGTATTACTTCATCATGTAACGAGAGACAGAAACTGGGAGCTTATCATCAGTGCTACCGAAGTGAAAAAGGCCCAATTACCTTCAGAGTGGTCACATTTTATTGGCTCAATTTGCTACTAGAAACCAACGAAAGTCACTACTGTACACAATGTTCAGCTGACATAGACTCTCTTTCTTACTAATGTGCAAGTCCTGATGTAAGGAATAAATGCTACTGGGAGGAAAGAGAAAAACCTACCAGCCACTTGTCCGGCAAATATTTATTGAGCCCATTTATGCCACGTCAGGCTGTCAGTGCAGGCCAGTCCCTGTGCCTCTGGCCCTCACCTGGAGCACCCCTAGTCTTGTTGCAGCACCCCTGGGAAAGTCTGGGGCTGAACACTCGGGCCTACGGCTGGTGGGCTGTCCTGGCAGGGCCGGACATGGCCCCTGCTGGTCTGAGGCCCACCTGGGGGCACTGTTCTAGTGTGAGGACTGCCGTGTGTTGACCTAAGACCCCTCCCCAAGAGTCTCCACACCTGGCCTGCTCTTTCTCTGTGACCACTTCCTGCCTTAGGAAGCCAGATAGTTCACAAAACTTGATTTAAAAAACCTAAGGCTTAGTACTTTTAGCAAGTTTTGCCACTCACTCCAAGAAGTCATATCAGGAGCCCCTTTTTGAGGCTGACCAGTCAAACCTGCTCTATCACCTCTGGACACCTCAAACGCCCCTTCCTCAGGCTTTCCCTGACCCAAAACATCAGCACCCATCCATCCTGAGCCCCCAGCCTTTTTGCATTTCTGTTCACAGCATTCACCTGCCTGTCACCCATGTCTAATTGCATGCTGGATGCTTCCTGCTGGCAGGTGAGCCCTGTATGAGGAGTGGCGGGAATGGTCCATTCTGTTCATCGCTGACTCCCTAGCCCTTCCCAGTGGGCACTAGGCTGTGCCCTTTGAAGGAATGGGTGCAGGAATGAATGCATCAGGCAGACAGGGCCCCTGCCTTTGCTCCCAGCTGTCCTGAGCTGCAGTTCCGAGTCTGTTGACATTGAAGAAAGGAGGATCCAAGTCCTCATGGGCTGACTGAGCTGGCAAAGGCCATGCAGACTCTTTTATCTAGTGCCCGGTTTCAAAGGGTTGCAGCAACAGGTGCGGAAAGTGGGAAAACTGTGGTCCTGGGGCTCAGGGAGGGGTGGGCGGCAGCGGAGCCCAGCCCCCACCGGGACCTCCTGGTCATCTGCCCGCTTGGCCGTCAGGCATCGACTCAGAGTCCAGCTCCCCACTCCCTAAGCAGAGTCACATCTTGTCAACATCCCCAACCTGCACCTGCTGCTGCCCTCTTGCCTTGTAGGCACTCACTTAGGTGTTCTCTCAAAATACTCTGAACCCCAAGAAGGCAGAGGCCTGGGTCATTTGTGTTTGTGACTATGAGGCCCAGGACACGGAGGCTCGTCCTGCGCCTACAGGCTGGCTTTGTCCCTGGACAAGAGCGGGTGGCTGATGCTGGGAAGGCAGGATGGAGGGAAGGGAGGGGTTCTCACCAGGACGGTTCCTCCTGTGAGCATTGGTGACATGGGTGTCATTCATGGAGGCAGGGCAGAGCCTTGGTCTAACTCAGTGTCCCCGAATTTCTTGCCTCTGTGGCTCTGAGGACCTCTGGACAGCTCTGTGACAAAGCTGTCTTGGGCTGATGCACAGCCACCAGGCTGGGTGCCAAGCGGTCAGGGAGCTCAGTGGATTGACATGCCCTGGGTACCTGGCCATGGCCGGGCCCACACATCGTGACACTCAGCTTGGGCTGACCCAGAACCCCAAGCGATCACCCTGCTAGGTGGGGGAAGGCCAGGCCAGGGCTGATTCCTGGAAAATCTCACCCCAAGGCCACCTCCCAGCTTGAGCTAATAACATTAGGTCATTCAGTTTATGCCATAATGCCTCATGTCTCCCAGCTAACCCATTTTTAAAGTATGTTTTTTGGATTTTTCTTTTAAATACACAACCTTGTCAGCTCTCAGTTACAAGCTGAACAACACCCTGGAGATCACGGAACTGAGTCTTGGTTTCAAAAGAAATTATTAAAAGTTAAGAAAATCAAGGAATAGTTAAGGGTGGAAGTAAACACCAGAAGAATTTTTTTTAATTAATAGCATAATAAACTAAAATTGGATAATGAAGGAAAGTCGAAAAAGTGGCAGAGCTCAGAGAGGAGTGATCAGTTTTGTGTAAATGGAAGCTATGTCACCTCATGGAGCAATATCATCGTGAGAGTGAGAATGAGGACAAACTTGGCAGTTTGGAAATAATCAGAAGGACACATGCACCCCCAACAAAGAAACACAGGACACAAACAGGCAGAAAATAGAAAGCACACAGAGAGCAGAAAGGCAGAGCTGAGACCAAGGAGCTCCGAGATTTGACCAGCCTGAATTAAGCACTGAGAAGTAAAACACAACCCCTGAAAAGGTGAACCACGAAACTCCTAGAAGGAAATATAGAAGAGTTAGAAAACTATGGAATAAGTGATTTTGGAGCGGAGAGGAGACGAGCAACCAAGGCACAAGAGGCCATAAAGCAAACACTAGATACACTGTGTGGAGCTGGAAGGAATCATAGGTTCAAGAAGAAAAGACAAATACAATTTAAAAAGAACGACCAAGTGTGAAATACATTTGCATCATATACCACATTCAGAAGGTATGCTTTCTTTATTTCCTATTTCGTTATTACCTGTCAGTGAGGAACAAAACCAGCAACCCCCTAGGAGGATGGGCCTGGGACAGAGACAGAAGCAGAGAAACCATCCCCTTGCACGGAGGAGGGTGGGCGGGGGCCGCAAACCCAGCACAACATTTACCCAGGGCAATGGGCAGCATCTGTCAGAACCTAAAAATGCTAATGCCACTTGCCTGACAGGTCCCCATGTCGGAGTGTTTCCTGTACCTGTCCGTATGTGTGTGTGGGTTTATGACAGCAAACATACAACACGATGGCATGTTTATCAGCCAGGGCTACATAAGTCATGGCAGAGCCGACCAAAGTTCGCCTCACTCCGCAGCCTGAAGAGCACGGAGCTCTGTTTTTGCTCAGAGAGAAAAGCCAAGTGTAGAATGGCGTCTCGAATAGACCGGTGCCTGTGTAAAAGTCACAGAGAGAAATTGTTTTGCGTCTTCGTGCATAAATGAGATACCAGGAACCTCCATAGCAGCTGAGGAGGGGATGCCTCTAAATTCTGAAACACCACCTAGTTAATCCCTTGTCGCAAGCACACTTCAGGGGGTGGGGCAGGCGTGATTATGCACCCAACGGTCATATGTTCTATGTCATATGTCCTCCCAATGCCAAACATCCTGCCACTTGTTAGGCAAGTATGACGCTACTCATAGGTGACCAAACGGATGTCTTGGTTTCTGGCTTACAGGATAAGGTCAGACAGAGAATGAATCTGTAAGAATCAAGGGCCTGCATTTCTATTACTGGCGGGCACAGGGGGAGCACACTCTGGCCTCCTGCAGATGCCCCAAGGCTCTGCACGCCCCCTCTCCTTCTCTTGACTTAGGTTTCCATGCATTTGGAAATCTTTAATCAGACAAGATTTGGGCAGGATTTGGAGATTGAGCAACGTTGTGGCAGCCGGGACTATTCCATTCAAGCTAGTGTATACTTGCCAGGAAAGAGAAATGGATTAGTCTATAGATGTCACAACTGCCACGTCACCCCAGCCAAGCCCAGCCCTCCCCCGCCTTACCCAGCGGGGGTGGTGCTGGGCTCCAGTCTCAGCTGGGTGGTCCTGACGAGCTTGAGAAGCTTAGAAACGAGATTCTGGACAAATTGCAGACTCCAAGTGAGCCAGGTGTGGCTGGGTGTGTCTGCGGGAGCTGGAAGCCTCTGGCAGATCTGTGGGGGTGCAGGAAATACTCGTAATGTGAGTTCTGCAAACCTGCTCTGACATTTTACACATTGATGTTGCAAATCTGTCTGTCTGGATTCCTAAGTGTTTTTTTTTTTTTTTTCTTTGCAAATTATTATTATTCGTAGATCATAAAGAATGCAAGCAGGTCTCCTCAATCTAACTCTGATGATTTTGGCTACTACAGAAAGAAATGTCAGTCTGAGAACCCAAATGCAGGATGTGGCCAGCTCACCTGAGCAGAGATGTTGGTCTGGAGACTTGAGAGTGGGGTGAGTGAGGTGGGAGTGAGACAGAAAGCCTGTCCCCCATCCCACCTGCAGCTGTCCTACCGGAGCCTCCCAGGCGACAAAGGGCCAGCGTACGGTGCCTTACCCACTTACACCACGTAGGCAGCCTCATGGCCAAGGGAAAACTTTTCTTTTTTACTTTTTTAAAAAATTTAATTTATTTTATTTTATTTTAATTCAATTAATTAGCATATAGTGTATTATCAGTTTCAGAGGTAGAGTTCAGTGATTCATCAATTGCAAACAACACCCAGTGCTGGTTACATCCCATGCCCTCCTTAATGCCCAGCACCCAGTTACCCCATCCGCCCACCCACCTCCCCTCCAGCAACCCTCAGTTTGTTTCCTATCGTTAAGAGTTTCTTATGGTTTGTCTCACTCTCTGTTTTGTCTTATTTCATTTTTCCCTCACTTCCCCTATGCTCATCTGTTTTGTTCCTTAAATTGCACATATGAGTGAAATCATATGATAATTATCTTTCTCTGACTGACTTATTTCATTTGGCATAATACCCTCTAGTTCCAACCACATCATTGTAAATGGCAAAATTTCATTTTTTGATGGCTGAGTAGTATTCCATTGTATATATTTACCACATCTTCTTTATCCATTCATTTGTCGTTGGACATCTGGGTTCTTCCTACAGTTTGGTTATTGTGGACATTGCTGCTATAAACATTGGGGAGCAGGTACCCCTTCGGATCACTACATCTGTATCTTTGGGGTAAATACCTAGTAGTGCAATTGCTGGGTCATAGGGCAGTTCTATTTTTAACTTTTTGAGGAACCTCCGTACTGTTTCCCAGAGTGACTGCACCAGCTTGCATTCTTACCAGCAGTGTGAGAGGGTTCCCCTTTCTCCATATAAGGGAAAACTTTGCTTTTAAAAGGCAGAGTGAGGGAAGAATCAGTCTGCCTCCCTGGGCCTTCCTGTAGAATGAGGACCAGTGGCAGGGGGTTTACATTGATCCCAATCTCCCCTGGCTTCAACCTCAAACACCCTCCCTTCCCCAAACTAGGCATTCCTTCCATTTATCCTTTATTTAGCACCCCCATTGGGAATGTCCTGCTTCCTTCTCCGAGGGACAGACCTTGGCTCTGGGCAATTTTCTTCCCACTCTTAGAATCTGCTCAAGGCTTTCCCTGGAATTTTCGCTGGGCTATTCCTGCACATCCTCCTGTGCACTGGTTTTCCTGCCTGGGTATGGTATGGAAGGCTTGCTAGCAGAGTCAGCCCTCCCTGAGAGGCACTGTCAAATATCCAGGCAGCTGGTGGGCTGTGCTCTGCTCAGAATGATCTGTGTGGTCCCCCAGGTTGATACTGCCAGGTAGTGAGCAGAGGAATGGATGGCTTAGTGGCCTGGGCTTGCGAGCTGCCCATGACCTTGGACAGGGCCCTTGGGTACTTCTTCATTGTCTCCTCGTCCGTATCCTGCAAGCCAACCAGAGTAAGTTGAGAGTACCAAGGGGGAGCCACCAGTACAGCTTTCTTATTCCCATGGGCCCCAGATGTGGGCACCCCCTAGCCCAGTGCCATTGTTTCAGGCTTGGGGAGCAGGCACTGGCTGCATGGGCACAGTGTGGCTTGGACTCTGGGCTGGAGCATACAGTGTAGCTAGTCTCTAAAGAGGGCCCCCATAAAGCACACTGCCCAGGGTTTACCCCTTCTTGTGGTCCCCCCATATGGAATTGGGGTTGGGTTCTGACTCAGTGTAATCAGGAGAAAGTGGCAGAATGGATGCTCTGGAGGACAGGCAGCTTGGAGCACTGGCTCTTGGTACCCCAAGCCACTGTGCCAGAGGGACCACAAGAGAGGCTCCGTCAGAGAGGCCGTGTGGGGAAGATGCCCCCCTCCGAACCGGCCAGACCTGCAGATGGCTCCGCCCCTGCCCTGTTGACTTCTACTGCAGGGGACATCCTGGAGAGGGCCAGAAGTGCCCCCCAGAGCCCAGCCACCCCGAACCCAGAGGCCTGGCAACTTGGCTGTGGTTCTAAACCACTTAGGTCTGGGGGGTTCTGTTAAAGAGGAAGAGATAATCCAAAGGGAGTCCAATGGCTGCATCCACCTCACCTCTGCTGCTTACTGGTTGTGTGGCCTCGGTCACCTAACCCTGTGAAGGCCCTGCATCAGAATAAATGCAAAATAGCTGCTGTTGTGATTCATGTCCCCTAATGAAAGGGCATTGGCATGAAGTTAGGAGCACTTCCATCCCCACAAACTGGCTTTCCCTTATATGAACTGGGAAGTTAGAAGTGCAGGGACCCCCCTTCTAAGGCCTTACCTGGAGCCTGAAGTGAAGGTGTCTTTTGAGTGAACCACATCTTTTCCCATCTCCTATGTGCAGGGAAGCATTTCCTTGTCGTTCTGGGGGAGGTCACAGCTTTTTAGTATATATCTATAGAACTGAATCACAATCTAAGAGGCATTTATACATCCATAGCTGTGGGCCCACAGTCAAGAGATCTGGTCTCCTTCCTCTCATACTGACACCTTCAGCCCATTCTGGGCCCAAGGGGAGGGGGGTCATGGCTCACCCAGGTAGGGTGAGCACGGGCCCAGGCCTGACTCACTGCCAATACAATGCATTTCTTTAGAAGGCAAGGCTTCCGTGTGGACTTTCTTTTTGTACTTACAGTTTTTATTTCTTCAAATTGTAATAAAACAAACATAACATAAAACCTACCACCTTAATCATACTTAAGTATACAGTTCAGTGTTAGGCAGTACCTCTGCTTTATTGTAAAATTAATACCTAAAACTTTCATCCTGCAAAACTGACCTTTTGTCCCCATTAAACAAACCCTCCCTCCCCTTCCCACCAGCTCCTGGAAACCACCATTCTACCTTCTGTCTCTGTGAATTGGACTGCTCTAGATACCGCACATAAGTCCAGTTAATACAGTATCTGTCTTTTCATGACTGGCTTATTTCACTCAGCACAATGTCCTCAAGGTTCATTCCTGTTGCAGCAGGTGTCAGAGTTTCTTTGCTTTTTAAGGCCAAATAACATTCTATTGTATGTAAAGACCATATTTTGTTTATTTACTCATCCCTCCATGGACATTTGGTTTGATTTTACCTTTTGGCTATTATGAATAGTGCTGCTGTGAACATGGATGTATAAATACCTCTTAGATTGTGATTCAGTTCTATAGATATATACTAAAAAGTGGAATAAATATAGTTAAAAGTGGAATTGTGGGCACATAGGGTAATTTCATTTTCACCTTTTGAGGAATTGTCATACTGTTTTGTATAGCAGCTGCACCATTTCACATTCCTACCAGCAGTGCACAAGTTCTAATTTCTCCATATCTTCTCCAGCATTGTTACATTTTTTTTAATAGTAGCCAACCTAATGGATGTGAGGTGATGTCTCATAGTTTTGATTTTCATTTGCCTAATGATTGTGTTGCTGAGTGTCTTTTCATGTGCTTGTTGGCCATTTGTATGTCTTCCTTGGAGAAATGGCTATTCTCATCTTTTGCCTGTGTTTTAATTGGTTTGTTGTTGTTATTGAGTCATAGGAGTTCTTTATATATTCTGGATATTAACCCCTTATCAGATATAAGATTTGCAAATATTTTCTCTCACCCCATAGTTTGTCTTTTCACTCTGTCAATTGTGTCCTTTCATGTATAACTGTGTTTAATTTTGATGTAGTCCGATTTATCTGTGTTTACTTTTGTTACTTATGCTTTTGACATCATATTCAAGAAATCATGTCCCAATAGAATGTCATGAAGGCTTTCCCCTGTGTTTTCTTCTAAAAATTTTGTAGCTTTAGGTCTTTGATCCATTTGAAATTATGTTTATATATGGTGTGAAGTAAAGGGTCCGATTTCATTCCTTTGCATGTGGACACCCAGTTTTCCCAATACCATTTGTTGAAAAGACTGTCCTCTCCCCATTGAATGATCTTGGAACCCTTGCTGAAAATCGTTTAACCATATGTATGAGGGTTGATTTCTGGGCTCTCTATTCTATTCTGTTGGTCTACATGTCTATCTTTATGCCAGTACCATACCATTTTGATTACTGTAGCTTTGTAGTAGGTTTTAAAATCAGAAAGTGTGAGACCTCGAACTTTGTTCTTTTTCAGTTTGTTTTGGCTAACCAGAATCCCTTATTTCCTATGAAATTTAGGATGGATTTTTCTATTTCTGCAAAAAAAAATGCCATCAGGATTTTGATGGGGATTGCATTGAATCTGTCGACCACTTTGGATTGTACTGACTTCTTAACAATATTGTATTTTGATCCATGAACACAAGATGTTTTTCTATTTCTGTCTTCTCTTATTTCTTTCAGCAGTATTTTGTAGTTTTCAGAGTATGTCTTTCACTTCCTTGGTTAATTATATTCCTAAGTATTTTATTCTTGTCGATGCCATTGTAAATTGAATTATTTCCTTGATTTCCTTTTTGGATAATATATTCTCTGTGGATGGGCCTGGGGATGGGCATGGAGAATGTGATCCGGCTATGTCCATGAGATCTTAGAATCCTGCCTTTGTAGAGTTGGTAAAGCCCTACACAGCCTTGGTTTAGGGCTCAGGCTTTGCCAGAGAAGAGACTCACCCCCCGAGAGGTCAACTGCTCACAGAGTGCATCCACTGAACTGTGTCCCAAGGGCAGAGCCTTAGCCTCAGCCCTTTCCACACCCTTCCAACTAAGGGTACTGCAAACTTAATGTCCACACCCGCCAATGTCTGCTGACAAAGAATCTGCATTGGAGCAATGATGTCTGTGTAAAACAAATACAATAAATGGAGTCTGGTGTTCCCTAAAACTTGGCCTCAGTTAGAATAAATTGAATTGATAGATAAGCAGACATTTTACAAAAGCCTTAGCTGAAATCACAGTGTGGCCCCACAGAAAAGACCTCCACCCACTACAACCCCAAAGATGATGATGGTCATGGACCTAGTGGCTTCACCTGGCACTCGGGCTGGGCTCTGAAGGGCCGTGCTTTTGCTGTCCTTGAAAGTGTTTGCACTTTTCACACTGCCTGTGTCCTCAGAGGCCTTATCTCCAGGGCACCCACTCTCTATTGTCATGTCCGCACTTCTCTAAACTTTGCAGCCCCACGTGGAAGCCTCCAAGGGCAGGTTGTGTGGGCATGCAGCCTGTTGAGTCCCTGCCACCAGAGGCCTCATCTGTGACCACACTTCTGGAGCTAGGCCAGTGACCTGGCTCCACCCATGACCTTCCCACTGACTTCTCACTTCCTGGAATTATCAGGAAAATCCCCATGGAAATTTGAGGACAGCTGGGTCCCTTGGCACCGCTGCTGTGTGCTGAGAAAAGGGAGAGGCCTGGCCTGACTGCAGGGCTCTGTGACCCCGGAACCCCACCACTCGTAGGGGCCTGGGAGGAGGGGCCTACGTTCTGTCTTCTTCAGCTGCTTGTGGTTCCCAGACTGTGGAAGTGAGCCCAGGCCCTGCTGATATAGACAGTTGTCATGTTCTTGGCCCCCAGGCCTCCAAAGAGGAACCTTTAGGGTGAGGACCTAACACCTCATTAGAAAACCCACCCACCTTTTCAATATGAAACCTAGCAATGAAGGAAGGAAGGATAAAGGGAATATTAAAAGTCAGTTCCTTTCAGCTCTCATTATGTGCCTGATGCCGTGCAAAGGACAACATTCTATGGTCTTACTGAATTATAATGACAATCTATGAGATTGCTATTACTATGACCCTCATTTTACAGATGAGGAACTGTAAGGGACAAGGCAGCTACAAATTTGGCACCAGCCTCACGCTCTCCAAGTCCTTGTCATTCATATGACAAGCACTGCCCCCTGAGTTGGGGCTAATGGCAGCACAGGAAGCAGTGAGGAACTCCCCCCCACCAACCGCCTTGGTTCAGCTGCTCCTCTAATGCCTGCCAGGCCTGAGGCTCCCCTTTAGAGGACCTAGAGCCAGCCCTCCTCAGGATTCCTGCCCCAGCTTCGCCTTTCCCCCCCACCCCCGGGAATGGGATCCAGAGGGTTCCAGACCGGGTCCACACTCAAAGCATGCGTACAGCTCCCCACAGTCTCAGAGCTGCTGTTTACTCATGCTTTGAAAGAAAAGTTTTCTGATCCTCTTGGAAAATGGGTTAGGAAGCACTTTTACTGGCAACTGGGGACTAGTCTTTCTTTTCCTGGAAATACATGGTGGGTGCTTGATACATGCTGTCCCTGAGGCAAAGTGCAAATGGGGGCAGGAAGGATGAACTGTGGCCTTAGCCCTGAGTCCCTGTCTAGAGCCCTGCTTCTGCTATTGCTGGAGGAATGATGCCCCAACTGACTCCAGGCCTGTCCCTCCCCTGGGAGACAAGCAGGGACCCGAGCAGCATCCCGAGGAACGAATGGGAGGACTCTGTCTCAGGCTAGACTCAGTTGCGTGGTCCAGGTGCAGTACACCCATCATGCATGAGCTCTGTGTGAGTTCACTGGGACCCAACTTCCAGGCAGAATCAATCTGCACTGAACTGAGGCTGACTTGATGTATGGGCTGTTTCTCTTGGGTGTGGACAAAGAAGATAAGAGCCAGGAAATTAAATAGTGCATGATCCACAGAACCAGAAAATAAACAGTCATTGTGCTGACAATATAATGACAAGAAGCAGGGACTTACCGACAAAAGGGAAGGGCCATGGTAGCATTATCTGTGCTTGCCTAAAAGGGCAGTCGGTCACTTGTCAGCTCCTGGTGATTCTCAGAAGGCCTGACCTGTCCTTTCACGTGTTGAAGGAATTGTTGGCCGTGTTGAGATTCTCAGATTATCAGAAGACTCCTCAGGGATAAGGTCAATTTAAGCTCAAGGACGCCATGTTGGTCTGATAAATATGACAACTGCGCACTGTAGCAGATACACGCAATGCTTGTGTGGCTGAATCGTTCAATTATGGAAGAAATTACCAATCTGTGGAGAAGGAGAAAATTGGGCTATTCTCTAGTGTGCTTTAGGAATGCCTAAAAGAGTTCACTGCACCACCCTGCAATAGCATAAACGCTGGATGCTCGCCTCTCCATGCTGGTCAGAATGCCAAACATCTGGATTAAGACTGGGGAATCAGTCCAAGCACTTGCAGATGGCTCTGGTTATCCCCAGCGAGCCAAGCCACAAACACGCCACACGGGACACTCAACTCACGATCTGTTGATTGAATGGATGGCATGAACTGTGAAGACCAGGGTTCCCCAAACTGCATTTCTTGGAACACCATGGTCCTATAGGACATTAATGGTGTTACTTTTTTGAAAGTTTTCATCATAAGAAAAAAAAATTGTAAGTTTTTAGGAAGATGATGGTATAACTAGATTTAGCGAGGTGATCACTGAACAAGGTATACAAATACTGAATCATTGTGTTGTATACCTGAAACTAATATAATGCTATGTGTCAATTAAACTTCAGTTTTTAAAAAGTGTTATTTTAAAAAAGGAAAAGATTCCATGGTCATTGAGTTTGGAAAACACTAATTTAATGTGAAACAGTTGTCTTGATTTAGGGATTGTTAGTGACTTTAATATGATAATGTGTGTTTAATCAGCCAGTTGAACATGCAACTACACACAAGTTTTTTTGACAAAATACTGAAACTTTTAATTTTTTTTAATGGAATATCTATTGACTTACCGTGGGAAATACATGATTCAAGGACAATGTCTTGCCCAATCCTGCTGGAAAAGTGAAAGAAAGCTATGTCACACTTAGTTGTACTGTTTGTAGGCCTGGTTTATTTTGTTGTATTCAAACCCTTGTCAAGGAAAGGAAATTTTGTCAGGATTCACATATTCTGACTTCTCTAACACCATTGCATGTTGCTCAGAAAACCAAGCCAGGCCTACATTTTCCACGCCTACGATGTGGAAAGTCTGGAATGTTGGGCCACCTGAAGATGGTCCTCTGGATTTTGTCCCCCATACTTCTGCTCTTCTGGGGCTGTGGGGAAAGTGTGCCATAGGAAGTTGAAAACACCAAAGAATCAAAAGGACCTAATAAGCCGTGTGGAAGTTTTGGCAAACCATTTTGCCTTCCTAGTTCTTTTTAGTTCTGCTGATAACAACGTTTTCCTTCCCCTGCGTGCGAGCTGGAGTTCCTCATTACCTGATGGGTGAGCAGCTGGATCCCACATCAGCACTCATTCTATCGGTCCGGGCCGGGTGCTGGCTGGGGGTGAGTTTGACTCACAGAGCAACTGTGTCTCAGGCTGGGACCCCCCCTAAGCTGCCCCTGAGATAAGATTGCTTGGGAGTTGAACCCCAGACGTATCTGTTGGGAAGCCAAGGGATGAGTTGGGGGCGTAAGGAAGCTCAGACAGCTGCTTCCATGAGCAGAGCACCCATGGGGTGGTGTTGCACGCCTCAATGCTGTTGCCGTGACAAGGTTGGGATATTAGTCCCCAGGCCTTCATCTGTCACTGGCTCGGGCCGCCTGCCGGGGATGTTAGCCTCACGGAGCCCAGAACACTACGGGTAAAGAGTGCTGGGGGCTGTGGATGGGGCCCAGATCAGGGCACTGACACTCATCATCTCCATCATTTTTAGGTCAGAGCTTCTTGAACACAGGTCACTTTGCAAGTGTGACCCTCTGTCCACAGATGAGCTTCAGCATCACCTGAAACATGAGTTGAGAAGCTTAAATTGCATCCAAACTCCTCTGACCCAGAGTTTCTGCTCCCCACCCTCTGTGCCCCACCCGCTTCTCCAATCCCACCCCAAGACCTTGCCCTCCTCAGAAAGACTGTGCCTCATCTCCTCACAAACCCTGCCCACTGCCCTGCCCTCAGCAGCCCTCCCACCGCGTGGCCTAGAGAAGGACCAGGCAGCGTTTTGTACCCTGAGTTATACAGAAGTGTCTCCAGCGCAGACTGTATCTTCAGCCTCCTTCTGCTTCCCACAGTGCTTGGTGGACTGAGCCTTGCGCTGAGAAAAGGGCGGAGTGGCTACCTCCAGATTCCGGGCAAGGCCAGGAATGGAGTCTGCCGAGGCCTGTTACACAGACTGTGCACATACCCCTGACACCGAGGCAGGCGGTCTTATCTGCCCTTCAGGGACCAGGAGTCAGGCTTCAAGGTGAGTCCCATCTACCCAGGCCGCAGAGTGAGGCACAATGCCCGACGTCTTGCTGCCGCACCACCTGCCTCGCCATCTGAACTTTGGTGTCTTGTCCACAGAGTGACGCTATTGGATGCGATTTGTTTCTTCCAGCTTTTTTTTTTTTTTTAATCATTAATCTCATACTTCTTCACCTTAATATTTGCAGAAGTCCAGTATAAAACCACATAAATATAACACGATCTGGCCGGGTTGAGAAGGGGGCCCTGCCCTTGCCCACCCCACCCGTTCATCCTGTTCCCAGCATAGGCCCTGCAGGGGTCTGAGCGACACAGCTGGAGACCCCAGGACCTGCCAGGTCCTAATGGTCTAAGTCTGGCTCCTGAGGTGTGGCCTAAGGGCACATGCAGAGGAATCCCCTGGAAGTCGGTTATAAAAACCCTTTTCTGGGCTCCCCACTTTACTTTCAAATCAGTTGGGGTATGGGGGCAGGGATGGGATGCAGAAATCTGGGATTTTAACTAGAGCCTGTGGCCATTTTTGGGCAAACTACACTTTGAGAACCCCTCACTTCGACCTTCTGGATGTGTTTTATAAAAGTAGAGAAGGAAAATATCCCAGGCTGGAGCTCAGTGCATGGAGAGAACTGAATGGGGTGAGATTATGGGCAGTCGGTGGCTTCTCTGCAGTCAGGGGACATGCTGACTGTGTCTTCTTTGGATGGTGTAATGGTGGGGACCCTGTTTGCAGGATGACCGCAGGCCATGGTGCTTGGCCACTGTGAAGGGCCCTAGAAGGGCCCCTTCTCCTTCCTTGCCCCTACCTCCATCTTTGATACCACCTCTGCCCTCCAAGGTCACCCTTACTTCAGGGACATGTCCTAGGCAGGGGAAGGCAGTGGGCACCTGGGACAGAGAGGGCCCTCCATAGGTTGTAGATGCTTGTTGTGGCGTCTCCCTGAAACCCAGTCCTAATGGGTGCTAATAGGAGGGTCTCTGGTCCTCATGTTCACTGCCCCACTCCCAGGGCCAGCACCCAGCACACAGTGGGACTCTTATTGGGGTCCTTCTCTTCTGCAAGTGTTAGGCAAGGGCACTTCACATCCTCAGCTTTCAGATTCCCAACAAGGTCATTACATGGGGAAAGGGCAGCCGCCGTAGCATCCTCGGTGAAACCCAATCTTCCCCTGCAAGTGAGAGAGACAGTCAGTCAGCCGCATGGTGGTGGGTGAGTGTTGTTCTTCCATCTGTCCTCCTTTCCTGACCAGCACACTGAGAGAAGAGGGGAGAAAGGAGCCCCAGTGTTCACCTGCACCAGGGGGCCTGCTTTTCTGAAGAGGAAACACATCCCAGCCTTCATTGATGGGGCCAACATAGAGAAGCACATCCAAAAGTGGGGCCCACTTGGGCTTCCGAGTCCCTGGACTCAAATTCTTGTCCTGTATTTATTGAGCAGTGCCAATTCAAAGCTTTGTTGCTGGTGTTTGAATCCTGGCTTTGGTGCTAATTAGCTGTGTGATCTTGGGTAAGTCACTTGATGTCTCTGTGCCACACTTTTTTTTCTTATCAATTTTACTGAGAAATAATTGATGGCCAATAAACTACATCCATTTAAAGTGTACATTTAAAATGTACCGTTCAGGGAATTCGGGTGGCTATATCCACCTGTGGTACCACCAGCCCCGTCAGGATATTGAACATTTTCATCAATTCCAGAAGATCTCTGTGCCCCTTTGGAGACCAGACCCTCTCATTCCTGAACACAGATGACCCCTGACCTGCATGTAGTCCTTAGAGATTAGTCTTCATTCTATGTGAATGAATCACGTGTGCACTTCTGTTCTGACCTACTTCACTCTGTATAATGATTTTGAGATCCAGAATGCTGTCGTGTGTTTCAGTGGTGCTATGGACTGAATGTTCCTGATTCCCTCCCCTCCATTCATATGTTGAAATCTCAACATATGACGTGTGACGGTTTTAGGAGGTTGGCCTTTGGGAGGTGCTTAGGTCATAAGGTGGAGCCCTGGCATTGGAACCCCCTTAGTGCCTTATGAAAGAGGCTCCAGAGGGATTCCTAGCCCCTTCCACCTTTCAGGGATACAAGGAGAAGCCTGTGACCTGGAAGAGGCCCCCTCCCTTGAACACACTGGAGACTTGACCTCAGACTTCCAGCCTCTGGCACCACGAGAAATAAGCTTCTGCTGTTTATAAGCCTCCGCCACCCCCAGTCTGCTATTTTGCTAGAGTAGCCCTAATGGACTGAAGTTTTTTTTTTTTTTAATTTCTCGGTTGTATTTTTTTATTAACAAATTACACAAGTTTTTACAATTGGGGTTGAAAATTCAACCCCAATTGGACTGAAGTTTGTTAAAGATAAGTAGCCTGTTCATTGTTATTCCTGAATACAAACTGCAAGTCACAGTGAGATATCACCATATCCATCAGCATGGCTCAAACTGAAGGATTGCCCATCCCAAATGTTGCCAAGACTAGAGAGCAGGTCTCTCCATCCATGGCTGTGGGGATGTATAGACAGATGTCCAGCCTCTTTGGAACACCATTTGCAAGTTTCAATATACCTTCCACTGCAGCTGAAGCCACCCAGACAGCTTGGGAAATGGATGAGTTCCTGACTTTATGATGCACACAACTGGTGTTACTTAGTTTTTCTTGCGAAACTAACCACATGTGTCTCCAGCACCCCACACAGCTCTTGCCTGGTCTTTAACATTCCTTGGCGATGTGCCCAGTGGGGTGCTGTGTGGGCAGGGCACAGCAGTGCCGAAACTTTACAAGGGAACCATGTTACACAGTGTTTCCTTGTAGAGCTATGCACAAGACACACAACTGAAATCAAGCACATCAACTATCTGTAAATATTCCAGTCCACCCCCACCCCACAGTTTTCCACAGCTTTATCACTGCAGACCAGTTTTGAAGATAAAGTTAACACAAATCAAATTAGATAACATTCAAATCTTTGGAATCTATCATAGAAACACAGATGAATTTTCCCCATTGTAGCCTACGTCAAAAAGTCTTGCTCATAATTTATAATTGGCAATGACTTCCTGACACTGAGGCGGCTGTGGGTCACTCGTCCAAGGACCGCACTGTGATGTCTGGTGAGCTACCAAAGCATATCAGAATACATTCCGTGCTCCTGAGATCCAGGGAGAGGTTGGGCTCCTGCCCCAACTCCAGGGCCCTGTCACCTCCTCGCTGCAGACCTTGGTCAGGACACCTTCTCTCTCTGTATGTAAATGGCTTCATCTATAAAATGGTAAAACAACACAAGAAACCAAAAGTAAATCAGACCAAAACAAAGTAACACCAGAAATCTTACCTTGCCAGCAGTCTTGTGAACGCCCAGTGCGAATTATAGAAAACTGTGTGCAGGTCAGCTGCATGGTCTCCACCCCTCAAGGAGCTGTAGGTCCCTAGATGTGGTGGGTGCATTCCTGGCCAAATTCTACACTCCTCCCTGGACCCCCCTCTGCCAGGTGACTGCTGGGCTGTCCCTAACCCCCCCCCCCCCCGCCCGGGGCAGAGTGACTGCCCTGACTCCTGACCCTGGCGTGGCCATGAGATTGGCTTTGCCGGAGACATGTTAGTGAACATGGTGTGACAAAAAACACAGGATGGACATGTGCACTTGGGTTTGGCCTCAGCCAGAGCCCCTGACCCTGTTGAAGCACACATGAGCCCAGCTGATATTGGCCAATGCCCCTGACCCTCAGACATGCAGGCTAGAATAATATGTGAGGGCTGTTGGGGTCTCGGGAGGGTTTATTACACAACAATTGCTGAGTGATACAACAGGGTTATAAGACATTGCCATGTGCAGCTATATTATGAGGGAGAAAATGAGCAGGGTCCTGAGTTTCCAAAGGGAAACATATTTACCATTGAATTTAGAAATCATGGAGGAAGGATCTCTGGAGTTGCCCCTGAGGGCATGTAGGAGAGGTCATTGTGCGGAGCAGAACAGAGATGACACCCATTCTCCAGACCCAGGGCTGGGGCACCCGTGTGCTCAGCCGGGAGGAAGGGAAGGGGCCAAGAGGGAGTGGGAGTTTTTACTTCTCACTGTCTCTGAGTGCAGCCCTTCCTAGCCCTGCCCGTTGGGCAGCGTCCAGGGACGCTGGGACCAACATCCAGCACCACCACCCATGCTTAGCTGACCCCCCCCACCCATGCTTAGCTGACACGTCACCCATAAGCAGACCATTGCTCCTGAGGGAAAGTTTGGCTTCTGGGTTTTGGGGAAAGCTGCTCTTGTGTCTGCTTCTCCATCAGCTTGATGGATGGAGAAGGGGCTCCAGGGAGTTGTGGGGAAATCAGAAACAGGTCCAGGAAGCTGAGAGAAGACAGCCTCCTGGGGAGGAGGGGGAGGGCACAGTGGCTCACACCAGGACACGAGTGAGAGGGCACAGAGACCTAACTGTGGCTTAGGTGAGATCGCAAAGAAGTGGCACGGTTTGGGGGTGTTGAGAAGAGAAGGGAGGACTTAGGAACAGCATGTATAGATCATGCCAGAAGGTCGCCTGTCACAGTTGCAGGTGGTGGGATTCATCTATTCAACCAGCAAATGTTTCCTGAGTGCCAGCTCCATGCCTGCCCTCCAGCCTGCTACCCAGCACGGAGCAGAGAACACAGCTTACCCGTGTGCTCCCAGCCCAGGGACACACACTGAAAACGTGCAGTTGAGTTTGGTCACTCCTGCATGCTTACTTCTCCCTGTTCAATGGGAGGGTCTGGCAGAGCCTTTGGGAATCTCTTCCTTCCAGAAGCTGTCACAAAGCATGGCAGCATGGCAGGGACCCTCCTAAGAGAGGTGAATCTGCCTGCAAGAGGCTCGCGTTGGAGCTGCCAGGAACCCTGAGGCCAGAAGGAGCCCTGGGGACTATGGGCATAGCTCAGTGCTGGGGGATTCTCTTAGTCAGGCCCCATCAACCCACCTCCCCACAAAGCAGACTCTAGGACAAGGGCTTGGGTATAGGTAGCTTATTTGGGAGGTGGTCCCTGGATGCACAGGTGAGGGAAGCCAGTCTGGGCAGGGAGGAGGAGGTGAAGGTGTGTCAATGAGCAGGTTACTCCTGGGCTGGGTGCCACAGGTCCCTCGAAGGGACTGGGTGGGACGCATCTCAGGGTCATCTCAGTGATGGGGAAGTCTCTACTGATCCCAGGCCCTTGTTTGAGTCTTGTCGTGGGGGCTGAGCGAAGCCCCAAGCAGAGGGCCTCAGAGGAGGCTGGCTCCTGCCTCCAACTCAGGGGCTGGTGGGCAGACTCCCACTGGGTGTGATGAGGGAAGCAAAGGCAAGAGAATGTAGCTTAAATTAAATCTCCTTACAGCTTGCAGCCCACTAGAGATACCTGAAACGTGCAGAGCGTGACCTTCCTCAAGGAACTCGTGGCCGCCTCAGTGCCTTCATGCTTATGTTTTATTAAAGACTAGAAGTAACTTTATCTTGGCAGTAGTTGGCCCTTCAAGGTTCTGAAAGCCTTGCTTCCAAATTCCTTAGAGACTTAGAGGATCCCTAACCCCCACTAATGAAAAAGTATATAACCAGTCACTCCTCACAATCCCAGTGCAGCCTTTTCTGCCCACGGGTCCTGTCCCTGTGCTATAATAAAATCACCTTTTTTTGCACCAAAAATGTCTCAAGAATTCCTTCTTGACCGTTGGGCTCCACGATCCCACATCATCCCACATCAGGTGGAGGACCTCAGGGTGAGGCCACATGGCAACTGCTCTGGAGTTCACAGGCATGGATGCTGCAGGGCAAGTCTCGAGCTCCTTGCAAGTGGGCTGCAGGCATGGGGAGAGAGGGCTGTCACCACCCTCTGTCACTGCTGGTGGGGCATCTGGGAGAAAATTCTGGAGGTACCACATCTCTGTGCTCTTAACTCATATACTTCATTCATGAACTTACTATCCCACAGCATTGACCAGTGCCTCCCTGCTGGGGACCACTCTGGGTGCTGCAAATATCATGGAAGGAAAAACAATCTCGGCCCTTGAGAGGTCTTCATTCTAGAACAGCAACAGACAGTAAGCAGAGAAAATAAGGCCTATGTAGGAAAGCAAAGCAGAGTAGGGGCAGGAGATAGGTTCCTCTGGGCAGGTGCTGAGCCAGGCCACATCAGCAGGTGGTGGGACGAGGCTGTGAGGGTTCTAGGAACAATGAGGAGACCCCATGTGCTGTGGGAGTGGAGGGCTGGTGGGGTAGGAAAGGGACTTGGGGTAGTCCAGGGAGGCCGTCAGAAGGACCTGGAATTCCAACCCAAGTGTGAGAGAAGCCGGAGAATTTGGGCACAGGCCTGTGTCACCATCTGTGATGTACTTTGTACTTTGTACTGTGTACTTTGAAAAGACCACGCTGCATGCTGCCAGGACACAAGCCACAGGGCAAGGGGGAGTGGAGTGACCCATTAGCTGTCCACGGCCGCCATCTGGGCTGGCGTGGAGGCGGCCTGGGCAGGGCCGGAGCAGGGCTAGTGGAGAGGAGTGGACATGCAGGGTGGAGGGACTGGGCTGCCACTAGGTGGATGGGGGAGGAGGTGGTTTGGTGAATGGGCACACCAGAGAGAGAGAGCAGCCTTGGGGGCGGTGGGCAAAGCAAGAGTTGAGTTTGACCCTGGGGAGATGGGAAAGCCTTGAGGTATAGAGGGGAAACCAGCGCTGCTTTGTCCCACATGTGTGCTCTGGGGGGCCATAGGGAGAGGGTGGCTGGCTGCTGGGTCGCCAGTGTGCATGCATGCACAGCCTTGGCTCTGGAGGAGGGGGGACGATGGGCAGAGGTCATCACACCATCGTACTGGGTGGCACCCTTTCTTCTGACATGTCCACAGTTTGTGGAACTCAGCGCTCGACGGACTGTATACCCAGCATGGAGACAGCCTTATTGTTCTAGACACAGGAAGGAAGGAGTGTGATCTTACCGAGGAGCCTGCCTGCTGGCATCAGCCATGATGTCCCCTCCTGCCTCACAGTGCTCCTTTTGGGGCTGGGTGTGACTGACTTGCTGTCTTCCTGTTGCTAATCCTGCCTCTGCCTGAAATGGGCACATTGACCCCAAATGCTAGTGGGAATGAGATGGGGGCTGGGAAGCGGGGGCTGGTCTGCTTTGTTTCCAGGCTGTCCAGGGGCATCTAGGAATCATAGAAAGAAATGAGCGTGTGAAGCTTCTCCCATGCCTGGATGAGATGGCCAGTGCCCAGTGCAGCAGGAGGGCCAGGCTGGGGAGCCATGGAGAGTCTGAAGCCCAGTGGCTGTGCAGGTCAATGCTGCCTCCTCTCAGCTGGGTCCCCTCCCCCTGCGTGAGCAGCCACCAGGCCTGCTCAGCCCAGGCCCAGGAGCTGATGTCCACTTTACACGGGAGCTCTAAAGCTAAATATTCTCTCAGCCTAATGTGACCCCGGCTGTGCCCCATTTACAGATGAGAACTTGGGCCCACGGAGGCCGTGCCTCTCAGCACAGCCTGGCAGGCAGCCCTCTGCCCCCTGATAACCCATGTTGTCTGCTGTCTGCCTGGTGCGTACCCAGTTAGATCTGCGATCCCAGGCCCAGTCCCTGAGCTGAGTCAAGGCTCCTTCCTTCTTTTGCGCCCTCGTCTGCCTTGGCTCTTCCTCAGTCTTCTCTGTTTCTCAGCCCCGACCTGGGGCCTCTCCCCTGGTTCACCAGGTGACTGGTTTTGGCTCCAATCTGGGTTTAGCCACTGCTCCCTGGTAATGACCCCCAAAGATCTGGGACATGGTGCTTCACTCCACCTCCAGGACTGTGCAGATGTTGGTTTCACTTTAAGCTGAAGCATCTGAGAGAGGTCTGTTCTTCTGAGAAGCAGACACCAAGATGGAATTGACACAGTTATGGGTTAAACAGTGTTCCCCCGCCCCCTAAAAATTCACATGTCAGAGTCCTACCTTCCAGTACCTCAAAATGTACCATATTTGGATGTGGGGTCCTAAGACCTCACTTTGGAAGTCCCCTAACATCACCTCTGCCATTCTCTTGGTCAAGCCAATCACCACGGCCAGCTGGACTCAAGGGGAGGGAAAGAGACACTAGGGTGCAGTGACAAGTGAGGAGCATTGAGCTCAACAGATGGAAGAGGTGAGGAAGGATATGCCTACATCCAGATAGATGTACCTGAGTGTCCAGAGGAACCCCCGGGCTCCTGGGTCCTGGAGCCTGGCACCCCAGATGACCCCACGGAGCAGCGCTGCCCACCACCCTGGCCCACTGGCCTGCTAGACCTCACTGTTGTGTGGGAGAGCAATGGACTTTTGTTCTGGTGGAAACGTTGGCCTTGGGAGTCTTGTTTGAGCAGCTTGGCTTGCTCTTGAATCCACATAGCAAGAACCACGAGGAACTGGTGCTTTAGGAAGACGAGCTTGGCAGGGCTATGGAGAGTGAATTGGAGGAGAATGGGAATAAATAGCTGGAGGATATGCTGTCTGGCTTCCCACCCTGCATCCTGGGGTCTTATCCAAGTGTCTGTCACTTGACATTTGAAGCTAGGATTCTCACTTGGGTCATCGAAGTCTGCAGTTTCTCCCATTGGTGGAGGGAAGTTGGATATTCAAATCCACAGAACGGAACTAGAAGACAGGCCTGGGCACATACCAAAAGTGCTATTTTGAGAATTTTGTCTTATTTTCTCCATAGTTACTGCTAATTAGCTTCAGCTTTTCAGAGAGACTGTTTCAGCATCCAGAAATTAAGGAGAGGAAGCTTCTGATGGAGGCCATGGGGTTGCATTTCAGCCTGTGCAGATCCAAGCTCTGCGGTCTAGGAGGGGCTTCCCGAGGGGTTGGGGCAGGTAATCTGACTGCACTCAGGTAACTAGATGGTGATGCCAAGAATCAGGAGGCCCACCCCGTAATAGGCCACAAGAACCATGCAACACGGTAAGAGAAAATTCTGCACAGCAGAGTGGCTTGAAGCACCTGGAAGAAAATCTAGAGCCCAGGAGCAAAGATCTGGGCCTTGTCCTCCCTACCTTCATTTGGCAGAAAATTGGGAAGCTGGTTAGCTTCTCTGTGGGGATATTAATAACGGCTCTCCCTGTGCCCACCAAGTTGGTCTTTTGAGAAAGCCCTTTGCACACAGCAGGTATGCTGTTGGGCAACAGGCGTGCGCTATGCTGCATCTCTCTGGCCATGCATGCGCGGGCCTGCAATACTTGCTCAGTCTCCTGAGTCACCCTAGACCTCTTTCCCTGCCCTTCCCCTCATGCAGAGCAACATAAGGAGGGGTGTGATGGGAAGAATGTGGCTTTGGGTTCGCACACACCAGAGGTCAGATCTTCCCTCTGGTGTGACCTTGAACAACTTACCTCACTTTTCTGGACCTCAGTGTGCTCATCTTTAAAGTGGTCACAGTAATAGCTATCTTGCAGGGTTATTATAGAATCAGGGTGATGTATGAAGGTGGTAGACTGCTAGGTGCTGGCATGTAATGGGCACTCAGTAATGAAGACTTAGAAATGTACGCCTCAAGCTCAGTTTCTGTCTATACTATATCCAAGTCTATCTGCTCATCTGTCTGTATCTGTACACCAATACCTGTTCTCTCAAAAGGGAAAGTGGGGCGTGGAGCCAGTCTGGTGTGTGGGAAAACCAAGAGAAGGTCTAACTCACTGCTCCAGTCTATTCAGGCTGCTATTGCAAAACACCAGAGACTGTGGGGCTTACAAACAACAGAAATTTTTTCTTTCAGTTCTGGATGCTGGAAGTGCAAGATCAGGTGAAGGTCGACCTTCCAGGTAGCAGCAGCTGCGTCCTCACATGGAGGGAGGGGGATGGGAGCTCTCTGGTCTTGTTTATGAGAACACTAGTCCCATTCCTGAGGGCTCCAGGTTCATGACCTAATCACCTTCCAGAGGCTCCATGTCCTCACACCCTCTCACTGGGGGTGAGGTTTCAACATATGAATTTTGGAGAAACACAAACGTTTAAGCCACAGAATTATCTTTTGGCAATGCAGAGGAAGGTTGATGGTATTTTCCAAAAATTGGCTCCAGCAATATTTCTGGTCCCACATGTTCCTCCAGTGACTCATCCTTGTCATTGCCCATCATTAGCCAGAGCCCATGTCCCTTCTCCTTGCCCGGCAAGTGGGCCTTTGTGCCCACCTCAGGGAACAAAATGTGGTGGAGCTAAGTGATGCTGCAAGAATCCCGAGACTAAGTTGTGAAAGGGCATGAAAATTATGTCTGTACCTCTTGGGTCACGTGCGTTGGGGGGCAGCCCTGAGTGACAACCCTGGGTGACAGTAGAAGTCTGCCATGCTCCAGCTCTGGAGACCACATGGAGGGATGCCCCGGGAGCCTGTGCTAATACAGCGCCCCCAGCTCAGCCCAGGCATTAGTGGAGGATGCCCCTAGCCAACCCCCACCATAGCCCAGTGGAGGAGACACCAGAGGTCCCCACTGAGTGCCCAGATCTCATACTTGAACAAAGTGAATGTTGTTTATACATTAGACTTGGGGAGGTTTATTAGGCAGCAATACCTGACTGGAAAAAAAGGACTTTCATTCACAATTGTGAATGGGCTCCTAATGTGCCAACATAGAATGTTTCTTCCCAAAGCCAACTTTATACATACATAGTGTGGTGCATGAGTTGAAGGACGAGGGGGAAGTCTCTTGCATTAAAATATTATCTCCACTGGCCTTTGTTGATGCATTTATTATAAGTTACAGAGTTTCATTCACTAGGATGGGACATTTTACCCTATTCTGGCCCCAGTTCTCCAGAACTATAGCAAGTCATTTACACTTTAGCATAACTGAGTGTGCAAGTGATCTTTCCAAAGCAGAGGCTGTAGGTGCCCGGAGAAGAGCATGAGGAGTCTGGGGTTATGTGTAGTGCTAGGGGAGCTCAAGGATAGTGTGATAGACCTAAACATTGCTTTTGCCTTTCCCAACATTCCCTAGGCTGGCCCAGAGAATATCCCTGGTTTGGTCAAAGCTGGGACCCCCTTTGATGGGAGAGCTGTTCTGAAACCCTCACTCAGCCTCCATGGCTGTTGATGTCCACTCAGTGCCGTCTGGGGCTCCCTCATGCCCAGGGTCAAGCTGCAGCTTTTCTGAAAAAGTTTCACACCTAGCAGGCTGATCACCCTTCCTGGGGACCCTGCTCACCATCCTCCTGCTCACCTTTTCCTGTGGGCCTGCTCCCATATGAGTGCCTCTTCTTTGCTCTCCCCTTAAAATGACAACAAATTTGTTTTAGACCTTCTGCTTTTGACTTCTCAAGTAAGCTGCCACACTCACCTGTCCCACCAACCTTCCCACCTAACGTGGCCTCGGGGTGCTAGGCGTAGGTCTGCCTCAGGCTCCTCACTGCCTTCTCTGCACTCAGCCCATGACCCCACTAGAAGGTGAGTGTCTGCTCCAAAACAGGGAGGCCCGTGCCAGGGCAAAACCTGCTTCTCCACCACCATGCTGGTTGTGTTAAGACACCACACAATGGGATGCAGGTGCTGCTAGAGAATATTCTTAAAATCGCAGTCTGAGCGACGCTCAGGCATGGTTAGAAGAATCTATTTGGAAGCCATGGGCTGTGGCCTGTGGTAAAAGCCGGAATGAAGTGTGGTTGGTAGGCATCGAGGCTGCCATGCTGATGGGCAAGTCCCCCAATATCCTCTGCCTCCCCTAGGGCTCTACAGCCCCATGAGGGCTCAGACCCTGTTCCAACCCTTGCTCTGAGGATGACGCTCATGCCCAACAGGTGATTATTTTTCATACAGTCTCCTGGATATCAGCAAGGCCGTGACCACAAAATACCAGATTCCCTAATGGGAACTCCCTTGGACTCACAGCAGCCCACCACCCCAGCTCAGTCAGTGAAGGCATTTCCACTTTGCTCCAGAAAGATGCCCCATTGCAAGCCTTCAGTTATGGTTTCTGCAACATTCCCCAGGACCACCATTAAAATAATGCTGTTCCCTTCAAACACCAACACGTAATGCAGTTATGCCCCCCTTACCTCCTAGGGACATGGAAAGACCAAACTTGAATAGGAAAATGCCTGTGACAACATGGCTGAGAACATGAAAGTCATGCCTGATGGTGGTCGGTGGCCCACTCAATTCAATTGTGCATGCCCAGGGCAGGCGTCCCCATGGACTCACATGTCTACCAACCAGCCCAAATGTAACATGATCACATAAGCATAAGCCAAACTCACCCCACCACTGACATGCAGGGTGTTCAAAGTCGGCCTTGACCCCCACTGCTGGGAAGAGAGGGACTATAAGAGCACATGAGCAAAGCTATAGAACATAAGTGGAAAGGTGAGCTTTGCAGTTTTTGGAATCATAGGATCATCTGAGTCTGCTCCCTTATTTTTCAAGTGGGAAAACTAGCCCCAGAGAGGTCAAGTTTCCAGTTCAAAGTCACCAAACCCAGCAACCCTTGTTTGAGTGCTTGGCCCAGGCAGGAGGGATGACTAGACAAAGGCTCACAAGGTTGACACCCAAGGCCAGAGCAGGAGAATTGGGCCAATAAGTGAGTTATGCATAAACAACAGCAATGGAACTTGGAGTGGTCTGGCTCACCAGAGAACTCCCAGGCGTGTTCCACACCCTGCCTAGAGGGGCTCATCTGTGTTGGCTCGTCCCTTCCCTACCTCACTTCTCCATGCCCCCTCACGCTGCTTCCTGGGGTCACCTCCACCTCACCCACAGGCACTGGAATCCACAACAGGGGGAAGTGAACCCAAGCCACTTTCATCCGAAGCAAGGCTGAGGGCCCTATGGTTGGGGTCAGCATGGTCCCCGATGCTTTCCTCTTCATTTTGAGCCACTTGCCCCACATCACACAGCTATCAAGAGGTGGAGCTAGGGTTTGAAGCAGATCGTTGAGCCACGGAGCCCACACTGTTTGCAATTCCAGGGAAACCATTTTCCTGGAATGCACATGTATACAAATAGAGAAAGTCGCTGAAGACTCACGATGCCAGAGAAAGCAGGTGTGCTTGGGACCCAGGTATGGAGTTGGCCACAGTGCGGGGTGTGCACTGAGTCACCAGCTGGTCTCTCCTGTGCACAGCCAGGTGACCCAGCAGCACGGCAGTATTTTGGAAATGATGTCAGATGCTTGTGTAAGCATCTGTAAACTCTGGCCTCTCAGTTAGCCCAGGCAAAAGCATTACACTGGCATCGGAGACTGGAGCTGGATCCTGACCCAAGCTATTGATTTGCTGTCTGAACTTGGGTGGCTTGCTTGACCACCCTGAAGCTTCACTGCTTTGTAAACTATGCAGTTATCATCAAGTATAATTAGAGGTCAAAGAAACCCAAGAGTGCTTCATGGAAGATGTCTCTCCTGGATTTAAATCTGCAGTGTTTATGTGGGTGCCCAGAAATGCTGTGGCCCCGACTATAAATTATCCCATAGTCAAGATCACCACCTCAGGGAACTCAGAACCTTCACCCAATTTGGATTTTTGAGATTTATTCTGAGAGAAAATTTTGGAGAAATGACTAGAAATTGCTCTCATACAACAGCAAAGATATAGCCATTTTTCAAAGAAAACTGAGTTTTCTAGTCAAATTAGTAATATTAACATAACTAACTTATTGGAGAATTATTTGATTTGAATGACCCTTTATTTTTGTTTGGAAATTAGCAGAGGTAAGTTGATGTTTTCAGTTTGACTTTTTTCCCCTCTGCATTAAATATAATGCTCCCAAAGTGACATAACAGATATGTGGGGGCAAGCTTGAGGTTAAAAATTCAAAAATACTAAGAAATCTAAAAGTCTAGATCAATGTCTCAGAGACTTCAGTCTTGGGTTCTGTTTCCCTCAAGAATGCTTCTGCCTTGGGCCAGCTTTTGGTGTAAAGACAGAAGTAGGAATAGGAGTCAAGTCTGTTTGGTTTAGGGCGCCTGGGTGGCTCAGTCGGTTATGCATCTGCCTTTGGCTCAGGTCATGATCCCAGCATCTGGAATCGAGCCTCGAGTTGGGCTCCATGCTCAGCCGGGAGCCTGCTTCTTTCTCTCCCTCTGCCCCTCCCTCTGCTCATTCTTTCTCTCTCTCCCTCAAATAAAGTCTTTAAAAAAAAAAAAAAGTCTGGTCAGGAGGCTGCAGTGTAGGTCAGAACTGCCAGGGCCCCTTGAGCTGCATTTCTTTTGTGGTGCTCATACAGGACTGCTTTCTTAGTGGCAGAGAAACCAGAGGTGGTCCTTCAGGTTACGTGATGCTTTTTTGCCAAGCGAAGGCATCAATGTCATTAAATCAAACCATTTTGGCTTCTGAGTCTTGCTTGTAGCCTACTTGTAAAGTTTTGGTTTGATAGTTACAAGAGAATTAAAGCATGCAGCACCAACACAAGTCTCCAGTTACAAAGTCTCATTTTCTTTCCAGTTTAAAAATGTACTGTAATACTTAGTACAGAAATTTGGAAAAGACAGAGAAGAATTTGGGACAAAAAAATCATCCATATGCCACCACCCTGAGAGGTTCACTACCTGCAGATAGGTGGATTTTGGTGCAGTTTCAGACACGCTGAGAACACTGTGCAAAGAAGCTTAAACCTTGAATGTGAAAAGATAAACATTCCCCTCTATGTGCATAAGCTCTTTATGAACATAATTTAATTTATGCATAATACATCATCATGTAGTTACGTGATAGTTTACTTAACCAGAATATTATTGTTGGGTCAATACAACATCCTATTATTTTTTATTTCAATAATGATTCCACGATATTAATGCAAAACACTCGTTTGTAATTCAGATTATTCCCTTAGGATAAATTCCCTTAAAAATGAATTATCTGTAGGGATGCCTGGGTGGCTCAGTCGGTTGAGCATCTGGCTCTTGATTTCGGCTCAGGTCATGATCTCAGGTCGCGAGATCGAGCCTCATGTTGGTCTCTGCACTGGGTGTGGAGCCTGCCTGAGATTCTCTCCCTCTCCCTCTGCTTGCCCCCAACTCTGCTCATGTGCTTGTTAACTCTCTCTTTAAAATAAGTGATTATTTGTAGAAAAGCATAAGTGATTTTAAGCATGTGCACATATCCACACCCATCCGCACACACACACACATCTTGGATTCTAGTTTGGCTTCTGCTGCTAACTGGACGTTTTAGCTTGGTCAAATTATTTAATCTTTCTGGATCTGATTTTTTGCCTTTGTGAGAAATAAGGAATCAGAGCAAATGACCTCTAGGTTCCTTGCAGCTGGAGTATGAAAATGACTGTTCACAATCCATCCTTTGCATGGATATTTTCAGTAGACTTTAATGATGCACATAAGTGTATGTCTGTACCTATATGCTCTTTGAGCATTTCTGAATAAAATCTTTTATTCTAAACATTTTTCACATGTACCCCCGTGTATGTGCATTTGTTTATAAATTACAATTATGTACTACTGTCATTTCAATATGAAGATTTCGTAAAGTTTTGTTTTTGCCTTATTTTTTAGTTAGAAAATGACACCGTCACTGGCTTGGACTCCCTGCTGGGTGACCCCATTGCTGTTGACATCTTCCTGATGTCTCAAAGCGGTGCCCAGTGTTCCCCTTGTTGAATGTTGAAGGACGAGGGTTTGGTAAAGGCAGTGACTTTAAAATCATAACCAAAGAGTATGCCTAATTCTGTCATATACTCTTGAGCATAAAGACCAACCTGGGCCGGCTCTGCTGGCCTTTCCAAACCTGTCCTGCCTGTAGATCATGAGGACCACCTCCTATGGCCACCATCTGTGACTCTGTCCATCCTGGTGAGGCAGGTTTCCAGCGGGCGTGCTCATGGCTAGAGTGGCAGGAATGACTGAAGATCATGTGATATTGTCTACAGCCCCTTTCCGTCCTCTTTTGATCCATTTTTTTCACAAGGCCCTGAATTAAGGGGTCAGAAATGAAACAGTTCTCCAAAATTCTCCACATGCCTCGCTTTAAACATGGGAGAGAAATTAACGGTTGAAGTCACAGATAACGTCCAGGAGCTACAAAGTATTAGCAGACCTGTGTGTTTGTGGGTTTGTATTAATTTGGGGATCTTGACTGACCAGCTACAGGGCAGGTAGCCCACATTCCAGTAACATCCGGGAAAGGTGGGGGATTTCCATTCTCCAGGGATTTGGAGCAATCCCTCAAAACTCTGGACTCTACCATGAAGCCCCTCGGCCCTCTTCTGACGGTCCCTGTAGCCAGCTTTGTGAGCTGAGAGCCTGGGCCACCTCCTTCCATCTTAACACAACACAGTTTAAAACCTGTTCATACTTTGCTACTTCTCCTCTCATGCATCGTGAAGTTAGATCTTATTAACATCTTACCTGGGTATCACTGAACACAGGCTCTGAAAGCAAGACAGGACGTTATCTGTGACTTCAATCTCCCCTAAAGTTTTAAAATCACCATCATCTTTGTGATAACCCAGCATTCCTGCTTCCTAATTTAGTAATCTTTCAGAAAGTAGATTCTTAACAAGTGATGTTTGACGAGAGGACAATTATGCAGAGTGAATGCCCTGCGATTTAGAGCAGCGCCAGTCCCCAGGGGCTAACAGGGGCCCGCGCATTCGCCCTGAGCCCCACAGCCCCTGGCTTACACAGCCGCTTCTGCTGGGGAGACAATGATGAGGTTCCTAAGCCACAGGACACGTGCGGTTTGCAGTGTATCTGATGAGCGCTGTCCCCACTTGGTGCCACAGCCTCTGTTTGACGGCTTAGGTTGTTTGCAGGCAGCAGAACTCTAGGGCCCCCGGCAAGGTCAAGTTGGCCCCCCACAGACAAACTGAAAGATATGTATTGTGTGTGCTCTAAATAATCACTGACAAGCAAGGCCCACACAGTTTCCTGGTCCTTCATTCTAATTGAATGAGCAATTTGACGAGCTTCCTGCAATCCCTCTCTGTACCAGCAGAACACCATAGACTTCCATATTAGGCTCGAGCTGGAGCCCCTGAGCTGAAGGGCATCTGTACTTTCCCACTCTGATCTGCAGGGCTTGAACTAACGGTAGCCTCGCACTAAGATTGCATCATTCCACACTTAGGTGTGTCTACCCCCTGCAACCCAGCACTGAACAGACTCAGCCCGTAAAGGTCCTCTGCCTCACATGCTACTCCTTCTCTTTTCAACTAGATTTCCAGCACTGTGTGCCTCATTCTCAGTGAGCCAGAGCCTGCACTGGCTCCCACTTGCTTGTGAGAGCAGATTGTAAAATCTGGGGGAATCATGCAAGCTGCTTGTTAAATACGGCCATTAACAAAAATAAACTATGTAAACATCAATAAATAAATTGTATTGAAACAAAGGTAACCATTGTTTCAAACTTACCAGTGTCTGGTTATTTTTACAATAATCTGTGTGCTGCAGGTTATTCAGCACCTGTAAGGTGGAAACGCTCTATGATAGTGTGACTTCACGTAGCTTCCCTCTCCCTGTTCGGTGTCATTTTGGCAGACAGAAACCAGCCACAGTAGAAGTATTTACACCACGGACAGAGGCAAATGCTACAAGTAAGGACTTTTTTTTTTTTTTTTTTCCTGGAGAGGAGGTACTTAGTCACTTACCAAGACCCCACCGTGAAGATGTTCCCTGGTCATTACTATGCCTTATAGAGCCCTGCACAGCTCTGGGCACTTGGAGGACAGGCGTTCCCCAACAATGTTCTGCAGAGAAGCTCCTCTGAAGTTTCTTTGAAATCTCTTACCCCGGGAGAACTTGCTGGGTGTCTCTGAGGGCAGGACCAGGCCAAGGTACTTGCAGATCCATCTCCACCTGTGTGGTGACCTGTGTGGTGACCCTTCCACTTGTCCCCAGCCCTGCTTCCTCATCCCACGTTGCTGGGCTTCGTGCTCCATGAGTCACGGGCCAGGTGGCTTAAGAGGCAAAGGGCCTGGAGTTCAAAACCTGCGTCGGTCATGACCTTGGCGCAGGCACCTGGTTGCTGCATACCCCAGTCTCCTCCTCTGTTAACGGGACAATCTTAGGGCTACCTCTCCAGGGTTGTCATGAAGCTAAAACGACATAAAAGGAAATGATCAGAGTAGTCATGACTGGTCTTTAGTTGCCCTGGCCTGACACCCTGGCCCCTGTCAACGGTGCTGCCTTAACCTGTCTGTGTAGGCCTTATGTGGCTTCCAGGTGTGACAGGGTGCTGGAGGTGAGCAAGCCCGGGGGTCTAGCCACGTACAGCACACCGCAGGGGCATCCAAGGTATACCTCAGCAGGCCTGGATCATATCAGAGGTAAAAGTTATTGTTTGATCACAAAGCTGGGAGGGCAGAGTGCCAATCCAAATGTCCTGTGGACGCTCATGTTGCGAGCCACAGGCTGACTGGGCCAGCCTCCACCCCTCGAGGTCTCTGGAGCCAAATCAGCACAAAGACCCTCATTCTGCATTCTTTCCCTGCCCTCCGCCCCCTGCCCTGGCTCTGGCCTCACCTCGCAGCCGCCCGCCTCCATGGCCATCCATCCAGGCCTCTGGTCGTTTCTATCCACAGCGAGCTGACAGGTAATCGAGCACGTCAATCAGCACTCAGCTTCTAAAGCCAAGCAAACATAACATTTCCCAAACACCTTTTTACTTTAACAAAAGCACCCTTCATGCTGAAGTGAGAGTCTGCAGAGACGCACTCTGCTGTCTGACAGGCCGTTATCAGAGTCAGGACGATTGCATGACGCGGAAACTTAGGAGTTCCAAGCAGGCTGGAAAGGGAGAGAAACATTTCACTGTCATCACCTAATTCCGCACGACAGCCGTGAGTCAGTCTCTCTTCATCTCGTGTAATGAACGTGTTCTGGTGCCGTTGGCCATGTCTCTTCACAGCAAATCTGATTTCTCTGCTCATTTTCTATGTTAATGTGTAGGACAGAGTTTTCATGGAAAGAAACAATTAGTCCCTTAAACTCTAGTCTCAAAAGACTGTGCCTTTGCCATTTTTTTCCCTTGCAATTCTAACTTTTTATTTTGGACATTTTCAAACACATATAGAAGCCAAGGGAATAATTTAATAATAATCAGTAGCATAGTGACCTTCATGTGTCCATTCACCTGGCTTCAGTAACTGCACAGCTAGTCCCATTTTGTCTGCACTCCGCCCATCAAATCGCAGGCGGGGCCATAGCTCGCATAGCTACAATATTTTAGGAAATATCTCTAGGGGATAAAGAAACTAAAAATATATGGCCTAATAGCAATACCATACCTCAAAAAAGGATAGTCATCATCAAACATCCAATTAGGGTCCCTATTACCTTAATATTCCTATGACTGATGTCTAGGATTTGTTTGAATCAGGACCCAAAGAACATACAAAATAGAAATTGGCTGATATGTCTCTTAAGCCTCCTTTACTCTATAGGATCCCCTCTACTCCCTCCCTCTCTCTTTCTCTCCCCCTTCCCCCAGCCCCACCCCTGCCAGTTAAAGAAGCTAATTATTTGTCTTGTAGAGCTCTCTATAGTCTGATTGTGCTGATTGCATCTCTGTGGTGTTTTTACCATGTTCTCCTAATCCTGTTGTTGTCTTTACATTGATGGCTAGATCTAGAAGCCTGGTCAGCTTCAGGAATGGGTTTGTTGGTTGGTTGGTTGATTTGCAAAGCCACGTCGTGAGAAGGGAGGAGTACTTCTCTCAGGAGGCACAGACTGTCCACTGGTCTCTCTTTTTTGCTGTTGGCAGCCATTGATGATCATTGCCATTACTCGATGGGGGGACAGCCAAATATTGGTATTTTAATTCTATTGCTGTTGTCTAGTTTATTAGCTGGAATATTTTCAGAGAGAATTCAAGAGAAAATTGGCTTCATCCACTACTGTGTTGCCATAAGGTACAGCTCTTCTAGGAAAGGCAGGACCAATGCTTTCTTCTGTCCTTTTATTCACTTTTTCCTTCCTCCCTTCCTCCCTCCCTCCCTTCCTTCCTTCCTTCCTTCCTCCCTCCCTTCCTCTCTCTTTTTCTTTCCTTCTTTTCTTTCTTTCTTTCTTTCTCTTTCTTTCTTTCTTTCTTTCTTTCTTTCTTTCTTTCTTTCTTTCTTTTTCTTTCTTTCTTTCTTTTCTTTCTTTCTTTCTTTCTTTCTTTCTTTCTTTCTTTCTTTCTTTCTTTCTTTCTTTCTTTCTTTTCTTTTTCTTTCTTTCTTTCTTTCTTTCTTTCTCTCCTTCCTTCCTTCCTTCTTTCTTTTCTCCTCCTTTTAAAGGAGGTATTTCTCTAGAATTCTCCAAAGGTAGAAGTATCAGTTTCTATCACTGGGTAACAAATGACCACCAACTTAACAGCTTACAGAAACTTGCTTTCAGTACCTCCTAGTTTCTGTGGGTCAGGAACTCAGAATATGTCTGAGCAGCAGGCCCTCTGCTCAGGGTCTCCCCAGGCTGCAGTCAAGAATTGGTTGGAGCTGCGGTCTCATCAGAAGCTCTGCTGGGGAAAGACCTGCCTCCCAACTCACTCAAAATGTTGGCAGAACACATTTCCTGGGGTTAGAAGACTGAGGGCTTGGCTTCAGGGAGAGGCAACTATGGAGTCACCCTAAAGTCTGTCCACCAGTGTCTTATAATTTTGGTTTTCAGTTTGTGTTGAGTATCATTATGAACTTAAATACTTAAAATTTTTGATGTTTCAACCGTGCTTACTTTTTGACTAAAGAATTCTTTGTTACTTGGTGCAATCTTCTTCCTTTTACCTTACTTCAAAAACAGATTTTTGTCCCCAAAACGTGTCCCCCACCACCTCCCTCTGGATGTGACATAAGCACTGTGGACGGTGCTATCTCTGTGCCTTTCCCTGGCATGGTTTGTGACCTGCTTCCATTAGAATCACCTAAGATGCTAATTAGAAGGGCAGGCATCCCCACTTTGGCCCCCAAAAGTCAGCTCTTGTAAGTCTGGGATGGAGACCAGGCATCTGCTTCTTGCAGGAGCCACCCAGTCATTCTGACTCATGCTAATATTTGAGAACCTCTGACAGAATAATCCCCAGTGTGAACAATCCTAAAATGTTAAGCAGGAGGCTATGAAAAACATGTGACTGTTTTGTTGATATTTGTAACTTCAGTTCCACCAAAAAGATGTGACCTTAGCTAGACCTAGTAGAATACTTATCTAATCAACCTTTCCTTTAGGAAGTTAACTCATGGGAAGTAGAACTAGTTTACTGTGAAACATCTTGGGGAGAGATGTGTCAATCGTCACCTGTTAGCCTTCTCTCACACATAATGAAAGACCTACTGTAAGCAGAAGAAAATGTGTACTTTCTGCTAAGACTAGGGGCTGAATTCCACTGTCAGAGAAAATCTCTGGTGAAGTCATTTTAAGAAAGGGCCAGAATGAGCCATGCGATGGAGAGGGACCAGTGCTGCACTACAGATAGACCAAATCACAGCTCAAATCACTCTGAGAACCCCTGTTGGGGTGGAGGGGTTTGCCAGACTCAGTCTGGTCATTCCTCTGGAAGCAGTCTGTAAAGCTTCATCATTTCGTTCGGCGTCATGATTATGTGTGCTATGGTTTCCAGGAGTCAAAAAGTAGCTTCAGCTGATTTCCAAGGGGCAATTGTCTCCTTGCCCTGCAGGGTATCAGTCTTCTTACTCACAAAGTGGTGCTGTCTCAGAAAGCCTCGCAGCCACTGGGGAGTTCACAAGCCAACGTGACTTCCAGAGCTGGGCACACACATCCGTGGATAAAGCATTGTCGATCTGGGCAGGGTCAGTCAGCTTGGGCCAGATTGGCAGGCAGGGCATTGGGGCTTCTGAAAGCCCTGGTAGCTTCTCTGTGCTGCCTGTACCTACTGTTCGCACCCCCATAGCTCCCAGTCTGCCCCTGAGATGTTGGGGCTTGAAGCAAGAGCACAATGAAAGACCTGTTTATTGCAGATTTAAATATTTAAAATTCCGAAGCCAAGCCAACAAACTGTTAAATAAAACACAATTTATCTGCTATCTTGACAAATATACCTTCCTAATGGCCTAGAAGCCCTGGAAGTCTGAAGTTAGGGCTCTCAGACTCTTCCACGTTCCTGGTGGAACATGGCAGCTGGGGCAAAGTTCCTCCTGGCCCTCGGCCCATGGCCGCCTCTCTGCTCCTCCTGCCTAGCTGTCCTGCACCTCGAGGAGTCTAGTGCGCCCATGCATGATAACCCAGCCTGCCTACGTGGGCAGACCCATCCCACAAATACCCTACAAACATCCAAGGCCACCCTTTGGGGTCGGGGTGCACACACCAAGGGCTGCTCCTTCTACAGGAGGACAGACCAGCCAGGAAAGAGCCCACCTAGCACTGGACATGTCAGGGAGCCAGAGTGTGGTCTAGAGGCAGGGCTCACAGGTTCTGGGTGAATGCAGCCCTTAACTGTAGACTCCTTGTTCTTTGGGGAGACAGACAGCCAAAGCACAGCCCCCTAATTTGTGTGGCCCAGGACATAAAGGTATAAGAGTGAGCTTTATGAGCCTCACTTCTCAGAAATGAGTCAGGGAACAGGATCCTACCAGGTTGGCCATTACTCAACTTGGCTGAGGGGGTCAACCTTGTGAATAAGAACAGAACCTTTCATTGAGGCAGTGTGCCTCCAAGATGTGAGAGCCATCATTCCTGCATGATCTGGAGCTTTTCTACAATTTCCGGTGCTTAGGTTCTTTGAGTTTCTTTCTTACATCTGTAAATGGTGGGAATAATCCCCCCCTTTCATTATTCAGACTAAAGGATATAATGAGACCCTTTTAGCACAATGCCTGGCATGGAAGCTACAAAAATCAGTAGCTTAAAAAAAAGTAGGAGGTGAAGTCTCCATCAGGGCAGAGGGGTAATGCTCTGGAAAGGGCTGGTCCCTGGGGAACCATCACATGCTGAGAGTGGAGGGCTGCTGAGGCAGACACGTCTCCCAGACTTCTCTTTCCCCAGGCATGGGTCCATGTGCGCAGGTCCCTGAAAGGTCTTGCATGTCTTCATTTGCCGGGGAAAGGAAGCAGCAGAAAGGGTTACCAGTAGGTGACCTCTGTGGGAGCTGGAGCCTCATCCTGCTGAGGAACCTGGGAGTGGGTTGGTGCACACACCTCAGAGCTTTCCTGTTGGAGAGCCAAGCGAGCCAAGGTTATCACTGGCTGATGCCTTGGCACTTCCGGCCTGCCTTGAGCACAGAGGGGCTGGCGCATGCAGTTGGAGGTCAGGATGGCATGCAGTGAGGGAAAGTCGGGGGCATGAAGAGGGGCCCTGGCAGCATCGGCTACTCCACTGTCTTGTAGCAGAGATCCAGCCATCTGAGAAGAAACTTCCCTTTCTGGTAATGGAAAACACCTTTAACTCTCAGCTAGACTATTGGTCTATAAGTGGAACAGGTTCCCTGCTCTTCTGTGATGTTTAGAGGTCCACTGACAGGCTTGATGAGGGGAGAGATGAGCACTTTCCTGTAAAGTCCTCCTGAGTTAATTCCCTGGGGTATTTCTTATGCGCTGAGGGAACAGAGGGCACATGAGCTACAACCTCAGACTCTATCATTGGCTGGTCCTGAACCTCTCTGATCCTCAGTTCCTTAGTCATGAATGTGAGGAAAATACGGTTGACCTTTGAACAACATAGATTTGAACTGCATGGGCACATTTATAAAATGATTTTTTTTGATAAAAACAATACAATATTGAAAATGCATTTTCTTTTCCTCATGATTCTCTTAACATTTTCTTTCCTCTAGCTTGCTTTACTGTAAGAATACAGTGTATGATACGTACAACATACAAAGTATGTGTTAATTGACTGTACTGTCATCAGTACGGCTTCCAGTCAACAACAGGCTTATTAGTAGTTACATTTTGGATTATACGTGGATTATCCACGTGGGTAAATTATACATGGATTTTCCAACTATGCAGGGCATCATTGCCCCTAACCCCTGTGCTATTCAAAGGTCAGCTGTAATTTCTTAATATGTTTATTGTTGCTTAAGGAGATGTGAGCCCAAGAGAAGTTGCCATAGGGGAGGGGGTTTGCCTGCATGTGTACAAAGTTCAGGCCCAGGAAGTTCAATTCCTCTTGACTGTGTCTCTCTCCCCATCCCACTTCTTCAAAGGTTCTGCCACGTGCAACTCAGAAAATGTCATGGGACCAAGTCCCAGGGAGTGTGAGAGTAATATTTGGGAAGTAATGTTTGGGAGTTGTGATAGAATCAAAGATATCTGCATTTTAGCCCCTACAACCTGTGAGTATCTTATGCTACATGGCAAGGGGAGATGACGATTGCAGATGGAATTAAGGTTGCTGTTCAGCTGATCTTGAGATGGGGAGATATTTTGGATTATTTGGAAGGCCCAATGTGATCAAAAAGGTCCTTGTAAGTGAGGGAAGAAGGTAGGAAGTGAGGGAAGGAGGTAGGAGGCTGTCAGAATGAGGCAACATGGGAAACACTCAAACCTCCAGTGTTGGCTGGGAAGACAGAAGGGGGCATGAACCAATGAATACAGGCAGCCTCTAGAAACTGGGAAAGGCAAGGAGATCGTTGTCCCAGGAGTCTAGGAGACACAGTCCTGCTGACATCTGGATTTTAACCTCATGTGTCCTGTTTCAGACTTCTGAACTCCAACACTGTAAGATAACATATCTGTGTTATCTTGAGCAACTAAGTGGGTGTTCATTTGTTACAGTAGCCATAGGGAGTTAATACAATGATCTTTCCTTTAAAGATACTAGAATAATGGCAACTGTGTCCAGCCCCCCTCTTTAAAGCCACCCAAAAACAATAAGAAAAATGAATATCAGGAAACTCCATCTTCGAAGAAACTAAAGTACAAAGAACTCCAAACCACAAGGTTGGAGACTAAATCACCAGTTATCAAATTCAGTGAAAAACTCTGTGTGTGCGTGTGTGTGTGTGTGTGTGTGTGCCAAAGGGAAGAGGTAAGCAAATAAAAACACTACTTTTTTTTTTAAATAAAGAATGATGGCTACAATCAAAATAACATGGGTATTATCCAACTTATGCTGATTGCACATGTCTGTATGTGTAGATACCTAAACAGATTATGAAGGGGAGGCCACCAAATTATTAATAGTGTCATCTCTCAACAGTGTCATTGGCCTGATTTTTACTTAATTTTTTTAAATTTTTACTTTATTCTTCATTATAAAATATTATCTGCAGTTTTTACATACTGAAAAAAACAAAAAAACTATTTTTATAACAAGGAAATAAAAAGGGAAGCACAAAAGTAGAAATGGGATGAAGAACTAACACAAAAACCAGATGAAAATAAAGTAATTTTGAAATTATATTTTGTTTAAAACCATGTAAGCAAAATAGAATGGATGTTACCCTGGAAACATTCAGTATCTACATTTTTCCTTATCTAGAAAAAATATTTGTGACTTCAGAAGAAATAGAATATTTAAATAGACAAATTACCATGGAACAGTTGAGAATGTTACTGATAGTCTGTACGCCCCACCAAGTCCAGATAATTTTTACGAAATGTGATGAAACCCTCAAATTGAAGTAATGGATAATTCCAATGCCATTTTAAATGTTCTAGGTTGATAAAAAGAGAGAGCCTCATAATTATTTTTATTTAGCACATATGATGCTAAGTCCTGAGAAAACACAAAAATAAAACAATAAACTAATCTTTTTATGATTATTAATGGAAACATCGTAAGTGAAAGACTAGCAGATACAGTCCAGGAGTACATTAAAGAAACAAGAAACCCCACCATGTAGGGTTCCTCCGTGAAATGCAAGCGTGGGCCAAGTTAGGAAGTCAATTGCCATTCATACGACTTTACGTCAGACTCAGCAGAGCCTGAGGTGGGGATTCTGACGCAGGTGCTTTATCAGGGAGCTGTTGGGAGAAAGCTATAAGGGGCAGGAGACCCAGAGTGAATAGGAGTTTCCTCTGGAGTTCAGTTTTGGTCTGATCTGCAGGGGGATCTGGTGGGTGATTTGCACCCCTCCACCTGCTCCAGCTGGAGGCCAGGGTTCTGACTTTCTGTAACTGTTCCAGCCCAGCCAGAGTGTGGGCTATCTCCACCTCCAAAGGATCTGTGGGAAAAGGGCCCTGTGGTCTCGGGACAATTCTCGGAGAGGTGGCAACTGTGAGCCCGTAGCAGCCTGCACTCCCAGCAGCTAGCAGA
This sequence comes from Zalophus californianus, assembly GCF_009762305.2. Lineage (NCBI taxonomy): Eukaryota > Metazoa > Chordata > Mammalia > Carnivora > Otariidae > Zalophus > Zalophus californianus. The sequence goes on from NC_045602.1 coordinate 91,715,920, forward strand.
TGGGTGCACCCAGCTTGAATGCAGATCTCAAGTGAGGGGCTCAGGAGTGGGGGCCCCACCTGCATCTCCTACCAAGTCAAAAAAGAAAAGACATACAGTCCTTTCCATAGAGGTCAGCAAGGTATTTGATGAAATTCAACAAATTATTTTAAATAATGGGCAGTTCAGTCAAGTGCTAGCTACAAATTTAATTCGCAAAAATCAGTGACTTTTTAGAAACCAAAACCAGTCAGACAATAAAATGGAAAAAAAATATTCCATTTATGTTAGCAGTAAAAAAAAAAAAAAAGATTTAAAAAATACCGAAGAAGAAAAAATACTTCTTTTGACAAAAACTTAAAACACCAAAGAGAAAAAAAAATTAAGGCTATGACTACATGGAAAGATATTCTGTCTTCTGGGACTGAAAATCCTCACATGATCAACTTGAAACTCCTCCAATTAATCTATATGTGTATGGTTGTCTAAATAAAAATAGAAAGATAGTTCAGTTTCAACTATATGAGCTGGTTTTATCTATAAGGAGATCCTAGAAAAAAGGAAGAGTGCGGGAAATAAAAGGATCAAGGGAGATTGAGGCACACAGAACTCAGATGTAAGCGTCACAGACTACAGAGGCGTAAGTGATGTGGTGCTATGACGTATGAACAGACACATGAGCCAAGGAAGAGAACTGAGTGCAGAGGATACCTGAATAATATCAGAGCTTCATTTATGATAAAATGGAAAATGGCATTTCAAATAAATACAGCAGGAAGATTTGGTCAGTAAATGAAATTAAGGAAGTAGATAACCATCTGGAATAACATTAAGTGAAATCTTGTAACTTTCCCCGTCAATCAAAATGTACTCTGGATGTAATAACAACAACAAAAAGTTAGGTATAAAGTCAAACAGTGAAATGACTGGAACAGGTAATCATTCTTTTATAGGTGTGGGGTGGGAAAGGCTCTGTCCACACAAAATACAAATTCAGAAGCCATAAAGGACATAGGTAAAAAATTTAATTAGATTAAAAAATAGAGTTCTCTGGAAATAAAAAAAAAACACCATAAATGAAGTCAAAAGGCAAATGGCAAACTGAGAAAAAAAAATACAGACACGTACACACACACACACACACACATACACACACACACACCTCACAAAGGGTTAACTTTAGAGATATGTATTACATTTCAGTAAAAACAAACAAAAACAAAAACAAAAACTCACCAAAATCTTAATAGGAAAATAAACTCCCTCCATCTACGCCCACCCCTCCAAAGAAATCAGTTTGCAGGATCTAGTTAATGCCGTGAGCTATGACTAAATTATTGAACACAGACTTGAGAAAAAGTGCCAGACCTCTAGGAGCTGATAAGGGACAATCTCCAAGACATATTTCTAAGTGACAAAGTGTGTGCACGACAGGACTGCACATATATGGTTATGTTTCTATTTGAAGAGAAAACTGTGGAAAGATGTACTGGGAACTCTCCCTACTGGGAGCCTCTGCGAGGAAGCCTGGAGCTCTGGAAGAGGAAGGCAACTAATTTCATTGTATTCTTGTAAATACGGCTGGAATTTCAAATCACATACATATGTTCACATCCAATTTTAAAACTTGGTAATTTTTCAGAAAGTCCGTAGGAAACACGGTGGCCAACAGCAGTTGCCCCACGTTGCCAACAGGACCCACACTGTCAGAGGAAGGTGGCCCCCGAAGGAGCCCAGTGTGAGCTGGTGAGGCCAAAGGAGGCCCTCGCATCAAACTGGAGCCATGCTGGCAGGCGCCTCCGGAAGGCCCCTCCAGCTCTCTGTCCTCTGAGCCGCGTCAGAGCAAGCTCACAGGAAACCAAGTCCCTGGTTCCTCTCCACAGACCTGGCCTTGGGGGTGGATTCCGGAAATCCTGCCATGGGCATTAGCCCTCCTGCTGGTGAGAAAGCAGACTTCTTGGGTCCCAGGGTAGGTGAGCAGCTTCCAGGAAGGAGAGAAAATGGCAGGAGCAGCCCCCTAGCAGGTGAAGGACTCACGGTGGACACACAGGGCAGCTGGCTAGCTGCGTCCTGAGCAGGAGGCTGCGCCCCACTCTCAGGACTGAGGTCCCATGTCTGCCCAGGACCTCGTTGGTTCTTCCCCTGCAACCTGGAGGGTGCAGTGCCTTGGTCAGGCACCTGAGTGGAAAGAATGTAAGTTAGTCTCTCTGTTTCCACCCCCATTTTTATTCCAAAGATGGGGCCTTGCTTCCAAATCTGTAGATACTGTTTCTCATCCTGGAGAAGACAGGTGTCTAAGCACAGCCTTTTCCTTGGTCAAAACCACATTATCCTTTAAAACTTAGTTTAGATCTAAGGTCCCCAAGACTTTTCTTGACATGCCTCCTTCCTATCTTCTTCCAGACTCTAGTTATATTGAAGTCAGGGTACGAGGAGGGCCTCTGGGGAATTTTAAAGATATCATGGCCCAGACATAAGTAGATGCAGGGCTGGTCCCACGCAAAATGAGGAAGGAGCCAAAAGGTGTGCCACTTACCTGTCCTCTGCCTTCTGCTGGGAGGAAAGGCCCCTGGAGCTCAGAGCATCAGGGAGTTTGTAACTTGTTAAGGAAGGCCCAGTGAGAAAGATGAGTACCGAGCAGCATGGTGATGCCTTTCAGATAATTCAGACAGAGGATTCAGAGTGGTGGGGCCTTCACCTCTGTTAAGTCATGTACAACAAAATCCAGAAACCACCCACTTCTCATCAATAACAGAATAGATTTAAAAATCGTGGTGTATTCACCCAGGGGGACACTTAGCAAGGAAATGAAGACAGGCCATCTAGAACCACATGCAGTGTGGGGGAATCTCACCAAAAACTCTGGGCAAAGAAGCCAGAGACAAAGGAGCACAGCCTGACGTGATTCCATAGATGAAACTGCCCACACTGATCATCTATGCTATCAGGATCAAGGAAGACCACCCTTGAGGATGATAGTGTTTGAAGGGGTGCCAGGAATCCCAGGGCATGGGGATGTTCTTTTTCCTGACCTGGAGTGGGTTTGGTGAGTGAATCCAGCTGCTGAAAACCCATTAGGCTACTGAGTTATGATACGTGTTCTTTCCTACAGGTAAATTATGCTTGAAGAAAAGGTGATAGTGTATGAAGGTAGGTATGCATTCTATCTTCCCAGGAAGCATTTCACCCATTCCATCCCCTACCCCCCACTGCAAAATTCACCCAGCACTTGTCTGAGTGGGGGTTGGCACTGTGGATAGGAAAAACGGTGCTGATGTCATAGGCTTTCCTTGTTATTTTAGCTCGCCTTTCATTATTTTTTGTTCTTGCTTTAAATGAGCTCTTTTTTTTAAACTTCCTTCCTGGCATTTGAGTCATTTCCCAAAGTTTTGTCTGCTTCAGATAAGGAACTTAATACCCAAGATGGATTGTAAGTGCTACACTTTGTTTCTCCAGGGGCCTTCTACCCAGATATAGGCATGAGTTTGGGAGAAAACCAGGTAGGAAATCAACAAGTGGAATTTGCAGCAGGGCAGGATTTTGTGTATGATCAACTTCACGGAATCTCCTGATATAGACAAAGAATCGTGCTGTGTAGAGATGAAAGCTCACTTTTCATGACATGAAGGATCCTGTGATTCAGGGAAGGTACTTTCAATCTGCCCCCCATTTTCCAGCAATCCTGATGGAAACATGAGTGCTTGGGGCTCCCACAGCCGGTGAGGGCCGGACCTGGAGGAAGTCTTGGGTTTCTTGCCCCAGTGGTGCCTTCCTTTCCTGATCCACAATCCCAGTATCAGCCTGGAATGGAATCTGCATGAATGAATATACCCTCTGGTAGGATGAGAAAAATCTCATGAGCTGGCATGATGGAGAAAAATCTCATGAGCTGGCATAATGGAGAAAATGAGACAGTTATTCCTTTACCATTGTTTGGTGATGGATAAAAAACCACACCCCATTCCTAGCTTTTCCCCACCATAGTCTAAGGATTCCTGACAGTGTTGGATGTCCAAGCTGGCTTTCAATTTCCCTTTCCTGGCCCTCTGACCCTTGTCTGGCCATCTACTGTCCCAGATTTCCCCTCCTGTACGAGAGCTCCACTCCTGAGCTTGTTAAGAGTTACCTGTGCTCCACTGTTGGTGGATATGCTATGTGAATTGCAAAAATGTCATATAGATGTAAGAGGTCGGTATGGTGGAGGTCAGCAAACTATGGCCTGTGGACCAAGTCCTGTCCACTGCCTGTTTTTATAAATAAAGTTTTATTGGAACACAGCCATGCCCATTTGCTTACATATTATAACTGCTTTCGAGCTACAAAGACAGAGCTAAGCAGTTGTAACAGAGTCTGCATGGCCTGCAAAGCTAAAAAATTTCATTATCTGGCCCTTTATAAAAAGCATTGGTGACCCCTGATATTATGATGATAGCTGAGTTATTTGTCTGTATTGTGTTAACATTTTAACAGAACCTTATGGAGATCATGGCGGCAGAGGTGTGGCTGTTTTGCTGATAGCTGGGGCATCCTCATCGAATAATGGAGGTGACATTGCTCACTGGTCCTTCAGTGGCCCTCAAAGACACTTTTGATGGCTTCCTGCACTTCCCATGCATGGGGATGGTCCCCTTCCTTCCCAGGGCCTGTAGCTTTGGTCTACCACGAAGTTTTGGGGCACCAGGAGACTAACTCTGGTCTTGGTTCAGAGACAGCGTTGGATGCTGGTGGGCCTGTGTGAATGGATGTGGCTTCCCTACAGCTAACAGGTGATGGGGCAACTTCCACCCAGGTTTCATGGGTGTGTGAAGAAACATGTGCCCAAGACCCTCTCCTTTTTTCTTTTTTTAAGCTTTTTATTTTGAGATCCTTGTGTATTGACATACAGTTTGTAAGAAAGAGCACAGAGAGATCCCATGTTCCTTTTACTCAGTCTTCCCAACGGTAACATGTTGGAGAACTATAATACAATATCACAACTGGGATACTGACAGAGATGCAGTCAAGACACAGAGCATTTCCATCACTACAAGGACACCTTCTTGTCCTTTTATAACCACATCAACTTGCCTCCCACCCCACCTCAACCCTGGCAACCAAAATTTTATCTCTTATTGCTAAAATTTCATCATTTCAGAATTATTATATACATGGAACTATACAGCTTGTGACTTTGGGGACTGGTCTTTCTCCTTTGGCATTATTCTCTGGAGGTTGACATATGTGCCAATAGTTCTTACCTTGTTATTATGGAGTTGTATTCATGGTAATGATGGACCACAGTTTATTTAACCATGCAACAGTCGAAGGACATTTGGATTCCTACTGCCTTGAGACTATTATGAATAAATCTGCTATAGACATCTGTGTACAGGTTATTGGGTGAACATGGAATTAATACAGCAGAGTCTCAGAGAGTTTGAACCCAGATAGGTAGAAAGGCTCTGGCTGTGGGTGCCCTTTCCTGATAGTCTCCAAAGACCTGTGGATCATCAGGTTGAAATGGATAATAAACCACCCCTGACAGATGTTCACCTGAGTGCCACCCTTCCGCCAGCCTCAGGTCTATGTTAGAATTTTGCCTTCTCCACAACTCCTGGACCCATCATCACTTGTGGTGCCATCATTAAACTTGTCCCACCATCACTCCTGGTCTCAGCACCTTTCCTGCTCCCACCAGACCCCTCCAGACCCCTCAGCCCTTCTGGTCACATCCTCATTCTTGGTCCCTTCATCTCTTTTGGTCCCATTCTCACTCCTAGTCCCATTGTCCCTCCTGATCCTACCATTACTCCTACTGCCATCATCAATCCTGACTTCTCTGTCACCCCTGGTCCCATCATTGCTCCGGGTTCCCTCATCCCTCTGGTCCCATCATCCCTCTTGGTTCCACCATCAATCCTAGTTCTGTCACCAATCCTGGCTCCTCTGTCATTCCTGGGTACATCATCACCTCATTCCCCATCACTCCTGGTCCCACCATCACTCCTGGTCTCACCATCAATGGTAAACTCCTGATTCTACCATCAACCCTAGTCCCATCATCACTCCTGGTTCTTCCATTGTTCCTGGGTACATTATCACTCTTGGTCCCACCATCATTCCTGGCTCACCTGTCATTCCTGGATGCATCATTGCTCCTGGTCCCACCATTACTCCTGGACTCATCATCAGTCCTGGTCTCACTGTCACCTTCCTGGCCTTACCATCACTTCCAGCTCTTCCTTCATTTCTGGGTGCACCATCACTCCTGGTCCCATCATCATCTCTGGTCTCACTATCACTTCTGCTCCCATCATCATTCCTGGATCCTGTCATTCTTAGTTCTTCCATCACTCTTGGTTCCACCATCACTCCTAGTCCCAACATCACTCTGGGTCCTATTATCACTCCCGAGTGCATCATCATTCCTGGGTGCATCATCACACCTGATGCCATCATCACTCCTGGTCCCACCATCACTTCTGGTCCCATCATCACTCCTGGCTCCTCAGTCACTCTTGGGTACAACATCACACCTGGCTGTATCATCACTTTTAGTTACTTCATCAGTCTTGGATCCTCCATTGTTTCTGGCTCCTGGTTCCTCCATCATTACTCCTGGCCCCTCCATCACTCCTCCAAGTTGGTCTTGGGTGCAGCATTCCAGCTCAGAGAGGATTGCCATTACTCATCTCAACATGTGATCTTGGGAGGACCTCCCTTGCAGGTGAGTAAGAGGATTAATGAGACAAAGTGTAAGAAAGTGCTTTGAACTCCCAGTTATCATAGATGTGTGCTCTGCTCAGATGTCCTGTGGCTCAGCCTAAGGGCTCTGTGCATGACAGTGCACACACATATCCAGGCAAAGGTTACTACCAAGTAAAGAAGTTTCCACTGGAGCTACAGTTATGTTCTTCTCTGAAGGGGAGACCACAGTTCTGTTCAGTGAGTGTATGTTGAATACTTGGACTCTTCCAGCCTTGTGTTTCTCAATGCTGTGTGGGTGGGTCTGGGTGAGTGTGTGTGTGTGTGTGTGTGTGAAAGAGAGAGAGAGGGAGGGAGAGGGGACACCCAGCCCAGGCCTTACCCACAGTGAGTCTGATTTACTTGGCCCAGCCTGGGGCTTGGCACTGCAGTTTGCCACACTCCCACGGTGATTCTCATGTGTGACTGAAAATGAGCATCATGCCCAGTGTCACCACAGGAGCCAGGAGAAGTGGTGCTTGGTGGGTTCCAATCCCGGGTCTTCTTCTTGGTGCAGGTTCACTGGCAGCCTTAGGGATGCACTTCGTCTCTGCCCTGCCCTTCCTGCTTTTGAAGGTAAGAATATTCAAGCTGAACACTGCACATCAGAGAGACTTTGCTTCAAATGGGGATGCCTTAAAGGATAATGAAAACTGAGCATGACCTGATTGCTTTCTTCTTGCTCTTCCCTCTTCTGTGCTTGTTCTAATCACCTTTGTGTTGCTGTTATTCCTTTAAAAGCATTTTGTAGTGTGTTTCAGACAGTGGGCTTTAATGTTTTGCAAAAAGACACACAAAGAGAAGGAAAGTCAAGAAGGAACACTTGAATGGTGGGCCTTGAAAATAATATCTCAATGGCAACCCTACTTGAGAACTCTAAGAACCCTGTTGTTAACAAAAGAAGGAAAGCACAATGGGATCCTTGGTATGTCTTCCCGGATTCACACACCCATGCCCTCAGGATGGTGGAGATGGAGAAAGGGGCTTGACACAAACAGAAAGGCTCTGCTGAGCAATGGTGAAAGCCAGTGTAAGGCAGGCATGGATTCCCTTTCATGAATGGAGGAACTACAAGCAGAAGGGGCCAGAGGCCAGCCCAGCAAACCCTCCTCCATTGTTTTTAAATTTGAACATTCCTCTTTCTGAACTGTAAATACCTCAGACAAATTGGCAATGTGCATCCTAAATGTCCATTGGATTTCCCACTTGAACAGTCCTTCCCCTGCTTGATCCTCCTTCCCTCCATACTCATCCTGGGGATTTGTCAGTTCATTCAACAAATAGTTACTGACCACATACTCCTTGTAGCAGGCACCAGGGACCAGGGATGGCAAGGAAGACAAGTTTCCAGCTCTGATGGGTTTGCAGTTACTAGAGGGAGACACCATGTCCCACATGCCTATGTGAAGTTACAAATGTACGAAGTTCCAGAAAGAAGAGGTGCAATGTGGGGAGGCTTGCTCTGAGAGCAAATAACAGGGAGTTTGGATCTACTCTAGGAAGATGGGCACAGCTCCACCAACACCTAAAGAAGTTAAAAGGGTAAACTAGTTAACTTATTTACATGTGTGTAGGCATGCCTATATGTGTGTGTATCAGAGTATATGTATGTGTATATATGTGTGTGTGTATAACAGTGTGTGTCTATAGCATGTGTGTATTGTGAGTAGAAATGTGTGTGTATGTGTGCATAAGAGTCCATGTGTATGTGTGTATATGTGTATGTGTATAGGAGTGTATCTGTGTATAGGTATGTGTATAGGAATACACGTTTGTGTGTGTATAAGTGTGTATAGGAGTGCATATTTGTGTGTGTATAGATATGTGTGTAGGTGAGTTTGTAAGCACGTGTATAGCAGTATGTGTATGTGAATATGTGTAAGTGTGTATAGGCGTGCGGGTTGGGGCACATGTACGTGTGTGTGTATAGGAGTGTATGTGTAGGTGTGCATGCATGCATGTGTGTGTAGGTACACGTATAGGAGTGTGTGTACAGTGTGTGTGTAGGTATGCATGCATGTATGTGTGTGTAGGTGTGTGTAGGTACACATATAGGATGGTGTGTACAGTGTGTGTAGGTGCGCGTGCATGTATGTGTGTGTAGGTATGTGTAGGTACGCGTATAGGAGTGTGTGTACAGTGTGTGTGTAGGTGCGCGTGCATGTATGTGTGTGTAGGTACGCGTATAGGAGTGTGTGTACAGTGTGTGTGTAGGTGTGTGTGCATGTATGTGTGTGTAGGTATGTGTAGGTACACATATAGGAGTGTGTGTACAGTGTGAGTGTGTAGGTGTGTGTGTGTGCATTTAGGTGTGTGTAGGTGTGTGTATGTATGCATATAGGAGTGTGTGTACCGTGTGTGTATGTGTGCATGCATGTATGTGTGTAGATGTGTGTATAGTTGTGTGTACAGGAGTGTGTGTAGGCATGTGTGTAATGTGTAAATGTGTGGGTGTGCAGGTGTGCATGTATGTGTGTCGGTGCATATAGGAATCTGTGTGTATATGAGTGTGTAGGTGTACACACATGTATGTATTAGGTGTGAGTGTGGGGGCATGTGTCTAAGCATGTATAGGTGTGCATGCATGTATGAGTGTGTGTGAGTGTGTGCGCGCGCACGCGTGTGTGTGTGTGTGTGTGTGTGTGTGTGTGTAAGCAGGCCAGTGTACATAGCTTGCAGATGCCCTGTGGGAGGACCCTTTAGCCCCACATAGAGCTGCGTCTGGAGAGCACAGAGATGGGACTAGAAGGGAGAAAAGTACCAGACGTAACCAGGCCATGTTAGGATTTTGGTTTTTCTCCCAAGAGCAGTGGGAAGCCTCAGCAGTGTTTCGTTGTGGCGGATGTGTGTGGCGGGGGGGAAGAAAGGACCAAGTTTATACTTTAAAGTGATTTCCCCTTCCAGCATGAGCATGAGAGGCAGGAGTGGAGCCAGAATCCCACCAGAAGCCCAATGCAGAGGTCCCCAGAGCAGTGGTGGAGATGCAGCACAGGAAGTGACTGGGCAGAGAGGAGCCCAGTCTGGGCTCGATGACATCGATAAGAGGTCGGGGGAGGTGGGAGGTAAGGTTGCTCCCTGCGTGTCCTGGATAACTGTGTGCTTCATGGGGACGGGCGGAAGGTGAACATGACTTTGGTCTTGGTGACCTGGAGCAGTCCAGGTGAGAAGTAGGTAGCTGGGTCAGTAATGGGTGTTTGGGTGAGTGAGGTCATGCAGGGGAGAGTGAAACGTGGAGGGACAGGAACCCAGGAGGACGGCCACCAGGGGAAGAATCTTAGAGGATGTGGACTACCTGGTGTCCTTGACCAGAGGATTCTGGAAGGAAAGTCAGAAGGTCGAGTAACTGAGGACTGACATGGGCTTGTGGTCACCCACAGAGGTCCGACCTTTGTGAGAGCAGCTTCAGGACATCAAAGAGGCAGAAAAGAGAGAAGTGAGAAAGGTGGGAAGGCAGAGATGACACGCGCCACTGTGAGGAGCATGGCGGTGGCAGGAGGTGAGAATGGCTTTGGTAGGGCGGGGATGCGCTATCCTACAGACACATTTTCGCAGCAAGTCCCAGGCAGGTGCAAGACCCTGGTGAAGCCAGCCTCAACTGCTGCTGACTCAGCCTTCCCAGGCAGGGCAGGGCGTTCCGTGGAGCTAAGATGTCAGCCTCCGCTCTGTGCCTTTACAAATCGGTTTGCTGCATTACAGGGAGAAGAAATCAACCATAAACCTCAGTCAGAGCAGGTCACCCACATCTTTTATGACCCTATATTGATCTCTTGAATGATGCAGTTTCCTAGTAAAGCAAATTACTGTCCTTCTGCACCCCACCACCTCTAGCTTTAAATGTTGAGTCGAATGGAAATAAATTTGTTTCATTGAATTCTATGGAACCAGCTGGTTTTGCAGTGTGACCACCGAACTCCTGCAAAGAGGTCTCCATTTACAATGATCATTTGTCTGGGGGGCTCCAAGATGAATTGCTAACACACCAAAGTCACTTCTGCCTTTTTGACAAAAGAGTTAAAGAAACAAAACACATTTGCTGAATCCCCCCTCAGGTGAGGTGCAGGTAGCCCCTGGAGGTTCCGGATTTAACCTTTTTAGGAAATCACAAGGGACTGCCCCTGCTTTGTGTGATGTGACATCATCGTGTTTCATCCCAAACAGGCTCCAATCCTGCTTCCAGTGTAGATCTGAGGTGGCTTCTGCATGTTGGAACCTGCAGCAGTCTGGCGTGTCACCTTTCTCTCGGCCACCCACTTCATTCCCCTGTGAAACTGGAAGGTGATGGCAGGTGCAGGCCCAGGTCTCTGGCCAGCTCAGGCATGTGTGACGCGGTCCCCTCTGTGCCATCCACTGCTCCCTGCTGTTGCTGGACCCCAAGGCGCATGCAGCCTGTTGGAGCACGGACAACCAGACCACAGCTGGTCTTTCCAAACATGTCTTTGCGGCTGTTCCATGCCACCATCCAGATTATCGGCAGGTATAAGCAGCCACCTCCCTCACTGTCAGCCCCTCGCAGGGGAGGGCCTATTTTCTTTTTTTTCTTTTTTATTTATTTTTATTTGTATTTTTTTAATTTTATTTTATTATGTTATGCTAATCACCATACATTACATCATTAGTTTTTTTTTTAATTTTTTATTGTTATGTTAATCACCATATATTACATCATTAGTTTTTGGTGCAGTGTTCCATGATTCATTGTTTGTTCATAACACCCAGTGCTCCATGCAGAACGTGCCCTCCTCAATACCCATCACCAGGCTAACCCATCCCCCTACCCCCCTCCCCTCTAGAACCCTCAGTTTGTTTTTAAGAGTCCATCATCTCTCATGGTTCGTCTCCCCCTCTGACATACTCCCCTTTTCTTCCTCTCCTGTTATCTTCTTCTTTTTCTTTTTTCTTAAAATATGTTGCGTTATTTGTTTCAGAAGTACGGAACTGTGAATCAACAGTCTTGCACAATTCACAGCGCTCACCGTAGCACATACCCTCCCCCATGTCTATCACCCAGCCACCTCATCCCTCCCACCCCCAACTACTCCAGTAACACTCAGTTTCTTTCCTGAGATTAAGAATTCCTCATATCAGTGAGGTCATGTGATACATGTCTTTCTCCGATTGACTTATTTCACTCAGCATAACACCCTCCAGTTCCATCCACCTCGTTGCAAATGGCAAGATCTCATTCCTTTTGATGGCTGCATAATATTCCATTGTGTATATATACCACATTTCTTTATCCATTCATCTGTCGATGGGCATCTTGGCTCTTTCCACAGTTTGGCTATGGTGGACATTGCTGCTATAAACATTGGGGTACACGTACCCCTTCGGGTCCCTACATTTGTATCTTTGTGGTAAATACCCAGTAGTGCAATTGCTGGATCGAACAGTAGCTCTAATTTCAACTGTTTGAGGAACCTCCATACTGTTTTCCAGACTGGTTGCACCAGCTTGCATTCCCACCAACAGTGTAGGAGGGTTCCCCTTTCTCCACATCCCCGCCAACATCTGTCGTTCCCTGACTTGTTAATTTTAGCCATTCTGACGGGTGTGAGGTGGTATCTCATTGAGGTTTTGATTTGGATTTCCCTGATGCCGAGCGATGTTGAGCACTTTTTCATGTGCCTGTTGGCCATTTGGATGTATTCTTTGGAGAAATGTCTGTTCATGTCTTCTGCCCATTTCTTGATTGGATTATTTGTTCTTTGGGTGTTGAGTTTGATAAGTTCTTTATAGATTTTGGATACTAGCCCTTTATCTGATATATCATTTGCAAATATTTTCTCCCATTCTGTCGGTTGTCTTTTGGTTTTGTGGACTGTTTCTTTTGCTGTGCAAAAGCTTTTTATCTTGATGAAATCCCAATAGTTCATTTTTGCCCTGGCTTCCCGTGCCTTTGGCGATGTTTCTAGGAAGAAGTTGCTGCGGCTAAGGTCGAAAAGGTTGCTACCTGTGTTCTCCTTTAGGATTTTGATGGACTCCTGTCTCACATTTAGGTCCTTCAACCATTTGGAGTCTATTTTTGTGTGTGGTGTAAGGAAATGGTCCAGTTTCATTCTTCTGCATGTGGCTGTCTAATTTTCCCAACACCATTTGTTGAAGAGACTGTCTCTTTTCCATTGGACATTCTTTCCGGCTTTGTCAAAGATAAGTTGACCATAGAGTTGAGGGTCCATTTCTGGGCTCTCGATTCTGTTCCATTGATCGATGTGTCTGTTTTTGTGCCAGTACCATACTGTCTTGATGATGACAGCTTTGTAATAGAGCTGGAAGTCCGGAATTGTGATGCCGCCAGCTTTGCTTTTCTTTTTCAGTATTCCTCTGGCTATTCTGGGTCTCTTCTGGCTCCATACAAATTTTAGGATTATTTGTTCCATTTCTTTGAAAAAGGTGGATGGTATTTTGATGGGGATTGCATTGAATGTGTAGATTGCTCTAGGTAGCATTGACATCTTCACAATGTTGATTCTCCCAATCCATGAGCATGGAACGTTTTTCCATTTCTTTGTGTCTTCTTCAATTTCTTTCATGAGTATTTTATAGTTTTCTGAGTACAGATCCTTTGCCTCTTTGGTTAGATTTATTCCTAGGTATCTAATGGTTTTGGGTGCAATTGTAAATGGGATAGACTCCTTGATTTGTCTCTCTTCTGTCTTGTTGTTGGTGTATAGGAATGCCACTGATTTCTGTGCATTGATTTTATATCCTGCTACTTTACTGAATTCCTGTATGAGTTCTAGCAGTTTTGGGGTGGAGTCTTTTGGGTTTTCCACATACAGTATCATATCATCTGCAAAGAGTGAGAGTTTGACTTCCTCTTTGCCGATTTGGATGCCTTTGATTTCTTTTTGTTGTCTAATTGCTGTGGCTAGGACTTCTAATACTATGTTGAATAGCAGTGGTGAGAGTGGACATCCCTGCCGCGTTCCTGACCTTAGGGGAAAAGCTCTCAGCCTTTCCCCATTGACAATGATATTCGCTGTAGGTTTTTCATAGATGGCTTTTATGATATTGAGGTATGTACCCTCTATCCCTATACTCTGAAGAGTTTTGATCAAGAAAGGATGTTGTACTTTGTCAAATGCTTTTTCTGCATCTATTGAGAGGATCATCTGATTCTTGTTCTTTCTTTTGTTAATGTATTGTATCACGTTGATTGATTTGCGGATGTTGAACCAGCCTTGCAGCCCAGGGATAAATCCCACTTGGTCGTGGTGAATAATCCTTTTAATGTACTGTTGGATCCTATTGGCTAGTATTTTGGTGAGAATTTTTGCATCCATGTTCATCAAGGATATTGGTCTGTAATTCTCTTTTTTGATGGGGTCTTTGTCTGGTTTTGGGATCAAGGTAATGCTGGCCTCATAAAATGAGTTTGGAAGTTTCCCTTCCATTTCTATTTTTTGGAACAGTTTCAGGAGAATAGGTATTAATTCTTCTTGAAATGTCTGATAGAATTCCCCTGGGAAGCCATCTGGCCCTGGGCTTTTGTTTCTTGGGAGATTTTTGATAACTGTTTCAATTTCCTTAGTGGTTATAGGTCTGTTCAGGTTTTCTATTTCTTCCTGGTTCAACTTTGGTAGTTGATACATCTCTAGGAATGCACCCATTTCTTCCAGGTTATCTAATTTGCTGGCATAGAGTTGCTCATAATATGTTCTTATAATTGTTTGTATTTCTTTGGTGTTGGTTGTGATCTCTCCTCTTTCATTCATGATTTTGTTGATTTGGGTCATTTCTCTTTTCTTTTTGATCAGTCTGGCCAGGGGTTTATCAATCTTGTTAATTCTTTCAAAGAACCAGCTCCTAGTTTCGTTGATCTGTTCTACTGTTCTTTACATCATTAGTTTTTGATGTAGTGTTCCATGATTCATTGTTTGCGTATAACACCGGGTGCTCCATGTAGTACGTGCTCTCTTTAATACCCATCACCAGGCTAACCCATCCCCCCACCCCCTCTCCTCTAGAGCCCTCTGTTTGTTTCTCAGAGTCCATAGTCTCTCATGGTTCGTCTCCCTTTATTCTTCCCTTCCTGCTATCTTGTTCTTTTTTTTTTTTTTAACATATAATGTATTATTTGTTTCAGAGGTGCAGGTCTGTGATTCAACAGTATTACACAATTCACAGTGCTCACCATAGCACATACCCTCCCCAATGTCTATCACCCAGCCACCCCATCCCTCCCACCCCCCACCTATTTTCCATGAGAAATAACCCAACGAGAAGACTTTTTTCTCTTCCAGTATGGGTGGGGGAAAGAGTTTGACCCCTAGAACTGTTGTATGGCAATGTGCTTTGGCAAACAGACCCGGGAAGAGCTTGAAAGGCTTCTGGGTCAGCTTTTGTCCCACAGGCTAAAATCTTTAGGACTCAAAAATCTAGAATGAATGCTTTTGGCTGCAAGTGATAGCCAAAGTATAAGTCGTTCAAACAATCAAAAATGCTTATCATTCCATTCAAAAAGGCTCAGGTGGGGTGATTTCAGGGTTGGCTAACGCAGCAATTCAGTGATGCCTTTGAGGTCCCAGTTTCCTCGTTGTCTCTTGGTTTCCACTTTCCCAGCCATGCCAGTTTGTCCTGACCCCAGCAGCTTTGTAAAGCAGCATTCAGAAAGTCATTCAAGAGGATAGGACGACCCTTTTCATGTCTCTGTTTGAGGGCCAGCGCCTAGCACTCTCCCTCGCACCGCATGGACAACCTGTGTCTGCCCAGGTTCCGGTGTTGGCCAGGGGGATGCGCACGTCATCGTCAGCTCGGACCTGTCCAGGTTTACCCACTAGATAGAGGAATCTCCCAGCACCTCCTGAAGTTTATTGCCAAGAGATACACAACTGAGTCTTCTCTCTGGAATGGTAAGAGAGAGCATCCGTTGGAGAGGCATCAAGGAGTCAGAAGATGCTGTGAGTAGAAGGACTTCCCACACCCTACTGCAGAGAGAGAGAAGGACACACAGAATTCTGGATAGAGCCCAGGTAACTTTCAGCTGAGGACTGATCCTGGTTTTAGGCGGAAGATGGGTGGGCTACCGGGATGCTACTTCGTGGGACCAGCACAGCAACCCCTGTGAGCCTGGTGTGGCCACTGGTTGCCATGTCGGCAGGAGGCCAGCTTTGCTACACACCCTGATTTGTCAGAAGCAGCCAGAAATCCACATCTTTATGCAAAATCTTACACTCTTTAGATATTGAGAATTAATTCAAAATTTTAACACTGTGTGACTCTAATAAAAAATGTCCAGGAGCTGGACCTAGCCCAGGACTGACAGTTCTCATTCTGGTAAAGAGCCTCACGTCTAGAAGCTGTTATGAGGTTTTGCCATGACTGATTGTCACCAACCGGGAATGGCACTTCCGGCTTGAGAGACACCAAATATTACAGCACTGTTAGACACAATCCAGAACGTTTATGAGAAAAGCAGCAGGGTGATGAAACTTCGCCACTGGTGAAATATAATTAGGCAAATGAGTGCAAGCATGGGCAGCTAACTATGTTATGGGCAGCCACGTGGGCAGCCACGATGGTGGAATTCTCTGCACACCGTGGTCCATCTCTGCTTGGACTCTTGTAAGTGTTAACAGGATTTGGTGCTGGTATTGGGGTATCAACCAGGTCTTCTTGTCCAGGACAATGCAGTCGTGGATGGAATGCCTGATTAATAAGGATTTTTTTCTGTCATCGTGCCCTGGGTGCTCACTTGCACCCACAGCCTCACCATGTCACCGACCACAGCGGCCAGCACCTGCCTGTGTTACCTGGAGGCACCCCCAGCCACCTGGGCTGTGGCACAGCTGTGTCCCTACCCCATGCTGTTTGCCCTGCTTTCCCTCCCCCCAGGCCCCTGCAGCAGGCTGTCGGGCTTCCCTGGGTCAGGTGCAGTGCTATGGAGCATGGCGCTACCATTGGCCTGTGTGTGGAGGCTGCTTCCAGAACGAACTAGAGCAGAAATAATCCTAAAACTGTCATGTGGGGAATGTGAGACTCTATCCACGTGGCTGATGACGGCAACTGTTGGTAAAGCACTGACTGCCAAAAGCTTTACTAAGTCATCTCATTTAATCCACATGCTTCTACATTAAGACACTGAGGCCCAGGGAGGACAGATGCTTGCAAAGTCCCATGGCTAGGAAGTGTCACATTTGCTAGCAATCACAGCTATAGGAGGTGGGGATTATTATTCCCATTTGTACTAAATCGCTTGAGTTTGAGGATGCCAACTGCAACCAGGCAATAGCTCTGACCTAGGAAGATGGGGCCTGACTTTTCTGTGTGTTCCTGGAGCAGGACCCAAGGCTCCCTGCAGCCCAGTCTCCCTGCTGCAGAGGGCGGTTTAGCTCCTGCCTGCCGGGTCCTGGGCACGGGCCTGGACCTCCCCGGTACCTGCAGGTTCTCAATGGATGCTTGAGTCTCCTGTGTCTCTAGATCTAGTCTATCCTTCTAGGAAAGCCCCAAGATTCCCCACTCAGCCTCCTGAAGGCAGTAAAATTCTATCTATTCAACCTACATGACCTCCTTTCAAACAACCATTGTGTTACTGTTCTCATTTCATGGAGAATCAAAACTTGGCAAGTCAGGCCAAATAGATCATTTGTATTTCTATAAAATTATATTGTCTAAATAGGGCCAAATTGTTATGACAGCTTATTGGAACCACCGAGAAATGCTGTAAATGCCAAACGGACCCTGCAAATCGCCCAGCTCAGCCACGGAAGCATGATTTGCAACCTTCTATTTCATGCCCAGAGCTGTTGCTGGAGATGAAAAGTGTAAAAAGACCCTGCCAAAAAGCACTATTCCATCTTTGTGATTTATCTCTTTCCAAATGCTGACAAGCAGCCTTTGCTTCTCAAAGCCAGTTGCCAGGAGGTAAATACCAGTTAACCTTAAAAACAACATGCAGCCCAGTCAAGTTTTCTATAAATATTGTGCATGATAAATTACGTTACGAGACTGTTTACAAATGTGGAAAAATCAATAATGCTCTAAAGAAGAATGCGTAATCAGCCAAGGAGCCAAACAAGACTTGAAGGCAGGGGAGTCTTTGAAAAAGAAAACCTCCGAGTCTCCGCCAAATGCAATTGGGTGTTTTTGTCCTTTTCAGCTTTTCTTCAGTGGGGATGGGTGCGGAGGTGTGGTGCCTGACTTTTCTGTTTCCTTCCAATTCCAGTAACAGGGACTCTTGCTTCCTGAGGGTCTGCTTCTGCCTCAGCCCCCAAATGAAGTGTGTACAGCTGTTGTCTCCTTAAATTTAATGCTCATAACATGATGGCATCGTGACTCTTATTTTCCCCGTTTCACAGACGAGGAAACCAACATCTCCGGAGCTTAGATGGGTCCAATCCCAAAGCCAGCAAATGCCTGAACCGAGGCTCTAACTTCAGTTGTAGAGGGAGAGTCTGGGTTATCTCAGTTCCTCAGCCTCCCGGTGTGATGGTAGCTCACCTCCTGCCAGGCGCTGTTCTGAGTGCTGGAGTTATGAACTCATTTAGTCTCCACAAAGTCCCTGGAGACCTGCAGTTGCATTGTCTCCCACTGCAGTTGAGGAAACAGTCACAGATTGTTGAGCTACACAATGAGGAACAGAGTGATTGAGCAGCTTGACTAGGTCACACAGCTGCTAAGTGACAGAGTGGGATTTGCACGGAGGGTGGATGTGTTTGATCTCTTGAAAGCAAAAAAAGTTGGATGATCTATAAGCCACCCCCTGGCTCATCATAACGAGTGCCCTTCTTAATGCCCATCACCCAGTTACCCCATCCTCCCACCCACCTCCCCTCCAGCAACCCTTAGTTTGTTTCCTACAGTTAAGAGTCTCTCATGGTTTGTCTCCCCCTCTGTTTTTATCTTATTTTTCCTTCCCTTCCTCTATGTTCTTCTGTTTTGTTTCTTAAATTCCATGTATGAGTGAAATCATACGGTATTTGTCTTTCTTTGACTGACTTATTTTGCTTAGCATAATACACTCTAGCTCCACCCACATTGTTGCAAATGGCAAGATTTCATTCTTTTTGATCATTGAGGAATATCCCATTGTGTGTGTGTGTGTGTGTGTGTGTGTGTGTATATATATATATATGTATATATATATATGACATCTTCTTCATCCATTCATCCAGTCAATGGACATTTGGGCTCTTTCCATAATGTGGCTATTGTTGATAGTGCTGCTATAAATATTGGGGTGCATGTGCCCCTTGGAATCAGCATTTTTGTACCCTTTGGATTAATACCTAGTCGTGCAATTGCTGAATTGTAGGGTAGCTCTATTTTTAACTTCTTGGGAACCTCCATACTGTTTTCGAGAGTGGCTATACCAGTTTGCATTCCCACCAACAGTGTAGGAGGGTTCCCCTTTCTCCGCATCCTCTCCGACATCTGTTGATTCCTGAGTTGTTAATTTTAGCCATTCTGACAGGTATGAGGTGGTATCTCACTGTGGTTTTGACTTGTATTTTCCTGATGCTGAGTGATGTTGAGCATCTTTTCATGTGTCTGTTGGCCATTTGGATATCTTCTTTGGAAAAGTGACTATTCATGTCTTCTGCCCATTTCTTGACTGGATTTTTTGGTTTTGTGGTGTTAGGTTTGGTAAGTTCTTTATAGATTCTGGATACTAACCCTTTATCTGATATGTCATTTACAAATATCTTTTCCCATTCTTTAGGCGGCTTTTTAGTTTTGTTGATTGTTTCCTTTGCTATGCTGATGGTTTTTATCTTGATGAAGTCCCAATAGTTTGTTTTTGCTTTTGTTTCCTTTGCCTGTGGTGATATGTCTAGTAAGAAATTGCTAGGGCCGAGGTCAAGAGATTGTTGCCTGTGTTCTCCTCTAGGATTTTGATAGATTCCTGTCTTACATTTAGGTCTTTCATCCATTTTGAATTTATTTTTGTGTATAGTGTAAGAAAGTGGTCCAGTTTCATTCTTCTGCATGTGGCTGTCCAGTTTTCCCAGCACCATTCATTGAAGAGATTGTCTTTTTTCCACTAGATATTCCCTCCTGCTTTGTGGATGATTAATTGACCATAGAGTCGAGGGTCCATTTCTAGGTTTTCTATTCTGTTCCATTGATCTATGTGTCTGTTTTTGTGCCAGTACCATACTGTCTTGATAATTACAGCTTTGTAATATAACTTAAAGTCCAAAATTGTGATGCTTCCCACTTTGCTTTTCTTTTTCAACATTACTTTGCCTATTCGGAGTCTTTTCTGAATCCATACAAATTTTAGAATTGTTTGTTCTAGCTCTGTGAAAAATGCTGGTGTTATTTTGATAGGAATTGCACTGAATGTGTAGATTGCTTTGTGTAGTATAGATATTTTAACAATATTTGTTCTTTTATATGAAGTAAATTTTAGACAATTTAAAAAGAAAGCTCAGTACTCATTGATAAATGAGTACAGAATAAAAGTAGACAGTTTGGGGTCATGGCTCCGGGCTTACACCATGCTAATAGGATTATGATTGTTCTAGAATATTTAACGTGGCTTGCATTAAAAAATTTGCCAAGGAAAGCTCTCTGGTCTCCCCGCTGCTGATTCCTGTTTTTTAACTATCAATCTTCAGAGAGGTTTGATAAAAGCTACATTCTAAGTAAAAGGTGATAACTTCTCATCCATGGAGGAATTCAGTACATGAGGTTCAGAGTCTCCTCCAAGTCAGCATCCAAACAATTTCCAATACTTTTTGAACTCAGCTAAATCCCACCTGGTAAAAGTAAGCTCTCCTTCTTCTGCTGAGCTCACAAAGCATCGTGCCCCCAACCCCATCCCCCAAATGCTTGTGCCACCTCCTTATGGGTGGAAGAGGACAGCAGGACCCCTGGAGCTAGAAACCTCAGGCCATCAGGTCCTGGGAGAGTTAACTCAGCCAAGCTCAGCCAGCGGTGACTGAAGGATCAAGGATCGGAGTGGAAGGCAGAAATTGGGAGGCACAAGGGGAGGGGAGATAATCAATAGAGAAACTGCACTATATTTAACAGTCACTGGGTCAGTATGAGGCCAACTGCACCCATGTGGTTTAGACAGCTGGTTTGGTTCCTTCTGCTGCATAGTGAGGGCAGCAGTGGTCTCTGGCCCTGCTCTCTCACTGGTCTGCTTTCTCCCCAGTTCCAGAAGAAAGATATATAATTACATGAGTTCACTGTTGTTGACACTAGATTAAGAAAGGCATCCAGAGGCCCTGGTTCCCATGTCCTTATTTACAGATGAGGGGGAGGAAGAGCAAGGCTGAGATAACCAGGTTACTGGAGATAATGAAGTAGTATCCACAAATTTAAGAGCTGGGAGCTTCTTGCACTGTACATGGTCTTTTTGCCATCGGTGCTTTACAATATTCCCTGGGTTAATGAATGAATAAACTCAGCACATGTCCTTGCTTCATTTTCTTCTTTATGATGTCAACACTTGGCTAAGTGAAGAGGAGTTGATTTGGAAGTTCCCACATGAAAGATGAAGAGCTGCCAGCAAAAGAATACCCTGACAAAGATCTGGGGGTCAGACTGGTTCATAAACTGTAAGTCACTCATTCAACCCACGTCCTTAAGCACCAACCAAGCAGGATGCTGGGTGAATCCTGCATGATCACACCAGTTAATTGAGGAATCTAGCTCTGGGCTACACAGACAGGAGGCTAAATCAGGAGGAAGATTCTCTGCTATGAGTGTATGCCAGGTTGTACAGCAAACCCCGGCCAACAACATCATCAGATTGAGTTTATAAAATGTTAAGAAGTTGCCGGCCTGTAAATGAAGCTTTAGAAATGCAGCTTCTTCTCCCAGGAAGAAGTCAACACTGACCCTCTCACCAAGACTACATATGCACCTAGCTACAGTGGCCTGTAGCCAGGGACCCCAGCCTTCCCAGGATCCCTTGAACCTGGCTACTTCCCCAGTTTTCCAAGGGGGTGAATTCAGAGTCCTAAGGAAGGAGGGAGATCCTCCTCCCAGAATGCAAGAGGCAGGCTCCCTCCAATCTTTCTCTGGTCCAGGCCCCATTTCTCCACCTCCAGTGGACACAGCCTTCCAGGATCCCCAACCCTTGCTGGTATAAGCAGAGAGCGATGCAGTCCTTCTGCATACCTCCCATGTCCTCCACTCCTACTCCACCAATGCCAAGAACAGCCTGTTCTAGACCCATATCATTTCCTGAATCTGCTGTCCCTAATCCAGGGGACCAGCCCAGCTCAAGTCACTGTCATCTCTGCCTGCAAACCCGCAGTTGCCTGCTGAGTGGCTCCCCCATACTACTGGGGCCCTTTAGCCTACTCTCCAATCCTCTACATGCAGTCTTAGCAAGTTGGCCCCTGAGTGTTTCCCCATGGATTTCAGAACAAAACCCCAAATCTTTATTGTTTGGGCTCACAGAGCTCCTCTTTCCCTGGGTCTTCCCTCCCATTTTTCAGGCTCCAGTCTCATGGCCTGTCCTTCACACGCTTATAAAGGTCACAATCTTCACACCACAGGGCCTCTGTCTGTGCTGTTCCCCCATATGGAAATCATTCCTCCTCTTAACTATTCCTCCTTTAGATTCCAGCTTTGTTGGCATTCTCCATCAGAGGAGCCAGTCCTACTGCCCATGTCCCAACCAGGGCAGTACATCTGCTGACACCTTCAACTTCTCCCTGTGGGATCTGTCATAGCTACAACTGTCCAACATGTTCAAATCTGTCCACTCTAACAGACTTCAAGGGTCATGAAGGCAGGAGTTCCCTCCTTTAATCCCAGTGCCTAGCCCAGTGCATGGTAGAGACTTAAATAACATTGATCGGCTGGCTCGCTGGCAGGATTAACTGGCTGGATGAATGGATGGATGGATAAATCCATGGATAAATAGGTGAGTGGGTGGATAGATGGATGGGTTGATGGATGGATGGGTGGATGGGTGGATGGATGGATGGATGGATGAGTGGATGGATGAATAGATGGATGGATGGATGGATGGATGGATGGATGGATGGATGGATGGATAGGTGAGTGGGTGGATAGATGACACCAAAGAGCACAGGGTATCCTAGGGGTTCTGAGAGAGGATTCCTGGACTTTCTCAAATATCTTATTAAAATAAGAAGAACATAAAGGACACCTCTGAAGGGTCTCTAACTAGAGTCTGAGATGGGCACCTTATGCCTTGGGGAGGCTGAAAGCCAGTGAGTTAATAACCCCCATGACACCCTAACTCAAATCTCTGTGGAGGGCAGATGTAGCAGACATGGGTGCCATGCCTGTAGCCCCTTGGTAGCCCCTGGCCATTCTCCTCCTGAGTGTTCCTTCTGGTGAACTAGGTTCTCACTGTCAGCCCAGAGTGCCAAGAATTTGCTGCTTCCAATGAGGAGGGTAGCTGGAAGAAAGCTGCCACAGCCCCGTCTCCTTGGCTCAGAAAACGGAGAGTGTTCTCTGGGGACCATGTTCCAGGAGACTCAGTGTCACCTGCGTGCTCAGGTACCCTCTGTTGGTTTCCCCCATTCCTGTCTGACTTCTCCTCTCGAATAAATGGCTTGTCCCAAATTTGTGTCTCAGGGTCTACTTCTGGGGGAAGACAGCTCCAATGAGTAACACATCTGCGACTTCAGGAAAAGCACCCTTTGCTTCAAGGGCCTTTGATGAGCTGCTGGGAGGAAGGGGCCTGCTGTGGCCGGGATTCTCAGAACTCCGGCCCTTCCTGCTAACACTGAGCCGGGGGAGTCAGGAATGCAAGTCCAGGGCCATGAGGCCAGAAACATTTTCCTCTTTTCTTTCTGATGCTTTTTGTGACACTGCCACCTCACAACACAGTATTTGCACTGTGAAACCCTGAAAACTGCCAAATTTCATCCCATTTGGTTTAATGCTCTTTAGGAGCTTGGCATTGTGTTAAGACAATCCATCATTCCCACGGCCCAGTTCCTATTTAAAAACTGCCCATCTATTTAAAGTTCATGATGAGGGGATAAAAGAAAAAAGACTTCCAAAGCCAAAGGGAACATGAGATAGGCAGAAGAAAAATCCAGTTTGCTTCTAAAAAAGGCTGAAAATTATAACCATCCGTGGCCTCATGTCTCAAGTCTGAGAAATTTTTTTTTTCCCTCTTCTGGTTGTTTGCAAACCAAAGTGGAATTTTATTATGGGTTACTAAGTGAGCTTTTTCAAGTTCCTAGTCCCCCAAAGTCTCCACTCACTCTGTAGCATGCCATTTAAGTTCGTCCTGCAGATGGGAAAGACAAGGGAGCCCAAATAAAGCGGCGGGCGTCCCTGAGCTGGAACCGCCTGCCCCCCCACGCTGCTGCATTTCCCCAGCAATTAGCCAGAGACCCAACGCAGCCGTCTGACCTCTTCTATGAACAACAAAACCGTGATGAAGGCGACAGGAGTCAGAACACTATTCATTGCAGGAAGCCCCAGTATCCGGTAAGAAGTAAGAAGTACAACAGTACAGGATGCGCCTTGGGTCAGGGGGATGTGAAAGCCCTCAGTCTTTGTGCTCCTCCCTGGGCCAGAGCGTCTGCGTCTGAGCCCTTGGTTGTTCTCGGAGTTCAGCTGTGCCTGTGGCTGTCACCGCAGGGCCATCAGCCCCCCGCCGGGAGGGACACGGGGCCATGATGGCCACCTGCGCCGGGCTGCCGCTGCTGCTGCTGCTGCTGAGGCTGCTTCTGGGCCAGCCCCGGGCGGGGGCCGGCGCTCACAGGGTGGCTGCGGTGTGCGCGGGCAGGGCCTGCTACACGGCGCACTGGGGCAAGCTGAGTGCGGCCGAGGCCCAGCTTCACTGCAGCAGGAACGGCGGCAACCTGGCCACGGTGAGGAGTGAGGAGGAGGCCTGGCACACCCAGCGAGCCCTCACCCAGCTCCTGGAGTCGGAGGCGCCCCTGGCAGCTCGGATGGGAAAGTTCTGGATCGGGCTCCAGCGCGAGAAGGCCAAGTGCTTGGACCCCAGCCTGCCGCTGAAAGGCTTCAGCTGGGTGGGCGGCGGGGAGGACACGCTTTACACCAACTGGAATAAGGAGGTGAGGAGCTCTTGCATCTCCAGGCGCTGTGTGTCCCTGCTGCTCTATCTGTCCCAGCCTTCCCATGCCAGCCATCTCCCCAAGTGGTCCGAGGGCCCCTGCGGGAGCCCGGGCTCTCCAGGAAGCAACATCGAAGGCTTCGTGTGCAAGTTCAGTTTCAAAGGCATGTGCCAGCCTCTGGCTCTGGGGGGCCCAGGCCGGGTGAACTACACGACCCCGTTCAATGCCACCAGCTCTTCCCTGGAGGCCGTGCCCTTTGGCTCCGCAGCTACCGTGGTCTGTGGGGCCGGGGAAGGCGGTCAGGAGGATTACTTCATGTGCAGGGAGAAGGCCCCTGATGTGTTTGACTGGGGCAGCTCAGGCCCCCTCTGCGTCAGCCCCCAATATGGGTGCAGCTTCAACAACGGGGGCTGCCAGCAGGACTGCTTCGAGGGGGGCGACGGCTCCTTCCGCTGCGGCTGCCGGCCGGGCTTCCGGCTGCTCGACGACCTGGTGACCTGTGCCTCCCGGGACCCTTGCAGCTCCAGCCCGTGCCAGGGGACAGCCACCTGTGTCCCGGCACCCCACGGGAAGAACTACACGTGCCGCTGCCCCCAGGGCTACCAGCTGGACTCTAGTCAGCAGGACTGTGTGGACATGGACGAGTGCCAGGACTCCCCCTGCCCGCAGGCCTGTGTCAACGCCCCTGGGGGCTTCCGCTGTGAGTGCTGGGTGGGTTACGAGCCCGGCGGCCCCGGGGAGGAGCCCTGTCGGGATGTGGACGAGTGTGCCCCCGGCCGCTCGCCCTGCGCCCAGGAGTGCACCAACACTGACGGCTCCTTCTACTGCTCCTGCGAGAAGGGCTATGTTCTGGCCGGGGCAGAAGGCACCGAGTGCCAGGACGTGGACGAGTGTGCGGACACGGACAATGGCCTTTGTGACAGCTTGTGCCTCAACACGCAGGGGTCCTTCCGCTGCGGCTGCCTGCCGGGCTGGGAGCTGGGCCCGGACGGGGTCTCGTGCACCCTGGGCCCCACGTCCCTGGCACCGCCGTCTGGGCCTTCCCAGGGGGAGGATGCGGGAGTTAGAGAGGGGAAACTCGTGCATTCTGCCACAATGTCCAGGCCCACCAGGGACCCTGAGGGTACCTCCAAGGAGACACCCACCGCAAAAGGAACCTCCCTCCCACGCAATTCCCCCGTTACGCTGGCCACACCCCACGTGCCGGCTCCCAGTGGGCCCCCTGGTGTCTGGATGGAGCCCAGCACCCATCACCCTCTGGCCACCCCTGGCCGTGGGGAGAGTACAGATGAGGATTTCACAGCCAAACAAAGCGATGAGGGCACCGACGGACAAAAGCTGCTGTTGTTCTACATCCTGGGCACCGTGGTGGCCATCTTACTCTTACTGGCTCTGGCTCTAGGGCTACTGGTCTATCGCAAGCGGAGAGCAAAGAGAGAGGAGGAGAAGGAGAAAAAGCCCCAGAACGCAGCTGACAGCTACTCCTGGGCTCCAGAGCGAGCTGAGAGCAGGGCTTTGGAGAATCAGTACAGGTAAAGGAGGCCTCAGGTCACCCAGAGGGGGTGGGAGGGTGGGCAGTTGCGGGGAGACGGGAGGGCAAGGACCGGCACACAAAGCAGGCGGAGTACAAGGGGCAGGCGTTGTCCAGGCTGTCAGCCCAGGGGCGCTCACTAAGGGCTGTCGCCCTCCCTGGGGCATGGAGCACGTGGGCCTCTCCCGGGGTCTAGATGTGCTTGGCGGGTCACAGCGGCTTCCAATGCTGTCCTGGTTGTTTTCCGTAGTCCGACGCCGGGGACGGACTGCTGAAGGTGAGATGGCCCCAGAGACACTGACAATCGGCCACCACCATCCTCAGAGTTTTACGCACCCCGTCAGAAGGGGGGGGGCACATCCTTCCAAAAGACTGGACTGGAATCTTAGCAAACAGTTGTAAACATTCTTAAAAGCTGGCCACTTGGAAAATACAGGTATTTTCTATGTGTGTGTGGTATTCTTGAAGTGGAAGCAATGTGTTGGGATGTCATTTCGGGAATTTTGTGAATATTAACAATTCTCACTCACTTATCTTGTCAAATTCAAATGTGACTGATTTCATGTCTGCCACTGATTCTGGATCAAGGGCTTACAAGTCAGGTGCTAATGGGGCTCCTTTTGAACTGCTTCTCTGCTCGCTGGAATCATCTAAGAAGAAAAGATGGTCTGTTAATGCTATTAGGATTGGAATGATTCGTTCCTCTTGGTAGAACAGAGACTAAATCAATTGTTTAATTACGTAAGAAGCTTTTTTTTTCTTTTTTTTTGGTCAAAAGGAACATATTCAGGACTGGAAACATTTCTTTACATTTGTGTTCATGCATTTTCCCATCACAAGCCCTGCTGAGCTTTATGGTTGGAGTCCTGCAGAATGACCAGAGTACACTGATCTGCTTAGGTAGCAAGGATGCTGGAAGTTTAGAAATTGCATTTCCTAGTTCTTAGTGTCTCTAATAGTCTTGGGTTTTTTTGCAAGTGAAGTCTGGAAAGTGTGGGAGAAGTATGAAGTGAGTTGAAAGTGTTTTTGAAAGCACATACTCCAAAGAGCTTGAGAGAGAAGCCTGGGGTTTGTTCCACAAATACTTGAATCAATCCTTCTAAATGCACTTGCATTAACACACACTTACTATTGATGAGGTGAATGCGCACAAGGATAAAAGCTGGAGATGTCTCGTCTCTGGGTGAGTGCAGCCCCGAGACACCTCCCATGCCACCTGCCTTCTCTGCGTGCTGTTCTGGATTTAAATGCTCTGATCTTAGACGGATGAAGCCCTGAGAAGTCTCTCATTCTGATTATTAAGGCTGTGTGAGGGGGATGAGATGCTGAGTTTTGAAAGCCGGCATCATAAGGCATTTTAACATAGCTCACAGCTGGTATTGCTTCTTGAGAACATGATCCTGACTTGTGGCTGTAGCTTGCAAGAAAGGGACTGGGCAGGCAGGACGCTGTCCCCCTTCTGCTTGAAGAAGTTTGTCACATTTTTTTCTATTTCTTAAAAAAAGTGGGGGAGATGGGATGGAGAAGGAAAAAGAGAATAGCTAAAATCTTTCGCAACCACAAAAACCACTCAAGGCAGTTTTAATTTATTTTTAAATGCTCGCTTGCAAGGGTTTCCCTTCCCTATGTAGTGGTGGAGAGTACTCTCTCCCCATGCAGTTCTGCCTGGGTCACTGGAAAACAGCTCAGGGATTCACCAATGGTCAGAGCTAGCACCAGGAGACCGCAGGTCATCTGCAGGCTTGTTGCTGTCACCTTGTAGAACAGAACGGGAGTGTATTTCCTTCTAGGGATTCCAAAATCTGCCTCTCAGAACCAGGGTGCCCTACTTGGTTTTGCCTTAGAAACACATCTGTCCCAGAGGCGGACACCTGGGGCACGAGGAGCTGCCAGGTGCACGGCCCTCAGAGTTAAATAAATATACTTTAGATATTTTTGAAATGTAGTTGCTATATTTCAGGGTTTTTTTTTTTTTAAGGAAATGGGTAACTGAAGGAGTGGGTATAAGGAAAGATGAAGGTTTTGGAGGACTTAGCATGGTATTTGGAACTTTTGCTTTTTAAAGACATCTAATATTATATAGATTTCAGTTGAAATACTGGTGCTTAACACCCAAGGAGGCAAAGGTTGTATCCACCAGCCATAGGACCCTTGGCTGTCTGTTGTGTGGGAACCAACCATGCCACTATTCAGATGATTTCAAAGAGTTGGCCGGATGCGTTGCTGACAATATTGGCACTTACTTGAAATAAATGCAAATTCAACAGTTTTAGCTCCAGGCTTTTCCGATGCTACCTTGTCACTAGAAGGAAGGAGACATTCCTGTTCTAGGCTTCCCCTAAGGCCCTGTGGGGAACTGTGGGACTTGTACTGGCTGAGGTCCCCAAGTGTGCCCGCTCATTTTTAGAGTCGGATTTCTTCTGCGGTGCAGCCCCGATTTTGACCTCTATGTTTGAATCCCTCTGTGGGTAAAACACCCTATCCCGACAGCGTGAAGACCGCAGATCCCCACTGTGAAACATGCAAGAGGAGAAATGGGCTGATAAATATTTTCTCAATATCCCCTCCAGCAGAATCTGCCCCTGCCTGGGTAGATGAGCCCTACCTTGTCTCCCGGCCACTCGAACCAGCGGCCAAGATCCCAGAACTGGATGCCCTTAGGCAGTGAATCTGATGAACACTGCTGCTTCCAACAAATGCTGTTCTCCTATTTCATACCTCTGTCATTTTGTCTGAGGGATGTGAATCCTTGTTTGGGGAGATGGGGGCCCACAGCAGTGGACACACAAATGCCCACTGGCTGCTTGGCCATTGGCCAATAGTCCTTTTATCCAGAAGCTCCCCAAGTGCCTGGGCCATGACACAGCCTGAGAAATGGAAGGGATGGAGCATGGGAGAGTCTGTACAGACTCTGTACAGGGAGAGCCATGTACAGACTCCTCCAGCTGTGTCCAACAGACCAGGCACTGTTCTGTCCCTGAGCTGCCGAGCAGCAGAATGGCCAGGGCGATGGAGAAAGGGAGACAGCTTCACTTGGCTGTCTTGAATTAGCTTGAATTAGCTCTAAGACAATGGAGACTTTTGTCCAAATAGAATTTCCCATACTTCAATAATTCCAGGATGCACTTGAAAAAACTGTATTCAGAACAAACCCACCCCGTCCCGTCCCCTCTCTCTAAGGCAGATCATTTAAGGAGAGGATGCAGCCCACTATACTCCTTCCTGAATTTCCGGGATGCTCCCTGCTCTTTGCTCTTGTTCATTTGCACACATGATGAAGAACAAGCCCCACCCCAGAATCTGAGGAGTGTATAAAGCAAAAGTGGGGCAATTATCTGAAAATGCCTTGGGAGTGGTGGACCTGGTGGGGCTTTTTGTAGGGTGCATGCACTGCTACTCAACATTGTGACCTTGAGGCTGGTGTCCCTTTGGTTCATCCACATGCCTGATTATCATAACCATGATATCTGGCGCTACACAGCCAAATGGTGTTTTCTGGGCAGCATAAAAGTGAGTGACTCAAGTGGGTTTCTTCTTAAGGATAGGAGGGATGCAGGCTAACATCCTCCCTGTGATTAGGCAAAAAGGTGGAATAAAAAGTTAAACACATATGCGAACGTGTTTATGTACATGGTATAGGAAGAACTAAGTTGGAAATGAATCTCTCTCCCTGAAACACATGTGCATGTTGCTATTCTTACATTCCATTCAGGAGCCCCTGTTTGAACACATCCTGATAGGACCTGGAGTTTTATCACCGAATGACCTTTGGAGAATATGGACGTGATCATTAGCTAATTTTATTCCAGCCCTCTTTCCCACAAATATTCCTGTGAAAACTAAGAGAACAGAGGCAAGATTTGACCCAAAAAATGTACTACATTCAAAATAATGCAGTTTTTAAAAGCAAATATAGGACAGCCTTTTCCTATTATTTTTCTCCTTAACTTCTCCATTGTCTGAATCAGGAAAACAGGAAAGCATGGCTTTCTAGCAGCTGCAAAATGGTGTAATGTCCCCTCCATATTTCCAACACCTTAAACAATAGATTTAGCATGGGAATCTGAGATATGATCCCTGAAAACATCTGTCCCTATCTGGTTGCAAAACCTCCTGCTATGTCTGTGTGGTTTGTGGTGTTTGTCAACCAAAAAAAAAAAAAAAAAAAGAAGCTGATAATCAAAATTCTCCATGTATTCTATAATCAAATACCATATTCCATTCCAGATTCCCAAAACTAATACTCACCGAAATGCTGTAAAAAAAATGATTTGTGTTTTGACATGTTCTTGGAGATCATGCCCATCTATTTTAGGAAGAAACTCTGGAAATTCTGTCTTACACTGTTCCTCTTATCTGCAAGGGTTTCCTTTCTGTAGATTTTGCCCACCGTTCTTCCAGGCTGGGTTCTTTATGCATATTTGGCTGAAGCTTGAATTAGGTCATTCACAAGGCCTTGTTTTGTGATACTTGATGTGACTATAAATGTCAATCATCACTGCATGCGTGCTAGATGAGAATGTAAGTATTTTTAAATCTGTGGATTTGAAATGTGGTCCACTAATTCTGCCATTGTGGGATTTCTCTGTAGGGCTTCTTTCTGTCCTGGGCACGACTGTTTCCCAGGGCGGGGAGGACAGGCTTGGCCGCTGCGTCGGCCTTATGACTCTGAGAAACCAAGGGGCATCTCAGGTCCGCCTCAACGAGTAGCCTGCTTGTTGTCCTTTGTGTTTTATGTCACATGCCTAACCTAATAAACTCTGGAATGCATTTGTTGTCAACTTATTTTAATACATTTCATAACAACTCTAAATACATGGCAGAACTTGAATTCATGGTCATTAAACATATCCCTTTCTCCCCTCAAATAGCTTAAAAAAGTACCTTTCCTGCCCCATTTCTACATCTTTACCTACTGGTCATGACACTAAGTCTAGGACACCTAGGTTGGGATGAGGCCCTGTCCACCGGGACAAGGACATTCTGAGGAACTGGGCTGCACTGTGTCCTGTGTCCCGGCTGCTGAACCCAGCCAGGCTGGACTTGATGCTTCCAGATTTGTTTTCTGGTCTGAGTCTACTCCCCCATGCCTCTCTGCCCGTTTAATTCCCTGCATCGTTTTAATTGCATGGGGGACACCTGGTGTGTGATTAAACATGTCCAATTGGTGTGATGTGGAAACACCATTCTGTAATTATCATAGGACCACTTGTCGCCACTTTGTCAGCAAAGCCTTTTCCGTTTGTTTAGCTAATTGCACAGGCAGACCAGATCCCTCACTGCTTGGTTGCACGAATCTCACTGTGCCTGGAGGCCAGGGCAGCAGGTGGTCTGATTTGAGTTGGCCTGCCTCTCAGACTGCGTGCCTGGTGAGAACAGGGCCTGGGGAGGAGAAAGTGCCCTGCTGTCATGTTAAGGGACAAGACACTTGCTATAACCATTCATTGCTTACAGTTAAATAAAGCTGATCCTTTTAGCAGTCCAGTCACTAATGAAATACATTTGGAAATTCTATCTTAATATGAACAGCCATGGCTGCCTCCCAACACACACACACACACACACACACACACACACCACAATTTTAACAGGCTTCTCTTTCATATTGAAAAACCTGAGGCCAGTGTTTCCTAATTTAGGAAAAGCCCATGAACAAAATGGCCAAATTTAAACACCTCTTGGTGACTTTTGCTATCTGCTAACTAAAATAACAAATATTAGATACACCTTTCAAATATGAATCATTTACAAAGAAATTCAATTCATAAAGAGTTATATTTACTGCTCAATAAAAAGTCCATTTGTAACAGACAACATGTAGATTAAAATACAAGACTCACATGCCATGGAGTTTAACACGAATCAAACAAACATATCAAGTTCTCAGCTGACTTCTAAATATATTCAGTAAGTGGAGACAGGGCACAGATAATAAACCTGCAAACTCAAAGCCTCAATTAGCCCTTCACAGCTTCCCTAGGCCCCCCAGGTCATCCTTTGCGGAGGAAATGATGGACAGGTAAGTGGTGAAAAGGTGAGCAAAGTGCAGCGAAGAAATGAAAGAGCAGGATAACCCCTGAGGCTGGCAACCACCCCCAGGGAGCCTGACTTGACAGGATGCTCTTCACGGGGCCACACACGCAGGTCCTCACCTAAGCCTCCTGGCACCCAAACCTCGGCACCACGAGCACTTCCCTGCCCTGCCCCCGAAATCTTTTTGCTGGATTTTTATGTGAAGTCTGTCATCATTGACTTGGATGTTGATCTTCTCCTGTGGTTGAAAACTGGTCCATAGAATTCAACTGTACAGTAGGAAGGAAGAAGGAAGGAAGGAAGGAAGGAAGGAAGGAAGGAAGGAAGGAAGGAAGGAAGGAAGGAAGGAAGGAAGGAAGGAAGGAAGGAAGGAAGACGCAGGGAAGGAAAGCAGGATGGGAAGAGGGCAGAGAGAGAGAGGAAAGAATGGAAGAAAGGAAAGAAGAAATGGAAGAAACAGAGAGAAAAAGGAGGGGAAGGGGATAGAAGAAGGGAGAGAGAGAGAGAGAGAGAGAGAGAGAAGAGGGGGGTGGAGGATGGCTCGGATGTGGCCAAGGTCATTGGGTCGCCATTCACGCATCTCAGCTTTAGTTTGAGATGCTCAGGGGCCATTTGTCCTCACTGCCATCTGTAACTTCCTGGACCGCGCTTGCAGAAGACAGAGCTCTATTTCTGTGGAGCTTGGCTGAGGACCAACACCCTCTGTATCATGCTCTTGCCACCTCTTCCTGCAAAGCACTGCTTATCTCCTCCACTTCATGTTTTATGCCTGTCCACATAATTCATAGCATAATGTCCTAAACTGGGTCAGTGCCTTCTGTGCTGTAGAGATCCTTCTACTTTCAAACATCACACGAAAATAATGAAATGTGTGAGGTAGAAGCAAATAATAGTGCCTTTTACCTCCTTTCCTCTGGGTCTTCCTTTCCCCAAAAGTTTATATCACAAATCAAGTGTTTCACTTCCTTGTTAAAACAATCATCTGCACCCCCAAGTAGCTGGCCCCTGGGTATCTGAGCCCGCCTTCTCTGGTCACGGCGAGTGCGTTGCATGCAGGCTCTGGCTCATCCATGGACTTTGTCCAAGTCGTTGTCTCTCACGGTGATGTGGCTTTGCTGACCCCCTCGTATTTCTATCGCTTTTGCTTTCTACTTAAAACTGTATGGTTAAGGGATTGATGTGTATTTGGCAGATCCTTTACCAACATGAAATAGAACTTTCTGAACATGTTCATATCATATTTTGTCAAACTATTGCAACTGATATATCTGATTAAACGGTTGCATTTGATGAATACTTTTTCATTTTTAAATATTTAAAATATTTTCAGCTTCCTGTCTCCTTGTTTTTCTCTTGCAAAAAACAAAGCTGGATTTCACTATCTTCCCCCCCTTTTAACCAATCAAAAGACTGTCTTTTAATGGGAGATCTAACCTATTCACAGTTACTGAGATTACTAGTAAATTTTCAGTGGCTTATTTTGTATATTCTATTTATCATGTTTTCTTGGTGCTTCTATTCTCTCTCGGTCTCTCTCTCTCTCTTTCTCCCTCTTTATCAATTATAGGCTTGCTTGACATTTTTTTGTCTACTTTCCCCCTTAATAGTATGGAACTCTGTAAGAACTGCTTGTATTCTTCAAACACTTCATCTTAATTTTTGCCTCACATACTTAAACCTGTACTTCCCCAACAATATTTAATGTTAATTCATAACTATGTCCTTCTCCCTGAAAAAAAATGACAAGAACTGTGGCAATCTGTGATTTCTTCTCTCTTCTTCTCAAACAACACCAACCCCCAACACCATCACTCACCTTGATTGCATCTGAATTTTAGTGTTCGATTTCTACACATTTTTTTAATCAATGCCTACTTAGATACTATGAATTTTACATGATCCTCTTCTCCATTCCCCTTCCCCTAATTCCCAGTGCTCCTGGATTTCATGAGAGTGGAGCTAAATACCAAGTGTTTTGTTGTTTGGTTTTCGTCTTTTTCTGAGGGCGTCATCGAAGAGTAGATTTTTGCTGCATCCTTGCATGACTGGAAATACTTCTTTTCCCTATTGAATGATTTACCTGGATAATGATTTTTGTAATATACAGATCTTCCTTGACTTATAGTGGGATTGTGTCCCACTAGAGCCATTGTAAGTTGAAAATACTGTAAGTTAAAAATGCATTTAATACACCTAATCTGACTGATGAGAGGGATTGGAGTAATATAACAGGCAAGGTAAGCCTGTTATATTACCAGGTAATACCAGCAGACATGATGTCTGCCTGGCCTCCAAGCTCCTTCCACTCTAGATCCCAGAGGCAGAGCTAGAGACAAGGATTCCAAAGCAAGTACTTTATTGGGAAGTACGAGAAATAGTTATAGAGTCTTGTAACCAATGGAAACTCTAGGAAATGTTGCAAAGCACAGCCGATCATTCCACCTGTGGAACAAGGGAACCAGGATATTTATACAAATCCCATCCATAACGGATAAAGGGCTGCTCCCAAGGTTGGTGATGAGTAATTCCTGGCACTTCCAGACAACCCAACATGTGGGCAGAAGGGCTGGGGAAGCCATCAGGTACAGGGATACAGACACAGGCAGATAGGATTTGACCCCACTCATGGTGAAAAGCCTAAGGGCTATGGGTTGAGTACAGACAGCATCCTCATCTGTCCTTACACCCAGTTGAGGCACCCCTTCCTTCCTCCACAGCTCATGGCCCGATTTTCTCAGGAGGAAGCTGGGCCCCGAGGAAGGAATTCTCTTTCTGGTTTGCTATAATCCTCATCACTTAGTTTCTCGAGTGCTGGCTCAGAGGCTACATGCGTATGTATTCCTAAGAGATGATAAGGTGCTAGAGGGCAGGGACTGCATCTGTATCATGCTTCACACAGTGCTTTACACATAGTTGAATAGCAAATATTCAATATCTTTTTTAAAGATTTTATTTATTTTTAGAGATAGAGAGAGTGCATGTGGGAGGACGGGCAGAGGGAGAGAAAGAGAATCTCGAGCAGATTCCCCACTGAGCAAGGAGCCTGACAAGGGGCTCAATCCCACAACCCTGAGATCATGACCTGAGCTGAAATCAAAAGTCAGATGCTTAACCGACTGAGCCACCCAAGTGCCCCAGGTTGCAAATATTTTTTAAATTAAAGACCAACTGAATATGCTATTTCATATGGCATGTTGTAAAAGTTATGTATGGGAAACCAATCATTTAACTTTTACTACTTACCAGATATGGAAGTAGTATTTATTGAGAAACAGGCACTATTACTATTCCCACTTAATAGATAAGGAAGTTGACAAACTTGCCCATGGTCACACAGCTGCCAGCTAATGAAGTAGGGGTGGAATCCTGCACCCCTGACACTGCAGTGTCAGTCTTAATCATGGGTTTCCCTGACTCCTATTAAAGTGAAGGGGAGGTACAATTCAAAGAGTGCCAACCAGCAACAAGTTAGACTGGTTGTCCTCTCAACTTGTTCAAGATAGGAAAGGTGGAGCGTTAAGCAATGGTGGGTAGTTTTAATAATATCTTATGTCCAAATGAACATACTAAAGCTTATGTACACCCCCAACACACACACACACACACACACACACACACACACACACACACACACACGTCCTGGGTCTGGAGCTGCTCAAAAGCTGCCTGCCATCCCCAGAGAGACTGTGGCATGGGCTCCCCACCTGCATATCCCACAATCACGTCTTCATTGATCCCCAGAGTGGTCATCCTTATTCTGTTTTGAACAAGCTGGCATGTTTGTGTGTCAGCCTGAAAACCATCCAGATATTCTTCAGCAGGTGAATGGGTAAAGATTGAGGTTTACCCTTACAGTGGGATATTCCTCATCAAGAAAAGAAGAAGATGTCTTTTGATATACACAATGACATGGGTGAATTTCAAAAGTATTATGTTTTGCAAAGTAAACCAGACACATAAGAGTACACACCTTACATGATTCCATGTCTGTGAAATTCTAGACTGGGTAACACTGTTCTATTGTCTGAGAAAGTAGATCAGTGGTTATATGAAAGTGGGGGTGAGGATTGACCACAAAAGACCTTGAGGGACCCTCATGGAGAAAAACACTCTATTTTGACTGGGTGATGGTTACATGAGTGTTGGTATTTGTCAAAACTCATCAAACCATACATGTAAAATGGGTACATTTTATTGTATGTAAATGATACCTCATTAAATTGATTGCATTTTGTATCTTATATTTATTTTTTATTTTAATTCCACTATATTTAACACACAGTGTTATATTCATTTCAGGTGTACAATAGAGTGATTCACCAATTCTAGACATTACTCAGTGCTCATCATGCTAAGTGTACTCTTAATCCCCTTCACCTATTTCCCCCATTCCCACCCCTCCCCTCTGGAAACCACCATTAAGTTGATTTTAAACTCCTGCTTAGTGATGTTATAGATGAAATAAAGGTTTACACGTTGTGATCAGTATTTTTTATGGAACAGGGAACCATGACTGAGTTGGACTTCATTATTTCAGAGGTAGTAAAAAGTGAATGACCCTGAAGTTAGCCTGGTAGTGTACAAATTTTCTCCATTGTCTATATCTTCTTGCTCAGCTTGGGGAGGTTCCCCTTGGGCAACCACTCCTCTCTCTACCTCCCTCCAGGGCAGCACAGGAATTACTAATCCCCTTCATTTTGCTGACCTCCATCAAAATATCCAATAACACCATGAAGAAAGGGGCTCCCTGTCTGTTCCCTGCCTCTCCCCCACACAGTTTGGACTCTTAAAATTCACATTATTGGGTTATCTCTTTTACCACTCTCTGCCCTCCTGCAAATCATCTAACTACTTTTCCTTCTTCAAGGTTGTCAAGTCAAACCCTACCCTTTGGTTTTAAACCATGCACTTTTAGGGAAGCAGCTTTTCACTCTGGAAACAACCTTTCATGTTATTAAAATTCATAAATAAAAACAACCTTAGAAAAGCTCTCGGTTACTGCAGATGCCAAGTTGGAAGTGAAACCAGTGTTGGCAGTAAAGTCATGGCCTTTCATTAAAAGGCTTTTTTCCTTTGCACAGAGGAGACCAGATGACCAGAATGGCTTCTTCAATGCTTGCAGAGACTGGATTTGATGTTTAATGGTTTGTGGCTGAAATTAAATGTTATTTGTTTACTTCAGCTGCATGTTGAAGGTCTTCAACATGAGGCATTTATCCTTTCAGAGCATAGGAAAAGATGATTCATTTGGGCCTTGTTATTTCGAAATTTGAAGTCACAAGGTCTGGAATCAACTCATGGGTTAGCTGAACAAACAAGGAAACAAACTGAAAATAAATAAATAAATAAAGGTTTACTGGGGAAATGAGGTTCATGAGAGATGTTCAGCTGTAGCATGCTAAAAATTCATCTCCTGGGGGACTTATCTTAATGCTTACATGTATTTGTGGAAAATAGATATGAATCATAAATAATTCTTACATGAATGCAAATGAATCAATATCTGGTCTGGGCATTTGGTTCTGGTTTTACTTGTATGTGAGGTGAACTTGTAATATTTAGCCGTGGATTTGCCTGCATGTAATAAAGCCTGGTTAACATAATGCTTATTTCTGTCTGTTGCCAGAGTTCAGAGGTAGGGGCTCTGGCTTTGCTCTCAGGCTCCTTCTATCTTTCTGGTCCTTCATCACCAGCCTGTGGCTTTCATCCTCATGCATATGGCATGGCCCACCGGGGAAGTCCTTTTTTATTTTATTTTTTAAAACACTGAAGTAAGGATTTATGTGCAGAGAAAGGTACGAATCCCAATGATAAAATCTGATGAGCCATGAAAAGCATATACACCACATAACCACCTCTCCAATCAAGACACAGAACGTGCCACCACCTGGCACGTTTCCTGAGCTCCCTTCCACTCTATTCTTACCCCAGAGATAAGCACCCTTCTGCTTCTACCACAATGGGTTGGGTTGTCCCTTCTAGAAACCCATGTTGATGGAGTACAAGTCCATCCGGGGCTGGAAACCCACGTTGACGGGGTACAAATCCATCGGGTGGAGGCCTGTCGTTTTATTCGTTTTCTGCCTCTCTTATCTGTGTGTTTGTCTTTCTTCTTCTCTTTTCTTGTTTCATTTTGGGTTGATCAAGTATTCTTTTTTTAAATTATTAGACTTTTTTTCTGAGCAGTTTTAGAGTTATGGAAGAATTGAGCTGAAAGTACAAAGAGTTCCCATATAATCTCTCATTACTTAACCCCACAATTTCCCTGTTATCAACATTTTGCATTGGTGTGGTACCTTTGTACACCTGATAAGCCAATACTGATACGTGATTGTTAACCAAAGTCCATAGTTTACATTAAAGTTCACTCTTTTCGTTGTGGATTCTATGGGCTTTGAAAAATGTGTAACGACATGTATCCATCAATACAGTATCTTACAGGGTAGTTTCACTGCCCTAAAATTCCCTGTGCTCCGCCTGTCCCCTCTCCCTCCCCGCTGCCCTGAACCCCTGACAACCACTGAACTTTCACTGTCTCCGTAGTTTTGTTTTTTCTCAAATGTCCTATAGATGAAATCACACAGTATGTAGATTTTCAAGACCGACTTAGCAATATGCATTTAAAGTTCCTCTATGTCTTTTCATGGCTTCATAGCTCATTTCTTTTTAACACTGAATCCTATTCCATTGTCCAGATGTACCACCATTTTGTTTACATATTCACCTATCTTAGGACATCTTGGTTACTTCCAAGTTTTGGCAATTGTCAATAAAATACAAACTTTTGCATGCAGGTGTTTGTGTGGACATAAGTTTTCAACTCATTTGGGTAAATACCTAGGAGTGTGCTTACTGGGCCATACGATAAGAATATGCTTTGTTAAAAACTGCCAAACTGGATTCCAAAGTGACTGTGTCATTTTGCATTCCCAACAGCAATGACTAAGAGCGCTTGTTGCTCCATGTTGTCTCCTGCACTTGCTGTCGTCAGTGCTCTGGATTTTGGCCATTCTAATAGCTATGTGGTGGTGTCTCATTGTTATTTTAATTTACATTTCCTTGATGACATGATGTGGAACATCTTTTCATTTGCTTATTTGCTATCTGTATATCTTCTCTGATGACGTGCGTGTTCAGGTCTTTTGCCCATTTTTAAAAATGTTGCTTGTAGTCTTAGTGTTGAGTTTTAAAAGTTCTCTGTATATTTTGGATAGCATTCCTCTATCAGATATTTGTTTTGCAAATATCTTCTCCCAGGATGTGGCTTGTCTTTCCAATCTCTTAACAGAAGTTTTTAAGTATATTTTACTATTGCATTTTTATTTTTCTCTTGAGTGTCAGGAGCTCAGTTGAGCTGGAAAGAGAGAGAGATAACCAGGCAGAGAGACACAGAGAGAGAGAGAGAGAGAAACTGTCAGATGTTGGAGTAGCTGATTGAAGCAACAATAAGCCAAAATGAAAGAAACAACGAAACCTTTAATCACTTCATGAGACAGTCTCTGTAAGCCAGAGTCTAAAACTAGAGAAAGTGCTGAACCCCATTTTCATTTTTTTTCCCCATGGAAGGTGTACTGCTAGAGGGTCAGCTAGATCAGCACAGGCATGGAAGAGGTCTCACTGTGGATGAAGCCCTGAACAAAAGGCTCCAGCAATTTTATGAGTTCTGAGGTGAGGAGAGGTGGAGAGGTGGAGAGGTGGAGAGGTGGAGAGGTGGAGAGGTGGAGAGGTGGAGAGGTAGAAAGCTAGGAGTGGATGGAGTCAGAGTGAGGAAAAGTCTTCAAGGCTCCCCTTGGCCCCCAGCCCCACCGGTAAGGAGACCTCAGCAGAGGTGCCTGGAAACATCTCTGTCCTGGGCCACAGGTAAAGAGACCTGGGAATGAAGACACCCAGGGCTAGGAGTGCAAATATGCAAGGAGCACGTCCAGCCAGGGGACCCTGAGTCCTGACTGTACCTCCCTCCGGAGACTGCTGTGCACTGGCCATGCCCCAAGTCCACTGTGGGGGGGACAGCTTCCCCCATGACGCCTGTTAGCTAAGTCTTTGCAATTACCTGTGGTCAAACCTGAAAGTCACACACGTTTTGGCCTGGAGCCAGACTTCTCATTGGGTGTTTACTGATAATCCCTTTGTATTATTTAGTTGTTGCTTTAGAAATTATATCTAATCAGCTTGTTTAGGCTTAATACTGGACCACTTTGTATAAAATAACAAAGAACTTGAAACAGTATAATTCCATTAAACCTCTTTTGTATTATTTTTGTCACATATTTTATATTTACAGAATTTGTGAGTCCTATAATACGATGTCATAGTCTTTGCTTGAAAGAGCCAGTTGTTTTTGAGGGAACTGAGTAAATGTCATCTTTTATACTTATTCACATATTTACCATTTTAGGTGTTTTTGGTTTCTTTTTGGAGGTCCAGATTTCCATCTGGTGTCATTTCCCATCACCTGAGAGCTTCTTTTAGCACCAGTGCAGCGCACAGCGGCGGGCACTGAATTATCTTAGTTTTCTTTTATCTGAAAATGTGTTTATTTCTTCTTCATCCTGGAAGAATATTTTATCCAGACATAATATTTTGTGTTGACAGTGGCTTTTTTGTTTGTTCGTTTTAGTACTTTAAAAATATCGTCCCATTGTCTTCTGGTTTGCATTATTTCTGATAAGAGATCAGTTTGTTTTTTCTCTAGTACTTTTAAGATATTCTCCTTTTTGTTGCTTTTCATCAGTTTGACTATAAGAAACGTAGTTATGGTTTTGCCCTACTTATGTGCTGGGGGCTCACTAAAATTCTTGGACCTGAAAAATCTTAACAAAATTTTGGAAATTTGTGAAATATCTCATCAAATACTTCATTGTTACATTCTTTCTTCTCTGCATCTAAGACTCCAATTATATATTTTTATATATATCCAATTATATATATATACTGAAGCTTTGTTTATTCATTCTGAAACTATGTATCTTTCTGTTTTTCAGACTGATTAATTTCTACTGAGTTTTTTCAAGTTCATAAGTTCACTGACCTATTTCCCTACCATTTCCCATATGCTTTCAAGTTCATAATGTAAAGTTTTCATTTCAGATATTGTACTTTTCGGTATTAGAATTTCCATTTTTTTTTACAGCTTCCATTTCTTTGCTGAGATTGTTTATTCAATAAGACTATCTTTTTCATTAGCTCTTTGAATGTGCTTATAATAGTTTCTTTAAATCTTTATCTGTTAATTACACTACTTGATTCCTTTCAACACCTGTTTTTAATTTTTTTAATTATGGGTCATTTTTTTTCCTATTTCTTTCAATGTCTAGTATTTTAAATTGTATGGTGGACTTTGACACACCTTGGAGGCTCTAGTTTGTATAATCTTCCTCTGTTTTGTGAGTTTGACTTTTGTTCTACCAGGCTGTTAAATTCCTAGTTGATTATATAGAATTCATGAAGACTTGGTCTTATGCTTTATTAAGGCATGTATCTTTTATTGTTTTCCTCCTTAATTGTAGAGTAAATTCCTTTTTTTCTGGGACATAAAAGCCACATAAGGTGTGGCTTTTGGGGGGATTTCAGTGAAAAGCCCATGTATTTACCAAGCCTTCCTAACTTGATGGTACTTAAACTTTAAACTCTGTCTCCCCTGTGGTGGTCAATGGCAGACATGCATGCTCAGCCCTCTGGTTCATCATCTATTAATTTCCCCCAGGTTTCTTGGATTCTCCCTCATGCACGTATTTCAGGGGGTTAGTCAAAGCTTTAAGTGTTGCTTACATTTAGATGACTTGGGGGCTCTTCCCTGGGGCTTCCTGTTTTCTAAGATTACCCTCTTAATTTCCAGCTATGCAAACCCTGAACTCCATCCTTTGACACTTCTAGTCAGTAATACAAGGACTGTCTGCCAGTGTTTTAGTTACCCCACACTCTGTGAATTGGGTGTGTGTTCAGGGAAAATATGAATAAACATAAATCTCATCCAAATAATTTCTTCCTTTAAAGGGTTAAGTCCCTGCAGTTTCTGCCTGATTTCAGTCACTCCCCAGTGCCTTCAAATAGCTGTTTTTCATTTTTTGTTCAAAATTACTACTACTATTTATTTATTTGTTTTTACCAGAACCATATCCTAAGCTTGTCATTTTTGAAGGGACCATCCAGGTCGCTCACCGTGCAGTGTTTTTATACTCAGTTGGCTAGAATTGGACAACATGACCATCTCTAGCCTAAGCACTGGAAGGAGGATTAGAAAGTAGGGCTTATGGATTGGGAAGGGGGAGTGGTCACAGAGTGTCTGCAACATTACCATTTAAAACATTCTGTAGTTGGTTATCTTCAGACTCACCTTCTTTTCTCTCCCAACAAGACAAACACATGTTCCTATAGCTCATCTAAATAAATGAAGTTTGACACAGTAATTTTAAATTAAAACTGAAGATTAGCCCACACATTTTGTATGACCTTGATGTATAGATTCTTGAAGATGATTCTTTGTCCCCATAAGCTTTAAGTTTTTCGGGCTATAGATCTTCATAATAATTCCCTGGCCAACAAGGTCTGGGCAGCAATGTTAATAGCAGTATAATTGCTGACAATAGCATAAACGGCAACATCCATTTTCTCTGTAACAAGTTCTTGACACTTCCCACCCATCTTCCTGGTTCCACTGTCCATCCTGGGCGTCCATGGGCCAGATCCAGGGATTCAAAGTGACCCTGACTGCG
The DNA here is from genome assembly GCF_009762305.2 of Zalophus californianus. Lineage (NCBI taxonomy): Eukaryota > Metazoa > Chordata > Mammalia > Carnivora > Otariidae > Zalophus > Zalophus californianus. Next base: position 91,758,870 of record NC_045602.1, read on the forward strand.
TCATCCAGATTGTGTCATCTAACTCTAGGATGTGGCTTTTATCCCCACTTTGAGAGGGAAGGGAAACTGAGAGGTCATAGTGATCATGAAAACAGGGAGTAGTAATGATTGCTTGGGTTCATCCTATGTGCCTAGCTTTGTGCTAAATGCCTTATTTCATTATGCACTAGGCACTATGAATTATGCTCGATTTACAGGTGGAGAAATTAAAGCTTAATGACATTTAAGCAATTTGTCCAAAGTCATGAGCATCAGAAGATTTAAACTGAAGCCTGTCTGACTCCTCAGAACCTTGCTCTTATTAAAACCATGTCAGTGTCAGTCCCTAAATGTTGATGAAAGAATAGCACAAGGAGAAATGTTTCTGGTTCTGTTTATTTTACTAGGTAGAGCGTACATTGTATCATTCAAAGAGATGATATTTTTTCACTCCAGATCAAAAAAAAAAAAAAAAGGAAAGCAAAGAAAGTTTGACCTTTTAAAAGTTTTATTTTACTATGAGTAAAATCTATTAAGAGCTAGTTTAGGACAGAAGAGTAGATGCAAGGCTGTGTGGAAAGAGGGGGAGGTAAGGGTGGGTTGGTGCATGGTGTGTGTGTGTGTGTGTACACTCATGTGCATCTCAGGACATTGGCTGCAAAACAAGTCTTACAGACTGGTACATACCAATCAGTGGATCTTTAAATACATGCCAGTTGCTAAATGAAATGGAAAGGCGGCTGTTGAGAGCTCAGTAAGCTAACTGGTCCTCCTCTGCCAATGTGACCATCTGTCTCTGATTGAATGGGACTTCTTATACTGCCTCTTCCTTCACATCGCATTCCTCAGTTTGGGCATTGCCAGCACCATCTTTCTCTGCCACCTGGATCCCCACGAGAGTCTCCCAGGATCTGTTAGCATCCAAGGCCTCAGCAACCCTTCTCATCACTGGGAGGGTCCTAGGACTTGGACAATTGGTAAGTGGATACCAAAGGATGGAAGTGTAAGCAATTTATAAATCCTATACAATGTAGTTGAGAAAACCATTAAACATCTTCTCTTAGGTTCTGAGACACCTCACTGGAGGTGGTTTTCATCCTCAAGGGCAGAGAGGAGGAACCTGTGGCCCAGAGAGGGCACAGCGAGGGCCAAGAGTCAGCGCTAAGACGGGGCTGAGGAGGGTCCCTTGCTGGGGCCCAGGCCTGGCTCTATGCCTGCACCTGTCCACAATGAAGACACCAGGCAGCTTACCTCTAGAGTTTGCTTGTTCCATGTGCTCATCTGTCTGCAGTGAAATGAAGGACTGCTGGGGGAGGGCAGGCCAAGGACCCAGGAATATTCTAAGAATTCAATAAAGCAGAAGTCCTCAGAGGTCTAGATTCAGTACCTTTTAAAATCTTTCCTGTATGTTTGTGGCTCCTAAAGGCACTATATTCTGAAGTCTACTAAGACCATCGCGTATTTAATTTCTGAAAAAATTAGAGAAGAGTTTGCAGTGGTATGAAGCATTTACTATTAAAAACAGTCCCAAGCTAAACCCTCATGCACTGTTGGTGGGAATGCAAACTGGTGCAAACACGGTGGGAAACAGTATGGAGATTCTTCTAAAAATTAAGAATAGAATTACCATATGATCCAGTAATTCCACTACTTGGTATTTACCCAAAGAGAATGAAAACACTAATTCAAAAAGATATATGTACCCTTCTGTTTATTGCAGCATCATTTATAATAGTCAAGATAGGAAAGCAACTCAAGTGTCCACTGATGGATGAATAGATAAAGAAGATGATATATATACATACAATGGAATTTCATTCAGCCATAAAAAACAATAAGATCTTGTCTTTCCCAAAATCATGGATAGACCTAGAGGCTACTTTGCTAAATGAAATAAGTCAGACATAGAAAGACAAATACCATATGATTTCACTTATATGGGAAATCTAAAAAAACAAAACAAAGAAGTAAACAAAAAAAAGCAGAAACAGACTCATAAATACAGAGAGCTATATGATGGCTGCTGGAGGGGAGGGACTTGGGGGGATGGGCAAAATGGGGGAAGGGGAGAGGGAAGTACAGGCTTGAACGAATGGATTGAATAAGCCATTGGGGATGAAAGGTACAGCATAGGGAACATAGTCAATGGTATTGTAATAAGGTATGGTGACAGATGATAGCTACACTGGTGGTAAACATAGCATAACATATAGAATTGTCAAATCATTATTCTATACACCTAAAACTAATGTAATCTTGTGTGTTAGCTACACTTCAATAACAAAAGAAAAAGAAAAACGAAAACGAATCTTCTCCTTGACAGAAAATAATCACTCCATAGATGTTTATGATTTCCTCCTGTGCATAAAATATTGTAATAGGGATATAAAACTTGGTTGTAGCCTTCAGAGAGCTTACAAATCCTTTGAGAAACAGATGTGCCTAGAAGAAAAACAAAAATAATAGAATTATTATTATTTTTTTTAAAGTTGGAACTTGAGCTAGGCTTTTAAGCTCAACTATTTGAATAGGTAAGAGCCAAAACAGGCTGAGAAGAAGAGAAGTCATTATTCATTCAGACAAGTGCTGTTTATCCTGAGCCTAAAAATGCGCTGGTCATTGTGCCCTACATCTAAGCATAAGTAAAAAACATGGACATGTTGTCCACTCTATGGAGCAGATAGAGGGAAGAGAAGTAAACAAAATAAATATGTGATCACCACCTATGTGTATACATGTATATGCATATATGCATATTAGTATGTTTACATACATTCAGTGAGGAATAAAATAAGTACATGTGATGGATGAGATGAAGGGAAGGGATGGGGTGGGAGAAATGAGGAGGGGAAGTGGTGGGTGGTGTGGGCACGGTGCTGAGAAGGGTGGGAAAGATACAGACATGCAAATTGCGAGATGGAGGAGAGTTGCAATGAGGAGCACCTGGCACAGCCACCCAGGGCGGGAAGGGCTGGGATGTAGAAGCAGAAGGTGGAAGGGGAAAGTTTCTGGGCAGCACTCAGGAATTCTAAAGAAAGGGAGCACACAGTTTAGCTGGAAGGAGGGCTCATGAAGAAGAAGAGAGAAACAGCCTTGGAAGAGCACACGGGAGCAGATTAGAAGGAACCTCAGAGCTGGTGCAACCTCTCAGACATAATGGTGTTGGGTGTCAGCCACTGGGCAGTGGACCTTGGCCCTCACAAAGCTCTTCCCTTGGCTGTCCTTTAACTATTCCCTGACTTTAACAAAGATGCAGTCACAGAAAACCCACTGTGGTTGCTATTGCAAGTGTCATGTGAATGCACATCCCCACAGTAGTGCCTAAAGCAGATGCTGATTGCAAATCAAGATCGGCATCCATCTTTAAAGGAGCAAGTGAGTTTCCCTCAAGTCAGGGCAAAATGTTCACCCACCCAGATTCCACCACTAATATTGCACTCTAATTGTTTTATCACATGCTTACCCATCTAGCCACCCATCAATACATCTCATTTTGGGTGCATTTCAAAGTAAGTTGCAGACATCAGTATACTTCCTCCTAAATACGTCATCACATGCCATTAACTGGAGTCCAGTAATTGTTTATGGTTGTGTTTTTCTTTTGAAGTAAAATTAACATATAATTAAATGGATAAATTTTAGGGGTACTGTTCCACGAGTTTTGACAGATCCAGACACCTTTGCAACTCACACCCTTATCAAAGTAAGGAACATGACCATCACCCCAGAAAGTTTCCTCACCCCCCTTCTCAGTCAGTTATGACCACTCCCCCAACCCCAGGCTCTCATTAGAGATAACTGCTACTCTGATTTTTTCCCCCACTATGGATTAGTTTTAAAAAGCTTCATGAAAATGGAATCAGAACCTACTCTTTTGTGTAAATCTGTTTTCATTCGGTGCAATTCTTCTGAAACTCATCCCTGCTATTGTGTGTTTACTCCTCCTAATTGCTGAATAGAATTCCGTTGAATGGGCACACCACAATTCATGTATCCGTTTAACTGATGAACACCTGAGCTGTTTCTAGTTTGAAGCTGCATTTCACAAGACTGTCTCAACAGAGCCTTGGCACGTCTCAGAGGCAAACCCACCCTCTGTATAAGGCTATTCTGCACTTCCTTTTAAAGGGATATAAAATGCAAGTGGCAAAATATAGAAAACATATTTTCTTATAATAACATAGTTGATGGTGACATTTTTATTACCATGCACCCTGCTGGTGACATTCCTGTTAACAGAAATTTTCTTTCCGTTCACTAGATTCCTAAAGCAAATAAAATCACTACATAAATGAAGGACTGTTATTCTTTACAGTGCTTTCCTACTTCTGATCACTTCTTTTTGCCATAAACATTGCTCAAGTTCAACAGCACTGTTCTGGGCCCACTCTGAAAGTGGAGGAGAAACTGGCATAGCCTCTTACATTTTCTGTTTCAGGTTTAATGGGGTCTAAGATGCGTGCCTTCTTGGAAGATGATGCTTCCATCTTTCAACCGTTTGGCTAGGGAAGGTGACTGTCTTACAAGTTAAATTAATTGCTGGGTAAGGGGAATTGAAAGTGAACAATGAAGAATGTCCTGGTCAGTGTGGGGGCCACAGATAACCGGGTGGGGTAGACCACCCATGTTGATGTGTTTGAGAGAGTAGCCATCTAAGCTTTAGTTCTTGAACTAGCTCTGGCTTTTGAAGGAGGCACAGGACAAACCAAATCTGGGAAAGAAACAACACGCACAACCTTTTAATTTCCATTTGTCTTTCTTCTCCTACTTTAAATTCTCTGGCTCCTCATTAAATTAAGAGAAAGAGGAATATGTGGCATTATAAGTAAACGGAACCTTTTAAACTCCAGTTTGGCGGCCCTGACAAAGTCTCAACACTGACACAGGGTTGGAGTTCTTACCGTTTTTGCTGCTAAATCCAGGCAAGTCTGATTCAGATGACAGAGAAAAGATGTGTGGATGTGGATTTCCTATGGTCGGCTCTGGTGAGTGAGGTGCCACAATTACAGCTGGCCAAGAAATCCTCTTTGAGGGTTTATGACATCGTCCATGTCATTCATCCGCCCCAGGAATCAGCAGACTGTCTTGTAGTTTTAAGTGTGAAATTTAAGAAACTGAATGAAATTCAGAAATGGAATTTCTTTTTGAAATGGTATTTTTAAGAAGAAACGGGTTAGGTAGGAAAGGGACGGTGTTTTTAAATATGTCATTTATAAGCCCCTGAAGGTTTCATAAAACACAATCCAAATACTGTATTTGCCATATTTGACCCATGTCCTAGATCAGAAATGTTAGGGCAATTGTGTCATTTGGGCAAAATGATTTTTTGCCTTCATTTTATTATCAACCCTTTATTATCTTTGGATCTACAGCCTCAGTCTGGGGGGCCCAGTACAATCACAAGTTCCTTAAAAAATGGAAGAGGAAGACAGAAGAGTCAGAGAAAGAGATATGACCACCAAAGCAGAGGTCAGAGAGTGAGAGAGATTGGCAGGTGCTATTCTGTTGACTTTGAAGATGGAGTGGACTGTGGGTCAGGAAATGTAGGCAACTTCCAAAACCTGGAATGTTCTCCCCTAGATTCTCCAGAAGGAATACAGCCCTACTAACACCTTGATTTTGAACTTCTCACCTCCAGAACCATTAACATAATAAATGTGTCTTGTTTTAAACCACTAATCTGTGGTAGTTGGCTACAACAGGAATAAGAAACTAACATACTCTCTCACATACTAAGCTACTCATTACAAATTATAAATATTTCCAAGGTTTTTTTTAATGTAGCTTTGTTCTAGAATGTAGTAGTGACAGAGTGTTCACTGAAGAGTGATTAATAATGGTGCATGAAAAGTAGTGTCTGAACTAGTACATGTCTGCAGGACAGTGACCTTGGTTCCCATTTGCTAACCTTGTATGAACTAATTCATGGTACGGAAGCTCCTGTGCAGCAGACCACACTGAGCTAGTTAAGTAACCAAAGGTGAAAAGGACTTGTTTCTGTCTTGGATGTGGGGGGTTCAGAATATGGAGGGATGTAAAGCATCCTCCAAACTACATGATGGAGGATTCCAAGGAGATCAGCCTCAGCAAGGTCAACTCAATATTTATGGTTCTATCTGGGAGCTGTGGGGAAGCTTTGTGGCCTTGAACTTGAAGAATGGAACAGTTCAAAGCCTCTGGTCATTTTAATTCGTCCTTCTCTTCTCCAACTTGTTACACACTCCTGCTTCTTCTTTCTCCCTCTTCCTTAGTACTCAGCAGCCTCTCTTTCACCCACCAGAGTTGTGCAACAGTGATAAATACATCTATAATGGGGTAAAAATTAGTGCTGGGGCCCAATCCCCACCATTGCCCCTTACTAAAGTGCTCCTTTAGTTGTTGGCTTTTTACCTTTTTGTCTGCATATCTTCTTTGAATTAGGGAAAACTCCTATGAGCAAGGTCTGCATCATCTGGGATTTTTCTTTTTAATATGATTAAGGCAGAGGTCAGCAAACTATGACCTGCAGACCCAATCTGGTCTGCTGCCTGTTTTTGTAAGGCCCATGAGCTAAAAATAGTTTTTACATGTTTTTGCAGTTAGGAAAAAATCAAAAGAAGAAAAATATTTCATGACATGAGAACATTGTAAAAAAATTCAAAGTTCACAAATAAAGTTTTATTGGGGCACAGCACTTTTATTCACCCTACAGTGGCAGAGACCAAATGGCCTGCAAAACCTAAAATATTGATTATCAGTCCCTTTTGTTGACCCCTGGCTTAAGGGATATGATCTAATGAACATATAGAAGATACTATTAAATGATGATATTTGACTAAAAATAGGGGTCAGACTGTTAAGTTTATAGAAATGAGATCAGAAAAATGACAATCCAGGAAACTATACTTGAATTTATTAGATTTGTACCAGCTAGGCCTATGACTGGCTGCATGTAACAGAAATCCAATTATAGTGGTGGAACCGGAAGAAGACTCATTTATCGCCCCAAGTCCAGGTTGATAGTCCATGGATGAGGCTACGAATTCTTAATGTTTTTAGCATCTTGGATTCTTTCAATCTTTCTGCTTTTATCCCAGTATATGACTGTCTGCCTCATAACCATGATACCTGCTGTACCTTCTGTCTCTCTGGGAAAATTTTAAATTCCAACTTGCATGGCTTAAAAGTATATCCCTACTACCTCATTAGAATAAGACTTGGGATAAAGGTGCCCCTGGAGCCAAGAACTGTGTTTGAAGTTTCCATGGATGTATTGGCAGAGCCAGGACCCAGAGTGGAAAGCCCAGGAAAGGAGATGGGGATAGTGAGGGTATGATCAAAGCCTTGGAGGCCACTTCATTCATGTCTCACATGCCACAAGCCAGTGGTTCTCATGTGTGTGTATCACAATCCCCAGGAATCCATGCTCAAACACAGATGGCTTAACTCCTGGAGTTTCTCTTTCAGAAGGCCTGGGCTGCACCCAGAATCTGCTTTTCTTTTTTTTTTTTATAGTTTTTTTCCTTTAAATTTTTATTGTTATGTTAATCACCGTATATTACATCATTAGTTTTGGATGTAGTGTTCCATGATTCATTGTTTGTGCATAACACCCAGTGCTCCATGCAGAACGTGCCCTCTTTAATACCCATCACCAGGCTAACCCATCCCCCCAACCCCCTCCCCTCTAGAAACCTCAGTTTGTTTTTCAGAGTCCATCATCTCTCATGGTTCGTCTCCCCCTCTGATTTCCCCCCCTTCATTCTTCCCCTCCTGCTATCTTCTTCTTTTTTTTTCTTAACATATATTGCATTATTTGTTTCAGAGGTACAGATCTGTGATTCAACAGTCTTGCACAATTCACAGCGCTCACCATAGCACATACCCTCCCCAATGTCTATCACCCAGCCACCCCATTCCTCCCACCCCCCATCACTCCAGCAACCCTCCGTTTGTTTCCTGAGATTAAGAATTCCTCATATCAGTGAGGTCATATGATACATGTCTTTCTCTGATTGACTTATTTCACTCAGCATAACACCCTCCAGTTCCATCCACGTCACTGCAAATGGCAAGATCTCATTCCTTTTGATGGCTGCATAATATTCCCTTGTATAAATATACCACATCTTTATCCATTCATCTGTCGATGAACATCTTGGCTCCTTCTACAGTTTGGCTATTGTGGACATTGCTGCTATAAATATTGAGGTGCACGTACCCCTTCGGATCCCCACATTTGTATCTTTGTGGTAAATACCCAGTAGTGCAATGGCTGGATCATATAGTAGATCTATTTTCAACTTTTGGAGGAACCTCCATACTGTTTTCCAGAGTGGTTGCACCAGCTTGCATTCCCACCAACAGTGTAGGAGGGTTCCCCTTTCTCCATATCCTTGCCAACAACTGTCATCTCCTGACTTGTTAATTTTAGCCACCAGAATCTGCTTTTCTGACAAGTCACAAGGTGATGAATGGTGTTTACAGAGAGAAGATATAACTGATGCTGATGGTCTTGGGAGTGCCTTTCCACACATCTAGGGAGGATCACTGAAACTCTAATGGAGGGTGAGGGAAGGGGCCTCTCATCTCAATGAGACCATTCAGTTGCCCTGCCGGGTCCTCCTGGGGCACAACCATGCTAGGGGACTTTGTGTGCACCAAAACCCGAGGATCTTGTCAAAGGCAGATTCTGATTCAGAAGGCATGGGATGGAGTCAGAGATGCTGGATTCTAACAAGCTTGTAGGTGAGAATGCTGGTCTGGGGATCACATGTTGAGGGACAAGGCTGCAGTCACCTTGGTTGGCAGATTCCCTCCTCTTCCTCAGCCTGCACCACAGCAGGGCCACCCTGTTTCCAGCCCTAGCTGCCCCCCACTCTGCTAGAGGCAACAATGCCCAAATATTCTGGGGTAGGCTGTCCATATCTTTGTCAATTCTACTGAGCCTGGGGGACTAACTTATTTGAGTGACATTTTCAACTGCTTGGAAAGCTACTGGGCCAGAAATGGGAATGGCAGCAAACCCTTTCTTGAGAATTAGGAAGCCAAATACTTTTTTTTTAATCGTTATTTTCCCCAGATTCAGAGATTGCTTAATTCTCAACAAAATAACAACTTTTAGATTTCAAGATAACATATGAAAATGTTGGCCAAGCTCAAGGCCACAGGAAAAAAGCAGAAAGTGTACATGCTGTGAGAAAATAGTTACAGAGTGTCTCTGTGGCATATTTCAAGTTCTGGATTTACTCTATTTTTCAGCTGTGTGCATTTATCTGCTTTCCATAGAACCAGCAGGAGTTTTAAAATTGCACCATGAATAATGCTGCCAGAATTCTACCTTGCATCTGTTGGCTCCGAGGTTCTTCAGTGGCCAGCCGGTCACAAGAAGTAATCATAAAAGTACAACTAGTTCCAAGGAAAAGCATTTTTCTCTATTGACTGTGGAGTGAGACAAGTAGGCATCCCATGATTCCCCTTTCTGGAGAACACTTTAAGGGACTCTGGAAAGCTGGATCTTGCTAAATGTCCCAAAAGTTCCTTCCAAAGGAAAAGAGACCCCAAAGAGGAATCTGACAGTGCTTCTCTGGAATCTGGCTTCAGAATGATGCTCAGTCTGGAAAGTATTCCCAATGATTTGGGTGTGGACTGAATGCTTCCCTGTCTCTCCATGGGTGGGCTGGTTCTTGATGCAGGTGAGTGGGATCTGAGCATGGGGTTGAGCAGGATCTGAAGGTCCCTCAGTGGGAAGCCACTCCCCTTCCTCTCTCCTAAAAGCTTGATGAAGCCTCAAGCATCCCGAGGCCTGTGGGTAGAAGTGGAATTTCTGAGTGACGGTCTCAAATGTTGACAACCCTGACCCCAGAGTAAACCTCCCTCCTTACAGCTGTTCTCTGTGAGTCCTTCACTCCCCAGAGGGCCTGGCTTCTCAAACTCAAGATGTTCCCAGTCAAATCACCCGAGGTTGTCAAACCATCCTGCAGGACGGCAGCCACCAAAGATCTGCAGCAGGTAGTCTGCAACCCTGATTGACCAGATGTTGATGGAAGCAAGCCATCTACCTGCACCAGCATCTGTGAGTTACTGAAAGAACTCAGGTCTATATTATTCAATAACAACCTGACTAGACAATGGGGGAGGGGTGGTTCAAATATCGATTGTTCACATCACTAAATTTGGGGAAGATTTGTTACCTAGCATGTAGATAGCCTATTGTGTTGGACACCCCCATGCTCACTCATGCTACAACAAGTTTTGAACAGTTACAACAGAGACCAAAGGGCCAGCAAAGCCTGAAGCATTTACTACCTGGCCTTTTACAGAGAAAGTTTGCCCTCCTCCTGCATCCACAGAATTCCTCCCATACCTAGGTCCTAACTGGTGCTCTGATTGTCTCCCCTTCCACAATGCAAACCAAGAAGCCACAAGAGGTAACATCTAAATAGTAAATTGGTAATTATATTGCCGTTGAGTTGGAACAGGGCTTTACTACATGGTCTGATTGAATCACTGTGATAAAAATCTGTTCACTTGTTGGGGCGCCTGGGTGGCTCAGTCGTTAGGCGTCTGCCTTTGGCTCGGGACATGATCCCAGGGTCCCGGAATCAAGCCCCGCATCGGGCTCCCTGCTCGGCGGGAGGCCTGCTTCTCCCTCTCCCACTCCCCCTGCTTGTGTTCCCTCTCTCGCTGCCTCTCTCTGTCAAATGAATAGGATCTTTAAAAGAAAAATCTGTTCACTTGTGAAATGTGTGTTTGGGGAAACGTGTGCACCGAGCTCTGGGGTGCAGAAACCCAAGTTCTTCCTTAGTCCACAAGGGCGGCTCTCCCGTGATGCTGATGAAGACACCCACATTAAATGCTTCAAAAGCAGTGAGCTAAGAGTGACTCTAAATACATTCTATTTTGCATGAAACTTCAAAAAAATAGGTGGCATATTATTAACCAAATTACTTTCAAAGCTTTCAATTGTCAAAAAAGAATTTTACCTTCTTTATAAAGAATTGGAAACAGTTATGAAATACATGTTGGTTGTCAAAAATATGGAGGAAATTGAAAATCATTTGCTATGCTTCAACACAGATAATTTTATTAATATATACATATATAAGCTATACGTTATATGATATGTAGGGTTTTTTTCTAGATCAGATAGATCATCTATTTCCGCAGCTTTCCATCCAATGGATGTATCAGTTATAATTCGTTAACTATCCTACTTATGCTAATGAAATATTCAGGTATCTAATTCCCAAAAAAGATTGTGTGCAGTTAGTTTTATGACAGAATGTTTTTGTTGCTGGATTTCTTACATCTGATACATTTAAAGTATATATTAAAATACAATTTTGTTACATAGCATTAGCAAAAATATGTCCTCTTTTCTGATTTTCCTAGCTAAGTAAGGTATGTTCTCTACACATGCTTCACTTTTAAGCCTCTCATCCTGCATGCAGTTGAGCCAAGAACTTATCCCACAGGAAATGTTTGCCAGACGTCAAAGCATATTTGACGTTTTTCAAATAACATTTTTGGATTTCTTGGCTCTCTCGTGAGGAGTGTCTTCAAGGACAGAGCATTCCTTTCAAATATGTATTGTGTTTTCAATAAAAACAAAATATGCTATGAATAAATATTACATAAAAAAATAAAGGGAGAGTCTAAAATAGCATAAATACACCTTGACAAAACATAGTTCCAGAGGCTTCTATCTGACTAACCTAGGTAGTTCTGTATTCTTTTAAGTCAGTAGTTTGTAATTCAGGGGTTCCATGAACTTAATGGCAAAAAAATACATCCTTATTTTCACTAATCTCTACCTGGAACTTAGCATATCCTAGCATTATTGGAAAAGAAATATCAGCACTGAAATCACAGATAGTTCACACCACACTGTAGATATTACAGATCTCTCAACAGCTTGTTTGCATCGATCACCTCTTTGGGATTCTGGTATTTAAGTGATGCACCACCAGGTGTTGTGATTTTAAATACCCATAAAGAGCCTTTTATATTTGATATCACATATTTGTTTCTTTTTGATATTCTTATAACTGTATTTCAATATGATTGGTGCCCCTTGTAATTCTGTGTATTTTATCACATGTGTTTACTCAAAACGTTATCCTGAGAAGGGGTCCACAGGCTTCTCTGCTCAACTGCAGGACAGTCCATGGTACAAATGCGCACTCATCTCTTACTCACCGTCCATGGCCCAAGCAGAGATCTCCACAGCCTGCCTGACCAATGTTGCTGAAGGGGATACTGTCCAGCAGGCTGGGCCTCTGGTGTGTCTTGCTATTTTCCTTGTGTTCCTCTCCTCTCAGAAAATACTTCTTGGGAAGAGGGGCACATCAGGACACTTGAGTGAGAAGAACTATGTGATGGCCTATGGATCCACAAGGCACAGAATCCTCTCTAGTTCCAATGTGGGCCACACTGGACAACCACCCCGAAGCAGGTCACTAGTCGTCTGCGAGCTGCCTTTGGCTTACGGGAAGATGCGTCAAGATGACAGATGCACAGCTCTGTTTAAAAGTCGAGGGAGTTATTGGTACAAAGGTATAAAACCTTTGGTGGTGGGAAAAGGCTCAGAGGTGTATTTGGTGACTCCCATGCTTAATGAATTGGGGGACATAATTTCTCATTTTCTTAGTACCTTGATTGAGGGTATAATCCACATGACACACAATTCACTTACTTAAAGTGAACAAAGGTTTTTAGTATATTTACAGAGTTGTGCAACCATCACCAAATCAATTTTAGAACACTTTAATCACCCCAAAAGAAACCCATACCAATTAGCATACCCCAATTCGCTACCCAGCGACCCACTCCCAATCTCTAGGCAACTAGTAATCTACTTTTGGTCTCTTTAGATTTGTCTGTTCTGCACATTTCCTGGAAATGGAATCACATAATATGTGGCCTTTTGTGACTTGCTCCTTTCATTTAGCATAATGTTTTTAAGATTCACCCATGTGGTGGCACAAATCAATACATCATGTCTTTTTGTTGCTGAATAACATTTAAATAACATTCCATGGTATGGATATACCACGTTTTATTTATCCATTCACCAGCTGATGGACATCTGGGTTCTTTCTACTATTTAGCTATTATGAATAATGCTCTTATGAACATTTGTGTACAGGTTTTTGTGTGGACGTGTTCAAATTTTTCCTGGGTATATACCTAGGAAATTACTGGATCATATGGTAACTGTATGTTTAACATTTTGTGGAACTACCAAGCTGCTTTCCAAAGAGGCTGCACCACCATGTATCTCCACCAGCAGTGTATGAGAGTTCCAATTGTTCTACATCCTTGTCAACACTCATTATATCCTGTCTTTTTGATTCTAGCTGCTCTAGTGCCAGTGAAATAGCATCCCACTGTGGTTCTGATTTGCATTTCCCTGATGCCCAATGGCTTTGAGCATGTTTTCATGTGCTTATTGGCCATTAACATTTATTCAGATCCTTTGCCTATATTTTAATTGGTTAGTTTTTTAAAATTATTGACTTGTAGTAGTTCTTTATATATTCTAGAGATGAGTCCTTTATCATATAAATAATTTGCAAATATTTTTTCCCATTCTTCCATTCTGTGTGTGTCTTCTCACTTTGAAGTACAAACATTTTTAATGTTGATAATATGCAATTTATCTGTTTTCTTTTGTTGCTTGTGTCTTTGGCATCATAACTGAGAAATCATTGACTAATCTAAGGCCATGAAGATTTACACCTATGTTTTCTACTAAGACTTTTCTAGTTTTAACTCTTACATTTAGATCTTTTATCGATTTTGAGTTAATTTTTGGTAAGAGGTGAAGTAGGAGTCTGACCCTATCTCATGTGGATATCCAGTTATCCCATCACCATTTGTTGAAGAGAATATTCTTTCCCCCATTTAATTGCATTGGCACCCTGCGGAAATTAACTGACCATAAATGTGAGGGTTCTTTCTGGACTCTCCATTCTATGTCCGTCCATCTGCCAGTACCATACTCTTCTGATGACTGTAGCTTTGTAGTAAATTTCGAAATCAAGAAATATGAGTCCTCCTGTTTTGTTTCTCTTCTCCAAGATTGTTTTAGTTATTCAGAATCCCTTGAATTTCCATGTGAATTTTAAGATCAGCAGGGAAATCTCTGCAAAGAAATTGGCAGAGGTTTTGATAGGGATTGCACTGAATTGTGATCAATTTTGGGAGCATTGATGTCTGTCTTAACATGTTAAGTCTTCCAGTCCATAAATATAGGATGGTTTTTCATTTATTTAGGTCTCAACATTTTTTTTCAACATTGCCTTGTAGTTTCCAGAGTACAACTGACCCTTGAAACAACACAGGTTTGAACTACACAGGTCTACCTATATGACGATTGTGTGTGTGTGTGTGTGTGTGTGTGTGTATAAATACTGTACAGGACTGTAAATGTATCTTCCTTATGATTTTCTTAATAACTTTTTTCTCTAGCTTACTTTATTGTAATAATATGGTATATAATACAAGTAACATACAAAATATGTGTTAATGACTATTTATGTTATTGGTAAGGCTATAGTTGACATAAACTATTAGCGGTTAATGTTTTTATGCAGATTTTTGATTGCCTGGTTCAGGGGGTAGCACCCTAACCCTTTCATTGTCCAAGGGTCAACTGTATACATTTAGCACTTCTTTTGTTAAATTTACTCCTAAATATTTTATTCTTTTTGATACTATTGTAAATAGAATTGTTTTCTTGACTTCATTTTCGGTTTGTGCATTGTTACTATTTGGGAATGCAATTGATTTTTGTATATTGTTGTTATATCCTGCAACTGCTAAACTCATTTATTAGTCCTTATAGACATGATAATGTCATTAATGAACAGAGATGATTTTATTCCTTTTTTTTCTAATCTGGATGCCTTTCATTTTATTTCCATAATTAAACTGTTCTGGCAGAGAATCTCCAGAACACCTGAATAGCAGTGGTAAGAGGAGATATCTTTGTCTTACTTCTGATCTTAGGGGGAAGGTTTTCAGTCTTTCACCAGTAAGTATGATATCAGCTACGGGTTTTTTGTAGATGCAAAATAGTTTCTTTTACAAAACAATGAGCCAATAAAAGAGGGTTGAATTTTACCTTGCTTCTGTAAGAAAGCCTGGGTGAGAGCCAAAATTTAGATATTTGCTCTGCCACACTGACATACTGCTGTTGGTTGAGTAACATTTGCTTATCAGGCATTTATTTTCCATGCTTAGATTCATATATTGCTGCATAGCCACAGACACTAAATTTTTATGTCAGCATTTTAGTATTGTTATGGCTTATAATGTTTTTAACTTTATAATTTCTTTCTTCCTAATACCTAAATGATTATAATGAAAATCAAGGTTAAAATAATATTGATGTATTTATTAGTCAAGTACTAATAATGGCCATATAATTTTAACACTCCTTTTAGTGTTTCCCTTATAGATTCTGACTGCGGTTTTGATAACCATTACCTTGAAAATAATTGTTGTGAAACAATATCCTTTGAATTTAAGAAGGGGACACTCATGTGCCCCCACCAATGGCTTCCTTGAGGTGACATTGTCCGACTATCTGTGTAGACCAGCACCATCTAATAGAAATTTTGCTAATGATCAAATGTTCTCTCTTCATACTGTCCAATCTGGTAGACATTCACTACTGTGCACTTGACACGTGACTAATGAGACTGAGGAAATGAATTTTTAACTTTAATTTTAATGAGTTTAAGTTTAAATAAATACAGGAGATTAGTCCCTATCATATTGGACAGTGTATGCAGCTTTCATCCCCCTCATTCCCATGTGCTTCCAAAAGCAGTTTCCATCCAAGGGGCCTGGAACTTTCTTCGCCAGCAAAAATTAGTAGTCACTCATTTTTTGCCACATTCTCCATGTCCTTAGCACCTGGAATTGTGCATTCTGATAGATGGTTTTTCAACAAGTGTTCATGTTGGAACTAGAAAGTTCTTTTTAAGTCTTTTAAAAAGAAAGCTGCCTCCCACACTTGAAAAAGGTCTTTAAGAAGGTATGTCTGGGGCAGCACATTTCCCTAGAGCCTCCTTCTGCATCTGGACTCCTCTTCATTTCTGTCTTCACAACATTCACCAATAGTAACACTGTATTTGTTGAGTAGCTGCTGTGTTACAAGAAAGGTTAACAGTCCCTGTGTGTAAATTTTCTAATTTCCACAACAACCTTATAAATTAGATATCATATCTCCAATTTTGGAGAAGAAAACCAGAGATTTAAGTAACTTAGCTAAAATCTAGCAACAGGTAAATGGCGAAATCAGGGCTCTGGTGTATTGCACATTCTAATTCTCTCATCCTAAAGTGAGCTGGAGAATCTTAGTTTCACCACTGACTAGCTGTGTGTCCTTGGGAAGTCACTTACTTTCCCTGAACTTCAGTTTCCACATCTGGAAAAAGAGGAATTAACAATGGATGCCTCCAGAGCAGACAGGGAGTTAACCTGAGGCTTTATGAGAGCCCTCCAGGTGTACAGAGGGCCAGGGCTTGCTTCCTGGGTTATCTTCAATTCCTTCCCTATTCCTCCTAGCCCGTGAACTTATTTTTGTCCTTGATTTTTTTTTACATGATTGCTTATTGTTATTATTGGTAAAAATGCTCAGCTGAACTGAATTTTACCCAACAGACATTTAGTGAGTCTCTCCTATGGTCAGGAACCATGCTTGGTGTTGAACACAATCAGTGGCTGAATTAAAATTCTAAAAACACGAGTATATCTTTTTCTAGCTAAAATCTGTTGAAAGTTTACCATGGCTCAGCCATTCTAAATGCTTTACATGCATACCTCACACAGTCCTCATAGTAACACTTTGTAGCAGTGACTATTAGGGTTCCTTATTACACAGTTGAGGAGACTGAGGCACAGAGAGGCTGAATTACTTGCCAAATGTGACATGACTTATAAACGATGGAGCTGGGGGCTCAAATCCAGCCAAGCTGGCTGCAAAGCCCCATCTCCTAACCCCAAGGCTCTGAGGTCCCCCATCCTTTTGTTTGCACATTACCATGAGAAAGTCATTCCGGAACCATGGCATGAAGGAACACCTCCAAGAGGTGTTCAAACTCCTTAGCACTGCCTGCAAACAAAACATGCTGTAGGCTGGCTGGGGATACAAGGATGTCTAAGGATTATGCTCCAACCCCAGGAAACTAGATTGTAAGTCTAGGAAAGAGCATGATTGAAAAGTACACGATGACTTGTAAATCAAAGGAGGTGTGGTAAATGCTAAACTGCTGATAGAAAGTCCTAGAACTTCACAGAGAGATCTGTTCTGGTTTGGTTACTCAGAAACACTTGTGAGGGGGCAGTGTGTCACATGCACCTTAAAGGAAGGGTCAGACTTCGGTAGATGGAGAAGAGGCAAAGAGAGAACTTCCCTTGTAGACAAAAAGACAGGAGCCTTGGGATGGAGGTGAAACACAATGAGGCATTTCTCTGACAGTCAGCAGGGGCTCCTCTTGCTGGGACCTTCAGCATCTGTAGGAACAAGTGAATTTGACAAAGGGCGGGCTGTAATAAAGAAGGGAAGGCCATGGGCAGACTGTGAGGCCTGGCCACCCTCATGGGGCAAGAAGGGCAGAGGGGCTACCTGCTGGCAGGTAGAGGAGAGGAGGAGCAGGAGGGCAGGTGTCTCAGAAGTTATGGGAGGAAGAGACTTGAAATAGTCAGAGATCAAGAATGCAAACAACATAGAAACGTCAAGAAAAATAAAGACCGAAAATAAGTTTTTGGCTTCATTATTTAGGACATGATGGGCATTCTTCAAGGGAACTGTTCCAATGAAACAGCAAAATGGGCCTGAGCTGGTGAGCCCTCAGTGAGGGTGGCAGGGCCAGGGGCCAGCCATCGCGAGGGAGCTGCTAGTGCCATCCCCATGGAGACAGAGACAGGGGTCAATCCCCCTAAACAGGAGGTCCAGAGAGGAAGGGAGGTAGTTTAAAACATGCAAAAAAGCCTCAAAGCAATGGCTCAAGGAGACCCAAATAGGACACCCTGCCATGGTGAATCATCTAGAACCCACAAAAGAAGTGAACCAGCCTGGTGTGCAGCAAGACTTGATTCTTGAATATCCCTCAACTCCTTTGAGGGCTGGCAGGCTTGAAAATTTTGGTAAAGTTTAAGCAAAGTGTGTAACAGGTCCTGTCCCCTTTCTTGCCTCATGCATACAGGCAATTGCTCTCACTTTCTGAGATCTTTCAGGGGCAATCTATGGCCTGGGAAAGGCCAAAGGGATCCGCCCAGATGTGAAGGCCCCAACCCCAGGGCCGGCTGCACCTGAGGGCGCACTGCTCCAGCTCCAGCCTCCTTGGGCCCGCTGTGCATGTGAGTCAAGACCTGGGCTCAGCGCAGGCAGCTGGTGGGACGTCAGACCAGCATCTGCCTGCTTCCACCAGCGGACAACCCGCCTCCAAATCTGCTGGTCTTTCCAGGTGCTTCCTCTTCCGAGAGGTGCAGAGGCACCCATTCCAGGGTGCTTCAGACCTCAGTCTCCACACTGCCCTCCCCCACCTAGCTTTCAGGAGTCACTGCTTGTCTGAGCTCTCACGCTCCACCATGGGATGGGACGAGGCGGAGTGCAGGAAAGGACCTCTGTGCCTCCTCCCTTTCACTCTCGGAGTGCCCACACCCCACCCCTTCGGTCACTAGGTCACTATCGGTCAGTACAATCCGGGGGAGAGGTGGGTGGGCAGGTGCTTGTCTTTCGCTTGTGAAGAAGTCACACTGCCCTGCTCTCTTACAAGGTCTGGACTCTCCTGAACCAAAGAGGCAAGACACCCAGCTAAGCGGTGGAATCCGCGTAGGGCTTCCCTGGAACGAAGTTTCTTGCCCCAGGGCGAGGCCACAGCATTCCTCACACCCATTACACTTTTCAGCCCAAATTTAGAGATCTCCAGCTTTTGGGGTTTTGTTTAGAGTTCAACAGCGCCGCCCTCTGGTGTTTGGTTGTGAGTGACCGTAGCTGAGAGGTGGCGCAAGGTTTAAAAAAAAAAAAAAGTTTGTCTCTCCCTTATGTTTTGGACCCCCCCCCCAACATTCTTGGTAAGTGAATAAGCGGAAAAGGTCGGGAAAGTGACAGATTCCCTCCTCCTCCCCACCCCGTCCATCCGCAGGACCGCCCTTCTGCAACGCGAGTGGCATTTATGTGCACCTTTCTATCACTCTGATCTCTCAGCCAAATTCAAAAATCCTTAACTGTCCCGAGCCAGATTCGCTTGGAGCCCGCGAGGGCTCCCGTGCTCCCCTTTTGGGGTGTGAGATGGACTGTCCCTCTGTGAAGCTGGACAAAAACAGACCAAACAGGCTAGGGCGCTCCCCACCACGCCCGCCCCAACAGGGCTCGGCAGGAATTCGCCTGCCGCTGCTTCTGAAGGGTGACAAGACCTTGGAGCCCTGACAGTGTCCTCGAGACTTTCCCACGCGACGAGATGACGTCTGGCCAGACAGCTCCTGCTCAGGGACCCGTGGGTCCTTGCTTGTGCGCGGAGGGCGCCAGTATTAGGCCAGTTCTTCCCCCTCCCCCCATCCTCGCGCCAGCCACACCCTTTGTCCTCTGGGGCCGAGCGCACCCAGGTCTCCCGCTCTAGGCGCCGGGGCCCAGGGCGGGGTCCAGTTCTCTACTCGCTACTGCTTCTTTGGGGAAGTCCACGCCCTTGGCAGCCCCTCCCCAAATCCTCTTCTTGGCGGGGCCTCCCCCTAGAGCCCGGCAGGTCTTGGGCACCACCTCCCCACCCCCCATTTAAAGCCCTCCTCTCTCGTCTCTACTTCCCAGAGTTCTGCAATCAAGACTTCCCTTGAAATCGGTGGTAACAATACATTTATAAGAAAAAGAAAGAGGGCCGAGAGATTAGGAGGGGCTGCGGATTAAGCCCCTTTTACGACTGCGAGCCTGAGGGCCCTAGTGGCGGGGGCGGACACTGTGTCTTGCTGATAGAGGTGCTGTCCTCCCGCGGCGCCTGCGCTTGGCGGTCCCGCCCGGGGACCTCCCAGCGCCCCGGCTGGGTTTACTCATCCCGGCGAGGTGATCCCAGGCGCGAGGGCGGGCACAAGGCGTCCGGAGAACCCAGTAATCCGAGAATGCAGCATCAGCCCTTCCCACCAGGCACTTCCTTCCTTTTCCCGAACGTCCAGGAGGGAGGGCCGCGCACTTATAAACCAGGGCCCGGGCCCGCCGGCATGTCAGATGCTGCTTCGCCAGGGCTGCGCGCCGCGGCTGGACACGTCTGGGCTGGGACCAACGCAAACGGCTGTCGCCAGCGGCGCCCTGCGCCTCTCAGCCCCCGCCGGGCTTGGGCCCCGTCGCGGCGCTTGCGCTCTTCCCCGCGCCTGCACGCGGCGTGCCGGGACAGCATGCTCCGGGTCCTGCTCCTCGGCGTGCTGGCCCCCGCGGGTCTGGGGCTCCCTGCGCCCCCAGAGCCTCAGCCACGCGGCAGCCAGTGCGTCGAGCACGACTGCTTCGAGCTCTTCCGGGGCCCCGCGACCTTCCTCGCCGCCAGCCAGGCCTGCGAGGGGTTGGGGGGCCACCTGATGACCGTGCGCTCCTCAGTGGCGGCTGATGTCATCTCCCTGCTCCTGAGCGGCGACAGCGGCGACAGCCCGCGCCTCTGGATCGGCCTGCAGCTCCAGGCCGGCTGCAGCGACCAGGGGCAACTCGGGCCCTTGCGCGGCTTCCAGTGGGTTACCGGCGACGACCGCACCAGCTACAGCAGGTGGGCGCGGCTCCACGTCGACCCGGCGCCACTCTGCGGTCCCCTGTGCGTCGCAGTCTCGGAAGCCGGGGCCCTAGCACCCGGCGAGCCGGCCTGGGAGGAGCAGCAGTGCACTGCAGAGGCCGATGGTTTCCTCTGCGAGTTCCACTTCGCAGCCTCCTGCAGACCCCTGCTGGTGGAGTCTGGCGCCGTGGCGGCCGCCGGTGTAACCATCACCTATAGCACCCCGTTCGGGGCCCGCGGCGCGGACTTCCAGGCGCTGCCGGTGGGTAGCTCCGCCGCTGTAGCGCCCTTGGGAGTGGAGCTGGTGTGCGCGGAGCTGCCAGGAGAGGCCGAGGGGCGCTGGGACCGGGATGCGCCTGGCGCCTGGGACTGCAGCGTGGAGAACGGCGGCTGCCAGCACACTTGCAACGCGAGCGCCGAGACGTCGCACTGCCTCTGCCCCGCGGACGCCTACCTGCAGGAAGACGGGCGCTTCTGCGTCGCATTAGCGGATCACTTGTGCCACAAACTCTGCGAGCATTTTTGCATTCCCAACAGCTACGTGCCCGGCTCCTACTCGTGCATGTGCGAGACGGGCTACCGGTTGGCTGCCGACCAGCACCGGTGCGAGGACGTGGACGACTGTATCCAAGTGCCCAGTCCGTGCCCGCAGCGATGTGTTAATACGCGGGGCGCCTTCGAATGCCTCTGCAACTCTGGCTTCGAGCTGGTAGACAACGAGTGCGTGGAGTCAGTGGACCCGTGCTTCGGGAGTAAGTGCGAGTACCAGTGCCAGCCCGTGGGTCAAACTGACTTTCGCTGCATCTGCGCCGAGGGCTTCGCACCCAGCCCTCACGACCCACACAGGTGCCAGATGTTCTGCAACCAGACTGCATGCCCAGCTGACTGCGATCCCAACAGCCCAACTTCCTGCCAGTGCCCCGAGGGCTACATTCTGGACGACGGCTTCATATGCACGGACATCGACGAGTGTGAAAATGGAGACTGCCCCGAGGCCTGCCGCAACCTCCCAGGCACCTACGAGTGCATCTACGGGCCTGACTCGCCCTTCGCCGGCCAGGATGCCACCGACTGTGACCCCAAGTTGATCATTGACGGCGACGGCGACAGCGGCTCTGGGGAGCCCCCAGTCACCCCGACTCCGGGGGCCACCTCGGGCCCCCCACCTGTAGGGCCCTTGCATTCTGGAGTGCTCATCGGCATCTCCATCGCCAGCCTGTCTCTGGTCGTGGCGCTTTTGGCGCTCCTGTGTCATCTGCGCAAGAAGCAAGGCGCCACCAGGGCGGAGTTGGAGTACAAGTGTGGCGCCCCAGCCAAGGAGGTGGTGCTGCAGCACGTGCGAACCGAGCAGATGCCTCAGAAACTCTGAGAGGCCTCCTCCCTGGCCCCTGCTGTTGGCTGGGCCTTCCCTCCCTCCTGTGCCTCTCCCCCTCCCCCAACCTTACTCCCTGGCCACCTATTCCAAAGCACTTTAGCTGGCATCAGAACTGGAGAAGATCAGGCCGCCCTTCTTTTGCTGATTCCACACTTGGCTGGGGAGTGGGGGTTGGAAGGAGTATGCGCCCCAGCCACTTCCATGACATCATCGGACAACTAGGCAGAGATGGCAATTTATAGCGAAGACACAGACTACAGAGTGTCCCATGACCTCACCAAGGGGCATGAGAGGGGTGGGCCTCCTTGGCTGGAAGCCTTTGGGTCAGACTTTTGATCCCGTGGACTAGTGAGTGTAATCAAGGTGTGCATAATGACCAAGATATTTATTTTTTAAGTATTTAGGATGGCTTTTTTTTCTTTGCTTTTGCTTCTCCCCCCCACCTGTATATCTCCAGTACCCACTTTGTATCCCTCCCTCCCTCCCTCCCCTTCCCTATCTGTATATTTATATATTTCTACTCTTCAGGTTGCAGTTAAACCATCTTGGTGGTTTTCCCAGCACTCTCACATTGCTGAAGCCAGGCCCCAGTTACCTTCGTTGTTCCTCCCAATTTTCCCCTCCTTGGAGCTCAGCCAACCCACCTGGAATGTCCCTACCTGGCCACCCTCCTTCTGTTCTTCCATGTCTGCCTGGGCAAAGCTCCTATGTGAAATAGAATCAAAAACACTACAATCAAGGTTGGTTGGGAATTTATTTGCTCTTGAACCAGGCTTGCTAATTTATCCTGAAATTTCAGCTTCCAGAGTAATAGCATTTTAACAAAAGTTAAGATGTGAGAGGCATTCATTGAACTAATGTTGCTGGACTGTCATAGAAATTCAACCCAAGGAGTTTTTTTATTTCTATTTTTTAAACAATGAGCCTGGGTTTTATTGTTGTCATTTTCGTTTGAACTGAAAGATCTTTATTGTTGTTAAGCTTCTTATGCCTGTTTCTTTTTCCCATTATTATAATTATTGTTGTTGTTATAACTGGTTATTTTTGATAATGTTGAAAATGTTCTCATGATTGCTCTAGATTGAGACAGGAATGAAGTTCCTCCCAGGGGACAGTTTAAGAAAGTTCTGAGCTGCACAATTCATGCCAGTTACCATTTTGAATCTTACTCTTCTTGTAATGTGTGCTCCAAAATAAAACCAGTTCTGCTGGGTCTTGGGGGATTTGGGAACTTGGGGATGAAGCCTGGAGGATGCCCAATTAGGGCCTCACCTTGATTAGGCCAATGGGAATTTCTCCCACTTCAGAGGGGCCCTCCACCCCTGGCCACTTAGAACATGATCCCTGCACAAGAAGTGGGAGCTGCCCCTGGCAGCCAGTTAGAAATGCAGAAACTCCGGCTGCACAAGAATCTATATTTTAACAAGATCTGCAGGGGTCTGCCCAGTATAGCTTGAGAAGAACTGTTTCAAACAGCTTCCAACTTTCTGGAATACATTAAATATGGATCAGTTATAAGCAGCAGGCCAAGTCCAGGCCTATATTCTCAAGAAACTGAGGAATTTTCTATTTATAGCTTTGCTTTCTGATAGAAAAGACTAGGTACACACCTTTAGACATTGCTACACAGGGTTGTTGGTTCAACTAAGCTAGGAATGAATCGTATTTCACTGTATGGGAAAATGTATCATACAAGAGTATCTTTTGTAAAACAAATGTTTTCCTCTATTTTGTAAACTCAGCACATTTGTACATAGTTATTTATTTATTGGAGATAAACTAGAACACAGGCAAAACTCTTGCTTATGACATCACATGTAGAAAATAAACAAATAACAGAGTGCTCTTGGGTTTTGTGTCTGTTCACCTACCCTCCCCCAGCCCCCTCATTTTATGTCATTAAACAGGGCTCACAAACAATGAAATTTGGGGAGACACCTTGAAAGGATGCTCCATGCCCCGTCACTAGCTCCATCTGCTCGTGGCATCATCTCTGACTTTCAAAGATCTTTCCAGAGGAAATTGTCTTCACTGTAGAAGGACTTCATGTAATGTCTGTGTGCACAAATATTTATGTTTCCTTCTGTAACCATAACAACTTCATACATAGGACTTGTGTCTATATGTTTTGAAAGACATTATAGGATTATTTGTTGGGATGAGTTAAAGAAACAGTTCTTCTTGGGGGCATTTCTAGAATCCCAGCTGTGTGTCCTTCCTGTGAATGGTTTGGCATTATCTGCCCTCTGAGATATCCAAACACAACAGTCACGAGGGGTCTTAGTCTGTGGCTCAAATTCAAACAATCATTTCCACATACCAAGGTCTCATGCAGTATTAAATCATTCTTATTTCTGTTGGAGATTAGAAGTACTGTCTTTGTAAGACACATATTTCCTGGTTCCCTTTTCCTCAGAGGGTGGCACTGCCTGAATTTTATATACAGTGCTCTGAAATTTTTCATAAAGCAGAAGTTGGAAGACAATTGAGTTTGATCAAATATTCAAACATTTTTATACATCTGGATAATGCTGAATTTCTTAGCTTCAATCTGCATAGTTACTGTTGCAAAGATGAAGTTGGAAATTTCCACATCCATCCTGGATGAAGCTGACAGCTTTGGGGTGTGTGCGGGGGTGGCTACTATGCATAGCGTTCTCCCAGGATCACAAGTTGAGCTATGTTGCCTTTAGGAGTTTAGCAGACTAGCAGAAAACCAAAGTCAGTAGTAGATACATGTGAAGAAAAACTTGATGTGCATAGGTAAAGCAGGTACACATGAATTGTGCTGGGGGTCTAGAGGAGAGGGCGGTACCTTACAGATTTGTCCTTACTACTGGACTTCATTTTCAAAAGGGACTGCTTCCAAGTAGCTAGCAAAATGACTAAGGAGGGCTCATTGCTTTAGGGTTTCTCCATCCAAAGGAGGGGGATTTTCTTAAGGAATATAAGAAGACCAAAACACACTTTTAAGACTCAGAGTCAAAAACCCTTACTGGGTCATCTTGGACTCCAGGGCACTGGTGGGGTGCGGGCCCAGTCCCTCCCCATCCTCCTCATTCCTTGTCCTGTGGGAGATTAGCATCACTGCTTATTGGCCTCCTCTGAACTTGAGATTCTCTGAACAACGGGGAAACCACAGCCCCACTCTGAGAAAGATGTCAGAATCACATAAACAAATCAGTCAGCCATAGGAATCATCGCCCAGCATTTAGAATCAGAGTAAACCTTATGAAACAGGGGCTGTGGATCAATTTGTACAGTCTTGCTTTCTGTTCACATTATTGGATATCCAGGTCTGAGGGAGAATTTCAAATCTCAGCAAGTGGTACGTGTTTGCTGATGACATCCCACAGCTTGCAAAGCCTGGGGAAGAAGGTCAAGGTCATACTTGTGGATAAGCCAGAATTTGATTTTATGAGTTAAATGGCATCTGTCCCTTCCTCACATCTAGCCCCTTTTGTTGGACTGGTTTGGCAAGTATTTATTGAGATTGTACTCTGTTCCTGGTTTGGTGATAGGCATGGTAACAACCCCCTACCTTGAGAAGCTAACACTCTGGTGGGAGAGACAGATATGAAACAAATAATTGCCCCCAAACTGTATTTAACTTAGAAACAACAGTAGGAGCTGGGGAGGAGAAGCTCAGCACAACAGGGCAGTGAGATTTAGGTTGCAGGAGTAAAGAAGGTGTCTTTGATGAGCTGACTCGACACTAGACATGAAGGAGGAACAGGGGTTAGTCAAATTCAGAGTGGAGAAGAAAGCAGTGTGGGTGCAGGAACAGTGTGTGCAAAGGCCCTGTGCAGGGAAGAGTCTTGGCAGAGGGCATGAAGCATGGTGAACAAGAGGGAGGGTGGCCAAGATGAAGCTGGAGAGATAGAATGGAGAGGTAAGAGTGGAAGGGAGAGGAGTTTCCAGGTCAGGTTATCAAGAGTGAATTCTATACAAGAAGCAAGCGTGCCACTCAAAGAGTTTTAACAAGACACACTGGTATTCAGTTTCTGTACTAAAATTGTTTGGGAATATAAGAGCCACTTCTAGGCTTATTCACATGTCCCCATGGGCAGACACCTGGGCATCCAGCAGGGCTAACAAGGGGTGTGGGTGTCACATACACCTGGATTTGAATCCCAGCCTGACACAGGGTGGTCACATGACCATGGGCACCATGCAGCCCCTGTAAGGTTGTAAAGTGGGGTGCTAGCAAGTGTGACACCACAGGGTTTCCATGAGCATTAGATGAGGTGAGTTAGCACAGGTTTGGGCACAGATCAGGTGTCCAATAAATGAGAGCACTTGTGCCAATAAATAAGTGGATGCATCAGTGGATGAAAACAAATGACTATGTTGAGATCTCAATTGTCTTGAGAGCAAATCTGAGGTGTGCAGAAAGTGGAAATTATTCTTTCCAGGCAAAGTGCAGTCATTTGGAAGAGACGCTGTCCACCCTTGAGGGAGTGTTCTGGGGGGGTCTGGGGGATCCTTAAGGAGAGAGATGTTTGCCGAGGGTGAGAAGCAGTCCCTCAGGAGCCATAAAATCCTGCCTCCAAGTTCTCTTTCCCCTGCTCACAAAGCCCATTAAGGCATAGGAGTGCAGAGATCTCCTGCATTGTGCTCCCGGGGAGGCCACAGAGAAGGAGAGAATATACCCCAAAGTGCCCTGCTTTCTTTCTCAGGGCCCAAAAGAGAAAGATAAAATTGGCTCCAGCCCAGGCAGCCCCTGGGGCTGTGAGAAAGGCGGCACTACCCGCACCCTCACCCTCAACCGCCCCATGGGGCCCCCAAGTGTAGCAACACCAAAGAGGAACCTGCAAAAGAGAAAGGAATCATCAGTTGAAAATGATTAGCAGCCCCAGCTGTCCAGACTCTTGATGGGCGACTCTGGGCAAATCTCTAAACTTTGTCAACCATCTACCTCACTGGGGCAGTGCGAGGGGGCTGGTTGGGGTGGACACCTAAATGCTCCCCAGGAGAGTCACAGACTCGGCTGTGACTGAGTTTCCTAGCCCTGCCACACATGGGAGATCCCCCCCCCACTCAGAAACAGGGTCAGCTGCCCCCCTGCGTCTGAGGAAAGGTGGCATCATCCCCTAAAGTGCAGGGACTTGGGGGAACTCTTCATCAGAAAAATATATGCATGTTTGCTCATCTTCCTCTTTCTCTGTGGGGAGAAAGAAGAACCTAAACTCCTAAGGATCTAAGTGGTGTCTGATCACTGATTAGGGGCCAAAATAATTAAACTCTGTGAGCCTGGAATGTTCTGGCCATTAGGACCACAAGTGCCAGGAAGAGCAGGCTAAGCCCAGATAGTGGGTAGTGCATTTTACTTTAACTCTTTTTTTTTTTTTTTTAAGAAAAAGATCACAATATAACTGACATACATTAAAATTCACCCTTTTTGGTGACCAAATCTGGAAGTCCTAAAGAATACACACGTTCCTGGAGCTAGCACCATCATCAACATAGAGGAAAATTTTCTTAATTTTACTTTATTATGTTATGTTAATCACCATGCATTACATCATTAGTTTTTGATGTAGTGTTCCATGATTCATTGTTTGTGCATAACACCCAGTGCTCCACGCAGAATGTGCCTTCCTTAATACCCATCACCAGGTTAACCCTCCTAGAGGATTTAATTCTCAAGGAATTAAAAGAAGTTGAGGCAAGAGGCAGAAGGAAGAGGGGAGGATTCAGGATACTGTGGCAAAGCCCCTCTTCTTGGCTGGGTGACTGAAGGAAGATCTGCTTGGGAGTCCAACAACCCATAACGTAAGCATCTGGGGCCAGCCTCAGTGTGAAGCCAGAAGGTAGATTCCCCCTCCCCTCTAGAACCCTCAGTTAGTTTCTCAGAGTCCATAATCCCCCTTCGTCTCCCCTTCCAACTTCCTACCCTTCATTTTTCCCTTCCTGCTATCTTCTCTCTTTTATTTTTTAACATATAATATATTATTTGTTTCAGAGGTACAGATCTGTGATTCAACAGTCTTACACAATTCACAGCGCTCACCATAGCACATACCCTCCCCAATGTCTATCACCCAGCCACCCCATCCCTCCCACCCCCCACCACTCCAGCAACCCTCAGTTTGTTTCTTGAGATTAAGAATTCTTCATATCAGTGAGGTCATATGATACATGTCTTTCTCTGATTGACTTATTTCGCTCAGCCTAACACCCTCCAGTTCCATCCACGTCATTGCAAATGGCAAGATCTCATTCCTTTTGATGGCTGCATAATATTCCATTGTGTATATGTGTGTGTGTGTGTGTGTGTGTGTGTGTGTGTGTGTGTGTGTGTGTGTGTGTGTGTGTGTGTGTATATATATATATATACACACCACATCTTCTTTATCCATTCATCTGTTGATGAATGGCTCTTTCCATAGTTTGGCTACCGTGGATTTTGCTCTATAAACATCGGGATGCACATACCCCTTTGGAACCCTACATTTGTATCTTTGTGGTAAATACCCAGTAGTGCAATTGTTGGGTCATACGGTAGCTATATTTTCAACTTATTGAGGAACCTCCATACTGTTTTCCAGAGTGACTGCACCAGCTTGCATTCCCACCAACAGTGTAGGAGGGTTCCCCTTTCTCCGCATCCCTGCCAACATCTGTCATTTCCTGACTTGTTAACATAGAGGAAAGGGCCACTCCCCTTCACTGCCACTGGAATTGTGAGCACATACCAGATGAAGCTTCTTTCCTCTCTGAGGCCTGCTAACCTTCCCCACCCCCTGCAGGGTCTCCCCATGCCAAGGAGCTTATGTTTTCATGTTTGAATCACAAAGATGAACTTTTCTAAGCTTTGACCAGACTGCCTGACTCTCTTAACCTTTGGCAAACAGGTTTCAGTGAAACCTGGCTCCTGTGTCTCCCTGCACCTTGCCCATTGGCCCCGTGTTCTGGACTCACTGCCAAAATTCCTGGCAGCCCACCAGGAGTGTGCAAAGAAATAAAAAAGAAAGATGACGAATCCCATGCTACAATTTTGGGGGTGGAACTTGAGTGTGCAATAAGGAAGTAAGGAAGGTGTGTGTGAAGAGGAATGATGGTGCTGCCTACTCACACTCCTTGGGCCAAAGCCCTGCTCTGCCACACTCCTTCCTGAGGCGCCTCAGTCTGCCATTCTGGTTGTGGACAGGCCGAGGTGATAGAAGATTCCCAAGTTGTAACCTAGGGGGCTTCTGTTGGTCTTATATTAAATGGGGGTGAATTATTATTTCATGTCTTTAGGGAAAACCGAGGTTACAAAGAACATATAAAAACACATTTTCATCATGGTCAAGACTCTGTGGGGGGTACCTGACTTCATCTGAAAACACATCCCCTGACCTTTTCGGGCCTTTCTTCATAAAATAATATAGGCAACGCCCGGCTCTTCCTTTAGTTGTCAGAACATGTGTCCAGGGTTCAGCACTATCTTTTTTGTTTTGAGAGAGTCCTTCTCCCTTTTTTTTTTTTTTTTTTTTGGTCAGCAAGTTCAGATGTAGGCAAACAACTGATTTCCTCTCACAAGAGAAATGAAATATTTTTTTAACATCAGATTCTAACAGAATCAAAATCCTTCTCAGCTTGTTTTGAAAGTGTGATTACAAAAGACAAAAGAACCCTGGGGATGCATTAGTTCAAAGCCACACCCACTGGAGACAGGGGAGCAAGTCCAGAAGGGTTTCAGGACCCAGTGAAAAACACCAAGATTCCAAACTAGGGTCCATGATGATATAATGCCCCCCAGGGCTACAGGCCAGGTGTTTTCTGCCTGAAATAAATCTTTTTTTTTAATGGGACATATCATGATTGATATTGTCCTGAGATGAACCTTCTTCTCTTCCACATATTGAACATGTGGCAACTTCTTTCTGTTGTCTTTCTGGAATCTTCCTTCTGGCTTCACACTGAAACTGGCCCCAACTGCTTACTCATGGGTTGTTGGACTCCCAAGCAGACCTTCCTTCAGCCATCCAGCCAGGAAGAGGGGCTTTGCCACAGTATCCCGAATCCTCCCCTCTTCCTTCTGCCTCTTGCCTCAACTCCTTTTAATTCCTTGAGAATTCAAGTCTCCCACAGACTCTGGAGATCTTGAGCCTTGCACACCATCACCCCTGTCCTGGGGGCACACATTGTTAAATTTGTCTTGAAATGGTGATTGAAACCAAAAGTGCCACTTTCAGTGGCTTCAAATCACACCAGAATGTGATTCCTTGCCAGAATGTGATTTCCGTCTTACTTCAAACATTTTTGCCCTTCTTCCAAAGGTGGGACTTTGGAAATCCAACAGTAATCCGAGGAGAAGGGAAAGTCTGAGAAAGACACAGAGCAAGTCCCGGCTTCTCTGTTTCATTTGTCTGAAAGTCCAGAGCTCGGGATAGGGAACACAGGACCACCCAGCAGCAAGGTGCCTGCAGGCCTGGGATAAATGGAAATCATGTGTCTGCCGGGTCTTGAGGTGTATCCACTCTGCAAAGCTTAGGAGGGAGTCTGAACCCCTGGCTTGGAGGGGAAGCTGTGCTCTCTCTCCAGAGCTCAGAGTAAAAGCCTATGAGGTTCTTGATAAGTTGGCACCTTGCCCAGGGACATACTCAAGCCCCTGCTTTGTGGGTGAGAGATTTCTGGAGCCCAAGGTGGTTCTTTTCGGTTCCAGGACATAGAAAGGGCAGCATTTCCTTAGTAAATGGGCTGAGGGAACCCTGTCTGGGTAAAGGAGCTCTAGAAACGGTATGAGTGGGTGGCTTCCCTCAATTTAGGGAGCACACTGCCCCCAATTCTGGTCCCCTCGTGTCCTCTCATGCTATTGGCAGCCCTCCCCCTCAGGGCACAGATCGCGGTCACCACGAGGGAAGTGCGTGGTGACAAAACCCTCCCCATCTTGACTGGGGTGGCAGTTAAACAACTGTGGCTGTCTAACTGTATGATTGTCGAAATTCATAGTACTGAGCACCTAGAAGGAGTGAATTTTGCCATATGTAAATTATACTTCAATAAAAATAGATTAAAAAGAAATCGCAGCCTCCTCAGAGTGGCTAAAGAAATCCTGATTTTGGGGGCACCTGGGTGGCTCATTCGTTAAGTGTCTGCCTTTGGTTCAGGTCATGGTCCCAGGGTCCTGGGATCGAGCCCCACATCGGGCTTCCTGCTTGGTGGGGAGCCCGCTTCCCCTTTTCCCACTCCCCTTGCCTGTGTTCCCTCTCTCACTCTCTCTCTGTCAAATAAATAAATAAAATCTTAAAAAAAAGAAAGAAATCCTGATTTAAAAAAAAAAGAAAGAAAGAAAAACCCTCCACCAACAACAACACCAACAAAAACAGGGCAATTCTCTGTACTGACCTTGTTGTCTTCTTCTCTGCCAGTTGGTCACTGTCCGAATACTGAGCCTTCCTCTGGGCCAGTCCCCTGCACAATCATGTGTAGGTAGTCTTGTTCCGGCCTTTCTCCAAGGGCCACGGAGCTTTCCTGCAGTCACACCGGGCTGTTACATGGGTGCTCTGTCCCTGGTCTGTGTGTCCGCAAGTCTGTTCTACCCAGGCCTCCACACATCTGCACTGTGCCAACGCTGACCTCGGGCAGCCCATCTAGACCCAGGCGCTGCACCCCCATGTGGCATCAGTGGGTACCCACGGTGGCTTTCCATAATAGGAAGCCATATTTTTATTTTAACCAACTCAGTACTTCCATTCTAGGCGACACAGTTAATCTTGGATTTTTTTTTTTTTTAAGTTCTCCCCCATTTTCAAAAGTGCCCGTCCTGGTTAGACACTAAGCTAGTCCATTCATATGATTGGGAACTCTTGTCTTCCTGTTGAAAAAAGCTGATGAATGTTGAAATGGAAAGAACATGTTCCTCCTGCCAAACTCCTGGTGCAAAATAGAGGCACGAGTGCCCCAGCTTTATAAGGACTCAAGAGCCCTTGATGGGTTTCTTTGCCAGGCAGACAATGACCCTCTCATTGGAGCTTGTCACTGCCGTGCAATGGCAGGGTCCCAAATCCTTAAGGGGACTTATGAGGCACTGCTGGTCTGTTTCCTAATGCCTCTTGCTGACTGGGCATTATCTGTCCTCTGTTCCAGTCCCCTTGGGCATCTGTAGTGCCTACCACCACAGGCCCTTTGCACATGGTATCCTCTCTGCCTTGAGCCCTTTATATCTTCCACCCTACCCCCTTCTTCTCCTGGCTGACTCTCACTCATCCTTCAAAGGAGGGCATCTCCAGCAACCTTCCTGGGGAACCCTGCCCTAATGACCATGTCAGATTCTTTTAGTACATCATCTCAGAAACCAGAATCCATTTCTGGGTTGTTCTAACTTTAGCTTAAAATTGTACTCTCATTTCTGTGGTTCCCTGATTAATGCTCATCTTTTGCCACCTAATCTCTGAGCTTCATGAACACAGGGGTGTTGTCTGTGGAGGCTCCCACGATGCCTCGAAGCTGCCAGAAGCAGCACTCACTGTGCTGTGTGCATGCACCCCCACCTGTATGTACCTCCACAGAGCAGAGCTTCGGGGTGTGGTGCTGACTGATGGTGTGCAACCAAGGACAGAGCCTTAGGATTCTGACATTTGTGCTTAAAGAATCTGAGGCTTTTCTGTCACCTACTTAGGGTAAGGGGTGGTGAGAGACGGGGATGTTTCATGACCAACAGCCTGCCCGAGAAAAACTTCAAAACCCAAATTTACAGGGGTTTGCCCAGTTACTGCTCAGGCTGCCATGTCCGGTTTCCGAGTAGCATGGCCAAACATTTGGGTTATTTTCTCCTTTGATATCAGCCTTTGGCATCTCAGGAGTGCTACGTATGATGTTTTTTAATGAAAGTGAAGCCAAGAATTTAAAGCTGAAAATGAAAATAATATGCATCTTTGCTCAGTGACATAGTGCTGACAGATAGGGCAAGAATTCCGATGAGTGATCACCTGTCATTCCCAACATCAAGAAATTATAAACACCTGGCTTGTCACTGAACAGCAAGTTAAAGACAACTTTAAAAGACAAGGCAAGTTCACTGATTGAGGGGGTGCCTAAAGGCTGTTTCTACCCAGATGAAAAATGTTTTCATTCATTTTGAAGCCAAAAGCTGTTATAGGGCTGGCAGAGCAGGACTCAGGTCAAAGCGTGGCTGCTTGGCCGACCCGCCCAGGCAGGTGAAATGTGTGAGTGCTCTCAGGACCCGGGCTGCCTCCATCCCCGACTTCATTTCACTGCAATCTTGCTGCTCAGGAACTGGGAGGGTGTCAGGCAACCAGCTGTTACAAAGGCGGCAGTGTTGATGCGAACTAAGGCCAGCAGCGCTGTTGAGGGGCTTGCTGCTGCCGGTGCCCCGTTGTTAACCGCCCCTCGCCCCCAGAAGCGAGAGGGATCTGCAGCAGAGGAAGACACTGGTCAGCCCCGCCCCCTCCAGGCATGATTTATGACTCCCAGGTCAGGGGCCGTGTTAACGCTCATTTTAAACAAGGGATAGAGAGAGTACTCAGCATAGAAGAATGTTGTCTTTCACCCTCCCACTGCCTCAGTTAGCGTGCCTCTCCAGTGCCTTTGAGAAGGCGGTTTACAGCTGACAAGAACTCCAAACCCACACCCTGCTTTTGTGCATATTTCACGTGAGAAACTGAGGCTACCAGAAATTACAGCACTGCTCCCTGGTCCGGTGGCTGGAGGGCCCCTGCCTCTCAGGGACTTTTCCTTTTATCGCCTAAGGCTGCCTCTGCTTCAGCTATCACCAACTAGTTTAAAACTTTGCATTTAAATACTCGGCCCAGCAGGAGTGTTGCCAAGACTCCTGGGCAGTGCCCCATCTTCCTCAGCAGAGAGTTTGCTGAGTGTGAATCACCGTTGGAGACTGAAGAGAAGGACCCCAGCCCCACACAAGTGGGGGTGGGAGCAGGCAAAGGCCCAGCAGCTCCTGCCCATTTCAGATCGTTGCCAGGGCCACAAACCCCCAGGGCATTGCTCTCAGCCTGGAGGGCAACCACATTTACCGAGTGAGCACCCTGCTGCACATTGCCGAGCACTGGGCAACAAAGAAATACTTCAGTTTTAAAAACTGCCAAGAAATTACAGTTACACGAAGCCAGCAGACACTAGCACTGACTTACTCCAGATGCCCAAAGCAACTCTAGTGGGTACAATAGGTTTGGGATGGTCCGTGTGCATGTGTTTATGTGCATGTGTGTGTGTGCACATGTGTGCATGCATGTTTGTGAGTTCAAGGGGTTCTGTGTCTTAGTTTGGAGCTTCCAACCCACAGCCATGTCTCCAGGACGTAGTACAGATTGGCTACACATTTTCTCTGCCAGACAGATGTAGACCACCCCAATGCGCAGAGCCTAAAGACCGACATCTCTACCTCGCCCATCCAGCCCTCTGAGACACAGTTGGATCGACACTGATTATTGCCTACACATCATGCTGCTGGCTGGCCATCTAGAGGAGCAAGGATCCAATGGTTATGTGCCCAAAGACAGTTCAAGCAAGGTTGTTTTTGTTTTTATTTTTGTTTTCATTCAGTAAGGAAGAAGCTGGAATCTAAAGCCACATGGAAGAGAGCTGTCACAGTGTGCTGGTACTAGAAGACCTCTTGATTTTATCAACAGAACTCTGAGGACCCTGGGGTTCAGCTGCTTGCCTGCATCATACAATAGTTATATCTTGGACCAGAAGTCAGCTTTCCTGCCTGTTTCCCATACACCAAGCATCTGCTCATATCAAGTAAAACTCTGATCTTGGCCCTAACACTGCAGGGAAGAGCCTTGTTCTGCTTCTTCCTTGATCTCAGAGAGGAGCCCCTGCCCATGGTGGAAGCAGAGCGTCCCCCTAGGCCTCACCCTGCCCTCCTGGCCCTGCCTCAATCTTCTTTAGCCTCCTAGAAGCCCCCTGTGCCCATCTTGGGACACCTGGTGGCTGCCTGAAAAGGCTCAAGTCAGGCGAGGTCTGCTAGGCTGGCAAGTCCAGTGTATTTTCTCTCGAAGCCCTCCTGCCAGGAAGCTTTGAGCTCTGGAGGGCTGAGAACCCGCTGGAAGAGCAAAGGGGCTCTCTCTTCAGTTGTCCACCTCACCCTCCCCGCCTGTTCCTCTCTCCATCTGGATGGGATCAGCCAAACCCAGAAGGGCCTTCTGCTGTGCTAAGCCAGGTGTAGTCTCCCCACATAGCTGTTCACACATGTTTAATAGCATGTTTTCACTCCAGAGCCCCACATAAGCATTGCAAGCATTTCTTCATAAAAAAACAGGATTAAAGCTCCTCGTAAGCTGACTTTTTCCTTTGGGAAAAGCTAATTTATCCTTGGGTTAACATCAGGCAAAAAGTTAGAGTCATTTACTGTGTTCAGCCTACATATGTTTGTTATCTACATCTGGCTGATGTTTTACTAAATTGTGATTTTTTATTTTTTAATAGTGGGTGATCGAGCTGCCTCCTCTATCCAAAATCTGGGCTGATTTCCATCTGCGTTCTCTGGTCTCCTTTCCCCTCCCCCTGACTCCCCTCCCACTCACCACTGTGATATAAACTGCCGATTTAATGAGGTCTTGTGCTCCCATGCCAAAGAGTCGAGGCAAAAAATCGCATCATAGGAGCTAGATGAGATTTATCCTTTCTGCTTTTTTTATTACTGACCTGGTTTTGTGCCTCATAACAAATCCCACATTACAATTCTCCAAACATTTTCTACTCACAGGAAGCCTGCTGCTAGCCCAAGACAACTGGAGTGACACTTGTGACTGCAAGCAGGCACTGGGCCTGGGGGGGTGAAAAAGCTGGTGCCTCAGACTGTCATGCATAAATTTCAGTTAGAGGAGAGCCCAGGAACGGAAGCAAAGGGAGTGTGCTTGGAGGCATCTTCCTTCCTCCCTTCTCGTATTGAACATGTGATGTCCCCATCACAGCCAAAGAGTCGGCAGAGAGCAAGGGCACTGGCTGCCTCCACCCTCTGGACAGTCCTCTCCTGGGCAGAGGTTCTGTAACAAGTCACAGGCAGATGGCCATTCCTCCCTGGCATGCCCCTGCCTCCCACCCCTCCGAAAACAGTCAGAGGTCCAGGGATGATTAACATCATAGACCAGTGCTCAGAGGAGTCCAAACCCCATGAAGGCGTCCTCCTGAAACCCAGAGTCCTGGGGTTGGGAGAAAGCAAAGGAGCTTTGATGCTCTTGGGGTTAGCACACAGACTGCTGGAAAAAGGTGACTGCGGTAGGAACAGGCGGTGGCTTTTAGGGGAGCATCGGGGCAGGCAGTCTGCTGGCTGGTAAGGGTGGCACAGACTTCTTTGCCATGGCCAGGCTGGGGAGGAGGTGAAAGGGCTCTTCAGAAGGTGGTGGTCCTGATGAGGGGGACCTGCTTGCGGCTGGGTTCTGGTTGCAAGGGCCCCTGCTGGCAGGGGAACAGAGGGCATATCCATCCTGCCCCACCTCTGCTCTTGAGGGCAGTGGCATAATAGTCCAG
The DNA here is from genome assembly GCF_009762305.2 of Zalophus californianus. NCBI lineage: Eukaryota > Metazoa > Chordata > Mammalia > Carnivora > Otariidae > Zalophus > Zalophus californianus. The sequence goes on from NC_045602.1 coordinate 91,795,407, forward strand.
GGGCTCTTCCTCAGGACCGCCAGGCGCATCCAGGAGGCAGCACGGCAGGCAGAGAACCCGCTGGAAGGACCGGCGGAAGTTGTCGGAGAGGAAGCCATAGAGGATGGGGTTGGCGCAGCTGTTGGCGTAGCTGAGGATGAGGGACACATGGTTGATCGTGGCATCAAGGCTGGTCACAAACAGGTTCAGCAGCTGCACCAGGTAGAAAGGCATCCAGCAGAGCACAAAGGCAGCTACCACCATCAGCACCAGCCACGTGATCTTCTTTTCCAAGCGCCTCCGCTGCTGTCAGCCGACCTGGAGTGCCACCGCCCGCATCTTGCCCACGATAAGCAGGTAGCACAGGACGATGGCCAGAGCGGGCAGCAGGAAGCCCAGCAGGAAAGTATAGACCACAAAGACCGCCGACCAGGCCGGGTGCGGCCAATGCAGGTTGCAGGCCACGGCCTGGCCGCCCCGAGCCGGCCTCGTGTCTGCGAAGATGGCAATGGGCAGGGTGACCAGCAAGGACGCCAGCCACACGCCCAAGTTGATCAGCTTGGCCACGCTGGGCCTCCGGTAGGTGGCGGTGCGCAGAGGGTGCACCACCGGGACGTAGCGGTCCACGCTGAGCACGGTCAGACAGAAGATGCTGGTGAACATGTTGAGGCCGTCCACACTGAGCATCGCGCGGCACAGCACGGACCCGAAGGGCCAGTGGCGCAGGGCGGCCGACGAGGCCAAGAAGGGCACGCCCAGCCTGAAGAGCTCATCCGCGATGGCCAGGTTGAGCAGGTAGATGTTAGTGGCCGTCTTCATCTTGGCGTAGCGGAGGATCACGAAGATGACCAGGGCGTTGCCCACCCGGCCCACCAGGCACACCAGCGCGTAGATGCACTGGATGGCGCCCATGCCCGCTGCCCCCGCGTCCCGACTCCCCGCCGCCGCCTCCTCCTCCCCGGCCGGGGCTCAGCTGGCGTTGACCGCTGGGGACCAGGCCGTCTGGAGCTCTTCCTCGCCCCCGGGGGACAGCGTCAGGGAAGCACTCATGCCCAGGGGTGCCCGCCCAGGTCGGCGGGAGCGCGGCGTAGAGAACGCGGCCGGGGGCTCCGGCGCAGACGCGCGCGCCTCTCCTTGATCCGCCTGAAGAGCGGGCCGCTGGCCCCGCGGGGAGCGCCCACCAATCCCGCGCCGCGCGCCCTCCGCGCCACAGTCCAGGAGCCCGCGTGCCCCTCCCCGTTTGCCCACCTCCGCGGCCCCCGCAAAGCTACCGTCCAGGCCCCCAGCCCCGGGGTCCAGCCCCGCCCCAGGTGCTCCTGGGCCCCCCACCGGGCCTCCTGCCTCGGCTGCGCCTCACCTCAGATCCTCTTCTCCGGCCGGTTGCCGCCCACTCCTCTGTTCTGTCCTCTCCAGCCGCGAGGCTGGGGGTCCCGGAGTCCTCCGTTTGGATGATGCGGCGCTCGGGGAGGCAGGGGAGTGCGGAGCCAGTTGCCGGACGCTTGACATTCACCCCCATTCCACCCCGTCCCCCCTGCCCCTGTGATCTTCTTGAAGACCTGCAGGGGCTGTCCCATATTTAAACTCATGTCATTGAGGTGGAACCTGAACCTCCTATAGGCGTCCCGGTGAGTTGCAGGTCTACAGGGTCCCCTTCGCCCCCCTCCCCCCGCACTCCCCGCAACCACAAATCCCGGGACTTTTTAGCGAGATTTCAGTGGGGTGGGGGTAGGGTGGGCGCCAGGAACTGAGGTGCACACGCGCGGAGGCAGAGATGCCACAGAAGAAGGCCAGCCTCTGTGTCCTGTGCTCGTTGCGCTGGGCCTTGCAGACTCAGGCAGCTCGCTCCAGAACCTGAGGCGTGAAACTTACGCGGAGCCTGCTGTCTTCGGAGGCGTCTCCGCTGCGGTCTCTGAAATGTGCCCGGGGAAGGGTGGTCCGGAAAGGTCGGTGTTCCAGACTGGATTTCCTCCTCCCTCCAAACTCCAAAAAGTGCCAGTTGACACCCCTGGACTAGATGATCCTGGGCTAGACAGTCCCGGTGTGAGGACCCAGCAGGCAGCCCCACAACCCTGTTTGTTCCTACTAGTCCACACGGGGCACAGCAGAATTAGTGAAGTGGGGATTTGCCTCGGAAGATTATCCGCATAGTAATGCTGGCCCTTTGGAACTGCTCTGCAGGGCAGTGGCCTCCTTAAGACTCCCTTCAGGACGGTCCTGAACAGCCTTTGGTGCATCTGGAAGTGGCTGCAGGCCGCTGGGGGTGAGGTCGCAGCGCCTATGTTGTGTGGCTGGAGCTGCTGCCAAGGGGAAGGTGGCAGGCTGCTTGAGGCCAGCTGGAGGTGACATTTCAGAGGGCCTGGAGGCTTCTGACTGCTATTCACCCAGGATTTTTTTGGAGGGGGCAGAGCACAGGTGATAAGCACCCGAGCAACAGAGTGGCTGAGCTTAATCTCTGTTCCCAGTTTCTGCCACCCAAATGGTTCCTTTAAAAGATGTGTCTTGAAAAAATAAAAATAAAATAAATAATAAAAGAGTTGTCTTAGTAGCCCTCCTCCTCTTCATGGACACTCCTTAAATTGGTCTGTCCTTTCCTCTGCTCCCCATTTTCCTCATTGTCTCTAAGGGAGAGACTCTTACAGGGAGAGAGATGGTGACTTTGTCATTCAGGGAATGTGTGTAAGTCAGCTGTCTGGGTCAGAGTTGGGGTCTGCATGGCTCCTTGACCACTGACACAGGATGGCCTGGGAGTGTAGGTCTGTGAGGTCTACACAAGGAGCCTTTGGAGCACTGGCAACCGCACAAGCAAGAGCTACATGTCTGTGCCAGGACTGGTGCAGCGGGAAGCAGAGTGGGCACTGCAGTGCATTCCTGTTACCCACAGGGCAGGTAGGCCTTGAAACTAGACTCTCTGGTTCAAATCCATCTTCTCCTCCTCCCAGATAGGCAGCCTTGGGCAAATTCCTCTATCTCTTCATGCCTCAGTCTCCACATCTGGAAAGTGAATATTATGGTAGTAACTATTTGGTAAGGCACCGTGAGGAGCCATCACAATTGCATACCTACAGTGACTGGGGGAGTACCTGGCCATCGTCAGTGCTCAGTGAGCATGGGTTATCCAGGGTATTTATTTTTCTACCCCTCCCTGGGTTATGAGACAAAAGAGGAGGTCTGCCTCCTCCCACTTGGCTCCACACTGTCCACTGATTGGCTGCTTTCAGAGAGCAAAAGGTGAAGGACATGGTGGAGGTCCCCCATACCCTTCCCCATGAATTATTATTATAGTTTTTGTTGTCAGATGAATCAGTTTCTCTTGACAGTATTTTTACATCTAACCTGTATTGAAAATAATCCTTAGTCACATGGGAAGAGCATTACTTCTATCCCAACTTTGTGCAAATGACCCAAACAAAACAAGCTTTGCTGACACAGCCTGACCTTTATTCTGCTCTAACTCACATCTTGATGATGGGTGATGCTCAAATCAGATTCTCTTGGGTGTGAAAAAAAGCTCTATTAGCAATTATGCTGAGCATCAGCATAACCCCTGACTCTTCCAGGCAAACCACGACATGGATCCCTTAATTATGGGGAACTCTCCACTTTAATTTTTGAATTACCACATTAAGTGGCAGAAAATAAAGTTTGTGAAGCACCAGATTAACTTATAAGGGCTGTCATAACTCTCTCCAGAGCATCATTGAGAAAGGGTTTTGCAGTGATAAAGGTGAGGTATGCATTTCACTGACAAAGCCAGATGTTGAAGATTAAACTGAAATGTATCTGTGTCCAAGGCCAGGAGCAGGAAATCATTCCATTTTTAAAAATACTGTCCCCAGACTTGTATATTTAGGGAGGGATCAGAGAAGCATTTGAGATGTGGACCACTCAAACAACTGAACTCTTTAGAGAATGAGCATGCACAGTGCTGAACCCCCTCCTGAGATGGCCCCGGGGGGACACGTGTCCCTAGGTCACATTCAGCTTGTCCTGAGATGGACATTCTTCTGCCCATCCCATTTCCCTACTCTGCCCTCAAGTTACATCAGGCCTCAAACCCCTGGCCGGGGTTGGGATTGGTGAGAGTATCTTAGCTTTTGAAAAATTGCTATAACAATGAAAACAAAGTTAAGTTGATACCGAGAATCACTGCCTTCACCGCAGCACCGTCACAATGATAAAACCTCATGGACTAGAAGAACAGGAGGTTGGGAAATTCAGGTCTGATATGGAGGTTCTTCCTCAAAGTCAAAAAAGTCACGAGGCCAAGTTACTTGGAGTTTTGTTTGAGCTGACAGTGTGGGGGGCAGGAGGTAAGTTTTGAACAACAGGCATTTTTGGAGGCAACATAATATAATGTGACTGCCTGATTGGCATCCCAGCTCATTGCTTACCAGATACATGATGTTGGCCAAGTTACTCAACCTCTCTGGGCCTTCACTTCCTCCCCCGTACAGTGGCTTTAATCCTAGTCCGACCACAGATGAGCTGTTGTGCAGATTGGACAAGTTGACATACGTGAAGCAGTTACAACAGGGTCTGGCACTGATAAGCACTATATATGTTTATTATTATTAATACTCCATCCAAAGGCTCTGGTGCTTGCCAGCTCAAAGCTCCTGGGCACAGTGGTTTTGCCCCAAACATGCTAACATTAAGCAGAGGACCCCCTCTGTCAGACTCAGTGAGCTGGAAGGAGCAGGCATCACTCCTGAATATTCTAAAGGCTCTCCAGATAATTCTAAAGCATAATGATGCAACACCCACTTAAATGGAATTACGAGAGGCAGGAAGCCTGGGGGCCACAGTGGGTGGAAATCACTGTGCCTCCAGGGTGGCTGAATGGAGAGGCCAAGAGAAACATCCAGGAAACCAAACAGACACCCCTCTGCTCAGAGAAACAGAGAGCTCAAGAAGGGTGAGGGGCAACCTGCTAGACCCCAGGTGGGAAGAGGCTGGGGTCGTTGGGGCCCCATGGTTGTACTCTCCCAAGGCACTAAATATGCCACTGAAGGGGGACCAGCCACATATCTACACTGGGAGAGAAAACAAAGTGAAACATTCAGGCTGAGTAAAAGTGGGGGGAGAGGGGTAAAAGGTCCATTTATAAGCTGTCCTTCAGCTCCCCTGTCCATTTGTTGTAGGATGTATATATAGGGGGCCTGTTTTTGAGTCTGTTGATCAAAAGTCTGACATCAGGCTCAAATTGCTCCCCTGCACCTTGTTATAAGCAGTGCAGGGGGGCGGCGGAGCAAGATGGCAGAGGAGTAGGAGACCTGGGTTTCCTCTGGTCTCAGGAATTCAGATGAATAGGGATCAAACCATTCTGAACACCTACAAATTCAAAAGGAGATCGAAGATAAGGATAGTAACAACACTCTGAACAGAAAAGCGACCACTTTCTGGAAGGTAGGACGTGCGGAGAAGTGAATCCGAGGCGATATTCGGGAGGATAGACGACGGGGGAGGGGGCCTCTGTCAGCTGCTTCTGGCAAGTGCTAGAGCCGCGGAGCACAAAATTGGAACTTGGCTCCGCTGAGCGACGTCGCTCCAGTGGCTAAGCGAGGGGTGGAACCCTCGCAGGACAGTGTGGTGTCAGGACCCTCGGGGTCACAGAAAGACCGGGGGTGCCTGAGTGCGGCAGAGCTCCCAGGCATCGGAGCAGGGAAGCCGGCTGCAGAGACGGAGCCGAGGAGCAGGATCACAGCTCGGGGTTGCCATAAACTGTGATCGGCAACACAGTTGGGCCACTGCTCCTCCAGCAGGGACCCAACAAGCAGTAGAGCTGGGGAGACTCCTCTTCCTCCCCTGGAAGGAGTGGCACAGGAGAGCACCGCAGGGATCTGCTGGGTTTGGAGACTACACATGGGGTCGGGTGCCAGAGATAGAAACACTCGGTCACAGGCCAGGTGAGCACGGAGTGTGGCCGGAGACCAGGGAGACGGGAGTGACTGCTTTTCTCTGGGGGCGCACTGAGGAGCGGGGCCCTGAGTTCTTGGCTCCTCCGGGCAGAGATTGGGAGGCCACCATTTTCACTCTGGTCCTCCAAAGCTGTACCGAGAACTTGCAGGGAACAAAACCACCTGAGAGCAAACCCAAGCCGATGCTTAGCCCGGACGACAAGGGCGGGGCAATTCTGCCTCCGGCAAAGCCATTTGGGAACCATGGCAACAGGCCCCTCCCCCAGAAGATCAGCACAAACAGCCAGCAAGCCAAGACCAAGTTTGCCGATCAAGGAGAACGGGAGAACTCCAGTGCTAGGGGAATACTGCACATAGAATTCTTGGTTTTTTTTGCCAAGATTCATTAATTTTTCAAAGTTAATTTTTAATTGTTTTTTTCTTATTTTGAATTTTTCTTTTTCCCTTTTTCAACCAACATCTTATAAATCCCTTTTTTTAAAAAAAATTATTTTTCATTTTTAGAGTCATATTTTATCCCTTCATAGTAGTTACCCTTATTTTTGGCATATATATATAAGTTGTTATCTCTTTAAAATTTTTAGATACAGTTTCTTCTAACAGATCAAGATATACCCTAAATCACTAGTGTATGGCTTTGTTCTAGTCTCCTGCCTGATCACATTCTTTCCCCCCTTTTTATCTTCTTCTTTTTTTAATCTTCTTCCTTCTTTTTTCAAACAACTTCTTATCTTATCAATTCCTTTTATAAAATCTTTTATACTTTTCATCTTTACAGTCATCTTCCATCCCTTCATTGTATCAACCCTTATTTTGTACATATATAAGTCTTTCTTCCTTTAAAATTTTAGGAGGCACTTTCATCTAACGGACCAAAATATGTCAAAAATCTAGTGTGTGGCACTGATCTATACACTAATCTGAACATATTTGATCATATTCTGTTTTATTTGTTTTGTTCTGTTTTTGTTTGTTTTTATCTTTTTCTTTTTCTTTTTTTTATTTTCTCTTTCTTTTTTCTTTCTTTCCCTTTCTTTTCCCCTGGTATTAGGTCTTTTCTGATTTGTTTAGAGTATATTTGCTGGGGACGTTGTTACCCTGTTAGCATTTTGTTCTATCATTCATCTGTTCTCCTCTGGACAAAATGACAGGATGAAAAAAATCACCTCAGCAAAAAGAACAAGAGGTAGTACCATCTGCCAGGGACCTACTCAATACGGACGTTAGTACGATGTCAGACCTAGAGTTCAGAATCATGACTTTAAAGATACTAGCTGGGCTTGAAAAAAGTGTGGAAGATATCAGAGAAACCTTTCTGGAGAAATAAAAGAACTAAAATCTAACCAAGTCGAAATCAAAAAGGCTATTAATGAGGTGCAATTAAAAATGGGGGCACTAACTGCTAGGATAAATGAGGCAGAAGAGAGAATCAGATATATAGAAGACCAAATGATGGAAAATAAAAGAGGCTGAGAAAAAGAGAGATAAACAACAACAGGATCATGAGGGCAGAATTCGAGAGATAAGCAATACGATAAGAGGAAACAACATTAGAATAATTGGGATCCCAGAAGAAGAAGAAAGAGAGAGAGGGACAGAAGGTCTATTGGAGCAAATAATAGCAGAGAAGTTCCCTAATGGGGGGAAGGAAACAGGCATCAAAATCCAGGAGGCACAGAGAACCCCTCTCAAAATCAATAAAAATAGGTCAACACCCCGACATGTAATAGTAAAACTTATGAGTCTCAGAGACAAAGAGAAAATCCTGAAAGCAGCTCTGGGGAAGAGATATGTAACCTACAATGGTAGAAACTTTAGATTGGAAAAAGACCTATCCACAGACCTGGCAGGCCAGAAAGGACTGGCAGGATATCTTCAGAGCACTAAACGAGGAAAATATGCAGCCAAGAATACTATATGCAGCTAGGCTGTCATTGAAAATAGAAGGAGAGATAAAAATCTTCCAGGACAAACAAAAACTAAAGGAATTTGCAAACACAAAACCAGCCCTACAAGAAATATTGAAAGGGGTCCTCTAAGCAAAAAGAGAGCCTAAAAGCAGCATAGATCAGAAAGGAACACAGACAATATACAGTAACAGTCATCTTACAGGCAATAAAATGGCACTAAATTCATATCTTTCAATAGTTACCCTGACTGTAAATGGGCTAAATGCCCCAATCAAAAGACACAGGCTATCAGATTGGATTAAAAAACAAGACCCATCAATATGCTGTCTGCAAGAGACTCATTTTAGACCCAAAGACACCCCCAGATTGAAAGTGAGAGGGTGGAAAACCATTTACCATGCTAATGGACACCAAAAGAAAGCTGAGGTGGCAATCCTTATATCAGACAAATTAGATTTTAAAACAAAGACTGTAATAAGAGATGAGGAAGGACACTATATCCTACTTAAAGGGTCTATCCAACAAGAAGATCTAACAATTGTAAATATTTATGCCCCTAACATGGGAGCAGCCAATTATATAAGGCAATTAATAACAAAAGCAAAGAAACACATTGACAACAATACAATAATAGTGGGGGACTTTAACACGCCCCTGACTGAAATGGACAGATCATCTAAGGAAAAGATCAACAAGGAAATAAAGACTTTAAATGAAACACTGGACCAAATGGACTTCATAGACATATTAAGAACATTCCATCCCAAAGCAACAGAATACACATTCTTCTCTAGTGCCCATGGAACATTCTCCAGAACTGATCACATCCTAGGTCACAAATCAGGTCTGAACCAGTACTAAAAGATTGGGATCACTCCCGACATATTTTCAGAGCACAATGCTTTGAAACTAGAACTCAATCACAACAGGAAAGTTGGAAAGAACTCAGATACATGGAGGCTAAAGAGCATCCTACTAAAGAATGAATGGGTCAACCAGGAAATTAAAGAAGAATTAAAAAAACTGATGGAAACCAATGAAAATGAAAACATAACTGTTCAAAATCTTTGGGATACAGCAAAGGCAGTCCTAAGGGGAAAGTATATAGCAATACATGCCTTTCTCAAGAAACAAGAAAGGTCTCAAATACACAACCTAACCCTACACCTGAAGGAGCTGGAGAAAAACAACAAATAAAGCCTAAACCCAGCAGGAGAAGAGAAATAATAAAGATCAGAGCAGAAATCAACGAAATAGAAAGGAAAAGAACAGTAGAATGGATCAGCGAAACTAGGAGATGGTTCTTTGAAAGAATTAACAAGATTGATCAACCCCTGGCCAGACTTATCAAAAAGAAAAGAGAAATAACCAAAGTCAACAAAATCATGAATGAGAGGAGAGATCACAACCAGCACCAGAGAAATACAAACAAGTATAAGAACATATTATGAGCAACTCTATGCCAGCAAATTAGATAATCTGAAGAAATGGGTGCATTCCTAGAGATGTATCAACTACCAAAAGTGAACCAGAAAGAAATAGAAAACCTGAACAGACCTATAACCACTAACGAAATTGAAGCAGTCATCAAAACTCTCCCAACAAACATAAGCCCAGGGCCAGATGGCTTCCCAGGGGAATTCTACCAAACATTTAAAGAAGAATTAATACATCTTCTCCTGAAACTGTTCCAAAAAATAGAAATGGAAGGAAAACTTCCAAACTCATTTTATGAGGCCACCATTACCTTGATCCCAAAACCAGACAAAGACCCCATCAAAAAGGAGAATTACAGACCAATACCCTTGATGAACATGGATGCAAATATTCTCACCAAAACACTAGCCAATAGGATCCAATAGTACATTAAAAGGATTATTCACCATGACCAAGTGGGATTTATCCCTGGGATGCAAGTTTGGTTCAACATCCGCAAATCAATCAACGTGATACAATACATTAACAAAAGAAAGAACAAGAATCATATGATCCTCTCAATAGATGCAGAGAAAGCATTTGACAAAGTACAGCATCCTTTCTTGATCAAAACTCTTCAGAGTATAGGAATAGAGGTTACATACCTCAATATCATAAAAGCCATTTATGAAAAACATACAGCAAATATCATTCTCAATGGGGAAAAGCTGAGAGCTTTTCCCCTAAGGTCAGGAATGCGGCAGGGGTGACCACTATCCCCACTGTTATTCAACATAGTACTAGAAGTCCTAGCCACAGCAATCAGACAACAAAAAGAAATCAAAGGCATCCAAATCAGCAAAGAGGGAGTCAAACTCTCACTCTTTGCAGATGACATGATACTGTATGTGGAAAACCCTAAAGACTCTACCCCAAAACTGCTAGAACTCATACAGGAATTCAGTCAAGTGGCAGGATATAAAATCAATGCACAGAAATCAGTGGCATTCCTATACACCAACAACAAGACAAAAGAGAGACAAATCAAGGAGTCGATCCCATTTACAATTGCACCCAAAACCATAAGATACCAAGGAATAAATTTAACCAAAGAGGCAAAGGATCTGTACTCAGAAAACTATAAAATACTCATGAAAGAAATTGAAGAAGACACAAAGAAATGGAAAAACTTTCCATGCTCATGGATTGGAAGAACAAACATTGTGAAGATGTCAATGCTACCTAGAGCAATCTACACATTCAATGCAATCCCCATCAAAATACCATCCACTTTTTTCAAAGAAATGGAACAAATCATCCTAAAATTTGTATGGAACCAGAAGAGACCCCGAATAGCCAGAGGAATGTTGAAAAAGAAAAGCAAAGCTGGCGGCATCACAATTCCGGACTTCCAGTTCTATTACAAAGCTGTCATCATCACGACAGTATGGTACTGGCACAAAAACAGACACATAGATCAATGGAACAGAATCGAGAGCCCAGAAATGGACCCTCTACTCTATGGTCAACTCATCTTTGACAAAGCAGGAAAGAATGTCCAATGGAAAAAAGACAGTCTCTTCAACAAATGGTGTTGGGAAAATTGGACAGCCACATGCAGAAGAATGAAACTGGACCATTTCCTTACACCACACACAAAAATAGACTCCAAATTGTTGAAAGACCTAAACGTGAGACAGGATTCCATCCAAATCCTAAAGGAGAACACAGGTAGCAACCTTTTCGACCTCAGCTACAGCAACTTCTTCCTAGAAACATAGCCAAAGGCAAGGGAAACAAGGGCAAAAATGAACTATTGGGATTTCATCAAGATAAAAAGCTTTTGCACAGCAAAGGAACAGTCCACAAAACCAAAAGACAACCGACAGAATGGGAAAAAATATTTGCAAATGACCTATCAGATAACAGGCTAGTATCCAAAATCTATAAAGAATTTATCAAACTCAACAGCCAAAGAACAAATAATACAATCAAGAAATGGGCAGAAGACATGAACAGACATTTTTTCAAAGAAGACATCCAAATGGCCAACAGACACATGAAAAAGTGCTCAACATCGCTCGGCATCAGGGAAATCCAAATCAAAACCTCAATGAAATACCACCTCACACCAGTCAGAATGGCTTAAATTAACAAGTCAGGAAATGACAGATGTTAGCGGGGATGCGGAGAAAGGGGAACCCTCCTACACTGTTGGTGGGAATGCAAGCTGGTGCAACCTCTCTGGGAAACAGTATGGAGGTTCCTCAAACAGTTGAAAATAGAGCCACCATACGATTCAGCAATTGCACTACTGGTATTTACCACAAAGATACAAATGTAGGGATCCGAAGGGGTACGTGCACCACAATGTTTATAGCAGCAGTGTATCCAAACTGTGGAAATAGCCAAACTGTGGAAAGAGCCAAGATGTCCATCAACAGATGAATGGATAAAGAAGAAGTGGTATATATACAAATGGAATATTATGCAGCCATAAAAAGGAATGAGATCTTGCCATTTGCAACGACGTGGATGGAACTGGAGGGTGTTATGCTGAGTGAAATAAGTCAATCAGAGAAAGACATGTATCATATGACCTCACTGATATGAGGAATTCTTAATCTCAGGAAACAAACGGAGGGTTGCTCTAGTGGTGGGGGGTGGGAGGGATGGGGTGGCTGGGTGATAGACATTGAGGAGGGTATGTGCATGGTGAGCGCTGTGAATTGTGCAAGACTGTTGAATCAAAGAGCTGTACTTCTGAAACAAATAATGCAATGTATGTTAAGAAAAAAAAAAGAAGAAGATAGCAGGAGGGGAAGAATGAAGGGGAGTAAGTCAGAGGGGGAGAAAACCATGAGAGAAGATGGACTCTGAAAAACAAACTGAGGGTTCTAGAGGGGAGGGGGGGTGGGGGGATGGGTTAGCCTGGTGATGGGTATTAAAGAGGGCACATTCTGCGTGGAGTACCGGGTGTTATGCACAAACAATGAATCATGGAACACTACATCAAAAACTAATGATGTAACATATGGTGATTAACATAACAATAAAAAATTAAAAAAAGATAAAGGAATAATAAAAAAATCAATTAAAAAAATAAGCAGTGCAGAGCTGGGGTGGGCTGTGTCTGAGTGTCCTTCTCCAGGTGGTGACAGGGCGGCCCATGGGTCCAGCTGGCTCCAGCTGCTGGGGGACTGGTGGAGTTTCCCAGGCTGAGTGAGGGCAGAGAGGGTGGAGCAGGGGCCTCTCAGCCCTTCCCCTAAGCCAGAGGGAACCCCTCCTTTGTTGGAAATGTGATTATCTCCATTTCCATTCTTCAGATGTGTTCCTCAGGCCAGGGTCATCTGGCCTCCAAGCATCTGGGCCACAGGTCTTCGAGAATAGCTTCTTCTGCAAATAGCCATGCAGGATGGAGAGGCTAGACCTTTAGCAGCGTGAGGACTGTTGTCCCGAGAGCCACTTCTGTTGTCACCTGCTGATTAGAAAATCATCTCAAGTGCTCTCAGCACCTCGGCTTGGCTTTGATAGCTTCTGCTGAGTATATTAAAGCATAATTTACCAGGGCCTGAGTGCCTGGCATTGTCAGAAGTGATTTACATAATCACCTCTTCTTCAGATTCCCATCAGAACTCTAGTGATGTGGAGAGTGTGATGATGATGCAGCCCTGCTCCACCCCAAAGGCTTTAAATATGAGGTCGAGGATTTCCTTTAAGAGTTCATTACATATTAAATGATTTCCTTGTAAGAAAAGTGAACCTAAAATCATGTGAAATAAGCAGAAAGTCAGCATGAGAAAAGCACAGGTCTGGGACAGGAACAGTGTTCATGTAATATCCCGATCATGTATCCAGACTCTGCTGTCAACCATCTGGAGTGAGGAAATGGAGCATCGTTCTGTTCTCTGGAGTTGTTTTCAGCCATCCCAGCATCCTGGCCTCATCGTCTGTGTGTAGAAGGAAATGAGCTGGAAGACAAAACATGGGTTTCATCTTGAACCCTCTGCTCCCGACAGGTGTGAACGTGGGCGGCTCCTTTAGGGTCCCCGTGCTTCTAGTGTGTTCCCGAGCGGGCAGCACCCACACCACCTGTTAGAAGTGCCCATCCTGGACCTGCTGAATCCCAAACATGGAAGGTGGGGACCAGCCACAGTGCTCACCAGTCCTCTAGGGAACTGTGATGACACTTGAGTCTGAGAACTGCTGGCCTAGCCTTTCTGAACCTCACTTTCTTGTCTGGCCCACTTCCCAGAGTGGTGAACCAGTATCAGGAAAGATAATTTGACTTGGATGCTCTGAAATTTCCAGACGACCTAGCCACATGGCTCCTGAATGCTTGAAATGTTGAGATGTGCTGTAAGTGTTAGATACACATCAGATCTCAAAGACTTAGAGTGAACAAAAGAATGGGAAACATCTTTTTAAAAATTGGTTATATGTTGAAGTGATACTATTTTGGATATGGAGGTAAAATCGAGCATATCATAAAATGAATTTTAGCTGTTTTTTTTTTAAAGATTTTATTTATTTATTTGACAAAGAGAGACACAGCGAGAGAAGGAACACAAGCAGGGGGAGTGGGAGAGGGAGAAGTAGGCTTCCCGTGGAGCAGGGAGCCCGATGTGGGGCTCCATCCCAGGACCCTGAGACCATGACATGAGCCGAAGGCAGACGCTTAACAACTGAGCCACCCAGGGGCCCCTTACCTGTTTCTTTTTCATCTTTTTTGATGTGACTGTTGGAAAATTTAAGTTACATTTGTGTCTCACATGGTATTTCTATAGCATTAGACCCTATCAGATGCCACAGGCAATGCTGTTAACATGCTGTTCCTGCTTGGTCTGGGCCATAGCCATGAGACCCATGTGGCTCTTTGAATTAACCTAAAAAAAATTAAATTCACTGCCTTAGTCACATTAACTGTATTTCAGGTGCTCAGAAGTCACATGTGGCCACCACACTGAACAGTGGAAATTGAGAACAATCCACTGTAGTGGAAATTATAGTATTAGAGGTTAAGAGGAGGGCATTTAGTTACCAGAGTTCCAGTCTGGCTTTGACAAAGTTTCAGCCATGTTGCCTGCCTCCCAAACTTCACTGCCTCCTCTTCCTTGTGGGTAAGTCTCTGATTTTGTTTAAGGCTGCACTTTAAATGCATTCAGGGGCTCAAGTTGGTACCCTCCCCAGAATCTGTGATTTCTTTGGGGGTAGGCATATGCACTAACTCTGGCCAAAGAGACATGAGGGAAATTATTGAAGTTACAGGGGTAGTTTCTGGGAAAGGTCTGGCTATTGTCTGGCAGGAATATAATGCTTAGGGGGCCTGCAGCCACTTTGTGACTGTGAGGTGGAACGCTTACCTAGTACGAAAGCCAGTATGTCAAAGATGGTAGGGCAGGGAGCAGGAAGGAACTAGGGTGCTTGGTAATGGTTGAGAGCTGATGGGACAGCCAACTCTGGCACTGCCCCCACTGAACTTTTTATGTGAAGTGATGTACATTCTTGTTGTTTTAGTGCTTTCAGATGTATTTTCTCTTACTTGCAATCAGAAGCACTCTAGCCCATTATCCTTGGGCCAGTCACTGACCTTTCTAAGCCAGCATTTCTCATCTCTAAGACATGAACACAGAGTTCTTACCTCATTATATGAGATCATGTGATACTGATGCTAGCAGACATTTATGTCGCACTTACCACGTACCAGACTGTTCAAAATAGCAGACTCATGTAGCATCCATATAATGCTTACCTCGGGATCCTGAACCTTATATATTCTCAGCACTTACCATTGTAATCATTGCCACAGAAGCAGGTGATTAATTCAGACATTCTCTTCCTAAACATTTTACTTACCATGGGAAGAAGTAGTCTTTCTGGTTCTTCTCCCACCTTTCCAGGAGGACTTGAGAAGCAGTTGAAAAAATGTTTCTGCCCCTATGCCAATTTTGGAAATTCACATCCTCTCACAACTGAATGACCTAGGAATCAATACATAGAACACTGCCTTCCCAATGTTCAGGTTATAATGCATATATTTGGAAATAGACTCATGATAAAATTTCCTGAAAATCTCCCTGGAAGCTAAAAAATTTCATCCTAAGAGTGACTCCTAGATACATTCTAAGCTTCTCGAGTTTTGCTCTGTTGGTACACCACGCTCCACTTGTCACTGTCAGGTGCAGAAGTAGCATCTCAATCAGTCATCTGCTTCTTAATGCTTTGTCAAGATCTCCGAAAGGTTGAAGATTGACCCTACTTGAAAGCTAACTAGTTAGCCGACGACCATAGTCTCCTGGAAGCTGGCTCAAGTCTTGGCCCAGGGACATGGACTTCATCTCTCAGGGTTCAACAGGGATGTGGCTTTCCTGTTGACATTGCCCCCCTCCTCTCCCCTGCCCCCTGCCCCCCAACTCAAGAAGGTGCCAGGGAGGTGGGCCCATGTGGATGATGCACACACACACACAATTCATGGAGATTTGCATCAGAACTGAAGAATTCTGAGTTTAAGGAATCCTACTCTTATAAAGAGAGGTATTGGGGCATCTGGGTGGCTCAGTCGTTAAGCGTCTGCCTTGGGCTCAGGTCATGATCCCAAGGTCTTGGGATCGAGCCCCCCATCGAGCCCCGCATCCGGCTCCCTGCTCAGCAGGAAGCCTGCTTCTCCCTTTCCCACTCCCCCTGCTTGTGTTCCCTCTCTCTCTGTGTCTCTCTCTGTCAAATAAATAAATAAAATCTTAAAAAAAAAAGAGAGGGGTAGCAAAGCTGCCTCACCTTTGCTCCAAAGGGAGATATTATCTTTATTATCCTGATCAGGAGACAAATCTGTCTTTTGCCCCAACGAGGCATTATCCCTCTCTCCTAAGGCTTTTGCCATACAAACAGCCTTGGGAAAATAGTTCAGGGCAAAGGCCTGAACACACAGGATGTGCAGAGATGAGAGACTCTGGGATGGATTGTCTCCCAACACTCTCTCTTCGCATGGGGTGCAGTGGAAAACCCACAGGGTCTCGCCTCTACCACTGTCTTCATGGATACCCTGTTGGTATGTAGCAGAGAGATTGCTGTTTGCATGTGGCTCCAAGCTGCCCCAGCCCCCAAATTTTACTTTCTAAATAAATCATTCTCAGTGGTCCCCATTCAGATTACCAGGGAAGTGAATCTGTTTGGTCCAGCTTGGGTCTGTACCCTGTCTTGGATCACTGAGCTGTGACCAGCAGGCAGGGTCAGTTGGTACCAACACACTGCTCACCTTCGTAGGTGGATAAGAGGGGCAGATCTTAGGGTGAGGGCAGGGATACAGCTTTAGTAAAGACTCATCTAATGAACATTTATTGCATAACTGGTGTTACCATCGTTGGCAGCAGCAAACTCTTTAGAAGTCTTCTAAATCACTTAGTTATTTGAGTCATCAAACATGACTCAAATAACTTCAGCAGAAAACAGTCACCATAATAAAGTTATTTAATTATACAGTCTGCATTTTCTGAATATTCAAAAAATTGCATTGTGCCACCCTGCTGTGTGTGTTCAGAGCAATGCTTGACAGCTCTTTTTTTGGCTGATGGCTTGCTGGGTTTTGCTCTTTGAAGGTGTCAAACTCATTTGTATTGCCACTGAAATGTGCTGTTTATGTAAATCCTACCCAGAAAAACAGAAAAGCAATTGCAAAACCAATCCAGCAGCCAGAGAAAAAGCAGTCCATTGAAAAGGGATTATGGGTGGGGGAGGCATGGAGTTCTGGAAAGCAGAAGTATGGTCTCCACCGGATCCACCGGTGAGAAGCTGTCGTGCAAGGCTGCTCCCAGGCCTGTTCTGCTGAATGTGGATGGAGGGGTCAGAATGGGCAGTTGGGTTCTCCTCTTCATGGCCTTCCTCCTTTTGATCTTTATCAGTGGAATCCTTCCCTTTCCTAATCACCAGCCTCTCAGGAAACAAGGCTCTGAGCTCGTGAATGTATAGTTCGGTGTCGAACGAGTTTTCATCCTGCATGATACTTCATGGGCTTATCTACATTTTAATTATTCTCCCATCATGAAAAGAAAGAGAAGTCCAAAGAGAGAAACCCGATTAAAGTCTGTTCAAGACAAAGCAGAGGGTAAGGGACGCCTGGGTGGCTGCGTCGGTTAAGCGTCCAACTCTAGTAGATCTTGGCTCAGGTCTTGACCTCAGGGCTGTGAGTTCAAGCTCCGTTTTGGGCTTCACGCTGGGTGTGGAGCCTACTTAAGAAACAAAACAAAACAAAACAAGACAAGGCAGAGGGTAAGAAAGGGTCAGTTGTGCGCACTGGGTCAGCACTAGTCTCTAGTTTAGAAAACGTCAACAACCAACATCTAAGGAGATGAAGGGAGTGGGACTGATTTCCTCTGCCCTTGGAAGTACTTGAACCCATCTGTTCCCCTGCCTTGTGTCCTGTAATTGGAGAGGCCTCATCCGGCCCACTAGTTAACCACTTCCCGGGCATTGGGACTACTTATCCTCAAGCAGTGCTGCATCAGACCCTGAGCATTGAGTCTGCCTTCCTCCAAACACACATGGGAGCTGACCTCTTGCCTCATACCCCACCTCATACCCCTGCCTGTGGTTTTTCTCTTGTCCTTGACGTGTGTCCTAGGCCCTATAGCTTGACTATTAGACAGTGGCTTCCTGCCTCCTATCTCCATTGTCTTTCTAGGGCTTGTGTATTCATTCATTTATTCATTCATTCATTCATTCATTCATCCTTCTAGGTTTATTTTTGCATGCTCAAACATTGGACTAAGCATTTTGATGCCTTTATAAACCATTTGAGGCTAAGTTACAAGACATCCTGCATACTCACTCCCCAAATATTCTACTTGTGTTTTCTTAAGAACAAGGACATTCTCTTACACAACCACAGAACAATAATCAATATCAGATCATTTAACATTGAACAATACTACTATCAAATCTACTGTCCACACTGAGCGTTGTCAGCTGCCCAGTGATGCCCATGCTAGTCCTTTCCCCCTCCCTCAACATCCAATCCAGTACCACATGTGTTCAGTTGTCAGTTCTCTTGAGCCTCCTTGATTTGAAACAGCCCCTCAGCATGGTGTTCTTGACCTTGATGTTTTAAAAAGTAGAGGTCAGTTATTTTGAAGACTATCCTTCAGTTTGGGTTTGCCTGATGTTTTGTGATGGACTGATTCAGTTTGTGCATTCTGGGCAGTAATGCCACACACATGCTTGGTGTTCCCATCAAGATACCATCTCAGATGTTACATGGCATTGGCTTGTCCCAATCTTGCTGATTTTAGCTTCCATCCTTGGTTTACAGTGGTGTTCACCAGCTCTCTTCTCTCTATAGTTCCTAGTTTCCCCTTTCACACACCAGCTCTATGCCCAGCATGGAGCTTGAACTCACAACCCTAAGGTCAAGAGTTGCATGCTCTACCAACTGAGCCAGCCAGTCACCCCTTTCTCACACTAATTTTTTAAAAGCAAAAATCTTAGCCTTTTTGGTTTTACATTAACCAACAATGTTACCAGGACTTTAAACAATACTTTTATTTCATAAAAGATAAAGAACTTCACTTGAATCCACCAAAGGTGGTAAAAGGTGTCTGGTAAAAAAAAAAAATACGGGGACATTGCACCTGGGGATTTGTTCCAGTGTCTCTGGACTGCAGTAGGAGGTAAGATCTCAATTTTCCCTCTCCCATCCAATCAGGCAGCAGCGAGAGAGAGGACACACCTGAGGTCATGGAGACATCACACAATCTCCAGCTGTCCACCAAAGTCGAAAGCATTGGTTCTCAAACTTGACCACGATCAGAATCCTCTGGAGTGCTCATGAAAACACAGCTTCCTGGGACCCCCAGTTGATTCAGATTCTAGGGTACAGAGTTTGCATTTCTAGCAAGGTCCACGGTGATGCTGATACAGCTGTTCCAGGCAACCATCCCACTTTGAGAACCACTAGTCTAGACCTCTTTAAAATGACAACTAGTAGTGTCCCCCTCAAACTGAGAATCTATCTCTCTGGGACTTGTCCTGTCCCTCAGTCTCACCTAAGAAGTCCTTGGCCATCTCAGGGTCTACTGACCTTCAGCTCTTTGTGTCACTTCCGTTTGCTACTGGCTATGAAAATTACTTCACTTGAATCACTAAAAAAAAAAAAAAAAAAAAAAAGATTTTTTAGGAAAATTGAAAATCCATTCCAGCTGTTCTGCTCCAAAATCATTCCCTCCTCATTTATAAGTAACCAAAGTGCTTATAAAATATGTAGACTCTGGAGTTTCAGCTCCACAGATCCTGGTTCATGCAGCCAGGGGCCCAAGCCAGAAAATTACATAAACCCTACCCACATCCCCCCCAATAGATCAACTGTAGCAAATCCTGGTCTTCTTTACTAGATCCTTTTACCCAGTTTCTAGAAAAAGGTACTCAAATGTGTTAAAATGCAGATACCAGACCTCAGCTCCCCACGTCACCCCAGTGTTCTCAAGTCAGCAAGCCCCCCGCCTGTACTTGACCATATGCCCCAGGTGAATCTGAGAAGCATTGTTCCCCAGGAAAGTGAGAGCTCCAGTCTTGGGGCTCTGCACAATAAGAGTCAACTCATCACTCAGCAAATATTGATTTTCAGCATGAATTGTTTTAGCAAAACAGAGAAGTTGGAACTTGCTGGAGTAATTGTTCCTAATGGTATGAAAACACATCTCCTAGGGCTGTTCCAGATGCTGCCTTTGAAGACCACCTCCACCCAGCTTCCAGAGGGCTGGCAGGGAAGAGAAGAGAGTGCACACGTCAACTTTAAATACACGTTCTCTTACTTTGAACGTGGCCCCATGCACACTTTTCTAGCCATATTAAACCGTTCAGACACTGTCAATACTCAAAGGCCCTCCAGGGCAGACACCACCCAGAATGTAACTTACTGCCAAAGTGATGAGGAGAAATATTCTCCTGTAAGGTAAAACCCACTGGGGTGCCATCAGCACGGGGAACAGATGGGAAAGGGGAGCCCTCTTCTCTAGCCTTGAGGTGTCTTGGTCGACACCCACCCCCACCCTCCTGGCTCCATCTTGGCCACTTCTTCTCTTGTCTACAGAAGTCTGAGCACATCTTCAGAGTTCTCTTTCATCGTGAAGTCTTCCCAGAGGCCCCCAAGATGAAAGGGGTCCATGTTCCCTAAATCATAATGCAGTATCCAGTCTGGCCTGCATGCATTTGAAGAGTACCTTGTTTGCTTGACTGTCTCCCTCCCACAGTGGATTGTGAGCTCACAAGAGAAGACACCAGGCCTTTGTTTTCATCCCTGTAACTTTCAGGCAGAGAGAAGGTGAGAGTTGGAGAGAACGATAATGATAAATGTAAGCAACTGATGAATGTCTGTAAAGAGTATATGGGAGTTCTTTGCATAATTCTTACAACTTTTTTTGTGGAAACTTAATTTTTTAAGAAAGTGTGTATTAATGGATTATTCAAGTTGCTATCGTTGTTTTTAAGTAGCAGGATTATGGGCAGTGTTCCTTTTTATTTTTGTATATCTGTTTTCTACCAAATATTGTCATAAGCATTAACTATCTTTGAAATCAGAGAACAAATAAAATGATACAAATGATTCTTTCTTTTCATACATACTCCAACTGTGCTTTTCTTTTCAATTATTTTATTTATTTATTTGAGAGAGCAGAGTGAGAGAGAGAATACAAGTTGGGGGGGAAGGTGCAGAGGGAGAGGGAGAAGCAGACACCCCCCTGAGCAGGGAGCCCCATTGCCTGGCTTGATCCCAGAACCCCGGGATCATGACCTGAGCTGAAGGCAGATGCTTAACCGGCTGAGCCACCCAGGCACAGTGAGCTTTTCTTTTCTGTCTGCTGGTTAAGGTCTCCGTGCCTACTTCCCTAAAGGATTTGAGGTAGTTTAGAGCCAGAAATACACAGGAACACTGGGTGTTTTACACAACTAATGAATCGTTGAACACTACATCAAAAACTAATGATGTACGATATGTTGGCTAATTGAATATAATAATAAAAAATAAATAAAAACAAAGCTGGTAATTTTACAGACAAAAAAAAAGAAAAGAAAAGAAACACACACAAACTAGCACCAATAAGACCCAATCTGCACACAAAAGTGGGTGGGGAAGATAATTAACTCATGCAACTGTAGATGAGAGCATTTGATCCTCTTGCCCCCTCCTTATTTGGGGAAGCCTGAATTTTTCCAGATCCCACCCTATTGGTTATATCTATTCTCCATGCACAATCAGCATGTTTCCAGGAGAGTTTCACTATCATGAGGACACCCTTTCTGCTGACCCTCTGTCTGCTCCTCAGTCCCGAAATGTGAGGCCACTAGCTCTTTGAGGAGTCACTTAAGTACCTTCCTTTTTGACTTTTCTGCCTTGCTAAACTCTCAGCAATATTACAGAGATCATTATCTTCTCTGGTACTTTTAGCATTGTTACCATGTAAAGATCTAGACAATACTCGGCAGATGCCAAATCCCCAAGATAATGGCTGTTATTTTAAGGATCTTCCTCCTCTTCAAACATGGTTACCAAGATAACACACACAGATCACAGGCATCCTCACTACAATGAGCTGGGTTTCTGAACATATAAACAGTGTAATGTGCAAGTCTCTGGATTAGACTGACGTGCTGTGGGGTGAAGTCGGAATGGTAGAACTCTGCCAGGGGTGGTGAAGGTGCTTGGGTTTCCTTCCAAACAATGCATGGGGAGCCTGGAGGAAATGCCTCCAGCAAAGCCCACTGCTGAGCTGGGACGCCCTGTTCTCCTCTTAAAGGGCCACCGCAAGGTTACAGCCAGTCCACATCTGAATTCTTTTATGTATGTTTCTCTGTGTGTTTTAACATATGTTTATTCTTACTTTACCAGTTGTTAGAAATAGTACAATTTCTTAGAAATACTTGTTTGTGGTAACTCTCCAGATCTCTGTGGCCATGCTCAAGGGAAGGCTCGAAATAGTGATGACTGCAAAACCCTCTACTCAATAGGTTGATCATCAAACAAGACCTTATTTATCACAAAGGAGCTGTTTTGGATGATGTTTGGCCTATAGCACATCTGTTCAATAAAAACCTATGGAACAGTTCAGTAACTGAATGTCTAACCAGCTACTAGGAACTCCTCCTAGCCACATTTATTTATAGAGCGGGGGTTCCTGGATCACGCAGAGTAGCAGAGACCTCAGCAAACTTCTAGGGCAGACAGAAGGGGTCCGCAGAGCCACACCCTCGCCATCAGCTTGGAGCTTGTCAGGAATGCAGAACCTCAGGCTCCAGCCTGGAACTTCTTAATCAGAATCTGCATTTGCCCAGAATCCCCAGGGCACTTGAGTCCCACTCAGGAAACGCTGCACGTGTCTGCCGACTCCCACCTTCAGTGCTGGGGGGAGGAGGTAGGGCTTACTGAAAGGCCGGGTGAAGAGCAAGCTGGTCACAGGGCAGGCAGGTGCTCCTCCAAAAGATGTTTTTATTTTTGTAAAAGATATTTTAAATAAAAATTCTGTCCATCTTAAATATACTTGAGAAGAATGTTATTTGAAGGGGACCTGTGGTAAATCTTGTTTTCTGGTGGAAGTAAGAGGAATGTATGCTGGCTGCAGCCTGAATCTGAGCTGAACACTGCTTTAGGCATGACACACACATGTGTGCATGGCTGACCCTTGAGCAACACGGGTCTGAACCACGTGGGTCCACTTACATGTGGGTATTTTCCAATAAATACAGTATAGTTCTGTAAAAGTATTTTCTCTTCATTTACTTTATTGTGAGAATACAGTATATAATACATATAGCATACAAAATATGTGTTAATCAAATATTTTGTTATTGGTAAGGCTTCTGGCCAATAGTAGTTACGTTTTTTGGGGAATCAAAAGTTACACTTGGATATTTTACTGTGCCGAGGGTCAACACCCCTAACCCCCGTGTTGTTCAAGACTCAACCACATATACATGTGAATATGTATATATACCTATACTTATGTGTGTGTACATATGTATCTCTTTTCTTCTCAGCACCAAAGCACTTGGCTACGAATCCCACCTTATGGGTTAAGCAGGTGATGCCCAGGTTGGGGGCCGTGAGTGACTGCATGTGAGGAGTGGGGCAAAGCTTGGAGAGAACCCATGCCCCTCTGGCTCTACCTCACTTCCTTCTTTATGCATAAAATTAAGAATCCTTTTCTGATCCCAAGCACTTCCTAATTTGTTCTGATCATTGGATTGTGTGTATGAAGGTATGTGGGGTAGGCTTTTCCAGTTACTCCTGCTGTGTAATAAAACACCTGGCCTGACAATTGTCACATTTGCTAGAAAAATCAAACCCCACAAGCTGCACTGTAGGTTCCCTGTAAGGATTCAAGAGGGGACCAAGCCAAAGCATGGCGAGGCCTGGCAAGGCCCGGCTGGTGGGCTTTCCTCCCCATCCTCCCTGTGCCTGCCAGCTCCCATTCACTCTCTCTGCCTCAGTTTCTGCATTTGTAAAGTGAGCTAATAGTAGCAACAGCTCCTATTATTACTATCAAATAGGATCAACACCAAATATGGTAAATACCATGCACTCCTTCTGATATGATGCCCGAAACAGAATAAATGCTCCATGACTAGTTGCTGTTACTGCAGGCAGTGATAATGATTCTTACGTGACGAAGTTCCAGTTATGGGAACCCAAAAGATGGTGACCAACTCTATCTGAGCGAGAGGTGCTGGAAAATATGTGACTGTGGATCTACAAGAACCAAACTCCCAGTTATCTGATTGCCAAGTTGGGGGTGAGGGAGAAGCTTTGTGTGCGTGCATGTGTGTATATGTGTGTGAGCACGCACTTGTGCATGTGTTTTTACTGCAAACTTCTAAATATAACCATCTTCCTTTAAAAATGAGGTATTCAATGGAAATAAGCCTTTTTTAAAAAGTGCCAGGTGACTTTTCATCTGTCACAAAGAAGTTCCTAGTTGTTGCAATGTTCAGACCTTGAGAAACGAGGACTTTTACATATTTAAATAAACTCTGGTTTTGAGTTTCTTCTTTTGAAATCTGACAACCAAGATACCCAGACAATTTTTTCAAAATAAACAACCTATGCTTATGACTTGCTGGATTAAAAAAAAAAAAAAAGATGCAGGTGATTTTTTTTTCAAAGATTTATTTATTTGACAGAGAGAGACACAGCAAGAGAGGGAACACAAGCAGGGGGAGTGGGAGAGGGAGAAGCAGGCTTCCCGCAGAGCAGGGAGCCTGATGCTCGATTGCAGGACCCTGGGATCATGACCTGAGCTGAAGGCAGACGCTTAACGACTGAGCCACCCAGGCACCCTGATGCAGGTGATTTTTTAAGAGTCCTTGAACTAAAGCAAATCCTTTCCCCCCAAAGTCTATATTTTGTTCCCCAGCCCCTGCTGCAGAAAGAAGTTTCAGCCAGCTAAGGGGGCCAACTGCAGTTAGCTGGAGCTTGGGCAGCGTTCTGCACAGCACAGCCCTTTGAGTAGATGGTTTACTCTGGCCAGGCTGTTGTTCTGCTCGAGTGGGGAAGCAGGCGAGCTTCTTTGGATGTTTGCACTGACAGCCATTGTGTGGCACTCATGGCCTTGAGCTACAGTTTGTGTGTGAATATGACTCTGATAGTTGGGGGGTAAGCCAGCCTACAGGTGCCAGGACACTTCGGACCAGCGCTGACTTCCTCCTTTCATGGCCCATGGCCAACGACTGAGGGGGTGGGTACAAAAGGCTGGCTTCCTCTGCCTCCAAGAGAGACCTGCTCTGGGTACCAGGCATGCTCCAGAGCTCCGCATGGGATCAGGCTGAAGCTGGTCTCCTGCTGATGCCATAAGCTTACTTAGCCTTCCTCCTCTCCATCTTCCTTCCATCACTGCCTTTCTCCTCATCCTAAACAAACCAGAATCCCCCTTCCTGTCTCTGCTTCTAGAAATCCAGCCACCAGCACTGCCCCTTACAAAGACTGAGACAAGAACAGTACCCCTACCATGGTGTGTGTGAGCCCAGAGCACCGAGGCCAAGGAGCCAGTCCACAACGGGAAAGGCCATGGGTCCCTGAGGGCACAATGCTGCGCCATCAGGACTTTGGGGGAGGGGAGACCCATCCACTGAGCTGGGGACTGCACATCCACGGAAGGCACAGGAAGATACCATCCTTTATGGAAGAAGCCAGGTTGCAGGACCTTCAGGATTAGGGTCGCCCCTTAGCGGACATCATTCCCAAAGGTCAAGACCAGGATGACAGCGGCACCCGTACCTCCCTGGTGTGGCTGATCTCTACTGCCTCATACTCTTTACTGGCATTTGAGACTCTGCTCCTCTCTGCCAACTTTCACTTCAACTCACACTCTTCTCTTAAACATGGCTCTGACTTGCTTTTTCTCTCCCCTCTGAGCCAGAATGCCACTGTGATATTCGGTGAGGGCGTTCGTCTTCATTCCCCCAGAGAGGCATGGACGGTGATCTCCCAGGACAGCAAGAAATGGACAGCAAGCAATTGGACTGAATTCTGTCTCTTTGCATGGGAGCCAGGCATTTATGTCCTGGTCCCTGTCTCAGTTTCTTCCTTTTGGCCACCCCTCAAACCCTACACAGGTTGCAAACAGTTAGTATTGTTCTCACCCCCCACGTTTTATACTATATGTTAGGACACTGTTCCCACCAGCAGGAATGGCCTTCCGCATCTGACAAATCCTGCTCATCACTCAAGACCCAAATCAAAAGTCAGGTGCTTCTGCTTCTGTGACTGTTCTAAGCCCTGTCTCCTCCAGCAATTTCCTTCTCGTTTTAATGCCCTTGCAGCTGACACACATCTTCACGGAGCCCTCTGATTGCAATTAGAAATCTATGTCAGCACTTCTTTAATGTACATATGAACCCCTGTGGGTCTTGTTAAAGTGTGGTTCCTGATTCAGCACCTCTGGGGTGGGGCCTGAGATTCTGCATTTCTCCCAAGCTCCTTGGAGCTGATGTTGCTGGTCCACAGGGTATCGGTGGATTAGCGAGGGCTTTTGTGACTCCTTTGTCCCCTCTCCTAGATACTTAGGAGGAGCAGTCTGTCTGATTTACCTTTGTAGCTTCTCCCTTGCCCGAACCAGTACTACACACACCTCACAGGCTCACATACTGGTGGGTTTAAATAGATTAGCACATGCCTAATAAGCATGTAGTGAAAGGTTGCTGTAACTTAGATTAAAATGGGAAAACACAGATAAGCCCCCTGTTCCTTGAAGGCTCTCTGCTAGGATGTTATTGGCATGCAGATGGTGGGAGGGTATCTACATTTTTGGATCTGGTAGTATGAGCTCTATGCAAGGTGCTTCATGTAACCTGTCTCCTTTCTCTTCAGTGTTACACGATAAGGACACAGTATGGTCCCTGCCTCTTAGACGATGAACCTGGGCGGTGCTAGCCACACAAGAACGAGTTGGTTAGGAGGTGGTGGGCTTCCAAGGCAGTCTTGCCCATCAGAGGCTGGTTCCCACTGCGATGCCATGAGGAAGAGCCTTGCTCTTCCTTATGTAGGAGTCTATAGTGCTGGATTTTACCAACGACTACCCAGTTAAGGGTAGTTTGGGGGTAAGTTGTTGAGGGTAGGTTTTACGTCTTTCCTCCAAGTACACTGCAGAACATTCTCTGCACATCTTGAGAAAGTCGTAGGCTGCCTTTCCCTCTGCCAACTCAGCTTATTTCAGCTTACTTCAGCCCCTGTGATGACTCTCCGTTGTACTTCCATGTGTCCCTGAGCTCTGTTTCTAGGGGACTTTCTGGACACTCCTTCGCCAGCTCCCCTCCCCACCATGCCCCCAAGCAGCTCTCTTCACTTCCCGGCCCTCTGCAATGTAGAACTCACTGATATCCATGGCCGTCTTGCAAGCACTGCTGAGCTGTGCAGTTCAGAGATGGCGTCACAGCCTGAAGAGTGAGAACTGGGGCTTCAGAGCCTGGCTGAATGAGGTCTGATTCCTGGCTGTGACGTTTATTAGTTGTGCAACCTTGATCTTGAAGCCATGGTTTACCCTCTTCGAGCCTGTGTTTCTTATTCAGTAAAGTAGGGATGATGACTAAGCCATCACCCTCTTCAGGGGGTGGCTAAAAGCCTGAAATGAGGGGTGTATTTATGTTCTCAACGGGGTCCCACAGAAAGTTCCGGGAGGGAATTGATACTTGAAAGAAGGGAATGACACAGTATTGTTCAGGCTTCTAGCCAAGGGCAGACCCCGGTCTGTTTCATTCTGGGAGGCTAAACCTCCAACAGATGATTCGTCTCTTTACTGGCTTGAAGAGCCAGGGTCAGAGTTCAGGGTGACTGCAGCTGCTGGAGAGGCGGAGTTGGGGCGGGGGGTCCTGCATTCTGTGTATGGCTCTGCCTGACTCTCAGCTGATCCCTCAACCACAAGCTCAAGTAGCCCTGCTAAGGGTCAAGATGCTGAGCTGAGATTTGTTTTCCTATCTGGGAAAGAAGGTTTTCAGTTAAAGCCTGTCTGAGTTATTTTCTTGCAAAAATAAACAAGCAAACATTAGCACTCTTCTTAAAAAAATAATTGACTCCAAAGCATATGGTTCCAATGCCAGAATAGAATCCCAAATCACTCAATATATTAAAGAACCAGGAGAATGACAACAACAGAAACCACTCTGGAGATGACCCAGATATTGGAATCCTTAGGATTTTAAAGCAACTGTTGTTAACTATTCCAGGTGAGGTAAAAGAGAACATGCTCATAACGAAAGAAAAGAGACATTTTTGGTAAAGAAATGGAAACTATAAAAAAATGGAAATTAGAGAACCAAAAAATACAATGTCTGAAATAAAGTGCTTATTACAAAGGCAGGCCCTCAATAAACAGGTAGATATTAAAGCAACACAGAATGGAAGAGATGCTCAGTTTCTTCAGAACTGAGCTACAGAAGAACATAGCATACTTTTAGACAAAAAAAAATGTTCAGACATCATTGATTATGGAGACTGTCTTCTTTGTGAAACTAAATTCCTCCTGAATTATTATTAATTATTTTAAGATTTTATTTTATTTTTTTAAGTAATCTCTACACCCAACATGGGGCTCAAACTTACTGCCCTGAGATCAAGAGTCGCATATTCTACCGACTGAGGCAGCCAGGCGTTGCATGAATTATTTTTTCAAAGGACAGTCTTTTAGCAACTGAACCACATTAAGCTGCTCTGGAAGCCTGCTGCCTCACTAAACAGTGTGGGTGAGGGTGGGCGGTGGGGGGTGTCGTGATTTAGCCAACACTCCCTGGGTTTCTGTGGCAGCCCAATGGCAGAGGGGGAAAGCACAGCCCTGTCCCATTCTACCATGGGGAGCTGCTGCTAGCTTTGACTTGCTCTGTGACTCTGACCAAGATATTTTGTATGTTCATACCTATGTTTTTGTTGTTGTTTGTCTGTTTTTCATCTATGAAGTAGGTATTTTTGAAGTTGTGCTTATAAACTTGTTACAAGGATTTAATAGGAATGCCCATTCTAGGTACGAGCCTGGCATCTAACATCGTTTTCTCTGTGTCTGTAGCATTGTAAACAAGAGACTTCGCTGGACATTTCAGTTCCTCTGAAGTAGTGCAGTGGGCCCCCTGGGCCTTAGCTGGATCCCACAGGGACTCAGGGATACCGCTGTGGGACCGATGGGGTGGGTGACCGTCAGGCCTCTCTTTGCAAAAGCAGCTTTGCTTGAGCACCAGGATCAACCCAGGCCCTGCAGCAGGGGGCCTGTTGTGAGCAGTCTCACACATCTGAGGCCTGGGGGAAGAGCCAAAAGGAAGATTCTGGAGGGGTCACCTCGGGGGTGAACTCTATCAGATACAAGAATGAGGGCTAGAGCACATCCTGTAAGCCTAAGTAATACAGTGTGTCACAGAGTGGCTGTGGCCTTCTGGAAGGCCGTGTCTCGCTGGCACCTTTAGGATCTGCAGCTCCAGCAGCATCCGCAGTGCTCAGGCTGACCAGCAGTGATGGTCATAGTGAAGTGCTGCCCCCATGTGGCAGGTGGGGGCAAGGACTGTCGAAGAGACCATTCACCACTTCTCTCTTCTGTTCCGGCCTTGGTGAGAGCCCTGGAAACAGGGGTTAATACTGGATGCAAACCAAGCAGTATTTTAAAAATATTTTTTTGCTATAACTTCAAAAGAATCATAATTGAAAATTGAAGCCAAAATATCCAGGTAGTAATATTGATACTCTAGCTCCATCTTTTAAAACAGATTGGAAAATGCCACTCCTGAGCTCAGAACCCTCAGGGTTCTCCATGATTTTGAGAATATTACCCTAACTCCTCACGTTAACCTGTAAGACCTTACCTACCTCCTAAGCCTTATTTTTTATCTCTTGATTCCTTGCTAGCTCTGTCTCAGGCTTACTGATAAGTATCAGTTTTATCCAACCAAGCCAGCACTTTCCTGCCACAGGGCCTTTGTACATGCTGCTTCCTACACCTGACACTTTCTTGACTTCACATCCAAGGCTCCCAGTGCCCACCTTCTACCTGCTGATTCCTATTGATTTGACAAGCATCTGTGTAAGTATTTCTTAGTCTGAGAAGCTCTCCCCCACCTCCCAGGCTAGGCTGTACCCACATTTTATCTTATTTAATTAGAATAACTCAGCACTAGATCGTTAGTTATGTGATTATGTGTTTACTGACCCTCTCCCTGGCTCTGTGGCAACAAAAACCTTGTCTGCTTGTTCACTCCTCGGTCCGTGGCATTGGGCATGGAGTGGACAGCAAATACGTGCTAAACAAGAGAACAACTATTAGTTCTTTTAGTATTCTAGTTATTTTCCTAAGTCTACCACCTTCTCCAAAATCATTTCTAGGAAGAAGTTGATGAATCTAGATATGTTCATGCAGACAGAGCAAGGCAAATCCATGGCACACGGGCACACTGAGGAAGCAGCCTGGGCTCAGAGCAGGGGCAGGCGTGGGCCTGCACATCTGGCTGTGTTCTATTTTTAACCTCCTTGTGCATTGCTGCCCATTCCGTAGTGACAGGGAAATCATTCGCCAGGAATGGCTTCAACATTTCATGATGCCTGAGAGAAATCTTAAGATTTTCCTATAAAATCCTTTTTATTTAATTGTTTTTTTATCTCAAAAGTGATTCTACTTATTCAAGTTATATACAAGTAGATAGTGGCTGTGGAAAAGAAAATGGCATTATTCAGTAAATAAACCATGCCAAAATGTTGTGACTTAAAACTGTAATGGTTTGTTACTTTTCGCAGTGCTGTAGGTTGACTTAGCTCAGCTGGGTGGTTCTGTTCCTCATAGCACTGCTGGAAGGCACTCATGTTGTATGTTCTTCTGGCCTCTGGGCTGGGCTGGAGGGCCTGGGAAGTCTTCACTCACATGACTGCCCCTCTCCATGAAGCTAAACGGAGCTTCCTCACAGCACGGTGCTCTCACAGTGGCCCACCTTCTTCATGGTGGCTGATTTCAAGAGAGAAATTGGAAGCTCTGAGCCACATAAGGCCTCATACTAGGACTGAAATGGTGTTACCCTCCCACATCATGTTGGTCAAAGTAGTCACGGGCAAGAACAGATTCAGAGTGGTGGTAGACACAGACAGCATGTCTTGATGAGTGAAGCAACATGTGCTTATTGGAAGGGACTTGGTGGTGGCCATTTCTGAAGACTGTGTCCTCCAGCATCAGATATAAGAGTCAAACCCTGGTCCTGTTGAAGATCAGCTGCATAACCATGGCATGGTGCTTAAATGCTTGACTCCCCAGTCATCTTCTTCTCAAATAGGGAGAACACTAACTGCATAGATTTGCTAAAGGAAGCAAATAAGGTAATAATATATACAGTATGCACTTGGTAGGCACTCTGCTAATTATACTGGGAAAAAAATCACCTTAGTTCTCAGTAGCAGATAGAGTTGGTGTCCAGCCCATATCCCCTAGGTCCATGGATGAGGTCACCTGCCAACTCTGACCGGACTGTGCAGTGTTGATGCTTTCTGTCCTTGTCTTTCCCTGGACACCTCTGAGCCATGTCTGCCTGCACACCCTCTCAGGTCACCAAGGATTGGACTCCACTGGCTTCTAGAGGTCACCGTCTTGAGCCCACCTTTTGACAGTTTTCACTCCTTCCCATTTTACTTCCCCAAACCCTCAATGTGCTTCTCAAGATCACTTCCCTAATAAATCACTTGGATCCAAGTCCTTGTCTTAGGGTCTGTCAAAACTAAAACATAGACCATCAAAATTCTCTAGATATGTGATACATTTTATTTATTTATATATATTTTTAAAGATTTGTTTATTTATTTGAGAGAGAGAATGCAAGAGCAGAGGAAGAGGCAGAGGGAGAGGGAGAAGGAGCAAGAGAATCTCCAGCAGACTCCCCGTTGAGCACAGAGCCGGACAGGGAGCTCGATTTCAGGACCCTGAGATCATGACCTCAGCCAAAATCAAGAGTCAGACCCTTAACTGACTGAGCCATCTGGGCATGTCCCATTTTAATAGAACAAGTTGCCCCATGTTGGTGAAAGATTTACATAGTCTACTTTTTGGTTTCAGGTTTCAGAGAGAAACCTGGCAGTGCCCATAGGTAGAAGAAAAAGACTCCATTTTCATTTCTAGGATGAAACAGTCATTTCAGGTCTTCCTCAGTTCTGAAAGCCAAAATTCAGAGCAACTAGCAGCAGCTCCGAAGGAGTAGGATTAACAGGTGGAAAAGAGGGTCCCCACTGAGGGGAGTGGTACAGTGGAGCATTATTCTAAGAGCCTGAACCATAATTCCTCATGGGGAGGGAATTACTTTTGTTAGGAGAGAATGTCTTGGTGGACTCCTGGGGACAGGAGGGGAGGGTTTGGGCTGGCCAGGGCCACCGTGCCAGTGGTTGGTTTAACCTGCTTTGCATTAGAAATAGAAAGGGCCCTGGAGACACCGAGGGGGTAAGGGGAAAGAGAATGAGCAAGAAGTACAAAAGAGGTCTTGGCAACATGGCCAGCAAGTTGTGCAGGGGATTGAAGCGATGTGAAGAGCAGAACCATCTGATGTTGAATTGTAAGTTGTTTGTAGTTCTTCATGTGAGTCCTCTTATCTCCAAAACATGTATTAAAGTGTCCCCCCGACATAAATATGTGCATGTGCATGTGTGTATTGATGAAATTAAAGTATAGGCTTGAGTTCCCCCAAGGAACAATGACATGGAGACCAAATATGAAAACAGTGAGGACTGGAAAATAATGCCCCATGTAGAAGTGTTTGAGAGAACATGGACTTAGAGACATTTGCAAAAGCCTTGATGAGGAATTTCCACAAATCAGGGAAAAGAAGGTTGAATGAACTTTCTGGGTGTCAAGGGGCAGCGAGAGCTCACATCTGGCCTAGGGATGTATCTGAATGCCTGACTCAACATTTGCACGGGTATTGGGTACATATGCTAGTGTGTCTATTGCTAGGGATCATGCTAGAAATATCAAGATTGCCAGACAAGCTACCAGGGTAGGTTTAAAAGGGAGTAGCTGACCTTCCCTTCCTCAGAGCACCAAGCACTTGGGACCAAACCTATCTCCACTTAAGACATCCCCATTCACACTGGAACCTGCTCCCTTCTCTAACAGTGTCAGCTAAACCAACATAATCAGCTATCATCTCACTCCTACTTCTGTTGACCTTTCTTCCCTGGACCAGGGTGGGGGTTCGGGGAAGGGCTGCTACACATTTATTTCTCACAGTGTTTATCTTGCGGTGATCAAATGGCGGGGTTAGACAAACTATGTTTATGTGACATGAGGGTGAAAGGCGGACAGCTGGCTTGGGTACAGAGGCTTGCCAGCCCCAGTCACTATGGGAGTGTCCTCACCCCGGCTTGAGAAATTCAGAATCCTCTCAACGGGAGGCTCAACATTTTCCTTTGAGAAAGCAAATTTTGCGAAGATTCTTCAGAACCCCGGTATGTACTAGTAGGCTTCAAGGAATCTGACATAAGAGGGTCATAGTCTAGGGGTGCCTGGTTGACTCAGTTGGTTAAGCGTCTGACTCTTGGTTCGGCTCAGGTCATGATCTCAGCATCAAGAGATCGAGCCCTGCATCTGGCTCCAAGCTGAGTGGGGAGTTTTCTTCTCTCTCCCTCTCCCTTTGGCCCTCCCCCTATTCGCACTCTCTCTCTCTAAAAATAAATAAATAAATCTTTAAAAAAAAAAAAGAGGGTCATAGTCTATAAACCGAAACAGCAAAGGAAATTATAGATTTGATACTCAAGAGCTTCAAAAGAACGCATTTCATTCTCTAAACAGAGGTAATTGGCATGAAGGCCCATGAGGGAGGGGCTGGAGGAAGGGTGGTAACAAGGATACAAATGAGGTATTTCCTTGTTCTTCTTTCCGTTCCAGCGCTTCCCAAAGACTTGAGTGTTGTCTTGCCTGCCTGGGTATGTTCCAAGCCACTCTGTGTATAGACATGGACAAATAAGATAGCATTTTCTTGGGAGAAAAGACTCTAGTTCAGCTCACCCACAGGAACATCTAATAGGAGGTAACGGAAGATGGCTAGCCCACTCTTCCAGATTTATCTTCTATTTGTAATCTTAAAAAAAATTTCAAGTACAATCCCAGTTAGTCTCACCACTGCTCTAAGAGGTACCAGTAGAAGATATCATGACTCCTTTTGGAGATGAGGAGCCTATAGTTCAGAGTGGTTACATGCATGCCAGAAGAGGCATCCAGCAAGGTCACAGCAAAGCCTGGTCTTAAAAGGTCTTTTAATTTCCTGCCAGAGGGCACAGCTCCCCAAACCTACAGGGTCTCGGAAATAATAGAATGAAGTGGATCAAAGTAGTGGTGTAATAGGGAGTGTTGGGGACTATGGCCAACCTGGGAGCTAGTCCCTATCTAGAAAGGGAGCTGTTCTTTAGCCCCATATGATTGTGGGCATGTGAGGAATATGGGCCCCATTCTGCTAGACTCTCCAACTTTACCACAATTCATGTCTTACAAGAAATGATTTGGCAATTACTTAAAAAAAAAAAAAAACAACTATGTGCAGACTAAACAAGACAAGTTTTTAGGTGGCCTTTGGCCCACAGGATATGATTATTTGTCCATCCCATGCCTTGGTAGAGGCTGCATGGTGGGTGCATGTGGCCAGGGTAGCGGAGGCAGGAGTTCGCTACTCTGCTCTTAGCTGACTGTCCCATATGTTAGTCCTGCAGAGGCTGGGCTGTGGGGCCAGGGAGAGCTCCCAGCCAGAGCTCCTTAGGAGGGAAAGTGAAAAATGGCGACTGTTAACCCCATTAGCCTGGAAGGCAGACATACAGAGATACTTGTTCCCAAATCTTCCTCCCTTTCCCATCCCCACTCCCACAAGCATCCTGCATATGACAACGTTCACTTCTGTACACTCATTTTTGGAGCTGACAGCAGTGAGGGATGCAGTTAATATCTAATCTCTGCCTTTCTCAGTCAGTCTGCTTTTTGTCATGTTACTCCTGCAAAGATGGGATGACAAAGAGACCACTCGACCTTATCTGCAGAGCCACCTGCTTATCAGTTGCTCACCACTGGGAAATGTGGGTTTTCCTCTTCATGGAGGTGTGCTTTACAAGGCCCCTGGTGTGTCCTCAGCTTCCTCAGACAGCTGGATATATTTGGAAGACCCAGGGTTTCTTCCATGGGGATTGAGGTAGTCCCTGCAGGTAAAACACATTGGTGGAACACCAGAAAGCGCACAGCCCTGGTCCACGCCAAGCAGGGGTACACATGACAGGTGAGGCAGGGACCCTCTCGTGGAGTCTTTTCCAACTCCGCTTTGGAGCCTCTCTTATTTTAAAAAACAAAACAAAACAAAAAGCAATGGAGAGTGGCACGAATGAAGATTCAGGAGGAATGCGGACTTGCCCCATTTCTGCCTTTTTTGTGGTGAAAACATGCCATGAGGCAAAAGAGGACTCACTTTCAAAATCTCCCTCTCTCTCTCTTTCCCTTTAATTTTACTTAGTCAGCGTCAGTGTACAAGAGGTTATCAGACTTGTTCTGGAACAGTTCTTGGGAAGTTATGAGTAACTGGCAGGATTTGCAGCCCACACACTCAGGTATGCAAGAAATAAAATGATCTCTAGTCCTTCAAATCACGTCATTCTGACTTAGAACTCCTGCCCCCAACTGAATGCATGTGAAACACCATCCTGACATTATTGGAGGGCCCCCTCCCCTCATAGCCTCTCGGAGAGCTTGTGGGGGGAGGGGCAGCTGGGGCAGGGGTGCCTAACCTCTGTCATTCTGAAGCTCAGCGTTTGGATCTCTGGACTCCTCACACAGCCTTCTGATCCTACCACCTTCCTGGGTGTCCCCCTGCTGGGCTTTGCCAGCCTCCCACCTGAGGCCAACACTTCCCATGGCCCTCCTGGCCAGGCTGGGACACAGTCTCCACCACACCTGTCCTGTCTCCCTGTCACTGGGTGCACTGTCCAACCTGCGAAGGGCTTGGGCAAGCAAAATCAGGCAACTGAAGTCTCTTGCAGACAAATTCTTCTTTTTCCCTATCACAAACCTCCTCCAATGTAAGGAAGCATGGGGCTTGTCTATCAGCTTAAGTGGGGAAAGTAAAGGGGAGAAGCACCAGAGGAAAATATAGAAATCAATATCCCCCAAATTAGCATGATACTTATAGTATGTACAGAACAGACCCAAGAGAGAGATGTAGGAGTTTGCTTATATAGTATGATTAAAGGGGTTGCTGCTGGAAGATTCTGTAGTTTAGAGTCTTTCAAAGTGTTATTCTGCCTAAAATTTCCAGCATTGAAAATGCAAACAGCATTTAGTCTCCAGGGAAGGGCTCCTACATCAAGTTAGCATTATCTGTAGTCAGCACCATAGTATATGACCATCACAAAAGATAAGACAATCTCTTCAACATGCAGCAAAGCTTAGAAGGAGGTAGGACACCTGGATGGGGCTGTGTGGTGGCCTTGCGCTAAGAGAATGTGTCTGGGTGGGCCAGTCTGTGCTCAGAGATGGGCACCATAAAGACTCAGGCTCTTGGTTGGAAAGAGAATGTCCCAAGTAGGAGGTCACACTGGGGTCGTGGGTTCTGGCTAATCTGGGAGAATGGTTGCTGCCCTCACAATCTGACAGTTTCCACTCTTGCCTGAGCAACCCAGACCCAGGCTGGGAAAGTCATTCCTTAATGTTCAGGTGGTTTTTTGTAAGTTCACCTCTTCCCTTCCTTTCATCACAGGTCAGGAGACAGCTTTAAAATATTGTGTTCAGCCACGATGTTTATGGCAGCACTATCAACAGTAGCCAAACTATGGAGAGAGCCCAAGAGTCCATCAAATAATGAATGGATAAAGAAGATGTGGCATATATATACAGTGGAATATTACTCAGCCATCAAAAGAATGAAATCTTGCCATTTGCAGTGACATGGATGGAGCTAGAGAGCATTATCTAAGTGAAATAAGTCAGTCAAAGACAAATACCATATGATTTCACTCATATGTGGAATTTAAGAAACAAAACAGATGGACATATGGGATGGGGATAAAAAGAGAGAAGGAAACAAACCATAAGAGACTCTTTAAAAAAAAATAAAAGACTCTTAACGATAGAGAACAAACTGAACATTGATGGAGGGAGGTGGGGGGAATGGGCTAGATGGGTGATGGGCATTAAGGAGGGCACCTGTTGTGATGAGCACTGGGTGCTGTATATAAGTGATGAATCACTGAATTCTACTCCTGAAACCAATATTGCCGTGTATGTTTGCTAACTAGAATTTAAATAAAAATTTGAAAAAAGATTTAAAAAATTATTATTCAACAACAAAAAAGTAAATAAAATAAAATAAAATAAAATAATAAAATATTGAGTTCAGGAATTCATGGTTCTAAGTTAGTTGGGTTTTTCCTTTCCTTAGGTTTGAATTTCTACTTCTCTAAAAGTTATGTATTTCTTCTAAGTGATAGTTTTAGTGTCACTTTATTTTTTTATTTGGGAAAAGGAAATGCATATAGTACAAAAGATC
Source organism: Zalophus californianus (assembly GCF_009762305.2). Lineage (NCBI taxonomy): Eukaryota > Metazoa > Chordata > Mammalia > Carnivora > Otariidae > Zalophus > Zalophus californianus. Next base: position 91,832,623 of record NC_045602.1, read on the forward strand.
CCAGTAGATCAAAAAGGTCTATTATGAATGTCAACTCACTCCTGTCCCTGCCCATCCTGAAACCGTCCCTGGAGGCAGCCGCTGTTTCTCTCCTGGAGGTGGTAGCGAGCTCTGTGCTCTGGTCTGAACTTCCATTTGTTTCAGCTAGTCTTGGAAATTTCTCCTTATCATCACATAGAGAGTCACCTCATTTTTTATCTTACTGACCTTTCATAATTTATTTAATTAAACCCCTTTAATAAATATTTAGGTATTATGTTTCTTCAGTCTTAGGCATCCATAAATAATGCTTCATTATTCATTCAATGTCTCTGCATACGCATTTTTTGTCCTTTAAAATGTTTTCCTGTTCCCGATTCATTATCTCTATTTCCATTTCATCACATCGTCTTTCCTAATGTATTGTGTGTAAAAGTGTGTGTGTATCCTGGTTGTAAGCCATCCTGATTTTTTTTTTGTAGACCAAGGAGAGGGAAACAAAACAAAACAAAGCAATGAATATTCTCCTTCCCTGTGCCCTTTCCTCAGTGGAGTGGGATAGAGTTGAATTTCTTTCACATGACTCATGCTTTCTCCGTGACTTTGTTGCTGAATACTTAGATCTGGTATAAATTTATCCTAGAAATTTATGGACTTTTTTGGGCAAGTGATAGTCAGCCAGTCTCCTAAGAAGATGCAAAGCAAGAAGATGGATTTCATTGGTGTTCTTTATTAATCTCTTATAGCAGAGCTATGGAATTCTTAGTGAAAATGTTGACCGGGCTAATTCATCATGAGTTTCTTCTTAGATGACTGTGGGCCACTTATCCACACTTTGTTGGGATCCCCGAGTCCTCCTACCTCCCCCAGTAGTCAGAGAAGTTTGTAGTACCTCCATGTTCTCAACCCTGCCTCAACTTTAGAATCACCTGGAGAACTTTATAAACAGCATGACATCTGGTCCTAGAATTTTCCTCTGCTGTGTATCTATGGCTGACAAACCTGGACTACATGATCACTGAAACCCTTCCTACCTCTGACCTGTTGACAATTGTCAGAGCTTGCCATAGAACTAGAGGTCTTGTAAACTTGACCAATTCATCAGAGTTTTCATGTTCATGGTTTTGAGTAGTGTTGTGAAGTATTTTCTCTTGAGATTTTCCCTCTATACTTCCAAGTCCTTGGAGTAGAAAAGTCAAAGTTTGGGCTTTGAGCACTTCTTAAGGGAATAACAAGCTGGAACACAACTTTCCCAAGGTGCAGTATTGGGGATCCACACAGCTAAGAAGCCAGGTGGATATATTCCAGCAGCTGGGAGCGGAATAGGGGACCCATGGGTTAAAGCAGCTGCCCAAAGCTGACTTATTGTTCTACCATGTCAATCTTTCAATTTCTTCTCTCCCAGTTTTACCAAATGTCAAAGCAGCACATAATATTGGGCCTTCATTCAAGGCCTTACACTACCATGGATGAACAGAAGAAAAGAAAGAAAAATGGATAGATGGGGAGTGCATGGATGGAAGGAATGGAAGGAGGAGAGAAAGATGGATGGTTGGACGCACTGTTGAGAGTTCTACAGAGACTGGGGCTTGTGTTTGGCTCCTGACCCTGCCATTTGCTACCTATGTGAGCTCAGGGGCTTACTTAACCTAACATAACCCTCTCCCCTATCTTGTGAAACATGAATTTAGCAATACCTAGGGTTTAGTGGTATCTAGGGTTTTAATGAGGATTAAATAAGATCATGGTAGGTAAAGTATTTAGCCCAGTGCCAAACAATGTGTGCCCAATAAACGGCATTTATGGTTTATTTTACTTCATTTTATTCTAAAAGCATTTTGTGCTGGCTTTGAAAATATGCCTGTTATATGCTTTGCACAACTTCTTCCCAAATCTGTGTATTTCATTTTCACTCCTTTAATGAAATGTTTTGATGAGACATTCTTATTTTTATGATCACTTATTTTATTAATCTTTTGTTTTGAAATTACTGCTTTTTATGTACTGTTTTTGAAAATTGCTCACCTCGGGATCATGAAAATATTTCCCTTTTCTTCTAAAATCTTTATCATTTTACCATTCACACTTCAGTGTATGATGTATCTGATGCTGATTTCTGTGTACAGTATGAAGTAGGGGTCAAGGTTAATTTTTTTTTCCTACATGGCAGACCAATAGACCCAGCAGCCCTTTCATGAAAAAATCACCCTTCCCCACTGTCTTTCTGTGGTCCCTTTGTCATAAATCAGGTGGGTCTGGTTCTGGGTTCTCTAATCTCTTTCACTGTTCTTGTCTATCTTTGTACCACCTCCTCATTGTTGTAAGGGTACATATCCAAAAAATACAAAGAACTCTCACAGAAAAAAACATAGCCAGATAAAAATGTGCTAACAAATTGAATAGGATTCAGGTCCATTCTAATTCTTTGACTGTCATCACTGATTTAATATGCATTTCTGGAGTGCCTGCATTATTCTGAGACAGCAGAACTAACTGCATGTATGTATGTATGTATTTACTTAGTTATTGATCTTTACCTATGTTTACATATATTTTCTCACTTTCTTTGTTAACGGTATGTGACCAGTCAGAGAGGCAAATGTCCAGGGATTGTGAAAGTTCTGGAGCTGAGTGATGACAGAAATGTAAACAGAAGCTGTGGCCAAGGCAATGAGACCAGGCATGGCCTGGAAAGGGAAGGACACACAGGTGAGCTGGTGCTGCCCCAGATAACAGTTCTTATTCCTGTTACAGGTTGGTGCAAGCCCAACTAGGATGCACAATGATCCTTATATATGGGAACCAAATATTAAAGACATTCCAAAAAGCTGGGGCTGTCCTCTCCTGGAAAGAATCAGAGGTAAGACGTCAAAGAAAACTGGGAAAATGGATGAAAAGTCAAGGGTGCCAATGGCTAACAGTCAGTTCCCAATCTTAATAAAAGTTTTAAGAATTATGATTCAAGTGTAGCATTCATTGTAGACCCCTGCATATGTAAAGACAGGTATATTTCCCATCTCAATATTGTCATGATAACCGCTTACTAAAGATACTTGTGATCTTTTATCAAAAGACTTAAATATCAAGGATTCCATGTGATTGAATGTAAGCTTGGGATGGCCATTGCTTGTTTACATATGCAGCATGCAACAGCCAGAAAATGCTCAGAGATAGGGAGTGGAGAGAAAAGATACAAGTTCAATGCTTGGGTTTATTGCTCAGCTGGGGGGAATCCAAACTTTGAAAAGAGCTACTGAAATTCTTCCTCAAAGCATCCCAATTCAGAGCTAAAATGTGCCTTTTATTGTGACACATTTAGCAACTTTAACAGGAAAACTTGACTTTGATCACAAGCCTTCTTGGTTTATATAAACCAAGTTTCTGGCAAGATCTTGAAATAGAATCTCATGACCCTGAGAAATGGTTTCTCTCTCACTGTAAGTGGAGAGAAGCCTTCCTCTTCCTTTTCAGTTTTGAATATGAGTCCCGAAGGGTTGGGCAACACCAAATGTTCTGAGAGGTGGCAAACTGAGCCAACTTCAACACTCAAGTGTCTCTTGAGTCAGAGTAGATGGGGCAGGTGTGGCTTCTGGGGTTGTTGAATTCTGCCTCATTCCCTCAGTGTGCTCAGCCAAAATAGGGCTGAATTGCAACATGGCACATGCTACTGTACTTGTTCTTTAACAAAGGAGAACATTGCCAAAGGTACCATGGGGGCTGGGTTCGAGTGTTGAACCTGTCCCCACTGGGTGTGTTGGGAAGAATCCCTCCTCCCTCAGAGCTTGTCCCCACCAAGAGGTGGGCCAAGGATGTGAAAATGCCTTACAAACTGTAAAATGTAATAGCACATGGAATTTCTATTTTGTGGTGAAAATAGTCGACTTTCAGCAATTAGGGGTGTTTCTATTCAATAGGATGATGTTGTTAGAATATAATAAACCTCCTGGCTGTCCTTGTCTATCATTGCTTCATTTGAATATGTCTACTTGTTCATTCACCAAAAGCATTTATTAAATGCCAGCTGAGCAGCAAGCACTACATTAAGTACCATGGATAGAAAAGATAAAAGTAAAGATCAAGAGAGAAGGGCATAGTCTGCTGAATAACCAATGAGCGTGTAATTTATAAGAGTTTTATTAATAGAAATAGCTCTCCAATATATACTAAAATGCAAATGTGGTTGCATGTCACAGACACAACTTGAGTTGAATTGAGAATCTCCCCACACAGAGAAAGGAACTTATCCCATGGTTTTGGGGGGGTACTCAGGGCAGGGACTCTCAAAGTAGGAATATAGCTACACACTAGAATGGGTCAGAAGCCAGATGAAAAGTTGTTGGAGCCCATGTAGCAGTACCTCCCTCTCTTGGGCCTTCCTCTCTCTGTCCTTCCTTCTTTCCTTCCTTCCTTCCTCTTTTTCTTTCTTCTTTCTTTCCTTCTTTCCTTCTTTCTTTCTTTCTTTCTTTCTTTCTTTCTTTCTTTCTTTCTTTCTTTCTTTCTTTCTTTCTTTCTTTTTTCTTTCTTTCTTTCTTTCTTTCTTTCTTTCTTTCTTTCTTTCTTTTTCTTTCTTCTTTCCTCTTTCTTTAACAATTTTATTTATTTATTTGAGAGAGGGAGAGAGAGTGAGGCACAAGCAGCGGGGAGAGGCAGAGGGAGACGGAGAAGCAGACTCCCCACTGAGCAGGGAGCCGTATGCAGGACTCGATCCCAGGACTCTGGGATCATGACCTGAGCCAAAGGCAGACATTTAACCGACTGAGTCACCCAGGAGCCCATGTTTCAGTTTCCTTTTTTATACTCCACAGATTCACCTCTCTGCTAATCATATGGCAGGAGGAAGACAGCTCTGCGAATTGCAACCACATTTGCACCTGACCATGTCCTGCCCCCCAAGGACACCCCGTCCCAGAATCCCAGGGAATGACTCTGCTTGGGTCAACTGTCCTCAACACTCCCACAACTAACTGCTCTCAGCCCTTTGGTGGGTTTACCCTCATGCGTACACAAACTGCACCCACACACAATGCTCAGTGGTCTGTGTGAGGGTCTAGTGATCAATTGATTTGGTTTGAAGGACTGTCAGATGACATGTATCATTGTACACTTAGTGTTTTCACTTAATGAATCTTAGTTCCTCCTGTTGTGGTGTACATGGGATTATGTCATTCTTTTCAGTGGCTGCATAGTATTCCATAAAGTCTGTTCTTTGGCCTCTTTATTCTTTTGTTGATGGTTATTTCCAAATTTTTATATTATTTACAATGTCACATATACCACCCCTTGTCAATCTTTAGGTTTTTCTAGAATACAATATCTCACAGTGGAATATCTGAATCAAAGGGTATGTGCATTTTAAATTTTTATAGATATTACCAAATTGTTCCCCAAAATGCCTTTAGCAGTGAACATTTCTGCCAATATGGTACAAGAGTAAATGCTTCTCATCCCCTTGCTAATGCTGAATATTGGTAGTCTTGCCAATAGTCTAGTCAAAAATCCTGTTAGGGCATTATGTTGTCACTTTGCTTTGGAAGGGCTGGCTCTCAGGTTGCTGTCTGCCCCCCACCCCAGCACCTGGGGCTCACAGCTCAATGTCCTGCCCTGCTCCCTGGAGAAGCAGAGCCTCTGAGCTGCCAGCCCTCATAGGGGTTTCAGCAAGCATGATTCCCTGCAAAACAATGAAATCTTCTCAATTATGACCCTACAAAGCAGAACTAGGAAACAGCTGAGTTTAAAAGTTTCCAAATCCTAACCTACAATCCATTCGAATATACACTTAAATCATTAAAGAGGAAGTTATGAGTAAATTCAGTTTCATTTGTACCTAATACAAGGCTCTACTCCACTGCTTATATTCCTTTCACAAGAACCAAACACAGAGCTGTCACCCATCCCCCTGCCTCTTCCTGAAGTGGAAGGAGGACCTTTCCCAACCATGACCACCGTGGACCCTGAAGTAGGGGCTAAGTGTGGGACTCCTTCCTTTTTGTGTTTATATGACATTGGGGAGGAGAGATGTGAGATACAGCTAGGAGGCAAGGAAGGAAAGGGATTTATTATTATTTTTGTTTGTTTCCTATTCTCATTTAGTTCAACTGTTAAATTCAGGTTTTCAAAGAACCCATGCAGTCATATGGAGGCTTAAAGGTCACTGGGCTGCTGTTGCCATTACAAACTGGAAATAGTGCAACGTATTCAGTGACTATGATTGACGCTCTGATGCTTTTCGTAAAAGGGGGCCCATTGAAAGGCCTTGTGACTCAAGATAAGGCCCAGTGACTTTGCTCAAGGACATACTGGTTTTCTTTTTTCATAAAATCACAAAAGTAATATTCCTGATCACTCTTAAAAATGATGCATAATATGAAAGTATTTTGTTGAGCTTTTTTCAAAGTCTAAGTTGGGAAGTGTTGGAATGAACCTGGGAATCGGGTCTTCTGACAATCCCTGGCTTACACAGCAGTTGCCCAACCATGGAACCATCCCACAACCACCAGGATCTGTTGCCTTACCTGCAAAAGGTGATAATTCTTATTTCACAGGTTTGGTAAAGATCCAGTTAAATAATACAGTGTATCTCCAAGGTGTTTGCTACAACATCTGGCATCCATAGGTGCTCAAATATCAATGGGGAAGAAAAAGACTCAGAATGTTCTGACTTATGCTCATAAATGATTCATTTGTAAGTACTCCAGGGTGTGGGGGACCTTCACCTTCATATTCACAAAGGCAACATTGCAGGTATCCACAGCTGCCACACAGACAAAGGCATGAATGCAACAGATCTGGGTCTTGGTGGACACCTTGTGGTCCTCCCAGAATATGAGGCCACCCCCCCCCAACCTCCCCACACCCGGAAAGCTGTCAGGAGACAGTTTCTCATGGCTTTGCAGGTCCTGATGAGACAGGCTTCCTGTGTCATCCCTCAGATGCCGTGTGGCATCGGTCCCCCAGTGATGTCCGGTAATACCCCCGCCACTTTCACTTTGTGTCATCCTGTTTGGCATGTGGGAGGCGGACCTGGGAGCTGTCACCCTTGGCTGCTCTCTTTTCTCCATCTGTGTCAGTTCCCCAAACTGTCTGAATTTAAAAGTGGCCTCTAGATCTTGGCCAGCCAAGTCAATCCAGCTGTGACTATGGTCTTGCCTTTTCTTGGGGGTTCACACAGACATGGTGGGGCACCTTCTCTGCATGTGGCATCAGGGATCCTGTGATAAACAAGGTGGACTGATCCCTGTCCTGAGGGGGCTCAAATGTCTTGTCCTGGCAGTGATGATGGCTTCATGGGGGCAGCCCACAGGGATGTGCCTCCAACAAGGAAGGGGCCACTGCTGGCCCTTCTAGTGCCTTCAGTGTGACTTTGATTTCTCCTGAATATGGAGATCCTCAGGGCAACCATCCCGGCTGTCACCCTGCCCCCATGCACCTGGAGGCCATGCCCTGGGATTCCAGTGGGCTGGTGGCTGGTGAATGCTTCTGGGCCAGTGTTCAGATGAAGCTTGAGGTGATCATCACAAGGAATTCCCCACAGCACCATCCCCCCCAGCCTCTGATCATGTCTCTTCCACCCCAAGCTGGGAGTCAGGGTCAGGGTCACTGACAGTAATTTAAGGGCAGGGTGGCCCTAAATGACTTTGTGTCAGGGTGTCCTGGGAGAGAAAGTGGCTCCAGCAGCTTCTTCACTTTTTTCCCCAAAACTTTGTTTCTGTCTCATCAACAGGAACTTCCCAAGAAAGAGCCTGTAGCTCTTAGGTTCTATCTTAAACTAGGCTCCTCAGAAGCAGGCCTGGGAGGAGGATTTGAGGGAAATGGGTGTGTTTGGAAGGTGAACCCAGGTGCATCTTCAGGGCAGTGGGAGAGTGAGCCTGAGAAAGGAAGAGCCAACATAGGGTGTGATGAGCAGGTTTCCATCTTGCGTGCAGTGGCTCAGCCCGGGCCAGCTGTAAGAGGTAATACGGAGCACACAGCACAGTAGCCTGCTGCCCACTCCCACGCCTGCAGGAGCTGGGACTGGGGTTTCCAGAACTTGGCACTAAGTCCTGTCCTTTGTTGACCAAGGCAGCTCTTGGGGGCATTGTTCCCCACACTTCTAGCCTGTCCCGGCGGGGCAGAAAGGAGGTGTGCATGTCCTCGCAGAGGGATGCCCTGGGCGCGCACTGGAACAGCGAGGGGGTAGGGGATGTGGGCAGGTAGCCAACGGCACCAGTTTTCAGCTTCTTACTCCTATAAGGCCTTGCCCCTCTTGGAGCCAGCTCAAAGCAAACTCAGGTAAACACAATCAGCCCGGAAAACTCCAAGGGCCCAAATGCCAGTCTGGAGCTGATGCCACATTCAGAAACCCAGCACAACTTCTCGGAATTAGGGCCTGTCAAGAGCAACTCTAAATACAGTGTCTCATTTCAAAGAGGGTCCAGTTTCCTATGAACCTCTTATTGAAAAAACATGTGTGGAGAGAAACCGTTGGGGAGTGGCACAAGACTTTAGATCTATACCCAGAGAGGCAGGTCTCTGTTTCAGAGAAACCTTTATGGAGGGTCCCAGCTGCCATCTTCAGAGTGTTTGCAAATCTGCATTTAATTTTTAAGCATCACCAGGCAGCATGAAAAATCAAACTGCCTGGATTTGATTTGTGGAAGGGATAGAGAGAGAGGTTGGCTCAATCAATCACTTAACGGGGGATGTTACATGACTCGTTGGAACAGCTCTGTGCAGAGCTTGGATCCGGGGCAGAGAAAGGCAATTCAGAATAGTCAGGACATCCTGTGCAGCTTTGTGGCTCAATTTGCCTTTACAGAAAAGACCAGTAATTCCTTCCATGTGTACGCTATTGTATGGTCTGCTGAGCGCCCCAGATACCATTTCCCTGGGTCCTCTCCATAGGCGAGGGATTTGAGTTACTTTATTCCCATCTCATGGAAAAGGCAAGCAGGTCAGAGCAGGACAGGACTTAACCACTTGGCCCGGAAGAAGAAACTGGGCTCAAACCGTCTCTTGATTGTCGGCAACCAGACACTGCCTGGCATGTAATCTGAATGACGGCCAGGCTGGATTGTTGTTCAGTCTGGGTCTTTTTACCATAGGAAGGTCATGGGTTGGCATTGGCAGAGAGAGCCTGACAGGCAGCAGGAGATTCCCTTTGAAAGCTCATCAGATGCACTTTTAGCATTTGTTTGGGTGTTTTCACACATTAATTTGGTCAGGGGGCCAAGTGGTTCCTGGCAGCTGCTTCCCTATCTGATGGACTTGTCTCTCCAGGTCTGCTAGACACATCCCGTTAATGAGTCTGCCGCTGCACTCATGCAGCTTGGGGATAGGCTGCCCAAAGGTGTACGCATTGCAGGGAGGCACTGAAGAAAAAACATCTTCAAGAACCAGCTGAGTGAATTTCTAGTCCTGAAATGTCTGGCACTGTGGCAGGTGTACGAGGATGACCATATTCTTACGGAGAGGGAGACAGTCTTCCTGGCATGATAATCTGCCTGTAGACACACACCTGCACTATTCATTCCGTACCCAGCCCTACTAGACCCAACCACTTCCATAGTAGTAGTGGAATGGAGAAGGAACATAGAAACCCTGTAGAGAGGAATAGTTGCTAGACACTAGCATTGTTGCTACATCAAGAAATTCAAATAAGGCAACAGGACTCCCAAATTGCCCTTGGTGATTGCAATGCTCACAGCAATTCCTCAGCATGCAGAGACACACTGTTTCAGAGAAGCTGCTTCTGTTTTGGGGTTCTGCTGCTGGATATTTAGTTTTTTTTCTTAATTATTAAGGGTAGGTTGAAATAACCATTCTTACGTGAACAAATGGGTAACTCACCCCAGGGCTGCACAACAGGTGTGAGCTACCAAGCTAGGGTTTAAGCCCAGTCCTCCGGACTTTAACTCCAGGGGTATTTTGTTGCTCAAAACTTTGCTTAATCCCTCTCTGTCCTGGGTGGGCATTAGGGGCTTTTGAGGCAATGAAATTTTGTAAAGGAGAACTTTCGGTGTATAGTTTTGCATAAATTCCCATCAGTTTCCACAGCTACAGAGGTGCCTCTTGGAGACCGGCCTCAAAGTCCTCCATCCCCCTTCCTCCAGGGCAACCTCCAGGGTAGAGCTCTGTTGACCCTCTGCCAAAGACACCAGGGAAGGGCGCAGGGCACAGGCACTGCCTGTGGTGTGAGAAGCAAGTCAGCTTCTTCTGCATCTCCATCCACACTGGATTCCATTCCATTCTCCATACTCTGTGACGTTTTTAATGGCAGGATGAGCGTAGGGTCAAGATATCTGGGTCTCAGATAAACTCCTGTCCTCAGCTCGTGATCCTGTGGAAGATCCCTCTGCTTCAGCCGGGCCACAGCACAAGGTCTGGTAGTCCCCACACCACCTGGCACCTGCCCATGGTTGGGGGTTGTTCCTAACCTCGGTGCTTCACCACCCTAGTGTGGTGTATCTCATAGAATAGACATGCACTGGTTACCGCTGAAATGAACAGAACTCCTTCATCCCAAACCATAGCGCACATGGTTCACAACTTCCAAGTAGGGGATACTCAGTGATGACCTGGGCTGAGCTCCTGGGCCAGTGGGCTCCTGCAATGATATATTCATGAATGGCAGAATCTATGCCCATCCCATTGTCCAGGCTTCAGCCGAGGAGCCACAGTACTGACTTGGCTGCACACAAGATGTTGTGGTTATGACAGGGAAATCCATAGTTTTCTCACCTAACCTTAAATAATACAAACACATGCCCATCCTTTATCATCAAAACAAACTCATTTTTACAATTAGTGATGGGTAGATCTTTGAGGGGAGAAAGAATTGAGAATGGCCAACCCAGTGGCTCTCAAACTTGAGTGGGCATCAGCGTCCCCTCAGGCTTATCTGCACACAGGCAGTTGGGCTCTACCACAGGTAGTGCTGCAGCCACCAAGGACTCGCACTTCTGACAACTTCTCAGATGCTGATGTGACCGTTCCAGGCACCACATCTGAGGGTGGCTGGAGCAAATCCATAGTAGCTTGATATCTCAAAGCTTCAACCAGTCCTTCCCCACAACACCAAAGGACTTGTTGTAGAGGAGCCAGTGACTAAGGGTATCTTAGATATGAAAAATTTTAATATCAGTATGGGTTAGAGGCCGGAATTAATAAACAATTTTTATGTTTCCACAGGCACAGCAGTGAAGCAGGTACTTGGAACACTGCAGAGTTAGCAAAGGAAGTAAGGCACAAGTCTCCTGTTGACGTCCCATCCCCCAAAAAACAGTCAAAAAGAAGAGAGGAAAGCTAGAACACAGGCAGCAATGAAGGTGGGTGTTGGGATTTTTCTTTAATTCTAAGTTTTGTGTTTCTAGAAACATCTGATCAAATAACATCTTTCATAACCAAATGGAATTTTGACTTATCGGCATTATCGTGGTCATCAGGCCAACCCACAGTAAGATGAGTCTTGGCTTTTCCATTTTGGAAACTGCCAGAAATGCTATTTGGATTAATTTCTATTTGGGAGTTGGCTAAAACTGGCCACATTCTCTCATACTTCAGGATAAACATCATAGCATTGTCATATAAATTTATATTCCCCAAATTAAGTTAAAATAGGCTTTTTGGGGGAGGCAGAAGACTTTTTTTTGGAAGATTACTCCTCAAATATGTTCAGACACAAAATTCAACATTTTTTCTTCCATATTTAATGTCAATCAAACTAAATTTCTACATTTTTGGAATTGTATTAAATTATATTGTATTCTTCAGGTACATATAAAATCCAATTAACATCTCTTTGTGGAAATCTCAATACCATATATACGCTAAAGAAAAGAAGGTTTAAAAGAACATTTTAATACTTTGTAAGAAGTAACGGAAACCAACTTTTCTTTTTTTTTTAAGATTTTATTTATTCATTTTAGAGAGAGAGAGCACCAGCAGAGGAGAGAAGCAGAGGAAGAGGGAGAAGCAGAATTCCCACTGAGCAGGGAGCCTGATGCAGGGCTCGATCCCAGGACCTGTAGATCACGACCTAAGTTGAAGGCAGACTACTTTAACCATCTGAGCCACCGAGGCATCCCAGAAATCAACTTTTCAAAGCACAGGCCAATCATGCCACTGGAGTGCATCTGTAATATTTTCTCCTAACAGAGTATGTTCCAGTGCCAACCTAAGTATACCTCATTCTCTACAATAGATTGACCCTCAAAAACTGTCTATACAATGTCTATAAATTATCATGCATTTGAAATAGATTAGAATGGAAGCAAAATCTGGAAAAGGAAATCACCTTAATTGCTGACATTAAAACTATTTTATGAATTAAAAAGTATTTTAAATTCTGGCCCTCTTGATTCAAGTCCCTGAACTTTTTTGTGTTTTCAAAAACAACTAAACTAGAACTCTGTAACTAAAATAACTTCCTGATCAGGCTCTTGATTTTGTTCAGGTTTTTGCCCTTTCTGTACATGACCGGGAGGTGATGACAACTCTGCCCTCTTCAGAGGGACACATGGATGGTCCAGGCTGTGGATGGCAGCAGGCGGGTGCCTTGACCATGACTGGGTTGGTGGGGGGGAAACTGGCCCAGTCTGACCAACAAGTCATGGAGAGATGATTTCAGGAGATCCTGGAAAAGTTTTCCTCATTCTTAAGGAGTCACATGAAGGCATGGTCCTTTTGTGTTTCTGGACACTGGACGTTAAAGGTCTGGGTTTAATACCCAGAATTCCTGGAGCCATCTTGCACCCCCAGGGGAACCAGTTGGGGGCAATTCCAGCACACAGAAGATGGCAGAGCAGAGGCTGGAAAGAACATGGGTCCTTGACGCTATTGCCAGCTATTGAGTCGACCAGCCTGGAACCCTCACAGACCCTCAACTCACTCTTATTTGATGTAAGAAATTCTTACATTGTCTGTGCCTCGGAGACAAGTCTACTTTTGCCTATAGTGAAGGCATCCTAGATGATACAAATGAAATTTAAAAAGTAGAGATTTCACGGAAACGTCTGTTCCTGTCCATTTTCATTGCACACCTTTTAAATACATTCTGTGTTGAATCATTTTTTTAAAGATTTTATTTATTCATTTGATATATATATATATATAGAGAGAGAGAGAGAGTGATAGCATGAGTTGGGGGGATGGGGAGAGGGAGAAGCAGACTCCTCACTGAGCAGGGAGTCTGGTGCAGGACTCGATCCCAGGACCCCAGGATCATGACCTGAAGGCAGACAACCAACTGAGCCACCCAGGCACTACTGTGTTGAATCATTTTTAAGAAGGTCTACTCTATTGTTAAAATTTGCCTCTAAACTATGAGTTTTTCTAGGTTGAAAGATATTTGTGTGTCAGATTTTTCCAAAAATGGCTCACATTTGTATTTGCTCAATTGGCTAGTCAACATTTCTTTGTAATTTATCTCACTTTTCCCTTAGTGTTTACTTTAAAGTGTGAAGTGAAAGGGGTAGTAAAATAATGTAAGTAAATTTATTATTTACTCTTACATATGACTGGATTATTCGTGGTAATTGAGGTCAAGTGTGCTACAAGCTTTGTTAAAATTTGTGAAGTAATCATCCTATCACCCAGCCAGAAAAATTCCCTGGATTTGAACCCAGGGACCTGATTTTTCTTAAACGGGAAATGTCTCATTTTCTTCCTCTTGCTCACTATGTCTACTTTCTCCCTGTTCACACAGTGCATGAAGTATGGATTTCCTTTTTCTCAGGTGTTTTCTCCAATTGCTCACATCTTATCAACCCTATTGCAAGTCAGCGCAGGGTAAGCAACCCTCTGGGGATGTGAAAAAGGCAATCCTAGGGTCTGAATTTTTTGTGACTGTCACAGTTTTCAAGTCTTTTGTCTCATTTTTAAACCGCATGATCCAGAGCTTGTTTATCTTGGTTTTTGTTTAGTAACTGTGATCATGGCAACATTGGCCAAGGGCATCCACTTTGTCTCATATTTACACTTGATGATGTTTGTAATGGGGGTGGCAACGTCCTGGAATAGGGATGGGGTGGGAAGGTTCTGATCACTCTTTGTCTTCACTTACATTCCCTCCTTTCGAAGAGTAAGGCAAGAGCCCTCCTCCCACTCCCCTTGCACAAGATTCCAGTCCTGACTACCAAAGAAATCATCAGTTAGGGAGGCCACAGCCTTAATATCAATACCTGAATATTATGCTGGTATTTAATGGAATATCAGGGAGAACTAGAATGAACCAGGCTACCTGGGACAGCATGCAACACAGATAACAATGGCTAACTCTAAAGTGCTTAGTGTGTGCCTGGCTGGTCTGAGCCAACTGGGCTAACAGACCCACCCCCTTTGCCCCCTTTGCCCCAGTGACTGGGTCAGTGTGCACCTGTCAATTGCTTTCCCTCCCATAAGGATGGCCCATGGATGGGCATCGGCTCCATTTGGAGCCAGTGGGACCCAAATGGAAGTTTGCAGGGGCCTCCTCTGAAAACTGCCCCCAGTCATTCAGCTAGTAAGTGGAGAAGCCAAGATCTGTCCCAGGCAATCTGAGTGTAGAACCCACATTATTGGTCGTTGAGGTGGAAATACAAGAAGGGAGAGAAATGGGGGACAGACAGGGGGATGGGCTGGATTGGTGGGAGTGCTCAAATATATCATCTTTTCTAGGCCTTTGGCCTTACTCCCAAATCATTTCATATCACACCTTTTTGAAAGTTGTGATTTCAATCAAGCCACAAAGTTATGCTGTTTTGGGGAAAATAACTGTATTTGCGGTTTATCTATGAAAACTATAGATTCTGAATTTTCCAGGAAGTTTCTCATTATTTCTTTCTTGTTATTTCTCCAGCACATTCATTATCCACATTGTGACCTACGAAAATAACCCCTAAAGGAACCAGTTTAGACATTTTCTGTGGAAATGACAGAAAATTCAATGCAAACAGGCTTGAACAATAAATGGCACTTATTCGCCCCCACACCTAGAAAGCTCAGGAACTGGAAGCCCTTCCATGATGGTTAGATTTAATAGCTGAATCAATGACACCACCTCTCCCGCATTCTCCCTACCTTATGCACTGCCAGTTTCAGCCCAGGGGCCTCAGGTTCCTTTATGGTGTGGCCGCAACAGTTCTGACCCTCACACTCTGAGCCTACCACCCTCTAAAGGGACTCTGCCAGGGACCTGCCCTCATGTTAATTGGCCCAGACTGGGTTATAGGTCTTGAACAAGAACTTAAAGGGGGTCACCAAAGCAAGCGAGGGTAGATGGCTGTCCTCATTGACTGAGACCAGTCAGGCCCCACATCACAGCTGCTCCTCAACAGAGAGTGTGGAATGGATGCTTAGGGCAAGAGCAAAAGTGACTTTTGTTGTATCCAGATCAGTGTCATGTGGTGCCATGCTCTGTAACAGAGTTTAATACAATGCAGTAGTCTCTTTTTGATTTTTAAGAGAGGTCACTTTTGAACTCCCCCAGGCAGAAGCATCAGCCACAAATGGGTTTTGCATCAACCTTCCCTTGGGCTCCCCCACTCATGAGCCTAGGCCTCTGCTCCATGCTTTGACCATTCCTGGGCTCCGAGATGTCATGGGACACCTCAGAACAAACAAAGTGCACTTTTCATGCATCAAGCTGTGAGAACAATAAAGAAACGTGAGCCACAGCATGCAACAGCTAGAATCACATTAAAGTGTAAAGGACAGAAGGGGACCTTCACACAAGAAGATGAAGCCAACAGGGGAGATAAACACTCTTCCTAAATAATTCAGGGGTTCTGGCCTGCCATCTAGGTCCTTCTCCCAAGCATATGTTTCTACTACAGCTCCATAGCCCAATGCCAGCCTACATGCCAGGGCGCCAGGCACCATATAGCTGTCCTTGCACAAAGGCATGACATTTTCCCCTCAATGAAACCTTTCTACCTAAACACGACAACACCGAATTGCTAGGCAGTGCCCCAGCTGGCTGGTAGACCCAGGGCACCTGACTGACAGCAGCTTGGGTCTGCTCAACATTCTCCACAGGGTCAGCTGTGCAGCCGGTACTGACAAGGTCCCTGCTAGAGAACTCCCAGGGCTGCCCACACCGCTCACACATGCACGTGGTCACAGGGAGGCAGCGTGCCCCATCTGCAGTGCAACCATCAACAACACTTTTCTGTGTGTGCTTATTTTGCTTCCAAAATAAATTTTATTTCCAATTTTTGAAGTAACATACATTCCTTGTGCACTAAAAAGCATAAAAAATACAAAAAAGAAAATTAATCCAGCACACAAAGAAAAGCTCTATCAACATTTTGTTCCATTTCCTTCCATTTATATCTTTCCAATTTGATAACAATGCATGTGTATTTTTTCTTTTCCTACCAGATTTTTCATGTACTATATATTTTATACATTTTATGCATAGAGAAATCATTTTATAACTGTGCTTGTGTCTCCTGTTTGTCAGTGTTAGTCTGAATGGTAGAAAACTTTCATAAGCATTGCATTACTGATTGCATATTATTTTATTGTGCAAATGGAACCATAACTGACTCAGGTGTCCTGTATTATGACATTTAGGTATTTGCAGTTGTTTTTATTTTGTGAACATTGCAGTCCATTCTATAAACCATGCATTTACATAATGCAGCTAATGTACTTTAGATTATTTTTTTAAGATTTTTTTTATTTGACAGAGATCACAAACAGGGGGAGTGGCAGGCAGAAGGAGGGGGAGAAGCAGGCTCCCCGCTGAGCAGAGAGCCTGATGCGGGACTCGATTCCAGGACCCTGGAATCATGAACTGAGCTGAACATTCCCAGACGTGGAATTAATGAAGTGAAGGCGTAATTTAAAACCATTCATCATATATGCAGGAAAAGAGGAAGTGATGTGTCAGGGATCCTGGGTCTCAGGGAAAAGTCCTTTAGAGTCAGGCCCTAAGTCAGAAGTTCACTGGACCAGATGTTTTCTGATGTGGATGTTTTTTGATCAAAGTCACAGAAAGTCTCAAAATGTATATTTTCAATTTGTATGAAGGCTTTTGGAAATTAGTACGATTTGGAATTTATGATTTATGGTAGATACTGTTTCCTTTTGGAGGGTGGGAGGAAATGAAGACTGGCAGTTGGTGACTTCTTTCAGATTGGTGGGTGGCACTGTCACCCATGTTCCTCATGTCTACCTTCCTTCCTGACCGGGCCCTAGCATGCTCACATGCATGTGCACACACACACAACACACATGCTGACATGATGCTGGACACTCATATTTACTAGGACTGCAAGATAAATACAGGAAAGCACAGGGTGTTCAGTTTAAAAAGAATGTCAGGTAAACAATGATTAAATTTTTGTATAGGTATGTTCCATGCGAAATTTGCCTATGCAGTATTTACAATATTGCCATATACAATATTTGGAACATACTTAGACTAAAAAATTATTGGTTGTTTATTAGAAATTCAAATTTAACTGGGGTGCCTGGGTGGCTCAGTTGGTTAAGTGTCGGACTCTTGGTTTCAGCTCAGGTCATGATCTCAGGGTCATGAGATCCAGCCCTCATAGGCTCCATGCTCAACGTGGAGTCTGCTTGGGACTTTTCTCCCCCTCCCTCTGCCCCTCCCTCCACTCATACACAAACACACAATCTCTCTCTCTAAAATAAATAAAAATAAACCTTAAAAAAAAAGAAATTCAAATTTAACCAATGTCCAGTATTTTTATTTGCTAAACTTGGGAAATCTACCCTTCATAAGCCATACATACCCACCCACGTATGTGCACGTGCACCCAGGCACCCCAGTTAAAAAAAACACCACCTCACACACACTGTACATGCTTATACATGCACGCACACTCCTCTTTTCCTTTGCATTGCACATTCAATTTAATTGCTTATTATAATATAAGTGGGTACTGGCAATGCTCAAATAAAAAGAAAATCATGTGGCAGTAGCTCAATAGATACCTTTAAAATAAATAATTTAATGAAATTACAAACCAATTTCATCGTGTACAGGAGACCATCTTAGGGTGTTTGAAACCAATTCCATGGTGGGTAGGATTCTGGCATCCATGCAGAATTCCCCATTCTGGCCACGATGCAGTTTTCATAAAGGACGGACTTCAGATAGCCCAGGTCTCCAGGCTCCTGCCGGGCAGCTCTCAGATCTCCTGTAAACATTTCCCCTCGCACTTCCTAAGTTCTGGGCGTGTTTATTTTACAGAAAGGGGTCTCAGCCCATCTGGGATTTGTTTGGAAGGGATTGCCTCTTTGCTTTCTTTATAAAAATAACCCAGTGTCTTTATGTAACTGGGCCGGATCGTCAATTTAATGAGTGGGCCTCACCTTTTCCTGGGTGTGTTCCTGGAAACAGTGTGCAAAGCCAGTCGGGTTAACCATTCCTGTGCACTGCCTCCAGCTTGGCCTCCTTTAAAGTATGGCTCACAGCTCCACGGTGCTGGACAACCCCTCCGTTTCTGCGGTCCCAGGCTGTTGAGGGAGTGCCACTGAGTGTGCATGCCTGGCTTATCTTTATGAGTGAACAAGTGATCGAATGAACAGGAGACTGGATTCCAGCTTCTTTTGATCTATTTGTAGCTTGTAGTTCTCACCCTGGAGCAGCAGGCTCCCGTAGCCAGGATCATTTAATTCCAAATACAGGACTACCTTGGAGATACTGCAGGTTTGGTTTCAGACCACTGCAAAAAAGGAACAGAGCCGTTAAGTGAGCCAAATGAAATTTTTGCATTCCCGGTGCATCTAAAAGTTAGGTTTACACTATACTGTTAAGTATGTAATAGCATGATGTCTAAGACAATAGTTAAAAAATATTAGTTAGTTAAAAAATATGTTACTGCTAAAAAATGCTAACCATCCGAGCTTTCAGTGAGTCGTCACTGGTCACAGATCATCAGAACAAATATAATAATAGAAGACTGGTTTGAACTATTGGGAGAAATACCAAAATGTGACACGGACACATGAAGGGAGCAAATGCTATGGGGAAAATGGTACCAATGGACTTGTTCCACACAGGATTGCCATGGACCTTCAGTCTGTAAAGAAGGCAGTAACTGTGAAGCACAATGAACTGAGGTGTGCCTGTAATGGGGTCCATCATGTCCAGGACATTTAAAAAATCTTAATTTTGTCTATAATTCTGAGACTAGGTTGAGAAAGATCCCAGTTGCCCTTCCTTGGTAAAAACTAAAGTTGTATGCTATACACTGGGTGTTGTATGCAACTGATGAATCACTGAACTCTACCACTGAAACTAATAATACAGTCTATGTTAATTAAATTTAATTTAAATAAATAAAAAAATAAAGTTGTGTGCTATAGAAGTAAACCAGGCCAAAAAGCCACAGGACACCAATCCCAGATATTTACATACAACCAGTCGCTTCACTTATGCTCAGGAAGTGAACATAAAGGAGCCACAGCCCGTGGGAGCCACACGTGGTTAGAGAACAGGGGCTCTAGGAGACGCCAGCGAGGGGTGAAGGCACTTTTACGCATTTAAGTTGGTAAAACACAGTGTTAGGTTTTGTTTTTGTTTTTTTTTTAGGATTTTTACACTCAGGCTTGTTTGTGTTACAGAGAAATTAACTCCTTCCTTAGATCTTACCATCTCCCATCAATCTGGAGAAACTGAAGATCTGTGCAGTGGCTCACAGCACAACAGTTGGTATCACACAGACAATATTCATTCATTGCAGGGCTTTTCCTTTCCTTCAGGGAGCACAGAGAACTTTCTAAACGCTTATTTCTTAAGCCCACAGAAGAGCCTGGTGAGATGGGGAAGTGCCAAGACTCGCATCTGTGTCCCGCACAATGAAAGACAGAGATCTGCCCCAGGGATGAAGGAAACTGTGGACTGAGAGAAGAGCTTGGCATCTTTGTCCCCAGGCACATAGCTTCAGATTTCCAATTGCTCTTCTTAAGCTCTTCGTTGCCAGAATACACAGCTTTGTTCTAATAAACACACCCAAGAACCTAATAACTTTCTGAAATCCACATCTAAGTATAAAGTTGGCCCTTTGGACCCCCAGGAGACCTCTTGACATGTGGCTGCTTGTTTGTAGAAAAACTAATTGCCGTGATGTCATGGGCTTTGTTTCTGAGAAAAGACAATTTTCTTATCTCAGGAGGAAGGATATTGGGGGCAGTGGAGGACAATTTGGCTTTTGTCTTTAACCGATGATGTTTAGAACAACTTCTACTCATCCGCAGAAAGCTACTGGCAAACTCAAGCCATCTAAATCATGTATGGTTTTATAACATCAAAAAAGGTGGAGGAGGATCTCAAGAAGGTGTCACCTAACTAGCTGCCCTGAGTGCAGACTGCACTTTGTAACTTCCCTCTAAAATGTAGAACATGGAAAAGAGAGAGGAGCTTTAGAGTGGCCAGCAGATAAAGTTTAACACCACCAGACATGTTGACAGTATGTTCCCTTGATATGACATGTTTGAGAAGGGCACTTTACCTCTGTGCTCTTCTTGCCCAGATGCCCATACACCCCGTCTAGCCATGAAAAAAACACTGGGCAAACCCAACTGAGGAACCTTCTACAAAATGCTTGACCAGTGTTCTTCAAGGTCATCAAAAACAAAAAATGTCTGAGAAACAGTCACCAACCAAAGAAGGCTTCAGGAGACATGATAGCTAAATGTAATTTGGTCTCCTGGATGAGATCCTGGAACAGAAAAAGGACATAAAAAACAAACCAACCAACCAAAAAAAAAAAAAAGAAAAACCTAGTGAAATCCAAATGAAGAGTGAATTTCATTAATAGTAAAGTACTGATGTCGATTCCTTAATTGTGACCAATAAACCTGCTAATATAAGCTGATAATCAGAGAAACTGAATGAGGAGCACACAGGGGCTTTCCGTACTATCTTTACAAATTTTCTAGAAATCTAAACTATTCTAAAATAAAACTTTTGGGACTTCATCCAGATAAAAAGCTTCTGCACAACAAAGGAAACAGTCAACAAAACAAAGAGACAACCCACAGAATGGGAGAAGATATTTGCAAAAGTCCCTATAGATAAAGGGTTGGTATCCAAGATCTATAAAGAACTTCTCAAACTCAACACCCAAAAAACAAATAATCAAGTCAAAAAGTGGGCAGAAGATATGAAAAGACACTTCTCTGAAGAAGACATACAAATGGCTAACAGACACATGAAAAAATGTTCATCATCATTAGCCATCAGGGAAATTCAAATCAAAACCACATTGAGATACCACCTTACACCAGTTAGAATGGCAAAAATGGACAGGGAAAGAAACAACAAATGTTGGGGAAGTTGTGGAGAAAGGGGAACCCTCTTACACTGTTGGTGGGAATGTAAGTTGGTACAGCCACTTTGGAAAACAGTGTGGAGGTTCCTCAAAAATTTAAAAATAGAGCTACCCTATGACCCAGTAATTGAACTACTGGGTATTTACCCCAAAGACACAGATGTAGTGAAAAGAAGGGCCATATGCACCCCAGTGTTCATAGCAGCTATGTCCGCAATAGCCAAACTGTGGAAAGAGCCAAGATGCCCTTCAACAGATGAATGGATAAAGAAGATGTGGTCCATATATACAATGGAATATTACTCAGCCATCAGAAAGGATGAATACCCAACTTTTACATCAACAGGGATGGGACTGGAGGAGATTATGCTAAGTGAAATAAGTCAAGCAGAGAAAGTCAATTATCATATGGTTTCACTTATTTGTGGAACATAAGGAATAGCATGGAGGACATTAGGAGAAGGAAGGGAAAAATGAAGGGGGGAAATCAGAGGGAGAGATGAACCATGAGAGACTCTGGACTCTGAGAAACAAACAGGGTTTTAGAGGGGAGGGGGGAGGGGGATTGGTTAGCCCGGTGATGGGTATTAAGGAGGGCACATACTGCATGGAGCACTGGGTGTTATACGAAAACAATGGATCGTGGATCACCACATCAAAAACTAATGATGTATTGTATGGTGACTAACATAACATAACAAAATTTAAAAAAATAAATAAAATAAAAAAAAGATTATTTAAATAAACGTAATAATAAAAAAAGGCCTGGTCCTAGCATGGGAGGTACCTAAGTCCAATGCTTCCAAAGTGTTTTTTAGAATTTGATATAAAATTAAACTCTTGAGTTCTTTCTTGGTTATAGTAGACAAGAGGGTTTTGAGGAAAGCTGGTAATAAAATGGTGAAATTCTCAAGGCAAAAACCCAGTCATATTATGCTAAGGAATACAAATAGAAATACCTAATCCTGAAAAAATCTGAAATCCAACCCCTTGGTTTTACTTTACTACATAGGCTTGGATACTAGTGGTCAAGGATGCTCCTAATAGCTGGCAGGAGCAACTGCAGGACTGTCAGGGCTAACTCCAAAGGATTAGCATGAACCTCTTGTTAAATGTGGTGGATTGACCACAGTCTTTGCCTTTACTCTCTCCCCAAAGTTACCACAATGATAAAAGAAAGTGGGGGGGGGAGGCATAATGAACCTATAAGGACAAAGAAAATGAAGGAGGCATCCCTGGAATGGTTTAGACAAGAAAACAGCTAACACTGACTGAATATGCACCACTTTAAATTCTTTCTATAGGATGAATCACAGATGAACTTGTGGTCAGATACTCAGAAAAGCAGAAAAAACATATAAACCAGGGCCTGTTGAAAGGAATCACAGCGAGGAGTCCATAGATTCTTCAGGAATCCAGACCTGCCAATGCATCAGAGGTGCCCAATACCCCAAAGGGCAGGGCCGAAGAACAGGGTTGAGAGGGAAAGGTGGTGTGGCCTCCCTGGATCCAGGTTGCTGAGAGATGCCTTCCCTGATCCCAAGGCAGGTGATGAGTTCATTCTCTGGACACATCAGACGGGGCTGGGTCAGGATTCTGAACACACACCAAGGAGGTTCAGTCCCAAGCCTCACTCCTGGGAAAGTCATTGAAAACTACCCCTATGAACACTGGGGCCATTTTCTAGGACTTGTTTCCAAAGGTGCATAGCCTTGTGGGAGCTCCCCAAATCTCAGATGATTCTCCTGAGGAAACAGATCCCAATGTACTTAGCTGATCAGAAAGACACCTACAGATATAGATTTTTATGGGCTGA
Organism: Zalophus californianus; assembly: GCF_009762305.2. Lineage (NCBI taxonomy): Eukaryota > Metazoa > Chordata > Mammalia > Carnivora > Otariidae > Zalophus > Zalophus californianus. Next base: position 91,855,681 of record NC_045602.1, read on the forward strand.
ATTGTGTCCTCCCCAAATTCCCATGTTGAATCCTCCCCCACCCCCCAGAATGTGGTGATATTTTGAAGCTGATCATTCAAAAAGGTGATTAAGTTAAACGAGGCCATCAGGGTTGGCCCTAATCCAATCTGACTGGTGTTCTTATAAGAAGAGGAAATTTGGTTGCACAAAGAGACACCAGGGATTTGCATACACAGAGCAAAGGTCATGTGAGGACACAGCAAGAAATTGGCCATCTGAAAGTTAAGGAGAGAGGCCTATGGAAGAAACCAATCCTGCTGGCACCTTGATCTTGGACTTCTGACCTCCAGAACTCTGAGGAAATAAATTTCTGTTGTTTAGCAAACATTGGAACATATATATTCCAAGAATCCAAAGTCAAATCATTCCATTCTCAGACATGCCATGTTATGACAACTGGAAAAAATCAGATAATGTGAAGGAAGTCTTATAAATTAAAAATATGATCACCAAAAATAGTAAATAGGAAGATTAGAAGAATCTGTTCAGAAAGTAAAACAAACCAAAAGAAGATACAAGATCGGTGAGAAAAGATAAGAAACTTAGAGAAGCAATTGGACGTCGGATCCTTTAGAAACTCAGAAACAGTGAGAAGAAAGGGTAGAGAAGCCACACCCATCAAGTACGTGGTGGGGGCACTTCTCCATCCCTAAGGTTGTGAATCTCCAGGCTGAATGAGCCCTAAGAGTACCTAACCAAAGAGTTGAAAACATATACACCAAAGCACAGGTTTCTGAGGTTTTAGAATTCTAGAGAGAAAACAGTATCGAGAGAGAGAGAGGAGAAGAGAGAGAGGGAGAGAGGAAGGGATAGAGGGAGAGAGGAACCCATTCAAAGGGAATGAAATCAGAAGGCAACACTGGAAGAGTAAAAGTTAGTGCCCCTAAACTGTTAAATTCTGAGCACAGCCTAGAATTCTATATTCAGACAAATAACATGTAAGGGAGAATAAAAATATTTCCAAAATATCAGGACTTCTGTCTGATGCCTGATAAGATGGACTAGATATACCTTCCCTCTTCTTCCTTCTAAGAACAACTAAAATCCAGGACATTATACGTAAAGCAAACCTAAGAAGACTCTGGAAGGCGGAGAGAAGGCTGATTGGCTAGGAACCTCAGGACTCAAGGAAAACTGCAGTGGGTGAGTTCCAGGGTTTTCTTCTCACCTCATAGATCCCAGAACTGGAGCTGAAGAAGCCAGCAGCCCAGAAATGCCAACAGAGGCAGATCAGAAAGGTCTTAACAGAAACCTGCTCTGTCTAGCTAGAGCACTAGGCAAGTGGCTACCTGGAAAGACAGAACATTTTTTGACAAGAACCATTAGACCCCACTCAAAGTCCCTGGGTCCGGGGGGTGGGGATGTGGTCCTATCCTTCCCCACCCCAGCCAAGGCTGCATGGGGAACCTGGACTCTCATCTTCATTGGGCTATAGCAGGGAGCCCCAACCCCCACAACGGGGTGATATCCGAGAAGCCTGCCAGGGAGCCAAGACTTCATCCCTGTCCGCCAGTAAAAACTCCCACTCCCATGTTGTCAAGAGAGACCAAGTAAGGAATTGGACTGTTTATAGATGCTCTTCACCAAGTTGAGAAGTTCTAATCTGTTTCTATTTTTCTGAGAGTTTTTTTTTATCAAGAATAAGTGTTGAATTTTGTCAAATGCTTTTCTCTTTCATCAACTGATATGATCGTGTGATTTTTTTTTCTTAGCCTGTTGATATGGTGGATTACAGTTTCAAATATTGAATCAGCCTTGCACTCCTGGAGAAATAGCTACTTGCTCATGACATATAATTATCTTTGTTAAAAACCAATGCATGTATATTTAGGAAGGATATGGGTCTCTTTTTTTGGTACTATCTTTGTCCAGTTTTGGTGCTGGGATAATACCATCTTCATAAAATAAAAATGACACAGCATCCTTTCTGCCATATTCTTCTGGTCAAGTAATCACAAAGCCCAGATTCCAGGGGAGGGGACATAGATTCACCTCAATGGGAAAAATACAAAGAATTTTGAGACCACACTTTAAAATCACTATGGCTTCCTAGGAAGGTACTAAGTATCTAAGTTTCAACTCAGTATGCATTATTTTGGGAACAGTTTACTGGTGAGATAATAGCGTGCTTTCACAAAACATCATAGGCTAAATCCTTTTTTGCAGAGTGGAAGGGGAGAACCAGCCCATGTTGGTGCCTTATCACCTTTATTTCTAGGGGAATGTGTTCTGAGTTATGGAAGCAATGTGCAAACTTGTACCCCAACTCTTTGCTGTACTGTATTTCTTAATTCTGCAATTTAAAGTGTGTGGACAGGCTATAGAAGGTGACTGGCAGGATCCACTGGAGCCTGACAAGGAGCTGGATAAGAAAATAGTGGTGATCATGAACACAAGACATTAACAGTGCCTGAAATGTGCTGTCCCGAAAGCCAATGGTAAGCTATGCCTCCTCTGTGTCATTCCTGGGTAAGGGACAATCAGCAAAGCATGTTTGCCTCCTTTCAGGTCTGGGGGCCAGTGCCTTGCAAGGAGAATGTGGTTTTCTGGTGAACCTTGGTTCTTTTATTATTATTTTTTTAAATTCAAGTATAATTAACACACAATGTTATATAAGTTTCTGTTATACAATATGATTCAAGGTTTCTATGCATTTCTCAGTGCTCACTCAGATAAGTGTACTCTTAACTCTTAATCCCCCCCCACCCACCTCCCCTCTGGCAACTGTCTGTTTGTTCTCTATTTAAGTGTCTGGTTTTCTGTTTGTCTCTTTTTTTCTTTGTTTGTTTTGTTTTTTAAATTCCACATATGAGTGAAATCATATGGTATTTGCCTTTCTCTGACTGACTTATTTCACTTAGCCTTGTACCTTCTAGGTCCAATCATGTTGTTGCAAATGGCAAGATTTCATCCATTTTATGGCTGAGTAATATTCCAGTAAGTGTATACACCACATCTTCTTTATGCATTCTTCTATGGATGGACACTTGGGCTGCTTCTATAGTTTGGGTATTGTAAATAATGCTGCAATAAACATAGGGGTGCATGTATCTTTTCCAATTAGTGTTTTCATATTCTTTGGGTAAACACCCAGTAGTGGAATTACTGGATCATATGGTAGTTCTATTTTTATGTTTTGAGGAAACTCCATACTGTTTTTTGCAGTGGCTGCACCAGTTTGCATTCCCACCAGCAGTTTCCAAGGGTTCCTTTTTCTCCACAGCTTTGCTTTGGTTCTTTACATAGCTTTGGTCAACAGAACATGCTTTCCCACAAGCTAAGTGAGTGTTGGAGAACTCTCCATTCCTGTAGATATACAACTTTTTTTGTGGTGCCTCTCATTTAGAATTGCCAATTTTCAGTTACAGAGTAATAGAAATAAAGATATAATTTCTTTCCACCCAGAGGCCTGTCCTGAATCTACCCAGGGACCCCAAGGTAAACACCTTTGCTTCGAACAGTAGGATGATTCTTCCCAGGGTGAGAACTGCATTTTGATTTGGCAAATGGATCTTTGGTTTGCAGAGGAGGCCCCTGGGCTATGCAGGAGAGCAGAGGAGCACGGCTGATCAGCATGATAAACAGAGACTGTTTCTCCTTGCCCCAGGAAGCCTGGATTCCAACATTTTTTGGTACTTAGGATGGAGAAAGAGTGGCAACAGAGAGCCTAGTGAGAGTGATTTAGACCAGGGCAGGGACTTGGACTCCTCCAGAGCTTGCAGAGGGGTGACCAGGGCCAAGGAAATGAGGTATCTGCTCAGTTAATGCTCTCTTCATTTTTACCTGAAGTCCTCCTGTCTGCTATGCTCTGTACGCAGGTCCCCCATTTCGTGTCCAGGGATGATGGAGAGGGGCTGTGCCATGCATACAGGAAATGAGAACAGGAGAAGCTTTTATTAAGGAAAATAAAGACACCTACCCTACCACTCATGTTTCTCTTTTAAAAACTCATGTGGATTATTTGTTTCAGAAGTACATATCTGTCATTCAACAGTCTTGCACAATTCACAGCGCTCACCATAGCACACACCCTCCCCAATGTCTATCACCCAGCCACCCCATCCCTCCCACCCCCCCACTCCAGCAACCCTCAGTTTGTTTCCTGAGATTAAGAATTCCTCATATCAGTGAGGTCATATGATACATGTCCTTCTCTGATTGACTTATTTCGCTCAGCATAACACCCTCCAGTTTCATCCATTTTGTTGCAAATGGCATGATCTCATTCCTTTTTATGGCTGCATAATATTCCATTGTGTATATATACCACATCTTCTTTAGCCATTCATCTGTCGATGGACATCTTGGCTCTTTCCACAGTTTGGCTGTTGTGGACATTGCTGCTATAAACATTGAAGTGCACATACCCCTTCGGATCCCTACATTTGTATCTTTGTGGTAAATACCCGGTAGTACAATTGCTGGATCGTATGGTAGCTCTATTTTCAGCTGTTTGAGGAACCTCCATACTGTTTTCCAGAGGGGTTGCACCAGCTTGCATTCCCACCAACAGTGTAGGAGGGTTCCCTTTTCTCTGCATCCCTGCCAACATCTGTCATTTCCTGACTTGTTAATTGATCTGTACTTCTGAAACAAATAATGCAATATATGTTAAGAAAAAAAAAAAAAAAGATAGCAGGAGGGGAAGAATGAAGGGGAGTAAGTCGAAGGGGGAGATGAACCATGAGAGACAATGGACTCTGAAAAACAAACTGAGGGTTCTAGAGGGGAGGGGGGTGGGGGGATGGGTTAGCCTGGTGATGGGTATTAAAGAGGGCACATTCTGTGTGGAGCACTGGGTGTTATGCACAAACAATGAATCATGGAACAATACATCAAAAACTAATGATGTAATATATAGTGATTAACATAGCAATAAAAAATTAAAAAAAAAAACTCATGTGAAAGTTCAAAGCACAACATGAAGTTTAATCATGAGGCATCTGTGAGCTCCCGGCCCCACTAACTGCCTTTGGAAGCCTTTGGCTTGGTGGACTTTTCTCAGCTTTGTGGGGTGAGCAAAACAGATGAAGCCAGAGGGACAAAGGACTTGTTTTCCAAAGGGTCCAACTTAGATTCCCAAGTTCTCTCTTTATTTGAAGTCCTGGACGAAGCTGGCAACAGAATGGCTCTGACTCAGCTGAGAGGAACTTGTGCAGTGATGTCGTTGTCATGTTGCCAGCACCCTTGAGGAAACCTCAGGCCCCAGGGGCACAGCTTGAAAACCTTTGCATGCCATGTACCACTTCCTGAGACCCCAAAGAACTGATCCATAATAATGACTGAGCTGTGAGTCAATATCCAGCATGTTCTGTGATCTGGGACTGGCCCTGCTGCTCCTGTCCAGACTTCCGTTTCTCCTTTCCCTTGAGCCTCCTTCTCCAGGACTTGGAAGATGCATCCCTGAGCATGTTCCCGCTGTGTTTCTGAAGGCCCAGTTCCCCGGGCTCCTGGGCCCTCCTGGCTGCCATGGCCCCAGCCTGAAGAGCAAATACTTGGTACCTGGAATTTCCCTCAGAGATATCTTGGAAAATTTGTCACACCTTCTCTAGGTCCTTCAGATTGGATTCTTTTTGGTGACTTTTCTTTGTAAATCTCCAAAACAGACCCTCTTTTGGAGACTGTGGGATAATTCATAACATAGGAAAGAGGCACTAAATCAGTTGCCTCCAACTGTGACCATCTTCAAAATGGTTAATTATTTTTCTTTCAGTTGTAGAAATTGGACTAGGTTTTATCTTTTTATGATATTCGTTTTTTTTCCATACCTCTCACTTTATTTCAAGGAAGATTTGAAATGGCTTATATATATTTTTTCATTGCTGTGCTAATTACAATAGAATAAATTGGGGAAGGTAATAAATCAAAGATAAAGGCATAAGAGGAAAGATTGTCAGGAGGAAGTTTGGTCAAAATATATCACATGCTGTAACTATTTATTTAACAAAGTTAAATTTGTAATTAAAAAGCTAACTTCTCAAATTCAACACTCAAAAAAATAATAACCCAGTCAAAAAATGGGCAGAAGACATGAACAGACATTTCTCTAAAAAAGACATACAAATGGCTAACAGACACATGAATAAATGTTCAACATCACTAGCCATCAGGGAAATACAAATCAAAACCACACTGAGATACCAACTTACACCAGTTAAAATGGCAAAAATTAAAAAAAACAGGAAACAACAAATGTTGACGAGGATATGGAGAAAGCAGAACCCTCTTACGCTGTTGGTGGGAATGCAAGTTGGTGCAGCCACTTTGGAAAACAGTGTGGAGGTTCCTCAAAAAATTAAAAATAAAGCTACCCTATGATCCAGCAATTGCACTACTAGGTATTTACCCCAAAGATACAGAGGTAGTGAAAAGAAGGGGCACACACATCCTAATGTTCATAGCAGCAATGTCCACAATAGCCAAACTGTGGAAGGAGACAGATGCCCTTATACAGATGAATGGATAAAGAAGATGCGGTACATACACACAATGGAATATTATTCAGCCATCAGGCATGATGAATACCCACCATTTGCATCGACATGGATGGAACTGGCGGGGATTATGGTAAGTGAAGTAAGTCAAGCAGAGAAAGACAATTATCATATGGTTTCACTCATATGTGGAACATAAGCAATAGCACGGAGAACCAATAGAGGAAGGGAGGGAAATCCCAAAGGGGAAAAATCAGAGAGGGAGATGAACTATGAGAAACTATGAACCCCGAGGAACAATCTGGGAGTTTCAGAAGGGAGGTGGGTGGAGGGAGGAGGTAACAGGGTGATGGGTATTGAGGAGGGCACATGCTGTGATGAGCACTGGGTGTTATACTTAACTAATGAATCATTGAACACTGCATCAAGGACTAATTATGTAATATACAGTAGCTAATTGAACATAATTAAAAAAATAAAAAATTAAATAAAATCATACAACATCAAAAAAAAAAAAACTTTCAAAAAGAAATCACCAGGCCCAGAATAGTTTTACTGGAAAATTTTACTAAACATTCAAAGTAACACCAATTTTACATATTTCTTCCAAAAGGTAGAAAAGAAGGAAACACTTTCCAACTCATTTTAGGAGGCCAGTATTGCCTGGATACCAAAACCAGACAAAGAGGGAAAAAAGAAAAAGAAAGCCACAAATTAATATCTCTCATGACCTTAGATGTAAAAAACAAACAAACAAACAAAAAAACTCAATAAAATATTAGTAATTCCAACCTAACAGTGTATAAAGGAATAATGAATCATGACCAAGGGGGATTTATTCCAGTTATGTAAGGTGTCAGTGCTTGAAAATCAGTCGATGCAATCCACCATATCAACAGGATAAAGAAGAAAAATGATCATATCAATCGACAAAGGTAAAACATCTGACAAGATTCAATGCTCATTCATGACAAAATCTCTCAGTGGCCCAGGAATAGGGAGGAAGTTTTTCAACCTCATGAAGAACAGCTACAAAGTCCCGGAGCTAACATAGGCTCCTCTGTGCTCGCCTTGAGCTCTACCCCAACCCCCTGCTGAGTGCTCATGTGGCATGGACTCCACCCAGGTGTGCTCACCTGTGCCCATAAGCACAGTGGCAGCTTGCAGGGGTCGTCGTGATGGTATCACCTTTGCATACAGATAGCCTGGTACAGGGAAAACATTATAATGATGAACCTGATAAGTTTTCTCATAACTTGAGAAATCCCATGAAATTTTAGATATTTGTTTTTCTTAATTGATTGTGGAAAAGCAATGGCTGAAGCTAGGGTTTCCTTTGTCAGTGTTCTTGTATTGAAAACTGCCTGTGGGATTCTGCTTTGGGCTGTCTGTATTTAGGGAGCATATAAGAAGGGAGTATATATGGTGGATGCAGTGTGGCAGGTGTCCACCTCAGTGCAGAAGCCCACCCACCTGAAGGATTCCGGGAGGGATGTACATGTGGCACTAACATCAAGGACAGAGAATCCTCTAAGTCTCCTGCTATCTTTGCAATTACCATAGACTGGTAATGAGAGTCTGAAGATGCAGACTTTCCCATTCAACCTGGTGAATTGGTGGATTTAGCAGGATCTGAAAGCAAAAAGATACCCATGCAGAAGGGATGAAGGTGAAGAAAGTAGGTAATAGAAACCAACTGATCACAGGGCTGCCTGGGCTCAGTGATCACTGCCCTTATCCCTGTGGGTAATGGCAAACAAAGGCAGTACTTAAGACCCCAAACTCACCTTCTTTCTTCAGGATTCTCTTGGAAATAATACTGTTTACAGAGAAAAACACAAACACAAAAACAAAAACAAAACTCTTTCACTCCTATATAGGGAAAAACCTAGTTCTTTCCTCTTGTGTGTTTCCTTCACTACTCATACGGAACATTTTGCTTCTGGTCACAAAATGTGTGTTTCTCACACCAACAAGCAATTAACCAAGACCATCTGGGTGTCCTACACTTTAACTCAATTCTAACACTACCTACCTAAAGATAGTGTTAGATCCCACAGGTTAAGTGTTCAGCTCCACGAGACTGCCCTCCTATTTCAGATGTCAATTATAAATAGTAGGTCCCCAGGTTACCCACAATTTCTGTCTGATTTGGCTACAGATCAGAACTTCCCATAACTTCCCTCTTTGGGTTTCATTAATTTGCTGGAAGAGCTCATAGAACACAGGGAAACACTTATGTTTACCAGTTTATTGATGTCCTCCTGCAGTTGGGGTGCATCACCCTTCGGGTGTGGATGTGTTTGCCAAGCTGGAAGCTCTCTGAACCTTGTACTATTAGGATTTCAGGGAGGGTTCCTCATGTAGATGCAATGGATCATTAACTCCATTTCTAGCCCTTCTCCCTTCTCAAGAGAATGGCAGGTGGGGCTGAAAAGCCCAACTTCTTCTCTTTTTTTAAATGTTTTATTTATTTGTTTATTTATTTTATTATGTTATGTTAATCACCATACAGTACATCATTATGTTTTGATGTAGTGTTCCATGATTCATTGTTTGCGTACAACACCCAGTGCTCCATGCAGAACATGCCCTCTTTAATACCCATCACCAGGCTAACCCATCCCACCACCCCCTTCCCCTCTAGAACCCTCAGTTTGTTTCTCAGAGTCCATAGTCTCTCATGGTTCATCTCCCCCTCCAATTTCCCCCTCTTCACTTTTCCCTGTTCTTTCTAGTGACCAGCCCCTATTCAGGAGCCATCCAGAAGCCCATCCAGAGTCACCCCAATAGAACAAAAATGCTCCCAGTGCTCTTATCACTTAGGAATTTACAAGGGCTCTAAGAGTTCTGTGTCAGGAACCAGGGACAGATATGTATCTATATTTCTTATTATTTGGCAAACAACCAAACTGTCATAACTGCAAATACCCATCCTAGACCAGGTGTACCAGGGGAACTCTCTCCATGCTTAATTTTGCTGTAAGCTGATTAAAAACAAGGTGGTAGTAAATGAGGAGAGCTGGGGACATGTGAGCCACTGTAAGCCAAAGTGCAGAGGCTCAACGAACATAAGCACAGGCCAGGCAGACATACAAGCAAGCTTCCTGACCGGGGATGAAGAGAAGGCTAACTAGGTGAACTCTTCTTGAGAGGTGATCCTTTTCTTTAAGAAATATGAACGGGAAAAGAAGTCTCTGGTAGAAAGTGTTACCCAAATGGAAGGACTTATCCTTAGGAAAATGTAATCAGTCCACTGTAATTGTTAAATTCCAAGAGAATCAAGTAACAGCAGCTGGGGAAGCTACAGGAGGAATTCTAGGGAAGTCTGCCTGAGGGAGGGGTGGGGTAGGTTACTATCAGAATAAAGGAAGGAGATAGAAACTCTGTAAGAATCAAAGATCAGCACACCACACCTGCAAAATAGGCTGGGGAGAGTCATTCCCTCAGGGAAGAGAACAGAGGACTCAGATCAGTAGAACCTGAGTAAAGAGGCCCCAGAACAGGTGCTCAGGGCATTGGAAAACTAGAAAAAGCTTCTTCAGAAATACCTGGTACAGAAAGAAAAAATAATAAATGTCAGTAAGGATTCTCCCTTAAAGCTCCACAACAGTCAGTTTTCCGGCAAACACTGAGAAGTTTCAAGCCCAAATGGTACAATCTCAGGTGGTGTTGAATGATTCAAAGCAAGCATGTGAAAAATTCAAAAGACACACTAGGAACTGGAGTTAGAGCTTAAATCTTTGCAAAAAAGCAAACATTAATCATGACAACTTTTTGGATGCAGCCAAAGCCTGCAAGTGGCAAGAAGTTTCTCAGTTGGATAAAATGCATGCAGGAACACCAGCACAGGCTCATTAATCTCAGTCTTGACCATGCCCAAGCCCTCAGGTGGGACGGCTGTCAGTTCACTGAGAATCCCAGCACAGTAAGTCATGAGCCTAATGGTCAGCTCCTCCTGGGCTGAGTTAACAAGCTCCTGAGGGACTCAAAATAGTGCAGCAACAGTGTGCTTTTCAGGTAAAGTGGGAAAAAAGCATCATGAGTACCAAGGTCAAGGGCAGATTGACAAACGGGGGCATGGTTCTACATGGACACAGGCATTTTCCTTAGCAGGAAGAACCTATTGGGCCAGACTGTAGCAAGAGCGCCCCCTGGGATGCAGCTCCCCATTCGTAATTCACCAACTCAGAACGCCTTTGTGCAAAGTGAGGTGCATGACCTGCATTTGGCTCTTTGCTCTGCAGACAACAAGCTATATTCCCTGAAGCTCGAATGTAGGTTATCCAAAGAGAGTCAGGAGAAAGAACTCAACTCACTTTCTTTTCTTTTCTTTAAGGTTTTATTTATTTATTTGACAGAGAGAGAGAGCAGAAGCAGGGGCAAGGGGCAGAGGAAGAGGGAGAAGTAGACTCCCCGCTGAGCAGGGAGCTGGACATGGAGCTCGATCCCAGGACCCTGAGATCATGACCTGAGCTGAAGGCAGACATTTAACTAACTGAGCCACCCAGGCACCCCCTCAACTCACTTTCTGAAAGACACTTGCACATACAGCTTCAACTAGATAATGTCAGATCAGAAAATAAAAGCCACTGGAATAAAAATCCCCCTACAGGGTTCTTGTGACAACTTTCAAGAAATGATTTAGGGTGAAATGGGCCAACTTTCCAAAAACCAACACAACTGCAGAGGAGAAGGAAACTCTGAACTCTGATCTTGTTACCAAACACTTCTTGGTTTCCTTCTTGGTGAGTCACAGAAACTGTACCACTTGACTTGTCACACAAAGAAAACGTTATCTGCAGCAAATAAGAAGTTCACAAGGAATGCTTCCAAAGTCACAACTCCCCAAAAGAGGGTGAATGGGTTCCTTTTGTTTAAGGTGAAGATGAATATTTTGATAGGGAAGCCTTGTCATTGTATGTAGAGGCGAGCATACGGTCATTCATGTGCCTTAAGGAAACATGCCTGTACATACATTGCATGTTGTGTAAATGAGGCTGAGGCTAATCCTCAGGCAGAGATTTTCATATTATAATGAGGTAAAGGTAGTCCTGGGTCATTCTAGAGGTCACTCCCTGGTCTATCTTTGCAGGTGAGTTAGGGGTTAAGCTCAAACTGGCTAGGTGGTCTGTCTCATCTTTGCATTCACCTGCAGCATGAAGGACAGTTCCCACAAATGCTGACATCTACTCACTTCCTTCTGAGTCCCCCCCAAAGACTTTCTCTAGCAGCTGTACATGGGAGCAGCCTGGCAGAAGGGGAGCAAGTACCATCAGGAGCCACCATGGTCCTATATGGAATGAGAGTCAGTGACAAATATCCTAACCTCCCCATCCTTGGTGGAGCAACACTGAGGCACCTGCGTGTCAGAAGGTCAAGGTGGAGTAGCACCCAGATGTTCATAATGATAACCTACCTTCCGGTTCTGTGTCCCATCTTCCCTACTTGCTCCTAAAGCTCCCTGGGGTTACCTTCCAGCTGAATCTGCTGCTAATATATCTCCCAACTGAACTACTAGCAACCACATCCTTGATTCAAGAGTCTACTTTTGGGGCAACCCCAACTAAAATGATGGGGGTCCTCATTTTCCAAAGCAGAGTGGGAAATTCTCTGAGGGTTCAGAGTGGGTTATTGAGTCTGTTGCTTCTAAGAAACTTGGAGATTTTGGTCGGTAACAAATATTTCTGTTTACCTCTCTCTTTTTTGTTAGTTATTTGGCAAGTTCTTACTCTTTCTCCTAATGGGTTTCAAAGAAAAAAATCTAGCTCATTTATCTAGAAAATGAGTTTCTGAATTTGGGAAAAGATGGTGGGGGAGTAGGGGACCCTATTTCAACTGGTCTCCTGAATTGAGCTGGATATCCACCAGACCACTCTGAACACCCACAAAATCAGCCTGAGATGTAAGAAGATAGATCTGGATCTCTACACACAGAATATCACAGACAGTTGGTTTCAAGGTATGAAGTGGGGAGCTGTGATTCCACGGACATATCAGAAGATAAATGGAAGGGGGAGGGAGCTGCGGGGATCCTGCACGGCTGGTGAGCCATAGCTTCCTGTACTGGAGACAGAGCACAGACTCACAGACCGGTAGGAATGGGGAAAGGACTTTAGGGCAGCCCCTGGACTGAAACCCTGAGTGGCAGGGCCACACATATGAAATGGGGGTGGCTGGGGGTTTTAGAAGCACAAAGGGAGAGACATGCCCCCATACCCCAACCTGGAGGTGAGGAATGGGAGCCCAGTTGAGGGGTACACAACCTAGGATGCTGCTGTTCACAGCAGCACAGACAGAAACAGAGACAGCGTGGCCTGGAGAGCTCACTGAAGGACAGACTGTAATCTCTCTGTTCTGAGGCAGAGGGTAGGAAATGGTCTCTTCTGCTCTGACTCTTGGAAGAGATGTGGAAAGCTTCCAGAGAAAGCCGCCAGAGGAAAAAAGCCCCCCAAAATTGGTTTTCACTGAGTCCATCCCCCTGAACAGGGGGCAGGGCAACTGCCCAAACAGGGTTGCCTGAGTAACATCACAGCAGGCCCCTCCCCCAGAAGACAGTCAGGGAGAACAAGAGGCTGACATCCCTAACAGTTGCATCTTGCTTGGGTTGTGGTCAATTATTTGAACTCTCTACATTCCCTCAACTACCTCTCAACAGAATGACTAGGAGGAGGAACCCCCCAAATAAGAAAGATTCAGAGAATGTGAGTTTTGCCATAGATTTACAAATGGATACAGATATAACCAAGATGTCAGAAATGGAATTCAGGGTAGCAGTTGTGAAGACGAAAGCTAGACTGGAGAAATTGATTAATAACAACATAGAGTCTCTAAGGGCAGAAATGAAAGCTGAACTGTCAGAACTTAAAAATGCTATCAATGAGATCCAATTTAATTAGATACTCTTAACAGCTAGGGTAAACAAGGCAGAAGAACAAATTAGTGATCTAGAAGACCAATTGATAGAAAACAAGGAAAAAGAGGAGGCCAGGAAGAAAAAACTCAAAATCCATGAAAATAGAATTAGAGAAATAAGTGACACCATGAAATGTTCCAATTTCAGAATTATTGGGATTCCTGAGGAGGTGGAGAGAGAGAGGACTAGAAGATATATTTGAGCAAATAGTAGCTGAGAACTTCCCTAATCTGGGGAATGAAACAAGCATTAGTGTCCTAGAGTCAGAGAGGACCCCTCCCAAGATCAAGGAAAACAGACCAATGCCCCGGCGTGTAATAGTAAAACTCACAAATCTTAGAACCAAGGAAATCATCTTAAGGGCAGTTAGGGGGAAGAGATTCCTTATGTACAGAGGGAGGAAAATCAGAATAACGTCAGACCTATGCAGAGAGACCTGGCAAGCCAGAAAGGGCTGGCAAGACATATTCAGGTTACTAAATGAGAAGATGCAGCCAAGAATACTTTACCCAATGGAAAAGCAAGATGGTGGAGGAGTAGGAGACCTAAATTTCATCTGGTCCCAGGAATTCAACTAGATAGGGATCAAACCATTCTGAACACCTACGAACTCAACAGGAGATCAAATAAAAGAATAGCAGCAATTCTCTGAACAGAAAAGCTACCATTTTCTGGAAGTTGGGCATGCGGAGAAGTGAATCCGAGGCCATATTCGGGAAGATAGATGGCGGGGGGGAGGGAGCCTCCATCAGCCGCTTCCGACAAGTGATAGAGCAGTGGAGCACAAAATCAGAAATTTTAGAAGTCTGCTCTGCTGAGGGACATAGCTCCAGTGGCTAAGTGAGGGGTGAAACCCTTGCTGGTACAGTGTGGTCTCAGGACCGTCAGAGTCACAGAAAGACCGGGGGTGCCTGAGTGCAGCAGAGCTCCCAGGTAATGGAGCTGGGAAGCTGGCTGCAAAGACAGAGCTGAGGAGCAGGCTCTCAGCTCAGAGTTGCCATAAACTGTGATCTGTGGCACAATCGGGCCACTGATCTTCCAACAGGGACCCAACAAGTGGCAGAACCAGGGAGACTCACCTTCCTCCCCTGGGAGAAGCTGCAGAGGAGTACACTGCAGGAATCTGCTGGGTTTGCAGACTCCAAACGGGGTCAGGTGCCAGAGATAGAAACACTCGGTCACAGGCCAGGTGAGCACGGAGTGCGGCCGGAGACTGGGGAGATGGGAGTGATTGACTGTTTTTCTCTGGGAGCTCACTGAGGAGTGGGTCCCTGAGTTCTTGGCTCCTCCATGGCAGAGATTGGGAGGCTGCTATTTTCATTCTCATCCTCAAAAGCTGTATGGAAAGTTTGCAGGGAACAAAAGCTCCCGAGAGCAAAACCGAGAAGGTTACTTAGCCCGGACCGGCAAGGGCAGGGAAATTCTGCCTCCAGCAAAGACATTTGAGAACCACTGCAACAGGCCCCTCCCCCAGAAGATCAGCAAGAACAGCCAGCCAAGACCAAGTTTACCAATCAATGAGAACAGTAGAACACCAGCACTAGGGGAATTCTTTAGTCTTTCAAAGTTAATTTAAAAATTTTTTTTTAATTTTTCTATTTTCCTTTTTCAACCAACATCTTATCAAACCCCTTTTTAAAAATCGTTTTTACTTTTCATTTTCAGGGTCATATTCTATCCCTTCATAGTAGTTAACCTTATCTTTGGTATATATATAAGTTGTTCTCTCTTTAAAATTTTGAGATACAGTTTCTTCTAATAGACCAAAATATACCATAAATCTCTAGTGTATGGCTTTGTCCTACTCTCCTGCCTGACCACATTCTCTCCCTTTTATTTTTTTTTTAATTTCTCTTCTTTCTTTTTTCAACCAACTTCTTATCTTATCAATTCCTTTTATAAAATCTTTTATAATTATCATCTCTACAGTCATATTCCATCCCTACATCATATCTACCCTTATTTTTGTACATATATAAGCTTTTATTTCTTTAAACTTTTGGGAGGCAGTTCCTTCTAACAGACCAAAATACACCCAAAATCTACTGTGTGGCACTGATCTCTTCACCAGCCTGATCATATTTGCTCATATTGTGTTCTTTTTATCTTTTTCTTTTTTCTTTCTTTCCCTTTCTTGTCCCCTGGTTTCAGGATTCTTCTGATTTGTTTAGTGTATATTTTTCTGGGGTTGTTGTTACCCTGTTAGCATTTTGTTCTCTCATTCTTCTATTCTACTCTGGACAAAATGCAAAGATGGAAAATATCACCTCAAAAAAAAAAAAAGAATAAGATGGAGTACAGACTGCCAGGAACCTAATCAATATGGACATTAGTAAGATGTCGGAACTACAGTTCAGAATGACGATTATAAAGATACTAGCTGGGCTTGAAAAAATCATGGGAGATAATAGAGAAACCCTTTCTGGAAAAATAAAAGAACTAAAATCTAACCAAGTCAAAATCAAAAAGGCTATTAATGAGGTGCAATAAAAAATGGAGGCTCTAACTGATAGGATAAATGGGGCAGAAGAGAGAATTAGTGATATAGAAGACCAAATGATAGAAAATAAAGAAGTTGAAAAAAGAGAGATAAACAACTACTGGATCACCAGGGCAGAATTCAAGAGATAAGTGATACCATAAGATGAAAAAATATTAGAATAATTGGGATCCCAGAAGAAGAAGAAAGAGAGAGAGGGGCAGAAGGTATATTGGAGCAAATTATAGCAGAGAACTTCCCTAATTTGGGGAAGGAAACAGGCATCAAAATCCAGGAGGCACAGAGAACCCCTCTCAAAATCAATAAAAATAGGTCAACACCTCGACATCTAATAGTAAAACTTACGAGTCTCGGAGACAAAGAGAAAATCCTGAAAGCAGCTCGGGATGAAAGATCTGTAACCTAAAATGGTAGAAATATTAGACTGGCAACAGACCTATCCACAGAGACCTGGCAGGCCAGAAAGGACTGCCATGATATATTCAGAGAAATAAATGAGAAAAATATGCAGCCAAGAATACTATATCCAGCTAGGCTGTCACTGAATATAGAAGGAGAGATAAGAAGCTTCCTGGACAAACAAAAACTAAAAGAAATTGGAAGCACAAAACCAGCTCTACAAGAAATATTGAAAGGGGTCCTCTAAGCAAAGAGAGAGCCTAAAACCAACATAGACCAGAAAGGAACAAAGACAATATAGAGTAACTGTTACCTTACAGGCAATACAATAGCACTAAATTCCTATCTTTCAATAGTTACCCTGAATGTAAATGGGCTAAATGCCCCAATCAAAAGACACAACCTATCAGATTGGATAAAAAAAAGATCATCGATATGCTATCTTCAAGAGACTAATTTTAGAACCAAAGACACCCCAGATTGAAAGTGAGGGGGTGAAAAACCAATTACCATGTTAATGGATGCCAAAAGAAAGCTGGGGTGGCAATCCTTATATCAGACAAATTAGATTTTAAACCAAAGACTATAATAAATGATGAGGAAGGACACTATATCTTACATAAAGGGTCTATCCAACAAGAAGCTCTAAGAATTGTAAATATCTATGCCTCCAACATGGGAGCAACCAATTATATAAACCAATTAATAACAAAAACAAAGAAACACATCGACAACAATACAATAGTACTAGGGGACTTTAACATCCCGCTCACTGAAATGGACAGATCATCTAAGCAAAGATTAACAAGGAAATAAAGACTTTAAATGACACACTGGACCAGATGGACATCACAGATATATTCAGAACATTGCATCCCAAAGCAACAGAATAAACATTCTTCTCTAGTGCCCATGGAACATTCTCCAGAACAGATCACATCCTAGGTCACAAATCAGGTTTCAACTGGTACCAAAAGATTGGGATCATTCCCTGCATATTTTCAGACCACAGTGTTTTGAAACTAGAATTCAATCACAAGAGGAAAGTTGGAAAGAACTCAGATACATGGAGGCTAAAGAGCATCCTACTAAAGAATGAATGGGTCAACCAGGAAAGTAAAGAAGAATTAAAAAAAATTCATGGAAACCAATGAAAACGAAAACACAACTGTTCAAAATCTTTGGGTTGCAGCAAAGGCAGTCCTAAGAGGAAAGTATCTAGCAATACAAGCCTTTCTCAAGAAACAAGAAAGGTCTCAAATACACAACCTAACCCTACACCTAAAGAAGCTAGAGAAAGAACAGCAAGTAAAGCCTAAACCCAGCAGGAGAAGAGAAATAATAAAGATCAGAGCAGAAATCAATGAACTAGAAAGCAAAAGAACAGTAGAACAGATCAACGAAACTAGGAGCTGGTTCTTTGAAAGAATTAACAAGATTGATAAACCCCTGGCCAGACTGATCAAAAAGAAAAGAGAAATGACCCAAAGAAATAAAATCATGAATGAAAGAGGAGAGATCACAACCAACACCAAAGAAATACAAACAATTATAAGAACATATTATGAGCAACTCTATGCCAGCAAATTAGATAATCTGGAAGAAATGGATGCATTCCTAGAGATGTATCAACTACCAAAACTGAACCAGGTAGAAATAGAAAACCACGAAGGAAATTGAAGCAGTCATCAAAAATCTCCCAACAAACAAGAGCCCAGGACCAGATGACTTCCCAGGGGAATTCTACCAAACATTTAAAGAAGAATTAATACCGATTCTTCTGAAACTGTTCCAAAAAATAGAAATGGAAGGAAAACTTCCAAACTCATTTTATGAGGCCACCATTACCTTGATCCCAAAACCAGACAAAGACCCCATCAAAAAGGAGAATTACAGACCAATACCCTTGATGAACATGGATGCAAAAATTCTCACCAAAACACTAGCCAATAGGATCCAATAGTACATTAAAAGGATTATTCACCAGGACCAAGTGGGATTTATCCCTGGGATGCAAGGCTGGTTCAACATCCGCAAATCAATAAACGTGATACAATACATTAACAAAAGAAAGAACAAGAATCATATGATCCTCTCAATAGATGCAGAGAAAGCATTTGACAAAGTACAGCATCCTCTCTTGATCAAAACTCTTCAGAGTATAGGGATAGAGGGTACATACCTCAATATCATAAAAGCCATCTATGAAAAACCTACAGCGAATATCATTCTCAATGGGGAAAAGCTGAGAACTTTGCCTCTAAGGTCAGGCACACGGCACGGATGTCCACTATCACCACTGCTATTCAACATAATACTAGATGTCGTAGCCACAGCAATCAGACAACAAAAAGAAATCAAAGGCATCTGAATCAGAAAAGGCGTCAAATTCTCACTCTTTGCAGATGATATGATACTTAATGTGGAAAATCCAAAAGACTCCACCTTAAAACTGCTAAAACTCATACAGCAATTGAGTAAAGTGGCAGAATATAAAATGAATGCATGGAATTCAGTGCCATTCCTATACACCAACAACAAGACAGAAGAAAGAGAAAATAAGGAGTCGATCCCATTTACAATTGCACCCAAAACAATAAGATACCTAGGAATAAATAACTAAAGAGGCAAAGAATCTGTACTCAGAAAACTATGAAATACTCATGAAAGAAATTGAGGAAGACACAAAAATTGGAAAAACGTTCCATGGCCATGGATTGCAAGAACAAATATTATGAAGATGTCAATGCTACCTAGAGCAATCTACACATTTAATGCAATCCCTATGAAAATACAATCCCCTTTTTTCAGAGAAATGGAACAAATAATCCTAAAATTTCTATGGAAACGGAAAAGACCCCAAATACCCAACGGAATGTTGAAAAACAAAAGCAAAGCTGGAGGCATCAGAATTCCGGACTTCCAGCTCTATTACAAAGCTGTCATCATCAAGACAGTATGGTACTGGCACAAAAACAGACACATAGATCAATGGAACAGAACAGAGAGCCCAGCAATGGACCCTCAATTCTGTGGTCAACTAATCTTCAGCAAAGCAGGAAAGAATGTCTAATGGAATAAAGACAGTCTCTTCAACAAATGGTGTTGGGAAAATTGGACAGCCACAGGCAGAAGAATGAAACTGCACCATTTCCTTACACCACACACAAAAATAGACTCAAAATGGTTGAAAGACCTAAACCTGAGACAGGAGTCCATCAAAATCCTAAAAGAGAACACAGGCAGCAACCTCTTCGACCTCAGCCACAGCAACTTCTTCCTAGAAACATCACCAAAGGCAAGGGAAGCAAGGGCAAAAATGAACTATTGGGATTTCATCAAGATAAAAAGATTTTGCACAACAAAAGAAACAGTCAACAAAACCAAAACACAACCAACAGAATGAAAGAAGGTATTTGCAAATGACATATCAGATAAAGGGCTAGTATCCAAAATCTTTAAAGGACTTACTAAACTCAACACCCAAAGAACAAATGATCCAATCAAGAAATGGTCAGTCGACATGAACAAACATTTTTCCAAAGAAGACATCCAAATGGCCAACAGACATATGAAAAAGTGCTCAACATCGCTCAGCATCAGGGAAATCCAAATCAAAACCTCAATGAGATACCACCTCACACCCGTCAGAATGGCTAAAATGAATATGTCAGGAAATGACAGATGTTGGCGGGAATGTGGAGAAAGGGGAACCCTCTTACACTGTTTTTGGGAATGCAAGCTGGAGCAGCCACTCTGGAAAAAAGTATGGAGGTTCCTCAAAAAGTTGAAAATAGAGCTACCATACAATCCAGGAATTGCACTACTGGGTATTTACCCCAAAGATACCAATGTAGTGATCCAAAGGGGAACATGCACCTTGAGGTTTATAGCAGCAATGTCCACAATAGCCAAACTATTGAACGAGCCAAGATGTCCATCAACAGAGGAATGGATAAAGAAGATGTGGTGTATAAATATACAATGGAATATTATGCAGCCATCAAAAGGAATGAGATCTTGCCATTTGCAACGACGTGGATGGAACTGGAGGGTATTATGCTCAGCGAAATAAGTCAGTCAGAGAAAGACATGTATCATATGACCTCACTGATATGAGGAATTCTTAATCTCAGGAAACAGACTGAGAGTTGCTGAAGTGGTGGGGGTGGGATGGATGGGATGGCTGGGTGATAGTCATTGAGGAGGGTATGTGCTTTGGTGAGCGCTGTGAATCACTGACTGTTGAATCACTGACCTGTACCTCTAAAACAAATAATACATTATATGTTATAAAAAAGAAGAAGATAGTAGGAAGGGAAATATGAAGGGGGGTATCGGAGGGGGAGATGAACCATGAGAGACTTTGGATTCTGAGAAACAAACTGAGGGTTCTAGAGGGGAGGGGGCTGTGGGATAGGTTAGCCTGGTGATGGGTATTAAAGATGGCACGTATTGAATGGAGCACTGGGTGTTATATATAAAAAACGAATCTTGGAACACTACTTCAAAAACTAATAATGCAATGTATGGTGATTAACATAACATAATAAAATTTAAAAAATGGGAAAAAAAAATACTTTACCTGGCAAGGCTGTCATTTAGAATGGATGGAAAGATGCAGATCTTCCAAGACCAGCAGAAACTGAAAGAATATGTGACCGCTAAGCTGGCCCTGGAAGAAGTATTAAGGAGTGTTCTATAAAAGGAGAAGCACCCCAAGAGTGATATAGAACAGAAATTTACAAAGACAATGTATAGAAACAAGGACTTCACAGGCAACATGATGACAATAAGTGTATATCTTTCAATAATCACTGTCAATTTGAATGGCCTATATTTTCCCATAAAATGGCACAGGGTTGCAGATTGGATGAAAAGACAGGACCCAGGGCGCCTGGGTGGCTCAGTTGGTTAAGCAACTGCCTTCGGCTCAGGTCATGATCCTGGAGTCCCAGGATCGAGTCCCACATCGGGCTCCCTGCTCAGCAGGGAGTCTGCTTCTCCCTCTGACCCTCTTCCCTCTCATGCTCTCTGGCTCTCATTCTCTCTCTCAAATAAATAAATAAAATCTTAAAAAAAAAAAAAAGACAGGACCCATCCACATGCTGTCTACAAGAGACTCATTTTGAACCTAAAGATACATCCAGACTGAAAGTGAAGGGATGGAGATCCCTTTTCCATGCCAACAGACCTCAAAAGAAAGCCTGGGTAGCAATTCTTATATCAGACAAATTAGGTTTTAAACTAAGGACTGTAGTTATAGACACAAAAGGACACCATATCATTCTTAAAGGGTCTATCCAACAAGAAGATCTAACAATTGTAAATATCTAAGCTCCCAACATGGGAGCAGCCACCTACATAAGCCAAATGTTAACCAAAATAAGGGGTCATATTGATAATAATATGTTAATAGTAGGAGACCTCAATACTCCACTCTCAGCAATAGACAGATCATCTAAGCAGAAAATCAACAACGTGAGCTTTGAATGACACACTGGACTAGATGGACCTCATAGATATATACAGAACATTCCACCCTAAAACAACAGAATACACTCATTCTTCTCAAGTGCACATGGAACTTTCTCTAGAACAGATCACATACTGGGTCAAATATCAGGTCTCAATCAATATCAAAAGATTGAGATTATTCTCTGCATATTCTCATACCATAATGCTTGAAAGCTGGAACTCAATTTATATGTCAAAACACATTAATAAATTGCTCGGGGTAGCATAGACATTTTAACAATGTTTATTCTTCTGATCCATGGGCATGGAATATTTTTCCATCTTCTTCAATTTCTTTCATGAATGTTCTGTAGTTCCTAGTGTATAGATCCTTTTCCTCTTTGGTTAGGTTTATTCTGAGGTATCTTATGGTTTTTGGTGCTATTGTAAATAGAATCGTTTCTCTAATTTCTCTTTCTACAGTTGCATTGTTAGTGTATAAGAAAGCAACTGATTTCTGTGCATTGATTTTGTATCCTGCCACACTACTGAATTGCTCTATGAGTTCTAGTAATTTGGGGGTGGAGTCTTTTGGGTTTTCCACATAAAGTATCATGTCTGCGAAAAGAGAGAGTTTGACTTCTTCTTTGCCAATTTGAATACCTTTTATTTCTTTTTGTTGTCTGATTGTTGTTGCTAGGACTTCTAGTACTATGTTGAACAATAGTGGTGAGAGTGGGCATCCTTGACGTGTTCCTGATCTTAAGGGAAAGGCTTTGAGCTTTTCCCCATTGAGGATGATATTCGCTGTGGGCTTTTCATAGATGGATTTTACGAACTTGAGGAATGTTCCCTCTATCCCTATACTCTGAAGAGTTTTAATCAGGAAAGGATGTTGTGTTTTGTCAGTTGCTTTTTCTGCATCAATTGAGAGGACCATATGTTTCTTCTCCCTCCTCTTATTAATGTGTTCTATCACATTGATTGATTTGTGAATGTTGAGCCACCCTTGCATCCCGGGGATAAGTCACTTGGTCATGGTGGATGATCCTTTTAATGTATCGTTGGATCCTATTAGCTAGAATTTTGTTGAGGATTTTGGAATCCATATTCATCAGGGATATTGGTCTGAAATTCTCCTTTTTGATGGGATCTTTGCCTGGTTTGGGGATTAAGGTAATGTCTATGCTACCCAGAGCAATATATACCTTCAATGCCATCCCGATCTAAATTCCAATGACATTTTTCAAAGTGCTGGGACGAACAATCCTAAAATTTGTATGGAATCAGAAAAGACCCCGACTCGCCAAGGAAATGTGGAAAAAGAAAAACAAAGCCAGGGGCATCACGTTGCCGATTTCAAGTTATATTACAAAGCTGTGATCACCAAGACAGCATGGTACAGGCACAAAAACAGACATATAGACCAATGGAACAGAATAGAGAACCCAGATATGGACCCTCAACTCTATGGTCAAATAATCTTTGACAAAGCAGGACAAAACATGCAATGGAAAAAAGACAGTCTCTTCAATAAATGGTGCTGGGAAAATTGGACAGCCACATGCAGAAGAATGAAACTTGACCATTCTCTAACAGTATACACAAAGATAAACTCAAAATGGATGAAAGGCCTCAATGTGAGACAGGAATCCATATCAAAACCCTAGAGAAGAACATAGGCAGTAACCTCTTTGACATCACCCACAGCAACTTCTTTCAAGATACATCTCCAAAAGCTAGTGAAACAAAAGCAAAAATGAACTTTTGGTACTTCATCAAGATAAAAAGCTTCTGCACAGCAAAGGAAATAGTCAACAAAACAAAGAGACAACCCACAGAATGGGAGAAGATATTTGCAAATGACACTACAGATAAAGGGCTGGTATCCAAGATCTATAAAGAATTTCTCAAACTCAACACCCAAAAAACAAATAATCAAGTCAAAAAATGGGCAGAAGACATGAACAGACACTTCTCTGAACAAGACATACAAATAGCTAACAGACACATGAAAAAATGTTCATCATCATTAGCCATCAGGGAAATTCAAATCAAAACCACATTGAGATACCACCTTACACCAGTTAGAATGGCAAAAATGGACAGGGAAAGAAACAACAAATGTTGGGGAAGTTGTGGAGAAAGGGGAACCCTCTTACACTGTTGGTGGGAATGCAAGTTGGTACAGCCACTTTGGAAAAAAGTGTGGAGGTTCCTCAAAAAATTAAAAATAGAGCTACCCTAAGACCTAGCAATTGCACTCCTGGGTATTTACCCCAAAGACACAGATATAGTGAAAAGAAGGGTCATATGCACCCCAATGTTCATAGCAGCTATGTCCACAATAGCCAAACTGGAAAGAGCCAAGATGCCCTTCATTTTATTTAAATTCTTTTATTTTGAGATAATTGTAGGTTCAGATGCAGCCATAGGAAATCATACAAAAAGATCTCTTGTACACCTTACCCAGTTTTCCCCAAAGGTAACATGTTGTAAAAGACAGTATAATATCCCAACCAGGATATTGACATCAATATGATCAAGATGAAGAACATTTCTACCACAAGGATATGTCTTATTGCCTTTTTTATGGCCAAACCCACTTTCTTCCCACTTCTACCATGTCTTTAATGCTTGAAAACCACTAATCTGTTCTCTATTTCTTTAAATTTGTCATTTCAAGAATTTTATATAAGTCATATATGTTGAAGCATAGAATATGTGACCTTTTGAGATTGAGATTTTTCACTCAATATCATTCTCTGTAGATTCATCCACATTGTTGTCTGTATCAGTAGTCTGTTCCTTTACATTGCTGAGTAGTACTCCATGGTGTGGCTGTACCACAATTTGATTAACCTTTCACTCATTGAAGGACATCTGGGTTATTTTCAATTTGGGGCTATTATGAATGCTGTCATAAGCATTCATGTGTAAGTATTCATGTGAATGTCTCCTTATTTTTCTGGAGTAAATACCAAGAGTATAATTGCTGGGTCCTATAATAGTTTCATGTTCAAACTTTTAAGAAACTTCTAAACAGTTTTCTGGAGAGAGTCTATCATTTTACATTTCCATGAGCAATGTATAAGTAACTCAATTTCTCTGTATTCTCACCAGCATTGGTGTTGTCACATTAATAATAATAATAATAATAACATTATTATTATTATTTGCTCTTCTGATAGAAGTATGGTAGTCTTTTATTGCAACTTTAATTTGTGTTTCCCCAATGGATAGTGATAGACACTTTTCCTGTACTAATTTGCCATTAGTTTGTCCTTTTAGGTGAAATGTCTATTCATATCTTTTGCCCATTTTCTGATTTTATTTATTTTTATTGTTGATGTTAAGAGTTCTTTATATATTCTAGATATTCTAGATACCAGAGTTTTGTTAGGTATGTGGTTTTCAAATATTTTCTCCTGGTCTGTAGCTTGCCTTATCCTTTTAATAAAGTCTTTCACAGAGCAAATGTTTTTAATTTTTATGAAATCCAATTTATCAAATTTTTATGGACCATTCTTGGTGTCAAGTCTAAAAACTTCTTTGTCTAGTCTTTGAGCCTAAAAATATTCTCCTATTTTTTTCTAAAAGTTTTATAATTTTACATTTTACACTTAAGTCTGTGACCCATTTTGAGCTAATTGTTATATAAATTATGAGAGGGTTGAGGTTCATATTTTTTGCCTGTGCCTGTCCAGTGGGACCATCTCTGTTTGTTGAAAGGGCTGTCTTTCCTCCATTGAATTGCTTTTGTGCCTTTGAGGGGAAAAATCATCTGGCATATCTATGTGGGCCTATTCTGGGGTATCTACTCTGTACCATTGATCAATGTCTATCCCTCTGGCAATAACTCTGATCATGTTGTAAAAATTCACATACATCCCAGCTGGCCTTACCAATGCCCATCCACCCACCGTATCTAACTGCTTCTTCTCAGTCTCATAAGGATGACTGTTTAATATCTCTTCCTGTTACTAAATGTTCATCACCCCCTCCACCCACTTCATCCTCAGCCTATTTCCTCACTTCTTATTTTCCTGAGAAAGTAGATGGTATTGAGGGAATTACCTTACTTCCCCACCACCATGTCTACCAATAGGCAGCATCTGACTCACGTGTTCTCTCTTCTCTCCTGTGGCACTTGTGAAGTGTCCTGTCTAAGGCTGGTCCTGCAGCTTGTTGCTTGGATTCAGTTTGTTCTTGCAATTGTCTCCTCTCCCTCCTGAATCTGCAAATTTTCCCCAGTATGTCCATCAGCACAGATTATGTCATAATCACCCCACATAAATGACAACTATAAAAGCCTCTGTAGGGGAAATTATGAAAAACTGCAAAATAGAACAAAAGTTTACTAAGTCTCTTCTATGGAAAGCAATGCATTATCTAAATACATTTCCCTGGTGATCTGGTTCTCAGAGGCTCTGCACCTTTCATTGTCTTTGAGCTTTTTTATGACTCTGGAAGTTATAGATAACTGATAGCAATGAAAATGATAGTTATCCACAGATACACAAATTCTGTCTTGTGGAAAGACAATTAATTTCCTTTTTTCTCCATGGAAAAACTAGTTTTGCAGCTCTTTGAAAATTCATGTCAGCATTCCTGACTTAGCCCTCTAGGTGTGGTGCAGTAATTTAAATTCTCTTTGGAACCAGTGATGACATCTTACTAGTTCCCTCATTAATTAATGAATTACATAAAATATTTGACATGTGTTCATTTTCTATTTATTTAAGTAATTATTTTAAAATTTAAAAAAATTATTATTCTTTAATATATCCATAAACCCATGTCCCCCTGTGGCTACATACAGTTCTATTTACTGGCCTCCCTTTTACTAAAAACTGTCTTGAAAGTGTTTGTATGTGTTGTCTCCGTGTCCATCCTGGGCTGATGTAAAGAAGGGATCAAGTATGATTTCTTGCCTGCCTGAGTTGTGGACTGAGATTTGATCTAGTCTCATGTGCATGCATCTGTCTCCAGATGATGTCATGACTTGTTATAATTGAGAACAACACAGAATCCTTTATATCAGGGCTTTGGGGACCCCTTCAGATGGCGAGAGAGGGTACAGAGATGGTGGAAGAATGTGAAGGGTTTTTTAAACCACCTCTGCCCTTAACAGAGTAAGAATTTTTGCTATATTTCACATAGCAGAGAATGCCATCATAGGAATTCAAATTCTATTCACCCATATCACTCTGAAGCAGAATTTCTCAACCTGGATATTATTGACATTTTGGGCAAGATAATTCTTTGAGAAAGGGCAGCTGTCCTGTGCATTATAGGAGGTTTGGCAGCATCCCTGACCCTGACCCACTAGATGCCAGTAGTATCACTCCCCTACCCAGTTGCGAAATCTAAAAATGTCTCCAAGCATTGTCAAAAGCCCCCTGGGGTGGGGGCAGGGATTAAAATTACCCCAGTTGAGAACCACTCTTCTAGGGTTCTAGATCTGAGTGACTATTATGGTAGATGTCATTTCCATAGAAAACCAAAGAAGCCCATAAGGAGTGGTTACCTCCCCTGGGACCTTCTGTCAGGAGGTATCACCCAGCATTCCTGTAGCAACCTGGACAGTGGGGCAAGACAGCGAGCAGCCTCAGCTCTCTAGTGCCAGGAGCCCTATGGCATCCGCAGTTAGAAAGTCCTCCTCTTTTTCTAACTCATCTCTTTGACTAACAATTTAAATTGCTTCCTTCATTCTCTGCCAAGGTGGCAGGGAACAATTGTGAGCCATTTGAATTCAAAATCAGGAGATAAACCTTGTAGGCTCAGCTCAACCTCTTACTGGTTAATCTGACCAGGCAAAAAGAATTACTATCTAGGAATTGATTTCTCATTTTTAAAATGGGAAGAATTGATGAAAAGCCCCAGCGAGGGTGGGGGAGGGGGCTGCTCTCTGTAATGTATAACTAGGACTGCCCTCCTTCCTTTGCCTTGGCATATTACATGAGCTTGGATTTCAACCTCTTTGTCTTCATGGATTTCATTAGTCGACCCAGCATCCTCTTAAGACTTTTTAAAGCCTCAACTTTTGCAAGCCTGGTTTCTTAAGCTGCTACCTTAATCATTTTATCTGGGTGGTTTTATTCTGGGTAAAGAATTCTAGATTATTGTGCTGTCCAATTGTTGCCACTAGCCACACACGGTTATTTAAATTTAAAATTTTATAATTAAACAACATTTAAAATCGGTTTCTCCATTGCACTAGTCAAGTGCTCAGTAGAGACATAGAGCTGGTAATTGTACTGGACAGTGTTTATGTGGAGTATTTCCATTACCATTATCACAGCAAGTTCTTTTTTTTAAGATTATTTATTTATTTATTTGACACAGAGAGACACATAGAGAGAGGGAACACAAGCAGGGGGAGTGGGAGAGGGAGAAGCAGACTTCCCGCTGAGCAGGGAGCCTGATACGGGGCTTGATCCCAGGACCCCAGGGATCATGACCTGAGCCAAAGGCAGATGCTTAGTGACTGAGCCACCCAGGCGTCCCTATCACAGCAAGTTCTAAGCATGTCAAACACTTTGTCCTCAGGGACTTGATATATTTGCCTGTTTTATGAAGCTGAGTATTTTTGTGCATCTGTTACTTTTAATTTCTCTTCCTCCCACCTATACATCATTC
Organism: Zalophus californianus; assembly: GCF_009762305.2. NCBI lineage: Eukaryota > Metazoa > Chordata > Mammalia > Carnivora > Otariidae > Zalophus > Zalophus californianus. Next base: position 91,884,050 of record NC_045602.1, read on the forward strand.
ATGTTGAGTTATTCTTGGATTTTTGACTTGTCATTTTCAGCTTTTTCAGCTCTATGGCATAATTGCTAACTTTAATCCACAAATAGGAGCAGAAAGGTAATGGGCTGAACCCACACTTGTTTTTTCAGCTGAAGTGGTGCTGGGGTCCCCTTGCTGCACAATAAAAGAGGACATGGAAATGCTGGTGGTGCTAGTTTCTTTCAGCCCCTCAACAGAGCATCCTGTGTGGTCCAACGTGGAGCCCTGTGAGGTGCTGTTTCAAAGCCCTTGTGGGTGTATGGCTGGGGAAATGCTCTCTCTAAGTATGTCTACCACTGTTAGGTGTCTCCTTGATTGAAAAACAACAACAACAGCAACAAAGAGCTCTCTATTTTCCAGATAAAGGTTAATTCAGCACTTGAGTTTCTGATGTGAAAGCAAGTACACCCAGGATGCCAAACTATCATCCCAAGGTCCTACGCATGCCTCCTTATGCTCTCTGATATGAAACAAAAAAAAATTATTGCTCTGTTAAAGTAACCAGAATAGGCCCAAGATGGAGTCACTCATGTTATGCCCCACATCAGCAAACCAAAACTAAATTAAGTTTCTATGCTCAGCTGTCCCAGAGAAGGAAGACCACATCAATCACTCGGTGCTCAGCACATTACCTGACCCAGATCCAAGACTTCCCTTTGTTTCATATAGGGAAAGTAACCCTGCTTTAACCAATCAGCAAATGCACTGTGTAACTTCCTTGTTCCTGTTCATTTTGGTCTATAAAAGATCTCTTGAATTGTACAACTCTTTGGAGCTCCTTTCTATCAGCTGTATTGGATGCTGCTTGAATCATGACTTGCTGAATAAAAGCCTATAAGATCAGTAAAATGTCTGTGGAAAATTTTCTTTTAATAGGCTAGATCCCCCAGTTCAAGTATTCTTTATTCATGGAACCTTAATTTCTTACCTGTTAAGGGCAGAAATAATACTCATGCACAAGATAGTTGTGGAAGTCTATTCACTGAGCATGTCTGTAGCATTCCCAGCAAAGTTCTGAATCAATGCTTAGAAAAACACTTTCTTCTTGAAGCAAGTGCTCCCTCTTGGCTCTAGGCATTCAGATGTTTATGCTGTGCCTGGTGGTGGCTTTTTCATGGGGTGATTTTTCCTCCTGCCTGTGATTATGAGTTCTTTAAAAAAGGGGCACATTTCATGTGCTTTGATGGTCTTCATATATTTAGAACATTGCCTTTAGGCAAATATTTACTGAGAGGCAGATGATTACATAGTCAATTTCTGGCATCCAATGTGTTCTTACTGAATAGAAAGGCTGGTTAATAGTCTCAGGACCATTAGGAGACAATTTATTTAATTAATGTTTAATTTACATGTATTGCACAACTACATGGACATCGAGAGAAATACAGCTTCATCTCTGTTGGTTGAAAGAATAAACTTTCGGGTAAAAATACTCTTTAATCTTGGTTTCTTCAAGAATGAAGTGTGGCTAGATTTCACAGAATCTTTTGTGGGATAGAGAAGTTGGAGAAGCTCAGGGCAGCAGTGGTGTCTGGGGTCTGTTCCTGGACTGTGGTTTGGATGGGTGTTGTCTGTAGGGCTTGTGGTAATTGAGCCATGGGTCACTTTGGCTCTAAATTGGAGTTAATAAAAAAACTGTTATAGTTACATTGGTTTTGCTTATAGCATAAAGTAGCAGGGAGAATATTGGGCTAGGAGTCATGATGGCTATGTTCTAACCCAGATTTGCCATTTACATGGCAAACCCTGGCCAGTCATTCAGTTACTAGGCTATCTTTCTTCAACCAGGAAGTAGGGACACCAACCTTTCCATTCTTATCTAGGAGAAAAATAACATGGGAAAATGGATATAGTATGTGAGCAGGTATTACATAAACGTATACATATAATTTGGGGTGGTGCAAATAACACAACTTCTTTTCATTTCTATGTGCAAAGCAAGAATGATAATATGTACTCATTCCTAAATACCTATTTTTAAGAATAAAGTAATATTTGTAGGAGAAGAGGAAAGGAACCAGTTAGTACAGAGTAGAGTTACATTTCTAACCCAGATGTGGGCAACACTAGAATCACAGTCTCTACAAACAGAAGCACTGACATTTCCCATTATCTGTCTTTTGCAGTAGAAATAACTGAGATGGGAAAATGGACCAAGAGTATCTGTCACTTAAAAAGAAAGACAACTGAATATGTAGGGGTCCTAAGTAGTACTATTCTAACTCAAAATCATTTGACACCTTGGGGAAATTTAAGATTTGTTTCAGTTTAGAACTTATTTTTCAAGATTCTTTAGTTAATAACTACCTAGTGCTTATGATGCATCTTCTTCATAAAGATAATTCATGTGCTTTGTTGTTGTTGTGTGGACTAAGTCTGGCTAGCCAATAAATCTATGAAAAAGGTATTCAACCTGTTTGCATCAAATAGATGTAAACCAAAATGATAAGGAGTTTGAGTGATCACATTGGTAAAGATCACATTGGTAAAGATAATAAAGTTTAATAAATCTATAGCTGACACAACCGTGGGGAAATGGGTACCCCTTCATGGGGTTGGTGGGAGAGGAAGTGTCTATGCAGCCTGCCCATCACAGAAGGGATAGCATAAACACTTACCAATGGAGGGGCAGGTATTTAAACAAATTAGCTTACAGATATGCCCAACATAAAACAGGAGGCAAAAAACAGGGTGAAGATTTTGTTTAATGCATATCTTTTACATAAAATCTTTTGTGTAGACACATATGGACATACACATGAATAGAGAGATGTCTAGAAAAATATCTGTTTACCAAATGGTAATGACAGTTATCCCTGGACCAAGGGCTTTCAAGTAACTTTTACTTTCCCCTTTGTAAATTTTTTAAAATAATTTATATTATCCAAGAAAATGAATTAGTTTCTTTCATTTGAAAGATGGAAATGTATTTGGTAGTTTATAGCATAAAGTAGACTGAAGGACAACTTTCTCAAAAAAACTTGTTTCATAGTCAGTGTATACTAACAACGTATATGACTTAAGAGACTTTCTTGAAAATCTTTGAAAATATGCAGCTGGTATGGACTGAATGTTCATGCTCCCCCCAACCCCAATCCATACATTGAATTTCCAATCCCAAATGTTATGGTATTTGGAGGTAAAGGCTTTGAGAGGTAATTAAATTTCAGTGAGGCCATGAGTATGGAGGCCCCATGATAAAATTAGTGTTCTTATAAGAAGAGAGAGACTGGATCTCACTCATTCTTTGCCATATGAGGACACAGCAAGAAGGCAGCCACCTGTACACCAGAAAGAGAGCCCTCACCAAGAACTCAACTATGCTGGCACCCTAATCTCAGACTTCCAGCCTCCAGAACTGTGAGAAATAGATGTTTATTTTTTAAGACACCCAGCCTATGGTATTTTGTTATAATATCTCAACTGACTAAGGCAGTGGTCCAAGTTTCCTTCCTAGGTCCAGGCTTCTGGGTGATTGAAGCACGATTTGGCTTGGAGGTCAGGGCTGGACCAGATGTAGGAGCAAGTCCTATGAATTTTTCATGCAGGATCTCTGCAGTACCAGTATTGCTTTTCCTTTTGGCAGGAAATAAGTATTCAGAAACATTCTTAATGGGAAAGATGTGTTCCATGTTCCTTTGTCCAGCCTGGCTCTGACTCATAAATTGCACTGCCCCAGCCTCCACTCAACCTTGCTGAGAGAACTTGAGTAATACTGTTGTAAAATAGTTGGAAGTCCTATTCTGGATCAGAAAATGTCACCAGGACCCAGCCAGACTGTACTGTCCAAGTTTTACAACAAAGCTTAAGTGTTTCCTGTACTTAAGGAAAAGTACAAGACACCTGAAATGCTCATTGTATTTTCAAATTTAGTGCCTTAGAAAACTGCAGACTGGAATTGGAAAAATGTCTTCTTTTTTAAAAAATACTATTTCCTTTAGGAAATTCCATATGTATGCATGTGAATGCAAGATTCTCAAAGAACACTTCTCAGTCATTTTGTATGTGTATATGTGTGGGGTCTGAATGTGAGCAAGCTATTAGATTTCTACTCCTTGCTTAAGCAAACAAATATCCTTTGCATCTCAGGGATTCCACTTTCTAGGGCATTCACTCTCTAGGGCAATCTGAAAGAAACACAAATAAGTGTGTTGTCATCTGCCTTCTCCCTTGGGAAGGAAGCAGGTCTGACATTATTCAAAATAAAAACTAAAAATACAGTATGAGCTGTAAATGATGCAGACTCTTCCTTGATGTGCTATATCTCTTTTTATAAACTTTACATTAAAAAGTTTCCTCATAAATCTAGTCTACACCACTTCTGCCCAAAGAATAGTGTTGCTGTGGAGAACTTATATAGGGCAGAGTTCTTAATTTGTGGGCAGGGGTCCATAAACTTGGGTGTGGAGCAAAACCTGCACCTTTTTCATTTACCTTGTGCTTGCATTATGAATGTAGGCAGCAAACCATGTCAGTTATTAGCAAAACCTTTGCCTTGTCACTCTTGAAGGTCACAGGTATTTTCATATCACATTATAGTCACCACTGATATCTGGGATCATTCTTTATACTCATTAGTAATTTGAAATCATGGTCAGTATGAAACTACTGGTAGATTCTTACTTCTCAATTTGTTGAAAATCTTTATATCACATTCAAAAAATATTTTGATAAGTACATCTTCAGATAATTGGTTTCCTTGTAATCTTTTGTGTTTTGCACATTGAAAAGCGTTATGATGAGAAGGGGCCTTACCCTATACTGCAGGCTTACCCTATACTGCCAAAGCGTTTTTGACATAAAAGAGAGCCAGGGTCTGAACTAGAAGCCATCATGGACTCTGGAATATTTTGGGTTGCTGGGTGAGTTCCACTCCCAAATGAAAGCCATTTTGTGGAGAGAAGTGTGAGCGTACAGTGGGTACACATTAGATATTTGTTGATGAATGAACACTGCATCAACTGCTTTCCTTAACCTCTCTCTTTAAACCAACTGCCCTCAGACTCCAAGTTCCTCAGTTTCCCAAAGACGGTGCTGGGCCATTTGGCAGCAGTGCCACTTGGCACACAGTGGCAAGTAACCATTATGCTGATACATACATAGGGAGTCCTTGTACAGGTGGAACCTTGGGGCTGGAGAGAGCCCCCACCTGGATGACCTCTTCCTTCTGGGGCTGCTCTCCAAAGACTGCTTGCTTCATGAGGCCATTGTTTTTTTCTCATCTCTTTTCTACTACTTTCCAACTCTGCCACTCATTCCTTTGTTCAGTGGGTTAAGTCAAGAGGATTTAGGGCTGGAATGTGTAGTGACATCATTTTGGAGTGCTTTCTTAGTATCCATTTTCCTATCTCTCACCAATCCTGTCCCTGTTTCCCTCTACCAAGCTCAAAAATAAATAGTGGGTAAGATTGTTCACCTTGGGATTGAATTGGCTTAGCTAGTGATTGGTTCAGGATGGGCACGTGACCTTATCTGGACCAATGGGAGTGATTCCATGACTCTTTTGGATCTAAGAGCAGAAAGTTTCCCTCTCCTCTGGACACTCAGAGGGTATGGAGAGATTAGGGTTGAGGTAGCTGCAGCCATTTCCCTACTGAGGCAACCCATAAAGAATGGAGCCAAGAGCTAAAGAAAACAAGTCCCTTGGTGACAATTGAAGAGCTGCTGGATCAAACCCCATCTAGAGTTACCTACTATGGACTTCCAGTTAGTGCCATCTGTGTATTTCCTCTACTATTCAAGCTATTAAAAAATAATTTATCTTAAAATGAGACACAAGCACAATGCACAGCTCAATGAGTATTATAAAATAAACACATTTGTAACTACTCAGATTAGGAAATGGAACTTTGTCAATCACCTCAGAAGCACCTAGGATCCGAACCTACACCCTCCCCAAAGTGTAACTACTATCCTGAATGTTATATCAATCACTTGCTTGTGTTTCTTCATAGTTTGTTTTGTCACAAAATATGCATCCCTGAACACTATAGTTTGATATTGTTCATGGTTATAAATCTGCTGTTATTTTAGTTCCTTTTAGTTCATTAATTACCTCTCCACTCCTCCATTTTCCTTACAATTTATCATTGAACAAGCAAGACCTAGGACACTTGATCTGTAACATGGATTATGTTGATTGCCCAGATGTCCTGGGTATTTCCCACAAGTCAACAGTGAAATCCAGAGGCTGAGCTGGACTCAGGACCAGCCCCTCTGGCAGGACTCTAGGTGATATGATGGTCTTCCATCTGGAAGCCCATGATGTCTGGTTGTCTCTCTTTTTGTGATGTTATGACCACTGGTGTGAGCAGGGTGCAGGGGGTGGCTAACAGAAGTGGCTAAACGTTGTTTTGCTCTCTACTATAGCCACAAACAACAGTCCTAACCATTGTCGGTGATGCTCCTTCCAGCTGGGTTGGGCCCTCTCCTCTAGGGCCTGCCTTGGTACAATGGTGCCTGTTGGCAGCTGTGGGGTTCCTCTATCAGATACCTCATTGCTTTCTAGTTTTGTTCTCTATTCCACACATGGTGATAGCATTCAGGACTTGTGCCTGTTAGTTGGTTGTCTTCATCTGCTTATGTTTTGGAGCTTATAGGGAGTCTTTTCCGTTTGCTTTAATGTGAGGATGTGAAGAGATTCAAAAGCTGTGTCTCTTTTTCCCTGAGTCTCCTTTTGTTCACGTCAGTTTAGTGGGTTCTCTGATGCATAGAACTAAAAGATGCCCTCAGTGAAATAAAAACATCTAATCTAATCACCATTATATGAAGGTGAGAAAAATGATGTCCAAGGACAACATGGCTTAAACAGGCGCCCATGGCATGCTATTCACAGAGCTGGGATGTCTGAATCCTGGATCACTGCTTCTCCCCACCATCATCTCCCAAAGTCAAGAGGCAATAAACTAGTGAGCTCTCCGGCAAGTGAGCTGCCAAACTCCCAGTCACTGAGCCGCATCTCCAGGCTCAGATAAACCATCTTCCTCTTTCCATATTTCACAATTTGAAGACATCTTCCCAGAGCCGTTGACACATCTTTTGATTGTTTCCGTATGGTCTGCAATGTAAGTTTTCTTTTGTGTGTGTGCATCTTTAGAAAAATTTATCTTAAACAATGTGTTGGACATCAAAAAGTGAAGAGTGATTTAGAGATTACCATACAGGTGAGAATCCTGGTTTGCAATATTTCTGTATTCAAATGAAGAATCTGGTAAATAGTTTGATTTAAGCAAGCTCAGTGTACGAAATGCATATTGCCTTGAAAGGTTAACAAGCATTCCCTTTCCAAAAGCATTTTTATCATTGGTTCTCTGGTGGACAACTTTCAAACTGGGTTCCCAGGAGCATGCAGAACTCACCAAGATGTCAGAGACTTTTGTAAGTATAAGAGGAAGTGGGGAGTAGAACCTATCAGGCTTCAGACTTGGATTAATTTTATATGGAGACAAGCTGCATAAAATGTCATTTGCAAGTGAAGTTCCTCTGCCAAAAGACAGAAAAAGGAAAAAAGAACCCTCTGCCTAATGAACTTAGTATGAATGAAAAGATTTATAAATTTTCAGGAATATATATATATATATATATATATATATATATATATATATATATATATATATATATATATTAAATAATGGGTTTTCCTTTCTGGTTATTTTAGAATTTAAATATGTCTTTAATATAACATTATTGGCACTGAGTCATAAGCTGGAATACATCAGAGAATTGAAGAACTTTGGAAATTCCCAAAATTTCTGGAAAGAATTTTTATGAATTAAAATTGCCTTTATACTTTGAAACGATCATACTTACAGAAAATTTGCAAGGGAAGTATGAGGATTTCCTGTATATTTTTCACCCAGATTCCCCAAAAGTTAACATTTTCCCACATTTTCATTATCATTCTCTCTCTGTATATACATAGTTTTAGTATTTATTATGAATAATTTGGGAATCACTTGCAAATATGACATCTAATTTTCCTTCTTTTTATTCTTAAATGCTTCAAGGCACTTTTCCTAAAAACAAGTGCATCCTCTTACTTAACCCAGTACTATTATCAAAATCAGGAAATTAACATTAACGTAATATTATTTCTAATCTAAAGACCTAATTTAGATTTTGTGAATTGACCCAATAATGTCCTTTTTGGCAAAAGAATGGTTCATGATCTTGCCAAGAAACTTTAGCTCCTTTCATTAGAAAGTGTTTGTTTTTGTTTGTTTTTCTTTCCCTTTTGAGTACAAGCCAGATATTTTGTAGAATGCCCTTGAATTTGGGTTTGTCTGATGTTTTTTTCATGTTTAGATTCAGGTTATACATTTGGGCAAGGTTAACAACTGAGATGCTATTGTGTCCTTCTCAGTGCTTTATGTCATTGAGACACACAGTGTCTATTTGTCGTATTACTAGTGAAATTAACTCTGATCACTTGATGACCATTGTGTCTGTGTCTGTCAGATTTCCCCTAGTTTTGTAATTAATATATCTGTTTTGGAAAGATAGCTGAAATGAAGATCATGTTTCTCATCAATTTTCACCCGGTGTTTTCAGAATCTAGTCATTTGAATCAATGACTACTATGACAAGAATTAGTTTGGTTTTTCCCCCTGCTGTCTGTTTTCACCATATGCACAGAACTCCCCACTTCTCGCCAGCCCACCCTTACCACATTGGTCACAATTTCATCTTGGTGCTTTTGCAATGGCTTCTGTGTAATCTCCCTGCTTCTACCCTCCGCCCCCCCAGACTCCTGACTAGGGACAATGTGATCTTGGTAAAGTGTAAGTCATCTCCTATCACTCCTTTGTTCAACTATTAGGGGATCTTCTCCCTCACACTGGAAACTCCCTCCTCACAGTGGCTTCCCCTCTTCACAGTAAGTCCTCCTTCCTCACAGTGACTCCCCTCCCTCACAATGGCTCCCCGTCCTCACAGTGGCTTCACTATATCTCCTCCTGAGTCTCCCTACTTCCTCACAATGGCTTCCTCAGCCCTCACAATGGTTTTCAATGGCATCTAAGGCCCAAACGGCATGTCCTCTGTGTCTAGCATCATCTTTCTTCCTCTGCCCACCTCATTCTGTCCTGTCAGCCCTGTTGACTTTGCTACTCCTTGGCCATGCCAGGCTTGTTCCTCTTTCAGGGCCCTGCTGCTCCCTCTGCCTGGCACAGTCTTCCCAGATATCATCATGACTAGCCACTTTGCCTCCTTTAAGACTTTGTCAAATGCCACCTGTCTGTGAGGACTACACCACATGTAATTTTTCCTTTACACCATCAATACCTATGGAACTACTATGACATTTTACTTATTAGGGTTTGTATTTGTTTTCCACCTCCCCCTGCTGGAATGCAAGCCCTATGAGGCAAGAAGCTGGTGCCACTTTTGACCACTGAGGTATCATAAATATCTAGAACAATGCTTGTCATTTAGTAGTTGCTCAAAAAGTATTTGTGAAATGAATGAAAAAGGGAGATAATCTCTATTATAAACATGGTTGTTAATTGAGAAAATATTAGGTGTTTGTATAGATCTATTAGGCCGTCATTCCTCCTAAATTATTTCTAAAATTTCCTGCTCCTCTCACTCCCTTCTGTAGACAAACCCTTCCTCTCTCATATTTTAGAGCACAAACTTCAAATCCATAATTGCCACATCTGTGTCTCTAGTTCAGGACAGTCTCTAGGCTACAAACTCCTGCTTTCCATATCTCATGGGCATTTCTCTCTGGTCCACATGATCCTCAGGTTCTGCTTGTCTGATCTAAATCCCTTCTTTGATTTTTGAACCCAAACTTTATCTGACTTTTCCACTTGGGCTATTGTCACAGCCATCCTCTGATAGCCAAGTACAGACCAAGAAGCCATCTGAATTCTCTTCTCTACCCATCACACCTTAGGTCCTTGGGATAATATTCCAGACATACTTGTCCTCCACCATGTTTTTGCTATTCCCATGTCTTAACTATGGGCTTCAGCACCTCTCATCAAGACCACAGCAATGTTCTCACAAGCCTAATGTAAAGCCTAACCCTAGCAGAAAACAGGACACAGCCAGACTGGGTAATTTGAAGACAAATTAATAAAAATTTGAAACATTGTAGGCAATGGGTAAGAACACCACAAGGAATATGCCTTGGATCTAGAAACAAAGGAAACTGCTATCACTTGCAGTCCTGAAGAGGCAAAGGAAGGGATGGTCATGGAATCTGTAGACAAAGCTGGGTGATAGAGGCCTTACTCTTGGTCAAAGTATTCCAACAGGTCAAGGAAGTGTTCAGAGAGCATAGACATCCCACAGGAGGTGTTCAGAGAGTGGCCATCTCAAACTCTCTCTCTTCCTGCTGATGTGTTCACCATTGTTTGAACCCAGCTGGACCCAGGGGAAAGGGGGAAAAGGGGTTTGTTGGTCACTTGAAGTCAGCTTCCCAAGGCACAGAGAGTGGATCCAGAGGGGGCGTTAGAAAGTTCTTCAGTGAAATATAAGGCCCTTCCTTACCCACCTCTCCAACCTACCATGTGGCATCCAGGGCAAGAACACATGGTTTTTTTGCTGCCTACTTTTGCACAGGATGTTCTTCTTCCTGAATGCCCTTTAGTTTTGATCTTGCTGGAAATTTCTTATATTCATACTATCAGTTTAGCAGCTTCTCCCTGAGGAAGGCTTCTTTACTAATTAGCCTCACTTCCTCTGAGCAGACTTTAGACAGGCATTTGTTGAATTCACAGCATATTATATTGAAAACATATTTGTAGCAGGAGACCCTAAGATGGCCCCCAATTGTCTCTACCTCATGGTGTTTATACCCTTGAGTAATCACCTCTTTTTGTGGCAGACTGAGATCTGTGACTTGCCTCTAACCAACAAAATATAACAACAGTGATAGGAAGTCACTTCCATGAGTAGATAACAAATGATTGAGATTGATCCTTTGTTAGATTCTCCTTACTGCACACTGGGATAAAACATGCTGCTATGTTGGAGAGACCTACATGGCAAGGAAATGAGGGTGGCCTCCAGGCAATAGCCAGCCAGGAACTGATGCCTTTGGTCCAACACTCAAGGGACAGCCCCACAGACTTGGGAGCAGACACTTCCTTAGTTGAGTCTTCATTTGGAACCAACCCCAGCCCTGGCTACTGCCCTGATAGAAGTCTGTGAGAGACCCTGAAACACAGGACCCAATTAATCTGTTCCTGAGTTTCTGAGCCACAAAAACTGAAAGATAATATATGTGTCTTGCTTTAAGCTTCCAAATTTGTGGTAATTTGCTCTGTAGCAATTGATAGGTAGCCAATTTTTTTTTTCTCCATTAATAACAGCTAACTTTTACTACACACTGAGTGACTAGCATGATGCTAAATTCATTTAGTCTTCATGGTCTTACATATCTGAGAGATAGTATTATTATTGCATCATAGATAAGAACAACTGAAGATTATAGGGGCTAAGTAATTTTCTAGGGACAAACAGTGAGTGTCAGAGTCACGGTTTGAGGGGAGACAATCTCATTCCAGGGTCCACATCCATAACTATTCTACTCTCTGACCTTCCTCTGCTTATCTCCCCTCTATGTTTTGTTCTTCCCTATGAAGCTGTGGGATCTTTAAGGGCAAGGCTCATGAGCATTTATCACTTATCTATTGTAACAGGCAGAGTATCTGACACACATTAGACTCTTGATAAATGTTTCCTGAGTAGAGGCAGTCAAGTTATGTAAAAATCCTTTTCTCAGTGCTCATATACTAAAGGCAGTCAGCTGAGTTCATCTCAAAAACAAGCAAGGTACATTTGTGCTTCCAGGCAACAAAACCATTTTAATTGACATGGGTATCAGTACTTTTGGTTGTGTACTTTTACCTGCTGATCCAGGACAAAAAAGGCCAAGTAGGTCTCACTTTAAGGATATACATCACTCTGTAAGGAGAATTCTGACCAGCACCAAGACTTGTTGAGAGCCAAGATCAATCAGTGATGTCTGCTATGGGACTGGACAGAGTGCCACACAGCTCCGCCATTTTCTGCCAGGGAGCTGGTACATTTGTTCTCATCTTCCTGCTTAACATGCAAATAGCAAGAGGCAATACACCACTGGTATCTTGTATTGCAACCAAAGTTAGAATCAAAGACCTCTGGGTCTGCTTTGTGCAGAGACCTCAAGAGAAAGAGGAGTCATGATAATGTGAGGGGTAGAGAATTGGAAGGAAGTTAGAACTTGGTTTGGCTCTACAATGCCAAAATCTGCCAAGAAGCAATGAACAAATATTTCTTTATTAAAAAGCAAATGTTCACTTTAATATACTATACTCATGCCTTTAATAGCATGTTTTCATAACATCTGTAAATTACAACCTCTTTTAACTGAAAATATCTTTCCAACCTCACTGCTCAGATCAGACATTTTATTTTGCCACAGTATATCAGATGCCACTGAGAGACTGCTACTGTGTTCAGAGAAATAATTATTTGAATACAACTCTTTTTGCGACCTATACTTCTCTTCCTTCTTTCCCTACAAATAAGTTAAAGGTAGACCTATTTCTAGTTAATGGAAGCACATTCAACATTACAACTGTTGCCGGGGGTGGGCAGAAGAGCTAAGAAGGAAGCCAAGTCATTAGATTTACAAATATCTTCAAATGCTTTTCCAATTGCTAATTGGTGGTTCAAACACACACACATGCACACACACACACAAACATAGTTGTCAGAAAATAAATTGATCCCTTCCCCGTTGTTGCTCCTTCAGTAATAGTATTCTTAAAGCAGTTTATGCATATCACATCATCAAGAATACTAATATTCTGAGATTTTCCTTTTTATTTTACATTAACAACAACTTAATGCATTTGTATACAGAGACATACCTTAAGGTCAGAAGAAAACTGACCTTTCTCTGTGAATAGCAATTATTCTCTTAAATATGCCTTTGGCTAACAGAGAAAGTCACATATTGAAAGATTTTTTTAATTGCCTGAATCTCCTTGCTCTTAGGACCTCTCAGAGTATGTATGTGGAGAATTGCAAAAAGAAAGCTTGGAATTTTGTCATTATTTTCCATGAATGGAAGGAAGTAGAGGGGGGAGTATGGCATGGTGGTGGGTACCCCCCACACACACTCTCCCACATTCATCATCCTACATTGTGCAGACAAGATACTAAGAATGTCAGCTGTAGGTACTTGAGACTCTTGGCCAATGGGCCACTTCTAGTTGACTAAGCCTGCTCCCCTCCATAGGAGAGGTCAGAAATACTGGCAAATAATATCCCTCAGGAGAAGTCACAGATAGTCAGTGACTGAGAGATGTTGGTGGACAGCATCCAACTTCCTTGTATTCTGATTATGACAATTCTAAGATGTCTTCCACCTATTCTCCCAGATAGCCCAGGGGGCTGAGCTCCAGTTGCCCAGACCAGGAACCTGCTCAGTAAGGTAGCTTTTTGTTGGCTTCCTCCCCTTCCCTGGTTCAATTTCTTACTTAACACAATTGGTGTTTCCCAGGGTCACCCCCTCCCTAATCGACAGCTTGTTCTGAGTCCCTGACTGGAGGAACCCACTTAAAGACAGTGAAAAAAATTCTCCAGTAGTGCTAATGTCCCAACCAGTGTTTTATGAAGCAGGGAAATAAGTAAGCAGAAAGAGACACACTATGTTTTGAATTCTCATTGCAATTGCATGAAAAGCTAAATAAGGTAATGAATTATGAAGTATTTATTGATCAGAGGACAAAGCCAGTTACTCTCAGGCAGTTCAACTAGGTTGTGTCTGGACTTTTTCTGGGTGATCTAACAAATTAGACCTCCTACAAAAGTTTTATATAAGAGTGGACAGAAAGATAAAACCTCTAAAAAAGCTGCTTTCCAGAAGTAAGAAGAATGTAAAGAATAAAACAGACCCACTGTAACACAGAGAGATTTCTGTTGATATTCCTTGAGATATCATTAAAAGAAAGAAGTTTCCTGAGAAAAAGAAATTGCTATGAATTTAAAAGTACTCAGGAGTATAAGGAACATTGTGTCTATTGAGATGACTGTCCAGCTCAACAATAAAAATTACTCAAGATTCTGAGAAGTGTCTCCATCAACTATATATCTGAACAAGACAACTCCTGTACATTGCCTTGATAAAATTCAATGTGCTTGGGGCGCCTGGATGGCTCAGTCTCTTAAGCAGCTGCCTTCTGCTCAGGTCATAATCACAGGGTCCTGTGATTGGGCTGCTCAGCAGGGAGTCTGCTTCTCCCTTTGCCTTTCCCCTTGGCTTGTGTGCTCTTTCTTGCTCTCACTCGCTCTTTTTCTCTCTCTCAAATAAATAAATAAATAAATAAATAAAATCTTTAAAAAAAACCAATGTGATTGAAAATCTTAATTGATTTTACCCATTTGGGGCATCAGAATCTTGATTATTATAGTGAGGTAAGTTTCTAAACAGCTTAGAAATAGTTCTACAATGTATGGGATTTCTACTTGCTCAGAACTTTGTGTAGGCCTTAAGTATATCTGAGGAGAATAGTTGAGCAACTTATGAAATGTGGGTTTTACATATTAAAAAAAAATCTGATCTGACAGCAGATCAGAATGCTCCAGGCCCTCATTTTCACATGGAAACACTGAATAAACACAATATATGGAAAAAAAATACCTTTTTGAGAACCCTAGAAACCAGTTAAGCTACAACAAATGCATAACCAAGAAAAAGCCACACTTACAATGGTAGGATATTTTGTAGTACTTTGTTCAATCTTACTCTACGCCCACACTAGTGCAGTCTTATCAGGAGGAGGCTGCCAAATTCCCAGCTCTTCCCTTGGGATATAAGGAGAAGAGTAGAACTTGATTGCAACATTTTGGCTTGTTTGGGAGCTGCTCAATGGATTGGTTTCTGTCTGGCTTGACTTGGAGCACTGAGGGGACTGTAGCATAATTTGATATTAAGTTGGAGGCTGCTGAAAGCAGTGGCAGGTGCCATGGAACAAGGGGACTTCAGACTCATGGGTACCTGGAATCATGAAACCACAGGCAGAAGAATACAGTAGAATAGCAAAGTCCCTGAAAAGAAGCAAGGGTGTATGCCTGTGTGGCTCAGTTGGCTACGTTTCTGCCTTTGGTTCAGGTCATGATCCCAGGGTCCTGGGATTGAGCCCTGTGTTAGGCTCCCTGCTTAATGGGGAGCCTATTTCTCCCTCTTCATCTGCTGCTCCCCCTGCTTATGTTCTTTCTCTCTCTCTCTCAAATAAATAAATAAATAATATTAAAAAAAAAAGAAGAAGGGCAAGACTGTCATGGAAATTAAGTGATTTAAGCTCAGCTGTATATGAGGGGAGGGGAACTGGAACAAAAGCATGTGCAGAGGCCCAGGGAAGACCTTAAGGACCTTTATATTTGAGAGGACCCTGAGCCTTCACATCGGACTGATTAGTAAAGACCTGCAATGGAGCCAATCCACAAAGACTGAGAGAGGTGGCTGTTTTTCAAATGTCCAATTAAAAAAAATCACAAGGCATAAAAATAAAAAGGGAAATATTGTCTATTTAAAGGGACAGAATAAATTTCCAGGAACTGTAAAGAAACATAGTTCTCTGATTTTCTTAGAAAATATTTTTGTATAACTGTCTCAAATATGCTCATTGAGCTAAAGGAGAATACAACAGAAAACTAAACAAAATTAAGAAAATGATATGCAAGCAAAATTAGAATATCAACAGAGAGATAAGTAATTTTTTAAATAGCCAACATAAATTCTAGAGCTAAAACTACAATAACTGAATAGGGGGTGGGGTTAGGGATGGACAAAAACAAACAAACAAAAAACCAAAAAACACTAGAGGAGTTCAATAGCAGACTTAAATGGACATGAAAAAAATCATTGAACTTGAAGGTAGGTCATTTGAAAATACTGATACTGAAGAGTAAAAGAAAAGTGAATGTAAAATGAACACAGCATAAGGAACTTATGGGACACCATAAACAGATCAATGTAGGTATTATGGGAGTCTCAGAAGAGAAAGGAGAAAAAGGGGTAGAAAGTTTGTTTAGAGTAATAATGGATACAAATTTCTCAAATTTGAGGAAAGAAATGGATACATAAATACAATAAGCTAAATTAAGTCCAAATAGGATAATGTAGAGACCACACTGAAACACACTATAATCAAAATGTGGAAAGTCAAAGACAAACACTGAATCTTTTAAGTAAAAGTGACTTGCAACATACAAGGGAATATCTATAAGATAGCACTTTTCAACATAAATCTTGGAGATTAGAAGCCAATGGAATGATATACTTAAAGTTACAAAAGAAGCAACACCGTATTCACTAGCAAAGTGATGGGGATATTCCCAGCACAGTCAGGGCAGTGGCCACGTTCTCCACAAACCTGTACTTGTTTAACGTGATATGTCTTGTTTGAGGTATATATAATTTGTTATACACACACATGCACACACACACACAAACACAGAAACATTTTTTCAGAGAATAAATCTGAAGGAATTGTGGAGGAAAATCAAACTGTCCTATATTTTATAGGCTTAAGCTATTATTTTGTAAATAACAACTTTTATATTATGACTATGTAAGCTTTTATTATTACATTATTAATTCCATCAATGGTCTTCACCATAGAGTGGGACATCTTTTAGCACCTTAATAGGTGCAAACAGATATAAACATTCCACCTCACATGAGGACTCAGGGGTGTGTGGGACCCTTATGAGTTTCTACATGGATTTGGAGTGTCTGTGAGTATCAAGCTAGAACAGTAAATGTGTTTCCTGCTAATGACTGGAAGACTATTTTTGAAAGAACAGGACATTTGAAAGTTTTCTGACTTTTCCAGAAAGCAAAGTTTCCTAGTGCCTCTGATTTCATCAGAGGTTAGACAAAGTGGAAACTTCTTAGTTTATAAACATGCACATTCTTTTATAGTCTGTTTTTCAGCTAGATTTGATACACATGAGTGTAGAGCAAAACTGTCATCAGTTTGTGCCCCTGAAGATTCCTTCTATCTCTTTGGCAGTATGGTTTCTGGAAGCTTTTTGGTATAAATTATGAATTTACATTTGACCTCTCCAGGCCGTATTAGTTAGGATGCTTCTTCAGCTAACTCTTTTCCACAGTCTTTCAGAGAAGAATTTCTTGATTTGGAAACGTGGGTCATAATTTGGAAGCTTTCTTCTAGTTTTTATAGCAAATGAAATTTATAGAGTATTTCTTATCTGAGTTCAGAGCATGCTGGTTTGCTAATATTGTTTGGAAATGGATTTTCAAAATATTTTCTTTGTCCTGCCAATAAAAGTCAACTATATGACTGATTTTTCCTTTCTTCATAACTAATTAGATGTAATTATCAATCTATCTATCATCATCATCTATCATTTCCTATTTATGCATACTACATACTCACAGAAAAGACTAAAAGTAGCATAACAGCAGCAGCAACAACAACAACAAGAAACAAAACAAAACAATAATACTATTAAAATAAATTTTAAAAATTTAGTCTTATTTTTGGTGATGGAGACTGAGGAGAAGGCAACAGTGAAGATAAATTGTACCCCCAGAATATATGTGTTTAATCAGTTATTCTGTTCAAGCATGAGATGTAACTCCAAATTTAATAATATCCAAAGCAGAAAAAAAAAAAAAAAAGAAAATGGGTTGCAAAACTTTCCTTATAATAAAATACATCAGGCTATTTTGTTAGGAGAGACAAGCTTTTCTCCAAGCATTTCAGCTCTTAGAAGACTCTTCCTTGGGTTTTTAAAAGACATGGAGGGGGGTGGGGAGATGTGTTAGCCCAGTGATGGGTATCCAGGGGGACACGTACTGCATGGAGCACTGGATGTTACATGAAAACAATGAGTCATGAAAACTACTTCAAAAACTAATGATGTATTGTATGGTGACCAACATAACATAATAAAATAAAAATAAAATAAAATAAAATAAAATAAAATAAAATAAAATAAAATAAAAGACATGGATAACCTAATGGATAGTATGGTCAATAGAGATTTCTAAAGCCAAGCTCCATATAAGGCAAGAGCACGTCTGTGTAAATCCCAATTCCTTGGACGTGCTCATGGAGAGATCTAAAATAATGGAACTCTGGATGGAGCCCTCTCCTGAGCTAACATGGCATGAGATAAAGTGTAAGGAATCTAAAGTAAAAGGAAGGGGAAGTGTGTGTAAGACATGAGCAGTTTGTGTAAAGCTGTGTAAAGCATGAGCAGTTTGGGACTGAACAATAACCATTGAGAATCAGTATTCTGGGAATCACATTTCCCTAAATAAACACAGATTCCAGAAAAACATGATGTCCCCAATTCCCTGGTGACTCTTTGCCCCTTCCACAACCACCTTGCACATGTAGGCATTCAATAAATATTTATTGAATAGATATATCACATTCTATCAACATGTCGTTGTAAGGATGACCTGTTTCAACAGTTTCCTACATAAACCCTTGCTTGCAAAATTAAAAAAAAATAAGATGATAGCTTTGAATGAGAGAAGTTCTTTATTGCATGACATTTATATATTTGTATTTGAGGTGAAGAGTTCAAACTTTTTGCTCTTTATATCTCTTTTGAATGTCACATGTATAGTTAGCAGTCAACTGAGATGCTTGCTGTGAGATTTGTTTTTTGGAGAAACACAAATTTAACAGGATACCATATCCCATCTGTACTGTGAGGAAGACTGTTGGTAGAAACTCAAGTGGTAGAACTAAAGGCACTAAAGCATTTTATCCAAGAATGTACTCTGGCTCTTAGAGAAGAGCAGTTTAAGGCATTGAGAATCCATTTATTTCCATCACAGAAACCCTCCCCTTTTGAAATTTCATTTTCCTGTGAGAAACTGGTAAAGGCAACTACTATGTTAGCCTTCTCTGAGACTACCCCTCCCTTTGAAAATAATCTCCTTAAGCTTTTGTTAAAAACTTTCTGTTTTTAAAGTTACCTAAGGTCTTGATGATCTTTTTTTTTTTCTTTTTGCTCATCATCCATTTATTCATCCACTCAGTGGTTTGACTGGCATATATTTGCTATCAAGATGATATGTGTCAGAGAGGGCCAATGCATAAAAGAGTCTTTCTTATCAGTGGTACTGGGATAGACCAACAGTCACTCCATTTGTGAGGAGTGTATAGGATATAGTCTATCTGTGAGTGCTATAGGAACACAGAGGAGAAATAATTATATCAAATGTGGGGGAATCACAAATAGCTTTGCAAAACTTCAGACAATCCCAAACTATAGGACATTCATCAAAATAACTGATGAGTGCTCATTTCAGATGTCAAGAACATGAAGAAAAAGACTGAGGAAACATCACATTTTTCAGGAGATCAAAGAAACACAATAATTATGTGGAAAGTGGGATCTTGGATTGGATCCCAGAACAGGAAAATAAAAAGGACATTTGTGGAAAGACTAGTAATCTAGTGAAATTCAAATTCATTCTCAGTTTATTTAATGGTATTGAACCAATGTAAATTTCTTGGTTTTGATACTTGGACTATGATTAGGTAAGATTGTTGGCATTAGGGAAAGATGGGGAAATAGTACAGGGACTGTCTTATTTTTGCATGTGTCCTGTAAATCTAAAATTCTTTTAAAATACAAGTAAAGGCAGGGCGGAGCAAGATGGCGGAGGAGTAGGAGACCTAGATTTTGTCTGGTCTCAGGAATTCAGCTGAATAGGGATCAAACCATTCTGAACACCTACGAACTCAACAGGAGATCGAACAGGAGAGTAGCAACAACTCTCTAAACAGAGAAGCGACCACTTACTGGAAGGTAGGACGTGCGGAGAAGTGAATCCGAGGCGATATTCGGGAGGATAGACGGCGGGGGAGGGGCCTCCGCCGGCCGCTTCTGGCAAGTGCTAGAGCCGCGGAGCACAAAATCGGACCTTTTAAAAGTTGGCTCGGCAGAGGGACGTCGCTGCAGTGGCTAAGCGGGGGGTGGAATCCTCCCGGGACAGTGTGGTCTCAGGACCCTTGGGGTCACAGAGAGACCGGGGGTGCCTGAGTGCGGCAGAGCTCCCAGGTGTCGGGGCAGGGAAGCCGGCTGCAGATACGGAGCAGAGTCGCGGGCTCTCAGCTCGGGGTGGCCATAAACTGTGATCTGCGGCCCAGTCGGGACACAGCTCCCCCAGCAAGGACCCAACAAGCAGCAGATCCGGGGAGACTCCCCTTCCTTCCCGGGGAGGAGCGGTGCGGGAACGCACTGCAGGGATCTGCTGGGTTTGGAGACTCCGAGCGGGGTCGGGTGCCAGAGATAGCAACGCTCGATCACAGGCCGGGTGAGCACAGAGTGCGGCCAGAGACCGGGGACACGGGAGTGACTGCTTTTCTCTGGGGGCGCACTGAGGAGTGGGGCCCTGAGTTCTCGGCTCCTCTGGGCGGAGACTGGGAGGCCGCCATTTTCGCCCTGGTCCTCCAAAGCTGTACCGAGAGCTTGCAGGGAACAAAAGCTCCTGAGAGCAAACCAGAGCAGCTTCCTTAGCCCGGACCGACAAGGGTGGGGCAATTCCGCCTCCGGCAAAGACATTTGGAAACCACAGCAACAGGCCCCTCCCCCAGAAGATCAACACAAACAGCCAGCAAGCCAAGACCAAGTTGATCGATCAAGGAGAATAGGAGAACTCCAGCGCTAGGGGAATACTGCACATAGATTCATGGCTTCTTTTTTTTTTTTTTTTTTACCATGATTCATTATTTCATCAAAGTTAATTTTTGTTGACTTTTTTTATTTTTCTTTTTCCCTTTTTCAACCAACATCTTATAAATCCCTTTTTTTAAAAAAAAAACATTTTTTATTTTTTTTTCATTTTTAGAGTCATATTTTATCCCTTCATAGTAGTTATCCTTGTTTTTGGCATATATATATAAGTTGTTCTCTCTTTAAAATTTTGAGGTACAGTTTCTTCTAACAGATCAAAATATACCCTAAACCACTAGTGTATGGCTTTGTTCTAGTCTCCTGCCTGATCACATTCTCTCCCTTTTTCCTTTTTTTTTTTTCCTTAAATCTTCTTTCTTTTTTCAAACAACTTATCTTACCAAGTCCTTTTATAAAATCTTTTATAATTTTCACCTTTACAGTCATCTTCCATCCCTTCATTGTATCAACCCTTATTTTGTACATATATGTCTTTCTTCCTTTAAAATTTTAGGAGGCACTTTTTTCTAACAGACCAAAATATGCCCAAAATCTAGTGTGTGGCACTGATCTATGCACTAGCCTGATCATATTTGATCATATTCTGCCTTTTTTGAATTGTTTTGTTTTTGTTTTTATCTTTTTTTTTCTTTTTTTTTTCTTTTTCTCTTTCTTTTTTCTTTCTTTCCCTTTCTTTTCCCCTGGTTTCAGGTCTTTTCTGATTTGTATACAGTATATTTGCTGGGGACGTTGTAAACCTGTTAGCCTTTTGTTCTCTCATTCATCTATTGTCCTCTGGACAAAATGACAAGACGAAAGAAATCACCTCAGCAAAAAGAACAAGAGGTAGTACCGTCAGCCAGGGACCTACTCAATACGGACATTAGTACGATGTCGGACCTAGAGTTCAGAATCATGACTTTAAAGATACTAGCTGGGCTTGAAAAAAGCGTGGAAGTTATTAGAGAAACCCTTTCTGGAGAAATAAAAGAACTAAAATCTAACCAAATCGAAATCAAAAAGGCTATTGATGAGGTGCAATCAAAAATGGGGGCACTAAATGCTAGGATAAATGAGGCAGAAGAGAGAATCAGCGATATAGAAGACCAAATGATGGAAAATAAAGAGGCTGAGAAAAAGAGAGAGAAACAACTACAGGATCACGAGGGCAGAATTCGAGAGATAAGTGATACGATAAGACGAAACAACATTAGAATAATTGGGATCCCAGAAGAAGAAGAGAGAGAGAGAGGGGCAGAAGGTATATTGGAGCAAATTATAGCAGAGAACTTCCCTAATGTGAGGAAGGAAACAGGCATTAAAATCCAGGAGGAACAGAGAACCCCTCTCAAAATCAATAAAAATAGGTCAACACCCCGACATCTAATAGTAAAACTTACGAGTCTCAGAGACAAAGAGAAAATCCTGAAAGCAGCTCGGGAGAAGAGATATGTAACCTAAAATGGTAGAAACATTAGATTGGCAACAGACCTAACCACAGAGACCTGGCAGGCCAGAAAGGACTGGCAAGATATCTTCAGAGCACTAAACGAGAAAAATATGCAGCCAAGAATACTATATCCAGCTAGGCTATCATTGAAAATAGAAGGAGAGATAAAAAGCTTCCAGAACAAACAAAAACTAAAGGAATTTGCAAACACGAAACCAGCCCTCCAAGAAATATTGAGAGGGGTCCTCTAAGCAAAGAGAGAACCTAAAAGCAGCAAAGAGCAGAAACGAACACAGACAACAGACAGTTAACAGTCACCTTACAGGTAATACAATGGCACTAAATTCATACCTTTCAATAGTTACCCTGAATGTAAATGGGCTAAATGCCCCAATCAAAAGACACAGGCTATCAGATTGGATTAAAAAACAAGACCCATCCATATGCTGTCTGCAAGAGACTCATTTTACACCCAAAGACACCCCCAGATTGAAAGTGAGGGGGTGGAAAACCATTTACCATGCTAATGGACACCAAAAGAAAGCTGGGGTGGCAATCCTTATATCAGACAAACTAGATTTTAAAACAAAGACTGTAATAAGAGATGAGGAAGGACACTATATCCTACTTAAAGGTCTATCCAACAAGAAGATCTAACAATTGTAAATATCTATGCCCCGAACATGGGAGCAGCCAATTATATAAGGCAATTAATAACAAAAGCAAAGAAACACATTGACAACAATACAATAATAGTGGGGGACTTTAACACCCCCCTGACTGAAATGGACAGATCATCTAAGCAAAAGATCAACAAGGAAATAAAGACTTTAAATGACACACTGGACCAAATGGACTTCACAGACATATTCAGAACATTCCATCCCAAAGCAACGGAATACACATTCTTCTCTAGTGCCCATGGAACATTCTCCAGAATTGATCACATCCTAGGTCACAAATCAGGTCTCAATCGGTACCAAAAGATTGGGATCATTCCCTGCATATTTTCAGACCACAATGCTTTGAAACGAGAACTCAACCACAAGAGGAAAGTCGGAAAGAACTCAAATACATGGAGGCTAAAGAGCATCCTACTAAAGAATGAATGGGTCAACCAAGAAATTAAAGAAGAATTAAAAAAATTCATGGAAACCAATGAAAATGAAAACACAACTGTTCAAAATCTTTGGGATACAGCAAAGGCAGTCCTGAGAGGAAAGTATATAGCAATACAAGCCTTTCTCAAGAAACAAGAAAGGTCTCAAATACACCACCTAACCCTACACCTAAAGGAGCTGGAGAAAGAACAGCAAAGAAAGCCTAAACCCAGCAGGAGAAGAGAAATCATAAAGATCAGAGCAGAAATCAATGAACTAGAAACCAAAAGAACAGTAGAACAGATCAACGAAACTAGGAGCTGGTTCTTTGAAAGAATTAACAAGATTGATAAACCCCTGGCCAGACTGATCAAAAAGAAAAGAGAAATGACCCAAATCAACAAAATCATGAATGAAAGAGGAGAGATCACAACCAACACCAAAGAAATACAAACAATTATAAGAACATATTATGAGCAACTCTATGCCAGCAAATTAGATAACCTGGAAGAAATGGGTGCATTCCTAGAGATGTATCAACTACCAAAATTGAACCAGGAAGAAATAGAAAACCTGAACAGACCTATAACCACTAAGGAAATTGAAACAGTCATCAAAAATCTCCCAAGAAACAAAAGCCCAGGGCCAGATGGCTTCCCAGGGGAATTCTATCAGACATTTCAAGAAGAATTAATACCTATTCTCCTGAAACTGTTCCAAAAAATAGAAATGGAAGGGAAACTTCCAAACTCATTTTATGAGGCCAGCATTACCTTGATCCCAAAACCAGACAAAGACCCCATCAAAAAAGAGAATTACAGACCAATATCCTTGATGAACATGGATGCAAAAATTCTCACCAAAATACTAGCCAATAGGATCCAACAGTACATTAAAAGGATTATTCACCACGACCAAGTGGGATTTATTCCTGGGCTGCAAGGCTGGTTCAACATCCGCAAATTAATCAACGTGATACAATACATTAACAAAAGAAAGAACAAGAATCATATGATCCTCTCAATAGATGCAGAAAAAGCATTTGACAAAGTACAACATCCTTTCTTGATCAAAACTCTTCAGAGTATAGGGATAGAGGGTACATACCTCAATATCATAAAAGCCATCTATGAAAAACCTACAGCGAATATCATTGTCAATGGGGAAAGGCTGAGAGCTTTTCCCCTAAGGTCAGGAACGCGGCAGGGATGTCCACTCTCACCACTGCTATTCAACATAGTATTAGAAGTCCTAGCCACAGCAATCAGACAACAAAAAGAAATCAAAGGCATCCAAATCGGCAAAGAGGAAGTCAAACTCTCACTCTTTGCAGATGATATGATACTGTATGTGGAAAACCCAAAAGACTCCACCCCAAAACTGCTAGAACTCATACAGGAATTCAGTAAAGTAGCAGGATATAAAATCAATGCACAGAAATCAGTGGCATTCCTATACACCAACAACAAGACAGAAGAGAGACAAATCAAGGAGTCTATCCCATTTACAATTGCACCAAAAACCATTAGATACCTAGGAATAAATCTAACCAAAGAGGCAAAGGATCTGTACTCAGAAAACTATGAAATACTCAGGAAAGAAATTGAAGAAGACACAAAGAAATGGAAAAACGTTCCATGCTCATGGATTGGGAGAATCAACATTGTGAAGATGTCAATGCTACCTAGAGCAATCTACACATTCAATGCAATCCCCATCAAAATACCATCCACTTTTTTCAAAGAAATGGAACAAATAATCCTAAAATTTGTATGGAACCAGAAGAGACCCAGAATAGCCAGAGGAATACTGAAAAAGAAAAGCAAAGCTGGCGGCATCACAATTCCGGACTTCCAGCTCTATTACAAAGCTGTCATCATCAAGACAGTATGGTACTGGCACAAAAACAGACACATAGATCAATGGAACAGAATTGAGAGCCCAGAAATGGACCCTCAACTCTATGGTCAACTTATTTTTGACAAAGCAGGAAAGAATGTCCAATGGCAAAAAGACAGTCTCTTCAACAAATGGTGTTGGGAAAATTGGACAGCCACATGCAGAAGAATGAAACTGGACCGTTTCCTTACACCACACACAAAAATAGACTCCAAATGGTTGAAAGACCTAAACGTGAGACAGGAGTCCATCCAAATCCTAAAGGAGAACACAGGTAGCAAACTTTTCGACCTTAGCCGCAGCAACTTCTTCCTAGAAACATCGCCAAAGGCACGGGAAGCCAGGGCAGAAATGAACTCTTGGGATTTCATCAAGATAAAAAGCTTCTGCACAGCAAAAGAAACAGTCCACAAAACCAAAAGACAACCGACAGAATGGGAGAAAATATTTGCAAATGACATATCAGATAAAGGGCTAGTATCCAAAATGTATAAAGAACTTATCAAACGCAACACCCAAAGAACAAATAATCCAATCAAGAAATGGGCAGAAGACATGAACAGACATTTCTCCAAAGAAGACATCCAAATGGCCAACAGGCACATGAAAAAGTGCTCAACATCGCTTGGCATCAGGGAAATCCAAATCAAAACCTCAATGAAATACCACCTCACACCCGTCAGAATGGCTAAAATTAACAAGTCAGGGAACGACAGATGTTGGCGGGGATGTGGAGAAAGGGGAACCCTCCTACACTCTTGGTGGGAATGCAAGCTGGTGCAACCACTCTGGAAAACAGTATGGAGGTTCCTCAAACAGTTGAAATTAGAGTTACCGTTCGATCCAGCAATTGCACTACTGGGTATTTACCACAAAGATACAAATGTAGGGACCTGAAGGGGTACGTGTACCCCAATGTTTATAGCAGCAATGTCCACCATAGCCAAACTGTGGAAAGAGCCAAGATGCCCATCGACAGATGAATGGATAAAGAAGAAGTGGTATATATACACAATGGAATATTAGGCAGCCATCAAAAGGAATGAGATCTTGCCATTTGCAACGACGTGGATGGAACTGGAGGGTGTTATGCTGAGTGAAATAAGTCAATCAGAGAAAGACATGTATCACATGACCTCACTGATATGAGGAATTCTTAATCTCAGGAAAGAAACTGAGTGTTACTGGAGTGGTTGGGGGTGGGAGGGATGGGGTGGCTGGGTGATAGTTATTGGGGAGGGTATGTGCTACGGTGAGCGCTGTGAATTGTGCAAGACTGTTGAATCACAGATCTGTACTTCTGAAACAAATAATGCAACATATTTTAAGAAAAAAGAAAAAGAAGAAGATAACAGGAGAGGAAGAAAAGGGGAGTATGTCAGAGGGGGAGACGAACCATGAGAGATGATGGACTCTGAAAAACAAAGTGAGGGTTCTAGAGGGGAGGGGGGTAGGGGGATGGGTTAGCCTGGTGTTGGGTATTGAGGAGGGCACGTTCTGCATGGAGCACTGGGTGTTATAAACAAACAATGAATCATGGAACACTGCACCAAAAACTAATGATGTAATATAGTGATTAACATAACAATAAAAAAATTAAAAAAAAAATAAAATACAAGTAAAAAAAAAAATCCTGGATAGCTTCAGAGGAGGTGTTATTTAAATGGATCTTTAGAACCCGCATTGGGCTCTCTTCAGTGGGGAGCCTGCTTCTCCCTCTGCCTTCCGTTCCCCTTGCTTTGCCCTCTCTGTCAAATAAATAAATAAAATCTTTAAAAAATTAAAAAGAGACAGGTAAGCTATGTTGCTCTGTTGGTGTGTGGGAGGAAGTATATGACGTAGTAATGTAAAATAACACAGTCTGTAAAGCTTGCTGGCGAGAGAGAGATCACAAGTTATTGTTGAGCAGAGCCATACCTTGATTGACAATAGCATTCAGAAACAGAGGGAGAGTAGAAAGGGGACAGGTTAAACAGGAGCAGAAGGGGACTCAGTAAGACCAGAATGTTGGCTGCTGAGATAATCAGGAGAGAAAAGTTAATGTCTCTCAACCAGGATCATGACTGGAGGCAAGGCAACGATTTGAGAGCTGTTCTTTAAGGGTGTAATGAATGGGCAAGGAGAGTTATGTGACACAACATTCATCCTAATCATGGCCACTGTCTTCTGGTCATCAGCTATGCATTATTGGTGATGGAAAGGGGCAAGAGCCTGCCCATTGGAAGAGACTGATTCTTGTGAAGAGCCCACTGTCCACTCTCCTCATTCCTCTTCTTTGGGTGGACAATCTGGAAAAGGGGAGAAGTCCTCAGGCCACCAAAAGAGGCTTCTTGACCATCAGTTTGCTTTTTGACAAACTTTATATTAGTTAAGAATGAATGAATCAAATTCATATGGAAATGATTTTCCTTAGTTTGACATGTAGATTTAACATCTGTAAAGGGGAAGAGCTTTACAAAATGTGTTTGGGGTTTTGCTCAGCTGAAAACATTTTGGAAATAGTTGGAAATTAAAGGAGTGTCCTTAGGCTCTTGAATCCTGTTTGTTTTGCTATCTCAATTTTTGGAGCATGACTATCGCTTTAAAGTCTAGAGATTTCCAGACTTCAGTGTTGAGTCCAACATTGCATTCCCAGAGGGCATTGGTGAACCATCAGAAATGTCTAGCAAGGAAGGGCTCCTGGAGACCACCCTCACTTGGCTGCCCTGATAGTGCTGAAATCAGGGTCTGAATTAGATTTCTTGGTCTGATACACTTCTCTTGCAGTTGCCTTCTGATCAACAAGACAGGCAGACAAAGATGGTAAGCAGGGTCTTCAAAACTCTCGGAGTTATCTTACAAGTCAACATGGAAAGTTAAAGTCACCTTAAAGGCAAATTATTTCTGGATTAAAGAATTAGGAAGAACTGTTTCTAGCTTACAATGCTGCCTTTTTTGGAGACTATCACAGCTGAGAATCAGGCGTTGGGGCATGGCAGGCCATGTGAGGACAGACAAGCATGTGGGATATTGTGGCTGTCAATAGCAGACTGTCTTCTGATGACAGCCTCTGCCCTCCAAACAGAGCAAAATGTCAAAAGGAAAGAGTAGGTTAAGCAGATAGTGGAATGTGACTATGGGAGGCTGCTTTGACTGAGACTTGTATAAACTTGACTGTTTCCTGGGAAAGAACCAGGAAAAAGAAAGAAAGAAAGAAAAAAAAAAACTGAACAGCCCCACCCTTCCTTGCTAGAAGAGGAGGCAAATAGCAGAAGAAAGAACATTAGTATACAAGGAAAATGAGAGGGGAAGAAGGTAGTATTATGTAGCACTGGAATATACTGGTGTTGGATCAAGATAGATGGGATTCAAGTCCCTCTTTGGCTCTCACTGTGTCCAGTTAATTGACCTCACTGACCTCAGATACCTCATCCATAAAATGGGAATAATAGAAGATATGCCTTGCAGCGGTTTTCAGTAGAAGAATGTGTGTAAAGTACTTGGCACATGGTGAAATACAAATAATAATAATAATAATAATAATAATAATAATAATGGGGGCAGAGATAGAAGGTATATTTCAAGGAAAATTTCACCACTTCAGAAGCTGAGGTAATAAGACCAAGAGAGGACATGGGGCTCTTCCCCCTTCTCTCCCAGGTGAAATGAAATATGCCTATGTCTTGAAAACAGACAGACTTGGGGGGCAGAATTTCCCATCCTTGGAGAATCATCCACAGACCTAAGCAAGTCACGTCACTTCTCTGAACCTGCACAGATTGCTGCTTTCACACTGGGGCTGCTGTTAAGCTCAAGGCTCTGTAACAATCCCCTCTGGGTTCTCTTAGAAGAATCCAGGTTGGTGGAAGCACCAGCCTAAACGTTCCTCCTTCCTGGAGATTTCTGCTACCAGGTCTTTTTTGAATCACCCTCGTCTTCATGATTCCACATTTTTCAATGGCACTATTTCTTCTCAGATAGTTTTGTATTTTGTTTTGTTTTTACTGAATTTCCATCTGGGCAGAATACCAGAGCCCACCCAGACCAACCAACTGAAGCAGAAACTCTGGGAAGGGGCCCAGTGATTTGTGTTTGAACAAGCTCACCTGGGGATGCTGAGGCTAGCTCAGAATGACTGCCCTACCTCCTTAATTAATTGTAAATTCATATCTACTTGATCAATCATCATGATATCATAAGGACGAGTTAGTTTCATACTACTTGTTTTTTGTTGATTTACTCTAGAAGTCTCTAGAATTATGCTTTACAGTTCTTTGTCATTTGACACATAAAATGCAGTTGCGTATCACTGTGGGTGGTACCATACATTA
Source organism: Zalophus californianus (assembly GCF_009762305.2). Taxonomy (NCBI): domain Eukaryota; kingdom Metazoa; phylum Chordata; class Mammalia; order Carnivora; family Otariidae; genus Zalophus; species Zalophus californianus. The sequence goes on from NC_045602.1 coordinate 91,913,497, forward strand.
ATATTGGCTATCACTTTTGCTCTTTTTTTTCACTTTCTGTGTTAACTCTATTCTTATCTGATATTATCCCATTGTGATGTCTAGCTTTGGTTTTGTTAGTGTTTGCCTGGTAAATCTTTGCCCATTCTGTTTGTATTTGTTCCTCTTATATGTACCTCATTCTTCAAGTCTTTCTTCAAATAGGTATGTTTGTCCAATCTACATTTATTAGTGTTATTTTATCTAAATGTACTGATTGAACATCACATTTTATCTTTTACATGTCACTAACTTAATTTTGTTAGTTTTCAATATAGTCTCTATTTCCCTCATTTACTGTAGGAATTACTACTTTACTTCCCTCTCTCTCTCTCCCCCTTTCCCTCTTTTTCTCCCCCCCTTTTTTTTCATGTTTGTGATAATGTGTGTTTGTTTTCTGGTAATTTGGAGGACTTACAGTGTATTTTTAAAAAATTTTTATTGTTATGTTAATCACCATACATTACATCATTAATTTTGGATGTAGTGTTCCATGATTCATTGTTTGTTCATAACACCCAGTGCTCCACGCAGACCGTGCCCTCTTTAATACCCATCACCAGGCTAACTCATCCCCCACCCCTCCCCTCTAGAACCCTCAGTTTGTTTTTCAGAGTCCATGGTCTCTCATGGTTCCTCTCCCCCTCCGATTTACTCCGCTTCATTCTTCCCCTCCTGCTATCTTCTTCTTTTTTTTTTTCTTAACATATATTGCATTATTTGTTTCAGAGGTACAGATCTGTGATTCAACAGTATTGCACAATTCACAGCACTCGCCATAGCACATACCCTCCCCAATGTCTATCACTCAGCCACCCCATCCCTCCCACCCCCCCACCACTCCAGCAACCCTCAGTTTGTTTCCTGAGATTAAGAATTCCTCATATCAGTGAAGTCATATGATACATGTCTTTCTCTGATTGACTTATTTCACTCAGCATAACACCCTCCAGTTCCATCCCCGTCATTGCAAATGGCAAGATCTCATTCCTTTTGATGGCTGCATAATATTCCATTGTGTATATATACCACATCTTCTTTATACATTCATCCTTACAGTGCATTTTAGTTTGTCTAGCTGTCATTATGATTCATACACTATGGTTATGAATAATATGTATACTTATGTCTTAATTTAAGAAATGTAGACAGTATAGATTTTATGTCCCTCTTTTTGTCCACTATAATATTGTTTTCATTTCTTTTTGTGGTTCCTTTTACTATAGCAATACACTTAAAACTTTCTTTAACTTAGTGACTATAAGGAGAGGCCCTTCCTTATTTTTTTCCTTTGGTGGTGGAAGAAGAGCTGGAATTTTGTTCCCCAGTCTATCATACCAACCCCCAAACACTGACTTCCAGCTAGACCCAGCCTTCTCTCTGGTGCAAAATACCAACACACAGCTCCCCTGTAGAGAGAAAAACTTACAATTGACAAGTAAATTGCACTTGTTAATCTTAGAATTTTCTTTATCGGTTTCATCTATTCCTTGGCATGCATATTTAGTAAACAGTTTTTATTTCCAAATGATAAATATGGGAAGAAATTAGAGACTCTTGCACTGACATTAATGAAGTCCTTTGAGAAAGGAGTGATTCTTGATTGTGCCGACTGGAAAAATGTCACTCACTATAGATAGATTTCAGATAAAAAAGTCACTGTACTTTTTCAGGGTTTGTTACAGGGTCCTGGATAAAGAATGTGTCTTAAAACAACCCAGAATGGAATACTTCCTTATATAGCCATCTAACATTTACAGGTTTTTTCCGTCTTAAAAATTTAAATTTAACTTTTCATAGTTAAAATCACCATATTCCTTAATTTTCTCACTACTTCATTCTCTCCCCCAGCTCATAGCTAGAAATTTCTTCTCTTTTGGCTACTGTACTCCATTCTCCCAATCCTCCATGTCTAAAAATGGAGGTCCCTCCCCACATGTTTAGAGAGACTAACAAGCTACCCACTTAATAGAGGCATCCTAGGGGGCTTACACCTAATATATCACATTTGTAGGTAACAGGGAAATCTTTTCTATTCAGCCCATGCCCTGAGTTTAAAAACCCTGCTGCTACCGCCTTCATAAGGGACTATGAATTCCTGAAAGTTTGTGTATTTCTGAATGGAAGAGAGCAGAAGGCTTTGTGCTCAGAATAGCATCCTTGTCTTTATTGCCTTGGTCTTTATGAAAACACCTTCAGAGAATGCAGGGGCACTCTTGAGGGTGGAGGTGATTCTTGTAACATGCAAGGAATAAGAGATGATGCAGGTGGACCTTGACTGAGGGATTCTGTTATCCCAAGGTGTTTCAGTATTCTGTAAGTAGCCACGCCTCAGATGCCTGGTGTGACTGGGAGACTGGACAGCTGGTGGTAGCATGGAACACCCCCTGGAGGAAGAAAAAAGATGGACCCCCTGGAGGAAGAAAAAAGATGGAAGGGATTCTTCTTCAGATTTTCTTGCTATGCTATGCAGGTTGCCTTGGCTATGAGTGAGGCCATTCCAAAAATTGCCTAGAAACAGTTAGAGCTGCCTTGGCAACATCTGATTTAAAAAACTCTGCTATTCTGCTATTTACACTATTTTTGTAGATTCTAGACTATTAGATTCTAGACTAGACTATTTCTTAAAGGAAATACTGTAATTTTTTTTTCTACTTCAGCTCTTCAGTGGCCAAGGTCTTTATTTTGACAAGCACACCAGAATGCACACTCTCCCCCTTGCACCAGTCTGTAGCAAATATTGCTGGTGTCTTGCTCATACTCTCTTAGCACTCACTTTTACATGCAAAGGCTCCCTACTCTGCACTTGTTCTGACTATTGAACACTCATTTTGCCCAGGTGGCAAGCCAGAAGCAATAGAGAATCAATATGACCCCTAAAAACAACCTTTGACCAACAATGGATGGGTTATGGAGGATATTCCAACTTCCTTGCCCCTCAGGTGGGCTGACTCTGTGTCATGTCATTCAGTGGTCCTAAATAGGTTGATACTCCACTTGCCCTCAGCATTAACTTCTTCAGGAAGAATCCTTGATGGGCTACTCATATTTATAAGGTATATCACCGGGGAAGTAGTGAGTAGGAAGAACATGAGGGTTATCCAAGGCAGTGAGAGATATTATTCAGGGAGCCAAAAGTAGGCATAAATAAACTTATCAACTCAATCAATGAGGAGGAAGTCAGCTGTCAAAGATAACTGGTGATGCCATGGATTGCTTAGAGGTGTGGTGAGTTCTCTGACTATGGCTGCATTTAAATAAGGAATGGGAAATCCTGGGGCAGGTGTTCTGAAAAGGAGAATCAAACAACAGATTAGTAGCTGTAACCTGTAAAAACTTTTCCAAGAGTGAAATTCTCTAGGTACAGGCCCAGCTACTTGGTGACTGAATAGCATAATCATTAACTCCACATGTTTGTTTTCTCTGTTTTGAACTTATATATGTGAACGGTGACCTTGAATAGATATAGTTATATGCCTATGGAACACTGGGACACATCCAAGGTCAATGAATGTTTATCTGCTCCTCCAAGTTTCAACACTTGGGGCTCAGATAACTTGACAAGACTGTCATTAAAGTCTCTGTTTCTCTTTGGTGAACATTATCTTGATGCCCAGACTATAAATAGGAATGGTGCCATGTGTTCACCAGTGGCATCCTCCTCATTTTGTCCTGTGACTGGACCATCACAAGTGCTTGGTAGCTATTTTGGGATGAAGAAATTTATCCCTGAGGACACAAGTGAGCTCTGAGGATAAAAAGATGAACATTTCTTTTTCTATCAATAAATGATCCCTACACAACATTGAAGCAGGTAGAGAGCAGGGAGACAGGCCCATGACACAAGTGAAGGGCATATCAGGGAAGACTTTCTTGGGAAGTTGATAGTTGAGATGCCTTACTATAGTACTCCCTGACCTTCAGCTTGCATAAAATGCTGATTCTGAATCAATGATCAGAAGTTGAGCTCAATATTCTGTATTTCTAACGAGTTCCCGGGTGATATTGATACTGCTGGTTGGCAGATCACTCTTTGAGGAGCAAAGGCTTAGAAGGTAAGAAGCCTTCCCAAAAAAGGGCAGGAATTCCAGGAAGAGAAAGGGACATGGAGGCATGAAGATATAGATAGGAAGTTTTGCAAGATTGTCAAAGAGGAGGACATTTTAGGGCATGACAGTTTTGTTTTATTGTTAACCTTATTCTTTTAGGGAGTAGGAGACCACATATTTCTAAGAACAAGGTGGCTTGATTGGCTTGGGATTTATATGGGACAACCTGGTGTCTGTGCAGTGAACCATGAGTGCGGAGGAAAAACACAAGTCTTTTGAGTTATAATCCAATATAGGAAAGCAAATGAACAGCAGTGAGGGATTCACCTGGGCATGGGCTCTGGTGATGGAGAAGTGGGGATAGATTTGTACAAAGTTTAGGAAATACAATCAACAGGACTTCTTGATACAGAATGGAAGAAAATGCAGAGACTGGTAATCAAAAACATCATTAAGATTTCTTGTTTGGGAACTCGAATGGACGACTGAATCATTGACCAAGACAGAGGATATTAGAAGAGGAGCAGCAGGCTTGTAGGAAGGCAATGAATTCAGTTACTGATTTTGAGGATCTTGAGGAACACCCAGACACATATGCACATGCATATACACACATGCATGTGCATGTGGGACCAGGGTACATAAGACACACAGGGAGATTCAGACGATCATTTTTGAAAGAGAAAATGACAAAATGTGTGAGTATCAGGATTTAAGAATACAGCAGATTTGAAGATGAATTCAAGATGGCCCTCCCAGAGCCCACAGTGGTGTGCATTACATTGGCTGGTAAGGTGGCTGTCACTTAGATCAACGGACAAAGAGATATCATCTGAATATCCTTTCAGCTCAGTCCTTAAATAGTTCTTGGACCTCTGGAAAGTCATCTAATATTTCTTTCTGGAAGCCACTCTCTCACTTTTCTTCATTCCATTTAGTGTAAATCACCAGTAAATGTAGAATCAGACATAGTTATATATCATATTCTCTTTAACAACAGATCAACACTGAAAAGGAAGCCCAAGTTCTCAAAAAGGAAAGCAAAAAACAAAGCAAACTGTAAAGCTATTTGAAGTAATTAGGCCTGGTTTCCTCTTAGCTTGTATTCCTCTTCTTCCTTCCTGTTCTGTCTGATAGCACTCTCCTTGAGACATAGACCTTCCCAACTCCCCAGTGGGCTAAGTAAGCAGTTCTCCAATCTGTGTTCTGATAAAACTTTATAAATAATGTAAGGTTGAATTATCATACAAAGAATAAAATAAATATAGTTGAGGCCATACTGATATTTTAAAATATATCTATATATATATGATAAATAAAGAGAAGGAACAAACTTTCCTTACCAATGAATTTCAAGTAATATATGAAAACAGTTTCCCTTCCACAAAATGGAACTTAATCCTCTCCTTTCCCTCAAATGTGGGCTGAACTTAGTGACTCACTTCCAAAGAGGATTACAAAAAAGGAAAATAATAATTTTAGAGTGGAAAAAGCTGGCAGACACCACTTTAACAAAATAATCAAGGTTAACAGCACCAGTGATAAGTCATGTTTATATCATGTAACCCCTGTGATAAGATATGATAAGGACACCACACCTCTCTAATATTCTTCCTCAAAACCCACAGCGATGAGCTAACATCAATGTTATGATGTTTTAAATGTTATGTGATGTTTTGCTCTAATGATGAGCAAAACATTAGAAAACCCAAATTGAGTTACAGACTGTAAAATACTGGGTGGCCAGAACTACTCAAAGTCATCAAGGCCATAAAAAGCAAGGATAGGCTGAGAAATAGTCATAAACTAAGAAGAGAGGACACTAAATCCAATGGGAGATTGTAGCTTGGATTCTGGAGTACAAAAAGAATATTAGGGAGGAAAAGGCCTGGTGAAAATCAAGTAAAAAATGTTAATAGTCATACCACAAGGTTAATTTCTTAGTTCTAAAAAAATGTAACATAGGTGTGTGAGAAGTAACTATGAAAGAAAACTGGGTACCAGAAGTCTTTGTACTACCTTTACAATTATTTTCTGTAAATCTAAAATAATCCATAAATAAAAAAGTTTATTAATTACCCAGTGCAATGTGGGATCTCAGAATCAGACAACTTGTGATGTTTTTCATATTCCTTTGATTCTTAAAACAATTATGTTAGAATCAACCTAAAACATAGTTTATTTTTATGTTGAACTGTTATTTACTACGTTTCTTAGTGATTAAGATAGCATATTAATTTTTTTATTCCAAAGAACCTCATACTTTTTTTGCATATAATAGCTCCTCAGTAATATAAAAATTAGAAAACCCTATCAAAACAGCTGAGGTTTCATACTGAAATGTATTTCTTATAATTTCTAATGTAAAATGTGGTCTTAATTATTAATAAATAAATAGCACTTTAGTACCTTCTCCAAAAAAAAATATGTGGATCTCTATTATAGCACAGATTGTATTGTATTGTGAATTTTTAAATAAATCTCTCTCCCCTGCCATTGAATGAGTTCCTTGAGGATACAGAGAGACTGTATTCATTTTTATACTTTCCCCCAGACCCCTAGACTGAGCACAAAGTCTGGCACCAATAGTATTTTTTTTTTTTTTTTTTTTTTTTTTTAGAGAGAGAGAGTGAGAGTGAGAGCTGGTGGTGAGGAGGGACAGAGGGAAAGAGAATCCCAAGCAGACTCTATGCTCAGCACAGATCCCGATGCAGGACTCGATCTCACAACCTTGAGATCAGGACCTGAGCTGAATTCAAGAGTTGGACACTCAACTGACTGAGCCACCCAGGCACCCTTGGCACCAATAGTAATTTTGAATAAATAAATCCTGCTAAGCATATTATTATTTATTCTTTTCTTAGACAATAGAAATACATTAGCATGATGCAGTGCAGAGATCGTCCTTAGCTCAGATGTATAACAGCTGCACATATGACTTAAGGACGTATTTTTGGAAGTTCACTTTTCAAATGGTGTACTGTAAAATCACAATACATCACACAAATGTAAGTAATCAACTATATCAGAAAGTCAGAGGACACAAGACCAAGAAACAAGGTGAAGGTCAACTAACATATCTCTCTGTGACAAGAGTTGCCTTTGGAAATAGTTCCTGCTGACTTAATAAATGAGAAAGAAACTGCTGGACCCTGGTCATCCTCAAGACACATTCCACTTAGACTCTTCTTCTTCCAACCCCCTCCCCTGGCATTATTTATGTGGTCTCGATTGTTTCCATGATGGTTTGGTTTCAAAGAAAATGGTAGTGACCACTGTAACAACTTACAATAGCAAGTATTCGTGGTGTTGATGGTTACAGAAAATGGATGATTGAATTTAATTCTAACAGATAAATCTAGAAAGAAAAACAAGGGCATTGTTCCCTATGAGTTTGTGAGATGATGAAGTTTCTAAGAGCTGCAAATGGAAAGGTACACAAGGGAGAGAAAAGACCAAGTACCAGCATGCTGGTTAGTGCGACCTGGGACACCTGTGCAGACCACATATTTCAAATTAGTGGTGTCTTTTTTGGGCAGAAGTCAGAGGCATAGCATTTTAGGACCAAAATTGAAACAGGAAGCAAAGCAGAGGACCTTATAGGTCATAAAGGTGAGGTCAAGGGCAGAAAGGCAGTGAACATGTTTGGAGTCTACCTGGAAGACCTACAAAAATGAACCTCCTTGGGTCCACATGACATCATGGATCACTGCCCTTTCATTTGAAGTATGTGTATTTCTTCCCTATGGGGTTGTTTTAGTATTCCTGGCTCTTCATTCTTTTTTTTTTTATTTTTTTTAAAGATTTTATTTATTTATTTGAGAGAGAGAGAGTGAGAGACAGAGAGCACGAGAGGGAAGAGGGTCAGAGGGAGAAGCAGACTCCCCGCTGAGCAGGGAGCCCGATGTGGGACTCGATCCCGGGACTCCAGGATCATGACCTGAGCTGAAGGCAGGCACTTAACCAACTGAGCCACCCAGGCGCCCTTCATTCTCATTCTCTGTAGATACTTCTCTTTCTATTCTTTCCTCAGTTACCCCAAACTCAGCACAATGTTTGGCACCAGTGATAATTTTGAACAAATAAGTATTGCAAAGTATATTGTTCTGTATTCTTCACCACAGAGAACATTTTCTTAGACCAGAGTTCAAAAGAATAGCAGAAAACACCACCCCAAAACATGCCAACTCTGACATCAAAATCACTTTGAGCTAAAGGCACAGGAGAAACAGCAGATGCAGGAAGAGCACTCTTGACCTCCCCTCTTCTTTCTGAAAGCAGGCAATAAACCTCTCATGTAAAAGATGCCATCCCTACACCAAAAGGAAAAGAAGATTCTTATCACCAGAGATGAGAATCAGGCTGAGAGAACGCTGTAAAAACAAACCATACTAAAATAATCCTCCTCTTCCTTTAGGCTCCTCATTCTTTTTAGTTCTTTTTTTTCTTTTTCTTTTTTTTTTCTTTTTACAATTCTTATTCTTTGTCTAAACTAGTATATCTGCACATAGGCTTAATCACTTTTTGGGTCTTCATTTTCCTGTGAAGTTTCCCAAGTACATGTGAAAAATAAATGTGCATGCTTTTCTCCTGTTGTTCTGTCTTATATCAACTTAGTTCTCTAGCCCAGACAGAGATTCTAAGATAATAGAGGAAATTTTGCCTCCCCTAAAGTTTCTCTTCCCATCCAAATCTCCAGCATCTTTACTGGGCTGATGATTCTCATATCAGCCAAAAATTTTCTTGTAAGACAGATTCATAATTTTAGATCCAACTTTTTTATACTCCTCTAGAAACTGAAACTGCCAGGCTCCACACTTGTCACCACAGCAACTTTCTATGTTCCTCTAATGGTCATTGTCAAAACACAGATTTATTTCTGTCTAAAAGCCAACATCTTCCTCTGCTACTCATTTCATTTAGCCTCTTCCCAGTCAAATTTCTAGAAAGACCTGTCTACACCTGCATCACTCATACTACATTCTTTTATTTTTTTTTAGGCTGCCTTTCTATACATATATTTTTAATTTTATTATGTTAATCGCCATACATTACATCATTAGTTTTTGATGTAGTGTTCCATGATTCATTGTTTGTGTATAACACCCAGTGCTCCATTCAATACGTGCCCTCTTTAATACCCATCACCAGGCTAACCCATCCCCCCAACCCCCTCCCCTCTAGAACCCTCAGTTTGTTTCTCAGAGTCCATAGTTTCTCATGGTTCGTCTCCCCCTCTGATTGCCTCCCTTTATTTTACCCTTCCTACTATCTTCTTCTTTTAAACATATAATATATTATTTGTTTCAGGGGTACAGGTCGGTGATTCAACAGTCATCCACAATTCACAGTGCTTACCATAGCACATACCCTCCCCAATGTCTATCAGCCAGCCACCCCATCCTTCCCACCCCCACCACTCCAGTTTGTTTCCTGAGATTGAGAATTCCTCATATTAATGAGATATGATACATGTCTTTCTCTGATTGACTTATTTCACTCAGCATAATACCCTCCAGTTCCAACCACGTTGTTGCAAATGGTAAGAATTCATTCCTTTTGATGGCTGCATAATATTCCATGGTATATATATACCACATCTTCTTTAACCATTCATCTGTCGATGGACATCTTGGCTCTTTCTATAGTTTGGCTATTGTGGATATTGCTGCTATAAACATCCAGGTGCACAGACCCCTTCAGATCCCTACATTTGTATCTTTGGGGTAAATACCCAGTAGTGCAATTGCTGGATTGTATGGTAGCTCTATTTTCAACTGTTTGAGGAACCTCCATGCTGTTTCCAGAGTGGCTGCTCCAGCTTGCATTCCCACCAACAGTGTAGGAGGGTTCCCTTTTCTCCACATCCCAACCAACATCTGTCATTTCCTGACTTCTTAATTTTAGCCATTCTGACTGGTGTGAGGTGGTATCTCACTGAGGTTTTGATTTGGATTTCCCTGATGCTAAGCGATGTTGAGCACTTTTTCATGTGTCTCTTGGCCATTTGGATGTCTTCTTTGGAAAAATGTCTGTTCATGGCTTCTGCCCATTTCTTGATTGGATTATTTGTTCTTTGGGTGTTGAGTTTGATAAGTTCTTTATAGATTTTGGATACTAGCCCTTTATCTGATATGTCCTTTGCAAATATTTTCTCCCATTCTGTCAGTTGTCTTTTGGTTTTGTGGACTGTTTCTTTTGTTGTGCAAAAGCTTTTTATCTTGATGAAATCCCAATAGTTCATTTTTGCCCTTGCTTCCCTTGCCTTTGGCAATGTTTCTAGGAAGAAGTTGCTGCGGCTGAGGTCGAAGAGGTTGTTGCCTGTATTCTCCTTTATGATTTTGATGGACTCCTGTCTCACATTTAGGTCTTTCAACCATTTTGAGTCTATTTTTGTGTGTGGTGTAAGGAAACGGTCCAGTTTCATTCTTCTGCATGTGGCTGTCAAATTTTCCCAACACCATTTGTTGAAGAGACTGTCTTTTTTCCATTGGACATTTTTCCTGCTTTGTCGATTAGTTGACCATAGAGTTGAGGGTCCATTTCTGGGCTCTTTATTCTGTTCCATTGATCTATGTGTCTGTTTTTGTGCAGTACCATATTGTTTTGATGATCACAGCTTTGTAATAGAGCTTGAAGTCTGGAATTCTGATGCCACCAGCTTTGCTTTTCTTTTTCAACATTCCTCTGGCTATTCGGGGTCTTTTCTGGTTCCATACAAATTTTAGGATTATTTGTTCCATTTCATTGAAAAAAGTGGATGGTATTTTGATCGGGATTGCATTGAATGTGTAGATTGCTCTAGGTAGCATTGACATCTTCACAATGTTTGTTCTTCCAATCCATGAGCATGGAACACTTTTTCCATTTCTTTGTGTCTTCCTCAATTTCTTTCATGAGTATTTTATAGTTTTCTCAGTACATATTCTTTTCCTCTTTTGATAGATTTATTCCTAGGTATCTTATGGTTTTGGGTGCAACTGTAAATGGGATCGACTCCTTAATTTCTCTTTCTTCTGTCTTGTTGTTGTATAAGAATGCCACTCATTTCTGTGCATTGATTTTATATCCTGCCACTTTACTGAATTCCTGTATCAGTTCTAGCAGTTTTGGGGTGGAGTCTTTTGGGTTTTCCACATACAGTATCATATCATCTGCAAAGAGTGAGAGTTTGACTTCTTCTTTGCTGATACGGAAGCCTTTTATTTCTTTTTGTTGTCTGATTGCTGTGGCTAGGACTTCTAGTACTATGTTGAATAGCAGTGGTGATAGTGGACATCCCTGCCATGTCCCTGACCTTAGGGGGAAAGCTCTCAGTTTTTCCCCATTGAGAATGATATTTGTTGTGGGTTTTTCATAGATGGCTTTTATGATATTGAGGTATGTGCCCTTTATCCCTATACTCGGAAGAGTTTTGATCAAGAAAGGATGTTGTACTTTGTCAAATGCTTTTTCTGCATCAATGAGAGGATCATATGGTTCTTGTCCTTTCTTTTATTAATGTATTTTATCACATTGATTGATTTGCGGATGTTGAACCAACCTGGCAGCCCAGAGATAAATCCCACTTGGTCATGGTGAATAATCCTTTTAATGTACTATTGGATCCTATTGGCTAGTGTTTTGGTGAGAATTTTTGCATCCATGTTCATCAAGGATATTGGTCTGTAATTCTCCTTTTTGATGGGGTCTTTGTCTGGTTTGGGGATCAAGGTAATGGTGGCCTCATAAAACGAGTTTGGAAGTTTTCCTTCCATTTCTATTTTTTGGAACAGTTTCAGAAGAATCAGTATTAATTCTTTTTTAAATGTGTGGTAGAACTCCCTTGGGAAGCCATCTGGCTCTGGTCTCTTGTTTCTTGGGAGATTTTTGATGACTGCTTCCATTTCCTTAGTGGTTATAGGTCTGTTCAGGTTTTCTATTTCTTCCTGGTTCAGTTTTGGTAGTTGATACATCTCTAGGAATGCACCCATTTCTTCCAGATTATCTAATTTGTTGGCATATAGCTGCTCATAATATGTTCTTATAATTGTTTGTATTTCTTTGGTGTTGGTTGTGATCTCTCCTCTTTCATTCATGATTTTATTTATTTGGGTCATTTCTCTTTTCTTTTTCTAAGTCTGGCTAGGGGTTTATTAATCTTATGAATTCTTTCAAAGAACCAGCTCCTAGTTTCATTGATCTGTTTTACTGTTCTTTTGGTTTCTATTTCATTGATTTCTGCTCTGATCTTTATTATTTCTCTTCTCCTGCTGGGTTTAGGCTTTATTTGCTGTTCTCTCTCCAGCTCCTTTAGGTGTAGGGTTATGTTGTGTGTTTGAGACCTTTCTTGTTTCTTGAGAAAGTCTTGTATTGCTAGATACTTTCCTCTTAGTACTGCCTTTGCTGCATCCCAAAGATTTTGAACAGTTGTGTTTTCATTTTCATTGGTTTCCATGAATTTTTTAATTTCTTCTTTAATTTCCTGGTTGACCCATTCATTCTTTAGTAGGATGCTCTTTAGCTTCCATGTATTTGAGTCTTTCTGACTTTCCTCTTGTGATTGAGTTCTAGTTTCAAAACACTATGGTCTGAAAATATGCAGGGAATGATCCCAATCTTTGGGTACCAGTTGAGATCTGATTTGTGACCTAGGATGTGATCTATTCTGGAGAATGTTCCATGGGCACAAGAGAAGAATGTGTATTCTGTTGCTTTGGGATAGAATGTTCTGAATTTATCTATGAAGTCCATTTGGACCAGTGTATCATTTAAAGTCTTTATTTCCTTGTTGATCATTTGCTTAGGTGATCTGTCCATTTCATTGAGGGGGATGTTAAAGTCTCCTACTATTATTTTATTGTTGTCAATGTGTTTCTTTGTTTTTGTTATTAGTTGCCTTATATAATTGGCTGCTCCCACGTTAGGGTCATAGATATTTACAATTGGATAGTCCCTTTAAGTAGGATATAGTGTCCTTCCTCATCTCTTATTATAGTCTTTGGTTTAAAATCTAATTTGTCTGATATAAGGATTGTCACCCCAGCTCTCTTTTGGTGTCCATTAGCGTGGTAAATAGTTTTCCACCCTTTCACTTTCAATCTGGGGGTGTCTTTGGGTCTAAAATGAGTCTCTTGCAGACAGCATATCAATGGGTCTTTTTTTTTTCAATCCAATCTGATAGCCTGTGTCTTTTGATTGGGGCATTTAGCCCATATACATTCAGGGTAATTATTGAAAGATAGGCATTTAGTGCCACTGTATTGCCTGAAAGGTGATTGTTACTCTATATTGTCTTTGTTCCTTTCTGGTCTATGTTACTTTAGGCTCTCTCTTTGCTTAGAGGACCCCTTTCAATATTTCTGGTAGGGCTGGTTTCGTGTTTGCAAATTCCTTTAGTTTTTGTTTGTCCTGGAAGCTTCTTATCTCTCCTTCTATTTTCAATGACAGCCTAGCTGGATATAGTATTCTTGGCTGCATATTTTTCTCGTTTAGTGCTCTGAAGATATCATGCCAGTCCTTTCTGGCTTGCCCAGTCTCTGTGAATAGGTCTGTTGCCAATCTAATGTTTCTACTGTTGTAGGTTACATATCTTTTCTCCCGAGCTGCTTTCAGGATTTTCTCTTTGTCTCTGAGACTTGTACGTTTTACTATTACATGTCGGGGTGTTGACCTAGTTTTATTGATTTTGAGGGGTGTTCTCTGTGTCTCCTGGATTTTGATGCCTGTTTCCTTCCCCAAAGTAGGGAAGTTCTCTGCTATAATTTGCTCCAATATGCCTTCTGCCCCTCTCTCTCTTTCTTCTTCTTCTGGGATCCCAATTATTCTAATATATTTTTGTCATATGGTACCATTTATCTCTCAAATTCTGCCATCGTGATCCCATAATTGTTTATCTCTCTTTTTTCAGCTTCTTTATTTTCCATCATTTGGTCTTCTATATCACTTATTCTCTCTTCTTTCTCATTTATCTTAGCAGTTAGAGCCTTGATTTTTGATTGTCCCTCATTATAGCCTGTTTGATTTTGACCTAGTTAGATTTTAGTTCTTTTATTTCTCCAGAAAGTGTTTCTCTAATATCTTCCATGCTTTTTTCAAGCTCAGCTAGTATCTTTATAATCGTCATTCTAAACTCTAGTTCCAGCATCTTACTAATGTCCATATTGATTATTTCCCTGGAGTCAGTACAGCCTCTTGTTCTTTTTTTTGAGGTGATTTTTTCCTTCTTGTCATTTTGTCCAGAGGACAATAAATGAATGCGAGAACAAAATGCTAACAGGGTAACAATGACCTCAGAAAAATATACACTAAACACATCAGAAGAGACCTTCCAGGATGTGGTCGCTTTTCTGTTCAGAGAGTTGCGGCTATTCTTTCTTCGATCTCCTGTTGAGTTCATAGGGGTTCAGAATTGTTTGATCCTTATGTAGCTGAATTCCTGGCACCAGACGAAATTTAGGTCTCCTACTCCTCTGCCAAATTGCTCCTCCCCACTCCACTCATACTACATTCTTAAGTCTTAGTCATCTGGCAGCAATCTTCAGTCCCCAGCACTCAGTGGATATCATTCTCCCCATGTCATGAAAGACCTCCTTGCCATAAAATCCAACAGAGTTTTCAGCTCTCAGTTCAACTTCATCCTTGACAGCAGTTTTTCTTCTCTTGTCCTTTGTGGCATTCCCATTTTCTGATTTTTTACCAAACCTTCTGAGTTATCCCCACTTTGCTTCCTTTGTTGATTGTTACCCACCATAAAATGTTCTCATGAATCTCCTGGCGCTTGTATCTTCTCACTCTCTGTCAAACAAATAATGTTTCCCTGAAACATTTCATCCATTTGTATGTCTTCATTTAGTACCTGTATGCTGATTATTTCCTATAAGTTCAGACCCATATAATCCCACCATCTAATTCAACATTCCTATGTATATGTCAAAATAGAAGTATTCTTATTTAAAGCTCAAATATGGCAAGCCCCAAATTGAACCCACCATCTTCTTCCCCAACATAACCTCCTGTTCCATCCCCTCATTCAGTGAACAGAAGGATTATCCACCTAGTTTCTTGAGCCACCATTCTAGGATCATTCTAGATTCTTCCTTCTCCCCAGCCACCACCTCCCATAAAACCAAGTCTTTTCATCTCCACTTGCTATATATCCTTCAAACCCATCACCTTTTGCCTGAATAACTGTAACAGCTTCTTAGTTGTCTCTCTGCCTCCAGTCTTGCCCCTACTCCAATCTGTCATCCAGACTGGAGACGGAAATCCTTCAAAACTGCCAATATGATCATGTCCTTTTCCTGTGTAAACCTTTTCTATGACCTCCCATTTCCCTCAGCATAAAGAACACAGCCCTTTCCAAGATCCTGCTCAGCAGTTTACCAAACTTTCACTTTTCACTTCCCTGTACCTTGCCTTGGAACAAAATTGTAGGAGGTTATCTTCTAAGAAATTTTTTTAGTTTTCCTCAAATGAGTCATGCTCAGTCCTCCCTAATCTTTAAAAAGGTCCTTCTGACACCTCCCATTGCTCCAGTAGGCTGATCCCTCCCTGACTTCAGGTTTTATCTTGGCTCTTTCTCTGGCCCCAGGCTTGAGCCTTGGGCCCCTTTTATCCTATATATGTTAGGTTAGCTTCCCACAAACATAGATTCTGAGACAAGGATTCAAGTGCAAGCTGTTCATCTGAGAGGTAATTCCAAGCAGCACCAGGTGGAAAATAGAAAAATGAGAGAGGAAAGACAAGGGAATTGATACAGGTGTGCTATCATGCAGGTTATCACTGTGAGAAAATGCAGTTAATTCCCACTGGTGACCTTGGAAAGAAGCACAGAGCACTTCTCCAGAAGAATTAAAAAGTTGAGATAGATTCCACCATCTCTCACCCATTACTGTTTGAGAGTTGCTCTCTGAAGTCTCAATTCCCCTGGTGCTTCCTCCTTGCCCTGTATCAAGGAGAGCATCCTTTTCAACCAGAGACAACCTCAGGCTGAGTCACTGGGGCTCACAGTAGGAAAACATCAGCATGGGTGGGAATGGAGGTGCCATGGCAGGATACCTAAAGGGTCTGCTGTTATAGCACTTAATTGTCATTTATTAGAAATACCTTTTAGCTCACTACCTCTGTAATTTAGGAATGACCTTACTTTACAAAAGAAGAATACATAACAATCTATGGGGGAAGTCTAATCTGGAAGTGGAATGGAGGGTGGGTTGAAGCAGATAAAGATGGCCACTAGGGAGACAAGTTGGGTGACAACTGAAGTTAAAATACAGGAATGAGTGAAGGGCTAAAAGTGATGGCAGTGGAACTGGAAAGTTGTGTGAGACAGAATTCAGAAAAGAAATAATGACAGGACATGAACAGCTATATTTGGGGGAGGAAAGGGAAGAAAAAGTCAGATGAGTTTGAGATTTTGAGGCTGGCTGGCTGGACTCATGTGGGAAACAGTGGAGCTTGGAATCTGGTTTCCGTTGTAGTTCCTGCTAATTAGCCTGGTATTCTTGGGGCAATCCCTAATACCTTAGTACCTCTGCTTTCTCACTATATTCATAGACATTGGGATACATTCTATTTAACCTATATATGTCTTTAACATGCCATAATCTTGGGTTTCTAATAGCAATTGGAAATTCATATTATTGAGCAAAGTGCTGAACCATTCTCACTGAAAAACTTGTTCCTGGCACTGGTTTAAGCCAGTAGGGCATGGGTCCCTGCTGTAATACACCTGCACATTGCAATCAGATGGGAAATGTGTCAAAAGCAATTACAACTAATACAATTGCCAAAGCTTGGAAATTATTTCCTTGATGAAAATTAGAGCTATTTTTAGATATCACTATAACAATATTACTCCCTGCCCAGCAACCATGTTAATAAGTGCCAAGAATAGCTTCAAAGGATGTGGAGATGAGCGACAGTACCTTACATCACTCACACAGAAAAGAGCTGAACTGTCACGATACCTAGCAGAAATATTCGCCAGTGACAGATGGAAGTTTAACCTTCTTGTCCTCCCCAACTCCCACAAAAACCTTCACCAACTGACACACAGTTGTAGTTGAGGGAGATTTCTGAAACTCAGCTGCCCCCTTAGGCCTTGCCTCACACACATGAGGTTAATACCGTTCAGGAAGCCACCTTGCCTGAATCCAAGATGGAGGCTGCTGTACCTGGGTTGGGTGCTTCCTCTCAATGGCAGAGCTGGATGAAACACACATAATCGCAACAATATAGCATCTAGGTCTCAATAGACAACCCAGGATCACACAAGTGTGAGCCAAAGATGTCAATGAATTCAGTGCTATGGGCCTGGCACCAGAACCACTTACCCACTTGCTCCAGAGAGTCATGCTGGTGGATGCACAGAGAAGCTGTGGATATTGCCTTATATCTTACTCCCGGACCTTCCTTTAGCCTTACTTGAGTGGCTGGGAAGGGATGGAATGGCCAGAATTGAGAATAAACACTGACCAATTTCCTTTCTTACTGAGGCACTTCTTGAGGTATTCTTGCACTTTGACCATGAATAAAATGGAGATTACAAATAATTACAATGTTTTATCAGTTCTCAAGATCTGAGAGATAGTTGTCAAAACTTGGGTACACCCATGGGAGGTGTCACATTCAGGGTCATTGTCTCTCATGCATGTGTCTATAGGAAAAGATTAAAACCCACCATGTCCCCCACGATTTTCAAAAACTGGACTATTTTATCCATTATAAATGAAGGTGACATTCAGGAATGGAGTTGTAGAGCTGATCACTGGGCCAAGACACTATATCCTCTATGACAGAGAGAAAAGAGATATTACATCAGTTCACTTCCTCTTATGCCGTCATCTCTCTCCTTCCCTGAGTTTCATCCACTGCCCACAACACAGACTAGTTGCTCTGAAGATTTTACTAGCACACTCTGTAAGCAGACACCACTGAAGCCCCACCTTTGTCTACTAGGCCAGTGGTTCTCAAAAATTGGTCCCTGGACCAGGATCATTGGCATCACCTAATTTGGGGAAATATTAGAAGGGCAAGGTTTTGGCTCCTCCCCAGAGCTACTAGATCAGAATTTCTGAGGAAGAGCTCTGGCAGTGTGTGTTAATGAGCCTTCCAGATGGTTCTAATGCTCACTTAGACACTCACCTTCCCATGCACACTTAACTGCTTCCTGCTGCAGGCACCTGGGACTCTGCCCAAGGGCTTGCTTTTGGGTGTGCTCAGCCCACAGATATGCACAGATCATAGACCATAAGCATGGGTCAGGTTAGAAGTGTTGGGGAGTTAGTGCCCTAGGGAGTAGTTCTCAACCAGTGGCAGATATAACCTGTAAAATAAAAATCCAGCTTCCTCAAACATGAGATGGGACAATGCTGAAGTATGTCCTACCTACTCTGTCAGAGGTCTCCATCAGAACTGAGCTCAGCCTCCCACAGATGTAACCTGCTTATCAACTCACCTGTGGACTCTCCCCTGTCTTGTCTCACTTCCTCACTCCCCACCTGTGCTTTCTGGTACTACTTCCCAAATGGGCCATTTGCTCACATATCCTTCTCTTAGGGTGTACTTCTGGGGAAGCCAATATAAGACTCTTTACTGTAGATAAAAATAATACTGATATTCCAAGTGCCATTCAGGTGTCACCACATTTCGGTTAATTCCCACAAAAACCTTTTCAGCCAGAAATGAATGGACAGGGGGGTGATATGCTCAAGCTACAGAGCCCTCAAGGTGGAGCCACCTTTTGACCTGATGGAAATTGCAGGCAAAGACAGCTTCCCTTTGTAACTTAGGCTAAGGAGATGAAGAGAAGATAAAATGGGGTGTAATCAAGGACTGAGAAATCTGGGAGACCTGACTTAATGAGCCCTCACTGATTTGGATGGGTCAGGGATCTGATGGGTTTAATAATGTCAAGATCAAAGAAATGGCCAGTCACTGTGACAGACACAGGGAGGGATATGACTTCCATGGTATGGATAGACAACTTCCATGGTATGGATAAAAAAAGATTTCCTTTGCTTCTACTACCTTTTTCTTTCTAGAGTAAATCATGATAATACAAGGCTTGTGGCAAATATGCATTAGGCTTTTCACTGATAATTACTATGGAAAATTAAAAGGAAAGATGTTGTGAATCATAAAAAGCATATATAATTAAGGACAACCTATAAATAATGCATAGTCTTTCAGGAGACCAAAATCAGAACAATATGTTACCTATGGTCTTTCAATGATCCAACAATCAGAAAACAACTCATCCAGACTCCGAGTCATCATTCAGATTACCGACACCTAAAAATCCATTTGCATAATTGTTAGTCTTAATTATAAACATTTCTGGATCATCAAAGAAGAACCAAATTTTCTTCACATGAGTTTTCATCATGAAGGATGTTTAATATAGTTTCATTCATAGTGTGTAATTAATCAGGAAAGCTAGTTAAACAGAACTCCGTACTCCCTACCATTAAAAAAAAAAGAAAAAGGCAAACATAGACAGTGAGAAGCATGGAGAATAAAACCAATTCCATAGTCTTTCCTTGGATTGAATGTCCTCTTCATTTCCATGAAAATCTTTTTAGCTAAATATAAACATTCCCAATTACAAACAGAAAAAATATTTGATTTTTGCAATGGGTGACAAATTAAATAATATTAATAGATAATGGCAAAGAGTTCTTCCAGCCACTGCTTCTGAAATAGCTGGAAGAAGAAAAAAATAATAATAGGCTGTTGGAACAAGTTTTTGTTTTCTTTCAAAGTCTAAATGATTTTGGAAGACAGCTAAAGGATGAAATAAGCCCAACATAAAAAATTAAAAAAAAATAGATGAGGATTTTGTGTTGCTTTACTTAAGGCAATTTCAAATTGCCCCACTAAAGTCCTGACCCACGTCTTTTGTACTGACCTTACCATTTTCAAAATTTGGAATTTTGCATTAGAGTGAAGAAATTCAGTTTTATATGGAATCCTGGGTTTTCTTCTTTTCCCTCATATATTTTTTAGTTCTTTTTTTAAAAAAGATTTTTATTTATTTGAGAGAGTGAGAGAGAGAGCACGAGAAGAGGGAGAGTCAGAGAGAGAAGCAGACTCCCTGCCAAGCAGAGAGCCAGGCAAGGGACTCAATCCCAGGACATGGGGATCATGACTTGAGCCAAAGGCAGTCGCTCAACCAACTGAGCCACCCAGGTGCCCCCTTTCAGTTCTTGTTCAATATATATAAGAAAACATTTCCTCCTTACTTTCCTATGGAGCTTGGTGGACAATCTTAGAATTTACATTGTAGCAATGTAGCGATCTTAGCATTGTATTAAAAATTGGGAAGAGAATAGAAAACTAAAAAAAAGGCTTTTGCATTATGATAGATTACATGGCTAAGTCGATTAGACTGTGACAGACTAAAATCTTCAAGACTGGTATCTTACCATCTTTAGCAAGCTGCAAATGGGATTAAGTGTGCTTTTGCCAAGGAATTTTGAGGTTTCTTAGAAATAAAGGAGGAAGAAGGAAAGTGTATCAAGAATCAGGCAGGTGTAATCATTTGTTTTGAGAAAGATGTGGACCTCTGGCCCTTGCTATTTAGCTGGTAAGCAGACAACTTGCAGGACACACATCACCTGCTTGCTCCCTGTAGCTGAAGAGCTGACCTATCATAGGTACCATCTCTTTTATCCCCTCAGTAGCCCATGAGCTCAGTCTGTTTTCTACTCTCTCCCTGATGAGGAAATCCAAACCAGCACACCTGCCTTCCCACTACCAGCATCTGTGTTTCTTTGCCTGGTCCACCAGAACTTGCTCTGCCCAAGCACAGCAGGCTGGAAGTACTGGAGAACTAGTGATGCCCAGAAGCCCCCTGCAAAGCAATGACTAGTGGAGGTGGTTGATATATACCACAGGTCCTTCTCCTCTCAGGTGGGAAAACTCCAAGGTGTGGGTGCAGCCTGGTTCCCAGATTTCTCCAGCAGAACCAAGCTTTAGTTCCTGAGCATGGTGACTCACTTGAGGGTGACACCCCACTGGCTGCTTTCCTTTCCCAATCTCCTCCCCACGGTCCTACCAATACTTCCTGTCATCACCGCACAATAAACTGCTTGCACTCAAACCCACACAATAAACTGCTTGCACTCAAACCCTCAGCTCAGCCATTGACTTCTGGGAAACTGGAACTCAGACAATGCTTTCTTCTTTCTACAAGAAGCAGGGACTTGTCTTAGCAGACAGAAGATAGACATCCCCTGCCCAGCACTCCTTCCTGCTGGAGATTTTTCCAAGACGGCTTCCTCTGTTCAATTCTTTAAACTCACTGCAGCCGTGAAAGCAAAAACCTTGGTCTAGAAGGGAAATGTTGTAGAGAGAGAATTAAGCAAGTTGGAGGGGAAAAGGAGAAAATAAAAATGGATTGGCTTGGAGACCCTGACAATTCTCTACCCATCTTCCTTTGTTGTGGATGCAAGAGGGAAAATTTGCCCAGGGGCAGAATTGGGGCACTTGGGGCAAAGTTTCTTTTCTTATTTCTGTAAAATCAATTTTCCTCACATGCCCTGAGAAATGTGACTTACATGTCATTACTGAGGATCTGTTTTTCTCAAGCTGTGCTGATGCAAGCAGTGATTCTAAACCAAGTGCTGCTATTAAACCCAGAGAACTTAATATTCACATCCTGATATACTTTGTGTGAGAGCCTGTACCCTTTGATCTAAATTTCACTTAAAGTACTGATTTGATCTGGAATGCCACAGTGCAGTTCAGTGGGAAGGAGTTGGCACGGACCCAGGAATAATTGAAGAGGAATTTTAGAGCATGTGCTGGGGGCTCATGCAGGGAATTTGATTTTTTTTTCTCTTTTACCTGGACATAGATTTGGAAACCCTTGAGACTCAGATGAGAGCAGAAATGCATACAGTGGGTGAACGAGCAAAGCAAATCTAAGCATGCATGCTTGCAATGTCATAAGTCAGGTTGGCAGCTTGTCAAAATGGTATTTTAAGGGAATACCTGCTCTTCAGTCGCACCTGGGGCATGTGCTGGAGAGTTGGGGTGTTGCACCTTTTGAAAGATTGCAAAAATAAACTTGTGAACAACCTAAGAAATAATTCCCATAGAGAATGACAAAAGAAGCAGAAAATATTTTTTTGAAAGGAAAATAATCATGGGAGTTATGAGAAATTCTGTGATTGGAAGGACTGTCTTGTACAAAAGGGTATCCATGGGCTCTGTGTCACTTCACAAGGCAAAACATGAACAAACTGGTAACAAACAGGTGAACAGAACAGCAGGTATGGATTTAGCATAAAAGGGTGCTTTAACTCCCAGGACTGTAATTTCTGAAGTTTCTGAAGTCCCTGGTCTATCCCTGCTACAAACCAATGTAGGTGTTTTTAAAGATAAGAACTCAGAAAAGTCAATTCTTTGGCATTTTTGCTATTCTTGTTTTGTTTCATGGGGGATGGGGGAAACTAGTGGCTATCTCTGCAGATAGAAACCACTAACTGGAGGATGTGATGGCCATCTCTGAGCTGCTTCACTGAAATGGGAAAGGCTTGGTTTGCTACCGTGTACCATGGAGTCTCCTTCCTGATTTGCCTTGTGGAAGCCACTGGTAAAGAATGCTCATCCCAAGTCCCAGGGAGTTCTGGCAAGGTGGTCTTCATGGAAAGCAACTGGGAAATCATGTCTTTGTTTTGTCTGGCAAAGTGACAGATTGCAACTGTGCCAATTCTTCCACTTGGCAGCCTTGGATTCCAAGAGCCCTCCCTGGCAGTCATGTGGGGTAAATACACCAGAGACCACTTGGGGCTCCGAAGACACAGCGTGTTGTAGCAGATGTGTGTTTATACAAGTAACATAGTTGGGGCACTTCAGATTTCACTGGCTGAGGCCAAGTGAGTATTTAATTCTGAGGGGGATGTGGGCTGAGGACACAGTAAAAGGTAAAGGGAAACTGAAGCTACCTGGTGTTGGGTTGTAGGGATGAGGGCTGAATAAGGGAGGAGAAAGTTTTGGACTTCTCTCTGAGGGATCTATTTGTGAGAGACTCTGAGGCAAGACAAAACATGAAGGAATGGAAAGCATGGCAGAAGAACAGATGATAGGTGCAGGGCAAGGGGAGATGAGGCGGGAGAAGTGAGTAACCAGACCTTAAAAATCCTCATGAATCTTCTGAGGACTCAGATGGAGTGGACATGAAGACATTGGGCACTCAGGCTTAGAGGGTTTGCTTTGTCCCCTCTTCTTCCACCCAGGGTGAGATTTTTAACTTAAGAATCAAAGATTTTTTGTGTTTTCTTTTTAGGGAGAGTGATGTATGTCTAGCTCCACAGGCTCTCTGTGTGTTTGCATGTGTGTTGAGTGTGGGAAGGACCTCCCCCATCACACTTTTTTTTCTTCCTGGTAATCGTTTTTGTGCCCACAAAAGAAGCTGTATGCAATCTCAAATGTCATCATGAAGATGACAAAGACCCTCTGTGCAAAACTTTCTCCGGAGGATTACTTGAGACAAGCAGAGAAAGCAGCAAGCACAAGTGGGCATCATCCTCCAGCTCCCTGAGGGCCAGGCAAGGGAGGCTGGGACTGGGTGGGTTGCTCAGCTTTCCCACTAGATCTGGGCATGTGCCTAAGGTCATGGAGGCACCCTGCAGAAGTGTCAGCCCTGGAGGGATTGGAGGCTGACTCCACTGTCTCATCTGCCCAGAGGAAGTATCCCCAGCCTCCTGACAAGGGACATGTTCAGAGAAAATACCCTTAATGGTGGGTCTTCATGGGTGAGACAGGGAAGAAATCTGAATTTCCAGATTTTAGTGAGCTAAAATATTTTCCACAGTACTCAACACCCCACAGGTGACCTGACAAGAGTCACTGAACCAAGAAGTACCTGGGTCTGGGTGTGTGCCTTCTAACCCCAAGTGAAGTGGATTTGTAGCCAAGGTGTAAAATTAATAAGCAACACACCTTTACATTCCAGAGAGTAACTCTAATGGAAAAATGGTCGCTGAGCTGCCTACTTGGGCTGGGCTTCCATTACAAGTAAAAGATAATTCTCACACTGGGGCTTAACACTCTGACTCTTGGTCCCCCCACACCCCCGGTGATGAGCTCAGATTAGATCTTTCTAAATGACTTTTCTTGGAACTGTGAAATGTTTGATACATACAACTATAATACATATGTGTGTGTCATAAAGTCCAGAAATAAAACCACTTGTCCACCACCCAGTTTAAGAAACAGATCATTAGCCTCCAAGTGTACTACCTGGACCTGACACCCACCTTGCCCCCAGAGGGAGCTCCCAACCTGAAGTTAGTTGTCCCTCCTCCTGTCAGTGGAGGTTTGGGTTGTTCCCAAGGCTTTTGCTATTAGAAGAATGCTGTTGTGAGCATTCTTAAACACGTGTCCGGTGCACGTGGACCAGTTTCACCAGCATAGATGATCCTGTGTGAAATTGCTCAATGGCAGAGTATGTGCAGCTTTACTTTACCAGATAATGCCACATTCTATGCTGCTCCACAGCCCTGCCAGACATCAGGTGTGATCAAGTATCTTAACTTTGCCAGATAGCATGTGTGTAATGCAATTTATTCATGTATTTCCCTGGTAACTAATGACGTTGAGCATTTTTAATGTTTCCTGGCCATTTGTGTTTCTTCATCTATGAAATTGCCAATCTATACCTCTGCCAACTCTACCCCTTGGGGCCATTTTCTCTTTTTATTATTGATCTGAGCCTCTTTTTCTTCTCTCTCCCCTTCCCCTACTCCATTGCCACTTATGATACTTCTTTTCTCTTTCTTTGAGTTCTTTTGATGAAGAACAGCTCTCAGTTTTAATGAACTTGAGTGCTTCACTTCGCTTTGGTTCATGTTTTTTACTTTTATTAAGGAAATCCTTTCCGACCTTGGAAGTCCTGAGGATACACTTGTGTATGTATTTTGAAAACTGTAACATTATGCTTTTATATTTAAGTCTTTATTCTGCTAAGATGCATGGCATGAGGCAGTGTGCATGCTTGTTCTCCATGTGGATATGCAATTGTCCTAGACTCTTTATTGAATACATGTGTGGGTCTGAGTCTTCTCTCTTGCACTATTTGATTTCTCTCTATGCTGAAATTTCACTCAAATTACAATGGCTTTATAATCCTTTGGTATCTAGGGTGCCTGGGTGGCTCAGTTGGTTAAGTGACTGCCTTCAGCTCAGGTCATGATCCTGGAGTCCCGGGATCGAGTCCCACATCGGGCTCCCTGCTCAGCAGGGAGTCTGCTTCTCCCTCTGACCCTCTTCCCTCTCATGCTCTCTATCTCTCATTTTCTCTCTCTCAAATAAATAAATAAAATCTTAAAAAAATATATATAATCCTTTGGTATCTAGAAAGTTAACTTTCCCACTTTGCTCTGTCTCCAAGGAACAGTCCCTAGTGCTTGCAGCTGTTAAAACAGAAGGTCTGGGCTTCCTGTGAAAAATAGACTTCCCAAGTCAGCTGATGGCTTTAGCACCTGCTAATCTCCTGGGACTTCTGATCTACTTCATTTCTGCCTTCACAGTATTGTCCTTACTTTCTTGCAAGAGCTGCCATTCATTTAAATCATGTTTTACAATATTCTTCCAGCATTTTTCACATTTTAGCATAGACAGTTTTAGTCCACCATTGAAACTACAATTGATTCCTCACCACTAGTTGATCACAGACGTCCATGGAGAGCACTCTTCTGGGAGTGACACAATGGATTCTGCTGCTTGTGTACTGGGCCTGGGGACACATGGCACAAGACATGCTTAATAGGTTCTAGTTGACTCTAAGAGTGCAGCGGGATTCTGATGTACTTGGAGATAATCCTGGATACTTCAACCAAGAACCCCTGGCCCTTCTTTTTTATCACCTCCCCTAACTCAGGGTCAGCCCAAATTCAAGAGAAGGTAGAAGACTCTCTCAGTCCCAATGGAGAGCTCCTGAGGGCACCACCTTAGAGGGAGGAGAGAGTTTAGCTCCTTCTTATGCTTGGTCATACTTTCCTAGGAAGCACATCCACTTGAGTCCCAAATTGCTTAGACCTGCTCTTGGGGTATAGTCTCAGCAGTCTGCACATGGATCTGCCCAAAGTCAGGGTGCTCACATTTTGTTGTTGGAATCCAATCTCCAATGACACTGAGTGCAGATCAGCCAGTACAGCCACTCACCATTTGCAGCATGCTCAGCACTAGGGAACACATACTGTGGCCAGTCTGTGACCCAAGGTGCACCTCAAACATGTGTTCTTGAGAGTAGTTACTGATGCCCAGAACTTCCAAGTTTTGAATATGACACCAAGTCTCATGATCAGAACAATTCTGGCAGATATTTACTTTGATCCCACTTATGTCTTTCTAGACCCATAGAGCTGGTTTACAAATAGGTAATGAAGGTTTTGGCAGGGCCATCAAGGGCGCAGACAGCCCTACACTGGACAGTCTGCCACAGCTCTGCTCATCTGCTCATAAGACCAGAAGCCTCACCACAGACTCCCTGATGCCCTAGGAAGTAGCTTTCTGTAGGCTTTCTCCCCCTCGTTGAAATCTTTCATAAGATAACCTGCTTTAAATAATTGTGTAGGTTACCAACCTGAAAATATTCTTCTCTAAAACTCCTATAAAATTTCCTAAGATGCTTTAAAATTCCTTATAATTGAGGAATTGAGGCCAGTTGATGATAATAAGTATTGCTTGTCCCATGGTCTTTCTCTTCCTTGTTGGAAGTATTCAAGCTTCCAAATGAAACCCTGCTATAACTTTTGTGAGGTTAGTACTCTAAGAACAGTCTTCTGAAAATCTACAGAAATGCTTAAGATATTTTTTGTCTCCTACAATTGGTGGCTTGAGGCCACAATTTTTGATAGTTTTTAGCTAGAGGCTACCATTATTGACAGTAGATGTACTTTCAAGGTCAATGCTCTCTCCAGGGTGGGACCCTGTGTGTCCACTATATGAATCTATATGAATAGGGGTTCAAGAATGTATGAATACATGTCCAAGGACAACTTTAAACTATTCTCTCTAGGACACCAGACATCCAAAGGACCTTGCTCTTATTTTTCTGCTACCACTAAAAATAATTATCTCATCTAAATAAACAAACGTTGCTATGTATTTCACATCCTCATTAACCTTTTCTTTTGCCTCCGGGCCTCTTTATAAATTGCTAAAACCCAACAGGGAAATGAAGGCAATTTGTGTCTTAGTTCTCAAGGCACTTAGTTGTCAAGGGCACTCCCCAAGTCCTCTACTTAATATCGACTCCTAACTCCTTATCAACCAGTGCAAGCTTCTGACTCCTTAGCAAGAGTCCAGGTCTCCTAAAGTCAAGCTGAAATATACTAATCCACCTTAGCACATACTAGGAAGTTTATACTGGCTGGATTTCTTCTGGACCACAATAATGGAGGCTCAAATATTAAATGCTGTAGGATTCCAATATTATGCTCTTGTTTTTTTTTTATTATGCTCTTAATCAGCACCTCCTTAAAGTGCTCTTGCAAGTCCTTGATGACAGACAATGAGCTTCTCTTAGACTTCTCTGCAAAATGTTAGTATTGTTCTCCTTTGTCCTGCATTGCTTATTCTGATGGTAGTCTATATCCCATCCCTGGAATATCTGTCTCCATTTCTCCTTCCAGTGTTTGGTAATGAGTCATTAGCATAAAAACTGTCAGACTCTGTTTGTAGGGAAGTTTCCACACATACTCTCCCAGGAGGGACATGACAGTGTGCCTTTGTTCAGTCCCTATCTTCATATAGTATCTGCACATATATAAAGAGCATCTAGGTATTTATATATGCATGTTGTTCACCATACTGGGCCAGAACTTTTTTTTTTTAATGTTTTATTTATTGATGAGAGTCAGAGAGAGAGAGAGTCAGAGGCAGAGAGAGAAGCAGGCTCCCCGCCGAGCAGGGAGCCTGATGCGGGACTCGATCCCAGGACCCTGGGATCATGACCTGAGCCGAAGGCAGACGCTTAACCATCTGAGCCACCCAGGCGCCCTGGGCCAGAACTTTTAAAAGGTCCCTAGAGACAAACCCAAACCCCTTATCTAGAAATATTTGTGTCTAAAACCCACCTATAATCCTACCTAGCCTGGAGATATCCCACTGTGCCCCTTCCTTCCTCCTTCTATTCTTTTTTTTCCTTTAATTTTTTTATTGTTATGTTAATCACCATACATTACATCATTAGTTTTTGATGTAGTGTTCCATGATTCATTGTTTGCGTATAACACCCAGTGCTCCATGCAGAATGTGCCCTCTTTAATACCCATCACCAGGCTAACCCGTCCCCCCACACCCCTCCCTCTAGAACCCTCAGTTTGTTTTTCAGAGTCCATCGTCTCTATGGTTCGTCTCCCCCTCCAATTTTCCCCCTTCATTCCTCCTTCTATTCTTGAGACAGATGCTATTAGTGACTTGCTCTTATTTCCTCAATATTTAACATTCATTCATATTGCTCTATGCTACAAGGTCCTGCTTCTTCTGGCCAAGGAGGCGTGTTCAGCCTGTATGTAGAGCAGACCAAAAGTAATGAAAAATAATGCTTCAATCAATGAGAAGTGGAAGATGGTGAATAAATGTCCCAGCTTCCCTAGTCTCAGATGAGATAACTCTGAGGCATGTTCTACACAATCTTCCAGATGTCCCCACTGGATAAAGTTGCAGGTCCCCATACTGACCTGCTTACCGATGTACACTAAGTGGGCTGCCTCCCCTTCCATATCACACTTCCCACTCCCCTAGGAGTGCTTGCTGGAATCACTTCCAGCAACTTCGCACATTTAAGTTTTTGTTTCAAAGTCTGTTTCTGGAGGTACAAACCTGAGGCAACAGCTGAGAAGATGGGAGTCAGATTTGGCATTCCCTGGCTCCTGTTTCTGTGTCTACCCCATGTGCTATCTTCCCCCTTACCATCCTCCACTCTCCCTTAGAAACTACCATACAGACTAGTTCCAGTGGGTTTGAGTCTTTAAGCCAAACAGGCCAAGCCCATCCTACCTCCACCTCAGATAGTTTCTCAGCTCTCATTAATTGTCAGGGACACACAGGTCACTTGGGAGCCACCGTCTAGTACTCTGAGTTTCAGCCCTTTCTATTTTCACAGCCACTCTGGGAAAATACTTACCCAATACCTATCTGATCCTATAGGAAAAACAAAATGCTGGGTGGTTGCTTGGCATGAACTTATGGTGGTAGGGCTCAGGAATAATTCAGTTCCCCTGCTACTTTCCCACTTTGTTTTAGGTAAGCAGCGCAGCCTTTGGAGATGTTTACATTCTCTTCTTTGTCATACTAGATCAAGCTACATCCCTGTGTAGAGGTTACAGAGATCCTGTTAGCTCAACTGCTGATTTTTTTTTAAAGATTTTATTTATTTATTTGAGAGAGAGAGAATGAGAGATAGAGAGCGCGAGAGGGAAGAGGGACAGAGGGAGAAGCAGACTCCCTGCTGAGCAGGGAGCCCGATGTGGGACTCGATCCCAGGACCCTGGGATCATGACCTGAGCCGAAGGCAGTCGCCTAACCAACTGAGCCACCCAGGCGCCCTCAACTGCTGATTTTTAAAGAGCTTTGTGGAAGGCAGAATAATAACCCCCCTCAGAGATAGCCACACATTAATCTCCAAATCCAGTAAATATGTTATGTTACGTGGCAAAAAAGAACTCAGGTATCAGATGGAATTAAGATTGCTAAAAATATGAAGATTATCCTGGGTCATCTAAGTGAACCCACTGTAAATACAAGAGTACTTAAATGCAGAAAAGAAAGGAGGGAGAGGTCAGAGTGATGCAGCCTAAGATCTCAACCCAGTGTTGTTGATTTCAAAGATGGGGAAAGAGTACTATGGGCCAAGAAATGTGGGAGGCCTCTAGAGGCCGGAAATGCCATGGGAAAGGATTCTCCTCTGGAGCCTTCAGAAAGGAATGCAGTCCTGCTGATTTTAGTTCAGTGAAACCCATTTTGCACCTCTGAACTACAAACCTGCAAGGTATGCTGTGTTAAAACATTAAGTGTGTGGTAATTTCTTAGAACAGAAATAGGCACAGAATACAGACTTGTTAAGGAGTTTTCCCTTGCTGCTATTCTAAGGCTCCATAAGTGTCCAGAAGTTTTCATTGCAGCTGCCATCTGACTTGCTATCTCCACTTCATCCTGGGTACCAGGATTTGGCTAGTATCACCACTCTGCTTCCTTCTAAGATCTACTTTTCTTTGCGCTTCTTGTGGATATTTTCTTTTTTCCTATGCCTACTTATTTGACCATCTTTAAAAACAGAAAGAAAGTGGGCAGATAATGGTCAGACTTTACCCCCTTACATGTAGGACTAAGGTTTTAGACTTAGAATAGCTCTTGATTGTACCTGGTCTAAAAGGTGCTGGTATGCATTTCCTCAATTAAACTATCTTTTGCTCAAAGCTTTCTCTGCAAAGGTCTTTGGCCTCAGTATATCTACATTGGCTCTACACCTTTTCTCCTGGCTTCTGGTTAGAAAGTAATTCCCTATTGCTCCAAAATCACTTGTTTGGAGGGTACTGATAACCAAGTGTCTAGATCCATGAGGCATTCCACCAACCTGAATTCTGATACTGGCCATGTGAGCTCTTTGCTCAAGGCATGTCCCTCTCATGATTCTATACTAGCACATCCTAGTGATGAAGTACCATCTCCAGGCTAACTGGAAAAAGCCCTAACTCTGAATAGGGTTCTTCTCCTGACCATGTTACATCAGCTATGATCTTGAATGGAGCCATTACTTGTTAAAGGGTTATCTCAGGTAACGGGTGGTGAGGGATGAGGGAGAAGAGACCTTTAAAAACAACATTCCAGTCTCCCACTTTTCATTTCAGAGTGTAGGGGAGGCAAATTCTCCCTCTACCCTCTTAGAGTTTTGTTGGCTGGGCCTGAAAGTTAAACTGATAAACAAATGAATCAGAGCAAATCATACAAATTTATATAGGTTTTACATGACACAGGAATCTTCATAAGGAATGAAGACTCAAAGAAACTCCAAGAAATGGCAAAACCTGCCTGCTTTTATAGTGGGTTGAGCAAAGAGAGGCAATTGTGGGGGGGGGAAGAAACTATGTGGGGAGGATAAGGGAAAATAAGAATTATTTTTAAGAAGGTCTGTTTGTATAGAATTCTCCAGGTTTCAGTTTCTCATCCTTGATGATAAGAATGTTCCTTTCCTTCTGAGACAGGAATGGCATATTTCACATGAGAATTTTTAACCTCCTACTTTTAAGAAGAAAAAGAAGATTAAGATGCCCTTCTTGCTTGCAACTACTATTTTTTTAAGTGCCTTTAGCTTAAAATAATTTTTATGCCAAAGTGGCATATTTTGGGGTTGCATACTCTGCATTCTACAAGGATTTCATTTTACGGTTAATAGCCTAGTTTACTGACGTGGATGGAACTGGAGGGTGTTATGCTGAATGAAATAAGTCAATCAAAGAAAGACATGTATCATATAACCTCACTGATATGAGGAATTCTTAATCTCAGGAAACAAACTGAGGGTTGCTGGAGTGGTCGGGGGTGGGAGGGATTCGGTGGCTGGGTGATAGACATTGGGGAGGGTATGTGCTATGGTGAGCACTGTGAATTTTACAAGACTGATGAATCACGGATCTGTACTTCTGAAACAAATAATGCAATATATGTTAAGAAAAAAAAGAAGATAACAGGAGGGGAAGAATGAAGGGGAGTAAGTTGGAAGGGGAGATGAACCATTAGAGATGATGGACTCTGAAAAACAAACTGAGGGTTCTAGAGGGGAGAGGGGTGGAGGGATGGGTTAGCCTGGTGATGGGTATTAAAGAGGGCACATTCTGCGTGGAGCACTGGGTGTTATGCACAAACAATGAATCATGGAACACTACATCAAAAACTAATGATGTAATGTATGGTGATTAACGTAATTTTTAATAAAAATTTATTTTTATTATTTAATAATTTTTAATAAATTAAAATTTATTTTTAATAATTTAATCAAAAAATAAAACAATTTTTAATAAAAAATTATTAAAATATAGCCTAGTTTACTTCATATAAAATTCTAACCTATTCCAAATTCACACAACTCTGGGGTTTTAATCTGGTCTTGATGAAGATCATCTCCAAGTCCTGACCACAGCTGGTGGCTTCCCCTACCTGTGCAGGATGTCCACTCTATGTCCCCTATGTCTCCATGCACCACTAGTCCAGTGTGCCCAGCAGGGTAACAAATTTCAAGTAGCTTCAGTCCAGGCTTCCTTTGGAGATGCTTTTGTTTCATGAGACATTTTGGCATTGTAATAATAAAAAATAGAAAAAGATAGAAAGGGAAAAAAATCACTCCCATTCAAAGATATGTACGTGTACGAGCACATTTATTAAATCTATTAGCACAGACGTCTACTGAGGAAGAAGAATAGCAGCAATAGGAATAAAGTGCAAAACAACGAATGAATTAAATAATCAAACCATCAATCAGTGAAAGTAAGCCAAGAGCACAGTATGGACTGATTGAACTGAGGGCTCTGCTTAATCCAATTCTGTATACCCAGGAGTGGCAATTGTGCTGGGGGAGAGAGGAGCTTAGAGACTTCCTTTTACATTGAACCTTCTCCGCTCCAGTAGTGTAATTCTTTCCGTGTACTGTTTTGAACTTTGAGACATAAGTAAATAAAATTGGTATCAGCTGTGAGTCCTCTTTTACCACCAAAGCCACATTACTCGATGGACTGTAACAACGCTGCCAACCACTTTCTATGGCTATAATTAGACATTCCCACACCTCATGCTGCTGATAGCTGCAGCCACTCAGGGTGGGCATAGGAGTGGGTGGAGTGATGGGGAGAAGAGAGGCCTGTTGAAAGGCATCCATATAAGAAACTGTTCCTGTTGAACCCACTATCAAGCAATAAGTAGGTCACCACTTAAAATTCAGCGATTAGACTCCAAGGAGCATGTTGATTCCTACAATAAGTCACATTTACCATGGGCTTAGAACCATAAAGCACATAAGCTTTTGCATAAATGATGCCCATTTATTTATTTTTGGTTATATTGATTAATGGGAATTGGCCTGAAAAATAAGAGTTGGTCTTTCTCTTTTCATGTCTTGTGGTTATTTTGTTATTGCAATTTATAAAACAAGAAGTAGGGGCGCCTGGGTGGCTCAGTCATTAAGCGTCTGCCTTTGGCTCAGGTCTTGATCCCAGGGTCCTGGGATCGAGCCCCACATCAGACTCCCTGCTCCGTGGGAAGTCTGCTTCTTCCTCTCCCACTCACCCTGCTTGTGTTCCCTCTCTCGCTATCTCTCTCTCTGTCAAATAAATAAAAATTAAAAAAATAAAACAAGAAGTAATCTTGGGGGGCAGAGCAAGATGGCGGAGGAGTAGGAGACCTAGATTTCGTCTGGTCTCAGGAATTCAGGTGAATAGGGATCAAACCATTCTGAACACCTACGAACTCAACAGGAGATCAAAGAGGAGAGTAGCAACAACTATCTGAACAGAGAAGCGACCACTTACTGGAAGGTAGGACGTCCGGAGAAGTGAATCCGAGGCGATATTCGGGAGGATAGACGGTGGGGTAGGGGCCTCCGCCGGCCGCTTCTGGCAAGTGATAGAGTCACGGAGCACAAAATCGGAACTGTTAGAAGTCGGCTCCGCTGAGGGACGTCGCTGCAGTGGCTAAACTGGAGGTGGAATCCTCCCGGGACAGTGTGATCTCAGGACCCTTGGGGTCACAGAAAGACCGGGGGAGCCTGAGTGCGCCAGAGCTCCCAGGTATTGGAACAGGGAAGCCGGCTGCAGAGACGGAGCTGAGGCGCAGGCTCTCAGCTTGGGGTTGCCATAAACTGTGATCCGCGGCCCAGTCGTGCCACTGCTCCTGCAGCAGGGACCCAACAGGCAGCAGATCCGGGGAGACTCCCCTCTCTCCCCTGGGAGGAGCGGCGCGGGAGCGCACCGCAGGGATCTGCTGGGTTTGGAGACTACACACGGGGTCGGGTGCCAGAGATAGCAACGCTCGGTCACAGGCCGGGTGAGCACGGAGAGCGGCCAGAGACCGGGGACAAGGGAGTGACTGCTTTTCTCTGGGGGCGCACTGAGGAGCGGGGCCCCGAGTTCTCAGCTCCTCCGGGTGGAGATTGGGAGGCCACCATTTTTGCCCTGGTCCTCCAAGGCTGTACGGAGAGCTTGCAGGGAACAAAAGCTCCTGAGATCAAACCCGAGCAGCTTGCTTAGCCCAGACCAACAAGGGCAGGGCAATTCAGCCTCCGGCAAAGACATTTGGAAACCACAGCAACAGGCCCCTCCCCCAGAATATCAGCACGAACAGCCAGCAAGCCAAGACCAAGCTTACCGATCAAGGAGAACGGGAGAACTCCAGCGCTAGGGGAATAATGCACATAGAATTCATGGCATTTTTACCATGATTCATTAGTTAATCAAAGTTAATTTTTGTTAACTGTTTTTTTTCTTTTCACTTTTTCAACCAACATCTTATCAATCTCTTTAAAAAAAAAAACATTTTTTATTTTTCATTTTTAGAGTCATATTTTATCCCTTCATAGTAGTTACCCTTATTTTTGGCATATATATATAAGTTGTTCTCTCTTTAAAATTTTGAGATACAGTTTCTTCTAACAGATCAAAATATACCCTAAATCACTAGTGTATGGTTCTGTTCTAGTTTCCTGCCTGATCACATTCTCTCCCTTTTTTCTTTTTTTTTTTAAATCTTCTTTCTTTTTTCAAACAACTTCTATCTTATCAAGTCCTTTTATAAAATCTTTTATAATTTTCATCTTTACAGTCATCTGCCATCCCTTCATGGTATCAACCCTTATATTGTACATATATGTCTTTCTTCCTTTAAAATTTTAGGAGACACTTTTTTCTAACAGACCAAAATACGCCCAAAATCTAGTGTGTGGCACTGATCTATGCACTAGCCTGATCATATTTGATCACATTCTGCTTTTTTGTATTGTTCTGTTTTTGTTTTTATCTTTTTTTTCTTTTTTTTTCTCTTTCTTTTTTCTTTCTTTCCCTTTCTTTTCCCCGGGTTTCAGGTCTTTTCTGATTTGTATACAGTATCTTTGCTGGGGACATTGTAAACCTGTTAGCATTTTGTTCTCTCATTCATCTATTCTCCTCTGGACAAAATGACAACACGAAAAAAATCACCTCAGCAAAAAGAACAAGAGGTAGTGCCGTGAGCCAGGGACCTACTCAATACGGACATTAGTACGATGTCGGACCTAGAGTTCAGAATCATGACTTTAAAGATACTAGCTGGGCTTGAAAAAAGCATGGAAGTTATTAGAGAAACCCTTTCTGGAGAAATAAAAGAACTAAAATATAACCGAGTCGAAAACAAATAGGCTATTGATGAGGTGCAATCAAAAATGGGGGCACTAACTGCTAGGATAAAAGAGGGAGAAGAGAGAATCAGTTATATAGAAGACCAAATGATAGAAAATAAAGAGGCTGAGAAAAAGAGGGAGAAACAACTACAGGATCACGAGGGCAGAATTCGAGAGATAAGTGATACGATAAGACGAAACAACATTAGAATATTTGGGATCCCAGAAGAAGAAAGAGAGAGAGGGGCAGAAGGTATATTGGAGCAAATAATAGCAAGAACTTCCCTAATGTGAGGAAGGAAACAGGCATCAAAATCCACGAGGCACAGAGAACCCCTCTCAAAATCAATAATAATAGGTCAACACCCTGACATCTAATAGTAAAACTTACGAGTCTCAGGGACAAAGAGAAAATCCTGAAAGCAGTTCGGGAGAAGAGATATGTAACCTACAATGGTAAAAATACTAGATTAGCAACAGACCTATCCACAGAGACCTGGCAGGCCAGAAAGGACTGGCAAGATATCTTCAGAGCACTAAATGAGAAAAATATGCAGCCAAGAATACTATATCCAGCTAGGCTGTCATTGAAAAGAGAAGGAGAGATAAAAATCTTCTAGGACGAACAAAAACTAAAGGAATTTGCAAACACGAAACCAGCCCTACAAGAAATATTGAAAGGGGTCCTCTAAGCAAAGAGAGAGCGTAAAAGCAGCAAAGATCAGAAAGGAACACAGACAACATACAGTAACAGTCACCTTACAGGCAATAAATGGCACTAAATTCATACCTTTCAATAGTTACCCTGAATGTAAATGGGCTAAATGCCCCAATCAAAAGACACAGGCTATCAGATTGGATTAAAAAACAAGACCCATCGATAAGCTATCTGCAAGAGACTCATTTTAGACCCAAAGACACCCCCAGATTGAAAGTGAGGGGGTGGAAAACCACTTACCATGCTAAGGGACACCAAAAGAAAGCTGAGGTGGCAATCCTTATATCAGACAAATTAGATTTTAAAACAAAGACTGTAATGAAAGATGAGGAAGGACACTATATCCTACTTAAAGGGTCTATCCAACAAGAAGATCTAACAATTCTAAATATCTATGCCCCGAACATGGGAGCAGCCAATTATATAAGGCAATTAATAACAAAAGCAAAGAAACACACTGACAACAATACAATAATAGTGGGGGACTTTAACATCCCCCTCACTGAAATGGACAGATCATCTAAGCAAAAGATCAACAAGGAAATAAAGACTTTAAATGACACACTGGACCAAATGCACTTCACAGACATATTCAGAACATTCCACCCCAAAGAAACGGAATACACATTCTTCTCTAGTGCCCATGGAACATTCTCCAGAATTGATCACATCCTAGGTCACAAATCAGGTCTCAACCGGTACCAAAAGATTGGGATCATTCCTTGCATATTTTCAGACCACAATGCTTTGAAACTAGAACTCAATCACAAGAGGAAAGTCGGAAAGAACTCAAATACATGGAGGCTAAAGAGCATCCTACTAAAGAATGAATGGGTCAACCAGGAAATTAAAGAAGAATTAAAAAAATTCATGGAAACCAATGAAAATGAAAACACAACTGTCCAAAATCTTTGGGATACAGCAAAGGCAGTCCTGAGAGGAAAGTATATAGCAATACAAGCCTTTCTCAAGAAACAAGAAAGGTCTCAAAAACACAACCTAACCCTACACCTAAAAGAGCTGGAGAAAGAACAGCAAATAAAGCCTAAACCCAGCAGGAGAAGAGAAATCATAAAGATCAGAGCAGAAATCAATGAACTAGAAACCAAAAGAACAGTAGAACAGATCAACGAAACTAGGAGCTGGTTCTTTGAAAGAATTAACAAGATTGATAAACCCCTGGCCAGACTGATCAAAAAGAAAAGAGAAAGGACCCAAATCAACAAAATCATGAATGAAAGAGGAGAGATCACAACCAACACCAAAGAAATACAAACAATTATAAGAACATATTATGAGCAACTCTATGCCAGCAAATTGGAGAACCTGGAAGAAATGGGTGCATTCCTAGAGATGTATCAACTACCAAAATTGAACCAGGAAGAAATAGAAAACCTGAACAGACCTATAACCACTAAGGAAATTGAAGCAGTCATCAAAAATCTCCCAAGAAACAAAAGCCCAGGGCTAGATGGCTTCCCAGGGGAATTCTATAAGACATTTAAAGAAGAATTAATACCTATTCTCCTGAAACTGTTCCAAAACATAGAAATGGAAGGAAAATTTCCAAATTCATTTTATGAGGCCACCATTACCTTGATCCCAAAACCAGACAAAGATCCCATCAAAAAGGAGAATTACAGAACAATATCCTTGATGAACACGGATGCAAAAATTCTCACCAAAATACTAGCCAATAGGATCCAACAGTACATTAAAAGGATTATTCA
The DNA here is from genome assembly GCF_009762305.2 of Zalophus californianus. Taxonomy (NCBI): domain Eukaryota; kingdom Metazoa; phylum Chordata; class Mammalia; order Carnivora; family Otariidae; genus Zalophus; species Zalophus californianus. Next base: position 91,951,369 of record NC_045602.1, read on the forward strand.
CCACGACCAAGTGGGATTTATCCCTGGGTTGCAAGTCTGGTTCAACATCCGCAAATCATTCAACGTGATACAATATATTAACAAAAGAAAGAACAAGAATCATATGATCCTCTCAATAGATGCAGAAAAAGCATTTGACAAAGTACAGCATTCTTTCTTGATCAAAACTCTTCAGAGTATAGGGATAGAGGGTACATACCTCAATATCATAAAAGCCATCTACGAAAAACCTACAGCGAATATCATTCTCAATGGGGAAAAGCGGAGAGCTTTTCCCCTAAGGTCAGGAATGCGGCAGGGATGTCCACTCTCACCACTGCTATTCAACATAGTATTAGAAGTCCTAGCCACAGCAATCACACAACAAAAAGAAATCAAAGGCATCCAAATCGGCAAAGAGGAAGTCAAACTCTCACTCTTTGCAGATGATATGATACTTTATGTGGAAAACCCAAAAGACTCCACCCCAAAACTGCTAGAACTCATACAGGAATTCAGTCAAGTACCAGGATATAAAACCAATGCACAGAAATCAGTGGCATTCCTATACACCAACAAGAAGACAGAAGAGAGACAAATCAAGGAGTCGATCCCATTCACAATTGCACCCAAAACCATAAGATACCTAGGAATAAATTTAACCAAAGAGGCAAAGGATCTGTACTCAGAAAACTATAAAATACTCAGGAAAGAAATTGAAGAAGACACAAAGAAATGGAAAAACGTTCCATGCTCATGGATTGGGAGAACCAACATTGTGAAGATGTCAATGCTACCTAGAGCAAACTACACATTCAATGCAATCCCCATCAAAATACCATCCACTATTTTCAAAGAAATGGAACAATCATCCTAAAATTTGTATGGAACCAGAAGAGACCCCGAATAGCCACAGGAATATTGAAAAAGAAAAGCAAAGCTGGCGGCATCACAATTCCGGACTTCCAGCTCTATTAGAAAACTGTCATCATCAAGACAGTATGGTATGGGCACAAAAACAGACACATAGATCAACGGAACAGAATAGAGAGCCCAGAAATGGACACTCAACTCTATGGTCAACTTATCTTTGACAAAGCAGGAAAGAATGTCCAATGGAAAAAAGACAGTCTCTTCAACAAATGGTGTTGGGAAAATTGGACAGCCACATGCAGAAGAATGAAACTAGACCGTTTCCTTACCCCACACACAAAAATAGACTCCAAATGGTTGAAAGACCTAAACGTGAGACAGGAGTCCATCCAAATCCTAAAGGAGAACAGAGGTAGCAACCTCTTCGACCTCAGCCACAGCAACGTCTTCCTAGAAACATCACCAAAGGCACGGGAAGCCAGGGCAAAAATGAACTATTGGGATTTCATCAAGATAAAAAGCTTTTGTAAAACAAAAGAAACACTCCACAAAACCAAAAGACGACCGACAGAATGGGAGAAAATATTTGCAAATGACATATCAGATAAAGGGCTAGTACTCAACACCCAAAGAACAAATAGTCCAATGAAGAAATGGGCAGAAGACATGAACAGACATTTTTCCAAAGAAGACATCCAAATGGCCAACAGACACATGGAAAAGTGCTCAACATCGCTCGGCATCAGAGAAATCCAAATCAAACCTCAATGAGATACCACCTCACACCCGTCAGAATGGCTAAAATTAACAAGTCAGGGAACGACAGATGTTGGCGGGGATGTGGAGAAAGGGGAACCCTCCTACACTGTTGGTGGGAATGCAAGCTGGTGCAACCCTTCTGGAAAACAGTATGGAGGTTCCTCAAACAGTTGAAATTAGAGCTACCATTCGATCCAGCATTTGCACTACTGGGTATTTACCCCAAAGATACAAATGTAGGGACCCGAAGGGTACGTGCACCCCAATGTTTATAGCAGCAATGTCCACAATAGCCAAACTGTGGAAAGAGTCAAGATGTCCATCAACAGATGAATGGATAAAGAAGAAGTGGTATATATACACAATGGAATATTATGCAGCCATCAAAAGGAAAGAGATCTTGCCATTTGCAACGATGTGGATGGAACTGGAGGGTGTTATGCTGAGTGAAATAAGTCAATCAGAGAAAGACATGTATCATATGACCTCACTGATATGAGGAATTCTTAATCTCAGGAACAAACTGAGGGTTGCTGGAGTGGTCGGGGGTGGGAGGGATGGGGTGGCTGGGTGATAGACATTGGGGAGGTATGTGCTACGGTGAGTGCTGTGAATTGTGTAAGACTGTTGAATCACAGATCTGTACTTCTGAAACAAATAACGCAACATATTTTAAGAGAAAAAAAGAAAAAGAAGAAGATAGCAGGAGAGGAAGAATGAAGGGGAGTAAGTCAGAGGGGGAGAGGAACCAGGAGAGATGATGGACTCTGAAAAACAAACTGAGGTTTCTGGAGGGGAGGACGGTTGGGGGATCGGTTAGCCTGGTGATGTGTATTAAAGAGGGCACATTCTGCATGGAGCACTGGGTGTTATGAACAAACAATGAATCATGGAACACTATACCAAAAAAAATGATGTAATATATGGTGATTAACATAACAATAAAAATTAAAAAAAAGAAGTAATCTTAACAATCATATATAATAATTTGGTTTTATTTCAAATTTTAAAAAAAGTAAGTTTTAGGCTAAACATCCTATTCCCAAAAAAAGCTATTAGAAAAGATTGGATGATTTAAAAAAATAACAAGCTTTATTATTTATTTATTTATTTATTTATTTATTTATTTATTTATTTATTTATTTATTTATTTTAGAGAAGAGAGAGCATGGAGGGAGAGGGGAAGGGCAGAGAGAGAAAGAGAGAATCTTAAGCAGGCCTTAAGATTGCACAGTGCAGAGCTTGACATGGGGCTCGATCTCACAACTCCAAGATCATGACCTGAACCAAAATCAAGAATCAGACACTTAAAAGACTGAACCACCCAGATATTCCATACTTTATTTATTTTTAATAATTTTTATTGTTATATTAAACACCATACATTACCTCATTAGTTTTTGATGTAGTGTTCCATGATTCATTGTTTATGCATAACACCCAGTGCTCCACACAGAATGTGCCCTCTTTAATACCCATCATCAGGCTAACCCATCCCCCCACGCCCTCCCCTCTAAAACCCTCAGTTTGTTTTTCAGAGTCCATCGTCTCTCATTGTTCGTCTCCCCCTCCGACTTATTCCCCTTCATTCTTCCCCTCCTGCTATCTTCTTCTTTTTTTTTTTCCTTAACATATATTGCATTATTTGTTTCAGAAGTACAGATCTGTGATTCAACAGTCTTGTACAATTCACAGTGCTCACCATAGCACATACCCTCCCCAATGTCTATCACCCAGCCACCCAATCACTCCCAAGCCCCACCACTCCAGCAACCCTCAGTTTGTTTCCTGAGATTAAGAATTCCTCATACCAGTGAAGTCATATGATACATGTCTTTCTCTGATTGACTTATTTCACTCAGCATAACACCCTCCAGTTCCATCCACGTCGTTGCAAATGGCAAGATGTCATTCCCTTTGATGGCTGTATAATATTCCATTGTGTATATATACCACTTCTTCTTTATCCATTCATCTGTTGTTGGACATCTTGTCTCTTTCCACAGTTTGGCTATTGTGGACATTGTTGCTATAAACATTGGGGTGCACGTACCCCTTCGGTCCCTACGTTTGTATCTTTGGGGTAAATACCCAGTAGTGCAATTGCTGGATCAAATGGTAGCTCTAATTTCAACTGTTTGAGGAACCTCCATACTGTTTTCCAGAGGGGTTGCACCAGCTTGCATTCCCACCAAAAGTGTAGGAGGGTTCCCCTTTCTCCACATCCCCGCCAACATCTGTCATTTCCTGACTTGTTAATTTTAGCCATTCTGACGGGTGTGAGGTGGTATCTCATTGAGGTTTTGATTTGGATTTCCCTGATCCTGAGCGATGTTGAGCACTTTTTCATGTGTCTGTTGGCCATTTGGATGTCTTCTTTGGAAAAATGTCTGTTCATGTCTTCTGCCCATTTCTTGATTGGATTATTTGTTCTTTGGGTGTTGAGTTTGATAAGTTCTTTATAGATTTTGGATACTAGCCCTTTATCTGATATGCCATTTGCAAATATTTTCTCCCATTCTGTCGGTTGTCTTTTGGTTTTGTGGAGTGTTTCTTTTGCTGTGCAAAAGCTTTTTATCTTGATGAAATCCCAATAGTTCATTTTTGCCCTTGCTACCCTTGCCTTTGGCTATGTTTCTAGGAAGAAGTTGCTGTGGCTGAGTTTAAAGATGTTGCTGCCTGTGTTCTCCTTTAGGATTTGGATGGACTCCTGTCTCACGTTTAGGTCTTTCAACCATTTGGAGTCTATTTTTGTGTGTGGTGTAAGGAAATGGTCCAGTTTCATCCTTCTGCATGTGGCTGTCCAATTTTCCCAACACCATTTGTTGAAGAGACTGTCTTTTTTCCATTGGACATTCTTTCCTGCTTTGTCAAAGATAAGTTGACCATAGAGTTGAGGACCCATTTCTGGGCTCGCTATTCTGTTCCGTTGATCTATGTGTCTGTTTTTGTGCCCGTACCATACTGTCTTGATGATGACAGCTTTGTAATAGAGCTGGAAGTCCTGAATTGTGATGTCGCCAGCTTTGCTTTTCTTTTTCAATATTCCTGTGGCTATTCGGGGTCTCTTCTGGTTCCATACAAATTTTAGGCTGATTTGTTCCATTTCTTTGAAAAAGGTGGATGGTATTTTGATGGGGATTGCACTGAATGTGTAGATTGCTCTAGGTAGCACTGACATCTTCATAATGTTCGTTCTTCCAATCCATGAGCATGGAAAGTTTTTCCATTTCTTTGTGTCTTCTTCAATTTCTTTCCTGAGTATTTTATAATTTTCTGAGTACAGATCCTTTGCCTCTTTGGTTAAATTTATTCCTAGGTATCTTATGGTTTTGGGTGCAATTGTAAATGGGATCGACGCCTTGATTTGTCTCTCTTCTGTCTTGTTGTTGGTGTATGGGAATGCCACTGATTTCTGTGCATTGATTTGATATCCTGTACTTGACTGAAATGCTGTATGAGTTCTAGCAGTTTTGGGGTGGAGTCTTTTTGGTTTCCCACATACAGTGTCATATCAACTGCAAAGAGTGAGAGTTTGACTGCCTCTTTGCCGATTTGGATGCCTTTGAATTCTTTTTATGTCTGATTGCTGTGGCTAGGACTTCTAATACTATGTTGCATAGCAGTGGTGAGAGTGGACATCCCTGCCGCGTTCCTGACCTTAGGGGAAAAGCTCTCCGCTTTTCCCCATTGAGAATGATGTTCGCTGTAGGTTTTTCATAGATGGCTTTTATGATATTGAAGTATGTACCTTCTATCCCTATACTCTGAAGAGTTTTGATCAAGAAAGAATGCTGTACTTTGTCAAATGCTTTTTCTGCATCTATTGATAGGATCATATGATTCTTGTTCTTTCTTTTGTTAATATATTGTATCACATTGATTGATTTGCAGATGTTGAACCAGCCTTGCAGCCCTGGGATAAATCCCACATGGTCATGGTGAATAATCCTTTTAATGTACTGTTGGATCCTATTGGTTAGTATTTTGGTGAGAATTTTTGCATCCATGTTCATCAAGGATATTGGTCTGTAATTCTCCGTATTGATGGGGTCTTTGTCTCATTTTGGGATCAAGGTAATGGTCGCCTCATAAAACGAGTTTGGAAGTTTTCCTTCCATTTCTATTTTTTGGAACAATTTCAGGAGAATAGGTATTAATTCTTCTTTAAATGTCTGATAGAATTCCCCTGGGAAGCCCTCTGGCCCTGGGCTTCTTTTTCTTGGAGATTTTTGATGACTGCTTCAATTTCCTTAGTGGTTATAGGTCTGTTCAGGTTTTCTATTTCTTCCTGGTTCAATTTTGGTAGTTGATACATCTCTAGGAATGCATCCATTTCTTCCAGCTTATTTAATTTGCTGGCATAGACTTGCTCATAATATGTTCTTATACTTGTTTGTATTTCTTTGGTGTTGGTTGTGATCTCTCCTCTCTCATTCATGATTTTGTTGATTTGGGTCATTTCTCTTTTCTTTTTGATCAGTCTGGCCAGGGGTTTATCAATCTTGTTAATTCTTTCAAAGAACCAGCTCCTAGTTTCGTTGATCTGTTCTACTGTTCTTTTGGTTTCTATTTCATTGATTTCTGCTCTGATCTTTATTATTTCTCTTCTCCTGCTGAGTTTAGGCTTTATTTGCTGTTCTTTCTCCAGCTCCTTTAGGTGTAGGGTTAGTTGTGTATTTGAGACCTTTCTTGTTTCTTGAGTAAGGCTTGTATTCCTAGATACTTTCCTCTTAGGACTGCCTTTGCTGTATCCCAAAGATTTTGAACAGTTGTGTTTTCATTTTCATTGGTTTCCATGAATTTTTTTTAATTCTTCTTTAATTCCTGGTTGACCCATTCATTCTTAGTAGGATACTCTTTAGCCTCCATGTATTTGAGTTCTTTCCGACTTTCCTCTTGTGATTGAGTTCTAGTTTCAAAGCATTTTGGTCTGAAAATATGCAGGGAATAATCCCAATCTTTTGGTACTGGTTGAGACCTGATTTGTGACCTAGGATGTGATCTATTCTGGAGAATGTTCCATGGGCACTAGAGAAGAATGTGTCTTCCGTTGCTTTGGGGTGGAATGTTCTGAATATGTCTGTGAAGTTCATTTGGTCCAGTGTTTCATTTAAAGTCTTTATATCCTTGTTGATCTTTTGCTTAGATGATCTGTCCATTTCAGTGAGGGGGGTGTTAAAGTCCCCCACTATTATTGTATTGTTGTCAGTGTGTTTCTTTGCTTTTGTTATTAATTGCCTTATATAATTGGCTGCTCCCACATTAGGTGCACAGATATTTACAATGGTTAGATCTTCTTGTTGGATAGTCCCTTCAAGTAGAATATAGTGTCCTTCTTCACCTCTTATTACAGTCTTTGTTTTAAAATCTAATTTGTCTGATATAAGGATTGCCACCCCAGCTTTCTTTTGGTGTCCATTAGCATGGTAAATTGTTTTCCACCCCCTCACTTTCAATCTGGGGGTGTCTTTGGGTCTAAAATGTGGCTCTTGCAGACAACATATGGATGGGTCTTGTTTTTAATCCAATCTGATAGCCTGTGTCTTTTGATTTGGGCATTTAACCCATTTACATTTAGGGTAACTATGGAAAGGTATAAATTTAGTGCCATTGTATTGCCTGTAAGGTGACTGTTACTGTATATTGTCTGTGTTCCTTTCTGATCTAATCTGCTTTTAGGCTCTCTTTTTGCTTACAGGACCTCTTTCAATATTTCTTTTAGGGCTGGTTTTGTGTTTGCAAATTCCTTTAGTTTTTGTTTGTCCTGGAAGCTTTTTATCTCTCCTTCTATTTTCAATGACAGCCTAGCTGGATATAGTATTCTTGGCTGCATATTTTTCTTATTTAGTGCTCTGAAGATATCATGACAGTCCTTTCTGGCCTGCCAGGTCTTTGTGGGTAGGTCTGTTGCCATTCTAATGTTTGTACTATTTCAGGTTACATATCTCTTCTCCTGAGCTGCTTTCAGGATTTTTTCTTTGTCTCCAAGACTCGTAAGTTTTACTATTAGATGTCGGGGTGTTGACCTATTATTATTGATTTTGAGAGGGGTTCTCTGTGCCTCCTGGATTTTGATGCCTGTTTCCTTCTGCACATTAGGGAAGTTCTCTGCTATTATTTGGTCCAGTATACCTTCTGCCCCCCCTCTCTTTCTTCTTCTTCTGGGATCCCAATTATTCTAATGTTGTTTCGTCTTAGCATATCACTTATCTCTCGAATTCTGCCCTCGTGATCCTGTAGTTGTTTACCTCTCTTTTTCTCAGTCTCTTTATTTTCCATCATTTGGTCTTCTATATCACTGATTCTTTCTTCTGCCTCTTTTATCCTCTCAGTTAGTGCCCCCATTTTTGATTGCACCTCATTAATAGCCTTTTTGATTTCGACTCGGTTAGATTTTAGTTCATTATTTCCCCAGAAAGGGTTTCTCTAATAACTTCCACGCTTTTTTCAAGCCCAGCTAGTATCTTTAACGTCAAGATTCTGAATTCTAGGTCCGACATCATAATAATGTCACTATTGAGTAGGTCCCTTGCAGACGCTACTACTTCTTGTTCTTTTTGCTGAGGTGATTTTTTTCGTCTTGTCATTTTGTCCATAGGAGAACAGATGAATGAGAGAACAGAATGTTAACAGGTTTATGTCTCCAGCAAATATACTCTCAACAAGACAGAAAAGATCTGAAACCATGGGACAAGAAAGGGAAAGAAAGAAGAGGGAAAAAAAAGGAAAAAGAAAAAGATAAAAACAAACAAAAACAGAACAAAAAAAAAAACAGAATATGATCAGGCTAGTGCATAGATCTGTGCCACACACTAGCTTTTGGGAATATTTTGGTCTGTTAGAAGAAAGTGCCTGCTAAAATTTTAAAGGAAGAAAGACTTATATATGTACAAAATAAGGGTTGATACAATGAAGGGATGGCAGATGACTGTAAAGATGAAAATTATAAAAGATTTTATAAAAGGAATTGATAAGATAAGAAGTTGTTTTTAAAAAGAAAGTAGAAGATTTAAAAAGAGAAAAGAAAAAAAAAGGGAGAGAATATGATCAGGCAGGAGACTAGAACAAAGCCATACAGTAGTGATTTAAGGTATATTTTAATCTGTTAGAAAAAATTGTATCTCAAAATTTTAAAGAGAGAACAACTTATATATATATGCCAAAAATAAGGGTAACTACTATGAAGGATAGAAATATGACTCTAGAAATGAAAAATAAAAAATGTTTTTTTAAAAGGGATTGATAAGATGTTCTTTGAAAAAGGGAAAAAGAAAAATTAAAAAAAAATTATCTTTGAAAAACTAATGAATTATGGTAAAAAAGCCATGAATTCTATGTGCAGTATTCCCCTAGCGCTGGAGTTCTCCCGTTGTCCTTGATCGGTAAACTTGGTCTTGGATTGCTGGTTGTTCATGCTGATCTTATAGGGGAGGGGCCTGTTGCCGTGGTTCCCAAATGTCTTTGCCGGAGGCAGAATTGCCCTGCCCTTGTGAGTCTGGGCTAAGCAATCAGCTCGGGTTTCCTCTCAGGAGCTTTTGTTCCCTGCAAGCTCTCGGCACGGTTCTGGAGGACCAGGGTGAAAATGGTGGCCTCCCAATCTCCTCCCGGAGGAGCTGAGAACTTGGGGCCCCGCTCCTCAGTGTGCCCCCAGAGAAAAGCAGTCACTCCCGTCTCCCCGGTCTCCGGCCGCACTCCGTGCTCACCCGGCCTGTGATCGAGCGTTTATTTGTCTGGCACCCAACCCCGTGTGGAGTCTCCAAACCCAGCCGATCCCTGCTGTGCACTTCTGCACTACTCCTCCCGGGGGAGGAAGGGGAGTCTCCCCGGATCTGCCATTTGTTGGGTCCCTGCTGGAGGAGCAGTGGCCCGACTGGCCTGCGGATCACAGTTTCTGGCAACCCCTAGCAGAGAGCCTGCGCCTCGGCTCCGTCTCTGCAGCCGTCTTCCCCGCTCCGATACCTGGGAGCTCTGCCACACTCAGGCACCCCCGGTCTTTCTGTGACCCGAGGGTCCTGAGGCCACACTGTCCCGCGAGGGTTCACCCCCTGCTCAGCCACTGGAGTGATGTCCCTCAGCGGAGCCGACTTCTAAAATTTCTGATTTTGTGCTCCGTGGCTCTATCACTTGCCAGAAGCGGCCGACGGAGGCCCCCTTCCCCACCGTCTATCCTCCCGAATATCGCCTCGGATTCACTTCTCCGCACATCCTACCTTCCAGAAAGTGGTCGCTTTTCTGTTCAGAGCGTTGTTACTATTCTTACCTTCGATCTCCTGTTGAGTTTGTAGGTGTTCAGAATGGTTTGATCCCTATTCAGCTGAATTCCTGGGACCAGATGAAATCCAGGTCTCCTACTCCTCCGCAATCTTGCTCTGCCCTCCCCATACTTTATTTTTTAAAGACAGTCTAGGTTTACAAAATATTGAACAGAAACTACAGAGAATTTCCACATACGCCCCACCTCACAGTTTTCTCATTTATTAACATCTTACATTAGTGTGATATATTTCTTATAACTGATGAGTGTCAACATTGATACATTATTATTTTAAAAGACAATAGTTTCCAGTACAGTTTAATCTTCATGTGGTACATTTCTATGGGTTTTGGCAAGCATGTAATGTCATGTATCCACCATTAGATTATCATGCATAATAGTTTCACTGCCTTAAAAATTCCTTGTGTTCCACCTATTTGCCCCCTCTTTCCCTCTTCCCAAACTCCTGGCAAATTAACTTCTTATGAAATTCACTTTTATTAGAGAAAATGGGGCTGTGTAACTATTTTCATGAAATGTTTCTAAAACTATAGTTTTCAATATTTCTTTCAGAAATAGAGAAGAATTTTTCTAACAACAAAGCACTATGAATACGTAAAACAAAACATATACAAGATCTATATAAAGAAAGCCACAAAAATGTTAACGAAAGAAATCAAAGAAGATCTAAATAAATGGAGAGCTATTTCATGTCCATGAGTAGGAAAATTTAACCTTTTTAAAATGTCAGTTCATCACAAATTGATTTAGAGATTCAATGCAATCCCAATCAAATTCTCAGAAAGTTACTTTGTGGATATCAACACACTTTTATTCTAAAGTTTATATAGGTTAACATTTTTTTTAATTTTAAGAGTTACTATAAAGTTACAGTGTTCAAGACAGTATAATATTTGTGACAGAATAGGCAAAAAATCAGTGGAATAGGATAGAAAACCCAGAAATATACCCACACAAATAACATCAACTGATTTTTGCAAATGATCAAAAGCAAGTCAGTGGAGTCAATAGTCTTTTCAACAAATGGTGCTGTGGGGCGCCTGGGTGGCTCAGTTGGTTAAGCGACTGCCTTCGGCTCAGGTCATGATCCTGGAGTCCCGGGGTCGAGTCCCGCATCGGGCTCCCTGCTCAGCAGGGGGTCTGCTTCTCCCTCTGACCTTCCTCTCTCTCATGCTCTCTACCATTCTCTCTCTCTCTCTCAATAAATAAATAAAATCTTTAAAAAAAAAAAAATAAAAAAAAAATAAAAAAAAACAAATGGTGCTGAACTGGCCATCCACATGCAAAAAAAAAAAAAAAAAAGCTTAGAACTTTCACAAAAATTAACTAAAAATGGATTGTAGATATAAATGTAAATTCAGAACTATAAAACTCTCACAAGATAACATAAGGGAAAATCTAGGGTGACTCTTTCTCAGTTATTATAAAGTCAACCAGACTTATTGGCAATGATTTTTTTGTGGAAAAACAAGTTAATAAGTTGGACTTAAAATTAAAAACTTCAGCTCTATAAAACACTCTGTTAAAAGAATGAAAAGCCACAGACTGGAAGAAAAAATATTTGCAAAACACATATCTGTTAAAGGACTTGTATCCAAAATATACAAAACACTTTTAAAACTCAACAATAAGAAAACAAAATATCTGATTAGACACCACACTAAAAATGATATACAGATGACACATAAGTATATGAAAAGATGTTCAACATATATCATTACAGATTTACAAATTAAAACAACAATTAAATTCCACAATGAGATGCTACACTCTACACTTATTAGATTGGCTAAAACCTAAAATAGTGATAGCACCAGATGCTGGTGAGAATGTGGAGCAACAGGAGGTTTCATTTATGGCTGGTGGGCATGCAAAATTGTAAATTTGGAAAATACTTTGGTATTTTCTTACAAAGCTAAGCATGAACTTACCATACCATATACCAATCATGCTTCTGGGGAGTTAGTCAATGAGTTGAAAATTTCTGTCCACACAGAAAACTGCACAAAAATATTTACAGTATCTTCATAATTGCCAAAACTTGGAAGCAACCAAGATGTCCTTCAACAGGTAAATGGATAAACAAACTGTGTTATATACAATGTGGTACATACTTTCCATACAATAGAATATAATTTGGGGATAAATAGAAATGGGCTATCAGGCCACCAAAAAACATAAAGGAATATTAAACGCATATTGCTAAGTGAAAGAAACCAGTCTGGAAAGGTTACATTTTGTAGGATTCCAACTATATGACATTTGAGAAAAGGCAAAACCACTGTGATAGTAAAAAGACTGTGTCGGGTGGGGGGTGGTTCTGGGGAGAGAGGGAGGGATGAGTACGTAGAATACAGGGGATTTTTAGGCAGTAACACTATTCAGTATAATACTGTAGTGATGGATACATACATTGTGTGTTTGTCAAAACCCACAGAGCTGTATAACAAAAAGAATGAGCCTGAATATGAACTTTAGTTAACAATAATATATCAGTATTAGCTCACCAATTGTATAAAATATACCATATTAATGGAAGATGGTAACAATTGGGTAAATACTGTGTGAGAAAAGAGGAAGTGTATGGGAGCATCATACTGGAAGTCCTAGCAAATACAATAAGACAAGAAAAGGAAATAAAAGATATACTGACTGTAAAGGGAAAAATAAAAACATCCTTGTCCACAAATGACACAATCATGATGGTCTCTGGAAAATCCCTAAGAATCAGCAACAAAATACTCCTGAAATTAATAGAGGAGTATACCAAATTCTCTAAACAAATGTCAACATGATGAATTCTCTGTTTTTGTTTGTCTGAGAAAGCCTATTTCTCCTTTACTTGTGAAGAATAATTTCATTGGATACAATAGTGTAAATTAGTGGGTTTTTTTCCTTTCAACACTTTCAATATCCACTCCACTTTCTTCTTGTTTGCATAGTTTCTGTAAAAAAAAAAAAATGATATAACTCTTTTCCATGTTTCTTTGTAGGTATGGTGGTTTTTTTTCCCCCTCTGACTTCTTTCAAGATTTTCTCTTTGTCTTTGATTTTTGGCATTATGAATATAGTATGTCTATATTATTTGGCTTGGTGCTCTCTGGGATTCTTGATTCTGTGGCTGGTGTCTGTCATTTATCTCAGAAAATTCTCAGCCATTATTACTTCAAATATTTCTTCTCTTCTTTTTATATATATATTTTTTTTCTGCTGGTATTCCCATTACATGTAAAGCTACATCTTTTGAAATTGTCCCACAGTCCTTGGATGTTCTATTATTTCTTTTTTCTTTGTTTTTCAGTTTGGAAAATTTCTGGTGATATATATTCAAGCTTACTGATTTTTTTCCCTTGGCTGTGTTCAGTGTGCTGACAAGTCCACAAAAGGGATTCTTCACTTCTGTTAGTTTTTGATTTATAACATTTCCTTTTGAAGTTTCCATTTCTCTGCTTACATTCCCCATCTGCTCTTGCATGTTGTTCTTTTTCATCAAAGCCTTTAGCATATTATCATAGTTAATTCAAATTCCCTAGTTTCAAAATTTATGTTATCTGAATTTGGCTCTGATGATTGCACTATCTCTTCAGACTGTGCTGTTTTGTTTGTTTTTGTTTAGTTTTGTCTTTTAGTCTGTCTTGTAATTTTCTAAAAGATCACATGATATATTGAGTATAGAAACAGGTCTTTAGTGTGAGGTGTTTTTGCTGAACAGGCTAGTAGTTAGGCTGTGTTTATATCTGCTGTAGCTGACAGCATCAGAAGCTTAATTTCCTCTAGTGTTCTTCTTCTTTTTTTTTTTTTTTTGTCTCCTTTTTGTCTTTGGGTTTGCCTAGAGATTTTTTTTCTTAAATAAGGTCTGACACTTGCAGTTTTTTCAGTTGTATCCCCTGTTATGATACTGAGTTCTTATTGATACCATGGTGAATTAGGTGAGGGGAGAGGAAGCATTATATTTAAGTCTCAGCCTTTTAGCAGGTCTGTGCTTCTGACCTATGACTTACACAGTCTTTTATTTTTCTTCCCTTAAGCTGGACAGCAAGCATTAGATTGATATTTCCCTTAATCCATATTGGATTAGACTCAAGTGGTTTTCCTTGAAGGAGTTTTTTGGGAAGGAGAACAGAATGTTCTGGGCACATTTTCTCCCCGTAGTTACTTGCCTCCTCCTGCTGGAAGCAGGTGGGAAATTTTCTCTGATCTTCACCCTGGGAACCTGATAGAATTCTTGGAGGTAAAACTCATGAAAGTGTGAGTCCCCTCAAGGCTGCATCTCCAGGAACCTATGTTCAGCAACTAGTTGATTATTGATTAAGTTTTTCTACTGATGGTTTCTGCTTCCAGTAAGCAGTGAGTCTCTGTATTTCTCTGTCTCCACAGTTTTGGGAGCAGTAGTTTGTGACATTAATTCTCTGATGAATCTAAGAAGAGAATTGATTTTCAGTTTGTTCAGTTTTTCTCTTGTTGAGGGAAGGAGTGATAACTTTCAAATTCTTTACATGTCAGACCAGAAAGTTTACTCTTTTAAGATACGAAGCCAGACTCTGAAAACAGATGGCAGAGGAGTAGGGGACCCAATTCAAACCAGTCCGAAATTGAGCTGGATATCCACCAGACCACTCTGAACACCCACGAAATCAGCCTGAGATGTAAGAAGTTAGATCTGGATCTCTACAAACAGAATATCACAGGCGGTTGGTTTTGAGGTATGAAGCAGGGAGCCATGATTCTGCGGGCACATATCAGAAGATAAATGGAAGGGGGAGGGAGCCGTGGGGATCCTGCACCACTGGTGAGCGATAGCCTCCCACAGTGTGGACAGGGCACAGACTCGCAGACCGGTAGGAACGGGGAAAGGACGTTAGGGCAGCTCCCCAGGCTGTGCAGGGCCACGTATGTGAGCTGGGGACAGCTGGTGGTTTTAGAAGCACAAAGGGCAGAGACATGCACCCATGCCCCAACCTGGAGGCAAAGATTGGGAGCCCTGCTGAGGGGTGCACAACCCAGGACCCTGCAGTTTATAGCAGCACAGACAGAAACAGAGACAGTGTGACCTGGAGAGCTCACTGAAGAACAGACTGTAATCTCTCTGTTCTGAGGCAGAGGGTAGGAAATGGTCTCTTCTGCTCTGACTCTCGGAAGAGACAAAGAAAGCCTCCAGGGAAAACTGCCAGAGAACAAAAGCCCCCCAAAAGCGGTTTTCACTGAGCCCTTCCCCCTCCCACAGCGGGCAGGGCAACTTTGCCCAAACAGGGTTGCCAGAGTAACATCTCAGCAGGCCCCTCCCTCCCAAGCTGGGAGAACAAGAGACCGCCATCCTTAAAGTCCCTATAAAACAGGTACATCTTGCTTGGGTTGTGGTCAATAATTTGGACTCTGTACATTCCCTCAACCACCCCTCAACAGAATGACTATGAGGAGGAACCTCCTAACAGGAAAGATTCAGAGAATGTGACTTCTGCCACAGATTTACAAATGGATATGGATATAACCAAGGTGTTGGAAATGGAATTCAGGGTAGCAGTTGTGAGGCTGATAGCTAAAATGGAGAAATCGATTAATGGCAACATAGAGTCTCTAATGGAAGAAATGAAAGCTGAAATGGCAGAACTTAAAAATGCTATCAATGATATCCAATCTAATCTAGATACTCTAACAGCTAGGGTAAACGAGGCAGAAGAATGAATTAATGATTTAGAAGACCAACTGATAGAAAAAAAGGAAAAAGAGGAGGCCAGGGAGAAAAAACTCAAAATCCATGAAAACAGAATCAGAGAAATAAGTGACACCATGAAACGTTCCAGTGTCAGAATTATTGGGATCCCTGAGGGGGTGGAAAGAGAGAAAGGACTAGAAGATATATTTGAGCAAATAGTAGCTGAGAACTTCCCTAATCTGGGGAATGAAACAAACATTCATGCCCTAGAGTCAGAGAGGACCCCTCCCAAGATCAAGGAAAATGGGCCAACACCCCAGCATGTAATAGTAAAACTCGCAAATCTTAGAACCAAGGAAACCATCTTAAGGGCAGTTAGGGGGAAGAGATTCCTTACGTACAGAGGGAGGAACATCAGAATAACATCAGACCTACCCACAGAGACCTGGCAAGCCAGAAAGGGCTGGCAAGACATATTCAGGGTACTAAATGAGAAGAACAGGCAGCCAAGAATACTTTATCCAACAAGGCTGTCATTTAGAGTGGATAGAGAGATGCAGACCTTCGAAAACCAGCAGAAACTGAAAGATTATGTGAACACTAAGTCGGCCCTGCGTTAACTATTAAGGGGAGTTCTATAAAAGAAGAAAGCCCCCAAGAGTGATATAGAACAGAAATTTACAGAGACAATCTATAGAAACAAGGACATCACAGACAACATGATGACAATAAATTCATATCTTTCAATAATCACTCTCAATGTGAACGGCATAAATGCTCTTATAAAATGGCACAGGGTTGCAGATTGGATAAAAAGAGAGGACCCATCCATATGCTGCCTGCAGGAGACTCATTTTGAACCTAAAGATACATCCAGATCTCTTTTCCATGCCAACGGACCTCAAAAGAAAGCCTGGGTAGCAATTCTTATATCAGACAAATTAGATTTTAAGCTAAGGACTGTAGTTATAGACACAAAAGGACACTATATCATTCTTAAAGGGTCTATCCAACAAGAAGATCTAACAATTGTAAATATCTAAGCCCCCAACATGGGAGCAGCCATCTACATAAGCCAACTGTTAACCAAACTAAAGAGTCGTATTGATAAAAATACATTGATTGTAGGAGACTCAATACTCTACTCTCAGCAATAGACAGATCATCTAAGCAGAAAATCAACAAAGAAATAAGAGCTTTGAATAAAACACTGGACCAGATGGACCTTATAGATATAAACAGAACATTCCAGCCTAAAACAACAGAATGTTCATTCTTCTCGAGCACACACAGAACTTTCTCCAGAATAGATCACATATTGGGTCACAAATCAGGACTCAACCAATACCAAACGATTGAGTTTGTTCCCTGCATATTCTCAGACCATAATGCTTTAAAACTGGAACTCAATCAGAAGAAAAAATTTGAAAGAAATTCAAACACTTGTAAGCTAAAGACCACTCTGCTCAAGGTTTGGGTTAACCAGGAAATCAAAGAACTTAAACAATTCATGGAAACCAATGAGAATGAAAACACATTGGTTCAAAACCTATGGGAACTGCAAAGGAGGTCCTAAGGGGGAAATACATAGCCATCCAAGCCTCACTCAAAAAAATAGGAAAATCCTGAATTCACCAACTAACTTTACACCCTAAAGAACTGGAGAAAAAGCAACAAATGATGCCTAAGCCAAACATTAGAAGAGAAATAATTAAGATTAGAGCAGAGATCAATGAATTAGAAACCAGAAACACAGTAGATCAGATCAACAAAACTAGAAGCTGGTTCTTTGAGACAATTAATAAGATAAATAAACCACTCGCCAGACTTATCCAAAAGAAAAGCCAAAGGACCCAAATTAATAAAATTATGAATGAAAGGGGAGAGATCATGACTAACACCAAGGAAAGAGAAACAATTATTAGAAATTATCAACAACTATATGCCAATAAGTTGATCAACCTGGATAAAATGGATGCTTTCCTGGAAACCTATAAAGTCCCAAGACTGAAACAGGAAGAAATTGACAACCTGAAGAGGCCAATAACTACTAATGAGATTGAAGCAGTGATCAAAAACATCCTAAAAAACAAGAGTCCAGGGCCTGATGGATTCCCTGGGGAATTCTACCAAACATTCAAGGAAGAAATAATACCTATTTTCCTGAAGCTGTTTCAAAAAATAGAAACAGAAGGAAACCTTACAGACTCATTCTATGAGGCCAGCATTACCTTAATCCCCACACCAGGCAGAGACCCCATCAAAAAGGAGAATTTCAGACCAATATCCCTGATGAATATAGATTCTGAAATCCTCAGCAAAATCCTAGCTAATAGGCTCCAACAATACGTTAAAAGGATCATCCACTACGACCAAGTGGGATTAATCCCCAGAAAGCAAGTGTGGTTCAACATTTGCAAATCAATCAGTATGATAGAACACATTAATAAGAGGAGAGAGAACAACCATGTGATCCTCTCAATTGATGCAGAAAAAGCATTTGACAAAATACAACATCCTTTCTAGATTAAAACTCTTCAGAGTATAGGGATTGAGGGAACATTCCTCAAGTTCATAAAATCCATCTATGAAAAACTCACAGTGAATATCATCCTCAGTGGGGAAAAGCTGAGAGCCTTTCCTTTAAGAACAGGAACACGTCAAGGATGCCCACTCTCACCACTATTGTTCAATATAGTACTAGAAGTCCTAGAAACAGCAGTCAGACAACAAAAAGAAATAAAAGGTATTCAAATTGGCAAAGAAGTCAAACTCTCTCTTTCCACAGATGACATGATAATGTATGTGGAAAACCCAAAAGACTCCACACTCTAATTACTAGAACTCATACAGCAATTCAATAATGGGGCAGGATACAAAATCAATGCACAGAAATCAGTTGCTTTCTTATACTCTAACAATGCATTGGTAGAAAGAGAAATTAGATAATTTATTCCATTTACAATAGCACCAAAAACCATAAGATACCTCTGAATAAACCTAACTAAAGAGGTAAAGGGTCTATACAGTAGGAACTACAGAAGACTCATAAAAGAAATTTAAGAAGACACAAAAAGATGGAAAAACATTCCATGCTCATGGATCGGAAGGATAAATATTGTTAAATGTCTATGCTACCCAAAGCAATATATACCTTCAATGCCATCCTGATTAAAATCCCAATGCCATTTTTCAAAGTGCTGGAACAAGCAATCTTAAAATTTGTATGGAATCAGAAAAGACCCTGAATTGCCAAGGAAATGTTGAAAAAGGAAAACAAAGCTGGGGGCATCACGTTGCCTGATTTCAAGCTATATTACAAAGCATTGATTACCAATACAGCATGGTACAGACACAAAAACAGACAGACATATAGACCAATGGAACAGAATAGAGAGCCCAGATATGGACCCTCAAAACTGTGTTCCAATAATCTTTGACAAAGCAGGAAAAAAAATATGCAATGGAAAAAAGACAGTCTCTTCAATAAACGGTGCAGGGAAAATTGGACAGCTATATACAGAAGAATGAAACTTGATCATTCTCTAACACCATACACAAAGATAAACTCAAAATGGATAAAAGACCTCAATGTGAGACAGGAATCCATCAAAACCCTAGAGGAGAACATAGGCAGTAAACTCTTCAACATCGGCCACAGCAAATTCTTTCAGGATACATCTCCACAGGCAAGTGAAACAAAGGCAAAAATGAACTTTTGGTACTTCATCAAGATAAAAAGCTTCTGCACAGCAAAGGAAGCAGTCAACAAAACAAAGAGGCAACCCACAGAATGGGAGAAGCTATTTGCAAATGACACTACAGACAAAGCGCTGATTTCCAAGATTTACAAAGAACTTCTCAAACTCAACACTCAAAAAACAAATAATCAAGTCAAAAAATGAGCAGAAGACATGAACAGACACTTATCTGAAGAAGACATACAAATGGCTAACAGACAGATGAAAAAATGTTCATCAACATCAGCCATCAGGGAAATTCAATTCAAAACCACAGTGAGATACCACCTCACACCAGTTAGAATGGCAAAAATTGACAAGGCAAGAAACTACAAATGTTGGAGAGGTTGTAGAGAAAGGGGAACCCTCTTACACTGTTGGTGAAAATGCAAGTTGTTACAGCAACTTTGGAAAACAGTGTGGAGGTTCCTCAAAAAATTAAAAATAGAGCTACCCTATGACCCAGCAATTGCACTACTGGGTATTTACCCCAAGGACCCAGATGTAGTGAAAAAAAGGGCCATATTCACCACAATGTTCATAGCAGCAATGTCTGTAATAGCCAAACTGTGGAAAGAGCTGAGATGCCCTTCAACAGATTAATGGATAAAGAACATGTGGTCCAGAGCAAGATGGCAGAGGAGTAGGAGACCTAAATTTTGTCTGGTCCCAAGAATTCAGATAGAAAGTGATCAAACCATTCTGAACACCTACGAACTCAATAGGAGATCGAAGAAAAGAATAGCAACAACCCTCTGAACAGAAAAGCAACCACTTTCTGGGAGGTAGGACATGTGGAGAAGTGAATCCGAGACGATATTCGGGAAGATAGACGGCGGAAGAGGGGGCCTCCATCAGCCACTACTGGCAAGTGATAGAGCAGCAGAGCACAAAATCGGAAATTTTAGAAGTCAGATCTGCTGAGGGATGTCGCTTCAGTGGCTAAGTGGGGGGTGGAACCCTCACTGGGAGAGTGTGGTCTCAGGACCCTTGGGGTCACAGAAAGACCGGGGTTGACTGGCAGTGGCAGAGCGCCCAGGTATCGGAGTGGGGAAGCTGGCTGCAGAGACGGAGCCGAAGAGTGGGTTCTCAGGTCCGGGTTGCCATAAAACATGATCCGTGGCACAGTCGGGCCACTGCACTTCCATCAGGGACCCAACAAGCGGCAGATCCAGGGAGACTCCCCTTCCTCTCCAGGGAGAAGCAGCACGGGAGTGCATCACAGGGATCTGCTAGATTTGGAGACTCCAAACGGGGTTGGGTGCCAGAGATGGAAATGCTTGGTCAGGCCAGGTGAGCATTGAGTGCAGCCAGAGACTGGGGAGATGGGAGCGATTGACTGCTTTTCTCTGGGGGCACACTGAGGAGGGGGCCCCAAGTACTCGGTGCTTCTGGGGCAAAGATTGGAAGGCCACCATTTTCACTCTCATCCTCCAAAGCTGTATGGAAGGCTTGCAGGGAACAAAAGGTCCCAAGAACAAACCACAGCAGATTACATAGTCAACTGGCAAGGGCTGGCAATTCTGACTCTGGCAAAGGCATTTGAGAACCACGGCAACAGGCCCCTCCCCCAGAAGATCAGCAAGAACAGCCAGCCAAGACCAAGTTTACTGGTCAATGAGAACAGCAGGACCCCAGCTCTAGGGGAATACACCACATAAAATTCATGACTTTTTTACGATGATTCTTTAGTCTTTCAAAGTTAATTTTTTTAACTTTTTTTGGGGAATTTTTCTTTTTCCCTTTTTCAAACAACATCTTATCAATCCCTTTTTTAAAAAATCCTTTTTATTTTTCATTTTTAGAGTCATATTCTATCCCTTCATAGTAGTTAACCTTATTTTTTGTGTATATAAGTTGTTCTTTCTTTAACATTTTGGGATACAATTTCTTCTAATAGACCAAAATATACCCTAAATCTCTAGTGTATGGCTTTTTTCTAGTCTCCTGCCTGATTATCTTCTCTCCTTTTTTTTTTAATACTCTTCTTTCTTTTTTCAACCAACTACTTATCATATCAATTCCTTTTATAAAATCTTTATAATTTTCATCTTTACAGTCATATTGCATCCCTTCATCATATTTACCCTTATTTTTATACATATATAAGCTTTTCTTTCTTTAAAATTTTGGGAGGCACTTTCTTCCAACAGACAAAAATATGCACAAAATCCTGTATGTGGCACTGATCTAGGCACCAGCCTGATCATATTTGATCATATTCTGTTCTTTTGTTTGCTTGTTTATTTGTTTTTCATCTTTTTCTTGTTTTTTCTTTTTTCTTTCTTTCCCTTTTATTTCCCCTGGTTTTGAGTCTCTTCTGATTTGTTTAGTGTATATTTTTCTAGGAGCATTGTTAGCCTGTTAGCATTTTGTCCTCTCATTGATCTATTCTCCTCTGGACAAAATATGACAAGATGGAAAACTCACCTCAAAAAAAGAACAAAAGGCAGTACCGACTGCCAGGGAAATAATCAATATGGACATTAGTAAGATGTCAGAACTAGAGTTCAGAATGAAAATTTTAAAAATACTAGCTGGGTTTGAAAAAATCATGGAAGATATTAGAGAAACACTTTCTGGAGAAATAAAACAACTAAATTCTAACCAAGTCAAAATCAAAAAGTCTATTAATGAGGTGCAATAAAAAAATGGAGGCTCTAACTGCTATGATAAATGAAGCAGAAGAGAGAATTAGTGATATAGAAGACCAAATGATGGAAAATAAAGAGGCTGAGAAAAAGAGATAAACAACTGCTGGATCATGAAGGCAGAATTCGATAGATAAGTGATACGATAAGATGAAACAATATTAGGATAATTGGGATCCCACAAGAAGAAGGAAGAGAGAGAGGGGCAGAAGGTATATTGGAGCAAATTATAGCAGAGAACTTCCCTAATTTGGGGAAGGAAACAGGCAACAAAATCCAGGAGGCACAGAGAACCCCCCTCAAAATCAATAAAAATAGGTCAATACCCTGACATCTAATAGTAAAGCTTACGAACCTCAGAGACAAAGAGAAAATTCTGAAAGCAGCTCAGGACAAAAGATCTATAACCCACAATGTTAGAAACATTAGATTGGCAACAGAACTATCCACAGAACATGGCAGGCCAGAAAAGATTGGCATGATATATTCAGAGCACTAAATGAGAAAAATATACAGCCAAGAATATTATATTCACCTAGGCTGTCATTGGAAATAGAAGGAGAGATAAGAAGCTTCCAGAACAAATAAAAATTAAAGTAATTAGCAAACATAAAACCAGCCCTACAAGAAATATTGAAAGGGGCCCTCTAAGCAAAGAGAGCCTAAGGTAACATATATCAGAAAGAAACACAGACAATATAGAGTAACGGTCACCTTACAGGCAATAAAATGGCACTAAATTCCTATCTATCAATAGTTACCCTGAAAGTAAATGGGCTAAATGCCCCAATCAAAAGACACAGGCTATCAGATTGGATAAAAAACAAGACCCATTGATATGCTGTCTGCAAGAGACTCAATTTAGACCCACAGACACCTCCTGATTGAAAGTGAGGGAGTGGAAAACGATTTGCCATGCTAATGGACACCAAAAGAAAGCTGCGGTGGCAATCCTTATAGCAGAAACAAATAGATTTTAAACCAAAGACTATAATAAGGGATGGGGAAGAACAATATATCCTACTTAAAGGGACTATCCAACAAGAGCTAACACTTGTAAATATCTATGCCCCTAACATGGGAGCAGCCAATTATATAAGGCAAGTAATAACAAAAACAAAGAAACACATTGACAACAATAAAATAATAGTGGGGGACGTTAACACCCCCCTCAATGAAATGGACAGATCATCTAAGCAAAAGATCAACAAGGATATAAAGACTTTAAATGAAACACTGCACCAAATGGACTTCACAGATATATTCAGAACATTCCATCCCAAAGCAACGGAATACACATTCTTCTCTAGTGCCCATGGAACATTCTCCAGAGTAGATCACAACCTAGGTCACAAATCAGGTCTCAACCAATACCAAAAGATTGGGATCATTCCGTGCATATTTTCAGACCACAGTGCTTTAAAACTAGAACTCAATCACAAGAGGAAAGTCGGAAAGAACTCAAATACATGGCTAAAGAGCATCCTACTAAAGAATGAATGGGTCAACCAGGAAATTAAAGAAGAATTAAAAAATTCATGGAAACCAATGAAAATGATAACACAACTGTTCAAAATCTTTGGGATGCAGCAAAGGCAGTCCTAAGAGGAAAGTATAGAGCAATACAAGCCTTTCGCAAGAAACAAGAAAGGTCTCAAATACACAACCTAACCCTACACCTAAAGGAGCTGGAGAAAGAACAGCAAATAAAGCCTAAACCCAGCAGGAGAAGAGAAATCATAAAGATCAGAGCAGAAATCAATGAACTAGAAACCAAAAGAACAGTAGAACAGATCAACCAACCTAGGAGCTGGGTCTTTGAAAGAATTAACAAGATTGATAAACCCCTAGCCAGACTTATAAAAAAGTAAAGAGAAATGACCCAAATCAACAAAATCATGAATGAAAGAGGAGAGATCACAACCAACACCAAAGAAATACAAACAAGTATAAGAACATATTATGAGCAACACTATGCCAGCAAATTAGATAACCTGGAAGAAATGGATGCATTCCTAGAGATGTATCAACTACCAAAACTGAACCAGGAAGAAATAGAAAACCTGAACAGACCTATAACCACTAAGGAAATTGAAGCAGTCATCAAAAATCTCCCAACAAACAAAAGCCCGGGGCCAGATGGCTTCCCAGGGAAATTCTACGAAACATTTAAAAAAGAAGTAATACCAATTCTTCTGAAACTGTTCCAAAAAATAGAAATGGAAGGAAAACTTCCAAACTCATTTTATGAGGCCAGTATTACCTTGATCCCAAGACCAGACAAAGACCCCATCAAAACGGAGAATTACAGACCAGTATCCTTGATGAACATGGATGCAAATATTCTCACCAAAATACTAGCCAATAGGATCCAACAGTACATTAAAAGGATTGTTCACCATGACCAAGTGGGATTTATCCCTGGGCTGCAAGTTTGGTTCAACATCTGCAAATCAATCAACGTGATACAATATATTAACAAAAGAAAGAACAAGAATCATATGATCCTCTCAATAGATGCAGAAAGAGCATTTGACAAAGTACAGCATCCTTTCTTGATCAAAACTCTTCAGAGTGTAGGGATAGAGGGTACATACCTCAATATCTTAAAAGCCATCTATGGAAAACCTACAGCGAATATCATTTTCAGTGGGGAAAAATGGAGAGCTTTTCCTCTAAGGTCAGGAACTCGGCAGGTATGTCCACTACCACCACTGCTATTCAACATAGTATTAGAAGTCCTAGCCACAGCAATCAGACAACAAAAAATAATCAAAGGCATCCAAATCAGCAAGGAGGAAGTCAAACTCTCACTCTTTGCAGATAATATGATACTTTATAGGGAAAACCGAAAAGACTCTGCCCCAAAACTGCTAGAACTCATACAGGAATTCAGTAAAGTGGCAGGATATAAAATCAATGCACAGAAATCAGTGGCATTCCTATACATCAAAAACAAGACAGAAGAGATACAAATTAAAGAGTCGATCCCATTTACAATTGCACCCAAAACATAATATACCTAGGAATAAATCTAACCAAAGAGGCAAAGGATCTGTACTCAGAAAAATATAAAATACTTACAAAAGTAATGGAGGAAGATGCAAAGAAATGGAAAAGTGTTCCATCCTCATGGATTGGGAGAACAAACATTGTGAAGATGTCAATGCTACCTAGAGCAATCTACACATTCAATGCAATCCCTATCAAAATACCATCCACTTTTTTCAATGAAATGGAACAAATCATCCTAAAATTTTTATGGAACCAGAAGAGACCCTGAATAGCCAGAGGAATGTTGAAAAAGAAAAGCAAAGCTGGCGGCATCAGAATTCCAGATTTCAAGCTCTATTACAAAGCTGTCATCATCAAGACAGTATGGTACTGGCACAAAAACAGACACATAGATCAATGGAACAGAATAGAGCCCAGAAATGGACCCTGAAGTCTATGGTCAACTCATCTTTGACAAAGCAGGAAAGAATGTCCAATGGAAAAAAGACAGTCTCTTCAACAAATGGTGTTGGGACAACTGGACATCCACATGCAGAAGAATGAAACTGGACCATTTCCTTACACCACACACAAAAATAGACTCCAAATGGTTGAAAGACCTAAACGTGAGAGAGGAGTCCATCAAAATCCTAAAGGAGAACACAGGCAGCAATCTCTTCGACCTCAGCCGCAACAACTTCTTCCTAGAAACATCTCCAAAAGCAAGGGAAGCAAGGGTAAAAATGAAGTATTGGGATTTCATCAAGATAAAAGCTTTTGCACAGCAAAAGAAACAGTCCACAAAACCAAAAGACAACCGACAGAATGGGAGAAAATATTTGCAAATGACATATCAGATAAAGGGCTAGTATCCAAAATCTATAAAGAACTTATCAAACTCAACAGCCAAAGAACAAATAATCCAATCAAGAAATGGGCAGAAGACACGAACAGACATTTTCCCAAAGAAGACATCCAAATGTCCCACAGACACATAAAAATGTGCTCAACATCACTCGGCATCAGGGAAATCCAAATCAAAACTTCAATGAGATACCACCTGACACCAGTCAGAATGGCTAAAATTAACAAGTCAGGAAATGACAGATGTTGGCAGGGATGTGGAGAAAGGGGAACCCTCCTACACTGTTGGTGGGAATGCAAGCTGGTGCAACCACTCTGGAAAACAGTATGGAGGTTCCTCAAACAGTTGAAAATAGAGCTACCATACGATCCAGCAATTGCACTACTGGGTATTTACCACAAAGATACAAAGTTAGGGATCAGGTACGTGCATCCCAATGTTTATAGCAGCAATATCCACAATAGCCAAACTGTGGAAAGAGCCAAGATGTCCATCAACAGATGAATGGATAAAGAAGAAGTGGTATATATACACAATGGAATATTATGTAGCCATAAAAAGGAATGAGATCTTGCCATTTGCAATGACGTGGATGGAACTGGAGGGTGTTATGCTGAGTGAAATAAGTCAATCAGAGAAAGACATGTATCATATGACCTCACTGATATGAGGAATTCTTAATCTCAGGAAACAAACTGAGGGTTGCTGGAGTGGGAGGGTGGGAGGGATGGGGTGGCTGGGTGATATACATTGGGGAGGGTATGTGCTATGGTGAGCGCTGTGAACTCTGCAAGACTGTTGAATCTCAGATCTGTGCCTCTGAAACAAATAATGCAATACATGTTAAGAAAAAAGAAAAAGAAAAAGACAGTAGGAGGGGAAGAATGAAGGGGAGTACATCAGAGGGAAAGACGAATCATGATAGACGATGGACTCTGAAAAACAAACTGATGGTTCTAGAGGGGAGCGGTGTGGGAGGATGGGTTAGCCTGATGATGGGTGTTAAAGAGGGCATGTTCTGCTTGGAGCACTTGGTGTTATGCACAAACAATGAAACATGGAATACCACATCAAATACTAATGATGTAATGTATGGTGATTAACATAACAATAAAAAATTTAAGGGAAAAAAAGATTGCTTTGGCTAGTCAGTGTCTTTTATAGTTCCACACAAATTTTAGGATTGCTTGTTCTATTTGTGTAAAAAATGCCATTGGAATTTTGATAGCATTTGCACTGAATCTGTTTTTGTTGGTATGGACATTTTAACAATATTAATTCTTCCAATCCATAAGCATGGAATGTCTTTCCATTTATTTGTGTCTTCTTCAATTTCCTTCCTTAATATCTTACAGTTTCAATATAATATAAAATTTATGTTCACCTCCTTATTTAAATTTATTCCTAGAATTTTACTCCTGTATCAGACAGCCATTAACTATTTAACCTTCCAGATATTTCAGGACAAGGGGATATTGTGGGCTAAACACAGTATTGTAAGTTTTGGAAATTGTGTACTGTTAACAACAAATACACCCAGTAGTTAGGGGATGAGTACATTGTCCTAATAGAAGGACCTGGATGTCTTAGTGTATTTGGTCTTCTGTAACAAAATACTACAGACTGAATAGCTTACCAGTAACAGACATTTGTTTCTCACAGTTCTAGAGGCTGGAAGTCTAAGATAAAGGTGTCTGTTTGGTCATGTTCTGGTGAAGGCCCACTTCCTGGTTCATAGACAGCTATCTTTTCACCTTGTCCTTATGTGGTGGAAGGGGCTAGGGAGCTCTGTGGGCTCCCTTTTTACAAAAGCACTACTCCTATTTATGAGGGCTCCACTCTCATGACCTCTGCACCTCCCAAAGACTCCACATCCTGACACCATCACATTAGGATTTCAACATGTAAATGTTATGGAGGGGGACACAAACTTTCATACCACAGTGTTGAGTTAATAAAGAGCCAGGCACCAATTAGTGTTACTAATATCATGTTTTGTTTAGTTTTTTTTCCCTTTGCTTTTCTATTATTCCCTGAGAACTCTTGTTCATATAATATGATCTTGTGGAATAAACACATAAATGGCTTATGAGATCAGAGCCTTTACACACAAAAACAAAATAAAACAAAGCAAAAAACCCAAACTTTTGCGCCACTTGATATCCTGGTGATCCCTATGACGTCCAACACAGGATAGTTACTTTAATTATATATATAGTATGTTTTATACATTTATATATAGTTGAGTGACTATTCCATTTAAGGGAAATTTTTCAGTAACAATGTCTCCAGAGCAACTACATAAGTGGAAGTATGAAGGGTAGGGGTGGGAGGAGGCAGGGGAAAGGCAATGGGGAGAGGGTTGATAGTGCTGCAAGACCTAGAGAGACACATGACCAGGGCAGGACTCATAACTTAGGACTCTAAGCTTCTTTATACAATTCAGTTTCCTGGCGCCTGCATGAAGAGTCCAAACATGAAAATCACTATTGTCCCCTTCTAATTAAATAGAATCCCGGATGTGACTTGTCTTTGATAAAATGAGATTCTGTAAGAGTTTCTGCTTACCTGTTTCTGTCCAGTCTGGACACTGGAGTCCTTGTGGTAATACTTAGGAGAGGAAAAAACAAGTCACATATTCTTTAATTTGGAGGAGTTTGAATTTAATAGAGCATTAGTGAGCTCGTGCTACGGAAAGGAAACTATTGTATTCTCTCTGATTCCAATACACAGCCTTTTTCCATCATATTCTTTGTGTTCCTGGAATTGGGATGCAATCAAAGTTTACATTTAATGTTATGCCCCTTTCTCTCTTTTTTTTAAAGATTTTTAAAATTTATTTATTTGACAGAGAGAGACACAGCAAGAGAGGAAACACAAGCAGGGGGAGTGGGAGAGGGAGAAGCAGGCTTCCCACCGAGCAGGGAGCCCAATGCGGAGCTCGATTCCAGGACCCTGAGATCATGACTTGAGCTGAAGGCAGATGCTTAATGACTGAGCCACCCAGATTCCCCTATGCTCCTTTCTCTTAAAAGAAAAAGCAACATATTTTAAGAAAAAAAAAAAAGAAAAAGAAGAAGATAGCAGGAGAGGAAGAATGAAGGGGAGTAAGTCAGAGGGGGAGACGAACCAGGAGAGATGATGGACTCTGAAAAACAAACTGAGGTTTCTAGAGGGGAGGAGGGTAGGGGGATGGGTTAGCCTGGTGATGGGTATTGAGGAGGGCACATTCTGCATGGAGCACTGGGTGTTATGAACAAACAATGAATCATGGAACACTACACCAAAACAAATTATATAATATATGGTGATTAACATAACAATAAAAAAATTAAAAAAAAAAGAAAAAGGAAAAGGAAAAGAAAGAAAAACCCTACTGCTAAGTTCATTCTTTATCTTCCGTTTAACAGTGTCAAGTTAAGGAAATGTGTGCCACATGCTTTTAACTATACAGTTAATTTCAACATAAATATATGCAATAACTAAAAAGGTGACTCTAATGGGTTCTGTCAAGAGCATTCCGAATATTTTCCTCGATGAAGGAAAGTTTCCTGTTCTCAATCATTCTGTTCCTCTTATCTATATTTCTTGGCCCAACCTGATCTTATCTGGAGTATCACATTGCTATTTTAAGTCCCTCATTATTATTTGAAAAAAAAGAAACCTTATTCTTTGACTATGATTATGCTCAACATTCACTTTAAGAAAAACAATTTTTTTTTTTTTTTTTTTTTGAGACAGAGAGAGAGCAAACATGAGGAAGCCGGTGGGGGGGTGGGGTTGGTGTTGGGCAGAGAGAATCCCAAGCAGGCTCCATGCTCAGCACGGAACCCAATGCAGGGCTTGATCTCATGACTCAGAGATCAGGACCTAAGCCGAAATCAGAGTCAGATGCTTAACTGACTGAGCCACTCACATGCCCCAGAGAAACAAATTTTTAACTAATTTATCCAGTGGTTTGCTTGTGCCTAATGCCCTTATAAATGCCAGATGCCTATAGACAGATAGGATATCCTCAAAGATGATAGTACTTAAACCTTTTAGAAAGGACAAATGGTGGAGTGCTTGGCTGGCTCAGTTGATAGAGCATGTGACTCTTGATCTTGGGGTTGTGAGATTTAGACCCACATTGGGTATAGAGATTATTTAAAACTAAAATCTTAAAAAAAAAAGGACAAATGCTTTGACCAAATACTACCATTCTTATTAATGATCATTAGCTGTTGGTGAACAAATAAACTAAAACCCAGAGCCCTTTCAATCCTTAATTATCTGTGTGAATCCAGAAAAATTCTGAATCCACAGTCCTTCCATTAAGTCTGTCGGAATACATTCTCTGACCACTTTTCTGCCAATATTTTTCTGTTTTAAGTCTGTCTTGGGTATGAGAGAGAATTGAGGAAATTTTCTGAACTTTAGACAGTAAGAGCCTCAGAACCAGAGTGTATCTGTCTTAAGATATATACATTTTTTATATCTACTTTGTAAGTGCTGGAATTTTCCTTGAAGGTAAAAGGTAAACTAGTAATTTCCACCTTTTTCAGCACAGATGGTGAGCAGAGGCTGGGAGGGCCTGCTCTTTCTTGCTGAGCCAGAAAAATGTGTGTGAGTGCAAGGAAGGGTGCCATTTTCCCATCCCTTTCAAAGAGGATATTGATCACACCCTTTTCCTTTGGGTCATAATGGGGACGGGCTGTTTCAGGAAACGTGGCTCCTCCTTAATGAAGCTCAGGATACAATTCTACAGCCATGCACACACGTCGCAGCCCTTTCCTGTTCATCTCCTTGGGCTTCATCTTTGCCTCTGAGCTTCCAGGGGATCTGGCCAGAAGCCCTCTGATCCTGTAAATAAGCAAACCTTGCCTGGCCTTCTGTTTCTTGAAAGGGTTAAGTCAGCTTTTGTTGTTGTTGTTCCACAGACAATAAACATTCTTTCTCCAAAGTGTATATAATTGGATCCACTCTCCTCACATTGTTAAAAAATTGTCCCAAGTACTTGTTAGCCATTTGTAATATCTTTTTTGGAAAAATACCTTAGTTTAGTCCCTCTGTCATTTTTTGGGGATGGCTGTTTTTTTCCTATTGAATTGTATGAGTTCTTTATGTATTTTCAATATTAACTCCTTATCAGATATAGAGTTTGAAAATATTTTCTCCAATGCCATAGACTCTATCTTCATTCTCTTGTTTCTCTTGCTGTGTAGAAACTCTTTAGTTTAACTTAGTCCCACTTTAAGTTTTACTTTCATTGCTTGTGCTTTTGATGTCATATCCAAAAAAATAATCATTGCCAACACCAATACCAAGGAGGTTTTCCTGATGTTTTCTTCTGAGTTTTATGGTTTTAGGTCTTGTTTGAGTCTTTAATCCATTTTGAGAGAATTTTTGTGCCCTGTGTAAGATAGGGGGACAAATTTCATTCTTCTGCATGTGAATTCCAGTTTTCTCTGCACCATTTATGGAAGAGACTATCCTTTCCCCACTGAGTATTCTTGGTTCCCTTGTCAAATATTAGTTGACCATATATGTGAGAGATTTTTTCTGGGATTTTAATTCTGTCGATTGGTCTGTGTCTATTTTTGTGCCAGAACCATACAAAAGGCACATCTCTCATGGCATCTTGCCCTGAGTGGCTCAGTGATTACCTGCTGCTCCATGATCTAGTTTAATACCTGAGGGTTTATTCTTGGGACAACAATATTGTTGTCCAAACAATAAACAATAATTGATCCACCTGTCATGTGAGCAGGTGTAGGACACAGGGCACATGGTGTGACTTCCCCATCTCTGCTCCAGCTTCATGTC
This sequence comes from Zalophus californianus, assembly GCF_009762305.2. NCBI lineage: Eukaryota > Metazoa > Chordata > Mammalia > Carnivora > Otariidae > Zalophus > Zalophus californianus. The sequence goes on from NC_045602.1 coordinate 91,982,966, forward strand.
CGGCTGCTGCAATATTGTGACACCTCAAATTTACATTGTTGATAATTCAGACTTCATGTGGCTTCCTGGTGACTTGTCACTGTTTCTCTGGCTTCAGGACTGACTGGTGCTATCCTTAATGGAAAGAGGATGCAGGTGGCAATGGCCTCTGCTAAGTTCATAACATCTAATTTGTAGTCAAATAAAACAGGAGGGATGGAGAAGGCCTCATAGTCTCTACTTGTAAAAAACCCTTACATAAGTCATTCTCATATGCCTTACTTCTCCACATTACAGTAGTCCCCAGCAGTGAAACAAATGGGTTTTCCAACTAGGTTGTACCTTGTTTTGATTCTTAAGACATGAAGGATAGCTTCCATACTAGTATCAGTAATGAAAAAGCCATGGTGCTGATGTCATTGTTGCTTATTTATGAGCCTCAGTAGAATATTTAGTGTTTGTCAGAAAACCAGAAAATGCAGCTTCTTACCACAAGAACTTCCAGTCTTGTACTGTGGTTAAAGCATCTATGACGTAAGCTGAAACAAGCCACATGGCAGGTAGCAAAAAGGCAGTGCTCCTCGTTTTGAGTTTCCTACTCCTCTGAATCCTGTTGATCATTCAGTACCAAACTTTCATTCAAAGATGTAGGTAATACTGTAGGTATCTCTTAGGATGTTTGTTCAGCAGGCCACTAACATATTGATCCTCCACCAACACCCATGGTTGCCCCTCAGCAGCCTTACATTTCAGTTCATTATAACCTCTCCAAAGCAGCCATGATTCATTGGACTCCCAAGTGCACCTTCACTCTACGAGACTAATCAAGGTCCTATTCTGGGAATTCAGGATTGAACTCAGGTTCCTAGTCAATCTTAGTGATCTCTTGAATAATGGAAACAGGGCCATGGTCTTATCCCACTAAGCTTTCTAAGATCACAGAGAGTGTGTGAGATGGCCAGAAGGAAGTGTCTTGCCAGCGATGCATTTGGCTCTGATCCATTATCAGATGTGACATTGGGTTCAGAGACACACATTCCTTTTGACTTAAGCTACCTCAAGGTGATTGCTTTTTTGAAAACTAAGAGTCCTAACCCAGCCTCTCCCAATGGGATACTCCAATATAATAAGAAATTTATATTTGGTCCTTATACTTGGTTTCCAGCACAAGAGCTGCTAAAATATTGGAAATTTCCTGAGTGATGGGGGTGAGAGGACTGTCTTTGGTTATTCATAATAAGCCCCTTTCAACCATACTTGAGTTTATCCTAATGAGGTGGTGACTATTGAAAGATAGCGGTTGGGGGGGGCGGAGCAAGATGGCGGAGGAGTAGGAGACCTAGATTTCGTCTGGTCTCAGGAATTCAGCTGAATAGGGATCAAACCATTCTGAACACCTACGAACTCAACAGGAGATCGAACAGGAGAGTAGCAACAACTCTCTGAACAGAGAAGCGACCACTTACTGGAAGGTAGGGCGTGCGGAGAAGTGAATCCAAGGCGATATTCAGGAGGCTAGACTGCGGGGGAGGGGCCTCCGCCGGCCACTTCTGGCAAGTGATAGAGCCGCGGAGCACAAAATCAGACCTTTTAGAAGTTGGCTCGGCGGAGGGACGTCGCTGCAGTGGCTAAGCGGGGGGTGGAATCCTCCCGGGACAGTGTGGTCTCAGGACCCTTGGGGTCACAGAAAGACCGGGGGTGCCTGAGTGCGCCAGAGCTCCCAGGTATCAGAGCGGGGAAGCCGGCTGCAGAGACGGAGCAGAGTCGCGGGCTCTCAGCTCGGGGTTGCCATAAACTGTGATCTACGGCCCAGTCGGGGCACGGCTCCCCCAGCAGGGACTCAACAAGCAGCAGATCTGGGGAGACTCCCCTTCCTTCCCGGGGAGGAGCGGTGCGGGAACGTACTGCAGGGATCTGCTGGGTTTGGAGACTCTGTGCGGGGTCGGGTGCCAGAGATAGCAACACTCGATCACAGGCCGGGTGAGCACGGAGTGCGGCCAGAGACCGGGGACACGGAAGTGACTGCTTTTCTCTGGGGGCACACTGAGGAGCGGGGCCCTGAGTTCTCAGCTCCTCCGGGTGGAGATTGGGAGGCCACCATTACTGCCCTGGTCCTCCAAAGCTGTACCGAGAGCTTGCAGGGAACAAAAGCTCCTGAGAGCAAACCAGAGCAGCTTCCTTAGCCCGGACCGACAAGGGCGGGGCAATTCCGCCTCCGGCAAAGACATTTGGAAACCACAGCAACAGGCCCCTCCCCCAGAAGATCAGCACAAACAGCCAGCAAGCCAAGACCAAGTTGATCGATCAAAGAGAATGGGAGAACTCCAGCGCTAGGGGAATACTGCACATAGATTCATGGCTTTTTTTTTTTTTTTTTTACCATGATCCATTATTTCATCAAAGTTAATTTTTGTTGACTGTTTTTTGTTTTTTTTCTTTTTCCCTTTTTCAACCAACATCTTATCAATCCCTTTTTTAAAAAAAAAAAAAAATTATTTTTCATTTTTAGAGTCATATTTTATCCCTTCATAGTACTTACCCTTATTTTTGGCATATATATATAAGTTGTTCTCTCTTTAAAATTTTGAGGTACAGTTTCTTCTAACAGATCAAAATATACCCTAAATCACTAGTGTATGGCTTTGTTCTAGTTTCCTGCCTGATCACATTCTCTCCATTTTTCCTTTTTTTTTTTTTCTTAAATCTTCTTTCTTTTTTCAAACAACTTATCTTACCAAGTCCTTTTATAAAATCTTTTATAATTTTCATCTTTACAGTCATCTTCCATCCCTTCATTGTATCAACCCTTATTTTGTACATATATGTCTTTCTTCCTTTAAAATTTTAGGAGGCACTTTTTTCTAACAGACCAAAATACGCCCAAAATCTAGTGTGTGGCACTGATCTATGCACCAGCCTGATCATATTTGATCACATTCTGCTTTTTTTGTATTGTTTTGTTTTTGTTTTTATCTTTTTTTCTTTTTTTTTTCTTTTTCTCTTTCTTTTTTCTTTCTTTCCCTTTCTTTTCCCCGGGTTTCAGGTCTTTTCTGATTTGTATACAGTATATTTGCTGGGGACGTTGTAAACCTGCTAGCCTTTTGTTCTCTCATTCATCTATTGTCCTCTGGACAAAATGACAAGATGAAAGAAATCACCTCAGCAAAAAGAACAAGAGGTAGTACCGTCAGCCAGGGACCTACTCAATGCGGACATTAGTACGATGTCGGACCTAGAGTTCAGAATCATGACTTTAAAGATACTAGCTGGGCTTGAAAAAAGCGTGGAAGTTATTAGAGAAACCCTTTCTGGAGAAATAAAAGAACTAAAATCTAACCAAACCGAAATCAAAAAGGCTATTGATGAGGTGCAATCAAAAATGGGGGCACTAAATGCTAGGATAAATGAGGCAGAAGAGAGAATCAGTGATATAGAAGACCAAATGATGGAAAATAAAGAGGCTGAGAAAAAGAGAGAGAAACAACTACAGGATCACGAGGGCAGAATTCGAGAGATAAGTGATACGATAAGACGAAACAACATTAGAATAATTGGGATCCCAGAAGAAGAAGAGAGAGAGAGAGGGGCAGAAGGTATATTGGAGCAAATTATAGCAGAGAACTTCCCTAATGTGAGGAAGGAAACAGGCATTAAAATCCAGGAGGCACAGAGAACCCCTCTCAAAATCAATAATAATAGGTCAACACCCCGACATCTAATAGTAAAACTTACGAGTCTCAGAGACAAAGAGAAAATCCTGAAAGCAGCTCGGGAGAAGAGATACGTAACCTACAATGGTAGAAACATTAGATTGGCAACAGACCTATCCACAGAGACCTGGCAGGCCAGAAAGGACTGGCAAGATATCTTCAGAGCACTAAACGAGAAAAATATGCAGCCAAGAATACTATATCCAGCTAGGCTATCATTGAAAATAGAAGGAGAGATAAAAAGCTTCCAGAACAAACAAAAACTAAAGGAATTTGAAAACAAGAAACCAGCCCTCCAAGAAATATTGAGAGGGGTCCTCTAAGCAACCAGAGAACCTAAAAGCAGCAAAGAGCAGAAACGAACACAGACAACAGACAGTTAACAGTCACCATACAGGCAATACAATGGCACTAAATTCATACCTTTCAATAGTTACCCTGAATGTAAATGGTCTCAATGCCCCAATCAAAAGACACAGGCTATCAGATTGGATTAAAAAACAAGACCCATCCATATGCTGTCTGCAAGAGACTCATTTTACACCCAAAGACACCCCCAGATTGAAAGTGAGGGGGTGGAAAATCATTTACCATGCTAATGGACACCAAAAGAAAGCTGGGGTGGCAATTCTTATATCAAACTAGATTTTAAAACAAAGACTGTAATAAGAGATGAGGAAGGACACTATATCCTACTTAAAGGGTCTATCCAGCAAGAAGATCTAACAATTCTAAATATCTATGCCCCGAACATGGGAGCAGCCAATTATATAAGGCAATTAATAACAAAAGCAAAGAAACACATTGACAACAATACAATAATAGTGGGGACTTTAACACCCCCCTGACTGAATTGGACAGATCATCTAAGCAAAAGATCAACAAGGAAATAAAGACTTTAAATGACACACTGGACCAAATGGACTTCACAGACATATTCAGAACATTCCATCCCAAAGCAACGGAATACACATTCTTCTCTAGTGCCCATGGAACATTCTCCAGAATTGATCACATCCTAGGTCACAAATCAGGTCTCAATCGGTACCAAAAGATTGGGATCATTCCCTGCATATTTTCAGACCACAATGCTTTGAAACTAGAACTCAACCACAAGAGGAAAGTCGGAAAGAACTCAAATACATGGAGGGTAAAGAGCATTCTACTAAAGAATGAATGGGTCAACCAAGAAATTAAAGAAGAATTAAAAAAATTCATGGAAACCAATGAAAATGAAAACACAACTGTCCAAAATCTTTGGGATACAACAAAGGCAGTCCTGAGAGGAAAGTATATAGCAATACAAGCCTTTCTCAAGAAACAAGAAAGGTCTCAAATACACAACCTAACCCTACACCTAAAAGAGCTGGAGAAAGAACAGCAAATAAAGCCTAAACCCAGCAGGAGAAGAGAAATCATAAAGATCAGAGCAGAAATCAATGAACTAGAAACCAAAAGAACAGTAGAACAGATCAACGAAACTAGGAGCTGGTTCTTTGAAAGAATTAACAAGATTGATAAACCCCTGGCCAGACTGATCAAAAAGAAAAGAGAAAGGACCCAAATCAACAAAATCATGAATGAAAGAGGAGAGATTACAACCAACACCAAAGAAATACAAACAATTATAAGAACATATTATGAGCAACTCTATGCCAGCAAATTAGATAACCTGGAAGAAATGGGTGCATTCCTAGAGATGTATCAACTACCAACACTGAACCAGGAAGAAATAGAAAACCTGAACAGACCTATAACCACTAAGGAAATTGAAACGGTCATCAAAAATCTCCCAAGAAACAAAAGCCCAGGGCCAGATGGCTTCCCAGGGGAATTCTATAAGACATTTAAAGAAGAATTAATACCTATTCTCCTGAAACTGTTCCAAAAAATAGAAATGGAAGGGAAACTTCCAAACTCATTTTATGAGGCCAGCATTACCTTGATCCCAAAACCATACAAAGACCCCATCAAAAAAGAGAATTACAGACCAATATCCTTGATGAACATGGATGCAAAAATTCTCACCAAAATACTAGCCAATAGGATCCAACAGTACATTAAAAGGATTATTCACCATGACCAAGTGGGATTTATTCCTGGGCTGCAAGGCTGTTTCAACATCCGCAAATCAATCAACGTGATACAATACATTAACAAAAGAAAGAGCAAGAATCATATGATCCTCTCAATAGATGCAGAAAAAGCATTTGACAAAGTACAACATCCTTTCTTGATCAAAACTCTTCAGAGTATAGGGATAGAGGGTACTTACCTCAATATCAGAAAAGCCATCTATGAAAAACTTACAGCGAATATCATTCTCAATGGGGAAAGGCTGAGAGCTTTTCCCCTAAGGTCAGGAACGCGGCAGGGATGTCCACTCTCACCACTGCTATTCAACATAGTATTAGAAGTCCTAGCCACAGCAATCAGACAACAAAAAGAAATCAAAGGCATCCAAATTGGCAAAGAAGAAGTCAAACTCTCACTCTTTGCAGATGATATGATACTGTATGTGGAAAACCCAAAAGACTCCACCCCAAAACTCCTAGAACTCATACAGGAATTCAGTAAAGTAGGAGGATATAAAATCAATGCACAGAAATCAGTGGCATTCCTATACACAAACAACAAGACAGAAGAGAGACAAATCAAGGAGTCTATCCCATTTACAATTGCACCAAAAACCATTAGATACCTAGGAATAAATCTAACCAAAGAGGCAAAGGATCTGTACTCAGAAAACTATAAAATACTCATGAAAGAAATTGAAGAAGACACAAAGAAATGGAAAAACGTTCCATGCTCATGGATTGGGAGAATCAACATTGTGAAGATGTCAATGCTACCTAGAGCAATCTACACATTCAATGCAATCCCCATCAAAATACCATCCCCTTTTTTCAAAGAAATGGAACAAATAATCCTAAAATTTGTATGGAACCAGAAGAGACCCAGAATAGCCAGAGGAATACTGAAAAAGAAAAGCAAAGCTGGCGGCATCACAATTCCGGACTTCCAGCTCTATTACAAAGTTGTCATCATCAAGACAGTATGGTACTGGCACAAAAACAGACACATAGATCAATGGAACAGAATAGAGAGCCCAGAAATGGACCCTCAACTCTATGGTCAACTTATTTTTGACAAAGCAGGAAAGAATATCCAATGGCAAAAAGACAGTCTCTTCAACAAATGGTGTTGGGAAAATTGGACAGCCACATGCAGAAGAATGAAACTGGACCATTTCCTTACACCACACACAAAAATAGGCTCCAAATGGTTGAAAGACCTAAACGTGAGACAGGAGTCCATCCAAATCCTAAAGGAGAACACAGGTAGCAAACTTTTCCACCTTAGCCGCAGCAACTTCTTCCTAGAAACATCGCCAAAGGCACGGGAAGCCAGGGCAAAAATGAACTATTGGGATTTCATCAAGATAAAAAGCTTTTGCACAGCAAAAGAAACAGTCCACAAAACCAAAAGACAACCAACAGAATGGGAGAAAATATTTGCAAATGGCATATCAGATAAAGGGCTAGTATCCAAAATCTATAAAGAACTTATCAAACTCAACACCCAAAGAACAAATAATCCAATCAAGAAATGGGCAGAAGACATGAACAGACATTTCTCCAAAGAAGACATCCAAATGGCCAACAGGCACATGAAAAAGTGCTCAACATCGCTTGGCATCAGGGAAATCCAAATCAAAACCTCAATGAGATACCACCTCACACCCGTCAGAATGGCTAAAATTAACAAGTCAGGGAACGACAGATGTTGGCGGGGATGTGGAGAAAGGGGAACCCTCCTACACTGTTGGTGGGAATGCAAGCTGGTGCAACCACTCTGGAAAACAGTATGGAGGTTCCTCAAACAGTTGAAATTAGAGCTACCGTTCGATCCAGCAATTGCACTACTGGGTATTTACCACAAAGATACAAATGTAGGGACCCGAAGGGGTACGTGCACCCCAATGTTTATAGCAGCAATGTCCACCATAGCCAAACTGTGGAAAGAGCCAAGATGCCCATCGACAGATGAATGGATAAAGAAGATGTGGTATATATACACAATGGAATATTATGCAGCCATCAAAAGGAATGAGATCTTGCCATTTTCAACGACGTGGATGGAACTGGAGGGTGTTATGCTGAGTGAAATAAGTCAATCAGAGAAAGACATGTATCACATGACCTCACTGATATGAGGAATTCTTAATCTCAGGAAACAAACTGAGTGTTACTGGAGTGGTTGGGGGTGGGAGGGATGGGGTGGCTGGGTGATAGACATTGGGGAGGGTATGTGCTATGGTGAGCGCTGTGAATTGTGCAAGACTGTTGAATCACAGATCTGTACTTCTGAAACAAATTACGCAACATATTTTAAGAAAAAAGAAAAAGAAGAAGATAACAGGAGAGGAAGAAAAGGGGAGTATGTCAGAGGGGGAGACGAACCATGAGAGATGATGGACTCTGAAAAACAAACTGAGGGTTCTAGAGGGGAGGGGGGGAGGGGGATGTGTCAGCCTGGTGATGGGTATTGAGGAGGGCACGTTCTGCATGGAGCACTGGGTGTTATGAACAAACAATGAATCATGGAACACTGCACCAAAAACTAATGATGTAATATATGGTGATTAACATAAGAATAAATGTATGGCTTGAAAAAAAAAAAAAAAGAAAGATAGCGGTTGGTTTTCAGAGGATTGGAACTTTCAGCCTGTCCTCCAGCCTCCCAGTAGGGGAGTTAGGCAGGGGATTGAGTGAATCATTAATGACAAATGATTTAATCAATCATGCCTATGTAATGGAACCTCCATAAAAACCCTACACAATAGGATTCAGGGAGTTTCTGGGTTGGTGAACACACCTCTGTGCTCAAAAGGAGACATACCCCAAACTCCACAGAGACACCACCTCCTGCACTTGGGACCCTTCCTGACCTTAATGTGTGCACCTTTTCATCTGGCTGTTTATTTTGTTAAATAACAAAAACTCAACTGAATAAATTGTGAAGATCTAATTGCTTTATTAATCAATTCATGAATCAGGCAACATACTGTCTAGCCAGTAGAGAGTAGCTCCAAATGAACTACAAAAGGGAAAGGTTTTTTAAAGACAGAACAAGGAAGGCATAAACAGTAAAAAAAAAAAAAAAAAAAAAGATTATTTCAGGTGAGGTCCCCTTCATTTTGGGACAGAGAGGTCCTTGTAGGTGGATTACCTCATCTTCCTTTGGGGGATGGACTGGGTCCATGTGACAGATTATCTTATTGTGCTGACCAGAAAGTTCTTGACTAAGCAGTGGACACTGCATTTCAGGAAGAGGTTGAAACTACAGTTAGGCTAGTTATTAAGTTTTGGTCTACTGACTTGGGGCCTTAACCTAAGTGATGCCATCTTTGGCCTGTGGTTTTCTTTTTAATAATTTGTATGTTTTATAATATGTTTCATCATAAACCAGCAATAGTACATAGAGTGTTTCCCTAATTTCTGTGAGCTGTTACAGAATATTATAAAACCTGAAGAGGAGGTCATGAGAACCACCTCCCCATTTATAGCTAAATTGGACAGAAGTGTGGGTAACCTGGGGACCCACTACTTTCTTTTTTTTAATATTTTATTTATTTACTTGAGAGAGAGCAATTGCGAGAGAGAGAGAGAGAGAGAGAGTGAAAGAGAGCGCACATATAGGAGAGTGAGAAGCAGACTCCCCACTGAGCAGGGAGCTCAACATGGGGTTCGATCCCACGACCCTGGGATCATGACCAGAGCTGAAGGCAGATGCCTAACCGACTGAGCCACCCGGGCACTTCTGGGAATCCATGACTTTCAACTGAAATCGGAAGTGAGGGATAGTCCTGTGGTTTCACCCTAAGACCTGACCTTTACTGCTCAACAGCTTGTACTCACTAACCTCTCTCTTACATTTTTCCTTAAGCTCTTCTTTCTGGCTTACCTTTTAATTCAGGCAAATGAAACTGGAAAACACCAGTCAGGTGATGGACCACCCTGACAAGACCTCCCACCATCCCCACCCACCCAGAACTTTTGAGCTAAACCCCCTGACTTGTACCTACACAGATAGACCATGGACTGACCTCTGGAATGACTAACAGTAACCTTTACCTCATTATAATACTAAAATCTCTACCCAAGAAGGAGCCTCAGCCTCAGTTACATAACATGCAATGTATGTATAGGCATGTCTTCTTAAGGCACATGCACAACCTCATGCCTGCCTCTACATATGATGACAAGGCTTCCCTATTGAAATATTCATCCTAACCCTAATCAAAAAGAATCCATTACTCAGCCATCAGAAAAGATGAATACCCACCATTTCCATCCACATGAATGGAACTGGAGGGGATTATGCTAAGTGAAATAAGTCAAGCAGAGACAGACAATTATCATAGGGTTTCACTCATATATGGAACATAAGGAATAGTGTGGAGGACCACAGGGGAAGGGAGGGAAAACTGAATGGGAAGAAATGAGAGAGGGAGACAAACCATGAAAGACTCTGGAGTCTGGGAAACAAACTGAGGGTTACAGGAGGGAAGCAGGGGATAGGGTAATCATGTGGTGATGAGCACTGGGTGTTATATGCAGCTAATGAATTGTTGAACCCTACATCAAAAACTAATGATATATTTTATGTTGGCTGGCTGAACATAATAATAATAGTAAAAAAAGAACCCATTCATCCCTTTTCAGGGAGTCACAACTTTTGAAGCCATTCACTGTGATCTTATTTGCTGCAAATAAAGTTATCTTTGTGTGACAGCTCACCTGGTGCAGTTTCTGTGACTCATCATGGAGTGAACTCATGTTGGTCAGTGACAATGGGACTGAGTTTCTGAACCTGTGAGTTCTGTGCTAACTCCGGATAGTTAGTGTCAGAATTGCATTACAGTGTAGGACACCCAGCTGGTGTCTGCAGAGAACTGGAGAATTGCTTGTGGGAAAACTCACACATCTGGTGTCAAAAGGATTGCGAGTAGAGAGAGTTTCCTCTCCCCATCAACTCCACAGTAGTATTTTTTATGGGGGAACACATTTTGCTGGGTATGACACATGACCCCACAACATCTCCAGGCTGCTCTCTGTTTTGCCTATCATGGGCCTGTCAGTCACCATCAGCCTGTCTTCCCTTCCTACCGGTAACTGCCCCCAGTAGGCCACGAAAACTGTAATCTCCACACAGCCCAGTAGCTTGGAAATGTTGCCACATGGCATAGTAACCTACAAAAATCTAAGCTCTGGAGGCCCCGCCATTTATACATTTTAGATTTCTGCGGAGTTCAGACAAGACCTGGGTGCTGTGGCTTCTTTCAGTGGCCTGTCTCTACTAGATATTTGCAAATTGCCTTTTCATGTTTTGTAGCTCACAATCCACACTGTGATTTCTAGCCTTTTTAGTTCTTAGGAAGTTTGGTTATCATACTGGTCACTGAACTTGACAGAGAAAGAGAGGAGAGAATGTGTAGGACCCAAGATCCCACATTCCCCAATTCATTCATTGTTTATTCATTCCACACATATTTTATTGTGTTCCTTCCATGAGCTTGGTGCTATCCCAGGCCCTGAGGTCACAGCAGGAAACAAGACAGGAGCGACCCTTGTTCCCATGGAACTTTCACTCCTAGTGGAGACAAATACTAATCCAATTGCTACATACATGTGGTGGAAAGGAAACAGGTCTAAACTGGAGTAGAATGCCTATATGGGATGGAGTTCTTGAGGAAGTGAAGTTTAGGATTAAGCTCCTAACATGTACAAGATTGAGCTGGACAAAGATGTTTGTATAGGATAGGATACAGAAGTGAGCATTCCAGAAGAAACAACACAAGTATAGGGCCTGTGACAGGAGACAATGTGGTGTGCTCCAGGCCCTATGAGAAGGCCAGTGTGGCTGGCACTGAGACAAGAGGGGACAAAATGAGAGGGCCCACACTGGTGAAGAATGCTGGTTATATGTTATATTCAAACTATCATCCACATTAAAGACCTCTGTTTCCAGATTAAGCACAATAGGAAAATGGGAAACCACTGAACTAGGAAGGAGGATGGAACGTGTCCCTTTTGGAATGTGCTGTGGTCCAAGAAGGAATAATCTCAACTTTGGCTAGGAAGTGACTGTGAGTGTGGTCTGCAGATGATGGATTTAAGAGTTACTTGGGACACAGCAGTCACTGGATTTAGAAATGGATAGAGTATAGGGGGTGGTGGGGACGGCAGAGAAAGAGGTATCAGAGAAGGTTCTTGGTTTCAGACCTGTAACTTTGCACCAAGCCCCTCCTGAGGCTGCACCATTTCTCCCCAGTGCTGCTTCCACTCCACAAATGACACATGGAATGCAATCTTTCCTCTACTCTCCCCTCCTCTCCTCTCCTCTCCTCTTCTCTCCATAGTTGCAGAGAAGACAAAATTAGGTCAATGCATCCTCTTTGTTACTAGTTAAGATTTCAGTCCTGAACCCCTAACTCTCCTGAGCTGGACTGAACTACCTGTGAGCCACACAGACTCTTGTGTGCCTCTGGGTAGAGCTGAGAACAGGCTGGGTGTCCCCTGGACCCTGTCCTCATGTCACAGAATACCCAAATCATAGCCTTAAATGGGTTTCCACTCCAATGGCAAAAAGGGGTGAAGAGCCTTCAACCAAGATCATCTCAGAGAGGGAAACAAAGGTCGTTTGGCCCCAGGGCCTTCCATACCCTGATTCCTTTACAGCTTTAAGATGGGGAGGAGGAAGGACATATGTTGTTGTTTTTTTTTAAGATTTTATTTATTTGACAGAGACAGACACAGCGAGAGAGGGAACACAAGCAGGGGGAGTGGGAGAGGGAGAAGCAGGCTTCCCGCCAAGCAGGGAGCCCGACGTGGGGCTCAATCCCAGGACACTGGGATCATGACCTGAGCCGAAGGCAGACGCTTAATGACTGAGCCAGCCAGGCACCCCAGGAAGGACATATTTAAGGCACATATACCCATACGACAGGCCTGGCTTTTCCCAGGCACTGGGCAAGTGAAGGAAGAGAGACCCCACAGGAGTGGACTACAGAGTGGATGCTTGCTTGTGCGCCAAATGCAAGGGAAACCCAGGAACCTGAGTGCTAGTGCTTATAGGAGGGCACGGGCAGCTCCTGCCCCAATGCCATGCCAATACCATCCTTGTCCATGGTCCTCCTTGACCAAGGAGTTAAAAGTGTGGGAGGGAGTGTAGGGGGTCTGAGTTCTTTGTCACTTTGGAGTGAGCACCAACACATTTAGCCACCCACTTAGGCAGCCACCAGGAGTGGCTTTGGGGACTTAAGAAGCAGATCCTCCAGTTTTCAACCCTGAATTAAGCCAAAAACAGCCACATGCTTCCAGGAGGTCCAGAGTTGAATAAATACTCTCAGTGTGTTGGATTCTGAACCTTAACATGTTCTTTCCTGTTTCTCAAAATGGGGAGGGGGGTAGTTCTGCAAATGAGCAAGTAAGTATATGAGAATCAATACAGTAGAATCCTCAGAGATATCTAACTCTGTGATAGCTTCTAGATGCTGACACTGTTGTCTCAGGCTCCTGGACCATGCCCATTCCCCTGACCCAAGCCCTGGCCACTGCTTTTGTGCATGCTGGCTGTTGTTTTCTTCCTTAACACATCCAGCTGTTTTCTACCATAGGGCCACTGCACATGCTGTGCTCTCTGTCTAAAATGCTATACATCTTTGCACTGCTTACCCCTGCTCAGTCTTCTGGCCTCAGCCTAAACAGACCATCCACAGAGAAGCCTTCTCAGACCATCTGACTGCAAGTTCCTTCCTCTCCTCTCCCACCTCACCCCATCACTTATCCTTATCTTAATTCTCCATTTTTATTTGCAGAATGCTAATCACAGTGCTAAATTATTTTATCCATTGTCTTGTTTATTTTTTGGTTGGTGTTTTTGTAAGTTATTTTTTAGCTCTCACGCAGGGATGTCAGCACCAAAGGGCATGGATCTTGTCTCCCTGCTCACTCTTCTTACACTCAGCACCCAGCACCCAGTGCCTAGGGCATGGTGACAGGTAATAGTATTTGTTGAAAGAATGAAGGGACCAACACGTTAATGGATGGATACATGAGAGCATGAACAAGGGGTGAAGAGTGAAGGGAGGGATGCTCAAACCCAGTTCTGCCCCTGTTTATGCTATGAGTCTGATATCAAAGAGCTTCACAGCTAGTGGGAAGAGATGTTTACAGATATTTTGTCTATGTTGAGAAGATCATGCTCAGGGGGCTGTGGGCACCAAAGAGGAGTTCTAACCATTTATGTCTAAATGGCGAGGCAATCCCCAATTTCAGGTGATTTCCATCTTCATAGTGGGCAGATATTTCAAAAAGATGTTTTTGAGAACTACATAATTTTTGTGGGTGTGGATAAAATAGTCAAATGCATGCCTGTAATAATATATTCATTAATTGCATTACAGTTACATATTTAAAGTCACATATTACTTAAAATATTAATGTATACTGTTCATGGAATAATTAAAATAAAACTTTTTATTTTGAAACAAATATAAATTCACAGGACCAGCCAAAGAAATGTGTAAGGATGTCCCACAGACTCTTCCACCTTCCTCCAGCAGTAACAATTTAAGCAACTACAGTAGAGAGTCAACCCCAGGAATCTGGCATTGGTGTAATCATAGAGCTTATTCAGATTCTACCAGTTTTACCTGCACTCATGTGTGTTTGTGTGTGTGTGTATCTATACAATTTTATCACATTCACAGAACCACCATCATGTCAAGATACGTACCTGTACCACCACTAGCAGGGTCCCTCAGGCCAACTCCTGTATGGCCACATCCCCTACCTCTAACCTCTAGAACGCAATCTGTTCTCCATCTCTATAACTCTGTTCTTTCACAAGTGTTGTATGAGTGGAATCATGTGGTACGTAAGCTTTTGAGATTGTCTTTCTTCACTCAGCATGATTTCCTTGAGGTTCATCGAGTTGTTGCCTGTATCCTTAGTTGTTCCTCTTTATTGTTGAGTAGGATTCCATGGCACGAATTGAGCACAGCCTGTTTATCCATTTGCCCATTGAAGGACACTGAGCAATTTCTACTTTGGGGCTAATATAAATAAAACATTTGTGTACACGTTTCTCTGTGAACACATTTTCATTTTCTGGAACATAAGCCCAAGAGTACAATTGCTAGGTCCTGTGGATAAGTCCATTTAAAGTGAGTATGAAATGATCTTTCAGACTCTTCACCAGCATCCCTAACACTAAGGTCTTCACCTTCTCCACATTACCCTTTATTGAAATGGTTTTGTAAAGCAATCGTTAAAGTACTTTTGGTGTCTGACACTAATAGAAACACACTCACAACTTTGATGTCATTACCCAAGATTTTCATTTCTTTCTTTTTGAAAATCCTTCTACAGAGATCCCAAACAACATTGTCTTAACATTGTTAAGACAACATGTCTTAACAAAGAGTATTTTGTTTTTTAAAATAGAGAACCTGAGAGTCTGTTGTATGAAGGACTTCATCTTTCCTTGGATATAGGGAACCTCTCTGCTTTCTGAGGGATAACCCAGACACAAAGAATAATTCTGGGAACACATGAGCCCTGAATTCACAGTTTGAATGGCAAAGGTGTTGCCAACTCCTTCAGGGATGAAGACCAAGGACCATTGAGCACTGGAAAAAGGGAGGCCTAGGGAGCCTAGGAGATGGTCTAGGGGATAGAGAGGCCTAAGGGACGTAGAGGCATCCTGCATAAAAGGGAAAATATATTCATTTGCTGCAATTTCCAGGGTCTTTTTTTTGTGCTATGAACCAGCCATGACCAAGTACAATTTCAATTACACAATTTTCCAAATTCTGCAGGCATTTGCTTATAGTTTTCAGAAAATCCCAAGCCTTTGGCTATCTTTCATTTAATTGAATCTTTTTGTCCATTTGGCAGTGTTATTCACTTTCAGGTAATGGGATATAATGTTATGAGTTTTGAATAGTATCCACTGCTTAGCAGCAATTCTGTTTAATGAGTATTTCGGAGTAGAGGAAATGGTTTCATCCTTCAGAATTGTAAGTGATTATCCACCCAGATGCACCCATTGTGGTCCACACTAGTGATATATAGGAGTGCTGTGAAAACCCATACACCACTGAGGCTTGTTAGGTCATTAAGCAAGCTCTGAAGCCACCATTCCCCCTTAAGTCTATGAGCCATAAGTCTCTGATCCAGCGACAGGCTGATATTTGCCTTTGACATGCCCCATGATCCTTTCTTGCTATTTGTAGCTTCTTTAAATGTAAAGATTGCCAGTCAGTAACTATGAGGAAACCCTGTTCAAGTCACTGTGCTCTTCCCTCTACCTTCTACCCAGGGAGAAGGTCACAAAGTAACTGACTGTGCTGTTGAGTTCAACTGTGTCTTTATTGATGTTCTGCTGAATCTGTCCATTATGGGACAGAGTTAGCAAAATATATTTATGACTAATCTAAGTCTGCCTTCAATTACACCGTGCCACTTCACAGGTAGGGCAGCTACCTTACAATAGAACATTCCCGATTCGTCCCTCCCATGCTTATAACATTGTTGTCATTCATTTCACTTACCCTCACACGGCAAACATGCAATGCAGTGTTACTGCTATTACTTTGAACAACACTCCACAGAATGGTGTTGGAGTCTTCAACTGTAATTCTGGATGTGTCTGCTTTTCTGTGAGGTGCGGTCAATTTTTGACTCAGGTACTTCAACACTCTGTTGTTGGGTGCATACACATCAAGGGTTGTGTGTTTTCTTGAAGAATTGACTCATCATTACATAATGTCCATCTACATCCCTGATAATTGTCCTTGCTCTTAAGTCTACTTTGTGTAAAATCAATATGGCTACCCTAGATTTCTTTTACCTCATTTCAGCACGGCATTTCTTTCTTGGTTGTTTATGTTCAATCTCTCTCTCTTTTTTCAAAAAGATTTTATTTATTTGACAGAGAGAGAGAGAGTGCACAAGCAGGGGAAGCAGCAGAGGGAGAGAGAGAAACAGGCTCTCTGCTGAGCAGGGAGTCCAACACAGGGTTCCATCCCAGGACCCTGGAATCATGACCTGAGCAGAAGGCAAATGCTTAACCAACTGAGCCACCCAGACACCCCTATGTTCAATCTCTTTGAGCCTTCCTATTTAAAGAAGGTTTCTTGTGGACAATGCATGTTGAGGTGCTGTGTTTTCTTCCTCTCTGACAGTTGCTGTCTTTTCATTGGTGTAGACCATTCACATTTAAAATGATTATTTATCTATTTGGATTAATATATGCATGGCTGCAACTGTTTTCCCTTCTTGCTCTTATTCCTTTTTTTTTTAATGTAAATCTTCCAACTTTTTTTTTTCCTTCCCTGGTTTTAATTGGTCACTTCATATGATTCTACTTTCATATGATTCTACTTTCTCTCCTCTTTTAACATACAAAATTGTTTTAACGATTGGGGCAGTTTCCATGAAGTTTGCAATATATATTGACAACTAATTTAAGCTCATTTTCAAACAACAGTACACCACTTCACAGGTAGTGCAGGTGTTTTACCACAGTGTTTCCAAGTCTCCCCTCCCAGACTGTCATTCACGTCATTTACCCATGTCTATGATCACCTAATACATTGCTACTACTGTTACTTTAAAGAAGTAAGAAAACAAAACAAAACAAGATTTGATTTCACCTTCACTTATTTCTTCTCTGACACTCTTTCTTTATGTAGTTCCAAGTTTCTGATATATATCATATTCCTTCTCTCTGAAGAACTTTTTTTAAGTAATCTTTACACCCAGTGTGGGGCTTGAACTCATGACCCTGAGATCAAGAGCAGCATGCTCTACTGACTGAGAGAGCCAGGCACCCCTAAATTTAACATTTTTTAAAAGGCAGGTCTGATAGTGATGTTTTGTTTGTTTGTTTGTCCTAGAAACCTTTTATTTCTCACTTCACTTTTAAAGGATAATTTCTCTGGATATAGAATTTTAGGTTGGTGTTTTATCTATTTTTCTTTCAACATGTTAAATATTCATGTCACTCTCTTCTTGCTCACATGGTTTCTGAAGATAGGTCTGATGTAATTCTGACCCTTGTTTCTCTATAGGGAAGATGTCCCTGCACCACCACCCATCTGACTCCCAGCTTTTTTCATGAATTTTCTCTTTTGTTTGGATTTTCTTTGGTTTGAATCTGATATGCCTAGGTGTAGAGTTTTTGGTGTTCTCTGAACTTCCTGGATCTGTGGTTTGGTGTCTCTTTAATTTCAGAAAATTCTCCACCATGATTACTTCGAATAGTTCTGGTGTGTTCTTTCTTTCTTCTTCTGGTATTCCAATTACACATGTTATATCTTTTTAATTTGCCTCGCAGGTCTTGGGTGTTGTTTTGTTTTGTTTTTCATTCTTTTATCTTTTTGCTTTTCAGTTTGGGAAGTTTCTGGTGATGTGTCTTCAAGTTCATTGATGTTTCCTCAGCCATGTCCAGTATGCTGCTGGGCACATCAAAAGCATTTTTTCATTCTGTTAAAAGTGTTTGTGATTTCTAACATTTTCACTGGATTCTTTCTTAGAGTTTTCACCTTTCTGCTTACTTTATCCATCTATTTATGTATGTTGTTGACTTTTCCCATTAGAGTCCTTAACATATTAATTATGATTATTTTAAATTCCCTGGTCTGATAATCCCTAAATCTGTGCCATATCTGACTTTCGTTCTAATGCTTTCTTTGTCTCTTCAGACTGTTTTTTCTTGCCTTTTAACATGCCTTGTAATTTTTTGTTGAATGTCAGACATGATATATTATTAGGTATCAGAACTGAGTTAAATAAAACGTCAGCATTAGATTGTATATAAATTTGACTAGGAGGTGGGCTGTGTTTAATGTTTGATGTAGCAGTGGGTATGTTTGGCCTCAAATTACTCTAACATTCTTGTTTTTTGTCTCCTGGTTGTTTTTGGGTTTACCTAAGAACACTTTCTTAAACAGAATCCGTGTTGTGTAGCTCTTTAAATGAAACCCACTGTTATTGCACCAGAGCCCTGTTGGTATTGTGGTGAAATGTGGGGGGAGAGGAAGCCTTCTGTAACTCTATGATCAGATCTCAGGCTTTTAGTGAGTCTGTGGCTCTGGGCTGTGACTTCATAATGGTGTCCTAATTTTGTCTGCCTTAAATGAGACAGGAAGTTTAGCAGGGGCTGGAGTAGGTGATCTCCCTTCTTTCAGGCGGGATAATGCTCTGGTAAGCTACTTTGCCCTGTTGAGCTGGCTTTTGTTATGGAAAAGGCTCTAGAACACAGGCATAACTCAGAGATATTGTGGCTTTGCTTCCAGACCACTGCAATAAAATGAATATCACAATAAAGAGAGTCAAATGAATTTTTTTTTGGTTTCCCAGCATATATAAAATTATGTTTACACAATACTGTGTAATACTATTAAGTGTCCAATAACCTTATGTCTAAAACAACAATGTGCACACATTAATTTAAAAAAATTGCTAAAAAATACTGACCATCATCTAAGCTTTCAGTGAGTCATAATCACTGATCAAAGATAATTGTCACATATCAGATAAAGGGCTAGTATCCAAAATCTATAAAGAACGTATCAAACTCAACACCCAAAGAACAAATAATCCAATCAAGAAATGGGCAGAAGACATGAACACACATTTTTCCAAAGAAGACATCCAAATGGCCAACAGACACATGAAAAAGTGCTCAACATCGCTCGGCATCAGGGAAATCCAAATCAAAACCTCAATGAGATACCACCTCACGCCCGTCAGAATGGCTAGAATTAACACGACAGGAAACGACAGATGTTGGCGGGGATGCGGAGAAAGGGGAACCCTCCTACACTGTTGGTGGGAATGCAAGTTGGTGCAACCACTCTGGAAAACAATATGGAGGTTCCTCAAACAGTTGAAAATAGTGCTGCCATATGATCCAGAAATTGCACTACTGGGTATTTACCACAAAGATACAAAGGTAGTGATCCGAAGGGGTACGTGCACCCCAATATTTATAGCAACAATGTCCACAATAGCCAAACTGTGGAAAGAGCCAAGATGTCCATCGACAGATGAATGGATAAAGAAGAGGTGGTACATATACACAATGGAATATTATGCAGACATCAACAGGAATGAGATTTTGCCATTTGCAACGACATGGATGGAACTGGAGGGTGTTATGCTGAGTGAAATAAGTCAATCAGAGAAAGACATGTATCATATGACTTCACTGATATGAGGAATTCTTAATCTCAGGAACCAAACTGAGGTTTGCTGGAGTGGTGGGAGGGTGGGAGGGATGAGGTGGCTGGGTGATATACATTGGGGAGGGTATGTGCTATAGTGAGCGCTGTGAATTGGGCAAGACTGTTGAATCACAGATCTGTACCTCTGAAACAAATAATGCAATATATGTTAAGGAAATAAAAAGAAGACAGCAGGAGGGGAAGAATGAAGGGGAGTAAATCGGAGGGGGAGATGAACCATGAGAGACAATGGACTCTGAAAAACAAACTGAGGGTTTTATTTCTTTTTAATTGTTATGTTAATCACCATATATTACATAATTTGTTTTGGTGTAGTGTTCCATGATTAATTGTTTGCTCATAACACCCAGTGCTCCATGCAGAATGTGCCCTCCTCAATACCCATCACCAGGCTAACTCATCCCCCCACCCTCCTCCCTTCCAGAAACCTCAGTTTGTTTTTCAGAGTCCATCATCTCTCCTGGTTCCTCTCCCCCTCTGACTTACTCCCCTTCATTCTTCCTCTCCTGCTATCTTCTTCTTTTTCTTTTTTCTCAAAATATGTTGCGTTATTTGTTTCAGAAGTACAGATCTGCGATTCAACAGTCTTACACAATTCACAGCGCTCACCGTAGCACATATCTTCCCCAATGTCCATCACCCAGCCACCCCATCCCTCCCACCCCCGACCACTCCAGCAACCCTCAGTTTGTTCCTGAGATTAAGAATTCCTCATATCAGTGAGGTCATATGATACATGTCTTTCTCTGATTGACTTATTTCACTCAGCATAACACCCTCCAGTTCCATCCACGTCGTTGCAAATGGCAAGATCTCATTCCCTTTGATGGCTACAAAATATTCCATTGTGTATATATACCACATCTCCTTTATCCATTCATCTGTCGATGGACATCTTGGCTCTTTCCACAGTTTGGCTATTGTGGACATTGCTGCTATAAACATTGGGGTGCACGTACCCCTTCGGGTCCCTACATTTATATCTTTGGGGTAAATACCTAGTAGTGCAATTGCTGGATCAAATGGTAGCTCTAATTTCAACTGTTTGAAGAACCTCCATACTGTTTTCCAGAGGGGTTGCACCAGCTTGCATTCCCACCAACAGTGTAGGAGGGTTCCCCTTTCTCCACATCCCCGCCAACATCTGTCGTTCCCTGACTTGTTAACTTTAGCCATTCTGACGGGTGTGAGGTGGTATCTCATTGAGGTTTTGATTTGGATTTCCCTGATGCTGAGCGATGTTGAACACTTTTTCATGTGCCTGTTGGCCATTTGAATGTCTTCTTTGGAAAAATGTGTGTTCATGTCTTCTGCCCATTTCTTGATTGGATTATTTGTTCTTTGGGTGTTGAGTTTGATACGTTCTTTATAGATTTTGGATACTAGCCCTTTATCTGATATCTTCATTTGCAAATATTTTCTCCCATTCTGTCGGTTCTTTTTGGTTTTGTGGACTGTTTCTTTTGCCATGCAAAAGCTTTTTATCTTGATGAAATCCCAATAGTTCATTTTTGCGCTGACTTCCCGTGCCTTTGGTGATGTTTCTAGGAAGACGTTGCTGCGGCTGAGGTCGAAATGGTTGCTACCTGTGTTCTCCTTTAGGATTTGGATGGACTCCTGTCTCACGTTTAGGTCTTTCAACCATTTGGAGTCTATTTTTGTGTGTGGTGTTAGGAAATGGTCCAGTTTCATTCTTCTGCATGTGGCTGTCCAATTTTCCCAACACCATTTGCTGAAGAGACTGTCTTTTTTCCACTGGACATTCTTTCCTGCTTTGTCAAAGATGAGTTGACCATAGAGTTGAGGGTCCATTTCTGGGCTCTCGATTCTGTTCCATTGATCTATGTGTCTGTTTTTATGCCAGTACCATACTGTTTTGATGATGACAGCTTTGTAATAGAGCTGGAAGTCCAGAATTGTGATGCCACCAGCTTCGCTTTTCTTTTTCAATATTCCTCTGGCTATTCGGGGTCTCTTCTGGTTCCATACAAATTTTAGGATTATTTGTTCCATGTCTTTGAAAAAAGGGGATGGTATTTTGATGGGGATTGCATTGAATGTGTAGATTCCTCTAGGTAGCATTGACATCTTCACAATGTTGGTTCTTCCAATCCATGAGCATGGAACGTTTTTCCATTTCTTTGTGTCTTCTTCAATTTCTTTCCTGAGTATTTTATAGTTTTCAGAGTACAGATCCTTTGCCTCTTTGGTTAAATTTATTCCTAGGTATCTTATGGTTTTGGGTGCAATTGTGAACGGGATCTACTCCTTATTTGTCTCTCTTCTGTCTTGTTGTTGGTGTATAGGAATGCCACTGATTTCTGTGCATTGATTTTATAGCCTCCTACTTTACTGAATTCCTGTATGAGTTCTAGCAGTTTTGGCGTGGAGTCTTTTGGGTTTTACACATAAAGTATCATATCATCTGCAAAGAGTGAGAGTTTGACTGCCTCTTTGCCGATTTGGATGCCTTTGATTTCTTTTTGTTGTCTGATTGCTGTGGCTAGGACTTCTAATACTATGTTGAATAGCAGTGGTGAGAGTGGACATCCCCTCCGCGTTCCTGAACTTAGGGGAATAGCTCTCAGCTTTTCCCCATTGAGAATGATGTTCGCTGTAGGTTTTTCGTAGATGGCTTTTATGATATTGAGGTATGTACCCTCTATCCCTATACTCTGAAGAGTTTTGATCAAGAAAGGATGCTGTCCTTTGTCAAATGCTTTTTCTGCATCTATTGAGAGGATCATATGATTCTTGTTCTTTCTTTTGTTAATGTATTGTATCACGTTGATTGATTTGCGGATGTTGAACCAGCCTTGCAGCCCAGGGATAAATCCCACTTGGTCGTGGTGAATAATCCTTTTAATGTATTGTTCGATCCTATTGGCTAGTATTTTGGTGAGAATTTTTGCATCCATGTTCATCAAGGGTATTCGTCTGTAATTCTCCTTTTTGGTGGGATCTTTGTCTGGTTTTGGGATCAAGGTAATGGTGGCCTCATAAAATGAATTTGGGGGAAGTTTTCCTTCCATTTCTATTTTTTGGAACAGTTTCAGGAGAATAGGTATTAATTCTTCTTGAAATGTCTGATAGAATTCCCCTGGGAAGCCATCTGGCCCTGGGCTTTTGTTTGTTGGGAGATTTTTGATGACTGCTTCAATTTCCTTAGTGGTTATAGGTCTGTTCAGGTTTTCTATTTCTTCCTGGTTCAATTTTGGTAGTTGATACATCTCTAGGAATGCACCCATTTCTTCCAGGTTATCTAATTTGCTGGCATAGAGTTGCTCATAATATGTTCTTATAATTGTTTGTATTTCTTTGGTGTTGGTTGTGATCTCTCCTCTCTCATTCATGATTTTGTTGATTTGGGTCATTTCTCTTTTCTTTTTGATCAGTCTGGCCAGGGGTTTATCAATCTTGTTAATTCTTTCAAAGACCCAGCTCCTAGTTTCGTTGATCTGTTCTACTGTTCTTTTGGTTTCTAGTTCATTGATTTCTGCTCTGATCTTTATGATTTCTCTTCTCCTGCTGGGTTTAGGCTTTATTTGCTGTTCTTTCTCCAGCTCCTTTAGGTGTAGGGTTAGGTTGTGTATTTGAGACCTTTCTTGTTTCTTGAGAAAGGCTTGTATTGCTATATACTTTCCTCTCAGGACTGCCTTTGCTGTATCCCAAAGATTTTGGACAGTTGTGTTTTCATTTTCATTGGTTTCCATGAATTTTTTTAATTCTTCTTTAATTTCCTGGTTGACCCATTCATTCTTTAGTAGGATGCTCTTTACCCTCCATGTATTTGAGTTCTTTCCGACTTTCCTCTTGTGGTTGAGTTCTAGTTTCAAAGCATTGTGGTCTGAAAATATGCAGGGAATGATCCCAATCTTTTGGTACTGGTTGAGACCTGATTTGTGACCTAGGATGTGATCAATTCTGGAGAATGTTCCATGGGCACTAGAGAAGAATGTGTATTCCGTTGCTTTGGGATGGAATGTTCTGAATATGTCTGTGAAGTCCATTTGGTCCAGTGTGTCATTTAAAGTCTTTATTTCCTCATTGATCTTTTGCTTAGATGATCTGTCCATTTCAGTCAGGGGGGTGTTAAAGTCCCCCACTATTATTGTATTGTTGTCAATGTGTTTCTTCGCTTTTGTTATTAATTGCCTTATATAATTGGTTGCTCCCATGTTCGGGACATAGATATTTACAATTGTTAGATCTTCTTATTGGATAGACCCTTTAAGTAGGATATAGTGTCCTTCCTCATCTCTTATTACAGTCTTTGTTTTAAAATCTAGTTTGTCTGATATAAGAATTGCCACCCCAGCTTTCTTTTGGTGTCCATTAGCATGGTAAATGGTTTTCCACCCCCTCACTTTCAATCTGGGGGTGTCTTTGGGTCTAAAATGAGTCTCTTGCAGACAGCATATGGATGGGTCTTGTTTTTTAATCCAATCTGATAACCTGTGTCTTTTGATTGGGGCCTTGAGCCCATTTACATTCAGGGTAACTATTGAAAGGTATGAATTTAGTGCCATTGTATTGCCTGTAAGGTGACTGTTACTGTATGTTGTCTGTGTTCCTTTCTGATCTTTGCTGCTTTTAGGCTCTCTCTTTGCTTAGAGGACCCCTTTCAATATTTCTTGGAGGGCTGGTTTCGTGTTTGCAAATTCCTTTAGTTTTTGTTGGTTCTGGAAGCTTTTTATCTCTCCTTCTATTTTCAATGACAGCCTAGCTGGATATAGTATTCTTGGCTGCATATTTTTCTCGTTTAGTGCTCTGAAGATATCTTGCCAGTCCTTTCTGGCCTGCCAGGTCTCTGTGGATAGGTCTGTTGCCAATCTAATATTTTTACCATTGTAGGTTACATATCTCTTCTCCCGAGCTGCTTTCAGGATTTTCTCTTTGTCTCTGAGACTCGTAAGTTTTACTATTAGATGTCGGGGTGTTGACCTATTTTTATTGATTTTGAGAGGGGTTCTCTGTGCCTCCTGGATTTTGATGCCTCTTTCCTTCCTCATATTAGGGAAGTTCTCTGCTATTATTTGCTTCAATATACCTTCTGCCCCTCTCTCTCTTTCTTCTTCTTCTGGGATCCCAATTATTCTAATGTTGTTTCGTCTTATCGAATCACTTATCTCTCGAATTCTGCCCTCGTGATCCTGTAGTTGTTTCTCCCTCTTTTTCTCAGCCTCTCTACTTTCCATCATTTGGTCTTCTATACCACTGATTCTCTCTTCTGCCTCATTTATCCTAGCATTTAGTGCCCCCATTTTTGATTGCACCTCATTAATAGCCTTTTTGATTTCGACTTGGTTAGATTTTAGTTCTTTTATTTCTCCAGAAAGGGTTTCTCTAATAACTTCCACGCTTTTTTCAAGCCCAGCTAGTATCTTTAAAGTCATGATTCTGAACTCTAGGTCCGACATCGTACTAATGTCTGTATTGAGTAGGTCCCTAGCTGACGGTAGTACCTCTTGTTCTTTTTGCTGAGGTGGTTTTTTTCATCTTGTCATTTTGTCCAGAGGAGAATAGATGAATGAGAGAATAAAATACTAACAGGTTTACAATGTCCCCAATAAATATACTGTATACAAATCAGAAAAGACCTGAAACCAGGGGAAAAGAAAGGGAAAGAAAGATAAAAGAAAGAGAAAAAAAAAAGATAAAAACAAGAACAGAAGAATACAAAAAAAGCAGAATGTGATCAAATATGATCAGGGTAGTGCATAGATCAGTGCCACACACTAGATTTTGGGCGTATTTTGGTCTGTTAGAAAAAAGTGTTTCCTAAAATTTTAAAGGAAGAAAGACATATATGTACAAAATAAGGGTTGATACCATGAAGGGATAGAAGATGACTGTAAAGATGAAAATTATAAAAGATTTTATAAAAGGACTTGATAAGATAAGTTGTTTGAAAAAAGAAAGAAGATTTAAAAAAAAAAAGAAAAAAGGGAGAGAATGTGATCAGGCAGGAGACTAGAACAGAACCATACACTAGTGATTTAGGGTATATTTTGATCTGTTAGAAGAAACTGTATCTCATAATTTTAAAGAGAGAACAACTTATATATATATGCCAAAAATAAGGGTAACTACTATGAATGGGTAAAATATGACTCTAAAAATGAAAAATAAAAAAAATTTTTTTTTTAAAAAGAGATTGATAAGATGTTGGTTGAAAAAGGGAAAAAGAAAAAGAAAAAAAGTTAACAAAATTAACTTTGATGAACTAATGAATCATGGTAAAAAAAAGCCATGAATTCTATGTGCAGTATTCCCCTAGCTCTGGAGTTCTCCCGTTCTCCTTGATCAGTAAACTTGGTCTTGGCTTGCTGGCTGTTCGTGCTGATCTTCTGGGGGAGGGGCCTGTTGCTGTGGTTTCCAAATGTCTTTGCCGGAGGCTGAATTGCCCCGCCCTTGTCGGTCCGGGCTAAGCAAGCTGCTTGGGTTTGATCTCAGGAGCTTTTGTTCCCTGCAAGCTCTCCGTACAGCCTTGGAGGACCAGGGAAAAAATGGTGGCCTCCCAATCTCCACCCGGAGGAGCTGAGAACTCGGGGCCCCGCTCCTCAGTGCGCCCCCAGAGAAAAGCAGTCACTCCCTGGTCCTGGTCTCCGGCCGCACTCCGTGCTCACCCGGCCTGTGACCGAGCGTTTGTATCTCTGTCATCCGACCCCGTGTGGAGTCTCCAAACCCAGCAGATCCCTGCGGTGCGCTCCCGCGCCGCTCCTCCCTGGGAAGGAAGGGGAGTCTCCCCGGATCCGCCGCCTGTTGGGTCCCTGCTGCAGGAGCAGTGGCACGACTGGGCCGCGGATCACAGTTTATGGCAGCCCCGAGCTGAGAGCCCGCGCCTCAGCTCCGTCTCTGCAGCCGGCTTCCCTGCTCCGATACCTGGGAGCTCTGGCTCACTCAGGCTCCCCCTGTCTTTCTGTGACCCCAAGGGTCGTGAGACCACACTGTCCCGCGAGGGTTCCACCCCCCGCTTAGCCACTGGAGCGACGTCCCTCAGCGGAGCCGACTTCTAAAAGTTCCGATTTTGTGCTCCGCGGCTCTAGCACTTGCCAGAAGCGGCCGGCGGAGGCCCCTCCCCCGCAGTCTATCCTCCCGAATATCGCCTCGGATTCACTTCTCCGCACGTCCTACCTTCCAGTAAGTGGTCGCTTCTCTGTTCAGAGAGTTGTTGCTACTCTCCTCTTTGATCTCCTGTTGAGTTCGTAGGTGTTCAGAATGGTTTGATCCCTATTCAGCTGAATTCCTGAGACCAGACGAAATCTAGGTCTCGTACTCCTCTGCCATCTTGCTCCGCCCCACTAACTGAGGGTTTTAGAGGGGAGGGGGTTGGGGGGATGGGTTAGCTTGGTGATGGGTATTAAAGAGGGCACGTTCTGCATGGAGCACTGGGTGTTATGCACAAACAATGAATCATGGAACACTACATCAAAAACTAATGATATAATGTATGGTGATTAACATAACAATAAAAAATTTAAAAAAAGATGATTGTCACAAATATAGTAATAATGAATAAATATGAACTATTGCAAGAATTATCAAAATGTGACACAGAGATATGAAGTAGCAAATGCTGTTGGAAAAATAGTGCTGCTGGACTTACTGCTCAATGCAGGGTCATTATAAATCTTCAGTTTGTAAAAACTGCAGTATCTGTGAAACACAATAACACAAGGTATGCCTCTACTTCAAATTGGTCACTTTTTCCTAGTCCCCAGAAGAAACAAGAAGGGTTTTTTGTTGTTTTATTTATTTTGGCTCTTCACTGAAATACTCCGGTGGCGTTTCTGGAGGTAAAACCCACAAAAAGTATGGAGACATCACTGAGAGTGAGTTCCTCCAGGAATTTCTCACTCTCACACTGGTCCACACTCAGCCTTCAGAAGTTCACCAAAATCAACATTTAAATGTCCCTACTGGTTAATGGCTCTAGCAGCATCTGCTTCAGATAAACAGACCTCACAGTGAGTTTCTGGATAGGCCTGTCTCTCCAGAGTTTGGAATGGTGGGTTTGCTCTGTGATCTTGGTTCTTTGATGGGTCCAAGAAATGCCAAAGGTTTTTGGTTTGTTTCTTTTTTTATTTCTTTTCCTTGTTGTGAGGGTGGGAGTGACAACTTCTGGGTTCTCTGTGTTAGAGCTGAAACCTGAAGTCCATCACTCATATTTTGCTTCTGATCCTTATGGACCACTCAAAGGAGGGTTCCCCACTCCCCTTGTCATTACACATAAAGTCCAGTCTCTGCATGTGGCATGAGGTTAATAGTTTTTGCTGTGTTGGAAGCCTGGGGAATAAAGCTAGATAGGCCAAAGGAGAGATGGTGCATTTTCTGTTAGTGAGGTTGAAGAAGGAAAAGGCATCAGGGCAGCTTCATGGGCTGGTAAGAACTAGGAACACTCCAAGCTGCCCCCCAACCTCACCATGGTCAGGATTATTGCAGGGATCATGAACCATGCCTGGTTGGTCCAGTAGGACCCACTTCCAAGGTGTCAGTGATGTTGAAATGGGTGAAGGGGCTGCCAGCAGTAGCCACCATGACAACCTCAGACTGAAATGTCCCTTCCAGGACCCTAGACTCCTGGGACTCATGAGCAATTCCAAGGACAAAGAGTGAATCTTGGAGATGAAAATATTAGACAAGAACTGGATTTCATTTGGTTTAAATAAAGAGATGGGATATCTCTGTACCCCAAGTGTGTGGGTCAATTCTTGCTAGTACACTCAAGTGGTGCTCAGGAAATATTTCTTCTCTCACATATACCTCTCTGCTTATAATATCTGTCCTGTATTGGTGTTCTTTTCTTAAACATAATTATAAATATCTAGATTTAGATGTACACTTGATATGTTCACAGATCTTAGTCATGAGTCACATGTAGGTCAGATGTGTGTGGAAGGGGAAGTGGGTATGGGGATGTCTGAAGCACTTAAATTCCCTTTGGTGACCAAACACAATGGAGGCTAAAGTATACTTAGGGGAATATCTTTGAAACAGTGTGAGGTGGAGACATGGCGCACAAGAAGCAGATTGGTCTCTTCCCTGTTAAAAAACATGACAAGCAAAGGAATTCCAAAGGTAGAAATTCTGGAAGGTGCCTAATAAGAAGTAAGAAACTAATTGGTCAGGGCCCCTGGGTGGCTCAGTTGGTTAAGCGACTGCCTTCGGCTCAAGTCATGATCCTGGAGTCCCGGGATCGAGTCCCACATCGGGCTCCCCGCTCCGCGGGGAGTCTGCTTCTCCCTCTGACCCTCTTCCCTCTTGTGCTCTCTATCTCTCATTCTCTCTCTCTCAAATAAATAAATAAAATCTTTAAAAAAAAAAAGAAACTAATTGGTCAGTGGTTGAATGTTGACCTACATCTAACTCCACATTTCTGAAGCAGAGCACTGAAGTCCTACATTCCCAGGGCAAAGTCATAGCATTGTGCTTGGGATATTTGGCACATCTCACATGACACCAGCTAAGACCCATCATGTTCTTCACGCCTGCCTGAAAAATGCATGTGGTAGCCATGGCTCCACTGGTCTATAAAGAACTCATGCTCTTTCATCTGTTGGTCCTGAATCCAAGTGTGTGGGCTGCACTTCCAAAATGGTTCCTCTCACTGAAGGATGAAAGGAGAAACTGGAAGATTCTCCCATTATCAATATTTTGTTCAAAGCATAGAATCTCAATAAATGAGCTTCTCTTTTACACTTGATGTCAAGTGTACTTTATTTGACAGGCACCACATAAACCTGGAGGAAATTAAGGATCCTGGAAAGAGCTGAGACTGCTAAATACTTATCAGTCTTGACTTAGTTGAAGTTCAATGCTAAAAACAATATTGATCTGAAACCTCTTGAGCTGCACGTTCTTATACACGGTGAAGCAAAAATAACTATGTAACTCCAAGAACCACATGATGTATATTCCGTAGTCCTCCAACTTCCCCCAGATATGCTGCCTTCCCTACTAGCAAGGTATGTCTTTTTGCTTTGAAACTGGTGAATAAATGTAATTGAAGCTGAGAGTATTGTACATGATAATATAGTAACTATACAGAGACACAGCTCATGTGTTTATACCATAGTTTCCAAAGTGCTTTCATATGTATCTTATTTAATCCTCAAATATTGTGCTTACTAGAGAGGTGAGGTCATTTTGCTAAGGTTTCACACCTTGCAAGTAACTTGAGCCCTGGTCTCTACTTTTTATTTCTTTTTAATTGATATATTTATTTGAGAGAGATAGAAAGAGAGAGAGCATGCACTCATGGTGGGGAGGGGCAGAGGGAGAAAGAGAAAGAATGGCAAGCAGACTCCATGCTGAGTGAGAGCCTGACACAGGGCTTGATCCCAGGACCCAGAGATCATGACCTGAGCCAAAACCAAGAGTCAGAGGCTTGACAGACCTAGCCACACAGGCTCCCCCAGGTCTCTTTGCTTCTGATTGATAGTCATTGTATTACATAGGACTGCTCCCTTAAATAAGATTGTGTCTCCTGTTTTACATGCATAATTGTATTTATTTATTTTAATTTTTTAAAGATTTTATTTATTTATTTGACAGGCAGAGAGAGAGAGCACAAGCAAGTGGAGCGGCAGGCAGAGGGAGAGGGAGAAGCAGGCTTCTGGTTGAGCGGGGAGCCTGATGCATGATTCAATCCCAGGACCCCAGGATCATGACCTGAGCTGAAGGCAGATGCCCAACCGACTGAACCACCCAGGCGCCCCTCTGCATAATTCTATTTAAATCTCAAACCAAACCCAAACCGGTATTTCTCCCATTTACAAATGAGGCACCAACCCAGAAGTGCTAAGTCTCTTCCCTGTGGTAAGACAGCTAGTGAGGGGCCAACCCTGGTCCAGAACTGGAATAGAAGTCTTCTGACTCTAACTCAAAAGATATTTCTACCCCAGCAAGCTTTCTGTGTAAGTGTATGTGTGTGTGTGTGTGTGTGTGTGTACACATACATAAGTATGTACATGTTTGAGAGAGAGAGAGATAATGAATTAGTATCATACAGTATTTTAGGAAGTCAGCCCAAATAATATATTAATTAATTAGTTAATTAATTAATAAGTAAGACAGGACATTAACTAAACATGGGGATGCTCTGTTGCCACAGTATGGGGAATCAGAATATGGGGTTGGCTCTGCAAGCAGCCTGTTGGTAGAGGGTGCGTGTGTTGGTTGGTGCTGCAGAGGCTTTCCTGCCCACTCGATCCATAAGCCCTGTGCTGTCCCTGGGCTTCATGGACCGTGCTGCCCCAAACCAGAGAGGCACCAGCTAAGGCTATGTCCTGTGGTATATTTATTCCTTGAGGCTGATCTGGGTGCTGGTCACTATCCTAGATTTGCCAGCATGGAGCTACTTGGGGCTGGACAGACACCCAGGAGCCCTGCCTATATTAGCTTGTTACGGCTGCTGTAACAAATACCACAAACTGGGTGGCTTAAAACCACAAAATTTAATTCTCTCATAGCTCTGGAGGCTAAAAGTCAAAAGTCAAGGTTGGGTAGGTCCATGGTCCCTCTGATGAGGAGAATCCTTCCTTGCCTGTTCCAGCTTTTGGAGGTGGTCGGCAATCCTTGGCATTCCTTGGCTTGCAGGTGTATCGCTCTGGTCGAGTGGCTGCCCTCCCCTTTTGTCTGCACGTTGTCTTTCCTTTGCACTTGTCTGTGTCCGCATTTTCCCTTTTTATAGACATTATTCATACTGGATTGGGCTCACCCTAATAATCTCATTTTACCTTGACTATTTCTGTAAAGACCCTATTTCCAAATAATATGAGATACAAGGGATTAGGACTCTAATGTATCTTTTTGGGGGACACAATTCAACCCACACCGGTGTTCTTTCTAATCTTTCATGCTCCAAGAACATCCCTGCAGAGAACCCCATGGATGCTTCCTTTTAACCACCATGGTCTGTTGAGAGCAAACAGAACCAAGCTCATTCCCATTCACTGTTTGATTGGTCTTTTCAACCTCACTTGCGCACCTGCGACACCAAGGGAAGAGAAAAAATGAGCCCTGACTCACACCGCACACAGGAGGAGTGAAATGAGCAGTTATAATAAAGCAAGGCAGCTGCTGGATCTGCCTAACGTTGGTGTCATGAGCTTGTTGCCCCCTTGATCCACACCATGTGTAAGAACACAACTCACAAGATGTTAGAAGAAAAACTGAATCCTAGGGCACCTGGGTGACTCAATCGGTTAAGCATCTGCCTTTGGCTCAGGTCATAATCCCGGGGTCCTGAGATCAAGTCTCGCATCAGGCTCCCTGCTCAGTGGGGAGTCTGCTTCTCCCTCTCCCACTGCCCCTCCCCCCTGCCTGTGCTTGCTCTCTCTCTCTCAAATAAATAAAATCTTAAAAAAAAAGGGAAGAGAAACTGAATCTGGTTCATGTGTGGTCTCCTCATCTGTAAAATCCCAGGAATTGGGTAGTTGATTCCAGATGAACCACCATGAAACCTTGACCCAAGGTCATAGAGGGTAACCTGTATGCACTTCCAATTCTCCTTTCCCTTCACTTCATGGTTATTGGGGCACAAAAGACATATGTCACCCAGGAAAGTAAGAGGAAGTACCTATCAGTCATTTGAGCTGAAAGCCCGTGTCTATGTGTGCGAGTGTGTGCACCTGCATTCCTTTTTTTTTAATATTTTAGTTATTTATTTGAGCACAAGTGGTGGGGGTGGGTAGAGGCAGAGGGAGAAGCAGACTCCCCGCTGAACAAGGACCCAATGCAGAACTCAATCCCAGGACCCTGGGATCATGACCTGAGCCAAAGGCAAACACTTAACCAACCGGGCCACCCAGGCTCCCCCAACTTTCTTAAAAAATATTTTATTTACACCTGCATTTCTTCCTGCTTGCCTCTGAGAGAGATTATTCCATCTGTTTCCTGGATTTCTGACCTGTCTTTGGCCACAGATGCTGGCCTCCCTGCTTCTTCCCCAGCAGCTGGTCTTGTCATTTCCTCATGGAGGTCCCCCTGTGAATCCCACTGTTTGACTGGACATAGGAATGAGCCTAGCATTTCTGCTCATAGCTCCTGCTACGATCACCCATGTCCCTGGACTCTATGACCCCATCTGCCAAGTCACATGGGATGGCCACACAGTAAAAGATAGCACCCGGTAAAAGTCCACTGTTGTTCAGTGCTAATGAGGATGTGCTAATGGGCCTATTCTCCAGATAATCCAGATAGAATTCCTTCTCATATGTAGCTTGATCAACAAACAGTGCAATCTCATGTTTTCCTGCATTCGATGGAACCTGTGTATGTGTACAGTGCACATAATGTGGAGGCTGCTACCCTTGCCCTCTGGCCCTTCATGTATCCCACTGACACATATTAAGCACCTACTCTATGCCACGCCCTGTGCTAAGAGGTTGAGCCCCATGGCCCTGCAGTGTCACACCCTCAGTCACATTGTGACTGATGTCTGTGCCACTTCTAAGACTAAAGCCTTCTGCCCCTTGGCCTGTGCCAAGTGTTGGCCTTGGCTGCAGCAACAATTTCAGAAGTAGGCCTTATGTTTGTGTTACATTTTTACTTCTCTGAAGTTCTTTGTCATGATTTCATGCATTATTTCCTTCTGCTCAATAATGTACTCAGAGAGGGAGTTAGAGATGGGGCCACCTCTCTAACTCCCATTCCTGGGCTCTCTCTAACACCACAGGCCACTTTCTGTCCACCAGCTCCTCTCTGTGCTGCTTGGCTCTGGGTTGCCAACTTTATGAAAGTGTTTCCCTGGTTGAATTATTAAGAGCACCATTTTATATTTTATGATCACCCCAGCCTCCCGACATTCCCTGTTAGGAAGCATCTGGCATCCAGCGTTGCTCAGGACTCAGTTTGAAACCACCATAGAATCCACCAGAAGTTCCAGGTTGTGATCCTGGGGCTGACCCTATCTCCCAGACCCATGGGTGTGCGCCAAGAGGCCCCTAGTTGCCTTGTGTCACCAGTGCCCTCCACAGAAGTAGGTGGATGCTGCTCCACCTCCCAGGGAGGAGTGGAATGAGAGGGAAAGAGAGCAGGAGGAGAGCAACAACAGGAAGGGGCTGAGGGGAACTAAGACAAGAACCAGCAAGTAAAAGGGCCCCAGTAGGGGGAAAGAATACTGAGGATTGGAGGGGGGTCGTGCTGGAGAAAGGGAGGCACCTTCCAGTCATCTGTGTATCTTAAACTTCAGAAGCCCAGTAACTGTTGCTTGTCAGTGTCCCCCTAACGGAGTTCTTTTTCAAATACAAGAGTTTAATTATTTAAGGGGTGTTGCAAATAAACTGCCAGGTGCAATGTCCTTAGGTCTACTGTGAAGCCTCATGCAAGTGGACATTCTCCTGTGCTTCATGTATGAGCTCTGACATGGACCAAGAAGATTTTTAGTGGAAGGTATAGCATCACAAAGCAGACCACACGATGTGCTTAAAAGGCAGCATTTTCCATTTCTGAGTGATGCATGACAAAACAAGTCACTTTGTCCAAAATCCCTTTAAGGGTCTATCGGTAATTTGGTAAATAGAGAATGTGCTGGGGTTTACTTGAGAAAACCCATTTTCTATCATTTCATGAAGGTTTGGAAAAGTGGGTGATCCTGATGCCTTAAAAGCAAGACATATTATCCTTCTGGATAAAGGGAGCCCTGTTGAAATCTCCCTACTGCCAGTTCCAGTGCATTTTTTGCTAAAAACAAAATGCTGGCCCTTCTGTGTGTGGTTTTCCGACTTTTATAAATTGTTTATTAGATTTTTAAAGATTATTCCTATCAGGAGGTTTGGAATTTTAGTTGAGTCTTCTTAAAGAAAATTAATCTCACAAAGTTTTATGCTAGCTATTTAGTCTTGCAGGAGAATGAGTCCCAAGTATGTATGTGGCTTCTTGAAAGCAAGCTGAGCAGAGCCCCAGAGACAAACTCACAGCTGCCGGACAAAGAGAAAGGAAAAACAGTCCCTTGTTTGCATTCTGAAGGTGGGTAAAGCGGAGGGGTTTAAGCAAAATCCTGCTGCTTCTCAGAATGCAACCCCCAGGTCGGGGAGTCAAGTCAGAATAAACACCCACTTTATCAACACCAAAACCTGCTGTGTGAGACCTTAAGAATCCAACTGATAAAGACACAAATCATGTGGAATAAAATTTTGATCTGCTTCTGTCTTGATCTTGATGTTCACAATAGAACGGATATCATTGCTAGTATTTCAAACCCTGTAAAGTATGTGGTGATCAAGGAATATAGTATTTTTATTTTCTTTAGGGAAGTCAACTTACAAATTCACATTTTTTCTTTCTTTCCAAACTGACAGTATCTCTTTAACATTCAATGCTCAGAGAATAAAGTCTTAGGTTTCTATGCTATAAAGCTAGAAAAAGCATTAGGTGATAACAAGGTGTTAAGGGCTCAGCATGTGGGAGAAGGATGGTTTTGGCCTTCTTTGAAAGCCCTACTTTGACTGCTGTGGGCATTTCACCAATAAGAAAACCCAGCTCTGTGATGCCTTCAGAATAAGCACTAGCAAACCATGAGCTGAAGGCTAAGGTAAAATAAACATTATTCGCAAAGTATTAATTGGCACATTTGCTATTTTTGCTTTCAAGTAGATTGCATAAAGACATTGACTTGCCTGTGTTGATTCTCTAAGCTAGATATCTGTAAAATCTGAGCTGGGAGAGGACAGATGGTAGCTCAGAGAGTTGATTTTCTCAGTTATTGTTCTATGGCTGGATTGTTTTTGAAATCCCAATAGCTGATAAAAGACCACAGTACAGCCAACCCTTCTAAAATATCCACATGCAATCATAGAATTGTGAGTAATTTCTTTGTCATAGGTTTCAGGAGAAACTTTTTAAAAAGAAATTCATGGGTATTCTTGGAAGTTTTGAATGCTGGCAAAAATCAAGAGAAAAATGTTCTTATTGAAGGGGAAAAATAGCACTAAGCTCAATGAGAAAAATACTGAGTGATCTAATGGAACATATGGTTGTAATATATGAACTATAAAATTATGTTTTGATTCTTTAAAATTGTGGACTTTTATATCTTCATCATATCATAGGTGAGGCTGCTGGGCTCACCTTGCCTTCTACTAGCTCATTTTCTCTCCTTTAAAAAAAATATTTTTAATACCCACAAAAACTGTTTTGTTTTTATTTTCTCCTAATACCAATTTATAGTTTTGTTTTTAAGCAGTAAAAGTAATTTTCTTTAACTTCTTTTTCTATTTTGTTGAAAAACTCACATTACAGTGGGTCAGCTGTTGAAAAAGCGTAATAGCAAAATGAAACAGATAATGCATGTGTATTCTCAGGGAAGCCCAGCTGTGACCCTTCCAGCCGACAGAGCAAGGAGAGGCCACTGGAGACATCGTATCCAAACATCCTTGTCTCTGTTGTCAAATGTGTTCTGCAGAATAAACTTTATTTTATAAATTTCATATCATATCCTATTTGAACTTATTTTATTAGGGTAAAATTTGAAATGACCCTACTGTATACTAGGTAGAGTGTTGTAAATGTTGCAAATGTGCTTTTGTTACAATTTTGGTAGGCTTTCTCCCCAGGCACTATTATAAAATGAAAGTTGTTAATAAGTATCTAGCAGCTGTGAGCACTTCTCCACACAGTGGGTCACAGAGATTCCCACAGGCCTGGCTTGCCTTTGTTAAGTCCTGCCCTCTGGTTGTTTTAAAAGTCATAAGGAGGAAAGAGGGGCTCATAAAGATATTAAAACACTACAGGCATCAGCAGCGTGAACGGGGTCACTGAGGATGGAAACCGGGTGCAATTCAGAGATAGAAGAGGAGAAAGTGCTGGTTTCTTTGCTCATATCTTCATAAGCATTCACAATGGTGCAAATTTCCTGAATTTAACATGCACATATGTATCCTCAAATCCTCTGTTTAATAAGTATTTCCCAACATACTGCAATAAGCTTCCATAAAATGCTAGGGTCTGTCTCAGAGAACACTCTATTAACAAAGGCTAAAAGATAGACAAGTAATAGTCTTATTCATTAGCCCGAATCTCTCGGAAAGGAGATTACAGGTCCCTGTGGGTTCTCCCTCCAGTGCCAACAGAGCCTCCGATCTGAGCAGTCTTTGTCTAAACCTAATCCCCATGTCTACCCTGCCTCCATGAAAGGAACAGCTGGTCACCATCTGTACAATAAGAGTTTTCCTATTGGAAAATGTCATCCGATCACCCATCAACTTTCTTTTCTCAAGGCTAAATGACCCTGGTGCCTTGACCTCCCCCCTAGGTCTAAATTTCAAACCATCTAAGGATCTACATTCAATTTACAGAGCAAGGAAATCCTGACATGGGCAGAAAATAGGAGCAAGGAGCTGACTCTCAACCCTCCGTCCTGCCTGTATGAACTGTGCTAGCAGCATGACCGGCAAAAATGGTTAGGGCCCCAAGACACCCCATCCCCCTGCCCTGTCTCTCCAATCGGCCCCAGGCAGCGCTATCATTCAGCAGCCCCAAAGCATTTACTGGATACTCTCAGGTTCAGAACCTGGAATGACACCTGCTGGATTTCTTGTGAGTACTTTCTAAACACTTTCCCCTATTGAGTCCCTTTCTTGAGCTGCTTGCTTAGGTGTTCTTTCAAAAAAAAAAAAAAAAATTCCAGTTCTTTAAAGTCTATTCCTTATTCTGTTTTTCTTTAAACACATTATGAATGTTTTAAACCACAGAGTTCAGTACCTAATTAAGTTGTTTCTTGGTAAGGGAATAGTATATGTTTATTGGATTTTATTATGCATTAGAATATAGTCACATGTACCCAGTAGCCCAAAGGTGCATTCTGTCCAGATTTGATGTAGAAATGATGCCCGCGCACCTGCACTTTACACTTTATAGAATAACGTGGTGCAAATAGGTGTCAAGACAGAGGGTGCATTTTGTAATATTTTCCCTGTGGAAGTGGGAATAATAGTCTGGAGGGACCAAGCGACAGTTCATGAACTGGGCATCTGTGGATGGAAGGTGGGTGGGATATGCATGGAACCCTCTAGTCTTCTGTGCAGAGTCAGATCATCATTTCCAGGCCCTGCAAACTTGCCAGAGCTGCTGCGGCAGCCTCTGTCTGGGGCTGGGCTCCCCCACCAGCAGATCCTGGTTTGTCTGGGAGTCGATCCCAGGAAGCAGCCACAGGGGCTGGGGAAGTGGGACAGGGAAGATAATAGAGAATAGGTGTCAGGTGAGTCTCCATTGTGGGCAACTAGGGTTTAATCCCATGTGGGGTCTGGGGTGAAGAATTCAAAACACGCCACAGAGTTGTCCCCCTTGAAGGGTAGGGAAACTTCGTATTTAACCATGATTCTCCCCCATACTTGATGGAGGACCTTCCCCAAGGACATTAACTTCTGGTCCTCTGGCCTACCCCTCATACAGGGAGTCTGGTTCTTGGAGCAGGAAGCCATCCACAAGTATAGAAACAATGACAGCCATGGGCACGTGGGCAGAAACTGCCCCCCTGTACTGCAGTCTCCCGTCCCAAATGCCCTTATACAACCATCCTTCAGAGTCATGGGGCCTGAGAACAATCATCAAACACCAGTTTCATAGGGGTAAGCATTGCCCTCCCCTGGGAGTCACTCTGGACCTTGCTGTGTTGCGGACTTGTTTGCTAGTCATATCTCAGAACAGGTCAAGGGAAAGGAAGCTCTCAGCTTAAGAGAGACAAAATAAGTGACTAGAAAGTGAAAATATGGAAGAGCGCTATTGTCATGGCGTGCGCAAAAAACTATAAATTCCCAAGTAATGATTATTGAAACAAATGTGGGAGGGAGGGGTAGTCTTTATCAGCTCCTGAAAAAGAGGTGTTTCCTGGATGGTTTTATCCTACATTAACTACCTGAGAGAAGGCTAGGTGTCTGTGCTTTGAGGTCCTGATATACCTTCATATCTGCTGACTGTACACTGTCATGATAAGCTTTTTATTTTTCTGGCTTTGCTTTTATGGCTCTCCACAATGTCCAGCACAACATTAAGCATGGAGAAAGGGGGGAGGGCACAGAGGGGATCTGGGCCAGGGAGCTGGAGGAGGAGGACAGGGAGAGACCTAAGAAAATGGAACTGCAGGGCCTTGTAGCTCAGCCCAGGTTCCTGCAACAGATTTTTTCTTCAGCTTACAGGGAGAGCACACTGTAAAAAAAAAAAAAAAAAAAAAAAATCACTTGTTAGGAAATTGCTGGAAGGTTTGGTCCATATTCATCATTTGATAAGTAATTGCAAGCAGTTACTCCCAAAGGCTGTGGCTCTGTGTTATTCTGGGTTTGCAGACTGTCATCTGGATCCTTTGATCAGAACTATAATGCGTCATTCATCAAGGAGTTATGAAGGGTCTGTGGGCTAGATTCCACAGTTCAGCCTGAGAGCTGGTCCATACTCTGAAGGAGAAATAAATTTAAATGGCAGGAGGAGAAAGAAGACCAACCAATAATTAAATGTTACATGAGAATTTAGTGACCACAGATAAACAAATGGTCAAAAAGGAGACAAGGCTAGTAGATAATGTCAGTGTCTGCTGGGGGATCATGGGATGCACTGGCCAGATCCCCCTGAGAAAGTACAGGACTCATTACCATGGTTGCTGGAGCTACTGTCAGACCCTTGCCGACACATCAGCTGACAGCCACTCCACCCTCTCTCCAATGTCTGATGGGCATATGAGAGCCCTTGTGTGGGACAGCTCTGAAGGGCCATTCCAGGTCTGGAGCTCCCTATGGGGTTGGCTCAGGGCTCAGCTCCTCCATCCCGTTCTGCAGTCCTTCCTTCCCTTCCTTTCATGGGTGTTGACCCCAGATCCTAGGATCCAAGACCCAAGATCCTGAAAAACTTCCTGCACACATTCACCATTTCAGGGTCTGCTCTTCAGGAACTCAACTCATGGAAATATCTTTCAAAACATAAATCTGATCTTGAAAAGCCCCTACTTAAAACCATGGAATGTCTTTCTACTGTGCTTCCTG
This sequence comes from Zalophus californianus, assembly GCF_009762305.2. Lineage (NCBI taxonomy): Eukaryota > Metazoa > Chordata > Mammalia > Carnivora > Otariidae > Zalophus > Zalophus californianus. The sequence continues at coordinate 92,022,952 of NC_045602.1, forward strand.
TCAAGACCCCGACCCTTAACTTGGCCTATGAGGCCTGGCAAGATCTGACGCCCTCTCCAACCTCACCATGCACTAGTTTGAAGTTCAGCAGCTCCATCTCCCCAGCCTCTCACTGACCCTCTGATGTTCCTGGCATATAGCAAGCACGGACGTGTGATTAAATAAATGAACGAATGACTGGATGAATGAATTGAAGAAATGTGTTTGGGTCGGTTGTCCTTCCTCAAGTTCTCTCCTCTCTTTTGAATATTTAACTTGTAGATATCCTCCAGGACCTAACTTGAACTGTCCTTCCCCCAGAAAACCCCTGATCCTCAGACTAAATCAGGTCCTGTGATTACATTTTACTAGGTTCTTTTTCTTCATCCCACTGACCACTTTTCACTGTTTACTTCTCTGTGTGATGTATGTATTTCACATCTGGCTGGACGTGACTTCATTTCCAGCCGAGCCATAAGCTCCACAAGGGCAGGACCCCAACCATGCTTCTCTGTGTGCAGCATGTATATTTGGCCCACCAGTGGCCCTCAACAAGTATTTTCTGAAGGAAGGAAGGAGGGAAGGCAGAAGAGAGGGGGAGTAAAAAAATAGGGGGAAGAAAGAAAGGCAGGAAGGGAGGGAGGAAGGAAGGAAGGAAGGTAGGAAGGAAGGAAGGAGGGAAGGAAGGAGGGAAGGAAGGAAGGGAGGGAGGAAGGAAGGAAGGAAGGGAGGGAGGAAGGAAGGAAGGGAGGAAGGAAGGAAGGAAGGAAGGAAGGAAAGAAGGAAGGAAGGGAGGGAGGGAGGAAGGAAAGGAAGGAAGGGAGGGAGGGAGGGAGGAAGGGAGGGAGGAAGGAAGGAAGGAAGGGAGGGAGGAAGGAAGGGAGGGGTAACCATGGTTTAAAGACAAGCCCCACTGGTGTTGGTGTGGACTGCACATGGGAGGTCAACCTCAAAGGATGAACAGGGTTGCAAAGTTAGAAGTGGGATGGAGATTTCCAGGCAGAGAAGAAGCCTGGAGGAAGACCAGGAAAGAGGGTATAGACGTGGTGCCTGCTGAGGTGAGTGGAGGAAAGACAGTACAATTCGGAATTAGCAAATAAGATGAAGGGGCAAAGGCTGGGACTTGAAGCCAGACCAGAACCAGGCACCTGGAGGTTAAGGGAAACTTTGCTCAGGTCAACAGCTATGTCTTCCCTGGACCAGCGAGGGGGCCTTTAGCTGTTACAAGTGCTTTTCTTAATTGGATAGATTTTTTAAAGTGGATTCATACAAAGATCTTGTGTCATCAGCTATGCCAACCTCCTATTGTCTCAGTACAAAAGGGAAAGTTCTTAGCCTGCACTCTACCCACACAATAAAGCTCTGAGAGTCAAGATTTGGGGGGGGAGCACTATGTCACCCCTCTGCCAAAAGCACCGTCAGTGTATTGTTGATGAAAGACCTACACATGACCTTTAGGACATTGTTCCATGGTTGGGGACCAGGAATTAAGGTGAATTTTAAGATCTTACCTGTACTTAGCACCCACATTAAAGGGATGCTCTGAGAAGCAGGCCTGATAATCCATGAAAAAGGACATGAGCTGCATCCATGGATGACAGAAGCTTGCCAAGGAGATGAGGAAAAGCAGTTCACACACATTCTCAGACACTCTCTGGTGTGTTGGGAAAGGTGAGGGCAGCTCTGGGTGCCTGGGGGGAAGCAGGGAAGTAGGAGACTGGGTAGCTGCAGAAAGCGCATCAGAGAGAGCTCCCAGCTGCAGGGAGGATCTGAACCTTCCCCGGGAGCCATGGAGTCACAAAGACAGGCTGGCGGAAGGCGACTCGTAGCTCTCAGGTTTTCCAGCGTAAAACCCAGAGGGTGGGCCCTGGCTTTGGGGGTGGGGGGGGGAGCAGACTCCACATTATTCTAGAACCAGTCTTCCACTGCAGCAGGGTGAGGTCCCTGGCTTGGAGGCAGGTGGTTGGTCTTCAGAAATGACAAGGCAGCCCCTGCTACTTATTCCTTTGAGATTCCACGCAGCTTCCCATGGATGGACTCAAACTGCTGCCTCCCTCCAGGGAAGGGGCTGGCCGTGTGCTCGGGCCTGCGGTCAGGACCAGAAACTGCATAAAGCTCACCCCGAGCTCACCCCGAGTCGGCACCACTGCCGGGCCTTCATATGAATGATTGCACCTAATCCTCACAGCACCCTGCCAGGTCCAGGCTATCATTATACCCATCTCACAGAGATGCCACCCGAGGCAGAATGTCAAGGCTTTGGTCTTGTGATAAACAGTCCATAATGGCTGGGGTGGACAGGTGGGGACATGTAGCAGGTCCAGTGTGGCACTCAGGATTTGTGCTGCCCACAGGGCCATCTTCTCTGAGGCTTTCGTAACTCCAGGTGATGAACACGTCCTCTTTCCACAGCTCTGTCTTCCAGACCTGGAAGGACTAAATTTTCCAATCTCCAGAAGACAGCAGGATCACGCCCTTCTCACTAGTAGGATTACTTTGGTCATTGCTAAATTAGAACTAACGTACCCTAGAATTTTTAGCCCTGTCATGAAGGGTAACCTATACCTACCTAGGGGGTAACCAGTTCCTCAGAAGGGATTGCAAGGTGCAAATCACCATCAGCCCTCTGATAGTGTCCAGTCACTGGCTTATGTGCTGATGCACTCATTGATCTGGTCCAAGTAAGCTGAAAGTCAGACTCCCTGAGCATGAGCACTGCAGGGTTGGGTCCCCAGCGTCCTTTGTGTGAGGGTACAGTAACCTCTGTGAGAAGTGTGCCTACACCCCCTGGGGTTCACTTGGAAAGAATGGGCCTTGTTTCCTCACTGAATTCAAACAACAGCCCTCTTGTGTGTTTGTACTTTGACCTCACTCGAGCCCTCAGCTGAGGGCATCAAACAAAGTAAACCGCCTTTGTGGCGATGAATGGCGTTCTCCTCAAACCCAAGCTGCTCATTGCCTTTGCTCTGACCTTCGCCTCTGGGAAGGGAATGAGCAAATTGCCCCCAAGTCTGAGTCAGTGTGGGCCCCAGATAAGAGGAACGGGGCTCTGAGCCTGTGCCAGCATTGCGTCCCTCTAGCAGGCGTGGGGTTTCAGGAAAGGTTAATGAGGCCAAAAATAAAATGCAGTGTTCTCCGCCCTGTGCCCACTTACACCTCCCGCTGCCAGGACAGTGGGGAGCTGTAACGTACTGGGCGCTGTGCCAGAAACCCCAGCTGGGGTGGGGGAGGCATTTATCTCCCTGGACTCTGAGCCTATTCATGAGCAGTCTTAAAAAATAAAATCCAGCCCCCACCACTCCACTGCTGCCTGGCACTTAGCTGCATCTTAATGCCTCTCAGTGGAGGGTGCTTGCTGAGGCTTCCCTATACTCCCCAGTGAGGCCTGAGCCCCTCTCCCGTTCCCTCTGTCTCTCTGTCTCTTCCCTGCCCTTGCCCCTAGATACTTCAATGTGTGTCCCCTAAAAAGAGGAAAATTCTCTCACTTCAAAAATGATCCTAATGAGCAAATTAAGACCAATACAAACCTATTAGCGAATTATAGGCCTTTTACAAATTTCAATAATTGTGCCAATAACATCCCCACGGCAGGGAAGCTCCCGGGTCATGTTGTCCCTTGCTGTCATCTCTTTGGCCTCCTTGAACCTGGAACAGCTCCTTACCTTCCTTTATGTCTCACGGCCGGGGCATTTTAGTCAACTGCAGGTCAGTTTTGTATCATGGCCCTCAGTTAGGGCAGAGGGCCACGGGTCTAAAACCTTGACATAACCCCTCTCCCGCCATGCACCCTTCCTGTGAGAACTCTTCTTTTTAGATTTGAATGAGGAGCTGAGAATCTAAACACGAGAAACCTCACCCGGAGTCCCAGTGATCTGGACACAGTGGTCCAGGAGAGGGAAGAAGGCCAGCCGGCTCCTTCTCGTGCTTCCCCAGAGCAGTTGGCCTGTTCCTTCCTCAGGGGTGTCCTCCAGGAGCACAGGGTTGGCAGGGGTGCAGCCCAACAACCCAACCCCTCTGAAACCAAGGGAAGAAGATTCAGGAGTGATTCAGGAGGCAAACACCTCGCTCTCCTCTAGCTCAGAATCAGCTTCACCCTCAGAGGAGATCACAGGGAAGGCCCTGGTGTGGTGTTCCGTTATGTCCAAGCTCTGCCTTTGTCCTCAAAGTTCCTCCTGTCTTCGTCCCAGAGGAAATTGGAAGGAGAGCCTTATCATCCATGGTCTTAGTCTGTGTTTCCCCTAAAGAAGAGCCATTCCTCTCTGTTCCCAAAGAATGGCAAAGAAGCTTCTGCATGGGCATCTGTTCCAAGGGATTGGCAGTGGCTGCTCAGAACCTGAAACCATGTCCTGGTTCAGTGGGAGACCATGCAGGGGTTGATCCGAGATGTCCCTGGTAGGGAGGGCAGAGGTAACAGTATGCGCAGCTGTTTACCTGACTCACCTCTCCCTTTCTTGTATCTGAGAGCCGAGCCCTGGGGGAAAGCACCTACACTGAACTGCTTTTAGGGCGTCCCAGGGGAGGCACGTGCCTGGAGCTGGGAACTGGAGGTTAGCTGCACCACTGTGTCCAGGGCAGATCCGGCGCAACCCAGCCAGGCGAGGAAATGTGCTCCACACATGTTTGTGGACCTGAGCTGTGTTGTGTGGGTTTAGTTGAGGAGGTAGCTGGGGCAGAGGGGAAAACGTCAGGGCTCGGGGGAGGGAAAGTGGATGAGCTCACACTTGGGCTGCAGCTGACCCCAAATCTGAGGCTTACGTAAAAAAGCCTGGTGACTCAGACTCATATTTGTGTCCACTTACTTCTCCAACCCCCTCAGAGCAATGCAAACCAGATTGTACAGGATCCCTTGATTGTTGCAAAAGCCATGTTATTTTCAATGGAGGGCTCTGAGGGCTCTGATGATGACCTGAGCCCATCTGGGTTGCAGGGATTCTGACCGTGAGATGCTTCCAGACCTGGACTCCCCTGGGGCTGTCCAGCCCAACATACTGGGGCCTCAGGTTCACCAGGTGCAAAAATACATCCTCAGTTATCGTTCAGAATGCTCCCTGTTGGAGGGACAGGTAGCCAGGCTCTGGGATCCCTGTCTTGCTGATGACACAAGGCCTCATGCTCAAGGACCTCACCGAAGGGACACCAGAGAGAAAAGGAAGAATTCTCCAGGAAAGGGGCGGGGGAGGGGGTGGCTGCTTCTACTTTAACAATGAATTAGCCGAACTGCCAAAAATACTGTTCCTATTTGTTTATCAAAACAGAGCTAGCATCCTGAGATTTAGATAAGACACATGCTAAATTGGGCAGCTGCACCGGGCTAAGGGAGTGAGGATTTGCCTGTGATGCAAATTTAAAAACAGCCTGCCCAAGCCAAGCGCCAGTAATTGCCTAGAGTGTGTAGGCCGTGAGAGGTGAGAGAAGATAGGCAAGCTGTGAATTTTACACTCTTGCAAGTGTGCTTATAACCATCTCTCTGCCCACTTGCACATTCCCCTCCTTAGCTGCTGGGCCTGGGCCTGCTCTTGTCAGTCAGGGTCTCCTACACACGACCTGGCCCAGCCCTTCCCACTGCTCTACACTTTGCATGCTTAACGTCTTAGAACACAATTCCCTGGTATCTGCAAACTCCCACCTGCATGCAGGGTTTCTCTTTTCTCCCGGCACGCACCCTACAAGCAGCCTGATGCCCCTTCCTTCTGAGGCTGTGCCCTCCTGGCAGGACTGGCTCTGGGATGCCAGGCTCTGCAGTTAGCATGTCCGTGGCTCTGCCTGAGCTCATCTCCCTGGGGAGCTTTCTGAGCCATTGCCGTGAACTTGATGTGTGGCCTCGTGGCCCCCAGAGAGAATGGCAAGCAGGGGTCGCAGAGCAGAAGCAGAACCACTGCTGTGGTCCGTAACTCCAATAAGGCTAATTGAATCTCACGCTTGGGGATTTGGGAAAGATTTCTCCCATGCATGGGGCTCCCGGGCTGTCTTCAGCCGGCGGGCCTCTGGCTCTGGTACTGTGGGAGGGTTGGCACTTGGATCTACCCATGCCGAAAGGGAAAATTCCAGCCTCAAGAGATCAGTGCCGTCAAGCCCACGTTGTCCATATCATGCAATCTAGTCTGCTCTCTTCCCTCTGAGCAGATGTGGGTCAGCCCAGGGTGGGAAATACCCGCCAACATGTCCAGACTCAGAATGCCTGAGAACTCTCCCAGACATGTGGCTGCCCTCTTGTTGCCATCGGGTTCCAGCAACCAGGAGCTCACAGGGTCTCTTCCTTCACCGGCACACGGGCCTCTCCCAGGGTCGCGATGGCTCCAAGGGAGTACTGCAAGACATGGGCCTGTTTGGTTCTGCAGGCCACGCGTTTTAGACTTTTGATATAATCTCCAAAGGATGTTACTCAGAGTCGCCATAAAAAACCTCAATGTGTGTTTAAACTGTTGTTCAAGGTAAACATTTGAAACATGCCACACATTTTATAGATTTATTTGGTTTTTGTTCATTTTTAAATGCATCTGGGAACTCATGGAGCACAGGCATCCCCCCCCCCCCCACACACACACATAGCCCTCCTTGATTAACTTCGGCGGGGGGGGGGGGGGGGGGGGGCATTCTTACTCTTCCATTGAAATGTAAAATGATAACAACTGTTCCTCTTCTTGCCTCATTTATTTAGTTAAGAGACGCCTGGGAAGAATGTTCCTGCTATTCCCTGCCTAATACAAAGCCAAAAGACCAAGGCATTTGTTAAGTGTGAACATCCAAGTGGCCTTCGGACAAATATTCTTTCAGTTCCGCAAAAGACACCTTTAAAATTGGTTTGTGTTGGAGCATGTGCTTGCTGTAACCTGGACACTTAAGTACAGTGACATCATTTCTGTGTTGTGCGAGGCAAGCTCTCCAGAAAGGGACAGGATTCGCCTGTATTTGCAACCTCTGGCCTCGTGACTCATCTGTTACCCCGGGAGGGGGCAGGAGACTTCAGAGAGGCTCCATTGTGTGTGTGGTGAGGCTGGCTTTGGGGGCTTTGGGTCCTCAGGCATTGTGACTGATACACAGGTGCCCAGGTCCCTTCAAGGAAAGACGGGGGTGTGGTCAGCAGGGCCTTCTGGCTGTCAGCATCTTCAGTCTGGCTCAGCAGCAGACAGCCACCCTGCTGGAGGCAGTCTGCAGCTGGTGACAGATGACAGGCAAGCGGGCTGTAAAGGCTTCCCCTGGGGGCCCAGAGCCAGTGGGTTTGAGGGGAAAATTATATGTGAAAATGACATAAACGGTAAGAATGCATTGGTACGGTCAGGTTACTCATTGAAAGAACAAAACAGTGATGACAATTATGACAGTCACTCATAACCTTACTTCCAGGGATAGAAATTATTAGCGTATCAGTGTACTTCCTTCCAGTTTTCTCATGACTATGTCTACACAAAATTGCTTTGTTTTGTCTTGTTTTTTTTATAGGCTTGAAATGGTATGCACCATCCACAGATTCGAATCTTGCTTTTCTTTCTAACATTCTAATGAGCATTTTCCCATGACAGGATAAAGATTTCTCATCAGAGCTGGATTCTGCTCAAATAGCAAAGGGGAAAAAAAGTTTGGCTTTTGCAAATATTTTGATGTATAGCCTTGTGTCCTGGCGCCGCTCTGTATCCAGGATGTAGCTGGACCCCACGCTGTGTGAGAAGCTAGGATGTTGGGGGGAAGGCTGGGCGCTGGGGGAGTCACCTGGGGTCCTCCCTCTTTCCCGTCACTTTCTAGCTAAATGACAAGTCAACTAGAATTTCTTACCTCGGTAGCTTCCTTCGTAGGGGCTAGTCATCCCTCATTTTCCTGAGGGTGGCCAGGTCACCTGTTCTCTTAGGATTCGCTCCACGCATTCACTCACACCCTCACATGGAGCCTGTCCAGGGAAATTGCTGGGTTACAATGGAAGAGAGATTTAGTCCTTGTCTCCAAGAAACTATTCTTGCTAAAATCATGATCTTATCAGCACACGGTGATGGGAAAAGAAGGGATATGTTCTCTAATCCCTAGTATTAGATATAATCTGGCCAAATTCTCTCTTATCACGACAAGAAAGCTGAGGCCCAAGGAGTCCGGGTGCTCAGGGCCTCACAGTCAGACAGCCCGTTCTTATTCCTGGCGATTCCATTGCATTTGTGATAGGTAATAAATTAAACACTGTGTATATTGTTTATTTATTTATTACCACATTGCTTGTTTCTTATCATTGCTTATTTCTGCCACGCTAGACAGTGTTTCTCAAAATGTGTCCCATGAAGCACTAATTGCATGGAAAAGTAAGAAGGTTGTTGTAATAAGAGGCTCTATGATCAAGGAAGTTTGGCGTATGTTGGGTTAAGAAAGTGAAACAGATTCTTTCCCGAAGGGCTTGTGAGACTTCCATGTGTAACATAGTCCATGAAACTGTCAAGGGGAGGATGTTATGCATCTGGTTTCCAAAATCATTTCACAGGACATACGCAAAACACAGTTTGGGAACGCCTCCTGGATTTGCACTGTCCTTACACATAAGCCTCTCTGATTCAAACAAAATTGCTGAAAATGCCATTTGAATGACATATTGTCTCTAATAAAAACATCACTATTTTCTAAGAATGCACAAAGTGTTTTCAAGTTGGAAAGCCTGATGGTCTCACTTGATTAATAAAGATCCTTCATAATCACAAACACCATTAGTCTATATGGACCAGAGAGTAATTTGCTGGTATCTTACATAGATACTTAAGTAGAACGTGCTCCTCTCAGCAATTACGTTTTATAATATTTGTATTTGAGACTGCAACTTGTTTCCCCATATTCATTCTCACTTACCTCCTCTTATTCACAGAATCCTCATACCCCCCAGACATTTCCCAGCCATTCTTGCAGCTATGTGCAGATGTGGCCATGAGACTATGTTCTGGCAAATGGGATTGACCAGAAATAGCATGGGCTTCTTCTAAGTCTCATCCTTCAAAGGAAGCTGCTTGCTTCCATGTTCTCCTTCCCCTCCCACAGGCTTGAATGCAAATCAGACAGTGCTGGACCAGTGCAGGTACCACCTCGGGGGCTGAGGGAGTGAGACACTGAAAGGGACCTGGGTATGAAGACTGCTAATTGTCTCCCAGCATCCAGTTCCACCTCAATCCCAGTCTTAGCACACGGCTTCCCAGCTCAGGACTGCATTTCCTAGACTCTGGTGGCTGCATGTGACCCTATGACTAAGTCATGTCCAGTGAGCTGTGAGCAGAAGGGATGAGTACAACTCCTTGATATCTGCGTAAAAAGAAGCTGCGTGGTCTCCACTTCCTCCTTCTCCTTCCCACAGCCTGGAAGTCAGACGTGGTCCTGGTGAGCCCTCTTCCACCATGAAGATGAAGGCAGAGCCCAGAGCGTGGTGGAGCAAGGCCACACAGGGTCTCCTTCCTTTGGGAACCAAAGTCATTCTACTCCACTGAACTACCTATACACATGTGGACTTATATATGAGAAAAGAATAAACTTCTATTTTATTTAGGCTCCTCTAAGATTCACTCTCCTTTAAAGCAACCAGATCTGTATCTTAACTAATATACCCACACTTATCCTTCACATATTTTAAGATTATTTTTTGTGCTGTCTTATCTGTATCCTTTGAGTCTGGCTTATGGATATTAATAAACTTACTTGGAGCCATGAAAAAAAAGTCCATTGTCTCTGAAATTGTCACAGTGGTACAGTCTTTTTGCACTTTACCTCCAAGCACATACCAAAGATATTTTGTTTTTATTTTTATTTTCCAAAGATATTTTTTAAAATCCTGTTCAGGCCTCCTTTTTATGGAGTGTGCATTTAAATCATTATAAATCATCTCTATAAGCATGATCTCAATTGGATCATGCTCTTCCCCTTTCCTATTTATTTTTCAAATTTTTTTCCTATAGGTCTCAAGAGACCTTTGAATGCGACAAACTTGATCCAAGCACTAATGAGGTTCCATTTGATTTTTTTTCCTCTGTTTTTTAGCCAACTTTTCATTCTTGCTAACTAAAGCTGATGCAGTGTTTTCCTCTAATAACTGGTTTGTATTCCTTAAATTCTTTTTTGGCTCATCAAAGTGAGCTACAGCTGCTGGACAGCTCATAAACTGCCTTGCCTTTTTATTTTATTCTTCCTTTATGTACAATACTTACACAAAGCCAGATTTTATCCTAATTGGTACCCTTGTTTTTTTATGTGTCTTTCAAATTAGAGGAATTTCTATCCACTGTCTTTTAAAGAATACACATTGCAATGCATTATGTAGATGAAAGCATTTTGGAATCAGGACTGTCTTTCCACAATTCTCAGTAGGACTCAGCGGTGTCCAGAGACCATGGCATCATTGCCAACCCAGTGGAGATCTTGTTTATGAGTAGAGGATAAAGCAGTCTAATTCCAACCCACAGAACTGTTCCCTCCCTCATTCTATATAACGATGCATGCATGGTTCCAGTGAGCACAACTGGACCATCCTTTCTGGAATACCTGGTCAAACTCTTCCATTTTGCCCAATGAGCTCCTCATCCAGACACCAGTCAGGTTTCTCTACGAGACCTGATCTACACACAGCTCATTTTTGTCAGCCCTTCAGCTTTTTGGTTGCTTCCTGTGCAGACCATATTGTTTGGAGCATCAGCTTCCCCTTCTGATAAATCTATAAACATTTTCTCCAGATACAAAAAAGTAGAAGGCACAATTTCATTGTTTCAAAATGGGCTTTCTTTGGTCACATTGTTCATGACAGCAGGTGCCGGGCGGCGCCGTCCCCCAAACTCTCCTTCAGGACACAAGCATGCCCCGCTGCTGGTCATGTTGCTTCCTGGCAAACCCCAGCACCTGTGTGGAGGAGGAGACTCAGTTTTCATTTCTTGCTCTGAATATGCTCCTTTGTCATCTTCAGTCTGGCCAGGCCAGGAAAGATCTCCAGGCTTGTTCTGAAGCCCTATAGGTCCCGGGTTTTCACGTGAAAGTGTGTGGTGGTTTTCCCTTCCCTCCTTTTCAACTGACTGACACCAGCAGCATTCGAGGGCCTCCCTGGCCATACTTGTTCTTCCCTCGGCCCCAGGAAGAGCACACTTCTCACAAAGATGGTATAGTTGCAAGTTTCCTCCCTTGGCCCCACTGCCTGCCTCCCTATAGGATCCAACATATTCCTAGAATTTTCTGCAGGCTGACTCAGATATCCTGAAGCTCATTTTCAAGAAAAGGGCTGTCTTGAGATTTGCCTTGAGGGTGTGCACCTACTTGGGAGAACATTGTCTCTGAGAAGGGGCTTTTAGTCTGCCCCTTCATTTCCACATTTTATATTATATTATATTATATTAATTATATTATATAATTGTTTTATTATTTTATTTTTATTATTTTTTCCACATTTATTTTAAAAGACAATTTTTATGTTACTGCAGACCAGATCAACATATGCCTTTTGTTTCCCAATGTATATTGCTATTTGCTTGTTCAGTCTTTTTTTGGAGTTTATAATAATGTGACACACTGGGTCCTTGGCAACCACACCTGAGTTTGCTCTCCTTCTCTGCCCACCTTTGCAGCACTGATGGCTAGTCTTTAGCACCAAGTATAAAGTCTTCCTTCATTGTGCACTGATGAGGTACACCCCATGGGATACAGGGTGCTTGTTATTCCCCAGACCTGTATTTATGTTGAAACCTAAACCCAAAGTTCAGACTCTTAACCACGAAGTCACCCTTTCCAGGAACCGCTCTCTCTGGGCCGCTCACAGCACAGACTCCCATTATGACTAACCAAAAGGAAAAGTAACCAAAATATATTCCATTTCTCTTTGCTCTTTTGCTCTCTCTCCCACCTCTCTATTTCCATTAGTACCCTCTTGGTTTACCCGAAGGCTCGAGAATGCTCTTCTCGTGTTCAGCGTAAGAGTGCAGCTCCCAGGGCCATGGGGAGGAAAGCCCTACCGATGATCAGTGCTAAAGGTCTGCCCCACAAGAGAAATGCAGGAAGACCATGTTGGTGAGTGTGCTGGCCACAAGGGGGATGCCCGAGGCTCAGTTTAGACTGCTGACCATCACTCTGTGTCTGCCTCTGTGTCCTCACCTATGAAGCAGGAGGTTTGAACACAATGATGTGGCATGACTGGTATCTCTGTGTGTTACAGCATGGCTGAGGCTACTTCAGGGCCTGAAAGTACAGGCTCTCCAATGATACAAATCACCAAGAAAGACATTTAGATATGAGTTAGTAGCAACAAATGAAAGGCTAATATCCAACCTAACTAAAGAGATAGAAGAGCTGGGCTGAGGCTCAGTGGACATCAGTAGCCTGCTGTACCATGCCTTGTCTATCAATTTGGTGGGGTCATGGCCGGTGGTGGGGAAGAAGGGTTATCATGTGGATAGGGTGGTCTGAGAAGGCCTCAACCTCTTTTATTTTTTTAATTTAAAAGCAATCTTAAATGTCCAGAGAAGTTTCAAGTACAGAATTGAGACCTTTTCTCCTGAACCATTTGAGAGTAAGTTACAGAGTGGACACCTTATCCACGTCCACTACTCTCAGAGCCATAGTACAACCACCAAACTCAGGAAATCACATTGACATGATAGACTTTTTTTTTTTTTACTTCGCTTAAAATATTTTAATAATTTTTTATTGTTATGTTAATCACCATACATTACATCATTAGTTTTTGATGTAGTGTTCCATGATTCATTGTTTGTGCATAACACCCAGTGCTCCACGCAGAATGTGCCCTCTTTAATACCCGTCACCAGGCTAACCCATCCCCCCACCCCCCTCCCCTCTAGAACCCTCAGTTTGTTTTTCAGAGTCCATCGTCTCCAATGGTTCGTCTCCCCGTCCGACTTACTCCCCTTCATTCTTCCCCTCCTGCTAGACATGATAGACTTTTTTATCTTGAGACTGCACCACCCCCCCGCCAAATGTCTCCAGTTGTCTCAGTAGCATTTTTTGTAGCAAAAGGGTTTAGATCAGAATCATGGGCCACATTTAGCTGCCTTGTACTGTGAGCTGTCTTCAATCTGATATCCACTTGGTCTTTCTTGATTTGCATTTTGCAGAGGGCTGGCCTCAGTTATATTGTAGAATATACCCCAGTTTGGGTTTCTTTGCCATTTCCTTGGTATTAGATTTAAACTATGCATCATTGGCAGGAATATTCCAGAAGCTATGTGGGTTCTTGCATTCTATCAAGTGGTGGTCAATTTTGACTTACCCCATTTCTGATTGTATAATATCCTGAGGGTTTGGTGCTCAATCCCTGAGCCATCTATCCCTCCACACTCAAAGCAATAACTTACATTGTCTATCACACGTGTGGTAATACTGTGTGCTTCTGCCTCGGGATATGGGAGAGGGAACAATGGGAGAAGGTTATACGGCACTTGGACCGGGTTCTATACGTGATTTTCTAGTTCAAAGACTGCAGGCTTACAAATCACAGAATAAACGCTGTCCACAATTTACTTGATCAGAAATAAGCAGGCTTGCACCTTTCATGTTCTGTGAGGGGTAAGTTGTTTAAATAGGGACAGAATAACTTCAACATAAAACATACTGTCAGTTTGTCAATATTTGGTTCACGCTTATTGATTCTCATTGGTAGCAAAAATGTAGATAAAAACCAGAGGGGTTTTTTTTTTTTTTCATTAAGAAAAAGAAATTGTGCCTTGGCTTTATAATTTAGAGAGTTCTTTCCAGGACTGGAAAAGTTGAATCCAACATAAGTTCTGGACTCTGAAATGGGGAGGAAACCAGCAGGAGCCTAAACCCATGAATTAACTTTCAAAGAAAAACATTTCCAATAGATCCAATGAAATATTCATTTATTGTCAAATGATAGCCCCTCAGAAAAATCTGCCATCCAAAACCTCCTAAAATAAAATTTCTAGGACTTCTCAGTTTCTGGCATTCAATTACCAAACCAGCAAAAATTTTGTGTGTATTTGGCTAAGCTCTTGGAAAATAATACAATTGAACAATTTGAAATGAGACAATATGATTGATCTAAAGGCCAGAGTAAAACATAAGGAATGAATTGTCCTTTAAGGGCTGGACCAAAACAAGTTCTTCTATTACTAGTACTATACTGAAGTAAGAAATACTTATTAAATTACTGAGGGAAATAGAAATAAAATTTATATTCAACTGCCATGTCAGATAGGTTGGAAGGGGATATGTCTCCTAAAAATAACCCCTTTGAGTCTCCACTGTAGTCTGCAGATCAAGGAAACTGGATTCTGGCCTAACACAGTGTCTGGTGCATAGTAGGTGTGCAACATGAGCCTAAATGAATGAATTGTCTTCAATTCCAGGGACCTCAATAATCAGGGCAGTGAGGCATCAAGGGTTAAGTCTCCATTTCATACATCTTTTTTATTTTTTAATTTTTTTTAAGATTTTTTTATTTATTTGTCAGAGAGAGAGAGAGGGCACAAGCAGGGGAAGTGGCAGGCAGAGGGAGAAGCAGACTCTCTGCTGAGCAGGGCGCCCGACGCAGGACTTGATCCCAAGACCCTGGGATTGTCACCAGAGCCAAAGGCAGACGCTTAACCGACTGAACCAACCAGGCTTCCCTTCATACATTATTTTAAAATATATATATATATATTTATTTTAGAGAGAGATAGAAAGTGTGGGGAGGGAGAGGGACACAGGAAGAGGGAGAGAGAGAATCCCAAGCAAGCTCCACACTCAGCACGGAGCCTGACTCGGGGCTCAATCCCACGACCCTGAGATCATGCCCTGAGTGGAAATCAAGAGTTGGATGCTTAACTGACTGAGCCACCCAGGCGCCCCTCATTTCATACATCTCGGAGCATTTACTCTCCTGCTCCTGTTTGCATATGGCGATTAAAAGCACACACAGATGTACTGCTTTATAATGTCCTGGTCACTTGCTTGTTGTAGAGATAGAAGGGGGTAATTGAGCAAGGCCCCAGCATTGAGGGATGCAGAGTTGGGGGGAGGCATAACAGATATATATTGTATGTTCCAAATTGCAAGCATTGGTGTAAATGCCCAAAATGAAGGATAAAACGGTGCTGGGAAAAAGAGCTAATGTCACTAGCTGTTGTCTGGGTGGCTCAGCCAGTTAAGCATCTGACTCTTTGGTTTCAGCTCACGTCACGATCTCAGGGTTATGAGATCAAGCCCCACAATGAGCGAGGAACCAGCTTGAGTTCCTCTGTCTCCTTCTCTTCTGTGCCTCCTCCTGCTCTAAATAAATAAATAAATAAATAAATAAATAAATAAATAAACAAAATCTTAAAAAAAAAATCTCCCCTGCTGTTTAAGTTTGCTTAATGTTGAATTCTGTTCCTGCAAGTGAGAATCAAGCCTTGATGAAGTCCAAGAGGAAGGAAAAAAAGCTAGCATTTATTTATCTCTGACCATATGAGAAACACTGCAGTTTTAATCCATTATTTTATTTATTGCTCCATAAATTTGTGGTTGCTCCCATTTTAAAAATGCAAAAACCAAAACTCTGCTGGATTAGACCAATCCAGGAAGAGGTAGCCCCTGGCTCAGAACCAGGTCTTGTCATTCCACCACTGTGCCTTCTGGGTAGCAGGAGGGGGAGGGCACGAACAAGGTTACTAACTCCAGAAACACAGCTGTGATCCTGGGTTTTTGTGGATTTGCTTTGATTTTCCTTTCTTCTTCATTCATTCTTTTTTCACTGTATCAGTATTTTTCAAGAGTTTGCTTTGAATCAGGTTGTATGTAGGCTCTGGGGCTGCAAGAGTGACCAAGATTTTGACCCCCACAGAGCTTAGTGTCTGGGGTGAGACGGTGAATCAGGGTAAAGTGATTAAGGCTGGCAAGTGCTATGAAGAACAGTGAGAGGGTGCAGAATGAGACAACAGCAGGGGGCGGGGGAAGCGGGCGGCGGGGAGTCCTGGGGGGGATGGAATGGCCAGCACAGTCAGAAGCCCATTCACAGATGTCAGGTTTCAGAGCTCCACAGACACTGGATCCCCAGGCATCCTGGACTGAGCTGGGCCCTCCTCCCCTGGGCCTGACCGCCCGCTCAGATGTGCTGTCTTATGCTCTCTGGGGCCAGGGAGAAACAACAGTGAGGTTATGCAAGTGCTGTGGCTGGCTGTGGTCCATACCACCCTGGAGCTTACGGTCTCCTCTGAGCCACATCCTCCTCTTGGCCCCCACAAGATTTACCCAGGCCATTTCTTGGGCTTCTACTGGCAACTCTGGTGTTCTGCTGGGCTTCTGAGCCTTGAGCATGGGACTCTGCCTCCTTTGTTACTCCTCACAAAACTTTTTAACTCCCTTCTCCAAAGAATGAAACTACGTCTCTTCTTCCTTCATGCATCATCACCCAGCATGCGCCTGGGGACCTGCTCCAAAGTAAACAGCCACAACCTGCCCACCTGCCCCTTCCTGAACCAGGTGATCCCATGCACTTGTGTGGAAGAACTGGCCCTGCTTACTCTTAAGCCCACCATAATGGTCACCCCAGCTACAGTTTTTTCCACCCCCCCAACCTCACCCAACCCCAATTTGGAATGCCCGCCAATAGCCAGTCCATCCCTTTTGTCTCTTGTGGCTCTTCCTGGCTTGGTCCCCTGTCCCCACAGCTTTCATAAATCCCAGTACACCTTACAGCTACAGCTACCAGACTATGACTAGATTAACCCCACTTCAAAGAGAGCTGGAAATGGAAATGGGCATCACAGTTCTGACTGGGGGTCAAATGGGAGTTCTTGGTCTGTGCGACTGGATCCATATGAAGTTACATAAGGAACTACACTTGATCCCATGCCATCACTTGATTCAGTTCTAGCTCACATTTTACCAGCTCTCCTGGGACCACCTGTCACAGTCTCATGGCATTCATTAAAGGAAAGAAGAGAGAGACAAGGAGTCTTAATCAAAATAAAAGCCATTCCGTTTTTCATTTAAAAATTATTTAAGTGTCCGATCTAGTCCTGGTACCTGGTGAATATGTGCAGTTCTTCTCCTTAAAGCAACCACAGTCTAATGAAGAAGACTGAGCTAGTCATGTTTTGCCACATAACCAACAACCTCAAAATCTCAGTGCCTAGAATGGCAAATGTTTCTTTTCCTCACTCACAGACCTGTAGGTTGGCTAGGGTTGGACTCTTCTTGGCTGGGTTTGGCTAAGTTCAGCTGAGTTCACATGCAGGCTGCACATGGGGTTTAGATCTGCTCTATTGGCCAAGCCCAGCATTCTGAGGATGGGAATAGGTACCACATTCACTCTAGTGGGAGGGAGGTGGTGCACAACCCCATGACAAAAGACCTGGGGATGGCATTTTCATCTACCACAAACATGCAGACACACAGATAAGTGCAGGTGCTAGGTGGTGGCCAATGAGGCCACAGGGTCCTAAGACAGCACCCAGGGTGGGGACCAGCAGCTGTTCCAGGATCCATCGGTACTTCTGAAAGTGAGGACTGATTAAATACAAGACAAAGGCAAGTCTGCACAGAGACCTCTACTCCCGGTGACATCAATGACATCTGAAGAAACTGTTTATTTGCCATTCTGACAGGAATAGAGAGAGGGAAATGTTGTTTGTAGCTAAGGAAGAATTTCAAATGTCAACAGCAAAGGCTTTCATCACCTTTTATTCAGTTAGTTTTAACAAAATCAGGTCTGTCAAATTTTCTTTTCCATTAAAAAAGAAATCCCCAACTTTGGCCCACAAGGGGGAACAACTAATCCTGCATAGTTTTGGTGCAAGAGAGAAGACTGCATGTCTCTCCTGGCTACTGTGTTCAAGCATGTCAGAGTTCAGTATTTCACCCCAAGGTCACTTAGAAGTTCTGAAAGCATACTTCCTTCCTTATTTTAGTACCTATTGGCTTCCAGTGAGGAGGAAAGCAACTTGCCTGATCAGCTGGATTTGTCTGAATAAATCCAAAGTCACTAAAAGACAAATATGAGCACAAAAGGAAATGTCATTGGCCTTTCATTTTCCTTCACCCCTGAGCCAGTGACCAGCCAAAGATACTGGTAAGACATTAGGAATGAATTAGGAAATCTTTGAAAAGCATGGATTCCTCCATAGAGCTGCCAGGAGACTTAGCCAACCAGAAGATCAATAATAGTAGGGCCACCTGTGTGGCTTAGTTGGTTGAGACTCTGACTCTTGGTTTTGGCTCAGGTCATGATCTCAGGGTTGTGAGATCAAGCCCCTCATCAGGCTCTATGTTGTGCATGGAGTCTGCTTAAGATTCTCTCTCTCCTTCTCCTTCTGTCCCTCCCCCATCTCTCTCTAAAACAAACAAACAAAAATGTTAGTAGCCAACATTCTAAGTCTATGTACTCTAGGCAGTGTCCCTGTCTTGTAATCCTCATGACCAAGCTAGGTGGAGGTACTTTTCTTATTCCCATTTTATAGATGAGGGAATTGAAGCCCAGGAGAGCTGAGATCACCCCCACCCCTGAGAAGTGGTGAAGAAACTCTGAATAGAGCTTTTTCTCACAGAGGCAGGAGTGCTGCTCCTATTGAAGGCTGGGGCAGCTGACTTGTGCCAGGTCCATCCCTCTGAAAGGAGTGAGATCATCAGTCACCTGTCTTCCAGTGTGAACAATGACCTCACCAGTAACTGGACTAACACCCAGCCTAAAGGGGGATCTGTGTGCACTAAAGCCTGGATCTGTGTACACAGCAGGCTGAAAAAAGATGTCTGCTTCCATAACTTGTGTGTGTCACCTTATATGGTAAAGTCTTTGCAGATATAATTAAGGATGCTGACAAGGGAGATGATCCTGGATAATCTAGATGGGCCTCCAATGCAATTGCAAGTATTCTTATGATGGGGAGAAACAGGGGAAGATTTGAAATGCACACAGAAAAGGAGGCATGTGACCACAGAGTCAGAGATTGGTGTGACACAGTCCTAAGCCAAAGAATTCAGGGAGCCACCAGAAGCTGGAAGAGGCAAGGAGCAGATTCTCCCCAAGAGCTTCTGGAGGGAACATGGCCCTACCAACACCTTAATCTAATCACAGTAAAGCTGATTTTGAATTTCTGGTCTCTGGAAGTGTGAGAGAATAAATTTATGTTGGGTTTAGCCACAAGATTGGTGGAAAATTGTTAAACAGCCACAAAAAACTAATACATGTTTGCTAACTGGATTCTAATGTCTTTTGTGTGTTTTGTTTTGTTTTGTTTGTTTTGTTTTGTTTTACTCAGCAAACATTCACCAAGGAATTGGAATATGGTCCAGGAATTAGGGATCGGAAATCAGTAAAGCTTAACTCCTGCCAGTCTCTCCACTGAGGCGGGGCAGAAATCTGGGGAAAGAGATAGAGCAACAGGTGGTGAGTATAGATCTGTATAGAAGGGTTGCGTTTCCATTGATACCACTGTGGTGACATAGAATCATCACTGGTGTTTGCATCAGAAATCTGGGTGTGGAACCTAATTCTGCCATCCAGTACCTGTGTGACTTGGGAGAAGTCATTTAGTTCCACTGAAGTATGCTTATTTCATCTGTAAAATAAGGATGATAACACCTGCTTCACAGGGCTTAAGATTATTGAATGGAAAATGAGTCCAGACAGGGGTCTGACACAGGAGAGGCACTCAGAAAATATTAGTGCTTAAATGTCCGAATCCACAGCCTGTGACTGAGGCCTCTATGTGTGCAATGGGAGAGGAGTGAGGAAACCTTTTCACGCTCAAGTGCCGTTGAACTGGAAAACTCACCATTAGTAATTTATTTCTTCTTCACTTTCTTTTTTGGAATTTAAAGTCCTGGGAGATGTTATACCTTCTGTCATTAGCCCCCCAGGGTGAACATTTAGTAGCTGCTCTCCCAGCAACCAACACAAAGCCACTGGGCATTTCAGACAAATCAGGCAGTTAAAGATGAAGAAATGTTTGAAGGTAGGGCCATTCTGAAGGTAAACATGTCCCGTGCAGTGTTGCTGGTTGCTGGCGGCGAAGGCTGGGTTAGGGTCTCTGGAGCATAATGCTATAAACAGGAGTGTTGAGGAAACAGGTCCTCAAGAAGAAATCTTATCACTTTGTATGCCTGGGGTGGCCAAGAAAGTCAATTTTATTTGAATACCATTGGCTAAGATTAAGGTGATAGCAAGAAGGAAAGGGAGGACCTTGGCCCAAGCTGGATGTCTCTCCACCTACATGGACAGGGCAACAGGCAGGGGAAGGGGACAAAGAGTCCCATGTTCTGCTTGTAAATGCTTTTAGAGGCTGAAAGACTGTGGACGTTTCTAAGCCAAGGAGTTCGACATTCCCCAGCAACAGGCTTGCTCTGAGCATGCTCATGTCATATTTCCACATTTCTGCATGAAGCCTTCAGGCGATGTGTGTCAGAGCCAAAACACCATTGCCATAGTTCAGAAAAATACTTCTATGTGTGACATTGCCAGCCTGCATGCCCCTGTGGTTGTGGCATCCATGCAGGGTCCTGGGGGTCATAGAAACCCTTACACAATAGGAAAGGAAATTGTTTAAGTGGCCTGGGCTCTTTAAGAGTTAGCATTTCTACATGACGGTCATATGCTAACTCTGATCTCTAGCCTACAATGAATAGAAGACCAGAGTTTTACAGAACCATAGTCCAAGTATCTGTAGCTGAGCTCTGGAGTTAGAGAAGGTGTCATGATTACTCAGGTCCAGGTAGCAGCATCTGAAGTTCAATCACTAGGAAAAGTGGGGTCAAGACTCTAAAAGTTCAGTTCTCAGGAACTTCCCCTGACCCCAGGGAAGCATGCTCAGCAGAGAAAGACTGGGATTTGGAGGGAAGAGGTCAATGGAAAGAATCGTGAGCACACAGAATACCCCTGTCTATCTCAGAGACCCAAATCCCTCATGAGCAAATTAGTTGAAATGCACGCTTTCTGGTGCATGAAGACCAAACTTAAATTAGCAAAGGCAAACATGTTCAAACATTGCATTGCATCGTTTTACATGTCCATGGCAGACATCATTAATCAATCAGCAGTCTTTCCAACCTGGCCCAATCACAGAGTTAGAATCCTTCTTAAGACTTTGCTTCAAGTAGCTGTGCCCAGGGGAGCTATCCATGGTACTGTCCCAGCCCCTGACCTCACATTCTCCCTGCTCTGCTCATGGAGTTGCTCACCATGCTGTAGCAGTTCTTGCCGCTGAAATCTGCTTTGATACAGTCCCTTCTGTGTGATTTCAGCAGATCCTGCTGTTCACCTCTTGGTTCTGGGCCCTTCATCTGAGCGTACATCCCCCTCTCAGCCTAATTCTGCATCTGCCCCATCTTTCTTTGGCTGTCTAATGCACCAGGTTCCATGTAAGCAACAACTGCCCCTCACCTACAAAAGACAAAGCCCCTTATTCACAAAAGTCCAGTGTGAATGGGTGCACACAGCTCCAACCAGGCAGAACACACAACTAGCTAGTCATTCAAGTCAGAATTCTGACTGCTTCACTGACTGACCCCAAGTTACAAAAAAACAGTTGAATCTGATATCACCCAACCCTGTACTATGTTACATGTTCCCCTACCCAATTTTAAGTAGGACTTGGTAAGGTTGCATGTACGTGTCATTCCAACAAGGAGCTAAGCAGCCAACCTGGAGGAAACCATTCTTAATTTTCTCCCTCTGCTCCAGTAACTTCTACAGATATGTCTGAACATTTCTCTCCGCTACTAGTCTGTTTTGGGTCACTTTGGTTCCAAGTGCTTCAAGGGCATGCAGGATATTGCCTTGAGTCTATTTAGCTTAGAAATGATTCAATCAGTCATTTATCCATTCCTGGTGGAGCAGTTGCAGCTCTACATAGCTTTCTAATGTTTTCCTATTTCTGAAACCTAACCCCATACTTTGGAGAAATGTTTACATTCTGGGGAAACTGGAAGCTTTGAAAAGATTTGGGACTCAGACACTAGGGCCTAAATTGATTTCAGATGGGCCTCCATGAAATCAAGCTAACAAAGAAACAAACACACATAATATAGAAAGTAAATAAAGTAGTCTAAAAAAGAGGTTTAACTCTAAGCAGCCTCTGACTTCAGATTCCAAACCTAGCACTGGTAGTTCTAAGTGGTTACTACTGCCAAGGCAGACACTGTTCTGAGATTTACATATGCAACTCATTTGAAATTCACACTACCTCTATGTAGCAGGTGCAGTGGGTGCCCATCCTCAGAAGAGGAGGATAGGCAGGGGCAGGGAGGGACAGACGCTGTGCAGGTTACACAGGAGTGGGGAATGGCAGAGGTAGGTTGGGCCTCGCTGTGGCCCCCTCAACTGCCATGCCACACTATACGGAAACACTGGGAAGTCTTGGAATTGAGTAGATTTGCCAAACTGGCCCTGGGGATCAAACATGATGATTTCTGTCCAAGGGCAGGAGAAGGACTATTCCTGACTTCTTGAGATCACAGACTTGAGGCCAGGGTGACTTGTG
Organism: Zalophus californianus; assembly: GCF_009762305.2. Classification (NCBI taxonomy): domain Eukaryota; kingdom Metazoa; phylum Chordata; class Mammalia; order Carnivora; family Otariidae; genus Zalophus; species Zalophus californianus. The sequence continues at coordinate 92,045,337 of NC_045602.1, forward strand.
CAGATAAAAATCTACCCCCATATACATACACACACACATCAAATTAGACCATGAGGCACAGTGATTTCCCACCTAGAGAAAAGGGTGTGGGCTCTGCCTATGCTTTGGAGCTGTCAATGGTCAGCTTCTGGGGGGCCAGTTTATGATGTCACAAAGGAGGGTTTGTGTGGGATATACTGAGGTGATCCCACTTTCTCATGAGGCTGAATTCCTTTTTCATCACAAGAGTTTCCTAGATTTATTCTGTTTGTATTTAAATCCCACCTGGAGGTTGTCCAGTGATGCAGTGGGATTCAAAATATGGTGTTTTTGTACTTCACAGGCCATTTGAACCCTCTCATATTGAAGCTCAAATACTCCCATCTGAGCTGGCTCTGAAATACCCACATGCCAGACTTGGCATTAAAGAGGGGCAAAGCCCCAGCCTCTTTGTAAGGGAAGACCATTCAACAACGAGCTTCCCCTTCTGATTCTCCCTCCATGTTCCCCTATACTCTGAACAAACTCCCCCCTTTCATTTTCCACAGGCATGTCTCACCTCTCTTCAAAATTTGGCTCTCAAATGTGCTCACTAGCCACATCATCAGGGAGAAAGTTATAGGACCTCACTTTTCTGATTTTAGAATGGGACAGAAGAAACTTATGTATATGAATGAGTCTCTGCTGGCTTGTAGATGACAGGCCCTTCACTAATATGGGTTCATTTTCCTTGTAGGTTGAGGAGGATAAGAAACGGTCTTTTTTTATGGCTTGAGTCTTCCTTGGCATTGTCCCAAACCAGGATTCTATATGGAGCCCTGTCAGATCTGCTTCTATGCAAGTCCCTCTTCCTCTGCCATCTGCCACCCTTGCAGGTCCTCCCCTCCCTTGTTAGGTAGTGTATATTTCAGGGAAACACAAATGATTCTAGTATTAACACAAAGTAAGCCACCAGGAACGTGAATTATTGGGCTGTAGTGAAATTCACATCAGACCAAATACTGAATCCTGAGTGTGCTTCCGGACAGCTGTGTAAGTTTGACCAAACCACCAAGCCTCTCATGCTTCATTGAGAGGGTTGACCAGTCTGCAAAGTCCTTCTGAGGTCAGGATTCTGTGATGTTCCCTCCCCTCTCCTCCCTGCTCCTTTCTTCAGCTTTTCCCCTTTTCCTCCTTTTTCTTTTTCTCACTTCCTCCCTCCTTCTCTCTTTCTCTATCTCTCTCTTCATTTCTACCTCTTTGTTCTCCCATTCCCTCTTTTTCTCTTCCTTCCTTTCCTCTCCTTCTCTGTCATGTGTGACTGGCACTATAAAATGAGATTAAGCTGGCAGCTGTCTGGATTCCCATGGAGTCTGGACATTCTGTGACTTCTATTAGGAAGTGCCTTCTAGCTAGTGGGTCCTGTCAAGCTGCATGCTTCTCTCTATGTCATGCTGCCACCCACCTCCTAGCCATTATTCTTTCTCCCACTGACTCCCCAACTGGTTTCCTGGCTTTTACTCTGGTCTACAGTAGTCATTCCATTTACCCACAGGGGTCAATTTGACTTACTGAATCACAGATTGGATCCCTTCCTTCCCCTAGCCAAAGCTGACCATCTCTCATAGAATAAACCCAAATTCCTTTCTCTGTTTGCAACCTGACTCCTGCCTACTTCCAATCTCACAGTTGAAGAAACTCAGGACAAAAGAGGCAGTATTACTTCCAAGTTTAGCTTATCAATATGAAAATCAATAAACCCTTTGATGATGGTATCAGGCCACACCAAAAAGGAAGAACAGGTTTTTTTAAAAAATAATGTTGACTACTAAGGAACATTTAAAACCTACTGAAATATCAGGACCCTTGTCAAGAAGGCTATAAATGATGTGAATGAGAAGTTACCTTCCGAGGACAGAAAAAAATTTTAGAACATACTCATTAAATGGCATAGGTCATACTGTCAGTGTTGATAAAATTGGCTTTGAAGAAATAAAAATGAAAAGACTGAGAGGGGATTTAATCCTTATTAGTCAAAGGAGTTTCTTCTTTTTGTAATCTTGATTATGAGTTACAGGCAACATTTACTGTTGAAGGTCCCTAAGTGCCTCCCCCTATTTGCGAGGGCAGTTATTGCCAGCATCCCTCCTTTGAAAATCCAATGCCAAGTGTGGATCTCGAAGCCCAGGATCCATCAATCTGTGGCTTCCTAGAGACTAGACATTCAGAGACCACAGGTGGAAACCACTAGTCTCTCAAAAGAGAGCTGACCGTGAAATTGCAGGCCACCTGGATTGTTCTAAGATTGTTCTAATGTTGACTGAGTTGCATGTGAATGTCATTCTTTGCACGTGTTCTCAGGCTCCAATCCCTGTTCAGATGAGGTGGAATTGCCAAGCAGGCAGAAAATGGACCACTGGGCATGGCAGAAGTCAGTCCTGTGATGTAGGTCAACTATAGTCCCAGCACTGCCTCTCAGCAGCTCTGGGACGTGACACTCCCCCCTTTCTGGGGGCCCAGTATCATCACCAACAGGCAGGAAGAGGAGCTCCTTTTATCTTACCATATCCAGGATAAAAATCAATAAGAAAATGAATGGATATATAGGATAGAGGGAGAAATAAGCAGCAGCTGGAAATGAGGTGGAAAAACACATGAAATACAGTCAACATTTTGCTAGAAATGAACTGCTGAATGTGGACTCGATTTCTCCAGCATCCCATACAAAGAGAAAAACAAAAAAAAAGTGCATTATGTCCCACAGCCACCCTTGGGTCTTTTAAAAAATATACTCTAGGGTTGCCTTCTGTTCCCTGGGTCATTCATACTACCCACCTGGAATGCAGTTCAGTTTTAGACGGGATTGTGACCAAGAACCAGTTCACTACTATTCTCACAGGCTTCTCCTGCCGGTGTGCTCTGTCTTTTAGACTTTTTTTTAACCCAAAGTGCTGTGAAAAGGGGTAATGCGCTAATATCATAGAGCCTTTAATAAATGTGCTAATAGCATAGAGCTTTTAATAAAATCACAGGGTACTTGTGGATCTCCTGTACAGTGCTCTAGGCTAGGTATGGATAGTACAAACATATCAAAGCTGGTCCCTGCCCTCAGAAACTTGAAAATCTGTGGAGTCGGGAAAAGGTATACTTGACTTGGTAGTGTTATACACTATCTTAAGCCGGTGTAAGAAGTATAAGTGGTTTGTTTGAGTGATTACAGGAAACACAAGAAGAGGATGGGAAAGTGAATCAAGGAAGGAGGCCAATTAATTGTGTATCCTAGGATGGAAAGGAGAGTCATTGCAAAGTGTTGTAAGCAGAAAAGAAGGAAGAGAGTCATAACAAGAGGTTTATCCCATGTCCTCCTCCACTTCTTCATTATATAATCAGTCATCCAGTCCTATCATTAATCATAATATCCACAGGTAGAGAGAGAGGAGAAAAATCAAAGACAATATGGTGTGATGAGGACCACTGAGGAAAAAATGTGAAGATAAATAAGCCAAGACTGTTGGATAAGGCAGGAGGTTTGAAGAGAATAAATTCTGTGAGTGTCCACTGGCTGGGATATTCAGCTGTTTGTAGCACATTTGGTCAGTGCCAAGGTCCTATTCCTCAGACCCTACTGACTCAGGACCTGTATAAGCCATTGTTTAAATAAGTTCTTTGTTATTTGCTAAAATCAATCCTTATTGCAATGGGTTGTTATGTGGACTAATTCCTTATCATATTATCAGAGAAGAAAATGAATTTTTCTTTGTAAACATTAGGATAGCATCTTGACAGGATTTATGTAAGTTGCTTTCACACATTTTGTGTTTCTCTAAGCTGTCTGTCTTTGCTCTGATTCCATGCCCACCAACATCTTTGACTATTTGTGTACATCACAAATGCTCTGGTTTTGAGATGGGGATACCCACTGGGGAAGGAGCACTGTGCTTCTCTGTTGCACGTTAGAACAGACGTGGAGACTAGTGGTTGAAAGCTTGAACAGAGGCAGCCTGGCTTTGGACTCTGGCCATGTTTCCCAAATCCAGAACCTGGGCAATTACTTAACCTTCCAAAGTCTTAGTTCCTTTAATGATAAAGTAGGGATAAATATCTTCATCCTCAGCCTAGAGTTGCTTTGACAATTAAGCAAATAAAGCACTTGATTTTGGCATCTGGTACATAATAGGAGCTCAATAAATTAGAGTGACATTGTCATGTAAACATAAAGATTTTATAAATATGATTAGTGTAAGCCATTACCTTTGACTATGATTAGTGTTGGCACCTTAATTTAAAGTAATAAAAGTGCCACAAAGAATTAATCAACCATTATAATAGAGAAAGGAAAACAAATAAAACCCCAAGCAGGTAAGTTTTGGTTGGGTTTTTCCATATGCAAGTATAGATATTTAGCAGCCATTGTCCTGGTTCACCGTGTCTTCTTAACACCCACTGTTTCCCTGCACCAAAGCTCAGCAGCTTCTTAGTGCAAGTGGCTTTGACTCTTTCCCTGAAAGCTTTCTCTGGTCCCCAGAGCATGCTCAGTTTATGCGCTTGGCAAGAAGAAATTTCAGTAGAGTTACTGCCCTAGGAGCAGACTTCAGTCAGCGGAGTCAGGATAAATGTCCCTCCCTCCTCCTCTTTTAGGTGGGGCAACTCTCAGGTGTGCTCTATACCTTCACCCAGAGGTTTCCCCCAGGACTGAGGGCCATGTGCCTAGCATGGTCCCTGATCCTTAACTCACCATGTACTGTCTTCCATCCCTGCCTTGTCATACATTCCCATTCCCCCACCAAAGTAGGGTTCACTGGGACCTCTTCCCAAATTAACCACTTGTACCCAGATCCTTGTCTTAGGCTCTGTTTTTATTGGAAACCCAAGCTAAGATAGATACTTCATTCAGGAAAAATATTCAGGTGAACACTATACATCTGGATTAAGATAAAAAAATATTTTTTTCTGGGGTACCTGGGTGACTCAGTTGGTTACGCATCAGACTCTTGATTTTGGTTCAGATCATGATCTCAGGTTTGTGAGATTCAGACCTACGCCCAGTGCAGAGCCTGCTTAAGATTCTCTCTCTTCCTCTCCCTCTGCCCCTCCCCCCTCAAAAAAAAAACACCTTTTTTTCTGACTCAAATAGAAAAAACAGACTTCTTGGGTAATAGTTTTATATAGGATTAAGATCATGATTTGTCTGTAGCTGAGCAACTCCGTTCAAATCTATGCTCTGTAATGTACTAGTTCTGAAATATTAATCAACGTAAGATAGTAGGCAGAGTTCTTAACATAAAGTATTTTTTTTAAGATTTTATTTATTTATTTGACAGAGAGAGACACAGCAAGAGAGGGAACACAAGCAGAGGGAGTGGGAGAGGGAGAAAGCAGGCTTCTCACTGATCAGGGAGCCCCATGCGGGGCTCGATCCCAGAATCCCGGGATCACTACCCGAGCCGAAGGCAGATGCTTAGCGACTAAGCCACCCAAGTGCCCTTTGCATAGAGTAATTTTTATAGATTTAAAAAAATTACCTTTATTAAGGTATAATTTGCATGTAATAAAAGCATACACTTTAAGTATACAGTTCGGTAAGTCTTGACAAATGCATTATACTCATGTAAACACCACCCCGATAAAACTAACATTTCCATAACCTCAGAAAGTCCCTTTGCTGTTCACAGTCAGCCTTCACCCCATTGTTGGCCCAGGCAAGCACTGATCTTCTCTCTATCACATAATTCAATAAACTTGATTTAATGCATGATTAAAGGTTAAATTCAGTCAAATTGGTAATAACAGTGTATTGGGAAAAATGCTTTTTTTATGCTCTATCATTTTTCATCAAAATAATTTGTATTAATCACTTCTATGAGTGATGAAGAGGAAAACAAAACCAATTTCAGAGTTGATGGGTTTTCTCCTGACTCAGATATGTGAAGCAAGAGGTGGGATGGGAGGGCAAATAAAAAATGGAATCAATTTGAAATTTGGAATGACTTCTGCTCAGAAACACCGATCTGAGACTCATTTATTAAATTAGAGAAAACATCTTCAAATGTAATTTGATATTTATTCCAACTCCTTGGAATTTTAACAGTCATATTGAATTAAGGCTAAATCTTCAACATTTTATTTGGGTAAGCCCCAGGAAGCAGGGTCCATGAGGGATAGCAAGTCAATCACTTATTCAACAAATATTTATAGAGCTATGCAATAAGGGCTGTCCTACACCCTATAACAGACAAGGTACCTCTTCATACAGAGTACATTCCCCTGTAGATAGAGAATAGCAAATCAATACATAACTGAACTGAAGAAAATAAGGGCTGGGCAGAGACTGAAATAGGCACATGATGGAAGGCACAACTTTAGAAGGTTTTTCAGAGGTCATCTTTAAGCTGATTCTGAGTGACATAGAATGAGCTAGAATAGCACAGGCTGAGAAAGGATGGCAAGTAGAGGGAACCATTCATGCAAAGACCTTGAGGCTGAAACAAGCCTAGCACGTGGCATGTTCCAGGCTTGAGGGCAGATTAGCATTGCCAGAGCATAGAATCAAAGAGTGGTGTGAGAGGAGGCTGGGGGCACAGAGGGGGATAGGGTTAGAATTTACTTTATGTTGTAGAAGAAGCCATTTGTGGATTTCAGACTGATTTGTATTTTCAAGAGTTTACACTGGGGGTACATGGGTGGCTTAGTGAGTTAAGTGTCTGCCTTTAGCTCAGGTCATGATCCCAGGGTCTTGGGATTGAACTCCACATCAGGCTCCCTGCTCAGCAGGGAGTCTGCTTCTCTCTCTCCCTCTGCTTGCTGCTCCCCCTGCTTGTGCTCTCTCTTTCTGTCAAATAAATAAATAAAATCTTTAAAAAAATAGAGTTTACTCTAATTGCCACAGGGGAGATTGTATTGTGAAGAGTCAAGAAGCAGAAGTTGGAATCTACTTAGTCACCCAAGTGAGAGATGATAAGGTCCTGGATCAGTGGTACAGATAAAGTAGCCAGTTTCACATATATTTGGAGTTCTAGTAAACCGGAATTTCTGTCATCAAAGATAACATCCACATCTTGGTATATAGAGGCAATGTCTGAGAGATAGGTTAGGGATTCGTCAACCTTTATATGGTACTTAAACGAATGGACTGAATGAGGTCAGTGAAGAAGAGTGTTTAGAAGGAAAAGAGGGGGGTAGTATTCTGCATTTAGGAGACAAAGACAGATGGAGGACAACAAAGGAGATGGGAAGGAGTAACCAGGGAAGGTGGAGCAACATGAGGAGACCATGAATCATGGAAGTCAAAAAATAAAGAATTTCAAGAAATATTTATTTGGGAAAGTAAAATCCTGGGAGAATGTTTGTGTTGACAAGTGACCACTATCAGCTTGATGCAGGACTATGAATCAGATTGATGTAGCATCAAGCAGCTCTAACAGGAGAACATACTTTGGGGAATCCCCATGGCATCATCCTGTTCTCAACCTCAAAGATCCTGTGGTTCTGTACCTACTCAGTACTGTTCTGGTCTTCTGTTTTGCACCATGGAAGAAATGGTTCTAGTTCAACATTTGCTTTCCTCTTCCCTTTTTATTCCACCATTTTATGTCAGGAGAAATGAGGAGATTTGGCATAGTGATCATATGACAAATTTTTAATTGGCTTCATGATCTTATGGTGTAGGACTCGGATTTAGTTAAAGAAGTCTGAAGTCCCAGTGTGTGCACTTGTTGGGAGAAAAATTCCTAGGTCAGCCAATAGTCATTCCTGTTTCATTTTACATGTTTGCTCTTAAGAAAACATTCTCTTATGCAGCCCAGGAACAAAGAAATATAGGAAGTCACAGGAGAGTATATTTTGGAAATAATTCTGGTTCAGACATATGGTATCGTTCCAAACCCTGGCATTGTTTTCCTCCTACATTTACATGTCGCTTCTCTCTAGATAATCCTTCTCAGCATTTTTTTTTTTTACAATATACTTAGGCTAAAAGATAAATGCTAGTTAAGAATGAAGAGTTTTTTCCCCATCCTTGTTAGACCTATAACCACTAATGAAATTGAAGCAGTCATCAAAAATCTCCCAACAAACAAACGCCCAGGGCCAGATGGCTTCCCATGGGAATTCTACCAAACATTTAAAGAAGAATTAATACCTATTCTCCTGAAACTGTTCCAAAAAATAGAAATGGAAGGAAAACTTCCAAACTCATTTTATGATGCCAGCATTACCTTGATCCCAAAACCAGACAAAGACCCCATCAAAACGGAGAATTACAGACCAATATCCTTGATGAACATGGATGCAAAAATTCTCACCAAAATACTAGCAAATGGGATCCAACAGTACATTAAAAGGATTATTCACCATGACCAAGTGGGAATTATCCCTGGGCTGCAAGGCTGGTTCAACATCTGCAAATCAATCAACGTGATTCAATATGATAACAAAAGAAAGAACAAGAGTCATATGATCCTCTCAATAGATGCAGAAAAAACATTTGACAAAGGACAGCATCCTTTCTTGATCAAAACTCTTCAGAGTATAGGGATAGAGGATACTTACCTCAATATCATAAAAGCCACCTATGAGAAACCTACAGCCAATATCATTCTCAATGGGGAAAAGCGGAGAGCTTTTCCCCTAAGGTCAGGAACACGGCAGGGATGTCCACTCCCACCACTGCTATTCAACATAGTATTAGAAGTCCTAGCCACAGCAATCAGACAACAAAAAAAATCAAAGGCATCCAAATCGGCAAAGAGGGAGTCAAACTCTCACTCTTTGCAGATGATATGATACTGTATGTGGAAAACCCAAAAGACTCCACCCCAAAACTGCTAGAACTCATACAGCATTTCAGTAAAGTAGCAGGATATAAAATCAGTGCACAGAAATCAGTGGCATTCCTATACACCAACAACAAGACAGAAGAGAGACAAATCAACGAGTCAATCCCATTTACAACTGCACCCAAAACCATAAGATACCTAGGAATAAATTTAACCAAAGAGGCAAAGGATCTGTACTCAGAAAACTATAAAATACTCAGGAAAGAAATTGAAGAAGACACAAAGAAATGGAAAAACGTTCCATGCTCATGGATTGGGAGAATCAACATTGTGAAGATGTCAATGCTACCTAGAGCAATCTACACATTCAATGCAATCCCCATCAAAATACCATGCACTTTTTTCAATGAAATGGAACAAATAATCCTAAAATTTGTATGGAACCAGAAGAGATCCTGAATAGCCAGAGGAATCTTGAAAAAGAAAAGCAAAGCTGGCGGCATCACAATTCCGGATTTCCAGCTCTATTACAAAGCTGTCATCATCAAGACAGTATGGTACTGGCAAAAAAACAGACACATAGATCAATGGAACAGAATAGAGAGCCCAGAAATGGACCCTCAACTCTATGGTCAACTCATCTTCGACAAAGCAGGAAAGAATGTCCAATGGAAAAAAGACAGTCTCTTCAACAAATGGTGTTGGGAAAATTGGACAGCCACATGCAGAAGAATGAAACTGGACCATTTCCTTACACCACACACAAAAATAGACTCCAAATGGTTGAAAGACCTAAACCTGAGACAGGAGTCCCTCAGAATCCTAAAGGAGAACACAGGCAGCAACCTCTTCGACCTCAGCCACAGCAACTTCTTCCTAGAAACATCACCAAAGGCAAGGGAAGCAAGGGCAAAAATGATCTATTGGGATTTCATCAAGATAAAAAGATTTTGCACGGCAAAAGAAACAGTCTACAAAACCAAAAGACAACCGACAGAATGGGAGAAAATATTTGCAAATGACATATCAGATAAAGGGCTAGTATCCAAAATGTATAAAGAACTTATCAAACTCAACACCCAAAGAACAAATAATCGAATCAAGAAATGGGCAGAAGACATGAAGAGACATTTCTCCAAAGAAGACAACGAAATGGCCAACAGACACATGAAAAAGTGCTCAACATCGCTCAGCATCAGGGAAATCCAAATCAAAACCTCAGTGAGATACCACCTCACACCCATCAGAATGGCTAAAATTAACAAGTCAGGAAATGACAGATGTTGGCAGGGATGCAGAGAAAGGGGAACCCTCCTACACTGTTGGTGGGAATGCAAGTTGGCGCAGCCACTCTGGAAAGCAGTATGGAGGTTCCTCAAAAAGTTGAAAATAGAGCTAACATACGATCCAGCAATTGCACTACTGGGTATTTACCACAAAGATACAAATGTAGGGATCCGAAAGGGTACGTGCACCTGGATGTTTATAGCAGCAATGTCCACAATAGCCAAACTGTGGAAAGAGCCAAGATGTCCATTGACAGACGAATGGATAAAGAATATGTGGTATATACATACAATGGAATATTATGCAGCCATCAAGAGGAATGAAATCTTGCCATTTGCAACGACGTGGATAGAACTGGAGGGTGTTATGCTGAGTGAAATAGTCAGTTAGAGAAAGACATGTGTCATATGACCTCACTGATATGAAGAATTCCTAATCTCGGGAAACAAACTTAGTGTTGCTGGAGTGGCGGTGGGGTGGGAGGGATGGGGTGGCTGGGTGATAGACATTGGGGAGGGTATGTGCTATGGTGAGTGCTGTGAGTTGTGCAAGACTGTTGAATCACAGATCTGTACCTCTGAAACAAATACATTATATGTTAAATAAAAGAAGAAGATAGCAGGAGGGGAAGAATGAAAGGGGGGGAAGTCAGAGGGGGAGATGAACCATGAGAGATGATGTACTCTGAAAAAAAACTGAGGGTTCTAGAGGGAAGGGGGTGGGAGGATGGGTTATCCTGGTGATGGGTATTAAAGAGGGCACGTTCTGCATGGAGCACTGGTGTTATACGCAAACAATGAATCATGGAATACTACATCAAAACTAATGATGTATGTTGATTAACATAACATAAAAAAAGGAAATGCTCAGCTTTTCTAGAAGTTTGGTGTCAGAGTAGATTGAACTGAAATTGGCTGCACGTGAACTGGAATAATAACTAGAATAATCAATTTATAAATAATGAGAAGTTGGGAACATTTTGTATATATATTTTTAAGATTTTATTTATTTGAGAGAGCAAGAAGGAGAGTGTGCACAAGTGGGGGGAGGGGCAGAGGGAGAGGGAGAAGCAGACTCCCTGCTGAGCATGGAGCCTGATGCCAAGATCCTGGGATCATGACCTGAGCCAAAGGAAGACACTTAACCGACTGAGTCACTCAGGCGCCCAAGAATTAGTATATTTAAATACATATTTGCAAAATATTTGTAAAATGCCTTTAAAATACTGGTAACTGTTTATTTGTTTGTTTGTTGGCTTACTTTTGAATCTTAAACTTTTGGGCTATAAGCTCTGCACCAAAACAGTTTCCTGGGAAAAAGAAATATCAGTTACATCATCAGAAAAGCTACTTATTTTTTTCTACATGATCTAAGGGCCAGGGCAAAAGTTTCAGGGAGGTGGGCCAAAAAGCAGGATTGAGGAATTTCTCTCAGAAAATGTTTCCCTCCTCCAATGATAACTGTGGAGATAGTAACTAGGGACACTACAAGGAGTGTTTGACAGCTGGTCTACAAGTAGGGAGGAGGGTACCCCTGGGTAATTCTGAGCCTGACACCCAGAGACATGCATGGTTTGCTCCACACCAAAAGATGAAGTTCTTTGCAGAGCTGTCCCAGGTTGGCATGTTCTAGTGATGGATTCTCTCTCTACCTGTGACCAAAATTGCTTTCTAGACTTAGCTCACATGCGGAGCTTCTATTTGGTTGCTTTTGTGACTGATTCTAAACCAAACCCGTGGTTAAATTTTGTTCTAAGTTTCCAAAAAAAAAAAAAAAATAACCCTTCATTCAAATTTTCCAGTTTGCATTAATGAAAAACTAGAACAATCAATATTTGTTGAAAGATGGAGCTAGCAGTTCTATAGCCCTTAAAGTTCCCAAATCACCAAATTTTAATCTTTTCTAAAATCCTGCAAAGTATTCATATGATGCCCATTTTGGGAATGAGAGAAGTAATTCTCAAAGAAGTTGGTGATTTGTTGAAGATCATGCAGTGGTAAATAAAGCAATAAATTAAAAGTTAGTTCACAACATATGAAATGCTAAGAAACAATAGAAAAGTTATAATAAAAATGATCTTTTTTCATGGAGCTCCATTCAACATGACAGATAATGAGGCTCTTAGCCTTCCTATCCCTTTCCCCCTCAACTCCATCTTTCTTTGTTCATACTAGAACACACATCAACCATGAATGCTTCTTGGTGAAAGTTTTGATAACTCCAAGACAAGAGTCCTTTAAAATCTCAGTTTCTCCTTTGTTCATTAGTTGGACATTCACCTGATCTCACCCCATCCTGAACTCCTTGGGGCTCAAAAGTTGACAGTTGCATTTCATATGACATTGATCCTGGATCTTTATAAAACCTGTCTGAGATGTGTAAGACTTCCCTGGTTCCAAGGATCTGTGTCCTAACTGAGTACAGAGACCTTGAACTCTTTCCCTGTTGAAGATCAGCACTTTAATTAAACAGTTAGACTATGGATATGAACATACAATACCTGGGTTCTCGGTTGCACAGTGATGGTGGGGAGCTGACAGCCTACTGGGGACCCTTCAGTGAGTTATCATGGGGTGTGAGAGTTGGAAGGGTCTGATCTCAGCCCTTTATTGCATAAAAAAATGGGGACACAGAGAAGCTGAATGACCTATCCAGGGTTCACAGTAAGCCAGGAGCAGGGCCAAGGTCAGAATTCAAGAGACTATACTACTCACTTAATATTACTGATAGGCTCACACTGTCATGACTTGTCTTGTAGAGCTTATTTTTTGTCTTGTGCTGATCAAGGTGTCTTTGGCATGGCAGTCTGTTAGAATAGCATTTGTTATGGCTATTGGTAGAATATTTTTAATTTTTCCTTTGCTGGATCATTGCCACCATCATGTAAGCATCTCATCATTTCTCCCATCTGAGAAATCCCTGTCTTAATCCTGTATTCCCCTTCAGATACCATCTAATTTCCTTGATCCTCTTTAAAATAAATCTCATTTTCTCTTAAGCATGCTCAAATCAGGAGTTTGTGAGTCAAGTTCAGATGCTCTTGTCATCCAATCAAATATCCCATACCTCTAGAGTGCCAGGCACTGCATTAGGTACTAGAGACAAAACAGCTGATAATGTCCACACTACTAAATCCCTGGTTAAGGCCCTGTCCTCACCTTTTTGACCTATTAGTGTCACCAGACACAGTTGGTTATACCCTACTCCTTAAGCACTTCCCATACTTACATTGCAGCTTCTTGTTCACCCTTCTAACTTTGGCTGGTTGGTATTTTCCTTTTCTCCTCACAACTAGCTTCTCTCTTCTAACCATGCTCACTCTCCGGGTGATCTCATCCAGCCTTATGACTTTGAAAACCACCTACCCTAGTAAATCCCACATTTGCATCACCAGGCTGCCCCTCTCCCATAAGCTCAAGACTCCTGTATCTAATTGACTACCCAGATCCCCACTTGTATGTCTACTGGGCACCTAAACTTAACACCTCCAAATTAGAACTGCTTATCTCCCCCATCCCTGCCTCTCTTCTCTTTTTTATTGTCATCATCTCATTCTTCCAGGGTTCACCTAAAAAGTCTCAGAGTCATCTTTGGCTCTTCTTTTCGTAACACCCCACATCCAATCCAGCAACAAAATCTGTTGACTCAATCTTCAAAATATACCAGAATCAGGCCCCCAGTGCCACCACCCAGGCCTCATTATCTCCTGCCTGGCCTCCCTGTCACCCCTCACCTTGTGCATCCTTCACACAGAAGATAGAGGGACCTCAGGCATGCAGATTGTTGCTTGTATCTCCTCTGTTACCATTTCCCTGAGACAATTGTTTTACTCAGGACCAATGCTGAAGTCATCCTATGAGACCAAGGTCTTGTCCTCCGAGCTTGTCTCCTTCTCTTTGACATCCCACTCACTGTACTCCAGCATCACCAGACAAGCTCCCACCTCAGGGTCCTATGTCAAGGACACTCTTCCCTTAGATGTCTGTAGAGGTCACGCCCTACCCTTCTCAGGTCCTGGTAGAAACATTGTCTTCTTAGTGACTTTTTCTCACCACTTTTTTTAAAATGGTGACTTTTACCTCCACCTCCATCAGCCCCCCGCAAATCACTCTGCTTTGCTTAATTTTTCTGCAATAATGCTTGTCCCCCATCTAATTATGCAATATATATCACTCATTTAATGACTTATTGTGTGTCCCCAACCCCACAACTAGAATGCAAACTTCATGGAGTCCAGTCTCTGCTTTAGCCCCTGCTGCATCCCTAGCAAACAGGAGTTTGCCTACCATAGAATGGGTGTCCAGGAAACAAGTGTTAAAATATTGGAAAGCACACTAAAATTAGGAAAAAACAGAAAGGCCACCCCCCATCTCATCATCAAAGATACTTCAGTCAGCTATTTTGCTTATGATTATTATTTTTGCTAATTCCTTCAGACTGTTACTAAGCATATTGTAGGTATAAGTATGATTATACAATTTTGCCACAATTTATAACATAACTTCTTTGTAACATTTTTTGTAACAGCATGATAATCCATCATATGGGTTTATAATAATTGAATTTGATATTTCTTCTACTATTAGAAACAATGCAGACATCTTCTTACATAAATCTCCCACACTTTCATATTTATGTCCTTAAGAGAAGTTTCTAGAAGTGGACTTATTATTACTAAGTCAAAAGTTACCAACATTTATTTTCTCAGCAAGACCAATCAATACTATGTATTAGGGGAAATTTAATTCCAGAGCATGTCCTCAAAACAGTGTTGATTCACCCTATACCCATCATTTTCTATGGCTATACTATAATACCATGAGAATCCATGTGTTAAGCAGTCCTGCATGGATTAAATTTTCTTCACTCAGAGTCAAGGCAAGAAAATGACCTCATCCATTTAGAAATAACTCCTACCTCATAAGTGGGAACAAATAGGATTTTCTGATATTCCTCACTAAGGAAGCACAAAGTCAGAGGAGTGGGATTGGTGGATCTCTGCTTTGCATTTATTGGACCTATAGCCTTGAGAGAGAATCTTGTAACCCTCTGTACATCATTTGCTTTTAGCTTGAATAATGACATTGGGCTAAATGACCAAGGAATCAGTTTCCTTTCACCTTGCATAGGCCATGAGTCTACCAGAAATTTTAATGTTTAAAATCACTCCATTCTGTTTCTTATAAAATTAAGTATACATCAACCCAGTAATTCCACTGTTAGACATTCACCCAAGTAAAATGAAAGCATATGTCCACAAGAAGTCTTGTACAAGAATGTTCATAGTAGCCTTATTCACAGTAGTCCCAAAGTACAAGCCACCCAAATGTCCATCAACAGGATATATATTAATGGATTTCTACTCAATAGTAAAAAGGAATGAATTGCTGATACACACAACAGCATGGGTAAATATTGTGGGCATGCTAATTGAGGAAAGTGAAAGAAGTCTAACATGTATTGCATAATTCTATTTATATGAAGTTGTAGAACTGGCAAAATCAATTCATTAGTTGTAGAATTCAGACTGGTTGCCTAGGGTTAGAGCAGAGAGTCCTTGATTGGGAAGAAGCACAAGAAACCATCTGGGGGTGATGTGAATACTCTATATCTAGTACCATGTCATTATTATACACAGGCATATACAACTGATAAAACTCACCCAATCAACACCAAAGAATCATATTTTATTGTACGTAGATTATACTCTACCCCAATATTTTTTAAAAAGCCCAGCACATTCCTGAGCAATGAGTCCAAATGCAGGATTGAAGAGTGGGTTGGACATTTGGGGGCACATGGCCTTCACTTGGGAGCACATGTTTGGGGTTGTGGGGGTCAATCCATCATGGGAGCAGAGCTGTGTGGCTCCAGAGCCTTAGGTCAGGTTCTGGAGTGGGGCCTATACCCCAGACTTTCTTGGATGCTTTAGGAAAGCCCACTTTCCAGCCCCAGGACCTCCTGATTCAACTGTGAATGTGGTGAGTGAGAAGTAAACATAGTTGCAGGGCTGCAAAGTTGACTGATAGTCTGAGATACTTTAGAAACCCCAGGTGAGTGACATGAAGCATTTTTAGAGAAAATAACAAATGTAATTCCAGAATGGATATAGTGGTATAGCCTTGCCAAAGTCCAGTCTCAGCTGTTGGCTCGCAGAAGTCTCAAAGCTGCCAATATGCTTTATCTCAATTTTACAAGTGCTAAGTACTGGAATTCAAAGCCAAGAACAATCCTTCCCGAGGACGAGAAACACATGTTTCCCAACAGTGGTACCAAAGCTTATGACCTTTGGGGAGAAGTCTGCACAGCTGCACAATTATCTGGGTAATTCCCTACTGGGAAGGACATGTAGAGACCGGAGGTATAAATCCTAAACAAATAAATACCAATCTGGGTAATTCAAGTAGCACTGAAAATCCATGGATTGTCTGAATTCTTCTGCCTGGGAAGCGAGAAGTCCACCTGGAAACAGTGCTGCAGTGTTTCTGGTGGCTCTAGGTCAATGAAAATGTAAAGTGCATCAGCACCACCAGCACATACTGAGAGAAGATGGTCCCTTATCCCTGGGCAGTATGCATAGTGTGAAAGAATAGGGCTGGGGGAGTACTGAGTGTGAGCTTGACCTCTCCATGTGGCCATCAGATCACAAGCATGGAGCTGGTTCCAGTACCTTAAGTCAGCAGAGGTTGTTAGTGTAGAGCTTTGAAACCCTTCTCGAGCTATGTTATTTGGCTTGTCTTTGTTTTACAAATACATTTTTTTCTATAAGACTAACTCATATTCAATACATTAAACTTGAGAAATAGAACAGCTAAAATTTTTTACAAAATAACAAAAATCCCTCAAAATTTCTTTGCTCAGAGATGACATGCTTTAATATTTCAATGTATACATTTCTATATGCATGTAAATGTATAACATTACAAAATGTCACCATATTATTATACTGTTTTGTAACTTACCTTTTTCTCTATCAATATATCATGAGTGTTTTCCTCTGTCAGTAAATGTTCTCTAATAAGCTGATTTTTTTATGGTTAGCACAGTAATTCATAACAATGTATTACAAGTTTCTCATTGATCACTTACAACTACACCATAGACTCAGGAAAAATTGATAGGGGAAACTAGATTTAATATTTTGGAATAATAGGTTTTTCTTAAAAGATTTTATTTATTTATTTATTTATTATTTATTTAGAGTGAGTGAGAGCAGGGGGAGGGGCAGAGGGAGAAGGAGAGAGAGAATCTCAAATAGACTCTGAGCTGAGCTTGGAGCCCAACGCTGGGCTCAATCTCACCACCCTGAGATCATGACCTGAGCCCAAATCAGCAGGTGGATGCTTAACTGACTGAGCTAACCAGGTGCCCCAAGAATAATATTTTTTTTTAATTACTGACTAAAAACCAGTATAGAGTGATGCTTCTAACATTTTACCAATTAAAATCTGGAACTTCTGAATAAAGTAGGAGGGTAAGACCAGATATCAAAATCTTCCTTCCTCTAAAACTTAATGTCATTATTATTATAGAATGGGTAAAAACTATGACCAAAACCAGCAGGCCCAAGTCCAAACTCTCAATTTTTTAAAGGGGGACTTTTGTTTCAAGTCATATTATTAACAAAATGAAAGTCAGGCAAAGAGCAAAAGGTTGCAGGAGTCTGCATACTCAACAGGTACATCTACCCCTGTTTGCACAGCCTCTGACTTTACTCTTCAGAGAAGCCTCCTTGGTTGGGGGAAGATTATTAACAAAATAATCTCAACAAGGAAAAAAGAGATTATGCTTGGAAACCATCTCTAAAACAGAGGTCCCTCCTAAAAAAAGTGTGAATTCTGCTGAAGCACACATTCTTGCTTCTTCCAGATTGGGAAGAAAATAGTTATAGATAAGAATCTCCAGTTACAAACAATAAAAGAGAAACTCCATCAGTCAATGTCCTTTGAAACAGCAGGGGCACCCAGGATGTAACAATACAAACTGGTGACCAGCCCTTCCTCTGAGCGGATGTGGTCCTTGCTCAAAAAGATCAGCAGGGTGGGCTAAGTAAACAGTGGGGGCATGGACCCCTAGTGTATGTACAAGGCTCTCCCCAGGATGGGAGAAGCAATCTGAAGCACAGGGAACATCCCATGAAATTAGAATATGTATTCCAATAAAATGGGAGAACCCTGTTTCAAAGCTTCTAGTAAAACAAAGAAAGATATCAGGCTCCATGGCTCCCACCTAAAGCTGCTTCCCTGGGCCAGGTCTACCTCCAACACTTTGAGGGCCTGTGGCAAATAGCAGACCACAGACCATATGCCCACTTATTCATAAGATACAAACAAATGTAACTAACAGGTAAATTATTAATATGTTCCATCACTTGCCTTGATTAATATACCTTCATAAAGGCAAAATTAAAGCTATCAGTATACCCTTGACTTTTTTATGACTGAAAGTTGGCAAAATCTCAGATGCCTGAATGATTGCAAGCATCTGAATGTTCTGTCAGTGATGTTTGAGTGAGTAATAAAATTTAGACTTACATAACTCATAAATCATTATGGAGAGGAATTGTTATTGACGTATAGTGGATAAAGGCCAGGAATATTGCTAAACATCCTGTAACACACATGATAGCCCCCAACAATAAAGAATCATCTGGTCCTCTAGGATTTTGATGGATTCCTGTCTCACACTGAGGTCTTTCGTCCATTTTGAGTTTATCTTTGTGTATGGGGTTAGAGAATGGTCGAGTTTCATTCTTCTGCATGTGGCTGTCCAATTTTCCCAGCACCATTTATTAAAAAGACTGTCTTTTTTCCATTACATACTTTTCCTGCTTTGTCAAAGATTATTTGACCATAGAGTTGAGGGTCCATATCTGGGCTCTCTATTCTGTTCCATTGGTCTATGTCTGTTTTTGTGCCAGTACCATGCTGTCTTGGTGATCACTGCTTTGTAATATAGCTTGAAATCAGGCAGCATGATGCCCTCAGCTTTGTTTTTCTTTTTCAACATTTCCTTGGTGATTCAGGGTCTTTTCTGATTCCATACAAATTTTAGGATTGTTTGTTCCAGCACTTTGAAAAAATATCATTGGAATTTTGATTGGAATGGGATTGAAGGTATAGATTGCTCTGGGTAGCATAGAAATTTTAACGATGTTTATTCTTCCGATCCATGAGCATGGAATGTTTTTCCATCTTTTTGTGTCTTCTTCAATTTCTTTCATGAGTGTTCTGTAGTTCCTACAGTATAAACCATTTACCTCTTTGGTTAAGTTTATTCTGAAGTATCTTATGGGTTTTGGTGCTATTGTAAATGGAATCATTTCTCTAATTTCTCTTTCTACAGTTGCATTGTTAGTGTATGAGAAAGCAACTGATTTCTGTGCATTGATTTTTGAATCCTGTCACATTACTGAATTGCTGTATGAGGTCTAGTAATTTGGAAGTGGAGTCTTTTGGGTTTTCCACATAAAGAATCATGTCATCTGCAAAGAGAGAGAGTTTGATTTCTTCTTTGCCAATTTGAATACATTTTATTTCTTTTTGTTGTCTGCTGTTGCTAGGACTTCTAGTACTATGTTGAACAATAGTGGCGAAAATGGGCATCCTTGACGTGTTCCTGATCTTAAGGGTAAAGCTCTCAGCTTTTCCCCATTGAGAATGATATTTGCTGTGGGTTTTTCATAGATGGATTTTATGAACTTGAGGAATGTTCCTTCTATTCCTATACTCTGAAGAGTTGTAATCAGGAAAGGATGCTGTATTTTGTCAAGTGCTTTTTCTGCATCAATTGAGAAGACCATATGTTTCTTCTCCCTCCTCTTATTAATGTGTTCTATCACATTGATTGATTTGTGAATGTTGAACCACCCTTGCATCCCAAGGATAAATCCCACTTGGTCATAAGGGATGATCCTTGTAATGTATTGTTGGATCATATTAGCTAGGATTTTGTTGAGGATTTTGGAATCCATATTCATCAGGGTTATCAGTCTGAAATTCTCCTTTTTGATGGGGTCTTTGCCTGGTTTGAGGATTAAGGTAATGCTGACCTCATAGAATGAGCCTGGAAGCTTTCCTTCTGTTTCTATTTTTTGAAATAGCTTCAAAAGAATAGGTATTATTTCTTCTTTGAATGTTTGGTAGAATTCCCCAAGGAATCCATCAGGCCCTGGACTCTTGTTTTTTGGGAGGTTTTTGATCACTGCTTCAATCTCGTTAGTGGTTATTGACATATTCAGGTTGTCAATTTCTTCCTGTTTCAGTCTTGGGAGTTTATGGGTTTCCAGGAAGGCATCCATTTCATCCAGATTGCTCAGTTTATTGTCATATAGTTGTTGATAATAATTTCTAATAATTGTTTCTATTTCCTTGGTGTTAGTTGTGATCTCTCCCCTTTCATTCATAAATCCTAGAGGAGAACATAAGCAGTAACCTCTTTGACATCAACCACAGCAACTTCTTTCAAGATACATCTCTGAAGGCAAGTGAAACAAAAGCAAAAATGAACTTTTGGGACTTCATCAAGATAAAAAGCTTCTGCACAGCAAAGGAAACAGTCAATAAAACTAAGAGGCAACCCACAAAATGGGAGAAGATATTTGCAAATGACACTACAGATAAAGGGCTGGTATCCAAGATCTATAAAGAACTTCTCAAACTAAACACCCAAAAAAGAAATACTTAAGTAAAAAAAAATGGGCAGAAGACATGAACAGACACTTCTCAAATGGAGACATACAAATGGCTAACAGATACATGAAAAAATGTTCATCATCCTTAGCCATTAGGGAAATTCAAATCAAAACCACATTGAGATACCACTTTACACCTAACACTTTACAGTTAGAATGGCAAAAATTGACAAGGCAAGAAACAACAACTGTTGGAGAGGTTGTGGAGAAAGGGGAAACCTCTTACACTGTTGGTGGGAATGCAAGTTGGTACAGCCACTTTGGAAAACAGTGTGGAGGTTCCTCAAAAAATTAAAAATACAGCTACCCTATGACCCAGCAATTGCACTATAGGGTATTTACCCCAAAGACACAGATGTAGTGAAAAGAAAGGCCATATGCACCCCAATGTTCATAGC
The DNA here is from genome assembly GCF_009762305.2 of Zalophus californianus. NCBI lineage: Eukaryota > Metazoa > Chordata > Mammalia > Carnivora > Otariidae > Zalophus > Zalophus californianus. The sequence goes on from NC_045602.1 coordinate 92,066,447, forward strand.
AGCAATGTCTGCAATAGCCAAACTGTGGAAAGAGCCGAGATGCCCTTCAACAGATGAATGGATAAAGAAGATGTGGTCCATACATACAATGGAATATTAGCCTTCAGAAAGGATGAATACCTAACTTTTACATCAACATGGATGAGACTGGAGATTATGCTAAGTGAAATAAGTCAAGCAGAGAAAGTCAATTATTATATGGTTTCACTTATTTGTGGAACATAAGGAATAGCGTGGAGGACACTAGGAGAAGGAAGGGAAAAATGAAGGGGGGAAATTGGAGGGAGAGATAAACCATGAGAAACTATGGGCTCTGAGAAATAAACTGAGGGTTTTAGAGTGGAGGGGGTTGAGGCTAGCATGGGCTAGCCCGGTGATGGGTATTAAGGAGAGCACATACTGCATGGAACACTGGAAGTTATATGAAAACAATGAATCATGGATCACTACATCAAAAACATGATGTATTTTATAGTGACTAACATAATAAAATAAAATTAAAAAAAAAAAAAGAATCATCTGGTCCAAAAGATCTATATGCCAAAGTTGAAAAACTGACTTAAAGGATTAAAAAATAACTGAATTAAAATTTCACCGACCAAAACTTGAATGTATTTTTATCAAAAGCATAAATTGAAGTAACATTAAAAAGTTTTTAAATTGGGGCACCTGGGTGGCTCGGTAGTTAAGCATCTGCCTTTGGCTCAGGTCATGATCCCAGGGTCCTGGGATCAAGTCCCACATCAAGCTCCCTGCTCTGCGGGAAGCCTGCTTCTTCCTCTCTCACTCCCCCTGTTTGTGTTCCTTCTCTCACTGTGTCTCTCTCTCTCAAATAAATAAATAAAATCTTTTTAAAAAAATTTAAATTAAAATTACAATAGAAAAAATATAAATAAACATTTTCACAAACATGAAACTATTCACAAGTCCATCATCCATTGGCCATTTAGGTATCAATGTAACTATTTTCTGAGGTCACATGGACCCATCCATATACAAATCAAAGGTAATAACAATTGCCTCATATTGCACATTTTTCTTAGCTGCCACAGGCAAACACTGCAAGAGCTGTGCACACTTATGAGTGCCTCTAGAACCACATGCTTGAACACAAGGAAAATGGAAGGATGGTTCTGACACTATTAGAGGAGTCCCACTCATTGTGCCAGGCCCCCGTGGCATCTGACTGTCTGAGAAGAAGGACTTGGCAACTCCACACATTCACCCTTCTTTTGCCTAAGCTCTCCCTCTCACTGGTCAGATCCTCCTTTGCATCCAAAGGAGGTTTCATATCCAACACTGGCCAGAGCACAGTCCACAAACCTCCTGGCATCTGGACATAGTTGGATTTGTTTTGCAGACACAAGAAGAAGGCCAGAGACAAGTAGAAGCATTTCCCAGGGGCTGACTGGTATGAGTCAGAAGCAAAATTATAAGTACTGCTCCAGGGCTGAGTGCCAGAACCCAAGTGACAAGAGGCACCCTTTGTTCTTTAATCTATTAACTGCTTTGTGTGATTGGGAAAACTGGGACTGCCTACACATACTGCCAGTCCCTTCTTGCCCAGGTGTGAGGGCAGTACTATTCCAGATGGCCTCTGCACGTCTGCCCACATAGTACAGAGAAGATGGAACACACAATATCAAGCACCAAACTTGGCTCTACCAGGGAATGCCAACTACTGTCAAGTGAATGGAAAGAAGCCAGTGGGATGTATGACTGTTAAATGAAATAAAGTAGGGGTCCTGATGGGTGCTGATATAAAACATGAGCAAGATGACCATAAAATAGTATGGAATGAAACCTACTTAGTTAAAGAGGATGGGAAAATGACTGCAAAAGTCATGAAGAGAATATGTTCTGGAAAAAAAACCTGGAAATATTTTGTGCCAGGGAAGTTCTCAGTAAGGACGTGCATTCAATAACAGAAGTGTGCAAAGGTTACCTGAGTAAACAACAGAATAAGATGCCAAGAATACATCAGAGTCAAGGAAACAAATTTGAGGTCATTAAAAAAAAAAAAAAAAAACTAACAAAGATATTTAAGCCACCCTAAATAGATCAGACATGGTTGAATACCCTGTTGCTATCCTAAAATAATTGCTGGTGGTAAGCATGGTGGATTCTCACAAATTCTGCCAAGTAATCGTGATAATAGCCATGGAATACAAGGAAATGGAACAGGAGCAGAGGAGCCGATAAAGAGAATAAAGCAAGTCCCCAAACATACATTAGAAGGAAAATGAACTGGCAGAGCAAAAGGCACAATGTGTTCCTGAAAATCTGTTATGGAAAATCACCAAAACTGAATCTCTGACTGGCAAGTAGAGGAGGAGCAAAGGGACTGTCAGTCTCTAGGCAGTGTTAGAGAAATATTTAAAAAAAAAAAAAAAAAAAGTCAGGCTGCCCTGCAGCTTCTCCATTTCAACACTCATCTCCAAAAGGTGCCAGCAACAGTGTACTTACAGAATGTGAGGTGCTGGGCTGGATACTTGATATGTGTTCTCTGACTTAATACTCAGAGGCCTTGTGCCAGGTATCTTTTTTATTTTTGCCCTGCCAGATCCACTCTCCACCCATCACCCTGATTTCTGTTCCAGAGGAAATAATGGGCTGGCAAATATTTAACAAGAGGATCTCCAATAAAAAGGCCCTGGTATGTCATATTTGCTGATGGCTGTGGTGTAGACTTTCCTTGGCCAGTTACATACTACTAATGTGAAGTTAAATTAGTTCCCAGAACCCTCCTCTAGGTGCAGTTGGGATTGCCCCATAGAGAGTACCACATGGAATCCTGAATGGAGGGTGGCGAGTTATCTGTGGAAGCTTCCTCCCTGCTGGTTGGTCCCTTGGCCTAAAGTTTCAGCCCCTGTGAGAAGGCCCTGCCCACATAGCAATCTTTGTCTCTGGGTTTAGTAACTGTTCCTTCCTGTCATTCATTCAGGTCGGGGGGCAGGGAAGTGAGCCCCGCTATTAGCAGCCATACTATGTAAGAGTAGTCCCTTATCAAACTCACCTGGAGTTGCCAATTTAACTGTGCCATCTCTGTCCTGCTGTGACCCCACCTGAAACCACTAAGGCTCTATTTTACAGATGAGAAAACTAGGGAATGAAGTCATTCATTAGCTTGCTCAAGACTGAACAGTTAGTAGATGAGAAAGTTGCCAAACCAGGTAGCCGGACCCAGGATCTGATTTCGAAACCACCACTGAACTGCCTCACAGTGTGGCATCTACAAAATGTTGAAGGAAAGAAAGTGTGACCCAAAAATATTATTTCCAGCAGTTTTTCTTTTAAGTATAGAAACAATAGGCAGATGCTATCAAACACACACACACACACACACACACACACACACACACACACACACGTAGAGAATATGGAGTCCATTAGCCCATTTTAAATGAACTTTTTTTTTAAAGATTTTATTTATTTATTTGACAGAGAGAGAGAGAGAGCAGGAACACAAGCAGGGGTAGTGGGAGAGGGAGAAGCAGGCTTCCCACTGAGCAGGGAGCCTGTTATGGGGCTCGATCCCAGGACTCTGGGATCATGACCGGAGCTGAAGACAGACGCTTAACTGACTGAGCCACCCAGGTGCCTCTTAAATGAACTTCTTGAGGACAAAATGAAGACAACCAGAAGTTGAGAGATGAAAGGAAGCATCACAACAGAAGCACAGGAGTGGTGAACTCAAATCCATTTTAAGTAAAACTCAATAATAAAGGAAAGTAAGGTAATATCCAGGAAATATGATGAATGTGGAATATATTTTCCAACAAATAATAAAAAGTGAAAAAAATGGAGAGTGGGAGGAAGTACAAGTGTGTTAATTTCCATATTTTTCTTTGTGGAGAAAATAGACATTGAGTATGTTTGATAAATCAAAAGACAGATTAATTCAGCAAATATGTAGGAAGTGTCTAATAAGTTTTGGGTGTATGCTAAGTGCTGACAATGCCAGTGAATAGCAGTGGGCAGTCTCTGCCCTAGGAGCTTACTGTCTAGCAAGGAAGATACACAGTCATACAGTGCAATGAAAATGTCCCCTGAGCTGAGTGCTATGAAGGAGAGATGCACAGTACCAAGAGAGGGGATAGCAGAGGGAAATCAGCCTTGTTAGGGAGGTCACTTCCCTAAGGAAGTGACAGCTGAACTGATAACTGAAAGGTCACCAAGAATTGCTCAGTAAAGTGGGGAAAACAGGATTCCATGCAGAGAAGCATGCTATGCACAGTGCAGTGGCAGTACCAGGAAATGAAAAGCCTGTGAGATCTGCTGGCGGGAGAGCAGGAGAGCACGATCAAGGATGAGGCTAGCAAGGTAGGCAGGGGCCATGCATACAAAGCTCAGAGGACACAGGACAGATCTTGATTATTAGCTCAAGGCCATCATCCTAAGAACAATTGTGGTGGGTTTTAAAAGAATGTTTAGAGGTACAATAAAAAATTAAAAAAAAAAAGAATGTTTAGAGGTGCCTGGATGGCTCAGACAGTTGAGCATCCAACTCTTGGTTTTGGGCTCAGGCCATGATCTCAGGGTTGTGAGACTGAGCCCTGTATGGCTCCCAGGCTCCCAGCAGTGAGCTTCCTTAAGATTCTCTCTCAGCTGCCTAGGTGGCTCCGTTGGTTAAGTGTCTGACTCTTGATTTCAGCTTAGGTCATGATCTTTGGGTTGTGGGATCGGGCTCCATGCTCAGTGCAGGGTCTGCTTGTCCCTCTCCCTGTGCTCCTCCCCCGCACCCCTCTCTCTCAAATAAATACATACATACATACATAAAATCTTTATTTTTTAAAAATTATTTATTTATTTATTTGTCAGAGAGGGGGGGGACAAGCAGGGGGAGTGGCAGGCAGAGCAGGCAGAAGGAGAAGCAGGCTCTCCACTGAGCAAGGAGTTTGATGCAGGACTTGATCCCAGGAGCCGGGGATCATGACCTGAGCCAAAAGCAGACGCTTAACAGACTGAGCCACCCAGGTGTCCCACAAATAAAATCTTTAAAAATTTTAAATGTTAGCATATTCTTTGACACTCTTCACATTAAGGTGGAGTCTGGGTCCTCTTTTCTTAAATGTGGACTGGACTTACTGACTCACTGCTAATTAATAAAGTGGCAGAAATGATGGAACATGACTTCCCAGGTTATGTCATAAAGAATACATCCTCAGCCTAGTACCCCACCCCTACTCTTTATCTATTTTCTATCATCTAACTATCTATCTATCTATCTATCTATCTATCTATCTATCTATCTATCATCTATCTATCTATCCATCCATCCATCCATCTATCACTCTATCATCTCTATCTTTTTATATCTCTCCTTTTTTTTTCCTCTGTCTTGTTCTCACTCTTGGAAAATAGCCACCATGATACAAGGAAGCCTAGACTACAGGGAGAGGCCATATGAAGGTCTTTCAGCTAACAGCCTCTGTTGCACCCTCACCTAATATTAGCATCAACCACCAGACATGGGAACGAAGGGGCCTTTGTATGATTTCAGGCCCCAGCCTTTGAGTCCTCCAGTTGAGGCCCCAAATATCATGGAGCAAAGATGAGCTATCCCTACTGTGATCTGTCTGAATTCTTGACATGCAGAAACTATCAGAAATAGCAAAAGATCGATGACATTTCAAGCCATTATTTTAGGGTGATTTGTTATACAGCAAAAGATATTAGAACCTCTAAATTATTTTAAGTGAATTTAGGTAACTTGTTTAAAGTTGTAAAGACCTAAACAAATGTGCAAGTGACAAAACCCAGGAGGAGGTACAAGGTTGTGGGAACTAGTGTGATGCCTCGTTTTCTTTCACAATGTAGATCCAGCAGAAAATGTCTTAAGTTGATAAGTGAGAAACAAGATTTTAAGTATGTTCAATAAAAAATAATCTCTGGAGCAAAAGGCAGAAAGCAAATGTGACAGCACAGGAAAGGAGACTAGAAACAAAACCCAATTATAGTTGTGAATGCAGAAATCACAACTTGAAGAATAGAAATTTTGCATTGCTGGCAAAATAAAGGAATCATACAGTTTGAACAAGCATTATAATAAATTGTCTGAAAATTTCTTAATATACAGCACTTAGGAATAGGCTGAGAAAGAAGACTGGTGGGGTGCCTGGGTGGCTCAGGTGGTTAAGCAACTGCCTTCGGCTCAGGTCATGATCCCAGAGTCCTGGGATTGAGTCCCGCATCAGGCTCCCTGCTCAGCGGGGAGTCTGCTTCTCCCTCTGACCCTCTTCCCTCTCATGCTCTCTATCTCTCATTCTCTCTCTCTCAAATAAATAAATAAAATCTTAAGAAAGAAGACTGGTTAAGTTTGGGGACAGAAGATAGGATCATATCTATTGATTCTTACCTCAGTCTTCCTTCCAATACAAATTCCAGAGATATCAAAGATTTTACCATAATGAAAATATAATATCAAACTGTGGGTGGCTTTATTATTTTTCTAAGAACACAAATTCCCATAGCCATTGAAGAAACAATCAGTGAAGGAGGGGCGGAGCAAGATGGCAGAGGAGTAGGAGACCTAGATTTCGTCTGGTCTCAGGAATTCAGCTGAATAGGGATCAAACCATTCTGAACACCTACGAACTCAACAGGAGATCAAAGAGGAGAGTAGCAACAACTATCTGAACAGAGAAGCGACCACTTACTGGAAGAGTCATATTTTATCCCTTCATAGTAGTTACCCTTATTTTTGGCATATATATATAAGTTGTTCTCTCTTTAAAATTTTGAGATACAGTTTCTTCTAACAGATCAAAATATACCCTAAATCACTAGTGTATGGCTCTGTTCTAGTCTCCTGCCTGATCACATTCTCTCCCTTTTTTCTTCTTTTTTTTTAATCTTCTTTCTTTTTTCAACTTCTTATCTTATCAAGTCCTTTTATAAAATCCTTTATAATTTTCATCTTTACAGTCATCTTCTATCCCTTCATTGTATCAACCCTTATTTTGTACATATAGGTCTTTCTTCCTTCAAAATTTTAGGAGGCACTTTTTTCTAACAGACCAAAATACGCCCAAAATCTAGTGTGTGGCACTGATCTATGCACTAGCCTGATCATATTTGATCACATTCTGCTTTTTTTGTATTCTTCTGTTTTTGTTTTTATCTTTTTTTCTTTTTTTTTTCTCTTTCTTTTTTCTTTCTTTCCCTTTCTTTTCCCCTGGTTTCAGGTCTTTTCTGATTTGTATACAGTATATTTGCTGGGGACGTTGTAAACCTGTTAGCATTTTGTTCTCTCATTCATCTATTCTCCTCTGGACAAAATGACAAGACGAAAAAAATCACCTCAGCAAAAAGAACAAGAGGTAGTACTGTCAGCCAGGGACCTACTCAATGCGGACATTAGTACGATGTCGGACCTAGAGTTCAGAATCATGACTTTAAAGATACTAGCTGGGCTTGAAAAAAGCGTGGCAGTTATTAGAGAAACCCTTTCTGGAGAAATAAAAGAACTAAAATCTAACCAAGTCGAAATCAAAAAGGCTATTGATGAGGTGCAATCAAAAATGGGGGCACTAACTGCTTGGGTAAATGAGGCAGAAGAGAGAATCAGTGATATAGAAGACCAAATGATGGACAGTAAAGAGGCTGAGAAAAAGAGGGAGAAACAACTACAGTATCACGAGGGCAGAATTCGAGAGATAAGTGATTCGATAAGACGAAACAACATTAGAATAATTGGGATCCCAGAAGAAGAAGAAAGAGAGAGAGGGGCAGAAGGTATATTGGAGCAAATAATAGCAGAGAACTTCCCTAATATGAGGAAGGAAATAGGCATCAAAATCCAGGAGGCACAGAGAACCCCTCTCAAAATCAATAAAAATAGGTCAACACCCCGACATCTAATAGTAAAACTTACGAGTCTCAGGGACAAAGAGAAAATACTGAAAGCAGCTCGGGAGAAGAGATATGTAACCTACAATGGTAAAAATTATTAGATTGGCAACAGACCTATCCACAGAGACCTGGCAGGCCAGAAAGGACTGGCAAGATATCTTCAGAGCACTAAACGAGAAAAATATGCAGCCAAGAATACTATATCCAGCTAGGCTGTCATTGAAAATAGAAGGAGAGATAAAAATCTTCCAGGACGAACAAAAACTAAAGGAATTTGCAAACACGAAAGCAGCCATCCAAGAAATATTGAAAGGGGTCCTCTAAGCAAAGAGAGAGCCTAAAAGCAGCAAAGATCAGAAAGGAACACAGACAACATACAGTAACAGTCACCTTACAGGCAATACAATGGCACTAAATTCATACCTTTCAATAGTTACCCTGAATGTAAATGGTCTCAAGGCCCCAATCAAAAGACACAGGCTATCAGATTGGATTAAAAAACAAGACCCATCCATATGCTGTCTGCAAGAGACTCATTTTAGACCCAAAGACACCCCCAGATTGAAAGTGAGGGGGTGGAAAACCATTTACCATGCTAATGGACACCAAAAGAAAGCTGGGGTGGCAATCCTTATATCAGACAAACTAGATTTTAAAACAAAGACTGTAATAAGAGATGAGGAAGGACACTATATCCTACTTAAAGGGTCTATCCAACAAGAAGATCTAACAATTGTAAATATCTATGCCCTGAACATGGGAGCAGCCAATTATATAAGGCAATTAATAACAAAAGCAAAGAAACACATTGACAACAATACAATAATAGTGGGGGACTTTAACACCCCCCTGACTGAAATGGACAGATCATCTAAGCAAAAGATCAATGAGGAAATAAAGACTTTAAATGACACACTGCACCAAATTGACTTCACAGATATATTCAGAACATTCCATCCCAAAGCAACGGAATAAACATTCTTCTCTAGTGCCCATGGAACATTCTTCAGAATTGATCACATCCTAGGTCACAAATCAGGTCTCAACCAGTACCAAAAGATTGGGATCATTCCGTGCATATTTTCAGACCACAATGCTTTGAAACTAGAACTCAATCACAAGAGGAAAGTCGGAAAGAACTCAAATACATGGAGGCTAAAGAGCATCCTACTAAAGAATGAATGGGTCAGCCAGGAAATTAAAGAAGAATTTAAAAAATTCATGGAAACCAATGAAAATGAAAACACAACTGTTCAAAATCTTTGGGATACAGCAAAGGCAGTCCTGAGAGGAAAGTATATAGCAATACAAGCCTTTCTCAAGAAACAAGAAAGGTCTCAAATACACAACCTAACCCTACACCTAAAGGAGCTGGAGAAAGAACAGCAAATAAAGCCTAAATCCAGCAGGAGAAGAGAAATCATAAAGATCAGAGCAGAAATCAATGAAATAGAAACCAAAAGAACAATAGAACAGATCAACGAAATTAGGAGCTGGTTCTTTGAAAGAATTAACAAGATTGATAAACCCCTGGCCAGACTGATCAAAAAGAAAAGAGAAAGGACCCAAATCAACAAAATCATGAATGAAAGAGGAGAGATCACAACCAACACCAAAGAAATACAAACAATTATAAGAACATATTATGAGCAACTCTATGCCAGCAAATTAGATAACCTGGATGAAATGGGTGCATTCCTAGAGATGTATCAACTACCAACACTGAACAAGGAAAAAATAGAAAACCTGAACAGACCTATAACCACTAAGGAAACTGAAACAGTCATCAAAAATCTCCCAAGAAACAAAAGCCCAGGGCCAGATGGCTTCCCAGGGGAATTCTATCAGACATTTCAAGAAGAATTAATACCTATTCTCCTGAAACTGTTCCAAAAAATAGAAATGGAAGGAAAACTTCCAAACTCATTTTATGATGCCAGCATTACCTTGATCCCAAAACCAGACAAAGACCCCATCAAAACGGAGAATTACAGACCAATATTCTTGATGAACATGGATGCAAAAATTCTCACCAAAATACTAGCCAATAGGATCCAACAGTACATTAAAAGGATTATTCACCACGACCAAGTGGGATTTATCCCTGAGCTGCAAGGCTGGTTCAACATCCGCAAATCAATCAACGTGATACAATACATTAACAAAAGAAAGAACAAGAATCATATGATCCTCTCAATAGATGCAGAAAAAGCATTTGACAAAGTACAGCATCTTTTCTTCATCAAAACTCTTCAGAGTATAGGGATAGAGGGTACTTACCTCAATATCATAAAAGCCATCTACGAAAAACCTACAGCGAATATCATTCTCAATGGGGAAAAGCGGAGAGCTTTTTCCCTAAGATCAGGAACGCGGCAGGGATGTCCACTCTCACCACTGCTATTCAACATAGTATTAGAAGTCCTAGCCACAGCAATCAGACAACAAAAAGAAATCAAAGGCATCCAAATCGGCAAAGAGGAAGTCAAACTCTCACTCTTTGCAGATGATATGTTACTTTATGTGGAAAACCCAAAAGACTCCACGCCAAAACTGCTAGAACTCATACAGGAATTCAGTCAATTAGCAGGCTATAAAATCAATGCACAGAAATCAGTGGCATTCCTATACACCAACAAGAAGACAGAAGAGAGACAAATCAAGGAGTCGATCCCATTCACAATTGCACCCAAAACCATAAGATACCTAGGAATAAATTTAACCAAAGAGGCAAAGGATCTGTACTCAGAAAACTATAAAATACTCAGGAAAGAAATTGAAGAAGACACAAAGAAATGGAAAAACGTTCCATGCTCATGGATTGGGAGAACCAACATTGTGAAGATGTCAATGCTACCTAGAGCAATCTACACATTCAATGCAATCCCCATCAAAATACCATGCACTCTTTTCAAAGAAATGGAACAAATCATCCTAAAACTTGTATGGAACCAGAAGAGACCCCGAATAGCCAGAGGAATATTGAAAGAGTAAAGCAAAGCTGGCGGCATCACAATTCCGGACTTCCAGCTCTATTACAAAACTGTCATCATTAAGACAGTATGGTACGGGCACAAAAACAGACACATAGATCAATGGAACAGAATCCAGAGCCCAGAAATGGGCCCTCAACTCTATGGTCAACTTATCTTTGACAAAGCAGGAAAGAATGTCCAGTGGAAAAAAACAGTCTCTTCAACAAATGGTGTTGGGAAAATTGGACAGCCACATGCAGAAGAATGAAACTGGACCATTTCCTTACACCACACACAAAAATAGACTCCAAATGGTTGAAAGACCTAAACGTGAGACAGGCGTCCATCCAAATCCTAAAGGAGAACACAGGTAGCAACCTCTTCGACCTCAGCCACAGCAACTTCTTCCTAGAAACATCACCAAAGGCACGGGAGGCCAGGGCAAAAATGAACTATTGGGATTTCATCAAGATAAAAAGCTTTTGCACAGCAAAAGAAACAGTCCACAAAACCAAAAGACAACCGACAGAATGGGAGAAAATATTTGCAAATGACATATCAGATAAAGGGCTAGTATCCAAAATGTATAAAGAACTTATCAAACTCAACACCCAAAGAACAAATAATCCAATCAAGAAATGGGCAGAAGACATGAACAGACATTTTTCCAAAGAAGACATCCAAATGGCCAACAGGCACATGAAAAATTGCTCCACATCCCTCGGCATCAGGGAAATCCAAATCAAAACCTCAATGAGATACCACCTCACACCCGTCAAAATAGCTAAAATTAACAAGTCAGGGAACGACAAATGTTGGCGGGGATGTGGAGAAAGGGGAACCCTCCTACACTGTTGGTGGGAATGCAAGCTGGTGCAACCACTCTGGAAAACAGTATGGAGGTTCCTCAAACAGTTGAAATTAGAGCTACCATTCGATCCAGCAATTGCACTACTGGGTATTTACCCCAAAGATACAAATGTAGGGACCCGAAGGGGTACGTGCACCCCAATGTTTATAGCAGCAATGTCCACAATAGCCAAACTGTGGAAAGAGCCAAGATGTCCATCGACAGATGAATGGATAAAGAAGAAGTGGTATATATACACAATGGAATATTATGCAGCCATCAAAAGGAATGAGATCTTGCCATTTGCAACGACGTGGATGCAACTGGAGGGTGTTATGCTGAGTGAAATAAGTCAATCAGAGAAAGACATGTATCATATGACCTCACTGATATGAGGAATTCTTAATCTCAGGAACAAACTGAGGGTTGCTGGAGTGGTCGGGGGTGGGAGGGATGGGGTGGCTGGGTGATAGACATTGGGGAAGATATGTGCTACGGTGAGCGCTGTGAATTGTGTAAGACTGTTGAATCACAGATCTGTACTTCTGAAACAAATAACGCAACATATTTTAAGAAAAAAAAAGAAAAAGAAGAAGATAGCAGGAGAGGAAGAATGAAGGGGAGTAAGTCAGAGGGGATGACGAACCAGGAGACATGATGGACTCTGAAAAACAAACTGAGGGTTCTAGAGGGGAGGGGGTTAGGGGGATGGGTTAGCCTGGTGATGGGTATTAAAGAGGGCACATTCTGCATGGAGCACTGGGTATTATGAACAAACAATGAATCATGGAACACTACACCAAAACAAATTATGTAATATATGGTGATTAACATAACAATAAAAAAATAAAAAAAAATAAAAAAAGGATCAATCAGTGAATATGACTACTTAAAAATAAAATCATTAATAAATTCAGAAAAAAATGACAAATTGAGAAAAATAATGGTAATGCAAAAAGATTTTGTCATCTTAATGCATGGAAAGTTCATACAACTTAATAAAAAAATCCTCAAAACCCCTAAAGAAAATGGATAATGGATATAAAAGCTATGTACAAGAAAATAAATATATATGACTCATAGAAATATTTTTAAATGATTAATCTCACTCAGGATTAAAAGAAAGCATGTAACAGCAATGGAACACCATTTTCTGATGTTCAACTTGTCAGAAGTAATACCCAGCGATGATGAAGAGAGAGATGCTCTTCAAGTGAGTAAATTGATTTGGCCTTCAGCAGGATTGTTTGACAGTCTGATAAAAATTGGAAGCCCACATGCTTTCAAACCATGTTAATATTCCCATGGCAGTCTGCTCATTCTATGGTGCATTTGTTTTGCATGATAGTTTAAAGGAAATCTCTGCCTCAGGGTGATGAGAGGTTCCCAGACTGTTCTTAATTCCTAATCATTCACGTGATTTTCAGTCCTGGGAGCAAAGGCTTTGTGGAACACAGATCAACTTTCTGGATTTGTTCAGTCATTGCTACTGTCCCATCCAAAGTTTTTTTTGTTTTGTTTTGGTTTTTTTTCAGATTTGTTTGCCAGACATAACTTTAAGGCTATAATCCAGCTCACTGAAGGTCGGAAATCTTTACAGGATCAAAGTCAAGGTAAATTTGAGTGAACCATGTGAAGAGGTTTTCCCATGAACTATGGTGAAAATTAGCTGATCTTTTCCTCCAAGGGTCTGTCTACACAGCTAAAGTGAATTAAAAACTTGGCTCCCACTATATTAGCCTAAAGACTGTTGGGTAGGTGAAGAGTCTGGAGATTTTCTGGATTTATTCCATTCATTTCAGCTGTGTAGATCTGCCTCGAGAATCAGAATTGCAGGGAAGCAAACACCTGCCATGGGCTTTTAAAACCTTCAGCTGTTCTTCTATAGGGATTGGTCCCAGTGACCTTATAAAATTCCTCTGGTACTGTTGTACTGTGGTCTTCTAAAGAAAAGAGCATCTCTTCATAGTCCTTTTTGAAAAGTATACTCATCTCTGATCTGACATGAGCATTTGGACCACAGCTAAGGCCAGACCAGCTTCCAACTCATGGGCATTAGGGAAGGTTAACTATCAAATGGCAAATCCATCAAATGACCTACAGTCATCCATTAAATACACATTTTCAGCCTGGAAAATGAAAAATTCCTATGTGTAAGATGTTGAAGATATATCATTGACATTGGCTACTTACAATAGCTTTCCATGGAGGGTTCTTTTTATTGGCCACATTTTCTAACAAGTGGCTCATTATAATTTTATTATATATTAGTAATGCCCTATAATTATGAGATGTTGCACTGAGGGTAGGGTGGGAAATCTGATAGGGAAGTCTGCAGTGGGAAGCTGTCAGGGTCCATATGATAACCTACTCCTCACACATGGCTTCAGGGACTAGCCGATATACTCTTCCACCCCACTGAAGTTCACTGAAGTATTTCAGTGCTCCTCCGAAGCTTCACCTCTACCCCATCCACTATAGTTGATCCTCATCACAGTGCTGGATGGTGTGAGGTGGTCCCTGCCTGTTTACAAGGATTTTTCAAAGTAGAAAGTTCTGCCTCCATTTTAAGCATATTACCTTGGATGAGGTATGGTAAGACAAGACACAGACCAGGAACATTTAAAACATTTATCATACTTATAATTCCCTGGGGAGAACACAGCACACAACTCAGAGCCACTCAGGAAAGCACCAGTGTTGATCATGAGGAAGGGAGTGGGGAGGGAACTATGCGGCAAATGTCTTTGTTGTGTTTTCATGGAAAGGAAAGGGCAAGGTAGAGTAAACAGGTTCAGGATGGTTAGTGAAGTTTGAAAGTGGTACTACCATGAAATTCATGTTCACTGTAACAATTAGATCATGTGGTTTGGAGTTATCTAAAGACTCCAGAGGTTTTTGGATGAGCCAGGGTTTACTTAGTGCTATAGACTGAATGTTTGTGTCCCCCCCAAATTCTTATATTGAAACCTAATATCCACTGTCATGGTTTTGGAGGTGGGACTTTTGGGAGGTGATGAGGTCATGAGGGTGGAGCCCTTATGAATGGGATTAATGCCTCATGAAAGAGACCCCAGAGAGCTCCCTTACACTTTCCATCATGTGAGGTTTCAGATTCCTGTGAACCAGAAAACAGACTCTCACCAGACACCAGGTCTGCTAGTGCCTTAATTTTAGACTTTCCAGCCATCAAAACTATGAGAAATAAATTTCTGTTGTTTATAAGCCACCCAATTGATGGTATTTTTGTTAGAGCATCCTGCATGGACTAAGACACTAGGGAATAACTAGTGGCCAATATTAAAGCACTGACTTACAGAAAAGTTGAAAGTATACATAATATGACATATTTTTTGTTTTTGTTTTAATTTTAGTTAATATACTGTTTTATATTAGTTTCAAGTGTACACTGTAGTAATTCAACATGATATTTTATTAGTTGTATGAATTCTTTATCTTGAAAACCAATAAATAAAAGACTTAAACATTAAAAAAGAATACAGATAGTACAGCCTCCTCTACAGTGGCTTTTCTGGCCATTCTCTTCCTCCATAATCACTCATCACTTGAATATATTTTATTTCATCCATTCTGCCTATGACCAGTTGTGTACATTCTCTGAGCTTCATGGCTTTCTTTCTGGACCTGGGTGACACCACAGCTACAATGAAGGGTTGTAAAAACATGTTCAATGAATGACAGGTATTTTTTTTTTACTCATGGTGCCTCATATTATTGGATTGTATTTTAACTCTCTGTATGTGAATGGCTTATTTCCCCCAGGAAATTGTGAGCTACTTGAAGCCTAGAAGAGTATATAACCTTTCTTTTTATTCTACACAAGGTCATGGTAGCTTCTCAATAAACACTTAACTGCAGATTGAATGACTAAGATACTCTGATCTTGCCTATATTTCTGGATAGAAAAATTTCCCTGCCTTAGTAGATGAGAATAATCTCTGGTGTCTGGTGGTCTTCATTAGTCAGGGATCTTTTAAATGATGGGAAAACACATCAAAGATTCCCAGGGCCATGGATTTTGATGCCACTAGAGTGTCTGAACCTTAGTGTAGTAGATTGTCACAATGATGGTCCCCAACCAATCGTGCCTCCTCTGTTCACTCCCACTCTTACTCTGGGTTTGGCCATGTATGTGACTTGCTTTGGCCAATCCTACATCAGCTAACATGATGCAGACAGAAGCTCCTTAAGCTCTGTCCCTGGGCCTGAGTGCTCGGGATGCTCCCACCACCAGTGGAATGCAACCTTGGGAGAGAGCCAAAGAAAGTTCAGCAAAAGATCACTGAGCCCAATAAAACAGAAAAAAGATGAGAGTTCAGTTGTCTCAAGCCACTGTCAGGGTGACTTTTTAGACACCAGTAGCTAACCAATTACTTTACTTGTTTCTCATTGGTAGGATGACTGAGTCTGAGTTTGCCATACTGCCAAATGGAATTGTCACCCTTGTAGCTCTGGGGACTGGTAGCTCTTTTCTGCAAACCACCGGTAGAAAAATCCTGGGGAAGGCCTCAAGTCACTCTTGCTCAGGACTCAAGTGCATCAGGGTCTACTCCTCAAGACCAGGACTACAGGCTATTGTGTTTGACTCATCTGGTAATGTTCCTACCGTTGAGGTCAGGGAGTGAAGCTCTCCAGAGAAAAATAAAAAGGTATGCTTGAGAGGGGCTTGACAGAAAAAGCAAATATCCTTCACCAGGTCTCCATGTCCCCTGACTCACCATTGAACTGCTCCTTTGGAATTCATTAGCTACCCTTACGCTCCACAACAGGATGGAAATGTGTACCAACTATTTTATTAGATACTTATGTAATTTGCCATTCCTCTTGGAAAAGCTCATGTCACTGCTTGCCTTTCAGGACTTCTAATCCATTTATCATTTCCTTTTACTCCCACAAACCACATGGCCAGTTTTTCTTGGATGTACACAAAAAACCCTCCCTCTCTGAAGTATTCCCCTTTACTGGATCCTGCACACTGATCCTGCTGACTCAGATCAAAAGGGCAAAGCATTTTAAACATGCTCACCACTCACCAAAACCTGGTACCTGGTATTATCTCTTTAGCTTTCACTTTAGAAACTTTCACCCCATTCCTTTCTCATTTCCTCATTACTCCTGTGTTGAATTGAACACACACATGCAAAAGTACAAACGACACAGGAATGCACACTCATAATAACACACACACACATGCACGCACACACACACACACACCACATATAATTGTGCTTGTTGTAGGGGAAGGAGCTTTCTAATACCATGCTGACTGCTTACATCTGCTTATTCCCACAACTTACTTCACTGTCTTTGGGAACCAGCATTTCTACCTGCTGATTGACAATTACATGTTCCTTTTCCTATAGATATTATATCTTATTATATTTTCATACTGCTTTAACACTTCCGAAAAGTCCAAATCCAAAACAGCCCTGTAAGGGAGGTATAATTTTCCTCCCTTTTTATGTGTGAAGAAAACATATTTCAGGGCAAACAAAGTCAAACATTGTAGCCAAACTGCTTGCCTTCTGGACATTACAAATTTAACATATCCAAGCTGAGCTTGCCTTTACTGCTCCCTGACCCAGTACCTTTTTCCCATTCACCCAAATTTACTCAGTGGCTGGTGCTAAAAATTATGTTGATTGGTTTCCATATTCAATACAGCAGCAAACCCCAGAGATCCTACCTTCTGCATCTCATACTTGCCCACTTTATTCACCTTGCTGTCTCCATCCTAGGGCAACCTAAGATCATGTCTTGCTTTTGAAGCTGCTTCCTAGTTGGCCTCCTCACCTCCCTCCCCTCTCCATCATTCTACATACAGCAAGCAAAATGATCTTTTCAAACAAAGAATAAACAAATAATAAACTCTTCACAGTCCACAAAATGAGCTACCCTCGAGGATGTCTTCCACAGGACAAAAGCACGTTGTTTCTATCCTCCTCAAAGGGCTCAGAATTGCTTACTTTCTATAAGCAAGTCCTTTGTCATTGCTGTGAAGCATACTGTATTATTTCATTTTACCTCTTTAACTTAATCCTTCAGAGTTCTTAATTTTCAATAAGAAATTACTGGAACAGTTGCCATAAATTCCTGCTCTGAATGTGACAAACTCCTGACCTCAGAGAAATGTGGTTGAGTTTATTCTTCACTTCTCCAAGTCTTCCTGCAATCTTCCTTTGGGAAAGAGGGTCAAACTATTTCCTCTGCACTGCCTTGGTTTTTCCCAATCCTCATAAGGAGACGTTGAAGTTGGAAGAATTCTGCAAATATTTATCAAATGCTGACTTTGCCTCCTCTTGAAGAAGAGATCCCATCCTTTCTTGGGATACACATTTGTGTCTCTCTCCTTAGAGGAAGTTTCTAGCTTCAAGTGGGATTATTACATTTTTTTTCCTTCTTTATGTTATTTGTGTAGTCTTATCTCAAGCTGAATATCATTAAAGTAGAATTTAATTTTTGTGCTAAAAATCAAATGCTATAGTAATACATTGCAGCTTTTCCTCTCATCTACAATGGAACATGGCTCCCCTTGTTTCTGGAAGTTTGTATGACATGACCAAGGAAGAGATTGGGAGTCACAAAATAAGTCTTATCTTAGCTGTAACCTTAATTCTGTGACCTTAAGCATAATACTGTTAAAGTAATTAAACAAGGAGACCCTTAGACTGAGAAGGCTCTAATGCCTTAAGCCTACACAATTAACTAAAACTTAGATGAACGTTAATGCAGTTGAATGTGAGATAATGAAACCAAAACAACCAATCACAAACAGCCAACTAGGCTTTCCCAAATAAATGCAACCACTTGAACTATAGCCAATCAAGTAATTTCTTTGCTTTGCTTCCAATTCTCCTCTATAAAAACCTCTCCCCTAGCTCCTATTGGTGGAGTTCTCCTAACCATTTTTGGTTTTGCATTACCCAACTCAAATCAATGTATGCTCAAATAAATTTTTGAAAATTTTAATGTGCTCCGTTATCATTCAACAATACACATACCCTCTAAGCCTCAGTTTTCTGTTCAGTAAAATGCAATACTTGTTACTTTTTATTATTTTATTTTATTTTATTTTATTTTATTTTATTATTTTATTTTATTTTATTTTATTTTATTTTATTTTATTGATAGTAGCCAACCACATAGGTATGAGGTGGTATCTCATTGAGATTTTGATTTACATTCTCATAATAATTAGTGATGTTACACCTCTTTTTATGTGCTTATTGGTCATTGGAATATCTTCTTTGGAGAAATGTCCATTCAAGTCTTTGCCCATTAATTAATCAGGTCATTTGCCTTTTTGTTGTTGAGTTGTAAGAGTTCTTTATATATTCTGGATATTAATCTATAATCAAATATATGATTTGCAAATACTTTTCTCCCATTCATTGGGTTGGCTTTCATTCTGTTGAATTGTGTCCTTTGATGCACAGAAGCTTTTAATTATGATATAGTCCAATTTATCTATTTTCTTCTTTTGCTGTCTACGCTTTTGTTGTTATGCCCAAAAAATCATTGTCAAATCCAATGTCATGAAGATTTTCTGCTCTGTTTTCTTCTAAGAGTGTTATAAATTTAGCTTTTAGGTCTTTGATCCATTTTGTTAATTTTTGTATGTGGGATAAGATAAAGATTCAACTTCACTTTTGGGTCAATGGTGCAGATGGAGTGACCAGCTTTACATTTATTTGGAGGCAAAGTAAACAGGGTTTTCTGACATCAAGGATGACGTCCACATCTTGGTTTGTTTTCCTTTCCTGTCCCATTTTGCCACTCCCCTAGTGGTGCTTCCTTGGATCATCTCTCCATAAACCATTTGCACTCAGATCTTTATCATCTAAGGTTTACTACAAGATTGCTTCGAGCACCCAAATTTTCCAGTTGACATTTCTCTAGGATTTACTCATCTATTTTAAAGTCTTGTTTGACTAGGTTCCAGTCAGTTCTCCACCCAAGGGCACTGGAAACATTGCCTATGCGTGTGATTTCAGTGTACCCTTCATGCTCCAAGCACCACTTCCCACATATACAGAGGTGATGCAGACATTACTCAGGGAGCCTAAAATGTGGGAGAAACAAAGTTTACTTGATGCTGAGGAACTAAATTGTCCTAAGTATAAGGAGTCAAAAAATTTAAAATATATATATATTGTAAGAAGCAATACATTGACTAAATATTGTTTCATCTTTTTGCATGTAGATATCCAGTTTTCCTGACACCATTTGTTGAGAAGTAGACAGCTTTTTAAAATTACAGATTCCAAGAAGATAGTCCAAGATGGTGGGGGATTAGGAGACTTTAGTTTCATCTGGTCCCTGGAATTCAGCTGGGTAGCTATCAAATCATTCTGAACACCTGCGAATTCAACTGGAGATATAAGAAAACAATAGCTGCAACACAAAAAAATAGAAAAGCAACCACTTTTTGCAAGGTAGGAGGTGTGAAGAAGTGAATCTGAGGCAATATATAGGAAGATAAACTGCAGGGGGAGGGAGCCTCTGTAAGCCAGCACCGGAAAGTAATATAGCAGCAGAGCACAAAATCAGAATTTTTACAAGTCTGCTCCAGTGAGGGAAATTCCTGACTGAAAGGTTCTCAGGTGGTAAAGTGGGGCAGAATCCTAGGTGAGAGAGTGTGGTCTCAGGATTCTTGGGGTTACAAGAAGACTGGGAATGCCTGAGTGTGGCAGAGTTCCCAGTAATCAGAGTGGGGAAGCCAGCTGCAATCAGTGAGCCCAAGAATGGGCTCTCAGCTCAGCATTGACATATACCATGAGCTGTGGCAAAGTTGGGAGACTGCTTTCTCACAGGGGCCCAGCAAGCAGCAGAGCTGCGATGAGACCTCTCTTCCTCCCCTGGGAGAAGCAGCATGGGTGCACACCCCAGGAGTTTGCAGCATTTGGAGACTCGAAATGGGGTTGCATGCCTGACATAGAAATGATCAATCACAGGCTGAGTGAGCACAGAGTGCTGATGGAGACCAGGGAGACAGGAGTGATTGACTGCTTTCCCCTGAGGGCACACTGGGGAGTGGGGCTGAGCTCTTGGCTCCAGGGTTGGAGATTGGGAGGCTGTCATTTTCATTCTCATGCTCTAAAGTGGTGCAGAAAGCCTTCAGGGAACAATGGGCACATAGAGCAATCGGGAGCCACTTACTTAGCCTGGCCCCCTAGCAAGGGCAGTGTAACTCCAACCAGGACAAAGAATCAAAGCAATAGCCTCTTCCGCCAGAAGATCAACAAGAACATCAGGCTAAGACCAAGTTTACCAAACACACAGAACTGCGAAACTCTAGCACTAGGGGAAAAGAGTATATAGAATTCATGTTTTTCCCACAATTCTTTAGTCTTTCAATTTTAATTTTTTTCTTTTTTTCCAACAAATTTATTTTATCAACTCTTTTTTCAAATCTTTTTCAATTTTCATTTTTACAGTTACAGTCTATCCTTTTGTTTTTATTTTTATTTTTGTATATATATATTTTTTTTTCTTCACAATTTTGGGATGCAGTTTCTTCTAACAAACAGATCAAAATACACCCAGAATCTAATGTATGGCTCTGTTCTCTTCACCTGTCTGATCATATTCTCTCTTTTTTTTTGTTAAAGTCATTTTTTAATTCTCATCTTTACAGTTACATTCTATCCTTTCAATGTATTTAATTTTATTTTTGTGTACATATAAGTTTTTCTTTCTTTACAATTTTGGGATGCAGTTTCTTCTAACAAACTGAACAAAGTACACTCAGGATGTAGAATATTGCTCTGTTCTGTTCACCTGTCTGTTTATATTCTTTTTTTTTGTCTTTTAATTTTCATTTTTACAGTTACATTCTATCCTTTCACTGTATTTTATTTATTTTGTACATATATAAGTTCTTATTTCTTTACAATTTGGGGATCTAGTTTTCTAACAAACAAACCAAAATACACACAGGATCCAGTGCATTAGCTGTTCTGTTCACCTGTCTGATTATATTCTTATTTTATTTTATTTTATTTTATTTTATTTTATTTTATTTTATTTTATTTATTTTTCAGTTTTGGGTCTCTTCTGATTTGTTTAGTGTATATTTCTCTGGGATTGTTGTTGCCATTTTAATATTTTACTCTCTTGTTCATGTATTCTTTTTTTAAAACAGATGACAAGATGGAAAAACTCACCTCAAACAAGAGAACAAGAAGCAGTACTGACTGCCAGGGAGCTATTCAGCATGGATATAAGTAAGATGTAGGAAATAGCATTCAGAATAACTATTATAAAGATACTAGCTGGGCTTGAAAAAAGCATAGAAGACTCTAGAGAATCCCTTTCTGGAGAAATAAAAACTAAAATCTAATCAAGTTGAAATCAAAAAGGCTATTAATGAGTTGCAATAAAAAATGCAGGATCTAGCTGCTAGGATAAATGAGGCAAGAGAGAAAATTAGTGATATAAAAGACAAAAAGACAGAGAATAAAGAAGCCGAGAAAAAGAGAGATAAATAACTACTGGATTGAGGGGGGAGAATTTGAGAGATAAGTGATACCATGAAGCAAAACAATATTAGAATAATTGGGAATGCCAGAAAAAAGAGGAAAGAGAGAGAGAGGGACACAAGAGGTATATTAGAGCAAAATAGAAGAGAACTTCCCTAATCTGGGAAAGGAAACAGGCATTCAAGTCCAGGAGGCACAGAGAACTCCCCTCAAAATCAATAAAAATATGTCAACATCCTGACATATGATAGTGAAACTTGCAAATCTCAGAGACAAAGAGAAAATCCTGAAAGCAGCTCTGGACAAGAGGTCTGTAACCTACAAGGGTAGAAACATTAGACTGGCAGCAGACCTATCCACAGAGACCTGGCAGACCAGAAAGGACTGGCATTATATATTCAGGGTGCTAAATGAGAAAAATATGCAGCCAAGAATACTTAACCAGCTAAGATGTCATTCAAAATAGAAGAAAAGATAAAAAGTTTTCAGGACAAACAGAAACTAAAAGAATTGGTGATCCCTAAATCAGCCCTGCAAGAAATATTGAAAGGGTTCCTTTAAGTGAAGAGAGGCCCAAAAGTAACATAGACCAGAAAGGAACAGAGACAACATACAGAAACAGTGATTTTACAGGTAATACAATGGCACTAAATTCATATCTTTCAATAGTTACTCTGAATGTAAATGGACTATGCCCCAATCAAAAAACACAGTATCAGATAAGATTAAAAAAAAAAAAAAAGCAAGACCCATCAATATGCTGTCAGCAAGAGATTCATTTTAGAACCAAAGACATCTCCAGATTGAAAGCGAGGGAGGGGAAAACAATTTATCATGCTAATGGACATCAAAACAAAGCTAGGGTGGCAATCCTTATATCAGACAAATTAGATTTTAATCCAGACACTGTAATAAGAGATGAGGAAGAACACTATATCACAATAAAAGAGTCTATCCAACAAGAAGATCTAATAATTGTATATATCTATGCCCTTAACATGGGAGCAGCCACTTATATAAACCAATTAATAACAAAAGCAAAGAAACACATCGACAACAATACAATGATAGTAGGGGACTTTAACACCCCCCTCACTGAAATGGACAGATCATCTAAGCAAAAGATCAACAAGGAAATAAAGACTTTAAATGAAACACTGCACCAAATGGATTTCACAGATATATTCAGAACATTCCATCCCAAAGCAACAGAATACACATTCCTCTCTTGTGCCCATGGAACATTCTCCAGAATAGATCACATCCTAGGTCACAAAGCAGGTCTCAACCAATACCAAAAGATTGGGATCATTCCCTGCATATTTTCAGACCACAGAGCTTTGAAACTAGAACTCAATCACAAGAGGAAAGTCAGAAAGAACTCAAATACATGGAAGCTAAAAACCATCCTACTAAAGAATGAATGGGTCAGCCAGGAAATTAAAGAAGAATTAAAAAAAAATTCATGGAAACCAGTGAAAATGAAAACACAATTGTTCAATATCTTTGGGATTCAGCAAAGGCAGTCTAAAAAGGAAAGTATCTAGCAATACAAGCCTTTCTCAAGAAACAAGAAAGGTCTTAAATACACAACATAACCCTAGACCTAAAGGAGCTGGAGAAAGAACAGCAAATAAAGCCTAAACCCAGCAGGAGAAGAGAAATAATAAAAATCAGAGCAGAAATCAATGAAATAGAGACCAAAAGAACAGTAGAACAGATCAATGAAACTAAGAGCTGGTTCTTTGAAAGAATTCTTAAGATTGATAAGCTCCTGGCCAGACTTATCAAAAAGAAAAGAGAAATGACCCAAATCAACAAAATCATGAATGAAAGAGGAGAGATCACAACCAACACCAAAGAAATACAAACAAATATAAGAACATATTATGAGCAACTATACACCAGCAAATTAGATAATCTGGAAGAAATGGATGCATTCCTAGAGATGTATCAACTACCAAAATTGAACCAGGAAGAAATAGAAAACCTGAACAGACCTATAACCACTAAGGAAATTGAAGCAGTCATCAAAGCTCTCCCAACAAACAAAAACCCAGGGCCAGATGGCTTCCCAGGGGAATTCTACCAAACATTTCAAGAAGAATTAATAGCGATTCTTCTGAAACTGTTTCAAAAAATAGAAACGGAAGGAAAACTTCCAAACTCATTTTATGAGGCCAGCATTACCTTGATCCCAAAACCAGGTAAAGACCCCATCAAAATGGAGAATTACAGACCAATATCCTTGATGAACATGGATGCAAATATTCTCACCAAAATACTAGCCAATAGGATCCAACAGCACATTAAAAGGATTATTCACCATAACCAAGTTGGATTTATCCCTGGGATGCAAGGTTGGTTCAACAACCACAAATCAATCAGTGTGTTACAATACATTAATTAAAAAAAAAAAAGGTGACAAGACACATTTGATCCTCTCAATAGATGCCGAAAAAGCATTTGACAAAGCACAACATCCTTTCTTGATCAAAATATTACTTTCTTTCTCTTCACAGTGTGGGGATAGAGGGAACATACCTCAATATTATAAAAGCCATATACAGAAAGCCCACAGTGAATATCATTCCCAATAGGGAAAAAGTGAGAACTTTTCCCCTAAGGTCAGAAACAAGGCAGGGATGCCCTATCACCACTTTTTTTTTCAACATAGTACTAAAAGTCTTAGCCTCAGCAATCAGACAACAAAAAGAAATAAAAGGCATCTGAATGAGCAAAGAAGTCAAACTCTCACTCTTTGCAGATAACATGATACTCTATGTGGACAACCCAAAAGGCACCACCCCAAAATTGCTAGAACTCATACAGGAACTCAGCAATGTGGCAGGATATAAAATCAATATACAGAAACCAGTTACATTTCTATACACTAACAATGAGACAGAAGAAAAAGAAATTAAGGAATCGATCCCATTTATAATTGCACCAAAAACCATAAGATACCTAGGAATAAACCTGACCAAAGAGGCAAATGATCTATACTCAGAAAAATATAGAACACTCATAAAAGAAATTGAGGAACACAAAGAAATGTAGAAGAGTTTCCACGCTCATGGATTGGAAGAACAAATATTGTTAGAATGTCTATGCTACCTAGAGCAATCTATACATTCAAAGCAATCCCTATCAAAATACTGTCAGCTTTTTTCACTGAGATGGAACAAATAAGCCTAAAATTTTTTTTTAATTTTATTTATTTATTTGACAGAGACACAGCGAGAGAGGGAACACAAACAGCGGCAGTGGGAGAGGAAGAAGTAAGCTTCCCACGGAGCAGGGAGCCCAATGCAGGGCTTGATCCCAAGACTGTGGGATAATGACCTGAGCCGAAGGCAGATGTTTAACGACTGGCCACCCAGGCACCCCAATCCTAAAATTTCTATGGAACCAGAAAAGACCCCAAATAACCAAAAGAATGTTGAAAAAGAAAATCAAAGCTGGAAGCATCAAAATTCCAGACTTCAAACTGTGTTACAAAGCTGTAATCATCAAGACAGTATGGTAGTGACACAAAAATAGACACATAGATCAATGGAACAGAATAGGGAACCCAGAAATGGACCCTCAATTCAATGGTCAACTAATCTTTGACAAAGCAGCAAAGAATCTCCAGTAGAAAACACACAGTCTCTTCAACAAATGGTGTTGTAGAAATTGGACAGCCACATGCAGAAGAATGAAACTGGACCATTTTCTTACACCATACACAAAAATAAACTCAAAATGGATAAAAGACCTAAATATAAGACAGGAATTCATCAAAATCCTAGAGTAGAACACAGGCAGCAACCTCTGTGACCTTGGCTGCCACAACTTCTTACTAGACACGCCTACAAGGAAAAGGAAACAAAATCAAAAATGAAATATTGGGACTTCATCAAGATAAAAAGCTTTTGCACCACAAAGGAAATAGTCAACAAAACCAAAAGACAACCAACAGAATGGGAGAAGATATTTGCAAATATCTTATCAGATAAAGGGTTAGTATCCAAAATCTATAAAGAGCTTATCAAACTCAACAACCAAAAAACAAAATAATTCAATCAAGAAATAGGCAGAAGACATGAACAGATACTTCTCCAAAGTAGACATACAAATGGCCAACGGACCCATGAAAAAATGGTCAACATCATTCAGTATCAGGGAAATACAAATCAACACTACAAAGAGATACCAACTCACACCAGTCAGAATGACTAAAATTAACAAGTCAGGAAATGACAGATATTGTTGAGGATGCAGAGAAAGAAGGACCCTCTTACTCTGTTGATGGGAACCTCCACACTGTTGTCCAAAGTGGCTGTACCAACTTGCATTCCCACCAACAGTGTAAGAGGGTTCCCCTTTCTCCACAACCTTTCCAACATTTGTTGTTCCTTGCCTTGTCAATTTTTGCAATTCTAACTGGTGTAAGGTGATATCTCAGTGTAGTTTTGATTTGAATTTCCCGGATGGTTGATGATGATGAACATATTTTCAAGTGTCTGTTAGCCATTTGTATGTCTCCATTTGAGAAGTGTCTGTTCATGTCTTATGCCCATTTTTTGACTGGATTATTTGTTTTTTGGGTGTTGAGTTTGAGAAGTTCTTTATAGATCTTGGATGCCCTTTGTCTGTAGTGTCATTTGCAAATAGCTTCTCCCATTCTGTGGGTTGCCTCTTTGTTTTGTTGACTGTTTCCTTTGCTGTGCAGAAGCTTTTTACTTTGATGAAGTCCCAAAAGTTCATTTTTGCTTTTGTTTCACTTGCCTTCAGAGATGTATCTTGAAAGAAGTTGCTGTGGCTGATGTCGAAGAGGTTACCACTTATGATCTCCTCTAGGGTTTTCATGGATTCCTGTCTCACACCGAGGTCTCTCATCCATTCTGAGTTGATCTTTGTATATGGTGTTAGAGAATGGTCGAGTTTCATTCTTTTGTATATAGCTGTCCAATTTTCCCAGCACCATTTATTGAAGAGACTGTCTTTTCTCCATTGCATATTTTTTCCTGCTTTGTCGAAGATACTTTGACCATAGAGTTGAGGGTCCATATCTGGGCTCTCTATTCTGTTCCATTGGTCTATGTCTGTTTTTGTGCCAGTACCATGCTGTCTTGGTGGTCATAGCTTTGTAATATAGCTTGAAATCAGGCAACATGATGCCCCCAGCTTTGTTTTTCTTTTTCAACATTTCCTTGGTGATTCAGGGTCTTTTCTGATTCCATACAAATTTTAGGATTGTTTGTTCCAGCACTTTGAAAAATATCATTGGAATTTTGATTGGAATGGGATTGAAGGTATAGATTGCTCTGGGTAGCATAGACATTTAACGATGTTCATTCTTCCGATCCATGAGCATGGAATGTTTTTCCATCTTTTTGTGTCTTCTTTAATTTCTTTCATGAGTGTTCTGTAGTTCCTACAGTATAGACCCTTTACCTCTTCGGTTAGGTTTATTCAGAAATATCTTATGGTTTTTGGTGCTATTGTAAATGGAATCGTTTCTCTAATTTCTCTTTCTACAGTTGCATTGTTAGTGTATAAGAAAGCAACTGATTTCTGTGCATTGATTTTTGTATCCTGCCACATTACTGAATTGCTGTATGACTTCTAATAATTTTGGGGGTGGAGTCTTTTGGGTTTTCCACATAAAATATCATGTCATCTGCAAAGAGAGAGAGTTTGATTTCTTCTTTGCCAATTTGAATACTTTTTATTTCTTTTTGTTGTCTGATTGCTGTTGCTAGGACTTCTAGTACTATGTTGAACAATAATGGTGAGAGTGGGCATCCTTGACGTGTTCCTGATCTTAAGGAAAAGGCTCTCAGCTTTTCCCCATTGAGGATGATACTCGCTGTGGGTTTTTCATAGATGTATTTTATGAACTTGAGGAATGTTCCTTCTATTCCTATACTCCGAAGAGTGTTAATCAGGAAAGGATGCTGTATTTTGTCAAGTGCTTTTTCTGCATTAATTGAGAGGACCGTATGGTTCTTTCTCCTCTTATTAATGTGTTCTATCACATTGATTGATTTGTGAATGTTGAACCACCCTTGCATTCCGGGGATAAATCCCATTTGGTCACGGGGGATCATCCTTTTTTTTTTTTAATTTTTATTGTTATATTAATCACCATACATTACATCATTAGTTTTTAATGTAGTGCTCCATGATTCATTGTGCATAATACCCAATGCTCCACGCAGAACGTGCCCTCTTTAATACGGGGGATGATCCTTTTAATGTATTGTTGAATCCTATTAGCTAGGATTTTGTTTAGAATTTTGGAATCCATATTCATCAGGGATATCAGTCTGAAATTCTCCTTTTTGATGGGGTCTTTGCCTGGTTTGGGGATTAAGGTAATGCTGACCTCAGAATAAGGCTGGAAGCTTTCCTTCTGTTTCTATTTTTTGAAATAGCTTCAGGAGAATAAATATTATTTCTCCCTTGAATGTTTGATAGAATTCCCCAGGGAATGCATCAGGCCCTGGACTCTTGTTTTTTGGGAGGTTTTTGATCACTCCTTCAATCTCGTTAGTGGTTATTGGCCTATTCATGTTGTCAATTTCTTCCTGTTTCAGTCTTGGGAGTTTATAGGTTTCCAGGAAGGCATCGATTTCTTCCAGGTTGCTTAATTTATTGGTATATATTTGTTGATAATAATTTCTAAAAATTGTTTCTATTTCTGGTGTGTTAGTTGTGATCTCTCCCCTTTCATTCATAATTTTATTAATTTGGGTCCTTTCTCTTTTCTTCTGAATAAGTCTGGCCAGTGTGGAGGTTTCTCAAAAAATTAAAAATAGGGCTACCCTATGACTCAGCAATTGCACTACTGGGTATTTACCCCAAAGACACAGATGTAGTGAAAAGAAGGGCCATATGCACCCTAATGTTCAGAGCAGCAATGTCTGCAATAGCTAAACTGTGGAAAGAGCTGAGATGCCCTTCAATAGATGAATGGATAAAGAAGATGTAGTTCATATATACAATGGAATATTACTCAGCCATCAAAAAGGATGAATACCCAGCTTTTACATCGACATGGATGGGACTGGAGGAGATTATGCTAAGTGAAATAAGTCAAGCAGAGAAAGTCAATTATCATATGGTTTCACTTATTTGTGGAACATAAGGAACAGCATGGAGGACATTAAGAGAAGGAAGGGAAAAATGAAGGGGGGGAGATTGGAGGGGGAGATGAACCATGAGAGACTATGGACTCTGAGAAACTAACTAAGGATTTTAGAGGGGAGGGGGTGGGGGGATGGGTTAGCCCAGTAATGGGTATTAAGGACGGCATATATTGCATGAGCACTGGGTGTTATATGAAAACAATGAATCATGGAACACTACATCAAAAACTAATGATGTACTGTATGGTGACTAACATAACATAATAAAATTAAATTAAATTAAAAAAACTGTTGATGGGAATGCAAGCTGGTGCAGCCACTCTGGAAAGCACTATGGAGGTTCCTCAAAAAAGTTGAAAATAGAGTTACCCTGTGACCTAGCAGTTGTATTACTAGGTATTTACCCCAAAGATACAAATGTAGTGATCCAAAGGAGCACCTGCACCTCAATGTTTATAGCAGCATTGTCCATAATAGCCACAATAGGGAAAGTGCCCAGATGTCCATTGACAGATGAATGGATAAGAGGATGTGGTATATGTATATATACAATGGAATACTACTCAGCCATCAAAAAACGAAATCTTGTCATTTGCAATGACATGGATGGAACTAGAGGGTATTATGCTAAGTGAAATAAGTCAATCAGAAAAAGGCAATCGTCATATGATTTCACTTATATGTGAAATTTAAGAAACAAAATAGAGGAGCATAGGGGAAGAGAGGAGAAAATAAAATGACGAAATCAGAGTGGGAGACAAATCATAAGAGAATCTTAATCATAGGAAACAAACTGAGGGTCGCTGGAGAGGAGAGGATGGGAGGATGGGGTAACTGGATGATGGACATTAAGGAGAGCACATGATGTAAGTAGCACTGGCTATTATATAAGACTGATGAATCACTGATCTCTACCTCTGAAATTAATAATATATTATATGTTAATTAATTGAATTTAAATTTTAAAAAATTAGAAAAAATAAATTAAAAAAATAAAATTGGTAGGTAGGAAGAAAATAAATAAATAAAATCTTTAAAAAAAGTTTGCTTATTTGAATGTGACAATTACTTAAGTATTGTTTTCATTTGGTATTTAATTAATTATTCACGAGGTAAACCTTTTAAATGTATTTATTCCTTTTTAATTGTATTTTCTTTTGTGGATTGTTTTTTCATACCCTTTGCCCATTTTCCTAGTTGGTTCTTATTGATTGGTGTGAGCTTTATATGTTACAGAAAAAAACTGTTTTCAATGTTAAAAAAATAAAATAAAATTACAGATACCACCAAAAAAAAAAAAGAAATAAGAAATTACAGCTTCCTCAGCCCCATCTTAATGCTGCAGTTGATATTCTATATCCTGCCCATTCAACTCTGTGCCAGATGGCTTCTCTCACACCAAATACCTCTGCCTGAGAGCTTCTCTACTTTGAGAGCACACCTGTGTTACATTCAGAGGAATCTAGAGGTGCCTGGGAGTTAATGCCCCAGATTTGTCACTCAGCCAGTGACAGTTGTTGGAAAAGTCCTCGTCTTCCTACCCCTAAGAAGGGGACAATTCTGAGTCATATTCTCCACCATCTCCCAGAATTCTTCAGTAGAATTGAACCCCAGTTGCCCAGAGTAATCTGCTCACTAATGCTCCCTTTGTTGTTTTTTTTCCCTTTTCCTGCCCCATTCCCCCACACCCCTAGTGGTATTCCCTGGGATCACCTCCCAGTAAATCATTTGCACTCAGATCCTTATCATCTATGGTTTTCTGTGTGAGAGAACCCAGCCCAACAACTCCTGCTGAACCAGAATTTCTGGTATCAGGTATGGGATTGTACACAGACTGGTATTTGGGAACCACTGATATGGTGGACAGAACATGGCACAGGATCTGGATATATCAGGGTTCAAAATTCAACCTTGGTATATGATGGTGGCTGAGCTTAAGCAAATTTTGTAACTTCTTAGACAAACAGTAAATGGGGACAATAAACTACTCTGAAAGGTTGTAGTGAACATTTGCAAAGCTATACAAAGTGTCCTGGCACACAGTAGCCATTCCACAAATTCTGGTCATTGTTATCAAGAATCCCCATCACATTCCACATTACTCTTTAGTGAAATGGGAGACTGCAGGTGACTGCCAAGCCCACCAGCAGTTCTAAAACTCCACAACAAGGAAAGACTGTCCAGCTTTGCACAATAGACTCAATTTTCTGTAAAAATGAATCTTACTGCAAATATGCCAAGTGGCATATTAAACCAAATAACCCATTCATTCAAGCCAGTATTCTGTCTTCAAACAGAAATCGGGAAATGTTCAGTGAAGAAACCTGTTGCCAGCTCTTCAAGATACCTTTCTTTCTCCTACCCATACTATCTCTTTCTCCTCCTTGTATCAACAGTCCCCTTATCTCAGAGATGAGGGTGGTATCTCAATTCTTTAATTCTTCTTTCACACTCTACTCAAAACAGCTACTTCCACAGGAGTGGTGCCCTAAGCCCCGTCTCTATTGAAGGCTGTTGTCACTCTTATTCATCTAGCTCCTCTCTTTTGCATATGATACCTTTTTTTTTTTTTATTGGTAGTCCAAGGGCTGTGGGGAAATGAACTGTTCATTGATGTCTGTAACAACCTTCTCCCAAATACCTCTTTCCTCAGAGCTTCTCACGTTCCCTCCTAGTCTCCTAGACAAATGTGTTTCCATGCTGTGTCTAGATCTGTGCTTATTCTTATAAAAGGAAAAGAAAAAAGAATGCTTGGCATAGGCACCTGTAAATTTTGCAACTGGTAGAATAAGTAACTATCTAGCTATAGGGCATTTACCAATTATTCCCCTTTGAAAAGATGAAAACACTGAATGGCTCTTCTTATTCCTTCGCCTGTCTATATAAATAGATTCTGGTGCCCAAACAAAGCTTAACTTGACAAAATATTTATGTCCAACAGAGAAGGTTAGCCTCTGTCCTCATTCTTGATTCTCTGTTTGTTTTGATGTGTATTTCTTGGTTTTAGATGATGAGTAAGAAAAAAAGATATTACCATCAATTCTTTATTAATCTTGTTATTATCCTTATATTTAAAAATACATGACCAAGCAAAGGAAAACAGGGATCAGAGTAAAGTTTCTTATAGCCAACAGAAAAAGTATGCCAGAACTGTCATGTATTGGGTCCCCCAGAAGCAGCCCCCAAGACAAGGAGGTGAATCTTATTTGGGAGGTGATTCCAAGGAGAAGTGGTAGGGAAGTGTGAGATAAGGAAGGGAGGGCAGATGGTAAAGAATGTGTTCATGGACAGGTTACCACTGGGGGCATTGGGACTCATCCTTCTGGGGATTTCTGGGCAACAAGGCAACACACATACAGTCTTAGAGTTGTCCCCTCCATAGGGTGAGGAAGCTGGAGTGAGCATCTACTAACACTCATTTGTCCCAGATTAAGGGCAGATGGTGGGAGTATCTGTGTCAGCTTTGCACAGGGATCAAGCATGCTTCTGTGTCCAGAGGAAACCCTCAAGCAAGGACTCTCACTTGTGTTTAGTAAAATGCCTGCAGTGTGTACAGGGGCAGTGAGCACTGAGGAGCAGGGGAGGGGGTCAACAGTTTGGGCTCTCTGTAATCCCATGATGCAGTCTTATGGATTTCTTTCTTTCTCTTTATTTTATTGTATCTATGTATGTGTGTGTGCATGCATGCACATATGTGTGCTTGTGTGTATAGGTAGGTATGTATGTGTCTGTCTATGTGCATGTACACATGTGTCTGTTTATGTTCATGAATGTATTCTCATTTTTCATCATACTAGCAATCATGCAGAGCCCAACCTAACAAAATTTTAGGGCAACAACAAGGTAAGTAGTGCCAAGGTGAGTGCGTTTGTGACTTTCTACACCAAGGGTTGGCAAATGTTTTCTGTAAAGGGCCAAATAATAAATATTTTTGAGGTTTCATGGGCCACAGTGTCCCTGCTATAACCTCTAGCTTCTGCCTTTGTAGCAGAACAGTAACCACAACATAGAGACCAATGGGTGTGACCTGATTTGCCTCATAGATTGTCAACTAGATTGTGAACCACTCATCTAGTCTGTTCTTAATTCCCTCCCCAACATAGGCCCTCCCCACCAGAGTTGTCCCCTGAATGAAACCATCTTCAGCATCTGAACACCTAACCTCCAGTTTCTGAATGGAAATCTCCATACCAGATTCACCAGCATCCTAAGATGGCCTAAATTCTGGCCAAATATAAACTCATGCATCTTGGGCGCCTGGGTGGCTCAGATGGTTAAGCATCTGACTTCAGCTCAGGTCATGATCCCAGGGTGCTGGGATCGAGTCCCACATCAGGCTCCCTGCTCCTTGGGAGCTTGCTTCTCCCTCTGCTTCTCTCTCTCTCTCTGTCATGAATAAATAAATAAAATCTTAAAAAAAAAACTCATGCATCTTATTAGTTGGTTTTTTTGGGGGGGTACTTTTTTACATACAGATGAATTTTACAATCTTCAAGTATTATTTCAAATATAATCCATTTCTGGCTTACCCTCAACATACAGAATCATTTCTCTCCTTTTCTTTATTTGGTTGTGTATCTACAAATGTCAGAATTCTACATCTTTGATCTTGTCAAGCCATTCTCTTCCCCATCCAAACAAAACCCCCAAACCATTCTGCTGGCTAAAAAGCAGGGACCAAGTAGGGCTGTTTACCCAGCAGTACTGAGCTTGGTCCCAAGCCAGATAGCTGGCCTGCTGGAATGTAGGAACTAAAAGCAAAGCCCTTGTCTCCAGTTACTTCATCACCACTTCCTTTCCCATGCTTCTTATAGGGCAAGAAGAGGTGACCGAGCCCTCCAGGAAGGAGGGCATTCACATGCAGACTTGTATGTGCCTTGGTTTTCTCTCTCCTCTGGCAGAGGCCTGGAGGCTTGACTTTGGTCTTGAAGTTTGGATTCTGCCAAAACCCCTGAGCCAAAGGACAAAAGCCTACTCAGGCGGCACCACCAACTGTTTTCACCAGCAGGAGGAACAGACAAGTCAAATTTCAAGACTTTAAGATGAAGTTTGAGGAATTTCGAGGTGTGAGGAATTCACATGTGTGATGTTCAAAACACAGCCTGTCCTGAGTTTTAGATCAGATTTATGCTAAACCACATTTGGGGATAAGACATGACATATTGAAGTGCACACCCCAATCTATGGATACTTAACAGAGGCTGGGGCAGAAACTCCAACTTCCAGGAAGCTCAGTAAATGGTGAAATGCTTTTCAGAGGAAAGAGACCCATCTCTTCACCTCAGAGACAATGACTTTCAGGAATCCTGTTCCAGGAGAGCTCAAATCCTGAAACAAACTGGTCTGGGAAATGAAAAGCATCGTCAAAAATAACAGCAAAATGCCACCATGCCATTCACACTGGCTCGCACGGTGTTTGCTTTCCTGACCTCTATTTTCTCCTCCTGCCATCCCTGGTTTTCTGTATGTCTTAGAAATCCATCTGGACAGCTTGTGAGCCCATCTCTGTTCCCAGATCCTGCTGCCCTTCTCTGAGATAAGTTTGCCATTCACTAATTAAAAGTTTGCTCCCAGACTCTTTTTTTCTGGATGTTCGCTGTTTGAAAGTTTGAAAGTACATGCCGGGTGGCATTGTCAGGAAGAATCCCTTAGACTATCTGCGTGGAGCAGGCAAGTCTGGCCACCTCTGATGCCTCCTCATCACTTGATGCCCACATGCCCTACATGCAGCTCATGCTGACCTAGACATTCATAGAGGCACCCTAGTGGTTACCTACCACGATGAGATGAATTATCCTCAAATGCAAATAACTTATAACAGCTATTTTATTTTGCTCATGATTTGAGGGTCGGGATTCAAGATGGGCTCCATTGGGTAGTCTTCATCAGGAATCTCTCAAGTGGTTATGATCAGACATCTGCTGGGCTTCCTTTGCCACCTGGACTGGATGTCCAAGATAACTGACTGGCTTGCCTGGCAGGTGATGCCGGCTGTTGGCTGGGAGTTAGCTGCAACTGCCAGCCTGAGTACTCACATATGCCTCTCCACATGGCCTGCTTCTCACAGCATAGGGGCTGGGTCTACAGGGGATGTTGTCAAAGTCCAGAAACTGAATGTTCTACAAGACCAAAGCCAAAGCAGCAAGACTTCCTCTTACCTGGCCTTGGAAGCCACATAGCATTACTTACGCTACAGTGATTCCATAAGGCCCACCAGACTCAAGGAGAGAAGACACAGACCCCACCACTCAGTGGAGGAATGTCTAAGATTTTGTGCCATTTTTAATCCACCACAAGGGCTCAAGGCCTTACTCCAAACTGCTTGGACCACAGAAGCCAGTCTGAGTTGACAGGGCAAGTACTGGGGGAGGTACCTCCGAGTGTGAAGGGAGGGTACCAGGCCTCAGGGAAGAAGTGGCTGGGCCTGGTGGGATGGGGAGATTTGGGTCACAGAGAAGGAAGCTCAAGACTTAGTTCTTCCACTCACAGGCTGTGGAAGCTGGGATAAATTATTTAACCTGATCCCAGTTTCTTCATCTATAAAAATGGAAATAATGCCATTCTTGCCATCTCTTGTGAGGGTGAAACGGGATTACATGAGATGTATGGAATGAAGCTTCTTGCATGCCAGATCAGGTACAGAGTGCTAAATCTTTACAAAAATGTCATATGGACAAGTCTGGGAGCTGTCACTGAGCAGAATGATGGGAGAAGGCCACAGTCCTGCCTTTACTACTCTACTGTTCCTTTATACGACCCCCCCAACAGAGGACATCACGAATGGGTATTAGAGGGACGGCATCCCTATATACTCTCTTGCACTCTGCACTCTCTCTTTCATTCTCTTCTACGCTTTCATTCTCTTGAATGCACCCACTCCTCCAGTTTCAAGTTGTCTAGTTTGGGATTCTACCTTCAACACTTGGGACACTCTAGGTCACCCCTCCCTCAGTTTTGTGGCTTCCAAAGCAGCTCCCCACTGGCTGGTCCCAGTCGAGCAGTCCTTGCCGGGGGTGCGCTGTCTTCATGGTGTTTGAGGAGGGCTCTGCTCCTGTGGTCGTAGAAGAGGCCAGGCTCCCACCATTGGACGTCATGGCTGATTTTCTCAGCTGCTACCTGAGAGCAGCCCACCTCACCAACACTAGTATCTGTTTTTCCCCTGGGCCAACAGCTCTTCCTGCTTCTTTTGAAGAGTAACCATGGCATCATCATGTTAAGAATCTGGGTCCCTGGATTACTGGGGCCTATTTCTGAATCACCCAGCACAGGTAATCCCCGTTTCAGTAAATATTCTCTTATCCTGGCTTGCTTTCCCAATTGAGGATATGAGGTTCCATTCAGCCCACTTCACCAGGCTTTCAAAAAGAAGGTTGCCCCCAAATTTCCAATCAGCCTAGTTCCCACACACCATGACATCCTCATGTCCCTGTGAAGGATTCATTTTAGGGCAAAGCACAGTGTGAGTTATCTCAGACCAAGACAAACATGTTGTGTTTAGGCAGCCCAGGTCAGGCCTCCTTTTCAGGACATCATTGAGCAAGCTGTCCATGAGTACAGGAGGCACAGGAGAGCCAGGCACCAAGAAAGTCAGAGGGAAGCTATGGTGTCAGCTTTTCCAGAACACAGTAGCTGCTTGCATTTGTATTGTCCCTCAGATCCATTTGCCTCTTTGAAAATGATGTGCAACTTACAACATTATTGAGGTGATCAGTTTCTTTGTTTCCCCTGTTGCCTGTTCCTCCTAGAGCCCTGCAGGCCCAACAACTGTGAACCACTTTCTTACCACCCAAATCCTTCACTTCATCATGTCAAATCCTCCCCAGATATGAGCCTGGCTTTTCGTTCCTTCTCTTCTTCTCTTCTTCTCTTCTCTTCTCTTCTCTTCTCTTCTCTTCTCTTCTCTTCTCTTCTTCTCTTCTCTTCTCTTTTCTCTTCCTCTCTTTCTTTCCCTTCTTTTTTCTTTTCTTCCCTTCTCTTTTTATTTTTTTAATTCATCACTGTCTTCCTCATGGAACTGAGACTTCTTAATATTCTTTCCACAAACCCAGACAATTGCTGGCACATCTCCGCCTCCATCCACGTGGTGAGAGCCTGGGACCAGGAGTCTACCTTGAATAGGAAGGTCAGGCTTGCTTTCCCTGTGGAGCTGGTGCCAAGCCAGCAAAATGGAACTCTGGAGGGCAACCCCATCAGTCTCCCTGCTGAGTATAAGCAGAGCACCCATCAAAAAGAAAAGAGGCCCACCCATGACTCAGCTTCTGGCACCCTCAGAGGTATATTAAAATGAGGATACCATACCTTAGGGAGGCTAAGTGACTTCTCCAAGGACATGTGACTGTAAGTGGTCACAGGCAGATTTGAATCTGAGTCTTGTATCTCACTGTCCCAATGACATGGTATCTTTGAAGGGACCACATGACACCTGTCCCAGCTCAGGGATTCCCCAGAACTCCCAAGAGATTGTCTTGGCATCTCTTCTTAACCATCCCCATGGTAGGGGCAGGCTGTGCTTTTCTAGAATCAGTGCCCAGTGTTCCTCTTGGTCTAATTTCCACAGGGTGCCCGATCCAGCTCCTAAGCAAAGCCCTGAGAAACTCCCTTGCACCATTAACAGACACTTGGGGCTTGAATGTCTTACAGGAGCTGGGAACCTGTGGTCCCATGGGAGGCATGGAAGCTGCACAGGAACCAGAGGTGAAATAAACCCTGGATGTGTATTCCTACGGCTTCCTGCTCCCCTGTCCACAGCCTGTCATTGGCACTCGGGTGACATTGGACAATGGGTGGGAGCCGGGAGTGGCACTGGGTCCCAGAAATGTGGGTGGTAGTACTGGAGCATGATAGAATATTATTCACCCCCAACCTCATTTTATAATTGAGGAAAGAGCCACCAAGAAGGATAAGTGACATAGAGCGACACCAGAGGAGGACTCAGGCCTCACACTGGCAGACCTGCAAACGGTGGGGGTAACCATGACCCCGAGATCAGAGCAACCATCCTGGATGATGAGAGAAGCAAAGGCAGCAAGAGAATGTAGCTTAAGTTAAACCTCTTTACAGCCTACAGCCCACTGACAGATACCTGAAATGTAGAGAGTGTGACCTTCCTCAAGGAACTTGTTGCTGCCTTAGAGCCTTAATGCTTAATGCTTTTATTAAAGATTAAAAGTAACCTTATCTTGGCAGCAGTTGGCCCTTCAAGGTTCTGAAAGGCTTGCTTCCAAATTCCTTAGAGACTTGCACTATCCCTAACCCTCACTAATTAAAAGGTATATAATCTGTCACTCCTCACAGTCCCAGTGCAGCTCTTTTCTGCCCATGGGTCCTGTCCCCGTGCTATAATAAAATCATCTTTTTGCACCAAAAAGGTCTCAAGGATTCTTTTAGCCATTCGGTCACACACCCAAAACTTCCAAATTTCATCACTGGGTGTGGCAGAGAAGTGAGCCCCCTGTGGGGTTGCCTCCTTTAGGAACATATTCTCCAGAGACCTAGGTATAGAGTTGGCACCAGCAGAGGGCCAGACCAACCAGCCTAAGAAGCTTCGAGAAACTTCAAACAACCTGAGGGAGCACAGAGAGTCCTCTCTATTGCATTGTTTCAGGGAGCCCCAGGTTTGGCTCAGGCTCTGAGGGACTGCAAACTGTTGGACAGTCGTCAGAGGGGTGTCATAGTAACAGCCCAGTGCGGTGTTCCTGGCTGGCTCCCAGAAGGTGCAAAAGGGGTTCTTGAGCCTGCCCTGACCTTCCTTCTCTGAAACCATTGTTTTGCTTTTGTTGAGTTGTTTCCCCTCAACACAACCCTCAAAATAGCAGCTTAGCTACTCTGAAAGGCCAGTTAGATTGGCTGGCCTGGAATTTCCTGGAACCGCCCGGCTCAGGGCATTCAGCACTCAGGCCCTCTCCGGCTATCTATCTGGGCGCTGCTGGCCTGTGATGCTTCCTGCTTCCCGCTCGCCCCCACCCATTGCATTGGGTGGGAGGTTTGGAGCTCAGTGTATCCAAGAGAATCAGCACCACTCCCTTCCCTGACCCCCAGGGTACAACGGCAGGAGAGGTGCTGAGGGCCCCTTGCAGGCTGGCTGGGGGTGCACAGGCGTGGGGCCAGGGCTGGGTACAGCCATCTGCATCTTGGTATCTGAGGTCACATGTTCATCAGCAGTCACTCCAACTGTGGATTTTTTTTTTTTTTTAACACTACACTTTCTTACTTTTGGGATATGATTCAGAAATTCTCTCGAAGTTATGCCTTTCCAGTGAAGTCACCAGGCACTGGAATAAAGGCATGGAAATAGCTCCAGGCACTTCCCAGAGAATCAAGCCGACCCAAGGGGTCTCCTTGGGGGATGGGACTCATCTTGCCAGGCTAAAACTCACTTTTCCATGGTTCCAACTCGTTCACACTTGGAGATACCAGCTCAACTAAAACAAAGCAGCCACCACAACAAAAATCAGACAGACACAAATAGACAAAGGTACCAATTTGTATGCCCATTCCTCACCCATGGAAGAAGTGCAATATTTCAAAGCATATGACAGAAAGTACACCATCTGTCCATTCTCTCCTTTTAACAAGTGCAGGAGAGACCTGGTAATTTGTGACCAGAGGTACCATGGGGACTGATATTTGTTGGTATTAGACTAAGGTAAGATGAATCCAGGCCCAACTTGGAGACATTCCTGCTCCCAGCCCCAGAGGGGCAAATCCTTGTCCATGGCACCCTCCGCTCTTAGTATTCATTCAACAAATACTCTCTGAGGGTGCCATATGTGCCCAGGCCTGGGCTAAATACCCAAGAGACAGCAGTGAGCAAGGCAGATCCACCCAGGTGGTTCTGGCTGGCACCGCCTTCCCTAGCCAGGCTAGCCTCTCTGATCAGCCTATAGAGTGTCCTGCAGAAGTGGGGGCCATCTGTATATTCAAGGTGTATTTATACACGTACTTACCTGTTGGGTACTGCTTCTATCATTTCTAATGCAAATTCTTGGGATGATTTATTTCAGGATCTTGGGAGCACCTCACCTTGCCTACAAAAAATGTTCATTTCCCTTAGTTAACATAGTTTCACAATACAAAGACTTATAGATGAAGGACAGCACTGTCATCGGCAGACCCTCTCTTCCCTCACTCCTGAATTCCTGAAAAGCAAGCAGTTCACTTGGCTGGCCTTTCACTTTCTCTATCTCTCTCTCTTTTAACAGCTTTAAAGAGATACAATACCCCTACCATACAATTACCCACTTACCATGTACAAGTCGGTGGGTTTTAGTATATTCACAAACAGATCTGACCCATCCCTTACAGCCTCTCTGGCCACCTTGGCTTTTCACCTCTCCTTCCCCACCCCAGATGAACTCAGGGCAGGAAGGCCACTACACCAGGAATCGGGTGACCTAACTCTGCTACCAACTGCCTGGTGACACATTGTTTTGCTTCAGTTTCTACTGTCGATAGTGGCTCAAATGAGGTCAAATGGGTTGAAGAGCGTGAAGACTCTGTGAGGAGTGGTAAACCTTCTACAAACATAAGATTCAGTCATGATTATTGCAAGGAATCAATGACCACTTGTGAAAGGACACACTACTGTAGGGCAGCACTCTCCAGGCTGGGAGCCACAGGCCATGCATGGCTAATGAACACTTGAAATGTGGCTGGTCCAAATCGAGATGTGCTGTGCAATACACAACATGTTTTGAAGACTTTGAATGAAAAAAGGACTATAAAATATCTCATTAATTATTGTTTTATATTGGTTAAAAATTGAAATGATAATACTTTTGATATAGCAGGTTAAATACAATATATTATTGAAATTAATTTCATTTTTTTAACGTGGCATTAGAAAAATTAGAATTATATATGTGTCTGGGTTAAATTCCTATTAGGTGGCATGGCTCTAGGGAAATCATTTTAAACAGGGGACCGCAGGCTGAAGCCAGCTGGGCCCTCAGTCTTCTTCCTTCTTTCCTGTCTAGGTAAGAAGCAGCATGTTTGACAACACATCTGGAAAGGTGCAAGAAGCCGAAATTCCAGCACAAACCTGGTGCAGGGGACTTGGAGGGAAGGGGTCTGACAGCCCAGCTCATTTCAGCAGCACTGAACCTGAGGCTGCATTTTCTTAGAAAATGCTGAGATCCTGAAGGCCGACATTGAGTGTGTCCACCCCAAGTGGACACTCTCTGCTCATGAGCACACCCTGATTCAGGGTAACTGGCCACAGCAAATCTGACCTCAGCCTTCTGGGAGGTTCTTGAGCACAAATTCCCCTCCTTTGTTTCCTTCCCTGTGGGTAGGAACTGTCAAGGATGTCAGGCTGACATTTGGCCGTTGACTGTCACAGTGGTCCCTACCACTAGCTCTGACCTGCATGGGCCCCTCCCTCAGCTTGTCTGGGAGCTCAGCATGGACAATTTAAATCATGGGACAGTTATGATATGAGGGATCTTTTCTCTGTAGCTTCCCAGATGGGAAAAGATACCTTGACTGGGCAGGGATAGGAAAGTGTGGACAGGCATGAAGGGCGAGAACTTGACACTCTCTTGCTTTTCTTCCAGACAGGTCTTTCCCTCTGGGTGTCCTGTCTCCATGAGACAATATTAAGGACAAGATTCTGGGTCCCAAGAGAAGGCCTGTCCAAGAGACAAAGCCTCGGGGACCTCATTCTGGCAACAGAAGTTTGCTGCAGAACTGAGGGAACAGAAGGGCATAGGGAAAGTCATTGGTAGGAATTTAAATGGAGGGGCTAAGGCAAAACTCCATCCCATGAATGGAGTCAGTTGTTCCAATGGTTGCTTGGTGTCCATCAGCTGCCTTTGATCCCAAGAGGGATGTGGAAGGAACCAGTGTCTATTGAGGTTTTGTATAGCATCATCTCATTTAATCCTTACATCATAACTATGTGGTAAAGCAGAATTTTTGGCTGCATCCTTTGGTCCCATGCCCAAGCCCCCATCTGTTTTTGTTGTTGGTATTGTTGTGTTTTCGTGTGTGTGTGTGTGTGTGTTTATTTTTGCTTTTTTTGTTTTCTGGTTTATTATATGTAACAGTTGAAGGTGGATGTCAGTTGCAGAGATTGTTTGAGGTTCCCTCCTAACTCACCCTGCATAGATGGTTACTTCCTCTCCTTACAGCATGAGGGATGCTGGTCAGCTGTTCCCACCTTTGGACTCTCATGGGTCCCCACTCTCTGTTCTGCCATGAGAGGAAAGAATGCCAGGAAGACCCAGCCCCCTGACATGATGAGGGAGTGCTCAGGACTGGATCCCAGACTGGGATCTGACACTTACTAGCTGTGTGACCTTAGGAAAGTCATTGACTCCTACTAACCTTAAATTTCCTCATTTGCAACCAGTTGTTAGGAACAACAGTTGAAATAATAAACCTATGAGCACTTTGGAAACTTAAATGTGCTATGTAACTGTCAACCGTTTTTATGCATGGTTAGGTTTTTATGAACTGTTAAAGGAAAATCTGGCTGAATGCGCCCTCCTCATTCTCAGCCAAAACAAGGAGTCAGAACAAGTTACTGCTTTATGAAAACCACACTCATTCTTCAGCTGTGTTTGCGATTTTGTAACATTTCAGGCTCGTTTTGTCAAGCGCTTAAATCAGTGGATGAAATGAGGCCTAGAAAATGGAAAGTTTCTGGGCACCCTCTGGAATATGTATTACAGCCACACCAAGAGCAGTGGGTTCTGGTTTCCTTGACTGTCCATGGAGATGATTGTTTCCACACTCATGGAATTTGAGAAAGTTAAAGGAATCTTTGTCTTTCTGCTACGTATCATAACCCAGTCACAAAAAGCAGGCACCGGGACCTGTCCAAATCATGAGCCTGGTTATATCGGCAACAATGAGACCTAACCCAAAAAACATTCCACTCAGTGGTCTTTGGAGGAGCAAGGTTGTTTTGTCCTTCAGCAGAAAGATGAGTTGAGAAAGCTGGAAAACAATATCAGAGTCATCAGAGCTATTCACATGAGGTGGATGCAGGTAGGTGTGTGAACAGGGAGCCCAGCCACTCGGCCACGTAGGGAATGGGTGGGGCTCTCAATCCTCAGCATGGCCACTTCTGTCCATCCTGAGACAGGAGCAGAGAGGTGGAGGGAGGATGGATGCAGGCACAGCCAGATACCTCTGCTGGAGCTCATTTCATAGCCAGTGCCCTGCTGTCTGTTTTGGTCCAGCTCCTGGGGCCAGTCATCTAAGGTTATTCCTGAGGTTTATGGATGGCTGGGATTTCTCTCTCTTCCAGGGCTTCCTATCTGTTTCTGCACTCAGGACTGAGGACTGAGGACTGGGGACTGAGCCAGGTTGTTGTTGTTGTTGTTGTTGTTGTTTTATGACTTAAAGACTTGGAAAATTTTTCTGCAGGATTTCTCAAACTGAGAATAAAAATGCAATTTCTGTTATTTTCTAGAGAGTTTTTTAGAGACTAAGGTCTCTGCTAAGGCCTTCATCGGAGTCAGTGAGCTGTAGTAGCTGCAGGCTCTGGCTCCTCCACTGGCTGCTGATAGTCCCTGAGAGTCTGTCTCATCCCCTTGCATTCCATCAAGGTGAAAACTAGGGCAGAGAGCAAATGGGCCAGCCTCAGGCCACTGCTCCTCTCTGGAGTTCCCAGTTCTCTAGTGTCACTGTCATATTTGTGGAATTTCTAAGATGTCTCTCTTGGGAGAAAAATGCAGGAAGAAATGAGAATCAAATATTTAGTGGTCATGGCAGCTAGTTATAAATATTCTTGATTTTCTTCTGGGCACATAAAAGGGTCAACTTTGAGCACCCTCTTTGGCTTTAGACAAGGTTTTGGTCAATGACATGGGAGCAGAACATCACATATCACTTCTGGTCCATAGCCTTAAGGTTGCTGTATGATTCACTGGGCCGTTTTCCCTGCTTCTGTGATGTGGAAGCACCTGGAAGGATGCAGCCTCTCTCACCCTAGGAGATGAAAACTGGGTCATCCCAGGTCCTTTAGTTCATATAATGAGCAGAAACCATCACCTCATAGCGACACATGGTGGACACACAATGTGAGGGAGAAACAAGTCTTTGTTATTTGAACCTCTTAAGAGATTGTCCTCACAGCACAGCCTAACTTGTCCTCACTGAAACAGCAAAATACCAGGTGTAGGT
Organism: Zalophus californianus; assembly: GCF_009762305.2. Taxonomy (NCBI): domain Eukaryota; kingdom Metazoa; phylum Chordata; class Mammalia; order Carnivora; family Otariidae; genus Zalophus; species Zalophus californianus. The sequence goes on from NC_045602.1 coordinate 92,110,899, forward strand.
ATCATGGGTCTTTCTTGCCGTATGTCGAGTTCCTCCTCACCAAGGAGTGGGTGAGCAATACTATCTAAGCCAGTTGTGGAATTGCTTCCACCTCCTTGTGCTAGTTACCTTCCCTTTCCTGTCTCACCCCCTTGTTTACTTACCAAGGTTTCCGAAGATCATCTTCCAAACACTTATTGCACCCAAACCTTTATCTTAGAGTCTGTTTCTGGGGCAATTCAAGCTATGATATGCATCCTAATAGTTACAATATCTGTCCATCTAAATTGAATGCATCCCCCATCTAGTTCCAAAGTCAGGGTGAGCTGGAGTGAGTTGCTCTTGCTCACAGTCATATCCTAATGCCCAATGTACTGCCTGGCTCATGATTCCCACCAATAAATATTTTCTTAATGAAGACACAGTATAGTCTATGCAGGAGTTTAACCATCTGGCAGGGAAGACAGACATGGGAAGCTTAATGACAACTCAAGAAATAGGGGGAGCAATTGAGGCATATCCAAAAGTAACAAAGAAAAGGGAATGATTCATTGTATGTAAGGTGCAGATGGAATCAATACAGGTGACTTCTTGTTTTAAATGACTGAATAGACCAGATGGGAAGGAAGGGAAGATGTTCAAGCAAAAAAACAAAGGCAAAGACTAAGTATGGTGAACACAAAGATATACCACTCAATCTCCCTTCAGAGAAAGACCTACTGCCCATAAGGAAGTGTGGTCATCAGGCAGCCCACAGCTGTCAGCTTTTTCATGGTCTGCCTCAGAGGTAGAGAGCCATCCTCCCAATATCAGACCACTCCGGGGGGGGGGGGGCAGTTTGCATCTGTGGTTGAGTGAGACAGAGGAAGCCACAGCTTTGCCATTTCTGCAACCCATTCAAGTTCTTCATCTGCCCAATCCTGCCTCCTCCCTCTCCCCTTCACAGGTGTTGATCCCTAATTAGAGTTGCCAGGTTAGCAAATAAAAATACAATGTCCAGTTAAATTTGAATTTCAGGTAAACAATGTATTTTTGTATGTAAGCATATTTCAAATATTGAGTGGGACACATTTATACTAAAATAATTATTCTTTGTTTATCAGAAACTCAACTAACTGGGCACCCTATATTTTATCTGACAAACTTATTCCTTTCACCCCAAACTCCATCTCAGCATCAGCTCTGGAGAACCCAACCTGTAACATTAAGCAGAAAAGGATATGGGAGTTGTAGGCACTTCCTGCTGCTGGAGCATGAAAGCAACTCCCTTTTCTGCATTGGAGGTAGTTGTCAGAAGCTTGAGCTGAAGAGGATAGGTTTTAAAGACTTTCATCCTAAAAAATATGACTTTTAACTCAAGGACAATGATGGAGCCAATGGAAGGCTGAAAGCAGGAAACAAGATGGTTGAGTTTGCATTTCAGAGAGACACCCCCCCCCCCTTGAGAATGTGTGTGAGGATGGCCTGGAGGCTGCAATGACAGAGGAGTCAGACCAATAAGAATGTCTCATTTCTCCAAAGAAGACATCTAGATGGCCAACAGACACATGAAAAGATGCTCAACATTACTCATCATCAGGGAAATGCAAATCAAAACCACAATGAGATATCATCTCACACCTATTAGAATGGCTAAAATAAAAAATGCAAGAAACAGCAAGTATTGGGGTGCCTGGGTGGCTGAGTTGGTTAGACATCTGCCTTCAGTTCAGATCATGATCCCAGCTTACAAACCAGGCTTCATGGGAGCTACAATCCCAGGGCAGCAAGAGACAGAGAAAGTGAAGTGAGCAGGGAAGGAGAAAGGCAAAGGCCAAGTGGTGCATTGCAGAGTGGATCAGGAATGTCTGGTGGCTGAGTCACAAAGAGCAACTTCTGGTCTGAGTAGGTGGAGCCACTTGGTCTCAGAATGGTCTTTGAGGACAGGAAGGGAGAAGGATTTATGGTGTGGAGCTTCTCTACCTCTTTTGTTTCACTGGTCAACTTCTGCTCTGTGGAGAGTTAACTGCCCTCTCTCCTCTGGGTTATGTTGCCCGATTCCTCCAGGAAGCCACTGGGAAGCCAAGTTCTGGATTTTGTGGTACAGCTTGAGTCCCTGAGCCCATCAGAGTCCAGAGATGGTAATTGCAGCAGAACCTCAGGGTGTCTGAGTGGTCCGAACTTGGACAACAGGGCAAATCTTCCATGGTGGTGCAACATAGGCCATGCCAAAGCCTAGCCCTGGGAAGACTGAAAACCATCAGTTTTAGGAGAGAAGATGAAGGCAGATGTGCCTGGGTGGGGTGTGGTTCCCACTGAGAAAGTGATCGAGGACTGGGGTGGAGGGAACAGGTGAGACCCGTCAGCCCCCAAATTCACCAGTTGCAACCAATTTGATGACCAGGACAATTAACTCTGATCCAAACCACCTGGGGGGACCACCAGGGGCTGTTCCATAGGCTTAGAGTGTGGATTTCCAGGCTGTGTGAAAGATGTGATCCTGTGGGTCATCGGCATATAAGGGGTTAAGGGCACAGGTGTGGGGGTGTTGGCCTGTCAAATGGTAAAGAGGAGATAGTAATGCAGTAAGAAGCACAGCTTCCCACAGAGCCAGAAGGCACTGACATTCAAGGTGGGCGAGACTCAGTGAACACAATGGAGGATGCTTAGCAAAACACCCCTACTCCCCAAAAAAGAGAGACACCAGGCTGTGGAACTCAGGCCTGCAGGAGCAGGTGGTCCACAGGGGGAAGACTTCAGAAAGGTCAGATGAGATGGAGAAATTCCCATGGGGGCGTGGCACTTAGAAGATGATTAGTGACCTTTATCAGCATAATCAATTCAAAGAATATATTTGGTATATTCAAACTACTATTTCCCATCAATGATTAAAAATAGGAAACATGGGTTGCAACTGAAGCCACAGCTACTGAAGTTCAAGGAATCACATCCCCTGACCCTCATTTCAGACATTTTTGTCAGTTTAATAAAGAAGCAGCAATGATTTTAAGACAGAAAAATCTCTCAGTCTTGCATAATGCAAAGAATGCTGCTATATCCTTTGCATTTAGTGTCTCTGACAGTGTTGGGAGATTTAAAGAGAGCCCTAATTTTTCAGAAATGGAACCAAGAAAAACAAAGGCAGACAAATTCCTGGGCTCCTTGAAAAGCCCTATGAAACATTATCCAAAACCCATCCCCTCTGCGGAGCTCTCTCCACAGACAAGTTCATCTGTTTCTAGAACTTTATTTTTATCATACTCATAGGTATAAAAAATTAAGGCCTGCTAGAATTGAGATAAAATTATTTACCCTGTCACACATCTGTGGGAGCATTTCCAAAAATAGAGCAGGTTTTCCACTTGCTTCAAGAGTGGATCATTCTGGAGGAAAGAAACAAGTGCAGTTGGAGTGAAATTCAGGGAGACAGACATGGCCCCGACCTCGGGAAGGGGGCGCACAGGGCAGCATCATGGGCTGCGTAACAGTTCCTCGTGGGGTTTTGGATCCTAGCATGCGATTGCCATTTCTCAATATCATGTCTTATATGTGGATCCTGCTTGGGGACCTATGCTGACATTTGATTACTTATATTTTACTCTCTGTAAATAGAAGTTTCTGATTTAAAATCTTTATAAAAAGGTAAACCGACTGGGTGGCTCAGTCAGTTAAGCGTCTGACTCTTGATTTCAGCTCAGGTCATGACCTCAGGGTGGTGAGATCAGGCTCCGAGCTCAGCGGGGAGTCCACTTGGGATTCTCAATCTCTCCCTCTGCCCCTCACCCCACTCATGCTCTCTAAATAAATAAATACATACATGCATACATAAAATCTTTTTTAAAAATAAAATAAAATCTTTACAGGAACAATGACTCACAGATCCCAATGTATAGGCAAGTTAAATCTTTCACCTCAGCCAATTTCTAGGTTTTTATAGTAAACGTCCAGATGGACCCAAACTCTGTTCACATCAGGATTCAGGAATTTATAAGCATCTTTGGTGCACTAGGGCACTACTGAGGGCTGTTAACATGAGATCCCAGGAAAACAAATTTGCTTCAGGGTTATTCTAATTGTCCAACCTTCTGCTCTTCTCCAGTCTGTCCACAATGACTTATTTCCAAGTCCTGGGGTAAGGGAGGCTGTATCAAAATCAAGGAATGACATGGAGAGTGTGAGGCCTTAGCAACGCATCTCTCCGTGACAAGGACAAAGAACCTGTGATATGAGTGAAGCCCTCAGACCCTGGGACCTGGCCTTGCTTTGAAACAAGCCAGCACCGACAGCACTGGATAGCATCATCAGACATAACAGGCATAGCTGCACTCAGGGTGCCAGCGGCACAGGCAAATCTACCACCACTCGTTGGAGCTTTTGCAGACTTTACATGATAGATATTCTGAGGGGGACCTAGCAGGGGAAAAAAAGGCACATTCAAAGTAGTTATTGAAGAGTTCATTATATGCACTGCTGGCAAATATGAGAACAGAAGGTAGAAAAATACGCAAGTTTCTAAATCCAGACAACACATTGGGTCTATAACAGTGGAGATCCATCACTCTCTTAGGCCTGAAGAAACAAAGGGACAGACCCTGCTGACTGTCTATATTGCTCTCTGTGTTAGTTGTCTAGGGCAAGGTAATAAACTACTGCAGAACTTAGCATCTTAAAATCACAATTATTTTATTATTAGTTGTAAATTGTTGTTAGTACAATTGTTTTCTCACATAATTTCTGAGCGTCAGAAATTTGAGAGTAGCTTTCCTGGGTCATTCTAACTCAAAGTCTCTCAAAAGGATCCCGTGAGATGTTGACTGAGACTACAGTATCTGAAGGTTTTTTTTTTTTTTTTTAATTTTTTTATTCTTATGTTAATCTACAGTATCTGAAGGTTTGACTGGGGCCGGGGTATCTGCTTCCAAGATAGCACATTCACATGGCCATGGGCTGGAGACTTAGCTCCTCACTGTCTGTTGGACAGAAAGCTCTTTTCTGTGCCCTGTGAGCCTCCCTGTAGGGTTATATGAGTGTCTTCACAACATACCAGCTGCCTTTCTCCCTTCATGAGTGAGTCAAGAGACAGAAAGAGGAAGGTGGGAACAAAGATTTTCATGACCTACCCTTGAAAGTAACAGCTCCACTTATATATGCCTTATATTATTTGTTAGACATGAGTCATTAAGTCCAGCCACACCCAGGAAGAATGAAAATAAGGTCTACCTCTTGAAGAGAGGAATATTGAAGAATTTGTAGACATACTTTAAAATGATCACATTCCAAAATTTTTGAAAACTATATAGGTTGATTTGAAATTGTTCACCAATATAGATTTTTAAACACTAAGGTGAAGTTCACAATCAAAGCAGGACCTGGATATTTCCTTCTATTTGGAATTATTGAAAGCTTCTAGTTGAGTGTTGGCTGCCTTTATATTGTAATGACTGAATCTCAGGTAGGTTTTCATAAGAATCTTTGTATTGTGTAGTTTCGAGAAAAGTTCAAGTTGATGTAGATGGCAGTCAGTACCTACCTCTGAAGGAGAAACTGAAGCTCAGCTATGAAACTTATTTGAGCTTCACAGAGAAACATGTTGGTTTTCTTGTCATGCAAATGTTAATCTCATGCTCTGATTTGGAAAGTCTGCCCCAAGTATCCAGAGTAGTTGAGATGCAGTGATGAGAGTAGGTTGCTGGATGATAAGCCAGCCATTTAAACCTAGAAAAAAAATAAGATCATTTCCTTAAATTCCTAAGCAGATTATATTGGCATTTTTTATTGGCTTTGGTAAACTGGTAGATGAATTACCATTTTCTTTTTTCATTGCTCACCACTCCCATAAATGTACATTTTTTTCCCTCCCTCCAGACAGTCTAGTTTTCTCTACCATGAATCTGTTTAAGATTCCATTCCTATACTTAGTTGCAGTCAACTACTTCTGATTTTGTCCCTAACTCGTAATGAACTTGTTGGCTAATGGGTCTTCTCTTCCTAGAGGCATCTACTTTGGAAAAAAACCTCCCAGCAGGAGCATCTGACTTGTGGGAAAAATCTGGAAGTTATCTAGGAGAAAAGTCATGAATCATGGGTATATTACTTTTCCAAAGTGGTATTAGAGTTAAGAGTCATTAAGAGTTCTTTTGGAGGAAAAATCTGTAGGATTCTGTAAGTGATGGATTCCACAGGAGGGGTGAGTAAGAAATGGTCTAAAATCAACACTTAGAATTTAGTCTTAATGGTGCTAACCCACCAGGATTGGAGCTTGACAAAGCAGCAATCCATATCTCAGCAGAAAATAGCAATATTTCTGCTGACTTTGTTCATTCCTGATGTCTGTCCTTCAATCTGTGCAGCCTGCCTGAATGCTCATAGAGTTAGGGGACCTGGGCAGATTGATAATAAACCAAAGTGAGTCAAGAGGAAAGCAAACAAACCAAACCCCCATCTGAAATGGCACTTCTTAGTATTTCATTCTTCACATTCTAAATGTATCTGACATTAACTAATCGAATTATACTAAGATATATCCATCTGGCATGGTCAAACCATGAAAGGAAAAATTTAAATTTTAATCAAGCAGCTCCAAATTGTATTCCTAGGAGAGAGGAAGTGACCAATTGCATACTGGTTGTTGACAAAACTTGATCTTTTTCTCGATACCAGCCACCTGTGACTCTCTCTCTCTATCTACACACACACACACACACACACACACAAAGCCATCAGGGTCCTTCTGTTTTCTCCCTCCTTCAGCCTCCTCTCAGGAAGAAATCCAATGAATTACTTTATACTATAATGTAGATGACTGATAAGACTATATGTATGACCTTTCCCCAGAACATTTTCATTATAAAAAAGGAACTGAAATATAAATCAAAAAAAGAAATTTCTCAATTGGAAATCAAGTCAGTAAGCAATTGGGTAAGATCGTGGGGAAGGTCACCAGGGACTTAGATCCTGAGTGCTTTGCCCAAACACATTGGTCAAATCTATTAAGAGCAGATAAAGTGAGATATGTGTGTGGCGGGGGGGAGGTCCATCCTCACCCATTAGATGCAGGTTGAACTATTTAATTCATGAAAACAGAGCACTTCCAACTGGAAGTCAGAGAATCTAAATGTGAGTCCTACACCTATCCTTTTCTATGATACTGACCAGATGCAAATCATGTTCTCATCCTTATTTTCCTCTCTGGAGGAAAATCAGCTTGAAAATCATACTCAGTTTGGAAATCAAAGGACATGAGGCTGAGGTGATATATCACCATTCTCATTATTATTATTATTCCTTAAGTCCTCAAAGTTCAGGACATTTTAAAAAAATAAATAAAATATAGAAATTATCCTTAACTTCATCACCCAAAAGCCACCAAAGTTTTTCCAAATATACACTATCTGAAAAAAAGAAAACCCATTAAATAACTATCAGATGCCATTTACGGTTGTTGTTTGTGCTTATGGATATTCAGAAAACCTGATGCACTGTGGATATTAGTGATGTAGGGGAAGTTTCAAAGAGCATTTTTTTTTCTTTTAACTCCCACTATTATTCAGGGAGAGAAAATTATGATAAGTCCATTAGCTAATCATCACCAGATAGGAGGCATTGAACAATTTATAAAAGGGAAAAAAACAATAACAAACAAATCTAAGACATGCAGAAGAATGAAACTGGACCACTTTCTTACACCATACACAAAAGTAAATTCAAAATGGATGAAAGACCTAAATGTGAGAGAGAAACCACCAAAATCCTCGAGGAGAACACAGACAGCAACCTCTTCGACCTCAGCCATAGCAACTTCCTATGAGACATGTTGCCAGAGGCAAGGGAAACAAAAACAAAATGAACAATTGGGATTTCATCAAGATGAAAAGCTTCTGCATCGTGAAGGAAACAATCAACAAAACTAAAAAGCAGCCTACAAAATAGGAGAAGATATTTGCATATGACATATCTGATAAAGAGTTAGTATCCAAAATCTATAAAGAACTTATCAAACTCAACACCTTCCAAAAAAATAATCCAGTCAAGAAATGGGCAGAAGACATGAATAGACATTTTTCCAAAGAAGACATATCCAGATGGCCAACAGACACAAGAAAAGCTGCTCAACATCACTCATCATCAGGGAAATACAAATCAAAACCATGATGAAATACCACCTCACACGTGTCAGAATGACTAAAATTAACAACACAAGAAACAACAGGTGTTGATGAGGATGTGGAGAAAGGGGAACCCTCTTGCACTATTGGTTGGAATGCAAACTGGTGCAGCCACTCTGGAGAACAGTATGGAGGTTCCTCAAAAATTTAAAAATAGAAGGGTCCAGCTATTGCATTACTAGGTATTTACCTAAAGGATATAAAAATACAGATTCAAAGGGGTACATGCCCTCTGATGTTTATAGCAGCATTATCAATAATAGCCAAACTATGGAAAGAGCCCAAATGTCCATTGACTGATGAATAGACAGAGAAGATGTGAGATACATATATATATATAAAATATACATATATATATACATATGTATGATTGAATATTACTCAGCCATCAAAAATAATGAAATCTTGCCATTTACAATGACATGGTTGGAGCTAGAGTGTATTATGCTGAGGGAAATAAGTCATTCAGAGAAAGACAAATACCATATGACATCACCCATATGTGGAATTTAAGAAACAAAACAGGTGAGCATATGGGAGGGGAAAAAAGAGAGAGAGAGGGAAACAAACCATAGGAGACTCTTAATAGAGAACAAACTGGGGATTGATGGAGGGAGGTGGATGGGGGTTGCGCTAGATGAGTGATGGATATTAAAGAGGGCACTTGTTGTGATGAGCACTGGGTATTGTATGTAAATGATGAATCACTGAGTCTTATTCCTGAAACCAATATTGCACTGTATGTTAACTAATGAGAATTTAAACAAAAATTTGAGGAAAAAATCATGAGAAGAACAAAACAAAACAAATCCAGGGTAACTGATCCTGATTATGGTTGTCTCCAGAAGCTTTCCTTTTACAGAGCTCCCATTGCAGATGGCCAGTGATGCCATGAAAACCTATCCATTTTAGCGAACACTCCACCACTGGCATCATTGCAGGTTGTCTGGCACCTATGAGATTTAAATGGGGCTTTTAGCATTCATGTTCTTGAAACTTTGATAAAAGTTTCATTTCTATTCCATGTGAAGTTCAATGTAATGCACAGAATGAGTAACCTATGGCATCCAGCCTGGAAATGAATTCCTGCCTCAAATAAGAGATAAACAAAGAGAAAGCCATACTTATCACATGCTTATATCTGTCCAGAAACTCAAATGCCTTTCTAGGGAGTAGAAGGTGATAAACCTGAAGCTGAGAAGTGTTTAGAATGCTAAAGTAATTGTAGCTGTGCTTCCCATGTTCACACAATCTGAGAATTGTGAGCATCTCTTCAGTCTGCTTACTTGGCATGCTGAAAAATCAGTTACTGAATAAAATAACAAGTTGTCATTTGTTTTGTTTAGAGGTGTGCTGAAAAACTAACTTTTTTCTGTGAATAAATGGGTCTATATCCAAGATACAATTGATTTCTAAAGTGTAGAAATCACCTGAACTCTTGGCCATCTGCCAGTGTAACATCCTGCTATGTGTATATAGTGCCTACACCTTCCTTGAGCACCAAAACCCACATCTCTCTGCTTGAATCTGGACTTGTCACTGCATTTTAGAGGTTATGGCATTAATATTCTTCTTACTTGGGGAATAGTGTTGGTGCAAAAAATGAAGGGTTCTAGACTCTCTCCTTATTCTGTGACTCCACTGTGCATTCACTTATTCATTCAGAAATATTTATTGAGGGTTCACTGTGTGCCAGACAGTATTCTTGGCCAAAGATACAAAAGTGAACAAGACAGACAATGAAATGAAAATGGAAAAAATGTGCATACGTGTGGTGCATGCATGCATGTGTGTATGAGAGAGAGAGAGAATGAATGAATGAATGAATGAATGAATGAATGAATGAAAAAAAAATCCAGAAATTTTAAATAGAGTCAAGTGGCTATGTTTGGGTAATGACTTTAAACAGCCTGTCTGATGACTTTATATTTATGCTAAGATCTGAATCATGTGAAGGAGACTGCTCTGCAAAAGTTGGGGGCAAGGACAGCCCTTAGCAAAGAAATAACTAGTATCAGGCTTAAAAGTATGCATGGCTTCGTGTTGGGAGCCGCTTAGGCTGAAACATGGTGAAAGGGCAACAGGAGGGTGGGCAAGGGCTAGATCAGGAGGATGGGCAAGAGCTAGATCAAGTAGGGTGAGTGAGCCTTGATAAGGTACTTGGATGCTTGGACTATATCCTAAGAAGTATGGGATGTTGCTGGAAAATCTAAAGTAAGAAAAAGTATCATAGTCTATGCTTTTAAAAAACAACCTTAGCTCTATGTGGAGAATGAAATGTCCAGGTCAAGACACCAAAAGCAGGAGACCAGTTAGGAGGCTGTAGCCTTGCCCAGGGCAAGACATTCTAAAAGCTTGAACAAGAGTACTGAGAATTCACAGAATTGACATATTTAGGATATCTGTAGCTGTAGACTAAGGAAGACTTACTGGTATGACCAAAGCAGAGAATTCAAAAAGGTTGCTAGAAATTTTGTCTTGAGCCAAGTGAATAAAGCTGAGACATTGTTGGCAGAGATGAACAAGACTAGGTAGGTTTGGGGAACATTTCTGGAGTTTTGTTTGGGGCACTGTAGACATTTTCTCCATACACATACATGGTGAGTCAAGTATATGATCTAGGTCAGAGGGCAGATAAAGGTTTTGAAGACTGTGCATGTAAATGATTTGAAGCATAGGTCAGAATGTTGTCACTTAGAGCAGTTTTAGGTTCACAATAAAATTGATAGGGAAGTACAGAGAGTTCCCACATATCATCTGCAACTACACATGCACAACCTTCCCTTCTATCAACAATTGATAAACCTACATTAGCTTGATAGCTTATTTCTTTTTAGTGCTAATTATTATTCCATTGTCTGGATATACCACCATTTACCCTTTCACCTACCAAAAGACATCTTGGTTTCTTTCAAGTTTTGGCAATTATGACTAAAGCTGCCATAAACATACATGTGTGGGTTTATGTGTTGACATAAGCTTTCAGTTCATTTATGTATATACCAAGAAGTGCAATTGGTATATCATATGATAATAACAGGTTTAGTTTTTATAAGAACTGACAAATGTTTTTTCAAGTTGGCTTGAAATTCTGAATTCCCATCAACAATGGATAAGTTTCTGTTTCTCCATAACCCCACCAGCATTTGGTATTGTCAGTATTTTGGGTCTTGGCCATTCTAATAAGTGTGTAGTGGCACCTGTTTATTTCCCTAATACCATGTGACATTGAACTCTTCTCATATGCTTGTTCGTCATCTGCCATATCTTCTTTGATGAGGTGCTGTTCAGATCTCTTGCCCAATTTTTAAGCAGGTTGTTCAGTTTCTTTATTGTGGATTTTTAAGAGTTCTTTGTCTATTTTATATAACAGTCCTTTATCAGATGTGTTTTGCAAAATATTTTCTCCCAGTCTGTGTCTTGTCTTTGCATTTTATTAACAGTGTCTTTCAAAGAGAAGAAGTCTTTGATTTTAATGAAGTCCAGCTTATCAATGATTTCTTTGATGTTGCCTTTAGTGTTGTATCTAAAAAGTCATCACCATTCCCAAGATCACCTAGATTTTCTCCTGTTATTTCTAGGAATTTTATAGTTTTGTATTTTACATTTAGATCTATGATTTTGGAGTTAATTTTTTTGAAGGATGTAAGGTCTGTGTCTTGATTAGATTTTTTTGTATGTGGATGTCCAATTGTTTCAGAATCATTTGTGGAAAAGACTATCTTTGCTCCATTGTGTTGCTTTTCCTCCTTTATCAAAGATTGGTTGACTCTATTTATGCAGGTCTATTTCTGGTCTCTCTTCTGGTCTATGGATCTATTTGTCTGTTATTTCACCCAAACCACACTGTTTTGATTACTGTAGCTTTATAGTAAGTCTTGTTTGAAGTCAGGTATTGTCAGTCCTCCAACTTTGTTTATCTTCAATATTGAGTTGGATATTCTGAGTCTTTTGCCTCTCTATATAAACTTTAGAATCAACAACCACAAAATAATTAACTTGGATTTTGATTGGGGTTTCATTGAATCTATAGATCAAGTTGGGAGGAACTGAGATTTCAATAATATTGACTCTTCCTATTCATGAATATGGAATATCTCTCCAGTTGTTTAGTTCTTCTTTGATTCTTTTCATCAGCTTTATAGTTTTCTTCATATAGATCTAGTATATATTTTACTAGATTTATACCTAAGTATTTCATTTTTTGAATGCTAATGTAAATGGTAATGTGTTCCTTTTTTTAAGTAAAGTTAGTTTATTTTACCTGCAGCTCTTCCAATATAAACTGAATGTAAATGCTGATACTGAGAAATATTAGGAAGAATTAAGGATAGATGTCAAGATGTCAAAACATCATGCCTTCCAATCCATCCTCCATGAACTTCTTATGAAGTGCCATAAATTTGGCCACAAATGCTTCCAAGTGATAAATGGCTTTGCTACTGAGCTGTAGATGATGTTCATAGTAAGTGGCCATCTGGGTCACCTCCCCTTTCAGTTGTCCATCACAATTATGTAAAAGTTCTGAGAGAAGGCCCTTCATTATTATTTCAGGAGGAATACAATGAGTTAGAAGCTCATAAAGTCTTCCACGAACTTCAAGGAGGCTTTGTGGAGTCTGCTGACTGACAATAGCATTGGCGGTCTCCCAGAGATACACCTCCCAATCTGTTTCAGGGATTTCTTGATCTGCAGTAAAAGGATATTGTTGCACTCTGCAGGCTTCACACATTAAGTAGGGCTTTTCGGAGATTCCTGCACGACCTCTCTGCAAGTTGATGAGCCAGTTGTGAAGGAAGATTCAGACCTTCCTTCTTGCACACAGTAGATAACACAGGACAAATATCTTCAATGCTGGGAGCAGGCACACAAACTGCCAGGCACCTACTATGAATAGGTGGTATCATTTTAGATGTAGAATTGCAACACAAGATCAGTCTGCAAGTAGACATATACTTTTCCATGGTTCTATGCAAGGCATGTTGAGCATGTTTGGTGAGTTTGTCAACCTCTGTCAATAATACCACTTTAAAATCTCTTTGAGAGTTTGTTTCAAGTTGTTGTGATTGTGCCACTGTTTTCAACATCTCCTGGATTACTACCTGGTCACTATTCCCAGCATCACTGGGATTAACTTCAAGGTGATAATTGCTTGCAATAGTGCTAGTTTCAACTTTATTTTTAGATGGAGTTGTGATGGTCTGATGTCCAATTCTTAATTTTTCCACTCCAACACCATAAAGTTCAAGTAAAAAACACATAATTCTTGTCTTTTTTCCAGCACCTGATGGTCCATACACTAAGAGATGAGGAAAATCACCACACTGCACCAGGTTGCACAGCTGCGCCACTTGCTCCTTGTGATAGTCCAGCCGTCCCAAGGAGCAGGGCTGGTATTTGTCTACCCAAAGGCTCATGCCAGCTCGAATTCCCAGGGTTAGATGCTTGAAAGTCACGCGCGTGGGCACTCTCCCCATCCAGATGCTGGTAATGTGTTCTTCGCTTCAAGTTCTATTTGCTCATTGCTGATATATAGGAAAATTACTGACTTTGTATATTGACTTTGTATGCTGCAAACTCGTTGTAATTACTTATTAATTCCAGGAAATGTTGTTGTGGTGGTAGTGGTGGTGGGTCTTTGGATTTGGTGCATTGATATTTCATTTGCAATAAAAATAGTTTTATTACTTCCTTCCCAATCTCTACACCTTTTATTTCCTTACCACTAATTTTTAAGATTCATTTCAATATCAGCATGTTATGAATACATATAAGTAGGAGAATATTTGATATTTTAGGAATAAAATTAAAAATTCTGAAATTTTACATCAGCCAAAAGTAATTGGCAAGGACAAATGCCATATGATTTCACTTATATGAGATACTTAGAGTAACCAAATCCACAGAGACAGAAAATGGAATGGTGGTTGCCAGGGACTGAAGGTAGTAGGGTATGGGGAGGTATTTTTTAATGGATACAGAGTTTCAGTTCTGGAAGATGCTAAAAGTTCTGGAGTTGGGTGGTGGTGATGTTTACACAGTAATGTGAATGTACTTAATGCCACAGAACTGTACACTTAAAAATGGTTAAGGTGGTAAGTTTTATGTTATGCATATTTTGTCATAATAAAAAAGGTGATTAGTAAGTTATTTTGTTGCTAATGGATTTAGAGCCCTCACACAAAAACACTGATAAAACAAGATTGTGTGTGTGTGTGTGTGTGTGTGTGTGTGTGTGTGTGTGTGTGTGTGAGGGGGTTGTTTCGTTTTGTTTTTGCTTTTGCTTTTTACATATAGAATCCACCTGTTACCAAAATAATTAACAGAAACTCTAAAATCCAAATAGTTTCTAAACAAAGTTCAGTAACTAAAAGGCATAAGCTTTAAGAGCACCACAAAACAGTGGCAAAGTAGTAATTAACTCAGGTCCTTTCCACACTGTCATTCCAAACACCTGTTCTCTTTTCTCTTCTTTTTCCCTCTTTGGTAGCTGCTATTGAGAAATTATCATTTATACATAATGCTTCCACTCATTCAGAGGCATCCATAATGTGTCCATAAACAATCATGGATACTATCATCAAGAAGCATATAGGCTTTTTTTATTTCTTGGGGGGGGATTGTTTTTTGTTTTTGTTTTTACTATTCATCCAATTCCCAGAGCACTGGACATTCATTTTCTGGATACCCTAGTCTCTGAAAGGGAGTAGCTATCAACCTCTTCCTAGTGTGGCTACCATCTTCTGCCATGATCCTGCCCTCATTATTTTCCTCTTGTTCATCATTCTCCTCTTCAACTTCCCTTGGCCCTTTCCTGCTATGAGAATCTACAGTTCCCTCCACTAGAGTTCTGAGGCATAAAATTTGACAAATACTTAGCAAACCATATTCTCATGTGAAGACCAATACACTAAGGCCATGGATTCCTGCCAATGCACCATGCATTACCAACACTTACTCAGTAGCATGAGTTGCATTATAGAATAGGATGGAGCTCTCAGGACTCCAGGACTAGCTAGGTGATGTTGGATAATTTACTTCCTGTCTCAGGTTGATTTACCACCCTGGAACAAGAATTAAGTATAATAGTTTCTTTGAGAGGAGATCCCAAGAGTCCTCAGTGGGGGAGAGGGGGAGTGATACAGGGTAGAGTAGAAAGATAACAGGATGTATCATTTAGCAGGTTACCACTGTAAACAGTCAGTCCCACAGAGGCACACTGACAGAGGATGTAGAACATGCTTCAGAGTGATCCTCTTCCCAGTGGCAGGAAACTCGGGTATTTGTCTACCAGCTCCCACCTGGCATTTGTTGAGGCTGCTTCCTGGGGCATTGAGTTCCCAGCACTCCTGGCCTGCCCTGTACCCCAGGTCCTGAGCGTCCTGCAAGCAGAGGTGTTCTCAGAAGCAGCTTTTGGCACATAAGCCTGAGAATAGAAGAAAGACTGGCAGGTCGCTGATAGTGCCTACACTAACTCTCTTCAGAGCCTCTATGTCTTCCCATTTTCTTTGGTATATTATGTGTTTGTGTGTAGGGAGTTATCACTTCATGGGTTTCTTGCATGAGTTGCATTGGATAATGTATGTAAACATGTAAACACAATGTATCCATCAGGATTCTTAGCGGCAGACAACAGAAATTCACTCTGGCCAGTGGTAACAGATGGGGATTTATGAAAGGGTAAGGTAGGGCTTAAGGAACCCCTGGAAGGGACAAAGAAACAGAAGTGAAAATTGTGCAACCAGAAACAGTTTTCCAGGTGCTCTGCCCTCTGGAACAATTGACTCTATTCCCCCATGGAAGGTTGCAGCCCCACCAGGAGGTCCCTTTCCCAGCACAAGTGTCCCCTTCGGGGTCTGGGTACCTCCTGCCTCCCCTGCCCATTCCCATTTGGCATGATAGCAGCATCCCCCTGACCCCTGGGGTCTTGCAGGTCCATGGTAGACTTCCCTGCACCATGCCCACAATTCTTTAATATGTTTTAATTGGCCTTGCCTCAATTACATCTGCTTCCAGTCCAGAACTTTGCTAAGACAGTGTCACACCAGGCCATGCTCTTCTATTCTGACTGACTCTGAGGCTGCATCTCTCACAAAGAAAAGATGGAATGGCTGACAGGACAGGTTAAATTTGGGTGTGTGGGGATGGCAGGGAGAACAGTCTGGAACACCATTCTGGTCAGAGGCATGCTTGGAGCCAAGGAGGCCCCTACCTGACTCAGAGTTAAGGTGAGAGGCATCAAAAGGCAGGAACATCCCTGGGAGAAGCAGTGGCTGAGCTGCTGAAGGTCCCCACTGGCCGCACACTGGACTTCAAGATTTCCTGTCCAAGGTTGCTGGGGCTTTGGAAGCAGAAGATGGCAGACCTGAAAAGACAGACTGCATGCATCTCTGCTTTTGTAAAAATGACATTGTGAGAATCACATTCTATAAGCCTGGTACACATGGCATGCACTCAAAGAGCAAGTACATAAGGCCATAGTTAGGCAAGAGAATTCTGTCCAATGCTAGTTCTGCTAAAAACTAGTTGCATGACTGTGGAGCCACTTGTCATGCTGCAACTTCTGTGTGAGGGGACCAACGCCCCTCGAGGCAACTCATGACCTATGAGGACAGGCAACCCATGGGGACAGGCAACCCATGACTCCATAGGGACAGGAGCCTGTGAATGAATATTCTCATTCTCTGTGTCTCTGGTGGAAGGGCTGACTTGGTTCTTGGTGTGTCCCTGGGGTCTGAGCCCAGTTGCCTACAGTGTAATGGGTTTCATAGGATGGCATTCCCTCCCTCTCTTTTTTGCAGTCCTCCCCCCAGACCCTGGATCACTCAGGGTCTACTATAAAGGGGCCTGAGCCCAATTAGATGGTACCCAATGGAAATTTGCTGAGTTTAACTGAGAGCTTCCAAAGGTGTCTGGGGGAAGTAGCACATCACTGCTATAGGGACACACATGTTGTCATTCTGTGGACATCCATCAGCTTCTGCATCTGCTGAGCACCATCAAGATCAAACAGGGAGACTGCCACCCAGAAAGCCTAAGTTGTCTAAGGACAGCCAGTCCTTCCTTGTCTTTTCAGAGCACAGATGAAGAAGAGCAAATCTGCAGTGAGTACATTTCACTCTGGGCTGGGAGATGTGGACACCCATGGCACAGGAGTATCTCAGCAGGTATGGCAGGAATGTCAGGAAACTGTTCTGAAGACTAGAACTCCAGGTTAGCCCTGCAGGCTACTAAAATGTAGCCTTCCTAGTTTTTGCATCTTGAAGTCCAATACACTCAGTTAAAAGAAAAGATGCCACGTCTTGACTTTCAACCATAAGTCAGCCACATCCCACATTAACTAGCAGGTCAGAAGTGACGTTCTGGTGAAAGTGTTCATGTTCCCCTGGGAGCAACTTGGGGAATGCATTTATCTCTAGGATTTGGGGATGGACAAGGGGGCCAGGAAATGAAGGTCTGCTTGCCACAAAGGTGGGAATCAGAAAGTTGACTCATCAAAAGAACCAACCCTTCTGCCTTCAAAGGTGTGGCTAGGATTTATCCCAGTGGCTGTAGTCTTGGCTTTGTGCTGATGCAGGTCTGAAATGTTCCAGGTTTTCACATTAGCTCAACTTAATGGCCCATCCAAAGCCTCCCTGAAGTGGTTGCATGCTGGGTGAACAGAAAGCTTGAGGTCCTCTTAGATAAACACATTAGATGTCTCCACACCATGACCGACATGCCTTCAACCTCCTGCAACAGGAATGCACAGTCCTGTGTGGGCTTACTCACTTTCAAATGATGGTGTCCCACTGCTCCAAGGCTGAGCACCCTCAGCCTATGCACAGATGGGCCTGGAAGTGTGTAAACCTCAGCATCTCAAGGCAACACCTTGACCACTGGGGCCAGAAGTTGGTGGACAGATGCTTCTGCCTACTGTCCGGCCAGCCAACGATTCATGACACTCTGTACTCCTCGTGGGAGGTCCCAGCAGAATCAAGTCCATGGCTCACAATGATGCCCCCTCCTGCTCCCTGGAATCATGCACCACATAAACCCCTGCATGTAGCTCCTTGCTCCACTGGCTTTTGGGGGACTTCAATCTAAGATCCTCAGTTAGACCTATCAGCTGCTCTATTCAGTGGTTTTCAGTGGGCAAAGTACTTCTCTCTGGAGGGTGTTTTGGAAATTTCTGGAAGTGTGTTTGGCAGTGGGGGCATCCTTGGCTTTGGTGAGAGGACCCCATGATTGTCAAATGCTTTTCACTACATGAGAAGTCCCATGCCAATAAGCATCTGTGTCAGGTCCAACACAACTTGGATATGTCCCCCCAGAATATTTCTGAAGGTAAGAAAGTGGTTTTTAATAATTTTATCCAAAAACCTAAATATGACTTACAAAGAAAAATAAGATATTTGTCACAGTTTTCATATGCTTTGAGTTTTCCAGGACATCCAGTTTTGTGTGAATGGAGAGATGACTTTGTTTTCTTTCAGAGCTTGACCAAGAGTTTTTCAATGTTTTGGAAAAAGCACACAAAAACAAACACAACTTGCCTTGTCCAGGAAGCTGACACAACACACTGGTGGTGCTGGTGTCGGATGGGTTCCTAAGCTTAGTGCACAGACTGACTTGTTTCTCATCTTCTTGTGTATTAATGTTGTAGCACATACACATGGAACTCATCTTTTATTACACACCAGTCTTTACTTCCCCTAATATTACACTGGGAGCAGTTATGAATGTCAGCAAGTTATATATTATCAATTAATTTCGTTTCTTGATAGTATAAGAAGTGCCATAAAATATTTGTTATAAACAGAAAGTATAGCAACTTATGGGGTTGAGAGCCACCATCCTAAATGAGCCATCCATTTAATATTATTAATGAGCCTTGAAAACCATGAAGATATTGCTCACTTTTCTATCCAGTAAAGGTTGATATCAGGGTCCTTTAAATAAACTCTTCACTGAATTCAGTGTACAGTAAAAAGGTTACTCTTCAAATGAAACTTTGTGTGATATCAGAAAACAAGGTTGTCTTTCAACTACCAGGACGCTTAAACTCAGGACTGAGTCAGTGCCTTCTGCCACATAGACACCTGCCATATATTTATGGCAGATAGACAGATATCTCACACATACATGCACACACACATACATGCATAAAATAGTCTTAGTTTTATTTTGATGTTGAATTATAAGGGCTGTATAAAGAAAAAATTTGTAAGCAACTTCAAAAATTTGCAGAAGTAAGTGAAGTTGGTAATCTGAATGAGTGAATGAATGGGAAGTTACACACCAAACAAGAAATCACAGAAAATCTTCAAAATCTGTGAAATTCTCTTATTCAATTTGCACCATAGGCTTCTTAAAATAGACCATCTTTTTAATCCTGTATCTTTCCCAAAATGGAAATATATAAATAAAATTGGTTTTTAGTTACACAAATAATACAATATGTTCACCCTATAAACATTTAAATATTTGACAACACCAAATTCCCCTTTGAAACAAACCTAATCTCAATCCTCCTTTCTTAAACCAGAGTGAATATTCCCTTCCAGATTTTCCTGTTTACCTGTAACTATATGTACCTACACTAGCACCTGTATCTATGTCTACATAGGAATTAGATAAGCTGAAACAGTTGTTTCAGAATAACATATACACTATAAAAAAAGGTATCTTTACAAGATGCCTACACACATACTTTATATATATATGTATGTATTACACTATATGTATTTATGTATTATACTATATGTATGTATTACACCATGTATGTATTACACTATATGTCTCAGGGGTATGTATGTATGTATTACACCATGTGTCTCAGAGGTCTTCTTCTGTGACTATACCTAAGTCTCCAACACTCATTTTATTTTCTTTTATTTTAAAGATTTTATTTATTTATTTGACAGAGAGAGAGAGAGAGAGCACAAGCAGAGGGAACAGCAGAGGGAGAGGGAGAAGCAGGTTCCCTGCTGAGCAGAGAGCCCGATGTGGGGCTCGATCCCAGGACCCCAAGATCATTACCCAAGCTGAAGGCAGACGCTTAACCAACAGAGCCACCCAGGTGCCCCCACAACACTCATTTTAACTGCTTCCTAGTAGTGCATGGTAAGACTATCCCACAATTGATTCAGCTCTTCTACTTCTGAGCATTGCATGTTTCCAGTTTTTCAGGAACCCCTCAATTACATCCCATTCTCATGTGATGACTTTGGCAATATTCTCCCTCACAAGACCACAGGCTCCTTACCTTCAGACCTGCATGTCCTGAGTCCACTGTGACAAGTCCAATACCTGGTCCGTGGGGCTCCTCAGTGAGGGTTTGTGACATAAAACAATGGTAAAGGATGAATGGTTGTTGCACATATTCAGACAAGCAATGGAAGTTTCTGAACCTTGTTTTCTTCTTTTTTCTTTTCTTTTCTTTCCTTTTTTTCTCTTCTTTTCTTTTTCTTTCTTTTCTTTTCTCTTCCTTTCTTTTTTCTCTTTTGAAGGCAAACTTCTATTTCTTTATTATATGAAGGCTCCCCACAACCACTCCTCTATATGGGAGTACTTTATTTTCCTATGAAAAGATTCCATAGTTAACTAATAAATAGCATTTGTAGATTAGTCGTTCAGTAGATAATTGAGTCACTTTTCTATCCACCGACTGCTGTGAAAGAAAGGACAAAATGGTGGTGGGGAGCAGCTGAAGCACAGGACCGGTTCAATGGAACTGGATTTACCTAAAGTTAGATCTAGTGGATGATTGGTCATTTCAGCCTCTCAGACACGTGTCCAAGTGCTTGTTATTTTCTAGGCTCTGTGCTAGAAACCAGAGATTTGGACATGATGATGATGATGGCTTGTCCTCAGAAAACTTAGCAATGTAAAAAAGCCATTGCAATGTACTATGGCGTACGTGATACCATAAGTGTATTCGGAAGTTGAAGTAGGAGAGCAGAATTCTCTCTAAGGATAGTGAAGGGTGATCAGGGAAAACGTCCCAAGGCAAATGATGCCTATACAGGATTTTCAAAGATGAACAGTGAACATTGTTTTCTTACATATTCCTTAGAGAAGGAAAATAATCAAGTGAAAGTAAACCCTTGAGTATAGCTCTAAAGAAACATTTTTTAAAAATTACCCAAAAAATTAAAAACCAAAAATTAATGTTTAAATTACCAAATCAACCATGACAATTGGATTGCCTAATGAATTAAGTGATTGGGTATTTAAAAAGTAATTTGTAAAAAAGATAAAGTGACTCATTGGTTTCAACCAAAATTGTTTATCCACTTGCTTTTTTTTTCCTTTGAGTCAAAGACTCTTCTTTTTTAAATTTTTTAAATGTTTTAAATTAACATATAATGTATTATTTGTTTCAGGGGTACAGGTCTGTGATTCAACAGTCTTACACAATTCACAGTGCTCACCATAGCACATATCCTCCCCAATGTCTATCACCCAGCCACCCCATCCGTCCCACCCCCCACCACTCCAGCAACCCTCAGTTTGTTTTTGTTGATATGAAGCCCCAGTCTTCATTTCATGCCAGTGCTTTCAATGGGCCCGCTGGAGCTCCAGATCTTACCTGCCTGCACCCTGGTGCATCTGGCCAAATGACTTCGGGTGTGGGCAAGTGTGCTCTTGAAGCTGCACCTGAAGGAGTCCAGGGGGTGTCAGGTCAGTGAGGGAGGTTTCCCTAAAAATAAAACCTGCCATCAGGAGGCACTACAGTCATTTCTTACCAGCTGCCTGATCCATTGAGTGATAAACAGGGTCTCCTGCTTACCCAGCACCTTCTCCAAGCCAGACATTTGTGTATGTGTTGCTGAGATTCACCCAGTAGTGATGTAGCTTATGAATCATATCACCCATGGAAGCTGAGCTGCAGAGAAGTTCAATATCTTGCTGAGAGTCAGGGGGCCCAGGAAGGGGCCATTTGATCCCAGAGTCCATGTGCTGCCTGGCCCCTTTGTATTCTGCTCTGGCAACTCTCTGCAAGGCAGCCCTGGACCCAGCACCCCACCTGTCACCTCACAGGCAAGACTGTTGCCCCTATGTCCAAGGACTGTTGCTTGTGACTCACCCCTGTATACTCTCTCCTGTTCTGGTTACTTCCTTTTCACTTCTGAGACTTTCTCCTCTCTGAACCCACTTTTTTTCCCTCCACACTCTCCAAGCCACTCCCCAGCACCAACCCCAGGCAATGAGTGGGGCTGGAGCAAGCACACCAGGCAGGTGTCCTCCAGGCTCCAGAGCCAAGCTCCTTGGCAGCCGGAGCTGCCGGTGGACACCCTACTCAGCCAGGCCTGAGTGTGCTGCCAGAGGGACTGAGCTGAGGCTGTCACTGCCCTGGGATGGCTGTGTCTGCAATGCCACAGTGGATGGACCCATCAGGCACCTTCCAGGAAGCCTCCTTAGCCGGGTTCCCCCTGCATAGGTGTTCTTAGCAGTGGGCAATTCCACTAGCTGCAAGAGCCTCTTGCTTCCCCTCCTGAGGGCCTCACTTCTCCTTCAGGAAAGGCAAGGTTCCCAGGGCAGGAAGTTCCACACCCTTGGGGACCAGCCCTCTGCTAGGCTACAAAGTCAGCTACAGAGGAGGTGGGGCAGATTAAGGGATATTCAGGAGCAGGCCGAGTCAGGAGGATAAGACAGCAAACTTAAGGAAACGATCACTTACAATTCATACACAAAAAGGTCATTGTGAAGAGATTCATGAGGACTTCTCTAAATATTTTTAAAAGCCTGGGTAAGATAGGACTATTTTATATCCTCTATTGCTGTGAGCCCTATTATAGCACAGAAAGAGTAGAACATGTTTCTTTTTTCTATTTTTCAAAGAACAGTTCTACATAGCCATGATAGTCCTCTCTAAATTTTAACTTTTTAAAAAAAAATTTAATGTCCATTATTTATTTTTATTTATTTTTATTTTTATTTTATTTATTTAAGTAATCTCTACACCCAACATGGGGCTCAAATTCATGACCTTGAGACCAGGAGTTGCCCACTCTTCCAACTGAGACAGTCAGGCGCCCCTTTAATGTCCATTATCATCTACTGGTATAGTATCTTTCCAATAATCATCAGACTTTCCATTACTCTTATAAGTCACTGAGTCATTTTGTTTTATTATTTTTATGTTCGTCTTGTTCCCAAAATGGGTTTCCTTTGGATAACAACAGACCCATTGCTTAACCATCTTTTCTAAGTGTGATAAAGGGAATTAGAGATTGTTAGCATTGTTAGCAGTTTCACTGTGTTTAATGTCTATTCTTCCTCTCTTCAACTGTCCTCTCCTCTCCCATTCATTCCATTCTAGTCTACTGTGGGTGAATTGTTCTCACAATATTTTGGGAGAAAAACTGCATACAAATTCCTCAGAAACAGATAACTCAATTTTTAAAAAAATGGGCAAAAGTACCTGAATAAGTATTTCATAAAATAATATATTCAAATAGCTAATAATGATGCTGAACATCATTAGTCTTCAGGAAAATGTAAAGATGCTCAAAATCATTAGTCACCAGAAAAATATAAATTAAAGCCCAAGTGATAAGCTCCTACACATCCAAATGGGTTAAAAATTAATAATTACCAAGTGTTTGTATGGACATGGGCCACCTGAAATTCACACACTTTGGAAAATTCTTTGGAAGTATTTCCAAAAACTAAACCACACCCACCCTACTATCCAGATATCACACAGAGGTGTGCTTATGTCACAAAAAAAAAACACGGACAAAGATATTCACAGCAGCATTATAAAGTAGCCAAGGTGTAGAAATAACCCAAAACAATATAAATGCAAATTGAGCCCTCACCCATGGAAGAGTACAGGCACACAAACAAAACCGAACAAAAAACAACATAATCATGACATTGAGCGAAAGTAGCCAGACACAAAAGAGCACATACTGTGTGTATGATTCTGTTTATATGAACTTGAAGACCCTGAAAACAAACTATGTTAAGAGAACCTAGACTATAGGTTCCTTCTGGGCTGACAGGAAGGAGAGGGAGGGACTGGGGAGCTGGGAATGCCCTTCAACTTCATCTGAGCAGTGGCCCTGTGGCTCTAGACATGCATATAAGATATTCATTAAACCATGGAATTAAAATCAGTGTACTTGACTGCATGTATTTTAAGCCTCAGTTTAAAAAGGAGGAGATACATCAGTTGAATATAATATGCAGAATTTGTTTGGATACTGTTTTGAACAAAATTGCTATAAAAAGGCATTCATGAAACAATCAGGAAATGACAACACTGACTTAATACTATGTAATGTTAATTAATTATTATGTTTGATATATGGAAATGGCATCTCAGGATGTGTTCTTTATGCCTTCATCTGTTGGAATTCATCTTGAAATGATATGATATTTTGGGCTTTGCTTCAAAATAACCCAGTGGAGTCTGGGAGTAGGGGCATGGCTGGTATAGAGGACACAGGTTGAGACCACACTGACAATGGGTACAAGCGTTCATTGCATTGTTCCTTTCAATTCAGTGTTTGTTGGGAAATTTTTCTTTCATTAAAAAAAAGGTTTTTTTTTTGTTTTTAGTCTGGTTTTAGGAAAGATCCAAATGAGTTAAAGCAACAAACAAAAAATTAAATTAAATTTGATTTTAAAACAAAATATAGTTTTGCCTCATCGAGCTGTGAGGTGCGCAGTAGGTATGTGAAATGATGTGACTAGGTATGTGAAATCATGTAAGCACACTGCCTCCCCAGCCTGCCCAACCCTCCCAGCACATCTGATCACCTACAGGGCCAGAAGCAAGCAGAGACTGCCTCCCCTCTCTGTAGCATGCTCTCCAAGGCTGGCAGGAAGCAACTCTCCCTGGGGCCCCAGAAGTGAAGTCTTCCTCCAAGTGACCGCCCTGGGATTGTTACATATTCACCTTGGCTTATCATAGTCTCCACCTGGCTTCCCTTATCCTTGAAAAGGGCATGGCAGGATATTATTAGTTCACCATCCCTATACCTCCCCACTCCCCTGGGCATCTCTGCTCTAGACTTTTTCCAGATGAAGGCATTTGCATGGCTTCTGCTATAAGCCAGGAAGCTGTGGGTTCTCATGGGAGGTGTGGCATAGACCACACTTCCCTGAGTAGAGGAAAGATGTGTGGGAAATAAAAAAAAAAAAAAGACAAGATTCTACACGAATTTAACATATGGAAGGCTCTGAGAAGATCTAGAGTAAAATGTAGTAAAACAAATAGCTTTACCTGTGGACACAGATGAGCACAGAACAATTAATGATGGAATGCCTTGGAGCATCTCTCAAATCCTCTTCAGGGTTCCCATTTTGGGAACACTGCCCAGAAGCATGCCCCTTGGAACAGATATTCTGAAGTAGGATCCACACCCGGGTTTGGTGGATTGGAAAGCAATCTGAAGTCACATTTTGTATGTTTGGTTGTGCCTTCTTATGAAGCAAGGGTCCCTGCCGTCATTAGTTCACAAAGGGGTCCAGAGCCCTGAAAAGGAGGAAATCCACTGCACTCAGTGAAATTTCCCAAGTGACAGTGTTAAATTTGAATTTTAACATCATACCTCAATACAAGATGATCTATCACTTGAAGATCTTTTCTTACAAAAATAAGACAGACTAGGCTCCCATTTTAAAACCAGGAACAAAGGATTCTTGAAACACAAGTGGCCAAATCAAGAATACCAGGGGGAGTGGAGAGGGTGGTCTTTCCTTTGTACCCATATTGCTAAGCTGGAGGAGCTTGAGTCTTTTGTGAATCACATTGGGTAAACATTCCACTTGGTTCTTTTATCTATTCAGGATTCTCATTTTTAAACAAACATGCTGTGTTCCACCATGTATCTCCATTGAAGGTCTACTAAAAACTCCAAATTTTACTGATGTGGTATCAACTGTATAATCCAAGTAAGGATGTGATCATTGGAAAAACAGAGCTAAGTCTTAAAACTCCCTGCTTGTACTCAAAAGAGTACAGACAGCGTTCTATTCTGGGTCTGATCCGAGGCCAAAGGGAAGTGCTTAGTATCTTATAAAAAGAAGGTTAGGCTTTCATATTTTGCTTTTCATTGCTTTTCAGCTTGGTCTTAATTTTTTTTTATTTAATTTATTTTATTATCAACAACTCATTTTATTGGCATTTTTCTTTACTGTTTACCACTTTCTAGTTTACCAAACTGTAGCATGCATAGTAATAAAATACGTCTTTTTCTTATTAAATAATGAATAATACATGCTGCTGTGAGGAATTAGAAACCAGGAATCACCCATCATGCAAACATGTCAGAGGGAAGTTTGGTTTACATAAATGGAGGTCAGCAAATGTAGCCTTTTCGCCCTCTCTGAAGTCTTGTTGTATGTCTCTTCCTTCCCATGTTAGAGAGAAACATACACTCTCTCTCTATAGGTCCACATTCTGGACGCTCCTATGAGTTTAATGTACAGCTGGAGAGCACAAAGTGGTAGTTCCTCAGGTCTTGGTAGAATTTGCTGGGAAATGGTCCTTGACAATATATTACCAGGAAGTATCCCTGTAATAACTGCGGAAGGGTGGATAGCCATGGCTATTTTGTGCTGCTGTTCTGCACCCACCCAGCTTCTGAGTCATTTGAACTCCCTCCTTATCAGCCTCCCCATCTTCCATAGATCCTGCCTCTGACTTTGCGTGCACCCAAAACTTCTCTAACTCGGACTTCAGCTGGTCCTGTGAATTTACCAGCTCCTAACCAACTTACATTTCAAGAGAAGCAAAAGGACAGAAATGGTCTGAATTAAACATGAACTTAAATTGCTATAGGATGAGTCCATAGCTGGACTGATCAAGAAAAAAGGAGACAACTCTAATTCCTAACATCAGGAATAAAAGAGAAAACCGCAGACATATAGATCTTGCAGACACCAAAAGAATCAGCAGGCAATATGATGGTTAATGTTGTGTTGATAAATTTCACAACTTAGTGGATATAGACAAATTCCATGAAAATATAACTTAAAGAATGTATGAAAAAGGAAAAATTACTTAGGATATGAATCATCCCAGACAAGGTTACAGAGCTTAGAAATAAGTCCAACAGCTTCAGGGGAAAATATGAAAAGAACAAAGAGTGACCCTAGATAGAGAAGAAAGAAATATTTCATGTCTTAACACTGTGTTTGGTGTAGTTTCCAGAATCAACAGAACCTAGGCTGTAGAGTAGGTCAAATACTTTAGATTTGAGGAGGATATGTGTTTGATTATATCAAATGGGGGAATGTTGCATCTGACCTTCATGCTTCTTACTCATGAAGACTAAAAATGGTCTATTTGGATATGTGGAAGTCAGTGGGAAGGGAGAGTGCCAGATGCAGTAAGACAGGCAGAGAGCCAGAAATCCTGGCCACATAGAGGAGTGGAAGTATGACACCCCACCACCCTCTCTGAAGTCCTGAAGTGCTTTGTGGCCTTAAACCCAAGAGATTCTAGTGGTCATAAACTTCACTTCCCCACACCCCCCAAATTTTTATCTTCTTTATAATTATTTTCCCAAACTAGTCAATTTATGTAAGTATTGGATAGTTTTTATAGTAGTTTCACAGAAATGCAAATTTTTATTCATTTCTTTATATTCCTTCCATTCTTTGGTCCATTTCCATATATCTGGGTTTCAGTATTTCTGTTGTTCTAGGGAATCCTTATTTCAAGGTCCATGATTGTTTAGATCGCCTTCCTGTTTTCCCCTTGAATCTTCACTGACTATAACATCTACTTTTGTCCCTATAATCTTCTAA
Organism: Zalophus californianus; assembly: GCF_009762305.2. Classification (NCBI taxonomy): domain Eukaryota; kingdom Metazoa; phylum Chordata; class Mammalia; order Carnivora; family Otariidae; genus Zalophus; species Zalophus californianus. The sequence goes on from NC_045602.1 coordinate 92,138,774, forward strand.
GAACCTATATCAATAAAAGGTTTTGGTGATGATAGTTGGCAGGTTATTTGGTAGTATGTACAAAAGCTTTTTGTTTCCATTTCATAGTCTAAATATGGAAGTACATGAGGGCAATCTATTTATTTATTTATTTATTTTTAAAGATTTTATACATTTGTCAGAGAGAGAGAGACAGCACAAGCAGGGGGAGCTGCAGATAGAGGGAGAAACAGGCTCCCAGCTGAGCAGGGAGCCTGACGTGGGACTGATCCCAGGACCCTGGGATCATGACCCGAGCCGAAGGCAGATGCTCAACCGAATGAGCTGCCCAGGCATCCCCATGAGGGCAATTTAATTTGTAAAGTCTCACAAAGGATCAGGATTTCTATTTTTACTTTATTTATTTAATTTTTTGTTTGTTTGTTTTTAAGTAATCTCTATGCCCAACATGGGGCTCAAACTCAGGACCCTGAGATCAAGAGTCACACATTCTACCAACTGATCCAGCCAGATGTCCCAAGACTTCTACTTTTAAACTGAACCAAAATCTTAAGGATTTGGTGGGCAAAGCAATCTTTTCCACCTTCTCCTTGATATACATTCAGTTTTTAAATGTGAGATTTATTTTTGCTCCCCTAATTCCTGTGCTTAAAATAATTTAATTAGATTTGACATTTCCAAGCTCAGTCCTGGGGCTGTGTCCTCAGTATTGCTTTGGAGAAGGTTTATCTCCAGAGGAAAATACATGACCAAAAGGATGAATTAAGTGTTTATGGGAATAACAGGTATGGGGAAGGAGTTTTTAGAGGAACTCCTATATCCATAAGTGGGGTAGTCATGTAATTTTCCATCCTAATTGGGGCATTCAAACATTACACTTTAAAGAAATTTCAAACTTACAGAAAGGTTACAAGTATTGTACAAAGGACTCTTTTTTTGGAAGAGTTTAAGAGTAAGTTGCTGATGTGATGCCCCATCACTCCTGAATATGGTAATGCGGCTCTCCTATAAACAAAGACGTTCTCCTAACTACCCACAGTAGAACCATCAACATCAGGCTATTAACATTGGTACTTTGCCCTATCTAGTTATTAACCTCCATTCAGGCTTCACCCATTGTCCCCATAATGGTTTTTATAGAAACAGGATCCAGACCAGAATCATATGTTGCATTTAGTCATTATGTCTTTTTTTAGTTGCCTGCAATCTGAAGAAGTTCCTTGGTCCTTCTTTGACTTTTATGACTCTTACATTTTGAAGAGCACAGACTATAGAATATTTACCAATTTGTATATAAGTCTGATGTTCTCTCATAATTAAATGCAGGGTACCCATCTTTGGCAGGAACATCACATAAGTGATGCTGTGTTCTCATTGCATCCTATCAAGTGGAATGTGATTTTAACTTGTCCTATTCCTGGCACTGTTAACTTTATTCAACTAATTGAGGTGCTGTCTGCCAGACTTCTCCACTTTAAAATTACTTTTTTCCCCTTTGTAATATGTATGTATAATGAGGGGAGCATGTTTGACCATGTAAATAGCATGTATCTCATCAACTTTTTATCAGACTTATTTGGCCCCAACAGATGGCTTTTGGATTGCATTGTACAAACACTAGAGGGAATGGAAGGAAGGAAGGCAAAAGAGGAAAGGGAGGAGCCAAACCAGGACAGATACATAAAGATATAGACTGAGAGTGTCTGTGCAAGTAGACACATGGTCTTTGTGGGTGGCAACCTCTAAAATGGCTTTCTTTGACATTCTCATCCTTGTGCAATACCTCCTTATGAGTATACCTGGACTTGGTGACTTACTTCCTTTTTTTTTTTTTTCAAGTTTCAGATATTTATTATTCAGGGTAAACCCCAATGCAATACACCAACATGATTTCATGCATTTAGAGGGGAAATATTTCCTGGATAAGTGGAAAATTGTGTGGATGACTTCTGGAAGACCTTCACTGTAAGCAGCTTTACAGTGAAACATTTCATTTAGAAGTCTGGACCTTCTTTCTTCAGTTTGCTGTAATCTACATTCACTGAGTAGAACTTGTATTGATCATTGGGACCCAGTTTGTTCCAGGGTTCTGAATTATTCTTCCTATCCCAACTGACATCTGGATTGAACAATGCCAGGCACAAGACATACAGCACTGCTCCAGTACCTCCTGCCCCAATAAATATGAAGAGGGGGATCAAGCTCAGATGCTTCTTGGCCTGACTGATGATCTGGCGTAACATGGCTGTGGCAGAGGCCTCTTGTCCAGGAGAAGAAAAAACCAGTGACTTATTTCTAATGAATAGAAAACAGCAAGAGTTTTCTCTTGGTTATTGGACTTGGTTATCAAGTCCAATTTCAAGCCCTCATTACTGGCTCAGAAGATTGAGGTGAGGATCCCAACCCCACTTTCAAAGGTAAGACGTAAAAAGACTGTGACTTCTTTCTTGGGTTCTCTCACACCCTCTCTCTTGGATTGTTCACCTGGGTGAGCCAGCTATGTATATTAAGGCAGCCCTGTTGGGGAGACTCATGTAGCAAAGTGCCAAGACTGCCAACAACCCACACCCACTTCAGTGCACCTTGAGATGAGACACAGCCCTGGCCCACAATTTGATTGCAGCTTCTTTATGACAGACTCTGAGTCAGAGGCACCCAGATGAGCCATACCTGAATACCTGGCCCACAGAGATAATAAATATTTGTTGTTTTAATCAGCTGAACTTTGGAGTAATTGGTTATGTAACAATAGATACTTAATAGAGTTACCATATTTAGAAGTTATTTCTTAGTATCATATAAAGAAGCTGTGGTTAGAGTCAATGGGCTTCTGGGCTTCATTTCTTACCAACTACATTTATCCCCTACTATATTACTCCAAATACCATGCACAAGGCCTTAAACTAGAAATCATTAACAGACAGATAACTGGAAAATTCCAAAATACATGGAGGTTAAACAACACACTTGTAAATCACACATGGGTCAAAGAAGACATCTCAAGACAAAGTTAGAAATATTTTGACCTAAATGAAAATTAAATACAACTTATCGATATCTGTGGGATGTAGCAAAAACAGTGCTAGAAGGAGAATTTACAACATTGAGAACTATATTACAAAAAAAAATAGGGGTGTGTGGGTGGCTCAGTTGGTTAAGTGTTCAACTCTTGATTTCAGCTCAGATCATGATCTCAGGATTTTGAGATTAGGCCCCATATCGGGCTCTGTGCTGGGTGTGAGACCTGCTTAAGATTCTCTCTCTCCCTCTCCCTCTGCTCTCCCCAACCCCTTTGGCCTGTGTTCCCCTCCCTCTCAAAAAAAGAAGAAAATGGATATGAAGATCAGTAATAGTAGGGCCACCTGGGTGGCTCAGTTGGTTGAGCACCCAACTTGATTTCAACTCAGGTCACCTTGGGGTGGTGAGATTGAGCCTTGCATCTGGCTCCATGCTAGGCCTGGAGCCTGCTTAAGATTCTTTCTCTCCCTCTGTCCCTCCTCCCTTCTCCCTCTCCCACCCACCCCCACAAAAAAAAAAAAATAGTTAAAAAAAAAGAATAATAAAGGAATACTATAAATAGCTCTATGCTCACATTTATAACCTAGAACCAGTTCCTTTAACAACACAATCTGCCAAGCTAACACAAGAAGAAATGGAAAATCTTAATAGATCTCTATCTATTAAAGACATTGAATGAAATCATGTAGTATTTGTCTTTGTCTGACTTATTTCACTTAGCATAATGCCTTCTAGGTCCAGCTGTGTTGTTGCAAATGGTCAGGTTTCATTCTTTTCTATGGCTGGGTAATTACCATTTTACCACAACTTTTTTACCAATGCATCTATTGATGGAAACTTGGGTTTGCCTCCATATCTTGGCTATTATAAATAATGCTGCTTTAAACATAGGGGTGTATGTATCTTTTCAAATTAGTGTTTTCATTTTCTTTGGGTAAATACCCCATAATGGAATTACTGGATCATATGGTATTTCTATTTTTAATTTTTTGAGTAAACTTCCTGCTACTTTTCATATATGATTTCGCTTATATGTAGAATCTAAACAAAACAAAACAGAACAAAACAAACAAAAAACAGGCTCTTAAATATAGGGAACAAACTCACAGTTGCCAAAGGGGAAGGGGGTTGGGGGAATGGGTGAAATACATGAAGGGGATTAAGAGGTACTAACTTCAGTTATAAAATAAATAAGTCACAGAAATGAAAAGTATAGCATAAGGAATACACTCAATAATATTATAATAATATCACCATTGTATGGTGATAGATGGTGACTACATATATCATGATGAGCACTGAGTAATATATAGAATGGTCAAACCACTATGTTAGTCAGTCAGCTAGGTGTCTGACTCTTGATTTCAGCTCAGGTAATGATCTCAGGGTTGTGAGATTGAGCCCCACATTGTGCTCATGCACTAGGCATGGAGCCTGCTTAAGATTCTCTCTCTCTCTCTCTCCCTCTCTCTCTCTTTCCCTCTATAAATAAAACTTAAAAAATGAAAACTTTATTCATAATTGTCAGTCTTTAAGCAATCAAGATGTCTTTTGGTAGGTGAATGAATTCCAGACAAGGGAATAGTACTCAATGCTAGAAAAAAAATGAACCACCAAGCCATGGCAAGACATGGGAGAGCCTAAATTTACATTATTAAGTGAAAGAAGCCAATCTGAAAATGCTACATACTATACAACTCCAACTATATGACATTCTGGAAGACAAAACTATGAAGGAGGTAAAAATTTTAGTGGTTTCCAGGAGTTAAAGGGGAGGGAGGGAGAAATAGGCAGAGTGCAGAGGATTTTTAGGGCAGGGAAACCATTCTATATGATACTATAATGGTGGATAAATGTAACTATACATTTGTCATAACCTGTAGAATGTAATGTAATGTCAGTTATGTAATGTAAACTATGGATTTTGGGTGACGATGATGTATCAATGCAAGTTCATTCTAACAAATGGACCACCCTTAATGGGGGATTGATAGTGGGTGTCTTAGTCCATTTAGGTTTCCATAACAAAGAAATATCATAAACTTGTAGCTTATAAACAACAGAAATTTATTTCTTACAGTTCTGGAGGCTAGAAGTCCAAGATCAAGGTGTCAGTATGGCTGATTTCTGAAGAAGATTCTCTTCCAGGTTGTAGAATGCTGACTTCTTATTATATCCTCACTTGGCATAGAGCAGAGAGAGTAAGCATGTTCTCTAGTGACTGCTTATAAAAGTACTCCCATTTGTGAGAGTCCACCTTCATGACCTCATGAAATGCTAATTACTTCCAAAGATACCACCTCCTAATACTATCAAATTAGAAGATACGGTTTCAACATAAGAATTCTGGGGCGACACAACCATTCAATCCATAACAGTGGGGGAGGCTGTACATGTGTGAAGGCAGAGGGTATGTGGGAACTCTCTGTACTTTCAGTTCAATTTTGCTGTGAACCTAAAACTGCTCTAAAAAATAAAGCCTACTTTTTTTAAGTTTTTTTTTTAAAATAAACAGGGCTTAGTGGACAAGGTCACCTTTAGGGTCCTGCCATCCCTGAGGGCTCCTGATGATCTGTAGGGAACACCTCCTAACTAACATTCTGAGATGTAATTCTTGGAAAAGATGGGGAGGAGCAGGTAGGTCTCAAGCCCATGTGGGGAGACTCCGTTGTGATGAGTGGCCACTCTGAAGCAGGTTCTGGACTGGGAGATGGATTAAGAAGGAATTCCACTCGGAGCAGTGGGCGGGCGGACATCTTGGGATCTGGAGAGTGGCCGGGCGGGCCGAGGAGGGGGCCGCAGAGGCCAGGTCTGTTCTCAGAGCGATGGGCCTTGGAGACTGAGCTGCCACCGTGATTGGAGGCTTATTCATCTATAATCACAAGGGGGAGGTGCTTATCTCCCGGGTCTACCGAGATGACATTGGGAGGAATGCAGTGGATGCCTTTCGGGTCAATGTTATCTACGCCCGGCAGCAGGTTCGCAGCCCCGTCACCAACATCGCTCGCACCAGTTTCTTCCATGTCAAGCGGTCCAACATCTGGTTGGCAGCTGTCACCAGGCAGAATGTCAATGCTGCCATGGTCTTCGAATTCCTCTATAAGATGTGTGACGTAATGGTTGCCTACTTCGGCAAGATCAGCGAGGAGAACATCAAGAACAATTTTGTGCTCATATATGAGCTGCTGGATGAGATCCTGGACTTTGGCTATCCACAGCATTCAGAGACAGGAGCACTGAAAACCTTCATTACTCAGCAGGGTATCAAGAGCCAACATCAGACAAAAGAAGAGCAATCCCAGATCACCAGCCAGGTGACCGGGCAGATTGGCTGGAGGCGGGAGGGCATCAGGTATCGCCGGAATGAGCTCTTCTTGGATGTGCTGGAGAGTGTGAACCTCCTCATGTCCCCCCAGGGGCAGGTGCTGAGCGCCCATGTGTCAGGCCGGGTGGTGATGAAGAACTACCTGAGTGGCATGCCTGAGTGCAAGTTTGGGATGAATGACAAGATTGTCATTGAGAAGCAAGGCAAAGGCACAGCTGATGAAACAAGCAAGAGTGAGAAGCAATCGATTGCCATCGATGACTGCACCTTCCACCAGTGTGTGCGACTCAGCAAGTTTGACTCTGAACACAGCATCAGATTCATCCCACCAGATGGAGAGTTTGAGCTAATGAGGTATTGTACCACCAAGGACATCATCCTTCCTTTCCAGGTGATCCCACTAGTGCGAGAAGTGGAACGCACCAAGCTGGAGGTTAAGGTGGTTATCAAGTCCAATTTCAAGCCCTCATTACTGGCTCAGAAGATTGAGGTGAGGATCCCAACCCCACTGAACACAAGCGGGGTACAGGTGATCGGCATGAAGGGGAAGGCCAAGTACAAGGCCAGCGAGAACGCCATCGTGTGGAAGATCAAGCACATGGCAGGTATGAAGTAATCGCAAATCAGCGCAGAGATTGAACTTCTGCCCACCAATGACAAGAAGAAATGGGCTCGACCCCCCATTTCCATGAACTTTGAAGTGCCATTCGCACCCTCTGGACTCAAAGTGCGCTACTTGAAGGTGTTTGAACCGAAGCTGAACTACAGCGACCACGATGTCATCAAATGGGTGCGCTATATTGGCCGCAGCGGCATTTATGAGACCCGCTGCTAGCTGCCTAGTAGCAGCTAGCCTGTCTCCCCACCCGCCCTTTTCCACAGGTCTGGGTGCCCTGGGCCACCACACTTCAGTGTCTCCTCCCTCCTGCTTTGCTGCCTTCCCTTTGCACCAGCCACTGAATCTAGGTCTGGACCAACCACATTGCGAGCGGGACTGGTGGAGCAGTCCCTGAACTCCCTGGGCAGGGTGGTTTCTGGGACTCCTACTCCACCATCCATCTGTCTGCCCTGGCCCAAGGCCAGGCTCTGTATTCTGTGACCAAAGCCAGCTGGGCTCCCTCTCCTCCCCTCCCCTGTGGCCACATCTCTCTGGAGTGGGAGGGTTGGCTGGCCCTCACCTCGGAGCTCCCCCAAAGGCCAGTAACGGATCCCTACTCTGCTTTGGGATAATGTGAGCTTCATTTTGTACACGTGTGACTTTGTCCAGTTATAAACCCAATAAACTCTGTAGAGTGGAAAAAAAAAAGAAGGAATTCAACTCAGTCAACCATGTCTACCCATGGAGTGAGTGAAAGAAACAGTTTCTGTTAGAGGTGTGGGGTTTGAGGTAATAAGTAATGGGTCCAAATAGAAATGAGAAATAAGCAGTTTTTAAGAAGGAACTGATGGTAAGCTGAGAGCCAGGAACCCAAGGAGGCCAGATTCTTGAAGCATCATTAATATGTGGGGATGTTCAAGGGCATCAGCTGTGGTACATGAAATAAGAAAGATAAGGGAAGTGAGAATAAGCCTGTGGATTTGGCAACAAGGAAGCCATCAAGAATTGCAACAATCCTATAGGCAGAAAGTTAGCCTAATGCTGCTTGTGCCAGAACACCCAGCCCTCCCTGCATCAACCATTTGTTTACCTGAAAAGAATTTATTAAGGAATATATTATGCACCACACACAGGAGATACAATAAAGAACAAGAAAGTCCTGCCTCTAGGACATGAACAGTGTAGCAGAGGAGGAGACAAAAAGCATGCTTATCCAAGTAAATATGATATCATTGCTCAGCATGATAAATGCAATAATAAGGGAAATTTAGGACAATGTGGAGAGTCCCCTGTGAAAGTAGCACATGGTCTACGTTTAGGGTAGGAGGTTAGAAATGACTTCCTGGAGAAAGTTCTTCTCAGGTGAGACCAATACCAGACTTGTATTAGTCAAAGAAACTAATGCCAGCTGCTATAAAAAAAACAAGCTCCAAATTTTAGATACTACAGTGGGTTGAATTGAGTCCCCCAGAAAGATATGTTCAAGTCTTAACTCCTGGTGCCTGTGACTATGACCTTATTTGGGAATAATTCCTTGCAGATACAAATCAAGTTAAGATGAAGTCATACTGGACTAAGGTGGGTTCTAATCCATGACTGGTGTCTGTAAGATGGAAATTTGGACTCCTAGAAAGACCCACAAGGAGAGCCTCATGTGATGGACAGACAGAGGTTGCAGTGGCCAGCTACAAACCAAGGAATGCCAAGGATGCCACAACCATCAGAAGCCAGGAAGGGGCAAAGAAGCATCATCCTCTAGAGCCTTCACAGACAATAACATGACCCAGATCCGTTTCCAGAAATGTGAAACAATATATTTCTGTTTTTTAAGCAAACCCAGTTTGTGGTACCTTGTTATGGCTGCCCTAGGCTTCACGCACTAGGAAACGGTCTTGTCTGCCACCCAGTCTGGGTCAGTGGGGTACTTGGCAGGGGAGGGGTAGGTCTGCTCCACAAAGTCATTTAAAAACCCAGAGTCCTTCCACCTTGCATCTCTACCCTACTGAAGCAGCTCAACAAGATTGTCTGCAGTGATAGGAGAGAGAACACAGAGCCCTCACAGGAAGTTTGGGGATCAAGTTACATTGCTTGCACCCACATCTCACTCCCACTCATCATATAACCTCAACCACAGGAGAGGTGGAAATAACATATCTCCATATACCTAGGAGAAAAAAGAAGCTTTTTTTTTTTTTTTGGTGAAAACATTGCTTTGAATTGCCTCTGCCCCAAAATTCAAAAACTATTGTTGGAACTGAAAGAAAAGAGTTCTTTTGAAACTTCCTGAGGTAATCCTGGTTCTATTGTTCTGGGGTGCAATAAGAAGAGCTATTTTCTTTATCTATATTATGTACAATTTAGTGCAATTCAACACTCATCTATGCAGACCAAAGCATCCAAACCACTTCAGTTTGCCCCACCCCCAGGGCCCCATCCATTCTCCGGGCTGTGGTCAATCTCCTCCCTGAGCCAACTTGGTCACCTACCTTCTGTCTAGAGCAAATCCAAATCTGTCCCAGGTTCCACTTGTTTTTGTTTTAAGGTGGAAAACTGCTTTGGTCTCTGGTGCCCTTCTTGATGGAGCTCACAGAGTTTGCCAACTTTTCTGTAAACTGCTGATGCCTTTGGGAGTTTTGCCTGGGAACAAGCCGGGCTCCAACCCCCTTGGGAACTGAATGCCAGCAGAGCACAGCTGGATATACAAGGGGCAAGACAGATCTGTGTGCGTGTCTCCTTCATTATTGTTCTATTGTATCTGGAGCCCAAGAGAGATGAGAGCATTAGTAATTAATCTGAGTCTGGATGGCTCAACCAATCCCACTCCCAGCACTGGGGGGCATTTCCATTTCCCTTTTATTTTGACAAGCATATTAATTAATCAGCAGAGGTGAGCGGCATTATTAAAAGCAGCTGCTGGTGCTAGCTTTCCCCACCCCTACCCCGACATACTCGGTCTCAAATGATAGTCTCTCCCCAAAAGCAAGGGGGCCCTACCTAGTTCCTCAAATGTAATTACACTTTTGCTCTTTTCAAATATCTGAACACAAACACACATATGCATGTGCACATGCATGCAGCATGTATATGCCCATGCATACACATGCATACTCTAATGTGCCTATCAAAGACACAGTCTGCATGGACCAGAGATCCTACTTTTCCCACTGTAACCTCACAGAGACAGATCCCAGCCTCCTCCAGTTGCTCCTTCTCTGTCCTTGTCTGGACACCTTGGGGTCCAATCTTCACCACAGAAAGAAAATATTTAGATTATTGACCTTAAAGCTCTGGAAGACAAAATATACAAATAAATAATACAACTGAACACTCCCAAACCAAATAATCCAGTTTAAAAATGGACAGAAGACATGAACCAACATTTCTCCAAAGAAGACATCCATGTGAAAAGATGCTCAACATCACTCATCTTTAAGGAAATGCAAATCAAAACTACAATGTAATGTCACCTCACACCTGTCAGAATGGCTAAAGTCAACAATATAGAAAAAACAGGTATTGGGGAGGATGCGGAGGAAAAGGAAACCTTGTGCACTGTTGCTGAATGCAAACTGGTGCAGCCAGTGTGGAAAACAGGGTGGAGGTTCCTCAAAAATTAAAAATACCCTCTAATCCAGGAATCCCACTTCGGGTATTTACCCAAAAAATACAAGAACTCTAATTCAAAGGTATACATACACTCCTATAAACACCCTTATGTTTATTGTAGCATTATTTACAATAGCGAAATTATGGAAGCAGCCCAAGTGTCTATCAACTGATGAATGGATAAAGATGTGGTATATGTTTACAATGGAATATTATTCAGCCCTAAAAAAGAATGAAATCTTGTCATTTGCAATGACATGCATTGCATGGAGGTAGTGAGTATAATGCTAAGTGATACAAATCAACCAGAGAAAGACAATACCATATGAGCAAAGAAAAAAGAGAGAGAGAAACAAAGAAAGAGACAAACTGGTGGTTACCAGAGAGGAGGTGTGTGAGGAGTGGGTGAAATAGGTGGTGGGGATCAAGGAGTGCACTTGCTGTGATAAGCAACAGGTGATGTATGGAAGTATTGAATTGCTATATTGTGCACCTGAAACTAATATAACATTACATGTTAACTATATTGGAATTAAAACTTAAAACACTCTGGAAGAACAGCCCATGGGTAAATTACATGGCTATTTAAGTTTAGAAGGGCTCTGAATTCCTCCTGGCAAGGGGAGAACAAACTGAATTCTCTAATTCATATGATGGAAAGAGGGAATCTAGCAAGGAGAATAAGCAGAGAAATCATGGCAAAGATGTTTAATGCAATCATGGGGAGTTGTTTTCCTAATGTGTATAGTTTATATTAAAGCATTGACCCTAGCATTGCTGCTAAATTGTCCAGTTCATTATGTGATAGTTTCTCACTTGTGCTGGACCAGGTATGTGGTCTCAAAGAATCTTGTCCTAAGGTTGCTCACGGCCTTGTGGGGCAGGTACATGTGCACACACATAGCTGCATATCTGGACTCTGGGGTAAAGCAGAAGAGGTAATGCCTTTGGATGCACAGGTCTCATGTGTGAAACACAGAGTTGAACCATTTAATGTTCCACCTTTGTTAAGCAAATAAAGGGGGGAAACACTCAAAACATAATGTATAGTCCAGACCAGGAAACGCAACTCATTTCCATTAACTGTCAAGTGGAAGCTGAGCAGAGAGATAGGAGACTGAGCTTATAAATCAAAAGCTGAGAGGTAATCAGACTGGTTCAAATGATGTGACTGTGCAGTGGTCATATTGGGAAAGGCACTGACCATTCCATGGTCCAAAGGGCAGAGAGGGGATAGACAATCAGTGCTCACTGATCACCTTTATGGGAAGAGCACTACACTCTTGCCACCCTTTAAAAAAGAAAATATTATCTATCTATTTATTTATTTATTTATTTATTTATTTATTTATTTATTTAAGAGAGCGAAGGAAAGTATGAGAGTGCAAGCAAGGGGAGGGGGAGGGGAGGGAGAGGGAGAGAAAGAATCCTAAGCAGACTGCACTGAATGCAGAGCCCAGCTGGATCTCACAACCAACTATTGCCAACCTAATGCAAGGTGGCATTAGTGATATTTGGGTTCAGGGAAGGTAGGATATTGTCATCACTGGTCTTAAACCCAGACTCTTTGGCATGATGATTTTCAAGATGAAAATCTTTCAGGTTCATGGTCCAAAATCATTGAAATGGCTTTTCTCTTTCTCTTCAGCTCAATACTTTTGTCCAGGTGGTCAAATCAGATTAAAATTAACATCAGGGAGTGAAATAAGTCAATCAGAGAAAGACATGTATCATATGACCTCACTGATATGAGGAATTCTTAATCTCAGGAAACAAATTGAGGGTTGCTGGAGTGGGGGTGGGGTGGGAGGGATTGGGTGGCTGGATGATAGACATTGGGGAGGGTATGTGCTATGGTGAGCACTGTGAATTGTACAAGACTGATGAATCACGGATCTGTACTTCTGAAACAAATAATGCAATATATATGTTAAGAAAAAAAAAAGAAGAAGAAGATAGCAGGAGGGGAAGAATGAAGTGGAGTAAGTCAGAGGGGGAGACGAACCATTAGAGACGATGGACTCTGAAAAACAAACTGAGGGTTCTAGAGGGGAGGTGGGTGGGGGGTTGGGTTAGCCTGGTGATGGGTATTAAAGAGGGCACGTTCTGCGTGGAGCACTGGGTGTGATGCACAAACAATGAATCATGGAACACATCAAAAAACATTAACAGCAGGAAATTATAAACAATAGAAACACACACACACACTCAGACAAAAGGAATTAGGAATTTCAACCAATATTTATTTAACACAAATATATATCAAATATTTGCGTGTGCTGACAGTGTTCTATGCACATGGAGACATCAGTGAATGAAACCAGGTTCTGGAGGCTCATTGAGCTTATATCTTAGCCATCAGAGACATAATGAGCAAGTGAATTATCTGAAAATGGCAAGGAGCACTTACAGAAAAAAAAAAAAGAAAGGAAGGAAAGAGAAAGGAAGGAAGGAAGGGAGGGAGGGAGGAGGAAAATGGCAAGGAGCAGAGTGGAGAGTGGAGCTGGGTCAGAGCAAAAGGGAAGACTACTTATGGAGTTAAGTGGAACCATCATATCACCTCATTGAGAAGGTAGCATTTGAGCAAAGACTTGAAGGAGGTGAAGGAGTGAGCCAGGCTGATAAATAAGGGGAAATGTTCTGGGCAGAGACTAGCTCATGCAAAGGCCTTAGGCAGGGAGCACAGCTGCATGTTTCAGAGAGCACAGAGGCCAGTGCAACCCACAACAAAATGAGCAAAAGAAAGGCATAGGGGACACAGTCAAGACCCAGATAAGCAGGCTGCAGGCCGTGGCAAGGACTTTGTCTTTTAATCTGAATAAAATGGAGGCACCGAAGTTGTTGGCAAAGGAGGGATGCCAGTGACTTACTTTTAAAAAGGATTGCTTATTCCAGCTGCCATGTTGAGAATAGATTATGGGGGAAAGGGATAGAGGCAAGCAAACCAATTAGGAAGACACTGGATGAGTGGGAAAGAGTTCTAGTTCATCCATGATGAGCTGGAGATGTCCCTTAGGCACCCAAGTGGAGTTGTTGGGTAAGCAGTTAGGTGGTATGAGGCTTGAGTCTAGAAGAACAGTCTGGGTTAAAGATGTAATCGGGGGAGTGGTGTCACAGCATATAGATGGTGCATAAGGCCACCAGGCAGGATGAGATCATCAAAAGGGAGGGTACTGATAAAGAAGAGGATAATGGATTGAATCTGAGGCATTCCACATGACAAGATAATGGGCAAGAGGAGAAACCAGCAGGTGACTGAGAAAAAAGGCAGATACATATGGTGTCTTAGAGGCCAAAGCAGAATATGTCTCAAAGAGAAGAGGGTATTTATTAAGTCAATGCTGCTGATGGGTCACAAACATGAGAACTGAGAATTGACCTCTGGCTTTAGCAACATGGAGGTCACAGCAACCTTGATGAGAGCACTTTTAGGTGCATATTGGCAGCTAAAGCCTGATAAGAATGGAATCAAGAGAAAGTGGGTAGAGATGGATTAATGACAGTGAGTGAGGTTTTTCACCGAGTACTGCTTCAAATGGGTAGCAAAGAAGTGATACAGAAATGAGGAGGAAGCAGGGTCATGAGTTCCTTTAAGATGAGAGGAACACTGAGTAATGGGAATGATCCAGTGTAATTCAAATGCCTGATGATGTGGGAGAGAGAAGGGAGAATCTCTGCAGCAAAGTCTTTTTTAAATGAGAAGGCTGAGGCCTCATACAAAGAGGAAGAGATAGGTTAATGAAGGGAGTGTGGTCATCTCTGGAATAGGCCAAAAGGCGGTTGAGTGCAGGGAAGGGTGGGTCAGTGAAACTGGCAAGGACTGTCTTTGAAAGTCTCTGGTGGCTTAAATTTTCCAATAAAGTTGGAAGCTGAGAGAGAGAGGATGGTGGTGGAAAAATTTGGGTTTGAAGAGAAGGTTTGGCATGGCCATTTAGAGATTGGACTGGAGACAGATAATGTGTTTGTCAGGAAGCATGAATGGTCCATGGCCATAAATGTAAAGACAAAGCTGCTGCCATGTGGGTGTTTCTATGTAGGCAAGCTCATCTGCAGAGGCAGACAAGGGATTGGCAGAGATCTGGATTTAACCAGGGCTGTGGTTAGTTGAGCTAGAAGTAAAGAGCAAGATGATGTCTACAGTGACTGAGCATGAGGTCTGAGCTGAGTAAGGAAGGGTGTGAAGAAGAGGGAAAATGAGGATTTCTACCTGATGGTCAAGATTCACCCTCCCATGTTAAATAACTAAAACACTGGACTTCCTCCCTTCCAGTATGTGTGTGTGTGTGTGTGTGTGTGTGTGTACATATATATATACATATATATACATATATATATATGTATATATATATATATATATATATATATATATATATATGGTGTTTAGACACTGGAAAACTGGCAGGAATCCCTGAGACATGAGAAACAAACAGATTGAGTTTATAATTGCTCAGCATACTTCCTGGAGAGGGTCCAGGTGGCAGTGCAAGAAGGGAGGCACTGGACAGAGCCTGGCAACTTCCCGGAGACGAGGAAATGGCGCGGGGGGTCTGGGGAGGCCACAGCAGCTAAACTCTGTAGAGGAGAGTCCCAGAGAGGATAGCCGCTGAGAGAGAGAACTCTAGAGAGCTGCAGAGGGTCCCCTTAAGTCTTCAGCTGAGTGTACTTGAGTGTGAAGAGAATACCCCAGAGTAGAAAGCCTCATAATACACAAGGCACTGCTCAAGGGCTCAGAAGGGTGTTGCCTCAATAATAGGATAAAATTAGGCTGCTCTGGCCTCCTCACTTGAAAGCAAGACCCTAAAGGATCAAGCTGTCTCTTAAACTTACCTATATCCCAGAAAAAAGCTCAAGAAGAGTACAGTAATTGGAAGAATAATCAACACAAACAAGGTAAAACAAGGTACCAGCAAGATGGTATGATCAATGGAAATAACGTCCCTGTGGTCCTGAAAGTTTGTTGGGCTTGGAATTCTAGAGACAGTAAGCTAGGAATATAGCATGTGGTCATCAGAAGTGGGGTGTTTGAAAATAAGATGATGGCAGAGCTGTAGTTATTGCTAATGAAAAATGTCTTGAGCAAACCTATGAAAGTAAGTGGAGGACAAGGCCAATGCACGAGAGGGGTTCAAGAATTGAAAGGCCAAGGTCATCAAAAAGACATAAGGAAACAAGTGCTGGCAAGGGTGCAGAGAAAAGGGAACTCTTGTGCACTGTTGGTAGGAATGTAAATGGTGCAGCCACTGTGGAAAACAGTGGAAGTTCCTCAAAAAATTAAAAATAGAACTACCATATGATCCAGCAATTCCAATATTTTTCTGAAGAAAATTAAATCAGGCTCTCAAAGAGATATGTGCACCCCCATGTTCATTGCAGCATTATTCACAATAGCCAAGACATGGAGAAAACATAAGTACCCATTGAGGGAGGACTAGATAAAGAAGATGTGATATATATATCACATATATATATACACATATGAATATATATGAATGGAATGGAATATTGTGGAATATTATATATTAATTGTATTATATAATATATTATATATACTATATTATTAATTAATAATTAATATATACTATATAATAATTATATAATTGATTAATGGAATATATATATTGGAATGAAATATTATTCAGCCATGAGAAATGATGACATCCTGCCATTTGTGACAACTTGGGTGGATCTTGATGGGATAAGTGAGGTACGTCAGACACAGAAAGACAAGTATTTTATGATGTCACTTATATGTGGAATCTAAAAGAGTCAAACTCAAAGAAACAGAGAGTATGGAGGTGGTTACCAGGGACTGGGGGGGAGCAAAAATGGGGACATATGGGCCAAAGCTTCCATTTATAAGATTAATAGGTTCTGGGGATCTAAGGTACAGCATTCTGATTACAGTATAATGATTATAACATTCAAGTGTCATATACCTGAATGTTGCTAAAAGAGTAGATCTTTGTCGCCCCGAGATGGCGAATGAAATGGTCACTCCAGACAACTTAGTAGGAGAAAGGAGAGGCCTGGGGGCCAGATCCTCTAGTGCCAAAAGGCCTCAAGCCAAGCTTTGTCTCCACTTTTATTGGGGTCTTATCAATACACCAAGCACAAGCACAAAACAAGGAGGAAAGTGTAACTTTAATGGTCAGGACAATAATATATGGGGCCGGGTGTGATAAGGGCAAGGAGGCAAGGAATTCATGAAGTATGTGACCACCACAGTTGCCTGTTTTTCTTCAAAATTTAAACATTTACTCCCTAGATGAGAACCTTGAGCCGCAGTAAGAATCTGGCCACTTTCAGCCAAGAAACTCCAAAGGAGGCCCAGCGTTCGGGGCACTCCTCCTTTGCTTTTCAATTAGTCCCATCCAGGGAGGCATATACGAGTCAAATTTTGTCTATCCAGGCACTGTGAATTCCCACAGATCTTAAATGTTCTTAACACAGGAAAGAAATTATGTCATAGGATGGAGGTGTCAGCTAATGCTACTGTGGTAATCATGTTGCAAGGTATAAATGAATCAAATCAACACTTTGTATACCGTGAACTTACACAGTGTTACATGTCAGTTATATCTTAATAAAGCTGGGGAGGGGGAAGAACTGAAAGCCCAGCTTGTGGAAAGGATCACATATGAGCACATTGAAATCATCAAGGATTAAAGCAGTTGTAATATTGGAGATAATGACAGTGAGTCAGGATCTTTAATGATCTAGAACAGAGCCCTCCATTATGACAGTCATTAGCCATGCATGGCCATTTCCATTTTCATTTTTAAGTTTAAATAAATTACCATTAAATAAAGTTCAAAAATCACTTCCTTAGTTGCAGTAACCACATTTCAAGTGCTAAATAGCCACATGTAGCAGATGGCTACCATACTGCACAATGCAGACCAGGATTGTTTCTACCATGGCGGAAAGCTCTGTTACACAGCACTGGCCTAGAATGAAGAGAAGTGACCTGGAGGAAGGTGGGGGTCTTGCTTTGGGAACAATGTGGGCAAAGGACTTGTGCTTAAATGCCATCAGATCCCCCACTTTCCTCCCTCTGCCTAGCTGGTCCCTGCAGTAGCAAGAAGCAAAGCTGGAGGTCAGGTGTGGTTGATCTGGATATAGCTCTCTTCTCGAATATCTTGGTGGGATTATCCCAGCCTGAACTTCTCATTTATTTTGAGCTTGAGCCGCCTTAGAGTGTGCCATTTTTAATGGAATATTTCCTGGCTTTCATATCTCTAAGCATCTCAGTTGCTCTGCATTTCCAGTGCACTCTTGAACCAGCATTGCTATCCCCCACTGTTTAGGAGGGAGTGAGCTTCTGAGACAATCCTCAAGCTGCCCCGTGGGCATTATGATGACATAGAACCTACAGAGTAATGTCTCAGGATTGCTTCTGTCCAAAAGGTGACATAAGGGGATCAAAGATAGAAAACTAACCTGAACAATTTAACTCAAGACTATCTTTGCTTGAAGACTGAAGATAGGGTGGCCTAGAGATGATTTTGGAATTACTTTGCAAAGAAAGTATAAACCATTGCTGCTGCCAAACAGAGGTGTTCAGTGTGGAGTGTCAGAATCCCCACCTACCACTCAGGCCTCCACTGGCATCCTTCTCCCTGGATCTGGGGCCCACCCTGGATCGGCCTCTGCTGCAGGGACCTTGGCTCAAGACATTCTGTGAGTTCCCAGGAAGTAGAAGTCACAAAAGGAAAATTAAAGCTGTCCCTCCTCCTCAGCCAGCACCTACATTAGTTCTGTAAATGGTGCACCTTGGGAAGTAGAAACACATCCTAGGCCCAGGCATCAAGGAGCATTAACTATAACCTGGGCAGAATGGAACTAGTTAGAGTGGGTACCCCAGACAAAAATAGGGTGATGAAGGAATTGAGGTGTGGGACAGGACATCCAACACCTGGAAATGGTTGTGCAAGCCTCTTCCAGGACACCAAGACCAACATCAAGACCCATCTTACTCTAAGCCAATGAGCTTGTGATTCACCATTTCGCAGCCCTGGTGCAGGGTGGGCACAGGGCCTGGAGAGGGCTGGGAAGAACAGGAAAGCATCCGGATGGCAGTTCAGCCGCCAAAAGAGTGTCATGGAAGTGAGGACCTGGCAGACCCTCCTTTCAGGCAGATAGGAAGGCTGGGCAAGCTGTAGAAAGGGTGTCAGCATGGAAAAATATTAAGTGTGGAAGAAAAAAGAAAACAGCTTGGGCGAGTCATGGGTTTCCCTAAGGAACCAGGATCCCACTGATACTTGTGCCTTATAGGTCATTAGGAACATTGATACCCAAAGCCAAGGACAACAGCATCTTCAGAAAAAAAAAAAAAAATGGGAGCTCCTGGCTGGCTCAGTTGGAAGAGTAAGGGACTCTTGATCTCTGGGTCATGAATTTAAACCCCATGTTGGGTGTAGAGATAAACAAACAAACAGACAGACAAACAGACAAATAGACATTACAAACAAACAAACATTGAAAAAAAAAAAAGAAAGTAAAAAACAATGAAGCTTTTACTCACAGGAGCTGAGATATGGAAACAGCCTAAGTGTCCATCAACAGATGAATGGATAAAGAAGATATATATATATATATAAAATGGAATATTATTCAGCCATAAAGTAAGAAGGAAATTTTGACATTTATGACAACATGGATGACTGGAGGCATTATGCTAAGTGAAATAAGCCAGGCAGAGAATGACACATACAGTATGATCTCACTCATATGTAAAATCGATTTTTAAAGAGCCAATCCCACAGAAACATGGCATAGAATGGTTGCTACCAAGAACTGGGAGTTGGGGGGGATTGGAGAAATGTCAGTCAAAGGGTACAGACTTTCAGTTTTAAGATGAGTAAGTTCTGGTGATTTTAGTTAACAATACTGGGTTGTGTACTTGAAAGTTGCTAAGAGAGTAGAAATTTGCTAAGAAAATAGATCTCAAGCATTACAAAAAAAGAAAAAGATAACTCTGTGAGGTGATGGATGTGCTAATTAACTTGGTTAAGATAATCATTTCATAAAATGTATGTGTATATCATTTTATCACATTGTACATGTTAAATTATTAAAAATAAAAAATTTTATTTGTCAATTATAACTCAATAAAGCTGGGGAAAAACCCAATGAAGGCTGTTCAAAACATGGCTCACGTTCTCCCTAGGCTGCTGTGTACCCCTCTTCTTTCCAAGGGCTTGCACCTCTGCTCCATCTTTTTGCTCTTCTCCATGTTTGGGGCATCTTCACAGTGCTTATCTCAGTGCTGATGACAGGGGTGAGGGAGCAAGTAGGTCAATCTGATCGTACCCAGCCATCCAGAATCACAGAGGGCACCTGAAGAGCAGGTGCGTGTAGGACCCTGAGTATCTAGGTGAGCAATTTGAAGATTCAGGGAATTCTAAGATGAGATTCTTCATCTTCAAAAAACAAGCAGCTACCTGAGCTCTCAGCAGTTGTAGGAGGGACAGGGAAGCCTGTCCACCAAGATAACCCCACCTGGGGTCCCCAGGCAGCTCCACATCCTGGACATGTGGGTGGGATGAGGGAACACCTGCAAGTTGTCTCCCCTTAGTCCCTTAGAGTTAGAGGCCTGACCTGTGGTTCACCAATCAAATGTCCCGTGGACCTGCTGGAGCGGTAAGGCTTGCATCTTGGCGGAACTGGCCCAAGCCAGTTCCATGTGCTTTCTGTCCTGGTGGGGTGGGAAGCCTGGGTCAGGGCCTAGCTGCGCCACACAACTGCATCCTCTGCTGCCCTCTGCTGCTCACACGGCTTAATTGCAGCTGGTGCAGGCCGCCGGTTCAGCAGGGAGCTCACAAAAGCATTCGGCCTTAAACAAGATTTATCTTCAACCTGCTTCTGTACATCTGGCATTGTTTTATTGGCATAGATCACCTACAGGACAATACCTTGCATTAAGCAAACTTGTGACAATCCCTAGAAACCGGGGTTTCCGGACGAATGAGGAACAAAAGGCAGGCTTACTTTTGACTTGGGCCATGACCTCCTGTCTGGTCAATGTCAGGTAGAGGGATGGCAGAGCCGTTTTGACTAACCATGTTCTATGAAGTTCTTGCTGACATGTTAGTAAGTGTGGGACAGGAGGTCTGGTCTGTGCAATAGGAGGTCGCTTGGTAGAGTAAGAAAACAGGTTAGTACTGGTCTGAACAAAGGTCTTCTCTGGGGCCTTCCAGCTCTCTGTGTGGGGTCTCTGGGCTGATCATGTGGGACTCCAGGAAATCAAAGTTGGGAGCTTGTAATCCTCTCTGCCAGTTGCATAACAAGCACTTAAGTCTGGGAGCTTTTTTCAGCTCTATCACTCCATCTGCACTGAGCCATCGGGAGGCCTACAGTGACCCAGCACCTGGCTGCAAATTCTGTGCCTACATGAGAGGATGAGCCAATTATCTGGCTGCTTGGGCCAGACACCAAGGTTCATCCCATCCCCAAGATCAAATTGCCATCCTACTATGTGCGGAGCTTCACTCCCAATACTGAGGTTAAGACAGTATTCAAACCAGACAAAATGGGAGGGGCTTTCATTTACATTTCACCAGCTCTTCAGGTGGTTGGTGGAAACACAGAGCTGCCTGACAGCCTGAAAGGTATGTGGTTTAACCATAGCCTCAAAGAGAAAACAATGCCTACGTCCAAAGAGCTCACTAGGGACAGTCTAGGAGAGGTGTCCTCACCCTCCTCACCTGTGATCTGTGCTGGGTTACAAAATCCAGTGCACCACCTTCCTCCCAGATGGTAACACATTACAGTCAAAAGAAGGGGCAGCACAAAGTTGGCAGGCTAGGGACAGCAACGGGACTCACATGGTGCTCGGCCCTGCCGCCACTGTTGCCAAAGGGCAGACAGTGGAATGTACTATTTCCCGGACATGCAGAGATTAATTAGACTTAGCTATTTACCACCTTAGTGCTGAAAGAGTCCGTGGTAATTAAAAGAGCTCATCAGGTGTTCAAAGGGCACAAACCCCATGTATGCATAAGGGGATTATACTTTCCTTTTTTTAAAGATTTTATTTATTTATTTGTCAGAGAGAGGGAGCGAACTGTCAGCAGGGAGAGCGGCAGGCAGAGGGAGAAGCAGGCTTCCCGCTGAGCAGGGAGCCCAATGTGGGGCTTGATCCCAGGACACTGGGATCGTGACCTGAGCTGAAGGCAGATGCTTAACTGATGGGGCCACGCAAGCATCCCGGGGATTATACTTTCTGTTCTAGGTGTCATCTTAGGCTGTTAGGATGAGGTGTTCTGACTGTCTACTCTCCCAGTCAAGAAAGCACCAAACTCTCGGCTGCCCACCTGAGGAGGGATAGAGGGACCCAGAACTAATGCCTACCAAGCTTTTGATAGTGAACTGTACAAGTACCGTGCCCCCCCCCCCACATTTGCACTATGCTTTGTAAGTGTATACAACTCTCTGGGTTGGTTTTTTTTAATCATCCAAAGTGCTACTAAGGTCATATTAGGGTTTTTTTTATAGTTGTTTTTTTTTTCTATCAGTGGTTACAAAATATAGATGTTTGTTCTCAGATCCATTCCACAGTTTTTGCCTGGGAACTATATTTCTCAGTTTATCTTGCCAACAGGCTTCCATTTAGGTTTGGCCAACAGAAAGCTCTGCCAATAGATAAGCTGAGAGGAAGGGACTAGCCCCAGCATTTCTCCCCTCCTCTCAACCCCTGACCTCTAACCTCTGATAGAGACCAGGGTGGCCCCATCTTGGTCCAGTCACTGCTGGGAGATCCTGGCCCTGGTTCTGCTAACACCACTTTGTGCCTTGGTTCCTCCAGCTCTAGTCTGATGAGCCATTGATTTCTGGGATGCTGACTGACCTGTTGGCCCTTCCAACATGTAACTAGTTCCCTATATCAAATTCCTTCTGTGACCTTCTGGTGTGAGCTGTTTTCCTGACTGAACTTTATTGAGGCAACATATGATTATGGCATACATTTTTGGACATCAAGAAGGGTTTCTCCTCAGTATTTGGATACCTCAGAAACCACTGGCACCCAAACCATCCCAGCACCGGACGATGCACACTTTTGGACTCAGAGAGTCAAGTTCTCATCCCTGCAGTTCAACTACCCCTTACCAGCTTTATGACCTTAGGCAAGTGGTACAGGTTGAATTATGTCTCCCTAAAAAAGGTGTGTCAGAGTTCCAATCAACAGAACCCCAGAATGTGATTTTATTTGGAAGGGAGGTGATCACAGATGTAATTAGTTAAGATAGGCTATACTGGAGTAGAGTGGGCCCTATCCAATATGACTGGTGTCTTTATTAAAAGAAGAGGGCCACGTGAGGACCGAGACACAGGAAGAACAGCATGTGAGGATGAAGGCAGAAAGAATGGAACCATGCATCTAGAGGCCAAGAGATGCCGAAGATTGATGGCAACCACCAAAAGCTAGGAAGAGGCAAGGATGGAGTCTCCCCTACAGTTTTCAGAGGGAGCATGACCTTGCCAACACCTTGAATTTGAACTTCTGGGCTCCAGAAGGATGAGCCAGTACATTTCTGCTGTTTTAAGCCACCCTGTTTGTGGTACTTGTTGTGATAGTCCTAGGAAGCTCCTACAGCAGGACACTCACTTGCCCATCCTGGATTTCCTTCTTATTAAGTCAGGGATGGTCCTGCCCTATGCATTTCCCAGGGTTAGAAAGAGTTTGACTATGAAGCAGCACACATGCGAGGTAGTGTTGTAATTCCAAAAGAAGACAAGAAGTGATCCTTCTGCGAGCAGAAGCTGCACGAGGGAGACCTCACTGCTGGGAGGGCAGAGGGCCAGTGCATACCACCTAACACAGGCAGATGGGTCAGAGGGAGAGGGAAACATGACACAAGGAGGAGGGCAGAGATTTGTGCCTACCATGTGTTGTGAAGATCTCAGTTACAGACGAGAACTGGTCCACCCTGGGCCTTTGAAAAAGTTATTGGCAGGAGGGTGAAAAAGAGAGGGGCCCACCATCAGAGTGTGAATAGCAGGCATGGCTGGCTTTGGGGAGAAGACAAGACTCAAGGATGACCTGTGAGTGCTGGTTCACAAGCTGGGCAAGACCTTGGAACTGGAGTTGCCTGTAATAGGGTGACACACATCAGAGAGGAAAGAAGCAGCTTTCAATACTCCATAGCTCGCTCAGCTTCAATCGTGGGGGACACTGGCATGGGGGCCACAGCTCCAGGGGAAGCTGTAGGCCAAGGGCAGCAGAGCAGAAAGATGAGATTAGCACCCAGCAGAAATAGCCTGATGCAGAGGATGCTGGTGTCCATATGGGACCGAGCTGCCCTTGGGGACTCCTGGAAAGATGCCAGTGTGGAGAGACCACAGGAAGCAGTGGCTGCTGTGAGCAGGGCAGGGCTGAGGGCCAGCAAAAAGTGTATCACTGTCAACATTAACTGAGTTATACCTGCAGGGGTGAGGTGTGGAGAAAGTGCACCTGCAGCTTTCAAAGCCATGGTGTCACACAAGAAGGTTCATGAAATACAGAAAATTAGGGAAGTTTAGAACTTGGTAGATTCTTACAGAATCTTATTTGGGGGTCCCCAGAAGTGGATTTGTGTGTGGGGAGACTTGTTAGGAAATGTTCCCAGAGTTCAGAAAGGGGGAGGAC
The DNA here is from genome assembly GCF_009762305.2 of Zalophus californianus. Taxonomy (NCBI): domain Eukaryota; kingdom Metazoa; phylum Chordata; class Mammalia; order Carnivora; family Otariidae; genus Zalophus; species Zalophus californianus. The sequence continues at coordinate 92,162,927 of NC_045602.1, forward strand.
AAGGGGAGAAGAGACCAGGCAGGGAGGGAGCTGAACCAGCGGCAGTGCTGACTTGGGTGCCTGAGGGTACTGTTGGCTCAGGCCTGCAGGAAACTCTGGAGACAGGGTTATGCCTGTCATGCCTCCAGACACCCCCTCGGCAGGACCTGGAGTATTTATGCCTGATGAGCAGTAGAGGCTTGAGCTCGCCTGAAGAAAGATTTGACCCTTGCTCAGCAACTAAAAAGTAAGCTTTCAGTCCTGGAATGTCCTGCCTGGTAAGAGTGCCTTTGTTTGCCTGGGGCCTTGGGCCACACCTGACAGTCTGTGCTAACAATGTGATTTACGGTGGGGGCCTTGGGCCACACAGTATCATCTTGACCTCTGGGAGGCTGGAGATTAAGGTCAGCCATGTGGGCAACCACCTATGTCTGTGTGACCCACCCCCACTAAAAACCCTAGACCTCAAGGCTCAGGTGAGTCTCCCTAGTCAGCAAATACTGCACACATCATCGCTGGGAGAATAACCACTGTTCGTGCAGTGCCAGTGAGACAGTCACCTGGAGCTCTCCTGCACCCCTGCACTCACCTGGGTGCTGATTTTAATCTGTATCATTGCACTGTAACAAAATGTAACTATGAATATGATGGCTTTTCTGACTCCTGTGAGTCCTTCTAGAGACTCATTAATCCTCGCACTGATCTGTCACTGTCTAAGGGGCCCAGCTCCCGATGCAAGCAAGACAAGCAAAGGAGATACAGGTCCTGGCATTGGGAGGGGAAGCACCTGGGCACAGGGTGCACAGAATAGTGAAGTATCCTAAGGATACACAGAGCATTGATGGGGCTGCCCCTCACTCCATCAGGGCTGGATGTCACACAGGTGTTTCTGGCTCCCAAGCCCCTGTTCTTCCTAGCATCTCCCTTGAGACATCGAGAATCACTTCGGCTATCTAATATGAAGAAATCAGTGTGCACAAGGGCATCTGTTATAACTGATAAGAATCATCATCTACACATACTAATCAGTGACCCAAGCCCTCCCCCGGTAGCTAAAAGCAGAATGAGCTGCCTGTGCACTGTACATCCAGCTCTGATTAGTGGGCTTTAGAGCACTGCTTTCCAGCCTGCAATGAGCCATGGGAGCCCCCAGGGGCCCGTCAGTACCCCGTGCTAGCACGCCCTCCGAGTTTCTGATGCTCAGCTCTGGTGGGGCTCGAGCGCTGCATCTTTCAGAGGCTCCTGGGTATCACAGCTGTTGCTGCAGGTCCCACACACATTTGCAGAACCATGATGTTAGAGTCCAGACACGGACCGACTCTCCCGGTGCTGATTCTTCCTCCTGGTCAGGAAGGTGGTGAGCAGGGGGGAGCCAGGAAAGCTAAACACTCACTGTCCACCCAGCTTTTCCACAGAAGCAAACCCTTACAGGGAATAAAGAGGAAGAATCTCTAAGAAAATGGGAATTGGATTCTCTGCTCACTTTGGAGGCAAGGAATTGGGTGCAGGGAGGTGATCTGAGATGTGGTCCAGGAAGTACAAATGAGGGAGAAGGGAAGTGAGATGGGACAGGAGGGGAAGAGCATGACCGGGCGTTAGTGAGCAGGTGACCACTCTGGAGGCTGCGGCCCTAATCATGTTTGAAGAAAGCATGGCGACCGTACCTGCGAATCATCCCACTGGGGAGTTTGGAGCCACGTCATTTTGTCACCCAGTCCTACCCCACCCCACCTCACAGCCCCTATGCAAACCCTTGGCAATGATGCAAGCTCCTGTGGCAAAGAAAGCCCCCCGGCAGAGAAGAAGAGGGGAGCAGGGGCTGGAGGTGGGAAGATGGGCCGGAGGTGTATTTCCTGGATGAAGGTGAACTCAGGCAGGCTGATAGGGTACAGATTTGATCAACCCACCGAGCGACAAGAAGCATGTCCTTGCTTTGCCGTGAGATGCTTTTAACCCCTGAAGCCTGGACAGGAGGAGGGCTACTGCCATCTAGACAGTGGCTATCCTGGATTCTAGCCCAGAGAACACCCTGCTCTAAAAGGCAGGAAGACATTGCCCTCCCCGTTTAAACACGGGCCTGGCCCAATTCAAAAGAAAGAGCGTTGGTGAGGATCCTTCCCACTCCACGCAGATGAATTCACAAACTCTAACACTTATGCCCCTTTGCCCTGGACTTGTTTCCAAAAATGATAGAGAAATATATCACTTTTGAAATGTGTTCACTTTTGATTTTGTCCTGGGTTCAAACTGTCTCAAAACAGTCATTTAGCCGTTCATTTATTCACCTTTTATTTTTCAACGTCTACTCTGTGTCAGGCACAGGGCTAAATGTCAGAAACAGGAAGCTTATGTTCCAGTACAGAGGACAGATAATAAATAACTGTACAAGTGGGTAAATAAAATCATTACAGATGGTGATACATGATTTGAAAGAAGGGAAGGCAAGATCTCTAAGAAAACAGAGACCACACCGGCCGTTTCAAGCAGAGAGAATTTAATATGGGAAATTTGTTATACAGGGTTGGGAGAGCTGAGGAGTCAAGCAATAAACAGTGACAAATAAAAAAAAAATCCATATATTAACAACACCAAGAAGCTGATACCATCCCTTGCAGGAGCGGCAAAGGGAGAATGTAGGGCTATCAGAGTCCATGTTCTTGGCTGGGCACAGCAGGGAGCACAGAGAGAGGGACTGCCTTTCATAGGAGCAGAAGCCATGGCTGAGAGGGTCACTGCTAGAGATGCCACATGATACAGGAAAAGACAGGGAGACTTGCCTTCTCCATCAGCCAGTCTCTGCCAGTGCCTCCCTTGGCTGAACCTACCATGAAGGCAAGGGATCCCAGAAAATGCACTTTCCTGTGATGCAGAGGAGAGGAGATGTGGGCAAGGGTGGTGTAGCCCATGTGCTAGATGTCCATCCCTCCTGCTGAAGTCAAGACGTTCAGCCCTGGAGGCATGGCCGCAGTAGGCACTTAATTATTGCTTATCGGGTTGTCCACTTTTCACAAAATGGGGAAAACCTGAGCAAATGGTGTCAGGGACATTAGTCATCCCACCTGACATCAGTATGTTTTCTACACCCTCAGCCAGCCTACCTCGTCATTTACTCTGTTTACCTAATTAATCGGAAGTGTATTTGTGTCACTGAAAATAGAGAGCTGTAAGCCTCTCGCCTTGTCTCAGTCGCTTATATACAGACGGTATTCACAGTTAGCCCTCTGTAGCTAAAAGTTGGAAGGTGTCCCCCATAGCAACAGGACGAGGGTAGACTCAAGTCTCCTAGAATCCAGCTTGTTAAGTCAGAACTAATTCCATGCACAACAGAATCTGCCCACACTGAGATGGTGAGCTGGCCCATTTTATAACTAGCTGGTTATCCAGTATTTGCAATCAGTACTGAGAGCTTTTATATTCTATATTCCATTTCTTTACCCAGTTTCCCCCTCCACCTCTCTGCTGTAACTAGCTCGGACAGGCTATGGCTTCATTTTCCTACTGTGATCCCCTTTGTGATTTCCAAAAATGGTTAATTCATTACTTGGTAGAAAATGTGAAATTCAACAAAAATATTGCTTTTCTTACTAAGCAAACTAAGGCCAGTCTAGCTGGCAATGTGATGTAACAATTTTAGATTTCCAGAGCCCTGACAATGTGGCCACAGAGAGTAAGGAGGTAGAATTGCCTTCATGGGGATGTCACAGCTCCCAAACCCTGATGTGTGCTCAACTGTGCCAGGTCACAGGTTGCTGGTCTCTAGAGCTTCAGCTGAGAGAAGTGAACCATCAGTTTTTGAGGACCAAGGTGATAATGTGCAAGCTTGACTGCCTATAGACCAGGCAAGGCCTAGTCTACATCTGTCACTCCTTGTCAGCACACAGACAGGGGGCTACAGTGTGGTGCAGAGCACAGAATCAGCCCTTCCCCCATGAGAGATGGAAGCTGGAGGACCAATACCCCAGCTTCCTCCTCCTGGAGGGGACAGTTCTGAGGCTCACTTGATAGGAGCCTGCACTCTCCTCCCTGGAGATAAAGCCTCAGCTGCTCAGATAATAACTGCTCCTTAACTTGCCCTTCACTGCCCCCCACCCCACCACTTCTGTCTCTTCCTTATACCCTCCAGGTGTGTCCCAGGATCACCTCTTCAATAAACATCTTCCCCTAAAGCCTTGTCTGGGGTCTGCTTGTGGGGAGACCAGAAAGAAACAAAGAGGCAGAGGTGACCAGGTGAACCTCCTGGAGCATGTGCCCTTGAGCTGAGATTTGAAGGGAGAATATGAGATAAGAGAGTAGGGAAGATGGAAGAGAATCTGGACAGAAGGAAGAGCATATGTAAAGACTCTGAGCATGCACGGCCTCACTCAATCCTTCTGCCTACACACGTGCCAGTCCCATTTATGAGGAGGGCTTAGTTGGGTTTCGTTTTTTTTTTTTTAATTTTTTCGTGTTATGTTAATCACCATACATTACATCATTAGTTTTTGATGTAGTGTTCCATGATTCATTGTTTGTGTATAACACCCAGTGCTCCATGCAGAGCATGCCCTCTTTAATACCCATCATTAGGCTAACCCATCCTCCGACCCCCCTCCCCTCTAGAACCCTCAGTTTGTTTTTCAGAATCCATCGTCTCTCATGGTTCATCTCCCCCTCCGATTTTCCCTGCTTCATTCTTCCCCTCCTGCTATCTTCTTCTTCTTTTTTTTTCTTAACATATGTTGCATTATTTGCTTCAGATGTACAGATCCGTGATTCAACAGTCTTGCAAAATTCACACTGCTCACCATAGCACATACCCTCCCCAAAGTCTATCACCCAGCTACCCCATCCCTCCCACCCCCCCCACTACAGCAACCCTCAGTTTGGTTCCTGATATTAAGAATTCCGTATATCAGTGAGGTCATATGATACATATCTTTCTCTGATTGACTTATTTCACTCAGCATAACACCCTCTAGTTCCATCCACGTCGTTGCAAAAGGCAAGATCTCATTCCTTTTGATGGCTGCATAATATTCCATTGTATATATACATACTACTTCTTCTTTAGCCATTCATCTGTCAATGGACATCTTGGCTCTTTCCACAGTTTGGCTATTGTGGATATTGCTGCTATAAACATCGGGGTGCACATACCCCTTCGGATCCCTACATTTGTATCTTTGGGATAAATACCCAGTAGTGCAGTTCCTGGATCATATGGTAGCTCTATTTTCAACTTGGAGGAATATGGAGGAAGCTCCATACTGTTTTCCAGAGTGGTTGCACCAGCTTGCATTCCCACCAACAGTGTAGGAGGGTTCCCCTTTCTCCACATCCTCACCAACATCTGTCGTTTCCTGACTTGTTAATTTTAGCCATTCTGACTGGTGTGAGGTGGTATCTCATTGAGGTTTTGATTTGGATTTCCCTGATGCCGAGCGATGTTGAGCACTTTTTCATGTGTCTGTTGGCCATTTGGATGTCATTGGAAAAATGTCTGTTCATGTCTTCTGCCCATTTCTTGATTGGATTATTTGTTCTTTGGGTGTTGAGTTTGATAGGTTCTTCATAGATTTTGGATACTAGCCCTTTATCTGATATGTCATTTGCAAATATCTTCTCCCATTCTGTCGGTTGTCTTTTGGTTTTGTGGACTGTTTCTTTTGCTGTGCAAGAGCTTTTTTTCTTGATGAAATCCCAATACTTCATTTTTGAACTTGCTTCCCTTGCCTTTGGCAATGTTTCTAGGAAGACGGTGCTGTGGTTGAGGATGAAGAGGTTGCTGCCTGTGTTATCCCTAAGGATTTTGATGGACTCCTGTATCACATTTAGGTCTTTCAACCATTTGGAGTCTATTTCTGTGTGTGGTGTAAGGAAATGGTCCAGTTTCATTCTTCTGCATGTGGCTGTCCAATTTTCCCAGTACCATTTGTTGAAGAGACTGTCTTTTTGCCATTGGATATTCTTTCCTGCTTTGTCAAAGATGAGTTGAACATAGAGTTGAGGGTCCATTTCTGGGCTCTCGATTCTGTTCCATTGATCTGTGTGTCTGTTTTTTGTGCCAGTACCATACTGTCTTGATGATGACAGCTTTGTAATAGAGTTGGAAGTCCAGGGATTGTGATGTCGCCAGCTTTGCTTTTCTTTTTCAATATTCCTCTGGCTATTCAGGGTCTCTTCTGGTTCCATACAAATTTTAGGATGATTTGTTCCATTTCTTTGAAAAAGTGGATGGTATTTTGATGGGGATTGCATTGAATGTGTAGATTGCTATAGGTAGCATTGACATAGTCACAATATTTGTTCTTCCAAACCATGAGCATAGAACGTTTTTCCATTTCTTTGTGTTTTCCGCAATTTCTTTCATGAGTATTTTATACTTTTGTGAATACAGATCCTTTGCCTCTTTGGTTAGATTTATTCCTAGGTATCTTACGGTTTTGGGTGCAATTGTAAATGGGATCAACTCCTTAATTTCTCTTTCTTCTGTCTTGTTGTTGGTGTGAACGAATGCCATTGATGTCTGTGCATTGATTTTATAACCTTCCATTTTACTGAATTCCTGTATGAGTTCTACCCATTTTGGGGTGGAGTCTTTTGGGTTTCAACAAAAAGTATCATATCATCTGCAAAGGGTGAGAGTTTGACTTCTTCTTTGCCAATTTGGATGCCTTTGATTTCTTTTTGTTGTCCGATTGCTGTGGCTAGGACTTTTAATAATATGTTGAATAGCAGTGCTGATAGTGGACATCCCTGCCGTGTTCCTGACCTTAGGGGGAAAGCTCTCCGTTTTTCCCCATTGAGAATGATATTCACTGTGGGTTTTTCATAGATGGCATTTATGATATTGAGGTATGTACCCTCTATCCCTATACTCTGAAGAGTTTTGATCAAGAAAGGATGCTGTACTTTGTCAGATGCTTTTTCTGCAATTATTGAGAGGATCATATGATTCTTCTTCTTTCTTTTGTTAATGTATTGTATCACACTGATTGCTTTGTGATTGTTGAACAAACCTGGAAGCCCAGGGATAAATCCCACGTGGTCATGGTGAATAATCCTTTTAATGTATTGTTGGATCCTATTGGCAAGTATTTTGGTGAGAATTTTTGCATGCATGTTCATCAAGGATATTGGTCTGTAATTTTCCGTTTTGATGGGGTCTTTGTATGGTTTGGGGATCAAGGTAATGGTGGCCTCATAAAATGAGTTTGGAAGCTTTCCTTCCATTTCTAGTTTTTGGAACAGTTTCAGAAGAATAGGTATTAATTCTTCTTTAAATGTTTGATAGAATTCCCCTGGGAAGCCATCTGGTCCTGGGCTTTTGTTTGTTGGGAGATTTTTGATGACTGCTTCAATTTCCTTAGTGGTTATAGGTCTGTTCAGGTTTTCTACTTCTTCCTGGTTCAGTTTTGGTAGTTGATACATCTCTAGGAATGCATCCATTTCTTCCAGGTTATCTAATTTGCTGGCATATAGTTCTTCAACATGTTCTTATAATTGTTTGTATTTCTTTGGTGTTGGTTGTGATCTCTCCTCTTTCATTCATGCTTTTGTTGATGTGGGTCATTTCTCTTTTCTTTTTGATAAGTCTGGCCAGGGGTTTATCAATCTTGTTAATTCTTTCAAAGAACCAGCTCCTAGTTTCGTTGATCTGTTCTACTGTTCTTTTGGTTTCTATTTCATTGATTTCTGCTCTGATCTTTATTATTTCTCTTCTCCTTCTGGGTTTAGGCTTTATTTGCTCTTTTTTTCTCTAACTCCTTTAGGTGTAGGATTAGGTTGTGTATTTGAGCCCATTCTTGTTTCTTCAGAAAGGCTTGTATTGGGGGGCGGAGCAAGATGGCGGAGGAGTAGGAGACCTAGATTTCGTCTGGTCTCAGGAATTCAGCTGAATAGGGATCAAACCATTCTGAACACCTACGAACTCAACAGGAGATCAAAGAGGAGAGTAGCAACAACTCTCTGAACAGAGAAGCGACCACTTACTGGAAGGTAGGACGTGCGGAGAAGTGAATCTGAGGCGATATTCGGGAGGATAGACGGCGGGGGAGGGGCCTCCACCAGCCACTTCTGACAGGTGCTAGAGCTGCGGAGCACAAAATCAGACCTTTTAGAAGTCGGCTCCGCTGAGGGACGTCGCTCCAGTGGCTAAGAGGGGTGTAACCCTCGTGGGACAGTGGGGTCTCAGGACCCTTGGGGTCACAGAAAGACCGGGGCAGCCTGAGAGCGCCAGAGCTCCCAGGTATCAGAGCGGGGAAACCAGCTGCAGAGATGGAGCTGAGGCACAGGCTCTCAGCTCGGGGTTGCCATAAACTGTGATCCGCGGCCCAGTCGGGCCACTGCTCCTGAAGCAGGGACCCAACAGGCGGCAGATCCGGGGAGACTCCCCTTCCTTCCCGGGGAGGAGCGGCGCGGGAACGCAACACAGGGATCTGCTGGGTTTGGAGAATCCACACGGGGTCGGGTGCCAGAGATACAAATGCTCGGTCACAGGCCGGGTGAGCACGGAGTGCGGCCGGAGACCAGGGACAAGGGAGTGACTGCTTTTCTCTGGGGGCACACAGAGGAGCAGGGCCCCGAGTTCTCAGCTCCTCTGGGCAGAGATTGGGAGGCCACCATTTTTGCCCTGGTCCTCCAAGGCTGTACGGAGAGCTTGCAGGGAACAAAAGCTCCTGAGATCAAACCCGAGCAGCTTGCTTAGCCCAGACCGAAAAGGGCGAGGCAATTCAGCCTCCAGCAAAGACATTTGGAAACCACAGCAACAGGCCCCTCCCCCAGAAGATCAGCACGAACAGCCAGCAAGCCAAGACCAAGTTTACTGATCAAGGAGAATGGGAGAACTCCAGCGCTAGGGGAATACTGCACATAGGATTCATGGCTTTTTTTTACCATGATTCATTAGTTCATCAAAGTTAATTTTTGTTAACTGTTTTCTTTTCTTTTTCTTTTTCCCTTTTTCAACCAACATCTTATCAATCTCTTTAAAAACAAAAACATTTTTTATTTTTCATTTTTAGAGTCATATTTTATCCCTTCATAGTACTTACCCTTATTTTTGGCATATATATATAAGTTGTTCTCTCTTTAAAATTTTGAGATACAGTTTCTTCTAACAGATCAAAATATACCCTAAATCACTAGTGTATGGTTCTGTTCTAGTCTCCTGCCTGATCACATTCTCTCCCATTTTCTTTTTTTTTTAAATCTTCTTTCTTTTTTCAAACAATTTCTTACCTTATCAAGTCCTTTTATAAAATCTTTTATAATTTTCATCTTTACAGTCATCTTCTATCCCTTCATTGCATCAACCCTTATTTTGTACATATATGTCATTCTTCCTTTAAAATTTTAGGAGGCACTTTTTTCTAACAGACCAAAATACGCCCAAAATCTAGTGTGTGGCACTGATCTATGCACTAACCTGATCATATTTGATCACATTCTGCTTTTTTTGTATTGTTCTGTTTTTGTTTTTATCCTTCTTTTTCCTTTTTTTTTCTCTTTCTTTTTTCTTTCTTTCCCTTTCTTTTCCCCTGGTTTCAGGTCTTTTCTGATTTGTATACAGTATATTTGCTGGGGACGTTGTAAACCTCTTAGCATTTTGTTCTCTCATTCATCTATTCTCCTCTGGACAAAATGACAAGACGAAAAAAATCACCTCAGCAAAAAGAACAAGAGGTAGTACCGTCAGCCAGGGACCTCCTCAATACGGACATTAGTACGATGTCAGACCTAGAGTTCAGAATCATGACTTTAAAGATAATAGCTGGGCTTGAAAAAAGCGTGGAAGTTATTAGAGAAACCCTTTCTGGAGAAATAAAAGAACTAAAATCTAACCAAGTCGAAATCAAAAAGGCTATTGATGAGGTGCAATCAAAAATGGGGGCACTAACTGCTAGGATAAATGAGGCAGAAGAGAGAATCAGTGATATAGAAGACCAAATGATGGAAAGTAAAGAGGCTGAGAAAAAGAGGGAGAAACAACTACAGGATCACGAGGGCAGAATTCGAGAGATAAGGAATGTGATAAGACGAAACAACATTAGAATAATTGGGATCCCAGAAGAAGAAGAAAGAGAGAGAGGGGCAGAAGGACTATTGGAGCAAATAATAGCAGAGAACTTCCCTAATGTGAGGAAGGAAACAGGCATCAAAATCCAGGAGGCACAGAGAACCCCTCTCAAAATCAATAAAAATAGGTCAACACGCTGACATCTAATAGTAAAACTTACGAGTCTCAGAGACAAAGAGAAAATCCTGAAAGCAGCTCGGGAGAAGAGATATGTAACCTACAATGGTAAAAATATTAGATTGGCAACAGACCTATCCACAGAGACCTGGCAGGCCAGAAAGGACTGGCAAGATATCTTCAGAGCACTAAACGAGAAAAATATGCAGCCAAGAATACTATATCCAGCTAGGCTGTCATTGAAAATAGAAGGAGAGATAAAAAGCTTCCAGAACAAACAAAAACTAAAGGAATTTGCAAACATGAAACCAGCCCTCCAAGAAATATTGAAAGGGGTCCTCTAAGCAAAGAGAGAGCCTAAAAGGAGCAAAGATCAGAAAGGAACACAGACAACATACAGTAACAGTCACCTTACAGGCAATACAATGGCACTAAATTCATACCTTTCAATAGTTACCTTGAATGTAAATGGTCTTAAGGCCCCAATCAAAAGACACAGGCTATCAGATTGGATTAAAAAACAAGACCCATCCATATGCTGTCTGCAAGAGACTCATTTTAGACCCAAAGACACCCCCAGATTGAAAGTGAGCGGGTGGAAAACCATTTACCATGCTAATGGACACCAAAAGACAACTGGGGTGGCAATCCTTATATCAGACAAACTAGATTTTAAAACAAAGACTGTAATAAGAGATGAGGAAGGACACTATATCCTACTTAAAGGGTCTATCCAACAAGAAGATCTAACAATTGTAAATATCTAGGCCCCGAACATAGGGGCAGCCAATTATATAAGGCAATTAATAACAAAAGCAAAGAAACACTTTGACAACAATACAATAATAGTGGGGGACTTTAACACCCCCCTGACTGAAATGGACAGATCATCTAAGCAAAAGATCAACAAGGAAATAAAGACTTTAAATGACACACTGGACCAAATGGACTTCACAGACATATTCAAAACATTCCACCCCAAAGCAACGGAATACACATTCTTCTCTAGTGCCCATGGAACATTCTCCAGAATTGATCACATCCTAGGTCACAAATCAGGTTTCAACCGGTACCAAAAGATTGGGATCATTCCCTGCATATTGTCAGACCACAATGCTTTGAAACTAGAACTCAATCACAAGAGGAAAGTCGGAAAGAACTCAAATACATGGAGGCTAACGATCATCCTACTAAAGAATGAATGGGTTAACCAGGAAATTAAAGAAGAATTTAAAAAATTCATGGAAACCAATGAAAATGAAAACACAACTGTCCAAAATCTTTGGGATACAGCAAAGGCAGTCCTGAGAGGAAAGTATATAGCAATACAAGCCTTTCTCAAGAAACAGGAAAGGTCTCAAATACACAATCTAACCCTACACCTAAAGGAGCTGGAGAAAGAACAGCAAATAAAGCCTAAACCCAGCAGGAGAAGAGAAATCATAAAGATCAGAGCAGAAATCAATGAAATAGAAACCAAAAGAACAGTAGAACAGATCAATGAAACTAGGAGCTGGTTCTTTGAAAGAATTAACAAGATTGATAAACCCCTGGCCAGACTGATCAAAAAGAAAAGAGAAAGGACCCAAATCAACAAAATCATGAATGAAAGAGGAGAGATCACAACCAACACCAAAGAAATACAAACTATTCTAAGAACATATTATGAGCAACTCTATGCCAGCAAATTAGATAACCTGGAAGAAATGGGTGCATTCCTAGAGATGTATCAATTACCAAAACTGAACCAGGAAGAAATAGAAAACCTGAACAGACCTATAACCACTAAGGAAATTGAAGCAGTCATCAAAAATCTCCCAACAAACAAAAGCCCAGGGCCTGATGGCTTCCCAGGGGAATTCTATCAGACATTTAAAGAAGAATTAATACCTATTCTCCTGAAACTGTTCCAAAAAATAGAAATGGAAGGAAAACTTCCAAATTCATTTTATGAGGCCACCATTACCTTGATCCCAAAACCAGACAAAGATCCCATCAAAAAGGAGAATTACAGGCCAATATCCTTGATGAACATGGATGCAAAAATTCTCACCAAAATACTAGCCAATAGGATCCAACAGTACATTAAAAGGATTATTCACCATGATCAAGTGGGATTTATCCCTGGGCTGCAAGGCTGGTTCAACATCTGCAAATCAATCAACGTGATACAATACATTAACAAAAGAAAGAACAAGAATCATATGATCCTCTCAATAGATACAGAAAAAGCATTTGACAAAGTACAGCATCCTTTCTTGATCAAAACTCTTCAGAGTATAGGGATAGAGGGTACATACCTCAATATCATAAAAACCATCTATGAAAAACCTACAGCGAATATCATTCTCAATGGGGAAAAGCGGAGAGCTTTTCCCCTAAGGTCAGGAACGCGGCAGGGATGTCCACTCTCACTACTGCTATTCAACATAGTATTAGAAGTCCTAGCCACAGCAATCAGACAACAAAAAGAAATCAAAGGCATCCAAATCGGCAAAGAGGAAGTCAAACTCTCACTCTTTGCAGTTGATATGATACTTTATGTGGAAAACCCAAAAGACTCCACCCCAAAACTGCTAGAACTCATACAGGAATTCAGTCAAGTAGCAGGCCATAAAATCAATGCACAGAAATCAGTGGCATTCCTATACACCAACAACAAGACAGAAGAGAGACAAATCAAGGAGTCGATCCCATTCACAATTGCACCCAAAACCATAAGATACCTAGGAATAAATTTAACCAAAGAGGCAAAGGATCTGTACTCAGAAAACTATAAAATACTCAGGAAAGAAATTGAAGAAGACACAAAGAAATGGAAAAACATTCCATGCTCATGGATTGGAAGAACCAACATTGTGAAGATGTCAATGCTACCTAGAGCAATCTACACATTCAATGCAATCCCCATCAAAATACCAACCACTTTTTCAAAGAAATGGAACAAATAATCCTAAAATGTGTATGGAACCAGAAGAGACCCAGAATAGCCAGAGGAATCTTGAAAAAGAAAAGCAAAGCTGGCGGCATCACATTTCCGGACTTCCAGCTCTAATACAAAGCTGTCATCATCAAGACAGTATGGTACTGGCACAAAAACAGACACATAGATCAATGGAACAGAATCGAGAGCCCAGAAATGGACCCTCAACTCTATGGTCAACTTATCTTTGACAAAGCAGGAAAGAATGTCCAGTGGATAAAAGACAGTCTCTTCAACAAATGGTGTTGGGAAAATTGGACAGCCACATGCAGAAGAATGAAACTGGACCATTTCCTTACACCACACACAAAAATAGACTCCAAATGGTTGAAAGACCTAAACGTGAGACAGGAGTCCATCCAAATCCTAAAGGAGAACACAGGCAGCAACCTCCTCCACCTCAGCCGCAGCAACTTCTTCCTAGAAACATCCCCAAAGGCAAGGGAAGCCAGGGTAAAAATGAACTATTGGGATTTCATCAAGATAAAAAGCTTTTGCACAGCAAAAGAAACAGTCCACAAAACCAAAAGACAACCGACAGAATGGGAGAAGATATTTGCAAATGACATATCAGATAAAGGGCTAGTATCCAAAATCTATAAAGAACTTATCAAACTCAACACCCAAAGAACAAATAATCCAATCAAGAAATGGGCAGAAGACATGAACACACATTTTTCCAAAGAAGACATTCAAATGGCCAACAGGCACATGAAAAAGTGCTCAACATCGCTCGGCATCAGGGAAATCCAAATCAAAACCTCAATGAGATACCACCTCACACCCGTCAGAATGGCTAAAATTAACAAGCCAGGGAACGACAGATATTGGCGTGGATGTGGAGAAAGGGGAACCCTCCTACACTGTTGGTGGGAATGCAAGCTGGTGCAACCCCTCTGGAAAACAGTATGGAGGTTCCTCAAACAGTTGACATTAGAGCTACCATTCGATCCAGCAATTGCACTCCTGGGTATTTACCCCAAAGATACAAATGTAGGGATCCGAAGGGGTGCGTTCACCCCAATGTTTATAGCAGCAATGTCCACAATAGCCAAACTGTGGAAAGAGCCAAGATGTCCATCGACAGATGAATGGATAAAGAAGAAGTGGTATATATACACAATGGAATATTATGCAGCCAGCAAAAGGAATGAGATCTTGCCATTTGCAACGATGTGGATGGAACTGGAGGGTGTTATGCTGAGTGAAATAAGTCAATCAGAGAAAGACATGTATCATATGACCTCACTGATATGGGGAATTCTTAATCTCAGGAACAAACTGAGGGTTGCTGGAGTGGTCGGGGGTGGGAGGGATGGGGTGGCTGGGTGATGGACATTGGGAAAGATATGTGCTACGGTGAGTGCTGTGAATTGTGTAAGACTGTTGAATCACAGATGTGTACTTCTGAAACAAATAACGCAACATATTTTAAGAGAAAAGAAAAAGAAGAAGATAGCAGGAGAGGAAGAATGAAGGGGAGTAAGTCAGAGGGGGAGACGAACCAGGAGAGATGATGGACTCTGAAAAACAAACTGAGGTTTCTGGAGGGGAGAAGGTGGGGGGATGGGTTAGCCTGGTGATGGGTATTGAGGAGGGCACATTCTGCATGGAGCACTGGGTGTTATGAACAAACAATGAATCATGGAACACTACACCAAAACAAATTATGTAATATATGGTGATTAACATAATAAAAAAAATTTTAAAAAAAGAAAAAAAAAAGAAAGGCTTGTATTGCTAGATACTTTCCTCTTAGGACTGCCTTTGCTGCAACCCAAAGATTTTGAACAGTTGTGTTTTCATTTTCATTGGTTTCCATGAATTTTTTTAATTCTTCTTTAATTTCCTGGTTGACCCATTCATTCTTTAGTAGGATGCTCTTTAGCCTCCATGTATTTGAGTTCTTTCCGACTTTCCTCTTGTGATTGAGTTCTAGTTTCAAAGCATTGTGGTCTGAAATTATGCAGGGAATAATCCCAGGCTTTTGGTACTTGTTGAGACCTGATTTGTGACCTAGGATGTGATCGATTCTGGAGAATGTTCCATGGGCACTAGAGAAGAATGTGTATTCTGTTGCTTTGGGATGGAATGTTCTGAATATGTCTGTGAAGTCCATTTGGTTCAGTGTCATTTAAATTCTTTATTTCCTTGTTGATCTTTTGCTTAGATGATCTGTCCATATCAGTGAGGGGGGTGTTAAAGTTTCCCACTATTATTGTATTGTCAATGTATTTCTTTGTTTTTGTTCTTAATTGCCTTATATAATTGGCTGTTCCCATGTTAGGGGCATAGATATTTACAATTGTTAGATCTAAGAAGATCTATATAGACCCTAAGAAGATCTGGATAGACCCTTTAAGTGGTGTATAGTGTCCTTCCTCACCTCTTATTACAGTTTAGTTTAAAATCTAATTTGTCTGATATGAGGATTGCCACCCCAGCTTTCTTTTGGTGTCCATTAGCATGGTAAATGGTTTTCCACCCCCTCACTTTCAATCTGGGGGTGTCTTTGGGTCTAAAATGAGTCTCTTGCAGACAGCATATGGATGGGTCTTGTTTTTTAATCCAATCTGATAGCCTGTGTCTTTTGATTGGGGCCTTGAGCCCATTTACATTCAGGGTAACTATTGAAAGACATGAATTTAGTGCCATTGTATTGCCTGTAAGGTGACTGTTACTGTATGTTGTCTGTGTTCCTTTCTGATCTTTGCTGCTTTTAGGCTCTCTCTTTGCTTAGAGGACCCCTTTCAATATTTTTTGGAGGGCTGGTTTCATGTTTGCAAATTCCTTTAGTTTTTGTTGGTTCTGGAAGCTTTTTATCTCTCCTTCTATTTTCAATGACAGCCTAGCTGGATATAGTATTCTTGGCTGCATATTTTTCTCGTTTAGTGCTCTGAAGATATCTTGTCAGTCCTTTCTGGCCTGCCAGGTCTCTGTGGATAGGTCTGTTGCCAATCTAATATTTTTACCATTGTAGGTTACATATCTCTTCTCCCGAGCTGCTTTCAGAATTTTCTCTTTGTCTCTGAGACTCGTAAGTTTTACTATTAGATGTCGGGGTGTTGACATATTTTTATTGATTTTGAGAGGGGTTCTCTGTGCCTCCTGGACTTTGATGCCTGTTTCCTTCCTCACATTAGGGAAGTTCTCTGCTATTATTTGCTCCAATAGTCCTTCTGCCCCTCTCTCTCTTTCTTCTTCTTCTGGGATCCCAATTATTCTAATATTGTTTTGTCTTATCACATTGCTTATCTCTCGAATTCTGCCCTTGTGATTCTGTAGTTGTTTATCTCTCTTTTTCTCAGCTTCTTTATTTTCCATCATTTGGTCTTCTATATCGCTGATTCTCTCTCCTGCCTCATTTATCCTAGCAGTTACGCCCCCATTTTTGATTGCACCTCATCAATAGCCTTTTTGATTTCGACTTGGTTAGATTTTAGTTCTTTTATTTCTCCAGATTTTCTCTAATAACACCCATGCTTTTTTCAAGATCACCTAGTATCTTTAAAATCATGATTTTGAACTCTAGGTCCAACATTGTACTAATGTCCATATTGAGTAGGTCCCTGGCAGTCAGTACTGCCTCTTGTTCTTTTTGTTGAGGTGATTTTTTCCATCTTTTCATTTTGTCCAGAGGAGAATAGATGAATGAGAGAAGAAAATGTCAACAGGTTCACAAGGTCCCCAGAAAATATACTCTCAACAAGACAGAAAAGACCTGAAGCCGGGAGAAAAGAAAGGGAAAGAAGGAAAAAAGTAAAAGAAAAAAAAGATAGAAAACAAACAAAACAAAACAAAGAAAACAGAATATGATCAAATATTATCAGACTGGTGCATAGATCAGTGCCACACACTAGATTTTCCTTATATTTTGGTCTGTTAGAAGAAAGTGCCTCCCAAAATTTTAAGGAACAAACAACATATATGTACAAAAATAAGGGTTGATACGAGGAAGGAAGGAATATGATTGTAAAGATGAAAATTATAAGAAATTTTATAAAAGGAATTGATAAGAATTTGTTTGAAAAAAGAAAGAAGAGGATTTAAAAAAAAAGAAAAAAAGGAGAGATTATGATCAGGCAGGAGACTAGAACAAAGCCATATACTAGAGATTTAGAGTATATTTTGATCTGTTAGAAGAAACTATCTAAAAATTTTAAGGAGAGAACAACTTACATATATATGCCAAAAATAAGGGTAACTACTATGAAGGGATAGAATATGACTCTAAAAATTAAAAATAAAAATGTTTTTTAAAAAAGGGATTGATAAGATGTTGGTTGAGAAAGGGAAAAAGAAAAATTCAAAAAAAAAAATTAACTTTGAAAGACTAAAGGATCATGGTAAAAAAGCCATGAATTCTATGTGCAGTATTCCCTAGCGCTGGAGTTCTGCCGTTCTCATTGATCGATAAACTTGGTGTTGGCTGGCCGTTCTTGCTGATCTTCTGGGGGAGGGGCGTGTTGCCATGGTTCCCAAGTGTCTTTGCGGAATGAGGCGGAATTGCCCCACCCTTGCTGGTCTGGGCTAAATAACCTGCTCGGGTTTGCTATCAGGAGCTTTTGTTCCCTGCAAGCTTTCCCTACCGTTTTGGAGGACGTGAGTGAAAATGGCAGCCTCCCAATCTCCAGCCAGGAGGAGCTGAGGACTTGGGGCCCCACTCCTCAGTGAGCCCCCAGAGAAAAGCAGTCCATCAGTCCCATCTCCCTGGTCTCTGGCCGCACTCTGTGCTCACCTGGCCTGTGACTGAGCATTTCTATTTCTGGCACCCGACCCCATGTGGAGTCTCCAAACCCAGCAGATCCCTGTGGTGTGTTCCCACACCACCCCTTCTGGGGGAGGAATGAGAGTCTTCCCATATCTGCAGCTTTTTGGGTACCTACCGGAGGAGCAGTGGCCCAACTGTCTGCAGATCACGGTTTATGGCAACCCCGAGCTGAGAGTGGGCTCCGTCTCTGCAGCCAGCTTCCCTGCTCTGATACCTGGGAGCTCTGCTGCACTCAGGCAACCCCAGTCTTCCTGTGACCCCAAGTGTCCTGAGACCACACTGTCCCACGAGGGTTCCACCCCCCGCTTAGCCACTGGAGCGATGTCCCTCAGCGGAGCCGACTTCTAAAATTTCCGATTTTGTGCTCTGGGGCTCTATCACTTGCTGGTATCGGCTGACGGAGCCCCCCCCCCCCCCCCGCCATCTATCCTCCCAAATATCGCCTCGGATTCACTTCTCTGCATATCCTACCTTCCAGAAAGTGGTTGCTTTTCTGTTCAGAGAGTTGTTGCTATTCTTTTCTTCGATCTCCTGTTGAGTTCATAGGTGTTCAGAATGGTTTGATCCTTATCCAGCTGAACTCCTGAGACCAGATGAAGTCCAGGTCTCCTACTCCTCCACCATCTTGCTCCCCCTAGTTGGGTTTCTTAACAGCAGATTGATACTATCGGCATCTAGGGTTGGATTGTTCTTTGTAGTGGGGGCTGTCCTGAGCATTGCAGGTGTAAGCATCATCCCTGGCCTCTACCCACAGGATGCCCGTAGCATCTCCCGATCATGACAACGAAAGACATCTCCAGACATGGTCAAATGTCCCCTTGGGGGCAAAATTGCTTCTGGTTGAACAGGGATACAGAGGCTCTGAAAGAATGAGTACCTATCTGAGGAGGGAGCACTGGTCACTGTAAAGGTCCTTCTTCCTTAGTACATTCTCGAACACGTCCACCCCCAGGTAGCCCCAAGGCCAGTGCCTGGCCAGTTTGTCTGTCTCTTGACCTGGTGAGATAGCGGTCAGCAAGACTGGACACAGACTATCAGCTCTCTAGCTGTGCTGCTTTCCAGAAGCTTGATGGTTGGAAATTCTTGCCTTTGACCGCTAGATGGACCCATTGCAATACCAGACCAAGAGAAGAAGGGCAGCCAGAGAAGTTCTGGCTTATACCAGTTAATTCAGCTGGAGAATTTGTTCCAGAGGCATTTTCCAGGTATGAATTGCTCCAGAACTCCTCTGTCCTAGGACCCCAAAGTGCTGCATTTCTTCCAAATGGATCCATACATGGAGCTGTGTGAAGTGGCAGTGGGGGGTGTGTTTTGGGGCCTTCCATGGGCTGGGCAAAGTGCTGGAAAAATTGGAGTTCCAGAACCTCCCGGTTGTTTCATCTGTTTTCCCCATCTGTAAAATGGGAATAAGAAAGTTCTTATCTCACAGATGGAGAGGGTCACCTTATCTCTGGATCTCGACTTCTTCTTCCAATAGACAGTAATGACAGTGCCCCCTCCGAGGTCCCTCCAACTCAGGAATCTTCATGTTTACTGAACACTTAATATGTGTCAGATCAGGTTCTAAGCACTTTACCCTGAACTTATTTCCTCTCTATGAAAGCCCAATGAGATAGGCATTTTTCTTGTCCTCGTCTTACACAGAAGGAAACCAAGGCACAGAGCGGGAGGGTCAGGCAACTAACTGCCTGGGTTCACTCAGCCAGTGATGGATGCATTTGAGCTTGCCCTACCAGCCCCATAGCCCACATAGTTGACCACCTCATAACCTCTAGGAAAAAGCGATCACTTGGTTGCTCTCATTCCTTTTGCAAAGTCTGAATTTATTTTGCAAGGAGAGCTCAAAGAGTTTTTGACTGCCTCACAACCTGAGAGCCAGGGCAGGAATGGAATGTACCCTGTACTGTGATTGTGTGGGGACCCTCCCAGGGTCTCCTGGAAAGGGGTTATTTTCCTTTTATTCCTGTAATGCAAGGGCCAGCAAACATTTTCCGTAAAGGGTTGGAAAGAAAATAGTTTAGGCTAAGCAGGCCATAGATCTCTGTAGCAACTCATTAATTGTGATGATAGCAGGAAGGTAGACACAGACAAAATGAAGACAAATGGGTGTGGCTATGTACCAATAAAACTTCTTTTTTTACAAAAACAGGCAGTGGGCTAGAATTGGCCCGCGGGTCACAGTTTGCCAACCCCTGATGTGACACATTACTTTATCCAGAACTTGTACTTGAGGGTTTGGTCTGACCCACCAAGAAATTCTACAATATACATTTTCCTGCAAAAAGGGTTCCATCCCTGGCTGTGTCAGGCCAAAATCATGGCCCACTAAATGTGGACCATGGCTCCAACATGGACTCCCTGCGCAGTCAAGGACACAAGCTGCTCAGTTTTTCAAAGAAGGTGTTTCTAAGTGATATAGGTCAGAACAGGTTGGAGCTGAGGGGCCATCCAGAAAGTAAGGTCTCTGACCTCTCCCGGATAATCCAGATGGAGCACTTATTTCTGTAGACCATCCCAGACAGGTGGCAGGTGGCCCACACAGGGGACAGCGGCTAACTGCCCAATTTTGGAAGCCTGAAACTCATGAATACACTTCCTGAACTCGCGGAAACCCAACCTGCTGGAGCCCATCAGCGAAGGCAGTGCTGGCCATGAACCTGTTCCTCTGCCCGTGTGGAGACCAGAGAGCCAGCCTGTGCTCCTTTTTTGCTGCTTCCTGTGTCCCCACATGGGCTCCTGTTTGTTACTGCTGGGGGAGGGATCCTGGCCATGTCCTCCTCTGTGACACAGACCAATTGCCCCTATCCAGCTTTTTCCTCAGTGTTAGGACCCAGCCGAGAAAACCAGAGCTAAGTTCAGGGCTGTAATTCTGCAATAGTGCTCAACAAACCTGGAAAAAGCACTAACCCTTTAAAGGTAAAGAAAAAAATTTCATGGAATTTGTTTTATTATACTACATAAAATTGCACAAGAATAAGACATGAATAAACATGTAATGAATATAGCTTCTAAACAATGGATGACAGCCAAATTTATACATTTATTATGAACAAAACTTTAAGAGGAATACATTCAAATTACCCACATGAATTTACCATGATAGATGGTGTTTGGGGTGAAAAGAGTTGTCCATGTTGAATTTAAGAGTAGAAACATGTATCTGCTACTTGCTTTCCTTTCTGATTTGCAGTTAAGAACAATGGATCACCTTTTGTTACATCATCATTGCCACTTTCAACTTTCTTTTTCTTTTTTATCTTTTTTTAAATTTGTTATTGTTATGTTAATCACCATACATTACATCATTAGTTTTTGATGTAGTGTTCCATGATTCACTGTTTGTGCATAACACACAGTGCTCCACGCAGAATGTGCCCTCTTTAATACCCATCACCAGGCTAACACATCACCCCAACCTCCTCCCCTCTAGAACCCTCAGTTTGTTTTTTTTCCCTTTTTTAATTGTTATGTTAATCACCATATATTACATAATTTGTTTCGGTGTAGTGTTCCATGATTCATTGTTTGTTCATAACACCCAGTGCTCCAGGCAGAATGTGCCCTCCTCAATACCCATCACCAGGCTAACCCATCCCCCAACCCTCCTCCCCTCCAGAAACCTCAGTTTGTTTTTCAGAGTCCATCATCTCTCCTGGTTCGTCTCCCCCTCTGACTTACTCCCCTTCATTCTTCCTCTCCTGCTATCTTCTTCTTTTTTTTTTTTTTAAATTTTTTATTGTTATGTTAATCACCATATATTACATCATTAGTTTTTGGTGCAGTGTTCCATGATTCATTGTTTGTTCATAACACCCAGTGCTCCATGCAGAACGTGCCCTCCTCAATACCCATCACCAGGCTAACCCATCCCCCTACCCCCCTCCCCTCTAGAACCCTCAGTTTGTTTTTCAGAGTCCATCATCTCTCATGGTTCGTCTCCCCCTCTGACATACTCCCCTTTTCTTCCTCTCCTGTTATCTTCTTCTTTTTCTTTTTTCTTAAAATATGTTGCGTTATTTGTTTCCGAAGTACAGATCTGTGATTCAACAGTCTTGCACAATTCACAGTGCTCACCATAGCACATACCCTCCCCAATATCTATCACCCAGCCACCCCATCCCTCCCACCCCCAACCACTCCAGTAACACTCAGTTTCTTTCCTGAGATTAAGAATTCCTCATATCAGTGAGGTCATGTGATACATGTCTTTCTCTGATTGACTTATTTCACTCAGCATAACACCCTCCAGTTCCATCCACGTCGTTGCAAATGGCAAGATCTCATTCCTTTTGATGGCTGCATAATATTCCATTGTGTATATATACCACTTCTTCTTTATCCATTCATCTGTCAATGGACATCTTGGCTCTTTCCACACTTTGGCTATTGTGGACATTGCTGCTATAAACATTGGGGTGCACGTAGCCCTTCGGGTGCCTACATTTGTATCTTTGGGGTAAATATCCAGAAGTGCGATTGCTGGATCGAATGGTAGCTCTAATGTCAACTGTTTGAGGAACCTCCATACTGTTTTCCAGAGGGGTTGCACCAGCTTGCATTCCCACCAACAGTGTAGGAGGGTTCCCCTTTCTCCACATCCCCGTCAATATCTGTCGTTCCCTGACTTGTTAATTTTAGCCATTCTGACGGGTGTGAGGTGGTATCTCATGGAGGTTTTGATTTGGATTTCCCTGATGCCGAGCGATGTTGAGCACTTTTTCATGTGCCTGTTGGCCATTTGGATGTCTTCTTTGGAAAAATGTCTGTTCATGTCTTCTGCTCATTTCTTGATTGGATTATTTGTTCTTTGGGTGTTGAGTTTGATAAGTTCTTTATAGATTTTGGATACTAGCCCTTTATCTGATATGTCATTTGCAAATGTTTTCTCCCATTCTGTCGGTTGTCTTTTGGTTTTGTGGACTGTTTCTTTTGCTGTGCAAAAGCTTTTTATCTTGATGAAATCCCAAGAGTTCATTTTTACCCTTACTTCCTGTGCCTTTGGTGATGTTTCTAGGAAGAAGTTGCTGCGGCTGAGGTCGAAGAGGTTGCTACCTGTGTTCTCCTTTAGGATTTGGATGGACTCCTGTCTCACTTTTAGGTCTTTCAACCATTTGGAGTCTATTTTTGTGTGTGGTGTAAGAAAATGGTCCAGTTTCATTCTTCTGCATGTGGCTGTCCAATTTTCCCAACACCATTTGTTGAAGAGACTGTCTTTTTTCCATTGGACATTCTTTCCTGCTTTGTCAAAGATAAGTTGACCATAGAGTTGAGGGTCCATTTCTGGGCTCTCGATTCTGTTCCATTGATCTATGTGTCTGTTTTTGTGCCAGTACCATACTGTCTTGATGATGACAGCTTTGTAATAGAGCTGGAAGTCCGGAATTGTGATGCCGCCAGCTTTGCTTTTCTTTTTCAATATTCCTCTGGCTATTCGGGGTCTCTTCTGGTTCCATACAAATTTTAGGATTATTTGTTCCATTCCTTTGAAAAAAGTGGATGGTATTTTGATGGGGATTGCATTGAATGTGTAGATTGCTCTAGGTAGCATTCACATCTTCACAATGTTGGTTCTTCCAATCCATGAGCATGGAACGTTTTTCCATTTCTTTGTGTCTTCTTCAATTTCTTTCCTGAGTATTTTATAGTTTTCTGAGTACAGATCCTTTGCCTCTTTGGTTAAATTTATTCCTGGGTATCTTATGCTTTTGGATGCAATTGTGAATGGGATTGACTCTTTGATTTGTCTCTCTTCTGTCTTGCTGTTGGTGTATAGGAATGCCACTGATTTCTGTGCATTGATTTTATAGCCTGCTACTTGACTGAATTCCTGTATGAGTTCTAGCAGTTTTGGGGTGGAGTCTTTTGGGTTTTCCACATAAAGTATCATATCATCTGCAAAGAGTGAGAGTTTGACTTCCTCTTTGCCGATTTGGATGCCTTGATTTCTTTTTGTTGTCTGATTGCTGTGGCTAGGACTTCTAATACTATGTTGAATAGCAGTGGTGAGAGTGGACATCCCTGCCGCATTCCTGACCTTAGGGGAAAAGCTCTCAGCTTTTCCCCATTGAGAATGATATTCGCTGTAGGTTTTTCGTAGATGGCTTTTATGATATTGAGGTATGTACCCTCTATCCCTATACTCTGAAGAGTTTTGATCAAGAAAGGATGCTGTACTTTGTCAAATGCTTTTTCTGCATCTATTGAGAGGATCATATGATTCTTGTTCTTTCTTTTGTTAATGTATTGTATCACGTTGATTGATTTGCGGATGTTGAACCAGCCTTGCAGCCCAGGGATAAATCCCACTTGGTCGTGGTGAATAATCCTTTTAATGTACTGTTCGATCCTATTGGCTAGTATTTTGGTGAGAATTTTTGCATCCATGTTCATCAAAGATATTGGTCTGTAATTCTCCTTTTTGATGGGATCTTTCTCTGGTTTTGGGATCAAGGTAATGGTGGCCTCATAAAATGAATTTGGAAGTTTTCCTTCCATTTCTATTTTTTGGAAGAGTTTCAGGAGAATAGGTATTAATTCTTCTTTAAATGTCTGATAGAATTCCCCTGGGAAGCCATCTGGCCCTGGGCTTTTGTTTGTTGGGAGATTTTTGATGACTGCTTCAATTTCATTAGTGGTTATAGGTCTGTTCAGGTTTTCTATTTCTTCCTGGTTCAGTTTTGGTAGTTGATACATCTCTAGGAATGCACCCATTTCTTCCAGGTTATCTAATTTGCTGGCATAGAGTTGCTCATAATATGTTCTTAGAATAGTTTGTATTTCTTTGGTGTTGGTTGTGATCTCTCCTCTTTCATTCATGATTTTGTTGATTTGGGTCATTTCTCTTTTCTTTTTGATCAGTCTGGCCAGCGGTTTATCAATCTTGTTAATTCTTTCAAAGACCCAGCTCCTAGTTTCGTTGATCTGTTCTACTGTTCTTTTGGTTTCTATTTCATTGATTTCTGCTCTGATCTTTATTATTTCTCTTCTCCTGCAGGGTTTAGGCTTTATTTGCTGTTCTTTCTCCAGCTCCTTCAGGTGTAGGGTTAGGTTGTGTATTTGAGACCTTTCTTGTTTCTTGAGAAAGGCTTGTATTGCTATATACTTTCCTCTCAGGACTGCCTTTGCTGTATCCCAAAGATTTTGAACAGTTGTGTTTTCATTTTCATTGGTTTCCATGAATTTTTTTAATTCTTCTTTAATTTCCTGGTTGACCCATTCATTCTTTAGTAGGATGTTCTTAGCCTCCATGTATTTGAGTTCTTTCTGACTTTTGTCTTGTGATTGTGTTCTAGTTTCAAAGCATTGTGGTCTGAAAATATTCAAGGAATAATCCCAATCTTTTGGTCTCGGTTGAGACCTGATTTGTGACCTAGGATGTGATCAATTCCGGAGAATGTTCCATGGGCACTAGAGAAGAATGTGTATCTGTTGCTCTGGGATGAAATGTTCTGAATATATCTGTTAAGTCCATTTGGTCCAGCGTGTCATTTAAAGTCTTTATTTCCTTGTTGATCTTTTGCTTAGATGATCTGTCCATTTCAGTCAGGGGGATATTAAAGTCCCCCACTATTATTGTATTGTTGTCAATGTGTTTCTTTGCTTTTGTTATTAATTGCCTTATATAATTGGCTGCTCCCACGTTAGGGGCATAGATATTTACAATTGTCAAATCTTCTTGTTGGATAGACCATTTAAGTAGGATATAGTGTCCTTCTTCATCTCTTATTACAGTCTTTGTTTTATAATCTAATTTGTCTGATATAAGGATTGCCACCCCAGCTTTCTTTGGTGTCCATTAGCATGGTAAATGGTTTTCCACCCCCTCACTTTCAATCTGGGGGTGTCTTTGGGTCTAAAATGAGTCTCCTGCAGACAGCATATTGATGGGTCTTGTTTTTCAATCCAATTCGATAGCCTGTGACTTTTGATTGGGGCATTTAGCCCATTTACATTCAGGGTAAATATTGAAAGACATGAATTTAGTGCCATTGTATTGCCTGTAAGGTGACTGTTCCTGTATATTGTCTGTTCCTTTCTGATCTATGCTGCTTTTAGGCTCTCTCTTTGCTTAGAGGACCCCTTTCAATATTTCTTGGAGGGTTGGTTTCGTGTTTGCAAATTCTTTCAGTTTTTGTTTGTCCTGGAAGCTTTTCTCTCTCCTTCAATTTTCAATGAGAGCCTAGCTGGATATAGTATTCTTGGCTGCATATTTTTCTCGTTTAGTGCTCTGAAGATATCATGCCAGTCCTTTCTGGCCTGCCAGGTCTCTGTGGATAGGTCTATTGCCAATCTAATGTTTCTACCATTGTAGGTTACATATCTCTTCTCCTGAGCTGCTTTCAGGATTTTCTCTTTGTCTCTGAGACTCGTAAGTTTTACTATTAGATGTCAGGGTGTTGACCTATTTTTATTGATTTTGAGAGGGGTTCTCTGTGCCTCCTGGATTTTGATGCCTGTTTCGTTCCTCACATTAGGGAAGTTCTCTGCTATTATTTGCTCCAATATACCTTCTGCCCCCCTCTCTCTCTTTCTTCTTCTTCTGGGATTCCAATTATTCTAATGTTGTTTCATCTTATCATATCGCTTATCTCTCGAATTCTACCCTTGTGATCCTGTAGTTGTTTCTTTCTCTTTTTCTCGGCCTCTTTGTTTTCCATCATTTGATCTTCTATATCAGTGATTCTCTCTTCTGCCTCATTTATCCTAGCAGTTAGTGCCCCCATTTTTGATTGCACCTCATTAATAGCCTTTTTGATTTCGACTTGGTTAGATTCTAGTTCTTTTATTTCTCCAGAAAGGGTTTCCCTAACAACTTCCACGCTTTTTTCAAGCCCAGCTAGTATCTTTAAAGTCATGATTCTGAACTCTAGGTCTGACATCGTACTAATGTCCGTATTTATAGGTCCCTGGCTCTCGGTAGTACCTCTTGTTCTTTTTGCTGAGGTGATTTTTTTCATCTTGTCATTTTGTCCAGAGTAGAATAGATGAATGAGAGAACAAAATGCTAACAGGTTAACAACATCCCCAGCAAATATACTCTATACAAATCAGAAAAGACCTGAAACCAGGGGAAAAGAAAGGGAAAGAAAGAAAATAGAAAGAGAAAAGAAAGGAAAAAAAGAAAAAGATAAACACAAAAACAGAACAATCCAAAAAAAAAAAAAAAACGAAACCAGAATATGATCAAATATGATCAGGCTAGTGCATAGATCAGTGCCACACACTAGATTTTGGGTATATTTTGGTCTGTTAGAAAAAAGTGCCTCCTAAAATTTTAAAGGAAGAAAGACTTATATATGTACAAAATAAGGGTTGATACAATGAAGGGATGCAAGATGACTGTAAAGATGAAAATTATAAAAGATTTTATAAGAGGAATTGATAAGAAGTTTTTTGAAAAAAGAAAGAAGAAGATTAAAAAAAAAAGAAAAGGAAAGGGAGAGAATGTGATCAGGCAGGAGACTAGAACAAAGCCATACACTAGTGATTTAGGGTATATTTTGATCTGTTAGAAGAAACTATCTCAAAATTTTCAAGAGAGAACAACTTATATATATATATATATATATATATATATGCCAAAATTAAGGGTAACTACTATGAAAGGATAAAATATGACTCTAAAAATGAAAAATAAAAAATGTTTTTTTAAAAAAGGGATTGATAAGATGGGTGAAAAAGGGAAAAAGAAAAATTAAAAAAAAACAGTTAAAAAAATTAACTTTGAAAAACTAATGAATTATGGTAAAAAAAAGCCATGAATTCTATGTGCAGTATTCCCCTAGCGCTGGAGTTCTCCCGTTCTCCTTGATTGGTAAACTTGGTCTGGCTTGCTGGCTCTTCGTGCTGATGATCTGGGGGAGGGGCCTGTTGCTGTGGTTCCCAAATATCTTTGCAGGAGGTGGAATTGCCCTGCACTTGTCGGTCCCGGTTAAGCAAGCTGCTCGGGTTTACTCTCAGGAGCTTTTGTTCCCTGGAAGCTCTGGTACAGCTTTGGAGGACCAGGGTGAAAATGGTGGCCTCCCAATCTCCACCCGGAGAAGCTGAGAACTCCGGGCCCCGCTCCTCAGTCCACCCCTAGAGAAAAGCAGTCAGTCACTCCCATCTCCCCAGTCTCTGGTCTCACTCCGTGCTCTCCTGGCCTGTGACCAAGCATTTCTATCTCTGGCTCCCCACCCCATGTGGAGTCTCCAAACCCAGCAGATCCCTGTGGTGCACTCCCGCGCCGCTCCTCCTGGGGAGGGAGGGGCGTCTTCCCGGATCTGCCGCTTCTTGGGTCCCTGCTGGAGGAGCAGTGGCCCGACTGGGCCGCGGATCACAGTTTATGGCAACCCCGAGCTGAGAGCCCGCGCCTCGGCTCCGTCTCTGCAGCTGGCTTCCCCGCTCCAATACGTGGGAGCTCTGCTGCACTCAGGCACCCCCAGTCTTTCTGTGACCCCGAGGGTCCTGAGAACACACTGTCCCGCGAGGGTTCCATCCCCCGCTTAGCCACTGGAGCTACGTCCCTCAGCGGAGTCGACTTTAAAATTTCCGATTTTGTGCTCCGGGGCTCTATCACTTGCCAGAAGCAGCCGACGGAGGCCCCCTCCCCCACCGTCTATCCTCCCGAATATCGCCTTGGATTCACTTCTTTGCATGTCCTACCGTCCAGTAAGTGGTCACTTCTCTGTTCAGAGAGTTGTTGCTACTCTCTTCTTTGGTCTCCTGTTGAGTTCGTAGGTATTCAGAATGGTTTGATCCCTATTCAGCTGAATTCCTGAGACCAGACGAAATCCAGGTCTCCTACTCCTCCGCCATCTTGCTCCACCCCCCTCTCAACTTTATTTTTCTTTTAGGAATTTAATTTATTTAATTTATTTTGATGGATCAATCAATTCTAACAACATACTGAAGAATGCAGTACTCAAAAGCAGAAAATACCATATAATGACAGTTTTTGCTCATAGTCTGTATGTTACTTATTACTTGGGATCTGTGGCAAGTTGACACATACAAAGCCATAGTCTGAGAAAGCTATCAGCTAAAACAACAACAACAAACACAAACATGTCACAAATATGTCTCGGCTACTGTCAGCCCTTTTGGGATTGATGAGTCAGTATGGTTGAGTTCTAGCCATTTCTCTCCCACTGACTCGGTAAAAGCCTGTCCCCCACACAGCCTGGCTCCTGGCCACACTCAGTGACAGAGACCTAATGACTGGTGAGGCTCCGAGGTTGTGGATAAAAGCCAGCTTATGTGTTCCGTGTTATCAGGAAAATGAAAATGGAAAATTTTTAAATTCTCATTTGAATTTGAAGACACTCAGGAATACACCCCAGACTTCAATTTGTCCTATAAATATGTAGGAAGGTGGAATTTCCATGCAACAGGTTTTCTTAATTAAACAATAATTGTTCCTCCTTAGACATCTATATTGCCACTTCTAAAAATTGTACTTCATGTTCAGCGTTTGAGAAATGATGACTAGTTTGCATTCTGATTTTCTATCAGTCTTCTTTTATTTTAATTTCTTTCTTAACTGTGATTTTATAATAGTTAGGGAGCAAATAGTTTTCTGAGGAAATGACTGATCTTGCTATGCATGAGAGGGAAATGGCATTCAGAGGACAGAAATTGGATTTAGGAACTGTTCCAGAAAACATATTTTCTCAAAAGTCAGCTATGCCTATCTCTCTCTCTCTCTCTCTCCTTTTATCTCGGAGTCATGGAAGCAAGCAATCCTTTAAGTTAAACCATACAGAGTAATTATTTCTGTAGACCAAAAACAGTCGAACAGTGGCAAGTGTACATGATTCAACCTAATGACACAACACTCAGATCACCAGCTTCATTGATGTGATGCATAGACACTTTCCCTCACAAAAATTCACCCAAACCAGATTCCTCAAAGTGGCATGTCTTAGTTAGCAAACACACTGCAAATCTGGCAATACACGGACATGGAGTGAGGCCAAACTGGCAGTTGTTGGTGAGATGTAATGAAGAGGAGCTTGACGACGCCACCCCAGTGGCCAGTGTAGGAGGCCACCATTAGTGATTTGTGTTCTTGTTCTTTAGCAGGTGCAGCACAGTTAAGCTGCCAGCATGATTTTCTCATTTTCTAAGTCTTTAAGTCTGAGCATCAGCTGGAGGCTAGGCGAGAAAAGGTGAAGGGGCATCTGGGTCAAGTGATTAAAAAACCGCACCTACTTTACAATTTCCCTCAAGTGTGGACCTCTGAGCAGGCTGATGGTCTATTATGGAAGATGATGGCACACAGAGCTAGATGTTAAGGAGAAAATGACCTAGCAGGAAAAGAATTAAAAGAATGTCATCCTTGTTTGCTCTGGCTCATTTTTTTAATACACCAGTCACCTTGACATTTCTAAAAGAATTTTTCAAGAGCGTTAAGTTCAAAAAGTATGCAACTTGTCCAGATAGAATGTTCAGGATCACTAGGTGGGCTTAATACATTTTGGCTGTGCTAGTCCTCCCCCAAGGGTGTGACTTAGATCTCACTTAATCAACAGGCAGCAGTACTCCCGCTTGTGAGAAAGTATTTTCTATTTTGGATGGCCAGGAGTCCAGGAGAGTCCCCTTGGCTGAACATCAGCATTGTTTGGTGCTTGTGATGCTTGCTCAGTGACCTTAAATAAGCAGTTCATACTTAGCAATCCCCAGCCCTTTAACAACAGGACAATGAAAATGGTGGATGTGTTCTAATCGTGCAAAAGGATTTCTTCATTGCACAAAGCACATCCAATGTGAAAAGCAACTGAATCTCTCTTGCACTTTCAGGATTGTGTTTTTTTGTGTAGAGTTTGGTGTATCACCCATCTGCCTATTGGGGAATTCTTTTTTTTTATTGTATTTTTTTAATTTTTTATTGTTATGTTAATCACCATACATCATTAGTTTTTGATGTAGTGTTCCATGATTCATTGTCTGTGCATAACACCCAGTGCTCCAGGCAGAACGTGCCCTCTTTAATACCCATCACCAGGCTAACCCATCCCCCCAACCCCCTCCCCTCTAGAAACCTCAGTTTGTTTTTCAGAGTCCATCGTCTCTCATGGTTCGTCTCCCCCTCTGACTTACTCCCCTTCATTCTTCCCCTCCTGCTATCTTCTTTCTTTTTTTTTAAACATATATTGCATTATTTGTTTCAGAGGTACAGATCTGTGATTCAACAGTCTTGCACAATTCACAGCGCTCACCATAGCACATACCCTCCCCAATGTCTATAACCCAGCCACCCCATCCCTCCTATCCCCCACCACTCCAGCAACCGTCAGTTTGTTTCCCGAGGTTAAAAATTCCTCATACCAGCGAGGTCATATGATACATGTCTTTCTCTGATTGACTTTTTTCACTCAGCATAACACCCTCCAGTTCCATCCACGTCATTGCAAATGGCAAGATCTCATTCCTTTTAATGGCTGCATAATATTCCATTGTGAATAGATACCACAACTTTATCCATTCATCTTTTGACGGACATCTTGTCTCTTTCCACAGTTTGGCTATTGTGGACATTGCTGCTATAAACATTGGGGTGCACGTACCCCTTCGGATCCCTACATTTGTATCTTTGGGGTAAATACCCATTAGTGCAATTGCTGGATCGTATGGTAGCTCTATTTTCAACTGTTGAAGGAACCTCCATACTGTTTTCCAGAGTAGTTGCACCAGCTTGCATTCCCACCAACAGTGTACAAGGGTTCCCCTTTCTCCACACCCCTGCCAACATCTGTCATTTCCTGACTTGTTAATTCTAGCCATTCTGACTGGTTTGAGGTGGTATCTCATTGAGGTTTTGATTTGGATTTCCCTGATGCCAAGGGATGTTGAGCACTTTTTCATTTGTCTGTTGGCCATTTGGATGTCTTCTTTGGAAAAATGCCTGTTCATGTCTTCTGCCCATTTCTTGATTGGATTATTTGTTCTTTGGGTGTTGAGTTTGATAAGTTCTTTATAGATTTTGGATACTAGCCCTTTATCTGATATGTCATTTGCAAATATCTTCTCCCATTCTGTCCGTTGTTTTTGGTTTTGTGGACTGTTCCTTTTGCTGTGCAAAAGGTTTTTATCTTGATGAAATCCCAATAGTTCATTTTTGCCCTTGCTTCCCTTGCCTTTGGCGATGTTTCTAGGAAGAAGTGGCTGCGGCTGAGGTCGAAGAGGTTGCTACCTGTGTTCTCCTTTAGGATTTGGATGGACTCCTGTCTCACGTTTAAGTCTTTCAACCATTTGGAGTCTATTTTTGTGTGTGGTGTAAGAAAATGGTCCAGTTTCATTCTTCTGCATGTGGCTGTCCAATTTTCCCAACACCATTTGTTGAAGAGACTGTCTTTATTCCATTGGATATTCTTTCCTGTATTGTCAAAGATTAGTTGACCATAGAGTTGAGGGTCCATTTCTGGGCTCTTGATTCTGTTCCATTGATCTATGTGTCTGTTTTTGTGCCAGTACCATACTGTCTTGATGATGACAGCTTTGTAACAGAGCTGGAAGTCTGGAATTGTGATGCCACCAGCTTTGCTTTTCTTTTTCAACATTCCTCTGGCTATTCAGGGTCTCTTCTGCTTCCATACAAATTTTAGGATTATTTGTTCCATTTCTTTGAAAAAAGTGGATGGTATTGTGATGGGGATTGCATTGAATGTGTAGATTGCTCTAGGTAGCATTGACATCTTCACAATGATTGTTCTTCCAATCCATGAGCGTGGAACGTTTTTCCATTTCTTTGTGTCTTCTTCAATTTCTTTCCTGAGTATTTTATAGTTTTCTGAGTACAGATCCCTTACCTCTTTGGTTAAATTTATTCCTAGGTATCTTATGGTTTTGGGTGCAATTGTGAATGGGATCGACTCCTTGATTTGTCTCTCTTCTGTCTTGTTGTTGGTGCATAGGAATGCCACTGATTTCTGTGCATTGATGTTATATCCTGCTACTTAACTGAAATGCTGTATGAGTTCTAGAAGTTTTGGGGTGGAGTCTTTTGGGTTTTCCACATAAAGTATCATATCATCTGCAAAGAGTGAGAGTTTGACTTCTTTATTGCCGATTTGGATGCCTTTGATTTTTTTTGTTGTTGTTGTCTGATTGCTGTGGCTCGGACTTCTAATACTACGTTGAATAGCAGTGGTGATGGTGGACATCGCTGCCGCGTTCCTGACCTTAGGGGAAAAGCTCTCAGCTTTGCCCCATTGAGAATGATATTCGCTGTAGGTTTTTCATAGATGGCTTTTATGATATTGAAGTATGTACCCTCTATCCCTATACTCTGAAGAGTTTTGATCAAGAAAGGATGCTGTACTTTGTCAGATGCTTTTTCTGCATCTATTGAGAGGATCATATGATTCTTGTTCTTTCTTTTGTTAATGTATTGTATCACGTTGATTGATTTGCAGATGTTGAACCAGCCTTGCAGCCCAGGGATAAATCCCACTTGATCATGGTGAATAATCCTTTTAATGTACTGTTGGATCCTATTGGCTAGTATTTTGGTGAGAATTTTTGCATCCATGTTCATCAAGGATATTGGTCTGTAATTCTCCGTTTTGATGGGGTCTTTGTCTGGTTTGGGGATCAAGGTAATGGTGGCCTCATAAAATGAGTTTGGAAGTTTTCCTTCCATTTCTATTTTTTGGAAGAGTTTCAGGAGAACAGGTATTCTACTTTAAATGTCTGATAGAATTCCCCTGGGAAGCCATCTGGCCCTGGGCTTTTGTTTGTTGGGAGATTTTTGATGATTGCTTCAATTTCCTTAGGGGTTATAGGTCTGTTCAGGTTTTCTATTTCTTCCTGGCTCAATTTTGGTAGTTGAAACATCTCTAGGAATGCACCCATTTCTTCCAGGTTATCTAATTTGCTGGCATAGAGTTGCTCATAATATGTTCTTATAATTGTTTGTATTTCTTTGGTGTTGGTTGTGATCTCTCCTTTTTCATTCATGATTTTGTTGATTTGGGTCATTTCTCTTTTCTTTTTGATACGTCTGGCCAGCGGTTTATCAATCTTGTTAATTCTTTCAGAGAAACAGCTCCTAGTTTCATTGATCTGTTCTACTGTTCTTTTGGTTTCTATTTCATTGATTTCTGCTCTGATCTTTATTATTTCTCTTCTCCTGCTGGGTTTAGGCTTTTTTTGCTGTTCTTTCTCCAGCTCCTTTAGGTGTAGGGTTAGGTTGTGTATTTGAGCCTTTTCTTGTTTCTTGAGAAAGGCTTGTATTCCTATATACTTTCCTCTTAAGACTGCCTTTGCTGTATCCCAAAGATTTTGAACAATTTTGTTTTCATTTTCATTGGTTTCCATGAATTTTTTTAATTCTTCTTTAATTTCCTGGTTGACCCACTCATTCTTCAGTAGGATGCTCTTTAGCCTCCATGTATTTGAGTTCTTTCCGACTTTCCTGTTGTGATTGAGTTCTAGTTTCAAAGCACTGTGGTCTGAAAATATGCAAGGAATAATCCCAATCTTTTGGTATCAGTTGAGACCTGATTTGTGACCTAGGATGTGATCGATTCTGGAGAATGTTCCATGGGCACTAGAGAAGAATGTGTATTCCATTGCTTTGGGATGGAATGTTCTGAATATATCTGTGAAGTCCATTTGGTCCAGTGTGTCATTTAAAGTCTTTATTTCCTTGTTGATCTTTTGCTTAGATGATTTGTCCATTTCAGTTGGGGGATGTTAAAGTCCCCCACTATTATTGTATTGTTGTCAATGTGTTTCTTTGCTTTTGTTATTAATTGCCTTATAAATGTGGCTGCTCCCATGTTCGGGGCATAGATATTTACAATTGTTAGATCTTCTTGTTGGATAGACCCTTTAAGTAAGATATAGTGTCCTTCTTCATCTCTTATTACAGTCTTTGTTTTAAAATCTAATTTGTCTGATATAAGAATTGCCACCGCAGCTTTCTTTTGGTGTCCATTAGCATGGTAAATGGTTTTCCACCCCCTCACTTTCAATCTGGGGGTGTCTTTGTGTCTAAAATGAGTCTCCTGCAGACAGCATATTGATGGGTCTTGTTTTTTAATCCAATCTGATGGCCTGTGTCTTTTGATTGGGGCATTTAGCCCATTTACATTCAGGGTAACTATTGAAAGATATGTATTTAGTGCCATTGTATTGCCTGTAAGGTGACTGTTCCTGTATATTGTCTGTGTTCCTTTCTGATCTATGCTGCTTTTAGGCTCTCTCTTTGCTTAGAGGACCCCTTTCAATATTTCTTTTAGGGCTGGTTTCGTGTTTGCAAATTCTTTCAGTTTTTGTTTGTCCTGGAAGCTTTTTCTCTCTCCTTCAATTTTCAGTGAGAGCCTAGCTGGATAATGTATTCTTGGCTGCATATTTTTCTCGTTTAGTGCTCTGAAGATATCATGCCAGTCCTTTCTGGCCTGCCAGGTCTCTGTGGATAGGTCTGTTGCCAATCTAATGTTTCTACCATTGTAGGTTACATATCTCTTCTCCTATTGGGAAATTCTATTAGACTAATTTCCATTAAAACACCCAACAGGGAGAGAGCACAGTTTAAAATGAAAATCTATACCTGCAATATCATGTAATGCAGTGTGCAGTCATAACACAATGATGGATTAGGAAATGGCTCATGGAGTAGTCAACATTTGAGATAGATTTTTGAAGGGAAGTAGGATTTTGCCACAGGCAGGCTGGGCTTGCCAAATCTTGGGTTCAGATCCAGACCTTGTCATTTAATAACTATGTGTCTTTTGGGGAGTTTAGGAACCATGATGCAACCCGTTACCTAGTCTACAGTTCTATGGAAACAGGAATTCCTCTCTTGTAGGGCAGCAGTGAGGATGAACAATTTACATAACCCAGTGATTCCATCGGTCGATATGTGGTAAGTACTTATAAACATCTTACTGCCTGCAGTCCTACTGTTTTGCTGTTATTATTACCATATTACCACTTGTGGCAGATTGCATTGTTTGCCCTAAATCTCCCCCCACTCCATATCCACACCCTTGCCTAAGTGAGGGGGTTGGGAAACATTTGCCACTTGACTTTGTGCTTGAGCATGCAACTTGGTTTGACCAAGAACCTGAAAGAAGAAGGGATAGTTTTCCAGCCTGGTGCCTAGGACAAAGGGTCCTTCTGCATTTCTACTTTCCTTTTCATGTTTCTGCCACTGACTTGAGAGGAGTTCCCCTGAATTGCTGCTGCCCCTTCAGCCAGAGTGAACACACATGGGACAGAGCTACACTTGGCAGCCCACGTACTTGCACCGAGAAGCAACACCTTCACCAAGCCAATCTGGAGTAGAATGGCTGGCAAAACCCAGCCTAGATCAGCTAGTTGAATGGTAGACACATGGAAGAGACCTATGAGTAATAATATGTGATTGCTGTGTTGAGCCACTGAGTTTAGGACATTTTGTTCTGCAACAATAGCTAACTGATACACTATTCTTGTTAATTTCCTGAGCAGAGGAAGTAGATGAGCAAAAGCATGGTGGAGGATATGTCAAATGGACATTGGAAACAGTGGGACAACTCAGTGTGTATGAAAGAACCATGGAAGAGCATGCTGAACTAAGTGGAGGCCACAGAGGATTTTGATGATAAAACTAAAAAATCCAGGCATTGCAATTTTACAGCAGTAGCCATTGGAGGCTCTCGGGAGGTTGGCATATCCGAGCAAGGTTTTTGGGGAGGTGATCAGACAGCAGATCTTTTAGACGCAGGCAACACAGGGGACAGGGTGGGCTGCCAGGCACCACTGCTTCTCACACCCTCTTCCCTTGCCACTGGCTGATGTTGCCTTGTGGTGGCTCTCCCCTCTTTCACCTTCTCCAGGGTGGCCTTCATCATTTTTTTTTACCTGATTTTACCATTTATAAGTACAGAGGACACAGAGAGGTGGTGTTCTTGGTCCCCTCTCCTTCTGTGGCAAATCCATTGTTCAGAACACTGTCTTGGCCTGAGATTGTGGTCTAGACTAGCATAACAGAGATGCACTGAATACATGATCCACAAACTACCCTGTGGTGATTGCAGCTCCAGTGACCTAAGAGCTGCCCTCTGAAGAAGGGCTTCTAGGACACTGGGGGAAAGTGAGCAGAAACAATAGAAGAAATCCAAAGGGTCGTGACTCACTGGGGTCTTGACAGACACAAACTTCCCTACACTGACCTGTCTGTCTATGGCAGGCCATTCTCAGTGGGACGGACAGGCCTGGGAGTTTCAGTGATATGAAAATGAGAGAGAATTACAGGCAGTGCCAGGATCCAAGAAAGCCCTGGACTTACTACATCCCCTGCTCCATGGAGGCAGCCCTCAGTCCTCCCGGGTCATCCCTTTCTAAGAAACCCAATCAGGAGGAAGGATAGAGCTGGCTAAAGGGGTTGCTTCTAAAACCATAATCAGACATTATAAGCTTATCATCTTTCAAGATTCAGAAACATTTAAATCCCTACACAGTTTCTGGAGCCACATTTAAATCATAGCTCTACCACCAATGAGCTGCATGCCTCAGGCTCCTTATCCCTAGCAGGGTTGAGAGTGCCCCTCCCAGGCTTTCTGCAAGGGTGGCACTGTTAGGAGTGTCTCCTTCCTGTGTACATGCCTGTGTTTGAATTTCCCCTTTTTATAAGGAAAACAGTCATATTGGATTAGGGGACCACCCCACTCTACTATGACCTTAAGTTAACTAATTACAACTGCAATGATCCCATTGCCAAATAAGGTCACATTTTGAGGTTTTGTGAGTTACAATTTCAACATATGAATTTGGGTGGGACATAATTCAATCCATAATAATTAGTGTCATGATTATTGTTAATAATATATAATTATAAGATGAAAGGAAACATTATAAAATCCTAACTCATAGTTTTGGGAGGATTAAATGGGACTTACTGGTAAATTGACAAATAGAAGGTGCTCAAGAAATTTTCTTTTGCTTCTTCACTACCCCTGAAAGTAGAAGATATTTGCTCATATTCCCATTGGCCCAACACCCAGACTTGTATTTCTAGTTTTATCCTAGCTTCAGGTATACATGTATGTCATCTATGACATTTTGTTTACATAAACTTCTGTTCTCCCTCCTTAACACTATTTTGAAATACATTTAACACATTGCCTTGTGTTAAAGTGTTCTTATTTATTATTTATCATAGTTGGGTAATATTCTACAGAGTAAAAAATGCCATAATTTATTTAATAGTTTCCATAATTTAAGTGAACTTAAGATGTTTAGATTGTATATGATTTTTGTTCTATGATAAAACAGCACAACTATGAACATCTTTGACCCAGCCACGAATTACGGGAACTAAATTTTGTGTGGAGTATTTCCTCATGATTTTATTTGTATTTCTCGAGAACTGGAAGGGTCAAACACTATTCCCTGTAAGTGGTGACTATTTATATTCCCTCCTGTGTGTGTGCTGTCTGTTCCTGTCTCTTCGTGGGGATTTATCCTTACCTGCCCCCAAATCTGTAAGAAGACTGGCTCATTCTGCAGAGCTGATCCAAATCTCCTGGCCTAACACTTATTTCAAACTTACTTAAATCTGACATAAAAACCCTTCAGGACAGGCTGGACCAGGTAGTCCCTGTATGTGTGAGCACTCACCAGGTAGAATGTCCTGCCAGCCTCCTAATGAATGCTCCCATGATTCACAAATAGACCATGAAAGAGGGGAGTGGGAAGATGAGGGATGCCACAGGCTGTCTGGAAAGTCAGCAGAGGAGAGGTAGACTCTTCTTATTATTTAATATGTATAACATGACTTTATTTTGCTTTGTCTTTTCATTTCCTATGTAGTGCTGTTAAGAATTACTAAATATATGGTCAACTAATCTTTGACAAAGCAGGAAAGAACATCCAATGGAAAAAAGACAATCTCTTCAGTAAAGGGTGTTGGGAAAACTGGACAGCCACATGCAGAAGAATGGAACTGGACCACTTTTTTACACCATACATAAAAATATATTCAAAGTGGATGAAAGACCTCAATGTGAGACAGGACTCCATCAAAATCCTGGAGAAGAACAAAGGCAGCAACCTCTTTGAACTTGGCTGCCACAACTTTTTGCTAGACATGTGTCCAGGGGCAAAGGAAACAAAAGCAAAAATGAACTACTAGGACTTCATCAGGATAAAAAGCTTTTACACAGCAAAGGAAACAATCAGCAAAACTAAAAGGCAACCTATGGAATGGAGAAGATATTTGCAAATGTCTTATCAGATAAAAGTCTAGTACCCAAAACCTATAAAGAACTTATCAGACTCAACACCCAAACAAAAACAAACCAACAAAAAACAAAACAAAACAACAAAAAACACACAGTCAAGAAAACATGAACAGATATTTCTCTAAGGAAGACATACAAATGCCCAACAGACACATGAAAAAATGCTCAACATCACTCATCATCAGGGAATACAAATCAAAACCTCAATGAGATACCACCTCACACCTGTCAGAATGGCTAAAATTAACAACTCAGATAACAACAGATGTTGGTGAGGATGCGGGGAGAGGGAAACTCTCTTGCACTGCTGGTGGGAATGCAAACTAGTGCAGCCACTCTGGAAAACAGTATGCAGTTTCCTCAAGCAGCTAAAAATAGAGCTACCTTATGACCCAGCAATTGCACCACTAGGTATTTATCCAAAAGATACAAAAGTAGTGATTCGAAGGGGCACATGCACCCCAATGCTTATAGTAGCAATGTCTACAATCGCCAAAATATGGAAAGAGCCATTGGATGTCCATTGATGGCTAGATAAAGAAGATGTGGTATATATATATGATTAGAGATCTACACACACACACACACACACACACACACACACACACACACACACACACAATGGAATATTACTTGGCCATCAAAAAGAATGAAATCTTGCCATTTGCAATGATGTGGATGGAACTGGAGTGTATAATGCTAAGCAAAATAAGTCAGTAAGAGAAAGACAGATACCATATAATTTCACTCATATGTGGAATTTAAGAAACAAAACATGAACATAAAGGAAGGGAAGGAAAAATAAAATAAGATAAAAATAGAGGGAGAGGCAAACCTAGGGAACAAACTGAGGGTTGCTGGATGGGAGGTGGGTGGGGGGATGGGGTAACTGGGTGATGGGTGATGGGCATGAAGGAGGACACTTCATGTAATGAGCACTGGGTGTTGTATGCAGCTGATGAATCACTAAACACTACCCTGAACGTAATAATATACTATATGTTAACTAACTTGAATTTAAATTAAAAAAAGAATTACTAAATAAATTGACATGTAAAACTGTCCCCTAAGTGGCATCCCTGGCCCATAGACTCTGTGCACTTGGACCTTTGAGAAAGCCAGGGGTGGATCACCTCATTATAGCTAAGTGCAAAGCTCATCCACTCTGTCCTGCTGGTATAATCACCACCAAGCATGGGCAAGCTGTCAAGATTTTATTTAGTGGGATTTCCCCTCCTCTACTTCACCCTCCAAGGAGAAATGCCCTGAAAGGCACCAGTTAAAGTGGGGGCAGAAGAGCTGGGCCCACTTTTTACCTACTCAGAGTCTAGAAAGGTAGACATCCTGCAGGAAACAGGACCTTTACATTGCAAAGGAGGGAGAGAGAGACAGACAAACAGAGCAAAACTTATAGATTAGAGACTTTGGATGCATATTAACCCATTGCAACATGCAGATACAATTTCATTCCTAATTCAAAGAAACTGCACAAAAAAAGAAAGATTATGACATGTATATGGCAACCGGAAATTTGAACAGTAACTGGATATTTGTTTATATTGACATTTTTCTTCTACATTTTTATGTATGGTAATAGTATTATGGTTATATACATATTTTTAAAGAGAATTTATCTTTCAGCAGGACATGAACATTTACAGGATGAAATGATCAGATGGTAAGCTTATAGAGAAGCAAGTTGGCACTTACTAAAAAGTGACACGGGTTTTTCACTGGAAGTCTCCACCCCATAGATGTCAAGATGATGAGAATTTTCTCAAGGGACGTTCAGCAGCCCAAGAGAAGAATTCTCCAAAGTCTTGTCAACAGTGGGTGAAGGGTAGGACACATGCGGGTCACCTTTGCTCTGGAAGATGCAGGAAGAGATGGGGTGCTGGTGTCCAGCACCAGCATCCAAGGAGTGCTATTTTTGCCCAGTCTCACACTGAAAAGCCCTGGACCCCACCCTGCCTTCTGTTGTGCCTATGTATGCAATGAGAGATGCTCTAGCTTTCATTTCCCCAGACGCTGAATCTATGTGCCTGGTGGTCCCTGCACTCCCTCCACATCACTGCCCCCAGTCCTGCAGCTCCCCAGACATTTCTGAAGCAGAGCCCTGCCCCTCCAAGCCCCTTCCTGGTTTTGCTCAGGATGCAGCCCTGAAGCTATTGCACAGCTGGGGACCACTCTTCCAACATGAAATCCCCTCTCACTGGCCTGCATTCCTAACTCCACTCTGAGTCCTGGTGCCCTACAGGAACAAATAAGTAACATAGCTCAGCTCTTGCTAGGCTGGTTCGGGAGCCTGTGGTGATCCCTGGGAGGCCTGGCTCCAGCACACACTTTCATCCACCGAGTGGTCAATAAGTAGGCACTTGCTTAATCAGCTGTGTAGATGTGTTAGTTGATGGAGAATATACAGTACCTTTTGTCAGTGGGTTTTGTCTTGGTTGGATAGTATGAATATACCAAATGACAGAAGACACCCAGAGGTTCCACTGGGAGGATGGCTCCCCAGGGGCAGGACAGAAAGATCAGTGTGGGTGGCAGTCAACTCCACACTATGGTGAAAGGCACGTCTATGGAATTCAGGCAAAACCAGCCTATCATGACAGAGGTCAGATCAGAAGTTGCCCTGGCTGTGTGGGGAAGAAGGTCAGCTGGAGAGGAACATGAAGGGAACTGCTAGAGTCATGAACATAGTCTATATCTTGATTTGGGGTGGCAATGATGTCATCTGTCAGGTCTCACCCAACTAGAGGGAAGGATACTTCTCTGAGAACACTTTTTTATATAGTTGTGATTTTTGAGATCATGTTTATGTTTTACATATTGAATAAATAAAACTAAATCAAAGCGTGCCTATGTGGCTGTCTTTAGGCATCTGCCTTCGGCTTGGGTCATGATCCCAGGGTTCTGTGATAGAACCCTGCATTGGGCTCCCTACTCTGCAGGAA
Source organism: Zalophus californianus (assembly GCF_009762305.2). Lineage (NCBI taxonomy): Eukaryota > Metazoa > Chordata > Mammalia > Carnivora > Otariidae > Zalophus > Zalophus californianus. The sequence goes on from NC_045602.1 coordinate 92,205,003, forward strand.
GCCTGCTTCTCCCTCTCCCACTCTCCCTGCTTGCTTTCCCTCTCTTGATGTGTCTTGTCTCTCCTTGTCAAATAAATAAATAAAATCTTAAAAATAAATAAATCAATCAAAAGGGTGGAAGAAATCAGCTGGCTACCAGTGGTCAAGAGAAAGCCACCTACTCTCTATCACCTACAAACCAAGTTGAAGGCGACAGCAATTTGATACCTAAACCAGAGGTCTTGTCCTAGTTGGGGATGGGTTATGAGTGAGGTCCAAAAATCCCCTAAAATAAAATGCAGCATGTCATGTATATGTTGATTTTTCTAAAAGGAGTATCCACCACTCCCATCAGATTTTCAAAAAGGTTTCTGGCCCAGTGAGTTTAGAAACCTCTTCTAAAGGAAATTGTCCCTTGAGCTTGATGCTGGAGATGCTTGAGGAATCGCATTCTCCCTGAAAGCTTCTGGAAATCCTAGACGCTGGCATTATCCTCCCTTGGTCCTCGGCCACCTGGGGGGTGAGAGGAGAGATTTCCAGGCAGCCGTCCCCCCAGGGTGAATGAGGTCAAAAGCACTAGACGGCCGGCTCAAGTCCTTGTCAGGCTTAGGTTTTAGCTGAAAACAAACTCTTTCTGATTCAGGAGTTTGAAATTTCGTTTTTGATGCCTTGGCCTGTACAAAGTATCACTTTGGTAATAATTATCAATATTTCCCTGCTGCTCATACTGTTCCTTATAAAGTTTCCTAATCTCCAAAATGAGAATTGCTCCCCTGGCCCAAGACATTGTAATGCCATTTCAAGGGGGTCTTATCAGAGGGACCCAAGCAGGAAATTTGCACTTCAGGTCCTGCTCAGCACTAAGTCTGCAAGCTACTCTGACACCAGTCACTTAAATACTAGCCTGGGAAGGGGGAAAACACATCTCCATGGCAGGACGATAACATTATGCTGGAATGGTTCTTCAGCTGCTCTTGAACTTGAGAGAAAGATGAATGTAGTAGGCACTGACATTGACATAATCCTAGAGATGATTTTCATCACCATTCTATGACCTCTTTCATGAGCACCTACTATGTTCTAGGCACTATTGCAGGCCCTGGACTTATAGTGGTAGATGACGCAGAGAAGTGACTGCCCTAAGGGAACTCTTATAAAAACTTGTATCGTATTACAACACTCATTTATTCTCTGCCTCACAGATGCCCAGATTCTGCTGAGTTCTCTCAATGGTGTTCAATGGAACACATGCCAATGTATCTGGGAGATGTCGTCCACTGCATCACCTTCCTTGGGAAGACGCAGAAGCACATTACAATAATACAGTCTTTGCAAAGTCCTGCAGTGAAGAAACCCCTTTAATCACTACATATACCCAAAGGTGGTTGATCACAAAACCCTTTTTTAAATACTTCACAAAATTAGATGGCATGCAGTTTGGGAAATGCTAGTTTTCCGGAGAGTTTGTATGTCCTCGTGCTAATGTTGAAAACCCGAAGTTGTTCCTTTTCCAGTCTAGAGACCATCTCTTTTCTACGTGGCTCCTTGAGCTCTGCCTGTGCGCCTGGCTGTCTTTTGCTCCAAACCATCCCTCTCTGTTGAAAGCCCACCATTTTTCAAAGCAAAGCTCATATTCCTCACTGCCCTGCCCTGACCCCCACCCCTTCCATAAACTCATAGCAGGGTGGTTTATGGTTTGAAAAGAGCCCCCATAATTCCCCGGCCTGGGGTGTATAAACCATCACAACATGACTCCTCCCATTAAGAGGCAGAACCTATTCACTGTCTCTTGAATCTGGAGGAGGCAATGTGCTCTGTGAAAGAGGTATTAGAAAATGTGACACAAGCGGAGACTTGAAAGGCCTTGTGCCCTGGACTCTCTTATTTTTAAATTGTGGTAAAAATGCACATTAACGGTAGGCCGGCCAAGATGGCAGGGGAGTAGGAGACCTGGATTTCATCTGGTCTCAGGAATTCAGCTGGATAGGGATCAAACCATTCTGAACACCTATGAACTCAACAGGAGATCAAAGAGAAGAATAGCAACAACTCTCTGAACAGAAAAGCGACCACTTTCTGGAAGGTAGGACATGCGGAGAAGTGAATCTGAGGCGATATTCGGGAGGATAGACGGCAAGGGAGGGGGCATCCGTTGGCCGCTTCTGGCAAGTGATAGAGCAGCAGAGCACAAAACCGGAACTTTTTAGAAGTTGGCTCTGGCTCCGCTGAGGGACGTCGCTCCAGTGGCTAAACTGGGGGTGGAATGCTCACAGGACAGTGTGGTCTCAGGACGCTCAGGGTCACAGAAAGACTGGGGGTGCCTAAGTGTGGCAGAGCTCCCAGGTGTCATAGCGGGGAAGCCGGCTGCAGAGACGGAGCTGAGGCGTGGGCTCTCAGCTCGGGGTTGCCATAAACTGTGATTGGCGACACAGTCAGGCCACTGCTCCTCCAGCAGGGACCCAATAAGCGGCAGATCGGGGAGACTCCACTTCCTCCCCCAGGAGGAGGGGCGTGGATGTGCACCGCAGGGATCTGCTGGGTTTGGAGACTCCATATGGGGTTGGGTACCAGAGATAGAAATGCTCGGTCACAGGCCGGGTGAGCACAGAGTGCGGCCAGAGACCGGGGAGACGGGAGTGACTGACTGCTCTTCTCTGGGGGCGCACTGAGGAGTGGGGCTCCAAGTTCTCAGCTCCCCTGGGGCGGAGATTGGGAGGCAGCCATTTTCACTGTCATCCTCCAATGCTGTACGGAAAGCTTGCAGGGAACAAAAGCTCCTGAGAGCAAACCCGAGCAGATTGCTTAGCCCAGAGCAGCAAGGGCGGGGCAATTCTGCCTCTGGCAAAGACATTTGGGAACCATGGCAACAGGCCCCTCCCCCAGAAGATCAGCATGAACAGGCAGCCAAACCAAGTTTACCAATCAATGAGAACGGCAGAACTCCAGCGCTAGGGGAATACTGCACATAGAATTCATGGCTATTTTACCATGATTCATTAGTTGTTCAAAGTTAATTTTTTTAACTGTTTTTTTTTTTAATTTTCCTTTTTCCCTTTTTCAACCACCATCTTATCAATCACTTTAAAAAAAATATTTATTTTTCATTTTTAGAGTCATATTCTATCCCTTCATAGTAGTTACCTTATTTTTGGCAGGTATGTATATAAGTTGTTCCCTCTTTACAATTTTGAGATACAGTTTCTTCTAACGTATCAAAATATACCCTAAATCTCTAGTATATGGCTTTGTTCTAGTCTCCTGCCTGATCACATTCCCTCCCCCACTTTTTTTCTCTCATTATTTCAATTTTTTAATGCTTTCTTTTTTCAAACTTCTTATCAATTCCTTTTTAAAAATTTTTTATAATATTCAACTTTAAAGTCATATTCCAACCCTTCATCATATCAACCATTATTTTGTACATATATAAGTCTTTCTTTCATTAAAATATTAGGAGGCACTTTCTTCTAACAGACTAAAATACACCCAAAATCTAGTGTGTGGCACTGATCTATGCACTAGCCTGATCATATTTGATCATATTCTGTTTTGTTTGTTTTTTTCTGTTTTTGTTTGTTTTAATCGATGTTTTTTTCTTTCTTTCCCTTTCTTTTCCCCTGCTTTCAGGTCTTTTCTGATTTGATTAGAGTATATTTTCTGGGGACATTGTTAACCTGTTAGCATTTTGTTCTCTCATTCATCTATTCTCCTCTGGACAAAATGACAAGATGAAAAAAATCACCTCAACAAAAGGAACAAGAGGTAGTAACGTCGGCCAGGGACCTACTCAATACAGACATAAGTGCGATGTCAGACCTAGAGTTCAGAATCATGACTTTAAACATATTAGCTGGGCTTCAAAAAAGCATGGAAATTATTAGAGAAGTCCTTTCTGGAGAAATAAAAGAACTAAAATCTAACCAAGTCAAAATCAAAAAGGCTATTAATGAGGTGCAATCAAAAATGGGAGCACTAACTGCTAGGATAAATGAGGCAGAAGAGAGAATCAGCGATATAGAAGACAAAATGATGGAAAATAAAGAAGCTGAGAAAAAGAGAGAGAAACAACTACTGGATCACGAGGGCAGAATTCGAGAGATAAGTGATGCGATAAGATGAAACAACATTAGAATAATTGGGATCCCAGAAGAAGAAGAAAGAGAGAGAGGGGCAGAAGGTATATTGGAGCAAATTATAGCAGAGAACTTCCCTAATGGGGGGAAGGAAACAGGCATCAAAATCCAGGAGGCACAGAGAACCCCTCTCAAAATCAATAAAAATAGGTCAACAACCCGACACCTAATAGTCAAACTTACGAGTCTCAGAAACAAAGAGAAAACCCTGAAAGCAGCTTGGGAGAAGAGATATGTATCCTAAAATGGTAGAAACATTAGATTGGCAACAGACCTATCCACAGAGACCTGGCAGGCCAGAAAGGACAGGCATGATATCTTCAGAGCATTAAAGAGAAAAATATGTAGCCAAGAATACTATATCCAGCTAGTCTGTCATTGAAAATAGAAGGAGAGAGAAAAAACTTCCAAGACAAACGAAAACTAAAGGAATTTGCAAACATGAAACCAGCTCTAAAAGAAATATTGAAAGGGGTCCTCTAAGTAAAGAGATAGCCTAAAACCAGCATGGACCAGAAAGGAATACAGCCAATATACAGTAACAGTCACATTACAGGCAATACAATGGCACTAAATTCATATCTTTCAATAGTTACCCTGAATGTAAATGGGCTAAATGCCCCAATCAAAAGACACAGGCTATCAGTTTGGATTAAAAAACAAGACCCATCGATATGCTGTCTGCAAGACTAATTTTGACCCAAAGACACTCCCACATTGAAGGGGTGGAAAACCATTTACCATTCTAATGGACACCAAAAGAAAGCTGGGGTGGCAATCGTTTTATCAGACAAATTAGATTTTAAAACAAAGACTGTAATAAGAGGTGAGGAAGGACACTATATCATACTTAAAGGGTCTATCAAACAAGAAGATCTAACAATTGCAAATATCTATTCCCCTAACATGGGAGCAAACAATTATATAAGGCAATTAATAACAAAAGCAAAGAAACACATTGACAACAATACAATAATAGTGGGGGACTTTAACACCCCCCTGACTGAAATGGACAGATCATCTAAGCAAAAGATCAACAAGGAAATAAAGACTTTAAATGACACACTGGACCAAATGGACTTCACAGATATATTCAGAACATTGCATCCCAAAGCAATGGAATACACATTCTTCTCTAGTGCCCATGGAACATTCTCCAGAATTGATCACATCCTAGGTCACAAATCAGGTCTCAACTGGTACCAAAAGATTGGGATTATTCCCTGAATATTTTCAGACCACAATGATTTGAAAGTAGAACTCAATCACAAGAGGAAAGTTGGAAGGAATTCAAATACATGGAGACTAAAAAGCATCCTACTAAAGAATGAATGGGTCAACCAGGAAATTAAAGAAGAATTAAAAAAATTCATGGAAACCAATGAAAATGAAAACACAACTGTTCAAAATCTTTAGGATACAGCAAAGACAGTCCTAAGAGGAAATTATATAGCAATACAAGCCTTTCTCAAGAAACAAGAAAGGTCTCAAATACACAACCTAACCCTACACTTAAAAGAGCTAGAGAAAAAACAGCAAATAATGTCTAAACCCAGCAGGAGAAGAGAAATAATAAAGATCAGAGTAGAAATCAATGAAATGGAAATCAAAAGAACAGTAGAACAGACCAACAAAACTAGGAGCTGGTTCTTTGAAAGAATTAACAAGATTGATAAACCGCTGGCCAGACTGATCAAAAAGAAAAGAGAAATGACCCAAATCAACAAAATCATGAATGAAAGAGGAGAGATCACAACCAACACCAAAGAAATACAAACAATTATAAGAACATATATGAGCAACTCTATGCCAGCAAATTAGATAACCTGGAAGAAATGGATGCATTCCAAGAGATGTATCAACTACCAAAATTGAACCAGGAAGGAATAGAAAACCTGAACAGACCTATAACCACTAAGGAAATTGAAGCAGTCATCAAAAATCTCCCAACAAACAAAAGCCCAGGGCCAGATGGTTCCCAGGGGAATTATACCAAACATTTAAACAAGACTTAATACCTATTCTCCTGAAACTGTTCCAAAAATTAGAAATGGAAGGAAAACTTCCAAACTCATTTTATGAGGCCACCATTACCTTGATCCCAAAAATCAGACAAAGGCCCCATCAAAAAGGAGAATTATAGACCAATATCCTTCATGAACATGGATGCAAAAATTCTCACCAAAATACTAGCCAATAGGATCCAACAGTACATTAAAAGGATCAGTCACCATGACCAAGTGGGATTTATCCCTGGGCTACAAGTTTGGTTCAACATCCACAAATCAATCAACGTGATACAATACATTAACAAAAGAAAGAACAAGAATCATATGATCCTCTCAATAGATGAAGAAAAAGCATTTGACAAAGTACAGCATCCTTTCTTGATCAAAACTCTTCAGAGTATAAGGATAGAGGGTACATACCTCAATATCATAAAAGCTATCTCTGAAAAACCCACAGTGAATATCATTCTCAATGCCAAAGCTGAGAGCTTTCCCCCTAAGGTCAGGAACACGGCAGGGATGTCCACTCTCACCACTGCTATTCAACATAGTATTAGAAGTCCTAGCCACAGCAATCAGACAACAAGAAGAAATTAAAGGCATCCAAATCGGCAAAGAGGAAGTCAAACTCTCACTCTTTGCAGATGATATGATACTTTATGTGGAAAACCCAAAAGACCATCTCAAAATGGGTAGAACTCATACAGGAATTCAGTAAAGTGGCAGGACATAAAATCAATGCACAAAAATCAGTGCCATTCCTATACGCCAACAACAAGACAGAAGAGAGACAAATTAAGTAGTTGATCCAATTTACAGTTGCACCCAAAACCATAAGATACCTAGGAATAAATTTAACCAAAGAGGCAAAGGATCTATACTCAGAAAACTATAAAATACTCATGAAATGTATGGAGGAAGACACAAAGAAATGGAAAAACATTCCATGCTCATGTTTGGAAGAGAAAACATTGTGAAGATGTCAATGCTACCTAGAGCAATCTACACATTCAATGCAATCCCCATCACAATACCGTCCACTTTTTTCAAAGAAATGGAACAAATCATCCTAAAATTTGTATGGAACCAGAAGAGACCCTGAATAGCCAGAGGAATCTTGAAAAAGAAAAGCAAAGCTGGCGACATCACAATTCCGGACTTCCAGCTCTATTACAAAGCTGTCATCATCAAGACAGTATGGTACTGACACAAAAACAGACACATAGATCAATGGAACAGAATCGAGAGCCCAGAAGTGGACCCTCAACTCTATGGTCAACTCATCTTTGACAAAGCAGGAAAGAATGTCCAATGGAAAAAAGACAGTGTCTTCAACAAATGGTGTTGGGAAAATTGGACAAGCACATACAGAAGAATGAAATTGGACCATTTCCTTACACCACACACAAAAATAGACTCCAAATGTTTGAAAGACCTAGATGTGAGACAGGAGTCCATCAAAATCCTAAAGGAGAACACAGGTGGAACCTCTTCGACCTTAGCTGCAGCAACTTCTTCCTAGAAACATCGCCAAAGGCAGGGGAAGCAAGGGCAAAAATGAACCATTGGGATTTCATGAAGATAAAAAGCTTTTGCACGGCAAAAGAAACAGTCCACAAACCAAAAGACAACCGACAGAATGGGAGAAAATATTTCAAATGACATATCAGATAAAGGGCTAGTATCCAAAATCTATAAAGAACTTATCAAACTCAACACCCAAAGAACAAATAATCCAATCAAGAAATGGGCAGAAGACATGAGCAGACATTTTCCCAGAGAAGACATCCAAATGGCCACAGACACATGAAAAAGTGCTCAACATCGCTCAGCATCAGGGAAATCCAAATCAAAACCTCAGTGAGATACCACCTCACACGAGTTAGAATGGCTAAAATTAACATGTCAGGAAACTACAGATGTTGGCGGGGATGTGGAGAAAGGGGAGTCCTCCTACACTGTTGGTGGGAATGCAGGCTGGTGCAACCAGTCTGGAAAACAGTATGGAGGTTCCTCAAAAAGTTGAAATTAGAGCTACCATTCGATCCAGCAATTGCACTTCTGGGTATTTACCCCAAAGATATAAATGTAGGGATCCGAAGGGGTACGTGCACCCCAATGTTTATAGCAGCAATGTCCACAATAGCCAAACTGTGGAAAGAGCCAAGATGTCCATCAACAGATGAATGGATAAAGAAGATCTGGTACATATACATAATGGAATATTATGCAGCCATCAAAATGAATGAGATCTTGCCATTTGCAATGACGTGGATGGACCTGGAGAGTGTTATGCTGAGTGAAATAAGTCAATCAGAGAAAGACATGCATCATATGACCTCACTGATATGAGGAATTCTTAATCTTAGGAAACAAACTGAAGGTTGCTGGAGTGGTGGGTGGTGGGAGGGAGGGGGTGTTTGGGTGACAGACATTGAGGATGGTATGTGCTATGATGAGCGCTGTGAACTGTGCAAGACTGTTGAATCACAGATCTGTACCTCTGAAACAAATAATGCAATATATGTTAAGAAAAAAAAAAGAAGATAAGATAGCAGGAGGGGAAGAATGAAGGGGTGAAATTGGAGAGGGAGACGAACCATGAGAGATGATGGACTCTGAAAAACAAACTGAGGGTTCTAGAGGGGAGGGGGGTGGGGGGATCGGTTAGCCTGGTGATGGGTATTAAATAGGGCATGTTCTGCGTGGAGCACTGGGTATCATGCACAAACAATGATTCATGGAATACTACATTAAAAACTAATGCTGTAATGTATGGTGATCAACATAACAATAAAAAATTTTTAAAAAAAGCACATTAACACTTAACCATCTTGAACATTTTTAAATGTATGTAGCAGGTGTCAGAATATCATTTCTTTTTAAGATTGAATAATATTCCATTGTATATATACACCACCTTGTTCATCCACTCACTTGTTGATGGACACTTGGGTTGCCTCCATCTTTTCGTTTTTGTGAATAGTGCTGCTTAGAACATCAGCGTACACATATCTCTTTGGGATCCAGCTTTCAATTACTTGGGGACTATACATAGAAGTTACATTGTGGGATCATATGGTAATTTAATTATTAATTTTTGAAGAACCCACCATATTGTTTTCCATAGCAGCTGCACCATTTTACATTCCTACCAGCAGAATACATGTGTTCCAATTTTTCTACATCCTCGCCAATATTCACTATGTTTTGTTTTTGTTTTTGTTTTTTTATAGTAAGCATCCTAATGGATGTGAGGTGATATCTCATGGAAGTTTTCATTTGCATTTCTTTAATTTGTGATTTTGAGCATCTTTTTATATACTTATTGGACATTTGTATATCTTTTTTTGGAGAAATGTCTATTTAAGTCATTTGTCCAGTTTTTAATCAGGTTGTTTGTTTTTATGGTTGTCTAATCGTAAGAGTTCTCTATATATCCTGGATATTAATCCCTTATCAGATACATGATTTGCAATTATTTCCTCCCATTCTATACATTGCCTTTCCGTGCTGTTAATTGTGTCCTTTTATGCAGCTTTGTCTCTTTTGATACTCAGAATACTGCCATCGAAGGAATGAGACTGGGTTGTCTTCCTGGAGAATGAGAGACACGTGGCTATTATTCCAAGTGACATTAAACCAGACATGTGAGCAAGATCATACTAGACAACCCAACTCCAGCTGAGCTTATCCAATCTGGAAAAACTGCCCAGGAACTGAGAGAACCTGAAAAATAAGTAATGTTTGTTGCTTTAAACCTGTACATCTGGCTTGATTTCTTATACAGCAGACCCTGGCTGATACAGCACCTAGGTTACTCTTTTGTGTTTTTCAGCCTGATTATAGTGTCCCTGACCTGGAAATCACATTGATTGACTGACAACCTCTGAAACTCTCTCAGAACTTAGCATCCTGCCTTGATTTCTCAAGGTGCTGGATACATGTTCGTTGATGGACAATTTTGTCTTGAGTTTCCACTGAGCTTCAAGGATCAGTTAGTAATTTAATTGTTTTAGAGGCCAATCTATATCCCCAAGCACTAGCAAAAAACAGACCTGTCACATGAAATTATTTGGGGGTAAAAGCCAAAAGATCATAAGTTTTTACAGCAACCACAGGGCTAAAATAGAACCTCCCTTCAGACTCACATCCTCTTCCTTCTGATCAATCCACTAGTCCCTGCAGAGAATTTGAGGCTAAGAGGAATGCGTAGTTCAAATGAACTGAGGTGGCAATGGTTAGAAATAGCATCACATAAGCTACAGGTAAGAATATTTCAACTATCAAATAAGGGAGTAAAATTTCTCTCTCTCTTTTTTTTTTCTTTAATAGCCAAACTAAATTTTACAGAAGAGTTTGTTTCAAGACTGAAAATGAGAAATTGGGCTATGTGATCAGCAAGATCCTGTAAACATAAAATCCTATATGTAGTTCTGACATCCTGAGATGCTGTCCACCCATGGATAACAAAAGGCAAAGATTTCTGCAGGGCAATGTAAAACACAAGGACATTCTGAACATTCTAAATCAGTGCCTAGAAGAGGTAGGATTTCTCTAATGGCTGAGCCGTCAGGGTCCCCACAGTGTATTACTTATGACAAGTACCAGTTGCTGTGACCTTGGCATAAGGCAACTGAAGGTCATTGTCACTCACATGAAGTCCAAACTAAGCCATCCTTATAGGTAATGGAGGAAATATGGAGTTGAGTACAGAAAGTGCTCTGCCCTACACAGTGGCTCAGTCATCTTCAACATGTAAGTTCCAAGGTCATCCTGATTGTGGACATCCAACCAACAGAAGAAGGGAGACAAGGAAGTTATATGCAGGAGGCCTAGAAAGTGGTGTCCATCCACTCTGCTGGCATTTTATTGGTGGAACTCAAGTCACATGTTCACATCTAAGTCTAAGGGGATCTGGGAAATGTAGTTTCACATAGATTGCCACCAATGAATGATCTCTCCTCTGTAGTAATAACATATTAATAGCATCACATGGACAGATTGTGTCACATCCAGACTGGGGAATCAAGGACATCTGGTCAATATGGAGTTTTGGTAGGAAATTTGATGGCATGCCAAAGTCCCTTCCCATATAAAACCAATGCACAGACATATTCAAAAACACTAGTTTATGATACATTATATTCTTGAAACAAGGTTAAGAGCTAATAGTCACCAAAGAAAAATAAACCACCACTTTTCCCCCCGGGGAGGTTATATTTCAATTGAACAGACTTGGCATATTCACTAAAAAGTTGGAGATAACACAGCATCTATTTGCTTGTATGGTGTCCGGTGTCATATATGCGTGCATATTTATACATTTTTGTAATATTCATTACCAGGATATAAGAGTAGAAAATTGTTTGATACAGACCACTGAAAAATAGATACTTGAACTAATTTGTACAACTTAATAACCAAGAAAAAGATATATGAAAATGGAAAAAGATATCATAGTCTATAGTTAATAGAAAAGTTTGCAAGGAGAAAGACAAGTTGAGTTTCAAAGGACATCTATGATATGGCTCTTTTGAAGTGGAAATCAGGGGCCAGGGGTCAGGGGACATGAATGTTGACTAGGAGGACCAGGACACAGGATGTGTGTGAGCCTGGCAGGAGAAAAATTCCTGTCGAGAGTCTTAAAAAATGTGTAACAGGCAGAGGAGGATTCAAATACAAAGGGCCTACTATGTGTAGCACTGAGTTAGGCATCGGGAACTAGAGCAGGCAAACCCAACCTCTGTGTGATATACAAGTGTCAGCAGAGTGGGAAGAAATAGATGTCGACTGGGGCCAGACAGTGGAGAGACCCTTGAAGAAGAGCTGTTTGGGGTAGACCTACAGGCTGAATAGGTGTTAAGGAGGAAATCAATTTCTATTTGGTTCTTACATAACAGGGGGCTACAGCAGGATCTTACGAATTGTAGTGGCTTGAAGTAAGAGTTTTTGTTTTGTTTTGCTTTTAAGAAGTGTATGTAGTAAAGGGGCATGGAGCAGAGGCAGGACTCCAAACACAAATTGGTCACTGAGGAATTAGGAAGTACACCTTGCATGTCAAGAAGAGTCACTGCTGGGATGGGGTCATAAAAGCCTCGGACCCTCCTGTTCCGCCCCACCCACCCCCCAAACGATGCTTTCCTTGAAGAGACTCAGTGCCAGAATTCAGCCAACCTCCCTGAAGAGTACATGAAAATCTTTCCTTCTGGAAAGAGCTGTTCCAGGTGTGAAGCTCTGAAAAGTCTCCAACCAGCTCTGGCTTTGAAATCGGGAAGCTGAGAGGAAATCTGCATCTCTATGCCACACAGAGCAGCATGGAACCTGGACACTTCCTGAGGGGGTGAATACACATCTCTGGCCAAGTGTGTCTCTCTTCAAAATGACTGTTTGCCCACCTGAGCCCAGCCAGTCCCGCCCGTTCACCACTGCTTTGCAGGAGGAATTGCAGACAGCTGTGCTCAAAGTGAGGCCAGGAAGCTCCTCGCAGTCCCCACGGGGGGCTTTGCATCACAAGGGGAGCATTATTTCCTTGACTAGGAAGGCTGTGTTTGTCCGCGACCCCAGGGAGCTGATGAGGTGATAATGTAGGGACTCTTAGAGCCTCTGGGCTCCGCTGCAGAGCTGCCTGCCCCGCCCTGAGAATGGCAGGCTCAAGCCAAACTGACAGGGTCTGGCCACAGAGCCAGGAGTTCACTGATGTGTCATACTGGCACCTCGTAAACAGTGCAAATTAGAGATCTTCACTGAGCACCAAAGCCAGAGGTGGTTCATAAGCCGGCAACTGTTTCCATGGGAAACAATGTCCCTCTTTTCCAAGGAGCCCCGAAGTGCCACATGTGGGAGCTCAGCAGGAATGCGTGCTGTGTATGTCTCTCACTGCAGGTCCTTTGCACAGGGCTCAATTCATCTGCAGTCAGAGGAGAAGGGGAAGAGGATTTAACCTTTGAACATCAGTCTAGAAATGGCCAACAACGGAGAAGAAGCGAGGGCACCTGCCCAGATTTTGTAAAGCAAAACAAAATCACAGACATCAAGGCCGAATGCATTTTCTGTATTAACATGGGAAAGTGACCGTAGCCAGATAGGAGGTGAGGGTGCTGCCGCCCATAAATGGGAGTGTTTCACAGGGAGTGCGACATCACTGTGCAGAGAGGAGACAGGCAGGGCCACATAGAGCTGAGGGCACAACTCTCCCCTCGCGCTCCCCCTGCGCTAGCCCGTCAATAAAGGAGAATATCTCGTGATCTTGTGTGGGCTCAAAGGGACCTCAAATCTCAATCTGAGACCTGCCATGTGCAAGCTGACATTAGTCACACCTCAAAATGAATCCTGTAGTCCAGATGTGCAGACATCTGTGTCATGACACATTCTTCTCAGTTGGCACCTTGGACACCCCCATAGATGCAATTTGAGGCAATCCTGGGACCCCTTGACTGATGCTCTAAGTGGTCAAGTGTGCTGGTTCTGACTTTATCAGAGAAGTTAGGACTAGTCCTCAGGATCAGGTGCCTAGAACAAGCTGTATTTGTAGCAGGCACTGAACAAACTCCTGTCAATGGATGTTCATTTCACATTTAGACTGCTCTTGGTTTTAAATGAGTTTACTTTCCCTGATTGCTGAGGAACAGCACTTGGAGTGCCTCACGGGGCAGACTGCTAGCTTTGCTGAGCCTGATGACTTCTAGCCAAAGGATCCTGAAGCATATTTGTGTCTTCAATAATGCTTTGCCTTCAAGAATTTCAGTTCAAATAAACCATTTACCACATATCTTTCTGGCAAATTCCAAAATACATCAGGTAAAAATCATCTTTCTGGCAAATTTAGGAAAAATTTGAGGTCACTAAATATCAAGAGACTGAGTCTTACTTTTAATTATTCCGGGGCGTCAGGATGAAAAAAGGGGATATTTGTGTGTCTATAGAGTGCATTAAAGCCTTCAGAGAAATAGTCCAAAGAAACAGATTGTTAGGACTAAAAACCAGAGAGAGAATTATTTTCTCTTCTGGCCTTCTGAAGCTCTTTTTCAGATGAGGTCCAGAGAGACCTATCTGTCCAAATGTACTCAACAAATTATAAGCAGCCACCTCTCCTGATGTCTTGCTTCTTGTCCTTTTCGGTCCAGAGCAAAGACAAGGGGACAGATCTGGTAATGAGAACCACAGAGCTGATCTTCTGGGTTCTGAGACCCCGATCTTATAGGAAAAATCAAGAAGCTATTCTGAAGATGCAGATGCCTTCTGGGTTCACACCAGGGAGGATGTCTGGACCAAGGAAGAAGGGTGGCTCTGCAGGACAGTGGCAGAAATGTACAAGTGGACTAGGGAGAGGAGAACCCACCATCTTATTTAAAGAACCGGAACACAAACTAATGAGCCAGCATCTTAAACATCACTAAATATATGATGCCAAGACTTCTATAAAATCCTCTCAAATTATCCGACGATGATTTTTTTTCACATGTTTGTGTCATTGCTGGCATGTTACCTTGCAACTAGTAAATGCTCTGACCTTTCACTGTTTATCAGATATATCAATATTTCAGACCCAGTCATTCAGACCTCCAAAAGTAGGTTGTAAAAATACAAGTCATGCTCGTGAAGAGTTTTGGGTGGCTTCCCAAAAGCATCCACCTGACTCCAAAGACTTCTGGGTGGCATGTTTTGGCAAAGCACTTTCTGAATGTCCATCACGCACATGAATAGGCACAGAAGCAGAAGTATCCCAAATGGATTTTCTGGTCAGACTTGGTCTGGTCAGATTTAAATATGATAATGAATGTGAGGGTGTGCTTTGAGAGAAACCTGTCAGAGCCGCATGTTGAAGGAAATAGTTTAGTATTTGCGATCTTATGTCATAGGTACTTCACTTCCCCAAATGTAACATTTCTAAGTACATTTTGTTGTATTCTGTGATTTTTGTGGAAACCGTATTCCTCTTTGAGCCCAAGTAAGAGCTGAGGAAGCCACACACTTCCTAACAGATCAGATCTTTTGCTAATTATCTATAATTAGCAGCTCCTCTGTGACCTTTTTCAGAACCTTCATCTGCTCCCTAGGAGTTAATGATTTTTCACAGGAACCCCTGAAAGGAGGCAGAGAGAGAGAGAAACTAGTAGTTTCAACATTATTGAGAATGAAGGCCTTTTGAAAGGTCAAAACACCAGATAGTTGTATTTTTAGCAACATGGAGAAAAAGAAAATGTTATCCTGAGTTCTGCAACATTTTAAAACAAATTTGAACTTAACTAATCTGCTTTAACAAGATGTCTATTTTAACTTGAAAAACAGTGCATACAATATTTCATCAATTTTAAAACATGCTTTTCCCTTTATACCGTGGTATCTATAATATTGGCATGTTCTTGACAATTGATGACATCTCAGCCATTGTGCTAATTATTTAATGTCAGTGTTTATTTTCTAGCCATACATAAAATACTGGTGAGCTTTACAACCCATGGTATCCTAAAGTTAGTGGAATGTACCTTGGGTAGGAAGCACAGTGTTTACTCAGCCCAAAGGCCATGCTCTGTATGATTTCCAAGTTCTTGGGAATAATTCTGCTTCTCCCCAGGGATCTTCTACCCCCACCCCCAGGCTGGGAAATTACTACTTTGGTGGATTCTATCACTTGTATATCTTGGGTATAAAATGCAACAAAGAGAACAGTCTTGCCTTCAGGCCAACATGTGTCATTTGGTCAGTCCTCATTCCCTGTTGGTGTGGAAGGCTCTGCAGTCTGTTGTGTGGATCCCAAGCATCTGAGCATTCTCTCACTCACTCAGCACAACATTGCCCAGAGTCATCCTCCAGAGCTTCTTTCAATTCCAAAAGATGACGAGGGCCAGAATGTTCTTACATGACCCACTGTGTACCTCACGCAATGTCTGAGAAAGTATGAAACCTGTTAGGAAAACAGTTTTCAATAATTGACAATTCATTTGCTGCACAGCTGCAGCACTTGAAGGAGAACGGAATGCTATAATGTGAGGTTCCAGCTAGAAGTTTCCAGGAATTTCAGAGCAGAAGTGAGAGGAGGGAGGCAAAGGGAGAACACTTAAATGGAGAAAGCATGAGAGAGCTTGAACTGGGCTTTGAAGGATAGAATCCAAGTCAACATTAAAAAAAAAAAAATTCTGTCCCAAACCCACTAATCAGATGTGACTCAAGATTTAAAAACCACTGGTTTATTGAACATCAACCATCTTCTGCTCCTTTACATTTACTAGGTCACATTCCTGGCCCCATAGCCCCATTTTACAGCTGTGACATTTCTCTCATTGCAGAGCTAATGAATGACCCAGGGTCTGGCTGACTCCAGAGTCCAGGATTGTGATTATCTCATATAGTCCCCCTGCAGGACAGGCAGGAGCCCAGTAAGTGACAAGGAGCAAGGATTTCAGAAGGGGCTGAGGGAAACAAAGGCCCAGGGTCAGGAATGTGTATTACTTGGACTGGTTTCTACTGGGGAGTTACTGCAGAGGGCTGTGGGTGATACACCCAGGACCTTATCCGTTAGGCACAGAGAAGGGTATTGAATCATAGACTGTACTAGGAAATGTGTATTTGGGGCCAATGCATCTAACAGCACTGTGCAAAATGGACTGTGACAAGGACAGGTGGTCAGAGTGGGTGGGAAGTTGCAGGGCTGGTGCGTAAGAGGAAATACCTTAATGAAGAAATGATCACTGATGGCTGTTGCCAGTCACATAGCTTCAAATCACATAGACTTGGATTGGAATCCACAGCTGGCATTTAGTGTCTGTGTGACACTGAGAAATGAGTTAACCTCTCTGAATGTAAAGTGGAGACAACATTGTTGCTTGCTATCTTCCTTGAAATCTTAAATGAGATAATGAGAATAAAGCACAGTCTCTGGCAATGGTAGACATTAGCAAGACATAATCTTCTATCTCTGTCACCACTGTTGTTTTGCAGTGCTTGCTCTAATTAGTCCTTGAGGGGCTTTCCAAAAAGCCAGCTTGAAAGTTCTGGAAGATGGTCCCCGGTTCCCCTTAGAAGTACATGCTCTTATCTCAACAAATACCTTCTAGTCTTTGCTACCATTTTCAGACATGGCTCTAAGCCAGTGAGTGCTGAGAAACTCAGCCAAGAATGATTGAGTCTAAATATCTCTCAAGCAGTCTTCCCTTGTGTGAGTTGGTTTTCACTCATTTTTTAATTGTCGCCAGCTGTCTGGGTCCAGGTATGAAATGTGACTCTTTAGAATGAGGTAGAGGGAAATATATATATTTGTAGGTAGAGCTCATAGCCCCTTCATTTTTCATCCCAGTAGATGGGCATGAACTCCAGAGCCGGCACCCAATCTCGTAGGTAGTCATGTGGAGAGGACAGCCAGGGGAGAACAGAACTGCAACTCCCACAACACACTTTTACCGATACCAGATGAACCCAGGGTACTGATGCTTCAAATAAAGCCCCAGAACAACCAAGGAGGATGAGATAATGCCTCTATCCTGGGAGTCGGTGCTAATGCATTCATGCTAGGTGATAATTTCATGACCTTCACTGTTACCCATTTCATTAATAATAATAATAATGAAAAAATTTAAGATTACTTGGTCACCAGCATATATAGGTTTGCTTCCACAGGAAATAGACTTGTTTTCTTTCATGAGATCTTGTCCACTGGGGACAGGAATCTATTTGGCTGTGAGTCCTGGTTCCTTTGTGAGTTAGAAGAGAGCTGAACTTACAAAATGTGGCAAGGACCCCTCCCCGCCCCACCTCACAGGTATAAGGAGCCCTTCCCCAGTGGGCAGTCTGGGTTTCCTCTTACCTAGTAAATGGGTCTTAGTACTGGCTGCATATTAAAATCACAGTGCGGAGCCTCTTCAAAATGTATGTGTCCAGCTTACCCCCCAACCCCAAATCAATTATATCAGGATTGCTGAAAGGAGGCCGGGCATTGTAATCATAACCTCTGATGGCAAGATTTAGTATGGCAGGGATCAAATGCACCCTTCTTGGACTCCACCTACATGATTCTCTCTCCCAGCTGACTCTGTGGCAGAGGAGGATGGATGCCTGAGGCAGGAGAAGCAGCAGCCATTTTGCTTCAGCTGTGGGAACCTGATATTCTGCCTTTTGATTCCTAGAAGAATGGAAATTTCCCTCCTTCTTTCTCCTTCTTCCTAGGTTCTTAGAGAAAGGAGCAGGAGCTCGATAGGGAGATGGGAGGGGGATCTGCAAGTTTTGCTCTCTGCATTTCTCCAAAGGTTAATTTATTTCCTTTATGTTGCCTTTTGGGAGAGGAGAATAAAACAAGTATTAATGTTTGCCTGCATGTTCACATTTTCTAAATGCATTCCTTCCCTAATTTCATGCTTTTTAGAAATAAACAATACTTCTTCCAAATACGATATCCGTATGTAAAGTCAGAGCCCTCAACAAGGCAAAAAAAAGGAAATATTCTCAGTTATGATAGGATCTTGACTTAATAAACACTTTATTCACTTGATACCACCCCATGGCAATGCAGTCACCAGCTCTTAAGTTTTGTCAGAGGTGAGACATTGTCTAATTCTGGTGCTCTTCCACTGTCTTTATGGCCTCCTTGTGAGGAGAAAATTGGTCTCCCAGTTGTTGAGGCGGGTGTGTCTGTGTCCGTGTCTGTGTCTGTGTGTGTCTATCTGTCTGTCTGCTGAGGAATTCCTTGGAGAATTTCCATTTGGAGAAATTCCACATTCACCCAACTCACATCAACACCTGTTTGCCCACTGAGAATAAGTTCATGGAATCTGCCTCTTTCTAGGAATCTACGTGGAAATCCCACTAAGTGACAAAGGCTGCTCAGGTGAGCAAGGGCTGAGAGCTAAGAGATGCTCATGAATAAGCTTGCATGTGCCTTCTGGGTCCTGCTGTAGGCTGCTTTGAACTGCTCCTCCTGAGGCTTAGACAGAACTTGGTATCAGAGTTCTGAATTATAGCTACCCCTCCCCCCTTGCAAACAGTGTGGCCTTGGTGAAGTCACTTTACAGATAAGGACACTACATCTTTAAATTTAGGGTCAACTCAAAAAGAAATCTGTAGTTATTGGGTCATTCTATTTTAAAAAGACTCTAAAAACACCAGTATTCACACAGAATGTTCACAACAGCCAAAAGGTGACAGCAACCCACGTGTCCATCCACAGATGAATGGGTAAACAAAATGTGGTATATATGTTCATTGGAATATTACTCAATATTAAGAGGGAAAGAAATTCTGGCACATGCTACAGCATGATGAACCTTGAAGACATCATGGAGAGTGAAATAAGCCAGGCACAAAAGAACAGATATTGCACTTACAAAGGTATTAAGAACAGTGGAATCATGGTTGCCAGAAGCTGGGGGAAGGGACAAACAGGGAATCACTGTTTAATGGGCACAGTTTTAGTTTTGCAACATGAAAAGTTCTAGACATGAGTGGATATACAAGAATGTGAATATATTTAATGCCACTGAACTGTATATTTAAAAATTACTAAGATGGTAAATTTATATTCCCTGTATTTTATCACACGCACATACACACACACAAAAGACTCATTTTTGCGTAGTCCTCCTTTCTAATTTTTTCAGTTTTACTGCCTGCTCTGATGACACTATCTTTACATACAAGGGTGTCTGATTATTCTAGAGAATGAGTATTAGGACCCAGGGATTCAGAGAACTTTAATGTGGGTTGTTTGTAAAATTCCAAGTACCTTATTATATGACCATAAGAATAAGCACTGAAAGGGATGATGAGAACTTTAAAATTATTTGACTGCTTGAAAAAGAGGTGTTAAAGTTTTTATTTTAGTAAAATTACTGTAATATTCTCTGCAGTAACAATACTTTAAATGTCCATAAATACATTCATTTTCCAGATAATAGAGGAAAAGTCACCTGACTCACCATCAGTACCAAGACCCATATGGTGGACCAGTGCTGTCTGGGGTCAGACTTGTGCTGTATTTATTGGACTTGCATTTTCCAAGACAACTCGAGGTTACAGAAGAGCTGGTGACTCATTTGATAAGTTATTTTGTACCACATCTTTGTGGGCTTTGCAAGAAAACACCTGGGAAGGGGGAAATGATGCAGAGATGACCAGTTTGCATAAGATAAACTTCAGCTGACAAAATACAGGTTATCAAACAGGAGAATGCAAATTGCTCATTAACTTCTGAGAGTCCACGAACCTGGCCATGAGGTTTCAACCAACCAAGGAGAATCCACCCGCAGCACCCTGTTGACCTAAAAAATACCTCAGAAGTCACTGTCCTTCATGCTGAGGACACTGGAGGGAGAAAGTGGAAATCTCTTTCAAGGAGCTCCTGGGTGGCTCAGTCGGTTAAGCATCTGACTTGGCTCAGGTCATGATCTCAGGGTCCTGAGATCAAGCCCCACGTCGGGCTCCAGCCTGCTTCTCCCTCTCCCTCTGCCTGCAGCTCCCCCTGCTTGTGCTCTCTCTGTCAAATAAGTAAATAAAATAAATAAATAAATAAATAAATAAATAAATATCTTTCTACCCAAATTCCAGTCAGCATCAGCAGATGCATGAGGGCAGCCAAGCCCAAGCAGGGCTCCTGGGACGAAGGTGCCCACCAAACTGGAGATGACAAAATGTCTTCACATTGTGCAAAAATGTTCAGAAGGACCAGAGACACTGCACTTATGTATGTGAGTGGGAGTTGTACCTGTGTGAGTGTGTGTCCTGGATGTGTGTGTCTGCGAGTGTGAATGTGTGAGTACGTGCATTTGCAAGAACATGGTGCAGGAGTGTATATTGTGAGTGAGGAAATGTGTGTATGGATGTTTATGTGGGTGTGCAGGTGGGTATGAGTGAGTGTGTGTGAATGTGAGTGTAGGCATGTAAGTGTGCCAGTGTTGGTATGTGTTTTCTGCCTGTGCATGTGAGTATACATGTGTGAGAGTGTGTAAATTTCTATGAATGTCTACCATGTATATGTGTTTAGATTTATGTGCATGCGTGTGACAGTATAGGTAGATGAATGTATATGACTTTGTGCATATATTTGTGTGCATGTGTGCATGTGTGAATGTGAGCGTGAACACATCTGCATGGTTGTGTGTATCTATGTGAGAGCGTGTGCACATGTATGTGAGTGTGCACTTGTGTATCACCACCAGATACTCTCCCGAGGCTGTCCTCACAGTAACAGGAATGTGCAGGCGGCTGGCCTCTGCCTCCATAATTGTGCGCTCTCTTTACCGTAGGCGCATGTAAGACCCTTTTGTCCCCCTTTCTTTTCAGTCTGAAAGCAACTCTTGAAGTGTAACGGGGTTTGTTTGGAGAATGTCCCCTCGTTAGGTGAACCCTGTTTGTCCTTGCAAGCAGCAGGCCGGTGGACAAGATGTACAGCCCTCTGCTTTAAAATAGCTGTGCACATTTTCCTCTGCCCGCGAGACACAAGTCCGGCCCTGTGGCTCTCCAATTCATTCTCAGGTAAACACCCTGTGACAGGCCACAAGCCAGAGACCAACCCGCGTGGTCACAGCTGTGCCACACCATGGCGCCCCGACACCAGGCCTGTGCAGGAATGTTTGCCGTCACCCCAGGCTGTGGGCAGCAAATATTTTCCAAAGCTCACCAGGGAGAAGGTTTCATAGGGAGTTTCGAGTAGATCAGTTCTGCTGGAATCTGTGGCTGCCTTGTTCCAGAATTTATGAGCCCCGTCTAAGGATTCTCTTGAAAACATTAAATGGGACTCTTAGTGCTTGATCTTGCTTAACCTAAAGCTATAAACTTCTTAAATCTCATAAAACTCCTTCAATCTTTAAAAAAAAAAAAAAAAAAACAGTTGAAAAGATGAAGTCTTCAGGCTGGGACACAAACTGTGAGGGGCATCCAGATGTCCAACAGCTGTTTACAGGCCATGATTCACATGGTGAAGGGGTGGCCTTTCTTTTCCTGGGGACTTGGGGCCCTAAAAATACCTTGGCAGGGCAAGTCACTTCAGCCCCAGGGACATGAATTTGCTGTCTGAGCAAAACACTAAAATGAAGCCAAGTTCCTAAATATTACACTGAATGGTTGGTTAAGACTCCAATATACAGCATGTGGAGAAAAGGCAGGAATTGGTTTCATAGGGCAGGAGTTTTCTACCCAGTGAGGAGTGGAGGGGAGTTAACCAGCCTCTCTGACACCTCTGTACCATGAGTCTGGAGGATGCCAGAGGGCGAGGGTTTGAAATAAACCTCCTTTGGGCTCTGCTTCTTCATCCTTCTAAAGTATGGGTGAGTGATGGGAAAGTATGGACCCTCCTGTAGGAAGACTTCCCTTCCCATCCCTTGTACCACCTGTGCGCTTTTGGCAGTGGCTTTCAGGCTCTTTGGCTGTAAGCGCCCCCTCCCATAAAATGGGAGTACTGATGGCACCTGCTCCATGGGATGTCATGGGGAATGACAAACACCAAGGGAAAACTGGTGGCATCAGCTACCCACTGAGTCCCATGAGGCCAGACATTTGTGTTGCTTCTTCTTCCCCCTTCTCCTAATAAGCAATGTTAAAATAAAATGAGAGGCAAATATTCATTCATTCAAAACACATTACTTAGTACATGCTGGATCAGCATTACCCTGAGTGCTGGAGATAAAGCAAGGAATGAGGCAGCTGTAGGCCTCAAGGAGCAAAGAGGAAGAATGTATTCCTTTTAGGTTGCATTGAATCCAACATGGCACAGGGACACAGAAAGGGGAGGAGTTTCCCTCAATCCCAGAGTGGTGCATCACCTGCTGAGACTCCTGACTAGTATAGTGGGTTGCATTTTCCAGAGATGGCTGCATTCTTGAATCTCTTACTCCACATGATGCTCTTCCAATACAATGTTGCCACTTCTCTGAGGTGAGGTCCATGTTCCCTCCCTCTAAACCTGGTCACACCTGTGTAACTGTCTTAACAGGTAGAATATGTTGGAAGATGTTGTAGATGTTAAACATCTACATCTATTAAACGGGAAGCCTGCTTCTCCTTCTCCCACTTCCCCTGCTTGTGTTCCTTCTCTCGCTATGTCTCTATCTGTCAAATAAATAAATAAAATCTTTAAAAAAATAAAAAATTAAAAAAATTTCATTCTACAACAGTTTGTATATATTCTTCCATGTTGTTTAGTAATTGTCATATGTATCATTTCTCAGCTAGAATAAAAGCTCAATCTGTGCCCCAGGTATACCCTCTCAAAAACTCTTACTATTCACTAAGTATTTTTCTTCCTTTCTTCCTTCCTTTCTTCCTTCCTTTCTTTCTTTCTTTCTTTCTTTCTTTCTTTCTTTCTTTCTTTCTTTCTTTCTTTCTTTCTTTCTTTCTTTCTTTCTTTCTCTTTCTTTCTTTCTTTCCTTCTTTCTTTCCTTCTTTCTTTCTTTCTTTCTTTCTTTCTTTCTTTCTTTCTTTCTCTCTTTCTTTCTCTCTTTCTTTCTCTCTTTCTTTCTCTCTTTCTTTCTTTCTTTCTTTCTTTCTTTCTTTCTTTCTTTCTTTCTTTCTTTCTTTCTTTCTTTCTTCTTTCTTCTTGGTAAGTGTCTTCTTCACTCTCCAGCCTTAATTGTTCCTTTCTTGAAATTATTCATAAAATAAACTTATAGCATGTTTTTGCATCCTTGTACATATCAGTTTTCTGAATTTGTCCTACAGAAAACTACACAGATGTATATAAAGGTATGTTTGTTGCACTTTTTAATAGTTACCTCAAAACACACTGGCAGCAAGAAAAATGTCCACTAATATGAAACTGATTAAATTGTAGTATATTCCATACAATAAGATTTTATTAGAAAGAATGAAGTCTATTCCAAAATGGCAAGATGAAAATATGTCCATTGTATATTTTAAGTTAAAAAAAGGTACAATTTGTGTATATAAAATGATCTCATTTTTAATCTGGAATGGTTGTTGATAAACAGTTATTTTTAGAAGATGAGATTATAGGACACTTATTTTACATTTTACACATTTTTGAAGTTTTGCTTGCTTTTACAACTAGAATATATATCTATAATCAGGAAAAATATAAAGAAAAGGATACAAAGACACCACAATTTCATCATATACTAGGCATAGATGTCAAAATTAATAGTCACTTGCAGGAAGCCAGGGGTTTTGTGACCCTGGTGAATAACCAAGAATTATTTCTCAAAGTCTGGGTGCATTCAATGATTCAATAAATATTTATTGAGCTAATGCTATGGCTAGGCACTGAAACAAGATCTCTCATCTCATGGAGTTTACATGCTGCTCTGTGAAACCAGACAATCAACATATAAGCTAATAGTGATTACAAACCATGTATTAGAGTTGAATGCACAGAACAGAGTGTACATGAAGATAAGATAGTGAGAAGGTGGCATATTAGAGGACAGTTAGAAAGGCTTCTGTGAGGGTAGCATTATAAGCTGAGACCTGGAGGGAGAGGGATGAGCCAGCCAGTAAAGAACCAGGTGGGGATAGAATCCAGCAGTGAACTTCTAGGTAAAGGTCCTAGGTGGGGCAGCACTTCAAGTATTGAAGCGACGAGAAGGCAGAGTTATAAGATAAATACATAATTTGTGATTTGTAGGACATACCAATTTTTCAAATCCATGTTTTTAGGAAAGATAAGAGAGTTGTCAAAAGCCCAGAGAGCAGAAGGTTCAGAGCCACACATAGCATCAAACATTCTTGGGTAGTTTTGTTCCCTACTCCGGCAACAGTTCATGATTTATCCTCACACAGATGGCCTTTTCCATTGATCTAAATACCATCTAACTAATACTAACCTTTCTATGCTAATTTATAGTTAAAATTTCTTACCACATTCCAATCTCTAGAGGTAGGTGTGAAAATTTAAGAAACTGTCATTCATTATTCATTCAACTATTTATTATGGTACACCTACTACGTACCAGGCACTGGTATAGCTAGTAATGATGCAGAAAATAATGAAGTAGACCTATTAGTCATTACAGAGTTGTCATTCTTGTTGGAGAAATTGACAGTAAGAAAGTAAACTACAAGGTTTACCAGATGTCAATAGATGTTATGGAAAAAAAAATAGATAGGGGAAAGAAGACAGTGAATGGGAGTCAGAATGGAATTGCTACTTATTAATAAAAGCAGTGGGCATGGAAGTTCTCAGTGTTAAGTGGAACCTTGAACAAAGACCCAAAGAAGAAGGGAGAGGGAGCCATATAAATATCTAGGGCAGGAGTGTTCCAGGCAAAATGAACAGCAAATGCAAAGGCCTTGGGGCAGGAGCATGCCCAGTGTGTTTGAAGAACAGCACAGAATCTACCATGTGTAGAGATGAATTAAGCAGGGATAACAGAGATGAGGCCAGATAAGGACTCCAACTTTTATTTTGAATAAAATGGAGAGGAACTGGAGGTCTCTGAGGTTAGTGTTAATGTATAATATGATTATTATTTATTTTTAAGAAGCAAAACATAGGGTGCAGTGTATGGATAAAAGTGTGTGTGTGAGTCCACGTCTGTGTCTTTATGTATGTCTGTGTGTGTGTGGTATGAAAGACAATCTTTGTAGTGCATGGGTGAAGAAAGAAAAAAATAGCTGAGCAGCTATGAAACTGGTGATGGGCTTCCTCTGAAGACTAAGACAGTGGAGAGTTAGAAGGAAAGGCACACTTCATTTTTTATTTAACACATTCCATACCATTTGAAGGTGAGCATCTGAACATTACTATTTTGCTATTTATTAGCCTAGAGCCAAGAGAAAGCAAGTAACTCATCATGAACATACCCCCAAATGTTCTGTGAAAGGCAGTTAGAGTATGAGTGATCCTGTTTGAATATTAATTATGTAAGCAAACATGTTTTCATTTAGGTAAATCATCATACCTCCATCTTAAATGCTAAATTAATAGAAATTTGTCCATGGCTTCTCAGAATGAAATATAAGAATAAGAAATATTTCAATAGAGGTTACTATTATTTTCTTTAAATTTAGGGCAAAAAGAACATCAACAAAACCTCTAATTCCACCACGTTGATAAAAATCAATTCAGGATGCTAATTGTGTTATATGCACCCCACATTGTAACTGAGAAGATTTATATGTAGTTGGAAGTCATGTAACCACTCTAGACCACATGGATAAGAGCAAGGCAGGAACAGCTGTTGGACAGCTTGACCCACTCCAAAACCTTAATATTCCACTGGACCAAGATTGCAGCCAACCCATCTTCTTACTCTGGATGTTCCTTCTCTATCATCTCTGCATTGTCTGTCACCCCAAACTCCCCACCAGGAATTCCTAGAATATCCCTTCTCTCACCACCCCTACTTTTTAATGATGACAGAATGATGTTCCGATTTGTCTATGGGGTGGCTGGGTGATAGACATTGGGGGGGTATGTGCTATGGTGAGCACTGTGAATTGTGCAAGACTGTTGAATCACAGATATGTACCTCTGAAACAAATAATGCAATATATGTTAAGAAAAAAAAAGAAGAAGAAAATAGCAGGAGGGGAAGAATGAAGGGGAGTAAATCAGAGGGGGAGACGAACCATGAGACACGATGGACTCTGAAAAACAAACTGAGGGTTCTAGAGGGGAGGGGGGGGATGGGTTAGCTTGGTGGTGAGTATTAAAGAGGGCACGTTCTGCGTGGAGCACTGGGTGTTATGCACAAACAATGAATCATGGAACACTACATCAAAAACTAATGATGCAATGTATGGTGATTAACATAACAATAAAAAAATTTAAAGAAAAAAAGAAGCATATCAGCTGTCTTTAAATAATGTTTATGCAGACAAGTCCACAACCCCAACACTACCAGGATCTCAAGCTGGATAGAATCAGTTTTTCAGTACACTACAATCAGCCCATCTTGAAAGGCAAATTTTAAAATATTCCCCATGACTATTAGATGATTTTTCTCCCATAGCTTAAATAATTAACTCATAGGCAATGACAAATATTAAGAAACACTTTTGTTGTCATTTCATTTTCTATTGAATTTTTAATTTAATCTTTTCATCTTATAAAATGAAAACTAACATCTAAAGTCCTACCCATGTTCCCCATTAGTTTTTCAAAATGTTAGTTATTCTATAAGATAGGCATTATTATTATCCTCATTTCTTTCAAGATGAGAAACTTCAGGTTACTTGAAGGAATTTTGTGTATTTCTTTCCCCAAATGACTTGGTGTTTCTGCATGAAGACTGCACATACTAGTTATATGTTTTTTCTCTCCTAAAACTTGTTGATCCTGGGTAACTTCCATAAATGGGCTATTTGCCTCTGCTTTACCTACCCCTGCAATTGGCTTCCCCACTAATGAAAAACCTTTGGATAAAAGATAATTGTCTGGAAATGTGCTTTTAATAAAACATGTTATAGAATGATGTCAGCAGGAACAGTGGAGCAAGGTCTGCTGAAAATCCTCTTCTCCATCAAAGCAAGAAGAGCACTGGCAAAACTTACCAGAATAAATTTTTCAGAACTATGGAAATTAATCCAATCTTTGGAACAATGTCAGGAGCATTTACTCAGGTAATATAACTGATCGTAGTAAAAACAGAGAGCTTTGAGGCATTTTAGCTAATCCTTTCCCATTCCCATTTTTCCAACCCCACAATCACAGTGAAAACCATAAGCCGCCTAGTAGACATTGGAGGAATCAGAATGGGGTTGGAGATCCTATAAAGCTCCATTCTGTGAAAATCATCATTATTTGATCTCCATGGCAGTTGTCTGGAAAAGCATACTCACAGGCTGCCTTTATTAACCCTGACTCAGAAGTCTACCAATGAAAAAGACTTTTTTCCCTGGAAGCATCTGTCAAAAACAATCAGTGACAGTTTATCTAAACATTGCATCTGAATGAGGCAATGTGAAAAGCCGAGGCAAAAAAATTTCAAAGTAATAACTGGGTCATGAAGTGCTCAGAAAGGGCTCTGAAAACTCCTATATATACCTGGGAATCCAAAAGGCATGTGCATGCTTAAGGATGAGCACATTCCCAGGAAAAACCTGAGAAGGGCCTAATTTCTCACATTTGGCTAACTCTGAGGCTCTGCACAAGTTGGAAATGGAGGTTAAAGCACAGCTGTAAATTGCCTTTCTGAGCACTGAAGGCATGCCTGAAAACATGCACACAGCCCCTCACAAAGGCTGGGAAGTTTATTGGTCCAGGCACTTAATGTTAGACTGCTTAGACCAAAAACAAACAAGCAAACAGAAAATAATAACAAACAAAAAAACAACAAAACAACAACAACAACAAAAGACTTTAAATCAAGTACTTTAAAAATGTTTAAAGAGCTATAGGAAACTCTGTGTAAGCATCTCTCTTACTGAAGCAAAATATGAGAATGCTGTCTCACTAAATAGAGAATACCAATAAAGAAACAGGAAAACAAAAGAACCAAGTACAAACTCTGGAGTTGAAAAGTAAAATAACTGGGACATCTGGGTGACTCAGTCGGTTGGTTAAGCATCTACTTTTGGCTCAGGTCATGACCCCAGGGTCCTGGGATTCAGCCCTGCATCAGGCTCCCTGCTTGGTGGAAAGCCTGCTTCTCCCTCTCCCTCTGCCCCTCCCCCTGCTTATGCACTCTCTCTCTCTTTCTGTCAGATAAATAAATAAAATCTTAAAAAAAAGAAAAGAAAAATAATTGAAATGAAAAAATTACTAAGTGGGTATTGGCAATTTTGAGCTAGCAGAGAAAAGAAAAGAATCAACAAACTTAAAAATAGGCCAACAGAGATTATCTAGTTAGAAAAACAGAAAGGAAAGAAATGAGAAATGAACAGAGCCTCAGAGACCTGAACATGAGCATGATCAGGTCTACAAACATATGCATATTGGGAGTCCCAGAAGGTAAAGAAAGAAAGGTCCAGAAGGACTATTTAAAAAAGTAGTGGCCAAAACTTGCAAAAAAATTTTTTTAAGATTTTATTTATTTATTTGACAGAGAGAGACACAGCGAGAGAGGGAACACAAACAGGGAAGTGGGAGAGAGAGAAGCAAGCTTCCTGCGGAGCAGGGAGCCCGATGTGGGGCTCAATCCCAGGACTCTGGGACCATGACCTGAGCGGAAGGCAGACACTTAATGACTGAGCCACCCAGGCACCCCAAAACTTGCAAAATTTAATGAAAAATATTGATATATACTTCCAAGAAGCTCAATGAACACAAGTATCAGAACTCAGAGATCTATATCTAAACACAGCATAATTAATCTGTCAAAATCTGGGTGTCTGGGTGGCTCAGTCAGTTAAGTGTCTGCCTTTGGCTCATGTCGTGATCCCAGGGTCCTAGGATCAAGTTCTGCATCAGACTCCCTGCTCAGTGGGGAGTCTGCTTCTGCCTCTCCCCCTGCTCATGCACGCTCTCTCTCTCATTTGCTCACTCTCTCTCAAAAAAATAAAATCTTTTAAAAATAAATAAAAAAAATAAAAGTTAAAAAAAGTTAACAAAGACATGATTCTCCCCCACACACCACCGTGCACTCCTCATTTTCAATAATATAGCAATAATTTTATCCACAATAAGAAGATTAGGGAAATAGAAAACTTGAAACTCTGTAAACCAACTAGGCCTAATAGGCATATTTAGAACATTCCATCCAACATCAGTAGAATTCATATTCTTCCTAAGTGCACATGAACCATTTTCTATGATAGACAACATATTGAGCCATAAAATAAGTCCTGGTAATTTAAAGAGATTGAAGTAATGCAAAGTATGTTATCTGAACCACAATAGAATGAACTTAGAAATTAATAATAGAAGAAAACTTGGGAAATCCACAAATATGTGGAAATTAAATAACACACTTTTAAATAACAAATGGGCTAAGGAAATATAATCACAAGGGAAACTGAAAAAATTCTTGGGATGAATGAAACAAAAACACAAATACTAAAACTTAAAGGATGATGCTAAAGCAGTTCTTAAAGAAAAATTTAAAGCTATAAATACCTACATTGAGAAGGAAGAAAGATCTCAAATCAATAACCTTCTACCTTAAGAATACACAAAACGTTTGACAAATTAAACTCAAAGCAAGAAGAACGAAAGAAATGGTAAAGCAGAAATAAATGGAATGAAGAAAATGTCAGTAGAGAAAAATAATGAAACCAAAAATTGATCCTCTTAGAAGATCAACAAAATTGACAATTTTTAGTTAAACTAGCCATGGGAAAAAAAAAGAGAAGATTAATATTACTAAGATCAGGAACAAAACAGGGAGATTACTACAAACCTCACTATAATTAAAAAGGATTATAAGAGAATACTACTAGAACAACTGTATGCCAATAAATTAAATGACAAATAAAATGGTTAAATTCCTTGCAAGATACAAACAACTAAAAATGTCTCAAGGAGAAATGAAAATTTGAATAGACCTATATAAAGGAAAAATATTGAAATAGCAATCAAATAAACTACCCACAAAGAAGAACCCAGGACCAGATTTCTTTGCTGGTAAATTCTAACAAATGTTTAAAGAAGAATTAGTACCAATTCTTCACAAACTCTTCCAAAAATATATGAAGAAGGGATACTGCCCATCTCACCCCAGAAGTTATCATTACCCTGATTCCCAAAGCCAGACAGAGATACCACAAGAAAACAATACGACTGGTTAATATGCCTTATGAATATAGGTGAAAATATTTTTAAAAACCCTAGTAGCCTGGGTGGC
The DNA here is from genome assembly GCF_009762305.2 of Zalophus californianus. Lineage (NCBI taxonomy): Eukaryota > Metazoa > Chordata > Mammalia > Carnivora > Otariidae > Zalophus > Zalophus californianus. The sequence continues at coordinate 92,235,789 of NC_045602.1, forward strand.
TCAGTTGGTTAAGCATCCGTCTCTTGATTTTGGCTCAGGTCATGATCCCTGGGTCATTAGATCAAGCCCCGTGTTAAGATTGTCTCTCTCCCTCTGCCCCTCACCACTTGCCAGGGCATGCTCTAAATAAATAAATAAATAAACAAATAAATAAATAAATAAATCACTAGTAAACCAAATCCAAAAACAAATAAAAAGAATTATACGTCATGACAAATTGACATTTATCCTAGGGATGAAAAGATGGTTGAAGAGAAAATAATTCTATCAGTGTAATACACCTTAGTAACTAAATAAAGGACAAAAATAATATCATTTCAATAGATGCAGAAAAATTTTTGAAAAATTCCAACACCTTTTCATGATTAACAAAACATTCAGCAAACTAGGGATAGAATGGAACTTTCTCTACATAATAAAGGACATCTATAAAAAACAAACATTTAATGTCATATTTAAGATGAAAGACTAAAAGTTTTTCTCTAATGATCAACAAGACAAGGGTGCCTGCTTTCTCCAGTCCTAAGTAATAATGTACTGGAGGTTTTGACCAGGAAAATCAGGCAAAAGAAAGACCTTAAAAAACAACCAGTTTGGAAAGGAAGAAATAAAACTGTTTCTATTTGAAGATGACATGACTTTATATATGAAAAAAAATATCCCAAGGAATTAACAAAAATACTAGTAGAGCAAATACATGAGTTCAACAAGTTTGGAAGATCTAAGACAAATATACAGAAATCAATTGTATTTTCATACACCTCAATGAGCAATCTAAAACTAAAATTAAGAAAACAATTCCTTTTACAATAACACCAAAAAGAACAAAACACAGGGAAGTAAATTTAACAAAGGAGTGTTAGCTTTATACACCCAAAACTAGAAAACAGTGTTGAAGAAAAATGGGAAGACATGCTGTGTTCATGGACTGGAACTCAATATTATTTAGCTAGCAATTTTCCCCAATTGATATACAGATTTAGCATAATCCCCATTAAAATTCAGCTTTCTTTTTTGGGAAAAACTGACAAGCTGAAAAATTTCATATGGAAATGCAAAGTACTCAGAATGGCCAAAACAATCTTAAAAAAGAAAATCAAATTAAAAGGTTTTTATTTTCCAATTTCAGAAGTGACCCCCCCCCAAAAAAACAACTATAGTATTCAAGATCATCTGGTACTGGTAAAAGGATAAACACATAGATCCACAGAATGGAACTGAGAGTTCCGAAAAATCTTTATATCTATGGTCAATTGATTTTCAACAACAATGCAAGACTATTCAATAGGGAAAGAAAAAAAACATTTTCAACAAATGGTGATGGGACAGCCAGCAGTCACATGCAAAAAGAGTGAAGCTGGACATTTCCCTCACTTCATATACAAAAAAATTAACTCAAAATGGTTGAAAGGCAAATATTAAATGTATAAAAATGCTAGAAGAAAACATAGGTGTGAATCTTAATGACCTTGGGTTAGTTATTTCTTTCTTAAGTATAACACCTAAATCACAAGCAGAAAAGAAAAAAGAAAAAGAAACACATAAAGAGATGCACTTCATCAAATTAAAAATAATTGCTTGAAATAACACTCAAGAAAGTGAAAAGACAGCCACAGATGGGAGAAAATATTTACAAATCACATCTCTGATAAGGAGCTTGTATCTACAGAACTCTTACAACTCAATAATAAAAAGCCAGTTAACCCAATGTAAAAAAAAAAAAAATGAGCAAATGATTTGAATAGACATTTTTCCAAAGAAGATAAACAAATGGTCAATATGCACTTGAAAATAATGTCCATACAAATACTTGTACATAAATATTTGTTGGAAAATTATTCCTAGTAGCCAAAAGATAGAAATAACCCAAATGCCCATCAACTGATGGACAAACAAAATCTGTATCATCTATACAATGCAATATTAGCCAGCAATAAGAAGTAATGAATCATGTACTGAATCTTGCTATCAGGTGTGTGTACCTTGGAAAAAATGGTAAGTGAGAAGATCCAGGCACAAACTCCATAAGGTATGATTCTATTTATATTAAATGTTCAGAATAAGCAGATTACTGGTTTCGAGGGATGGGGCTGGAGAATGGGGACACATTACTAATAGAAAAAAGTTTCTTTTCAGAGTGATGGAAATGTTTTGGGATGAGATAGTGGTGGTTGTCTCAGAACTTCGTGAATATATGAAAAACCACTAAATTTACACTTTAAAAGGATAAACTTTAAAGTATGTGAATTATATCTCAATAAAAAAGATTATGTTACAAAAACAACTCACGGACTTGAAATATCCCAATCTTGACTTTCAGTTGTATTCTTGCATTAAAAGATGAGGGCTTTATGAGCTGTTGTACGTTTCTTTCCACTTTTTAAAAATATTTATTTATTTTTTATTTATTTATTTTGGAGAGAGGGGGAGGGAGCAAGCACATGGGGGAGGGAAAGGGACAAGCACACCCCCCACTGAGCCTGGAGCCCAATGTAGGGCCTGATCCCACTACCAGGAGATCATGACCTGAGCCAAAATCAAGAGCCAGTCACTCAACCAACTGACCCACCCAGGTGTACCTGTTTCTTCCCTCTTAAATTCTACCCTGGTACACTCTGCATGGGGTTCCAATTACTCATTCCTGCAGCAGCTTCACTGCTCTTACAACGTTAAAAAACCAGTAACAAATTATTTCTATTCTTTTCACTAAATCACATATTCTGCCCAAAGCAGCCCCAAATGCTCTGCCTTCTCATACCTTCTGCTACCATGTAACTTTAAAATCAAACAATTGGATGTGAACCTCCATTTATGCAACCACTAGCAGCTCAAATTTAAAGGCAGGAATAAAAATGGTGCCTATGACTTGCCTTGTACTGCTAGCACAGTCCCTGGGATAGTGAGCTCTTAGATCTTGCTTCTTAAATGGATTGATCCCTTAAAAACAAACCCCCCATCCTTCTGCAAGGTCATGGGCTCTTCTGGGAGAGTTCACGGGCCTTATTCATTATTCTTCAGGTGTAATGGCAATTCATCCTGGTTAAACAGGTGAGGAAATAAGGCATGACATAGCAAGTCAATCATTTTAGAATCCGAGAACTTTAGGGCTTGGGAGAACACCTGGTCCTTTACCTTATTTTACAGGTGACAATACTGATAACCTGTAGATGAAGAGGGCCACACAGGCTATTATGTGGCCTCCAGTGACTCAGGGGGGAATTCCACCTTCCATCCTTCTTCCACCACAACTTAACCAGGTCTGCACCAAGTGCACCTTGGGCACTTGTCCTGTCTCATCCCCACCCCCGACTCTTCTCTGGTTCATTCTATTCCAGTCACGCCACTGGTCCTTGAATATACTAAACAGGCTCTCACCTCAGGACCTTTCCATATGCTGCCTCCTCTGCTGGAATGCTTTCTGCCCAGACATTCACACCATCTGGTCCCTGCTTAAAGATCACCTTCTCAGGGAGAACTTCTTAATCTAAAATTGCTTCCCCCATCCCCTTGCTCTCTATCCCTTCAGCCTGCTCTATTCTATGGGACCTAAGATCACACCTCTGGCTCCTTCCCTTCCTTAGTCTGCTTGACTTCCTTCTCCTGAGACTTTTCCCCCCCAAAAATGTCAAGCATCCAAATGTCTATCTCTGGCACTGCTTCTGGGAGCCGGCTTAACACTCTGCATGAGGAAGGCAGCATGTGTTTTTTTTTTTAATTTTTTATTGTTATGTTAATCACCATACATTACATCATTAGTTTTTGATGTAGTGTTCCATGATTCATTGTTTGTGTATAACACCCAGTGCTCCATGCAGAGTGTGCCCTCTTTAATACCCATCACCAGGCTAACCCATCCCCCCACCCTCCTTCCCTCTGGAACCCTCAGTTTGTTTTTCAGAGTCCATCATCTCTCATGGTTCCTCTCCCCCTCCGATTTCCCCCCCTTCATTCTTCCCCTCTTGCTATCTTCTTCTTTTTCTTTTTTTTTAACATATGTTGCATTATTTGTTTCAGAAGTACAGATTTGTGATTCAACAGTCTTGCACAATTCACAGTGCTCACCATAGCACATACCCTCCCCAATGTCTATCACCCAGCCACCCCATTCCTCCCACCGCCCTCTACTCTAGCAACCCTCAGTTTGTTTCCTGAGATTAAGAATTCCTCATATCAGTGAGGTCATATGATACATGTCTTTCTCTGATTGACTTATTTCACTCAGCATAACACCCTCCAGTTCCATCTGCGTCGTTGCAAATGGCAAGATCTCATGGCTTTTTTACCATGGGGCAGCCTGTGTTTTAACAGCATTGCCTGGAGATGCTCTGTGGCTATAGCCCCACCTGTTGAGATTAAATGTTTGTGAAATACCCAGTGAAACTGTTAAAAGAGACAATAGGCTGGCGCTTAAAAATAAAACCAGAGCCAGAGGAGGGTTACTTTAGTAATTATGTGATCTTTGGTTTTTAATGCCAAATGTTTGATTCTGGAGCTGTCTTTGGGCCTCTGCGAATCTTGTTTACCTAACTAAATGTGTGAGGCGATGGTATCAGACCCGCACAGATCACATGAGCTACAGCAAACAGTCAACAGATGCATGCTATTTATTTTGTTTTTTAGTCTTTTCATATTTTTTTCATAAACCACACAATCATTTTGCTTATAGGTTACCCCAGATTAATCTTTACTGAGGCATGTTTCCTAAGTTACTGACTATGTTGTCTGTAAGGCACTGACTACAGACAAGAATCTGTCTCTGGTCACGCGCTTCCAGAGCAACGTACACTGATGTGTACTAGTTCTGTGTCCTGCACTGCACGATGCCTTCATGATGCTTTCTCTGATCCTCCCCAAAACTCCAAACCATCTCATTGCTAACTTCTTAAATCTCTCTGGAAATGGAACTAGTTGCTTAAAAAATCGCATACGCTTGTAGTTAAAGTAGCCTCTGCTTTCTTCCTTGTCTCTGTTCAAAGCTTAAGAATAATATTGAATGAAGAATATGGTATATACGAAGACTCAGAATCGGAGAAAAGTAATTTAATGAAAACTTCCGAAAGGAAGTTTCTTTAGTTTTGAAAGTGTCGATTTCCAATTAAGTGGAGAGTTTCTCCATGTTCAGAATTTCAGATCCATGCACGGACCCATCATTTGCGGTTCCACAGCCCTGTAGCCCTAGAGGTCATGAGTGCAGATGTAGGACTGACTGGAGAGGTCCACAGGGTGAATTTTACTGTGATGAAAAATTGAGCAAGCTTTACAGAAGAGAGGGCAATGTTTGAGGAATCACACACTCAGTATTTTCTGTCTTTCCATTTGTCGAACTGATGGTTCCTGTGTTCTAGTGGGCCAGACCCACTCCTAGCCTTTTGTTGGGTGTTTTACAATAACATTAATAATGTACATATATTACAGTGTTTACGGTGGGTTGAAAATGAGTGTTTGAGAAAGGGAAAATATTCGAGAGGGAATAAAGTCACAAAAGAAATAAAACAGCCAGGTGAATTCACAAACCCTCCAGGATGTCAAAACATTTTGCCAGGCTTCCTTTTCTCTCCAGCCACATCCAATCACCGCCCCCCCCCAGTTGAGGGGTGACCCAAACAAACAAGAGCACCAGGAGCGGCAGGTGGCAGGGCCCAGGTGGCCTTTCTGCAGTGTGTGTATTCACACCCCAGCCCCTGCCAAATGCACCCATGCTTTATTTGCTCCTACCATGCCAGCCCTGATTCCAGCATGCAGAGCTGCAGGACAACAAATAATTACGGTGAAGATTTGCAGGGATAGGAGCTAGAAACACATCGGGCTGCCTTCCTGGGGATTTTAGCTTAAAGAGGACCCCGATTAACACATAAAACCCAACTCCAAATATTTATTTCGCTTTATTTTTCTTCCACATCTTCATACATTTAGACATAAATGCACAGGATGAAAAAAGATCACCTAGATTAGTAACCAAGAAAACCCCACAATACACTGTCTTTACCTTCTGTCTACAGCTGTGTCTAGTAGGCTTCTCAGCCTGTAGAAGTGGCCGATCAGGTCATCAAACAATGCTGTTTCCTTAGTTACTTTGGCTTGATATAAAGATTAGAATGAATGGTTAACTTATTATGATGGTCATCTAGGTGAAAAGTTTAATTCAGTGTGAGGCATCAAACTACCTAATAGAGGATGAAAGACATAATATCTTCTAGCCAGGACAAAAACCCTGAAATGACCATCATAATATTTAGCTCAGTTGTGTCTTAAATGACCACCTATTAACTGTAAGCTCAACTCTAGAAATCCTAGAAATTAAAAAAAATGGAGAGAGGTACAAATACAGAATATATATATATATATATATATATATATATACACACACACCCACATACATGTACACACACACACGTTATATAAAATAAACATAGATACTACTGCTTGTGTGTGTGTATGTATAACTGGTAACTTTTTGTCTTGGAGGAAACTTCAAATTATCTGTGAAGAAGAAGGAAATATTTCCTGTCTAGCACCATTAGCAACTGCATTAGCATAAAAATGCCTTGGATGACACATTTTATAAATGCATAAGAAGTGGGAGACTGATGGTATTTGCAAGGTCAAGGGACAGAAAAATTGTATCAGTTCTGGAAATGAAATAAAGAGCACCCCTGCCAGCCACACAATGTTCTCTTAGATGCCTGGTAAGATAAAGATGAAACAATCTGGAAAGACCAGGAGAAACAAAGCAGGTACAGCCATGCCATGCCATTCAAGACAACCCTATACATCTTGCCTCCTTTCTTCTGACTTCTGCACAAGTGTAAAGAGAGGCTTTCCCACTTTGTAAAATCCACACATTGTTAATAGTTACAGCTCAGTCACCTACCCATTTCATTGTTCCATTCCCTGAAAAATGGAAAATTTTATCACTATCAAAAGCTCTTTCTGTCTACTTAAAACACATTTCTCTGGGCTCATTTTTCTTTGAATGCACACACAAATTTCTTTGCCTCTGCAGAGCATTCAAGTGCCATTGAATACAGCACAGCCCTGATGAAGCAACTCCTCATCTGCTCTCTCTGCCCAGCTTCTAGAGAGACAGAAACCAATAAGACACAACTGCTGACCTCACAGAGGCCACCATCTAGGGGGTGGTGGCAATCTTTTGCCCTTGTCTGAAATTCCCTAGTTTCTTTATTCTTCTCCATAAGAACAAATAGAGGTAGGTTTCTAAAAGTTGATGAAAATGCTTGACTTAATAAAATAAAAATATTATATATAAAAACCCATCTCTTCTCTATTCCTTCCCCTTCCTTTCTTTTTTCCAGCAAACCTAATTAAAAATTTGAACTGGCATAACTGGTATATAAAATAGTATATAGAAGTGTTTGGTTTTTCCCCAAAATTATTTTTATCAAGTGAAGTCCCTATTACTGAACAGGGCAGAAATATAGAAGTGGCATGGCTCTGATTTTGATAGGGCCAAATGGGTTTTGGGTCTTATAAATCTTCCAGACTCAACCCCTTCAGTTTTTGAGGAATTATTTAAATATGTGAATAACATGCTATACTCCTGCTTTATCTGGATCATTAAATCCTCTGAAAATATTTTTCATGAATTAAGAATAGCCATTAGGTGGAGAATCTAATTAGCAAAGATTCAGCTATAGAGTTCTTCAAATAGCTGAGTAAATATTATCCAGTGTAATTTTGATAATTCCCTATTATGCCTTCTCATACATGGTTAGCACTATAAAGATAACTTCACAGACCAGAGGACATTCTGTTCAAAACAAAGAGCATCATTTCTTTAAACACCATTTCCCGATGCTGGGTGTTAGGAAGGGTATCTTTCCCCTCTAACACAAATCTCCATTTGAGCTGCTCATGTTCATACATGTAGCACCTGCATGCTGAAAATCTAAGATTTCTCTAAACTAGTATGCATTTATTTGAAGGTTTATGTCCTTCCAAAAGAAGATTTGAGGTTATATGTCAATTGCTTTCCTATTTGTGTTTTATCAGAAACACCTGAAACTGATTCAATAATCCCCAGTTCTCTAGTGCTTTTTGACTTTATAGACAGGGTAAAACATAAGTCTTTCCCCGGTCAATTCTCAGGGTGGGAAAAGAAAGCTTTGAAAAGAAATTCTCCTTTCTGTTTGTGTAGGTGAATCTGGCAGCAACTCCACATTTGGGGATTTTTAAAATCAGTAAAATTTTAGAGCCAGTTCTTCAGAATAGGTCCATTATCCAGAGGTTTTTCTTCCAGCCTTCCCCATCCACTTGGCCATTAGCATCTCCAGCAGCATTGGGGTACTGGGACAGGGAACAGGGAGAAGAGAATGCCCGAGGAGTCCAGTGAGCAGGACACATCACTAATATTTTGTGTCACCCCCAGCACCTGCCTGCACAGGTTCTGTTACTGCTTTGTTGGGGAACTGAACCCACAGGCTGCCACATCCCCTGGTGGTCTCTTGGGGGTGGGGGCTGGGCCAGAGACCCCATTCCCTTTCATGCTACCCTCTATCTGCAGAGCTTCCTGCCATGTTCCTAGCAAAGCAGTTGTACATCCTCAATTCCAGATTTCCCTCCTCCTGAAGCAGAGAAATGGACCCTGGCATGGGGCCCAGACCAGACTCTAACATGTAGAGGAAGAATCAAAGGGCCAAGATCAGTCAAGAAGCTCCTGAAAAAAGAGGTTCCTGCTACTGAGGCTATCATGCAAATTAAAATTCTTAATATTGCTTTGGGAATGGAAAAATCGACAAATGGACTTATGGGAGTCTAGACATTGACCCACTCATATATGGAAACTGGGCGTTTGAAACAAGTGTTGGCTATACCACACCCTAAATACTAGCAGCAAATACTAACTTAAGTGCCTAATACTATACCTCATAAGCTAATCTGATGCTTTCCATATTCTAACTCCTTGACTTCTCACAAAAGGTCCATGAATCTGTGTGATAGGCAACCTATAAGGAGTCTCCCAATGATCCCTGCCTCCTGGTATTCACATTCTTGTGGAATTCCTTCTCCTTGAATTGGGGCTGGGCTGACTGAGGAAGAGAATATGGCAGAAGTAATTAGATACCACTTCCAAAATTAGGTTATGAGGTCCTGTGGATGCAGGCTGGGATGCCCCCTTTCATGCTGTTTCTCACTTATTCTGAAAGAAGCCACTGTGAGCTGCCTTGTGGAGAAGGCTGAGTGTCCAATGACTGAGGGACATTTCTGGCCAGCAGCCAGGAGGGAACTGAGACCGTTAGTCCTGCTGACCCTGAGGAATCACGCAAATGAGCTTAGAAGGAAAGCTTCCCCTTGTTGAGCCTTCAGATGAGACTGCAGCCCCCATCAGCACCTTGCTTGCAGCCTGTGACAGAACTTGAGCCAGAGACAACCCGATTCCTTATCCACAGAATCTGTGAGATAACAGATGCTGTTTTAAGCTGCAAGGTTCAGGGGTAGCTTGTTACACAGCAATGAGTTGCAAATATAGATGGGGCCTAGTATCATATTCACTTTATAGACAATAAAAGCAGTCACTCACCATTGGGTCATTTTAATAAATAAGATAAAAAGAACTATATATCCATTAGGCAAAAGACTTGATTTCCTTCCACTTACCACTCACAAAAATCAATTACAGCTGGATTAAATACCTAAATGAAAATGGTAAAAATTTAAATTATGAAGAAGAAGCTATAGAAAAAGATATAACCACAGAATATGGAATTTTTGGAACAGAAAGCAAAAAGTAAAAATTAAAGAAAAGTTTGATGAATCTAAATACCTTAAAGTTCAGTACTTCTTTATACACCAAAAAAAACTGCCAATTGACAGAAGATATTTGCAACATATGTAACTGATAGAGGAAGAGTAGCCAAAATTAATAAGATAAAACAAAACTCTGTAGAAAAAAGAGACCAAAGACATGAACAGACTTTTTCAAAAGAAATAGAAATGATTATTATTAAATATTAATAAATGCATAATCTTTCATATTATATATAGATATTAATAAATAATCTTTAATATTATATTAAACATCAAAGAAAAGATGCTCAAATTAGCAACAAGGAAAATAAAAGTTAAAACCACAATAAAATAAAATTTGTACCTAACAGATTGATAAATATTTAAAGTTCTGGGATTTCTAAGTCCTGATAGTGAGGAAGAGCAGCTCTCTCATATCCTGCTAGTGGGAATGTAAAGTAGTGCAACACTCTGGAAGTCAGTTCTGCTAGCTCTCCTGCCCTGTAACCATTTGAAGATATTCATACTTTACATCCCAATACACTCTTAGTTAAATACCCTGGAGAAACTCGTTTAAGAATGTTTGTAGTGACATTAGTCATGATAACAAAAGCTATGAGAACCTAAATGTCCATGCTAGGGAGGATGGATAGTAAATTGAGTAAAGTCATACAATATAACAGCATACAGTGGAAATAAACCACAGAGAGATGCATCAATGTGGATAAATTTGAGAAATACCATTTTGTGTTAAAGAGTCACTTACAGAAAAATACATATGGTAGGAGTTCATTTAGGTAAAGTCAAAAACAGCATGAAAAATAAGCAACATATGAGCTATATCTCTTGTGGTGCTGTGTGTGTGTGTTCTGGGGGTGGTGATGGTGGCAAAGAATAGGGTCTACAAAGTGTTGATGGCGTTCTGTTTCTTAACTCGTGTGGTGTATAGACAGATTTTATTATTATTCTTTCAACTGTACACTTACATTATATACATCCTTTTGTATATATGACATATTTGATGAAACATAAACCAAAAAAGAAAAAGGAAGCCCTTCTATTTTTCTGTTGGATTAGATCTGAAGAGGAGGTTGGCTGGATAGCATTGTACCATCATAGCCAGGCTGGGAAGGAAGAGAATATGCAGGAAGTACAGCTAAGAAAGAGAAATGTTGTGGGTGGAAAGGGATTGGGGGATGGAGAGACAGAGCAAAAGGGAAGAGGAGAAACCTTGTTCTGGTGATTTCATTCCCAGTTCTGAACCAAGTCTTGCCTAAACTCAGATCTACTTCATGGGTGTTTCAGTCACCTGAGCCATTAACTTACATCATTTGCTTGAAAGGATGAGGAGGAAGTTGCCTACACACACACACACACACACACACACACACACACACACACACACACACAAATGAGCCTAACTGATACAGAATTTATTTTACCTGTTAATCCAGCTGTTGGTAACCTTGGTGACACCAGAGAATCATTTGGGGGAGCTTTAGAAACCCCAGTACCCAGGCCAGATCCCAAACCAATGAAATCAGAAGCTCTGGAGGTGAGGCCCAGCAGGAGCATGTTTAAAACTCACTAATTCATACCAAGATGCAGCCAATGTGGATAACCAGGCTCCAGGCAACGCTCTATCACTATGTAAGTGAGAACTGTGACATGCAAAGAGCTACAGTCTGTGAGATGGAAATCCCCATAGCATATGTCCAAAATGTCTGCAGGAGCTACTGTGAAGTAGAATTGCTGACCCATTGCCACAAAGACTGCTATTGCCAACCATAATCCATTTGCCCTTCTTCCACAGTAAGGACCTGTCACTGGGCACATGGATGCCCAGCTAGATACATTCCCCAGCCTCCCTTGCAGTTATGCATGGCCACGTGATTTGGCATTGAACATGGAACGTGAATGTAGCCAGTGATATGTGCCATTCTGGGTCTGGGCCTTAGGACAGTGAGCTGTACCCCTCTGCTATTCCCTTCCCTTTCCCACCATCTGAAACCCAACCACAGCAGCAGAGCTTTGACCATGGAGCTGTTGACAGTGACCTTGGGGATGACACAAGGACAAGATGGAAAGAACTGAGACCCACCACCACCACCATCACCACATAGACTAATCCCATAAGGACTGTCATATGAAAGAAAAATGCATGTCTGCTCAGCTCTTATGGTTAGCTAAGCTACTATAACAAATACACCCACGGGACCCTGCAAAGAGCTCCCCAGTCCAAGGTCACAGCCATTTCGAGAGACACCAGTTACTGATGGTCATGGGAGTGCTGAGGTCTAGCCATCTTGATCCTGACCAGTCTAACCCAAGCAGTCCCATGGGATTGGCTGAGCCTGCATCACAGCTCAACGCACACTCTTGACAAGTCCAGGTTTCCTCCCCTCCCTTCTACAGGTGTGGGTCCCAAAGGTACTCTTTAATAAGCTTTGATTGTAATAAACTCTATCTCACATCTGTTTCCTGAAGAAGCCAATCAACAACCCATGGAAAGTGCTCCATAAATACTTGTCTAATGAATGAATATATAAATAAATAAACAAAGAAGACTAGATTTTCACTGTGCCAATGAGAAATATAAAAAGCACATGGAAAGATTGCTGATTACTCACTTCTAACAACAGCAAATATTCTAAGCTAATTTTAGTGTTTTAGATTCCTTCATAGGCTTGCATATGATGAATAGAATTCCAAGTTTTTAGTACTCCAAATTAAGTTATTAAATATCCCAAACTGGGAAAGCTAGATCCATGCTAGCAGACATCAAAAACTATTTGCATATTGGTTTTATTTTGATAAAACTATTTCAAAGAAGTTTTTTTTCCCTTGCCATTCTTAGGGGTCAAAGCAAGAGGGGAGCTCATAGATGTCCAAGTTTTGAGGTCCTTTCAACAAATGCCCCCAATCGATAGTTTGTGGCTCATCTCCATTCTCCATGGAGCTTCCTTCCTATACCATGAGCTTTGAAATATTGAGACATGGAACTGAAGCACCACCATCCTTGATTATTCTGTTAGCAGAGATAGGAAAATAAATATGGGTGGATTAAAATTAGATCTTAGAATTTTCTGTAGATTTCAATCAGTAATGATTTTTAAGCCTGATTTTCTGGCACGGAGCAAAATTGGGTGATACTCCAACTCAAAGTTTTTTTAGCTTTTGGATACTCAATGTAGTTGTCCCTCTAATATCCATCCCCTGACCTCCTATAGTGAGAAAATCCCAATTTTTACTTGTCTACCTTGTTGCTCAGCCCAAAGCTACATGCTCCGAACTCCTTAACACTCAATAATGACCATGTGACTAATTTCAGGTTAATAAAGTGTGAGCAGAAACTTTACAGTAGGGGGAACCATGAGGACAAGACCACCCACTCAGATTGGTAAAGTAGATAGCTACAAGAAACCTCTGTCCTGGAAGACTTTATGCAGTTCTCTTACCAGCCTTGAACTGTCTGGATCTACATATTGCTTTACACACGGAACTTGCATCACTGGTATCTAAGCTACTATTTTAGGAATCTTTGCTACTCATGGTTCATGGTAATTACTAATGGGTGAAACTTAAAAGCACAAAAATACAGTATTCTTTATGTGAAAAGTGAATGAAAATTTAATTATAAAACAGATACAAAAGATAACCTATGCATCTTTGAAAAGAAATAAATTTATGTTTGGCATTTCTTAATTTGTCTTAAAGCTGATTTTTTTTTTAATATGGCACTTGAATGTTGTTCAGGTAAGGCCAGCGTTTCTTGGCACACAGTTTTAGAAATCTAATGTGCATTCTATCCATGCTATGTATGAGAAAATATAGAAATCCAAAGGGTCCTCTAAAATTTGACCATTTGCTTCATGCTATGATACGTATGCTAAATTGCCATATTTTGAATAATACCGTTTTAGTTACACAAAGAAACACACACAGAAGAGAAAACTGGATTGAGTGGGCATTCATCAAAATGAAAATGGATATCGCCCCTCAATTAGGTGCTTATCAGTGATGCTTTTTATTTTCTTTTTAACTCGATCCATTTTCTACTTTTTGGACAATCGTATTTCCTCTGGCATTTGAAAACTTTCACAACATATATTCCTTCCCCTAGAGCCCTGGCCCTTTCCTGTTATCCTGGGAAAAATGCAGGGAGTTGAGCTGTCTGGCCAAAGTCCAGTGTCCACTCCAACTGGGGCAGGCAAACAGGTTTGGGGAGGACCAACTCCCAGCTCTCAGAAAGCCACCTACTCCTTTTCTCAGGTTAGAAACATTCAGTTAATTTTGTCACTTTGCTCTTTTTCATTTCTGGGCAACATTGTGCTTCCTGCTTTTAACTACGTGGGAAGCCTAAGCAGCCGGAGCCCTGGAGAGGATATTTGTGGCTTGTCAGGCCCAGACAGAATCTGCAGGGGGGAAATCTCCAAAAGTTTGTATGTAGGGAGGTTTGCTACAACCTTAAGTAAATGTAAGCAAATAAAAGCCATTGAGTGAGAATCAGACAGACTGGGGTGCCGCACCGAGCAGGGCAAGTGTGTGGGCTCCCTGCTGGCCAGCCCAGAGGTGCATTCCATGTGTGGCAAGGACAGGGCTGGCTGGGGTCTGACAGTGATTTAATACATGCTCTACAAACTAAGAGACTTCAATAAATGTTGTTGACTGACTGCCCAACTGGCTTCCACCTCAACTGAAAAGGAGAAAGGGTGCTAAATAAACTCAAGGTATTATCATAATAATACCTGCTGACCAAGAATGTTGTCAAGATGAATGAGCTCCTTTGGAAGGGCAAAATGTGCTTCTCTGAAGAATGACACTAGGTGAATACTAAATTTAACATCATTTAAAAAGAACTTTATATTGCTTCAACTCTGCCCTGATGACAATATCAGCTAGAGGTCTCCTGGAAAGGCAAACACTATCTTATTGAGACGGTTTGGCCAAAATGTGACCTATCTTGGCACTAGTGGTTTGCTCTGTCTTTATTATCTTGGAACACTAAGATGGAATGGATCTTGGAAGATTGATACTTCTCATCCACTCAAGGCAAGACTGCACAGAAATCATCTAGAGGTGAGTCCCCCTCTCCTTACTCCCACCCACTAAACCCTACCGCAAGAAGAGAAATTCCCCAACTCTCCTAGGTAACCATCCCTAGTATTTGCACCATACCCACTGTCAGGATGGCCCTTTTGTGTTGAACCCTAATCCTTTGAGAAATGATTTGTCAATTCCTTATTGTTTTGTGTTTAGTGGAAATAAAGAGAATCTGATACTCTGTGCTTCTGTTGGGATCCAGACAGACTTAAACCACACACACACACACACACACACACACACACACACACACACACATTCTCTCTCTCTCTCTCTCTCTCATTAAATCACCAACTTGAGATTTTAAAAAATGGATTTTGTCACTAATTCAAGATAAACCCTAGCTCTTCGCTGTACATTTATTTTTTTCTAACCTCCCTTATGTTCCTACTACCCACTACCTACTTCAACTCAAGCCACAACTGGCATTTATTGCAAAAAACTAACGTGTAACAAGTAACATATATCAAAGAACTAATGCCTAATGCCTTTGATGAGGCATTTAGGTCTCTTTTTCTTTTTTTGTTTGGAAGGTGGGGCAGCCCTGTGAGATTGCAGACACGAAGGGTAATTCTGCTGTCCTGCGATAGGGTTATTTACCAAGAGAATAATGGATCCATGTGTCACCCTTGCTGAAAAGTCACGAGTTTGTGGCTCTCTACAGAGTCCCAGGAAAACAGCTAAAAAGTGAAGGTTTTTCAGTTTAGGTTTATCAATTATTTACTATAACTGGGGAACCTAATTTCTTCACAGGATTAAAAAAAATGTGTTTTGTATCAGAATCATTCAGAATGAATGGAGCAAAATTACACCCAAACATCAGTGATTTTCCATTCATTTCTATGTGGCCGTACTTGCCCAATCTGTCGTGTGTGTCACTGGTATATTATATACGCAACAGAATCATCCAGCTGATATTATTTCTTGTAGTGCCCTTAACATCTAAACTAGAAAGAATGATTAAACACCTGGTCAACAGACAAGGACTGTGATTAATTTAAAGGGACCTAGGTGAAACTGAGTCTGGTCTTTCCCCGCACCCCCCCGCCTTTTTTGGGGAATGGCTTCCTGAAAGAAGCTTGTCTGGAGGTATCTGAGCAAAACTGTGCTAATTTACAGGAAACTAATTAGATTTGTGTGATGGATACATTTGGGATTATGTCAGGGAAAGAGCAGTTTTTTGAACATCCTGATTTATAGCTCCCAAAAGATGATGTATGTGGGTGATGGACAAGAAGACCCTTTTCTTTTCCCGACCCAATGTGCCCCTGAGTAAAGGTTCCCTGGAAATTTTAATGACTAGTTTACAGGAGTAAAAACAAAAACATATGAACAACTCAGTGGCCTCCCTTACTTGCAAGAGACTTCCCCAGAGAGTCAAAAGTAATCATTTATGGGGTATTTTGCTGAGTTGTCCTGCTAAACCTTTCTGGAACTTTTCTATTAGCATCCCCTGCTTTCTTGGCTTTTAACAGTCTTTTCAGAGGAAGAATTTAGAATATTTCTTTTACAGCCCTTGCTCCCCTACCCCCACCCCATTTGTCTTGTACATCCAGATTCTTTATTGAAATGTATCTTCTCAAATGTGGTTTGAGAGAATTGCAAATCTCAGCTCCTATAACAGCTCCTTGGAGACCAGGAATTCAGATTGTTTGTGCTTCCCTAAATGCATTCAGAACTAAAAGAAGAAAAGAAAAAAGAAAAAGGAGGAGAAAATAGCTATATAGACCACAGTGAAAATGTGAGTTATTTCCACATAACCATACCATGTGTTTTTTGGCTATAGTGCAGCCATCCTGATTATGAGTGCAGCCTCAGAGAAGAGATGGCCTGGATTCAAATCCACACTGACCGGCTACTAACCGTATGGCCTTGGACAAGTTACCTGCCCTTTCTGAATCTCATGTGTCAAATGGGGTTAATAATAGTAAGTCAAAAGAATTCAGTGAGTTAATGAATGCCAAGCACTTAGAACAAGACCTGGGACCAGGGTATAAGTCACCAGGGGCCTGAGGGGTTGTAGAGAATTTAAGAGCAGCAAGAACCTGAAATTATTATCCCCGTGCACTGGCAATTCTAAACATTGTCTAGGATCAAATATTTTTGCCCTAAAAAATGAAAACAAGCAAAAAACTGTCGACTAAACATGTTTTAAATAATTGTCGTGGTTACTTGAGCTTTAACAGTCTTACACACAGGTAAGCTTCAAATTAGCACATTTTTATTATCTGTTCTTTATTAAACATTTTATTTTCCATAGAAACTATACAATCAGCCTGACAGTTGATCCTGTATATGCATGGATCCCACTACCTGTACTCGTCTCTAGAGTAAGCTTGTTAGGGTTCAGCAGTGTTTGAGCTTACTTTAGGCACAATTTGAGACTCTGCCCCTTGCATTTAAACACTGGATGGAGGTGGGGAGGGGTAATAGCAAAATGATCATAAAGCTGAAACACCAGAACTAGAATTACTTCAATTTATGCATAAACCATTCCCTGAAACTTGTACAATTTATTCTTTTGTGTTTTTCCCAAAAATGCATTAATGAAATTAAAAAGTATCAATCCATTTCTTTTTTCCTTTTATTGCATTGTATTGTTGTTATTGTTTTTACTATTATTTTTGCTGGCATGACTATACATGCAAAGTTTAATAGAAAGTGTTCTACAGGGGTGCCTGGGTGTCTCAGTCAGTTAAGCTTCTGCCTTCAGCTCAGCTCAGGGTCCCGGAGATCTGGGATCAAGCCCTGTGTCAGACTACCAGCTCAGCAGGGAGCCTGCTTCTCCCTCTCCCTGTCCTCCCGCTTGTGCTTGCTCTCCCTATCTCTCTCTGTCAAGTAAATAAATAAAATCTTTAAAAGAAAGTGTTCTATGTCTCTCTTTTCTAATCATTAATATCACTTGTTTTATTTCTAGATTGTATCTGAAATAAAATTGTATCATATGATGGATTGTTGAAAAAATGGTCTGCTTGTGATACAAGTCCACCAGGTGTTCCATTGTCTAGAATGGAATAAGCCCTCGATAAATGCTAATTATTATCATGGTTAATTTTATTAGTGTATAGCTCTGCTTGATGGTATCCAAGAAAGACTTTGTTCTTAAGAGCCCACTTTGTTCATAAGAAATATGTCGCCATTCTCCTTATCAACACCTCACCTTTGGTTCAAACGCCCCCACCAGATACCATTCAGCACGCCATGTTTGTCAAGTACTTTATCATCAGCTATGAGCTCCACCAAGAAGCAGCCCTGGGAAAGAAGGCCAACTCAGTGGTGTCCGTTGGAGAGATAAGGAAACAACTCTACAGGGTAGAAGGTCAGTAACCCTGCCCGGTATCAGCTGAGTGGCCCAAGAGTCGACTTCAGCTTCCTGGTACGAATTATTTGTGCACACTTGGCATTTGATTACCTACAAAATACGTCATCATCTCAAGTTTACAACTGGGGAAACAGAGGCACAAAAGGATTAATGAATTTAATCTGAATCGAAAGAAACAGTAAAGCAACAAAGAACCAGTCAGTGTATTAAGTATTGAGCTGAAATTTTTCTTTGTTTTTTTTTTCTTTAATTTGTTTATTTATTTGAGAGAAAAGAGAGAGTGAGCAGGGGGAGGGGTGGAAGGAGATGGAGAGAGAGAATCTGGAGCAGACTCCCCGCTGAGCATGGAACCAGAGGCAGAGCTCTATCTTATGACCCTGAGATCAGTACCTGAGCCAAAAACCAAGAGTCCGATGCTTAACCAACTGAGCCACCCAGGCGCCCTGAAACTTTTCCTAAGATATTAACAGTAACTAGTTGTTACTGAGGGCAGGCTTGGAAGAGTTATCTCTAGGCCATTCCCTTATATTTGTCTTCACAACAAGCCTACAAGGTGAGTCACAACAGTATTACCTCCAATTTACATAGGAGGAAAGAGAGCCTACTAGGAAGTGAGGAAACTAGGTTTTAAACCCTGGTTTGTTCCATTATAGCCACTGCCCTTTGAGTACCACTCAGTAGTATCAGAGATCCCCCCTGGAGTGTGACTGTTAATCTATTTAACATGCTCTCCCATGTCTTTAATAGACTAGCACGTTGTGCCTCTAGCAAGGTGCTTCCACAAACTGCAAGGAAAACAAACCAACATTTGATCAACCCCACTGTATGCTGGGGACTGGGCTGGCTAACTCTTTCAGTTTTGAAAGTGTGTATCTGTAGACTTCTTTGTTCCAATCCATCCTCCTGGTGAATACGTCTGAGGCACCTTCTGTCATAAGCACCCCATAAACTCCAAATGTTTGTATTTATGGGTGTTTCGATTCAAACCCATTTTGCACTATCTTTTCCCCTCAGTGACATCCCCCTGCTTTCTGATTACCTGTTCAAATCCAGGACAAATCAATTATGGGTTTTATACTATGCACAAAGCATGGTGGTAGGCATGGGGATTTACAAAAGGGGACAATGGAAAGAATCATTACTTCAAATTCTCGTGTTTTATTCATGTGGAAACATGCAACACACGATGTTGTTACTTATCCCATCACAAAATATGTAAGACATTTTGTTTTTTTAAGATCATCTGTTCTTTTAACTTTTTTAAGTAATAAAACACATGCTTGCTTTAAAATTTCTGAATTTTTAGGGTGCCTGGGTAGCTCAGTCATTAAGCATCTGCCTTTGGCTCTGGTCATGATCCCAGGGTCCTAGGATTGAGCCCCGTGTTAGGTTCCCTGCTCAGCGGGGAGCCTGCTTCTCCCTCTCCTGCTCCTCCTGTTTGTGTTCCCTCTCTCGCTGTGTCTCTCTCTGTCAAATAAATAAATAAAATCTTTTTTAAAGAATTTTAAATAAAATTGCTGAATTTTTAAAATTCAGAACAGGACAAAGAAGGTAGGAGAAATCCTCCAAAATTCTACAAATTCAAACACTCAGTGCTATAGATTGGTAAACACCACTCAAGCCATCCATCTCTGTGTATAGGCAGACAGACAGATAAATAGGCAAATAGGCAAATAGACACAGAGACAGATAGGTAGACAGGCAGAAAGATAGATAGCCAGACAGACAAAGAGAAATATGTAACTTTAGAGGAATTGCATCATATTACTTATGGCATTTTAATTGGATTAATTAAAGTATTTTTACTTTAACCAAAGAAAAAGATGGTGAGGTACAATTTAAGGAATTGCTAAAATTCAGATATTTTCCCACTGCAGGGAGTGATAATTTCTAAACAGTCCTTCTAAAAGTTAAAATAAAAGGAATATAAAAAATAACTATGAGATTATAGACATTATTTTTTGTAATTACATTTCCACTTTGAATAATATCCGACTCCTGTTATGAAAGGTGAAGAAAATAACAAAATTTTTGTATATTTTTGCCCTCTATAATATTTCTACCATCTAATTATAGTTAATTGTGATTATAACAAGCTTTTTTCTATGTCACTTAGTAACTGTAGCTCTGTCAGTTCTACTCCTTGTCATTTCTATTTTGTTATAAATATGAGTATTTTATCAATTTATGTTCTTAGCTTAAAAAAAAACTTTTCATCGTATACTATTCTCTTTATTTTCTTCATTTTGAAAGTTCTTTTTTAATTTTTCAATTTTCATTTTGAAACAATTTTGGACTTACTGAAACATTACAAAAATAGTACAAAGAATTTCCATAGACTCTGCACCCTGCTTCCCAAATGTCAATGTCTTACAGAATCATAGTACAATAACCAAAATCACAAAAGTAACACAATACTATTAGCTAACGTCCCAAGCTCACCAGTTTTTTCATCACTATAATTTATCTAGTCTGGGAGCCAATCTGGGATCCCACACTGCATTTAGTTATTGAATATTTTTTTGTCCTTAATTTGTGGTTTTTTTTGTTTTTGTTTTTGTTTTTTTAAGTCCTCTAATAATGTGAAGCAGTCCCCTCTGGGAAATGTTCTTCTCTTTGGATTATGCCTGCTTCCAAACTGGATTATCCATCTCTCTTTTTGGCATATTGTACAGACATGGTGACTACTCACCCAATACCCTCTTTTTTCCCAGATTTTTTACAGAACCCCAACCTTGTTCAAGTCTTGAATAGAGATTCTCAATCTCAGACAAGATGTGCCAGACTGGTGGGCTGGAGTGGTTTTATAACACAGTCCTGGCCAAAGAGACTTGGTAAAGTCTGGGCTCTGCTGGGAAGATGCTGGGAAGGAATGATACTCTGTTATAAGAGGATGGTAAATAAAGAGAAGAGCAATGCCCCACACTGCCCTCCATGTCCTGCCTCTGAGTGCACTGTGAGGACATGAGGCTTTGAGCAACAGCAGTCAGTTTGCATTCATGAGGGAAAGGCTCAGAGAACTGCAAAGCTGTTGACCCAGAGCCCTGATGTCAATGAGCCGTAAGCCAAACCTAGAGTTCCCAACCTCCAGACTTGTTATATGAGGGGGAAAGAATCCCTACTTGTTTAAGACATCTCTAGCCAAATGTTCTGATATTTGCAGCTGGACATATCCTAATGGACAAAGCACATCATATCTCTTAATTTGTTTCTTTTTTGTTCGAGTTAATTTGCATAGTTTTTTTGTCATTTTAATCTTGCTTATGCTTAAAATAAGTGGTTCTGTCTAACCTTTCTATTTCCTCTGACCCAATATAACTAACTTCCTTGACTTTACCACTTTTATTTGAATCCTTCCCTTTGAGTTATAATTTACAGGCTGAGGATTGCAATCAATCTACATTTCTGCAAAAATTGTATTCTAAGTTCAATGGGAAGTCGTTGGAAGTCTTCAAGTACAGAAGAGGTAGGATCAGATTTACACACTTTTAAAAAATTTATCTGTTTGCTGTGGGTTGGAGGCAAGCATAGAAGGGGGAAGCCCACTTAGCAACTCCTGAAGTAGTCCTGATAACTAACAAAGAAATTGTGGTTGTTTGGACCATGGGAGCAACAGTGGAGGTGATGGGTGGTATTTGAAGGTAGAGCCAACAGGTCTTGCTTGTGGATTAGACATGAACTGTGTGGCAAAGTAAAAAAGAAAGGATAAGACTTGGGTTTGGTGTCTGAGCACCTACATCAATGGAGAAGACATTTAGTAAAAATGAACACTGAGAAAGAGAGAAGACTGGACGTGGGGTGGGTGGAATGGAAAACAGGAGCTCTTAAGGACAAATGAGAGAGAATCGTGACATGGAGGCTTCACTATGGGAAATTTTCTTTTCTTTTCTTTTCTTTTCTTTTCTTTTCTTTTCTTTTCTTTTCTTTTCTTTTCTTTTCTTTTTCTTTCTTTTCTTTTCTTTTCTTTTCCTTGAATTGGGCTTTCTCCCAATCTGGATTCTTGATCTCTCCGTTTCTGCAAGTTGAAGAGACGATGTGGTTACTTATAAATCGGGCAATGTCCCCACTCCTTTTCCTTGCTAACAGAGCCCCAACTTTATTTGAGTTGTAGGAAAGGGCACTGGCTCATGGTAGACATTGGTGGGAGGTCATGAGGGCAGGACAAGGGCAAGACAACTTTATTTCTATTTTTTTAAGATTTTATTTATTCATTTGACAGAGAGAGAGTGAGTGAGAGAGAGAGCATGTGCAGGGGCAGAAGGAAAAGAGAAGCAGACTTCCCTGCTGAGCAGGGAGCCCAATGTAAGGCTTGGTTCCAGGACCCTGGGATCATGGCCTGAGCAGAAGACAGACGCTTAACTGACTGAGCCACCCAGGTGCCCCAACACAACTTTCTTTCTTACCTTGTGCCAAGGAGTGATATTATGTATGAATTCCTTCATTAAGTATTAAGTCTCCAAAGACAAGATGAGATGGCAATCTCACTCAATTCATAGACAAGGAAATTGGCATTCAAGGAAACTAAGAAAGCAGTCCTTTGTGACATGGCCCTTAAATGCAAACCAGTCTCAAATTACTTTAGAGTCTGTGTTGATCCAGTACACATCACTCACTGCCCCAAGACACCCTCCAAGCCCATGGGAATGCTTCAGTTACATTACCTGAGCCAGAATCTAAGTACCCCATCTACATGACCATCTGGGACATCCCAATCCAGTGGCAAAAATATCCCTGCTGTGTACTCATAATCACTGTCCCCTGGCACCCTGGAACAAGTCCCTTTGAGAATGGTGTTGGGCAGTGATGTTCTCTCCTTCATAAAAAGACTTCTAATGGACTGCCACCCCTGCTACTTCTGCTTTCAACCCCCTGATACAAATAGTCCAGCACAGAGACACAAAGTTGAAAGAGAGCATTGGTGTTCAGAGACAGACTCTGGAGAAGAAGCCAATGAAAAGACATGATAGAAACACAGGCTTTGTAATTTTATGTAAATGGGAGAGAAGCTACCCCTGATCAAAAGCAAAAAGTACTGACCAGCTCAAAGAAAGATTGTGGACTTTCAACAAGCTCTAAGCACTCTGAAATGCCTTTGTTTGAATGTGTCTTCTTGTTACAGTAATGAGAAAGGTGTTGCTTTAATGAGTCATATAATGCAAATTTTAATGGTAAAATTAAATTTTGAATAAACAGTATGAAAAATCAAATATTAGAAATCCATTTCTTAAAAGCTTACAATAGCGACTTGTCAATGTACTAGGTGAGCTTAAATAAGATCATTTCAGATTATGTATACAGTGCTGAACTATCTCAATCTAATTATGGTAAAATTGTGTTTTCATTAAGGCTTCTTTCTAATGCAAAATGCTATTAAAATTATTTTCATTGACATTCTCCTAATAAGCTGGCTTAGAAACTACATTTACACTTGATCAGGTAGTTGTTTTCAGAAGTGGGCATGCCCCAATGGGAATGGATCCTGCCTCCCATTCTTGATGGGGCTGCAGTGAGGCAAAAAGGAGACACTACTCCAGAGAAAGCATGCAGCTGAGAGCCTGACACACAGCAAGTGCTTTAAAAGCTTAGCTCTTACTCTTAGTATCATTGCCATTACCAATCTCCATCTATAATTACATCATCTATGGCAACAAATATGCAAGGAAAGAGGGTCAGTCATCAGGCTCCACATTTTATAGTTATTTCTTGGCTACAGCTGACATATGGCAGCCATTAACCAACACAGACTGGAGATGGGAAGCAGCTTCCAGATGCTTACTGTTACATGTCTTAGCCCAGCCCTTATAATGCTCAATGACCAGTGAGGAGAGAGTAAGGGGTAGGGAATGCTTAGAACTCAGCAAAGCAAAAGCCAATAACACTAGGATGGCAAAGTTTGAGCTCATAACCAAGTGGGCACCTAGGAAATCAGAGTGAGAAATGATTAGGGCCAAGGCAGCAATGGTGTTTCCTCCACGTAGAAGATTCACAGGGCACAGAGTCTGCACTGACTACTCCAATTATGTATTCTACATGTACTTGTTAAATGTTTACCATGTTTACTATGTGCCAGGAGCCATTCCCAATCCTGCAGTGAACAAGGGGAAACAAGAGCCCAGCACTCCTGCATCCTACTCTGTAAGGTGGCAGCAGATCATAAGAAAACAAGCAAACCAGAGACCTTCAGATGGTGATCACTCTTACGAAGAAAACAGAGAAAATATGATATGTAGTGAGTAGCAGGACAGGGGTGCAGGCAGTAGGCCAGCTACAACTGCTGGCGGGAAGGTGGCACTTGAGCTAGGAACCAAAGCCCAGAGGAGTCAGAATTACTTATTAACTGATGGATAGTCCCATCCCCCACTGCTCCCAAGTCAGTTTTCCTCAACCCTCAGGACTGGAGGCAGGAAATTCAAGTGAGGAAATAAGGGAATTAATCTTTCAATACAGGTCACCATCATCAGACAAAGCCCAGACAGAAAGGAGATACAGAAATGAACACAGGATGGGTGGAAAGTAGTCTGGAAAGACCGCAAGGAAATTGTAAGTAACTGGAAAAATAAGGAGACAATTAGGAAAAAATCATCTGTGGTTAAAAGACTTTTCTGATGGAGTTCCTTTTAGGCTAGCCAAATGTCAACCACACAAGTTCATGACTGTGGTGGTCCAATGATTCCTACCTGCTGGTATTCATGCCCTTACATGATTCCCTCCCCTTGAGTGTAGGCAGGACTTGTAACTTGATTCTAACTGATAGATGAGTGATGAGTTGTCACCACCATGATTATGTTATGATTGTAACATCTGGCAGACATTCTCCCTACTGACTCTGGTGAAGTACAGAACCTGAGACAGCTTCTGGCCAACAACTAGCTAGAAATGGATGTCCTCAATCCAATAGGTGACAAGGAACCGAATTCTGCCAACAACCTCCTGAGCTCGCAAGGTGATCCCTCCATGTTGAACATTGAGATAGATCACAGCCCTAGCCAACACCTTGAATTATCTTTGTGAGCCATCCTATGGCAGAGATCAGCTAACTGTGCCTGGACTCTTGACCATAGAAACTGAGATAATAAATGTGTGAGTGTTAAGCCACTAAGTTTGTGGTAATTTATGATGCAGCAATAGGAAACAATTGACATTAATGAAGGTTAGAAGGATCATTCCAGTGTTTAGAGAACCCAGGAAAACCTCCCTCAGGAATTAAGTAGTCAGGAGCACAGTCAGCCCCTGAGGTTTCACAGAACATTTATTGAAAATATTTTATATGACAATTAAGACTTGAGCATGGGAACAGTGACAGCAAAGACTTGTCCCCTGTCCTTAAGGAACTCAGCCAAAAAGAAGTTGTCAGAGAAACTGAGGTAAGGGTGGGACCATCAATGTTGTAAACAGGAAGTGGTCTGGATTAATTTAGGAGATGTAGAGTCATAGACACAGCTGAAGTTTGTTGCTTATTTAAAAAAATAAGGTTGAGTATGATAAAATAAATACATAATGATTTTTTCAAAAACCAAGGTATGAAAAAAAGGTATAAAATAAAAAGCAGAATCTCCTTCCTCTCTCCTCAGATCCTCAGTTTCATACCCAGAGGAGTAGCCGTCAATACAATTTCTTATCTATCCTTTCAGAAATTTTCACACATGTACAATGCCCATGTACACCATGCTTTATACAAATAGGATTAAATTATACACATAGTTGAACAACATGGGCTTGAACTTTTTGGGTCCACTTATACACAGACTCTTTTTAAAATTCTTTATTTAATTCAATTTAGTTAACATATACTGCATTATTGATCTCAGGGGTAGAATTTATGATTCATCAGTTGTATATAACACCTAGTGCTCCTTACATCAAGTGCCCTCCTTAATGCCCATCACCCAGTTACCCCAGCCCCTCACTCCCCTCCCCTCCAGCAACCCTCAGTTTGTTTCCTATAGTTAAGAGTCTTTTAACTATAGAGAGTCCCTCTCTATTTTCATCTTATTTTATTTTTCCTTCCCTTCCCCTATGTCCATCTGTTTTGTTTCTTAAATTCCACATATGAGTGAAATCATATGGTGATTGTTTTTCTCTGACCAACATTTCGCTTAGCATAATACCCTCCAGTTCCATCCACATCATTGTAAATGGCAAGATTTCATTCTTTTTGATGACTGAGTAATATTCCATTGTATGTATTTACCACATCTTCTTTATCCATTCATCTGTCGATGGGCATCTGGGCTCTTTCCATATTTTGGCTATTACGGACATGGCAGCTATCAACATCAGGTGCAGGTGCCCCTTCAAATAACTCTGTTTGTATCCTTTGGATAAATACCTACCTAGTAGTAGAATTGCTGAGTACAGTGTAGTTCTATTTTTAACTTTTTGAGGAATCTCCATACTGTTTTCCAGAGTGGCTGCAACAGTTTGCATTCCCACCAACAGTGTAAGAGGGTTCCCCCCTCTCTGCATCCTCGCCAACATCTGTCATTATCTGAGTTGTTAATGTTAGCCATTCTGACTGGTGTGAGGTGGTATCTCATTGTGGTTTTGACTTGTATTTCCTTGATGATGAGTGATGCTGAACATTTTTTCATGGACTTATACACAGACATTTTACAGTACAGGACTATAAATGTATTTTCTCTTCCTTATGGTTTTCCTAATAACATTTTCTTTTATTTAGCTTACTTTTTTGTAAGAACATAGTTTGTAATACATATAACATGCAAAATGTGTTAATCGACTGTTTATGTTATGGGTAAGGCTTCCAGTAAACAGGAAGCTATTGGTAGTTAAGTTTTGGGGGAGTCAAAGGTTATATATGGATTTTTGATTATGCAAGGGGTCAGTGTCCCTAAACCCTGAGTTTCAAAGATTACCTGTCCTGTTTTGTGTCTTGCTTTTTTTCAAATACTATGTCTCAAAGGTCTCTCAATATCTGTACATTCTAATTAGCTCATCATTTACAGGGCTGCATAATATTCACATGTATGAATTTACCTTAATTTATGTAACTAGTCCCCTGTCAATTTAGCACAGAAGTTTGTCCATGTTTTTGCTATCACAACAAATTCAACATGTAAATCTTTGTTTGATTCTATAGCTGTAGGACAAATAACTAGAAACAAAATTGTGGGTAGGATGTGCTGCCAATCTATCCTCAAAGGTTGCACCCACTTTATCCTCACACCCAATCTAAAAAGCCACATTTTTAGTCACACTTTGGCCAGTGGCACATGTTAAACAAATTTAAAAATCTTTGTCAATTTAGTAGATAAAAATGGTATCTAGTTTTTCTGGTTTTTTTTTTTTTTTTTTTTTGCATACACCTGAATTTTTACAAGCTATTCACAGGTTGAATCCATTTAAAGGATCCAGAATCTAGGACAGAAGTTAAACAATTAGGAGTGAAACCCTTAGGGATGGATAGAAAGAAGAAAGAGTTGTCATTCACAAAGACTCACTAAAGACAATGTCCCCAGCACCCCACAGGCAGTCACCCCAACAAAGTTTAAAAACTTCTTTTTTTCACTCCAAGCCCCCACAGACTTGGCTTGGAGTAAAACTAGGTCATTATAAGAAAAACAAATGCATCATACACAATAAAAATGTATATTGAGTACTTAATGAAAGTCAGAGATGAGTTGTGGCTGGAAGGTCCTTCTACAGAAATCTTCCGGAAAGGAGAGCTTGTGTCTCTCGTTAATTGTCCTAAATGTGGTCATGTTTGAAGGTTAAAAGGACCCAAACACTTTCTCTCCACTTTCTAGTTCTTAAAAGCTAAAGCTCCACCCCAACAAGCTTACTTAACAGGACCCTCTCTGTAAGCCAATAGATGTTATTAAGAGAATAAACCCCACAGATTTATAGAAGAAAAAAAAGGGGGGATGCTTAGTTAACATGTATTAATATTCTGTTTCAACTTAGTTCAACAGCTTTGAGGTAGCCTATGAGCTCACAAGGCTGTGGGCTCACTGCAACAGCAAACAGTGAAATTAAAGGGGCTACTCAAGTCTCTCCGTCCTGGAAGAGACTTTGCCAGAGACTGGACTATTTTTTAAATCTATTTTTGCAGTGAAAGGAAGCCACAGGCATCTGGATATTGGCTTCCCAGCCCGACACCTAATTTCTGCCAGGGCATGAAGATCACCTTCTAAAACTGCACCTCGGGAATTTGGGTGGGTTCAAAATGAGATCGGAGCATTTGGGTGGCTTTTGTGTTTTTTCCTACCTGGTTTTCCTTCATCCTGGTATTTCTCTCCTCCAAAGGACACTGTGTACTCACCACACTTACTCCTGATCATCCCAAAACACAAATCCAGATTCATTTTTTAAAGACGAATGACTGAGTGCTTGTCCTACATTTTTGTTTTCCCCCAGCTATAGACTACCTGTGCCAACAAAAATGAGTGTATTCATTTATTTTTAAAAACCTCCTACAAATCTTCAGTGACTCTTTGAGTATAAAATATTCATACCTTGACTCCAAATTACAGTTGGGAGCATAACCACTCAACAAGTACTTTTAGTTCAGATTCATTTTAGATTCATACAAGCAAGGGAAGGAAACATCGAAAACACAAAGCATCCTTTGAAGGAAAGAAATCCTGAATGAAGAAACGGGTGGGAAAATACTGCCATTTCAAACCAACCCAAACGCCCATGCCGCAGGTTCAGAGCTATTTAGAGTGGAGGAGCCCGCTTTGGCAAGTACAAAAGGTGGCCACAGGACAGAACACAACCGAATTGAGGAGCTTCTTGAACAACAACAACAACAACAACAACAACAACAACAACAAAGAAAAACCCTGCTTTAGAGAATATAGGTAAGTCAATTAAATGTGGTTGTGTCTTAGCCACATCCACTTTTATCACAATTACTCAGCATTTGTTAGGAGAGCTCTTCTGAGCATTTAGTTCCATGGATTCCAGATAGCTAGAAAGTTGATTTTACTATGAATTTAGGTCCTGGGGAAAAAAATGACCTAGCTATTCAAAACCCACTTCTTGATTTCCATGAAGTGCTACCTGGCAGGTCTGGTTGCAAATCATTTTGCAAATGCAAATTCCAATACCAAAAGTTTCAGGACTTTTTCTTTTTAGTAATCTTCATAATTATTGTAATCTTGGTGTAGATATTTTTAGGAGAAAAATGTTGCTTTGGTGTAAGCCTCACCAAAGGCTTTTAGAATGGAGACATTATGCAAATTGGAAATACACATTTTTATTTGACAATGTTTGGAGGGAAATCAACCAGCACTTGTGAGGTCTGAAGGCTGTGAGGTCTTTGAAAGGGGCAAACATAGCAAAAGGTGATTCTTTCTGCCAATAAAGGTTCTACTTTACTAACATTTCAGCTGACCTAACTAAGCCCTTACTGGGAAAGGCCACCCCCAAGCCAGAATGCTTCTGGCTCACACCAGAATGAGCTTCAGGGATCACATCACTGGAGGCCCAGGGGAGGGGAGAGTTTGAGTTTGTTTGATTTAGGGGTACAGTAAGAAAGTCAAAGCCCTGGATTCATTCTGTTTTTCTTTCCTTCCCTCTGTGGGTCAGCTTCATACAGGGCTGCAAATGGATCCCAGAACCTTACAAATATAAGTTTCTTCTGCCACATCCAGGACGGAGAGCAGAGATCACTTCTCAGAAGAACAAAGCAGCTTCCCCTCCCCCACCCCACATACCCCAAGCACATGTCCCCTGAGACTCACAAGAGGTGCAGAGCCCACCCCTGAACTTATACCCATGGCCAGGAGGTAAATTGAGCTAATCAGTTCAGGCCTGAGCCCCAAGACAGAACCAAACACAAACATTAGCATTCCCCCAAATGTAAGGACCACCCAGAATAAGAATAGATACCTACAATATAGAGTTACCAAGAATTGACCAGGTAATGGATGTTGTGGGGCCTACTCATCTAGAAAGGATAAGCCTGAGTAGTCACAGAGTGGGCCAGGATTTCTAATATTCCCACAGTTCCCTAAACCTGGGAAGGCTCAACAGTGGCAAGCCAACTTCTGGGGCTACTGGGAAGGTATAGCCACTTCAACAGGAGGCCTTCCTGAAATCTCCCCAACTCCCTTTGTTCATCCCTGGACCAACTATAGACCTATCACAGCCACCCTATGTCTAGCTTTGACCCAAGCTGTCCCCAGGATCCAAAGGCAGATAGATGCTAGCAGGTTGTGGTTCTCAGGCCCTTGGCAAGTGGCCCCCTGCATAGGCCAGCTCACCATATGGCAGCTTACTTCTTCAAACCAGCAAGAGAGAGCCTCTGGCCTCGGTGATGGCTCACGATATCTTTTCAGACTCACCTGATGAAGTCAGGCTCAGCTGGGATCATCTTCCTTTTGATTAATACAAAGTCAGTTGATTTGGGACTTTAATTACACCTATGAAATCCCTTCTTCTTTGCCATATTATTTTGGCTAGAAACAAGTCACAAGTCCCTCCCACACTCCAGTGGAGCAGACGATACAAGCCATGAACACCAGTGGGTGACAGTCATAGGAACTAATAGAATTTTGCCTCCCTCAGGTTGCATTTTTCTCTCTCCAGCTACCCTGTCCCCAAATACAGTGTATCTATTGGATTTTTCATAGGTTCTGCCAGGATCACATACCAAAATGGGAAAAAGCTCCCTGTATCCATGAAAAATGGGAATCTAGAGGAAAACTCAGAGTGTGCCCATACTTTCCATGGACAGAAATCTATAAGCATTGTGTTCCACCATGCAGGTTCTTACAGAGAGATTTTTGGCCATGTTCTTGTGTTTTAAAACACACCCCTGAATCAGTGGAAATAATAGGGCTTATGAAGTTGCCTAGTGACAGCCCCTGCTTCATATTTCTCACTGCTCACCAGCAGTCACTCTTATAGCAGTGGGTCAACTGGCATTGGAACAGGAGTCAAATATAACCAAATAGGTCACTTTCAAGTGGTTCAAGTTGAAGTCACTATATGGCATTAAGGACTGGGGCATTATGTGGAATTATTAGAAAAAGTGAAATAGAGTAAACAAAGCTTTTCAAATATCTGTACCCCGAGTACAGTATTATCAACAACCAGCATAGCCCATAGGCCTATGGACTATGTGATCTACAGCTGAAAAATAAAAGATAATCTTGAATGTCCTAGTGAGTGCCAATGGCCTAAACACCAGTGAGAGGTAGAGTAAGTAAGTGGGATCCTACTTCTGCTGCTCTGTTCCCACTGAAGTTCTGTACTGTTTTCCTGGACAAGCTCCATGTGGAAGCAAGTACCACAACCATGGTGGGCACCTCATTCCCACAGTGGCTCTGGAGTGCAGGCTCAGGACAGAGGTTTCATCTGAATGGATGCCAAGGCCAGAGCTGAGCTGGATAATTCAAACCGGGATACTTGTGCCAGGGCCCAGAGGAAGAACAGCAAGTTTTAGGAATCAAATTCAGGCAACAAAGAATTAAAAGAGTTTCTGAGGAAGGAACGGAAAAATCCAAGACAGCCAAGAAACAGTCCTGAAAGCCCTCTCTTAAGGGGCCAAGATGGAATATGAGGGTCCATTTCAAGGACCTAGCATGGGCAGACATCATGTTAAAGGTCTCACCCCACCCAGACATTTATATCCCAGTTCTTGTTCCTCATAAAGGATATTCCCCTTTCAGGAACCACAAGACCCAAAGTACATTCTATGTGTGATGGAACTTCAGCCACGGGAAGATGAAATACTTCAGTGTGAATTCACTGAGCCCATCACTACACTCCAATGTGCCAATGCTAATAACAGTCACCAAGAGAGTTGTCGCTCACCATTTTGCCTCCTCCACCAACCCACAAATTTCCTACCAAAAAAACACTCTATCTTGATTCTTAAGTGCTATCTGAATCTGAGTTCTATTATAAATATGCTAATGATTGGCAATCAGTAGACCCAGTGAGGTTCTGTCCAGCCAACCTCAGAAAAGGCAGACATCTCCAACTTTTCACTCTTCCAAACTTGGCAGGTTGCAGTATGATGAAGGATTCCAAAGCATATAAAGTATTTTCTTTTCCTGTAGATAGAAAAAAAGAAAGGGGGAAGCAAGTTGCCAAACCCTATACATCCTCTCTTCCCAGGCTCCATTGTGTCCTCTTTGTTACCTTGTGCCTGGAGTGTTGCAATGACCGCCTATGTTCCTATTTCTAGTACAACACTCTACATCCTGGATGTTTCTAGTGGGTCAATCTATCACTTCCATCTTGTGACCTCTCTGCTTAAAAAAGACAATTATTCCCCATTCCCCATTGAATAAAATCTGGGATTCTGGGCCAAGCATTTGTGCCCAGCACACTCTAAACAGTATCTGAGCTCCCTGCCCCTGCTCTGCCCATATTTCCATCCTACCATCTAATCACTATCTCCAGATCATGTCTTGACTTTCCTGCCTGCACATTATTGCTCACTCCATTCCTCCCAAAGAGAATATTCTCCCACCTTTCCCACCAAAACAGTCAAGATGCCCCCTCCCTGACCTTCCTCTTTGAACACTCCAACAATTTGTGTACTTCTCACTTGAACTCCCAAATTGCCAGGTATTGGGAGGGGGGATTTATATGTGTGTATAGCCCTTAGGGCAGGGACTGGCTCACAATCATAGTCATCTATGTGCTTCACAACATCTGTTGTGCCTTAAATATGGAAAGCACTTAGTATTTGTTGGATGGGTGAGCAAGAACAATTTTCAATTCTTAGTCATCCTAACTTATTAGATTACTACCTGGATTCACCATTTATTATAAAAGGAAGATTTACATATATGCCTAATATATATATTATTATTTACATATATACTAAAGTCTATACATATGCATATTTGTCATTTTTCTCAATAAATGACAGCAAGTTTGAATATATAAAAATAAAGATGAAGAAATCTAGGCAAAGCATGGAAGTATGTATAACACAATGCCCAATTTTAAAAGATGGTGAAATATCAAGTTTTCTATCATTATTAGGTAAAATATGTATGTATGAGATATAATCTAGAAGAAAGAACACAAAAATTAAATGGTTTTGCAGAGAAGTGAGATTTAGTTTATTGTTGAATTGATTAAATGATGCTGTAGTAGGACTGACATTATACATTACTATTCCCATGTGCCAGGGAAAAAGTGGTTTCCTTATTTCCTATAATTGAACTTAACTTTGAAGTCCCTCCCACATGTATACCCTCTAAAGACCAGGGTCAGTCTGAACAAGCCTTCTAATTAAAAGTCACACCATATCCTCTATGTAAGCAGCCTCTGTCAGCTAATTATCCCATCTATTCTAAAGCCACCTTCCCACCAGAGCTGTTTATCCTTTTCTTTCTGCCTCCTCAAGATGCCTCCAGTTTCAAGAAATGTTCATATATCCTCAGGTAATAGGGGTCCCCTCCAAGAATTCCTCTAGGTCTCACTAGCTCCCAGGTGAGGGACATCCCCTCTCACTTGGTCTAGACATTAACTCCTGGTACCACTGCTGAGTGCTGGCCCTGCTCACTTCTTCAGGGAACTGTGTGAGCTCCCTGTGCTGGAATGTCTGCAGAGCATGCCCCTGGATCAAGGCTGGGGTCTACACAAATGGCTGTGGAGCCACAGATCTTGAGTCTCAGCCATGTTCACCTTCAGGTTCAGCTTGAACTCCTCACCAAACAGCCCCTTCCCCCAGGGGGCCTGCCACCCCTCACCCAGTCAACCCACAGCAGGTGATGGATCTCCTGCCTCAGCCATGGTGCAAAACCTCCTGAGGCTCCCACAGGAATGCCTAGCTTCCTTTTCACCAGGAGGCTGGGGAAGAAGACACAAAACACCAGGTCAGGACCTGCTACCTCAAACTCCCTTCCTTGTTCTTTTATAGCTGCCCTATCATGTTAGAAAAAGGTGCATGTATCCAGATGTCTTTGGAGTCTTAGAAACACCTTCTAAATGTTTCCATACCCTGCTGTCATCCTGAGATTCACCTATTATTCCACTCCTTCTGACTCTCTTGGGAACCACATGCTGTTTGTTGGGCAATGGTTTTACATTATATCCTGCAACCTCCCTTTGCCTTATGGTAAAGCTTTAGGGTCTGAATCTGTCCATCCTCATTCTTGATATGTAAATGAAGATTTTGAAGTTTAAAAATCTTTTTCTCTTCCCCCAAAACTTGGCTTTCAAAATAATTTCCTTGCTCAAGAAAGGACTCAAGAAAGAGAGCTTCAAGTCTCAAAGCAGGTTAATGAACACTTTGTTCTTCACTTTTGATGCTCCAAGTGGTACTTGGAATGATAGATAGGCATTGCCTGGGAGCTTGTCAGAAATACAGAAGCTCAGGCCCCCATGGACCTTCTAAATCAGAATGTACCTTTGAATCACCTTTGACCCTTAAATGATTATTGTCCTTGGTAAAGTTTGAACAACTTTGGTCTAGGAAAATCTCTTCCCTCTTGGATTCACTTTCATAGTGGGTGGATTGAAAGAATATGTAATTTACAAGGTGACCAAGAAGGCACTGGTTTAATATTTTTGATAATAAAAGTCCACTCTTGGTCATCATGAATAGATGGTACCTTTGCAAAAAACAAACAAACAAACCCTGGGGAAAAGCCAAACTCTTTCTATGCCTTAAAAAATGGTAACTGGTTTATGGGAGGAGTTCTCAGATCCTTTCAGCTTGAACCTTCCCATGCCCCTGAGTACCAGTGTGTGAGGCAGAGATGGTATCCTATGATTTCATGTCACCTTGACAGTCTCTGATCATATGTGTGTCTTCGCCCTGTTTTAAAGGTTAAACTCCAGAGGCTCAATGAAATTAACCAACTCACTCAGGGTCACCCAGACCCTAAGAGAAGAGCTGGGGGCAGAGCTGGGTCATTCCATTTGGGCATACATCCAGTGTCTTTCCCAAACTATTGAGAAGAAGAGAGCCAGTAAAAATCTTGTTTCTCTGGTTTTAGAAATAACCATGTAAAAAAAAAAAAAAAAAAAAAAGATGTGCTGGCCTTGAATCAGAACAATTGGGTCCTCTATATTACCTTCTGTGGGAGAGTAGGATTTGCCTCCATGATACCAACCTCAGACATTACGATCCCTGTATCCATATGATGACAAGGAGGAGGAAGAGGAAGAAGTGGAGGAGGGGGACATAACAACGAGTTAAGTGTCCAGTTTTACCAAAGGAAGGAATAACAATCCTTAAAAAGTATATATTCTTGCTATTCTTTTCTCCTCCTGGAATAGACACCTGGCTGAACAGATAGGCAGCATGGGACACACAAGGCAAGGCCTGCAGCTGCCTTGGATAATGTCACCTCTTCGAGCTTCTCAAAGGGAGTTTCTTGGGCACCACACAACCTGTATTGTAAGTGAGACCACTTCCAAATTCACTCAAAATCCATTCAGGTGTTTCCACAACCTGTGATGGCTGTCATATAGAGAAATATTACTGTATTTTTATAGATCATGATTAATACAGAGAGTGTCCTCACTGTGAGCCATCACTGAATGCATGACAGCCATGATCTCCACAATGCTTAGAGAAAGGAATAACCATCATCTTCCTTGAGAGATGAAGAAACAGAGTCTCAGGGAGGCCAAGTAACCTATCCAAAGTTATCCACCTCATAAATGGTAAAATCAGAGACGCAAGTCAAGGTATTGATTCTAAAGCTCATGCTCTTTTCCACAATCAATTTAACTCCTCAACCAATGAAAACCTTTGATCTAGACCACCTGTTAGATTGGCTGTTAAGCCTCAAGGAGGAGCAGTCACTAGCAGAGCCCTGAGGGAAAAGAACACCCAGCAGGGGGCTGATGAGGGATCTGTGGCGATAGAGAGGCAGGAATCTCCAGACATCAAAGATGGTGACTAACAGAGAAGGTCCTGCCCACCATGTTGACACAGTTGCAGAGAAAATGTGGTGCTGATGAATAAGGTTAAGCTAAAGCAAAGTTGAGGTTTTTCCCATACCCCATTACAGCTCCTTCTCACACACCCGTTTGAGAAACAGTGGTTTCAATATGCACTAGTGGTGTGCTTTCACCTTTTCTTGTAAAATTTTAAATAAACTCAACCATAGCTATTCCAGGTACTGGGAATATGCTGCAGTTTTAGCACAGACCACGGAACATTTTAATGTAGAGTTTCCTACCAATATGATGGCCAAAGGTCTCTTTCCCATTTCATTTTCCAGCACATTTCCACACGAGTAAAAGAGGTGATCCATGCAGTTGCCTACATAAAATCAGGAAAGGGATATACCTTTGGGTTTTCGAACCCTAGGAAAGAGGGTGCTCCCTGATAAAGAAACTGTTTAAGTGAAGGAACCAACCCCACCACCCACCCTTCAATGCCTACACACACACACACACACACACACACACACACACACACACACACACACACACACACACACACACACACACACACCTGTCCACATGTTGGGGTAGCCTACTAGCCACTCAACTCATCCTTTCCTGCGCTCCCAGGTCCAATCAAGATGGAGGCCTCCGTTCTGGCACCTTATGATTGGCTGCTGCTCAGCACTGGCATCCAATCAGTGCACAGAGAGAATACAGACCCTGCAGCAGACACCAGCAATTGAGATGAATACCAATTCCTCTGCGAAGACCCCTGGAGAATTCATTATGTGGGTTGTTCTTCTGAATACTCCTTTAAACATGCAAATCCCTTCAGCACTGCTGTACTCATGGTTGAATAGAATATGAATCAAAGGCTCAGCCATTTCCTTTTATGCTCTGATCATAAAGTCTGAAACATCTCAAGTTTGTGTGTGTGGATTTTTTTTTTTTTAACCAGAGGAAGTTAAGGCTTTACTTATTATTCAGAGCTGTCCAAAATGAGATTAGGAAATGGGAAGTTAGTCCTTCAGATGTTATCCTGACTTAAAAATTAAAATGATTAATGTCTAGAACATAAAACTCAATTATAAGAAAGACCATTGGAATAGTGATAAAAATAAAGAGATGGTGGAATTTCCAGATAAATTCTGAAGAGTCTTGTAACTGATGTAAGGTCCCATTAACCTCATGGGGATCTAATCAAAGGCTTTCTGTTAAAAGTAAATCTGAGACTCAGGGAGTGAGAGTTCTTGCAAGGACAGGTGAAATTCCATCAGTACTTCGTAGAAATGGCCCTGAAAAGGGATGTCCCTTCTCACGCATAGTAGGAATTATCACAGTCCTGGTTTTTGCACAAAAGTGTTTAGGATCAAATAGTAAGAGGTTTCCTCTGTGATCTATAGTCTATTTGAGTCGCCAGTACATTGCACTTTCTGACCTCAGTTTTAGGGAGCAGCTGGAGATCCAGCCTTCACTATGAGAATTTTTCATGGTGAGATAATTTTATCTTGAGTCCCTATTTACTACAAGTGAATCATCTCACCAGGAAATGAGAAGCAAAGCATTAGTTTACCTTCTATTTAATAAGGAACAAAGTTCACCATTACTCAATACTTCAGCTGACTCTTACACCACTGAGTGGTGGAATTGCATAGTTTAAGAATGTTTCTGTTCAAATTTGGCATTTCTACCTACCTTCCTTCAAGTAATGAAAAGGCCTTGTGGTTCAGGGAGAATTGCAGTGGAGAAATAATCCTGTTAACTCTCTAATTGACATCCATCTCACTGTTCCTAAACGTTATCCCTAAAAAGTGGAAAAATCACATTAGTGAGTTCTGAGGCAATTTTCTGAGGAGCACATTTCATAGTTCCAGTGCTTGTTGACAGAATATAACTTTTGGTAAATGCAGGTGATCATTCTATACGTTTCTGAAAATTCAAATTTGGAAGGTTGATCCTATCTTGAAGGAGTTGGAGGGGACTCCTGGCCTCTCCACTCTTAGGAATGCAGTGCTGGGGTACAGAACATGTGATAACTGTTATTATTATATGTCTACTTGTCTCTCCCTTCCCTATCAGCCATTCTTA
Organism: Zalophus californianus; assembly: GCF_009762305.2. Lineage (NCBI taxonomy): Eukaryota > Metazoa > Chordata > Mammalia > Carnivora > Otariidae > Zalophus > Zalophus californianus. The sequence continues at coordinate 92,273,884 of NC_045602.1, forward strand.
AAGATATCTTTTGAGAACTAAAGCCAAGTCACATTGAAAACTTCACAATGATGATGAGGCACTTATCATCATTATCCTTGTTTTATGACCAGGACAAGGCCTCTAAAGTCTTATCACTAGGAAATGGAGATAGTAGAATTTAAACGGATGGTATCAGAGCCCCAAATATATCCCCCTAAGCTCACCCTCCATCTGTCAGCATATGCTGTCAGCAGAATCCTACCTTCCCCACACAGAACTGGAAGTGCCTAGAGAATTAAGATTGCCCAGCAGCAACTGTTGTCAATCAATGACTGACAGAACTTGGTGCGTACACACCCCAGCTCCCTCTCCCCTTGATAGGAAGAGCCCTCAGGTCCTTGTTTTGTTGTGTCTCCCTGGGTCCTCAACAAGATTAAGCCTCAGTTGCCCTTAGCAGTAACTAACTCAATGACATGCCCCTTATTGTCCACCTTCCCTTCCCAATCTCACTTTGCACATCTTTCCAAATGTTTCTTGGCCCAAACACCCTGTTTATACTCAAATGCTTGGATCTACTTCTAGGGGAACCAAAATGAAACATAGATCTTTTGACTCCCAGTTCTATATTTTCATTTCATGTGATGCATTCCTGGCTTTCTCATCAGTTTGGAGTTTTCTGGAGAGACCATCAGAGGCCAGAGGTAGCTCTCTCCTTCCAGAATCAGGCCATGTCCATTACTGCAGAGTAGAAACCAGAGACAATGCTGGTCTCAGAAGCATAGCCTCCCCACCCAGATTAGTGCTACAGCTTCCTAAGTGGTTGTATCAGCTGAGTTCCCTAAAGGCAGACTGAAAGTCAGAGCTTAGCATGTGCCCTGGTTAGGAAGCATCAGTGGGATCAATGCCTGGTGTGGGGAGAGGAGGCAGGAGTGGGAGGGGGAAATGTCGGCCCCAAAGGAATCTTGGTCTACCCCATAGGGAGCCCCAGAGCTAGTGTGGCCCTTAGATTTGTCTGGAATTGGGTTGAGATGACTGGGCCATGGTTATTGGATGTGGACCACCCCAGGAAGGGCTGTGACCTAAGGGAGGTTATCTCTACAGATGAGGTGACCCCAAAGGGACTGACAGCTGACTAACTTGTCCTTCTTTGACAAGGGCCAATTGAGTAGTGATCCTGTGTCCCACCTCACTTTCCTCCATGCTACTGAGAGAACAACCACGCCAAACCCTCAGTGACTCCTCATCCTCAAGAAAAGAGGTCAAATTCTTTAGCCTTCAGCTCCTGGCAACTCTCCCTTCTCCTACCAGCAATCTGTTTCTCCCAGGATGCTCCTGGCCCCCACTGTCGAGCCACACCCACACCCCTCCACTGGTGTTTCCCTCCATCTAGAGGAGCCTTTGGTTCCTTTCAGCTTGGGGAACAAAGTCTTCCTCTTCCACCAGGATTTGAATTAAATATCACCCCGTCAGATAGGTGGCACCTCAGCCTTCCCATCCAAGGAAGAGCAAATTGCTCCTGTCTTGGGGTTACATGGCCTGCTGCTGCAGCAACACATTGCACTGTGTTCAGTTTGTTTCTGGCCTACTCCCAACCCTGTGAATTCCTTGAAGACATTTGTGGTGCCCATGAGCTGTGAACCCACGGACATACTGGGGATTCAGTACATGTTTGTCCAATGCATTTCGGCAGAACTTCTCCATGAATAAATGTGCCTTTAAATGAGAGCTAAGACCAAGACTGATGCACACTTCTGTCACAGCTGGGGCAGGAAAAGAATGAGGGCCTCATCAGGAGTCTTGGGATCACAGAACTCTTAATTCCTGAGCTTGCAAGCAAGAGAAGAGGAATTACGTTCCATCACTGCTATCTCTGGCTACAACCCAAAAGGAAGAGGCTCAGAGTAGAGACACTTGACAAGCCTCTTGACTAGAATTGCTAGCATTTAATAGGTGCTCTTGGAAATATTTTAGCATAAGTTAAATACAAAAACAACGCATGGATATGTTCTTCTTACAAAAAATTTAAAACATTACAAATAAGGGCAAAGTCCCCTTTAACACCCCTCACCCCAGTGCACACTTTTTCCTCCCCAGAAAAGTGTGATGTGGATCTTTCCAGATCCTCTATGCACTAGAGAAACACAGTCACATGCATACACAGACATGCACAAGAATATTCATTGCGGTATTGTCCATAATAGCAAAATTTGCAGTTCTCTCATACGTACTATGGGTCAGTTTCCCTCTTTCCATTTTTGTCATTTGGTGTGGGGCTTTCAGTAAGCTTTTGCGACTGCTATTCCATCAGAGCCTACTCTTGGGCTCTAAGAGCCACTTAGTGTGCTCCCACAGAGAGTTCTAAGTGCCTGGGAATGTATGACCTGACCCCAGGCGGTGCCTTAACCAATGATGGGTGCAGGAGTGAGAACTCACACACTTTAAAGTCTTCTGTGAAGTCAGACTGCAGTTCCTATCTGCAGGGCTTTGCCTGAGATGGCTCTTTACTAGTCTTCTCCTTCTTCACCCATCCCTTACCTGGGACCACTAGCTTAATAAATCACATGCACATGAGCCCCAGCCCTCCAGGCTCTGCTTCTAGGGAGCTCACCCCTGAGACACAAGCAGTAGTAAATTGACTAAAGATTGATGAAATGTATACATTATATTGTAGTGAAAAATAAGAGGTCATTGCGTATGTGTTAACATCAGAGAATCCCATATCCCCAAGACATACCTTTGTGTAGGAAAAGTCAATTGGAATATAATATGGATGTGTGTGCTAAAATAACATTTCAGGAAAAGAATAACACTGAGCAATGATATAAGAAAGTTAACAAAGTGGGGCACCTGGGTGGGTGGCTCAGTGGGTTAAGCGTCTGTCTTCAGCTCAGGTCATGATCTCAGGATCCTGGACTTGAGCCCCAAGGCAGGCTCCCTGCTTCCCGGGGAGTCTGCTTCTCCCAATACCACTCACCCCACCCCCTCACACCACACTATCTCTCTCTCTCTCAAATAAAAAAAAAAAAAACCTTAAAAAAAAAGTTAACAGGGGCACCTGGGTGGCTCAGTCAGTTAAGTGTCTGCCTTCGGCTCAGCTCATGATCCCAGACTCCTGGGATCCAGCTTTGCAACAGGCTCCCTGCTCAGTGCGGAGTCTGCTTCTGCCTCTCCCCTTGCTCATGTGCTCTCTCTCTCTCTCTCTCACTTGCTCACACTCTCTCTCTCAAATAAATAAAATCTTTAAAAAATAAATAAATAAAAAAGCTAAAAAAAGTTAACGAAGGCATGATTCTCCCCTCACATACCACCATGTGCTCCTGCTTTCTTTCTTTTCCCCTGCTTTCTTTTTAGCAGCCTGACTTCTGTTTTTCCAAGCAATGAGCAAAGCAGCTGCTGATTATGGGGACTTCTGCTCCCACTCGCCACCCAACCAGGTCCCATGGAAAAAGGGAGAATTTTCCATCGCTAAGAGCAAGATTTCCATTTTCTTATGGAACAGGTGGCTATGTTGGTCAGCTTGAGAGAGTGAGATCTTTCAAGTTACCTGAAAAGAATCCAAGTAGAAGTGTCTGCTTTTTTGTTTTGTTTTGGTTTGAGTTGTATCTAAGGTAGAAGTTGGCAAATGTTCTATACCAGAGCAAGTTCTCCAGGCTGGCCTGAAAGAGTTGGTGGGAGGAGTGGCAGCCTGGTAGTGACAGCTAAGGATCCTTTTGGAAAAACAAATGAAGGAGGCTTCTGCCAGATTTGGGTCACCCAGAGAACATCACCTGGGTGGAAGACGGCTTTATGGGTGAGAGAACAGCATAGCATAGAGATTAAGGGAATAGGAAGGGAATCAGAAAGAATGGTGAACAACATATTACCATGAAGGTAAGAGGGGAGTTGCAAAACCATTTGGAAGTGGAGGCTTTCTGGACTTCAGGAAGAGAGCAGGAAGGAAAAGAGGACAGTTTCATCATGTGGTAAAGAGCTTAGGAACAGTTGGGGTTATTGTCTGCACAAAAAATGAAATGCTGAACTTAGCCTTCAAAGGGAGGGAAAACCATGAAATTAAAGCCAAATGAAGCTCCAGACTGCTTGTCAGTTGAGGCAGGCTCCTCAGCTTCTAGCTCTTTGCTATGAAGAGTCACAAGAGGGGAGAACCCATTTGCTAAACTTGGAGCTGTCCTTGGCCCAGAGCTAAGTAGAGCATTTACATCAGAGTGATCGTTTCAAACATACGGTATCATTTTGAACAAGCATAGTTTTCCTTTAAGAAGGTTGTTTTTGGTTACAGCTGAGAGGAGAAATTGTAAAACATTGAGCTCTTCCTCCAGTGTGTTGCTGAGGAGCCACACAGGATGCAAGGAGGAAAGCAACACTGACCCATGTTCCTGAGACACCAGGCAGTGGGCTGAGCTGTCATTGTGTACCTCAACTGATTTCGTCTTCACCCAGTTCGGGGAGGTGGCTTCTGCTATTCTCCCGGTTTTACAGATGAGAAATCTGAAGCTTCTTTGAAGGGAGAGCTAATGAGTCCTCAGTCACCAGTATACCCAGTTGCTCAGGTTCCTGGATGAGAACACACAGTAAAAAATGCATTTTCTATCCTGAAACAGATACACACACATTAATAATGGAAACAGGTTTTTCAAAAAGGACACACGTCTTTGCTGTGTGAGATGCACTGAAAGATTCTATTCTATTCCTTTCCTTTATTTAATGATAGTTTTAATGGAGCATATTAATGAACTCTCAATTGAAATTTGAAAAGCACTTGGTTAGGATTTGTTGTAATCTGATTTGATCCCTCCAAAACCAGTCTTCCCAGGTAAAGCATGAGTTTTAAATTAACGCTGCATAGCATCTGTCCTCTATTCTTCCACCTACCCATCCATCCACCCATCCATCTGCCATCTATTCATCTACCCAATAAACATTTATTAGCATGCAGAAGTTGAACCAATTTCCAGATTCTCCATCACAGGAACTGATGCTATCTAATCAACTCTCAGCTCCCAGATGGAAAAACTCAAATCATCAATCCATGCAAAGAATCAGTAAATGGCAGATACATGCTGTAGAAATGCCCAACACCAACAATTATAGATGGTTCCAGAGCTAATGTCTTTGGGTATAACCCCTCCCCTACCAAACAGGAAAATCTTCCTTTGGACAATCAGTCACAAAGACATGAAAACATGCAAAGAAGGTAAGTGGAAACAGTCACTGTGGCATTCTGAGACATCCCTATTGGAGGTCTCACACAGCAAAGAACATGGATCAGGGACATGAAAACTGAAATCACACCATTCCCAAAGCTCCCTCATTCTTGCCTCTGAATTTGTTGAGTCCTGCTAACCATGACCACAGGCTGTTTAAAATTACACCGTTTGCCTTATTTAATTTTCTTCTGCAGTCATAAATATTAATTAGGTTAAACCACAGAGAGCCTGCATTGCGATCCTTTCACTTCCTAAGGTCCATAAGCAATTAAGATCCACAGTCATTTAAGTACTTGCTGGTTCTTTAAGTCTGCCCTGTGAATCCACTTTTTAATTTTTTTAATTAGGTCAGATTTACAAATCTTAGTGGTTTCTTTTTTGCTACATAACTTCTCTTGGCCTATGGGTGTTCCCAATTTGATTCTCTTCTTGCAAATATCATCTATGTTCCTCCAACAGGCTTGTTCATTTTCTCTAAAACAAGATGCAGAAAAGCGTATAAGAAAAGTATAATAAGACTCAGAAATATTTGTGTACAGCCTGTCGGCTATCCAGTGACAAAAGTGCACTTTTCAAGCCTTGTTCATTGTCTTCAAATGGTATTTAATGACACAAACAAAAGAGATAATTGTAAAAAATGAGGAATATATAAAGGGCAAGTGAAAGTCTTCTCCCAAACATCCCCAAGGGCCCAACTTCTGGGGTGTCATTGTTAACGGTTTTATGTGTGACTTTCCAATCTTTTCTATGCACAGAGTCAGGGTTTATTTTCACCAAAACTAAATCAAGTCACCCTATCCTGCAACTATTTAACCCTTCATCATAAACGTATATACATTTTACACAATTTTAGAGAGATTTAGGTCATTCTGTATAACAGCTGCATAATATTCCACAATAAAGTTGGGTTGATTTATTTAACCATATTTTTTTAGACTTTCAATATTGGGCATTTTGTAGGCACACCACACACTCATACACATGGTGCCAATAACTGGACACTATACCCGTGAGCATTTTCTTTCCTCCCAAGCTTTTTAGAACTGCTCCATCTCACGTGGGGAAGGGGAAGAGATCTAGGTCAGAAAGCCTGGGTGGGGATGGGAGGGCTGGGGGCCTGGAGGGAGGTCAGCATCTCTCACTCCCAAGACCACAGCAACAACACGAGTTCCCACCACAGACAGGCCTGCGTGTGAACCCTGAGCCTGATGTAAATGTTAGCCCTTCCACAACCTCTCTATTCTTCCAAATCCGTGTCAACTGGGGGACAGGGAACTCCAGGAAGAAACATGTAGAAAAAACTCTGTATTCCTAAATTCAACATGTCAAGAGGGAGAAAAGAATGAAACAACCAGAAAGAGGCGAGAAGGCTTCTCCTTCCAATTTCTACGGAACTGTTAGGATCTGGAAGTGGGTCTCAGAGGTGAGGCACAGGACTCCCACCAAGACCAGATGTTCCCCATCATTAGCATCTACTTAGCACTTTATTTTGAAGACTTAGAGGAATGAAGTCACCAGGTTTCTCTCTTAAAGGAAGAGTTAAACTCTCAGGACTGTGAAAGCTCTAGACCCATTTATGTAGACTACTTTGGAGAATATTATACAGACTTTATAATTCTATATATGATATTAAACAATACATCTGAGATCAGCATCACATATTCCTGTCCTTCAGGCTGAAAGAGGCAAGCCATGTGGTGACTGACTAGCTGGGTGTGAAAGAGACAGCTGCAAAACCAATTTGTATTTTATATCCAGTTCCAAGCAGCTTCATACAATTCCCTCACCAGCCTCACTATCACAACCCACACTGCTTTAAAATCAAACCCAGATTAAGTACTTGGTCTAAAATTCTTACTGTGTTGACATTAATTCTCCAATGGCTTTGATAAATATGAGAGAAATAAGAAGAGTTTGCCCACAGAAAAAATATGTACCCTCCCTTTGAGCAGTTCCTACCTGGAAGGAAGGAGCCCTTTTTGGAATGAATGCCTTATTTAAATTCCCACAAGGAAAAGGTGGTCTAAGTGCTAATTATGAGTGCATATTGCAAATAGAATAAGCATTAAAGAAACATCCTGAATTTTTAAATTCCTCTCACCTTTGAGACTCAGATTTGAATTCCTAAACGTTTCCTACTTTATACAAAAATATGTGAGTAGCAAAGCAAGAGAAACAGTGTGTTTCTTAACGGGGCAGGGGCGGGGAGGGAGGTTCACTTTGGTGTTGTCTGTGGGTTCAGTTTTAATTACCCCTGGTCATGTTGTTGTCCTCATGCGCTGGTGGGCAGCGTCGGTTCAGCATCTGGTCAAACTCTGTGGAAGAAAATTCCCACTCAGTCATCATCACGAGAAGCCTATGTCTTTTCCAGGAGGAGGACCTGCAAACCTGCAAACCCCATCGGAAATTCAATAAACAGGAATCCCCTGTCTTGCTCTCGCTCTCTCTCCGTCTCTATCATCTTTCCACTTTACTTCATTCAAAATGCATGTTGGGGTCAGCAAAAATCTTGTGAGATATTTAGGAAAGGTCCACAGGGAGGCAAGACCAGCCTGGGTCCCATGGGACCTCTTCCTTAAGGGGAAAAGTTAAGGGGCCTTGGTGGGCATTTGCTGATGCAGTGTGATCACAATGGAAACTTTTCTTAGGCCATTTTCCGTGCTTGGGAAAGGACAGTTTCCACATTGTAAACTGATCATAGCCATAGGTCCCCTATCCCTCCTAGCCAAGCAGAGAGGTCCCTGTCTCCTGAAGACCTGTGCAAGCAGAGGAGGTGTGGGACCTGTGGGGAGCTCTGAGTGGAGCATGGGCTACCCCACTATTTTGCTTGCACCTGCAGACACATTTTGACTCCTGCGAGCCGGAAGGTGGAATCCAGATGGCAGGGAGGGTCAGTGTAGCCACAGGTCGGCGAGGGAAGAACTGATAGAAGGTGAAGAAGGACTCAATGCTTGCCATTTTATCAAGACACATCCCACCATCCATCTCGGGACAGACTGCAGGCTTACTGTGAAATAGGCCCTGAAGGGCCGGGCTGGTCCATCTGTGGCCAGGGACCTGCAGCATGGCTTCACCAGGAAGCTTGTTGGAATGCAAACTCCGGAGTCCCTCCCCAGACCTGCAGAATCAGAATCTGCATTTTAACAAGATCCCCAGGGGACTCCTATGCACATAAAAATTTGAGGGGCGGTCCTAGGTCTGGTTAGTCCCAGTGGGTCACTGCTGCTTTATTATGCTACCCCTCCCTATAAAATAAAGCTCCCACTTTTCAAGAAGCTCCACCATCCTCCTTCTGGAATTACCTTTGGAAGTAAAATTGACAATGAATACAGACTTGTATATTACAAACACCTGAGGGCTGAGTGCTCTCTGCGCCAACTGCTGTTCTCACACCCGCAGGACAAGGCTCTCAAGCCAGCACCCACTAGCAGCAGGAGCATCTCCCTGCTGCCTGCTCCTTCTTTCCAAAGCCAGAACCCCCTAGTATCCCATATTCTAGAGGGATTGCAAAAGGTAGTTTAGCATCAGGTAATTTGAACAACACGTTGCTCCTGTCTGGCTGCATTCTGGCCAGATCCATTCTGCAGGCACCATGCCAACTACTTCAGAGGACTGAGTCATTGGTTTTGCTATCAATTCTGGGTCAACACAGGCAGAAACTTCACCTTGGATTTTAGTCCATCACCCTGCCAGGAGATAAACTATTTCTGAATGGTGAAATGTAGATTACCCTTTGGAATAGGCACTGGAAAATTCCTGCATCATGGCTGAAAGGAGGCATGAAAACATAAGGAAAACATGTTCTGCTAGAATCTGTGGCAGAAGCAGCAGGAGAAAGTAGAAGGAAACACTTAATCTCTATGAGCATGTAATGTAGCCTACCTTGTTCAGGGCTACATCCTCGTCTCTGGAATGTAGTAAGTGCTCATTAAAATAGTTGCTGAATGGACCAACAATATATAAACACCTCTTCATTGTTACTGCTTAGTACTGGAGCAAGTTGTGTATAATTCTTTTATGTTTATGCAGAGCCCCTGTATCATCTTGAGATGGAGACAAGAAGCAAGCACTTGGTTCCTAACCATGAGACTCAAACTCCAGGCGATGCTAAGCACTTTCTGATCTCCACGACAGTCACATGCTGTCATATGCTTCATCCTCTCATACTTACTGGAAGTGTATTTGTTAACCCACGTAAGTAATCAGTAGCTCACAGATCTAATTCTTAATTACCTCTTTGTGTAGACAGTAACTTCTTTGACATCAGCCATAGCAACTTTTTTTCTAGATCTGTTTCCTGAAGCAAGGGAACAAGAGCAAAAATAAACTATGGGAATGACATCAAAATAAACAGCTTCTGCACCATGAAGGAAACAATCAACAAAACTAAAAGGCAGCCTACAGAACAGGAGAAGATATTTGCAAATGACATCTGATAAAGGGTTAGTATCCAAAATATATAAAGAACTTGTACATCTCAACACCCAAAAAGTGAATAATTCAATTAAAAATGAGGAGAAGACATGAACAGACATTTTTCCAAAGAAGACATCCAGATGGCCAGCAGACCCATGAAAAAATTCTCAATATCACTCATCACCAGGGAAATGCAAATCAAAACTACAATGAGAAATCACGTCATACCTGTCAGAATGACTAAAATAAAAAACACAATAAGCAGGTGTTAGTGAGGCTGTAGAGAAAAAGGAATCCTCATGCATTATTGGTGGGAATGCAAACTGGGGCAGCCACTCTGGAAGACAGTATGGAGGTTCCTCAAAAAGTTAAAAATAGAGCTACCCTAGATTGCACTACTGGGTAATTACCCAAAGAATACAAGAACACTAATTCAAAGGGATATAAGCCTCCCTATATTTACAGCAGCATTATTTACAATGCTTGTATTTCCAAATTATTTACAATGCATAATTTCCAAATTATGGAAGCAGTGCAAGTGTTCATCAGTAGATGAATGGATGAAAAAGATGTGGTATATGTATACAATGAAATATTATTTAGCCATAAAAATGAAATATTGCCATTTGCAACAACATGGATGGAACTAGAGAGTACAATGGTAAGTAAAATAAAGTCAGTCAGAGAAAGACAAATACCATATGATTTCAGTCATAGGTGGATTTTAAGAAACAAAACAAACAAGGAAAGTGGGGAGGGGGTGGCAAACTAAGAAACAGACTCTTGACTACAGAGAACAAACTGATGGTTACTAGAGGGGAGGTGGATGGGGCATGGGTTAAATACGTGATGGGGATTAAGGAGGGCACTTGTCCTGATGAGTACTGGTTGATGTATAGAAGTGTTGAATCACTATATTGTACACTTGAAACTAACATAACACTGTATGTTAACAAACTGGAATTAAAAACTTTTTAAAAAAGAAAAAAATTATCTCTCTGTGTAGCAAAGGATTCTGAAGAAGAAAGATCCAGGGTCTGATTCTTCAGGTCTGTGACCAACTCTTCATGACTCCTGTCCCCAACAAAGTATACTGCTTGCCTTTTTGGCAGGAATAACAGAGACTGCCTCCAAGAATAACATTCAAATATATGAAATAGCTCCCAGGGCCACAAATGCAGATGCATCTAATTTAGGCATCCCTCAAAGAGCAGTTTATGCTCACTCACGTTGACATGTTATTATTGCTACTAAAAGTTGTCATTTCTTTATTTTTATCTCTTCCAATTATGTTAATTACATGCTATAATAGTCTCACATACTAGAAATGTGCTCAAGATCAAGAATGGTGGACAGGGTGCTAAGTATATACCAGAAATATTTGTCGAACCCTGGACCCAAAAGGCAGAGTGCTGGCCTTCTCCACAGACCCACACAGATGGAAGCAAAGTTGACAACTGCTCAACCCAACCACTGAGAAAGCCCATAAAAGATGAACAATCCATAACTACACCACCCTCCCAACAGCAATCAAATTACATGTAGACAGAGAGAGATCCAGGTACCAAATTCATTCTAGTAGCACCCCAAGGATTGTCTTCTTTCTTCTCCCGTGCCATGTTAGGAAGTCACCATCTGTGGCTGGCGTGAATATCACTTCTCTCCTTCCCTCAATGCAAGGAGGGGCATGGCTCACTTTCTGACACAGGTAAGAAAAAATAATATTGGTTTGCTTTTTGGAACTCAAACCTTTGGTCCATTTGAATGGTGGCTTCACCCATCTCCTTTTCAGTGTGAGAATTGAATGAATAGCTGTAAGTTAGTGTGCTAAAGTTTCCATGACATCAGATCTAATATTCTTATTACATATTTCACTTTAAACTAATAAAAAGCAATTTAATAATAAAATAATAATAGTATAAAATGACACAACTATACTGCAGAAAAGATGTAGATTGAAGGTATGACTTTACCACTCAAAAATCACCTTAGCATCATATTTATTTCATTTTATTTTATCATTATTTATTATTACTTCTTTTCCTGTGAATCTTGCCCAGGAGAGCAAGATTACATTGTATCCTGGTGTGTTGTGTATTGAACTTATACTGCTGTATTATGCTTTTTTCCCTTCCCACCTTTATCAGCATGTTCGTGTGTGTGTGTGTGTGTGTGTGTGTGTGTGTGTGTGTGTGTGTGTGTGTGTTTCAGAAGACTGGGACATTCTTAATTTTATCTCCAATCTTTCACATAAATCTCCTTTGATAACATATTCTTAGCTAATTACCTTTCCATAAACAACTGGTGTTCGGGCCATCAAAGAACTATGAAGCCAGCAAAAGAGTATCTAAGGCTGTGTTCAGTACCAAATAGACTAATTTTGATGGTCAGGGTTTTTTAAATAAAATTTCAGAAATAACAACCCACCCGCTGAAAGTGAAATGATGATTGTAACCTTTGGCACAACTATATGCCTTTTCTTTATAAAGAACTAAAATTCACCCTGAAAATGCCATTCTGTGAATAAGACAGGTGTGGGCATCTGATTTCTGCCAAGCCAAAACTTACTTAAAAGTAAAACGTGTGGAATGCCTGGGTGGCTCAGTTGGTTAAGAGGCTGCCTTCAGCTCAGGTCATGATCCCAGGGTCCTGGGATGGAGTCCCACATCAGGCTCCCTGCTCAGCGGGGACCCTGCTTCTCCCTCTGCCTGCCACTCCCCCTGCTTGTGCTCTTTCTCTGATAAATAAATAAATAAATAAATAAATAAATAAATAAATAAATAAATAAATAAATAAAATCTTTTAAAAAAATCAAAGTAAAACGTGTATTTTCACAAGACTTTGCTGTCACCTTTCCATCTCCTCTGTCTTAATCTCACTTGCAAACCTGCCTGATAATGTCCGAGAGCAAGGCCTGCCCTGGACATTTATTCTCTGAAGGGCTTCAGGAATTGGAGGATTGATGAGCCAAAAGCCACCCTCACCCCCGACCCCCGCCCTTGGTATTTTACAGGTTATTTCTTAGGGAAGCTGAGCTCTGTTTATTGATATCCCCTTCTCCACGGGCTAGTGTCATATCACAGAGAGAGCTCCCAGGTGAAAAGAGTTTTGCTAGGGGAATGCAGGATAGTAGCGTCTTCTCCCCAGCAAGAGCAGAGGAGGCCCAGATTTGAGCCCAAGTCAAATCCGCTGGGGCAGCATCCGGAATAAAAACAGCGTGCTAACACCAAGCACAGTCGGCAGTTATAAAGCGGCCTTATACGGAAACGGGGCAGCACCGAACGAAAAGAAAGGAAAACAGGGAGGACACGGTCAAAGGAAAGCTTTGCAGGTCTCGGTCCTAGGTAGGTTTAAACTAAGGAGGCATTAGGGGAAACATCTGTTTTCAACCCAAGTTACCCGCGAACTTTTTCCTGGAGAGAAGCTCCCAGAGCAATTTACAGCATTCCAGCCTGAGGCTTTCGTGCCAGACGCTCTGAATAAACCTTTAGAAACCGAAGCTGCCGGGGAGCACCGGGAGTGTGCAGGGGAGGTAGCGCCTCCAAAGACCTCCGCGCCGGCGACAGAAAGCGAACCTCAGGCTGTGTGAACGTTCCTGCTTCCTCGCAGCAACCCGCGCCTACAGCGCACTGCAGGCCACCCTCCCCTTCCTGGGAGCGGCCGCGCGCGCTCGGGAGGGTCGCGTACTGGCGGCTTGAACCCTACCCGAGCCCTCGGCGCTCCGAGGAAGCAGGAGGCGGTTTGGGTTTGCGTAGAACTTCGGGAGACTCCAAAGAAATGCTAACCCCATATCTGAGAGGCGGGGAAAAGGTGCCCAGGCGCCTGGGTTTCGGGGTTAGGAGCGCAGGGGTAGAGGGCTCAGGTCGGGCCCGAGGACCGCGCGGCCGATAGGGGGCGTCCTGTCACTGCGGAAGCCGGTGGCGAGCGCTCCCGGGTGCGTCCGGATACCGACCACCAACTCTGGCGAGAACTTGCAAGGTTCGCTCTTTAGGAAGGTAGCACTTCTTCCTCCCGCGGACCTCCTCTCCAGGTCCCTCTCGCTCCTTTTGCTCGTGGAATAATTTCTAGAACCATAGTTTCGATCTGGAACAAAAAGAAAAGGCAGTGGAACACATACATATATGCACAGATTAGGTTAACCAGAATGTGCGATTCCATACGCACCAGAAAGCTCTCTGTCCTTGTTTCGCAGGTTTGTCTGTTTGGACGTCTCTCTCTCTCTCTCTCTTTTTTTACTGAATTTGAGAAGAGCTCCTTGGCGGGTGGGATTGACAGTGTGTTTTGAGGTGTGTGTGTATGTAGGTAACTGGTCCTGGGCCTCTGCAGAAAGCTTTAAAAAAACAAGTAACTTACCTTTTCAGCACCAGTGCGCACCCCTCTTCCCCAAGCCCTGGGGAGAACAGTTAACTTGCTCCCCTCATGCTCTGAGACCCGGTGAGAGATGCAGGGAATCTGGTCCCTTTGGCTCCCCAGCACACACTCCCCAGCACAAGGTGTATACACCCCACAACACACTTCCCAGGTGCACTGGGCCTGCCGGCCTCTCCCGGGAGCCCTCCGCGATGCAAGTGACTTTCAAAGCCACGCAGATTTTAGATTTGGGGGATCCTGCCCTGGCACTGTCTAGGTGGGGTTCATTAACCCCCTCACTATGAATGGGTCAAATCCTATAAGTGGGTCAAACCGTTTGAGGTTCAGCACAAAAGGTGGTGCCAGTGACTGCATCTGGTTCAAAGTGATGCAGGCCTGAGATACCTGGGGAAGCGGGAAGGGGTGGTTTCCCTGCATAGACTGCTCTTCTTGCTGTCCTTCTGGACTGACCCTCGTACAGTCTTTCCATTCTCGGTGCTCAGCTCAGGGCCTGCCACCTAGCCCCTGTCTTCTGGCACCATTACCCATCACGTCGGACAGGTGCGCCAGATACCCACGATTTCCTATTTGTTCTTTATCTCTGAGATGCGGGCACAGGGCTGGATCCTCATGGCCCAGCCTGTTTTTAGAACCAAGAAAAGAAGTCCACATCAAACACCTGAAATACCCCAAAACCCTGCAATCTGGGCTCATTAGGGTGTTGATAGCTGGCCCAGGAAAGATGATAATCTGAACCCAGAAGCTGGAGCAAAAATAAAAAGGAAGTATATGATTGCGGGGCTTCTAATTCTTATAAAAGAACCCCTCAAAAAAGCAGAGAACAGAGACCCTCCTGAAGTAAATTCCATGTGTCCCATTATTGATTCCTTTATTCCCCTCTCTCCTCCCGCCTCACCCCCCACCTCCTGTCCTGTTTGTTTTAGTTACGAAATGCTGTGGGCACCTCGGTTGTGACTGCAAAGTAACCTTGAAACACGGCGTCCTGAATGTCAGAGACAAATAGCAGTCTCCCAACCGTCGACTGCAGCTGGCGGGGCCGCGTGCGCCCTGCGCTTGGCGATCGGACAGTGCTCTTGCCCGACAGCCACCCCTCTGCCCGTCGTCGGAGGCTGGGCTCAGAGGAGGCGAAAGCCGCGACGGCCGGACCAGGCGCTCCCCGAACGCCTTCCGGAGGCTCTCCGGATCTTAATTATAACAGGGAGGGGCCTCCCAGGAGCAGCGGCAGGCGAGTTCAAGGTGTGTACAGTTTTTCTAAATATGACAGCGCTTTGCAAATTGGCTCTGTCACCGTCTTGTTTTGACAGGGAATGAGCACTGAGAGCGAAGAAACCCGGGATGAGTAAATGCGGCGTTTCTAAGGCTCTGCGGAGGGGCAACCTGGCGCCGAGGCCGGGCGCGCCCTCGGACAGGCGCACCAGGCGCCGGGCGCTAGGGGACCGGGCGGGGGTCAGAGCCTTGGGCCGCTCCCGGGGTGGCTTCCTCCCAGGTCGCTCCTCCCACGGGCCCTCCCCGCGCGCGCGGGGGGAAAGGGGGCTGGAGCAGGAAGCCTGCGCGCCCACTCGCCCCGCTTGCCTGGCCTGGTACTGGTCTGGGGCGCGGCGGCAGTGGGGCGGGCGCCGGGCGCCGAGGGGCAGGTGCCGGGCGCCTGCCGAGGCTCCCTCTCACCTAGGTGTGAGCTGATTATTCAAATGGGCTGCCCCGGGTCTGGGGATTGGAGGCCCGCGCCGGCGCGCCGCGCTATATCACCAGCCGCCCACGTCACTGCGGCACTTGTCCGCTCCGCGGTCTACACCTCCTCCTCCTCCTCCTCTCCTCCTCCTCCTCCTCCTCCACCTCCTCCTCCTCTCCTCCTCCCTCTTTCCACCCCCCCACCCGCCCCCGCGCCGCGCGCTTCCCGCCGCCTCCCGGCAGCTCGCACTGCCAACCTCTGCCTCCGCCCGGCAGCCCGCAAGCGCGGCGGCGGCGGCGGCGGCGGCGGCGGGCGGCGGGCGCTCCCTGCAGCGGGGCTCGGGTCCGGGCCTCCTCCCATTCTTGGCCCCCTCCTCCTGTGGCTGACCCCTCCCGCCCATTCCAACTACCGCCTCCGGCCGGCCAAGGAAGAAAGAGGGAGTGGAACCGGAGAGAGGGAGTGCGAGAGAGGGAGGGAGGGGACCGTGCCTTGGCTGACTTTTTTTTTTTTTTAAAGAGGGTGGGGGTGGGGGGTGATTGCTGGTCGTTTGTTGTGGCTGTTAAATTTTAAACTGCCATGCACTCGGCTTCCAGTATGCTGGGAGCGGTGAAGATGGAAGGGCACGAGCCGTCCGACTGGAGCAGCTACTATGCCGAGCCGGAGGTAGGCACTCGCCTTTTCCAGGGGGAAGTGGGGTGGTGGCGTTCGCACTGTTCCCCAACCTCAGGACCGCTTCCCTCGCCGGCACCCGCCCCCCACCCCCAGCCGCTCTGGGCAGCCGCCTTTTCCACCCTCCTTCGACTCAAATGGGTCTCTTTTTTATACGACACACTGTTAGCCTTGAGATAATATTAACTTTGTGATCAAATATTGACTTGCGGCGCCTCCAAATCCTCTTCGTGGCCGAGCCACGCACTATCCTAACAGAGTTATGTTTGGCAGCGCGCGGCTGGGGAGGGGTGGGAGGTCGGCCGGCGAGGGGGTGGGGAGCTGGAGAGAAGGTGGGTAGGAGTTGGGGGCTGAGGTAGAGGCAGATTCAAAAACTAGGGACAAAGAGAAAGGAAGTTTGTGGCTGCAAAGCCCAGCCGCGTGTAGTTCAGTTCTCGGTCTCCGCGTAGTTCAGTTCTCGGTCTCCTCCCTGCCCCTCCACTCAATGCCTCCAGCTGGCCCCGGACTCTAAGCAGGCACTGGGTTTTGGTTCCCCTGGGGCCAAGGATGGGGTCCCGAGAGAAAAGATGAACAGAGAGGACCCTGGGACAATCTCCGCTTAAGGCCGCCAGGGCGCCCTAGGCTGTGACCCACAGGTTGTTCACTTGGGTCGGAGGTGGCATCCGAGGCCGCGGCGCGGACTCGGTGTGCTGACCTGAGAGTTGGGGAAAGGAGACGCATTTGGGGTGCCTGGCTTAGGGGTACTCCGGGGGACCCTTACTTTAGAATCTGAGCACGGAACAGAAGGGCTAGGATCCGGCTCCATGCAAACTGCCGCAGCCAGCTTGCCACCTCCTCGAGGGCTATCCCGGCGCGCTCCGGGTGAAACTGACTTGGTGTCCGGGGCCGGGGCGGGGGGCGGGGGGAGCAGGCGAGGGAAGGACTCTCCAGAGACCTCCCCGCAGGCGGGGGCTGGGCTAGCCCGGTGGGTAGGAGGTCAGGGCACGCTCTAGTTTCGGTGCTAACCCTGTGCGCCTCCCTCCCTGGGCTCTGTCCGCAGGGCTACTCCTCCGTGAGCAACATGAACGCCGGCCTGGGGATGAATGGCATGAACACGTACATGAGCATGTCCGCGGCTGCCATGGGCAGCGGCTCCGGCAACATGAGCGCCGGCTCCATGAACATGTCCTCGTACGTGGGCGCGGGCATGAGCCCGTCCCTGGCCGGCATGTCCCCCGGCGCGGGCGCCATGGCGAGCATGGGCGGCTCAGCCGGGGCGGCCGGCGTGGCGGGCATGGGGCCGCACCTGAGTCCCAGCCTCAGCCCGCTCGGGGGACAGGCGGCCGGGGCCATGGGCGGCCTGACCCCCTATGCCAACATGAACTCCATGAGCCCGATGTACGGGCAGGCAGGCCTGAGCCGCGCGCGCGACCCCAAGACGTACCGGCGCAGCTACACGCACGCCAAGCCGCCCTACTCCTACATCTCGCTCATCACCATGGCCATCCAGCAGAGCCCCAACAAGATGCTGACGCTGAGCGAGATCTACCAGTGGATCATGGACCTCTTCCCCTTCTACCGGCAGAACCAGCAGCGCTGGCAGAACTCTATCCGCCACTCGCTATCTTTCAACGACTGCTTCCTCAAGGTGCCCCGCTCGCCCGACAAGCCCGGCAAGGGCTCCTTCTGGACCCTGCACCCCGACTCGGGCAACATGTTCGAGAACGGGTGCTACTTGCGCCGCCAGAAGCGCTTCAAGTGTGAGAAGCAGCTGGCCCTGAAGGAAGCCTCAGGCGCCACGGGCGGTGGCAAGAAGGCGGCCGCGGGGGCCCAGACCTCGCAAGGCCAGCTCGGGGAGGCCGCCGGGCCGGCCTCCGAGACTCCGGCGGGCACTGAGTCGCCCCACTCGAGCGCCTCTCCGTGCCAGGAGCACAAGCGAGGGGCCCTGGGGGAGCTGAAGGGAACGCCAGCCGCGGCCCTGAGCCCCCCGGAGCCGGCGCCGTCGCCGGGGCAGCAGCAGCAGCAGGCGGCGGCCCACCTGCTGGCCCCCCCCCATCACCCAGGCCTGCCGCCCGAGGCCCACCTTAAGCCGGAGCACCACTACGCCTTCAACCACCCTTTCTCCATCAACAACCTCATGTCCTCGGAGCAGCAACACCACCACAGCCACCACCACCACCAGCCCCACAAAATGGACCTCAAGGCCTACGAACAGGTGATGCACTACCCTGGCTACGGTTCCCCAATGCCGGGTAGCCTGGCCATGGGCCCGGTCACGAACAAAGCGGGCCTGGACCCCTCGCCTCTGGCGGCAGACACCTCCTACTACCAGGGAGTATACTCCCGGCCCATAATGAACTCCTCTTAAGAAGACGGCTGGAGCGGGCTAGCCTGGGACAAGGACAAGAGAGAGGAAGTGGGGCGGAGAGTTTGAGGAAGGGGTGTTAGCGGGATCCAAGGGAGAAGATATCCATTACATCCCCACCCCCAGGACAGCAGTCTCCCCTCACCTTCGGCAGCTCTCCCTCCCAAACAGAGGGGCCACACTGATATCTGTTATTCTATATAAGGAGGGAAGGCAAAAAGAGAAATAGTCAAAAACAAACAAACACAGAAAAGAGGAAGAAAAGAGCAAAAAGCCTCCTGTTTCCACTACTGTGTAGACGCCTGCTTCTTTAAGCATTTGAGAGTTCTGATTTTTTGTTGTTGTCTTTCTCCTCCAGTGCTGCTGTTGCAGAGAAGTCTTACTTTATTAAAAAAAAAAAAAAAAAAAACCAACAAAAACAAAAAAAAAAAACAAAAACAAAAAAAACCCACAAACTTTTGTGAGTGACTCAGTGTAAAACCATGTAGTTTTAACAGAGAAGCAGAGTTGTACTATTGTTTAAAAAGAAAAAAAAGATGTAAGGGTCTGTTGTAAATGACCAAGAAAAGAAAAAAAAATGCATTCCCATTCTTGACACGGTGAAATCCAGGTCTCGGGTCTGATTAATTTATGGTTTCTGCGTGTTTTATTTATGGCTTATAAATGTGTGTTCTGGCTGAAAGGGCCAGAGTTCCACAAATCTATATTAAAGTGTTATTGCCAGTTTTACCCCTTGAATCTTCAAGATTTTTTTTTTCCCTTTGCCTGACTTGAAAAATAAACAGGTCCAGAAAGTATTTAAAAGTGTGGGGAAGGGGATCCTGGCCGGTTGCTGATTTCATTTTATTTTGGTGAAGGGGAGGCATGATGGTTGTTGTTTTAACATTTTATTATTAAAACTTTCAGACACACTGAAGTTGAACAGATTTTACAGAAAACACAGATGTACCCATTGCCCAGATCCAACAGTTATTGTTTCACTATACTTGTTATATCACATATCTGTCCAGCTATTTACACCTCTGTTCATCAATTCAGGTTATTTTTTCTAAATGCATTTCAGATGCTATCAAGCGCATTCAGAGTGGTGTGGCCATAGACCTAAACGCATTTCAAAGTAAATTTCAGACATCAGTACACTTCCCCCTAAACACTTCAGCAAGCGCATCATTAAATAGAAATTGATATTATTTATGATTACTTTTGGAGGTTTTTTTAAAAGATTTTTATTTATTTATTTGACAGAGAGAGACACAGAGAGAGGAAACACAAGCAGGGGAGCAGGAGAGGGAGAAGCAGGCTTCCCGCGGAGCAGGGAGCCCGATGTGGGGCTCGATCCCAGGACCCTGGGACCATGACCTGAGCGGAAAGCAGACACTTAATGACTGAGCCACCCAGGCACCCCACTTTTGGAGTTTTGAATTTATCTTTACACACAATGAAACACACATCCAAGGTGGACCATTCCCTGGGTTTGATGCAGGTTTAGCTTTAAAGTAGGGAGAAAACTATATATCTTAATTTCCAATCTGGGTCATGTGAAGTTACAATGTAGTTGATGTCTCTTGGGCCCCAGGGGGCTGACTTCTCTGGGGAGAAGCCTGGATTTACTGTATTTTCCAATCTTAGGCCTCCCTTCAAGTCAGTGAGCCCAGACTGGATTTGCAAATTCCTGGTACAGCACTTTCATCTCTGCTTCTCTGGCACCCCTTTACCCTCCTGTGGAATCAGAACTCTTGCCTGGATCCTACAGCCTCAGGTCTCTGTCTACACTCCACCACCCTATCCTACCCTCCTCCTTTACTTAGGTGTTTGCCTCGGCAGTCCTAGCTGTAGCCAGAGAGCAGTGAGGCTTCTGGGACCACCTCCTCCCACTCCAGCACCTGATCTGGAGAAACAGACCTTCTTCTGGTGGTGTTTAAAGGGATCGCTCAGGGTGATGGTCCAAATCTCTTTTTTAAAAAATAAGGTATATTTGGGGATGAGGTGGAGATAAGGGGGTATCTTGCGCTGCTTGTCCAGTGACCCTGGCCAGTAGTGAGAGCCCAGGGTCTGCAGATGTGCTTACTCCGCCTCCCCACAAACACCGCCGCCTTTGGACAGCGTTCAGTTAGCCCAAGTTGGGGAGCCAGGATTGCAGGGCCAAAGGGTATGAGGAGGTATTTTGTGAGCCTTAAAAGAAAAATCCAAAAGCATAAAGAAAGACCCAGAATAGATTTTTACAAATCTTGCTGTATCTCCCTACAGATGGCGTAGCCTCCCTAAATAGGCAGCCAACCGAACTGGAGACCCCACAGGCGAAGCGGGGCCTGGGAGCGCAAAGGGGGCCCGGTTTTGACTTTGCCTGGGGCATGTGCAGGCCTACAATCTGGCGGGGCGAGGGCAAGAGCCACTGTCCCCGGCAGATTTAGGGATGAACCGTGCACAGCTATCTTAAGGTGGGCGGTTATTCTCCGCAGGCTTCTGAAGCCGGGACTTTTTGTCTCAAAGTTTCACAGCTCAGGACTCTGTTTTCAGGGACTAGAGTTTTGGGCTTATTGACCATCCAAACCAGGAGTGTCCCAGGTTCGTCCCAACCCTGGAGACCCCCCCCCCGCCCCGCTTCGCCCTCTGCCACCTTGCGGGGTCTCTGCCTCCTCAAGCCCAGGCCTTCCCACGCGCTTGAGGGGGTTTGCCCTCCCCTCGCGTCACCACCCCCCCCCCGTCTCCAAATCCCTTTTTAACATGCCACATTGTCCCAGGAACACAGGGAAGAGAAATTGGGGCGGGGTGGGGGTGGGGGGGATCCGGAGGCCGCAGCCAGCAATCAGGCCCGTCTCTCCTCCTGGCAAGGACACACACGTCGTGAGCCCGGCCTGAAATGTGTTTCATTATCACATAAAAGGCTCCCGTGGCGAAGGAGCCGAGAGGCAGGGCCGGGGGCCGAGTGGGGGACAATGGAGACTGAAAGCGCTGCCCTAACCTGCTATGTTTCGTATCGCACGCCCATTGTGCGAGGGTCGTTTTAAACTACTTAGCGCTCCCCCCCTCCACTGATCCCGGCCGATAAGATATAGTTCTGTCCGAATACATAAAAAGGATGTCGGGGAGCCGGGCGCTTTCGGAGGCTTTTCTGCGCTTCTTGTGTCTTTCACACACACCGCCCCCCCCCCGCCCGCCTCAGCCCCCTCCCCCAGCCGGGCTCCAAGCTCCCTAGCTCACAGATCGTCCTCCGCCCGCTTTCCCCAACTCTTAAGTATTGTAGGGTGCGGCGTTTCTTTTTTCCTCCCTCTCTCTCTTTTTCTTCCTTTTCCCCCGCGCCGTCCGCGCGTCGGTTTAAGCAACCCTGATCTGTGAATAAACAAAGTCAGTAAACAACCGAAAAAAACATTCTAGATCCGAATTCCAGGAGGGTAAACTTTCCATGCCACGTCACACTTCAGCAAATTTACACAGATATTATATTGCCTCCCCCTCCTTTATTATTCTTTTTTTTTTTTTTTTTGCTAGGATCCCATTGTACTTAACTGAATTTTATAACGCTGATCGATATCTTGGTAAAATATTCATTTTTAAACTAGCGGGCAGTGAAATCTTTGCTTTGTGTGCTAAAGTCAACAGTCGCTCGGTTTGAGCTCAAATAAATGCGGAGATGCCTCGGCTCTGAGCAGTCGGCCGCCTCCCTCCGCGCGCTGGACGCTCTGCCGCCCGCCCGCCGCACCGCAGGTAGGGAGCGCGCCCACTCTGGGGCCATAACCAGGTCCCCTGGGCAGCGTCCGCCCCCCATTCCGGTCAGCGCGCCTCCCCTCCCCCAGCCAGTCCCTTTCCGTTCGAAGGGCTCCAACGCGAGGGGTTGGAAGGTAGGGAGTGGAGAAGCTAAGTCAGTGAAGAAACTTGGAGTTTGGGAGGTGGCCTTTTTTTCGGGGATTTCTGCGAATGCACGGTGTGGGTGGATAAGGGAGCGAAGAGTTGCAAACAGACTCAGTCTGGATTCTGAGCATAGTTTGGTGGGGCCCCGAAGCTACGGGAAGCCAGGTTCCTGCAGCGCCTCTGGGCTGGAGATTCGATCCGACGGCCTCGCGTTTCCTAAGGACAGTGAAAGGGTGGGGGTGGGGGAAACGCCCTTGTCCTCAGAGTCTGGGGTGGGTGCCGCGGAAAACGGCGTGCTGGTACCGGGTGGCTGCGGGGGCAGAGGCCCGAGAGTGGCGAAGCCGTCCCCCCAATCCCTGCGCGTACGGGTTCTAGTCTGGTCTAGGCTTTTGCCCCAAATCCCTAAATCGGGCAGTAGTGGGGGTCGACGCCATGAGGCCATCAGGGGAGGGACAAGGCCTTCCCAAGAAAGGAGTAAACTTTCGTTCTCGCTGCAAGAAGCGGCGGGTGCCCTTTACGCACAGGCGCGCACCGCTGCAGACAGGTTCGGGAGCCTCGGGTGTTACAAGCGGGACCCCGGGTGGGGGGCAGGCGGAGACAGAAATAAGCCACTAGGCCTTTTATCCTCATTTTCCCAGAAGCTGGCCCGGCGCAGGGGCGCGCTGCGGTGCGGGAGGACGGGAGTTTGGAGGGCAGAACAGAACCAATCGCATCTTTCTGCGCCGGCGGAAAGACGCCGGCTCGGAAAGCTAGAAGTTCCAAAGCTACCAGTTGAAACTGCAGGAACTCCGGGTTTCCAGGACAGGGTATAGGATACTGAAAAGGTGTCTTTCCTCTGGGGTCTACCAGATGTCGCCTGAAATTTGCATTTCCTCTAGGGTGTTTGTTTTAAAGGGCTAGACATCCGGCCTTGTTTGAAGCCCGCGCAGACTTCTAGGTATTTCGCCAAGCAGGGAGACAAGCGCTCTTCCCGTCTGCCCCAGAATCACCAGATCCCGAACACAAAAGGGCAGAAATAGGTCCCTGTGATTGTCAGGGTCAGTTATGTGGGTACTTCTGTGTGGAGAGCACGGGTCCCCCTCCCCGCCTTCCCTGGCGCCCCGGGCCGCTCACCTTTGTCCCCCTCACCCTTGGCGGGCTGGGGAGAGAACCCGCCGCGCTCCAAAGCCACGGTTCCTGCTCGTGGCTGGTTGTCTTCCCTAAACAAGATGGAACGCCTGCAGGACATACAACTAGGCTAATCGTTTTTGAATAATTAATGCCTCCCCGTTCCTCTGGTAATGCGCGGCCTCGGATCCGTCAATTACTTGTCATTAGACGAGTGTCGCCCCACGGCCTTCCCTCGGGCCTTTGATGGCGCCCGGTCACCCAGCCCAGCCCACTCACGGCCGAATGAAAAGGTGCCCGGCCTTTGAGAGCCGGGTGCGGAGTAGCAGCGGCCCTCAATTCAGTGCGAGTTTTGAAAGAAAGACCGTCGCTGAAGAGATGTAATCTTCCAAATGGCCAATTTAAACGCCTGATCTTTATCGCCTGCCTTCTCCCGGCTTTATAAAGAAAAGCAGGTCCTCAGTGCTTTGGGGGCCTTTTAACGTGGGGGTGGGGCGGGGAGAAGCGACAGATGAGGCTTAATAGGGCATAGGGCAGGTGTTTGTTCAAGAAGGTACCTGGAGGTACCTCCGGGTGACTGGTTTTCTCAGGGGCAGCGCATTCTCCTAAGCGTCCGGGCCTGGAGGTACCGCTGGCTCTGAAGGCGGGGTGCGCGGAGACAAGTCTTAACGGAATGTATAAATGTATAAACCAGAACCGTCCAGAGGAAGCGGCAGGGCCTTTTCTGTCTGTGAACCGTCACCCTGCCAGAGGCGATAGGACAGGGAATATTCTCAGAGTCCCCTACCCACCATGGGCCTGGACATTGCAGGGCAGTCGGTGCCCACCAATGGCCACAGACTTGTAGGCACCAAGTCCTGACCCACAAAAGAGGCCCCAGGACACCCACACACACCTTAGAGACTCCAACCCCAATTTGCTGTCCCTGCTGTATCAGAAGAGCAAGATTTGAGACCCCAAATGCCTTTGCTGGGCTAGGGACACTGTGGAGACCAGCCTTGGCCACAGCACCATGGCAAGCCAAGAGGCGATGGAATGAAATTAAAACAAAAACACAAACACAAGAAAAAACTTCCAACGTTTGTGACTTGATTTTCCTTACATTTCTGCTGCTTCCTCCTCCCCCTCAAAAGTTCTTCTTAAAGCAATATCTGTGAATATCTGAGGCTCTCAGAGCCTTACAGGCTTTACCCTTTGAGCAAAACCAATGTGCTGTATCTGTGCCGCTCTCAGCTTTACAGAGTTCAGATCACAAGTTTCTCATACCCTCTACCCCCAGGACTGGTTTTCCTCTGAGAAGAGGAGAAAAGAAAACATGAGGGATGGAGAAAAAAAAACATCATGAGGAGAGTGGGAGAAACTTTAAAAAGAAATGGATGGAGAAAGGGTCACTGGAACATGCTTGTGTGCCTGCTTGCCCCCAGAGGGCCCCGGGCTGAGCCTTAGGCCTTCAGCTTCAGACTCACATCCCTTCTATGGCATGCCATAACAATTGGGAGCTTTTGAAAAACTCTTTTTTGATGAGATTCACCAGGTATGGGCAGGACGTTGCAGGCACCTCTAGAGACAAGCCAACAAAAATTGCACAGAATAGATGCTCATCCCCAATGGAGCTCTGCGGGGTCCCCACCTCCAGGGGGCTTCTTCTCCCTTTGACAAAACTCCCAGGGAGCGCCCTACCCTGGAGCTCTCCAGGGGTTGCCTCAGAAGCCTAAATCCTGGGGCATCTTCCCCATTCTGTTCACAGCCTTCCTGCCCACTCTCTTATCCTTTTTCTCCTTTCTTCTTTAAAACAATCATGTGTGTCCCCCCTCACCCCCTCCCGCCATTGTATTTGTTGATGACCTAACACGCTCACACCAAAAGCCACACACAGAAAACCAACAACGTGGGATGGGAGGAGAGACCAATTATGATTGAGGCTAACAAGCGGGGAACACCCAAGTTGAGGCCGGCTGTCTCCTGGGAGACTGATGGAGGCTTATTTTACAAGCTGTCATTCCATCGTGGTCCCTATTGCCAGATTGGAGGTGATTCTTATTCTCCCCTCCCCTCAGCCCCTGCACCCATGGGGCTCATTCCAGATTCTTTGTATCCCCTGCAGAAGAAGCGGCCACCAGAGTCCCTCTCCTGCCCAGGTAGAACAAGGGTGTTTTACAAGCACATCCTCCCAATAGTTTTCTTATTTTTCACATCAGTGGCTGTTCCTCAGAGCTCTGAGCTCACTGCCAGCAAGACGTGAACTGGTCACACATGCCCCCATCCTCCTCACCAGGTTCCCATTAAAATGCTTTGAGGACTTACTCTTTACATTTCTCCCTTCTTCCTCTTCCTCTTCCCCTTCCTCTTCTTCCCCTCCTCCTCCTCCTCATCTTCCTCCTCCCCTTCCTCCTCCTCCTTCCTCTTCCTCTTCCTCTTCTTCTCCTCCTCCTCCTCATCTTCCTCCTCCCCTTCCTCCTCCTCCTTCTTCTTCCTCTTCTCCTCCTCCTCCTTCTTTTCCTCCTCCTTTTCTTATCTCTCCGCCCCCACCCACCAAAGGAGGGGGGGTATTTTATTGTCAGATAACACAACTGATAGCTGAATTGCTAAAAGAAGCAACACAAATTAAGTTGTTTTCATTCATGCAAAACTAGAGGTCTCACGTTCTCATTGGAGTAAGGGCTTTGGGTTTACTCCCTTCTTGAAGCTAATTAGAGGCAGTAACATTCCCTCTGATGTCAGGACAACATGCCGCGATATCATATTTATTTAACTTTAACGTATCAAATTAACTGAGAGGGAAAATTTCAGCATCACCAACATGTGTGAGGAAGAAATCCTGGAGTATTTCTTGCCATTAGAACTTCAGAGTGAGAAATTGTTTGCTGTGGTTCAGTTCTCCTTGAAGAAAGGATTCTGCTTCTGCTTGCTTCAGTGGTTGAGAACTAGACTTCCTGCATAGGTAAATCAGCTTTTCTATTGTTTCATTCATCTGAAAAGAATAAAACCACAGGGTTCAAGAATAAGCAGGGATGTTTTTGGACCAGGGTTGGTAATGACCCCAGCAAATCAAAACAGGACTGTGTGCGTGTGAATTTTGACTTGTTATTTCATTAGAAAGATGATCTCAATTCATTATCCCTTTTTTCCTCACAATGCAGACATATTTATATAATGAATTTTATTGGAAATTTTTTGCTCACTTAAAAAAGAACACACACTGCTAATTTGAAGACATGGTTGTTAAAAGCACATTACTCGGAAATGGACACATAATACTGAGAAGTGTTTGGAGGAGAAGGCTTGAGAGGAGTTAAGGCATGACATGGGTGGCTGGAGAACTGGAAAGGGCAGAGAATGATTATACGTCATTTTCCGTGAAGGAATAGGGTGATGTGTCAGCCAGGGCAGAACCTGGGTCATAGGGAGTTCTGTATGGAAGCCAGAGGCATCTTTAGCAAAGAAATCAGGTGTCAACATGTGGACTCCTTGGTAAAAACATACAACCCTCTGCTCAAGCTCTCTACTTGCTTTGTCTTCTAAAACCCTATCTAAGAAATTTAAAATGAAAAAGACCAATCCATTATATATTTTTCATTTAGCCTGCAACTCTGAATTATGTTAAACTGAGCCGTTCACACACAGAAAGGAGTTGTAACTTCAACTGCTTATTAGCTGAGAAAATTCACCCTCTGCAGAAAAGCGAGTCAACTTCTTGGCAAAACTTGTGCCCTTTGTCCTACCTTCTTGGTGTTTCTCAGCTCCTGCCACCCACCACACATCCCTCCCTCACTTTTCTTTATCACAATTGTATTCACTTCGGCCACCAATGAGTAGGGTCCCCCCGTGCCAGACACAGTGCAAGGTGGCTTCATGAACATGACCTCATTTAAGCTTCCCCAGGCCCCACCGGTAGATGCCAGAATTTATGGGTAATGGACCTGGGGCAGAGAGAAGTTAGGGAACCTGTTCCTATTTCAGAGCTCAGCATTGAACTCAAGTCTTGCAACTGTATGTTCTTTCAACTTCTAGTGGCCTCCTCTGACCCTGGGCACAGACTTCTCTGATTCCAACGTAGTAGGAAAACTGCTTTCTTCAGAATACAGTGAGCTGCTGTTGGTAGAGAGGAAGGCTGAAATGTTAGGAGAAAGCTGGAAAGAAACAGGAAGCTCTCCAGAAGAATGAGGCGTGGGTCCTCCTTGCTAGGATGGCAGAGACCCCACCTGCTGTCCTACAAAAGATTAGGATGCATTATATCTGGGATCAGGCTAGATTCTTATTTTCTCTTTCAGAGCAACCCAGTATTCCTATGTGACCACGGTTTCTCAAAGTTGGCCAGAGAGGTTCAATCAGGACTGCACCCCATGGAAGCTGTAGGGGCTCTGACTGGCTAATGCTGGAGGGAAGGAGACAGGAAAGGAATCGGCAGCTAGGTGGCTCTTACATGGTGTGAATAGAAAGAGAACATGCCAAGGAAGAGAAAACAAGGTCAGGGGCAGAAACAGTGACCTGACATGGGCTTAAACAATGCACATAGCCAAGTTATTTCTTAAGATGTAGCTGCCAGTGATATTCCTTACTGGGGATTCTGGAGCAGGGGCCAGGAATGTTCTGAGAGACTCTTGCCTCTGACCTCCCCCTGACCCACACCTGGTGGCCTGACCGCACAGGTGACAGCACAGCTGGAATGCACGCACCACCCACAGCTGGGCTTCAGCACTGCCCTCTCCCCTGCCCCAGCTGCAAGAACAGCAAGGCCCCAGCCCCCACAGCTTGCCTCCCCTTCACATATATACAAATGCAGATCGGGATAAACACCGGCCTCAGAGGTTTGCCCCTGAATAGGATATTGGCCCAGGAGGACTGGCCTGCTTCCGTCACAGAGGGAGGATAGGATGTGGCCCAGCATTCAGTAGACCTGCCATCTGAGAGAAGAGAGTGTTCACGTCGCAGCTGCCCGTGGGCCCATGGGTGTGCAGGAACCGGTGGCTGACACCTGCTTGAGCTAGGCCCTGGGGATCCAGTGTGGAATGAGGAGGGCCCTCCTGAAAACGGGCTTGGAGTGGAGGCCTCCTTTTTCCTTTTCAGCTTAATGGAAGATGAGTTCTCTGGGTTTCCAGGGTTTTTAATGGTGTGGGGTTTCCTGCAGACTTAGCATCTTCCATTTTGGGATTTGTGGGGAAGCTCTGGGCAACTGGATTCTAAGGCTAGTACCACACACAATGATGTCTAGGGCATGGGAATAAACGACTCTTGGAAGTGCATGCAGTTCTAGATTAAACCATATTTCCACTCCAAACTGGATACTTTCGGTATTAGGTTGAGGTGGGGAGAATGCATCCAGAGTGACAGTCACCCAGTCAGGTTGAGCGCGGAGCCTCCTAAAGACTGACGGAAAGGGGCGAATGCAATCTTCTGGTTGTTTATGGGGGCAAGCAGGGGGCAGACATCCAATCTATAATTTGCCCACCCTCCTTTTAATGACCACTTCCCTCCCACCAACAGTTTGCCAATTAAAGGCCAATCTCTCTTGATTTCTTTGTTTTAAAAGGACATTTCGATTCACCCAGCCAAACAATTAAATCCCCCTCTCGCCTCTCCCTTCCCAGAGCTTGTGAACAAGATGCTTCCCTATCTCTTGCCAGCATCGAGCAGTGGGAAGGAGCTGATCTCAGGTGTTAACCTGCAGTTATCAGAATGCCAGACTCATTTAGGCAGCTCAACTCTGGAACCCAAGGCGATCCCTTCATTGATTGTGAAAAGCGCTGTTTAGATTTTGTCCTTGCTCAGTAAACAACTAAAAGTAACTGCGGGATTTCTTCCTTACATTCAGCTGAATCCCTCTCTCTTTCTCTCTCTGTCTCATACACAGTCGCGTGCGCGCGCACGCATACTCCCACACACAGAGGCCACATACACTCCTCCCCTCCATCAGACTCCTGTTAATCAGGAAGGGATAGTCAGACCACTGTCCCTTTATAACAAACACCCTCAGCTAACTTCCCTCCCCACCCCCAGTGTCTGGGTCTTTCAGGGTGGTAGGGCTACACCTTCCTCCAAGAACTCACATCTCTCCCAAAGGACATAGCCTCCCAAATTCCTAAATCTGTAGGGAAAGCTCTTGAGAAAGGGTTGTGCCTTTGGGTCCTTTATGCTGCCCCCTCTGAAAGTCCCCACCTGGCTAAAATATTTGCCAGGGACTTGCTTGGGCTATTCCTCCTTGGCTTCCCTTCCCCCACCCCTGTGCTGCCTGAGATCCGGGATGTCTTTGATAAGCTTGTTGCAGCTTAGACCCAGCTGAACAAAGTTGGGGGTGAGGGGCTGATTCCCTGTCTGCAATGCTGCACTGGGCAGCAGGGTCCTGGACGCAGATCTCTTGGGTGGGGGGGAAGGCAAATTAAATTGGCAAACTCACTCTGATGATCAAACTTTTAAGGTTCTTAGCAAGATCCCCTTTTGTTCCTCATTTACTAGTAGCAAAAGAGAAAGATGCTTCCTATTGTCCACAATTTGCAATTCTCTGAATAGACCATTTGTTTTAATTAGGTCCCCTTCATTTAGCTCTATCTGTTGGAACAGGTTTGCTCTGAAGTGATTGTGTTGAACATGCGCACTCTGCCATCTATTTGTGTAAAATAAATAGACATAATTGTCAGTCATCACAATATAAAAGATTAGTGCAAATCCTAAACAATGATCATTTAAAATTCAATAATTCTTAGAAAAAGGAATCAAATGATAAATAAAGCCCAGTTTCCCTGAAGGTGTTAGATATAGCTTGCAATAAGTGTGTTTTTCAAAATTAAGGAACTTTCTCTTCCAAATCGGTCCTATTTCAAATGGAATTCTTTTTTGTTTGTTTAAATGCCTTTCACATGAAAAAATCATTTCAAATTAGATCACTTCAGCTTCACATACAGTTCTTCAATATCAGCCAGCCTCGAGCAGAAAGCTTTTTTAAAAGGCTTGCAGATCTAATTCCTGGTTCTAATCTTCCCAAAATGCCAAAACTCTAATACCTTTTATTATTTTTAAGTCTCTAACCTTGTCCATGAGCTCTCCAATTTTAGAAAAATAATAATAAAAAAACGAAAACAGATATTGTAGTGTGTAAATTCTTAGGACTTCAGATAAAGGTATATTTCACAGTATCGAGTGTTCCACATTAAGCACATTAAGCAAATATTTTTTTAATGAGGGATAGTTTTTGCAAATAATTGCTATTTTATTATATAAGATACAAAGCAATTACGTATGCCATTTCTTTGAACCCCTTCCCTTTTCCTAGTACAGTTTTGTGAAGGAGAATAAAATGCACTTGGGGTTTTGATGTATTTATTATGCGCCAAGCCATCTGCATATTTGATGAGGCTCAACTATTTCTCTGCACCATGTACAGTCTATGCTGTGTCGTGAAGAAACGGAAGAATAACAGAGTGACGTGACCACTTGTGTTAGGTCTTGGGTCTTGGGCGTAGCTGTTCACAGGCAGCTCACAGCATTCTAGCTTCATTGTTATTGATAGTGCTATTTTGTTAAATACCAGCTTGTCTATGACTAAAGCTAATTGCCCAATTTCACTTCATATTTGTCTCTAAATTTTATGCTTAATAAAATAGCTCGGTGATGCTAATTAAATCTCTCTTTTCAAAGACGATTTCTTTGTATTTCTCAAGGTTTGTCTTTCTAGCTATGAAATTTATACTGAAAATATTTCTGTGGGTAGCAAATAGATTGCTCATTTTTGGATTAAGACCGTGAATAAAATATATTTTTAAATGTCTCCGGGTAAAAATGGAATAGATTC
The DNA here is from genome assembly GCF_009762305.2 of Zalophus californianus. Lineage (NCBI taxonomy): Eukaryota > Metazoa > Chordata > Mammalia > Carnivora > Otariidae > Zalophus > Zalophus californianus. The sequence goes on from NC_045602.1 coordinate 92,305,260, forward strand.
TATGTAAAAGAGGAATTTGTTCTATTTACCTCTTTCCTTTGTGCAATGTTTGTGCAGATCCCTGCACACCTGGGGAGTAGCTTAGATATTTTGTAATAGTTCGCCATCTCTGGAGCCCAGGAAAAGCCATGCTAAGTTTTGAAAAATAATTCAGGAGAAGCTCGCAGATATTGAGACGCAGAGTGTAACCTACCACGGCTCTCTGAAACAAGCGACATTCTGTTTGGTGGAAGGGGCGAAAAAACACGACCTAACAGTGTTTACATGTGTATTCAGCCATGAAATTGAATATTATCAAAGTTGAAAAATGCAAATCAAATTAAAACCGGGAAAATTGTCTTTGGAATTACAGCGGCCTGGAGCTCCCAAGTGTTTGCTTAAATTGAAGCGTTTAGAAAATGAAAAACCCTAAATTGCTCCCTCCGTCCCCCCCCACGCCCCCGCCATATGAAATTTATTCTTTAATTCTCCTAGAAATGCATTGAGGTTCAGGTATCAATCGTTCGTCCTAGGCATCAAGATCACGTTGGAATAGAACTTCTTCTTAAAAATTAATTGTCTCCTTTTACTTAGTGTTACTAAAATCGGGCGTGTTTCAGAAACCGAGCGGCACCCGCTTTCCTCAATTCCGAAATGAGCGAGTGACGCGGGAACCCTGTGCCGCTGCTCGGCGGAAGCCAAACAAGCCGCACGCTCCTGGCGCGGGTCCGGGAGGGTAGCGAGCGGCGGTGCTGGGGGCCCCTGCTGCACCCCCGGGTCAGCGCCGCGCGGGCGGCCAGGCCACTAGGTCCGCGGAGCAGCCGGCCAAGCCCCGGAAACCTCCTCCCGCTTCGGGCACGCTTTCCCACGTCTGGGAAGCCTGCAACAGGGAAACGTGGCTCTTTGCTTCGCCCCCTCTGTGTGCTCACTTCGTTAACGCAGGACTTCCCAGGGTCTTGGTGGAGGAGGCAGAAAAGGAGAAGTGTCAAAAATCTATTTTTTTAGAAGAGAAAGAGAGAGATCTAAGAAGCAATAGGCGGCGGGGTGGGGAGACGGGGGTGGGTCATTCTTGCCTTTTTCCAAGTTCTAAAGCGCAGGGAACAAACCCTATGTGGCCAACCCACCAGATGGGGCCAATCCCACCCCAAGTTGCCTGCAAATTTTATTCCTCTCCCGCCCCTCCCCCATCTCCCTGTAGCCTGGGAGGAAACCAGCGCTCCCGCCACTCTCCAGCAGGTGCCAAGGGCGGCCACGTTCGGAGAGAGCCCACAGGGCCCGCGTAGCGTGGCAGGACGTGCAGGTGGAACCGCCGGCGGCGCTCTGCGTGGACCTGGCCTGGAGTCAAGGGTGGCAGCGGGACCCAGCTGGGGTGGGAGCAGGACCCAGGCAGCCAAGCCCAGCCCCGTTAATTGGGACTGTGGGGAGGCTGGGGATGCCAGCAACAACTAGGATGTGCTGGTGAGGCCTTGGAAAAACTTTCCTCTCATTCGGTGACCCTAAGGATGTTCAATGCGCCCCGCAGTTGGAACACCCAAGCGTGATCAGGCCGGGGATGGCCAAGGGCCGTCTGACTTTTTGTCCCCTGGGGAGGGGAGACAACTGGTGGCCCCCGCGGCACTCCGTCCTCCCTCTGGGCTTCCTCCTCAATCCTTGTAGATTTGAGGGGCAGACCTTGTTCCAGAAACGCAGTTAAGTCCAGTCCCAGGAACCCTGATAGGGGCGAGGTGGGGAGTAGTGGATGCCAATTTTTATTTGAAACTTGCCACTTTATTTCCTTTCCAGGAACCCCTGGATCAAGACTAGCTCAACTATGGCTGAGTAAACAACCCATGTTCCCCAGAGTTTTAAACCTACCCATAAATTGTGGTCCTGTTTTGGAGATTCAGGATCCTATTTCCAAGGAGAGTTGTGGGGGGCTGTTTATGTTTGTTATTTTCAAAACCAAGCAAAGGAAAGAGCAGCCAAGTAAAATGAAATATTTTTATTTGCCTCCAACGTTGTCAGTGATTTGCCCCCAGGGATCCACAATTTTCCCAAGCCTGTTAACGGGTGACAATGAATGAGTGCCTCCTGTAATTTAATTTTCCTGTCACACTAAATAGAGCTACATTGTAAACCTTAGATCTACTCTTACTGATAGGATCGGCTTGTTTTGCCATTTGCACCATAAAGACCCCCAAAAGGGACACTGTATTGTGACCTCTACTCTTGAATTATTCAAGAACTTAATGACATTTTCCATTTTAAAAAGGGAACTAATTGCCATGGATGTAAAGCATGTGACCTTCTCTGGGTGCCCAGTATGAGAATGTAACCATCTGTATGTGCATACAGAAGCTGCAGAAAGCAGGCAAAAATAGAAGAAAGATGTAAACATAAATGAGCTCCAAATGGACATGGAATTAACCACATTATTTAATTCTACCTCAAGCCATGACATAGTTTAACAGAAAGTTCTCTTACCTTACCTAAATCTTTGTAAAATCTCACACCAACTCAGGCCTGTTTTTTGGGCATGGCGTGACTTTTTAGCTAAGACAGTAACATTTGAATTTGTGAAATCTAGTATGTCTTCATTAATGGGAAACTACTTTGTGTGATGTCAAACAAAATATCTAATAATCTGCTCCCCTTCGCCCCCCCAGCCTTTCTTAATTTCATTATTATTATTTTTTTTATTCAATAGGAAAAAGAAACTCACAACTGTAAAGAAATTGCACCTCAGTATTTGCTATTTGAATCAGGCTTAAGTTTCCAGGAAAGCCGGCATTGAAATACTTCAGGACCAGGATTCTCACTCTTCAAATTCCTTGAAAATGGATGCTTCTCTTTCCTCAAAGTCAAAAGACTCCAGTGTATTTCCTACTGTCCTTTCACTCTTTTCCTAACTCCTAGAGGAAAGCAAAAAGAGAGAAAATGTTCTTTGGCTTCATAATTTCACAATCAGTGTGCAAAGATGCTTTGATGCTTTTCCTGATCTATCTAGTAAGTCCACAGCCAATGTTAACCGTTTTAAAAGGGTGAGTAAATTGGGAAGTAAAACACATTCCCTGGGCCGGGCTGCAAATACTTCTTTTGAACTTTAAAGTGATGCTTTCAACAAGGAATCATCATTTGGGTAGAGAACAGACAGTTCCTTTTTAATAAATACAGCCTGGCTTCATTGAGAACTAAGTAACTTCTCTCTGTGAGGCTTTGTCTCTATTTTGTAGAATTTGTGGAAAAGAAAATAAAGTACATTTGAACACCTAACTCGATTCTAATGGATCCCCCATTATATCAACCTATTTGACACCATTGTTGCCATTGCAGCCTGGAGTCATGTGCAAAACAGAGAGTCCGACACTCCATCTGTGGAAGAATATTATTTTAAAGGAGTTTGTCATAAAGCTGTTATTACGTTGTGTAACAAAACAACTGCTTTCATATTTCTTCAAAAGAAACTTGTTTCTTTCCTTGGTATTATGTCTTCTTTGTATACAGTAACATGGCAGAAAAAATGAGTTACTAATGCTAAATAATAAGGACATAAGCAACTGCCTTGGGCTCAGGTCATGATCCTGGAGTCCCGGGATCGAGTCCCGCATCGGGCTCCCTGCTGAGCAGGGAGTCTGCTTCTTCCTCTGACCCTCCCCCCTCTCATGTACTCTCTCTATCTCATTCTCTCTCTCAAATAAATAAATAAAATATTAAAAAAAATAAGGACATCCTTAAGGAATAAAGTTTGAAACATTTTTAAATCAAGAAAAGTTGCAACAGATACAGAATGAACAGAGATCCACCTCCTGGCAAGTTTCCTGTGCAAAAAGCGGCTTGTGATGCGTCAAATGTTAATTTCATTTTACTGATTTTTATTTAGTTCTCCACATTTAAAAATATTTTGAACAACTTAGGTTTAGATGAGAAGACAGAGAAGCAATTATATGGGTCTCTCGCAGCATGTCTAGATTCTATCTAGCATTCTACAGTATTATAATCCAGTACAGTGACAGTATGTGTTCAAAATGAAAATTTGATTCACCGTCCAAACTGTCACTGTGAATAAATTACAGTGATTTTTTTTTTTTTGATCTTAAAAAACAATGTTCTTGATCTAGGACCACTTGAAGGAAACTGTTAAGTACTGTGGAAAGTTTATGGCATCTTTAGAGCACAGCAAAGCCCTCTCCTGGCTCTCTTTCTAGATCACTCCTTCTTCGGAATGGATTTCTGTGTTGACGGTTCAGAGAGCTGGGAGGAGGGATTTTATCTTCACTGAGCTTGAATGGATGGTTCTAGAGGGGTGTGCAAGAGATTCTGATTGAGGGCCTTATTTCACCCAGTTCCCTTCCTCACCTCCCCCTGCTGGCCAAAAACCAAAAGCAAAACAACTGCTTTGAAAAACATTCCCAGTTTGACTTTTATGAAGGGTAAACTAAATGCCTTTCCTATGGGGTAGGAATGACATTTTATTCCCTCATCTGTAAAATGGGTTCCTTCTTTCTCCCTCAAACCTGGAGTGAAGGGACACAGTGGGGCTTTGCGGTTGTGTCTCTCGGCATTGATGGAGATTAACAACACGGTGCGCTTTGGTTATTTTTCAAGATGCTGTGCACACACTGGAAGGGAAAAATGAGGCAATTATTGAGGGGAAAATAAGGTAGCTTATGATACCAAGGCAGATATATCATCAAGCCAGGCTGCCCTTATGCATATGTAATTGCTTCAGTTTTCCAGGCCCCGTTAGTCTTTTAACAGCTGTGGTGTGCCAACAGCCTGGGGGGCTTGTCTTTTTCCATTTTTACCCCCAGCCAGGAAGACCAATGTACCTGTGTTTTCACCCTCATTCCTGAATTTGCTTACACCCTTTGTCTCCTCCTTTAAAGACTTTTAACTGTTGATACATGGTTTTTAAAACACCAGAGCGAACAAAAGTCGATAACTTGCTTATTCTATTTATCTGAATGTATGCACTTACATATGTTTATTTGACTTCTGACTATCCATTCTTCTTCCCCCGGGAAATAACATCAAGATAGCTCAACTCTGACACAGTTACTAAAAATACCTTTTAAAACAACTCCATTTCTTCTGTTTAGTAAATATTTATCTTATAAACATGGATTGTGGTCTGACTTCGTGTCAAGATTCTGCTTTTGCATGGAGACTTGCCCCTGACTAAGAAGGTGGTTATAAAGTCACTCAGCAATAGCATTTTCCAGCATGAGCAAGTGTGGTTATGGAAGTAGGAATACTTGGTTCTGGTGTGTTCTCTCATGGAGTTCAGGAGGTACAAAACTCTGAAAGGATTTTCCATAGGATAGGTGAAGCTCATGTGTTACACAGGTTCTCTATGTTGCCAATTAAGTGTTTGAATCATGGAGTAATTAAAGCATGTACAAAATATATCTTCACTGAGGCCAAACATTCAGGCATGGAAGGCATCAATTTTCTAATGAGAATATAGAGACTTTTCAAAACATACCATCAGGATGTAGTTCACTTTTCAAAACAAAATTCGAAAGACTGCCTGACTCTCCTTGACCACATTCTTATGTTTTCTCTAAATTTGCTTATTCCCAGCTACCAGAACAAAAAGATGAGATGGAGGAAGCATGCTGCTTTTCTAAGAGTCCCACGTGATGGAAAGTACATGAGCTTCTCCCCAAGCTGAACTTTGACCATCATAAGAGCATCCCCAAAAGGCCATAACTTTGCTGTCAGATTCAGATTGCTCCTGAATGCTTTCCTCTGAGTTTTCAGTGAATAGCAACTGAGGAATGAGTCACAAAAGCAGACTGTTAATAGAGAGGTGATGGTCCAAGTCTAGATGGGTTTTGTGTATGCATCTGGAGCTCTCAGAATAAAGGGAAGGGGGCACATGAAAATCGAGACTTGCAGCCTTGGACCAAACCACCAGACCCACAAAGCATCAGAATACATCAACACAAAGACGTTAAAATATGAAAGTGTTGATTTGCCCTGCAGTGCAAATTGAAGTTGTGATGATCAAGTTGCCCAAGTAGACATTTAACCTTCCATGAAGTCACTAAAGCTTACTGTGAGTAAATAATGATGAGTGGCCAATTTTTATAAATTCCTGGCCTAAAAGTGAGGGACTTATCTTAAAATGTCATTACTTTTCAATGACAGGGGAAAAAAATCCACAGACTCAGAGTGATTGCTTGGGGTGAAAGGTGCTCCAGTACCTGTCCCTCGTGGGCCTTTCTTTGCTGGCTGATAAAATGTTGTGGCACCTGCCTCATAGAAAGCAGAGTGGGGCCAGCATGTACACAGGCCCGGTGAGCCCCCCAGAGTAGGCAAAGTAGGCTCACTCTCCCCAAGGAACCCTGACCCTGATGGGGCCCACGAACAGCCCAGGGGCACACACACCAATGTCTCTGCCGTCTGCCCACCACGGCACACAGATGCCGTGCTGATGATGACACATTCCAAAAGGAAGGGACTCACGGGTCTCGGCGCTGGTCAGCGTGGGGACAGTTGTGCCATTTTCCATTATTGAGGGGAAAATATTATTGGGGTGAGGTAGGGCATCAAAGGGACAGAGTTCAACCTGTTTCAAGTGAAAAAATGTCAAACCCAAGGCCCACAGAGCACCTCTCCTTTCCTTTGGAAGACTGAGTGTCTTTCACAAGCTGGCCATTTGCTGCACGGGGGTTTCTAACATAATGTGATTTTTTAGTGTGCTTTGTCTCCGTGGAGAGTCTTCAGAAAGCCCTTGAAGTCCTCAGCCTTAAATCCATGTTAATAGGGGAAGTCCTTTTTTTTTTTTTTTTTTAGGTGGGGAGATTTGGTTGGGAGAAACATTGACCCAGACTGCACTCTGGGTAAACTAGGGCAAAAGACCTAATACCGTCTGCTGGGTACTTATTAACCACTGCTCATTTGTGGGATCAATATTGCCAGCAAAGGAGTCAACACTCAGGATACACCACTACGTACATCTTGTTTTTTTCCTTAACACACAATTTATTTTATAAATGCATCTGCTAGAGAAGAAAAGGCAGTAGGAAAGACTGTGTCTTTTATCAGAGGGATATGCAAAGCACATTTATTTTCAGCTTTTATCTCTGGAATTGTATGTTGATCCCATACATATAGATTGATTTTGTTCAGGTAGATAATGAAAAGTCAAGTGGAAAATTACACAATGGCACTCACAATCCTAGTCTTATATCGGTATATAAATTGGTTTATTATTTCATTCTATTAAAGAGGCTTTTTTTTTTTTTTTTTTTTTACACCAGGAAAACTTCAAAATGCATCATGTTGTCAGCCTCACTGAATTTTCTTCTGGGGGAGGAGGTAGGGAAGGGGAGCAGAGGGAAACAATTTATTCTGCTCCCTTTGCTAACTGTATTGGCTAAATGAGCTTCCAAAACGGAGTATCCTTGCAGATTCTCTCCCCCAGCCTACTTCAGGCTCATGCACAGTTTCCGTAACTCCGGGACATTTCTGGCTCTGAACAAAGATGTTCATCATACATGTCCTTTTCCATAAGTGGATATTTTTTCCACCCCAGGCAATTCTAAATTTTGTCACGATGACTGAAAAAGGCGAGTTGCCGCCCCCCCCCCACCGCCCCCCCCAAATGAGTACCAAGAGGCCGGGGGCGAGAGGGTGGTAGCCGAATAAAGCCACCACCAAGGGACAGCTTGGAGCCAGAATCCTGGAGGAAACGTTATTAATAAACATCTTCTGGACATTTGGTAGCCCGTGGAGCTTGCTCCAGCTTAAAGCAATTAATTCAGGACACTGACATAAACTCTCCAGGTCTTTGACAGCTTGGAGCCGAAATAAAAATGCTAGTTCTCCCGGGAAGAGAAGAGCCTGGCTAGCTCTTTTCTGGACTGTTTGCTTATAGGCCCAGAGAGCAACCTTCCTTGCAGAATGAAATGCAAGGGCACAAACAATGTACCAGGGAGAGAATAGAAGATGGGAATGAACAGTTTGAACTATTTGCTCAGCAGAAGGGCACCACAATGCTGGGGTAGTGGTTTTCCCATGCATCCACCGTCCCTTCTTTGGGGTCTTTTGTTGTCCCCTGTCTCCTTTGGCCAGATGAGAGCACAGCTGCAGTGCTGCAGCTAAGGAGGGCTGTACTTATCCCCCTAAACCTCGGGGTGCCTTTACTGTAATGGGTTAGGCTCGGCTCTCTTTTATTTTACAAGGGGTTGGTAAGGGGGGGAATGGAAGAATGGAGTGGGGGAGAGGAGGGGGGACTAGGACTGTAACATGGCTTGTATGTGATTCGTGATTTTTTTTCCTTTCTTTCTTAAATCCGGGCAGTGATCAGATACAATCTTTGTGGGGCATGTAAATGGAAGGGCTCAGTGATTTGTACTGGTTGCTAGACCAAAATGTTGTTTTTTGGGGAAAGGAGCAAAAGGAGGTGTGTGTACAGTGAAGAGAAGTGGGGGGTTTTGCGGCAGAATTTTTGGTTTAAATAATCAGGCTTCTCTGGTTGCTGGAAACAGGGGAAAGTTTTGAATTGGCAATTTAAAAACTGCATTCAATGATGATCTGTCACTTCTGAAAATCATTTTGAACTCCTCCTTTCCAAACTTATTTATTTTGTTCAGAATAGTAATGGGTAGAGGTTCCTGGAATCAGAGTTAAAAATAGGATGATCTGGAGATGAACATAAGATGTACTTTTGTAATTGCCATAAATTACACCTCTAATCAGAGTAAATGTCACCTAAAATATAATCAAATGTTCTTTCACATTTGCTCTTTTAAAGTCAGAGCCTATTTTAAATGCCATAAGAGACAGTAGACATGGTAATAATACAAAAATAAGCACAAAGTACGGTTTACATTAAATTCATTTAAAAGTCAAAATCTAACATGAGTTTGCACTGTCGTGTGTGGGTGTGTGTTCCAACTCAGTGGGTTTTGCCACCAGTGTTGGTTTTGGGAGTCAGGCCACAATGCTTAATTCTATTGTAATAAGGTTTATTTAGCCTGAATGGTTTTATAAGGTGAAAAGGCAAAAAACTTGAACACGGAAGAAAATTCATGGCTTACTATGATTGTATTAATTGTTCACAGGCCAGAAGCCCACCTGCGGGAAGTACAAAGTTTCAATGCTGTTTTGTTTTTTTTTCACACTGACAAAACTCACAGGAAAAAAAAAAAACCTTCTGTATATTTTTCCTGCTGGGTGGTCAGAAGGAAAGGCCACGAAGCCAAAGGCCTCCCATTGAGACAGTGCTCTGCGGAGAGTCGACCTCACGTGCCGCCGCTGCAGGAGATGAGAGCACCTGTCGGGGGTCTCCGCCACTCCTTGGTGAGCTCTGCGCGTGTGGCGGGGGGGGGGGGGGGGGGGGGGGGGGGGTTGGGGGGACAGCCACGCACCATCCCCATGGAGGGGACAGGGGACCCCCCCCCCGCTGGGAAACGCCCACTCCATGTGCCCACACCAGGCTCAAGACATCCTGCAAAATGTCCTGTGGCCATTGTCCAGTAGAGCTGCTAAGTAGTTTTAATGCCAGTGAATATTAAATTTGTTTAAAAAAGTGTGTATGTGTGTGCGTGTGTGTGTGTGTGTGTTCTGCCTTGCAGGGAAGAAGGGAGAGAATATGGGGGGTGGGGGCAAATGTGTGATGGAACCATGAAAAAAGATTCCTTAAAATATGTCATTTTTGCTATGCTTTTGTGTAAACATGTATGGGTGGAATAGCCTTTTTTTCCCCCTATAAGGATTGTAATAAAACTATTAAGTACAAGATGTTATGCATTTCTTTTGCAAGCACAGATTTTAATATTTTGTATTTAGTACAGAAATATTACCACATAATAAAGGACAAACATACCTTCTTTCCTGATTAGGTGCTAGATTAAATGTATACCACCTTTATAAAAACTGAGGCCAGGTGAAGGAATCCTAGTCTGCTTGAGTAAATGCATTTCTTTTCTCCTCCCTAACTCTTGACATAAAGAGAAACTTGTCCAGGGAAAATTTTTCTCACATGGCATTTTAAGAGTGATCTGAAAATCACATTGAACCATTGTGGAAATGACTTCTCCTTTGAGATCATGGATTTCCACAAGAGGGGAAATGGTTTTTTATTGCCAATTTCTGCAAAGAATGCACATGCTACTGGTATGCAGCACAAAGCTGCACGGGCTGGGAGGCCTCTGAGGGAGAAGGAATGCCAGCCACAGTGGAGGGCAAAGGCACAAACAATGAATCAAGTTTAAAAGACTGTGGTCAGAAGCAAGGAGCAAGTGATACTGATCTTATATGAGACAGGCTTGGACATCACACCAGCTGCCACGGGGTTTGATTAATGAGGCATTAAGGAGATCGAGTGACACTTACAGCTAGTTACTTATGGTGCTAATTTCAAAACACTTTGCAATAGACAAAGAGACTCTGCTCATAATGCAAAGTAATTTGTGGTGTGTTCCTGGTGAATGCATTTAGCGAAGCAAATATAGTTATGCAGAATTTAAATTAAGGTTGACACTAATGTAAACAGAGCCCAAGAACCACTGTCCAATAATTTGATGAGGACACAGGTTTTAATCAAGCCTCTTACACTAAAATAGCAATTTAAATCCCCATCGTTTAAACTGGATAAAATGCTTAACCATGAAGGTTGGGGAGAAAAATAGAAATTTACTAGAAAAGATAAAAGGAACACAGTATCTCTGGCAAAACTGTGACTATACTTTGACCCAACAGAGGGTTATCCATTCTGATTTAAATATCAGGTTGATTCCAGGACCAGATTCTAGGAATTTGAAGGCATTTGCCATGTATCTTTTTTGTTGTTGTGAAATTATGGCTTAACACATTCTGGTACTATTGATCTCAGAATGAAAATGATCCTGGTAATGGGGAAATGGAGACTCCATATGGATTCAGAATATGCAGAAGTATTTATTTTATTTATTAAAAGGAGGAATATCACCCCCCACCAGCCCCACAACCGATTTGTATTTGAACTGAAATTTTCCAAATTGACTGGGGGTGGTGAGGATAGAGGCAGGTCTGGTAAGAAAGCTGGCCTGCCTACCCAGAAGGGTACCTTTTCCAGGAGGAACCCACACACTCATACATGTCTTTTCTCTGGTTTGCTAGCTTATTTCCCTTACTAAAAATCATTAGGGGAGGAAGGTGGTCAGCCTAGGCATTAACATTAATTAAAATGCCAGCCACCCACATTCCAGGGCCTGGGAGGTCTTGTGTATCAGAAACAAAACAAAACAAAATAGCAGTTTACTCTGTCACAGCTCCTGGAAGGAAAAACCAGTGAAGGCTAGAAACAACATATCCCAAGCTCTCGGGACTTTACTGTTGGCAATGGAGTAGGAAAGTGAGGACACCCTAAATTGTGATCTGTTCCAGATCATGTTAATGATGTATCTTCTGGGGAAGAATTTGTATAGAGGTGTGTTTTTTTAATACTTATTCCATTGAAAAGGCCCAAAACAATTTAGAAAAAAATGTGCTAAATCTAAAGTGTTCTGAAATGCTCCTAGCAGTAATTTTCAAGGTCACCCACCTTATGGAACTTAGTCAAGGGCAGAAGTTGAGGGGAAAACTGGATACTCAAATTTTGGGGGGAACAGCTGAGCATTTACCTTGACCCTGGCCACCATCTACATGGCAGCAGCTCTTGTACGTGGTGAATAAATCATGCTCCTAAGGTCACTTGGGCAGTAAGGGTAGGGCCAGTCCACTCTGATCCCAGAGCCTGCATCCCTTGCTTCGGCCTCAGCCCCACGAGGGACGTGTCCTCTTGAGAAGGAGCCACTGACCCTTTCTCCACTACCCCTTCCTCTGTGGTGGTTCTGTGGACGGTCAGCCCTGCTTTGCAAAGACTCCACTTCAGGTGTGTTGCCTGAGGAAAATCAATGGCTCAGAGTCCCTTCCTCCAAATATGTTTAAGAGAGAAGGGGCCTCTGATCATCTTCATCCCTCTGGGTCAGAGTAAAGGGACTGAAAATGCATTGGTGCACGTCACAGCTGCAAAGATGGGGATTCTGAAAGTAACGGGGTCTGTATTTTCTGTGTCCCAAACAGACTGACTCTTTGGCATCCTGATGTTGGGAGCTCAGAGGGAGAGGGGAGAGGAGACTCCTCACTCCCAGGGACCAGGAGGTGATTCAGAAGCCACAAGGCTGAGGCCCACACACTGGGCACGCAGCCTGCAGGCTCTTTCTCCCTTCTGCTAGAGGAGAAGCTGCAAAGAGCAGAGTGCGCTGGTGGGAGGGGAGGAGGGAAGTGTGCAGGACCAACACGGCATGTCAGAGTGCCTTCCAGAATAATGTAAGGAAAACAATTTGTTGGGCGATGTCTTTGGGAGCCTCTCAGGTTTGGAGACATATTGAGTTTCTTTTGGGCCCTGATTCACAGACTCTTCACCTCATCTTTGATGCCTGCTCTGTGGAGAGCAGTCCCTAAGGGCTGTGATGCATTTGGCATTGACACAGAATGTTGATTTCTGCCCTTGGGAGGCACGACCCTGCCTGGCCTATGTAGCAAAGTCACTGCTCATGGCAGTTGCAAGCTTCAGGGGACAGAGGTAGGTGCTGCTCCTCTGGGGACAGTTCTGATAAGTCCTTCATGGGGATGGCAGTGAGCAGCCCCATGGTGCTTCTCCTCCTCCCTGCCCCCTCTTCTCCTGTCCCCTCACCCCTGCTTCCTGAGGTCCCGTTCCCAGGAAGCCAAATGCACACACCTCCCGCTTCCAGCTGAAAAAGTTGTCCTCCACTTATCTCCCCGTGCTCACTGGGGCTGGCCAGTCAGTCCATGTTGGAGGAGCAATGTGGGAGAACCATTTCACTATCCCCTTCACTTTATCCTTCTAACCATACATCTGGAGACTTGATGCCTCGGAGCTCACTTGCCACACACTCTTGGAAGCATCTTACTCTTTTTTGCACTGATACACTGATGCAGAATTGACTGGGGTGGTTGCATTTCACCCTCAGTTCCTGGGAGGTAACATGGGTGAAGGCTTGTAAATGCCAACCCATCTCTTTTGTCCTCAGTCTCTCACTCTCTGTCAGAGGATAAAACAAACAATTTCACAGACCATTGTTAAAAAAAAAAAAAAAAGTTGGCTTCACAAAATTCCCTGGACATAAACAATGCTGGTGATGCATTTTGGACTCATTTCTTATTATGGAAACATGGGGCATAATTGGGTGTGGGCAAGGCCAACTGGCTGTCAGCAGTCCACTCTCAACCTTCACTGAGAAGTACTCACATTCTTTTGCCTGCTCTGTGAAAGAAATCCAAACCTGTTTCTCCTGCCCTACCTCTCGATTTGGAATCCCAGTGCAAATCCCAACATCAACAAGGTTGCTATGGTTTTTTTATGATTATCTTAAGAATTCGTCTCAAGTGAGGCTCGAGTACTGCCCGGGGAAGGTGCTGAGATCACATTCAACTCAGCACGCATTCCCCACTTTCTTCCTTCCTGTCTCTTGCACGGCAAACGCCACCTCTGGCCCCACAAAGCTTGCTTTCTTCCAAGAACCATACTCTGCCATGTGATTCTGGCCCCAAAGTCCTCCACTGATCTCCTCTTAAACAGAAAAAAAGATGACAAAGTTCTTCTCATCACCTTTAAAGCAGTCTCTGTTCCCAAGAAACACTGACTCCTTCCATGGGACCCTGTGGATGGAGCCCATGTCCCCCTCTTAGCAAGCAGGCCCCTGAGAGGCCCTGGTTGTCTGTAGTAGTTTCTTTCCCAGTACCAGCAGGCCTACACAGCCATCCCAATGGACACCTAATTCTGCATGCTTGTGTGGACTATTCCTTGTCAAATGCCAGTGTCTGTGTTGGATCACTTCTTAGTGAGGTAGCTGGGAAGGGTGAGACCCTTGCCCCACATCAAAGGTAATTTTGCACCAGCATGGGTATGAGTGGGCTGGCAGACAGGCTTTTTTGGGTCTGGGAATGTCCACTGACAAATAGGTTGAGTGACAGGCTGGGGGAATTCTCCATGGAAGTCTAAACTAAACTGCTGATATTTATTATAATGTACTGCTTCTAATAAGCATTTTGGGGGCTAGTTCCAGGCTTGAGTGGTGTCTCTCAGAACTTTTTTCTAGGATTCACTGTCTGTTCTCCTCTTTCTTTCTTCCTCACCTCCAGGACCCAGGTGTGGGCTCCTGGTGTGTCTCCTGATTCTTGTCAGGGCTCAAGCTTCTGGCCCCCCAGGCTTTGCAATGCACTGGATCATTAATAACATTGATCACATAGCAGAAAGCATAATTCTGACTTATTCTACAGAATTCTTTATATGCACAGGAGAGTTGCCTGCTCCCCCAAACCCTGTGTATTTGCTTAACCAATTTATCACATAGGGACTGAAGCATTTGAGTATTTTCCAGATAAATAGGTTAATATTTTATTTCTTTAAAATGCACATGACTCAGCATTTTAGGATATCTCTGAGGAATGGGTCTAGTTGTTATTTATTAGCAGTTTTCTAAGAAATATCTAGAGATGAGAGGGTGGATTCTGATGGCTTAGGGAAATTTCTGGGGTTATCTGAGCACACCAGTTAATCTGTGAAGTTAGAGCAATACCAGTTGGGATGTCCATTGGCTTAAACCAGCAGGACAGTTTTCAGGCTCTTGTGAAATTTCCAAATCACATTCCTTTGTTACTTGAGAGTCAGTTGGTCAAGGTATTGGCAACATCTCAACTCTCCCTTTCTTTAATTATTTACCAAATCCTGTTAATTCTTCTTTCGTAATGTCACATTTATCACTGCTTTTCCATTCTCCCTGCCAACACCTTCATATAGGCCATTTATGACAAGGAAAATCAGCTTCCTGCACCACCTGTGTTGTTACCAATAGTTGGTTTCTAGAAGTTTGTGCCCAGACCCACAAAGGGGGAAAGTTTGAACATGCAGCTTACATCCAGTTATCATTGGACTTTTTAAGAGGCATTCTATACCTATTATTTCAATGTCAGTGACAGACCACATTCTGAACATTGCTTTCATCTTAAAAAAAATCAACTATAGTTTGTCATGGATATGGGCATACCTATTTTTTAATTTAAGAAATATTGATTTTTATATGTATTGGACCAACTTTGTATAGAACCTTGAATTTTTTGCTGTTCAAAAGAGATTAGATTTTCTGTAAGAAAGTAAGAACTCCTATTTCCCCTCTAACATAGTGAAAGGTATTGGGAATTCACCATAGATGGAGGGGGTAGATGGCTCTGGACCCACACATCAATCTGGACATCACAAAAAGGGAGGTCACAAAACATTTGTACCTACCGATATGATACAATAGAAAACACACATTTTTTGACAAAAATAAAATATGAACCACATAAAATCTCTGGATCTAACTCCCAGAAATATAGAGAACTGAAGATACTGAATAGCATCATTTGGGTGTTATCCGTAAAATCCAGGTGGTGGGAAACAGGATATATTAGACATAATACCTTGTTTCTTCAACAAATAATCATTAAGAAAAAGAGACAGGGAGAACTTAGAGATTCAAAGATACAGAAAACCTATGTTAGCCAGTTGCCACGTGTGGACTTTATTTGGATCTTGATTTCAATAGAAGAATTCCCTCCTTTATCTTCCCCGGTCCCTGTAATAGTATTAGATAATTAGAGAAATCTAAACATGTATGAACTATTCAGGAATTATTGTCAACTTTTTAGATGTAGCAATGGAATGTGACTATACTTTTTAAAGTCTGTATCTTTTAAAGTAACTTTCAAAAAATTATTTAAGGAAAGAGTGACTTAATATGTAGAATTAACTTTCAAATGGAACAGCTGGGGTACACTGTGAGTGGAGTAAAGGTAAATCAGGATTGACCATGGGTTGGTAATTCTGGGAGTGGAGTGATGTTATATACTATTGTCTCTAATGTGTTTGAAAATTTCCAAGATAAAAAGTGAAAAAAAAATTAGGGCTCACATTTGTTAAACTATTTGCCCCCAAAATCTCTCAGCAGTTTCATATTAGAGATAGACTGGAGTCTGGGTGGCCATCTTCCTGTCCACTGAAGCCACATTATCTTCTCCTAGACTCTTGTCAAGGCCCCTCCTAGTGGTGACTGCTGACCTAGTGGAAGAAGTCATCTGTAGATGATGCTGCGACTAGCTTACTCCTTATGTCCTTTTCAACTCCCCACTGTTTAGTTTGCTACCAGAACACACACCACATTTCAACTATGGAATCATAAACCCAACGGGCATCTCTCTGTGAGCATGGCAGTGGTAATCCACGTTTCCTTCTTGAAACTCTTTTCCTTGCTTTCCATGATGATGCAGCTACTGATTTTCCTCTTAACTAACTGCTCATCATCCTGCTATTCATTCACAGAAGCTCCTCTGGGGCTCCAGGGTTCAGCTCTCTGCTTTTTCTTTCTCTTCACTCTTCCATTTAAGAAGATACACCTGCTCCCCATCACTTTTGTGGAGAGAACCCTCCACCCAGCCTCTGGTCTCACCTCCTTCCTGAGTTCTTTAGTCTCACCTCTTCAGATGCTTGTCAGACATTTTTTCTGATATCCCTAGACATCATTCCCTCATACCCAGCATTTCCACAAAATGAATGCCTCCTCTCATCTTTCCCTTCCATGTTTCTTCAGGCACCATATCTACTGTCAGCTCTTCTTTGTAATGTCTCATCTCCCCCGTTCATCTCCTCTTCCATACTTACCTCCAAGACTCATGTCCAGGCCCCTCTGTTTTTCCTCCTTTCTTGGTTTCCCAGCATCTTTCACTCTGTGGCCTGGCATCTGGAAAGTATCCCCAAACCTCTCTCTTCTTGCACTCACCAAGGCCATCATGGAGTTCCTGTCTCTTACAAGATGAAATTCTATTTCTTCAATATCCTCTATCTGATCTCAATTGCTAGTTCAATTACCAGACTCTACACTAACCTCCTCAGAAACAACATCTTCCCCAGTTCTGAACCTGAAGTTCTGAAGTGTGAGTGCCACCTATGTTTCAAGACTTAGCCTGCTGGAAGCCGTAGATGAGGTGTCCATAGTCTGAAATTGTTAGCTTGGCTTACCTGACCTTAACGTGGCATGTAATGGAAAGACCACTCTAAGATGGCCAGTCCTCTAATGCTTTCAGCCTTAAACCAGTGTTCAACCTCTCTTATCCATTTAAATATGAAGATAAACCCAACTTGGATGCCCACCTTCCTGAATAAAATTGAGCACTTTAGGATATGGGCCTTAGAACCTATAAGAACTAACTTGTTAATTTCATCTATAAGTATTTTTCCCTTTCTTGGAAGAAAATACAAACATTTTAGAGTTGAGGCTGTCTCACTCATCTCATGGCCATCAGTCCTCAGCACAGTGTGGAGAACAGAAAGTGTTCAATAAAGATGGTTGAGTAAATGAATCATTCATGACCTTCTTCCCCTCACCCAATCCTAAACCCAACCCCCTCCTCACAGGCACAGATATAAATATGCCTACATACTTGCACATGTTAGCAGATTTTCTGGGAGATGCCCACTTTTAAATGGTCTGCCATTTTTTCCCTAATAAGTATACTTGTAAGATCATGTACTTGTATTTCTTTCCTTTCTTTTCCTTTTATAACTAGAAGTTTGTACCTATTAATGCCCTTAGCCTACTTCACCTGCCCCTCCCCCTTCTCCCTTTTGGTAACCACCTGTTTGTTCCCTTTATCTACGAGTCTGTTTCTGCTTGTTTGGTCTGTTTGTTTTGTTTTCAGATTCCATATAAAAGTGAAATCATATGGTATTTTTCTTTCCCTGTCTGACTAATTTCACTTAGCTTAAAACCCTCTTTTGTATGGCTGAGTAATATTCCATGGTATACCCACCACATCTCCTTTATCCATTTGTCTGTTGATGGACACTTTAGTTGCTTCCATATCTTGGCTTTTGTAAATAATGCTACAGTGAACATAGGCATGTATATATCTCTTTGGATTGGCATTTTTGTTTTCTTTGGATAAATACTCAGAAGTGGAATTGCTAGATAGTATGGTCATGCTATTTTCAATTTTTTGAGGAACATCCAGATTGGCTTCCATAGCTGCTGCACCAATGTACATTCCCACCAGCAGTGCATGAGGGTCCCCTTTTCTCTACATCCTTGCCAACACTTGTCATTTTTTGTCTTTTTGATAATGGCCTATCTGACAGTTGTAAGGTGATATCTCATTATGGTTTTGATTTGCCTTTCCCTGGTAATTAGTGATGTTCAGAATCTTTTTGTGTGCTATGTACTTGTATTTCTCTGTTTAAAAAATATCACTAAATGGGATACAATTTTGGTTTGCATACACTGGAACTGTCTAGATGACATCCCTCACTGGCCTAGGCAACTTGGGGTGAGTGCAGAGGCCCATTGGGAGGACTGACCAGGTGGGTGCTGGGAAGATGTGTGGATCTTTGCATATAAACACCCAAGTCTAAGCTCTCTACCCCTCACTTCTCCAACACATCTCACTTAAGCTGCCTTCCCCCTTTCTAAATGCGCTCTGAAAGGTAATTTCTTTTCTTTTTTTTTAAGATTTATTTATTTATTTTGAGAGAGTGCACGAGCGAGTGAACAGGGAGAGGGGCAGAGGGAGAGGTAGAGACAAAATCTCCAGCAAACTCCATGATTGGTGCAGAGCCAGACTGGAGGCTTGATCTCATGACCCCAAGATCACGGCCTGAGCAGAAACCAAGAGAAGTCTGCTTAATTGCCGAGTCACCCTGGTGCCCCTGAAAGATAATTTTTAAACTTACTTTATGTAGAATGAAAGAAAGAAAGAAAGAAAGAAAGAAAGAAAGAAAGAAAGAAAGAAAGAAAGAAAGAAAGAAAGAGAAAGAAAGAAAGAAGGAAAGAAAGAAAGAAAGAAAGAAAGAAAGAAAGAAAGAGAAAGAAAGAAAGAGAGAAAGAAAGAAAGAAAGAAAGAAAGAAAGAAAGAAAGAAAGAAAGAAAGAAAGAAAGAAAGAAAGAAAGAAAAGAAAGAAAGAAAGAAAAGAGAAAACTTTCAATATGCCAACATTTTTTATAAAACATTACATGTTTTTATAAAACATATCTGGACACTTGCTTTTGTCGGTGGTACTACCATCTCTTCTTGAATCCATGTAGATAGTGAGACTGGTTTATCCATCTTGCTTTCTGCTGTGTTCATAAAGTCCAGAGCAGTGCTTGGCACAAAGTAGTCACTCAGTAAATACTTGTGAATATTGAGCAAATGGCATCCTTGAGCCCAGGTGGGACTGGCTGTAGGAAGAGCCATTATCTAATCTTGGTTTTCACATTGTCAACCTGATGCCACACCTTCTTTTTCTGCTTCTGCTGCCATCCCCTCAGGCAAGATTCTCATTACTGAAACTAGGGCAGTAGCCTCATAAGTAATCTCTCCGCGTCATGTGTGTGCTTGCTTCATTTTCCCACCCACTGCTGTAAACTTGGTATTCCTGAGAAGCTGTTAGAATACTTTCTTTCTCTCCTCAAAAGCCATCAGTGAATCCCCTGTGCCTAATATGCTGGTACCAATGTGTCTCGGTTTTCTGGACTTACCACAATATAGCCACTCAACGCTTCAACTTCATAACTTACATCTTAATCTCTATAAATTCTATGCTCTGGCAAAATGGAAATATTTCCTGTTGCCAGAGCACACTTTCTATTTCTCCACCTTAACTTTTTCTTCATGTGGTTCCTAGGACGTGAAAACTCTTCTTTCCAAGGGCACTTGTTGAGATCTGCCCATCGCCGAAGGTCAACCTTGAACACCACCACATCCGTGAGTCTTTTTAGATCAAGCCTTCCTGACACTTTGTATCCTTCTTATGATATTTAACATATTTATCTTGGAATTTTATTCTCTGAACCCATGTTTCTAGCCTGGAGCCTTGAATAGAGTAAGTATGGGATTAAACTCAGTACTAGTTATGTATCAAGCCCTCTCTTAGATTCAGGTGATACTGCAAAAGTGACCTTCTGAAGGTGATACAAGAGAAAGCATGAGGAATCATTCTGTAAACCCAGAAGTAGTATACACATTTGAATAGTATAAAGATGATGATGAAGATGGTGTTGATGATGGCGACTGTGAAGGATATTTGTATTCCCTCTCCAGGTCTATTCTTCACCCTTGTCCTCCCACTCTGCCCCCAGGGAGACTGATCTCTATGGACTGCATCAGCCAGGATCCCTTGCATTTTGCTTTCCTGTTGCATTCGGCCAATAGGAAGTATGAGTAGAAAATCAGAGAAGAGAGTTTGGGTATTTATTCCACCAGCTGTCTTTGCTGGGCTTCAGTCTGACAGTGGTTGCATTGTAGAGATCATAATTCCTTTCAGCTAGTCCTCGCACCCTGTACTTAGAGCTCCTGCTGGACTCCAGTCACCACTCCCCACCTTGCCCTTTGAGGCCTAGAATGGTAGTGACCTCCCATTGTTGTCAGTCCCAGGTGTGTCACTAATAAGTTTGCTTAACCCTACCCTATCCACCTTTAAAAACTCTCCATGATTTCCTCTTTTCAGTGTGGCACCTGCGCTTCTTGCCAAGACCCTGACTCGTACAATAACTGTTGAGAATGGCAGTAGTAATAGTGGTTGGGGTGATTTTTTTCTCCCAGCTGGTGGTCTGAGCATCCTGACAAACAACTGCATGCAGAGAAGCTGGAGAATCATGGCAGAGACTAGCATGATGTTCACTGTATTGCTGCACAGGTTACCCCCAAACTTAGTGGCTTGAAGCAATAACAAAGATTTATTATTTATCATTTTTGTGGGTCATGAATTCACCCAGTTACAGTAGGATGGCTTATTTCTACTCTATTATGCCTAAGGCCTGCCCTAGAAAGCTGAAGGCTCACTCACTTATAGGCCTGGCAGTTGCTCCTGGCTGTTGGCTGGGGAATTATTTGGGGCTGTCAGCTGGACTATACACATGTATCTTCTCCATGTGGCTTGGGCTTCCTCACAACATGGTGGCTGGAGTCCAAGCATTAACATTCAGAGACAGAGAGTGAGCCAAGCCAAAGCCATATTGTCCTTTACAACCCAGCCTTGGAAGTCCTGCATGTCACTTCCACCATTTTCCACTGGTAGAAGTAGTTATAAAGGTCCACCCAGTTTCACGGGGAGGAAATACAGCCCCATATCTTAGTGGAGGAGTGTCAATGTCTGAAATTGATTGTCGATGGTATGATGTGGACTGAAGTGTTGTAAACCACTTCTGGACCTATGCATACATACCCATATTCCACCCACTCTTTCTTCCCATTCAGTGACAACTGTGCAGGATGCATCTTTTTTTTTTTTTTTGAAGATGACAGTGACACAAAAGTCAAGAAGGACGACCCAACCCATATCAACCTTTGTAAGTGTGATAACTAAGCATTTAGTGTGTTAATCCTCTGAGATTTGGTGATTGCTACAAGAATTTTATCCATATCCTCAAACTTCATCTGAGCCACTAGATTCTTCTTCCTGTCTCATCAGCACATCTATCAGGACTACACACCTATGATGAAAGCAAGGAACTGGGGTTAGTTTCTTCTTCTTTATTGTTATGTGTGCACCTCCCCCCACTCCAAGTTGTAGTGTGCAGTAAAATGACTGGGAAGGAGAAGAAGGAGGTCATGGGACTGCCTAAATCATTGAGCAGCAGGATCACTGACTGTGTCCAAAAAGGTCTAAGCCAAGCCAAACAGTGGAAAAGGTGAAATGTTAACATGAATGCAGTAAATATTCAGTCCTTCTTTGGGGGGAAAAAGGAGAGTGTTGTGTTGGAAATGACTGGCAGGTGGATGTCTGCAGGGGCCTCCCACATCACGGAAGACTGTCTGGAGAAGAAGGTGTGCCTGACATCCTTCCCAATAAAAAGCCTGGGAAAAACATCTGTCAAGTGATATTTGGAACTGACATTTTCATAAGGACCCAGTCTATAGAGGGTTTTTGCAGGGCTTGGAAAACCACATTTTTCATTCTTCCTTCTCCCCATCTCCTGTAATTAAATGATGCTTACAGTGTTAAATGTATATTTAAAATGACATGCTTTGAGGACTACATTTTAGGAAACTTTCTATTTGGAAATAATTTTGACAATAATAATGATCATTTCAAAAAGTAATATTTATTTCCTGAACCTTTTGAGAGTAAGGTAGGTGCACACATCATGGCTTTTTACTCCTAAATATTTCCTATTTCCTCCTAAATGTATCCCAAACTGGGGTCTTAGACACAGAGCGAGGCCGAATATCTGGCACTAAGCTTTGGGAAATGGAAGCCCAGGTTCTGCCTTTATTCTCCAGCATTTAGGATATTCCTGAAGAGGAATGTTGGCTGAAAGATTCCCACATAGAAGGACATAGGGAGACGTCTGCTCTCTTGCCATGGGTGCTGCCCTGTCTAATATTTTCATGTTCTGATTGGATGAAGAAACAGAAGGGATGTTTACCCCCTCCACTCCCCCCCCGCCCCACCACCTTCAGGGATACTGATTGGGAACGGGTGGCTAACATAGTCTCTGGGTCAGAAAAGATCTTCATAGACTGGACCTTTACCAGATTAAATATAAAGTGTACATTATAGGGGAACCTGAGTGGCTCAGTCAGTTAAGTGTCTGCCTTCCACTCAGGTCATGATCTTGGAGTCCTGGGATCGAACCCCAGCTGGGCTCCTTGCTCAGTAAGGAGTCTGCTTCTCCCTCTCCCTCTCTGCTCTCTCTCTCTAGCTCTCTCTCAAGTAAATAAATAAAATCTTAAAAAAAATAAAGTGTACATTGTATAAGCACAAAATTACTACTGTATTATTTCCTAGGTTCTAAGAGACTTTTCTCTATCTTTTATTGTTTTTGAACTTTAGATGCCCCCTAAAATCTATGTCAAAGGCAACTAGCTGTAATAGTAAAGGGAGTTGTAAGTAGAAAACCTACCTGTCTGTATGCAGATGAAGGTCCAACTAATTGCCATCTGGTTTTCTCCACCATTGGTGGAATAAATTTTCTTTGAGGTATAATTATGTACACTAAAGTGTTTCCTTCTTATTATACAGTTCCAGGAGTTTTAACAAATATACATAGTCATATAACTGATACCAAAATCAATGTACAGAACAGTTTTATCCCCAAAAGCTTCCCCTGTAGTCAAACCTTTGTAGTCACACCTCCCCCCAGCAACTTGTTTTGTATCCATATAGTTTTGTCTTTGCCAGAATGCCATATAAATGTAAAATGTAAATACTTAATTATATTTTATTTAGAATTTCTGAGTCTGGATTCTTTTGGAGATGCATTTGAAATAAACCCATGTTGTTGTACGTATTAATAGACTGCTCCTTTTTTATTGTTGAGTTGTATTCCACAGCATGGACATCTTGTACAATGTTCACCCATTCAACATTTAATGAACATTTAGGCTGTTTTCAGGTTTTGGCTATTATGAATAAAGCCATTATGAACATTCAAGTACAAGTTTTCGTGTGAACACGTTTTCATTTCTCCTGGGTAAATAGTTAGCCATATCGTATATGTTTAATGTTTTAGGAAACTGCCCATCTGTTTTCTTAAGTTGCTGTACTGGTTTGCACTCCAGCAGCAATGCATGAGAATTCTGCATTTTGATATTGCCAGCATATTTTACAAATTCAAATGTAAGCATATTAGTATCTCATGGTGGTTTAAATTTGTATTTCTTTAGTGACAAATGATGCTGAGCATCTTATCAGATGCTAATTTGTCCATAAATCATCTTCTTTGGTGAAATGTGTCTCAAATCTTTTTATTGGATTATTTGTTTTCTTTTTATTAAATTAGAATATTTTTTTACATATTCTGAGTAAGTTCCTTATGTGTTTTGCAAATATTGACCCCCAATTTGTGGCTTCTCTTTATTTTCTTAACAGTACCTTTTAAGAAGAGTTTTTCATTTTGGTGAAGTCCATTTTATCAATTTTTTCTTTCATGTGTTGTATTTTTGGTGTCATAGGTAAGAAATATGTTTCTAATCCAAGGTGACAATGATTTTCTGCTATGTTTTTTTCTAGAAGTGTTAGAATTTTACATTTAGGTCTATGATCCATTTTGAATTTATTTTTATATATGGCATGAGGTATGGATTGAAGTGTACATTTGCCATGATGACTTTTCTGTTTGTTTGGTTTCTTGCAAAGATAATATTGAATCAAAGATATATATCTTCAGTAATAGAGACTTCAACTGAAAAAAATGTAAGACTAATGCAGCCTAACTTAATTTTTGTGAGAAAAACCTAGATGTGAAGGTGAATCACATGTTACCCTAAATGGACAGTGTATCTCAGCTGTTAAGATAGGTCAAAATCATGGCATCCAGGTAAAAGGAGGCACTAGTCGTATTGTTTTCCATACTGCCCAAGCTATGTTTGCATTGCTCTTAAGATTTTCTGTAGTTTTTGGGCGCCTGGGTGGCTCAGTTGGTTAAGCGACTGCCTTCAGCTCAGGTCATGATCCTGGAGTCCCGGGATCGAGTCCCGCATCGGGCTCCCTGCTCGGCGGGGAGTCTGCTTCTCCCTCTGACCCTCTTCCCTCTCGTGCTCTCTATCTCTCTCATTCTCTCTCAAATAAATAAATAAAAAATCTTAAAAAAAAAGATTTTGTGTAGTTTTTGAAAGAGAGGTACTGATATAAGAATGAAGAATGAGCAAGATCTTGGTGGGTTCGGCCCCAGGTAGGAGGGACAAGAAGGTGAGAGAAGTAAGAAACGGAATGAACATCATTTCCAAGGGGCAGTAATAGTCTTTTGTCTTTGGAAAGGCAGGGTTCAGAACTCAAACTCTGACATCAGCCAATCTGGTTTATAATCTCTATCTTTTATCATTTCTAGCTGTGGACGTCAAGTGACTTGCTTAACTTTTCTGATTTTTGTTTCCACATACATAAAATGTAGATGAGAAAACTCCTTATATCATAATTTTTATTGTGAGCAAATAAAAGGAGATAATCCATGCCAAATACCTAGCTCAATGCTTGGTGTTATATGTGTTCAGAAAATGCTAGCTATTTTTCTTGCCGCGTATTATTTATCTACTCAGGTTTCATTCACTGAACTCCTACTGTGTATCAATCATTGGGGTATCAAAATGAGAAAACAAGCCCTCAAGAGGCTTAGCCTAGTAGATTTGGAAATTGGACCAATGTAGCCAGGCTAATAGAGATGAACCTAGTTGTTTGTATGGGAGTTATCTTGTGTGTATGTATATGGTGTATACTGTGTGAGACGTGATTGAAGATGTATACATTTACCATGGTAGGATTTTTGTCTTCTTGAAGAGATAATATTAAGCCAAGGATGGATCCTATAAATGATGGAATCTTTATCTGAAAGAAGCATGATACGTAAAGGAATAATGAGTCAGCGTGGAGGCCAGAGGCCAACCATGGGTTTCCAGAAAGCTGACCCTTGAATTAAGACCTAAAGGAATCAGCCAACCTAGAGTGGGGGTGGAGGTGAATATAGAAGGTGGTCCACACTGAGCAGTCAGCCAGTTCACTAGAGCATGGTGGTGAAGAACATAGACAGACTTAATTTTGAAAATTCTGGGCAAGTGACAGCCTTCTTGAACTCTAGTTGCTTCACTCGTGAGGCATCAATAATTTCTTCATCCCAGGTAGTTGTAAAGATTACAAGAAACATTTGTGTAGCCCCTGGTGAGCACTGCTACTCTGCATAGTTTTCACAGTTCTCCTCATACTTCAAGCCATCTGGTTAGTCCAGAACAGAAGGTGAAGCAAGGGATGGTGGAGGACGAGACTGGGGAGGCAGCAGAACAGAGGATAAATTGGCTGGGATTTCATGCTGAGGAATGTGGATGTTATCTCTAAGGTAATGATTAGCCAGGGAAGGGTCCTAAGCCAGGAGTATGGAATTTTAGAACATCGGACAGGACAACAAATTGGAGGAGGTCCAACTGGAGACAGGGAGAGGAGTTAGGAGATTTGCAGAAATCTAGAGAAGGAATGAAGGCAGCAGGAAGTGAGGCAATGGCACGGGGGATAGAGTAGAGGGCAGAGGTGAGGAGCATTCAAGAGGTAGCGCCAGCACCTAGTTCACTGCAAGAGGCAGATGACTTCCCAGTGTCTGACTTGGGTGAGATGAGAGAAGACAGGATGGAATGGGCTTGTAGGGAAAGAAAATTAGTTCACAGTCATTTTGAGGTAGCTGCAGGCCATCAGCTGGAGAGACCCTGTGAAGAGTTAACGTTTGGGTCTAGAGCCTAAAAGAAGGATCTTTCCTGGAGACGTCCACATGATCGATGCCAACAGATTGGCAGAGAGAACCTTCAGCAGGGACAGAATCACTCAGAGACAGACTAGTCATGAGACAGCCAGTCCGTCTATGTTAGCATGCTTTCTCAGATTGACCTGACTTGGGCACATTTCTTAACTATTCTGAGCCTCAGTTTCCTCATCTGCAAACTAAAAGTCAAGTACATGTGGCCTTACCTGGGAATGAAATGTATACATGTGCTCAGAGTAGTGTCTGACACAGAGTATTTGATAAGTCTTCACTGCATTTTTACAAGAAAGACTGAGGGCTGAGGGAAGCACCAGGGGGGCAGCCACAGGTGATGAAGGAAAGGCTGAGGAAGAGAGGACATGGCAGATACTAAGAAGAGTCTTCCATAAAAAAAAAAAAAAAGAGACTCTCCAGAACATGGTGATATTGAAGCCATGTGAGCAGACTCTTTGATGAAAGAGAAGGAGCCGAACGATGTCCAAATTTCCAAAGAGAAGCTGAGAAGAGTCCACTGGATTAGAGAGCCAAGAGGCCATTGGCATCTTTGGTGGGAGAGGAAGGCTGGTGACAGAAGCTGGAGGGGGAAGGGAGAACTAAGGGAATAAAGTCAAATGAATGCTTAGCTTAGACAAGACAGAGAAGATGATATCTGTACTGATAACTATTTAAAACAATGACATATGGCAAAACACACCATGTCATGTGATATAGCACATCCAGATGGGTATCATCCTCACTTTATAGCTGGGAAAACTGAGGCTCAGAGAGGTTGAAAATTTTGTTCAAGTTCACACAGCTGGTAAGAATGGAGTCTGATCTCAGACTGACTTGGGCTCAAACTCAAAATCCAATGGGTGGAGGTAGAAGGGAGGACACATGGACTCAAAATTAGAAAGGACATTTTAGGAGTTACAAACACCTGATGATGGACTAAACCCTGTCATAAATGGAGTCCCCTGTCATGGGGATGTTCAGTCATAGCCTGGATAAATAGCCCCCAGGAGGAATGATGACTTCATGCTGTGTGTATATGTCTATGTGCTTGTGTTCCTCACTGGAGGATGAGTTTCTTGAGATTCTATTAATTTTTTAAAAATATCCTGACATACTATAAAGCCTGGGATATAATGGGAACTCAGTAAGGTTTGCTGGCCAGCTGGCTGTAGAAGGACTTCTCATACTAAGAGGTTAGACACAATATCTATGCTCTGAGACCCTTCCCTGGTCTAAGTCTCTGAATTCTCTGAGCTGCAATTATGAAATCTCCAATGGGAGTCAGCTCTGAGCACTGGAGCCTGGAAATGGGAGCCAAGCAGTCACCAGCAAGATAAGAAGGAACTAGGTAGAGACCCAAATCCAGAAGTCTAGTTCAGGGACAAAAACCAGAGGGAAATGTAGGGGCGGGGGGACGTAGAGACTCAGCACAAAAAGGGTTTACTAGAAACATCTACCTTAACAGCAGGTCCCAAAATGGAGCAGAGTCATAGTACACAGTACACAGAGGATGGTTGACCTTGAATCAATCAAGTTCTTAGTCTCTGCTTTGTGGGATAAGCTGGTCAGTGGTTTGGACTACAAGGGGCTGTGCCATGTTGGCAGTTACCCTCAAGAATCCCGAGTGATCAAAAGTACTGGTTGCCTGGGGATGCTGAGAAGGAAGTGAAAGACCCTTACTTATCTGCCTGGACAAGACAAGGCAAGAGTACCTTTGAGAATCATCTCAGAAATGCTTTGGAAATGAAGGGTCAGAAACAAGGCTTGTCTTATACATTATATGACTTTGCTCACAGCCAATAAACCAAATCTGTTCAATGATCCTGACTTACATGGAAATAATTGGAAATCCCGAGAGGTTGAGCATCTAGTCTAGGATCACACAGCGAGGAAATGGGGAGCTTGCATGAAGCCCTCCTAGGGGTAGGAAAAGGGAAGAGAATTTCTTAGGTCATAAAACTTAAAATTCCCATCTTCTCTAGAGATATCAACACCAGAGAAAAGACATTGATTCATAATCAAGGCAATCTTTTTGTTGCAGGGGAACTCATTTGGAGGGGAAGAAAGATTTTGTCTAATGGATCTTGTTCCTTGATTCCAGATTCTAATAACCCCACCGCATCTCTGGGTATGATTGGAATTACTCCCAGATGTCAATGTTAGGAATCATCGGAACATGTCTCACAATGGTGGGATGGTGGTGAAGGTGATGTGTGTATGTACATGTGAGTGTGTGTGTGTTGGCCGCATTATTCTCAAAGGGTATTGTGGAGAACTCCTCCTGGGGTGAGTTTGGAGAGAATCAAAAGGCAGGATCCTCAAAGGAGCTGGATGCCAGTGCTGCAGGCTGCAGGCATCTCTCTGGTTAGCTTTCTAAGCATTGGGCCTGAAGAATGAACTCAAGTCCCTGGAGAGTGCTTTGTTCTTTAGTCCCTGCCCTCATAGATCTTTGTTCCTGGCCCAGCTAATTTGGCTCAGTGGTTGATTAGCAGTTCCCAAAGTTAAGGAGAACAATGGCAGAGGTACTGGTGGTTTCTAGCCAGCCCCCTCCACCCCAGCTTCTCATTTATTAGGTGGTGGGTAATTGTGGCTGGGGGTCTCACATTCTCAGCTGCTCTTCCAAGCAATTTCCTTAGTCACATGGTGTGTTAACTGCTCCTTCTAAACTTACCTGTTAGTGCTGTGACAGCCTCAGCACAACCATGGACTGTCCCTGTCACCACCAGGATTCCTCTGTGAGAAAGCTAAAGTTTTTTCTTCTTTTTTCCTGGGAGAGGAACTGCCTTTTTCTGTGGGGATGGAAGAGGGAAGGGGCCAGCGGGGTCTACCAGATACCCCATGATAACATCTTCTATCTCATAATGTCCCTAAAAGCTGGTGTGGTGGGGCCTGGACTTGTCCAAGTGCAGGAACATGCTCTCATGTTGTCAGATTTCCAAGTTTTGTGCTACACTCACACAAATCATCAATCTTAAAAAGGTCCATTGTGATCTTTACCAGCTGGGGCATGGCCCCTTCCCCAGCACTGCCTCTGTAGGTCACCCAGGCCTGTTTATTTGTGGACTCTTGATAATAGGAAAGGCTCTTAGAGATTGTTTAGTTTAAGTATCATCCTTTCTTACCTTGAGGTTCAGGAAGGCTAAGAAATTCATCGGAGCTCACAGCAGAGTAACTAGGACCCTGATCCCCTATGATTTGTGGCAGGCACCCAGCTAGCCTTGGCCAGCTGACGCCTGCTGATATGCAGAGTAGATGCAAGAACCTTAGGCAAACCTAGTGTTGCCTACCCACCTCTCATCCTCCACCCCTTTTCCCAAATCCCTAGTGTTTGTCTGGAGCTTGGTTTCTCCTAAATTAATTTGCACTGAGTGACCAGAGACACCACACCCCACTCTTACAAGGCCATAAACTGTGAAAGTTAAGATGGAGGTGTGGGGTCACACAGAAGGCTGGGAGCCCCTATTTACCACTCACTAGATGCAGGATGATTGGCTCCATCCGTGACCTGTTTGTGCCTCAGTTTCTTCATCTATAAATGGAGATAAAAGAACCTAATTTGCACAGTTGCCCTGCAGATTAAATGAGTTATTATGTGTAAAATAGGGCACCTGGGTGGCTCAGTTGGTTGGGCGACTGCCTTCGGCTCAGGTCATGATCCTGGAGTCCCAGGATCGAGTCCCACATTGGGCTCCCTGCTCGGCGGGGAGTCTGCTTCTCCCTCTGACCTCCCCTCTCTCATGCTATCTCTCTCTCAAACAAAATAAATAAAATCTTTAAAAAAAATAAAAAGTGTAAAATAATGAATTTTCATTATCTTTGCCTTTCAAAAAGGAACCAAACAAAAAGGATGTTAGTGGTAAAAATCCAAGAACTTTTGTCCCTGTCAGGAAAAACTGTAGAGCAGCAGTGGGAAAGTGGTTGAAGATCATTTCAAGGTGCTATGTACAATTACTGGCCACGTGTGAATCTCGTGTTCTGTTTTATTTGTTTTTCCTTTTTCTTTCCCCACTGGCATGTTTCCTAGATGTTTTGTCTCTCTAAGGTGATGATCAGCTAATATCACTGACTATTCAATTTTAACAAGATTTTTTTTTAAGAGTAAAAATAACCAAACATTATATAGGAACTTAAAGATGCTTCTATGTAGCATGTAGTCTCTAAGATGACCCCCACTGACCCACTTCCTGGTATTCATGGTCCTGTGTAATCTTTTCCCCTTGAGTAACTTGCCTCTGACAGAGTGTGGGCACAGGGAGGGCATGTCTCTTCCATGACTAAGTTACACCAGACTATGACTCCATCTTGCCAGTGGTCTCTCCGTGTTGTTGCTTTGGTGGGGTACCATGTTGGAGAGGGCCTCATGGTAAGGAACTGAGGGTAGCCTCTGGGCCACCAGCCAGAGAGAAACCAAGACCCTAAAGAAACTGAATCCCACCAACCACCATACATGTGAGATTGGAAGCAGATCTTTTCCCTGTTGAGCTTTCAGATGAGACCCCAAGTTTAGCCAATGTCTCAACTGTAGTCTTATGAGAAACCCTGAAGCAGAGAATCCAGCTACACCATGCCTGCTTTCCTACCAGCAGAAACTGTGGGTAAATGTGTATTGATTAAACCACTAAATTTTGGGATAATTCATTACACAGCAGGAGGTAAGGAATAACACACACCAGATTAT
The DNA here is from genome assembly GCF_009762305.2 of Zalophus californianus. NCBI lineage: Eukaryota > Metazoa > Chordata > Mammalia > Carnivora > Otariidae > Zalophus > Zalophus californianus. Next base: position 92,336,142 of record NC_045602.1, read on the forward strand.
CTGATTTCAAATTTGCATCATTTCTCAGAAAGGTGAAATAACACCTGGCAGATCCCAAAGCTACGAAGTGGTAGACCTAGTCCTTGAACCCACATCATCATTACTTCTCAGAAGAGGTTACAGAATGTAGTGTCCCAGACTGCCTCTATAATTTCCTTTATCCATTTTAGCTCCAGTTTTCAAGAATGATTTCCCTGCTTTCATTTCCTGATGTAGGGAAGGAACTGATGCTTACTGACTTCCAACTTGCCAGGAACTCTGCACACATTAGCATACCCAATCCTCCCAGCGTGGTAGAGTTGGTATCCCTGTACCCAAGGTATTGGCTTTTCCACAGTGGGTTTTGCAGGCACTGATCCCTCAAGGAGCTCTGTGTAAAGTATTCCATGTTTGAGAAAACTGTACCCCTGTCTTAGACACTCACTATGCACATGAGTCCATTAAGGTAGAGAGGAATTGCACCAGGGAAGCCTGCTGAATGTTTTCTAACATCATGTGTCCTAATCCCATCAGACCATGGACACACTAACCTATCTCACCGCTTGCAACCTGAGGAACATTCCACAAAATACACCTTGGGAAATGTTGGTTTAAAGGAAGTGTCACACTTGCATTTTTTCAAATCATACCTCACAACAATTTTGTAACGACAGAGTAACATTTTCCATTTTACAGATAGGAAGACTGAGAGTCAAGGAGTTGTGAAATCATCATCAAACGGTATTTATCCTTGGGTGGTGGCTGATCTCTGCAATATTTGATGTGGTTAACCAGTCCTTCCATTCTTCCTTCCTTCCTTCCTTCCTTCCTTCCTTCCCTTTTCCTTTTATTTCTCCTGGGATCAGAGGAGATATGTATTTTTAAATTATTAAAAATAAAATAAAATAAGGTCACCTGGGTGGTGCAATCGGTTAAGCATCAAACTCTTGGTTTTGGCTCAGGTTGTGATTTCAGGGTCGTGAGGCCTGCATAAGGCCCCATATAGGGCTCCACGCTCAGTGTACTCTCTCTCCCGCTCCCTGCCCCACGCTTGTGCTCTCTCTCTCTCTCTCTAAAATAAATAAATAAATAAATCTTTAAAAAATAAAATAAAATAATAAAACAAATCCTCCTTTGACCTGGCTGCACCATGTCATGTTCTCTTCCTAGAACACTCCTCATTCTCATCCTCCTCTGAATCCTTATCATCCATCTTGTCTTAGAATGTCAGCATTTCTGCTGATCTTCTCCCTTTCACCCACTTTGACATCTGTCACCTCGCTCAGAGAGCTTCAGCTTACCCTGAGCAGTGGGGACATTCAAGTGCAGCTCTCTTCCCCAGGCCCCTCGCCCGGGCTCAGATCCCTGTGTACAGTTCTTCTTCAGTAGCCCTCCGTGGATACTCAGGGCCTCATATTCAAGCTACACTGATCACCTTCTTCCAGACCCTTCCTCAAGCCTTCCCTTTCTTTTATTAGATAGCACACCCGATCCTCTGTCTGCCTTCTGTGAGCTCTGCTTTCTCATCACCCACCATCTTACCCATCTTCCCCACTGCTACCAACAGAGACCTTCACACCTTCAAATCTGACCCTACAGGCTTTGGAGGGGCTCCCTATTATCTCCAGAATCAAGCCCACCTCTGCCTCCCCTTGCTTCCTCTTCCAGGCCAACCTGACCATATGCCAGTGGTTCCAGGGACTTCAAAATCTCCCTTCCTTCAGCCTGGACTCTCCTATATTCTTGTCCACACATATACTTTATTCATTCTTCAAAATTCTGCCTCACAAGTGGTCAAATGTTGACAAAACATTCAGCTTTGTAGTACAATTTGGTGGATAATATGCAGTCTGTATAAAAAAAAACCAAAAAACAAAACTGTTCCTACCTTTTGATTCTGTAAATCCACCTCTGAGAACTCAGGCTAGGGAAATAATATGTGAAACATGCTTTAGACCTAGAGATGCCCACCACAATGTATTTAAAACAAAGAATGTTCTAAAAAATAGGATATTGGTCAATTAATGACCATCCACTGGAAGGAATATGTTAAAGTGATGAATATAAAAATGATGTAGCAACTTTGTACCTGTTACGTATTTAAGTGACATGAACATAAAGGAGGCAAATTGGAATATGTTGTATTATTGCACCTGCTAAATGGTGGGGAGAAGGCAAAGGTAAAGCACCCAAAACATCACTCTGCATAGGTTAGGGCACTGAAGTTACAGGAATATGCCTTTTCTTGAATTAAGAACATTCTGTCATTTGTTTATACTGTTTTTAAAATGATGAAGAAATATTTATATACGTTTAAAATAAAATACATATAAATATATATATTTAATCAGAAAATTTGAAATAAATAAATAAAGACTTTTATTCTCTGAACCCTTGATCTGACAATACTGAAAAGCTCATATTGGAGTAGCAAACTTCCCAAACACCTGGAAAGGTACACTTGCTTCCCTGTCCAAAGTTAATGATACCTGTGGCATGAGAGACAGCCTTGGGGGTAGAGGTGGCTAGGACCCCAGTCTCTGGAGCCAGACTGCCTGTGCTTGCTTCCCTGTGCCTCTGTTTCCTTCTTTGTGAAATGCACATAATCATGATACCATGGAGATCTCATAACAATGTCACAGAGCTGTTGTGGGGATTAAATGAGTTAATATAGGCAAAGTCCCTAGAAGAGTGCTTGGTAAGTAGTAAAGCCCAACAAATATTAGTTATTATTATTTTTAAAACATTAGCTATTATTATTGCATAGCCTATATATCTCTATGAATTCCTTTAGGGCCAGAATGGATCCTGTTTTATATTTACCACCTTAGCTCCTTATATATAGAAGTTCCTCAAGAAATATTGTTGTTGTCTCATTGAGCTGAATGGCCTGAAAAAAATCTAAGGTTCTCTAAAACAAAATGGGCACCTGGGACCTTTCCACAAAATGACTGGGGCTGGAGCCAACTCTGGGAATTTGAGGCCACTGGAAACGCACCAGGGAGAAGGGCAGAGGTGGAATTCTAGGTCTGCGACCAGACAAAGTCACAGCACAATGGTGCCCTTGAATTATGACCTTTCAGCCTTGCCCAGCCCTGGTTGGGAAACCAGGAGCTTTAGATGTGATCTTCTGAGATGTGACCCTGATTCTTGCTGCCTAAGAACAAAGGGCAATTATGGCTCTTTTGTGAAAGGCAGTTTAAGTGGAAGCCAAGAGGCTGGTTCACCAAAGGCTAGCCTGATCATGGGCTTGATTTCTAAAATAAAGGTCCTGCCTTTGCCCAATGTCCTGATCAGTAATACCCCAGCCCATGGTCCCCAACATTCCCTGACACATTTCTGGGGGATCCTGTTGATTCGGGGGATCATTTTGGAACATCTTGTTCCCCACCCCTAAATCTGGCTCCAACATAAACTTCAAGCTCTGAGAAAACAGGCTCTGTGAACCCAACTTCAAAGCTTGTCGACATGGGCTCCTTGCAGAAGTACTGGAAGCAACAATGGACTTGAACCAGGACTGGGTAGGGCTACCTAGCGGGCGCCCCTTAACCTGGCAACTATTGTGTTCAAAGTCATTTATGTAGCTACAGGTGAACAATGCATTTGGCAACCCAATGAGGTCTTCTTTCAAAACAAAGTTACTCTTGCCAACAGTGCCAAACTGGAGGGTCCTGGTATAAAAGCTTCCATTTCTTTTTTTTTTTTCAAAAAGAATTATACTAAATGACATTAATAAAAGCATTTCTTTTATTCTTCTTTTAAAAATAAATGTTGTATCACCACATCAAAGGAAAAAAAAATCATAAAACGAAAAGTCTCCCTGGAATTCTTAGCCCCCTTATCCAATCACGGTGATCTTTTGGGTGCCTCTACTTCTAGTCTTTCTGTTTTTTTTTTTTTTTTTTTTTTATTCCACCTGGTGTAAGAGCATGTAAGAGTTTGTCTTTCTGTTGCTTGTTTTACTTAGCATTATAGTAGGCAGAAAGCTGCTATATCATCTTTTATTGTTTTGATGGGCATTTTCTCAAAGTACTGTGCCAGAACAAATTCAAACATTTTACTTGTTTTGGAGAATGATGTGCTATTATAAATAAGATTGTAATGAATATCCAGGAACTATAGCATGTTTTGCTGGATCAGAATTTATGGCTTTTTTATTTTGTTTTGCATTTAATAATGACACCAATTTTTCTTCCTTCCTTCCTTCCTTCCTTCCTTCCTTCCTCCCTTCCCTCCTTGTTTCTTTTCCCCAAAATGTAAACTCTAAATTCATTGCCTTTAGACATGTGTGAGACTGTAGCTTTCAGTTAGAATTTTTTTTAAATTTTTAATCTGTCAACATTTTATTATGAAAATTTTGAAACATACAGAAAAATTAAAAGAATTTTGTAGTGGATACCCATATACTGATTCAGGTGACTTTTGAGCACAAAGATAGGAATTTGAAGATGATGAGCAGAAATTAACCAGTAGATAAAGCAGAAATTAACCAGTAGATAGAGAAATGTGTGCCAACTTCCAGCTAGTTGTCCTTGGACATACTAACCATAGCAATTTATTATAATATTTTATAGTCTTTAGTATTTTCAAAATATGTTCAAGTTTATTTTCTTGCTGGATCCTTGACATCCTCAAGATATAGCCAAGGCAGGTGTTACCAGGTGTTGTTTGTGTATCGATAAATGAGGATCAGAGAGGTTAGGGGGACTGCCTAACATCACACAGCAGGAGAGGTGCCACTGCAACACCAGTCCTGAGCTCTCAGTCAAACCATACTCCTATAGACATGTCTCTCCTTAATTAATTAATAAATTAATTAATTACAGGTTTTCTATGGCCCTTTCAGCTCCCTGATTCTGCTTGTCTGTGACTTTGGATCTTTTTATTTTATTTTTTTAAGATTTTATTTATTTATTTGAGAGAGAGAGAGAGCATAAGTGGGGGGGAGGGGCAGAGATAAAGGGAGAAGCAGACTCCCTGCTGAGCAGGGAGCCCATCCCAGGACCCTGGGATCATGACCTGAGCAGAAGGCAGACGCTTAACTGACTGAGCCACCCAGGTATCCACTTTGGATCTTTTTAGGTTATAAAGACAGGGGCATGTGTCCCAAGTAGTCCAGCCACCAGAAATGCTAACATGAGGATTACCGACCAGCTATAAAGGGAGTTCAAAAGCTCTGCCTAATGCCAACACAATAATTAGACCCAAAAAACAAGTGTATGCATATGCTGTGTTTTTCCCTTGAGAGAAGAATCAAGAAAGAATCTGGATAGTTTGGGAATAAAGGGTTCATTCTGGAAAAATAACCACCATCATCCTTCCAAGTTTTGTGCCAGAGACTAGCAATGACCAACATCCTTGCCTGCAGCTCAAATGTGGATTTTCACCATTAATGATGGTTTCTCCAGGACAGCTCAATGCTCTCCATTTCCCACCTTGGGAATGCAGGCTTCATTGTTTAAGAACACAACCAGAGGGGGGACCTGGTGCTTCCATCTGACACTAAAAAGTGCCCCTGGGTTTGGAGCAGGGGGAAATCTTCATGGAATCTCACAGGCTGCTTCATCCTTGCTCAAGTACCACATTTCACCCACACTGGGAGCCCACTGCCACCAGAGGCAACATTAATCCACTTTGTGGATGAAGAAACCAAGCCTGAGAAAAACGAAGAATGTGACCATCTCAGGAGAGACCGACTCATTTCAGAAGTGGTCTAGCCAGGCCAGAACCCACTCCTCCTGCTCTGAAGCCCTTTCTTCTTTTATGGGTCACAGGTCCCATTTTGTGCACATGAGGAGAGGCTATGCTTATGCAGTTTGCATTCCTCTAGCTTTGCGCTGTTTTGGACTCTGGGGCTGCTCCCATTTTGTGGGGACAGAGCTATCCTGGTTGCAGCAGTCTCATGCTGGTGCAGAAATACATACCAGAAGTCAAAGCCAGAAGGTCCACAAGGAGTAGGAGTACACAGAGAGACTACACTCAGGGCATGAGCTTTGTGAAATGGCTCTCTATAACCACTCAGCTTTTTTCTGTAGAAAAATGCCCTCTGCCCGGGGCATATTCCACAGTAGCCAAACCTAGGTTGTGTGTGTGTATTTCTTTTCAGCCTCCATAAGAGCTGAACATCTGTTCAATGTAAAGAATAAAGTGCAAGTGCTGGAAATCCATTGGGGAGACCTTTTTTTTTTTTTTTTTTTTTTAACGGGGCCATCTGCTTGTACTTGCCCTTTGGAAAAATCAATGAATTTGATTTTTGGACGGTCAGTTCCTTAAGCCTGAAAATATTCATTGGAACACCACGAGTGAGCAAAGTCCACCCTTCCAGCCCTCATTGATTTCTCTAAAGTTGGCCAGATGTTTCACAATTTCCCCATAACAGGCCTGGGGAAGTTCTGCAGTAGGAACAGCACCTGGGAGCTCGTGGCAATAAGTGGCCGCAGATGGGACAATTATTACAGGCAGAGAATTTTTTTTTTTCTAAGACAATATGTCTCTTCTCAGAAACAAATGCAAATCCTGTAACAAAAGCCATCAGGCCAGTAGAAATCCAGTGGCAGTGCCTTCATAATTTGGAACTTCATAACTTGTGACTTATCATCTTGTCCCAAGCTAAATGATGGAGAAGTTCTCCAAACAGGATTGGTTATAAAATCCATTGCCAAGTTGGCCTCCTTCTGGAGCTGGTGGGCTGGAAAGTGCCATCAATTCTGATAGGTTTGAAGAATCCCCAAGAAATGAATCCGGAATACTAGAAACTAGGGAGAATTTTATCCAAAACAAATGTTATGGAGGCCCACAGAAATTCCAGCACCTCCCCAGAGAGTGAGGTGCAACTTTACTCTTTCCGAAGAAGGATCCAGGAGCCCCGAGTGCCAGCCTATTTCTGTTTACACTGTGCATCTGTTAGACTTGTTAACCTCTTCCTTCAGCCAATGGCCTCAACTTTGTTTTCACCACATCGTTATTTTTGTGGCCCAGACATGCCAATGAGACATCAACATCATTTTGATGAGAATTTTGTTTCATCATTAGGATTACAGGCAAATAACATAACAGCTTTCTGCTCACCAAGGAATCTCTGGTGGAGGGGCATAAAACCGATAATCCGGGGAAGGGGGAAGGACACTCACTTTTATTGCACTCCTCTTAAATCCAGGTACTTTACATAGTTTATCTCAGATAAGTTCATCCTAGCCAACAGCCCTATAAGGATTGCCATTCAACAAAGAAAGAGAGATTTAAGGGGGTTGAAAAAGTCACCCAAGACCTCAAGACCAGAGCTTAAAAGCAGGCAGACACAGGACCAAAGTCTAGAATCTTTCCACTTACAAAGCACCATCTTTGAAAACAGAATACCTATAACTCTTAGACCAACTCCTAAAGCCTGTAGACAGGCAGGGAAAGGAGTGATGGCAGTCACCTAGTGTCTTGGGGTGGGGAAGAGGTCTACATCGGATCCCTGAATGAACTGGAACCACCACTGAGGGCTAGTCTTCCTTCTCCAGAGTGCAGCTCTTGCGTTGCTCAGTGAGAAATAATGGCCTGAGGTGGGCACATCACCTCTGCCTTGCCTTCAGTTCAGGGCTGCACCTTCAAGTTCCCACTTGGAATGATCCAAGCCCTCACCTAGCTATCCAGGTATGTAGAGCTGATTTGTCACCTTCAGCCTGCACCAGGGAATGACCAGATGGCGTTCAGGCTGATTCTGTGCCTCTGGCTGACTAATCTCCCCAGGTACAAGAGTAAACAGAGATCTTGGGGACACCATATGTCTCTGACTCATCGTGCTTGCTGGAATCACCATCATTCTACAAGACATATGCTTTCCTGGGCCAAGGTGGGGGTTGGTCAGAGGGAACTTGTTTTACAGTTGAAAGCAGAATGATTAAAAGCGTAAAGACATATATAGTGAGTGTGAATCTGTTAGTAATATCCTAAATGACATTTATTTTTAAAATGTGCTTTGTTTTCAATAGTGTTCTACTCCAATCACTTCTTCCAGGGTCCAGCACAACACTGGCCATTGCAGGCCCTCAGGGATGTGAACTGAATCAAAGGGTTGCATTCCTAATTCGTGTTCTTTGTTTACCAGTCTGCAAGTTCACCCTGAGTTGAAAATGAAGTCAACCCTAGTTTAGTTTAAAGATCTCCTGGTGAGATTTGGAAGTGGCATCCAACAGGATGCCCCTTCCTTCTAACACCTTCAGAGCCTCCCTCCCCGCCCCCGCCCGGGAGGAGAACCTAAAGGGGAAGGTTGAGGATGAGGGTTTTAGAGTCACCTGCTCAGGAGCTGAGAAAACTGACAACTTCCTGAGAATGGGCACTTAGCGCTTTGCTTATTAGGAAAATAATAGCTCATGAAACTCCCATCACTTGTGCTTCTTAGTCAACCAGAGTAATGGGAATATGGGTTAGTCAAGGTCAGAGTCTTAAATGTAGGCTTAGAAGCCTTGAGCTGGAAGAATTAGACCCATCCAATTAATTCCTTTCCTTCATGCAGAGGGACAGAGTAATCCATCTAGGGTCATACCGTAATGGGAGATCCAAATGGGTCAAGAGCTCAGGGTCTCTCAATAATCCAGTGCTTTCCGTGAAAGAGAGAATCCAGTGGGGCCTCCAGTGTTTGAATCACTCTGAACCAGGTGCTGTGGGACCCCAGTGGTGGATATCTGCCTTTCACAGTTCAGGCCTTTAGACCATGGCCTATACTCTCCAACCAGCACCATAGGAAGGCTAAGAATGATTCAGAGCTATGATAACAATGAATGCTATTCTAGGCCAAATTTTAAATACTATTGAGAGCTTTTTAGTGTTTTGGAGAATTTCCCATTCCCCATCCCATCCAATCCTGAAAAATTTGTGAGGTAGGTCTATTGCCACTGCACAGATGAGGAAGTTGAGACTTTGAAAGACCCAATGATCCACCCAAGTGCTCACTATTAACTGGAAAGAGATGGAATTTGAACTGAGCCCAGAGTCTAAGATGGTTGCAAGGCTCTACTTCTAATCTGTAGAAGGTACTTCTTAGACATATGGATCCTACATCTATGTAAGACAGACTGGGAATTCAATGTGTGTGCTTCAAACACTTTGAAAGCTTCCTGCTCCAGGGTAGCAGCTGATAGGTGGGGCTAGATAGAGGTGGCACAAAAGGAAAGTGCAGACATGTTTATTTCTACTCAATACTGTTGTCCTGTTATAAAAGATGAGTTTCTCAACTTTCTCTATTCTTTGTTTTTCTATAATCAAGTCTGTAGCTTTTCTTCAAAAAGGAAAATTCCAACTCAAATTCAGGAGTGCTCATAACACTGGTCCATGAGACAGTTGCTGGACTCAATCATTGGAACACCTACTTGTGTAATAGAATGAAGTTGCCTTTAAGACATGAAATCTTGGAAAAATACTCCTCTCAGAGAGTTAGGAATAAAATCCCATGGCCGCTTGTCCAACAAAATGGAATTTTATCACAGGAGGGGAGTTGGGGCACAAATTCAATCCAGTCTCACCCAAGTTGCTGCTGCTGGGGCCCGGCAGATGGGGTACACACCAGTAAGTCTTACAGATACGTGTCTTCCCTACAAGGGATTTTTGGAGAAGAAGCTACTTTGAAAAGGCTTATGCTAATATTAGCCAAATACGTTGAAGTCCCCAAATCACTCTCTCATTTGACTTCTCATTGGAATTTCATGTTTGTATTCTGTGGGGTATGTATTGGCATCTCCTCATGCAGATCCCTCTCAACATCTCAAGGGGCACATTTTCACTGCTGTCTGTCCCACAAGCATCCCCTTGGCACTTGCCTTCCCATTCACATACACAAAGCACCAGAGCTTCCTTCAGGGTGGGGAGCACCTTCCTTTCTGCCTCAGGGATTTCTTGGCCTCTGGCATCACATGGAAATCAGGAATCAAGGCTTCTCTGAAAATTGGTGAATAAATATTCCAGCTCCCTCTCTCCCAGGTGGAGAATTCTGATGCAAGCTCTTTGCTTCTCTGCAAGGGTCCAAAAGGACGAGCCGCCAACAGACACAGCTGGAACATCCACAACCTTGTATTGGTGCCATTCCTTCCCTGGCTTGCTTCCCCAAATGCCCTACAATTTTTCATGTCACCCTCCAAATACACTGCTTACAAATGAATTCTTCTTTCTGGGTCAGTTTCTGGGGGAACCCAAACTAAGACGTACTTCAAACTCAGCATGCTTGAAACATGTTTCTCTTCCTTGTGTTTTTCCCATCCCAGTTAATAACAACACCCCAAGAGCTCATTTTTATTCTCATTCTTCCATATTGGAAAGCCCACCTTTTAATTGGTCACCAATGCCTGTGAATTAAACCTCCAAAAATCTCCCTAGTCAGTCCTTCCTTTACTTCCAATTCTCTCTAGTTAAAACCTTTCACAAAACCTTGGACAATTTTCATAGTTTCTTAACTGTTCTGTATATCTTCATAGGTTTACATGACTTATTCTTTGGAAAGTGGTGTACTGTGACCATGTACTATGCTGAGTTGAAAATTCTGATTCTCTCACCCCTGCCTGCAGAAGGTCCAAGCTCCCAAGCTCTGCGCACATCCTCATGATCAGGACCCTGTTCTAGCTCTGTCTCCTCCAAGCTGGTCCCCCTCCCATGGCCAGCCCACCATCCACATTCTACTTGCAAGTCCCCAAATAATCCACCTTCTTTGTCAACATTGGGGTTTGCACATGCTATTTCCTGACCTTAGAACGCTTGTTCACATCTTTTTTTGGTTTGATGAATTTTTATACATCCCAGAATAACCAAATTGAAACCTCACTTGCCTTCCCTTGACAGCCACATAGAAATGGTCGTCTCTCTTTCCTTTCACATGTGCAGTACCACTTTAGGGCAGTAAATCCTCATATGCCTGTGTCTGTCTTGCTACTCTGCTGTGGGCTCCTTCAGTGCAGGGAACATTTGGATTCTTGTATTCCCTGAATTAATTGCTACCTGGCACAAAGAGCGGTAGTGCTCCCAAGTGTAGGTGGGCTCACAGGAAAATAAAAATATTTATTGGGAGCATCCTTGATAACTAAGTTACCCCTGCTGGATAACACAGCACTGGTAGGTCAGAAGCTTAATAAATATCCTCAAAGAGATCAGGAAGCACAAAACAGGAACACATAGACATAAAGTCAATTGTTGAAATAAAGAGCTCAGTAGAGGGACTGAATAGCTGGATGGATACAGTGGAAGTTACAACTTGGAAGATACAACTCGGTAGTTGTGTCCTTCTAGGTGCTTAGGCCAAAGCTGGGACTCATCCTTGATTCTTCTCTTCTTTTTTATACCCCACAGATTCAATCCATCAAGACATTCTGTTAGTTCCACCTCAAAAGTGCATGACTGTACATTGAGAATCCTGCCACTTCCCACCACTTACAGTTTTACCAATGTGACTGTCCACAACCTTGCTCCTGGATTATTGCAGGAACTTCTTCACTGATATCACGCTGGCCCATCTACAGTCTATTTTCAACAAAGCAGGAAGAGTCATCCTCTAAAAGTATAAAGTGGTTTAAAACCACATGTCACCTCAGCACTTGCCAGTGACATCCCCATCTCCCTGAGATTAAAGTAAAAGTTCTGACATGCTCAGCCCCACTACATCACTGAGACCATCTACCACTCTCCCCTTGGTCATCTGCTCCTGTTCCATAGGCCTCCAGTCCATCTGGAATATTCTTCCAGCATGGTTGACACCCTCGACCCCCTTCATGTCTTTACTCCAATATGATTTGCTTACTGAAAACACCACATTTACAATGGTAATCCATTTGCCTGCACCTTCCTGGTTCCTTCCCTCACTCTATTTTTTCTTCTGTAGTACTCTAACTTTGAGCATGCTCTAAAATTCACTTATTTCTTACTTTTATTGCTTACTCACTGCCTCTGCTCATGAGAAGATAAAACTCATAGTGGCAGAGAACTGAGGGCCAGGAGTGGTCTGTCATGCAGAAGGTGGTCAGTAGCTTTTACCAACTGAATAAATCAATGAATGGGTACAATCTCTTTGAAATAACTTGAATGTCATCCCAGATTTCTAAGAACTGATTGCAAATGACATGCCTCAGAAACATGGTACCTTGTTAAAATCCTGGTTAAAATGGTCTTTTCATTGAACAAATAAATGTAAATATTTGATACATACTTGATAAGTATAGAGAGATTTATACAATGAGCCAAATTCTAAAAATATAATTATACCTTTAGAAAATTAAAAAAACATGTAAAATTAACTTTAATAATATTTTATTTGACCTAATATATCCAAACATTATGTCAGCAGTTAATCAGTATAAACATATTAATGAGATATTTTACATTATTTTTGGCATATTAAATAATCAAAATCTAGTGTGTATTTTACACTTAGAGCACATCTCAATTTGGACCATCACCCTTCAAGTGCTTAATGCCACATGTGGGTCACAGCTATCATATTGAACACCATAGGTCTAAACAGTTCCCAATTAGGTTAAGGTCTTGTCTGAAAGATTGACTTTGTTTATTTGCCTTTGTAATGAAAAAGTGACGGGAAATACACCCTAAATTCTAGTGCCATAAATGAGTAGTTTTTAGAGCAGCCTATGTAAGTTTTGTTAATCACTCATACATTGTTTCAAAGTTGAGAAGCAATGTACGAGAAGGATTTTCCTTGATAAATCTTCCCTCCTACCCATTTGTAAGTGTGCATGGTTCATTGATTAAGGATTGCTGGTATTAACCTGGGAAATTTCCTGATAGCTTTAGGTCAAATAATCGTACCACTTTTTTGTATTTACTCTTAATTGTCAAATTGTGAGCAACATGTGTTATCATGGCTTTAAAAACTTAATACATTGATTACCTGAGTTGTTTTTTTTTTTTTTAGGGAAGCATTACTGAACTGGCCATGGTGCTAGGCATTTAATCTTTAATCCTTTCAACAAGTCAATGGGTTAAAGGAATGTGAGGCCTAGACAGTTGGGGCCGTTTTCCTTATTTAATGAGGACTTATTATCTGCATTATTTTATTGACTCTCCCCCAGCCCAAAGAAGGAGATTCCCTTATTTTCCCCATTTTGCTGATGAGGTTTGGGAAGGTTAAAGAACTTGGCAAGATCTGATACTGACTTCAATTCCCAGAATTTGTTGAAAATCATAGTGAAAGGAAATATAGCAAAATGATAACAATAATATCAAGTTGATCATTTTTGCCAACACTTTTATGTGTATTTTAAAATATCATTTTCTGAGATTCTGGCCAGATGGAGAACTAATGAAATGGGGATCAATCTTAAACATGGTGAGCCACAGATGGAAGGCAGAAGGTTGTTGGTTCTCTCAGTGAATCAAGGAAACAGCAACCTAGGGGCAGAGGGCCACGTACCAAAGGGAGGTTGGTTGGGGTTTCCCCATCATGTGGTTTTCTTTCCCCACACTTGCCTGGGGAGGATCACTGCTTACCCCATCATCTTGGTGGGGAACCAATCCCACCAGCTTGGTGTTAGCACAGCACCAGCTGGGGTGCAGAGGCCATAACAGAAGGCAGCACATGGATGGTCCCTAAGCACATTCTCCACTCCAGCTCCCACATGGGCCAGGTGGGTGATAACTTCAAAGGAGGTAGTTGTGGAAAAAGCATTGGGCCCCCTCTCTAGAGCAGCTCAGTCTCCTGGCATGGGTGGGTCATTCTGGGAGTGCTCTGGCTGATTATAGGCATCAAAGTCTTCCTCTCTGAGACCATTTCTGACTTGTGTCCTCACCAGGAAGCAAGGAAAGTCTGGGCCTGGGCCTTGTTCTATCTTCAAAGGACATCTGACCCACCAAGGAAGCTGGTGCTCCCAAGTGTAGGTGGGCTCACAGGAAAATAAAAATATTTATTGGGAGCATCCTTGATAACTAAGTTACCCCTGCTTGATAACACAGCACTGGTAGGTCAGAAGCTTAATAAATATCCTCAAAGAGATCAGGAAGCACAAAACAGGAACACATAGACATAAAATAAATTGTTGAAATAAAGAGCTCAGTAGAGGGACTGAATAGCTGGATGGATACAGTGGAAGTACAAATTAGGGAGCAGAAGATCAGATTAAGAACCTCTGAAGAACTCAGGAAGTTAAAGGGATGACAAATACAAAAGAAAAGTTAAAAATATGGAGAATGGAAGTGTCACTATCCATAAAACAACACCTAAAAGAGACAAAATAAACAGGGGTGGAAATATATGTAATTTCAGATACCAAGTTCTCACAGATAGACAGTTTAGCAGGAGATGCCAATATATCTTTAAAAAAAAACTAACACCTGGGTGGCTCAGTTGGTTAAGCATCTGGCTTTGGCTCAGGTCATCATCTCAGAGTCCTGGGATCGAGCCCCACATCAGGCTCCCTGCTCAGTAGGGAGACTGTTTCTCCCTCTCCCTCTGCCTGCTCATGTTCTCTCTCTCTCTCTCTCTTTCAAATAAATAATAAATAAAATCTTTAAAAAATAATAAAAACTATCTAATCAAGGAGACAAAAAATAGCAAAGATTTGAAATGTGTGAAAAGCAGTTATAAGCATAATTTATGGCTGTGTTGTCCAATATGGTAGCAGAAAACCACATGTGGCTCTTTAGTATCTGAAAGGTGGGTAATGCAAGTGAGGCACTGAATTTTAATTCTATTTAATTTTAACTATTTCTTAAAATCTTTTTTTAATTGAAGTATAATTGACATACAATGTTATATTAGTTTCAGATGTACAACATATAGATTCAACCATTCTATACATTAGGCAGGGCTCACAATGGTAATTGTAGTCACCATCTGTCACCATACACCATTATAACAATATTACTGACTATATTCTTTATGCTGTACTTTCCACCTCTGTCCCTTATTTATTTTATAACTGGAAGTTATAATTAATCTTAATCCCCTTTACCTATTTCTCCCAACTGCCCACCCATCCCCCCACTGGCAACCACCAGTTTATTCTCTGTATTTGAGTCTGTCTTTTGTTTGTTTGTTCTTTTGTTTTCTTTTCAGATTCCACATATAAGTGAAATCATATGGTAATTGTCTTTCTCTGTTTGACTTATTTCACTTAGCATAATACCCTCTAGGTCCATCCACGTCTCAAATGGCAAAATTTCATTATTTTTTATGGCTGATATCATTCCATTGTATACATATATCATAGATTTTTTTATCCATTTGTCTGTCAATGGATGCTTGGGTTGCTTCCATATCTTGGTTATTGTAAATAATGTTACAATAAACATAGGGATCCATATATCTTTTTGAATAAGTGTTTTCATTTTCTTTGAGTAAATATCCAGTAGTGGAATTATTGGATCATATAGCATTTCCATTTTTCATTTTTTGAGGAACCTCCATACTGTTTTCCACAGTGGCTGCACCAGTTTACATTCCCACCAACTGTGCACAAGGGTTTCTTTTTCTTCACAGCCTCACCAATACCTGTTGTTTCTTTTCTTTTTGATACTAGCCATTCTGACAGGTATAAGGTGATATCTCACTGTGGTTTTGATTTGCATTTCCCTGATGATGAGTGATGTCGAGCACCTTTTTGTGTGTCTGTTGGCCATCTGTATGGCTTCTTTGGAAAAAAATGTCTATTCAGCTCCTCTGCCCATTTTTAAATCAGTTTTTTTTTTTTTTTTTGGTATTGAGTTGTATGAGTTCTTTATACATTTTGGATATTAACCATTTATCAGATATATCATTTACAAATATCTTCTCCCATTTACTCCCATTGCCTTTATGTTTTATTGATGGTTTTCTTTATCATACAAAAGATGCTTTATTTTGGTGTAGTGCTGACAGCTCATTTTTGCTTTTGTTTCCCTTGTCTTAGGAGACATATCCATAAATGTATTGTGAAGGCCAGTGTTCAAGAGATTATTGCCTATGTTTTCTCTTAGGAGCTTTGTGATTTTAGGTCTCACATAATTTTAAGTAATTTAAATTTAAATAAAAAAATATTTGACTGAAGTATTACAAAACTTTTAAGTATGTTTGGAAAAACTTGGGTATGTGAACCCACTCTTCCAATTTTAAATTGAAACCTAAGTATATATCTGTATCTGATGTGAATTTAGTGTTTATATTGAGATATACCTTAAGTGTAAAATTCACTCCAGATTTCTAATACTTAATACAGAAAAAAGAATGTAAAATATCTCATTAATACTTTTATATTAATTATATGCTGAAATTATGCTATTTTGGATCTACTGGGTTAAATAAAATATATAATTAATATGAATTTCACCTATATATGTTTACTTTGTTAATATGGTTGTTAGAAAATATATAAAATTATATATGTGGCTTGCATTTTATTTCTATTGGGAAGCACCAATCTAATAGATATACATCAAACATATATCCACAGATTATTCATTTTAAGTTCTCACAGAACAAAGGAAGCTTCAATAAGTACCACATAATCACTATACACAGATTGTGCTGCCTGATTATAATGATGTAAATAAGAAATCAGTAACAACAAGAAAGCTTCAAACATCTCCTTGGACCATAAAACAACATATACTACACAGCGATTGGTTAAGAGGAAATTTTAAGACGTATTACAATATATCTAGAAAGGAACAAGAATGATAGTGTCAAATGTCAAATATTGTGGCCCATAGCTAAAGTAGCACTTAGTTTTGCACAATTTTGAATACATTAACAGCAAACAAAATATATGAAAAACCGAAGACCTAAGGACATCACTAAACATATTAGAAAAAAAGAGAAAAGAATAAATACAGTAAAGCCAAAACAATAGGAAGAACATAAAAGGGGTAAGAAGAGAAATCAATAAGACAGCCCCAAATCCTTACTAAAATCTGATTTTTTTTTAAGATTTTATTTATTTATTTGAGAGAGAGAGCACGAGCAGTGGGGAGGAACAGAGGGAGAGGGAGAAGCAGACTCCCTGCTCAGGGAGTCTGATATGGGGTTCGATCCCAGGACCCTGAGATCATGACCCGAGCCAAAGGCAGACCCTTAACCAACTGAGCCACCCAGGTGCCCCTAAAATCTGATTCTTTCAAAAGTGAGATGACAGGGGCACCTGGGTGGCTCAGTCAGTTGAGCGTCCAGCTCTTGATCTTGGTTGAAGTCATGATCTCAGGGTCGTGGGATCAAGACCCACCTTAGGCTCCATACTTAGTTCCTCTCCCTCTGCCCCTTCCTGTGCTCACTCTCCTTCTCTCTCAAATAAATAAATAAATCTTTAAAAAGTAAGATGACAAAAGGATGGGTATGACACTCTATACACCACTGCATATTGAAACCAGGCTGAGTGAACAATAGCATGGAGAAAAATAGTGTTCCTTTACTGGAGGAATCCAAGGAAAGAAGTTGACATGAAATTGACAGAAGTCCTTCCACTCTCAAACAAGCACTGTCAGAATAGAGAGCCCCACACAACCTGCAGGGGTCTGCCCAGACCCCAACCTGTGGATGAAATGCATTTGGGTGGTGCCTTTGTGATCAAGTGGTTTGGGAACCAGAATACAGAGGGAGGGTCAAGGGGAGATAACAAAGTAAAATAAATCAAAAGAGGGGTCTTGTGTGAACATCATGTGCCATGGCCTGAGTGTTATTTCAATTCTTTGCACTTGAGGAGATGTACAAAGTCCCTTTAAATGTTGTAAAGAATTTTGGGGTGCTCTTCCCTGCCCATGCTTTTCTCCTTTCTTGAATTCCAAAAATATGGTAACACAAAATTTAGCACATTGTTTCCCACTGGGGTCTCCTGTCCTACAGTGGGTACCTGATCACCCTGATCACAAAATCAGTAGTGCTTTGCCGCTGGTGGTTGACTCTTCATGACAGCACCTGATACTAAGTGCAGACACTGAGGCCTAGCCGAGTGTGCATGTGCATGTGTGTGTGTGAGAGAGAGAGAGACAGAGACAGATACAGAGACAGAAAGAGACAGAGAGAGATTGAGAGGGAGGATATCTTTTTCTTGGCTTTTTCTTGGATTCTATAGATGCAGTCAAAAAGGCTAATTTTAGGGCTTATCCCCTGGGCACAGTATCTCAATTTTATAACTGGAATCGATCTAATTTAGTCTGAAGAGGCTGCATAAAGTAAACATGACACTTGTTCAGTGAGGTTGGGGTACCCACATACCACCTATAAAAGAAGATAAAGCCATCTGAGCTGTCAGAAATACCCAATTGATCAAGGCATCACTTTTTCCTAACATGCCCAGATAGTGGCTGTAACCCCTTGGCTTTGGGGCTGTGGGCACAACCACCAGGCCAGCCCGTCTGCATTACGTCCTCACTGTCTGCAAACAGCACAGAGGAGCTGCAGGTTGGAGGCCTAGCCTCGCCAGCTGACCGGGCCAGGTGCGTTTCTATTGGCTGCAGGGACAGGGTGAGCTCTATTTTCTTCTGTACATAAAGATAAGAAGCCAAGGGCCCCCTTCCGAAAGCAAACACGTTTAATTTGAACCACCGCCTCCCCATGATTCACCGGATGGAATTTACGATGGTGTTTACCCTTTTCCACAAAAGTAGCAAATGAATCAATCCTAATAGGAAATATAAATCCATAGCAGATGCATTTTGAAGCCCACAGGGGAAATTTCACTGAGGAGGCCACCGTGACTCCAGAGTGCCCCCCACCCCCACCGGCCCGCCACAGAAGTGTAAAGACTGAGCCAGGTCTTTGGAGGAGAAGCAACTCCAATGACAAGCAAAACAAGTCTTTGCATGTGCCAAGTTTTGCTCAGCCCCTCTTAACAGCAGGGATCCAGACAAAACTTCAGGAATGCTTTGCCAGGTAGCTGTGGTGCATTCGAAGCGGAGAAACGGCCTTAATCTTTGCAAAACCAACAAAGATAAGCAATAGCTTTAGCTGGGTTGAAATTAGCCAACGCGCTGCTACACAATGTCCTTGTGACCATTATCCAGGCTCTGACCGCCGAATGGCACTGCTCAAGTATGCTGGCAATGTTTAACCAACCATCTGTCTTGTACCTGTTCCCACCGAACAGGAGCCTTTGTCTGAACCCTGGCCCCATCCAGCCTGCCTGCTGTCGGCTTGCCGACAAGGGACACTGCACCTTCTCATTGCATTAGATCAATTTCTCAACGCTCTCGATGATGGTTTGTCCTTCTATGGAGTGGCTGCAGCCAGAAAACAGTTTTGAAAGGGGATATGGATTTTCTGGCTGTCCATCTATTACTTTACATACCGATATGTGTGTAAAAGCCTTATTTGCCTATTTGATGTTTCCCTGGTTTTTCTTCTTTTAGGAGGCATTTCTGTATTTGTTCAAATATAACTATTGCTGATTTAATTTTCTTTCTTGGATAACTGTTCTTAAATTAGACCCTCCCTGATATATTTTTTATACCCCAGTAAGAGATTTTCTGCTTCAATATCACACCTTACTGATTATGTTACCTAAGGGTTAGGTTGAACTATTTGAACTTTATGCTTTCATAGGTCTAAAGCAGTCAGACACTGGCATTTTCATATGGTTCAACATATATAGATTTCCTTGTCAACTTGCCCATTATGTTTTCAAGTAGAAGCGTAAGAAGATAATTAAAGCAGTTCATAGATTTTATTTTGTAAACAAAATTTTTTAATCAAGCAAAATTCTCTTTTCAGAATTGATTTCTCCTGCTCTGCCTTGCCCTGCTCAGAAGTAATATGTCCCCATGTTCATTTTCCTCATGTCATATTGGAGACACACAGTTGACCCCTGGACAAGATGATTTGAACTGTGCAGATAAACTTATACACAGATTTTTTTTTTTTATAAAACCAGTATAGGACTGTAAATGTATTTTCTCTTCCTTATGATTTCCTTACTAACATTCTTTTGTCTCTAGTTTACTCTATTTAAGAAGACAATGTAATAATACACACAACATGCATAATATGTGTTAATCAATGGTTTGTGTTATTGGTAAAGCTTCCAGTCACAGGAGGCTATTAGTAGTTAAGTTTTGGGGGAGTCAAGTCATAATGGGGGGCTGGCACCCTTAACCCCCATGTAGTTCAAGGGTCAACTGTTAGCTACAACTGTCTCAGGCACATCTTCACAATGGCAACTGTAGAAATCAGCTTCAGGGTGATGCCGCCCTTGAAACTCACCCTTCAAGCCCTCACACCAGCGGGTGTGACCTCAGGCCTGGATGCCAGTCACCGCCCAGCTACCTTATCTCCAGCCTTCACTTGGACTCTCAGGACACACGCTTCTTATCTATCAAGGGGACTGGGTTTGATAAGAGGCGAACAACGAGTTAGATGCGTGGGGGCTCCAAGAAGTTGAAAATAGCTCTGTGTTTGGAGATCTTCAAACATATGTATCTGCACTCATGTTCTAGCACCAGAGCTCCCCACCTTTATTTCATTGTGCTCATGGGCACATCCAAAACACAGTTTTGTCTTCAGAGCAGACAGATGGAATTGAAGGAATCCAAACATCCATGCTGTATTTCCAGAGGAAATTTGGAAAACAAAACAGTTACCTTAAAAACAGCAGCACAACACATCTTGTCCTTAAATCTAAATCTTCAGTGAAGCCAGAAAGGAAAGCAAAGATAGAAGTTGGGAAATCTCTTCAGATTTTAACTTCCAGAATATCTTGGCAAGGGGAAACAATTGTGGGAATTGTCTAGCATATTGGTGGTCCCCACTGGGGGCTTGAAGAAAGAGGAATTCCTTTATATTTTTAATCATATCCTTCAGTTTCAATTTTGGTGTCTGTTCTATGTTTTGTAAGGTAATCTAACAGTAAGTACCTGTTGAATTAATATATTTTATTATAATATATGTATTATTCACTAAACAATTATATATATTTATGCAATATAGAATAATTTATACTACATATATTTATATATAGTGACACAACTACATAAATATGTATATATATTACGTATAATTTTTTTTAAAGATTTATTTATTTATTTGACACAGAGAGAGAAAGCAAGAGAGGGAACACAAGCAGGGGGAGTGGGAGAGGGAGAAGCAGGCTTCCCGCTGAGCAGGGAGCCTGATGCGGGGCTCCATCCCAGGACCCTGAGATCATGACCTGAGCCAAAGGCAGACACTTAATGACTGAGCCACCCAGGCGCCCCTATATTATGTATAATTTCATTCATGAATGTATCCATTCATCTGACATCTGGGCTGTTTCTACCTTTTGACTGTGGTGAATAATGCTGCTATGGACATGACTATACATGTATTTGAGTAGCTGTTTTCAGTTTTGGGGGGTATATACCTTGGAGTGAAATTGTTGAGTCATATGGGAATTCTATGCTAAAACTTTTGAGGAGCCACAAAACTGACTTCCAGAGCAGCTATACTGTTTTATTTTCCCA
The DNA here is from genome assembly GCF_009762305.2 of Zalophus californianus. NCBI lineage: Eukaryota > Metazoa > Chordata > Mammalia > Carnivora > Otariidae > Zalophus > Zalophus californianus. Next base: position 92,357,499 of record NC_045602.1, read on the forward strand.
CCAGCCATGTATGAGAGCTGCAATTTCTCTACCTCCTCGCCAAAACTTATATTCTTTTTTCTAAAAACAGTTATGGTCCTCTTAGGGGTTGTGAAGTGATATCTCATTGTGGTTTTGATTTGCACATTCCAGGAATCATCTTTGTCCACATGACCCTTGGAAGAACTTCAAGGACAAGGGTATGCACCCTCTGGTATTTGTCATCTGGAAGGATCTTTGGAGCCCTCCACAGGCCCTCCTGGCATTTCCCGAAACCATCAAAAGGCTGCATGTGCAGATACCTCAACAGGATCCCCCCTTCCCAAAGAACATCATTGCCACCAGGAGGGGGAGTGGCATGTACCTGACAATGAGGGGGATAGAAAAGAGGTTTTCACTCCAGGCTGAGAGGGAGTGGGGTCCTGGTGTCCATAGGGTGGAGTTCTGGTGTCCACAGAGTGGAGGTCAGCAGGCTTTTGAAAGTCAGAAGACAGAGCACATTGTGAGGCAGATGCCCCATGTTGGGCCAGAGTCTTGGAGCCTTAGCTGGACCAGAGAGCACAGAAGTGTGAGTTCTGAGTCCCCAGGCAAAGGGGGGCATCCTGATGCAAGAGCAGGCAGCAAGACATGGAGCCCAGTGAGATCTCAGGTACAGGGGGGCAGATGAATAATGAGGGATCAGGACAGGAAGAGTCAGGATCTTGGGGTCCAAAATACATCGCAGGTTCAAGGAGAAACAAATCCAAGAGCAATCCCTGCTTATGAACTTACAGCTTTCTTCCCCCTCTCTGGGGTTTGAATGGTGGTTCTCAATTTGGCTGCACATTAGAATCACATGGGGAGCTTGGAAAACTCCCAATGCTCAGGCCAAGAAATCAGACTCACTGTGTGGGGGACCCACCACCAGTATTTCAGTGTTCCTCAGGTGATTCAAATGAGTAGCCAAGGATGAGAAAAATAGAATTTTAGGTTTAAAATAGTAGTAGGTTTAAAAATTAGACTTTATTAGATTGCTGTTTTTGTTTTAAAAGAAATATGGGCACGTTATAGAAGTTTGGATGGAGCAAAGATATTGGGGGAGGATGCCACCCATTGCCCCGTGGCATTGAGGATGTTGTATATGGTGCAGCCTGTGCCCTATTTGGGTCTCCATTCCCAGAAGGGTGGATGAGGGCTGGCAACCAGGGCTGTGCTGCTGAGGACACACAGGATGTGATGTATTTTCTGTGTCTGCGGCCCTGTGTGGGCACAGTGAGGGCTGCACTCAATAAATGTTTGTAGGATGAGTGAATGGAAGCAGGAAGGCATGAATTCATGAAAAGCAGCCTAAGACACGGTCCCTGCCCTCTAGGAACTTACAAAGGGGCAGTTGAATAGGCATTATAATGACAATAATCGGATGGCAATAATAGTTCCTGCATCAGTGGCTGTGTGTGTCTGTGCATGCAGCCCTGCAGCCAGGGAAACCAGGGAAAGGTTTTTGAAAACTCTGTTTGGTAGTTAGGGCCTCTCTTATCTTTATTAATGCCCTGCAAAGCACTGACACACTGCCCCCTTCTTGATAAAACAGGTAAACAGGAGCAGAGCAAAAGCCAGTGAGGCAGGTTGCCAGTGGTACCCAGAGCCCACCTGAATGGTCACAGAGAGGTCAGTGAGAGAGGAGAAAACTCTGCCTCTCGGATGTGGCGTTATTCTGTTGATTGTTTGCGCTTTGCTTGTTTGGCAAAAGTTCCCCAAGCACTCTGGCCTACAGATAAATTAAGTAAGTTGATAAGCCCCAAGCTCCTTGTCAGTTAATGCTTCCTCCTCAGAAACGGTGGTTGTGGTGGAAAGAACACTACTAGGACATGGGAAAGCTGGGGGCTTCTCTTGTTTTATTGTCAACCATCCAGACAACCTTAGCAAATTTCCATACCCTCTCTGACCTGCAAAGCAAGCAGCAGTTTCTGTTCTGCTTTCCTACCCTGGTGACTGTACACATTCAGCAAGATGGAATTACTGCCCTAAAAGACACCTTTTAATCCTTAGGTGTTCTTAGCTTCCTGTTACTTACTGGGCTGGGGGTCCACAGGTCCCTCTGTCCCAGAGTCGGCCCACAGACTGGGTGTACTGACTCTGGAGGGGCTGTGGTCTCAACCCCTTGCAACTTCTCACACGTGGTGGGAAGTGGGTAGTGCCAGGAACCAGTAGGTACTAAATTTCTACAAGGATGCCAAAGAACCACTTATACACACAGCTTTATTAGTCACCGCTGGTATTTTAATTTCTTCTCCTATTTCCCTCCGTTACTCCCAGGCACCCCCTCTCCTGTTCAGAGACAAAATGACCTTTCCCCCCATGGCCCATTCTGTTTTTTGATGCTGTTGTTGCTAATACATCCAGATCAAAATATGTTTGGGTGGCCTTAGGTGACTGGTGAGGGTGAGTTGGTGAGGAAACTGGGGACATTGACCCCTGCTTGCCAGTCTCAATCCCTTCTATCATAGGCCACAGACAAATGTGTACTCTGAGCCTGCCAGGTGGTTGTCCCCAAGGCAGTGGGGTCATCTAGTGTCAGGCTGGCATGAGCTCGATCACAGTCAGCTTGCCTACATGCTGTTTGAAGAGCTGAAATCTCATCTTTCACAATTTAAAAAATATATATTTTATTTTATTTAAGATTGTATTTACTATTTGTCAGCCATACCACAGAGCTTCTCTGTGTACTTTCACTTCAGAAGTGAATTGGAAATTCCAACTTATTGCTGAGCTTGTTGAGGGGAGAGGAGCAGTAAAGTAAAATGAAAACCTTAGTGGACCTAGAAGAGAAGATACCACACTTTTCTCAGCTCTGCTGATGAACTGCTCTATGACTTACTAATTCCCCTCTCTGGGCCTTATTTTTCTGTTCTGTACAATGGGGAGTTTGGATGATTCTTATGGTTCTCAAGCTTTCTTCAGAATAATAGCTGGCCCTATTTTCAAATAAATTTGTGTGTTACAGACCTCAATCCATAAAACTCAAAGAAGAGACATTTTATTAAATAACTAGCTGGTATACTAATTCTTAGTTTATTTTTTATTTATTCATTTTTTTAAAGATTTTCTTCATTTATTTGACAGAGAGAGACACAGCGAGAGAGGGAACACAAGCAGGGAGAAGCAGGCTTCCTGTGGAGCAGGGAGCCAGATGCGTGGCTTGATCTCAGGACCCTGGGATCATGACCTGAGCCGAAGGCAGACGCTTAACGACTGAGCCACCCAGGAGCCCCTAATTCTTAGTTTAAATTGGTAACATTTGCTTATCCTAAAGTCAACTGTGATGATTTTATGGTTAACATATAAACATATAGCTTTTATCATGTAAAAAGTTGAATCATATCAAATTCAGCGTGCTATTTTTAAAAACAATTTTATTGGTTGCACGTCCTGCATAAAATTTTGAGTTGCAGCACTGAGTATTTGTAAGTGCTCCCTTTCTTTTGTTTTCTCTCCTTTTCTTTTTCTTTTTTAATTTTTTTAGAGATTTTATTTATTTATTTAAGAGAGGGTGAGAGAGAGCACAAGCAGGGGGCAGGGAGAGGGAAAAGTGGGTTCAATCCCAGGACCCTGGGATCATGACTTGAGCTAAAGACAGACACTTAACCGACTGAGCCACCCAGGTGCCCCAAGTGCTATCTTTTAAGGCACAATCTGTCTGCAATCTCCATGTCTTTTTCTGTGACAGGAAAGGGCAGGTGATCCTGTATTCTGAGGCTGGTGCCAATATGTCTTCAGGGGGTGGGGACTCCAGTGAGCTCCAACTCAGTAGAGCGTGCATGCCATTTGTAATTCCAATCTCAAAATCATTTCCAGAAAAAAATTAAAAAAAAATCCAAACAAATGTTCTCTAGTCCCTAAAACAGAAGTTAGGGAAGCAAGATAAGAATGTTTAACTTCCTGAACTGTCCTCAACAGTTGGTCTAGACAGCAAACATCTGGGTGGAAATATGAAAATACTTTGACATTGGTACTTTCTCTTCATATTACATAGAAAACATTAAGGCAGTGATTTTTTTTTTAAATCCCATATTTGTTAGGACCATGTAATGTAGCCCTGTGGACCCACTTCTGATAAGAGACCCCCAGAGCTTGCAACAAATCAGTGCAGAAGTGATTGTGTTCTCTGTCATCTTGCTCTGGAGGTTCATTCTCCTCCCGCATGCTATCAGGGAAAGAAAGCATTTAATGAAATAGCTGGGTTGGGTACTCGCACCCATGAATGTCCAGAACCATACGCCTGGTCCCCAGAATGCTCAGCTGTTGCCACTTTCCTTGCTCCCTGCCATACCTACTTGCTAACACTTCTATTCATGGTTATTTGAAATAAGGGGCATCATCTTATTTTGAGGCTGTGAGCAGTACTGCCTGCTTTGTCATAGAGAGACACTCTCTCCACCTGGCTGGGGTGGGGCTGGAGGCAGGAAGGAATTAGCAGCCAGAGCTACCTCTGCATTGCAGACGTTGCCCATGTGGATAACCCAGCAGTCTAAACTATGGAAATCTGGCCCAGTGGCCTGGGAAGAGTGTGGTTCTGGGAGACAGCAGTGTGTGGGGTGGGGGTGATTATGTTTAGACATAGGTAGCTGGCATGGCAACACTCTGGTGTCACCTCATAGGTGCACTTAATGCCCATGGGTCCTGCTCTGTGGGTCGAGAGAGAGCTAACAGGTCCTGCCCGCACTTAGCTGCCATCCCACTGGGTGAGAACTGCCTATGAACTCTGCTGTTCCCTTGGTTTGGATCCCGCCTGTTTCTTCTAGCATGAACAACTGGTAAGATTCTTGTGTTCTCACAAATGAATACTGGAACTCCAGCCAATACTTCCCCAGCTGCTTGTGTAAGGAAATAGCCATTTTTTTTCTCTTGCTGGAGGAGAAACTGATGCTAGAGTTTTGCCCATACCAGAATGCAATATAGCATCATCTTTCTGGGTAATTTCAGAGATTTTTCAGGGATTACTTTCAACCATATTTGTGCCCTACACACCTACATTAGAATTCAGAAGTTGTGACTCTCCTGTGTTCAGAACAGATGTAATCCAATGTCCAAGAGGCACTAGGAGGCCCTAGGAGTGTCACCAGCATATTCAATACCATGTGTTGCCTTTAGGTGCTTTCTGTCTCCTCATGGAGATTATGAGAACTTTTTTTAGCTGGTTTAATGGAGGTGGTTTAGTTCTGTCAAAGATACAGCATGAGATAGAGCCCTGCTTTATTGTATGCATGCACAGACATGCGTGTGCACATGCCCATGTAAGACACCTACAAACCATTAACACACATATGCAAACCAGGTAAGAGAAAGAGATTGGAGCCTAGAGATGAAACTGGCTAATTACAAGAATTTTTCTAGAATTCTCTATCCCTAAATTTCTACTTAGTGAAAAATAGGCAATGTGGGATATGGGAGGGTGATTTCAAACCCTTGTGGGTTTAGTATTGCTTATGATGATGTAAAATGTCAGTGTCTAGGGCAGGTCAATAGAACTGTCTGTGATTATGGGAATGTTCTATGTTTGCCCTGTCCAGTATGATAGCCTCTAGTCATGTGCGGCCACTGAGCACCTGACACGTGGCTTGTGTCACAGAGCAGATTCAGGGGCCTGAACTCCAGTGGATTCTGTAGTGGGGTTTTCTAATCACCTTTATCTGATTTCCTACCTTTTCACCAACACTGAGTTCTCAGACAATCTCTAACTCACACTAGGACTCTGACTTACTCCAACATTCCCGTCTATTTGGATCTGGAAACTCCCTTTCCATAGTTGGCCCAGTGTTCCCATCATCTCTGCTCTGTAGGACTTTGCACAGTGAGTCTTACCATACCTTTGTGAGGACTGAACCCTGAAACTCTGCTGTCAAGCAGATTCCAAAGAAAAAAGACACTTTGAGCTTCAAGATGTTCAGGTACAATTTAGTGCCTTTTTTTCCTTTTTTAAAAGATTTTATTTATTTATTTGAGAGAGAATGAGAGTGAGAGAGATCACAGAGGGAGAGGGAGAAGCAGACTCCCTGATGAGCACAGAGCCCAAAATGGGGCTCCATCCCATGACCCTGAGATCACGACCTGAGCTGGAGTCAGATGCTCAACCGACTGAGCCACCCAGGTGCCCCTAATTTAGTGCTTTAAAACTTGGGGTTGAGATAATTGTGGTATTGCTTCTGAGAAATCTGGCCCCCTGGAACATACCTGATTGTGTAAACGATACAAACAGTCTCCGGACAGAGCCAGTGCCCTGAGGACCAAGTCTGGCTTCCTTAGCAAGATCTGTGAGTCTTTTACCATGTGGCCCTGCCTTCTAGATTCCTGTCATCTCTGATTACTTTCCTGTGTACAATAGGCAAGCCCAACTCTTGTTTCCCCAAACATGCTGCACCTCTGCTATGTCATCCCCCAGCTGGGCGGGGCTCCCTTCCCTGCCTAGGTGCCTCCTCTGGGTTCAGTCCCCACCCAGCATCTGCTGTAAATCTCCCCACTACAGACAGGTGACTGGTGGCTCCATCCTACACTCCACAGAGGCCTGCTTTTGGGTTCTTCTGTCTCCCAGTGGCACACCAAGCAGGCACAGGGACAAAAGTTGTTTGTTAAATTCAAAATGGGAATTTCAAAGGCTGCCTTAGTTTCCTGAAAGGCTTTGAGTAGAAGTTTCCTCACTCTGCCCTCACCCCCACTTCCACCAACCCCCCCCCCCCCAGCATAACAAAGGAAAAGAATGACTTCTTTGTTCCTCTGGGGCAAACTTTTTTTTTTTTTTTAAATCTTGCTCAGCCTGTCCCCTATAAAAGGCTTATCTTCACTGCTAGTAGGAGACATTTTAATTCCTTCCTGTTTGCTGATCCTTGCTCCTCAATGCCCCTCAGCACAAGTCCCTCCCCAGGTACCAGGTAATGTCACCAAGGAGTGTTGGAGCCCATCTGTCACCTGATGCACTATCTTTATAGCTATGACAGCTTGGGTTCTGGCCACCCAGACCCTTTGTGTGGCTTCTAGCAACACTTCCAGAGAGTAGCCCCACCTCTCCCCTTAAAACCCACCTCTTAAAATGGCAGGGAAGGTATCTTCTTGATCATTTGACTTTGCAACTCCTCTTGCTTCATTTCCCATCGGCCATCTCTTTTTCCGACCTTTTATGTTTAGAGTGGATTTATAGTGATTATCATTTTAGAATTTTGCAACATGGCTTGACATTTATGGAGACCCACATGGGTGTCAGAAATCATTAACCCCTGGGCACCTGGGTGGCTCAGTTGGTTAAGCGACTGCCTTCGGCTCAGGTCATGATCCTGGAGTCCCTGGATCGAGTCCCACATCGGGCTCCTTGCTCAGCAGGGAGTCTGTTTCTCCTTCTGACCTTCCCCCTCTCAGGTGCATTCTCTCTCTCTCAAATAAATAAATAAAATCTTAAAAAGAAACCCACCCTTATCAGAATCGCTGATTTAGGCTTCAGCCATCAACTCTGTTTTGCCATGGTTGATCACCCCGAAGGTTTCAGAATATAAGGTGCTAAGAAATATCTCTGCCTTTTTGAAAAAAATTAATGACAAATAATTCAAGATGAAGCTTTCTATTATAAAAATGGTGTAGCTGAATAAAATGATTTTTGGTACCCATGGGCTCCTGTGATGTTTTTTACTCACTTCCCATTTCCTGGTCCTAGGAAGCCTGAAGTATGAGTGTCACAAGGATGTGGCACTGGGCAGGAAGCAAGGATATGGTGAATGTTAAGGGAGACAGGACTTATGAAAAGAGTTGGACTTTTTGTACCACTGACCATAGCTGGAGGAATGAAGATTTGGAAGAGGATATTAGAAGATCAGAGCCAGCCAGCCAGTCAATCTGAGAAGACAAGCACAACCTGCCACAGAAGAGGGACCATGATGGGGAAGCTTGGAGATGGATCTATGGGAAGCTGTTTCTTCTGTGTAGCTACCACTGCTGGTGTCCAATTCAGTTCTTGGTCAGCAGGGCTGAGGGTCTGGAAAATGAACTAGACACAGAGCAGAGAAGAACTAGGACAAGTTGATCCCCACCAGGCATTTCTTCCTCTATAATTGTACACACCCCCTTGGCAATCCTTTGAGGGTAATTGTCACTGCTTTGATTCTGCAGCCCCAAACCTGTACTAATTCCTCCTTTGGTCAGCACTAACCCAGAACAATACAGGGAAGGGGATTCTGAAGAAAATTTTTCCCAGGTTAAGCAAGTTGACACAGCATAAACCACCACAGATGTATTGAACCAGGAGAACTGGTTCAATACCCCAAACAGCAGAGCTGGAGTGGAAAACAGCCATTGCTGAGAGGAGCCACTGGAAAAGGTAAGAATGTGGTACAGAGCACCAGCTGAGAGTGCAGGGAAGCCAGATGGAAACGGGAGGGAGATTGGGTCTGAGAGAGCAGTACAAAGCCGAGGCCATGAGTATATGTCTTTATATTTCAGAATGGGGCATGTTGAGCACAGTGATGAAAGTGACAGCTTGAAGGCATGTGCCTTGAGCTGGCAATAGGTGGTTTCTATAGTGAGACAAATCCTTGGTCTCTTGAGGTGTGTCTATGGAAAGATACCCCTAGGAATAACATATCCTAATGATTCCATTCTTCTGCTCCCCAACTTTGCACCCTCAATTTCCACATCTGAACCACAGGCACCTAACTCACAAATAAAATGCATAGGTGGCATTAATGGTGGTTATTATGATTATGTCTATCATCTTTGAGGTGGTTAAAGAGGAAAGGTCAGTGACTTTCCTAAGACATTGACCACTAGCAAAGCTGGAACTCAAACCCACATGTCTTGATTCAGTCTAATGGTCTGTTCATTTCACCAGGTAACAAGGAAACAACAATTGTGTTCTGTCTTTTGTATCCCAAAGATATATTCAACAATCTATAGACACTCCATATAGAGAGCATGATTTTGGAGTTGGTTTTCCAGTGCTGAGAATGGATTATTGTGATCTCACCCATATTTTTCTCATAATCCCATTACAGATTGGCCAGTGATAGCATCCACACAAGTAACAGAAGGCCTTTTGCAGCTGAATTGCCTTCAGCAAGCTGTCAAGCCCAAGCCTATATATAGCCCAGCCTCCTGGGTCCACTGACCCTAAGTGGAGAGCACGGGGTCCCTGGGTCAGTGTAAGATAGAGAGTGATGAAAAGAAGCAACAAGAAGGAATGGCAGGGAAGGCTTGTTCAAGGTGCAGGAGGAAAATGGTGGCCATTTCAAAGGAAAATGTAAGAAGAGTTATGGTTTGGGGCTCCTTACCATCATCTCTACACACCTTTTCACTCTCTTTACATTCCTCCTCTTCTAAAATATTCCCCATCTGGGTCTTCTTATTCTATGGACCTCTCTGATCACAGAGGAAACACCTTCACATCAAAGCCTTAGGGACAGGAAGAGTTTTTGTGGGTAAAATAGACAACTGTAAATATAGGACAAAAATGTTAAATTGAGGTAATTCAAGTTTCCTGGAATTTCATTCAATTTCCTTCAATGGCGAGGATAACCCTTTAAAGCACCAGGACCACAATCTGAAAGGGAAGGCAGAGGCTCCCCATGATGGTTTAGCTGGGGCTTCCTGAAGGTTACGGCTGAGCTGCAGGAGGCTGCAGAACTTGGTTACTATCAAAAAATGCATCTTCAGCTTTACTTTCTCTGGTGTTCTGCTGGGGAAAACTTTTGGCAAGCCAAAAACTGGGGATGGGGCACCAAGGGAGGGTTATCAGGTCTGAAGGCTGTTCCAGATTCAAGCTGTTGTTTGCAGAAGAAATGTGTTCTTAGAAGCAAGCAGTCCATTGGACAGCTGTTTCAGGTCCTTGATTTAAAAAAAGGAAAGAAAAACGCCCTGCTTGTGAAAACAGCATTGGCAAAACATCTGCTGAGCACACAGAGGGCTCCTGGTCCCTGGTAGAGGTGGGGGATGAGGAGGTCTGTAAACAAGATCTGAAGCAGGTGTGCCCCAAGCAGCCCGTGTTGTCTCTTATCCCTACTCATACCAACCCACGTTCTAGATGAGGACAAGGAGGCCATGTGGGAGAGGCAGCTGCTGCCGTCAAGAGGATGAGGTGCCCATCAGATTACCCAAGCTCAGCACCTGTGGTTATGAAGCATCATGGCTGGGGGCTTCCTGTAGCTGAGGGAACAAATAGGGCAGGAGGATCAGCAGGGCTGGTGGGGGGGGGTGGTCTATTGCAGGCAGGTGTTTCTCATAGATCCTCTCAGCATTTCATTGCCAGGGCCATCTGCCTATGAAATCATTACTCATGCCAGCAGGAGATCTAAGGCTCTTACTCCACGGTGTGACTGACAGCCAACTGTTATCCTTTGGTATAGAGGAACTTCCACTGTGTCACGCTGGGGATATTCTCAGCTGTTGAAAAAGCACCCTCTCTTCTCTAGAACAGATGAGAAATATAACAACAACAGTTTCTGATGTTTTTAGAGAGATTTCATTTTCTAAAACATGTTCACATCCATTACCCCATTTCACTGATTCTTCCCAGCACCCCTATTCAGTAGCCCCCATTCACACTGCAGAATGGACCAGAAGCTGAGGTTGGCACATGGGTGGCATGGCCAAGAGGGCTGGAATTAGAGCTCCACTCTGTTAATAGGGTGGCTACGTTACACTGGGCAATTCTTACCTCTAGGAGTCTCGGTGTCTTTTTCTGTCAAATGGAACTGATCATTGTACCTACTTCATAGAGTTTTTTGTACACTTTCACAATTGAGTGGAAACTTTGTGGAGTAGTGCTTGACACCGAGAAAGAGCTCAATAAATAGTGGCAGTCTTTACTCTCAGCATCTCCTTCACTCTTCCAATGACACGGTCCCCACGATGCTGCCTCCACTCCTTCTCACTTATGTCAACCTGTGCCTAAGGTGCCTTTGGAAGTTACCGCTATAGCATCTCTGGCAATCAACCCAACCAGTATCACCTCCACGTTACTGGAGCTAGATCCTTTGTCCCTCCCCTCTCTTTGCCCCTGGGTCCTGCCCTGTCCATGGTGGATGCCACCTCCAGGCATATAGAAACAGAGAATGGAGTTGTTGAATGACTTACCAATGGGGCTAAATAGTAAGAGACTTTTTAAAGCCACTTAATGAAAGCTGGTGTTTAGAATGAGCCTGATTCTTGGAAGTTTATTCAGAACAATGATATATTAGTCTGCTTGGGCTGCTATAACAAAATATCAGATATCTGTTTCCCATACTTTTTGAGTCTAGAAAATCTAAGGTCAAGGTGCTGGCAGATTCTGTGGCAGATGAAGGCAGTCTTCCTGGCTTGACTCCTCACATGGCAGAGAGAGACAGAAAGAGCAAGCAAGCTCTCTGGTCTCTTCTTGTAAGGACACTAATTCTATCATGAGAGCTCCATCCTCAGGACCTCGTCTAAACCTAATTATCTCCCAAAGCCCAACATCTGCAAATACCATCCCCTTGGGAGTTAGGGTGAATTTGGGGGAAACGCAGATATTCAGTCCATAATAAATGAGAATTATTTTATTTTAGTAATAGTCCAAGAGCTTGTTCCACTAAGCATTCTCATCACTAGAGACAGAGTGATGCATACTCTGTACATGCCCACAGGTTATGAAGAACCTCCCTATTTGCACCAGGGCTCAAAATGATTGAGCTTTAAGAGTTATCCTAGTACATTCTAAATAGATGCAAAACTTGGTTCTGGGGGTACCTGGGTGGCTTAGTAGGTTAAGCATCTGCCTTTGGCTCAGGTTATGATTCCAGGATCAAGCCCCGCATCAGGCTCCTTGCTCAGCGGGAAGTCTGCTTCTAATTTTCCTCCGCCCCTCCCTCCCATGAGCTCTCTCTCTCTCTTTCTCAAATAAATAAGTAAAATCTTAAAAAAAAAAAAAAAACTTGGTTCTTGGTACGAACCAAACAGTGCTACTTAATTATATTCTTACAAAATATTCCTGAAGTTCTCCTCTTGCTCATGAGACTTGTGTACAGTGTGCCTGTTACTGCAACTCCTTGTACACAGAGACTTGTGTACAAGAAAATAATTTTTAAGTTTATTTATTTTTTAGTAATCTGTCTACCCAATATGGGATGCCAACTCATGTTCCTGAGATTAAGAGCCATACACTCCACCGACTAAGCCAGCCAGGTATCCCCAGTAAATTAATTTTTGCCATCAAAGTTTAGGAGTCAGGGTCACCAAGAGGGGAGGGTGAGCTCAGGAATGGGAAAGGGGTAAGTGCATCTTTAATGGTTTTCCCTGAGGATTATATAATGAAGAATTTCAAACACATAAAAAAGTTGGATGCACTGTTCACTGAACACCACCAAAGGCGCCTGGGTGACTCAGTTGGTTAAGCATGCGGTTCTTGGTTTTGGCTCAGGTCATGATCTCATGGTTCATGATATCGAGTTCTGCACTGGGCTCCGAGCTTGGTGGAGAATCTTCTTGGAATTCTTTCTCCTTCTGACCTGTCCTACCCCTCTCTCTCTCTCTCAAATAAATAAATAAATCTTAAAAAAAAAAAAAAACACACAACCACCCAGATTCTATAATCATTGACATTTTCCTTTACTTACGTTCTCCCGCACCACCCTACTCATCCCTCATTTTTTCTGGTACATTTCAAAGTGAGTTGTATACATCCATGCATTTCACCCCTGAACACAACAGCATGAATCTTATTATTAACTAGTGTTCAATAATTGTTTGCCATTTTTTAAGGTAAACATTTATATATAGTAAAATACACTCACCTTTTATCATTCACTGCATTTTGGTAAATGTAGACACCTGTGAAATCCAAGTCCCTGTCAAGACAAAACATTTTTATTACCCCAGAAAATTCTCTCCTGCCCCTTCTTAGTTGGTTTTGTTGTGGCTTCCCTTTTTAGCATAGTTTAATTTTAATTGTTTTAGAACTTTATATAAATTGAATCATACAGCACATAGTCTTCTGAGCCTGATTTCTTTCACCCAGCATGTTTTTGAGATTCATCTACATTACTAGATGTATCAAAAGGTCACCCTTTTTCATTGCCAAGTAGTATTCCATTTTTCAGATGTCTCACAGTTTATCCCTTCAGGGCTGATGGACACTTGGGCTGTTTTCAGTTTGGTGTTATGAATGGGTTAACCTTTTCAGGTTTACCTAAATGGTTGACAGTCATTCCTCAAGTCCATCACAGGTAAACTTTCAAATTTGGATATGGCATGAAATTATCCAGAATGTATGTTTTGTGTTTGAAACATTACTATATGGATGGAGTGAGATAGGGAATGAGAAATTATCCCCTACTTGATTACTGAAGGAGAAAATTAGTGTTTTAAGAAATAAATCCTTTTGTGGGTAAGGTAATTATAATAACAAAAGGCACAAAAGCATATTTTACTTTGTGCTTTTATTAAAACTAGGGAAAATGAAGTCTTACTTTTTGGCCGATTTTTTTTTCAATAAATATAGAAAATCAGATGATTTTCCAATAGCTCATCCAAAATAGTAAGTGGAAATCAGACTGCTGCAGGGTCCCTTTTCTGTGAGGATCAGCCTCAAAGTCAACAGACAAGGCAAACTCTACTGTGGTAGACATTGAGATGTGTCTAAGGGACTCCCTTTCAGGGCTGAAGGCCTTACTCTCCAGGTAGCTGAAAAATACTGTGTGGCCCAAGGCCATGCCCTTTCCCACAGGAATCTCCTACCCAGAGCCTGATCAACACTGAGGTCAAGGCCCAGCCTCCTTGCCTCAAGCAGGAACCACCCTAAAGTCCAACCCAGTTCCAGAACTCCCCTTGGGGACAGCTAAGGCTTTTCTGGGGGGACTCCCTCTGCCTGGTCTGTCTCCTTCCCCTTCTTCTCCCTGCTGGAGATCTCATTCCGTAATTAAACATCCTGCTAGTTTCCATTTCAGTGTCTGCTTGCCATGGAACCCAACCTGCAACATCTGTTAGGTAGATTTTATTCTTAAAAATCCTATCAGAAGGGGCCACATTGGAGACTAACATTGTTCCTTTCAGTGGGTGTCAGGAGCAGCATTCCCTTCAGCCAGGATAGATAATGGGGCATTCAGTTGAACTGGGACAGCAGAATCATGGGGTTTGTATTTAGGGGCCACTGTGTAAACAAAGACACCCAGGGGTAAGATACCAATGTCCTGACAGGCACACAGGACTGGGAAGGGTGAGCAGGAAAATGCAGGGCCTTTCCCACCCAGCCACCCACACCTGGGATGTGGTCAGTGGATTGCTGTCGGTTGGGAAGGATAGCGGCGTGCGTGCCCTGAAACTCTGTGCGTGCCCTGCAACTCTTCCTCGCTGTGCTGAGCATAATGCTGAACTCCCTCGGACTCCATGCCACTCCATGTGCGGAATGATTTTTCTCGACTATTCTCCTGAGGTCAAGAGCTGTCCAGAGAAGGAAGAAAATACCATCCTACCAGAAACAGACCTAGAGAGGAAGGCAGTTTCAAAAGCCTTAGCTGTTGTTACATTCAGATGTGGGGCATCCCGAGTGCCTGTGTTTCTGTACTTCCCATGCATACATTTCCTATTTGTGAGTTTTGTAGAGATTTGAGATACGTCAATATAATCAAGAGATCTCTCCTCCTTCTGGAAAGGCGTTATTAACTTGATATCGCATCTTGAAATGAATTCCATTTAAAAACTGAGGAATTAGGAGGGGCGCCTGGGTGGCTCAGTTGGTTAAGCATCCAATCCAGCTTAGCTCATGATCTCAGGGTCATGAGATTGAACCACATGTTTGGCTCTGTGCTCAGCAGAGAGTCTGCTTGGGATTCTCTCTCTCCCTCTCCCTCTGCCTCTCTCTCTCAAATAAATAAATAAATCTTAAAAGGAAACCCTGAGGAATAAGGAAATAAATAAGGAAATAAGGAAAAAAATAAAAATAAAACTGAGGAATAAGGTAAAAATTTATATATATGTATGGGGGATGGGGGCAGGCAGATGGTAAGAGCAGAGGTTCTTCAAGTGGAATCCCCAGGAGGTTCTTACCCGTTAGTGTGACTCAGGATCTCCCAGAGGACTTGTTAAAACACAGATTCCTTGGTTCCACTGCAAAGGGTTTCTGGACAAGCAGGCAGAATCTGAGATTCTGTATTGCCAGTGAATTATTAGGTGATATTGATGCTGCCAATCCACACTTTGAGGGGCCACACTTTGAGAATCAATGTTTTAAGGCATGAGTTGCAGCAAGGAGCATGGCTTCATTGAATGGAACATATAAAATGCTTTATATGTAAAATGAGTACAATGAGAGAGGCATCAGGACATTAAGCATGCTACAAACATGAATGAATAAATGCATTCAGTCTACTTCCTAGTTCTTTATTTCAATATGACCACAGCCAAGCCACCTAGCTCCCCAGGCTATTGGGAAGATGAGCTCCCATAAGGAACGTAAGGGGCATTTGCAAAGCTTTTGTAGTGGAACCTCCCAGAGCTCATGACGGCTTTCTTATGCTTTTACAATAAACCCACTGGACACCTGCCGTCTCTGGCCCTGGTGGAGCCTGTTTCTCTGGGCTAGAATATGCTTTTATTGCAAATGGAAGGCACCAGAGAGAACTGTGGTTCAAGAAGCAGCATCTTGCTGTCTTATGTTTAGAGATTTCCATGACTATGGCTCTCATTATGAGCTGTGTAAACAAGCATTAACCTTCTTACTCTTCCCTCCACTTCTGTTTCAGTGAAGTCTGTTGTGTCTGATGCTGTTGATGCCCTGCCCATATCCTCTTGGCCCATCTGAGATCATCTGCAGATAGTTTCCCTATACACCGAATGCTTTGTCTGTGAAAAAGTGTTCTCTGAACAGAGGAATGTGTTCCCCAGTGGGTGAAGTGGTCAGAGTACTAGAGAGTTTACACCCCCAGAAGAATCCCTCAATCCATGAAGGAGAGGAGTTGGTGGGAAAATAGCCCAGGTTCCCTTCCCCTAGTGGGACAGTCCTGGAGTGGATTCTGCATGGTCTCTCACCGGTGTCCTGCAGGTTAGGCTCCAGTCATACGCACTGGTAACCTGATAAATAACCCACTCTTTTGTGGCTCTCCTCCCTTCTTTGTCTCTTCTCTCCCTCACCCTGTTTCCAAGAATCATGTTCCAAATAAGCAATCTGTACTCAGATTTTTGACTTAGTGGTTGCACTAGGGGTATTCTAAACTAAAACTGTTTTTGCTCCAGGAAATGAGACTATGCACAGCACAAATCCGTTTCTCTCTTGATTCAATCTACTTTAGCAATTGCAGGAGAATGTCAATATCAATTAATATCAATACGTCAATTTGACCTCCATTAATCTGCTCCAAATGGTCATTTTAATTGCTGGTTAAATCTTAAGAAGGAGTAATTCAGATAATTTTTCCCCAAAAAATCCCAGAATAGTTTTTTCTTCTGTCCCTTGGATGTAGTGAAATATATTTGTCTGAATGCATGCTTAGTCAACAGCTTTGGCCCCTTTCAAAGCCAAAGCTTGTATTCTAGACCAACTACATGTGGCAGAGAAACAAAGATGGATTTTTTACAGTAGAATCAACTTTAACTTTTTACACAAATCTGCGCTTGATGAGCCCGAGATGAAATGAACTATGCAGGGTATAGACTTTGGTCATGCTCCCTGTATGAAAAGCATTTTGAAAAGTAGGGGCTGATTTACCACAGACTGCTCATTATGTTAAAACTGATAACGTTATTTGAATTGGATACTTTCCACATTCTAACATCTAGGCATTCGGAAATCATCAGCTTTTCCTCCCTCTGGAGAGTTTTCGGATCGGGGACAAAGCTCTACCAGGATGTAAATACTACAGCGTTTCTTCATGTGACAGTTAAATGCAGAATACATTTCCTTTGGTGCTGTATTTATGTGTGGTACCTTTCTTATCTCCTCAGCTACTGCTCGGGGATAGGAAACATATCATCTCCATCTTTATTCCCTCCAGAGTTGAGTGCTCTCTAGTACATAGTAGATGACCAATAAACTCAAGGGAGGATGAGTAATTCCCTTAAGAACAAAACCAAGCTGCAAGGCACAGGATGTAGCATGCAATAATAAGCAGTCCTTCTATCCCAAAACACAGGTCACACAATCTAATGCTTCTGGGATTCTAATCATCTGTCTGTTGTTCCGGTTCCAAGATGATGAAGCAAGTCAGCAAACTTTTACTTCCTCATCTGTTAAAAAAAAAAAAAAGGCAATAAAATTTGTCATCATCCAGTATGCCCTTGTTGTGGTAAAGATCAATTGGATAAAATCTTTAAAGGTATTTTGACTCTGGCCAACAGGAGATCTATGAACACACAACCATGTTTTGAATGTAGTATCTTTACTGACAATGTCTTCCTACACGATCAACAGTCATTAGCAATACTTTTCATGTGCTCAGTGCCTAGAAAAAGCCCTTCTCTTTAAATAGCTCAAAATTTTAAAATGTCTGTTCTTTATAAGCCAGGCTTCAAAGATGTACTTTTTATTTGCTTGTTTCCAACTACTCTTAAAGGACAGTCGGATACTCACAGTTTGTATCTTGACAGCTTTGTGTGTTCAAGGGGGCTGGCAGGACCGTGGTAGCACAAATTGAAAGAGCACTTTCAGCAAGCTGGAGGCAGAAGCAGAAATTCAGAGGTCTTGGATATCTTGGTCGTGGGAGTGGAGCAGCTTCATAGAGTCAGATAAAAGAACAGGTAGCAAGGGGGTTTTAATTTGGTTCTCATTTACCCTGAATGTAGTCTGTTGACACACAAGCCACTTACTGTGAAGACTGGTAAGGTGGGTTTTTCCACTAAAAAAAAAAAAAAAAGCAGTCAGGGAAACCTGTATTTTAGTTGTTGAGATATAAATATCAGAATATTTTGCCAATGGGTGAAACCCAAAACTAAATTTTGGGAAGAGAAGAAGAGAATAGCTCATTGCTGTTAGAGCAAAATGGTCCACCCTTGGTACACATTTAAGAGAACAAAAAACATATTCAGTTTAGTTTTTGGTGTTTGTTTTTTTTTACTTTATCTTTAATTTCTCTGGTTAGGGGAAAGATAACACCTGGAGGAGGATCCCCAGTCTCACTAATCACACGTCTAGCCTTGCTACTCTGGGCTTAGGCAGATGATGCGCAGAAACATACAGGACCAAGCTGAGAGGAGGCTCAATATCAAGTCCCAAAGGGGTAGGGGCGCACCCAGGGGCCAGGCAGTGTGTTTGGGGCAGGATTCAGGAGGAGGGCAGCAAACAGGTCCAGATCTGGCTCTGTGGGACTTGGAGGGATGCGTGCAGCCAATGGGCTCTTTAGTACCTGGCTATGGCTGCAGCCGCCCCATGGCAAATACGGGCTATCAAAGCCCTGTCAGCACTCCTGAATGGGACAAAGAAAAGGCGCATTAATGATTAACTCTGCTAAAAGCTCCGGCTTTTGTATTCCCATGGTGCCTGGCCTATCTGGCTGCCATGTGACCAGCCTGGGCCATTTTCTCGCAGATTGGGGAAAGCTAGTGAGCAAACACAGGTGGTTCGGAGCCGGCCCCGCTGTCAGGGACAACCGCGGACAGCACCAGCTATGCCTGGCCAAATTAGCTGCTCTGTTTGCCTCCAGTTTTGCTTCCTGGTGCTCTCACTTTCTAAGTCGAATGTCATTTTGCACTCATTTTCGACTATTCACAAGAGGTGCAGAAAAGGGGGGAGAGGCCCCCCGGAAAACGGGAAAGGGAGACACACAGCGTCATGTTCTTTGAACCCCGCAATAACGTTTGGTGACCAAATGCAAAGGCCGGGTAAACTAATTAAAACCCCTCAGGTCTTTAACCCCTGGTCAGAGCAAATTTATTCTTCTCAGAGGGAGTTATTTTAGTGATCCATGATAATGACGTCATAAGCCCACCAGAGAGGACCCCGGGCTGGGTGCCCTAAGGTGGGGTCTGGAATGCGCTGTGGCCACCTACAGTAGTGCAAGGGTAGGGTGACCTTGCTTAGTCCTGGTTGAGAGTCAAGGTCCCTCTAGTGGCATTATTTGTTTAAATGCATTTCTTCCTTGGCCTACATCAGACAGACTTTCTTTTTCCTGTTCAAATATTTATATGTGTGTATTATTGCTCGCTGCTGCTTCAACTGCTCCCAATCACACCAGCAGCTATAAAGCACCGATTATCAGGGTCAGGTGATAAAGGCTCTTTGAGTCAACACCAGAAATGAACAGAAAATGAAATAAAGTTATAAAAAGAGGACAGCATATATGTCTACAAAGAGTATATCAGTTTGCAGATATTCAAGCAATTAGCTACAACAGGAAAGACATTTTATTCAAACTAACAGTACCGCTGAAATGATTACCAGCGTTTGATATTTAAATACAGCGTTCTGCTGGACTCCCAGTTAAAGAAACAAAACGAAACAAAACAAAACGAAACACACCCCTGGGGAGGTCTTTCTACTCATAAACAGTTCAGAGTTGGTGAATGTTGAGTCAAACACAGCTGCAGTGTGCGGGATCCAGCTGATGCTGACCAAAGAATGAACATGATCAGCCTCTAGCCCTCAGGGCCAATCAAGGCTCTTGTCCTCTATGCATGGTGTTTGATGTGGGGGCTTGTGGACGTGTTTATCCTGTATATTTCCCCACCCTTCCTAAACTTTGATTTTATTTTTTTAAAGATTTTATTTATTTATTTGAGAGAGAGAGAATGAGAGAGAGAGAAAACACATGAGATGGGGGGAGGGTCCGAGGGAGAAGCAGAATCCCTGCCGAGCAGGGAGCCTGATGAGGGACTCGATCCAGGGACTCCAGGATTATGGCCTGAGCTGAAGGCAGTCACTTAACCAACTGAGCCACCCAGGTGCCCTGATTTTATTTTTTTCTGATGAAAATGATGTGGTTTCAGGTCCCAGCTCCAGGGGAACTTGGTCACCAGTCAGTACAAGCACCCAATATCAGCAAACAACTTTAGCAGATAATTTTTTTCCAGCTAATCCATAATTGGTTTTCCCTTGCAAAGGCTTGCAGACAGATGATATCCTTGTTGCCCTAAGCAGAACATGAAATCATAGTTAAATAAGCATCCTCTAGTAGCCAATACAGAAATAAGTGATTATGAGGAACAAAATTATGAAACTGGCATAAAGGAACATTCTTGTGGAGCTGAACTGAAAAATCAGCTATTGGTATATCCCCAAAGACTCATCTTCTCTTCTGTGTTATTTTATATTCTAAGTAGATCTCATTGCATTACTTAAATTCTTTAAAGTTACAGGTACAGAGAAAGTATCCTATAGCATTCTCTGATAAAATGAAATTATGGCTTAAATAATAATTCCTGATTGATTTTTGTCAGAAAACTACTCTTTCACATGTGTATAGGTGTTTTCAAGTTACTATTTTTCAAAAAATTTAATACAAAAATATGGAACAAAATTACGCAAAGAAAATATATGGTAATAATAATGATGTTGATGATGACACTTAGCTTTTATGTGAAACTTATCTGTGCCAAACACTGTTCTAAGCACTTTTCATATATTTATTCCTGTGATTCTCACAATGATCTGTAAGATTTGTGCAGTTATTATCCTCAGTTTGCTGAGAGGTTAAGCAACTTGCCCAGGGACACACAGCCAGTTGTGGTGTTGGGATTGAAATCTAGGCAGTCTAGTTCCCAAAAAAGATAAGTTAGTCTTATTCCCACCTCTGCATCTCAATTCCCAAAAGTCCTCTAAGATATTTTACTAGTTAATAATATATGCATGTAAAAATATGTACAGATACATACATATGTGTTTTTTTAAAACAGAAACTCTAGGCAATTAGGGTTCATATCAACTGGGGAGTTTCAGAGACTTAGAACATGCCTCAGACTCATCCTACCAAGGGTCTTGATCCACTAATTCCCTGCCCTGTTTGATTGTTGGTTGGCACCTCAGAGCTTCCAGCCTGCCTCAAATGCATCCCCACACACTCCTGTGGCCAGAGAATTCTTTCAGGCCGAGACAAGGTGGAAGCCTCTAGGCATGTTTGGATGCTTCAGCATGTGTCCCCTGGGGTGGGCTAACAAGGTACAGGAGGAGAACTGACAGGATGTGCTACAAATTTCTCAATTTCTCTGATCATCAACAGAAGAGTTTATCTTTCTGAACTGACTGCTCTAAAGAATTCTCTGCTCACTTAAACAGATGTGTTCTGGTTAGTTTTTGTTTTGTTTTGTTTTAAATAGAAGACTCTTATTTTCATTCCCTGTGGTCCAGACAACCTTAAGCATACAGTACCTGTGGCTGAAGAGTAAATAACATATCAAGGACCAGATGTCTGTGCTCCTGGGTTTGTTTCCTGACATGTGGCATATGGGACAGTCATGGACAATGAGTTTCTCAAGGTCAAGATTTAGGTTATTTTGTGCATCTTCACATACTAGGTCCTGCTTGTAATAGGCCCTTTACAGGTTTGGTCTGGTGAATGAGTGAGTGAATTTATGAATGAATGGATGGACATTTGAATGAACAAATAAACCATGGATGCCTAGTAGGTACTAGGAAGAAAAGGACAAGAGAAACATGGGGAATGTGGAAAGAGTGAAAATCCAAGACTGAATAGAATGATTCTTCACCTGCAGACTTTACAAGAGATTTCATCCTTCTTGAGAGGAGGTCATGTTTAGAAAGTGAACCTCAGTAGCATGTAACAGAAGCTGGACTTTCCCATTTTACCACTCTAATTATATTCAAATGTATAATTAATTAGGGAAAAGCATAGAGATTATCTATTTCTTGCCCCAACAGTGAAAATGAATTACTGGCCTGCATATTTAGAAAAAAATCAGACTGTAAGAAAGACATGAAATCTCAGGTCACAGTCTGAAACCTATCCACACAAAATTTTTCTTTTTCCTTTCAAATTTTGAATGATTTGGAAAAAAATGAAAGATTGTCAATGTTTGTCTATATTAAAAAAAGGATATAAAAGCAAAACCTGGAAGAATAGTAAACTAAATTTAAAGAAATCAGAAGAAAGAAAATAATTAGGATTACAGTAAAGATAAATAAAATAGTGAGTAGAGGAAAAAATGGAGAAAAGAAACAAAGTCCCAAAGTTGTTTCTATGAAATGATCAACAAAACTGACAAACCTTCAGTCTGACCAAGAAAAAAAAAAGATTGAACAGCACCATCAATCAACTGGATCTCTTCGACATTTATAGAACACTCTACCCACCAACATCAGAATACACATTATTTCCAACTGCCCACGAAACATGTACCAATTTTGACTATATCCTGGGCCATCAAAAAGTCTCCATAATTTTACAGAAATTGATATCATACAGACTGTATTCTTGGGCTACAGTGAAGTAAAAGTAGGAATTAGTAACAGATAACAAGAAAATCTCTAAACATTTGGAAACTAAACACACAGTCCTAAATAATATGTGAATCAAAGAGGAAGTCTCAAGTCCCCAAACAGACACCCCCTGAACTGAATAGAAATGAAAATACATTTGTGTACACAGCTAAAGCAGTGCTGTGAGGGAAATTTATAGCATTAAATGTACACATTAGAAAAGAGTCTCAAATTCATAATATAAGCACACAACTAAAAAACCTAGAGAAAGGAGAGAAAATAGATCCAAAGCAAAAAGAAGAAACTAATAAAAAAAGAAATCAATGACATTTAAAACAGAAAAGAATAAAGAAACTCAATGAAACAAAGAGTGGGTTCTTTGAAATGAATAATAAAACTGATAAACCTCTAGCAAGACTACAAAGAAAATAAACAGAAGATGCAAATTACTAAGATCAGGAATAAAAGAGGCAGTATCACTGCAGACATGCAAACAACAAAATAGTAAAAAATACTACAGACAACTTGATGCACATAAACTTGACAACTGAAATGGATATATTTGTTGAAAATCACAAACTGTCATAATTCACCCAATATGAAATAGATATTTGAGTAGCCCTGTTACTATGAAGGAAATTGAATTGGTAATTTAATAACACCCCTCAAAAGAAATCTCTGATTCCAGATGGTCTCACCGGAGAATGTTTCCAAATATGTAAAGAAAAATGAACACTAATTCTGAACAGTCTCTTCCAGAAGACAAAAGAAACACCTCCTAATTCATTTTATAAAGCTATCATTACCCTGATACCAAAACCAATGACATTGCACAAGAAAATTATAGCTCTATATCCCTTCTGAATATAGACACACACACACACACACACACACACACACACACACACACAGATACACACACACACACATCTTTAAAACATTAGAATAGAATACAGTAATATATACAAAGATTATATACCATGACCAAATTGGATATATTCCGAAGATACAAGGCTGGTTCAATTTGAAAATTAGTGAATGTCATTAACCATACTAACAGTCAACAGAGGAAAAATCACATGATTATATCAATCTACACAGAAAAAGCAATTGACAAAATTCAACACCCATTCATGATAAAAACTCTTAGAATAAAAGAATACATCCTCAACATGATGAAGACTACTTACAAAAACCCATATCTAACATTATACTTACTGGTGAAAGACTGCTTTCTCCTGAGATTGGAAGTAAGAGAAGCGGTTCACTTTCACTAGTCTTATTCAACATAGTGCTGGAATCTCTAGGACATGCAATAAAGCAGGGAAAGTAAATAAAAGACATACATATCAGAAAGAAAGAAAAAAAGAAAGAAAACTGTCTCTATTTGGAGATGACACACTTGTCTACCTTGAAAATCCCAAAAAATCTATGAAAAGATCTATTGGAACTAATAAATGAATTTAGCAAGTTTGTAGGATATAAGAGAAACACAAAAACTAATTGTATTTTTACATACTAACAATGAACAAATGGACAACAAAATGTAATACCATTATAATTGTTTAAAAAAGAACTGCTTAGTAGATACAGATTTAACAAAACATATACTGGGCTTATTTGACTGTGTAATTCTGTTGAAAAAACCAATGAAGATCTAAATAAATGGAGAATAAACACTGTGTTCATGGATTGGAAAACCCAAAATGGTCAGGATGTCAATTCTCCCCAAATTCACATAGAGGCTTAATGAAATTCCTATCAAAATTCCAGCAAAAATTTGATTAGCTAGAGTCAAGATCCTTCTAACATTTGTATGGAAAGGCAAAGGGACTAAAATAGCTTAAATAATTTTGAAAAAGAAGAAAGTGGAAGGTTTATTGGACCTTAAGACTTATTTGTAGCTACAGTAATCAATACTGTGTGGAACTGGCAGAGGGATGGACACCACAGATCAATGGAACAGAATCGAGAACCCAAAATAAACCCACTCTAAATTTGCCCAAAAGGGCTTTGATGAAGTTGCAAGAGTCATTCAGTGGAGAAAAGATAGCCTTTTCAATAAGGTAATTGGATATCTATAGGCAAAATATGAACCCTGACCTAAGTCTCTAACCTTAGACAAAAATTAACTCAAAATGGATTATGGGCTTAAAAGCAAATGTAAAGCTATAAAAATTTTTAGAAGAAAACATTTATGGTGAAGTAAAGGCTCTTAGACTTGACATCAAACACATGATCCATAAAAGAAAAATTTTAGAAATTAGACTTTGTCAAAATTAAAGATTTTGCTTTGTGGAAGACCCTGTTAAGAGGGTGAGAAAAGCCACAGACTTGTCTGTGGGAGGAAATACTTGCAAATGACTTATCCAAAGAAGAGAGCGTATAGAATTGTGAAAAACTCTCAAAACTCAATGGCAAAAAGCCATATAATCTTATTTAAAAATGGGCACAAAGAGACATTTCATGGAAGAGGTTATACAGATTGCAAATAATCACATGGAAATTAATTAGGAATTGGGGAAATCATTACCCATTAGAGAAATGAAATTAAAATTTTTTTTTTTAAATTTTATTATGTTATGTTAGTCGCCATACAATACATCATTAGTTTTTGATGTGGAGATCCACGATCCATTGTTTTCATATAACACCCAGTGCTCCATGCAGTACGTGCCCTCCTTAACACCCATCACAGGGCTAACCAATCCCCCCTCCCCCCTCCCCTCTAAAACCCTGTTTGTTTCTCAGAGTCCATAGTCTCTCATGGTTCATCTCTCCCTCCGATTCCCCCCCTTCATTTTTCCCTTCCTTCTCCTAACGTCCTCCATGCTAGTCCTTATGTTCCACAAATAAGTGAAACCATATGATAATTGACTTTCTCTGCTTGACTTATTTCACTTAGCATAATCTCCTCCAGTCCCATTCATGTTGATGTAAAAGTTGGGTATTCATCCTTTCTGATGGCTGAGTAATATTCCATTGTATATATGGACCACATCTCCTTTATCATTCATCTGTTGAAGGGCATCTCAGCTCTTTCCACAGTTTGGCTGTTGCGGACATTGCTGCTATGAACATTGGACTTCATCAAGATAAAAAGCTTCTGCACAGCAAAGGAAACAATCAACAAAACAAAGAGGTAACCCACAGAATGGGAGAAGATATTTGCAAATGACACTACAGATAAAGGGCTGGTATCCAAGATCTATAAAGAACTTCTCAAACTCAACACCCAAAAAACAAATACTTGAGTCAAAAAATGGGCAGAAGACATGAAAAGACACTTCTCTGAAGAAGACATACAAATGGCTAACAGACACATGAAAAAATGTTCATCATCATTAGCCATCAGGGAAATTCAAATTAAAACCACACTGAGATACCACCTTACATCAGTTAGAGAAATGAAATTTGAAACCACAGTAAGGAGTAGTGACAATACCAAAAACTGGGTAGGAGGCAAAAAAAACTGAATCCCTTTTGTATTTCTGGTGGGAAGTAAAATGCCACAGCCAGTGTGGGAAACAATTCACTGGTTTTCTCAAAACAAAAGATGCTACTACCATATGACTCAGCAGTTGCACTCTTGAACATTATCCCATGGGGAGCAGTGAAGACTTATGCTCACACAAAAATCTGTACACAAATACTTATGAAAACTGTATTCATAACAGACCCAAACTGAAACAACTTTGATGTCCTTCAGTGAGTGAATTGTTAAATATAATGTGGTACATCCATGTCATGGAATACTACTCAGCAATAAAAAGAGCAAAATATTGATACATGCAATAACCTGGATGAATTCCAGAGATTTATATTGAAGAGAAAAAATTAAATCTCCAAAAATTGCGTAATGTGTCATTCCATTTATAAAACATTCTTGAAATGACAAAATATAGATTATAGAAGCAGAGGACAAATTAGCAGTTGCCAGGAGTGAAGGAAAGGGTACGATGAGAAAGACAAGAGTTTGCCTCCTTAAAAGGACAACAT
The DNA here is from genome assembly GCF_009762305.2 of Zalophus californianus. NCBI lineage: Eukaryota > Metazoa > Chordata > Mammalia > Carnivora > Otariidae > Zalophus > Zalophus californianus. The sequence continues at coordinate 92,383,804 of NC_045602.1, forward strand.
GAGGGAGTCTTGTGGTGATGCAAATGTTTTAATCTTGGTGCTCTCAATGTCAATATCCCAGTTGTGATATTATCCAATCATTTTACAAGGTGTTACCATTAGCTAAGGAATACATGGACTCTCTTTGTATTAATTCTTACAACCACATATGAATCTACAATTATTGCAAAATTAAAGGTAGAAAACAAACAAACAAACAAAACCTGTGCCAAGTTTTTAACAAGGGTGACTTTTAAGATTTTAAGCCAGAATATATCTGCAGAAAAACATGAAGAAGCAATTGTAACGAATGACCCTAATCATTGACTCTCCAGGAACTCATAGGTACAGCCCCAAAGCCTTCCTTCTATATCAGTTCCCTTAAAGGATAGACAGACCACCAAGGTTCTCTCCAGAACCAAAATAGCAAAATAAGAAATTGTTAAATTTAATGTCACAATAATTTGTCTGGAAAACAGTAGGTCAGGTTAGTCACAGTTTGTAACTAGTCATGAATTAACCCTTTAAGCTGTTTAACTAAAATATCTTTCTTAGGATGCATAATCATGGTTTTAAAATAGAGATGATTTAATTCACCAATTATATAGGCTCAAAAACCACATTATTAGCTACAGGAATTGGATATCAACAGAAGAATAAAAGATCAGAGAAAGAGTTGGTGGTGAATCAATACGTATTTATCCATCTATTTATAATTTATACTGCACAGACTTCTAGATAGGAACTGAGGCAGCCTCAAATATTAAAACACACTCACAGCATAGCTACTCATTAATATGTCTTTTATAAATTGCAAGTCAAGACAATATTGTTGGTTTCTCTCTAGTTCTCCTTTCCATCATTGGCAAAAATAGAAAAACAAAAATACAAAAACAAAGCAGAACTTCAAAAAAATGGAAGGTTTATTTGCAGCCTATTTTCCAGGCCATGAATAATGTAGACATTTTCAGTAGGGATTCTGCACTTGGGCAATGCTACTTCCTACAACCTTTTTGCATCATACGGTCGATTCCGCATCTCACTCTGTAGCAACCATTTTGCTCCCTGATTGGCTCCCCCAAGAGCATCATGAATACTCAAACCAACTCTGGAATATGGTGACTGACTTCTCCTTGGCACAAGGGGTCCCACACTTTCTTGTAGCCCACAGTGCTTCATAGCCACAGGAGCACGTGGGGTCTCTTGAGCTCCACAAAGGTTTAAGTTCCCAAGGGGAGCCTGCTCCCTTTGTGAAAGTGTAAGGAGGGAAGTGATACGGTGTTAATCAATACACCCAGTGATAAATGTTTATCTTGAGCAGAAAGCAAATAAAGGCAGGTTAGCCGGCCCTTTATTGCCTGTGGAGTGGTCAGATCCACCGTCAGCAGCTGGAGCCTTTTCCAGGTCATGTGGCTTAAAAGTTTATCAACCATTTTTTTTTTTTTTTACTGGAGAACAGGTAGGGAAAGATAGGCCAAGTCTAGTATTTATGCCCTCTAAAATTTTCACAAATGTTTAGTTGTTTTTGTGTGCGTGTGTGTGTGTGTGTGTGTGTGTGTGTGTGTGCGTGTGTGTGTTTTCCCCAAAGGCACAGGACCAACACTGGAAAACCTGCTTGTGTTAAGGCAAGCGTCCAAACGCCGACTGCATACGGGATAGGGGAGGGGTTTCAAGACTAGGACCAAGATTGTCAGGGAAGGCTCTCCTATGTTTATCCTTTGGGTTCCTCTTGAGCAGTGATTCTCAAAATTTTACAGGACCCCTGTTGAGAGCTGGTTAAAACAGATTGTTGAATCCTGTTCTCTGAGTTGATGATTCAGTACATTTGTATTGGGGTCCAAGAATTTACATTTCTGACAAGTTTCTGGCTGACGCTGATGCTCCTGGTCCACAAACCCTACTTTGACAACCACTACTCTAACCTGCTATCCTCAGGTTTTCCATATTTTACATCAGTGATTCAACTGATATTCTGAGAATAAGTACATTAAGCCTTTGTTTTATTCTGAGTGGAGTAGAATTTCTGGGCCTGGAGGAAAAGGTGGGAAAATGATCCAATACTTGGAAGCAATTGGAGTAGCCACCCTAGGTCAAATACTAAACATAGTTAGTTGGCTATTAACTAAAGAAAAAACTTGGCCACCACAAGAAAAATCAGAACCCTCAGTGTAGTGAGGCTGTTTTGAATATTCCTGAGAATACTTGAGAGTTCCCTGAACTTTGCAAAGTTCAATAAGAAAGCCAAAGCCATGTCCTTGACCATTTATTTGGGAGTAAATTCTACCTTAGCCTGGGGCATACATGAAGTAGGCAGAGCGGGATTGAAAAGCTAGGTTTACCCATATTAGTTTATTTAATTCAATAACCTTTGAATCAGGGGTTGTTATCTTGATGTTAGCAAGAAGGAAATTGACTCAGCCAGCATCACATTGCCTGGATATGGCAGAGCCAAGATGGAGCTCAGGTAGCCAGATGCCCATTCGCCTCCATACAGCACATTCTCCCTAAAGTTTATAATCACGAAAGGGCATCTGCCCCTCATGGATAAGTCACTGCATGGGGGGCTCCTGGAAGAAAAAAACATAGCCTTGGGTGAGGAGGCTCTCTGACCCTGAAGTAATAAAATGATCCATTATAGAACTGGGTCCTGCCAAAGGGACCTGGTGTTGCCACAGATTGATTTCACATGTTCCATGTCAATTAAGAGTTGGCCTCAGATTTAGGGGCATCTGTGTGGCTCAGTCATTAAATGTCTGCCTTCAGCTCAGGTCATGATTCCAGGGTCCTGGGATTGAGCCCCACATCAGGCTCCCTGCTCAGCGGGAAGACCGCTTCCCCCGCCGCCTCTCCCTCTCCCTCTGCTAGTGTTCCCTCTCTTGCTGTGTCTCTCTCTGTCAAAGAAAAAAAAAAAAAAAGAGTTGACCTCAGATTTAATTCTAACTCTGAAATAAGCAAGCTGAGGGATAAAAACAATTCCTTCTGGGCATAATCAAAGAGGAAACAGAAATAGTCCTTATTGAAATTAGCCATACTCACATCTTTAGAAATTACCATAAATGTTTATGACAGAGACTGTTTTTACTCCCTGAGATCCATTCACCCCTTGTCCACAGTAATATACTCACAGTTTTTAGGAGGGTTCTTGGCTACTTACATAAAAGACTACATTCCCAGCCTCCCTTGGCGTTAGGCATGGCCATGTGACCAGGTCAGGCCAAAAAGACACAAGTAGAAGTGTGGGGGCCACTTTGTGGATCCTACCTTCAAAGACAACTGACCCAGCTTCCTGCTTGAAAAGGGAATATGGTTTGCCATCTTGGATCATGAAGTTAGAGGTAGCTGATTAGTGAGCTGTAAGGAATTTATGGAGCAGATTTGGATTTTACATCCGAGAAAAATGAATTTCTTTCTTGTTTCAGTCACCATTGTGGATCTCTGTTACTTGTGGTCAAACTTAGTCCTAAGTGAAGCAAACACATAAATGTTTGACAGGATTGAACCGTGATTTTTGTGTTTGTTTATTTCTGGGCATGAAAATGACTTGTTCCAAACATACTTATGGTATGCTCACGCGCGCGCACACACACACACAGTAAATTACAAGAGGTTGATGATCTTTAATCATCATTTGGATGACCTATTTCTTCTTTCAGACTTTTGATGCCTATATTAAATACTTCTTTTTTTTTTTTTGCTATCTCTAGCACAAATTTTGGAAACAACAATCTATCATCATTTATATGTTAATTTCATTTAAATAAATGATACTATGAACAAAGTACATCTCTGCAGTGCCTGGGAAACATATGGGTGTTAGTCTACAAGGGGTTATTAACTTTACACTTCCCATCTGGAGCCCATAAAGGATCTGTTCTCCGAGATAGTAAAGAGCCAAGGTCACACTGTAACATCACATTTGCAGTGAATAAGAAGGCCTTCTGACGTTCGAAATTAGGAGTTACCACTCCTATAATAATTTTGAAAAGACACAATACTGCCTCCTAGGCTCCCATTTACACAAAGGCACTGGCATAACTACAACCTGTGTGTATAAGAAAATTCTAACATGGGTTCTGATGCCTAAAAGCAATTTGAAAAATCACTGAGATCCAGAGTTGTATTTAATCTTCATAATATTATCAGTGATATGCTAATTAATTATCTGTTATCATCAAGTCAAGTGTCAGAAGGAAACTGTAGTAAATTACCTATGCGTCACGCTGCTACGCCGACAGTTGATTTTGAATGGCAGCACACGGAGTTTTAATATCTTTGGCAACGATCCTGGTGAATAGAAGTACTCCTGCAAAAGAAAAAAATCTGAAAAAAAGCCCACATAAATCTTAGGTTTTAAGAAAATTCATAAGAATGTGAAAGTAGATGGATTGGAAGAGAAGCTTAGCAACCTTGCTTTGGAACTTCACATTCTACTTTACCACTTACTAGCTGAAGAGATGTGGATACTGCTGATACTCCACGCAGAACACCTTGGCTACCTTTTCTGTTTCTCTGTCCTCTCTCCCAGCCTTGGTGTGCTTCTGTTTTCAACAGCCCCATGTATGTGACTCTTATTTGGTGGCCAGTTCCTGAGCAGAAGCTGCTTTGCCCATATGGCAGAGAGAGCCAGAAATGCCTAGTAGTTTTACATGCTCCCTGAATGGTCCATAGCCAGCCAACTCAGGGTGTGGGAGAATGAACCCCACTTCCTTTTGGGAGAAACTGATGGGTAACTTACACCTTGGAGTTCCTGTGCCAGATCAAGAGAAAGCACCCTCTCTGGAATTTTCCCTAAATCTTGAGAGCTTCTCATTTCTCCTGGGAGCATTTCCTTAATAAACTGCTTGCTCATGATTCCTTGTGTCAGGGTCTGTTTCTGGGGAACCTGACCTAAAACAGTAGTTTTGTGATGTTTGGACCAGTTATTTCTCTTGGTTTATTTCCTCTGCAAGCTATAGGCAATAACTATCCTCACCTCATGTGGCTTTTGTGAACTTTAAAGATCACGTGTGTAGCACTTAGCCTGCTTCTGGCATGGGTTTGGGTACAATCAATGTCATCCAAAAGGGGTCCTTGCAGAGGAAGGCTTGCTACCAGTTTTGTTCATTTATACCTCACCCTTCCCTTTGCCCTTTAAAGCACATACGGTCACTGGGGATGGCATTTTGTTCCTGTCCTGCACTGGGTTATAAACTCTTCCTGGCAGAGACTGCACCTAGAGTGTGCCATGATCTCAGTTTGCCTGGGACTCTCAGTTTTAGTACCGAAGATCCTGCGTCCCCAGAAACCTCTGTTGTTGATAAATCAGGATAGTTGTCACCCTATACCTCTTTTGTTTCTAACTGTGTCTTACCATCTAAGCACACTGATGGGTATGGAGTAAATGCTCAATAGATACTTAATGAATGAAGTATCAGTCAAGTATTGATGTATGAGTACCCATCACATTTCATGATGTGTCTTTTGGTCTGTTTTCTCTAGGGTTTGTGGGGGCTCAATATAATCACAAGAGTCCTTAAAAGTGGAAGAGGAAGGCAGAAATGGGGAGTTCAGAGGATGTGACTATAGAGGACAGGAACAATGGAAGGACTCAAAACCCCACTCCCGCCTTGCTGGCTTCAAAGATGGGCAAAGAGGCTGTCTCTCAAAGCTGAAAGGGGTAAAGAAACAGATTCTCCTCAGGCAGTGGCCCCCAACCTCCAGAGGGACAGCAACTCTGCCCATATCTCGTTGTTAGTCTCGTGAAACCAATGTTGCAGGGAAAAGATTTCAGTTCTGATGTCGAGGGCTATATTCCAAATGGAAAACAACACGCAGTAAACTCCAAGGAAGACCAAACACTGCTGGCCTTGGAACACATGGTGAATGCATAGGTACTGCAGTTTTGAAAAGCAAGAGTCTGGAGTGAATGCCATGTGCCACGTCTTGAGGTGCCATGTTCCAGCAGCAGGTCACTGGTAGGGGAAAGGGACCGGCTATATAAGCTTCAGTTTCTCTCCTGTGTGATACGGGGGCAGGACTTTCCAGTTCAGAATTTCAAGTTTCAACTCTGAGAAGAACCCTGTGCTGGGCACAGTGGGGATAACAAAGATGGAATGGGTAGGGTTTTCTCATGGTCTGGCGCTCTGATAGGGACCAGTGCAGCAGGGGCTCTGCATTCTGTCCAGAATGGGTAGATTCCAACTGGAGGGGTCTGAGAAGTCTTGACTGGGGATGGGATATTCCAGGCACAGGCCAGAGTTGGAGCAGAGACCCAGAGTAGAAAGGAAACAAAAACCAAAATCATATCCTGTGAATATATTCTGGAGTTAATGAAACCACTACTTAAAAAAATGAATGCAACAAAATAGAAATAGAAATCCAAGTAGAGACCAACCATGAGAGACGATGGACTCTGAAAAACAAACTGAGTGTTCTAGAGGGGAGGGGAGTGGGGGGATGGGTTAGCCTCGTGATGGGTATTAAAGAGGGCACAGTCTACAATGGAATATTATACAGCCATCAAAAGAAATGAGATCTTGCCATTTGCAACGACATGGATGGAACTGGAGGGTGTTATGCTGAGTGAAATAAGTCAATCAGAGAAAGACATGTATCATATGACCTCACTATAAGAGGAATTCTTAATCTCAGGAAACAAACTGAGGGTTGCTGCAGTGGTGAGGGGTGGGAGGGATGGGGTGGCTGGGTGATAGACATTGGGTAGGGTATGTGCTATGGTGAGCACTGTGAATTGTGCAAGACTGTTGAATCACAGATCTGTACTTCTGAAACAAATAATGCAACATATGTTAAGAAAAAAGAAAAAGAAGAAGATAGCAGGAGAGAAAGAATGAAGGGGAGTAAGTTGGAGGGGGAGATGAACCATGAGAGACGATGGACTCTGAAAAACTGAGGGTTCTAGAGGGGAGGGGGGTAGGGGGATGGGTTAGCCTGGTGATGAGTATTAAAGAGGGCACATTCTGCGTGGAGCACTGGGTGTTATGCACAAACAATGAATCATGGAACACTACATCCAAAACTAATGATGTAATGTATGGTGATTAACATAACAATAAAAAATTAAAAAAAAGAAATCCGAGTAGATGATATCCTTTTAATGTTTCCATGTGTGGAATGTTCATTGGCCCTATGTGAGACATGGATGTCTTCCCTGCACAGGCTTCAGAGCATCCAAATCAGTAGTCTTCTTGCCACATTTCAATTTTAACTATAGAAACTTTTAACCATTTCTTCTCTGCTTTACCAAACAATTGGCTCTGATTGATTTTAAACATTTAAACATATGAAGAGTCCTGTCATTTTGGTGAAAAGAAGTATCATAGGATCTAGGGTAAATTTTACAAACAATGATTTTTTTTTTAAAGACTTATTTATTTATTTGAGAGAGAGAAAGTGCACAAGCGGGGGCTGGGGTGGGGAGGGGGTGGAGGGAAAGGGAGAGAGAATCTCAAGCAGACTCCCCGCTGAATGTGGAGCTTGACATGGGGCTCTATCTCATGACTCTGACATCATGACCTGAGCCTGAAACCAAAAATCAGATGCTTAACAGACTGAGCCACCCAGGCGCCCCTCCTCAAGATTGTTTTGAGTAATATTGACCCTATTTGAATGGAGAGTAGTCCCCTAAATTCATTGTTTTACAGAAACTAACAACCCCCTTACTGCAAAAGTTCTCCCTGTTTATTTAAAAACAGAACAAGTGATTGTACCTGTGAAATACAATAAATGAAATGAGTAAAACTACTTTGTAAATTACTTAATAGCCTCACAAATGCTAACTCTGTGGTTAGTGTTTATGATTAAATGAAAGCAGATTATAAAAAAGTCTACTCTAATTTTAAAGTTAAATTTGCATATGTGTACATAAAATTCTAAAAATGTATACCAAAATGTTAATGCAGTCATTCCTGGGTGTTGGTATGATTTTTATTTTGTTGTTTTTCCTTGTAATTTCTTAGTTTCTTCAGTAAATATTTTTATACACTTGAAAATTTTTCCCAAAAAAATCCCTATCAGAGATTGGTGTTCCCCTGTAGTTTCTTCTTATGCTTTCTTCTGGGAAGATTTTGGGTGATCTTTAATGGTTTTGTGTCACCCCATGTGGTGACATTTTTTTCCGGGTCTGCCTGGCATGCAGTCCCTGCATAGCTCCTGGCATGTGGGACAGATGATGGGTGTTCTCATCACCAAAGGAAACTTGCGTCCTGTTCTCTAGTATGGAGCCCTGGCAGGCACACCCTGTGGGAAGATGTCAAGCGGGGTCCCAGGAGTAGGTCTGGCCTACCTTAGAGTGACAAAACATGGGGAGGGTTTGCCTTGTCCAAGAGGACAGTTCATGTGCAAGTGATAATGTATTAAACAAGTATTCCTGGGGATGGTGAGCAGGTGGAAGAAGTAGGGCAGAAAGGAGGAAGCCAAGCAAGTGTGTGATCTCAAAATTGTGCAGAAAGTAGCTTTAGCCTGAGCCCATGGGGAATCTGGTGCATAATGTGTGCCGCAGAATTTTCCTGCCCCAAGGCAAGGTGGCTACTTTAACACTGTCAGTTACTGGTCTGCCCCCGGTTAGGAGGCATAAACTCCGAGGCACTTCTACTGTGTGCATGAGGGGAGGGGGCAAAAGGTTTCTGGTAGCTGAAGGTGGAACCCCAAAGAGAGTCTTGATGCTGCCATTCCTCCTTGGAAATGAACACACCGATCCTCCTTAATTCCATGCACCATCTAGTCTAGACATCACCTGGGGCCTGTGCACACACAGTATCAGCTCTGGGGGATTAAAATCAATGCAGACTGTGAGGCTCTTGTCTCCTTAACTTGATTGTAAACAACAATGCAGAGTAAAATAACACTTATGTGTTATTTTATGATGTTCAAAGAGACGGTGCCCTCATAACATCGTGGCCAATCATTCTCCTTGTTCTAATGGAGTGTCATAGACTTGAAATAGGGACACCCTGAACTTCTTGCAAACAGAAGCATCAGGAAGTTTAAAGTCAACTCAGACTGCTTGACTGGATGGTTTTCTTGCCAAGGATTCTGAGGCCAGGTGTGAATTTGGAGGGCAAGATGGGTGTGATCATTTAGCAATGTCTGCCAGGTATGAGTTCAGAGAAAATGGGTGTGATCAATTAGTGATGTCTGCCAGGAGCTTGAGAAAAGGAAGGGTGGGCCCTTGGACCCCTTAGATTCCAACCTTGCTTTCAGGTGGTCAGAGCTCCCCAGGGCAAATACACCTTATAGTCTGTACCTTTAGCTTAATGTGTTGGTCAAGAAGACATTTCCTTTTCCTTTAAAAAAAAACACACACACACACATACAAAAACCTCTCTTTCCCGCTTACTCTCTCCCCTCCCCATTTTATCTCATTTTGGTGCTTATAGGTTTTTATTCTATAAACACTTTGCAGTCTTTGTGACATGGACTCATTCAGGACATGTTTACAGTACTTAATGACATCTCCCTGAGAAATAATGAGAATGCCTTTAAAGGTTGTCTCCTCCCGTGCGTGCAGAGGGACGGCTCGCCAGGCCTGCAAGATGAGAGCTGAGGGTCTGGCAGGGGGAAAATTGACTTAATTTCTTTTCACCACATGAAATGGAGTGTCTGGGTGATCTGACCTAAATGCATGGCCTAAAAACCAATTAATTCTGAATTGTGAATTTGTGAGCGCATCAAGCTGTGTGTAGAATTCTCGATGAGGCAGACAACGCATACCTGGCTTATTTGCAAAATGTGAAGATTTTTTCCACATAAATATACCTAATGGCTGGTTATTAAAGTGCAGCCTCAGTCACATTGCACCTCAGCTCCAAGCCCTGAAGCAGCTCCCTACGATCTTCTGATAGAAATCCAAGTCCCGGCCTGGCTTGACCAGCCCTCAGTAGCCCCAGCCTCTTTTCCGTTTGATTGAGCATCCCCTCTGGGTCCTTCATTGCTGCCAACAGAGGGGACCTTTGAGTCACCGGACCCCACTGCAGAAGTGCAGAGGTTCGTTTCCTGCCGTCATTGTTCCGAGGTCAGGATGTGCCTCATGGTGAGTATACAGTCGTAAAGGTGACGAGTCCTTGCCATTGTGGGCTTAAGAAAATGCCCAGCTCACCTTCCCTCCAGGGCCTGTGGAGTCCCCACCGCTGTGCATTTACTTGTTCTATGTCCTCCACTTGTTAAATTAGCTCCGATTTTATCATATTCGGTTTAATTCACCCAATATTCACTGAGGCCGCTGTGCCTGTGATGCTGATTTGTTTTGGGGAACAAAAATTAACCAGACATAGAATCTGCTTCTATGGACCAAATAAGAAAAAGGTGGGAGGGGATATAAATAACCATAACAGGAAGTCAAGTGTGGTGACCAGTAATGGAGCTGTAACTAAAACGGTACAAGAACACATGGGGTGGGGGTTGGTGGCGTCTGTGTGTGTGTGTGTATGTGTGTGCACATGCGTGTGCGTGCGTACTATGGTATATGCATGCATAGGTGTGTGTGATGTGTGTGTGTTTGGTGTATATTATATTGTGTATGGGGGGATGGGAGGTGTGTATGTGGAGGGTGTATGTGGTGTGTGTATATGCAGTATGTGTGTGGTGTGTGTGTTTTTGTGTTTTTTGGGGGTGGGAGGCAGTCTTAGAAGGCTTCATGGGAGAGGAGGAGGCTGCCAAATAGGTAGGATTTCTCAGTGACAGAGGTGGTGGGGAAAGGCTGTGCAGGACCTTTTTGCTGGAGGCCTCAAACCTGGAAGGCACTCATGGGATGCCAGGGGAGCTAGGGAGTCAGTGAGAAGAGCTGGCCCCACTGGTGAAGGGCTCCAGCTGATAGGCCGGAGTTGGGGGTCATCCTGGGGGAAGTATGGCACTGGGCTGTCCGAGAATCTGAGCAGAGGTGGCTGCTCAGGCGCAGGTAAGGAGAGGGGCTGCAGGGGCAGGAAGGGAGTGTGGAGGAATGGGGGAGGCGGTCACAGCCATCCCCTAGAGGTGTTCAATTTTGAACCAGGGCTGTGGGAGTGCAGTAACTACTCAGTGAGGCACTCTGTCCTGCTTTTCCTCCTTTTCTGTCTCACTCACCCCTGCATTCCAGCTTCCTGGGATCACCTCTCCACTAACTATAGGCACCGAGTCCTTGTCTCTAGCTCAGCTTTGGAGAAGTGTCCAGTCACTCATGAATGCAGAGCCTAGAAGAGGGAGAGGTGACAGTTAACACAGGTGTGGAACAGCTCTTGGCCAATGGAGGGGAGCACCAGGGGGTGAACACCCCTCTCCTGTCCCTATGTAGCACTCTGGAGGGTCCTGAGGGGACTGAGCCTCAGTTGGCCTCAGTGGAGAGTTCGAACCCAAGTTTTCTAACTCCAGGGTTCAAGTTGTTCAGTCTAGGTAAATTAGACTCCAGTGTTCTGAATGAGCCTGTGAATGCACTCACTCGTTCATTCATTCCTCCACTTATTCAGTTATTCAGTCTGTGACAACACATGTGAACATGAAGGCAGGGATTGCAGTGATGTCTCTACAAGAAAGGCCAAAGGTTGCCAGCAAACCACCAGAAGCTAGGAGGGAGACATGGAGCAAATCCTTGCCCCATGGCCCTCACAGGGAACCAACCCTGCCCACACCTTGATTTAGACTTCTAGCCTCCAAATTGTGAGACATTAAATTTATATTGTTTAAACCACCCAGTTTGTGTCACTTGTCACAGCAGCCCTAGCAAATGAATATACCCAATTTCTAAGAGTCCTTTGGTCTACATCTTGTAGCATTACTCTTTGTAAATTCCCAGGAAAAAAATGCAAATTTCAAGACTCTTGGGGGTTGAGATTAAGACCTCTTTCATATATTTCAAGCATTAAAATATCACCCTTCTTGTTAAAACAATCGAGCAAAACTGTCACAGATCCAGCTGCATTCTGCAGACATTATTCTGTGCAAAATCTTTTCATGGAGCTGGAAATGCAGAGGTGGGGACAGAGGCTGGGAGCAAGGATAGTAGGAGAGGGAACAGAAGTGAAACCAGAAGCAGCAGGCTTTGCTTCTTCTGATTCGCTCTCCTTGTCTCCCATCCAGCTCACGAAGCACTTCTCGCTTGCTCTCAACAGCCCACGAAGGAGAGGAGAGTTGGCTGAATCCCAGCTCATGAGCTGCCCTTGGGGGAGCTGCCAGGCTGTGATGTGGCCTTGACCAAGGCATGTAGAAAGGGCAAAAAGAAAGAAGAACCAGAGCAAGCTGCCAGAGCACAACTGTGAGTGTCAAACTATGGTGTGGGTTTGTTTTGTTTGTAGCTGCTGTTGAAATCCCAAGCACTTTCATTTGCAACAGCTAAGCTCAGTGGCAGCCCCTTTGCCCCCACCTGACCTACACCCCAGAGTCAAGCTGGCTAAAGGTCAGCCGGACTTTCACCTATTCTCTTGTGCCAGGAAAACACTTTTCTTTGCGGGGTGGGGGTTGGGGATTGGTTTTCTGGTTTGAGCCTCACTGACCCTTCTCTGCCTCCTCCCTGCTGTTTCTTTTCGGAGGAAAAACCATTTCAGAGCTTTGCTGAATTTACCCATGAAGACTCAACCAATAAATTCCTAACTCAAAAGATTAAAGACATTTATGTACAACATACAAAAAGAAAAGTCTTCCTTACATCAGAGTCCTGGTGTTTGTATAGCTTAACCAAACAGAGAATAATGTTTGAAAGACAAGGACTGACACAGACATTTCTTGTTTTCTGAAACTAGGCTCAATTACTAAAAAAATGTTGCCTGCTTTGTTGTTTTTAAATGCTTTTATCTCTTTCTGATTTATGGTTGTTCTCTCTATAGAAATAGATTTCTCCTTAACCACCTTAGGCAGGTGTATCCCTTGAAGCACAATCCCCAAGAGCTAAGATTCATCCATCAACTGTGCTCACTCGGAGCCAGAAGTGTTCGTGATCTTTTTCCTCCGTGACCGAGTCATTGGGTCTATTTCATCACATTCAATTCAAGGTGATGACCAAGGACAAACAAAAAAGGAAATTTGGTAGAAAATAACTGGAATCGGAATTCAGAGAAAAGGGAAAGAAGCTAATATTTTTTAAATATCTATTTGGGGACCAGCAGTGAAGGAGAAATCTCCCAATGTTTTCTTGATTCTTGAAAAAATTAAGTGTGACTTTGGGCAAATTACTGAATATCTTTTGAAAAAATTCCGTGAGGGGTGGAGGCACTAAAAAAGGCCCCAAACAGCTAGTTATCTCCCATAGCATTATTTTGTTTTTAAAATTTGTTTATTTTTTGCATTATTTCATATTTATTAGGTGATTGTGACTTTTTTGGGTCATATTTCCCATGATTTGCATTTTGAAATAGTTGTTTGAAATTCTTCAACCCCACTACTTAGAATATACTTGGAATTTTGTTGAACAAATAAATAAATGCATGAATAAATTACAAAAAACTAAATTATGATGAGCGAGACATTATGTTAACCCCAGGATATGAAACTAGACACATAGGCTCCTGCTTCTCATGAAGAATGGAAATAGCTTTAAAAAAAACCTGCTATTTTTTTATTCAACAAATCATGTGCATCATTTTACATATAATTTAAATGCTTTATAAACCTGCAATAATAAAACATCACATAGATAGTGGTACACAGGCTTTGGTTGAAAATAAAAGTAACAAAATGCTCTAAACATATTTTTTTATCATCTGATGCCAAAGAGACAACACGGTATTCTTCAGGAATTATAAGAGAAGGTGGGTGTCCTTTTGTACTCTGCATAGTCTGTGTTAGCTATTTTCCTGGTGAGTGTTCTGAAGTAAGACTGCCTAAGGAAAGCAGCTTCTTGGCATTTTCAAGTTTGAGAAGTTTGACAGTTGACCAACACCAAAGGCCACCATCGACAGCACTGCATTTTTGGATTGTGATTATTAACTGCTCTGGAATTTCTAAGTTTGAGGTTCTCTTCCACAGTTGGGGACCTCTCAAGAGCCTTTGAGCCTTATCCACGTTATTTCAAGAAAATGATATATAGGAGTAAGCAGGAGGGGTGCTCCTACCTGCAGGGCCCAACAGTGCGGTACATGCGGCATCTCGCCGGCACATCTTTCATCTCCAACTTATTCACCTCAAGGAATCTGAACAGATGCAGAAGTGTCTAAGATGTATCTCCTGGCATGGTTTTGTTTCTTCATTATTTCCTGCAGAGCAGGACTGGGGACTTTCACTTGCTTTATGTCTACTGTCTTTGGTAGCTCCAAGCTGTATGTGGTGATCGAGAAATGCTGTGTGAGGAGATGGACCCCAAAAGAAGCATGTCCTTGGTACTTGACATGTGTCTGCCCCTCCCCGATGCAATCACTTAATCTTAGAAGTCCCTTCCTTGAAAGAGCAAGGGGCTCTTAGGAGAAGAGTTAGTAAGAGTAAGTTGCCTTGCGATGCAGACTTGGTGGAGTCAATGGAAGAGCTTTTGGTCAAGGGATTAAGCTCGGAGCTTGACTGACACACTGGCATGGAAACCCTTCCAGAGTTCCTGAAAGAGTCCTTCAACATCTTGACTTTCTTGTGATTGAAACTGATGAATAGATCTAGGTAGACCAAAGGTTCCACCTTTCACTATAAAACTAAGTTGATAAGAACTTAGATAGATCTTTGCAAACTTTTTGGTCCTAGAGACTCATCATATTCTTAAAAATTACTGAAGACCCCAAAGAGTCTTAATTTATGTGGGCTACATCTACTGATGTCAATATTCACCATATTAGAATTGAAAGAGAAAAATAAAAATATTCATTAGTTCATCTTGAAAGAACAATAGTAAAGCCATTGAATGTTAACATGGCTAATATATTTTTAATAAAATGACTATATATTCATAAACAAAATCAGAGAGAAAAGTGGTATTTTTTTTTAGATTTTTGTGGATCTCCTTAATGTCTGGGTTGATAAAGACAACTGGATTCTCATATCTGCTTCTGCATTTGATCTGTTGTGTTATGTTACTTGGGTTGAAGTATATAAAAAAGAGCTATCTTTATACAAATGGTTGTTGGGAAAGGAAGAGGTATTTTTTTTATTTTATTTTTTTAAAGATTTTATTTATTTATTTGACAGAGAGAGAGACAGTGAGAGAGGGAACACAAGCAGAGGGAGTGGGAGAGGGAGAAGCAGGCTCCTGGCTGAGCAGGGAGTCCGAAGCAGGGCTCGATCCCAGGACCCTGGGATCATGACCTGGGCTGAAGGCAGACACTTAATGACTGAGCCACCCAGGCACCCCAGGAAGAGGTATTTTAATAGCCTTTTCAGATAACTGTGGATATTTGTGCTTTCTTGATGCCACAGCAAAGCCCAATAAAAGGTAGTTTCTGAGAAGTTAGTTGCAATGTAACTTCCTTAACACTTGTCCTATTTTGACTTATAAAATGTCCTGATTAAATAAAGGAGGGGGGCTTATTCCACTGTGATTAATTTTAAGGGGTGTCAGTTAGTTGGATTGGTACCATGTAACATGAAGACCCTGTCTACTTCCACATGGCTCAGTCTCTCTCTCCCTCTGCCTCACCAAAAGTGAATTCTGTTAAGTGCTTTATTGACTAAAATGTGATGTGGAATCAGATGGGAAAGAACCCAAACCTTGCCAGCCTTCTCACCTCATTTATACACCAGTTTATAAAATGTCAGGGCAAAGTCTTTCAGAGTCAACCAGAGACTGCACTGGCTTCCCTAATTCTGAAAGAGGTTACTGATGCTCGGTCAGGACAGAATGAAAAATCAACTCCTTGTTACGTCAAATAAAATGTTCATTGGGTAAAAATGGAGCATGTGAATAATGGTCAGAAGACATTAAAGGTACATGTAATTGTACAGTAAACAAAGTGGTTTTAATATGAGCTTTCTTTGTGTGTGAGACAGCTGTCCTCTGAGCACCTGCCCCGGACTCTCATTTACAACAGTCTCCAGGTTTGCCTGGATGCTGCTTCACACAATGGGGACTGGCACTGTCTTTCCATTCCCTTCCTTTCCATTCCCTCTCCCTCTTGTCTTTGGACCATTGTTTCCCAACCTTTGTGACTGTGTGTAGACCTGTGTGCTCACCAGGGCTGCGAGCTCAATTACCGGCCACACTATTGAGATTTGTCTGAAGCAGCATCATGAAGCTGAAAAGAAAAGAAATTCGTGAGTGGCCCATCCATCCTTCCTCAGAACATTGGTGTCTCATTTCACACATCCACATGTCCTAGAAAACAAGCAAACCTCAGCACACTCAGGCTCCCATTGGCTTAATCTCATGTTTTCATCTGTGTGAGAAGCCTCGTGTAGAGGCTTGGCAAATGAGTTTTCCTGTTCTTTTCCCACCTACAGTGCCTGAACCCCCTTCGACGTTTAGGAGAGCTTTTACAGTGCTTTTTCCTATGGTCTTGATCAATATGGCTTATCAGGACATCTTTCTTTTTTCAAGGACCCCAGAAGCTATACTTTGATTTTTCATTGCAGAGTATTTTTTCTTGTTTTGGTTTGTTTTCAGGGAATTCATGTCTGTTTATATGGTTTTAGTTCCTGGGGAACATGCTTGCACTGCTCAGTAGGTGGACCTCCTGGTAGAGAGTCCTAAAAATGACTAATGAACCCCTGAAGGGCTTATCAGCTCTTTGCTACCACTGAACCAGTACAGATTTGCAAGAGACACATTTACCTTAAAATGCAATGAACACAAGCCCATTTACTTTGGGTTCAGGCCAAGAAATTAATCTGACTTATTTGCAGGTGAAATAACTTCAAGTTCAGACAAATGCAGACCTATTTTAAGGACTTTTGTTCTTTGAACTATAGAGATGTGACTTAGTGCTGCTTTGCTTGGATACTTTAAGCTCGAGGCCAGTGGAAGTCCCTGAGGGAAAGGAAAAACTCCCTGGTGGACAGGATGAAATGGCAAAACGCAAGTCTTGACTCTTAAAGGTTAGAGTTCAGTCCATTGTATAGTGGGGTCCACCTGTCCACTGTTGTTTGGGAAATGATCCCTGTTGGTAATTAACATCCCCTCCCCAACAGGTATTTACAGGAAAAACAGGTAATATTGAGCAATGGAGTCTGGCCTAAATCTGAAAGGTTGTTTTTTGCTGTACTTTTCTGAGAAGAGCCAAATGGTCAATAGAACTGTCCCCAGAGGACACTAATCAATATGTCCACCAAAGGAGGGACTGTCCTGATCAGAAGGTAAGCCCAGGGCAGATAGGAGTTGAAAAGATGCTTCTACAAGGGGCTCTGGGGGAACGTAGGGAGTCTCAGGTCTCCCTCCTTGCATTTGCCTGTTATCTGGAGATGCATCATTTTAATTTGTTAATGAGCAACCCTGAGCATCTTCTATGTGTTAAGAGAGGCTGGGAAAAGACTCCTGACCCAAACTCCTGTGTTATGGGGAAGGGGTGGGGGTGAGGAGGTCAAGGAAAGATTCGGGAAGAGGTAACTTCTAAGTTGAGTTCTAAAGAATGAATGTTGGCTAGCACTTTCAGAGGTGCCTGGGGTTTGGTTTCCCCAAAAGCAGACTCTGAAACGATGAAATGAGGACACAATGTTTTATTTGGGAGGTGATCCTGGGAAGGACCATGCGGGTGGTGAGGGTGGGGAAATGAGAGAGTGAAAGGAAGGGAAAGCAGCCAACAGTGTTTGTCTTCATCAGGTTTGGATGGCACCATCCTGCTGAAGGCCTCTAGGAGAGCGTGGGAAACATGCTTCAGAGTCATCCCACCTGGGGAGATGGAGGTGGGTGCCTATCTGCCCGCAGCCATCAGCCATCCTTGAGACGATTTCTGAGGCACTAATTTCTGGGGACTCAGACCTGCCCTGTGGGTGAGCCTGAGCTCTGAGCACCTGAGCCTTGCAGGTTGATGGTGTTGGAAGATGTTACACAAGCACACGCAGGAATGACCACTGGCTGGCCCAGGACAGATGGGCATCTCCAGAAAGGACTCAGAGGACACAGGCCACAGACCATTCCTTGCAGAGAAAGCAGCCCAGAGACGGTGGGTTTAAGGAACTCAGATGGCTAGCTGAGCTAGCAACAGCCATGCTGGATGGATCCCTGCTTGGAGAGCTGAGTGCCAGCCGGCAGGCTTCCTGAAAGCAGGTTTCCTGCTGCAGCTCTCCCAAGTCCTGGGGAAATCTCTGTAACCGATTTCAGGAAAGAACTTAGCCCAGGATTTCTTCAGCACCTCCCATCGGTGTATTTGTCTCTGCCTTGGGGTTTATAGATCTATGTCAGATCCCTGGAAAAAGTGACAGGATTTTAGGAGCAACAGGAACTTGGCTTTAAAATCAGCTGTCTCTTCTTCTAGAGCAAAACAGTACCTACCCTGGCTTCAGATGAAGGGTTGTCATTCCTGACCACTGGATGCTCCTGTTAACTAGATTTTCATGGGTAGAATTCCATAGGCAGGTCAGCCCCCTGGCCCCCTACCTGCCTTTTGAATGTGCCAAGTGGTAATCCACCCCAGGGCCTTTGCCTCCTTTGTCGTTTCCTCCAGAACATCCAGTCCCAGATCATTCAGTGAGGGCTCCTACTTTCCACCCATTGTAAAGGCCACCACAAAAAAAGGCCTCCTCCTGCCTGATTTTGGTTTTATCTTCCTATTGATAATTGCATCCCTTCCTTTAATTTCCTTCCTGAGCTTGCAACATAAAGATTTCCTTTTCTCTTGCAGTTTTCCTTTCTTTCTCTCCTCGCCTTTGTTCTGGAGTGCTCAGGGCTCTCTCCCTCCAGTAAACTGTCAAGACGAGACACACACTGGGCAGTGTTGATTGATGCCAGGTGAGCAACTCCCAGTGATTTTGTGTGCCTGTGTTTATTTAGCTGGCTGAAGTTTCATTTAATCCTGAGGAAAGGTCCTGGATTTGGACTGGAGATTCATAGACCCGAAAAGGGCCTGGAGGCCTGGTTTGATTTTTATAATTACTGAGACGTTGGATTCTTATTTAAACTGGTTGTCGCCCCCCTCCCCTGTCCCTTTCTCTCTTTTTTAAAAGTAATTAATTAATTAATTTTTGATGTAGTGTTCAATGATTCATTGTTTGCGTATAACACCCAGTGCTCCATTCAATATGTGCCCTCCTTAATACCCATCACCAGCCTCACCCAACTCCCCAACCCCCTCCCCTCTAGAACCCCCCGTTTGTTTCTCAGAGTCCACAGTCTCTCTTGGTTTGTCTCCCCCTCCGATTTCCCCCCTTCCTACTATCTTCTTTTAAGATTGTTCCTTTCTCTTCTAAGAGATGTGGTAAAGCTCTCTTACTGTCCATTCACCTCTTGCTAGCCGGGCCAGCAACTCCCTGCATACCACCTCCTGCCCACTGGAAAACACTTGCACCTGGCAGGTCCACTGTGAGCTTCTCCCTTCGCTTCCCACCTGGGGTGTCTTGTGAAGGGGTGGTATGGTCCTCTGCCCTGAGGAAGTAGATGATCAAATGGACCCCCACCCCCACAGCCTTGTTAAGTAACTGAAATGCCCCCATGCCAGGTGACAGTGGATGCAGGGTACCTGGGCTGTGGTGACAGACCTCACAGGAGTTTTCAAGAGAAACAAGCATGTCAGCTTCATGGGCAAACTATCTTGATTGCTAAATGCAACAATTAATTCAAGTTTTAAAAGTCTTACACAGGCTCATGGACATGTCAGCAGGCCTCTGGCCCCTGACCTTCAAAAGCCTGCTGTGTGACCTCTCAATGGAGTCTTGCTTTCAGTATAACTTACGGTTTCATTTTCTTTTTGATCAAGAAAAGTGATGTTCTCATAGAAAATTTTCCTTGTAGAAAGTGCAGACAAAAATAGAATAAAACAAAATCTCCCATAGATCTTCCACTTAGAGGAAAACCATCTTAGAGTCAGTGGCTTCAATCTCACATGGAAACACTGCTATGCATCCCTTGTGGATTCTCATTTGATTGCTGCAGAAGGTGTCGGAGGGGGTCAGGGACAGTCATCAGTTTTGTACATTTGCAGAACAAATCACCCTAAGCTGTGTCAAGGGTGGATGGCAAAATGAAGGAGGGTATAGAAGGACAAGCTGGCTTCAGTAGTAAAGAGGAAGGAGCAGGTGAGGAAGTCCTCTGTACATGAGGAGTAGAAGGGAACGTGGACAGGACACACTTGAGCAGAGATGGGCCACTGTACTTCATCCTTGTCCACCTGCTTGTGGGCATTCTGTGACCATGGGTTCCATCAGGCTTCCTTTGGCCCTGGGAGTGTGGGAGTGGGTATTTGGCAATCCAAAGATCCCCTTGTGTAATAGCACAAAGGTGTGCAATTCCAACCTCCAGGTCCAGGAAAGCATCCATGGGTACTTTTAAACACTGTCAAATATCAAATTATTTTCTCAAATGTTGGTACTCTTCCATCACTGGCACTTAAACACTTGCTGAATTTGCATATTAGCTAACTCTGCCTGGGGGTGGTGTAGGATGGGGTAGGTATATTTCAGGGCAAGAAGAGCTTTCGAGTCAAATCATGTGGTTATCTATGCTATATACTCATGTTATTAGAAAAATGGTCATTTATCCCACCTTCTACCTTCTATTAAATCCGTTGGATCATTGGGAATTCTACTGGTTCTGCTCTACTGAATTGGATGGTGTATGCAGGTTCAGAGCTGGAAACCACTGACTTTCCTTATTCAATAGAATGGAGAGAATGTGGATTTCTGGGACAGCATACAAAAGAAGAAAAAAATGAACTAAGATGGCAGAATGCTGGCTGCCACATGGGGGGACAGGACCATGAGAATCAGTGATACTAGGAGAGGAACAGTAAAAAAATACTTTCACCTTCTTAGTATTGAGGCACAGTATGACACCCCCCAGTTTGGTGTCCGAATATTCACTGAAGTCTAAGGCATTGTGAAGTGCTTCATGCAGTGGGTTTTTAAAAAATGGACACGGACAAAGGGGATGTGTCACAGTATTGGGATGAAATTTGGAAACACACATGAAGAATCGGAGCTGGAGCCTGGGGACAAAGTCGCCTTTGGGAACAGAAGTCCTTCAGGAATGTACAGAAATATCAGGAAGGCTTTGGATTTCCCTGAGGTTTGAGATAAAGACTTAGGGTGATTTGACCTGTGTTCCAGAGACACTACCTGACATTAGCCCATGTGATAACTGCAGCTCATAGAGTGGGTAGCAGGTAATCGATGAAGAGTGAAATGTGCTCCTCCTCGGTATCAAAGCCAATATCCATGCCTCATCCAAACTGGCATTATTTGTGCAGGGAAAGCAGAGATGGGGAGAAACCCAAATGCACACAGAGTGGGGTGAAAGTCAGCTTTGATTATATCAAGCTGGTGATTTAAGACTAGCCTTGCACTTTGCAAAGCAGAGGCACTATTTGCCTCTTTTCAAAGTTCAAATCTGAGAATCACTGAGTTTGGGCATAAGTGAGCGATGAGAATTTGTGTCTGGAGGTCTTTGGTATGGTGGTTGTCTCAAACATTTTTTGGCCAAATCCCCATAGGTTATAAGAAGGTCACACACCCTAACACATGCAAATATATTTGTTTACCTGTTGTGTATTATTATATCACAAATAGTATAAGGCATATACAAATTTGATTTTAAAAAATGGTGAAATAAACATTCTCATGTATATAAATTTAAATATTTTCTTCCCACACCTGTAGATCTGCTGCTGCTCCCTGGGGAGAGTGCACCACTTGGAATATTCCAAGGGACCCCAGAATCTGTCATTGGAACAGACACATAGATCATCCTATGAGATATTTGGGCTGGGCCAGGAGGATGCAGGTAGGGTTGAAGGGATAGGTGAGTATCAGGGAGAGGGAGAATTCTTTTTTGTACCATTTGCATATTGTCATGAAATGCCCCAGTAAAGAGCCTTGAGGTATGTGTATTTATGTGCTGAAATATGAGGTATTTCTTATTCAGAATCGAGTCTCCTTGTTGGGTATGTACTACTCAACCAGGCTAGTCCTAGATGTGGGTGAGTTTCTCTGGTGCATAGGGGACTGGTTTACTGTCTTCCATCACTTTTGTCAATAAGGAAGGACAGGGATGCTTCGCAGACTTCTAGCTCCAGATGTGCCATGATGTTCCCCTTCGGCACTCTGCCCAGTTATTTAGGAAAGAAAGGTCCTCCATAACATAACTGGACTGATTTTAACTTTGCTTTTAAGAGGATGAGAAGGAACATTGGTAACTTTGCTTTTAAGAAGATGAGAAGGAACATTTCCTTACAACATCTATCTGGGGTAGACTCGTGAGGGCTATGAGCAGCTTCCACCCCTCCTGCTCGGCCACAGGTTTTGAGGAAATTGCAGCCTGTATGGGGTTTGAGCATCATTATGATCAATAACATATGAAGCTCTTCCTAGCACTGCCAGCTACCAAGCTACATATAAGAACAGTGACAGAAAGAACTGCCTATTGTTCAAGGGGCCCAGAGATGGGAAAGGGCCCGTATCTGTGGGCCTGGTCTCTTTAGGAACACTCTGTAAGACTTTGATTAAGCGCTTTCTGTTGTAATGTGGCCATAATTACTACAGAGATTCCAAGAATGGGAAGTGAGGCCTCCAGGGTCTCCTGGGCACAGAGTGCTCTCCATATGCTGTCTTATTTCACTCTCTGAAGCACTCTGAGAGGAGGTGTTCTCAAGCTTATGTCACAGAAGAGAAATGGAGGCTCAGAGCATTTCCACCACATCTCTGAGGGCCAGCTCATAAGCAACGGGGCAGGAAGAAGAAGCCACATCTCAGCCACAGAGCCCATGTGCTGCGACAGAAGTTACCGAGACACACCATAGACAGAATATGACGAGAAGGGGTTGTATTTCTTTGGGTGTTGGTACATCCAAGATTGAGCTAAATTTAGTGCAGTGGCTGGTGTATCGTGATGGTGAGGATGTGGACATCACTGTGTGACTGCCTGGAAGGGGTTGGGTAAGATGGGAAAAGCAACACAAAAGGCAGAACTGACTGGACCAGAAAATATATTCAAATAAAAAAAGAATTACTGTGCAGAAGATTTTATTTTAATGGAGTCCCAATAGTTCATTTTTACTTTTGTTTCTCTTGCCTCAGGAGACATATCTAGAAAGATGTTGCTATGGCCGATGTCAGAGAAATGACTGTCTGTCCTCTCTTCCAGGATTTTTATGGTTTCAGGTCTCCCATTTAGGTCAGAATGACTAAAATAAAAAACACAGGTAACAACAGGTGTTGGTGAGGATGTGGAGGTAAAGGAACCCTTGTGCACTATTGATGAGAATGCAAACTGAGGCAGCCATTGTGGAAAACAGTATGGAGGTTCCTCAAAAAATTAAAAATAGATCTACCATATGATCTAGTAATCACATTACTGAGTCTTTACTCCAAGAATAGGAAAATACCAATTCAAAAGGATATATGCACCCCAAGTTTATACAGCAGCATCATTTACAATAACCAAGATATGGAAGCAGTCCAAGTGTCCATTGACTGATGAATGGATAAAGAAGATGTGGTATATATATACAATGGAATATGACTCAGCAATAAAAAGAATGAAATCTTTCCATTTGCAAAGACATGGACAGAACTAGAGAGTATTATGTTAAGCAAAATAAGTTAGTCAAAGACAAATACCATGTGATTTCACTCCTATGTGGAATTTAAGAAACAAAACAGTGAAGAAAGAAAAATAAGAGAGAGAGAGAGAGAGAGAGGGAGAAACCAAAAAACGGACTCTTAACTATAGAGAACAAGCTGCTGGTTACCAGAAAGGAGGAGGATGGGGGGATGGAGGAAATGGGTGAAGGGGATTAAGGGTGCACATAACTTGATGAGGACTGAGTAATATATTGTGGAATTACTATATTGCACACTTGAAACTAATACAACACTGTATGTTAACTACACTAGAATTAATAAAATGAAATAAAATAATCATATCGCAATTAAAAAAAAAACAAAACTAGATGATTCCCCAAAATGATAGATATCTATAACCATATCTATATATCAATATTTTGTATCTCATACTTCCAAAAGAACATTTGTGGATGCTAAATGTAAAATATAAGTAATAAAATAGTTAAACACAAGTTCAAAAATATGCAGAATAAAGATGCCACAGACACTCTTTATCAATAACTAGACTAAACTTGGAGACAGTTCTGGCTTCAGCAATCATTAGATACACACCTACAATATTAAAAGCATAAACATTTGAAAAACAACAAACTAGGCTAAAATTCCCTGTAGTTCCCTGACTCCTGGCAGCCACCATGAAAGGAGAAACTGTACAATGTATTACATACTTCTCACGTGGTAAAAAGGAATCATGACAGTTTTTCAAGAGTTCATCAGTTTACCTGATCCAATTCTTTAAAAATATTCTATTGTGCACATCTTTGTACACAGAACAGTGAAAACATCCTAATGGATCAAGTTCTCAGCACAAGTTCTTTTCCAGCGACTCTGGGCATCTCATGGGGCAATGAAGAGGCTGGGGCGGTCGGTCGGTGCACCAGGTACTGAGATGCGGCGCTCAGCTTCCCCTTCAAGTGAGGGCCTTCTGTCCAGCTAAAGACTGGGGTTAACTTAACAGCCGCCAGACACGCCTCAGCTTCTGAGCCCTTTAAGGGTGGCCCAGTGGTACAAAGGCCTGGCAACTTCTGCTCACTGTGCCTTTCTTCAAACAGGCATAGACTTTGCCAGGTCCTGCTGTGGTTGGATGGCCCCCAATCTTGCTGCCTCCTGTTTCCTTATTCATGGTTATCCCCCAATAACCGTTTTGCACCCCTGACTTCCACTGAATATCTGCTTCCCAGAGAGCCCATCCTGCAAGAGTGACACTAATTCCTAATATTATTTACGAGGAATGGGTGGGAGGTGGTCCCTATGACCCTAAGTTTTAGGGACTCACCTATTTATAAACTGCAGTAAGCGCCAGCACTTTCGTCAGGTCACAGGGTGACACTTGTCACTTACAGACTCCCTAATGAAACTCAATAAAACTTCGGGGGAAAATGACTTTATCCTTTTTACCTTGTTCCTTCTCTTGACCGAGCATTTTCCTTTGAACTCTTTCCAATTGCAGATAACATATTTGATATCCTGTCTTCTTTCCTAAATATCCCATTTTATACGTTTTCCTGATCTTGGCTTTCCCACTCATGAGTTCACTGATCCCTCGGAAGTTTGCAGGAGGAGATTCACAGAGCTCAAGAGACTTACCCAAGTCCTTGCTCATAGATGCTTGAAGATGGGGATCTGAACGTAGCTCTTTCAATGCCAAACCCTGAACCCCAAAGTCCTTGTCCACATGAGTCCTTTGGATCTTGCTCGGAATACTGTAAAGCTGGGCCGAGGCCTGATAAGGGTGGCCTATATGCAGCCTCTGGTTAAAATGGAGCTGCACCACCTCTGGAAAATGCACGTTAGCCCCTTCATTATTATGAAGAAAAAGGGGCCTGGTGATGGCCTTGGGTTTCCCTTCTTCCTGGGGAGACTGCTGTTGGATGCCACTCAGACTAACTCCCACACCACATGCGTGTGCACTAACTGGCCTCATCCCAGGGCAAGAGGACCCTTCTCCATTTATTAGTGGGGGGTGCCTCCCTCCATCCTCCACAGAGTAACCATTGCTTTGCCAGACGTACTTCTGCATGGAGATAAAGTCAGGACAGTCTGGTTTCAAACTGGACCTCCGCACCCTCACCCTGAGAGACACACACTCTCACACACAAAATCAAGGTTGACGTGCACTGGACCTTGTTCCAGAATAGGAAGAGGAATGGGGATAGGCTGACTTGCTTGGCCTTTTAACTGAGACAATAAGGGGCTTGTGGGAGTCTCCGCAGGAGCCCTGAGAGAGAGGGCGCTCCTTAAGCTGACAGGCCACCACGAGGGCATTGCATTTAATTTAACCTGACAATGTAGTCATTACAAGCCTTCTCTAACTTGCTGGTCTGCAGGAACAAAGGGAAATTCTCCCACCAAGAATGTCAAGGAGCCAGATGGAAAGATCCCCCTGTCCTTGTGCTTTCCCCACCCCCATCCTAAGCAAAAGAAATAGAGATGTGTGTTCATACCTTCATGCACAAAGACTGGGAATGATGTGGCTGGAATAAAGTGATTTTCCTTTTCCCCTGAGAAGAAAATTGCAAATGCATCACTGTGGCTCAAATGAAAGCAAAATGCAGTGTGTCTTTTAGGAGTTTTGTTCAAGTTACAGAAAATACACGTACACAGACACACTCATACAAATGTAGAGGAGTTCTATTTCTTACACTTATTTCTTTCTTTGCAACAATTTATCAACCCAAAAACCAGAGCTTGTGTTAATTACTAGAAAGGCACTCTTACAAACACATTTTGTGCTCTGTTTTTCTTCTAGTATCTGATTTGGCTTTAATGAAGGATTGGGAGGGCTGCACAATGTGTGGGAATAATTGCCCCAAAGCTCCAAATATTTATTACCAGGGCAAGCTTGCAAGCCACAGTCTCTGACGCGCCCTTGGCGGTCTGGCCCCCATTCTTCTTGACAATGGGGTGGATGGAGGGAGAACTGTTGGATTGTTTACTACTTCAAGACATTTTAAAAGGTAATGAATGTACAAACAGCAAGGAAAAAAGAGCCCTCTGTAAGGTGGCTTAGAGTCGGGATAGAAAATTCAAACAATTTTAGCCTCAAAAAGTCAACATTAGACACCCTTCTACTAAGGACCTACAAACAAACAGAGTTACTCTGTACACATATTAACACACACAACTCTGTGCCGCCGTGACTTTCACCTTGCAGAGCCTCGGGTTCATGCAGGCATTTGCAAAGGACTCCACAGATTTCAGAACTCGATGCTTCGAGTCCTGAGAGCTTTCGGTGTCAGAACTTTCACGCCTGGCTTGTCAGGGCAGACGAGGGCAGGGGGAGAAACTCCCATCCAGGTTGGAGCCGCATTTGGCCCTGAGACCAAACCATACTGGGGTGTGGAGCATTCTTGCCATCTCCTTGCAGTTCAGGGAGACAGATGCCTCTTGTGCCCCGACGTCCCACATCCCGCATAATTAAAAGGCAGAGGGTTACCCTTTTAAAAAGTAAATAATTAATAATGGGAAAGGAAACTACCATCTTATCCTTGCACTCACACGGGCTAGAAAAAGTCAGCTATTCGCTTTCCTTCCAAGCATTGAGTAATATGATTGAGAAAATAATTCTCATAGTTTCATTCCTTTCTGTTTTGTGAGAGATTTAGTCCAATTATACTTAAAGATTGCCCTGTTTAAGCAGCCAAGTCTTTGTTTATGATAAACGAGGCTGCCCGCTTACTCAGATACTTAGCTAGAAACAGCAGATTGAACGATTTCAGAGAATATTCCGTTTTCCACACCAACATTAGGAGTCATCCACACACTGGTGTGTCTGGTGCTTACTGTGCCTTCCAGTTCCTTCCAAATAGAAACAAACAAGGACTACACACAAGAAAGACGTGCTCAAAAAAAAAATTGTGCTCCCCCTACCTTTTTCCATGTGTTCATCCTACACACCTTATCATTCTGAAACAGCGTGAACTCTGAGTTTCCCTATTTTTGTAAAATGAAGTCATTTATTGCATCACATATCAAGAGGAGGTAAAACAAGAAATAGAAAGAACATTCTTCAAAAATACATTGGCCACGGGGTTCTTTGTAACCCATCCCCTTAAATGTGATTATGCAAAAAGAGAAAATTTAATATTGCAATCAATAGAGTTCCACCCTTTTATAATACAGGGTCTTAGCGCCCATTGATTTTTTGGCTAGCTGCACAAACTTAGTTATGCACATAAGAATCTTACGCCACAAAGAAGAGAAAATGACTCCTTCCCACAGTGAGCAATAAGAGCACAACTGTGGGCTCACAAAATGGAAGGCTCATTCCCCACCTTCAGAAGGCAGTGTACATTTTTGGGATTATTTTAGCAGATTCAAAAACAGACAACTTGTAAAATGTGGAGAAAGAAAACGCAGTGCCTTAGATTTTGCAATGACAACGTGGTATGATCAATGTCACTGCAAGGGTGTTTTTCAAGGATGTTTTGTACTCTGGCACACATTTCTCCAGAAAATTATTTCTGGGGGAAAGAACTGCCTAAAAAAAGGAATGAAAGAAAGAAAGAAAAAAGAAAAAGAAGCCTCCTAATTGTGGTTGGCTTAATGCCTCTGCAGAGCAAGTCAATAGCACGGTCGCCCAGAGCAGGTGGCCTCGGGCCGCTCCCCTCTGAGGGTCTGATGAATCCAGCCTCTTCCCCGGATCAAGGTATTAAGGTATGGGTTATTTGTATTGATTTTATGTGCCGCTACGCTGTGCTGGTCATGCTCATATCTGTGGTTCACAAATTCCCCTTGAAAATGTCACTGCAGCTTCATTTCCTCTGCCATCCATCAATACTGTGGCCAGAGGGGCTGGTCATTAACCCCGAGGGCGGTCGTCTTGTCCAGTGCATCCTGGGCACCGCAGATTCCTAAAGTTTTCACAGATACCAGCAATGGGGAGGGTGTGGGTGGGGCGTGTGGTCAGTAAGGTTCTTCACCAAAAACAAAAACAACAACAACAAAAAACTTTCAAAGATTCTTCTCTGATATTTAGAAGGATTTCTTCCCCTTGCCCGGAGAACCTTGCAAATGGATAGGCCCTCTAGTGGTTTACAAGGGTGCTCAGATGGAAGGGGAGGTCTCATCTGACATTATTTGACATCATTTGAAAGCACAGCCACACCCACAAACAGGTGTATGCATAGGAATTTCAGGACCCGAACAAAGCTTCTATGGGCAACTCTCACACTTTCAGTTCTAACTGAGATAAATCTTAATGAACTTTGTCCCATGCTGATAATTTGGGGACAATACAGATTTTCCCTGGAAATTCTACAGTCTTTCTCAGCAAAATATGTAAACTAAGCCTGGAATAATTGTAAACAGATACTTTTCCTTCTGTGAGTGAAATAAAACTCGCCTTCACTGGAAGCCAAACAGCAATCTACACACAGGCACAGCCACGACTGTATTTATCAGTCTACGATGATCCTTTAACAAACATGCAATGGGGTAAAAATAAAACACATGTTTTCCCTTATTTCTCTGCAAGAGCTTACTTAAGGTTTTATTATATTTGGCCATGGGACATTCAGTAAACTTACTGATGATATCAAAGAATGATTTTACAAACAGTAAAAGTTACACTATTGACACCTCCAAATTCTGGAGTATTTACATTGTGTTAGGTGCACACTTGCTCAGGGAGATTAACAAACATTACTAGAAAGGCTGTGGCCAAATCCACCCTGGTTGTTTATAAAACCTTTACAACTCATCAGCCTCCACTAACACACTGGCACTGTTCAATTACCATCAGTTTTAGAGAGCCTTAGCAAAACATCCAGTGCCCATGTAAATAGACAAATCTGAAAACTAGCTGCTCTGTTGGCTTACATACTGTAGGTAATGTTTTCTTTTGCTCAAATTTGTTCTGGAAACTAATCATGCTCTGATAAAGCCATCTGCAAATATGAGAAAGATTGACACCCACATGTCAAAGTTTACACAGCCTGACCAAGTGTACATATAGTGCAGATGATGTAAGGGCTCTGCCGTGCAGAGCTTCTCCGGGGCCATGTTGGAATGGAGCTCGCTGGATCAGAATGCAGGAACCACTGTCCATGTTAAAGCAAAACTTGCCTGTTTCCTTGCCAAGCTAAAACTCTTGCAGAAATGGTGGGCACTTTGCTCAATGTTGATCAGAGAATTTTAACTTCCTTCCCCTGGTCATATCAGTCTAGGACCATAGGATGATTATCATTTAGCTAACCCCAAATACAATTGCTTTTCTACAAATCACTAAAGCTTCACTTTTACCCAGAAAATGAGAGTAAATTACTGTCCACCTGCCAGAAAGGATAGCATTAAAAATTAATAAGAATTATGATATAAAATAACATTGTCCAACAATTCACAGGTTACCAACTCTTCACTGTGCATTATCTAATTTGTAGGAAGGACTTTATATGTAGATTTCTCTACCCACACTCAAAAGAAAGTCCAGGATGACAACCTGAATCCAAAGCAGATGGAGTGTCCAGTGAGGAATTCATCTTCATTTTACATCAGCAATGGACCTTTCTGATTTAGAGGTATTTAGCATAATTGCCTTTTACCAATTTTTTGTCCATGTCCTCAAGAAATAAACCCAGGTGGCTCTATCATGTGGTCCCAATCTCCCTCTTTGGTAACACAATGAGAAACAAAATCAAAGTCATATGGAAAGATGTGTTGTGGTAAACTTAGTATGGTTCCTGATGCTCACTCCTTATGAAGAGCTCAGAAATCATGTTTAAATTTTCATTTTAGAGTTTTTCTAAGGATCAACCAGAAATTCCCTTGTTTATCATGCCCAGAATACAGCCTAAAGAGTCTTTGAAAAAGATAGCAACCATTGCTTCTCTCCAGACTTCAAACAATTCTCCTGGTTGGCGTTTCGGATTTTTTGTTTGTTTGTTTTGGGTCTTTTTTTTTAATTACCAAGGATAGCTCTGTGATTTCATCTGTCTATTCTTGCAGTTCCCATTTTAAAATCTGGCACTTAGCATTTCCTCAATGCTGGCTTTTGATTCTCTCTTTCAAATTTTCAGTTGTAAGATCATTCTTCTTGATGGATTATTAAATCTATACCCAGTAATGGGTTCATCCCTTCCTTGTTCTTCTTGATCTAAATATAGCAAAATAAAGCCTTCTGGAGGTTCTTAGAATTTTTGTTTTTGAAAGCATCATTAATATTAGTCTTCTGGTTTCCTCAAAACTTTTGATGGTGACACAGCTCAGTGTTTGTCTCTGTCCATCTTTTGTATGTTTTAAGGATATGAACTCAACAGAAATCCTTTCATTCAGTCACATTTAATTGTTTAGATGTCTTTACCTTTGCAAATCTCTATATTCCAACATTTTCCAAGCTAAAGTCTTATAATCAACAAATTTTATCTCTTACCTAATTACAAAATTTCATGAATAATAGCTATACCTAATTAACTGCCGTTGTTCTTTCAAATACTTATTCTACTTGCCAAAAATGGATTTAACAAACTTGCCAAGAACTTTTCAAGGATGCACGCCTGATGTTTAGGAAGGCATATCTCTTTTACTCTTACCCAACCATTTGGGCTGTCTTTGATCATATAATGACTTCCGAATTCCATAACTTCATTTGTGCCTCACTACATGCATTGATATGAAATGTATAACAATTTTATGATGATTCTTGTCCAACAGAAACCTTTTCTGTGTTGGCTCATAAAATTTAATTCCCAATTTCCTCCTCTCAAAGAATAAATGATCTTTGCCCCCATGTGGGTAATTGGATCATGGAGGTAGGTGACAGCTTAACAGTTACCAGGTAATACCTCCTTAGAGGGGGTGGTTAAGGGCAGGCTGATAACTCTTGCTTCTGAGGGGAAGGGGTAGAGCAGAGCAGCAAGAATTTCCATTTCCTGACTGCCTGTGTTGCACCAGACCCTGGTCTAGGTGACTCGTGTTATAATTTCTTTCATTCATTTTTTTCTTGCCCTCTATCTTATTTCCATGCCACTCATTCCCTTGCTTAATGCCCTTTAATGGTTTACCATGGCTCTTTGCACAAAGTTCTCATCACAGCCTTTGAGGCCTGGTGTGCTTTGCCTCACACTAACATTCCCAGCCTCATTTTTTGTCTGTCTCTTTGTTTTTGCTGCTTCATTGCCACTGACCTTCATTGCCACCTGGCCCGACTCTGGCACAGAGTAAATGCTCAATAAATATTTCTTGGTTGAAGATGCAGACAAGTGAATGCATTTCATCCTTTCAGTATTCCTAAGATGAAGAAACAGAAGGTTAGATGGATACGGTCCCATGCTCAAGCCTCAGTTGGTAACAAGAAGTTAGCAATGTCTTACAATGCTATTTAGGTTCCTCTTATATCTTGTGCAAAAAGTAGATGAGGACGCACACACCAATAAACTGTGTTGCCCAAATGCGATATAGAGATAAGTGGAAATATGCCCGGCAACTACATCCTGAAGTAATTTTCTTTCTCCTCAGATGGATTTGCCACCATGGTGTTCCTTTGGAGGTTTTATTTATCTGTGGATTTTCTTTGAAAGAAGGCAGCCAGGGGATGTTTTTTAGAAGCCAAGGTGAGAATTAGTAAGATGCTTTGACATGGCACCTTTTATAACATTGAAAAATGGTCATTAGACTCACTCTCAAGGATAAGAGATTTGCATTTGGCTTGTGCTGTGCAAACAGGGCTTTTGTTGATTTATCAACAGGACTTCGCTTGGGGTTTTGGATTGTATTCCAGAGGTTGGCACCTACGCTCTAAAAAATCTAAACAGAAGGAGAAAATAAATCACCAACTGGCACTTTAAAGGCAAAGATTTATACCAAATTTAATGAACTTCCTGTCTTGCTGAGCATGAGGAAAATGTCATGTTTACACCAATGCTCTCTGCTCCTGGCAGTGGATGTGCCGAGTTGGAAGGGATGCAGAAGTGGGTTGCATTCACCCAACTGGAACTTGGAAAACTCATTAGCAAGGGAGCAATCAGCAATATGTTGGCCTTCATGGTGCACCTCCACCCTTGTTTCTAACCCTTCTCAGAGCTAATCTAAGGAGGAATGTGAGTCAGGTCATATTGTCTGAGTCGCATACCCCTAGAAGCAGACCAAAATCAAGGATTCAAGTGCAGGGAATGTATTTAAGGGGTGGTCCCAGGAAACATTGGTTAGGGAGTAGGAAAGTGAAACAGGAAGGCAGTTAATAAAGGCTGGATCATCAAGCCAGTTACCACTGTGAGCAACAGGAGCTGAATCCTCAAGGGAATCTCTAGGAGCCAATATGTAAGACTAGTCTCAGTCATCCCAACCAAGGCGCTAGAGGACTGGGGCATTTACCTACTAACTTTCTCTGATTGGTCAAGGTCTGCTCCCAGGAGTATTAATTTTCCAGAAATCCCAGCCAGTAGCACCTTCAGGAAGAACAGACTCCAGCAACCAAAGTCCTCAGCAAAGAAATGCAGGGATTGGCAGTTGGGAGTGGAGGGACATTCACTGAATTGGTAAGGGTTGGCAGTAACATGGTCTTTTACTAGACACAAAGCAAGTTCTATTATATCCCTATTTTTTCTGTGACTTCTCATTTCAACCTTTATGTGGTTTATACATGTTTACTGGAAGTACAAACACCTTACCATACTTTCTTTCACACACAGTCAAAGAATTTGATTTGAGGCAATATCATATTCATCTAAAAATCATTTTGATCCCACCAATGGCATTGTAAACCATTCTAAAACTACAACTATAGTTCTATGTAACAAAGAGTGTGCATTTTCTGTCTTCATATCAATAAGTGAGGAACACTTGGATGCAAATCTATGTAAATAATCTACCTGCCATTGGAATTTGGAGTCTAAAATGTGCCTGATTTATTTCCAAGTCAGGAATAAATCCTTTTGCCAAAATAAATGTATAGTCAGGTACTGAAGAAAAAATGAGAAACAGGGTACATGGTTAAATAGCCCAATCATAATGATGAGGTTATCTGTAAGCCTGTGGCATCATGGAGATTTAGTTGTTGTTCAGGACAGCCACTGCCTTATACTGCATGCTGGGTTCAACTCAGGTAACTTCACCCTCCCTTCCATTTACTCGTGGCCAAATCTTATGAGTTTATAGTCATTCATTCCCTTCTTTTGCCCTCAAGACTGCCTTTGAAGTCAGGCTCACTGCTTTGTCTTGATACCAAAACCTTTTTTGAACCAGGGTCACCTTTATTCAAACTACAAAAGAGGAAGATCGTTGTGTGGGAAGAACAGTGAGCTAGACATTAGCACCCTTCGTTCCAGTCTCAGGAATGCCACTTGCTAGTTGTGTTTGCTCTTACCTTTGGTTCCCTCACCTTTAAAGTGAGAGTTAGATAAGATTGCTAAAAAATTGCATTATTTGGGGTAATTTATATTTTTATTATTTTTTTAAAAATTAAAGTATAATTAACATACAATGTTATATTAGTTTCAGGTGTGTAAGAAAATAATTCAACAATTCTATATATAATTCAGTGCTCATCAAGAGAGATATATTTTTAATTTTTTATTGTTATGTTAATCACCATACATTACATCATTAGTTTTTAATTTTTTATTGTTATGTTAATCACCATATATTACATCATTAGTTTTTGATGTAGTGTTCCATGATTCATTGTTTGTGCATAACACCCAGTGCTCCACGCAGAACGTGCCCTCTTTAATACCCATCACCAGGCTAACCCATACCCCCACCCGCCTCCCCTCTAGAACACTCAGTTTGTGTTTCAGAGTCCATCGTTTCTCATGGTTCGTCTCCCCCTCTGACTTACACCCACTCATTCTTCCCCTCCTGCTAACTTCTTTTTTTTTTTCTTAACATATATTGCACTATTTGTTTCAGAAGTACAGATCTGTGATTCAATAGTCTTGCACAATTCACAGCGCTCACCATAGCACATACCCTACCCAAAGTCTATCACCCAGCCACCCCAACCCTCCCACCCCCACCACTCCAGCAACCCTCAGTTTGTTTCCTGAGATTAAGAGTTCCTCATATCAGTGAGGTCATATGATACATGTCTTTCTCTGATTGACTTATTTCACTCAGCATAACACCCTCCAGTTCCATCCACGTTGTTGCAAATGGCAAGATCTCCGTCTTTTGATGGCTGCAAAATATTCCATTGGGTATATATACCACATCTTATTTATCCATTTATCTGTCAATGGACAACTTGGCTATTTCCACAGTTTGGCTATTGTGGATATTGCTGCTATAAACATTGGGGTGCACATACCCCTTCGGATCCCTACATTTGTAACTTTGTGGTAAATACCAGTAGTGCAATTGCTGGATCCTATGGTAGCAATATTTTCAACTGTTTGAGGAACCTCCATACTGTTTTCCAGAGTGGCTGCACCAGCTTGCATTCCCACCAACAGTGTAGGAGGGTTCCCCTTTCTCCGCATCCCCGCCAACATCTGTCGTTTCCTGACTTATTAATTATAGCTATTCTGACTGGTGTCAGGAGGTATCTCATTGAGGTTTTGATTTGGATTTCCCTGATGCCGAGCGATGTTGAGCACTTTTTCATGTGTCTGTTGGCCATTTGGATGTCTTCTTTGGAAAAATGTCTGTTCATGTCTTCTGCCCATTTCTTGATTAGATTATTTATTCTTTGGGTGTTGAGTTTGATAAGTTCTTTATAGATTTTGGATACTAGCCCTTTATCTGATATGTCATTTGCAAATATTTTCTCCCATTCTGTCGGCTGTCTTTGGTTTTGTGGACTGTTTCTTTTGCTGTGCAAAAGCTTTTTATCTTGATGAAATCCCAATAGATCATTTTTGCCCTTGCTTCCCTTGCCTTTGGTGATCTTTCTAGGAAGAAGTTGCTGCGGCTGAGGTCGAAGACGTTGCTACCTGTGTTCTCCTTTAGGATTTTGAAGGACTCCTGTCTCACGTTTAGGTCATTCAACAATTTGGAGTCTATTTTTGTGTGTGGTGTAAGGAAATGGTCCAGTTTCATTCTTCTGCATGTGGCTGTCCAATTTTCTCAACACCATTTGTTGAAGACACTGTCTTTTTTCCATTGGCCATTCTTTCCTGCTTTGTAAAAGATAAGTTGACCATAGAATAGAGGGTCCATTTCTGGGTTCTCCATTCATTGATCTATGTGTCTGTTTTTGTGCCAGTACCATACTGTCTTGATGATGACAGCTTTGAAATAGAGCTGGAAGTCCAGAATTGTGATGCCGCCAGCTTTGCTTTTCTTTTTCAAGATTCCTGTGGCTATTCGGGGTCTCTTCTGATTCCATAAATTTTAGGATGATTTGTTCCATTTTTTGAAAAAAGTGGATGGTATTTTGATGGGGATTGCATTGAATGTGTAGATTGCTCTAGGTATCCTTGACATCTTCACAATGTTTCTTCTTCCAATCCATGAGCATGGAACGTTTTTCCATTTCTTTGTGTCTTCTTCAATTCCTTTCATGAGTATTTTATAGTTTTCGGAGTACAGATTCTTTGCCTCTTTGGTTAAATTTATTCCTAGGTATCTTATGTTTTTGGGTGCAATTGTAAATGGGATCGACTCCTTGATTTGTCTCTCTTCTGTCTTGTTGTTTGTGTAGAGGAATGCCACTGATTTCTGTGCATTGATTTTATATCCTACCCCTTTACTGAATTCCTGTATGACTTCTAGCAGTTTTGGGGTGGAGTCTTTTGGGTTTTCCACATACAGTATCATATCATCTGCAAAGAGGGAGAGTTTGACTTCCTCTTTGCCAATTTGGATGCCTTTGATTACTTTTGGTTGTCTGATTGCTGTGGCTAGGACTTCTAATACTATGTTGAATAGTAGTGGTGAGAGTGGACATCCCTGCAGCGTTCCTGACCTTAGGGGAAAAGCTCTCAGCTTTTCCCCATTGAGAATGATATTCGCTGTAAATTTTTCACAGATGGCTTTTATGATATTGAGGCATGTACCCTCTATCCCTATACTCTGAAGAATTTTGATCAAGAAAGGATGCTGTACTTTGTCAAATGCTTTTTCTGCATCTATTGAGAGGATCATATGATTCTTGTTCTTTCTTTTGTTAATGTACTGTATCACGTTGATTGATTTGCGGATGTTGAACCAACCTTGCAGCCCAGGGATAAATCCCACTTGGTCGTGGTGAATAATCCTTTTAATGTACTGTTGGATCCTATTGGCTAGTATTTTGGTGAGAATTTTTGCATCCATGTTCATCAAGGATATTGGTCTGTAATTTTCCTTTTTGATGGGGTCTTTGTCCGGTTTTGGAATCAAGGTAATGGTGGCCTCATAAAATGAGTTTGGAAGTTTTCCTCCCATTTCTATTTTTTGGGCACAGTTTCAGGAGAATAGGTATTAATTCTTCTTTAAATGTTTGATAGAATTCCCCTGGGAAGCCATCTGGACCTGGGCTTTGTTTGTTGGGAGATTTTGGATAACTGCTTCAATTTCCTTAGGGGTTATATGTCTGTTCAGGTTTTCTATTTCTTCCTGGTTCAGTTTTGGTAGTTGATACATCTCTAGGAATGCATCCATTTCTTCCAGGTTATCTAATTTGCTGGCATAGAGTTGCTCATAATATGTTCTTATAATTGTTTGTATTTCTTTGGTGTTGGTTGTGATCTCTCCTCTTTCATTCATGATTTTTTTGATTTAGGTCATTTCTCTTTTGTTTTTGATAAGTCTGGCCAGGGGTTTATCAATCTTGTTAATTCTTTCAAAGAACCAGCTCCCAGTTTCGTTGATCTGTTCTACTGTTCTTTTGGTTTCTATTTCATTGATTTCTGCTCTGATCTTTATTTTTTCTCTTCTCCTGCTGAGTTCAGGCTTTATTTGCTGTTTTTTTCTCTAGCTCCTTTAGGTGTAGGGTTAGGTTGTGTATTTGAGATCTATCTTATTTCTTGAGAAAGGCTTGTATTGCTATATACTTTCCTCTTAGGACTGCCCTTGCTGCATCCCAAAGATTTTGAACAGTTGTGTTTTCATTTTCATTGGTTTCCATGAATTTTTTAAATTCTTCTTTAATTTCCTGGTTGACCCATTCATTCTTTAGTAGGATGCTCTTTAGCCTCCATGTATTTGAGTTCTTTCCGACTTTCCTCTTATGATTGAGCTCTAGTTTCAAAGCATTGTGGTCCGAAAATATGCAGGGAATGATCCCAATCTTTTGGTACCAATTGAGACTTCATTTGTGACCTAGGATGTGATCTATTCTTGCGAATGTTCCATGGGCACTAGAGAAGAATGTGTATTCCGTTGCTTTGGGATGGAATGTTCTGAATATGTCTGTGAAGTCCATTTGGTCCGGTGTGTCATTTGAAGTCTTTATTTCTTTGTTGATCTTTTGCTTAGATGATGTGTCCTTTTCAGTCAGGGGGTGTTAAAATCCCCCACTAATATTGTATTGTCAATGTGTTTCTTTGCTTTTGTTATTAATTGCCTTATATAATTGGCTACTCCCATGTTAGGGGCATAGATATTTACAATTGTTAGATCTTCTTTTGGATAGACCCTTTAAATAGGATATAGTGTCCTTCCTCATCTCTTATTACAGTGTTTGGTTTAAAATCTAATTTGTCTGATCTAAGGATTGCCACCCCAGCTTTCTTTTGGTGTCCATTATCATGGTAAATGGTTTTCCATCCCCTCACTTTCAATCTGGGGGTGTCTTTGGTTCTAAAATGAGTGTCTTGCAGACAGCATATCCGTGGGTCTTGTTTTTTAATCCAATCTGATAGCATGTGTCTTTTTGTTGGGGAATTTAGCCCATTTGCATTCAGGGTAACTATTGAAAGATAGGAATTTACTGTCATTGTATTGCCTGTAAGGTGACTGTTACTGTATATTGTCTGTGTTCCTTTCTGATCTATGCTGCTTTTAGGCTCTCTCTTTGCTTAGAGGACCCCTTTCAATATTTCTTGGAGGGCTGGTTTCATGTTTGCAAATTCCTTTAGTTTTTGTTTGTTCTGGAAGCTTTTTCTCTTTCCTTCTATTTTCAGTGACAGCCTAGCTGGATAATGTATTCTTGGCTGCATATTTTTCTCGTTTAGTGCTCTGAAGATATCCTGCCTGTCTTTTCTGGCCTGCCAGGTCTCTGTGGATAGGTTTGTTGCCAATCTAATATTTCTACCAGTATATGTTCCATAACTCTTCTCCCAAGCTGCTTTCAGGATTTTCTCTTTGTCTCTGAGACTCGTAAGTTTTACTATTATATGTCGGGGTGTTGACATTTTTATTGATTTTGAGAGGGGTTCTCTGTGCCTCCTGGATTTTGATGCTTGTTTCTTTCCCCACATTAGGGAAGTTCCTGCTCTAATTTGCTCCAGTATACCTTCTGCCCCTCTCTCTCTTTCTTCTTCTCCTGGGATCCCAATTATTCTAATGTTGTTTCATCTTATGGTATCGCTTATCTCTCGAATTCTGCCCTCGTGATCCTGTAGTTGTTTATCTCTCTTTTTCTCAGCTTCTTTATTTTCCATCATTTGGTCTTATGTATCACTGATTCTCTCTTCTGCCTCATATATCCTAGCAGTTAGTGCCCGAATTTTTGATTGCACCTCTCAATAGCCTTTTTGACTTCGACTTGTTTAGATTTTACTTCTTTTATTTCTCCCGAAAGTGTATCTCTAATAACTTCCATGCTTTTTTCAAGCCCAACAGTATCTTTAAAATCATGATTCTGAGCTCTAGGTCCGACATCATACTAATGTCCATATTGAGTAGGTCCTTGGCAGACGGTACTACCTCTTGTTCTTTTTGTTGAGGTGATTTTTTCTGTCTTGTCATTTTGTCTAGAGGAGAATAGATGAATGAGAGAACAAAATGCTAACAGGGTAACAGTGTCCCCAGAAAATGTACTCTAAACAAATCAGAAAAGACCTGAAACCAGGGGAAAAGAATGGGAAAGGAAGAAAAGAGAAAGAGAAAAAAAAAAGAAAAAGATAAAGATAAAAAACAAAAACAGAACAAAACAAAACAAAACAAAACAGAATATGATCAAATATGATCAGGTTGGTTCATAGATCAGTGCCACACCCTAGATTTTGGGTGTATTTTGTTCTGTTAGAAGAAAGTGCCTCCCAAAATTTTAATGAAAGAAAGACTTATATATGTACATAATAACGGTTGATACGATGAAGGGTTGGAAATTGACTGTAAAGATAAAAATTATAAAAATTTATAAAAGGAATTGATAAGAAGTTGTTTGAAAAAGAAATAAGATGATTTAAAAAAAAAGAAAGAAAGAAAAAAGAGGGAGACAATGTGATCAGGCAGGAGAGTAGAACAAAACCATACACTAGAGATTTAGGGTATATTTTGATCTGTTAGAAGAAACTGTATCTCAAAATTTTAAAGACAGAACAACTTATATACATATGCCATAAATAAGGGTAACTACTATCAAGGGATAGAATATGACTCTAAAAATGAAAAATAAATATGTTTTTTTTAAAAAAGGGATTGATACGATGGTGGTTGAAAAAGGGAAAAAGAAAAATTAAAAAAAAAGACAGTTAAAAAATTAACTTTGAAAGTCTAAAGAATCATGGTAAAAAACCCATGAGTTCTATGTGCAGTATTCCCCTAGCGCTGGAGTTCTGCCATTCTCATTGATTGGTAAACTTGGTCTTGGCTGGCTGTTCTTGCTGATCTTCTAGGGGAGGGGGCCTGTTGCCATGGTTCCCAAATGTCTTTGCCGGAGGCGGAATTGCCCCTTCCTTGTCGGTCCGGCTAAGTAATCTGCTCGGGTTTGCTCTCGGGAGCTTTTGTTCCCTGCAAGCTTTTGGTACAGGTTTGGAGGATGAGAGTGAAAATGGCGTCCTCCCAATCTCCACCCTGGAGGAGCCAAGAATTCGGTGCCCTGCTCCTCAGCGCACCCCCAGAGAAAAGCAGTCCATCACTCCCGTCTCCCTGGTCTCTAGACACAGTCTGTGATCACCTGGCCGGTGACCGAGCGTTTCTATCTCTGGCACCCGACCCTCTGTGGAGTCTCCAAACCCAGCAGATCCCTGTGGTGCGACCCCACACCACTCCTCCCGGGGGAGAAAGGGAAGTCTCCCCGGCTCTGCCGCTTGTTGTGTCCCTGCTATAGGAGCAGTGGCCCGACTGTGTCGCTGATCACAGTTTATGGCAACCCCGAGCTGAGACCCCGCGCCTCGGCTCTGTCTCTGCAGCCGGCTTTCCCACTCTGATACCTGGGAGCTCTGCCGCACTCAGGCACCCCAGGTCTTTCTGTGACCCCGAGGGTCCTGAGACCACACTGTCCCGCGAGGATTCCAGCCCCCACTTAGCCACTGGAGCGACGTCCCTCAGTGGAGCCGACTTCTAAAAGTTCTGATTTTGTGTTCCGAAGCTCTATCACTTGCCAGACGTGGCTGATGGAGGCCCCCTCCCCTGCCATCTATCCTCCCGAATATTGCCTATGATTCACTCCTCTGCACATCCTACCTTCCCGAAAGTGGTCGATTTTCTGTTCAGAGAGTTGTTGCTATTATTTTCTTCGATCTCCTGTTGAGTTTGTAGGTGTTCAGAATGGTTTGATCCCTATTCAACTGAATTCCTGAGACCAGACGAAATCCAGGTCTCCTACTCCTCCGCCATCTTGCTCCACTGAATTAATAATTTTTAAAGTTGGTCTTCAACATTGTGTAAGCATGACTTTTTGAAATATTTCTCAACCATTTGAATGAATAATTACTAGTGAGAAATGACTGTTAATCTGAGCAACATTCATCCAGTTATTAGAGTAAGTGGAAATTAAGTAGTTCCCTAAATAATTTTGGATAAGATCTATAAAAAAAATACATCTGTCCATTGAAAATATTATTTTAGCAATGCTGAAAAAGAAGGAAAATAAATATAAAATTGGATTCAATTCAGTAATTAGTTGAATACCTTTGTGCTTGAATATGCTCAATTCATACTCTTTGTAAATGATGTTATTTTAATGTTATTGACAAATAACTAGGCTTAATTGACTGGGACTCACCTATGTGTCTTCAAGCCTGTGCTGAGGATGGACTGTCTGTAAAGAAGCCCTCTTTTATCTTCTGATCAAGCAACTTGCCCAGTTCTCTATTCATCCTTCACAACCCCAAACAGTTCTTTGAAAAGTTGCCCATATTTTCATAATTATTGTTTATGAATAAAAGTAAAGCAATTCTCCTGCCCTACTTATTCTCCCATCCTACACTTTACCCTCAGTGTATCAAATATATTTGTCACTGTTTCTCAAGGAGCAAGTAGCAATATTGTAGTAAGTTAATCTAGTTTATTATCAGGGAATGATCCAGTGGTTTCAGTGTTCCTGTTGTGACCATTGTTGTTGTATTAATCTGTCCATTTCAACCCACCACCATTTGGGCCTGGGCGCAATCCTTGAGAAATGTACAGTTTTATCCAGAGAAAGACATTTGTTCTCCATTATTTTTAACCCTTTTATTTGTTGGATGATACCCTTTTCACATCTTTACTCAGGCCAAAAATCTGGGAGTCCTCATGGTTAGTTTATCTTTCTGGCTTCCTCCCCAACCATCCAACAGACTTCTATGTTCTACCTTATTCATTTTTCTGGAAACTGTCTTCTCTTTTCCACTGTTCTCATGACCTTGATTTTGAGTCTTACTGTTGAGCCCCTTAAACTATTGCAAAACCCCTATATTCACTTCTTGGTAAGCCCTAGGATCACTACCCTTCCCTAAACCATTCTTCAAAAATGGCCAAACTGATTATTTCCTTTTGCTGCTGATGTTTTCAGTGGTTCCTATTAGCCAGCAGTCTTGAAACCACTCCAAGGACCTCTGCTTCCTCTCATCTCCTTTTATTTTAATTGATGGCACCAACATTTACCCAGGTGCCCAAGACAAAACGTGGAGTCATCTTTTGTTCCTCCTTTTCTCTTTTTAATTATCCAGTCTGCTGGCAAGACCTGAGACTCTACCTGCTTATTCTCTCCTCTTCAGCTCCAAACTGTTCTCCCTGCTTCCATTCTTCTATCCTCAATACTTTCTCCACCTAGTCCCAGAATAAACTTAAAAAAAAAAAAATCAGATCACATCTCTCCTCTGTCTCAAAGTTTTCAGGGATTCTCACAGCATTTTAAGTCACATCCAAACTTTTTGAAGTGGTCATTTTGATCCTTCCCTGCTATTGTCTCATTCTACTTTTGGAATTTCACATCTCACCCTGCTCTTGACAAATGGTTATATTATGTAAATTCTGACATGATAAAATAGGACACATACTACACCAGCCACAATGCTCCGGAAACACTGACTTCTTATGCCTCCAAAATGGCAGACTCATTCCAATCTTTGGATATTTACCCAGCTCTTCATTCTGGAAAGCTCTGTCCACTCCACCTCCACCCCAACACCATCCCCACCTCCAGATACTCATACGGGCAGAAACATCTCAATCACTCACATTTTATCCTGTGAGGCTTTCCCTGTACAGCTCATCCAACCCCCGACTCCCGTCTACAAAGTGATGCTGTTCATTTATTTGTAGAGATGCAATGAACTTAAGTTGTTCTTTGTTTGTTTATTTATTTATTGACTATTGCTTGTTCAGTAATGCAAGTTTCTCAAGGATAGGGCATCTACTTGGTTTTCAGCTATGCCTAGCATTAGGCCTGGCAACAGGTTTGGTATGCAAAAATATTTGTTGAATAAGTGAATGAATGTTTATTTTCAAACTATTAAAATTTACCAGTAAGATAAGGTAAAGATAGTATCTTAATATTTTAATTTGATACCTAATTATTACTGTGATGGAGCCCTTTTTATGCTTTTAATGATGATCACCTTCCTTTTCTAGGAATTCCCTGATGGCATCCTTTGCTTACTTTCCTACTAGTTGCTTTTCTTTCTTTTTAGTTGGTATTAATCAGCTGTGTTTCTTTCTTTGCAATTATTTATGTTTAGAAAATTATTTTCTTTTATAGTTTGAAACATTTTCTGCCTGTATGTCATCTCTCTTACTTTTATCAGGGAGATGTGTGTGCTACAAAATTTCAAACGTTGATGTGGTAAACTTCATCTTTCTTAAAATTTAAGAAATTTTCTGTCTTAAAAATGCATAAAATAGAAAAGCAACAAAGGCCTCCTATATCTCTAAACATAAACTCTCATTTGAACACACTGATTAATATTAAGATATATGAAAGTGTCACAAGGGAATATTATATAAGTTCTACATGTTTTAATAAGAAACACAGCACAATGTATGAAGTATTCTTGTAAAAATAAAAAGAGTATTGTACACTTAATGAGCTGTTTGCATTTAATCTCAAATCTATGGGCCGAATGGGTGAATGGAGGATCGGGGAGCAGGTTGAAGGACACTGGGTGGGCAAGGTCAGGTGAGCCCAGAATAGGACACGCTATAGGCCCAGTGATTTTAACAAGACAATAATGTGAGAGAAAAGGGGATAATTTAAGATGAAAAGAAACTTAAGAGATATAACAAATACTTACAATTAATAGACTTTTAAAAATCCTGCTGTGAAATGACATATGTGGATAATTAAGAAACTGGAAATGTCTAGATATTAGATGTTATCAGGACATATTATTTTTGTTTTGTTTTTTAAAAAAAATATTTATTTTTTATTTGATCAAGGATCGTATGGCATGGTGATTATATCAAAATAATTCTGCCCCCCCCTTTTTTTTCAGATTTGAGATGCCTCTTAAGTAATTAGGAGTGAAAGAAGTACCTGGGATTTCCTTTAAAACAGACCCTCTCCCCAAATAAAAGCATATGTGCCTTGGAGTTGGGAGCAGATGAGTCCAGCATGGCAAAATGCTGAGGACATTAGTCAAGTTTGCTCAAGAGATGGCAACAGCCCTAGGCTTGGAGGGGTTAGGGGAGGGGCAAGTTGACAGAAGCTGTGAGAGGGTGTGGGGGAAGAACCTTGACTTCACTCTCCTCCTCACCCGCTGTGGTCCCCTGCCAGATCCATCCAGAAGCCAGGGAGCAGGGAAGCCATGGTCCATGAGGATCCACCTCACTGGAGAGTCCCTGTGGAGGGACAAACAGCTGGAGGTAATGGTGGACCTGGCAGGCTGGTACATTGCTGGTTTATGTTTTATGACTAATAGTTTGTTTAAGAAAAAGGAATGCTCATTTTCTACTTTGAGATATGAAAGAGTAATACATAGTTTTTAGATCAAGCATATTAATGGTGTAATTTAAATCTCCTTTATTTTTACTTATTTCTGCATATTTGATATGTTGAATTCCAAGAAAAATGCGTTAAAATCT
Source organism: Zalophus californianus (assembly GCF_009762305.2). NCBI lineage: Eukaryota > Metazoa > Chordata > Mammalia > Carnivora > Otariidae > Zalophus > Zalophus californianus. Next base: position 92,428,618 of record NC_045602.1, read on the forward strand.
CTTAACTATATTTTTAGAATTATAAATTTTCTTTTATTCTTCATAGTGTTTGTTTTATATTGCTTGGGTCTATACAGTTTTGTAAATAATATATCTTCTTAGTACATTTTTCTTTTTATCGAATACTTAATATCATTTCCTCTTTAAAGTTTCTTTGCTTGAATTTTGTCTGGCATTAGCTACACTTGCTTTTTTTGCTGTTGTTGTTAGTATTCGTTTTGCACATTTTTCTGTTTATTTTCAACCTTTCTCTTCATTTTGTTTCAAGTGTGTTTGTCATAGAACATGATTTTGTTTGTTTGTTTGTTTTGTTTTGTTTTTTAAATCCAATCTGAGCATCGCTTGTCTTTTAACAGGTTAATCTTATCACTTCATATTAGTTGGAATTACAGATTTATTTGGACATGCTCGTGCCATCTAACTTTTAAATTTTCTTTTCACAGGGCTTACTTACTGCAGCGTTCACACTTTTATGGGATTTATCAACTTTTCTTTGTTTTTTTTTTTGCAATGTTTTAGAAGTATATCTTTTATTTCTATTCTATGATGATTATTTTTATAATCACTTATACTGTGTTTGAGTGTATTACAATTTATTTTTACCAATATTGAGAATTAGTTTTCCCTGCCAACTTTACTTGGGATTTAAGTCTTATTCGGACTTTATTTTCTACCCGCTCCTTCTCCTGCCTCCTAGCATGGCGAGATCATCTAGGACTCCTAATCAGTACAGTAGCCACCAGCTACGTGTGGCTACTGAGCCCTGGAAATATGCCTGCTTAGAATGAAGAAGTGCTAAAATCCATGCTATATTTGAAGACTTAAAAAAAAGAATGTAAAATATCTCATTAACATCTTTAAACATCAATTCCATGCTGAAATGGTAATATTTTCAATATACTGGTTTAAATAAAATATATTGTGAAATTTCACTTCATCTTTTCTTTTTACTCTTTTTGACATGTGACTTTACTAGAAAATTTGGAATTCCAGATGTGGCCCACAGTATATTGCCCTTATATTTTTACTGGGCAGTGCTGTTATAGGATTTTAGTTCTGGGTTGTTATTTTTAAACAGTAAAGCGATTTTTTTCCTTATTTTTCTCTTTCTTTCCCCCTTCACCCCCTCTTTCTCTCTTATTCTTTGTTTCACTGTCCAGCCCTTGGATTACAGTAGATAGAAGTCTATGCAGGTATGGAACTCTGGAACTCAGGTGCAGCTGCTGCATTATGTTCAGTTTCTTGCTCTCTCTGTAGGCCCTTCATTTTTCTTTAAAAATAAAAGATCTTAGGAATTACTCTTCCCTCTTGGTGTTCTCCAATTTCCCTCAAAGTGTAGGTGTTTCTTCTTGTCTATCCTTATGTTTCATGCTCATGAAACTCTTTAAGCATTATGTCTCTCTCTCTCTCTCTCTCTCTTTTTTTTTTTTTTTTTGGTCTTCTTAAGCTCTGGAGAAACTTCTTGCACTATTTCTTTGCCTGTCTTATGCCTTCCACAATGTCTATTTTTTGTTTGCATCTCCCCCTTAAAGGAATTGCATCTTTTGGATCCATTAACCACATTTAAACTTTATTTTATGCCTTCCATTTGTGCATCTTTTCCCCCCTTCTAACTCATTAATTTGTGGGGTTCCTTGCATCCTTCTATTCAGCCCATTCTCTTTGGGGAAGAACTGGATTCTTATTTCAAATATCTTTATTTAGTTTCTTCCTCATAATAGCTCACTCTTGTGTTGCAGGAATGATCTCCTCACTAGTCCTGAGGATTTTAAATTTCCTTTTTGTAAACAAGCCAGCTTTTACTTACAGATTCACTCTGCTAAATTTTGTGTCTCTCTTGTGAGAAATGAGACCAAAACCATATGACTCTCAAAATGATAAACTGTGCCATGTCATCTTCCACAACACAGATTCTCAAATTGTTTGACCCCAGCTTGTGAGATGCATATGCTCATAGGACCACAGACCAATTATTTTTACTCATAGCACAACTGGGATTTGTGTGCTCCAGAGACAAAACCACTTATTCTTTGCAAATCACGTATTCCACATATTCTGATTAGTCTTTGCCTAGACCACACAGAGACTCATGTTAATCCTTAAATTCTCGTACCTTTCTTTCCTTAACTCCACTCTTTTAGACAATACTGAGTTCTTTTTTTTTTTTTTTTGTAAGTTTCTGGAGTAGAGTATAGTGATTCATCTGTTGCATATAACAGGCAGTGCTCATTATATCATGTGCCCTCCTTAATGCTCATCACCCAGTTACCCTATCCCCCCCACGTCCCCTCCAGAAATCCTCAGTTTGTTTCCTAGAGTTAAAAGTCTCTTATAGTTTGCCTCCCTCTCTATTTTCATCTTATTTTATTTTTCCTTCCCTTCCCCTATGTTCATCTGCTTTGTTTCTTAAATTCCACATAGGAGTGAAACCATATGGTATTTATCTTTCTCTGACTGACTTATTTCACTTAGCATGATACCCTCCAGTTCCATCCATGTCATTGCAAATGGCAAGATTTCATTCTTTTTGATGGCTGAGTAATATTCCATTGTGTATATATACCACATCTTCTTTATCCACTTATCCATCAATGGACATTTGGACTCTTTTCATATTTTGACTATTGTAGACATGGCTGCTATAAATATTGGGGTGTGGTGGCCCTTTGAAACACTATGCTTGTATCTTTTAGTAAATACCTAGTGGTGCAACTGCTGGGTCATAGGGTAGTTCTATTTTTAACTTTTTGAGGAACCTCCATACTGTTTTCCAGACTGACTGCACCAGTTTGCATTCCCACCAATAGTGTAAGAGGGTCCCCTTTCTCTGCATCCTCACCAACATCTGTCATTATCTGAGTTGTTAATTTTAGCCATTCTGACTGGTGTGAGGTGATATCTCATTGCAGTTTTGATTTGTATTTCCCTGGGATGCCAAGTGATGTTGAATATTTTTTCATGTGTCTGTTGGCCATAACAATACCGAGTTCTTTAGGCAGTGTGCAAGTGTTGTAGAGTCAACACATTTCCAAGCAAGTTTTTTTTTTTTTAATGAGGACTTCATATTTACTCTATTATATACCCTTACATGTTGGATAATTCTTGGTTGCACATTTTTCTCATACTTGATATTCCCTATTAACCCATGTTTTAAGGAGTCATCTGCCCCATCCTTTTTTAGTGCTGTAGTAGGGGGAACACCCTACTGGCCAGACTGTGGGATAGAGCTATCCTCAGGCTGGGGAACTTGGTCTCCCCCATGTATCAGCACCTCCCCACTCCTTGCCCCTATCTTGAACCAGGGCTCTGTCCTCACTCCTCCCACCTCTGAGTGGCCACTTTACTGCCTATTGTGCAAACAACTAGACCATGAGTTGTGGGGCCACTGTTACTCCTTTTCCTAACTACCATCCTTGGGTGGACTTGGGACTATTTCAATCTCCTCTTTCAGCATTCTCAGAGCTAGGAATCCTAAAAAGAGCTTGGTCTCTGTTTTATAGCACAGCCTTTCTGCCCTCACTTGGGGTAGGGTTATCCCCCTTTCATCCAATTTTATTTGTCATCTATCTTATTAAGTTTCCTCAAAGTTTCAGGTCACTGAGAGTTACCTCTTGTTTCCCAGCACTGTTACGGATTTTCCAAAACACTGTGTATCCTGTCATTTTTAGGTTTTGGGGGCAGAACTTGACTGCTGGAACATGTTCTCTGTCAGCCATCCTAATGTAGTTCCTACATCGCACTGCTCTTTTGCACATGTTGTTCCTCAGCCTGAAATGCCCTTCCCCACTTTCTTCACTCTTATCATCCTCCAAAACCCATCTCAGGAGAGGCTGTCTAGAAAACCTTCCCTAATTTCTTAATTTCTCCAGGCTGATTCAACCTCTTGACTCTGCTACCTTGATATATAACATACATATTTCTTTATGTTTTGTACGTATGCATGTATGTATGTATGTATGTTCACTCCATCCTATTCTAACACATTTATTTGCACGTTTGATTTTTTTTTTTTTTGGTGCTAGATCATGTGTTTCTCGAGTAAGAATATAATGTCCTAATCATCTTTGTTTTCTTTATGCTAGCACAGAGGGAATATTCAATATGTATTTATTAAATCTAAATCTGAGGGTTTTGACACTTTCTGTTCCTATGCCCCAGGCTAGGGGCAAGCAGGCATTTGCTTGGTGGCATGAATGGCCGCATCTAGAGACTGCTTAGCAGTCTGACTTCATGGGAATTTGTCAGTTTATTTTAAGTGTACAATTCAGCCCTATATCCTCTCCCTCCTCTTCCATTCAATTTTCATTATCTAAAATAAAGGGCAAGGATGCTTTACTGTCTTTTAAGAAAAGAAACCAAATTGTTTTTCTTATATAATATAACAGCTTCCTTTTAAGGGTAAAAATATCTGCTGAAAATTTAAATAACATATTCCTCCTGCCTTTGTCTCTCTGCTCTGCTTCCCTCCCAGCCATGGAAATATTAAGAACAAGAAACCATCTAAAGAGAAAGCGTTCTGAGTAGTACCCTGATTTGTCCTTATCTGCAATATATATGCAAGCCAGACCAAGTTGATAAACACAGACAGCCCACCTGACTTCAAAAAATAAACAAATAAATATACAGACAGACGTTGATTTCCCTGTGGAAATTTTACAGGGGAGTTAAGTTATGGAGTGTACACAGACCTGAAATTGTCATGCAAACTGGGTTGTCAGGGATTTCAGTGTCTATACGTGGGTTGAGTACACCAGTTCACATAAGGAGACCCTGAGACTTTGGCTAGATATTTGAATGAAAGCAACTGGAAAGTTACAGGTGAGCTGTTCCCCCTTCACTTTCTATGCAGCCATAGTGTTTGGTTGCTTTTGCTTTCAATGAAAGAAATTTACAAGCCACTATGAAAGTGATCACTAAGGGTGTCTGGATCTGACTGAGGAGAAAATATCCTGAGATGATAATTCCAGGCAAGTAGTTCATTCGGGAGGTGGCTCCAGGCACTCAGAGTTGAGTGGGGAAAGAAAAGCAGCCAATTCAGGGAGCATTAGGATGCAAATTACCACAGTGGCCTACCTGGCCTCATTCCATGAGGGACCTATGGGGACAGCATGGAACACATACTTCTGAGCTATTCCAAGTGAGGAGTGAGGGAGTCGGGGTATTTATTCACCAAACCCTATCAGTCATTGGCTGGGGAATGCTCCAAGTTGGTGTCAAATTCCGGGAATTTGGTCTGCTGCACCATGCTGGAGGCAGGCTCCAGGGCCCAGGGACAGACCTCATGCAAAGCAACATGGGGGCTGTCCCTGAAGTCAGGCCAGTAAAAAAACTCATGGGAATGGCTGTAACAACATATGGCTTTTTCTTTTTCTCCATTCAGACTAATTTTTACCATTTGGAGAATGGTAGGAAAAACAAAACCAAACAATCATCCATCGCTTATGGATTTGTCCTCCGGAAATGTTGATGCCCAACCAATGAGAGGCAGAGTCACATGTTTCAACTATTAAATTTAAATCATCCATCCACTCATTCCATAAACTCTATAACTGTTTAAAAATAAACTTCAGGAGCAGAGAAAGATGAGGATGTTTGATCTGTGGAGAGGTGTGAGAAAGTAGCAGAAAGGATGGGGAGTGAGGTGCCGGGTGCGGTGCTCCCTGGGTTACTGTGGGGATGGCTCAGCCCCAGCCACTGCCTTCTCATAGGTGCTGCATGGCTTCCACATTCTCTCAGCTGTCTTTCAGCTCTGACCTGCTGTATGGTCCCCACTAAAGATGGTGGCCCAGGGGAAGAGAGTCATGTCGGCTGGAGCAGAGTGGAAAAGGGCTTATTGATTGGTATCCAAGGATGGGCTTTGAGTAGCCCTCCTTATTCCAAAACTCTCCCCTGATGCAGTTGTTGGAATGGTTATCACTGTTCTTCCATGTTTATTGCTCCATTCACATTTATATTTTGCCCACCCGATGGTAGTCTTATCCTCTGGGTTCAGCATATAGTGGGTACTTAGTAAATGCTTGGTTTTTTTGTGGGTGTTGGTTTTCTTTTTCTTTTTCTTTTCTTTTCTTTCTTTTTTTTTTATTTTTACCTTTTGGAAAAAGGTAAGTATGAAAATACATGAAAGTATTTTTATTTCTCTTTAATTCCTGCTTCCAACTGTGCTCTGCCTTATGAGCCTTCCCATTTTCTTAATAACAACTTGGGTGTATTCCATAACTTTCTGTCATTTAAAAAAAATTTAATTGTGGGTCTATTACAAATAACAACATAAAATTTACCATCTTAATCATTTTTAAGTGCACAGTTCAATAGTGTTAAGTACATTCACCCTATCGTGCACCAGCTTCCAGAACAACTTCATCTTGCAAAACTGAAATGGTACCCATTAGACACTAACTCCTTTTCCACCCCGCCCCCAGCCCCTGGCAGGTATGACTTCACTTTCTGTCCCTGTGATTTGACTACGCTAAGTACCTCACATAAATACAATCATGTAGTATTTTTTCTTTTGTGTCTGGCTTCTTTCATTCAGCATAATGTCCTCAGGTTTCATTTACATTACAGCATGTGTCAGAATTTCCTTCTTTTTTAAGGCTGAATGATATTCCATTGTGTGTATGTTTTGCATTTTGTTTATCAATTCATCCATTGATGGATATGTGGGTTGTAAATGTGAGTATTTTTGTTTTTTTTTTAAGATCTTATTTATTTATTTGAGAGAAAGAGAGAGAGAGCAAGCACAAGCAGTGGTAGTGGCAGGCAGATGGAGACACAGACTGCCCACTGAGCAGGGAGCCTGACACGGGGCTTGATCCCAGGACTCTGGGATCATGACCTGAGCCGAAGGCAGGGGATTAACTGACTGAGTCACCCAGGTGCCCTGCAAATGTTTTTAAATGAATGAAAAGATGAATGAAAATCAGATCTTGCCCATTAATGGCTGGCTTTAAACCTACATATTAGGATATGTCAAACAAGTACTGTTCCATATATAAGACCCTCTTTTTTTTGAACTCTTGCTATTTTGCAACTTTAGAAAGGGGTTTTCCCTTCTCAAATGAAAAGTCAAAAAAAAAAGAGACTAACCATCATTGAGTGTAGTCTTGCAAATGCTGCCACAAGCGAGAAAAATGCACTGTCTTAATCTGATCAGGGACATCGTCAGTGCTATCAAGGGCTGCCATTGCCAGGCATCATGTGAAACTGGGGCCCAAACAAAATAACCCACCCGTGGGACACCACTTTACATCACTGACATCTTTTCATTTTGATTTTATTCCTATTTTTATCATATCATTGTTAGACTCCCCAGACAGGTGAATATTTGTTATGAGAATTTTCCAGCAGATAGCAAAAAGATGTCATGATCTAATGAAGTTTAAATATCACAACACTTTGACAATGGAAGTAAAGTAACTTTTCTTTTTCACTTAAGGAATCAGGATAATAACCAAATGATTGTATTAGTCTAATACCTGAAATAATTAATGCTTCTAAATAAAGATTCTGTGAGTAATGAACTCATTAGTGAGGATCTTTAAATGTAAAACTTTTTTAAAAACCTTATCATCAGTGGCTTCATGCCAACATTTATTATTCTTATAATGTCCAGAGCATCTGTTTTTTTTAAAGGTACCAAGACAAGATTGCTGAGTCTCCAGTTTAAATCGACAATTACCCTCATTACAACATGAATTATTGTGTGATCACTAATATCTGCTTATCATTAATAATCTATAACATAATTAGGACATGACTGTCTGATCAAAATTTCATGTGCTGTTACGGAAAATTCACCCAGTAGAAAAATAATTGATATTTAAATTTAGTGAAATGTAAATTTAGAAATTATCTTAAAATGTTAAAAATTCCATGGTAAAATGTTACACTATTACAAAATGTATCCCAAGAGATGAAAAAAATCATTTAGAAAGTATTGGAGTTAGAAAAATAAATCTACTAGACATTAGAAGGAAAAGTGAAAGAAAAGTATTAAATTATTGAATAAAGTTTTGAAGAAAATAAAATGGCAGGCAGGAAGGAAAAGACATCGGAACTACTGTTTTGGGCCAATTCTAGCCCAGGTTCTTCACCTACAGAGCAAGGTGTGCATTTCTCTTCAATTTCTATGCCAGTCAGGCCGATAAATTTCCAGAAAACTTAGAAAAGACCCAAGGAATGCATTAAGCTAAATGCACATTTTGCCAAATGTGGCCGTGTGATGCAAACATCCAACAGAGGGACGGATGTGCCACTCTTCTTGGAAATATCCTACCTCTGAAGGACTTAGCTGCTTCCCCGAAGACAGTACAGGGAGGAGGACGTCATCAGAAATTCATTGCATATGACCTGTTCCAAGAGGCAGGAAAAAATCACTACAACTTGGGTTCTTCACGATGCACAAATGATTTAAATATTTGTCTTTTTTCTAAATAATGGGAAAAGGAAGAAATAACCAAAGAATATGAACATGGACAAAGTCTGACAAAAGCCAGGTGTCACTCTGAAGCTGGGTCATCCTAGTCTCAGAGATGGTTAGGCTTTTATCTACACACAACCACCAGTCCTGGGATGTGGGCAGGGCATGGCCCATGTGGCATCCCTGGAGGGCCCTCCCCGCAGCCAGATCCACAGTCCTACTTTGAAGGGAGATGAAGACAGAGCATCACAGCATCCTGCATAAACTCTCTTCACATTATGACCTGATCTGATGGTACCTAAAATGGAGCCAGAATGTGAGATAAGAGATGACGTTTTATGAAAAAGAGGCTGGATTATCCTTAGAGGAAACAGAGATGAGAGATGAAAGAAAAATGAAGCCAATGAGGAGGATAGCTGATAATCCATGCAAGTCTCTGATTCAGGCTACTCCAGTTTGTAATCAGAAATGGGGATTATAGGGGTGGAGCAAGATGGTAGAGGAGTAGGAGACCTGGATTTCATCTGGTCTCAGGAATTCAGCTGGATAGGGATCAAACCATTCTGAATACCTACGAACTCAACAGGAGATTGAAGAAAACAATAGCAACAATTCTCTGAACAGAAAAGTGACCACTTTTGGGAAGGTAGGACGTGCGGAGAAGTGAATGGGAGGCAATATTCAGAAGGATAGATGGTGGGGGAGGGGGCCTCTGTCGGCCACTCCTGGCAAGTGATAGAGCCCCGGAGCACAAAATTGGAACTTTTAGAAGTTGGCTCCACTGAGGGACGTTGCACCAGTGGCTAAGCGGGGAAGAGAACGCTCGCGGGACAGTGTGGTCTCAGGACCCTCGGGGTCACAGAAAGACTGGGGGTGCCTGAGTGCAACAGACTCCCACGTATCAGAGCCAGGAAGCCTGCTGCAGAGATGGAGCCAAGGTGTGGGGTCTCAGCTCATGGGTTGCCGTAAACTGTAATCGGCGACACAGTCGGGCCACTGCTCCTCCAGCAGGGACCCAACAAGCAGGAGCTCTGGGGAGATTCCGCTTCCTCCCCTGGGAAGAGCGGTGTGGGAGCGCACCACAGGGATCTGCTGGGTTTGGAGACTCCACACAGGGTCGGGTGCCACAGATAGAAATGCTCGATCACAGGCCGGGTAAGCACAGAGTGTGGCCAGAGACCGGGGAGATGGGAGTGATTGACTGCTTTTCTCTGGGGGCGCACTGAGGAGTGGGGCCCTGAGTTCTTGGCACCTCCAGGGCAGAGATTGAGAGGCCACCATTTTTACTCTCGTCCTCCAAAGCTGTACCGAAAGATTGCAGGGAACAAAAGCTCCCGAGAGCAAACCCTAGCAGATTACTAAGGCCGGCCCCGGCAATGGCAGGGTAATTCCGGCTCCGTGAAGATATTTGGGAACCATGGCAACAGGCCCCTCCCCCAGAAGATTAGCAAGAACCGCCAGCCAAGACCAAGTTTAGCCAATAATGAGAACGGCAGAACTCCAGCGCTAGGGGAACACTGCACATAGAATCCATGGCTTTATTACCATGATTCTTTAGTCTTTCAAAGTTAATTTTTTTTAACTGTCTTTTTCTTTTTGGATTTTTCTTTTTTCCTTTTTCAACCAACATCTTATCAATCTCTTTTTTAAAAAAACATTTTTATTTTTCATTTTTAGAGTCATATTCTATCACTTCATTGTACTTACCCTTATTATTGGCATATATATATATATATATATATATAAGCTGTTCTCTCTTTAAAATTTTGAGATACAGTTTCTTCTAACAGATCAAAATATATCCTAAATCTCTAGTGTATGGCTTTGTTCTAGTCTCCTACCTGATCACATTCTCTCGCCCTTTTTTTTCTTACTTTCTTTATTAAATCCTCTTTCTTTTTTCAAACAACTTCTTATCAATTGCTTTTATAATATTTTTTATAATTTTCATCTTTACAGTCATATTCCAACCCTTTCTCGTATCAACCCTTATATTGTACATATATAAGTCTTTCTTTCTTTAAAATTTGGGAGGCACTTTCTTTAACAGACCAAAATACACCCAAAATCTAGTGTGTGGCACTGATCTATGCACCAGCCTGATTATATGTGATCATGTTCTGTTTTTTTTGTTTTGTTTTGTTCTGTTTTTGGTTATTTTTATCTTTTTCTCTTTTTTTCTCTCTTTCTTTTTTCTTTCCTTCCCATTCTTTTCCCCTGGTTTCAGGTCTTTTCTGATTTGTTTAGAGTATATTTTCTGGGGATGTTGTTACCCTGTTAACATTTTGTTCTCTCATTCATCTATTCTCCTCTGGACAAAATGACAAGACAGAAAAAATCACCTCAACAAAAAGAACAAGAGGTAGTACCATCTGCCAGGGAACTACTCAATATGGACATTAGTACGATGTTGGACCTAGAGTTGAGAAACATGATTTTAAAGATACTAGCTGGGCTTGAAAAAAGCATGGAAGTTATTAGAGATAGCCTTTCGGGAGAAATAAAAGAACTAAAATCTAAGTAAAGTCAAGTCAAAAAGGCTATTAATGAGGTGCAATCAAAAATGTGGGCACTAACTGCTAGGATAAATGAGGCAGAAGAGAGATTCAGTGATATTGAAGACTAAATGATGGAAAATAAAGAAGCTGAGAAAAAGAGAGAGAAACAACTACTGGATCACGAGGGCAGAATTCGAGAGATAAACGATACCAAAAGATGAAACAACATTAGAATAAATGGGATCCCAGAAGAAGAAGAAAGAGAGAGAGGGGCAGAAGGTATACTGGAGCAAATTAAAACAGAGAACTTCCATAATGTGGGGAAGGAAACAGGCATCAAAATCCAGGAGGCACAGAGAATGCCTCTCAAATCAATAAAAATAGGTCAACACCCCAACATCTAATAGTAAAACTTAGAGTCTCAGAGACAAAGAGAAAATCCTGAAAGCAGCTTGGGAGAAGAGTTATGGAACATATACTGGTAGAAATATTAGATTGGCAACAAACCTATCCACAGAGACCTGGCAGGCCAGAAAAGACAGGCAGGATATCTTCAGAGCACTAAATGAGAAAAATATGCAGCCAAGAATACTATATCCAGCTAGGCTGTCATTGAAAATAGAAAGAGAGAGAAAAATCTTCCAGCACAAACAAAAACTAAAGGAATTTGCAAACACGAAACCAGCCCTCCAAGAAATATTGAAAGGGGTCCTCTAAGCAAAGAGAGAGCCTAAAAGCAACATAGATCAGAAAGGAACACAGACAATATACAGTAACAGTCACCTTACAGGCAATACAATGGCAGTAAATTCCTATCTTTCAATAGTTACCCTGAATGTAAATGGGCTAAATTCCCCAACCAAAAGACACATGCTCTCAGATTGGATTAAAAAACAAGACCCATTGATATGCTGTCTGCAAGACACTCATTTTAGACCCAAAGACACCCCCACATTGAAAGTGAGGGGGTGGAAAACCATTTACCATGCTAATGGACACCAAAAGGAAGCTGGGGTGGCAATCCTTAGAGCAGACAAATTAGATTTTAAACCAAGCACTGTAATAAGAGATGAGGAAGGATACTATATCCTACTTAAAGGGTCTATCCAACAAGAAGATCTAATAATTGTAAATATCTATGCCCCTAACATGGGAGCAGCCAATTATATAAGGCAATTAATAACAAAAGCAAAGAAACACATTGACAACAATACAATAATAGTGGGGGACTTTAACACCCCCTGACTGAAAAGGACAAATCATCTAAGCAAAAGATCAAAAAGGAAATAAAGACTTTAAATGACACACTGGACCAAATAGAATTCACAGACATATTCAGAACAGTCCATCCCAAAGCAACGGAATACACATTCTTCTCTTGTGCCCATGGAACATTCTCAAGAATAGATCACATCCTAGGTCACAAATCAGATCTCAACTGGTACCAAAAGTTTGGGATCAATCTCTGCATATTTTCAGACAACAATGCTTTGAAGCTAGAACTCAATCATAAGAGGAAAGTAGGAAAGAACTCAAATACATGGAGGCTAAAGAGCATACTACTAAAGAATGAATGGGTCAACCAGGAAATTAAAGAAGAATTTAAAAAATTCATGGAAACCAATGAAAATGAAAACACAACTGTTCAAAATCTTTGGGATGCAGCAAAGGCAGTCTTACAAGGAAAGTATATAGTACTACAAGCCTTTCTCAAGAAACAAGAAAGGGCTTAAATACACAACCTAACCCTACACCTAAAAGAGCTAGAGAAAAAACAGCAAAAAAAGCCTAAACCCAGCAGGAGAAGAGAAATAATAAAGATCAGAGCAGAAATCAATGAAATAGAAACCAAAAGAACAGTAGAACAGATCAACGAAACTAGGAGCTGGTTCTTTGAAAGAATGAACAAGATTGATAAACCCCTGCCAGACTTATCAAAAAGAAAAGAGAAATGACCTAAATCAAAAAAATCATGAATGAAAGAGGAGAGATCACAACCAACACCAAAGAAATACAAACAATTTTAAGAACATATTATGAGCAACTCTACGCCAGCAAATTAGATAACCTGGAAGGAATGGATGCATTCCTAGAGATGTATCAACTACCAAAACTGAACCAGGAAGAAATAGAAAACCTGAACAAACCTATAACCACTAAGGAAATTGAAGCACTCATCAAAAATCTGCCAAAAAACAAAAGCCCAGGACCAGATGGTTTCCCAGGGGAATTCTACCAAACATTTAAAGAAGAATTAATACCTATTCTTCTGAAACTGTGCCAAAAAATAGAAATGGGAGGAAAACGTCCAAACTCATTTTTTGAGGCCACCATTGCCTTGCTCCCAAAACCAGACAAAGACCCCATCAGAAAAGAGAATTACAGACCAATATCCTTGATGAACATGGATGCAAAAATTCTCACCAAACTACTAGCCAATAGGATCCAACAGTCCATTAAAAGATTATTCACCATGACCAAGTGGGATTTATCCCTGGGCTGCAAAGCTGGTTCAAAATCCGCAAATCAATCAACGTGATACAATACATTAACAAAAGAAAGAACAAGAATCATATGATCCTCTCAATAGATGCAGAAAAAGCATTTGACAAATTACAGCATCCTTTCTTGATCAAAACTCTTCAGAGTATATCATAGAGGGTACATGCCTCAAAATCATAAAAGCCATCTGTGAAAAACCTACAGCGAATATCATTCTCAATGGGGAAAAGCTGACAACTTTTCCCCTAAGGTCAGGAACGCGGCAGGGATGTTCACTATCACCACTGCTAATCAACATAGTATTAGAAGTCCTAGCCACAGCAATCAGACAACAAAAAGAAATCAAAGGCATCCAAATCAGCAAAGAGGAAGTCAAACTCTCCCTCTTTGCAGATGATATGATACTGTATTTGGAAAACCCAAAGACTCCACCCCAAAACTCCTAGAACTCATACAGCATTTCAGTAAAGTGGCAGGATATAAACTCAATGCACAGACATCAGTGGCATTCCTATACACCAACAAAAAGACAGAAGAGAGACAAATCAAGGAGTCGATCCCATTTACAATTGCACCCAAAACCATAAGATACCTAGGAATAAGTCTAACCAAGGAGGCAAAGGATCTGTACTCAGAAAACTATAAAATACTCATGAAAGGAATTGAAGAAGACACAAAGAAATGGAAAAACGTTCCATGCTCATGGATTGGAAGAAGAAACATTGTGAAGATGTCAAGGATACCTAGAGCAATCTACACATTCAATGGAAACCCCTTCAAAATACCATCCACTTTTTTCAAAGAAATGGAACAAATCATCCTAAAATTTGTATGGAACCAGAAGAGACCCCGAATAGCCAGAGGAATCTTGAAAAAGAAAATCAAAGCTGGTGGCACCACAATTCCGGACCTCCAGCTCTATTACAATGCTGTCATCATCAAGACACTATAGTACTGGCACAAAAACAGACACATAGATCAATGGAACAGAATCGAGAGCCCAGAAATGGACCCTCTACTCTATGGTCCACTAATCTTTGACAAAGCAGGAAAGAATGGCCAATGGAAAAAAGACAGTGTCTTCAACAAATGGTGTTGAGAAAATTGGACAGCCACATGCAGAAGAATGAAACTGGACCATTTTCTTACACCACACACAAAAATAGACTCCAAATTGTTGAAAGACCTAAACGTGAGACAGGAGTCCATCAAAATCCTAAAGGAGAACACAGGCAGCAACCTCTTCGACCTCAGCCATTTCTTCCTAGAAACATCACCAAAGGCAAGGGAAGCCAGGGCAAAAATGAACTATTGGGATTTCATCAAGATAAAAAGCTTTTGCCCAGCAAAAGAAACAGTCCACAAAACCAAAAGACAAGTGACAGAATGGGCGAAGATATTTGCAAATGGCATATCAGATAAAGGGCTAGTATCCAAAATCTGTAAAGAACTTATCTAACTCAACACCCAAAGAACAAATAATCCAATAAAGAAATGGGCAGAACACATGAACAGACATTTTTCCAAAGAAGACATCCAAATGGCCAACAGACACATGAAAATTTGCTCAACATCACTCGGCCTCAGGGAAATCCAAATCAAAACCTCAATGTGATACTACCTCACACCAGTCAGAATGGTTTAATTAACAAGTCAGGAAACGACAGATGTTGGCAGGGATGTGGAGAAAGGGGAACCTCCTACACTGTTGGTGGGAATGCAAGCTGGTGCAACCACTCTGGAAAACAGTATGGTTGTTCCTCAGAAAGTTGAAAATAGAGCTACCATATGATCCAACAATTGCACTACTGGGTATTTACCCGAAAGATACAAATGTAGGGACCTGAAGGGGTACGTGTACCCCGATGTTTATAGCAACAATGTCTGCAATAGCCAAACTGTGGAAATAGCCAAGATATCCATTGACAGATGAATGGATAAAAAAGAAGTGGTATATATATACAATGGAATATTATGCAGCCTTCAAAAGGACTGAGATCTTGCCATTTGCAATGACGTGGATAGAATTGGAGGGTGTTATGCTGAGTGAAATAAGTCAATCAGAGAAAGACATGTATCACATGACCTCACTGATATGAGGAATTCTTAATCTCAGGAAACAAATTGAGGGTTGTTGGAGTTCGGGTGGGGTGGGGTGGGAGAGATGGGGTGGCTGGGTAATAGACATTGGGGAGCGTATGTGGTATGGTGAGTGCTGTGAACTGTGCAAGACTGTTGAATCACAGATCTGTACCTCTGAAACAAATAATGCAGTATACGTTAAGAAAAAAAAAGAAGATAACAAGAGGGGAAGAATGAAGGGGAGGAATTGGAGGGGGAGACGAAAGAAACCATGAGAGATGATGGACTCTGAAAAACAAACTGAGGGTTCTAGAGGGGAGGGTGGTAGGGGGATGGGTTAGGCTGGTGATGGGTATTAAAGAGGGCACCTTCTGCGTGGAGCACTGCGTGTTATACACAATGAATCATGGAACACTACATCAGAAACTAATGATGTAATGTATGGTGATTAACATAACAATAAAAAATTTAAAGAAAGAAATGGGGATTATATTTTTATTTTCACTTAGTAATAATTATTTTATTTTTTTAAAGATTTATTTATTTATTTTAGAAAGAGAGAGCATGGAGTGGGGAGGGGAGAGGGAGAGGTAATCTCAAGCGGACTCCCTACTGAGTTTGGAGCCGGACTCTGGGCTGCTTGATCTTATGCCCTGAGCTTATGACCTGAGCTGAAATCAAGAGTCGGACACTTAATCGACTGAGCCAACCAGGTGCCCCAGTAGCAATATTTTTTCAAGAAAAAAGACAATTAGTTAAGATTGGTCTATTTGATTTTAAATATATGAATGATATCAATCCTATGTAGATTCACATCAGTTGCCTCTAAATTAATATATATTCTTCAATTGTGGCAGATGAAAGCAAGTGTTGTCACATTAGGTTGTGGGCAGGAAAAATGTGCTCTATAATCCAGCAAACTCATCCCTACTCCTTCACCAGAATTCTGGGCTTTCTCTTGTGAAGCAGTTACACAGCTTTTGGTATTTTTTGGGAACCCACTAACTTTTTTGCCCTGGGGATGAGAAGACGATTGCCAAGACCACAATGACTATGGTTTAGCCAGGGAGGTGACCCAATTCCCCCAGTGGAGGTTGCCAAATGACTAAAGCCAATTTGTTTTCCCTGAACTGTTATAGGTCTCCTGAGAATTTAGATGTGGCGAAGGTTAGCTGCCAAGTTATCCTGAAAATGAGTCTCAGAGCAAATTCCCTGATGCAGGCATTTGCTACCGTTTGTTTTTTTGTTTTGTTTTGTTTCGTTTTGTTTTGATTAGTGAGCAGCCACAAGACAATTTCTGCTGCATCCCCTGCAGTTACTCTGTGACATCACAGCTCACGGCCCTGATGGGCACTTACATTTCCGTGCTTCACAGGAGGGGACTTGAGGCAGACATCATAGTGCTCCCAGAGGCTTCCTAGAGTCAGCCCAGCTCCCTGGAAATCCTCCTCTGGATGCCCGGACACCAGCCCAGCTAGAGGGCGCCCCTCACAGCATGGGGATGAGCTCGGCTGAACTTGGGTCCTGCCCTTGATGGGAGGGTGGGAGGCATCTCCAAATTTATTTTACCCACCCCACATATCTTGAGTACCACTGATGTTACCAACAGCAGGTACTGAAGCTTCAGAGCCCCGTGTATAACTACACTGCCCACACTGAAGTAGAGTCAATTCCCGTCATTTGTATGTATGTTCTATAAAGTTGTGGCAAATACTGAATGAGAGAAAACTGAGCCCTTGCTCCTGGAGAAACACAGAGCTAGGTTCCTTCCAGGATCTAGTCATAATTCCAACAACTGATCAACACATAGCTTCATTTTATGAGCATTTCTATTTAATTAAATAAGAAGACACCTTCTTTTATATATATTGTTGACTCATTAACATTGAGTACATATAAAACTCATGCCTGAACAAAGCTTAGCTAACCTACATAGTTTCTCCATGAGGCATATCACAGCTTTTGTGTGTAGGGGGAATAAGGCAGCACTCTGGCATTATGCGTGGGGGTCATTTAAAAAGGGAAATCACCAACAAAAGCACAAAATGCCAACAAGAGAACACACTAAACAGACTCTGAAAAAGACACTTGTTAATAGCTGGGAGCTGAGACAAGAAAGCAAAGCATTGCCTCATTTGACGTTAGCTGGGGATGTGCACATGGGGCAACTTAAAAATGTTGCCTACTATGCATGTCTGCAAATGACCCCAAGGCTCTGGGAGTACTGATCCGGGGATGACAAATAAATTTAGCTTGTAGGTCAATTCACAAATATGGAATCTGGGAATCATGAGAATTGATTTCATTAATGTAATTGCAGACCTCAAAGCAGTAGGGAAAGGGGGTTTGCAAACCACTTGAGAACACATAGTAACAGATATAATTAACTCTGGAGTAATGAAATATTCTTTTTTTTTTTTTAAGAGAGAAAAAGGGTATGTGAGTGCAGGTAGGGGAGGGGAAGAGAGAGAGAGAGAATCCCAAGCAGGCTCCATGGCCAATGCAGAGCCAACGCAGGGCTCCATCTCATCACCCTGAGATCATGACCTGAGCCGAAACCAAGAGTTGGACACAACCAACTGAGCCACCCAGGTGCCCCTGAAATATTCTAATTTTTAAGAGGAACTAGCTTAGATGACTTCACAGTGCAGATGTTTTAAAATAGAATTGCTGGATGACGGTGGTAATCACTGAGTATTTTCTGAAAAACACAGTAACTTTTGGAATCTCTTCTTTTCCGGTTAAAATATGCATTAAAAATATACATTAAAAAATAGAGATTTAAAGAATGCATGTCAACATAGCGTAGACAGTGGGCATCCTTTCTGATCTCAACCTCAGAGGTAACTAACTCCTAACTGATTGGAGAATTTGATTCCAGAATATTTTCCACAGATACTCTGTGTGGTTATATTTTCATAAACAATTATTTCATAAAAGGGGGATGTTTCTGTTTATGTACTTCTTTATTCACTTAATAAAATATCTAGGATAACTTTCCATTGTAGGTTATACAGCTGCAACTTACTACTTTAGCAGAGGTGTACTATATAAAATGTAGTTTATTTCAATAGTCTTCACTGAAAGATCATTTCTAGTGTTTGGAACTCAGTTATTTCAGAAAAAGCCACAGTGACCATTCTTGGATGGATCTTTGCAAAACTCTGTTTTTCTATTGAACAAACATACAGAAGCAGAATTACTAAGTAAAAAGGATATGTCCATTTACATTTTAATAAAGTCTGAAAAAGGTTTTACCAATTTGTATCATGATAGCTAACTGTTTGAGGCTGCTTGAAAAGCAGTCACGTTAGCAGCCAGAAATGCCCCCACTCTCATGGAATATAGAAAAGTGACTTGTCATTTGCAGGCCTGAATCTTGTCTTTGTTACACATTGCCTCATACCCCAAGAAAGCAAGGGCCCTTCTGGACAACCCCAGCATGGCTTGTAATCTGCCATATTCCAGTTCTGCTAGTCATTAAATGCTCCCTGTCTTGCATGTTGTTCAAGTCTGAGAGATAAACATTGCTCAGAAACTCCAAACACGTATCCCTGGGGTCGAGGTGCATAATGCTCCTGTTAAGGCTGAGTCCAGGGGCTGCTGTGGGTGGACGGTTAGAAGGCAGATCTGGGTCAGACTACCCATGTTGACCTGGCCTGTGCAAAGTGGGAAGAAGAACATCTACTTCCTAGATTAGCAGGAGGATTCAAATGGACTTGGAATATAGGAAGTACTCAGTACACAGCACACTGGAAGCATAATAGATAAAAGTGCCATTCCTTCTCTATAGTTTCAAGTAATTAATGTGATTGCCTTTCACAGACAATACATCTTCCTATTTCTAACTGGGTTTCACCTGCCAGACCGTTAAGAGTTGCAGAAGAAATCCTGCCTTTGCTAACAGCCTAGCAGGTGTAGCAAAGCCAGGTTGTCCCAGCTGCAGTGCCCCCTAATTTCCATTCTGCCTTCTCTTTCAGTCATTCTCTTCTCTCCTTTTGGAAACCTTTGCTGTCCTCCCTGTAGCTCTCCCCTATACCCTGGCCACCTTCTCCTTAAATAACCCTTCGAGCCATATTTTATCAGGGTAGAGGAACAATGGTGTGTGGCTGACATCTAGATCTGAAGTGTGAAGTGTAAAAGGGCAGTGTCGGGGTGATGAAGAAACTGCCAGGTGGTCCCACTCAAAGCCTCTCAAGCATCAGGAACCATTTGCCTACGAGCATCTGAGCCAAAGGGAGTGTGGTTACCAGGGTTTGGACAGGGTCTTGGGCCCAGGCAGGTTGTCTTTGGCAGTCTTTCTGAAATTAGATCAGTTTCTGCTATCTTTCATAATAAATTCTGCTGCTTCATAACAAAGGGAAGAACCTGGCTTTCTGGCAAGAGTTTGGAATATTTATTTTCTAAATACAAATTGCAGGGGTAAATGCTCCTCCTTACCCATCCCTTCCCCTCACTTGTGGAGTTGCTAAGCCAGCTCTGTCTCTTTTGTTTGGTATTCAAAGCACAAGAATAGTGGCCATGAATATCAGCTAAGAAAGAGTGAAGGGATTCTCGGTGGAATATCTTAACCCCAGGAGTGTGGCCTACACCAGGGTGGTCATACTGTTTGTTTACTAGGTTGGGCTGGGGATTGGAAACCAGGGACTAAAACAGTCTGGATTTGAGGGATTGAAAATATTTCATGTTTGGCACAAGCCCCGGGAAATTACCATTTCCCTCGACTGTCTTCTCGTCTGTTTGGTCAAGTGGGGTTAGGGAGCAGGATATACCGGAAAGATCATTTTTTTTCTGCATAGATTCACAATTACCTGAAACAGACTGGCTGTGTGAAACAGTCTGCACCCTACTCTTGCCCGAGCTAGAAACTTCTCCCTGAGCACACCTGCCAGAAATTCCTCTCCTGGTTTTATTTTATTCAACAAGATAAATAAATACAGATAGATGATAGATAGATAGATAGATAGATAGATAGATAGATAGATAGATAGATAGATGATGGATAGATAGATAGATGATAGTTATAGATAAATGAAATAGAATAGAAGTTATTTCTATGAAGTCAGAGTGGGTAGAGAGGGTCTCATTCTTAAATAGGAAAATACGGCTAGGAAGCTCATGTGCAATAAAATGACTATTGGTAGTGATATGTATGGCTATTTATTTTTTATTTTTAATGAGCAACTTTCTCCTTACCCAGACCATTTGGGCCCAGTTCTTTTGCTGCAGGGGTGCATGCACATAGAAATGAGTTTGGCTACATTAAAAAAAATAAGTGATAATTCATCTCAAACCACCTAGATTTCTTTTGTTTCTATAATCCTATATCAGCCTAATATTCACAGGAATTTTAGAAAATCAGCCATTTTTAAAGCACAGTAAGCTGATGAAAAAACTAATAAGGAAGTGTCTGGGGGGGATTTAAGATGTTGAGATTTTGGATCTCAGACAAGCACTGATCCCTGGGCTTCCCCGCCGGTGCGAGTCCAACGGGCCAGACGAGGGGAGCAGGTGAAGGCAAGCCCCCTGCCAGCCAGCCTCGTCACCGAGAACAGCCAGGGCTGCACACAGCTCTCACGAAAAGGTGCCAATCTGGGGCTTGCCCCGGCTAAACCCAACAGACACGGAAACCGGTGACCCTGTAATTGGACGACTTCCACCGTGTCTAGACCACCAGAGAGACTGGTGGGCAGCGTAAGCTTCCCGATTGCAGTTCACCAGGGGTCAGCTTCTTGCTGTGAGAACAAAGTCCGACTGAGCCCAGGGTCCCAGCTGCACGGTTCTGCTGTGTAAACACAGCGCAGACAACCAGGACGGCCAAATGTTAGGGTCCCCGTGTGATCCATTGTTGGAATATAGACACGGCCATAGACTGTCTTCCACGGCTCCCTCGCTCTCTTGTCTTCTGCCTCCCCTCTGTCTCATGTGTGAGCATCAAAATATCCTCTTAAGGAACAAATCGTTGGTTGTTTTGCCCATTTTGTTTCCCAGTGGGGGCTGCCACTGCACCCCAACCCAGCCAAATACTTTCAATGGGCCTGGCTTCCACAGAGGCCACCCCACCGTACCCTGTGTGGTCACCAGGCTGATACATCCTCATTCATCCCCACCACCATGACTCACTTAAAATCAGGTGAGAAATAGGAGATTGGGGACTGGTCTGTCCCTCTCTGCCTTGTAATTATCAAGCGTGTCTTTGACTCCTGACATTCACCTCCTCCCTGGGAGGCCCTGGCTAATAGAAACTCAGAATGCAGGTTCATACCGCTGCTCTTAGGTGTTCAAGGATTCTCATTGCGAAGCTCGAAGCTCAGCGGCATCAATCACTGTCCGGGGCTACTTGAGAAGCTGCGCTGATGGACTGGTGGGGGGGTAGCCCCCTCACCACAGAGCATGCTGCAATTCAATTAGTCCTGGTCACAGGGAGGCATTATTATTCATACATCAGCGATTGTTCCCAAAGTAAACAGAGCTGGGATGAGGTCTCTGATCCTCCCAGTGCCTTTAGCTGGGACACAAAAGAAAAAAAACTCTGAGACACCAGGGTGGGACATTTGGTCTGAATTCTGATCCCCTTTGCAAGCTTCCCATCAGAGCTTGTTGATTTCTTTCTTTCTTTCCTTTTCTCTCTTTCATTCTCTTTCTCTCTTTCTCTCTCCCTCTCTCTCTCTTTTACTCCATGACCCTTACAGATAAGTGTGCTGTGTGTGCTTATGCAAACCCAGCAGGGCTATTATATTCCTTTATTGCCAACAATGCCAGAAAGCTCCTTTCTATTCTGGACACTTCCCCCCGCCCCCCACACACTTTATAATGGATGGTACCTCCCCCAAATTGGGAAGTAGATCCTTTAAATGGTGTGAATGATCCTGTTAGAATATAACAGACTAATAACTTCCCAGTTAGCCATAAATAATCCCAGCAGAAATAAAGGGTGACATTTGTATTTTGTAAGGTGCTAACCAAATTAACTGTGGCCTGGCGAGTCCCCATCTGTTTATCAGTTTTGCCGGGTGCAAGTTAACCCAAGATAAATGCCAGTTTTCCTTGGATAAATTTTACAGCCACGCTGAAACTGCCAAAGCACACAGGAGAAGTAAAAGCAGAGCTGTGTTCTCACTGACAGAAAAGTCAATTTTGCAGGATGGATTTAGGCAAGAGGCTCTAACTCCTCATCCCGCCCCAACTCAAGTTTTGTGTGTTTATAATAGGGCTGTTTTCTCTGGCTGGGAAATAAGCCAGTTCGGGGAGCTGAAAGTTCAATTCAGTGGGCCCTCCTTGAGAGCTTGCTGTCGGGAATGATAAGGCGGGCGGGAACGTGCCAGCCGTAGGAGGCAAGAATCGGGACCCTCTGCCACTTCTCGGTTTTGTGGGAGTTGCACGGCTCCTGGCTCAGGCAATTCACTGGAGGACATGGGGGCATCTGGATAATCCAAAGTGCTGATTTTCACCTTTGCTGCATGTGACTTCCTGATGCCCACTGCATTCTGACACTCAAACCAGGGAGCACATTCGGACTCGGCATCCTGGTACCTCTGTTGGCCTCAGCACCGTTGGGCCAGTGCACGGAGAAACCCAGCTGTGAGTAAGAAGTCTCAGGAAGCCTGTTAGATAAATGAGGATTCCCAGGCCCCTCCCCAGACCTACTGAATCAGAATCTCCAAGGGCAAGTGCCCTGTCATTTGTGATTCACAGTAAGTCAGTATGATAAGCTGTCTGACACCCCTTTAAGGAGGGAATCCCAGCTGCTGGGAATGTCACCAACAGACTGCCTTTGCTATGTGACCCATCGAGAGCCCAGCTCGTGCCCCTTTGAGGCCAGCATACACATGTCTGCAAAAGCCTTTTCAGGACCACTCTAAAGAGGCACTCCATTTCAGAACACCCTGTGGACTCTATCGTGGGTCCCTTCCAGGTCCTGGTCCCAAAGCTTCTCCTTAGTAAATATCCTGTACATGGATCTCCATCGCAGAAGGAAAGCCCTACCTACAATAGCAGTCTGGGGAATGCTGGATGGTCTGGAAGTCACCATTCTCCTCCAACACTCAACCCGCCATCAACTCTCCGTAATGTCGCTAATGTCACAAACAAGAGGACCTCAGCCTCAGCATGGCTGTGCCAGCGGCAGGAACCACGTCAGTGCCCAACCCAGTCCTTCTAAGCCACCGCGGCAACGGTAGTGTGCGTCACTGAATTCTTTGGTTTTCCATAGGAAATCAAAGAATTCTGGGCTCCTACTGCTGGCTGTGTAAAGAAGGGTTGGATGATTTAGACTCTGCAGCCTCAGTGCTTCCTCTGTAAAAACGCAGCAGTGGTGGGAGGCATTTCCAAGATTGATTGGGACTACAATGATCTCCCAGCTTTTTTTTTCTGGTTCTACCTTCTTTGACCCATGGTAAGAAGAAGGAGGGTGAAAAGGAAGGGATGTGTCAGAGACATGGTGAGAGGTCCAATTTTAACTTGTGTGATGGTTTACACATGTCCCCACATTCTTTGAAACCCTTATCAAGAAGTGGCATGGAAATTTCCTCTCCTATTCAAGGGAGGACTCACTTCTAATGAAGAGGATGGGGCAGGGTGACGTGTGTACCATCCAGGGCTAGTGGAAAAAAGTGGGACAGCTTCACCTGGTGCTCTTTTCTTTTTTTTTAAGGATTTTATTTATTTTTGCAAGAGAGAGAGAAAGAGCATGGGGGTGGGGGGAGAGGGAGAAGCAGACTCCCCAAGGAGCAGGGAGCTCGACGCGAGACTCAATCCCAGGACTCTGGGATCAAGACCTGAGCCGAAGACAGACGCTTAAGCAACTGAGTCCCAGAGGTGCCCCGTACTTGGTGCTCTTTCTCAGGATACCCACCTCAGAAGCCCTGAGCCCCTAGGTAAAAACCATAGAGGGAGACCACCTAGGGGCAGAGATAGAGGCCTAAGGATCCCCAGCTGTTTGAGTCTGATTTCAGCCCCAGCTGCTGCCTGAATGCTACTACACAAAAGATCCCAAGTGAGACCTGCCAGGTAGTACCTGGTCATGTTGCAGAACCATGCAAGATCACAACAAACAATTCCTGTGGTTTTATACTCACTTTGGGGTATTTGTTACACAACAATGGATAAATTTGGGTGGTTAAGAGATCTTAAATCAGAGACTCATCCTCATTCACGACACTGATTTTAACCTGATAAATAAAAATCGCTTAGAAGAAGACAAAAAAATTCTAAAACCAGCCAGACAGAGCAAAGCCCAGTAGTATTCATGAGATTTCCCTCACAGTCCCCACTAAGGACAAGCAAACATCTAGGAAGCCAGGACCAGGCCTCTGTCCTTGTACACCCCTGTTCCCTGAAGACCTGTCTTGTCTGACAGAGAATATTCAAGAACTGCAACACCATGCAGAAAGTTCTCCAGTAGCTAAAAAGATGGCCCACCTCAGGGGCGCCTGGATGGCACCATCCGTTAAGCGTCTGACTCTTGGTTTCACCTCAGTCCATCATCTCAGAGTCCTGGGATCAAGCTATGGGTCACCCTCTGCACTCAGGGCAGACTCAGCTTGAATTTCTCTCTCCCTCTCCCTCTGCCCCTCCCCAGCCCACATGCTCACTCTCTGAAATAAATAAATCTTAAGAAAGAAAGAAAGAAAGAAAGAAAGAAAGAAAGAAAGAAAGAAAGAGAAAGAAGAAAGAAGAAAGAAAGAAAGAAAGAAAGAAAGAAAGAAAGAAAGAAAGAAAGAAAGAAAGAAAGAAAGAAAGAAAGAAAAAGATGGCCCATCCACAGCCTCAGCACATGCGCTCAATTCAGTGAGGATGCTGATGGGCACTGGCTAGAGCCTGCTTTTTCTATTTTACACATAGTTGTCTTAATTCAGGTTGCTGAGTTTTTGGGCCTTGTTGGAAAGAGCAAATTTCCAAATGTAGGCAGAGGCTGCTGCACATAAGCACCAGAAAATATTTACTAACACTCTGGCTTAGTCTGTTTGGGCTACTGGAGCAGAATGCCATAGATTGGCTGGCTTAGCCAACCGACATCTATGGCTCATGGTTCTGGAGGCTGGAAGTCCAAGACTGATGTAGCAGCATGGTCGGGTTCTGAGGATGGCTCCCTTCCCACCACATCTCTCACCTGGTGGAGGGAAGAAGACCTGATGTCTCTTCTTCCTCTTACAAGGGCACTAATCCTGTCATGGGGGCCCCACCCTCATGACCCCATCTCAACCAAATCACCTCCCAAAGGTACTATCACGTTGTGGATTAGATATTAGAATATTAGATATTAGAAGCATATAAAATCCATATGCTTCCATATATGGATTTTAAGTGGACAGAAACATTCAGTCCATAACATGCCTGAACATAATTACACATTTTTCATAGAAACGGTCCTGAGGTGCCATTAAAAATTAATCCAGGTGGCTCAGTCAGTTACTCATCTGGCTTCAGCTCAGGTCATGATCCCGGGTCCTGGGATCGAGTCCCACATCCAGCTCCTTGCTCAGCGGGGAGCGTGCTTCTCCCTCTGCCTGTCACTCCCCCTGCTTGTGCTCTCTCTGTTTCTCTCTCTCTCTGACAAATAAATAAATAAAATCTTTAAAAAAATTAATCCAGATTGATTCATATATACAATGGAATATTACTCAGCCATCAGAAAGGATGAATACCCACTTTTACATGGACACGGATGGAATTAGAGGGGATTATGCTAAGTGCAATAAGTCAAGCAGAGAAAGACAATTATCATATGGTCTCACTCATACGTGGAACATAAGGAATAGCACAGAGGACCACAGGGGAAGGGAGGGAAAACTGAATGGGAAGAAATCAGAGAGGGAGACAAACCATGAGAGACTCTTGACTCTGGGAAACAAACTGAGGTTGTAGAAAGGGAGATGGGTGGGGGGATAGGGGCTTCAGCATATGGATGTTAAGTGGACAGAAACATTCAGTCCATAACATGCCTGAGCATAATTACACATTTTTCATGGAAATGGTTCTGAGGAGCCATTAAAAATCAATCCAGATTTGAGGTACTCTGTTTAAAAAGGCAGAGTAGAGATTAAGCCTTCAGAATGATTTCCACCCAAAATTGTTATAAGTTAACTTCCTACAGCCTAAAAGGGGAAACAGGCTGATACTGCCAGAGACTAATAAGGAAGAGTCACCAGAGTTCTTGTTACTATGTGAATTGTTTCCCAACATCTGTCAGTACTTTCTGTTTGGTGATGCTTCTCTTGGGCTTGAAACGAGAAGACATCCAAACCCTGAGAGCCCAAGAAACACTAGGTTTCCTTCTTTCTGGATGGTACAACTGAGGGAAGAGCTTGGGGGAAGGCCATAGGGTAAAGCTATCAAAGCAGACGGGGCTTAGGTATTCTTCAGCCGTCTACTCCATCCCATACCAGAAAGGAAAGCCAAGACACATAGAAATTCAGGGACTGGTGCAAGGTCACTGAGCTAGCTCCTCTCAGGGCAGAGCTAGAACTGTGGATGCAAGGCTCCCAGTCCAGTGCTCTTTCTCTTTTGTGAGTCTCAGGGCCAGTGAAAGAAATAAAATGTTTTCTCTGCATACTTATGGCAGATTGAGCTAAGAACAAAAGCTGGAAGTTATGGAGATAAAGGGAATGCATGAAATGGCTCTTCCTTTTTTGAAGAGTATTGTTTGTTATCTGCCTTGCACTATCTACCCATTTTTCACCTGAGTGGGCTATGCGTCCTCAACCTGCTCTTTTATCACTAGTGGTAGACATTCATAGCAGGCTGGAGGGGCTGTGCCCCCTGTCACTGAGGGAGGGATTTGAAGGCAATTCACAGAGGCTTTGTGAGTATCTCAAGCTCTGTCAGTGATTAACTTACAAATGCCCATTTTAGACCAAGAGTCAACTTTAATACATTTCCTAAATTCTTCAAACAGCATGATGTTCCCAGATCTCAAAGTTGACTTGGATTTACCTCCGGGGCCCTAGTTTTGTTTTTGTTTTTGCTTTGCTTTGCATTATTTAGTTATTTGAGAAAATGAAAGAATGCATTCTAGAATTTTGTTTTTTCCTCTCACTGCTGCAGGAGGTCGTTGGGTCCCTCACTAGAGGTATGGACAGATTTGTAACCACAGCAAAATTTAGATGTCCTTTGGTATTGTTAGAGTGAGTTAGTAGAACAGCCTAGTTGCTTTGTGTTTCTGATTTGCTTTAGTGGAAAACACGGTGTGATCTTCAGAGAAGCAACTAGTATTTGATCTATAAAAGGAGAATAGTTCATTATTAAGTCTATTAGCAAATAGGCGGATTTAACTGGACTTATCATGATGATCATTTTTCAATATATAAAATATTGACTCATTTTGTTGTACACTTGAAAATGATATAATGTTATATGTGATTACACCTCAATTAAAAAAAGTGATAATAAAGTAGTACTTTTTGCTGTAAAATGTAATTTGGGGATGAATGTGTGAATACTTATAAGGGGAAATGTGGGGGGGTTGGGCGTGGGTGGGTGTGCTTGTACTTCTATAGATTTAGGTGTTTTTACTTTTTGTAAAAAATATATAAAATTTATATACATATATATGTATGAAATAGAAAAATATGAAATAAATGCACATTGATTTTTCAGCAAATTCTGGAGTTTATCTGCAAGTGAATTTCAGGTCTGTTAATTGTTAACGCTCACCTTCCCTGATGCTCAAGCATCAACTTGGCATTTTGTGTAGCAATAAACTGACGTCAGCTCCGGATAACCCCAATCATGGTGCACATTTACATTCTCCCGATAAGAGTGTCTTTAGCCTCTGCCCCGAAGACCACAATTCTAGTTGCCTGAATTGTCCTCGTTTTCCCTAGCTACTTTTCACCAAGCAGTAAACCTGCTGTGGGAGACACAAACCCACTCAGAAGCTAACTTGTGTCAGTTGCCAGGAGAGCTGGAGAAAGATGCTGTGTAGGGGGTGGAATGCATTAGAGGGAAGCATCTAGGTGGAGAACGAATGGATTTCTACCTCACCTTCTCAGGAAACCCAGTGCTGCCCTGCAATGGCCGTTTGGCTGGGGGCAAGCTAGCCAACCATTTTATGCCTCACTCTATCTATAAAACACACCCATATTTTACATAATGTCTTTCTCCAAGGTTGTGATGATATTAAATTTGAGGATATATGGGAAACAGCTTAGCATCTAGAGGAAACCAAACACTCCATAAGTGTGTGTATGCAAAGGAACCTCTAGGTGCTTCCGTGTGCAGACATATACATGCATGGATGCCTACCTGGCTGTAAGCATGCATGCATGCATATGTGCACACACATGCATACACAAGTGTGATTGTGTGTGCACACATGTGTCCATATATGTGTGCAGGCATGTATGCTTGCCCAGATATATGTGCATAGGATGTAGGCAACACTGAAGCTGACAGCAATTTGAGTTTTAGGGAAGCCTTAGAGATAGAATAGAATAGAACTTCCATCACCTCTTAATTTGCTTCTGACCAGAACAGAAAATTCATAACTTAATTCATAGAAATATTAGAAATGTATAAAAGGTAATTCAATAAGAACACTTGGTCCATTGTCTCAATGTGAATATTAGAGTAATAAATGAGATAGTATTTCTCAAGAAGGGATGTAGAAATTCATTCCTTTATTCAATCAATCAATAAATTTGGGGTGACTAACATATGCTGGGCATCAGGAAAACACAGCTCAATTAGTTGAATATCTGGCTCCACCTCAGGGAGCAGACCTTATCTTGGGGACACTGAGAGGTGTAGACAAACACTACCCCACCTTTAACTGGTGATATCATAGAAGCCAAGTGTGCCCCAGTAGCAGGAAGGAAAGTGATTAGTTGGCCTGGCCTGGTCAATGAGGGCCACTGAAGACATGACATCTGGGCAGACACTTAAAAGAGATGAGAAGGCCCTATGGAAGGCCAATGAAAGTCACGGCATAGGGTAGAAAGACATGTAGGCTTGAAAAAGCCATGCAGCATTGAGAAATAGCAGTGATTTGTGCCCTCGGTGTATAAATAGGAGTCAGGCAGGGGAGAGGGGCTGGGCTGATTGGAGGTCCAGGCTTCTTGACATCCTGGGAGGTGAAGAGCTTAGACATTCTTCCTAATAGAGGTAAAGAAAGGACCCTTCTGATGTTCTAGGCAGGAGTAGCCAATGGCCAGCTCAACTGTGCATTTCAGTAAGATAAACAGCAGTGTGGGGATGAAATGAACTGGGGAAATAGAATCACTTCATGGTATGCATGAGGGGCTGAATAATGAATGACCTGGGAGAGGGAGGAAGGAAGAACACATCCGAGATGGCTTTGAGACATAATTGTTAGGATTTATTGATGAGGGAGACAAATCATCAAAACCACTCATGTTTCCAGGCCAGGCAATCCATCAATGGTTGCCCCAAAACTGAGAAAGGTTACCCTAGGTGGAGATGGGATGAATATCAGAAAAGGGTGAAGATTAGGATTTTAATTCAAATATTTGACTTTAAGAGGCACATGGTACATTCTGGTGGAAACACTCACATTTCCTGACATCATCTCTATGAATTGAATAAGCATTAGAACAAGCCAAGAGTCTGTTAGAAAATCTGGGACTGAGTTTTACTAGTTATAAATCTGTGTAATAAAAACAAATCTTTTTGGAAATGTTTACTTAAAAATGACATGTGGATGTGTTGCATGTACACACACACACACACACACACACACACACACACACACAGATGTGCCTATATCAATGTGTATTTGGTGTCTTGTTTCCTGGACTCACATTCAGGGTTCTGTTGTTGAATTGTGGGTATGGTGTGTGCATGTGTATATGCAGCTATGCTGTGTGTGCCAGTATCTACACCAGTTTGTGGCCCACAAACCCAATCCTGTAGCATTGTGCTCCTTTTTTACATGCCTGTGGTTCAAAAGTTCATAATTTGAAGCTCAAGAACTATAAGATACAAGCTTTTCCAAAATTCTCTGAAACCGTAGCCATTATTTTCTAAGTATGATCATGTTCCTATGGTGTCTGAAGAGAAGGTTCAAAGCTTTCTTAACTTCTCAAAGGAGAAGTTGAAAAACAAAGAAATATGAAAAAATATAAAGAAATAAAGAGTTTTAGAAACACTGTCCTAAGTGACTTTCTTCAATTCACCCTGCAATGTATGGGAGAAATCAGAGTCCCACTTGGGGTGGAGATACTTGCTCAAGGACAGAAAACAATTGTATTAACCAGAAGGATCCCATTTGTTAATCCTGAGAGACTTTTGATCCAGATGGGACCTTTTATTTCATGTAGTATGCTGAACTTTAATAAGCTCTAATATGACTGCGTATTGCCTCTGACAGCTTCTATGTTACTTATTATGGTAAATGGAAATAACTATAATGAGGTTCAGATAGATTCTATTTCAAAAGTTATCTCAACACATTCATTGAACAGAATCTGAATCTACTTTTATTCACATTTCTCCTTAGTGTTTGAGAAAGAGTAGGATCTTCAAACCTAAAAATTTAGAATTTACTTGACTAAATGAGCTTGTGCCAAGTGAATCTGGGTAATTCAACAAAGCTGTGTTTAGCCTCTGCTTTAGTCAGTCTGGGTTCTCGAAGGAACACCTAACAGTGAAGGGTGTTGGGAAACCACAGGGAGTGCAGTTCCACTGGACCACCACAGTGGGAAGCTGTTAGGGCCCCTGGGCCTGATGGGACAAGGGGAGGTACCACCCCCTGGCAGGTGTGCAGACCTTCAGTAGAGGGACACAGCCAAAGCATGGCCGCTCAGTGGGGAGAGAGCTAGGGGAGATTACCTCCAGTTCCCTGCTGGTGGTTCCCATTGGCTGAGCCCAGCCAGAAACCAGAAGGGGATCAGGCTCCCTAGTGGGATAGGGTAGGGAAAGGTGGGTATTGCATCTACAGGACAAAAGGAAAATACCCAGCACAGCTTTTTTTTCTTAGGAGAGCTGATTGTATATCCTTATGTTCCAACATAGTGTGAAAACACAAGCTCAGTGGACTTTTCATCTGCTTCTTCATAAGTTGCTTTCATCCTCATCACCATTGTGTTCCTGCTGACTGGGGACTTGGTTGTTGGGTCCTCCAAGAAGAAGATATCAAAAAGAAGTTACAAGAGTAAGAAGTTTACTGTGGTTTACGTGTGTGAAGGACGAAGTGGAGAAGAAGCAGGCATTGTCTGCGAGAGCCTACAGACTGTCATGCAGGTCTGTCACCTGTGAAATAAGGGGAGAAGGAAGGAGGCCTAGGAAGGAAGAGCCCCAGATGGCAGCACGGCTCTGTGAAGTTTCCTCTCAGACCAGCAAGGAGCTCTGGCACAAAGACTGACCAGAGAGTGGTCTCTTGTTGGGAGGAAATGTCCATGGCCTGGTACCACTGTGCAGGCATTGTTGGGGGGCCACCCTTAAAAGAAGTGTCAGAGCAGGAGGGCAATAGCTAACCTAAGGGAGCAACCAGCTGGAGGCTGTCAGTTCACCACATTCTCTGAGGCTGGGCACCCAGTTCTTTCTTGAAGGAGCATCTGAGTGGTATATCTCTGAGTCTGCCACAGATGCCATGAATGTCACTGTGTCACCTCAGCAGAGGAGGCTGATACAGGGAAGTTCCAGATAGACAGGAAAGGGAAACAGTTTTCTGTCTGAGAGGGAAGGTCAGTGTGGACAGAAGAGAGTCCAAGCAAAAGGAAGTGAGCGATCAGTGACCCGTGACGCCATCTCCCCTGTGGGGCTGGAAATCTTCAGTGGGGAAGGGGTTAAGTTGAGAAAACCAAAAACTGGGTACCCTGGCTGAAGAGCACTCAGAGGGAGGCCCTGCATTCATGTGGCCTGGCCACAGTTGAGTGGCAATGGCGTATCAGTCTGATTAGGCAGAAGTAAGGCCTAAATTAGCCTCCAGAGCCTGCCTGAGTTGCTGTGTAGTATAGGAAGGATACAGAAGTCCTCACCTGCTTCACAGCAAGCGTGGGGGCAGCTGCCCTGCTGGCTGTCAGGTCTGTGGGGCAGCACTGCTGTGGTGCAGACAAAATACTCTCTAGCTGAGATTAATACCCTGACTGTAGACCCAATTGGCAGGTAAAGCTGGAACTTGAGGAATTTGTGGGGCTAGGGATAGAGAACCACTCATCCCGCTCAACAAGAGGGCAGACACATGCCCCTGAGCTACAGATTTGGTCAGCAGTACAAGTCCCGGGACCAGAAAGGACCTGGAGGATCAGCTGCCCCTTCTCTGCCATGCATCCAAAACCAAAACCACCCACAGTCACCATCTTGGGCCAGGAGAAGTGAAAAGATTAGGAGCTACCCCCACAGGAGCTGAACTTTGATTCCACTGAATATTTATCTGAAAGGTGATTGTGTTAAAGGGGAAGATACTAAAACATCCTTAAAGATAAATTCTCTTGCCCCCGTATTATTACTTCCACCTCATTACTGTTGACCACCAACTTCCAGAAGACCGGAGGAAAACCTGTTGATGAAACAAACCCCAGTTTTCCGATTTGCTGCAGTATGAGAGAACACCGCGCTGGTGTTACCAGTGTCTCAGAAAGCGGAAGTCAGGGTCTGCACGGGATGATCTTTAAGGAAGATTTCACTGGTGAGGCGGCAGTTTGGGATGAGGCTGACTTTATGACTTAGCAGCTTTGGATTGGTGAGCCTCTTGAAGCAAATCTCTTGTTGAGTAAACTTCTGGTTTTGATAAATAAACTATTTGAGTTGACTCACAATCTTATTTCTGAGGATCAGGTATTCCTGGAACAAGCAGGTAAGTTATTTTTGCTTGGTCCTAACAGTGCTTCACACAGAGCCACAAAAGAGTAGCTGGTGCTGTTTTAAGACACTGACCAGGAGCTATGCTAGCTTCAGTTTTCACTACTCAAGAGGGGTGGACCATTGTGAGAAGGATCATATAAATTGGAAAATTTAAAACACATTTTTTTGTCTTTATGATAAATTTGAAGCATTGACACACGATTATTAACTAAAGTCCATACTTTATTCAGAGTTCCTTAGTCTTCACCTAATAGCATTTTCCCGTTCCACGATCCTGTCCGGGTTGCCACATTACATTTAGTTGTCATGTCTCCTTAGGCTCCTCTTGGCTGGGGCAGCTCCTCAGACTTTTCCTTGCTTTTGATGACCTTGACACATCAGAGGAGTACTGGTCAGCACATTTTGTAAAATGTCCCTTACTAGGATTTATCTAATGTTTTACTTGGGATTCAACTGGGATTGTGAGTTTTGGGGAAGAAGACCACAGAAGCAGAGTGCCATTTTCATCACATGATATCAAGGATGTATGCTATCAAAATGGCATCACTGTTAATGTGAACTGTGATCACCTGGATTAGGTGGTGTTTGTCAGTTTTCCCTACCCTCAAGTTACTCTTTTTCCCCCTTTCTGTACTGTATTCTTTGGAAGGCAGTCAATGTGTGCAGCTCATTCTTAAGGAGTGAGGGCTTATGCTCCATCTTCTGGGGTGGCAGGATATCTACAGAAACTGTTCAGCATTTTTCTGCATGGGAGTTTTGTCTATTTTATTTCATTTATTGATTTATTATTTTTATATCAATGTAGACTCATGGATATTTATTTTGTATTTTGCGTGATAGTCCAATATTATTTTATATATTTTCTTGCTCACACTGTTCCAGCTTTAGCCATTGGGAGCTCTTTCCATGGGCTCCTGTGTCCCTTTGATATCCCTCCATCACTGTGTACTTCTTTTTTTTTAAGCATTTCCTTGCTTCCTGGCATGGCAAGATGCTCCAGGCTCATCTTGCATATCCTCTGCCCCTGTGTGACAATCAGTCATTTCTCTAAGAGCCCTGGTTTCTTTTACCGGAGAATGGTATTAGAAGTCAAGATCTGGGTGCTAGGTGTGCCTGTTGCTACTAAGGTGTCCTTACTTCTTGTGACATTTCTTCTTTGCATTTGAGTACTATACTTAACGCTTTTACCTATGAATCTGCTTCTATCATTCCCATAAGGGCGTAAGTTCAGAGGTCATGGAAGTGAGCTGTAGAGACAGGGACATAAGACTCAGTCTCCCACAAAGAAGTTACCCATAGAGCAAGAACAGTTTAACCAGAAGGAGTCTGTGTGCTGCACCTCCAAAACATTAAAAATGGTCTCCATGTGTCATACATGGAAAACCACAGAGATGTTTTCACTTTTTCACTTTTTAGTGCTAATTCTGAGTTTAGAACAAGGTAAATTGGAAGTCTGGGAGGCGAAGGCCCCATCCTGATGTGACGGATGACTGCTCACAACACTGTGATGAATGAGTCCCTAAACCAAACACATCAATACCTGATGGGCGTGAGAAGGACAACGCTCGTTACCTTCAATGAGGTTAAAACCTTTCTCTCAGGCATCGTGTTAAACCAAGCTCTATAGTTACAATTTGATCCCAAAACAAAGAATTAAAGGTCAGTGATTGAAGGCAATTCTTTACCTTCAAATTAAGATGTGACAAATTTGTCTATTCTTCACTGACAATATTTTCCTTCTGCAAAACCAAGATTAAAGTGAAAGAAAAACAAAAGAAAGGGAAAGACTAAGCTTTGAAGAAATTCCTACTTCAATTCTCTGGTTGTTTCTGTTTGTTTATTGAGATATTCTCCATAATTGTTATGAATCTAATAAGATATAGTGCCACAGAATAAAACAAAACAAAACAAGGCAACAAAATAACATTATCAAAGAGAACTAAGTTTGACCCTAGTGATGATTTGGATTTCAACTAAAGGAAGTGGGGCTTGATGAGACATTACCTACAAAGGAAAAAAATGCATGCAGTGGAAATCCCTTCTGTTACTAAGCTCTATATTTTGTAATTCTATCAACTAGCATACAGTCACCCTGGGTCTTTGAGGGCCTTCCAAGTGAGGGGCTTTGAGAGCAAAGACTAAGAGTAAGTGATTTCTTAAACCTTGTCACATAACCTGTTTCATGAGCCACAGTTGATTGGCCCAGGACTCAGTCATAATCCAGTGACACACAACTGGATCCTGGCACTGATCTAGGAACACCATTATTTGTGAGCTGGTTGATGAGTTGGTTTAGTATGAAAATCTGGGAAAACAGTGGTACTTTATCCTGGATTTTGGCTAATCAAGTAATCACTCTTCTTCTCCAGGAAATGAGATGGGACCTCCCAGAGTGGCTGTAGGATCACCAGAGCTCCTATAATAGCCTGAACTGTGGTCAAAAGTGTTTCTGGTCCAAGAATATATATTGTGGGTTCCTAAAGGGCAGATATCAAGACTTAAGTATGTGCATATCTTAAGTATGTGCATTCAGCCAATTCTCAATATGTGATTAGTGAAAGGGTGAATGAATGAATAAATGAATGACATAACAAGACCCAAAGAGATTAAGATTCAGAAGCTACTGAGAACAGAAACCAATACAATTTCTTGACCCTGTGTTAAAAACTAGTCATTCCTTCCTGTCCTTATGTTAAATAATCCTGAAACCAAGCAAGAGGAGTTTAGCTACTTGCTCCAGGAATCTGTTTCTGGAAAATAAGACTATAAACCAACTGAATGATTTACTTATCAAGACTAACAGCTTTCTTATGAAGACTCTCTTCAAGATGCTCTCTTTGCCATGCCCACTAATTCAAAGCTATAATATCATAAACTCTGTCTGATCCAAGCCAGTTCCCCAAATAGGAAGAGCCACCTTAAAAATCATTTAGCCCTTGTCCTAAAGATACTACTGATACCCTACCCCAATTTTTATTTTAAGTCACTAATGAAGACCCATCAAAGTGATGTTCTTCCTTACTACGAATGTGGCAAACTTTACTGTTACTCACTGACAATATTTTCATCTTTCTGTGAGACCAAATGGGCCTTATAAACATAGTTTTGCTTGATAAGTAGGTTTTTCTAGTGGTATTTGAGAGTAATTGACAATACAAAACAACCCATTTCAGGCTATTTTCTCCTTCTTGAAACATGCTTCCATTTTTTTAAATGTACAAAATTTACTAAGCACAGAGAAATATGGGTGTTTTTGTTTTTCCTAGAGAAGTTGGAACAGGCAGCAAATAAGGCATTGTCTGTGTTACTTTGTCTAAGGCATAAGATAATTGGGTTTGAAGTTATTTCAAAAATCTTTCCAACTTTAAGATTGGGGTTTCAATAAGTCTATGGAAGTGCTCATTAGATTCTATTTTGAATAAATGTCCTAATTGCTTGTGACTGTGCTGAATGCATAAAGAATCTCACATTGTCTCAACTCTGACATAGAGAGTGGCTCATGGTACACAAAAAACTATGTTAAGGCCCTATGACCATTAAACACTGAGTTTAATTTCTCAAATATAGACAAAAATGCACAGCTCTGGACTTGCAGTAAAGTATCTTGTCATAAGAGTCATTTTAGCCCAATGATACTAAGAAATGGCTGTCAATTCCAGACGTTTCCTACTGGATGGGACAACAGCCACCACATGTCATACAATACACCACACACAATGTAAACATACCATTCACGTCTACAACTGAGATATTTATGGCATTTTCCATGGTTGCCATGTCGACTCATGGAGCAACCAGGCCATTAAATCATGTTGTCAGCAGGCCAAGACAGTAACACTGCAAAAAAATTCCAGTTGCTGACATGAAACATTACATTTATCATTTCAAGCCTTTTTTTTTTTTTTTCAGATGCCTCTTGCTTTATGCTCTTCACTGCTTCTGAGCTGGTCTTTCAGGGTACAAGAAGAATATGAATGAGCTGTTTAAAATGCAATAGAAATCCCAGCCAATGCTTGATTACTTTTATTTTCCTAGAACTCATTTTCTTAAGGTTATAATCTTGAGGTCACATGCCAAAAGAAGAGATGTGTTGGGAGCTGATATATCAATGATATAACTGGCCAATTTTTAACTTTCTAACTTGGATTCATTGTTTTGTTTTTTTTCTCTAGATGATTTTTTTTTTCTTTCAGCAAATCTCCTGGGTTCCAAGGGAATTCACTCTGATTCCTTCTGAACACAGTTTGAGAACCTCTTGGTGAAATTCTTTTCCAAGATCATAGATAAAATGGAATCAATAGATATGGAATGGGCTCCACGATCAGTAACAACAGAACTGAGAGTACATTTTATTCAGGCAATCTTGATTTTACATGATCATATTGAGAAAAGGCAATTCATTGAATGTATAATTACATATAATTTAAAGTTTCTAGCATTATAAGACTTCTCACATAAATTCACAAGTCAGAAAAAGTTCTCTGTCACACGTAGTCCCATAGTTTATTTTTGCTTTTGTTTTTCTTGCCTCAGGAGACATATCCAGAGGAAAGAAAAGTTACCTGTCATACAAAGTGCTAGGAGTGTCAGATAAAAAATAAAGTACCTGTGATATTTCAGTGTACATAATGACAAAAATCTTACACCAAGGACTACTATGCATACATAGAACAATAATGATAGAAAGCTTGTTCTGCTTTGCTTCATACTCTTTCCTTTCCTATATATATATATCCTTCCTCACTTCCCTTGGCCACCTCCAAGCACATTCTACATGCAGGATTTTGATGGGATTTCAGCATTTTAGCCACTTATATACACACTGTTCTGCTCTTCATTCTTCCTGGAGATCAATCCTGAGAATGTATAGTCAGCGGAGTTTTCAGAGAACAAGCCTGGACATGAATCTCCTATAACTGGTCAACAGAATAGCTTTCCACTCGTCTCTCATCTCTGTATGACCCACAACCCTTGACAGACATGCCCTCCCACAGGTATTGTTCTGGAAAAGAGATGGATGGTAACCAGGGAGTGTGGAAAGAAGCCAGGGTGACAGGGTGTAGAACATCCAGGCTCTTGCTATTGAGCAGATACCTGAACAAAACCGAGAACCTGGAGGGAATCTGAGGATCTTAGCCACTCAGAAGTTCACAGTTGAGCAGAAGAGGTAGATTCCTTACAGCGTAACAGACTTTGATATAAGGCATCCTGGGGATCAGAGTTGAGAATAATAAGAGCTGGGTCTTCAAGGATGGGCTGGCAGTTTCTGACAATCGTGTAAATGACATCCAAGCTGAAGAAATCCTTGAGCAAGTCCCCTGAGGAAGGAAAATGATGCCAGAGTCCTAGAAAGAAAAGTAGATCATGTGCTTTTAAAGAAAGGCCAGGCAGTGGAGGGCTATTGGTGCCTGGGTAAAGAGATTGCAGGAGAAAAAGTTTTTTTTTTTTTTTTAAAGATTTTATTTATTTATTTGAGAGAGAGAATGAGAGATAGAAAGCACAAGAGGGAAGAGGGTCAGAGGGAGAAGCAGACTCCCTATTGAGCAGGAAGCCTGATGTGGGACTCGATCCCGGGACTCCAGGATCATGACCTGAGCCGAAGGCAGTCGCTTAACCAACTGAGCCACCCAGGCGCCCCATAGGAGCAAAAGTTTTGAGTGAAGAGAGATGCGGTCAGATCACTGCTCTCAGATGACATTTGTAAGGTGAATCTGAGGAGAAGGAGGATGAAGGCACAAAATCAACAAAAGTTTGTTGGAATAGGGGCGCCTCAGTCGGTTAAGTGTCTGCCTTTGGCTCAGGTCATGATCTCAGGGTCCTAGGATTGAGTCCCGCGTCGGGCTCCCTGCTCAGCAGCAAGTCTGCTTCTCCCTCATCTTCTGCCTCTGTGATCTCTCTCTCTCTCAAATAAATAAATAAAATCTTTAAAAAAAATTATTGGAACAATTGGGTTGGGAGAGTGAGAAGATAATAAAAAGAGGATTACAAAAATGGTGATTCAAAGCCTGAATGTGTTAAGGCATGGTGAAAATGCCTCTCTGAGAAGTTTTAAAGGCAAAAAATGATATATTTAGAATGAATATGTAGATACATATTCATACAAAGGAATAGTATACAGCAATGAGAAAAAGTAAGATGCACATAAGCACAAAAATATGGTTAAATTTTCTAAAGATAAGATTGAGGGGCTCCTGGGTGGCTCAGTCGTTAAGCATCTGGGGTCCTGGGATCGAGCCCCGCATCAGGCTCCCTCCTCCACGGGAAGCCTGCTTCTCCCTCTCCTACTCCCCTGACTGTGTTCCCTCTCTTGCTGTGTCTCTCTCTGTCAAATAAATAAATAAAAACTTAAAAAAGTAAAATAAAATAAAATAGATAAAGTTGAGTAAAAGGAACCCTGCAAAAAAGAGTAAATATGGTGCGAATCCACTTCTTTAGAATTCAAAAATGAATCTATGCTGGTGGATAGACTGTGGTGGCACTTGAAGAGGGTGAAGTGGGTAGAAGGTGCACAGCTGGGCCTTCCAAGGAGCTGGTCCTCTGCTGTTTCTTGATCTGGGCGACGGTTACAGGATGTGCTTGGTTTGTGAAAATTCACTGGGCAACACATTTGTGATGTATTCACTTTTCTTTACATTAAACTTTGATTAAACTTTTCACAAAATGTTACACCTTGTTTTGGAGATTTCAAGTATAAGGAAGGGGGTTTAGACATCTAACAGGTGGTCTTTAAAAGTTCAGCCCTTGACTCTGAATATAAGTGGAGTAATCAAGGACATGTTTCCTGGATTCTGAAAAAGTTAAAAATTATGATAAAGCAAATGAAGCCCTTGCATCATTTAGTGAAACCTGGCATCCCCCAGTTCTAGCACCCTACACCCTACCCTTTCCCCCCGCCCCCCGCCCCGCCCCCGCCGCCGCCTCGGCCACACCTCAGCTGAAGACTTGGAGCCTCAGATCAAAATCACAGGTCTGGAAACAGGCAATCGCAAACCAGTAATACCAAGAGGCAAACAACCAAGTCATTGTCGGAAGCACAAGAATAAAATTTGATAAGGCCAAATGCCAGGCGGCTGGGCAGGGGTGGGGGGGTAGGGTGGGGTTGCACTATCTCTTAGCAGCTTCTGAATAAAACCAGTGGAGCTCAGTTCCTGCCAGGGCTTGGGTAGAAATCCATCATTCCTCGCCTTCCCCGGTGGTCAGCCCTGCTGCGGTGATTAGCAGAGAGAAACCTGTAATGATTAACCAGTCTTGTACATACAATGGTAACCCACAGACACAGACTTCTTATCATCCAGGAGCTCAGTACTTTCCTACTGAGTCATGCCGCATGTTCAGACAGGGAAGTTCACAACGTTTAATATACTTCAAGATCTGGATTCAGTGTGAATTCTTGTAAATCACTAGAACCCTTCCCGACTTCTCTCCACCTGGAGGAAAAGGAAGAATTAAATTAAAAAAAAAAAAAAGGCCAAAATTGCTCCCAGATGGATTCCTAAGAAGAATTTCTTAAATGGGAATTTCCATAAATGCATCTTATAGACTGTTTACAGATTATTAGCTCCTTAAGAAGGGAGCAATGACAGAGAATGAAGGTACTGCTAGAATGACAAATACAAAATATAGGTATCCAGAAAAAAATGGAACCCAGATTAACAAAAAAACCTCTCAATATCCCTATGACTTCAAGACGTTTTTCCCATAAAGATTGTTGATTGCAATCAATACTTGCAACTTCTCATCAGAACTGGTTTAAGCGGACAATATCTTTACTTACCTACTTCGATCAAGAATGTGTTGCTTTTATACAGAACTTGATGTTATTTGAAGCTGTTTCACTTGAGATCTCACCCCTTCACTCCCTGCTCTTCATTTTAGCTTTCATTCATTAGCAAATGTCTTTGAGCACCTTCCACATGCCAAATCCTGGTAAGTCATGTCTGATCCAGGCAGACTGGAACCGGAATGACAGCCCAACAGTCTCGTTGTTGTGAGACCTGGTTCAGGGTCACCTTCCCTCCAGCACGAGCTTTGTAAATTCTTCCTAACTCCCTTCACCTGTCACCCAGCTTCCAACCCTTCCAGGACCCTCTGCTTAAAGATCAGATCTGATCATTTTACACTCTCCCCCTTGTTTCCTGATGGCTTCCATTGCACAAAATGATACACCATAACAATACACACATGCAAATTATCCCCCACCAAACAAAAACAAAAGAAAACAAAACCTCTATGAGATAAAAGGAAAATCCTTAGGATAGAAAGGCATTCAGAATCCTTCCAAGTCTGACTCCAGATATCCTTCCCATGTTCCCACCTTGTGGCATCCTCTCTAGGCCCTTTGGTGCCTCTCTAGGTCAAAATGGTTTTTCTATTTTGCTTTTATTTAAGGTGTATCTTTTGCCTGGAATGCCCTTTCCTCTACTTCTGTTTATAAAATTGTACCCATTTTTCAAACTTCAGGTTCCACTTTTACTTCCTCTATGCAACCTGCAGCTAAGAGTGGACTATTGGTGCCTCTTTGCGAATCCCTGTTCAATGACATTATGTTGGCAGCTTGCAATCTGCCCTGATGAGAATATTTAACCATGGCAATTGATTAATGCTACAAATCAGACCTTGATTTATTGTTTTGTTGACAAAATTAACGAAAGCAGTGGAGAGGTTGTTAATACAGCAGATTAAACTTCAAAGTGTGCTGTTTGTAGACGTTATATTATGAAAACTCATACATTTGAGGAAATATTCCCCCAGTATTTGAAAATGATTCTACAGTTCAGGAAAGAAGCCACTCAGG
This sequence comes from Zalophus californianus, assembly GCF_009762305.2. Taxonomy (NCBI): domain Eukaryota; kingdom Metazoa; phylum Chordata; class Mammalia; order Carnivora; family Otariidae; genus Zalophus; species Zalophus californianus. The sequence goes on from NC_045602.1 coordinate 92,470,676, forward strand.
CCATTGAGGGATAAATGAAGTTCCAACACATGGTTTCATTGTTCCTCTTTCATTTTAGTAGTTGTCAACAAAAAATATCAACCAACATTCATTTTGGAACTATGTGTGTTCATAAAGGAGATAAGCAACTTCTTTACTCAATCTAATAGTAATCAAGAATCAATTTGTAGTCTGATTTTTAAAAATCAGAGTTGAATCGCAACCATAGGTTGGCTATAAATACAAAAGTTCAGCAAAATTCAACAAAAGCATTCTCTTAGAATCAATTGGCTATAGGTAATTTAAAATAAAGAGTATTTTATATTTTATTATTGTTTGTAAATTGTGTATTCCCCATTCATTATACCAGTAAATTCTACAAGCAAATAAAGACACACACGTGCACGCACACACACTTTTTTTTTTTTTTTTTGAGAGAGCCAGTTGTTACACATTTACCAGAACACTACTACCTGTGGGCAAATGCCCCATAGAGGGAGGAGGAGGAGGAAGAAGGAAGGACTGACTAACTTAGCTGTTCAACTGCTCACCTGCCCATAACATGGCTTTTCTTTGGGCTGTTGTAAGGAAAAAGCGGTAAAGCATGTGCAGGTTTTGGCACACCAGCCCTGGACACAGCAATAATAATAACAATAAGCACAACAGTAAATATGGCAAATGTCTGTTGAGAGCCTGCAACACACCAGACCTGTGTGTTCTGAACTCTCTTTGTTTACTCTGCATGGGAATCCTACTTAGTGGGCTCTGTGTTACTTCCACTTAACAGATAAAGAAACTGAGGCATCCACAGGTTAAGGGGTGGGTACTCAATAAGCTACTATTAAAGAGTTAGATGACATGAAAGCATGTTTCTTGGATGTGATTCTCTTCTCTCTTTTTCCTGCCATCCATTTGTCCTTCTATGTCCTTCCATTCTCTCTTATTTTCCCTTCTTGTAGTGCTTCTTCTTTGTCCTCGCTTCAACTCCGGCCACCTGAAACAGGAAGAGGAAACATCATCAAACGAGATGTTTTTTTTTTCTTTTTCTTTGCTGTTCCCTTTGAGGTTTTATTGACTTAAAAAAATTATTTTGATTTAACTTCAAGCTTATAGAAGTGTTGCAATAATAGTACAAAGAAATACCTCACACCCTGTATTCAGTTTATACATTTGTTTTAGTTTTGTCTGATTTGCTTTATTAACCCTTCTCTCTCCCTTCCACCCACCCACAGTGTGCCAGACATCAAGCTGACGCTGTCAGCTGCCCAGGCCAAGATGACTGCTGGAGCAGCGACTTATTTCCTCAGTTCCTCCCTACACTCTTGTATATGAACTGAGTAACACGTTCCTTTTCTAATTATGATGTCCCTCTTTGTTCACAGCAGAACCCCATTAACCATAGGGTTTAATGGCTTGTATGAGCATTACCTTGCTTTCCATGGAGTTGTGTAGACCACACCTTAGACAGGTATGCACTATGCTATCCAAAACGCATGGATCCAAATGTGGTTCAACATTCAGCAATTCAAGAATTGTAAAAGGTAAGATAGGGAATTTTGCATGTATTAACAACATCCCCAATGAGGTGTAGGTGAGCAATCCTGTAACAAACAAAAATATTTCTGTAGCAAATGCATGCAGAATAAACAAAGACTTTACATATTCTCAGTTCACTCATGTCAGTTTGAGTCACCAATTGAGTTTTGGTGTTGAAATTTCAGTATTCAGAGCTCCTTGCTTTTTGGGCTTGCATATAAAGGGTGTAGGACTGTACTTTTTATATGATAAAAGATAGGTGCTAGATATATATTTTAGTAATTCATCAGCTCTGTAGCATCAAAATCACATGGAAAATTTAGTGAATAGATCAGCTTTATTTTAATTAATGGTATTAAAAATTATAATAATCTCAGTAGTACTTTAAATAGCAGGACATTGGGGCACCTGGGTGGCTCAGTTGGTTAAGCATTCGCCTTTGGCTCAGTAATGATCCCAGAGTCCCAGGATCGAGCCCCGCATTGGGCTCCCTCCTCAGCGGGGAATCTGCTTCTCCCTCTGACCCTCCCCCCTCACATGCTCTTTCTCTCTCTCTCAAGTAAATAAATAAATAAAATCTTAAAAAAATAAATAAATAGCAGACTGTTTTCAACATATGCTAAAATACCGCCCCCCAACACACACACCAGAGTAGAATTTAAGTCTTAAAGGTGATAAGCAAAGACTAATGCTTTCTTACCAAAGATGGGTCTTTTGAAGTCCTAGGGAATTGAGGTTGCAAGGAAGATAGCGGCCTTCTAAGATGGCAGGGACCCATCATAACCTATGGGACCATAAGCTGGTAATAATATTTTGTATTAAAGAATACACAGGTCTGGGAGCAAGATGGCAGAGGAGTAGGAGACCTAGATTTCGTCTGGTCTCAGGAATTCAGCTGAATAGGGAGCAAACCATTCTGAACACCTACGAACTCAACAGGAGATCTAACAGGAGAGTAGCAAAAACTCTCTGAACAGAGAAGCCACCACTTACTGGAAGGTAGGACTTGTGGAGAAGTGAATCCGAGGCGATATTCGGGAGGATAGACGGCGGGGGAGGGGGCCTCCATCGGCCGCTTCTGGCAAGTGATAGAGCCGCAGAGCACAAAATCGGACCTTTTAGAAGTTGGCTCCGCTGAGGGACATATTGGAGCGGGGAAGCTGGCTGCAGAGACAGAGACAAGACGAGGGCTCTCAGCTCGGCGTTGCCATAAACTGTGATCCGCGGCCCAGTCGGGCCACTGCTCCTCCAGCAGGGACCCAACAAGCGGCAGAGCCGGGGAGACTCCCCTTTCTCCCCCGGGAGGAGTGGTGCGGGAACGCACCGCAGGGATCTGCTGGGTTGGAGACTCCACACGGGGTTGTGTGCCAGAGATACAAACGCTCGGTCACAGGCCGTGTGAGCACGGAGTGCGGCTGGAGACCAGGGAGACGGGAGTGAGTGCTTTTCCCTGGGGGTGCACTGAGGAGCGGGGCCCCGAGTTATCAGCTTCTCCAGGTCAAGATTGGGAGGCCACCATTTTCGCCCTGGTCCTCCAAAGCGGTACCGATTGCTTCCAGGGAACAAAAGCTCCTGAGAGCAAACCCCAGGAGCTTGCTTAGCCCAGACCGACAAAGGCGGGGCAATTCAGCTTCCAGCAAAGATATTTGGGTACCATGGCAACAGGCCCCTCCCCCAGAAGATCTGCATGAACAGCCAGCAAGCCAAGACCAAGTTTACCGATCAAGGAGAACGGGAGAACACCAGCACTAGGGGAATACTGCACATAGAATTCATGGCTTTTTTTTTGATTGATTCATTACTTCATCAAAGTTAATTTTTTTAACTGTTTTTTTTTAATTTTTCTTTTTCCCTTCCTCAACCAACATCTTATCAATCCTTTTTTTAAAAAAAACATTTTTTATTTTTCATTTTTAGAGTCATATTTTATCCCTTCATAGTAGTTACCCTTATTTTTGGCATATATATATATATAAGTTGTTCTCTCTTTAAAATATTGAGATACAGTTTCTTCTAACAGATCAAAATATACCCGAAATCACTAGTGTATGGCTTTGTTCTAGTCTCCTGCCTGATCACATTCTCTCCCTTTTCTCTTTTTTTTTTTAAATCTTCTTTCTTTTTTCAAACAACTTATCAATTCCTTTTATAAAATCTTTTACAATTTTCATCTTTACAGTCATCTTCCATCCCTTCATTGTATCAACACTTATTTTCTACATATATGTCTTTCTTCCTTTAAAATTTTAGGAGGCACTTTTTTCTAACAGACCAAAATACGCCCAAAATCTAGTGTGTGGCACTGATCTATGCAATAGCCTGAACATATTTGATCATATTGTGCTTTTTTTGTATTCTTCTGTTTTTGTTTTTATCTTTTTTTTTTTTCCTTCTTTTTTCTTTCCTTCCCTTTCTTTTCCCCTGGTTTCAGGTCTTTTCTGATTTGTATACAGTATATTTGCTGGGGACGTTGTTAACCTGTTAGCATTTTGTTCTCTCATTCATCTATTCTCCTCTGGACAAAATGACAACGCAAAAAAAATCACCTCAGCAAAAAGAACAAGAGGTAGTACCGTCTAACAGGGACCTACTGAATTCGGACATTAGTACAATGTCGGACCTAGAGTTCAGAATCATGACTTTAAAGATACTAGCTGGGCTTGAAAAAAGCGTGGAAGTTGTTAGGGAAACGCTTTCTGGAGAAATAAAAGAACTAAAATCTAACCAAGTCGAAATCAAAAAGGCAATTGATGAGGTGCAATCAAAAATTCGGGCACTAACTGCTAGGATAAATGAGGCAGAAGAGAGAATCAGCAATACAGAAGACCAAATGATGGAAAATAAAGAAGCTGAGAAAAAGAGACATAAACAACTACAAGATCACGAGGGCAGAATTCGAGAGATAAGTGATACGATAAGATGAAACAACATTAGAATAATTGGGATCCCAGAAGAAGAAGAAACAGGGGCAGAAGGTATATTGGAGCAAATAATAGCAGAGAACTTCCCTAATGTGAGGAAGGAAACAGGCATCAAAATCCAGGAGGCACAGAGAACGCCTCTTAAAATCAATAAAAATAGGTCAACACCCCGACAACTAATAGAAAAACTTACGAGTCTCAGAGACAAAGAGAAAATCCTGAAAGCAGCTCGGGAGAAGAGATATGTGACCTACAATGGTAGAAATATTAGATTGGCAACAGACCTATCCACAGAGACCTGGCAGGACAAAAAGGACTGGCATGATATCTTCAGAGCACTAAATGAGAAAAATATGCAGCCAAGAATACCCTATCCAGCTAGGCTGTCATTGAAAATAGGAGAGATAAAAAGCTTCCAGGACAAACAAAAACTAAAGGAATTTGCAAACACGAAACCAGCCCTCCAAGAAATATTGAAAGGGGTCCTCTAAGCAAAGAGAAAGCCTAAAAACAGCATAGATCAGAAAGGAACAGACAATATACAGGAACAGTCACCTTACAGGCAATACAATGGCACTAAATTCATACCTTTCAATAGTTACCCTGAATGCAAATGGGCTAAATGCCCCCATCAAAAGACAAAGGCTATCAGATTGGGGTAAAAAACAAGACCCATCAATATGCTGTCTGCAAGAGACTCATTTTAGAACCAAAGACACCCCCAGATGGAAAGTGAGGAGGTAGAAAACCATTTACCACGCTAATGGGCACCAAAAGAAAGCTGGGGTGGCAATTCTTATATCAGACAAATTAGATTTTAAACCAAAGACTGTAATAAGAGATGAGGAAGGAAACTATATCCTACTTAAAGGGTCTATCCAACAAGAAGATCTAACAATTGTAAATATCTATGCCCCTAACATGGGAGCAGCCAATTATGTAAGGCAATTAATAACAAAAGCAAAGAAACACATTGACAACAATACAATAATAGTGGGGGACTTTAACACCCCCCTGACTGAAATGGACAGATCCATCTAAGCAAAAGATCAACAAGGAAATAAAGACTTTAAATGACACACTGGACCAAGTGGACTTCACAGACATATTCAGAACATTCCATCCCAAAGCAACGGAATACACATTCTTCTCTAGTGCCCATGGAACATTCTCCAGAATTGATCACATCCTAGGTCACAAATCAGGTCTCACTGGTACCAAAAGATTGGGATCATTCCCTGCATATTTTCAGACCACAATGCTTTGAAACTAGAACTCAATCACAAGAGGAAAGTCAGAAAGAACTCAAATACATGGAGGCTAAAGAGCATCCTACTAAAGAATGAATGGGTCAACTTGGAAATTAAAGAAGAATTAAAAAAAAATCATGGAAACCAATGAAAATGAAAACACAACTGTTCAAAATCTTTGGGATAGAGCAAAGGTAGTCCTGACAGGAAAGTATATAGCAACACAAGCCTTTCTCAAGAAACAAGAAAGGGGGACGCCTGGGTGGCTCAGTCATTAAGCGTCTGCCTTCGGCTCAGGTCATGATCCCAGGTCCTGGGATCGAACCCTGCATCGGACTCCCTGCTCCGCAGGAAGCCTGCTTCTCCCTTTCACACTCTCCCTGCTTGTGTTCCCTCTCTTGCTGTGTCTCTCTCTGTCAAATAAATAAATAAAATCTTTAAAAAAAAAAAAGAAACAAGAAACAAGAAAGGGCTCAAATACACAACCTAACCCTACACCTAAAGGAGCTGGAGAAAGAACAGCAAATAAAGCCTAATCCCAGCAGGAGAAGAGAAATAATAAAGATCAGAACAGAAATCAAAGAAATAGAAACCAAAAGAACAGTAGAACAGATCAATGAAACTCGGAGCTGGTTCTTTGAAAGAATTAACAAGATTGATAAACCCCTGGCCAGACTTATCAAAAAGAAAAGAGAAATGACCCAAATCAACAAAATCATGAATGAAAGAGGAGAGATCACAACCAACAACAAAGAAATACAAACAATGATAAGAACATATTATGAGCAACTCTATGCCAGCAAATTAGATAATCTGGAAGAAATGGGTGCATTCCTAGAGATGTATCAACTACCAAAATTGAACCAGGAAAAAATAGAAAACCTGAACAGACCTATAGCCACTAAGGAAATTGAAGCAGTCATCCAAAATCTCCCAACAAACAAAAGCCCAGGGCCAGATGGCTTCCCAGCGGAATTCTATCAGACATTTAAAGAAGAATTAATACCAATTCTCCTGAAACTGTTCCAAAAAATAGAAATGGAAGGAAAACTTCCAAACTCATTTTATGAGGCCACCATTACCTTGATCCCAAAACCAGACAAAGATCCCATCAAAAAGGAGAATTACAGACCAATATCCTTGAGGAACATGGATGCAAAAATTCTCACCAAAATACTAGCCAATAGGATCCAACAGTACATTAAAAGGATTATTCACCATGACCAAGTGGGATTTATCCCTGGGCTGCAAGGATGGTTCAACATCCGCAAATCAATCAACGTGATACAATACATTAACAAAAGAAAGAACAAGAATCATATGATCCTCTCAATAGATGCAGGAAAAGCATTTGACAAAGTACAGCATCCTTTCTTGATCAAAATTCTTCAGAGTATAGGGATAGAGGGTACATACCTCAATATCATAAAAGCCATCTATGAAAAACCCACAGCGAATATCATTCTCAATGGGGAAAAGCTGAGAGCCTTTCCCCTAAGGTCAGGAACGCGGCAGGGATGTCCACTACGCCACTGCTATTCAACATTGTATTAGAAGTCCTAGCCACAGCAATCAGACAACAAAAAGAAATCAAAGACATCCAAATCGGCAAAGAAGAAGTCAAACTCTCACTCTTTGCAGATGATATGATACTGTACGTGGAAAACCCAAAAGACTCCACCCCAAAACTGCTAGAACTCATACAGGAATTCAGTAAAGTAGCAGGATATAAAATCAATGCACAGAAATCAGTGGCATTCCTATACACCAACCACAAGACAGAAGAGAGACAAATCAAGGAGTCGATCCCATTTACAATTGCACCCAAAACCATAAGAGACCTAGGAATAAATTTAACCAAAGAGGCAAAGGATCTGTACTCCAAAAAGTATAAAATAATAAAAGAAATTGAAGAAGACACAAAGAAATGGAAAAATATTCCATGCTCATGGATTGGGAGAACCAACATTGTGAAGATGTCAATGCTCTCTAGAGCAATCTACACATTCAATGTAATCCCCATCAAAATACCATCCACTTTTTTCAAAGAAATGGAACAAATAATCCTAAAATTTGTATGGAACCAGAAGAGACCCTGAATAGCCAGAGGAATCTTGAAAAAGCAAAGCAAAGCTGATGGCATCACAATTCCGGACTTCCAGCTCTATTACAAAGCTGTCATCATCAAGACAGTATAGTACTGGCACAAAAACAGACACATAGATCAGTGGAACAGAATCGAGAGCCCAGAATTGGACCCTCAACTCTATGGTCAACTTATCTTTGACAAAGCAGGAAAGAATGGCCAATGGCAAAAAGACAGTCTCTTCAACAAAAGGTGTTGGGAAAATTGGACAGCCACATGCAGAAGAATGAAACTGGACCATTTCCTTACACCACACACAAAAATAGACTCCAAATGGTTGAAAGACCTAAACGTGAGACAGGAGTCCATCCAAATCCTAAAGGAGAACACAGGTAGCAACCTCTTTGACCTCAGCCATAGCAACTTCCTCCTAGAAACATTGCCAAAGGCAAGGGAAGCCAGGGCAAAAATGAACTGTTGGGATTTCATCAAGATAAAAAGCTTTTGCACAGCAAAAGAAACAGTCCACAAAACCAAAAGACAACCAACAGAATGGGAGAAAATATTTGCAAATGACATATCAGATAAAGGGCTAGTATCCAAAACCTAAAAAGAACTTATCAAACTCAATACCCAAAGAACAAATAATCCAATTAAGAAATGGGCAGAAGACATGAACAGACATTTTTCCAAAGAAGACATCCAAATGGCCAACAGACACATGAAAAAGTGCTCAACATCGCTTGGCATCAGGGAAATCCAAATCAAAACCTCAATGAGATACCACCTCACACCTGTCAGAATGGCTAAAATTAACAAGTCAGGAAACGACAGTTGTTGGCGGGGATGTGGAGAAAGGGGAACCTCCTACACTGTTGGTGGGAATGCAAGCTGGTGCAGCCACTCTGGAAAACTGTATGGAGGTTCCTCAAACAGTTGAAAAGAGACTTATCATATGATCCAGCAATTGCACTACTGGGTATTTACCCCAAAGATACAAATGTAGGGATCCGAAGGGGTAAGTGCACCCCAATGTTTATAGCAGCAATGTCCACAATAGCCAAACTGTGGAAAGAGCCAAGATGTCCATCAACAGATGAATGGATCAAGAAGGGGTGGTATATATACACAATGGAATATTATGCAGCCATCAAAAGGAAAGAGATCTTGCCATTTGCAATGACGTGGATGGAACTGGAGGGTATTATGCCTAGTGAAATAAGTCAATCAGAGAAAGATATGTATCATATGACCTCACTGATATGAGGAATTCTTAATCTCAGGAAACAAACTGAGTTTTGCTGGAGTGGTTGGGGGTGGGAGGGATGGGGTGGTTGGGTGATAGTTAGACATTGGGTAGTGTATGTGCTATGGTGAGCACTGTGAATTGTGCAAAACTGTTGAATCACAGATCTGTACTTCTGAAACAAATAATGCAACATATGTTAAGAAAAAAGAATAAGAAGATAGCAGGAGGGGAAGAATGAAGGGGAGTAAGTCAGAGGGGGAGAAGAACCACGAGAGACGATGGACTCTGAAAAACAAACTGAGGGTTCTAGAGGGGAGGAGGGTAGGGGGATGGGTTAGCCTGGTGATGGGTATTAAAGAGGGCATATTGTACATGGAGCACTGGGTGTTATGCACAAACAATGAATCATGGAACACTATATCAAAAACTAATGATGTAATATATGGTGATTAACATAACAATTAAAAATTAAAAAAAAAGAATACACAGGTCTGTATACTTTATCACAGTCCTTACAACAAGTTAGTTCACATAATAGGAAATAATAGAATTTATTTTATGATAGCACACTGGGTAACACTTCAAATAACCAGCTTTTCAAATGCATTATATGCCCCTCATAAAATAGATGCCTCTTACTACACAGGATGAATAGTCCCCAGTTAACAGCCTCCACTGAGATCTCTTTTCTCTAAAATTTTAATTTTGTTGTATTTCCTACCTGATTCCATCCAACATGAGACTGGACACTATCTCAAACTCTTCTCAAACGACTCATTCGGAACATCTACTAGAATTTTTTTCTGAAGTGAAGCATTGGTACTAAAGAAGTATTTGAGGTTGGTTGCTGTCGACTCAAAGGAAAAATTGCAGATTTGAGGTGGGCTGGACTTGAACACTCTGGATGTGCAAAAGTTTTTGTGATTCATTTCTTGATACATACAGTTTATTCTCAGTATTCATTTATTGGGGTCGATTAACATTATGCCCATTTTAAAGACTGAGAAAATGAGAGGTTAAGCCCATTGCCACAGTCATAAGTCAAATCAGAGTACATCTATGTTTTACAGATTCCAACTTAAGTAGTGGATCACACGGTACATGGGCATGGCACTTGGGATCCGACTCACAAGATAAAGAGATCAGAAATCACAGGTTTTCTGAAATATCACTCTTTTCCCAAAGAAGACAGCAAACCCTCTCTCTCAGAAAAGTGCCTCTGGGTTGTTGCTGCCCTTAAGACATGAGATGGAAACACAAAGAGCTGAGTGCATCCTGGAAGTGGGAGTGTGCGTCAGCCAAATTCTCAGCACCAGATGTGGTGAGGTAGGTGACCCTCCCTCTTGCTTCTTTCTTTCTTTCTTTCTTTCTTTCTTTCTTTCTTTCTTTCTTTTCTTTCTTTCTTTCTTTCTTTCTTTCTTTCTTTCTTTCTTTCTTTCTTTCTTTCTTTCTTTCTTTCTTTCTTTCTTTCTTTCTTTCTTTCTTTCTTTCTTTCTTTCTTTCTTTCTTTCTTTCTTTCTTTCTTTCTTTCTTTCTTTCTTTCTTTCTTTCTTTCTTTCTTTCTTTCTTTCTTTCTTTCTTTTGTTAAGGATGTGCTGCACCCTCTGAGCAAAGTGGCAGTATCTGCAGCCACCTGCCTGCCCCAGACACCTGGTCTGATGTGAATTATTAACGGAAAGTACTAGGACCTCTCCTAACAATAGAGGAGTCTCCAGGTTTGGGGGTGACACCCTGGCAGGCAGGCACCAAAACCAGGCTACTTTGGAGAAGAGGTGAAACTTTGTGGTGTCAGTTTCATGACCAGAGGGCCAAGAGGGCCAACACCAATACATGCCCCAAAGGTGGCACATTCCAAGGACTAAATCAGAGGAGGAAGGACCAAGTGTTGGTGCCTCATAACTGCAGGGTAGCATGATGACATTTTTTAAGCACCTCTTCTTGGCTCAGACATCAAATTATATTTAAATTTCCTGCCTCTGTGCAATCAAAAGAAGCCAACCCAACTGAAAGAAATGTGCACTTCAAGGCTATAAATCTGAAACTTCCTAATCCCCAAAAGTCCACACTAGACTTCTTGCCTCCATGGAAACAACAAAGCATTCAGCCAACTGATTGGCCTCCAATGAATTTTAGATAAGACAGCTTGGAAGGGAATGGATGTGATTTTAATGCAGAAGAAAGCGCTGGAAGGGAGGTCCACTTGGTTCATATTTGAATAAAGCAAACAAGGCAGACGAAAGGCTGACAGCTGTAAATGACATTGTCAGTACAAAAATTATCAGCCAGTTTACAATCTGTTTGCTTATGTTGAACAAACAGACTGTGTGTGGCATCCTTCGGCCTCGTGAATGGCAGAAATACTTGCGGCCTTCAGAAAAGCTATCTGCTCTCCTGCAGCCCGGCCACAATTAGATCGCCATTTGACAGCCACACTGAAAAGGAAACTGTGCCCCCCGCCTTTCCCCCACACCCCCTTGCCTCTTTGCTTTCTCTTTTCCTTTCTTTCTTTTTCTTCGTCTTCTTCTTCATAGGACAAGCACTGGAGCTGGGCAGAGACACTCGTCTTGTTGTATCGATGGCGTGAATTATGTTAGTTCTGTTGCTAGATCAAGCCGTTTACTGATGTGTCTGACATTCCAAGTGGGAGATCTTCAGTAGCCTAGCAAGGCTCAGAGCCAAAAGTCTTCATTTTTTATTCCTTACAGGAAGCAGAATCCGGGAGCCCCTGAAAGAATGTCACTTCTTCTTCTTTGTGCAGCCTGTCTCTGAGACCCTTTCCTTTGAACTTGCTAACATTGCATTTGGTGCAGAAACAAAACACAGCACAGGAAGGGCGATGCAGCAAGCATCCAGCTCTATTTCTCGCTGAGCAAGGCCCAAAGCACCCAAATTTCAGGAGGGAACAACAGCTCCGTGGGTTCTAACTCCTCTAGGAGGCTGGGCCGGAGTCCTTAACCCAGCCCCCAACCCCGAGAGGAATGAGTTGTGTGGTCCCTTTGCTTAATCCCCTCTGTGTTCTGCAAACTCATAACACAGAAATAGTTCCTTTTGTTTAGAAAGAATGGAGAGCAAACACAGGTACTAATTTCATCCCTCATGTTCTCAGAGGCTCACCCTTGTTTAACTGCATCAGAGAGATTTAAGCCCCTGGTAGTGGCTTTTCATGGGGCCAGAGGCTATTTGGATACTCTGGTCTCCTTCCCTATGAGATTCCTGCTCACCTTGGTCTAAGTGAGTAACACAAGCTCCTGCCCCGGGGTGGGGGGTGGGGGGGGGGCATTTGCCTGTGTGGAACTACATGCTGGAAACAGGTTCATCTCAGAGGAAGACAGCCCTTGCCCACAAAAACCAGGGTTTTGATTTTTCATGTTCCACTTTGTGTATTGTCATTATTTATAGCCTCTCTTCCTTGTTAGCATTAGCCAATAAGTATTCAGTTTGCAGAGAGGATCAAGTCTTCCCTTGATAGCCTCCTTTCTTATTTTTCCTTTTTTAATATAAAGAAGCTGCTTAAAGGTACTTGGTTTATTTGGCCAGAAAAAAAAAAAAAAAAAAACCAAAACACCGATGCTAGGTGAGTGTGGTGTGTTCGTAGCAGATAACAAGGGGCTGAACAGGAACGCACAAAGCCGGAAGACTGTGGTAATTACCTCTAAGCAGTGAAGCATCAAAACACCTCTTGTATGGAAAGTTCATCCAATTACCACTAACCTAGAGAGGAGGGTTATGCTGCCGCTGTGCTTTTCATTTTAATCTAAATTGCTGTTTCTTTTCCTCTGATATGGCCATCGGTCATAAAGAGTTGACCATCATTAAAACTGTTTGATTTGGAACCCTGTAGTGTTTGGCTAAGAGGGGAAATGCAAATTTGATGAAAGAATAGGGATAAATTTACATATCAGCCTCAGCTCACATGGAGAGAGTAAACATTCTGTTTATCTCAAGTGTCACTTTATGATTTAGTAGAATATAAAACTGACCTTGGCCCAGTCATTGCCAAAGACCTACATGAAATATATGGTTGTCCAAATACGATTCACTCAAGTAGAACCTGTGGGCAAACCCCTGTGGAGCTCAGCAAACAGGCCTGGTGGGAGCAGGGCTGGGGAAGCATTTTGCTCTGATAAACTCCAAAATGAAATTCTGGAATAAGGAGTTGCTGAATAAAAAAGAGCCAAAAAAAAAATTTCAACTTCACGAAACTTATTGTTACCTTAAATTAAATCATACTGTTTAGCTAGTAGTTTTAGTCTTTAGCTACCTAAAAATTAACAAGTGTAAAAGCTTAAAAACCAGCATTAACACTTAAGTGGGAAGTGTGTTTCCACTAAACCTTTGTTTCATCATTTGAGCCCAAGAATAAGATCATCATTTGTTTGGTTTCTAGAAACTATAATTGATTCGAGGAACTTCGACACTCCATAGGTAGTTTACATTACAGGGGGATAATTCCTTTTGGCTATTTGAATCAACCACGTTTGCATTTTCCACAATATTTTTAATTAGTTTTTTTCCTCAAGCTAAGTCAACATTCATCAATGTGTGAAGGAACATAAAACTTCTGTTCATAATGAGGATTTTGAGTGTGCAGAAAAATATTTAGAGACAATCGCAGGCATCTGTGTTGATATTTTACCTCCACTTGCTCACACCCAAAAATTCATTGTCGAAAATAAAGGAGCGGAATGAAATTACTTTCTCTTATGGCATAATATATAGTAAGGTGATGGGGATTTTATATATGTATATATATAATATTATTATATATGATATATAATATCATATATTAATATATTTTAAGAGATATTTATTTTTCATTTGAGCTAGTCTGGAAATTTTGCCCACAATAGAGCAGAAAAATATCTTAAGTCAGAGAAAAGAAAAGTGAAAAATATTTGACAGATACAAATACTTTTTAATTAGAAAATCAAAGGACATTCTTATGGGACACATTTATACATCTACTTTTATAGCCAATAAAATAATTATTTTTCAAATAAATAATATATCCACATAGAATAATGCAAAGCTTGGGGCACCTGGGTGGCTCAGTTGGTTAAGCGTCTGCCTTTGGCTCAGGTCATGATCCTGGGGTCCCGGGATGGAGCCCTGTGCCGGGCTCTCTGCTCAGCTGGGAACCTGCTTCTCTCTCTCCCTCTGCCCCTCCCTGCCAGTCATGCTTTCTCTCTCTCTCTCTCTTTCGCTCTTGCTCTCTCTCAAATAAATATATAAATTCTTAAAAAAAATAAAAAAGGGCAATGGAAAGCTTTAACAGAAGTCCCTATAGACACTTCATATCTGAGTACAGTTTGGATCTTAATTACAAATAATTAAGGGTTTTAGCAACTTCTTTGGTCAGAGTTAAGCCGAGGTTTTTTGAGTGGGATTTTGAGAAACTAATAGAAATAAGAAGAAAGCACCCTATCACTACCGAACTATAGCCAGGTTTTCCAGTGTTTGAAAGGAAATTGACATGTTGCCTACACTGGAAAAAGGGGAAAAAATAGTACAGGTTGGGAGGGGGAGAGTATATATTTGAGGAAATAAGACAGTTGAGAATCTCTCCTGCTGTGTCTTGTGTTCACATACACAGAAACCTAGAGTACTGAACACAGCATTTTTTCTGGTCTGAAGTGGTTGTAAAACACCAAAAAAAAAAAAAAAAGGAAAGAAAGAAAAGAAAAAGAAAAAATAGAAGCTTATGGTTGAGTAAAGGATCTCACAAACTCTGTCGGCCCATTCTTTCCTGCACTCTGAGATGTTCAAACCTGAGTTTTACAGAGTTTCCAGGAAGCAAAGTGTGTCTGCAACACATAGAATATTGACATTTAGTCTAAAAATAATAACTAAGAAATGAAAGAATAATTACCAAAGGACAAAGAGCTGAGGTCCAGATGAGGACATGGGCATGGCATGTGGCTGGGGCACCCACGCAAACCGTTGGCCATCTCTGACTGCAGTGTGTCTGTGAATGTGCCATTTCCTTGAGTATGACAATCCCCCACTACTTGGCTTCCTGGGAAACTCCTTAAGCTATGTCCATGCAGCATTAAAAGTGATAGCTAGGAAAAGTGGAAACCAGGATGAATAAACAAGTGGCATATCTATACAAGGGATTATTACTTGGAAAAGTAAAGGTGAATCTTGAAAACATTATGTTAAGTGAAAGTCAGTCACAAAAGGCCACATAGTATATAATTTCACTTCTGTGAAATGTTCAGAATAGGCAGGTCTAGTGGTCGCCAGGATCTTGGGCAGGGGGCAGAATGAAGAATGACTGCTAATGGTTTGGAAGTTTGGGGAGGGACCAGAATGTTAAAAATTAGATTGTGGTGATAGTTGCACAAGTCCTTGAATATACTTAAGCCATTGAACATTACATTTTGAATCAGTTTTATGGTATGTGAATTATATCTTTTTTAAAAATTATCATTCAAATTCCAGTATAGTTAACATACAGTGTAATATTAGTTTCAGGTGTACAATTTAGTGATTCAACACTTCCATACAACACGTAGTGCTCATCATAAGTGAATTATATTTTAATAAAGCTCTTTCTTGAGAGGAAAGGAAAGGAAAGAGAAAAGACAAGACAAAAAGAAAAGAAAAGGAAAGAAATAAAAAGAAAGCAAAAGAAAAGAAACTGACAGCCAAGCCTGTCATAAAGCCAAGGACAAGCTTTTAGGAAGAATTATCTAGGACTCCTAGGGACAAATGGAAAACACATGAACATTAATTCAAAGCAGATCATTCCCCCCATCTCAGATTATTTCTGCCTATGAAGGGAGTAAATGTTAGAATCAAAGCTGAACTTAAATGTGATAAATATTTGTGGGTTATCTGTGATGTGCCAGGGATGGTGGGTCACCAGGGAGAATAAGACACCTTGAGGAACTCACGGTCTAGGAGAGAGGCAAATACACATAATTTGCTTGGCCACATGCTGGATAACTGTGTATGCTATTAAGAGCAGACTTGAAAATCATGGATCCCAGCCCAGAACATGAGAGAGAGAGAGATCACGAGCAGGGGGGAGGAGTAGGGGGAGAAGCAGACTCCCCACTGAGCAGGGAGCCCGATATGGGACTGGATCCCAGAACCCTGGATTATGACCTGAGCCAAAGGCAGATGCTTAACCTACTGAGCAGCCCAGGTGCCCAGGACCACATTTAGAAGAATATGTTCAGGACCTGGGAAAAGCCATGAATCACATAAGATACAGGGAAGTTGAAAATGTGAAAAATTGACCTAGGCATCTTCCACAATGACTAAACATACTATGGCGAGTGTTGAATAAAACGTAGACTTGTTAACCGGTATGTGGTACTCCTGAAGCTAATATAACATTGTATGTCAATTATACTTCAATAATAACAATAATAAATCCACATGGGCAGGTGCAAATGGGTGCCTGACAGTGTCTCACCTTACAATGTCCTTTCTATGGGGATCACCTCATTTAATTCTCAGAACCTGAAGAGGAGCTAATAAGCAATGATGTTATTATCCCCATTTTACAGATGAAGAAACTAAAGGATAGAGAAACTAACGAATTTGTCTAAGGTCAATTAGTAAATAGCAAAACCACTCTGATATAGCTCTATTGATTATCCAACTTATGCCCTTAACCACCTCCTAGTCTGCTTTCTTGTTCCAAATGGTCCTAAAGTATGTCCAACTTACCAATAAATACAAGTTTCAAGAGGCAGCAAGTTCATTTTTTGTACTCAATAAGGAAGAACAGAGAGATACTTTCAGAAATAGTGTGTTCTCAGTCACTAGAGATGGTCACACAGGGACCAAAAGACTGTTGGAAATGTGGATGGTCTAAAGTACTGGGATCAAATGACCTTTATGAGTTCTTTCAACCTAGTCTGATGTGGTGACTATAGGAATGTATGAACAGAATCTTAGATCTGCCTATGGTTTTTCAGGTTGGGCACTGCATAGCTCTGGGGGACACATTTCACATTCACAGGTATTACAGATTTGAGTATTTCTTATGTATCTTAGTTTTCCTGAAGGTGCTTGTACAGAGTTTTAAGGAAGAGTAGCTATTTCTTTTTTTTTTAAGATTTATTTATTTATTTTGAGAGAGTGAGAATGAGAGAGAGAGAGCACATGAGAGGGGAGAGGGTCAGAGGGAGAAGCAGGCTCCGTGCTGAGCAGGGAGCCTGATGCGGGACTTGATCCCAGAACTCCAGGATCATGACCTGAGCCGAAGGCAGTCGCTTAACCAACTGAGCCACCCAGGCGCCCAAGAGTAGCTATTTCTTACATGACCCAGGTTTCCATCTGGGCCTTTGGGAGTTCTGACCATACCTGATTTAGAAAGATAACTGTAGAGGAAGATGGAGGGGCATGAAGCCAGAGACAGAAAGACAAGTTAGGATGTTATGGCAATTGCTCAGAGATATAAGGTGAGGACGAGTGATGGGGATGAGGAAATGGTGGGGACTGGGGAGCTATTTCAAATTTGTATACATTCAGGAGAGAGGCAAGCTAGAGACCCAAATTTAGGAGTCGCATATATGAAAAGATAGCCTTAACTAAAAGAATCAGGAAGTTTACATGAGAGTGACAAGGAACAAGAAAGGATAAGGATTGCATCATAACCCTGAGCAGTACGCAAATTTCAGTAGTTGGTAAGGAAACCAGGGGAGATTTTCTGCAGTTGGTGGGTAATCAGCAGGGGGCATGTTTCAGAGAGGAAATGCAGGTGGAGGTTGGAGGTGAAGTTGATGGAACTCACAGTGGTCAATAGTTGCTGATCTTTAGGAGACCACTTTCAGTGGATTATTGGTGGAGAAGGATAGAAGCCAGACCCATATGTTATGGAGTAATAGCTGGTCAGAAACTAGAGGTAATGAGTTTAGAAGTTTAAACTGGCTCAGGGCAATTAGAGAAAAGAAAAGAAAAGAAGGCAACTGGAACTATTCTATCGTGCAACTGTATTCTTATTATTAAACTCAGGGGAAGGCATTTTGCAAAATAAAAACTACGGCATGTTATAACCTAGAAAAAAAGCATGATGTTAAAGCATGCCATATTAAGAGAGCATAACATGTGGTTTTATAAAAGCATGGCATGTTAAAGCATGACACTTTAAATCTTCATTATTATTCTTGACTTCCAAAGTATCCATGTTTATTAAAGTGAACAATGGTAGGATTATGAATGATTTCCATTTTTTTCTTTATGATTTCAACACTTAAAGTAACTATCGTCATTATTTTTGTCTTTTCTGTATTTTCTTTGTATATAGACATAAATTATTATTATTTATGTAATTAAGCCTAGCATTTAATGTGTTGGATAAATGAAAAAATACATATGCTCTGGTAATTTTTCCCTTAGATATACATTGCAAATTGTTCCCATAATTAAATACGTTTGTTGATAACATGACTTCTACTGTCTTAATGTGACTCCAATCCTGCGCACACACACCACGTTTTGCTTAGACATTTTTACTACTGAATACTTAGATTGTTTCCCTTTTTTTCCACTTATAACTAATTAGAACATCTCTTCTCCAACCTTTTTTGAATCCTTAGGATAGTCTGATATCCTGACATCATATATCCTACTTCACAGAGAAAGCTATTTCTTTTTCTTTTTCTTTTTTTTTTTTAGTGGCTTAAAACGACACAAATTTCTTTTCTTACAGTTTTGGAGGTGAGAGCTCTAAAATCAAGATGTCACCAAGGCTGCATCCCTACTGGAGGCTTTAGGGAAGGATTTGTGCCAGACCTTTTATAGTTTCTAGAGGCCACGGCATTCCTTGGCTTGTGGCTCTTTCCTCCATTTGCAAATCTCTTCTTCCATCCTCACATTTCCTTCTCGACTCTAACTCTCCTGCCTCCCTCTTGTAAGGACCCTAGTGAGTACATTGGACCCACCTGGCTACTCTAGGATAATAGAAAATGCATTCTTAAGGCTCTTATATTTATTGTAAAATTACCCCAAGATTGGTTATTCCAGTTTACATTTCCATGAGCTGACATAAATGCTCATTTTTTTGCACTTTTACAAAGGGCTTGGAATATTCATAAAAAAAAAGGTTGACCAATTTTTTATAGAATAAATGTTGATAATATGCATCTATATGGTAAAGTTTTGAAATTATTAAAATTTGATTACAAATGATAATTTTTTCATATATCTATCATTCATTTCTATCTCTTCTTCAGTGAGTTGCCCATTCATATCTTTTGCCAAATCTTCTACTAATCTACTGGTGTGCTTATCTATCTATCTATTTATTTTCATTTTAAATCTAGTATAGTTAACATACAGTGTTGTATTAGTTTCAAGTTTACAGTATAGTGATTCAACAATTTTTTGCTTTACTCAGTGCTCATCAGTGTAATTGCTCTCTTTAATCCCCATCACTATTTCACTCATCCCCCCCACCCACTTCCCCTCTGATAACCATCAGTTTGTTTTCTATAGTTAGTTTCTTGGTTTGTCTCTTTTTTCCTTTGTCCATTGTTTTATTTCTTAAATTCCACAAGTGATCAGAATCATATGGTATGTGTCTTTGACTTACTTCACTTAGCATTATAACTCTGTAGGTCCATCTATGCTGTTGCAAATGGCAAGATTTCATTCTTTTTTTATGGCTGAGTAATATTCCATTATACATACACACACATACACACACATTTACAAACACACATACACATATATATTTATCACATCTTATTTATCCATTCATCCATCAGTGGACACTTGGGCTGCCTCCATACCTTGGCCATTGTAAATAATGCTGCAATAAACATAGGGGTACATATATCTTTTCAAATTAGTGTTTTAATATTCACTGGGTAAATACTCAGCAGTGAGATTACTGGATCATACAGTAGTTCTATTTTAAAATTTTAAAGAAACTCCATACTGTTTTCCATAGTGGCTGCACCAATTTGGATTCCCACCAAAAGTGCTCTAGGGTCCTTTCTCTTTTTGAAAAAAATATTCATAAAATATTTTGTAGAGTGAAGATATTAGTCTTTTGTCTGCTCTGTATATTGTGGTATGTGTGTGTATTTTGAAATTTGATGTTTTACATAATCAAATACAGCACTCATTTACTTGGTGGTTATCTCTGTTTGCTATTATGCTTACCCAACACTTTCTTGTCCTGAAATTATCTATCCCTCTGTCCCCTTGGTTTTTATTCTAATTCTATTACATGACAATGTTTATCTTTTATTTTTTTTAAGAAATAACAATTCATCTGTAATGTATGTGAGTGCAGGTATGATATTACAAAGGGTTTTAATTTTGATTTCCCTCCCATATTTGACTAATTATCTCATTAGCTTCTGTTTTTCTTTTTCTATTATTTTGAAACCTACTCTTCTTATTTTTTTTTTTTTGAAACCTACTCTTAACATATCCTGAATTTTTACACATGCTGGACTCTCTAGGTTTCTACTCTGTTCCATTAAACTGTCTATTCTTATATTCATATCATACTATAGTAGTGGTATATCAGCTTTACACAGCAGAATCTTCAGAGGAGATCAATGGCAGGATAATAGCAGGACATTTAGTGTGGCCTGGGAGTGAGGTCTCAGAACTAAGCATCAAAAGACCCACTTTCTAATGCAGGCATTGCCACCACTTTGCTGGGTGATATGGAGTCCCCTAAATTTTTAAATATATTTCTTCTTTTAAAAATGGGTAACTGTGCACCTAAAATCAGAGTTATAACACCTCTTTTGCCAATCTCATAACTGCCTCAGAATCAAGAGTGATTGATTATTGTTGTGATCAAAAGTTGTTAATGAAATCATTTTTCCTTCCCATGACAGAGTAAGAAAGACCTCAGATTTTGTAATACTGTTTTTAAAAATGAGTAACCCTGGTTTGGAAGAGGGGAGAAGAAGACTTACAGGTTTTGTTTTCAACTGTAACTAATAATTTAGGAGAATCATCATTAGAATTTGCCATGTAACCATAGGACCTGCTTTTTAAAGAAATAAATGCTTCAGAGAAAAAAACCTTGAAGCATATTTATTTCTTGGTCTCAGGAGGAAAAACGTATTTCAAGACAAATCGTACTGAAGGCACGCGTGGCATTTGGCATCGTCATAAGGGAGATTTGGCTACTACTGATTTAGTAGATTCACTAGCTGCTGAGCTATTTAAGGAGAAAAGCTGTATCTTCCAAAACTACTTAATAAATAATAGCTACAATAATAAGTTGTTGCCTAAAGGAGACATCCCCTGTGTTGATATTTGGATAAAAACTTTCAGCCACATTGGGCCAGTGGGGAGAAGGCTCCCAGAGGTGGAGTGAACCAGACACAGGGCAAAGAGCACTGGGTCAGGAGTCAGGGAGCAGCAGGGTCTGATCTCTCTTGCCTTGAACTTTCTGCATGCCTTGATTCCAGTTTCTCCACTTGAAACAAGGGTGTTGGCCGGCATAGCTCCCGGTATCTTCCATCCTAGTTTCCTATGACTTGGTAATAGTCAATACCTGATTCCCTAGTGCCATACGAGATCAGTATTCATCATGTCTGTTCGCCCAAGTTTGCGAATCACATCTCAGGAAAAGAAAACCAAGTGGAACAGGCACAGTTTATTAAGCTTTGGAGGTTGAGTACTAGCTGTGCCCAGCAGAGGCCAAGCAATGTTGTCCTTCCCCTCCCCATCTGCCCCAAGCATCTAGCACTGTGCACCAAGCACCCAGTGAATGGTGACAGAAAGGATGAATAGATGGGAAAGCCCACAGGTGGTCTACCCTTGGGAAAGAAACTGAAAGGTGTTTACCCTTCCAAGAAGTATGGGAATCTTCTCCCTCTTGAATAGTCCCCTCAGTTTTAAGTCCTCCATCCCACCCAGGATGAAAGGGAATAGGGCTCCTCCCACACTCAGACCTCCGGCTGGGTTCTATTTGCCCACACAAACAACCCCCTCCTTGTTTATTCTGCCAGCAGGGTCTGCACCTAGGAGGCAGGACTTCAAGACAACACCTCCTCTCCAGGGACAGTCCCAGAGCTGATGCACAGCCTATCCCACCCCCAACACCAGTGAGACCTTCCCTTGAACCAGGACAGGGTTCCCACCTCGGCAACTGGAGGTATTGTCTCTCCACCTCAGCCTGGCGGAAGCATTCCATTTAGACAGGTGGCTGAGCTTTCCACACACCGATGAAAGTTTCCTTCTTCTTTGGCTTCCAGCTCCATCCTACCTGTAGCTGAGGTCTGGCCAGAATAGGGGGCAGGGTGGCAGAAGGGGAAGCAGAGCTGGAGAGGAGCCTAATCATTAGAGGTCCCTTTTGATGGAATAGGATTATTCTGCCTCCACTTGTCAAGAAATGGAAGCCGGAAGATTGCAGACAGGTGCTCTGATCAAACACTCCCAAGGCTAGCTCAGACCTCCAGGGGTGATCCCAGGAGCCCCTTAGCCAGGAGAATCCAGAGCCAGTAGGAAAACATGGTATGGCAATGTTTCTGGCTTCCAGCAATGCGCTCAGTTGCTGCTCTGACTGCCTTATTAAACATCACTTATTAAACAGACCCAAGCTTAACTTATCCATAAGGTTTGGCCTTCCAGGTGTTCTTCTGTATGCAGGTGGGGCTAGAAGTCCAGCTTACCACAGCATCTGATAGCATGATTTCTGCAAAGATTAGTTTAGTTCTGCCTCAATTGGCAGAAGTCTCACAAATCCACAAAGGAAGGGGGTTGCATATTTAAGGTGGTTTTTCCTTCAAGTTAGAATTTTACGTATGTAGCAGTTTTCGCGGGGCGGGGGAGAAGTATATTTATTTCCTATCCATATCATGGAGTCATTTGTCATGGGCCTTTATATCTGAGAGAAACGTGTCCTGAGGTAGTCATACCTCCCTAAATTTGAAAATACCACCATCACAAATAATGTCTCCCAATTCATTACAATCAAGTACTACATAACTTAAAGGAGAAAGTGATTCCCATCAACTCCGTAATCATTCTGTAACCAGCAAGTCTGTTTCCTTAGCTAGCCTCGTGAGGTCACCATTGTATTTCTGGAGATTTTTGGAAAAAAGCACCCAAATAATAGTAACAGCCAGGCAGGTGGGGGTGTTAGGTGCACAGCTGCCTTGATTCAGTAGTTTGGGTATTTGCTTCTATACACCAGCCTCTTAATTTGTCCTATTCAAATTTGTCCCTCTGCCAAATGAACGATTAATGCATGGCCCCTTGTAGACGTTAAATCTGCAAGTGTAAGTCAACCATAAAAAGTGTTTCCATAAGTCATAGGTCTCTTGCCTTGTTATCCCCACTTCTCTTAGGAAGGAGAGAGAATCAGGATGACCTCTTTGTATATGGGGAAGTAAAGGCACAGGACACAAAGGTATCTGCCTGAGTATGAGCTTTTGTGATAGAATCAATGCAGGAACCCTATCACAAATCCCTGAGTAAAATGGTTGCGGGGGGAGAACCTCATGGACCCTTTCAGCCATAAATAAATTCTTATGCAAACATATTTCAAAATGTGAGCGAGAGTGTGCACCCATTCAAATGAGGTTTTATTCACCAAGGGGAAGGTCACATTTTCATATGTAGGACTTGGTGGCAGGGGAAGATGAAACCATCTTCCAAAGAAATGAGGTCATGTAGGTTATGGCTCCTGGAATATTTGTTAAAAAGAAATAATTCCTACTTCTCATTCATAGGAAAACAGGACTACTCTCAATAAAAAATTCAACTTTCCAACATGGTAGTGTGATTTATTTTATGAATAGACTGCATCTGTGGTTTTATGGAATTGACATTCATTTGATCTAACCAAGCTAAGAGGTTTTCTGCAGATGTTTTTTTTCCTCGATAAGCCAAGCAGTTTCTTACTCACAAGTTCTTTCTGAAATTTCATATTCTGAATGAAGTTTGGGGAAAGACCACATTATAAAATTTCCTGAGGTGTTTAACTTTCTTTTCATTTAATCCTTATATTTTTGTGCAGGTGATCTCCTCTTACACCTGGCTGTGTTGAAGCAAATTATTTATGTTCAACACAGGCAGAATTTCTTATGTTTTAGTAAAGCAAATATTCATAATTGAATGTTGTTATGCAATGAGCCATTAGGCTTCTTTAATATAAGCAGAGCTTTAGAAAATTCCATGTCATAATTTTCCTTATAGCTCCTTAAAATTAGGGAACGTTGTTTTTCTTGCTTCGTTTCTATTTACACAAATAATACATGGTAGTTTGCAAATACAGCTTAGACGTCACCACTGTTAACATTTTGGTACATAAATATAAATATACATATATACATTTTTACAGATTCAGGTTCATATTGTATGTAGGTTTTTGCTTTATTTTCTTCTTTTCTCCTTTAAATAATGTATTGTGGGCACTTCCTTCTGACATTAAATATTTTTGAAAACATGCCTTTTACAATAGTGTCTACTCAGTTTGTTGAAAAAAGGTTAATTTCATGAAACCAGCCAATTTTGTGGGAAAAATAACACATATTTAGTATGGTATTGAATTAACAACTATATAATTAGCTCAATGGTATGGCTTTTCAACCGCTGTTGTAATATCTACTTGCAGTACCTCTGGTGGCCATCAGGGTCCCTTCTGCAGGAGTTCACTGACCACCATGTTTCTTTTTTAAGCTGAGTTCAAGTGCAAAGAGGCAGAGCACAGAGATGAAGTCTGAGGGCATTATGCTTGGGAGCATTGTGATAACTGTCTTTCTCAGGAGCTTCATGGAGGGTATGAAATTTTAGGACATGAGAAGGAAGACCCAAGATGAAAAGTAGCTCCTTGGTGGGACAGTTGGATAAAGAATTTTTTTTTTTTTTCTGAAGAAACCATTGCTTTATAGTTTTTACTAGTATTATTTTCCTAACTAGTTTAGTTCCAACCTAGTTAACCCAAACCAACCAGGTATAGTTCTACCAACAATCAAAGTTCTGGATGAGTCTTTTATGTTTTTTTCTCCTTTGAGTTGGCCAACTCATTACTCCTGCCTTTAAAATATCTCCAACCAAAATGATTCTTGCCTATTCTAGGGTGCAGAAATGAGGAATTTCAGATGAAGGTTTAAGCATTATTTCATAGGTGTAACTCCCCGAATCCTTATTGGTTCTTGCCTTTATCCTTTGCAGGGTCTTGGAACGTTGGTGATATCAAGCATCACAGAAGATTATCATGATTATTTAAGGGGAGAATGAAGAACAATTGGAAAACAGAGTCTGGATTTATATTTAAATTTCAACCATAAAGCTTTATCCTTGACAATCTCCCATTTTATTTTCTCTACCGTACTGAAAATTTTCCATTTCATTGAAACTGACCCATGATTTACTATTTGTCACAATTGACCTTTAACCTCCTTTTTAAGGTGGAGTCTTATAAAGTTCCCCCATGTTTAGAAGATATGGTATTGCACTTATTTTCCACTCATAAGCAGGCCACTATGTCTATGCAGCAAGAAGGGAGTTAGTTTCATATGATAACATAAAGGAAAGTGGAAGAACACCTACTAAAAATGACTGAAGTAAAAATTTTGACTGGCTCTTTCTGATTTGAGAACATACACTTCTCTTGGAAGCAAACCTATGACAATACATTCTCAGTGAGTCACGCTGCATATTTCCCTTTTCCTCCTCTCTATCTTAGATTGGGCAGTCAGGTGTGTGCCAGGTATTTGCTCCAGCCCAACCTCCCACGGCTTGTCATAGAAGCCTATCATTACCCAATGGAAGCTCATGATTCAGCAGGTACTTGACGTGTGGTCTCCTAGGAAACAGTGACCAGGTATCTAAATAATTCATTGCTGGCTGACCACATCTCCAGCCACCAAATGCTTCCTGTAAATGAGCAGTCATTTTACTCCAAGAGTAGCAGGGTTGGCTTGAGTCCTGGAGATAATGATGGAATGAAATCCTCAACCAGGTTGATTCCCACCACTCAAAGAAATTCTAGGCATTCATTTTGGAATTCTAGGTTGGTTTCTGGGCATTCTCTTCAAAGTAGGTTACTGTGTGGAAACTAGCCAAAAGTGTCTGCAGTAGCCACAATGACAACTTTCTGACTTTTTGCTATTGGTGATTTCTTTGTAACCACTCAAGTATAAAAGCCTAATCAAAGAGCAAGACCTTTCTAGCATCCATGTATATATTCATCATCTGTTAGCCAATATCTAGTTATGTTATCTAGTCTTATATAAGGTTTGTGCCAAGCACAAAGATGAATAAGTTCTCATCCCGAAGAACTCAGTCTAACAGGAAGAATGGCTTTCTAATTTAGTAAGTGTTCTGCAGGAGTACATTTCATGGCCAGGAGTATGAATAAAAAGTTGCAGAAGGAAGATTGGGTATAAGAGAAGAATTGAATATGCTTTCACTGAAAGAGTGAGATGTGTAGAGTTGCATCTTGAAAGATGAACGGGAGTTTGGCAAAGAAGGGGGACAAGTCCATTTCTGGACTACATGCTTTTTTGTTACTGCTATTTGAGATCACTTCTCCACTGTGAAGTTGGGGACAATTCATTTGTTTTATCCTCAAGAAAATTAAGGCTGCAGGTAAAATGTAATAATAGACATTGTTTGGCTATAAAATCACCTTGTGACTGGGGTGCCTGGGTGGCTCAGTTGGTTGAGCATCTGACTCTTGATTTCAGCTCCAGTCATGATCTCAGGGTCATGGTATCCAGCCCCGGGTCAAGGTCCCTGCTCAGCAGGGAGTCTGCTTGAAATTCTCTCTCCCCCTCTCACTCTGCCTCTCCCCCACCTTGTGCACCCTCTCTCTAAAATAAATGAATAAAATCTTTAAAAAAAAGTCGCCTGTTACAGTTTCCAACAATGGTTCCACTTTTTCACATTGATGTTTTCTGGTGAAAGTCCGTATCTGTAGCCACTTAAACTCTGAAATGTCAGTAGGTCTCTGAAAGGTCAGCTTGCTCCATTGAATAAGAGTTTATCCCAAAAACCCTGTAGGCAATACATTTTTTTTTTCCTCTCTCAGGACTCTCCTAGCTGACCTGTGAGTGACAGCTGCCATGCTCTTCCTAGCCATTCACTGCAGTGCAACAACCTGGGACTCAACCATCCTTCTTCATATACTAACCCCCAATTTCTCTAGACATCTCTGTCACTACAACTCTCCTTCTTTATTCCCACCTCTCTTATGGTGAATCTTACCCAGCTGAACCTTCTTAGTCATCCATCTTGATTTTCAATAAAGTTAACATTTCAAAATCTTTCTTCTCCCTCTCTTTCTTTCCCTCTCTCTCTCTCTTTCTCTCTTTCGTTTTTTTCTTTGTCTTATGTTGGGAAATAGGCATTGTGGTTTAAAGCCAACACCAGAGGTAGAAGGGAGTGGTTTTCATATTCCGTATCAGTTACACAAAGCAATCCTACTCTCATTCTTATGAGTCATCAGTGAACATTTTTTTAGAGGCATCAGTGTAATTACAAAGAGTAGCAGAGACAACAAATTGTATGGGTATGGCTTTCTTCCTCTCCTTCTCTTCTCTCTTTCATCCTTGGTTCTCCTCATTTGTACATCTACTAGAAGATGCACAGGAGGAAAAAGCAATCAGTTCACTCTGGCTTGCAGCAGGGATTGATGCTACCAGAAGATTCAAGTTAAAATCTTTTGTACTCTGGGAGTTACAGTCATTGATTGATCCTTCTGTCTGATTATCATGGAAAATTAAGAGTCAACCAGACATGTTATTGGTCCGAGATTGGGGTTGTAGGAAATGACTATGTCTTGTGGTCACAAAAGAATGTGTAAAATTCTAGGCCTTCCCTCAAATAAATGTCACTCAGCCATAGACAACCTCCTTGCTCATCTTAGGGAGTCCCTAACTCTTTCTGACTCCCACTGCAAGGCTTTGGGGTCTTCTTGCTCCTCAAAGTAGTCACCCCCGCAACCCCACATTGTCAATGTCTTTCTCTATGAGTCATCTGCTGTTCAAAAGCAGGCCAAACTTTGAGACTGAAGAAATTTTAAAAAGCAAATCCAAACTTACTATTTGACAGGAAGTGAAAAGAGAAGAGGTGAGATTGGTTTAGGGACAGCCTATCAGGACACACAAAAGGCATTCAACTCTGCCCACTCATCCTCAGTCTCTCTGTTCTAACAGCTTGCAAAGTTCTCAGTGACACTGCAGAGTCTTTCTTCTGGTCTCACATCCAACACGAGGATACACAACCTCTCCTGAAACCAACCCATTGGGGCTCTTCAGAGGCACAAATTCTGGAACATTTCTTCTTATAACTGTGACCTGCTTTATTCTAATTCCAAGTCTGAGTCTCTTGCATCAAGCAAATTGTTTTCATTTAACATAGATGACAACTAGGAGCAAACAGGAAGGTTGGTAACAAACATTCAGATATCACTCTATGTGAATCAGTTCAAATGTGTATCTGAAACATTCTATTCCTTTTTTTAATGAATTTTATATTTAATTTTTAAAAATTTTATTTTTAAGTAAACTCTATGCTCAACATGGGGATCTAACTTACAACCCCGAGATCAAGAGTTGCATACTCTATCAACTGAGCCAGCTAGGTGCCCTAAAACATTTTATTATGATCACAAAGTGCATACAGAGCAGAGAAAACTTATCAATGATTAAAATCTAGAATTTTACCATTTTATGTTAATTCACAATTTCCAATTTTAATGGTGTTCTTTCAGAGAGTTAAACAGAAAATTTTTAAATAATTTCCAATCGTCAGTCATTTTAAAGGAAGGTAGAAAGCCATCATTGGTCAGAGATTTTATTTTGGGTGCCTCCTGTAGAAGCAGGGTCTGAAAATGTATAGGTATTGTTTAATAGATTGGTAGCTTCTCTCTGACCAGATATTTACCTGACCAAATATTTTTGTAACCAAAAGAGAAAATGCATGATTTGCTACTTGCTTGATAAATGGACAGAATATTTGAATGCTTGATAAATGGACAGAATATTTGAAATGAGGATTGCTCTGAAATACCTAGGAGTCTTGCCTTGGGTGCATGTGAAGTGTGACTCCTACACACCTTTCCAACCCTGTGGAGTGGCCGGGATTGTGAAGTCACCTCTGAATTAATTCCAGGATCACGTTGCTACTGAAGAAGTGGAGCAAGGAAATGAAGGGATTATTTAGGTAATTCCCAAAGGAATGTGCTTTGGATGAAGTTCTGACAGTCTCAGAAGTTAGGTTTGCCTATTGTTAGGTTTGCCCAGAGACAAAAACAAGAAGGTGCTAGAAATGACAGAGCACACCCATCTTTGGGAAACCAAATCTCATAATTCAAAAGATTATATTGCTTTCAATTTTCAATTGAAATACCTTTCACATCTTGCATTTTATTTTAATGCAGACTGATAGCTTGCTGAGATTATCAAAATTCTAGATAAAGTCCTAATTCCTTTGTGGTCACATGGAGAAAAAAAATTTCTTGGACGAGATTTGACATATATAATTAGGATGAAAGCAGACCCTCTAAAAGCTAAATGCAATGTTCATTTTTAAATGTCCTAAGGTTAGGACCTCACTAGCAAGTTTTTATTGCTGAGCTACAACCCTATGTGAGAAATGGGGTTTATAATGGAAATGCTGATGCACCACCTTAATTATCAGATTGCCACCGGGCACCAGCATAATGAAGGAATTTTCTTATTTTTGCACAAGGAATACTAATTGAAGCGGGGGTCGGGTCGGGGGGAGGAGGACTCTCCTGGCTGCACTGCAGTAAAATGGTGCCATCTAAAGGAGGGAGAGCAAAGCCATATGGGTGGCATTTGTCAAAGGAACAGCAGGATAGCCTCATCCAGTCCCTGGACAGCTGGATTTCTTCACCTGGATTTTTAACTCAAAAAAACAAACTGAATTCTGCTGTGTTCCGAAGATAGCTGGACACTGGGTGGAGTCAGGGATGGGGTAGATGCTACCAGTTTTTCTGAAATCCCCCAATAATGGACTTCTCATCTGACAGACTATAGAGAAGTGACAGGATTGGTCAGGCCAGAACACAGGGAGAAGGGAGGAGGAAGGGAGGAGGGAGGGGAAAAGGAGGGAAGGGAACAAAGGCGGGTGGTGGAGAGAGAGACAAGAAAGAGAGAGGAGAGAAGAGACGTGGAAAGGTTATTTTGCGGCAGATATTTTGCTTTCAGAGAGGCAATATAAATTTTAGCACTCAGTCTTCACAGGGACTCTCATTTGTACATATAAGGAAAATGAAACAGAGGTAAAATAAACTACACCATCAGCATGCAACAGAGCCAGTCTACCTGCTTCCAAGACCATGGCATTTCTAGAAGCACGGGGTCATGAGTGGAATAACGTGGTGGCTGTTCTCTGAAAGGGAAGTGCATAGTGCATTTGTGTGATGATTCTCCTGTAAAATCATAGGATCTACTGGAAGACTTAATACTGTCCTACTTCCCCCCCTTTAAGAGTACCTGTGAAAGAGACTTGGAGAAACAAAACACACACAGCCTCACATCCTCACATGAGCATTCCCCCTCATATGCAGAGTTCTGGTTTAAATTCTCGTTTCACCCACTTCCCTGCCTTGACAATGTGATTTCCCAGTGCATCAAAAATTCATGTGAGGACAGCAGGACTGAGGAACCCATTGGGTTTTTAACTTTAACTTAGACAAACAGTCTCAGTAGAATGAGCCCCTTTTCATAAGCCAGAGAAAACTCGGGACTTGCTGTTCAGTTTCATGGAAATATATGGGAAACACATGCCACTTGGTGACCATGGGGTATTAATAGATCTGAAAATACCCTTGCTTGAACTGTCACCTATACCCTGGAGATCTGGTTAACAGCACTGAATGGATGTGGGGTTTGAGGCTAAAGATAGCATATCCAAAGAGGCTCAGAATCCCAAATGTGGCAAACCACACAGTACATTTCTTGAATGGAGGGCATTTTTATACAACTGGAACCGGGGCCACTGAATAATTTTAGTCACTTTAACAACCAAATTGACGCACCACAAAAGCTCAGGTGGAAGAATGCTCTGCTACCTCGCTAAGATGGTCTGTAATGCTGACTTGCTTGTTTATTCCCCAGCTGGCTCAGTTGTATTGTCTAGACATAGCCAGCCTGGAGTTTTCACCACCATTCGTGATGGGTGTGGGTGACTAGAGCAGGACTACTTGCCCTTCTCAGAGGTCAGAGCAAGTGGGCCCAGCTGGAATGTCTCCTATTGGTTTAGGAGAAGGAAAAAAAAAAAGGATATCGCTTTCGGCTTTTTACACAGTCAAGATGGAAGTGATTCAAGTCAAAAGAAAGCGGTTTCCTTTGAAAATGTATAGACTCTTAGCAGAATATAAAGACTCTTAGCAAGACTTGAGCTTTTCCTTCAAACAGAAGAAAGCTCTCTGGAGCCTTTAAACTATAGGCAACTAAAGTGATTTCTATTTCTTCCACAGATTTTTTTTGAGGGAAGGTTTGGCTTTAAAAATTTGCCTCATGAACACTGGGTGTTGTATAGAAGTGACAAATCACTGCATTCTACTCCAGAAACCAATATAGCACTGTATGTTAACTAAGTAAAATTTAAATAAAAAAATAAAAGTTTGCCTCGATCCATGTTATTCAAGTATGATCCACCACCTTTATATTATACAAGGTGCATCAGAGAGGAAGAAGGGAAGGGAACAGTTACAGAGATAGGAATGGATTTCTTACTGCAGAAAAAGCTTGACACTCCTGGGATTTGAGGGTCCATGGGAGATAAGGAGCCTCTGCCCTGTTTCCTTTGAAGAGGTTAATAATATTTAGGTCAGAATGTCTCAGAATACTTGCAGGTGTTCTTTGAACACGAGTTCAGTAGTAAGTGAATTCGGGAGATGCTGTTTAAACGAGGCTAAAAAAGTTATTTTACCGTAAAACTTTTCAGAGTTTTTAATCTGTGAAAGTGTCTGTGACATTCCAGGTGGGTCTATGAGTAAGGGCTTCCTTTACATTTAACATGCAGCACTGCCGTGTGTGGGTGCTAAGAAGGTATGATGATGGGGCAAAGGGTTCATGTGGCCAGCTAGGCTGCTGGCCTGAGGGCTGCTAATGGAATTGTATTTGCCCACAACACTGAGCTAAAAAATGCTTTTTGTGGAAATATCAGCATAACAGAGAGCATGGTACACACCAACACAAGGGAAGAAAGAAAGCTATCCATTCTCCCAACACGTGCAGTATGGCATTGAAGGGAGACCAGCTAGCCTCTATGCTCTGGGGGGGAAAAGGAGGAAACAAATGTTCTGAGCTCTTTTAAAGTATCTCACTAGCTCTGTTATAAGTGTTATAAGGTTTAAATATTAGGGACATTAACTTGTCCAACACTTGGCTTTATGGAAAGAAGAGTGACCCAAGAATATCAGGTGGGCTGGGCATGCCAGAGACCATGGTTTCCCAGGACCATGGCATGGGAAGGAGTCATTACGGGGCCCATGAATCCATATGTGCTCCAAGCATTATCTGTTGCCTGGGTAAATAATATATCTTGAGCTAATCTGCATTACTCTGTTTTAAACATAGATAAATGCTGTTGTGATTGATAAACACAATTAATGTAAACATTTTGCTGAATTCACAGGAATAGTCTCTTCTTTAAGTGTTTTCTCAGTAGATAATACTAGAGCTAGTATTATAAAATATTTGATTAAGCAATAAAATCACAATCAAAAACCAAGAAAATGTCACAAGATATAGAATAAAAATACATCCCTCTTGTCCACCCCTATCAAGACTCTGACTGGAGTCACCACACCTCTGACTGGATAATATTTATTCTTAGTTTCTTATGCAATCTTTTAGGTTTTTTTTTTTAAGATTTATTTATTTATTTGACAGATTGAGAGAGAGAGACAGCACACACAAGCAGGCAGAGTGTAAGGCAGAGGGAGAGGGAGAAGCAGACTCCCCACTGAGCAGGGAGCCCGACATGGGGCTTGATCCCAGGACCCTGGGATCATGACCTGAGCCGAAGGCAGATGCTTAATGACTGAGCCACTCAGGCACCCCAATCTTTTAGGTTTTTTTGTAGGACACACAAAAGCACATTAACATGTAAGCTTTTGTTCCCCCTTTCTGACAAAACAGGTAGCATATTTTAGATGCTTCCCTCATTTTTATTTTTAAGTCTGGTACAACTGCACTGGTATATTCCCTGCCGGTTGGAAGAGACTTCTTCACCCTCATATAGACCCTAAAGCCAAAAGCTCTCTGAATCTTACACTATTAACAGAGAGCTCGGTCTTATGTGTCATACACGACTTGTTTCTTCCCCTTTTCACTAATGCCCATAGAACACTTCTGGTGATGCATGGGACAAAGGCTCCATCATTTCTTTGTGACTGTCTGTCCCATCTGCCTCCAAGAGTAGACTACTTCTTTCTGCCTCCTGTGGAATGACAAGATATCATATTACCCTGAATCTCAGAACCTATAAAAGGAGCCCATCGCTTAATTTTCAATTCCATTAGGGCAGAGGGTTCCCAATGCAGTCACAGTTACTGTTCTAAACTAGTCCAGGTGAGCCAGACTGAAAGATTACACTAAGAATACATGATGCAGAACCTTAGTCTTCATACCTGATACTCTGGACATTATTCTCTGGCTGATTTAAAAGGGACAAGGAACCATTCTATCTGTATGGTATTTAAGTGGGCCTTGGTTGAGGGAGAATTCAAACAGCATTCATTCAAATACTGTTGATCATCAAATTTCTAGCAGCTGCAGAGCTTTTGAAAAGTACAGACGATTGGGTTTTAGTTAGACCCAGGGTGATTCTGACCCTTGGAATCCCTCAGGGTGGTGACGAGGCATGATTATGTCTAAGCAACCCAGGTGATTCCGATGATGCACCAAGAAGGAAGATGCTCAGGTGGGTCTCACAGCCTTCAGGGATGCCATGATAAATAGGAAAGACATGGCAAGTAAGTCTTTCTCCAAATATGTGAACAGCTTGGTTGAACCTCCTTTCACTCCAACTTTGAAGAAAATAGTCTTCATTTCTAAACTCATGTGATTTGTAAATGTGAATGTGTCTTTGGCAAAGTATCACCTAGAAATGGAGGAGAAAGAAATTGAAATAATAGAGTGTCAGAGGGTTTTCCAACTAACAGAAAAACACCCCAGTTTTTGTTTGTTTGTTTTTGTCTTAGGATCCATGAATATGACAGAGAAAGTAAATGGCTTGAACTGGAGCTAATAGGAAGAAATCAGAAAGAAAATTCAGATGTGAGAGAAGCTGAACTCTATGACCAATCATTATGGTTTTGCTGGGTACCAGCAAGGTGCCTCTCTATCTAAGTTCACTCCTCACATCATTTGGTAACCTTAGAACCTGATGTGTTGCAGGGCCAGCAAAAACGGAAATCCACAACAGTCAGGGTCAGGAGGAAATTTCCACAGACAGGTGTGGGAGAAGGCAAGGTCCTTATCAGAAGACACATGAGCGTGAAAAGAGTTGGACAGAGAAAGACAAATACTGTATGATCTTACTTGTATGTGGAATTTAAGAGTTTTGAACTCACAGAACTCATAGATTGGTGGTTGCCCAAGGCCAGGATAAGAGGTAGGGGAACAGGGTGAAGGTCGTCAAAAGGTAGGGAACTTCCAGTTACAAGATAAATAAGTCATGGGGATGTCATGCACAGCATAGTGACTCTAGTTTACAATACTGTATTATATATTTGAAAGTTGCTAGGAGAATAGATCTTAAAGTTCTTATTACAAGAAAAAAATTTGTAATTATGTTGCAGTGATGGATATTAACTAGATTTATTGTGATGATCATTTCCCAATATATACAAATATCAAATCATTATGTTTTACACCAGAAAGTAATATAATGTTAATTGTCAATTATATCTCAATAAAACTGGGGGGGGAATAAATGGTGAAAAAATTGGGGCACGAGAATATCTGAGTGTATGTCACAAGTGTGTCAAAATCTGTAGGAAGCATAGAACTATATCTGACCAAAAATACAGAAAGAGAGGACAACTAACACCATTCTCATTCAGGGCTATTTTTAGTGGATTTAGTGATTAATTGCAAAAATGGCTCCAATTCTCCCCAACTCCCTGTATTTACATGCTCTGCAATGAGACTTTGAAGCTCTTCCTATCAGGATGTGAAATTTACTTCCCTTCCCTCTGAATCAGGGCTGGCCCTGTGACTCACTATGGCCCATAAAACGTGGCAGAAATGTCTGAGGGTCAGAACTGAGCCTAGACCTTAAGACACCGTGTGCTGTGACTCACTCTTTTGGGACCCAGCAACTGCCATCGGCACGCACTTGGGCTCTCTTGCTGGAGGAGAGCGACCACATGGGGTGGAACCATGTCAGCCCAGGGGTCCCCTCAGGTAATAATTAAGACTTCAAGAGATGCCACAGAAACAGCCAGCGAGACAAGAGGCAACCCACAGTACATGCTGTCAGAGAAGGCTGGGGTGGGGACGTTTCAAGAAGATTGTGGCTGACAGTGTTGGCTGCCACTGAAAGCTCAAAAGTGTTGGAGAGTGAGAAACATCCATTTGACTTAGCATCACGAAGATTGTCGGTGACCTTGACATTACTTGTCTCGTTCTTAGTGGCGTTATGAGGATAGAGGCCAGGATAGAGCTGTTCCAAAAGGGGAATGAGGAGAGTAAGACCATAAAGGTAGTCTCTGATGAAACAAAGTAAGATGTGATGATATTGTGTTGAGAATCATCCCCAGAGAGAAAGTCAATTTTGATGTAGGAAGGAGTTTCATGAAAACAGAGCAGAACCCTTGAAAGACAAGGATTTGGGAGCTCAGCAGACAGCTAGCCAAACTCAGATATGTTCTCTGGCTAACTCAAAAGGATTATAGGTCAAAGTGCTTTGAGGCCCGCACAGAGATGTGTGGAAGTTTATTATCATTTTTTTTTGTTCCTATTAACTTTTTAATCCTGGACAATGCTCATCTTTAGTCATAATTAAGTGGAAACTAACTTTATGGTAACTAACCTGGCGGATGCCACTTTTGCCATATGATCAAAGTTAACATCACCAATAACTGGACCAATCAACATAGGTACCTCTTGATATGAAGCACTGAGAAATACAGAACATCGTTGCTGTCATTTCCCTGGCAAAAAAGCATTTTAAATCTAATTATGAAGAAGAATCAAACACCCCCCAAAATAGCTAGGCTGCCCTCTTCAAAAGTGCCAAGGTTATAAAAAACAAATATAGACTAAAGAAATATTCCAGATTAAAGGAGACTAAAGAACCATGACAACTAAATGTAACATGCAGATTGTATCTTGGACCAGATTTTTTTGCTGTTTGTCTAATATAAGGACGGTTTGGGGACAATTTGTAATAGAAAAATAAGGTCTCTAAAATAGATAATTGTGTCAATTTTAAATTTCTAATTGTAATAATTATATTATAGTTCTGTACAATAATGTCCTTTATCACAGAAAAAGCATTCTCAAGTATTTAGGGTTGATGAGACATTACTCTCTTACTCTTAAAGTATTCAGGGAAAAAAATATACACATGGAAGAATTTTAAGATAATCCCCAAGATTTTCACATCCTGTTGTACATGTCTGTATAATAACCTTCCTATAAGTCTGGGCAGAGCCTGAGACAATGATGGAATACACTTTCATGATTAGACTACGCATCAGTTAACTCTGAGTTAATCAAAAGTGAGATACCCTTGGGTGGGTCTGACCTAATCAGGTGAACCCTTTCTTTTTATTGTTATGTTAATCACCATACATTACATCATTAGTTTTTGATGTAGTGTTCCATGATTCATTGTTTGTGCATAACACCCAGTGCTCCATGCAGAACGTGCCCTCTTTAATACCCATCACCAGGCTAACCCATCCCCCCACCCTCTCCCCCCTAGAACCCTCAGTTTGTTTTTCAGAGTCCATTGTCTCTCATTGTTCGTCTCCCCTTCCGACAAACTCCCCTTCATTCTTCCCCTCCTGCTATCTTCTTTTTTTTTCTTCACACATATTGCATTATTTGTTTCAGAAGTACAGATCTGTGATTCAACAGTCTTGCACAATTCACAGCGCTCACCATAGCACATACCCTCCCCAATGTCTATCACCCAGCAACCCCAACCCTCCCACCACCAACCACTCCAGCAACACTCAGTTTGTTTCCTGAGGCTAAAAATTCCTCATATCAGCGAGGTCATATGATACATGTCTTCTTCTGATTGACTTATTTCACTCAGCATAACACCCTCCAGTTCCATCCATGTTGTTGCAAATGGCAAGATATCATTCCTTTTATTGGATGCATAATATTCCATTGTGTATATATACCACCTCCTCTTTATCCACTCATCTGTCGATGGACATCTTGGCTCTTTCCACAGTTTGGCTATTGTGGACATTGCTGCTATAAACATTGGGGTGCACGTACCCCTTCGGATCCCTACATTTGTATCTTTGGGGTAAATACCCAGTAGTGCAATTGTTGGATTGTATGGTAGCTCTATTTTCAACTGTTTGAGGAACCTCCATACTATTTTCCAGAGTGGTTGCCCCAGCTTACATTCCCACCAACACTGTAGGAGGGATCCCCTTTCTCCACATCCCCGCCAACATCTGTGGTTTCCTGACTTGTTAATTTTAGCCATTCTGACTACTGTGAGGTGGTATCTCATTGAGGTTTTGATTTGGATTTCCCTGATGCCGAACAGTGTTGAGCACTTTTTCATGTGTCTGTTGGCCATTTGGATGTCTTCTTTGGAAAAATGTCTGTTCATGTCTTCTGCCCATTTCTTGATTGGATTATTTGTTCTTTGGGTGTTGAATTTGATAAGTTCTTTATAGATTTTGGATACTAGCCCTTTATCTGATATGCCATTTGCAAATATTTTCTCCCATTGTGTCGGTGGTCTTTTGGTTTTGTGGACTGTTTCTTTTGCTGTGCAAAAGCTTTTTATCTTGATGAAATCCCAATAGTTCATTTTTGCCCTGGCTTCCCTTGCCTTTGGCAATGTTTCCAGGAAGAAGTTGCTGCGGCTGAGGTCGAAGAGGTTGCTACCTGTGTTCTCCTTTAGGATTTGGATGGACTCCTGTCTCACGTTTAGGTCTTTCAACCATTCGGAGTCTATTTTTGTGTGTGGTGGAAGGAAAGGGTCCAGTTTCATTCTTCTGCATGTGGCTGTACAATTTTCCCAACACCATTTGTTGAAGAGACTGTCTTTATTCCACTGGCCATTCTTTCCTGCTTTGTCAAAGATTAGTTGACCATAGAGTTGAGGGTCCATTTCTGGGCTCTTGATTCTGTTCCATTGATCTATGTGTCTGTTTTTGTGCCAGTACCATACTGTCTTGATGATGACAGCTTTGTAATAGAGCTGGAAGTCCGGAATTGTGATGCCGCCAGCTTTGCTTTTCTTTTTCAAGATTCCTCTGGCTATTCGGGGTCTCTTCTGTTTCCATACAAATTTTAGGATGATTTGTTCCATTTCTTTGAAAAAAGGGGATGGTATTTTGATGGAGATTGCATTGAATGTGTAGATTGCTCTAGGTAGCATTGACATCTTCACAATATTGGTTCTTCCAATCATGAGCATGGAACGTTTTTCCATTTCTTTGTGTCTTCTTCAATTACTTTCAGGAGTTTTTTATAGTTTTCTGAGTACAGATCCTTTGCCTCTTTGGTTAGATTTATTCCTAGGTCTCTTATGGTTTTGGGTGCAATTGTAAATGGGATTGACTCCTTGATTTGTCTCTCTTCTGTCTTGTTGGTGTATAGGAATGCCACTGATTTCTGTGCATTGATTTTATATCCTGCTACTTTACTGAATTCCTGTATGAGTTCTAGCACTTTTGGGGTGGAGTCTTTTGGGTTTTCCACATACAGTATCATATCATCTGCAAAGAGTGAGAGTTTGACTTCTTCTTTGCCGATTTGGATGCCTTTGATTTCTTTTTGTTGTCTGATTGCTGTGGCTAGGACTTCTAATACAATGTTGAATAGCAGTGGTGTAGTGGACATCCCTGCCGCATTCCTGACCTTAGGGGAAAAGCTCTCAGCTTTTCCCCATTGAGAATGATATTCGCTGTAGGTTTTTCGGAGATGGTTTTTATGATATTGAGGGCTGTACCCTCTATCCCTATACTCTGAAGAATTTTGATCAAGAAAGGATGCTGTACTTTGTCAAATGCTTTTTCTGCATCTATTGAGAGGACCATGTGATTCTTGTTCTTTCCTTTGTTAATGTATTGTATCACATTGATTGATTTGCGGATGTTCAACCAAACTTGCAGCCCAGGGATAAATCCCACTTGGTCGTGGTGAATAATCCTTTTAATGTACTGCTGCATCCTATTGGTTAGTATTTTGGTGAGAATTTTTGCATCCATGTTCATCAAGGATATTGGTCTCTAATTCTCCTTTTCGATGGGGTCTTTGTCTGGTTTGGGGATCAAGGTAATGGTGGCCTCATAAAATGAGTTTGGAAGTTTTCCTTCCATTTCTATTTTTTGGAACAGTTTCAGGAGAATAGGTATTAATTCTTCTTTAAATGTTTGATAGAATTCCGCTGGGAAGCCATCTGGCCCTGGGCTTTTGTTTGTTGGGAAATTTTGGATGACTGCTTCAATTTCCTTAGTGGCTATAGGTCTTTCACGTTTTCTATTTCCTCCTGGTTCAGTTTTGGTAGTTGATACATCTCTAGGAATGCATCCATTTCTTCCAGGGTATCTAATTTGCTGGCATAGAGTTGCTCATAATATGTTCTTATAATTGTTTGTATTTCTTTGGTGTTGGTTGTGATCTCTCCTCTTTCATTCATGATTTTGTTGATTTGTGTCATTTCTCTTTTCTTTTTGATAAGTCTGGCCAGGGGTTTGTCAATCTTGTTAATTCTTTCAAAGAACCAGCTCCTAGTTTCGTGATCTGTTCTACTGTTCTTTTGTTTTCTATTTCATTGATTTCTGCTCTGATCTTTATGATTTCTCTTCTCCTGCTGGGTTTAGGCTTTATTTGCTGTTCTTTCTCCAGCTCCTTTAGGTGTAGGGTTAGGTTGTGTATTTGAGCCCTTTCTTGTTTCTTGAGAAAGGCTTCTATTGCTATATACTTTCCTCTTAGGACTGCCTTTGCTGTATCCCAAAGATTCTGAACAGTTGTGTTTTCATTTTCATTGGTTTCCATGAATTTTTTTAATTCTTCTTTAATTTCCTGGTTGACCCATTCATTCTTTAGTAGGATGCTCTTTAGCCTCCATGTATTTGAGTTCTTTCCGACTTTCCTCATGTGATTGAGTTCTAGTTTCAAAGCATTGTGGTCTGAAAATATGCAGGGAATGATCCCAATCTTTTGGTACCAGTGAGACCTGATTTGTGACCTAGGATGTGATCAATTCTGGAGAATGTTCCATGGGCACTAGAGAAGAACGTGTGTTCCATTGCTTTGGGATGGGATGTTCTGAATATGTCTGTGAAGGCCGTTTGGTCCAGTGTGTCATTTAAAGTCTTTATTTCCTTGTTGATCTTTTGCTTAGATGGATCTGTCCATTTTAGTCAAGGGGGGTGTTAAGGTCCCCCACTATTATTGTATTGTTGTTAATGTGTTTCTTTGCTTTTGTTATTAATTGGCTTATATATTTGGCTGCTCCCATGTTAGGGGCATAGATATTTACAATTGTTAGATCTTCTTGTTGGGTAGACCCTTTAAGTGGGATATAGTGTCCTTCTTCATCTCTTATTACAGTGTTTGGTTTAAAATCTAATTTGTCTGATATAAGGTTTGCCACCCCAGCTTTCTTTTGGTGTCCATTAGCATGGTAAATTGTTTTCCACCCCCTCACTTTCAATCTGGGGGTGTTTTGGGTCTGAAATGAGTCTCTTGCAGACAGCAGATTGATGGGTCTTGTTTTTTAATCCAATCTTATAGCCTGTGTCTTTTGATTGGGGCATTTAGCCCATTTACATTCAGGGCAACTATTGAAAGATCGGAATTTAGTGCCTTTAAGGTGACTGTGACTGTATATTGTCTGTGTTCCTTTCTGAACTATGCTGCTTTTAGGCTCTCTCTTTGCTTAGAGGACCCCTTTCAATATTTCTTGTAGGGCTGGTTTTGTGTTTGCAAATTCCTTTAGTTTTTGTTTGTTTTGGAAGCTTTTTATCTCTCCTTCTATTTTCAATGACAGCCTAGCTAGATATAGTATTCTTGGCTGCCTATTTTTCTCATTTAGTGCTCTGAAGATATCATGCCAGTCCTTTCTGGCCTGCCAGGTCTCTGTGGATAGGTCTGTTGCCAACCTGATGTTTCTACCATTGTAGGTTACATGTCTCTTCTCCCGAGCTGCTTTCAGGATTTTCTCTTTGTCTCTGAGACTCGTAAGTTTTACTATTAGATGTCAGGGTGTTGACCTATTTTTATTGATTTTGAGAGGGGTTCTCTGTGACTCCTGGATTTTGATGCCTGTTTCCTTCCTCACATTATGGAAGTTCTCTGCTATTATTTGCTCCAATATACCTTCTGCCCCTCTGTCTCTTTCTTCTTCTTCTGGGATCCCAGTTATTCTAATGTTGTTTTATCTTATCGTATTGCTTTTCTCTCGAATTCTGCCCTCGTGATCCTGTAGTTGTTTATTTCTCTTTTTCTCAGCCTCTTTATTTTCCATCATTTGGTCTTCTATATCGCTGATTCTCCCTTCTGCCTCATTTATCCTAGCAGTTATTGTCCCCATTTTTAATTGCACCTCATTA
This sequence comes from Zalophus californianus, assembly GCF_009762305.2. NCBI lineage: Eukaryota > Metazoa > Chordata > Mammalia > Carnivora > Otariidae > Zalophus > Zalophus californianus. The sequence goes on from NC_045602.1 coordinate 92,512,389, forward strand.
ATAGCATTTTTGATTTCGACTTGGTTAGATTTTAGTTCTTTTATTTCTCCAGAAAGGGTTTCTCTAATAACTTCCACGCTTTTTTCAAGCCCAGCTAGTATCTTTAAAGTCATGATTCTGAACTCTAGGTCCAATTGTACTAATGTCCGTATTGAGTAAGTCCCTGTTAGACCTCTTGTTCTTTTTGCTGAGGTGATTCTTTTTGTCTTGTCATTTTGTCCTTCCAGTTAGTGGTCGCCTCTCTGTTCAGAGAGTTGTTGCTACTCTCTTCTTCGATCTCCTGTTGAGTTTGTAGGTGTTCAGAATGTTTTGATCCCTATTCAGCTGAATTCCTGAGACCAGATGAAATCCAGGTCTCCTACTCCTCCGCCATCTTGCTCCACCTCAGGTGAACCCTTTAACTAAAGGTGAACCATCAGAGAAATGTTCTCCTGCAGGAGGACAGACTGACACACTGTGGGAAGGCTAACATGGCAGAAAATGACAGGAGACCTCTAGGAGTTAAGCATGATCCCATCTGATATCTGTAAGAAAACAGCCACCTCAGTCCTACAAAGACAATGAATTGCATTCTGTCAGTGACCAGCAAGCTTGGAAGAGGACCCCGAAAATGAGAGGAGATTATAGCCCTTGCTGACAGTTTGATTTCAGCATGGCAAGACCCCAACGAGAGGGCCCAGTAGACTTGTATCTGGACTCTCGGGCCCTGGAACCTGGGAGGCAATAAATGTGTATTGGTTTAAGTTGCTAAATTGATGACAGGTAGTTACATAGCAATAGAAAACTAATAATGATATCTAAACAAATATGTCAAATATTAACAACTAGAGAAGAATTTACAGAAGTTCTCTGTACATTTTTATAACTTGTCTGTAAACCTGAAATTACTCCAAAATAAAACTTTACCCAAGACATAACCCATAGAAGGCTTACTATGCGCCTGGTACTGTTTAAGATATTTTTAAAATATATCAATGCATTGAATCTCATTAAAGAAAACAAACAACCCCTTCCTCCTAGACTTAGGTATTATTAGGATTCTTGTTTTTTAGGTAAGGAATCTGAGGCTCAGAGTTCAGGTGACATGTCTGAGGTCACAGAGCTAATAAAAGGCAGACCTGGACCGCACATCTAGTTTCAGAGTTTATACTCCTAAGCCCTGTGCTGTAGCGACAGTGTCACTGAAGTAATAAAATACCAATTAAACAAGGTGAATGTGATTGAGCATAATCCTGCAATCCTCTGAAATCCATGGGGAATCATTTCTGCCTTACCTTCTGTTTTTATTTATCATACAAGTGTTTGTGGTCATGATATAAATAACACATCAGAAAGACTCACAACATTGGAATTTAACCGATAGTATATTTGGCTTGTCTTGATGATTTTAAATATTAGCAAATATATTCATACACTATAATTTGCCTTATCCCCCAGATACTTAACCTTCTTAAAATAAATACATCAAGCTAACAAAATGTAAGTAGATGAGAAATATGACTTGAAAAGAGACCAAATTCGGCCCAGGAATGAAGGAAGAACATAAAAATGAAAGCATGAAGTTAATACACTTCACAAAAGTCAGTCCAAAATATACTACCAACCCTCTAGCACGTCGATTTTGTACATTTCCCATATTTCAAGATTTGAAATAAGATGAAGTCACCCAAACTCCATTGTGAAATCCAGCCTCCTCAAAATCCATCTGACCTCAGAGAGGCAAATGGTGAGTAATTCAAAAGATTTTTGAATGAAAGTGTCAGTTTAAGATCCTCAGCATAAAACATACCTACAAAGCCTATTTGCAAAGTAAATTTACTCTGGATTCTTGATACCTATGAAAGTTTTTTCTATTGTATTTATTTAAAATTACAACAGTTTACATTAGAAACAAGCTCAAACAATTAAGGTAAAAGATAAATAACTGCATACAGTTTAATTTTACAAAATGCAAACATACATCTTTCATTGTTCCATTATCTGAGTATTAAGCGCCACATAATTGCACAAGGCATTTTCAAATGTCTTAAAGGCTCTAAAATTACAGAGTTGACTTTGGTGAAATAGTCTTTATTTTCCTCCATTATTATACAAATAATTGACCACAAAGATTAGATTTAAATCAGAATTGGATATGTCCCCTACCGAGTTCATTTCTCCTTTACATCTAAAGGTTGGTGGCTCATGATGGCTCATGAAACTTACTCAGGCCCTTGTGGGACACATGATAAGGGTCCAAGTGTCCATAATTTAAGATGTTTCAGCTGGGAGGGATCTTAGTGTCCCCTGGGACCATGGTGACATCACAGCAAATATTTATCTGAGACAATCCAGCTTCTAGCTAGCCCAGGGTAATTCTTTTATGTTTTTTGTGGGTTTTTTTGAGAATGCAGATTTTTTTAAATTTTATTATGTTATGTTAGTCACCATACAATACATCATTAGTTTTTGATGTGATGATCCATGATCCATTATTTTCGTATAACACCCAGTGCTCCATGCAGTATGTGCCCTCCTTAATACCCATCACTGGGCTAACCCATCCCCCCTCCCACCTCCCCTCTAAAACCCTGTTTGTTTCTCAGAGTCCATAGTCTCTCATGGTTCATCTCTCCCTCCAATCCCCCCCCCATCATTTTTCCCTTCCTTCTCCCAATGTCCTCCATGCTATTCCTTATGTACCACAAATAAGTGAAACCATATGATAATTGACTTTCTCTGCTTGACTTATTTCACTTAGCATAATCTCCTCCAGTCCCACCCATGTTGATGTAAAAGTTGGGTATTCATCTTTTCTGATGGCTGAGTAATATCCCATTGTATATATGGACCACATCTTCTTTATCCATTCATCTGTTGAAGGGCATCTCATCTCTTTCCGCAGTTTGGCTATTGTGGACATTGCTGCTATGAACATTGGGGTGCATATGGCCCTTCTTTTCACTATATCTGTGTCTTTGGGGTAAATACCCAGGAGTGCAATTGCTGGGTCATAGGGTAGCTCTATTTTTAAATTTTTGAGGAACCTTCACACTGTTTTCCAAAGTGGCTGTACCAACTTGCATTCCCACCAACAGTGTAAGAGGCTTCCCCTTTCTCCACAACCTCTCCAACATTTGCTGTTTCTTTCCCTGTCCATTTTTGCCATTCTAACTGGTGTAAGGTGATATCTCAATGTGGTTTTGATTTGAATTTCCCTGATTAGCCCAGGGTAATTCTAAGAGTGACCTTTTCACTCTGAGAAATGTCTCAGCTTGAAGGTACCACAGATGAGGAATGAAGGCCTAGGGGTGGAGACTTTGACCCAGAGACTGGTTGTCTGCCCCTGGGAATTCTAAAACCCCACCCATTCCCTGCTGCCTCCAGAGGTGCTTCAGCCCTGTGCTGTGGGGGCAGAAGGTGAGGAAGAGAAGGGGAGACTCTTTTTCATCTTTGTCCTGGAATGAAAATTTATCCATCCCCCAAATTACTCACCAGACCTGAGAGGAGGACAGAGGAGAAAATTTTTACATTATTTCTTCTTAAATTCAAACACACCATGGGTTTTTGCTAATACATTGGACAATGAAAATGGGGAAAAAGGAAACAATTTGACTAAAATTCCCTCCCTTAGGAATAGTTTAGTCACAAGTTAAAAGTCACAGAGGAGTTGCAGGAAGTAATTCTAATTCTTGGTGGTAGGAGAATATTTTCAAGGTATGTTCAACTTTTAGAAACCTGATCTGGTGACTCACAATGAGTTCTGAAACACTATCCCCCCAGCTCAATTTTCTTTGTACCATAACTCTGAGATATTTACCTGTTATAATTACAGGGGATGAAGGAGAGAGGGAGCAGGGACCCAAGGAAGTACAGAGCTCCCTTGTTAATATGCTGAAGGTCAGAGGAGGAACTCAGGACCCTTCTTGGGCAATAAAAGGGCTCCTGGCACACCATAGTGAGTCCTGTGTAAAAGGAGAGGCCAGGAGCCTTCAGAATGAACAGCCCTGCTCTGCTCGTTAAACCTAATCTCAGCTGGGAGAAAAGTATCTGATTTCACCATTGTTCCTCCAGGACCTAGCACGATGCCAGGCATGCTATGGGCACTCAATACCTTTTGATTGAATGAGTTAATAAGGCTGGATTTTCATAATTTGCTACTGTTGTTCTTGGGTTTGTTCTTGTCCAAGTGAAACTATAGACCAAAAGCTTTGAGGTGTTTTGAAATGATTCTTTTCCTCTTCCAAATATGTATGAATGTCTAACTTCTCTGCCAGATGCTAGGGATACAGGAAAGGGTGGCTACTCTTGAGGCTCCCAGAGTCATGGAAATAACCAAATACTGAGAGCAGCATGATAGACCTGACCAGGTTTGTGAGACAGACTTGGATTGAAATCCCAGCTTCTGGGATTGCACTTGAGTTGAAATGTTAAGTTTTGTGACCGTGGGCAAGTTACTAATTATTATTGATGAGATCTCCTCAGCAGGGCTGATGATACTGTTAAATCATCGGTTGTTTGAGGATTAGGTGAGTTATTAATGTAAGGTACCTGGAGGCCTGCCTGGCACATGGCAATCCTTTAGTGAATGGTGACTACTGTCTTACAACAGCTGTGCAAGTTCAGACAGGTGAAACTGGCTGACTCTGCTCATGTAGCTCAAAAATGGGTATAGTAATATAATGATTCATAATGGTTTTTACATTGCAAGTATTTTTTTATTGTTCACATGAGCTTATGAGTTATAGGTCCCCGTCCTGGTCCCCATTTCAAAGACGAAGCTGGACCATCCACTCAGGTAGTCAGAATCCATGGCTGGCAATGGGGCAGAAGCCCTGAGTGTGGATACAGAGCTCCTGGGCGTTAGTAGTGGACAGTTGGTCCTGGCACCTGGCCAAAGCCGCTTGGATCCCTTTTAGTAGCACTAGAACATCCTTGAAAGTAGAGAGACATGGCCCTTTCACCTACTGGGACAAAAAACTTCTGAAGTGTCATTTGCAATCTGGGGTCCCAGGGGGATCAAGCTGATGTTGGGGTTTCACCTGAGGGCACACCTGAGCTTGGCTCCCTTCCCTTCTGGGCCTGCTCTCCACCCCTTTTCCAGTTCTCGTGGGAGCACGTCCTTTGTAAGCTATTTCCACAAGGACCCCAGGCTTAGGATCTGCTGTTCAGAGAGCCTGGATCAAGGCTGCTCCTGGCTGGTACTGCTTATATAATAGATCCCAACCCAGTTCACGGTGCTTGGTTGTTCATTAGTAATTTCAAGATGTCAGAAGCCTTTCCTGAGAAGTGGGGTTAACTGGAAAGGCCAGGGGCCTCAAGACCAGCACTCTTGTAGTTCTCTTCCCAAAGCCACAAGTACTTGCCATCTGCTCACCCAAATGCCCTGAAGTACTTCGAGTGCCTTATTTGCTCCTTGGAACCACAGCCCTGCTCAGAGCCTGTCCCAGAAGATGAATACACACTGAATGAATGCACAAATGTTACAAGTGCCTCACTGATACTAGCTCAAATAAACATGAGAGTGGGCATTATGGTCCCCACTTTGTGGATGAAGAATAGAAGAGACTGAGTTACTTGCCCAGGGTCACACAGCCAGCTGGGATCAAGAGCTGGGATGTAAGGTCGGCCTGATCAGAAACATATTACTTTAAAAATAAATAAATAAATAAATAAATAAATAAATAAATAAATAAATAAATAAAAAAGAAACATATTACTTTAGCCTCAGTTGTGTTCTTCCCATGAGTTCCTTGACCTGGGAACCGTTAAACATACAGATTCCTGAGCCTCATTCCCGATGCACTCATCTGATCTCCAACAGGGGAGTCTGGAAATGCCAAGAGATTTTTCTGCCCGCCAACATTGAAGAATCAGGGGTGGAGAAATTAGGGAATGTAAGGTGACATCTTAACTGCTGCTTTGTTGAAATAGAACCCTGTGAATTTTCATTACGAAATGCACACATCCTATTGACTCTATGGCCGAGACTGATGCTTGGTGTTGTCCCAGTGTTAATCATTTGAAATGGGATGTGTGCATGCTGACATGTAGTTGGATTTGGGGTGGGGGTGGGAACCACCCACTTCAGAAGGAAGTTACAGCAGGTCACTGCCACACAATGATCTCCCATGTCTTTTGTCATGGCTTTCCACAGAGACCCTGTTACCTAGTACTAGCAGAGCCACCTTAGCACAAACTAAATTCAGGCCTTGGGACTTGTCAGCTCTGAAATGACTCTCCATGTCCACTGACTTAATATAGTCTCAGACATGCCCATAGGCATCTCCATCCCCTCCTGCTCACCAGACTTTCTAACCAGCCTGATGTCAGTGTTTTGCAAGAGCGTGGCAGACAGATGGCCTTTAGAGACTCTGAAGATGGGGTCATCTTTAGTGCTTTTGCTAATTACTCCTTTTTGTCCATTAAGTGTCGTTCTTCAGTGTATGATTTAGCCCTTCTTACTTTTCTTTTGTCCTTTGATAAATTACTGACTTCTGTATGTAGACAATTATTCACAATGGATAAGGCTGCTCACTGATTCACAGCCATGTGGCAAGAAATAGTCTACTATTGACTCCCTAGGAGATCATCCAAAAAACCTGTCGACCCAGAAAAGTTCAGTTCACTCAACTGTGTCAGTCAAGAACATGGCCTTGGGAGTCTTGGCCATGTCTCAGAATGATGAAGTCATGGGAGAACATCTGTAGGGTCTTAGAGTTTGGGCAGTTTATGACATAACAGCTTTGAATTGGCACGCACAGCAAGGCGAGGGTCCTGAAGTGAATCTTGAGCAAGTGTTAGTCTTAATTAATAAACTATTTAGTTGGTTTAGGGTCTTATCTTCTAGGAATAGAAAATGCAACAGAGGCATGGGGAAAGTGCACCAGGCTCAGTATTATTTAACAGATGTCTGGAAATCAATCCTTCTTGATTTCAGTTCTCAGGAAGAATAAATGATATGCACTGGGATAAAAACATAGAATTGACCTCTGAAACAACTTTCAGGAGCCACAAACTTTAAATTCTGATGCACCCACCTTCACAGAACCTCAAGTTCCTATTAATGTAAACTTTCCCACAACATGGTGTGGGAGCTGTAGAATGTACCCCATAAGCCCACAACCTGCACAGACATGGTACACTGAGCCAGTGAACACAAGGACCAGAAGAGGATGCCCAAGGATGAACCCCCAGAAATCCAATGGTGGAAGGAAGCTTCAGCAAGTGGCATTAATGGTAGCATTGACCAGCATCCCCCAGACACTTCTGCTGACACAGGGCTAGATGCTCCCAAACTACACACATTTCCAGGGAGCACAAGTGGTGATGCTGAATTAACCCCCATTTCCTTGAGACACAAAATGGAATGGGGGCTGAAAATAATAGTTAAGTTGTCAATAAAAATAAAGAAAATTGTATTTTTCACATAGCTGCTCTTATGCCCTGAGTTTGTTCAAAATGTACGAGAGAGAGAGAGAGAGAGAGAGATCTTAGTTAGGGCTGCCCCAGAAGTGGACCTGTGATGAGGATTTTGAGAGCAGGTCATTGATCTTGAAGATGATCCCAGGAAGCACCCGTAGGGGGTGGGATGGAGGAGGGAGAGAGTACAAGCTGGGGCATCAAGATCAAACCCTGGGAGAGGAATGCACCAAGAGCGAATCAAATGGGAGTCCTTGTTCTCAGGAGGTTTGCACTCACACGCAAATTAAAACAACAGGAAAAGTGCACTTCAAATAGAGTAACTTGAAACAAGTAGGATCTTTTGTGGCAAAGAGAAATGCAATCAAATAGCACACCTGCACTTTTTCTCAGCTGGGCTTTGGAAACTGTTTGTAAAGGTTCAGGTTTGGGTCACATTATTGACTTCTGTTTTTTTTTGTTTTGTTTTGTTTTGTTTTGTTTTTTACATTATTGACTTTTGAAGTCTCTACTCACATGCCAGATTCTGGGTAAGACTTTTTAACTTCTTACATATTTAGCACAAATGGAAAGGGGGGGAAGAAAACCAACTATTTCTCTTTTTCTCATTCAACAAAAATTGTGCTCCACCAGATGGACAGGGATACTTACTCCTGCATCACCAGTGGGTCATCGACTCCAAGAATCAAAAAACAACAGGAGCTTCTGGTCTCATGGTGTCCCTGGTGAAGGAAACACCAGTCATTAGGAGAAGCAATGTGATCATTTTATATTCATTTCCCATTGTTTCTCTCCCAGCTAGGCTTAAAAAAAAATGTGGGCAATTCTTTGTTGTCCAAAAAGCGGGTGTTAGAAAACATGACAAATGTATGCAGATTGTTGCCTTGTTGACATGATATTGATAATGGCAAAAGGAAAAGTTTTTACATTTAGATAAAGGTCCCATTTCCTTCCTCCTGTTTGGTAAAAGGCAAGTGTTCACCCCGGTCTGGGTATTCTGTGCTTCCTCCCCTTAGAAAAAGGAATATTAGGCAAACTGATGTGGGATATAAGTGGATCTTTTACTGATAAGAACAGATACTACACTTGATCTTAGCCAAAAGGCCAAGAAGCGATAAATAAGTGGATCTTTTAAAAAAAATTTTTTTTCCATGAGTGATGGACTCAGTCCTATCTCCATCTTCCAATGTCCATCAGAGTGATGACTTTGAGACACTGACATTCTCCAATATCAAAGAAAGTTACAATGAGGGTTGGTAAACAAAATTACCAGGGTGGGAATAAAAACAGTCAAATTACAAAGGTTTGTGTTTAAAAAGTAACTTCTGGTTAGATGCCATTTAATCAGAAAAATAAATTATCTGCAAAATCTTGTGCAAGCACAAACTTACAGGTACTCAGAGTATCTGGCTCCCTGCTTCTTTGTCCAGTGACAGCTGTGGTTTTCCTTCAAACTCCTGGACCACACGCAGGTCAAAGGCAGGAATGGAGTCGACATTTTCCTCTTTTCCTGAATTATTACATGCTACACTCACTTATTTTTAGCTTCCAAAGCAGCAACCCTGGATATTTTCATAAGAAATGACTGTGTTTTATTTTCTCCAGCCTTGAGTTCCTGGAAGGCTGTCTAGAACAGAGCACAGGACTCAGGGAAAGTAGGGAAGGGGTGTGCTCTCTGGTTGGCCATATGCATTAGTAGAGGTGCAGGCTAAGGCACTGTAACAAATAGACTGCAAATACAGTGGCCGGTATGCAGTGGAAGCTTATTACTGTTTAACTTAATGATCCAGGATAAGACATACTGTCCAGGTAGGCAGTTTTCCATTGTCAATCCTGGCTACTGTCTCTGGGAGCATAGGGGCTGCTTTACTCTATACTCTTGTCCAGTGAGAAGGAGGAAAAAGCTCCCTCCTGCCCCTCCAGGAGAACGATCACATCCTTTCTGCTTGCATCCCGTTGGACAGATTTTAGTCACAAGGCCACCAGACTTGCAGGGGAGTTGGAGCCATGTTTGTACCTCTGACTAAGGAAGGACTGAAATTCACAAACAACTAGCAGCTTCTGCCACTTGGAGCCTCCCCTTTGCTGATAATTTTAACAAACCATGGAGAAGGCAGGTCTATCAAAGAGGTTTCACTTCTTGGGTAGAAACAACCTAGAACCTTTTCATTATGAAGCCAGTTCTGGATGAGGAGCAAAGAGAGTTGTAATGCATCACAGTGCCTGCCATGAGCCTGGGATTGGAGTGAGATACACACAGTGCATGCTAGATATCCCCTGCATGGGGCTTAGCGGATGATTTAAAGCATCTTGCTTCACAGGGAATAGGAGAAATGTGGTCACTTTATATATACTAACATTCTCCTACTTTTATATTCCTAGGTTGCTTTCCTTGGTATAATCCATCAATTTCCAAAGAGTACAAAATCCTTGAAGAAAGAAGTCTATAGCTATTGAAAAGATGCAGTATTAATCTCAGGTGAAATACTCATTTGCAAATCAGTAGAAATTCAAAGCACTCTCAGAAAATAGAATTCATGAGTGACGTGGGAAAAAAATGAAAGCCAAGTGGCCAAACTTTTATCCACAACCACAGAATGTGGTATAATCTCAAAAATCTGCAGGTGTTTGGCTGTTATCCTAAATGGCCCTGCCTCCTTTTCTATAGCAGCTCTTACAGATTTTTTTGCAAGTGATAAGGAGCAAGGGAAGGTTGTCTCAGTTCAGCTTTCCAGCAGCTGTTTCATAATAGCTCTCTCTGCCAACACATACATTGTTCCCTCGTATTCTTTCTAGTCAAAGAGAGACCACAGTAGCTTCAGAAGCCTTTGTGTCTCTCCATTTTTAAATTTAGGAACATCTGTATTCCTCACAGGCTATTACGAAGATGCTACAAGCTGCTACTGAGGCACGTAAATAAAGTATTGTATAGAGAGGGCTGAAGATATCCAGGTGGTATCTTTTTATACAGTTGAGTTTCTTAACCTATCCTAGTTCTAGCAGAGATTAACCAAAGCTTTGCACCAAGTGGAAGAGATGGTCTTAAGCAGACTTGGACCATTCATCTCTCTGAGAGAAATGGCAGACATGTAAATTATCAGAAAGTGAACTGCACAAAACATTCTGTTGATAAATGTGTCGCATCCCTGGATTTCTGTTGTTTACTCTTGAGCGAGTTTAATTTTCAAAGATTTTATCTCCTTTGTAAGAGTGACTCATGCCCATTGTAGAATAAGATACCACATAAAAGTAGAACAAAGAAAAAGACAGCCACTCATATTTTTATCCAAGTCATTCCAAACTCTCGCATACATATTTTTTTTCAGTCTATTAGAATAAAACTTGTCAGAGTAAATGTCTTTGTTTCTCTTTCATTTAACATTCTAGCATAATTATTGTCCATGTTACTTTAATTTCTTTGTAAGCATCAGTCCAAATTTTTCCCGAATTTCTCTGGCCCATGTCATTTATCATCCTGCACTGACTGATCTCCTTTTCCCGTTCTGGTTAGCATGGGCACCACTCTGTCTAGAATCATCCTGCACCATTCCAGAATGCCCCCCTTCCACACCACCTCCTTGATTCTGGGTGCAGGCTCAGGCCCACTGATAGTGTTGGGGAAGGAGCTCTGGCACAGTGAGGGGGGACGGCTCTCACACAAAGGGTGTGGTTTTGCCACCAAGTGACCTGGGACAAGTCAGTCAACACCTTCACTCATATATTGGTTTGCTGTGATAATTTATTTTTTTAAATTTTCAATTCCAAACCCTATAAAGGAATTTTGGTTTCCCATGATCTCTGTGGCCCCATATCAATCAGAACCTTTTGGTCACATGCTGCAGAAACCATTCTGGTTAACTTCAATGTAAAGAGGATCCTCCCAAACTTTATGGGAAGAGTGGGGGCTAGGACAGGAAAAAGGACAGGAATGGAGGGCAGGAGCTTTCTGGGTATGACAGCGTGGCCTCAGTGCAGGGAGTAAGCTTCAGCTATTCTGCCTTGTCATGTCCTAGAAGCAATCTACTCATCATTTAAAGCCCTAAGAAAGAGTCTAATGGGTGAGGAGTAGGTGATCAGCTGATTTTTCAACTGTAAAAGGAAATGGGTGAGTGCAGAAGACTCAAGAGGCTCCCACCATTCTTTCTTATGGTCCCACAAATAAAAAAGAGGTATTTTCCAAATACAATATCAAGTGATATTAGGAAAGGGGAATAGATGCTAGGTAGCAAAAAAATGATATGTCCACATGAGCTTCTTCCTCATCCCTCCATTCATGACACTACACTTAACAGAAGAAAATCCGAGCTTCATTGCCCTCTTTCTCTGTTTTCTCTGTCTTCTAGTTTCTCCTGCCATTCTAGTTTCTCCTTGCTCTCACCTGCCATTATGAGTCTCTACCTGTAGAATGTTTGTCATCAATGCCATCTGTGGCAGTTCACATACATTATGAGAATTTTCTGGTTGCATTAGATTATATCACTCACACTTTTTTACTGCCTCCTTTCCCATATGGCACTATTCCTTGTGATGTGCAGGCCCCCATCAGTAGTGAGCACGTCAGTCCCCCGTGACTTTGAGCTCAGCGTGTGACATGCTTGACCAATGGGATATGAAGCAATGACATAGTGCATTCTGTGTTCAAGCAGAGGTTTTGAGAAGAATATGGAGATTCCTCCAGCTGTCTTGCACTTTGTCAAGAGAATGGCATGTCCTGAATGGGAGGTGCTCCTTCAGCCTGGGTTTGAAATGAGAGGGCACCTGGAGCAGAACCACAGCCCACTGCAAGCAGTGCTGTAAACCATTGAGATTTAGGGGTGTTTTGTTACCACAGCAAAGCTGGAGTGGACAAAGCAAGAATCTGTGTGTGAGCAAGGCTTGTCTCTGTCAGAAGCAAAATCCTCATAGGCCAACTGCCAGGCCACACATTCTTTCCACCTGCCTCCAGTGCCTATGACAGCAGTGAGCACGTGGTTAGTACCTCATAAATACTGACTGTCCCAGCAATTACGTATTGAGCTCCCTCATCCCACCTCCAGCCCATATCTAGGTTCTAAGGAACTAAACAAAATGTAAAGTTAAAACCCAGCTCGGTAAAGACACAGGAGGTCAGCTGAGAAGGCGATGTTACAGACTTCATAAGAGTAAATAACAATATATATTATTTTAAATCTGCATCTACTCAGTATGTTCATTGTGTGGAGAAAAATAACAGGTCACAGAAGAAGGTCACAATCATCATAATAACTCAAAACACAGTCTCTCCGCCTTAAAAAGATGTGTCATGGCAGAAGATGAATGCCTTACCCACAATGGCAAGACACAAGTGAGGAGGGCAGAGGTCGAAAGTTATTTGTGTTAGTCAGTATGCTTTTGGGAGTCATACACACTGGCCTGAAACAAAACTTTAAAGGTCAGTTTTGTCTGCTCTTTGACTCCCTGCTTGCACCTGCCTTTATGACCCTCTGTAGACAAAAGAAGGGCCAGAGCTTCGGAAAAACCAATACCAAACAGGCTGTTTCCTGCTGTAAAATGAAGCCAAGGGCTGATTTTTGTTGAATTCATTCCAAAAAGTAGGCATACTTTACATAGCTCTGTTTCCAAAATATGATCTCTTTTTTTTTTTTTTTCTGGAAAGTTCCCTGCAGGTGAATTTTCAGGAAGCTTGAATCCTAGAGAGTACATTATTTGTAATGACACTTTGAATGGAGGAGGGAGTCCAAGGTTGTTTTTCTCCCCAGGCAGGAAGTCTGAACAACTCCACCAGGAGATCCTGAAAGGAAAAACAAAACAATACAGAGCCTACAAAAGTAAAACTAGCATGGAAACCTGTACACTTCAGCTCAGGATTTTATTATTTTGGGTTTACCATGGTTTACTCCATGGTAATCGTGTCTGGGACCAAAGGGCCAGGATCATGTCCAGTGGAAGAAGCAGGTGTGACCATTGCTTCACCTCTCTGAGCTCCTCATCTGCAAACTGAGGATGACAATCAGGATCACATGGTGTTATTAGGAGGACTCAATGAGACAACTCAGGGAATTACATATTAATGTGCCTTGCACATACTATCCTCAAGGAAATATAACTTTCTTCTCTCTGTAGATCACATGTGTATGTGAGAGGATGGGTATAAAAATGTAATTGCAAGGAATTATGGTTATGCTGTATATTATGAAGTCATTATGTGGATTTCATGAATGGCTTGAGGAATTAGTTTTATTACTTTACAGTAGCACACTTAGATGTCTAGTGCCATCTATTTTTATATTACTGGGGTTCACGTACATGAAATCACTTGATCCTAATCACAGGTGCTGAGATCGTAGAGGAAGGAACCCTCAACAAGAACACAGAGGGGAGGCAAGAGGCAAAGGGAAGAAGAGGAGCAACTTGATAAAAGTAAACAGCACATACTATTTTAACATTTACTCCATATGTTTATCTCGTGGAAAAAATAATAGAAAGTTGATACATTCAGAACTTTCCAGAACTTTCAGACTTTCTAGCTAAGTGTGATTTGCCTGATCCTTTCATCTCAAATTTATTCTCGAAAAGTTAGAAATTACAGGAGCCTGGAAAATGATTTAAAATTTGCAACAGGGGGAGGGGCACCTGGGTGGCTTAGTCAGTTGAGAGACCTACTCTTGATTTTGGCTCAGGCCATGATCTCAGGGTCATGAGATAGAGCCCTGCATAGGTCTCCGCACTCAGCGGAGAGTCTGCTTGAGATTCTCTCTCCCTCTCCCTTTGCCCCTCCCACTACTCTTGCACTCTTTCTCTCTCTAAAACAAACAAATAAATCTTTTCTAAAAAATTTGCAACAGGGGAAAATCTTTTCACTTAGCAGAGTGTTTTCAAGATTCATCCATGTTATAACATGTGCCAGAATTTCCTTCCTTTCAAGACTGAAGTATATTACACAGTACCCAAGAATATTCCATTCACCCATTGATGGACATTTGGGTTGTTTCCACCTATTAGCTATTTTTAATAAGGTTGCTATGAACGTGGGTGCACAAATATCTGTTGGAGTCCCTGCTTTCAATTAATTTGGACACATACCCAGAAGTGGAATTTCTAAATCACGGTACTACTACGTTTAACTTTTTGAGGAACTGCCAATACTGTTTTTCCCTGGTGCTGGTACCATTTTACATTCTTACCAGCAGTGCACAAGGGGTCAAGTTTCTCCACATCTTTGTAGACACTTCTTATTTTCTGCTTTGTTTTTTCTTATTTTTTTCTACTAACTTTTAAAATTTTTTACTTCCCTTAGTTGTAAAGTTATGTTGCTTATTTGAGATCTTTATTCCTTTTTGTTTGTTTTGTTTTGCATTGATTTTTGGTAATGGCAATCATGATGGGTGTGAAGTGGTACCTCATTGTGGTTTTGATTTGCATGTCCCCAGTGATTAGTGAAAATTGAACATCTTTTCACGTACTTGTTGGTCATCTATAAATCTGCTTTGGAGAAATGTCTATTCAAGTCCTTTGCCCATATTTATTTTTTATTTTTATTTATTTATTTTTTTAATTAAAAAAATTTAAGAAGCTCTGCACACAACATGGGGCTTGAACTCATGACCCTGAGATCAAGAGTTGCATGCTCTATGGATTGAGCTAGCCAGGCCCCCCTTTTGCCCATTTTTAAATTGAGTTCTTTGCCTGTTTTGTTCTTGTTGAGTTATAGGAGTTCGTTATGTATTCTGAAAACTAATCCCTTATCAGACATATGATTTGCAAATATTTTATCCCATTCTATGGTTGCCGTTTTGCTCTGTTGATAGTGTCCTTTAAGGTATGACATTTTTAAAAATTTTATCCTGATGAGGTCCAATCTATCTACTTTTCTTTTTGTTGCCAGTGCTTTTGGTTTCATATCCAAGAAATCATTGCCAAATCCAACGTCATGAAGCTCGTTTCCTATGTTTTTTTCTAAGAATTTAGGAGTCTCAGGTATTGCACTTAGGTCTTTGATCCATTTTGAGCTAATTTTTGTATATGGTTTAAAGTAAGGGTCCAATTTCATTCTTTTGAATGTAGATATCCAATTTTCCACCATTTGCTGAAAAAGCTGTCCTTTCTCCCATTGAATAGTCTTGGAAACTTAGTCAAAAATGATTTGACTATGTATGCAAGGGTTTACCTCTAGGCTCTCTATTCTATTCATTTGTTCTTTATGGCTGCATTTTTACCAGTTCCACACTGTTTTGACTACTTTAGCTTTGTAGTAAGTTTGAAATCAGGAAGGGTGAATCCTCCAATTTTGTTCTCTTTAAAGCTTGTTTAGGATATTCAGGTTCCCTTGAGATTTCATATAAATTTTAGAATGGTTTTTCTATTTCTGAAAAGAAAAAAAAACAATGGGATTTTGATAGGGATGGGATTGAATCTGTAGATCACTTTGGGCAGTGTTGATATCTTCGGAATATTAAGTCTTCCAATCCATGAACATGCATATCTTTCCATTTATTCTTGTCTTTTAAAATTTCTTTTAACAATTGAAAGCATTGTAGTTTTCAGTGTACTAGTCTTTCACCTTCTTGGTTAAGTTTATTCCTAAGTACTTTACTCTTTTTGATACTGTTGTAAGTGGTATTGTTTTCTTAATTTCTCTTTCATATTGTTCATTGTTAGTATATAGAACTGTGATTGATTTTTATATGTTGGTTTTATATCTTGCAACTTTGCTGAATTTAGTTAAAATTTCTAACAGTTATTTTTTTGTGGACTCTTTAGGGTTTTCTACATATAAGATCATATCATCTGTTAATAGAGATAATTTCATTTCTTCCTGTCTGATTTGGATGACTTGTACTTCTTTATCTGCTTTGGGCTAGAACTTCCACTATATATTGAATACAAATGATGAAACAGACATACTTGTCTTGTTCTCAGTCTTAGAAGAAATGCTTTTAGTCTTTCGCCATTGTATATGATGTTAAATGTGAGGTTTTTATATATAGTCTTTATTGCATTAGGTAATTTCCTTCTACCCATGGCTTGTTAAGTGCTTTTATTTGTGCATAGGTGTTGAATTTTGTCAAATAGTTTTTTCTGCATCAATTGAGTTAATTCTATGTTTTCCTCCTTTATTCTGTAAATGTAATGTATTACATTGATTGATTTTCATGTGTTGAACCATCCTTGAATTTAAGGAATAAATTCCACTTGGTCATGGTGTATGATCCTTTTAATATGCTTTTGAATTCAGTAGTAGTATTTTGTTGAGAATTCTTGCATTGATATTTATAAGAGATATTAGTCTTTAGTTTTCACTTAGTGTCTTTGGATTTGGCATCAGGTAGTACTAGTCTCACATAGTGAGTTAGGAAGTGTCCTCTTCAATGTTTTTGAAAGAGTTTGATATGGATCTGTGTTTAATTATTAAATGTTTCATTGAATTCATCAGGTAGAAGCCATCTTATTCAGGGCTTTCTTTGTTGGAAGGTTTTTGATTATTGATTTAATTTTTTATTAATTATAAATAATTACTTAATTTCTTTACTATATAATAAATTAATTGTATTCCTTATTAATTATCTATTTCTTCATGATTCAGTCTTACTAGATTATTTGTTTCTAGGACTTTTCCCATCACATCTAGATGAACTAATTTGTTGGCATACAATTTTTCGTAGTATTTTCTCATAATACTTTTACTTCTGAAAAATCAAGTAGTAATGTGCCCACTTTCATTTCCAATTTTAGTTATTTGGGTATTCTCACTTTTTCTTTTTAGTCAGTTTAGCTAAAATTTTCTCATATTTGTTGATCTTGTTGAATACCTAGTTCTTGGTTTCGTTGATATTACCTACTGTGTTTTTCTTCTCTATTTTATTTACCATTGATCTAATCTTTATTATTTTTTTCCTTCTCTTTGCTTTAGGTTTAGCTTCTTCTTTGTCTAGTTCCTTAAGGTATAAAGTTAAGTTTTTAATTTTGGATCTTTCTTTTTTTTAAGATTTTATTTATTTATTTGACAGAGACACAGTGAGAGAGGGAACACAAGCAGGGGGAGGGGGAGAGGGAGAAGCAGGCTTCCTGCCAAGCAGGGAGACCGATGTGGGGCTCGATCCCAGGACCCTGGGATTATGACCTGAGCCGAAGGCAGATACTTAAGGACTGAGCCACCCAGGCGCCCCTTGGATCTTTCTTATTTTATAATGTAAGCATTCACAACCATAGATTTGCCTTTTAGCACTGCTTTTGCAGCATCTCTTAAATCTGATATGTTGTGTTCCCATTTTCATTTATCTCAAGATATTTTCTAATTTCTCTTGTGTTTCTTATTGGACCATTGATCATTTAAGAGTGTACTGTTTAATTTCCACATATTTATGAATTTTCCAGTTTTACTTCTATTACTGATTTCTGATTTCATTCCGCTATTATCAAAAAGACATATTATGTAGTTTCAAACTCTTTCAATCTTCTAAAATTTGTTTTATGGCCTAACATATAGTTTATCCTGGATAACTTTCAATGTGAATTAGAGAAAAATAAATATTTTTCTGTTGTTAGATAAAGTGTTCTGTAAATGTGTATTAGGCCCATTTGGTCTCTAGGGTAGTTCAAGTCCTTTCCTCTGTCTGGTTGTTTCATCCATTATTGAAAGTGTGGTATGAAAATCTCCTACTGTTATTATAGAGCTATTTTTCCTTTCAATTTTGTTTACTTCATATGTTTTGGAGCTCTGATGTTTGGTGCATGTATATTTATAATTGTTATATCTTCTTTAAAATTGACCCTTTTATCATTATATAAAGTCCTTCTTTGTCTCCCATACTAGGTTTTTTGTTTGTTTGTTTGTTTATTGGTTTTTTTTGTCCACTTAAAGTTTATCTTGCCTGATGTTGGTATACCAACTCCTGCTTTCTTTTGGTTATTATCTACATGGACCATCTTTTCCCATCCTTCCCATTTTCAACCAGTGTGTGTTGGTAGGTAGGTAGATAGGTAGGTGTGTCATTAGGTAGATAACATGCAGTTGGATACCGTTTTGTTCTGTTTTATTTTCTTTAATTTTTTTTATTTTTATGTTAATCACCATATATTACATCATTAGTTTTTTTTTAACTTTTTTATTGTTATGTTAATCACCATATATTACATCATTAGTTTTTGGTGCAGTGTTCCATGATTCATTGTTTGTTCATAACACCCAGTGCTCCATGCAGAACGTGCCCTCCTCAATACCCATCACCAGGCTAACACATCCCCCTCCCCCCCTCCCCTCTAGAACCCTCAGTTTGTTTTTCAGAGTCGATTGTCTCTCATGGTTCATCTACCACTCCAATTTCCCCCCTTCATTCTTCCCTTCCTGCTATTTCTTTGTTTTTTTCTTAACATATATTGCATTATTTGTTTCAGAGATACAGATCTGTGATTCAACAGTCTTGCACAATTTACAGCGCTCACCATAGCACATACCCGGCCCAATGTCTATCACCCAGCCACCCCATCCTTCCCACCCCACCCCCACTCCAGCAACGCTCAGTTTGTTTCCTGAGATTAAGAATTCTTCATATCAGTGAGGTCATATGATACATGTTTTTCTCTGATTGACTTATTTCACTCAGCATAACACCCTCCAGTTCATTCCACGTCATTGCAAATGCCAAGATCTCATTCTTTTTGATGAATGCATAATATTACATTGTGTATATATACCACATCTTCTTTATCCATTCTTCCATCGATGGACATCTTGGATCTTTCCAAAGTTTGGCTATTGTGGACATTGCTGCTATAAACATCGGGGTGCACGAACCACTTTGGATCCCTACATTTGTATATTTGGAGTAAATACACAGTAGTGCAATTGCTGGATCGTATGGTAGCTCTATTTTCAACTTTTTGAGGAACTTCCATACTGTTTTCCAGAGTGGTTGCACCAGCTTGCATTCCCACCAACTGTGTAGGAGGGGAACCCTTTCTCTACATCCCCGCCAACACCTATCGTTTCCTCACTTGTTAATTTTAGCCATTCTGACTGGTGTGAGGTGGTATCTCACTGAGGTTTGATTTTGATTTCCCTGATGCCCAGCGATGTTGAACACCTTCTCATGTGTCTGTTGGCCATTTGGATGTCTTCCTTGGAAAAATATCTGTTCATGATTCTGCCCATTTCTTGATTGGATTATTGGTTCTTTGGGTGTTGAGTTTGATAGGTTCTTCATAGATTTTGGATACTAGCCCTTTATCTGATATGTCATTTGCAAATATTTTCTCCCATTCTGTCGGTGGTCTTTTGGTTTTGTGGACTGTTTCTTTTGCTGTGCAAAAGCTTTTTATCTTGATGAAATCACAATAGTTCATTTTCGCCCTTGCTTCCCTTGCCTTTGGTGATGTTTTTAGGAAGAAGTTGCTGCGGCTGAGGTCAAAGAGGTTACTGCCTGAGTTCTCCTTTAGGATTTTGATGGACTCTTGTCTCACGCTTAGGTCTTTCAACCATTTGGAGTCTATTTTTTGTATGTGGTGTAAGGAAAGGGTCCAGTTTCATTCTTCTGCATGTGGCTGTCCAATTGTCCCAACACCATTTGTTGAAGAGACTGTCTTTTTTCCATTGGACATTCTTTCCTGCTCTGTCGAAGATTAGTTGACCATAGAGTAGAGGGTCCATTTCTGGGCTCTCGATTCTATTCCATTGATCTATGTGTCTGTTTTTGTGCCAGTACCATACTGTCTTGATGATGACAGCTTTGTAATAGAGCTGGAAGTCCGGAATTGTGATGCCGCCAGCTTTGCTTTTCTTTTTCAACATTCCTCTGGCTATTTGGGGTCTTTTCTGGTTCCATACAAATTTTAGGATTATTTGTTCCATTTCTTTGAAAAAAGTGGTTGATATTTTGATGGGGATTGCATTGAATGTGTAGATTGCTCTAGGTGGCATTGACATCTTCACAATATTTGTTCTTTGAATTCATGAGCATGGAACGTTTTTCCATTTCTTTCTGTCTTCCTCAATTTCTCTCAGGAGTATTTTATAGTTTCCTGAGTACAGATCCTTTGCCTCTTTGGTTAGATTTATTCCTAGGTATCTTATGGTTTTGGGTGCTTTTGTAAATGGGATCGACTCCTTAATTTCTCTCTCTTCTGTCTTGTTGTTGGAATGCCACTGATTTCTATTCATTGATTTTATATTCTGCCACTTTACTGAATTCCTGTATGAGTTCTAGCAGTTTTGGAGTGGAGTCTATTGGGTTTTCTACATACAGTATCCTATCATCTGCAAAGAGTGAGAGTTTGACTTCCTCTTTGCCGATTTGGGTGTCTTTGATTTTTTTTTTTGTTGTCTGATTGCTGTGGCTAGGACTTCTAATACTATGTTGAATAGCAGTGGTGATAGTGGACATCCCTGTTGCATTCCTGACCTTAGGGGGAAAGCTCTCAGTTTCTCCCCATTGACAATGATATTCGCTGTAGATTTTTCATAGATGGCTTTTATGATGTTGAGGCATGTACACTCTGTCCCTATACTCTGAAGAGTTTTGATCAAGAATGGATGCTGTACTTTGTCAAATGCTTTTTCTGCATCTATTGAGAGGATGGTATGATTCTTGTTCTTTCTTTTGTTAATCTATTGTATCACGTTGATTGATTTGCAGATATTCAACCAGTCTGGCAGCCCAGGGATAAATTCCACTTGGTCGTGGTGAATAATCTTTTTAATGTACTGTTGGATCCTATTGGCTAGTATTTTGGTGAGAATTTTTGCATCCATGTTCATCAAGGTATTGGTCTGTAATTTTCCTATTTCATGGGCTCTTTGTCTGGTTTGGGGATCAAGGTAACAGTGGCCTCATAAGACAACTTTGGAAGTTTTCCTTCTATTTCTATTTTTTGGAACACTTTCAGGAGAATAGGTATTAATTCTTCTTGAAATGTTTGGTAGAATTCCCCTGGGAAACCATCTGGCCCTGGGCTTTTGTTTGTTGGGAGATTTTTGATGACTGCTTCAATTTCCTTAGGGGTTATAGGTCTGTTCAGGTTTTCTATTTCTTCCTGGTTCAGTTTTGGTAGTTGATACATCTCTAGGAATGCATCCATTTCTTCCAAGTTATCTAATTTGCTGGCATGAAGTTGCACATAATATGTTTTTATAATTGTTTGTATTTCTTTGGTGTTGATTGTGATCTCTCCTCTTTCATTCATGATTTTGTTGATTTGGGTCATTTCACTTTTCTTTTTGATAAGTCTGGCCAGGGGTTTATCAATCTTGTTAATTCTTTCAAAGAACCAGCTCCTAGTTTCGTTGTTCTGTTCTACACTTCTTTTGGTTTCTATTTCTGTGAATCTGTTCTGATCTTTATTATTTCTCTTCTCCTGCAGGGTTAAGGCTTTATTTGGTGTTTTTTCTCTAGCTTCTTTAGTGTAGTGTTAGGTTGTGTATTTAAGACCTTTCTTGTTTCTTGAGAAAGGCTTGTATTGCTATATACTTTCCCCTTAGGACAACCTTTGCTACATCCCAAAGATTTTGAATAGTTGTGTTTTCACTTTCATTGGTGTCTATGAATTTTTTAAAATTCTTCTTTAATTTCCTGGTTGACCATTCATTCTTTAGTAGGATGCTCTTTAGGTTCCATGTATTTGAGTTCTAACTTTCCTTTTGTGATTGAGTTCCAGTTTCAAAGCATTGTGGTCTGAAAATATGCAGGAAATGATCCCAATCTTTTGGTACCAGTTGAAACCTGATTTGTGACCTAGGATGTGATCAATTCTGGAGAATGTTCCATGGGTACTAGAGAAGAATGTGTATTCCGTTGCTTTGGGATGGAATGTTCTGAATATGTCTGTGAAGTCCATTTGGTCCAGTGTGTCATTTAAAGTCTTTATTTTCTTGTTGATCTTTTGCTTATGTGATCCATCCATTTCAGTCAGAGGGGTTTTAAAGTCCCCCACTATTATTGTATTGTTGTCAATGTGTTTCTTTGCTTTTGTTATTAATTGCCTTATATAATTGGCTGCTCCCATGGTAGGGGCATAGATAGTTACAATTGTTAGGTATTCTTGTTGGATAGACCCTTTAAGTAGGATATAGTGTCCTTCCTCATCTCTTATTACAGTCTTTGGTTTAAAATCTAATTTGTCTGATATAAGGTTTGCCACCCCAGCTTTCTTTTGGTGTCCATTAGCATGGTAAATGGTTTTCCACCCCCTCACTTTCAATCTGAGGGTGTCTTTGCATCTAAAATGTTTCTCTTGCAGACAGCATATCAATGGGTCTTGTTTTTTAATCCAATCTGATAGCCTGTGTCTTTTGATTGGGGCATTTAGCTCATTTACATTCAGGGTAACTATTGGAAGATATGAATTTAGTGCCATTGTATTGCCTGTAAGATGACTGTTCCTGTATATTGTCTGTGTTCCTTTCTGGTCTATGCTGCTTTTAGGCTCTCTCTTTGCTTAGAGGACCCCTTTCAATATTTCTTGGAGGGCTGGTTTCATGTTTGCAAATTCCTTTCGTTTTTGTTTGTTCTGGAAGCTTTTTATCTCTCCTTCTATTGTCAATGACAGCCTAGCTGGATATAGTATTCTTGGCTGCCTGTTTTTCTCGTTTAGTGCTCTGAAGATATCATGCCAGTCCTTTCCGGCCTGCCAGGTCTCTGTGGATAAGTTCGTTGCCAGTCTAATGTTTCTACCATTATAGGTTATATATCTCTTCTCCTGAGCTGCTTTCAGGATTTTTCTCTTTGTCTCTGAGACTTGTAAGTTTTACTATTAGATATTGGGGTGTTGACCTATTTTTATTGATTTTGAGAGTGTTTCTCTGTGCCTCCTGGATTTTGATGCCTGTTTCCTTCCCACATTAGGAAAGTTCTCTGTTATAATTTGCTCCAATATACCTTCTGCCCCTCTCTCTCTTTCTTCTTTTTCTGGGATCCCAATTATTCTAATGTTCTTTCGTCTTATGGTATTGCTTATCTCTCGAATTCTGCCCTCGTGATCCTGTAGTTGTTTATCTCTCTTTTTCTCAGCTTCTTTATTTTCCATCATTGGGTCTTACATATCGCCTATTGTTTCTTCTGCCTCATTTATCCTAGCAGTTAGTGCCCACATTTTTGATTGCACCTCATTAATAGCCTTTTTGATTTCAACTTGGTTAGATTTTAGTTCTTTTATTTCTCCAGGAAGGGTGTCTCTAATAACTTCCATGCTTTTTTCAAGACCAGCTAGTATCTTTAAAATCATTATTCTGAACTCTAGGTCCGACATCGTACTAATGTCCATATTGAGTAGGTCCCTGGCAGACGGTACTACCTCCTGTTCTTTTTGTTGAGGTGATTTTTTCCATCTTGTCATTTTGTCCAGAGGAGAATAGATGAATGAGAGAACAAAATGCTAACAGGTCAACAATGTCCCCAGAAAATATACTCTAAACAAATCAGAAAAGCCCTGAAACCAGGGGAAAAGAAGGGGTAAGAAAGAAAGAGGAAAGAGGGAAAAAAAAGAAAAAATAAAAACAAACAAAAACAGAACAAAACAAAAAAACAGAATATGATCAAATATGAACAGGTTGGTGCATAGATCAGTGCCACACATTGATTTTGGGTGTATTTTGTTCTGTTAGAAGAAAGTGCTTCCCAAAATTTTAAAGAAAGAAAGACTTATATATGTACAAAAGAAGGGTTGATATGATGAAGGGATGGAATATGACTGTAAAGATGAAAATTATAAAAAATTTTATCAAAGGAATTGATAAGAAGTTGTTTGAAAAAAGAATGAAGAGGATTTAAAAAAAAAGAAAGAAAAAATCAGGGGAGAGAATGTGATCAGGCAGGAAACTAGAACAAAGCCATACACTAGAGATTTAGGGTATATTTTCATCTGTTAGGAAAAACTGTATCTCAAAATTTTAGAGAGAACAACATATATATATATATATATATATATATGCAAAAATAAGAGTAACTACTATGAAGGGATAGAATATGAGTCTTAAAAATGAAAAATAAAAATGTGTTTTTAAAGAAGGGATTGATAAGATGTTGGTTGAAAAGAGGAAAAAGAAAAAGTCAAAAAAAAGTTAAAAAAATTAACTTTGAAAGACTAAAGAATCATGGTAAAAAAGCCATGAATTCTATGTGCAGTATTACCCTAGGGCTGGCATTCTGCCATTTTCATTGATTGGTAAACTTGGTTTTGGCTGGCTGTTCTTGCTGATCTTCTGAGGCAGGGGCCTGTTGTCGTGGTTCCCAAATGTCTTTGCTGGAGGTAGAATTGCTCTGCCCTTTTCGGTCCGGGCTAAGTAATCTGCTCAGCTTTGCTCTCAGGAGCTTTTGTTCCCTTGCAAGTTTTCGGTACAGCTTTGGAGGACGAGAGTGAAAATGGCGGCCTCCCAATCTCTGCCCCAGAGGAGTCGAGAACTCTTGGCCCCGCTCCTCAGTGCACCCCCATAGAAAAGCAGTCAATCACTCCCATCTCCCCGGTCTCTGGCTGTACTCTGTGCTCACCCAGCCTGTGACTGAGTGATTTTCTCTGGCACCCAACTCGGTGTGGAGTCTCCAAACCCAGAAGATCCCTGTGGTGCGCTCCCGTGCTGCTCCTCCCAGGGGAGGAAGGGGAGTCTCCCCAGATCTGCTGCTTTTTGGGTCCCTGCTGGAGGACCAGTGGCCCAACTGTGCCGCAGATCACGGTTTTTGGCAACCCCGAGCTGAGAGCCCACTCTTCTTCTCACTTTTTGCAGCTGGCTTCCCTGCTCCGATAGCTGGGAGCTCTGCCTCACTCAGGCACCCCCGGTCTTTTTGTGACCCTGAGCGTCCTGAGACCACACTGCCCCAGAGAGGTTTCCACCCCCCGCTTAGCCACTGGAGTGACATCCCTCAGCGGAGACGACTTCTAAAAGTTCCGATTTTGTGCTCCACTGCTCTATCACTTGCCAGAAGCGGCTGACGGAGGTCCCCTCCCCCGCCGTCTATCCTCTTGAATATCACCTCGGATTCACTTCTCCGCACATCCTACCTTCCAGAAAGTGCTCACTTTTCTGTTCAGAGAGTTGTTGCTATTGTTTTCTTCGATCTCCTGTTGAGTTCGTAGGTGTTCAGTTTGGTTTGATCCCTATCCAGCTGAATTCCTGGGACCAGAGGAAATTCAGGTCTCCTACTCCTCCGCCATCCTGCTCTGCCCCTTGTTTTGTTTTGTTTTTTTTCAAATCCATTCTGTTATTCTATGACTTAGTCAGTCTTCTGGGGAGTTAAATCCACTTACATTTAAGGTAATTACTGATAAGGAAGGACTTCTTTCCTCCTTTTTTTCTGGGTGGGGCGGGATATGTCTTATAGCTTTTTTGTTCCTCATTTCCTATATTACTGTTTTCCTTTGTGTTTCATTGGTTTTGTGTACTGGCATATATTGATTTCCTTCTAATTTGTTTTTGTGTATATTCTATATATGTTTTCTTTGTTTTCCA
Source organism: Zalophus californianus (assembly GCF_009762305.2). NCBI lineage: Eukaryota > Metazoa > Chordata > Mammalia > Carnivora > Otariidae > Zalophus > Zalophus californianus. The sequence goes on from NC_045602.1 coordinate 92,538,202, forward strand.
TGGGGATTACATATAACATCCTAAGGTTTTAAAAATCTATAAATTTAGGGGCACTTGGGTGGCTCAGTTGGTTGAACGGCTGCCTTTGGCTCAGGTCATTATCTCAGGGTCCTGTGATCAAGTCCCTCCTCAATGTGGAGTCTACTTCTCCCTCTCCCTCTGCCTGCCGCTCCCCCCGCTTGTGCTCTCTCTCGTTCACGTCAAATACATAAATAAATAAAATCTTTAAAAAATTAAAAAAATAAAAATCTATACATTTATACCAACTTAGTTTCAAACAAACAAAAACTCTCCTTCTTTACACTAGTGTCCTTTATGTTATTGATATCATAAATTTTATCAAAAATATTGATGTCACATCTTTATATATATATTATATACATATTAACATAGATTTATAATTTTTTGTGCATTTGTCTTTATTTCTTATAGGAATCTAAAAGTGAAGTTATAAGCCAAAATTATAATAATACTGGTTTTCATATTTGTCCGTGTATTTGTCTTGTATTTGTATATGTATCCAGTAGGAGATATTTATTTCTTCACATGGCTTTCAGTTACTGTCTAGTGTCCTTCCGTTTCCACTTAAAATACTATCTTTAGCTGATATTGTAGGGCAGGTCTAGTAGTAATCTCTTAGCTTTTGTTTATCTGGAAATGTCTTGACTTTCTCTAATTTTTGAAGGACAGTTTTACCAGATATAGAATCCATGTTTGACAGTTTTTTGTTGTTGTTTTTGTTGTTTAATATTTTAAAAATATCATTCCACTATCTTTTGGCTTCCAGGGTTTCTGCTGAGAAGTATCCTGATAATCTTACTGAGGATCACTTGTACATAACAAGTTGCATTTCTTTTATTGTTTTCAAGATTCTTTCTTTGCCTTTGGCTTTCTAGAGTTTGATTATAGTATGTCTAGTGGGTCTCTTTGGGTTTATACAACCTGAAGTTTGTTAAGCTTCTTAGGTTTGTAGATCCACATCTTTCTTCAAATTTGGCATTTATCATGTTTTGTTTGGAGTATAGCATTTGACTGTATAATGTTTTGTTTTGATCCTTTAATGAAAATATAAGACATCCTTGAGTGGAAGCCTTCCTGAGTGCTGGTTTGTCTAACCCTGAATGTACAAGTGAAAGAGTTTCTTTCTCCTTGCATTTTAATATTATAGTCATGGAACTCTGGCTTGCTTTTCAAACCTAGACCAAACTTTCTTCTGTAGGGTGCTTTCCAAGTCTTCATAAACTCAGGTCAGTACAAGGAAATAGAAAGTAAACAGGATTTATAGGCAAAGCACCAAGTTCAAGTCCAGGTTTTTCTTAGCTTAATTATTCAACTTTTCCAAGCTTCAGTAACTTCATCTGTGAAGTTGGGACATATCTCTCTAACCCTCATAGTCATTGTAAGGCCCAAACAAGAGCAAATAAAATATTTACCTTTTAAAACATTTATAATTATTAAATATATAACAAAAGTGTTTTTTGTCCGCCCCTCCCCAATCCTCTTGGGTCCCAGTATATTCCATTCTCAATATGCAGCTTCCATCCATTGGAAATTCCCTCTAGACTGTCTAAATTCTAGCCTGTGTCAAGGAGAGGAGGTCAAAGGGACAGTGGCCACCTTTCCTGAAAAGTCACAACCTAGAAGTTGTACCATCCCTTGCACTTTCATTCCCTCAGCCAAGACACAATCACATGACCAACCTTCCTATACGGGAGGCTGGTGGCCATGTGCCAGCTAAGACAGAGTGGTCTATTACTGTGGGACAATAGAGGAATGAGAAAGGAGAAAAGATCTGTGTCTCAGATATTGAGTAAAGCAAGTTAATATTTGCTTAGCACTTGGTAAGTCTCAACAAGCTGAAGTTATTGTTATTGTTAGATTATCAATAATAATAATAGATATATCTCACTAAGGAGGTTTCCTTTCCACATCTTCCTGTGTTGTGCAGGAATCCTGCATTCTGTGGCCAAACTCAGCTCTCCACAGAAACAAATTCCAGATCCATTAGGGGAATTTGACTCAAGGGCTTGCCAGATGCTTATACGCCAGCAAGAAACACTAGAAGGTGTTCACTGAACACCACTTACTTCCCCAATGAAACCTTACTTATGATATCCCTATGATAAATAATGTACCTGCAACCTGCACCTCAAATTGTAGCCCTGAGATCTGTAACATCACAAGTCTCTTGAGACATGATAGAAATGCAAAATTTCAGGCCTGGTCTCTGACCTAGAGTCATCACCTACATTTTAACAATATTTCCAGGTAATTCACCTGCACATTCAAATTTGAAAAGCACCAATGTTAGTGCTGGTTGAGAGAACCAAAGCTACCCTAGCTGGAGTGTAGATTTCTGGTTGGAGTCTTTTAAAAGCTAACCATGCCTTTAGTGTGCATCCAGATCCAGGCACTTAAATGTTTACAAACTGACCTAGGGTAAAGATCAAAACTACCAATACACACCTAGATTTCTTATGGTCACTGCTGATACATTTAGAAGTACATGAGAGGTGATTAAATATTTCCCCTAAGTCTAACCTTCAGTGGTAGGGTGCTAGGGGTCTCACCTAGGAAATCTTAGAGAGTCTTACATCAAATTTCCAATCCCTAATGAGAAGTTTTCTGAAGTCCTTCTGAAGAAATACAGGAAGTGAGAGAATAGAAGCATCATTAAGCAGATGCTTAATGAGAAGTATCATTCTAGAATCTGACTCTTGCTTCTGTACTTTTTCTTCTAAATATGTCATTGATGAGGATATGCATTGGAAAGTCTGGGCTGGGTATAAATTGCTAACCCTGAACCTCCATTGGTAAAAATATATATATATAATTTGTAAATAACTTTTTGAAAGGCACCAATCAGAAGTCCACACTCCAGGTAGGGTAGCCTTGGCTCTCTCAACCAGCACTAACATTGGTGCTTCTCAAATGTGAGTGTGCAGATGAATCACCTGGAAATCTTGTTAAAATGTAGATTATGACTCAGATTTTAATACATCTCTTACCTATTTCAAAGAGTGGTCTACTGCCTGATATCATAAAGTAAGTTTAGTTTCTAAATTTGTAAACACATTCTGTACATACACTGCAAATAGCTTTCTCCTGCCCCACAGGCATAAAAAAAGTGCAGAGGGAGAGCAGGCCACAGTCATCAGTACTGAGATTATTACATGATAACAACTAGGAATTTCTGAGTAGTATTTTACATTTTCAAGTCTTTCACATGCATTGCACATGCATTAGTTCATTCAATACATCAAAACCATGAAGAAAAGTATTGTTATTTTTATAATATAGATGTGGGCATGAGAGCTGTAAATAAATGCAATTCAGAAATGAGTATATTTGTAGATCATCATTTTCCACATTTTCTTTTCCACCCTGACTTTATAAAAATAGAGATGTGTTTCATGTGCTATAGACATCCTTCTAAAAACAACCATCTGAAATGTGATGTCAGGTATTTGCAAATAGCACAGATGTATTTTGAGCAAAAGGGATAATCAATCTAGAGATTGCTGTCTGGCTAAAGAGACAAAACCCCAGAGAACTGCCTCTCACATTATAGGACATACATTTTACCTCTAGCTCCCTAAGGCAAAGAACCTTGTGTGAAAAATGTTGTCTCAAGTTACAAACAAATTCAACTATCAAAGTAGGTGATGGAAGAAATGAATGAGACTCATAGTTAATAAAGCAGACTTCACCACTTTAAAAAGGAATTCACATAGTCTCCTGAATTGATGGAACATTTTATCAGCTATACCTCAGTTAGGAATAAGACTTAGAATCATAGAACATTCATGTTAGAACTGACCTAGGAATGTTATGTTAATTTTGTCTAACTTGTCTAGTTTTACAAAGTTTAGTGTGATAGATGTGGATTCAGAGGGAGGACTTCTGATCCTCAATATAATGTTCTTCCTACTGATATGATTGGAACTTATTTTTGGGAGTTTGGTTTACTAGGTTCTAAAAGTAGAGCAGGTAGATTCCTGGCATAAGCCCAAGCCTTAGCCTTACAGTGAAGCTCATTCTTGGCTCACTTACTCTGTTTTGCAAGGTGTCTTTAAATCCATAGAGTTATGAATTTATCTGTGGATTTGTTATTACCATGGACAAATATACACAAAGTGAACAGTTTTAGAATTCTGGGGATGAAAACGGACAACAGAAAAGAACAAAGGGAGAGCTGGGAAGATAGGCGATTTTAACTATTATCCATTTTTCGTTGGAAAAAGAACTAAAGCTCTACAAGGCCAGCCCCATTAAAGAGAGAGAGAGATAAAAAAAGAGAGAGAGAAAGAAGGAGGGAGCGGGAGAAGAAGAGAGGGAGGAAAGGAGAGAGAGAGAGAAGACCAAACTGATTATCAAAGAAGGTACTTTTCATCCAGTCAATGTATTTGAGACCATTTTTCTCCAATGAAAAAATGATTTATTACTTGCTTTCTAGATTCGTAGGTAGAAGGCATTGGAACTGTGGTTTTCCCACTTCGTGTGGGCCATCACAGGTGGATGATATTTTGCGTTCTATTTTCCATTGCCCTTGGATTCCATCTGGCCCAGATCTTTCTTAAAAGAGTTGATGGTTAAAAGAATACGATCAATACCAATAGGTGGCCACTATTTTAATGAATATTTTCTTACTCATAGAAACATTCATCGATGCTTCTCTAACACTGAAAAGAGAGATTTACATTTTTAATTGTCACATTTTGAATCAGGTTATAGAAGAAATAATACGTTGACCAATTTTCCACTTGCTGTTGGTTATTTGACTACTAATTTGATTGTAGATTTGTTCTTATGTTGTAGTTGTTGTTTAGGTTAACCTAGTTTTAAATTACTACTTTCAAATTTATTCATAGTCAAAATATACAGAAAATACGTTATATAGGTACAAATCAGTTTCGGTAGTAGTTTTTAAATCTTCTGATTCTTTTTGGAAAATAAGATAATTATGAACACAGAATGAAGTAGCTTATAGTTCCTTAAGTAAAAAATTTTAAAGTTAAATGATATAGAAAAATATACTGTAAAAAAGGAAATAGTTAATATTTTGCCTTTATAAAAATTTTCCCCTCATAGGATAAACATCTAGTGAAACATAAGGGATGATTCAGTGAAGAAATACAAATTTCACAAATTTCACAGTAGAACAAAGAAATACCTTGATTCTATGTCATAACAATTGTATCATATTTGTGGGAAGCAGACATTTTTTTGTTTGTTCATTTTTTGGGAAGCAAACGTTTAAATGGAGATCAAAAGCTCGAAGTTTAGGTATCTTTTAATACCCAAGGCATATTTTAACTCTAGTTAAAAATAGATTAAAACCAGAATAAACTACTTTGAAGAGTAAATGTCAACTAATGGAATCAAGAACTAGCTCTGAACTTTGGAAATTGAGCTTTCTATTTTTCCCCATCTTGAATACAGACCTTCTATTTATCCTTGAGAGTGGACAGGACAATGCATGGGGTCAACCAGTTCCTACAAATTTTATTTCTGAAACTTCTGAGATTTCTGGGCAGATATAAGACTATGCACCCTCTTCTGAAGGAGCAGGACCTCATGGGAAGTTTTCACACTGACTTTGTGTAGAAGGGTTCCAAGTGCTGGAAGCCAGCTAGGTCCCTTTCTCCTCTTCCCCTCATTTGGTGGCAAGTGAACTCAGGACTCTAAGACTGCATTATTTGCCATCAGACAGCACATCTTTCCTGAGAATGCAGGGAGCAGAAATAATCAGATTTGTGATGTTCATCTATCCTTTCAATCAACAGCCAATAGCCCAGCCCTTTTGCCAGCTCTGCATAGGGATAGAAATATCAGAGGAGAGTGAAAAATAACTTTCTCACATGCAGTAAACATTACCGAGTGAGCACTTACTGTTTGTGTCCCTGTGCCTTATGATAGAGACACTAAGGTGAGTGAGGTAGTCCTTGACCCTCCCCTCATGAACCTCATAGGAAAAAAAAACAAAAACAAAAAGCCTGTTTTCCCAGTTCATTGTTTGGTTTGCTAATAGTAATTACGGACTTTTCTAGAAACTGAGCCATTTTCTCCTTTTGACCTTTAGTTAGAAGTTCCTGCCAGCAAATCCCTTAGAATCCTATAAGAGAATGTCTGTGTGTGCAACTCATCCAATAAATTCTCAATAAGCCAGTCATGGAATCATGAACTCCCTCATGCGTCCAGCTTCCTCCTTTGCAGAGGGAAAGAAGGTCTCCTTGTGCGTACTTCTGCCTTGGGAAGCCCAGCTCCTGGTGAATGTGCAATCCATTGCCAGCCCAAGCCAACATAGAGGGTATGGCATGACTTCCACTCCCTTGAAACATAAACCTCTCTGTTCAGCAGCAGCTTCTTGTTCCTGAGTCTTTTTATTTCTACAAACTGCCACCTTTTGTTGGATGAAATTACATTTAGCACATTTGAATTTTCTGTTGAAGGTATATTTTCAGACCCAGAGTAGAGAAAACACTCCTCTACCCAGGATATTCTCCTGGGAGCCATTTCTAAGATAGGAAAAGAGTTTATTTTTCATGGCAAAAGTTATCTCTTCTTATAAATTTTCTTGGACTATATTTCAGGATTTTAATAGTTTTCTTTGGATCCTTTGCATTTAGGAAATTTCTTGATGATGCGATTCCAAGTTATTTCTTAAATCTATCAGATCTGATGTAGTCAGAAAACTAAGACCTCTGGGGCCAAATTCTACTTACCACCTGTTTTTGTAAATAAAGTTTTATTGGAACACAGCCATACCTGTTAAGTCAAAGATTGTCTGTGGCTATTTTCTCACTACAACAGCAGAGTTGAGTAGTCAGGACAGAGACTGTATGGTCCACAAAGCTTAATGTATTTGCTATCTAGTCCTTTATAGAAAATGTTTGTCAACTCCTGTTATAAGGCATAAAAGCCAACTTCCCATTATCTATCAATGCCCTGCGGTCATTGTCACTCAGAGTTCAACACATATTTACTGTTCTTCCCAGCTCTTTCTTATTCATTCTCAAGCTTTGGCCCATGATATTCTAAACACAGAGCACCTGCTTCTCCCCAATGATTATTGACAGTCTGTCCCAAACTTTAAATTCAACTTCTCGATGAATCTGTAGTAAAGGAAGTAGTATAAATCACCTCCAGTTCCAACCCTAGATCCCACACTTGGCCATATTCTCTTGCTTAAAGGATATAAAAATATATATTTGTGCATATACCAGTCTTGAAATATCTTTTCCAGATTTGTTCACCTTTAAATTTTTATCTCCTAAGTTTTATTTATTTTCTTGTTACATGTTAAATGCATTCCTGGGTGCCTTATGCTCTAAACACAGTTTATCATTCCATGCCTTTAACAGCACTTGGGAATTGGTGTTACTATGCCCACTCTACAGATGGCAAACTGAGGTTCAAAGAAGTTAGGTTATTTGCTCAAGTTCACCAAGCTAGTAAAGTGGCAGAGCCAGAATTTAAAGCCAGGTAAGCTTTACCAATGAGGTCCTACAAAAAGGACTTCATTTACAGTGCATTACCATGAAATAATAAAGAATAACTTACATTAACCATAAGTAAAGGAAATATTTGTAAAATATTTTACATATTTCTCTGCCATCTCAATTAGCTACTCTCTTCAGGATGACTCAGTATCATAACTATTAACATAAGTCTTATTGTGCTGTAGAAGAATTTGAATCTACAATATTCCAATAAATCATTACCAACTGTTGAAATCTTGGGTCCACACTACTCTAATGGAGTAAAAAGGAATTAGTCATAATTTTTTGTCACGATTTCATGTTTCGCCCCTACCCTCCACCCAGATGTACAGGCTTGTATGTTAGGTAAAATTTAGCCAACTGAACGCAGTGTCATCCCATGGTTAAGAAGACAGCTGAGAAGCAGATAGTTCTGGGCTCCAGTCCTAATCCTGCCACTTAGGAGCTGCAGAGTGAACCAAGCACACAGGAAGGATCCACTAGGTGGCAGGTATTAGATTTGTTATTAGGTATTGGCTGGCTGAGATCATTTAGACTTACTTTCTCTGTTCCTTAAAAGTATTGCTAAGAAACCAAGCAAGTTTAAGTGATGTACTGATATTTGGATGTTTATACTCCTTCTTCCAGGTAGATTGTGTCTCATTGGAAGTCAGAGCCTACATTCTGGAAATTTTCTGCTGAGTTGGTGTCTCTAGAATTGAGTACTGTTTCGTGAAAATTTATTGTCGCTGTTGACTGAGATTTCTCTCTAGCCCCGCCTGTCAGATTGATGCCCGTCTTCAAGTGCTTGCTGATGACATACAGAAATGACCTGTCCCAGCGTTCTACTAGCCACAGCTTTCCACTGAACTGCCTGGGAAATAAAACAGACAACTGTAATTTAATAATGTGCTGGTATATCAGAAAAAAGTGAAGGGACCCATATGTCATCCTGCTGATGTGGCTTCATGTGGCCCTGCCAGCATAGGTGTGGGTCCAGGGCACTGAGGGATGTTGTTCTTCCAGTGAGAGGTTCAGAACCTACCAGACAGACTTCAAAAGGAACTGGATATGGGATCTTATTTATGGGAAGTGTCTAGGGAGTTGCAAAAATTCTTCACAGGGAAAGGGAGGTAATCTTTTCTCTAAGTAGTTCTGTAATGTAAACAATGAGCCAGTAAGTGGTAGCTCTAGGGAAGCAAGTTCCAACTTGCCTTAGGGAAGCACTTTTGAAAAGCTCTCCCTAGGAGGGAGAGCTCCCCAGCACACAATGGGGCCCCCCAGGTGAGGCCTTTCAGAAGGAATTCATGCATTAACTAAGGTTTGAGGGAAGGTCTTTCCAACTCTGAAATCCTCTAAGATTTTGGAAAAGTTATCCCTAACTCTCAGTGAAATCTCAAGTCTTGTAGTCTTGAAGCTACAAGCAAGGTTTGCCAAGGCACAGCTCCCTAGCTTAAGTGCACACAGGGATCACCTGGGGTCCTGGTAAAATGCAGATTTGGGTTCAATAGGTTCAGCAGGTGGGATCTGAGATTCTACTTTAGTAACAATCACTCAAGTCATTTGGTGCTGCTGGTCCAGGACCCCACCTCAAGTAGCAAGGTTTTAAAAGTCACGCAATTTAGGAAGGGTTAATGATCAATCCTCTCTATCCCCATGTGGAAGTCAAGTTCTACCCCAGCTGCTACTCTTCTGGTTCTTGCCTCAAACCCATCTAAGTTATGTGTTTGGTTTCTAAGTAAGCTTACTGTATAATTTCTTACCCAATCCAGGACACTTTTGGGTTATAAAGGAGCATTATTTTGTTGAGACATATCGGACTGAGATTTTTTTCAAAGGAATCTTTCTACTGAAACCTCCCCTTACCCCCAATAAAATCCATGGTCTTACATCTTCTTTTATTCCTAAAACAGTATTTTTTGTTTTGCATTTGCTTTTGTGGCTAAAGGAAGCATCCTGGGTTATCTGTCCAAAAGGAAATGGGACAAGAAGCAAAAATCTGTTCAAACAGTAAACAACTATTTAGGATTTGATGTGTATTCATGAGTCACAGGGGTAGGAAGAGAAACTTAACTGCACCAAGTCGGTAAACCACAAACCCTCTGAATCAATAGTATTCAGTTTGCTGTTCTAATAATGGCAAACACCAAGGTGTACCAGAGTGGGTGTGAGGGGTTTCCTTCTTTTTTTTTTTTTTCCTTACATGATGTTTGAACATAGTGTTACGTTCATTCAGAGGAGGCAGGGAAGATTTTCTGCTTCACTGTCAGGGAAGACAGTGAGTCCTCTGCTCTGGGACAGAGACAGGATCTGGTCATCTGCTGAGCGTCATCTGTCCTTCTGTGGGAGCCTAAGAGTGGCTAGGTGTGTTTCTGAATTTCATTTAATCCTCAAAATGACCCACAAGGCTGGCAGTCCTCCAATGAACCCAGGAGGAAGCAGGGCTTCCAAATGAATGAATTACCAAGGGATGAAGTTGGAGTTTGAACTTGTGCCTTCCAGATGTCAAAGCCTTTGCTCATGTTTGTCAAAGAAACATTTTCCAGTCACAAGAGGCTGCAATCATCATCTACGCCTTCATTTTGCAGGTGAGGAAGTTTGGCCCAGTAGATTAAGGATTTGTCAATGAACATAATACACTGAATAGCAACCCAGTGGAATAAGAACCAGGGTTTTGCTTTCTGGATACATGTTTCTTTTATTCCACAGTGCCATCTTTAAAGCACTTATGTATGCATAGTAGTATAAGAGGCTACCACCTTCATTTGTCTTCAGTCCCAGCATTTCCAAGCATTCATGTGTATAAGCACAGTGAGTACACAGTGACTGTGTGTCAGTGTTGTGTGTGTGTATCTGTGTGCAAGGGTGTTTTGCATGCAAGTGTGTGCATGTGGGTGAGTTTGTGCATATACATGAGTGTATACATGAGTATGTTTGGGGTGGGAAAGGGAAAAAATAATAGTTATTGAGAGCCAACCATGTGCCTAGCACTGAGCCAAAACCTCTCTTAAATAATTGCTGTTAACCAGTACACATTCCAGGTAGATATTACTTACCATCATTCACCTTTTTCAGATGATAAAACCTGTAGCAAAGGAAGGCGAGTGTGCAGATATGCACCAGTCTGATATCAGAATGAGATGGTGTTTTTAATTTAATATTTGAGTAAGATAATGCAGATTATCAATGTGCAATATGATACATTGATTTCAGGAGTCATAGCAGATGTAATCTAAATTTCCCTAGATGATTCAGACAGCGCTGTAAGGATCCTGCAATGAATTGAATTAGAAATAGAGGGTAAGGGCTCCTGGGTGGCTCAGTCGATTGAGGGTCTGACTCTTGATTTCGGCTCAGGTCATAATCTCAGGGTCATGGGTTGGAGGCCTGCCATCAGGCTCCGTGCTCAGCAGGGAGTTTGCTTGAGATTCTCTCTCTCCCTCTCTCTCTGCCCCTCCACCCACTCACACACGTGTGCACACACTCTCTCTCTAAATAAATAAATCTTAAAAAGAAAAGAAATAGAGAGTAACATTACATTGGAATATGGAAATGTGCCAGGTAATAGAGATTGTTGGTCAATCCAATGTGTGGCCACCATGGTCCAAGAGTGCAGACTTGAGAATCAGTAGTCCTTGGTTTGCTCTCAAGCTCAACTATACCCAGCCACACACCATTCAGCTAGGTCCCAAAAACAAGGCCATAAAACAAAGGCTACTATGGATTTGAAGACATATTGCCACTGCCAGAATAGCAGTTTTGTTTGTTTGTTTGTTTATTTTGGCAGCTATTCTGTTTACATCCAAGCTTGTGAAACACATTTCTCAGTGGAGTTAAATAAGACACAAAGTGGCAATTAATGCTATGGAAATTATTAGATTACATCATGTGAAATGGCCAATAAATATCCAGCTATGTTTCTTCAACCTATAAAAATGGTAATTTAATATGGCTTAACCTGATCTCTTATTAAACTGTAAGAAAGAGAGAAATAGGCATTAATGGATTGGCAAACGTCTTAGGAAAATTAATCTAGGTGATAAGAAGGGAGAATTATTATCAGCCTTCCAAAGAGATCTTAATGGTCTTCCACTTTCAAAGAAACCCTCCCCTCTCTCTTTTTGTCATTAATTCAGCTGGTACAAAGGACAGGCATATAAACTAAGACTTAGAATTAAGGGGTCAGCATTTTATGCCAACTCCAAGCTGGTTGATGAGAATTGATAAGGAAGGAGGAGGGCGTGTCCAGGAGACTGGAAATACACCCTTTATGGACTGGGCCTGCTTGGATGTTAAGATTCCATTCAGGCCCAAACTTCTGTAAATGAGAAAAAAAAAAAAAAAGGAAAAGGAAAAATCAACCCCTCCTGTCAATTTTATCATTGGCTAATTTCTAAGCCTACTCTCTATCTTTTAATAGTAGAGTCTATACCAGAGTTTCTCAAACTTTGTGTTCGCAGGATCCCTTTACACCTCCAAAAAGTATTGAGGACTTCAAGAGCTTTGATTTATGTGGGTCACATCTACTGATAATTTAATGCATTAGAAATCAAAAATGAAACATTTAAAAATATTTATTTATTAACTCATTTAAATAACAATGATAAACTCATTAGTGTAACCTAAAACGAATATTTTTCTGAAACATATTATGTGTTACAAGACAGAAAAAGTTGAGTAAAAACAGCGATGCTGCTTTACATCCTTGCCTTTTGTTTAAAAACTAGAGTAACAAAAGACAACTGAATTCTCTTGTCCACTTCTGCATTCGATCTGTTATGATGGCACCTGTCACATAGCCTCTGGCAAATGCCGCTATACACGTGTGTGAGAAGCATCAGGGGAAAAAAGTAAATAATGTCTTAGGAGCACAAGATCATGAAAATAGTTTTGACCTCATGGCTTTCCTGAAACAACCTTTAGGATTCCAGAGGTGTCTGGACCATATTTTCAAGGCCATTGGTCTAGAGTGGTTTTCTTATAATTAGTAGACTATAGACTTTTAGATGTATAGACTATAGATTCTATAGACTTTTCAGATCAGTTTTAGGTTTATAGAAAAAAAAAAGAACAGAAAACAGAGTTCCCATATACCCCCTCACTGCCCTGATTCTATTGTGTAGTTAGTATTGATAACTACCACCCCTATTGTCTTAATGTCTAAAACACATTAGATCTCCTAATTAAAAGTCCAAAGTCCTTAGCAGGTATACAGAATCCTTGACGATCTGATAGCCCCTCTCTGCCATCTCCTACGGGCCCCTTAATTTTTAGCTGCACTGAACAACAGTCAAACTCCTGCCCCTTCTCAGGGTAGGAGTGTCACCCAAACCACCCCATCCTAGGGACAAGCCTGTGTTAGCCTGAGAGTATTCAAGAGAATTTCTCTGGCTCCCTCTTCTGTGCAACACTTTCCAACCCTCTGCCAAGTTTCTCTATTTCTACTTGAGTTCCCCAGGTGGTGTCTAATGTGTCCTGCTAATTCTTCTCCCCCCAGTAGATTTTGATTTTCTGGAGGGCAGGGTCTACATTTTCTTCACAGGAATCTTATCAGCACTGCCTTGCAATTGCTGGCTCAGTGAACATTTGTCAAATGAATGAATGTACAAATGAAAAATGAATGAATGAATGCCACAGGACCACAAGCATAATGAGACTGAGTTCACCACCAAACTTCTTGATTGTTCTTTGTTCTGTTCTACAGATTTTAAGGATGTGCTTTTCCCCTACAATGACTCATGAAGAGGGGAGTGTGTGTGTGTGTGTGTGTGTGTGTGTGTGTGGTACATGGATGGGGCTTGTGAACCTGCACTACTTTTCCCTGAGGAAGATGACTTCCTTTCAGGCTGGCCCAGACACCTCTGCAGACTCTGAGTCATTGGAGTGCTGCCATGTGGAATGCTGGTTGGGTGTTTGCTGTCAGCCAGGGGTCAGGCTGAGAAATGCCAATACCCACGAGAGGGTGGTTTTCCTCATAGATGTTCCTGGGTGAGGGTTACCTTATGTAGTGATGACACCCCAGATTGGTGACCCAGACACTCATCAGGGTCAACCTGAAGGATGTCCTATTTCAACCATACTCCTCTGTCATTATTGGGTTGGCATTCTCCTTCTCATTTTGAAAGACACATCCTGGTGTCCTCTCTGAAGTACAATGCTGGGCATAAAATTGGTTTTTAGTAAACATTGTATTAATGAATAATAAATTATTGAACAATTGGTAGATTGAGTAAGTGAATGTTTGACAATTTCGTCTCAAGTTAAATGTATTTCCAGCGTGGATTGTTGTCCATCATTCAGAAATGAAAGAGATATTTGACTTTCTGGACCCTTAAAGATCATTTCAGAGGAATATCAATGGTATCCACACTGAAGGTTTTGAGGGCCCTTGAATCTACATGGCAAAGACTGCACTGCCTACTACATGGGCTGTTAGCCATATATGGCTTGGAGCAGTTGAAATGTGGTGTGATGGAGGTAGTATGATTGTCTAATTTTAGTTATTTCTAAATTTAAGTTTAAGAATGGATGCTTGGTTCAGTTATTAGGAAACACTTAAGCATTTTTAGAACAACTTGGGTATATGAATCTACCTTTTCGACTAAACTTTATGAAATCTAAATTAAGTGTTTCAGATGAGACTTTGTCATCCTAATTAAGATGACTCTAATTCTAAAAGACATACTAGATTTCCAAGAATTGGTATGAGAACAAGAATGTAAGAATGTAAAATATTAATAATTTGGGGGGTTGATTACATGTTGAAATGATAATATTTGGGGTATACTGAGTTACATATAAGATATTATAAATTAATTTCATCTGTTTCCTTTTTTTAAGAAACATGGCTACTGGAAAAGTTGACACTGCCTTTGTGACCATGTTGTATTTCTGAGACAGCGTTTGCTGAGATAGGGCTTTCCCGAGGCTGCCTTGCTCTGAGGCCCTGATAGAATATCAGGGGTGGCCTTGTCCCCACCACAGACCATTTTTAGTTAGAAGTTTCCTCTGGATTGAAGCAGGAAGTTTCCTGCATTTTGTTTGTGCGTGGAATAAGAATGACTGCAGTGTTAGACACAAGCAATAGCTGTAAAGTGAGACATTCATGCTCTCAAGGTCATTACCATAGATTAAGCATTTACCTAGGGCCACTGTGATGGTCAATTTTATGTGTCAACTTGACTGGCTTAAAGGGTATCCAGATAACTGGCAAGACATTATCTCTGGGTGTGTCTGTGAGGGTGGTTCTGGAAGCCATTAGCATTTGATTCAGTGACTGAGTGAAGAGATTTACCCTCACCAATATGGGTGGCATCATCCACTTGGTTGGGGGCCTCAATGGAACAAAACAATAAAAGAAGGGCCAATCTTCCTCTTCTTGAGCCAGGATGTCCAACTTTTCTGGTCCTCTTACACCAGTAGACTGTACGTTTTCAGACGTCTGACCTCAGAGTGATTTACACCACTGGTTTTCCTGCTTCTCGTGCTTGCAGATGGCAGGGTGTGGGACTTTTTGGCCTCCATAGCCACCTGAGCCAATTCCAATCTTAAGTGTCTTTTTCTGTTTATCTATCTCCTATTGATTCTGTTTCTTTGAAGGAATCTGTGAACACACTGTGCCTAGTGTTCTAAGTTCAATATACTGATATATCACAGTCTGTTTATCCATCCATTAAAGGACATCTTGGTCACCTCCAATTTTTGGTAATTGTGAATTAAGCTGCTATAAACATGCATGGACAGGTTTTTGTGTGGATATAATTTTTCAAGTCGCTGGGTAAATGCCAAGGAGCACAGTTTGCTGGATCATATGGTGAGAGAGTATATTTAGTTTTGTAAGAAACTGCCAAACTCCCTTCCAAGGCAGCTCTACCATTTTGCATTTCCACCAGCAATGGATGAGAATTCCTGTTGCTCCATATCCTTGCCAGCATTTGGTGCTGTCAGTGTTTAGGATTTCAGCCACGGAGGTAATTTTTAAAATGCAGGTTTCTCTATGATGTGTTAAAGTTTTATATGTGATGTGAGTGTGACCCACAGATGATCTGCTAGGGAGGCTTTACTAGGGGCAAGACAGCCAATTAAAACTGAGGAAGAAGAGGCCCAGAAAGGGAAGACTGTGGCCATACGAATCAGCACCCTCTGCCTGGCCTGTGGAAGGAGGCAGGGTCACTCTTGGTGGTTGAAGTCCAATCTGCCCAAAGTTGCCTCTGGTCCTGAAGGTTTTTGACCTTCTAACTATAACAGAACTCTGCTACACCACTTCCTGCGCTGGGGCTGCCTTTTTTACATTTCTTCCAATTCATACCTGAAGCCCAAATAATCTGCAATACCGATGATCTATTGGGATACAGCTGGAATATCTATCAGTCAGAGAAAGAAACTACTACAGTTATTACAACATAGAGGATTTCATATCAAGAATTGTTACCATATTACCATGGGGCACCTAGGTGGCTCAGTCAGCTGAGCAACCTACTCTTGATTTCGGCTCAGGTCTTGATGTCAGGGTTGTGAGATCAAGACCTGTGTTGGGCTCTGCACTCAGGTTGAATCTGTTTGAGAGTCTCTCTCTCCCTTTCCCTCTGCCCCTCCCCACCCCCGCTTTCTCTCTCTCTCTCTAAAAAAAAAAAAAAAATGAATTGTTACCATTATCTCAGAACTGAAGAGACAAAGGGGACCCTAATATATCACAAAGGCAGTGACAGCAGAAGCAGTGGGTTCCTTGGGTGTGGGGTTGAACAGGAAGCCGTCATAATGATCAACCCCAGGGAGTTTGGTGGCTGAGCCCCACAGGCCTGGGCTCCGTGCTGGAGGCTCCTGGGGCACAACATGACTGGTCCTGGAAGTGCTGTAAGACAAGGGGACTCAGCTGCCGCTCCTGGGGTGAAGAAGCACTGCTCCCCTTCCCTGAGCCCCCTCCAGGCAGGCCCACCAGAGAGCAGCTGGCCAAACCAAACTGTGGTTTGCAGAGCCCCAGCCGCTTGTCACAAGGCAGGTATTAGTTCTGGGATCCCTCTCAACCCCTGCCATGACAAGTCCCCACCTTATTCTAGCTGTGGTCCTACTGAAGTCAGTGGGACTAGATTTGGCCCCTATGCCACCGGACACAGGGCACTTTTCTTTCTTTCTTTTTCTTTTTTTTTTAAGATTTTATTTATTTATTTGAGAGAGAGAGAGAGAGCGCACAAGTAGGGGGGCACAGGCAGAGGGAGAAGCAGACTCAGCGCTGAGCAGGGAGCTCGATGCAGGGCTGGATCCCAGGACCCTGAGATCATGACCTGACACAAAGGCAGACACTTAACCTACTGAGCCACCCAGGTGCCCCAGTTATTTTTCTGATCTAAGATTGCCTCCCTGCTGGACTCAGAAAACAGGCAGCAAAATAGGTAACTTTCTATCTTGTCCCCCCACTTCAGTCTTCCTTGAATTATCCTGAAGGGGCTGAGCCTTGGGAAGACTGGATTCCCTGAAGCCTTGAGCAGCTTGGCACAAATCACAGCCCTGGGCCATTTTTCTTTTAAAGCATTGCCCCCTTTTGGTAGAGGAGGGTTCACAAGTTTCAAGAGAACGCCCCACTCCTCAGCCTCTGCCACAGTAAAGGGAAGGGGAAAGAAGCCACGACCTGGCCAGGGCGAAACTGAGCAAAAGGATCTCAGAGTTCCCTCTTCCCTTTTTGTCCCCCAGCGGTCACATCTAATCACACTCACCTACATCTTTATTTAGTGTGCAATGCTGGACCAAACAGGCCACTGGGATTCTATCAATTTGCGGGTCTAATACGCCCCCTGGTGGCCGAAACTATCCAAGCTCTTCCTACTGCTGCCTTAAGGACTTTAGTATAAAGCCAAAATATGAAAAAAAAATGACTTAAAAGTAGAAATGACACCATGCCTAGGGACAAAAAATATGTCTCTGTTCAAAAAACCCAAGTCCTACCGCTCCATTTTTTAAATTAGATTTTTCACCTATTCCTGGTTGTTTATTATTAGCACCTCAAATTTCAGGCTCCATTCTGTGATATTCCACTCCTACCATACACTTGGGGTGCTGAGACAAATCAGGAGGGCCACTGAGGGTTCACTTCTGAGTACTAAAGATAAAGCAATGGGCTCTTAGTGACCTATAGTTTGATATAAAACAAATGCTCTTTATTGTTCAACAAGCCCCACTTACACCCCGACTCCAGATATTTTATAATTTATTTATATATTTTAATAGTCTTTTTAAAAGATTTTATTTAGATGCTTAATGGACTGAGCCACCCAGGAGCCCCAGATATTTTGTGATTTAAAAGATTAAAATTCAGTGATCTATAAATTAATATAGTCCATCAAAATTCCTACAGGTTTAAAGACTTGAGAAAGAAGCCAGGTGACAGGTCTCCTCAGGTTATTCTATGATACATGACTTTTCTGGAATGATCTCTGAATAAATTCTCCCCAAAGCATTTTCTTCTCTCCCTGGTGACCCTTGCTGACCCTGGGTATATCAGCAGCCTGAAGTGGAGGAATGTCCCCACCTAGCACAAATGTTCCGGAAGTTAGGACCTCAGCCAAAATGTAAGCCCGGATTCAAGCAGGCCCAGTCCTCACCCACCTGTGAACTGTACTATTTTTCACCTTCCTGAGACTTTCTTTTCTCACCTGTCTGATAAGGATAGTGGCTACTTCAGAGGGGACACAACTCCTTGAGAGCAGGAATTTCACCTGCTTGTAGCCAGCATTCTGTCCTTACTGCTGGGACCTGGAACCAACTTGCTCTGTTAATATGGAGAACAAGCAAAAGTAACTCACATGTGTGCTCCAGGAACTTTTGGCTCTGAGAAAATAAGTATCTGAACCAACTACACAGCTTACTTATCAAGACCTACTCTGACTTTTCAAAGTCCATTTCATGCCCTCCCGCCTTCATGTATCCACCAATATATAGCTGCTAACGTAAAAAATGCCCAATCCCAATCGCTCCCCACCTGCCAAAAACCACTCCAGCTCCAAAACCTAATAAGCTCCATTTATCGACGTCCCCCCTTTTGAGACCCTGCTGTCGGGTGCCATCTTCCTCTACTGTGGTACTTGTAATGAGCTTAGCTTTGCTGGGTCAACAAGCTGTTCCTGGTGGTATTTCTGGGCACACAACAGTGAAAATATACAACTCCTAGTAAGTCCTGGTGAGCATTGGTGTCCCTGCCTTCCTAAAATTTCAGATCAGAATAGGGACCTTATGTAGACTCTACTTCAATGACCTGCTGTGACCTTGGGAAATTTACCTGAATTCTGCAAAATTTAGCTCCTTCTCTGCAAAGTGGGCATCAATGATTGTTCCCTCCTTATATATTTCTTACAAAGATAGAAGAAGCAAAATCATATAATACATTCTCTGTCATGGTTGCTATTCCTCAAAATGAATTTTCTGCTTTGGGGTGTATCTAACCCACCAGGCTGCAAAGGAAGTCCTGCCATTTTGGTGACCTTTGGCTTTCTTAGTTGTCCCTGAAGTTTCATGAGAAGACCTCCAAAGACCCAAAGCTAATTCCAGGTTAATTTATAGCCAACCTGGGGGCAAGCAGACACCTGAGCCTTCACAATGCTCAGGGAGTGAGCAGGCAAATGTGAATAAATTCATGTAGGTGGAAACACTCTGAAGCCTAAAGAAGATTGGGAACTAGTTATGGATCTGAATGTCCCCAGGAAAATGAAGCATACAGGATGACTTGGTCAACAGAATCCTTGGCAATGACATTTAATTCTCCTACAACATAGAGGTGTGAGAAACCATTCCTGAGTGTGAAGCCATCTGTGTCCAGGAGAATTCCAGGACCCATGGAACAGGTGGGTTTGTCTTTTAAAGATATTTATTTATTTATTTATTTGTTTGTTTGTTTATTTATTTAGGGATGGGGCAGAGACAGAGAATCTCAAGCAGACTCCATGCTGAGTGCCGAGCCTGAACTCACGGCCCCGAGATCATGACCCCCAGATTAGGACCTGAAATCATGACCTGAGCCAAAATCAAGGGTCAGATGCTTAACTGACTGAGCCACACACGCAGCCCCGTGGGTTTATCTTTTCAAAAAACCCCATGGTCCTGGGTGATGCTATGCTTTCCACAATGAGCCTTGTACTTTAGAATTCTGGCCCTTCTTCCTTATTCCTGAAAGCATAATTTATGGGCGACTGGTCAGCAAGTAGGGTTTGTTCTAAGGTTATGAAGTCTAAGTTTAAATTATCAGAACCAACTGCCAAGTGAAAGTTAGAAAATTCAACTCAAACTGTCAGAGCATCTGAGGATTTACCTGAGGTCCAGCAGTCTCAGTGGGACCAACATAATCCTGATGTTCTTTCCTAGGAACCAAGAAGCCAAGTCCAGGGGTGCCCTCTACCACTCAAACCTACTCCAAATCCTCCAAACAGCAGGGAGCTATCCTTGATGGCCACTTCCTAGGGGCTTACCAGAAATCTATTAAACATTTGAAACAAACAGACAAACAAAATAACAGGAAAAAAAGAAAGATAGGAAGGAAACAAAGGGAGGGAAGGAGGGAGGAAGGAAGTTGGGAATTTATGAAAGAATATTGTAGGGTCCCTCAATAGGTGTATCTGATTTTTACAGGGAGTTAGTAGTTGGCAGCCATCAAATAAAGGCTTCTTTTGTGATAGAACCTCTGCTAAAGCCTGGGTTGTTAAGAGAGGGAGAAAGTTCCCCCTAAAGCCCTTTTCCAGTAGACCCATTCAGTGAATCCGGCATTGAGAATTTCAGATTCCCCATGAAACCCGAAAGCAATTATCTCGGATTAGCAAGAGATCAGAAACGGCTTACTTCAAGTATTGTTTTCTAAACCCAGAGGGCTGGTGAAATTATTAGCTGGTAATAATTCCAGAAGCCCTGAAACTGGTAACATTTGTTCAAACTGGGGAGGAAAAATATAGGACCATGACAGAGTATACGTACCTTTAATAGTAGGATGTAGTTTAAATGGAGTAGGGGATATTTGTTTCTATTTTAGAAAAATGCACCAGTACCCCAATGAAAGTGCTCCACCTTAGCTCTTGGGTAACTTCTCAGAACCAGGTGCATCAGGGAAAGGTTTTTACAAACTTAGGTACTGAATGATTGATGTCTCAAAGCAGCTCTGATGTATCTGTTTGCACCACATGCTTATGTTTGTATATTTCAGAAAGACCATGCTGTTGAAAGGAAGGCATACAGATGTTTAAAGTAAATTAACTCAACCCTCTTAAAGCATAGTCAAGGAAGAGTAAGTATTGGACCAGATATTATGAAAGTGAGTCATTTAATTCTGGGATAGTCATTTCAATCAAATACTAGTCCATGTGTATTTTAGGAGATAAAATGAGATATACACATGAAAGTCCATAAATGTGATAAAGAGCTGTAAAAAATTAGGGTCATAATCATTACTCAATGTTTTCCAGGCCATAAAGAGGTCCTGATGACATGAATAGTTCTCTCTCTCTTTTTTTTTAATTTTATTATGTTATGTTAGTCACCATACAATACATCATTAGTTTTTGATGTGGTGATCCACGAACCATTATTTTTGTATACCCAGTGCTCCATGCAGTACGTGCCCTCCTTAATACCCATCACCGGGCTAACTAATCCCCCCTATGAATAGTTCTCTTATCAATAGGATACCATTTGCATGTTACTTCCTGTGAAATTAGGGCCACTTAGAATGTTTTCTTTCTTCAGACCTAGCATCCATTTGGCTTAGACATTGAATTTTTGACAGTGAGAGTCTAGGATTGAATGCCTGGTTCCTGGTGCCCAATGCTCACGAGGGGGTCCCTTCAGAGATAGCAAGGTGGTGGGGTGACCCCTGTACAGCCCACTGATTCAACTCAGGTGGCCATCAGTGCAGTCCCCTTACCTGAATAGGGACAATGTTTAGTAAGTTTTACTCCTGGATTGGCTTCTCTAGCTGGAAAAAATCTGGAAAAAAATCTCACCTTTTTTTTTTTATTTCAGTAATGAAATTATCAAGTAATTTTTATTATCATATTTACAAAAATTATAAATTTGAGCAGGTGATGTAGACATGTGTTACATTTGGCCTGAAGTAGCAATTGAGATGCTGTTGATTTTTTAACTACTTTGAAATACAGACATTGTTCTATGGAGCCCCCAAGTGGACATGTGTAGGTATGTCTGCTCTGCAGAACAACACTGGGCAAGCTAGGAAGGAAAAGTTGAGTTTTCAGTCTGTTTGAGGACAGTCTATGTAACCATTAAGAACAAATATGTATCATGCACTAATGGAAAGAATTGTAATGTGGATGCCACACTTAAAAGCAAAACTGCAAAGGGTCAGTGTTAATGCTGATGGATAAAAATGGGTTGAAACAAGGTCAAGTTGGCATTTTCATCCATGAATTCATATTCATCACTGATTACATATTTCCATAGCAAATTCCTTACACAGTTTTACACTCCTAGCTGGTCATGTTCTGACTGGTGAGCTCACTTCCTGACTATGACCAACTTGTCCATGTCATATAGTAGACAGTCTACTTCTCGACCAGAGTCTTCTATGATATTAACAGTCTCTCTACTGGCAAAAATACGTTATATACATGTTCACTTCATCCTGTGCACTTTTGATCTTCTGAACAACAGCATAACATCCATTTGTTGTTTTGTAAGGTTTTCGGAAGATAATTAAAATATCCTCTACATCAGATGTTGGCAAACTCTCATTAAAAATACAACAGTAAAGGAGGGCACGTTCTGCGTGGATCACTGGGTGTTATGCACAAACAATGAATCATGGAACACTACATCAAGAACTAATGATGTAATATATGGTGATTAACATAACAATAAAAAAATAAAAAAAAATACAACAGTAAATATTTTAGACAAGAGGGAAAATTCAAGAATATTATCTCAGAGCTTATATAGTCCTTTAAAATGTTACCATTTAAAAACTCAAAGACCACTCTTAGCTCCTGAGCTATAAGAAAGCAGGTGGCTGGCCGGATTTGGCCCATGGGTCATAGTTTTCTGAACTGTGCCAGAGATTACGATTTATTTTGCAGATTAATTAAAGTTTTGTGACTCTACGTTATTACAAACATGACAGGTTTTTGTTTTGTTTTGTTTTCAAGATAGTCCATCCTCACATGGGGGAAAGATAGGGGTTGTCTTTTACCTCCTAGACCATGGTTTGGTCTTTTGGACCATGGGAAGGGGGTCATATCAGCTTGCCTTATCTCCTGAGTGCTTGCTGTTCACCTGTGAAGTCAGATGTCTATCTATCTCTGAAAACACCTGCCATCCAACTGGTGAAAAGAAGGGTTCGCCTGTGGAGATGACAGACACACATTAGCCCAGACAGTGCGCAGAGGCAGAAGGTCGTCTGGACTATAAGCTCAGGAAGCCATGCCTAGGACAGGAGGTGTGTCTGGCATACTGTGGCCGGGAATAACTGCATTCCTGTGTTCGTTCATGGCACTAACGTTGGATGAAACTCTACTCTGTGCTTATATTGGCACTAGAAGTACAGCTGTGAGCAATACAGAAGTTCTGCATCCCATGGAGCCTACATTTAAGTAGGGCAAGGTAGATAACACACAAATAGACAAAAAGTCAAGATGATTTCAGATGGTCCTGTGCACTGGAAGAAGATAAAATAGGCTGATGTAACAGTGTCACCGGTTGGGTTGGGGAGTGAGACTTTTAGAAGGAGCTGGTTAGGAGAAAGAGCTAGGAAGATTGAATAGAAAAGCAAATGCAGAGACCCTGGGGCAGAAGCTGACAATCACATAGGAATTGGATCAGGAAGTGCTATCAAGAGCATGGTGTTTGGTGGAAACAGTAGTCTTTCCTAAGGGCCGTTGAATGAAGAAGGTCTGAGAATCACTGGCTAGGGATTAAGTTTTCTAAATCCTGAGAAACGGTGTGAGAAAAGGCATGGGATCCTGGGGAAATAAGAGACCAGTCGGGAAGGTACCAAAGGTTTGTGAAATGTATCCCTGTGCAGTGACAACCCAGCATTACGGCTCAAAGGACAGCAATTGACATTTGGCCAAGAGTTTGGATTTTGTCCTGGAGGCAATGGAGAGTCAGCAAAAAGGCACTTAAGAGTGAGTTTGGAAGATTCACTTTGCAGCACTGTTTAGGATGGGTTGGGAGGGACAGAAAATGGAAGCTTGTTTTTCTTTTAATTTTGCAGTCTCACAGTTTAATTGACAGTCTGTCTGGGAAAATGAAGCGTGTACGTTTCCCTGTGGCGTTTCGGGTGTCTCAGCAGGTCTGGGGGAGACCCAGTTGCACTGCATTGGGGAAGCCAACTCCCTGCAGCTGATATGACAACCCAGGCCCAGAACCTTGATCTTAACTTTGAAGGGTTGAAATTCCAGCATGTGTCTGAGGAACCCCCAAGGTTAGAGGGTTGACACTGAGCCCCTAGGTGTCTGAGTTGTCAACAGCAGGGAAAGGGAGAGAAAGGAAGTAGAGGGAGCCCACCGTGCAGCAGCTGGGTGAGGAACCCACGTCATGGGTGCCAGTCTGGGCTCAAGGGCCAGTTAAACTGTGTAACCTCTGGGTCAGTGACTTAAGCTCTTTGGACCTCTGCCCCTTCCACTTAGCTTCTCCCCACCCTGATTTTATGAACACAGAGTGAGGGTTGGTGTTGGCATCTCCCCTCCAGACCAGCTGAATGGGAAGGATCCCAGCATTTGCATTTGGTAAAAGCTCCTCAGGCGATGCTCATGCTCAAGAATGGTTAGGAAGCACTGGCAGTAGGCATCAGTGCCATGGAGCAACCCATATCCTGGGTGCCTTAGGAAGCACTGACTTCTAGACCATTTTCCAAAATGTACCATCCGTACGATCTCTGCTTCCTCTGCCAGCCATGAGGGTGACCTCTTGTAAGCCATCAGTCTCCTTTTCTCCCCTCAGCTTTATGCAACCTTCTCCCACTTTCCACACCACGGATCCTTCGCCTCACCCTAGACTGGTGAGGCAGCACCACCACCTTCTTGACCTGGTGTCCTGCTGCTTCCCTGCTGGCTACACAAGAGCAGCATCTTTCAGTAGCCCCTCCTCAAATTCAGAACCCTAAAACATTTTCATTTGTATCTTATTAATGCTTCTCAGCTTCCAAATTCAGTCATAGAAAGAGACCCTCCTTCTTCTACCACCTCACTTAACTTCTAAGAGTCTCCAACATGTTACCTCTAACTTGAGTGAGGACAGACATGTGAGGGACCAAAACTGTGTACTCACTTTCCAAGTCAGCTACACTGAGGCATAATTCACCTGCAACCAGGTATACCCGATCTAAAGGAATAGTTTTTTAAAAAGGTTTTATTTATTTATTTTAGACAGAGAAAGAGAGAGAGAGAGAGAACAGGGGAAGTAACAGAGGGAGAGGGCCAAGCTGACTCCACACTAAGTGTGGAGCCCCACATGGGGCTCAATCCCAAGACCTTGAGATCATGACCTGAGTCAAAATAAAAAACCAGATGCTTAACTGACTAAGCCATCCAGGCACCCTTAAAGGAATAGTTTGATGAGTTTTGACAAATGTATCCACTCTGGAACCACCACCCTGATGGAAGTATAAACCATTTCCATCACTCCAAATGGAGAACGTGTTTCACCTGGGTTGATATTCCTGCATCTGAAGCCAGGTGACAGCCAGTGTTTGTGGTGTGTGGCCAGGTGCTCAGTGCTCTTCTGCTTGTGGAGACTCAATTCAGAGGTTAATGCAATTCTCCATGACCCATAGGGCTCATGGGTAGTGCAAAGGTAGGACAAGCAAGTTAAAATGAGTTTTTATCTATTGTAATCTTGCTGTCTGTTCAAGGGTCAACTTAAGTCACCTCATCCCTGAACCACAAAGTTGACCCCAATTCTCAAACTCTCTCTAAATTTCCCAAGCCCTAAGCTGCACATCTTTAAATTATATCTGGTCCATGAGGTTTTTTTTTCAGGTGGCTTATAAAACATCCCCAGGATAATAAGATAAGAAGAAATTTGGGCAAGGAGAGCACAGAAATTGAATGAGACTATGTAGAAAGCCATCGAAGTTAGAAATGGGTAAGGTGATGCCATCCACCTTTACCAAAGAATTATAAAACTCAAACAATAAGCTGCCCGATCAGTTAAGCCTTCCAATTAATTAAGCCTTACTCCCTGGAAATCCTCTACTCCAGAAAAATAAGGAATTAGCTGGTCAACCCCCCTCAAACTCCTTCTGTGAAATTTCACTTTCCCATCCTCATATATTGTCCATTTTCCTTATTTCTGCCCCAAAGAATCTCACCTCATTTCTACTACTGAAATCTTGCCTACACTATGAGGCACACTTTACATCAACCTCATCTATAGAAATTAACATTGATCCTCACCCTCCTAAATTTTTTGATCTCTTAGCTGTGTGTCTTTAAATCACACCCAGTCCAGATGGACCCCATGCAGACCTACTGAATAGAGTCTCCTGGGGCTGACCCTTCAGTCTGTGGTATAATTCACACCTGGGTGACTCTGAGCTCGTCCATGTCCTCATTTTACATGTAATGGCACAGAAGCCCAAGAAGCTGAGTTTACTTGTTAAATTCTCACAGCAATGATTGTGGAGGCAAAAATTGTGAGCAGGACTCTTGCTCACAGTTTAGTGCTCTTTCTTCCTTCCCAAGTATGCAGACTTCAATGCTAAGTCAGTTAGCATAGTCACATAACACAGTAGAATTATACTGAAAGCTTACAAAAGCATAGAACATTTAATGCACTCATGAAGGTTGCAAGATTTTAATAAAATCCAAAATGATAATGACAAAGTTATGGTTCAATATAACCTAATATTGGAGATAATGTAATATAGAATAGGATTGAAAAATTCTAAGAATGGAATGGAACAACAACAAAAAAGATACAGTCAGAAAGTATCTTCAATGTAGCCATGATTATCCATCAGCCAGACTCCATCTTTAGTAAGACCAGAGGGAGGAGGTGTAATTACACAGCAGAAGAAAAGATCTGGGGTCACACACAAGGAAGAACAACCTGGTGATGGGAGGCAGTTTTCATCAGTGGAAGGAATGCAAGGGTTGAGACTGGGGCTAGGGAATTAGACTGTGCTGGAGACCTTATTCAAAGCAAAAAGCAGAATGTGAGCTGGACAGGCCAAAAGTTGATGTGGTGGACAATTTTAATCCTCATTTGAAAAGTCTTTGAGGAAGGAATCTTGTCCATTTTACAGACAGGGAAACTGAGTTAAAAGAGGTTAAACAGCTTGATACAGGTCACATATATTTGTAAGTGGAGACAGGACTGGGAACCAACTGCACTGATTGGAAATCCAGTGTCCACTGTTGGAGCTGTGAATCCTCAGTGTCCAGAAGCACTAGGACACTGGAGGACAGAGAGAAGGGAGAAGAGGAGATAGAGGGGAGGGAGGAGTAGAGGGAAGTAGAGGGAGATTGTATCTTTCCAGCTGTGTCACTAAGAAAGTTGAAGCTCAGAGGACATAGATTGCTTTGAGTTCCACCTCTAGTGGTGTTAGGAGCCCCAGCTGCTCATTTCCAGCCTTCACCTCTGCCTTCCTCTTTCTGAGAGCTCCTCCTCTGGGCATTGCCTTTCTGGGCCCAGCCACTCTTCCAGGCCTGATGAAAAGCCAAGCCTTGTCCAACCTTCCCAGCTGTCACAGCCTGGTCAATCCCTTCCTCTCATATTCTCTGCCAGCCAACCAAGCACTTAATTGTAAATGGTGGTAAGGTCTCTACTATACATAAGGTTGTTGGTATAGAAAAAGATTGAGAGCTCCTTCAAAGCCCTAGTGTGTCTTATATGTCTACAGGGCTCAGGAGCATAAAGGCATTGGACTAGGAGTCTGAGCTCTGTGACACTGGGCAAGTTGCTAAATCACACTGAGCCTCAATTTCCTCCTCTATAAAGTGGGGAGAATTATTCCCTGGAGTCTCAGGGGGCTGATTTTCAAAGGATTGTTAATAATAATAATAATAAAAGCACCCACTTTAAGATAATGTAAATAAAATGTTTTATACCAAACATCTAGGGGTATGTGTGTGGTGCGTAAGTAGGCTTAATAAATGGCCGTCAAACTATGCCTTAATTAGGACTCTTTCAGTTGAAAGAGAAACTCAATTTAAATTTGCTGAAGCAGAAAGGGGATTTTTTGGTTCACATAAATGGGGAACTCAGGCATAGAAGGATCCAACAGCTCAAGGATGCCATTCTCTTCCCCCATCGTTCATCTCTACTTTTACCCTATTGGATTCATTAGACAGTTTTTTTCCACATTATAGGAAGGATGAATGCCCGTAGCCTGAGATTTGATTTTCCTGCTTCATTACCCAGAAGAACAAATTTCTTTCCAGCAGAAGATTCCTGAACATGGGCTGACCATGGCCAGGGTGCTAAGCCCTGGTAGGTGAGCCAGCCCCAGTGAAACCACAAGCCCTCCGCTAAAGGATGAAGGGAGTTCTGTTACCAGAAGGGTGAACCTAGGATATTTAAGACAATAGTCATGGATTTCAACATATGAAAACACTTAAAAAAATTAAGTACCATAAGGTTTAATATATGTTAATTACCATAAGCCAGGCTCAATACAGTTTTTAAAAGATTTTATTTATTTATTTGAGAGAGAGATAGCAAGAGAGAGCACGAACTGGGAAGAGAGGGAGAAGCAGGATCCTTACCCAGCATGGAGCTCGACACGGGGCTCAATCCCAGGACCCTGAGATCATGATCTGAGCCAAAGGCAGATGCTTAACCGACTGAGCCACCCAGGTGCCCCAACATACTTTACTTTTTAATGATATACTTTTTTAAGTAAGACACAGAAAGGTAGATGATAGGTACAGAAATTAAAATAGAAAAAAAATGAGAATGTAGTGGCACCTGGATTTCTCTGTCTTGAGCAAAATTATTTTTTGTGCATGTAGTTTGATTCAGAACACCTGTTGGTATGCATTTTTATTTTACACAAAATAATTGAAGACAGTACTGAAGATGATTTGCGCTATAAAATATTCAAACTCTACTTCCTGAGGTGTCCTGGCAAAGGGATTTTAAAAACTGTTTCCTCCCCCTGTACTTACAACCATGGCCTCCCATGGTTTGTGCCGCATTATTCTCCCACCCTCTCAGAGGTGTGGGTTGTTTTTGTTTGTTTGTTTGTTTGTTTTTTGACAGGGCCCCTTTTGATGCTTGTCACCCAGATTTTGTCCCTCCATTGATTTGAATCCCGACTGCGCAAGATGGCAGGATTAATCGCTCATTCCCTCAACCAATATTTATAGGGTTCTTGGAGGCAAGTTTCACCATGAAATTTAACCCCAATATTGAAAGGAGTAGTAGTGACAATAAAGGCACTCCCAGGAAACCCATATTTCTAACTCCATGTCAGCTACTGAGTGACAATCTTAGCAACTCTAGGGCTTCAGGGGAACTGATGTCCTCTATGAACCTCCTATTCCCTGTTCAGAATGCTCCTTCCCCCGGTCAGCACACCAAGGGATTCCCAGTTTCTTGGGTGGAACACCCTGAATTGGTTTAAGGTTCTAATTCCTATCTTTTTTCCCTGTGAGAGGCCAGTAGAGAAAACCACTCAATATTTCTGCACTAAGCAAGGCCTTGTTCTTTCATGCCAGTCTCTCCTTAGATGTTGTATATATGCAGCACTGAACAACCTCCCTTTTGCAAGGGGAAGGGATAAGTGTGGGTATGAGACAACACAGCACTGCCTGGTTGTTCATGAGTTCTTTTTTTCTTTTTTCCTTTTTTAAAGATTTTATTTATTTATTTATTTATTTATTTGGCAGAGAGAGAGACAGCCAGAGAGAGAGAACACAAGCAGGAGGAGTGTGAGAGGGAGAAGCAGGCTTCCCGCTGATCAGAGAGCCCAATGCAGGGCTCAATCCCAGGACTCTGGGATCATGACCTGAGCCGAAGACAGACACTTAATGACTGAGCCACTCAGGCACCCCTGTTCATGAGTTCCATTATCAGTCAGCAATTGGCCTTCAGTGAGCAGGAAGATTTCTGACTCGCTTGGACATTGACCAGACCTCCTAGCACAGCCTTGGAAAATTCAGCTGTGGACATTTGGGTTTGAGAAGACTGATTACATGTAGGCCCATGTGAAATTTCCTTTGTTGTGATATTCTTAAGGCTTTGGCCAAAACTTTGTTCACTTGGATTCAGTAAAAATTACTGAATCAATAAAGCCAATTTTTGTAGGATTTATAATCTGCTTAATCTTTCTATCAAGTTCCCCTTGTTGATTGAGTCCCTCATCCAGTATCTATATTATCTGTGCTCACTAGGCCCAAGTGACAGGGCAGGTGTTGGTGACTTTGGGGTTCATGTGTCCATGATCTGGATAAATGGAGAGAGGTGGGAACACGAGGGAGACCCCATCACCATTCCTAAGGGCGCTCTTGCAAACCAGTACTGTCTGCTCAATAGAACTATTAAGGTCATACTAGATCAACCCTGGCCCAAGGTGTCAGATTTGGTGAAAGCTTTAGAGTCTCTATTTTTAAAATGTATCTTGTTGATAACTTCTCCACCTTCAAGAGAAGTCCAGTGTGCAGTTGGTTAACTTGAGGCAGAAATGTGTGTTATTCTAACCTTACCCAAATGCCCCAAACACACTAGTGTTCCTTTCTCTTTACTGAATCATGCATGTGATCCACACCCCAATTCTCTTGTAGGGAATCCATGACTTTGCAATCACCCATGACATAATCTTCTACCAAATCCACAACTGCTTTTGATCTTGGCAAGACTGAAGTTGGTGTGAGCACAATGTGGGAGCATGGCCGGTCCCAATATTCTTTTTGTTTCTCTTTGAAGATGTTGGCCTGATAGCAACTCCCACCCCAAGATGCAAATTGGAAATATAAAACAAAAGAGTAAAATTATTTTGCTCACACACCAAAATAGGAAAGGTAAAAAAAAATTCCAAACTTAGTCATAAATAATGAGCACTTTTCATACCTTTTATTATCATTATTAAAGCATTTTAAAAAAACTGTTCAAATTTCAAAATGTCTTAACAATTATTTTAGGCACAACAATAAAGGAGTGCATTTCTAACAAGGGGAAATGTTCTATCATAAAACAACCAAGAATGTAAATAAGGGTTTATTACACATCATAGCAGTTGTGTGAGTTGCTGGGCTGGATTCTGGGGGATGCCAAAATAAGGGGAGGTTTAGATAAAATTTGAATCAATTGGTTGAAAATATTACTTTTCTTACTCAAAAAGATTCTGTAATATTGAATAAAAACACCATGACATGGAAAACCTTGATATTATTTTGCAAAATCTCTACTTAAATCACATAGATTTGTATAAATTTTTAAAAAACAATCATCAAAAGATACAACATTGGATTCACTCCACTCATTTGCCTTACAAGTAATTTGTTTTACAGCTTTCAACTCTAACTGTACAAGAGTATCCCTGAACCTTATTAACAAAAGTTCCTTACCACATATTTTTTCCACCCTCTGTTACTTTCAACAGTTTGAAGATTGCTTTGAGGTTAAATAAAAAATCTAAACCTTGTCGTTGGTGTTTTGTTTTTCCTTGGGGGAAACGCCATTGGCATGGCTCAGTCCTGACAAGGTAATG
Source organism: Zalophus californianus (assembly GCF_009762305.2). NCBI lineage: Eukaryota > Metazoa > Chordata > Mammalia > Carnivora > Otariidae > Zalophus > Zalophus californianus. The sequence goes on from NC_045602.1 coordinate 92,569,321, forward strand.
AAAGTCATTCTAATTTTTATTTAAGAAAAAGCAATTTTCATAAATGGTGTACAACTAATGGATCGTGATCATCTATAAACCCCACAGCAAATTACTCTTAATCCAGTTTGCTGTGTTGCCTTACCTGAGGGAAATAATACCCACCCTTCCTCTGGGCCAGCATACTGTTCACAGAGACTTCTTCAATATATATTAATCCCATCATTTATCTTTGTCAACTGAGAACAAAAATAATTTGCAGAAGAGTAAACAGAAGCACACAGAAGAAGGGAGCTCGGCATTATTAAACGGCGGAAAGCAGGTGCTTGCAAAGCCAAACTTATTTTTATTGCAAAACTTGAGTAATTCTCCTTCTGCATCTGTGCATAGTAAATACGAGCAAGGGAAAAATTTAATATTTTAGAGGAAACTGAAATCACTTCAGCTGAGGAACGAGGGCAGGCACCAGTGCTGTGGCTTGCTTTTTTAAATCAATCTGAAAATAGGAGATTAATGGCCTCCAAAGGACAGAAAAGAGAGCAGAAGAGGTTAGAGTTGGAGGAAACTTCCATTTGATTTGAAAAATGCAAAATAATAAAACATGCTTTCAATATTCACTTTTCAGGACTGGTTCAGGGTGTTGACTGCATTTTCTCTCTTACATTTTTTTTAATTATTAAAACTAGTATCATTAAAACTATTGTTAAAACTAATAATAATATTCAAATGTGCTAATATTAAATTTAATAGTAACAACCAAGTCTTTTGAGAGCCTGTGCCATTTACCTCCACTTTACAGATGAGGAAACCAGGGACTGGAAAGGTTTAGGAACACACCCAAGCTCACAAAGGAATTTAAATGGTTGAGCTGGAATTCTAGATCCATTTCTCACCTTCTAACCACTCCATTAGTTCACTAGTAAGTCCGGGGTGATTTTCGGATAGAGATTTAAGGACTTTGAAATCCATGCTTTTCCCACTGCTGTATGAGGGCTTGTTTAGAAAAGCACAAAACAAAACAAATGTCCTGGTTATTTCAAAAACCCCAAGATGAACCCAGCAGAGTGCTGTGGCCCAGTAGATCTTGAAAAACCGCTATTTCAACCCACCCCATCCTTCACCATCCCCTCTCAGTTCTTGTCTGGACTGTGGTTTGTGCCTCACATGGGCAGTATTCTTTATGGGCAGTTACTCCCAACTGATCTCTAAGACATTTCAACTAAGAGATGATGTAGCAGCAAGAAATGAAGAGCTTGTACCTTTTCCAGCAACCCTCTGGCCAGTGGAAATGAAACAATAGGTCAATAATGCCTATTTAGCAGAAACAGAACACATTATATGCAACAAAAATGAGCAGGGAGCACTAAGCTGGTAGTAAAAGTGGGGGGTCTTATGTTAAGCCAAATGAGACTGAGCTGGAAGAATATTTCAGTTACCCTTTTTAGAGCCGGGTTGTGTGATGGTGACTCAGGCACACTGCTATTTGGTAATATAGTCATTCACTAATTCATTCCATTAACAACAGCATATTGAGGGCCAAGCATGGGGGCAGGAACCAAGTGAAATAAAACAAATCATTCTCTCAAGGGACTTGGAGTTGGTTTTGTTCTGTGTCTAATTAGCACAAACCACTCAGTCTAAAAATAAAATTACATGTGCAAAAACAACTGGTCTACCTCTTTTGTCAATCAAATTAGAGTGGCAAATTAATAGGCTTTGTAGTTATGATGACTGCATCAAGCACTTTCTAACACTGGTAGTAAAGAGCAGAAGTAGACCTTTCCCGGGTTGCCAGTCTTTATAAGAAATGTGGCACCTGAAGCAGTAATTGAAAGGACCAGAGCAAATAATACAACCAGTCTCTGTGGGAAAAGGGCTTTTCATTTGGAATTGTTAAGTTTAGCAACACAAATGATATTATGACCCACTTGTCCTTAAATATCTGTACCATCAGATCACTTCCCTCAGTGTATTATATTCATCTGTCACATGTAATTCAGAATATCCCAACTCAGGTCTAAATGTGTGTGTTTTAATGACATGTTTCACTCTTAAGAGAAGCTAGTCCAAGACAGGAATCCTCCCTGACTTTTTTAAGGGCTGTGTTAATCATTAAGGAGCACTCCCCTTCTGCAGGATGCCCTGGAGAGTTTTTCACCCTAGAGAAGTGCAGCACAGATTGATTAAGGATGGGGGAGGGGCCTGCATTCCTGAAGAATGGGATATGCATGCTATTGAAATGAGAATATAGAACAAGGTTGGGAAATACTGTGCTGGGAGTTAAGACACAAAGAGATTTTCTTACACAACCTTTGCCTGAATACCTCTGGGAAAGTGTTTACATTCCTCCAGGAGTATGAATATCCCAGTTTGAAGATCACTTCTGTAGAGTTCATGGCACCATTACTCCAGGATTTGTGCTTTGGAAAACCAGTATTCTCCATTAATGAGTCTTGTCCTCAGGACAAGGAGTATGGAAAGAAAAAGAAAGCAGAAATGAACGGAAGATGGAAAATGCCACAGATTAACTTAAACTGTCCTACTGATGATTGTTCATTTGTGAATCTGATATTTGAAATACTGATTTCTAAGAATGTGGTGGAGCTGTGCCAAGGTGTGATGATAACCAGCAGCCCCTCCACACTGCATGGCGGAGGCTCCTGATGATGATAATGTGATGACAAGCTGGCTGAGGTGTATGGCCATTGCCTGGAGCTCTTGCAATTCGGCTACCAGTGTTGGCTGAGCACACCATGCAGGCCCTTTCCCAAAGCCCTCTAATTATAAATGTCCATCTGAATAATTCACCCGGGCTCATCTTTGGGACCATGTAGTCGCCTCCATTGGTCCGAACTCTGATATATGTTCATTACATAAGAAGAGCTATTGTTTTGAACTCCTCTTCTTCTCAGAAATAACTCATGGATCTTTAAAACACTCTTTAAAGTGGTTTCACCTGTTTCTATTATGTAGATGAGGAAACTGCTGCACAGAGAGGTTAATCAGCTTACCCAAGATCAGACAGTGAGTAACTGTATGAAAACTTAAATCCAGACCCGTCTCATGGCAGTGAACCACAGGAGTTGCCTTGTGCACAATAGCATAGCTACCAATATGATTTTTATAATGAACTTTTAAAGGCTCAGTGTTAAGTTCCAATCATTGGTCTTGACACTTCAACCAGAGAAGCTTATGATTGTTATTTCACTCTGGTTTAATAAATGTCATGCAGGTACTACCAAGAATCACATTTTAATACTTTCATTTATTTTTTAAGTTTCAATTCATCTTCCCAAGAAGTATTTACTCAGCATCTACTGGGTTCCAGGTTTTGTTCTAGGCACGAGGGATCTAGCTGGAACAAAGAAGACAGGTCATCTTGTTGTTGGCACAGGCATTTTAATGGGGTGTTATTTATACTAGAAATGAAGTTTATTGGATGAAGAGACATGACTTCACCTGGTTCCAATTAGGGTCAAAATACCATAAAATATATAGGTTTGACTTAGAATTTCATTATACAACTAAACAGAGAAAGAAAGATTTGATGTTAGGAAAAGAGAACTGTGTGGACAGATTGCTTCTAGACAAATGGCACATATTGTTTGATGCTGGAATATCCTAAAGCTATAAACTTTTGGTATTTTATCTTAGTAGAACACCTCTATTTTCCTTAAGATGGAAATTTTAAACATAATTTTAAAATTGTAATATTAATTATTAAGTATTACTACAGTTATAAAAATATAGTTATAATATATAGATCTACCCATCACATACATTCTATAATTAACATTTTGTTAGATTTGTTTGCTGTATCACATATCTATTCCTCCATTAATCCATCATGTTTTTGGTATGGTTCAAAGGAATTTGCAGACACCCTTAAACATTTCAGCATGTATATCATGCATATGGAGCCTATCTGTTCACAATTCTCTTTCTTCCTCACATTTTTCCTCCTCCTCCCTCCTCTTTCCTCTTCTCCCTTTCCCTTTTCTTCTTCTTCCTTCTCCTTTGAGGTAAAATTTACATAGAATAAAAAACACAAATCCTAGGTGGATCACTAGTTGAATTTTGACAAATATACACGCCCGAGAACACATATATTTGTTTCAACCCATCCCAATCCTGGCCTAAATGAATTTTTAAAATCCAGGGAATTGGTTTATCAAGTCTTCCCACCTCCTTGATCGAAGATCAGTTTTCTTTTCTGTCATTTCTCCATCTTTCATACTTATTTTCAACTAGCTGTTACTCCCTCCTTACTGGTTTGATATTAACTCATCATGAATTTATTAACTGAGATATGTCCTGGCTAATGAGATTTGTGAGGGGGTTGTCTAGGGATAGTAGTTTAAAGGAGACATTTAAGACCCACGCAACTAAAAGTGTAAAGCAATAATGGTGGAATGGTTGCCTTTGATAAGCAAAATTTTTGACAAAAGCCTTACCAAAATCCCTCTCATATTGTATGATGACATCAACCACTAGTGTTTGGCTATCTTAACTTCCTGGCTTAATTTCATTTTAGGGAGATGATGCTTGTTACACATTGGATGTGGAATGGGTTGTTTGACTACAACACCTGAGTTGAAGGAAACCCCCATCCCTCCTGATGAGATTCTGCACATTAAAATTTTACTTCTCTGAAAATTTATTTCAGTATGAAATCAGATCAGAATGACAATATTCATGAAGTTGTGGTATAGACCGACCACTATGAAGTGGGATTTCGTGGAAGGTGGGCCATCACTGAACCCACTTCAGGAGGAATTGGTGGTTGAGGCTGCATCAAGGAGTTCTTAGGTCAGTGTGATTCCCATGAAGCAAGTAGGTTTGCAATAAAAAGAATTTATTTTTGTTTAGTGTTTTGATTCCCAAAGTGGAAAGGATAGAGTATTTCAGACTGGCCTAGGAGTTACTGGGTGGTAGAAGTGAGGCAGACACAGAACCAGATATCAGATTTTGGCACGCTCGTTTCACCTGAGCAAGGAGTGAGGCTGAGAAACCCAGAGGCATGTCATCTCAGTTCCAGCCCCCATCTGCCACTTTTCAGCTATGTGATTCTAAGTCATTCCACTCCTTGGGACTCAAGTTTCTTATAAAATAAATGGATATAATTTCAAATTTATGAAATGTTGCAAGAATAGTGCAAAGAACTCTCACATACTCTTTAGTCAAGTTCACTAATAGTTCATATTTGGTTCCATTTACGTTATCTATCCATCCATCTATCTGTCCATCCATATATCTATCTACCCATATATCTATTTAAACACACATACATTTTTTCTAGGTCATTTGAGAGTAAGTTACAGGCATTGTTTCCTTTTACTCCCTAAATAGTATAAGATATATTTCTAAGACCAATGGCGTTTTCTCACATAACCACAATATAATGATTGAAATTAGGATATTGAGTATTTATATAACACTGTTATCTACCCCACAGTCCACATTCAAATTTCATCAGCTGTGGTAATATCCTTTATATAGTATCTGTGTGTGTGCATGTGTACATGCACATTTGTGTGTGTTCACTCCTCCAGAATCCAATCCAACATCACACATTGTATGCAGTTGTTGTGTCTCTTGACTTTTTAAAATCTGGAATGGTTTTTCAGTCTTGTCTTTGTCTTTCATGATCTTGTCATTTTGGAATTATCCAGGCAAGTTTTGTAAAATGTTGCTCAGTTTAGGTTTGTCTGATGTTTCCTCATGAGGAGAATCAAATTGTGCATATTTTGATAAGGATATCCCAGAAATGATGTCTTGTTCTCAGTACATCATATCAGGAGGCAGGAGGCACATGATGCAATTTTTCCCAATATCAGTGAGTTCTGATCACTGGCTTAACGTGTTTCTCCCCTGCCAAAGACTATTTTTCCCTTTGTAAGATATACATATATTAGGGGAGATATTTTGAGATCATGTGAATATTCTACTCCTCAAAATGTTACTCACTAATTTTATCAACCATTGACAATTTTTGCCTGTATTAGGTATTACTGAGATGATTGCTAAATGCGGGTTGTGATTGTCTAATTCCATCATTCTTTATACATTTATTAACTGCTTTTTTATTGCAAAGAAGAGCTCTCTCTTCTCCCTCAGTTTCTTAAAAATTTATTCATTAATTTAGTTATGTCAGCATGGGAGTGTGGATTCTTATTTTATTCAAAGTTATACTTCGTTGCTGTCAATATTAATTTTCATAGTCAAACGGTACAATATTTGGCCAGTGGGAACCCCTTCATCCTGATTCCTGTGTACTTCTGGCATGTGTTATGGACTGAACTACATCCTCCCAAAATTCATATGGTGAAGCTCTAATGATTGTGACTCTATTTGGACACAAGACCTTTAAGGGGATAATTACAGTTAAATGAACTTGTGAGGGTGGAGCCCTAATCTGAGAGGACTAGTGTCCTTATAAGAGGAGGGAGAGACCCCAGAATGTGCTCTATCTCTCTCTCCATGCAAGCACAGAGAAAAGGCCATGTGAGGGTGTACCAAGAAGGTGATCATCTGCAACCCAAGGAAAGAGACCTTACTGGAAACCAGCTCTGTTGGCACTTTCATCTTGGACTTCCTAGCATCCAGAACTGTGGGAAAATAAAGTTCTATTGTTTTAGCTATACAATCTGTGGTAATTTGTTACGGCGGTCAGAGTAGACCAACACAGCATACCCCCATCATTCTTTGAGTACTTCTTTACTTGCTAGCTCATGTTTCAGGCTCATTTTGAACTTTCTTTCACCCAATGATTCCTCCAAATATTCTGGATTCCTTTTAGTGGAGAACATTGGTTAGTATCTGAGATCTGGCTGCTAGATTTGTCTAATACTATGGGAAATCCATTGCCTTAAGGCCTTCTCAGTGAACGGAGTTAGGGCAAATCTGCTCTTTCAAATGAAGATTTCCTCACACATGGTCACTTCTTCTTAATTCTAGTTTCTTGCAGTAACGTATGGGGTGCTGACTCCTCAGATAGTTGGTTCTGCTAATTTCTCACTTATCAGACCATAAAGAGTTCAATCCTTATTTTCTGTGTGTACGGAAACCATCTCTCAACACACATACACACTTTGCACTTAAATACACACTCAATTTTGTCTGACACAATTACACAAATCCAGCTGGAGAGGCAGTAGGGAATTTATTTATTTACTTTTTAGTCAAACTTCCCCTCTACATTTGAAAATCCAAATACCACACACTAGCATGGGGCATGGTCAAATGCTGACAGATTTAAATGTTGTTGAAATAGGTGAAAAAAACAGAGAAAGATCTTATGAGAATAGGAACACAGGAAAGTTCAATCTGGGAGTGGTAAAGAAAGGAAGTCCTGAAATGATCAAGTTCTCCACATTGGCAGATTTGGCTTAGAAAGGGATAACTGGCAGGGTTTGGCTTTGTCTGGAGGAGAAGATATCACGTACAGGGAGGGCCACCAGGAAATTGACCTGACAGCTACTAGGATCAGACATTCTTTAGTTCTTAGAGCACACCTGAAGTTACCTGCTGGCCTCCAGCCGAGAGTATTGGGGGGCCAATTACCTGGGGACTGATAATAGCAGAAACAAAGGATTGGTGACTTATTTTTATCACTTTTCTGTTGAAGAGAAAGGTAAGGCCCTTGGAAAAATGTGGTGCCTGCCCCCAAAACCATACATATGAAAACACACAGACATACACAGCTTTTTGGGGGGATTGGAGTGTGGGAGGGACAGAGGGAGAAGGAGAGAGAGAATCTCAAGCAGACTCCAAGCCCGGCATGGAGCCCAACATGGGGCTTAATCTCACAACCCTGAGATCAAGACCTGAGCCAAAATCAAGAGTTGGACACTTAACTGACTGAGCCACCCAGGCTCCCCTATACATAGCTTTTCTAACTGCTCTGTTTGAATGTGGTCACCACTCTCACCAATACCATGCAAAGGCAAACAAATTGGTTCTCAAAATGTCCAGATCCAAGAATAAAAACCAGAAACCATTGTGAACAACTTCTGTGTTTTAATGACGCTTATATTTTTGTTAACAATGTTCTACAACAATGTTCTAGTTGGTTTGAACTGAGACAACCACACATTACAATCATCATTCTCCATCTCTAAGATTGTGCTTAAAATTCCCCCATTCTGTGTCACCTGTACCTGTCATTTCTGAACTTGGTTGCTTTTCTATAACAACTCCTGTGAAGGCAATAGCGGGGCTGTATGCAACAGACTACTCTACATGATTTTGCTCAAATCAAGTCTGCCTTTAACACCAATATTTTTTCCTGAACTCACATGGAACTGATGTTCCTTTTTCTCTGGAAGTCCATTATACAGTAAATAAAATGCTGCCTCTCCTCTCACTCTCTGAGTTAGCCTCCAGTGTCTCTCACATCTTCTGACTCTGGGAGTCCAGAAACGGTAACAAGTTTTATTTTGGGCCCCAGCATGTGTCACGTGACCAGGCTGAGGTCTGGGGATTTGTGGGCCTGACTGGGGAATTTAAGTACATGCTGGAGCAGAACACAGGAGACTTTGGCTCTAAAACTGATCTCCAAACCTCCATTCATTCACAGGACATCCAGAATGGAATTTTACCCACATTTTTCCAGATTTCTGGTCCCCATACCTGCACTTGAGGGTCTAGTGGATAAAAAACTGAACTTGTATTGTTTTTGTGTTCTTTAGGGTAAATTCTCGCCTTTTCTCTGACCCAGACAAATGGGTGGACATCTTCTACCTTTGCTACCATGGGGATCTTCAAAGATCTGCCCCAATGATTCCTCTGGCACATGCCTGTTTCTGCTGCACAAGCTGACCTGGGCACAGTTCTCTAACCCAACCTGGACCAAAGAGAATCACTCTCCTCAAAAGTTAGCAGTTGTGATAGAGGGACTGACCAATGATCTACAACTTCAGATACATAATGGAATCATCTGTGAGCTTCTGAAAAAATGTAAATGGTCCCAGCTTCAGAGATTCTGCCTCAATTTGTTGGGTGTGGACCTTTAGACATTTTTCCCCCAGTAGGTATTATTTTCATATTTTATTTTTTAATTATGAAATATTCCAAACATGGTTAATATATAGCACATATCCATCAACCTACCACCTAGATTTAGTGACATAATCCTCTGCTTTAGAATAGAGAAAGAAGAAAGAAAGAAAAGAGGGAGAGAAGGAGGGGAAGGCAGGTGAAATTTTAAAGATAAGAAAGGAAATAACTCTCTTAGTAACTAGCATGGGTCAGGTGCTAGGATCTGGATTTTCTGTTCTCTGTTTCATTGAATTCTCATACAAGATGGGGGCAGGTGAAGAAATTACTTCTCTGTTTCTGTAATAACATCTCAAGGTCATCCAGCTACTAGGACACCCATGACTTGATCCCTATCTGTTCTGGCTCCAAGGACCCTGGATTTTTTTCTAGCACCCATTCCAAGAAGTAGAGGAAGGGGAAGAGTAACCCAGGAATAGGCAGACAGAAGTCTGTGTGCTTGGTGAGGGGACAACAGACCAAACACATTCCTTGGGTCTGGATTGCCTCTCCGGGCTCACACAAGACCTTAAGCTGCCAAAGAAAGGATGGATGAAACTGGGATCATCACAGCTGAGCTTTCAGACAGGAGCAAATTCAAGTGATGACCAAGAATATCCAATGTTGTTTGCTTTAGATGGAGTTTTAGGTGGCATGTCTTAATGAGGGTCTTATATCCACTGTGACATATGGCAGGGGGTTCAAATCTCTATCCCCCACTGCCCTCCAGCATGGGTGGCTAGGACCACTGGCAGAAATTTTACCTATTCCACTTTGTCTGAAAAAGCAACAGGGACAAATTATCCAGAATGGAAAATAAATATAATAAAATGTTTGGTGAGTATCCCCTGGAATCTGAAAATGAGTTGTGATGAAAAGACAGGGAATGACTGTTTCCCCTTGGTGGTTTCAGTTACTAGAAATGACCTGCTGGAGAACACCCATGTGTGTGGATATTCCAGAACATTCCCTGTCACATGAACAAAGTACAGGGATGCAGAACCATCAAGGTGGAGGTGATCACGGGTCAGGTCATTCCTGAGTTTGGTCACTCACTGTGTTGGCATGGGGGGAAATGCCTTGGGATATCCATGCCCCCTGCCACCGCCTCTCCCCCACTTCTTCTCTCCCCCACTCCTTTTCTCCTCTGGGCATGATCTTATTTCATCAAATGATAAATTGCTAAAAATGTTCCATAGAAAATCGTTATTCTCAGTTTACACGAAATTCAATCAAGCAGTTGAAGCTCAAAATGTGATGCTCATTGAAAAAAGGAAGGTGCCTGGGTGGCTCAGTCAGTTAAGCATCTGCCTTCGGATCAGGTCATGATCTCAGGGTCCTGGGACCCAACCCCAGGTCGGGCTCCCCCCTCAGCAGAGTCTGCTTGTCCCTTTCCCCCACCCCCTCTGCGCACACTCTCTCTCTCTCTCTCAAATAAATAAATAAATAAATAAATAAATAAATAAATAAATAAATAAATATAATCTTGAAAAGAAAAAGAAAAGAGCAAACTGTAAAAGGACACAAACACAGGAATGCCATTTACGGAATTAAAAGCACCCGAGAAGGGGCTTTCGGGTGCTGGCAGTATTCATTTTCATGATCTAGTGGTGGTTATACAAATGTGCTCCATTTGTGAAGGTACTTGGTATAAGGCACTTTTCCACATCTACATTATACTTCCAGAAAGTTATAGTATGTTATAATGATAAATACACTAACCAATGCTATGTATCATTGATGGACATGTTTATGTGGTCAAGCCTAAAAACTGAGGCTTGGAGAGGTAAAACAACTTGCTCAGACTGAAGTCGAGATGGCAATCAGCTTCTGGAACATTTCAAAGACAGGGCCTTTCCTCAGTACCACAGTGATTGTGCTAAGTGGGTATCTTGCCACAAACCAAGGAGCAGTGAACACCCATGAGACCACTGGCCTGTGAACTCACACCGACTCTGCTCAGGACTAACTCATAAAACAAAACTGAGACATCACTATTCATATGTGAGCTCTACTGTCCCCATTATTAAAATAGAGTTTATAACAGCTCATCCCTGTGTTTCACAAAGTCTTGTGCAAGTCTGATGAGATAGTGTGGAGGGAAATGCAAATGCACGGGGACTAAGTTGTCAGCATACACAATGGAAATGACTGATAACCAGGTCTGTCCCTTCATCAGACTTCATTCCGTGAAGACACATGGACATGTTCTCTCTACTGGCTACTCACACCCTCACCAGCAGAGGGGGTTCTGTACCCCTTTCTGCAGGCAGGGGCCTAATACATTCTTAACCAACTCTGAGACTGTGGTCTAATTTGATCTCCAGGGCATCCCTGGGAGAGAAGTTAAATAGAACAAGTTGAAGAAAATTTGTTTCCTCTTACCAGATAAAGAAGTCAAGGCACAAGGGCTTCAAGCCCCAGGCCAGGCAGTCCTAGACTAGGGCAAGGAGAACGAACTGCAGACCCAGGATTCCCTGTCCAGTGGTGGAGGAGCACCACCTACAAGCAAACTCACTTCCCTGCTCTGGGCCCGTATGTTGATTCCATTCTTACAGGTTTTCTTAAGGTGCATATTTCCTATGACCAAAAAATTTTCCTACATAACCACAATGTTACTATCAAAGTAAGAAAATTTGCCAAGGATACCATGCTATAATGCAGTCCAGAATCCACTTTCAAAAATCATCACCTGTTGAAACAATGTCCTTCTAAGCTATTTCCCCCATTCCAGGATCTAATCATACTTGGGTCCACTTTTCATGTTTCTTTAGACACCTTAAATGTGGTAGAGTCCCTCAGCCTATCTTTGTGTCTCTTGACCTTGATGTTTTCAATGAATAAAGGCTAGCTACTTTGTAGAATGTGACTCAATTTGGATTTCTCCAATGCCTTTCCTTTCGGGCAGGAAAATCACAGAAGCGACCTTGTGTCTTACTCAGGGTATCTTGCTAGGACCCACACGATCTGTCCCAAGAGTGATGGTATTAACTTTGAGCTCAATTAACGTGTGGTTCATGCTGGATGAAACTATTGTGTGCAGCTCCCACATTTAGAAGGCTGATCCCAGATTCCCCGACCAAACTCAGGAATTTACTTTGAGGGTTAGGAACACTATCGAGTGATGCCCCTTTGCCTTTGATATACATCTTTCAAATATTTACTAGTAACTAAAGAAGAAAAATAAAAATGAACAGCAAACCAGATCCACTTAGTATTTCTTGACACATTAGATAGACGGCCTAATAAAGGACAGGGTTTGAAAGCCATATACAATGTTTCATTTTTTTAAAAAAGTCGATGAATATTTATAGTAAACAGCAAATTTTAATATTCTATGAGAATATAACCTGATGCAAGTAGAGTGCATTTGCTAAAGAAAATTTCCAAGGTTTCTTCCTGCCCCCCACCCCACCTTTTCCTAGTGAGCTGCAATGCGTAGAAAGACCATTAGGTGGCATACTGGCTCCAGTAAGTTTTAGCAGCATGGCTCCCTCTGGGAAATTCTCGGGCTAACTAGAAAAAGCTAGTTGCTAGTCAACTCAGCTCTCTGAATCTAAAGAGAGTAATTGGTTTGTGAGAACCTCTCATTGCATACATTTTGAGCTGGGGTTGGGTTCCTTTCCAAGAGAATGCTTCCCTCGTCCTCATATTCTGATTCCAAATTTAGAAAATGCAAATATTTAGGTGCATGATTAAAAAGAGGAGAAAAAGAATATCAGCAACACAGTGGAAATACAGTGTTTAAGTATTTTGGAGCTATTTTGCCTCCGTTTTGGAGGTAAAGAAATACAAAAAGAAAAGAGGCCCAGAAACCCTTGAAACTCCTGTTTCATGGGTAGGACCCAGCGCTAGTGTGGGGGGGTGGTTTACACGAGGGGACAAAAGAGGAGAAGCGAAAATCTTTTCAAAATCCTTTTCCCATCCACACTAAAGTTTCACAGAAGCTTTAAGCTTTTTTTTTTTTTTAAGATTTTATTTATTTATCTGACAGAGGTAGAGAGAGAGAGCACAAGCAGGGGGAGCGGCAAAGACAGAGGGAGAAGCAGGCTCCCCACTGAGCAGGGAGCCTGATGCAGGACTCGTTCCCAGGACTCGTTCCCAGGACTCCGGGATCACAACCCGAGCCTATCGCAGATGCTTAATGACGCTTAACCCAACGAGCCACCCAGGCGCCCGCCTGAAGCTTTAAGCTTTCAACCGGTAATGATTTGTGTTGTGGATATGAGAGAACCTCTAACTAATTATTAACCTATTAAAAGTTGGCAAACTGAATTTTCTTCTAATACAACTGGCAGGACTCTCTTGCCTGATGCTTTTTGTTTGTTTGCTTTTGCTTTTAGCCCACTGAAAATTATAAAAATCAAGTACAAATCTTTTCATATGATTTCACTGTAGTACTTAAAAAGCTAGCTTTTATAAATGCCATATAATGCTTGCTCAAAGTTCAAAAGTACAAGAAACCTCCTGTATAATGTCCAAAACAAAGTATGGACCAAACTATGGTGTGTTTGTTGGGTGTTGCTCATATTCCTGATTTTTTCTGATGATGTCAATAAGAGTCACTTAAATAGGTAAGTAAAGTGGTTCTCAGAATTTCTGTGGTATGCCACTCACTGCACCCCTGAAGTGGCAAATGGAAGGAGACTAAAAGCAATGGAGTAACCATATATTAACCTCTCTGCCAAGACCACATGACCAGGCAATTCCATACAAATCCATGGAACACTTTGCAGGCCCAACTACAAAGTCACTTCAGCTGTTCAAACTCTAGAGAGCAATGTTCTGGACTATGTCAGACGTTTTGCCTTGGCTGATAGGTTAGAAAGAAAAAAAGAAAAAAGAAAGAGAAAAAAAAATTTTAAATGAAATAAAAATCTCACATAATTGTAACTGAACCAGATAATTTTTGGTTCCACCACTATAAACAACTATAAATATATTGATAATTTCTAGATAAATAACAACAAAATCCTCTTATATTTGACAAATGATAGTCCATATATGTGTAAATCCAAGGATTGATTCAGACTCCTATGCACAAATGGATTTGCAATTCCACGAATAACCTTTGCTTCACCAGGGATATTGAGAACTAAGAACATTATTTTTCATTTGAGTTAAGTGATACTTGGTAATAAGCCAACACTCATTATGTCAAGACATAAAAGCCACAGAACTTGTTGTTTGATAGGTAATAGACTTTTGCAAGTGCTGTCTGCTTCCAAATCCCCTATTCCATAAACATTGTGGTTCTCAAAGTTTGGAGCGTATAAGAATGACACAAGGAACTTACTGAAAAGGTAGAGCCTGATTGTATTGTTTGGGATGGACAGGCTCAGGAAGCTTCATTTTAACAAGCGTACAAGGAGATGTAGACGTTGCTTTAAGAATGCATTATGTGCAGAAGCCACTTCTTGTAATTGATCATGCCTCGTGTACATGTCACTTTTAAGTTTATGAAGTATTTTCAAATATACATCATTCCTTTTAAGGAGTCCCAAGGATTTGTAGCAGCTTCTCAGGAGACCTGTCCTCCAGTCCTCACTCATTCTTTAGAAAGAATAGCCCTGCCTTTTTGGGTCTCATACATAAGCCATATAAGAATCAATCATCTTGAGGTCCAGTTACAGCAGAGAATCACAATCAAAGAAAAATAATCCAATTATAAGACAATTTAAATCTCTACTTCAGGGGCGCTTGGGTGGCTCAGTCATTAAGTGTCTGCCTTTGGCTCAGGTCATGATCCCAGTGTCCTGGGATCAAGCCCCGCATCGGGCTCCCTGCTCCACGGGAAGCCTGCTTCTCCCTCTCACACTCCCCCTGCTTGTGTTCCCTCTCTCACTGTCTCTCTCTCTGTCAAATAAATAAATAAAATCTTAAAAAAATAAAATAAAACTCTATTTCATTTTCTCAAGCAGTGCCCTAAGGGAGTAGAGATCTTCCTCAACTTTCGGTGGGGTTACATCTTGATAAACTCATTGTAAATTGAAAATATCATTTAAGTCAAAATGCATTTAATACATCTACTCTAGTGAACATCATGGCTTGGCCTAGCTTACCTTAAACGTGCTCAGAACATTTACATTAGGCTTCAGTTGGGTAAAATCATCTAACACAAAGTCTAGTTTAAAGTGTTGACTATCTCATGTAATTGATTGAATACTGTACCAAAAGTGGAAAACAGAATGGTTATATGGGTTCAGAATGGTTGTAAGTGTATTGGTTGTTGACCCTCGTGATGGCGGGGCTCACTGGGAGCTGGAGCTCACCGCCCCTGCCCGGCATTCTGAGAGAGTGTCAAACCACTTAGTGTTAGCCTGGGAAACGATCCACATTCAAAAATCGAAGTACAGTTTCTATTGAACATGTATTGCTTTTGCGCTATTGTAAAGCAGAAAAATGGTAAGCTGAACCATTGTTAGTCAGGGACTGTCTGTATATTAGAAATATATCATATATATATTTCTTTAACACCTATTTCTTCATCCTTTTCATTTTCTTCAACAGCAGTTACTCCAGACTTTCTTGTCTGAATAAAGAGTCTTTCCTGAATAAAAAGTGGATTCATGTCTTTTCTTCCCTACCTCATTTGAGCCATTCTTTTTTTTTGACCAATAATTTTATCCTGTTCCCATTAAATTACTTAGCCTCATCAGCTGTTCTGTTGTGCTCTGAGCTCTACTCAGTACTCTGATTCTTCTACACTTACAAGTTCCACGGAGCTCTGGGGTGACTCAGACAGCAGAGCAGGTGAGGGAGGGGGGGCGGAGGGAGCTGAGTGACCCGACTTGGAGGCATCACTACATCACTCATGTACATACAGAGCTCAGTGGGAGGCCCTTTCCACAAAACCCCCTTGAAAAGAAGCATTTGAAAGCATTAACATATACTATCTATTTTAGTTGTATCACGCTTTCATAAGTTGGGTATTATTAACCCCATTTTTCAAAAGAGGAAACTAAATTTCATACACAATAAATACATTCTACTGCCAAGCAATGGAAGTTCCAAGAACACCCACCTGCCGAACATATTTTTCAAACATTTTTTTAAAATGGTATTATATACTAAAGAGTTAATTATTATTTTTGTGTGATATAGCCTATGGAAATGATTTCCAGAAAAAATGTATAATGAATATTGAATTTACCTTGATTTAATACAGTCTTATCTGCTATTGATTTATAAAACAAATAGTTTCTATTAACAAGATGACTATCTTAATTTTCATAATCTACCTTCATCTCATTTTTCTTGACATTATACTCTTTTGAATATTGGCTTTTTCTTGTATGTTACTCTATTTCTTTTTTTTTAATTTTTTTATTGTTATATTAATCACCATACATTACATCATTAGTTTTTGATGTAGTGTTCCATGATTCATTGTTTGTGCATAACACCCAGTGCTCCACGCAGAACGTGCCCTCTTTAATACCCATCACCAGGCTAACCCACCCCCCCAGCCCCCCTCCCCTCTAGAAACCTCAGTTTGTTTTTAAGAGTCCATCGTCTCTCATGGTTCGTCTCCCCATCCAACTTACTCCCCTTCATTCTTCCCCTCCTGTTATCTTCTTATTATTATTTTTTTCTTAACATATATTGCATTATTTGTTTCGGAAGTACAGATCTGTGATTCAACAGTCTTGCACAATTCACGGTGCTCACCATCGCACATACCCTACCCAATGTCTATGACCCAGCAACCCCATCCCTCCCACCCCCAACCACTCCAGCAACACTCAGTTTGTTTCCTGAGATTAAGAATTCCTCATATCAGCGAGGTCATATGATACATGTCTTTCTCTGATTGACTTATTTCACTCAGCATAACACCCTCCAGTTCCATCCATGTCGTTGCAAATGGCAAGATCTCATTTTTATGGCTGCATAATATTCCATTGTGTATATATATCACCTATTCTTTATCCATTCATCTGTCCATGGACATCTTGGCTCTTTCCACAGTTTGGTTATTGTGGACATTGCTGCTATAAACATCGGGGTGCACGTATCCCTTCGAATCCCTACATTTCTATTTTTGGGGTAAATACCCAGTAGTACAATTGCTGGATCATATGGTAGCTCTATTTTCAACTGTTTGAGGAACCTCCATACTGTTTTCCAGAGTGGTTGCACCAGCTTGCATTCCCACCAACAGTGTAGGAGGGTTCCGCTTTCTCCACATCCCCGCCAACATCTGTCGTTTCCTGACTTGTTAATTCTAGCCTTTCTGACTGGTGTGAGGTGGTATCTCATTGAGGTTTTGATTTGGATTTCCCTGATGCCAAGCGATGTTGAGCACTTTTTCATGTGTCTGTTGGCCATTTGGATGTCTTCTTTGGAAAAATGTCTGTTCATGTCTTCTGCCCATTTCTTGATTGGATTATTTGTTCTTTGGGTGTTGAATTTGATACGTTCTTTATAGATTTTGGATACTAGCCCTTTATCTGCTATGTCATTTGCAAATATTTTCTCCCATTCTGTCCGTTGTCTTTTGGTTTTGTGGACTGTTTCTTTTGCTGTGCAAAGCTTTTAATCTTGATGAAATCCCAATAGTTCATTTTTGACCTTGCTTCCCTTGCCTTTGGTGATGTTTCTAGTAAGAATTTGCTGCGGCTGAGGTCGAAGTGTTGCTACCTGTGTTCTCCTTTAGGATTTTGATGGACTCCTGTCTCACGTTTAGGTCTTTCAACCATTTGGAGTCTATTTTTGTGTGTGGTGCAAGGAAATGGTCCAGTTTCATTCTTCTGCATGTGGCTGTCCAATTTTCCCAACACCATTTGTTGAAGAGACTGTCTTTTTTCCGTTGGACATTCTTTCCTGCTTTGTCAAAGATTCGTTGACCATAGAGTTGAGGGTCCATTTCTGGGCTCTCGATTCTGTTCCACTGACCTATGCGTCTGTTTCTGTGCCAGTACCATACTGTCTTGATGATGACAGCTTTGAAATAGAGCTGGAAGTCCGGAATTGTGTTGCTGCCAGCTTTGCTTTTCTTTTTCAATATTCCTCTGGCTATTCAGGTTCTCTTCGGATTCCATACAAATTTTAGGATGATTTGTTCCATTTCTTTGAAAAAAGGGGATGGTATTTTGATGGGGATTGCATTGAATGTGTAGATTGCTCTAGGTATCCTTGACATCTTCACAATGTTTGTTCTTCCAATCCATGAGCATGGAACTTTTTTCCATTTCTTTGTGTCTTCTTCAATTTCTTCCATGAGTATTTTATAGTTTTCTGAGTACAGATCCTTTGCTTCTTTGGGTAAATTTATTCCTAGGTATCTTATGGTTTTGGATGCAATTGTAAATGGGATTGACTCCTTGATTTGTCTCTCTTCTGTCTTGTTGTTGGTGTATAGGAATGCCACTGATTTCTGTGCATTGATTTTATATCCTGCTAATTTACTGAATTCCTGTATGAGTTCTAGCAGTTTTGGGGTGGAGTCTTTTGGGTTTTCCACATACAGTATCATATCATCTGCAAAGAGTGAGAGTTTGACTTCTTCTTTGCCGATTTGGATGCCTTTGATTTCTTTTTGTTGTCTGATTGCTGTGGCTAGAACTTCTAATACTATGTTGAATAGCAGTGGTGATAGTGGACAACCCTGCCGCATTCCTGACCTTAAGGGAAAGCTCTCAGCTTTTCCCCATTGAGAATGATGTTCGCTGTAGGTTTTTCATAGATGGCTTTTATGATATTGAGATATGTACCCTCTATCCCTATACTCTGAAGAGTTTTGATCAAGAAAGGATGCTGTACTTTGTCAAATGCTTTTTCTGCATCTATTGAGAGGATCATATGATTCTTGTTCTTTCTTTCGTTAATGTACTGTATCACGTTGATTGATTTGCGGATGTTGAACCAACCTTGCAGCCCAGGGATAAATCCCACTTGGTCGTGGTGAATAATCCTTTTAATGTACTGTTGGATCCTATTGGCTAGTATTTTGGTGAGAATTTTTGCATCCATGTTCATCAAGGGTATTGGTCTGTAATTCTCCTTTCTGATGGGGTCTTTGTCTGGGTTTGGGATCAAGGTAATGGTGGCCTCATAAAATGAGTTTGGAAGTTTTCCTTCCATTTCTATTTTTTGGAACAGTTTCAGGAGAATAGGTATTAATTCTTCTTTAAATATTTGGTAGAATTCCCCTGGGAAGCCATCTGGCCTTAGGCTTTTGTTTGTTGGGAGATTTTTGATGACTGCTTCAATTTCCTTAGTGGTTATAGGTCTGTTCAGGTTTTCTATTTCTTCCTGGTTCAGTTTTGGTAGTTGATACATCTCTAGAATGCACCCATTTCTTCCAGGTTACCTAATTTGCTGGCATAGAGTTGCTCATACTATGTTCTTTTTTTTTTTTAATTTTTTTTTAATTTTTTTATTGTTTTGTTAATCACCATATATTACATCATTAGTTTTTGGTGCAGTGTTCCATGATTCATTGTTTGTTCATAACACCCAGTGCTCCATGCAGAACGTGCCCTCCTCAATACCCATCACCAGGCTAACCCATCCCCCTACCCCCCTCCCCTCAAAACAAACCCTCAGTTTGTTTTTCAGAGTCCATCATCTCTCATGGTTCGTCTCCCCCTCTGACATACTCCCCTTTTCTTCCTCTCCTGTTATCTTCTTCTTTTTCTTTTTTCTTAAAATATGTTGCGTTATTTGTTTCAGAAGTACAGAACTGTGATTCAAAGTCTTGCACAATTCACAGCGCTCACCGTAGCACATACCCTCCCCAATGTCTATCACCCAGCCACCCCATCCCTCCCACCCCCAACCACTCCAGTAACACTCAGTTTGTTTCCTGAGATTAAGAATTCCTCATATCATTGGACATTCTTTCCTGCTTTGTCAAAGATAAGTTGACCATAGAGTTGAGGGTCCATTTCTGGGCTCTCGATTCTGTTCCATTGATCTATGTGTCTGTTTTTGTGCCAGTACCATACTGTCTTGATGATGACAGCTTTGTAATAGAGCTGGAAGTCCGGAATTGTGATGCCGCCAGCTTTGCTTTTCTTTTTCAGTATTCCTCTGGCTATTCTGGGTCTCTTCTGGTTCCATACAAATTTTAGGATTATTTGTTCCATTTCTTTGAAAAAAGTGGATGGTATTTTGATGGGGATTTCATTGAATGTGTAGATTGCTCTAGGTAGCATTGACATCTTCACAATGTTGATTCTCCCAATCCATGAGCATGGATGCTCATACTATGTTCTTACAATTGTTTGTATTTCTTTGGTGTTGGTTGTGATCTCTCCTCTTTCATTCATGATTTTGTTGATTTGGGTCATTTCTCTTTTCTTTTTGATATGTCTGGCCAGGGGTTTATCAATCTTGTTAATTCTTTCAAAGAACCAGTTCCTAGTTTTGTTGATCTGTTCTACTGTTCTTTTGGTTTCTAGTTCATTGATTTCTGCTCTGATCTTCATTATTTCTCTTCTCCTGCTGGGTTTAGGCTTTAGTTGCTGTTCTTTCTCTAGCTCCTTTATGTGCAGGGTTAGGTTGTGTATTTGAGACCTTTCTTGTTTCTTCAGAAAGGCTTGTATTGCTATATACTTCTTCTTAGGACTGCCTTTGCTGTATCCCAAAGATTTTGGACAGTTGTGTTTTCTTTTTTTTTTTTTTTTAAAGATTTTATTTATTTATTTGACAGAGAGACACAGAGAGAGCAGGAACACGAGCAGGGGGAGTGGGAGAGGGAGAAGCAGGCTTCCCGCCGAGCAGGGAGCCCGATGTGGGACTCGATCCCAGGACCCTGGGATCATGACCTGAGCCGAAGGCAGACGCTTAACGACTGAGCCACCCAGGCGCCCTTGGACAGTTGTGTTTTCATTTTCATTGGTTTCCATGAAATTTTTTAATTCTTCTTTAATTTCCTGGTTGAACCATCCATTCCTTAGTAGGATCCTCTTTAGCCTCCATGTATTTGAGTTCTTTCTGACTTTCCTCTTGTGATTGAGTTCTAGTTTCAAAGCATTGTGGTCTGAAAATATGCAGGGAATGATCCCAATCTTTTGGTACCAGTGAGACCTGATTTGTGACCTAGGATGTGATCAATTCTGGAGAATGTTCCATGGGCACTAGAGAAGAATGTGTATTCCGTTGCTTTGGGATGGAATGTTCTAAATATGTCTGTGAAGTCCATTTGGTCCAGTGTTTCATTTAAAGTCTTTATTTCCTAGTTGATCTTTTGCTTAGATGGATCTGTCCATTTCAGTCAGGGGGGTGTTAAAGTCCCCCACTATTATTGTATTGTTGTCAATGTGTTTCTTTGCTTTTGTTATTAATTGCCTTATAAAATTGGCTGCTCCCATGTTAGGGGCAGATATTTACAATTGTCAGAACTTCTTGTTGGATAGACACTTTACGTAAGATATAGTGTCCTTCTTCATCTCTTATTACAGTCTTTGTTTTAAAATCTAATTTGTCTGGTATAAGAATTGCCACCCCAGCTTTCTTTTGGTGTCCATTAGCATGGTAAATTGTTTTCCACCTCCTCACTTTCAATCTGGGGTTGTGTTTGGGTCTAAAATGAGTCTCTTGCAGACAGCATATCAATGGGTCTTGTTTTTTAATCCAATTTGATAGCCTGTGTCTTTTGATTGGGGCATTGAGCCCATTTACATTCAGGGTACCTATTGAAAGATAAGAATTTAGTGCCATTTTATTGCCCCTAAGGTGACTGTCACTGTATATTGTCTGTGTTCCTTTCTGATCTATGCTGCTTTTAGGCTCTCTCTTTGCTTAGAGGACCCCTTTCAATATTTCTTGGAGGGCTGGTTTCGTGTTTGCAAATTCCTTTAGTTTTTGTTTCTCCTGGAAGCTTTTTACCTCTCTTTCTATTTTCAACGACAGCCTAGCTGGATAATGTATTCTTGGCTGCATATTTTTCTCGTTTAGTGCTCTGAAGATACCATGTCAGTCCTTTCTGGCCCACCACGTCTTTGTGGATAGGTCTGTTGCCAATCTAATGTTTCTACCATTGTAGGTTACATATCTCTTCTCCCGAGCTGCTTTCAGGATTTTCTCTTTGTCTCTGAGTCTCATAAGTTTTACTATTAGATGTCGGGGTGTTGACCTATTTTTATTGATTTTGAGAGGGGTTCTCTGTGCCTCCTGGATTTTGATGCCTGTTTACTTCCCTACATTAGGGAAGTTCTCTGCTATAATTTGCTCCAATATACCTTTTGCCCCTCTCTCTCTTTCTTCTTCTTCTGGGATCCCAATTATTCCAATGTTGTTTCGTCTTATCATATTGCTTATCTCTCGAATTCTGCCCTCGTGATCCTGTAGTTGTTTATCTCTCTTTTTCTCAGCCTCTTTGTTTTCCATCATTTGGTCTTCTATATCACTGATTCTCTCTTCTGACTCATTTATCCTAGCAGTTAGTTCCCCCATTTTTATTGCACCTCATTAAGAGCCATTTTGTTTTCGACTTGGTTAGATTTTATTTCTTTTATTTCTCCAGAAAGCGTTTCTCTAATAACTTCCAACCTTTTTTCAAGCCCAGCTAGTATCTTTAAAATCATGATTCTGAACTCTAGGTCTGACATTGTACTGATGTCCGTATTGAGTAGGTCCCTGGCAGATGGTACTACCTCTTGTTCTTTTTGCTGAAGTGATTTTTTTTGTCTTTTCATTTTGTCCAGAGGAGAATAGATAAATGAGAGAACAAAATGCTAACAGGTTAACAACGTCCCCAGCAAATATACTCTATACAAATCAGAAAAGACCTGAAACTAGGGGAAAAGAAAGGGAAAGAAAGAAAATAGAAAGAGAAAAAAAGAAAGAGAAAAAGAAAAACATAAAAACAAACAAAAACAGAACAAAACAAAACAAAAAAACAGAATATGATCAAATATGATCAGGCTAGTGCATAGATCAGTGCCACCCAGTAGATTTTGGGTGTATTTTGGTCTGTTAGAAGAAAGTGTGTCCTAAAATTTTAAAGGAAGAAAGACTTATATATGTACAAAATATGGGTTGATACAATGAAAGGATGGAAGATGACTGTAAAGATGAAAATTATAAAAGTTTTTATAAACAGAATTGATAAGAAGTTGTTTGAAAGAAGAAAGAAGATTTAAAAAAAAAAAAGAAAAGAAAAAAAAATGGGAGAGACTGTGATCAGGCAAGAGACTCGAACAAAGCCATACACTAGTGATTTAGGGTATATTTTGATCTGTTAGAAGAACCTGTATCTCAAAATTTTAAAGAGAGAAGAACTTATATATATATGTCAAAAATAAGGGTAACTACTATGAAGGGATAACATATGACTCTAAAAGTAAAAAATAAAAAATGTTTTTTTAAAAAAGGGATTGATAAGATGTTGGTTGAAAAAGGGAAAAAGAAAAATTCAAAAAACAAAAAACAAAAAACAGCTAAAAAAATTAACTTTGAAAAACTAATGAATCATGGCAAAAAAGCCATGAATTCTATGTGCAGTATTCCCCTACCACTGGAGTCCTCCCGTTCTCCTTGATCGGTAAACTTGGTCTTGGCTTGCTGGCTGTTCATGCTGATCTTCTGGGAGAGGGGCCTGTTGCCGTGGTTGCCCCGCCCTTGTCGGTCTGGGCTAAGCAAGCTGCTCGGGTTTGCTCTCAGGAGCTTTTGTTCCTTGCAAGCTCTTGGTAAAGCTTTGGAGGACCAGGGTGAAAATGGGGGCCTCCCACTCTCTGCCCGGAGGAGCTGAGAACTTGGGGCCCCGTTCCTCAGTGTGCCCCCAGAGAAAAGCAGTCAATCACTCCCGTCTCCCCAGTCTCTGGCCGCACTCCGTGCTCACCCGGCCTGTGACCGAGCATTTCTATCTCTGGCACCCAACCCCGTGTGGAGTCTCCAAACCCAGCAGATCCCTGTGGTGCACTCCTGCGCTGCTCCTCCTGGGGGAGGAAGGGGAGTCTCCCCGGCTCTGCTGCTTGTTGGGTCCCTGCTGGAGGCGCAGTGGCCCAACTGGGCTGCGGATCACAGTTTATGGCCACCCCGAGCTGAGAGCCCGAGCCTCAGTTCCGTCTCTGCAGCTGGCTTCCCCGCTCCAATACCTGGGAGCTCTGCTGCACTCAGGTACTCCCGGTCTTTCTGTGACCACGAGGGTCCTGAGTCCACACTGTCCCGCGAGGTTTCCACCTCCCGCTTAGCCAGTGGAGTGACGTCCCTCAGCGGAACTGACTTCTAAAAGTTCCAACTTTGTGCTCCGCCGCTTTAGCACTTGCCATAAGCGGCTGACGGAGGCCCCCTCCCCCGCTGTCTATCCTCCCAAATATTGCCTCGGATTCACTTCTCCACACGTCCTACCTTCCAGTAAGTGGTCGCTTCTCTGTTCAGAGAGTTGTTGCTACTCTCATCTTTGATCTCCTGTTGAGTTCGTAGCTGTTCAAATGGTTTGATCCCTATTCAGCTGAATTCTTGAGACCAGACGAAATCCAGCTCTCCTACTCCTCCGCCATCTTGCTCCGCCCCTGTTTCTCTATTTCTACAAAACACGAGGCATTGACACTGCTGAAGGCTTGCTTCAGGTTGATACCAGCAAGACTTGAGGGTGTTGTACAATCACCTATAAGTATTTGGGATCTGAAGTATACAAAGTTTTCTACATAGCTTGGAGCCATGGCTGTTCTCACATGGCCAACCATTCACTTTGGCTTCAAATATGTCTTCAAGGGAAAATTTCTTCACTGGCAGATCAATTTAGATTGGGAAGAAACAATCATGTCCTTTAAGAACTATTGGTGCAATGCAGTCCCACTCAAAATGACCACAGGAACTTGAAAAGCTGATTCTAACATCCATGCAGATCTAATAAAAAACACAAAACAACTATACAGACTTATGTGGGAAAAACTGCCCCATCAGAAAACAATTCCTATTTAAAGCTACAGTAACTAAGAAAATGTATCAGTGCAAGGATAGACAAAAACCAAAAACAAAAGCAAAACAACGCAGCTCTAAATGAGGTCCCAGAAACATACCTATGCATATATTAGCAACCTGATTTGAGGCAGAGCTGGTTCTGCAGATCAGAGCTGACAGAAAAGGCTTTCAACAAATTGTGCAGGGTAATTAGTCATGGAAAAAAATGAAGTTAAAACAACCTCACACCATACTAAAAACAAAAGGTGGATTAAAGACTTAAATGTGAAATGTAAAACCAAGTATTTTTAACAGATAATATAAGAGATATCTTTGTGACCTTGGAGTACATAGGAGTTCTTAAGCAACTCATAAGAGGCACAACTATAAGGAGAGAGAAACAAATTCAATTATAGCTTAACTATGAAGTAATATCAAGAAGAAATTGAAATAATGAGAATAAAGAGACAGAGTGGGAAAAGATCCTTCAGCACACATAACAGACTAAGAGTTTGTATATAGAATATATAAAGTATGCCGAAAATGTTAACTAAAAAGCAAAAGGAAAAAAAAAGAAAAGAAAAAAGAAAACCTAACAGATGACTGGACAAAACATCTAAGGAGGAACTTTATAGAAGAGAAAACTCAAATGGTTAATAAGCCAGTAAGCATATGAAAAATGTTCAACCTAATTAAGAATAAAAGAACTACAAATCAATCAGATGAAATACCATTTCACACTCACAGAACTAAAAAAGTGAAAAACCTTGACAAGACCAAGTGTTGGTGAGGGCGTACAGAAATAGGAGCAATCTGCAAACAGACTGTTGATTGTGGCAACTTCTTGAACAATTTGGCATCTCCCCAGAAAGTCAGGGATGTGAACACCCATGACCCAACAATGCCACTGTTTACATAAATCCCACAGAGAAACCCCTGCTTTTCTGCCTGTACAACAACATTCATAGCAGCTTTGACTGTGATTGTGCCTGTGCATACATACAGACTCAAAACAGGAAGCCACTTAAATGACCATGAAAGGAAAATGGAAAAATAAACTATGAGATACCCAGAAAAAGGAAAAATCACCCACTAGCATCAAGGGATGGATGGCAGCTGCATTAACATTATGAATAAATCTCAGAAACATAGTATTGAGTTAAAAAGCAAATGGCAGCACAGACAACTATCATTAAATCTAGCCTCTCCAGTGGTTTCTTTGATGCCAGCCTGTGCCCTTTCAACACATCATCCATATTTCTCCAGGGAAATCTCCCTGATACACAGGTGTCCTTACTTTATAATCCAGTGGCTGGCCACAGATAGGGAACCCTGGTCTCACTGGCTTCATTATGTGGTCCCTGCTCCCCTCTGTCACAGCTCAGAGGACAGATGTACCTAAGAAGATGAAGATCTTGAGTGAGAGGCAGTGTGACCCAGTCCTGTAGTGTCATCTGGTGAGTCATACTTATTTACCCCAGCGATAAATAAGCAAAGTCACTCCCATGTCCACCTTACCCCAGGCTTGCTTGTGGACACTTCTGTGGGCAAGCCCTGGCAGACTCCTTAGAGCATGGAAAAATCCAGTACTGAATGGGCAAGAGCATGGCTCAGTGGGTAACGATGGTGATGTGGGCAGAAACATGGTGAGTGGATGTGTGTCCAAAACCGAATAAAACAAGCTAGTGAAAGAAAAAGTGCAAATGCATGAATTAAACAAGTGATTGACAGCAGTGGAGAATTTGCAAGAAGGAGATTGGAAAGTTAGGAAGAAGTTCATAACATGTGTTTCTAAAATAGGGATCCACACGCTAAGTAGAAGGAAATGATCTTTTAATGAGTGGAGTAAGCTACAGATGAACCAAGGAATAAGTATTTAATTCCCATGCAGAGTTCCAGAAATAGTATGAGCCATCTCAAGACGCTGGGTCACTTAACAACGGCATGAGAGTGTCTATATGACACAGGGCATGCAACCACGTGGTGGACAATGTCCCCAGAAGGGACAGGACTTAGACCCAAATCTTGATGTCACGTTCTGTCTTGCTTTTATATTTATTTTGCTTCAAGGGTTCAGGAATCATCCAGCAGTACATTCTTCCCATCTCAGCCCCTCAATCATTCCCGGAATTACTGATGACATGGTATGTGAATGCTGTTTGTAAACACAGTGTTTTTTTTTTTTTAAGATACTTTTAGGATGTGAGGGTGATCTGGCTGTGACATCTGTCACCCCACTGATCGCCGGGGTTGATTTGGCTGATCTGGCTGGCTAGGCAGGTGTTCCCTTCCTCCTTCACTGCTCCTTCATGTGTGTCCCTCCCAAAGCTGTGTGCTGTGTTGAAGAGGACCACCTTCCCTGATAGAGGAGGACTGTTCTTTGGTGAAGGCATACGAATAGCAGTGCTTGCCTGCTAGAACCTCCGAAAAAGCTCTCAAGGCCCATGTGTAGGAGAATGCAGGGTAGACAAGCTTCCAAGACTCCAGACACGTCCAAATGAAGCGCTGTATGTGGCAGTCAGCCTTTAAAAAAATAAATAAAGATACTTAAAAAAATGCTATCACTTCTACTGGTTTTAGAAGTCAAGCATTTAAAATGGGAATTGATTAAAATGTTTTCATTTTAAAATATCACCACTTAAGAAAAATAACTTGCTTTCTAGTAATTCTGAAATTGTGTTTTGAAATGTTCTGAAATGTTCTGCAGTGCCCTTAGGATATTCTGCTAACATTTTAATGACAGCCCACAAATCAAACATTTACATTTTGCCGAGGGAGAATATGAACATTTCTCCATTGGTGTTTCTTTCTGTGTGTGAGGTAAAGATATGGTGGGGGGGAGTAGAACTTGACATTCCTGGTTTATGTCCTTGCCTTGTTTTTACATCTTTTCCACTTTCAGTCCAGTGAGATAGGCCCACCTCTTTAAAGTAAGCCCCATTACACAGGGTCTATTTTAAAGGGCCATCCCATAAAACAATGTGTGACAGGATTAGAACACCTGCCTTTAAAAGCACTTCCTCCCTGTCGTGTAGGACTTGATTTAGCACTGAGGCACAGTATTTCCCTGACAGCCTGAGTACCTTACGAGGCCTGAGTACAGGTGCAAAACAGATCTTCCCAGGACCGTGAGCCGGGCTTTAAGCAGAGTACAGTGCCGTGTCACGGACTGTGGCCATTCTCGGTGAAGAAATCACTGGGGAGGAGGAAGGATGGACCAGGGTAGCCAGATTTTCAGGGCTGAGTGCAAATTTCCCTCATTTATACAACAGCAAATAAATATCTGTCTGGTCAAAGAAGGTGACTGTATATACAGGTGTCTACTTGGGATCGCTTATTTTATTTGTGTACATGGAGGGGAGGCTGCGTAGAAACACAGATGTGCCTTTGGGCCCATTGACCATATTCAGTGTGAAAAATGTAGGTCCCAAGTCTTGATGGAGAAGAAGGGAAGACGTTCTCCTTGGACCCCAGTAATTTCCATTGCGGGCCTATAGATGGGCTCCTGAAAGGACCAGATGCCTCAGTGTAGATCACACAGGCCTGGTGGATCTTCCTGAAACTAGCCCCATGTGCAAGCCCAGAAGCACAGCAGAACCATGTTTTTAGTAATAACTCAAAAGTGACTTGTCCTCTAAGATGGGTGAGCTGAAATCTGGACCAAGAGCTTACACCACACAGACTGTGAGGTCAGACTAACCTGACTCCAGTCCTTCCACTAACTTGCTAACTGCACATCCTTGGGAAAGTGATGTAACTGCCTGGAACCTCAGTGTCTTAATCTTTAAAATGGATGTTATACTACCCAACCAATTAAATGAGATGATAGCTGAGAGCACTTAGCAAGAGCTTGTCATATAATAATTCCTGATAACTAGCAGGGCTAACAGAATTACATTCTTACTGACGGTCTGACGCTGTAGGGACAGACCACATTTGTTGTGTGAATCCTGACCAGAATTTTAAGAAGTCTCTTTGTATTCAGTGGGAAAGATCTGATTCTAGTTTACATAGGCTGGTGAGGGAGGGGTAAGAGTGGCATCTGCCTCTCTGAAGGCCAGCTCATACCGCATCGCCCTCATCTGGGTGCCTATAGACTCAGGAAATTCGATAGCTAGAAGGTCTTTTGAGGCTAGCTAAACTAAATGCCCTCAAACTGGAGTCGTGGTAACTCCAGGGGTACCCAGTGTCTTTTGATGAAGGACACAGTCATGGAGACTTTTATGATAGCCAAGTTCCATCCCTAACTTACATGTTACCTCTTAGCTAAAAATCTGTGCATGAGAACAAATTTGCTGTTAGGTTTACCATGCTTACCATTCCCACATTTCCTTTCAGAGGAAATTCATTCATTCATTCATTCATTCATTCATTTGTTCATTCATTTATTCATTCAATATCCACTGAGAAGTACCCTCTGTGCCCTCAGGCATTTTCTAAATGTTCAGGACACAGGGCATCTGGGTGGCTCAGTTGGTTAAGCATCCAACTCTTGATTTCGGCTGAGGTCATGATCTCAGGGTCTTGAGATCCAGCCCCACGTTGGGCTCCATGCTCACTGTGGAGTCTGCTTGAGATTCTCTCTCTTCTCTCCTTTTGCCCCTCTCCCCACTATCTCTAAATAAATAAATAAATAAAAATCTTTAAAAAAATGTTCAGGACACAGCAGTGGAATAAATAAAAATAATCCCTGTGAGAAGACAGACAATAAATAAGATAAAACAGTAGAATCAATAGCTTTTTCCATGGTGACACATGCTAAGGAGGAAAAATGAAGCAGAGAAGGGGATTGGGAAAATTGGGAGGGGCAGTTGCAATTTTAGATAGAACATTCAGGAAAGATCTCACTGAGAGAGAGAGAGAGACCCAAATGAAAGCAGGATGCCTGCCTGCAGATTTCTGGGATAAGACTGCTCGTGGGAGAAGGTGCAGAATCTGTGTGCATTCAGGGACGAGCATGGGTCTAACTGGAAAGAGGAGGAGGACTTCTGGGGAAGCAACATCCATGCTCACAGAGCATCTTTTTACTTTGGGATCTCACCCAGTAGAACCAACTGGGAGACTGCCGTTCATTTCACCAAGACTGTCATTGCCAAGTAGACCTCAGTCAGAAGATCTCCCAGCAGGTCTTCCCATCTTTGGGTCTGTGATTGTTAGCCATGGAGATAGTTGGGGAGATATGACCCTTTGTGGCTGCTTGCTCTGAAGAGTGTGACACTCCTTGAGAAGGTGGAGAAATGAGCCAGAGAGCCCATGGAGATTCCCTGACAATAAAATGCTTCCTGCCACTGTGACATGGACTAGAATACAAAGAAGATTCTTGTGAGGGTGGGTGGATCTGCAGTCCTGAAAGAGCAGAGAACCATGCATGCCAGACAAACAAGGGGTCTGAGGACAGGACAAAAGCAAAAGCATGACCAAAGACAGAAACCCATTGCTCAGAAATGATGGTGTAAAGTTGATAGTTTGGAGGAAAGAGAAGTCTTAAAATTTTATTTTGCTTCAGAGTGAACATTGCTTAGGGGAGCAGACACCTAAAATGTCTGTTGCCGGCAAGATTCTGGAACAGATTACTCATTCTGCTTCCCTTTTAAAAGGAATCTGATCACAAGAAGCTAGCATGAGTTTACTGAGAAATAGCAATTTCACACTAACCCTTATTTCTGTTTCTTTAAAGGAATACTGGATTAAACCATACAACGGTCATTATATTTTAAGGAAATTTTTGGCCAAAGATCAGAGAAGACCCCTCTTTTCTTGCCAGAACCTAAATTAATCAATAAGCTTTATTTATGAGGGGGTAAATAAAAAATAAATTTTAAAAATCACAATTCTAATAAAAAATAGACAACAAATCATAGTCCTTTTCAATAAAATCTAAAGATGGTGTTAATAAATACTCAGTTCTCTGCTAGAGAGATTATCCTATTTGAATAGTCTCAAAGGTATGAGCAGAACTTGGGACTGACTTTATTCCATACCTTTACTCCTTTCCATCCTAAGAGTGTCGGGGGGGAAAAAAAGGAAAAGAAAAAAAGAAATTCACCTAAGGCAGTGGTTCTCAAGGTGTGGACTCCAGACCCACAACATCCGCATTACCTGGCAACTTGTTAGAAATAGAGATTCTCAGGCCCTGCCTCGGGCCTGCTGAGTCAGACACTCTGGGGCAGAGGCCTTGCAATCTGTATGTCAATGAGCCCTCCAGCAGATTCTGATCCCACTGAGTCAGAGAACTACAGCTCTATAGTCATGGACAGCTTGTGGTACTTATGTAAGTTACCTTGTAACAGTGGAATGGCCTGGTCCTGTTGTACTCTGCTGTTAGCAAGAGTTCAATAATCCTCCTTGGTCCACAGCTGAAGGAGGCATTTTCACCTGACAAATAAATGGCCAAGAAGTCCCTGTGGCCTGCTAGACTACAGTCAGATATTAGACAGGATGTTCAAAGATGCAATTTGGACAAAAAGGGGAAATGTAGGGAGAACCTTGTGACAATCATTTGGGTCAGTAATGAGCTGACAGGCTATGTACCATATATTCTAAGGGAGCACCATCAACCCATATGCAGGATTCCAACAGTGTAACTCATGGCTCTGAACACTGCCTCACTGATTTATGTGTTTTATTACTAACCTGGGTGAAAATTCCTGTGATGTATCTCTCAGATTATCTAATAATGCAATAGGTTATTGATGACATTGTCTAACAAAATAGGATTCAAAACACTGGTAAACTGCTGCAGACAAATGGCAGGGATTTTTTGTTTTGTTTCACTTTAAGTGATGAATACATTTTTTTTTTTTTACATTTTTACATTGGAGACTCAAATGTGATGACTGTAAGTTAAAAAAAAAATGGTGGTGAGTTGACCCAGAAACTATGTTTGTGAAGAATTCTTGATGGTACTAGTTACCATAAGATCTCTAGGAGGAATCATGAGACATGGCGGCCACACATTTGACTTCAATATTTGATGACCTTACCAAAACTATTGGGTCTTAAATGAAGAAGGTCATAAGTTTGCCTTGCTCAGATCACACCTACAGAATTACACTTATGGACATCAGTAGGAGCACATTTCAGGAACATTGACCAGGAAATGGAAGATATGCAAAACCATGTTAAGAAGTACTGAGAAAGGGTATAGGGTATTTAACCCGAAGAAGACATGATTCAGAGGCCTTGCCAGCCATCTTGAAGTATTTGAAATACTCTCCTGTCCAAGTAGGAGCAGCTTTGTTTGGTGTGGCCATCAGGGATAGAAGCCAAATAAGGAAGAGACAATTGGGAAGACTCAATATACAAAAGATTTTCCCAAGAAACATAAAGGTTTCCCAGGTTGTAGTAACCTCTCTGTGGTTGGAGTGGTAAAATCTAGAAGATCACTTAGGGGGTGAGGTTGTGGAAATTCAAGCAGCATAAAAATAAACTGCCATTAAAGTCTTTAATCCCCATATCCTTGCATGTAATTGTCTTGGTAGCATGATGAGCATATAAAAAATAGTTAAATCTTGCACTGTGCTTACTATGTTTGGCATTGTTCTAAGCCTTTTGCATATATTCACTCATTTAAACAGGATGATAACCTTATGACGGAGGTACTACTATTGTCCCCATTTTACAGATGAGGAAATTGAGGCACAGAGAAAAAAAAGTAATTTTCCCATGACCATAGAGCCAGCATTCAGCAGAGCCAGAATTCAACCCAGACAATCCAGCTCGCACCCAGGCCACATTATGCCATCATGCTCTCCAGCATAGGCAGGAACTCTAGCTTGCCCACAAGAGTACACTGGCTAAAACAGACCAAGCAGCTCACATCAAGGGAAAGACACGTATGTATACATGTGCACATACACTTACATATACGTATAAACAGATGTGAATACGTAAGCATAAGGCCCTTCATTGGTTATGATCCAAAATCCTTGTGAACACAAATGCCTTAAACAAGAAAATCCTGGTAAAAATCATTATTAACTCCAGAAATTCAAGGCACCTAGCATTTTTTTCCTCCTTGTAGGTTTTGCATTTGCTGTTCCCTCTCCTGGAACGGTTTTTCTTGGGCTGTTTCCAAGATAGGCTCCTAATCAGGGAGGTCTATCCTGACCTCCTAATTTAAAACATCTCCTAATTTTCTCCCTCTCTGTGATGCTATCCTAACCTATTACTTAATAGTTCTTATCTCCATCAGATACTGTATTATTTATTTACTTTTTATTTTCTCTCTTCTTCATCTGCAATGTATCTCGATGTACAAAATCTGTGTACTTTTTGAATTAGTAAGTGGTTGAAGGGTTAAAAGCAATAGATGGGATCCTAAAATAAATATGTAGCTGAGTATAGGAATGAATAAATCAATGAATGAAGGAGTAAATTCTGGAAATTTCATATGATTAAAGATATTGCCTTCATATCACTTCACATCCATTAGGATGGCAGCTATTTAAAACAAACAAACAAAAAAGCCAAATTAAATGAAATAAACTAGAAAATGACAAATGTTGGGGAAGTTGCAGAGAAATTGGAACCCTTGGACATTGCTGATGGGAAGGTCAAATGGGCAGCTGCTATGGAAAACAGTATAAAGTGTCCTCAAAAAATTAAAAATAAGATTACCATATGATCCAGCAATTCCACTTCTGGGTTTATACCCAAAAGTGTTGAAAGCAGAGTCTTGAAGAGGTATTTACACACTAATGATCATAGCAGCATTATTCACAATAGCCAAGAAGTGGAAGCAAACCAAGTGCCCATGGACAGATGAATGGATAAACATGTGGTATCTACATCAATGGATTATTATTCAGCCTTACAAAGGAAGTTCTGACACCTGCTACAACATGGATGAACCTTGAGGATATTATGCTAAATGAAGTAAGGCAGTCACAAAAAGACAAATACTATATGAAATCACTTACTTGAAGCATCTAGAGTCGTTGAATTCATAGAGACAGAAAGCAAAATGGTGGTTTTCAGAGTCTGGGAGGAGGAAGGAAGGGGGTTTTGTTGTTTGATGGTTCTGAAGTTTCAGTTTTACAAGACGAAAAGAGCTCTGGAGATGAATAGGGGTGATATTTTCCCAACAATGTGAATGTACTTACTGCCAGTGAATGGCACACTAAAAATGGCTAAGATGGTAAATTTTATGTGTATTTTATGTGTTTATTTGTATGTGTATTTTATCACAATCAAAATAATAATAATAATAATAATAATTATAGAATATACCTTCTTCATGAGCCTGTGAGGTTTACATTTTTTCAATTTGAGCAAAGCTACTACTTTCTTTCTTAACCAGGTGCCACGTGCAAATGTCTCAGGAGACACGCTCATTTGTGAGAATGTTACCATCTCATACTCACCTTCAAAATTCTGTGCAAGGCTACCCCTGGCCTCACTAATTCAGGTTCTTGGGAACTTTCTTGCCTAGGAAAGTGATGGTGCAAACTCCAGGAAAAATATTTTCCCATCACCTTTTCTTATTTGAAAGACACATTTTTTTCCAGAACAAAGACCAATTAGCTTGTCGACATGGAAGTCTTACGTTTCTTCTTCTAAATATCTTTACAGTCTGCTAATTGGATTAAATGTTGAGGTCACGTGATTTCTACTGCCTATGTATATAGTCATTTATTTTCTTTCGCTTGAGTAATTTAGGTAGAATCTCATGTTGGGGTTAATTTCTTCTTGGTTTGTTCAGGGAGGGTGAATGCTGTTCAGACACCTGAGATGCACTGCTCAGCAGTCCTCGGGTCACTCATATGACCTGTGTGGCATCATGCTTTTGGGCACAGTCCTTATGCAGACAGCATGCACACATTACGGACCGAGGGCCGAAAGCTGGGGGCTGGGGTGGGAGTGTTGACCTCTGAGCCTCCTACTGTGGGCTCTTGTGCTTTCTCACTGCAAATGTTGTGGCTTGGCTCCCAGCACCTGGGAGTATACACCTGTAAGGCATCTAGATGCATGATTTTCTCCCATCCCAGCTTTCCAGAACCCTCCTTGCTTCACCTACTTTGCATCTGTTCATCCTTGCCTTTGGTGAGTTTCTTTTGCCTTTGGTGAGTTTCTTTTTCTGACCTTGCTCCTGGCCCTGTCCCCACATTTCATACGCAGATATCCTAAGTTTTTTTTTTTTCCTGCCAGAGTTTCTCTTTAGTTATTTGCCATGAATGTGTCCCCAAGGCTGCATAGCAGGGACATCTGGCACACAGCTGCTGGGCAGGAGTCCACCTTGCTGGCCCTCTCCTCAGGGCCCCTGAGATCCCATCTCTATTGTCTGTATCACTCTCCCTCTTTCTATCTAGGACACTGCTGTTGCCTGAGTTACAGAGCTTGTAGATGTTTAGAAAGAGGTTGGGCTCTGAGGACAGCTTGCATCCCTTGAGCCTCAATCCTTCTGGTGTGACCTTCCTTGTGATGCTTAGGCTGGACCATCACCCTGGCAGTTCTCACCATGCACACTCTTGGGCACACTTCCCACTGCTGATGAGTAGGTTACTGAGAGCCCCAACAGTAGCAAATTAACTTGCAAATAGTTCTTTCTAATGTGACAATGCTTCCGAGGGCTAATCCCATTCTCTCTCAGTTCTGCAGATTTCCAGAAGGAAGTCTGAGTCAGGAGTGCGGTAGCCACTGTTCCTTTTTGCACTTGCTCATTTCGCTTTGTGCCTATTTCCACTCATAGCCCCACCGTTTCACAGGCGCACACTTCCTTTGCACCTACTTTCAGAAACAATTGGCAACAATATCCTTCTAAATTCCTACCTCTGCTAGCTAGACTGATAATACTGTTAGGTTGCTTCTTTCTCAGTTGCCTGTTTTCTCCCAGAAATTACTCATGTCAAGTTGAAGTCTGTTTCCCTGTTGGCTGGAACAAGCAGAACTGAGGAATACATCCTCAGTGTGTGGCTGGCTGTCCCTCTTTCCCTCACCTACAAAGAAACTTTCTGTAGCATCTGATCAGCACAAGTGAGTACCTGAAACTGTCTAGCTGGTTGTCTGAGTTTGTGAACGGTCTGAGTCTGTGCATGGTCACCCCGGCCATCCCCTGGACTCTGCAGAGCACATGCATATTTTCTCAAACTTGCACTCTTTACTCTTTTGCCTTTTGTTGATTAAATTTGGGAAGACTCATAATTACTGTGACATAAATGTGTTCAACTGTGGAAATCCTGTCCTTAGAAGAATCTGGCATAGCCTCCTGTAGTCAATCAAGGGCTTCAAAGAAAGCAACTAGGGGCATCTAAAGTGACAACAGTTGCCTGACAAATTGCCATTTCAAATCCCTTTGAACTAGAAGAGCGAACTTAATAGCTTTCAGCCACTGATTGTTATTCTTTAAACGGGGCTTTTCTTCTTGTCTTTTGGGTCATCTGCTGAGCCCTGCTTCTGCAGCCTTGGAGACAGTTCTTGCCCCCAGTTTTGGTTAAAATTGAGATATTTCATACTGTTTAGTGGCTGCCATTTGAATTTTGTCTTCAACTGGCCAAGTCAATTATGCTGCTGGAACAGCGCCAGGATAGTCTTTACTACCAGTGGGGATTACTGTCAGCAGCCACATTGGAACCAAACACATTTTTGTTTAAGCAGCAATTTTAAATTAACATCGGATACAGAGACCTAGCTTCTGAGACCAGGATCTCACCATGGGTGGGGGGACCAAGGTGGATGGAGCACTGTTCTGTACCAGATGCTTCAGGTATAAGGATGAGTTTTATTTCATCCCTGAACCATGTTCTGAAGCAACACTATGCAATACAGCAGCCACTGGTCATCAGTGGCTATTTAAAATTTCTATTAATTGAAATTAAATAAAAAGTAAAAACCAGTTTCTCAGGCTCAGTAGACAGATTTCATGGGCTCAATGGCCACAGGTGGTCAGTGGCTACTGTGCTGAACAGCGCAGATAAAGAACATTTCCCTCATTACAGAAGTTTCTATTGGAGAGTACTGCCCTAAAGTAGGATTTTTTTTCATTGTTCAGATGCAGAAGATTTGATGCAGATATGCTAAATAATTTAACCAAGCTCACTTTGTTAATGCATGTTACTTTGGGACTCAGAGTCAAAACTCCTGGAGTCATTGCTCATGTTGGCTTCCTCCCACATTCCCTCCTGCCATGGGGCTTCTCACACCATGACCTCTCTTCTTAAGATATATATGGTCCCTTGACCCCATCTCCACCTCCACCTTTCACCTAGTTAACTGCCATGCATACTTCCATGCTCAGGCCCATGTTCCTTTCTCTGAGGATGCCCCTTTGCATGGGTCAGGACTCACCATTCCACCCTTTGTCATCCTTTTCAGTGTGTACTTATCCATTTCCTTGTAATTCCGGGTAATCAGATTGGTTTCTTGGCTAAACTTCTACAAGGAGCTTTTGCAATCTGCTTCTTACGTGGATACCTATGTACACATATAAACACACATACATATGCACCTTTTGACTTCTCTATTGTATGTAGTGAAGCTAAATGGGCTTTTAGAGAAGTCTTTCAGCTAGAATTAAGCAAGATCTTTGATGCAGGATTGAAACTCCCCCTCCTTGTCAGCAAAAGCAGTCCACAACTAACCCCATGCATTGCCTAAAGGTCAATATTTACATTCCAACTTTTCTTTTGGAGCCAGTCATAATCATAAATTTCTTTTCTCAGCCAAAGCCACCTGTAACAGATGGTGGCAGTGCTTGCCCATTTCCTCCTGGCCTGACCACCTGACGGGAGAAGTGCTGACTCTCTTTACTTGGCTTTTTCTCTGGAGCCTTGAAAGTTGACTCTGTCTGAGAACAGAAAAGGCTGAAAGGACCCTGGGACAGCCTTTAACCAAAGACTGATGGGGGTTGGTGTGCTAATACTCCAGCTCCAAGCCCCTGAGATTGAAAAACCAAGATGCATGTTTCATGTCACTTTCCAGAGTTTCTTTGCGGCATTAGGGACCAATTACCCAAAGTAGCAACTTGCTTGATAGGTCCCTTATAGCTCTTTCCCTTCTCACTTTCCTCTTGGGGTCCCCTGGGATCACCTCTCAAATAAACACTTGTGCTCAGATCCCCTATTCATAAGTAGCTTGCTATACAGTTGAAAACCACAACACACATATCCCTCATATACAAGATAAGGAGTAACATGAAGAAGGAAAGGGGCTCCTGGGTGGCTCAGTGTGTTAAGCAACCAACTCTTGATTTTGGCTCAGGTCATGATCTCAGCATCGTGAGATTAAACCCCACATCGGACTCCATGCTAGGCATGGAGTCTGCTTGAGGCTCTCTCTTCCTCTCCCTCTACCCCTCCCCACTGCACTTGCACATGCACACTCTCTCTCTCTCAAAACAACAAAACAACAAACCAACAAACCAAAACAAAACAAAACAACCCACGAGAAGGCAACGAAGAGGGGAGGGAAAATACATATTGAGAGTCTACTTTGTTGGATTTCCAAGACAGTGTTTCACATAATCCTACACAAAGCCTTGCAAAATATCAGGATCACATAACTGAGGAAGAAACAGGGGCTCAGAATCACAGTATACCCTGGGGCCATGTTCTGAACAAGTTCTATGAAGCTCTTCCATGTGACTTCTCTATGTGATACTATTGAACAGCAAATATGCAATGTAATTAATATGTGATCGTACATAGCAGGAATGTTTGGGATTGGAATGACCAGATGGTGTTTCTTGGAAGCCTTGACATGGAGGGATCCTTTGGTGAGGAGGGTATTTGACAGGGCATTCCGGGAAGCAGGCTCAGATTCAGAGGCCAGAATGCGTATTTTGGCTTCACATGTTTTCATTCATTTCTGAACGTATTTTGCCTTTGGCTTCTCAGATCCTAAGACTTTTAAAATAACATATGTCAAAATACTTACCTTTTCTGCTATTGCTATTGGGGAACTGAATTAACACCTATTAAAAGGAGGTGCCTCCTTGTGAATTGTTGGGACCGTTTTCAATAAAACATAAAAGAAGATAGTTGTTATTTTTAGAATCATATAAAGAAAACAAAGCTGACTGGCCAGGCATCTCAGAAACATAGAAGTAAAAGTAAAACCAGAGTTTCCATTGGGGGTGGAGGAAAGGCCCACATCAGCAAGCGTTCTGTAACCAGTGCCAACTGACAAATACCAGTGAGCATGTGCCATTGAGCAATGTTCTGTCATCAGATTCCCATGAAGGCTGGTAACACAACTAACATTGTGCAAAGAGCCGTGGGAATGGTGTAAACACCAAGAATAAAAATGATTCTGTTGACTTTGCAGCCCCATTGTCTAAGTGATGAAGGACCCATTGTAACTGGTAGTTCACAGATTGCATTTCTGACTGCACCTATGTGCAGGTATAAGTGTCAAAAAAATATATGGCTCTAGTTTGAGGCTCTCAGTAACATAAACCTTGCATTCTCTGGTCCCCATGGGGATCTGCGCTGGACTTAAGGGGTACAGATAGTCTGTCCTGCCTGAAGGCCAGGGAGCTGGGTTCTTAGACATCTCATCAGTCTGTCACTGGCTCCAGGTTGCTCTCTGGGAAGTTGGTGTGGGAACACAGATGCCCAGAAATATGGCCATAAAGAGCCCTTCCAACAGGTCTCCAGGCAGGCAGTGAAACATACCCCTGGGGCTCTGGGTCAGCCTCTGCTCCAGGGTCTTCTGTAGAGACTTCTCAAATCTCACTTGAATCTGTAGCCCCCAGATGTGGAGGCATAAGGGGTGGCAGGCAGGAGGTGGGGAATGGGAAAAAGGAGAGGGAAGGGCTCTCTGTATATCTTACTACTGAAGTCTGCCTTTGAAAGTCTACTCTCTGCCTCAGGAAACCTGATCCTTCACCCAGGAAGTGATCTTTCCTCTTCACTCACCTCAAAATCTGAGTCACAGGTGGTGTAACATGGCCAGGCCCAGCATGAGCAACATTGTGGGTATCTCCTCTCTCACCCCCATGCGAGATGGAGGGGTGGTTTATTCATGTGAGTGAGATGGAATGCATTTCCTTTGCTCCTCTGTGTTTTCATAGTTTTCTCTACCCCACTGGTAGGCCCTCTTTTTTCAGCATTAAAGAAAGCACACCTTCTAGAGACAAGTACTACTAATCATATGGAGACAACAGAGCCTAAATCTATATTGAGGAAAAGCTAGGTGTGTAATTAGCAAGGCATCCATCCCTCTCTTGCAGTCATAGTGCTGACTACCATGTTGATTTCTTGCCTTCTCTTCATGGAGGTTCCAGCATTGTGCTGGGCCCTTGAGGCTGCTCTCTCTGTTTTCCTCTGGAAAGGCACTGCTCTTGATGAAATTCTTAGTAATTATGCAGTCCCACCTATCAATAATAACAATGACAAACTGTGACATTTATGTAGGGAAAGGACATCATTTCTGTTCTTGTTAAGATGGCCCAGTAAGGCAGCTATTTTCAGCCTTTGTTCACTCAACAATGAACACTAACTATCTCTCAAGTATAGCTCTGGATCAAAAAGCAATGAGGGTAGAGGGAAAAAGAAGGGGAAAAGTCACAGATCAGGGTTAAGGTTGAAATATGGGGTGTGAGCTTCCAGAGAACTTTGAGGGAATTTCTGAAGATTTTGACAAGTGTGGCTGTGGGTAATGAATTTGATCCCCTTCAATGGTAAAATGGTAGAGACAAACAACCATTGGATTCCTCTCTGGTCACTGTGCTGACTGGGCTGGGGTTCCTTGAGTTTACTTCATGTGGACAGTAGACCACAGGGGTCATGGATTATTTTACTTGGGTCCAGATACACACACACACACACACAGGTATGATATATGTATGTACACATATATGTATAAATATAAATGTATACATATTGTTGTATTTAATCTTTAACTAATGCTATGATCTAGATGCTGCCCTTTACAGAAAACTGGGACTTCCTGATATTAAATAGCTGTACACTTTACCTCAGATTTGGTGCCTTCTTCATCACATTCTTCTGAAATCTCTGGATTTACCAAGAACCGTCACTCTCCCTCCAGAACTTCCATCCAAATTGAGAATATATTAGATAGAATCTTCCAACAGAAAAGGATAGAAATCCCAACCAAATAAGCTTAAGCAAAGAGACAAATGTACTGATGCATGGAAATGGAACGACCATGAGCAGTCATCACCAGAATCCAAGTTCTCAAATGATGCTATTATCATGTGCACCTCCATCACTTGGCCCTGCTTCCTTTTTGTTAATTTTGTTCTTAGGCAGTCTCTCGGCAAAGGTGAGAACAGATGAGAGAATGCCAACGTCCGACTACCTGTTTGATTGGCCTTGGTAGCCGCCACTCAGGTGGAGAAATCAGAGACATGCACTGTACCCTAATGCTCTTCAGCCTGAAAAGCCTCATTTTCTATTTATATAAATTCCAAATGTTTGTTTTTCATTGTTTTACCTTTGTTCTCATGTTTCTTCTTGCACAAATCTCTGAACTTTCTCTTAAAGCAAGAGCAAGTTTTGTCCTGCCCCCAGTGACTCTTAACTCTATTTACATGTTTGTTTTTTTTCTAATTATAATGCAGGGACAGAGTATCAGAGTAACCAGGGATATAGTCAGTGAAGCTTGTATTTTACAATACTTTCCAAAACTCTAATTCTACTCAGTAAAATACCGGGTGCTGGGCTCTCTCAATACTAAGGGTTGTAAGAAGGTGAAACCATTGATAAGTCTACCAGCCTCTTCCCCAAGTAGTGACTGTCATCCCAAACTCTGCTTTACCTGCATGCTTTTGTCTAAATATTAGTATATTTTTTCTACTAATACCTTTCTTTCTCCCAACACAATGGATTCCCCATAGTGAGTGTCTACTCAACAAAATCCACTTTGGCTCTGGAATGCAGGGAAGGAGCTTTGGGCACACCAGGACTAGGGCAGTTCTGAAAGATGAAGAGCAGATGGGACTATATTGAGAGAAATCCACAGAACCAAGTGGTCTGCAGTCCTGTACAGGCAAAGGAGCATACTTGCAAGCAGTTTTTCCCTGCAGCACCCCAGGTTAGAGGCAGTGAGGCTGGGTGAAGTGGCCTGTGGGCAGCAAAGTGCTGGAGGGTAGAACAGCTGTGCTAGGGTCTGCTTCTCAGAGGGACTGAAGCAACAGAGCAGTATGTATGAAAGTGTTGGGCAAACTTGCCTGGTATCACTCATGCTCAAATAAACTACTTGCACTGGAATCCTTGTCTCATGATCTCTTTTTGGGGGGAATTCAATCTGAGATGGCATCTACCTCTAATATACCATCATGCAGGCACCAAGGAAAGACAGAAAGCGCAATGAGGTAACAGTGAGTTCCACTTAGAGGGAGTTCCAAGGAAGACTTCTTGGAGGTGGTGACATCAGAGTTGAGGGAAGAACAGTCACTGAAGGTTTTGGAGATGAGAAAAGGCAGGCACATAAAGCAGAGAATCAGCTCAATGAGTTTCCTCTCTGCAAATCTTATTTATAGAATACATATGTACATACATACATAAATATTATATACATGCATATATGTGTGTATGTACCTGTGCATATATGTACATATGCATATATGTGTGGGAATGGGTATGTGTGTGTACATCTGATAAGATTTAAACTATTAACTCCATCTGTTAATATTTGAATTTTAGCTGATATTAAACATTCAAACAAAAGATGAAATATCAGATGCTTCATGGTAAACGAAAATGGATTTGGAGTTTTCTTCTCCTGGTTCTGCTTTTGGTCACAAGGAATACAAGGGGAAAAAGAAGCATTTATATTTATAATCCCCCAATTCTTTCTAAGGACATTGGGTGCTTGTAATCACAAGGTCCCTTAAGGCTTAACAGGAACAAGTGTCCACCAACGCGGTTGTGGCTGACATATGAGCCGGTCTGGGGAAACCCAAGATTGTTGGGGGAGGAGGGGAAGGAGCAGAGTGAAAAGTGGGGCAGAGAAGACAGAAGTTGGAAAACTCGACACCGTGTTAGGGGGAGGAGAAAGGTTTAAAAAGTGATCTAGTTTTTACATGGTCAAAAAGGGAGATCTGGGAAAGGTGGTTTTATGGAGACAACCCATCTGAGAAGACATATTTCAGATCTTATTCCTTATGTATCTGTTCCTTGCTCTCCCCACTTTGGCACTACCTAGGTTCTCACCTGCTTGGACAGTAGGTCTGCATTTATGGGGCCAGGCTTTTATACAAAATGGAGTGGGGAACAGTGGGATAGCCCAAAACCTCAGTCAACACTTCCCTTATCAGCATGGAGCCCAAGGCCGAGAGCAGGAGGTCTGGTAATGTCTCAGGTAATGTCCCAGGTGTCAGAGTTCATGGCAGTCATCACATGTAGTTACCCCATGAAAGAGGTACTGTCACCCTCACCCTTGGGGATGGCATGAGCTGGGGGATACATGAAGCCCAAGCAAATCACCCTGGAACATTAATTTCTCACCAAAAATGCACAAACAATAGCTAATAATTTAACTGGTAATTTAAATGCTTAAAAAATACTAAAAGAAATGTGGATGTGCTATGGAACGGAATGCAATTTGTAGAAATTAAAAAAAAATAAGCCCCAAAGAAGCGCTTTGGTGGTGACAGGCTATTTTGGACTAAGTGCCCCAAGACTCCCAGGAATATACATCCAAATCCTCTGATGTTAGAAGAAGGACATTTGGTTGAACATTCTGAAAACTTTTCTAGAAAAATATTGAGCCGAGACCCCAGCTTCAGGGTCTCCATCTGTCCCTTCATTTTGTAAGGTTATAAATTCATTTTCAAGTTCAACTAAAATAAGCAGTATGCCTGTTATGGGCCATTTCTTGGAGATTCTGAAAT
Source organism: Zalophus californianus (assembly GCF_009762305.2). Taxonomy (NCBI): domain Eukaryota; kingdom Metazoa; phylum Chordata; class Mammalia; order Carnivora; family Otariidae; genus Zalophus; species Zalophus californianus. The sequence goes on from NC_045602.1 coordinate 92,612,990, forward strand.
AATATCATCGAGGTTCTGCTCCTCTGGGTACACAGACAAGTAAGTGCCTTAGAAGACACTGTTGGATCATAACATCATAGACATTGGGGAGGGTATATGCTATGGTGAGCGCTGTGAATTGTATAAGACTGATGAATTACAGACCTGTACCTCTGAAACAAATAATACATTATATGTTAAAAAAAAAAAGATAGTAGGAAGGGAAAAATGAAGGGTGGGAAATCGGAGGGGGAGACGAACCATGGGAGACTATGGACTCTGAGAAACAAACTGAGGGTTCTAGAGGGGAGGGGGGTGGGGGGATTAGCCTGGTGATGGCTATTAAAGAGGGCATGTATTGAATGGAGTAATGGGTGTTATATGCAAACAATGAATCATGGAACACTACATCAAAAACTAATGATATAATGTATGGTGATTAATGTAACATAATAAAATAAAATAAAAAGAAGACACTGTTGGACCTTTGGCCTATGCTCAAGGTCCCCAGTGCTTAGTTCCAGGTCTTTTTGCCTAAGAACTTCCTCTGGCTGAGAGTGTGCTTTGCCCAAAGTTTGAAGGGGGCTAGACATACCAGGGAGTTCATGTTCCAGAAGCAACCTCTTAAAAATGAGGCACCTTGGCACCTCATTCAGTAGATCAATGGACCAGCTTCCTTGCTCTTTAGTGGGACAATTCTCTGAGGTGTGTTCTTACAATGAACCCATCTGTCCACAGGCATAACTTGCTCCATGCCTTACCTTTTATAGGTCCTCCTTTCTTCCCATCTCCCACCGGTGGCTCCTCAAGTTCTGTCCCAAGTCAAGTGTTGGGCACTAGAATCCTTGTCTCAGGGCCTGTTTTTTTTTGGGGGGGGGAAGTGGGGTGGGGAAGTAAGACAGCATCTGTCATGCACTGTGAGAAACTGTAATGGATGTGTAATGCAAAACTAGGAAGCCTGAAGAGAGAATAATGAATTCCAAGGCAGAATGCTGAAGTGGGAGGCAGAGGGAGCAAAGTAAATTTCTCAGAGTGGTGCCATTACAGCTTAGTGAGGCATGGTGAGTTGGAGTTTACCACACGGTTGCAGCAATGAGAAAAGTACACAGAAGTAGAGGGAAGAGGATGCAAGGCCATGAAGCACGAGGACACTTGTTGACCTGGGGAGCAGTAAGAGCCTATTGGAAGCCTTATTTGTTTCATCTGCACAATGGGGGTGGGGCCAAATAGCCTTCTAGAACCTGTTGATCCCTAATATTCTGTAATCCCAGCTTTAGCTCTTACTCGGGGAAAGTGACTGGAGGCCAGGATTGTGGAGTACCAACTCTGCCAGGAGCCTTCAAAGAATTTTGCTTAGCAGCACAAAGTAGGAGCAAAGGAGAAAGAAGGAGGGCAGACAGCCAGCACCACTACAAAGGGCCTGCTTTTAATTTAAGTCACATTGGGTGAAGAGTCTCAGTTGACCAGGATGCAGAAGAAGGGGTAGACAGGGTGTTCATGGCTGTGCCTTTTGGAAGGAAACTGAGTCTAGAGGAGAGAGAGAAGGAACCTGGGGACAGGAGAGTGTAAGAGAGGGTATATCTCCAAATGGAAAATTGTCTTAAAAAATGAGTGAGCTAAATGGAATTATTAGCAGAAAGACACTAGATGACAGCTTTCTCCAGAGGCTTGGGGTGCAGGGTGGGTGGAGATGGCTTCACGCTGCTCTTCTTGGAGTGGTCCTCCCTCATGAATGAAATACTGCCATGCTTGCTGGAGATCTTACCACAGTGGGTTTAATAGCCATGAGTCAAGATGCAGAATTTATACAATATTGAAAAGGAAACTTCTTGGATTTATTCAGGTGCACACCAGATGTTGTGCTGGCATTCGCCCTGCAAGGAGGGACCCTTGGAAATCAACTGCAGGCCCTGGAATCCCACACTCCTTCCTAGTTAACCCTTAGGAGACCACAGCTACCAACTCTGACACCATACGTTGTCAAGAGGGGCTAGTGGCCATAAGTCAGGCAGTCAGCAACATTTATTCAATGTTCTACATGCAGAGCCATGCCCAAAGCACAATAGGTAATATGCAAGAAGTATCAGGAGGGGTATCTGTGCTGCAAAGAATTTATTTAATCTGTGTGATACGATCTACATACAGGATAAATGGTTGTGATAATTTGCATGTTGAATTCATTTAACTAATTGTAAGGTCCTCTATTAGGGAAAAAATGTCAACTGTAAATCTGTATTCTCAGAGTTTTTATGTGTGTGGTTGGGGACCCTAATTTGGAAGCTCACAGGAAAAGGGGGTCATGCTTTAGCCTTCATTGTACTCTTTCCGCTACCCAAAGTCTCAGGTGATGTACACAGCAGGTGTCTAATAGATGTTCCTTGTTGTGAAATTCCTCAGGGGACCTTGGGTCCACTCTTTATGTGCCACATAGCTCTGTCCATGTCATATGACATCTCTGGGCCACGGTTTTCTCATCCATAAAATGAGAGATATTCTCAAGATGAAGTCTTCCCTTTCTCTCCCAAGAAATACCATGAAATCCAAACCTGTCCTAGGGAAGAAGCAGCTAGTGAAACCCACATGGGTTGAATTCAGTCATGAATTCAGGTGTAAAGTTGGTTTTATGGAAAGGATATCCCCTTGTTGGCATAGACTATCTAAGAGTGTCCCTGCAGTGTTTCCCCCGATCTTGTTTGGGTATGAGTCATGCAGCATGGCCCTTATTACTATAGAGCAAGGAAGCACTTGAAAATTGGTTTCACTGACCACCAGAGAGGGCAAAGCACTGTGGTCTCAACAAAGCCCTTGGACCTTAATGCTTTGGGTGACAACTGGATTAAGTGTTTGCTTAAGGAGACTCCTAGGTAAGAAGTAAGTCCAGAGCATATTCAGTTATTAGAAATGACAAAAAAAAAAAAGGTGATTGTTAGAATTGGCAGACCAAAAAATAATGGAAGAAAGTTATTTTCTATGCTGCATTGATCAAGGCAAAGCAATCTGAATCTGGAAGTTCTGGCATGCTTTGGCATAAAGTCCTTGGGGCCCAATAAGGTGTATTATCATAAGCAGTAGGCATCCATGACTGTGTCTCTCTTTCTAGCACTTTCTTTCAGGTGAAATGTGTATTTCTCCCATTCAGCCATTGGTTCTGTTAAGACTATCAGTCATGAGTCTCTGATATCTTGGACACTGGTGGGCTGAACTATCTAAACTGAAACAATCAAAGTCTTCTATGAAAATTCTTTTAACTGGAATTGATATGGAGGGTCCTAATTCCTCCATGGTCCCAGCATTGCAAGGAGGCAAGTCCCAGCATTCTGGAAGAAGCCATAACTCCAGCTTCCCCTGACAGCCAGCCAGGGATGAAGAGGCAAGCACACAAAGAGAACAAGGACAGGAGACAGAGTTCCAGTCCTTGGTCACCCCTAGGGCCAACTCCAGCCCCTACTCTCCAACTGCCTTCTTGAAGTTTGGTGTTCTTTTTTCCCTCTCCTATTTTAAAGTGTCTTTCTTTCATTTGCAAATGTAGAAATCCTAAATGAAAGAATTTGCAAATGGAAGAATCCCTGCTCTGTGTGTAGGCACACACCTTCTCAGAGGTCCTGGAATAATAACTTGCCATTTATTGCCACCCTCAGAGTCTAGATTGCTCTGCCTCTGGCTCCATCTGTGGTTTCTTAACCTAGGAAGGCTGGAAGAAACAAGTGGATTTGCCCATTGTGAGAAAGGTGCTGAACATTCTTCCTATGGGAACAGTATCTCCAGAACACTCTAAGGAAGGTGAACCAGCTCAGGTATCTAGGAATTGTGATTTTATCCTTGTTCAAATAGCCATCCTTCTAGGTGGCTGTCAGAAGATAGGGACAGAAGCACAACTTCAGAAGAAGGTTAGATCTGCCTTTGCCCAGCATGATGAGAGGCCTTTCAGATAAAAAGGAAGAAATGATGACAGGAGAAGCCAAACAATGAACTGTGTTGGATTAGACAAACCCATCTGCATCCAAACTTGGTGAAACAATCATTCATCATTTTTGAAAGCAGATTTTAGTCTACTGTTGTGGCTTCTCCAGGGGCCTAGAAGGTACTGGACATAGTCCTTTTTGTGGGATGTGTAATATTTCTTATAAAATTTCTGACTGATAGATGTTGAAGGCAAGAGAATATTCAGTAAACTATCTCCTAGTAACCGAGGCCAGAGAGAGGCCACAAACACCTAACTCTTAGCACTCCCGAGATCTGAATCAATAAATATTTGAGGCTCTTGCCAGTTTTCAAGGCTCTTGCTTTAGGAATGTGTTTAAGATTCAAGAAAGAAAAGAAGCAAAGAGAATATTCACCTGTGAGCCAGAGTCAGAGTCAGAGCCCAAATCAGGGATTTTGAAGGCTTTCCTTTCCTTACAAAGTGCAGTCAGAACTCCAGGGATACCACAAAAGCTTTCAAGGTAGGGCTTTTTACATATCTCCAGCTGCACCTTCCTTTTTTATTTCTTACTTTTTGTTTCTGTTCACTTCCTGCCTCCTTTTGAGGAATTGCTCTTTAGGATACAGAGAAATGGGATACTTTAATACTTGAAGTGTAAAATTCATATTAGCAGTTCAAAGGAAAATTTGGCTATGATCTACTTATTTCTCTCCCAAGTGTAAACCCTAAAGAAACTCCCATGCTGCACAAGGAAGAATGTTCATTGAAGCACCTTTTTTCCCTTATTTTTTGGTTTTTCTTAGATGTTTTTTATTTGAGTATAGTTGACATGCAATGTTACATTACTTTCAGGTATACAACATAGTGATTCAACAGAAGTACCTTTTGTTTTTTTAGTACTCTAAAACTGAAATAATCTAAATGTCCATCCATTGACAATGAAGTAAATTGGAGGTGTATTTTAATTACTGCAAGTTGTTAAAACCAGTGAACTACATCTACTTATTTCAGCATAGACGACTTTGTAAAGCCTAACACTGAGAAATAAAGCAAATTGCAGAAATATTATATGCAAATAATACCTCATTTATATAAATTAAAAAAATGAAAAGACATTTTTTATGGGTACATACATATATATTATGAATTTTAAGATATGGATAAGAGATATGTGAACCATCTTCAGAAAGAGATTTCTTTGGTGAAAGAAGCCAACGGGATAGTGGTGAGTTATGGTATCAATGAACATTGTATGTCTTATTTTAAGAAGGTCCAAGCAAATATGGCATCATTTTTTTGGATGTTCCTTTGAAAAATGTGGGTGATGTGTGCACGGGTGCTTGTAAGACTCATCAATAAACTCTGAAGTATTTGATAATTGAAAAGGTTTTGAAAGAACTAAGATCTGATAGAACAGCAAATAGAAACAAACAATGGATATAATATTAACATAAAATAGTGCAGAATTAAAGGGTAAAATCTAAACAGCAAAACTCCTACTTTATTTTCACCTTCTATTTTAATTTATATCATCTCTGTTTAGGATTTTATGAACACTTCAATTTGGTAATCATATTGTATGTCTTTTTACAAACCACCTCAAACCCTTTTTAGAATGAGGCAAAGTTTAAATAAACAAATAATGGAGTGCCTGGGTGGCTCAGATAGTTAAGCATCTGCCTTCAGCTCAGGTCATGATCCTGGGGTCCTGGGATCGGCCCCGCATTGGGCTCCCTGCTTGGCAGGGAGTCTGCTTCTCCCTCTGCCTTTCCCCTGGCTTGTGCTCTCTCTCACTTACTCTTTCTCTCTCTCAAATAAATAAAATCTTTAAAAATAAATGAATAAATAAACTGATAAAGCATCCAGCCCTTTTCATAACTAAATAATTAATCTTAGTCTTTCTAAGACATATTATATGCCTTCTACCATTATTTTGGTCACTTTAATTATATAGAGAGGGTCATTATTACTTGTGGCTAAAGGATAAGTCTTGAAGACATTTAGGATGAGGTCAACAAACTTCTTCTTTAAAGGTCCAGATAGTAAATATTTTAGGCTTCACCTGCCAGACAGTCTCTGTTGCAACTACTTGATGATACGTTGCTGCAGGAAAGCAGCCATAGACAAACTGTAAATGAATGGGTGTGGTTGTGTGCCAATAAAACTTTATTTACAAAAGCAGGCAGCAGGCTGGGTTCAGCCAAGTGCCATAAATTTGCCACCTCTTATTTAGGAGACAGTACTCTCCAAGGAATTTTATAGGCTATCCTGAGGAGCATTTCAAGCCGTGCCTTCCTGGAAGAAGCCACAAGAGCCACAAGATAAATCACACCTTGGTTCTTTGTTTAATATGGACAAGAGCTTTGACTTCCCAAACTCCCTGGAATAAGGCATTTTCTTGTATTTGTTTTTATTTTAAGCAGCTCTTCATCTGTACAATTTCAGTTTTCCCCCTTAAAGAAGTGCATCATCATTTCCAGAGACTTCATACTTTCTTTAAAGTCATTAAATCTGTGACTTGGTTAAGTCTCAGGAAAATTCTGTCTAAGAAGCTGTGGCACCCTAACTAGAGAGAAGACCCATCAGCAGTGACTTGCCCAAGATGGGATCCCTGCAGGATCCAGCTGCAGCATTCAGCGGCAGCATCCAGGTGCCAGTCCCCTCCCCTACAGACTCCCATGGAGCAGATATTTAGCCAACCACTCAAAAGCATGAAGAGAAGGGGAGAAAAATACTCATTCACTGTTTCTTTCATTCATTTGACCAATATTTCCTGAGCACCATTTATGGATCTGACCATGCTGGGCATGAAGAATATGGGTGTGAACAAAAGAGTCATTGTGTTTTCCCCACAGAACTCAAATCAGCATCTCTGCAGCAGAGATTTGGAAGGAGAATGTCAAATATTAAAACAAACCAGGACTCTAATTCAGCTGGCCATTCTCATTCAGCTTGAAAGCTGATTGGAAAGGAAAGGCAAAAGCACATTTTGGGTAGCATGTACATAACCAGAAACATAACAATTTGAAATCATCCCATAGCCATGGACACCTGAATGTAAAAGGATCTAGGACATTGGCCAAAATATCAATTTTGTTGGAGAAATTCCTAACTGGAGTTCAAGGGGGACTTTTACCTGAATAGGATTAGTGGTACTTTCATGATTATTTTTGTTATTATTACTTAACTTTATGAGTATTGCCAGCCGATCTTAGATAATTTGATTACACAGAAGTCAGGCTTTTGTGTTTGTTTTGGTTTTGGGGTTTGTTTGTTTGTTTGTTTGTTTGGCAGAAAGTGGTAGCCTCCAAAGAAATTAGAGGTGGGTGACTTCTCCTCCCACAACCTGGTTCCTAGGCCACAATGAAAACCAGTTTCAGATAAAATTCTGACACACACACACTTTTAAAATTAAACAGTTATTGTCAGGCAAAACCAGAAGTAGTTCATACAAGCTGTTCTGCTGGCTCTATGAAGTTCTCACCCTGTCCTTGTAGGCAGTACAACCACAGCCTCACTTGGATTGTTCACTTACAGTGGCCATCCACGGTTTCACAGACAGGCTTTTGCTAATAATGTGGCTGACTTCAGGCAGACAGAACCCTTTGGATCCCTGGCTGCATGTAGAACAAGAAAAGATCAAGCCTCAGAATTGTCAATTCTCTGGTTGCCTGTCCCTTTTTATGCAGAGTATGTTTGTGCAATAATTTGCCAATCTACATACCTTGTTTACCTTCAATTTCACCAAATATGAACACATTTTCAATGTGTATCAGCTTACTAACAAGGCCACAAACTTCATTGAAAATACACATGATAATAACCAAGCTTCAGATAGTGTTTGCAATATAAATAATAGAAGCTCTTGCTATCACTGTCTCTGGAGACTGGCTACCTCTCTAATGGAAGAGTGTGGGTGTTTGGTTGGAGCACCATGAGTACTTGAGTTGTAGCTCAACCCAAGTATTAGGCACATGGTTTCACATCTCTCTTTCTCTGTGCTCAAGTATTATAAAGTAAATTACAGAATACAACAATCATGGAAGCTCATAAATACATGATTACTATCTATACTTTTAACAATTCATTCACGTAATTACTGAGAACTGGGGGGAATGGTTATTTTTTTAAGTGGAAGTGAGAAGATAGAGCATAACAGTAACCAAATCCAAGGAAATATCCATTAACAATCCCCCTGAACACATACATATAATAGATGATAGAAAGATACATAGATTGATGGATGGATAGATAGATAGATAGATAGATAGATAGATAGATAGATGATAGAATAGACTCTGTTGAACAAATGAAAGTTGTAGGCAGAGCAACTTGCAGTGGTTATATCTAAGACATGTACAACATAGACTATTAGTAAAGGCATCATCTTCACATGGCTACTGTGAACAATGACAAATCTGAACCTAAAGCCATCCTCTGCCCTATAACAAAATCTGAAAAATCATAGACAAAGAAGTAATGTAATATGCTTATTTGGTGCTGAATGCTTCACCTCTACCACCACATTAACCCTTTCCACAAGCCCATGTGGTAAGCAATGTGATGTTCATTGAGGAGATGAGCAGTCACTAAGCTCTCTGCCCAGTGTCATTCAGTTGGTGAATGGCTGAGCTGTGCTAACCCAGTCTGAGTGGGTCAAAGCCCATGGTCTTTCCACTCTACTACATTGAGCTTCTGGTTCCCTGCAAATAAGGGGACATTGAAGCTTATCTAGCTCTTCTGAATCATGTGTGGGTTTTGGCCATGATGTACATGTTTCTATGATATGCATTTTTTCCTGTAGATTGTTCTAGATGTGTCTGTCTTTTCATCATGTGAACTCTTCCCAAGGCCAGTTGAATGTCATTCCGAGTCATGGACATTTTAGTTTACAAAATCTGTAAATGCCTAATATTTTGTGAGATCATTAATGAGATCAATTCACAAGTTTGCCATAGATCAGATTTTCCCTTCTCCTTAGGGCCCCGTTTCTAAGCCCCTTTTCACAGAAGATGAGCTTATTATTTCTGGGAAGGTTGGAATTTATCTTTTTTATTTTGAATTTTCTCAACTTCCCTTATTTCCAGTTCAGATTACTTCTATCATTACTAATCCCTCCTTCTCTGCCACATCCAAGGAATAATGATGTCTTTCCTTATCAAAGAGAATCCTTTGCCTTTGAATTTGGTTTTCTTTCCTCCTGAGGACTATAATCTATTCATTATCACCATTCAATCTTCAACATCTATTTTTCTTTTTAATTCTTCTCCTTGACCAATAGAAGATGATGCTCCCTGACAGAAAACAGGATTCTTTCTGTCCTATGACATTTTCCCCCTGATTTATGTTCCCCTAATTTTTCTGTCCTAACACATTTTGAGGCTCCGGCTTTCTAAGGATTTGTACTCTATTTTATTCACTTATGTATTTCCCAATCTTGCCCCCTCCTCTACTCAGATAATCTGATCTAAACATTAAACACTAGATAGGCAACACTTGCTCTTGTGCTAGGCTTGATTTTGGTTGTGTGGAGTATTAACATTTAAAAATTTGTTTGGACAGCTCCAAAGGATAGAAGATACATATGTGACTTGTTCACTACTCTAGCAAATTCAGCATATACTGAATGTGCAATAAACATTTGTTGAATGAAAGCCTGGATAAGAAATGAAAAGAAAAGCCATCAATATAATATGTAAAAAGAAAACTAAACTAAAGCATTCCTCAATATTTAACTCTTTGGTATTGTGAAAACCATATTCTCAGATTGTGCTTTTCATTTCATTGGCTATTAATGATGATGAATACATAACCCTACAGTGGTTCCCTTAGTGCTCCTGGAGGCAGGGATATGTAGGTATCACAAGAGCAGGAATTTCTTGCTTTTACTTCCTACTGGAAGCACAGCTTTTGACATGTAGTAGGCACTCAATAAGTATTTGTGCAAAGAATGAATTAATGAAGAATAAGGAAGTTGGTCTCCTTTCTCACTGACTCCAAAGTCCTAGGCCAGACCCTCCAAGAATTGCATAATGAAGACAGCCAAACTTCATGTTTGTAGATGTCAAAGCAGTGTATAAATGTGGGCTACTACTTTTCCCTGAGGCCAGCTCAAGCTGTGAATGGATATCATAACACAAGAAGCCACAAGATACTTGCTTCTGTGTGTTGTGATAGTGCCTGCTGGGACACTTAGTATAAATTTAAAAAACATAAATAAAACTAAAAAAACTATAGATGTACTATAAATTAAGAAAAATAATTTGAACAGCGCAGAAGACAAAAACAAAACAATCTCTATTATGGGGATGTAAAGGCAGGAGAAATCTGTGTGAATGGAGATTATGTATATGAGTATTGAATCTATGTGTGTTATGGGTATTTCTAAAACAGGAGAACAGTGACTGAAGCGGATCCCAGCAACATGTCCTGGTACATAGTAGATGACATGACATATGGATACACAGGTGCACTGTGCACAGGGACACACACACACATGTGCATGTACATACATGCATGCACACATATATGCACACATGCATACACAGACATGCTGAATCAATGGCTGCCCAAGGGATGGATGGGTGGGTGCTGTCTAGGTAGAGATAGATGAAGAGTACCAGTTCAGTCCTCACTCTCCAAAGGCAGAAATCCTTGATGTTTGTTTGGTGCCTTTACAGTCCTCCATCAAACAAAAGTTAAACATTGCAATGCTAGTCTGAGTCAAAATACAAAGATTGAAATTGCAGTAGTAGCACTTTTACTTCCACCACCACTAACCGTCACGAGACACATTCACAGCCACACTATTGAAAATTTATCCATGCACCTCTTGGCATAGTAGGTAAGTGGGGAATAGGGGGTGACTGCCAGCCCTACATAGATTTTTCTGCTCCTCTGGGCTTCTGGCTCCAGATTTCTTACTGCCACCATGCTGGGCAGCCCCACCTACATGCCCTCTATGCTGAGGGGACAAGGAAGTTGCTGGGCCTGCCACATTGCCTCAGCAGGCATGGCCCCCTGGAGCCTTGGGGTTGACTCCTGCCGTGAGCTCCCATCCCACTCTGTACAAAGATTATTCTTTGGCATTCAGTTTAAGGATCAGCAAGGGACTTTTATCCCTCTCTTTAATTGGATATGCCTTTCAGTCCCCATTGCTGAGCTAATGGGGAATGTCTTAGAGCCTCAGAAGGAACATGCCAGCTGTGGGAAAGATCACAGACTAGGACCTTAGGCATCACAGCCATGTTCGTGTTTCTCATTTGGCATGGTTCTGGGTTCCTACAGGCAGAACAGAGTGCATTTCATGTTGGGAGTGTCGAACGTGGGCCGAACACTAGGAGCAGAGGAGGGAAAGAAACCAATCTTACCTCTTTCTTGACAAATCAGAGCAGATGAACTATAGGAAATCACTTCACACCCTTCCTTGATTTTTTTTTCAAATTATATAACTTAATAAAACATTCAATGTTAATATCCCAAAGTATGTTGAAAAAAGGCTGCATAGAAACCTGTGCTAGAAAGAGTCTTGAGTTGAGTTAGAAATGGAAAAATAGGTCAGAGGCCCCACCCAAAGCCACTTGAAATTAGTGAATTTAAAATGCATTCCCAGAAGTGAACATTTGGAAAAGCTACACACTCCACAAAAAGCGCTTATGCTCATGGCTCATGAGTGGTGGCCTTGCAGGTGGACACAGAGCATCTCCCACCTAGCAAAGAACAGATCCTAGAAAGTTGGTGGGGAAATCACTTCAGCAAATGGCTCTAAAGGTGGGGAAGTAGGACCAATGACAGAAGAGACCAGCAAATGGGAAGAGGGAGTATGAATGACCTTGACCAAGGAACTCATGATACAGGTGTAAAGTGTCAGGAATGCAGAGTGTGAAGTAGAGTATGAGTCCTATTAGAAAGGGAGTCATGGAAATGAACTTAGGAGTGGAGCAAGTTTCTGAAAAATGCCATCGATGGTGTTGGTGGAAATAAGGCTGGCGCTGGATGAGCAGGCCTTCCGGTGAACAGGTCTTGATTAGATCTGTGCGATGTACTGTGGACAGGTTCAACTCTCAATCACTGTTACACACCACTCTAGGAACATTGACAAAGTAAAAGGGAGAGGGAGAGTTTCAAGGGCAGTATTTGGTCACAATCACTTTGTCTCTATGGAGACTGTAATAAGAACCGCACATCAGCAAGATGATCGAGGAACAACACCAAACTCAGTACCTCCCTCATTAAGTCCCCCAGCAATGCGATTTCAAACACAGTGTCCAAGCACCCATTCATGTGTTTATTTATTCAATAATTTGTGCCAGTCACTGTTTGGGGCATAGAAGAATTAGCAGTGACAGAAATAGAAAAATACCTTGTTTCCATGGATTTTACACTCCAGTATGAGGGAAAGGATGCTAAATAAAATTTACATGTTAGGAAGTACGAACTGTCATGAATGAAGGCAAAGCAAGGTAAGGAGAAAGGAGGGTTTTATGTTCCCCAGATTGATCAGCAGGGATGACACAATGCAATACCATTTGAGCAGAGACCTGAATGAAACAAGGGACCCATCCAGGAAGATATCTGGGGACAGAGCATTAGAGCAGAGGGAACAGCAAATGCAAAGGCACTAAGGGGAGCATTCTTGGCATAGTTCCTGAGGGGAGCCATGAGTAGCAGGAAAAGGCAGGGGATTAGGGCTGAGGGGTCAATGTGGCCCAGAATAGGCAGGAGCTTGGAGGTCACAGAAGGACCTTACAGTTTATTCTTTAGTGAGATTAGGAATCATCTAAATGTTTGGCCAGAGCTGCCACTTATCTCGACTTGTGTTTTAAAACAAACATTTTGGCTGTTTGAAAGGTCATCAGAGGCAATTGCAATAGCGAGGGCAGGAGAAGATGGTAAAACTGGCAGAATTTCTGGGTGAATTCTGGATGTTGGGTCTGAGTGAGAATTAAGGATGTCTGTAAGGAGTAGAAGCGCCTTTTACTGAGGTGACTAAGCCAAAAGGTGTGGCAGGTTTAGGACTTGGCAATAATACCCTTAAGCTAACAGTTAAGCACTTGAGTGGAACACTTCTTTCCAAGGCTTTCTCTGTGTTATTCCAGAGCAGGACGTGGTGAAAGGTGGCGGATGACTGCTTCCTTCACTCTGTGACTCTGTAATTAGAGCCCTAGTTCCAAAACATTATTGTATATTTGACTTACCCAGGAAAATTGTTAAAAAATACAGACTTCAGAAAGCAGCAGAAATTCTGATTCAGTGGTCCAGGATAGAGATCCAAAAATGGAGTGGTTTTTAGCAAACACCTAGAGAATGCTAATGCAAAGGAATCTATGGGCTACACTCTGAAAAACTCTATCATGGAAGAGGCACACTTGATGGTTTTGGTGTCATCAAAAACAACCTGGAAAGAACACATTTCTCCTATGTTGACCCAGTGACACCAGCCAACCCACCTGGATCACCCATGCCAAAGATCTCATGGTATTGGCCCAGATGATTCAAGCCTGCTAGCAAAGGCAACAGATCCTATCGGGAAGAAGGATGAATAGACCAAGCCAAGCCAGCACTTAGAACACATCCTTCTGGGTCTCACCCAGTTTTGAAGTGTTGATTAAAACAAGCTCTGAGACATCAAGGATGTTATTACCTGACCAGAGGATGGACTCAATTTTTGAGTCCAAAGTGATGACCTAAGAAATGAGCAACCTCGAAGGGCTAGTTGGTGATAAACATTGAAACTATCAGGGTCTCATAGGTACCTGCTCTAGTTTTTCTAGTCAGCATTTATTTGAAGGCTGTGGAAAATAATGAAAAAAGTTCTAATAAGGCCCTTTTTATGATCCTTATGTAACTGAGATAGATATAGTAATGATCACATCCAGGAAATTATGTGTGACCAGTGACTTTGCACAGGACAGTCACTAATGCAACAACCATTTTACTCCAACCAGGCTATGGAACTCTGCATCATTTACAGAAGACTCATGTCTTTGAGCCCACAGGCATTCTTCCTCTGGATTGATCCTATATACTAGAAGACCCTACATATTCAGTGTGATTCCAGAGCCATGCACAAGCTATGCACAAGCCGTGCACATGCTGGTTAGAAATACAGATTCCCAGGCTCTAGGCTAGATGTTTTCAACTGGAAACTCAAGAGGCTCTATAATTTTAAACAAGCTTTTCCATGTGATTCTGATATGTAACCAGGCTTAGACATCAATGATGAAGACAGTTCTTCTAGGAAGACCTCCCCCAGATGTTCTGCTTGAGGTCTGATATAGAAAACAGAAGCTGGATTTGGAAACAGACATGCAACTGCCTTATCTTTTAAAACAGGTGATTCATGTCAGTGGGTGATCTGAAGTCACCCAGCAATCCCTCCACTAGCTAGCTATTCCTTCCACATTAAGTTAAGACAGAGGCCCACATGGATGATGTGTGGCTTATTTTGCAATTTAACCATTAGAGAGAGGTAGCTAAATATTTGTGTCGATATGTAAGTCTTTAATGGTAGTAGCAGAGTGTGATATGGTATCTCCAAATGGTGTGATGGTGGACATCAGCTTCAGCATAATTTTCCAAGCTTGTAGACTAGTGTTAGTGAGCAGCTACAACCATAAGAAGCCAACACTGAATTATCTGCAGCAGTACTGAGAGGCCAATGTCTTAGAAGAGATAGGGCTCAAATTATGAGCAAATGAAAGCAAAATGTCTTTGGGACATCATGAAGTGTGGACACTAGCAGGTCTTTCTCAGTTAATCTGTGCAAACTTTTTACTTTTTAAAATTTTTGGTACATGTTTCTAGAATAAAAAGTCACTGTGATTCAGAAACACCTGGCATTTAATAGACAAACATGGTCTCAGAATGTGAAAACGCCATGGTGAAGAAACTAGTTTGTGCTTTTGGTAATGTACTGAATCGAGCTGAGAATGTACCTGTTAGAATTTTCTGGAATATGAACCTCCTGCTGTTGGCCTCCAAAAGCTCTGAATGACTTTTCTGGAGAGGTCATAAAGATTATTAGAATTGTGTGCCAATTCAGGAAGTGAAACATGGCTTCAAGTTCTCAAGTTGTGTTCTGAAGATGACCAAGCACAAATTGAATAGACTCTACCCTGGGCAACAGAACATTACTAACCTCAACACCTATGATGGGCATCAGGTGTCCAAATTCACATTTTTCTCCCAACTCCACCCTTCCCCCCATAGTATCTGATGCTGGACTTGCTGGCGTCTCTCCAATGTTCTTATTCCACCAATCCATTACAGACATAGTGTAATATCTGACATTTTAGATTTTCAACTCTGGCATTTCCTACCTGAATACCTTCTCTCTTTCCTGTTCTCTCCTTAGATGACTTCATGCACAGTGTGGCATCAATTATCAGCTACCCAATCATTCCAGAATTCTATTCTAACTGCCAACCTAACATTTGTACTTTCCCAGTCTTCTTAAATTTAACATATCTCTTTACAAGGGCAGCACAGGTTTTTCTGCAGTAAAGCTGGTCTTTAGCCCCACCAAATGTTCCAGTGACATTCTTGGGAAGTCTTTGTCCTAATGAGGAATAACAGAATCCTGGGAGAAGAATAGTGGTTAGGAATGCCACCGGTGACAGATGCTTTGATCAGGAATATGCCACCCCAGAGTTAACTTCTATCCTTTCATCAAGCTGGGTTTGGATGCCTGCACAACTATTAGAGTATCTTGAGACACCTACTGCTCAAAATCTCCGTACTTCTTATCTCTTAGCATAATCCACAGAAATATCAATAAAAATGACAACATAGATGCATAAAGAGAAAAATATTCTGCTCAGAGTTCCAGGTACCTTGGGCAGAAATAGCTGAGTAAGCAGTGATTTGGGGGTATTAGCACATCTCACTTAGCCGTGAGAGTCTTGAAAGCATTCATTGTTTGCATTCAAAGTGAAGCCAGGTACAACATTTGGTCAAGAGCCAGCGTCGAGTACCATGTTATAGATGCATTCTGCCTTGCCTAAATCTCCATGTAGAACCAAATGTCTGCTCTACTGTATCTTAACCAACAACTCAAGAAATCTTCAAAATTTTTCTGATTCATCTAATACAAATGAAAAAACATCCCTTTGTTCTGGAAAAACCCTTCTTTCCAAATATTTGGCATCACAAAAACATAAATTTCAAATTTAAATGCCCTAATCAATTTCATATTCAAATGTCCTGATCTCATTCTATGGTTGAGTTATAATCAACAAATTTGTAAGTCATTGATGAGTTTGGTTCCTTCAGAACATGTCTTAGAGCTTGGAATCCTCACCCAAGGCTCAGTTCTAAAGGTTCATATGTTTTTATTTAAAAAGTCAGCTAGAAATACAGAAGTGCAGTTTTTCTTTGGCACTGCCTTGGGAATGGGTGATGGT
This sequence comes from Zalophus californianus, assembly GCF_009762305.2. Taxonomy (NCBI): domain Eukaryota; kingdom Metazoa; phylum Chordata; class Mammalia; order Carnivora; family Otariidae; genus Zalophus; species Zalophus californianus. The sequence goes on from NC_045602.1 coordinate 92,629,295, forward strand.
CGTTCTGGGGAAGAGTGAGTTAGGGCAGGAAGGGAGGGGAAGGGCCAGGATGATGCTGTGGAGAGTTTTATTTGGAAATGAATTTCAGCCAAATGACAGGACTCTAAACTATTTGACGATCACTCTTTCCTTCACTCTCCATTCAAATTAAACAAACAACATTTTTCTGCCCCTCCTCTTCTTCTTTTTTAGATTTTTTGTATGCAACAAAGCTGTTCATGGTACCTATGATTTTAAATATTCCATCAAAACCACAAATATGTTCATTTTTTTCTCTTTAATGAGCAAAATGTTTCCAAAAGACCTGGAAAACAAGATGTAATTTTGGGACATGAAGTCAGATGAAGATATTGTACTCATTCTTCTCTCCTCCTAACTAAAATCACACTTTTCCCGTGAGTTAGCCTCCTCTGTATGACTCTGAGACATTCCAGCAATGGTGACTGTGGACACCTGCCATGCATTTGACAGAATGCTAAGCACAGCAGTCATCACATTCAAGGTTCCCTGTAACCTGTGGAGCAGGTGCCACATTATCTTCACTTTTCAGACGTGTAAACCAGGGCTTAGAGGTTCCAGGCATTGCTCATTGTGTCAAGGCCATACAGTTAGTAAGGGACAAAGCAAGGGTCTGATGCCCCTGAGCAACAGTCATCTCAATTCCTCTGGTGCCTCTATCCTCCACAGAAACCTCACTCATGATTCCTATAACTCGTTCCTCTATCTCCAACTCGAGCCTGGACCCCTTGATGATGGTTATTGTCCTGGGCTTTCTCTGCATCCAGGATGCCACCTCACAAAGGATTTATGCAAGAATGTATCAGAAATACCAGCTGATTGAGGTGAAAGGTGATGTGGGGATAGATAAAAACCAGAGACTCAAAAAATAGGAAAGTAAACTTTATCATTCCATGTCTTGTTGGCACTAGCTTATATTAATGGTTGTTAAAATTGTGTTGCTTCCAGGCAAGTATCAAAATAAGAAAAGAAAACCCAGTCACACACAGCTTTGATGAATGTATTGGGATCAGATTTTTTTCTTTTATGACCACACTATAGTAGAATATGGGAGATTATGGGAGGAGGGTTGGCCAGACACCACAACAAAGGAGTGTCCAAACATAGCCTCACCTCCACCTTGAGTCTCTGGCTTGGATCCTACCCAGCAATTGCTGTCAATGTCCCGGTACCTGTGGACGTGGGATGCTCTTTTTCCAGAACCCACCTGTCCCAGTGAAGTTCTTTGGTCTCCATCAATTTCTGCAGTCTGGACAGTCCCAGGGCATGGTCCTCTCCCAGACAGACACTGTGGGCTTAAAGGTGGGGAGGAAACCTCAGCCACTATTTATATATGCAAAGGAGACCACTGGCCATCGGGGAAAATTTTAGAAGGGTCTGAAAAATCTCTCCTATTTATGCAGGCAAAACTAACTTGAGAATTAATTCCTGTATTTACTGTCACAAAGAAAGGGTCAGAGGAGACGACACAGAGGAAGTGGACTTTGCCACGACCTAGGGTGCGTGGGCAGAGTGACAGCAATGGAAGGGGGAGGGCCCCGGAGGAGAGCTGATGCCAGGCCAAACCACACTGCCCATTCGGGCCCTGCCTGGGGCACAGCCCACGGAGGAGCTGTAGCCAAGGGAGCTGGTGTCAGGGGTTTTAGGAAAGCCGCCTTGACAGGTAGGGAATGTCAGCTTTCCATAGAGTAACGCTCTGTTCGCCACTTGTCCAAATAGCGATAAATCACCAGTAAATTCCTGCTGCTGTCGGGAAGGTCTGGACTTCAAAGCTTAAAATTCACAAATAGGAACCTTTCATTAACTCTGGAAAAAGAATTTCACTTTATTTCAATTTGTGTATTTCGGTTATTTAGTGGAAGCATATATTGCTGACCAACACGACATACTGTTTTGAATCAAATGCCTTTTATTACATAACCATCAGACACTGAGATTATTTGCTTAAATGCTAGACCAGCCTTCATCTGTACCAAATGTTTGAACTTGCTTTCTTACAAGATGAGACAACTTTGCTTTTTAATTAAAAAAAAAAAAAGCTAGCTTTATTCACTAGATACATGAAACAAAAAAATAAATAAATAAAAACCTCAAAGTTGTAACACTTTGATTTTCCTGGAGCTCAAAGTACTACCTTTCTTCATTAAATAATGTAAAGCATCTTTCCTGAGAGAGGGAAAGACAGCACGATATGATCTGGAATTAACTGCCTGGTGGCGAGTTGTTTTGCTGGAGTGAACAGCCTACTTATCCCTCATTTCTCCTCTTGTCTTCCTGTCACAGCTGTGCTTAGATATTCAATGTCAGAATTATTTCTTTCATCAGGCACATGCAAATGGAATAATATTCTCTCTGCTGAACATCGCTGCTGCCTGGATCTTTTAAAGTTCAGGTCAAACACCTCTTTTTGTTTTTATTAAGAGACACTGCCTCACACAAAATATTAAACATTGATCTTGAGCAAGAGTATTCAAGAGCAAATTGGGATCTATTTTCAGCTGGGACAACCATTTCCTTCAGGCTTGACCTGAGGATCAGATGTTTGACTCTTCCAGGAATCAAGGTGAAGAAGGATAAACATGCAAGTTTGGAAGAAAAAAAAAAAAAAGGCAATCCAACTCGCATTTTCTGTAAGTTGGCGGCAGAATATTTAACTGCCAGCCACCACTGACAGGGTTTGGAAAAGTCATCAGTGGGAAAGTAGCCAAAACACTGCTCAAGCATGGGTGGTCACCAACAGTAAAAGAAGAGAGGGAGAGGGAGGGGGGGAGGGAGGGGGGGGAGAGAGGGAAGGTCTTCATACAAATGCTTTGCATGTGATGTGCTACCTATCTGCTTTTCTATGGACTTAAGACAGTATAACTGTCAACATCCTGTTGGAAGCTCAAATTATGGAGAAGCAACAAGCAAGCATTTCATATAAGCTGATTAAAATGCAGATGACCCAGTCATCCATGCAGCTTTGAGTGGCCTGGTGTGCACCATGCTTCCTGATTTCAAGAACGAAATTGTCACATCACGTCATATATTTTGCCTCCAAAAAGTCATGGTCAGATGGATTTGAATCATATCAATCTGGGGTAAAACTCCTTTCCATTATTGCAGTTTTGTCTTTTTATTGTTAGCCTGGCTATGCATTAATGGGGGGGACAAAGCCCCCAATAAGCAGTACTGCTGCCAACCAATTCAACAGTGAAAACAGCCAAACCTAATATGCTTTAGAAGTGCTCACAAATACTACCGTTTAAGAATTTTGTGAGGCCAAAGAACTACATTCTTTAAAGAAGAGAAGAGTTCCTATTAGATTGATCATGATCATAGCACTGATATATATAAATAAGGTCTTTGATTCTTTTTTTTTAAGCCTAAGTCGTCTCCATATACTTCTCTCTCTGTTTGATTCATAGTTATTTTATTAGTGAGATGCACATTCATCAAAAACTGGGTAGGTATTGTTTGCCTTGCTGGGGAAATGGTGTGATTGCCCTTGCAAGGCAGGCGAGCTCCAACAGGACCCTGGATTTCCAGCACCGCCCTTCAACTGTACCAGCATTCAACATAAAATTCAAAGACAACATCTCCTAAGTGAATGCTTTACATTTGTACTCAAAAAGAGCTGTTTTTGTTTTGTTTTGTTCTTATGAAGTTCGTTTTTAAATGAAGCCCTCTCCTATCTTTCCATCTAGGACCCAAATCCAAGATTTTCTGACAGCCTCCATCCTTGCAATGCTTTCTGTTCATGCAGTAATGAGCCTGAGATTCCGTGACCCAACCCACACCTCTCACTGTGCCTTGCCCATTTATAAGGATGCAACATGGTGTCCTGCTTCTCCATTTCGAAGGCAGCAGAACTAATGCTTATCCTCATATGGAGGGCAGCCTCCTGGGTGTCCCTGCTCTATGAGGTTGTCCACTATACAGGTTCTGAGCAGGGGGCAGAACAGGTTCCCAGGAGAATCTTCATTTTTTCCTTCTGTCTGCAAAATCATAGTATTCAAACTGGAAAAGTCAGTAGTGGCCCATATTTTTGGATGATCTGCATGGTAACATATAACTGGTGTCACTGGGTTGGTTCCACATACTAACCAGTTGTGTGACTGAATCGGTCACACTTTTTGCAAAGGTGTGGGTTCTGGAAATTTATAGTATTTTTGAGTCATTCTATTGCTTTGGGAATTACCCATTTTGAGAGGAAAACATTGCATAAATCAAGAAGTGCAACTGTTAGCACCTGATCAAGCTCTCCGCCCATCTCTAGGGTAAGTATTATATGCTTCTAACATGTCGCATTGCTTTGCCATCAAAGCTTTTTATTTCTTATGGTATTAACCCAATAATGCCAATATTGACCTGCTACTGGAAGAAACACAGGCTCTACTTTGTCACATGGTACTGACTGGCTTTTGATTTTTTAATTATGTAGTCCAGTAGCAAATCCCATATTTATATAGTCATAACATTTATTCTTTTTTTGAAAAAGATTTTATGAGTATAGTTGACACACAATGTCATATTAGTTTCAGGTAAACACTAATTTGAGGATACATGCAGCGTATGTTCATTGCAGCATTATTTACAATAGCCAAGCTATGGAAGCCATAAACTCTCCTTTATATTAATGATTGTGTCTATGTGTGGGTATGCCTAACGGCTGATACCATATATTACAGCTGTGTTGTTAAGAAAACCAGGGTCCATGTAGTGCTGGAAAAAAAAAAAAGGAACATTCTGAGCATGGAGTTCTTGCAATGATATTAAGGCAGAATATTTTGTTTCTATGTCTTCTGACAATTTTCATGCAACATAAAAATATGAATAAAAATCAGTTAAATAAAGTCTTCCTCAACACTTCTCCAACCTGATAAGATTACTTATGAAATGCTTTGATAACCTTTACATGAAATGGAACTGATATTCTTGTCTAGGAAACAGAAGCAAGGGCAATGTGTCAGAAAGGAAAGTGCTCTGCTTAACCACCGGAAGAATTGAGTCTAAACCTCTTCTTTGCCCCTGACTAGCTATGTGATTTGAGGCAAATGAATTCCCTAAGCCACTTTTCCTCTATCTGCACAAAAAGAGAAAATATACCCATATCCTGGAATTGCTGTAAGGCCTGAGGTCAGGGTTTCACAATTACCTTTCCCATAATATGGAGAAAGAGAATTGTTGAAATTAGGGGCAATTTCAGATGGCTTGTTCTAAAAATAATTTTGTGATTGCCTCATCTTTTGAATGACATATACCCTCATGGGGTGATGACAAGGAATGGATGACAGTGTGGATGGACTGGAACTGAAATGCTTCAAGGAAAAATCCTCTCTTGGCTTTATTACTGTTGCAATCTCTACCCCTCCAATCCCAGGACAGCTATTCATTATTAGACCTTATGCCCGTTTTTTACCCTCTTTGGAATTAAAACAAGTAGATTTAGTATTGTTTTTTGCAGTCAGAACTCTTAATTAAGAATGGTAGAAAAAACCAGTGGGAAGCTTTGAGAATAAAAGGATGGGGATTGGTTATCAGGAGATGGGGGCTCTTGGAATCATAGACAAGGATGCACCCAGGTCTCTGGACTCTAATAAACCACAGTCAGGAGTGCTGATGGGATCCTAGAATGATTTCTCTGTGGCTATTAGCCATGCTTCCCTCCAGTGGTTGCTGATTCTACTATCTGTTACAGGTAAGACTTTGATTTCCCACTCTACAATGAGAAAAACATTCCTGGCATTGACTTACTGGCAAAATCTTCCTAGCTCAGGGTTCAGCAAGGGGCAGCCAGTCAAGAGTGTGCTCTCCTACTCCCAATTCTGCTGGTTCAAATCAAGAAGATCAAGGGCCTAGCTGGTGTCAGGTGCTTCTCCCTGGTCCAATCGGTGTGTGGGGGCGAGGGGAGGGTCTCATTCTATAAACATGGCTGCTCCCACTGTAACCACGTGGCAGAAGATCTGGGATGTGTAGTTTGACTCTAAAACTCTGCTCTCTCTCTCTCTCTCTCTCTCTCTCTCTCCCAGGAGTAGAGATGTACCATGCATGTTATGGTTGAGAAAGGAAAGGAGAGGAAAGAAGGGTGGGGGAGGGGGAAAGGGAAAAGAAGGAAGGAGGGGTAAAGGAAGGGAGGAAGAGGGAGGGAGGGAGGCAGGAGGGGAGGGAGGGCTAGTTCATTTTTGCCCTTGCTTCCCTTGCCTTTGGTGAGGGAGGAGAGGAGAGGTAGGAGGGGAGGGGGAAAGAGGGAGTGAGGGAGGCAGGAAAAAAAGAGAGACACCCAGAGAGAGAAAGGAGAAAAAGACCTGTGATTGTTGCAATTTGTTGTTACAAAGCAGAGCCCCACATTCAACACTAAGATAGGAAGAGTTTAGGCTTTGTAGTTCACCACCACCTGTATTGGATTTAACTTTTTTCAATACCAAAGTTTATTTGCTGTCCCAAAGCAGCACACTGGTGTCACTACTTCAAATGACACGAGAAAGCACAATTGGATTTTTCCAATAAACAAAAAGTTTTTGTTAACTCACAATTTTATAAGATTTTACCAGCTTACAGTTTGCTCTGTACAAACTGTAAATAGTTTAATATACACAAAAACTCAGTTTTGCCATGTAGGCATTTTTTTTAATGGAAAAGAGTGAAAGTTCTTTTCATTATTAAGGAAAAAGATGTAATTTTGTTCATACATAATACAATAGACTGCATGCTGGAATTCAGTAGAAAATTATCATTTTGGCTAAGGGGAAATAGTGTAAATTTTGGATAATAAGAAATAGAGGGTATAAAATATAAAATCATATGCCTAAAAATTGCATGGGTCTCAGTGAAACTGAGATACATAGTAAACAGATATGTACATAGTAAACAGAAAATTAAGCTCCATATCCTACTTGCAGAATTCAAAAAGCGAGCAAGCCCTAATGTACAGTAAAATTAAACAATTTTTCACTGAATGTAATATGTATTTTCAGGCATGTGTTAAGTCCATTTATGGAGCAGTTATGTTATGTCAGTTATGTCACTTTGCCCAGTTTTTACTGATTAATTAAGTCAACTATATAGAATTGTTAAAACAGAAGAAATGAGTCCAAATTGGAGTCACTTGTCCCCCAGGATAGCAAACTAAGACTTAATTAGGATTTCAACCTATCCCAGGCAGGTAACCTTTTAGTTACTCTGAAATTTCTTGATCAGCACCAGTGAGATCATCTGCATAATGAAAATCCTGCCTTCGCTTTCCCCCAAAAAAGATGCCCTGGCCTGAAACAATCCTTTCGTTTCTTTGCCAATAACTTCTTGCCCCATCCTCGTTTCTATAAAAACCTTCCATTTTGTACAAAGAGAGAATCTATTTGCTGGATGGGATAACGCTTGATTTGTGAATCGCTTCATAAAGCCAGTGAAATTTTCAAATTTACTCAGTTATATTTTGTTTTTCCACATATTTTGATTAAATCCTGATGAATGTTTTTAGTTGTGTGTCCCAATGCTCTGACCCAGGTGTGAATGTGGGCATTTTTTTTTTTGGCTTTATCTCCCCACATAGAAGATGAGATGGCAATCCATAAATCTGGCCTCATTCTCAGAGATGCTTTGAGAAAAACCCAGTTACCTTTACCACGTGCTGTGTTGCTACAGAAACTGTACAAGTTCACTATGGGAAATGAAACAAAATTAATTGTGAGGATGAATTGTGTTGCTAACTGCTGCTGATTCACTTCTGTCAGTGACAGTATTGGCCAAGGGTTTAGTTTCATTTTCTGACAGAATGTTATCTGTTTGCATCTTCACTTTCCATTTATATATATATATATATATATATATATATATATATATATATATATATATATATCCGACAAGGTTTGATGTCTTCTTTTCCAAATTGTTCTTAATCTTGAAGGACTTTAGGCAGCCTGAAAGGAGACTTGGAGCAGGGACACTATATACTTCCATCACCAGGGGAAATGGTTGATGAGTAGAGACACAGCTTAATCCCACCAGCCCCAGCAAATGAGGAATGAAACACCACGGCAGTATCTGGAGTGTAGAGGAGCCAGGGCTAGCCAGAAATGTGGCCATCTTCCCCCTACTCCTTGAGTTGGAGGCTTGTATAGAAACCTTTTGGCTGACCATTGTTGCTCCAGAGCTACCAGAATTACCATGCTCAGCATCTTCTTCACCCATTCTACTTTGGATTATCCATTTGGGTGTTCTCAACCCACCAGGAAATACTAGGATGAGTTACACTTCCCAATCCCTGGAGATCCAATGAGGGAAAATGCAATTGTCTCCTTTCAGTCATAATACCTTACAAATTTATGAATGGTCTACTATGTAATACGGTCCACACAAATTACCAATTACCTTTAAAACAGTCCTGCAAATTAGATGCTATTATTTCCATATTACACAATCCAAGATGGAAGCCAACAGCCAACTGCCAACAATTCTGGCTAGTAAATACGAGAGTCAGGTTGAACTCAAATCCATGTAAATACAGAGTTTGCATTTTTCTATCTATGCTCTATTTTATACAAATATGCCATATATATTCATTTTTTAAATATTTGTTGTTATGTTAATCACCATACATTACATCATTAGGTTTTGATGTAGTGTTCCATGGCTCATTGTTTGTGCATAACACCCAGTGGTCCACGCAGAACCTGCCCTCCTTAATACCTATCACCAGGCTAAACAATCCCCCTATGCCCCTCCCCTCTAGAACCCTCAGTTAGTTTTTCAGAATCCATTGTCTCTCATGGTTCGTCTCCCCCTCCGATTTACTCCTCTTCAATTTCCCCTCCTGCTATTTTCTTCTTCTTTTTTTTTTCTTAACATATATTGCATTATTTGTTTCAGAGGTACAGATCTGTGATTCAGCAGTCTTGCACAATTCACAGCGCTCACCATAGCACATACCCTCCCCAATGTCTATCATCCAGCCACACCATCCCTCCCACCCCCCAACCACTCCAGCAACCCTCAGTTTGTTTTCTGAGATTAAAAATTCCTCATATCAGTGAGGACATATGATACATGTCTTCCTCTGACTGACTTATTTCACTCAGCATAACACCCTCCAGTTCCATCCATATCGTTGCAAATGGCAAGATCTCATTCATTTTGATGGATGCATAATATTCCATTGTGTATATATACCACCTATTCTTTATCCATTCATCTGTCAATGGACATCTTGGCTCTTTCCACAGTTTGGCTATTGTGGACATTGCTGCTAAACATTGAGATGCACGTACCCCTCGGATCCCTACATTTGTATATTTGGGGTAAATACCCAGTAGTGCAATGGCTGGATCGTATGGTAGCTCTATTTTCAACTTTCTGAGGAACATCCATACTGTTTTCCAGAGTAGTTGCACCAGCTTGCATTCCCGCAAACAGTGTAGGAGGGTTCCCCTTTCTCCACATCCCCGTCAACATCTGTCGTTTCCTGACTTGTTAATTTTAGCCATTCTGACTGGTGTGAGGTGGTATCTCAATGAGGATTTGATTTGGATTTCCCTGACGCCGAGCGATGTTGAGCACTTTTTCATGTGTCTGTTGACCATTTGGATGTCTTCTTTGGAAAAATGCCTGTTCATGTCTTCTGCCCATTTCTTGATTGGATTATTTGTTCTTTGGGTGTTGAGTTTGATAAGTTCTTTATAGATTTTGGATACTAGCCCTTTATCTGATATGTCATTTGCAAATATTTTCTCCCATTCTGTCGGTTGTCTTTTGGTTTTGGGGACTGTTACTTTTGCTGTGCAAAAGCTTTTAATCTTGATGAAATCCCAATAGTTCGTTTTTGCCCTTGCTTTCCTTGCCTTTGGCGATGTTTCGAGGAAGAAGTTGCTGCAGCTGAGGTCGAAGAGGTTGCTACCTGTGTTCTCCTTTAGGATTTTGATGGACTCCTGTCTCACGTTTGGGGCTTTCAACCATTTTTAGTCTATTTTTGTGTGTGGTGTAAGGAAATGGTCCAGTTTCATTCTTCTGAATGGGGCTGTCCAATTTTCCCAACACAATTTGTTGAAGAGACTGTCTTTTTTCCATTGGAGATTCCTTCCTGCTTTTTGAAAATGAGTTGACCATAGAAATGAGGGTCCATTTCTGGGCTCTCTATTCTGTTCCATTGATCTATGTGTCTTTGTGCCAGTACCATACTGTCTTGATGATGACAGCTTTGTAATAGAGCTTGAAGTCCGGAGTTGTGATGCCACCAGCTTTGCTTTTCTTTTTCAACATTCCCCTGGCTATTCGGGTTCTCTCCTTGTTCCATACGAATTTTAGGATTATTTGTTCCATTTCTTTGAAAAAAGGGGTTGGTATTTTGATGGGGATTGCATTGAATGTGTAGATTGCTCTAGGTAGCATTGGCATCTTCACGGTGTTTGTTCTTCCAATCCATGAGCATGGAACGTTTTTCCATTTCTTTGTGTCTTCCTCAATTTCTTTCATGAGTATTTTATAGTTTTGTGAGTACAGATTCTTTGCCCCTTTGGTTAAGTTTATTCCTAGGTATCTTCTAGTTTTGGATGCTTTTGTAAATGGGATCTACTCCTTAATTTCTCTCTCTTCTGTCTTGGTGGTGGTGTATAGGAATGAAACTGATTTATGTGCATTGATTTTATATCCTGCCACTTTACTGAATTCCTCTATGAGTTCTAGCAGTTTTGGGGTGGAGTCTTTTGTGTTTTCCACATAAAGTATCATATCATCTGCAAAGAGTGAGAGTTTGACTTCCTCTTTGCCGATTTGGATGCCTTTTATTTCTTTTTGTTGTCTAATTGCTATGGCTAGGACTTCTAATACTATGTTGACTAGCAGTGGTGATAGTGGACATCCCTGCTGCATTCCTGACCTTAGTGGGAAAGCTCTCAGCTTTTCCCCATTGAGAATGATATTCGCTGTAGGTTTTTCATAGATGGCTTTTATGATATTGAGGTATGTAATTTCTATCCATATACTCTGAAGAGTTTTGTTCAAGAAAGGGTGCTATACTTTGTCAAATGCTTTTTCTGCATCTATTGAGAGGATCATATGATTCTTGTTCTTTCTTTTGTTAATGTATTGTATCACGTGGATTGATTTGTGGATGTTGAACCAACCTTGCAGCCCAGGGATAAATCCCACTTGGTCATGGTGAATAATCCTTTTAATGTACTGTTGGATCCTATTGGCTAGTATTTTGGTGAGAATTTTTGCATCCATGTTCATCAAGAATATTGGTCTGTAATTCTCCTTTTTGATGGGGTCTTTGTCTGGTTTGGGCGTCAAGGTAATGGTGGCCTCATAAAATGAGTTTGGAAGTTTTCCTTCCATTTCTATTTTTTGGAACAGATTCAGAAGAATAGATATTAATTCTTCTTTAAATGTTTGGTAGAATTCCCCTGGGGAGCCCTCTGGCCCTGGGCTTTTGTTTCTTGGGAGATTTTTGATGACTGCTTCAATTTCCTTAGTGGTTATAGGTCTGTTCAGGTTTTCTATTTCTTCCTGGTTCAATTTTGGTGGTTGATACATCTCTAGGAATGCACCCATTTCTTCCAGATTATCTAATTTGCTGGCATAGAGTTGCTCATAGTATGTTCTTATAATTGTTTGTATTCCTTTGGTGTTGGTTGTGATAGCTCCTCTTTCACTCTTGATTTTGTTGATTTGGGTGTTTTCTCTTTTCTTTTTGATAAGTCTGGCCAGGGATTTATCAATCTTGTTCATTCTGTCAAAGAATAGCTCCTAGTTTCGTTGATCTGTTTTACTGATCTTTTGGTTTCTATTTCATTAATTTCTGCTCTGAATTTTATTATGTCTCTTCTCCTGCTGGGTTTAGGCTTTATTTGCTGTTTTTTCTCTAGCTCCTTTAACTGTAGGGTTAGGTTGTGTATTTAAGACCTTTCTTGTTTCGTGAGAAAGGCTTGTATTGCTATAGACTTTCCTCTTAGGACTGCTTTTGCTGTATCCCAAAGATTTTGAACAATTGTGTTTTCATTTTCATTGGTTTCCATGAATTTTTTTAATTCTTCTTTAATTTCCTGGTTGACCCATTCATTCTTTAGTAGGATGCTCTTTAGCCTCATTGTATTTGAGTTCTTTCCAACTTTCCTCTTGTCACTGAGTTCTAGTTTCAAAGCACTGGGGTCTGAAAATTTGCAAGGAATAATCCCAACTTTTGGTAGTGGTTGAGACCTCTTTTGTGACCTAGGATGTGATCTATTCTGGAGAATGTCCATGGGCACTAGAGAAGAATGTGTATTCCATTGCTTTGGGATGGAATGTTCTGAATATGTCTGTGAAGTCCATTTGGTCCAGTGTGTCATTTAAGTCTTTATTTCCTTGTTGATCTTTTGCTTAGATGATCTGTCCATTTCAGTTAGGGGGAGTGTTAAAGTCCCCCGCTATTTTTGTATTTTTGTCAGTGTGTTTCTTGCTTTTGTTATTAATTGCCTTATCTAATTGGCTGCTCCCATGTTAGGGGCATAGATATTTACAATTGTTAGATCTTCTTGGTGGATAGACCCTTTAAGTAGGATATAGTATCTTTCCTCATCTCTTCTTACAGTGTTTGGTTTAAAATCTAATTTGTCTGTTATAAGGATTGCCACCCCAGCTTTCTTTTGGTGTCCATTAGCATGGTAAATGGTTTTCCACCCTTTCACTTTCAATATGGGGGTGTCCTTGGATCTAAAATGAGTCTCTTGCAGACAGCATATCAATGGGTCTTCTTTTTAATACAATCTGATAGCCTGTGTCTTTTGATTGGGGCATTTAGCCCATTTACATTCAGGGTAACTATTGAAAGATATGAATTTAGTGTCATTGTATTGCCTATAAAGTGACTGTTACTGTATATTGTCTCTGTTCCATTCTAGTCTATGCTGCTTTTAGGAATTTTGTTTGTTTAGAGGACCCCTTTCAATATTTCTTGTAGGGCTGGTTTCGTGTTTGCAAATTCCTGTAGTTTTTGTCCTGGAAGCTTTTTATCTCTCCTATTTTCAATGGGAGCCTAGCTGGATATAGTATAATTGGCTGCATATTTTTCTTGTTTAGTGCTCTGAAGATATAATGCCTGTCCTTTCTGGCCTGCCAGGTCTCTGTGGATAGGTCTGTTGCCAATCTAATGTTTCTACCATTGTAGGTTACATATCTCTTCTCCCAAGCTGCTTTCAAGACATTCTCTTTGTCTCTAAGACTCGTAAGTGTTCCTATTAGATGTCGGGGTGTTGACTTATTTTTATTGATTTTGAGAGGGGGTTCTCTGTGCCTCCTGGATTTTGATGCCTGTTTCCTTCCCCACATTAGGGAAGTTCTCTGCTATAATTTGCTCCAATATACCTTCTGCCCCTCTCTCTCTTTCTTCTTCTTCTGGGATCCCAATTATTCTAATGTTGTTTCATCTCAGGGTATTGCTTATCTCTCAAATTCTGCCCTCATGATCCAGTAGTTGTTTATCTCTCTTTTTCTCAGCTTCTTTGTTTTCCATCATTTGGTCTTCTATATCGCTGATTCTCTCTTCTGACTCATTTATCCTAGCAGTTAGTGCCCCATTTTTTATTGCACCTCATTAATAGGCTTTTTGATTTCGATTTTGTTAGATTTTAGTTCTTTTATTTCTCCAGGAAGGGTGTCTCTAATAACTTCCATGCTTTTTTCAAGCCCAGCTCGTATCTTTAAAATCATGATTCTGAACACTAGGTCCAACATCGTACTAATATCCGTATTGAGTAGGTCCCTGGCAATTGGTACTACCTCTTGTTCTTTTTGCTGAGGTGATTTTTTTCATCTCGTCATTTTGTCCAGAGGAGAATAGATGAATGAGAGAACAAAATGCAAACAGGCTAACAACGTCCCCAGAAAATATACACTAAACAAATCAGAAAAGACATGAAAGCAGGGGAAAAGAAAGGGAAAGAAAGAGAAAAAAAAAAGAGAAAGAAAAAGATAAAAATGAACAAAAACATAATAAAACAAAAAAAACAAAATATGATCAAATATGATCAGGCTAGTGCATAGATCAGTGTCACACATTAGATTTTGGGTGTATTTTGGTCTGTTAGAAGATAGTGCCTCCTAAAATTGTAAAGAAAGAAAGACTTATATATGTACAAAATAAGGGTTGATACAATGAAGGGATGGAAGATGACTGTAAAGATGAAAATTATAAAATATTTTATAAAAGGAATTGATAAGAACTTGTTTGAAAGAAGAAAGAAGAAGATTAAAAAAAAATGGGAGAGAATGTGATCAGGTAGGAGACTAGAAAAAAGCCATACACTAGAGATTTAGGGTATATTTTGATCTGTTAGAAGAAAGTGTATCTCAAAACTTTAAAGTGAGAACAACTTATATATATATATGCCAAAATAAGGGTAACTACTATGAAGGGATAGAATATGACTAAAAATAAAAAAAAAAAAATTAGAAAGGGATTGATTAGATGTTGGTTGGAAAAGGGAAAAAGAAAAATTAAAAAAAAAAACAGTTAAAAAAATTAACTTTGAGAAACTAATGAATCATGGTAAAAAAAAGCCATGAATTCTAATTGCAGTATTCCCTTAGCACTGAAGTTCTCCCATTCTCCTTGATCGGTAGACTTGGTCTTGGCTGGCTGTTCGCGCTGATCTTCTGGGGGAGGGGCCTGTTGCCGTGGTTCACAAATGTCTTTGCCGGAGGCGGAATTGCCCCCCCCTTTTGAGTCCGGGCTAAGCAATCTGCTCAGGTTTGCTCTCAGGAGCTTTTGTTCCCTGCAAGCTCTTGGTACAGCTTTGGAGGATAAGAGTGCAAATGATGGCCTCCCAATCTCCCCCCGGAGGAGCTGAGAACTTGGTGCCCTGCTCCTCAGTGTGCCCCCAAAGAAAAGCAGTCAATCACTCCCGTCTCTCTGGTCTCTGGCCGCACTCCGTGCTCACCCGGCCTGTGACCAAGTGTTTCTATCTCTGGCACCCGACCCCATGCGGAGTCTCCAAACCGAGCAGATCCCTGTGGTGAGCTCCCACGCCGCTCCTCCCTGGGGAAGAAGGGGAGTCTCCCCGGATCTGCCGCTTGTTGGGTCCCTGCTGGAGGAGCAGGGGCCCAACTGTGCCACAGATCACGGTTTATGGCAACCCCAAGCTGAGAGCCCGCACCTCAGCTCCGTCTCTGCAGCAGGCTTCCCCGTTCTAATCCCTGGCAGCTCTGCCACACTCAGGCATCTCTGTTCTTTCTGTGACCCCAAGGGTCCTGAGTCCACACTGTCCCGAGAGGCTTCTACCTCCCATTTAGCCACTGGAGCGACGTCCCTTAGTGGAGCCGTCTTCTAAAAGTTCCAATTTTTTGCTCCGCGGCTCTATCACTTGCCAGAAGCGGCGGAGGCCCCCTCCCCCGCCGTCTATCCTTCTGAATATCGCCTCGGATTCATTTCTCCGCACGTCCCACCTTCCAGAAAGTGGTCGCTTCTCTGTTCAGAGAGTTGTTGCTACTCTTTTCTTCGAGCTCCTGTTGAGTTCGTAGGTGTTCAGAATGCTTTGATCCCCATTCAGCTGAATTCCTGAGACCAGAGGAAATCCAGGTCTCCTACTCCTCCGCCATCTTGCTCCACCCTCACCATATATATTCATTTTATTGAAATAAATCTTGTGTTGCAGAGGCTTGAATCTGGGTTTCAATTCAGAAGATATTTATTGACAATATTTATTGATAATATAATGGACATGTCATCATAGGTCATAAAAATAAGGACTATCACAGCTATTTGAGACTGTAGTAATTAAGATACTTAATTCTGTCATCAGGAGAATTCATAAGCAAATTTTAATTCTATTGTCTGTCCCTTTCATGGACTTTTTTTTTTTAAGAGTTTTGACTGTTGGGGGGCGGAGCAAGATGGCGGAGGAGTAGGAGACCTGGATTTCGTCTGGTCTCAGGAATTCAGCTGAATGGGGATCAAACCATTCTGAACACCTACAAACTCAACAGGAGATCGAAGATAAGAAAAGTAACAACACTCTGAACAGAAAAACGACCACTTTCTGGAAGGTAGGACGTGCGGAGAAGAGAATCAAAGGCGATATTCAGGAGGATAGACGGCGGGGGCGGGGGTCTCCGTCGGCCGCTTCTGGCAAGCGATAGAGCCGCGGAGCACAAAATCGGAACTTTTAGAAGTCGGCTCCACTGAGGGATGTCACTCCAGTGGCTAAGTGGGGGGTGGAACCCTTGTGGGACAGTGTGATCTCAGGACCCTCAGGGTCACAGAAAGACCAGGGGTGCCTGAGTACGGCAGAGCTCCCAGGTATCAGAGCAGGGAAGCCGGCTGAAGAGAGGAAGCCGAGGCACGGGCTCTCAGCTCGGGTTTGCCATAAACTGTGATCCGCGGCCCAGTCGGGCCACTGCTTCTCCAGCAGGGACCCAACAAGCGGCAGAGCCGGGGAGACTCCCCTTCCGCCCCTGGGAGGAGCGGCGCGGAAGCGCACCCCAGGGATCTGCTGGGTTTGGAGACTCCACACGGGGTCGGGTGCCAGACATAGAAACGCTCGATCACAGGCCGGGTGAGCACAGAGTGCGGCTGGAGACCGGGGAGACGGGAGTGACTGCTTTTCTCTGGGGGCACACTGAGGAGCGGGGCCCCGAGTTCTCAGCTCCTCCAGGCAGAGATTGGGAGGCCATCATTTTCACCCTGGCCCTCCAATGTTGTACCGAGAGCGTGCAGGGAACAAAAGCTCCTGAGAGCAAACCCGAGCAGCTTGCTTAGCCTGGATTCACAAGGGCGGGGCAATTCCGCCTCCGGCAAAGACATTAGTGAACCACGGCAACAGGCCCCTCCCCCATAAGATCCGCACGAACAGCCAGCAAGCCAAGACCAAGTTTATGGATCAAGGAGAACAGGAGAACTCCTAGCGCTAGGGGAATATTGCACATAGAATTCATGGCTTTTTTACCATAATTCATTAGTTTTTCAAAGTTAATTTTTTTAACTTTTTTTTTTGAATTTTTCTTTTTCCCTTTTTCAAACAACATCTTATCAATCCCTTTTTAAAAAAAATATTTTTTATTTTTCATTTTTAGAGTCATATTTTTATTCCTTCATAGTAGTTACCCTTATTTTTGGCATATATATATAAGTTGTTCTTTCTTTAAAATTTTGAGATACAATTTCTTCTAACAGATCAAAATATACCCTAAATCACTAGTGTATGGCTTTGTTCTATTCTCCTGCCTGATCACAAACTCTCTTTTTTTTTTCTTTTTTCTTTTTCTTTTTAAATCTTCTTCTTTCTTTTTAAAAACAACTTCTTATCTTATCAATTCCTTTTATAAAATCTTTTATAATTTTCATCTTTACATTCATCTGTCATCCCTTCATTGTATCAACCCATATTTTGTACATATATAAGTCTTTCTTCCTTTAAAATTGTAGCAGGCACTTTCTTCTAACAGACCATATATGCCCAAAAGCTAGTGTGTGGCACTGATCTATCCACTAGCCTGATCATATTTGATCATATGCTGTTTATTTTTTGTTTTCTTCTGTTTTTCCTTGTTTTCATCTTTTTCTTTGTCCTTTTTTTTTCTCTCTCTTCTTTCTTTTCTTTTGTGTCCCCTGGTTTCAGGTCTTTTCTGATTTGTATAGAGTATATTGGCTGGAGACGTTGTTAACCTGTTAGCATTCTGTTCTCTCATTCATCTGTTCTCCACTGGACAAAATGACAAGACGAAAATAATCACCTCAAAAAAAAGAACAAGAGGTAATACCGTCTGCCAGGGACCTACTAAATACAGACATTAGTACAATGTCAGACCTAGAGTTGAGAATCATGACTTTAAAGATACTAGCTGGGCTTGAAAAAAGTGTGGAAGTTATTAGAGAAACGCTACCTGGAGAAATAAAAGAACTAAAATCTAACCAAGTCGAAATCAAAAAAGCTATTAATGAGGTGCAATCAAAAATGGGGGCACTAAATGCTAGGATAAATGAGGCAGAAGAGAGAATCAGTGATATAGAAGACCAAATGATGGAAAATAAAGAGGCTGAGAAAAAGAGAGATAATCAACTACAGGATCACGAGGGCAGAATTCGAGAGATAAGCGATACGATAAGATGAAACAATGTTAGAATAATTGGGATCCCAGAAGAAGAAGAAAGAGAGAGAGGGGCAGAAGGTATATTGGAGCAAATTATAGCAGAGAACTTCCCTAATGTGGGGAAGGAAACAGGCATCAAAATCCAGGAGCCACAGAGAACCCCTCTCAAAATAAATAAAAATAGGTCAACACCCCAACATCTAGTAGTAAAACTTGAGTCTCAGACACAAAGAGAAGATCCTGAAAGCAGCTCGGGAGAAGAGATATGTAACCTACAATGGTAGAAACATTAGATTGGCAACAGACCTATCCACAGAGACCTGGCAGGCCAGAAAGGACTGGCATGATATCTTCAGAACACTAAATGAGAAAAATATGCAGCCAAGAATACTATATACAGCTAGGCTGTCATTGAAAATAGAAGGAGAGATAAAAAGCTTCCAGGACAAACAAAAACTAAAGGAATTTGCAAACACAAAACCAGCCCTCCAAGAAATATTGAAAGAGGTCCTCTAAGCAAAAAGAGAGCCTAAAAGCAGCATAGATCAGAAAGGAACACAGACAATATACAGTAACAGTCACCTTACAGGCAATAAAATGGCACTAAATTCATACCTGAATAGTTACCCTGAATGTAAATGGGCTCAATGCCCCAATCAAAAGACACAGACTATCAGATTGGATTAAAAAACAAGACGCATCAATATCCTGTCTGCAAGAGACTCATTTTAGACCCAAAGACACCCCCAGATTGAAAGTGAGGGAGTGGAAAACCATTTACCATGCTAATGGATACCAAAAGAAAGCTGGGGTGGCAATCCTTATATCAGACAAATTAGATTTTAAATCAAAGCCTGTAATAAGAGATGAAGAAGGACACTATATACTACTTAAAGGGTCTATGCAACAAGAAGATCTAACAATTGTAAATATCTATGCCCCTAACGTGGGAGCAGCCAATTATACAAGGCAATTAATAACAAAAGCAAAGAAACACATTGACAACAATACAATAATAGTGGGGGACATTAACACCCCCCTAACGGAAATGGACAGATCATCTAAACAAAAGATCAACAAGGATATAAAAATTTTAAATGAAACACTGGACCAAATGGACTTTAAAGACATATACAGAACATTCCATCCCAAAGCAACGGAACACACATTCTTCTCTAGTGCCCATGGAACATTCTCCAGAATTGATCACATCCTAGGTCACAAATCAGGTCTCAACTGGTACCAAGAGATTGGGATCATTCCCTGCATGTTTTCAGACCACAATGCTTTCAAACTAGAACTCAATGACAAGAGGAAAGTCGGAAAGAACTCAAATACATGGAGGCTAAAGAGCATCCTACTAAAGAATGAATGGGTCACCAGGAAATTAAAGAAGAATTAAAAAAATTCATGGAAACCAATGAAAATGAAAACACAGCTGTCCAAAATCTTTGGGATACAGCAAAGGCAGTCGAGAGGAAAGTATATAGCAATATACACTATATATAGCAATACAAGCCTTTCTCAAGAAACAAGAAAGGTCTCAAATACACAACCTAACCCTACACCTAAGGGAGCTGGAGAAAGAACAGCAAATAAAGCCTAAACCCAGCAAGAGAAGAGAAATAATAAAGATCAGAGCAGAAATCAATGAACTAGAAAGAGTAAGTAGAACAGTAGAACAGATCAACAAAACTAGGAGCTGGTTCTTTGAAAAAATTAACAAGAAAGACAAACCCCTGGCCAGATTTATCAAAAAGAAAAGAGAATGACCCAAATCAACAAAATCATGAATGAAAGAGGAGCTATCACAACCAACACCAAAGAAATACAAACAATTCTAAGAACATATTATGAGCAACTCTATGCCAGCAAATTAGATAACCTGGAAGAAATGGGTGCATTCCTAGAGATGTATCAACTACCAAAACTGAACCAGGAAGAAATAGAAAACCTGAACAGACCTATAACCACTAAGGAAATTGAAGCAGTCATCAAAAATCTCCCAAAAAACAAAAGCCCAGGGCCAGAGGGCTCCCCAAGGGAATTCAACCAAACATTTAAAGAAGAATTAATATCTATTCTCCTGAATCTGTTCCAAAAAGTAGAAATGGAAGGAAAACTTCCAAACTCATTTTATGAGGCCACCATTACCTTGACGCCCAAACCAGACAAAGACCCCATCAAAAAGGAGAATTACAGACCAATATCCTTGATGAACATGGATGCAAAAATTCTCACCAAAATACTAGCCAATAGGATCCAACAGTACATTAAAAGGATTATTCACCACGACCAAGTGGGATTTATCCCTGGGCTGCAAGGCTGGTTCAACATCCGCAAATCAATCAACGTGATACAATACATTAACAAAAGAAAGAACAAGAATCATATGATCCTCTCAATAGATGCAGAAAAAGCATTTGACAAAGTACAGCATCCTTTCTTGATCAAAACTCTTCAGAGTATAGGGATAGAGGGTACATACCTCAATATCATAAAAGCCATCTATGAAAAATCTACAGCGGATATCATTCTCAATGCGGAAAAGCTGAGAGCTTTTCCCCTAAGGTCAGGAACGCGTCAGGGATGTCCACTCTCACCACTGCTATTCAACATATTATTAGAAGTCCTAGCCACAGCAATCAGACAACAAGAAGAAATCAAAGGCATCCAAATCGGCAAAGAGGAAATCAAACTCTCACTCTTTGCAGATGATACGATACTGTATGTGGAAAACCCAAAAGACTCCACCCCAAAACTGCTAGAACTCATACAGGAATTCAGTAAAGTAGCGGGATAGAAAATCAATGCACAGACATCAGTGGCATTCCTATACACCAACAACAAGACAGAAGAGAGACAATTCAAGAAGTCGATCCCATTTACAACTGCACCCAAAACCATAAGATACCTAGGAATAAATTTATCCAAAGACGCAAAGGATATGTACTCAGAAAACTATAAAATACTCATGAAAGAAATTGAAGAAGACACAAAGAATTTGAAAAACGTTCCATGCTCATGGATTGGGAGAACAAACATTGTGAAGATGTCAGTGCTACCTAGAGCAATCTACACATTCAATGCAATCCCCATCAAAATACCATCCACCTTTTTCAAAGAAATGGAACAAATCATCCTAAAATTTGTATGGAACCAGAAGAGATGCCGAGTAGCCAGAGGAATATTGAAAAAGAAAAGCAAAGCTGGCGGCATCACAATTCCGGACTTCCAGCTCTATTACAAAGCTGTCATCATCAAGACAGTATGGTACTGGCACAAAAACAGATGTATAGATCAATGGAACAGAATCGGGAGCCCAGAAATGGACCCTCAACTCTATGGTCAACTCATCTTTGACAAAGCAGGAAAGAATGTCCAATGGAAAAAAGACAGTCTCTTCAACAAATGGTGTTGGGACAACTGGACAGCCACTTGCAGAAGAATGAAACTGGACCATTTCCTTACACCACACACAGAAATAGACTCCAAATGGTTGAAAGACCTAAACGTGAGACAGGAGTCCATCAAAATCTTAAAGGATAACAGAGGCAGCAACCTCTTCGACCTCAGCCACAGCAACTTCTTCCTAGAAACATCGCCAAAGGCAAGGGAAGCCAGGGCAAAAATGAACTCTTGGGATTTCCTCAAGATAAAAAGCTTTTGCACAGCAAAAGAAACAGTCCACAAAACCAAAAGACAACCGACAGAATGGGAGAAAATATTTGCAAATGACATAGCAGATAAAGGGCTAGTATCCAAAATCTATAAAGAACGTATCAAACTCAACACCCAAAGAACCAATAATCCAATCAAGAAATGGGCAGAAGACATGAACAGACATTTTTCCAAAGAAGACATCCAAATGGCCAACAGACACATGAAAAAGTGCTCAACATCGCTCGGCATCAGGGAAATCCAAATCAAAACCTCAATGAGATACCGCCTCACACCAGTCAGAGTGGCTAAAATTAACAAGTCAGGAAACGACAGATGTTGGCGGGGATGTGGGAAAGGGGAACCCTCCTACTCTCTTGGTGGGAATGCAAGCTGGTGCAGGCACTCTGGAAAACAGTATGGAGGTTCCTTAAAGACTTGAAAATAGAGCTACCATATGATCCAGCCATTGCACTACTGGGTATTTACCACAAGGATACAAATGTAGGGATCCGAAGGGGTACGTGCACCCCAATTTTTATAGCAGCAATGTCCACAATAGCCAAACTGTAGAAAGAGCCAAGATGCCCATCGACAGATGAATGGATAAAGAAGAGGTGGTATATATACACAATGGAATATTATGCAGCCATCAAAAGGAATGAGATCTTGCCATTTTCAACAACGTGGATGGAACTGGAGGGTGTTATGCTGAGTGAAATAAGTCAATCAGAGAAAGACATGTATCATATGACTTCACTGATATGAGGAATTCTTAATCTCAGGAAACAAACTGATGGTTGCTGGAGTGGTGGGGAGTGGGAGGGATTGGGTGGCTGGGTGATAGAAATTGGGTAGGGTATGTTATGGTGAGCACTGTGAATTGTACAAGACTGATGAATCACGGATCTGTACTTCTGAAACAATTAATGCAATATATGTTAAGAAAAAAAAAAAGAAGAAGATAGCAGGAGGGGAAGAATGAAGTGGAGTAAGTCGGAGGGGGATACGAACCATGAGAGACGATGGACTCTGAAAAACAAACTGAGGGTTCTAGAGGGGATGGGGGTGGGGGGATAGGTTAACCTGGTGATGGGTATTAAAGGGGTCACATTCTGTGTCGAGCACCGTGTGTTATGAACAAACAATGAATCATGGAACACTACATCAAAAACTAATGATGTAATGTATGGTGATTAACATAACAATAAGAAATTATTTAAAAAAAAGAATTTTGGCTGGTAAGGGTGCCTGGGTAGCTCAGTTGGTTAAGCGACTGCCTTCGGCTCAGGTCATGATCCTGGAGTCCTGGGATCGAGTCCCAGATCGGGCTCCCTGCTCAGCAGGGAGTTTGCTTCTCCCTCTGACCCTCTTCCCTCTCGTGCTATCTCTCATTCTCTCTCTCTCAAATAAATAAATAAAATCTTTAAAAACATAACTCTCTTCCTTTAAAAAAAAAAGAATTTTGACTGGTAAATGCCAAATATGATCTTGTAGTACTTTGAATTTCCTGTTGAATAGCTATTCTTTCCAACTAGCTACCTATCAATTCACTCCATATTAGGAACTCCACCCTTTCCCTATCTGGCTCTTTTCTCTTAATCATGATTGTTCCTTATTGGTTCACACCTATTGGTTTTTCAGTCCTTATTGAGTTTTTTCTCCTTTGGTTATAGTTAGATCCTCACCATTAATGAATATTTCCCAACTATCTCAGGTCTCTTTCAACTATCTTGGATAAATAGTCTTTCTCCAAAAATATGGGAAAATTAATTTTTCTAAATGAGCATACCCAATCATTTTAAGTAGTCATTCACATTTTAGTCTAAATAGATATTTAACATCTATTTAGCTTATTTGCATTTATAAATAAACTCAAAGTTGAGGAAAATGCATGAAAGAAAATAAAGGGGGTGGGGACATAATTTGCAAATTCAAATCAGCCAGCTATGGATGATAATCTCTTGGAGAGGACCTAATTTTTAGTTTTCACTAGGTCCTTCTCTGTTGTCAGCACTGCTTTGGGCTTTATCGGCTTGATCAGCTATTTCTCCTTGGGCCCTTGGGGAAAAAAAAGAAGGGGGTGAATGAAAAGGCTTCCTGGTCTCCAGTATGTCCTGCCCTCTCCTCATGTCATGGTTTTGAGTGTCAGGCATGTATATGCATGTACTCATCTCTGTTCTGTTACTGAGCACCCTTTCTTTGCCACTGGTCCTCAGATTCCTCATCTGTGAAATAAAAAGTCAATGGCAGCCTCTATGGTGTGTGTGAGGATGAAGCGAAGTGAGGTGCGGAATGGCCTCCAGCCATGATGTGGACCCCTCCCCATTCACCTGGAGCTTCATCACATCCTTTGATGGGAACCATTCCTCGCATGTTCAGAATCAGAGGGTAACAGGACATTTGTTCAGGTCCAGGTAAATGAGCTGTGGAAGGGCACTTTCTCACCTCCCTATTGATCATCTTATATGATTACATTTGAAACAACTTTTTCAGTAACACTAACTGACTACTGTGTCACCTTTGGAAAGCTACTCATTGCTTTTAATGGAAATATCTTCATTCACTGACTGAGGAGATCAGGCAGCCCGCTGATTCTTTACTTATTCAGTGATTCTGAATTATTAATAAAGTATAAAACAAGTAAACAAAGGAAGACTTATTGGATGTTCATTGCAGGATTCCTTCCAGTATATTATGATGAAAATATCTTAAATGATAGGCAAATTGTTATAAGTTCATGATGGAATATTGTACATTTCTTAAAATCAAATGTAATCATATTACAAAGAATAAACATCTTTACCATTGCTAATAAAATAAACCAGTTTCTTTACCAAAATAAGCCAGTTTAACAAAACACTATAGATGATTTGATTTCCAATTCTGTAGATACAAGTGTGAATAAAGAAATAGATAAAAATGTGGAAATAGATAAAAATAATTTTAAAAGGACTGTATGGGGCACCAGGGTGGCACAGTCAGTTAACCATATGACTTTTGGTTTCAGCTCAGGTTGTGATCCCAGGGTCATGAGATTGAGCTCTGCATTAGGCTCCATGCTCATCTGCTTCAGATTCTCTCTTCCTCTCCCTCTGCCCCTCTTGCTCGTGCTCACTCTCTCTCACTCTCAAATAAATAAATAAATCTTAAAATAAATAAAAAGAACTGCAAGAATACACATCAAAATATCAAAACATTGGATGTTAACATTGTCATGTAGTAGGATTGAGTGGTTTAATTATTCCTTTAGATTTTTAGGTAGTCCTTAAGTTTTTTACATGAATATATATTCTAGCACACATATATGTCATTTAAAAATACATAGAAAAAATGGCAGTCATAACCCATTAAGGATTTATTTCAAACATCAGCCTTAATTATTTGATTACATCAGAGCCATGCCCTTGTGCCAAAAGGTGAAGGGAACTCATCAAAGTTGGAGGAAAAGATCTCCTTGACAGTCAGAGCCTTATTCAACCACATAAAGACCAGAGCATCTCTCTGGAGTCCAAATGTGGCACACAACTGCTACCTAGTGAAATCCATCTGCTTTCCCTCCACTAAGGATAAAGAATACAGAAACTCAGAATGCAAATTCAGATAGTCTCACCCTGAAGTTTGAGAGCAGAAAACTCAAATGAGTGTTCACATCCCTAAAACACCATCACACTTTATGAAAATGTACTATGTATGCCTCCTTTTCCCACCTGAGCATTTCCTATTGGATGTACTTCTATGATGGTCTCAGTCTTATTTCTAGATCTTTCCTTGGTTCCTCTGCTCCTTCCTTCCACTGAAGATGATGCACTTCCAAGGTTAGCCTATCTCCACTCGCCCAACGTCTTCAGACAAGTCACTCAGCTTGAGGACTTTGCAGGCACTCTGGCTGCATCCAATTTCAGGTTTTGACGTCAGCAGTCATTTGGCATCTATGAGCTCCTTGTCTTCAATTCCCTTCCAAGTGATTGGATGAGGTTTCCTTGAGCTTTTGAACCTTGGTATTAGCCACCAAAGATGTCTGACCTCAGATGTCAGTTTGGCATTTGCTGGGGGCCTAAAGGCCTCTGCCAGATATCCCCACCAGAACAGAAAATTAATTGGACAGGCAATGAATGGTCTGCTGCTGGAAATGTGCTAGAAAACAGTGGGGCTTTAAAGCCATAGAATGAAGATGACCCCTGATATATAACTAGTTGGTGAGTCAATGTAAACAGTTAGATGTGCACTTTTACACTATATGCAACATTATAAATCTATAACAATGATCATCATCTGCTCCAGCCAAAAAATTAGTGGTCCTATTTGAAGCATGACTCACTGGATCAATGCCATGCCACTCGGTTAAACCTCCTCAAATGATGAGCATATTAGGCACCTATTCAAAGACCTTGGGGATTCACAACTGGAGTTGGATCAACCACAAAGTTCACCCCTTTCAGTGTCTTTTGGTGTAGTACCTTACTCTGCCATTAGAGGTCAGCAGTAGTCAGTGAGAGAGGCTGCTCCCGCTCCGCCAACATTAAGTCTAGAACATTCTTCAGAAAGATGTTTCTCTGGTTTTAGTATCCTCACCTATAGCATTAGTAGGGCTATTGGTAATATATATATATATAGCCCTACTAATGCTATATATATATATATATATATATATATATATATATATATATATATATATACACACACACACACATACACACCATAATATATATGGAATTTCCTAAGTGATGAGAGACATAAATGTGACTCTTGTCATGATAATGAGGTGACCTTTGGACCCCACCTAAGGATGGGGTTGGTTGCCAGGGGACCCAACCAGGTGATTACAGGGTTAGAACTTTCAGTCCACATCTGACCTCCATGGAGGGGAGGGGCTGGAGGTCGAATTAGTGGCCAAAACTAATGATTTAATCAACCATGCTTATGTAATTAAACCTCCATAAAAACCAGAAAGGACTGGGTTCAGAGAACTTCTTGCCTTGGTGAACAAGGGAGATTTGGGGATGGTGGCATACTCAGAGAGGGCTTGGAAGCTTCCCACTGTTCCCCACAACTCACCCTGTGCTTCTCTCCCATCTGGCTGTTTCTGAGTTATACCTTTTTATAATAAATGGATGATCTAATAAGCAAAAAGTTTCTCTGAGTTCTGTGAGTTGCTGTAGCAAATTAATTAAACCTGAGGTGGTAGTCTTGGGATCTGATTTATAATGGTTGGTCAGAGGCACAGGTGATAGGTAGCCTGAACTTGCTTGCAGCTGATGTCTGAAACGGGTGGGGAGTGGGTGGGGCAGAGTCTCACAGGCCTAAACCCTTAACCTGTGGAATCTGCGGCTATCTCCAGGGAGATAGTGTCAGAATTGAGTTAAATTGTAGGACACCCAGCTGGTGTCCCAAGAATTGCTTGTTGGTGTGGGGGAAACCCACACATTGGAATTGGGTGCAGGGCCCAAAAGACCCCTTTCCCAAGTCCCTGCATTGGAGATACACTCATTCGGCAGCCATCGGATGACCGGCGGGAGTGGTCAGCCTGGGGCCATCTGTGGGCAGCAGGTGCAGGAGCCACAGGGAGTGACAGCTCCCGGGCAGGACACAGTGTAAAAAAGGTAGGATATTGCCAGAGTTTCATCTCTGGGCTCCACAGCTGTTGACAGACCGGCGTCCTCACCTCCGCAGCCTCCAACTTTCAGCAGGCCATCTTCTGGGCATTATGGGGGTTTAAACATTGTGGTGCCTCTGGGGTGGGGGTGGGGGCACTACACATCGGTACTCCTGCTCCAGGCACAGGCAAGAGGCACAAAAAGCCTAAGTTTATCTTATAACCCCGTGATCCATCAACCCCACTTTCAAAATGTGTCTAAAGAAAGCAATGTGTAAAGATATGTGTGCATTAAAAAAACATCAGAAATCATCAAAGTATCTATCAATAGGGCATTGACTAAATAAATTGGGCTCTGGCATATAAATTGAAATACTCTGGGGCATGACAAAGATGATGGCTGTTAGCATGTAGCACATATAACAATCACTCCAAAATTCTGTTAAAAACGGATTCTTGGCTCCTATACTGTGCAAGATTTTGATTCAGTAGAATGAAAAGTCTGGGAATATGCATTTTTAAAATGCACTTCAGGCAATTCACTGCACATGTGGTGGGAACCCGTCTTTGAGAAGCACAGATGCAGCTATGTATTAATTGGCATAGAAAGGCAGGAATGCAAAAACAAAAACCCATAGAATGTATATGCACAGAAAATTACCAAAAGTTTATTGCAGTGGGATATCAGTGGAGGATGTTTACAACTTATTTCTCTATACTTTGTTGTTTACCTGGATTTTCTAAATTTCTAACAAAAAGTGTGGGTGACTTGTATAAAAAGGAAATGAGAAAATCTAAAACAAAAGTCATTGACTTGCTTCTCTGGTGGGCATTTATAGCAGGGCCAGTGGGACCACAGTAGTGAAGGGGTGTGGGGGTGGCAACAGAGGATTGCAGGAGGGGGGCTGGGATTCTTTGTCTCCTTGCTTCTCTCCAGGGTGAGCAGGGGTCAGGCCCCAGGGCTGGTCTCCCAGACTCCTCTTCCTAAGAACTAGGGGTCCCCAAGCTGGACACGGGGTTTCTGTTATTTCTCATTTTCAGTGGTGACCTTTTTTCCTGGGTCACATAAAAATCCTACCAATTGAGGGGCCCTTGGGTGGCTCAGTCAGTTAAGCATGCAACTCTTAATCTCAGCTCAGGTCTTGATTGCAGGGTCATGCGTTCAAGCCCTGTGGAGAGAAAGAGAGAGAGAGAGGGAAAGAGAGGGAAGGAAAGAAGAAAGAAAAAATCATACCAATCTGTTTTTCTCCTGTAAATATTAAAGAACCATTTAACACTTGCAAACTGGAATCTATAGAAGGTGGTACTGTATGTGGTTTAATGTGAAATTGCATATTGAGCTCTTTTAAGTTTGATCCATCAATCTTTCCAAATGATCCACACAACGCAGAAAAAGTGCACACCTTCCGATTTCTCTGACACCTGAACAATTTGAGAACCACCAGCATGATAGAAAGAGTTTGGAAACCTTTGAAACCAAAATCAAATGTGAATTCAAATCCCAGTTTTGTCTGAGTGACATGGGAACAGAAGGGAGCATCACCTCTCTGGGCCTGGTTTCCCTCTGGACACAAGAATAATTACAGTGAGTGGGAAGGATGTTTATCAGCATGAGATTGGATGAAGCAAAGCTCCTGGTCCAAGCAGGAATCCAGTTTCTTGTCTGGTCTACTGCTTGACGTCTGCGTTGAGCCCTGCACCACCCCCCCACCCCACCACCAAGGACAAAACTCTGCAGGGCTGAAGTTGGCCTCAGCAACACACATGTACGGGCCTCAGTGCATACACCAATGTCACTGCCACACACCACTCGCCAGACAGGAGACCATGCCCTCAGCATCCTTTTCACCTGCTTTATTTTCATTCTACCTCCTCCTGTTTATCCAGTCTGGGTTTCCGCCATTAAGGATTCTGCTCTCCACACCTTCCTTCTCTAGGTCTTAGAATGTTATTTACTGAACAGTGAAAGAAAAGGAAGAATTTCTATGTGGGTCACTCTCTCAGGCCCTTTAATAGTTGGTATAGGAAAGAGTCAAGGGAAAAACAGGTCATTCCTGATTTCCCCAGGGAATCAGCTTGCCTTGAAGTGCATCTTCCAGTCTGTGGATTGCTGGGTATGTGGGAACAAGGGTGTCCTTGGGTATCTCCAGCATTATGCCCTGGACACAGAAGGCTCCAGTGCTCCCTTCCATGGGTTTAAATGCTGGGGGCTTAGAGATGCTAAGGACACAAAGCAATGGTAGAAAGTGCAGGACATGATTAAGAGCCACACTGGATACAGAGGTGGTTTGCTCTTCATATCAAAGCAACTTTGATTGCCAGAGGTCAGAGAAGAGAGAAGTTGCCAGCCACATTCTTGTGGGATCTTGAGGCATTTGTGAGCTATTGTCCATCTAACTGACAAGAGAGAGGGCTGGGGACTCAGAGGGGCTAGAGTGACTTCAAGGAAAGTGTCTGGATGGAGGGGATTAAGAAATGGGGCTGGATGAGGGAGGTGAACCAGAACAAGGTAAGGCAGATCCAACACCAAGGAGGGATTGGCCTGATGGTGGAAGGCCAAGAAGAGCTGGTAGGGAGTCTATCTACAGCACTGCTGGAGAGCATGGCTACTTGAACTTGAGATCACTAGCATTGCCATAAGAGTTGAAATTTGCCTTACAAAAGTGAATTGTTATGATTATTATCTGTAGTTAACATAAAGAGATCTTTCCAAAAATGTTAACTCATTGGTCCAGAAATCAAACTTAACACTGTCAAAATCTGTGTGCATTGAAAATCATCCATGGATTGATAATTCATAGAGGACTGATGAACATTTTTGCCTCATTTAGACACTAATGTAAAATATTGGTCATTCTGTACTTTGATATAAACAGAAAGTTACTGTGGTCTTTCCTTTATCATTTTGTTAAATATTCTGTCATTTGCTTTTATTCTAGTTTTTTGCCTGGTTTTCCTAAGGAGGCAGAACTTACCTGCACCAGGTAAACCCACCAAAGACCATTAGAAACATGTAACAGATTGCAGTCTGAAGGCAATTGGAGCAACCAGGCAGAGATCAGGTTTCCATAAATAGTTTAAATCTGGTCAGAGGTTTTATCAAAGTTGGGGGGAAGCTGGCTGCTACCCACAGGTGGACCCCAGCACAGCTGTCCACAGATGGCCAGGATTTCTGCCCTCCCCTCACCTGTATGCTTCTCTGAGTCCTACCTCAGGGCCTAGGGGAAAATAGCATAAAAAAATTCACACCAAGATGCAGTTATCCTCTCTATTAATGGTGCCACTCTTTGGTTGAAGCAGATTTTGCAATCTATAAGTGCATCAGAACAGTGTGTTGTACAACTTAAACTTATACAATCCTGTATGTCAATTTTATCTCAGTAAAGTTGGAAATAAGTAAACAAACAAAGAAACAATCAAAGGCAGAGGGGATACCATCAGGGTAACCTATCCCTGGAGAAGGGTACCCACCACCTCTCCTGCCACCTGTCTCAAGGGCAGTCCATGGTCAGGTTGTCGTGTTCAGGGTCAGCCTTCAAGGATCACCTCCCTCTTACCAAGGGCATAGGAAACTCATGGATAGGTGAGCTTGTCCATTTATTTCTCAACAGGTACATGTCAAACAACCAGAACCCTTCCCCTTCTACCTCCCCAGAGGGGGCATAGAGTGAGCTCTGCCCCAAAGCTTCCTTAGTTACAGCAGTAGGTGATTGGCAGGGGGACCATGCCCACCAAATGTACACATGCTCAAATGACATTTCTCTCTCTCTTTCTTTTTCTTGGGTTTATTTATTTATTTTAGAGAGATAGCATGTGTACAAGCAGTGGGGGGGGGGGAAGGGCAGAGGGAGAGGGAGAGAGAGAGAGAGAATCTCCAGCGGGCTCCCCCTGAGTGGGGAGCCCAACATGGGGCTCAATCCCAGAACCCTGAAATCATGACCTGAGCTGAAACCAAAAGCCAGCCACTCAACCTACTGAGCCACCCAGGTGCCTCAATGGCATTTCTTTTGTGTGTCTTCTATAGCTTCAACTGCAGCTTTCTGTTCATACATTCTCTTTTGTATCTTAATTCTGATTTGGCTCCAGCCCTCTGAGTCTTAGCTAAAGAGTTAAACTGGTTTTTTAAGGTCGCTGATGATGCGACCTTAAAAAGTCACCCTACTGGGGACTGACTCAACTGGTTAAACATTTGGAGTTCTAAGGTTGAGAAAGGGAGCAATACTAACTCAAGGACTTCCTGGGGTGTAATTTCAGACCACTGGGTCATTCAGGTGAGGCAATCTTGTTAATATTGCCATGAATCTTGCCCCTCCACAGGCAAGATAAAATAGCTGACCATGAGAATCTATTGCCTATGTAGCTTTTCCCACATCTCATCTTCAGGGTCTATATGTAACAATTCACTTGGCAGTCAATAACCCATTGCAACTAAAAGCATTATTGCTATAATCCCTAACGATATGAAGAAAAGAACTCACCTGTGCTCTTACTAAATGCCAGGCACTGTACTGTCTTTACATGCACTGTCTCAATCATCATAATGCATTTGTTCTCATTTAAAAGGTGAAGATACTGAGGCACAGAGAGGTTCTGTAGTTTATCCAAGGTCACAGCACTAGGATTTGAACAGCCTATCTGATTTCAAAGCCTTTGAACTTTATCCACATGTTCTATGTTCTTTGAAAGGCAGAGACATAAAAGTATTTAGAACTAAAGACGAGGAACATGAAGTTCCAGAGAATTTAGTGACTCATCCAAAGTCACATGGCTAGGTCTTCTAAAGCTAATTTTCTTCCATACCCTGGAAAAGTGGAATAAATCAATTCAAAAAATTCCCGAGGCTCTCCATGCTACTATTCCTCCTCTGCCAGACGCTAAATGAGAAGTGCAATAGCTTGCCCAGACTGTTCCATGTTACTCTCCACAAAGGCAAAAGACAGTACTTGCCCCATGCAAAGGGACAAGAGCAGGGAAGGAAAATTCAGTGTGGAACGTCTCTGCCTTTCCCTTGCGAGTTTGTTATCTGTTCTCTTGAGAAACTCTTCAAACACTAGAAAATTATTATATGTATCACTGTCATTAGAAGAACAAATAAAAATTCAGAAATTTCTTTAATTTATAAAAACACATTAATATATCAGGCATTAAAAACAATATAACTTTGATCTGATTATTATTTTACTTTAACAATTTGTTTTTAAACAGGTAACTTTTCTTTAGCTTTGGAGATCAAGTCTCATAATTACGCTTGTCTAACCAACATCCTCCCTGTGATGACAAAGTCTTTGAATGTACATGTATGCAATGCCTACTATGTCCATGGATTTATTCACATTTTATTAAAATTCTCAGTAATGGCAGCCTCATAGAGAGGTACTGTCAAATTCCTTCATGATGGTATTTAACAAAGATTTTTATGAGAATTCAATTGTGCTTTGCCTTCCCCAGAACTGAGGGGAGAAACTTTTACCCATCATGTACCTTTAAAAAGTGAGTATCTACTTTTGAAATATCATTCATTTCTTAGTTTTTCCACTTTGGGGAGCATGAAATAAACTGAGTAGCAAAAAAAAGGAATTAAGTTAAATAAGCTTATCTTCAGTTGGTGCCACTAAACGATCCTGAAATCATATCTTGAATTGACCCTTTCTTGAAGACAGGGAAATATTTTTGGCTTGCTCATGAACTCCCCTGAGTTTCTTTCCATAAGGCAGACAGGGAAATTCCCACAAGGCCCTGACACATGGCAGGTTTGTAGGGCCAATCACCTATTGCTCTCCTTCAATTCTTGTTTCCAAGAGAGTGAGAACAGTGTCTGGTTCCATAAGAGCTTACTAAGGGAGCAATGGAGTATACTTTATGTTGTCTAGGCTTTATGGTGCATTGCAAGTCTTATCTCCAATTACATTTGTGTTTTGTCCTTTTGGTATTTTTCCCTCTTCTCCTGGTCAAGGAGACAGCCCCAATCCTTATTTTTTCCTGATTCAAGAGGAGGTGTGGAGGCTGGGCCAAAATTGGGTGTGCAAATTGAGACTGAGAACAGAAAGACACCCAGGGTTTCAGGGATGCTGGGGACTTGTCCACTGCTCCACAGGGCCCTGAGGGAGTGACAGGAACTCTGGAGGCTAGAGTATGACTGTGGGCCCATCTGAGGAGGCTGCATCTGGGCCCTGAGGTTCAGGATGGCTGTGCCACAGCACAGCAGGACCCCCAGACTTCAAGGGACTGTGTGCACTGGACAGTGGAATCACAGAGGTGACCAGTATATCCTGAAGATGGAGAGGTCTTACAGAATATTTTGCTGAGCATGAGACTCCTGCAATCTTCATATAGACCTGGGATGCCTTACACTGGGTGCCCTACCAGATAATTTCAGATATCCTAGAGTCAGATTGAATTTAACTGAACAAAAGAAAATGAAGTAGCATGACATGATTTTCATTCCCAAGTTTGTGGACTAAGATTCATGCTCACTCCACATCTATATGTGGTCAGTCTCTGTATCAGTCTGGATCTTGGTAGGAAACTGACTTCTACTCAAAAAGCTTTAACTGAAAAGAATTTAATGGCAAGACTCTTTGTGAAAGTTTGCACAGTTAAGGGAACCAAGAAGGAAGGTTGAGGCATCCAGAGATGAGCAGCATGGGGGAGCCATTACTACCTCTGGCCTGAAGGGGTGAGGAGAGGGCTTGGTGTTTGCAAGAGCCTGTGAGAGTTGGCATAGGGGAGGGAGGTGCATGATAGAGGACTCAGCCATTGCCACATAACCTGAGTGGAAGCAGGGGGATGGCAGGCATAGAAATACCCCATCCATTCTTTTCCCACCCTCTGGTCTCTTGCCAGAGCCTCTCATTGACTGAACTCATTCAGTGACCAGAGCCCAAAGGAAATCTGATGACTGGATGAAGTTTGGGGGGGGTCAGGCCCTGGGCAGAGTAGAGAAGGGTGGACAAGGGATTTGGGGTAGTGGGGAGGGGAGGAGAAGAGAATAACCAGCACAGCTCTGTCCAACACATTCACCAAGGTGGTTTTCTAGGTTGTCATTGGCGGAATAAGTCCTCTTGGAATATGCTTAAGAATCCTGTGATTGGACCTGGGAACCCCAACATGGATCAACTCCAAACTCTCACTTTCAAGCCATGACTCGAAGTTCTTTCACCTCTCAGAGCTCCGATTACTACTCATCTACAGACTGGCAGAGGGTTAAATGAATTAATGTCAGTAAAGGGTGAGGCACACTTCTGAAAACCTGGACACATGCCTTCTCAATAATTAGTTGCGTGTGGGGTCTTTTCTCTCTGGACTTGAGTGTGTTAATTGAAAAGTGGAGAGGTGTTTATGGCATGTTACCTGTAATGTGCCCTCCACCTCTTGTGTTTTAGGGTTCTATGAAACCAAAGGAAGGGGCTTATCCTGACCTTCTTCATCTGGTCCCCACATGTGGTACCCCTTCAAGAAAACTGGAATTTTCTTTTTTTAAAAGTTTTTAATTCCAGTTAGTTAAGATACAGTGTTATATTAGTTTCAGGTGTACAATTTAGTGATTCAACACTTCCATACATCACCCCGTGCTCATCATGACAGGTTCATCCTTAATCCCCATCACCTAGCTCACCCATTCCCCACCCCTCCCCTCTGGTAACCAGCAGTTTGTTCTCTATAATTAAGACTCTGAAGAAAACTGGAACTTTCAAGACTATTTAACTATATTATAACACATCAGCAAAACTTTGCTGTTTCCTATTATAAAATGAAAATAACCCAATATACCACCCCAAATCAATTTAAATTAATCCTGGGGAATGTGAGGATTCTTAGTACCATGGCTGGAATACAGCAAGTTAAGGGATCGCTACCTCTAAATCAAACTCACCTTAGGAGTGATTTTTTTTTTCTTTTTACCTTGCTAGTGTAAAATAAAACAGAAATACAGAAAATTACACAAAAAGCACATATAATTTAGGGAACACTCTTGTAATTGCTACTCAAGTAAAGAAAAAGAACTTGCCCAGAGCCTTTCATGTGTCCATCCCAGCCTCAGTGCCCCCTCCCCTCCAAAGATTCACATCAACCTTCTTTGATAGTAATTCCTTCCCTGCATTTTTTTAAACTTGAAATGTTGTTTAAATCCCTTTTAACTTCTAAGATTTTTTTTCATCCTTTTCTTTTCCCTTTAATTTATCCACAGAAGAAGCAGTCTGACCTGAAGAGTCTCCACAGTCTGGATCTTACAGTCTGTACCCCCAACGTGTTCCTCAAATTGCCAGCAAACTGGCAGCTGGATCCAAACACATGATCAAGCTCATGTTGGATCCTTTCGCCAAGATCAGAGGTGTTGCTAAAAGGAGATTTTCAGAAAGATTGGTAAGAACCAAAACTCTATCCTGACTCATTAAATAATAATCATTATTTTTAAATAAATCCACAAGAAGTTCTGGTATACAGTAATGTGGAAAGCCACCCTAAAGACACTCCATAGTTTGTTCTTTCCTTCTTAGAACAAAGTTCAGATGGGAGGCGATAGGTCAGGAAAAGCCCCTACTGCCCCCAGTCCTCTACAACTCCAGATCCTTTTAGTACTAAAAAGAGTTTTTACAAGTGCCACATCTTCTCACCTAACATTTTCCCCCAAGAGGGTTTAAGACTCTCCTCTCCTCATCTTTTGTACTGGGGCTTTTGAGTCAAATTAGAAATTAGTATAATAAAGCATAGCTCCATAAAACAGCTGTTGAAGCACAGGGCCCAAGCTGTCTGAGACACAGACTACCCCCATGCCATATATGCAGCGAGAGGCCTAGTGAGCTGTGCACAGGGCAGCTAAGACAAAGACAGCAGGGTATCAATCTGTAAACTAAGCAAGAAGAAACTTAGCAAGCCCACCAGGGCCTCTTTACCCCAGCACTGTGCCTGTCCCTGTCCATGTTCAATAAATAGCAATTGAATGAAGTTATCTCCCCTCTGCACTCAATTAGTACAGATACACATTGTTTTATGGCTTGCAATAACAAGATTATGTTTGTTTTGGCCTGGATATTCTAGATACCATGGCTGTATATATGTATATACTCCTCCAGAGCAGGTCATCAAATATTTTTGAGCCCTAATATAATGCATCTCAAGTATTCTGTCTTCCTGGAATTCATAACTCCCTTCTTTGTTAGGTGACTCAGTTTTCTATACATCTATGATCCACTCATCTCTCAAACTCCCTTGGTTGAAAAGGAAGAAAATTGACTTGGACAAATTTAATAGAGAAAGTGGGATTTCCCAGTTATAGATGTGGGAAGGACAGCATAATAGTATTTTATTGCTGCATGACAAACATCATAAACTTAATAGTTTAGGGAAACATACTTTGATTAACTTACAGTGTCTGTGGGCCAGGAGTCTGGGCAAAACTTTGCTGGAGCCTCTGCTCAGGGCTCCATGAGACTGATGTCAAGGTGTCAGCCAGGATGCATTCTCATCTACAGCTCCCTGTCCTCTTTCTAGTTTCATTCAGGTCCTTGGCAAAATCTAGTTCCATGTGGTTGAGGGACTGAGTCCATGTTTTTTCAATAGCTGTACACCAGGACCATTATCAGGCTACCCTCCAGTGATCCTCTCTGCAATATGGCCATTTGAGGTGAACACAAGACTTTTCAATCTGCTAAGATGGAGTCTTATATAATATAATGCAATCCTAGAAGTACCCATCTTTGCTCTTACTCCCAGGCAGGGCTTGTCCCAGCAACAAGTGACATAATGGCCCCTGGATATCTGGGGCTTAATCAGCAGCTTCAGGACCAGAGGAGATAATGACTCCTTCTTTCCAATTAGGAAATCCTACTGAAGGATTCTGATTGGCTGGGAACCAGTCTGTGGCCATGGGGCCAGAACTTTTGCAAGAAGTCGGGTAAAACCAATTGTCTCCATGTTAGAGGATATTAAATCACACGGATTCTTTAGATCCCTTACAGATAAACTCAACATGTCTGAAACCAAACAAACCAAATCCTTTTGAAATCAATTCCTTACCCTCAATCCTTGAGTTTGGTTGATGGGACCATTCGTTACCAAATCCTCCCAGTTATTCTGGAAGCCAAATGATTTCTTCTTTGTCCTCCAAATGCAATCAACAACTTTGTCCTCACCACCCCCATCCCTTTGCATTCTTCCTGTTGCAGGTTAGGTTCACAAGAGGCAGATTTTGAGGTGGAGTTTAGCACCCAAGGTGTTTATTATTAAGAAGTACCTTTGGGACTGACACCCCTGGGAGGAGAGAAAGGAAGAGGAGTGGGCAGAGGGAGAAGCTGAGCTGTGATGAATGCCCAATGTCAACCTTGGTCAATGGGATGGGCAACTGTGGAGTGAAAATGGCCCATCAGAGTTCATCCAGGGTGGATTGAGGTGACCAGTCTTTTTTGCTCCCAGACTATGCAGGAACCACTGGAAGAGGTGCCTTTGAGTGAGGTGGTTCTCTGGGCTCCCCTGAAGCCACTGAGAACTGAAGGGTGTCTGCCCACAGCCCTCCCCAGCAGCTAGAGCTATGAGACCTTCTCTAACATGGGACTGGGTGGTATGCTATGGTCCCAACCACATTCCCTCACATTTATCTATTCCCATACATTCCCAGAAAGACCACCATAGTGCAGGTCCTTATGGTCTGATTCTTCATTCTTATATACTGGAATACTTCCATCCCAGTCAAATATAAAATCTCTTCTGTTATCTCAGTCAAACCACTGTTCAAAAACTCTTCATGGCTCCCAATTTCCTATGGATTCAAGTTCCTAAATCTTAGCTAAACTCTGAGATCTTTCTTTTGTTTGTTTTCCCTTTGTTTTTGTTTTCATTTTAATTTTTTATGTAAATTCAATTTAGTTAACATATAATGTATTATTAGTTTCAGGAGTAGAATTTAGTGATTTATCAGTTGCATACAAACCCCATTGCTTTTTACATTATGTGCCCTTATTAATGCCCGTCACCCAATTACCCCTCCCCCCACCCACCTCCCCTCCAGCAACCCTCAGTTTGTTTCCTATAGTTAAGAGTCTCTTATGGTTTGCCTCTCTGTTATTTTATTTTTCCTTCCATTCCCCTATGTTCATCTGTTTTGTTTCTTAAATTCCACATATGAGTGAAATCATATGGTATTTGTCTTTCTCTGACTGACTTATTTTGCCTAGCATAATACCCTCTAGTTCCATCCATGTCACTGCAAATGGCAAGATTTCTTTCTTTTTGATGGCTGAGTAATATTCCATTGTATATATATACCACAACTTTTTTATCTATCCATCAATGGGCATCTGGGCTCTTTCCATATTTTGGCAATTGTGGACATTGCTGCTATAAACATTGGGTTGCGTATGCCCATTTGAATCACTATTTTTGTATCTTTTGGATAAATACTTATTGGTGCAATTGCTGGATCATAGCGTAGCTCTATTTTTCACTTTTTGAGGAACCTCCATACTGTTTTTCAGAGTGGCTGCACCAGATTGCATTCCCACCAACAGTATAAGAGAGTTTCCCTTTTCCACATCTTCGTCAACATCTGTTGCTACCTGAGTTGCTAATTTTAGCCATTCTGACTGGTGTGAGGTGATATCTCACTGTGGTTTTGATTTGTATTTCCCTGATGTTGAGTGATATTGAGCATTTTTTCATGTGACTGTTAGCCATTTGAATGTCTTCTTTGGAGAAATGTTTGTTTATGACTTCTGCCCATTTCTTGACTGGATTTTTTTGGGTTTTTGGGGTGAACTTGATAAGTTCTTTATAGATTTTAGATACTAGCCCTTTATCTGATATGTCATTTGTTAATATCTTCTCCCATTCTGTAGATTGCCTTTTAGTTTTGTTGATTGTTTCCTTTTCTATGCAAAAGATCTTTACTCTGATGAAGTCCCAATAGTTCATTTTTGCTTTTGTTTCCCTTGCATTTGGAGACATGTCTAGCAAGAAGCTGCTGTGGCTGAGGTCAAAGAAGTTATTGCCTATGTTCTCTGCTAGGATTTTGATGGATTCTTGTCTCACATTTAGGTCTTTCATCCATTTTGAATTTGTTTTTGTGTATGGTGTAAGAAAGTGATTCAGTTTCATTCTTCTGTATCTGCCTGTCCAATTTTCCCAACACCATTTGTTGAAGAGATATCTTGTTTCCACAGGATATTCTTTCTTGCTTTGTAGAAGATTAGTTGACCATAGAGTTGAGGGTCCGTTTCTGCGTTCTCTATTTTGTTCCATTAATCTATGTGTCTGTTTTTGTGCCAGTACCATACTGTCTTGATGATTACAGCTCCAAGATCTTTTATAATCCAACCCCAATCAATACTTCTGGGACTTTCTTCTACTCAATACATCAAACTTCTTCATCACAATATCAAGTTCCTGTTCTCAAAGTCCACTTTCCCTCATCTTCTCTCCTTTCTCACATTTTTCCATACCTTCTCATCTCCTCCACCCTATTCTACTACAAAAATTCTACCAACCATTCAGGGTCCTGCCATAAAAACTTTCTTCCACTGATGGTCGTAGACCAGAGTAATGTCATCTTCCCCCAGAAATGTCAATTTATTATTTTAATCAACATTAATTCTATGCTTGTGATTTAACATCATGTATTCTAGGTTATCAATTACTGTGTACATGCTTAATTTAGGTGCCCCTGAAAGCAAGTCCTGAGATAAAGCCTTGGAGGCAGGTTGTCTATTTGGAGGGGATCCCAGTGAGTTGGGGAGGAGTGAGGAAAATAAGACAGAAGAGGGAAAAAACCCTATGATGTGTGTGTTAGTGAACAAGTTCTGCATGGGCACTTGGAGCTCAGATCTACCCAGGCAGCTCTGAGGAACTTCACAGACCCATCCCAGACTTGTCCCCTGAAGGACAGGGAGCCTGTGGCCTTGACCCAGTGACTCCTATCTGCCTTGAGGGATGACCTTGTTGTTTCCAGGAGTATTGGCTTTCCTGAACAGTGAAATCACACATGGCTGTGAAGAAACTAGTGAGGGAGAAACCTCAGACAAAGGACAAAAGAGGGAAGAAAAAACCAAGGATGGGGGAGGACCAAGATGGCAGAGGAGTAGGAGACCTAAATTTCGTCTGGTCCCAGGAATTCAGCTAGATAGGGATCAAACCATTCTGAACGCCTACAAACTCAACAGGAGATCAAAGAAAAGAATAGCAGTAACTCTCCGAACAGAAAAGTGACTGCTTTCTGGAAGGTAGGATGTGCAGAGAAGTGAATCTGAGGCAATATCCGGGAAGATAGACAGTGAGGGAGGGGGCCTCCATCAGCTGCTACCCACAAGTGATATAGCAGCAGAGCACAAAATAAGAACTTTTAGAAGTCGGCTCTGCTGAGGGACGTCACTCCAGTGGCTAAGTGGGGGGTGAAACCCTCGCTGGGACAGTGTGGTCTCAGGACCCTCGGGGTCAGAGAAGGACCGGGGGGGGCCTGAGTGTGGCAGAGCTCCCAGGGATCAGAGCGGGGAAAT
Source organism: Zalophus californianus (assembly GCF_009762305.2). Classification (NCBI taxonomy): domain Eukaryota; kingdom Metazoa; phylum Chordata; class Mammalia; order Carnivora; family Otariidae; genus Zalophus; species Zalophus californianus. The sequence goes on from NC_045602.1 coordinate 92,670,092, forward strand.
CGGCTGCAGAGACAGAGCTGAGGAGCAGGCTCTCAGCTCAGGGTTGCCATAAACTGTGATCCGCAGCAGGGTTGGGCCACTGCTCTTCCAGCAGGGACCCAACAAGCGGCAGATCCAGGGGGACTCCCCTTCCTCCCCCAGGAGGAGCAGCACGGGAGTGCACCACAGGAAACTGCTGGGTTTGGAGACTCCAAACGGGGTACTGAGCCAGAGATAGAAATGCCCGGTCACTAGCTGGGTGAGCACAAAATGCGGCCGGAGACTGGGGAGATGGGAGTGACTGCTTTTCTCTGGGGGCGCAGTGAGGCAGGGCCCCGAGTTCTCAGCTCCTCCAGGGCGGTGATTGGAAGGCCACCATTTTCATTCTAGTCCTCCAAAGATTTAGGGAAAGCTTGCAGGGAACAAAAGCTCTCGAGAGCAAACCTGAGCAGATTACTTAGCCCGGACCTGGCCAGGGTGGGGCAATTCCACCACTGGCAAAGACATTTGGGAAACACGGCAAAAAGCCCTCCCCACAGAAGATCAGCAAGAACTGCCAGCCAAGACCAAGTTTACTGACCAATGAGAATGGTAGAAGTCCAGTGCTAGGGGAATACTCCACATAGAATTCAGGGCTTTTTCCCCATGATTCTTTAGTCTTTCAAAGTTAAATATTTTTTTAACTTTCTTTTTCTTTTTTTCTTTTGAATTTTCTTTTTCCCTTTTTCAACCAAGATCTTATCAATCCCTTTTTTTAAAAAAATCTTTTTTAGAACTAAAATCTAACCAAGTCAAAATCAAAAAGGTTATTAATGAGGTGCAATCAAAAACGGAGGCTCTAACTGCTAGGATAAATGAGGCATAAGAGAGAATTAGTGATATAGAAGACTAAATGATGAGGGCGGCTGGGTGGCTCAGATGGTTAAGCGTCTGCCTTCAGCTCAGGTCATGATCCCAGGGTCCTGGGATCAAGTCCCGCATCGGGCTCCTTGCTCCTTGGGAGCCTGCTTCTCCCTCTGCCTCTCTCTCTCTCTCATGAATAAATAAATAAAATCTTAAAAAAAAAAAAAACACTAAATGACGGAAAATAAGGAAGCTGAGAAAAAGAGAGATAAACAACTACTGGATCATGAGGGCAGAATTAGAGAGATAAGTGATACCATGAGATGAAACAACATTAGAATAATTGGGATCCCAGAAGAAGAAGAAAGAGAGAGAGGGGCAGAAGGCATATTGGAGCAAATTATAGCAGAGAACTTCCCTAATGTGGGGAAGGAAACAGGCATCAAATTCCAGGAGGTACAGAGAACCCCTCTCAAAATCAGTAAAAATTGGTCAACACCCCAACATCTAATAGTAAAACTTATGAGTCTCAGAGACAAAGAGAAAATCCTGAAAGCAGCTCGGGAGAAGGGATCTGTAACCTACAATGGTAGAAACATTAGATTGGCAACAGACCTATCCACAGAGACCTGGCAGGCCAGAAAGGACTGGCATGACATATTCAGAGCACTAAATGAGACAAATATTCAGCGAAGAATACTATATCCAGCTAGGCTTTCATTAAAAATAGAAGGAGAGATAAAAAGCTTCCAGGACAAACAATAACTAAAGGAATTTGCAAACACAAAACCAGCCCTACAAGAAATACTGAAAGGGGTTCTCTAAGCAAAGAGAGAACCTAAACGTAACATAGACCTGAAAGGAACACAGACAATACACAGTAACAGTCACCCTACAGGCAATACAAAGGCACTAAATTCCTATCTTTCAATAGTTACCCTGAACGTAAAAGGGCTAAATGCCCCAATCAAAAGACACAGCCTATCAGATTGGATTAAAAAACAACACCCATCGATATGCTGTCTGCAAGAGACTCATTTGAGACCCAAAGACACCCCCAGAATGAAAGTGAGGGGATGGAAAACCATATACCATGCTAATGGACACCAAAAGAAAGCTGGGGTGGCAATCCTTATATCAGACAAATTAGATTTTAAACCAAAGACTGTAATAAGAGATGAAGAAGGACACTATATCCTATTTAAAGGGTCTATCCAACAAGAAGATATAACAATTGTAAATATCTCTGCCCCTAACATGGAAGCAGCCAATTATATGAGCCAATTAATAACAAAAGCAAAGAAACACATTGACAACAATACAGTAATAGTGGGGGACATTAACACTCCCCTCACTGAAATGGACAGATCATCTAAGCAAAAGACCAACAAGGAAATAAAGACTTTAAATGATACACTGGACCAAATGGTCTTCACAGATATATTCAGAACATTCCATCCCAAAGCAACAGAATACACATTCTTCTCTATTGCCCATGGAACATACTGTAGAATAGATCACAACCTAGGTCACAAATCAGGTCTCAGGCCTGATCAGGCTTGACTGGGATCATTGGGATTGGGATCATTGGGATCATTCCCTGCATATTTTTAGACCACAGAGCTTTGAAATTAGAACTCAATCACAAGAGGAAAGTCGGAAAGAACTCAAATACGTGGAGGCTAAACAGCATCCAACTAACGAATGAATGGGTCAACCAGGAAATAAGGAAGAATTAAAAACATTCATGGAAACAAATGAAAATGAAAACACAACTGTTCAAAATATTTGGGATACAGTAAAGGCAGTCCTAAGGGGAAAGCATATAACAATACAAGCCTTTCTCAAGAAACAAGAAAGGTCTCAAATACACAACCTAACCCTACACCTAAAGGAGCTGGAGAAAGAACAGCAAATTAAGCCTAAACCCAGCAGGAGAAGAGAAATAATAAAGATCAGAGCAGAAATCAATGAAATAGAAACCAAAAGAACAGTAGAACAGATCAACAAAACTGGGAGATAATTGTTTGAAAGAATGAACAAGATTGATAAACCCCTGGCCAGACTTATCAAAAAGAAAAGAGAATGACCCAAATCAACAAAATCATGAATGAAAGAGGAGAGATCACAATCAACACCAAAGAAATACAAACAATTATAAGAACATATTATGAGTAACTCTATGCCAGCAAATTAGATAATCTGGAAGATATGGAGGCATTCCTAGAGATGTATCAACTACCAAAACTGAACCAGGAAGAATTAGAAAACCTGAACAGACCTATAACCACTAAGGAAATTGAAGCAGTCATCAAAAATCTCCCAAAAAACAAGAGCCCAGGGCCAGATGGCTTCCCAGGGGAATTCTATCAAACATTTAAAGAAGAATTAATACCTATTCTTCTGAAACTGTTCCAAAAAATAGAAATGGAAGGAATACTTCCAAACTTGTTTTATGAGGCCACCATTACCTTGATCCCAAAACCAGACAAAGACCCCATCAAAAAGGAGAATTACAGACCAATACCCTTGATGAACATGGATGCAAAAATTCTCACCAAAATACTAGCCAATAGGATCCAACAGTACATTAAAAGGATTATTCACCACGACCAAGTGGGATTTATCCCTGGGCTGCAAGGTTGGTTCAACATCCACAAATCAATCAATGTGATACCCTACATTAATAAAAGAAAGAACAAGAACCACGTGATCCTCTCAATAGATGCAGAGAAAGCATTTGACAAAGTACAGCATCCTTTCCTGATCAAAACTCTTCAGATTATAGGGATAGAGGGTACCTACCTCAATATCCTAAAAGCCATCTATGAAAAACCCACAGCGAATATCATTCTCAATGGAGAAAAACTGAGAGCTTTCCCCCTAAGGTCAGGAATGCGGCAGGGATGTTCACTATCACCACCGCTATTCAACATAGTATTAGAAGTCCTAGCCATAGCAATCAGACAACAAAAAGAAATAAAAGGCATCCAAATCAGCAAAGAAGAAGTCAAACTCTCACTCTTTGCCGATGATATGATACTTTATGTGGAAAACCCAAAAGACTCCACCCCAAAACTGCTAGAACTCATACAGGAATTCAGTCAAGTGGCAGGATATAAAATCAATGCACAGAAATCAGTAGCCTCCCTATACACCAACAACAAGACGGAAGAAAGAGAAATTAATGAGTTGATGCCATTTACAATTTCACCCAAAACCATAAGATACCTAGGAATAAATCTAACCAAAGAAGCAAAGGATCTGTACCCAGAAAACTATAAAATACTTATGAAAGAAATTGAGGAAGACACAAAGAAATCAAAAAACCTTCCATGCTCATGGATTGAAACAACAAATATTGTGAAGATGTCAATGCTACCTAGAGCAGTCTACCCATTCAATGCAACCCCTATCAAAATACCATCCACTTTTTTCAAAGAAATGGAACACAAAATCCTAAAATTTGTATGGAACCAGAAGAGACCCCGAATAGCCAGAGGAATGTTGAAAAAGAAAATCAGAGCTGGTGGAATCACAATTCTGGACTTCCAGCTCTATTACAAAGCTGTCATCATCAAGACAGTATGGTACTGTCACAAAAACAGACACATACATCAATGGAGCAGAATAGAGAGCCCAGAAATGGACCCTCAACTCTATGGTCAACTAATCTTCGACAAAGCAGGAAAGAATGTCCAATGGAAAAAAGACAGTCTCTTCAACAAATGGTGTTGGGAAAATTGGACAGCCACATGCAGAAGAATGAAACTGGACCATTTCCTTGCACCACACACAAAAATAGACTCCAAATGGTTGAAAGACCTAAACGTGAGACAGGAGTCCTTCAAAATCCTAAAGGAGAACACAGGCAGCAACCTCTTCGACCTCAGCCGCAGCAAATTCTTCCTAGAAACATCGCCAAAGGCAAGGGAAACAAGGGGAAAATTGAACTACTGGGACTTCATCAAGATAAAAAGCTTTTGCACAGCAAAAGAAACAGTCAAAAAACCAAAAGACAACAAACAGAATGGGAGAAAATATTTGCAAATGACATATCAGATAAAGGGCTAGTATCTAAAATCTATAAAGAACTTATTAAACTCAACACCCAAAGAACAAATGATCCAATCAAGAAATGGGCAGAAGACATGAACAGACATTTTTCCAAAGAGGACATCCAAATGGCCAACAGACACATGAAAAAGTGTTCAACATCACTCGGCATCAGGGAAATCCAAATCAAAACCTCAATGAGATATCACCTCACACCAGTCAGAATGGCTAAAATTAACACGTCAGGAAATGACAGATGTTGGTGAGGATGGGGAGAAAAGGGAACCCTCCTATACTGTTGGTGGGATTGCAAGCTGGTGGAGCCACTCTGGAAAACAGTATGGAGGTTCGTTAAAAAGTTGAAAATACAACTACCATATGAATCAGCAATTGTACTACTGGGTATTTACCCCAAAGATACAAATGTAGGGATCTGAAGGGGTATGTGCACCCTGATGTTTATAGCAGCAATATCCACAATAGCCAAACTGTGGAAAGAGCCAAGATGTCCATCAACAAATGAATGGATCAAGAAGGGGTGGTATATATACACAATGGAATATTATGCAGCCATCAAAAGGAATGAGATCTTGCCATTTGCAACGACGTGGATAGAACTGGAGGGTGTTATGCTTAATGAAATAAGTCAATCAGAGAAAGACATGTATCATATGACCTCACTGATACGAGGAATTCTTAATCTCAGGAAACAAACTGAGTTTTACTGGAGTGGTTGGGGGTGGGAGGGATGGGGTGGCTGGGTGATAGACATTGGGGAGGGTATGTGCTACGGTGAGCGCTGTGAATTGTGCAAGACTGTTGAATCACAGATCTGTACTTCTGAAACAAATAACGCAACATATTTTAAGAAAAAAGAAAAAGATAGCAGGAGAGGAAGAATGAAGGGGAGTAAGTCAGAGGGGGAGACGAACCATGAGAGATGATGGACTCTGAAAAACAAACTGAGGGTTCTAGAGGGGAGGAGGGTGGGGGGATGGGTTAGCCTGGTGATGGGTATTAAAGAGGGCACATTCTGCATGGAGCACTGGGTGTTATGAACAAACAATGAATCATGGAACACTACATCAAAAACTAATGATGTAATATATGGTGATTAACATAACAATAAAAATTTTTAAAAAAAGAAAAAAACTAATGATGTAATGTATGGCGATTAACATAACATAATAAAAAAAGTTAAAAAAAAAAAAAAAGACACAAGAGGGTGCTTGTAGTAAGAAACCACCTGGTATGCCTGGGATTGTGTACCACAGAGCAGGTATACTCAAGGGTGGGTGGGAGGGGCACAGGGTGGGGCATCTGCAGTGTCCCCTCCTCTCCCCACCCGGATGATAAATAGTGAAGCCATTCTTTCTATGTGCCCCTCGATACTCGGTTTTGCACATAAGGGCAATGCACAAATACTCATTAATGTTGAATAGTGTCTGAGAAAACACACTATTTTGTGGTCCTTTACACACTCACACAGAATACTTTTGTGACCTGATGTGCATTGACACCACACCAAGCAATTCCATGACATCATCCAGGTGTCCTACAATTCAATTCAATTCTGATACTAACCAGAGTTAGTGTAGACCCTACAGGTTAAGGGCTCTGCGCCACAAGACTCCCCCTCCCCTACTTTAGATGCCAATCACAAGTCCAGGTGTCACCTGTGCTTATGGTTTAAAATCAGGGTTCCCATAACCCCCTTACTGGGTTTAGTAATTTGCTATAATGGCCCACAGAATTCAGGGAACATCTACTGATTTATTATAAATGACATAATGAGGGACATGAATGAAGAGGTACATGGAGTGAAGGGTCTGGAAGAGTCCTGAGCAGGGAGCTTCTGTCTCCATGGAGCTGGAGTCACCACTTTCCCACGATATGAATATGTTCATCGATCCAGTTTTCCAAACTCCCAATTCTTTTTTTTTATGGAGGCTTCATTGCACTGGTATGGTCAATTATTAACTCTACTACAGCCTGTCTCCCTTCTCCAGTCATGACTTGATTTTTCTGGTGACCAGCCCCCCCCCCCCCCAACTAGGAGACTGTCCAGAGAACAAAATTACTCCTATTACTAAGGAGGGTACAAGGGTTTTAGGAGCTCTGGGTAAGGAACTAGGAGCAGAGACCAATGTATGTCTTTGCTACTATTTCACAAGTGGACATCAAGGGACTGGAATAGGCCTCCCACATCTGCAGTGTCTGGATCTGCCACATTATCGCTGCCCTCTTCCTTCAGTCTCTCCACGCTTGGCTCCCTTGATACCATCTTCTGCTGACTTACCTCCTAAAACTCCGACCACCCTTTTTACTTCTTCACTGTGAGCTTTGTATTCCCCTTCTCTACCCATACATGTTGACATTTCCTGCATTTATCTTACAGCTTTCCTGCCTCTACATGTATCTATTACCTACCTTATTATTCATGATTACACTTGCTGTTACTAAGATGAGACTTTGTTCCAGGGGCAGGAATGCAGTACCCAGGCGGGGTGGGGGGGAGGGTGTGCCTTCGATTGTTAACACATCAACAAAGAGAAATACAGTCAAATGTCAGTGATTAAAAATAAAATAGGTTAAGGAGATTTTTTTTTTTTTTTAAATGGAGGGATGGGGCCATTATTGATCAGGTGGCTGAGTCAGGTATCTCCGAGGGGGTAATATTTGAGTAGAGACCTATCTCCATTATTAGTTGAGAAAAGTAAGTTTCAAGGAGTGAACAGGTCACACATCTAGGAACTGTGATACCTGGAATTTGTGGCCAACATTTTTCACCAAAACCCCAACTTGCAAAAGCTGTTCTGAGCCCTTAGAGGATGGAGGGGAGCAGTTATGAAGAGCTTCAATCATCTCTTGTGATGGAGGAAAGGGAAAACTTTATCTTCCCTTTGTCTTCTGAGAACATCTCTTAACAATTTACTATTCATGTGGAAATAAGATCAGGAAGTCTTTACAAGTTCCGAATGACAAAATAACTGATCATTTCACACTGAATCTGCCTGCAATGAGAAAAAATACAAACGAGAATGAGGAGGTGAAGCCGCTGAAGTCATCCATGTCTTGGACAACCTCAAAATTGAGCTGATGGGAGAACCGTTACACTTGGACAAGGTAACGGGGGTGTAATCTGACCTCCAACTGCCTCTCCATATGCTCTCTTCTGGCATTCAGGGCCTCAACTGTAGCACATGAGAAGTCCTTTAAATTTCCAAGTTTCCTGGTTATATGATATTGATTAGGTTTTTTATATTTTATGTCCTGTAATTTCATTTTCAGGCTCATAAACTATATAGCAGCAAACCTAGGCTGTTTCAAATATAATGAGACTTCAAAACCTTCGAAATGCTTCTGGTTTTCCTCAGCATCAATTGACAATAGCTACACCACCTTCTACTTTAAAAACCTTTCAGGGGTGGTTTTGTTGGGTGATTTCTTCAGCTAGTGTATGCAGTTAATGTTACAATTTAAATTGCAGTTCATGCTCCCCCCTCCTAACACCCACAAACAAGTTAGGACTTGCCTGGTCTGGTATTAGTTTATAAAGACTTGTAATGTGTGCAGTGGGTTCAATTCATTAACAACCTGTGCTGAGCTTTATTTTCATGTCATGTGCTTTGGAGGTTTCATTAAAATTTCCCTATCAAGTAGAATCCAACTTTGAGCTCAGTTTCTCCTAAGGATAACAGGCTTTGCTCTTCCCAGGGGCATTTGCCAATCCCTACCTCTAGCAGTTCTGAGGAGGAGTCAGCAGACACAGTTTTTGAGGACAACCAAGTTAGAAGAGGCTATTGCTCATTTTTCTACCTGTGCTGTTACTAGGGGTAGCACCTATACCCACACGTGTCAGGGCTAATATGCTGCCTTCTCCCAACATGGTCTGCAGAGCTCCTGGGCTAGGAGTGGCAACCTGCTGAGATCCAGCCCAGGCCTCCAGCACTGTGGTTACATTCACCAGGTGTGCAAGGTGACATCTGTGTCACTCAGAGAGGGTGAGCCCTGGCTTAGACGGGTCAGCCACTAGACAGAGGCCAGAGGCGAAGTTCTGTACCTCAGCTTCTTTCCCACAGTCCAGAAAGACCTTGTCTTTGAGGTTTCCACAAATAAAGGAGGTTCCAACCTCCAGGGAAGGCAGCAGAAGCAGCCTGCTCCCTGGCACATGGAGCCTCAGCAGCTCTCTGCTAATGACATATGAGCTGTTGACAGCACTGCCAATGTCTGAATTAAAGTTTATGTACTGACTCACGGGGCGAAGAGAGAGTTTTAGAGTCAGGATGTGAAAGTTCTTTTTCTTTCCACATTGGAGGTCATTACAGGCAAGCCCTGTTCCCGGCTGCCTGGCTAGCCCCACAGAGAGCTGGCCCAACATGAGCAGGGCTATTTATTGCTACTGCAGGTGAGCTTCCTGCTGACGGCCCTCTCGGTTTTCATCATGGATGACGCTAAATCAATTAGCAAACAGAACACAAATCATGCCTGTTACTCATGCTGAGAATCTAGCAGGATTCGTGCCTGGCCCATCCCTCCCTCAGCTCCTCATCCAATGCATGTCAAGTCCTAGATGGATATAACCCGTCCTAACTGTGACCCCATGGAGTTGGCCTCTCTCTAGCTCTAACACCACCACAAGTTTTGTCTTGAGGCTGGACACTGGGACGGCCTCCTGCCCAGTTTGCCCGTGCTCATATGAGCCCTTCTGCCCACCTCCCCACCCCATTTTCACACGCACCCTCTAGACACACCCTGGCTGTAAGCCCTGTACCTGAGTCTACTCCAGTCTGCAGCCTCTTAAACTTGGAACATCAGAGTCACCTGGGGAGCTTAAAAGTAGCAGTGTCCATATCCATTCCAGTGATTCTGATCTAAATCAGTCTTGGGTGCAGCCTGGACAGGAATATATTTTTAAAGTCCTCCTGGTGATTGAAATGTGCAGCCAGGGTTGAGAAATACATACATGTCCCAGTCTTGAGTTGGTGTATCCTTCACCAACCAAGCCCTTTAGGGTCTTATTCAATGTTACTTCCTCCAATAAGCCTTCCAGGTCTGCCAAACCAAATCCACTTCCAAGTTTCAGTCTCTCAACATAATCTTTTCCTTCATTCCTGTTCTCAGAATGTACAATTGTGTATTCTATTCACAAATGTAAATTTTTGGTCAATATCTTTCTCTGCCATTGAGCCCAAGCATCAGGGACCATGCCCACTTTGTTAAGTGCTAAGTCTTCTAGGGCTGGTAAAGTGCCAAGCACAAGGTGGTGGTTTCAGTGTGAACCGACTGAAGGAATGGCAGGCAGCAAGTTGCAGTCCTGTCCCAGGTACAAGAGGATGCAGAGTCACCCTGTGGACTTGCAGCTGTGCATCTTTCCAAGTGACCTACAGTGGGTCAGGGTAATGGGTTTCTGGCGGTGTGACTGTGCATGGGTACTTTGTGACACTGTAGTGGGGGTGGGGGGAACAAGAAGGGAAGATGGGTTCAGATGAGTAAGAACTTGAGGCTGGGCCACCTGCTGGAGATGTGCCCTGAACACAAGCTCAGCGTGCTGTCAAAAGTCTTGAGGCCTGGTATTGACATCCACAGTGCATTTGCTTTAATGTGAAAATGACATTTCAACTATCAACTATGTGACTTTTCCAGAAACTGTGCCTTGTCTATAACTGCAGCTTTACATACCCCATAGTCCACATGAACCCCCTCTCAAGAGGCATGATATCCTTTTGAGAATGTGTACCCCACACAGCCATCAGGTCAGACAGGGAGAGGGATGGGGTTGCTTTGCAAGGAGCAGCTGGTATTCTCACTTAAACTGGAATCTCTAGACTCAGAAAGACCTGACTTCAAATCTCATCTCCCACCAGGCTTTTCCTGTGGCTTTGGTCAAATTACCTCCTCTCTCTGACTCTCAGCCTTCTCATCCATGGATTGGATCACCTTGGCAGAGCCCTTGGAGAGCTCTCAGGAGGATTATTTGAATTAGCCTTTTGAGAGGACATTATCCCACTGCCTGACATGTAGTAAACCCTCAGTAAATGCTCAGCAGTTTCAGATAGGGAAAAGCCAATGCGATATGTAGCAGCCTTTTTGAATCCTGATATGGCTGTTAATACCAGCAGGCAAGTACAGCAGGCTGGTAGGATCCAATGTTTCCTGGCAATGTTTCCGATTACGAACAGCCATTCTGAGAACACAGTTCAAAGAAGAGCCATTCTGGGGGGGCGGGGGTGTGGTCTGCAATCTGCCATTCTTCTTTCCCTGGATCCCACCCTGGAGCCATCAGAGTAGATGAAAAGAGATGTCTCTCATAGCATTATAGGCAATCCATTAATTCCCCCTTCCACCTCCTGTCTTTTACCTCAGCACTACCCACCCCACCTTTCACCACCTTGAATGAGGAATGTTCCCCATCAGCTGGTTCAGAGACTGTGGACAGAAACTGCAAGATGCAAATATTTTGGGTTCAAAGCTGGTTAACATTACATTTAAAGCAAAAGGTCAGGTGTTTTGGAAGGAAAACTAGATCCATTTACATACTGTACTTATGGACACCAACATTTAGACTCTTTTTAACCGCAAGGGTCTGTTTATGCTGTTGTCATGAGTGGCCGGAACTTGCACTATTCCATTTAAGCAGGAAGAAAAGAGGACACATCTCAGATAGGCAGGCATCGTGAGCGGACGCCCTTTCTATAGCAAGTGACAGGAGAATGGTACTCAGGCATGAGAAAAGATGAAGACCGTGCTCAAGAGAGCCAGCGTCTGCACGTGTGTGTGTGTGTGTGTGTGTGTGTGTGTGTGTGTGTGTGTGTGTGTGTGTACGCGTGCACGCACATAGCTATGCCTTGGGCTGGGTTCCCCCAGCAGCGCACCCTGATGCCAAGATTCAAGCGCAAGGAGTTTAGTTGTAAAGTGACCTCAAGCATCCCTGGTAGGGGGAAGGGGATGTGAGGTGGGAAGGAAGTTATAGGCCTGCTTTTAAGCACCCTGGGCAGTGCCTCTCAGTCCCTCTGCGGAGCTGCAGGGAGTGGTGTAGAACACCCTTAACAATGATTTTTATCCACACACTTCCTGTCTGTGGTTGTTTGTGGCTTGCTATGTGGCCAGGACAAAGCCTCAAGGCAGAGACTCCCAGGTGACAGCAGCCCCCACCTTCAGCAGGTAGAGGGAATGCCATGGGGATCCAGCACCTGCTGCAGGGCCAAGAAAACATCTTGTGCAGTGTAGCCCAGAGGCTCCCTTGCCATGTGCCCAAACAGGAACAAACACAGGGACAGCCTATTTTCCTGCCGGTGGAACAAGTAGATGAAGTTGTCTGGGCCTCCCCTGCCTCAGAATGTCATTTCCTAAGTAATCCATTCTTCTCTTTATTGATGCGCCCGACAGATGTGCGACTCTGGTTTTAGAGTCAAAAGAAAACAAATTTCAGTTTAACATTACATAGGGGAAGGTTCTTGTTTTGTGTTAAATCCTATAGGGTCTTCGTTTGTTTGTTTGTTTCTGAAACCGGGACCTCAAAACCAAGGTCCTCGGAAAGAAACCTGAGCAGGTTGTAGGGAAAGGACAAGAGGGACAAATGTCACAGCCAGCCAGCCAGCGAGGGCTCCTCTGGAGCTGCCGTGCAGGGCGGCCACCCAGAGGCCTCCCGGGACCCTGCGACCCCCGAGCAGCCGCACTTGGAAACTGGACTTGACCGCCTGTCATGAGGCTCTGCAACTCGCACCTCCACTCGCCGTCCTTGGATTTGCCGTTGCTGTAGTAGTAACCTTTCTTAGTTTTATAAGAAATAAGGCCAGGTGACTTTCCTTAACTCTGTGCAACAATTTTCGGGAAAAATAGTGATTTTTTTCCCTTATATTTTCTGGGACATGAGGAAGACGTAATAGCTTTCCTTTTTTAATTCACTTATAATAAAATAGATTCTTTTGGCATGCAGGCCCATGAGTGTTAACACATGTTGAGGTCCCTGTAACCCCAGGTGCAACTGGGATACAGCGTGACTGCTTTTTAACGCTTCTATCTCAGATAGACATTTATTGTTTTTCCTCTTTATTTCTCTCACTGAAAATACCTAACTAGCATAAAGAACCTGGGTGTGTCCTCATGTTATCACTTAGGAACCAGATGAAGTCGGTATGTAACCAATAAACATAAGTTGATTTCAAAAATAATGAGTGAATGTATAGGCATTTTTCAGAAATGGCAAAAGTAATGGAGGTGGGAGAGACGTGCCTGAACGCTTGCAAAGCTTGTTCTCTTTGATGTAGTAAAGAACGTTAGCGTTCAAAGCCAACAGCCAAGAAAGAATTCTTGAGACGTCTTTGGTGCAAAAAAGGTGATTTTATTCAAGCATGGGGACAGGACCCGTGGGCAGGAAGAGCTGCAATGGGCTTATGAGGAGTGGCCCATTATATACTTTCAAGTTGGGAGAGGGTTAAGGATAGCCTAAGTCTCTAAGGCATTTTGGAAGCAAGGTTTCCAGGACCTTGAGGGGACTGCTATTGTTGGGAAAAGGTCATTTATTACCATATAATGAAACCTTAGTCATGAGACCCTTCGGATGTATATGGGTGGGCCATATGCTTGGGGGATGATGGCAAACATGTATCTTGGGGGGTAGAGATAAAGGAAATTTTCCAAAGGGATTTTTATATGTTAAAGTAGAAGTAGACTTACAGCATCCTGTGGGGGGGGGGGGGGAGCAGTGTGGATTGGGCTAAGATGGCCTTTTGCCCTTAGCAAAATGTCAGTGTCAAGGCAGCTGAGTTCCTGGAAGAATGTCACTCTGCCTGTTTCAAGGACTTGTCAGTGGGCTGTAGGTAGTAAGGAAATTTAATAATTTTTCTTCTGCCATTGTTTCCCACATCATTCTTCACTTTATCTGAGATCAAAGTGATGCAGCCTGTGCTGGTGACGGTCTGGGGAGGAGTGGTGTCAGTGTCTGGGGTGGTGGTTTAATACTTCAGAGTCAGACTCCTCATCAACCTTACAGTGCTCTGTGTACCCAGCTTTGGCTCCAGAGGAAGCTGTGAAAGTTCAGGACACGATGTGCAACAGAGTCAGCCACAGATGCCAACAGTGGCTGCACCTCCAGAGCCTGTCCCGCAGAATCAGGGTTTCCTGTCACTGGAAAACCATGCCATTGGCAGCGTCATTCGTCTTGCAGGCTACGTTTGGCTGTACAACAGAATGAAGAATTCTTTTCCTGTGAGATACAAAATGTTTATCTTCTAGTTCTTTGATATTCTTTCTCTTGGCCTTTTAAATTTGAATTCCCATCTTCACCTGAGCTTTATATTTAAAATTCTAATTTAAGGGGTGCTTGGGTGGCTCAGTCTGCTGAGCATCTGCCTTTGTCTCAGGTCATGGTCCCCAGGTCCTGGGATCGAGCCCCGCATCAGGCTCCCCCTGCTCAGTGGGAGGTCTGCTTCTCCCACTCCTACTCCCCCTGCTTGTGTTCCCTTTCTCGCTGTCTCTTTCTCTGTGTCAAATAAATTAAAAAAATAAATCTTAAAAAAATAAAATTTAAAAAAGGAAGAAAGCTTACGCTTTTTTATTTTAACTGCCTTTGACCCAAATGGCCTACACCAGAAATGTGAAAAGACTGAGCCACATCCTTTCAGTCTGGGATATTAAAATAAAATTTAAAAATCCAACTGTCCAAGTCCATGTGTGGTTGCCATTTACTTGTAGGAAATTTCTACCAAGTATACAGAGGAGGCCCAGCTTTGCCACCAAACTTTTCCTCTGGTCTCATGAAAGTCATGGTCTGGGTCAGAATTTCACTTTTCTTGTTTGTAGAATGAGAGGTTTGGACTAGATTATTTCTCGGGTCTTTTCAATCTCTAAAAGTCATAACCCTTCATTATTAATCCTTTACTATTCTCAGGTTCCTTGCTTCCTTCCTTCTGATGACAAATGGCAGGAGCCACTTGGGGAGCACTGTGCATGCAATGAACTGTGGTGCACACCCCATGTACAGAACCTCATTTAATCTTTGATCTTAGCATACAAAAGAAGCAATGCTTACCCTGTCTATGAATGGGGAAACTGAGTCTCAGAGAAAATGAAGTTGAGTGCTCTCATTCATATACTCCATAAGCGAAAAGGGCAGACGGACTTGAAGCCTGGGCCCAGTGTTCATACCCACTTTGCTTTACTGTCACTCTCTGCCTTTCAAAAACAGATATCAGGGGGAAATGACATTCCAAAGCCAAGACCCCAAGATCATTTATTTTCCAAACATGCCTCAGGCAACTAATGTACACAGGGCTTAGACAAGCCTCTCCCTGCAAGTTCCTGTGCTCTGAGAGCAAACCTCATATCCCCCTTACCCAAGGGAGCAGCTCCGAACGCTTAGACCACTACAAAGCCAGCAGGGGTGGCTGCTATTTGGGGTTTGTTTGGTTTGGGAAGCAGGTAGAAGGAGAGCAAAGTCCTAGGATCACTTCACAAAAAGAAAGCTGGGACAGAATATTCATCCCCTGCTACACCCTCCTAGTGGCTAACAGGTAATGGGACTCTTCAGACACCTGTTTTGTCAATTTTCTTCTGACTCCCTGTTTGAGAAGAGTTTGCAGTAACTCACAATAGAGAAAGTGGAGGGTCAGGGAACAAAGTGTCCCGGAGGGCAGAGCATTCTTGTGAGTGAATTTAGCCAGAAACATTTTGCTGCCATTCTAACAACTGTTGTTAATTTGATTCAGTCAAACAAGTACTTAGTGTAAAAGAAAAAAAAAATGCAGGTTTGGAGAGAGATAATTCTACTTTAACAAAGAAGAATATATATATATATATATATATATATATATATGCTTCATTTCACTGACTATAAAATACTATAATTGTTAGTAATGTTGTAATTTTATGTGCCACCAAAGGAAAATATTATCAATTAAATTTGATACAAGTATTTCTTATCCCTTGGCATTTTAATTTTAATTATGTTTAATTTAATTTAATGAGATTTTAAAGACTTTTTACACATAGACTTTTTTATTGTCTATCACTCTTTCTTTTTTTAAGATTTTTATTTATTTATTTGAGAGAGAGAGAATGAGAGATAGAGAGCACGAGAGGGAAGAGGGTCAGAGGGAGAAGCAGACTCACTGCTGAGCAGGGAGCCTGATGTGGGACTCGATCCTGGGACTCCAGGATCATGACCTGAGCTGAAGGCAGTTGCTTAACCAACTGAGCCACCCAAGTGCCCCTATCACTCTTTAATGTATGGAAAGGAGGCACATCAGTTAAATAAATGGGATGATGTTTTTCTAAGACCTATTCGTGCTGAGTTTGGCTCTTTTGGATCACTTTTCAACCTGGAGACTTTGATGTTCTTATGGGTGTTGTTTGTTTGTTTTTCCACACAGTATCATCCCCAATACCATTGAGAACATTGAAGACACAGCCTTTCTTAAAAGGACGTTCCACAATATCTTCTTCCAAGTTGAAGACATTCATTCTACAAGCTGTCACTACTGCCAGGCTGACCAGAATCGTAAAATGCATTCCAATTTCAGGAAGATACATAGCAAAAGAAAAAAAAAAAAAAAGCACTCACATAGCAGGCAGTCTTGTACACAACACAGCAAAGCCTTTCTACATAATGATCTGAAGCCATCAAGTGCCCTAAAAATATCCAAATATCCAGAGCCTTGCTTTTCTGAGATTGAGTCCCTCAATCTTACCTCTCATCATCCTCATGATCTGTTCCCCATCTTCTCGCTTAACTATTTATTTCTAGCCTCTGAGCCTCCGCCCATGCTTTCTTTTGCCAGGGAGTATCCCTCTCTCACTCCCACCTCTGACTCTGATACTTCTGTTGGCTTCCCAGTACTCATTAGTCACTAACTCTGGTTACCTGCCCCTTGAGTCCCACTTCTACCCCAGTACCTGGTGATTTAAAAAAGACATATTTGTTTTAAACACATATTATAAATAAATTTATACAATATAATACATAAACACAAGTAATATATGATAGAAATAAATATGTAATAAATATATATGTATATAAAAATATATTTTTATAGGAACTAATGAGTTCCTATAGGAACCAATGAGTAAATAGTCACATTCTGCTAACCTCTTCAGACTTAAACTTCCAGAAGCTAATTCTTTTTTTTAATTAAAAAAAATTTTTTTTTAAGTAGGCTCCACACCCAGCATGGAGCCCAACAAAGGGCCTGAACTCACAGCCCTGAGATCAAGGCCTGAGCTGAGATACAGAGTCAAGACACTTAACCGATTGAGCCACCCAGGTGCCCTGGAAGCAATTTCTTTTGACCAATACAGTTTTAGTTCCTATCATGGTTGCTTCCTAATTTGTAACTTTTGCCCCTTCCTGTATTGTAAATATTCTCACTCTGGCCGATTTCAAGCTTCCAGTGGTTTAATGACTGGCTCATTAAATGCCTTAACATTTAACAAAGTTATACAAAAACCCATTAATTTTTCAATATGAGAGGTATCTTAGTATCTTCTCTCTCCTTTCCAAAGTGGTCATATAGGAGCAAGATGGCGGAGGAGTAGGAGACCTGGATTTCGTCTGGTCTCAGGAATTCAGCTGAATAGGTATCAAACCATTCTGAACACCTACGAACTCAACAGGAGATCGAAGAGAAGAATAGTAACAACACTCTGAAAAGAAAAGCGACCACTTTCTGGAAGTCTTTCTGCCTTTAAAATTTTAGCAGGCACTTTCTTCTAACAGACCAAAATATGCCCAAAAGCTAGTGTGTGGCACTGATCTATGCACTAGCCTGATCATATTTGATTATATTCTGTTTTTTTTTTGTTTTGTTCTGTTTTTGTTTGTTTTTATCTTTTTCTTTTTCCTTTTATTTCCTTGTCTATCTTTCCCTTTCTTGTCCCCTGGATTCAGGTCTTTTCTGATTTGTATAGAGTATATTAGCTGGAGACGTTCTTAACCTGATAGCATTCTGTTCTCTCATTCATCTGTTCTCCTCTGGACAAAATGACAAAATGAAAAAAATCACCTCAGCAAAAAGAACAAGAGGTAGTACCGTCTGCCAGGGACCTACTCAATACAGACATTAGTACGATGTCGGACCAAGAGTTCAGAATCATGACTTTAAAGATACTAGCTGGGCTTGAAAAAAGTGTGGAAGTTATTAGAGAAACCCTTTCTGGAGAAATAAAAGAACTAAAATCTCACCAAGTCGAAATCAAAAAGGCTATTAATGAGGTGCAATCAAAAATGTGGACACTAACTGCTAGGATAAATGAGGCAGAAGAGAGAATCAGTGATATAGAAGACCAAATGATGGAAAATAAAGAGGCTGAGAAAAAGAGATGGAAACAACCACAGGATCACGAGGGCAGAATTTGAGAGATAAGCGATACGATAAGACGAAACAACATTAGAATAATTGGGATCCCAGAAGAAGAAGAAAGAGAGAGAGGGGCAGAAGGTATATTGGAGCAAATAATAGCAGAGAACTTCCCTAATGTGGGGAAGGAAACAGGCGTCAAAATCCAGGAGGCACAGAGAACCCCTCTCAAAATAAATAAAAATAGGTCAACACCCCAACATCTAATAGTAAAACTTACGAGTCTCAGAGACAAAGAGAAAATCCTGAAAGCAGCTCAGGAGAAGAGATATGTAACCTACAATGGTAGAAACATTAGATTGACAACAGACCTATCCACAGAGACCTGGTGGGCCAGAAAGGACTGGCATGATATCTTCAGAGCACTAAACGAGAAAAATAGGCAGCCAAGAATACTATATCCAGCTAGGCTATCATTGAAAATAGGAGAGATAAAAAGATTCCAGGACAAAAACTAAAGGAATTTGCAAACACAAAACCAGCCCTCCAAGAAATATTGAAAGAGGTCCTCTAAGCAAAAAGAGAGCCTAAAAGCGGCATAGATCAGAAAGGAACACAGACAATATACAGTAACAGTCACTTTACAGGCAATACAATGGCACTAAATTCATACCTTTCGATAGTTACCATGAATGTAAATGGGCTAAATGCCCCAATCAAAAGACACAGCCTATCAGATTGGATTAAAAAACAAGACCCATCAGTATGCTATCTGCAAGAGACTCATTTTAGACCCAAAGACACCCCCAGATTGAAAGTGAGGGGGTGGAAAACCATTTACTATGCTAACAGACACCAAAAGAAAGCTGGGGTGGCAATCCTTATATCAGACAAATTAGATTTTAAACCAAAGACAGTAATAAGAGATGAAGAAGGACATTATATCCTACTAAAAGGGTCTATCCAACAAGAAGATCTAACAATTGTAAATATCTATGCCCCTAACATGGGAGCAGCCAATTATATAAGGCAATTAATAACAAAAGCAAAGAAACACATTGACAACAATACAATAATAATGGGGGACATTAACACCCCCCTAACTGAAATGGACAGATCATTTAAGCAAAAGATCAACAAGAAAATAGAGACTTTAAATGACACACTGGACCAAATGGTCTTCACAAACATATTCAGAACATTCCATCCCAAAGCAATGGAATACATATTCTTCTCGGGTGCCCATGGAACATTCTCCAGAATTGATCACAACCTAGGTCACAAATCAGGTCTCAAAACTACCAAAAGATTAGGATTATTCCCTACATATTTTCAGACCACAATGCTTTGAAACTAGAACTCAATCACAAGAGAAAATTCGGAAAGAACTCAAATACATGGAGGCCAAAGAGCATCCTACTAAAGAATGACTGGGTCAACCAGGAAATTAAAGAAGAATTAAAAAAAATTCATGGAAACGAATGAAAATGAAAACACAACTGTTCAAAATCTTTGGGATACAGCAAAGGCAGTCCTGAGAGGAAACTATATAGCAATACCAGCCTTTCTCAAGAAACAAGAAAGGTCTCAAATACACAACCTAACCCTACACCTAAAGGAACTTGGAGAAAGAACAGCAAATAAAGCCTAAACCCAGCAGGAGAAGAGAAATAATAAAGATCAGAGCAGAAATCAATGAAAGAGAAACCAAAAGAACAGTAGAAAAGAACAACGAAACTAGGAGCTGGTTCTTTGAAAGAATTAACAAGATTGATAAACCCCTGGCCAGACGTTCAAAAAGAAAAGAGAAATGACCCAAGTCAACAAAATCATGAATGAAAGAGGAGAGATCACAACCAACACCAAAGAAATACAAACTATTATAAGAACATATTATGAGCAACCCTATGCCAGCAAATTAGATAACCTGGAATAAATGGGTGCATTCCTAGAGATGTATCAACTACGAAAATTGAACCAGGAAGAAATAGAAAACCTGAACAGACCTATAACCGCTAAGGAAATTGAAGTAGTCATCAAAAATCTCCCAACAAACAAAAGCCCAAGGCCAGATGGATTCCCAGGGGAATTCTATCAGACATTTAAAGAAAAATTAATACCTATTCTCCTGAAACTGTTCCCAAAAAATAGAAATGGAAAGAAAACTTCCAAACTCATTTTATGAGGCCACCATTACCTTGATCCCCAAACCAGACAAAGACCCCGTCAAAAGGGAGAATTACAGACCAATATCCTTGATGAACATGGATGCAAAAATTCTCACGAAAATACTAGCCAATAGGATCCAACAGTACATTAAAAGGATTATTCACCATGACCAAGTGGGATTTATCCCTGGGCTGCAAGGCTGATTCAACATCTGCAAATCAACCAACATGATACAATACATTAACAAAAGAAAGAACAAGAATCATATGATCCTCTCAATAGCTGCAGAAAAAGCATTTAACAAAGTACAGCATCCTCTTTTGATCAAAACTCTTCAGAGTATAGGGATATAGGGTACATACCTCAATATCATAAAAGCCATCTATGAAAAACCTACAGTGAATATCATTTTCAATGGGGAAAAGCTGAGAGCTTTTCCCCTAAGGTCAGGAACGCGGCAGGGATGTCCACTCTCACCACTGCTATTCAACATAGTATTAGAAGTCCTAGCCACAGCAATCAGACAACAAAAAGAAATCAAAGGCATCCAAATCGGCAAAGAGGAAGTCAAACTCTCACTCTTTGCAGATGATAGGATACCGTATGTGGGAAACCCAAAAGACTCCACCCCAAAACTGCTAGAACTCATAGAGGAATTCAGTAAAGTGGCAGGATATAAAATCAATCCAAAGAAATCAGTGGCATTCCTATACACCAACAACAAGACAGAAGAGAGACAAATCAAGGAGTCAGTCCCATTTACAATTGCATCCAAAACCATAAGATACCTAGGAATAAATTTACCCAAAGACGCAAAGGATTTGTACTCAGAAAACTATAAAATACTCATGGAAGAAATTGAAGAAGACATAAAGAAATGGAAAAACGTTCCATGCTCATGGATTGGAAAACAAATATTGTGAAGATGTCAAGGATACCTAGAGCAATCTACACATTCAATGCAATCCTCATCAAAATACCATCCACCTTTTTCAAAGAAATGGAACAAATCATCCTAAAATTTGTATGGAACCAGAAGAGACCCTGAATAGCCAGAGAAATGTTGAAAAAGAAAAGAAAATCAGGCGGCATCACAATTCCGGACTTCCAGCTCTATTACAAAGCTGTCATCATCAAGATAGTATGGTACTGGCACAAAAACAGATGCATAGATCAGTGGAACAGAATCAAGAGCCCAGAAATGGACCCTCAACTCTATGGTGAACTCATCTTTGACCAAGCAAGAAAGAATGTCCAATGGAAAAAAGACAGTCTCTTCAACAAATGGTGTTGGGACAATTGGACAGCCACATGCAGAAGAATGAAACTGGACCATTTCCTTACACCACACACAAAAATAGACTCCAAATGGTTGAAAGACCTAAACGTGAGACAGGAGTCCATCCAAATCCTAAAGGAGAACACAGGTAGCAACCTCTTCGACCTCAGCCGCAGCAAATTCTTCCTAGAAACATCGCCAAAGGCAAGGGAAGCAAGGGGAAAATTGAACTACTGGGACTTCATCAAGATAAAAAGCTTTTGCACAGCAAAAGAAACAGTCAAAAAACCAAAAGACAACAAACAGAATGGGAGAAAATATTTGCAAATGACATAGCAGATAAAGGGCTAGTATCCAAAATCTATAAAGAACGTATCAAACTCAACACCCAAAGAACCAAAAATCCAATCAAGAAATGGGCAGAAGACATGAACAGACATTTTTCCAAAGAAGACATCCAAATGGCCAACAGACACATGAAAAAGTGCTCAACATCGCTCGGCATCAGGGAAATCCAAATCAAAACCTCAATGAGATACCACCTCACACCTGTCAGAATGGCTAAAATTAACAAGTCAGGAAACGACAGATTTTGGCGGGGATGTGGAGAAAGGGGAACCCTCCTACACTGTTGGTGGGAATGCAAGCTGCTGCAACCACTCTGGAAAACAATATGGAGGTTCCTTAAACATTTGAAATTAGAGCTACTATTCGATCCAGCAATTGTGCTACTGGGTATTTACCACAAAGATACAAATGTAGGGATCCGAAGGGGTATGTGCACCCCAGTGTTTATAGCAGCAATGTCCACAATAGCCAAACTGTGGAAAGCGCCAAGATGTCCATTGACAGATGAATGGATAAAGAAGAAGTGGTATATATACACAATGGAATATTATGCAGCCATCAAAAGGAATGAGATCTTGCCATTTGCAACGACGTGGATGGAACTGGAGGGTGTTATGCTGAGTGAAATAAGTCAATCAGAGAAAGACATGTATCATATGACCTCACTGATATGAGGAACTCTTAATCTCAGGAAACAAACTGAGGGTTGCTGGAGTGGTGGGTGGTGGGAGGGATAGGGTGGCTGGGTGATAGACATTGGGGAGGGTATGTGCTATGGTGAGTGCTGTGAATTGTACAAGACTGATGAATAATGGGTCTCTACTTCTGAAACAAATAATGCAATATATGTTAAGAAAAAAAAAGAAGAAGATAGCAGGAGGGGAAGATTGAAGGGGAGTAAGTCGGAAGGGGAGATGAACCATCAGAGATGATGGACTCTGAAAAACAAGCTGAGGGTTCTACAGGGGAGGGGGGGGTTAGCCTGGTGATGGGTATTAAAGAGGGCACATTCTGCATGGAGCACTGGGTGTTATGCACAAACAATGAATCATGGATCACTACATCAAAAACTAATGATGTATGGTGATTAACATAACAATAAAATTATTTTTTTAAAAAATGGCCATATAAGCTTATCCTCCCCTCGAGCAATGTGTTAGATTTCTCATGGGTCCTCCCAACCAACTACTTAGCTTTGGGTCTCTCCTCCCCCTGCAGCCCAGGACCCGTCCTCCATGCTCCCTCACTCCTTCCTCCCCTGGTTCTTTATCACTGGATGTTCCTTTAGCCCCTTCTTTGCCATTCTGTCTTACTCAGACTTGTTCTGGCTTTATAAATCCAGAACTTTTTCCCTTGTTTTTTTGTTTCACTGATTGCTTTCTTCCTAGGATGACTTTTTCCCTTCATCAAAGCTTATCTACCCTGACTTCAGCCAGGTGACACTGAGTAATTATGAATTAATCAGATAAATGATTCAGTGCAAATGGCATAGACTCCTACGTTGATGGACTTACCCTTCAGTAATTGTCACATTCTATTAGTTTAGAAATAGTGGGCAGACTGCTGGGGAGATTTCCCATGTATTACAAGAGACATTTTTTGCTTTTCTGAATCAGGATCAATAGGCAGATGACTGTCCTATGCATGAAGTCACTTCTGGGCATGGAAAGTGGGTTTACAAATTTTTCACTTCTCCTGGTTTTGAATTCCTGCTCACACTGATGGACACATTCATTTTCAGGATTCATTTTACAACACTTCACACCAACATTTATTCAGACGTCCGAGAGGCTTAAGATAGAGGGAAAGACCATTAACACAACCAAGAGAAAAATATTCATAGCTGCAGTAGGGTAACGTTGCTCATGTTCCTTGCAAATCAAGGCAGTTCTGATCATAAGTATGTGTGGGTTGATCCCTGGGATGAAGAGCAGTGTATAGGGGAAGAGACAGCTTCCCTTAAAAGCCCATTGCCTCTGGGAACAGTTTACTTGATGGATGACATAAAATCTATAGAACAGGAATCTACTGTCTGCAAAGCTCAGATAACAGAGCTGGAAGAGCTAGTTGATGCACAGGCCAAGGGGCAGGATCTGACATTGAGAGAGAGCCTGCATATAAAGCACATGGCCACATGCTTTACAGGTACCATCTTTTTAGCCCTTACATAAAGCTATACCTTGGTACTCTCATTTTACTAAGGAGCAAACCAATGTTCAAGAAGGTTAAGTAGCCTGTCCAAGATCACGCACCCCTCCACTGTGTACCAGGGTCTGAACCCAGGCCTGTCTGGAATTTATGTCCTTTTCATTCTAAACATCCACTGACATTTAAAAGAACTTGAAGAATGATTCACTGAAATAAATGTGATGCTATTCAAAGGAAATAAATATAAAAGCCTTTGCTTTGGTTTAAAAATACACAACTGTGCAAGTGCAGGATTGGAAAGATTAGGGTAACTAGCATTCTTTTATTTTAAAGATTTTATTTATTTGACAGAGAGAGACACAGCAAGAGAGGGAACACAAGTGGGAGAAGGAGAAGCAGGCTTCCCGCTGAGCAGGGAGCCCGATGCGGGGCTCCATCCCAGGACCCTGGGATCATGACCTGAGCCGAAGGCAGACACTTAATGACTGAGCCACCCAGGCGCCCCAGTAACTAGCATTCTTAAAGTAACCACCATTTTACCATAATGTAAAATCTGGTGTCATCATCCTAACCAATTTGCGAAGTACGCTCGTAAAACTATACTGTCTCCTGAGGAGTGTAAGGAAGTGGGTTAGCATGGAAGATCTGCTGTCAGAACATTTATTTGCCCTGCATCAGTTACACGATCTTGGGCAAGTACTTCTCCTTTTTGAGTCCCAGTGTACTAATTAATCTATACAATGGGAAGAATCAGTTCCTGATTCACTCTGTTGTAAGAACTAAAGAGTAAAATGTCTAGCATGATGAATGTCACATAGAGCTCAGCATGTGTCCACTGGTGCTATTATACTATCTGGACTTTCATTCCTAGTTCCCAAGTCCACACATTAAGAGTTAAAAATTGCCCTGAGTTGCTTCTAGAAGAAGGTAAAGTGGAGGTTGCCACCTGGATCCCATCTCAACTGCACTAACAACAGAACAAAGACTGGTAAATTAAAAGACAGGAGAGAAGAGAGATTATTTTCTTTTATTCCTGCCAGCATTTAACAAATATTTCTTGAGTGCTCAATATGTCTTGGTCCATGTCATCAAAGGACTTCCCTTCTTTCTTTCTAGTGGAGGAGACAGGCATAGAAGAGCTAAATAGAAAAAATGAATAAGATAACTGCAAATTTTAATTTTTACAAAGGAGCGAATGGTGGGCTGAGATAGAGGATAATAAAGGGATGGACTGCATTAGACATTGGTCGAGTGGTTACGGCAATGGACTGCTAATCCATCATGCTCTGCAAGCATGGGTTTGAATCTTATCCTTGTTGTTTACTTCCCCTGCTGGACTGGCTGCTTGAGGTTTTAGTGCTTTGTGAGCAAAATATTTCACCAGTGGATGTAAGAAAAGAAAAAGAATTCATCTGACAAGAATATTCAAGTGTCACATAGGAGATCTAAAAATATACATCTGTGCCATGGAATTGGTACCCAAATCATGCTAGAGAACAAAATGCTTGTTTTGTCAACTAATGAGCAATCCGAAAGAACAGGCCTTTCCTGTGTGAAGAGCTTCTAGTTAATCAGAGACTTACAGGCTGAAACAGGCAGAAAGCATACCTGGTGGAAGGAAAAGCATGGCAAAGGCTCCCAGTGGGAAAGAGCCTGGGCTGGCCAGGCAGCTGAAGATCCACTCTGAGGTCAGAGGGCATGTCCAGTGGGGTTGAGAAGACCCAACAGTGCCCATGGCAGGTGAGGAATTTGGATTTTATTTTTAGTGCAATGGAAAGGCATTGGGAAGCTTTGAGTGCAGAGCAGTGTGAGGTGGGTGACAGCTCATGCAGAAACTGGATTTGGAGGAAGACAAAATAGAAGCTTGTGGTAACTAACTCTGGAAACAACAGTGGCCTGGATAAGTGGTGGTAGCAGTGGAAATGGGGAGGACAGACAGATTTCAGACATGTTTTGGAAAGGAAATTGACAGGAAAGATCACATTGTCCAATTATGAACAGGACCCTCTAAAGTTCAGAGCTCCCTGCCTATTTAAAGGATGGATAACCATTGGAGAAGATTGTTGTTTGGTCAGAGGTATACTAAAGGGAGGTACTAGGAATTTGTGTACTGTCAGTCTAGGATTACTGAATGACCAAAAGTCTATGTTCATTGCTTATTTAGGATAAATATCAAAATCATCTTGTAATGTTGATGATAATTGAAAGAATCATATATTAAATCATCATATACAGATATTTGGGGATTAATTAACCACAATCTAATATGGCACTCCACAGATCTGCTAGAAAAAGAGCTAGATGGGGAGCAATTCAATCATAAGCTAAAACTGGGGAAAGATCTAGAACTTTATGGGCACCTGAGGAGGGGAGGCACAAAGGGGGAATGGTGTTGTGCAAAGGGTGCCCTGGTGGCTCTTGTTGATGCTATACTACTTCCCCCACATCGCACCACTCATGAGGGCCCCTCCAGGCTGGGCACCATGCTTACCACCTTGTAAGTTGTCTTATTTAATCCTTAACAGCTCTGGGAAGTCCACTGTATTTTTATTTTGTTTTATTTTTTAAAGATTTTATTTTTAAGTAATTGCCTATCAACATGATACACCACATCAATAGAAGAAAGGGTAGGGGCACCTGGGTGGCTCAGTCGGTTAAGCATCTGCCTTCGGCTCAGGTCATGATTTTGGGGTTCTTGGATCAAGCCCCACGTCAGGCTCCCTGCTCAGCGGGGAGCCTGCTTCTCCCTCTCCCTCTGCCTCTGCCCATGACTCGTGCTCTCTCCCTCTCTTAGATAAATAAATAAAATCTTTTAAAAACATGGTGCTGTGCAGAAATTTCACAACACCCTCCAGAAATTTCAAGACACCCACTCTGGCATGCTCAGGTCCTATCCTTTCTCTCAGGTGATCGGTTTTCTTTTGTCAGAGCAGAGTTTTTCAGGACCTGAGCAATTCCATGTTAGTGAATACTGCTTCTTGAGCTATCTTCAGAGATTGCCAAGTTCTGGGAGTAGAAAATATTACTTATTTTCAAGACTTCGGTGAAAAATCACTTAAAATTGGGCTTTAAACCAGTGGGTTGTGACTCGGGCTTCACGTTAGAATCACCTGGATATCTTCTCCTTTTTCTTCTTCTTCTTTTTTCACCCTGGGATCTTCAAGGGAAAAAAAAATGCCTAGGCAGCATTCGGGAAGAAAAAACCAAACTGGACGTTATAGTATCTTTAAAGCATTCCCCAGGTGATTCTAACGCAGTCGAGCTTGAGAAAGTTGCTGCACACTTTTTGACGCTGTCTCACTCTGTTGTTTTATTTTGAGACCTTTCTTTTCCCCACATGGCATGAATTTGCTTGGAAAATATACATATATATTAAGGGCAAGAGAAGTTTCAGAAAATGGAGGAAGGGCGTAAAAGGAGAGGCCCAGTCCTCCTTTTCCACTGGCCATGTAAGGGGAGGTGGTGGGGTTAGTACCAGCTGGAGTCTGCAGCTTTCTCTCTCCTGATGTACTCAGAATAACCATCCTCTTGCCAGACAAGGGTGGGGGGGATCAGGTACAGATGCCCTATTCACTATACTCCCGGATGGCTCTGCCCTGACTTTTTAGTTTGGCCTTTATTTATGGTCTTAAAATTTTCCATTCCAACCTTTACAGATTCTCAAACTTCAACTCTTCTCAGATGAGGATGGTGATGAAGAAGAAAAATACCTACCTGAGCTCTGCAAACATTTTGAGCGAACCCCCACACAGGGCGAGTATAGTCTAGGGTACATAGCTAAGCCCTTTGTCAATCTGAGGCCTCACTCCAACTGCACACTGCTTGGCGGGCGATCAAAATGGCTTCATCTTATTAGGAATCCCCAAGGCTTACAGAGTCAAAACTTGGACGTTTACTGTACACGTTAACAGAACTTATTCCACAGGCTCATAATAAATCTTTATAACCACATATGGCTGAGTTATAAATATCAGCTGGGAAGAACAGTAAAATCACAGCATACAAAAAGGTGTCTGCCCGGCTTGGAAGCACTATAGACTTTATTCATTTACTTATTTTATCGAACTGCAACATTTTAGATGCTGGGGTGAAGTTAAATCACTGGCGATGTGAAGTGGAGAAACTAATAAAACACGAAAATCACTCCAAAAAAAACAAGGCAACAATTAGTTCACTTAGTACACTCACGGAAGGTGTGGGGAGGGGGCACTGTTCTTAAGACAAAACAAAGAAAATGAAACATAGGGAATTCTCCATGGATTATTTCGTCATGCCAGGCAGGTGGAGGGAAGTTCTTTCTATTTGTTGTGGTTTTGATACCTCCCTCCTGAAATAAATAAAAGGTTGAACTGGGTCTTCATCCACCCTGAAATGTAGGACACATAATAAAGAAAAAAACCATGGATGGGTCCCCAGATGTCTCTCAGATAGCCGAGCATTAGCCAGCCCGGGGCCACCTTTCTGATTTCTGAAGCCCGTGTCCTGGGCAAGGCTGGCGGGCGGCGGAGAGAGGATCCAGTCTCTTTGATGAACTCCCCTGTGTCGGTTTACACAGGAGAGTGAAAAACTGGGCAAAGCAGCCCCAGATTTACCCACACAGTTCCAAACTCAGAAGGCCCATTTCAGTTTTATCCTTCTGAAATGCTGTCACTGCTAAAATCACAGGGACAACTGTGACACTCTCTTCCCAGGGAAATGACACTTGTATTTTGTGTCAAACTCTTTCTCTTCCAGGAACTCCTCCAACACCTTTCAAAAACCACAATGTAAAGCATCAGCTTGACAAAGATACATTTTATGTCAGGCTGCTTTTTGAGACCTAGGAGGAAAAAAAAAAATTCTCAAACTTAAAAAGACAGAAACTAATCAAACTGGTGATGATTCAGAATCACTGTCTACTTTCTAACATTCTTTCACTAGACAAATAGAAATACTTTGGATACTTTTTATATTTGATTATTTTCAAGATTACGAAGTGGTTCTAAAGAACTTTCCTTTCACGTTTCAATGTTCACTCTAACACCTACAATGCCGTGCATGGTCGGTGTGTTTGCAGTAGGAATGCGAACATGGACTTTGGGGCGTAGGGAAAGGGATTTAAAACATGGCTTTGGGAACCAAACCCACAGAATTTGGTTACAAAAATTACATTAACCCTCGATTAGGTGCATAGAGGAGATATTCCATATCTATTTTTTGTTGTTGTTTACATTGAAAAATTCATTTATTAATGAAACCAAAATAGGATAAAATTTAAAAGTATTTTTCATGTAGTTTGTGTGAGTCTCCCAAAATTATGTTGTCCATAAGGTGAGCTCAGAACCACCAAAAAATAAATATAAATATAATATATATTCAATTTAGCATATCTTGGTAGTTGCATAAATATTTACATTATTTTTTAAATCTAGAAGGAAATGCATTCTCAAAAAATGTAAACTACAGAAAATTTTAAAGGGATTAAGGAAAAGATTGCTTTGTTTGCTTTTCTCAAATAAAAAAAAAAGTATTTTCTTTGTACTTTCAGGATATTATAGTATTTTCAAATTGTATTTCACCAGATAGTTAAAAGCTAATGAATATGTATAATGAGCTATGGCATACTATTTTATTATTTTTTTAAGATTTTATTTATTTGACAGAGAGAAATAGAATGCACAAGCAGGGTGAACCACAGGCAGAGGGAGAGGAAAAGCAGGCTCCCCACTGAGCAGAGAGCCCAATGTGGGGCTCGATCACAGGACCCTGGGATCATAATCTGAACTGAAGGCAGATGCTTAACTGACTGAGTCACCCAGGTGCCCCTATGGCATACTGTCTTAGCCATACACTAGCCATTAACCAATCATACCAGGGTTGGTTACATGCTAGTCTACTGCCTACTTCTCAATGCTGGAATAGAAGGTTGCAGACAGTATCATTTACATTAGAATTTAATTATCCAAGTACTATCCTGTGAGTTCTTTTTTGTCGTGGTGGTTCTGTCACCCTGATGTTCCACCAAGAAAATTGTCCCATTTTGTTCATATGGGCCCAGCTTAAATTTCAGGAAACAAAAGAGAGTAGTAAAGAAACAAAATACAACACCATATATTATTTCTAATTATGGCTCATAAGCATTGAAATAAACCATGCATTTAAAAAACATTATGCCTAAACTTTGAGATCGACTCACACGATTGTTAAGTAAATATAAATTATTACAGGACGATTATTAAAGACACCCTCACTGTCTTTGAATCACCTACACTTGTGGGCACTTGCTACATAGCCCACCACTTCTTCAGAGGGCCCTCCGGAGTGGATTAGCTAAGCATCAAGCATTCTCCAGTTTTTCCATGTAAAATTTGCAGAAACCGCAACTATTCTAATGACTCATATTATAAATTGCATACATGTTGTCAAAATGTCAACACGGTCACTCAATCTTCAAGTTCTATCATTACTTTTTAAATAAACTATTGCACTTTCAATTGGTCAATTTTCTTAGAAATGAAATATCTATTATACACCAGCTCATCACACTTCAGGCCGCTCCGTACCGCTTTTATCCCTGACTTGGAATTTCCTGGACGGGGCTGTTTTAAGAGAGGCTCTAAGATCTGTAATAACATAGGAGAGTTTTTATGTAACATTAGGTGACTTTCTCCATATTATGAGAGATAAGACAAAATTAAACACAAGCCTTTGCTAACAAGATTCTATTTCCTGTATCTTAAAGTTCATGACATTTAGCTTTCTGGAAATCTCTGCTGACAGGTCAGGGCATAAACAATATTGAGAGATTTTAGACAAAGACATTTCCTTCAAAGTCATGGCCAGGTGAATCTTTGATTTCTATGTGAGCTTCAAACAGCAGCTGTCTCAAGACCTTTCGGCAATTCTTTCTCAAATAAAAATTCATTTATTGCCAAAGAAAGCACCTACGTTAGATTGGTGTAAAGTTCTGTTAAAGAAAGACAATGCATGTGTCCTGCAGGAGGAGAAGGTGCACAGAGTTTACACGGGGCAGGGGCTACACCAATCTGCACATTTTGCCATAACCCATGGATTAGTTTTGAGGATTTCACCTTTTTGGGTTCCAGAGAAATAAAACCTAAGGGTACAGTACCAGGCCTGTATGCAGGACCCAGAAATACCTGTTGGCTGACTGAATTAAGGCAAAACTTGGAACATGGTTTCAATCCAAACTCCAAATTAACTGGAGGGCAGTTCTGTGAGTTCAGATATTGGAACAGCTGGTTTTATAGACAATCTGAGACCAGGATTTTGCCTTCAGTGTCAGGTAATTTTGGGGGGTGGGGGTGGGAGGGAGGGCAAGGAATGTTTATATTAAATTCTATTCCTCTCTGAATAAGTACTCCCCCCGCCCCCACCCAGCTGGTTGGAGAGAGACTCCTGAAGGTAGCCCTGGTGTAAAACACATGTGCTAAAATAAGCAGGACTTTCAGTGCCCATTTGTGGAGCTGATTCAATCCCAAACACACTTTTCTTCTCCCTGTCCAAAACCTTCCATGGGGAAGCGGGGGCCAGTGTGAGAAAAACTGAAGGAAGAATGAGAATTAATATGCACATTACAGGACAGAGGAGCCCCGAGGTGGAGGGGTCCTGGGGGATACTTTGGGTACCAAAGATTTGCAGGGGCTCGCTCTTGTTTAGAATTATAGCCCCAGAGTTTACACCAGGGGGCCAGCTCCATAGAAGGCACTTAATAAACATATACTGAGTTGAAATGAATTGATAACAAATAGAGTGAATATTTATATCGATTGATTAATTCATCTACCCATTCCCTTTAAAATATTTAGTGGATCCTAAAACATAGCTGATGTAGAGAATATACAGGAAAAATGCAGTCCTTGTCCCCCATGGCAATCTCTAGGAGATGCGGGAGTGAGAGAGAAGTGATCAAATATGGCCCATGTCTCTAGGCACCTAGAGCCATTTAGAGACTTCCCGCAGGCAGTGATGTGAGCAGAGCCATGGAAGTCTCCTGAGGGTCTGCAGATACTCTGGAGTTACTGGGGAACAAGATTGCTGTGACAAAGCAGAATCCATGCTTGTATTGCTGTGCCTTCCTGGGCTGGAATGGAATCCTGCCCTTCTATACCACCAGCTTCCCTCTCCTCCTCCAAACCCCAAATCAGATGCCAGCTTGAGGTGGCATCCCCTCCAAACACTCAGGTATACAGAGAGATCAGGTCACCTGAAACGTTAACAAAATGATAGTTCTTGGACTTGGTTGCCCACTGTGGCTCTCTGCAAGCTCAAATTCCTGAAATTGTGACTTTATGGGTCTTGGGTGTGGCCTGGACCTGGGGATGTTTAAAAGTCCCCCATATCCCAGGGAAGAATGAGAATATCACAAAAAAAGACATCTATTTTCAGTTGTACCAAAGTCAATGATTGTTTATTCCTCTCTCCCTTTTATTTTCCCTGCATTTTCCATGGAAAGCAAAAAGGCTTATACCTTCTATCACTTTTGCAGGCATGCTGAACAGATTTACAAAAGGTAAAAGCACGTGGAATACTCTGAGTATTGAGGGGAACATTCTGCCTAAATAATCTGCTGTTCAATCTTTCATCTCCCCAGATCGACTGCCGGGTCTCTATTCTCCCAGGACTGGGGTAATAAACAGCTCTTCTGACTACTCTTTAAATCATATATAAAAGAGAAGACAAGTGCAAGTGACGAGGTGGCCGAGTGGTTAAGGCGATGGACTGCTAATCCATTGTGCTCTGCACGCGTGGGTTCGAATCCCATCCTCGTCGTTCAGTTCTGCCCCCCTGAGCTGGCTGCATGAGGTTTTACTGCTTTGTGAGCAGAATATTTCACCACTGGACTTAAGAAAAGGAAAAGAATTCACATGACAAGAAGATCTAAGTGTCACATAAGGAGATCTAAAAATATACATCTGTCTTGGAACTGGTACCCAAATCACTCTAGAGAACAAAATGTTTGTTTTGCCAATTAATGAGCAATCTGAAAGAACAGCTCCTTCCTGGTGGTGTTCAAGAAGCACAGAAACCTCAGCGAGACTTCTGACTTGGCTGAACCTGGCCTGGCTGCCTACCGTAGCGGTGTATCAGCTGAAGTCAGAGAGACTGGCGCCAACGACACCCCCATGTAGACAAAATAAAACTGATTTCTTCAATGGCAGGTTATGTTTGGAAACATCCTGCCCTGTTTAGGCTGCCAAGTCTGCAGACATGGCTCCGCCGATCGTGGGTATGGGAGGAAGGCCACCTCATGGAACACAGGTGCTGTCTGGCCTCTGTGCCCGCCTGGGGCCCAAATGAGGTGCCCTTGTAGGTTTGCAGCTGATAGGACGTGCGTTCTACAATCTGGAAGCTCCCAGAACTGGTGTTGAAAGATCCTGTCCTGAGTCATTTCAACTCTGCACCTACTTCCCTTACAGGATCTGGGGCACAATTCCATGACCACCTACTGACTTTGAGGTTTGTCAGCCACACAGCGGGATAAAAAAAGACACACAAGGCATGAATTAGCATGGTGTGAAAAGAAAAGTTGGTAAAAAGAGTCCAGGGTGTGAGGAGGTAGGAAAACATGTTCTGCAGGGAAGGGATGTTGATACACGGAGAGACAAGTGCTGGGCAAATCAACATTCCTCTCTTTTTCTGAACGGTTACTCCTACTTTCAGTGCCCCTCACTGTTTACAGAATTCCACAGGCCTGTCTCATTTCACTCTGGTGGCATAAGGCGGGAAGAAGAGAACTTGTAGCTGTCAGCAGCAACAAGTCATATTTTTGAATATGAATATTTCTATAAAAAAATTCAGTAAAGGGCTTCCCATCCCCATGGTGTTCAAATCTGTCTCACCTGCAGATCCAGATGCTGCCAGCAAAGCTGACTTCGCCCTAGTGCAGGAGAAGGGAAAATTCTACTCTGTCCAGAAGGTTTTCCTTGGGTCAAGGTCTTAAAATATCCAGTTCCCACATTCTTCTGCTGATGTCCTTCTGAGCTGTGAAGGTCTCTGCTCTTCCCCACTGGCTTTCTAGCTGCACCACGAATGCAGAATGTGATGCTGGGGAAAGGGGACTTCTCCTCCCCACTCATACTACACCCACCTACACCTGAACCTTTAAATGACACACTTACAAAGGAAAATGGGATGGCTTTTGTATAGTTTAAACTGGAGACACAAGTATATGAAATGGCTTGTCCAGTCATGCCGTAAAACAACACACAAAAATCTGATTTGCAGGAAGCTGAAAAGCTGAATGATTTTGAGATTTATATTTACGTTAGCACATTGTTTATTTTTCTTATTAATAAGATAATACACGTCAGATTTTAAAAAGTATAAAAATTAATAAAAAAGAAATAGAAAGTGGGCTCCTGGGTGGCTCAGTTGGTTAAGCAACTGCCTTCAGCTCAGGTCATGATCTGGATCAAACCCCATATCGGGCTTTCTGTTCAGTGGGGAGCCTGCTTCTCCCTCTGCCTGCTGCTCACCCTGCTTGTGAGCATGCTCTCTGTCAAATAAATAAATAAAATCTTAAAAAAAAAGAAATAGAAAGCTACCAATCATGCTTCCTTTCTGATAATTGCTATGATTTTAAAAAATATATTTACATTTATGTATGGATAGATAAGTAAAATTTATAATCATATTTGATATGCAATTTTGAATCTAGTGTTTTAGTTTTAAATTTCTTCTCCTTTTCCAATTACAAATATAGATTATTTTTATTATGCAAAAGTAAAATATTGCAAAAATTAAAAAAAAACATAAAAGTACAACTTTCTACAACAGGTGCTGGCGAGGATATGGAGAATGGGGAACATTTTTGCACTGTTGGTGAGAATGTAAACTGATGCAGCACTTTGGAAAACAGTATAGAAGTTTCTCAAAAATTTAAAAATAGAACTACTCTATAATCCAGCAATTGCACTACTGAATATTTACCCAAAGAATACAAAAATATTAATTCAAAAGGATATATGTTTATAGCAGTATTATCTATAATAGTCAAATTACGAAAACAGTCCAAGTGTCCATTGACTGACGAATGGATAAAGAAGATGTGGTCTATATATACAATGGGATATTACTCAGCCATAAAAACAGAATGAAATCTTGCTATTTGCAACAACATGGATGAAGCTAAAGAGTATTCTGCTAAGTGAAATAAGTCAGTCAGAGAAAAACAAATACCATATGATTTCACTCGTATGTGAAATTTAGGAAGCAAAACAAATGAGCAGGGGGACAAAAAGAAGAGAGACAAACCAAGAAACAGACTCTGAAAAAACAAACTGATGGTCATTAGAGTGGGGGATGGGATAAATAGCTGACTGGGATTGAGGAGTGCACCGGTGGTGAACCATGCGTATTGTATGGGGGTGTTGAATTACTAAATTGTACACCTGAAACTAATATTACACTGTATGTTAACATACTGGAATTTAAATAAAAATTAAAAAAAGACTTTCTAGTTATTCCCACCCCCTCCAATCACCATCTTTGAAGTTTTAGTGCATAATCTGACGATTATTTTTCTTTTTTCCTGCTCTACATACACTCTTAAACTTTTGTCCTGAGAGCTTGCCATGTCATTACATGTTCTTTAAAGATACTATGCTAAAGGTGACACATGTATCATAGAGATGCACCAGAATTTGTTAATCTTTTCTCCTATTGAATTTGTTTCTCCCGTAGGATTATTTAACACCTTTTACTAAGTCTGTTGCTGGGCAGACCCTCTCATCTTTGGCCTCATTGCTGGTGGCTTCCCTTAGAATAAAGTCTTTGGACAAGAATAAGGAATCACAGGACAAGAACTTTCAATCAGCTTGATACATATTATTAAGCTTATATGGGCACTTCCTACATTCAGTCTGTACATTTGATTATAATTTTAACCAATTTGAGATATTTGGTTAAGATATCTTTGACATGTTGAGTCATTAAATCTGTTTTTTTAAAGATTTTATTTATTTATTTATTTATTTGACAGACAGAGACACAGCAAGAGAACAAACACAAGCAGGGGGAGAGGCAGAGGGAGAAGCAGGCACCCCGCCGAGCAGGGAGCCCAATGCGGGGCTCGATCCCAGGACCCTGGGATCTGAACCGAAGGCAGACACTTAACGACGGAGCCACCCAGGCGCCCCTCAGTCATTAAATCTTCTTATTAATTTTCCCTTCAGATTTCTTTCATAGAAAGCATTTCTCCAACATGAGAGCCGCTAGACTTCCACATATTTTTTTCTGTATTGTAAATTCTTTTGTACGTGTTTTCATTTTTTTTCCATTTTGCTCCCTAATCTGGTTAGACTTTGTTTTAGTAGGTCACATAATGTGAGGATGTTTTGTTTTCTTTTTCTAAAATAAGCAAGTAATTGCTCAACACCTCTTTAAAAATATTTTTTGCTTGGAGGGGTTCTTTTAACAATTAATCCAGGCTACCCGTTTCTGGTCCATTTACCCTTCATTGATTAGGCACTGATGCTACCTGGCTTGACTTTTTGTAGCTCAAAGCATGGCAACTTAGTAGGTGGGTACTGAATTAGATGGTGCTGTGCAAAAACCTGTCATTAATTGTGTGACTTTGTGAAGTGGTACACAAACTCCCTGGTCCCTGCTGAAAGGGAGTACTTATGGTCCCTCTGCATAAGGTCGTTGGAGGAAGGGAAATGTGGCAGTTCAGGAAAGTCATGGCATGGTATTTGCCACAGATGGGTTACAAATGGTAGCTACTGTTATGTGTTGCATTTTGTATCTGCAAAGAGGAGCCACTCCCAGTGTTCTTTTCTTTTTTTAAGTTCTGGCTATTTTGGCCTCCTTATCTTTTCAGAAAAAATTCTCTAACATTTTCAAAAGAAATTCCATCAAGATTTTGATGAAAGTTACTCAACTGATACATTCATTTGGGAAAAACTGACATTGTGCCATAATCACTTATCCTCTGTCTCACATGATATGTCTTCCAATTCCTAAGATTTTATGATCTTCAGGCAAATTTTGTAGTGTTTATGTTTTATTTTTGCACAATTTCTCTTAAAGTCATTCTTTTGTTTTGGGTTTTTTTTTTTTTGCTCATGTGATTCATATATTTTCTTATCTTTTTTTGAATAAATGATTGCTTATATTTGGAAAGCTATTTAGTTTTGGTGTATTTGCTTTGTATCTAGCAACAATACCTTCTTTTGGTATTCTAAGATTGTAACTGATTTTTCAGGCTTTCTAAAAATTTCAGTTATATCATCTGCAAATAATAACTATGCCATCCCTTCTCTTCAGTTAACGCTTCTCCTCTGTTATGTATCTTGGAGAATCATCTACAACACCCAGAACAACACTGGAAACAGTAGTGTTGGAAGTCATCCTGCAGAGCAGAGTAGCCCTTTCTTTACTTTCTGTCTCTGCCTCTATGCTGAGCAATCTTGCATCCACTCTTCCCTGTGCCTCAGTTCCTACACTGATTTAAGGTAAATATTAACAGCATCAATCCTTCCTGTCATTCATTACTACATCTGCCTATACTCGCTCTCCTTCCTTCTCTCTTTACCCATTTGACATTTTCCTTCCACCTGGACTCCTTCCCTCTTTTTTTACAACTAGTCCCTCAGATGGCCATTATTTCTCAGACCAGAATTTTACCGTCTCTCTGAAACTGCTCATTTTTTCCTCTCTCACCAGAGGACAGGTGTTGCCTGTCCACACTGTTGGGCTGGGAGCCTCCTCTTGAGATTCAGTTCCAGGCTGGGGGTTGAAAGAAAGAACTGAAATCCCTTTGTGGTTTGATGAATTCAGAATTGTGGCATCTTCAAAGATCTTCAATTCAGGAAATTCTGGAAAGACATGGTCTGGCTTTGGATTCAGTGATTTGAGGGAACTTCAAATATAAGCTGTGATGAATTAGCAGGGGATTTTCAGTTATAATGTTGCCACATATTAATATTCTAGATTCCTGACCACAGACTATGATCACTGTATTATTTACAAATGTTTGCCCTTTCTAATAATCTCTCTCCAAAAAGAAGATAAATCATAATTTGAGCTTTTTGGTCTTCGTCTTTTGCCACATACAGCCATCCTTATGGTTCATCTTTGAGATTCTCATCTCATGAGAAACAAGAGTTATGTAATAATCAGCTACGAGATTAATTCAACCCTGATCTCTTTTTGCTTCAATTTAGCAATTCCTCAATGGTGTATCAGTCCATCAATCAAGAATATGAGGAAGAGAGATGACAGCAAATTGGATGAAGCTGAGAGATGGATATAAAAATATCTTTATGGCCAAGTTCTATGTTTCAGCCTACAAGTGTATTCTTCAATAAAAAGACTCAAAAGTTGCAATAATTCCTCCTGATGACTTGCTTTAAAGTGGGTGGGGGGAGGGCTGGTGAGTGGCAAGTGTTGAGGCTGGGAGGCAGAAGGACCTGGACACGGTTCCCTTGGGGCCAAGCAAATTCCAAAGGCAGCCTGAAGTGGTGGTTAAGAAGTGATAGGAGCTGGGGCACCTGGGTGTCTCAGTTGGTTAAACAATTGCCTTCCACTCAGGTCATGATCCCGGGGTCCTCAGATCGAGCCCTGCATCGGGCTCCTTGCTCCTTGGGGAGTCTGCTTCTCCCTCTCCCTCTGCCTGCCGCTCCCCCTGCTTGTGCTCTCTCTCTCTCTCTCTGTCAAATAAATAAATTAAATAAAATAAAAAAGAAGTCATAAGAGCTACTCCCTGGCTCCCACCACTTACTGGTTGTGTGTCCCCAGGCAATTTGCTTTTCTTCTCCTTGCCCTAGTTTCCACATTTGTAAAATGGGACTAATAATAGGATGCATAATGTTATTACAAGATTTCAATGAGTTACTATTATAAAATGCTGAGGACAATGCCTGACTTAGGGTGTTATGTAAGTGTTTAAAATTTCCAGTGAGGCTGTTGGAGGCTGTAGGGAGTTAGTGGGCTGGGCTGAGCCACAACACAGTCCATTTTGTGGAGGTAATTGTAAGGGTGCAACTAGACAGTTACAGCAGCTGCCAGGCCAGGCACACAGTTCTGTGAGGCGATGTCAGATACAGCTTTACACATGGGGAAAGGGGTTTTAAGAGCTGAGGAGACCTGTCCAAGGCCCAGATGAACAAGCGGTCAGGTGAAGGCATGATACAGGGCATGGTGACAGAATTCGGTGTGGCCAGAAGGATGCTGAATG
This sequence comes from Zalophus californianus, assembly GCF_009762305.2. NCBI lineage: Eukaryota > Metazoa > Chordata > Mammalia > Carnivora > Otariidae > Zalophus > Zalophus californianus. Next base: position 92,709,390 of record NC_045602.1, read on the forward strand.
CCGCCCCATAGTGTCCCAGCAGGGCTGGGAGGTCTGCTTCCAACACAAACAGAAATGATCCTGCTGCCGGTAACACTACTATTTCACAGCAAGAAGAAATGAGCAAACAGAAGGTAGGAAAGAGATGAGAGGAGAAATACCACAGGAAAACACTTCTCTTGACTGTGTTCTCTGATTATAGGAGTCCAAAAGAAATACCTGTGGAAGTGGAGAATTCCACTAAATATAGAAGTACATGATTCGTATGGAATGAGTTCCATGAAAAATAAATCTCCCTTCACTGACTAAAAATGTATTATATTTATTCAACAATCATTTCAACAATGAAGTAAAATATGACCCATTACAATACTTATTTCCATTTTTTTACAGTTTTTGAGATGACAAATCCATCATAACTAAGCTATGAATCCAAATTTTGCTAACTTGACAACAATCAAAACACTGAACAACCCAATTTAAAAATGGTTCAAGTTGCTGAATAGACACTTCTACAAAGAAGATATTCAAATCACCAATTAACACTTAAAATGGATGCTCAGTACCACTAATCATAAGGGAAATGCAAATCAAAAGTGCAGTTTGATACCACTTCACAGATATTAGGATGGCTATTACAAAAGAAAACAAAAACAAAAATCAAAAGGGCAAGTGATGGCAAGAATATGGAGAAATTGGAGCTGTGGTGCACACTGGTGGGAATGTAAAATGATGCAGCTGCTGTGGAAAAGAGTATGGTGGGTCCTAAAAAAATTAAATGTAGATTTACCATATGATCCAGCAATTCCACTTCTTGGTATACACCCCAAAGAATTGAAAGCAGAGACTTTAAGAGGTATTTGTATACCGATGTTTCTAACAACATTACTCACAACTGTCAAAAGGTAGAAGCAATCAGAGTGTCCATTGACTGATAAATGGATGAACAAAATGTGGTATTGCATACAATGGATAATTCAGCTTTTCTTTTAAAAGGAAATTTTGATATATGCTCTGACATGGATGGACTTTGAAAATGTTATGCTAAGTGAAATAAGCCAGACACAAAAGGACAAATATTGTATGATATTTGTACAATTTATTTGAAGTACCTAGAATAGTCAATTCATGGAAACAGAAGTGGAAAGCTGATTTTCGGGGGCTGGGGGAATGGGGCTAGGAGAGTTATTATTTAATGGATATACAGATTTAGTTTGGGACGATGAAAAATTTCTGGAGATGGATGGTGGTGATGATACAGGGCATTGTGAATGCACTTAATGCCACTTAACTGTACCCAAAAAACAGTCAAAATGGTCCATTTTATATTATGTATATTTTATCGCACACAAAAATTATCTGTACTATGACACATCCCAGCTGCCACCTGCTTAACTGACCATGTTATAAATGTTCCCTTGTCTTCTTGTAGACATTGATATTATGAATTTTCCTCCCAGCAGGAAGAGTTGTAAGGAGACAGCAATTGCAGATACTGAGAAATGTGTTAACAAATCAGCTCTAATAACAGTTGAAGCTACCCTCATATTGCTACTCATTAGCTTAAATACTTTGGTTGACTAGTGTGTCTGCCTTCAGAACTATTTGTAAACTTCAGAATGTTATACATAAAATTCATTAAAATTCCCAATGCCTTTTTTTTATTATGTTCATCACCATACATTACATCATTAGTTTTTGATGTAGTGTTCCATGATTCATCGTTTGTGCATAACACCCAGTGCTCCACGCAGAACGTGCCCTCTTTAATACCCATCACCAGGCTAACCCATCCCCCCAACCTCCTCCCCTCTAGAAACCTCAGTTTGTTTTTCAGAGCCCATCATCTCTCATGGTTCAACTCCCCCTCAGATTTACTCCCCTTCATTCTTCCCCTCCTGCTATCTTCTTCTTTTTCTTTTTTCTTAACATATGTTGCATTATTTGTTTCAGAAGTAGAGATCTGTGATTCAACAGTCTTGCACAATTCACAGAGCTCACCATAGCACATACCTTACCCAGTGTCTATCATCCAGCCACCCAATCCCTCCCACCCGCCACCACTCCAGCAACCATCAGTTTGTTTCCTGAGATTAAGAATTCCTCATATCAGTGAGGTCATATGATACATGTCTTTCTCTGATTGACTTATTTCACTCAGCATAACACCCTCCAGTTCCATCCACATCGTTGCAAATGGCAAGATCCCATTCCTTTGATGGCTGCATAACATTCCATTCTGTATATATACCACCTATTCTTTATCCATTCATCTGTCGATGGACATCTTGGCTCTTTCCACAGTTTGGCTATTGTGGACATTGCTGCTATATACACTGGGGTGCTCGTACCCCTCCGGGTTCCTACATTTCTATCTTGGTGGTAAATAACCAGTAGTGCAATTGCTGGATCGTACGGTAGCTCTATTTTCAACTGTGTGAGGAACCTCTATACTGTTTTCCAAAGTGGTTGCACCAACTTGCATTCCCACCAACAGTGTAGGAGGGTTCCCCTTTCTCTGCATCCCCACCAACATCTGTCGTTTCCTGACTTCTTAATTTTAGCCATTCTGAATGGTGTGAGGTGGTATCTCATTGAGGTTTTGATTTGGATTTCCCTGATGCCGAGTGATGTTGAGCACTTTTTCATGTGTCTGTTGGCCATTTGGATGTCTTCTTTGGAAAAATGTCTGTTCATGTCTTCTGCCCATTTCTTGATTGGATTATTGGTTCTTTGGGTGTTAAGTTTGATACGTTCTTTATAGATTTTGGATACTAGCCCTTTATCTGCTATGTCATTTGCAAATATTTTCTCCCATTCTGTCCGTTGTCTTTTGGTTTTGTGGACTGTTTCTTTTGCTGTGCAAAAGCTCTTTATCTTGATGAAATCCCAAGAGTTCATTTTTGCCCTGGCTTCCCTTGCCTTTGGCGATGTTTCTAGGAAGAAATGCTGTGGCTGGGGTCGAAGAGGTTGCTACCTGTGTTCTCCTTTAGTATTGTGATGGACTCCTGTCTCACGTTTAGGTCTTTCAACCATTTGGAGTCTATTTTTGTGTGTGGTGCAAGGAAATGGTCCAGTTTCATTCTTCTGCATGTGGCTGTCCAAATTTCCCAACACCATTTGTTGAAGAGACTGCCATTTTTCCATTGGACATTCTTTCCTGCTTTGTCAAAGATTAGTTGACCCTAGAGTTGAGGGTCCATTTCTGGGCTCTCGATTCTGTTCCACTGATCTATGCATCTGTTTTTGTGCCAGTACCATACTGTCTTGATGATGACAGCTTTGTAATAGAGCTGGAAGTCCGGAATTGTGATGCTGCCAGCTTTGCTTTCCTTTTTCAATATTCCTCTGGCTATTCAGGGTCTCTTCTGGTTCCATACAAATTTTACGATGATTTGTTCCATTTCTTTGAAAAAGGTGGATGGTATTTTGATGGGGATTGCATTGAATGTGTAGATTGCTCTAGGTATCCTTGACATCTTCACAATGTTTGTTCTTCCAATCCATGAGCATGGAACGTTTTTCCATTTCTTTGTGTCTTCTTCAATTTCTTCCATAAGTAATTTATAGTTTTCTGAGTACAGATCCTTTGCCTCTTTGGTTAAATTTATTCCTAGGTATCTTATGGTTTCGGGTGCAATTGTAAATGGGATCGACTCCTTGATTTGTCTCTCTTCTGTCTTGTTGTTGGTGTATAGGAATGCCACTGATTTCTGTGCATTGATTTTCTATCCTGCTACTTTACTGAATTCCTGTATGAGTTCTAGCAGTTTTGGGTGGAGTCTTTTGGGTTTTCCACATACAGTATCGTATCATCTGCAAAGAGTGAGAGTTTGACTTCCTCTTTGCCGACTTGGATGCTTTTGATTTGTTTTTGTTGTCTGTTTGCTGTGGCTAGGACTTCTAATACTATGTTGAATAGCAGTGGTGAGAGTGGATATCCCTGTCGCGTTCCTGACCTTAGGGAAAAAGCTCTCAGCTTTTCCCCATTGAGAATGATATTCGCTGTAAGTTTTTCATAGATGGCTTTTATGATATTGAGGTATGTACCCTCTATCCCTATACTCTGAAGTGTTTTGATCAGGAAAGGATGCTGTACTTTGTCAAATGCTTTTTCTGCATCTATTGAGAGGATCATATGATTCGTGTTCTTTCTTTTGTTAATGTATTGTATCACGTTGATTGATTTGCAGATGTTGAACCAACCTTGCAGCCCAGGGATAAATCCCACTTGGTCATGGTGAATAATCCTTTTAATGTACTGTTGGATCCTATTGGCTAGTATTTTGGTGAGAATTTTTGCACCATGTTCATCAAGGATATTGGTCTGTAATTCTCCGTATTGATGGGGTCTTTGTCTCATTTTGGGATCAAGGTAATGGTGGCCTCATAAAATGAGTTTGGAAGTTTTCCTTCCATTTCTATTTCTTGGAACAGTTTCAGGAGAATAGGTATTAATTCTTCTTTATGTCTGATAGAATTCCCCTGGGAAGTCATCTGGCCCTGGGCTTTTGTTTGTTGGGAGATTTTTGACGACTGCTTCAATTTCCTTAGTGGTTATAGGTCTGTTCAGGTTTTCTAATTCCTCCTGGTTCAATTTTGGTAGTTGATACATCCTTAGGAATGCACCCATTTCTTCCAGGTTATCTAATTTGCTGGCATAGTGTTGCTCATAGTATGTTCTTTAATTGTTTGTATTTCTTTGGTGTTGGTTGTGATCGCTCCTCTTTCCCCCATGATTTTGTTGATTTGGGTGTTTTCACTTTTCGTTTTGATAAGTCTGGCCAGGAGTTTATCGATCTTGTTCATTCCCTCAAAGAACCAGCTCCTAGTTTCGTTGATCTGTTGTACTGTTCTTTTGGTTTCTATTTCATTGATTTCTGCTCTGATCTTGATTATTTCTCTTCTCCTGCTCTGTTTAGGCTTTATTTGCTGTTCTTTCTCCAGCTCCTTTAGGTGTAGGGTTAGGTTGTGTATTTGAGACCTTTCTTGTTTCTTGAGAAAGGCTTGTATTGCTATATGCTTCCCTCTCAGGACTGCCTTTTCTGTATCCCAAAGATTTTGAACAGTTGTGTTTTCATTTTCATTGGTTTCCAAGAATTTTTTAAATTCTTCTTTAATTTCCTGGTTGACCCATTCATTCTTTAGTAGGATGCTCTTTAGCCTCCATGTATTTGAGTTCTTTCTGACTTTCCTTTTGTGATTGAGTTCTAGTTTCAAAGCATTGTGGTCTGAAATAATGCAGGGAATAATCCCAATCTTTGGTACCAGTTGAGACCTGATTTGTGACCTAGGTTGTGATCAATTCTGGAGAATGTTCCATGGGCACTAGAGAGAATGTGTATTCGGTTGCTTTGGGTTGGAATGTTGTGAATATGTCTGTGAAGTCCATTTGGTCCAGTGTTTCATTTAAACTCTTTATTCCTTGTTGATCTTTTGTTTAGATGATCTGTCCATTTCAGTGAGGGGAGTGTTAAAGTCCCCCACTATTATTGCATTGTTGTCAATGTGTTTCTTGCTTTTGTTATTAATTGCCTTATAAATTTGGCTGCTCCCACGTTAGGGGCATAGATATTTACAATTGTTAGATCTTCTTGTTGCATAGACACTTTAAGTAGGATATAGTGTCCTTCTTCATCTCTTATTACAGTCTTTGGTTTAAAATCTAATTTGTCTGATATAAGGATTGCCACCCCAGCTTTCTCTTCATGTCCATTACCATGGTAAATGGTTTTCCACCCCCTCACTTTCAATCTGGGGGTGTCTTTGGGTCTAAAATGAGTCTCTTGCAGACAGCATATCGATGGTTGTTGTTTTTTAATCCAATCTGATAGGCTGTGTCTTTTGATTGGGGCATTTAGCCCATTTACATTCAGGGTAACTATTGAAAGGTATGAATTTAGTGCCATTGTATTGCCTGTAGGTGACTGTGACTGTATATTGTCTGTGTTCCTTTCTGATCTATGCTGCTTTTAAGCTCTGTCTTTGCTTAGAGGACCCCTTTCAATATTTCTTGGAGGGCTGGTTTTGTGTTTGCAAATTCCTTTAGTTTTTGTGTGTCCTGGAAGCTTTTTATCTCTCCTTCTATCTTCAATGACAGCCTAGCTGGATATAGTATTCTTGGCTGCATATTTTTCTCGTTTAGTGCTCTAAAGATCTCATGCCAGTCCTTTCTGGCCTGCCAGGTCTCTGTGGATAGGTCTGTTGCCAATCTAATATTTCTACCATTGTAGGTTACATATGTCTTCTCCCGAGCTGCTTTCAGGATCTTCTCTTTGTCTCTGAGACTCGTAAGTTTTATTCTTAGTTGTCGGGCTGTTGACCAATTTTTATTTATTTTGAGAGGGGTTCTCTGTGCCTCCTGGATTTTGATGCCTGTTTCCTTCCTCACATTACGGAAGTTCTCTGCTATTATTTGCTCCAATATACCTTCTGCCCCTCTCTCTCTTTCTTCTTCTTCTGGGATCCCAATTATTCTAATGTTGTTTTGTCTTATCATATCCCTTATCTCTCGAAATCTGCCCTCGTGATCCTGTAATTGTTTCTCTCTCTTTTTCTCAGCCTCTTTATTTTCCATCATTTGGTCTTCTATTTCACTTACTCTCTCTTCTGTCTCATTTATCCTAGCAGTTAGTGCCCCCATTTTTGATTGCACCTCATTAATAGCCTTTTTGATTTGACTTGGTTAGATTTTAGTTCATTTCTGCAGAAAGGGTTTCTCTAATAACTTCCATCCTTTTTTCAAGCCCAGCTAGTATCTTTAAAGTCATGATTCTGAACTCTAGGTCCGACATCGTACTAATGTCTGTATTGAGTAGGTCCCTGGTAGACTGTACTACCTCTTGTTCTTTTTTTTGAGGTGATTTTTTTCGTCTTTTCATTTTGTCCAGAGGAGAATAGATGAATGAGAGAACAAAATGCTAACCAGGTTAACAACGTCCCCAGCAAATATACTCTATACAAATCAGAAAAGACCTGAAACCATGGGGAAAGAAAGAAAAAGAAAGAGAAAGAAAAAAAAAAGAAAAAGATATGAACAAAAACAGCACAATACAAAAAAAACAGAATATGATCAAATATGATCAGGCTAGTGCATAGATCAGTGCTGCACACTAGATTTTGGGCGTATTTTGGTCTGTTAGAAAAAAGTGCCTCCTAAAATTTTAAAGGAAGAAAGACTTATCTTTGTACAAAATAAGGGTTGACACAATGAAGGGATGGAAGATGACTGTAAAGATGAAAATTATAAAAGATTTTATAAAAGGAATTGATAAGATAAGAAGTTGTTTGAAAAAAGAAAGAAGATTTGAAAGAAAAGGGAGAGAATGTGATCAGGCAGGAGACCAGCACAAAGCCATACACTAGTGATTTAGGGTATATATTGATCTGTTAGAAGAAACTGTATCTTTAAATTTTAAAGAAAGGACAATTTATATATATGCCAAAAATAAGGGTAACTACTATGAAGGGATGAAATATGACTCTCAAAATGAAAAATAAAAAATGTTTTTTTAAAAAAGGGATTGATTAGATGTTGGTTGAAAAAGGGAAAAAGAAAAATTAAAAAAAAAAACAGTTAAAAAATTAACTTTGAAAAACTAATGAATCATTGTAAAAAAAAGCCATGCATTCTATGTGCAGTATTCCCCTAGCGCTGGAGTTCTCCGGTTCTCCTTGATCGGTAAACTTGGTCTTGGCTTGCTGGCTATTGTTCTGATCTTCTGGGAGAGGGGCCTGTTGCCATGTTTCCCAAATGTCTTTGCCGGAGGGGGAATTGCCCTGCTCTTGTTGGTCTGGGCTAAGCAAGCTGCTCGGGTTTGCTCTTGGGAGCTTTTGTTCCTTGCAAGCTCTCAGTACAGCTTTGGAGGACCAGGGTGAAAATGGTGACCTCCCAATCTCCACCTGGAGGAGCTGAGAACTTGGGGCCCCACTCCTCAGTGCGCCCCCAGAGAAAAGCAGTCACTCCCATCTCCCTCGTCTCTGGCCGCACTCCGTGCTCACCTGGCCTGTGACCGAGCGTTTCTATCTGTGGCACCCGACCCCGTGTGGAGTCTCCAAACCTAGCAGATCCCTGCGGTGCGCTCCCGCGCCGCTCCTCCCGGGGGAGGAAGGGGAGTCTCCCTGTCCTGCTGCTTGGGTCCCTGCTGGAGGAGCAGTGGCCCGACTGGGCCGCAGATCACAGTTTATGGCAACCCCAAGCTGGGAGCCCACGCCTCGGCTCCGTCTCTGCAGCCGGCTTCCCTGCTCCGATACCTGGGAGCTCTGCTGCACTCAGGCACCCCCGGTCTTTCTGTGACCCTGAGGGTCCTGAGACCACACTGTCCCGCGAGGGTTCCACCCCCCACCTAGCCACTGGAGCGACGTTCCTCAGTGGAGCCGACCTCTAAACGTTCCGATTTTGTGCTCCACGGCTCTATCACTTGCCGGAAGCGGCCGACGGAGGCCCCCTCCCCCGCTGTCTATCCTCCCGAATATCGCCTCTGATTCACTTGTCCAAACGTCCTACCTTCCAGTAAGTGGTCGCTTCTCTGTTCAGAGAGTTGTTGCTACTCTCTTCTTCGATCTCCTGTTGAGTTCGTAGGTGTTCAGAATGGTTTGATCCCCATTCAGCTGAATTCCTGAGACCAGACAATATCCAGGTCTCCCACTCCTCTGCCATCTTGCTTCACCCTCCTAAAATTCCCAATGCCTTTTGCTTACATTTTGACTTTAGTGTTTGTTTGTTTGTTTGTTGGAGGGAAAAGATTGAAATGGTGTCAAATATGAGAAAGAATCACTGGAAATTATGGAGAATTTCAGTGCAGAGTAAGGAGAGTTTTAAATATATCTAAAATGAATTCACTTAGCTTACTCACCCTGACCCAAGGTATCTACATTTAGAAATATAAGCCTATTTCTAACCCATTTTGAAAGTTGTCAAAGCATGTTTATGGATCTCTCTATAAGAAAAGCAGCATTTTTACAGGCAAATTTTTCTTCTTAAAAAAATCAAAATGTTGTGCTTAAACTGAGCTTGAAATCTAGCCTTGACTTAAATATTACCCCAATGAGCAATTCTAGGTACATTTCCTTCTCTGGCACAATGATCAAGCCTTGGAAGGCTAGAGGGACAGCAGGGCTCTTTGGGGAAATGCCTTAAAAATCCCCAAGAAAGGCCAGAAGAGACTGTTTGCCCCTTTTGCTTATTCCACCTTTTAAAAGATCATTTCCTCTTAACACTTAAAGCAGAGTAATCATAGCAGGGGTTAGAGAAGCTCTACTTCAATCTTTGGAATGTTGAAACTTTCTATGTGATTCCAAATTCTGTCTTCAGATTTTAATAGGAGCAGAAATTGCTAATTTGTCCTGGGCAGGTGGTTTGTAGGAATGGGAAGTCCTGGGAACCACCTAGGGTGGTAGGGGCAGGGTGCTTATTCCATTCATGTAAGTAAATGCAGACAGAATACCAACTGTCACCATCTTTCCAGGCTTTTACCCTGCAGTGAGGGAATAGAAGGCTATCCATGGAGGGGGGTGAATGTTAGGAAAACCTGAATTCCATAATATAAAAATGTAACTTGGAAACTAGACAGATGAATTCAGTCAAAAATGACCCCCCAAATGATGCAGAGGATATTTTCCCCTGAATAATCTCTTCTTTGGTAAAATCAACTTGTTCTATATTCTTTAGTCCTACACTTTTTCTACTTCCAATTTATCTAAACAAAATTTTATACAACTGGGTTTTTAAAAATAGTGGCATTAGCTAATATTTATTAAGTTCCTGCACTGGGTCAGGCACGGTGCAAAATCTATTATTTTAATTAATTCTCACAACAATTGCCTGATGTAGTCACTATTATGATCCCAAGTTTACCAATAAGGACAGTAAGTTTCAGAGAATGTACATGAATTCCCCAAGATTCCTTAACTCCTAAGTGATGAAGCTAGGATTTAAATGCAAGGCTTGTCTTATTCCAAAACTATTTCTCTTGACCCCTATATTAGATTACTAGTCTATATTAGTGGATGTTACCATACAATAAAGCCATGGCTATTACTGAATTGTATCACTACATCAAAAACTAGTGATATATTGTATGGTGACTAACAACATAATTAAATTAAATTAAATTTTAAAAATAGGATGTTTATACCTTAAATCTTTCCACTTTTGAAAAGACAGAATGCTGAAAAAAAAAAAGTCATGCTAAAAGTTGTATTTTAAAATGGTGTTTCCTTGGAACCCATAAGTCTAGTATAGGGCCAATTAATTTTGGGATCCACAATGGTCATTAGCATAATATATGCCCTGAGAATTCTTGTAGGTAAAAAGGTGTTTAATATGTGAATTAATCAGCTTTTACTACAAAAATGTTGCATAACAACCACCCCCAATCTCAGCAGCTTACAATTATGTATTTCTTGCAAGTCTGCAGGTCAGCTGTGTTGGTTCAGGTGGAAAGTGCAGGTCATACCTAGATCTGCTGCATATGTACATTTTTCTGTGAGCCAGGCTGAAGGAGCAATGCTTACCCTTTTCTCATGATGGTGGGCAGAAGTGCAAGAGACCAAGTCAAACCACACATATGATTTGAATTTAAATCTTCTGCTTGGATGTGGCATGTATCATGTCCACTCACATCCCATTGGTCTAAGCAAGTCACAGGACCAAGCCCAACAACAATGTGGTGGTGGGAGACAGCTCCTCCCATGGAGCAGGGAGAGAAGATGTGTATATTTACTTAACATTAATACATTCCACACTGATGCTATATGATCAGATTCACAAACTTATGTTATCATACAATACTTTTCTTTAAAAGAAAACAACTTTTTTTCTCCAAACCTCAAGATGCAACTGTTCCCTGAGCAGAATTTGAGATGAATTGTAAAAAAAAAAAAAAAATCTCTTATTTGTGAAGTACTATGTTTTAATTAACAGAAATATAAAATAGCCTCTGATGTGAGGCTTTTTTCAGAGAAAATAATTAAAGCATAATAACACTTTTTTTTAAAGAGTCTATTTATTTATTTGACGGGGGGGGAGAGAGAGAGAGAGAACAAGCAGGGGAAGTGGCAGGCAGAGGGAGAGGGAGGAAACAGGCCCCCCACTGAGCAGAGAGCCCAATGCGGGGCTCAATCCTAGGACCCTGGGATCATGACCTGAGCCAAAGGCAGAGGCTTAACCAACTGAGCCTCCCAGGCACCCCAATCATAATAACACTTTGAATTTGCAAAGACTCTTTATTTCAAAGAATTTAGGGGGAAAATGAAGGGGGGACCCTGAGGAGGAGATGAACCATGAGAGACTATGGACTCTGAGAAAAAAACTGGGGGGTCTGGAGGGGAGGAGGTTGGGGGGATGGGTTAGCCTGGTGATGGGTATTAAGGAGGGCACATATTGCATGGAGCACTGGGTGTGATACACAAACAATGAATCATGGAATGCTACATCAAAAACTAATGATGTAATGAATGGTGATTAACATAACATAATAAAAAAAGAATTTTATTGACTGACACAGTGATATATTTTTGTTCTATTCTCAAAACACCCTGTGGATAAACTATTACACTCCATTTATTACAAATAGAAAATCTGAATCCCATAGATATTGGGAATTTTCCAGATTAAAGCAGTAGTACCAGTCCCAAATCCTAGTTTCCATTCCCCAGTCAGTTCAGAAAACCATGCCCCATGGTCATGTGAGTTCAATTGTACCAAAATGATATAAGCTGCACTTAGTAGGTTTAGAAGCTACAAGAGCAGCTTTTCTGTGGAGTTTATTTAAAATGTGTTTCAGACCTATACCAACCAGAATAAAATGCACTAAGGTAGAACCAAAGTATCTAGATAGTTAAAAAGAAAATAAGACCATTATCCTTAAAGCCTATTTATCACACTGTATTTGAAGTATAAAAGTATTTCTTGATCTTGTTGACTTTGTCCCAAGGATAAAGTTGTTGTCCAAAAAATAATGATAGGCCCCACCTCCTTTTTCTTGGTTTGTAATCACCTAGGAAATAATGGTGGCTCTCACTGTCTTCCTCCTTTTATCTTTCAAAGGTGACCAAAAAAACAAAACAAAACAAAACAAAACAAAAACAACAGCAAAGAAAACCCACAAAAACAAACAAACCAAAAAAATAAAAACCACAATCTCTTTTTGTGTCTTTAACCTATAGTCAAATAGATATATTGACACAGACTTCCAAATATTGAATCTTGGGTCGCATTTTGGTTATACTCTTATAGCAAAAGGGACCTGGGAAATGATAGTTGGTCATAAAGAATAAATAAGGAAAACAAAACAAATCACAAAACAGCAATCCTAAAGGCATGAAAAACACTGTCCAGTGAATTGGCTGGGATGTGTGCTAGTCTAACTTGGCCTTTGTATGACTCTTCCACACCATGACCCTGCCTCACTGCAAATGCCCTGGGTTAAAGAGTCATCAATACCTTCCTTGGCTTAATCATTTTCTTTCTGGAACCCAAGAGAAAGAGTGAAGCTGGAGGTGAGGGGTGTGGGGGAAATGAAGTATAAGAAAAAGAAAACAGCTCCAGTAGGATAGAGAGTGAAAGAAACTAAATTACCTTGGGACTATTTCTAAATAAGATAGATATGCAAGCACTAAATGGAGCAGGAAATAATCTGTCTTCTATATTAAGCTTAAAAATGTGGTATGGTAGAGGGAAAAGCAGATAGATTTTGCTGAGTTTATATCATGACTATACTTCTTACCAGCTCTGTCACTTTGGACTGGTTTATTCAGTGATTCTTGGGTTATCTGAAAAATGAATATAATAGCAATTACCTGGCAGCTTTATCATTACTGTAACAATTAACTGAGATACTGTGTAAACTCTGAACTGTGGTCAGAGGGCTGAAAATGACCTAAAAATGTTTTTTGTGACTTGCAGAAAGTACTTTAAATTTGAAATTAGTTGCTAACATTTAAAATTTAGAAATTTCACTTGAAAATTTAGATTTTAGGTTTTTCTTAAAAATTTGGAAGACCTGCTGTTATGGTTTTTCATTGTTGTCTAACAACCCACTACAAAACTTAATGACTTAAAAAAAAAAGAACACAATCATTTCTTTTGCCCACAAATCTGCAGTTTGGGTAGAGCTCAGTGTGGAAAGGTCATTTGCTCAAATCACATCATATTTGCCATGAGGAGCTCACTGGAAGCTGGAAGATCCACTTCTAAAATGGCTTTCTCTCATGGCTGGCTCAGGCTTTGGGGCCTCAGTCTCTCTCTTGACATGGGCACCCACGGGTCTGGGCTTACTCATACCAGGCTTACTCTCTCAAGGATGAATGTCTCAAGAGAGAGCCAAACAGAAGTTATATTGCCTTTTATGACCTAACCTTGGACATCATATAGTATTACTTCTACCATAGTCCATTTATAGAATCTCTCCCCCAAGGTTTCAAAAGGAGGAGACATAGACTCCAGTTCTTAATAGGGAAAGGCAAAGTTCTTGAAGAGCATCTGGATTGGAAATACTGTTATGATCATTTCTACAAAGTATAATCTATCATACCTTGTACATTGGGCTTGTGTTTTTACATAGCGACAGTCAGTGGGATCTGAGCTGTAGCTGTGCCATTAACAGGTCCTGAAATTGCTTCCTCTTTCAGCCTGATCATTAGTTCCACTTATTAGGCTAGGAATCTACACTATTATCTCCATACACCAAAATTTAGAGAAAAATGAATTATCAACCTGCTACATTCACTAGAGTAGATTTGCTTTGCCAAGCTGTGAAGAACTGGCTAAATAAGGACGGGGGTGGATTTGTGGAAAAGGCTGCTGTAATCCAGAGTTGCAAATGAACATTTTAAACTATTTTTGACCTCTGAAAAAGCAAAAGCCTAGACAATATAATATTCAAAAAGAAGAACAAGTTTCTTCAAAGTTGAAGAACTCACATATTCACATTGCAGATCAGTGGGCTATGCAAAATCAGGTGGTTTGAAGGATAAGGAAGAGTTATGGATGACCTGGTTTAGTAGTAAAGGAGTGCTAAGCCACAAAGACCAGGAAAGAAGTATTTTTCTTTTTCTTTCTCTTTTTCTCTCTTTCTTTCTCTTTCTTTCTTTCTTTCTTTCTCTCTCTCTCTCTTTCTTTCTTTCTTTCTTTCTTTCTTTCTTTCTTTCTTTCTTTCTTTTCCTTTCTTTCTTTTTCTCTCTCCCTCCCCCCGCCCCCATCTCTCTGGCTGCAGACATTTAAGGGAATCTCTGTCAGGTCACTGGTTGATCACCAAGACAATAAATCAGAGACTTCAGAAACCACATGTAACCAGAAATATAATCTTTGTGAAGATAGTTTGGAAAAGGCAATAAACACATAACTCCTTTAACAAAACTCAACAATCAGCACCAGCAAACTCTGGGGAAAGGGGATAAACTGATTTCTAGAGTTAACACCTTATAATATTAAAATGTCTAGTTTTCACCAAAAAATTGTATAAGGCATTCAAACAAACAGGAAAGTATGGTCCATTTACAGGAAAAAAATAAATCAACAGAAACCATACTTGAAGAAGCCCAGGACTTACTAGGCAAAGATTTTAAATTAACTGCCTTAAATATAATCAAAGAACTAGAAGAAACCAGAGAAACAATGTAAAAACAAATGAAAAGATCAATAAAGTGATAGAAGCAACTCATTGCATACAGGAAATGAGATCAATGAAATTATTGATTTTATTGTCAATAAGATCTATAAAAGAGCCAATTTATCACCTAAAGCCATGGAAGACAGTAGACAGTTGAGATAGCATTTATAAAGGAATGGAAAAAATTCCTGTCAGTCAAGAATTCTATAACTAGCAAGACTATCCTTAAAAATTGAAAAGGAAATGAACACACACCAGCATAAACAAAAGATGAGGAGTTCATTGCTAGTAGATCTGGCTAACAAGAAATGTTAAAGGGATACTTCAGGCTGAAATGAAAGAAACCTAGATGGCAACTTGAAGCCATATATATAAAACAATAAAGAACTGATAAAGGTAAATTCATAAGTAAATATAAAAGCCAATATTATTGCATTTTTGGTTTGTGACTCCTTTTTCTATTTCCTATATGATTTTAAAAGACAAATATATAAAAATCATCATAAATCTATGTTAGTGGGCATATGATGTCTGAAGATGTAATTTTTGGGGTAAAAAACAGCATGAAGGTGAAGAATGAAACTGTATAGGAGCAGAGTTATTATGTTATTGAACCAAAATTGGCCTCAATTTAAACTGGACTGTTATAAATTTAGGATCTTAATTTTAACCCCTATGGTAACCAGTAAGAAAATATCTGGAAAACATACGCAACAGGAAATGGAAAGGGAATCAAAAGTATACCACAAATAATCAACTAAGCACAAACAAGGCAAGTGGAGGAGAAGAGAAACAAAAAAGGTATAAGATATACAGAAAGCTAATATGCAAAAATAATTACAAATACACCCAATAAATACAGATACAAAAATCCTCAATAAAATGATAACAAGCCAAATCAAAGAGCATATTATTAAAATTATACACTATGATCAAGGTAGGCTTTATCTCAGGAATGCAGAGTGTTTCAACATATGAAAAGCTATCAATGTAATCCTTCACATTAAGAGAATTAAGGGTAAAAACAAACATTATCTCAACTGGCTCAGAAAGGTGTTTGAGATAATCCAACACCCTTTCATGATCAAAACAAAACAAAACAAAATGCATTCAGGAAACTAATGATAGAAGTTGAACTTGCTCAGCATGATAAGGGCATTTATGAAAAACTCAAAGCTAACTTAATGGTGAAAGACTGAAAGTTTCTTCATAAGTGTAGGAACATGACAAGGATGCCTGCTTTCAGCCCTGTACCAGAAGTTCTAACCAAAGCAGTTAGGCAAGAAAAAGAAATAAAAGGCATCCAGCCTGGAGATGAAGAAATGAAACTCTTTTATAGACGACATGATGGTATAAGTAGAAGAACCTAAAGAATACACACACACACACACACACACACACACACACACACACACACACACTACTATAAGCTTATAATTTTAGCAAAGTTGCGGGGTATAGGATCAGAATGCAAAAATCAGATGTGTTTCTTCACACCAGCAATGAACAATCCAAAAAGGAAATTAAGAAAAGAATTCCCTTTATCATAGGACCCAAAAGAATAAAATACTTAGGAATAAATTTAACTAAGGAGGCAAATGACTTGTTAACTGAAAACTCTAAAACATTGCTGAAAGAAACTAAAGAAGATTTAAATAAATGAAAAGACATCTATATTTGTGGGTTGGAAGATAGAATATTGTTAAGATGGCAATGCTACCCAAAGTGATTTACAGAATTAATGCAATTCCTACCAAAATTCCAGTGATCTTTTGGAGCAGAAATGGGAAAGCTGATCCTCAAATTCATATGGAATTTCAAGGGCCCCTGAATAGACAAAGCAATATTGAAAATGAAGAACATAGGGTGCCTGGGTGGCTTAATCAGTTGAACGTCTAACTCTTGATTTTGGCTCAGGTCATATCTCAGCGTTGTGAGATCAAGCCCTGTGTGGGGCTCCATGATCAGTGTGGAGTCTGCTTGTCTCTCTACCTCCCCCTCCGCGCCTCCCCCAGCTTGCTCACTTGTGTGTGCACATGCACTCTCTCAAATAAATGAAATCTTTAAAAAATTATAAAAGAAAATAAAAAAGAAAGAAAATAAAGAACAAAGTTGGTGGACTCACGCTTCCTGAATTCAAAACTTACTGCAAAGATAGAGTATGGAATACAGTGTGGTACTTCCCTAACATAGATATATAGACCAATGGACTAAAATTGATAGTCCAAAATAAAACCATACATCTATAGCCAACTGATTTTCAACAAGAATATAAAGACCATTTGCTGGGGGTAAAGGTTGGTCTCTACAACAAATGGTACTGGAAACGGATATTCAAACAAAAAAATAAAGTTGAACCCCTACTTTATACCATATACAAAAATCCACTCAAATTAGATCAGTAATCTAAATATAAAAATTAAAACAATTTAAAATTTAGAACACATAGGGGAAATCTTTTATGAATTTGGATTTGGCAATGATGTCTTGTATATGATGCCATAACAGAAATAACCAAAGGAAAACATACATTGGACCCCATCAATAATTTTGCAATTCAAAGGAGATTTAAAATAAAGTGAAAAGACAACCCACACAATGGTAGATAATATTTAGAAATCATATATCTGTTTTAGGGTTTTAACGTCCAGAGTAAATAAAGGAATGTCTAAAACTCAATAGCAAAAAAAGGCAAACAACCCAATATAGAAATGGTTCAACCAGTTACACATTTTCTTTATAATTAAATGAGAAACTTCTCAAGGAAAATAAAATTATTATAACCTTATGCCAAGCCCTACAGGTAGTTTGCATACTTCAAGTGATGCCATCATCCCCAGAAGCTTATAGGGAAAGTCTCAGTATTCCCTATTTTATGGGTATGAAGCCTGAGACTCAGCTAATTTAAGTGATGCCCAAATTCACTGGCTGGTGAGAGGCAAAGACAAGACTCAAACCCTGACTGTCTGTACTTCTCACTGTGATTCCCCACCCTTATCCCCTTAGCTCCACCCCCCATTAGACCTTGCTGGAGACATCAGGTTATGTTCTAATTTAGTGAAAGCTAAATGAGTACTAATAGATTACAAATAGTAATCGACCAATTACTATTATTACTATTAAGAACAATGTTATCTGCATTGTCATAGACGCCCTTTATCAAGTTGAGGAAATTTCCTTCTATTTCTTGGTTTTTGGGTATTATGGAAGAGTGTTTTTTTTTCAGTATATTTTATGCATTTCTTGAAATGATCTTGTGGTTTTGTTTTATTCTATTAATACTGTATAATTTTATTGATTTTTATATGTTGAACTAAACTTGCATTTGGATAGATCTCACTTGCTCATGCTGTATAATCTTTTTTATATGGTGTTGGATTTGGTTTCTAGCATTTGTTAAGAATACTTGATTCTGGGGCGCCTGAGTGGCTCAGTTGGTGAAGCGACTGCCTTCAGCTTAGGTCATGATCCTGGAGTCCCGGGATCGAGTCTCACATCGGGCTCCCTGCTCAGCAGGAAGTCTGCTTCTCCCTCTGACCCTCTTCCCTCTCGTGCTTCCTATCTCTCATTCTCTCTCTCTCTCAAATAAATAAATAAAATCTTTTAAAAAAAAAGAATACTTGATTCTGTATTCATTGTGATTTCTTTTTTGACCCATTGATTTCTTGAGTATATTGTCTAATTTCTATATATTTGTGCATTTCCCAAATTTCCTTCTTTTATTAGTTTCTAATATCCCATTGTAGTATGAGAAAAAATTGTATTTTTTTAATTCTTTTATATTTATTGAGATTTTTTTTTTAGAGCCTAAGAGTTTATTGTGGACATTGTTCCATGTGTACTTCAAAAGAATGTGTACTTTGCTGTTGTTGATTGGAATGTTCTTTCAGTGTTTGTTATGTTTTACTGGTTTATGTTCTTATTCAAGTTGTCTAGTTCTTTGTTAATTTTGTCTTATTGTTCTAACCATTATTAAATTCTTCAACCATTATTATTGAATTTTCCATTTCTCCCTTTGATTCTTTCAATTTTTGCCTCAGGTATCTTGAAACTCTGTTGTTAGATGCATATGTATTTAAAATTGTCATATCTTCTTGATGAACTGACCCTTTTATAATATATAATGTTCTTCTTTGTCTCTTGGGACAATTTTTGACTTAAGATTATTTTGTCTGAAATTAGTATGGCCAGTTTGGTTGTCTTTTCATTACAATGAAAAGACATATATTCTCCATCCACTCAGGATGAAAAGATGGACACTCAAATTCCTTCCATAATATGATAAGATATAAACAAAGAATCCACAAACACATAATATGTACAGCCATCAAAATGGGACAAAAGCCTTAGTAGATGTCAAACTCGTACAAGTGACAGGAACTGCAAATCCAACACACAAAGGAACAAATATCATGAAAGGATAACTTGCCAAAAATGAAGTAAAAATTAAATTTAATTACATTTAAATAAAGTTAAAGAAACAGGAGAAGGAAAGATGGTGGAGGAGTAGGAGACCCTATTTCAACTGGTCCCCAGAATTGAGCTGGATATCTACCAGACCACTCTGAGCACCCACAAAACCAGCCTGAGATGTAAGAAGATCTCTATCTCTGCAAACAGAATATCGCAGGCGGTTGGTTTTGGGGTATGAAGCGGGGAGCCATAATTCCGCGGGCAGATATTGGAGGATAAATGGCAGCAGGAGGGTGCCTGGCCGTGGGGATCCTACACTGCTGGTGAGCAACAGCCTCACGCGCTGGGGATGGGGCACAGACTTGCAGCCCAGTAGTGGTGGGGAAAGGACTTTAGGGCAGCCCCCGGGGCAGAAACCTGGAGCAGCGGAGTCATGCATACGAACTGGGAGCAGCTGGTGGTTTTAGAAGCACAAAGGGCAGAGACATGTCCTGACCTGGAGGCAGGACTGGGGGTGCTGCGGAGGGGCACACAACCCAGGATGCTGCAATTTATAGCAGCATGGACAAAAATGGAGACGGTGTGGCCTGGAGAGCTCACTGAAGAACAGACTGCGGTCTCTCTGCTCTGAGGCAGAGGGTTGGAAACGGTCTCTTCTGCTCTGACTCACGGAAGAGACGCGGAAAGCCACCAGGGAAATTGGCCAGAGAACAAAAGCCCCAAAAACTGATTCCCACTGAGCCCACCCCTGCCACAGGGGGGCAGGGCAACTCCGCCCAAACAGGGTTGCCTGAGTAACAGCACAGCAGGCCCCTCCCCCAGAAGACAGGCTGGGAAAACAAGAGGCCAGTAACCCTAAGGTCCCAAGAAAACAGGTGCATCTTGCTTGGGTTCTGGTTAATAATTTGGACTTTATACAGTCCCTCAAACACCCATCAACAGAATGACTAGGAGGAGGAACCCCCCAGATAGAAAAGATTCAGAGATTATAACATGTTGCAGATTTACAAATGGATGTAGATATAACCAAGATGTCAGAGATGGAATTCAGGCTAGCAATTGTGAAGACAATGGCTAGAATGGAGAAATCAATTAATGGCAAATAGAGTCTCTAAAGGCAGAAATGAAAACTGAATTGTCAGAACTTAAAAAAGCTATCCATGAGGTCCAATCCAATCTAGGTAATCTAACAGCTAGGGTAAGTGAGGCAGAAGAATGAATAAGCGACCTGGAAGACAATATAATAGATAAAAAGGGAAAAGAGGAGGCCAGGGAAAAACAACTCAGAATCCATGAAAATAGAATCAGAGAAATAAGTGACACCATGAAGCATTCCAATGTCAGAATAATTGGAATCCCAGAGGGAGTGGAGAGAGAGAGAGGACTAGAAGATGTATTTGAGCAAATTGTACCTGAAAACTTCCCTAATCTGGGGAATGAAACAAACATTCACGTCCTAGAGGCAGAGAGGACCTTAATCCCAAGATTAAGGAAAACAGGCCAACACCCCGGCATGTAATAGTAAAACTTGCAAATCTTAGAACCAAGGAAACCATCTTAAGGGCAGTTAGGGGGAAGAGATTCCTTACGTACAGAGGGAGGAACATCAGAATAATGTCAGACCTATCCACAGAGACCTGGCAAGCCAGAAAGGCCTGGCAAGACATATTCAGGGTGCTAAGTGAGAAGAACATGAAGCCAAGATACTTTATCTGGCAAGGCTGTCATTTAGAATGGATGGAGAGATGCAGAGCTTCCATGACCAGCAGAAACTGAAAGAATATGTGACCACTAAGCTGGCCCTGCAAGAAATATCAAGCGGGGTTCTATAAAAGGAGAAAGCCCCCAAGAGTGCTATAGAACAGAAATTTACAGGACAATCTATAAAACCAATGTCTTCACAGGCAACATGATGACAATTAATTCATATCTTTCAATAATCACTGTCAATGTGAATGGCCTAAATGCTCCCATAAAATGGCACAGGGTTGCAGATTGGATAAAAAGACAGGACCCATCCATATGCTGCCTACAGGAGACTCATTTTGAACCTAAAGATACATCCAGACTGAAAGTGAAGGGATGGAGATCCATCTTCCATGCCAGTGGACCTCAAAAGAAAGCTGGGGTAGCAATTCTTATATCAGACAAATTAGATTTTAAACTAAAGTCTGTAATTAGAGACACAGAAGGACACTGTATCATTCTTAAAGTGTCTATCCAACAAGAAGATCTAACAATTGTAAATATCTATGCCGGCAACATGGGAGGAGCCATTTTCATAAGCCAACTGTTAACCAAAATAAAGAGTCATACTGATAACAATACATTAATTGTAGGAGACCTCAATACTCCACTCTTAGCAATGGACAGATCATCTAAGCAGAAAATCAACAAGGAAACAAGAGCTTTGAATGATACACTGGACCAGATGGACCTCATAGATATTTACAGAACATTCCACCTTAAAACAACAAAATACTCGGGCGCCTGGGTGGCTCAGTCGTTAAGCGTCTGCCTTCGGCTCAGGTCATGATCCCAGGGTCCTGGGATCGAGTCCCACATCGGGCTCCCTGCTCGGCAGGAAGCCTGCTTCTCCCTCTCCCACACCCCCTGCTTGTGTTCCTGCTCTCGCTATCTCTCTCTCTGTCAAATAAATAAATAAAAATCTTAAAAAAAAAAAAAAAAAAAAAAAAAAAAACAACAAAATACTCATTCTTCTCGAGTTCACATGGAACTTTCTCCAGAATAGACCACATACTGGGTCACGAATCAGGTCTCAAACGATACCAAAAGATTGAGATTATTGCCTGCATATTCTCAGACCACAATGCTTTAAAACTGGAACTCAATCACAAGAAAATTTTGGCAGAAATTCAAACACTCGGAAGCTAAAGACCACTCTGCTCAAGAATGTTTGGGTCAACCAGGAAATCAAAGAAGAACTTAAACAATTCATGGAAATCAATGAGAACAAAAACACATTTGTCCAAAACCTATGGGATACTGCAAAAGCGGTCCTAAGGGGGAAATACATAGCCATCCAAGCCTCACTTAAAAAAATAGAAAATTCCCAAATTCACCAACGAACTCTACACCTTAAAGAACTAGAGAAAAAGCAACAAACGATGCCTAAGCCACGCATTAGAAGAGAAATAATTAAAATTAGAGCAGAGACCAATGAATTAGAAACTAGGAACACAGTAGATCAGATCAACGAAACTAGAAGTTGGTTCTTTGAAAGAATTAATAAGATCGATAAACCACTGGCCAGACTTATCCAAAAGAAAAGAGAAAGGACCCAAATTAATAAAATTATGAATGAAAGGGGAGAGATCACAACTAACACCAAGGAAATAAAAACAATTATTAGAAATTATTATCAACAACTATATGCCAATAAACTGAACAATCTGGATGAAATGGAGGCCTTCCTGGAAACCTATAAGCTGCCAAGACTGAAACAGGAAGAAACTGACAACCTGAATAGGCCAATAACCAGTAATGAGATGGAAGCAGTGATAAAAACCTCCCCAAAAAACAAGAGTCCAGGGCCTGATGGATTCCCTGGGGAATTCTACCAAACATTCAAAGAAGAAATAATACCTATTCTACTGAAGCTGTTTCAAAAAATAGAAACAGAAGGAAAACTTCCAAACTCATTCTATGAGGCCAGCATTACCTTAATCCCCAAACCAGGCAAAGACCCCATCAAAAAGGAGAATTTCAGGCCGATATCCCTGATGAATATGGATTCCAAAATCCTCAACAAAATCCTAGCTAATAGGATCCAACAATACATTAAAAGGATCATCCACCACGACCAAGTGGGATTTATCCCTGGGATGCAAGGGTGGTTCAACATTTGCAAATCAATCAGTGTGATAGAACACATTAACAAGAGGAGGGGGAAGAACCATACGGTCCTCTCAATTGATGCAGAAAAAGCATTTGACAAAATAGAACATCCTTTCCTGATTAAAACTCTTCGGAGTATAGGGATAGAGGGAACATTCCTCAAGTTCATAAAATCCATCTATGAAAAACCCACAGCAAATATCATCCTCAATGGGGAAAAGCTGAGAGCCTTTCCCTTAAGATCAGGAACACATCAAGGATGCCCACTATCACCACTATTGTTCAACATAGTACTAGAAGTCCTAGCAACAGTAATCAGACAACAAAAAGAAATAAAAAGTATTCAAAATTGCAAAGAAGAAGTCAGACTCTCTCTTTCCGCAGACGACGTACTTTATGTGGAAAACCCAAAAGATTCCACCCCCAAATTACTAGAACTCATACAGTAATTCAGTAATGTGTCAGCATACAAAATCAATGCACAGAAATCAGTTGCTTTCTTATACATTAACAGTGCAACTGTAGAAAGAGAAATTAGAGAAACTATTCCATTTACAATAGCACCAAAAACCATAAGATAACTTGGAATAAACCTAACCAAAGAGGTAAAGGATCTATACTCTAGGAACTACAGAACAGTCATGAAAGAAATTGAAGAAGACACAAAAATATGGAAAAATATTCCATGCTCATGGATCAGAAGAATAAACATTGTTAAAATGTCTATGCTACCCAGAGCAATCTATACCTTCAATACCATCCCAATCAAAATTCCAATGACATTTTTCAAAGTGCTGGAACAAATAATCCTAAAATTTGTATGGAATCAGAAAAGACCCTGAATCGCCAAGGAAATATTGAAAAAGAAAAACAAAGCTGGGGCCATCACGTTGCCCAATTTCCAGCTATATTACAAAGCTGTGATCACCAAGACAGCATGGTACTGGCACAAAAACAGACATATAGACCAGTGGAACAGAATAGAGAACCCAGATATAGACCCTCAACTCTATGGTCAAATTATCTTTGACAAAGCAGAAAAAAACCTGCAATGGAAAAAAGACAGTCTCTTCAATAAATGGTGCTGGGAAAATTGGACAGCCACATGCAGAAGAATGAAACTCGACCATTCTCTAACACCATTCACAAAGATAAACTTAAAGTGGATGAAAGACATCAATGTGAGACAGGAATCCATCAAAATCCTAGAGGAGCAGTAACCTCTTTGACATCGCCCACCCCAACTTCTTTCAAGATACGTCTCCAAAAGCTAGTGAAACAAAAGCAAAAATGAACTTTTGGGACTTCATCAAGATAAAAAGCTTCTGCACAGCAAAGGAAACAGTCAACAAAACAAAGAGGCAACCCACAGAATGGGAGAAGATATTTGCAAATGACATTACAGATAAAGGGCTGGTATCCAAGATCTATAAAGAACTCCTCAAACTCAACACCCAAAAAACAAATAATCAAGTCAAAAAATGGGCAGAAGATATGAAAAGACACTTCTCTGAAGAAGACATACAAATGGCTAACAGACACATGAAAAAATGTTCATCATCACTAGCCATCAGGGAAATTCAAATCAAAACCACATTGAGATACCACCCTACACCAGATAGAATGGCAAAAATGGACAGGGAAAGAAACAACAAATGTTGGAGAGGTGGTGGAGAAAGGGGAACCCTCTTACACTGTTGGTAGGAACGCAAGTTGGTACAGCCACTTTGGAAAACAGTGTGGAGGTTCCTCAAAAATTTAAAAATAGAGCTCCCCTATGACCCAGCAATTGCACTTCTGGGTGTTTACCCCAAAGACACAGATGTAGTGAAAAGAAGGGCTATATGCACCCCAATGTTCATAGCAGCAATGTCCGCAATAGCCAAACTGGAAAGAGCCGAGATGCCCTTTAACAGATGAATGAATAAAGAAGATGTGGTCCATATATACAATGGAATATTACTCAGCCATCAGGAAGGATGAATACCCAACTTTTACATCAACATGGGTGGGACTGGAGGAGATTATGCTAAGTGAAATAAGTCAAGCAGAGAAAGTCAATTATCATATGGTTTCACTTATTTGTGGAACATAAGGAATAGCATGGAGGACATTAGGAGAAGGAAGGGAAAAATGAAGGGGGGAAAATAGGAGGGAGAGACGAACCATGAGAGACTATGGACTCTGAGAAACAAACAGGGTTTTAGAGGGGAGGGAGGAGGGGGGATTGGTTAGCCCAGTGATGGGTAGGTATTAAGGAGGGCACATACTGCATGGAGCACTGGGTGTTATACGAAAATGATGGATCGTGGATCACCACATCAAAAACTAATGGTGTATTGTATGGTGACTAACATAACATAATAAAATTTTTTAAAAATTAAATTAAATTAAAGAAACACAAATTAGTGCTATTCAAGTATTGATCATGGCTGGTGTTGGTCAATGAGCTATTTACTATCAAACCACACAAATACAGATATTGAGTATAAATGTTTAAAATTTTTCTAGTAATTTGGCATTGTCTTGGTATTCATAAGTGTCATTGGTGGACTTGTTCAATTCAAAGACAGGTTTAGGCAACGTCAGAGTCACATGATTTACATACAGTGGCTCCATGTAGGTCCCAGTTATGTGCAGTAGGTTCACATCACAGTCCACAACAGATTGGAAGTAAAATATAATATTGGTGCTTTTCCTTGGATGGCTTAAGACACACTGAATTAAGAAAATATGATTAGAAGACTTTCCTTGTCAAAATACAAAGTTTTACAGGGGCGTCTAGGTGGTTCAGCTGGTTAAGCATCAGAGGCATGTAGCCTGCTTAAGATTCTCTCTCCCTTTTCTTCTGTCCCTCCCCCACTCTATCTTGCTCTCTAATATATATATGAAGTTTTACCAAAAAAAAAAAAAAAGAAAGAAAGAAAGGAAGACTCTTATACTGGCATTTTTGTGAATGAGCACTTCTAGATAAAAATGTAGTTGACACAACTGCTAATTAAAGCAATTTAATAGCACTTATGTAAACCTAAAATTATCTATAATCATTGAATAAGTATATGAATCCTATAGACAATCCTTACTGCTGAGTAAGAATTACACAGGATAACAATTACTATCTTATGAAAATAGTAGAAACCCATAACTAAAACTCCTAATGATAAGAAGTTAATTTATGTATATATTCACATGTTGAAACACTATATAACCATTATATATGCTTATAAAGGTTTAAAAGTCAAGCTCTAAAATAAATAATAAGCATTGGTTTTGGAAAATACAGAAAAAAGATAAGAAAATAAAACTAATAATTTCAACACTCAAAGGTAAAAACAATATTTTGGTATGGCTTTCCCCCCCACTATTTGCAACATTATTTTGCACACAGACACAGACACACACACACACACACACACACACACACAATTGACTTCATACATATGCAACACATTTTTATCCTATTTTTCCAGTTGATATTGTTTGTGAACCTTTTCTCATCTGTAATAATCAATGGCTACTAACTAGTGTTTAGTGGCTTAAAACAACACATGTCTGTTTCTCTCCAATCTATATTTCCATTTCTGGTTAGCAGAAGATCTCTACTTATTATCATCACTCAGCCATGTCATTTCAAATATTGTTGGTCTTTTTGCTAAACCTGGAGTGTTTCCCTTTAGCAATTAAATGTTCCGGCCTGGAAATGATGCGTGTCACTTCTGCTCATGACTCATTGTCAGGCAGTCCCATAGCCCCACCCAAATGCAAGGTGTCCAGGAAGTGTGAGCCTCCCACATGCCCAGGAGGTAGGGAGCTGAGAACATTTGGCAAAGAGCACCAATGACTGCCAAGCCAGGCCTACAAAGCCCCATTGCACTAAGTCAATAGTATTCCATCCGAGGAATGTATCCTCATTTATCCAACCATCTTCATTGTTGGACATTTTAGTGTTTACATGCTTTTTAGTCTTATAAAATATACCTGCAACATATTAAATATTAATTTTTCAATTCATGTCTGATTATTCCCTTTGCATATATATCTTAAAAATGACTACAGATCAAAGCAAATAAACCTTGTAGTACCCTTAAATTATTTTATGAGTTTATTCCAGAACATTTGCACAGGAAAAATTACTACCAGTAGCAATGTAAACATTCCAAACTCCAACTTCACTAACCCTGCATATTGTTATTTTATTTTTTTTTCATATTGTCATTTTAGAAGGCTATTTAATTTGATACCAGACATGGTATCCTATTATTATTTTAATTACTGAGACAATGATATATTAAAATGTTTATTATATGGTGAGAAGGGGTTGGATAAAATATCAGCTGTATAAACCAATATTATGCATGAAGAGAAATCATCTAAATACTACACAGTGGTTTATTTTTTATTATTTTTAAAGACTTTATTTATTTGAGAGAAAGAGAGAGAGAGAGCACAAAGAGATGGGGAGGGAAAGGGAGAAGTAAACTCCCCATTGAGCAGAGAGCCCGACTCAGGGCTTGATCTCAGGACCCAGAGAACATGACCTGAGCCAAAGGCAGCCATTTAACTGACTGAACCACCCAGGCACCCCTACAAGTAGTTTAAAGTATTGTGATTACTGGTAATTTGTGTCTTATCTGTATGTTTTTTATTTGCTAGTTTTATTACAATTAGGAGAATAAAGTAATTATTAAACTTGTGGCAAAGTACCATTTCAGATCAGTAAGAGACCGAAGAATTATTCAATAATTGTTACCAGGGAAATTGAGTAGGAAAAAAATCTCTACTTACACTATACACATTAATAAATTCCAGAATAATATTTATATGTAAATAAGCAAACAAAAATAAAACAAATATCAATGCAATTGTGTTATAATAAAATGTTTAATTAAAACTGTCTGGCAGAAGAGAATTTCTTAAGCCACATAAAAAGCACAGAAAGTATTTTTTCCCATAAATATTTAAAACAGTGGAACAATAAATAGGAGTCAACAAAGTTTAGGGAAAATAATAGAGTGAGGAAATATATTAACAATATATGTCAATGTATCCAGAATATATAAAGTGTCCAGTGTCCACAATATATAAAGAACCTCTATAAATCAATAAGAAAATGGAAAAAAATCTGATACAATTAGGGCAATATAAACTAGAACTATCAACTATCTCTTTTAGATCCTTCACACTCACAACATTTAAAAAAAAGGTAATGTTGATTAATGAAAGTAATAGTAGTCTTTTTGGATCAAAATTTAGCAGCATCTATTAAGATGTAATACACATTCCCCTTGGCCCTGCATTTTACTTTTATGTATATCAGTCAGAAACATTGCCACATTTGCACAGAGTAGATAAGAATATTTGTTTTAAATTTATAATAATGAAAGACTGGACTCACTCTAAATATTCATGGATGCAGGAATGGCAAAATAAGGTAGAATACATCCATGTTATGGAATACTAGTTAGTAATTTTTAAAATGAGCTGTGTTGACATGGAGAAAAATCCAAGACATATTATCAAGTGGAAAAGAAATGCTACAAAGCCATTCATTTGGCATGGTCTTGGAGTGTATGTTTTAGATCCAGACTGCCTGCTTACCTGCCCTCAGCGCATCACTCACTGCCTTGGGCACATCAGTTAACCTCCCCAGCCTTGGTTTTCTCATTTGTAAGACAAGTGCAATGACAGTACCTATTGCAAAAGGTTGTCCTGATCATCAAATGAAGTAAACCATGTTAAGCGCTTAGAAAAATCCCAGGCATATTGCAAGTATTAGCTTTCTATTTAGTTAGAAACAAAAATATACAAACCAAGATAGAATGATTTACCTATATATTCCATAGAAGTTTTTGTAAATACAAAGGAGAAAGTACGAGAGATTATTTATAAACTGTGAATCTTGGTGCCCTCAGAAGAAAAATGTGGGAAGAGGAGGAAGTCAGAGAAGTTGACTTTTACTTTGTGCGACTTTGCAGGAAATACTGCCAATAAGAATGTAACTATGCATTATTCGAGCAATAAAAAACAAATGCAAGCAATAGTTAAAAAAATAAAATAAATAAATATAAAATTGGTTTCTTCATATAAGTTATTACTGAAACCATTTTTTTAATATGTATATATTATGGATTTATTTTTGCTTTACTTCATGCAGCCTGTTTGCAATCATTATGGAGCTGACTTTGGTTTTCTTTCACATATCTAACTTTCAATTAATTTTTATTGAACAACTGTTAATGTCCCAGGCACTGAGGTAGGTAATAGATTGCAAAAAGTTAATATAATCAAGTGAGGTCCCTAGTGAAAGAGAAAGATGGGAATAACCAACCACCTAAAAGGGCAAATGGTTAGAAGATATATGCCCTAGGGAATTTGGGAATGCCAAGAGGGAGAGCTGAATTCTTCCAGGGAGACCATGCACTCCATAAAATCAGGGTTCCTGGAGCTCTTGATCACCATCCAACCCCTAACACCAATGCCACTGAGTAACTGAAGAGGTTGGGGAGGAGAGGAAGCTCTGGATGATGAATGAAAGTGAAGTGCAGGCAGGGACAGGTGTAGGTGCAGGATGGTTAGGAGCAGGGATGGGTGATGCCTCAACAAGGTGGCCCAGTGGTCACCTTCCCACACTTCCCAGCACTGGTGGGTTTGAAATATGGCCCTATCCATGCAATTGATATGAATACATATGTGAAATTTACCACAGCCATTTTTTAAAATACACAATAAAAAGACATCTCTCCTGCCTGTTTTTTTTTTTAATGTTTCGAGTTTTTATTTAAATTCTAGTTAGTTAACATATAGTGTAATATTAGTTTCAGGAGTAAAATTTAGTGATTTGCCACTTACATATAACACCCAGTGTGTACCTGTTTTGTTGTCAAGTGACATTGCAAATAAGGCTGCTCTTATATGGACAATCTGAATGCTTAATGAATATCAAACATTTGGGCCAAGAGAAAGTTTTTTAAGGTCAGACATTGGCCTTTCTCATCTCTCTTTCACATGATTCTTTTTGGTATCTTCTGATGAGGCCACCCACATCTGTGGTGCAATGAGATGGTGGTAGCTACTGTCTGAAATAGAAATGGCATCCCCAGCCTGAAGCTCCTTCAGGAACTGAAGCATTTAAAGGTACACGCACACGATTTTCTTTCAGTGATTAAAGAGGAGCTTATGGTTAGTAGACCATTATGGTCTACTTATGGTTAAGTAGACCACAGCTGTAGGAAAACACTTAATTTGGTTTGGCTGGCTTATTTTTTTCTAGATGCCACTTAAAATTAGTTACCAGTGAGTTAAATTTTCCCCTTCCAAGGGTAAATGTACAAAGATGGGTGTGTCAAGTGAGTTTAATACTGCCATCTTCACAGAGCCACACAAAGTTGCCGATGTCCTGCTAATAGGACCCACGGATGGTTTTGTGTTGGTTAAACCTCAGGAGTAGCCCTTGCACTGGCTAACATGCAATTTTAAATCAGAATAAAACAAAGCAATATTTTAACACTTTAAAAAACTATGTCTTCTGGCTTTTATTGTCAAAATGTTGATTTCATCAAGACTAAACCAGCCCTTAATTATACCTAAATTTTCTATTCCTAGTTTAGGGATTGGAAATCTACAGTTCCAATTTGCAAAATGAGATGGAATTAAACATAACTTTATTCCATCTTCAGAACTAAAATTAATAACCTGTTTAGTTTTAATATTGAAATGTTATAAAATAAATAATGTTATGCCAGTTGAAGATGGTAATCAATAACAAAATATATGATTTCTTAATGTTATATCTTTACATGGATTTACAAGTACCAATTCAACTGAAATTAACTATAGATTTAACTTGTTACTGAAGGTCTAAAATTTCTTTCTTTCTTCAAAAAGAGATACAATTATTGCTGTTTCTTCTTTGGCAAAATCATCTAATAGTCAAAAACGTATTAAATACTTTTAGCATCAACCAAGCAATTTCACCTGATAATCCACTTATTTTCTAAAAACACCAAATCATTTGTAAAGTAGAAATTCATTTATCTAAGCACAAACTCATTTTTCACAAAAATACATGCTTGTCCTGAGCTCAAGGTATTTCCTTTGAAACTCCCCAACTGCTGGCTTTCAATCAATCATTCTATTAAAATAAATTTGTCAATTGGAATGAAAACAGCCACCAATGCCTTTAAATGGTATTACTTGTTTGGATAATAATGAACATATTGCATATACCTTAGAAAAGTGCTTTTTAATTTGAAAAGAAACAAAAGAAAAAGAAGAATCCCACAGGTTCCAAAGACGTAGGACAACTCTTGAAATACTGAGGCTTAGAAATGTTCCCCAAATTTCACTTTCACTGACTTACTCAGGAAAAAAAAAAAGAAGTGCAAGGGGCTCTACAGAGTCTGGCCGTCCCGACGAAGACCTCACCCAGAGAGATTGGACGCATATGGACGCCATTTGTAACCAGGGAAGAGAACCCACGGGTCAGCCTAACCTTTGGTGTCTGCCTATCCATCTGTTTTCACATTAGTTGCAAATTATAGAATCCTCCAGACCCAAATGACCATAAATCAGTACTATGAGCATGTACAATTTTCCCATCTGTCATAAAACAATGAATTAAATTCATGCCTGTCAAAATAGGCTGCAGCAAAATAGCCCTTCTTCTGTAGCCGAAGGAATACAAAGCTTCACCTCATCGCTGTAATTTATGGCCTCCATGGGGCTTCGGGGTGATTAGGCCTTGGCCCACCAACACACAGAAAAACAGTAGGAACTCCAATAACTCCAAATGGAAATCTTGGGTCAAATTTATCAAACAAATCAGAGAGAAATCTATTTCTGTTTGGAAAAGGAGGAGATATATGGCATGTTTAGTGTTCATGCACAGCTTTGAAACTTTTGGCTATTCGGTATTTGTGAGTTTTGGAATTTCTCGCTTAAATAGTATCACCAAAGGACATGTAATGTATTAGACATGAGCCATTTTTAGCCAAATAAAATATACAACTGCAAGCAAAGAGGTTTTTGAATGTTAACATCAACATATTTGTGCAAATGATGTAACTGAAAATTTTCTAGGTAGACCTAAAAAAAGCATAGCTTTAGTACTGGAAAAATACACTGGAAGAAAATGAAATATGTTAGTAATAGGAACCAAAAAAGGATAATAAAAGAAGGGGGAAACCAAAGCGATAAGGTGTATAGATTTCAACTATTCCATGCCAATGGGCTTATATCAATCCTGCCACACAGTAAATGTTTCTTTAAAACTTTTCTATAAAACTGCCTTAAAGGCAAAAATAGCTTGGCATCTGAGAGCAAAGAGAGAGCAAAAACAGAATGTTACAAGACAGGCAAAAGCACTGATGTTTGCCATACAAAAACTATTGGTCACAGTCAGACGTGATGAAAAATAAACAGATAAATCAGGTTGGGGGACCAGTGAGGGGAAGGGGGTTGCAAACAAAGGCATGTGTGCTACAAACTCATCTGCAGGCTTTGGCACTTGTCCCTCATTAAAAACCACAGTGTGCTTGAACTGCTGTTTATCACGGGGGCCTGCAGGAATTCATTCAATCAGAAAGTCGTATTTCACCAAACACCCCTGCTGTATTAGAAATGTTCTGCAGGGTTAGAGAGAGCGAAATGAGAAGATGATGTGGCAGTACTGTATGTCATAGATCTGGTTAATATCCAGCTGCGAATTATTGCTTCTTTAAGAGAATTTCCCCGGGTGTTCAATATCGTTTCCAGGGGAGTAGAACCCGCGTCCAGCAACAGTTCTCAGGTTGTCCGCAAAGTATTGTTCCTGCCAGGAGTAATGATGTTCAGTCTTCATCTCTGATACCCGGGATGGGTCACCCTGTGGGTTTCCAGCCGTGTGAACTCACAGGGATGAGGCACATCGCAACATCCAGCACTCAGCAACACTTTATGGTTGAAATGCCTTTGCTTTCATTTACTGCCTCTGCATCGTGGGAGGCTGTGAAATGCTGGCGGCAAGGTGCAGTAGAAGGAGTTTTGGGAAGCAGGCTTTAGAAACCCTTTACTAGTGCTGTGGTTTACTTGCCTTTACAAGATAAGCAAAGTTAGAAATACCTATTTGATATAGATCTTGTGAAGAGTAAACTAAGCTTGGCAGAATCTCAGACGGTAGGTTGCTAATAAATAAGAGCCTTCTTCCCTCTCTTTTCTTTCTTTTTTTCTCTTTTATTTGTCTTTATCATTCCTTTCTTTCATTCTTTTTCAGTTGCTTTCTCTCTTTGTCTTTTCCTTTTTTCTTTCTTTCCTTCTATTTTCTTCCCCCATTCTTTTTGTCTTTCTTCCACACATGGATGCCAACCATTCATGCGCGCATGCAGGAATTCAGCTACCTAAGCTGACTAGTTCTTGCCCCTCTGCAGAGCTTTATGGAAGATTGAGACATTAAGCAACACATGACACACTTCATTATGAATTAATTATGGTTGCGATAATTGCCAAGAGCTAAGACCTCCAGTCACTGTGAGAACACAGAGCAGTGACGGAATCTGATCACCTACCGGTTTTCTGTACCACAAAGCTGAAAAGTCGTGCCCCAAACTGAACAAAACAATTGAGGTTGTTTTCCTCTAAAGCACGTCATAGAAGTTATCATTACAACCACTGGTTTATTACTTCATACCCAATAAAGTGACTCACTGTTTGTTTTATTGCAGTCTTGTTATTTTTTTTAAATGGGAAATTGTAGTAGCTCCTATTACATGAAACTGACCGCCAATAACTATAGGCTTATTTTATTTGAGAGAGAATTTATTAAATAAGAACATATGTTTGAAAGAGAAGAGAATGTGCCACTGAGTTTCTGTTCTCCTATTTACTTCCCAAACTGAAGGTTACAGGAGGCACTTGCAATTGATTAAACCTGTCCCCTGCCATCTGAATCCATTGCCAACAGCACTCATCAAAATCAAGTGGTGAAATTAAAAACTAATTAAAACTTCTAAAGATAAAGTTGCAGATGGAAATTGTTGCAGGAGAACTAGTACCAAAAAATTACTTCAAAAAATGAAGAAACACCATTGCATTTTTTTTACTTTCAGTATACTGTTTTTTCCTGTTCTAACAATGCATATACATGTACTCTGCCTCCAATTAGAGATATATATAGAATATATATATATATATATATATATATCAATAAGGATTTAAGGATTTGAAAGAAAATATCCAGTGAATCTAGACAAAATTTATATTTGATTCAAAATAAACCTCTTTTCCTTTTTTATCTGTGTGTGTGTAAACCATTCTTCCCTCAAATTAAAAAACTTTTAAAATTCTCATTTTTAACACACTTGTGTTCCTTATTCGTGTTCAGTTTTTCTGTAACGTGACAATTAAAAATCTGGCTAAATTACTGGTAAATTCTTGAAACGCTGACGGGGAAGGAGGACAACTGCATTTATTTTATTTTAGATAATGATCGGTGATCGTATATGAACAAAGTTTCTGAAAACGTGGAGTTCCTGCACTTTCACTTCACCTTTGGCAAAGGGAATGCTCTTGAGAGGCCATTACTCCTTGTTGGCTTCGGGTTTCTAACCAAAATTCTGTTTGAGGGTCTTCTTCATTCCAAGACCCAAAAGAAGCAGGAGAGTCACACAAAGGCCTTCCCGAAGCAAAGCCACACTGGTCTTTAGGTTCCAATTTAAAGATCCGAGACGTCAACTCCGCAGTTTCAGACCGACACCACCATAAGGTCTCAGTGGCCTATTATTGAGAATTATTTATTTTCCTCTCTTTGTATCCATATATTTTAAATATGAGGTTCGGCCATTAAACTGTGGCAAGTTTGAGAACACTCTGCAGCAGCGTGGAGCAGGAAACCCTGCAGGAAGGCTGTATAAATCCAGGCTGAAGTGAGAAGAAATGAGAACCGAGCTCAGAGACGCCCCCTTGGGAACGGCAAATTGAGGAGCCATTTTGGGCATGCGGTTTGGGGGCTGGAATGCCTGCAGGGCAAGAGCTAGGTTGAGACCCAGAAAGGTTAGGAAAAGGGAAAAGTGACTCCCCCAGCTAGTGCTACAGTAGATACATATAAAATAAAACAAAAATAGTACAGAGATAGATATATGCCATTAATCTGTGAAGAAGTCAACCATTTGCTCTACAAATATTTTCTCATCCTTACATGTTGCTTAAGGCTGCCACTATGTGGCATTTTTGTGATTCTCCCCCCTTTTAGTCTGTTCCGGATACTCAGGTAAACCTGTGTGAAAATGATCACCACAATGGAGAGGTGGAGACAGAACATTATTCTCTCAGCTCTTCTCAAGGGATTTAGCGGGGGTAGGTGTTTATTTCTGGAATTAAATGAGTTGTAATAATAAAAATGTGTGGCTTTTATCAATGGTCTACTATGGTGAACTTGAACAGCAGACATTTCTACAGTCACATAAAGAGAAAAATAAACACAAACCTTCCCCAACCATTTACAAAGAACATCTCACATTCGATCTTCTTAATGGCTGAGATAGGATTCTTGTGAAGCTGGTTTTACAAACGATGGAAGACTTACTGAAGTGATTTGCCCAAACTGGCTGACACTCGCCCTAAGTCATATACTGTCCTTTAGGCCATCCTGCAATAGAGGGATGGAAACTGCTGGAAAATATCATTTCTCTTTCACCGTCAGAATTTGGCAATCTGTTTAGAGCTACTTCTTTCTTTTACTCTGTTGCTGCTCCTCTGCCTTTTTCTTTACATCAAAGGCATTTCTTCTTAGAGTTTCTATCCCAAAAATCTTGACCAGAAATCTGTCTGAGACTACTTGACCATTTTAAAAAACCCTTCATGTACATTATCTGTGATTTTGACCTAGCCTTCTGCAACTACAAAGCACTAGCAAAGCTTCCCACACCCTGTTGTACCTCTATCCCCTCAGTTGAAGGTGTGGTTGGTTGAATCTGACCCCAGGGCAACCTGATTAGGGCATGTAGGACAGTAGCCCAAGGGAAGTAGGATTTGGTTTGCCTTGGAGTCCCCACACGATGAATGGCATCCTTGCTGGAGCCAAGTCTATGCCCACCCACCTGCCAGGTGCTTGTGCAGGTTGAGGCTATGCCCAGGAGAGCAGGACAAAGACAACTGTGGGAGAGGCTATGTTACAGGTGCCCCAGGAGGCCTTAGGGCTATAAGTGTATCCCCAGGAGCTGGGAATGGGGAGGTCTGTGGGATGTCCTCTCTAGTGTCACTTCAGCTCTAGTACATCAGAAACAAAGTGGCTGAGTACCCTTGTGGTCCAAACCAGCTGCAGGATGCCTGCTATAACTAGACACATGGGTCCTACAAAACAGAGATTTGTCACTCTTTCAAAGTCCTCATCCGATACGTAGAAATTGAGTGGATTGGAAATCCACGCTCATTATCATAAGAAATTATAACAGTTCATTTTTCCATTAAAGAAAAGCCGGAGCTTTTGAATCTAATATTTCAACTGTTGTACATTTTTGAATGGAGGTACAATGGCCATTTTGTATTACCTACTTGAGTCAACAAACAGTCTTATTTACAGTGACTATAAAATGGTGCAATTATTGTGGAGTTAATCAAGTTTGAGGTCCAGGGTGCCTCACTTTCACCAGTCCCTGTGAGTATTGCCAGAGTTGCCGGGAGTTATAGAATATTCTAGGTTGGGAGGGGAACCCAGATGTTAAAAGAAAGCTTTCTGTTCTGATACAGGCCTAAAGATATTGCAGAGGAGAGAGCCCTCTATCTCCAAGCCTCCAGGAATTTATTATGATTTGTTTTCTCATTCTAAGTAAATACTAACTTTTCTACCTGGTTTGATATTGGTTATTTTCTATTCTCTTAAAGTCTCCCCACTCTCTGAAATTGTATAACAAGCTTCAGACCCAAGAAATCTGGCTTTGAGGCTGATGAGGAATTTCATAAAGCCATATCAAGCATAAAACCTGACAAAGTTAAAGTCAGATCACAGGGGCAAGTTCAAGTTTCTCATTAAAGAGTTGGGGGAGGGGGTGGAAACTATTTCATGTGGAAGATTTATACTAAATCTATGTTTAATATTTTTCTAAAAGGGTCGTATTTTATCTTTCTTATCATAATTATATAATATAAAGAACATGTCATGAAAATTTCACCAAGTGCTCTATAAATGCCCCTAAATTTCCTGGTTATTGCGCTGAACAAATCTGATCATTCTCAGAGCTCCGTGATAGGAAAAGAGAAGCTCTGCTGCCTGAGCTGTGCGCTGTCCCTGGGCACGGTTTCACTCCAGCTCCGGGGCCAGAGGCAAGACGCGCGGTCCCCGCGCAGCCCCGGGGTCCCTTGGGCGGGCGCACGCACCCACACAACTCGCGAAGCAGGTGTCCCGGGCCCCACCGGTCCCCAGCCCCCGGCCCCCGCCGGCTGCAGCGCAGATCTCCCTGGCGCGATCGCGATCAGGCGCCGGGGCTACAGAGCTGAGTCTGCCGGTCAAACCCGCAGGCTGACAGCTTACATGGCACTGTCCACAGGCGCGTCAAAGCTGTCTGCGCCGCCTCACGGGGGGCTAAGTGTGTATGTGTTTGTGCTAAGTGCCAGTTCAGTTCCTTAAGAATGAGTGAGGATTTGTGATTTCCTGGGACTCCATCCAGTTGTTAAACCATTAGGTTAATCATCTGCTCATACAATCCCTAGTGATAGAGCTGCCGTGGCTGTTCATTTGCAACAGCTTCTCCCTTTCGTTTTCGTGTAAGTGGCTACTTGTTTGTTTTCTATTAGTGACGCTGGCACTTGTGACGAGTCCTGTCCAACTGTGTTACAGGATGCCCCTCACTGCGGGTTTGTCTGGTGTTTCCTCAAGAAGGGAGGCAGCTTATGCATTTTTGAAAGAACATCACAGATGTGATGCTCTGTCCGTCTCAGGACATCACATGACAGACTAAGGTGGTCAGTCTGCCCCATTAGGGGTGATGTTAATTTTGTTCACTGGTTGGGGTGGTGTCCACCAGGCAAAATTAAAATGAAGACGCTAGATTAAATAATAGTATTGTATCACATTATTTTCCTGATTTTGATATTATATCATGGTTACCTGAGAGAACATTCCTGGTTTTGGAAAGCATGCACTGAAGAGAGACAGAGTCAGAGAGACAGAGAGAGAACAATATAGGAAATGTGTTAAAATTTGGAAGATACAGGGGCGCCTGGGTGGCTCAGTTGGTTGAGCGACTGCCTTTGGCTCAGGTCATGATCCTGGAGTCCCTGGATCAAGTCCCGCATCGGGCTCCCTGCTTGGCCCTCCCCCCCCCCCACGTGCTTTCTTTCTCTCTCATTCTTTCTCTCTCAAATAAATAAATTAAATTAAATTTGGAAGATACAGGAACATTCTTTGCCCTGTTTTCTCAACTTTTCTTTAAGCCTGAGATTATTTCGAAATAAAAAGTTCAAAGAGAATGCAGAGCAAGTCCACTTGACACCAGCGCCAGACCCAGAGGAATGTTTCAGACTCTGTCCTGCTGGTGCTGCGTAGGCACTTTTAATAAATAATCCCAGGGATTCTCCACCAGAGCCAGGCTTTTTGCCCAATTTTCAATGACATCCATCAGTCTAGAAAAATTTTTCCAATGAAGTTCCTGTACAAAAATTAAGGGATGAAAAATTACAATTGCCTTCTCAGTATATTTCTGAACATCTGGCTTTGAATCAACTTCCAACTTTGCAAAGATCAACTAACATTTGTCTAAAAACCATGTGCCAAAATACGCAGTAGAGAGGACTGGTTTAAAGAACGTAAAATGGACACATTAAGTCTTCAGTTCTCACTTCACTGTCATTTTCTCATCCTCTGTCTGCCTTCGGGTGGAAAGCTGCTTTCCAAATTTTGAAAGGAAAACTGTGACTAGGTCGGGATAAAGTTCCAGAACATCCTGGTGGGATGTCAAAAACAGCAGTGACCCGCAAGTAACTGACTTAAAGTTATTCACTTTATGTATTATGAATGCTAAAGTCGTGTTCAAAATGTGTGTTGTTTCTAACAGTTTGCCTGGTTGAATTGGTTGAGGGGACATTTTCCAAGAGTCCTAAAGACCACAGTTAGCTTAGTTGTTTTTTGGTGTGTGTGTGTGTGTGTGTGTGTGTGTTTTAACTGAAGTCCATAACTTCAGATTTTTATTTTATAAAGTTTGGGTAAATTAGACCAGACAATACATGTGATGGCCTGAATGGAATATTTAGATAATCCTGATGGCTGCTTTTTCAAAAACTAAATGGTCTCCTATTAGTGCCATGTCATGAATATCATGCATAAGGAAGTACAGAAACCCAAGCTCGCTGTTTTCTTGATCTGGTTGGGAGGGTGGCTATAGATAGCTAAAGGAACAATAGATTTGGAGTTGATCAGCTTTGGATCTGCCAACCAGTTCTGCCATTTACTCACTAGTTCTGTGCCTTTGGATAAAAAGTCACTTGTGGCACAACAGTTATGTAAGGTTGGACAGGTTGTCTACTGCAACAAAAGCAAATGGCCAAGAAGGTGGGTCCACAAATCTAGCCCACACTCTGTTCATCCAGCTGTGTGCCTGGTGAGGCTGTGCCAGCCCTAAGAAAGTGGAGCTCTTTTATAATCAGTCTTCTCAGAGGAAACATGTCTTCGTGATCCATACACTCAGAGAAGAACCTCTTTGCAGTTGCAATTGCCCAGCAGACACAAATGTGCTGACAGCAGCCTGAAGAAACCCCTCTCCCTCTCCCTGGTTTCAATGCACTCGGTCCTGATGGTGAGATTAGGCTGGAAGAGGTTCAAAGACTCAATGTGGGGATGTTTGTGGCAATAGTATTTGAGATAGCAAAAAGTTGAAAAACAGCTCACTAGACCCACTGGAAGGGAAATGGCCAAATATATTATGAGTTGGGAGAATGAGATGGCCATTAAAATCAGTTTTCAAATAATATCTAAAGATAAAGGGGGAAAAAAGCCAATGTAACGATATAACAGCAAGTAATATGAATAAAAGAAGCAGAAATGCAAGCACACAAAATCATAGGGGACTACCCATGGCACAGGAGTGACCATTTTCTCTAGGTGATGGGAATATTTGTGGTTTATATTTTCATATTCCTTTTTCTGTGTTTTCCAAATTTTATAATGCCAATATATCATTTCATGAGAAAGACGTTCTAATGAAAAAAAAATTCAATCAAAAAGTTAATGGTCTCTGACCTAGGTCTTTGACTTCAAACTATTTATCCTAAGGAAAAAAAAATCAGATATATAGCAAGACATGAATTAGAGAGTCACAAAAAACCATGAAAGATAGGAAACAAAGCCAAGGGAGAGAAATGTTTAAGGAAGGCATAGGTCCCACTGATGCCACCATGAAATGATGTTTATGTTCCTGTTCTATTCTGTCTTTTTTGTACTCATGGATCTTCTTGGCAGCATGTGTGATGTGTGCACTGGCTCAGGGAAGAGAGGCCTGGTTGTCCAGTTCTCAGCGTGAACTAACAGATCAGCACCCTCATTTTATTTTTAGGCTTCTTTCATGAGAATGAAACATGACAATCTGAGAATATTGAAAGAAAAACAGAACACAAACTTGAATATACTCTAATACCTCAGCTATGTGAATACAGAAATACATAGATTCAGAGCCAACATTTAAAGACAAAAACTGGAAGGAAAATACCAAAATATCACAAAGGTTTTCTCCATGATGGGATTGTAGGGAATATTCATTTTATTCTTTGTAGTCTTTTCTGTATTTTCAAATTGCCCTAAAATTAGCACATACTAAATGTGGGTGGGGAAGCATATTTTAAAAACAAAACACCACATATGATTTAATCCAACTTAGTGACCTCATTTCATTTTGTTTTTCAAAATGTCTCACTGGGTGACAGTTGAGAGGCATGGATTGGTAACCAGATACCATAAAAAGCAGTCCCTAAAAGTTCTGATCAAAGGGATAGGCTGGACCATTAAAATAAGGTCATGGAGGGTGCCTGGGTGGCTCAGTCGTTAAGCGTCTGCCTTCAGCTCAGGTCATGATCCCAGGATCCTGGGATCAAGCCCCGCATTGGGCTCCCTGCTCAGCGGGAAGCCTGCTTTTCCCTCTCCCACTCCCCCTGCTTGTGTTCCCTCTCTCACTGTGTCTCTCTCTGTCAAATGAATAAATAAAATCTTTAAAAAAAAAAAAATAAGGTCATGGAATCTGAAGGCATGCTTTCTCCTGCCAAATCGAAGTATAGGCACTAAGCTTAATTGATTGGTTGCCAGGGCTGGTGGTACTCTGTAGAGAGATCCCAGGCAAAGCTTACATCTTCCCACCAGTTTTTCAGGGCACACTGGAGTTTTCAAGTTTTCACATCAGGGCTTTCTTGCTGAAAATCTCATTAAAAACTTAAAAATAAAAATAAAAGCCACTAATAACCAGACCTTTGAATAATTTTAAATAGTTAAATATTTGAAACTTTGCTTATAACCTTAAAAAAAAAAAACTTAAGAAAGTGATTATGACTTTTCCAAATCCATCCCCCTTCCCTTGTCCCTTGAGTGTCCAGATCCAAACATGTATCTCCATGTTTGCCCTTTCCACTGACTTACAGACTTCTATAGAAATCCACAGATATATGCAAAATCCAGAGACATGACAGGAGGAGACAAAGGTGTTTCAACCTTAGGGATGTTAGAAAATTAATCTGTTGTACATGGAACATTGTACTCCCAGTGGGGTCTAGGAAGTCACCCTGTAATTAAATATAACAATACCTGTGCTTCAAATGTATTCTCAGGGGGTTAAACCAGTATTGTCAGGAGCCTCATGTTGGTTCTAATCAGATTTTACTTTGTTTTATTTAGAAGAGAGTAATTTCAGATTTTAAAAGTTTTATTTGAAAGAGAATTAAATGAATGAACTGTGCTTATAAAAAAAAATCCTTTGCATTGGCTCAAACAAGGAAAAGATACATTTCTAGAAAAGAATGTTATTTACAGAATTTATAGATTTACAGATTTTACAAATTTTTTCATTTCTTAAAGATTTATGATTCTTGAATTGTGGATAAGGCATAGTGGACCCATATCTAATATGCCAACTTGAAATCTCAGACTGGATGTTCAAATGATATCTCAAAACTAATATGTCTAAAATAAATCCCCTGCACTTCATCCTTAAAATTCCAAATTTCACACACACCTCATTGGCCATGTTGCTAAGGCTGAAACCCTTCCTTCTGGTATCCCTTGTGTTGACTTCACCAGCCAGTCATGTCAGTTGAACTTCCAAACCATGTATTGTCCTCCATCTCCCCTGCTGCCCCAGGGTTCCTGCCACTGTCATCATGGACGGCACTACAGGACTTTCCTGATTGGAAGTTTCCCCATTGTAACCACACCCTCCCCTGCTCTTCATCTTGGATTGCAGATGGAGGAATATTTTAAAACTCAACTCATGTCACCCAGCTTTCAGTCCTTCAGTGCTTCCCATGAGTCCTCTTTAAAGAATATCCAAAGTCCTGAGCATGGCTCCAAAGCCACAGCATCACCACCCTCCCAACTCCCCTGCTGTACCTGGCCACACCATCTCTTTCATGCACTACCCTCCAACCTCCCTGCCATCATCTCTCTTGCTCACACGTGCAAGCTCCATCCTCCCTCAGAGAATGGTACTTGCTATTCCTTCAGGGTGGCT
This sequence comes from Zalophus californianus, assembly GCF_009762305.2. Taxonomy (NCBI): domain Eukaryota; kingdom Metazoa; phylum Chordata; class Mammalia; order Carnivora; family Otariidae; genus Zalophus; species Zalophus californianus. The sequence goes on from NC_045602.1 coordinate 92,751,925, forward strand.
CCTCCAGGTCCTTCCAGCCTTATATCAGATGGCATCTCCTTAGAAAAGCCTTTCCTGATCATTCTATCTAAGGTAGACCCACCCTGAACCTCCACTTCTCCCTATTCCATGACCTTGTCTGGTTCTGCCCCTGCACCAGTCTCACAGTGTGGTTATGGCTTATTTCTCAGTGGGCACTGGCTGTTTCCTCACTCTACTGTGGCATCAGTTCTGTGAGGGACTCATTCACTGCTGTGAACTTGGCCAGGACCTGACTTATAGTGGGTTGTAATAAGACTCAGTGAAACAAAGAAAGAAAAGAAAAGAAAAGAAAAGAAAAGAAAAGAAAAGAAAAGAAAAGAAAAGAAAGAAAGAAAGAAAAAAAGAAAGAAAGAAAGAAAGAAAGAAAAAGAAAGAAAGAAAGAAAAAGAAAGAAAGAAAAAGAAAGAAAGAAAGAAAGAAAGAAAGAAAGAAAGAAAGAGAAAGAAAGAAAGAAAGAAAGAAAGAAAGAAAGAAAGAAAGAAAGAAAGAAAGAAAGAAAGAAAGAAAGAAAGAAAGAAAGGAAGGAAGGAGGGGAGAGGGAAGGAGGGGGGAGGAAGGGAGGAGAGGAAGGAAGGAAGGAAGGAGGGAAGGGAGGGAGGAAGAAGTGGAAATTTGAGATCATTTATATTAAATATCTCACATGGTGCCTACACACACTAATTAAAAGTTAATGTTATTGTTTTATTCTATTATTATTTTTTAATTACCATCATTATCATGAAGAGGTAAGGCACCTTAGGTTTGTGGGATCTGCAATGAGCACCAATAAATAAGGGTGGGCAATGCCCATTCCAAAATTCTAGATAGGGTTGACCCTGAAGGTACTGACCTCCCCTTCCAATGCATTCAAGATCATGCTCAAGGAGCATGATCTATGGGTCTCAAGCCTTCCTTCAAAAACCCTAGAGACTTTTAAGTGGGTAATTAAATCTTGAGAGATTGGTCTTGGGCATTTCATTCAGGTCAAAAAATATTATATTCATTGATATTCACCATACAAACCTCAGAAAAGGAATTCATTGCTTAATGATTAAACTTCACATATGTTACAGATTAAAGTCAATATATACCATGACATATTTAGATAACACATTTCCCAATTCTTCTGCTACACAAGCCCACATTTCTTTTTTTTTTCAAATCAGATTAGTTATCATCTTGACTACTATATGTTACCTATTCATCAATTTAAAAAAATTCCATCCAGTAGAAAAAGCTAAAAATGTCTTAGGCCCCTGAAATTGTAACTGTTTCTTTGTTTTATTTAAAATAAAAGAGAGTGATTTCAGATTTTAAAAGTTTTATTTGAAAGAGAATTAAATGAATGAACTGTGCTTATAAAAAAATCATTTGCATTGGCTCAAACAAGGAAAAGATACATTTCTAGAAAAGAATGTTATTATATGCAGTAATTTAAAACACATATCAAAACTACTTTCCTCTAATGTAAAAGATACAGCCGTTTTAAAAAATGAAAAGGACATGAAAGATATGTTTCTCATGCCATTTGATGAAATGTTTGACAGAACATAAAACCCTGAGATTATTTGGATCCGATGTTCTTGGAGGCCATTCACCATGATTTCTGCTCTTGTGGTTGCTTCAGGATAAAGTAAATTATGAGCATTCACTTAATGTGAAAAGTCATATCTGACCGTCTGGCTCTATTTCAATGTGATCTTCAAAATTTCTTCTCAGAATTAAAAAAAGCAACACTGAGCAGATTTATTAATGCACTTGAGATTTAGGGGGATGGAATTAACTGTATTTACTTTTGAAGTACTTGAGAAACATACCTTTATTCACAATTATGTACCAAAGTCAACAGTAAATACTTCAAATAAATTTAATGATCATCTTAAAGGTTTTCAATGTACCCCATTTACCATATTCAATGAATCCTACTAATTCAGAATTTATAATAACATTTATTACTTGACTAGGCTAGAGTTTCTTATATTTTCAGTTTAAAAAATGGTTTCAATAAACAAAATGGGTACTGTAAATAAGGCTTCAAGTAATTTTCCAATATTTTGTATACATTTTTGTATTCCATTCACTGCCACCATCACCTCTATTCATGTCTGGAATCGTTTATGCAAAGTTCATTTTGAGCATGTATTTCTCACAGCAGTTCCATAAGCTGATAACAGGGTCACTGTCTTTACCATGAGAAAACAGAGCTTCAGAGAGGTTTATTAATGTGTCCAGAATCACACAGCTAGAAAGAGACAAGATTTTTATTTCCTAAGTTTTATTTCCACCTAGTGTTGGAAAACTATGCTAGCCATCAGCTTGTGTTACTATATGCAAATTTTAGAAATTAAATCACATTTTAATATTTGCAATACCGACTGATCATCAGTTCATAATAACTTTCCCCACCCAAACAAGAGAGGATCCCTATGGCCAAGTATCTTGACTATTCTTAATTGTAATTTTAGAAATATTAAATCATATATGCCTAACCATCTTCTCTTTTTCAACTTGTTTTAGCAGATGATGTGGTTTTCTGGGTGCTAAAATGACTACAAGACACAGATCAAGCCCTTAATAATTATCAAGCCCTGGATAACTGCGAAGCCTACACACCTGCAATTTTCCCCTTCGATTTAATGGTCAAACCAGCAATGCAAGTTGATATGTTGCCTTTGAATTCCCAGGAGTGGCTGCTGCCATTATCCAAAGCAGTGGTCACTGATGATAGTGTTTAAAGCTCAACTTCCTTGAGTCCCAAGGATTCTGTCTTTCCTTAGAGAGAAGGACTGCACAATGGAGCAGAAGTATGAATCATCCATGCCCCTGTTTCAGTGGTAGATGTGATGGCTATGAGACTTCTCAGACATCAGATTCTGTCACTGAGTTCTTAAGACCTCAAAATTTATTCACAAATGATGCTTTACTTTAGACAAGGGTCTAAACATGATTAGTAAGTCCTTCCATGGTGAAACTCCTTTATAATGAAATTTATGGTTAAAATATCGCCATATGAAATCCAGGTAGAGATTGAATTATTTGGCTTCACAGTACCCAGACTACTATTTGATAATACTTTGGTCATACAACTTTGAGGACCCAAAAGATAATCATGATATACTTCAGATGCAAAATAATTTTTGAACAACCTAGTTACTCTAAGATTAGAGAATTAGATTGAGTAAAAAAAAAAAAAAAAGTCTGTTTTCTGATTCTCAAATGCAGTTACAAGAGCCCCCAACTGAATTTCTGGGTTGCTCCATAGTTCTCCTCATCCTTCAGCAGGCAGCTCTGAGATAGGAGACTAAGAAAGACTGAGGTAAAATATGAGTCATTTTACCTTATTCAGTATATGTCAGTTGAGTCAGGAGTATCCAAGTGGCTCACCCATGCCTGCCCTACAATGTTTTAAATAAAATTACATGTTAATATTTACAGATTTTAATAAATAATTGCAATATTAAATGACTAGAATTCAGTCCTACATTTTGATTCTAGTTACTAACTCCTGGAAAATCAATTGAATGGGTAGGATCATCCTCTTCACTAACACTAATGTTGCAATTTAATGACCTCTGTTGTCTTGAGTTTTACACTCACACATCTGGTAGTAGTAACAAATATTCAACCAAGATCCATAGCACCATGGCAATTAACAAGTCATTCAGCTTCTTGATGCCACTCTGGACCCATAAAAACATATCCCTTTGAAGCAAATCACACAATGGTCTCCAAATATCTACTTCCTTGATTCAAACCATCTTGTTCGGTATCCTACAGCTGGTTGTTCAGTCTGGCCCCAGTGTATCTCAAAAATAGACAGTGTGGGGAGGTAACATAGTAGGGCATTTTGATCTCTTTACTCTCCTGCTTATATATTCTGTATGTCCACAGTTCACTGAAATGAACATTACCATCAGGAGGAAAGGATGATTAATCAAATATCTGCAAGTCCCCAGACATATCAGAAACCAGTTCCACAGTGAGAAATGAGCTTCTCTACAGCATGTGCCTGCTTATAGCTCAGCTGAAAGAAAGATCTTCAAACTATCAAAGATCCCATATATCCTCACATTTGAAGGCAAACCTCCACTCCACCAAATGCGTATTTTGCAAGAGTCTACCCAATTGATTTTTTCTAAAAAAACCATGAAAGAAAATATTTTCAGAGCAGATTCCAAAATAGCAGAAAAGACAAAACTGAATTTATAAACACCTCATCCCTGACCCTCCAAAAGAATAGAATCTGACCAAAAAATCAGAATGGAAGTGTATTAGTCTGCTGGCACAGTCATAAGAAAATACGACAGACTGGGGTGGATTGAACAACAGAAATTTATTTTGCACAGTTCCAGAGGCAAGTTCAAGGTGCTATCAGGATTGATGCCAGTGAGACTCTTTTCCCAGCTTGTAGAAAGCCACCTTCTTACTGTGTCCTCACATCTTTCCTCTGTGTACATGCAGAGAAAGAGAAAGATCTCTAGTGACTCTTCCTCTTCTTTTAAGAACGAGTTCCAGTGGATTAGTGTCCCACCCTTATGACCTCATTTAACCTTAATTGTGTTCCTAAAGGTCCCATCTCTGAACACAATCACCTGAGGGTTTAGGGCTTAAATATGAATTTGGGGGGAGAGGCTCAAACCAGTTCATAACAGGCGGTGTGGACAGCTAAGTATTGTTGAACGTGGAAAGCCAAAATATATTAAATCCATACAGTGTGACCAGCATAACATTACTGAATCACAAATAAAGTCAGGAATTAAAACAAATAATACTTCCTCAATTTTATAGCTGTGTTATGTCCTCATTGCCATGGTGAAGCCTTGAGAAAGACATAAATCAAAGTCAGTCTTTGTCTCACTTATTAAGCCGGCAAAAACCCCTCCTTTTTTCTGCCCACTGCTGAGGACCACAATGGATGATTCTTTTAGTAGCAAGAAGGCACCAAGTTTCCATCACCCATTTATCAAGTTTATAGAATTTATAGTTTCAGGTCACAGAGGTAAGATTCAGATCTTATATGCCTTCTTTAGAGAAGAAAAAGATTCAATATCAGGAGGACATGAGTTTCAAGTTGCTTCTGTAACTTTTGGTGTCTTTGGCTCAAGGGAGGCAAGGACAAGGGTTCTTTCCCCTGCAGCTGCTAAGAGTATCTTTTTGAGTGACAGATAATTTATTTAAGCCATTTGTTTCATGCTCTTTCATGGTGCTATAGTTGCATCCAGTGAACATAACAAAGTGGCCTGGACCCCCCTATCCATTCCAATAGTGAGTGAGAACCTGGATTTACAGACGAGAGCAAGGTCATGGATGGGGATACAAGACAGATCCATTTCCCTCACCAGTGCCCCATTCTCCAAACCAGCCATGGTGGGATCATTCATTGTTTATTCCTGGTGTCCTGAGCTAGGGGTGAAGGGGTTTTGAAAATGGAGAAGGGGGAGAATAACCATTCACACGTTGTGCTCTAGGATCTTCTTTGGTTTTGCTCAAAATCACCAAGAACAGTGTGTTATCCCAGTACTTTATTGCTGTGTAACAAACAACCTCAGAACTTAGTGGCTTAAGATAACCATTTTATTTTTCTGATGATTTTGTGGGTTGGACAATTTGTCTCTGATCTACCAGGGTGGCTGGAGTGAGAGGACCCCTCCCAGGGTAGTTTCCTCACTCACCTTCTGACACCCTTCCCAGGCTTGGGCTCCTCACAGCATTGTGGTCTCAAGGCTGGTCAACTTTGTACGTGGTGCCTGGCTTACCCCAGAGTGAACTTTCTCAGACACAGTGTTCAAGAGCCCAGAAGGAGGCTGCAGGGCTTCTAATGACCAGCCACAGAAAAGCAGAGCATCAGTTCCACTGTATGCTATTGATCAAGTGCAAATTCGCATGGAGAGGGGTGGTTAGATCCTGCCTCTCAGCAGACAGAAGAGCAACTTTTAATATAGCAAACACAGTATGTGTGTGAGAAAGGAAATCCTAGAATCTCACTGTATATGCAGGGAACCTGTCTGCTGTGCTCATTTTGCTGTCCAGGTATAAAATTCGGCAAGTGGTGTAAACTAGTCTGTCTTCTCCATAGTGCAGAATTTGGAGCTGGGTGATTCCATCTTTTACTGCCCTTCCACATCCCCTTATCTCACACACCTCAGGCTCCTGATCTGTGAAATAAGGAAAATAGTATAGAACCACTGCAGTTTGTTACAAGGCCAAAGGGAAACCATGGCAAAAGCACTTTTTAAATTGTTAAAAGCAGAACATGTAAGCGGAATGTCTTGTCCTAAAGAGCACATTGGAAAAAGAAAAAAGTGTTTTGGAATGAGATAAGCCTGAGTTCAAACCCCTGCAACCTCAGATCATTCCTCTGTAACATAAAGGTCGAGATGCCGACTTCAGAGAAGGGGTGTCAGGACGGAATGCAATCCTATGTGTAAAGCCCTGGTCACCAGGCAGGGCTAATTACAAGTACACGGTCTCTTCCCTTGGCAGTCAGAGCCTGGGCTTTTTCCAGCACTTAAAACAAGAAATAATAATCCTGAGGAATGTTCATTGAAGGTGATGATGTTGGCTTCACGCCAAGAAGTGTGCCTAGTACATCATCCAGGTAAGAACTGCAGAATCTTATTTAGATTTACACTTAGGAACCTGCTTAAAAGGCAAACCAATGGACTCCTGGAACCCCCCTCCTGACAATTCTGCTTCCCATGCCTGTTGTCCAAGTGAAAGTGAAGAGACGGTTTGAAGGAAGTTCTGAAGTGAAAGCAATCCGGTGACAAGTACACAGAGGCCACCCAGGGGGTGATGATGATTTCTTTGCCCTCTTAATCCTTCATGAGGGTTGGCTTCTTGGATTGGAAACCCACACTCAACTTTCACCATGGAGTCTCCGAATCTTTTATCAATATATTTAGAAATATGAATGTGTTTGGAGGTGATGAGAATGCCAGTTAATCTGGGAGAGAAAACTGATTCTTTTCCCCAGACACTGATGGACATTTTCCAAACCTAAAAAGCTTTATCAGGCAGAGCCATTTTTGTTGGAGATCACACCATTATTTTCTTTCAGGGTAACACTGGCACATGTTATGATCTAAGTTGTCTGTTGGTGACAAGAAGTTCACAAACCTTTAAGGATAAAATGGGAGGGAGCACAGAATGAATCCAGGAAGGCAAAAGGCACTCTGACTTCCAATGATGTACTTACACTAGCGTTCTTTTTTCCAAGTAAGGAAGACTGAGCAAAGTACATTGTTCAGAACTGTGTGCAGTGATAAGAAAATAAAAATGAGTGATCTTTGAACAAAGCTGATGTCTGATTCACTGTCAGTAAAGCACGTGTCAGACATGATCTAATTGTTTCAGGAACTGTTTTACTATATGTTAATGTTCTTACACACTTCTATGGTCTTGCCTGGAATCTCTAGAAAGCAGCAAATAGCACATAAGAGGTCTGGTTTGGAGTACAGCAGTCTGTTTTTATGGGGTGGAAAGGTGGAGATAGGTTTATATGAACATTCAAATTGTGTCTTAGCATCACATTGCAATGGTCAAAAGAGGACAACCAACCTGAGCCAGCCATAGGCATTTTGCTCATGGTGGGCAGGGCTGTGCTCACCCATTCAAAGGAGTAACTTCATATTGCCTTAACCAACATTTGTTAGCCGTGGAGGCAGCAGGTGAGAACACCTGGGAGGGATGACCCTTGTTCTCCCTGACTTGTGTCTCCTCTGGGTGGGACCACTCTAAGGAGTGTTCTATGGTTTCCCAGGAGTGCCCTGCAGGTTTGCCCACAATAGAATGTTCTGTCAGCTTTCTCCCCTTCCCAATAAGTTGCTTGTACCCAAATCCTGTCAGTTTCTGGGGGATTCCAACCTCAAGACAGAACTCAATTCATCTCTTTCTACATTTGTTCCTCTTCATCTTATCCCAACCATCAGAAATGTTCTCTATCCTGACTGGTCTTAGTAAATTCAGATTCCATTCAATGAGATGGACATTCATAATCACCTGATTGAAGGGATGTCAGGATGTAATTTCAGAGAAATCTACTGTCTAGTGCTAAAATGTCAGGCAATTTAGAAAAGCATGCTCATGTTCCTCCCTTGTGCCCCAGCACTGAGCCAGAGGTGGTGGGTTGCATAAAGGGAGATGCTTTTTCATCCTGTCACTGACTTTTTATGGGGATTATCTCAGATAAAATGTTTCATGCTCTTCATGCTTTATTTTTCAATTCATTGCCTGTAGTTATCACTTTGAGCCAACTCTTTCTAGAAATAATATTTCTTTGCAATCAGAAAAATAACACAATAAATAAGAATGCACCCTGACCTCTTGGATTTCCCCCATAGAGTTTCTATCTCCAAACATTTTGGAAATGACTTTCATATTTCTTCCCTTTATAGTTAACCATGACCAAAAGCACACTTGTAACTCTGTGTAAGACACTTTTCCTTTTTCAAGCTTCAGTCATGCAACCCGGTCATACAAACAAGCTTCAAGATTTATAATCAATTTAGCCTTTGTATCCCATTTCTGGCTTTGTTTATGCTAGCTTAGTCTTCATCAAAATGATGTCCAAATTAATTCTGAAAAATGGGCATTTGCCTTTACCCTCCCAATGACTTCATTCTGCTGTGGATATATATGTAATGTACTTACAATACACATACACACACACACACACACACAGAGTTGTGAGTTGTTGTTTTTTTTTTTCTGTAGGAATTCTGTGTTTTCCCTTTTTAATAATTATTTTTGGAACTTCATTTTGAAAATCCACTTATTCATCATGTTCTAAAAACACACCCTAATGGAATACCACAATGGCTTTAAACCAATCTCTGGTTGGAAACTTCTCCTTGATAACACACTAGCTCTGACACTGAAGGGAGAAACTGGAAGAGGATGCCGTCAAGAAACCACCAGATTAACCTGAGCCTCTCCACGCCATCCCCCCATTCTTTAGGGCTATAAGTTTCTGCTCAAGTGGGTCTGTATCTCATGCCTCTCAAAGTCCCCTGCCCTCAAATAAGGAACAGAGGCAGTTAAAATGTGGAAAATTGAGAAAATGCAGAACACATCATTAACTCATATACTCAGGAAGCTGTGGCAATCTTTACTTCTCTTCACATAAGTCCCACTATAAATGAAATATATATTTTAATTATTTCCAGTTTAGATATTCCCAGTGCACAACACACAACCTCAACTGTTCGCTGTAGAATAAAGGAAAATTGGGCGGTAAGAAAGCGAGAAGAAAGTTGCAGCTAATGCAGAACAGTTGCAAGGCATCGTCACATCGCCCTGAGCAAAACTCTTCTTTTTATTTTGTAGAAAAAGCAATTGATTTCCCCTACATGCAGCGTCTGTATTCAGATTCTGTTTACTCATGAGCTCTGACAGGTTTACCCGAAGCAGCTTTGCAAACCAGCTGCTCCTTCACAGTCTCTGTGGTTATAATTCTTTTAAGTTGCAGGGATAACTGAAAATGTACATGGCTCTCTGGGATGCAAGGCAGGCAGCAGGAACTGTTGACATATTTTATTTTTTACGTAGCACTTTCAATTACAGAGAATGGCATAGCTATGAACTTTCATTGGGTGCCCCCCCACCACTTGACTTTTGTCAGGCAACATAAAGCATGCAAAGTCACTTCAACTCAGCCTCTCTCCAGAAAACTCTGTGGATTGCCTGGTAATGTCATTCCTGACTCAATGAAAACCAAGCCAGAGTCCTTTCGGTGCACTGAGCATATGGCTTTTCCAGTTAAACCACTGGGAGAGCTCACCCAGGAAATGGAATCTGTGAACATTGCAAATCACTTTCAGACTCTTTCAGCTACTCAGCCAATTTTTACCCTCATCCAGAAAAAAAAAAAAGCCCTAATTTCTTCAAAAGCTTGTATAACTTGTTACTGTTTTTCAAGCTTAATAACTCTCTATTCTAAAACTTTATCACAACAATTACTTATGTTAAAGAGTTTTGACATTGGCTTTAGCAGCAGAGTAGCCAGGGTAAGTTTAAAATTGGTCTTGCATGAGACAGGTTTAGTACTTCCAAGAATCGAAGAAGGTTTTCCTTTTTTTAATAGAAGTGTTTATGAGCCCTGCTTTGGCCTGCAGCCAATGTATGATTATTAAATAAACTTATACTAGTATTATACCTAAATATGCACTAGGGTGAAAAATATCCTAGAAAATTAAATTGTCAGGGAGTAGGGGGAAGAATGGTCACAAAGCATCCCAAAATGCTTGGAGAGAAATGGTTTTTAAGATTGTGGTTTGATGCTATAACCTCTACCTCCACAAGAGTGGTACTTTCTGGCTGCGTGAATCCTATCAGGGTTCCCCAAATTCACATTTCCCTTTGTGCATCTGAGTCTTTGCACATGCTGTTCCAAGTGCCCAGGGAGCTCACTGTCTTTTCCCAGCTTGAGAACTCATCCTTCCAGACCTGGATCAGAAAGCACAGTCTGGGGACACCTGGGTGATTCAGTCGGTTAAAGCGCCTGCCTTCGGCTCAGTCAAATGTCCATTTGAGTGTGTGTGTGTGTGTGTGTGTGCACGTGTGTGTATGTGTGTGTGAAATCATCAGCACTTCCCACATAATCTGTCTAGTACAGACAGGTCAGATTTCCTAGAATAATTAAAAATGTGACATATGGAAGCTAATACTCAAGTCTTTCATTTGAAAAGAAGTACAGGAAGGAGAAGGAGAAGGAAGAGGAGGAAGAAGATGGAGGAGAAGGAAGGGGGGAGGAGAGGAAAAGGGAAGGGGAAGGGAGAAAATGAAAGACAGAAGACTCCTCTGACCCCACATATAACTGCACTAAGCACTAACACTTATTAAGCCCTTGTAAACCAGGCATTGTTTTAAGTACTTACCATACATTGTCTTATGTATTTCTCGCCCACACTCTATGTGGCATGCCATATATTGTCTTATTATTGTCCTATTATTACTCATGAGACAATGGAGTCAATAATAAACAGTAGTGTCAGGATTTACACTTGGGCTCCTGGCTCCAGAGTCAATGTCACTCCTTACTTCTCAACTTCCTCACCTCCTGCTCACCCTCCACCAATTCCACACTGCCTCTGAACCCATTATTCTAATGAAACAGCCTTTGGGGTCAGTGGTAACCTCCATGTCACAGGGGAAATTGCTCAGGCCTCATCAGATTGAATTGTTGGCCAAACTCAGTACTATTGACCTCTTTGTCCTGCTTCTCTTTACTCTGGGTCAGTCTTTTCCTGTTTTCTTCCTATTTCTCTGCCAGCTCTGTTTCTGGCTCCTTACATATTCTTCTCAACCTAGCCATTTAAGAAGTGTAATCCCAGGGTCTCCTTTTTCCTCCTCTTTCTCAGTGTTCTCACCTTAGAACCCAAGATCATCTCATTTTTGTCCCAGCATCAATTATCACCTACATGCAAATGACACATAAATGTACAGTCTCAACAGAGACCTCAGACCTACATCCTGAGTTCCAGACCATGTATGTCCAAATGACTACCTGACAGGTCCTCTTGGATGGCATTAAGATACTGAGAACTTGCTCAACAAATTATGTACTGCTGAATCTCTAGACCAACAACAATGCCTGGTACATAGCAGGCAATCAACACATTTTGGTTGAATGAGTTAATAAATAAATGGATGAAACTCCATGTGTCTAAAACAAAATTTATAATCTCCAATCCCCCCAAACTTATCCTCTTCCAGTGCCCCTATCTCCCTGAATGGCGCCACCTTTGGAAACTCTGCTCTCTTCTGTCATCGCAACACTGACTTCTCTCAATTTTATTTCCTAAATATGTCTAAAATCAATCCATTTTTTTTCACCTACACAGCCATCTGTCTATGCTACCTCCACTAAACCCACATCCACTCACACCATTTCCAATCACCTTTCCACAATGCTGTCAGAGTGGTCTTCTTAAAAGATAAATTTGATTATTTGCCAACACATTTAGAACTTTTTAGGAGTTTTTCATTGCTCTTATAACTAGGACTCAATCATTAACATGAGCAAAGGACCCTGAGCTGCCTGACTTTCCTGCCTGAGTCTCCAGATGCTCTTGTTACAGAAAAGTTTTTAATTCCCTGCTGAGGCCAACCTCCCTTGTGCTTAGGGGTCTTTACACATAGAATTACTATAGCCTAAAGCCCTGAGCATCCCCCACTATGCTACTTCAATGAGTTGATTCCCATTCATTGTTCTCTGATTCGATCTTCCTGTTAAAGCTGTAAGCAATCATGTTACATTGATTTGTGTGACAATTTTATGAATATCTGTCTTTCCCACTTGACTGTAAACTCCATGAAGGTAGGAAACGTCTTTATTCTGCTTAATTTTATGCTCATGTCCTGTTAGAATGACAGCTCAACAAATAATTGTTGTAGGAATAAATAATTATTGAAGGAATATATTGATGAGAAACACCAAGACATGGGTTGAAAAGTTGCTGGAACTTGAGAGATACAGAGAGAATAAAACAATCATATAAACAGAAAAGATTATTTGTAAGGGAAAAAGCTTCCAGGTTGGATTCCTTAATATCTGGAAACAGTTTATGCCAGAAGATAAATAATGATATATTAAGCTTTAAGGAGAAAAAAAAATCAGCCAAAGAAATCTAGCAAAGATTCCATTATATTATTAACATATAAATGTACCAGAAAGCCTTCCTCAAATATATAAAACAGAATCATAATGTTTATCATTGTTCATTTTTGGTGATTTATTTTGTGTCTATGCTATGTAAGAGTTGAAAAAAAGCAGAATGATCAAGGAAACATAAAAATACAAGAAATAAAACAAAGTAACATAAATAAAACTTAGCATTTTTTATGATAGTAAATTTAAGAAATAAATCCACTGAAACAAGCAATTATTCTCAAATTAAATACAGAAACAAGCCCCATTCTTCAGTGCACAGATGAGTAGCATGAAGTACATGCCACTAAATGATTAGAAAAATTTGCAAGCAAAAGAAAGGAAAAAAAAATCAAAGGTCCAAATGTGAAAACTAAAGCCATAAAACTCTTAGAAGAAAATACAGGAGAAAAATTTCATAACATTTGATTTGGCATTGGTTTCTTAGATAGGATACCAAAAGCACAGGCAACAAAAGAAAATATAGAGAAGTCAGAGTATATCAAAATTAAGCTGTGCATCAAAGGACACAAAGAAAAGTGAAATTGCAATCCACGGAATGGGAAAAATATATACAAATCATATGTATGGTAAAGGGTTAATATCCAGAATATATAAAGAATTCCTACAACTCAACAATGGAAGACAAACAACCCAGTTAAAAAGTGGGCAAAGGACTTGAATAGGCACTTCTCCAAAGAAGATGTACAACTGGCCAATAAGCACAGAAAAAAATGCTCAGCATCACTAATTATTAGGTAAATACAAATTAAAAACCACAAGATACCATCTCAAACCCATTAAGATGACTACTACCAGATAAACAGAAAAGAGCGAGTATTCGTGAAGATATGAAGAAATTGGAATCCTTGTGCATTGTTGGTGAGAATGCAAGGTGGTGCAGATACTATGGAAAATAGTACAGCAGTTCCTCAAAAAAAATTAAAAATGGAATTACCATGCGATCCAGCATTCCATTTCTGGTATAAATGCAAAAGAATTGAAAGCAGGAACTCACAGGAGTTATTTGTACACACATGCTTATAGCAGCATTATTCAAAATAGCTAAAAAGGGGGTGCCTGGGTGGCTCAGTCATTAAGTGTCTGCCTTCTGCTTGGGTCAAGATCCCAGGGTCCTGGGATTGAGCCCGCATTGGGTGCCCTGCTCAACAGGAAGCCTGCTTCTCCTTCTCCCACTCCCCCTGCTGTGTTCCTTCTCTCACTGTGTCTCTCTCTGTCAAATAAATAAATAAAATCTTTAAAAAAATAGCTAAAAGGTAGAAGCGACCCAAGTGTCTATTGATGGATAAATGAATAAACAAAATGTGATATATGCATACAATGGAATATGATTTTGCCTTACAAAGGAAGGAAATCCCAATGCCTGCTATAACAGGGATGAACGTTTGAGGACATTATGCTAAGTGAATTAAGGCAGTCACAAAAGGAAAAATACTGTATGATTCTACTAATATGAAGTAACTAGAGTAGTCAAATTCATAGAGACAGAAAGTAGAATGGTGGTTGTTGGGGAGTGGAGAATGGGGAGTTATTTAATGGTTACAGAGTTTCAGTTTTGCAAGATGAAAAAAATTCTGGAGTTGGATGGCGGTGATGGTGGCATAACAATGTGAATGTACTTAATGCCACGTCTTAAAAAAAGAAGAAAAAAGATACAACATGTAATCAGAAGTAAAGAGAATGCAAAGGCCAAGAAATAAATATCAGATAAACCCAAGGAAAAGTGATGTAAATTGGAGAGAGGTCTTCTTTGTAATCCTGATGGTGACAGTCCTCTGCAGTGAAGAGAAAACTTGGAAATTTCTATGCACCAAATAACCTGACTTCAAAATATATAAGTAAAAGCTGCAGGAATCACAAGGCGAAATGGAAAGAAACAGAACTTTAAACCAATAATGGGAAGCTTTAAGTATACCTTTCTTAGTTCTTGCAAGATCAAGTAGATAAAATATAAGAAAGGATAGAGGACTTAGGTTTTTTTAAAAAATAAATTAAGGTAGAGTTTATGTCTAGCAAAATGTATAATAAATTTTTACTGATTGTATATATTTGTGTAACCTCTACCCAGGTTAAGTAACATGGTGACATTTTTACCTCCCACAACGTTTCCTTGTGTCCCTTAGCAGTCAGTTTCCAAGGTAATTATATTCTGACCTCTATCACCAGAGAATAGTTTTGACTGCTATTCAATTTCATATAAATAGAATTATACAGTATATAGTCTTATGTGTATTGCTTCTTTTACTCAACATAATATTTTTTATATCCATCTACTTTGTTACATATATAAACTGTTTATTTTTATTGTTGTACAGTATCAACTGCATGAATATAACAGATTGTTTTTGCAAAGTTTTTTGTGAACATACATTTTTTTTTCATTTATCTTGGTGTATACCTACGAGCCAAATAGCTGGGTGTTCAGGTAAATGTATATTTGTCCTTGTTAGAAATCACCAAATAGTTTTTCAAAATGTTTGTTCTATTTTAAACTCCCAAACATCAACCTATGAGAGTTCCAGTTGCTTCACATTCTTGAAAACATGTGTATTCTCTGTTTTTTTCAATAGATGCACATAGTATCTCAATGTGTTTTACTTTGAACACCTTTTGGGATTTCACTGACCATTTGGATGCTATGAAGTATCTGTTATAGTCTTTTGCCCTTTTCTTAAAAATTGGGTTGTCTTCCTTGTTTTATATTTCTCTATATATTCTAGATAAAGTTCTTTGACAAACATATGTATTGAAAATACTTTTTTCCAGTCTGTGGCTTGCCTTTCTCTTTCTTAAAGGTATCTTTTGATGGCCAAGTATTTTTAGTCTTGATAAATTCAAATTTACCAATTTGTGTTTTCTTTTATGGTTAGTGTATTTACATCTGTTCCAAGAAATCTACACGCATCCCAAGGTCTTAAGGATAATTTCCAATATTTTCCTCCAGAAGCTTTATGGTTTTAGCCTTATATTTAGAACTATGATTCACATTTTATTTATTACAAGCAACTGAGCCAGGAGGGATAAAAAATACCAAATTCTCTAATTGGAAAAGGGGGAAATAAAGGTTTCTGTACATCAATAAAAACTTACAAAATGACCGTAATTTGGACTGCCAAAAATCCTTCAATCAATGCTGAAGCATGAATAACAAAACCACATTATGTATCTGCAATGCAATAAAATAAGAAATAAATTTTAAAATGTTTAAATCTACTTAGAAATCTAAAAACATGATCTCTTATCCACATTGGGTGAAAAAAAATCAGTATTTCAAAAAAATCTAAAAAATAATGACTCAAATTTTTAAAAAATTTCTGGGACAAAGTCAATTTTATACTCAGATGAAAGTTTGTCTGAGCTCGAAAGAGAAAGAAAGAAAGAAAGAAAGAAAGAAAGAAAGAAAGAAAGAAAGAAAGAAAGAAAGAAAGAAAGAAAGAAAGAAAGAAAGAAAGAAAAAGAAAGAAAGAAAGGAAGGAAGGAAGAAAGAAAAGGAAGAAAGAATAGGAAGAAAGGAAGGAAGGAAGGGAGGGATGGAAAGAAATGAAGAGAAAGGTGAAGGAATTACTAACAGTAACAAAGAAAATGTTAATTTGAAACTAGAAAAGCCATCCCTAAGCCTTTCTCTCATGTTATGAAATGTAGAGAGCTATCATAAAATACAGAGAGTTACCTGAGCATCTCTTGACATTAGAGAGAACCAGGAGACCCTGTTTTGGCTCATATGATGGGGTCAGAGCCTGCTGATCCTGCCCCTGACCTCTTTCTTCCCTCTTCTTGCCTTGAACAAGGACACAATGGCTATCCTATCACCATGATGAAAAGGCCAAAAGAAACAGAAATGCACTAAAGAAAGGGGACCAGCGGGGCGCCTGGGTGGCTCGGTCATTAAGCATCTGCCTTCAGCTCAGGTCATGATCCCAGGGTCCTGGGACCGAGCCCCATGTCGGGCTCCCCACTCCTCAGGAAGCCTGCTTCTCCCTCTCCCACTCCCCCTGCTTGTGTTCCCTCTCTTGCTGGGTCTCTCTCTGTCAAATAAATAAATAAAATCTTAAAAAAAAAAGAAAGAAAGAAAGGGGACCAGCAACCACCATCCCCTTGACCTTTGTGTCTCTGTAATTGGCTGAAAGCATTCTTAACTGACAAGAGTGAGTCCTGAGATGAGAACAGGAATCAGATCCATGGAACAGATTGGGTTAGCAAATAGAGGCATGTACAATTGTGGGTTTATTTTATGATAAAGAAATTGTATCAAATCCGTGGTGTTAAGTTAGGAAAACGTCATAGTAGGTGGAATGAACCAAATCATAAAGATAGTCTTATCTTTCTTCTTAACACAAAATATAATCTAAAGGATCAACCCAGAACTTTGCCATGCAAGAATTAGTAAATGTTATTTTCTTCCAAAACACATCTCTCTCAACATTTAGAAAGAAATCCTGCCTTAATGACCAACCATTGTTTAAACAGTTGTAACTGCCCACCCAGTATAGAAGAGGTCAATGGAGAGTATTATTTTTTTTTGATGTAGTGTTCCATGATTCATTGTTTGTGCATAACACCCAGTGTTCCACATAGAACGTGCCCTCTTTAACACGCATCACCAGGCTAACCCATCCTCCTGCCCCCCTCCCCTCTAGAACACTCAGTTTGTTTTTCAGAGTCCATCATCTCTCATGGTTTGTCAATGAAGAGTATTATATTGGCATATTGTGCATTTAAAATCAGAGCCCCCTTAAACTGCATTAACCACAAAAATGAATTTGTAGGGGCACCAGGGTGGCTCAGTTGGTTGAGTGACTGACTCTTAATTTTGGCTCAGGTCATGATCTTAGGGTCGTGAGATCAAGCCCTGCCTAGGGCTCTGCACTGGGAATGGAGTATGCTTGAGATTCTCTCCCTCTATCTTTCCCCCTACTCATGCTTGCTCTCTCTAAAATAAATAAACAAACAAACAAATAAATAAATAAATAAAAATAAATCTTTTTTAAAAAGATGAATTTGTACTAACTACAAAGATGAGTCAGTACTTCCCTGAAGTGAAACTAGCAAGGAAATAAGTTTTATTTTCTTTATATTTTGAAACAAAGGCATATATCTTTGTGTGTCTCTTTTCCAATTTTCTTAAGAGTATGTTTCATCTTCATAAAACAATTTGTGTGGCTTTAATGTTTGTTTTCAGAAACAGTTAAGATATAATGAAAAATATATTTTTCTTGAATTTCTGCTAAAAAGTTGCTAGAAAAACCATCGTGGCCTGATGTTTTGGGGATGAGATATCATGGACTGCCATTTCAATTACTATTATTATTATTTATTGATCATGAGTCTTCTTTGTTTGAGACAAAGGATAACTGAAAGAAAAGTATTAACTTTGTTGGATCTCCATCTTCCATGATACAGTGGAATCCACATGGGCTGGGCTTGCTAAGACAGTGGCGGTGGAAGGGCATACCCAACTCAGCTGTTGCCGATGGCAGCCACTGCCCTACTTGATTTGGGATTCCAGAGAACCTGAAACCTGGGTCACAAAGGACACTCCCTGCTCTGATGCTGGGACTCTGGAGTTGTAAAATGTATATGGTAGGAACTAGTCAGAGCTGGGATGTGTTTGGGAGGTAAAATTTACAAGAAATATGGATATATGATATGTATATTTGTAATAGCAAACCCAGGACAAACTTTCTTTTTCATTGTACATGAAACATTAATGAAAATTAAAAATTATGAAATTCCCAGGAAGGATCTTTATGGATTCCTGAAAGTAGCAATTTATAAGCACTTGTTTATAAATACAACTAACACAGACATTGATGCAATCATTAATGACAAAAACAAAATCTAACTTTTTGGAAATTGGAAAATAAAATATCCAAATTAAAGCAAGCGTTAAAAAAGGAATTAAAAATTCGATTATAATCCCCTCAGAAATAATAATGTTTGCAAAACAATAAATCTTAATCCATGCCATGAGGTAAATATTTTACTCAGAAAATAATTTGTAGCCTTAAATATTTTTTATTAATAAAAACAAAGAAGAAAGGTAAATGACATGAAAATGTGCCTTAAGAAGCTAGAGGAGATAAATAGCCAAGTGGAAGGAAAAGGAAGATAGATACTAAAATTAGTGAATTAAAGGACAATAAAGTTATAAATGAGTTCCAGTGTTTCAGTGAATTAGAACTAACACTGATTTAAAGTACGTAAAGATGGACACTGTTATGGGAATCAGAGCACCCCAGTGTGGGACCTGCTGATGTGAGCTGTATCCTGTCATGGCCCCAGGACAGTACCAGACCCCATGTGCCTCCCTACCCCAGCCACGATCCTGAGGCTATAATGCATCTAACCTCCCAGAATCTTACATACCGTACCCAGAAGGAAGAGGAAGGGGTTGAGGTAGAAAGAATTTTGAACAAAAATGGACCATGTTTACATCACTGAATTGGAAGGAGAAATTCCTGGATTGGGCTGATTTTTAAACCTGAAAATAGTGAAAGTAAAACCTGAAAGATCAAATTCTTTCATTGGACAATAGGACCTAGGGAACTAAATTAAATTCAGATATATATAAATAAACTTGGTTTTCATACCTGGGTTAAAATGTCCATGAGCATCATACCCACAACAGATAGGAGACTAAATGTTCAACTTCTATAGTTATGAAGGAAATCCAATTTACCATTTATGAAAATCATAGTTGCCTTCCTCACTTGCTCATGAACAAAATAGCACCACTATCTTCCATATAACTCACCTACAATGTTGAACAAAAACTGGTGAGGTATATGGAAGATAGTGGTGCTCAGTAAACATATGTTGAAAGAAGGAAAGAAATCAGGTGAGAAAGGGAGGGATAGAGAAGAGGAGGCAGGGATGGGAAGGAGAAGAGAGGGAGAAGTGGTGGGGGGACGGGGAGGCAAGTGGGTTTGTTGGTTTTGTGGAATATCATTTGGAAAACATGGATTGGGGTTTCTGAGGTCCTTTTCCCTATAAATATTTATGTTGGAACTCTCACATGTGTGTAACACCCAAGGGAATTTGGGGTGGGGATACAGAACTGGAGTTCAGAGTACTGGAATTCCTACTTAAGCATCTGGGGTAATGGCAGGAGTTAAATCTTTAAACCTTGACAACCACAAATTATGGGTTACACCCCGATGACATTTACAGTGGTGAGGCCGTCACAAGCTGTATCTGCTTCTCTCAACTTCCATACTCTCATCCCCTTTCACAAATGTTCTTCTCTCCTTTTAAGCTTATTCATCTCCATTTCTGAAAAAAAATTCTATAAATCATAACCACATGTCATCACTTTATGTGCTTTCCTCATTCCTTCCCTCTCTCCCGACCTTTTTCCTCTTGTCATTCGGCTTCTCCCCATTCTTTTCTTGAACAAATATTTATAGCAAATCAACTCTGTCGCCATTCCTGTTCTGTTCCCCCTCATCTGCACATTCTTTTACTTTGTCTCCATTCTTCCTAAAAATGGGGCTCACAACAGAAGTACTACTCCAGACGTGGTTAGCCAGCCTACATAGCCAGTCATATTTCTGGACTTGACTATTAGGTCTTTATTAATTCAGGCAAAAGTAACTTGCATTGGGGAAGACCATCCCATTTTTGGCTCAAGATGTGCTCACAACCAACGGAACCTCTTGGATGTTTGCCAGGGGCCAGATTGTTCCCATTCTGGACTCAAAGGACCACTTTTGCCATTATGTCCAGATGACCTGTTTAACCCTGTTACAGTTTATCCTGTAGCTTTCAGTCTCTCTGAAATCTGAATTTCAGTCTTGTAGTTTGCCAAATGACAGAATGATGTGAGAATTGAGTTTTGTAGCATGATAAAATGAGGATGAAGAGGGTTGGAATAGTTTACCCATTTCATTCCATGATGGATGCCATTAGTTTTCTAATGCATTTGTGGAAACCTCAGGCTCTCAAAGGGGAAGCTTGGGCCACACTGAGGCAGGAGAGGCTAAAGATGGGTCTTCCACTCATCCCCACAAGACCACCCCTGATCCCAGCTTTGTGTACTTCAGCATTCTGCATGAGATATAATGTAGAAAAAGACAAAAAACTGCACCAAGTGAATTTTACAATGCACTCCATCTTATTTACATTTAAATATCCAAGTCCCCTCTTTTCTTTTAGGGCTGGGAGGAGGGGGTGCCTTCTCTTTTCTGGCATTAATCTCCTATTGATTGTCCCCTGTTCCATGCCCTCCAAGCCTCTCTTGCATCTGTGATTTCTTTCTCTGAGCATCTTCCTCTCAACCTAAAAACTGTATAGTCCACTCTAACCTTGCACATCCCCAGGTTGCCTTTCCTTCCTCACCCTCTTGCTCTTTCTGGCTTCTATGCCCACTCTGTGTCTTCTCTTTATCCAAGGGCACTACCTCTATTTCCCAATGCTCATTGTCCTGATCCCTCTGCAGCATCTCCTAAAATATCTAAGTGATGAATCACTAAATTCTACTCCTGAAACCAATATTACACTATATGTTAACCAACTTGAATTTAAATAAACACTTGAAAAAAAAATCTAGCCACCAGCCCTGCTGTCTTGTAGCTAGATCTTTCTTGAAACCTCTCCTGTCCCACAACCTACATGCGCTTGGATTACTATTGCAATGGTATATGTTTCAATGTCACCAAAGTTACTTGAATGCTTTATGAATTTAGTATATATCCACATAATCTAACCCAGTCAAACTTGTGATTTGGGGCATCCATCTATAATGTGTTAAATTGAACCACATAAAAATTGTCATTTTGTAGACCAAAAATGTACTATAGTTTTGTAAGATGTTACCATTGATACTGGTAAAAAGTAAAGATTCATAGAATCTTTTTGTATTATTTCTCACAATAGAAGTTTCTGAGAAATGTATATTTTTTCAATAAAAATTTTAATTAAAAATGGTCAAATAATTTCACATGATACAACCTAACAGCACCCAAAAATGTTCAGAAAAAAATGAATTTTTTTCTCCTTGTGGATTTTTCCACGTGCTAGAAAGTGCTAATTCAGAAAGCCTGACTTTTTGAATTCTAAATAATTTATAAAGATAGAGAATTTTTCTAGGAATAATTAAATTTGATTGCACAAGAATTAAGTTTAAGCATTTAGCAGAAGTATTGCATTTACTCAGTGCAAAATTCTTTTTACAAAAAACTTCCCTGAAAGGATTTTCATTTTGTTTATAGATATATTTTTCCCATGTGTTACATAATTTGTAGGACACATGAATCAAATGTCAATTGCATGACCTTAGGCTTGGTTTTGGATGAAAGAAGCTAACCAATTTGCTTTTATTTAGTTATTGTTTTTAAATTTAAAGATTAAAAAGTTGACTGTGGATTGGGTCAAGCCATGGATCAAATGTTAAATGCATCTTTAGATTACAAGTTCTCATTAAGGTTGTTAAGGTCATATAATCTGGCCACACATATCTTTCCTGCAACTCCACTCTCCAGAGCATCCCGAACCATCCTTGGACACTTTCAACTGCTAGAAATTTGCTTTATTCCTCATAATAAAGTAGAATCTATCTCTATGAAACTTTAATTTGCTAGCATTAATTCTACCACTTCAGTGAAAGAAATTAAGTTCAGAACTTTCTCTGTATCAGACATAATCATACACAGCCACCCTGTCCCCTTTATTTTAACTCTTGCCCAAGTCCAAGGCTTCCTAAGTTCCCAATCCTATTCCATGTAGCATGACATTCAGTTTCTTCTCATTTTGCTCACTCTCCTGTGATGAGTTCCTGTCTGTGTTTGTTCAGTTAAATGCAGAGCCTGGAGACCCAGCTGTGGTCTAAGCAGTCCACTGGCCCCTTCATTTGCTTAGACACCAGATATAATTAATGAAGACTGAGATGATCATACCTGATATT
This sequence comes from Zalophus californianus, assembly GCF_009762305.2. Classification (NCBI taxonomy): domain Eukaryota; kingdom Metazoa; phylum Chordata; class Mammalia; order Carnivora; family Otariidae; genus Zalophus; species Zalophus californianus. Next base: position 92,774,496 of record NC_045602.1, read on the forward strand.
CTTGGCTTTAGCACCCAAATTACACTGTTCACTCTTCCAAATCCAACTTTAAAACCAAAATCACTTCCCCCTTTTCCCTCCTCTCCTCCACTTTTAGACTGGTTATGAGCCTTTGATAGTCAAAAAATGATCAATAATAAGAAAAAACAACTTGGTCCAAATTTAAATGTCATCAGTAGATCTCATGTCCTTCTGCACTTCAAGGAATATTGCAGACACAGGCAGTTAAACAGAACACAAGAGACCTGGACCATCCCGTTTATCTTCTATGATTTTCAGGTTCAGATTTCTGATTAGTAGAGAGGAGATCAAAAAACTCTTTGAAGAAAATAGTTTAGTCAGTGACCAATATGATTGGAAGATGACAGAGATCACTCCTGAGCCTTTTCCATGGTGGGAGGGGAATGCCAGCCTTTCTCTCAAATTATAGAGCAAGACAGTTATTATTTCCAGACAAACAATGAGGCAAATACTGGAACATGTTAAGGTTCCTAAGTAACTACGTTATAGAGATGAAAGGACACTAAGCAGTGAGCTGATGGACCAGGCAGTTCCGGCAGTGCCAGAGGGTGCAGGGTGCCCAGGGGCACTGCCCACCCACACCTGCCCAATGGGCTGCCAGATGTTACCTGGTAAGGTGGGACCTGACTGGGGTTTTCCATTCCTCAACTAGGAGTTCCAGTCTCAGGTGTTCTCAGGGGTAGAACTCCTTGGAGAGCATGAGGACCCGTGCAGTCCTGCTCTCCCACAGGTTTCCTTTTCACTCTATGTGCTCCCTAAAGTCTTCACCCCAAGCTTCAGTATCTAACCAACTCCATCTCTGGGAAGTTTAGATTTAACTTTCAGTTAAGTAACATTTGGAAGGCATCAAAATACAAGCCATGTCTGGGGACTTGGGATTCTAAGAAAAGCATTTCTCTTTTTTCAGCAGATGGCACTGTTGCAGTAAGGCTGTGTTTCTTCTGGTGATGTCAGAGACAAGAAGAAGCAACAAGTCTTAACCGTATAGAATATTTAATTAAGGATCAGATTTAAAAAAATAATTGCCTTAACCAAATGATGGAATAATTTTCACCCAAAATGGAACAAACCAACTTTATGTGTCTCCTGGTAGGATGCACTGGGACATGTTACCTTATGTGGCATTTTTGTTAAAAATGCATATCTGGGAGCACCTGGGTGGCTCAGTCATTAAGCATCTGCCTTTGGCTCAGGTCATGATCTCAGGGTCCTGGGATCGAGCCCTGCATCGGGCTCCCTGCTCAGCAGGAGTCTGCTTCTCCCTCTCCCTCTCCCCCTACTTGTGTTCCTTCTCTCGCTGTGTATCTCTCTGTCAAGTAAATAAATAAAGTCTTTTAAAAAACACATATCTGAATCTAATCCTGAGGAAACATCAGACAAACATAAAGTAAGTGACATTCTGCTCAATAACTGGCTAGGACTTTTCAAAAACATCCAAGTCTGGAAGATAGAGAGTGGTTAGGGTATTGTTCCAGATTAAATGGAACTAAAAGACATAATAACCAAAAGCCATGAATAATCCCTGATTGGATCCTGGACCAAGAAAATAGAACTGCTGTACAGGGCACTGCCAATTATTAGAACAACTGGCAAAATTTGAATGTGAATTATTCCAAATCATAGGACTATAGATAATAAGAGAAAAACCTTGGTTCTTAAGAAATGCACCCTGAAGTAACTGAAGCAACAGGTGTCATAAAATCATGTCTTCATCTTATTCTCAAATGTCTGGGGAAAAAAGTATAGTTTTGTATATTTTGCATATATTGAAATTATATCAAAATAAATTACCAAAAATGTTACATTTTCCCACCTCCTTACTCAACTTCTCCAAACTACTAAAACATGCATACCCAAAGCCAACCCCACTGAGAATAACCCTCATGTCAGTCTTTTCAGCAAGTATGTGAATTGTTTTCCTTACTTACTGTTCCCCTCTGGGTTCTCCTGGTCGTCAATATCTTCAGGGCCAGCCCCTGGAATGTGGTTTGTTTAATGATGTCATCCACTTTGAAATTTCTTACTCTTTAAATATTTCTTGTCAATTCATCTCCAGGAATAGATAATATGCTCAGTTTACTTAAACATGAGAACATGTTTGTAAAACATTAGCAGATTATATAAAATCATAGAATGAATCTTAGAATGTAAGCACCAAAGAAATTTTAGAAGTTATCATACAAATATTGTCCCATCCCTTCCCAGCCCACCTCTTGGTTGATGAACTAAGGGACAATAGAATGACAATCACTTACTCAAGTTTAAAAGGTCACTTAGGTGCAGAATGCCCCAGTTATTGTCCTGGGTCCTCTATGTTGGCCCTTACTTTGTTACTCATACTAGGGAAATAAAGGAGATACAAGGTCAGATGTCAAGGACATGAAGCCACAGGACAACACAATGTGACTCCTATTTCATGACAAGAAATTTGAAATATTCTATTATACTAAAATAAACACATGAGACACCTGGGTGGCTTAGTCAGTTAAGCAACCAACTCTTAATCTCAACTCAGATCTTGATTTCAGTATCTTGAGTTCAAGCCCTGAGTTGGGCTAAAAAAAAAACAAAATAAAACAATAAACACATGCAAAAATTTACTTAAATTTGCAATCTTAAAAACAACACTCTTAAAAGACAATTCATACTTGTCAGGGTTACTTGGAACTGTACCTTCAGGTGCCCCAGGAGGGGAATATCATTGTTCTCTTCTGCTCTACAAGTTCACAGAAATGCTAGGAGACCCTGGGACAATATAACCAGCAGAATGGGAGTTCAACCAATGGCTCAATCTGCAGATCTCCTCTTTGTGGGGCATCATCATGCTAAGCACCCCCTGAATTTCCATTGCACCAGCAAGAGTCCTCCATGCTGCTAACAAAACCAAGACTTTCCGCGCTTAGAGGCACTACCTGTGTGTGGCATTTTCAGGTGTTTGTGTGACCAACAATGGAAGGAAGGGCCTCTTCTGGGACAACTGGCTTTGTGTGTAAAATACCTGCCATCAACCCCCCCCACACACACACACATGCACACATGCATGCACACACGCATACATGTGTGCACACACACACAAACCTGAACTGTGTTCTCCCCTCTCTGGTCTGAGGTATTTGAAAACCTGGAGCTTATCAGGCTCCGCATGTTGGAAATCCAGAGGGGCTTCCCTTGTTAATCTTTAGGCAAATATTTTCTCTGCTCTGCTAACTTCATGGTGAGTTACTGGTCTTGTGCCTCTGTGATGAATTGAAGTAAGCCTACTTGGGTGGCAAGGGCACCAGTGCTTTCCATCAGCAGGGAGCCTTTCCATCGACTGTGGTGGGGTCTGCCCTGGGCTCCTTCTCCCTGCACCAGCCTCCCAGATGAGAAAGGACAAAGTGCTTCTACTACCTTCAAGGTAAACTACGCAAGGACCATGGAGGGCAGCCTGTAGGGTGGATGATCTCCATTCATGGATCAGAGAGGGTTGGTGCTCCAGGCTAGTGTTCCAGGCATGCTCTTCTCACCCATTCCCTGCCTCCCTCTTAAATTTTGGTTCTAAGAGACAGGAAGCTGCTGGCCCCTCACTGTTTCTGTGATTACTCTTGGTCTTTGCAGCTGGCTCACTCACTGAGTTAGACCAACCAGGTTTCTGAACTGGAGCACCTCACACTTTGGCTTCTTGTGTGTTTTGACTTAGCTCTGTGTCTGAAATAGTCTTGCATTTTCTCTATGAAATGCCTCTACACACACACACACACACACACACACACACACACATCTATTCTGCTTCTGCTCTCCCACTCCACCGCCCCCCACCCCCAGGTTACTAACTGAGATTCTCACTGCTTTCTTGGCCACCAAAGCCATTTTACCTTCCTGCCATTAGGGGGCATATCTTACAATGCCAAACAAATTCTCTTTCAGGTCTTCTGGTAAGCAATTTTGTTGCCACCATTGACATTTTGCTAAAGCAGAGGAATTGTTTAATCTGGCATTGGCAACATCTGTTTCTACCATACCACTCCCACAGGTACCAACCTGAATCACATTGTATACAGCAAATGGGGGGTTGGCGTGGAGAGCTGGTGGCATGTGTTTGTAATACCCAAAAGTGGAAGAGACTGTGTCTCAAATTGGGTAATCCTCAAAGCAACCCTGAAACAAGGACTTGGGGACAGGTAGTTGATTTAAGAAGTGATCCATTATCTGGAGATGGGGAATTGGGAAGCATGACAGGGAAGGAGAACATGCCAATAACAAGGGTGTTAATCTTGGGGCGCCTGATGGCTCAGTCAGTTAAGCATCCAGCTCTTGGTTTTGGCTTAGGTCATGATCTCATGGGTCATGAGATTGAGTCCTGAGTCTGGCTCTGTACTCAGTGGGGAATCTGCTTGAAGACTCTCTCCCTCTGCCCTTCCCCCAATTTGTGCATGTGTGCACTCTTTCTCTCTCTCTCAAATAAATAAATCTTAAAAAAAAGAGAATGTTTATCAGAGTGCTGCTGCTATGAGAAGGTGGACTTCAACCCTCCTAAGACAGGACATACCTCAGAATGAGTAGAACACAATTCTGTTGCCCCACCAAGAGGCTTCAAGGAAGCTGGGGAGTTTACCCCCAACTCCCATCTGTTAGTGGTTTAGGGTTGCTCCAAGGCTGGGGGGAACATTAACTTGTGCTGTCCACAAACCAGTGGAGAACTGGCTGGTGGCAGGGAAGAAAGGTCAGGAAAGGCAGAACACAGAGTTGTCTTGTCTGGGCTTTGCTTCCCAAGTGGGGGCCTGAATAGGTGACGAGAGCCAGAGTTCTTTTGACTCCCTTGGCATGACATGAAATCAGCAGAATTTAAAAAGCCTTCCAATGGTATTTAGATAGATGAGCTAGTGGGAACACTCACAGAGCCTCCAAGCACCCCAGTGGTCCTGGTAAAGGCCAGTTGCTTCTCCATGTGGCTGAGGACAGGTGGAAGCAACTGATAGGGATAGAGTGCAAGAGGCCTTAAAGGCAGGAAGATAGAACAGAGCCAAATCCATGTGGCAGGAGGACTGAAGTCATCATGGGGCAGTAAGCATATTGCTAGGTGCTGCTGGAAGGGATGCTGATGAGTAAAGGCGCAAACAGGCGCTGTTGCTCAGCAGCTGCAGTGGACAGGTGCTTGCCACTGGTCAGGTCCTCACCTTCTACTCCTGGTAATCAATGCCATGTAAGTTTCTTGGAATTTAAACACAACCCCAGAGAGAGAAGCAGAGATGAGAGAGGAAAGGACTGAATCAATGGAGATCACCCACAATTGGTTGAGATTAACCTCTTGTTACTTGATGAAATGAGGCACCAGACAAAAGTTAAGCTTAGTAATAGAAAAATAAAGTTCCCTTTTTTTTTCATACCTGGATTTGGGGCCTGAAAAATTCATTACTACTCTACCTGGTATGGTCCTAATTCCTCTCTTTGGTCTTGAATTTTAACAGCTCAAGTACATTTGGATTTTTTAGTTTGAATTTGGTTTGCAATTAGGTTGGGTGTTCCCACTTGCAGACCCTGAGACAATGATTTGAGTGCCAGTACTTAATTTGGGAGTGATCCCTGAAACCACTCATAAAGGAGTATGGAAATGAAACAGGGAAGGGAAGATAGCAAATAAAGGGTGTGGATCAAATCCGTTTCTACATTAATCCTGCTGAAGACCTCTGTGAGACTGTGTCAAATGTGACTCAGCATTGCCAAATCCATCAGTTACATTGGCAAACCCACCAACTCCCATTAGGTACTATATGAGGGCTGCTCCTGGCAGATAGACATGAACTCTCCAGCCTTTCTTGCCTGCCCCAAGCATGGGTTAAGAAGCTGTGAGGCAGAAAAAGCTCTCAGGCAGAGTTACAGTGCTTGAAGTAAGAAGCCAGCAATGGTACAGAAGGAGGGTGTGCCAAGGGGGTGTGGAGGGAGCACTGGCAGCATCAATACTAGTAAGGCTAAATCATATCCTATCACAATAACAGAAAATGGTGTAGATCACCCCCTGGATGTCATATCATCAGTTTACTCTAGGTGTATTTTTCTCCCAACTTCAGACTCAATGTGGCAAAATGAGGGGGGGGGGGGGAAATCTTCAGCAGGATAACAAATCCCAATCCACTTTGTATGGTCTTACAAACCATTTTATTCCACCAATGGACCATGTCAACAAGTGACAGATGGCACAGTGAGAAATGGTACTTGGAGCCTGATTCGGGGAACATGAGGAGGCAATTTTTGCATCCTAGGAGGTAATTATGCTAGAGTTACAGAGCAATAAATTTGGAGATATACAAGGTTAATAATCCCCCACTTAAGACTTCCCTTGACTGGTATGACACAACCCACTGGAGGCTTCCCCCCTGAGTAACTGGAAGATTCAAGAAGCCACACTAACTGAGCTTGTCCAGCTTGATATCTCCTGGCACCTTTTTCTTGTCCCCAGGCCTTGTTTCTTTTTACTAGACTTTTTCTCTTCAGTCTGTTTCTCTCATTTACACTCCAGATTACAACCATCACCAACAGACTAATGACCCCGCTTCCATTTAATCCTCAGCCCAGAATTATGTTTAAGCCTCTCACCAACCCTCCTAACACAAACACACATCCCATTTTATTATCTTGCACTCCACAGCTGCCCTTCCATCCATATTCCCAGCTGGATGCATGGACCTGTCCCTTGTCTGATCAGCAAGAGTAAGACATGGTCCTGCATGCCTCCCTCACTCCACCCAAGCACTCAGGCCCTGAGCCCCATGGATCTATGGCCATAAAGGTTTTTAGTGCATCTGCCCCAACTCAATTTTCATTGAGTTGTTACATTGAGTTCATTCATTCATTCATTCATTCATTGAGTTGTTAAAACTCAATTGTAATTACTGTGGCGGCACCCTAAGTCATCTCCTGCATCTGGTTTCATCTTTGTTCTAGTCCATTTTCCACACACTTCCAGGCTCTTTCTAAAATGTGAGGATTGCATGCACCTCTCTTGCTTAAAAATAATGGTCGCTTTAGCTTTTCAGCCCCAGTCCATCTGCCTCCTCCCCATTTACTACACAAGACTGGGAACTACCCCCACCATCTCTCTGCCTGTTTCTCTCATCTCTTTCCTTCTCTGTGTCTATCCCCTTCTCTCTCTCTCTCTCTCACACACACATATGTATGGGCATGCATGTGCACACACACACACACACACACACACACACACACACACACACACACCCCTCCACCTCATTGTCCCTGAGGCTCTCAGTCAAATGCGCTGGTCTTTCCCTTTGTCATTGTTCTATATCTAAACCTCAAGGTTGACCTCACTTGTCACCTCCTTTGGGAAAAGCATTCCCAGACAGACCCTCTAACTCTTCTAGACTCAATTAGATGCCTTTTTTCAATGCTTCCATGAGATCCTCTGCATCTTTTAAGGAATATCTATGACACTATACTGCAATCGTCTAATTGTGGTCTCATTCAGAGCAGGCGCCATGTGTTTCAATCTTGATTTTCCCAACCTGTAGCATAGCACTGGGCACAGGGGTGGAGCTTCCAGAATGTTTGATGAATAAATGAAAAAAAATGGATGAATGAATGAATGACAACGGACAGTACTGGGCATGGAAGTGGAGAGTCTGACAATGGGCCACATGCACATGTTTCACTCTTTTTCTTTCCTGCATGTTTCTGCTAGAACCTGCTCAAAGCATCCAAGATCCAGGGCTGACCCAGGCCTCCAGAGTGCCTCCAAAGTCTGCTCTGAGTAAGAATGGGGAGGAATGCTGACTTTGCCTCGACTATGGAAGACTTTAAAAAAGTTCCAGAAAATTGATTTTTTCCAGGCCTGAATGGCTTGGCATAAAAGCCAGACAGATTTTATTGAATCTGGTCCTAAATGGTTAGATTTTTGACCTTCACAACGTGGCCAATAGATTCAACCATGAATACATTTTGTTTTTTCATTTTTGCCACATGGGCTGGCTTTCACAGATTGGCCAGTAGGTTCAGCCACCACTGTTTCTTCCCTAGCATCTGTTTCCCTCTTCCTGTGGCATCTATAATTGTGAATAAGTTGTGGGTGCATTTTTGAGGAATGGCGCAGTGGCATGCACTACAGGAAATGTGTGCCCGCTGGTGCTGAGTTGCTGTTTATGTTTGTCAGTGGTCCCTGTAATTGGAAGGCTGTATTGCCTTGCAATTATGCAAAGGGTAATAAAAAGAAAATTAGGGAAAACATATGAGTATAACATCAGATCTAGACCGCTGATATTTTGTAATTTTACACAAATACAATACAGATTTTTTCCCCCAAAATCCACTCAACTGTAGTGAATACTGAACAGAAAAAGCTCAAAAACCTCCCTTTAAACCCAGGCACAAATGAATATCTAATCTTTTGGTCTTTGAACATGATACAGTCCACTGTAAGCACCAATTCAATTAAGGCAGAAATCCTAGGTCGTCATTTCTTCTGATGAAAAGCATTAATTAAGAGGAATCAGAAGGCAGCATGCTACAAGGAAAGCAGATACCTTTTATGGCCACAGGGATTCCACACATCTTCTTATGATTGTCTCTGAGGTACACCTCATGCATTCAGCCTTCACTGCTCAGACACTACCTATTGTAGAAAGAAAAGGAAAGAAACTCGCTCCTGCTGAGAAGGTGCAAGGTTTAACTTTTTAGAAAGGAGAAAACAATCTGAACATCCATCTTATCAAAATAAAAACTGAAAATTAAGATTTTTAACTGACAGTCCCCTTTAGGTTCAGCAAAATAATATCATTGAAAGAGGTTATTTCTTGGAAACTTATTGTGAATAAGATGAATTATGAATTACCAAGTATTTCTTACTATAGACATCTTGTGAAATTTTATTTTTTTAATTTAACTTAGCACTCCTTTATATTATATTTTATGATATGAAAACCCCTTGGAGGAGACAGATATATACCTATAAGTGTTCTCACAATTCAAAACACTGTGTTTTTTAGACAGCATCTTACTGCCTGCTTGCATGCCCACATATGTTTCCAACATGCTTCTAGCATGTTTCTCTTGCTGCACAATTATAGGACTTGCAGCACAGTTCCATAGCTAAGCATAAAAAACAAAAGCTATGTATTGTGGCCCTTATCAATGATACCAGCCAAGGTTTCAATATCCTACTCATTTATTATGGTGATGGGGAAAGAAGTGCCTATGTTATTATCTATGTGTTTCTTTGTACTTAAAATCTTTAGTTTTACTAAAAAAAGCAAAAGCTTTTTCGTATTGATTTATTGCTTTGTTGGCTTTTTATCCTCACAATCCTGTCTTCAAGGGCAACATGTGGAATTCTGAAGGATCACTGTGTCCTGAGACAGTGGGCTGCTTCCTCTGGCTGTGACGTTCTCCTTTCTGGAGGAGGCGTTCTTGTCCTCTTTGACTCCCACCCATGTCTTTTCCAGAATGTTCCTTATGTGAACCAGAATAAGGATAAAGGGCTAACCTCCCTGACCCTGAGCTTAGCTCTTGATCTCTATAAGCAAATTAGTTGCCTGCTCCTAGAACCAACTGGAAACGACCTAGATGAAGTACGACCCTAACATTTTTTTGGCAGTCTGTAGGGTTTCTGACCTTCTTTAGACTTAACGTGCTTAGCATCTGGACTGGCTTAACTTTCCCTCAGCAATGTTTTGGATACTTTAATGGATAGGAAGTGCCTTCTCATTTTCTCTCCTTTGGGGAACTAAGACTCACACACAGATTTTCCTCTCAGGTTTGAGTGAGAGGCCTCGAGTCAAAGCCAGGGTTTTTCCTCCGCTGAAACATGCACAATGCCCAATGTCCAGCAATTTGCTTCTGATGAAGGTGGAGGGCAGCAGATAGGTTTGGTGTATGTAGAGCATTTAGGGAAATGAACAGTCACCTTCTGCTCACAAGCCTCCCATACAGGTGACAGGGGGAAAGGGGAGCAAGAGATTAGACGTCCTGCTTCATTATAATTATTTTTAAATGTATGATTCTTGTCCCTTTCAGTTTTGAAGGGGTGTTCTTAAAAGTATTTTTCTTGGCTACCAGCTAAGGTTTGTTGAAAACCAAAGCCAAAGTTAGGGGAAAATTTAGAGGATAGGGAAACATATGGCCTCCTGGGGCCAGTAACACTCATTTCCTGCTCTTCTGCAGACACTGAAGATGGAGAATATTTCAGAATTGGTCTTCTTCAGCCAGCAGAGGAGATGGCTAGTTGGCAGATGGATTAAAAGATCCTACGTTGATTTAAAAAATAGGTAAAGGACCTGAATAGACATCTTTTCAAAGAAGACATAAAAATGACCAACAGTCACGTAAAAAAGATACTTAATATCACTAATCATCAGGAAAATGCAAATAAAAACCACAATGAGGTATCATCTCACATCTGTCAGAATGGCTAAAATCAAAAACACAGGAAACAGCAAGTGTTGACAAGGATGTGGAGCAAGAGGAACACTCGTGCACTGTTGGTAGGAAAGCAAACTGGTACAGCCACTGTGGGAAACAGTATGGTGGTTCCTCAAAAAGTTAAAAATAAAACTATCCTATGATCCAGCAATTGCACTACTGGGTATTTACCCAAAGAAAATGAAAACACTAATTCAAAAAGATATTTGCACCCCTATGTTCATTGTAACATTAATTACAATAGCCAAGATATTCGCAATCCAGTGTCTATCAATAGATGAATGGATGATGATGTGATATAAATATATATAATGGAATAATATACAATATATAAATATACATAATGGAGTATTATTCAACCATGAAAAAAGAATGAAATCTTGCAATTTGCAACAACATGAATGTAGAGGATACAATGCTAAGTGAAATGAAAGAGAATAAGAGAAAATTACCATATTATTTTATTCATTGGGAAACTTAAAATTCAAAACAAAGAAAAAAGAGACAAACAAAAAAAGTAAACTTTTAAATACAGAGAATAAACTGGTGATTGCCAGAGGGAGGGTAGGTGGGGGACGGGTGACATTAAGAGTACACTTATCATGATGAGGACTGAGTAGTGTACAGAATTGTTGAATCACAATATTGTATACCTGAAACTAATATAATACTGTATGTTAATTATACTTCAATAAAAAATAAATAATGAAACTCAAAAAAAAGAATATGAAAAAGATCTCACAGTGAAATCAACTACAACCAAATGCAAAGAGGATTCCTTTCCCTATTTTATGTGGAAACAACCACAGAATGAGAAAGAAAAGCTCCTCAAAAAGGAACATGAGATCTAGTCTCTCAAAGGAAAACAAAATCTTTAAGAAGCTATGAAGCCCCAAGACCAATGGCCAGTGCCTGCAGGTGGGAGCTCTGAGGTAGAGAGCTGACCCCAGCTAGGAACCTTCTGGGGGATAGCTTCAGCACTCTGGAGCTTCTTTACACTTCTCTGCCCAGCAGAAACCCAAGGAGTTCAGAAACCCAAGGGGACTTTTTGGGAAAATGACATGAGCTTTGCTCCTTGATTTTTCTGCTTCAACATCAGTAACAGAGCCAAAGAGCCCATGTTCCAAATGCCACTAGAGGCCTTTTCCCCAAGGCCACCTGCTGTACAAGCTGAAAGGTTGAATGTCAAAGGGCATCCCCACTTTGGAGGATACTCAAGAACTTCAAAATACCCAGGAACTTTGACAGAAGACAGAGGGGGGAAAGAAGGAACAGAGAGGAGTGGTGGGAAATCCATTTCCAGAGTAAGTAGAATTGAATGGAAATCATTTCAAAAAAGAATGAAACATGCCTAGATGTACAGAACAAACCAAGGCTGCCAAGCCAAATATGTTTGGCTTTCTTGCTGAAACACTTTTTATTAGATTCTCATCATAATAATTAATGGTCTCATACAAATTTAGTCAAACAACTCATATCAATTCCCACTTCTGTTATATTTTTGGTGTTGTTTTTTATTTTTACTTAATTTCAGAGGTATAATTTAATGATTCATCAGTTGCATGTAACACCCAATGCTCATTACATCAAGTGCCGTCCTTAATGCCCATCACCCAGTTATCCCTTCCCCCACCACCTCCCCTCCAGCAACCCTATTTGTTTCCTAGAGCTCAGTGTAGTACTGGAAGTCCTAGCCTTGGCAATCAGACAACAAAAAGAAATAAAAGGCATCCAAATTGGCAAAGAAGAAGTCAAACTCTCACTCTTCGCAGACAACATGATACTCTACGTAGAAAACCCAAAAGACTCCACCCCAAAACTGCTGGAACTGATACAGGGATTCAGCAAAGTCACAAGATATAAAATCAATGCACAGAAGCCAGTGCATTTCTATACACTAACAATGAGGCAGAAGAAAGAGAAATCAAGGAATTGATCCCATTTACAATTGCACCAAAAACCGTAAGATACCTAGGAATAAACCTAACCAAAAAGGTAAAGGATCTGTACTCTGGAAACTATAGAATACTCATGAAAGAAATTGAGGAACCCACTTCTGTTATTTTAAAGGTACAGTCTTGGTCACATCCATCTAATGTTTAAATGTTTTTTCTTTGAAAAATCAGTGCATTGAGTTTCATATTTGTATTTTTAAATGAATTATGGGTCAACAAAATTCCATGCCTGAGAAACTTCTCAATGTATGGTTATGAAATTTTATGTTTACTTTTATTCAGATAAATGTTCTCTAATTTTTAAAGTATATTTAGATCAATAGAGGATGCGTCCAATTATTTGAAATTGGTGGATTTTTTTTAAAGATTTTATTTATTTGTTTGACAGAGAGACAGCGAAAGAGGGAACACAAGCAGTGGGAATGGGAGAGGGAGAAGCAGGCCTCCCGCCGAGCAGGGAGCCCAACGCAGGGCTCAATCCCAGGACCCTGGGATCATGACCTGAGCCAAAGGCAGATGCATAACGACTGAGCCAGCCAGGTGCCCCAAAATTTGTGGATTTTTGTAAGCTTGAGAGATACAACTTCATTGTCACAGAAGAGAAAGGAAACAGAAGAAAGAAGGAAAAGTATAAAGTGAGACAAAGAAATCTTGTACTGAGAGTTGGTGGAGATTTGGAGGAATTTTTCAGGTACAGGACAAGATTTGCTCTTGACAAAGACATACTCAGAACTCAGACTTTGTCCAACACATAGATAGACTTAGGTGTCTAATCATGAAATGATTTTAAAAATTAAATGAGTAGCTCATGACAGTGTCAAAATTTGGGCACATGGGTGGCTCAGTTGGTTAAGAGTCTGCCTTTGGCTCAGGTCATGATTGCAGGGTCCTGGGATTCAGTCCCATGTCAGGCTCCTTGCTTAGCAAGGAGCCTGCTTCCAACCTCTGCCTGCCTCTCCCTCCGCTTGTGCTCTCCCTTTCTCTCTCTGGCAAATAAATAAATAAATAAAATCTTTTAAAAAAGTGTCAAAATTTGCCATAGTGGTGATTAATGACTACAATAAAGATTTATTGATCTCAAATTCTAAATTTAAATAATACTAAGTTAACTGGTGAAGGAAAATAAAAATTCCAAAGATAAAAATTCCAAAAACAAAAATGGACCTTAAATTACTAAAAATTTACCTTTAAAGGGGAAACAAAATATTTGAAAATATTAGCTCCATTGTATCCCTTGATGCATTGCTTTTTGAACTTTTTAGCCCCTTCCTTGATTGGAATACTGTAAGGTGTCCAACATGTGAAAAAAATTAATGTGAATTGCTGTGGCTGCAGCAGAATCCCAGAAACCACAGTCCTCATCTCCATGGCTGAGGTTCCCAAGGCACTGTGCTCCCCCTGCCCTTATACCATGAGTTAGTTATGCTGGTATATCTCATTTTATTGCACTTCACTTTATTGCACTTCACAGATATTGCATTTTTTTTTTTTTACAAATTGAAGGTTTGTGGCAACCCTGAATCAAGCAGGTCTGTGGGCATCATTTTTCCAACAGCATTTGCTCACTTCGTGTGTCTGTATCACATTTTAGTGATTCTCACAATATCTCAAACTTTTTCATTATTATATTATTATCTGAGTTATTGTGACCTGTGATCAGTGATTATGACTCACTGGAAGCTCAGGGATGGTTAGCATTTTCTAAACAATAAAGTATTTTTAAATTAGAAGTATGTATTTTTTTTTGACATAGTGCTATCACACACTTATAGACTCCAGGATAATATCAACATAACTTTGGTATGCACTGGGAAACCAAAAAAATTGACTCACTTTATTGTGATATTTACTTTATGGCAGTGTTCTGAAACTGAACCCACAACATCTCCAATGTATGCCTGTATTCAAAATCATTCATGAATATGGAGGGAAAAACCAATACTAACAAATAAACCATAATAAGTGAAGGGTATTTTTTTTATATTTCCCAACTTATTTCTTATTTTTTTATTTTTTATTGTTATGTTAATCACCATAAATTACATCATTAGTTTTTTTTTAAAAGATTTTATTTATTCGACAGAGGAGACAGCGAGAGAGGGAACACAAGCAGGGGGAGTGGGAGAGGGAGAAGCAGGGTTCCTGCCGAGCAGGTACCCTGATGCGGAGCTCGATCCCAGGACCCTGAGATCATGACCTGAGCCGAAGGCAGTCGTTTAACCAACTGAGCCACCCAGGCGCCCTACATCATTAGTTTTTGATGTAGTGTTCCATGATTCATTGTTTGTGCATAACACCCAGTGCTCCACGCAGAACGTGCCCTCTTTAATACCCATCACCAGTCTAACCCATCTCCCCACCCCCCTCCCCTCTAGAACCCTCAGTTTGTTTTTCAGAGTCCATCGCCTCTCATGGTTCATTTCCCCCTCCGATTTACTCCCCTTCATTCTTCCCTTCCTGCCATCTTCTTCTATTTTTTTTAACATATATTGCATTATTTGTTTCAGAGGTACAGATCTGTGATTCAACAGTCTTGCACAATTCACAGTGCTCACCATAGCACATACCTTCCCCAATGTCTGTCACCCAGCTACCCCATCCCTCCCACCCCCCCACCACTCCAACAACCTCAGTTTATTTCCTAAGATTAAGAATTCCTCATATCAGTGAGGTCATATGACACATGTCTTTCTCTGATTGACTTATTTCATTCAGCATAACACCCTCCAGTTCCATCCATGTCGTTGCAAATGGCAAGATCTCATTCCTTTTGATGGCTGCATAATATTCCATTGTGTATATATACCACATCTTCTTTATCCATTCATCTGTCGGTGGACATCTTGGCTCTTTCCACAGTTTGGCTATTGTGGACATTGCTGCTCTAAACATCGGGGTGCACATACCCCTTCGAATCCCTACATTTATATCTTTGTGGTAAATACCCAGTAGTGCAATTGCTGGATCGTATGGTAGCTCTATTTTCAACCATTTGAGGAACCTCCATACTGTTTTCCAGAGTGGTTGCACAAGCTTGCCTTCCCACCAACAGTGTAGGAGGGTTGAGGGGTATTTCTATATATTACTGTAGTCTGTATTCTAGGATGTATTATTAAAAAGGAAAAAAATAAAGTACAGAAAAAATGCATTTTATTCTCATGATATCCAGGAAAGAAAAATAATATTAATACCTGCTTATGTAGATTTTCTTTTTTAAAAAGCACTAGAAAAATAAAATTAAAAAAGGTAAATGTTGACCTATGGGGGAGGAGTACCATAAGGTGGAGGATACAGGGTTAGAAATTAAACTGCTTTGAATTCATTTTGTTTTGTAGATTTGATTTTGAAACCATATAAATATTTGTATATAATTTGAATAAACAAAATAATCCCTAAAAAATCAAAGACGATTGTGTAATTAGTGGCATAAACACTCTGAGAGGAACTATAGCCACTTTAACACATTATTTGACTGTACTTCATTAGTTGGATATCACCTAAGGACAAAAAGAACTAAAAAACAATTTAAAGAGATTTTTTTCTATTATTGTATTATTGGTTATATTGATGGTGTTGTATGTGTTTTGGGGGATAAAATACATTGCTGTGCTGATCTTGGGGAGGAGAATAAGGCTTTCCAATATGACCTCATGATGTATATATCTTTAAAAAAAAGAGCATTTCCTGAATAAGGCTTTACAATAATCTCATGATATATTTTATCTTAAAAAAAAAATCCTAGTTGTATAAACTAAAAAGGACTAGATACAATGATATGCCCAAGAAAAATAAGCAAACCTATCAACCAAACTATGATCTTTCGATACCATTTCTCATTAAAAGGAACATTCCTTTGGAAAATGAGTGCAGGTCTTGTACAAGAACTGTACAAAATGAACCTGAGATACACTAGTACGTGAAAAAGTAAGAATGTAATTAGAGTTTCTGGAATGACTATATGAGGACTTCTACAGATTCTCCCCAGAGTGAAACTATTTAACTTGTAAAAATTATAAATCATAATCATTTGAAGTCTCTGGAAATTGACCTAGGTTCATACAGCATAGTGGAAGCACTTATTCAATAAAACACACTAAACCTTGCAAGGAAGACTGGGCATCTATGGTGTTTGAGTCAGGACTTGTTTCCATCAACTACCCCCAACCCCATTTGTGTTACTGAAGCTCTACTCCTGGTAGGCGTGACCAAGAGGATGGGGGCTCCTTTTATCCTTGCCCAGCTTCCAGTTATAGGACTATGATTTCACCTCAACAGGGGTTGCCAGGATTTCTCCTTCCCTTTATTCTAGGAGGGTGAAGCCAAGAAGACTGGGGTTCCCTCACCGCAGCCAGCTCCCACCCCCCTGATGGAGAATCTATCCAAGTCCTTGTAGACCAAGAATACTGGGGCTTTCGTCACTGCGCCTCCCTAGTTTCTGCTTGTATGACCTAGGTTCAACTTGGGAGGGGCAAGCTGAGAATACTACTGGCTATACAAATCTCACTCCTAAGGTGCAGGTGTCATTCTGGAAGAAGTAGACCACACCTCTATATCCATTTCTGATGCAATAATGCACCAAAGTTCTGCTCATGGGGAGAGGAAAGATGGAAATCCTGATAATTTCACAGATCTGTTAAGGGGATAATTTTATTGGGAATAAGACCTGGAGAAACTCGTGTCTTAAGGCATTATTGAAAATAATGGAGATCTTAGTGATCAGAAAGCTCAATAAAACTAGTTGCAAGAAACAAAATAGCTGACCAGTCTGAAGTTTAACAGAGGGAACATGGAAATAGACAGGGTTGTTTTTGTTTGTTTGTGATTTTGTTTTTGTTTTTGTTTTTGTTTTTTTAGTTAGGAAATAAAATATATATAATTATTTTTATAATACAAATTACAGAATTTATCACATTGATAAAATGGAGAAATGGGTTTTAAAACTTGAGAAATGCCAAACAGATGCTAGAGAGATCCCAGTTTCTAGGTATTCCCTGAGTTCAGTAGAAGTCATTTCTCTTCCAAAAGAGACCCTGTGGTCATAGGGTCCAGTTAGAGGCAGCAACCCTGGAAAAGTGACAGGAATATTATTCTCCTGGCTGAATCCACCCCCTGGCTATTTGGCACTTGGCAACCTGGCAAGTGTTTTACATTCAAAAGGTCAAGCTCTGAGTGAATCTGCCCAGAGACTCTAGTACCTCTCATGCCTGGATGTGCAGGCCTCACATCAGTCCCCTGCCCCTGCCATTCTGACAGCCCTGGAAGAAGTGACCCAGGTCCCTGGTTTGGGCTGTCAGCACAATGACGGCAGCCCTTTTACTGAAGGTCAAACTCTAATTCTCACTCCAGGGAGCCTTCCTCCACTCTCTTTCTCTCTTTCAGCTTGTCTACCTTAATAATTGTTGGGATTTTTCTAGACAGGGTTTTGTTTTGTTTTGTTTTGTTTGTTTGTTTAGTGGTCCCTGCTAAGATCACATCTATCCCCTGGGTTCCAAAGACTGTACACACATGAGGCTGCATCCATTCAAGAGCAACCAGATTAGGCACCTGAGAACAACTGGTCTCTGGTTAAATGTGGGGTGGGCTTGAAATAATTCCCCAAGGTACTCACAGATCCATCAGCAAAATACAAAAGTCTTACCAGTTGGAAGGGCACAAACTCTGACCAATGACTGAATGAACATTAAGTTATGCCATTGGTGACTTCTAGGAATCCAGCCTTAAAAACAAAAACAAGTGTGGGGGGAAACTGAGCAGTGACCTCACAGGCAGCCCACTTTGGAAGAAGTAGATTTCAAGTATTAGTCCAAGCAAACACTACACAAATAAATTAACAAAAACCAGCAACATTAACAAGCCTCTGGGGAGGAAAAGAGAGCACTAATCAGATCCAGAATTGCTAAAATATATTATTTAAAATGTTCACTTTTCAGGGGAAAAGAAAAGAGACATGCAAATAAACAGGATAGTGTGACCCTTATACACAAAAATATTGAGCAATAGAAATTGCCTTTGAGAGGGTCCAAGACGTTGAATGTAGCAGACAAAATTCTTCAAAGCAGCTATTATAGTAACTTGAAAGAATGAAAGGAAACCATGTTTAGAGAATTCAGGGAAGGTGTGACAACAGTGACTTATCAAGTAGAGATTATCAATAAAGAGAAACTATGTTAAAAACAATGTAAATTCTGGCATTGAAAAGTACAGTATCTACTATTAAAAATTCATAGAAGGGTTCAAATAAGGTCCCTCAAATAAGGGCCCACATTTAACCAGAGACCTTGAGCTGCTAAGGGAAAAGAAAAGAATTGGAAAACTGGAATCCTCAGAGTTATGGTAAACCTGTCAACATACCAATATTCATGTAATGAGAGTATCAGAAGAGGAGAGTTAAAAAGGGACAGAAAAAATATTTAAAGAAATAATGGCTGAAAACTTCCACATATGAAGAAAACCATTAATCTGTATAACTAAAAGCTCAACAAATTCCAAGCAGGATAAACACAAAAAGATCCACACTCAGATATGTCATAGTCAAAATGTTTCAGGACAATGACAAAGATAAAATCTTAAAGGCAATAGGGTAAAAACATATCTTCACATACAAGGGAACCCCAAAAAGATTAACAAGTGACTTTTTTATCAGAAATTATAGAGGATTAAAAAAATGAAATTATGGAGGGTAGAAGGCAGTGGGACAACATATTCAAAGTGTGGGGATGGGGGTTGTGAAATCTGTCATCCAGGAATCTTATATCCAGCAAAACTATCTTTTTTTTTATACATTCCCTCAACCACCCCTCAACAGAATGACTAGGAGAAGGAACCCCCAAAATAGGAAAGACTCAGAGACTATAACTTATGCCACAGATTTAGAATGGATGGAGAGATGCAGAGCTTCCAAGACCAGCAGAAACTGAAAGAATATGTGACCACTAAGCCAGCCTTGCAAGAAATATTAAGGAAGGTGTTCTATAAAAGGAGAAAGACCCCAAGAGTGATATAGAAAAGAAATTTACAGGGACAATATATAAAAACAACGTCTTCGAGGGCAGAGCAAGATGGCGGAGGAGTAGGAGACCTAGATTTCCTCTGGTCTCAGGAATTCAGCTGAATAGAGATCAAACCATTCTGAACACCTACGAACTCAACAGGAGATCGAAGAGGAGAGTAGCAACAACTCTCTGAACAGAGAAGCGACCACTTACTGGAAGGTAGGACGTGTGGAGAAGTGAATCTGAGGTGATATTCGGGAGGATAGACGGCGGGGGAGGGGCCTCCGCCAGCCGCTTCTGGCAAGTGATAGAGCTGCGGAGCACAAAATCGGACCTTTTAGAAGTTGGCTCGGCTGAGGGACGTCGCTGCAGTGGCTAAGCAGGGGGTGGAACCCTTGGGGGACAGTGTGGTCTCAGGACCCTTGGGGTCACAGAAAGACCGGGGGTGCCTGAGTGTGGCAGAGCTCCCAGGTATTGGAGTGGGGAAGCCGGCTGCAGAGACGGGGCCGAGGCGCGGGCTCTCAGCTCAGGGTTGCCATAAACAGTGATCCGTGGCACAGTCGGGCCACTGCTCCTCCAGCAGGGACCCAACAAGCGGCAGAGCTGGGGAGACTCCCCTTTCTTCCCGGGGAGGAGCGGCACAGGAACGCACCACAGGGATCTGCTGGGTTTGGAGACTCCACACGGGGTCGGGTGCCAGAGATAGCAACGCTCGGTCACAGGCCGGGTGAGCACGGAGTGTGGCCGGAGACCAGGGAGACGGGAGTGACTGCTTTTCTCTGGGGGCACACTGAGGAGCGGGGACCCGAGTTCTCGGCTCCTCCGGGTGGAGATTGGGAGGCCACCATTTTTGCCCTAGTCCTCCAAAACTGTACCGAGAGCTTGCAGGGAACAAAAGCTCCTGAGAGCAAACCCGAGCAACTTCCTTAGCCCGAACCGACAAGGGCGGGGCAATTCAGCCTCCAGAAAAGACATTTGGAAACCACAGCAACAGGCCCCTCCCCAAGAAGATCAGCACGAACAGCCATCAAGCCAAGACCAAGTTTACCGATCAAGGAGAACGGGAGAAGTCCAGCGCTAGGGGAATACTGCACACAGAATTCATGGCTTTTTTTTACCATGATTCATTAGTTCATCAAAGATAATTTTTGTTAACTGTTTTTTATTTATTTATTTCCCTTTTTCAACCAACATCTTATCAATTCTTTTTTTTTTTAAAAAAATGTTTTATTTTTCATTTTTAGAGTCATATTTTATCCCTTTTAGTAGTTACCCTTATTTTTGGCATATATATATAAGTTGTTCTCTCTTTAAAATTTTGAGATACAGTTTCTTCTAACAGATAAAAATATACCCTAAATCACTAGTGTATAGCTTTGTTCTAGTCTCCTGCCTGACCACATTCTCTCCCTTTTTCCTTTTTTTTTCTTAAATCTTCTTTCTTTTTTCAAACAACTTCTTATCGTATCAAGTCCTTTTATAAAATCTTTTATAATTTTCATCTTTACAGTCATCTTTCATCCCTTCATTGTATCAACCCTTATTTTGTACATATATGTCTTTATTCCTTTAAAATTTTAGGAGGCACTTTTTTCTAACAGACCAAAATACGCCCAAAATCTAGTGTGTGGCACTGATCTGTGCACTAGCCTGATCATATTTGATCATATTCTGCTTTTTTGTATTGTTCTGTTTTTGTTTTTATCTTTTTTCTTTTTTTTTTTCTCTTTCTCTTTTCTTTCTTTCCCTTTCTTTTCCCCTGGTTTCAGGTCTTTTCTGATTTGTATACAGTATATTTGCTGGGGATGTTGTAAACCTGTTAGCATTTTGTTCTCTCAGTCATCTATTCTCCTCTGGACAAAATGACAAGATGAAAAAAATCACCTCAGCAAAAAGAACAAGAGGTAGTACCGTCAGCCAGGGACCTACTCAATACGGACATTAGTACGATGTCAGACCTAGAGTTCAGAATCACGACTTTAAAGATACTAGCTGGGCTTGAAAAAAGCGTGGAAGTTATTAAAGAAACCCTTTCTGGAGAAATAAAAGAACTAAAATCTAACCAAGTCGAAATCAAAAAGGCTATTGATGAGGTGCAATCAAAAATGGGGGCACTAAATGCTAGGATAAATGAGGCAGAAGAGAGAATCAGCGATATAGAAGACCAAATGACGGAAAATAAAGAGGCTGAGAAAAAGAGAGAGAAACAACTACAAGATCACGAGGGCAGAATTCGAGAGATAAGTGATAAGATAAGACGAAACAACATTAGAATATTTGGGATCCCAGAAGAAGAAGAGAGAGAGAGAGGGGCAGAAGGTATATTGGAGCAAATAATAGCAGAGAACTTCCCTAATGTGAGGAAGGAAACAGGCATCAAAATCCAGGAGGCACAGAGAATCCCTCTCAAAATCAATAATAATAGGTCAACACCCCTACATCTAATAGTAAAACTTACGAGTCTCAGACACAAAGAGAAAATCCTGAAAGCAGCTCGGGAGAAGAGATATGTAACCTACAATGGAAGAAACATTAGACTGGCAACAGACCTATCCACAGAGACCTGGAAGGCCAGAAAGGACTGGCATGATATCTTCAGAGCACTAAACGAGAAAAATATGCAGCCAAGAATACTATATCCAGCTAGGCAATCATTGAAGATAGAAGGAGAGATAAAAAGCTTCCAGAACAAACAAAAACTAAAGGAATTTGCAAACACGAAACCAACCCTCCAAGAAATATTGAAAGGGGTCCTCTAAGCAAAGAGAGAGCCTAAAAGCAGCAAAGATCAGAAAGGAACACAGACAACATACAGTTAACAGTCACCTTACAGGCAATACAATGGCACTAAATTCAGAACTTTCGATAGTTACCCTGAATGTAAATGGGCTCAATGCCCCAATCAAAAGACACAGGCTATCAGATTGGATTAAAAAACAAGACCCATCAATATGCTGTCTGCAAGAGACTCATTTTAGACCCAAAGACGCCCCCACATTGAAACTGAGGGGGTTGAAAAGCATTTACCATGCTAATGGACACCAAATGAAAGCTGGGGTGGCAATCCTTATATCAGACAAACCAGATTTTAAAACAAAGGCTGTAATAAGAGATGAGGAAGGACACTATATCCTACTTAAAGGGTCTATCCAACAAGAAGATCTAACAATTGTAAATATCTATGCCCCTAACATGGGAGCAGCCAATTATATAAGGCAATTAATAACAAAAGCAAAGAAACACATTGACAACAATACAATAATAGTGGGGGACTTTAACACCCCCCTGACTGAAATGGACAGATCATCTAAGCAAAAGATCAACAAGGAAATAAAGACTTTAAATGACACATTGGACCAAATGGACTTCACAGACATATTCAGAACATTCCATCCCAAAGCAACGGAATACACATTCTTCTCTAGTGCCCATGGAACATTCTCCAGAATCGATCACATCCTAGGTCACAAATCAGGTCTCAACTGGTACCAAAAGATTGGGATCATTCCCTGCATGTTTTCAGACCACAATGCTTTGAAACTAGAACTCAATCACAAGAAGAAAGTCGGAAAGAACTCAAATACATGGAGGCTAAAAGCATCCTACTAAAGAATGAATGGGTCAACCAGGAAATTAAAGAAGAATTAAAAAAATTCATGGAAACCAATGAAAATGAAAACACAACTGTTCAAAATCTTTGGGATGCAGCAAAGGCAGTCCTGAGAGGAAAGTATATAGCAATACAAGCCTTTCTCAAGAAACAAGAAAGGTCTCAAATACACAACCTAACCCTACACCTAAAGGAGCTGGAGAAAGAACAGCAAATAAAGCCTAAACCCAGCAGGAGAAGAGAAATAATAAAGATCAGAGCAGAAATCAATGAAAGAGAAACCAAAAGAACAGTAGAACAGATCAACAAAACTAGGAGCTGGTTCCCTGAAAGAATTAATAAGATCAATAAACCCCTGGCCGGACTTGTCAAAAAGAAAAGAGAAAGGACCCAAATAAATAAAATCATGAAGGAAAGAGGAGAGATCACAACCAACACCAAAGAAATACAAACAATTAAAAGAACATAGTATGAGCAAGTCTATGCCAGCAAATTAGAGAATCTGGAAGAAATGGAGGCATTCCTAGAGATGTATCAACTACCAAAACTGAACCAGGAAGAATTAGAAAACCTGAACAGACCTATAACCACTAAGGAAATTCAAGCAGTCATCAAAAATCTCCCAACAAACAAAAGCCCAGGGCCAGATGGCTTCCCAGGGGAATTCTACCAAATATTTAAAGAAGAATTAATACTTATTCTTCTGAAACTGTTCCAAAAAATTGAAATGGAAGGAAAACTTGCAAACTCGTTTTATGAGGCCACCATTACCTTGATCCCAAAACCAAAGACCCCATCAAAAAGGAGAATTACAGACCAACATCCTTGATGAACATGGATGTAAAAATTCTCACCAAAATACTTACCAATATGATCCAACAGTACATTCAAAGGATTATTCACCATGACTAAGTGGGATTTATCCCTGGGCTGCAAGGTTGGTTCAACACTCACAAATCAATCAATGTGATACAATACATTAATTAAAAAAGAACAAGAATCATATGATCCTCTCAATAGATGCTGAAAAAGCACTTGACAAATTACAGCACCCTTTCTTGATCAAAACTCTTCAGAGTATTGGGATACAGGGTACCTACCTCAATATCGTAAAAGCCATCTATGAAAAAACCACAGTGAATATCATTCTCAATGGGGAAAAACTGACAGCTTTCCCCTAAGGTCAGGAACGCGGCAGGGATGTCCACTATCACCACTGCTATTCAACATAGTATTAGAAGTCCTAGCCACAGCAATCAGACAACAAAAAGAAAGAAAAGGCATCCGAATCAGCAAAGAAGAAGTCAAACTCTCACTCTGTAGATGATATGATACTGTATGTGGGAAACCCAAAAGACCACCCCAAAACTGCTAGAACTCATACAGGAATTCGATAAAGTAGCAGGATATAAAATCAATGCACAGAAATCAGTGGCATTCCTATACACCAACAACAAGAGAGAAGAAAGAGAAATTAAGGAGTCAATCCCATTTACAATTGTACCCAAAAACATAAGATAACTAGGAATAAATCTAACCAAAGAGGCAAAGTATCTGTACTCAGAAAACTATAAAATACTCTGAAAGAAATTGAGGAAGACACAAAGAAATGGAAAAACGTTCCATGCTCATGGATTGGAAGAACAAATATTGTGAAGATATCAATGGTATCTAGAGCAATCTACACATTTAATGTGATCCTTATCAAAATGCCATTCACTTTTTTCAAAGAAAAGAACAAATAATCCTAAAATTTTTATGGAACCAGAAAAGACCCCAAGTAGCCGGAGGAATGTTGAAAAAGAAAAGCAAAGCTGGTGGCATCACAAATCCAGACTTAAGCTCTATTACAAAGCTGTAATCATCAAGATAGTGTGGTACTGGCACCAAAATAGACCCACAGATCAATGGAACAGAATAGAGAGCCCAGTAATGGACCCTGAACTCTATGGTCAACTCATCTTTGACAAAGCAGGAAAGAATGTCCAATGGAAGAAAGACAGTCTCTTGAACAAATGGTTTTGGAAAAATTGGACAGCCACATGCAGAAGAATGAAACTGGACCATTTCCTTATACCACACACAAAAATAGACTCAAAATGGTTGAAAGACCTAAATGTGAGACAGGAGTCCATCCAAATCCTAAAGGAGTACACAGGCAGCAACCTCTTCAACCTCAGCCACAGCAACTTCTTCCTAGAAACATCACCAAAGGCAAGGGAAGCAAGGACAAAAATGAACTATTAGGTCTTCATCAGGATAAAAAGCTTTTGCACAGCAAAAGAAACAGTCAGCAAAACGAAAACACAACGGATAAGATATTTGCAAATGACATATCAGATAAAGGGCTAGTATCCAAAATATGTAAAGAACTTCTTAAACTCAACACCCAAAGAACAAATGATCCAATCAAGAAATGGGCAGAAGACATGAACAGATATTTTTCCAAAGAAGTCATCCAAATGGCCAACAGACACACAAAAAAGTGCTCAACATCGCTCGACATCAGGGAAATCCAAATCAAAACCTCAATGAGATACCACCTCACATCAGTCAGAATGGCTAAAATTAACGAGTCAGGAAAGGACAGATGTTGGTGGAGATGCAGAGAAAGGGGAACCCTCCTGCACTGTTGGTGAGAATGCAAGCTGGTGCAACCACTCTGGAAAACAGTATGGAGGTTCCTCAAGATGTTGAAAATCGAGCTACCATATGACCTGGCAATTGCACTACTGGGTATTTACCCCAAATATACAAATGTAGGGATCCGAAGGGGTATGTGCACCCTGATGTTTATAGTAGCAATGTCCACAAGAGCCAAACTATGGAAAGAGCCAAGATGTCCATCAACAAATGAATGGATAAAGATGTGGTATATATATGTATATACATATATACACATACAATGGAATACACACACACACACACACACACACACACAATGGTATATACATCAATGGGATACACACACACACACACACACACACACAATAGAATATTATGCAGCCATCAAAAGGAATGAAATCTTGCCATTTGCAACAACGTAGATGGAACTGGAGAGTATTATGCTGAGCGAAATAAGTCAATCAGAGAAAGACATGTATCATATGATCTCAGTAATATGAGGAATTCTTAATCTCAGGACACAAACTGAAGGTTATTGGAGTCATAGGGGGTGGGAGGGATGGGGTGGCTGGGTGATAGACACTGGGGAGGGTATGTGCTATGGTGACTGCTGTCAAATGTGTAAGACTGTTGAATCACAGACCTGTACCTCTGAAACAAATAATACATTATATTTTAAGAAAAAAGGAAGAAAATATCAGGAAGGGAGAAATGAAGACGGGGGGATCACAGGGGGAGACGAACCATGAGAGACTATGGACTTGAGAAACAAACTAAGGGAGGGGAGGGGTTGTGGCGATGGGTTAGCCTGGTGATGGGTATTAAAGAGGGCACATACTGAATGGAGTACTGGGTGTTATATACAAACAATGAATCATGGAACACTACATCAAAAACTAATGATATAATGTATAGTGATTAACATAACATAATAATAAAAAATAAAAATATAAAATATAAAAAAAAACAGCATCACTTTTTTGATATTCTGCTTAGATGATCTGTCTATTTCTGTGAGTGGAATGTTTAAGTCTCCTACTATTGATGTATTATTATCAATATGTTTCTTAATTTTGGTTATTAATTGTTTTATAGAATTAACTGATCCCATGTTGGAGGCATAGATATTTACAGTTGTTAGATCTTCTTGGTGGATAGACCCTTTAAGTATGATATAATGTCCCTCTACCTTTTTACTACAGTCTTTGTTTTATAATCTGATTTGTCTGATATGAGGATTGCTATCCCAGCTTTCTTTAGGGGTCCATTGTTGTGGTAAATTGTTCTCCATCACCTCACCTTCAATCTGGAGGTGTCTTTAGGTCCAAAATGAGTCTCTTGTAGACAGCATAGGCATGGGTCAATCTTTTTTATTCAATCTGAAACCCTGTGACTTTTTGTGGGGTCATTCAACCCATTTACATTCAAAGAAACTATTGAAAGATAAGAATTTATGGGTGCCTGGGTGGCTCAGTTGGTTAAGCAACTGTCTTCGGCTCAGGTCATGATCCTGGAGTCCCTGGATCGAGTCGCGCATTGGGCTCCCTGTTCAACGAGGAGCCTGCTTCTCCCTCTAACCCTCCCCCCCTCTCATGTACTCTGTCTCTCTCTCATTCTCACTCTCTCAAATAAATAAATAAATAAATAAACAAATAAATAAATCTTTAAAAAAAAGAAAAAGAAAAAACGAAAGATAAGAATTTAGAGTCATTTCATTGTCTGTAAAGTCCCTGTTTCTGTAGATTGTCTCTGTTAATTTCTGGTCTATATTAATCTTGGGGTCTCTCTTCGCTTACAGAATCCTCCTTAATATTTCTTGCAGGACTGTCTTGGTGGTCACATATTCTTTCAGTTTCTGCCTGTCTTGGAAGCTCTTTTTATCTCCATCCATTCTGAATGACAGCCTTGCTGGATAAAGTATTCTTGGCTTCATGTTCTTCTCATTTAGTACCCTGAATATGTCCTGCCAGCCCTTTCTGGTTTGCCAGGTTTCTGTGAATAGGTCTGATGTTATTCTGATATTCCTCCCTCCATATGAAAGGAACCTCCTCTCCCAAGCTACTCTCAGGATAGTTTCTTTGGCTGTAAGATTTTCAAGCTTCACTATTATGTATCAGGGTGTTGATCTATTTTTATTGATTTTGGGGGGGTCCTCTCTGCCTCTTGGACACAAATGCTTGTTTCCTTACCCAGATTAGGAAAGTTCTTAGCTATGATTTGCTCAAATATACCTTGTAGCCCTCTCTCTCTCCACCCACTCGGGGATCCCAATAATTCTGACATTGTAAGGTTTCATGGCATCATTAATCTCTCTAAGCCTTTTTTCATGGGCTCCTAGCTGTCTATCCCTGTTTTCCTCAGCTTCTGTCCTTTCCATCAGCGTATCTTCTAGATCACTTATTCTTTTTTCTGCCTCATTTACCCTGGCTGTTAGAGTATCCAGTTTAGACTGCATCTCATTCATAGCATTTTTAAGTTGGGCCTGATTCAATCTCATTACTGCCCTTAGAGATTCTATATTGTCACTAATGTTTTTTTCAACCTAGCTATTGACTCTATGACTGCTATCCTGAATTCTATCTTTGACATCTTGCTTATATCCATATCCATTAGTTCTGTGGCAGAGGACATTGTCTCTGTTTCTTTTCTTTGTTGAGAGTTCCTCCTCCTAGTCATTCTGTCAAGGAATGGTTGAGCAAATAAACAAAGTCCAAAATATCAACAACGACCCAAGCAAAATGCACCCTAGAAAAAAATCCAAAGTGATCGGAAGCTACCACAAATACGCAAACAAAGCCAAGATGATCCAAAACAGTAAAAAAAAAAAGTGGGAAGGGGGGAGACTATAATCTCTCAGGGTGAACAAAGCAGGGTTATCTGCCTGTTCATGATTGATTTTTGGCCTGTGTGTTAGAAGATACTATATCTCAAAATTGCAAAGAAATCAGAACTTAGGAAATGTAAAATTTTAGCTTGAAGTATAAACAAGTCGTGATGGAACACCTGGAGCTCACTATATTATTTTCCCCTGGCGCTGAAGTTTTATAGTCCTGTGGGAAATAAGCTTGTAATTCACCTGTTCTTCCAGTCTGTCTTCTGGGGGTGGGGGGGCTCCTGCTCTGCTTCTCAGGCATCTTTGCCTGGGTGGAGTTGCCCCACCCCTTGTCAGGGGGATGGGTTTAATGTGAGCTGGTCATCTGTGTGGCTTTTGTTCCCTGGTGGCTTTCCACTTCTCTTTAGAGGGTCAGAGCAAATATGGCCGAGCGGGAATCTCTGGCCCAGAGAGCTGCAAGGTCGTGGTCCCCTTTCTTCAATAAACCCTCTAGGTCAAACTGTCTCCACTTCTGTATGTACCAAACTCCACAGACTTGCACTATTCACACCTGCTGCAACTCTCCCTGGGGGATTTCCAGGGACAGTGAGCATCTCTGTGCTTTGTGCCTTTGCAATTGCAAGCAACCATGGGCTTGTACATACACCCTCTTCCACAGCTCCCAGGTCATGGCTGGGTGCTGCCCCAATGTCCTTTCAGGGACCACACCAACCTGAGAGCTGTTGCTCAGTCATGGGTGCAGCCTCTGTAGGAGCCAAACTGCAAAATCCTGCAGTTTGTACCCACTGCAACTCTTCCAGGGGAGTCCCGGGGACCTCTGCGTTTTGTGCCTTTGCAATTGCTAGACAATCTGAACAGGCCAATAACAAGCAAGGAAATTAAAGCAGTAATCAAAAACCTCCCAATAAAAAAGAGTCCAGGGCCAGATGCATTCCCAGGGGAATTCTACCAAACATTTAAAGAATAATACCTATTCTTCTGAAGCTGTTTCAAAAAATAGAAATGGAAGGAAAACCTCCAAACTCGTTCTACAAGGCCAGCATTACCTTGATCCCAAAACCAGACAAAGACCCCATCCAAAAGGATAATTACAGACTAATATCCCTGATGAACATAGATGTCGAAATACTCAACAAGATCCTAGCCAATAGGATCCAATGGTACATAAAAAGGATTATTCACCACAACCAGGTGGGATTTATTCCTGGGATGAAAGGTGGTTCAATATTCGCAAATCAATCAATGTGATAGAGCACATTAATTAAAGAAAGGACAAGAACCATATGATCCTCTCAGTTGATGCAGAAAAAGCATTTGACAAAATACAGCATCCTGTCCTGATTAAAACTCTTCAAAGTATAGGGATAGAGGGGACATACCTCAATATCATAAAAGACATCTATGAAAAGTGCACAGTGAGTATCATTCTCAATGGAGAAAAATTGAGAGCTTTTCCCTTAAGGTCAGGAGCACGACAGGGATGCCTACTCTCACCACTACTGTTCAACATAGTACTAGAAGTCCTAGACTCAGCAATCAGACAACAAAAAGAAATAAAAAGCATTCAAATTGGCAAAGAAGTAGTCAAACTCTCTCTCTTCACAGATGATATGATACTTTATGTGGAAAATCCAAAAGACTCCACCCCCAAATTACTAGAACTCATATAGCAATTCAGCAACGTGGTAGGATACAAAATCCATGCACAGAAATCAGTTGCATTTCTATATGCTAACAATGTAACTGAAGAAAGAGAAATTCCATTTACAATAGCACCAAAAATCATAAGATACCTGGGAATAAACCTAATCAAAGAGTTAACAGATCTATACTCTAGCAACTACAGAACACTTACAAAAGAAATTGAGGAAGACACAAAGAGATGGAAAAATATTCACGTTCATGGATTGGAAGAATAAACATTTTGAAAATGGCTATGCTGCCCAGAGCAATCTACACTTTCAATGCAATCCTTATCAAAATACTATCGACATTTTTTCACAGAGCTGAAACAAAGAATCTTAAAATCTGTATGGAACGAGAAAAGACCCCAAAACCCCAGGGGAATGTTGAAAAAGAAAACCAAAGCTGGGGGCATCACAATGCCTGACTTCAAGCTCTATTACAAAGCTGTGATCATTAAGACAACATGGTATTGGCACGAAAACAGACACATAGATCAATGGAACAGAATAGAGAACCCAAAAATGGACCCTCAACTCTATGGTCAACTAATCTTTGACAAATCAGGAATATCCAATGGAAAAAGACAGTCTCTTCAATAAATGGTGCTGGGAAAATTAGACAACCATATGCAAAAGAATGAAACTGGGCCATTCTCTTACACCATACACAAAGATAAATTTAAATTGGATGAAATACCAAAATGTGAGACAGAAATCGATCAAAATCCTGTAGAAGAACACAGGCAGTAACCTCTTTGACCTTGACCTCAGCAACTTCTTGCAAGACACGTTTCTAAAGGCAAGGGAAACAAAAGCAAAGATGTTCTTTTGGGACTTCATCAAGATAAAACCTTCCATACAACAAAGGAAACAGTCAACAAAACTAGAGGTAACCCACAGAACAGGAAAAGATATTTGCAAACGACATTACAGATAAAGGGCTGATATCCAAGATCTATAAAGAACTTCCCAAACTCAACACCCAAAAAACAAATAATCCAGTCAAGAAATGAGCAGAAGACATGAACAGATACTTCTCCAAAGAAGACATAAAAATGGTTAACAGACACATGAAAAAATGTTCAACATCACTAGCCATCTGGGAAATACAAATCAAAACCACATTGAGATACCACCTTACACCAGTTAGGATGGCAAAAATTAATAAAGCAGGAAACAACAAATGTTGGCAAGGATGTGGAGAAAGGGGAACCCTCTTACAGTGTTGATATGAATGCAAGCTGGTATAGCCACTCTGGAAAACTGTATGGAGATTCCTCAAGACATTAAAAATAGAGCTACCCTATGACCCAGCAATTGCACTACTGGTTATTTACTCCAAAGATACAGATGTGGTGAAAAGAAGGGGCACCTGAACCCCAATGTTCATAGTAGTAATGTGCATAATAGCCAAACTGTGGAAGGAGCTAAGATGTCCTTCAACAGACAAAGAGATAAAGAAGATGTGGTTCATATATACAATGGAAAATTATTCAGCCATCAGAAAGGATGAGTACCTCCATTTACATCAACATGGATGGAACTGGAGATGATTATGCTAAGTGAAATAAGTCAATCAGAGAAAGACAATTATTATATGGCTTCACTCATATGTGGAGCATATGGAATAGTGCAGAGGACCATAGGGGAAGGGAGGGAAAATTGAATGGGAAGAAATCAGAGAGGGAGATAAACCATGACAGACTCTTGACTCCGGGAAACAAACTGAAGGTTGTAGAAAGGGAAGTGGGTGGGTGGATGGGGTAGAGGGGTGATGAATGTTAAGGAGGGCACATGTTGTGATGAGCACTGGGTGTTATACGTAACTAATGAATTGTTGAACACTACATCAAAAACTAATGATGTACTATATGTTGGCTAATTGAACATAATAATGACAAAATAAAATTAAAAAAATAAAAACAGCACCACTTATATTAGCACGTCCAAAAAATGATATATACTTAAGTATAAATCTAACAAATTATGTACAATATCTATATGAGAAAAACTACAAAACTCTGATGAATGAAATCAAAGAAGAATTACATAAATAGTTATTCTATGTTCGTGAATAAGGAGATATCAAGATGTCATTTCTTCCCAACTTGTCCTATATATTCAATGAAATTCTAATCAAAATCACAGAAAACTTTTCTATGGATATCAACAAAGTGTCTCTAAAGTTTACATACAGAAGCCAAGGATGTAGAAGAGCCAAAACAATATTGAAGAATAAAATTGGAGGACTGACATAATCTGATATCAAGTTTTATAATATTGCTACAGTAATCAAAACAGTGTGATATTTGTGAAAGAATAAACAAATCGATCAATGGAACAGAATAGAGAGCCCAGAAATAGGCCCACATAAATATAATCTGATAATCTTTGACAAGGGAACAAAGGCAATACAGTGTTATTAAAAGGTCTTGGAACAACTGAATATCCACAAGTAAAAAAAAAAGTAAATTAAAATCTAGACTCAGATTTTATACCCTTCAAAAAATTAATTCAAGGGGCGCCTGGGTGGCTCAGTCATTAAGCATCTGCCTTCAGCTCAGGTCATGATTCCAGGGTCCTTGGATCGAGCCCTGCATCGGGCTCCCTGCTCTGTGGGAGGCCTGCTTCTCCCTCTCCCACTCTCCCAGCTTGTGTTCCCTCTCTTGCTGTGTCTCTCTCTGTCAAATAAAGAAATAAAATCTTAAAAAAAATTAATTCAAAATGAATCATAGACCTAAATGTAAAACACAAAACCATAAAATTTCTAGAAGATAACATGGGAGAAGATCTTGATGACCCTAGATAACTTTAGATACAACATCAAAGCCATGATCTATGAAAGAAATAGTCAATAAGCTGGAGTTATTGAAATTAAAAACCTTTATTCTGCAAAGGACGATGTCAAGAGAATGAGAAAAAACGCACAGACTGGGAGAAAATATCTGAAAAGATGCATCTGATAAATGATTGTTATCTGTAACATGCAAAGAATTCTAAAAACCCAACAATCTAATTGAAAATGGGCCTATGATCTTAATAGCTTATCAAAGAAGATATACAAATGGCAAACAAGTACATGAAAAGGTGCTCCACATCATATGTCATCAGGAAAATGATAATTAAAATAACAGTAAGGTTTCACTAATACCTCTTAGAATAGCCAAATTCTGGAACAGAGACAATATCAAATGCTGGTCAGGATATGGAGCAACTATATGAAGTTATATATATAACTATATATATGGTTTATATCTGATATATAACTACATATATAGTTTATTTCTGAATGTTTATTAACTTTGTTTATATAGTTACATATGTATATAACTATATAAAAATATATAGTTTATATATTTATATACTTTATTTCTGAATGTCTATATAGTTTGTATATATATAGTTTATTTCTGCTATATAACTATATATGGTTTATTTCTGAATGTTTATTAGTTTTATTTACTTATATATATAAATATAGTTATATATATTATATACACTATAGTTATATATAGATATAGTTATATATATTATATATAGTATAGTTATATATAAACATATATAACTATAGTTATAGTAGTTATATAGTTATATATATAAATATATAGTCTATATAGTTTATTTCTGAATGTCTATATAGTTTATTTCTAATATATAACTATATATATATAAATATATAATTTCTGAATGTTGGTTTAGTCACACTTAAATTCTGTCATCTTTATCAAGTCTGATGTTAAAGACAACCTCTCCAGGAAGTAAGTAGTCTTTTATTAGGTTTTCAATGGATGAAATGGATGAAATTTCAACGGATGAAATTTTCAATGGATGAATGGACTATCATTCATTAAGTGCTTATAGTATGCCCTGAATAGTTCTTAGTATCTATGTACATTTTATAATTTAATTATAACTATTCAGTGAAGTATATGGTCTTACAATTCTTATTTTATAGTTAAGTTTATAAGAGGTTAAGTAACTCTGAAAGTCACATAACTAAGAAGTGTCAGAGCTGAGTGGGCTTATGGCCAGAGCCCATACTTTCTAGTTTTATTTTAAGAAGCAACCCTCAATGAATATAGCCATAAAAAGGATTATATCCCTCTATGCAGTGTCCAACAGTTTTATAAAACGTGACTTTGAATGGAATAGCTCTACCACAAATACATAAACAACTTATAAAACTCAACACCAAAAACAAAATAATCCAATCAAAAAATGAAGAGACATTTCTCCAAAGAAGACATCAAGATGGCCAACAGACACATGAAAAGACATTTATCATCACTTACCATCAGGGAAATGCAAATCAAAACTACAATGAGATATCACCTCCCACGGCTAAACTCAACAACACAAGAAACAACAGGTGTTGATGAGGATGTGTAGAAAAAGGAACACCTGTGTACTATTGATGGGAATGCAAACTTGCAGCCACTGTGGAAAACAGTATGGAGTTTCCTCAAAAAGTTAAAAATAGGGGCGCCTGGGTGGCTCAGTCGTTAAGCATCTGCCTTCGGCTCAGGTCATGATCCCAGGGTCCTGGGATCGAGCCCCGCATCGGGCTCCCTGCTCGGCGGGAAGCCTGCTTCTCCCTCTCTCACTCCCCCTGCTTGTGTTCCCACTCTCGCTGTGTCTGTCTCTGTCAAATAAATAAATAAAATCTTTAAAAAAAAAAAAAGTTAAAAATAGAACTACCCTACAATCCAACAATTGCACTAATGGGTATTTACCCAAAGAATACAAAAACTATAACTCAAAGGGATTCATGAACTCCAATGTTTATAGCAGCATTATTTACAATAGCCAAATTATGGAAACAGCCCAAGTGTCTACTGATGGATGGATAAAGAAGATGTAGTATATATATAATGGAATATTATTCAGTCATAAAAAAGAATGGAATCTTGTCATTTACAATGACATTGATGGAGCTAGAGAGTATAATGTTAAGTGAAATAAGTCAGTCAGAGAAAGACAAATACCATATAATTTCACTCATGTGTGGAATTTAAGAAACAAAACAAACAAGCAAAGGGAGGGAGAAGAGAGGAGAAAGAGAGACAAACCAAGAAACGGACTCTTAACTACAGAGAGCAAACAGATGGTTACCAGAGAGGAGGTGGGTAGGGGTTGGGTTAAATAGGTGATGGGGATTAAGAAGTGCACTTGTGATGAGCAGTGGGTGATGTATGGAATTATTTTATCACTATATTATACACCTGAAATTAATATAACACAGTATGCTAACTAACTGGAATTTAAATAAAAACTTTAAAAAAAAAGTGAGCCCTGCCATAATCAAGCAATGGTGAGGGTTTAGTGGTGAGATTCTTGAATAGGAAAGAGGGGCACCCTGACTGGCCCATTTTTTCTCCACTAGGATCTCAGCTGGTGGTGCAATAGGACTGATTGAGGTTTAGAGATTTTCTGGTAAATATGATCCTGTTGGTTAAAATCCCTTGCTGGGAAAAAAAAAAAAAATGGCCAGCTACACATAAGCAGTGACTTTAACTTACTAAAAAAAATGGATTTTTAAAAATTTTTTGATTTTTAAAGTTTTTTTATTTGAGTATATTTGAGACACAATATTACTTTAGTTTTGGGTGTACAACATAGTGATTCAACTTCTCTATAAGTTATGCTATGCTCACCACAAGTGTAACTACCATCTGTCACCATACAAGACCATTACGATATTACTGACTACATTTCTTATGCTGTGCCTTTCATCCCCATGACTTACTCATTCCATAACTGGAAGCCTGTATCTCCCACTCTCCTTCATCCATTTTGCTGATGCCTCCATCCCCCTCTACTCTAGCTACCACTGTGGTTTGTTCTCTGTATTTACAGATTTGATTCGCTTTTTGTTTGTTTCATTTTTTTTTTTTTTAGATTCCACATATGAGTGAAATCCTATGGTATTTGTCTTTCTCAGTCTGACTTATTTCACTTAGCATAATACCCTCTAGGTCTATTCATAATGGCATAATCACATCCTTTTTGAATAGCTGCATAATATTCTACTTTATTTATTGATGTGATATAAATAAATATATATCACATATTCCTTATCCGTTTGTCTACTGATGGACACTTAGGTTCCTTCCATATCTTGGCTATGCAGTAGCTGCAGTAAACACAGGGATGCATTTATCTTTTTGTTTTTGTTTTTTAATATTTTTATCTATTTATTTGAGAGAGAAAAAGAGAGAGAGCATAAGGGGAAGGCAGAGGGAGAGGGAGAAACAGACTCCCTGCTGAGCAGGGACCCTGACACAGGTCTCAATCCCAGGACCTTGGGATCATGACCTGAGCCAAAGGCAGACATTTAATTGACTGAGCCACCCAGGTGCCCCTGTGTATATCTTTTTGAATTAGTGTTTTTTCTTTTCTTTGTGTAAATACCCAGTAGTGGAATTATTGGATCATATAATATTTCTATTTTTAATTTTTGGGGGGAACCTCTACAGTGTCTTCCACAGTGGCTGCACCACTTTGCATTCCCACCAACAGTGCACAAGTGTTCTTTTTTCTCCACATCCTTGCCAATACTTATTATTTCTTTCCTTTTTGATTTTAGCCATTCTGATATTAATTTTTTTAAATAAAAATTTTCATGGAACTCAAAAGCAAAAAATAATTAGACAAAGCAAACCTACTCTGCTCTGTTGAAACTGATATGGAAGGCTTGGAGCTTCATCTGTTAGTTTCTTCATCTCCAGCTCCCAGAAGTCCTTGAGAGATCTTTTATGCATAAGAGAATATGTAAGTTGTCATAAAGCAGGAGTGCTCCAAACTGGCTAAACATTAAAATCTCTTGGTGAGGGGGAGGGCGGAGCAAGATGGCTGAGGAGTAGGAGACCTGGATTTTGTCTGGTCTCAGGAATTCAGCTGGATAGGGATCACACCAATCTGAACACCTACAAACTCAACAGGAGATCGAAGAAAAAAATAGCAAAAACTCTGAACAGAAAAGCGGCCACTTTCTGGAAGGTAGGACATACGGAGAAGTGAATCCAAGGTGATATTCAGGAGGTTAGATGGCGGGGGAGGGCGCCTCTGTGGCCACTTCTGGCAAGTGATAGAGCAGCAGAGCACAAAATCAGAATATTTAGAAGTCAACTCTGCTGAGGGATGTCGCTCCAGTGGCTAAGCGGGGGGGTGGAAGCCTCACAGGACAGTGCGGCTCAGGACACTTGGGGTCACAGAAAGACCGGGGGTGTCTGAATGCAGCAGAGATCCTGGGTATTGGAGTGGGGAGCTGGCTGCAGAGATGGAGCTGAGGCGCGGGCTCTCAGCTCGGGGTTGCCATAAACTGTGATCCAAGGCACAGTCGGGCCACTGATGCTCCAGCAGGGACCCAACAAGGAGCAGATCTGCGGAGACTCCCCTTCCTGCCCAGGGAGGAGCAGCGCTGGAGTGCACCACAGGGATCTGCTGGGTTTGGAGTCTCCACACGGGGTCAGGTGCCAGAGATAGAAACGCTTGGACACAGGCCCGGTGAGCACAGAGTGCTGCTGGAGACTGGGGAGACAGGAGTGATTGACTGCTTTTCTCTGGGGGCGCACTGAGGAGCTGGGCCCTGAGTTCTCAGCTCCTCCAGGGCAAAGATTGGGAGGCCGCTATTTTCACTCTCATCCTCCAAAGCTGTACCGAAAGCTTGCAGGGAACAAAAGATCCCGAAAGCAAACCGAGCAGATTACTTAGCCCAGACTGACAAAGGCTGGGCAATTCCGCCTCCAGCAAAGACATTTGGGAACCGTGGCAACAGGCCACGCCCCCAGAAGATCCCCAAGAACAGCCAGCCAAGACCAAGTTTACCGATCAATGAGAACAGCAAAACTCCAGCGCTAGGGGAATACTGCACATAGAATTCATGGCTTTTTTACCATGATTCTTTAGTCTTTAAAGTTAATTTTTTTAATGTCTTTTTTTTTTGGAATTTTTCTTTTTCCCTTTTTCAACCAACATCTTATCAATCCCTTTTTTAAAAATACATTTTTATTTTTCATTTTTAGAGTCATATTCTATCCCTTCATAGTAGTTACACTTATTTTTGGCATATATACTTAAGTTATTCTCTCTTTAAAATTTTGAGATACAGTTTCTTCTAACAGATCAAAATATACCCTAAATCTCTACTGTATGGCTATGTTCTAGTCTCCTGCCTGATCACATTCTCTCCCCCCCTTTTCTTTCTTTCTTCTTTTTTAAATCCTCTTCTTTCTTTTTTCAAACAACTTCTTATCTTATCAATTCCTTTTTTAAAATTTTTATAATTTTCATCTTTACAGTCATATTCCATCCCTTCATCGTATCAACTCTTATTTTGTATATATATAAGTCTTTCTTTCTTTATAATTTTGGGAGGCACTTTCTTCTAACAGACCAAAATACACCCAAATCTAGTGTGTGACACAGTCTATGAACCAGCTGGATCATATTTGATCATATTCTGTTTTCTTTGTTTTGTTATGTTTTTGTATGTTTTTATCTTTTTTTATCTTTGTTTTTCTCTTTCTTTTTTCTTTCTTTTCCTTTCTTTACCACTGGTTTCAGATCTTTTCTGATTTGTTTAGAGTATATTTTCTGAGGACATTGTTACCCTGTTAGCATTTTGTTCTCTCATTCAAATATTCTCCTCTGGAAAAAGTGACAAGATGGAAAAAAATCACCTCAACAAAAAGAACAAGAAGTAGTACCCTCTGCCAGGGACCTACTCAATATGGACATTACTACAATGTTGGACCTAGAGTTCAGAATCATGATTTAAAGATAGTAGCTAGGCTTGAAAAAAACATGGAAGTTAGTAGAGAAAAGCTTTCTGGAGAAATAAAAGAACTAAAATCTAACCAAGTCAAAATCAAAAAAGGCTATTAAAATAAGGTGCAATCAAAAATGGAGGCTATATCTGCTGGATAAATGAGACAGAAGAGAGAATCAGTGATATAGAAGGCCAAAGTATGGAAAACAAAGAAGCTGAGAATAAGAGACATAAACAACTACTGGATCACGAGGGGAGAATTTGAGAGATAAGCGATACCATAAGACATAACAAAATTAGAATAATTGGGATCCCAGAAGAAGAAGAGAGAGAGAGAGGGGCAGAAGGCCTATTGGAGCAAATTATAGCAGAGAACTTCCCTAATTTGGGGAAGGAAACAGGCATCAAAATCCAGGAGGCACAGAGAATGTCTCTCAAAATCAATAAAAATAGGTCAACACTCTGACATCGAATAGTAAAACTTATGACTCTCAGAGACAAAGAAAAATTCCTGAAAGCAGCTTGGGAGAAGAGATATGTAACCTATAGTGGTAGAAACATTAGATTGGCAAAAGAACTATCCACAGAGACCTGGCAGGGCAGAAAGGACTGACATGATAGATTCAGGGCACTAAATGAGAAAAATATGCAGCCAAGAATACTATCTCCAGCTAGGCTGTCATTGAAAATAGAAGGAGAGAGAGAAAGCTTCCAGGACAAACAAAAACTAAAGGAATTTACAAACACGAAACCAGCCCTCCAAGAAATATTGAGAGAGGTCCTCTAAGCAAAAAGAGAGCCTAAAAGCAGCATAGACCAGAAAGGATCACAGACAATATACGGTCACAGTCACTTACAGGCAATACAATGGCACTAAATTCATGTCTTTCAATAGTTACCGTGAATGTAAATGGGATAAATGCCCCAATCAAAAGACATAGACTATCAGATTGCATAAAAAAAAAAACAAGACCCATCGATATGCTGTCTGCAAGAGACTCATTTTAGACCCAAAGACACCCACAGATTGAAAGTGAGGGGGTGGAAAATTATTTACCATGCTAATGGACACCAAAAGAAAGCTGGGGTGGCAGACAAATTAGATTTTAAACCAAAGACTGTAATAAGAGATGAGGAAGGGCACTATATCCTATTTAAAGGGTCTATCCAACAAGAAGATCTAACAATTGTAAATATCTATGCCCCTAACATGGGAGCAGGCAATTATATAAGCCAATTCAAAAAAAAGCAAAGAAAGAAATAGACAATACAATAATAGGGGGGACGTTAACACCCCCCTGACTGAAATGGACAGATAATCTAAGCTAAAGATTAACAAGGAAATAAAGACTTTAAATGAAACACTGGACTAAATGGATTTCAAGATATATTCAGAACATTCCATCCCAAAGCAACAGAATACACATTCTTCTCTAGTGCTCATGGAACATTCTCCAGAATAGATCATATCCTAGGTCACAAATCAAGCCTCAACCAGTACCAAAGATTGGGATCATTCCCTGCATGTTTTCAGACCACAATGCTTTGAAACTAGAACTCAATCACAAGAAGAAAGTAAGAAAGAACTCAAATACATGGAGGCTAAACAGCATCCTACTAAAGAATGAATGGGTCAACCAGGAAATTAAAGAAGAATTAAAAACCTTCATGGAAACAAATGAAAATGAAAATGAAAACACAACTCTTCAAAATCTTTGGGATGCAGCAAAGGCAGTCCCAAGAGGAAATTATCTAGCAATACAAGCCTTTCTCAAGAAACAAGAAAGGTCTCAAATACACAACCTAACACTACATCTAAAGGAGCTAGAGAAAAAACAGCAAATAAAACCTAAACCCAGCAGGAGAAGAGAAATAATAAAGATCAGAGCAGAAATCTATGAAATAGAAACGAAAAGAACAGTGGAACAGATCAACAAAACTGGGAGCTGGTTCTTTGAAAGAATAACAAGATTGATAAACCCCTGGCCAGACTTATCAAAAACAAAAGAGAATGACCCAAATCAACAAAATCATGAATGAAAGAGGAGAGACAACAACCAACACCAAAGAAATACAAACAATTAAAAGAACATATTATGAGCAACTCTACGCCTGCAAATTAGATAACCTTGAAGAAATGGGTGCATTCCTAGAGATGTATCAACTACCAAAACTGAACCAGGAAGAAAGAGAAAACTTGAACAGACCTACAACCACTAAGGAAATTGAAGCAGTCATCAAAAATCTCCCAACAAACAAAAGCCCAGGGCCAGATGGCTTCCCAGAGGAATTCTACCAAACATTTGAAGAAGAATTAATACCTATTCTTCTGAAACTGTTCCAAAAAATAGAAATGGAAGGAAAACTTCCAAACTCGTTTTATGAGGCCACCATTACCTTGATCCCAAAACCAGA
The DNA here is from genome assembly GCF_009762305.2 of Zalophus californianus. NCBI lineage: Eukaryota > Metazoa > Chordata > Mammalia > Carnivora > Otariidae > Zalophus > Zalophus californianus. Next base: position 92,815,809 of record NC_045602.1, read on the forward strand.
CAAAGACCCCATCAAAAAGGAGAATTACAGACCAATATCCTTGATGAACATGGATGCAAAAATTCTCACCAAATTACTAGCCAACAGGATCCAACAGTACATTAAAAGGATTATTCACCATGACCAAGTGGGATTTATCCCTGGGCTGCAAGGTTGGTTCAACCTTGGATGGGAGGGGTGGGGTGGCTGGGTGATATACACTGGGGAGAGTATGTGCTATGGTGACCGCTGTGAATTGTGGAAGCCTGTTGAATCACAGATCTGTACCTCTGAAACAAATAATGCAATATATGTTAAGAAAATAAAAAGGAAGATAGCAGGAGGGGAAGAATGAAGGGGGGGAATCAGAGGGGGAGACGACCCATGAGAGATGATGGACTCTGAAAAACAAACTGAGGGTTCTAGAGGGGAGGAACTTGGGGGGATGGGTTAGTCTGGTGATGGTATTAAATAGGGCACATTCTGCATGGAGCACTGGGTGTTATGCACAAATAATTAATCATGGAACACTACATCAAAAACTAATGATGATGGTGATTAACATAATATCCAAAAATTAAAGAAAAAAAATCTCTGTGAATTTTTAAAAATACAAATCCAGTAAACTCAAGAAAACCAGGAAAACAATGTATGAAGAAGTAGGAAATATCAATAAAAATAGATAAACTATAAAAAGGAACCAGAAATTCTGGACCTGAATGTGTAATAACAGAAATGAAAAACTCACCAGAAGATTTCAATTAAAAAATCTTCAGCAAGCAGAAGAAAGAATTAATTAACTTGAAGATAGGTCAATTGAAATTATCCAGTCTGAGAGGAGAAAGAAAATGAATGTAGAAAATGAACATAGTCTAAGAGACTTGTGAGACAATAGTAAGTATATATTATATGCATGATGGAAATCAAAGAGATGAGAGAGAAAAGGGGAGAATATTTGAGGAAATAATTGCCAAAAATTTCCAAAATTTGAGAAAAGATTTGAATCTACACATTAAAAAGCTCAATGAAATGCAAGAATGACAAATGAAGGAGATCCACATCAAGACACATTCTAATCAAATTATGCAAAAGCAAAAGCCAAGGACAAAGAGAAAATCTTGAAATTAGAAAGAGAAAAATAATTCTTCACATAAACATGATCCTCAATGAGATAATCAGATTTCCAATCAGAAATCATGATGATCAGAAGGAAGGGCAATGATATTTTTAAAGTGTAAGGGGGAAAAAAATCCTGTCAACCAAGAATTCTATATCCAGCAAAACTAATCTTCAAAAGTGAAGGAGAAATGATAAGTAGGTAGCAAAATGTTAATTGAGTGAAGGAGTCACTTATCCTTTGCAAAAGTGCCATTATCTTCACTGACAAATATATCATAATCCCAACAGCATTTTTCATGGAAATTGGCAAACTGATTCTAATATTCTTTGGAAATGCAAAGGACTAGAAGTTTCAAAATAACTTTGAAAAGGAAGAAAATGGGTAGTGGACTAAAACTTGCCAATTTTAAGACTTAATTGAAAACTACAGTAATCAATATAGCATAGTTAGTACAAAGACAGACAAGTAGATGAATGAAACAGAACAGAGAATCCAGAAGTAGACCCACATATAGCTGGACAATTGATTTTCTACAAAGGTGCGAAGGCAATTCAATGGATAACAAATAGTTTTTTGTTTGTTTGTTTTGTTTTGTTTTTCCTATAAATAGAAATTTATTTCTCACCATTCAGGAAGCTGGGAAGTCCAAGATCAAGGTGCCAGCAAATTCAGTGTCTGGTAAGAGCCCGCTTCCTGGTTCATAGGAGGCCATCTTGTGTCCTCCCAAGGCAGAAGGGGTGAGGGAGCTCTCTGGGCCTCTTTTATAAGGCACTAAGCCCATAACAAATAGTTTTCTCAACAAATAGTATGGAGCAACTGGATAACCATATATAAAAAAAAAAAAACAACTTCAAATCCATACCCACACCACATACAAAAATGAATTCAAGATGGATTGTAGACCTAAATGTAAAACGTAAAACTATAAAGCTTCTAGAGGAAAATACAGGATAAAACCTTTGTGGTCTTTAGTTATGCAAAGATTTCTTAGCTATGGCTGCAAAAGCATAATCCATGAAGAAAAAAATTGTTATTGTACTTCATCAAAATTAAAACTTTTGCTTTCAGATCTATACTGTCACAATCATAAAGAATAAAAAGGCAAGCCATAGACTGGGAAGCATATTTGCAAAGCATATAAGAAGTTGTATAGAATACAGAACACACAAAACTCAATAACTTTTAATAAATTTAACAAATGGGCAAAATAGACACTTCACCAAAGAAGATATGTGAATGGTAATCACATGAAGTTATCAGAATCATTAGTCTTAGGAAAATGCAAATTAAAGCCATAGTGATGTATCACTACAGATCTGTTAGAATGGCTAAAATTAAAATGATTGGTCATATCAAGTGTTGGCAAGAATATGGATCCATACACAGCTGGTGGGGATGTAAAATGATGCACTCACTTTGGAAAACAGTTTGTTAGTTTCTTTGAAAGTTAAATATACACATTCCATTTGATTCAGGAAAAATGAAACCATATACACATAAAAAGACTGGTAATGAATGTTCATAGTCACTTAATTTGTAATAGCCTAAAACTGGAAACAAACCAAATGTCCATCAACAGGTGAATGCATAAACAAATTGTGGTATATCTATACAACAGAATATTACTCAGTAACCAAAAAGAAAAAGGAATACTGATACATGCAACAGCATGGATAAATCTCAGAGCAAGTACAGTGAGTGAAAGAAACCAAACAAACAAAAAAGAGTATACCCCATGTGGTTCTATTTATATAAAATTCTAGAAAATGGTGATTAATTTACAGATCTATAGTGCTATAAAGAAGATGAATGATTCCCTTTTGCAGAGTTGGGGGTTGGGGGAGGGGAGCAGTTGCAAGAAAAGGCAAAGGGAGCAATGCCTAATGGTGCACAAAGAAATTTCTGGGGGTGATTAATTTGTTCATTACCTTGATTGTGATGTTGGTTTCATATGACAAAGAGAATCAAGTTATACACTTTAAATAAGTATGGTTTATTATGTGTCTACTATACCTCAAGGAAGCTCTTAAAAGCATGTCAGAAAGAAGAATGCAATCCTTCATTATTCATCAAACATTTACTAAATTTCTGTTCCTCTGTTGCTCGTCCAAACCTTCTGTTTACTTTTCATACCTTGAGTGTGACAGATATCATGCTTTATATTTTAATCCCTCATTTGGATAATTAGGGCTATTTAGTTTTATTTATAAATTTAGTTTCCATTATAATATGAAGCAATAATTAGACATATCCAAGCTTCTAAGATTGTCAGGAAATCAGGTCCATCCAACATCAAGGTCAGTACTCTCAATACCTAGACCCATATCCTAAAACATTAGTGAAAATGTGTATTTCTGGGCCTCAGCCTGACCTGCTAAGTCAGGATCTCCAAGGGTAGGCCTTAGGGTGGGTATTTTCCTTTTTTCCATTTTATTTTTTTATTATTATGTTATGTTAATCACCATACATTACATCATTAGTTTTTGATATAGAGTTCCATGATTCATTGTTTGCATATAACACCCAGTGCTACATTCAGTACATGCCCTCTTTAATACCCATCACCAAGCTAATCCATTTCCCCACTTCCTCCCCTCTAGAACCATCCGTTTGTTTCTCAGAGTCCATAGCTTCTCATGGTTTGTCTCCCCTTTCGATTTACCTTGCTTCATTTTTCCATTCATGCTACCATTTCTTTTTTTTTTTAACATGTAATGTATTATTTCTTTCAGAGGTACAGGTCTGTGATTCAACAGCCTTGCACACTTCACAGCGCTCACCATAGCACATACCCTCCCCAAATGTCTATCACCCAGCCACCGCATCCCTCCCACGCCCAACCACTCCAGCAAAACTCAGTTGGATTTCTGAGATTAAGAATTCCTCTTATCAGTGAGGTCATATGATACATGTCTTTCTCTGATTGACTTATTTCACTCAGCATAACATCCTCCAGTTCCATCCACGTCATTGCAAATGGTAAGATCTCATTCGTTTTGATGGCTGCATAATATTCCATTATATATATATACCACTTCTTCTTTATCCATTCATCTGTTGATGGATATCTTGGCTCTTTCCACAGTTTGGCTATTGTGGACATTGCTCCTATAAACATCGAGGTACACATACCCCCTCGGATCCCTACATTTGTATCTTTAGGGTAAATACCCAGTAGTGCAACTGCCGGGTGATATGGTAGCTCTAAATTCAACTTTTTGAGGAACCTCCATACTGTTTTCCAGAGTGGCTGCACCAGCTTGCATTCCCACCAACACTGTAGGAGGGTTCCCCTTTCTCTGCATCCCAACCAACATCTGTCGTATCCTCACTTGATAATTTTAGCCATTCTGACTGGTGTGAGGTGGTATCTCATTGAGGTTTTAATTTGGATTTCCCTGATGCAGACCAATGTTGAGCACTTTTTGATGTGTCTGTTGGCCATTTGGATGTCTTCTTTGGAAAAATGTCTGTTCATGTCCTCTGCCCATTTCCTGATTGGATCATTTGTTCTTTGGGTGTTGAGTTTAAGAAGTTCTTTATAGATTTTGGATACTAGCCCTTTATCTGATATGTCATTTGCAAATTTCTTCTCCCATTCTATGGGTTGCCTTGATTTTGTTGACTGTTTCTTTTGCTGTGCAAAAGCTTTTTACCCTGATGAAGTCCCAGTAGTTCATTTTTGCCCTTGCTTTCCTTGCATTTGGCGATGTTTCTAGGAAGAAGTTGCTGCAGCTGAGGCCGAAGAGGGTGCTGCCTGTGTTCTCCTTCAGGATTTGGATGGACTCCTGTCTCACATTTAGGTCTTTCAACCATTTGGAGTCTGTTTTTGTGTGTGGTGTAAGGAAATGGTCGAGTTTCGTTTTTCTCCATGTGGCTGTCCAGTTTTCCCAACACCATTTGTTGAAGAGACTGCCTTTTTTCCATTGGACATTCTTTCCTGCTTTGTCGAAGATGAGTTGACCATAGAGTTGAGGGTCCATTTCTGGGCTCTCTATTCTGTTCCATTGATCTATGTGTCTATTTTGGTGCCAGGACCATACTGTCTTGATGATGACAGCTTTGTAATAGAGCTTAAGTCTGGAATTGTGATGCTACCAGCTTTGCTTTTCTTTTTCAACATTCCTCTGGCTATTTGAGGTCTTTTCTGGTTCCATACAAATTTTAGGATTATTTGTTCCATTTCTTTGGAAAAAGTAGATGGTATTTTGATAGGGATTGCATTAAATGTGTAGATTGCTCTAGGTAGCATTGACATCATCACAATATTTGTTCTTCCAATCCAAGAGCATGGAACATTTTTCCATTTCTTTGTGTCTTCCTCAATTTCTTTCATGAGTATTTTATAGTTTTCTGAGTAGAGATTCCTTCCCTCTTTGGTTAGATTTATTCCTATGGATCTTATGGTTTTGGATGCAATTGTAAATGGGATTGACTCCTTAATTTCTTTCTTTCATCTTGTTGTTGGGGTATAAGAATGCCACTGATTTCTGTGCATTGATTTTATATCCTGCCACTTTAGTGAATTCCTGTGTGAGTTCTAGCATTTTGGGATGGAGTCTTTTGGGTTTTCCACATAAAGTATCATATCATCTGCAAAGAATCAGAGTTTGACTTCTTTGCCGATTCAGATGGCTTTTCTTTCTTTTTGTTGTCTGATTGCTGTGGCTAGGACTTCTAGTACTATGTTGAATAGCAGTGGTGATAGTGGACATCCCTGCCATGGTCCTGGCCTTAGGGGAAAGTTCTGAGTTTTTCTGCATTGAGAATGATATTCGCTGTTCATTTTTCATAGATGGCATTTAGTATATTGAGGTAGGTACCCTCTACCCCTATACTCTGAAGAGTTTCGATCAAGAAAGAATGCTGTACTTTGTCAAATGCTTTTTCTGCATCTATTGACAGGATCATATGGTTCTTGTTCTTTCTTTGATTAATGTATTGTATCACATTGATTGATTATGTGGATGTAGACCCAACCTTGCAGCCCAGGAATAAATCCCAATTGGTCGTGGTGATTAATCCTTTTAATGTACTGTTCGATCCTATTGGCTAGTATTTTGGTGAGAATTTTTGCATCCGCGTTCATCAAAGATATTGGTCTGTAATTCTCTTTTTTGATGAGGTTTTTCTCTGGTTTTGGGATCAAGGTACTTGTGGCCTCATAAAACGAGTTTGGAAGTTTTCCTTCCATTTCTATTTTTTGGAACTGTTTCAGAAGAATAAGTATTAATTCTTCTTTAAATGTTTGATAGAATTCCCCTGGGAAGACATCTGGCCCTGGGCTTTTCTTTGTTATGAGATTTTTTTATTACCGCTTCAATATCCTTTGTGGTTATAGGTCTGTTCAGGTTTTCTATTTTGTCCTGGTTCAGTTTTGGTAGTTGATACATCTCTAGGAATGCATCCATTTCTTCCAGATTCTCTAATTTCCTGGCATAGAGTTGCTCATACTATGTTCTTATAATTGTTTGTATTTCTTTGGTATTGGTTGTGATCTCTCCTCTTTCATTCATGATTTTATTTGTTTGGGTCATTTCTCTTTTCTTTTTGATAAGTCTGGACAGGGGTTTATCGATCTTACAATTCTTTCAGAGAACCAGCTCCCAGTTCCGTTGATCTGTTCTACTGTTCTTTGGTTTCTATTTCATTGATTTCTGTTCTGATCTTTATCATTTCTCTTCTCCTGCTGGGTTTAGGCTTTATTTGCTGTTCTTTCTCCAGCTCCTTTAGGTGTAGGGTTAGGTTGTGTATTTGAGACCTTTCTTGTTTCTTAAGAAAGGCTTGTATTGCTATATACTTTCCTCCTAGGACTGCCTTTGCTGCATCCCAAAGATTTTGAACAGTTGTGTTTTCATTTTCATTGGTTTCCATGAATGTTTTTAATTCTTCTTTAATCTTCTGGTTGACCCATTCATTCTTTAGTAGGATGCTCTTTAGCCTCCATGTATTTGAGTTCCTTCCGACTTTCCTCTTGTGATTGAGTTCTAGTTTCAAAGCATTGTGGCCTGAATATATGCAGGGGATGATCCCAGTTTTTAGGTACCAGTTAAGACCTGATTTGTGACCTAGGATGTGATCTATTCTGGAGAATGTTCCATGGGCACTAAAGAAGAATGTGTATTCTGTTGTTTTGGGATGGAATATACTGAATATATCTGTGAAGTCCATTTGGTCAGTGTGTCATTGAAAGTCTTTATTTCCTTGTTGATCTTTTGCTTAGATGATCTGTCCATTTCAGTCAGGGGAGTGTTAAAGTCCCCTACTACTATTTTATTGCTGTCGATGTGATTTTTGTTTTTGTTGTGAATTGGCTTATATAATTGGCTGCTCCCATGTTAGGGGCATAGATATTTACAATTGTTAGATGTTCTTGTTGGATAGACTCTTTAGGAAGGATATAGTGTCCTTCCTCATCTCTTATTACAGTCTTTGGTTTAAAATCTAATTTGTCTGACAAAAGGATTGCCACCCCAGCTTTCTTTTGGTGTCCATTAGCATGGTAAATTATTTTTCCACCCCCCACTTTCAATCTGTGGGTGTCTTTGGGTCTAAAATGAGTATCTTGCAGACAGAATATCGGTGGGTCTTGTTTTTTTATCCAATCTGATAGCATGTGTCTTTTCATTGAGGCTAAGCCCATTTACATTCAGGGTAACTATTGAAAGATAGGAATTTAGTGCCCTTTTATTGCCTGTAAGGTGACTGTTACTGTATATTGTCTGTGTTCCTTTCTGGTCTATGCTCCTTTTAGGCTCTCTCTTTGCTTAGAGGACCCCTTTCAATATTTCTTGGAGGGCTTGTTTTGTGTTTGCAAATTCCTTTAGTTTTTGTTTGTCCTGGAAGGTTTTCTCTCTCCTTCTATTTTCAATGACGGCCTAGCTGGGTATGATATTCTTGGCTGCATATTTTTCTCGTTTAGTGCTCTGAAGATATCATGCCAGTCCTTTCTGGCCTGCCAGGTCTCTGTGGATAGGTCTGTTGCCAATCTAATGTTTCTACCATGGTAGGTTACATATCTCTTCTCCCGAGCTGCTTTCAGGATTTTCTCTTTGTCTCTGAGACTCGTGAGTTTTACTATTAGATGTCGGAGTGTTGACCTATTTTTATTGATTTTGAGAGGGGTTCTCTGTGCCTCCTGGATTTTGATGCCTGTTTCCTTCCCCAAATTATGGAAGTTCTCTGCTATAATTTGCTCCAATATACTTCTGCCCCTCTCTCTCTTTCTTCTTCCTCTGGGATCCCAATTATTGTAATGTTTTGTTTATGGTATCACTTATCTCTCGAATTCTAGCCTCATGATCCAGTAGTTATTTATCTTTCTTTTTCTCAACTTCTTTATTTTCCATCACTTTGTCTTCTATAATACTAACTCTCTCTTCTGCCTCTTTTATCTCAGCAGTTATAGCCTCCATTTTTTAATTGCACCTCATTAATAGCCTTTTTGATTTTGACTTGGTTAGATTTTAGTTCTTTTATTTCTCCAGAAAGGATTTCTCTAATATCTTCCATGCTTTTTCCAAGCTCAGCTAGTATCTTTATAATCATCATTCTGAACTCTAGTTCTGACATTTTACTAATGTCCCTATTGATTAGGTCCCGGCAGTCAGTACTGCCTCTTGTTTTTTTTTTTTTTTTTTTTTTTTTTTTTGTGGTGATATTTTCCATCTTGTCATTTTGTCCAGAGGAGAATAGATGAATGAGAGAACAACATGCTGACAGGGTAACAATGACCCCAGAAAAATACACACTAAACAAATCAGAAGAGACCTGGAACCAGGGAAAAGAAAGGGAAAGAAAGAAAAAATTTAAAAAAAAGATAAAAACAAACAAAAAAAACAGAATATGATCAGGGTAGTACATAGATCAGTGTCACACAGTAGATTTGGGGCATATTTTGGTCTATTAAAAGGAAGTGCCTCCCAAAATTTTAAAGAAAGAAAAACCTATATATGTACAAAAATAAGGGTTATTATGATGAAGGGATGGAATATAACTGTACAGATGAATATTTTAAAAGATTTTATAAAAGATTTTATAAAAGGAATTGATAAGATAAGAAGTTGGCTGAACAAAAAGAAGAGGATTTAAAAAAAAAGGGGGGGGAGAGAATGTGATCAGGCAGGAGACTAGAACAAAGCCATACACTAGAGATTTAGGGTATATTTTGATCTGTTAGAAGAAACTGTATCCCAAAATTTTAAAGAGAGAACAACTTATATATATACACCAAAAATAAGGGTTACTACTATAAAGGGATAGAATACGACTCCAAAAACGAAAAATAAAAACTTTTTTTTAGAAAAGGGATTGATAAGATGTTGGTTGAAAAGGGAAAAAGAAAAATTTAAAAAAAAAAGAAAGAAAAAGAATTTAAAAAAATTAACTTTGAAAGACTAAAGAATCATGGTAAATAAGCCATGAATTCTATGTACAGTATTCCCCTAGCGCTGGAGTTCTCCATTCTCATTGATCAGTAAACTTGGTCTTGGCTGGCTCTTCTTGCTGATCTTCTGGGGGAGGGGCATTGTGCCGTGGTTTCCAGTTGTCTTTTCCGGAGGCGGAATTGCCGCACCCTTGCCGGTTGGGGCTAAGTAATCGGCTTGGGTTTGCTCTCGGTAGCTTTTTTTCCCTGCAAGCTTTCCATACAGCTTTGGAGGATGAGAGTGAAAATGGGGGCCTCCCAATCTCTGCCCAGGAGGAGTTGAGCTGAGAACTCGGGGCTCCACTCCTCAGTGTGCCCCCAGAGAAAAGCAGTCTGTCACTCCTGTCTCCCCGGTCTCCAGCCACACTCTGTGCTCACCTGGCCTGTGACCGAGCATTTCTATCTCTGGCACACGACCCTGTGTGGAGTCTCCAAACCCAGCAGATCCCTGCGGTGCACTCCCGCGCCGCTCCTCCCAGTGGAGGAAGGTGAGCTTCCCTGGATCTGCCGCTTGTTTGGTCCCTGCTGGAAGAGCAGTGGCCAGACTGCCACAGATCACAGTTCATGGCAACCCTGAGCTGACATCCCACTCCTCGGCTCCGTCTCTGTAGCCGGCTTCCCTGCTCCAACACCTAGGAGCTTTGCCTCACTCAGGTACCCCTGGTCTTTCTGTGACCCAGAGGATCCTGAGTCCACACTCTCCCAGCGAGTGTTCCACCCCTCACTTAGCCACTGGAGCTATGTCCCTCAGCAGAGCTGACTTCTAAATGTTCCGATTTTGTGCTCTGGGCTCTATCACTTGCCAGTAGCAGCTGACAGAGGCCCCCTTCCCTGCCATCTGTCTTCCCAAATATTGCCTCGGATTCACTTCTCCACATGTCCTACTTCCAGAATGTGGTCGCTTTTCTATTCAGAGAGTTGTTGCTATTCTTTTCTTTGATCTCCTGTTGAGTTCGTAGGTGTTCAGAAAGGTTTGATCCCTATCTAGTTGAATTCCTGGAACCAGAGGAAATTTAGGGTCCTACTCCTCTGCCATCTTGCTCCTTCCCCAGGGTGGGTATTTTTAAATAAGCACCCCAGGAGATCCTTAGGTACAATGAGGCTTGAGAGCAGCTGGACTCTCTTTCCCTTTCACTGTGACTAGTTATTTAGTCCAGATACCTTTCTTTCCTCTACACCATAGGTCAATAAACTTTCTCTGTAAAGGGATACATAATTACCTTAGACTGTCACAACTCCCCAACTATGCCATAGTAGCAAGAAAGCAACCATAGACAAAAGTAGATAAATATCATGCTTGTGTCTAATAAAACTTTATTTATAAAATAGGTGGGGTTATGGGCCATTTAGCCACAGGTTAGTTTGTGGACTCCTAGTCTAGTCAGTGAATTACTCAAGAGCCAACAATGTTGAGGTGGGGCGGGCAGTGGTTGACACTCCTTTCAGGCAAAAATAAGAGTGGATCTTCTGATTTTCAGATTAAGAATAGTTAAAACTGTTACAACATCAAGAAGCAATTCTGAATACAGATTTAGGGGCTTTCCTTTTATCTACTGAGTCAGAACCTCAGGGCACAGGGATCTGGACATTCTTAGGCTCACCAATGACCCAGATGTGCAAATCTAGAGGGAAGTTCTGAAAGAAGAAGCAACATGGCTACACTTGGATCCCCTGAAGTTGTCTGCACTTACTTACAGTTAAGTCAGAGTTGCTGCCACAGCCAGCAACTACACCTCTGCGTAATGGGGCTGCACCCATAGTCACTGCAGGGGGAATTTCTTTTTTAACATTTGTTGCATGAAATCCAGGGGAATAGAAAAGCTCATCTAGAGTTGACTGGACCCTAGCTCTTTGGAAAAATAGAGGCTGAAGGAGCCTCCTCAGGAAATTCTCATGGCTCTGGAAGCCTGACTCAGAGCTGCTGAGTTCCCTGTGGCCTGCCCTCCCTAGCCCCCTGTCCCTTCCCATTTACCCCAACCTCTGCCTCATCTCTTGAGGTCATGATTCTGGGGACGAAATGGGGAATTGAAATAAATGTGAGCTGTAGAGTGAGACGAACAAGGGTTCAAAATGCAGCCCTGCCACCTTTTTTTTAAGATTTATTTATTTATTTATTTATTTATTTATTTATTTATTTATTTATTTATCAGAGAGAGAGAGAGAGAGAGAGAGAAAGCACAAGCAGGGGGCATGGCAGGCAGAGGGAGAAGCAGGCTCTCCACTGAGCAAGGAGCCTGATGTGGGACTCAGTCCCAGGACCCTGGGATCATGACCTGAGCCAAAAGCAGACACTTAACTGACTGAGCCACCTAGGCGTCCTGCAGCCCAGCCACTTTTAAGCCAGAGAATTTCAGTGAACAAAGAAGAGATGATTCTCTCTGAACCTCAGTTTCTCCATTTTCAAAGATGTGAATTGAAGATAATAATAAATACCTCATAGAATTTTTCTGAGGCCTGAACACAATGATGGAGGTGAAAGACTGACAGAACAAGACCCTCACTTGATGTCAGCTTTTATAATTCTATTTCAGTAATAAGAGGCATCAGAGACTGAATGGACATGATGTCTATTATTTTTAGTACACTCTATTGCAGAACAGTTTTAGATTTATAGAAAACTAGTGAAGACAGTATAGAAAGTTCATGTATACCCCAAACCCAGTTTCCTCTATTGGCAACATTGTACAATTGTATGGCACATTGTCACAACTAATGAACCCATATCAATACACCTTTATGGACTAAAGTCCATACTTGATTTGGATTTCCTTAGTTTTCTCTCTCATGCCTCTTTTCTGTCTGAGAACCCCATCCAGATACCACATTCAATTTAGCTGTCATGTCACCTTTACCTTCTCAGGGCCACAGCCACTTCTCAGATTGTCCTTGTTTTTAATGACCTGACAGTCTTTGAGGAGTGCTTCCCAGGAACTTGGTAAGAATATCCTTCAGTTGGGTTTGTGGGAATGTTTTCTTCATTGTCAGACTGGGGTTATGTAGAGTATTTTCATTTGTCTTCTCGCTGTAGCTTCCATCCTCTGCCATCCAGGTCTTCAATGATAGGTCCACACTGATTTGCATAAGCTGCATTAAGTTACTCAGAATAACAGGATAAGGAGGGGGAAATGAGCCATTATTTATAGAAGAGTAGCAACAAGAAGGCATAAGGGGAACAGTGCAATATCACTCTGTGGAGCTTGGATTTGCAAACAAAAATGCGGTTCTCACTTGTTACACATGTGCTTGTAGTAAAGTTAATTGGGGATTTTTGTCCTAGGAATGGGTACAATGTAACAGTTCTTACTAATTCCTTAACTTTATGCAATCAATATTAATAAAAAATTCTAACACTCATTGTTCATTGCCATTGTATTGCATAATTTGCAGGCAGTTTACGTCTCTGTGTCATAAAATTTAAACAACAAGCTACCCCTTCAAGGTCAGTTAGCACAAACTTGAAAGATCTGAGTCAGGCCATCAATAAAATGTGGCAAAATGAAATCCAGGTGGACAATCTGTCACGTTCAAGTCTGAAATGAAATATGATCACCAAATGATACAGAAAATTTCAGCAGCTAAAATCCAGCTACATTACTTAGAAGAAGTTGCCTGCACTAGGATAACATCTGTTATAAATGCCAGAGATGCAGTCGCTATTAAACTGTATAAAATGTCCTTTAACTGAAAACATCACACTTCTTTTCCAACTAATGTCAGGAGCCAAGACATTTGCATATTATTGCAAAAGGCACGCTGTCCAGAGGGTGTATATGACAGACTCTGATGAAGCTAAAGCCAATATCAAGGATGACTAAAGAGGAGAAATCTATTCTTGGCTTCTTTCACCCACACACAGAACTCCCTACATGGGAAGAGCTTAAACATGCATCTCAGAAACTGAGTATCTGCTCAAGCTCTTAAGAGTGAAAAGTACAGTTTCCTCATTTGTAAAGCGAGCAAGCAATGCTAAATGTTCTCCAGGGTCCCTTCCAGATTGCAAATCCTAATGTCCTGTAATTCTATTATCCCAGCCTTTGATATGGAATACTCAGTGAGAAATAAGCTCAAATCAGACCTGACAGCCAAAACAAAATGTGAAGAATCAGTCTTCCTACTTTTAATGCACAGAGTTAATGGTTAAGTAGTACTTGACTTGCCCTGATAATTTCCATTCTGTATCTGGTATCAATGCCCAGCCAGGGGGAAGGGAGACCCTCTGGAAAATAAGTGTGAGTCCACAATGATAATGCTGTTGAGTATGGGTTAGAGAGTACTACGTTTAAAATTGACCTTTTTTTTTTTTTTAAAGAAAAATACACATCAGGAGATTTTCCAGGAGATTAGTTGGATTTTTCCACACTTGAACTTGGGGAACCTGGCAGTCAGCCTGGGGGCTCATAACATGCCAACAAAAGGCAAGAAGGTGCTGAGGGCTGAGGAGTCAAGGACAGAAGGGATTTGGATCAACTTTACTTCCCTTGTTTCTAACACTTTCTGAAAACCCAACACTGTTCCTCTTCCTTTAACAAATCAGTAACACCCCAAATCCACAAACCCTGGAAAACCCACCAGTGTGTAACTCGTTCTGGCCTATTGCAGTTACTACAAGGAGATGATGCCTTTAACTGGGCCCTGTCCTGTCCCACTGAGCACTGAGATTTCAAATCTCACACAGCTGCACAGCTCCCTGGAGCCTACAGCCCTGGGCATCCCATTTGTACCTGAGAGATACCTCCTGCTTGATTCAGAAGGTGCCTGAGAATGGTTACTCAAACTCCTTGCCTCTCGCTACTGGAATGGAGCCTGGTATCAGCAGCTTCAGCATCTCCTGGGACCTGGCTAGGAATGAAGAATCACATCCCACCCAGGCCACTGCCTCAGGAGCTGTCTGCTAACAGGCTCCCCAGGTGATTCCCAGGCACACTGAAATTTGAGAAGCACCAGAGCTCACCTTTTCTCTCCTATTTGGGAGAAAAAGCAATAAAACAACTTTAGGTAGTCAAAGTCTTCAGCTTTCCAGAAGGGTGCTGGATCCTAGGCATCATGAGAGTGGCCTAAGGAGGGAGCATTCTTTCTGAATCTTCTCCACTGAGGTGGGTTAATGTGACATAGCCATGTACTGTTCATTTCTCAGCCGAACACAAGCAGATGTAGAATCATCCTTTGGGGGATGTACAGACAAAGCTCCCCTTCACCCAGGAGAGCGATGCCCCATGTAGCACATGATCTTGGGAATGATTCTAAGTCATCTGGATAGGATGGGGGAGCAGAGCACCACTGCCTCTGCTATAGCATCCAGCCTACACAACTCCTGACCCTGCACAGTGGGGAGAGTCTAGCAAGTCCCGAGGGCCTGAAGTAGAGCCAGGTTCAATGTCAGAGGCAGCCCCTGGAGATGGACCTGGCCTCATTTCTTTCAGGGGGAGCTTGTTCCACCTTCCAGCTACCTTACCTGGGCATCTTGATATTCAATTACTGATTATGCAGTTTGTTGAACAGATGGACCCTTGTTTTCATACTGCCCCTTCTAACATCTTTCACTGTATTCTAAACTCTTGCTACTCAGAGTGTGTGGTCTGAGGATGGAGACATCAGCAGGACTGGGAGCTTGTTGGCCACCCAGAAGCTCAGGTCCACCTAGACCCACTGAATCTGAAAGTGAATTTCAAACATTCCCAGAGGACTCATGTGCACACTAAAGTGTGAGAAGCATTGATGTAAACAACTGTCACATATCTTGGAAGCCTGTTGGACTGGTACTCAGAGGAGCCCTCCTCATCCTCACCTAGCTGTTCCCTAACTCAGACCTGGCCATGGAAAGATATCAGTTCATGGGCGTGTCTGTTTGATTGTTCATTTCCCAAATCTCTGTTGCTCTGACATTATTTTGGAGGACTATTTATTGTTTGGGGCCTGTCTTTAATCACAGGTCACAGGTTAAGTAGGTGTTCATAGTGTAGGCTGTACTCAGCTTAATTCCAGAGGACTTTTTACAAAATGTCAGTCTAAATAACATATGGAACATATGTAACTTGATAATTTCTAGTAATATATCAAATTTGGCCCAAATCAGGTTGTTCCTTTGGAAGTTCTGGAGATGAAAGCAAAATGCTAAGGAGGGTTAAAACAGAAACCTCACTTCTCTGGTTAGTCATATCCAGACATTGACACACTCAATACCTGCTGGATTCTAAAACCTAAAAATGTACAGAATTGATGTGCCTGAAACTTAGAAGAAATTAATAGGGCCACGGTGACTTACCAAGAGCTATTTTTTATTATTATTAAATCTTTGCATGCGGATGTTAGCCTTCCAACAATGGGACTTGTCTCTTGAAGGCAGGACTCATGATTTAAGATTATTTGCCTTCCCGATGCCAAGCAGTACTCAATATTCAGCAGTGATGGTTATGTTGGAAATAATGGTGATTATGATCATCATGGTGGAGGTTTTGTTATTCCCCAGACTGGTTAGACTTCTCTAAGGTATAAATTTTTCCTTGTAGGTACTCTGTTTCTGAGAAAGAATTACATTTAAAGACAACTATGAAGATAGAGAGCGTGCCAAAAAGGTTTCTAGATCATTCGGGAATGGTTCTTCTACTGAAAAAAAAAGTTCTTCCCCTTCAGAGAGGAGAGAATCCAAGAACCTAAATTTATTTGGCCTAATATAATTCCATCAATCATCATTTGAGAAAAGGATCCAGGTACTCCAAAAATTAAAAAAAAAAGAAATGTTCACCAACCTGTAAGAAACTCCTGATTTTTCCTTCTTTTCCTTTAAATATCATATTCCCTACAGACTTTCTCATACTTATTCTATCTATTTGGAAAATGCATTTTTACCTAGATGAAGACTGTATAGTGTTCACTTCAAAGTAAAGCCAGAGAGAAGGAGTTAGGGATGGACATAATGAGACATCCATGCCTAGAAAATGAGGCAAAGCATCATAAAAGTACATGAGCAATGTAGAGGAAAGAAAGAAGAGTCAAGAGGAGAGAGAAAGAACCCTGAACCTACCCAGTTACTTAGCTTCAGGTAAACATAGTTTATTCCATGATCCACTGTCTCCTCCCACCAGCAAAAAGGAACATTTTTTGAGAATCAGAATCTCTTCTGAACCAATGTGTTAAAATAAACTCAAAGTTTCCTCTGTTTTCCCTTCCAGCTTCAATTTTAGCCACCAATCATACAAAACTATTAGAGTTTTATGAATTTACCTCTTTGACTCTGTATCTGCTGCAGAGTCTGAAAAGAATAGCATTTTTTACCTGACTCAAACTCCACTCATGCTTGGGGCCATTACTTTCCACAAGGGGTCTTTGCTGATACTCCCACCCTGCACAACTGCACTTCTGTCATGTGCTCTGTGCTCATTCCTATTGGATCTCATAAAACTGCTCGTTTATTGTCCTCTTCCCATCTAGACTGGAAACCCCTTAAATATGGAGATGATCTTGCTATGGTTTGGTTTTCTGGTGCCTCACTCACTGCTGGGATGTATAAGGGCACTCAACACATATATATTGAGTGAATTAATCAGTGTTCTGTGATACTTATCGATTACCATCCTTAAATATCTTTAGGCCATCATTAAGTGGCTCTTGTGTGAAAATAAATTATACTATATAAATTACTATTAGTATATAAATAGTATATAAAACACTATTATATATTTTTTTACATCTATCACTTATTCTTCCTCCAAAGTTAAGGGAGGGGAAAAGAAACCTTGTTATAGCCACAGTTTCCCATTCACACTCATAAAATGGCCATTATATGTTGCTGATAGGACATAGGTGGTTTGTGTCAGCACTCAGAGTGAGAGAGAAAATCCAGACTCAAAACTTTTTCTCTCTTTTCCACTTCAGAAGATCCCTTCAGATATTTTTTTTCTTTCTTTTCAAATTTAAGTAGGATCTCCTAAATGCTGACACAATTCATTTCTTCTCTAACAACTCGTCTTGAGTTCTAGATGTAGCCTATCAGACCTTCTCTTGGCTGCACACCCATAGGATCTCCTGGAGAAGTGCAGGCTGCAACAGTAGGAGGGGTGGGAAAACACTCTTTGTGTTGAGAGGTTCTCTCTTCCTTGCCCTAAGCTCTTACTGTCCCCACTACTGTTTTCTCAGCCCTCTCTGTCCTTCCTTGTTGTTGAGAAAGTACTGAGCTGGGGTTGCCTCAATTCTAGAACTAGTACCTGATAAATGAAGAAGTTATTATAAAACAGTACAACCTTCAGATTAAAAATGCTGCTTAATGACAGATCAATTTGTCAGGGCCTTCTAATTCATAGCATCTAATATGTTCCCCATTCTGTTGCTGCTCTCTGACCATGTCCACTCTTTCTGCAGAAATTAGATATTGTTTTTTAAAATAATAGCTGCCTTAAAGAGGAAAAAAGAAAAGAAGATACTTCCTTATGACAGTACAATCCTCCCAAATGGACCTTGATGATTTATTGGTAGACTTAGAGCATCAGAAAAGAAGGTTAAAGATCACCTAGCTCAAACCCACCATGTTATAGATGGTTGAAGTGAGGCCCACAGAGGCTTGGTGAACTGCCTAAGGTTCCAAGACATAAGTCATTCAACGTTAAGTCTAATTCATTACAGCACCTCATTCTAACCTAGAAACTTGGTAGAAATGCAGACTCTCTACCCCAACCAGATAGAATGGATCAGAATCTCTAGGAGTCACACCCAGCAATTTGTGTTTTCACAAGCTCTCTGTGGGGTTGAGAACCACTGCAGATACACTACATATCATCCAAAAGTTGCTTCAAACTAATAAGCAAGTCCTGTGGCCCCAAGACTGTGGTGATGAGGGAGTGAGATGATGGGGAACATTCTGGTAGTCAAGGGATCCTTTGAAGGATGGCTTTTGAGTAGCAGTCAACCCTACACACAGATCCTGGATGCAAAATAGAGACTCCTCCCTTCGGAGGGTAATACTTGAGAAGACAGAGGGTGATAAAGGACCACTGTCCCTCTTCAATCCAGTTCTTCTTTAACTCCAGATAGTTTGGCTTTTATGAAATTTTACCAAGAAATAATAGGAACTGTAATAAGTTCTGGCCTCCTAACACTCACCTGACAGTTTCCAAGACCATTAGTTAGCATTTCCTACCAACTCTGCTCTTACCCCTGTGTGAAACTTAACCTTATCTTCCTTCATGAGGTGGACAGCATGGTGTCCTTCTTGTGATGGAGAATCACCAGGTTTATGTCCTTATGGATCATTTCCTAGGATATAGGAGAAGCTTGTCTCATAACTATTGGCAATCAACGCTTATAGAAAAACTCCTATTGGTCCAGCTTGGTCATACAGCCACAGCTAGGACTATGTTCTATCAACAGAAATAGAAGACACCATGACTGACCAAGCCTAATTTACTCTAAGCAAACTATGGGTCCCTACCAATGTCCCATAACTGAAATAAGTAGAAGGATGGTGCCCCCAAAGGAAATAATGGGGAGATGGCTACCATGCTCCTCCTTGAAGAAATAGTGCTGTGGACCAATGACACCCTAATCAACTATGGATCTAACTTTTGTTATTAAGTATTTTGCTATCACAGAACCTACCTGTATGATTAATGGATTAGAGGAGGTGTGATTTCAGGGATGGGGTGGAGTTGGGAGAGAAGCAGTTCTTCATTAAATTAAAACAGCAAATTATAGTGACACAAAGTCTAAAGACAAACATGGTTCATGCTGATTCCGAATAGAGGTTTCAAGAAATGAAGAACCACTGCATCCCGTCATGTTTGTATAGCATCCATTGTTCCAAACCATGAGATGATAGAAAGAGAATTATCATTTCCATTTTTCCAGGCAGAAGGCTAACACTCAGAAGACTTTACCAACACTATCAAAGGTAACAGAGCTGGAACTTGACCACAGGATATCCAGATCCTAGTTCAATGCCCTTTCAACTGTATCATGTTGCTTTTACAAAAGAAGAAAAGAAAGATAAGCAGACTATCAAGGTAAGGCCATCCTGAGTGCATGTAAGCATTCTGATGACCAAAGAAATAAGAAAAGCAGATGGTCATAAGTAAAAATATTTCATTTATGTGATAAGGACTGGAGGTGGGCGTGTGCCACACACTTTCTTTCTCCAAGTGAATTTCCTATTAAGAGTTCAAGCATGGTTTGATTGGAGGTGAAGGGGCTAAAATATGGAACTTTTACGATCTGTTGCTCTGTCTTATATTAAATTCTTGACCATATTCACAATTTTAAATCTGATTTATGATGACTTAAGAAATTACATATAGATCTATCACTTAAAATATGTAGCCATGTAAAAAAGAAGGTGGGAAAAGAATCTGAATTCACTCAAGGAGGTCATTTAAAATTTGAGGGGGTAAAATTCTCCTCCTCTCCATGGAGAAGACTAGCGGTGAAATGAAACCCAGCAATGTGGGTCCTGAGTGGGAAACGAGGGGCAAAGAAGCAGCAGCTGTGCACAGTTGGAAAATTCAGTGAGTGCTCATTTCGGTGACCGGTTTTTGAACATGTCAGTTTAATTATGATGCATCACAGTTGACAGCGATGCATATGGAACCAATTACAGCACATGTTAAAATCAATTATTGCATATTTCAGCTATCCTAAACACTGTAGCAAGCGATCTGTGCATTGCTGCAGATTTCAACTCCACTAATCATTTTTACTATCATGGTTCAATGAGAAAAGATACACACACACACACACACACACACACACACACACACACACACCATATATATACACTGAAAAAGCACATTTCATAACCAACATCTAATGTAAAGCCCAGAAATGGTAGCATCAGACAGCAAAACTTCAAATATTTGTTCAGACAAGTCCAACCTTACATCATACCTTTTTTGAAGAGGAATAACAAAAAATTAAATACTTTGCTATCTCCAAACCCTGTTTTGGTTAATTTAATCTGCTGTAGCCTTCTCACCAGCAGTGAGGTCCATGTCCCAAGTGCAATACACTGGCTATTTTGGTCTAAAGTATTTGTCATAACTATTTACCCTGTTTCTGTGGCCTTCCCCCCACCTTCAGATTTCTAGCTTAAAAAATTCTCCAAATTCCACAGTTTATTCATTTTCTGTTTACTTTTTTATGCACCAGCAAATTACTGGCATACTGAAGAGAAGGGGGTGGAGAAGGAGGAGTAGGAGGAGGAAGAGACAGTAAAAAAGTGAACATGGGTGGCATTTGGCTCTCCTTGGAGATTTGCATGTTTTCTGGTTGTATTAAATCAGTAGTGGCCTGTATGTCCTGGTTAGCTCTAAAATAGGTTTACTATGAAGAAGGGTTATATTCTGTGAACTTGGATTTCTACTTCCTGTCAACTGTGAGCAGAGTAAAGCAGAAAACCCACAGTCTCCAGCTGACATTGAGGGCTTAGAGACTCACACTAGTCTCTCGTGGTGGGAATTCATCTACGCAAATCCTTGTACTTGGGATGAGGAGCCAGAGCTCCAAAGTGACTGAACATTCCAAGAAAAGCCACACGCCTAACAAAACTTGGCTCCAGGGAGCAGGTGGGTGTGTATCCCGGGAAAGGGATCAGTGGTGTCTGAGTCAAGAAGAGCTGAGTGGTCCAAGGTAGGGAGGAGGAAAACAGCCCATGTGGTTTACTCAAGAGAGCATTGGGCTGCGTGTCGGGAACCCTGACTTCTTTGCTCAGCAGCTTGCCCAGCTAGGGCGAGGTGCTCAATGCCCCATTGTCCTCCAAACATGGCACAGAGGGAAGCTAACTAAAGGGAGAATCAGACCTCTGAATCTGCTGTAGTACACCACTGGGACCACAGGAAGGGGAGCTGCTCCATTTTGAAGTTTAGAGGATCAGGATAGGGACCCATAATCTCTGTTTGTCTTACAGCTGCAAGATGGTAACTCTTAACTGTATTGCGTACATGTATGCATTCAAGAAACATTTATTTTGAACAAGTCCTAAAGATACCCATCCTTATCCAGTGGAGCTAATAGATTTCCAGGAAAGACAAGCACATAAACAAGCTGCACATTGACATTAAGAGAATAACCTAATGACTTCTGAGTTGTGTTCTGGATAAAGGAAGAATATCCATTATACTCTAACATGTACTTAAGACCTACAACAAAGAGTGTGGTAGGAAGAGGAGCAGAAGAAATCTAACACCATACCTTTCCAAGAAATTGAGGGATGCTTAAGTCTACTTGTAATTCCAATTCTTTTAAGAATGCCTTGTGTTCCTTTAAATGGGACCTATACTGTGTGAGTAGTGACCATTTGTTAGTTACAAGACAAGGCCCAGAAACAGTTTGGGAGGAAGGAGTTGCAGGGGTCAGAGCACCAACAGGAGAGAGAATTCACCCTAATCGTTCAAGCATAGAGATTTTGATGAAGGAGAAGCAGACAGTGTTGTTAGCAGAGTGACCCAACAGGGCTGGAAAACCCCCCAGAGACAAGCACAGTGGGAAGATAGTACTCCCACTGAAGACCTGGAGCCATGGAGGAGGGGCTTCCAGGTGAAGGCCCAGCATAGGAGGGAAGGACAGGACATAGCTGTTACCAGAAGTGTGGGAGTGGAAGAAGAAATACCTCCACCTCTTACTGTTGCTCTCTGATCTTTTTCAAGGGACCCTAGTTTGGAAGTCCATGTAGATAAGTTCCTTGGGCACAGACCAACTCAGAGAAAGGCAAAGAGAAATGTCATCTTTATATGGCTCATTGAAATAAACAGGTAGGGCTGGAAAGGACCATAATAAGGGCTCCAGCAGCCCTTGACCATGCCCAATTGTTCTGAGTGTTCAGGGGCCATTATCTCAACATAAGAGCAACCAATGTGGCACTCAAACTGAAAAGCTCTACAGGGAATTTGTCTGAGTTAAAGGTGTACAAACAGGGAATGGGACTGAAGGCCATTCCAGAATGAGGAGATGTTATTTGCAAATGTATAGAGTATGGATGCCCCTGACACACTTGGGACAGTCCTATGTGGCTGGGAAGGGAAGCTGGGAAGGTAACCTAGGAAGGCCACATTAAAGAGTTTGTATTTGATTCTAAAACAATGGAAAGAAATTAGGGCTCCCTCCCTTCACCTCTCTGTCCAGAAACACACATGTGCTTTTCATTCCAGTGGGTTCAGTAACAAGCTTGCAAGCAACTTCTGCCAATCAAATCTCATCAGCAAAACAATCAGTAGTTTCATGTAGTAGTTAAGAGTATGGGGTCTGATGTGGAATACCTGGCTTCTAGCCCTGGTTACCACTGGTGACCTTGGGGAAATGACAGACTGTCTCAGTTCCCTTGTCTGTAAAATGGGGACAGAAATGGCCCTGACTTCATTAGATTGGTTTGAGTTAATGAGTTAATATTTGAAAAGATCTTTGAATAATTATTAGCATTCATCTTCACAACAGCCACACATAATAAATAATATATTCACATCATATAATAATATTACATATTCAAATGAATATTATTGTAACACTTACCAACTTCTTTCAAGGAACTTTATAAAGATACCCCTGGAGAGCACCTATAAGGAGCTTTGAGCTACAGTGAATCACGATGGATAAATATATCCTCCAAAGTCTTGAAGAAAATACAATACGAGGAAACACCGATGAGCATGGACTTCATGATTCATCAAAACTACCAAGTCCCAACAACAGAGCAGAACAAAGACCTTGAGGGGTTTCACATGCATTCTGTTATGAACAAGAGAATGGCCGCATGCTTTCTAATGGTCAATGTACAAATATTGTGACTACTTCCAGACCTACAAAGTTTCCCAGGGGCAGGTCACAGCATTCTAGAGGTAGGCTCTCAATGTTACAATACAGCTGTTTTCCTAAGAACAGTTCAGACCCAGGAGGAGTAGACAGTTGAGACCAGCCCTCAGGTTGCCTGTAACCCCCACTGTCAGGAATCACCAACAGCTTGTTTCATGGTGTCATTGACATACATCCTTTCCAACAAATTATCCTTTCCATCCAATCTGACTCACTTGGCATAACCAGCGAGTGCAAATGTTGTGTGGTCTGATCCATCGAATAAAATACATCAAATAAGTCATAGTGTTTTCATGACCCTCTGCCAAAATTGCAAAATCTTTTCTCTCTTCCATTTTTTCTTGGTGATATCCATAGCCCTACAGTTGCCATTTGGTCTTCTAAAATGTCTTATGTCAAGGAACCAGAGGACAGAAGCAGCATATGGAGTAGAGGCATGTGAAAGGTGCTTTCCAGTTTAACAAACTGTGAGTACTGACACCTCATTCCTTTTTTTTTTTCATTTTTTTATTATGTTATGTTAATCACCATACATTACATCATTAGTTTTTGATGGATGATTCATGATTCATTGTTTGTTATAACACCCAGTGCTCCATGCAGAATGTGCCCTATTTAATACGGATCACCAAGCTAACCCATCTTCCCATCCCTCTCCCCTCTAGAACCCTCAGTTTATTTCTCACAGTCCATTGTCTCTCATGGTTCACCTCTCCCTCCGATTTCCCCCCCGTCAATTTTCCCTCTACTATCTTCTTTTTTTTTTTAGCATATAATATATTATTTGTGTCAGAGGTACAAATCTGTTATTCAACGTCTTGTACAATTCAAAGTACTCACCATAACACATACCCTCCCCAAGGTCTATCACCCAGCCACCCCATCCCTCCCACCCCCCACCACTCCAGCAACCCTCAGTTTGTTTCCAGAGATTAAGCATTCCTCATATCAGTAAGGTCATATGATACATGTCTTTCTCTGATTGACTTATTTCACTCAGCATAACACCCTCCAGTTCCATCCACGTCATTGCAAATAGCAAGATTTCATTCCTTTTGATGGCTGCATAATATTCCACTGTATATATAAACCACATATTCTTTACCCATTCATCTGTCAATGGATATCTTGGCTCTTTCCACAGTTTGGCTATTGTGGACATTGTTACTATAAACATTGGGGTACACGTACCCCCTCTGATCCCTACATTTGTATCTTTGGGGTAAATACCCAGTAGTACAATTGCTGGATTATATGGTATCTCCATTTTCAAATTTTAGGGAACCTCCATACTGTTTTCCAGAGTGGCTGCACCAGCTTGCATGCCCACCAACAGTGTAGGAGGGTTCCCCTTTCTCTGCATCACCGCCAAAATCTGTCGTTTCCTGACTTGTTAATTTAGCTATTCGGACTGGTGTGAGGTGGTATCTCATTGAGGTTTTTATTTGGATTTCATTGATGTGCAACGATGTTGAGCATTTTTTTCATGTGTATGTTGGCCATTTGGATGTTTTCTTTAGAAAAATGTCTGTTCATGTCTTCTGCCCATTTCTTGATTGGATCATTTGTTCTTTGGGTGTGGAGTTTAAGAAGTTCCTTATAGATTTTGGATACTAGCCCTTTATCTGATATGTCATTTGCAGATATCTTCTCCCATTCTGTTGGTTGTCTTGGTTTTGTTGACTGTTTCTTTTGCTGTGCAAAAGGTTTTTATCTTGATGAAATCCCAATAGTTCATTTTTGCCCTTGCTTCCCTTGCCTTTGGCTATGTTTCTAGGAAGAAGATGCTGCGACTGAGGCCAAAGAGATTGCTGCCTGTGTACTCCTTTAGGATTTGGATGAACTCCTGTCTCACATTTAGGTCTTTCAAGCATTTTGAGTCTATTTTCGTGTGTGGTGTAAGGAAATAGTCCAGTTCCATTCTTCCGCATGTGGCTGTCCACTTCAACCATTTGTTGAAGAGACTATCTTTTTTCCATTGGACATTCTTTCCTGCTTTGTCGAAGATGAGTTGACCATAGAGTTGAGGGTCCATTTCTGGGCTCTCTATTCTGTTCCATTGATCTATGTGGCTGTTTTGGTGCCAGGACCATACTGTCTTGATGATGACAGATTTGTAATAAAGCTTGAAGTCCGGAATTGTGATGCCGCCAGCTTTGCTTTTCTTTTTCAACATTCCTCTGGCTATTCGAGGTCTTTTCTGGTTCCATACAAATTTTAGGATTATTTGTTCCATTTCTTTGAAAAAAGTCGATGGAATTTTGATGGGGATTTCATTGAATGTATAGATTGCTCTGGGTAGCATTGACATCATCACAATATTTGTTCTTCCAATCCATGAGCATGGAACGTTTTCCCATTTCTTTGTGTCTTCCTCAATTTCTTTCATGCGTATTTTATAGTTTTCTGAGTACAGATTCTTTGCCTCTTTGGTTAGATTTATTCCTAGGTATCTTATGGTTTTGGGTGCAATTGTAAATGGCATCAACTCCTTAATTTCTCTTTCTTCTGTCTTGTTGTTGGTGTATACAAATGCCACTGATTTCATGCATTGATTTTATATCCTGCCACTTTATTGAATTCCTGTATGAGTTCTAGCAGTTTTGGGGTGGAGTCTTTTGGGTTTTCCACATACAGTATCATATCATCTGTAAAGAGTGAGATTTTGACCTCATCTTTGCCGATTTGGATGCCTTTTCTTTCTTTCTGTTGTCTGATTGCTGTGGCTAGGACTTCTAGTACTATGTTGAATAGCAGTGGTGATAGTGGACATCCCTGCCGCATTCCTGACCTTAGGGGAAAGCTGTCAGTTTTTCCCCATTGAGAATGATATTCGCTGTGGGTTTTTCATAGATGGCTTTTAGGATATTGAGGTAGGTGCCCTCTATCCCTATACTCTGAAGAGTTTTGATCAAGAAAGGGTGCTGTACTTTGTCAAGTGCTTTTTCAGCATCTATTGAGAGGATCATATGATTCTTGTTCCTTCTTTTATTAAAGTATTGTATCACATTGATTGATTTCTGGATGTTGAACCAAACTTGCAGCCCAGGGATAAATCCCACTTGGTCATGGTGAATAATCATTTTAAGGTACTGCTGGATCCTATTGGCTAGTATTTTGGTGAGAATTATTGCATCCATGTTTATCAAGAACATTGGTCTGTAATTCTCCCTTTTGATGGGGTCTTTGTCTGGTTTTGGGATCAAGGTAATGGTGGCCTCATAAAACGAGTTTGCAAGTTTTCCTTCCATTTCTATTTTTTGGAACAGTTTCAGAAGAATAGTATTAATTCTTCTTTAAATGTTTTGGTAGAATTTCCCCTGGGAAGCCATCTGGCCCTGGGCTTTTTTTTGTTGGGAGATTTTTGATGACTGCTTCAATTCCCTTAGTGGTTATAGGTCTGTTCAGGTTTTCTATTTCTTCCTGGTTCAGTTTTGGTAGTTGATACATCTCTAGGAATGCCTCCATTTCTTCCAGGGTATCTAATTTGCTGGCATAGAGTTGCTCATACTATGTTCTTATAATTGTTTGTATTTCTTTGGTGTTGGTTGTGATCTCTCCTCTTTCATTCATGATTTTGTTGTTTTGGGTCCTTTCTCTTTTCTTTTTGATAAGTGTGGCCAGGGGTTTATCAATCTTGTTAATTCTTTCAAAGAACCAGCTCCTAGTTTCGTTGATCTGTTCTACTGTTCTTTTGGTTTCTATTTCATTGATTTCTGCTCTGATCTTTATTCTTTCTCTTCTCCTGCTGGGTTTAGGCTTTATATGTTGTTCTTTCTGCAGCTCTTTTAGGTGTAGGGTGTGGATGTGTATTTGAGACCTTTCTTGTTTCTTGAGAAAGGCTTGTATTGCTATATACTCTCCTCTTAGGACTGCTTTTGCTGCAACCCAAAGATTTTGAACAGTTGTGCTTTCATTTTCATTTGTTTTCATGAATGTTTTTAGTTCTTTTTTCATTTCCTGGTTAACCCATTCATTGTTTAGTAAGATGCTCTTTAGCCTCCACGTATTTGAGTTCTTTCCAACTTTCCTCTTGTGACTGAGTTCTGGTATCAAAGCTTTGTGGTCTGAAAATATGCAGGGAATGATCCCAGTCTTTTGATACCAGTTGAGACCTGATTTGTGACCTAGGATATGATCTATTCTGGAGAATGTTCCATGGGCACTAGAGAAGAATGTGTATTCCATTGCTTTGGGATGGAATGTTCTGAATATGTCTGTGAAGTCCATTTGGTCCAGTGTTTCATTTAAAATCTTTATTTCCTTGTTGATCTTTTGCTTAGATGATCTGTCCATTTCAGTCAGGAGGGTGTTAAATTCCCCCACTATAATTGTATTGTTGTTAATGTATTCTTTTGCTTTGGGATGGAATGTTCTGAATATATCTGTGAAGTCCATTTGGTCCAGTGTGTCATTTAAAGACTCTACAACCTAGTTGACCTTTTGCTTAGATGATATGTCCATTTCATTCAGGGGGGTGTTAAATTCCCCCACTATTATTGTATTGTTGTCGATGTGGTTTTTTTGCTTTTCTTATGAATTGGCTTATATAATTGGCTGCTCCCATGTTAGGGGCATAGATATTTACAATTGTTAGATCTTCTTGTTGGATAGACCCTTAAATAGGATATAGGGTCCTTCCTCATCTCTTATTACAGTCTTTGGTTTAAAATCTAATTTGTCTGATATAAGGATTGCCATCCCAGCTTTCTTTTGGTGTTCATTAGCATGGTAAATTGTTTTCCACCCCCTCACTCTCAGACTGGGGGTGTTTTTGGATCTAAGATATGTCTTTTGCAGACAGCATATTGATGGGTCTTGTTTTTTATTTTTTTTATCCAATCTGAGAGCCTGTGTCTTTTGATTGGGGCATTTAGCCCATTTACATTCAGGGTAACTATTGAAAGACAGGAATTTAGTGCCATTGTATTGCCTGTAAGGTGACTGTTTCTGTATATTGTCTGTGTTCCTTTCTGGCCTATTTTGCTTTTACGTGCTCTCTTTGCCTAGAGGGCCCCTTTCAATATTTCTTGTAGGGCTGGTTTCATGTTTGCAAATTCTTTTAGTTTTTGTTTGTACTGGAAGTTTTTTTAATTTTTTTAAAGATTTCATTTATTTATTTGACAGAGACAGAGATAGCGAGAGCAGGAACACAAGTATTGGGAGTGGAGAGGGAGAAGCAGGCCTCCCCCTGAGAGGGAGCTAGATGTGGGACTCGATCCCAGGACCCTGGGAGCTTTTTATCTCTCCTTCTATTTTCAATGACAACCTAGCTGGATAAAGTATTCTTGGCTGCATATTTTTTTCATTCAGTGCTCTGAATATATCATGCCAGTCCTTTCTGGCCTGCCAGGTCTCCTTGGATAGGTCTGTTGCCAATCTAATATTTCTACCATTGTAGGTTACAGATCTCTTCTCCCGAGCTGCTTTCAGGATTTTCTCTCTGTCTCTGAGACTCATAAGTTTTACTATTAGATGTTGGGGTGTTGACCTATTTTATTGGTTTTGAGGGGGGTTCTCTCTGCCTCCTGGATTTTGATGCCTGTTTCCTTCCCCACATTAGGGAAGATCTCTGCTATAATTTGCTCCAATATACCTTCTGCCCCTCTCTCTCTTTCTTCTTCTTCTGGGATCCCAGTTATTCTAATGTTTCATCTTATGGTGTCGCTTATCTCTTGAATTCTGGCCTCATGCTCCAGTAGTTGTTTATCTCTCTTTTTCAGCTTCTTTATTTTCCATCATTTGGTCTTCTATATCACTAATTCTCTTTCTGCCTCACTTATCCTAGCAATTAGAACCTCCATTTCGGATTGCACCTCATTAATAGCCTTTTTGATTTCGACTTCGTTAGATTTTAGTTCTTTTATTTCTCCAGAAAGGATTTCTCTACTAACTTCCATGCTTTTTTCAAGCCCCGGTAGTATCTTTAAAATCATCATTCTGAACTCTAGTTCTGACATCTTGCTAATGTCCACATTGATTAGGTCCCTGGTAGTCGGTACTGCCTCTTGTTCTTTTTTTTTACTTGATTTTTTCCATCTTGTCATTTTGTCCACAGGAGAATAGATGAATAAGAGAACAAAATGCTAACAGAGTAACAACATCCCCAGAAAATATACACTAAACAAATCAGAAAAGACCTGAAACCAGGGGAAAAGAAAGAAAAAAGAAAAAGAAAAACATAAAAACAAAACAAAAAAAACAGAATATGACCAGATATGATCAGGCTGGGGCATAGACCAGTGCCACACACTAGATTTTTGGTGTATTTTGGTCTGTTAGAAGAAAGTGCTTGCTTCCCAAAATTTTAAAGAAAGAAAATCTTATATATGTACAAAAATAAGGGTTCATACAATGAAGGGATGGAATATGACTGTAAAGATGAAAATTATGAAAGATTTTATAAAAGGAATTGATAAGAAGTTGGTTGAAGAAAGAAAGAAGAGGATTAAAAAAAAGGGGAGAGAACGTGACCAGGCAGGAGACTAGAACAAAGTCATACACTAGAGATTTAGGGTATATTTTGATCTATTAGAAGAAACTGTATCTCAAAATTTTAAAGAGAGAACAACTTATATATATATATATATATATACCAAAAATAAGGGTAGCTATTATGAAGGGAATGAGTATAACTCTAAAAATGAAAAATAAAAAATATTTTTTTAAAAAAGGGATTGATAAGATGTTGGTTGAAAAAGGAAAAAAGAAAAATTCAAAAAAAAAAAAGACAGTTAAAAAAATTAACTTTGAAAGGCTAAACCGTCATGGTAAAAAAGCCATGAATTCTATGTGTAGTATTACCGTAGCACTGGAGTTCTGCTGTTCTCATTGATCAGTAAAATTGGTGTTGGCTGGCTGTTCTTGCTGATCTTCTGGGGAGGGGTCTGTTGCTGTGGTTCCCAAATGTCTTTGCCGGAGGTGGAATTGCCCCGCCCTTGCTGGGTCCAGGCTAAGTAATCTGCTCGGGTTTGCTCTCTGGAGCTTTTGTTCTCGGTAAGCTTTCGGTACAGTTTTGGAAGACGAGAGTGAAAACGGCAGCCTCCCAATGTCTGCCCCAGAGGAGCTGAGAACTCGGGGCCCCACTCTTCAGTGCACCCCCAGAGAAAAGCAGTCAATCACTCCTTTTTCCTTGGTCTCTGGCCTTACTCCATGCTCACTAAGACTGTGACTGAGCTTTTCTATCTCTGGCACACGACTCCGTGTGGAATCTCCAAATCCAACAGATCCTTGTGGTGCATTCCTGCACCACTCCTACCGGGGACAGAAGGGGATTCTCCCTGGATCTGCTACTTGTTGGGTCCCTGCTGGAAGAGTAGTGGCCCAACTGTGCTGTGGATCACAGTTTGTGGCAACCCCAAGCTGAGAGCCTGCTCCTCGGCTCTGTCCTGCAGCCAGCTTCCCTGCTCCATACCTGGGAGCTCTGCCACACTCAGGCACCCCTGGTCTTCCTGTGACCCTGAGGGTCCTGAGACCACACTCTCCCAGCGAGGGTTCCACCCCCTGCTTAGCCACTGGAGGGAAGTCCCTCAGCAGAGCAGACTTCTAAAAGTTCTGATTTTGTGCTCTGTGGCTCTATCACTTGCCAGAAGTGGCTGATGGAGGCCCCTCCCCTGCTGTCTATCCTCCTGAATATTGCCTTGGATTCACTTCTCCACACGTCCTACCTTCCAGAAAGTGGTCGCTTTTCTGTTCAGAGAGTTGTTGCTATTCTTTTCTTTGATCTCCTGTTGAGTTCGTAGGTTTTCAGAATGGTTTGATCCATATCCAGCTGAATTCCTGCGAGCAGATGAAATCCAGTTCTCCTACTCCTCCGCCATCTTGCTCCTCCTCTATACCCCATTAGTTCTTAATACTTCCTCAGTTCAAGATGAGGCAGCCATTTTCCTCTGGTAATCTTAATGATGCAAGCCCTGCCACTCACCACAGGTGTTAATGGCAAAGTAATTTTGAGGTTTCTGGATGGAGCAAGCATTCTAAGTTTGTAGAACAAACATTGAGTGGGGATCCAATGTCAATGTTTCCTAAGGATTTTTATTTAATGACTCAGCTGCCTGGGCTCACAGGGTGCTCTGAATAAAAGGGTATTGCTGTCTTGTCAGGCCTTGTTGAGCCCCCAATGACACTATATCTCAGACATCCACCATTGACCTCTCTCTTATCCATACTTTGGTGACAATATCTTCCCTCCACATGCTGCCCAAAAATCAATACAGCAAAAGAGGAAACAAAAGATACCAGGATGCGCCAGGGAAGTCCTTAAGCACAACAAAGGCATAAAAACTTTGTTAGGGCAAGATTACTCTAGAACAGTTCTCAAAATGTGATTTTGCTGTCCACCCAGGAACTTGTTAGAAATGCATTCTTGGGCTCCATCCCAGACCTGCAGAAACACTGGGGAAAAGACCCAGTGATCTGTGCATCAGTGAGGCTACCCGTTCAAAACATAATGACTGGAGACAACAAAGTAAAAATTACACACATCAAAATGTGATTTTGAGTAAGCAGGGGTAATAAATTACCCACACTGTGGAACCTAACAAAACACAAGTCACATAGGTCACATAAACCAGGGGAAAAGGGGCTAAGAGTTGAAATGTCAATAAAAACTTCAAGGCAGGATGGTGAGGAACTGGCCCCTCCCATTTCAAGATGGAGAGAGATCAAGAAAGGGCTCCCTTGTCTGGCAAAACCAAAAGGGCCCAAAAGGTATGACTTGGCCTATGATTTAAGTAGAGAAATTTAATGATGAGAAAGAAGCTTTTCTTGTGGCGCCTGGGTGGCTCACTTGGTTAAGCATCTGCCTTTGGCTCAGATCATGATTCTGGGGTCCTGGGATCCAGCCCTGCATCAGGCTCCCTGCTCAGCAGGGAGTCTGCTTCTCCCTCTCCCTCTGCCCCTCCCTCATGCTCGTGTGCTCTCTCGCTCTCTCTCTCACTCTCAAATAAATAAATAAAATCTTTTAAAAACTTGGTTTCACACTCCCTGGGATAGATGCCTTTCCTTTTCTTCCCTCTTGGGTTGCTTGTTCCTCAGGACTCTTCTAGATCTTCAATGTCTCGTCTCTGACTTTTCCCTTGTGTTTGTATGATATTCATAATGTTCTTATTTATGCTTTTTCCTTGGACTTGCACGTTGATTAAGCCTCCTGGGGCCCATACAGACCACCAGGTACTCAGCTTTGACCCCAAGAGTCATAACCAGTTACTAACATTTGAATTCCCACATTTCATCAAATTAAATTGTTAAAATAAAGGAAATATCTCTGTACAGTGACTTTTTAGAGGCTTTTTTCTCCAAATATCTTCTAGGTTAGAAACTTAAATCTATGTTTCAGGAAAACTGAGAATCTACAGGTATGCCAAGAGCCTAGCAGTGCCCTGCATCTACTTGGACTGAGAAGTGACGTGTGCTGTTCCTGCCAGGGGGTGGAGGAAGGGGGAAGGAACGAAAAGGCAGCAGAAGGGAGTCTACTCACCATATAATATTACTATGTATTATAAAATTATACTATGCTATTATTAATTAGGATACTGGTTCAGTTGC
Organism: Zalophus californianus; assembly: GCF_009762305.2. Taxonomy (NCBI): domain Eukaryota; kingdom Metazoa; phylum Chordata; class Mammalia; order Carnivora; family Otariidae; genus Zalophus; species Zalophus californianus. The sequence continues at coordinate 92,848,664 of NC_045602.1, forward strand.
TATAACAACAACCAAAAAAATCCTACAAATGATGACTTAAACAAGATAAAAGATAGTTTCTCTTTTGCTTCAGTGCTCATGCATAGACAGTTCAGGACTGACATGTTGGTTCAATAGAATCAGGCTCCCAACTGCCTTAGTTCTTGTTGCATGGATTATATCTCAGGTTGTAAGAGATTGCTTTAGCTCCCAATACCATATGGCAGAACCAAGGGACAAAGGAAAGAGAAGAGCATGACTCAAAGGTCACTCTCACCACAGCCATTCACATACGTGACCAGAATTCCCTCTGATGCCCATGCCCCACCTCAAGAGCAGCTAGACAACTAGACCTACAGATTAGGGGACACACTCTGCTTAAATGCAGAGAAAATATTACTAAGAGAAAGGGAAGAGGAGGAACATTTGATAACTAATATCTCTGACACAATGGCTATCCTGATTTCATAATTTGAGAATACCTGAATATAAAAGATATTTGAAGGTATGTGCAAAATTCTTCCCTCAAAAAGGCACTAACTGTGTATGGGTTATTTATCCCTTTGTGACATCCATGTCATGCTAGCCTTCCATTGCCATGGTTACCTTGATTGTGCCTGTACTCTGACACTCAATTTCTGGGTGTAAATCAAGTTTGTGTAATGTTAGTCTTTCATTAACGTTTTTAAACTTACCTTATAAGGGTGTTTTATTACAAATGTAACACAAGTTCATTGTATAATAATTCAAAAATCCAATTAAGTAGACGGAAGGAGACAGAGAAAAAGTTGGAAAGAAGGAAAAGTGTTCTCTGATTCCATCCCACAGAACTGATGGCTGTTAATTATTTGCGGTATATCATTGGAATCAAGCATATATTCATTATTATTTTACCAAAGTAGGTATGACTGTAACTTAGCCATGCCAACCCTCAGTTCACAGTATGGTGTAGATTTGGTCCCATTTGAATACAACATTTCTGCAAGAATATGCTAATATGTAATATAATATACCATTTTAAAGATATTTTTTACTTAATCTCCTATTATCTAACATGAAAGTTTTACCATTGAAAACAATACATTTTATTTACATCCATGACTATTTCTTAAGGATAAAGTTTTGGAGGCAGAGTGGGAACATGGAGCTAAGGAAATGGAAAAACTATGTTATCAGCATTTATGCTTTGATTTATGCTTTGAAATTTTAGATCCTTTTGGCATTTACTGAGTAAAAATAGAATGAGAGGACTGGAATAAATCTTTTATCAACATGATCGTGTTCGCAAAACTGGTTTTATGGAGGCTGGAAAACAGCCGCATGTGGGGCTCATTCCATTCAAGAGAAAGGATTCCAGACGATGTTCCACTACCAGTATTTGGCCCTATGTGGAGATGATAAAAAATATGTGAATTTTTAAGAAGAGAAAGAAAAAAGATTGAACTGGTGTCCCCAAACAGGGCAGACAGCTCTACTGTAGCTGATGTTTTCCCTTCTCCTATAATCAAGCTTCAAAGGCCCCAACAGACAATAGCTAAGTTGTCCCAGATGGCGGCACACACATGGGGGAGAAGCAATCAGCTTGGCACTGCACTAATGTAAATAGGAAGCATTTTCTGCTTGTCCCTCCAGGAGGCTGGGCAGACCTGGCTTCACAAGGGCTACAGACACATAGAAGTTTCTAGAAACCTGACAATGAACACCTGAGTGAGGCTATTTGAGCACCACTCATGCAACCAGCATGTGCAGGTTGCCTCTTGCCGGCAGTTGTGTCTCGTATACATTAGCTCCCTGGAGCCTGGTGCTATGTGGGAGCAATGTGAAATAAGTTAAACTGATGGGGCCCTGCTTTTCAAAAATGTATGTTGTTGTGGCTTTTTTCTTCATGGTCATATTGGGCCCCCAAAAGGATTGCATTGGAGTCTTCCCCACAGGCTGCATCATGGCCAGGTAACCTAGCATTTGTGAAATGCCTCATTCCCCATGTCTAGCTGGGGAGACAGACACTGAGAACATTAGGGATGTGCTTTGCTCAGAAGCACTTCCCCATGTAGAAGATGTAAGCATGGATGATTATTCATTCCACAAAAAGTTCTGAACTTTACAGAAGAATTTCTCAGAGAATGTTGTTTAACAGTGAGCTTTCTGAATAAGAGACAGTTTACAAAGTTCCTATTCATGCTGAGCTTTTTTTCTAAGAACTCATCCATTGTGTACAATTAAGTACAAGCACATTGTTAAAATCAACCTAATTATATCAGTTTATATAATAAAAAACCACCATTACACTGAGCTTTGTGGTTGGCAAAGACTCTCATAACTGTGATCCTACCACAGTCTCCAGTGAGGTAACACTTAACTGTCCTTTCCAATTCACTAATGGAGAAATCTGAGGCTCAGGTCAGAGAGGTTAAGTCACTTGTGGAGGATCCCACAGCTGGTGGGTTGTAGAAATGGCACTGGAACCTGTGTGTTCTGATTTCACTATACGTTGTTCTCCTTTCAACCCTTACCATATAGAACCAGAGTGAGCATGTGTCCTAATTTTGCCTGGAGTTCTCGCTGTATAAGCCTTTTTCATCAGAATATATTTATTATGGGTGTCCTCTTTTATTCTCTAAAATGACCTAGTTTGGACAATAAATTATAGAACAATATTTTACACACTGTGCTTGGCAGGGGACATAGGAGCAGGGAAGGAGGTATAAAAACCAAACCAACCCAAGGATTACACATCAATAGCAGTGTCTCTACTGGTAGCTGTTACTGTATCTTTGTTCCATTTTTAAACAAAATGAGAAATGAACAGTACTCTTTAAAAAGTTTGTGTAAACTTTTATCTATGAAAATAGAAGTCAGTCACCATGGTGGACACATTATTAATAAGCTCTAACCACTCAAGCTAGACAATAATGGATTCCCATACCAGCAGCACTGAGAGATTTTTACATTCAACAAAACCTAAAGAAGTATAGGTCACCATATCACTCTGGTGGTTATTCACTGAAAATCCAGTTCAAATGAGTTTAATGGAAAAGGACAAAAGAAGAAGAAGAAATAAAGTGAAGGGAAATGGTAAGTTCTGTGTTGGCTCATATAACTGAAGAGTTGGAGGATAGATTCAAATGCTCCAAATTGGTGTCAGGACATGACATGGTGATTCTCCATCTTTCATTTCTGCCTTATGCTACGTTGGGCTCATTCCTGGACTCTTGGCTGCTTCCTTGGTGCAGGGCTCCTATCATGTCAACCTTCTCACTGATTTCAGATGCCCCTTTCTCTATCCCCTCAAAGGAGCCACAACAGCCAGGTGAAAGCAATGCTCAGGTTGTTCCAACATGAGTCAAATGAAGCTCATGTTCTGGACCAGGAGATGGGATCCACTCAAAGCATATGGCAGGAGTATTGAGGAAGATTGGCTACGCAGAGGGAATCTGAGATATGGATGCAAAAGAACAAGGCATGTGATCTCTATGTCCAGGACTGAACCTCATCCTGTTTTAAGGTGTCTAATTTATGTGCCTAGAATTATCCATACAAAGCATTTATTTTCCTTTTCTTATTTCCTATCTGTGTGATCTGCAATGACACCCCCATTTTCAATTCCCAACATTGTTAATCTGTGTCTTTTCCTTTGTCCATCTCTCTAGAAGTTTATCAATGTGTTAGTATTTTTAAAGAACCAGTTTTTGTTTTCACTGGTTTTCTCTACTGCATTCTCTTTTCCATTTCATTGAGTTCTAGTCTTAAATTATTTCTATTTTCTGCTTATGGCGTTGAGGTTTTTCTCTCTTTTTCTAATTTAAACATTCAATGCTACCAATTTCACTGTAAGCACCAATTTACCCGTGCCCTACAAATTTTGGTATGTTGCATTTTCATTTTTGTTCAGTTAAAAATATTTTTTTTACATTTTCCTGAAACTTTCTCTTGACCCATGGATTTATTTAAAAGTGTGCTGCTTAATTTCCAAGGTTGGGGATATTTTCCCCTTATCTTTAAGTTACTGATTTCTAATTTAATTCCATTGTGGTCACAGAACATAACTTTGTAAGACTTCAATCCTTTTGACTTTATTGGGGTTTGTTTGCTAGTTCAGAATGTGATCAGGCTTGGTAAATGTTCCCTTCCATGTCCATTTGAGAAGAACGTATATTCTGCTGTTGCTGGGTGGTGTGCTCTATAAGTAGCAATCAGATCAAATGGGTTAATAATGTTGTACATGTGTACCATAGCCTTGCTGATTTGTGCCTACTTGTTCTATCAACTATGAATAAAGGGCTATTGAAATATCTGACTGTAATTGTGGATTGGTCTATTTATCTTTTCAATTCTATCAGTTTCTGCTTCACATATTTTGCAGATTTTGTTTTCAGGTGTATACACATTTAACATTTTTACACCTACTTGTCAATTGACCATTTTTAGCATTAGGTAATGTCTCTGTTTATCCTTGGTAATGTTTTTTGCTCCGAAGTGTACATTTTTTTAGATATGGATATAGCCATTTTAATTTTCTCTTGATTAGCATTTGATGGCATATCTACTTTCATTTTTTTACATTACCTAAATTTGAAGAGATGTTCTTGGAGACAGCAGATAGTCAGGTCATGTGTTTTATCCATCTTAACAGTAGTCATTTTATTAATGTGTTTCAACCATCTGGGTTTCATGTTATTGCTGATCTATTTTAGTTATTATCTGTTTAATCTCTGGTTTTCATTCTTGGGTTTCCCCTTTCCTGCCTATCTTTGGGTTACTTAAACATTTCCTCATATTCCATTTTAACTTTTCTGTGTTTTTTACCATATCTTTTTGCATAAAAGTTATTGGTTCCTCTGGGGATTATAATATGCATACTTAATTTTTCACAGTCAACTTAGAACCCAAAATTCATACTTTATGTGCAACGTAGAAAGGGTATCACCATGTAGTGTGTTTTACCTTCCATCCTTCACATTATAGCTGTCTTAGATATTACATGCATATTCATTGAAGACCTACCCAGACAATATTTATATTTTTGCTTTAAACCATTAAACATATTTTAAAGAATTTAAAGGAGAAGAATAACCTGCTATATTTACCTGGATATCTACAATTACCATCACTCTTATTTCTGAAGTTCTGAGTTCTTTTTCTTGTCATTTCTCTCCTGTATGAACTTTTTTATGGCAATTCTTTTAGTGCAGACAAGATAGCGATGACGTCTCTTAGTTTCCCCTTATCTGAGTATATTGTTAGTTATCATTCATTTCCGAAGGACATTTTCACTATTTCACAGTATTTTTCTCTTAGCATTTGAAAAATGTTGTGTCACTTCCTTCTGGCCTTTGTGGTTTCTCAGGTGTCTCAATATTTAACACATCATTTTTCACTAGCTATTTTAAGATTTTCCTTTCACTTTAGTATTTAGGAGTTCAATTATGATGGGCCTGGGCATGGGTTTCTTTGGGTTCATCATGGCTTGGCTTGGCTCAATTCTTGAAGTTACAAGTTTTTGCTTTTGCCAAACATAAGTTTTCAGCCATTATTTCTTCAAATATTTTTCCTGTACCACAGTATTTCTCCTCTCTTTCTAGGCTCTGATGACATGAATGTTGGACCTTTTGTCATTGTCCCAAAACCCATGAGGCTTTTCTTCTTTTTTATCTGAAATTTTCTCTCTGTTGTTCAGATTTAATAATTTCTTTGATCTATCTTTAATTTTACAGACTCTTTTCTGTCTCCTTACTGTTATTAAATCTGTCTATTAAGTTAGTGTCTTCTTTATAACTTCTATTTGCTTGCTAAGACTTTCTATTTCTCTGTTCATTTGAAGAGTGTTCACAATTGCTTTTTGGAGCAATTTTATGTTAACTGTTTTAAAATCTTTGTTAGACAATTCCAGCATCTGTGTAATGTCATCTGTTGATTGTCTTTACCCATGGACCAGAAATTTCCCCAGTCTTCATATGCTGTGGAATTTTGAAATATATCTTACACATTTTATTTATTTTGCTACAAAACTCTGGATCTTGCTTTAATCCTATAGATAATGTTGATGTTTTATTTTAGCAGGATTTGACCAGGTTACATACTCCAATTTTTCTCTTGTGTGCTATGGTACCAATGTTAATTCAGTTTCCAAAGCTTTTGTAGGACAATTCAACAGAGAAAGGATAGCTTTTCAACCCATAGTGCTGGAACAATTGGACATGAAGAAGGAGGAGGAAGAGAGGAATGGGAAGAAGAGGAGGAAGGAGAAGAGGATGGAAAAGAGGAAGAAGGAGAAGAATGGGAAGGGAAAGGGGAAGGGAAGGAAAAGAAGAAGAATCTAGATACAGAGCTTACAACTTTAACAAAATTAACTCAGTGGATCATAGACCTAAATGTAAAATACAGAATGATAGAATTTCTAGAAAATAAAATAGAATAAAATCTAGGTGACCTGAGTTTGGCAATGAGTTTTTAGGTACAATACCAAAAGTACAATGAAGGAAAGAAATTGGTAAATTGGACTTTATTAAATTAAAAGCTTTTGGCTCTGCAAAAGACAAGCCACAAACTAAAAGTAAATATTTGTAGAACATATATCTAATAAAGGACTTATATGCAAAATATACAAGGAACTCTTAAAACTCAACAATATGAAAACAATCAATCTAAAAATGGGCAAAAAATCTGAAAAACTTCTCACCAGAGAAGATATACATGCAGCAAATCAGCATAGGAAAAGGTGTTCAGCATCCTATCTCATTTAAAAATTGCAAGTTAAAACAGCAAGGAGATACCATTATACACAGATTAGAATAACTATTTTTTTAAAAAGAAACATAATACCAAATACTGGCAAAGATGTAGAGTAACAGAAAGTCTTCATTGACTGCTGGTGAGAATGCACAATGGTATAGCCACTTCAGAAAAAGTGAATGGATAAAATGCGTTATGTCCATATAATGGAATATTATTTGGTGATAAAAAGAAATGAGCCCTAAAGCCAAGAAAAGACTGGAAGAATTTTAAATGAATATGGCTAAGTGAAAGAAGCCAACCTGAAGAGGCTATATACAATATGATTACAACTATATGACATTCTGGAAAAAATGAAACTATGAAAACAGTGAAAAGATCAGTTGCCAAGAATTAGGGAAAGGGGAAGAGGATGAATAAGTGCAACAGAGGGAATATTTAGGGCAGTGAAACTATTCTGTGCCAAAACCCACAGAATGTATCACACCAAGAATGAAACCTAATATAAACTATAGATTCAGTTAATAATAATATATTAATATTGGCTCATCAATTGTAACAGATGTGCCACCCGAATGCAAGTTGTTAATAACGTGAGAAACTGTGAAAGGGGTGAAGGAAACTGTGAAGGACAGAAGGTGTATGCAATTATCTGTACTATCTGCTCAATTTTCTTTAACCTAAAACTTCTCTACAAAAAATAAAGTCTTTGATTTAAAAAAAAAATTTAAAACTCAGCTAAGAACTTTAGCAATGCTTCAACATACATACGTGCCATCAGGTGGTGGTCCAGCACTGGGTGATGCTCTGGATCCCTGGTCAGCTCTCAGTGTCTTAGTGCTGATTACACAAGACCCATGTCAAGTTTATGGGTCACTTTCCAGAGCTCCTCCCTTCCTACCATCTCCAGCATTTTCCAGTTCCTTGGAGCTTCCCGTTTTGGCTTTCTGGTGACAAAGCTTAGACTTTAGTTGCCCTGCTCTGATGTGCACTTCTACCACTGTACCTATAGCCAGGGCCAGGCAGAAGAAGGAACAGAGATTTTTAAATGATGGCAAATTCACCTCCTGTTCAGTGGTACTTTACATTCTCGTGTCCTTCCATGATTTACTTCTCTGAGTCTTCAGAAGCTGCACTCTGCATTTGTCCAGGTATCATGGCCACATTCTGCAGGAGAGGTGGACTAGGCTCACTCATCCTACGTGGGACCAGAGCCTCTCATTATTTATTTATATACTCAAATGTTCAAAGCCAAATGGGTAAATATTCAATCAAATGAACTTGCCTGTACTCCTCAAAAATGCCAACATCAAGTCACACACACACAAAACCAAAGAGATGTCCAAAATTAAAAATTAAAGAGACAGGGGGCAGAGCAAGATGGCAGAGGAGTAGGAGACCTAGATTTCCTCTGGTCTCAGGAATTCAGCTGAATAGGGATCAAACCATTCTGAACACTTACGAACTCAACAGGAGATGGAAGAGAAGAATAGCAACAACTCTCTGAACAGAAAAGCGACCACTTTCTAGAAGGTAGGATGTGAGGAGAAGTGAATCTGAGGCGATATTCAGGAGGATAGATGGCGAGGGAGGGGGCCTCCGTCGGCCGGTTCTGGCAAGTGATAGAGCAGCAGAGTACAAAATCGGAACTTTTAGAAGTCGGCTCCACTGAGGGAAGTTGCTCCACTGGCTAAGTGGGGGGTGGAACCCTCGTGGGACAGTGTGGTCTCAGGACCCTCGGAGTCACAGAAAGACCAGGGGTGCCTGAGTGTGGCAGAGCTCCCAGGGATCAGAGGGGGGAAGCCAGCTGCAGAGACGGAGCCAAGGAGCGGGCTCTCAGCTCAGGGTTGCCATAAACTGTGATCTGTGGCACAGTTGGGCCACTCCTTCAGCAGGGACCCAACAAGCGGTAGATCCAGGGAGGCTCCCATTCCTCCCCAGGGAGGAGCGGCATGGGAGCACACCACAGGGAACTACTGGGTTTGGAGACTCCACACGGGGTCATATGCCAGAGATAGAAACGCTCGGTCACAGGCCGGGTGAGCACGGAGTGCGGCTGGAGACTGGGGAGACAAGAGTGACTGACTGCTTTTCTCTGGGGGTGCACTGAGGAGAAGGGCCCCGAGTTCTCGGCTCCTCCGGAGTGAAGATTGGGAGGCCACGATTTTCACTCTCGTCCTTCAAAGCTGTACAGAAAGTTTGCAGGAAACAAAAACTCCTGAGAGCAAACCCGACCAGATTACTTAGCTGGGACCAACAAGGGCGGGGTAATTCCACCTTCAGCAAAGACATTTGGAAACCATGGCGACAGGCCCCTCCGGCAGAATATCACCACAAAAAGCCCGCCAAGACGAAGTTTACTGAAAAATGAGAATGGGAGAACTCCAGCGCTAGGGGAATACTGCACATAGAATTCATGGCTTTTTTACCATGATTCTTTAGTCTTTCAAAGTTAATGTTTTCTTTTTAACTGTATTTTTTTTTTAATTTTACATTTTCCTTTATTCAACCAACATCTTATCAATCCCCTTTTAAAAAAAAACATTTTTATTTTTCATTTTTAGAGTCATATTCTATCCCTTCATAGTAGTTACCCTTATTTTTGGCATATATAATTAAGTTGTTCTCTCTTTAAAATTTTGAGACACAGTTTTCTCTAACATATCAAAATATACCCTAAATCTCTACTGTATGGCTTTGTTCTACTCTCCTCCCTGATCACATTTTCTCCCCTTTTTTTTCTTTCCTTCTTTCTTTTTTTTATCCTCTTCTTTCTTTTTTCAAGCACCTTATCGATTTCTTTTTTAAATTTTTCTTATATTTTCATCTTTATAGTCATATTCCATCTCTTCATTGTATCAACCCTTAATTTGTACATATATAAGTCTTTCTTTCTTTAAAATTTTAGGAGGAACTTTCTTCTAACAGACCAAAATACACCCAAAATCTGGAGTGTGGCACTGATCTATGCACTAGCCTGATCATATTTGATCATAATCTGGTTTTTTTGTTTTGTTTTGTTCTGTTTTTGTTTCTTTTTTATCTTTTTCTCTTTTTTTCTCTTTCTTTTTTCTTTCTTTCCCTTTCTTTTCCCCTGGTATCAGATCTTTTCTGATTTGTTTAGAGTATATTTTCTGGGGACGTGGTTAACCTGTTAGTATTTTGTTCTTTCATTCATCTATTCTCCTCTGGACAAAATGACAAGATAAAAAAAATCACCTCAAAAAAAGAACAAGAGATATTACCGTCTGCCAGGGAACTACTCAATACGGACATTACTATGATGTCGGACCTAGAGTTCAGAATCATGATTTTAAAGATACTAGCTGGGCTTGAAAAAAGCATGGATGTTATTAGAGAAACCCTACCTGGAGAAATAAAGGAACTAAAATCTAACCAAGTTGAAATCAAAAAGACGATTAATGAGGTGCAATAAAAAATGGGGGCACTGACTGCTAGGATAAATGAGACAGAAGAGAGAATTAGTGATATAGAAGACCAAATGATGGAAAATAAAGAAGCTGAGGAAAAGAGAGATAAACAACTGGATACGAAGGCAGAATTCGAGAGATAAGTGATACCATAAGACAAAACAACATTATAATTGAGATCCCAGAAGAAGAAGAAAGACAGAGAGGGGAAGAAGGTATATTGGAGCAAATTATAGCAGAGAACTTCCCTGAAGTGGGGAAGAAAATGGCATCAAAATCCAGGAGGCACAGAAAACCCTTCTCAAGATCAACAAAAATAGGTCAACACCCCGACATCTAATAGTAAAACTACAAGTCTCACAGACAAGAGAAAATCTTGAAAGCAGCTCTGGAGAAGAGATATGTAAACTATAATGGTAGAAACATTAGATTGGCAACTGACCTATCCACAGAGACCTGGCAGGCCAGAAAGGACTGGCATGATATCTTCAGAGCACTAAACGAGAAAAATATGCAGCCAAGAATACTATATCCAGCTAGGCTGTCATTGAAAATAGAAGCAGAGATAAAAATCTTCCGGGACAAACAAAAACCAAAGGAATTTGCAAACACAAAACCAGCCCTCCAAGAAATATTGAAAGGGGTCCTCTAAGCAAAAAGAAAGCCTAAAAGCAGCATAGACCAGAAAGGAACACAGACAATATACAGTAACAGTCACCTTACAAGCAATACAATGGCATTAAATTCATATCTTTCAATAGTTACCCTGAATGTAAATGGGCTAAATGCACCAAACAAAGGACACAGGCTATCAGGTTGGATTAAAAAACAAGATCCATTAATATGCTTTCTGCAAAAGACTCATTTTAGACCCAAAGACACCCCCACATTGAAAGTGAGGGGGTAGAAAACCATTTACCATGCTAATGGACACGAAAAGAAAGCTGGGGTGGCAATCCTTATATCAGACAAATTCGATTTTAAAACAAAGACTGTAATAAGAGATGAGGAAGGACACTATATCCTACTTAAAGGGTCTATCGAAGAAGAAGATCTAACATTGTAAATATCTATGCCCCTAACTTGGGGGCAGGCAATTATATAAGCCAATTCATAACAAAGGCAAAGAAACACATTGACAACAATACATTCATAATGTGGGACTTTAACACTCCCCTGACTGAAATGGACAGATCATTTAAGCAAAAGATCAACAAGGAAATAAAGACTTTAAATGACACACTGGATCAAATGGACTTCACAGACATATTCAGAACATTCCATCCCAAAGCAATAGAATACACATTCTTCCCTAGTGCCCATGGAACATTCTGCAGAAAAGATCTCATCCTAAGTCACAAATCAGGTCTCAACTGCTACCAAAGACTGGGAAATTCCCTGCATATTTTCATACCACAATGCATTGAAACTAGAACTCAAACACAAGAGTAAAGTTGGAAAGAACTCAAATACATGGAGGCTAAGGAGCATCCTACTAAAGAATGAATGGGTCAACCAGGAAATTGGAAGAATTAAAAAAATTCATGGAAACCAATGAAAATGAAACACAACTGTTCAAAATCTTTGGGATGCAGCAAAGGCAGTCCTAAGAGGAAAGTATATAGCAATACAAGCCTTTCTCAAGAAACAAGAAAGGTCTCAAATACACAACCTAACCCTACACCTAAAGGAGTTGGAGAAAAAACAGCAAATAAAGCCTAAACCCAGCAGGAGACTAGAAATAATCGAGATCAGAGCAGAAATCAATGAAATAGAAACCAAAAGAACAGTAGAACAGATCAACCAAACTAGGAGCTGGTTCCTTGAAAGAATTAACAAGACTGATAAACCTCTGGCCAGACTTATCAAAAAGAAAAGAGAATGACCCAAATCAACAAAATCATGAATGAAAGAGGAGAGATCACAACCAACACCAAAGAAATACAAACAATTATAAGAAAATAGTATGAACAATTCTATGCCAGCAAATTAGATAACCTGGAAGAAATGGAGACATTCCTAGAGATGTATCAACTACCAAAGTTGAACCAGAAAGAAAGAGAAAACCTGAACAGACCTCTAAACACTAAAGAAATTGAAGCAGTCATCAAAAATCTCCCAACAAACAAAAGTCCAGGGCCAGATGACTTCCCAGGGGAATTCTATCAGACATAAAGAAGAATTAATACCTATTCTCCTGAAACTGTTCCAAAAAATAGAAATGGAAGGAAAACTTCCAAACTCATTGGATGAGGCCACCATTACCTTGATCCCAAAACCAGACAAAGATCTCATCAAAAAGGAGAATTACAGATCAATATCCTTGATAAACATGGATGCAAAAATTCTCACCAAAATACTAGCCAATAGGATCCAGCAGTACCTTAAAATGATTATTCACCATGACCAACTGGGATTTATATCTGGGCTGCAAGGTTGGTTCAACATCTGCAAATCAATCAATGTGTTACAATATATTAACAAAAGAAAGAACAAGAATCATATGATCCTCTCAATAGAGGCAGAAAAAGCATTCGACAAAGTACAGCATCCTTTCATGATCAAAACTCTTCAGAGTATAGGGAGAGAGGGTACCTACCTCAATATCATAAAAGCCATCTATGAAAAACCTACAGCGAATATCATTCTCAATGGGGAAAAGCTGAGAGCTTTCCCCCTAAGGTCAGGAACACGGCAGGGATGTGCACTATCACCACTCCTATTCAACATAGTATTAGAAGTCCTAGTCACAGCAATCAGACAACAAAAAGAAATGAAAGTTTTCTAAATCGGCAAAGAGAAAGTCAAACTCTCACTCTTTGCAGATGATATGATACTGTATGTGGAAAACCCAAAGACTCCACCCCAAAACTGCTAGAACTCATACAGGAATTCAGTAAAGTGGCAGGATATAAAATCAATGCACAGAAATCAGTGTCATTCCTATACACCAACAATAAGACAGAAGAGAGACAAATTAAGGAGTCGATCCCATTTCCAATTGCACCCAAAACCATAAGACACCTAGGAATAAATCTAACCAAAGAGGCAAAGGATCTGTACTCACAAAACTATAAAAGACTCATGAAAGAAATTGAGGAAGACACAAAGAAATGGAAAAACGTTCCATGCTCATGAATTCAAAGAACAAATATTGTGAAGATGTCAATGCTACCTAGAGCAATCTACACATTCAATGCAATCCCCATCAAAATACCAACCACTTTTTTCAAAGAAATGGAAGAAATAATCCTAAAATTTGTATGGAACCAGAAAAGACCCCAAATAGCCAGAGGAATGTTGAAAAAGAAAAGCAGAGCTGGCGGCATCACAATTCCGACTTCCAGCTCTATTATAAAGCTGTCATCATCAAGACAGTATGGTACTGGCACAAAAACAGCCACATAGATCAATGGAACTGAATCGAGAGCCCAGAAATGGACCCTCAACTCTATGGTCAACTAATCTTTGACAGAGCAGGAAAGAATGCCCCATGGAAAAAAGACAGTCTCTTCAACAAATGGTGTTGGGAAAATTGGACAGCCACATGCAGGAGAATGAAACTGGACCCTTTCCTTACACCACACACAAAAGTAGACTCCAAATGGTTGAAAGACCTAAACATGAGACAGGAGTCCATCAAAATCCTAAAGGAGAACACAGGCATCAACCTCTTTGGCCTCAGCCTCAACAAATTCTTCCTAGAAACATCGCCAAAGGCAAGGGAAGCAAGGGCAAAAATGAACTACTGTGACCTCATCAAGATAAAAAGCTTTTGCACAGCAAAAGAAACAGTCAACAAAACCAAAAGACAACCGAGAGAATGGGAGAAAATATTTGCAAATGACATATCAGATAAAGGGCTAGTATCCAAAATCTATAAAGAACGTATCAAACTCAATACCCAAAGAACCAATAATCCAATCAAGGAATTGGCAGAAGACATGAACAGACATTTTTCGAAAGACATCCAAATAGCCAACAGACACATGAAAAGGTGCTCAACATCGCTTGGCATCAGGGAAATCCAAATCAAACCTCAATGAGATATCACCTCACACCAGTCAGAATGGCTAAAATTAACAAGTCAGGAAATGACAGATGTTGGCGGGGATGTGGAGAAAGGGGAACCCTCCTACACTCTTGGTGGGAATGCAAACTGGTGTAACCACTCTGGAAAACACTATGGAAGTTCCTCAAAAAGTTGAAAATAGAGCTACCATACAATCCAGCAATTGCACTACTGGGTATTTACCCCAAAGATACAAATGTAGGGATCCGAAGGGGTACGTGCACCCCAATGTTTATAGCAGCAATGTCCACAAGAGCCAAACTGTGGAAAGAGCCAAGATGTCCATCGACAGATGAATGGATAAAGAAGATGTGTTATAGATACACAATGGAATATTATGCAGCAATCAAGGGGAATGAGATCTTGCCATTTGCAATGACGTGGATGGAATTGGAGGGTGTTATGCTGAGTGAAATAAGTCAATCAGAGAAAGATATGTATCATATGACCTCACTGATATGAGGAATTCTTAATCTCAGAAAACAAACTGAGGGTTGCTGGAGTGGTGGGGGGGGTGGGAGGGATGGGGTGGCTGGGTGATAGACATTGGGGAGGGTATGTGCTATGGTTACCACTGTGAATTGGACAAGACTGTTGAATCACAGATCTGTACCTCTGAAACAAATTATACATTATATGTTAAGAAAAAAAAAGAAGAAAAGAAGATACCAGGAGGGGAAGAATGAAGGGGAGTAAATTGGAGGGGGAGATGAATCATGAGAGACGATGGACTCTGAAAAACAAACTGAGGGTTCTAGAGGGAAGGGGGGTGGGCGGATGGGTTAGTCTGGTGATGGGTATTAAAGAGGGCACGTTCTGCGTGGAGCACGGGGTGTTATGCACAAACAATGAATCATGGAACACTACATCAAAAACTAATGATGTAATGTATGGTGATTAACATAAGAATAAAAAATTAAAGAAAAAAACAAAAAAATTAAAGAGACAAAACATATCTATAAAGTGCATTACTTTATGGAGGACCTGATAAAAATGTAAATATTGTCTGTCAGTTGAACAATAATATTTTTACTGATATTAAATTTATTCATATTGGTACTGTGTTATGGTTATAAGAAGGAATTTCCTTTCTTTTTGTAAATATACACCGAAATATTTAGTGGGCAAGAGGGTATGCTATCTCGAACTTACTTTCAAATGGTTCAAATATGCACACAAACACACACACTCTCTCGCACACTATCTCTCACACACTCACACACTGTCTCTGTCTTTGTCACTCAGGTAATCATTACAAAATATGACAAAACCATAGACCCAATGGCTTAAATGATAGACCTTTATTCTCACAGTTTTGGAGGCTGAGACATCCAAGATCAAGGTGCTTGCAGGCTCAGTTCTTGGTGAGAGCTCTCTTCCTGGATTAGGATGTAGCCTTTATGGAGTCCTCAACATCAGAGAGAAAGCACTCTGCTGTCTCTTCCTTTTCTTTTAAGGGCACTAATGCCATCATGGGGACTCCTCCCCCATGACCTCATCTAACCTATTTACCTCCCAAAAGGCCTACATCCTAATACCATCCTAGTAGGGGTTAGGGCTTCAATATATGAATTTTGGGGAACACCAAAGTGTTCAGCCCACAAAAGTATCAAACACTCTCTGACATGCAGGCTCTCATGCACACACAGTCCCACACATTGTGCACACACATGCTCACAAATTCTCACACACCATCATGCCCATACTCTTGTTACAAACTATCACACTTATACTCTTTCACACACATTCTCTCTCATACACACTGGCGCACACACACCTGCACAGCAGGCAGGCTGAAGGGTATAGAGGAAAAAGCACTGATGGGAGGACCAGGAGCCCAAGAAACTTCCTGATCTTGGGTCCAGTCCTGGGTTTTCTGTCCCAGGAGCCATTGGCCCTGAAGTGCCTCATTTTCTTCTTGATGATATGTGGGAGTGGGAGTGGGAGTGACTTCTAAAACATCCTCTGACTCCAACATACTAAACAGGGTCTGTGGGGTGTGAAGGTGAACTTTCTCCCATGCAGCTGGTGTTAAGTATGAGGCCCATGATGGTAAAATAACGTTTTCTCTTGGATAGAGCATAATGTAGTGTTGTTAACACCAAGAGTGCAGGAAAAAGGAGGCAGATGACCTCATACACTGTGGCCTTCTTAGTCATTAACTTCAAAGTCTAAGAAGTAGAAATTTAACATTAGAAATAGTATAGAAATACACTTATATTCTGGGAAGTCTCTTTGGACCTCATTACAGGAGACAGTGAGCAAACAGGTTATAAGCCAGGAGTGTGATAGATAGTTTGCATGAACTCACTCATGTGTTCCTCAGAACTGTGGTTTTTCTTGGCCCTTTTTCAGGACAAGACAAATGAAAATAGAAAGGCTGAACAATTTTCTAGAACAGGGCAGAGCTGGGATTTGAACTCAAGTCAGTCTCATCCCAAATCTTGGGTCTCGGGCCAAGGGTAAGCGTGAAGTGAAAAAGCTGGAAGGAAGCAGGATGGCTGAACCATCACATGGGGCCATTTGGTCCGTCTCCCTCCTTCAAAGGGACCCTTCCTCCAATGGGAGAAGTGGGAAAGGAAGAATTTGGGTTTGACAAACTTGAGTTCAAATTATAGCTTTGAGTCCTAGGCAAGTCACTTAACTGCTCTTACTCTCAGTTTCCTTTTCTGTATAATGACAATCATAGAACCTATCTTGTAGGGTTGATTGCTGAGAGGACACACTGCTGTATTGAACTTAGAACACCTGTCACAGTGTATTAATCAAAGAAACAGAACCAAGAGCAGATAGATAGATAGACAGAAGAGGACATCTATGATAGGATTGGCTCACTTGGTTATGGAAGCTGAGAAGTCCCACAGTCTTCCATCTGCAAACTGGAAAACCAGGAAAGCCAGTGACATAATTTACTCTGAGGTCTACGGTCTGAGAACCATAGGGCCAATGGCATATGTCCCAAAATCTGAAGGCCCATGAACTGGGAGCCCCGTTGTCTGAGGACAAAAAAAGATGGGTGCCCCAGCTCAAGAAGAGAGAGAATTCACCTTTCCTTTGCCTTTTTGTTCTGTGGGGGTCTCAACAAAATGAATGATGCTGCCCTAATTGATGAAGGTGAATCTCTTTACCAATCTATTGGATTAAATGCTAATCTCTTCTAGAAAAAAACCCTTATAGACACGCCCAGAAATAATGTTTTACCAGCTATCTGAGCATCCATTAAGTAAATCAACTTGACACATAAAAGTAACCATCACACCAGTACTTTGTAAAAATTAATCTATGGTAATGACCTTGAGAGCATGAATGTCTCACTTTATAACCATTGCTTAGTTCTAACACTACATTCATTCCACACACAAAAAGCAAGCAACTTCCTGCTTTAATCCAGAGCAAACATCTAACTAAAGATGCTCCATGGTGAGGATAAGGCCACCCCTGAAATTCTATCAGGGCCTCACAGCAAGGCAGCCTTGTGCAAGCAATATAACAGCGCTGTCTCAGAAATACAACACAGCCACAAAGACAGTGTCAACTTTTCCAGTAGCTACATTAAAAAATAGAAACAGGTAAAATTAATTTATAATAAATTGAATACAATCCAATATACCCCCACTATTACCATCTTAACATGTAATCAACCCCAAAATTATTGATGGTATTTTATGTTCTTCCATTCTTATTTTCACACTAAGTCTCAGAAATTTAGTAAAATTTTTACACTTATAAATATTTCAATTAGGATGATAAATTTTCATTGGAAATATTTGGTCCATATTGAGATTTCATAAAATTTACAGTTGAAAAGGTAAATTCACATGCACAAGTTGTTCTAAAACTACTTAAAATTTTTCCAATAACTGGACCAAGCATCCACTCTTAAACTCAAATTTTAAAATAATTAAAATTAAATAAAATTACAAACTTAGTTCCTCAGTCACACTAACTACATTTCAACTGCTCAAAGCCATGTGACTAATGGCCAGTATAATAGGCAGTGCAGTCTTTGCCATGTAGATTCAAGGGCCCTCAAAACCTGTATGGATTTCATTCATATTTCTCTGAAGTTATCTTTAAGGGTCCATGTATGATAAGCAAAAGTCAAATATCTCTTTCATTTCTGAATGATGGACAGTGATCCATACTGGAAATGTATCTAACCTGACAAAATCATCAAACATTTATTTATTCAATCTACCAATTATTCATTAATTTATTATTTATTAATGTGATGCTTACTAAGAGCCATTCTATACCTGGCTTGGCACTTCAGAGAGGACATCTGATGTGTATCTTTAAAAATGTGAAGGAGAATGCCACCCCAACAATGACAGGAGGAGGGTTGAAATAAAGCATCCTTCAGGTTGACTCTGATGAGTGTCTAGGTCACCAATCTGGGGACCTACAGTCATCATTGTATAAGATAACCCCCACCCAGGAACATCTACACCTGTCCTAGGCCAACAAACAACACCCAACCAGCACTAACCTTCAGACTGAGCATGGAAGCACTCCAGTGGCCCCAGTGACTCAGGATATGTATAGGGGACTAGCCATGTCAGTCTCAAGGGAAATCATCTATTTGACAAACTTTCTCAGGGAAAAGTAGGGGAGATTCACAAGCCTGGTCCATTAACCTCTCTCAATACACATGCACAAGCACAAACACACATACAAACTCACTACTCAATGAGTCATTATGAGACACAAACCCATCTTTGAGAGCTGTAAAAGATGGCAGAGAACAATGGAGAAGTTTGATGGTGGACTCAGCATCATGTGTCTGTGATCATGTGGCATTCATTCATTCTCCATTTGTTGTTTATTCACTCATTCATTTGCTAATAAGGGACTATGGCCATAAGTGGTACTCAGTGTCATACTCATACACGTCAACATACACTAATGTCTGAGAGGAGATGGGACAGGAAATGTGGTTCTAGTATTGAGGAAAGAGGCCATAGTTAGAAGTGTCAATCAGGGCAACATCAGCAGGCAGAAAATAGAGTTCCCAGCAAACTTCAGAGAGAACAGAACTTGCAGGTGGATGAATCTTCTTAAGAATGGAAAGGAACCTCTGAAACAAATGATGCAATATATGTTAAAAAAAAAAAAAAAGGAGAAGATAGTAGGAAGGGAAAAATGAAGGGGGGGAAATTGGAGGGGGAGATGAACCATGAGAGACTATGGACTCTGAGAAACAAACTGAGGGTTCTAGAGGGGAGGGGATTGGGGGGATGGGTTAGCCTGGTGATGGGTATTAAAGAGGGCACATTCTGCGTGGAGCACTGGGTGTTATACGCAAACACTGAGTCATGGAACACTACATCAAAAACTAATGATGTAATGTATGGTGATTAACATAACATAATAAAATTAAATTAAAAAAACTTTAAATATTAAAAAGCAAGGAAAAGGAGAATGGCAGAGGAAGGAGGACCCTAGGAAAAGAGGGAGAAGGTGAATGATCTCCCAGAGAAGTATCCTGAGAGCAGAACAAAGACTCCCAATGGGTTAGCTCCCTTCCCTTCATCAAGGATCACTTGCCCAGTGACTTCATATTGTCACATACATTCAGTTACAGATTCTTAGACTGGGCAATATGACAAATTGGAACTGCTGCTCCAGTGTTCAGCACCCCATCACCCAGAGCATTCATGAATTTGAGTGGGGACTGTATGCTTGCAGAAGCCACATAAGCAGCAGGACCTGACTTACGATCAAATCCACATTTTATTTCTTTTATAACCACCAGTGAAGCACAATTGTGTAGCTTTATGAAGAGAATAAAAATCATATTCTCAATTTTAATAAGGTAATCAAATCTAAATAAAACAAAGATCTACAAGGGCATTTTATTACTTCCAATCAATTCTCCAGAAGCAGATGCACAAAAATAGGTTCAGAAATTATTCTGATTGTAATGGCCACCAGAGCACATTCCAAAAATATAAACCTATGATCATATACTCATTCCTTTATAATGTTAAATAAGAAGCAGGCCATATGTATATGATTAAATTTGAATTTGGAATTAAGGTATTTTGGAGACTGAATTGAGTACCAAACCATTAACACAGAATTACTTTTCAAAACCATCACATAATAATATGAAACATAATCCTAGCGATACCATCTAGCTGAAAAATCTGTATATTCATGTAGGTGAGACAGAGTTAATCTTTCTTGAGTATCTACTGGGCTCTAGGCCTTGTGCTGGTCTTCACAGAAACTACCATGGTAAACTTATCTTTTTCATCATATCTGAAGAAAGATATTGGTATGACCGTTTAAAATTATAATTATTGTCTGTGTAAGAAAACTGGGTTCACATATAAAGATAGGCAGTTGAGATTAAAACTCACATCACCATGGGATGCCTAAGTAGCTCAGTTGATTGAGCAACTGACTCTTGATTTTGTCTCAGGTTGTGACCTCAGAGTGGTAGAATCAAGCCCTTCATTGGGCTCCACACTCAGCAGGGTGTGGTACTCTTTCTCTCTCTCTGCCCCTCCCCCCTCTCTAAAATGAATAAATAAATCTTTTAATAAATTCACATCAAAGATTATTTGACCACAGAGTTGAGGGTCTATATCTGGGCTCCATTCTGTTCCATTGGTCTTTATGTCTGTTTTTGTGCCAGAACCATGCTGTCTTGGTTATCACTGTTTTGTAATATAGCAGGAAGGATGAATACCTAACTTTTACATCAACATGGATGGGACTGGAGGAGATTATGCTAAGAGAAGTAAGTCAAGCAGAGAAAGTCAATTACATATGGTTTCACTTATTTGTGGAACATAAAGAATAGCATGGAGGACATTAGGAGAAGGAAGGGAAAAATGAAGAGGGGAAATCAGAGGGTGAGACGAACCATGAGAGATTATGGACTCTGGGAAACAAAATGAGGGTTTTAGAGGGGAGGCGGGTGGGGGGATGGGTTAGCCCAGTGATGGGTATTAAGGAGGGCACGTACTGCATGGAGCACTGGGTGTTATAGGAAAATAATGGATCGTGGATCATCACATCAAAAACTAATGATGTACTATATGGTGACTAACATAACATAACAAAATGAAATTTAAAAAAATTAAAATTAAAAAAATTAAAAATTCACATCATTATGACCTACACTGTAGAAAAAATGAGATTAAGGAAAGATGTTTCTGTGGGTAAATTCACTTTAACATTTTTTTAAAGATTTTTTTATTTTTATTTATTTGACAGAGAGAGAGACAGCAAGAGAGGGAACACAAGCAGGGGGAGTGGGAGAGGAAGAAGCAGGCTTCACTCTGAACAGGGAGCCCGATGCGGGGCTTGATCCCAGGACCCTGGGATCATGACCTGAGCCGAAGGCAGATGCTTAACTGACTGAGCCACCCAGGCGCCCCCACTTTAACATTTTAAGGTCAGTTTTTCATCATATTTATTTCCACTGAAATTGCCAGAGAGACTCACTGCATGGCCTTCATTTCAATTATCCTGGTATACCAATAATCAACTGTCATCTCCAAGAATGAACCGGGGATCATTAATCTTACTGTCATGTGATATTTGGAAAATTCTCCTGCCATTCTACTCAGAGAAGTATTAGAAATGTCTTCCATAAGTTTCCAAAAGATGTCCTGTATTTCTCAGCCTTGCATGCTTTCCTCAACCCAGATTTGTACTAGCTGTTAAGCATTAATACACCCTTCCGCATGGACCTGGCAAGTATTTCTGGTAGCTGACGTAGGGAGCCAATAATACCAAAACACGTGCTTTCACTAACCTTTTTAAAGAAAAGCTGCCCTTGGGGCACTGGGGTGGCTCAGTTGGTTAAGCGGCTGCCTTTGGCTCAGGTCATGACCCCAGGATCCTGGATCGAGCCCCACATCGGTATCCCTGCTCGGCGGGAAGTCTGCTTCTCCCCTGCCCCTCCCCCTTCTTGTGCTTGCTCTCTCCTCTGTGTGTGTGTGTCAAATAAATAAATAAAATCTTTAAAAAAAATAAAAATAAAGAAGAGGGACCCTTCAGAGCTACCACTGCTGGGGGTGTGGGGAATTAAATGAAGTTAGTTAGCGTTTACTATGATGAATGAAGGAAAGCTCACAGAAGATGGTCATTTTAGAGATCTCAAGGACCATCTTGCCACCTGTGACAGGAACCTGGCTGCCAGTTACTGCTACCTATCATAAAAGTAACTAGTAGAGCCATAATTTCTTGTTGCAGAGCTCTGTAAGACCCAGTAATACCCTGTCCTGTTGCAAAGGAAGTGCAAAGAAAGTATGCCTGTTAGTCTCTCTCCTGCTAATTAAATCTGGGAAACTCTTCAAAGGCACTCTGTCCAAAGGGCTTGTCCCACCACTATTTGAAATGCATCACTAGCAAAAGGTGGCCTCGTGGGTGGCTCTGCAATAGGTAATTGCTCATGATAATTAAGTTGGCTGCTATTGTTCAGCAGTTCCCATGGAAGCTGCCCAAAAAAGGAAGCTCAGCAAATTCAGTTTCCACTGCTGGTTATAAAAAAAAAAAAAAAAAAAAAAAAAAAAAACTCAAGCAAGACAAAGCTTTATGCCTTTACTTCCAGAAACTGAAGGAATTTCTCTCACCACACACTGACCTCATCAGGAGTTGTGAACACATTTTGACTTGGAGCCTTATAATAATTGTCATATTTTAGAAATACAAACATTGAAAGCTAATCCCCTCTTCTTCCATATTTCAAACTAGTATTTTATCTGCTGCATTTCCAGGCTTTGATCTAATAAAAGTGCTTTGTTTTGCATCCCAGAAATTGTATGTAAAATTAAAACTAATCCCATCCACTATGTTTCTTTACAAATTAAATTATGTGAAATTACCCACTTCCTTCTTCTCTTCTTTCCCAGAGTTTCTCTTGCCTAGAGAGACTTAGCATCCCCAGGCTCTTCTTATAGAACAACACAAATCATAGCTTCTATCAGCTGTCCTATTAATTTCTACCCATACCAATACCTTCCTTTAGACACTTGAGATATATATATACATCTCCTAAGGAAGATTAAGCTGAGTGTCAACTCAACACATTCTATGTCAAATGTAACAGGTCACTGAGGAACCCATTATTAAAATGGGGGAGGAGGGGTTGCAATAACTAGTTACATGGTGCCTTTAATCACCAGTGCTTAACACAGCAAGACATACAGCCCACTGAAACAGGAGAGGCCAAGTTTTAGAAATTCACCATTCTCCCCTACATTTGTTTACAAGTCCTAAATACAGCTGACCAAACATGGCTACTTAAGTGAACGACATTTTTTTTTCAAACCTTCAAGAATCTTGTTAAAGGGATTCATAATATTTCCTGGATATGAAAATGAAATAATTCTTTCAAAATAACATTTTGATGAGTTGAGTGTAAATGAATTAGAAACACACGGATTAAATTTCCCTTGAAATACACATGGGTTTCAAAATTAAGGGGGAATTAACTTCTCCAAATGTGTTTTCAATTTTGCCTGACCTCAAAAGTTTGATGCATGGTTTGAGATGGTTGGACTAATGCCAATTTTGCCTATCCTTACCACGGGCTTTACCTGAGAAAATATTTTATTTCCAGCTCCCCATGGCCTTCTGATGGTGAATGGTATTACTAATGTTATCTGTTGGATCCAGTCCACTGTAATAAATATTGCCATGGTGAAAAATTGCAGTTTTGAAATGATATCCAAGCCTAGCCAATAACCCTTTGATTTTATACAGCATTGGGTGGTACAGAATTCCAAGGCAACCAATCAGTGACCTTAAGAAACCTCTGGAAATGGTTTGCGAGTTTTTAATTTGGGTAACAAGTGGTTCACATTCTCTTGAGGAAGACATTAGAAATGTTAAAAATTTAAGAAGGTCTTTATTCACAAAGCAATTGGAAATTGTGAAATTTTTAATCAGTCTTCCTCAATACCTTTAAAATTCTTGTATTATGCTTATTAAGGAAATGTTAATGATTTTTTTCTACCTAACAGGAAAGTGTAGACAATGTACCCAGAAAGTCATTGTCATGAAACATTATAATTACCATCTTCCTTTGTCATTAAGCAGATTTTGCTCTTGTTCAGGCCACTGTAGTACAGAACATCAAGAACAGACACCCTTGGGCCCAATAAGTTCCTTAAGCATTGGCTTCAGAGGAGAGTTTGCTGTTGGAACCACTCTGAGTTCCAGAAAAGTAATCTGGTCTTAGGTTCATGGACTTCTCTACCTTGTTGCCTCTGCTCTCAAGATAGAAAATGTTAATAATCATGTAGCCTGCAACCATCACAACCAAAGAACTTTTGAGGGCTCTCTTTTCTGATTCCAGGCTTGGTCTGGCTAGGAACAGAGAGCAGAAAGAAAGGAGGACAGGACACTAACGGCATTGTAAAGAAGTAAAACAGAAGGTGAGACAGCCAGTGGGCAACTAGAACTTAACCCCTGGGGAAATTTTGGGCAATGTAGTAGATTGATTCTTTCCCCAAGGTGAGGGAGCTGGGGTATGAGGTATGTATACCCCAGCTCCCATCAATCATTGGCTAAGGCTGTTGTGGGGGACATGGGGAGAGGGGGGACTGTTATTTCTCAGCTTTCTCCCAGCTCAGCACACCTGGCTTTGCCAGACAGAAAGCACACTCAGGCCAAGCAAGGGGGTGCTGGCAGTTTCAGGTTTCGACCGACAGCACTGAAATGGTTACTGATGTTGAAATAAATTCCTAGGTACCAGCTGGAGCCACTCCTGCACTGTGTTCTACACAAGCAAACCAAAACTTAGGTAACTTTCATGTCCTTGTAAATGCTCAACTTGACTAGAAGTACAGTGTATCCAGGCAGCTAATCCCCAGATGCCAAGCCCAACACTGGGCTCTAGACTTATTACTTGTTTCTTATTCATTTCTTATTTTTCTCTTCCTTGTTCCTGAGTCTTCATCCTAGAAAAACTTTCTGCCTCCCACCCCATTTTGCAGTTCTATGGATCCTGGAGAAACAAGAGACTGAAGTCTTAAATATTAAGTTTGTTCATATCACTCAAATTGTCTCCTTTAATCATCTTTAACACTGTTGACAGGTTTTGAGTAAGACCCTGGCCATGTTTGCTACAGATAACTTTTAGGAATTTACCACTCATATGCAAGCTTTTCCTAACAGAACCCTCTGGCCACTCTGAACCTGGGGAAAGCAGCCAGAAGAAACCATGTGACTCTTCTACTAATCTTAGTTCTCTTATACTGTTGAAGAAACATCAATCTTGTCTTTTCAAATGTTTCCAAATTAACAGTCTTTTTTTTTTTTTTTCTGGATCCATGTTGAATTGATCATTCAAAAGACAGTGACTTTGATTTTGCCAGACCTCATCCTAGGCTGGTTCTTAAATTATCCTGTAAGTTATATCAGTCCCACTCTTTATCTCAATTACATAAACAGGGATGTTCCAGAGGTGGTGATATTATAGTGTGGTTGTGGTTTTAGGGTTGTCCTCTGGGGCATGTGACCCATCATCCCCCAGCATGTCATGGCATAACATAGAGTCCTAGACTGGGTACCAGGCCTGTTGGAAAACCCCAACTGTTTCAGGGGTAGAAACACCATCTGTTTCCCCATGTCCTAGAAGGTAGAAGGCATATAAAATAAATACTCATGAGACCAGGCTGTAAGGGTGGACCAGGAAAAAAGCAAGGTCTCTTTACTTTTTTCCCATCTCAGAGCCCCAAGTCATGTCTGTGTATCCCTTAAGATGGATGTGGCTCATGGCTGATGCAGGCCCATAGCTTCTCTTGGACCACACCTCAGTCTGGCTGTGCAGGATCATGTGGCAAGAAAGTCTCATAAATTAGAAACAGAAGGTAAATAACTGCAGAGAGAGTCTGATGAGAGCTACACTGCCTAGCCCCCACCCCTATCTGTGGACTTCCAGTGGCCTTACAACTAGCAACGACAACCAGCAAGTCAAGTATGGATGAGTACAAGAGAAAAATCAATGACAATTTAAAAAGAGAGAGAGAAAGGCAACAAATTTGCCTGCTACCACCACTGGCTACTGGTTTGCTAATTCTTTAGGGCAATTGGCCTTGAAAGGTTGGTCCTGAATCAGCAGCATCGACTCCATCTGGGAGTGTGTTCAAAATGCATATACTTGGGCCTCACCTGTGGAAGACCAGATCTATGGAACAGAATTCCGGGGATGGAACCCAGAAATCTGTGTGTTAAAAAGCCCTCCAGGGTAATCTGATGCTTTCTCAGGCAGGAGAATCATTACTTGAAGGAGAAAGACAAGTGATAAAATAAAATCAAAGTTGTATATTGTATTTAGTGATATAAGCACTTAAATTAACAAGAGTGTAAAGTTCATCTACAGTATCACAATGTTTCTTTTAAATTAATTCCTTTGTTTCCAGAGATCTGAGTTATACTCAGGTAATCCAAAGCAGATGTGGCTCAACCCAGTTGGACCCCATCCATCACTCAGAAGCTTGGGCAGGGGGTTATCCTGGAGGAGTCTACTCAGCCACCAGTTGCCCATTATCACACCACTGGGGCCTAGATAACAACTTTTCCAATTTAAGGATTAGCACAGAATACTTTCCTATACTTTCAAATGGGGAATCCATGCCAGTTTATGGACCTGCCTGAAGAAGATCTTTTCCCCAGTAACTAAATGGGAATTAACAATGATAAGCCAATCAATAATTAGCTTGTATAAGGATTACACATTGATGGCCATTATCTATTTTGATGAAAATTTCTGAAAATATAGGTAGTATCTCCTTTTGAAGATTGCTTCCTTGTGTAGTTACAGGTTAATTGACTATTTATACAATTACAGTTTGTGTGGAAAACTTCAAAGAAGATTGAATCCCTGCCCTCCAGGTTTCTTTAGCTAACATATTACTTCTCAATATGCAATGTGCATGTGAATCACCTGGACATCTTGCCAACAGGCAGATTCTGACTGAATATGTCCTGAATGGGTCCTAATGTTCTGCATTTCTAATGAACTCTTAAGGATGCTGATGCTATTGGTCCACAAACCACACTTTGAATACCGAAGGACTTATAGAACCATCTAGATGGTGCAGGCACAAGCACCTTCACTTCTCTGCCTTGAATAAAATATGATGTTGTGGCTCTTAGCAGCTTGGAAGAGGTTAAAAATATATCTAGGTATGTGAAGTTTGCTAAGAAAAACTGGGAAATTTTAACTTTATTGATTAAGATTAAGAGGAGGAAAAAGAAGGTCATTCTTCAATAGTATAATGGTGCAAACAAGTGATTTCTATAACTGATGCTGAAAGTAAGAGGCTGGACCTTCTTACAGTCTCCATTGCCAATGGCCGCCTACCTTGGGCTTGTCTTGTTCTTTATCATGACAAGACAATCTCAAAAAAAGTCCTAAGAATATACTTTTCTCAAATTCTTGTGCCAAAGCTGTTTATTTGTTTATATGTATTTTACAAAGCTTTGCTATTCTTTAAGAATTTCAAATGTTTAATTTTTACTTTATATAGTATAATCAATCACAATTTTCTTTTTGGCTTTTCTCATGTTCTTTGCTTTCCTAAATAATTGCCCAGCTGAACTCCTTTGACTCATTTCTCCATGCCTTCCAGAAGCTGGTCTTCAGAAGTTAAACTCTGGAGTTAAAATGGCTTCAGTTCTGCTCTCCTGCAGATGGCCTGGACACATGTGCTCTACTTTCTAGTCCTCTGCTTGCTCATTTGTGAAATGGGGGTAATAATGGTACCTATCTCAAAATGATCTTGTTTGGCACCAATATGTACATGTAAAGCACTAATACCAAGTCAGGTAACTGGTAAGCACCCAGTAAATTTAATATGATTGTTATCATTACACCAACCATCTCTATGTGCAAGGAAATGACAGCTGTAGAAATAGAGGAGATAATTTCTAACTGTATCTGGAAAACAGACATTTGTAACAGACCAGTGTAAACTGGTCTCTGCACATCGATATGGGGATTGATGACAAAGATGCCTGCCCAGTGCAAACTGTTCATCCTTCTCCTTTCTCTCTATCCTTCCAAAGCTGCTAACCAATTCACCAGATTAGCTCAGGATCCAGCAGCTCACTTAGCCACTAACCTCTTGGTGCCTTAGTTGGATCCTTGGAAATAGATGTGAGCACATGGATAAGGCAGGGTTGAGTTTATAAAACAGGTAGTATTGTAAATATTAATATTTGCAGCCAAGATTGTAGTGTCCTTCACTATATTATAAGATATTATATATATTATAAGAACAGTTAAAATGTTTATTTCTCTTATCTATAGCTATTTCTCAAGGTTATTTATATAAAATGGTATAATCCCCAAGATGGACCTGCCTTACGCACACTCAGTTTTGACATTCACATCATGACTGATAACCTTTAGAATGTGAATAAGCAGGTCCTTATCTTCCTGTGTATCTGCTAGTTTAGTTGAAAATAAACAGGGACAAAATAAATAGGTCTACTTTTCCAATTAAACGTACTAGTATTTTTACCCACCATATGTCATATGCTGTAGTTAGAGTGGATGTAAAATCAATCAATTACATCTCAAAATATAAAATAGCCTATAACTGGAATTTGGATGAGCAATACTGATGCCAACACAACACAGGGCCACGCCTGCTTCTTTGAAATAATTACCTCCATTCACTTTTACTTCGTAAAATGGATCATTCACGAGAGCTCAAATGAGATAAAATTTACTTTTGCATTGTTCATGACTTATCAGTTTGCCAAGCTATGGAAGTAAAATTGATCCAAAACAATTTGAAAAACTGTTTGCTGATATTAAAGCAAAGCATACGTATCCCTATCGCTCAGCAATTCCAGTCTTAGACATTTATGAAACAGAATATGTACATATTTCAACAAAACAGATGTATAATATAGTTGATTTTAGCATTATTTGAGATAACCCCAAGATAGAAAATACCCAAAATGGATCAACTGTAAATGAATAAATACATTGTGGTATAATAATAGAATTGAATACTTGGTGGCCATAAGCAAGACTGAACTCCAACTACATAGACTGAAGTGAATGAAACTCACACATTGTTCCTGACCTCAGGGGGAAAGCTCTCAGTTTTTCCCCATTGAGACCTCTTCGACCTCTGCCACAGCAACTTCTTCCTAAAAACATCACCAAAGGCAAGGGAAGCAAGGGCAAAAATGAACTATTGGGATTTCATCAAGATAAAAACCTTTTGCACAGCAAAAGAAACAGTCCACAAAACCAAGACACCCAACAGAATGGGAAAAAATATTTGCAAATGACATATCAGATAAAGGGCTAGTATCCAAAATCTATAAAGAACTTATCAAACTCAATACCCAAAGAACAAATGATCCAATCAAGAAATGGGCAGGCGACATGAAAAGACATTTTTCCAAAGAAGACATCCAAATGGCCAACAGACCCATGAAAAAGTGCTCAACATTGCTTGGCATCAGGGAAATCTAAATCAAAACCTCAATGAGATATCACCTCACACCAGTCAGAATGGCTAAAATTAACAAGTCAGGAAACACAGATGTTGGTGGGGATGCGGAGAAAGGGGAACCCTCCTACACTGTTGGTGGGAATGCAAGCTGGTGCAACCACTCTGGAAAACAGTGTGGAGGTTCCTCAAAAAGTTGAAAATAGAGCTACCATACGGTCCAGGAATTGCACTACTGGGTATTCACCACAAAGATACAAATGTAGGGATCGGAAGGGTTACATGCTCCCCAATGTTTATAGAAGCAATGTCCACAATTACCAAACTGTGGAAAGAGCCAAGATGTCCATCAACAGATGAATGGATAAAGAAGATGTGGTCTATATATATAATGGAATATTCTACACCCATCAAAAAAATGAAATCTTGCCATTTGCAACAAAATGGATGGAACTGGAGGGTGTTATGCTGAGTGAAATAAGTCAATCAGAGAAAGACATGTATCATATGACCTCACTGATATGAGGAATTCTTAACCTCAGGAAACAAACTGAGGGTTGCTGGAGTGGGAGTGGGGTTGGAGGGATGAGGTGGCTGGGTGATAGACATTGGGTAGGGTATGTGCTATGGTGAGTGCTGTGAATTGTGCAAGACTGTTGAATCACAGATCCGTACTTCTGAAACAAATAATGCAATACATATTAAAAAAAAGAAGAAGATGATAGCAGGGGGGGAAGAATGAATGGGGGAGATTGGAGGGGGAGACAACCCATGAGAGACGATGGACTCTGAAAAACAAACTGAGGTTTCTGGAGGGGAGGGAGGGTGGGGGGATGGATTACCCTGATGATGGGTATTAAAGAGGACACGTTCTGGGTGGAGCAAGATGGTGGAGGAGTAGGAGACCTGGATTTCATCTGGTCTCA
The DNA here is from genome assembly GCF_009762305.2 of Zalophus californianus. NCBI lineage: Eukaryota > Metazoa > Chordata > Mammalia > Carnivora > Otariidae > Zalophus > Zalophus californianus. The sequence continues at coordinate 92,879,244 of NC_045602.1, forward strand.
GGAATTCAGCTGAATAGGGATCAAACCATTCTGAACACCTACCAACTCAAAAGGAGATCGAAGAGAAGAATAGCAACAACTCTCTGAACAGAAAAGCAACCACTTACTGGAAAGTAGGACATGCGGAGAAGTGAATCCGAGGCGATATTCGGAAGGATAGACGGCAGGGGAAGGAGCCTCTGATGGTCGCTTCTGGCAAGTGATAGAGTAGCAGAGCACAAAATCAGAACTTTTTAGAAGTCGGCTCAGCTGAGGGATGTCGTTCCAGTGGCTAAGCGGGGGGTGGAAACCTCATGGGACAGTGTGGTCTCAGGACACTCAGGGTCACAGAAAGACCAGGGGTGCCTGAGTGTGGCAGAGCTCCCAGGTATCGGAGCAGGGAAGCTGGCTGCAGAGACGGAGCCGAGGTGCGGGCTCTCAGCTCCGGGTTGCCATAAACTGTGATCTGCGGCCCAGTCGGGCCACTTCTCCTCCAGCAGGGACCCAACAAGTGGCAAATGCGGGGAGACTCCCCTTCCACCCCCCGGAGGAGTGGCACGGGAGCGCACCACAGGGATCTGCTGGGTTTGGAGACTCAACACCGAGTCGGGTGCCAGAGACAGAAATGCTCGGTCACAGGCCCAGTGAGCACGGAGTGCGGCCAGAGACCAGGGAGAAGGGAGTGATTGACTGCTTTTCTCTGGGGACACACTGAGGAGCGGGGCCCCAAGTTCTCAGCTCCTCCAGGCAGAGATTGGGAGGCCACGATTTTCACTCTAGTCCTCCAAATCTGTACAGAAAGCTTGCAGGGAACAAAAGCTCCTGAGAGCAAACCTGAGCAGATTGCGTAGCCAGGACAGACAACGGGGAGCAATTCCACCTCTGGCAAAGAGGTTTGGGAACCATGGCAACAGGCCCCTCCCCCAGAAGATCAGCATGAACAGCCAGCCAACACCAAGTTTACCAATCAAGGAGAATGGGAGCACTCCAGCGCTAGGGGAATACTGCACATAGATTTCATGCCTTTTTTACCATGATTCATTAGTTTTCAAATTTAATTTTTTTAACTGCTTTTTTTTTGGAATTTTTCTTTTTCCCTTTTTGGTTGAAAAAGATGTTGGTTGAACATCTTATCAATCTCTTTTTGAAAAAAACATTTTTATTTTTCATTTTTAGAGTCATATTCTATCCCTTCATAGTAGATACCCTTTTTTTCACACATATATATATATATATATATATATATATATATATATATATATATAAGTCGTTCTCTATTTAAAATTTTGAGATACAGATTCTTCTAACATATCAAAATATACCCTAAATCACTAGTGTATGGATTGTTCTAGTCTCCTGCCTGATCACATTCTCTCCCTCTTTTTTTCTTTTAAATCTTCTTCTTTCTTTTTTCAAACAACTTCTTATCTTATCAATTCCTTTTATAAAATCTTTTATAATTTTCATCTTTACAGTCATCTTCCATCCCTTTATTGTATCAACCCTTATTTTGTACATATATATGCCTTTCTTTCTTTAAAATTTTAGGAGGCACTTACTTCTTCTTTTTTTTTTTTTTTTAGGAGGCACTTACTTCTAACAGACCAAAATATACCCAAAATCTAATGTGTGGCACTGATCTATGCACTAGCCTGATCGTATTTGATCATATTCTGTTTTTGTTTGTTTGTTTGTTTTTATCTTTATCTTTTTTCTTTTTTTTTCTTTTTTTTTCTTTCTTTTTACTTTCTTTCCCTTTCTTTTCCCCTGGTTTTAGGGCTTTTCTGATTGGTTTAGAGTATATTTGCTGAGGACATTGTTAACCTGTTAGCATTTTGTTCTCTCATTCATCTATTCTCCTCTGGACAAAGTGACAAGACAAAAAAATCACCTCAGCAAAAAGAACAAGAGATAGTACCGTCTGCAAATGACCTACTCAATACGGACATTAGTACGATGTCGGACTTAGAGTTCAAAATCATGATTTTAAAGATACTGGCAGGGCTTGAAAAAACCTGAGAAGTTATTACAGAAACCCTTTCTGGAGAAATAAAAGAATTAAAATCTAACCAGATCGAATTCAAAAAGGCTATTAATGAAGTACAATCAAAAATGGGGACACTAACTGCTAGGATAAATGAGACAGAAGAGAGAATCAGCGACATAGAAGACCAAATGATGGAAAATAAGGAAGCTGAGAAAAAGAGAGATAAACAACTACTGGATTACTAAGGCAGAATTCGATAGATAACCAATACGATAAGATGAAACAACATTGAATAATTGGGATCTCAGAAGAAGAAGAAAGAGAGAGAGGGGCAGAAGGTATATTGGAGCCAATTATAGCAGAGAACTTCCCTAATGTGGGGAAGGAAACAGGCATCAAAATCCAGGAGGCACAGAGAACCCCTCTCAAAATCAAAAAAATAGATCAACACCCCGACATCTAATAGTAAAACTTACGAGTCTCAGAGACAGAGAGAAAATCTTGAAAGCAGCTCGGGAGAAGAGATAATGTAACCTATAATGGTAAAAACGTTAGACTGGCAACAGACCTATCCACAGAGACCTGGCAGGCCAGAAAGGACTGGCAGGATATCTTCAGAGCAGTAAACGAGAAAAATATATGCAGCCAAGAATACTATATCCAGCTAGGCTCTCATTGAAAATTGAAGGAGAGAGAAAAAGCTTCCAGGACAAACAAAAACTAAAGGAATTTGCAAACACGAAACCAGCCCTCCAAGAAATATTGAAAGGGGTCCTCTAAGCAAAGAGAGAGCCTAAAAGCAGCATAGACCAGAAAGGAATACAGACAATATACAGTAACAGTCACTTTACAGGCAATACAATGGCACTAAATTCATATCTTTCAATACTTACCCTGAATATAAATGGGCTATATGTCCCAATCAAAAGACACAGGATATCAGATTGGATAAAAAAATAAGACCCATTAATATGCGGTATGCAGGAGACTCATTTTAGACCCAAAGACAGCCCCACATTGAAAGTGAGGGGGTGGAAAATCATTTACCATGCTAATGGACACCAAAAGAAAGCTGGGGTGGCAATCCTTACATCAGACAAATTAGATTTTAAAACAAAGACGGAGAGAGGAGGAAGGACACTATATCCTACTTAAAGGGTCTATCCAACAAGAAGATCTAACAATTGTAAATATTTATGCCCCTATATGGGAGCAGGCAATTATATAAGCCAATTCATAACAAAAGCAAAGAAACACATTAACAACAATACAATAATGGTGGCGGACTTTAACACCCCCCTGACTGAAATGGACAGATCATCTAAGCGAAATATCAACAAGGAAATAAAGACTTTAAATGACACACTGGACCAAATGGATTTCACAGATATATTCAGAACATTCCATCCCAAAGCAACAGAATACACATTCCTCTCTAGTGCCCATGGAACATTCTCCAGAATAGATCACATCCTAGGTCACAAATCAGGTCTCAACTGGTACCAAAAGATTGGGAATATTCCCTGCATATCTTCAAACCACAGTGCTTTGAAACTAGAACTCAATCACAAGAGGAAAGTCAGAAACAACTCAAATACAAGGAAGCTAAAGAGCATCCTACTAAAAAATGAATGGCTCAACCAGGAAATTACAGAAGAATTAAAAAATTTCATGGAGGATGCCTTGGTGGCTCAGTTGGTTAAGCGACTGCCTTCGGCTCAGGTCATGATCCTGGAGTCCTGGGATCAAGTCCCTCATCGGGCTCCTTGCTCAGCAAGGAGCCTGCTTCTCCCTCTAACCCTCCCCCCTCTTATGTACTCTCTCTCTCATTCTCACTCTCTCAAATAAATAAAAAAAATCATGGAAACCAATGAAAATGAAACACAACTGCTCAAAATCTTTGGGATACAGCAAAGGCAGTCCTGAGAGGGAAGTATCTAGCAATACAAGCCTTTCTCAAGAAACAAGAAAGGTCTCAAACATACAACCTAAACCTACACCTAAGGGAGCTAGAGAAAAAACAGCAAATAAAGCCTAAACCCTGCAGGAGAAGAGAAGTACTAAAGATCAGAGCAGAAATCAATGAAATAGAAACCAAAAGAACAGTAGAACAGATCAATGAAACTAGGAGTTGGTTCTTTGAAAGAATTAACAAGATTGATAAAACCCTGGCCAGACTTATCAAAAAGAAAAGAGAAATGATCCAAATCAACAAAATCATTAATGAAAGAGGAGAGACCACAACCAACACCAAAGACATACAAACAATTATAAGAACATAGTATGAGCAACTATTGCCAGAAAATTAGATAACCTGGAAGAAAGGGATGCATTCCTAGAAATGTATCAACTACCAAAATTGAACCAGAAAGAAATAGAAAACATAAACAGATATATAACCACTAAGGAAATGGACACAGTCATCAAACATCTCCCAACAAACAAAAGCCCAGGGCCAGATGGCTTCCCAGGGGAATTCTACTAAACATTTCAAGAAGAATTAATACCTATTCTCCTGAAACTGTTCCAAAAAATAGAGATGGAAGGACAACTTCCAAACTCATTTGATGAGGCCAACATTAACTTGATCCCAAAACCAGATAAAGACCCCATCAAAAAGAAGAATTATAAACCAAAACCCTTGATGAACATGGATGCAAAAATTCTCACCAAAATTCTAGCCAATAGGATCCAACAGTACATTAAAAGGATTATTCACCACGACCAAGTGGGATTTATCCCTCGGCTGCAAGGTTGGTTCAACATCCACAAATCAATCAACGTGATACAATACATTAACAAAAGAAAGAAGAATCATATGATCCTCTCAATAGATGCAGAAAAAACATTTGACAAAGTACAGCATCCTTTCTTGATCAAAACTCTTCAGAGTATAAGGATAGAGGGTACCTACCTCAATATCCTAAAAGCCATCTATGAAAAACCTACAGTGAATATCATTCTCAATGGGGAAAAGCTGAGAGCTTTCCCCCTAAGGTCAGGAACATGGCAGGGATGTCCACTATCACCACTGCTATTCAACATCGTATTAGATGTCCTAGCCACAGCAATCAGACAACAAAAAGAAATCAAAGGCATCCAAATCGGCAAAGAGGAAGTCAAACTCTCACTCTTTGCAGATGATATGATACTGTATGTGGAAAACCCAAAAATCTCCACCCCAAAACTGCTAGAACTCATACAGGAATTCAGTAAATTGGCAGGATATAAAATCAATGCACGAAATCAGTGACATTCCTATACACCAATAATAAGAAAGAAGAAAGAGAAATTAAGGAGTCGATCCCATTTACAATTGCACGCAAAACCATTAGATACCTAGGAATAAATCTAACCAAAGAGGCAAAGGATCTGTACTCACAAAACTATAAAAGACTCATGAAAGAAACTGAGGAAGACACAAAGAAATGGAAAATGTTCCATGCTCATGGATTGGAAGAACAAACATTGTGAAGATGTCAATGCTACCTAGAGCAATCTACACATTCAATGCAATCCCCATCAAAATACCATCCACTTTTTTCAAAGAAATGGAACAAATAATCCTAAAATTTGTATGGAACCAGAAGAGACCCCGAATAGCCAGAGGAATGTTGAAAAAGAAAAGCAAAGCTGGCGGCATCACAATTCCGACTTCCAGCTCTATTACAAAGCTGTCATCATCAAAACAGTATGGTACTGGCACCAAAACAGATACATAGATCAATGGAACAGTAGAGAGACCAGAAATGGACCCTCAACTCTATGGTCAACTCATCTTCGACAAAGTGGGAAAGAATGTCCAATGGAAAAAAGCAGTTTCTTCAACAAATGGTGTTGGGAGAATTGGACAGCCACATGCAGAAGAATGAAACTCGACCATTTCCTTACACCACACACAAAAATAGACTCCAAATGGTTGAAAGACCTAGATGTGAGACAGCAGTCCATCAAAATCCTAAAGGAGAACACAGGCAGCAACATCTTCGACCTCAGCCGCAGCAACTTCTTCCTAGACTCATTGCCAAAGGCAAGGGAAGCAAGGGCAAAAATGAACTATTGGGATTTCATCAAGATAAAAAGCTCTTGCACAGCAAAAGAAACAGTCAACAAAACCAAAAGACAACCAACAGAATGGGAGAAAATATTTGCAAATGACACATCAGATAAAGGGCTAGTATCCAAAATCTATAAAGAACTTATCAAACTCCACACCCAAAGAACAAATAATCCAATCAAGAAATGGGCAGAAGACATGAACAGACATTTTTCCAAAGAAGACATCCAAATGGCAGACACATGAAAAAGTGCTCAACGTCGCTCGGCCTCAGGGAAATCCAAATCAAAACTTCAATGAGATACCACCTCACACCAGTCAGAATGGCTAAAATTAACAAGTCAGGAAACGACAGATGTTGGCAGGAATGCGGAGAAAGGGTAACCTTCCTACAATGTTGGTAGGAATGCAAGTTGTTCAACCACTCTGGAAAACAGTATGGAGGTTCCTCAAACAGTTGAAAATAGAGCTACCATACGGTCCAGCAATTTCGCTACTGGTATTTACCCCAAAGATACAAATGTAGGGATTCGAAGGGGTACGTGTACCCCAATGTTTATAGCAGCAATATCCACAATAGCCAAATGGTGGAAAGAGCCATGATGTCCATCAACAGATGAATGGATAAAGAAGAAGTGGTATATATACACAATGGAATATTATGCAGCCATCAAAAAGAATGAGATCTTGCCATTTGCAATGACGTGGATGGAACTGGAGGGTGTTATGCTGAGTGAAATAAGTCAATCAGAGAAAGACAGGTATCATATGACCTCACTTATACGAGGAATTCTTAATCTCAGGAAACAAACTGAGGGTTGCTGAGTGGTGGGGGGGTGGGAGGGATCGGGTGCCTGGGTGGTAGACATTGGGGAGCATATGTGCTATGGCGAGTGCTGTGTATTGTGCAAGACTGTTGAATCACATATCTGTACCTCTGAAATAAATAATGCAATATATGTTAAGAAAGAAAAAGAAGAAGAAGCTAGCAGGAAAGGAAGAATGAAGGGGGGGAAATCAGAGGGGGAGACGAACCATGAGAGACAATGGACTCTGAAAAACAAACTGAGGGTTCTAGAGGGGAGGGGGGTTGGGGGATGGGTTAGACTGGTGATGGGTATTAAAGAGGGCACTTTCTGATTGGAGCACTGGGTGTTATGCACAAACAATGAAACATTGAACACTCATCCAAAACTAATGATGTAATGTATGGTGATTAACATAACAATAAAAAATTTTTAAAAAAAGAAAAAGGCACATTCTGCATGGAGCACTGGGTTTTATGCAGAAACAATGAATCATGGAACACTACATCAAATGATGTAAAAATGGTGATTAACATAACAATAAAAAATTTAAAGAAAAAAAAAGAAACACACATTTTTGATTAAAACAAGCCATATCACAGAGTATGTGATATATAAATAAAAAAAGAAATCCATAGTTTTGCAGTCAGGATAGTGATTGCTCTTTGGAGGTCTCTACCTAGAAGGTGATAAGGACGAAGTTCTTCTGGAGGCTGGTAATGTTCTGTTTCTTTGTGTGCTTATTATACAATATTATTCAATTTGTGAAAATCCATTGAGTTGTAAACTCATGACTTGTACATTTTTCCTAAAAAATTCCACTTGAAAATTTCACTGAGAAACTTGACTAGGATCATGGTCTCAGGGTTGATCTGATTTTTTTTGTTGGCTGAACTATTCAACTGACCCAGTCATATAGTATTGCTCACTCACCAGTAGTCTCAGGGGTCAACACTGTGACCTTGACTTTTGTCCATCTTCCATCCCAGCCTAATCAGTCACCAGAAGTATCAAAGTAACAGCCCCAATGAGAAACAGGCATGCAGGCTCTTTGGTATTAGAAAAATCCAGAAGAGGATAATTTTTGCAAATTTTATAAATGATTTAATGGCTTTGCAACAAGTAATTTTTTCTTGTCTACTCCTTGCAGTTCTCATTGCCATTTTTTATTAGTATCTTGGAAACAGTGGAATTTATGCAGATGTCAATCAAATGCTAGTTGGCAAATCAATGGGGCATTGCAGTGGTAAAAAGCAATATCTTTAACAAAACTCTACACATACCCATCTAAATTTGGTTGTTGTTGCTGTTTTTGCTATCCTGCTGCTGTCCAAGTACCTTTTGAAACAGAAACACAAGTTTTTTCTCATCCTTCAGCAAGATCTTAAGCAAGATGGTCTGACATGCACAGCTTTCAAAAGCAGCAACAAAGATCACCATCATCCAAATGCTCTTTTTCTTAGCTTTTTTCCTCGAATGTTCTGTAGCATCATATTGAGATACTAGAGAACATCTTTATCTTAGCTGAGTCAACAAAGTTTTGCTTCAGCATCTGTCATTAGTTTCTGATCTTTCTCTTGTCTTCTCTCCTTGTCATTGTATTTCACTGTGTTTCCCTTAGTTTCATAAGAGTCTCTTGTTGCCCATCTTCACTACAGCCATGAATAGCGTCTAAAATCCATGGAGATAGTCAGACATGGCAATATAAAAGAAGACGAGAGAATTTAAATCTGAATCCATGTATGTGCACAACATAATCAACAGCCATTGTCTATGGTAGGTATTTTTACCTATGTTACTTACAATCCAATGGAGGACCCTGATTTGGACCTACAAGTCCATAATTTACCTATATATATATCATCATTCTATAAACTAAATATATTTGTCCTTCATTATTGCTGATTTTGTGAAAACATTTACTACACTGTCAGAGGCTTAGTACATTCTAACATCAGCTACAGAATATGTCTACAAAAAGAAAATCTAGAAGTGAAATTAATCTCATTATTGTCTACTCAACAAATATTTACTTGGCACCTAGTATGTATCAGGCACTGTTCCTATAAATACAGCAAGAAAGAAAGAGGGTGGCTCAGTCAGTTAAGGGTCTGACTCTTAATTTTGGTTCAGGTCATGATCTCTGGGTTGTGAGATCAAGCCTTTCATCAAGCTCCACACTGGGTATGGACCCTGCTTAAGATTCTCTCTCTCTGTCTCCCTCTGCTCCATCTCCCTCTCAAGAAGAAGAAGAAGAAGAAGAAGAAGAAGAAGAAGAAGAAGAAGAAGAAGAAGAAGAAGAAGAAGAAGAAGAAGAAGAAGAAGGAGAAGAAGAAAGAAGAAGGAGGAGGAGGAGGAGGAGAAGGAAGGAAGGAAGGAAGGAAGGAAGCGAGGGAAGCAATTAACACCTGGTTCCAACATATGGATTATGAGAGAACATAAGGCCTTCTTTAGGAGAGGGTTACCATCTTGGACTCAACTTGCAAATCAACAGGGAAAGTCATGGGTCATCAGTCCAGCCAGCTGGCCCAGGCAAAACAATTCTGGTAATCATATTGGAGCCAGATTGAACAACCAGATGACCTCACATTTTTTCCCCTAAGTACTTGAAACAAAAGGTGGCTGCACCCAAATGCCACGCAGGTTTTTGGATTCTGTGGCTGCCAAAGTCAGAAACATCACTGCTTGAGAGTGGAGAGAATTTGAGTAGCAGAAGCACGTTGCTGGAGGGAAAAATAATCAATCAATTAATCTGTGGAATTGTTCTTCCGACAGAAGGAATATGATGATACAAGCATCTGTTTCCTTGCCTCTTGCTTTCCAACTGCTGGCTCCAGAGGTGAATGTGAATTCGACAGTTATCACAATAGTTCTATGTGGCACTGAGGAATAAAACCTATAACACTTAAAGGTATATATATATATACGGAAATGCTATTAGGTGATCATCATATTGGATGCTGGAATTGTGACTAGCTATATTTTATAAAAAGATATATTCAAAAGATTTGGCTACATATTCATAAAATTAAAATTTAAATGTCAGCTTTATTCAAACAATTTGAAAGATTGTAGAGGGCAAATCTATGATAATGGTGCTGACATGGTTGGTAAAGTAAAAGATGTAAGGCCACAAATTTGGCTGTAAACCAGAAGAGTTCCCTGTGCCATGCGTGGCACATGTTTTGAATTTGTTACTATGAGACAGGGTCTCAGCTCGGCCAATAGCAATGACATTCTTTGGAACTATTCAAAATTGTATATGACATTTTCTGGACTTGCCCCAAAATAGAACATCTTGATGAAACACTATCAATTTTGACTTTATGACTCCTCTTGGTCACACAAGGGGTATGCTGACTGAATGCAGATAAAGAAATCAGATTTAATTTAGACAAGACATAAAATGCATCAGAAAAGCTAAGTGAAAAAAAGAAGATGCCCAAATAAAGAGTGAAGAATGGTCTTTGGAAGAAAATGACATTAATTTTGAATTTCCACTATCCAGAGTTATTTGGTATGAACTGTGGTTACTATTAATGTGAGTAATAGCTTACAAAAACAGATCCAAGTTTGGCTATTTTACTTTAAAAGGATTTTTAAAAATTTTAGATAAAATCAAAGTGCATGTGAACTATGCAGCAAAGTAACCTTCTAGGAAAAAAGGCATATTGTTTTTTAAAAATTAGACTAAGGAAACAAAATATTTGCAATGAAAGAGAAGATTCAAGTAAAAAATTTCAAAATAAATTTCTGCAGAGAGTGTTTGATGGACACTCTAGTGCTGCTTAAAGACAGATTTCAATAAGTTGAACAATAGATAGCTTTTTCTAGTTTTCTTTAGAATATCCTGAAGTGAAAAATTTGACAGAAGAATCTGAGAACCACATACCTTCCCTGCATGGATCTAGATATTGTGCTAAAAGAAGTGAATATTTTGCTATAAGTGACAACAATCCAAATGGTAACATTAACATATTTTAACAATGACTGTAGCATCTCATGGATGACAGCATTACAATATTTGAACCTGACACACCAACTTCACTCTTCATTCCCCATCCAAATATCATTTGAAGAATTGTATCGAAAATCTATTTGCTCAGCCTTAGCAGAGGAAAGTCTCTCAATATTGAAATAATTTTTAGGAACCTACTGAAGAACCACGATGACTGGGGAAAGTTTGCCAGTTCAACATTGTTTTCTATAAAGCACAACTTATATAAAAATCTTAACTTTAAAAAAGTAGAATGAGTGATTTTGGTGAAATAAAGGCAAGAAACTCTTAAGAATGAGTAATGTACAATTTATGAATTAAGCATGTCTTTGTTTCACTAAATTTCACTGGCAGGTGCATAATAATAATTAAATGCAACCATCTTTGATACTTTGCTGACTTTCTGTCACATAAAAACCATGGTTGACATATATTTTTCTATGAAGGTGGATTTGTCAGTGTGGATATAGAAATTTTATTTCATTGCTACCAAGCTTGATTTGTAACTTCCAAACATTGTACCCATGGGCTGTGGGCCTCCACTTGCACCCCCTTCCCCTTGGTCCCATATGTCTTAGGGACGGACCTAGTGAACATCCAAGAAAATGGAATGCAACTCTTATAAACAGGGATTTTAATTCTTCACATTGGAAATGTAAGAAATAGCAAAGCAACTTTCTAGAAGGAACCATGAACACATGGGCAACTAGATAAAAGACCAACTGCTAAGCCCATTTAAAAACATCATTAGAGATGAAATAGGAAAATTCTTGAGTTAAGCCACATTAGTCTTAGAAACATCCTGCCTGGTTGGCTCCCAACCAGTCCCTAAATTCCCATCTGTGGCTGCCCTGCAACTATCCCCAGCTTCCCCAGGCTCCCATTGGTGGCATCCCTCCCACCACAGCTTTTCCTGTTTCTTCCATACTCCATGTCCTTCTCTCTTCCCTCCACTCCACTTTTGCCCAATTTTCCCAGCCCCCCATTCCCCTGACCCTCTAAGTTTCCAGAGGCAGTTTGCTCCTCAATGGTGGATAAACTTCCCTTCCCCCATGTCTATTTGAGATATCTCTATTCTTTCAAGAGTCTTTAACATGGAGTGATAATGAGCAAAGGGATTTCAGGAGTTCCAAGGAGTGGCTTTCAGATCTCCTAAGCCTGTTATGAGCAGCACTCCAAGATGCGGGCAGTTAACCCAGCCCTGCAGGACTATGGGCTCCTTACAGTCAAAAAATGGAGGTAAGATGAGCGAGTCCCAAATCAGAGCAAGTCTGGAATGCTGGAATTGTGTATCCAGCACACATTTGGAGAGCAGGGTGAGAAAGTAGAGAGGACAAGTGGGAGAGATGTGGGCCCTCCAGAAGTTCAAGGTCCCAATGGTCCAGCCATGCTTATCTGATCTCCCCTTGCTGCCTTTCCCAGAAACCCACTGTGTTGTGCTCAAAAATCTTTGAAACACACAGATCCAAAACTGGCATTGTGCAAGGTTTAAGGTTGGTTCAAAACTTCAAAAACCCATAAAGTTGGACCAAGTTCTGAACCCCACAAAACTCACATTCCTTCAGAAAGGTCATTTGAGTTAATTGCCAAATACACTGAGCTTACCACAGAGTTCCTGGTAATTGTTTTACATCAAAGATCATGTAATGTTTGTTTTTTGGGAATTACACAGTCCCAATTCATTTCACGCATTCATATTTTACTGCTTATTCACCCCATTCTATAGATGAGAAGATTTCTTTTTTCCTTTATTACTCCATCCTGGATTTTGGCTCACTCTTATTTTCAGAGGTCATTCCAAACATGAAGGGATGAAGTTATGCAATCCTTACTAATCCTGGCCATGTACTTCCAACCCATGAACATGGTTCTTATTATCAACCCAAAATCACTGGCGAGCACCAGTGTCACTGGAATAAAAATAACTTGGACTAAGAATGATTATTAAGAAAAGCAAAAATCTTTGTTAGTAAGGCTGTAGCCAACAAGATCATGATTTCCCTTTGTTTCTGGATCAAACAGTCCGGATATCAACAACAGAACATTTTTTTACATGGTTTGCAGTTGTACAATTTCCTGCAGCTGCCTTGCCTGTTAATGATAATGAATTTAGAACAAATTGCTCTGATGTGACCTCTGTATAGTGTTGACTTGCATTGGTAAATTATCTGAGTCTGAAAAGACTCCCATTCAAAACAACACCATATTGTGAGTGTCCATACAAACTGATAAGGGTGTATCCCAGGAGCTATGCATCAGTAAAGTTCAAAGGTGTCAGAGCCTGATATTGAGCTGAATTTCCCTTTATTCAGGTTCCACTTGGGGTATGGAAGCAGTGATTCTTAGGGAACACTCTGTTGTTTAATAAAAGGGAAATAAATGCATCAAAATCCTGCATGCTCAGGGTGGGTGGTAGACATTTGTATTCTCATGCAAGAAGGAATTGTCATCCTTGGGCACACTAATTGTGAGGCTGGGTTAGCTTTGAAATGGTCATCAGCACACATAGAAGTTCTTCCCTCACACAAAAGCTGAGGGAAACTCATTTTGGGGGAATTTTAAATTAACTCTTTAACTATTGTGTGATCCAGGACAAACCTTTTGCCTGCATGGGGCAAGAAATGAAAAGGACCCTTCCAAGTTTACTGGCCAGAACATCACTTGGGCATGAAGCTGGAGTTGAAGAACAGAGGCAAGTGTGGGAACAGAAAAAGAACCAAGGTCTGAAACTCTGAGGTTTGGGAGCCCAAGTCTGGGGGAGTTTGTGAAGGGCAGACTTCAGGATTTAGTGGACAAACTTGATGTTGGCTGGAACTCGCTGCCCAGAAGGGAAAGCCCTCATCTCCTGTGGGAACTTTGGGACATAGGATGACACTATATCCATTGTGTTTCCTCTTCTTGAAATTCACCCTTTAGAATTTTGATGCCAAAGATGTGCACATATCTTCACAGTACAGCACAGATGTCAAGGAGGCTGTTCCATTATCCCAAGCTCAGAATCCCTTCTCGTTTAAGTTTGTGCAATTTTTTCATTTGAATGCTGCCCACATTCCCCCACATGATGAGGCCCCCAGACACCTATGGCTGGACCACTCTTCAAGTGAAGGGGAAAAAAAAATCATGATCCAGGGCCTCAGTCTGCCTCTCTTGGCCTTCCATCCTGGCATGCCAATTTAACAAAAGCCACAGTGTTAGAAGGTGTTCTGTTTCACACGGCTCTGGGTCAGTTCCCAAGCCTCTCACCTTCCAAATGAAAGCAGTTTTTTCCCATTCCCATTCACTCCCGGATCCAGAAATCTGCTCCCTATTTTCTGGGCAAATTGCCTGCTGAGGATATGTCTGCAAATGTGGTGTTCTCGCTGATATTAAATGGGGGGATTGCAGTGACTTCAGCGGGTCTCTGTTGCCAGGAGACCTTTGTGACTTGTAGCCAATAAAATCATATTTGCAATTTCTCTCCTCATCAGCTGGGCTGTGAGCAGCTTGTGGCATGGCAACACAGTGGTTGGGAGGTAGCCTCTGAAAACAGAAGGCATGAGTACAGATCCAGACTCTGGTACATGTGAGCTATGTCAAGGCAGGTCCCCTCAATTCTAGGTGCCTGAATTTCCTCATCTGCAAAGTTGTGTGTGGACAAAAGTGGGTTTCACACAAGATGCTTAGAATAGTGCTGGGCATAGGCAAGCTCTCAAAAAATATCATCTGCCTTTGCTACAGGGCCATGTGATCAAGGGCATGGGTGTGGCTCTTCAGCAGAAAGACCGCAGTCACTATGACAGCTGAGGAGTAATGGAAGACCCTGGCATAGAGCACACCCTTGCTCAGTGGTGATTCTGGCCATCACAGTTAGGCCTTCCCCTCATCATGTCACACCGTGTCACAGCTCAGCTGGGGAAATGACCTTGATTATTAATCTCAGTTGAGACCTGTGGTGTCACTTTATGCCTTACTTCCACTTTACTCTTTAAACTGTGATCAACTATACAAGAAGGAGATGAAGCATGTAACCAGAGCACCAGAAAATCAAGAGCACAAATTTAAAAATTAAAAAAAAAAAAAAAAACCAAGGAGGGGAAGGTGGTGGTAATGGAAGAAAGTTTAGCTTCAGTAAACATATCCAGAAAATACAGAGAAGCTATCTGAATCTCTGCAAGGGTGCAATTAATGTTGTTGTTTGTATTTCCATATGCCTTGGGGGCACCCATAGCCTGAGGAAATTCAGGCACCTAGAGTTTAGGGGCCTGGGCCTTGTCACACATAGCTCACAAGTGCCAGAGTCTGGATCTGTACTCTGGAGGTCTGGAAGCTGATGTTAATTGTGGTCCCCCTTGTCCTCTTGCCTTACCCTCCAAAGCACGTCTCAGACTTCCAGCATTCTGCCAGGACCTGCATTCTTTGCATTGACTAAGGCTTTCCAGCCATTGGGTGGATACATCCCCAGTTCCCTTTCCCCTTGAGTGGAGTAAACCTGAGGGCAGGTTCTATAGAATGGCTCCCAGAGTTTCCCAAAGACGTTGAGCTACAGCTCAGTAGTAACTGGCTTCATGATGCTCCTTTGATGGGTGGATTTCTTTTTTTTTCCTGGGTCACTTCCTTATTCCCCTGCCATATTTCTTTCACAGTCCAGATGAACAACTTACACTCAAATCCTTGTCACAGCATTTGCTCCTGGAGGATCCCAAACTAAGAGAGATCAGGAGTCCATTCTGATCTTTTTGGGCTCTGCCCCATCTGCAGCCTTTGGGTGTAAGTGCCTGGTACAGGTTTTCAACTGGTGTGAGGGGCCAATTTCCACACCCCACTTATTCCAGGCTGATGTTACCCACCAGCTACCACCATGGGAATTCACCACTCAGGGACACTTAGTTCACACTCCCCAGATTGTGCCTGGCACCTCCACTATGTACTTCCATTTCTATTCCAGACTCAACCGAGTCTTTGCAGTGGTACTAAGGAAGCCAGGATGGACTGGTGGCATGCCTAGAGAGGTGCATTAGAAAGGATATAAAAGGGTGTGTTTACAGCCTCCACAGCCATTAATCCAGAGCGTGCCTGTCACAAGCTTCTGATCTCTCAATTAATCAAGTGCAGCCACACAGGCATGGGTAATGCCAGCCTTTAATAAAGGTCCTAGAGAGACACGTAAGCACATCTGTCAAGAGTTTCTTTACTAAATTTCAGCCTAGTAAAGCTTCTTCAGAAAGCCAAGTATCATTGTCTCTCAAAATAGTGTGCCTTGTGTGAATGGATATTCCTAGCAAAGTTATATCAAAGTGTATCTGAAATAACAGAATTAATTAAATACATATTTATTTCCCGAGGAGGAGTCCTCAAAACTGTATACTGCCACTTTGATTCTAACATGAAATAGCTCAGATGATATTTTTTAAAGGCCTTGTGGGTGTTTTAACTAAAACAAACAAAACAAAACAAAACAAAACAAAAACCCTGCATTTCACTGGGTGACTCAGCGCTTTGAGGATGTTTTCACAAAACTAACTAACATTCTGTTTCTCAGAGTATTCCTCCAAGGAACCCTGTGGAGAAAGGAGAATATTTACCCATGTTTCTCAGGGTCCAGACTGAAGTTACCCATTCAGCGGTAACCTCCACAATCATTTGTGGTCTCATGTATCTTAGGAATACCTGGACATTTCCCTATTTGTGTTAATATCAAATTCTGTTTGGAATTACCTTCAAATAAGTTGACATTCCAACATCCATGGAAATTTCTAGAATATGTTTCTTCATTAGAAAACTCAAGAGAGTTTTCAGAGGTCACACACAAGCTGTCTATCCGTGTGTGTGTGTGTGTGTGTGTGTGTGTGTGTGTGTGTGTGTGTGTGTTTGGCTTAGCACTGGATTTTTTTAATGATTTAAATTAGTAGATAGCTAGGAATAATTGAGCAATTAAGAGTTTTCAAGTAAAGAGTTAGAATTTCTGTTTTGGTTTTTTGTTTGTTTGTTTGAAAATCAGAAGATTTACCTGGAATTGAGTAAGTATTATCCTCTAAATGCCATTGTGCTCCAGTTCAATGCAATCTCCATCACACTCCGAGACCGCACACCCATCTGTGATTCATGAGAAATCTCTAGAAGCCATCAAGTTTATAAACCCCAAAGTCCTGACACTGTCCTGTCTACATATAAAGCACCCTGAATAAATGGCACACAGAAGAGAGTGGACCCCGGTTCCCCACACCACCTCCATGACAGACTGTTCTCTTAGCTATTTGTGAATGCTCACCTGGTTTCTCATGGGTCAGAGAACAACCTGCTGCCTTAAACACAATCGCTACTCAGTACTGAATACCAAATGAATAAACCTTCGTAAAACACCACGTTGAATATGAAATTGCCTGACCAGTAACATTTTGGAATTCTTCCAATACTTTTCCCCAGTGCTTCAGGGAAATCAAGCAGGTGGCTACTTGTCCAGTGCTGCTCAGAGTATGGTTGGTGCCTGACTACTGCCAGGATGCTAAATGCCTACTACTGGTTTACAACCAGGTAAGCAACTGAGAGCAAATGGACTTAAATTTTTTTTTATTTTCCTCGATATTCTCTTTTTTAAATTTTTATTGTTATATTAATCACCATACATTACATCAGTAGCTTTTGATGTAGTGTTCCATGATTCATTGTTTGTGTATAACACCCAGTGCTCCACGCAATACGTGCCCTCTTTAATACGCATCACCAGGCTAACCCATCCACCCACACCTCTCCCCTCTAGAACCCTCAGATTGTTTTTCAGAGTCTATCGTCTCTCATGGTTCCTCTCCCCCTCCAATTTCCCCCCTTCATTCTTTCCCTCCTGCTATCTTCTTCTTCTTCTTTTTTTTAACCTATATTGTATTATTTGTTTCAGAGGTACATATCTGTGATTCAACAGTATTCCAAAATTCACAGCACTCACCATAGCACATACCGTCCCCAATGTCTATCACTCAGCCACCCCATCCCTCCCACCCCCCCATTCCAGCAACCCTCAGTTTGTTTCCTGAGATTAAGAATTCCTCATATCAATGAGGTCATATGAAATATGTCTTTCTCTGATTGACTTATTTTGCTCAGCATAACACCCTCCAGTTCCATCCACATCATTGCAGATGGCAAGATCTCATTCCTTTGGTGGCTGCATAATATTCCATTGTATATATATATATATATATATATATATATATATATATACCACATATTCTTTATCCAATCATCTGTCAATGGACATTTTGGCTCTTCCCACAGTTTGGTTATTGTAGATATTGCTGCTATAAACATTGGGTGCACATACCCCTTTGGATCTCTACATTTGTAACTTTGGGGTAAACACCCAGTAGTGCAATTGCTGGGTCATATGGTAGCTCTGTTTTCAACTGTTTGAGGAACCTCCATACTGTTTTCCAGAGTGGTTGCACCAGCTTGCATTCCTACCAACAGTGTAGGAGGGTTCCTCTTTCTCTACTTCCCCGCCAACATGTGTCATTTCCTGACCTGTTAATTTTAGACATTCTGACTGGTGTGAGGTCGTATCTCATTGAGGTTTTGATTTGCATTTCCCTGATGGCAAGCGATGTTGAGCACTTTTTTCATGAGTTTCTTGGCCATTTGGATGTCTTCTTTGGAAAAATGTCTGTTCATGTCTTCTGCCCATTTCTTGATTGGATCATTTGTTCTTTGGGTGTTGAGTTTGATAATTCATAGATTTTGGATACTAGCCCCTTATCTGATATGTCATTTGCAAATATCTTCTCCCATTCTGTTGGTTGTCTTTGATTTTGTTGACTATTTCTTTTGCTGTGCAAAAGCTTTTTATCTTGATGAAGTCCCAATAGTTCATTTTTGCCCTTACTTCCCTTGCCTTTGGCGATGTTTCTAGGAAGAAGTGGCTGCAGCTGAGGTCAAAGAGGTTGCTGCCTGTGTTCTCCTTTAGGATTTGATGGACTCCTTTCTGACATTTAGGTCTTTCAACCATTTGGAGTCTATTTTTGTGTGTGGTATAAGGAAATGGTCCAGTTTCATTCTTCTGCATGTGGCTGTCCAGTTTTCCCAACACCATTTGTTAAAGAGACTGTCTCTTTTCCATTGGACATTCGTTATTGCTTTGTTGAAGATGAGTTGACCATACAGTTGAGGGTCCATTTCTGGGCTCTCTATTCTGTTCCATTGATCTACGTGTCTGTTTTGGTGCCAGTACCATACTGTCTTGATGATGACAGCTTTGTAATAGAGTTGGAAGTCCGGAATTGTAATGCCGCCAGCTTTGCTTTTCTTTTTCAACATTCCTCTGGCTATTCGAGGTCTTTTCTGGTTCCAGACAAATTTTAGGATGATTTCTTCCATTTCTTTGAAAAAATTCGATGGTATTTTGAAGGGGATTGCATCGAATGTGTAGATTGCTCTAGGAAGCATTGACATCGTCACAATATTTGTTCTTCCAAACCATGATAATGGAATGTTTTTCTATTTCTTTATGTCTTCCTCAATTTCCTTCATGAGTATTTTACAATTTTTTGAGTACAGATTCTTTGCCTCTTTGTTTAGATTTATTCCAAGGTATCTTATGGTTTTGGGTGCAATTGTAAATGGGATCAACTCCTTAATTTCTCTCTCTTCTGTCTTGTTGTTGGTGTACAGGAATGCCACTGATTTCGTGCATTGATTTTATATCTTGCAATTTTACTGAATTCCTGTATGAGTTCTAGCACTTTTGGGGTGGAGTCTTTTGGGTTTTCCACATAAAGTATCATATCATCTGCAAAGAATGAGAGTTTGACTTCCTCCTTGCCGATTTGGATGCCTGTGATTTGTTTTTGTTGTCTGATTGCTGTGGCTAGGACTCCTAATACTATGTTGAATATCAGTGGTGATAGTGGACTTCCCTGCCGTGTTCCTGAACTTAGGGGGAAAGATCTCAGTTTTTTGCCATTGTGAATGATATTCGCTGTGGGTTTTTCATAGACAGCTTTTATGATATTGAGGTAAGTACACTCTAACCATATACTCTGAAGAGTTTTGATCAAGAAAGGATGCTGTACTTTGTCAAATGCTTTTTCTGCATCTATTGAGAGGATCATATGATTCTTGTTCTTTCTTTTCATAATTTATTGTATTATGTTGATTGATTTGTGGATGTTGAACCAAACTTGCAGCCCACAGATAAATCCCACTTGGTCGTGGTGAATAATCCTTTTAATGTACTGTGAGGTCCTATCGGCTAATATATTTGTGAGAATTTTTGCATCCATGTTCATCAAGGATATTGGTCTGTAATTCCCCTTTTTCACGGGGTCTTTGTCTGGTTTTGGGATCAAGGTAATGGTGGCATCATAAAACGAGTTTGGAAGTTTTCCTTCCATTTCTATTATATGAAACACTTTCAGAAGAAAAGGTATTAATTCTCCTTTAATTGTTTGGTTGAATGCCCCTGGGAAGCCATCTGGCCCTGGGCTTTTGTTCGTTGGGAGATTTTTGATGACTGCTTCAATTTCCTTAGTGGTTATAGGTCTGTTCAGGTTTTCTTTTTCTCCCTTGTTCAGTTTTGGTAGTTGATACTTCTCTAGGAATGCATCCATTTCTTCCAGATTATCTAATTTGCTGGCATAGAGTTGCTCATACTATGTTCTTATAATTGTTTGTATTTCTTTGGTGTTGGTTGTGATCTCTCCTCTTTCATTCATGATTTTGTTAATTTGGGTCATTTCTCTTTTCTTTTTGATAAGTCTGGCCAGGGGTTTATTAATCTTGTTAATTCCTTCAAAGAACCAGCTCCCAGTTTCTTTGATCTGTTCTACTGTTCTTTTGGTTTCTATTTCATTGATTTCTGCTCTGATCTTGATTATTTCTAGTCTCCTGCTGGGTTTAGGCTTTATTTGCTGTTCTTTCTCTAGCTCCTTTAGGTGTAGGGTTAGGTTGTATATTTGAGACCTTCTTGTTTCTTGAGAAAGGCTTGTATTGCTATATACTTTCCTCTTAGGACTGCCTTTACTGTATCCCAAATATTTTGAACAGTGGTGTTTTCATTTTCATTTGTTTCCATGAATGTTTTTAATTCTTCCTTATTTCCTGGTTGACCCATTCATTCGTTAGTAGGATGCTCTTTAGCCTCCATGTATTTGAGTTCTTTCCAACTTTTCTCTTGTGATTGAGTTCTAGTTTCAAAGCACTGTGTTCTGAAAATATGCAGGGAATGATTCCAATCTTTTGATACTGGTTGAACCTGAATTGTGACCTGGGATGTGATCTATTCTGGAGAATGTTCCATGGGCACTAGAGAAGTATGTGTATTCCGTTGCTTTGGGATGGAATGTTCTGAATATATCTGTGAAGTCCATTTTGTCCAGTGTTTCATTTAAAGTCTATATTTCCTTGTTGATCTTTTGCTTAGATGATCTGTCCATTTCAGTGAGGGGGGTGTTTAAGTCCCCCATTATTATTGTATTGTTGTCGATGTGTTTCCTTGCTTTTGTTATTAGTTGACTTATATAATTGGCTACCCCCATGTTAGGGGCATAGATATTTACAATTGTTAGATCTTCTTGTTGGATAGACCCTTTAAGTAGGATACAGTGTCCTTCTTCATCTCTTATTACAGTCTTTGTTTTAAAATCTAATTCGTCTGATATAAAGATCGCCACCCCAGCTTTCTTTTGGTGTCCATTAGCATGGTAAATGGTTTTCCACCCCCTCACTTTCAATCTGGGGGTGTCTTTGGGTCTAAAATGAGTCTCTTGCAGACAGCATATCGATGGGTTTTGTTTTTTAATCCAATCTGTTAGCCTGTGTCTTTTGATTGGGGCATTTAGCCCATTTACATTCAGGGTAACTATTGAAAGATAGGAATTTAGTGCCATTGTATTGCCTGTAAGGTGACTTTTACTGTTTATTGTCTGTGTTCCTTTCTGATCTATGCTGCTTTTAGGCTCTCTCTTTGCTTAGAGGACCCCTTTCAATATTTCTTGGAGGGCTGGTTTCATGTTTGCAAATTCCTTTAGTTTTTGTTTGTCCTTGAAGCTTTTTCTCTCTCCTTCTATTTTCAATGACAGCCTAGCTGGATATAGTATTCTTGGCTGCATATTTTTCTCATTTAATGCTCTGAAGATATCATGCCAGTCCTTTCTGGCCTGCCAGGTCTCTGTGGATAGGTCTGTTGCCAATCTAATGTTTCTACCATTGTAGTTTACAGATCTCTTCTCCCGAGCTGCTTTCAGGATTTTCTCTTTGTCTGAGTCCCGTTGGTTTTACTATTAGATGTCGGGGTGTTGACGTATTTTTATTGATTTTGAGAGGGGTTCTCTGTGCCTCCTGGATTTTGAGGCCTGTTTCCTTCCTCACATAAGGGAAGTTCTCTGCTATAATTTGCTCCAATATACCTTATGCCCCTCTCTCTCTTTCTTCTTCTTCTGGGATCCCAATTATTCTAATGTTGTTTCATCTTATCATATCACTTATTTTCGAATTCTGCCCTCGTGATCCTGTAGTTGTTTATCTCTCTTTTTCTCAGCCTCTTTGTTTTCCATCATTTGGTCTTCTATATCGCTGATTCTCTCTTCTGCCTCATTTATCCTACCAGTTAGTGCCCCCATTTTTGATTGCACCTCATTAATAGCCTTTTTGATTTCGACTTGATTAGATTTTAGTTCCTTTATTTCTCCAGAAAGGGTTTCTCTAGTTACTTCCACGCTTTTTTCAAGCCCAGCTAGTATCTTTAAAGTCATGATTCTGAACTCTAGGTCCGACATCGTACTAATGTCCGTATTGAGTAGGTCCCTGGCAGACGGTACTACCTCTTGTTCTTTTGCTGAGGTGATTTCTTTCGTCTTGTCATTTTGTCCAGAAAAGAATAGATGATTGAGAGAACAAAATGCTAATAGGTTAGCAACATCCCCAGCAAATATACTCTATACAAATCAGAAACAACCTGAAACCAGGAGAAAAGAAAGGGAAAGAAAGAAAAAAGAAAGAGAAAAAAGAAAAAGAAAAAGATAAAAACAAACAAAAACAGAACAAGAAAAACAGAATTTGATCAGATATGATCAGTCTAGTGCATAGATCAGTGCCACACTCTAGATTTTGGGCGTATTTTGGTCTGTTAGAAGTAAGTGCCTCCTAAAATTTTAAGGAAAGAAAGACTTAGATATGTACAAATTAAGGGTTAATACAATGAAGGGATGGAAGATGACTGTAAAGATGAAAATTATAAAAGATTTTGTAAAAAGAATTGATAAGATAAGAAGTTATTTGAAAAAAGAAAGAAGATTTAAAAAAAAAGAAAAAAGAGGGAGAGAATGTGATCAGGTAGGAGACTAGAACAAAGCCATACACTAGTGATTTAGGGTATATTTTGATCTGTTAGAAGAAACTGTATCTCAAAATTTTAAAGAGAGTACAACTTATATATATATATATGCCAAAAATAAGGGTTACTACTATGAAGAGATAAAATATGATTCTAAAAATGAAAAATAAAAAATGTTTTTTTTCAAAAAAGGGATTGATAAGATGTTGGTTGAAAAAGGGAAAAAGAAAAATTCAAAAAAAAAGTTAAAAAAATTAACTTTTAAAAACAAATGAATCATGGTAAAAAAGCCATGAATTCTACGTGCAGTATTCCCCTACTGCTGGAGTTCTCCCGTTCTCCTTGATCGGTAAACTTGGTCTTGGCTTGCTGGCTGTTCGTGCTGATCTTCTGGGGGAGGGGCCTGTTGCCATAGTTCCCAAATGTCTTTGCCGGAGGTGGAATTGCCCTGCCCTTGTCGGTCCGGGCTAAGCAATCTGCTCCGGTTTGCTGTCAGGAGCTTTTATTCCTGCAAACTCTTGGTACAGCTTTGGAGGACCACAGTGAAAATGGTGGCCTCCCAATCTCTGCCCAGAGGAGCTGAGAACTCGGCGCCCTGCTCCTCAGTGTACCCCCAGAGAAAAGCAGTCACTCCCATGTCCCCGGTCTCCGGCCACACTCCGTGCTCACTCAGCCTGTGACCGAGTGTTTCTATCTCTGGCACACAACCCTGTGTGGAGTCTCCAAACCCAGCAGATCCCTGTGGTGCACTCCCACACCGCTCCTCCTGGGGGAGGAAGGGGAGTCTCCCTGGCTCTGCCACTTGTTGGGTCCCTGCTGGAGGAGCAGTGGCCCGACTGGGCTGCGGATCACAGTTTATGGCCACCCCGAGCTGAGAGCCCGTGCTTTGGCTCTGTCTCTGCAGCCGGCTTCCCCGCTCCAATACCTGGGGGCTCTGCTGCACTCAGGCACCCCTGGTCTTTCTGTGACCCCGAGGGCCCTGAGACCACACTGTCCCGCGAGGGTTCCACCCCCAGCTTAGCCACTGGAGCGACGTCCCTCAGCGGAGCCGACTTCTAAAAAGTTCTGATTTTGTGCTCTGAGGCTCTATCACTTGTCAAAAGTGGCCGACGGAGGCCCCCTCCCCCGCCATCTATCCTCCCGAATATCACCTCGTATTCACTTCTCTGCATGTCTCACCTTCCAGTAAGTGGTCGCTTTTCTGTTCAGAGAGTTGTTGCTATTCCTCTCTTCAATCTCCTGCTGAGTTCATAGGTGTTCAGAATGGTTTGATCCCTATTCAGCTCAATTCCTGAGACCAGACTAAATCCAGGTCTCCTACTCCTCCGCCATCTTGCCCCCCCCCCCCCCGATTCCATTTTTAAGCCATTAGAAGCCCAAACAATCTTCCAGGTAGAACTTTCCACAGGAACATATTTCTTCTGCATACTCATGTACTATGAGTACTTCATGTACATGAAGAACTCACCTGGAGAATTATGAAGTTTGTCTTGTCTTTCAGTTAAGTAGTGAATTCCTCCAGTGTTTTCTAAATAGAATTAAAAGACTTGGCCCCTTTGATTGCCAGAAAACAATTGCATGATTTTTCATTGCCATTGTCAATGATTTATGCATTCTGACACCATGTCCCATTCCTCATGGCTACAGAGGACATCAGAGCAAGGCCTTTTGGGTAATAAGGTGGAGTCTGAGCTAGAAGATAGACAGGAAGGCTTCCCTGCCTTGTTTCCATGTGGAGAAATCCCAGATGATGACCACAGCACAGTGATGGCTAGTGATGAGACAAAATACACTCTAAATACCCTAGATATAAGCCATTTTAAATCTCTTTTGAAGTCAACAGGACTGTACAGAAACTTTGTTTAAACCAAAAGCCTGATTTATGGCCCACCATGCATGCATTGTATACTTCCTTTGTGAATGAGCCTAAAGGAAAACCATCCCATCCTTAAGATATCAGTCAATACTCCTACTCCCTGCATTCCTTGACATTAAAACTTGTGGTTCCTGTCTATATGCTAATCTATAATCTTTTGAGTTTTTACAAGATGTAAAAAAAGTATATCACCCTTGAAAACTATTCATTCTCCAGAGCACTGTCTTCCCTGTGAAGAGCGTATTTCTCAGGCAGCTATTCTCACTTGGGTTCCAATAAAACTCTCTTATCTTTAGAGATTCTAAAAGGTTGTTTATTTTACGCTGACACCACAGCTTGCCAAAATGACAGCTGCGTTTGTGTTCCTAATGTCTCGTCTTCCTATTCACTCAAATAAATAGCAACAAATGCTTCTGACAATCCCTACAGAAAACAAATGTGCCGTGTATGTTAAGACTGCTGCAAACATTCCCAACCCTCATCAATAGAAAGGGCCAATTGCATTGGTCATCCAGGAGCAATGTTTACAACCATGCACCCACTCAGGCTCTCCCAACTGTTGTAAACAAGGACACACTTCCCCAGGCAATGGCAGAGATGTTGCTGGTGACAGACTTTTACTCTGTCATTACATGAGTTCATGGAGCAGTGAACCTATGACCTAGACCTCAATAGCAGAATGGCCAGGTTAGTCGAGCTAAACAATTCAGACTGAGTATACCAGGTTAGGAAAGCATGCTGACCTTTGAAAGTCAGCTAATTCTGTAGATAAAGGAGAGAAATGTGGGCAGCACCCATCTCATGAAAAGCCTATGAGGCCAGAGCTTTGGAACTTTAGAAACATCAGTCACAATTTTGAATTCACAGTAAATGCAACAATATAACTGCATGTCAACATCTTGATGTGAGCCAAACATGTAGATTAATTATAAATATTGCATGTCCTAGAAATAATGCATACTAATTTTTTAGCGAAGAGACCACTTACCCTTGTAGTTACATTGACACACACACTAAAAAATGTGGAGGCAACCACAGTCAGCATGATTACATTTGATGGCTATAATAGCTGGTTACAAAGAGGTGCACATTTTTTATTCCTTGCATATTGATATGCTGACATATTTGGAAAGTTTTTGTGAATAAGTTACTTTCATTTCCAAGAAATACATTCCCCAAAATGTATATTTTAAAGGAAAAGCATAAAGGGAGTTTCATGACTTGCACTAGCAAGAACAAAACAGAGGATTTTTGTCTTCACGTAATAAACTTGCAAAATTGTTTACATTGAAACCATGACACTATGTCCGATTAAGTGGCATTTACTTGGTAATTGCTCTCTTTTAGTATAATTTTTAGCACATATTTATGTCTGCTTCAATTGTGGTGAATATGAAATGACACATTC
Source organism: Zalophus californianus (assembly GCF_009762305.2). Classification (NCBI taxonomy): domain Eukaryota; kingdom Metazoa; phylum Chordata; class Mammalia; order Carnivora; family Otariidae; genus Zalophus; species Zalophus californianus. Next base: position 92,905,652 of record NC_045602.1, read on the forward strand.
ATAAATAGCAGAAAAGTATGTTGGTTAATTTCATCGCATCGGTTTGGTGGTAGACAATCTGCTACATCCCTCTGGGAAAAAGGACACATAAATACCAATACCCTATTAATCCCTCATAAACCCATAAGGCTCAACTGCTTTAGGTTAGTTTTAATCTCATTTGTCAAATTTATGTCAGTTTGTGGTACTAGAAGTCTTTTCTTTTTGTTTGTCTTGCAACACAGAAGTTAACTAGAAGGATCTAAGAGGTTGGTTTGTTGGTTTTTTTCTGCCTATTGTTTTATTAATCATTAGTTTAGCTTCTTGCTTTCCTTTCTCAAAAAGCCCAAGAAAGCTAGAAACATAGCCTCTGAGAGTTGGTCTGACCTTTTAATGCCACTCTGATGTTTCTAGTTGCCACTCACAAGCTTTCAAATACCAGGATGCTGGAAATGCTATTGGTTGGACAACACATCTGGCCTTAGCCTCACAGTGGTCAACAATAGCACCATCCTTTCAAACAGACATATTTTCTTCTGGCTCTTCTCCATCCGAAAGATGAAGCAACATCATCAAGAGTGAAGAGAAACTCCATCCAGGCTCACATATTCACACACTCACACTGTTGTAGTTGTGGCTTTGGAAAGCCAGCTACCATGTCTGAAGATGATCTGAGTTCACGCATGCAAACGGGTGGCTTACAGATGCACCGACCTAAGAAGAAAGCAATTAAGAAAGCATCAGAAGGGGGGACTTGCAGTCTTCAAAGAGGAAATATCAATGCAGGACTGAGGATTGCAGCTGCAGGGAGCCTGACGTGCTGATACCAGAGAGTAGCATGGAGGAGACCAGGGTGTATCAATCACAACACGCAAAAAAACACCAAGAAATCCAAACTACAAATGAGGCAAAGAAGATTCCACCGCATCAAGGAATACAGTGTCTCTAAATGTTATTTCTGTTCTGAGGCCATTGTCCAGGATGGAGGTCATTTCTGGCCATCCATCCATTTTCCCACCTATTGTTTTATTTAAAACACTTGAATTTTTATAAAGCACATACTATGTGCCAGATAATGCCAAGGTTTCATTCAGTGAAGGTGCATTGAGCACTTGTTATTTGCCAAGCATTTTTAATAAGCTGTGGAATATAAAGATAAACATTGTCTTGTTCCCTCTGATAGTGTAAGAGCTATAGCACATCTAATTAAACCAATTGATATTCTTGTTGAAGTGACAATAAAGCTGTCATTTGGGTGTTGAGTTGGCACAAAATTATGACTTTATGGCACATCATTCACACCCTCTTCAATGCCTATATGTACCAACCTTGGACTTTAAGCAAAGAATTGCATCATTCAAGGAAACCTTTAAAATCCTCTCGTTCAACTACATCTCTTTGCAGCTGAAGGAATAGGTCCATAGAGGTAAAGTAGACCATCCAAGAGGACCAAGTGTGCATCTCAAAATGACATGCATGCAAGCTCTTTGAAGGAGCTTTCCAATTCTAATAGAAACAATCCTCCTCCCATGACCATTTTTCTGAGTGTTCTTTGTACACAGAGGGAAGATACAGGACAGTTTCCAAACTTAGAGCAGTGGCAAAGAATGGTGGTAGGGTCACTGTGGGAGAGACTATTATTTCATTTTAGGGATGAAAATCATCTAATCATTCTCTGGCAATTGCAATTTCATCTTACCCTCATTAAAAAAGACTTTTATCCAAAGGAAAAACAAGCAAGCCAACAAAAATATAAAGAAAATAATCCATGACAAGTTTGCAGTCTGCTATCATCCCGCTGACAGTTAAATCATTTAACACAAAGAAAGTACTCTTCCCCTCCATGGTTTTACATGTGTCATCATCAGCTGTCTTGGGGGGTGGGGGAGGAAAGATCTGTGCAGATTGTCAAAGAGCGATCAATAATGCAATGCAGTGAAGATATTTCTCAAATTATGTGGTTCTATGCATTTCTAAGCACACATAATAACTTGGTCCAAAATGTTTTCTCTGCCCTCTATTGCTTGTCCAATAGAATTGTGTTCCCTGACATGTAGAGATAAAGAGTGTATGGACAAAAAGCCTGGAATGCCAACTGTCAGGGAGTCAGTAAGCTCAGTTCCTTATTCAGGTGTACAGCATCACATTTCCCATTCTTAGAAATCCTGCCAAAAAGCTTCTGGAAAGCTGAAGGCTAAAGATGGGCATGGTGCCATTATCTTCGCTTTGTCACTTCATGATTCACATTTGCTGCTGCTGGCCTTATTAAAACGGCAGTCCAAGGCAGCTTCGGGAACCGTGAGTGATGGAGGGAAAGCCCTGCCATGCTGACCTGACCTGTATGTGCAGACTTAGAAATCATGCAGCTGTGGGTCTAAAATCTCAGCTCTGCCTACCCTCAAGATGAATGACTCCAAGAAAATTATTGATAGTTCCTGAGACTCCTGTTTCTTTAGTTATAAAACAAGGATAGCAGAGCTACCTGAGATTGTCATGAATATCAAATGAGCTAATAAATGAAAATCACTTTAGCTCAATTTTGGCATAGAGAAAGCTTGATAAAGGATAGTAATGGTGATGGATGCTGATGGCAAGGAGGAAGAGGAGGAGGTCTGGTTCTCGCCAGCCTAATCTTAGAAGTTGGTGGGGCACTCCACTCCCGATGTTAACCCACTTAGAGGCAGGGGGACAGAGAGGAGAGAGCAATTCAAGTTGAGGAGTCAGTTAAATAACACCCCAAGCAAGCTCCCTGGAGCCTGGCCAATTTTGGGTGTATACTCTAATTTGGGGCTTTTCCAAGTTGAGGTAGGATAAAGAGGGATAAGGACAGGCCAGTGACTTTGTTGCCCCCAACCACCCAGAGATTTGACTCCCTATCATTTGTGCTTCAGTCAGTAAAACTTCTAGATCCCAGAGGAAAGACAATATATCTGTATTGATGGATCAAGCCCAAGATTAGTCTTTGGTTTCCAGTCCACCTGCCCATGCTCAGAGAGTTCTCCAGCAAAGCAATGTAATGTGATGGCAAATGCACCAGATTGGGAGCGAAGAGATCAAACCTCATCATCTTCATACATGAAATGGGCTCAATGGCAAGGTGCCACCAACTGTGCAGAGTTGTTGAAAAAGTAAACAGCTTATAAACAGATAATAATGATTCCACTGTGCATTTATCAAAGAAAAAGCCCCAGAGCCCTTGCATGATGCTTTCTCCTTACACTGCTTCTGCTGGTGCTGCTGTGCATGACCCGCCCTGGGTAAAAGGTGAAAGCTCCTGGAAAGCCACCCCCATCACCCCTCCAGAGCTGAGCCTCTCCTGCCTCATCCCACAAGCACCCTAGGTTCCAGCCAGACTGAACTTCTTACAACACCTCAAAATACTTTCCCACTCCCAAGAGTCTGGTCATATGCAGTCCCCTCTGCCTGGAAATACCTTCACCCTTAGATGCCCTCCTCTAGTCAGGCTTCCAGCGCCTCTTGGAAACTTTCATTGGACCCTCCTTCATGTGCTGGGAAGCCCTGGTATATATTTCCATTGAAGCACATAGTATATGGATGCATTTCTTTGTGAGCCATCTGGTCACTGAGCTACTTGGGGGCAAGAATGGAGCTCTATACTGCAGTGTAGTAGCCCAACACAGTTGACATCCACGGAGACCTCAGCATGTGCCAACCACAGTGTGAAGTTGTTTATATGTTATGTCAATTGATCCTCACCTATGAAGTAGGGCCTGCTGTCATTCCTGGTTTACAGATTCATTACAAATGTTTGTTGAGTTCTTGTCAAACCCAATTCTCAGAATAGTGAACAAGTCAGACACAGTCCCTGCTCTTACTAAACTTTCATTCTGTTGGGATGGAAGAAAAATAGGCAAATAGAAATAAAATATTAAGAGGGTGGTAACTGATGGGAGGAAAATAAAATAGTCTTTTAAAATATTAGTAATAGGGGCTCCTGGGTGGCTCAGTCTTTTAAGCATCTGCCTTCAGCTCAGGTCATGATCTCAGGGTCCTGGGATCAAGTCCTGCATCAGGCTCCCTGCTCTGTGAGGAGTCTGTTTCTCCCTCTCACTCTGCAGCTCCCCCTGCTTGTGCTCTCTTTCTGTCAAATAAATAAATAAAATATTTTTTTAAAAATAAAATAAAATATTAGTAATAAAATTTGGAGTGAAAATATTATTTTTAGTTAAAATTTTATTTTATTTAGTTAAAATTTTTATTTTAAATATTATTTAAAAATAATATTATTAATAGAAAGTGACTGAGAGTCTGCTTTAGATTGGATGATTAGGAAATGAGTCTCTAAGGAAGTAACATTTAAAGCTGGAACAAGAAGAGTCTGTCATGCCAAGATCTGGAGAAGAGAATTTCAAGAAGGGAGAACTGAAAATGCAAAGGCCCTGAGGTAGAGTCATGATCTTGACATTGAGGAATGGAAGAAGTGCAGGGTGACTGGTGACCTAGGAGTAAGTGGCAAGGTCATGTGGGAAGTCTGAAGTAGGCCATGAAGAGCCTTGTGACACAGGTAAAGAATTTGGGAAGATATTATTGAGTTTTAATCTGGAGGAAGACACCCTATGGCTTCCATTTCTTATAAGATTGTTTTGGCTTCTGGTAAAGAAAGGAATTTAGAGGGGCAATTGTGCAGGAAGAGAGATAGTATGAAGGTAGAGCTGACCACAGAGTCTATATAGTGATAAAGGTCCTGGATATTTTAGACTAAAGTGATGGTGACTAACATGGATAACCATTTATGGAATGCTCAACATGTGCTCAGACCTGTTTTAAGTACTTTACAGTTATGAAGTGTTTATTTCTCCCCACAGTCACAGTGACAAGGGCCCTATTTTGATGCCCACTCACAGATGAAGAAGCTGAGATATGGAGGTTAATAATGTGATCAAGGCCACATGAGGATGTGGTAGAGTCAGCATTTCAACCAAAGCAAAGTTTTCCCTACAGTCAGTATGAACCAAGGGCTCGGAGAAATGTTCATTAAGGATAGATAAATAGATAGATAGATGATAGATAGATAGATAGATAAACTAGCATACATTTCCCAAATGCTTGCTGTGAACCAGATCCTGTTAAACTTTGCACAGTATTACCTCATTTAATTCTTGTAGCCATGCTAATTGGGGTTATCAACCACTTCTTATAGATGAGAAAAAGAAAAGATCAAATAGCCCTCCCAAATTCTGCATGGTCACTGTCAGAATTAAATAAGATAATATGTGCAATGTGCCAGGGGCACCTGCGTGGCTCAGTCGGTTGAGCATCTAGCTCTTGAGATCAGCTCAGGTCTCCATCTCAGGGTCATGAGTTCAAGCCCCACGGAGCCTACTTAAAAAAAAAAATTATGTACAAAGTGCTCAGCAAATAGCAGGTATCCAATAAAGAGACATTCTCATGAATTTATTAGAGAGATATTTATGAAGTGCTTATTGTATGCCTTTGCTCATGCTGGTCTTTTCCTTTAAAACATTTCTAACTACTTAACAGTAAATTAAAATATTCAGTATTGGGGAACCTGGGTGGCTCAGTCAGTTGGGCATCTGCCTTGGGCTCAGGTCCTGATCCCAGGGTCCTGGGATAGAGCCTCATGTCGGGCTCCCTGCTCAGTGGGAGTCTGCTTCTCCCTCTCTTTGCCTCCCCCCACTTGTGCTCTCTCACACACACACTCTCCCTCTAATGAATAAAATCTTTTTAAAAATAAATAAATAAAAATAAAATATTCAGTATTTCATAGCCACTTCACTAACAAATTATTCTCAATATATTATCTCATTTCATTCTTACTAAAGCTCCAAAATGCAATTTCCATTTTTCAGTTGGGGAAATTAAAGTGCAAAGAAATCAAATTATTTGACCAAGGATACTCAGATGGTAACTGGCAGAGCTGTAGATAAGCCCGGATTTCTTTTTTTTTAATTTCTGTTTTTACTCCTAATCCAAACTTTTTCTTATTTCACCAACACTATCTGCCCATTGTTTGCCTCTCAAAGTCCCACTTGTTCTGCTGTTCAAAGCCTTGTGCAAATCTTATCTCCTCCATGTAGCCACATGGCCACAGAAAATTCCAATCTTATTCTTTTTTACCCCACTTGCACTTTGCTTGGATCTCAGTGATTACTTGAGTCACCTTCTCTCTCCCTGCTGGAGCCTAAGTATCTCAAGAACAAGGATTTTTCTTATTCATCTTTTAATTTCCTCCAATTCCAAGTGCAATGCCTGATTTCTCAGAGGCACCCTGTAAATATTGTTAGAATTTCTGTATGTCCAGAAAATTTTCTGATGTTGGAAAGAAGATGTAATTGTGGATCAAAGGGACTCTAGAAGGACACCCATTGCAGTTTAAATTATCATTCAACATGCTACAATTGAGACTATACTGGTAAGAGTGGGCATGAAGAAGCTGATGACATACAGCAGTTCCCTTTTCCTCCTTCCTCACCTAATGTTCACTGATAGCTGCATTATAACCAACCATCCACTGCAAATGAATATTGTAATATTCGGACATACGCTTACAGACAGCTTCATAATTTCAGCTTCATAATATATACCGTGTGGAAGGTGGACCCTGGAATTGGTCTTCCTGGGTTTAAATCCATAGCTGTTGCAAACTCTGTGATCTTGGACACATTCCTTAATTATCCGATGCCTCAGTTCAAAATGGGGATAACATTACTCTCTCCATTATAAAGAGGTAATGATTAAATTAGATAATCCCCATAAAGTACCTAGTTTATTTTCCAGTATTCATATTACACTATTAAGGCTTAGTAATATGCCAGAGTCTGAAGCAGTTTAGTTAATATTAACATGCACTGTTATTGGAAGTTTGGGGAAGCTTTTGGAAGTTATTTTAAGAAAGGAAAACAACAGCTGCTCACACACTAGTTAATACCAACCAGGCAGCATGTCTCTTTGGCTTTAGAAAAGCACAATTGAACTCCTTCAAATGTCTCGTCTGAATGCCATATGACAGCATCACAAATATTCCATGTACCACGTTTCCCAGAGAGACTTGGGCTTTCCTTATGTTGCGGGAGTGGGATTCCTTCCGCTGAGCCTGTTTGCATCCACACAAGGCACAGAGGGGAGCCAAGGTTTGTGAGCAAATCCCTGTAAAGAAATATCTCCCCCAGGTGTCTATTTCAGTTTTGTCTGAAGCTCAGACTCTCAGTTACCAAATAGGTGAATTACAATGAAAAACGAAACAATGAAATTCTAACTCCGGTGCCAGTCATTCAATAAAGTGTTTGTATTGATACCTCACTCTTGAATTCTATCCTCACTTACCCCAATTAAATCAATCATTTCACATCTCTGTCCTATGGAATCTTTATCAAGAAACAGAATGGAAAATTATACAACACAGAGTAATGTTTTGGGAAATTTCATAGTTTCTAATGAGGCAGGAAGTTGGAAATTTTGTTTATAAAACTTGTGGATAAGATTGTTTAAAATTAATTCAGAGAAACATAAAATAGGCTCTAGATGGGCAATAAGGCACGAGTTGTGTGTCTTGTAATGTTATTGTGCTGAATGGTCACTACCAGGGATCTATCTCCCCAATGACACTTCAATGAAAGCTGAAAGTGACTTCCTAACCTAAATGCAGTGTGGCTTCAGGAGGAATTTTGATAGCTGGCTGACTTGAAAATAGTAATTGGGTATTTCATTGTACTAGCTTTTATTAAAAATCTGTTTCTTTTATGGAGGAAAAATTGAAACTTGATCTTTAGAAACACGAGGAATATGTTCAGTGAAATCACCCAATTGGGGTTTTCACTTGAGCATCCTCTGATCTGAGCAGAGAAAACACTTAAAACAAAATTCATGATACCCTCTCACAACTCATATTAATTTGAGAAACTTCCAAATATTTTGCAAGTTTCTGCTACAGAAAGTCTTATGCAGCATGTTCTACTGACTTATAAGAATCTAGTAAGAAAGCTATTAAAGAGGAGTCTAAAGTTATTTCAATCATTTACTTGTGAATTTATATGATATTTAAAATATTATTTAAATAACAAAAAAATAGAAACTAAAATTATAAACAGTACTTGCCCTGGCATATATTCTTAAATAAGAGAAAGAGAAATCTTCCAACTTGATGAAAATTAAAACACATTTTTAAAAAAATGTCTCATGCACTGGATGATAACAAATAACTAAAGCATGCTTGAAAAATAAGAAAAAGCCTTCAGGAAAGTCTGCACTTTATTATTCCATTCTCCCTGGAGAGCCACAGCTTTTTATGGGTCATCTGGGGTCTGAACCCAAAACAAACATGAAGACAGTAAATTACCACAGCAGGTACTGGATGTCTTTATCAGATTTGCCTAGTGTCAAGGAAGGAAAAACAGTCACTTGGATTTCAAGGAATCAGTTCTCCCAATCTGTCAATTTTCTATTAAAACATTTTGTATTAATAACCAAACATGCACCTCCTTTTGTATCTAATCATCTCAGGAGCGGGGAGCATTCACAGATGGCTCGGACAAAAGAGGGATGACACTTAAGAGGACAAAAGAGGGCATGTGACCAGTGGTGCAACAAAATGGGCTTTGAAATTATTTTCTTTAATACTGATGATTCCATTTGTAACTTATCTATTTGGTTTTTAGCTACACCTCTTGGCATTATTATTTAGTGGTTACTCCGGAGATTAAAATACACATCCTTAACTTCTCATTGTTGATAAGAGTTAACATCATACCACTTTGCCTAGACTGCAAGAGCCTTGCGACCATATAGTTCCATATGGTGGTCATATGTGTTAGATCTACATATGTTATAAGCCCTCAATGTTACAAGTTTTGCTTTAAGGCAGGGGTTGGCAAACTTTTTCTATGAAGAGCCAGATCATAAATATTTTAGGCTCTAGGATGATACAATTTATGCCACAACTACACAGCAAAGCTGTTGTATAAGAGAAGCCCCCATAAACAATATATAAAGGAATGGGCATGGCCATGTTCCAATAAAACTTTATTTACAAAAATAAGCAGTGAGCCGAATTTGGCCCACAGGCTATACTTTCCCAGCCCCTGCTTTGGACAGTAATATGTATTTTGAATAAATTAAGAAAAACAGACTTTTGTATTAACGCACATATTTGTTATTTATAGAGCTATTCCGTTCTTCCTGCAGATGTGAGCTTCCATCTGGTATTATTTCCCGTCAGCTTGAAGACTGCCTTTTAGTATAGGTCAGCTGGTGGTTCTTTTATCTTAAAATGTCTTTATTTTACCTTCATTCTTGAAGAATGTTTTCACTGGATATAAAATTCTACTTTGATAGTTTTTTCTTCCTTTCGGCACTTTAAAGATGTTTCATTGTCTTCTGGCCTCCATTGTTTCCGATAAGTCAGCACTTACTTGAATCATTGTTCCTCTGTCTGATCCTTAATATTACATCATTCTAGTTACATTTATTGCCATATTTGACTCCTAGATTGCAGCTAAGTTGAGGTTAGCTCCAATAACTTGTTGCTGGTACACAGTAGGAGTTTAATGCATGGTGGCAAGTGAAGTTCAGATCACGTTCTGGGAATCAGCTATGAAGTGGACTCAGGTCATCCCTGGAAACAAAGAGCCAGGCCTCAGCACTGGCCCAGCTTCCCACCAAGACTCCTGGGATGCAGATGTGGGAGTGAGAGGCATGGGGAATGTGCTGCTTCCTCTTCATCACTCTGGGAAGTGTTGTCTCCAGTGGCAGTATAGAGCCCACTCCTGCCTATTGCACCTAACCCATCAAGACAGCCATCTTCAGAGGACACTGAGCAGTGTAGTCTCCATGTTAGTAGCCTGAAACAGTATGCTCTGGATGCCAAGTTCAAGTGCCACCTCCCATGGTGGGGGATCCACCAAGGTCTCCTTCCTCACTTCTCATGACAAGAGGTGAGATCCATGTACCCATTTGCTCTGTTGACCCCACCTAGGGCCACTTTACAGTATACCACCTATTCAGCTCAATAAGTCAGCCCTGATCCCACCCATCTTGTGGATAGACTCAGGCCATTAAGAGGACCTGCAGTCAGATCAAATTTGTATTAGTTAGGACTCTTTGGGGTGCAAGTGACAGAAACCAAACTCAAACAGGTCTCAGTGGGAATAAAAAGGGATTTGTTGTCTTTTGGGAAGTCCTAAAAAGTCCTAAGGAAGATCTTCCATCTGACAGGGCTGAATCCCAGGACCCAAAGATGCCCTTAAGGCCCACCTTCTTATTCCTATTCATGCTTTCTGGCGCTGCTTGTCTACCTGCCAGCCTCATTCCTAGAGAGCCTCTCCTCTGGAGGGACCAAGTGGCTGCAGGAAACCCCATACCCAGATCCACACAACCAAGTAACACTGGAAGAGAAAATTATTTGAGCAGCAATTCCATTTGTCCAGACCCAAAACCAGTTGCTGAGGCCAAAGAATGTATGTGCTCCAGGCCTGGGTGACACCTTCCTCTGGACATAGACTCATGTTTGATGAGACACCACTTGAGCAAGGCCGAGATGCTGTTGTGATCAGAATAAAGTGAAACGATACTGGGCAAGCAGAAACAACCCACAACTACTCCAAAGTCCTGGTGGTAACAACACGAATTCTTGTATCTTTTTAAGCAGATTTTTCCCAGAACTTTTTGACTCTTGTTTAGGTCCCTTCCCTTCATTTGGGTTCCGAGGGAAGCCAACTCTGAGGCAAGGGCACAGGCCAAACAGTTCATATGCAGTTAAGCAGTCATCCCAGGAAGCACTGCAGGAAAAGGAGAAGTGAGAGAGGAAGGGAAAGAAGCCTCTCTAGAGTATGCCAGGGGGCAGTTCACTGTAGCAGGAATGGAAGCTCAGTGCCATAGGGCCCTCTGAAAGATCATGTGGAGAACGCCTCAGGGGTGCTCCACCCAAGGGGTGAGGGAACTGGGTGTTTGTATTAGTCTCCTATCACTGCTGTAACAAATTAACACAAAGGTAGTCACTTAAAATTATGCGAATTTATCTCACAGTTCTGGAGGTCAGAAGTCCAAAAATGGATTTTCCTGAGCTAAAATTGAAGTGTCAGCAGGACTGCCTTCCTTCTGAGGGCTCTAGGAGAGAGAGAATCTGTTTCCTAGCCTTTCCCAACTTCCAGAGGCTGCCCACATTTCTTGGCTTGTGGACCCCTTCCATCTTCAAAACCAGTAATAGCCAGTGCAGATATTTCTCATTTTCCTTATTTTGACACTGATTCTTCTGCTTTTCTCTTCTACTCTTAGGAACCCTTGTGATTACATTGAGCTTGCCCAGATAATCCAGGATAATCTCCTTACCAGTCCACTACAACTTTAATTTCCCTTACCATGTAATGTAACCTATTCATGGGTTCCAGGCATTGGAATGTGGACATTTTTGGAGGCCATTATTCCACCTACCACAAATGTATTCACCAGCTCCCATCCATCATTGTCCAAGGGTTTCTTCCAAAACTCCTGCCTGCCCCATGCACAGGCCCGCTATGTCCCCATGGTCAAAGAAAACACTGAGGCAGAAGTCATCCCACTCAGGGAGAAGTAGGGAGTGTTGAGGCCACATGGGCAGGAGCCTGAGGGTCTGCATCACCCTTAGGCTCACCAACTCAATCCTGCTGCACCTCCAACTAGCTTCTTGGACTGAAGCCCTCAGGTTTTCCCAATACATGGGGCCTGACTCTCTTTTCTGCCTTAGGAATACCTTAAAAGGCCTTGCACTGACCTCCCTTACAGTACCTGCCTCCAGTCCTTTACTGCCTGAACTTCCAGTTCTTGTCTTACATTGTTTCTAATTCTTGTCACACAGGTGTGTACTGACTCAACTGCCCACCACTTGACCCCTCTCCACTGTGGCAAGAAACTTTCCCTGAAACACCTCACCTTGTGACTTTCCAAGGCCTTGCCTACAGATCGCCTATGGTGCTGAGACCGGGAGTAGTTCCATCATTATGCCTCTGGATGTCTATACATGATGACATACTGGCAAGCTTGGGAATAAGATGATGATCTTCACCCAGACAAGAGAGGATCCTCAACTCTTCAGATCTTGTTTTTGACCCTATGCAACCTAAAACTCTTTTAATGTAATCCAAATATACATAAGCTTCACCAGGGTACACCTGAGATCACATTGACAATAATAAACACTTATGAGTTTTAGCCTCCACATGCTCATTGGCATTGGCAGTCCCTGTGTCTCAAATATATTAACAAATTGGTCCCTAAAATGTTCCCTTCTGCAATGTAGCTACCTAAAGATGTATGTGGCCACCAACCACTTGGGACTCCAGGCATCATGATGGTTCAGTAGAGTCTTACACAGCAGGAGAGGGAATGTGTTATACTCTGGGGTCCCACAGCAAGATCACTTGGGCCCCATAGTGTTGCAGAGTTGAATGAACTAGCTTTTTCAGTTCACATATACAGTCTCTCTATCCCCAGAACTCACACATGCCACCTGAGTCACTGGTTTGGGTCAGATCCACACATTAGCCATGACCAAGTTCTTGGAACAGATATACCACTTTAATACCACATCTTATAGCTAAGTCTGGCTGAACTTGCCAAGCTCCTGCCTACCGGTGATACTTATTCCAGAGTTCTTGACATCCCCTCATGATATCTGGCTTGTTTGGGGCCTCCTACCCATCAACCAGATGTGTGAATATAGCTGAACTCCAAATGGAGATGTGGTGAGTTTCTGTTTTCCCGGAAATTCCACACTCTCCGGCACATATAAAAAAACAAAATTGGGGGCGCCTGGGTGGCTCAGATGGTTAAGCGTCTGCCTTCGGCTCAGGTCATGATCCCAGGGTCCTGGGATCAAGTCCCACATCGGGCTCCCTCCTAGGCAGGGAGCCTGCTTCTCCCTCTGCCTCTGCCTCTCTTTCTCTCTCTCTGACTCTCATGAATAAATAAATAAAAAAAGTTTAAAAAAAAACAAAATTGCTCTGAAACAGAAAAATTAGAGTCCAAAAATATATGCATTCAATCATAAGCATCAGTGTCTTCAGGCTGTGGAAAGCATTTCTCAAACATGGTAAAATACTCAAGACCTTCAACTGATTGTTCAGTATTTTACTAGAATACTCGTTATTTCTTCTCTGTGGATTCTGGCTAATCACATGTATACAATTTTAAGAGAAAACAAGGCTATCATGCTCTTGTAATATATCTATCTCTTGAAAGCTCTTTCTAGACAGTACAGTGTAATTCTTATTGATTTATGGGAAAAAAAAAACAGGCTGGTTAGCAGAGTGTCCTCATTTGCAGTAAAATAACACACACACACACACACACACACACACACACACACACACACATTATACTTTCAGGTATACCAAACATTTGTACTCATTTTGCATTCATCCATATAATTCTCAGAGAAATTCTCTTTGGTGTCATTTGTTCTCTTTTACCAATGTGGAAACCAAGGCTCTGAGGAGATATGGGTCTCGCCACGGCAGCAATACTTGTGACTGGCATACCAAAACTTGAATGTGAGTCTTTGGGATTATAATCGCATTGAATTTCCATTATGCATTCACTTGAGAACCTATAAACTCTTTTTCCTAAAACTAATGACAGTAGAGGTAGCCCTCTACCTGGCACCTGGACAGACCATGACTCCTGGACTATACATATTTCAGGTCAGTATAGGATATACATTTTTAGTTTTTCACTCAATTGGCTTATGTACAGAATTGGCATGTGGACACAATATGGGAAATATTTATATATATATTTTTTTAAATTTTTTATTGTTAAGCACCATAAAATACATCAGTAGTTTTTGATGTAGTGTTCCATGATTCATTGTTTGTGCATAACACCCCGTGCTCCACGCAGAACGTGCCTTCTTTAATACCCATCACCAGGCTAACCCGTCCCCCCACCCCCCTCCCCTCTAGAAACCTCAGTTTGTTTTTCAGTGTCCATCGCCTCTCATGGTTCGTCTCCCCCTCCGACTTACTCCCCTTCATTCTTCCCCTCCTGCTATCTTCTTCTTTATATTTTTCTTAACATATATTGCATTATTTGTTTCAGAAGTACAAATATGTGATTCAACAGTCTTGCACAATTCACAGCACTCACCATAGCACATACCCTCCCCAATGTCTATCACCCAGCCACCCCATCCCTCCCACCTCCCACCCTTCCAGCAAACCTCAGTTTGTTTCCTGAGGTTAAAAATTCCTCATATCAGTGAGGTCATATGATACGTGTCTTTCTCTGATTGAGTATTTCACTCAGCATAACACCCTCCAGTTCCATCCATGTCGTTGCAAATGGCAAGATCTCATTCCTTTTTATGGCTGCATAATATTCCGTTGTGTGTATATACCATATCTTCTTCATCCATTCGTCTGTCGATGGACATCTTGCCTCTTTCCACAGTTTGGCTATTGTGGACATTGCTGCTATAAACATTCGGGTGCACGTACCCCCTCGGATCCCTACATTTGTAATTTTAGGGTAAATACCCAGTAGTACAATTGCTGGATCATATGGTAGCTCTATTTTCAACTGTTGAGGAACCTCCATACTGTTTTCCAGAGTGGTTGCATCAGCTTGCATTCCCACCAACAGTGTAGGAGGGTTCCCCTTTCTCCACATCCCCGCCAACATCTGTCGTTTCCTGACTTGTTAATTTTAGCCATTCTGACGGGTGTGAGGTGGTATCTCATGGAGGTTTTGATTTGGATTTCCCTGATGCTGAGTGATGTTGAGCACTTTTCATGTGTCTGTTGGCCATTTGGATGTCTTCTTTGGAAAAATGTCTGTTCATGTCTTCTGCCCATTTCTTGATTGGATTATTTGTTCTTTGGGTGTTGAATTTGATAAGTTATTTTAGATTTTGGGTACTAGCCCTTTATCTGGTATGTCATTTGCAAATATTTTCTCCCATTCTGTCGGTTGTCTTTTTGTTCTGTGGACTGTTTCTTTTGCTGTGCAAAAGCTTTTTATCTTGATGAAATCCCAATAGTTCATTTTTGCCCTTGCTTCCCTTGCCTTTGGCAATGTTTCTAGGAAGAAGTTGCTGTGGCTGAGGTCGAAGAGGTTGCTGCCTGTGTTCTCCTTTAGGATTTGGATGGACTCCTGTCTCACGTTTAGGTCTTTCAACCATTTGGAGTCTATTTTTGTGTGTGGTGTAAAGAAATGGTTCCGTTTCATTCTTCTGCATGTGGCTGCCCAATTTTCCCCACCATTTGCGGAAGAGACTGTCTTTTCTCCATTGGACATTCTTTCCTGCTTTGTCAAAGATGAGTTGACCATAGAGTTGAGGGTCCATTTCTGGGCTCTCTATTCTGTTCCATTGATTTATGTGGCTGTTTTTGTGCCAGTACCATACTGTCTTGATGATGACAGCTTTGTAATAGAGCTGGAAGTCCGGAATTGTGATGCCGCCAGCTTTGCTTTTCTTTTTCAATATTCCTCTGGCTATTCGGGGTCTCTTCTGGTTCCATACACATTTTAGGATTATTTGTTCCATTTCTTTGAAAAAAGTGGGTGGTATTTTGATGGGGATTGCATTGAATGTGTAGATTGCTCTAGGTAGGATTGACATCTTCACAATGTTCGTTCTTCCAATCCGTGAGCATGGAAAGTTTTTCCATTTCTTTGTGTCTTCTTCAATTTCTTTCCTGAGTATTTTATAGTTTTCTGAGTACAGATCCTTTGCCTCTTAGGTTAAATTTATTCCTAGGTATCTTATGGTTTTGGGTGCAATTGTGAATGGGATCGACTCCTTGATTTGTCTCTCTTCTGTCTTGTTGTTGGTGTATAGGAATGCCACTGATTTCTGTGCATTGATTTTATAGCCTGCTACTTGACTGAATTCCTGTATGAGTTTTAGCAGTTTTGGGGTGGAGTCTTTTGGGTTTTCCACATACAGTATCATATCATCTGCAAAGAGTGAGAGTTTGAATTCTTCTTTGCCGATTTGGATGCCTTTGATTTCTTTTTGTTGTCTGATTGCTGTAGCTAGGACTTCTAATACTAGGTTGAATAGCAGTGGCGAGAGTGGACATCCCTGCCACGTTCCTGACCTTAGGGGAAAAGCTCTCAGCTTTTCCCCATTGAGAATGATATTTGCTCTAGGTTTTTCATAGATGGTTTTTATGATATTGAGGTATGTACCCTCTATCCCTATACTCTGAAGAGTTTTTATCAAGAAATGATGCTTTACTTTGTCAAATGCTTTCTCCGCATCTATTGAGAATATCATATGATTCTTGTTCTTTCTTTTGTTAATGTATTGTATCATGTTGATTGATTTGCGGATGTTGAACCAACCTTGCAGCCCAGGGATAGATCCCACTTGGTCGTGGCGAATAATCCCTTTAATGTACTGTTGGATCCTATTGGCTAGTATTTTGGTGAGAATTTTTGCATCAATGTTCATCAAGGATATTGGTCTGTAATTCTCCTTTTTGATGGGGTCTTTGTCTGGTTTTGGGATCAAGGTAATGGTGGCCTCATAAAACAAGTTTGGAAGTTTTACTTCCATTTCTAATTTTTGGAACAGTTTTGGGAGAATAGGTATTAATTCTTCTGGAAATGTTTGGTAGAATTCCCCTGGGAAGTCATCTGGCCCTGGGCTTTTATTTGTTGGGAGATTTTTGATGACTGCTTCAATTCCCTTAGTGGTTATAGGTCTGTTCAGGTTTTCTATTTCTTCCTGCTTCAATTTTGGTAGTTGATACATCTCTAGGAATGCACCCATTTCTTCAAGGTTATCTAATTTGCTGACATAGAGTTACTCATACTATGTTCTTATAATTGTATTTCTTTGGTGTTGGTTGTGATCTCTCCTCTTTCATTCATGATTTTGTTGATTTGGGTCCTTTCTCTTTTCTTTTTGATAAGTCTGGCCAGGGGTTTATCAATCTTGTTAATTCTTTCAAAGGACAAGCTCCTAGTTTCGTTGATCTGTTCTACTGTTCTTCTGGTTTCTATTTCATTGATTTCTGCTCTGATCTTTATTATTTCTCTTCTCCTGCTGGGTTTAGGCTTTATTTGCTGTTCTTTCTCTAGCTCCTTTAGGTGTAGGGTTAGGTAGTGTATTTGAGACCTTTCTTGTTTCTTGAGAAAGGCTTGTATTGCTATATACTTTCCTCTTAGGACTGCCTTTGCTGTATCCCAAAGATTTTGAACAGTTGTGTTTTCATTCTCATTGGTTTCCATGAATTTTTTTAATTCTTCTTTAATTTCCTGGTTGACCCATTCATTCTTTAGTAGGATGCTCTTTAGCCTCCATGTATTTGAGTTCTTTCTGACTTTCTTCTTGTGATTGAGTTCTAGTTTCAGAGCATTGTGGTCTGAAAATATGCAGGGAATAATCCCAATATTTTGGTATTGGTGGAGACCTGATTTGTGACCTAGGATGTGATCAATTCTGGAGAATGTTCCATGGGCACTAGAGAAGAATGTGTATTCCATTGCTTTGGGATGGAATGTTCTGAATATATCTGTGAAGTCCATTTGGTCCAGTGTTTCATTTAAAGTCTTTATTTCCTTGTTGATCTTTTGCTTAGATGATCCGTCCATTTCAGTCAGGGGGGTGTTAAAGTCCCCCACTATTATTGTATTGTTGTCAATGTGTTTCTTTGCTTTTGTTATTAATTGCCTTATATAATTGTCTGCTCCCACGTTAGGGGCATAGATATTTACAATTGTTAGATCTTCTTGTTCGATAGACCCTTTAAGTAAGATATAGTGTCCTTCTTCATCTCTTATTACAGTCTTTGTTTTAAAATCTAATTTGTCTGATAGAAGAATTGCCACCCCAGCTTTCTTTTGGTGTCCATTAGCATGGTAAATGGTTTTCCACCCCCTCACTTTCAATCTGGGGGTGTCTTTGGGTCTAAAATGAGTCTCTTGCAGACAGCGTATTGATGGGTCTTGTTTTTTAATCCAATCTGATAGCCTGTGTCTTTTGATTGGGACATTTAGCCCATTTACATTCAGGGTAACTATTGAAAGATAGGAATTTAGTGCCATTGTATTGCTTGTAAGGTGACTGTTACTGTATATTGTCTCTGTTCCTTTCTGATCTATGCTGCTTTTAGGCTCTCTCTTTGCTTAGAGGACCCCTTTCAATATTTCTTGTAGGGCTGGTTTTGTGTTTGCAAATTCCTTTAGTTTTTGTTTGTCCTGGAAGCTTTTTACCTCTCCATTTTCAATGACAGCTTAGCTGGATATAGTATTCTTGGCTGCCTATTTTTCTTGTTTAGTGCTCTGAAGATATCATGCCAGTCCTTTCTGGCCTGCCAGGTCTCTGTGGATAGGTCTGTTGCCAATCTAATGTTTCTACCATTGTAGGTTACATATCTCTTCTCCCGAGCTGCTTTCAGGATTTTCTTTTTGTCTCTGAGACTCGTAAGTTTTACTATTAGATGTCGGGGTGTTGACCTATTTTTATTGATTTTGAGTAGGGTTCCTTGTGCCTCCTAGATTATGATGCCTGTTTCCTTCCCCACATTAGGGAAGTTCTCTGCTATAATTGGCTTCAATATACCTTCTACCACTCTCTCTCTTCTTCTTCTGAGATCCCAATTATTCTAATGTTGTTTCATCTTATCGTATCGCTTATCTCTCTAATTCTGCCCTCATGATCCTGTAGTTGTTTATCTCTCTTTTCTCAGCCTCTTTATTTTCCATCATTTGGTCTTCTATATCGCTGATTCTCTCTTCTGACTCATTTATCCTAGCAGTTAGTACCCCCATTTTTTATTGCACCCTATTAATAGCCTTTTTTTTCGACTTGGTTAGATTTTAGTTCTTTTATTTCTCCAGAAAGGGTTTCTCTAATAACTTCCACGCTTTTCTCAAGCCCAGTTAGTATCTTAAAAGTCATTATTCTGAACTCTAGGTCCGACATCGTACTAATGTCCGTATTGAGTAGGTCCCTGGCAGACGGTACTACCTCTTGTTCTTTTTGCTGAGGTGATTTTTTTTGTCTTGTCATTTTGTCTTTCCAGTAAGTGGTCGCTTCTCTGTTCAGAGAGTTGTTGCTACTCTCTTCTTCGATCTCCTATTGAGTTCATAGGTGTTCAGAATGGTTTGATCCCTATTCAGCTGAATTCCTGAGACCAGACAAAATCCAGGTCTCCTACTCCTCTGCCATCTTTCTCCGCCCCCTCCCAGGAAATATTTTTTAAAACAACTTCTATAAGAATACTTTAATAGAAATTAAATAGGCATGATCTAATTTTATTCTATTATAAAATTAATATTCTATAATATTATTTTTCTATATTCTATATATATCTATATATTCTATATATAGATATATATATTCTATATATGTTCTATAATATTAATTTTAATATTAATATAAAAATAATATTCATGGGACCTTTGAGAGCCTACAAAACTGACAGTGTCAGGAGGCTGTGACCTCCACCAGATGTGGCCACTGAACTGAGATGGATCCTCCCTGCCCACAGCTCCTGAAAGAAGAATTTTACAAATCACAGGACCTTACCCTTTCACCTTTTAATAGTTGATTGCAATGACCAGCATGGTCATCCGATCTTAAAAAGAACAATCAATGAACTGAGTTGAGCCAACATGTATCTTTCTCCTACAAGAAGAAAGGGACCCTGGCAGCAGGGTCAGTCAGTGGTAGACCTCAACTCTTGTGGACTTAAGGTTGTGGTTCTTCTACTGGGCTTCATATGAGAGCAAAGGAAATTGATCACACACAAGGGAAAAAAGGTGAGCTGAGAGACAGGTGGGCTCCTATCAGAGAGAAGAGAGAAAAGACAAATGGGATCATCCTTGGTTTCTGATGGCTCTGCTCTTCCCCCTTCCTCTCCCCTGACTTCCATGAGTTTTCTCTGCCACCTTTCAACCATCCCCTCCCTGTAATCCTGAATGGATCTAAAAGTTTTTTTTCTTGCAACCAACACATTCTAGATTAGAATAAACTGGCCCCAGTAATATTCATAAACATATCCACATCTATTTTAATTTATCTCACTCATTTATCACTTTCTGCTTCTTCCACCCTTCAAAAGGCTTTTCTGTATATTTCCTGGTTAGCTGCAACTGCATGGTTATTTTGCTGTTGTTGTTTATCTCTCTAAAATCAAGTCACTTACCTCTCATTCATTATTTCCTTATTTTTTCTTTTTCTACCTACAGGAATATACCTCATACTAACTTGAAACACATCTACTCCCTCATTCAGCAAATTACCCATCAAGCAGGACATTGCTGTCTATACTTTTCTATTACACTGAGAAAATCGATGCAATGAGAAAAAAAATTACACATATTCCCAGCCAGCAAATTGAGCAACATACCTGTATCAGGGCTCATGCTGTCAGACTCTCTTCCTGCTCTGTCCAAAACAGCATGTTTCTGGACTGTCCTTTTTCTCTTTTTGCCTTTTTACTGCAAAATGTGTGTATACGCATATGTATAATGTGTGTGTGTGTATGCATGCACACACAAGTGTGTATTTTTCCCCATCTCTCCTAGAAGAATGTAAGCTCCATTAGAGCAAGGGTTTTGTGTATCAGTTCCCGGGACAGTGCCTGGAATTTGGTAAATGCTCAAGAGTTTTGTTGAGTGAAGGAAGGAACTGTGTCTAGAGATGCAGTGGTGGATAAAAAAGGTGAGGTCTGTGTCTTCATGGGGTCTGGAGGGAGGGCACAACAGAGCAGGACAAATTCTTTATTGGAGCATATAAGAATGACAACCACTAGGGGAGGGGTACAGATAGATCCAGGAAAGTTTCCTAGAAGAAGTGAGAAGTTCTAGCTATGATATAAAGCCCAAGTTGGTATTCACCAACGTGCCCACTAGCTTTGACTATATAATATGCTACCTTGAAACCCAGTGGCTTAAGATAACTGTTATTGCTTCTGTGTCTTCAAATTAGCTAGGGGGCAGTGGTCAGCTGGTCAGCTGAAGTAGGTTAGATTCTGCTGGGCAACACTGCTTTAAGCTGTAAATACAGCTGTCCTTGGCTCCTTGTAGAAGAGGTAAGGGCTCATTCTGGATCCCAAGCTGACGGGACACTAGCCACCTAAGAGAAATTCTGCTCATGGTGATGCAGAGGCATAAGAATACAGATGGAAACTTGCAAGGCCCCTGAGGGCCTAGGTTCAGATATCATCACTACCACCCACATACAATTGGCCAAAGCAAGTCATCCAGTCAAGACTAAATTCTTGACCACTTTGATCAGAATGAGGCCATTACAAGCATGTGGATGAGAAGAGGAATGAAGAAGGGGACCAGCAAAGCAATCAGCTATGTCCAGGGTTGGCAGGAAAAGAGTGCTACAGGCCAAGTTCCAATGGGAAAGCAACAAGTCCAAGGAATAGAAAGTCGTTTAGAAAGGTTGGTTTGCAGAGGGTAGGGACAGGGTAGTGCTAAATGAGACTGGAGGTGAGGACAATGGCTGGATCTCTCAGGCCCTTTGTGAGTCATGGCAAAGAGTTTAGGCCAAATGTCCAAATCAATGGGGAGCCCATAATAGGTAAAAGCAAGAGAAAATGTTGATCATATTCTTATTTCAGATAAATGCTTCTAGCTACAAGGAAAGAGTAAATTGGAGAAGTCAAGACAGGAGGTAGGAAGGAAAGTAGGAGGCCCAACGTCGTGATAGAGAAGAGGGAAACAAATCACCCATTGATACATCATGGACCAAGCCAGCACCAAGAGCAGGTGGACATGTGCTCTTAATTCCAACAGAAAGAAAGAAAGAAAGAAGAAAGAAAGAAAGAAAGAAAGAAAGAAAGAAAGAAAGAAAGAAGAAAGAAACAAAAGAAGCTGTTGATATAAAAGGTCACCAAATATCCAACCAATGAATTGTTACATTTGTTCCCAATTACAAAAAGAAAATAGAAATTAATGGGTGTTATTTGCACATAATTTTCCAAGGCCCAAATGTACAGAACTTTCGCTCTTAAAATTTCCCATGAAACTTTTGTTTTCTTGTCCTCTCTGGAAAATATTATAAGTGGTCTTCCTAGCCCCAGAAAAGTTGTTATACTAAAGTAATCCCTACAGAATCCTGAGACACTGACTCCAAATAACCCCACCCCAACACGGGCAAGCACTGAGTGAAGAGAGGATCTACACCCAAGCACTGTCCAAAGCCAGAGTAAACAGCACAATCGCCCAGTGACCCAAAGGTCAACATTTCTAGACTTTCTCATCTGAGCAGCTGGAGAAGAATTTTATTAGAAACTGTCACCCACACAGAGCTCACTGGAACCATAGGGAAGAAATGCATTTAGAAAAAAAGTATTCAATTGATGTATGTTTCCTTTGGTAACCAGAAATATAAAAAGGAATGCTTTAACGTATGAATTCATATCTGACTATGGATGTACCTCTGGACTAAAACCCAAAGGAGGAAAGGTGGCATATTCTGACTCTAGCCATATGACAGAAGAAAGGAGTCCAAAACAGGACTTGAGGAGCTGAGCTTGGCCCTGGGTTTGCTGTGAAACTTTGTAAGAGTCATTTAATTTTTCTGGGCTCCAGCCTTTTGTCAAGATGACTGTATGCAGTGATTCCCAACCTTTCTTATTCCCAAACACACAGATCTTAGTAAAATAACACAGTGCTTTTAGAAACTGCCTGACTTTAACAGTTATTCCCAACCAAGTGAGGTGTAGAGGGGCAGGTAAGTGAGAATTTAGGGGACTATGACTCAGGAAAAGTCTACATAAGATTCTGATCCTCCTAACCCTACTCCCTTCCCCAACATACACACACACACACACACACACACACATGCATACACACATACAGACACATATACACACATGCATATCCACATACACATTGCACACACATACACATACACACCATAATATACATATACACACATATAAATACATAAACACACAGACACATCACACACAATGCATATACACATACCCATCACACACATGTATACACACAAACACATATACACGTGCACATCATACATATACAGATATACATATACACACATCCACACATGCACACATGAGGGAAAATGTGTGCAGTCTCCTTTAAATCTCTAACATTATTTTGACATCACATCCTTGAATTTAAGTGCTCTCCACTTCAAATCTAGAGCTTTCTTCCAAACTAGTTTAGGCCTTACTCAAATTCAAACCTATGAGGACCATGCCATTCTATATTTTAAAACTGGAAAGATTAAATTAACATCTTCATCAATCAAATGAACATTTTCATAAGCTGGCCACACAAACATAGCCATTGCTGGGCAGAAACAGTTCTGACAAGCTACCCAGATAGGCATCCTCTGGGTCTCCTCTTCTCTTAAGGGGAAGGGGCTGAAAAAAGTGGGGGAAGGGCAAGCAAAGGGTTTGAAAAGAAGGGCTCCATGTGGCCCTTCTCTTTTTCCAGAGTCCCATAAAAAGGGAACAGTTCTGAGAACAAGTATATATCTTTTGAGACAGTTTTGTCTTGTTTCAAGTTACTCTGTACATTTATTTCCCTCTTGCTATCCCCTAAATGCAAGGATCCTGCTTAAGCATACCACCAGGCTCAGTATTTCTTCAGAGTATTAATGGAGAGGCTGGGAGTTCACAGTGGGTCCATTTTAAAGGGAAACAGTTTCCCTTCCTTTTATAAAGAAAACATAAGACAGTTAAGGCTACTAATTTCAGTTACCTTTCTCAGTAAGGATATTCATCCAAGCTTGGAAAAGCTGAGTTGTACATTAATTAAGACAGAAATCCCCTCCCATTAACATGCCTATGTGATTTCTCAGAGGGTGTTGATTGAGAGATTCACATAGAAAGCCTATGGGGAAATGCAAACAAATAACTGGCATCTATATGTATCTTACCCCAACATTCAGTGGTAGCTTCCGAACCATAGATTCATCTACATGAGCCAAAAGTAGATAGTAATGTGTGAATTACATGCATTCTTCTGTGTGCATGCCCTATTTCCTTTTACACTTTATACACACTGGTTAAGGATGTATTCAGGTGGTGAGAAAGAAGGGGACATTTTTAGCCATATTCAAGTTAATATTTGCTGCAATTATATGCAATAAATCCATGCAAAATATTCAGGTTTGAAGGAAAACTCACCACTTTAATTAGCTTAACATAATATTTTCTCATTTCTAGAGCCAAATGCATAAGCTTATATATGATTCATAGATTCTACAAATCAAAGATATAACTGTGTTGGACAACTGCACACCCAGCTACCCAACTAGAGGATTCCAATTTTTCCAAAGAACTTAGTATTGGAAAGTGGCCACGGTAACATGATTCACACTAATAGACATCCAACTTAACTTCAGGAACTTGTCTTTAATTGGTACTTTAAGAAAGGTCTTTTAAAATCTCCAAAAGTGCACATTAGTATTGCAGTGCCTTATACAGAGCCTTAGGTGGATTCAGACTGGTTACGACATCATTTCATTTTTATAGTCCTCACATTCTTTGGGTAAATCAAGAGGAGAAAGCTTAACTAGTAGACAGAAAAAGCACTAAAACCCTGTCTTTCACCAACCTCAGTCTTTTACCAGAAACAAGATTTTTCAGGTAAACTCTACCAACCACGGAAAATCTAGATTTGGGAAACATCACAAACCCACCAATAAGTAACTTCCTGGGTTCTCTCATTGAAAAACAAAAAGCATCTTCTTCAAGTTCTTTCTCAAACTCTGTCTAAATGCATTATCACCCTGTTGCTATTGAACTCTTACTCAGAGGTTAAAGGAATTTGTTTTGAAGACACTGGAGAAGACTATGTACAAGCATGCATTTTCCCCAGCTTGCTCCAAGTCAGCAGTCAATGCATAGTGGCAAAGAGAGAAAAACCAGGGAGCTGGAGTTCATTGAAGATTTAAGTAGAATTAATTTTGTTTTTATTGTAAGGCATGCAGAGCTTTTTTTTCTTTTCCCTGACAGGTGATCTCAAGTTACAAAACAAACAGAGTCTACAGGTTATGGCCACTTGGACAGGAGAAGCAAAGGAGGACTTTCAAGGTAACCAAGACTCCTTGTAATTCCTGCCTAAAGAGCACCAATAGCTTGGAACAGTCACCCGGAGGAATCCTCTCTCTGCTGAATGATCTGTGGTTTTCATGTTGGGACATTTACATCATATACCCCCTCATCATGTACTGAACTAGTTGAGGGTGGAAGGGTAAATGTGATGTTTACATGCCGTGAACATAACACTCAAAATAAAAGGAAGATTCGACCTGGAGAAATGGATTGGAAAGGCAACTGTGCAGGTCGCATTCTGCAGTGAAGCCCTGCAACAGGAGCTAAACTGTAACATCTTTTAAAGTGTCCTCATGGGATCCATATGTGCAGACTGCTAAAACTGTTAACGTGCCCAATTAGGTTTTAATTTATCTTAGTTTCCTCAGCCCTGCCATTAAAAGTCACACCACAGAGCCATCAAACCTAGCATTACCAGCCTCAGTTTTGTCAGGTGCTGCCCAGCGAGTCGAACTATATGCCAGCTGCAGAAACTGGACCTTTATTCAAGCTAAGAAATGTTTAAATGGGTCAGAAGCATTTACCCTGGACATCTGTTTGACGCATAACCCAAGGATATTTAAACATCTCTTAACAAAACAAATAAAGGTTTCCACATTCCCAAGGACAGAAACCATTTAATCTACTTATACAGCTCTTTCAAGACTGTAATATTTTGGCAGGGCATATATGTCAGTAAAGCAACATGCAATGAGATTTATGGAGGCTAATTTATGTTTGAGCCTGTGAAGACATATTCCGGGTAGTCATGCTCGCTATGGGTAGCATTTTCCCTCCTGCATTCTTGTACTGTTTCAGTTTATTGCAGCAGCATGCTTCGTGAGATCATTGATTGCTTAGCATAAGCATACGGCCGATCCATTTATTATGGAAGGAATCAACACCTCCACTGAGGTCACTTATTTCCCTTTGGATGCTCATACTAGGTGATGAAATCATGTATTTATCTACAACTTATTAGATTCATTTGATTGACTAGGGATCAATTTTTGTTTAACCAACTGTGCAGATTACCAGGTAGGAAGTTTCTTGGTGCACCACTGTGGTGTTTCAAAACAGCAGTGAAAATAATTATCTTAATATGGGACCACTGGGTCTTTCTCAAACACATGTTGGAGAAGCACTGAAGACAGTGCTTAGAACTAAAAATACCAAACACATGGAAAAGTCATTGGGCTCTAAAGGCACTGTGGTTTCTTTATGAATTAGGAATGGTACAGTGAATGTGTGGGATCGCTCAGGCCACCAGTGGGCCCTTCCTGCCATCAGTGAACTTGCGACCTTATTTCCTTGGAGGGCTGTTAAAATGAAGTCAGAGGGCAGAAGAGTTATTTGCAAGTACCCTTTCACTTGTGTGGTCTGAAGAACTAACAGATTTATCCAAAAGATGGACAGTGGAGCAGGGTTGAAGAAGCAGCTGGTTAATTCAACATTCAGTTCAAAACACAAAACCCAAAGACAAGGGTCGGAGTTGCCATTTGGCTTTGCAGGGGCAGATCCCTTCTGAAAAGCAAGCTTGCTCCCACCATGTAGACTGACAGCCCAAGGAGACCCCAGACATCCTTATAAGGCAAGAGGCCACCGTGATAAAGGATGGCCTCCTTTACACTCATGCTGGGGGCCCACAGGAACCCTGCATTTGCTCCTGGGAAGAGGGAGAGGGCAGAGTGGCACCTGGGGTATTCAATTGCTGCAGCAAACTTTCTGACCATCTGGGGAGTCCAGCACTGATGGATTTGAAAGATCTGTCCAGATTTATTTACCAAAAAGAAAAGACAACCAGTGTGAGGCAAAGGCCTGGGGATAAAGAGGAAGGGTGTCAAGGAATTGAATGGAAGGTAGAGGATTCAGGGGAAGACAAGGCTGTTGTGAGTAGAGCATTGTTCTGCCTCCATAGATTCATACAATTAGCATTCCAGCTGAATTCTTCACAACGTACCACCTTTCCTACCCCAAATGAGTTGATGTGGACATTATATGCTTATGAACTAAGAGATAATACTCTCATGATGTAAAGAATTGGGACAGTCTTCTTGGCCCTTTTACCATGAAAGAGATGGTTCTCAAAATAGGGAATTCTAAAGTGGAATACTCAGCCTGAAACAGTGGGTTTAATAATCTCTGAGTTGAGAGTCTTTACTGTCTTTGATTTCTGAGTTTGATTTAATCCCTAAGAGCTCAAAAGGGTCATTTTTTCCAGTCTTTTTCAATTGGCAAGTAGCAAACTATTAAGTTGTGGGGTTGATTGATGGGTCACAACAAACCATTTTTAAAGAAGATAGAATGAATAATAAAATCGAACATATCAGAGACCATTACCCATCATAAAAGGTAAATATTGTTTGTGACACTTTTGTTTCAGTTATGCAGATGTGTACTAGATCTCAAAGTAAAATGGATTTCTTAGTGTGGATCTTAGACAAAATGCATTTGAAAACCACTGGTTTCCAAACCCTGGAAGAGGGTTTAGAGGACGTTCAGAGGTTCCTGGAGATACTCACAAAAAGCACAGGCCTGACTCAAGCTTAATGCATCAGACTGTCTGGCGGTAGAGCCCTGAAGCTTCCTGGGGTATTCTGATGCAGCCAGCTCATACACCAGGAGATGGGGTGGTAGAGTCTGGCTGACAAACACACCTGAAGCCTAGCGAGGCCTTGTGGGTGCCCCAAAACCACCCAGCAGGTCAGGGGGACAGTGCTGTGGCCCCCTACTACCTCATCCTTCATCAGCTGCCGGACAGCAAGAGGACAACATTGTTGGCATTGTTTTGAGTCTCTGTATGAAAGAAACATACCATGGGTGGGGAGGATTGGCAAGGCAAGAGAGAAGCATTTTTTAAAAATGTTCTCTGTACTCGATTTGGTTTGCCAATTAGTTCTCATTCTTGTGAAGAAATAGACAAGATAAAGCTGCACTCAATGCGTGCTGAGCAGAGACTCAGGACTCATTGAAGGGCACTAAGAAATTACCAGGCTGACTGGTTGTCACCTACTGGGACCCACCAAGCAGAAAATAGATTTCTGTGCATACACAAGCAACAGGATCTTCAGAACCTCAGTGTGAAAGATTTTTAAAGTTAGAGAGTAACACTTTGTATTGCATATGTTAGAGCTTAGGATCAATATTTTCTTTATGGGGGAATCAGGTATTTTCTACTTTGGTGTATGAGTCACTAAGACAGGACATTGCAGCCCCTGCCTCTAGCACGTCAGAGCACACAGACCCTCAGTAAATATTTGTTGAATTAATTAAGAAGTGAAAAATGCACTCATCTAAGACATATAAAAAAATAAACAAACAAAAACATTACCTTGTAGGAGCCGGAGTGCTGAGGAAACCTATAACATGTATCCTTTAGAGTCTGGGCTTTTAGGGATAATGCTACTTAATTCCTATCTTCTCTTGAGCACTTTCATTAAAGTTCAAACTTGTTCTTTAAGATGTTTTAATTTTCCAAACTTTATGTAGAAAATATAAATTAATAATTTATGCCAATCTAATCCATCTTTCATCCTACTGGAGATTCTAGGGCATCATCGTCCATGCATATAGAAATACAATGTGTGAGCTACATATGTAATTAAAAATTTGTATACACATTCAAAACATATTTTAAAACAGGTAGAATTAATATTAATAATATGTTACATTTAATTCTATATAAACAAACTATTATGATTTATATAAGTAGTATGAAAAATGATTAGTGAAATACATATATTTATATTAAGTCTTTGAAATCTTGTGTGTATGTTAGAGCTACAACACAACTCAATTCCTATGAGTCACATTTCAAGTGCTCAGTAGTAGCATGTGGTTCATCGCTACTATATTGGACAGTGTAGTCTAGGCTTTTAGGTTGGTTGAAGATGGAAGAAAATGGCTCTTAAAACCCTCTGTGGAATAAATAGTTGAGCAAAAATAATGCTAGTCCCATTTTACAGAGAAAATCCTGGGATCATTTATGACACAGCTAGACCCAGTATTCTTGCTGACTTCATCGTCACCTCAAACACTGGTCCACCTGAGTATACTTGTCAATCCGCTCCTTTTTGAGAAGCAGCTGCCATAGGAGTCCCGAATGTAGACATAGACATTAAGCCACCTGAGTGCAAATCCTAGTAATTACTGTGCATCTTTGGCAAGTATGTTTCCTTTCCTTGTCTGTAAAATATGCATAATAATACCAACCTCATATGGTGGTTTAGAGGATTCACTGAGGTTATATTATAAAGCACTTAGAATAGTGATTGGAAGTACTTTGAAAGAAAGAGCTATTATTATCTAGAATTAAAATAAAAGCCATCCGTGGTAGTCATTATAGCGATTCACCAAGTATTTCCATCTTTCATCCTTCCAAGCACAATGCCCTGATAAAGTTAGATGTGTTCATTGACTTATTTTGGCCAATGAAATGTGACTGGAAGTTCTAATGTGTCACTCCCAGGTGGAAACTTTAAAAGCAAGTACTTGATTCTCAATGGGCTCTGCCATAGCTTCCAGTCACGCTCCAGATGGTGGCTGCTCCATCAGTCTGCGTCCTGGGAGAAAAGCCCCAGCAGATCCGTGGTGGACACACAGCTTGAGAAAGACCTAGAATTTATTATTGCAAACCATGAAGTTTGGGGAAGTATTTCTTACTCTAGAATCATTTAACCCATTGTACACCATCTTAACCACTATTGCTTCAGGGATTCACCAAGTTAACTAATGCCTCGCATTTTCTCTAAATATAGTGACTGATGCCCATAGATACAGAATATTCAATCTTATCAGGCTTTGCTCTAACATTTGTTGCCCCATATACCTACATGCCTTCCTATGCCTTATAAGTATTGGTGATGTTCATTTCCAAATGGTTTATGCTAATTGTAGTCATTATTAAATTTAAGTATTGCACATAGAGCAAAGAATTGAGAGATTCTTTGCTTTTTTTTTTTAGAGAAATCGAAACCAGGAATTGCAAAAGATATATTTATGCATATGATTTTTGCAAGAAAGGCAAAGCGGAACTCCAACCAACTACTACACACTCAAAGTAAAGCTTTGGTCCTATGTAAAAAAAAAATACTGGTAAATGAGTATGTGGTTGTATGCTTCAGGTTAAATGAAAATGCTAAAGGTAAATTGAATTACTAGGTATTTACCCAAAGGATACAAAAATACAGATTCAAAGGGGTACAGACACCCTGATGTTTATAACTGCACTGTCAACAATAGCAAAATTTTGGAGAAAATCCAAATGTCCATCGACTGATGAATGGATAAAGAAAATGTGGTATATATCTACAATGGAATATTCAGCCATCAAAAAGAATGAAATCTTGCTATTTGCAATGAAGTGGATGGAGCTAGAGTGTATTATGTTAAATGAATAAGTCAGTCAGAGAAAGACAAATATCATATGATCTCACTCATATGTGGATTATTTTTTTAGAGATTTTAATTATTTATTTGAGATAGAGAGCAGGAGCAGGGGAGCAGAGAGAGAGGGAGAAGCAGGCTCCCCACTGAGCAAGGATCCCAATGTGTGGCTTGATCCCAGGACTCTGGGATCATAACCCGAGCTGAAGACAGACACTTAACCGACTGAGCCACCCAAGTGCCCCACATATGTGGAAGTTAAGAAAGAAAACAGATGGACATATGGGAAGGAGGAAAACAAAAAAGCAGAGAGGGAAACAAACCATAAGAGACTCTTAATGATAGAGAACAAACGGAGGATTGATGGAGGGAGGTGGGTGGGGGAGGGTATTAAGGAGGACACTTGTTGTGATGATCATTGGGTATTGTATGTAAGTGATGAATCACTGAATTCTACTCCAGAAACCAGTATTGCACTGTGTGTTAACTAAAATTTAAATTAAAAAAAGAAAGAAAATGCTAAAGGTATGTGTGTATTATTATTATTTTTTTAAAGATTTTATTTATCTATTTGGCAGAGAGAGACACAGCAAGAGGGAACACAAGCAGGAGGAGTGGGAGAGGGAGAAGCACGTTTCCTGCGGAGCGGGGAGCCCGATGCGGGGCTCGATCCCAGGACCCCGGGTTCACGACCTGAGCCGAAGGCAGACAGACGCTTAACGACTGAGCCACTCAGGCGCCCCTGTATGTATTATTTTTATGACCACCCCCCAAAATCAAATATTTCGATTAACCAACTGACTACTTAATTATATGAAATGGGTTTTCTCCTGTAGAGTTACTTAGATCTTCATGAAATTCAACAACTGTGATCTCTCTCATAGGCATAGTACAATATTTCTCTTCTGTTTTGGATGATCTTTTGCATGATATTATATGTTTGGAAAAACAATCTGGGAAAAAAGGTGCTGATGCATGATGCTTTAGGTAATAAAGGGACTCCTGGAAAGCAGATGATACAGGATGGTCCCATGAAAATTGCATCTGTCTTCACCATCCACTCCAACCCTTACTTTCTGTGAATAAAATTACCTGGAGCTTAACAATTACAGTTATGCAAGCAAGCTCAAAAATAGGTAAGAGGAGATGCAAGCATTTCTCCTCATGGTCCCATAAGCTCCAGACACATGTCCCTCTTCTGACCATACTTACAACACCTAACATGGATCACACGAAGCACCACCAACTACTTTCAGCTGTTCCCCAGTGATGAAATGTTTCAGACATATGGTCACAGAGATTAATATCTGTGCAGACCACTTTGAAATAGCCCAGAAATTGTTTGGGAACATGTGGCATTAAACAAATATGAATTCTAAGCTTTTCCCTCCCTGTGCCTTTCCCTTACACACCTGGACTTTTGGAATGAGTCACACAGTATTCTCTGAGAATGAGGACAAAGCACCAGGTATTAGCACATGTTTAAATTCTGAGCCACCAGACAAAAACCCCTGGAGGGCTGTTAATCTTTGTGACTCGCAAATGAAGGGGGATCCATAAGAGAGTTATCCTTTTGGTGGTCTCCTCAAAATGAAAAGCCTCCTGGACAGTGTGGGGGGCTGTGTTCTAGGGCTTGTCATGGAATTGGAGTAATATAAAAGTTTTTCCAGTTTCTTCCACCCTTAGAAGACTATATGGTATGGACTGGTGTCTGGAATCTCTCTTAGCTATTTCACTATCTCTCAAATAATAAATTGTCCCAATTTTCTGTGTCATAATCCTAAAGGTGATCCTTGTGAAGAAAGGGGGGAAACCCCTAATATATATAATGTTGAGGATTTTCATGGCTGTTTCTGCAAATAGCTTGGAGAAGTTTCACACAGATTCAGTACTCCAAAAATGCTATTTTGAAATGGTTTCCATTGTAGTTAGAAGATATGTGCTTTGTATTTTGTTGAAGGACAGATCAGAAATGATTGATAAGTCAGACATGGCATTTCCAGTTTAGGCTTGGAAGTTAGATATTTATTACCTTGAGTTACAAATGCTTTCTATCCAGGGAAGTTACATATGGTCTTCAGGCAGTCTGTAAAGACAGACAGACAGGCACACATAGACTCTCTCTCTCTCTTTCTCTCTCTCATTCTCTCTCTCTCCCTCTCATTCTCTTTCTCACTCTCATAAACACACACACACACACACACACACACACACACTATACAATTGGCTTGAACTGAGGAGGAAATTATAAATAAATAATAATTTATACAAAAAAGTGCCTACTAGTGCTGAGTTAACAACAACAAAAAAACACTTTAACCACTTCATATAGTTTTTGCAAGACTAGAACTGTACTATTGTGTGTTTTAAGCTGTATAAAGTAGAAAATTTTAGTGAAGTGAAGCTCCAATGTCCTTAAAACAAATATTAGGATCTTATTTCCAGAGAAAGGAAGACGAAACAAGTGGCCTCCTCACCATTTTCCCAACCACAGTGACTTACTTAAATGACTAACCTTTGCTAGAAGGATTGCAATTTATACTAAATTAAGAGTCCATCACTTTGATATAAAATTTGCATTGTGTGCTAAGTTAAGAGTGGCAGAAGAAAAAAGCAATAGATTTAGATCACATGTAGTCTCTGGAGTAGAGAATTGATAGCTTTTTCTACTTGTGTCCTCAGACACTCCTAGTCTTTTTTAAAAGAAGTGAGATGCAAGTGAAGGAGTCCTTTTCCTTTTTGCTGTAATTCTTCCAACAAATGGTGAATTTCTCAGAACATCCTTTTCTATTCACCTTGCAATGGCACAAAGACTCAAGTGGGCAGGCAACCAGAAACCTAATCAATGGAGCATGGGTCAAATTCTTCAATTTCCTTAGAAAAGGATTGTAACAGAAGCTATTCCAAGGCTAAAGGTATCCATAAATATTAGTAAGCTCAGCTAATTGTGCTTCTTCTCTCATTTGCCAAATCCCTATGCCCAGGGTATAGAAAATGCTGTTCTGATCTCAGGCAACTAACCCAAACTTTTTATTTAGAAAGTAGACTTTAAGGTAACACCTTTTGAGGAAATCATTTGGGTCTCTATAATCTCAAGAAGGAACTTTTGGCTAAAACCAAATTGACATGAGTCAACAAAGAACAGCAAGTGAGATGGTGACTAGGATTTCTTATTTAAGTCTTTCTGTTTTTTCATTCACAACAGAACACCCAGAAGGACGAGAAAGATTTAGGGTTTGGAACAATGTTGGTCATAGTCCTTTGAAAATAGTTTATTCATAAATGTTTTCCCAACAAGTTTGACCGAGTTTATTCCCTTATCGCTTTTATTTATCCTTTATAATCACATCAGTATTATTGGTTTTATTCAACAAAAGGAAAATACAAATTTTTTTAAAGACTTGATCTTTACTCAGAAATTCATCAGATTGCTTTAGAAAAATAATTCATTTAACTGGAAAACAAATCAGCTGCTATGACAATTAGATTTATCTATTGTGTTTATTATGTGATATTTCACAGCCTGGATCTAACCCCAGAGAACTTGGAATCTCTGAATAAAATAATAAAATATTCTTACTGGTCCTTTTTGTTTAAAATAAAAAAAACAACATTATTTTCCCTTCTTGCAAAAAGTACATGTTTACCATAGAAAACTGAAAAAAAATATAGATAAGTCAAAAAAAATCATTAACATCACAAATTCTCATTATATTGCTCCAGAATATGTTATAAATATATAAATTTAACCAAAATATGTAATTGGAAAGTGTAAGGCTGTTTTGTAACCCGTACTACATTTTCCTTCACATTTCATAAACAGTTTCCACTATTCTATAGCACAATTTTAATGACTTTACAATATCCTGTTGCATGCCCGTAATCCCCTATTATTAAACACATCACTTGTTTGAGGGTTTTTTTCCCTTTTTATAAACAGAACTATGAGAAACATCCTATAGCAACATCTTCCTGCAGATTATTTCCACACATGCAATTTCCAAAAAAGAATGTCTGACACCCAGAACTTTTTTTAAAGATTTTATTTTTTTATTTGAGAGAGAGAGAATGAGAGATAGAGAGCACAAGAGGGAAGAGGGTCAGAGGGAGAAGCAGACTCCCCGCTGAGCAGGGAGCCCGACACGGGACTCAATCCCGGGACTCCAGGATCATGACCTGAGCTGAAGGCAGTCGCTCAACCAACTAAGCCACCCAGAACTTTTTCTAGGATTTAGATACTTGTTGTCAAATTGTTTTCCAAAATGTTACATGAGAAGTGCCCCCCAGCAGAGTGTGAGAAGTGTCATTTTCTCGGACTTTGTTGACACTAGCTGCTACACACATAGTCTGATCTTTACCAAATCAATAGGAAGAGAAATCCTTTATTGCTGTTTTGCTTGGTCATTTTTATTTTTCTCTTTCTGAATTGCTTCATAATGTTACTGCATCTTTTCTGTATTCAAAAAGCTTTTGAATACCATCATGAAAATTAGCAATGCAAAGATACACAGAGATAACACATATACAGCTTACTTGCTAGACCAACAATATAAATTCAAGGTATTTAATTTAATTGCCATCTTAAGTATGTCAGGAGGGTGTTTGTTATAAGAATAGAGGTGAGAAAACCATGGTCCGGCATCACTGTCCATAACTGCACCTGCAGTGGGGGAACATTGAGGCATACTCGTATAATGGATACTTCCATTAGTCAATTCTTCCTCACTGATCACTGGGTTCCAAATAGAGCAACCCAAACTGTATTTTCTGGAACTCAGTGAAATAAGAGCTTATCAGGAGAGAAGAGCAGTGCTGAAAAAAAAATTAAAACTTACAACTCAACATACATAATTTTTATTTTAAGTCCATCATCTCAGAAATGCTCTGGGGTTGTATCTTGGAATCAGAAAAAAGAGGGACTCCTCTTTCTACAGCTTTTGTGTCCATTCTGGGGCTACTATTAAGTAACTGTAATGAGACAAGGACAATCTTTAAACATGCAAATATTCCTACAGCCTCCATTTCTTTTGAATTGTATGTACTGGAGAAATAAGATCATACAGAGAGAGAGAGTGGGAGGCAGAGAGACACAGAGACAGACAGTCAGAGAGATGTGGATATATTTAAGAAAAATAAGAGAATGGTGGAAAATATCCAAATTTCTTAAAATCAGAAAAAAAAGCAACTTTAGCATCATTAGAACCATACAGTTGGTAATGTGAGCTCTACAAACAAAAGATTATTCTTTATTGCAATATATGAGCATTACATGAATCTTAAAAGTCATTTTTATTCAGGTGATTCAACACACTAGAGATAACTAGTTATGTGTACATTAAGATAATGAACGCAATCAAGTGGTAATTATATGTCTGCTACTTGTACATCATTACAAGAAAATCTTCACAATAACCCTATGAGAAAAGCATCCTTATTATTTTTCTCACATATAGACTTGAAAACAAACAAACAAAATGAAGGTTAGAAAGGGAAACTCAGTAGATCCAGACCTTGGGACTACATCTTTTTGCTCCATATTCCACTGTTCTCAAGTCAGTGGTGTCAACAGAGAGAAAACACAATGTCAAGAAGCCCTTGTGCCTTTATAAGCAGATCTTCAAAATGAAAAACAGCTGAGCAATAAAGAGCTGGATATCTGAAAAATAATCCCATTTTCAAATAACAAAGTATGTGTACCTATGTAAGAAGCATTCTTCCTCTTCATCTCTTGAGTTTGACTCTAAAATATCACCTAAAAGATGTACAAATCCTGCAAATGCTGTACCTCTAAATCTCTGAAGTCAGCAAGACAGGAAAAATATTAGAAGGTGATCAGGATTATCCATCTTGCTTCCTCTCTGCTAAATAGTCATTAGGCTATTATGAGTAGATGGAAAAAACCTTGTAATCCTCAGGTGTGTCATTAAACTCGTAAATTGCAAGATTTCTAGGACATTTTATATTACAGTTGACACCACTCCATGGTATATTCAAAGATGTTTTCTAAGAGAAGCAACTCTATGAAAACATTAAAAGGACCTTTTCACATTCTTTATACTATAGAAAAAGAAACAGATTCAGCTTCTTAGTTATGCAGGTAATTCCTATCCAAGCTTCAGTCAAATATTGCCCCCCACAAAACCACAATTATCTCTTCATGGAACCAGAGGCCAGTACCTTACTCCTATTCCAGGCTGTCCACTCTTTTTACCTTACAGGCCAGGAAAGTCAGACTTCCGTTTTCAATTATATCAAGCTGAATAGAAAAAGCAAGGGAAAAAGTATGGTTTGAGTTTGCAAAGTTTATTTATTTATCAAACTAAGAATAATAGAGTTTTTTAAAATTTGGCAGTGAGATTTGAAATATATTTTTTAAATGAGGCAAATAAATGATACCTATTAGTGCTGGTACACAATACCTAAAGATTAACCTTTAACATACTTTGAAATTAAAAAAGGGTTATCATTTTTCAGTGTACAAATCAAAATTATCTGAATTATTAGTCTTTCAGATACCTCTTCCTTCTGGGGATTCTCAGCATATTCAGATCATGACATATCCAACAGGTCCTGTTAAATGCTACTGCATATTTTTTCTAAGCAATAGGGATTTTCTCTCTCCAACTAAACTATATGTACTCCTAAAATTAAGGATTATGTTTCCTATATGATAATATACCCACAATACCTACCTCCCTTAACAGCACATAGAGCCTTCCCTCTACTTGTGGACTATTAAATGAGGCATGGTAGAGAAGTTGCATGTACAGGTATACCTTGTTTAATCGTGCTTCACTTTATTGCACTACACAGATATTGCTTTAAAAAAAAAAAAATTGAATGTCCGTAGCAACCCTGAGTCAAGGAAGTCTATCAGCACCATTTTTCCAACAGCATCTGCTCACTTCATATTTCTGTGTCACATTTTGGTAATTCTCACAATACTTCAAACTTTCTCACTATCACTATTATATTTGTTATGGTGATCTGTGATCAGTGATTATGACTTGCTGAAAGCCAGATGAGAGCATTTTTTGACAATAAGGCATTTTTTAATTAAGGGATGTACATTTTGTTGACATAATGCTATTGCACACTTAATACACTATAGTATAGTGTAAACATAACTTTTATATGCACTAGGAAACCAAAAAATTCATTTGACTCACTTTATTGTGATTTTTACTTTATTGCAATGGCCTGGAACCAAACCTGCAATATCTCCAAGATATACCTATATCAAATCTGCAACTGTTAAGCAGTAAAAGCATCTTCCATCTTCCTGGAAAAAGTAATCATTACTATATATGTGAACCTTACTAGATTTTAGATAGAAATCTACTAATTAAAAGCTTCCTAAAGCAAAAGTCAGCAAACTTGGTGTGTAAAGAGTCAAATAGTAACTATTTCAGGCTTTGGAAGCCACACAGTCTGGTGACAACTACTCAACTCTGCTGTTACAGTGTGAAATAAGACTCTATGAAAAGAATAACATAAAATGTCACATATTGATAAAAGATGAAATTTACAAGATGATACAATCATTAGTCAGGATATACTTAATCAGTAAAATATATAAAAAAACAACATTGACATAAATTAAAAAATTGACTATTCCACAATTTCATAAAAGAAAAATTTTAAATACTTCTTTCATACATCAACAATTTAAAAGCTCCCAGAATTGTGTAAAGCTAAAACCTATATAAAGATTATATTAAGATGTACACAGAACCTTGAATGTGGCAAAGAAAGAATATACATTATTTTCAAACACACAAGAAATTGTCACAAATTTGAGCTTCTGTTAGGGCATAATAAAATTTCAGTGAATTCCACAAAACAGGAGTTTCACGTTTCACATCCACTGAATGCTGTCCCATCAAGTGAAAAAACCACAACATAAAAACTTTTTAAAAATTAAAACTTGAAGGGCGGAGCAAGATGGCGGAGGAGTAGGAGATCAGGATTTCATCTGGTCTCAGGAATTCAGCTGGATCGGGATCAAACCATTCTGAACACCTACGATCTCAACAGGAGATTGAAGAAAAAAATATCAACAACTCTCTCAACAGAAAAACGACCACTTTCTGGAAGATAGGATGTGCAGAGAAGGGAATCTGAGGCGATATTCGGGAGGATAGATGGAGGGGGCGGGGGCCTCCCTCAGCTGCTTCTGGCAAGTGATAGAGCTGCGGAGCACAAAAATCAGAACTTTTAGAAGTCAGCTCCGCTGAGGGACATCGCTCCAGTGGCTAAGCTGGGGTGGAACTCTCATGGGATAGTGTGGTCTCAGGACCCTCGGGGTCACAGAAACCCCGGGGGTACCTGAGTGTGGCAGAGCTCCCAGGTATCAGAGTGGGGAAGCCAGCTGCAGAGATGGAGCCGAAGCGCGGGCTCTCAGCTAGAGTGGCCATAAACTATGATCCACGGCATAGTCAGGCCACTGCTCCACCAGCAGGGACCCAACAAGCAGCAGATCGGGGAGACTCCTCTTCCTCCCCCGGGAGAAGCGGCAGAGAAGCGCACTGCAGGGATCTGCTGGATTTGGAGACTGCACAAGGGGTCGTGTACCAGAGATAGAAATGCTTAGTCACAGGCCAGGTGAGCACGGAGTGCGGGCAGAGACCGGGGAGATGGGAGTGACTGACTCCTTTTCTCTGGGGGCATACTGAGGAGCAAGTCCCCGAGTTCTCGGCTCCTCCAGGGCAGAGATTCAGAGTCCGCCATTTTCACTGTTGTCCTCCAACACTGTACGGAAAGCTTACAGGGAACAAAAGCTCTGGAGAGCAAACCCAAGCAGATTGCTTAGCCCAGACCCGGCAAGGGCGGAGCAATTCCGCCTCCGGCAAAGACATTTGGAAACCATGGCAACAGGCCCCTCCCCCAGAAGATCAACACAAACAGCCAGCCAAAACCAAGTTTACCGATCAATGAGAAAGGCAGAACTCCAGCACTAGGGGAATACCGCCCATAGAATTCATGGCTTTTATTTAACCATGATTCATTGCTTTTTAAGGTTAATTTTTAATCATTTTTTT
This sequence comes from Zalophus californianus, assembly GCF_009762305.2. Lineage (NCBI taxonomy): Eukaryota > Metazoa > Chordata > Mammalia > Carnivora > Otariidae > Zalophus > Zalophus californianus. The sequence goes on from NC_045602.1 coordinate 92,945,049, forward strand.
TAATTTTTCTTTTCCCCTTTTTCAACCGACATCATAGCAATCTCTTTTTTAATTTTTTTTATTTTTTTCAAAGATTTTATTTATTTATTTGAGAGAGAGAGAATGAGAGATAGAGAGCATGAGAGGGAAGAGCTTCAGAGGGAGAAGCAGACTCCCTGATCAGCAGGGAGCCCGATGTGGGATTCGATCCTGAGACTCCAGGACATGACCTGAGCCAAAGGCAGTCGCTTAACCAACTGAGCCACCCAGGTGCCCTCAATCACTTTTTTTAAAAAAACATTTTTATTTTTCATTTTTAGAGTCATATTCTATCCCTTCATAGTAGTTACTCTTATTTTTGGCATATATATATAAGTTGTTCTGTCTTTAAAATTTTGACATACAGTTTCTTCTAACATATCAAAATATATCCTAAATTTCTAGTGTATGGCTTTGTTCTAATTTCCTGCCTGATCACATTCTCTCCCCCTTTTCTTTTTTCTCTTTCTTTCCTTCCTTTTTTTAAATCCTCTTCTTTCTTTTTTCAAACATCTTCTTATCAACTCCTTTTTTAAAATTTTTTATAATTTTCATCCTTAGTCATATTCCATCACCTCATCATATCAACCCTTACTTTGTACATATAACTCTTTCTTTCTTTAAAATTTTAGGAGGCACCTTCTTCTAACAGACCAAAATACACCCAAAATCTGGTGTGGGGCACTGTTCTATACACCAGCCTGATCATATTTGATCATATTCTGTTTTGTTTTTTTTGTTCTGATTTGTTTGTTTTTATTTTTCTTTTATTTTTCCCTTTCTTTTTTCTTTCTTTCTCTTCCTTTTCCCCTAGTTTCAGGTCGTTTCTGAATTGATTAGAGTATATTTTATGGGGACATTGTTGACCTGTTAGCATTTTGTTCTCTCATTCATCTATTCTTCTCTGGACAAAATGACAAGACGAAAAAAATCACTTCAACAAAAAGAACAAGAGGTAGTACCTTCGCCCAGGGACCTACTCAATATGGATATTAGTGCGATGTCGGACCTAGAGTTCAGAATCATGACGTTAAAGATGCTAGTTGGGCTTGAAAAAAGCATGGAAGTTATTAGAGAAACCCTTTCTGGAGAAAGAAAAGAACGAAAATCTAACCAAGTCGAACTCAAAAAGGCTATTAATGAAGTGCAATCAAAAATGGGGGCAATAACTGCCAGGATAAATGAGGCAGAAGGGAGAATCAGCGATATAGAAGACCAAATGATGGAAAATAAAGAAGCTGAGAAAAGAGAGATAAACAACTACTGGATCACAAGGGGAGAATTCGAGAGATAAGTGATATGATAAGATGAAACAACATTAGAATAATTGGGATCCCAGAAGAAGAAGAAAGAGAGAGAAGGGCAGAAAGTATATTGGAGCAAATTATAGCAGAGAACTTCCCTAAGGTGGGGAAGGAAACAGGCATCAAAATCCAGGAGGCACAGAGAAACGCTCTGAAAATCAATAAAAATAGGTCAACACCCCAACATCTAGTAGTAAAACTTATGAGTCTCAGAGACAAAGAGAAAATCCTGAAAGCAGCTCGGGAGAAGAGATATGTAACCTATAATGGTAGAAACATTAGATTGGCAACAGACCTATCCACAGAGACCTGACAGGCCAGAAAGGACTGGCATGATATCTTCAGAGCATTAACGAGAAAAATAGGCAGCCAAGAATACTATATCCAGCTAGGCTGTCATTGAAGATAGAAGGAGAGATAAAAAGCTTCCAGGACAAATAAAAACTAAAAGAATTTGCAAACACGAAACCAGCCCTACAAAAAATATTGAAAGGAGTCCTCTAAGCAAACAGAGAGCCTAAAAGCAGCATAGATCAGAAAGGAATACAGACAATATACAGTAACAGTCACCTTAAAGGCAATACAATAGCACTAAATTCATATTTTTCAATAGATACCCTGAATGTAAATGGGCTGAATGCCCCAAACAAAAGACACAGGCTATCAGATTGGATTAAAAAACAAGACCCATCAATATGCTGTCTGCAAGAGACACATTTTAGACCCAAAGACACCACCACATTGAAAGTGAAGGGGTGGAAAACCAATTACGATGCTAATGGACACCAAAAGAAAGCTGGGGTGGCAATCCTTATATCAGACAAATTAGATTTTAAAACAAAGGCTCTAATAAGAGAGGAGGAAGGACACTATATCCTACTTAAAGGGTCTATCCAACAAGAAGATCTAACAATTGTAAATATCTATGCCCCTAACACGGGAGCAGCCAATTATATAGGCCAATTCATAACAAAAGCAAAGAAACACATTAACAACAATACAATTATAGTGGGGGACTTTAACACCCCCCTGACTGAAATGGACAGATCATCTAAGCAAAAGATCAACAAGGAAATAAAGACTTTAAATGACACACTGGACCAAAAGGACTTCACAGATATATTCAGAACATTCCATCCCAATGCAACGGAATACACATTCTTCTCTAGTGCCCGTGGAACATTCTCCAGAATCGATCACATCCTAGGTCACAAATCAGGTCTCAACTGGTACCAAAAGATTGGGATCATTCCCTGCATATTTTCAGACCACAATGCTTTGAAACTAGAACTCAATCACCAGAGGAAAGTCAGAAAGAACTCAAACACATAGGGGCTAAAGAGCATCCTACTAAAGAATGAATGGGTCAACCAGGAAATTAAAGAAGAATTAAAAAAATTCATGGAAACCAATGAAAATGAAAACACAACTGTTCAAAATCTTTGGGATACAGCCAAGGCAGTCCTGAGGGGAAAGTATCTAGCAATACAAGCCTTTCTCAAGAAACAAGAAAGGTCTCAAATACACAACCGAACCCTACACCTAAAAGAGATAGAGAAAGAACAGCAAATAAAGCCTAAAGCCAGCAGGAGAAGAGAAATAATAAAGATCAGAGCAGAAATCAATGAAATAGAAACCAAAAGAACAGTAGAACAGAGCAATGAAACTAGGAGCTGGTTCTTTGAAAGAATGACAAGATTGATAATCCCCTGGCCAGACTTATCAAAAAGAAAAGAGAAATGATCCAAATCAACAAAATCATGAATGAAAGAGGAAAGATCATAACCAACATCAAAGAAATACAAACAATTATAAGAACATATTATGAGCAACTCTATGCAGGCAAATTAGATAATCTGGAAGAAATGGATGTACTACTACTGATGTATCAACTACCAAAACTGAACCAGGAAGAAATAGAAAACCTGAACAGACCTATAACCACTAAGGAAATTGAAGAAGTCATCAAAAATCTCCCAAAAGACAAGAGCCCAGGACCAGATGGCTTCCCAGGGGAAGTCTACCAAGCATTTAAAAAGAATTAATGCCTATTCTGAAAGTGTTCCAAAAAATAGAAATGGAAGGAAAACTTCCAAACTCCTTTTATGATTACACCATTACCTTGATCCCCAAACCAGTCAAAGAATCCATCAAAAAGGGGAATAACAGACCAATATCCTTGATGAACATGGATGCAAAAAGTCTCACCAAAATACTAGTCAATAGAATCCAACAGTACATTAAAAGGATTATTCACCACGACCAACTGGGATTTATACCTGGGCTACAAGGTTGGTTCAACACTCACGAATCAATCAGTGTGATACAGTACATTAATAAAAGAAAGAACAAGAACCATACGATCCTCTCAATAGATGCAGAAAAAGCATTTCACAAAGTACAGCAGTCTTTCTCGATCAAAACTCTTCAGAATATAGGGATAGAGGGTAGCTACCTCAATATCTTAAAACCCATCTATGAAAAGCCAACAGGGAATATCATTTTCAATGGGAAAAAACTCAGACCTTTCCCCTAAGGCCAGGAACACGGCAGGGATGTCCACTATCACCACTGCTATTCAACATAGTATTAGAAGTCCTAGCCACAGTAATCAGACAACAAAAAGAAATCAAAGGCACCCAAATCAGCAAAGAAGTCAAACTCTCGTTCTTTGCAGATGATATGACACTTTAGGTGGAAAACCCAAAAGACTCCACCCCAAAACTGCTAGAAGTCATACAGGAATTCAGTAAAGGGGCAGGATATAAAATCAATGCACAGAAATCAGTGGCATTCCTATACACCAACAAGACAGAAGAAAGAGAAGCTAAGGAGTCGATCCCATTTATAATTGCACCCAACACCATAAGATACCTAGGAATAAATCTAACCAAAGAGGCAAAGGATCTGTGCTCAGAAAACTATAAAATACTCGTGAAAGAAATTGAGGAAGACACAAAGAAATGGAAAATCGTTCCATGCTCATGGATTGGAAGAACAAATATTGTGAAGATGTCAATGCTACCTAGAGCAATCTACACATTCAATGCAATCCCCATCAAAATACCAACCATTTTTTTTCAAAGAAATGGAACAAATAATCCTAAAATTTGTATGGAACCAGAAGAGACCTCGAATAGCCAGAGGAATGTTGAAAAAGAAAAGCAAAGCTGGCGGCATCACAATTCCGGACTTCCAGCTCTATTACAAAGCTGTCATCATCAAGACAGTATGGTACTGGCACAAAAACAGACACATAGATCAATGGAACAGAATAGAGAGCCCAGAAATGGACCCTCAACTCTATAGTCAAGTAATCTTCGACAAAACAGGGAAGAATGCCCAATGGAAAAAGGTCTCTTCAACAAATGGTGTTGGGAGAATTGGACAGCTACATGCAGAAGAATGAAACTGGACCATTTCCTTACACCACACACAAAAATAGACTCCAAATGGTTGAAAGACTTAGATGTGAGACAGAGTCCATCAAAATCCTAAAGGAGAACACAGGCAGCAACCTCTTCGACCTCAGCTGCAGCAACTTCTTCCTAGAAACATCACCAAAGGCAAGGGAAGCAAGGGCAAAAATGAACTATTGGGATTTCATCAAGATAAAAAGCTTTTGCATAGCAAAAAAAAACAGTCCACAAAACCAAAAGACAACCGACAGAATGGGAGAAAATATTTGCAAATGACATATCAGATAAAGGACTAGTATCCAAAATCTATAAAGAACTTATCAAACTCAACACCCAAAAAAGAAATAATCCAATCAAGAAATGGGCAGAAGACATGAACAGACATTTTTCCAAGAAGACATCCAAATGGCCAACAGACACATGAAAAGGTGATCAACATCGCTCAGCATCAGGGTAATCCAAATCAAAACCTCAATGAGATACCACCTCACACCAGTCAGAATGGCTAAAATTAACAAGTCAGGAAATGACAGATGCTGGCGGGGATGTGGAGAAAGGGGAACCCTCCTACCATGTTGGTGGGAATGCAAGCTGGTGCAGCCACTCTGGAAAACAGTATGGAGGTTCCTCCAAAAGTTGAAAATAGAGCTACCATATGATCCAGCAATTGCACTACTGGGTATTTACCACACAGATAGAAATGTAGGGATCCGAAGGGCTACATGCACCCCAATGTTTATAGCAGCAATGTCCACAATAGCCAAACTGTGGAAAAAGCCAAGATGTCCACCGACAGATGAATGGATAAAGAAGATGTGTTATATATACACAATGGAATATTATGCAGCCATCAAAAGGAATGCGATCTTGCCATTTGCAACGACGTGGATGTAACTGGAAGGTGTTATGCTAAGTGAAATAACTCAATCAGAGAAAGATATGCATCATATGACCTCACTGATATGAGGAATTCTTAATCTCAGGAAACAAATTGAGCGTTTCTGGAGTATTGGGGGGTGGGAGGGAGGGGGTGGATAGGTGATAGACATTGGGGAGGGTATGTGCTATGGTGAGCCCTGTGAATTGTGCAAACTGTTGAATCACAGATCTGTACTTCTGAAACAAATAATGCAATATATGTTAAGAAAAAAAAGAAGATAGCAGGAGGGAAAGAATGAAGGGGGTGAAATCGGAGGGGGAGACGAACCATGAGATATGATGGACTCTGAAAAACAAACTGAGGGTTCTAGAGGGGAGGGGGTGGGGGGATTCGTTAGCCTGCTGATGGGCCATAAAGAGGGCATGTTCTGTGTGGAGAACTGGGTATTATTCACAAACAATGAATCATGGAACACTACATCAAAATCTAATGATGTAATGTATGGTGATTAACATAACAATAAAAATTGAAAGAGAAAATTTAAAAAATCAAACTTGAGAGCAACTCAATTGAAATTATCCAGCCTGAGTAAAAGAAAGATAAGTAATGAAAAAAAATTAACAGAGGCTCAGAGAACTATGGGACATCATCCAACACAATAACATACACATAATAGAAATCTCAGAAGAAAAGGGAAGAGAGAAAGGTTGGAAAGATTATCTGAAGAAGGGCATCTGACTGGCTCAGTTGGTAGATCATGTGACTTTGATCATTAGGGGAAAGGATTACTTAAAAATAAAAATCTTTTTTAAAAAATTAAAATAAATGAAGAAGTAAATAAAAATTAAAAAGATTATCTGAAGAAAGAGTTGCAAAATCTTCCCAAATTTGATGAAAACTTTAATCTATACATCTGAAAAGCTTAATGAACTTCAAGGAGGATAAAGAGATCCAGCCGAGACAAACCAAGTTAGACTGTAGAAAGATGACCACAAAGAATCTTGAAAGCAGTAAAAGAGAAGGACTCTCCCCTTGTACAAGGGTCTTCAAAAGATTAACAACTAATTTGTCATCAGATATTATGGAGACCAGAAGGCAATCAGATGATACATTCTAAATGCTGAAAGAAAAATACCATCAACTAAGAATTTTATATCTGGCAAAATTGTACTTCAAAAACGAAAGAGAATCAAAGCATTCCCAGAATTTAAAAAAAGCCTGAGAGACTTTATCACTAGTAGGCCTGACCTGGAAATCCTTCAGATTGAAATGAAAGAATACTAGACAGTAATTCAAATCTTCAAGAAAAAATAAAGAACAGCAATAAATTTAATTATGGAAGTAAATATTAAAAATAATGTAAATGTATTTTTGTTTATAATTCATTTTTTATCTGATTTAAAATACAATCACATAAGAAATAATTATAAATCTGATGATGGGCACAAATGTATAAAGATGGATTGTTGAACTAACAGTATAAACGAGGGAGGAATAGATCTATATAGGTACAAAGTTTTTGCATTGTATAAAATTAAGTTGGTATTAAAATGAAATAATTTTTTATAAATTAATATATTCATTGTAATCACCAGGACAACCACAATGAAAATAATTTTTAAAATAGTGAAAGAATTATAATGGTACACTAGAAAATATCTAATGTATAAGCAAATTTAGTAGTGGAAGAGAAAGAGTGGAACAAAAAAATATAGAAAACAAATAACAAAATGGAAAAAGTAAATCCTTCTTTATCCATAATTATATGAAGTGTAGATAGACTAAGCTCTCTAACAAAAGAAATTGGCAGAATGGATTTTTTTTAAATGATTCAACTACACACTGTCTATAAGAGATTCATTTTAGATTCAAAGGCACAAATAAGTTGAAAGTAAAAGAATGAAAAAGATATTCCATGCAAACAGTAACCAAAAGAAGTTACATGACTATACCAATACCAGACAAAACGGAATTTAAAACAAGAAAAGATTACTAGAGACAAAGAATGAAATTTTATAATGATAAAAGGATTAATATTTCAATAAGATATAACAATTATGACACATGTATACCTAACAGCAGAGCCCCAAAACAAATAAAAACTGACAGAATCAAAGAAAGAAATAGACAATTCAATAAGAATATTTGGTGATCCCAAAATTGCACGGCCAGTAATGGATAGAACAACTAGACAAGATAAGTGAGAAATAATAGGTTTTAGTAATCCTATAAATCAACTAGGCCTAATAGACGTCTATAGAACAGTCCACCCAAACATCAGAATACACATTCTTCTCAAGTGCTCATGGACTGTTCTCCAGGATATACCACAAAATAAGTTTCAATAAGTTTACAATGAGTAAAATCATACAAAGTATATTCATCAACTGCAATGGAATGAAATTACAAACCAGCAAGAGATGGAAATTTGGAAAATTCACAAATATATGGAAATTAGAATTACTCCAAAGCGAATAATGGGTCAAAAAATAAATTAGAATATAGTTTGATAGGAAGAAAACCGAAAACATAATATATTAAAACTTATAGGATGCAGTAAAAACAGTGCTGAGAGAACTGTATAGTTATAAACACATTAAAAAAGAAAAAAATTCAAATTAAAAACCCAGGATACCTCTATAAGAACTAGAAAAAGAAGAGCAATCTAAACCTAAAATGAACGGAAAGAGGAAAAAAATAAAGATTAGAACATAAGTAAATAAAATAAAGATAGAAAAATAGCAGAGAAAAATCAACAAAATCAAAAGTTGATTCTTTGAAAAGATGAACAAAACTGACAAAATTCAGCTAGACTGACCAAGGAAAAAAAGTGCAAGATAAAAGATCAATAGGTAAAATCTGTTATATTCTTACAGGCTAGAAATTAGCAACCCAGGGGTGCCTGAGTGGCTCAGTCGTTAAGCGTCTGCCTTTGGCTCAGGTCATGATCCCAGGGTCCTGGGATCAAACCCCACATCAGGCTCCCTGCTCTGCAGGAAACCTGCTTCTCCCTATCCCACTCCCTCTGCTTGTGTTCCCTCTCTTGCTGTGTCTCTCTGTCCAATAAATAAATAAAATCTTTAAAAAAAATTAACAATCCAAAAATGTAACAAACAAAACAATACCATTTACAGGGAGGGAGAAACAAGATGGCAGAGGAGTAGGCAACCTAAATTTTGTCGGGTCCCAGGAATTCAGCTATATAGTTATCAAACCACTCAGAACACCTACAAACTCAACAGGAGATCAAAGAAAAGAATAGCAACAACTCTCTGAACAGAAAAGCGACCACTTTCTGGAAGGCAGGACCTGCGGAGAAGTGAATCCCAGGCCCTATTTGGGAAGATATACGGCGGGGGAGGGGGCCTCCGTCAGCCACTACCGGCAAGTGATAGAGCTGCAGAGCACAAAATCAGAACTTTTACAAGTCGGCTCCACCGAGGGACATCATTCCAATGGCTAAGCGGGGGGGGGGGGGGGGGGGGGGGGGGGTTGTGGAACCCTCTCTGGGACAGTGTGGTCTCAGGACCCTCAGGGTCAGAGGAAGACCAGGGGTGCCTGAGTGTGGCAGAGCTCCCAGGTATCAGAGTGGGGAAGCTGGCTGTCAAGATGGAGCCAAGGAGTGGGCTCTCAGCTCAGGGATGCCATAAACCATGATCCATGGCACAGTCGAGCCACTGCTCCTCCAGCAGGGACCCAGAAAGTGACAGATCCGGGGAGACTCCCCTTCTTCCCCTGGGAGGAATGGCTCAGGAGCTCACCACAGGAATTGGCTGGGTTTGGAGACTCCACACAGGGTTGGGTGCCAGAGATAGAAAGGCTCGGTCACACGCGAGGTGAGCATGAAGTGCGGCTGGAGACCAGGGAGACGGGAGTGATTGACCGCTTTTCTCTGGGGGCGACTGAGGAGCGGGGCCCTGAGTTCTCAGCTCCTCCGGGGCAGAGATTGGGAGGCTGCCATTTTCACTCTCGTCCTCCAAAGCTGTACAGAAAGCTTGCAGGCAACAAAAGCTCCCGAGAACAACCTGAGCAGATTACTTAGCCCGGCCCTGGCAAGGACAGGGCAATACCTCCAGCAAAGACATTTAAGAATCACTGCAACAGGTCCCTCAGAAGATCAGCAAGAACATCCAGCCAAGATCAACTTTACCAATCAATGAGAACAACAAAACTCCGGCCCTAGGGGAATAGAGCACATAGAATTTATGGCTTTTTTTTCCCATGGTGCTTTAGTCTTTCAAAGATAATTTTTTGGGGCCAAAAGACACATGAAAATCACTCAACATCACTCAGCATCAGGGAAATCCAAATCAAAACCTCAATGAGATACCACCTCACACCAGTCAGGATGGCTAAAATTAACAAGTCAGGAAAAGACAGATATTGGCGGGAATGTGGAGAAAAGGGAACCCTCCTACACTCTTGGTGGGAATGGAGGCTGGTGCAGCCACTCTGGAAAATAGTATGGAGGTTCCTCAAAAAGTTGAAAATAGAGCTACCATACAAACCAGCAATTGCACTACTGGGTATTTACCACAAAGATACAAATGTAGGGATCCGAAGGGGCACATGCACCCCAATGCTTATAGCAGCGATGTCCACAATAGCCAAACTATGAAAAGACCCTAGATGTCCATCGACAGATGAATGGATAAAGAAGATGTGGTATATATATATATACACAATGGAATATTATGCAACCATCCAAGGAAATGAAATCTTGCCATTTGCAACGACATGGATGGAACTGGGAGGGTATTATGCTGAGCAAAATAAGTCAATCAGAGAAAGACAAGTATCATATGATCTCACTGATATGAGGAATTCTTAATCTCAGGAAACAAACTGAGGGGTTGCTGGAGTGGTGGGGGGTGGGAAGGAGGGGTGGCTGGGTGATAGACATTGGGTAGGGTACGTGCTATGGTGAGCGCTGTGAATTGTGTAAGTGTTGAATCACAGACCTATACCTGTGAAACAAATAATAAATTATATGTTAAAAAAAAAAGAAGATAGCAGGAAGGGAAAAATGAAGGGGGAGAAATCGGGAGACAAACCATGAGAGACTATGGACTCTGAGAAACAAACTGAGGGTTCTAGAGAGGAGGGGGATTGGGGAATGGGTTAGCCTGGTGATGGGTATTAAGGAGGGCACATACTGAATGGAGCTCTGGGTGTTATACACAAACAATGAATCATGGAACACTACATCAAAAACTAATGATGTAATGGATGGTGATTAACATAATAATAAAATTTAATAAAGATAATTTCTTTAATTTTTTAAATTTTTTTAATTTTTTTATACTTTTAGTTGAATTTCTCTTCCCTTTTCAAACAATATCTTATCAATTCCTTTTTTAAGATCTTTTTTAATTTTTCATTTTTACAATCGTTCAATCTCTTCATTGTATTTAACCTTATCTTTTGTATATATATAAGTTTTTCTTTCTTTCAAATTTTGGGATACAGTTTCTTCTAACAGACCAAACTATGCCTTAAGTTATTGTACGAAGTTGTCCTAGCCTCCCACCTGATCACATTCTCTCTCTGTTTTTTTTTTTATTCCCTTTTCAACCAACTTCTTATCAATTCCTTTTTTAAATCTTTTTTAATTTTGATATTTACAGTCATATTCCATCCCTTCATTGTATTTACCCACATTTTTGCATATATATATATATATATATGTATATATATATATATATAGTTTTCATTCTTAAAAATTTGGGAGGAAATTTCTTCTAACAGAACAAAATACACCCAAAATCTAGTGTGTTGCTCTGTTATATTGACCAGCCTGATCATTCTCTTTGTTTTTTTTCTCCCTTTCTTTTCCCCCTGGTTTCGGGTCTCTTCTAATTTGTTTAGTGTATATTTTTCTGGGTCGTTGTTAAACTTCTAGCACTTTCTTAGCATTTTGTTCTATCATTCATCTATTACCCTCTGGACAAAATGACAAGACAGAAAAACTCACCTCAAAAAAAGAACAAGAGTGCACAAACAATGAACCATGGAACACTACATCAAAAACTAATGATGTAATATATGGTGATTAACATAACAATAAAAAATTTTAAAAAAAAGAACAAGAGGCAGTACTGATTGCCAGGGACATAATCAATTAAGACATTAGTAAGATGTCAGAACTAGACTTCAAAATGATGATTATAAAGATACTAGCTGGGATAGAAAAAAGTATAGAAGACACTAGAGAATCCCTTTCTGGAGAAATAGAAGAGCTAAAATCTAGCCAAATCGAAATCAAAAAGGCTATTAATGAGGTACAATCAAAAATGGAAACTCTAACTGTTAGGATAAATGAGTTAGAGGAGAGAATTAGTGATATAAAACACAAATGATGGAGAATAAAGAAGCTGAGAAAAAGGGAGATAAACACCTACTGGATCACTAGGGCAGAATTCAGGAGATAAGTGATACCATAAGACAAAATGATATTAGAATAACTGGGAACCCAGAAGCAGAAGAAAGAGAGGGGCAGAAGTATATTGGAGCCAATTATAGCAGAGAATATCCCTAATTTGGGGAAGGAAACAGGCATCAAAATCCAGGAGGCACAGAGAAACCCCCTCAAAATAAAAAAAACTAGGTCAACACCCCAACATCTAATAATAAAACTTATGAGTCACAGAGACAAAGAGAATATCCTGAAAGCAGCTCGAGAGAAGAGATACGTAACCTAAAATGGCAGAAACATTAGATTGGCAACAGACCTATCCACAGAGATCTGGCAGGCCAGAAAGGACGGTCATGATATATTCAGAGCACTAAATGAGAAAAATATGCAGCCAAGAATACTATATCCAGCTAGGCTGTCATTGAAAATAGAAGGAGAGAGAAGAAGCTTTCAGGACAAACAAAAACTAAAGGAATTTGCAAACACAAAACCAGCCCTACAAGTAATATTGAAAGAGGTCCTCTAAGCAAAGAGAGAACCGGAAAAGTAACATAGGCCAGAAAGAAACACAGACAATATACAGTAAAAGTCACCTAACAGGCAATACAATGGCACTAAATTCATATCTTTCAACAGCTACCCTGAATGTAAATGGCCTAAATACCCCAATCAAAAGGCACAGCCTATCAAATTGGATTAAAAAACAAGACCCATCAATATGCTGTCTGCAAGAGACTCATGTCAGACCCAAAGACACCCCCACATTGAAAGTGAGGGGGTGGAAAACCATTTACCATGCTAATGGACACCAAAAGAAAGCTGGATGGCAATCCTTACATCAGACAAATTAGATTTTAAAACAAAGACTCTAGTAAGAGAGGAGGAAGGACACTATATCCTACTTAAAGGGTCTATCCAACAAGAAGATCTAACAATTGTAAATACCTATGCCCTTAACATGGGAGCAGCCAATTACATAAGGCAATTAATAACAAAAGCAAAGAAACACATTGACAACAATACAGTAATAGTGGGGGAATTTAACACCCCGTTCACTGAAATTGATCATCTAAGCAAAAGATCAACAAGGAAAATAAAGACTTTAAATGAAACACTGGACCAAATGGCTTCACAGACTTTTATTCAGAACATTCCATCCAAAAGCAACAGAATACACATTCTTCTCTAGTGCCCATGGAACATTCTCCAGAATAGATCACATCCTAGGTCACAAATCAGGTCTCAACTGGTACCAAAAGATTGGAATTATTCCCAGCATATTTTCAGAACACAATGCTTTGAAACTAGAACTTTGAATCACAAAAGGAAAGTCGGAAAGAACTCAAATACATGGAGGCTAAAGATCATCCTACTAACGAATGAATGGGTCAACCAGGAAATTAAAGAATTAAAAAAAATTCATGGAAACAAATGAAAATGAAAACACAACCGTTCAAAATCTTTGGGATACAGCAAAGGCAGTCCTGAGAGGAAAGTATATAGCAATACAAGCCTTTCTCAAGAAACAAGAAAGGTCTCAAATACACAACCTAACCCTACACCTAAAAGAGATAGAGAAAGAACAGCAAATAAAGCCTAAAGCCAGCAGGAGAAGAGAAATCATAAAGATCAGAGCAGAAATCAATGAAATAGAAACCAAAAGAACAATAGAATAGATCAACGAAACTGGGAGCTGGTTCTTTGAAAGAATTAACAAGATTGATAAACCCCTGGCCAGACTTATCCAGAAGAAAAGAGAAAGGACCCAAGTCAACAAAATCATGAATGAAAGAGGAGAGATCACAACCAACACCAAAGAAATACAAACAATTATAAGAACATAGTATGGGGGCGCCTGGGTGGCTCAGATGGTTAAGCATCTGCCTTCGGCTCAGGTCATGATCCCGGGGTCCTGGGATCGAGTCCCGCATTGGGCTCCCCGCTCAGCGGGAAGCCTGCTTCTCCCTCTGCCTCTCTCTCTCTCTCTGTCTCTCATGAATAAATAAATAATCTTTAAAAAAAAAAAATAAGAACATAGTATGAGCAACTCTAGGCCAGCAAATTAGATAACCTGGAAGAAATGGATGCATTGCTAGAGATGTATCAACTACCAAAACTGAACCAGGAGGAAATAGAAAACCTGAACAGACCTATAACCACTAAGGAAATTGAAGCAGTCATCAAAAATCTCCCAACAAACAAAAGCCCAGGGCCAGATGACTTCCCAAGGGAATTCTACGAAACATTTAAAGAAGAATTAATACCTATTCTCCTGAAACTGTTCCAAAAAATAGAAATGTAAGGAAAACTTCCAAACTCATTGGATGAGGCCACCATTACCTTAAAGCCAGACAAAAACCCCACCAAAGAGGAGAATTACAGACCAATATCCTTGATGAACATGGATGCAAATTTCTCACCAAAATACTAGCCAATAGGATCCAACAGTACATTAAAAGGATTATTCACCATGACCAAGTGGGATTTATCCCTGGGCTACACTGTAGGTTCAACATCCGCAAATCAATCAACGTGATACAATACATTAACAAAAGAAAGAACAAGAATCATATGATCCTCTCAATAGAGGCAGAAAAAGCATTCAACAAAGTACAGCATCCTTTCTTGATCAAAACTCTTCAGAGTATAGGGATAGAGGGTACACCTCAATATCATAAAAGCCATCTATGAAAAACCTACAGCGAATATCATTCTCAATGGAGAAAAACTGTGAGCTTTCCCCCTAAGGTCAGGAATGTGGCAGGGATGTCCACTATCACCACTGTTATTCAACATAGTATTAGAAGTCCTAGCCACAGCAGTCAGACAACAAAAAGAAATCAAAGGCATCCAAATTGGCAAAGAGAAAGTCAAACTCTCACTCTTTGCAGATGATATGATACTTTATGTGGAAAACCCAAAGGACTCCACCCCAAAATTTCTAGAACTCATACAGGAATTCAGTAAAAGGGCAGGATATAAAATCAATGCACAGAAATCAGTGGCATTCCTATACACCAACAACAAGACAGAAGAGAAAGAAATTAAGGAGTCGATCCCATTTACAATTGCACCCAAAACCATAAGATACCTAGGAATAAATCTAACTAAAGAGGCAAAGGATCTGTACTCACAAAACTATACAATACTCATGAAAGAAATTGAGGAAGACACAAAGAAATGGAAAAACGTTCCATGCTCATGGATTGGAAGAACAAACATTGTGAAGATGTCAATGCTACCTAGAGCAATCTACACATTCAATGCAATCCCTATCAAAATACCATCCACTTTTTTCAAAGAAATGGAACAAATAATCCTAAAATTTGTATGGAACCAGAAAAGACCTCAAATAGCCAGAGGAATGTTGAGAAAGAAAAGCAAAGCTGGCAGCATCACAATTACAGATTTCAAGCTCTATTACAAAGCTGTGATCATCAAGACAGTATGGTCCTGGCACCAAAACAGACACAGAGATCAATGGAACAGAATAAAGAGCCCAGAAATGGATCCTCAACTCTATGGTCAACTAATCTTCCACAAAGCAGGAAAGAATGTCCAATGGAAAAAAGCAGTCTCTTCAACAAATGGTGTTTGGAAAATTGTACAACCACATGCAGAAGAATGAAACTGGACCATTTCCTTACACCACACACAAAAATAGACTCCAAATGGTTGAAAGACCTCAATGTGAGTCAGGAGTCCATCAAAATCCTAAAGGAGATCACAGGCAGCAACCTCTTCGACCTCAGCCGCAACAACTTCTTCCTAGAAACATCACCAAAGGCAAGGGAATAAGGGTAAAAATGAACTATTGGGACCTCATCAAGATAAAAAGCTTTTGCATAGCAAAAGAAACAGTCAACAAAACCAAAAGACAACAGACAGAATGGGAGAAGATATTAGCAAAAGACATATCAGATAAAGAGCTAGTATCCAAAATCTATAAAGAACTTATCAAACTCAACACCCAAAGAACAAATGATCAAATCAAGAAATGGGCAGAAGACATGAACACACATTTTTCTGAAGAAGACATCCAAATGGCCAACAGACACATGAAAAAGTGCTCAACATCGCTCGGCGTCAGGGAAATCCAGATCAAAACCTCAATGAGATATCACCTCACACCAGTCAGAATGGCTAAAATTAACAAGTCAGGAAACGACAGATGTTGGCGGGGATGCGGAGAAAGGGGAACCCTCCTACACTCTTGGTGGGAATGCAAGCTGGTGAAGCCACTCTGGATTACAGTATGGAGGTTCCTCAAAAAGTTGAAAATAGAGCTACCATACAAACCAGCAATTGCACTACTGGGTATTTACCCGAAAGGTATAAATGTAGAGATCCGACGGGGTACGTGTACTCCGATGTTTACAGCAGCAATGTCTACAATAACCAAACTGTGGAAAGAGCCAAGATGTCCATCGACAGATGAATGGATAAAGAAGATGTGGTCTATATATATATGGAATATTATGCAGCCATCACAAGAATGAAATCTTGCCATTTGCAACGACATGGATGGAACTGGAGGGTATTATGCTGAGCGCAATAAATCAATTAGAGAAAGACATGTATGATATGACCTCACTGATATGAGGAATGCTTAATCTCAGGAAACAAACTGAGGGTTGCTGGAATGGGTGGTGGTGGGAGGGATGGGGTGGCTGGGTGATAGACATTGGGGAAGGTATGTGCTATGGTGAGTGCTGTGAAGTGTGTAAAACTATTGAGTCACATATCTGTTCAAATTTTAAGTAGGAACAATAAAAATGTATATAATAATATGTTATTCATGCTCTCATATTTCATTTGACAGTAAAGGAGCAAATGGGGAAGCTAATCTGAAATCTCCAAAATAAAATGTACTTGCATATTCATATCTCTTCCATTTGGGATTACTCTCTCCCATGCCAATCACAGATTATCATTCTCCAAAATGTTAATTTGAAGCTGGAAATCAAAATAGCTTCTGGAACAAAAGGAATCTCATTCTTCAATCTGGTGACTTTCCTTCGATATGGAGACAAGGAGCCTGAAAATAATTGCTTCTCAAGAAAATATAGGTTCTAAAACTCAGCCTTTCCCCAGAAATCTTGACTTTGATATCCACAAATTTAATAACAATAATTGCCATTTTCATTTTACAGAGGAATGAATGAGGTCAGAAATCAAATAGGGAGGTATAGTTACTGTCTGATCCCCTTGCCATAATGGACAAGTTGGAAGGGAAGGGAGCACATTTTAGCATCCCAGTCTCTGTGCGGGGAGCTCCTTGGTCCTCAACCTTCTGTGGGCTATCACATTAAAGTCGTTCCTGCCCTCTTACCTCTGATCCCATCCCCTGTCCCTAAGTCTCACCCTTGCAACAATATGCCACACAGGCTCCAGCCTCAGGGCCTTAGCACTGCCTCCCCCACTCCTGGGAACTCTCTTCTCCATACATCTTTTGGGCCAACTCACTCACCATCTTCCATTTTTTGTTCAAATGTTACTTTACTAGTGAGTGTCTCCTGACCACTCTATTTAAAATCCCAACAGCGCACCTGGGTGGCTCAGTTGGTTAAGCATCTGCCTTCAGCTCAGGTCATGATCCCAGGGTCCTGGGATCGAGTCCTATATCGGGCTCCCTGCTCAGTGGGGAGTCTGCCTCTCCCTTTGCCCCTCCCCACACTTGTGCTCTGTCTCAAAATAAATAAATAAATCTCTCACTCAAAATAAATAAATAAATCTTTTAAAAATAAATAAATAAAATCTCAACCAGCCATCTTCTGCTCCAACCCTGCACTCACAGCCTCCCTGCCCTGCTCAATTCTTTCACATAGCATATATTCCTTCTTATATATTATATAGTGATGTTTAATTGTGGGTTTTTTGTTTTGTTTTGTTTTTGTCTTATTAGGGTTTCCCTGAAAGCAGAGCAAACTTTTGGGCACAGGTCATTTATCTAGAAAGTGAATCTAGGAGTCAGGAATGAGGAAGGAAAGAGAATGAGACATGAAAGAAGGGAACATAGTTACATGGGCCTGACCAAGTACTGCTGAAGACCACAGGAGCTGGAGGGATGTCCCCAAAGCAAGAGAGGCTGTGATATTCATTTCCAGGCTCCCCTCCCCCAACCCTGGTTGTTCAGGCCACTGCAGTCACTAACATCCTTTTTCTTTTTCTTTTCTTCTTTTTTTTTTTTTAGATTTTATTTTTTTATTTGAGAGAGAGAGAGCGTGCAAGCCAGGGAGAGGAGCAGAAGGAGAGGGATAAGCTGACTCCATGCTGAGCACAGAGCCCAATGCAGGGCTCAATCCCACAACACTTAGATCAGGACCTGAGCCTAAATCAAGAGTCAGATGCTTAACCAACTGAGCTACCCAGGCACCCCCATCCTTTCTCTTCTGATAAGCCACCCACAGATGGAGCAGTCCCTGAGGGAGAAAGTGGGGAAACATCCTGCAAGCACTTTCTACAAGCCCTTGTCATGGACACTGCCCAGCAGAGGAGGCTGTGCTTGCTTGGACTGTCCTCCCCAGCTGCAGCTGCAGCAGCAACCACAAATGGGCCAAGGGGAGTCATGGGGGGACCCGAGGCATTTGCTAAACTGCTTGTGATCTCAAGCCCTCCATTGGAAGGTAAGATTGTCCAGGACAGACATTTCATAGCCAAGCACCTAGTCTTGTGTCTGTATCTTGTGTCTGGAACATAATATCTGCTAAATAAATATTTCTGAATGCCAAATGGACTCCAGGATTACCATAATACATGCAACAAAAGTGTTAATATTGGTAACAAAATGTTGAAACTAAGCCAAGGTACCAGAGCACCAGGGTACCAGAGCCAATTGCCCTTGAACAATATCAATCCAGAGCCTAAAAGAGTCCAGTTCCATGGAGCCAATGGTTTGGAGACTGAAAACCTCCGGAGCCAAAGCTGGTCTGACTCCTGCCTTCATACAGGCTGTGGGGCAGGAGGGAGGGGGCTCTGTCAGCCACAGACTGGGGAAAAAGATGA
This sequence comes from Zalophus californianus, assembly GCF_009762305.2. Taxonomy (NCBI): domain Eukaryota; kingdom Metazoa; phylum Chordata; class Mammalia; order Carnivora; family Otariidae; genus Zalophus; species Zalophus californianus. The sequence continues at coordinate 92,964,090 of NC_045602.1, forward strand.
TGCTGTTGGTGGTTATTAGCTCATCTACAGATCAGTTACCTTTTAAACCATATTGACTTTAGCCTTTAACTAAGCATTTTTAAAACTGCCTTTGAACCTTTTTTTTCCCCAGACAATAAAACTTCAATAAGACACAATAAGTTACAAGAAAGAAATGTCACACATTGAACCACCCTTGTCTTTGATCACTGCTATTTTAATCTTCCACTCAATGATATTAACATATGCGTTTATTATTTTGCTATTTTGGTTGTCTCCCAGTACCACTTTAAATCTTACTTTCACTCAAACACAAGAATGTTCTTTTCAGTGTTTCCAGTGTTAGCAAAGAAAAGAAAGAAAGAAAAAACCCTTAAGCCTCCGTACAGGCAATACATTAAAAGAGGGATTTGATTCATTTTCGAAGGAGAGGTTTTTGTAGTAGGGAAATGTGACCATCTCAGTTGGCAAATGTTTTCACTGAATTATAGACATCTTCAAAGACAGAGAAATTCCCCCAAACTATTTAAAATCTTCATAACGGACCTCCCACAAATGATAACTTCTTTAAAGTAGAAATTCCCCTAAAGATGTACAAATCTTCAAAAAAGAATACCCCTCAAATGATTAGAACCTTACCAAACTCCATCTGGATTTGAGTTCCAATAATAAGGGTCAGAACCTTGTCCATACCTAGTAAAAAAAAAAAATACTGTAAGAAAGCACATTTTTTAGTATTTCCAGATGTAGACGGAACATTTTTCGTTTTGAAATACAATGAGAAAACTTTTTCATGCTATTTTGGCCAAAGCAGACAGAGAAAGTTATTTGAAAGTGGTCAGGCCAAAGACACTTTAAAGCAGGTGAGTCTGAATTCAGGATTAGAAATCAATGGTATGTCCTCTACCCTCTGCTCACATCATTTTTTTAAGCTTACTTTCATTGGTCAGAATATTAGTATCACATAAATGTTGTTTTTGAATTGGGTTTAGCTACAGCACAAAGAGTAAAGAGTTGCTGTGAGACAAGGAGAATCAAAAAGCAACAGTTGAACATGAACAAAAGCAAAAAAAAAAGGGGGGGATATTAAAAGCACTTATCTGTACCTAAGGCACACAGACCCACACCTCCATTGTCTTTTGGTAAATTGGTCACCCATGTTTGTTCAGTGATTCACACATGTTGCAAAGACATTAATGAAAACCAGCAGCTCCATCTTGCTGCCTCTCGACACATAGGATTTTATGTCCACATGGAACTCTTGATCATCTGTGAGAAAGTATATAGAGGTCTCATTTGCCTGCTGAATGCCCACTCCTCCTGACAGATGCTGCCCCTGCCCCCCCACCATAAACGTACCTCAAAGACTTATCCTAAGCAACCCACTTACACTTGACATCTTTTTCCTCCAAAACCCTCCTCAAACAAACACAATTGGAAGTAAGCAGGAGAAAAATGTGCTGTGTACAAACATTCGTATTTGCATGCCCATGAAAATAATTATTTAGCATCTACATCACTATCATGTTTTGGTGCTGTTTCAGTGTGTTTTGTTGTTGCAGTTTGGAGTTTTAGGGTTTTGTTTTTATTTTCTCATTGCTATTCATTTCTGTTTTTGTTAGGGCCATAGTCCTACATCTCCTTTCCTCAAGATTGTCACTTTTCAAGCCACTCTAAAGGCATTGGCTGTGCCAAGAACTCACTTGCAAAATTGGTGGCCAGGTACAAATTGCAAGACTTAAAACCCACCGCTCAATCCATGTCCTTAATCTGAAGCTCATATTAAGATGTCCCGAGGCAGGACTCTTACTGATGCAAATTAATAAAATAGGAGCAAAATTTCTCAGTCCTCCTCCCTGGAGAAAACCATTTAGATGAACTAGAGGTCAAATTTCATAGGGACAATTTCTCTGGCTCTTCCCTTTTTCCTTTAGGACTCTAATTCACTCAGGGGCCATTTGCTGAAGACACAAACCAATCTAAGGCAGTCAGAAAGCACTCCTAGAGGGGAACAAAATCAAATTCTAAAACGTCAGTGTATCTTCAGACCAGAGGATTGGGTGCACAGTGGAGGTGGCACACCTTCAATATACCCAAAACTATTTCCCCCATTCTTCACCATAAACATAAACCTTCACTCCCAGGGTTCCTCAGTTGGTTAGGTGTCTGACTCTCAATTTCAGTTCAGGTCATGATCTCAAGGTCGTGAGATAGAGCACTGCATCAAGCTCTGTGCTTGAGATTCTCTCTTTCCCTCTCCCTCTGCCCCTCCCTCCACTCATGCGTTCTCTCTCTCTCTCTCTCTCTCTCTAACAAATAAATGAATCTTAAAAAAAAAAAACCTTCACTCCTAAAATGGGAATAATAATAGCAACAACTTCATGTGGTTGTTTTGGGATCAAATTAACTAATAACAGTATAGTATTCAGGATTATTCAGAGTACATAGTAAATGATTAAAAATGTTAGTTATTTTTACACAACTGTATCCCTCATCCTAGTATTCTGCCTCCTTGCACTTCCCTGGCTCGTCCATCCATCAATAGAACTCTAATTGGTCCCTGTTTTATGGAGTTTTCCCATCACCCCAAAAAGGGGACACTGTTCTCTTTTCCATGGTACTTAAGAATAAGTTTGAATTATGTTGTTTCATTTACCTTAGACTTGACATCCTTCCATTTTCAAGATTCTTGATGTGGTGCCTTGAGCAAAGTTGAGTCCATGAGTACTTGGACACTGAGCCAATGAAGATGGCTCCTCCCAGCTCAGGAGAGCCAAGTGCTAAGTATTCAGGAGTTTTGAGAGCTGGTAGTAAACCACTAGTAGCCTGAAATGAGCCATATTGCCATAGTAGGAGTATTTACACCATAGAAATTAGCAAATGCTATAAATCAGGATTTTGTTGTTGCTGTTGTTGTCTGGAATTTTTTGAGAGGCGGTTAACAAATACACCACTGGTCCTGACCCTGCCCTGGAGCTCTTCCACCTTGTTCTTCATCTAGTGTCATTCTCTACTCACCAGTTCTGAGCCGTGCCATCACCCCAGCCCCCAAGCTACTGCATTCCCTGGCAAGTCTGGAGTGGGGCCTCTGGTGTTTTGCAGAGGAGCCAAATAGCAGCTTACCTCCAGCCAAGGCCAACCCCTACAAGCAGAGCTAGGAAGTATGGGAAGGAAATGGAGGTGAGAATTAAGATATGGAGGAGGGGTATGCACTCTACCATGGAAGAGAGATCTCTGGAAGCAAACCTGGGGGAGATGTCCTGAGAACGAGGCCAGTGCCCAGCTCTGCTCCCAAAGCTTGAGGCAAGAAGGGTCTCATAAGGCATAAATAAGGGAGCTATTTTCTTACATCAGACATTTATTTCCCCAATGGCGTGCCCTGTTTCTTGGACCCCCATCTCTGGATAAGGACCCCTGTTTTCAAGGAACCAATCAAAGAAAGACAAACTTGAGCTGAGAAATATAATGGAAGATCTTTCTAATGTTCTTTCGGTTCAGTGGGTCTTTGGATAAATCGATTGAACCCTCCACTTGTGAGTCTCACTTTTTTCATCCCCACCCCCTGAATAAGCCAGTGCCTGGAGACATCATGCTTCCAGACCCTTCTTTTCCCTCCTTTCCTACAAGAAACACAGGAGTTTTGACAAAGATGACATGCTCTGTGCTGCAGTGATGGTTAAGGTTCTCCAAACATTATTAGAACAAAGTGCTATAAAAGCCCCTCCACTCTCTCTGTCTACTCTCAATTTTTTTGTTTTTCTCCAGTTTTGATAATTATTTGCACAGTTCAAGATATGTGAAATTCCCCCTGTTCAAAATACTGAGGAAGAAAATTTTTAAAATACGAATTAGAGAAGGAACCCAGCCAATTCATCAGTGAAGACTCGTCTCCAATTTTCATGTAGGAGGTTAACAGTAGAAAATGGGTTTTGGAAGGGGAATAACCAATTGTTAAATTTTACTGTGTTTTTTTTATATTTTTTTAACCTATTTTAATTCTTTAACTGAATTGGCCACACCATCAAGTTCAACTTCTCTTTCTTTGTCCAACTCCTCTGTAAATTACAAACTTAATCCCTGGAGTACAGTGCCTTTCCGGTTGATTTGTGGCAGACAATATAGCGAAGCAAGTTTGTTATTTGTCTCAGCATCAGATCATTTGTCCGTTGCCACCCTGCTGACTGCTGCATGGCCTCCACCAGGCAGGCCAGTTGAGTCCTGTTTGCCGTGAAGACTCTAGTGTTTTCCCTGGCAGAACCTCCGTGGTTACAGCAGTCCTGGTTCTCATTCTGACGTGGGATTTTCAGAAACTATGTGAGCAGGTACATTTTTAGTTACAGAGGTCTGTGCAGCTTTGCAGTTTCCTCAGTATATTTTTGGGCCCCCTGCCTAGCGGACCAGAGGAGAAACAGAGTCTCTGCCCCCCAACCAGCTTCACAAAAATACCGGTCTTGATTCTGAAGCTGAAGTAGACTTGGCTCCATGGAGGGCTCCTGTCCAGTAAGAAAGGACCTCTTGGAGGATTTCTTCAGTTTGTTTGTTCTGTAAGACTGACACACCCTACCTTCTTCCCATCCCTCACAGTCCATCTCCCATGCCCCATGTATCCCTCCAACTGACCCTTTTCCTGAGAGAGCAATTCCAGTCATGTCTGGACCCTTGCAGATTAAGCATAATGTTCCCCTATTCTCACATCCATTCAGCCAGGAAATCAAATGAGAGAGTGATCATCAGAAGTTTCCTTGCTTCTAGGCCTGCACTGTAAAGTGAAGGCACACCAAAACATGACTCTTGAGTTTGATTTAAAAACCTAATGATTTCCCCAAAGTATTCAGGTCCTCAAATGCCGTGTGGAATCTCAGAAGGAATTCAAACAAAACTAGCCTTTATCACATTTATACTTCCACTCTGACACACTGCTATGCAAAATTTCTTTGGAGGGGGCAAAGCTAAAATCTTGGCCAATTCTGAGATTTCTAACTGTTACTTAGCAAATCAGTGAGAGAGCAAAGTATATATAAGGGTTTGGTTATATATTTGGTTGCAAGTAACAGAAAGCCATCACATCTAATTTATGTCTAAAAGGAGAGCAGGAATTGGAGGGATATCATGTAGCTCACTGCCTGGGTGGAAGACTACAGAATTAAATGGAAACAAAAAAGAACCCAGAAAAGGCCTTAGGGAAACTCTAGGCATTGGAACAGCAGGAATTAATTGATCCCCTCATCTGTATGCCTTTGGAGTGAATACATTCCAGCATTGTTTTTCCTGGGTACATCTCTGTTAGAATCAGCATGCTAGAAGTCAGAGTCTGGCTCAAGTCAGGTTCTTGGCCAGCTCCTTGATTTGTTCTGAGGAGAGCAATGAACAAGGAGAAGAGCTGGACAAAGGGACTACAGGCACCCCACCTGCTTTCATGGAGCAGGAGGAAAAGGCCTGGATTTTCCCACATTCCAAGAAGATATACCATGGAAGAAGGCTAATTCCTCAGACGAATTCAGTCAGTGTGTTGTTAAGAAGGGGAAACATGGTGGGCAATCATGACCAAAGTTATTATATGTCCACCAACACTTTCCAGATGCCCTAGCAAATAAGTTATACGGAGGGTTAACTCTACTTTATGAAGCATTAGCATCCAATTGCTAGAACGTGAGGAGAAAAGGGGTCCTATTCTTTCTGCTAAGGCTGTCTGAAGAGACTTCTCTTGTATCCTCTGGGTGACGAACATTGCACTCGCCATTTGACCAGCATATTGGGAGACAAAATCTGGAACTGTGCTTACACTTTAAACAGAAGAGACATGTAGAAAAAAACAAAACAGAGAAAGTAAGTCAAAGAGCATTAAGAGGCAAATTCAGGGCAGGAATTAGACTGCCCATGTGAGGAATAGTGGAGTGATCCAAAGGGACTTATTGGAGGATATGGAATTAGTGCTACAATTTTTAGACAAGAAAGAGGTTCAAGTCTATGAGAGGCCGCAGTGAAGGGAGAGTGTACCATGGCTTGGGGATAAGATCAAAGGTAGGAATATGACACTGGGGTATGTCATGGCTACAAGAAGAGTGGCTTGACAGGATTTAGAATTTAGGTTGACCCCATGCTGTGCTCTCAATAGGCTACTAGGAAAACTGACCATGGGGCAAGGAGTTACCAGAAATTCAAACCCCTGCTGAATCAGACAAGAGGCTCAAGGTCATTGCATCTCTCTCATCAACTGAGGCAAATTAGTGGAGCCCTTTTACTTTACAGCTCTATAGGATTTTCAGCCATAGGAATGTAACATACTTTTGTTGCCCTGAAGCTGGCTATTTAGGGCAGCTACAATAAAATCATAGTGTTCATCATCATCCCACCCCCAACCTCTGCCAAAAAGAAAAAAAAAACATAATTGCTAATATTACTATTTTGTGCACTGGATGAGAGTTTCCAAAAACAATAACAATTAATTTTCTTTGGTGAGGTTAGCCAAAAAAGCAGTGATGTGCCAGGTTTCCATGATCTTCTTAGATCATCTGGCATCCGTGAACAATGGCTGTGAGGAACAAGCCCTTGGAGGCTTGTAAAGTTGTGTTATAACCCCAAAGTTAGAGGTTTCATATCTTGGCCATTCCACATCACAGCAGGTAGAAAGCCCAGGGTGGAAAATGTCAGCCTGGATACAAGTTTCCTCCACAGAAATATTGCCTCAACATAGCTGAAATCCTTAGAGATCTTTTCTGTGTAAAGCTTCAAAAACACACCAGCCTTGGCTTCAGATGCCTTTTTGACGCGACTCCAGACATATTTAAGAAATGGGTCTAATTTTGAAGGATATATTTGGGCAGCCAACCAAGGCCTAAAAGTGGAATAAGCTTTCCTGATTTTATGTAAAAAGAATATAAAAAAAATAAATGTGGCCAAAACTTGGAAATTTCTGAAGGCATTTACACTGATCTTCTGTCAGTTTTTAAAGAGCAAGTTTAAGGCAGAATGAGAGAGATGAACATGCTATCTGACTTGGGGTGGGAACTCTTCTCAGTTATTTTGAGACCATTGCTAAAAGAGGATCCTAAGTGTGATGGACACAACTTATGTTTCCTTCCACGATTTTTTAAACCCTTTAAAAATGTCCCTTTAAAAAGTCGCATTAGCATTCAAGTTTGCCAGCAAACAGTAAGATAGCCTCATCATGCTTCCTGAAATGAGAAGCTAATGTCACATTTTTTCTAAGCTTATTGCTTCCTAGTTATCTTTTCTAAACAGAGTGCTGACAAGATAAGAGAGTTAAGTGGTTGGATGATGGTCAAGTAATAAAAAGGGAAAATTGTCTCAATAAAGTTGTCTTAAAAAAATAACTACAACAATAACAAAGAATGAAAAATTACAGTCACTCCATTGAGCACCTCTATGGAAAAGAACAATGCTGGACATTGGAAGGAATTTTAAAAGCAAGTACTTGAAAGGAGCTTAAGTATATATTGTAAAACAGTGTGTGTGTGTAAAAACATGAATGACAAGTACCAAATGCAAGGCAATGATTGCTACCATTTGCTGAGTGTACTAAGGGGTAGGTTCTACTTTACATACATTAGCTGTTTATGGCACTTGCTGGCTGTCAGTGCTCCATCCACACTCCCACAGCACTGGGTTCCCATGCGTGTCAACGCACCTTACTGAGAGCACTCTGCAGTTCTCCACTAAATGCTTCCTCTGGTTGCAGGAACATGTTCAGACCCTCACTAAAGAGTTTGTATGGACAGAGTTAACACCCCTGGGAGAAGCCCTCAGCCAATAATAAACAAGAATTGGTACATAAAAACAAAAAATAAAACTAAAAATAAACTTGGCTAGCCTTTGCTTTCTGTCTCCAAGAGGGAGATCACTCCATAATGGAAGTTTATGAGATTTATCAAAGAGATCCCTATTAGTGACCTTTCAGAACAACAATTTTCTTCCTAGCACTTACCCACTGCAATTAGATAGAGTTGCTTCTGTAGTTATTTATTATCTGTTTCCCCCACTTGACAATGCCATCAAGGGTCCAGGTGGATTCCTTCCACTCTGCTTGTCAGCAGTGATCCTACACCTGCATACCATGTCCTCGCCTCACATGACAGCTTCCCAAGCAGGAAAGAAAGAGGAAACAAAAGGCTTTCTCTTCCCACTTCTGTCTCTTTGAGAGAAGCAGTATTTCCTAGAATCTCCCAGAAGACTTTCTCTTAAGTGCCATTAGCCAGAATTAGATGACCTATGGTCATCCCATGAAAAATTCTACTGACAAAGTAGAATAAGTTACCATGACTGTTTTAGACCAGCCTTGGGCTATAGAACTTTTTATGATGATGAAACTAGTCCATATCTACGTGTTCCAATATGGTAGCCACTAGCCACATGTGTCGTCAATTAAGCACTTGAAATGGGCTAGTGTGACTAAAAAATAAAATTTTTTAAAGTAGGCTCCACACCTAGCATGGAGCCCAACTCGGGGCTTGAATTCATGACCCTGAGATCAAGACCTGAGCTGAGATCAAGAGTCAGACACTTAACCCAATAAGCCAAGATGCCCCAGAACTGAATTTTTAATTCTGTTTACCTTTTATTAGTTTAAATTTAAATTACCCCACATGGCAATGTGTTGAACAATGTAGGTTTAGATAAATCACAATTTAACCCCTCTCACATTGGGGTTACATTAGCAAAAAGCAAGAGAAAAGAGCATGGCTACTGGATAGACAACCAATTGTGTCTGCTCTAACTTACCATTTGTTTATGTTTTAAGTCTTATTTATTCACCTTTATATATAACAAAAAAAAAAAAAGGCAACACTTTAAATACCCTAAGTTCGAGAACACTGCACTCTTCTATATTCCCAGAAACAGAACCAAGCTAAGTCACAGTACCACAAGAAAGACATGGTAAAGTGTTCACTTTTCCATTCAACCTTCAGCTGAATCTGGGGCAATCTATTAAATGTTGCTTGGTGAGAAATGCCTGATCCATGTGCAACTGAACAGTCATCCTCAACATGAGAAGGTGGGTACAGTCGGATGTTGGAGAGGTAAAAATAATCATGGATTAGAGGATTCAAGTCCCATTTAACAGTGTTTGTTTCAGCCAAACCATACACGTGTGAGGCTCTGACGGTTTAATAGATGTTGGCTTCATCTTCTGCTCTTGCCTATCAGGATCACCCATCCTTGCTATGGAGCATGTGTGACCATTTCTGGCAGTGATGCCAATCAGAGATGGGGATGAGCATTCCCCTAGGGAAACCTGTGGGTCTAACTATTGGCTTTCATTGTTACCACCTAAGTCAGAATTCCTGTGTGAGGCATCAAAGTTCAGTAATAGCTGGAATTACTCTTCCCATCTAGGAGGATAGCATGTGAAGCAGGTTAGATTCCTGAAAGCAGGTAGTAAGACAGAGTTTTGAATGTAAAATGTTACCAGGTGTCAACACCTGTGAAAGCACAGGAGAGAAAGCAGGATGAGGCAGAGGAAAAAGTCAAACTGTGGTACAGGCGTGACAAAGCTTGACCTTCATTTGTCATTCATGAGGCAGAAATTGCCAGACTTTTATTCTCTTTTTTCACACTGAGAAAAACATGAGTTCCAGCAAGGCTGCCCTCTGTAGCTGAGGCAGACCCTGTAGGTGCTGGCAGCCCTGATTCGCACACATCCACAGCTGGAAGCAAGTCCTTGAAGGGGATTCTAGGCAGCACATCAATATGTCTGCTACATATGGCTCGGATAAGTCTTGTAGGCATCTCAGTGGAAGTGTAAGCACAAAACAACAATTTTCTGAACAGTTAATGAAGTCATATTTTTGGCTAAAATTCAATACATTTGACCAAACTGCCCACTCTTCTAGGTAGGTCTGGAAACCACTCTATGTTATCACCCTAGAAGGCAGTCATGTTTGAGGCTTGATTTTTGTTGTTGTAATTGTTGTTTTAATTTCTGATGTGGTGTGTGTTTGTTTGTTTGTTTGTTTTTAGCTGCACTCATGTTCCATGTTGTAAATCTGCATCATTGAATGGACAAAATGGCATACTGATTTAACTGCTTTTCTCCATTCGTCTTTCAGGAATCCTTTAAAGAAATGTGACCCAATTTTTGGTCTTTTTTTTTTTCCCAATTGTTCTTTTCCCTGGGCTGTTTTTGTATGCACAAACCACATACTCTCTGCTGAGTACAATGGACTTCTTTGGAAGACATATCAATTATAATAAGTGTATCATGATTTGCCAAATGTGCAGTAAAATAGCTTTTTTTTTCAAAATATTGTGAGAAAAACTTATCAGTAGCAATTCTCCTACAAAGAAGCATTCAATCAATAAGAACACCTCATGAATGCTCATGAGGAAGGAGAAACATAGCTCTAATGCCGCCTATTGACTTCCGCTGTGCAAAGCGCTTTTGTGTTTCACTGCATTTTAGTCCTGCAGCAGCTTATCGGGTGGGAAAATTGGAAAGAACAACCTGATCTTATAGATTAGATGTCTCCCTAAGAGCGATTGAGTGACTTATCAAAGACCACCCCACCCAAAAATTACAGAACAGTCTCTCAATTCAAGTTCTCCTAATAAATCAAAGACTGCAGATGTGCATTTGAGGGACACATTTATCCATATTAATATCTGTGCCTGCTGGCCCCAGCCAGTGGATGTGTTTGCCAGGAACTATGATCATAAACAAAGAAAAAGAAGTGGGAAATGAGGAATGCTAGGGAAGCACTGTTTATGGAGTGCCCAATGCAAAATGTAGAGGATTTTCTGTGTGTCTCACCTAACTAAATCTTCCTACACCAGGACCAAGTGATGGAGCACTGCTACACCCATTTCACAGATGGAGAGATCAGAACTTAGAAAATGTAAATATCTTACTAAGAGCAATCAGCTCTCAAAAGTGGTGGAACAAGCAATTCAACTCCTTGGTGTCTGACTTCAATCTTCTGGCGTTCTCCAGTTCTCTCTCCCCCTCCCTACCCTCCCCACCACCTCTCCCACTACTCCCTCTCCATCACTGCTTTTCACCTTGGAAGAATCAGTGCTATTATCACGAAGAATTCTAGTATTCTGCAACTACCCTGAGTTTTGTTGTTGTTGTTGTTGCTGTTGTTGTTAATAAAAAAGTTATAAGAGAAAATAATGGAAATTGTCTTGGATGCACTAAACTCAAAATTAGCAGTTTTTCCCCAAAATTATGTTTCAGAAGGAAAGAAAATCAACTTTCCAAATGGGTTCCAGTTGTAATTAAAAGTTATCTAGAGTTTTGCTCTGAACTTTTGAACTATTTCAGATCTTTGTGCCCTTCGAAGCCCTCAGGTTTGTGATGTGGCCATTCATTCCCTATGAGGTAGTTGGGTCACTGAACAGGGGTAAGACTGAGGGTTGCATGTGGAAAGAATCCCACTGTAAGCTTTGACATGTCTGACCCCTGTCATCATCTTTGCTCCAGCCACCATCTGACAACTCACTGATCTTTATACACAGATCCATGCTCTAGATCTGGAATCCTTGACTGTCCTCACTGTAATGAGAAAATGCACCAAAGTTTCAATGACTGTAGGATCTGGGGTTTCTCAGTGTTAAAGGTTAGTTCAGCCATTTCAGAATTCAATTACAGTTTGCTCCACATAAGAAGAAAAAAAAAATGTGAGATCAGCCTTTGACCTCTTGCAATTTTTATTTTATCTAGAAAGAATTAATAGTAATAGAAAGGAACGATATTTATGTGTGCCTATTATGTCCTCAGAACCATGCCAGACAATTATAATAATTTCTCTAATCCTTATAATAACTTGAGTAATGGATTCAATTGATCTCATTTTGCTGAGGAGAAACAAAAGCGCAAGCAGACTTTGAGAGGCCCAGGCTAAGGTGGGGGCCAAAACCATGGACTCTGCAGCCAGACTGGATTCACCCCCATCTTCCACCCACTAGCTGAATCATGGACATGTTACTTAATCTCTCGTGGCCTCAGTTTTTTAAAGCTTAAAATGGGGATAGTTCCTACCTCATAGTCCTATCGTGAGGAGCCAGAACATGAACCTATGTCAACCTATGTAAAATGTTTATTAAACTATTATATAAACTATATAGTTATATATAACTATATAAAATGTATATTATATAAGATATATATATAGAGAGAGAGAGAGAGAAATAGAGAAAATATATGAAATATATGAGGTGGGGAAGAAGAGTACATAATTTATAAGTGTAGAATTATGACCTCGAGAAAGGCAAAGATTTCTTAACAGGACACAAGGAGCAGCAAGCATGAAGGAAAACTTGTATAAACTATACTACAACAAAATTAAGAACTTCTGTTCACTGGAAAGCATCACTATGAGATTGAAAAGGCAAGCCACAATGCAGGGGAGGCTATTACAGTACATACACCTGACAGAGAACTTGCCAAAATATATAAAGAATGCCTACAAATCAATAAGAAAAATCTAAAAAACCCAATAGGAAAATGATCAAGAAACTTGAACTGACACTTCACAAAAGAGAACTCCCAAATGGCCAATAAACACATGAAAAAATTCTCAGTATCATTATTCATCAGGTAAATGCAGGAAGCGAGGGCAATCCGGCAACATCTATCACCCCACTGATCACCAGGGTTGATTCAGCTGATCTGGCTGGTTAGATGAGTGTTCCCTTCCTCCCTCACCACTCCATGTGCATCCCTCCTGAAGCTGCACTCTCAGTAGAAGGAAATGACCTTCCCTGATAGAGGAGGACTGTTCTTCAGTCAAGGGTATGAGTAGCTGCTCTCCTCTGGTAGAAACTCCAGACAGGCTCTCAAGATCCATCAGGTAAATGCAAATTAAAACTATAACATGATAACAAAAGATATCAACCAGAATGCTTTGAATGACTAAAATGAAAAAAACAGACCAACTAAATGTTGGCAAGCATGAGGAGCAAGGAGAACACATATATTCTTTTGAGAGCTCTAAATAGAGAGACACCATTTAGAAAATAATCGTGCATTTATGACCCCAAAAAAGAGTTTAAATGGCTACTGTCTGACCACCCACCAGATAGAAGCAAGTTTATATTGGAAATGTGAATACAATAATTCTCAGGACCCAGAAAATAAACACACAGTGAGTCATGCTAAAATCTATAATGTCTCCACGATATTAATGACTCTCTCACCCATTCTTGTGTTAGAAGAACCAACTGCTTGTCTCCTACTTCGTCTTCAACCCTCTTGACAATGCACAGAAATGACCAGGTTGGTATTTCATCAAGGCATACCAGGAGGAGAGAGTGGATGCTATACAGTGTTTGTAGAGCAGAAATTTCTGATTGACCTTTAGAGAGCCGGCAGTCATCTAAGAAGGACTTCAGATCCCTATCCGAGGGTTCTTCTATCTAGAGGCCATCTTTTGTGGTGCTCCATTTCTATGTTACCGGTTCCATAAAAGAGACAAGATCCTGCATAATAAGGTGCTTTTGAGATTTTGAGAAATTAAGCTGCTTTAAAAAAAAGATTTTATTTATTTATTTGACATAGAGAGATAGAGAGAGAGAGGGAGAGAGGGAACACAAGCATGGGGAGTGGGAGAGGGAGAAGCAGGCTTCCCGCTGAGAGGGGAGCCCGATGCAGGGCTCGATCCCAGAACCCCAAGATCATGACCCGAGCCAAAGGCAGACCCTTAACGACTGAGCGACCCAGGCACCCCCTAAGCTGCTTTTAGTGGCATTCAAGGCAGAACTGTGTTAGATTGAATTGTGTTTTGTGGACTTATGGTATTTTCTCGTTCTGTGCACTTCGGGTCCTCTAAAAAAGAATATGAGATTGGACATGAGGGAGATGCATTGAAGAATTTCTTATGAAATTAGATGGGAGACAGTCAGAGGGATGGGACTTGGGAAGGTGGGGAGGAAAAGCTTCAGACTGCAATTCTGAGAAAGTCTTAGCTGGGGTAACCGGCAGTCACCAAGCAGAGGCTGCCAATATAGAGTCCCACATTGGCAGCAATGGGCTGGTTCTAGCAGCCCTGTGGTGCTCATTCATTGTCTGGGACAAGTGTGGGGAAAGCATCAATGTGACAATGGATCTGAAGGTGTGGCTGCCGAGACTGTCAATCAACTATGCTCCCTAGAGCAGATTGCTTCCAACGAAGAATTCAGTGGTGCCCCTCCATGGCTGACACACATATTGTTTCTTAATGAGAGCTGAAAAGTGTAGCAATAATAACCGTAGTAGTAGCTAACATTTTGAGTACTTATCTTAGGCCAGACACTTTTCTAAGTACCTTACATACTAACAAATTGTTAACTAGGAATGGAGGAGAAGGAGTTAACAATTCTAATGACCTTATATGTGCCAGGCCCTGTGCTAGGTACTTTATCTGTGCCCTCTTATTGTGAAGGTCAAGAAATATTGGTTGAAGCACCAGTCTTACCATTAATTTATTGTTTCATCTTGGACATGCCCCAGGTACCTCTAAATCTCTGTTAAAATAATATCTCAGAGGGGCGCCTGGGTGGCTCAGTTGGTTAAGCGATTGACTTCTGATTTTGGCTTAGGTCATGATCTTAGGGTCGTGGGCTTCAGCCCTACGTTAGGGCTCCATGCTCAGCAGGGAGTCTGCTTGAGATTGTCTCTCCCTCTCCCTCTCCCCTTGCCCCTCCCCCTGCTTGCTTTCACTCTGAAATAAATAAATCTTTTTAAAAAAATCTCAGAGATTCTTATTGCATGCTTTTCAGTTCCTTTGCAATTTGTGATTATATCTTCACTTATTTGTCTGTGATGTCTGTCTCCCTCACTGTAAATCTAATGAGGGTGAAGAATTTTTGTTTTATTTATCAGGATATCTCTAGTGCTTGCACAGTGCCTATCCATAAGTCATAAATAAATATGAGTTAAATTAGTGAATAAACGTTTCATAGGCTACTCCTTGTCAGTTACCCAGAAAATCTGATTCCCATCACCCTAGAAATAAAATGTCTAGTTTTTTGTGTGTTATAAACATTTATATGTCTATAAGCATTTAATTATTTCAGTTATGGTAGTTTCAAAAAATAAAATTATGGTCTCGATGTCATGAGTAAGCTTTGTTGTAAAATCTCAATAATTTTGAATATTCTAATTTCCACTTTTGATCTTATCCTTCCTCCCATGATAACACATATAGTCTGCCGAGACACACTAAATCACACAACCCCTGAGTATGGTGACCACAAATCTCAGAATTTCTGGAGCATGATCAATTCTCAATATTCCCCCTATTGTCTTTTTCTGGCAGATATACTCATGAATTATAAACAAAACATTCTTTGGCAGACCGGTTCCCAATTTTTGATTCAGAAAATGTGGTCACCAGATTCTCAAAACTTCTGGAAGCTTTTCTTAGGAATTGTTTAGGGGAACTTTGGGTTTGTGGTGAACAGTTTGCCTGACAATAAATCTATGTGTCACAGTACCTATTTCCATGTGTCAACAGCCCATTCCCCTAAAACTTTGAGGGTCTCTGTGCCTCCTGCTTGACCTTTTCCCACCTTCCCACCTGCTCACTCTCTTGACCTGCCAGGATCCCATCCTTCACCTTGCTTTGAGGAGTTAGTCTTCCCTACCCCTCCTCTGTGGCACTGGTAATCAAAAGAGAGTTATATGACTTCACATGGTTTGTAACCCTTTTCCACAGAACTTGGGGGAAAGGTTTATGCTAGATTTTTTTAAATATTTTATTTATTTTATTTTTTGACAGAGAGAACACAGCAAGAGAGGGAACACAAGCAGGGGGAGTGGGAGAGGGCGAAACAGGCTTCCCACTGAGCAGAAAGCCCGATGCGGGGCTCGATCCCAGGACTCTGGGATCATGACCCAAGCCGAAGGCAGACGCTTGACAATTGAGCCACCCAGGTGCCCCCGTTTATGCTAGATTTTTAAAGGTTGTCTTTAAATTGCATTCCCCAAGGGCAGACCTTGAGACAAAGGGCCTTTTTGGGAGATAATCCCAAACAGTACTGGATGAAATGGGGGATTAAGGAAGGGAGACAGGACAGGGATGGAAGCCAATAGGATTTTTCAAGATTGTCTTAAATTACATTCCCCAAGAGGCGGACCTTGAGACAAAAGGCTTTTTTGGGAGATAATCCCAAGCAGTACTGGATGAAATGGGGGATTAAGGAAGGGAGACAGGACAGGGATGGAAGCCAATAAGCGGGGATGGTAAATAAGCAGACAACCTCTGTTGGCAACTGGGGCTCAATCTTTTTGGAATCCTCTTGGATCCTCAGCTTCTGTGCTGTCCCACTGAGGGGCAAGGGAGCTGCATCTTTGATCCACCAATTCCTATCTGAGATTGGTTGTGAGTTCATCCTGGGGGCTTTCCTCGTCCCCAAAATGCCAGCCTGCACCCAACGCCGTGCAAGAAAAGTATCCTTCTGTGGCTCAAGAAAGCCCTTAAACAATGAGCCATGGGTGCTTTCATTAAGAAGCCCTTCAGTACGTGAACAGGGAACCAGCAGGGTCTACCCCAAAGACTAGAGATACCTAAGACCTGGATATCATGAACTTCTGCCTGGCCTGAAAACTTATGCATCAACCTCATTCCAGTTTGTAACCTCTTAGCCCACATTAGCTGTTCCTTACAGAACATTTTCTCTGCTCTAGAAAGAAACTCCCTGCCCTGGTTCATCCACAGAGCCTTATGCTAATAAAGAAGAGCTCAGGAAACTGAGTACATAAGCAAAGAGTGGATTTCCATTGTGACTGGACCACATGTGTCTGCTATGGTACAGGCAGTCTGGGATGTCACCACAACTGTGTATCATGTGCTGGACAATTGCTTTTCAACATTTATTGGATGTGACAATGTACGAGGTGTGGTCCTAGCCCAGGGAACTTAAAATCTAAATAAACCTCTAACTGTCTTTGATGTATGATATTTTCCTTTCTTTTCATTCAGTGGTTCTTGGCGTCAGGTGCTGACATTTTTATTATTCACACATACGTCTCCAGGATACCACCTCACCAGAACACTCCAAATTTATGCAAGAACTTTCTTCCAAGAAGGCCAAAGCTCTTCTAAATAAACTATCTCTATCAACACGGGATTTCAAATGCAAGGAAATCCCCACATGAAGGAAAAGTGGGGAAAACATGTTTCCCTCCTGTCATACCTAGAAAAACCAAGGACCACCATGGGATATGGCTTTCACAAAGGCTCTTTACTGTATGGGAGCAAGAGGCCTCAGTCTTCACATCTATAAAATAGGCAAGATACCAACTGTGTATATGTCCATGAGAGGAGTAAATGAGATAGCTGGTGTGCCTGATACAGGGCCAGGATACAGTACATGAGTCATAATCAAAATCTATAGAGATTCAAGTCTGAACCAGCTTCTCTATAATGTGCAATTCACCATAACATCTGGATAAAGTAGGAAAAATGAATTCAAGCACTGGTGCCAGGGTCTACCACCTCAGGAACCATGGCATGTCCCTGAGCCTCATGTTTCTCACTGGAGAAATTATCCCCAAATGAGGATGACGATGTCTCCCTAGCATCCCTTTCTCAGGGTGCTGTGGTGAGGCATGAAAAAAATGATATATTTTGTGGTAGGTGGGGGTACGGTTTATAGTCCTTCACTCCTCCTTCTGCCATATGATTTGGTGGCCTGTCCATCAGTGGTCGGATTGGCCAAGTGACTAGTTTTGACTAATGGGAGACAGGCAGAAGTGACACACACCAAGGCCATAATGTGCTGTGTGGTTAGACTTGGCTTCTTACGAGACTGACTCAAGTAGAGAGGAGTCCCAGCTGTTACCATCTGGAGCACATTAGGGTTAACAATAGGGTTATTAAAACAGTAATAGTTCATATTCATTAAACTCTTACTGGGTGCCCAGGCACTGCTCTCAGCCTTTGACATCATTTAACTCATATAATTAATAAAAACCTTATGGGCAGGTACTATTCTTACCCCAATTTTCATATGCATCAACAAAAGACCATGGAGGACAAATTACTTACCCAAGTTCTTCCAAAACCAATAAGGTCGCAGCTTAAAATCATGGGATCTTACTGTAGGGCCCGAATTATTGACCACTGCACAGTACACAGAACATGAAAATTATGGAAATGAAGGACAGAGAACTCTCTAGAACACAAGCTCATCTGAGCACTGTGTGTCATTGCAACAGCGAGCTCCAGCTACAAAGTAAATGCAGTTCGGAGCTCAAATCCTGACTCAGCTTTTCACTAAGCTGGGTGGCCTCAGGCTGATGTAAACTTCTCAAGGCCTCCATTTCCCCACCTCTAAAATGGGATAACATCGGTCCCTCACTGCTAGAGCTACTATGAAGATTAAATGGGGCCAAGCTCATCCAAGGCTAATACTGAGCACCAAGCCATGTTAGTGACTGTCCTTTACAGCAGCCAGGCTTGACCATTATAGAACCCTGAGCATCTCTTGAAAAGTGAAGGGGGTAAGACAAGTGACAGAAGCCCTGACGACAGACTTTCCTACTCTGTACTTTCCTCTGTGTTTAGTTCTGGAACAGGTCTGACAAAGACAGAGCAACCCTTTGTCCTATTGCTGTAAAAACAGGTTCTTCCTCAGATGGGAACTTGCAGAGCTCGGGTGTTGGATTTTGGTTTATGCTTTTAGATCAGCATCCAAAGGTTTGAGCCCCTGACGTCATTCCCCTCTCACTTACCCATGAGTTTAGAAAAACCAAGGATGCCAGGTAGGGGTGAGCGGCACAGGGCCAGGGGCACATCAGTGTGGCTGCCAGCAGCAGAATGGGTGGCCTCAGCTCTGAGACCAGCTGCTATCCGACTACACCGGCTTTCCAAAGAGGTAAAAATATCATCCATTTTAGTGCCAACTTCCAAACTGGCACATCCATCCTCTCTCAATCTTCTAGACATCTCCTTATCTTTGCTGGAGAGAGAATGTCTCCATACATCAATTTAACACACCATTTATAATAAGAATGAATTTGTTTTAGCACTCTGAGCACTTAACAGCTTTAAACGTGGACTTGGAGTCTCTACTCTGACTGTTGTATATCTGAAAGTCTCCCCGGTGACTTAGAAGGCTGAAGAGCCTCTTCATAAGGCACAAAAGGAATACGAAATACTGAGTTCAGGTTTTAAACAGCTTGTAAATTAGACCATAACTGCACTGCCAACCTTGAAATATTGTACCTCACCCCCATGCCCTTCCTGAGGTCACTAACTAAAGCTGATGTGGGAAAGCAGGGCAAAGTCTATAAATTATTATTAACTCTTTGATTTTGCTGTGAGTTTCTAAGACAGCAAAGTGGAAGCTCAATATCTAGAAAGAAGGTTTTGGCTTGCTTGCCAGTGTGCTAACCCTTTGGCTCCAGTTCATCAAGGAGCCTATAAACAACCTCCATGAACATGCTTCAACCACTGCCTGTACTCCCCTAATGAACACAGAAACGTCCATGGCAGAGTATGATTTACAGGGGAAAAAATTCCAGTAACTGTCATTCCATCTTCTCTGTAATAAGTCCTCATGGCTGACAACTTTAGAAAACACTGTTGGTGCACCAGCGAGGCAGACCACTTCTGAGGGAGAGTCACCTCAAGATTGTCCAGTCCATTCACAGAGCTTTTATTTGCAAAAACAACCCACAGAAGGCCAGGAGATATGTACAACATCACACAGCTCCTGCTTCTTAATACACCATTCTTTAGAATCAATAAAGCCAATTTTATTGAGTGGGGTCTAATGACCCACACATTTTTTAAATGAGATCTTTAAAAAAAATGAAAAAGAAAGGAAAAAAACACACAAACTAACTTCAGATGCTAAGTTTGACCTCAGCTGGTCTGAGACTGAAAAAAAAAAAAGAAAAGAAAAGCTTAATTTTTTCCCATCTGAAGTTTAGTAAAAATCATGTTTCCATTATTTCTGTGACAATGTCTAAGTAAACTCTCAATGCTCTTTTTCAGTTTTGGAAGGAAATCACCCTCTAAGGTTATAAACTAACAGTTATCACTACTATGAATAAAGTATTAAACATCCTGAAGTTTATTTTGTGATGAAAATTGCAACATGCCATGAAATTTCAGAATGAAATTATTCCTGCAGAAAACAGAATCTACATATTAAGAACCAACAGATCCCTGGTTCTTCAGCCTGAAATCCCACTCACGACCACTTTGATTTTATTTTTAGTACTAAAAGGACAAGACAAAAGTTGAGGGGGATACTCTTTCCTCCCACAGCTGTGGTAAAGGGAGGTAGTATAAAGTCTGCATTGATGCGCCAGATAAGATCAAACGGGAGCCTGATTAACAAAGGATACATCTCACTGTGATCTTTGCAACAACCCCAATATTCCTTGGATTCATAAGCTGAGAAGGGAGTGACCCCCTCTTCCCGCAAGGTTTCCCCAAAGTGCCTTGGCTTCTTCTCTCCATCTGTGGCTCTCCACTCATCTACATCTCAAAAGGCCCCACATCCTCTCTGCCAACCCCCACCACCTTCAGAAGGGGGCAGCAACCCCTGAGGTGGGGCAGGAGGCAATCAATTCTGGAACAGGAAGAAACCACAAGAACTTCTATTTATGTTTGTTTTCCCTACATGAATAAGAAACCTGGCTCTAATCCTTTTTGATATGCAAATGGAGCTGCACCCCTCATGGTCCCCGTGGCAGGATGCAGAGGGCAGAGGCAGGGGTGGCGCCCTCAACTCATGGATTGGTTTTCTGCAGTTCACATGTACCCAATTTGGTGGATTTATGGATTATATTATCTCGTTTTAACTACACTAACCCTTGAAAAACACCTAGGTGACTAAAACAAATTCCTGAAAAGCAGCCATGGAACAAAGTTAACATTAGTAATGAAGGCACAGCAAAGAACAAGAATAAAGCAGAGCTAGCATTCTCTTCTTCCTCCCAATAACATCAACAACTCATAAGGAGTCACAGGCCCCCGGTGTTTAATTATGGAGAGATCTGCTCTCACTCAACAGAGTGTCCCTTGACTCACATGTCGATGCTGAGCCATCATAGTTGGCAAAACTTTTTTTAAAGTGTATTTACTTTCCTCATCTTTTTTTAATTCCCATTTTTCTGTATATTTAATGTCCATAGACTCTTAAAGCAGTAGAATTTATATTGTTGATAAATGAAATACGCTGGAGTGCATACTCAAAATCGGTTTACAGATAGGGGTGTATGTTAAAAAAATAAAATAAGAATGAAATCAAAAGTGTAGTTCTCATATATCTTTGTTTGGGTTCCTCCAGAGACAGATAATGAGACATGGATTCATATGCAAGTTGTTCATTTGCAAGTTCCAGGATATACTGGCAGTGAGGGAGAGAGAGAGACAAGGAAGAAAGCAGTCACATCAGAATGCGTTATCAAGCAAGTTATCCTGAGGATAACTTGAGCTTGATTTTACTGGGGAATTCTGAGAGCCACTGTAGAACACAGCTCAGTGCCATCCCACTTGAGATGAGAGGTAAGAGAGCTGAGGTATTTATGCACCAGCTCTCCTCAGTTATTGCCAGAGGACTATTCCCAGAGGGGCATTAATTTTCTAATCCTTCTGGCCTGTGCAGGAGAGCAAAGCAGACTCTAATGACCAGAAAAATTCTCAGGTAAGGAAATGCAAGTGATGGCCAACAGGATTCAGGCCAGCATGTATTGAAAGGTGCAAGGCTGGGCACCTGGGTGGCTCAGTGGGTTGGGCGACTGCCTTCGGCTCGGGTCATGATCCTGGAGTCCCGGGATCGAGTCCCGCATCGGGCTTCCTGCTCGGCGGGGAGTCTGCTTCTCCCTCTGACCCTCTTCCCTCTCGTGCTTTCTATCTCTCATTCTCTCTCTCTCTCAAATAAATAAATAAAATCTTAAAAAAAAAAAAAAAGAAAGGTGCAAGGCCAGGGATATAGGTGGAGCCAGACCACCTCCCTGATAGGAAATTTGACACACATGTCATTTCTACTTTCATAGCTACTTCCAATGTAGTACTTTTCTTGCCCTGCTCTCTAGGCTTAACACATGCATTTGGTCTCTCCAAACACAAGACAAGTTCTTTTGAGGTAGACCCCACACACATCTTTTTCTCCCTCAGTACCTTGCACAGGAACCAGTATTTTGTAGTGAAGCAATGTATCTAGGGTGTATTTATTGAGGATCTACAATACGTCAGGCAATCGTCAGGTACCAAAAATAAAGCAATGAACAATATAAATTCAGCCCTTGTGGAGGTTATATTTCATTCACAGATGCTTAGATACCTTATTCATCTCTATTGGCCCTTGCATTAGTTCGCTTTCGTGGCATAATAACCTCAAACTCTTAGTAGCATACAACATACAATGAGAATTTATTTTGCTCAAGAGTCAGGAGGTTTGGGGGTCAGCTTTCTTCAGGCTTCAGCAGTGAGCAGCTTCACTTCAAGATCTCACATTTGCCTCCCCTCCACTCCCACCAGGACCAGGGGGCCAGCAGAGCACTTTTTTTTCACAAGATGGCAGAGGTTCAAGAACAACAACAGAAACATGTAATGCCTCTTAAGGTCTTAGCTCAGAACTGGGGCATTGTCACTGATATCAGTGGCCAAAGCAAATCACAAGACTATGCCCAACACCAAGACAAAAAGACATATACTCTTCCCATAGATGTGAGGGGACAGCGAGTCACCTGACAGAAGATATCAATACAGTGGAGGGGGTGATGGGTGTGAAGAATCAAGGCAATAGTGCTCGTATTTACAATTCAAAAATAAATATGCAGGAACATTTTTAAAATTATGATGATCATCATCATCCTCATCATGTCTGTGCCCCTCACAGAGCTCATGCAATGAACCTCCATTACATTTCTGCTCCTTCTTCACCCCATGTGTTTGGAGGAGTGATTACTCTTCCTCCAGGTAAGCAGGTGGGTATCTTTCTTGGCCTATCCCATCCAAGCACATCTCCCAAGACACAGTGATTAGTCCACAGATGGATATGTGACACCCACCCCCCCAAAACAGATCAGGCAAAAGCCTTGCTCAAGGGTGCTGGTTGACAAAGCTATATCTCTTGCTGAAGACCACATTAAGTTGGAGCTTCTGGGGCCATTTTTACCACTGAAGCTGGGGAATGGAGACAACACAAGGGAAAGCAGAGCCGAGATGCAAGTAATGCCAGAATCCTGATGTCAGCTGGAGTCCCTGGATCCTCTGTGCCAGTGTCTGTCCTAATTCTGATGATTCCTTGATGGCTCAAGAGCAAAGGTGTTACCAAGCTTGGTTCTTTAGCTGCCTATGTTAAAAATAGTAATAATAATATTGACAGTAATGAGTAGATTAGCCCACTGTATATCCATATCATATATATGAACAGATACACATAATTTTGGATGAATGGGTTTGAATGGTGCCCAGGGCTGAGTAAATCTATTCAACTCCTCTCAACTAGGTTATTCTTCTTAAAATGAGTTTTGTGACTCCCACAGCATTCACATACCCACTCTTTTTGTTCTGTATTTTGTATTTTTAACTTGAAATAGATAACCATGCATATTTATGAGCAGTCACTGAGTGAAATTCCATCTTTGAACATTTTCTGTGTCTTATTTAATATAAACTAGAAATACAACACAAGAAAGGGAACATTCACTTTAAAAAATATATTCTTTCTGCATCTCATTTAAGCTATAAGTTCTTGAGGGCAGAGAATATTTCTTCTGTATTAATTCTTTGTAAAAGGACAAGGGTGGTACGTCACAATGAGTCTTGTTTAATAATTGTTGACTTCAGAGATCTTTAAAGGAGTTGGAGGAAATTTTCCAGAGTTTCAGGAGAAACGCCCAAATGAAAAAGGTAATAGGCGTAACATTCACTAAGGGTCCAGTATGTGCTAAACCCTTCGCAGATCATTGACACACATTATTAATTTAGATGATAGGACTCTTATTCCTTGATTTCAAGACTTATTATTAAGTTACAATAATCAAGAGAGTGTGATATTGTTGGAAAGGTAGACATATAGATCTTTGGAACAGAGTTAAGAATACAGAAAGAGAATCACACATATATGGACATTTGAGTTTCAACAAAGATAAAAGGTAATTCAGTGGAGGAAGGACAGTCTTTTCAATAAATGTGCTATAAAAAATATGGATATCCAGAAGTAAAAGAAATTTAACTTCTTTTCATATTTACATCATACTAAAAAATTAAAGCAAATGGAGCATAGACATAATATAAAACTGATAACTATGAAACTTCTAGAAGAAAACATAAAATAAAAATTTTTGACATTGCACTAGGCAAAGATATACTAGATATGATACCAGAAGTATGATTCATAAAAGAAAATATTAATAAATTGGACTTCATTAAAATTTTCTACTTTTCAAAATACACTGTTAAGAAAAAGGAAAAGACACAGACTGGGAGAAAATATCTGTAGCTTATATATTTCATAAAGGACTTTTACTCAGAATATATAAAGAACTCTAGGGGGCGGAGCAAGATGGCGGAGGAGTAGGAGACCAAGATTTCGTCTGGTCTCAGGACTTCAGCTGAATAGGGATCAAACCATTCTGAACACCTACGAACTCAACAGGAGATCAAAGAGGAGAGTAGCAACAACTATCTGAACAGAGAAGCGACCACTTACTGGAAGGTAGGACGTGCGCAGAAGTGAATCCGAGGCGATATTCGGGAGGATAGACGGCGGGGGAGGGGCCTCCGCCGGCCACTTCTGGCAAGTGCTAGAGCCGCGGAGCACAAAATCGGAACTGTTAGAAGTCGGCTCCGCTGAGGGATGTCGCTGCAGTGGCTAAGCAGGGGGTGGAATCCTCCCGGGACAGTGTGGTCTCAGGACCCTTGGGGTCAGAGAAAGACCGGGGGAGCCTGAGTGCGCCAGAGCTCCCAGGTATCGGAGCGGGGAAGCCGGCTGCAGAGACGGAGCCGAGGCGCGGGCTCTCAGCTCGAGGTGGCCATAAACTGTGATCCGCAGCACAGTCGGGCCACTGCTCCTCCAGCAGGGACCCAACAAACGGCAGATCCGGGGAGACTCCCCTTCCTTCCCGGGTAGGAGCGGCGCGGGAACGCACCGCAGGGATCTGCTGGGTTTGGAGACTCCACACGGGGTCGGGTGCCAGAGATAGCAACGCTGGGTCACAGGCCGGGTGAGCACGGAGAGCGGCCGGAGGACGGGGACAAGGGAGTGACTGCTTTTCTCTGTGGGCGCACTGAGGAGCCAGGCCCCGAGTTCTCAGCTCCTCTGGGTGGAGATTGGGAGGCCACCATTTTTTGCCCTGGTCCTCCAAGGCTGTACGGAGAGCTTGCAGGGAACAAAATCTCCTGAGATCAAACCAGAGCAGCTTGCTTAGCCCGGACCGACAAGGGCGGGGCAATTCAGCCTCTGGCAAAGACATTTGGAAACCACAGCAACAGGCCCCTCCCCCCAGAAGATCAGCATGAACAGCCAGCAAGCCAAGACCAAGTTTACCGATCAAGGAGAACGGGAGAACTCCAGCGCTAGGGGAATACTGCACATAGAATTCATGGCTTTTTTTTACCATGATTCATTAGTTCATCAAAGTTAATTTTTGTTAACTGTTTTTTTTTTCTTTTTCCCTTTTTCAACCAACATCTTATCAATCACTTAAAAAAAAAAAAAACATTTTTTATTTTTCATTTTTAGAGTCATATTTTATCCCTTCATAGTAGTTACCCTTATTTTTGGCATATATATATATATATATATATATATATATATATATATATATAAGTTGTTCTCTCTTTAAAATTTTGAGATACGGTTTCTTCTAACAGATCAAAATATACCCTAAATCACTAGTGTATGGCTCTGTTTTAGTCTCCTGCCTGATCACATTCTCTCCCTTTTTTCTTTTTTTTTTTAATCTTCTTTCTTTTTTCAAACAACTTCTTATCTTATCAAGTCCTTTTATAAAATCTTTTATAATTTTCATCTTTACAGTCATCTTCTATCCGTTCATTGTATCAACCCTTATTCTGTACATATATGTTTTTATTCCTTTAAAATTTTAGGAGGCACTTTTTTCTAACAGACCAAAATACGCCCAAAATCTAGTGTGTGGCACTGATCTATGCACTAGCCTGATCATATTTGATCACATTCTGCTTTTTTTGTATTGTTCTGTTTTTGTTTTTATCTTTTTTTTCTTTTTTTCTTTTTTTTCTCTTTCTTTTTCCTTTCTTTCCCTTTCTTTTCCCCTGGTTTCAGGTCTTTTCTGATTTGTATACAGTATATTTGCTGGGGACGTTGTAAACCTGTTAGCATTTTGTTCTCTCATTCATCTATTCTCCTCTGGACAAAATGACAAGACGGAAAAAATCACCTCAGCAAAAAGAACAAGAGGTAGTACCGTCAGCCAGGGACCTACTCAATACGGACATTAGTACAATGTCGGACCTAGAGTTCAGAATCATGACTTTAAAGATACTAGCTGGGCTTGAAAAAAGTGTGGAAGTTATTAGAGAAACCCTTTCTGGAGAAATAAAAGAACTAAAATTTAACCAAGTCGAAATCAAAATGGCTATTGATGAGGTGCAATCAAAAATGGGGGCACTAACTGCTAGGATAAATGACGCAGAAGAGAGAATCAGTGATACAGAAGACCAAATGATGGAAAATAAAGAGGCTGAGAAAAAGAGGGAGAAACAACTACAGGATCACGAGGGCAGAATTCGAGAGATAAGTGATACAATAAGACGAAACAACATTAGAATAATTGGGATCCCAGAAGAAGAAGAAAGAGAGAGAGGGGCAGAAGGTATATTGGAGCAAATAATAGCAGAGAACTTCCCTAATATGAGGAAGGAAATAGGCATCAAAATCCAGGAGGCACAGAGAACTCCTCTCAAAATCAATAATACTAGGTCAACACCCCGACATCTAATAGTAAAACTTACGAGTCCCAGAGACAAAGAGAAAATCCTGAAAGCAGCTCGGGAGAAGAGATATGTAACCTACAATGGTAAAAATATGAGATTGGCAACAGACCTATCCACAGAGACCTGCCAGGCCAGAAAGGACTGGCAAGATATCTTCAGAGCACTAAACGAGAAAAATATACAGCCAAGAATACTATATCCAGCTAGGCTGTCATTGAAAATAGGAGCGACAAAAAGCTTCCAGAACAAACAAAAACTAAAGGAATTTGCAAACACGAAACCAGCCCTCCAAGAAATATTGAAAGGGGTCCTCTAAACAAAGAGAGAGCCTAAAAGCAGCAAAGATCAGAAAGGAACACAGACAACATACAGTAACAGTCACCTTACAGGCAATACAATGGCACTAAATTCATACCTTTCAATAGTTACCCTGAATGTAAATGGGCTAAATGCCCCAATCAAAAGACACAGGCTATCAGATTGGATTAAAAAACAAGACCCATCCATATGCTGTCTGCAAGAGACTCATTTTAGACCCAAAGACACCCCCAGATTGAAAGTGAGGGGGTAGAAAACCATTTACCATGCTAATGGACACCAAAAGAAAGCTGGGGTGGCAATCCTTATATCAGACAAACTAGATTTTAAAACAAAGACTGTAATAAGAGATGAGGAAGGACACTATATCCTACTTAAAGGGTCTATCCAACAAGAAGATCTAACAATTGTAAATATCTATGCCCCTAACATGGGAGCACCCAATTATATAAAGCAATTAATAACAAAAGCAAAGAAACACATTGACAACAATACAATAATAGTGGGGGACTTTAACACCCCCCTGACTGAAATGGACAGATCATCTAAGCAAAAGATCAACAAGGAAATAAAGACTTTAAATGAAACACTGGACCAAATGGACTTCACAGACATATTCAGAACATTCCATCCCAAAGCAATGGAATACACATTCTTCTCTAGTGCCCATGGAACATTCTCCAGAATTGATCACATCCTAGGTCACAAATCAGGTCTCAACCGGTACCAAAAGATTGGGATCATTCCCTGCATATTTTCAGACCACAATGCTTTGAAACTAGAACTCAATCACCAGAGGTAAGTCAGAAAGAACTCAAACACATAGGGGCTAAAGAGCATCCTACTAAAGAATGAATGGGTCAACCAGGAAATTAAAGAAGAATTAAAAAAATTCATGGAAACCAATGAAAATGAAAACACAACTGTTCAAAATCTTTGGGATACAGCCAAGGCAGTCCTGAGGGGAAAGTATCTAGCAATACAAGCCTTTCTCAAGAAACAAGAAAGGTCTCAAATACACAACCGAACCCTACACCTAAAAGAGATAGAGAAAGAACAGCAAATAAAGCCTAAACCCAGCAGGAGAAGAGAAACCATAAAGATCAGAGCAGAAATCAATGAACTAGAAACCAAAAGAACAGTAGAACAGATCAATGAAACTAGGAACTGATTCTTTGAAAGAATTAACAAGATTGATAAACCCCTGGCGAGACTGATCAAAAAGAAAAGAGAAATGACCCAAATCAACAAAATCATGAATGAAAGAGGAGAGATCACAACCAACACCAAAGAAATACAAACAATTATAAGAACATATTATGAGCAACTCTATGCCAGCAAATTAGATAACGTAACCTGGAAGAAATGGGTGCATTCCTAGAGATGTATCAACTACCAAAACTGAACCAGGAAGAAATAGAAAACCTGAACAGACCTATAACCACTAAGGAAATTGAAACAGTCATCAAAAATCTCCCAAGAAACAAAAGCCCAGGGCCAGATGGCTTCCCAGGGGAATTCTATCAGACATTTAAAGAAGAATTAATACCTATTCTCCTG
Organism: Zalophus californianus; assembly: GCF_009762305.2. Classification (NCBI taxonomy): domain Eukaryota; kingdom Metazoa; phylum Chordata; class Mammalia; order Carnivora; family Otariidae; genus Zalophus; species Zalophus californianus. Next base: position 92,992,829 of record NC_045602.1, read on the forward strand.
AAACTGTTCCAAAAAATAGAAATGGAAGGAAAACTTCCAAATTCATTTTATGAGGCCACCATTACCTTGATCCCAAAACCAGACAACGATCCCATCAAAAAGGAGAATTACAGACCAATATCCTTGATGAACATGGATGCAAAAATTCTCACCAAAATACTAGCCAATAGGATCCAACAGTACATTAAAAGGATTATTCACCACGACCAAGTGGGATTTATCCCTGGGCTGCAAGGCTGGTTCAACATCCGCAAATCAATCAACGTGATACAATACATTAACAAAAGAAAGAACAAGAATCATATGATCCTCTCAATAGAGGCAGAAAAAGCATTTGACAAAGTACAGCATCCTTTCTTGATCAAAACTCTTCAGAGTATAGGGATAGAGGGTACATACCTCAATATCATAAAAGCCATCTACGAAAAACCTACAGCGAATATCATTCTCAATGGGGAAAAGCTGAGAGCTTTTCCCCTAAGGTCAGGAACGCGGCAGGGATGTCCACTCTCACCACTGCTATTCAACATAGTATTAGAAGTCCTAGCCACAGCAATCAGACAACAAAAAGAAATCAAAGGCTTCCAAATCGGCAAAGAGGAAGTCAAACTCTCACTCTTTGCAGATGATATGATACTTTATGTGGAAAACCCAAAAGACTCCACCCCAAAACTGCTAGAACTCATACAGGAATTCAGTCAAGTAGCAAGCTATGAAATCAATGCACAGAAATCAGTGGCATTCCTATACACCAACAACAAGACAGAAGAGAGACAAATCAAGGAGTCGATCCCTTTCACAATTGCACCCAAAACCATAAGATACCTAGGAATAAATTTAACCAAAGAGGCAAAGGATCTGTACTCAGAAAACTATAAAATACTCAGGAAAGAAATTGAAGAAGACACAAAGAAATGGAAAAATGTTCCATGCTCATGGATTGGGAGAACCAACATTGTGAAGATGTCATGGCTACCTAGAGCAATCTACACATTCAATGCAAGCCCCATCAAAATACCATCCACCTTTTTCAAAGAAATGGAACAAATAATCCTAAAATTTGTATGGAACCAAAAGAGACCCCGAATAGCCAGAGGAATATTGAAAAAGAAAAGCAAAGCTGGCGGCATCACAATTCCGGACTTCCAGCTCTATTACAAAGCTGTCATCATCAAGACAGTATGGTACTGGCACAAAAACAGAAACATAGATCAATGGAACAGAATCGTGAGCCCAGAAATGGACCCTCAACTCTATGGTCAACTTATCTTTGACAAAGCAGGAAAGAATGTCCAATGGAAAAAAGACAGTCTCTTCAACAAACGGTGTTGGGAAAACTGGACAGCCACATGCAGAAGAATGAAACTGGACCATTTCCTTACACCACACACAAAAATAGACTCCAAATGGTTGAAAGACCTAAACGTGAGACAGGAGTCCATCAAAATCCTAAAGGAGAACACAGGCAGCAACCTCTTCGACCTCAGCCACAGCAACTTCTTCCTAGAAACATCACCAAAGGCACGGGAAGCCAAGGCAAAAATGAACTATTGGGATTTCATCAAGATAAAAAGCTTTTGCATAGCAAAAGAAACAGTCCACAAAACCAAAAGAGAACCGACAGAATGGGAGAAAATATTTGCAAATGACATATCAGATAAAGGGCTAGTATCCAAAATCTATAAAGAACTTATCAAACTCAACACCCAAAGAACAAATAATCCAATCAAGAAATGGGCAGAAGACATGAACAGACATTTTTCCAAAGAAGACATCCAAATGGCCAACAGGCACATGAAAAAGTGCTCAACATCGCTCGGCATCAGGGAAATCCAAATCAAAACCTCCATGAGATACCACCTCACACCCGTCAGAATGGCTAAAATTAACAAGTCAGGGAACGACAGATGTTGGCGGGGATGTGGAGAAAGGGGAACCCTCCTACACTGTTGGTGGGAATGCAAGCTGGTGCAACCCCTCTGGAAAACAGTATGGAGGTTCCTCAAACAGGTGAAATTAGAGCTACCGTTCGATCCAGCAATTGCACTACTGGGTATTTACCCCAAAGATACAAATGTAGGGACCCGAAGGGGTACGTGTACCCCAATGTTTATAGCAGCAATGTCCACAATAGCCAAACTGTGGAAAGAGCCAAGATGTCCATCGACAGATGAATGGATAAAGAAGATGTGGTATATATATACAATGCAATATTATGCAGCCATCAAAAGGAATGAGATCTTGCAATTTGCAACGACGTGGATGGAACTGAAGGGTATTATGCTTAGTGAAATAAGTCAATCAGAGAAAGACATTTATCATATGACCTCACTGATATGAGGAATTCTTAATCTCAGGAACAAACTGAGGGTTGCTGGAGTGGTCGGGGGTGGGAGGGATGGGGTGGCTGGGTGATAGACAATGGGGAGGGTATGTGCTCCAGTGAGCGCTGTGAATTGTGTAAGACTGTTGAATCACAGATCTGTACTTCTGAAACAAATAACGGAACATATTTTAAGAAAAAAGAAAAAGAAGAAGATAGCAGGAGAGGAAGAATGAAGGGGAGTAAGTCAGAGGGGGAGATGAACCAGGAGAGATGATGGACACTGAAAAACAAACTAAGGTTTCTAGAGGGGAGGAGGGTACGGGGATGGGTTAGCCTGGTGATGGGTATTAAAGAGGGCACATTCTGCATGGAGCACTGGGTGTTATGAACAAACAATGAATCATGGAACACTACACCAAAACAAATGATGTAATATATTGTGATTAACATAACAATAAAAAATTTAAAAGAAAAGAATATATAAAGAACTCTCAAAGTTCAATAATAAGAAAATGAACTACCCAGGTTAAAAATGAGCAAAAGATTTGAACAGATGCTTCATAAAATATATATATATATACATGTTTGAATGGTGAATAAACACAAGCTGCTTAAAATCATTGATCATCAAGAAAATGCAAATTAAAACTACAACAAGATGTCAGTGCATACCAGTTAAAACTTAAGCAACCCAATGCCCACCAACAGATGAATGGATCAGCAAATCGTGGTTTATCCATGCCTTGAAATCCTACTCAGCAAAAAGGAGGAGGAGGAGGAGGAGGAAGAGGAGGAAGAGAAAAATGATACATTCAGTATTATGGATAAACTTCCAAATAATTATGTTGAGTAAGAGAAGCCATACAAAAAAGAATGTAGTCTGTAGGATTCCATATATATAAAACTCTAGAAAATGCAGACTTAACAGATCAGTGATGATTGCCTGCTGGGGAGGGCAGAGAAGATTTGCAGAAGGGCACAAGGAGCCTTTCTAGGGCTACGGATGAGGGTGTTATCTTGATGGTGGTGTCAGTTTCATGGGTGTAGACATATGTCAAAGCTTATCAAATTGTGCCCTTTAAATAGATGCAATTTATTTTATGTCAATTATAACTTAATAAAGCACATTTTTAAAATACCAGTTTACTTTTGCATGACAAACCTGCAAGTATGCTATTATCAATTTTTTGCAAATGAAGACATGGAGATTCAGAAAGTTAAGTTCCCAGCACACACACGCAGGGGGAAAGGGGCCCTGAAACAGCCAAGTTGTTTGATTTAGTTACCTTGGACAAATCCTTTCATTTTTCTGCAGCTTCTGCATCCATAGGGGCTAGGTTATGTAATCTGGATTGGAAGATAACTAATTTTTAAGGAATAAATTTCAAGTGATTTCTTCATTCGAAGATCTTGTTTTTAATTTCTCAGGTTTGTGGGGAATGTTCACCTATAAAAGGGTGCTTCTCTCCAGCCAGACTAAGGGGGTAGGGAAATCGTCTTCTCCATGATTCATGGAAAGACCACAGCAGATGAAGGATCATCCCCAGAAGCCCCCACGACTGCCTTTTGCCAACTTGGTACAGAGATGCCTGTAAGCAGGATGAATCTCAAGGAAAAAAGGCATATTGTAGCCTCACATCATAAATTTTACAGAGCTGCTTCATGAAAAATAACTTTGGGTCCAGAAACTCCACAAGAAAAATGTCCAACCTGTCTTCAAATTTAGGAAATTTGAAAAGTTTGCATACGAGTAGGTCGAGATTCACTTCGTACATCTTAGTGCTTTAGTGTACTATATTTGGCTAGAAAACTGAATGCCCGCTTTCTGGCAAACCACACAGTATTCATAGGTGTGAGCTCTTAACTGAGCTTTGTCGAGTTGCCATCAAACATATGGGCCGGGTTTCTCTAGTTCTCTTAATAAATAATAAGTAGTTCAGCTTATTAGATGAGTGTTAATATTCCACATCCGGAAAACCAAGAATTTAAAGAGCAATAAGCACTTTGCAGGAAATTAACCCAAAACCCAGCAGTCTGGAATAAGCCAGGTGAAGTTAAGTAAGGCATATGGCTTTTAATCTATTTCTATTATACTGCTTCGATTTACTTTCAGAAAGTCAAGGCTGGTGTTTTTATTGGTGTCTTGAATGTAAGTCCTTTGTCTTTGTTGGGTTCCTCCCCAGAACAGACCCCAGGACAAGGTGTCCGATGCCGGTAGTTCATTTAGGCAATGATCCCAGGAGGCATAGTGGGGGCATAGGAAGAGAGGTGAGAAGTAAAGAAGCAGTCAAGTGTGTGAAAGTGAGCAGGTGACCAACGTGGGCATCTGAGTTTTGGTCCCACTGAGGACCCTCTACCAGACTGCGGAGAACACACCTCAGAACTGGCCCTGAGCAGGCAAACTGGGTATGTGCCAACAGTGCCCAGTGGTTAAGGAGTGCCTCTGGGTGCTTTAACTCCTAAACACTTCTGGCCTGTCCAGTTTGGGGGCTGAGAGTCCTCCCTCATTCATCCAGTGGACACCTTGGGAAAAAGAGATGAGGGATTCCATTGTGCATGGGCCCTTCAGGGTGGCCTGAGGGGATAGGTGCAAGTCACTGATTCATCCCCAAAAATTTGTGTCTGTGTTTATTGGCTTGCCTTATCTACATTTTTTAGATGTCATTTTCTACTAAATTACCTTTATTTTTCTCTCTGTCACATTGTGTCACTGTATCACACTAAAATGTGATAGCAACCTACTGCTGAGAGAGACCTGTGAGTGGTCACACAGACCTGAATTTCTCCTTCCGTTTTAGGACATCTTTGGAGCCATGTAATCCCATGTCACTGAACCAAGTAAGACTCTGACAGAGAAACACACACACCAGTGAAGTAAGCAAGGGAGAGACCCCTCCCCCAAAAAAGACTTGGCTCCATTCAAGGAAGATAGTTGTGTTGGACTTAACTGGGGAGCTCCAGCTGGCTCCACAATATGGCTCACCCCAAGATGGCCAGCATTTCTCTTGATCTGGAAATTATGAAGTCCAGCTTCCATTACCCACACATTACTCCCATGGAATGGGCAGCTTCTGTGGATGCATGTGTGACCACAGTGGGGAAACCCTCAGAATACCTTGATGCAGGACCCAAGGGGGATCCAGCCAGATTGGAGGCTTCAAACAAAACAGAGGTGACCCCTTAAAGGTGGGGACTAGACCCAGAACCTAGAAGAGCACTAACTACCTGGATTTGGATTTGGAAACATGCCTATGGGAGAGTCAGTGACTGCACAGCACTCCAAGCCCCAGTTATAGTCCAAGTACCTAGCAGTCCTCATTCTTGGGACGACCAAGACATCTACCAGGTGTACAGGGACAAAAACAGACCCTGCTTTCAAAGGTCTCACAGTCTGGCAAAGGAACAGGGGGGACCAAAAACCGCTAGAATGCTGGGGCCACAGGAAATCTCTTGAGGGGGAAGAGGGCAAACAGAGGGCTTCCTAGGGAGGTGAGGGCTTATGGGTATTTATGAACTGTGTCTAGGAGGATTTTACCAGATGGGGGAAGTGGGGAGGAACATTCCAGGCATTTGTACATGTGAGCAAAGGCAGAGGGAACTGGAAGTGTAGGGTAATTTTAGGAAAGCAGACCCAGTGCCTGCCTAAGAAAGTAACCGTGGAGTAATAAAAGAACTTGCAATAAGCAATGTCCACAATGGCCATCTGTGGAAAGAGCCAAGATGTCCATCGACAGATGACTGGATAAAGAAGATGTAGTGTGCGTGTGTGTATATATATATATGTACATATATACATATATATATATATATATATAATGGAATATTATGCAGCCATCAAAAGGAATGAGATCTTGCCATTTACAATGACATGGATGGAACTGGAGGGTGTTATGCTGAGTGAAATAAGTCAATCAGAGAAAGACATGTGTCATATGACCTCACTGATATGAGGAATGCTTAATCTCAGGAAACAAACTGAGGGTTGCTGCAGTGGGAGTGGGGTGGGAGGGATGGGGTGGCTGGGTGATAGATATTGGGGAGGGTATGTGCTATGGTGAGTGCTGTGAATTGTGCAATACTGTTGAATCACAGGATCTGTACCTCTGAAACAAATAATACAATATATGTTAAAAAAAAAAAAAAGAAGAAAATAGCAGGAGGGGAAGAATGAAGGGGGGGAAGTCAGAGGAGGAGATGAACCATGAGAGATGATGGACTCTGAAAAACAACCTGAGGATTCTAGAGGGGAGGGCGGTGGGAGGATGGGTTAGCCTGGTGATGGGTATTAAAGAGGGCACATTCTTCATGGAGCACTGGGTGTTATACACAAACAATGAATCATGGAACGCTACATCAAAAACTAATGATGTAATGTATGGTGATTAACATAACAATAAAAAATAAAAAGAAGAACTTGCAATAGATAAACACATCACTATTTTCTGAGTGTTTAAAAATTATCCATTTTTTATATGTTGAATAACATGCAATTCATATGTGTCAATATAGTATGTCATTGTATTTTAAATTAGAGTTATGTGTCCATTATTTTATAGTTGAATAATGACTTTGCAACCCCTTAGAGACTCTTAGTCATTCCCCCAATTCATTCTTTCCTCCTTCCATAGGATCCCTAGGTTTTAGTAGAACACATGGACACTCAGAATAAAGACTAGATTTTTCAGGATGCCATGCAGCTAGCTGTGGGCAAATGAGTAAGCTCTATCCTTGGGTTGGCACATTCCAGGAATACTGCTAGAACATTAACTGGAGCACAACCTTTGCCTCTTCTTCTTGACTAAGAACTCAGGAATCAGAGCCATCATTTCAAACTTGAGGGCCTCCCTTCAGTCCTCCTTCTACTGAATCTCAGACTCTTCAGAGGAGCAATGTGCTGCTGGGTTTCATTGCCAAGCCTTCCATGTGGTGATGACCATGCTGATATGGGAACAAATATCCTGTGCATGCCAACACATGTCCTCTACTGCAGGGTCCATGGGGTGCCATGGGAAACTCTGCCAGTGGAAATTATGGAAGGATTCACAAAGAAGTGACCTCTGAGCTGGAGGACAAATCACAGAAAGCTTTATAGAAGAAGTGGAAGGAAAGCATTTTCAGGTAAGGGTTATACCCTGTACAAAGAGCAGAAGGATAGAAAAACCCAGGGTCTGGCTCAGGAAACCAGATGCATGCATTACAAGGCAGAAGTACCCATGGGAGACACTGTGCCAAGCTCATTCTTAACATGTGTGCAGCCCAGGGCAGGAGTGCAAAGGCAGACCCAACTACTAAACCTCTAAATATGCCAGGGACGATGTCAACCAAGGAAAGAAACAGTTGAAAGGACCTCTCTCTTCCTGTCTGTGTCTACACGGTACACCCTCATAATCATCTAGAAGGCAAGCTTGAGTTTAGAGTTGTTGGACTCCTCAGAGTTCCAAAATGAAGAGAGCCAGGCAGGAAGAGCCAGACCATGGGCCACAGCAGCCCTCTCTTCACCTCGTCTCTTTTCATCCCTGATTTTGTCCTGGACCACAAGGGGCCTCGTACTCATGCACACAAACTCCCCAGGACACACTTAACCAATTCCATCCATACAAACTGCAAATACCTCCAGCAACCAGACCCCAGGTCTATACTGTGTACCCCAGTGATACAGTTCACACTCAGAAGGAAAGAGTCATGTAAGCCTGGGAAGGAAGTTTGGGGTTTGGGGACAGAGAATTGCAGGATCCTGGTACCTTGAGCAGGTCCAGAATTGGAGCATGGCTCTGAACAGGTAACTTTTGTGGTTTCGGAGGCGCAGACACCTCACCCTGGGGGAGGGGCTTCGCTGGAGGAGGCCTAAGGTGGGGCTTCTAAAGCACAGAGCCCAGAAGGGCCCTGGCCCTGGTCTAAGAGCAGTAATTGTATCCTGCTGTAAGCATCCATGTGTTGCTCCTCTTTTTAATGGTTGTTTCCCTGTTAAAACTGGGAGTGTGAGAAAATCATGCTCACAGTTATATTCCAAGTACCTAGCAGAGGGACTGCGTATGTAGTGCACATTCCATGACTGGTGGTTGACTAAGTCACCTAGACAGGTGACTTCCCACTCTGTGTGCTAGTTCAGCTGGTCCTCATGACAAGCCTTAAAGATGAACATTATCATCAACAGTTGACCGATTGTCTTAGTCCATTCAGGCTGCTATTAATAAAAATAGCAGAGATTGGGTGGCTTATAAACAACAGAAATTTATTCCTCACAGTACTGGAAGCTGGAGGTCTGAGATTAGGGTATCAGCATGGTTAAGTGAGGGTATTCTAATTCATAGACTTCTCCTTTCTTCACATGGCAGAAGGGACTGAGCTAGCTTTGTGAGGTCCCTTTTAAAAGGACACTAATCTCATTTATGAGGGCTCCACCTTTATAACCTAATCACCTCCCAAAGGTCCCAAATCCTAGTACCATCACTTGGGGTACTAGGTTTTCCATGTATGAATTAGGGGAAACAAGCATTCATCAGACCATAGCTCTGATGAAGAGACAGGTTCAGAGAAGCCCCATTTGTAGAAAGTCACACAGGCTACAAGTGGTAATGTTCAGATGCAAATCTAGGCTGTCCATTTCCAAATCCCAGTTTCTTCCACTATGGCCCACATAAAGCATTACACAGAGCCACAATCGAAAAATGACTGGATGACTTTACTTGCAAATGGCTGCCTTTGTTTTGTCTGTTTTACAATAAAGAGGGACTGAGTTCCAATTTCCTCTCATCACTTAGACATTTTGACTTATTTTTTTAGGTCCTGGGGCTGTTGAAAAATTAAACTGAGTCGTTGCTGGTTTCTGGCCTCGGTTGCCAGTGTCCACTCCACCCCCTTTCCTGACAGCCTCTGCGGGAGGACCAGAGCCCAGCCACCAACACCAAGAGTTCCAGAGTCAACAGCAAGGATACTCACACACAAAGGGGGATGGCAGCCTTTTTTATTTTCTTAGAAAAATTGCAGAATCTTCTTCAGATAGAGATGCATGTTGGGGTTGCCTTGAGTGTGGTAGGCCACTGTTTGTTGTGAGTGTGTAAAGATAGGATGCTGGGCATCATAAAATTATTCATTACCTCATTTTTAATTAACTGTTTTGAGACAACTTAGAATTAGTAGCCATCAATAAGTGCTTTCTGTTAAGCATTTATCAAATAAAACTAAAACTCCAAATTATTTCCAGTTTAGGAGTAAAGAATGAAAAACATCAGAAAAAAGAAAGTGAAGATATAGATTAGTTTGTTTTCTTTTAAAAATAGAATCATCTCTTTGTGTGCATGTGTTTGTTTGTTTGTTTTTAAGGGGAGGTGGAGGTCCTGGACCAATATTAAAGTTCAATGAGAGAAAAAGCACACTTTAGAACAAGAAATAAAAGTGTAGATTTAATGTAAAAAATAATAATAATTTAAAAAAATAATAAAAATAGAATCATCTGGGTGGGAAAGCTTTCTGTCATCTTCAGCTCCTCTGCCCACCTTGTTCTGGGCATCCACATGGCTTGTTTCAGTGAAGCCTCAGTGCAAAATCCCTCTCAATCCTCTTCTCTTGTTTTATTTTCCATTGCCTCAGCCTAGCTCACACTTTAACTGCCGGCATTAGCTCAAGATCTGTCTCTGTCTCTGCCCCAAGGCCACCAATGCCATATTTTTCTTAAGGAGAGACCTCATTATGTCAGTCATTCCAAATCTGCAATGGTTCCCCATTGCTTGCATCCTAATGTCTTATTATGGCATTTGGAGGCCTCTTTGACTTGGCCTCAAGTCCCTTCCTGTCCGTTGTCCACCACAGTGCCACAGTCAGCCATGCCGCAACCCCATGCTCGTCCTGCGGGTCCCCATGCCTACCGCTCCGTGCTCTCCAACTTTCCTCCCCTGTCCCACTCAAGCCTGTGGAAAGCCTTCTCCTTGTTAGAAACTCAACTCAAATGCCACCTTCTACTCCAGTCTCCAAGCCCGCCTATACTACACTCCTTCCTTTTGACTCCATAGAAATTTGTATGTTTCTGCTTCCTAACTGTCTGTACTTAGAGGCCAGGGGCAGTGGGTGGTCATACCCTATTCTTCCTCGTGTCTAGCACCAGACAGGTGATCAATAAATATATATCTGGGTAAATGTATTAAACAGATGCTGACTGAAATTCTCACTAATGTGTAAATGATTGATAACCTTCTCTCAGGAATAGGGCTAATTTCAGATACAAAGAGGCAAAAGTCCAAGAGATTCAGTCATCTGAATCAGGTTAAAGAGATTAGTTGGAGCCAAGAAGAAACAACTTTTCCAACTTGGGAATGCAGCTTGCCTATGGAAATGGTAGCATTTGGGTGTACCCAGCGAAAAGACTCATTTCCCTCAACTCTGGTAACTCAGATGAGAGAACAAAGTTAATTTTTTCCTACTGGAGATACTTGCCAAGGTTGTGATTTTAAGAACTTTCTAAGCCTTTTATTTGTAATTCAGTTTAACTGCTTTCTAGGGTCTGAGATTTGCCTGCTGGGTTTCCCAGTCCCCAAAGGGTTTTGAAACACAGAGTTCATAATAAAAATTAATGTGTCACTCTTTAGAGGCAGGGGAGAAGGTCAGCTAGTGTGGAACTGGTTATGATATTTTAGCTTAGTAATGGGTCTAGCCAGTGATTAATGAGCAGATCTTAGCTGGCAGGATGAGATACAGTGTCCCCTCTATTCAGTTTTGTTTTTGCAAATGCGGGACGCGTGAAAACAAGACCAAGAGTGACTCTGTGTGCCAGGCATCATGTGGGAGAAGTGTCCTTGCACAGCTCTGCCTGTACCACCTCATTTCTGGCCTGGAGGCTACCTCCTGGGTCTCTCCCTCACTAGTGCCTGCCAATGTTTTTGAATTGTATGGTGGTTTCGTGTTGTGGATAAAAGTCCTGTATTTGCTTGGATGAAGACACCCGATTCCTTTTGCTCTGAGTCCTGGTTTCGTTTACAACCTACCTCTTCAGAGGTCGAAGGTGTATGAACTCACTTTTTCCACCACCTTGTCTCCATGGCATCTTTTCAGGTTGTGGTTGGAAAACCCAGTGACCTCCCAAGTCTGGACACAGACATTTGTTATGACTAATGCACAGCAGCACCCAGAGTTACTTAGGCTCACCTGGAGCAAGAGCATGGGGCTCACCCAGCTGGATGGGGACTCCAAGAACAAAGGCATGATAGTCTGGGGTGGGGAGGTGGTGCTGAGATGCCAAAGTCTGGGAATTGCTAGATGAGTGAAGAAACAGAAAAAATGGACTTTCTCTTCCATGATATAACATTTCTCTCAAGAAATTTAGATAATATAATCTTCTCCAGCTGGGAAATTAGGAAAAGTACAAAGGTGAAGGGGAAAATACCTCTATGACTTATTTTTCCCATTTTATTTCATGATGCAAGATAGCCTTGTTGCCACACTAAAAAAAAAAAAAAGTTTTAAATTAGCACAAGTTATGGCCTTGTGTGTAAGTTATTAACCTAATTACATAGGACAAAATCCACCCACAAATTTTGGGTAGGTTACTCAAACCATCCTCAGATTTTCTGAAGATGGAAAATAACCAACCAAGCAAGAAGGGCTCATGCTGCCAACACTGTGATCAGTGCTGTAACGGACAGAAGAAATCTGTGACATCATGCTTTGGGTTTCTTTTTATGTTTAACAAAGTATATTTTTAATAGTGTAGTATTTGTATGATAACTACCTCCTGCACCGTATGTGAAATTTAATTCACTTCTTGCTTTGATATATTTTAAGTTGTGTTTTTATCTTTATTTTTAAATACCTGTGCATGAGGGTATGTGAGCCTGTCAATGTTCTTTTTTACACAAAATGTTACCCACAACATCTTGCTCAGTTTCTAACTTGTGTAAGGTTGTTTATTGAGTGTATCAGAGTGGTCACATAACCCAAAGACATCTGTGCATAAGCCAGCTAAAGACCAATGAGGTGATCTAGCTCAAAAGGCTCAGCTGGATAGGGTGGATAGTAATTACCTCAGCCAATCACATGAGAGTACAGAGACCAGAGAATAGAAAAAATGTTGGCAAGGAAGAATATTCAAGTCACTGTTGCTGCAGAGCAACACGTAGAATGTACTGACATAAAACCACCATTTTATTATACTTATGGATGATACGGGTCATAAATTTGGAAAAAAATGCAGCAATAAATGACTTTTCTCTGTTCCACAGCATCTGACTCCTTAGGTGAGAAGACAGATAGTTTGGGGGTACCCTGACATCTGGGAGCCAGAATAATATAAAGGCATTTCAATGTCTGGCAGTTGATTTTAGCTATCTGTTGGGACGTCTCTGGAGCTGTCAGCCAAAACACTTAAATATGTCTTATGTCTGTCTATGAGCTAACTTGAGCTTCCTCACAGTATGGCAGCTGGGTTTCCTGAATCAATGTCCCAATAAAACAAGATGCAAATCCATGACATTTTTATGACCTCATCCCATAAGTCATACAGCAACCACTTCCAATGAGCTCTGTTGGCCAATGAAGACACAGAGTTCTGCCCAGTTTCAAGCAAAAAGGACAGAGACCCCACATCTCAATGAGTGGAATTTCAAGGTCACGATGTAAGAAGGGCCTGTAGGTTGGGAACTACTGTTTAAAAAAATCACAACACACAAAGAATGGAAAGAAACAAATATTGCAGGGTGTTTATTTCTGGTTGTGGCACTATTAGAAATATATCTTTTCTTATCTGTTTTTCTAATTTTTTACAATGACTACACATTGCTTTTGTGATGAAAAATGGGTACTTTATATTAAAACAAAACTCTACATACTAAGAGTAGCAAAAAAAATGAGAAGCTGGTAAAGAAGAAAACCCTAAAAGGCAAGGCTACCCTTGCTTTGAATCTTATTTTTTTCAAATATAAATAAATATATTGATGCTGCATAGTTGGAATTTTCCAAAAAACAAACAAACAAACTTACTCTAAGATGAGGATTTGGGTGCAAGTGGTTTATTTTGAGAGGTGATCCCAGGAAGCACTGTAGGTAAATGGAGGAAGTGAAATAGAGAAGAATAGGACCAGTACCAGTGCATTACGCTTAAGCTATCAATGAGAACAACAGAGGCTCGATCCCACTGGGGACATCTGAAAGACTGTGTAGAATCTGAAGCATAAGGAAACTATTCATTTACTAGCTCCCCTCAGTCATCTGTTGAGAGTTGCTCCCAGGATGTAACTCCCAGGGCTTGTGCATATGGGCTGAGCATCTTTCTGCAGCCAAGACAATCTTCACACAGTGGTGCTCACCATAAGAATACATAGGAACACGGAGGGCCCTGGTAGCATCTGCCATCAGTGTGCATAGATTTAGTTCAGAACTAGTATTTTCACCGTGGATGCTTTTATTAGCACAGATTAAAGGTGAATGTCATCAAGCAGCTATTTCACAATATGTTAAGGTGAGGTGAGTTAATATCTGAAACCATAGGGGGAAAGATTATAATTAAATTATGACAATATTACATACTTTAAAGAAGACAAATGCATCTTTGGTTCCAACAAAGAATCTTTCAATTTAACACATGTGAACAGAGTTTGGATACCTATTCAGATGCATCTGCCCAGTTTACAACATTCACCCACTGGCGCAGAGGAAGGCACACGAACTCAACCCCCAGAGAGTCAATAGCAAGAACATACCTCCTGATACCATTCTGTCCTGGAAAAAAAAAAGTAATTTTTTTTTTAGTATTAACAAATCATGGTAACAAACCAGTGTAAATCTTGTTGGCATAAGATTCTGATTCCCACACTAAAATGGGCTACCTATTGAAAGAAAAGGTGGCTGTATAACTTTATAAAATTAGGAATAAGATATTTAAAATTTTTGTCATGGCCCTGATAATACTTTTTCAGTAATTCCATGTGACTCACTCCAGTGGGACATCTCAGCTGTATACTCATTACCGTGAATGGCCCAAACCTCCCACTTTAGTGCTGAAATGCCATGGTGATCAATGCAGAAGATGGTGGTCTGCTTGGACTTTCTCAGAAAATGAGCTTAAAACAAACAACTTCATTACCAAAAATGTGACTCTTTTCCAACACTTCATTTTCTTCACCTGGCAGAAAAGGAAGTATATGACCTACTATGGTACAACCACATCCAAATGGTGCCACAGAATACTAAGAAATATACAGCCATGTCACTTCCTTTGACCAATGGGATGTGAGCAGACATGGTACAGCAGATGGTTGAAATGCACTTGTATGATCTGGTTTTCCCTCTTGAGCTTCTGCCATCACCATGAGAAGAACCAGAGGATTAGTCCTATCGCACTGGAAACAAGATGAGGGGCATGTGGAGCACAGCTACTAGGCCAACCCCAATCTTCCATAGAAGCCAACCCTCAGCCAATCCATAGACATGGCAGCTAGATACTTATTAATGTATGCTGCTGAGATTTTGTAGTTGTTATGCAGAATTTTTCTGACATAGTTAACCAATACAGTGCCTAAGAAGGAACACTACAAAACTGAAAAGTTTAATATAGCATCATTAAGTAATTTTGCCATGATGTATATGATATAAAATACTCCCTTATTTCCCATACAACAGTTTATATAATGTGTATTTTCTAGAAATCTTCCATTTTTCACTAATGCTTCTGTAAGGAGAAAATGTATTGAGTTTCACATCTGAGGACACAGATCTAGGTGCTGGGACACAAGAGCCAGGGTAGAAGAACTCTTGAGTAAATACATTCCCCAAGAGTGTACAGGTTTCTTAAGAAGGACCACTATTTCCCTAGCCCACAAAACTAGGGATTTGTGATACTTTTAATTCCAAGCATTACAGATTCCCTGGCTGATAGCAGCTGTTCAACAAATGTGTTCAATTTCAAGTCTTACCAAAAATGAATGAGGAAATTAGAGAAGATATATAGCCTAATGGTTAAGATTAGAGGCACATGAACAACCCTGCCAAGGTTCAAACCCAGCTCTGTCAACTATTACATTGAACCAGTTATAATCTAGCTCAATTTCTTCAACTGTAAAATATGAATAATAGTGGTTTCTTCTTTGCATATCTTTTGGGGAGGATAAGCAAATGTAAACATGTTAACCATTTACATATAGAAGCATTTATACATTTATATATGGTTGAGGAAGGCACAGATACCTTCCCTATTAGATTGCAATAGGCCATGGATGAACCCTGGCACCAGGAACATAAAGATTACTTACTCATGGTGGCCTGGAGATAAAGTGCATATGGAAATAAAAGCACTGGGAATCCAAGAAACTGTACAATTAATTACTATGAAAAGTAGGGTACTTATAAAGAGTCAGAGGCTATTTCTGATAGCAACACAGAACATGCACAGGAAAAAGGAGAAATTAAAGCTAAAAATATGTACTTGAAAGCATGCACGGTGCTATAGACTGAATTGCATCCCCCCAAAAATTCATATGTTGAAACTCTAACCTCTGTGACTTTTTTGGAGATAGAACTTTTAGGAGGTAAAGTTAAATAAGGTCATAAGAGTGGAGCTCTGATCTGATCGGATCAGTGTCCTTCTAAAAAGAGACACCAGAGCACTCTTTCTCTCCCTCTTTCCCTCTCTGTTTATGACATAATTTGTCATGGAAAAAGTTTGACCTCTGACCCCATCCAAGAGGCATGAGCTTCTAATATGTCCACAGCCCCTCAGCAGGAAATTTTAACTCTAACTTGAGGAAACAAAACCATCATTTTCATCATTATCATCAACCTTAGCTACAGTGTCCAGACCTGCACCATCCAATATGTTAGTCACACGTAGATCTTTAAATTTAAATTATTTAAAAGTAAGTAAGACTTAAAATGCATTTCCTTGGTATAGCTAGTCACATTTCAAATCTGGTGGCTGTTCTTTTGGGCCACAGAACACTCCTAACATCACAGAAAGTTCTATCAGACAGTGTTGTGCTAGGTGTCTACTGCATGCAGCCATTTTCCACATGTTAGGTCACTTCATTCTCACAAGAGACCTGTGAGGAAGGGTCCATTGGTGCCGTGTTATATGTGTAGAAACTGAGGCTCAGAGGCCAGCAGGAGCCCTCGGTGTCTTAGCCATGTTTTCCTAAATGCGTTGTTGATGGGTACGCACAGATAGTGTATCCCCATGCCCAGGCAAACTTTCTCCCACATTGTAGTCTGGGAAAGAAATTAAGGTCTGAACTCCCACCCTTCCCCCATTAGGACTGCCAAAGGCACCGCCTGAAGCTACAGTCCAATTTCCACTTCAGTGTTGTGGAAGAAAAGGGAAGGGAGCATTATCATTTTTCGCTAAAGTAAGTCATTCTTCCCCAACATTCCCACCAGAACCATTCTGGTGTGTTGGGGTTTTTTTTTTTTTTTTGTTCTTTTTTTTTTTTTAATATGTGGGGTTAATCTGGTCAAACCCCAAACATGTTTTTCCATATGCTTCTCTTTCCCCTTTTTTATATTTCCTTTAAGTACAAGTGCTAAATCAGTGCCATATCTTTATTAGTTTTACACTGATGTTGTTGACATTTTTGAGAGCTGTTTGATGTCTGAGAAACTCATGAACCTTTTATTTGCTCTTTTGAAACTTTAAAAAAAGTCACTGCTAAAACCTTTTTAAAAGTCTTTAATACAACCAGAGAAGGACTATGTTTGTATGCAAGTAAGCCACCTTGTACCCAAATATATTTCAACTGAGTCTGAAGATTCCAGTCTCCTATACATTATTTATTAAGGTGCTATTAGTCCATGTAGGAAAATATTCGCTGTTATATTCTCCTGACTGCATTCCCACTCCTCAGAGCTATGGGAAAGAGCAAATGGAGGCAGTGCCATGACCAAGCTCATCTCTACAGTCAAATCGGTTGGCTCTTTCCTCTCCTGACCCCACTCTGTCCCCATCACAAATTCTCCAGGACATCTGATGCAAGCAGTAGAGAGGGTCACGTGAGCTACAGCTGAGCTCACCGGAATGATTTGTGAGCCTTGGTATTTGCACATATGTGGTCATGCGGGACCTCTCTGGCCGGGCCAGCCATTTTCCCCCACATCTGCTGGTTAATCGGAAATCCAAATGTACAAGACAGCACTGGGGACAAGAGGGGGGAACATGTGACCCACTCTGGAGAACTCACACTGGAAACAAAGAGTATGTGACACTGATGTTAGCTCTTTCCCAATAAATGAAATTTACAAATGACATTTATGATGCTTCTTTTGAGTAAAAACCATGGCACTCACTCAGCATGGTCTAGCAGATGGCAGGTGAGTGAGCCTTCCCATTTGGAATGCTTAGTCCCATTTGTTACTGTTGCCATGGCAATCTGTTCCCCTCTGTCTGCTTCCCAGCCCTCACCTTTGTATTTCTGTCTTTTTGACTTTCTTCTACCTATTCTTCTCTCATTCTTTCCTCCCAACTTCAGCTTTCCTGTGTCTCCAAATCCCAGGAGAAGCCTCAGAGTTAAATTCTGGGTGGGCAGACACATCTGAAGCCTCTACCCAGGCTCTAAACCCCATTCTCTGGTGACAGCCAGGTCCTTTCCTGTGGACTCTCTTAAAAAAAAAAACACAAAAACACTCTCTTCTAAAAAAGGGTAAAGTTAATTAAATTTGTCAAAACTTTAGTATGCAATACTTTTCTGGGGAGACAGAATGCTGAGAAAGAGTAAGAAATGGCAAGAAGGTTAAAAATAAACCTATCCCAGCTTCAGTTTTGACCTAGGGCTTGCTGGCACTGGTGAAAAGCCATACTTTTAGATGGTGCTGCCCTTACAACAAAGATTTCATCACACCCATTTTTGCCAGGATGCTTAAGTTTTCAAGGAACACACAGGGTCCTAACAAAGAAGAGAAGGCATTAAAAACATCTTGGAGAATCCCAGCATCTTGTAAGAAGAAGCAAGTCAGAACAGGAAGCGATCCAGACACACGTGACCTGTTGCTATTCTAGAGAAGAGAAAAGAAAGAAAAATAAAAACTGTTGGCAATGATTTCAAATGACATTCTGTTGTGGGCAAAGTGGTTGATCAACCCGTATTCACCTGTCTAGCTATCCGTGTTTTACAGCCTGGCCATGCTCACTAACGATTTTTAACATCACCCCTGGCTCAGGCATATTAAAAAAAAAAAAAATACCATTCTGTTTGCCTTAAGCACAATCCAGTACAGTGGTTGGAATATTCAGGCTACAGAGAAGAGAAAACACAACCAAAGTTGATAGAAACTATGAGGAAACAGTGGTCTCCTGTCCTGAAGGGCTTTGGGACTAATCCACAATGTTATCAAGAACTCACTTCTTCTCTCCTCTCCACTTGGTCATCCAGCATCCACTCCACCTTAAGCCCGGTTCTCCTCATGGTCCAACCATCTGGACTTTGTACCTCCTGGCTATGTGTAGTTGGGGAGAGATGTAGGATTGCTTCTGGAAGCTCTCTCAAAAAAGCAAAGGGAACCTTCCCAGACACTCACAGCAAAGCTTGCCTTGCAGATCATCAGCCTGGATCCCATCAGGTGCTTTCTCCTAGACCACTAGAAGGTAAGGGCTATGGGATTACCCTTAGGCCAGTCAGGCTTGCCACAAACCTGGAGGTGGAGCCAGTTCCCAAGGCAAGAAGGGGAGAGTGCAGAGCTGAGGACGCAGGGGTCAGCTAGGAAGGAGGAAGGAGGGGATGCCACCGAGTAGGCACCCAGCAGCATCCACTGCCTGTCATAGTTCCATTATGTCCACTTCCTGGGGTCAGGGTAATGTCATTCTCTCAGGACCATAGGGTCTACTAGACCTTGATTCTCAGTGTAGTCCTTGAACCTCAGGCTATCCCTTTGTCTGCAAAATGAGTACAGAAATTGAGAGGAAGCATTTAGCCACTTTGACAGAGTAATTTCATGCTTGTAGAGTTTAATAATAACAAAATTTGGGCTTGTATCTTGCATGTCTTTGTCTTTTTATTTCATTTTTCTAGTAATTTGATTTTATTGTACTTTACAAAAGTACTGGTCCATGATGGATTTTTTTTTTTAACTTAAAAGCTGGTCCTCTACCACAGACTCTTGCTTCTCCACTATGGAAAGTGCTGCGTTAGACAAAAGCCCCAAGGTCAGGAGCCATGCCTGTCTCCCCATGGCAGCCTTAGTAGCTAGGACAGTGCCTGACACAGAGTTGGCTCTCAATATTTGTTTACTGAGTAAATGAACAAGGGACCCAGCTGGGACTGAAGTCCAGGTTTTCAAATTCCAAATCCAAAGCTGCCTCAATAGTGCCATATATGTGCTGAGAAGGTAAATATGTCACCTGATCCCAGGAGTCTTTCTGGCCTATAAAGTAGCAAGTGACCTAATCTGGAGACAGAGTCAAGAATGTCTATAAAAGTGGTTTTAATCTCTGCTGGGTAGGAGGTTATGAACACGAGGGATGCGCTGGAAGTGCTGCCAAGCCCAGCCTCTGGAAAGGCCCCGATCCTCCTAGGAGGAGCTCCCTAGGGATTGCAAAGCAACTTTTGGGCTGGGGGAGGGGGTATTCTGTTTCCCTGTTGGAATGAAGCCAGTTAGTTCCTCCAGAACTGAGAGAGAGCCAGGCAGACTTCTTTAAAAGTCACATTTGCATTTGTGAAATGTGTGTAGTGGGGGAAGGGAGAGATGTCTTCATAGTTCCGTTGAGAATTATGGAAATGGCCTTTATTAAGTTTGAGACTATCCTCTTCATTCCCATGCAGGACTTAAGAATCACCTTCTAGAGACCTCCATGCCAGCTCATTATACCACTCAGTCCCCTATTTTATATTAAAATACCAACGTGGTGTAGAAAAGCCAATGATGCATTGTCTTTGACCTTATAAAATAATATTTTTAATAACCCTTTCTCCAGAAAAAAGAAAGAAAAGCAAAGCATCCTGGCCAGCTGTGAGGTGTTCTCCACACAACCTGCCCAGGTGCTCAAGGTCCATCGGCAGCAGGGCCAGCATTTGCTGAGGCACAGGTCATCACTTTCTTTTTCTTTTTAAATGGAAACAGTAACATCACTGCCTGCTTGGGAAACCTCGCTGATCAGGAAAGAAAGTCGTTTTCTCTCCCGTCACAGAAAGCCTAGATGAAGTGGGGAGAGCTGTGCAGTAGGGGGGAAATGGGAATTTCCACACACTCTTCTTACCAAAACCTCTTTATGACTCTCTGTGTCCTTTAATCTATTTGCCCTTAAACATGGGGGGGGGGGGGGCGGAGACAATGTATTTACATGAGTAAACAACTACTTTCATTTCAAATACGGGTTTAATCTGTTTACTTAAAGGATTTAAAACAAATATTTCAAAAAGCCTTCTAAGTTGCCAGCTATCATTTTTTTTCCCTTTAATGAAAAGAGTGGCCAACTTTTGGAGTACACATTGAATTCGTTTACAGATAATTAAAAAGCAGACGTTTCAGGATGTGAATATTTAATCACAGCACCGGACTGGGTCCATTTCCACTGAGTCGAGGGTGCTCATTATGCAAAATGCTTCTCCCCTACACACACACACACACACACACAGACACACACACACACACACACACACACACGTCATACCCTACATACTAAAGGAACTGTAATAGTTTCAGTGTTTAGCTTTTTTGTTTTTTGGAAATTTTATTTTATTTTATTATGTTATGTTAGTCACCATGCAATACGTCAAGTCTTTTTTTTACTTTGGTGTAAATGAAGTTTGTGGAACCAGAGAAGGATACAGGAAGTACTTTGGGTGACCAGAGTGTCTCCTGTGATTACATTTATGTTCAAATTCACTGAGATGGATCACATGGAGGAGTATTGGCGTCACTCTGCATGATTTGCTTAATCAAGTGTTCAAGAGAAATCCATACATATAGTTATCATTTTTCATATTAGTATCATACCAATGACTTTTCTAATCTTTTCCAAAATATGTTTTTTTATAAGTAGAGTTGGTATTCTCAGGATTTGTATAAATCATAAATTATATAGCAAATTCAAGAGGGAAAGAGGAAGACAGGATTTCTAACCTCTCTTATAGATTTGAGAGTTCATGTGGCATTGTATCCAACTCAGAGCCTGACATAGACAAAATGCTGAGCAAGTGTTTGTCTAGTGATATAATTGTGTTGGGTCTCAGCCGCCATGTGTGAGGAAACCCAGACCTCATGAAGAGGTCACCTGTAGGTGTTCTGGCCACAATCCTGATTCCAGCCACCAGCCAGCATCAACAACCAGACACATAAGTGAGTGAACTTTCAGATGGTACCAGCTCCAGCCTTCAAGCCATCTCAGCTGATCCTACATGGAGAAGAAATGATCAGTGCCCAAATTGCAAATTTCTGAGGGAGATAAGCCACTAAGTTTTGCATCATTTGTAACTCAGCAATAGATAACTGGGACAAGTACCTCTTGGTTTGCCTGTTTTTCCACTTAGACTGTAACTGTGCTGTGTTTATTGCAAATTTACTTTCCCCTTCCACCAAAGGAAAACAAATATCCTAAGGCTGCCTTATCCTAGGGGGGTCATAGAGATTCTCTCATCACACGTTGTAAAGTTCAGTGGAATCCTAAGAAAAGTGTGCTTCCTGTTGGCAGCTTTTGCTAATAGAGTAGTTGGTTTTTTCAGGAAGCCAACTGTATTTCCTCACTCCCAGTTATTCTCTCCTTGGATAGTGCAAACCAGAAGGATAAGTAGGATAATGGAAAACAACTCCCATGCCAACATCCCTGATTTAGTAAAGGCCAGCCCTCAGTAAATCTGCTGGAAGGATTTTTGTCCCTGCTCTCAGTCCACATCCCTGGAAGAACCCTATAGAATCTTCCTTTCCCCAACCCAGGAGACAGCGGGAGGCAGTGAAGTCACCCAGTCCCCACTACTATCGTGTTTCTGACTCACAGACACATGCACCCCACCTTATACTCCTCAGCTGTTTAACAAGGGTTCTGTGTGATGCCAGTTCTCTCCATGGCCCTTATTACCTGATGCCCTGACTTTGGGGAACAGAAGAAAGGAATCAGGCATAGAGTGGCTGGTAACTTTGAAATGAAGGTAGTTTTCTATAGTAAGAGCTAAATAGGCTAAATGTGATCCCAAGTAGCAGGTGTGTCATTGGAACTCAGAACACACTTCCCTTTGGAAAAAAGCAAGTTCTTTATAAGTGAACTTTGGGAGCACAGTGCAGTCACATGGTAGGTGCTTACCTGCAATCCTCACCCTCTCCTGAGAACGTAAATGATATCAAGGTTTTACATCACATCACACATGTTATATGATATTATACTGCTTATGTCAGTGTAAGCTGCTTGAGGGGGAAGCTCCATGTGACAGCCGTCTCTCTGACCCATACATGCTAACACTGGCCCTGGAACACAGTAGATGCTCAACTAATGTTTGAAGAAAGAAGGAAGATGTCAATCATGGTGACAGAGACCCAATAAAAGTATTAAGCCACTCCTGCATAGGACAGCTCTACTGCAAAAGCTTTCAAACTGGGGCACCTGGGTGGCTCAGTCAGTTAAGTGGTTGCCTTCAGCTCAGGTCATGATCTCAGGGTCCTGGGGTCAAGCAGAGTGGTGGGCTCCTGGCTCAGTGCATAGTCTGCTTCTCCCTCAGCCCCTCCCCCACCAGTCATGTGCATGTGTGCTCTCTCTCTCTCAAATATAAATAAAATCTTTAAAAAAAAGTTTCCGAACTATAAGCAAGTGATGCATTTGTCACCTTGCAATGTGGTGAATCAGAGAGGTCCTATCAATCTAAAATTTCCATCACTCCTATCCTGCTTTCCTCTGGCCAGCAGAGGTAAGCTTGTGAAGGGCCTAACCACTGCAGCAGTGAGGCCAGCACTCGGCCACATAACAGGCATTAAACTTTTATATAGATTCTGTTATTAAACTAATTTACAGTATCCAACAACTATGTGTTAAATTACACATAAGTTCATAATCTCCAGAAGAGCAAAATTATCTTATTTATTGTGTGTGTGTATGTTTGTGTGTGTGGTTGAAATGAGGGTGGGGCAGGGGCAGAGGGGAGCTTGGGGAAAGAGATGAGTATAGAATCCATAATTAAATTTAGACAATCTCACAATCCAGACTCCACACAATCCAGAGTTTCCCTCTGCATTATCAGCCCCGGGAGTAGAGGCCTTTGGTGTCAGGCCACATCCCTCTGCCTGCCACTGATTCCAGCCGCAACAGTACACAGGCATGTGCCTTAGGCTCAGGGGTTTCTCTGCTCACTGGATTCACTCTTCTAGATGTAGAAAAAGATAAGGCCCCTTCAGTCCAACAGATAAGTGCTCCAGCCTCCTGTCATTCAGACAGAAATCCAGAGGCCCTGATGTGGTGGATCTGCTGTCACACACAGCAGCAATCTCAATAATGCACACTTATTTGAGTATTTCTCCTGCCCTGCCTCAGTCTCCCCACTCCATCCTTCCTGCTTCCTGGGGTCACTGCCCAAATAACTCTCTGCACCCAACTCCTTGTGTCAGGCTCTACTTTCAGGCAACCAAACCAAGCAGGTGAGAATCTCAGCAGGTCAGAAAGTGGCCCCAAAATGAGACATGACATAAACAAATGTGTGCAAGAGAAATTATGAGTCTGTATCCAGTTCACTCAGCTTTGTGGCCTTGAGCAAGTCATTGAGTGACACTCAGCCTCAATTTCCTAATCTGAAAATGGGAATTTTAGATTAATAATGTCAAAGATTCCTCCATGCTCTAAAATTGTGGTATATCTTTACAAATTATTAGGAAGATCTTTTTCCTTGCTGTGAAGGGCCTCATTATTTTAACTATTACTACTGAACATGTTATACTTTTCAAAACCACCTACACTAAGCCACGTTGGACAAGAGCATATTGGCACCATGAACAGGAGAATGAGTTATTGCAATAAATGCAAAACTCTGCTCTAGAAACAGATTGGGAAGCCATTTTCTCTCTTGGTACCATGTTAATGAAATAATTAGATAAGATTAATTTCCTCTTAAACAAAAGTGACCAAATCTGAGTGCAACTTTGTGTTCCAACGTACTCATTAATGTTCGAGAAAATGTTGCGGCTATTATGGGGATATGTCCAAAGCATGCACCATAATCTAGAAAAATAGAATAGATAAGGGTATTAATACAGAGTGCCATCAGAGGTTAACATGTCACATGAGCTTGAAGCACTGGCATTTTTAAATTAATTATAATATGTACACTTAGAACTGCCTTGAATATTAGGCTTGTCGATTGAGTATGAAAAAAATAAAAGCCAATCTACTAAAACTCATTTCAGTGAGTGTCCAAGTGATAGAGCTTGTAAGTCACTAGGCCTATGATATAATACCTAAAGATATGTAACCTGTGGTGAGTACCTGATATCATATAATTTAATATGGAGACGTATGGAAGACCCATAGACCATACAAATCAAACAATAGGTATATGTCTTTGGTTTTTCTTTTTTAATCGTAGTATGTATCTTGTTAAAACATAGCAACTCTGAAACTTCTTACCAAAATAAATTATATGGATCTGGGCAGTTAGAGTATTAATGCTATTCTTCAAAAAAAGAAAAAAAAGTGATGTCGGGTTAATTCACTGACACCTCCATAAGGTTCCAGGACAAACCGCTCTACAATTGCTTCTCTCACAGCCTGTACATCATCCCCATCCCAAGGCAATATCCTCTGTGGAATCAGGAGGGAATTAAGATGCTTCTTAAAGAAGAGCCAGACACCTCCTGAAGGACTACCAGCCACAGGCCCACCTCTGAGCTTCGTGGGCCCCACCATCTCAGTGAATAAAGACCAGTTTTGTTGTGTTTGGTTTTGACCAATGCAAACCTGAATCAGAGGCATTAGCCCCATCATCTGGTCAGCCCTTCTCAACAGACAAGATAAAGCCCCTTAGTCTACATCATGGAGGGTTACTTCCTAGCTGTGTCTGACTTTTGTCTCCTTTCTAGCATCTTGGCCTCATCCCTGGCCTGGCATTCCCCACAACCTGCATCCAATGAGTAGGACATTTACTCTGGACCATCCTCCTCCCTGCCTGTCTCGGGATCAGCTCCGTTACATGGACCCCAACCCTGTTCTCACAGTGTGTCCAAGCAGATCCACCCACTCATCATGTGTCTCAGGGGAACCCAAGAACTCTAGAGTCCTCCTGCGTGGCAAGTGTAAGCCCAGAACTCAAGATGCTGAATTTCTAATTTAGCTGGACTACCACCTCACACAGCAGCACACAGTTCACAGCCCTCAGTCTCAGATTCCAGTTCTGCACTCACTACACATCCTCAGGCAAGTTCTTTAGCCTCTCTATGCTTCAGTTTTCTTACAGGAAAATGGGAACAATAATAGTGTCTCCCCACTAGGATGGTATGGAGATTAAATGAGCGAATGTATGAGAAGTTTCTACAGAATTTGTCAGGTGGCAAGAAGGCATTTTCCTAATTGAGTCATTTGGGCCAAGATGACCTTGAATGCCCTTATAGTAATGAGATTCTTATCAAAGTGACTTGAGGTCAAGCAATAGCAAGAATCCTGCTGCCAGCTCTATGAGAGCACCTCTTAGATGACATTGGGGAGACCTGTCCCACCTATAACTTGCCTGGGAACTGCCTTTCTCTCAGCCTCTACAGAAAGCATGTGTTTATATCATGTGCGTCGCTCCCTCCTCCACCAAAAGGAACATGGTGGGTTATAAGAACAAGTTTACAATTCAAGCACTAATCATCAACAAGTTAGTAATTAGTAGTTCCCATTTGATAATAGGATCCAAAAGACACCAGGACTATAAGAGACAGGGATGAGCTATAATATATATTTTATAGACTATTATAGAATAGACTGTGGTGGCCAGGTCCAGCCACGATTCCTCACAGACAGGCAGAGAATGTGTGTCTATGTAGAGAAATAGGGAGCCGAAGTAGAAATGCCATTGGGTTTCAGAAAAAGAGAGGCAGAGAGCCGAGATTGGGACAGAGACATAAAGCCAGAGGGAGAGTAGTGGTTGGGGACTCTGATGAGTTCCTAGTTCCTAGAACAAGTTCCCATCAGGCTCTGCTCTTCCCTTTTTCCCTGAGCTGTCACCATGAGCCTTCAATACACGAGTATGCTTGTGTAGAGTTCTGTTCCTTAACATCAAAGAGCTGGAAAAGAAGACTGCTTTATAACCAGTGCTTATCTCAGGGCCTGACATGTAGTAGGACCTAAACAATTATTTCTGGACTAGATGGACCAAGTAAACATATTTGATGCCCATACCTACTGACCAATCCATTGCCTTCTTCAAGCTACTAGAAACAAGGACATTGCCCTTAGCTGTTTTCTGTCTTCCTCTTCTCACTTTGTTAGTACCCCAGTCACTTTTGGGTACTAGGATGACAAAATAAAATATTGTAATGTTAAAGGAGGAAACACTTGATCCTAATTCATAAAGACGCATTTGGTAGACAACAGACAAATCCAGCTCATTAGCTATATATATTTAGTCCTCTTTCATCCCAGCGAAATTTTCTTTTGAACCAATCTGATGAATATTTGACTCTCCAGTACTACACACAAAAATACATTGGTGACACCTTCAGAATGAAGAAACTACTTCCCTTCCTCAAGAATTTCACTCCTGTGTGATCACTGTTTTCAGACAGGTAAATTCTTCTGAGCCTTTCAGAAGCTAGAAAAGTTTCTATAAAAGTGCCTAAAGAAAGTGGGAATCAATAGCAAAGCGATCTTTCAGGAAAAGATTGGGCTATAAAATGGTCTGGAGATACAAGTAAAATCCAAGATTAATTTATGTTCAACTGTGGTTTATATAAAATAGGCAGAAAATCTCAAGTGACCAGGAATTTATGAATTGTAGCTACTTCCTGATTCCAGCAAATGAAAAGACTCTCTTCTCACAACTGAGCTCTGGATCCTCTTCCTTTTGGGACAATGCCACTTCTCTCAGGCTATGGAACTGTTTTGTAAAGTGGAGGTGCTGGGTTCCTCTGGACTGGCAGCTCAGTTGATTTGGAGAGCAATCTCAACTTTGAAAGCCTAACAACAATTAACAGCCATAGTAACAGTAACAGTAACAGTAGTGATGGAATGGCACATACAGCGCTTACTCCCTTGTTCTGTGCCAGACTCAGGCTATCCATAGTGCTATCACCCTCCAAAGCCCCTTCTACTTGTGCCAAGCCCCCACAGACTTTTCCCAACAGGAGCCAATGTTGTAGCTGGACCGGTCCTTTTCGTTCTTATTATGAATGTAAGATGCACCATCAGGGAACTTGGAAAAGTTCCTGTAACTTTGTTACAGGTTCTGGAGGATACACTGTACACCCATGGCTGCACAGTGAAGTGAGAAAAGGAGTGGTGAGCACAGACCCGGGGCTCTGCCTTTGAGGGTTGAGGGTGGGGTGTTTAGGATTTTCTGGGTTTATTCTTACTTGGTGGATTTAAAGCTTAAGTGTGGGACTTAGGGTACAAGAAAGGACAAACGGGGTCCCTCACACAATCAGACATCCAGGTCACTCAGAGTTTTCTGAGAGGGGAACTTCATGGGTGGGGCTCCCTGGCTCATTGTCTTGGTGTGTAGCTGGCATTGTGTTTATTCCAGATGGCTATGTGGAAGTGAATATCTCCACAAGCAAAAGCTTAATGTCAGGCACTTAACCAACAGTCAAAAGAGCTAGTTGTCAGGCACTCACACTTCATACCTGCCAGAAAGACTACTCTCATTTAATCATCACAAAATCTGTATGAAAAACCATATAGAAACTTCCCCCATTTCATGGAGCAGGACAAAGAGTTTAAGTTTAAGAAATGGAGAGAGTTGGACTAGTTTAAATATTCCAGCTTAATTTTTAGATGGCAAACACCTCAAAACATAGTTTGCACTAATACCTCGGCTTTTTAATTAACCAGCTACTTTGCATCCCCCTCTTCCCTTGTGCCACAGATAATTCAGTTTGACAACATTAAGACAGGGAAACCAAAGGGACCCCATGAAAAAGTGTTTTTTCCCTTTTTTCCTGCTTCTATTCTTGTTAGGACGTATACCCCTGCCTTATACGTGCTTTATAGAACAAATAATATATGTCCTCCTTGTAAAGGTAAAGATTTAATGATTTCTTTGGAGTCTTCTGGCACAACAGATAACATATCAGGAGTGACCGGTTGGGTCATCATGAACATTTTCCAAGAGCGCTGATACATCAAGACCCCTGGCTCCGGGGCATAAGGAACTTATGGAGAACACCTAAACACTCATCTTTGTTCCCAGATTACTGAGAAGACACTGCACCAGACCACAGTTCTCAATACAAACCCTGGGCCCCAAGCAAAGATAAGACTCACTCTTTTTTCCTTTCTCAGTCTCCCATATGCTCTGTCCATATTTATACTCTCCCTAAATCTTTAATAAACTTTGCTCTCTCTTCCTCTCAGCTCATGTTTGATTTCCTTTTTTTTTAAAAAAAATTTCATTTATTTATTTGCGAGAGAGAAAGCACAAGCAGGGGTGAGGGGTAGAGGAAGAGGGAGAAGCAGACTCCCCACTGAGCAGGGAGCCTGATGCGGGGTTCATGGGATCATGACCTGAGTCGAAAGCAAATGTTTAACTGACTGAGCCACCCAGGCTCCCTCATGTTTGATTTCTATCCTGCAGGACACCAAAGCCCCTCTTGGTTGGTCCTGCAGGAGCCCCCTCTGGGTCTTCAGACCCAGCCAGCTTGCATCAATGTCACTTGAGTATCTACCATATACAAGTCATGACTCTGTGTACAGATAACTCTGAGACGCAATTGCAAGAAGTTGGACACTGCCCTACCAACATGTACTTCCAAAGTCCTCTCATTTGAGCCAAACTGTTCATGGACCCTGACATGAAACCTTCTGGAAAGGTAGATGTCTCTTTTGGGGAATTCAGGTCAGCTTTGGTTGAATAGCTCCAAGGGCCATGGTGGCCTATTGAGTGAGGACTCCTTAAAGAGAGTGTCCAAGTGCTAGTGGAAACAAGCTGTAACCTGGTCTGGAACCAACTGGAAGCCACTCAAGCTGAGCAACTCCACATCATGCTTGTTAAAAACAAAAACAAAAAAAAACAGTAAAATACAAACAAGTAAATTTGAAGATCTAATTGGTTCTATTAAGTGATTCATGAATCACGCAGCACCTCATCTAGCAAATAGAGAGATGCTCTATTTGTAAAAAATGGGAGATTTTATAGGAAGGAGGGTGGAGCAAGGAAGTTATTAGCAAAAGAAAAGAAAGGATTGTTTCAGGCAAAGTCACCTTCCCTCAGGGGGATAGGCAGGGGTCTTTTCATACCAATTATCTCATCTTCCTTTCGGGGGAGAGATGGAGAGTGCCCATGTGACAGATGATATTATTGGAGCTCACTGGAAAACTCATGCTGACCAAATAAGACTACATTTTGGGAGGATGTTGAAACTGCAATTAGATTAGGTATTAAGACTTGGTTTGGCAAGTTGGCCTAGCATATGTGACTCCATCTTGGCTTGTGGTTTTTCTTTTAACAGGCTCCATTTGGGAATGCAATCCTCTTATTATCCTAGGGGCAATTTAACATCTGGGGACCCAAACCAAATTGGGGGAAGGAGAAACTGTCAATTGCATAAAGAGGAGGCAGCATAAAGGGGTCTGCCTTTACTTTCTTGTCTGGGCTGTTTACATCATCCATCTTGACTGCCTATGACTTGTCTTTGAGCCCCACTAACATCAGGCCTTGGACAAACCTATAAACCTAATGAGAAAAACTCTGGGGGTTGGTGGAAAGCAGCAGACATAGAAGTAGAAGCAAAAGGCCATGACACAAAACCTCAAGTATGGCAAGAGCCCAGATGACAAGCGCTGGCATGTAAGTGTCACTTCCTGGCGTCAAACTGAGACGGGGAAATGAAAGGAAACCCATGAAAGAAAAAGTTCAATTTTTTTCCCTTTGCTTTTTTTTTTTCCTGCTTCTATTCTTGCTAGGTCCTGCACCCCTGCCCTACACATATTTTAATGCATGTCCTCCTTGTAAGAGACAAAGAGTTAATGACATCTTTGGAGTTTTCTAGTACAATAGGTAATATCTCAACCATTGGCACCAGACATCACTATGCCAAGACCCCTGGCTTCGAGGAATAAGCAACTTATGATGGACACCTGGACCTTGGCCCTGTTCTAATCATTTCTTGGTTGCATGAGAAGATATGTACACCAGACCACCGTCCTCAATAAACACCCGCAGACCCCAAACACAGATTGACCCATGCTCCTGTACTTTAAGTCTCCTAGACAGTCTTGTCTATATCTGCTCTCTCTGTATCTTCAGTAAACTTTGCTTTCACCTACTGCTGGTTCACATTTGATTTCCATTCTGAATGAAGCCAAGGACCCTCTTGCTTGGGTCAAAATCAGCCACTAAGCTCAGTGCAAGGTGCTACACTAAACCCCCTGCAGTTAAAGCTTAAAAGAGCCTCATGTCTGGAGCTGCTTTCTAGACTAATAAATTCTGTCCTGGAAAATTAACCAGTGGTGCTCTTTCCCTCATTCCCTGATATGGCATCCACCACAGCCTCCTGCATGCATTGTTTCTACCTATCATGTTTTCCCACTTAGAACAGTTAGTTTTAAAAATCCCAACCAAGTCAGTTTTTTTCACCATTTAATGTCTCCCCCTTGCTCCTTACTCCCTTCCTCCTTCTCCTATTCTGCCTGTAAAGCATCAAAGAGGGTCACTGGTGGACCTGCATGCAGATCAGGGGGACCCCGGCTTCCGGGAACCCCCGACCTCAAGGCTTAATACAGTCATTTGCTGGGAGGTCTCAGCAACCAGTGCTGCCTGGTGTGCCCTTTGTCAGCCCTTTTAAAACCCTTCCCACACTGGAGTGGAAGAGAAGGGAAGGAGGGATGGAACAGGCTTCTCTCCCCCAGGAAACCCCAAGGTCACCACAGACGCCCCCTGCCAGCTTTGTGCTGCAAAAGGCTTCTTCTAGTCCTGCTGGTTTCTACCTCAAGCTCATTGTTATGGGCTGAAGTGTGTGTCCCCAAATTTATATGGTGAAACCCATTAACCCCCAGGACCTCAGAATGTGACCTTATTGGGCACCTGGGTGGCTCAGTTGGTTAAGCGACTGCCTTCGGCTCAGGTCGTGATCCTGGAGTCCCGGGATCGAGTCCCGCATCGGGCTCCCTGCTCAGCAGGGAGTCTGCTTCTCCCTCTGACCCTCTCCCCTCTCGTGCTCTCTATCTCTCATTCTCTCTCTCTCAAATAAATAAATAAAAAAACAAAAAAAAGAATGTGACCTTATTTAATGATAGGACCTTTAAAGGGGTAGTTAAGGTAGGATGAGGTCACTAGGATGGGCCCTAATGCAGTATGACTGGTGTTAGAACAAAAAGTGGAGATCAGGACACAGACACACAGAGGGACAGCCACATGAAGTCACAGGGAGCAGACAGCCATCCACAAGCCAAGGAGAGAGGCCTCTGGAGAAACCAACCTTGCTGACACCTTGACCTTGGACTTCCAGCTTCCAGAACTATGAGAAAATAAATTTCTATTATTTCAGCTCTCCAGTCTGTGATTTTTTTGTTCTTGCAGCCCCAGAAAATATATACACTCATAACTCTGATCTTGGAGAGCTGAGGAGGAAATAGGGTCTTCTGCAAGACTGGTGAACAATCCTCAGAGTCCTTTCTAGGACTAAAAGAAGATGGAAATACTGAGCTAAAAACAGCTAATGGTCTCTGGGACATTCTGAGGTGTGAAACCCAGTCAAAGAATCCGCCTCTCGCCCTTCCCACAGATTTGTTCTGCTCAGGATCAGGTGGGATGCCACCCCAGCCTCTACACTGGAAGCCATTTCCCCTGGAGAGAGTGTCAGGATCAGATTTGCCTCTCAGAATCTGACCCTGCCACAGCCATCAAGCCCCAGATAGATGAGAACATGTAGCAAAAAAGGCTTTCATTTGGGGATCTTCCACAAACTTAAAAAGAAATGTGAAGAATAGGTCAAATTATTTGCATGCCTGTCCTCCCCAAACTGCATCTGACTCCTACCTTCCTGCTAGCCTCCTCCCCCGTGTCCAGAAATAAACCTAGGAGTCTCTTGAATTCATTTGTGTACTTTGCCTCAATCACTTTTCTTGGTAACTCGTTCCATATGTACGCTACCCTGGGCGAGGAGGAGTGCTGTCTGAGTTCTCTGTTTACTCTGAGTTTCCTAATTTTATGAAAAATTTCCTAACAATAAGGTCAGTTAGACCGTGGGATCCTGTTCCAAGGAGAGTGGCAGAGTCTCCATCAGGGGTCCAGCCCACCCTTGCCCAGATAAAGCATCGAGGCACTCTGTACGAAAGGCATGGGTGTGGGCAGCCCGAGCTAGCTGCATGATCTAATTCTACAGATATTTTTCCATCACTGAGTCCTATGACACCGAGTGGATTCTCTGACAATAAAATGACTGTTTTGCCATCTCCAACAAAAGCAACATAAGCTGCTTCTTTTTCTGTCGTGAGAGCCTTACATAGGAAGGAGTCACAATGATTACTAAGACTTGTTTTAACAGTGACTGAGGGTCTTTCTTTCATTATTGGAGCAATACCTGGCAAGTGCTTACTTCATGCTTCAAACTGATGGATTTCAGGAAAAACCAACATGAAGAATAAACTAATACAATTTTAATGGATCAAATGCCTGCTTAACAAAAAACCACAATTCTCAGATCCATGTTTTTATTAAAGCAGACTTTCATTTAGTGCTACAGATTTTACTAAACCCAGCATTTTTCTAAACCAAAGAAATCTTATGACCAGCAATAAATTTTCTCCAAGAGATCATTTTCCAATCAGTTCCATTACAGCAAACCTATGCCATTATACTTACCTCCAAAATATACAATTACATATATTAGTGTATACCAATGAATTTTTAATTTTTTGCCTGTTAGTTCAAACCACATGAAATATTTCTGCAACCGGATATTTTTATTGAGACCAAAGCATACACATTTCAAACAATGAATTTCTATTCAGATTCTTCTGAAGCCTAATCAAAAAAGTTTGTATTATCTGTTATCAATATGTTATTATTCAAACCATTCTTTTACTTGATCCTACCCACTCTTTAATCCATTTGTGCACATTTTTTAGCCGACTTCTATACTACCTTGCATATCTTTCCTATTGTTATTTCAGGGTACAGCAAACAACATATTATTGATATTGTCACTATTTTCTAGATTGTAAAATATGTGGATCTCAGAATTTTGGAACTAGGGAAGACTTATGGAGAATTTCATTTTCAAAGACCACAAACGTAGGGTTTTCTTTTAGTTTTCTTTGATGTACTTCTTACATGGCCAACCATCTCAACAACACATGGTAAGCTCTTTAGGATAAAAAGCAACTTAACTATAGGGAATGCAGCTCTTTAAAACTGGTCCTTGGAAGTAACCTTTCCTAGTGGTATTTTTCTTCTACCTCCTGGCCAACACAGAACTCTCATTTGCAAATTCCCTGGCCATGGATAAAGCCAAGTCTTTCCACGCTGGCTTCTCAGTTATGGCTATCACCACACAAATACACATGCATATGTATGCATGAATATACACACACAGACACACGGGTTCCAAGTTGACACCTCCATCAGATTGCTTCTCATCCTTATACTTGCTCTCCAAACAGCATCCTTGAACTTGTTACTTTTGCCAGGATAAAGGCAATACCTAGAAGACTGTTTCGAGTTCCTAACTTCCCCCTCTTGGCATGAAGCTGAAATGGAGGTCCTTCCATTCCTTGTAGCAGCCATCCCATTATCCCAGCCCTCCTGCTTCAATTCCACTGGGAAGCAAGCCCAGCTGCTGGCCTCTTATTTTTCAACCAGATGCAGACCCTTCCCAGAATGCACCTGCAACCTGGATCTCTCCTCCCCCAACTCTGGTCACCAGGTCCAACTACAAGCCAGAAGTAGAAAAGAAACCGTCTAGATCAGGCACCTGGGTGGCTCAGTCGTTAAGTGTCTGCCTTCAGTTCAGGTCATGATTTCAGGGTCCTGGGATCGAGCCCCGCATCGAGCTCTCCACTCCGCAGGGGGCCTGCTTCTCCCTCTCCCACTCCCTCTGCTTGTGTTCCCTCTCTCTCTGTCCAATAAATGAAATCTTTAAAAAAAAAAAAAGAAACCATCTAGATCAATTTTTTCTTTTGTTTTGTGATATTTGGGCCCTCCGCCCATATCTTCCCCTTTATATATTATTTTTAAAGCTACATGTCAAGATTTGTAAGACCTAACTGCAGACATATACTGATTTTGCAAGATTTCCTGACCTCTGATCTATGTCACTTAGAACTGAAGAATCCCGAGGTTTCAATTTACCTGCCCCACTAACCCAACTGCCAGATGGCTTATCCAGGTCCAGACTCTATCCAGGCACCCTTTCCCAGTTGATAGCTCTTAACTGCCGGTACCTTCAGCATTCAAACCACCAACCACTCACACTCATCTCTTACCTGGAAGCCCCCCACATGGCCCCAAGGAATTCAAACTGATATTTTTCTGTTTGCCATTCTCAAAGGTTACACTTTCAGACATTAGATCTCTCCCTTGGGGTCCAAAAACATGGGGTTTCTAGAAAAATCACCTCAAATTGCACCAATAGGGATTTAAGAGGGAAGAATGTTTTCATAATATGGCAGGTATGAATTTCTGTGCAAAGCAGAAGTGCTAGGTATATCTTTCCTTTATTTCCTTCCAATCAACTTCATTTCTGACCTTGAGTCCCCCATCCCACCTAACTGGCAATACATTTAATCTGGCATTCTTAGGGATCCCCCCATAAGCCCCCAGGCCCAGCATGCCAAAGCTTTGGGAAGGGAAAGGGGCCAGGCGTCTTTGGTCATGTTCCCACACAGAGTATGGCTGATGCACTTCTCACCCCTGAACTTGTGGTTCCTGAACTCACAGACTCCCAGCTCCCACTCTTAGAACAATGGAATCTAGTACCTGGGTCTCTCCCTCTGGGGACAGTTCACGCTGCTTCCCTCCTACAAGTCTCCAAGGAGAGGCCAGAACAACCTTCTTTTTTTATTTTATTTTATTTTATTTTATTATGTTATGTTAATCACCATACATTACATCATTAGTTTTTATGTAGTGTTCCATGATTCATTGTTTGCATATAACACCCAGTGCTCCATGCAGAACGTGCCCTCTTTAATACCCATCACCGGGCTAACCCATGCCCCACCCCTCCCCTCTGAACCCTCAGTTTGTTTCTCAAAATCCATAGTTTCTCATGGTTCATCTCCCCTCCAATTTCCCCCCCTTCATTTTTCCCTTACTGCTATCTTCTTTTTTTTTTTTAACATATAATATATTATTTGTTTCAGAGGTACAGGTCTGTGATTCAACAGTCTTACACAATTCACAGCACTCACCATAGCACATACCCTCCCCAATGTCCATCACCCAGCCACCCCATCCCTCCCACCCCCCACCACTCCAGCAACCCTCAGTTTGTTTCCTGAGATTAAGAATTCCTCATATCAGTGAGATCATATGATACATGTCTTTCTCTGATTGACTTATTTCATTCAGCATAATACCTTCTAGTTCCATCCACGTCATTGCAAATGGCAAGATTTCGTTTTTTTAATGGCTGCATAATATTCCATTGTATATAGCTACAACAGAACCACCTTCTTAGAGACTCGTAGACGTCCTTCTTCTCCACATCCCTTGACTCAAAATCCCATTTTAGTGAGAGGGAAAACTCTTTCTCCAGCCAACCCCACCCTCTTCACCTGGTTGAGGCTTTTGAAAACAAAAGTCAAGAAGCCCATCATAGCTGGGGGCACCTGGGTGGCTCAGTTGGTTAAGCAACTGCCTTTGGCTCAGGTCATGATCCCAGGGTCCTGGGATCGAGCCCCGCATCGGGCTCCCTGCTCAGCGGGAAGCCTGCTTCTCCCTCTCCCACTGCCCCTGCTTGTGTTACCTCTCTCGCTGTGTCTCTCTCTGTCAAATAAATAAATAAAAAATCTTTAAAAAAAAAAAAAAAGAAGCCCTCAGCTGCCTGCCCTTTCTGCCCTGCCCTGCCCCTAACCTGAAGCCCCAGAAACAGGAGCCTCTGGCAGCTTGAAACGTAGAAAATAAAAGGGAGACAAAATCAGGAATTTATGTCTCAAATTATTTTCCAACCTCTTTAACAATACTGAACTTAACAGCATCTATTGAAATATACATCTGACTTTTATAGTAACTCCAGATAATTCTTGCAAGACCCCCCACCAAAAAAAAAAATTAAGAATCATTAAAATGAACAATTTGACTTTTTTACAAGAATGCAGCACAGAACTAAATATAGTTTGTATCTGCTACTCGCATAGTTGGAAATAAAAGACATGTGGGCTTGGGGTGCCTGGGTGGCTCAGCTGGTTAAGAGGCCAATTTTTGGTTTCGGTTCAGGTCATGATCTTGAGGTTGTGGAATTGTATCGAGCCCCACGTCCAGCTCCACACTCAGTGGAGAGTCTGCTTAGGAGTCTCTCTTCCTCTCCCTCTACCTCCCCCCCGCCCCCGTTGACATGCTCTCTCTCCCTACCTCACTCCTTCCCTCTCTCTAAAATAAATAAATAAATCTCAAAAAAAAAGAAAAAGAAAAAGACATGCAAGCTAAATAAATAAAGCCATGCAGACAAGTAGTGACAAAATAGATTTCATTTTCTTTCAACTGGTATATTTTTCTGAGAAATGACAAGATAAGAAGGTATATGAAGGTATCTTCCATCGCATTCCAAAGGAACTCAGTCTTCGAGAAAATCAAAAAGATTGCTGAAAATACATGTCAGTTGGTTGTAATAAAAAAAAAAATCTGTGGATCTCTAAAAGACATATATGAGCTACAAGGAGGCATGGGGCAGTGTATTTGTATCTATTCTTACTTTATAGAGAATTTTTTAAAGATTTTATTTACTTACTTGAGAGAGAGAGATACTGAGCTAACAAGAGAGAGAAGGAGGAGGAGGAGTAGAGAGAGAGGGAGAAGCAGACTCCCTGCTGAGCAGGGAGCCCGACGTGGGGCTTGATCCTGGGAGTCCAGGATCATGACCTGAGCTGAAGGCATATGCTTAATGCGCTAAGCCACCCAGGTGTCCCTACAGAGAATTAATGTACATGCAGTAAAGTGCACACATCTGAAGTATACAGCTTGATGATGTTGTAAACATGCCAGCACCCTGTAACCACACCCAGATCAACATGCAGGCAGTTGCCAGCACCCCCAGAAGGCATCTTGTGCACTTTGTCAACACCAGCCCCAGAGGTAACCACCATTCTGACTTCTATCAACATATATTGATTTTGTCTCCTTGAATTTCACACAAATGAAATCACACAATACATACTCTTTCTGCCTGTAAGTTCTGTTTTAAAATATTGTACTTAATTCTTAATGTCTAATAATTACTTAATCATGCTTACTTAGTACTTAATAATTCTTAATACTGATTATCTCAGATATATAGCTTTCATTATTTGGTTTATCATCAGAGTCGATATTTGAATGCATTATTGTAAGACACCCATTATTATTTTATTTGCTATAAATGTTACAAATATATCAATAACACATTTTAATCATTAAGTTATCACTCTTGTCCATGATGAAAATTTCAAATTGAGACATTTTCTGACAGAACAGATTTGTAAGCTGGCACTTCTTGTAGATATTTTCTCTTGAAGTGGAAAACAAAATTGAAAAGTTTCCCTCAGTGAAACAACCAGATGTAATTTCCATTTCAGGTTAAACTAGATATACAGTATTAGACAGGAAAAAAAATGCTTTTAGTCCTCCTATTCATTTTAAATAAATAT
The DNA here is from genome assembly GCF_009762305.2 of Zalophus californianus. Taxonomy (NCBI): domain Eukaryota; kingdom Metazoa; phylum Chordata; class Mammalia; order Carnivora; family Otariidae; genus Zalophus; species Zalophus californianus. The sequence goes on from NC_045602.1 coordinate 93,031,012, forward strand.
AAATGTTTAAATGTATCCCAAACTTGACTTGTGAGTAAATTACTGCCAAGTTTGGATACCTCTCAGGCTACACCAGATCCATCCACTTGCAGGAAACAAACAGCATTTGTTGAAAAGGTTTTTTGGAGGAGACAAAGGAAATGACACAAAAGTTATGAACGACACCATTTTGATAAAACCCAGTGAGTGCTGCTGGTTGTTCAGCAAGATATTTGGAGCAGATTTGCTGGAATGATTCACCACCAGTAATGATGATTATAATAATAATCTCATCTTGTCCATTATGAACTCAGGAGCAGCAATATCAGGAACCCACTTTACTTTAGATCTACTTTTTCCAGCTCAGGGAACTTCGCTAAATTTACCACTTCAGGTTTTAAGCAGCAGAAAGGGGGCTGCTCTTAAATCCGCGGAAATCACCACTTCAGTCATGGCAGATAATCACAGGAGGATGAGGCATTCAGGAGGGGCAACATTTGAAGCCGGAGTCAACCATTAAGGTGGGGCCCAGACTGGCAAGACAGACAGAGGTGGGGCTGCATGACATCTGTTCCAGCACCAGAATATGATAGCGAGTGGTTATGAGAAGATTAGAGTCATATCAAAATAAAAAGTTACTGAAATTAAAACTTTTAAAAATTGAGTTGTATCACCCAAAATGGCATCCAACAGTGAGGAAATGTAGAATTTACAAATAGATGTATCTATTTCTCTCTGGACTTATTTTATTTTATTTTTATTATGTTATTTTAATCACAAGGTGATTAACATCATTAGTTTTTGATGTAGTGTTCCATGATTCCTTGTTTGCTTCTACCACTCAGTGCTCCATTAGGCACGTGCCCTCTTTAATACCCATCACCAGGTTAAACCGTCCCCCCATTCCACCACTCTAGAACCATCAGTATGTTCCTCAGAGTCCATAGTCTCTCATGGTTCATTTCCCCCTCCGATTTACCCCCTTCATTTTTCCCTTCCTGCTATCTTCTTTTTTTTTTTAACATATAATGTATTTTTTGTTTCAGAGGTACAGGTCTGTGATTCAACAGTCTTACACAATTCACAGGACTCAACATAGCACACACCCTCCTCAATGTCTATCACCCAGGCACCCCATCCCTCCCACCCCCCCACTCCAGCAACCCTCAGTTTGTTTCCTGAGATTAAGATTTCCTCATATCAGTGAGATCATATGATATATGTCTTTCTTTGATTGACTTATTTCGCCCAGCATAATACCCTCCAGTTCCATCCACGTCATTGCAAATTACAAGATTTCATTCCTTTTGATGGCTGCACAATATTCCATTGTATATATATACCACATCTTCTTTAGCCATTCATCTGGCCATGGACATCATGGCTCTTTACACAATTTGGCTACTGAGAACATTGCTGCTATAAACATTGGGGTGCAAATACCCCTCCGGATCACTACATTTGTATCTTTGCGGTAAATACACAGTAGTGCAATTGCTGGGTCATAGGGTAGCTCTATTTTCAACTTTTTGAGGAACCCCTATACTGTTTTCAAGAGTGGCTGCACCAGCTTGCATTCCCACCAACAGTGTAGGAGGGTTCCCCTTTCTCCGCATCCAAGCCAAGATTTGACATTTCCTGACTTGTTAATTTTAGCCATTCTGACTGGTGTGAGGTGGTATCTCATTGAGGTTTTAACTTGGATTTGATGCCGAGTAATGTTGAGCACTTTTTAATGTGTCTGTTGGCCATTTGGATGTCTTCTTTGGAAAAACGTCTCTTCATGTCTTCTGCCAATTTCTTTATTGGATTATTTGTTCTTTGGGTGTTGAGTTTGATAAGTTCCTTATAGATTTGGGATACTAGTCCTTTATCTGATATGTCATTTGCAAACATTTTTTCCCATTCTGTCAGTTGTTTTTTTGTTTTGTTGAGTGTTTCTTTTGCTGTGCAAAAGCTTTTTATCTCGATGAGGTCCCAGTAGTTCATTTTTGCTCTTGCTTCCCTTGCCTTTGGCAATGTGTCTAGGAAGAAGTTGCTACAGCTGAGGTCAAAGAGGTTGCTGCTTGTGTTCTCCTTTAGGATTTGGATGGACTCCTGTCTCAAATTGAGGTCTTTCACCCATTTGGAGTATATTTTTGTGTGTGGTGTAAGGAAATGGTCCAGTTTCATTCTTCTGCATGTGGCTGTCCAATTTTCCCACCATTTGTTGAAGAGACTGTGTTTTTTCCTTTGGACATTCTTTCCTATTGTCAAAGATTAGTTGACCATAGAGTTGAGGGTCCATTTCTGGGCTCTCTACTGTTCCATTGATCTATGTGTCTGTTTTTGTGCCAGGACCATACTGTCTTGATGATCACAGCTTTGTAATAGAGCTGGAAGTCCAGATTTGTGATACCACCAGCTTTACTTCACTTTTTCAATATTTCTCGGGCTATTTGGGATCTATCCTGGTTCCACACAAATTTTAGGATTATTTGTTCTATTTCTTTGAAAAAAGTTGATGGTATTTTGATAGGCATTGCATTAAATGGGTAGATTGCTCTAGGTAGCATTGACATCTTCACAACATTTGTTCTTCCAATCCATGAGCATGGAACGTTTTTCCATTTCTTTCTGTCTTCCTCAATTTCTCACATGAATATTTTATAGCTTTGTGAGTACAGATTCTTTGCCTCTTAGGTGAGATTTATTCCTAGGTATCTTATGGTTTTGGGTGCACTTGTAAATGGGATTGACTCCTTAACTTCTCTTTCTTCTGTCTTGTTGGTATATAGGAATGCTACTGATTTCTGTGCATTGATTTTATATCCTGCCCCTTTACTGAATTCCTATATGAAGTCTAGCAGTTTTGGGGTGGAGCCTTTTGGGTTTTCCACATAAAGTATCATATCAACTGCAAAGAATGAGAGTTTGACTTCTTCTTTCCTGATTTGGATGCATTTAATTTCTTTTTGTTGTCTGATTGCTGTGGCTAGGGCTTCAGATAATATGTTGAATAGCAGTGGTGATAGTGGACATCCCTGCCGCGTTCCTGGCCTTAGGGGGAAAGCTCTGAATTTTTTCCCATTGAAAATGATATTCCCTGTGGGCTTTTCATAGATGGGTTTTAAGATATTGAGGTAGCTACCCTCTATCCCTATATTCTGAAGAGTTTTGAATGAGAAAGGATGCTGTACTTTGTCAAATGTTTTTTCTGCATCTATTGAGAGGATCGTATGGTTCTTGTTCTTTCTTTTATTAGTGTATTGTATCACATTGATTGATTTGTGAGTGTTGAACCAACCTTGCAGCCCAGGAATAAATCTCACTTGGTCGTGGTGAATAATCCTTTTAATGTACTGTTGGATCCGATTGGCTAGTATTTTGGTGAGAATTTTTGCATCCATGTTCATCAAGGATATTAGTCTATTATTCTCCTTTTTGATGGATTCTTTGTCTGGTTTGGGGATCAAGGTAATGGTGGCCTCATAAAACGAGTTTGGAAGTTTTCCTTCCATTTCTATTTTTTGGAACACTTTCAGAATAGGTATTAATTCTTTTTAAATGCTTGGTAGAATACCCCTGTGAAGCCATCTGGCCCTGGGCTTTTGTCTGTTGGGAGATTTTTGATGACTTCTTCAATTTCCTTAGTGGTTGTAGGTCTGTTCAGGTTTTCTATTTCTTCCTGCTTCAGTTTTGGTAGTTGATACATCAATAGGAATGCATCCATTTCTTCCAGGTTATCTAATTTGCAGGCATTGGGTTGCTCATAATATGTTCTTATAATTGTTTGTATTTCTTTGGTGTTGGTTATGATCTCTGCTCTTTCATTCATGATTTTGTTGATTTGGATCATTTCTCTTTTCTTTTTGATAAGTTTGGCCAGGGGTTTATCAATCTTGTTCATCATTTCAAAGAACCAGCTTCTAGTTTTGTTGATCTGTTCTACTGTTCTTTTGGTTTCTATTTCATTGATTTCTGCTCTGATCTTTATTATTTCTCTTCTCCTGATTTGTGAGCTAGGATGTGATCTATTCTGGAGAATGTTCCATGGGCACTAGAGAAAAATGTGTATTCCATTGCTTTGGGATAGAATGTTCTGAATACATCTGTGAAGTCCATTTGGTCCAGTGTATCATTTAAAGTCTTTGTTTCTTTGTTGATCTTTTGCTTGGATGATCTGTCCTTTTCAGTGAGGGGAATGTTAATGTCCCCCACTATTATTGTATTGTTGTTGATGTATTTCTTTCCTTTTGTTATTAATTGCCTTATATAATTGTCTGCTCCCAGGTTAGGGGCATAGATATTTACAGTTGTTAGACCTTCTTGATGGAGAGACACTTTAAGTAGGATATTGTCTTTCTGCATCTCTTATTACAGTCTTTGATTTAAAATCTAATTTGTCTGATATAAGGATTGACAACCCAGCTTTCTTTTGGTGTCCATTAGCATGGTAAATGGTTTTCTGCCCCCTCACTTTCAATCTGGGGGTGTATTTGGGTCTAAAATGAGTCTCTTGCAGAGAGCATATCAATGGGTCTTGGTTTTTATCCAATCTGATAACCTGTGTCCTTTGATTGGGGCACTTAGCCCATTTACATTCAGGGTAACTATTGAAAGATAGAAATTTAGTGCCACTGTATTGCCTGTAAGGTGAGTGTGACTGTATATTGTCTGTGTTCATTTCCAGTCTATGTTACTTTTAGGCTCTCTCTTTGCTTAGAGGACCCCTTTCAATATTTCTTGGAGGGCTGGTTTCATGTTTGTAAATTCCTTTAGTTTTTGTTTGTCCTGGAAGCTTTTTATCTCTCCTTCTATTTTCAATGACAGCCTAGCTGGATATAGTATTCTTGGCTGCATACTTTTCTCATTTAGTGCTCTGAAGATATCATGCCAGTCCTTTCTGGCCTGCCAGGTCTCTGTGGATAGGTCTGTTGCCAATCTAATGTTTCTATAGGTTATGGATCTCTTCTCCCGAGCTGCTCTCAGGATTATCTCTTTGTCTCTGAGACTCGTAAGTTTTCCTATCAGTTGTCGGGGTTTTCATGTATTTTTATTGATTATGAGAGGGGTTCTCTGTGCCTCCTGGATTTTGATGCCTGTTTCCTTCCCCAAATTAGGGAAGTTCCATGCTATAATTTGCTCCAATATACCTTCTGCCCCCCTCTCTCTTTCTTCTTCTGGGAACCCAATTATTCTAATATTGTTTCATCTTATGGTATCACTCTCTGTTGAATTCTGCCTTCGTGATCCAGTAGTTTGTCTCTCTTTTTCTCAGCTTCTTTATTTTTCATCATTTGGTCTTCTATATCACTAATTCTCTCTTCAGCCTCATTTATCCTAGCAGTTAGAACCTTCATTTTTGATTGCACCTCATTAATAGCCTTTTTTATTTTGACTTGGTTAGATTTTAGTTCTTTTACTTCTCCAGGCAGTGTTTCTCTAATAACATCCATGCTTTTTTCAAGCCCAGCTAGTATCTTTAAAATCGTCATTCTGAACTCTGGTTCCAACATCTTACCAATGTCCATATTGATTAGGACCCTGGCAATCAGTACTGTCTCTTGTTCTTTTTTTTTTTTTTGAGGTGGTTTTTTCCATCTTGTCATTTTGTCCAGAGGAGAATAGATGAATGAGCAAACAAAATGCTAACAGGGTAACTACGACCCCAGAAAAATATACACTAAACAAATCAGAAGAGACCTGAAATTAGGGGGAAAGAAAGGGAAAGAAAGAATAAAGAAAAAGAAGAAAAAGATAAAAATAAACAAACAAATAGACAAAAAAACAGAATATGACCAAATACGATCAGGCTGGTGCATAGATCAGTGCACACAGTAGATTTGGGTGTATTTTGCTCTGTTAGAAAAAAGTGCCTCCCAAAATTTTAAAGAAATAAAAGCTTATACATGTACAAAAATAAGGGTAAATACAATGAAAGGATGGAATATGACTGTAAAGATGGAAATTATAAAGGATTTTACAATAGGAATTGATAAGAAGTTGGCTGTAAAAGAAAGAAGAGGTTTAAAAAAAAAAAGGGAGAAAATGTGATCAGGTAGGAGACTAGAACAAAGCCATACACTAGAGATTTAGAGTATATTTTGGTCTGTTAGAAGAAACTGTATCTCAAAATTTTAAGGAGAGAACAACATATATATATATATATATATATATACCAAAAATAAGGTTAACTACTATGAATGGATAGAATATGATTTTAAAATTGAAAAATAAAAAAGATTTTAAAAAAAGGGATTGATAAGATGTTGGTTGCAAAAGGGGAAAAGAAAAATTCAAAATACAAAAGAAAAAAAATAGAAAATTTAAAAAATTAACTTTGAATGACTGAAGAATCATGGGAGAAAAGCCTAGTGCTGGAGTTCTGCTGTTCTCATTGATCAGTAAACTTGGTCTTGACTAGCTGTTCTTGCTGGTCTTCTGGGGGAGGGGCCTGTTACAGTGGTTCTGAGATGTCTTTTCCAGAGGCAGAATTTCCCAGCCCTTGCCAAGGCGGGCTAAGTAATCTGCTCTGGTTTGCTCTCCATAGCTTTTGTTCCCTGCAAGCTTTCCGTACAGCTTTGAAGGACAAGAGTGAAAATGGCAGCCTCCCATTCTCTGCCCCAGAGGAGGCAAGAACTTGGGTCCCCACTCCTCAGTGAGCCTCCAGAGAAAAGCCACCACTCACTCCTGTTCCCCAGTCTCTGGCCTCATTCCATGCTCACCCGACCTGTGACCGAGCATTTCTATCTCTGGCACCCGACTCCGTGTGGAGTCTCCAAACCCAGCAGATTCTTGTGGTGCACTCCCACGCCACTCCTCCTAGGGGAGGAAGGGGAGTCTCCCAGGATCTGCCACTTGTTGGATCCCTTCTTGAAGAGCAGTGACCTGACTGTGCCATGGATCATGGTTTATGGTAACCCCAAATTGAGAGCCCACTCCTCAGCTCCGTCTCTGCAGCCAGCTTCCCCGCTCTGATACCCAGGCACTCTGCTGTACTCAGGCACCCCCAGTCTTTCTGTGACCCTGAGGGTCCCGAGACCACACTGTCCCAGTGAGGGTTCCACCCCCTGCTTAGCCACTGGAGCAATGTCCCTCAGCAGAGCAGACTTCTAAAAGTTCTGATTTTGTGCTCTGCTGTAATATCACTTGCCAGAAGTGACTGATGGAGGGCCCCTCCCCCGCCATCTATCCTTCCGAATATCGCCTTGGATTTCCTTCTCTGCACGTCCTACCTTCCAGAAAGTGGTTGCTTTTCTGTTCAGAGAGTTGCTGCTATTCTTTTCTTTGATCTCTTGTTGAGTTCATAGGTGTTCAGAATGGTTTGATCCCTATCTAGCTGAATTCCTGGGACCAGACAAAATTTAGGTCTCCTACTCCTCTGCCATCTTGCTTCTCAACTTCTCTGGCCATATTTTAAAAGGTTACTTTATGCTGTTCCAGCCACGCTTCAGCAGAGCTATATAAGGTCATATCTGGGCAGGCTAACTCAGGCAGTGCTCACACTCCTGTTCCAGGCCTACACGATGTTGTAACAGTAGACAATAAGGTTATAATGAGCCTTGCTGGCCCAGGGGGAATCCTTCTTCCAGGAAAGAGCCTTATACCCCTATTCCTTATCTTCAAGAAGCCCATCATCTAACAAAAGCAAGGTGCTATCTGAGCACTGGCTCACAACAAGTCAATATGGAATCAAGAGGAATGTTTATAAAACCGAAATATAAATATAGAGAAATATGTGATTGCCAAATGTTATATTGCTTATCTTGTTTATTGCACATTTTCCTCTAGAATGGAAGTTTTATATGGTCAGTTTATTTACGTGCTACATCTCCATATAATACAAGGCCAGCTTATTTACTCGTTACACTCCCATATAATAAATATTCAATACATGTTTGCTGAATGAAAAAAAATAAAATAATGAAATAATAAAATATAAAATAAAATAAAATAAAATAAAATAAAATAAAATAAAATAAAATAAAAAAGTCATGGAAATAGGCTAGACTTTATTTCAAGTGGAAACAGACCAGAAAGCCAGATGATACTGGGGGGACACCAAACACAGTAATGTGGTAGCCACTTCAGACTCAGCTTTATAGTCTGCCTGCTGGGAAATCCAAGCAGGCAGATTATTAGCATTAGAAGAGTCTTTCTGGGATGCCTGGGTGGCTCAGTCATCAAGCTTCTGCCTTCGGCTCAGGTCATGATTCCAGGGTCCTAGGATTGAGTCCCACATCGGGTTCCCTGCTCAGTGGGAAGCCTGCTTCTCCCTCTCCCACTCCCCCCCTGCTTGTGCTCCCCCCCTGTCAAATAAATGAATAAAATCTTTAAAAAAAAAAGAAAAGTCTTTCTGAAGCTAAATCAGGGGAAGACAAACAATAGAGAAAAATTAACAAAAAGTCTGTTCCTTTGAATAGATCAACAAAACTGACATATCTCTACTGTTAACCAGGTTGATCATGGAAAGAGAATGAGAACACAAATTACCAAGATCAAAAATAAAATACTGGATTATCACTACAGACCCTACATTCATTAAAAGAATAAAAGACATGAACACCTTTATGCTAATAAATTGGACGACCTAGTTGAGATGGACAAATTTCTTGAAAAATACAACTTACCAACACTGACAAAGATGAAAGAGCCTGAATAGTCCTGTTATTAGAAAGCTCAAAATCAGGCTAAAAGTCCAAGAGTGAGGGCAAGGCCAAGGTGACTAGGGGCCAGGCAGGTCATGGGGTCGCAGGCATAGAAAGGAAACGGTATTATGTAGGCACTGTGTGTCATTGAGCAGGGCCCTCTCACAGGAAACAGGGTATAAGATTAGAACTAGACTTTCAAGATTGCACTGAGATCTAGAAGATGAGGCAGGAGCTTCTCAAATTCTTAATTTCTAAGTGCTTCTTTTTTTTTTAAATACTTAGGCTGAACCTGCTAGGAAGTGTGTGTGTTGCAGAAAGAGGGGTTGGGGAAGCAGAAAGGGTGTCTAGGAGTCCCAGTTAAAGAGATAACAGCCTCTGGAGACTGGAACAACTATAGACTTTCATTTAAATTCTAGTGAAGATTACATGGAATAGGGAATTGAATTTGCCAACCTGTTTATTTCTCATTTTTTAAACACCTATTTACTGAATTTGCATGTTAACCTTTTATTGGTTATTTATTTATCCTTCTAGTTTTTCTGACTCAAATCTCAGAGACATCTTTGGCTGTGCTCTTTCTCTCACAGGCCACACTCTATCTGTCAAAAAATTCTAGAGTTCTGGGGCACCTAGGTGGCACAGTTGTTTAGGGGTCTGACTCTTGGTTTTGGCTCAGGTTGTGATCTCAGGGTCATGAGATCAAGCCCCATGTCAGGCCCCATGCTCAGCATGGAGTCTGCTTAAGACTCTCCCTTTGACCCTCCTGCTCATGCTCTCTCTATCTGAAATAAAATAAATCTATCTTTTACAAATGTAGGGATCTGAAGGGGTACGTGCACCCTGATGTTTATAACAGCAATGTCCACAATAGTCAAACTGTGGAAAGAGGCAATATGTCCATCGAAAGATGAATGGATAAAGAAGATGTGATCTCTATATACAATGGAATATTATGCAGCCATCAAAAGGAATGAAATCTTGCCATTTGCAACGATGTGGATGGAACTGGAGGGTGTTATGCTGAGTGAAATAAGTCAATCAGAGAAAGATATGTTTCATATGACCTCACTGATATGAGGAATTCTTAATCTCAGGAAACAAACTGAGGGTTGCTGGAATGGTGGGGGGGTGGGAGGGATGGGGTGTCTGGGTGAGAGACATTGGGGAGGGTATGTGCTATGGTGAGCACTATGAATTGTGTAAGACTGTTGAATCACAGACCTGTACCTCTGAAACAAATAATACATCATATGTTAGAAAAAATAAAATAAAAAAGAAGAGAGCAGGAGGAGAAGAATGAAGGAGGGGAAATCACAGGGGGAGATGAACCATGAGAGACTATGGACTCTGAGAAACAAACTGAGGATTCTAGAGGGCAGGGGGTTGGGGGTATGGGTTAGCCTGGTGATGGGTATTAAAGAGGGCACGTTCTGCATGGAGCACTGTGTGTTATACACAAACAATGAATCATGGAACACTACATCAAAAATAAATAAATAAATAAATATATATATATATATATATATATATATATATATATATATAATCTTTAAAAAAAAGAAATTCAGCAGAGCAAGATGGCGGAGGAATAGGAGACCTGGATTTCATCTGGTCTCAGGAATTCAGCTGAATAGGGATCAAACCATTCTGAACACCTACGAACTCAACAGGAGATCAAAGAAAACAATAGCAGCAACTCTCTGAACAGAAAAGCAACCACTTTCTGGAAGGTAGGACGTGCAGAGAAGTGAATCCAAGGCAATATTCGGAAGGATAGATGGCGGGGGAGGGGGCCTCCGTCAGCCACTTCTGGCAAGTGATAGAGCTGCAGAGCACAAAATCAGAAATTTTAGAAGTCGGCTCCATTGGGGACATCGCTCCAGTGGCTAAGCTGGGGGTGGAACCCTCATGGGACAGTGTGGTCTCAGGACCCTCGGGGTCACAGAAAGACCAGGGGTGCCTGAGTGTGGCAGAGCTCCCAGGTATCAGAGCAGGGAAGCCGGCTGCAGAGACGGAGCCAAGGCACGGGCTCTCAGCTCAGGGTTGCTATAAATTGTGATCTGCGGATCAGTTGGGCCACTGTTCCTCCAGCAGGGACCCAACAAGTGGTAGAGACGGGGAGACTCCCCTTCCTCCCCTGGGAGGAGCGGCGCGGGAGCGCGCCACAGGGATCTGCTGGGTTTGGAGACTCCACACGGGGTGGGGTGCCAGAGATAGAAACATTTGGTCACGGGCCGGGTGAGCACGGGCTGCGGCTGGAGACCGGGGAGACGGGAGTGATTGACTGCTTTTCCCTGGGGGCGCACTGGGGAGCAGGGCCCCGAGTTCTCGGCTCCTCCTGGTGGAGATTGGGAGGCCACCATTTTCACTCTCATCCACCAAAGCTGTACTGAGAGCTTGCAGGGAACAAAAGCTCCCGAGAACAAACCCGAGCAGATTGCTTAGCCCAGACGACGAGGGGGCAATTCCGCCTCTGGCAAAGACCTTTGGGAACCACAGCAACCGGCCCTTTCCCCTAGAAGATCAGCACGAACAGCCAGCCAAGACCAAGTTTACTGATCAAGGAGAACAGGAGAACTCCAGCGCTAGGGGAATACTGCACATAGAATTCGTGGCTTTTTTACCATGAATCATTAGTTTTTCAAAGATAATTTTTTTAACTGTTTTTTTTTTTTATTTTTCTTTTTCCCTTTTTCAACCAACATCTTATCAATCCCTTTTAAAAAAAAATTTATTTCACATTTTTAGAGTCATAGCCTATCCCTTCATAGTAGTTACCCTTATTTTTAACATATATATATATTGTTCTCTCTTAAAAATTTTGAAATACAGTTTCTTCTAACAGATCAAAATATACCATAAATCACTAGTGTATGGCTTTGTTTTACTCTCCTGCCTGATCACATTCTCTCCCTTTTTTTTCTTTTTTTCTTTTTTTAAATCTTCTTTCTTTTTCCAAACAACTTCTTATCTTATCAATTCCTTTTATACAATTTTTTATACTTTTCATCTTTACATTCATCTTCCATCCCTTCATTCTATCAACCCTTAATTTTTGTACATATATGTCTTTCTTTCTTTAAAATTTTAGGAGGCACTTTCTTCTAACAGACCAAAATACACCCAAAATCCAGTGTGTGGCAATGATCTATGCACTAGCCTAATCATATTTGACCATATTCTCTTTTTTTGCTTTGTTATGTTTTTGTTTGTTTTTATCTTTTTCTTTTTCTTTTTTTCTCTTTCTATTTTCTTTCTTTCCCTTTCTTTTCCCCTAGTTTCAGGTCTTTTCTGATTTGTATAGAGTATATTTGCTGGGGACATTGTTAAAATGTTAGCATTTTGTTCTCCCATTCATCTATTCGCCTCTGGACAAAATGAAAAGACGAAAAAAATAACCTCAGCAAAAAGAACAAGAGGTAATACCGTCTGCCAGGGACCTACTCAATATGGACATTAGTATGAGGTCAGACCTAGAGTTCAGAATCATGATTTTAAAGATACTAGCTGGGCATGAAAAAACCATGGAAGTTATTAAAGACACCCCTCCTGGAGAAATAAAAGAACTACAATCTAAACAAATCAAAATTAAAAAGGCTATTAATGAAGTGCAATCAAAAATGGGGGGGCAATAACTGCTAGAATAAATGAGGCAAAAGAGAGAATTAGTGATATAGAAGACCAAATGACGGAAAATAAAGAAGCTGAGAAAAAGAGAGATAAACAACTACTGGATCAGGAGGGCAGAATTAGAGAGATAAGCGATATCATAAGATGAAACAATATTAGAATAAATGGGATCCCAAAAAAAGAAGAAAGAGAGAGAGGGGCAGAAGGTATATTGGAGAAAACTTCAAAACTCGTTTTATGAGGCCACCATTACCTTGATCCCAAAACCAGACAAAGACCCCATCAAAAAGGAGAATTACAGACCAATATCCATGATGAACATGGACTCAAAAATTCTCACCAAATACTAGCCAAAAGGATCCAATGGTACATTAAAGGATTATTCACCATGACCAAGTGGGATTTACCCCTGGGCTGCAAAGTTGGTTCAACATCCACAAATCAATCAACGTGATACAATATATTAACAAAAGAAAGAACAACAATCATATGATCCTCTCAATAGATGCAGAAAAAGCACTTGACAAAGTACAGCATCCTTTCTTGATCAAAACTCTTCAGAGTATAGGGATAGAGGGCACGTACCTCAATATCATAAAAGTCATCTATGAAAAACCTACAGCGAATATCATTCTCAATGGGGAAAAGCTGAGAGCTTTCCCCCTAAGGTCAGGAACGTGGCAGGGATGTCCACTATCACCACTGTTATTCAACATAATATTAGAAGTCCAAACCACAGTAATCAGACAACAAAAAGGTAAAGGCATCCAAATTGGGAAAGAGGAAGTCAAACTCTCACTCTTTGCAGATGATATGTTACTTTATGTGGAAAACCCAAAAGACTCCACCCCAAAACTGCTAGAACTCATACAGGAATTCAGTCAAGTAGCAGGCTATAAAATCAATGCACAGAAATCAGTGGCATTCCTATACACCAACAACAAGACAGAAGAGAGATAAATTAAGGAGTCAATCCCATTTTCAATTGCACCCAAAACCATAAGATACCTAGGAATGAATCTAACCAAAGAGGCAAAGGATCTGCACTCAGAAAACTATAAAATACTCACAGAAAGAAATTGAGGAAGACACAAAGAAATGGAAAAACGTTCCATGCTCATGGATTGGAAGAACAAACATTGTGAAGATGTCAATGCTACCTAGAGCAATCTACACATTCAATGCAATCCCCACCGAAATACCATCCACTTTTTTCAAAGAAATGGAACAAATCATCCTAAAGTTTGTATGGAACCAGAAGAGACCCCGAATAGCCAGAGGAATGTTGAAAAAGAAAAGCAAAGCTGGCGGCATCACAATTCCAGACTTCCAGCTCTATTACAAAGCTGTCATCATCAAGACAGTATGGTACTGGCACAAAAACAGACACATAGATCAGTGAAACAGAATAGAGATCCCAGAAATGGACCCTCAACTCTATGGTCAACTCATCTTTGACAAAGCAGGAAAGAATGTCCAATGGAAAAAAGACAGTCTCTTCCACAAATGGTGTTGGGATTATTGGACAGCCACCTGCAGAAGAATGAAACTGGACCATTTCTTTACACCACACACAAAAATAGACTCCAAATGGTTGAAAGACCTAAATGTGAGACAGGAGTCCATCAAAATCCTAAAGAAGAACACAGGCAGCAAACTCTTTGACCTCAGTCGCAGCAACTTCTTAAAAACATCACCAAAGGCAAGGGAAGCAAGGGCAAAAATGAACTCTTGGGACTTCATCAAGATAAAAAGCTTTTGCACAGCCAAAGAAACAGTCCATAAAACCAAAAGACGACCGACAGAATGGGAAAAAATATTTGCAAATGACAAATCAGATAAAGGGCTAGTATCCAAAATCTATAAAGAACTTATCAAACTCAACACCCAAAGAACAAATAATCCAATCAAGAAATGGGCAGAAGACATGAACAGACATTTTTCCAAAGAAGACATCCAAATGGCCAACAGACACATGAAAAAGTGCTCAACATCGTTCGGCATCAGGGAAATCCAAATCAAAACCTCAATGAGATACCACCTCACTCCAGTTAGAATGGTTAAAATTAATACGTCAGGTAACAACAGATGTGGGCGGGGATGAGGAGAAAGGGGAACCCTCCTACACTGTTGGTGGGAATGCAAGCTGGTGCAACCACTCTGGAAAAAAGTATGGAGGTTCCTCAAACAGTTGAAAATAGAGCTACCATATGATCCAGCAATTGCACTACAGCGTATTTACCACAAAGATACAAATGTAGGGACCTGAAGGGGTGCTTGCACCCCAATGTTTATAACAGCAATGTCCACAAGAGCCAAACTGTGGAAAGAGCCAAGATGTCCATCGACAGATGAATAGATAAAGAAGACGTGGTATATATACACAATGGAATATTATGCAGTCATCAAAAGGAATGAGATCTTCCCATTTGCAATGACGTGGATGGAACTGGAGGGTGTTATGCTGAGTGAAATAAGTCAATCAGAGAAAGACATGTATCATATGACCTCACTGATATGAGGAATTCTTAATCTCAGGAAACAAACTGAGGGTTCCTGGATTGGGGGTGTGGGAGGGATGGGGTGGCTGGGTGATAGACACTGGGGAGATTATGTGTTATGGTGAGCGCTGTGAATTGTGCAAGACTGTTGAATCACAGATCTGTACCTCTGAAACAAGTAATGCAATATATATTAGGAAAAAAAAAAAGAAGATAGCAGGAGGGGAAGAATGAAGGGGAGTAAATTGGAGGCGGAGACTAACCATGGGAGACGATGGACTCTGGAAAACAAACTGAGGGTTCTAGAGGGGAAGGGGGTGGGGCAATGGGTTAGCCTGGCGATGGGTATTAAAGAGGGCACGTTCTGCGTGGAGTACTGGGTGTTATGCACAAACAATGAATCATGGAACACTACATCAAAAACTAATGATGTAATTAATGGTGATTAACATTACAATAAAAAATTAATAAATAAATAAACAAATAATAACTAACTAACTAAATAAATAAATAGAAATTCTGGAGTTGTTTAATTCACAATAATCAAGCACCTGACAACTTCTTATTACCCTACTTTCCAGTCACCTGACTAAAGCCCCATCAGCTCTCTCCTGGATTACTTGCTATAGATTCCTAAGCAATCTCTCTGTTTTCATCCTAAATCTTCCCAAATCTCTCAACAAAGAAGTCAGAGGGATCATTGGAAAGTGTAGGTCATTTCATGCCACTCCTCTCCTTAAAACATCCTAATGGCTTCCCATTTCCCTCTAAATTAATCTCAAATCCTTACTGTAATGGTTACTTTATGTGTCAACTTAACTATAGCACAGGGTGCCCAGATACATGACCAGACATTATTTCTGGATGTGTCTGTGAGGGTGTTTTTGAGTGAGATTAGCATTTGAATTGGTAGACTGATAAAAGCTAGTTTCCCTCTCCAGTGTGGGTGGAGAGCATCCAATCTACTGAAGGTCTGAATAGAACAAAAATACTCGGAAGGGAGAATTTTCTCTCTTTTTACCTGACTGTCTGAGCTGGGACATCAGTCTTCTCCTGTTCTTAGACTAGGATTTAAACCATTGGCTCCACTGATTCTCAGGCTTTCAAACTTGGACTAGAATTACACTTCCAGCTTTTCATGAGCTTCCAGTTAGCAGACAGCAGTTCATGGGACTTCTCAGCTTCCATAATCATATGAGTCAATTCCTTATTTTATATATATTCTGTTGGTTCTGTTTCTCTGGAGAACACTGACAAATAAAATTATAAATTACCTTACAAGGTCCACCATGATCTGGCCCTATAAAGCTCTCCAACATCCTCTCTTACTGTTCTCCCCCTGATCACTCCACTCCAGCCACACAGGCCTCCATGCCATCTGAACATGCTTGGCACATGACCACCTCAGTGCCTTTGCACTTGCTGATCCCTCTTTCTAGAATGCTTACCATCTAGAGGGGCACCTGTTTACTCCCACACACACACCATTCTTTTTTTTTAAGATTTATTTATTTATTTTAGAGAGAGAGCATGCATGTGTTGGGGAAGGGCAGAAGGAGAGGGAGAGAGAGAATCTCAACCAGACTCCGAGCTGAGTGCATGGCCTGACATGTGACTCAGTCTCACAACCATGAGATCATGACCATGAGATCACAACCTGAGTCAAAACCAAGAGTTGGACGCTTAGTCAGCTGAGCTACTCAGTCCCCCACAAAAAACAAAACACCATTCTTTAGATCTACAGTCAAATGTCCCCTTCTTGGTAAAGCTTCCCATGACCAGCCTGTATTTCTAGTGCCTAGAGCCAGGGTATATAGAATAGGTTCTTAGTAACTATTTCTATTTATTTTTTAAGGATTTTATTTATTTATTTTGACAGAGAGAGAGCACAGGCAGAGGGAGAGGGAGAAGCAGACTCCCTGCTGAGCAGGGAGCCAGATGCAGGGCTTGATCACAGGACTTCGGGATCATGACCTGAGCTGAAGGCAGACACTTAACCAACTGAGCCACCCAGGTGTCCCTAGTAACTATTTCTGAATGAATGAATGAGTGAATGAATGAATGAATGCCTTGGAACTGCAAAGAGAAGAAGGATCCCAGCAAGACCACAAATATGTTTTACTTGGTTCATCCAGTATTTTTAAAAATTTGAAATCAGTAGCAACTTTAAAAGCTGAAGAGAATTGGGACTTCTCTTAAAAAATGAGAATATCTGGTAATACTGTGCATATATTGTCACATGACAGCCATCAACTGAGGTTGAGTGTGACTAGTTACAATGAGCCCCTGAACCCACTGTCTCTCTGTATGGTCTTATACACAGCCCCTTTCATCACTTTGTAACCCAATGAATGTGATTTTGCTCCTTGGTGAATAACAGATAGAGGCTACACCAGATGGAGTTGTCACACAAAGGAAACACAAAGGATCACAGGGAATAATTTCCAAAGCTGTGACTCCCTGAGTGGGGGTAAGGGGTTCCTTTATTTAAGGTTAGGATGAGTATTCAGAAAGAGGAGTTTTGTCATTGTATACAGAGGTGAACATAAGGTCATGCATGCATCTTAAGGAAACATGTCTATACATACATTGTATGTTATGTTAATGAGTTTTGTGCTTTCTTGGGCAGAGATTTTTAACATTATAATGAGGTAGAGGTACTGTCCATCAATCCATTGTCCATCTACACTGGCATGAGTTAGTGGTTGAGTTCTAAGCCAACTGGAGGCTTCCTGTTCTTTGCGTCTAAAAGACAAGGTTAACATTCTTGTGAAGAAGAAGCAGGAGGGTCAATGGGAGTCTTGTGACAAAATTATGTTGCCTGCTAGGCCTTGTAAGTAATCAGTGAAGAAGATGGCATATCTTATGGTGCCATGGTTGTTAATTTTCACTGAAGGGCATGAATCAACAATAGACCTGTCATACACAGAATTCTAAGGTGGACCTAAAGATTAAATCCTCTGGTATACAAACAGTTTCTCTCAATTATCCAATAGAACACTAACCTAGGTGCTGCTATGAAGGGATTTTGCAAATGTAGTTTAAATTTTCAGATCAATTGACCCTAAAATAGAGAAATTATTCTCAATGAGTCTAATGTAGCCAGGTGAGCCTTTAAAAGGGATTGGGCTCTTATAGGATAAACAGATTTGAAGCATGAAATGCCTACAAAGTGAGGGAGATTGTTGATGGCTTGAAGATGGAGGGAGCCCCATGGCAAGAAATGGGAGGGGTGACATCTAAGAGCTAAGAGTGACAGCCAGCAAGGAACCAGAGACCTCAATTTTACAACTGCAAGGAATTGAATTCAGCCAATGTTTGAATGAGTCTGCAAGTAGATTCTGCCCAGAGCTTCCAGAGAGGGACACAGCCTGGCCATCATCTAAGACCCTAAGCAGAGACTGCAGCCACCCCAGTCCTGGATGGCTATCCTAAAGAACTGTGAGCTAATAAACTGGTAGCATTTTGAGTCTCTGAGTTTATGGTAATATGTTTTATAGCAATAGAAGTCTAGTCAAGGTCTCAATTTTTATCAAAGGATAAATTATTAAATAAAAAAGTGTTTTTTAAATAAAAATTAAAGTTACCTTCTCTGCCCCATCATCACTTCATTTCCTAAACAACTAAGAGACACTTCTGTTTAAAAAATCCAATCTTAATTAAGTTTAGCTCTCTATAGACTTTGCCATGAACATTTACTTTTTATTTAATAGAGTCCTTTGGTCTTTGGAAGTACATGGGTTTTGACCAAAGTAATATAGAAATGAAAGTAGACATTCTGCTATTTTTTGCATGATTTTCTACACTTGTAATATAAAGTGAAGGGTAGCACTTGTATAAAGCTGACTGATACCACCCACAGTAAGGTATAAAATATTTCAAATGGCCAGCCCATAGGAACGGTTCTTCTGTTTCTATAGATCTGCCCTCCCAGGACATGCCAGTTCAGAATTTTGTGACATCTCATATTTTAAATGCATAAATCCCCGTTGAAATGACAGCCCCATCTCTCTGGAAAGGGATGTTCGGACCACAGCATTCATTCCATCTGATACTCTACAGAATCCTGAATTAAAGAGTTCTGTGACCCATCCATTTTGGTGAGGAGCATGGAAAACAGAAGAGAAATGCCCTGGCCTTGAATGTATGTGCTTTGAAGAACTCTTCACCCAGAAAGGCTGCTGGAGTGGGGATGACAGCTTCAACAACATGAGGCAGCTGCCCATTTCCAGATGATCATTCTTGGTACACGTTTCCACCAGCTGCTGATTGGTAGGTAGTTTTGAGCTACCCCGAAAGGCATCTCCCCCCATGATCTGAGAAATATGTGTTGGGTTTTCCTAGAATCTATATGTCATGCAGATGGGAAGCAATATTGAAAATATATATATATATGAAAAATGGCTTCCATACATCCAGAGCCAATTCTAAAGCTGTCTTAGTTCTGTGATATAAAATGAGGCAGCACAATAAACCAACATGGGTGGTAAATTCAATATACTTATTGATATTTATAAGGAAATGTCTTAAATAAATGAATGTCTCCTTTCATTTCTGGCTGCATGAGAGAAGGAAGGGAGGAAGTAGAGAAGGATGGGAGTTCAGGAAGGGGAAGAGAAGGTCGGGAGGTGCAATCATGACCAGTTTTGCTTCTAGAACATTTCCTGGATGAGGTAGGGTCCCCTTCAGGCTCTGCTCTTTGCCAGGCTGTGCTATCCCACCTCAGCCCATAAACTTCATTTTAATATTTTCCCAACAGTCTGTTCACCCTGACATACTACCTGTTGTATGAGAGCTGGAGACTGGTTTGCATGATCCTCTTTGCAGGTTCAGAAGGAAAGAAGGGGCTTCGCTTAGCTTGGGTTCTCCCAAAAACAGATCCTGGGACAAGGATGTGAGTGCAAGGAGTTTGTTTGGGGGTGATCCCAGAAGCAGGAGGACAGGAAAGGGGAAAAAAGACAAGGAAGGGAAAGCAGTCAATACAGGGCAAGCGAGAGATTAAGTTGTAACTGATGGAAACTAGGACTCATTCCCCTGGAAACTAATGAAGAATGCGTGTCATACCTCAGATTCATCCCCTTGAGGGGAGAGGAAGGAGGGTACTCCTCCTCCACCTCCTTCCCTCATTAGCTGCTCCTGCAGGACATAGCTCTAGGCACGTCCAGCCTGCCCTGCTGCTGGGGCAGAGTGTGGGGGCAGCACTCTTACAGCAGGACCCTGTCTACTTATACAGGAAGAAAGAACACTGAAGGAATATGGACCAGACATCGAAAGCCTCAATAGACATTTGTGGAAAACATGTGTGAAAGAGAAAAATTATTTCTTTTATAATGTTATGGTCTGTTATGTGGCTTTGATTTTTTTCTTCTTTTTCTCAACTGAAATGTAATATAAAGAGCGTAACATGCTTCAATTTTAAATATACAGCTTAATGACCCATATGAACATCTGTGTACTCCCACCCTCCCACCCAGTTCAAAATATCAGACATTCCCATTAGCCAGCTAGGCACCCACTCTCCTTTTCCCTGTCAATGCCAACATCCACCCAGAGATAACCACCATCGCAATGTCTATCATCCTAGATTGGTTTCACATGTTCTTGAGCTTTCTATGCAGGGCTTTATACTACACATTCTCATTCATGTCTGATTTCTTTCCCTCAGCACAATCTGTGGGTACATCTACCCTATTATGAGTACCAGTTCGTTGTGTGTGTATGTGTGCGCATATATTTATTGCTGTGCAGCGTCCATACAACTAAGTTTTGCAGCCAAAACTGAATAAATGAGTGAATTCCTGAGTTACATCCAACCCTGCCTTTTTTTTTTTAAGATTTTATTTATTTATTTGACAGAGAGGACACAGCAAGAGAGGGAACACAAGCAGGGAGAGTGGGAGAGGGAGAAGCAGGCTTCCCACGGAGCAGGGAGCATGATGCGGGGCTCGATCCCAGGACCCTGGGATCGACCTGAGCCAAAGGCAGACACTTAACGACTGAGCCACCCAGGCGCCCCACGAACCCTGCCTTCTGATGATGCCATGTGGTATGTCACCAGCTCCTAGAAGATCTGCCACAGGGAATTCTGACTCTCCACCACCCCCTGGCTCAATATTAGGGGGATTATACCATCCTCCTGGTCAAGGGCAGCTTCATCCTCCCCATAGCATGGAAGAACAAGGTTTTATATGACCTATTAAAAATGGCTTCAGCACTGGGGAAGAGGGGCTAACTTTTAACCCAGCTCTGGCACCGACCAGTCAGAAGCCTGTGAACAAATCGCCTTAGCTCTTCCATTTCATCTCTTCATCTTTAAAAGGAAAATGCTGGGCTGATGGTTTCCGTGGTCTTTTCTCCCCATGCACAAAGATTGTAGCAGACACTGTCTGTACATGTTCTAGTGGTCATCCCCATGTGTTTCCCCAAGCAAATTGTGTACCTCTCTTACCAAAACACCAGCTCCTATTTGTCAATCCAGGACAGTGCATTTCTTTTAGATAATGACCAGTCTCTTTCAACATGCGGTGCAATTCTGCAGACTGTATCACCGTAGGAGCTCTCAATGAGGCAAAGCGGGGTGGAGGTAGGGGGGCATTGTGGGCCCTGCACCAGCAGCCTCAACACTCTGGGGGCTGGCAGGAGAGATGGAGGTGCTTGCCAACAATAACAACAAAGTGAGGGGTGCAAGGGGGCTTTTTGACATTTTCCAATGAGGGACCAGGATGTTCATTTATGCTTTGGATGGGGATGAACACCTATGTGAACACCTCCTCCCTTGAACATAAGCTTGCATATGTACTTTCATGAGAAAGGAGGCATTTAGAGGGTTTGCCTCTGCATGCATGCTGTCACTGACCCTCCCCTCACCCACCATTTCCATTTTCCTGAGCTTCACTCTATTTGCCTAAGGACCTGTTCAGAAATCACTGCTGGACCTGGAGGGCCCAAAGTTTCCATGAATTAACACCCCATGATCAATGGTGCTTAGGAGATTAATTACAGATTCCTCAGTTTTATCAGCCCCTGTGTGATAAGTCTATAGCAGGTGTTTTACACCATTTCCCAGGGACTCTCTCAACCCAAGGAACAAGCGTCAATCACAAAGTTGCCAACACAATCATGCACCCTGTATTGCCGGCTTCCCCCTCCCTCACTCCCAAATACACGATTTCCACTCAAACCCTTGTCTCAGGGTCGGTTTCTGGGGCAACCCAGGTGAAGGTGATCTCCTTCCCTTTTAACAAAGTGCAGATCAAAGTAACCCAACAAGTGGAGATGATGTGCCCATCAGAATAAGAAAATAGTAAACAAAATGTTTAAAGGTTTATTTTATAAAAGAATATTTTGAATACTCTTATTTTAAGGAGCTCTTACCTACAGAAGTCCATAAGAAAACATTTCCCTTTCAAAGACAACATTCCAGGAGGTTTCTGGGTCATGGGTATTGAGGAGTGCACGTGCTGTGATGTGCACAGGGTGTTATACTTAACTAATGAATCATTGAACACTACATCAAAAACTAGTTATGTACTATACAGTGGCTAGGTGAACATAATAAAAAAATAAAATAAATTTTAAAAAGACAACATTCCACCAACCATTTGGGGGAAATCACCCTAGAGTCCTCCTTGGCATCTCCTGACTTCAAGCCCGTAGATGTCAAGTCTTCTTCTCAAAGACAAGCCTCTCCTTCCACGAAGATCCTTGCCTTACCCTAGAGCACTCTGTTTCAGTGTGACCTGGGGTGTGACAAGAGATACCACCACAGAAACATCACTCTTTAATTCCACTTCTTCAAAGTCAGGTCACACCCTTCTTTCCTCTTTATAAGTTCTTCCAGGTGGATGCATGCATGCCTCCATTCGTGCAACTACCCAAAGTTAATGGGAGCCATGGAAGGGATTGAGAAGTGAGTGCCCTGGGCCCATGAGGAAGGGTGAAGAGTGTGAGCAAGGGGATCACAATGGACCACTCCATTCCTCTGGTCTCCCAACCCCATGTCTTGATGCACTGCAGACATGTCAGACCATGTCTCCTTAGCTGCCTTTTGTGGTAAGACATACCACGTCAGGGGCATGGATGCCTGAATAGGTTGACAACCAGACTGAAAATCAAGGAACGTGGGCCAGGAGACAATGTAACATAGGGTGTTCTGATTATAGAGTTTAAACCTGAGTCATTTTAACAGACTTCCTTCAATCTCCTCCCCACGCCAATTAGTGTTAAAGTTTATTTGATTAACTGATGAGTCAATTGTCGGCAGGATTAAGAATGTGCTTATGTGGTGGAGGCCAGCACTGGGTTGGCTTGATCCTGGTGTTCTGCACAGACCACGTGTCCCAGCATTGAGGAGAGTGACAGCAATCATCTGGTCTGAGTCACTTGACATTTTATTGTTTCCTTATGATGATTATTCAATTCATCGTACTTGAAAATATTAATGTTTTCTATTTTGTATGTATATTTTAATTCTTGGCTTTCATCTCTATATTTGGGTTTGTTTTAAAAGTGCAGTCTAAAAAACTAAATCAACCAAAAATTTACCAGACCTTTTAAATGTGGTCCTCACTGCATTCTTGAAGTTGTGACTTTAAGGCTGAGAAATTTTTTCTGGGGAATGAGAGTTCATCTTGAAAGGGAACAAGGTGAGGCGCCATATGGCAATCCACCAGGCAGGGGGTGGATAGAGCTGAGCCTGTGTTGTGTGGTGCACTGCCTTCTCCACTTCAGGAACAAGCTGCTCCTGGTTAACCCCTTACATGTAAGACATCTGCTCACTTCTCTTTAGGCAATCACTGCAATCTGGGGTGTTGACCAGGACTGTCCATGTTACCACATGACTGGGAAGGTTAGTAAGGCTAAAAGGGGTTAGGTGACTTGCTTGAGATCACACACAGAAAAAAAGGAGGAGGTTTATCATCAGATCTTGAATCCAAAGCTGCTAATTCAAAGTTTAGTGATCCATCCACTGCTACCAGTCTCCTTGCTTTCAGAATATTAGTCCTGGGAAGTATTTGCACTAAGTGTGTAGACTCACTACAGAATGTATGGGCAGAATTCTAAGACATACGCCAATAATGTGCCTTTTCTCCAGAAGTAATTGACAATTTGCAGTGATACTGTGTGTAAGGACACATATCTGTTGGACAGACTTCCCACTTCTTCCACTATTTCATGCATTTAATCTACCTTATAGTCAGTTATTCCTGAAATTCTTTTTAAGATTTTATTTATTTATTTGACAGAGAGAGAATGAGAGAGCACAAGCAGGGGGAGCAGCAGAGGGAGAGGGAGAAGCAGGATCGCCCCTGAGCAAGGAGCCCAATGCGGGCTCCATCCCAGGACCCTGGGATCATGACCTGAGCTGAAATCAAGAGTTGGATGCTCAACCACTGAGCCACACAGGCGCCCCCTGAAAATTTCTTTTAATGAGTCACCCTCTTCTATCAGATGGGAAGTCCCAATGTAATCCTTACCCCAAAACCAGGACTACTCAAAGTGTGGTCCAGACTAGCATCATCATTATCACAGGGAAATTGTTAAATATGCAATTTCCTGGGTCCCATCCCAGTCCTACCAAGTCAGAATTTCTGCAGGTGATATCTCAACATCTGTGTTCTAACCAGCTCTCCAGGTGACCCACTTGCTAAAGTCTGAATAGTAGTTTGCACTTTAGGAAATATTTTTACATGAAGAAAGACACAACTGCTTGGCTGGCTAAGCTCCTTACAATCTGATATAAGCTTCTCAGGCAATAAGTGTTAAGACATGGCCATATTAGAATTCCCATGTTAGATTACCATGGATTGAATAAAAATGAAGAAATGTATTAGAAGTAATGAAAAGAATACAGTTTAAAATAATCACTGGAATACTTGGGATGCTTAATAGAAATTACAGAGGTGGGGAAGAACTTTTGAAAAGCATATAGGAACTTAACAGAAAGAGGATACTAAATTCTGGGGAAACATTGCAGAGAACTGAGCTTTAAAATAGCAAGTGAACTAACCTCTAAGGCTCAGAAGGGCTATGCAGCTTTCTCCTCCCACCCACCCCACCTTCCCCTTATGGTCCAGTAGGGTCTCTCTACCTATGCTCCCAGGGCTGTTACCCGCTTTTTGGTAAAAATCTTTGGGTAGACAAAAACTATCAGCTACCACACTATGATAAAATACAATCAATGTCTTCTTTTTTTAACATTCTATGTTTCATTTAAAAAATTTAATGTTAGAGGTTTGAGATACTGCCTCCAGAATGTTCATGATTCTTGTTTGTTACTTTATAAATCTTAATATTTATACAGCTATATTTATAATTCCACCAATTTCTAGGTTAAAGTACACAATTTTCTTGCTTGTTTTAGCATTGAGGCTGATTTGGGAAACATATGAAGCCAAATTAATAAGAGGGAACCTATCTGGATGTTCTGGAATGTTCTATATTCCATTTTCTCATTTTGCAGAACTTCTCAAAACCATCTAAAAAGAAAACAACTGGGATTTATCTTATAGGTGACAGTCCTGCTCTCGGTTTGGCTCTATCACCAGGAGTAGGGTAAAGAATACTTGAGCTGCAAACTGATTTCCCCAAACATTGGCCCTATGGTGAGTAGGAAAAATTTAATAGTCTGTTAACTGAAAAACACTGGTCTTAGACTTAGGAGAACTGGTGACCAGTTCTGACTCTACCACTCATTAGCTAACTCTTGGTGCCCTGAGGTCTTCATCTGGAAAATGGGGAAAATATAGACTCTTTTCTTTTTTTTTAATTTTTTTATTGTTATGTTAATCACCATATATTACATAATTTCTTTTGGTGTACTGTTCCATGATTCATTGTTTGTTCATAACACCCAGTGCTCCATGCAGAACGTGCCCTCCTCAATACCCATCAACAGGCTAACCCATCCCCCCCACCTTCCTCCCCTCCAGAAACCTCAATTTGTTTTTCAGGGTCCATCATTTCTCCTGGTTCGTCTCCCCCTCTGACTTACTCCCCTTCATTCTTCCTCTCCTGCTATCTTCTTCTTTTTCTTTTTTCTTAACATATGTTGTGTTATTTGTTTCAGAAATACAGATCTGTGATTCAACAGTCTTACACAATTCACAGCGCTCACTGTAGCACATATCTTCCCCAATGTCCATCACCCAGCCACCCCATCCCTCCCACCCCCGACCACTCCAGCAACCCTCAGTTTGTTCCTGAGATTAAGAATTCCTCATATCAGTGAGGTCATATGATACATGTCTTTCTCTGATTGACTTATTTCGCTCAGCATAACACCATCCAGTTCCATCCACATCGTTGCAAATGGCAAGATCTCATTCCTTTTGATGGCTGCATAATATTCCATTGTGTATATATACCACATCTTCTTTATCCATTCATCTGTCGATGGACATCTTGGCTCTTTCCACAGTTTGGCTATTGTGGACATTGCTGCTATAAACATTGGGGTGCAAGCACCCCTTCGGGTCCCTACATTTGTATCTTTGGGGTAAATACCCAGTAGTGCAATTACTGGATCGAATGGTAGCTCTAATTTCAACTGTTTGAGGAACCTCCATATTGTTTTCCAGAGGGGTTGCACCAGCTTGCATTCCCACCAACAGTGTAGGAGGGTTCCCCTTTCTCCACATCCCCGCCAACATCTGTCGTTCCCTGACTTGTTAATTTTAGCCATTCTGACGGGTGTGAGGTGGTATCTCATTGAGGTTTTGATTTGGATTTCCCTGATGCCGAGCGATGTTGATCACCTTTTCATGTCCCTGTTGGCCATTTGGATGTCTTCTTTGGAGAAATGTCTGTTCATGTCTTCTGCCCATTTCTTGATTGGATTATTTGTTCTTTGGGGGTTGAGTTTGATAAGTTCTTTATCGATTTTGGATACTAGCCCTTTATCTGATATGTCATTTGCAAATATTTTCTCCCATTCTGTCGGTTCTCTTTTGGTTTTGTGGACTGTTTCTTTTGCTGTGCAAAAGCTTTTTATCTTGATGAAATCCCAATAGTTCATTTTTGCCCTGGCTTCCTGTGCCTTTGGTGATGTTTCTAGGAAGAAGTTGCTGCGGCTGAGGTCGAAGAGGTTGCTACCTGTGTTCTCCTTTAGGATTTTGATGGACTCCTGTCTCACGTTTAGGTCTTTCAACCATTTGGAGTCTATTTTTGTGTGTGGTGTAAGGAAATGGTCCAGTTTCATTCTTCTGCATGTGGCTGTCCAATTCTCCCAACACCATTTGTTAAAGAGACTGTCTTTTTTCCACTGGACATTCTTTCCTGCTTTGTCAAAGATAAGTTGACCATAGAGTTGAGGGTCGATTTCTGGGCTCTTGATTCTGTTCCATTGATCTACGTGTCTGTTTTTGTGCCAGTACCATACTGTCTTGATGATGACAGCTTTGTAATAGAGCTGGAAGTCCGGAATTGTGATGCCGCCAGCTTTGCTTTTCTTTTTCAATACTCCTCTGGCTATTCGGGGTCTCTTCTGGTTCCATACAAACTTTAGGATTATTTGTTCCATTTCTTTGAAAAAAGTGGATGGTATTTTGATGGGGATTGCATTGAATGTGTAGATTGCTCTAGGTAGAATTGACATCTTCACAATGTTGGTTCTTCCAATCCATGAGCATGGAATGTTTTTCCATTTCTTTGTGTCTTCTTCAATTTCTTTCCTGAGTATTTTATAGTTTTCTGAGTACATATCCTTTGCCTCTTTGGTTAAACTTATTCCTAGGTATCTTATGGTTTTGGGTGCAATTGTGAATGGGATCGACTCCTTGATTTGTCTCTCTTCTGTCTTGTTGTTGGTGTATAGGAATGCCACTGATTTCTGTGCATTGATTTTATAGCCTTCAACTTGACTGAATTCTTGTATGAGTTCTAGCAGTTTTGGGGTGGAGTCTTTTGGGTTTTACACATAAAGTATCATATCATCTGCAAAGAGTGAGAGTTTGAATTCCTCTTTGCCAATTTGGATGCCTTTGATTTCTTCTTGTTGTCTGATTGCTGTGGCTAGTACTTCTAATAATATGTTGAATAGCAGTGGTGAGAGTGGACATCCCTGCCGCGTTACTGACCTTAGGGGAAAAGTTCTCAGCTTTTCCCCATTGAGACTGATATTCACTGTAGGTTTTTCGTAGATGGCTTTTATAATATTGAGGTATGTACCCTCTATCCCTATACTCTGAAGAGTTTTGATCAAGAAAGGATGCTGTACTTTGTCAGATGCTTTTTCTGCATCTATTGAGAGGATCATATGATTCTTGTTCTTTCTTTTGTTAATGTATTGTATCACGTTGATTGATTTGCGGATGTTGAACCAGCCTTGCAGCCCAGGGATGAATCCCACTTGGGCGTGGTGAATAATCCTTTTAATGTACTGTTGGATCCTATTGGCTAGTATTTTGGTGAGAATTTTTGCATCCATGTTCATCAAGGATATTGGTCTGTAATTCTCCTTTTTGATGGGATCTTTGTCTGGTTTTGGGATCAAGGTAATGGTGGCCTCATAAAATGAATTTGGAAGTTTTCCTTCCATTTCTATTTTTTGGAACAGTTTCAGGAGAATAGGGTATTAATTCTTCTTTAAATGTCTGACAGAATTCCCCTGGGAAGCCATCTGGCCCTGGGCTTTTGTTTGTTGGGAGATTTTTGATGACTGCTTCAATTTCCTTAGTGGTTATAGGTCTGTTCAGGTTTTCTATTTCTTCCTGGTTCAGTTTTGGTAGTTGATACATCTCTAGGAATGCACCCATTTCTTCCAGGTTATCTAATTTGCTGGCATAGAGTTGCTCCTAATATGTTCTTATAATTGTTTGTATTTCTTTGGTGTTGGTTGTGATCTCTCCCCTTTCATTCATGATTTTGTTGATTTGGGTCCTTTCTCTTTTCTTTTTGATCAGTCTGGCCAGGGGTTTATCAATCTTGTTAATTCTTTCAAAGAACCAGCTCCTAGTTTCGTTGATCTGTTCTACTGTTCTTTTGGTTTCTATTTCATTGATTTCTGCTCTGATCTTGATTATTTCTCCTCTCCTGCTGTGTTTAGGCTTTATTTGCTGTTCTTTCTCCAGCTCCTTTAGGTGTAGGGTTAGGTTGTGTATTTGAGACCTTTCTTGTTTCTTGAGAAAGGCTTGTATTGCTATATACTTTCCTCTCAGGACTGCCTTTGCTGTATCCCAAAGATTTTGGACAGTTGTGTTTTCATTTTCATTGGTTTCCATGAATTTTTTTAATTCTTCTTTAATTTCCTGGTTGACCCATTCATTCTTTAGTAGGATGGTCTTTAGCCTCCATGTATTTGAGTTCTTTCCGACTTTCCTCTTGTGGTTGAGTTCTAGTTTCAAAGCATTGTGGTCTGAAAACATGCAGGGAATGATCCCAATCTTTTGGTACCAATTGAGACCTGATTTGTGACCTAGGATGTGATCAATTCTGGAGAATGTTCCATGGGCACTAGAGAAGAATGTGTATTCCGTTGCTTTGGGATGGAATGTTCTGAATATGTCTGTGAAGTCCATTTGGTCCAGTGTGTCATTTAAAGTCTTTATTTCCTTGTTGATCTTTTGCTTAGATGATCTGTCCATTTCAGTCAGGGGGGTGTTAAAGTCCCCCACTATTATTGTATTGTTGTCAATGTGTTTCTTTGCTTTTGTTATTAATTGCCTTATATAATTGGCTGCTCCCATGTTTGGGGCATAGATATTTACAATTTTTAGATCTTCTTGTTGGATAGACCCTTTAAGTAGGATATAGTGTCCTTCTTCATCTCTTATTACAGTCTTTGTTTTAAAATCTAATTTGTCTGATATAAGGATTGCCACCCCAGCTTTCTTTTGGTGTCCATTAGCATGGTAAATGGTTTTCCACACCCTCACTTTCAATCTGGGGTTGTCTTTGGGTCTAAAATGAGTCTCTTGCAGACAGCATATGGATGGGTCTTGTTTTTTAATCCAATCTGATAGCCTGTGTCGTTTGATTGGGGCATTGAGCCCATTTACATTCAGGGTAACTATTGAAAGGTATGAATTTAGTGCCATTGTATTGCCTGTAAGGTGACTGTTACTGTATGTTGTCTGTGTTCCTTTCTGATCTTTGCTGCTTTTAGGCTCTCTCTTTGCTTAGAGGACCCCTTTCAATATTTCTTGGAGGGCTCTTTTCTTGTTTGCAAATTCCTTTAGTTTTTGTTTGTTCTGGAAGCTTTTTATCTCTCCTTCTATTTTCAATGACAGCCTAGCTGGATATAGTATTCTTGGCTGCATATTTTTCTCGTTTAGTGCTCTGAAGATATCTTGCCAGTCCTTTCTGGCCTGCCAGGTCTCTGTGGATAGGTCTGTTGCCAATCTAATATTTTTACCATTGTAGGTTACATATCTCTTCTCCCGAGCTGCTTTCAGGATTTTCTCTTTGTCTCTGGGACTCGTAAGTTTTACTATTAGATGTCAGGGTGTTGACCTATTTTTATTGATTTTGAGAGGGGTTCTCTGTGCCTCCTGCATTTTGATGCCTGTTTCCTTCCTCACATTAGGGAAGTTCTCTGCTATTATTTGCTCCAGTATACCTTCTGCCCCTCTCTCTCTTTCTTCTTCTTCTGGGATCCCAATTATTCTAATGTTGTTTCATCTTATCGAATCACTTATCTCTCGAATTCTGCCCTCGTGATCCTGTAGTTGTTTCTCCCTCTTTTTCTCAGCCTCTTTACTTTCCATCATTTGGTCTTCTATATCACTGATTCTCTCTTCTGCCTCATTTATCCTAGCAGTTAGTGCCCCCATTTTTGATTGCACCTCATCAATTCCCTTTTTGATTTCGACTTGGTTAGATTTTAGTTCTTTTATTTCTCCAGAAAGGGTTTCTCTAATAACTTCTACACTTTTTTCAAGCCCAGCTAGTATCTTTAAAGTCATGATTCTGAACTCTAGGTCCGACATCGTACTAATGTCCGTATTGAGTAGGTCCCTGGCTGACGGTACTACCTCTTGTTCTTTTTGCTGAGGTGATTTTTTTCGTCTTGTCATTTTGTCCAGAGGAGAATAGATGAATGAGAGAACAAAATGCTAACAGGTTTACAACGTCCCCAGCAAATATACTGTATACAAATCAGAAAAGACCTAAAACCAGGGGAAAAGAAAGGGAAAGGAAGAAAAAAGAAAGAGAAAAAAAAAAAGAAAAAAAAAAAGATAAAAAGAAAAACAGAACAATACAAAAAAAGCAGAATGTGATCAAATATGATCAGGCTAGTGCATAGATCAGTGCCACACACTAGATTTTGGGCGTATTTTGGTCTGTTAGAAAAAAGTGCCTCCTAAAATTTTAAAGGAAGAAAGACATATATGTACAAAATAAGGGTTGATACAATGAAGGGATAGAAGGTGACTGTAAAGATGAAAATTATAAAAGATTTTATAAAAGGACTTGATAAGATAAGAAGTTGTTTGAAAAAAGAAAGAAGATTTAAAAAAAAATGATAAAAGGGAGAGAATGTGATCAAAGGAGACTAGAACAGAACCATACACTAGTGATTTAGGGTATATTTTTATCTGTTAGAAGAAACTGTATCTCAAAATTTTAAAGAGAGAACAACTTATATATATATGCCAAAAAGTAAGGGTAACTACTATGAAGGGATAAAATATGACTCAAAATGAAAAATAAAAAAAAAATTTTTTTTTTAAAAAGAGATTGATAAGATGTTGGTTGAAAAAGGGAAAAAGAAAAAGAAAAAAAACAGTTATCAAAAATTAACTTTGATGAACTAATGAATCATGGTAAGAAAAAGCCATGAATTCTATGTGCAGTATTCCCCTAGCGCTGGAGTTCTCCCGTTCTCCTTGATCGGTAAACTTGGTCTTGGCTTGCTGGCTGTTCGTGCTGATCTTCTGGGGGAGGGGCCTGTTGCTGTGGTTTCCAGATGTCTTTGCCGGAGGCGGAATTGCCCCGCCCTTGTCGGTCCGGGGTAAGCAAGCTGCTCGGGTTTGATCTCAGGAGCTTTTGTTCCCTGCAAGCTCTCCGTACAGCCTTGGAGGACCAGGGCAAAAATGGTGGCCTCCCAATCTCCACCCGGAGGAGCTGAGAACTCAGGGCCCCGCTCCTCAGTGCTCCCCCAGAGAAAAGCAGTCACTCCCTTGTCCCCGGTCTCCGGCCGCACTCCGTGCTCACCCGGCCTGTGACCGAGCGTTTCTATCTCTGGCACCCGACCCCATGTGGAGTCTCCAAACCCAGCAGATCCCTGCGGTGCATTCCCGCACCGCTCCTCCCCGGGAAGGAAGGGGAGTCTCCCCGGCTCTGCCGCTTGTTGGGTCCCTGCTGCAGGAGCAGTGGCCCAACTGGGCCGCGGATCACAGTTTATGGCCACCCTGAGCTGAGAGCCCGCGCCTTGGCTCCGTCTCTGCAGCCGGCTTCCCTGCTCTGATACCTGGGAGCTCTGGCACACTCAGGCTCCCCCGGTCTTTCTGTGACCCCAAGGGTCCTGAGACCCCACTGTCCCGCAAGGGTTCCACCCCCGCTTAGCCACTGGAGCGACGTCCCTCAGCGGAGCCGACTTCTAAAAGGTCCGATTTTGTGCTCCGCGGCTCTAGCACTTGCCAGAAGCGCCCAGCGGAGGCCCCTCCCCCGCCATCTATCCTCCCGAATATCGCCTCGGATTCACTTCTCCGCACGTCCTACCTTCCAGTAAGTGGTCGCTTCTCTGTTCAGAGAGTTGTTGCTACTCTCCTCTTCGATCTCCTGTTGAGTTCGTAGGTGTTCAGAATGGTTTGATCCCTATTCAGCTGAATTCCTGAGACCAGACGAAATCTAGGTCTCCTACTCCTCCGCCATCTTGCTCCGCCCCCTAGACTCTTTTCTAAGAACCTTCTGAGGTTCTTAGAAAGCTCAAATTATTTTTTAAATGATATAATGTATATGAAAGCTTTATAGACTATAAAAGCATTTCTTTGGGGCTCCTGCGTGGCTCATTCAATTAATCGTCTTACTTAGGCTCTGGTCAAGATCCCAGGATTCTGGGATCAAGCCCCGCATCAGGCTCTGCGCTCAGTGGGGAGTCTGCTTGTCTCTCTCCTTCTCCCTCTGCTCCTCCCACTGCCCCCCACCCACCCCGCCCATGCTCATTTGCTCATGTTGGAAATATACACATGACAAAATAATATGAGGTCTTAAGATCACTTAGGGCACATCCAGGACTGACTGAAATGGGGAAAATCTGGAAGAACCTGGAGAGGGAGGCACAGTGAAAATTCAGAGTAAGAAAATGAGGCTTGGATAAAGGAACTCTCCTGAAGAGTGCTGTGTGGAAGGAAGGAAGGTAACACAGTGGAGGGAGCTAGCAAACACCACCAGGACCAAGGAATCAAGATCAGCTTCCTCAGCCTGAAGCCATGTTGATGGCATGAAGCCTTTATATCATGTGATGAAAATAGTATTTTATCTCCATATTCTTTCTCCCTAAAATCCATGGTCCCAACCCAACCATGAGACAAACAGAAATTGAAGGACATTCTACAAAATATCTGCTGAGTACTCTTCAAGATTTTCAGCTTATTAGAAAACAAGGAAAGTCTGAGAACAGACCAGAGGGGTGTGAGGAGACAAGACAACTAAAGGTAATGTGGCATCCTGGAACAGAAAAAGGACAATAGGGAAAAAAATGAATACAATATAAATATAGTGTTTAGTTAAAATTAATGTTTTGAGGGGCACCTGGGTGGGTCAGTTGTTTGGGCATCTGACTCTTGATTTTGGCTCAGGTTATGATCTCAGAGTTGTGGGATCAAGCCCCATGTTAGGCTCCACACTCAGCACTGAGTCTGTTCCTCTCCCTCCCCCCACTTGCTCTCTCTCTCTCTCTATCTCAAATAAATAAATTAATTAAATCTTTAAAAAATAATGTATTGATATTGGTTCATTAGTTCTGATAAATGTACCATAGTAGTGTAAGATGTTGGCAACAGAAGAAGCTGGGTGCAGGATCTGCAGGAATTCTCTGTAGTGTATTTGCAACTTTTCTGTAAATTTAAAACTATTTTGAAATTAAAAACGTAGGAGAAAAATTAGAAAAAAACAAGTGCAAATCTAAATTTTTTAAAGATTTTATTTTCAAGCCATCTCTACATCCAACATGGGACTTGAACTCACAACCCCGAGATCAAGAGTCGCATGCTCCACAGAATGAGACTGCCAGGCACCCCTAAATAATAGTCCTTTTTTTTTAGGTAGGCTCCACACCCAATGTGGGGCTTGAACTCACATGAATCTAATTTTTAAAAAGTCCTAGAATTAAGTAAATTTTATCTCAGGGGAGTTAAGTTTACCCTTTCTTTCCAAATCTGGAAAATGTATAGTTTTTCAAAGATTCTGTTTTCTGATGGGAATGTAAATTGATACAGACAGTGTGGAAAACAGTATGGAGCTTCCTCAAAAAAATTGTAAATAGAATTACCATATGATTGAGTAATCCTACTTCTGGGTGTATATCCAAAGAAAACAAAATCATTATCCTGAGGAGACATGTGCACTCCCATGTTCTTTGCAGCATTATCTATAATAGCCAAGACATGGAAACAACAGTGTCAATTGACGGAAGAATGGATAAAGAAAATGTATAATGTCAATATGTGAATGCAAAAATATACATATATATACATACATACATACACACACAGTGAAAAATTGTTTAACCATGAAAAAAGAAGGAAATTTCACCATTTGTGACAACATAGATCAATCCTTGAGGGTTTTATACTAAGTGAAGTAAGTCAGACACAAAAAGACAAATACTGTATGATTTTTCTTATATGTGAAATCTAAAAAAACTGAACTCAGGGGACTGGGGTGGCTCAGTCAGTTAAGCATCCAACTCTTGATTTCCCCTCAGGTCATGATCTCAGGGTCCTAGGATGGAGCCCTGCAACAGGCTCCTCGCTCAGCAGTGAGTCTGCTGGAGATTCTCTTTCCCTCTCCCTTTGCTCTTCTCCTTCCCTGTTCTCTCTCTTTCTCAAATAAATGAAACATAACTCTTTCAAAATAAATAAATAATAAAAAACTGAACTCTTAGAAACAGAAGTCAGATTTATGTCTGCCAGAGGCAAAGGGTAAGGATGGAATTGGGTGAAGGTGGTCAAATGGTATAAACTTTCAGTTGTAAGGTAAATAAATCTGAAGATGTAATATATACCATGATGACTTTAGTTGACAACACTGCATCATATATTTGAAAGTTGGTAAGAGAGTAAATCTTCAAAGTTCTCGTCATAAAAGAAAAATAATTGTAACTATGTGAAGTAACAGAGATTAACTAAATTTATTGTGGTAATCATTTGCACTTACACGTCTATCAAATCAAATATATACACTCACACAAACTTACACAATGTCATATGTCAATTATATCTCAATAAAACTGGAAAAAAAACAAAAGAAACAAGACTCTGGTTTCTGTCAGCTCCAATTTTCCTGCTATTTATTCTCATACTCAGTATTTTCCAGCTTGAGTTCAGTCCCCTTCAGGATAATTCTAATCATCACCAACCTCTCCATGTCCTCTGCAATCTGCTCTGATGGTGACCAACATCTCTTCCATGTTCAATTACATCATGTTGCTAGCTTGACCTCAGCTGTGGTGGAAGTATTTTTACCATAGAAATTGGCAAACACTAAAATTAGGGATTTTACTTTCCGGGGAGCCAGCTCACCACGGCTTATAATCTATGCCACTCAATTTAGCATTTCATTTATTCTCTTTGCATTATATGTTGATATTTCAAGTCACTGTTTCTAGGATAGGTAACATGAGGTCCTCAAGAGTTAAACTGCACAGTTGAATAGATTTCACTTGCCATAGTGCCAAAATGAGAGTGTCTGTTCAACAACTGTCTGTGTACCAAGAGGTCCAAAGCCCCCATCCGTGGCTAATTGGTGTTGCAGGAGCCCAGAGAGATCCATTCCCAGTTCTTGACATCTCTGGGGATCTGTTCGATCATCTGAAAAGTAACACACTTGAAGGGGATGGGCTGTAAAACTAAGTCCGGGTTGAACATTCTTGAATTCTCCTGGTTTGATGAGTGAGAAGGGCCAGCTCTTATGGTGCCTTCATTCCAGAGGATTGCACAGTGACCCAAGGGAAGTTAATAGAGAGTTCCATGATCAAGTAAGTTTGGGAAATGCAGATCCAGCACAGCTTAACAAATCTCTCCACTGTAGGAATTCTCAGTCTTTAATCTGTTTGATGTAAGGGCAGGCAGGGGCTACAAACCCATGTGGGTGTCAGATTTTAGGAAATGGCACTCTTAGTTTATTTCAGGGCACACCAGGGAAGATGCCATTATCAAATTTAGATCTTAAATTAAAAGACAGTCTCCTCTGTCCTTTATTTATCCTCTCCTTAGCCTTGGGATTGAAATAAAGACTCCAATTCTTAATCTCAGGAAACAAACTGAGTGTTGCTGAGTGGTAGGGGGTGGGAGGGATGGGGTGGCTGGGTGATAGACATTGGGTAGGGTATGTGCTATGGTGAGCGCTGTGAATTGTGCGAGACTGTTGAATCACAATCAGATCTGTACTTCTGAAACAAATAATGCAAGATATGTTAAGAAAATAGAAAAAGAAGAAGATAGCAGGAGGGGAAGAATGAAGGGGAGTAAGTCGGAGGGGGAGATGAACCATGAAAGACGATGGACTCTGAAAAACAAACTGAGGGCTCTAGAGGGGAGGGGCGTGGGGAGATGGGTTAGCCTCGTGATGGGTATTAAGGAGGGCACGTTCTGCGTGGAGCACTGGGTGTTATGCACAAACAATGAATCATGGAACACTACATCAAGAACTAATGATGTAATGTATGGTGATTAACATAACAATAAAAAATTTTAAAAAAGAAATAAAGACTCCAAGAGAAGCAGGAGGGGGGAGGAGCAGATGGTGGGCAGCCTGGGCCTTCTGGCATTTGGACCTTTGACTAATTTTCAGATGGTTATACAGCCGAGACAGAATCCACAGAAGCAATATGTTCCTATCAGTGCTGATGGCAAGTATTTATGTCGCTCTTTTCTGTGACATTGCCTTGTTTACCTTCAAAATCTTCCATTCCCATGAAGCTGAAGGGTCCTGTTCTTCATCTGTACACACTCTATCAGACCTCCAGTTGCTGCCAGTGCTAGGAGCAGCTCAACCAACTACTGCTTTCTCCTTCAAAAATCCTGTTTTCGGAGGGGCGGAGCAAGATGGCGGAGGAGTGGGAGACCTAGATTTCGTCTGGTCTCAGGAATTCAGCTGAATAGGGATCAAACCATTCTGAACACCTACGAACTCAACAGGAGATCGAACAGGAGAGGAGCAACAACTCTCTGAACAGAGAGGCGACCACTTACTGGAAGGTAGGACGTGCGGAGAAGTGAATCCGAGGCGATATTCGGGAGGATAGACGGCGGGGGAGGGGGCCTCCGTCGGCCGCTTCTGGCAAGTGATAGAACCGCGGAGCACAAAATCAGAACTTTTAGAAGTTGGATCCGCTGAGGGACGTCGCTGCAGTGGCTAAGCTAAGCGGGGGGGTGGAATCCTCCCAGGACTGTGTGGTCTCAGGACCCTTGGGGTCACAGAAAGACCGGGGGTGCCTGAGTGCAGCAGAGCTCCCAGATATCAGAGCGGGGAAGCTGGCTGCAGATACGGAGCAGAGTCGCGGGCTCTCAGCTCGGGGTTGCCATAAACTGTGATCTGCGGCCCAGTCGGGGCACGGCTCCCCCAGCAGAGACCCAACAAGCAGCAGATCCGGGGAGACTCCCCTTCCTTCCCGGGGAGGAGCGGTGCGGGAACGCACTGCAGGAATCTGCTGGGTTTGGAGACTCCGCGCGGGGTCAGGTGCCAGAGATAGCAACGCTCGATCACAGGCCGGGTGAGCACGGAGTGCGGCCGGAGACTGGGGAGACGGGAGTGACTGCTTTTCTCTGGGGGCACACTGAGGAGCGGGGCCCCGAGTTCTCAGCTCCTCCGAGTGGAGATTGGGAGGCCACCATTTCTGCCCTGGTCCTCCAAAGCTGTACCGAGAGCTTGCAGGGAACAAAAGCTCCTGAGAGCAAACCGGAGCAGCTTCCTTAGCCCGGACAGACAAGGGCGGGGCAATTCCGCCTCCGGCAAAGACATTTGGAAACCACAGCAACAGGCCCCTCCCCCAGAAGATCAACACAAACAGCCAGCAAGCCAAGACCAAGTTGATCGATCAAGGAGAATAGGAGAACTCCAGCGCTAGGGGAATACTGCACATAGATTCATGGCTTTTTTTTTTTTTTTTTTTTACCATGATTCATTATTTCATCAAAGTTAATTTTTGTTGACTGTTTTTCTTTTATTTTTCTTTTTCCCTTTTTCAACCAACATCTTATAAATCCCTTTTTAAAAAAAAAAAAACATTTTTTATCTTTCATTTTTAGAGTCATATTTTATCCCTTCATAGTAGTTACCCTTATTTTTGGCATATATATATAAGTTGTTCTCTCTTTAAAATTTTGAGGTACAGTTTCTTCTAACAGATCAAAATATACCCTAAACCACTAGTGTATGGCTTTGTTCTAGTCTCCTGCCTGATCACATTCTCTCCCTTTTTCCTTTTTTTTTATTCTTAAATCTTCTTTCTTTTTTCAAACAACTTATCTTACCAAGTCCTTTTATAAAATCTTTTATAATTTTCATCTTTACAGTCATCTTCCATCCCTTCATTGTATCAACCCTTATTTTGTACATATATGTCTTTCTTCCTTTAAAATTTTAGGAGGCACTTTTTTCTAACAGACCAAAATACGCCCAAAATCTAGTGTGTGGCACTGATCTATGCACTAGCCTGATCATATTTGATCATATTCTGCCTTTTTTGTATTGTTTTGTTTTTGTTTTTATCTTTTTTTTTTTCTTTTTCTCTTTCTTTTTTCTTTCTTTCCCTTTCGTTTCCCCTGGTGTCAGGTCTTTTCTGATTTGCATACAGTATATTTGCTGGGGACGTTGTAAACCTGTTAGCATTTTGTTCTCTCATTCATCTATTCTCCTCTGGACAAAATGACAAGACGAAAGAAATCACCTCAGCAAAAAGAACAAGAGGTAGTACCGTCAGCCAGGGACCTACTCAATACGGACATTAGTACGATGTCGGACCTAGAGTTCAGAATCATGACTTTAAAGATACTAGCTGGGCTTGAAAAAAGCGTGGAAGTTATTAGAGAAACCCTTTCTGGAGAAATAAAAGAACTAAAATCTAACCAAATCGAAGTCAAAAAGGCTATTGATGAGGTGCAATCAAAAATGGGGGCACTAAATGCTAGGATAAATGAGGCAGAAGAGAGAATCAGCGATATAGAAGACCAAATGATGGAAAATAAAGAGGCTGAGAAAAAGAGAGAGAAACAACTACAGGATCACGAGGGCAGAATTCGAGAGATAAGTGATATGATAAGATGAAACAACATTAGAATAATTGGGATCCCAGAAGAAGAAGAGAGAGAGAGAGGGGCAGAAGGTATATTGGAGCAAATTATAGCAGAGAACTTCCCTAATGTGAGGAAGGAAACAGGCATTAAAATCCAGGAGGCACAGAGAACCCCTCTCAAAATCAATAATAATAGGTCAACACCCCGACATCTAATAGTAAAACTTACGAGTCTCAGAGACAAAGAGAAAATCCTGAAAGCAGCTCGGGAGAAGAGATATGTAACCTACAATGGTAGAAACATTAGATTGGCAACAGACCTATCCACAGAGACCTGGCAGGCCAGAAAGGACTGGCAAGATATCTTCAGAGCACTAAACGAGAAAAATATGCAGCCAAGAATACTATATCCAGCTAGGCTATCATTGAAAATAGAAGGAGAGATAAAAAGCTTCCAGAACAAACAAAAACTAAAGGAATTTGCAAACACGAAACCAGCCCTCCAAGAAATATTGAGAGGGGTCCTCCAAGCAAAGAGAGAACCTAAAAGCAGCAAAGAGCAGAAAGGAACACAGACAACAGACAGTTAACAGTCACCTTAAAGGTAATACAATGGCACTAAATTCATACCTTTCAATAGTTACCCTGAATGTAAATGGGCTAAATGCCCCAATCAAAAGACACAGGCTATCAGATTGGATTAAAAAACAAGACCCATCAATATGCTGTCTGCAAGAGACTCATTTTAGACCCAAAGACACCCCCAGATTGAAAGTGAGGGTGTGGAAAACCATTTACCATGCTAATGGACACCAAAAGAAAGCTGGGGTGGGAATCCTTTATCAGACAAACTAGATTTTAAAACAAAGACTGTAATAAGAGATGAGGAAGGACACTATATCCTATTAAAGGGTCTATCCAACAAGAAGATCTAACAATTGTAAATATCTATGCCCCGAACATGGGAGCAGCCAATTATATAAGGCAATTAATAACAAAAGCAAAGAAACACATTGACAACAATACAATAATAGTGGGGGACTTTAACACCCCCCTGACTGAAATGGACAGATCATCTAAGCAAAAGATCAACAAGGAAATAAAGACTTTAAATGACACACTGGACCAAATGGACTTCACAGACATTTTCAGAACATTCCATCCCAAAGCAAAGGAATACACATTCTTCTCTAGTGCCCATGGAACATTCTCCAGAATTGATCACATCCTAGGTCACAAATCAGGTCTCAATCGGTACCAAAAGATTGGGATCATTCCCTGCATGTTTTCAGACCACAATGCTTTGAAACTAGAACTCAACCACAAGAGGAAAGTCGGAAAGAACTCAAATACATGGAGGCTAAAGACCATCCTACTAAAGAATGAATGGGTCAACCAGGAAATTAAAGAAGAATTAAAAAAATTCATGGAAACCAATGAAAATGAAAACACAACTGTCCAAAATCTTTGGGATACAGCAAAGGCAGTCCTGAGAGGAAAGTATATAGCAATACAAGCCTTTCTCAAGAAACAAGAAAGGTCTCAAATACACAACCTAACCCTACACCTAAAGGAGCTGGAGAAAGAACAGCAAATAAAGCCTAAACCCAGCAGGAGAAGAGAAATCATAAAGATCAGAGCAGAAATCAATGAAATAGAAACCAAAAGAACAGTAGAACAGATCAACGAAACTAGGAGCTGGTTCTTTGAAAGAATTAACAAGATTGATAAACCCCTGGCCAGACTGATCAAAAAGAAAAGAGAAATGACCCAAATCAACAAAATCATGAGTGAAAGAGCAGAGATCACAACCAACACCAAAGAAATACAAACAATTATAAGAACATATTATGAGCAACTCTATGCCAGCAAATTAGATAACCTGGAAGAAATGGGTGCATTCCTAGAGATGTATCAACTACCAAAATTGAACCAGGAAGAAATAGAAAACCTGAACAGACCTATAACCACTAAGGAAATTGAAACAGTCATCAAAAATCTCCCAAGAAACAAAAGCCCAGGGCCAGATGGCTTCCCAGGGGAATTCTATCAGACATTTCAGGAACAATTAATACCTATTCTCCTGAAACTGTTCCAAAAAATAGAAATGGAAGGGAAACTTCCAAACTCATTTTATGAGGCCAGCATTACCTTGATCCCAAAACCAGACAAAGACCCCATCAAAAAAGAGAATTACAGACCAATATCTTTGATGAACATGGATGCAAAAATTCTCACCAAAATACTAGCCAATAGGATCCAACAGTACATTAAAAGGATTATTCACCATGACCAAGTGGGATTTATCCCTGGGCTGCAAGGCTGGTTCAACATCCGCAAATCAATCAACGTGATACAATACATTAACAAAAGAAAGAACAAGAATCATATGATCCTCTCAATAGATGCAGAAAAAGCATTTGACAAAGTACAGCATCCTTTCTTGATCAAAACTCTTCAGAGTATAGGGATAGAGGGTACATACCTCAATATCATAAAAGCCATCTATGAAAAACCTACAGCGAATATCATTCTCAATGGGGAAAGGCTGAGAGCTTTTCCCCTAAGGTCAGGAACGCGGCAGGGATGTCCACTCTCACCACTGCTATTCAACATATTATTAGAAGTACTAGCCACAGCAATTAGACAACAAAAATAAATCAAAGGCATCCAAATCGGCAAAGAGGAAGTCAAACTCTCACTCTTTGCAGATGATATGATACTGTATGTGGAAAACCCAAAAGACTCCACCCCAAAAC
Source organism: Zalophus californianus (assembly GCF_009762305.2). Classification (NCBI taxonomy): domain Eukaryota; kingdom Metazoa; phylum Chordata; class Mammalia; order Carnivora; family Otariidae; genus Zalophus; species Zalophus californianus. The sequence continues at coordinate 93,072,911 of NC_045602.1, forward strand.
TGCTAGAACTCATACAGGAATTCAGTAAAGTAGCAGGCTATAAAATCAATGCACAGAAATCAGTGGCATTCCTATACACCAACAACAAGACAGAAGAGAGACAAATCAAGGATTCGATCCCATTTACAATTGCACCCAAAACCATTAGATACCTAGGAATAAATCTAACCAAAGAGGCAAAGGATCTGTACTCAGAAAACTATAAAATACTCATGAAAGAAATTGAAGAAGACACAAAGAAATGGAAAAACGTTCCATGCTCATGGATTGGGAGAATCAACATTGTGAAGATGTCAATGCTCCCTAGAGCAATCTACACATTCAATGCAATCCCCATCAAAATACCATCCACTTTTTTCAAAGAAATGGAACAAATAATCCTAAAATTTGTATGGAACCAGAAGAGGCCCAGAATAGCCAGAGGAATACTGAAAAAGAAAAAGCAAAGCTGGCGGCATCACAATTCCAGACTTCCAGCTCTATTACAAAGCTGTCATCATCAAGACAGTATGGTACTGGCACAAAAACAGACACATCGATCAATGGAACAGAATCAAGAGCCCAGAAATGGACCCTCAACTCTATGGTCAACTTATCTTTGACAAAGCAGGAAAGAATGTCCAATGGAAAAGAGACAGTCTCTTCAACAAATGGTGTTGGGAAAACTGGACAGCCACATGCAGAAGAATGAAACTGGACCATTTCCTTACACCACACACAAAAATAGACTCCAAATGGTTGAAAGACCTAAACGTGAGACAGGAGTCCATCAAAATCCTAAAGGAGAACACAGGTAGCAACCTTTTCGACCTTAGCCGCAGCAACTTCTTCCTAGAAACATCGCCAAAGGCACGGGAAGCCAGGGCAAAAATGAACTATTGGGATTTCATCAAGATAAAAAGCTTTTGTACAGCAAAAGAAACAGTCTACAAAACCAAAAGACAACCAACAGAATGGGAGAAAATATTTGCAAATGACATATCAGATAAAGGGCTAGTATCCAAAATCGATAAAGAACTTATCAAACTCAACCCCCAAAGAACAAATAATCCAATCAAGAAATGGGCAGAAGACATGAACAGACATTTTTCCAAAGAAGACATCCAAATGGCCAACAGGCACATGAAAAAGTGTTCAACATCGCTCGGCATCAGGGAAATCCAAATCAAAACCTCAATGAGATACCACCTCACACCCGTCAGAATGGCTAAAATTAACAAGTCAGGGAACGACAGATGTTGGCGGGGATGTGGAGAAAGGGGAACCCTCTTACACTGTTGGTGGGAATGCAAGCTGGTGCAACCCCTCTGGAAAACAGTATGGAGGTTCCTCAAACAGTTGAAATTAGAGCTACTGTTCGATCCAGCAATTGCACTACTGGGTATTTACCACAAAAATACAAATGTAGGGACCCGAAGGGGTACGTGTACCCCAATGTTTATAGCAGCAATGTCCACCATAGCCAAACTATGGAAAGAGCTAAGATGCCCATCGACAGATGAATGGATAAAGAAGATGTGGTATATATACACAATGGAATATTATGCAGCCATCAAAAGGAATGATATCTTGCCATTTGCAACGATGTGGATGGAACTGGAGGGTGTTATGCTGAGTGAAATAAGTCAATCAGAGAAAGACATGTATCACATGACCTCACTGATATGAGGAATTCTTAATCTCAGGAAAGAAACTGAGTGTTACTGGAGTGGTTGGGGATGGGAGGGATGGGGTGGCTGGGTGATAGACATTGGGGAGGGTATGTGCTACGGTGAGCGCTGTGTATTGTGCAAGACTGTTGAATCACAGGTCTGTACTTCTGAAACAAATAACGCAACATATTTTAAGAAAAAAGAAAAAGAAGAAGATAACAGGAGAGGAAGAAAAGGGGAGTATGTCAGAGGGGGAGACGAACCATGAGAGATGATGGACTCTGAAAAACAAACTGAGGGTTCTAGAGGGGAGGGGGCTCGGGGGATGGGTTAGCCTGGTGATGGGTATTGAGGAGGGCACGTTCTGCATGGAGCACTGGGTGTTATGAACAAACAATGAATCATGGAACACTGCAGCAAAAACTAATGATGTAATATATGGTGATTAACATATCAATAAAAAAAATTTAAAAAAAATCCTGTTTTCTCACCATGTGAATTTTAGACCTGCTTAAATATTTTCCAAATATTTGGGGCATTGTATGTGACTGGCTGAGCTGAGAAATAATAATGATGGCTTATACTTTTATTGAAAATGCTCTTATCTTTTGACAATTGTCTTCACAACTGCTATGTCATTTTGCCATCTCAAAAACTTGTGAGATAGACAGAACATTCTCATGTTACAGAGGGAAAAAAATTGCAACCAGGGCATTCAAGATGCCTCATAGCTCATCAGAGCACAGGGGCAAAGGAAGCAGGGCTGTCACCCTCACAGGAACACTGAAAGGACCTGGGGAGGTTTTTATTTATTTATTTATTTATTTATTTATTTATTTATTTATTTATTTATATTTTATTTTATTATGTTATGTTAATCACCATACAATACATCGTTGGTTTTTGATGTGATGATCCACGATTCATTGTTTTCGTGTAACACCCAGTGCTCCATGCAGTACATGCCCTCCTTAATACCCATCACTGGGCTAACCCATCTCCCCATCCCCTCCCCTCTAGAACCCTCAGTTTGTTTCTCAGAGTCCATAGTCTCTCATGGTTCATCTCCCCCTCCAATTTCCCCTCCCTTCATTTTTCCCTTCCTTCTCCTAATGTCCTCCATGCTATTCCTTCTGTTCCACAAATAAGTGAAACCATATGATAATTGACTTTCTCTGCTTGACTTATTCACTTAGTATAATCTCCTCCAGTCCCATCCATGTTGATGTAAAAGTTGGGTATTCATCCTTTCTGATGGCTGAGTAATATTCCATTGCCTATATGGACCACATCTTCTTTATCCATTCATCTGTTGAAGAGCATCTCGGCTCACTCCACTTGAAGGCATTCTTCAAGTGATTCTAAGGCACAGTTCTGACTTTCTAAACTCAGGTTACTTTCTGTGAAACGGCCCTGTCTTATTTACATAAATATTTATATATTTTTTCCAGCTTCTCTCTCTTTCTATCCTAATTTTGATGAGAAATATGAAATGTGATATTTTTATCTAAAATATTCTCCTTCCAACCGCAGGTCCTATTCCATATCAAACCATCCACAGACAATGCTCTGAAGACTTTATCAAAGCAGCTAAAGAGGGGTGAAGTCATGTCACCAACATAGAGTCTCCCAAGATGACATTTATAGACAAATGACTATAAATACTCTTGACCCAGTGATCCTGCCTCTAGATCTATTCTATAGAAATATGTCTTCAAAATTACAAAAATAAATGTATTAGGATGTTTGCTGCACAACTCGCTATAAGAGCAGAACAATGGTAACAACCTAATGTATCTATGAATAAGAGAATAGTGAGATTATGGGACGAGTGTAGTATAGAATAACATGCTATTGTTAAAAATAGTGGAATCTATTTTTATAAACTGACCAAAAAATGTTCATGATATATTGAGTGAGAAAAGGAAGTTGCAGGAAAATAATACAGAATGATTCCAATATTTGTTTAAAATAAGTCCACCTGTGTGTTTACTTTTGGATTTCTATGCAGAAAAAAAAAATGACAGTACATACGCTAAACTTTTAGTGGTAGTTATCTCCAGGAATTAAAGATAGGAGAGAGTAGAGGGCACGGAAAACTTTGATTTTTCTCTATTATTTGAATTGTTGCAATACAAAAGTATTATGTTTGTATTTTTTCTAGAATTTATTTTTGTAACAACAAAAATAACTTTGATCATTGTAAAATGGTGAATGCCATACGGGAAGAGATCATATTTGCCTGGAAAATAGGGGCTGGCATCAAAGAGAGGGTAACATCTCTTCAGAGCAAGCAGGGCTTTGAAAGGCAGCAGTGGGAGAGGGAGCCGCCCAAGTGCAGAACTAGGCGGCAAGCAGGCGCCTGCGGAAGCCAAGGGACATTCCCCATCCGTGGAGCACCCCTGGAGAGGAGTAAGGAAGTGTGGCCATGGATCCTGGAGGAAGCGGTAAGGAGGTTCAGATGAAGAATAAGGCCTTGAGTCCTAGGCCAAAGACCGTCTAGGTAGAATTTTTAAAGCTATTGAGTGTTTTAAGTGCAGGAATGATGCAATCAGAGCTCTAATTCTGGAAGTTTCCTCCGGCAAGAGCACAGAAGGAAGGAATAAAAGCAGGGAAGGAGGCCTGGAATAAAAGCAGAGAAGGAAGCCATTCTACCAGTTGGGACTAGTGATACCAAGCAGGGGGCAATGCTGGCCATGGCAGGATGCACAGGGGGACCCAGTGCAGAGCTGGTGCGTGTGGGTGGGCTCGGACTTCCAGGCTGTAGAGGCCAACGAGGAAAGAGCATGAGAAAGGAGTAGGGGCACCGCCACCTACATCCAGGAGCTGGATCACCGGAGGCAGCCACAAAAAGGGCCAGGTCGGAAGTGGCCGGAGGGGCCTGTCATGTCCCAGGTAACTGTGGGCCGCCTGGTCGTACAGCAGGCAGCTGGGATCCTATTTCAGAGCAGTACAAACCAAGGAGACATTTGAATCTCCTGAAAACATTCCCAGCCTTTGGGTCAGACCAAAACCACATTATTAAAAAAAATTCACCTAGCTCATTTCCCTTTTCCTGGCAAATCCTCTTTTCCTTTCTCTACCTGGAACTCAACAAAAAATAACCAAACACAATGTCCTCCGTTGCTGGAACCTGCCATTTCTGAGAGTAAAGAAAATACCCAGGCCCACAGAGTGATGGTGACACCCCCAACACCGGTGGGGGAAATGATGGCTCCTGTGACTTTTATTCTTTTCTCTCTCTGGTCCACCCACCTGGTTGCTTCTGTTGTGAGAGTATTTGGGGAGTGGAGCAGAGGAGAGGTCCCCAGCCCCGAGAGGACACAGGGATCCCCTCCCTGTGGAGGTGGCTGGCGCCTGGGGACCTTGCAGGTCAGGGCCCTCACCTGAACTCTCCCTTTCCCCCCCAGGAGTGAGAAACCTCTTTCCACCACCAATCTGGAAGAAGCTTGTGGCCAAGGACTTCACCTGGAGCCAAGGGTCCCTGCCCCTCCAGGGGCCCGTAACAGGTGGCTACACTTGGGTCTCAGCACCTGGCTGTATTGCACTGCCTGGGCTGGGGGTGTGGACCGCTCAGCATGTGCATCTAACATCCACACAAAAATGATGAACTGCAAAGGAGTGGGGCTGCAAAGGAGCTTCCTGGCTTTGGCTTTTTTAAAAAATTGAGTTCTCTGGACAGTTTGAACTATCTCTTGCACGATCTCTTTTTTCTCATTCTACAAAGAATAGACAATGTGTGTTGAAAGGCGGGGTTCAGGGCTGGCCTGAGAGCCCTCAAGAAGGAAATGTTATGTCTCTCTGAAGCTCGTATTTCTTGGGAGAAGGGGACACAGAAGTTATCTATGACCTCTGAATCCTGGGGCAGACTCTAAGGAGAGTAAACCATAGCTCTGGTTCCAACACTGAGGTGCTGCTTTATGTAAGACTAGCAGACTTGCTTCTGAACAGTGCTAGGTGGCTTAAATTCTGGTCCAAAAAATCTAATTTTTACATGGACTTACTATTTCATCTCTCTTACTCTGTTAAGAACAGCAATAGGGGTGCTTGGGTGGCTCAGTTGGTTAAGCATCTGACTCTTGGTTTCATCTCAGGTCATGATCTCAGGGTCCTGCGATCGAGCCCCATGTTGGGTTCCATGCTCAGCGGGGAGTCTGCTTGTCTCTTTCCCTCTGCTCATCCTCTCTCTCTCATACATAAATAAAATATTTTTTTAAAAAAATAGCAATAATGTAAATGAAAAATATACATGTGATTAAGACCTTAGAATTTGCAAAGTGCTCCCTCATAATTTATTTAAGTAAAATAACTTCATATTGAAAGAAAAAGATTGCTGAGGTGCCTTGGTGCTGCAGTCAATTAAGCATCTGACTCAAGGCTTTGGCTCAGGTCCTGATCTTAGAGTTGTGCTTGCAGTGTTATAAAATCGAGCCCTGAGCGGGGCTCCATGCTCAGCAGGAATATGCTTGAGATTCTCTCTTCCCTTCTCCTTCTGGCCCTCCTCCACTCTCTCAAATAAATAAATCTTTAAAAAAGAAAGAAAAAAATGTTGATGGGACACCTGGGTGGCTCAGTCGGTTAAGCGTCTGCCTTCGGCTCAGGTCATGATCCCGGGGTCCTGGGATCGAGTCCCACATAGGACTCCCTGCTCCGCGGGGAGCCTGCTTCTTCCTCTGCCTCTGCCTCTCTCTCTCTCTGTTTCTCATGAATAAATAAATAAAATCTTAAAAAAAAAGAAAAAAATGTTGAAAGAAAAATTCCTTTTTAAAAAAGAAGAGTACTTCAGTTTTAACTCATTTTCCTCTCATTTATGTTTTCTGACAGTCTCAATAAATGAGGTACATCTGAACTAATTATTCACTCCACAGAATTTGACTACAGAATCTCTGCTTCCTTCCATGTTTTAAAACAAAATTATCTGTACAATTTTAGAGGCATCAAATTAGTAGATAAATTAGTCAAAAATGCTTGACAAAACCAACTCTCTCTTTTCCTAATTCCAAAAGTGGAAAAACACTTACACTAAAATCTGACAGTCTTAACAGAAAATGAGTTAGGATCTCTGGGTAGAAAACTAGATTATTTTCTACATAATAACTGAAAAACTTTTATACTTGATAGCAACACTGTAATCAAGGTAAACTACAAATGGAGAAAAAATATTTTCAACATGCAACACATCTAACAGCTAAGCCTCCCCATGTACAAATATCTTTAAGGTACTCAGAAAAAGGAGGTGCAAAAGAGAATGTGGTCAAAGAAGACGGTTGGACCACTCACTAGTAGCAACAAGTAGTCAAGGAGCTTAGGATGACAAAGAGCAGATATCCAAAAAAAAAAAAATTAAGAAAAAGTAAAAATGATACATCTGAGCCTACCAGACTAGCAATGGTGGATTGGATCGAGCATATCCATATATCCATTTTGGGAAAGTAGGCACTCGTATGCATTTTTATTAGGTTTGCATTGGTAAACTTTTGACCTAGCACACTTTGATCCAGCAGACTTCTGGAAAAGTATGTAACAAGACACTGGATTCACATTTAACATTTGCAAAAGGGACTCTACAGTCTCGGTACAAGGAAGAGAGAGAGAGAGAAAAGGAGATTCTTGAATCCCTGACGATTCGTGCCCTCCACCCGGCACCTCCACACGAGGCATGCTCCAGGAGGAAGGCAGGACCTGCTCTTTCTCCCACTGTCCTCATCACCTCGAAAGGTCTCAAATGGATAAGAGCACCACACTGTGCTGGGCTGAGGCCCTACGTTTAACGGAAATGTATTTCTCATATTTTCACATACGTGGCCCCAACCCAAATGCAAGCCAGCTCTTTCACCACCTACTTGTTTGAGCACCTGCTGAATAACCTGGTGAGTAACCATCTGATGAATGGTTATGAACCTGGTGAATAACCATCTGATCGGAAGCAGGAGAACAAATCGGGTACCGACTAATTGCAGAGGCTAACTTTTTCTCCACTATGGCACCAATCTAATTTTTGGTGGTGATTTTGACTCCCTGAAAAATTTACAAAGTTTACCTTACACATCACCTTTCCTGAAACCCCACATGGCATGTGACTCCACTGAATAAGGATGTCTATCATGGAGGAAACTTGCAGTAGTGAAAATCTGGAAGTAGCCCCCAGATCCAACAGACATTTGGAAAACATTGTAAGACATCCATTCAACAGGATACTCTACAGAAATAGATGATGTCAAGTTGTATGAATTGATGTGAACACATCTAATACACTGAAAGACAAAAAATGTTACATAAGAGCAGATATAGTATGACTCACTTATGTAAAGTTTAATGTGTTTTGAAAATAAGTACATGAAACTGAACATGTTTGTTATGTGTATGTGCACATACATAGAGAGAGATCTCAAAGGATTTTTACCAAAACAATAACTGTTATCCCTGTGTGATGGGATTCAGAGTACTTTTTACTTTTTGGGTTTTGCTTATCTTTTACTTTTCTTGATCATTTGAATTTTTAATAATGAGCATGTATATGTTTTTAATCAGAAAAAAATTATAAAGCTACCTATCTCCATTTTCAAAAAAAAAGGCAAACTGATACCAATACCAATAGGAGAATCCTCAAAAAGAGCTTCCCAGGGTTTGCCTGCTAGAGGATGAAGCGCCACATCGGGCAATAACCATAGGGAATTCCCACGAATGACCCAGATGTACCAAAGAGAAACTCTTCTTATTCCAATGTGTCCTAGCATTGACTATTTTATTTTATTCTCTTCCTAATTCTTTGCATGAGAAATGCTGACAATCTTACATGTCTGACTTCAACAAACAAGAAGTCTGACTTCTTGATTCCCCAGCACACTGCTAGGAATTAATGACATGGAGATGAGCAAAATGTGTTTCCCTGAAAACCTCAAGAAACATTTTGGGGAGATAAGCACACAAACAAATAGTATCACTGATAATAATCTACTCTAAGGAGAGAGGCAATTAATGTTTCCTGAAGGAGTGGGGTAAGGCTACCTGGACAAGATGGCATCTGAGCTAGGTTTTCAATGAACAGAGGTGAAGTCAATTAAAACAGAAATAGAGGCAGTCCAGAAAAAGGATACCACATGGGCCAAGGCAGGATACACCTGTACATTTTATATTTGATGAGCAGAACAGAGAACAGAGGGAGAGGGAGATCACACAGTTTGGAAGGAAATGTGGGGACCAGAATCCAGACATAATCCTCAAAGTGGTTTGAGCTTATGTAGAATATAAATGTCTATAACAGGAGACCAACATGATCAGGTTCGTTCAGCTTGAAACGAGGATGAAAAATCCCATTAGTGAGATGATCTCTGGCCCACAAAGCCGTAGGCATGTCTCCCTGTCTGTTCCAGCACCCCAAATTTTTGAGATTATAAAGCGGTCAGTAAACACATATTGGTTGAAAGCCAATGAGCTACCTAGATTCTTGGAAGTTTCCACTGACTTGAAAGCATTGGTAAAAATGAGAAACCAGGTTAAACAGCAGAGCTAATGTCCCCCCAGCAGAGGGGCACAGGGGTATCTTATCCCCAGGACAGATTTCAGCCTCTGGTTGGGCTCAGCAGTCCCTCCTGAGGACGCAGCAGAATCTGAACATGACTTTCCTGCTCCCACCCCATCTGCTCTTCCGCATCACTTTTTTCATCCAAGACCTGCTGTAATCTAAGTTCCTTTAAAAAGAAAATAGAGTTCTTAAGCATCTGTCATCACAGCTCCTTGCAGTGAAAAATGGAAGGTGTGGCTTCTTTGAAAGAAAAATGACAAGACAGAGTATTGGGTGACCCCAAGGTGTTGGCATGTGAGAGATGAACTGATTCACCAAGATAGACAGAAAACCCTATCTGCCTTTCCAGCACTTTTTATAGTAAGTTTTAATCGCTGTTTATGCTTTCAGGATGTGGTGCTTGGCAAGAAAACCAGTCCCCTTGTAGACCATATAAGGGTGGAGGCGTTGGGCAACCGTGAGTAAACACGGCGACAATGGAATTCCACCAGACTCACAGCGAGGCTTTCATCTGCTTTTGGGAGTGACAAGTAGGCCTGGCTTCCCTAGGCCTGGAGTGGAAGCACAATTACAAAGCTAAGGATCTGCGGGCTTGTTTGTAGGACTTACCTAGGAAACTGATACCCTCTGAAAGTGCCCCTTCATTCCAATGTCACTTTAGATAGGGCAGGTAAAAGGATTACTCTGGTGTCACTGGCCCCCACCCATTGTCTGCACAAGCCCATGTTGAATGGGGTAACTTAACCCCCAAAGAGATAACCAACTGCTGTGTGTGTACTCACATTTACAACTGGCAGTTCCCATGAAGCGGAGAGGTTGTTTTCCGGGGCCTTTTGCTTCACTGACACGTTGGTAGCCAAATCTGAGACAATTTTAGACCAAAGGTGTGGGGTTGTAGAAGAACAAGTCAGGGGCCTACTCCCGATGCCCTTGTACTAAACCAGATCCACTGGGGGTACGTGAGTGGAGGGGGCCCACATTAAGACAATGCTCACATCACCCAGATTTCTTCTTTAAATTGTGAACTTGACCTAAATTTTTCAATGCATTTCCTTTACAAGAAAAATGTATTAGGGGACACCTGGGTGGCTCAGTCAGCTAAGCTCAGTCTGAAGGCTCAGTCTGCCTTTGGCTCAGATCATGATCCCAGTGTTCTGGGATCAAGTCCCACGTTGGGCTCCATGCTCAGAAGGGAGCCTGCTTCTCCCTCTGCCTGCCGCTCCCCCTGCTTGTGCTCTCTCTCTCCCTCTGACAAATAAATAAATAAAATCATTTTAAAAAATTTATCAGAAACCCCAAAGAAGAGAGAAAGGAATTTTGAGGCTGCTATTTGCATGGGACAGAATGAAAGACCAATGTCTGACCCATGCACTTGCCTGCTTAGGACTTTGAGGGCCTCAGGCATCCACACCCTCCCATTACCCCCCCAGCCAGCCCACATTTATCCTACCAACCTCACCACCTCCAGCCAGCCCAGATTCACCCCCGCCACCTCCAGCCAGCCCACATTCACCCCCGCCACCTCCAGCCAGCCCACATTCACCCCCGCCACCTCCAGCCAGCCCACATTCACCCCCGCCACCTCCAGCCAGCCCACATTCACCCCCGCCACCTCCAGCCAGCCCACATTCACCCCCGCCACCTCCAGCCAGCCCACATTCACCCCTGCCACCTCCAGCCAGCCCACATTCACCCCCGCCACTCCCAGCCAGCCCGCATTCACCCCCGCTACTCCCAGCCAGCCCGCATTCACCCCCACCACCTCCAGCCAGCCCACATTCACCCCCACCACCTCCAGCCAGCCCAAAAGCCCAAAAGAGTGAAGCTCTCTCACTCCTGGCAGATTTTAGTTCAAGTTGCCCTTTATTAATAGAAATCTCCTACAAAATAAATAATATTTACTATAATTCTGAAATAGGGACATGGAAAAAAGGAAGCAAAGGTTATTCATAATCTCACCATCTAGAAAGCCCTTGCGGACAATTTTAAAAATTTTAAGTAACATATTATATGCACATGGTGAAAACTTCAGACCTTACAGATGGTAACCTTCACCCCAAAGGTAACCACTAAAACACTGCCTTGGGTTTCCTTCCAGACTAGGAAAAGAAATGCATAAAGCAGCAAAATATACATAACCATTTACATGATTTCTAAAAATAAAAATTATAATAATAAAAATTAAAAATAATTTTTTAAAAAGTATAACATCCATACTATCCTACATCTTACTCTTTTCACCTAATTATACACCTTGGAGAGTTTGTCATACTACTGCATATGGATCTACTTCACTCTTTTTTTTTTAAGATTTTATTTATTTATTTGAGAGAGAGAGAGAGAGCACAAGCAGGGGCAATGGCAGGCAGATGAGAGGGAGAAGCAGACTCCCCACTGAGCAGGAAGCCCAATGCGGGACTTGATCCCAGGACCCAACTGAGCCACCAGGCATCCCCACCTCACTCTTTTTTAATGGCTTAGTTTAGGGATGCAGCGTAACTGACCAGTCCGATTTCTCATGAGATGCTTGAAAGAACCACACAATTTGTAGGCAAGAGACAGCCCCTCCATGCCTCCGTTTCCTCATCTTCAAGATGAGAAAAATAATGGTAAGTGAGAGGGTACATGGGCAGCACCTAAAAGGGTATCTGATACATTGTAAGCCACTATTGTTATTATTTGTATTACTATTACTATTAGCTATGAGTATCAGTGTGATTTGTTATTAGAAACTTTTTAAATCAATATGAGCCATTATTGTCAGTGTACTTTTCAGTTGGAAACTTTTTAGGCAAGTCTCAAAGACGTCACTACTAAAAGTAGATGGGTAAGAGAGCCATCATATGTCTTTGAGCCACACCCTTCAGAAACACCTAGCAAGACCAAAATGTCTGTGGCCCATGGTAGTGACAGAATTACATTTCCAAAAACACAAGAAGATTCCCCAAAGGAAGCCACAGTTTGAAAACTGCCCTGTGAAACAGCAGACAACAATATTAAGAGACAAGTTCCTGAGGAGAAACACAGAAGAATACCGTGGCCAATTGACAATGCAAGGAAAATCGTGGTGGGCAGAATGTAATTACCTGCACTGGAACTCGGCCAGGGTGTCTATTTGCCCAGCAGAAGGAAATTAGACCAGATGTTTGGAGAAAGGGTTTAGTTTGGGCCAACATTTCCCAAGATAATCTTTCCATCAGTAGTTAGGTCATTACATCCAGGCTTGAAGGAGAGCCAGAGAAGGTTAGAGCTTAAAAGAAGAAAAAGAAAAAGAGAGAGAGAGAGAAATGGGTTAGTTCAGTCCCTTTTTCTACAAAGGAGAGATTAACTCACTTCCTCAAGTAACAAAGCCAGCTCATGGAAGAACCAGGGTTAGCTGAAAAGTCTCTTCACACCCAAACCAGTGTTTATGCTATAACATTATACTGCCTTATTTGCATAGAGCCCTAGGATTGCCATTAGTACTCAAAAATAAGGTAAGACACATGTGAATTGAGGAATGATTAAAAGTTTTCAAATTAACTCTTGTAAGTGATATCATAAATACTTAAGTGTCCCAGGAATTAGGACATTTTGTTGTTCTTGTAGGGGAGGCCTAGAACCCCATCATTCAGCCTTCTCTTAGCAGTTCTCTCCTGGGGTTCTGGGCCTCCTTCCTTCCCTGCCCCCCACTTCAACCTCAGCAACATTGCCTCACAACATTTTATATGTTGGATGGTTTTACATACAATGTATTGATATAGGGTTCCACCGCTGAAACAAGAAATTTTAATGTCATTATTTTTGGCCCAAGATCCCAATGCTATATATTTTTTAAAAATTTCATTTGGAGATTTGTATGATCCAAGAAATGCCACAGATATCTATGTAAGTTGAGCTCTGAGACAGCGGCTTTTCCCCTACATCATTTTTTTTCATTACCATAATGACCCAACATTTCCAAAAAGCCATTTGCTGGGCATCTGCGTGATTTATTTAGAGCAAGCCAGTAAGGAGAGAGAAGCCAAAAGTTGACAGGCATTTCCTATGAACATACAGATTTTATCCCCACACAGTGTCATTGGCTTTTGTAGCTGTTAAAAGTATGGCTTGGTACTTTTTTTTTTTTAATTGTTTTATAGTTTGACAAAGAAGGAGATAGAAAAATTCTTGAGATCCATTGCACAACGTGACTATACTTAACACTACTGAAATATACATGTAAAAATGGTATAGTTTTCTGTTATGTGTTGGGTTTTATTACCTTTATGATAAAAAAATTACTTTTTTTAAATTTAAGGTAAGAAGTGTGCCCTTCTTCAGCTTTTCCTCCTTCCTGTCAGATGGAATGCAGATGTGATGGCTGGTGCCCCAACAGCCATCTCACACCATGCCATAGCAGCTACATTCTGAGGATGGTGGAGTAACTGTGTGGGGCAACTGTGTTGCTAGTGTGTAAGTAGCAACAAGATTCTGTGTAAAGAAACCTAGTCCCTGACCCTGAGGGCACAGACCAACCCTGCATGGCCTACTTCTGGGTCTCTTTTATGTAAGAAAGAAATAAATTTTAATTATATATCATTTTTAAAAGATTGCCAAAAATAAATAAATAAAGATTGTCAAAGGAAACATAAGTATTTGCATCACATGTACCAAACATATCAAGAGAGTGAAGTTGTAGTCCCAAGTCATTTTTATCTCATTTATTTTACTCAAATGTTCTAACAGGGCTAGGATACATAACAGTGCTTCTTAAAGTCTGGTTCCCTAGTTAACACCATCAGCATCACTGGGAACTTATTACAAATGCCCCCAGGTCTCCTGACTTAAGACATGCTAGGTGCTGGGCCTGGTTATCTGTATTTTAACCATCCATTACCAGAATTCTGATGCCAACGAAGTAAGAGAACCATTCATACAGAGGTAACACAGAGTAGTCCTATGTGTGTGGGGGGAGGGTGGAGAAGGGGCTAAAATCAAGAGTTTGAATCCCTTCTCTACTGCTTAATAGCTTGGTAGCACTAGAAAAATGGCCTTCCCTCTTTAAGTCTTAATTTTCCCAGTGGTAAGATAAAGAAGAATTAATGTTACCTATATCCTAAGGTTGTTGAGAAGATCCAGTAGGATAATCCTTCATAAAGCTCTTCATTGCCAAATGTTTACTATGAAATGCAGCATCAGTACTTACATCATATTCATGTTTCATGCTGTAGGAAGCCTCATGGTTTCATAGAAAAACAAGCATAGTAAACAGGTCAGAGAACCACAGAGGAACCTTGGAGAATTTCTTGGGAGAAAATGAATTAATAGAATTGAAATAGTGCTGAAATCACTTGTCAAGAAAAGACAACAAATTAAGAAAACAACAACAATATTAAAATAATAGATAACATTTGTTAAACGCTTACCACATGCCAGACACTGTTCTAACCACTTGTTGCATGTTGAACTCATTAAATCCTCCCGGCAACCCTCTGAGGTATATGCAGTAATTTTGCTTGTTTTACAGACAAGGAAACAGACACAGAGAGGTTAAGAGATGATCCTGACGTCACACAGCCAGTGAGAGGGAAAGCCAGATTCTATCACAGGAACTTGGCTCTGGGCCCATGTTCTTAACCTTGGCCTCCTACATTCCTGGGTATATTTCTGCTTCTGTTCAGAAGTATCACAAAAGGAGTGATGGCCTCTTAACCCAGCTTGGAATGAAGGAAAAATTCAACCCCCCGCCCCCCCGTCATTTTTATTGAGCACTTACAATATGTGAATGTCTTAGTTTAGAGCCTCCCAGAAGACTCCCAAGGCAAGAATTTGAATGTAGTTTATTTGGGGTTGCAGGGAACCCCTACAGAGAAAGAGTGAGTGACCCAGGGAATGAGAAGCCACATGCAAAGCTGGCTATCAAGGTTGACAACTGGAGGTCAATCCCACAGAAGCCGCTCCGCAAAACCCACTCTTGGAATTATCCCACCCAAAAGGTGAGAGCTGGGATATTTAAGTGTCAACTCCTGGGAGATCCTGAATGAGGGCTGCCTTGGGGGTGTCAATTCCCTACCACTTCTGGCTTCTTACCATGCTGCCCAAAGCAGAGTCTCCTTTCAAGATTAAAAAAAAGAAAGAAAGAAAGAGAGAGAGAAAGAAAAAGGAAGAAAAAAGAAGAAAGAAAGAAAGAAGAAGAAAGAAAGAAGAAAGAAAGAAGAAGAAAGAAAAAGAAAGAAAAGAAAGAAAGAAAGAAAGAAAGAAAGAAAGAAAGAAAGAAAGAAAGAAAGAAAGAAAGAAAGAAAGAAGAAAGAAAAAGGCTCCAAGCTAAATTTGCTCCTTCATAAAGTAACATTATCAAGGTCAGTGATTTTCACCCTTGAGTGTGCCTCAGAATCCTCAAGAGTCTTTAAAACACAAACTGCTGGCCCGATCCCCAGAGTTTGGGACTGAACAAATCTGGACAGGGCCCAATAATTTGCATTTCTAACAAATTTCAGCAGATGCTGATGCTGCTGGTTGCAGCCACATTGGGAGGCCATCTGGTGTCCCAGCCAGGAGGGATTGCCACAGTCTCCTAAAGAAGCCACTATACAGAATGTATGTCTGTGTGTGTGTGTGTGTGTGTGTGTGTGTGTGTGTGTGTGTGTGTGTGTGTGTGTGTAGCAGAAATATTTGAAAAAGAAATAATAAATCACTCAAAGGCATACTTTGATCCAGGAACTTCAAGCTAAAGAGTAAAAATAGACATACCCCTGTAGCTGATCGCTGTCCCTCTCAAAGGTCTGTCTTAGCCAGCCACAGAGTGGTCAGGGAAACCTCTTTTTCAGCATCCTCAAGACATACAATAATTGCTTGGGCTCTAATAGATGTCTGTTACAGAACCTGAAATCATACAATGTCTAAGTAAAAAAAAAAATATATGTTTGCATTTCAAAACTACATCCTTGTTTGTTTTCTTTTTTAAAAGTGAAATTGTAAACTGCTTGTTCACTCGCAAAGAGTCATCAAGAACTCATTCCTCTGTTAGGTGATCCTGAATGCCCCACATTTCTGAGAAACCAGCCCCTGGAACCACGCTTTATGCAGACTCTGCTAAGATTACAGGGGACTTACACAGGATAATAATCTATATTTTGATGAAACTTGAAATTATCAAAAAACCATCTTATGGTTTGCTGAATACTATGCAGAGAAACAATCTTAAATTACCAACTTCCAGAATCAACAATGTATCACTTTACTAATCCAAAAAAGCAAGTCGAGTTTTAGTAACTTAATAAGGGCACTGAGAGATGCTTCTGGTGAGTTTACTTTCCTGGCCCTGGGATGAGGCTTGATTAATGACTAATTGTCTCTCATACAGCTCTGCCGTTTGACTTTGGAAATCAGCCAAAGACTCTGAATTAAGAAACTCTCATTCCTAAGTAAAAGGTCACAATACAAAGCATTTTATTTCATCGTATGAATATTTTGAAACAATTGTTGAAGATTTGAGACCAATTAGAAGAGTTCTCTTGCCTCTATATTATTTTTCTGCATTACTACAAGAAATTAGATTTCACAAATTGCTGGTTTTTCAGCAATTTGCAAGTTTTTCTAATAGCAGCAATAAATATACTGAAGAGGTACAGAAATGTTTCATTCCAGTCTTCAGTCTTTCTTGTGGGTTATTTGAAGGCCCCTAATAACCAGCTCACAGTTAAAATCACTGAATGATGTTCTCTCTTTGAATAGACAGGCTTAGTTTAGCCATTATAGTAACTTTAATTATTTCACTTCACATGATTATTGAAAATATTGTGGTACATTATCTTTATGCCCTAAAGATTAATTATTTTTAATTTGAACAAAATTATATCATTCTTAACTGAAAGTTAGGCTTTTTTAAATTACTGAATCTTTATTTTAAAGGCAGAAAAATCATAGTGGTTTGCCAATTTGATTAATTTGATTTGAATCACTGTTCTTTAAAGCCAAATATAAGGGGTTTTTTTCCAAGTGAAAGTTTTTGATCTGTGTTAAATCAGTGCTGTAACTTTATGAAGCTACTCCTCTAAGTAACAGATTTCCTTTTTGCCAGATAAACTCAACGGTCCTGTATATTATTTGGTATCTGATTTTCCTAAGATGTCTATAAAATTAAAAACACTCCTTGTCTGAAAAGAGTTGGTTGCCCCCATGTCCTTGCTTATTTTATAGAGAAATAGATTTTGTTTCAAAACAATAAATCTAAGTAGCTATGTGAACAGAAGAAACTGATGGCCATCTTATCCATGGATATGATCCAGACTGATGGAATGAACCATGTGATACAATAAAAAATATTGTTAACTCTCAACAATGTTGCCCCCATAATGTTATCCCATGCCAGTGTTTATTTAGTGTCCTTCAGTGCTAGTTTTCCATTACTGGCAGAAGCCTTCATGACAATGTACTGGTTCTCTTTGAAACATGGTATTTGATGTGTGTCAAGTTACTCCAGGACTCCCTGCAGAAGTATGAAAGCTAAGCATGAAAGAATAAGAAAATCCTTCTTAGATGGAAGTTTTGCAATTGACATGCATGTTTTTATGTTAGCTTTATAAGAGGCAAATTTGCTTCCTTGTAATTCTTCTGCATAAATATCCCCAAGGAAATTGCTACATACTTGTTACCTGTCTTCATAGAACAATTTTGTCTTTAAAAACCCTAAAAATTGTGTGATGCTCATGATCCTGTCACCACTTGTTGTAGAAGACAAAGGAAAGTAGCTATGTGTGAAAAAATTAGACCTAGAACCTACTTCTGATCCACAATCACAGAGCAAATCAGGAATATAGACTTGGTATGTTCAAAATATAATTATCTTTTAAAGTTGAATATATATATTTACCATGGAATGCAGGAATGCCACTCATGCTGATTTACCCTAATGAAATAAAAACATGTATTTACCAATGTTTATAGCAGCTTTATTCATAATTGCCAAAAACTGGAAACATCCCAAATGTCCTTCAGGGGATGAATGCATGAACAACCTGTGGGGTACATCTATACTACAGGATGCTACTCAGCAGTGAAAAAAAAAAAAAAAGAGTGATTGATTCATGCATTTGCATGGTCAGTAATAAGGATCTTCACACTGAGTGAAAAGAAGCCAGATTCAAAAGACCATATTGTATGATTCCATTTATGTTTGCATTTTCCCTTTAGAACAAGGTTAAAGAATAGGGAAAGAGAAAAATCAATGGTTGCCAGGGGTTGGAGTGGAGGAAGGCATTGTCTACAAAGGGAGGAGCCAGGGGATTGGGGAGGGCAATAGAGCAATTCTGTAGATTGATTTCAGTGATGGTTACAATGCTTACCCATTTGCCAAAGCTCACAAAATATGCACTAAAAAAAATCAATGTTACTATGTGTACATATACTTACATTTTAAGACTATTTTTCAGAGCAGTTTTAAGTATATAGGAAAACTGAAAGGAAAGTATAGAGATTCCCCATATACCCCTTGCCCCCCACACGTGCACAGCCTCCCTGACAATCACCTCCTCCATTAACAACATCCCCCACCAGAGTGGTACATTTGTTATAATTGATGAACCTACACTGACACATCATTATCACCTGAAGTCCATAGTTTACATTAGAGTTCACCCTTGTACGTTCTGTGGATTTGGGTGAATTTATAATGACATGTATCTATTATTATAGTGTCATGCAGAGTGGTTTTACTGCCCTAAAATAGCCTCTGTGCTTTGCCTACGCTTTTTTAAAAAAGAATTATTCTTCGGGCACCTGGGGGGCTCAGTTGGTAAGTGCTGACTCTTGGTTCCGGCTCAGGTCATGGTCTCAAGAGTTGTGGGATAGAGCCCCACATCAGGCTCTGTGCTCAATGGGGAGTCTGCTTGAGATTCTCTCCTCTCCCTCTCCCTCCACCCCTCCTCCCCTTGCTTTTTCTCCCTCTCTCTCTCTCAAATAAATAAATCTTTTAAAAAAAAAGAATTATTCTGGTCACCTGGGTAGCTCAGTTGGTTAAGTGGCTGCCTTCGGCTCAGGTCATGATTCCGGAGTTCCAGCATGGAGCCCTGCATCAGGCTCCCTGCTCAGTGGGGAGTCTGCTTCTCCCTCTGTCCTTCACCCCACTCATGCTCTCTCTCTCTCACTCTCTCTCTCTCTCAAATAGATAAATAAAATCTTTTTAAGAAAGGAAAGAAGAAAGAAAGAAAAAGAAAAAAAGAAAGAAAGAAAGAAAGAAAGAAAGAAAGAAAGAAAGAAAGAAAGAAAGAAAGAAAGAAGGAAGGAAGGAAGGAAGGAAAGAAAGAAGGAAAGAAAGAAAGAAAGAAAGAAAGAAAGAAAGAAAGAAAGAAAGAAAGAAAGAAAGAAAGAAAGAAAGAAGGAAGGAAAGAAAGAAGGAAAGAAAGAAGGAAAGAAAGAAAGAAAGAAAGAAAGAAAGAAAGAAAGAAAGAAAGAAAGAAAGAAAGAAAGAAAGAAAGAAAGAAAGAAGGAAGGAAGGAAGGAAGGAAGGAAAGAAAGAAAGAAAGAAAGAAAGAAAGAAAGAAAGAAAGAAAGAAAGAAAGAAAGAAAGAAGAAAGAAAGAAGAAAGAAAGAAAGAAAGAAAGAAAGAAAGAAAGAAAGAAAGAAAGAAAGAAAAATTCTTTAAATAAAAAAAAAGAATTATTCTTCTCCTACAATGAAAAAATTTGTTTTGCTTGCTCCAGGGATCACCCATCTGCCTTTCTGCTCCTCCTTAATCTTGGAGAACATGGACAATCATAGAATTTCTAAGTTTTTTCATTCAATCATTTCCCCCCATTCTAGAACCAATTTAGATGTTCATTATAATGGGACATATTGTTCCTCTACAATATCCAAAAATATGTCCAGCCTTGCTCAATACCTTCAATAAGAGGGAGCTCACCTCTCCACAAAATTCACAGAGTGACCCAGGACTTCCCCTATCTTGGACAGCCCACTCTTATGTAAACTCATTTAGGAAACTGATCCCAATTTTGCTGTGCCTGGAACCCCCAAGTTATTTCCATGCCCACTGCTTTTTAGCTGCAATGCCTTCTCAAACTTATCCTGCTGAACACTGAAACCTACTTAATGAGATTTTGTGCCAAACTCCACTAAATGCCATTTTGTTTTGTTCTGCTTTAGCCAACATGTTGAGGTTTTGGTCCAGGTTTCTACCAGGTTTCTATAGGTAAACTTGATCAGATGCCACCTGTGTCTTCACCCACCTTGATGATGAAAGTATTGATCTGTCAGATCAAAGCCACAGTGAGATCCCATTTCCTGTCCATTAGATAGAGGAGAAAAAGATTTACATTATCAGAGCAGATTCAGATATGTATATCCTTGACACTGTTGGTAGAATTACAAGTAGGTGAAGACTTTTGGAAGGTATTTTAGTTGTAGCTGCCAAAGGCTAAGGCTTTTTCTCCAGCAATTTCATTTCTAGGAATCTGTCCTAGAAAACTACTGATATACATGCAATATTGTATATACAAGGATGTTCACTGCAGCGTTATTTAAAACAATAAGTAATAGGAAACAATTTAAGGGAGTTGTTAAATAAATATTTACACATTCATAATAAATATTAATAATATATACTTGGATAAATCTTACTACATGCCAGACATTGTTCTAGGGCTTTCCTTGCAATATTTTCTTTCAGGTAGGTACTGTCGTTATCCTCATTTTCACAGACGAGGTCCTTGAGGCACAGAGAAGTTAAATTACTTGCCCAAAGTCTTATAATTAGTCTGTGGAAAAGCTGGGACTCAAAGTCAGGCTCCAACATATATACTTTTCACAACCACACCTTTCTGCCTCCCTGCAGATCAGGATACATGGAAGTCCTTAAGAAGAATAAGACGGACTCTTATGAACTGACATGGAAGGAGTTCTAAGACTCATGACTTGAAGGAAGAGGTTCTAAGGTGCATTGTTATATAAAAAAACAGGTCACTGAACAATATAGAGAGAGTTCTATTCCACTTGCATTGGAGAAAGATGGATGTAAATGAACTGGAAGTGAAGAATCTTGATGTTTTCTCTGCTAATGCCTAAGAAATGTTTTCTAATGAAAATATATTTATGTTTGACTAGCATCAAAGCCAATACTAATAAAAAGGAAAAGTTGCTACACCAGATAGGAGGATAGGGGTAGTGTGACCTTGTGACATTTTGCTAGAGGTCTTCACCTTGGCAGTGGGTTAAGCCTGGAGTATGAAGATTAATTCTATACATCAGTCTTTTTCATCCTTAAACAAATGTAATTAATCATAATTTACATACGGCAGAATTCACTGATTTTAAGTGCCCATTTTGATGAGTACTGACAAATAAATGTGTATGCCATGTACCCAGTAC
Organism: Zalophus californianus; assembly: GCF_009762305.2. Classification (NCBI taxonomy): domain Eukaryota; kingdom Metazoa; phylum Chordata; class Mammalia; order Carnivora; family Otariidae; genus Zalophus; species Zalophus californianus. Next base: position 93,094,412 of record NC_045602.1, read on the forward strand.
AACATCATGATACGGAAAACTCCCATCATCCCGTAATGTTCTCTGTGCCTTTGACAATCACCTGCCCCACCCTCAACTCCAGCAACAAGCCATCTGCATTCTAGTGCTCTATATTTACCATTTCTAGATTTTCTTAAAAGTTGAATCAGACCACATATATTCATCAGTGTCTGCTGTGTCTCACTTCTTTCACTGGATACACTGCTTTTAATATCCATCTATCTTGTTGCTTGTATCAATAGTTTATTCTTTTATATTGCTGAGTAGCTTTCCATTTTAAGGATATACCAACAAATGGTTTTAGAAAACTGGATATCCACATGCAAAAGAAGGAAATTGACCCCTTATCTTAAACTATATTCAAAAATCACCTCAAAATGGACTAAAGACTTAAACACAAGACCTGAAACTGTATAACTCATAGAATAAAATACAGGGAAATGCTTCTTCACGTTGGCCTTGGCAATGATTTCTTGGATATGACACCAAGAGCATAGGCAGAACAATAAAAAATAAACAAGTAGAACTCAAGCTAAAATGCTTCCACACAGCTAAGGAAACAATCAATAGAATGAAAAGGCAACTTATGGAATGGGAGAAAAAATTTGTAAACCATATATCCAACAAGGGATTATCATCCAAAATATATATGTAGGAACTCCTACAATTCAATAGCGAAACACAATTGTTCAATTCAAAATGGGCAAAGGACTTGAATAGGTATTTCTCCAAAGAAGACCTATTCCCACAGGTAATAAAAAGGTGTTCAACATCACTCCATCATTAGGAAAATGCAAATCCAAACCACAATAAGAGATCATCTCACACTTATTAGGATAGCTATTATCAAAAAAATAAAAGGTAACAAGTTTTGGTGCAGATGTGGAGAAATTGGATCCTTTGCACACTGTGGATAGGAATGTAAAGTGACGTAGCTGCTATGAGAAACAGTATGGAGGTTCCTCAAAATATTAAAAACAGAAATACCATATGATCCAACAATTCCATTTCTGTGTATACACCTAAAAGAATTGAAATCGGGATCTCAAGTGATATCTGCACTCGCATGTGCCTTGCCTCATTGTTCACAATAGCCGAAATAGGGAGACAACTTAAATGTTCATTGAGGGATGAATAAATACAGAAAATATAGTATATACATACAATGGAATATTATTCAGCCTTTAAAAAGAAGAAAATCTTGCCATATGAGACAACATAAATAAACTTAGAGGATAAAACAGTAGGTGAAATAAGCCAGTCACAGCAGGACAAATACTGTATAATCCTACTTATATGAGGTGTCTAAAATAGTCAGATTCATAGAGACAGAGAGTAAAAAGGCAAGAAACAGTCATTTTAAAATTTGTTCATTAATCTGGTCTTTCATCCAAATAATCAGATGATTATCCAGCCCACATTTTTCCATATTTTCTGCAAAAATATCTTGAAATGTCTTCAAATTCCTTCTCAATCTACTGGTGAAACGTAAATTCAAATCCTGGCTTCTCACCCTCTAGTGGAGTGATTTAGGAGAGATGCCTAACCTCTCTGTACGTCAATTTAATCATTGTTAAATTAAAGATAAAAATAGTTCCTACTTCATAACAACGTCATGAGGTTTAACCAGAAAATGCAAGTTAAGTACTTAGGACAGGGCCTGATGTATAGTAATGATTCACTAAGATCCTCCTGATCTTTTACAGAAGGAAGTGGGTCCAGCTTAAAGACAGCTTGCTCTCGGTGGCCCTGTGTTGACTCCTTGAAATTGCCAAATTCCCTTCTAAGTGCTCAGGGACCACAAGCCAGCCATTTGCCTGTTTTTGTTGTGTGTTTGTTTTGTTTTGTTTTCCCCATTATTCCCTCAACTCTGTTGCTGTCTATGACCTCGCAAAAGTGGCCAAAAGCAGTGGTTTTGTTTTCTTCAAGAGTTCTTGGTTCCAGGATATAGATTGTCTGCTTCCAGGAATGAAACACATTAGGGGGTTAAAGATTTGGACTCTGCATGTCTCTGACCAATTTGTTCCACACTTTCTTGCCAAAGTCGTGAGTGAGCACAAACAATAATGGTTAGAAAATATCTTGAGAAGAAAATATCTCCTCCTGAATAGAACAGATATGTGAAAATACACTGAAAACCTCTCTGCTATTAGAACTACTAATTTCTTTTTTTTAAGATTTTATTTATTTATTTGACAGAGAGAGATACAGCGAGAGAGGGAACACAAGCAAGGGGTGTGGGAGAGGGAGAAGCAGGCTTCTGAGGAGCAGGGAGCCCAATGTGGGGCTCTATCCCAGGACCTGAGCCAAAGGCAGGCGCTTAATGACTGAGACACCCAGGTGCCCCTAGAACTAATTTCTTGAAAAATAGATTAAAGTATAAATACAATCTTCTAAAAAAATATACATATCTGCATTTGTCTTTAAAAGGGGGGGTGGGAAGAGGCAATTCTTGAGAATGGATCAGTTGATTGGAGTTATACTTTTTTCTTTTTTCCAGAAACCACACCCAAAATGCATTCTTTATCACTCATTTTTTTTAAAAATTTTTTAAGTACCATGAGAAATTGGAGACATTTGTTAAATTATCAGAGTGCAGAAAAGTTGATAAGTTTTTGTGAATTTCCCAAACTTGGAGTGTTATCTTACACACATCTAAATCAACAATTTTTTTAATCAACAATTTCTAAGTGACTTGCCTTCATAAATTCTTTCATAAGTGTTCAGTTTGGTTTTATTTTATTTTCACATGGTTTAATCGAAGTGTACAAATACAATAAAAGTGTGAACATCTTGAAAAGATTTGGAAACAAACCCAAAAACTCCTGATAAGTACAGAACATAACTAAAGGAGGTAGAAATGTATAGATGTTCTAGAACTGTGCTGTTCAATATGGCACCACAAGCACATGGGGCTCTTTACATTTAAGTTAACTAAAATATTAAATTAAATAAAATGTAAAGTTCAGCTTCTCAGTCTTACTAGACATACTTCAAGTACTCGATAGTCACATGAGATTCATGGCTTCCACATTGTGCAACAAAGATATAGAATATTTCCACCATCACACAAAATTCTTTTGGACATTGGTCAAGAAGATGGTCTATGTAGCATGTACATTTGGCATTGGTCAGTATGTATCTTATGAGGGAAGGAAATGGCCAATTAATACAGTGAATCATGGGTTGCATTCTCCAACATGGGTTCTTGATTAGATTTGTCAAGAGGACACAGGAATCAAATTGAAAAGGTTTTGCTACCCCATGACAGAACAGTTTGGACACTAAAAAGAATAAGAGATGTGTTATATTGAAGCACATCAAATGTAAAAAAAAATCAATGAGCACATTAATGTTAAAACAAAAACAAAAAATCTCACTGGTTATGTTTGGTAATTGCCAAGGCAAGAGTTCATTAATCTGAAAATTAATAAAAGTTAAAACAAAACAAGAATTAAGCTGTCTTTCCTGTATTTGAAGGCAACCACACAGATAATAAGAGAAAGTTCATAGAAAAATTTTAGCTAATCAATGCAGACATAATTAGAAAATCATTATTTTGTAGCCCTGAATAAAATAATGGATCTAAGCAGTGTTGTGTTTATAAATGTTAAACACTGGACAGGGAGGAAGGGTCTGATTTGTAGCATTGGCCAGTTTTTGTGATTTAAATATCCCACCATGTCTGATTGCAAACTGCCAATATGGCGTCACTCAGTCAGAGTTGGGAAGTAATGTGCCCAGTTAGCTCTTGTGAACTGGTACAAGCTGCTGCAAACAGGTTTGAGCTGGCTCCAGCATACCACTAGATCTGAATAAGGATCATCAGTGGATTTGGTAAAATTTTGTTAAGGAACTTTATACCGAAGTATCAGGCTGACAACGCCTGAAAAAATCCTATCCTATCTTAGGCTGCAAGGTTGCATATATAAGTATCTTTGTGAAGAAAACACACAGCCCTTAGTCTAATCATGCTTCCAGATCTACCTCCCAGTTTATAGGAAACATCAGGGATAGAGAAAAATGATTAAACATCCCCACAAGGAAGCAAACAGCCAAACCCAGAAAGTAAGATGTCTGCCAGCTCAGAGAGTTCAATGTATCCAATGGGAAGACAGAGAAGGAGATTGTTTTAATAATAAAAGATATTTGGGGTGCATGTGTCAGTCAGAATACCATGCAACTCTTGATCTCAGATTCATGAGTTCAAGCTCCTCACCTTGGGCATAACGTTTACTTTAAAAAAAATTAGAATTATAAAAAAAATGAAAGATACTTAAGGGTTATAATTAGATATAATGTAATATGTAATTGAAACTGAGTAGCAATTTGGTAAATTTGAATATGAATGGCTATTAGATGAAATTAAGAAATTATTAACCTTCTTAATTTAATAATGGTGCGATAGATTTTTTTAAAAAGTCCTTATCAGTTAAAGATGCATGTATGCTAAAGTATTTATGGGTAAAATTATATGATGCCTGAGAGTTGCACTTTTTTAAAGATTTTTAATTATTTGTCAGAGAGAGAGAGACAAAACACAAACAGGGGGAGCAACAGTCAAAGGGAGAAGCAGGTTCCCCAATGAGCAAGGAACCCAACTTGGGACTCAATCCCAGGACCCCAGGATCATGACCTAAGTGGATATCAGATGTTTAATCACTGAGCCACCCAGGCGTCCTGAAATTTGCTTTAAAATACACTGATAGGAACACCTGGTGCCCCACTGGGCTGAGCGTCCAACTCTTGATTTCAGCTCAGGTCATGATCGAGACCTGTCTTGGACTCCTCATTCAGCAGGGAGTCTGCTTGAGATTCTTTCTCTCCCTCACCCTCTGCCACTCCCCACTGCACACATGCTCTGTCTCTCTCTAAAATAAATAAATAAATCATAAATAAATAAATAAATTACACTAATAAGGGACACTTGGGTGGCTTAGTTGATTAACTGACTCTTGATCTCAGCTCGGGTCTTGATCTCAGGGTCTTGAGTTCAAGCCCTGCATTGGGCTCCACACTGGGCATGGAGCCTACTGAATGAACGAATGAATGAATGAATGAATGAATAAATAAATAAATATAATTTTAAAATAAAATGTAGAGGGGGAAATAAATATGAAATAGACTGGCAAAATAGTGATAATTTTTAAACCTGGGTTATGGATATATGGGGTTCACTACACTCTAACTTTGTTTATGTTTTTAGAACTCCATTAAAAAATATTTTAAGTAGACTTTCTTCTAAATATTCCAAAGGTAAATAAAAGATATTTTCAGAAGAAGAGAAAGATTATGGGGGTTATCATTTTCTTCTTTGTATTTTTTGCATTTTCCAAAATTTCTATAACAAACATATACTCTTGTATACATATACATATACTCTTGAATCCGATATTTCTAAATACATTATTTTTTTTTAAATCCAAGGGGAAAAAGCAGTTCAGTGGATCAGATTTTTATGGCAAATGTCTCTTCAGGGTAAAAATGGATCAAAGATATTAATATGATAAACAGAAAAATTATTTAAAACCTCCCAAATTTTCTTCTAAAATATTCCATCATTTGATGAGGAAATCCATGATTTTTTGTTTCTAATTTTCTAAAACACTAGGGAAAATGCAATAAGACTCAAAAGCCACAGTTTATTAATAGTTCCCTAATACTTTCATGACCAGCATGGTTCCCCATCAGAGAACAGTGGACAAGTCCACCAGGTACAGAAGAAAGAGACTCTTTTTTTTTAACTTTTATTTAAATTCTAGTTAACATACAGTGTAATATTAGTTTCAGGTATACAATATAGTGATTCCACACTTCTATATAACACACAGTGCTCATCACAACAAGTGCGTTCCTTAATCCCCATCACTTATTTTACTCATCCCCCCACCCACTTCCCCTCTAGTAACCACCAGTTTGTTCTCTATAGTTAAGAGTATGTTTCTATCATTGCCACTCCAGAAAGTGACCCTTTCATTTGTTCTCTAGCAGATTTCTCTCAACAATCTCTCTTCCCCTCTCAATCTTCCCCTTTTTGCTCTGGAGACCCTTCTTCCATTCTCAACCTGAGTTTGTGGGACCTCTGGATTGGATTAGGAGACAGGATTCAAATCCCAGCTTGACTTCTAACAAAACTCTGGGCTGCTCCAAAATGAGGGCATTCGATGCCAATACATTCTCCTATTGCTAACATTTGCTAAGCTGCACAAATCCTGGTAGTGAATAATTTGCATTCTGATGGGAATGGAGACTTAGGTTTTCCCAGCCACGAAGGTACAGTTTTCAAATGTTGAGGAATTAGGTAAGATTATACCATGAATGCATGCATAAATAAATGTACACCAGGGAGCCATTTAGTAATTTACAAATCATGTAAATTATGTCACACATGAATTATAAATTATGAAATGGTTTCCTGTTAACTGGAGATTTAGCATTGCTCCCAGAAAAACTTACCTTCCTCCATTGGAATAATTTCCTCCCTGCAGACGTCGGCTAATGACTTATTATTTGCTACCCACCTGCACATTCAGGGCATTTATTTGCGCGTTCACTAATGACTCTACAAGAATTGCTTATGCCCAGCGACAAATATGGAATGAATTAAATAGCAGTTACTGGTTTTGCGGTGTAGCTAAGAGAAATTAAAACTTTAAAAATATGCCAAGGCAAACTTATTTTCATAAATGAATGCAGAACACTGTGATCTTTGTAGTGGTGGAAATACCAAAGAATAAATTAAAAGAATACTCATAAATCCAGTGAGCTGTTTCAGGATTTGATAATGGTGTTTAGTAAGCAGAAATTACATTTGATTTAACTTATCTACCCATCACAATGAAGTATGGAGGGTGGGCATGAATCTTCATGCACAAACAGGTATGCAAGAAATATGCATTTTGTGCCCAAGGGGCAAGAAAAAATCTGGCTTCCTTTATGGAACAGGAAAAATAAAAATACAAATTAATATCTCTGTAAATTATCCTTCCACATTTGCCTTCCCAAGTCCAAAGTGATTTTTCAACACTTTTAACTGCCGGATTTTACCTGCCAGATTCAACTTAACACCCCATGGCTGGAAGAGAGAGGACTATTGCAATCATGCATCATCCCTATGTCTGGCTAGTGAGGGCATTTTAGGAAAGCCATATTTTGAGTGATAACATTTTATGTAAAACTCAATGATTTGTTCAGCAAACACTTATGAGCTCCTACTGCATGCATATCATGCTCAGTACTGGGTAATACTAGTCAACAAGACAGACCTGCTCCCTGCCCTAAATGGAGCCAGTGGTCTCATGGGGGAAACAGAAAATAGACAGAGAAAACAAATATTTAGCTTCAAACTGTGCTAAGTGTGGAGGTTGGGGAATACCCAACCCAATGATAGAGAAAAAAACAGGGTAGGAGATCACTTCATTAAAAGTGTATGGAGGGGAAGAGCAAGATGGTGGAGGAGCAGGAGACATAAATTTCATCTGGTCCCAGGAATTCAGCTGGATAGGTATCAAATCATTCTGAACACCTACGAACTCAATAGGAGATTGAAGAAAAGAATAGCAGCAACTCTCTGAACAGAAAAGCGACCACTTTCTGGAAGAGTCATATTCTATCCCTTCATTGAGTTAACGTTATCTTTGGTATATGTATAATTTGTTCTCTCTTTAAAATTTTGGGATACAGTTTCTTCTAACAAACCAAAATATACCCTAAATCTCTAGTCTATGGATTTGTTCTAGTCTCCTGCCTGATCACCTTCTCTCCTTTTTTTTTTTTAAATTTCTCATCTTTCTTTTTTTTAACCAACTTCTTATCTTATCAATTCCTTTTATAAAATCTTATATAATTTTCATCTTTACATTCATATTCCATCCCTTCATTGTATTTACCCTTTTTTTGTATATGTGTGTGTGTGTGTGTGTGTGTGTGTGTGTGTGTGTGTGTGTTTTCTTTCTTTAAAATTTTGGGAGAAAGTTTCTGCTAACAGACCAAATAAGCACAAAATCTAGTGTGATCTATTCACCAGTGTGATCATATTTGAACATATTTTTGTTTTCTTCTTCTTTTTTTTTCCTTTTTCCTTTCTTTCCCTTTCTTTTCCCCAGGTTTCAGGTCTCTTCTGCTTTGTTTAGTGCATATTTTTCTGGGGGCATTGTTACTCTGTTAGCATTTTGTTCTCTCATTCATCTATTCTCCTCTGGACAAAATGACAAGACAGAAAATTCACCTCAACAAAAAAACAAGAAACAGTACCAACGGCCAGGGACCTAATCAATAGGGACATTAGTAAGATATCAGAACTAGAGTTCAGAATAATGATTATAAAGATACTAGCTGGGCTTGAAAAAGCATGGAAGTTATTAGAGAAACCATTTCTGGAGAAAGAAAAGAACTAATATCTAACCAAGTCGAAATCAAAAAGACTATTAATAAGGTGCAATCAAAAATGGAGGCTCTGTCAGAATAAATGAGGCAGGACAGAAAATTAGTGATACAGAAGACCAAAGGATAGAAAATAAAGAAGCTGAGTAAAAGAGAGAGAAATAACTACTGGATCACAAGGGCAGAATTTGAGAGATAAGTGATACCATAAGACAAAACAATATTAGAATAATTGGGATCCCAGAAGAAGAAGAAAGAGAGAGAGGGGCAGAATATATATTGGAGCAAATTATAGCAGAGAACTTCCCTAATTTGGGGAAGGAAACAGACATCAAAATCCAGGAGGCACAGAGAACCCCCCTAAAAATCAATAAAAATAAGTCAACACCCTGACATCTAATAGTAAAATTTACAAGTCTCAGAGACAAAGAAAAAATCATGAAAGCAGCTCAGGACAAGAGGTCTGCAACCTACAAAGGTAGAAATATGAGATTGGCAACAGACCTATCCACAGATAGCCTTTTCTGGCAGGCCAGAAAGGACTGGCATGATATATTCAGAGCACTAAATGAGAAAAATATGCAGCCAAGAATATTATATCCAGCTAGGCTGTCATTGAAAATAGAAGGAGAACGAAAAAAGTTCAGGACAAACAAAAACTAACCCAGTCTTCTAAAACAAAAACCCAGTCTTCTAAAGTTTCTGATTTTGTGCTCCGCTGTTCTATCACTTGCCAGTAGCAGCTGATGGAGCCCCCCTCCCCCACCATCTAGCCTCCCAAATATCGTCTCAGATTCCCTTCTCCGCACATCCTACCTTCCAGAAAGTGGTCGCTTTTCTGTTCAGAGAGTTGTTGCTATTCTTTTCTTTGATCTCCTGCTGAGTTCATAGGTGTTCAGAATGGTTTGATCCCCATCTAGCTGAATTCCTGGGACCAGACAAAATCCAGGTCTCCTACTCCTCCGCCATCTTGCTCCTCCCACGATATGAGGAATTCTTAATCTCAGGAAACAAACTGAGGGTTGCTGGAGGGGTGGGGGGGGAAGGGAGGGGACCTCTGGGTGATAGACATTGGGGAAGGTGTGTGCTATGGTGAGCACTGTGGATTGTGTAAGGCTGTTGAATCACAGACCTGTACCTCTGAAACAAATAATACATTATATATTTAAAAAAGAAGAAGAAGAAGATAGTAGGAAGGGAAAAATGAAGCAGGGGAAATAGGAGGGGGACACGAACCATGAAAGAATATAGACTCTGAGAAAGAAACTGAGGGTTCTAGAGGGAGGGCAGTGAGGGGATGTGTTAGCCTGGTGATGGGTATTAAAGAGGGCACGTTCTGCATGGAGCACTGGGTGTTATACGCAAACAATGAATCATGGAACACTACATCAAAAACTAATGATGTAATGTATGGTGATATAATATAATAAAATTAAATTTAAAAAAAAAAAGGAAGGCATACCTCTCTTAAAAAAAGAAAGTGTTTGGAGAAGCCTACCCTGAAGTGGAGACATTTAAGTGTAGGCATGGAGAATGAGAGGAGCAGCATAAAAGGAGCAGCATTTGAAGCAAGAGAACAGCATATGAGCTGGTAAAGAGTTGGGTGTGGGTGAGCCACTGAGAAAAGACTGGTGCAATTGAAGGGCAGAGAAAAAAGTAGGAGACAGGATGTACCTATTAATCAGAGGCAGGGATGAGGGAATGGGGATGAATCAGGGCTTGCTTTTTACGATATACTTTATAAATTTTCATAACCTCCATAACCCAAACCTGGAAACAACTCAAATGCTCATCAATAAGAAAATTAAGCATAATTTTATTAAAGCAAAATTAAGCATATCTTATTAAGCAAAATTAAGCAGGTTAAGCATCAGCCCCTTGGTTTCAGCTCAGGTTGTGTTCTCAGGGTCATGAGATTGAGTCCCAAGTCTGGTTCTGTACTCTGCAGGAGTCTGCTTGAGATGCTCTCTCCCTCTCCCTCTGTCCCTCCCTGTCCCCCACATTCTCTCTCTCTCTCTCTAAAATAAATAAATCCTTTAAAAATTGGAAAATGTATATATATATGCTTTTATACACAATATTTATACATTAAAATACTACTCAATTATAAAAAGGAATAAACTTCCAGTAAACTCAGCAGGAATGAGTCTCAAAACCATTACACTGAACAAAAGAGGCTGGCACGATGAAGCACACTTCTATGAAGTTGTAGAACAAGAAAAACTAACATATGGTGTAGAAATCAGAGAAATGGCTGCTTCTTGCACATGGATGGGAGAGAAGCGACACACAAGGACTTTCTGGGAGGATGGAATGTTCTGTATCTTGACAGGAGTGTAGACTACACAGGTATCTGCATGCGTCAAATTGATGTATGTGTACACCTAATATGTGTGCATTGCACTGTATGTAAATGATACCTCTGGGCGCCTGGGTGGCTCAGTCGTTAAGCGTCTGTCTTCGGCTCAGGTCATAATCCCAGGTTTCTGGGATTGAGCCCCGCATCAGGCTCCCTGTTCCATGGGAAGCCTACTTCTCCCTCTCCCACTCCCCCTGCTTGTGTTCCCTCTCTTGCTGTGTCTGTCTCTGTCAAATAAATAAATAAAATCATTAAAAAAATAAAAATAAAAATAAATGATACCTCAATAAAAAAACATTATTTTAAGAACAACAAATGACAAATACTTAGTATTAGGTTTTGCTGTGCAAAAGCTTAAAAAACATTCAAAATGATATATCATTTCTCCTACTTAGCAAGTTAACATTAGCAATGAAACATCATTAATTAAAACAATAAATTAATAAAATAATAATTAATCTTGTGCTTTCATACCATTGGTCTGACTTGTTTCCATGAGGTGCACAAGGCCCATCTTGTCATCTAAATTTTACAAGACTTAGAGATGGCCAGTGAACCACTCAGGACCCCAGGACCTGCCTGAGCCTGACCTACAGGTACAGGTCTACACCAGTTTCATGGAGCAGGTGTTGAAGGTAGGGGAATGGATGTCTGGTGCATATCTGGTAAGTGAGCTTGGGATAAAGAAGGCTGAGGAGTACAGTGGAACTCATTTTGATCCCTTACAGAGTCCCTCAAGCCAGCCCACTGCTTTCTGATGACCCAAAGGCACTCCAGAGTAGCATTCTTTATCCGTGCTTCCTTCCCTTCAGTTGGTGAAGGATGGGTGTGGAACATTTTGAGGAGTGGGGAAAAAGTGAACATCAAGGTCTGGCTTTTTAAGAAGGTAGAGTTGTTTGGAAGAACTTCAGCAGCAGCAGGCTATGGGGGAGGAGGGAGAATTAGCAGCTTTTCATATTGTTACCATTAGGTGGCCGCGGAACATTCAGTACAGTCTGGTCAAGAGTCATGACCTCAGCTGAGCCCAGAGGATGTGAGGAGTTGTGTGTGCAGTGCCTGGTTTGGAGGTGCACCTGGGAGAGCAGCAGCCCCAGATCCACAGAGTGACCAACCTCAGGTGGGGAAGCCTCCAAGAGCCACATCCTGACTCAATGTCCTACCCAACCTGCTCTGAGGGTTGCTGTCCCAGTCTGACCCCAAGGAGGAGAGGTGAGCTCCTGCTCCTCCTCCCAAAACAGCCAGGATTGATTTACATAAACATGTAAGCCTCCACCCTCTGCCCTCCAGATCCAAGAGGTGGGCTCAAGGAAAGGACGGACTTCCTGCTCACCTCTTAAGGAGAGAGCCACTGTGACGGTATTTGTGTTAACAATAGGGACTGTGAGATAACATTTGCAAGTAAGATTATGTCAAAGGAGTGAAGATGATAACTCTTGCTTAAACTACTGAAGTCCTTTTTAGCTGCATTACAAGCAAGGTGTCAGGGTGTTCAGGGAAATAAAAAACCGAAGGCACTATGTAAATAAAGGCATTCTTATATATCTCCCCGCTCTCTTCTAGAAGGCTCTTGGAGTCAACACCTGTGGATGTTCCACCTTTTTACCCTCGACCTTCACCTTTCAGTGTGGACAACCACTTTCTGTTGCAAACACATGCAACTTCTGGCCTGAAGGACATTTCAGGCTGCGGCTGCTTGTGTAGCCACATAGGGCAGGCCCACGTGCTAGGTGATTAATGACCCCAGGAGCAAGCCTAAGCAATGAATGATGGGAGCTGGTGGACAAATACTCCAAATTCCCTACTCCTTGTGAAACAATTCTGAGAAATACTCTACCCGCTCTCCCAAAGGTCCCCAGCAGGATGGAACCCCAGTGTCCCACAGTGGTCACCTGCTCATGGTCATGCCTGTGCCATTGCCCCTTCCCTTCCCGGCCTCCCTTCCCCACTCTCCTACCAATGCTCCCCAGGGTCACTTCCAAATCAAGGACTGCATTCAACCCTTGTCCCAGAGTCTGTCTCTTGGCAACCCAAACTTAGCTTTAAATTACCAAAACTCATTACAATTCTAAAGCCAATCTTTTACCTGTTCTGAACACAATAGGGTACATAATTCAATCAAATTATTATATAAACTAAACAGAGTAAAGGAAAAGTGAGGGTAAAATAGTTCAGTGAAATCCAGGGTAACTTCTGTGCCCAAAAAGTTTCTGCACAAATGCTGATGGTGGATGGACCACAAACTTGGAGCTAAGCTTTATAGGCAGACAAATGCTGTTATGACATTCCCAGTAGCCACAAAATTAAAAAAAAATAATAATAACAAGTAGCAGCTCAGAAGAAAAACATTTTTTGCTGCCAGGAACTCCTACAAGGAGTTTCTCTTGCTGTGCCCCATAAAAGAGTGTCTGTGTGAATAGTACACAGGGTCTTCACCAACACACGGAAGCACAGCTCTGTCCACCAGCCGTCCTCAATGAACCCAAATCAAAATGCAATGCAGTGCACACAGGCCAAAGCAAGGGAGTCTCAACGTGCCACTGTCCCATGATGGCCCAAGCTAGGGTAGATTTTAGTCGATCAGGAGTGGTGGTTTTCAAACTGGGTTCCTTTTGGTCACTTGGAGAGGCCATGGTGTGTCTGACACTCAGAAACCTCTGTCTCAGCAGCTCTGCTGCTTTCTGTTAGGTTTGGAATTACGTCCCATTTGAAGAAAGGATTGTGTCAATTTAAAAAGTGTGAAAATGACAAATGTGTAGAAAGCCCTTCTCCTCCTTTTCAGACTAGCTTTGGATGAGGTTACACAGCACAAGTTGGGACTCTTCTCTCCAGCAGGCACCTGGAGAAACCACCTCAGAACACAGAGAACCTGCTCCAGCCATTGCCCGGGGCCACGTCAGCCAGTGGCCTGAAACCAGAATCCCATCCCAGGATCCTGCCAAAGAGAGCAGCTCCCTCCAGACACAGGGGCACTGTTATTTCTAACACGCAATAAGATTCCTGGACCCAACCTCGGAGTCACTAGAAACATGCTCTGAAGATAACTCCTTCTGAGAAACCCCAATATTCCCAAGGACTCTGGGGGCAAACTTTATGAGGAACTACAAGGCCAGCAGAACCCACCCTGTATCACATGCCTATACTGCTTGGTGATGGCTCAGATGGGAAACTCTCCAAGCATTTGTGTTCCCTGCAGCTTTAAACATCTCCTCATCCCCTCATGTCACTTCTTTAACCTAATCTCCCTGAGCCTCCAGAAGCTCCTTGCTCAGGCAAACACCTCCCATCATCCACAGCCCTTCACTGAGCATGCCTTCCTGCTTTAGTTAAAACCTGGCTCTCACTTGCAGGTGAACTTCCCCCTGGAGCCCTCTCGAGGGTCTGCTGCTGTGTTTCCATGTGCCTCTTCTATCTCAGCATCTCAGCATCAGGAAGTGAGATCAACAACTTCTTTATCCATAGTATCGCATCCAGGTCTTGACATTTCCCCTTTGCCCAAAAACTGCTCCTTCCAGACTCACTCCACCCAACTGACAGCCCTGACAGTGCCTCACCTGTATGCACTCAGCCTACCGTGGTGGTTTCCATACAAGCTGGAGACTTCCTACCTCTTTCCTGAAGATGAACTCTTGCCAGTGGAGCACCTTGGTTATATGCAGAACAAGAGCTGACCAATAGACTCCCCATGACAACCCACAGCCAGTACTGAGTGAGAGCTGGGGACACCTCACCACTCAGTGAGCTAGTTCTTAGACACACTGTACCCAGTCCCAGGAGGTATGCAGAGGGACTGAGCCCCAGTTGCCCTCAGAGCAGCCCATTCATTAGTGAACCTTTCATTGGCTTTTCTTCCTTCTTTCTTGCCTTCTCTCCTTTCTATCTCTGTGCCCCAAGAATCATCTCTCAAATAAACCTCCTGCACCCAGTTCCTTGTCTTAGGTTTGGCTTCTAGGGAATGCTGAAATGAGGCATGGCTTCCCAACATTTACCCAAGTGTACAGTGTTACTCTTAAGGCTCATTCATGCCCCCATGAAGAACTCTGTGCTGAGCCCTCTGTCCTTCCCTCAGGCCAATGCCAATCAGTCCTTCATGACACATGTCTTTGGGCCCATGTGTCCTACCTCTCACCCTCAAGTCCTGGACTGCCCACCTCCAGTAACCTCCCTCTCCCTCCCACTTTGGCGATGCATTCCCTTGTCATCTCTAGCACTGCTGAAATTTACATTCATACTTACACTCTCACCCCAGAACATTCTTCTTTCCCTCTGTCACACCCACTTCACTTTTCTTCCTCTTCACTGAGATTTCCACTTCTTCAATCCCAGCTGGTCCTTCCCCAGTGCCATGGAGAGCACACAGTATGTCCCTCCAACTCCATTACAGTCACTCCAGAACAACCAACCAATGGATAAAAAAAAAAAAAAAATCAAAAGAGAACTCGAAAAATATCTTGGGGCACCTGGCTGGCTCAGCATGTAACTTTTGATCTTGGGGTTGTAAGTTCAATCCCCATGTTGGATGTAGAGATTACTTACAAAAATTGAAAATCTTTAAAAAAAATACCTTGAGTCAAACAAAAATGGAAGCAAATACCAAAATTTATGAGATGCAGCAAAAGCAGTTCTAAGAGGGAAGTTCACAGCTGTAAACCCATACATCAAGAAAAAAGAAAGATCTCAAATAAACAACCTAACTTTATACCTCAAAGAACTAGGAAAAGAAGAACAAGCTAAGGCCACAGTTAGCAGAAAGAAGGAAATAATAATGATTAGAGCAGAAATAAACGAAATAGAGAATAAGAAAACAGTACTAAAAATTAACAACACTAGAGTTGGTTCTTTGAAAGAGTGAACAAAATTGAAAATCCTTTAACTAGACTAACCAAGAAAAAAAGAAAGGACCCCAAATTTTAAATATATATAAATGAAGGAGGAAACATTACAACTGATACCACAGAAATACAAGGGATCATAAGACACTAGTATGAATGCCAACAAATTGGACAACCTACAAGAAGTGGATAAATTCCTAGAAATATACAACCTGCAGACACTGAATCATGAAGAAATAGAAAATTTAAACAGACCAATTATGAGTAAGGAGATTGAATCAATAATCAAAAATCTTCCAACAAAGAAAAGCCCAGGACCAGATGGTTTCAGTGGTGAGTTCTAACAAAAAATTTAAAGAAGAATTAACACCACTTCTCAAACTCTTCCAAAAAATCAAAGAGGAGGGAACAGTCCCAGACTCCTCTCCTGCCAATCACATCAACTCCCTGGCCTCACTCCCATTGTAAGTACTTAGTGAAGCCCCAACTGCTAATCAACCCAACTTCTACCATCTGGGAGTTGTCTTTGTCTCTACTGACAAAGCCATACCACCTAGGAGGCTGGAACCACTATTAATTTACAACATCCTACCTCAAGTCAGCCCTTGAGACTGCTCAAGGATCCCTTTATCTTTTTTTAGTTGACTCATTTCCTTTCAATAGTTGGCTAAGTTCAGAATTTCTCTCTGCTCAATCATAAAACACCATCACCCACTCTTACCTTCAGCAGGTAACAACCTCATCAGAGAAAAAAGCCTTCAAATGAAAACTTAACTTCCTATCCCAAACCAAGTGTGTCTACAACAACTCCTCTCATCCTGCACTTTTCACAAATATCTGGTGAGCACCTGTGGGAAACAGGCAATGTGCCAGTCCCTGGACTCCCCAGAGATGCATCTCTGCATCCATCTCTCCATGCCCTCCCTTCTGACTGCCACAGCACCACCTACTGGACAGCTCCACCCAGATGGCCTGCATGCACCTTCAACTCTACAGACACAAAGTGAACTGATTACCTTCCCACCGAAACTTTACTCCATCTGCCCCATGGCCCAAACCAGAAACTCAGAAGTACTTTTTGACCTCACTCACCTTCACTTTCCCAGCCCACTCAACCAACATCACATCCTGCTGGTTGTACCTCCTGAAGAGTCTTGAGTCCATTTCTGTCTCCACCATGTCTTATTTGTATTAACCCTTCTGTCTCCCAAACTGATGCCCTCCAATCCATCCCCTATGGTGCAGTTGGGATGATTTTCCTAAAACAAGGGAAACTGGTAAAGGGAGGGTTAACAGAGTCTCCTCTATGGGAAGAGGGGTATTCTGAAGCAGAAAAGAGGGAGAAAGGAGGAAGAATTCCCTTCTGATCACCATATAGGATCAGTGTATCCCCAAGTTCTAAGCCATAAAATTTTGCCTGGAAGACTTTCAAAGCAGTGTTTGCACATTGCCCATCATCACCATTAAACCTTATGAGTAATTTGCTATTGAGTGTTCTGGAAGCATTCATACATGGTCAGAGATGTGGCTACAGTGTAATAAGGGACAAACCACATGTATTTAGATTAAGGCAAACTTTAGAGCAAATTTTGCTTTGCACTTTATTTGCTGAGCCTGATTCCCCAGTTTAAGGAAAATGCTCCCTCACAACATCAGATGAGATAACACAAGAGAAGTGCCTCATACAGGACCTGACATCAACTCTAAATAATCAGTAAATACCATCACTGCCCATCCTCCCTCTGTGATGCTGTTAAAACAATGTAGATTATATTTATAACCTATTTGACTGCTTTTCCATATGTTTTCTTATGGTTTTACTCACTCTCAAGATCCTTCAACAAAACCAAAAGATACAAATGAAACTGTTCCCATTTTAAAGGGGTGTGTAGTATATGTGTATATACATATATGATCATATGAATGTATATCTGGTTCCTTGATATTTTTTTAAATTCCAGCTGTGACACATATGCCTCCTCACACACACACATACACACACACTAAAAAATTTAACACACTCATATTCTAATATCACAAAAGGAATATGTCACCATATGGAACTAGGGAGGCCAATAATTTCCTACACCAGTGTGCCATGATAAGGAAGTATCATCTGCCAAACAGTAGAAGTGTGTGCTAAAGATACACATCTTTATATTTACTTGAAAAATCAAGTGGCAACTATTTCCCAGTTAACTAGCAAGAATGTCAATGGTATTCACTTATTGTCTGCATTTAGGTGGGGTCCTAATTGTTCTATTTCCCCACCTGGACCAGCAGAAGGCTGGAATATTGGTCTAAAGCTGGGCATGGGGTATGGTCAGTATTGACCCTGTGATGGTTAATTTTATGTCTCAACTTGGTTAGGCCATGATACCCAGTTGCTTGATCAGACACCACCCTAGATGTTGCTGTGAAAGCATTTTGTTGTTTGTTGTTGTTGTTGTTAGGATTTAAATCAGTAGACTTTGAGCACCACCAGAATGTGAATAGACTTCATCTAATCAGTTGAAGGCCCTAGTAGAGAAGACTGAGGACCCCCAGAACAGGGAAGAATTCTGCCTCTATGCAGATTCAAGTCTGCCAGCCCTCTTTGCAAACTTGAGATGCTGGCCTCTACAATAGTGTAAGCCAATCTTTAAAATAAATCTCTCTTTACTTATTTATATATATGATAAGTATAGATGTCTACATATTATATTATATATAATGTTATGAATATCTGAAGGGGGGTTAGCGTTTGCACTGAATGTGGATATAGATGATAGATAGATGATAGATATATAGATAGGTAGATAGATGATAGATATAGATAGATAGATAGATGATAGATAGATAGATAGATAGATGATAGATAGATAGATAGATAGAAGATAGATAGATAGATTAGATAGATAGATAGATAGATAGATAGAGAGATAGATAGATAGAAGATAGATGGTAGATAGATAGATGATAGATAGACAGATAGATAGATGATAGATAGATAGATAGATAGATAGATAGATAGATAGATAGATAGATAATAGACAGATATCCTGAATAATAGAGACCTTGAAACTTCAAATTTGGTACTAAATGTAGACTTGAGACATGGAAGAATAAAAGTCAGGGAGGCAACCTAACCAAGATATCAGTAGGAAGGAGCTGGAAGAAAGAGAGAACAGACAGACAGACAGAGAGACAAAAATAGAGAGAAATCATATCCAAAGACATAATACTAGGAAAATCAAACCACTTCTTTCCTCCATGAAAATATTTCTCTTATTTAGACAAACAAAAACAGTAGGCAAACAAGCAGAACAGTGATTCTTTCATTGAATTGGCTAAGAAAGAATATTCAAAATAAGATCAGCTGCCTTCTCCAGCCTTTCTTTCAGACTCTCCTTTCTTCCTAAAGATGACTGTGTCCAACAGTTACTAAACTTTGTTGTTAAGTTCATTTATGGGCTTTGGATGAAGCCAGAAGTCATTGACTAACTGAAAAACATTCTCTTTCTTTCTAAACTCAAAAAACCAATTATAAAATACATGCTAAACTTCTGCCCAAGACTTTTGTCTGCCAATCCTATAGAATCATGGCTGTGTTTACAGGGGTCTTGTAATCCCTTGTGAAGACACCAACTTCCCATGCATACATCTAGACTCTACCTTGAACCATTGCCCTAGGCCATTCCTAAGACATTATTCTTGGAGAACTGAGTTATACTGAAGGAGATGGGGAGAAAACCCAAAGGTGTGGCTCAGGATTGTTGCGTCTACGCTTGCATTTTAATCCTTGACCCTGACATACTTTTAACACTAAGATTCTTAGCAGACCATCCTGGAAATATGGAAAAGAGAATCTCTAATCCCAGGTACCCCCTCAGAATACACAAACACATGCATGTCTATGTGCACACACACACACACACACACACACACACATTATCCATCCATCCCAATTTCTACACATTCTGTCAGTGAGTGCCCAAAGGCATCATTCATTGTCCTCAGAATAATAGAGTAGTTTTCTTATGATAAAATGAATTGCTTTTCAGTTCACTCACAGAGTACCAGTTCACTTACAGAATACCATGTCACTCACAGAGTACCATTGTCCCCCACCCATTATCAATAATTTCTTAGAATCTCCAAGTAAGGTCATGATCTTAGGGGAAGTTTATATCCTTCTATTAGAGGATCTGCCTATCCTCATTATCTCCAGCAACTCAAAAGACTCCTTCTGGACTTATTTTCACTTTTTATCACCATCTCCAGAGATGCATTAGCCAGGGTTCTGCTGCAATAATGTAATAATCACATTTGCTTACAAGAACAAGCATTTATTCCACACACACAGGTCTGCAGATCAGCTGATCCCAGCTGGACTCCAGGCTTTGTTTATGGTTCCAGATTGTCCTATGTGTCTTCATTCCAGGACACAGACTGAAGGAGCAACAGGTACATGGGGTATGTGTCAGCTTCAGTGGAAGCTGAAGTTCAAAACGTCGAGCCAAACCATGCTAACACATTTAAATCCTCTACTCAGACACAAATCATGCCAATTCTGCCCTCATTTCATTGGAACAGGAAGTTCTACCTGGGAACTGATGTCAGAGAGTGGGGTGGGGATGTACCTACTACCCACTCTAGTGAGAGATACCACTAAATCTCTAGATAAGGCACATGGATGGAGAACACTTTTACAAAGATGAAATGAGAATCTGGAATGATAATGCAATCTACCACAGGGCTAGATTGTTATTGAAACATTTTATTGAATTAATTCTGGACTTTTTTTTTAAGTACATTATTTACTATATCCTTTTCCATGAGAACCCTCAGGAGAAACTTCTTTCCAATCTCAGGTCCTGAATAGTTAGACTTCTAGCAAAGGACTGCTTTCATCTACAGACACTCGGAAGTCTTTACATCAGATGCTTTCAGCTCACTGCCAACAACTGTACATGATGCAGGTTTACCCCTGGTTTCTCCCTTTATTTTCCCTTCAGCCTAATTTCTCACCTTCTTATCATTTGCTTGATCTCCATGTTTGTAGTCCATGTCCTCCGTGTGTGTGTGTGTGTGTGTGTGTGAACTTATAGTCATTTCTGTATCCAACAAATATATATATTTTTAGTTTCTTTCTATGGCTAAGTAACACACTTGGGAAATTTAAACAATATAAATGGCATGCAAAGAATAAATGAGTTTCTTGCTACAATTCCCCACCCCAGAAGTAGCCACTGTACCATGTTCAAATTGTGTGACCATGAGTCTTATCAGTCAGAAGAATTCTAGTGGAATTTCTGCAACAAGGAAATCCATGCATTTTAAATTTTAGAAGATATTGCCTGATTGTTTTCCAAAAATGTTTTACTAGTTTACAGCCCAATTAGCAATGTATGAGAGTCACTGTCTTCTCACAACCTCAACAACACCGTGTATAATCATAGATGTCCCTCAACATGTTTTCAAAGTTTTCATCTCTGCCCAACTGACAAGTGAAAATCTTTTTTTTTATTTTTTATTGTTATGTTAATCACCATATATTACATAATTTGTTTTGGTGTACTGTTCCATGATTCATTGTTTGTTCATAACACCCAGTGCTCCATGCAGAACGTGCCCTCTTCAATACCCATCACCAGGCTAACCCATCCCCCCACCCTCCTCCCCTCCAGAAACCTCAGTTTGTTTTTCAGAGTCCATCATCTCTCCTGGTTCGTCTCCCCCTCTGACTTACTCCCCTTCATTCTTCCTCTCCTGCTATCTTCTTCTTTTTCTTTTCTCTTAACATATGTTGCGTTATTTGTTTCAGAAGTACAGATCTGTGATTCAACAGTCTTACACAATTCACAGCGCTCACCGTAGCACATATCTTCCCCAATGTCCATTACCCAGCCACCCCATCCCTCCCACCCCCAACCACTCCAGCAACCCTCAGTTTGTTCCTGAGATTAAGAATTCCTCATATCAATGAGGTCATATGATACATGTCTTTCTCTGATTGTAAGTGAAAATCTTTTAAAAACCATTTCTATTTCTCTTTCTGTTCAGATCCTCTGGAAATATTTTTTTCTTCTTGATTTATAAGAGTTCTTTGTATATTAAAGCAATGAGTTTAGAAAATAGCATGTTATTTGAAAAATAGCAAGCCTTTTTGAAATGAAATAAATAGTTAGACACATGCAGAGATGAACAGAGTAAGTGGAGAATGACCACTTAAAACACATATTTGGGAAAGCATGGGCTAGTCCTTGGGTCCTAGGCAAGAAATCTTGATTTTCTCATGCTTCAGTCCCCCTCCTCACTCCTCAATTTGAAGCCATACATTTTGGTGTCATGATCTCTCCCAGGCAGGACAGAACTCCTTATTCAGTTGGTGGAAATGGGGTTAATGAGCTCTCCATGGGAAAAGACTGCTTCTTTGACAGTTCTCTATCATAGTAGACATTTCTGAGCATTTGACAAATATCCTGGATAAATGTTGCATTTTTATACACAAGAGCCTAAGTACATGGACCTCATATTAAGCCAAACATCATGTTTCCAGGTAACATGTGTATATAATCAGTTTGTGTCGCTCAAGCAAGGCCCACATCAATGTGCTAGCAAGAGAAAGGAGAAAAGTTTTTGAATGTTGGCATGCAGATGACAAACTCACATCTGCCTGCAATCGCAGCCCCAGTCCCATCCAAGTGTTGGTGTGGTCATGGCCAATTCACTTAAAAGCCAGTGTTTCCAACCTCACATTAGTAAGAAAACAATGTTTCTAGTTCTTCCTCAGTTTCAGTTTGGAGGGGTTTTGTTGTCATTATTATTCAAAAAAGAACAGCTCTTTTTTGCTGCTGCACTGATTTGGCTTCCAGACCACAGCTGTCCTGAGGCTGGTCCTCTCAGTGGTGGTTTGCATTTGTTGGAATTCAGAAATCTTCATGCCTCCTCAGTTCTTCCAAAAATCTAAATCATCCTTGATGCTTTAAAATGAAGCAATATCTTCAGAACAAAAAAGAGCATTCTTGCGATTGTTCTGGTATTTTTAACCATTTGCAAATAAGTTAGGTTTGTTTAAAACAGAATGAAAGCATCTAAAACTTCAAATATTTGAGTAAATTATGTATGGACTATTAACAGCATTAAACTCCACATTCAAATCGATTTCGGTGGATTGAGTCTGGGGCTTGTTTTTGCAGTATAAAACCTGAGTATTTCTGAAAAATTGTGATAATGCCAAATAACCATATCTCCTGCATTGCCTGCTCTCCAACCATTCATTATGCTTTACGTTATTCCTGTATTTACCTATTTACACACAACTCGCTCAAGAAAAAAATGTAAAATTGACATGGTGAAATAGCCATGACCAAGACTTCTTGCCAGTGCATCACTGAATGAGTTTTCCGATTGTTTTTGAATTAATGTAATAATCTACTTTGGGGGTTCCTAGAACAAAAAGAAATTATTTTAGTAAATTAAAACTTAAGAAACATCAAACAGCATTTCACAGTATCTGAAGAGAGTTTGGCCAACATGATGGGAAGAAACTTACTGTACCGTCCAGTCCATCCTTAAGTTGATACAAAGAGCCCCTCCTGTCGAGTGCAGCATCTACGCGGAATTTGGGTTAGAAGAGCACTGTCTTATCTCCCATTTAGTTTTGTATTCAATAGAAACTGAAATTGCATTCCAGTTCCCACCTACTTAACTCAAATGGGTGTCAGAAAAATAACATAGTGTTTTAGTTATTTCAGATAGTAGACTACAAAAGCAAAGTCATTTTCTCTTTGTGATTCAGAAAAATCAGTTAAATCATTTTTTGCAATGTTCTCAGTACTTTAAAAATCAAATGTTTATGGTGCACCTGGGTGACACAGTCAGTTAAGCATCCGACTCTTGGTTTCGGCTCAGGTCATGATCTCAGGATTGTGAGATCAAGCCCCACATCCAGCGCCACGCTCAGCACAAAGTCTGCTTAACACTCCCTCTCCCTCTCCTTCTGCTCCTCCCCACTGTGCTCTCTCTCTCTCTCAAAAAATAAATAAATCTTTAAAAAAATCAAATTCATGAAATCATACATACATATGAAATGCATAAAATTAAAGAAATATGATTGATTCATGAATTAATATGAATGTATGACTGAATATATATATCCAAATATATATATCTATATATATCCAAAGATAAACTCTCCTATATATACCAATTACCTATTGACAACAGAACAGCAAAATTTTTCCCCTAAGATTTAAAATTTGACCTCACCTGTCAGAAATTCAATGGCACATGTCATAAATTCACAAAAAGCCATTGAGGCTGGTTTTGAAAAAAATCCACAAGGTTAAACTAAGAAATTGACTGTTATGGTTAAGAAATACATATATTCAGCATTGCTAAAGCTCTGGTATCTGATCATTGGAATTTTAGGGTTGAAAGGGGCATTAGGAGGAGCTGGCTGGCTCTGTCAGTGGAGCTTGCGATTCTTGCTTTCAGGATTGTGAGTTCAAGCCCCACTTTGGGCGTAGAGCTTGCTAAAAAAAAAAAGAAGAAGAAGGAAAGAAGAGAAGAGAAGAGAAAAAAAAAGAAAAGAAAAAGAAGAAAAAAGAAAAGAAAGAAAGGGGTTTTAGGAGTCATTTTGAACAACTCTTTCCTAATGGTGAACCAGTCTATATTTGAAAATTCTGTTTAAAATAAAAGAATTTAATGTTCAGCCCTTAAAACCCTGAATTCAGAAAGAAGACCTGGGACTGTAGTTATTATAGCAGTAACCCGTGGGTCAGATGCTACATGGAATTTATTTATGTTTGTCACCTGCTGGTCTGCAAGCGTCCAGGGAAATCCAAGCAAGACTGAGCCAGGGCTGTTCCCTTCCCACACACCTCCACCCCCACTTCCTCTGCTTCGTTTCTCTTTCCTGCTACCCTTTGGGCCCCAGGCTCGTGGTATTTCTCCATGCATCCCCTTGGCATCTGATCCTAGCCGTGTCCCTGTGACCCAGCTGCTGCACAGTTTCTGGTGGTCACTAACACACCCCCACCAACCTGCCTGCTATTCTATCCCACCATTTATGTGAACCTGAACTCAGCCCTACCTGGCGGTCCCTTCCTTCAACAACGCCCCCCCCCCCACACACACACACATACTCAATCCACAAGTCTTTGTACCTCCAAAATGTTACCCGATTCCATTGCCCCCTTCCTCACTGTAGCCACCCTACTGGGTCACTGAAGTTCTGGGCCTGCATTTGGACTGACCATCTCTCCTGGGCTCCTCACTTGCAGTCCTGCCTTCTGGGGGGGACTCAGCAGCCGGTACCATCTTTTTATAAGAAGCATCACTATCTGACTTCTCTGCCCAAACCCAGCAAGGGCTCCTCTCCCACAGAAGGTGAAATCCCAGCTCCCACCCCAGGGTCACCTAGCCCTGCACGGTCTGGGCCTGCTGGCCTCCCTATGGCCTACCTTCTAAGCACTTCTGTCCACCTGGAAGTCTCGTTAAGGCCCTAAGCACCACTCCCTGGAGAGCTCCCGGTTGCCACTGACTTCTGCCAGCCACTTTAGGCAAAGGGAATACAAGTGGCTTCTTGGACTGCCAGCACAAAGTACCACAGACTACATGATTTCAAACATGAGAGATTTCTTTTCTCTCAGTTGTCAGGCTCTCCCTATCAGCACAGGAGGCAGTCCCCAGACAGGACTGCTTGTTGCAAGCCGAGGGCACAGTCACCACCTGCCCTTACTGCATTTCTCCTGGGAAGACCCAGCCCCCCACGTGCGGCAAGACCACATGCAGCCTCCGTCCCCAGTCTCCACACCTCTCCCGGTTGTCCTGGGTTTCCTTTGTGTGCATCACGTTCTACTTATGGATGGGTCTGTATGGGCCTTACATTTTGTTATGCTTTGAATGTGAATTTCTGAAAATTCTATCAGTGATAAATCCTTGGATATGGGGAAGAAAGAAGGAAGGAAGGAAGAAAGGAAGGAAGGAAGGAAAAGAGAGAGAGGAAAGAAGGAAGGGAGGAGGGAGGGAGGAGAGGAGGGAAGGAAGGAAGGAGGAGGAAGAGAGGGAAGGAGGGGAAAAGGAGGGAAGGAGGGAGGGAGGGAGGGAAGGTAGAGAAGGAGGAAGAAGGTAGAGAAGGGGGAGGGAGGGAGGGAAGGAAGGAGGGGCAGGGAGGAAGGAAGAAAAAGAGAGAAAGACTGTGTGGCTTTAAACAACAACAAAGATTTATTTTCTCTCAGTTCTGGAGGCTCGAAGTCCAGGACCAAGGTGCTGGAATGGTCACTTCCTGGTAGGTGCCTTCTTCTTCACTTGCACATGGCCACCTCTTCCCTGTATCCTCACCTGGCAGAGAGCCCTGGTGTTTCTTCCTCTTCTTCTAATGGCATTAATTTCATCATAAAGTCTCTACCCTCATGACCTCATTCAAACCTAATTATCTCCCAAATGCCCTATTTCCGAACACCATCACTTAGGAAATTAGAACGTCAACACAGGAATTTGGAGGGGACACAGTTCAGTCCTTGGCAGCTGGGAAAGACAGAGCTAGAGGATTTTTTGCACATGATATGAACAAAAATGGCATAAAACTATCTCTATAGCTTTATTGCTACTTCCCTCAGCTTTGTTTCCCCTGAGCTTCTGAGTGTTACCTTTCAAACCAAAATCAGAGAATGTCAGGCCTCTGCTTCCCACATCACTCAAGGTGAGAGCCAAAGTTCTCACAGGCACCACATGATTGATGGGCTCACCTCCAGGCGCTCAGTCTTCAACTCCCCTGCTCGGTCCCACCCCTGGTTCTTACCCTGGCCTCAGATTCTTTGCTTTTCTGTTTCCTGACTGGGAAACAGTCAGCTTGGACCCTTCAAGCAACTTCCTTCCATCCCCATTGGTCTAGCCTCAAAGACATTTTATGTTGGGGGCTCCCCTGGCCAGCATCTGGATAAATCTCTTCTCCTAAACCCTTCTACTTTCCATCTACCTATACTCTCTCATTTCTCTCCCTAACATTGTTCACCCCTAACACAGTGTTTATTTAGCTACTTGTTTGTCTGTTTGTTGTCCATCTCTTCTTGCCAAAAAGGAAGTTCCATAAGGGTGGGATTTTATCAGTTTAAACTGCTGTGTCCCCGGTGATGGAGCAGGACAGGTGCTCAAGTGTGATTTGTTGATTCAATGAATGAATTCCATTAGCAAACTGAAAAACAGATGTAAGGAACTAGAAACTTAGGCCTATCTTTCTCCCCCTCATTATTGGCAGGGATTTTCAGTTATTAAGGATGCATCTGACTTGAAGCAAATTCTCTATGCCCTGGAAGTTCCTTGAATTGTCCAGAAGCACTAGAATCTAACTGAAATGTCTTTGCTGGTGTTCCATTCAATCAGCCATGCTCAGTACACAAAACAGCCGTTCTCGGGGTGGGTGGGACGTCATTCCCATGAGCCACATGTGTCCTGTGCATGACACCCTATGCATGAGCACTTGGGTATTGTGCAGTCCCAAAATACTATCTCACTCTCAGCCATTATTCTCTTGCTTGTGAAGGCACATCAGAATCCAAGTGAGAGGGGAGACTGGGTGGCTCAGCTGTTAAGCATCTGCCTTCTGCTCAGGTCATGATTCCAGAGTCCTGGGATCAAACCCCACATCGGGCTCCCTGCTCCGCAGGAAACCTGCTTCTCCCTCTCCCACTCCCTGTGCTTGTGTTCCCTCTCTTGCTGTGTCTCTCTGTCCAATAAATAAATAAAATCTTTTTAAAAAAAAAGAATCCAAGTGAGAATGACATCATGACAGCAAGACATGGTGACTTCGAAAGAATGACATGAATTTACTAATAGAAAAAATAATCTGAACACGTGTTTTTATGTCTTTACCAACAAGGTTGTATATTAACAATGCCTGTGTCCTGTGATGCTCTGGATAAAACCTCCAGACCAAATGAGACTATGCAATTATCACAAAGATACAGGTTATGATTCTGCTATGACTTTCACCTTGACTAGACAGAGTCACCATTTGTCTACAAGGCACAACTTGCATGCAGATCTGGAGGGTGAATCTAGAAGGCACAGCTGGTGCTCCACCCATGTCCCCACACCTCCACCACCTCCAGGAGTGCTGCCCACCTTCCAGCCATCAGCACCTGCATTTCTCAGCCACAGGGATTCCTCCAGCATTTTCCACCATGTGGCAGGCCAGAAGTGCCTTTTAGGAACAGCCCTCACGATGACCTGCTGGACTTGGTCTGCAATTACCCCAGCTCCCTCAGGTCAAGTCATGTTCCATACTGTTTTCTGGGGTTCTCCAGATGGATTAAGCCCAGTGGCCCACAGAGACAGATGGACTGATGATACATTCATTATGGCTGTCTTCTCTGTCTTATTTCCCTACACTCTTAACAGAGTTTCCTGAGATCACCTCCTGAATCAACTTTTCTCTCTGCTTCTGGGAGAACCCAAACCAGGAGTAGAATTATTGGAACTTGAAGGAAATAAACCACTCATCCCCACCTTATTTTGCAAATGGGGAAACTGAGACTCAAGATGTAACTATTTCCCCAAGAATGCAATAATTCACGATTCACTCCAGCACTCCTTCTCTCTCCAGATTTAAGCTGGGAATAAGATGAGCAAATATCTTCTTAGTATTTCATATCCTAGAATCTGCCACCTTCTGGATACAGTGTTATAACAATCAGTTATATGAATATTTTATATTCATAGAAACATTTTATTTAAAATAATTTTATGCTTTGACATATAGGAAATTCTTTTTTTATTATTTTTTAAAGATTTTATTTATTTATTTGAGAGAGAGAGAGAGAGTGAGAGAGAGAGAGAGCCCAAGAGGGGGTAGGGTCAGAGGGAGAAGCAGACTCCCTGCTGAGCAGGGACCCCCAACGTGGGACTCGATCCCAGGACTCCGGGATCATGACCTGAGCCGAAGGCAGTCGCTTAACCAACTGAGCCACCCAGGCGCCCCATATAGGAAATTCTTAAGGAAGCTAATTTCATCATTACAGTATATGCCAGCTTCACACTTTTCAATAAACTCAATACACTTCTTGAGATTTAGAACTCAAGTCAAAACTTGAACTGAAGCATACAAACACAGTAGGAGTCTTATAAGTATAAATATATGACTACGTTGTGAGGCTCCTGATTCAAGGAAGAAAGGCAATAAGGGAGCCCCACACAAGGCTGGCTCCCCAGCCCTTCCACAGCAGAGAGAGGGGGCAGGCTGGGGCAGGGGGCTGCTGCTAAAACTCTCATTCCAGAATCCCTGCCTCTGGCAGCCGTGTACATTACAAAAATCACTTCAGAAGTCAGACAGGAATATTGCTGCCACCAGAAATGAGCTGTGTAGAGAGAACTCTTTGGTGACCTGTCATCGATGGGAAGGCACTGCCAGCAGTCAGCCTGAGTGGCTTTGCAGTGGATGAAAAGGCTTCCTTAGCATTCTAATTTATGGTAGGCTATATAGGTTGGGACTCTACTAATGGCTTCCTTGTGTGCGTGGCATTCTCTTTGACTTCAAAGGTTGACCACTGGGTGGAAAGAGAAGGTTAGGGAATGAGGACTGCTATCCTGACCAGCACAGAGATTAAGTGGAAACTGGGACTTTAGGAAGGTCAACGAGGACTTTAAATAGAATAAGGAAAAGGGAGAACTTTTTTTTGTTTGTTTGTTTGTTTTTTGTGAGCAGTTGAAATGACTGGACACTTGTCTTTTTTTCTAATGTGCTTTTGATGCTAATTTATTTATTTTTTTTGTTATGTTCAATTGGCCAGCATATAGTAACATCATTAGTTTTTTATGTAGTGTTCAATGATTCATTAGTTGCGTATAATACCCAGTGCTCATCACCACATATGCCGACACTAATTTTTTTGACACTAATTTTTTTCATCTGATTCTTCATCCTTGGGTGTTTGCTGATCAAGAAGAGAAAACTGAGGGGGCAATTCAGACACCCCCAAAAAACAAGGCAGCTTATCACCTCCAGCACAGTTCCATTTGGCTTTGCAATGCAGGGTATGCTTTTTGAAGCTGTGTGAGTAGTTTTGTTTTTTTGTTTGTTTGTTTGTTTGTTTTTTATCTTAATGCTATTTTTTGAGTATCTACTAGCATCCAGTAGTATATCATTGCTTCAGGAGATTAGAATTCTTATAAGACATACTTCCTTATGTATGCATAAGCATACATAAGGAAGCAAAGAAATGAACATAGGAGATTAGAATTACATTAGGTGACGGGACTCTTAAAGATGAGATTTGGAGGTACCATGTTCCCCCAAATGGGATGCTTCACTTTCCATGAACCAAGTAGTGAGAAGAGCAAAACCTTGAGGGTCAAATTTTGGTCTGAGTTGAGATGTCAACTCAGCTGTCAACTTGACATGGGTCCTTGCTCAAGTTATTAGAACTCACTGAGTTGCAATGTCACCTGTAAAATGAGATTACCACCTACCTTTAAGAAGTGCTTGGAACAGCCAATATTAAATTGATGCAGATTAAGACCTGCTGATTGGGGAGGCACAAGCGACCTACATGGGGTGAGCAGGTAATTCCTCAGCCTCCAAGCTTCCACTTCAGGGAAGTGAAAACCATAAGGTCTCTTGACTGAAGGCACAGTTTCAATACACCCTCATGAAGTAGGTAAAGTCACAGATGTATTACTTACATATCCCAGAATGGGGTGGGTGGGGGCACACAATGAGTGAGGAAAGGGCAGTCCTTGGTCCCAGGTCACAAGCAAGTAGGAGATAGAGGACAGACAAGCAAGGACCTACCACTTATAAGGTGGTTGGGGCAGAGGTCACTAACTTGCTGTGGTTAGAGTGGTTCTTTTCAAAGGTGGTTCTTTTCAAAGGTGGTTCTTTTCAAAGGTGCCCCAGGAATAGCAAAGTGAGAACTTGTGGCAAAAATCCTAAACTCAGATCTTCATTTAAATGCTCAGACTCGGGGTATCTGGGTGGCTCAGTAGTTAAAGTATCTGCCTTTGGCTCAGGTCATGATCCTTGGATCCTGGGATCGAGCCCCACGTCGGGGGTCTGCTTCTCTCTCCCCCTGCTCCTCCCTCTGCTTGTGCTCTTTCTCTCTCAAATAAATAAATAAAATCTTAAAAATAAATAAATAAATACCCAGACTCAGTGTGAACAGGGTAATCATCCTGTAAACTGCCTAGACAACAACTCAAAATAGTTGTTTGCTCATCACACCTTGTCACATTCTTTTGAAATTATGTCTTTACACCTCAGTATGTTCCACTAGACTATAGCTTCACAAGGATAGAAACCTCTTATTTCTCTGTGTCCTCAATGCCTGGCACAGTAAGTGCTCCATCCCTGTCCGTGTCCTTACTGATCTCTCATGGATACTCTAATGAGGATACTTCCTACTTAGAGAGGCTGAAGTGGTGGCCTGCCAACAAGCCCAAAGCCACTTGGATGACACATAGCAGCTATGCACTAAACCCCAGCCCATATGACCTGTGCTAAGATGCCATGTCCATGGCTGCAGAGTCAAGTCAGTGGTTGATGAGCCACAGAGCAGGAGGGAGTTGGCCAATCACTGTCACTCTGGGAGAAAATCCTTATAAACAAAGTTTGTGAAGGGAAAACCAAAAAGTTCATATCAAAATGCAAGTGTCATTTACATCTAAATCCAAAATGTCATTGCATTGTTATTACCCAAAAATGATAGGATGAGAGAGGGAAAGCCAGCTTCCAATGCTGGTCATGCCATGTGGCATCTCTCTCAGTATCTGCCTGCTCTCAGCTGATACATGGTGGGGGGGCAGGGAGGAGCATGAAATCTGGAGATGTAGGCATGCTTTCAAATTCTTTAGTGCTCCTCAAATGCAAGTCTTTCCCATTTGCAATAACTCTGAGGAATCCAAGAGTAATTTCCTCTCACAAGCAGCCTCCATTTGTTAGGTACATTACAATTCCCAAATTGTGACCTGAGAAAATTCTCCAAAAGCTCTATTATCTTGTAGTCAACAGAATATAGATCTGTGTGCCATAAAGATGCCTGGTTAGTGCATTGCTTATACCTTGAGATGGGGGATGACACTCAGAGCAATAACATTTCCTGAAGAAGTTTTTCAGAATTCATAAGCCTGAGCTACATCTCAGGCTGCTGGGATTGGAATTTTTAATACACAACCTCACCTCAGTTTTAGGTCATTTGGCTAGACTATGTAATGCCACCCAAGGTACCAAGAAAGTAAGATTTATGTTGATCCTCTTAGGCTGACATTGCCTGAGTTACCTGTGGGGTGCACTGTATTCTCTGTTCATAACTCCTGCCTCCTTCCCACTCATGCCATGAGTCATGGTGAATGACTTTACTTCTTCACCCAACTGACATTGGGCCTGACCATATGAGGTACTTTGGCCAATGAAATAGGACAGAAGTGATAGTGCGCCAGTTCATAGCCTAGGCCTTAGGAAACATTACATATTCCTTCCCATCCTTCTTGAGTTTCTGCATCCACCATGAAAAGATTACGTCCTGGGTCATCACCTGTTCCAGGATTAGAGACAGATGCTGGAAACCTGAACACTGGATGCTTGGAGTCAAGCTTCATTCACTGATTGGCAGTACTATGATTAAGAAAACATTAATAATTGTTGTTTTATGTTGCTGAAATTTTGGTAATTTATTACACAGAAGTATTGCAGCCGGTATCTGACTAATAGGCCCTGCAGAGCTAAGAATTATGTGAACCTTGTTAGTCTCTGATATAATGAGTCTTGCTGCACCCTCAGCTCCTTCAGTTGCCTTATTAATTTATTTGACTGGATGTTTTCAAAGGACAGAAGGATTTCATAGGAACAGGGGTGGCATTTGAAGAAAGATTATTCTATATCTCTCCGGTCTAAAAATCTACAGTGAGTAGATGCCAGTTTGACCAACTTACATAAACGAATATGGGAAAAAAGGGGAGGGGATTATTCTTCGTTACTATTTCATCTTGGTGAGAGAACTGCATATTTCCCCATTATGGCCCTATTGCTCCAGGATTTGGGACACAAGTATGCTTCACTTTCCCTCAACAAGACTTCACAAGAAATAAAGACATCAAGCTCATACTTGGTTTTTATAACTCTGTGTGAAACCCAGATCATCCTAACAGCTTTTGGATAAACTGTCCCAGAGGCTGGATGTAAATCTTGATAATCTGAGCCAGAGAGAAATCTGGAAACTGGCCTGATGCCTCCTGCCTCTTTCACCCTGCCATGGACTCAAGTGTGGTTTCTGAGAAACTCTTCCCTTCTCTCACGTACACCATGGAAGGAAGGCTCTTTGGTCACAGCTGGGAGCACAAGTAAAGCTTTTGAGAGTTGGATAGATACCTTGGTTTGCTTTTTCTTTGGGGTCACACTTAGTGACCTGATTGAGGAAGGCAGCTTTCTGGCAGAACATGGCCCTGGGCAGTAGAGAGAAGAGTCTTTGAAAAGACAATCTTTGGGGCTCTAGGGGGTTTGGCAAGACCATGTCCCAGCAGGAACCCTATTGCTTCCATGAAATACTTGGAGGACATACAATGTTGTTGGCTCTCACAGATGTTTATATAGTGCTGACTTAAGATATAAATACCTCCCACTTTTCTAAATGGTTCTATGTCATTTTATGATATGTGAGTTGCCATTTTCAATCTTCTTCCAGCATTTAAAGTGAAAAAAGATGAAATTAAGACTGTGGACATGAAAGACAAGAATAGAGAATATTTATTGAGGACTCATTAGGTACCCCATGCTGCCTTGTATTTTTATATCTTATTTAGTCCACACAAAAAAAACAGGAAGTAGATTATTAGTGCCATTTTTCCAATAAGAAAACTGGACTTAAGGAAGCTAAACAACTTGACTACAGGACTGGAAATGGTATATTAAGGTCCCTGTCAATCTGACTTCAAGGCTGATTCACTTAAGTGCTACCTTGTGTTGGAAGAGTATCCATGCCTTTAAAACCCATCTGTCATGAGATGAGTAAGAAGACATCAGCACAGACAGGGATAATAGCAACAAAAAGTACAGTTTAAAATGAAAAACATAATATTTTTTAATCACACTAACTCCTTTTTGTGCATCAGTTCATTCAGGAAAAGATTTCATAACTCTGCCTTGTGAAGAGAAATAAACTAGACATGGGGTATTTTATTTTACCATATCTGTTTCTCATAAGCTGACATGTCACTAGCACTCCCATCACTGAACAAGAGAATATTCTATTTGAATCCTACTTTTCTACACCATGTGGACTATCATTGAATCCTAGAAATCTGTTTATAATTTAATCAGGGTATAGATTACATTGAGATGAGACCCAAAACTTCTTTAGGAACTATTGTCAACAAATTGATTCTTATACTGATAGCTAGAGTACAAAAAAAGAGTAACAATAGCATAGGATAAAAATCTCAGAAATAACGTCATCCAGACTTTCATTGTGAAAGAAAAGATATTTTTGAACTGCGCCAGTGTGGCCTGTCTAGGTCACTACTGCTATCAACCTATAACCTCTCACCTATGGAAATTTAATTTCTCCTGACCCATTTGTCTCTGGAAAGAAACCCACAATTCAGATCCCGCCTTCAACATTTTCTTGTGCTGTGACAGTAACGGCCACACTTGCCAGCCTCCTCACTAGCTTCTTTCCTTTCAAACTTTGCTGTTGTCGGTAATTCATGAAAATGAGCGCTTTGTTACCGTCAGATGTACTTTCCAGCTTCACACTCTCTGCCTCTCTCTGTCCTCAGTGCTGAGCATAACACACATACACATACAAATTCACATGCACACACACTCTCATACACTCTCAGACACATACACACACTGGGGCACACACTCAAACACTTGCATACATACACTCACAAACATACATATTCACATGCAAACATACATTGAGGCACACACTCACACACATCCACACCCTCACACACACACACACTCTCAGACACATGCACACACAAGCACACATTCACACACATACACAGACTCACACACATATTCATACCAACACATATACACACTCTCATACACACTCTCAGGCACATACACACATATACAGATTCACAAACATACACATTCACATGCAAATATATGTTCAGGCACACACTCTCACACAAACACATACACACTGTCACACAAACACATACTTTCAGGCACATACAAATACTCAGGCACACACACTTACAAACATACACTCACACAACGACACACACATACTTTCAGGCATATACACACACTCAGGCACACACACATATACACACTCACAAACATACACATTCACAAGAACATACTGTCACACACACATTCACATACACTCACTGGCAAGTCAGTAAACTGAATCCCAATGAGAAGTGAGTATATATGACTCTAAGACCCTGTGCTTTCCTGTGACCCTCCCTCAGTTACTCTTTTTGCTTGTCTCATCTACTTTCTGCTCCTCCTCCTTTTCCTTAAAACCTTGTGAAAACACCAGAAAGTCCCTGCTGCTTGGACTCTAGTCTGAGGTTTCTATGACCCATGGACACTCTGCATTCTCCTCCACCCATTTGTATTTCCCCCAAATGTGAGCTGGGCTTTAGACATTGTTATATTCTCTATATATGGTTAAATATTATTAGAGATTCATTAAAATAATAATAAAATATATAATATAAAACAGAAATGAAATATGCAAATTACATAAATACACAAACTCCAAGCCCACAGAGGAGGGAAAAAATGTAATAAGAAAAATAAATCATGAAACTTTACTCAATCTAATCAGTGGCAATAAAGGAGAAAAAAGAAGGATTAAAAAAAAGTGGATCAGCTCAAATAAAAATGTAGGTTGAGAATAAGCAAGTTCAAATGTTTCAATGACCACAACATATAAGAATGGATGAAACTCACCAAGCAAGTGGAGCTGGTCAGATTAAAATAAAACAAAACACAAAATCCAGCTCTACACTACTGACAAGCCACACATACAACTTAAACTAAAGGCTAAAAGAAATATGAAAAAAGAAAGGTTGGAAAAATAAATGTCAGTTAAATATTAATCAGAAGGAAGCTAGACAAACTGTTAAAAGCAAACAAAAATAGATTTAAAGACAAAAAGTATTAGGGATAGAGAAGGCCAGAGCATTATGATAAAATATCCACATCTTCAAAAAGATATAAAAATTCTAAACTTAAATGTACCTAATAAAGTAGCCTCGAAATTCATAAAGCAAAAATTGACAAGACCAAAACAAGATATAAACAATCTTATTATTATACAGGATTTGAAATTACTGCCCTCAATTATTGATGTGTTCAACAACAACAACAGCAACAAACATTAAACATTTATCAGTACCAACAAATTTGAGGAAGTCATCTAGTCAATATGGTGTTTCTTTTTTTTTTTTTTTTTGGTACAAAAATTAGAGTCAGGAGTAGAAAAAAGATGAAAATAAGAACCACTTGAAACTTTAAAACACTGATTCAAATAGCTACTATCAATTACAAATTATACACTCTTTATTAATAAACCATGAAACATTTTATATCTAAGTGCGTGAGATGAAGACTAAGTTATACTCAGAGAAAAACTTACAACATTCCTGCATTTATCTAAAAATGAAAAAGTTGGGGCGCCTGCATGGCCCAGTCATTAAGCTTCTGCCTTTGGCTCAGGTCATGATCCCAGGGTCCTGGGATCAAGCCCCAGCTGGGCTCCCTGCTCAGCGGGATGCCTGCTTCTCCTTCTCCCACTCTCCCTGCTTGTGTTCCCTCTCTCACTGCATCTTTCTCTGTCAAATAAATAAATAAAATCTTTAAAAATGAAAAAGAGGATGGGGTAGGGGTACCTGGGTGACTCAGTCAGTTAAGCATCTGCCTCTGGCTCAGGTCATGATCCCAGGGTCCTGGGATTGAGCCCTACATTAGGCTCCCTGCTCAGCGGGGAGCTCTGCCGCTCCCCCTGCTGTGCTCTCTGTCTGTCAAATAAATAAATAAAATCTTAAAAAAAAAAAGAGGATGGGGTAACTGATGGGCGTTAAGGAGGGCACATGATGTAATGAGTACTGGGTATTAAATACAACTGATGAATCATTGAACCCTACCTCTGAAACTAATAATACACTATATGTTAATTAATGGAATTTAAATTAAATTTAATTTAATTTAAAAAATAAAAATGAAAAAGACAAAAAATAAATGATCTAAATTTTTAACTCAGGAAGCTAGAAAAAGATCAAAATATACCTACAGGTAGTAGATGAAAGGAATGAATAAAGATAAAACAAATTTAGGAATGAAAAAGGAAATATAGAATTATAGAGGAGAATTTTTTAATTATTAAAATTGGCTTAAGGAAAAGTAAAAAAAAAAGCTAAGAAAATATTAAACCTTGAAAGAAATTACAAAGGCAGACAAATCTTTATTCCTAAAAGGAAAAAAAAAAAAAAAACAAGAAAAGAAAAAGAAACACCAGTCCCAAACAGATTTATGGGTAAGAATATTAAAGAAAGAGACCATATAGAACAGGAATTGTTCAGTAGAACAGAAAGAAATGAAAAGTTAATCCATTTTACTAGCTAAAATAATGACATCCAAATGAGGGAGAACAATTCCAGAAAATAGAGTAATAGACTCTTCTCTCTTGTGAATATATGGGCAAAATCTTAATTTAATATTATCCAATCAAACTTAACAAAATGTGTTAAATTATAATGTTATGTCCAAATAACTATTATATTAAGAATGCAAGATCAATTCAAAATTATAAAAAAACCAATATTAGAAAATCTATATGATAATCTTAATAGAGATCAAAATGATTTGAAAAAATTCAAAACCAATTTCTGATTTTAAAGGAATGTTTAGCAAATTAGTCATCGAAGAAAACATGCCAACTTATATTTTCTAGCACTCCTTAATAAGCATCATGTTTAATGATGAAGCATTAAAAGGATAAGGCCAACTACTACCATCTTAACCATTCAATATCCTACTGGAAGTATTTGTCAACACAGACAAAAAAAAATAAGAAAACTAAGACAAAGAAGAAGAAAACTGTTGTTTTCTGCACATGATATGATTATCTAGAAAATCCAAAATTAAGTGGCAAATTTTTGGATCTAAATGAGAATTAAATGAGCAGAGTGGCTGAAGATAAAAATAAGCATACAGAAATCAGTTAGGTTCAAACTACTACTCTGGAAAGAGGAAGGAGGGAAGGAAGGAAGGAAGGAAGGAAGGAAGGAAGGAAGGAAGGAAGGAAGGAAGGAAGGAAGGAAAGAAGGAAGGAAGGAAGAGTTTTAAAGAGGGAGGTTTTCTGAGCAAAGGAAAGAGAGAGAAACCAAGAAACAGACTCAACTACAGAGAACAAACTGCTAGTAACCAGAGGGGAGGTGGTAGGGGAATTCGGGAAATAGTTGATGAGGATTAAGCAGTGCACCTGTTGTGATGAGCACCAGGTGATGTATGGAGTTGTTGAATCACTATATTGTAAACCTGAAACTAATATGACACTGCATGCTAACTATACTGGAATGCAAATTAAAACTTGAAAAAATTAAAAAATAAAAGGAGAAGGTTTTTTTAATTTAAATTCAATTTAGGTAACATATAGGATATTATTAGTTTCAGAGGGAGAATTTAGTGATTCATCAGTTGCATGTGACAATCAGTATTCATTACATCAAGTGCCCTCCTTAATGAGCATCACCCAATTACCCCATCCCCCCACCACACCACCCCTCCAGCAACCCTCCGTTTGTTTCTTACAGTTAAGAGTGTCTTATGGTTTACCTCCCTCTCTGTTTTCATCTTATTTCATTTTCCTTCCCTTTCCCTATGTTCATCTGTTTTGTTTCTTAAATTCCACATATGAGTGAAATCATATGGTATTTGCCTTTCTCTGACTTATTTCACTTAGCATAATGTCCTCTAGTTCCATCCATATGGTTGCAAATGGCAAGATGTCATTCTTTTTGGTGGCTGAGTAATGTTCCATTGTATATAGATACCTCCTCTTCTTTATACATTCAACTGTCAGTGGACATCTGGGCCCTTTCTATGTTTTGGCTATTGTGGACATTGCTGTTATAAACATTGGGGTGCATGTGCCCCTTTGAACCACTTTTTGGATAAATACCTAGGAGTGCAAGTGCTGGTTGTAGGGTAGCTCTATTCTTAACCTTCTGAGGAACCTCCATATTCTTTTCCGGAGTGGCTGCACCAGTTTGCATTCCCACTAACAGTTTAAGAGGGTTTCACTTTCTCCACATCTTTGACAACATCTGTTGTTTCCTGATTTATTAATTTTAGCCATTCTGACCAGTGTGAGGTGGTATCTCACTGTGGTTTTGATTTGTAGTTCCCTGATGTCGTATTCTTTTCATGTGTCTCTTGGCCATTTATATGTCCTTTGGAGAAATGTCTGTTCATGTTTTCTGCCCATTTCTTGATTGGATTATTTGCTTTTTGGGTGTTGAGTTTGATAAGTTCTTTATAGATTTTTGATACCAGTCTTTTATCTGATAAGTTATTTGCAAATATCTTCTCCCATTCCATAGGTTGCCTTTTAGTTTTGTTAACTATTTCCTTTGCTCTGCAAAAATTTTCATCCTGATGAAATCCCAATAGTTCATTTTTGCATTTGTTTCCCTTGCCCTTGGAGACATGTCTAGCAAGAAGTTGCTGCGGCTGAGGTCAAAGAGGTTGCTGCCTGTGTTCTCCTCTAGGATTTTGATGGATTCCTGTCTCACAGTTAAGTCTTTCATCCATTTTGAGTTTATTTTTATATATGGTGTAACAAAGTAGTCCAGTTTCCTTCTGCACGTGACTGTCCAATTTTTCTACCACCATTTATTGAAGAGATCTTTTTTCCATTGGATATTCTTTCCTGCTTTGTTTAAAATTAGTTGGCCATACAGTTGAGGGTCAATTTCTGGGTTCTCTATTCTGTTCCACTGATCTATGTGTGTGTTTTTTGTGCCAGTACCATACTGTTTTGATGACTATAGCTTTGTAATACAGCTTGAAGTCCAGAATTGTGATACTACCAGCTTTGGTTTTCTTTTTCAACATTCCTCTGGCTATTCAGGGGCTTTTCTGGTTCCATACAAATTTCAGTATTGTTTGTTCCAGCTCTGTGAAAAATGCTGATGGCATTTTGATAGGGATTGCATTGAATGTGTAGATTGCTTTGGGCAGCATAGATATTTTAACAATATTTGTTGTTCCAATCCATGAGTATGGAATGTTTTTCCATTTCTTTGTGTCTTAAGAAGGGACATTTTCTTGCTTGTTGTTTTTCAGAGGAAACTGGAATAAAATTTCATGAACTAACCTTTCCCCTCCCTCAAGTGAAAAAATTACCAACAGTTTATGTGCACTGCCTATCCGCATAAGCACAAAGTGGCTGTTCTTCATCTGAGGTCATTCAGCCTCTTGTGCAGTGATGAAGAGATGGTAGTAATAACAGTGACATTAGCTTCCACTCATCAAAAAAGTCACCATGAGCCACGCACCAGGCTGAGTCCTTTATCTATATTATCTGTTTTCATTCTCTCTACCCAGTGAGGTAAAAGTATCACTATTATCCCTACTTGACAGGTAAGGAAACTGAATTTTTGGGCGCCTGGGTGGTTCAGTTGGTTAAGTGACTGCTTTCGGCTCAAGTCATGATCCTGGAGTCCCGGGATCGAGTCCCACATCAGGCTCCCTGCTCAGCAGGGAGTCTTCTTCTCCCTCTGACCCTCTTCCCTCTCATGCTCTCTCTCATTCTCTCTCTTTCAAATAAATAAAATCTTTAAAAAAAATTTTAAAAAAGGAAACTGAATTTTTTTGAAGATTACTTTGCCCTAGACCTCACAATTAGTAAGTGGTAATGACAAATGTCAGATTCAACACCTAAGGCTCCTTTGATGAAGCATTTTCTGGTATTTCTTTTTTCTGTTGAATACCGCATTTCTTGCAATCTCTATGAATGAACATAACAATAACCAATAAATACTCAGTCCTCAGTATCATGTGGTGGTTCTATAGAGACTGGGTTCTGGTGTGAGACTAGAAATCTCAGATCCCTATCCTGGTTTTGTTACCTATAAAATGAGAAAAATAACACAAACCCCATAAGGTTGTTGTGAGGATTATATAAAGCTTGTAATGTGCTTATCCTTGGACATGGTGCCTCGGGACATCTCAGTACGTGTCATCCATCAACGTGGTTTTGAGCCTGGTTGAGCTCCAGGTACAGTCCTCAGCCCCTCCCACACATTAGCACAGGTCATCTCACCACGTCTCAGCACAGCCCTGTAAAAACACCTGGGCTCAGAGAAGCTCCACAGATTGTTGTGGTCACCAGCCTGCAAGCAGTCACTGGGACTGAGGACAAGTCATGCTCCTTTGTTGTTTGGACAGACTTTACAAGGAATAATGAAAGGGTTGTGAAATTAACTCAGAAAAATGTTGCTCAAGAGCTCTTTGGGGTCAATGTGCTTGTACAGCACTGCAGGTAACACTTAAAAAAGGAAAACAAAACATCTTTGTTTTCAAAGACCATGGATTTCAATAAGAATTTCAGTTAATCATATTACAAGGCAGAAATAAATCCTTTCTATCATAGAAGCACCAAAAAGTCCTGGGCCAGAGCAAAATGGGCAGGGATGCTGGTAGGAGGGAGGCAGCTGCATTCTGAGTGTGGCATTGGATACCGGAGAGAAAAGAATGAATTTGGTTCAGGACAGGCTGAGTTTGAGGTACCCATAGAGCATCTGGTTGCAGATAACCTTGTTAATTACTGTTGAAGAGTGTTGTAAAGATCCATCTGGGGCTTTGTAAAGGTGGGGCTAGCCACTTGAGTGGTCAGCTACAACATGGTAGGTAAGAGACAGAAGGGGATGAAGCACCTCATCAAGTATTCAGAGAAAGAAGAAACTTCTTGTAAGTGTCCTGTGTGCCTCTTTACACCTCTGCTCCCAGTCGTTAGATGTCATTCCTCCCCATCCATCCCCACGCTGACCAGCACCCAACACTCCTCTCCCATCACAACCTTGCCTTTCCAGAAGCTGTCCTTGGGACTCAGCTCCCCCAACTGCCCTGGCTGGCTCTTCTGCAGATGGGCCCACCACTAATCATCTACTCATCTGCTTAGCACAGGACAGCTCACTCCTCAGGCTGAGCCCTCAAAGGCAGCCCTGGCAGAACCAGACATAAAGTTCACAGTCTTGATTTAGGCTCCCCCAAAGTAGATCCTGAGCAAAGATTTACATGCATCAATTATTTGGGAAATAAGCACAAGAAACAGTTAAGAGAGTGGAGAAATGAGTCAGGGAAGGGAAGGTAAAGAAGTGTGTAAATGAAAAAGTCTCTTCTGTGGTCCACTGGGCCTCAACCTCACTGAAAACTCTGGAAGACTGTAGAAAACACACCTCATGGTTGTCCATTATGAGAGGCAGCTGTGTATTTTCCCACAAGGTCCCATCCATCATTGTCCAAGAGCTACTTCCTGATGCACTAACTCCCCAGAATTTATAGCTTGCATGTGTCCAGGCCTACATGCTCTTAACTCTAGGAAAACCTCAGGAAGAATCACAGAGTTTCCAGTAAGAAGACACGGGTACCTAAGGTTATCAGAGATACGTGCAGGAGAGGTAAGGACAGAGCACCCACAGCATCTGCGACAGCCACTAAAAACCAGACAACAGTCTGTTCAATGGGAGATAGAATCCTTGGGAAGAGCAAAGAACTTTCTCTCCTGGGAAACTGGCCAATACTATTCCAAAGGAGAAACCTGAGTCTAATGTGCTTATTGCATGCAGTTAGCAGTATATTTTAATGATCCTAAGAGTTCAGCAGTCACCACTGGCACCAAATTTCTCTTGGCTCTCTCCCTCATTTTCTATACACAGGTCAAAGAACTCTCGGCCTTGAATGAAAGCATTATTGACCAAAATTGTTTCAAACGTCAAATACACATCCCAAAAATGAAAACCAATCAAACCAAGGCTTAGAGAAAGTATGTGTATGTCGGACTTACCCTATAAATTACTTTTAGCTTTGATTAAATTCCTTTCTCTCTAACAAGTTTCTGGACTATCAATTATTATAATGGACAGGGCTGCTGGACTTCTAAAGAAGGCTTAGTAATTGCATTCAAATGTATTCTTTCAAAACATGCTCAGGACCTGGCATTTGAATGCCAGCCTTGGAGTAAGAAGCCAAAGACATGAGGAAGATGGAACACAAAGAAACGGTGAGCCAGCTGGTCAACCAACCAGCCTGATTCATGACAGACTATGATTAATATTCAAACACACAACCTGAGTAAACTAAATTTTCATGGAAGTGATGTTTTGAGCACCACACTTTTCTGAATTCTGGGAAATGAATTTACAGCTGTAGAATCTTATAACCCATGTCTCCAAGCACTTTGGGCAACCATTTGCTTTAGTGAAATAAATGGACATGCAAAGAATTTGCAACCACAGCCCTTAGAACAAGAAGAAAACCATCCCTGTTGATTTTTCTCCAGGTCACAAATTTAAATGAAATAAGTCAATGTTGCCTTTTCCCCAATCTCAACAGGGTGTTGAAGTTTTTGGCTTGGCTTCTGGTATTTACTGCTCTCAGAAAACTTGTCTCCAGAGTAATATTTTTACAATGACAGATTCTCCATAAAAAATAAACTTTGGAGATCAACTTGCCCCAAGGCAAAAAAAAAATAAAATTAAATATATATATATATATATATATATATATATATATATATATATATATACATATATATATTTGTAGAACTAGCCCTAAGAAAAATTGAGCTGCCTCACCTATAAAATGGTAATAATACCTGTTGTAAATATTAAATGCATTAACAGCACTGAGCCCACGGCCTGGCACAGGATAGGAGTTGAATAAATTTTATTCACTTCTCGCAAGTTCCCTAAGGAGCTGTACTGCCAAGGGTAAGAAACACCTTCTGAGTCTGATAAGTTCTGGATCTTAAGCCCCATGAGGGACATGGAACGAGGGATTTATTACAGGGACTGGATCTTGTGCAATGCGAGAGCAAATGGAAAAGTCTAGAACGGCCATTGCTTGTGCATCTGGTGGTGGGTCTGAATTTACTAAGATTAACGGGATGGAGTATCTGGAAGAAAAGCTGAACATGAAGCACGAACCCTCAAAGTCAGACTAAAGCCCACATCCCTTCTCACCATCTCCGATCTTGATGACACAGGTGATCTTCAGAAGAAAGTGGTCCTTCACCACGTAGC
This sequence comes from Zalophus californianus, assembly GCF_009762305.2. Taxonomy (NCBI): domain Eukaryota; kingdom Metazoa; phylum Chordata; class Mammalia; order Carnivora; family Otariidae; genus Zalophus; species Zalophus californianus. Next base: position 93,138,233 of record NC_045602.1, read on the forward strand.
CCAGGATTTGGAAAAGCTGGAGGAGGAAATGAATGGGAGCCCACACCCACCAGGTGAGCCTGCAGGCTGTGCATCACTCAAGGGTTGCAACTTCCCTTCAGGTTTCCAGACTCACAAAACCAAAAACTAGAACCACGCACGGGAGGGAGTTCTGGGAAAGGTAGTCCATGTAAGCTACAATGACAGAGTAGAAAGCCATCATAACTTCCCTGCATAATGAATTGATGTGCCTGCCCCCAAAGGGATGCTGAGAAGACTAGACAAGATAAATATGCATGACATACCCCCATACAGTCAACACACAAACAAGTTCCTCGATCATCTACTCTACAGTATAAATCTGCACAGAAGTTGATAGCATACGACTACCCCTTGCTTAACAACTGAAACTTATTCTCAAAAACATGTCCATAAGTGAAAAGCCATTAACTTTTAAATTTTTTCTTTATTAATGGGAAAATATAATATATTCCATCCCAATCCAAACAGAAAAATATATCACTTGAACAACAAAACAACATTACATAAGTAATAAACAACAATGGGAAAATAACAAATTGAGTTTATACACAAAATACAAAGTAAAAATACATTACTCTCATTCCCTTTCCTTTTTTCCAAACATTTTCTTCACTAATTTTTCAACTTTGGGGGAGTTCATGGTTATCTCACACACAGATCATACTTAAATGCATTGGGCAGAAAAACACACAGCAAAATTAAGGCTGAACATGAAAGTCCTTCAAAGGGCCTGTGAATTGTACATGTGTCCAAGACATCTGACACTTGTTGAAGATGCTGACACTTCATTTCTCACTCAGCCCATATGTATGAAACAAAACTTTTTGGGCTAACCAAATAGGCACACAGCTCAAATTCAACCCATGTGATGTTCTTTGACTAGAGACTGTGGTGTTGGTAAATTGATGAGTGTGTGTCTTTGCGGGAAACTGTAGTGTCAAAAAAATTATTTTTATAGGACGGCTGGGTGGCTCAGTTGGTTAAGCATCTGCCTTCAGCTCAGGTCATGATCCCACTCCTGGGATCGAGTCCTACATCGGGCTCCTTGCTCAGCAGAGAGTCTGCTTCTCCCTCCGCCACTCCCCTACTTGTGCTCTCTCTCTGACAAATAAATAAAATCTTTAAAAAATATATTTTATAGTATATTTATGTAGTGCATTTGAAGTAAGATGCTTATTATTTTTTCTTTTTTGCTTTTTTAAAAATTTTATTATGTTATGTTAGTCACCATACAATACATCATTAGTTTTTGATGTGGTGATCCATGATCCATTGTTTTCGTATAACACCCAGTGCTCCATGCAGTACATGCCCTTCTTAATACCCATCATGGCTAACCAATCCCTCCTCCCCACCTCCTCTAAAACCCTGTTTCTTTCTCAGAGTCCATAGTCTCTCGTGGTTCACCTCTCCCTCCAATTCCCCCCCCCTTCATTTTTCCCTTTAGTTGGAAAGTCGGGGGAATAAACCTGGAAAGTGATGTCCTCTTTCAAGAGTTACTGTGGGGGAGGAGCTAGATGGCAGAGGAGTAGGAGACCTAAATTCCCTCTGGTCCCAAGAATTCAGCTAGATATGAATCAAACCATTCTGAACACCTACAAACTCAACAGGAGATTGAAGAAAAGAATAGCAGCAACTCTGAACAGAAAAGCAACCACTTTCTGGAAGGTAGGACGTGCAGAGAAGTGAATCTTAGGTGATATTCAGGAAGATAGAGGGTAGGGAAGGGGGCTTCCATCACCCAATACTGGCAAGTGAGAGAGCAGTGGAGCACAAAATCGGAAATGTTAGAAGTCAGCTCCGCTGAGGGACGTCCCTTCATTGACTAAGCGGGGGGTGGAACCCTCGCTGGGACAGTGTGGTCTCAGAACCCTTGGGGTCACAGAAAGAGCAGGGGTGACTGAGTGTGGCAGATCTCCTGGGTATCAAAGTGGGGAAGCTGGCTGCAGAGACAGAGTCGAGGAATGGGCTCGCAGCTCGGGGTTGCCATAAACCATGATCCGCAGGACAGTCAGGCCATTGCTCTTCCAGCATGGACCCAACAAGCAGCAGATCAGGGGAGACTCCCCTTCCTCCGCTGGGAGAAGCAGTGCAGGAGCACACAGCAGGAATCTGCTGGGTTTGGAGACTCCACACGGGGTCGGGTGCCAGAGATAGAAACGCTCGGTCACAGACTGGTGAGCACGGAGTGCAGCCGGAGACCGGGGAGACGGGAGTGACTGCCTGCTTTTCTCTGGGGACACACTGAGGAGTGGGGCCCCGAGTTCTCGGCTCCTCTGGGGCAGAGATTGGGAGGCCGCCATTTTCACTCTCATCCTCCAAAGCTGTATGGAAAGCTTGCAGGGAACAAAAGCTCCTGAGAGCAAACCTGAGCAGAACACTTAGCCTGGCCCTTGCGAGGGCAGGGCAATTCCACTTCTGGCAAAGACATCTGAGAAGCACGGCAACAGACCCCTCCCACAGAAGATCAGCAAGAACATCCAGCCAAGACCAAGTTTACTGATCAATGAGAATGGCAGAATGCCAGCACTAGGGGAATACAGCACATAGAATTCATGGCTTTTTTCCCATATTTCTTTAGTCTTTCAAAGTTAATGTTTTAAATTTTCTTTTTTGTTGTTGTTGAATTTTTCCTTTTCCCTTTTGCAACCAATATCTTATCAATCCCTTTTTTTTAATCTTTTTATTTTTTATTTTTAGAGTCATAGTCTATCCCTTCATAGTAGTTAACCTTATTTTTGGTATATATATATATATGTAGTTCTCTCTTTAAAATGTTGGGATACAGTTTCTTCTAAGAACCAAAATATACCCTAAATCTCTAGTGTATGGCTTTGTTCTAGTCCTCTGCCTGATCGCATTCTCTCCGTTTTTTTTTTCTAAAACCTCTTCTTTCTTTTTTCAACCACCATCTTATCTTAACAATTCCTTTTATAAAATATTTATAATTTCCATCTTTACATTCATATTCCATCCCTTCATCATATTTACCCTTATTCTTATACATATATATGTTTTCCTTTCTTTAAAATTTTGGGAGGCACTTTCTTCTAACAGACCAAAATGTGTCCAAAATCTAGTGTGTGGCACTGATCTATACACGAGCCTGATCATATTTGATCATATTCTATTATTTTTTTATCTTTTTCTTTTTTTTAATTTTCTTTCTTTCCCTTTCTTTTCCCCTAGTTTCAGGTCTCTTCTGATTTGTTTAGGGTATATTTTTCTGGGATCATTGTTACCCTGTTAGCATTTTGTTGTCTCATTCATCTATTCTCCTCTAGACAAAATTACAAGACAGAAAAAATTGGCTCAACAAAAAGAAAAAGAGGCAGTACCGACTGCCAGGGACCTAATCAATACAGACATTAGTAAGATCTCAGAACTAGAGTTCAGAATGACGATTTTAAAGATACTAGCTGGGCTTGGAAAAAGCATGGGAGATATTAGAGAAACCCTTTATGGACAAATAAAAGAACTAATATCTAACCAAGTCGAAATAAAAAAGGCTATTAATGAGCCGCAATAAAAAATGGAGGCTCTAACTGCTGGGATAAATGAAGCAGAAGAGAGAATTAGTGACATAGAAGACCAAATGATAGAAAATAAAGAAGCTGAGAAAAAGAGAGATAAACAACTACAGGATCACAAAGGCAGAATTCAAGAGATAAGTGATACCATAAGACAAAACAATATTAAAATAATTGGGATCCCAGAAGAAGAAGAAAGAGAGAGGGAGGCAGAAGGTTTATTGGAGGAAATCATAGCAGGTAACTTCCCTAACTTGGGGAAAGAAACAGGCATCAAAATCCAGAAGACAAAGAGAACCCCCCGCAAAATGAATAAAATTAGGTCAACACCCCAACATCTAATAGTAAAACTTAAAAGTTCAGAGACAAAGAGAAAATCCTGAAAGCAGCTTGGGATAAGAGACTTGTAACCTACAATGGTAGAAATATTAGATTGGCAACAGACCTATCCACAGAGACCTGGCAGGCCAGAAAGGACTGGCATGATATCTTCAGAGCCCTAAACGAGAAAAATATGCAGCCAAGAATACTATATCCAGCTAGGCTGTCATTGAAAATTGAAGGAGAGAGAAAAAACTTCCAGGACAAACAAAAGTTAAGGAATTTGTAAACACGAAACCAGCCCTAAAAGAAATATTGAAAGGGGTTCTCTAAGCAAAGAGAGAGCCTAAAAGTAACATAGACCAGAAAGGAACACAGACAATAGACAGTAACAGTCACCTTACAGGCAATACAATGTCACTAAATTCCTATCTTTCAATAGTTACCCTGAATGTAAATGGGCTAAATGCCCCAATCAAAAGACACAGGCTATCAGATTGGATTAAAAAACAAGACCCATTGATATGCTCTCTGCAAGAGACTAATTTTAGACCCAGAGACACCCCCACATTGAAAGTGGGGGGGTGGAAAACTATTTACCATGCTAATGGACACCAAAAGAAAGCTGCAGTGTCAATCCTTATATTAGACAAATTAGATTTTAAACCAAAGATTGTAATAAGAGATGAGGAAGAACACTATATCCTACTTAAAGGGTTTATCCAAAAATAAGATCTAACAATTATAAGTGTCTATGCCCCTAACATGGGAGCAGCCAATTATATAAGCCAATTAATAACAAAAGCAAAGAAACACATCGACAACAATACAATAATAATGTAGGACTTTAACACATCCCTCACTGAAATGGACAGATCATCTAAGCAAAAAATCAAGGAAGTAAAGACTTTAAATGACACACTGGACCAAATGGACTTCACAGATATATTCAGAACATTCCATCCCAAAGCAACAGAATACACATTCTTCTCTAGTGTCCATGGAATATGACACTATTAATATGACTAATAATTGATAAACCCCTGGCCAGACATATCAAAAAGAAAAAGAGAAATGACCCAAATAAACAAAATCATGAATGAAAGAGGAGAGATCACAACCAACACCAAAGAAATACAAACAATTATAAGAACATATTATGAGCAACTATATACCAGCAAATTAGATAATCTGGAAAAAATGGATGCATTCCTAGAGATGTATCAACTACCAAAACTGAACCAGGAAGAAAGAGAAAACCTGAACAGACCTAAAACCACTGAGGAAATTGAAGCAGTCATCAAAAATCTCCCAAAAAACAAGAGTCCAAGCCCAGATAGCTTCCCAGGGGAATTCTACCAAACATTTAAAGAAGAATTAATACCAATTCTTCTGAAAGTGTTCCAAAAAATAGAAATAGAAAGAAAACTTCCAAACTCGTTTTATGAGGCCACCATTAACTTGATCCAAAAACCAGACAAAGACCCCATCAAAAAGGAGAATTACAGACCAATACCCTTGATGAACATGGATGCAAAAATTCTCACCAAAATACTAGCCAATAAGATCCAACAGTACATTAAAAGGATTATTCACCACGACCAAGTGGGATTTATATGTGGGCTGCAAGTTTGGTTCAACAACTGCAAATCAATCAATGTGATACAATACATTAAAAAAAGAAAGAACAACAACCATATGATCCTCTCAATAGATGCAGAAAAAGCATATGACAAAGTACAGCATCCTTTCTTGATCAAAACTCTTCGGAGTATAGGGATAGAGGGTATATACCTCAATATCATAAAAGCCATCTATGAAAAACCTACAGCGAATAACATTCTCAATGGGGAAAAGCTGAGAGCCTTTCCCCTAACGTCCAGGAATGTGGCAGGGATGTCCACTATCACCACTGCTATTCAACATAGTATTAGAAGTCCTAGCCACAGCAATCAGAAAACAAAAAGAAATAAAAGGCATCCGAATTGGCAAAGAAGAAGTCAAACTCTCACTCTTTGCAGATGATATGATACTGTATGTGGAAAACCCAAAAGACTCCACCCCAAAACTGCTAGAACTCATACAGGAATTCAGTAAAATGGCAGGATATAAAATCAATGCACAGAAATCAGTGGCATTCCTATACACAAACAACAAGACAGAAGAGAGACAAATCAAGGAGTTGATCCCATTTACAATTGCACCCAAAACCATAAGATTCCTAGGAATAAATTGAACGAAAGAGCCAAAGAATCTGTACTCACAAAACTCTAAAATACTCATGAAAGAAACTGAGGAAGACACAAAGAAATGGAAAAACGTTCCATGCTCATGGATTGGAAGAACAAATATTGTGAAGATGTCAGTGCTACCTAGAGCAATCTACACATTCAATGCAACCCCCATCAAAATACCATCCACCTTTTTCAAAGAAATGGAACAAATAAACTAAATTTGTATGGAACCAGAAAAGACCTCGAATAGCCAGAGGAATGTTGAAATAGAAAAGCAAAGCTGGTGGCATCACAATTCCGGACTTCAAGTTCTATTACAAAGCTATAATCATCAAGACAGTATGGTACTGGCACAAAAACAGACACATAGATCAGTGGAAGAGAATAGAGAGCTCAGAAATGGACCTTCAACTCTATGGTCAACTAACCTTCTACAAAGCAGGAAAGAATGTCCAATGGAAAAAAGACAGTCTCTTCAACAAATGGTATTGGGAGAACTGGACAGCCACATGCAGAATGAAACTGGACCATTTCCTTACACCACACACAAAAATAGACTCCAAATGGTTGAAAGACGTCAGTGTGAGACAGGAGTCCATCCAAATCCTAGAGAGCACTGGCAGCAACCTCTTCAACCTCAGCCACAGCAACTTCTTCCTAGAAACATCGCCAAAGGCAAGGGAAGCAAGTGCAAAAATGAACTCTTGGGACTTCATCAAGATAAAAAGCTTTTGCACAGCAAAAGAAACAGTCCACAAAACCAAAAGACAACTGACAGAATGGGAGAAGATATTTGTAAATGACATAGCAGATGAAGGGCTAGTATCCAAAATCTATAAAGAACTTATCAAACTCAACACCCAAAGAACAAATGATCCAATCAAGAAATGGGGAGAAGACATGAACAGACATTTTTCCAAAGAAGACACCCAAACGGCCAACAGACACATGAAAAATTACTCAACATCTCTCGGCATCAGGGAAATCCAAATTGAAACCTCAATGAGAAACCACCTCACACCAGTCAGAATGGCTAAAATTAACAACTCAGGAAACGACAGATGTTGGCGGGGATGCGGAGAAAGGGGAACCCTCCTACACTGTTGGTGGGAATGCAAGCTGGTGCAGCCACTCTGGAAAACAGTATGGAGGTTCCTCAAACAGTTGAAAATAGAGCTACCCTATGACCCAGCAATTGCACTACTGGGTATTTACCCCAAAGAAACAAATGTAGGGATCTGAAGGGGTATGTGCACCCCGATGTTTATAGCAGCAATGTCCACAATAGCCAAACTGTGGAAAGAGCCACAATGTCCATCAACAGACGAATGGATAAAGAAGATGTTATATATACATACATATATATATATATACATATATATATATACACACATGTGTATATATACACACACAATGGAATATTATGCAGCCATCAAAAAGAATGAGATCTTGCCATTTGCAACGACGTGGATGGAACTGGAGGGTGTTATGCTGAGCGAAATAAGTCAATAAGAGAAAGACATGTTTCATATGACCTCACTGATATGAGTAATTCTTAAACTCAGGAAACAAACTCAAGGTTGCTGGAGTGGGGGGCGGTGGGAGGGTTGGGGTGGCTGGGTGATAGACATTGGGGAGGGTATGTATTATGGTGAGCACTGTGAATTGTGCAAGACGGTTGAATCACAGATCTGTACCTCTGAAACAAATAATACAATATATGTTAAGAATAAATAAAAAAAGAAGATAGCAGGAGGGGAAGAATGAAGGGGGGGAAATCAGAGGGGGAGATGAACCATGAGAGATGATGGACTCTGAAAAACAACCTGAGGTTTCTAGAGGGGAAGGGGGTGGGAGGATGGGTTAGCCTGGTGTTGGGTATTAAAGAGAGCATGTTCTGCATGGAGCACTGGGTGTTTTGCACAAACAATGAAAAAATTTTAAAAAGATAATGTAATCAGTGGTTGCCAAATCACCTGCCCTTCCAAGAGCAAACCTGGACACAAGCTTCCCGCATGGTCAACACTTTCTCTGACAAAGGATATCCAGAGAAATTGTGTCCAAATGAAAAGATTTGCATAACAGACAGGTGAAAAAATTCTCTGTTTCAGTGTGGTTCTAATTCTGCACTTCTTTAAAATGTCTAGGGAAAATAGACAACAGGACAAACAGAAGAGTTGTCCATTCATGCACCTGCTCTGCATAGGTAATGGTGCAGAAAGAGGAGCTGTTCTGTGGAGAGCTGGATCAGAACATCCTATAGCATCCCAACTTCCCCCTAACACCTTCCTCTCTCCGGTGGTACCCATTTATTATATCAAATGAAGAAAATACATTTAAAAAAACCAAGACATTAAAAGTAAAAGCACAGGAATGCCTGGGTGGCTCAGTAACTTAAGCATCTGCCTTTGGCTCAGGTTATGATCCTGGGTCCCTACTCAGTGGGGAGACTGCTTCTCCCTCTCTCACTCTCCCTGCTTGTGCTCTCTCTCAAATAAATAAATAAAAATTTTTTTTAAGTAAAAGGACAAAAAGTGTGCAACACACAGCAGTCCTCTGGCTAAGCATGGCCTAGACACAGACCTAGAACACCTGCAGGCCTCTATTATGCTCCAAGATAATTGTGCACAAAGTCAGGAGCAAAAGCCTGTGTTGTAGAACACATGCATCCAGATGTCCCCAAAGCTGAGGCCTGTCACAAATGTCAAATGAGAGACAGTACTTGCAGTCACCAATTATTGAGTACCTAGTATGTGCTAAGTATTTACAGATGTTTCTTCATTTATTTCTCACAAGAAACATTTGAGAAAGGTACTGGTAAGCCATATGAGAGATGACAACACTGAGATCTGAGTGACAAGATCTCATATTAGCAGGTGGAGAAACCAGAATTCAAACCTAGCTTTGCTTGACTCCAAAACTCTCCCTTTAAGCCACATGCCAGGCTGGTTCCAGGGTTTGGTGCATTTCATTTTCTATAACTTCCTCCTCACAAAACAAAACCCAAATATAGTTAAAGGCATTCAGTGTTAAAAATCCCATGGTACTCAGTTCAGCTCAGACAAAATGCTGTTTCAAAGTTAATTTTTCTTTCTTTTCTAGTAGAACAGGTCTCAAAATTAATTTTTCCCTATTGCATCAAATTTCAATCATTTGTTTACCATCTTTACAATTTAGCTTCTAGTAGTTAAAATATGCCTTTAAATTCTACTTTTTTTAAGTTAAATAAATATATTTTAAAGGTAGAAAACTAGTATCACCATAAGTGGAAATCAACTTTGACAATTGGTACATAACTCTAAAAAGCAATATAAAAACACCCATTCTTGCTTATAGCATCTTTATTCATAATTGCCAAAACTTGGAAAGAACTACAATATCCTTGAGTAGGTGAACAGATAAATAATCTGCAGTCCATCCAGACCATGGAATATTATTAAGCACCAAAAATATTGAACTATCAAGCCATGAAAAGGCATGGAGGATATTGAATGTACATTACTACATGGAAGAAGCAAGTCTGAAAAGGTGACATACTGCATGATTTCAACTATATGACATTCTGGAAAAGGCAAAAGTATGAAGACAGTAAAAAGATCAGTGGTTGCCAGGGGATGGCGAGGAGAGAGGGGTGAATAGATGGAGAATAAGGGATTCCTGGGGCAGCAAAATTATGCTATATGATACTATAATGGTGGACATGTGTCGTTATACATTTGTCCAGACCTATAGATGGACAACACCAGGAGTGAAACCTAATGTAAACTATGGTGTCTGGGTGATAATGATGTGTTAATGTTGGTTCATCAGTTGTAACAACTGTACCATTTTAGTGTGGGTTGCTGGTGCGGGAGGCTGTGCATGTGTGGGATAGAGGACATATGGGAAATCTCTGTACCTTCTGCTCAATTTTGTTGTGAACCTAAAACTGCTTTTAAAAAATAAAGTCTTTAAATATAAATAAACCATATATACATATATAAAATGTACCCATGTTCTGGCTGAAATCATTCTATAAGGATGCACAGAAATTAATTATAGAGAAATAATGCTTTGTTGATAAATCATTAGCCCCCCAGATGTAGTGAGAAGTAACCTTGGGCATGGAATGTTTGTTCTTGTTGCCCAGAGATGACCATTTGAACAGTCAATGAATGTACATGCCACCCAAAACAGTACACTGCTGTTAGGTCTTAGGAGAGCTGGGTTTCTTGATTTTTTTAATTAATATTTTTTATTAATATTTTTTAAAGTAAGCAAAAAATATATTTTATTTCCCAAATAAGGAACATAAGTAATAAATCCAAAACTTCTTAGGTTGCTCTGTATATATTTATTTTTTTAATTTTTTATTTAAATTCAATTTCATTAACATATACTATATTACTAGTTTTAGAGGTAGGATTCAGTGACTCATCAGTTGCCTACAACACCCAGTGTTCATTACTCCAAGTGCCCTTCTTAATGTCCATCACCCACTTACCCCATCCACCTACATCACCTCCCCTCCAGCAACCCTCAGTTTGTTTCCTAGAGTTAAGAGTCTCTTATGGTTTTCCTACCTCTCTGTTTTCTTCTTATTTTATTTTTCCTTCCCTTTCCCTTTGTTCATCTGTTTTGTTTCTTAAATTGCACATATGAGTGAAATCATATGTTATTTGTCTTTCTCTGACTGACTTATTTCATTTAGCATAATACCCTCTAGTTCCATCCATGTTGCAAATGTCAAGATTTCATTCTTTTTGGTGGCTGAGTGATATTATATATATATCACATCTTCTTTATCCATCTGCCAATGCACATCTGGGCTCTTTCTATATTTTGGCTATTGTGGACATTGCTGCTATAAACATTGGGGTGCATGTGCCCCTTCAAATCACTATGTTTGTATCCCTTGGATAAATACCTAATAGTGCAAGTACTGGGTCATAGGGTAGCTCTATTTTTAACTTTTTGAGGAACATCCATAGTATTTCCAGAGTGGCTGCACCAGCTTGCATTCCCACCAACAGTTAAGAGGGTTTCCCTTTCTCCACATCCTTGACAACATCTGTTGTTTCCTGACTTGTTAATTTTAGCCATTCTGACCAGTGTGAGGTGGTATCTCATTGTGGTTTTGATTTGTATTTCCCCAATGGCAAGTGGCATGGAGTATTTTTCATGTGTCTCTTGGCCATTCTTCTTTGAAGAATGTCTGTTCATGTCTTCTGCCCATTTCTTGATTGGATTTTTTGTTTATTGGGTGTTGAGTTTAATAAATTCTTTATAGATTTTGAATACCAGCCTTTTATCTGATAAGTCATTTGCAAATATCTTCTCCCATTCTGTAAGTTGCCTTTTAGTTTTGTTGACAATTTCCTTTGCCATGCAGAAGCGTTTTATCTTGATGAAGTCTCAATAGTTAATTTTGGTTTTGTTTCCTTTGCCTTTGGAGATGTGTCTAGCAAGAAGTTGCTGTAGCCCAACTCAAAGAGGTTGCTGCCTGTATTCTCCTCTAGGATTTTGATGGATTCCTGTCTCACAATTAGGTCTTTCATCCATTTTGAGTTTATTTTTGTGTATGGTATGAGAAAGTAGTCCAGTTTCCTTCTTCTGCATGTGGCTGTCCAACTTTCCCAACACTATTTCTGAAAGACACCTTCTTTTTTCTATTAGACATTCTTTGCTGCTTTGTTGAAGATTAGTTGACCATAGGGTTGAGGGTCCATTTCTGGGTTCTCTATTCTATTCCATTGATCTGTCTGTTTTCGTGCCAGTACCATACTATCTTGATGATTACAGCTTTGTAATACAGCTTGAGGTCCAGAATTGTGATGCCTCCAGCTTTGGTTTTCTTTTTCAACATTCCTTTGGCTATTCAGGGTCTTCTCTGGTTCCATACAAATTATATGATTGTTTGTTCCAAGGAGAACTGGTTTTCTACAACAAAATCAATCAGCTGAAAGATGGATTATACTACACCTGATTAAAAGCAAATCATCTGCCTTGACTCCTTGATGCAGCCAATCAAAGCCAGCCAGATCTGGATAAAGTAGGTGAGTTTGGGCTCTTATGACCCCTGGCATCACTTTCCAGTGCCCTGTGAGCTTTTCAACCTCCCTTGCTACCTCTGCCAGGGCCCATTCTTCATTCAGTGCCCCCTAAAAGCCTTTCCTGAATTAAGTTGTTACCTAATCTTTGTCAAGGAGTGGGCAATGAGGCTTACAGCTATATGCAATAGTAGATGCACTTAAGAGGAGATCTGGGATACCCCATACCCTCCAGACTCCATGGAATTGGACATCTAACCTCTAAGGTTAGATGTCCATGCACCTTGTGGAGCAAGTGATGGGATAGTTTAGGCCAGTGGAGCATCCCCAGGTCTCTCAGATCTTGCCAACTACCTTTTTATAAGGAGATCTTTACACTTTACACACAACCACTCATTGTTTTTTCTTCAAAAGCTTTAAGAGTCAAGCCCTAATTAATCACCAAGAAATTTTCTTCTTATCAATATTGAAAAAAAATTATGACAGAAAGACTATATTTTAAAGATAAAACGTATAGTGGATAATCCACAGCCTAAATTTGTTGAAGGAGGAAAAATAGGGTGTATGTGTGTGTGTGTTCATGTTTTTAGTACTTCCTGACTAGAGGTGTTACTTTGTTGGCACCTCTATTTTAACATTTCTCACATTGTAAGTCTCTCTTCCTGAGTTTGGGAAAAACAGAATCATTTCTTAGTTGGATCCCCAGCATAGTGCCTCATCATAATACTTAATAGGGTCACCTGGGTGGTGGAGTCAGTTGAGCATATGACTCTGGTTTCAGCTCAGGTCCTGATCTCTGGGTCATGAGCTTGAACTCCATGTCCAGTTCCATGCAGTCAGCATGGAATCTACTTTAACATTCTCTCCCTCTCCCTCTGCCCCTCCCCCACCACGCATGTGCTCTCTCTCTCAAATAAATAAATAAATCTTTTTTAAAAATAATATTTAATAAGTAAGTTAATAAATGAATAAATGTGTTTTCTATTTTGGAACTTATTCTCATATGAATGCAGTGTTTTCATCCACATACATCACTTCTACTTTTGAATCCTAAAATCAAGATATTTGAAGGAACAAATCCTAAAAGTTTTGAATCACTTTTCTTTAAACATGTAAATAAATGCATATTTAAATTCTCAAAAAGAGCAATGACAACTTTGGACTCCACTCATCTGCCCAGTTGAGTTCTTGATCTATGTATGAGCTGTAGGTCCTTGGGCTTCTCAGCCTCCTTGTATTAGTTTTCCATCTGCAACTCGGGAGGGCCCTGTAGATATGAATTCTACAATGTGGAGCATGGAAAACCATCCCAGGAACCCAGTTGCCAGATTTACACTTGCCACAAATTCACTGCCAGACCCTGGACTAGTCACATTACCCCTCAAGACCTCAGATTATAAGCCTAGATCTCTAGAGCAGTTAAAAGATGCCCTTATCTTGAAAGTCACTAAAACAGATTCCTCATAGCAAGAGCTGCGAAGCCCTGTTGCTTCTCTTTCCTTATAACATCTCTCACATTCTCCAAGACACCAGTCTAGTTCAGACCTTCATTACTCAACCATTTTGGATTCCACCAAAAACAGAACCTGGCACCAGGATTTGGGTGCAAGTTATTAACTTGGGAAGTGATCCCAGGAAGCAATGTTTGAGAAGGACAAGAGAAAGAAGACAGTCAATCAATAAAGAGTGTGAGGATGAGGGGTGCCTGGGTGGCTCAATCAGTTAAACATCTGCCTTCAGGTCAGGTTGTGATCTCAGGGCTTTGGGATCAAGCCCCACATTGGGCTCCTTGCTCAGCTGGGAGTCTGCTTCTCCCTCTCTTGTCCCCCACTCAGGTCGTCTCTTTCTTTCTCAAATAAATAAATAAAACTTAAAAACAAAAAAAGAGTGTGGGGATGAACAGGTAGCTGCTATGGACAACTGGCACTCAACCCACCAGAACTCTCTGAGAGAAAATGAAGAGCACACCTCAGAGCACATCCATTCGCAAGTGAGAAGCTGGGGAATTTATTAACCAACTCCTTCCTCCAACTGGTTGAGAGTTTCTCCTTGGATATTAACTCTCTGCCACTTTTAATTTGCCCCACACTCAGGCTGAGCATGCTCCTGTCACCTGAGAACACCCTTCAGTAGAAAGACGTAGGAATTGTAGGATACTGTATTAGAAAGCCAATAGTGTTTCTTACAATTACCTTCCATCTAGACTACTATGGGACTACCTGCCCATCTCATCTCTCTTCAGTAAGGTCCATCCTACCCACTGCTATATCTATGAAGCCAAGCAACCAAGATTTCCCTACAGTGCATTATAGGAAGCACCCTCCAATGAATGCAGTCAGTGAATGTATGTATGTATGGATGGATGGATGTGTAAATGAAAACTATTATGTCCAATGCAACACTATAAAGATGAGAGCCATATTTATTATCTATTGCTGCATAAGAAATTGCCCAAAACTTAGTGCCTTAGAACAACAAACGTTAATTATTATGTCACAGAGTTTCTGAGAGTCAGGAATCCAAGAACAGCTTAACTGGGTGGTTCTGGATCAGGGTCTCTCATGTGGTTGCTGTCAAGCTGTCCCCTGCAGCCACCATCATCTGAAGACTTAAATGGGACTAGATGATCTGCATTCAGAATGGCTCCTTGTCATGACCATTGTTAAGAGACCTCAGTTCCTTGCTGACTGTTAGCAGGAAGACTTGGGATTTCAAAACAAGGGACTCTCCATAGAGCTGCTTGAGTATCCTCAAGATGGGACACCTTACTTCCTCCAGAGCAAGCAATCCAAGAGAGAACAGGAAGGAATCCACAGTGCGTTTTGTGCCCTAATTTTGGAACTCATACACCATCATTCCCACCTTCCTCTATTTAGAAGTCACTCACCAAGTCCAAATAGTCCACAAGCAGAGAGAGAAATTCAGCTCCATCTTTTGAAGGGAATGTCAAAGAATTTGTGGATATACCACAAACCACAATAATGACCACATTTTCCTCCAAACCCCTTGAAGCCAACCACAAAAAATAGTCATTCTCAGACTGCATTCAAATCCCTCAGCCTTGTCATTCCAAATGTATCACCCCACCACTCTTTTATAATCCTTCACATGAACCCAGTTGCTCAGTCTGCTGGTCATCACACTTGCATGCTGCTCCCCAATGTCTGAGACTTTCTTAACACTGTTCTTTGAATGGGAATATCCTACAGATTTTGGCATAGTCACATCCTACCCATCCATCAAATGGAACTCAAACTTCACCCTCTCCATGGTGCCCCCACTGAAATCCTAAAGCAATTCATACCATCTATGACACCAGTCACTTTCTTTTTTTTTACTTCAAATTATATTAATGTCCATGTCTTGTCTTTCCCAATTAGACTATAATTTCCTTGAAGTAAGGACTGGGTATATCATAAAATGTTCAAGAATGCTTCCCAAATAACCTAAACTTTACTTGATGAACTAGGCTGGGGTCAAGAAATGTTTTCTATAAAAGGCCAGATAGCAAATATTTTAGGCCTTGCAATCTATATTATCTCTGTCACAACTATACACTCTGCCATGTAGTGCCACAGCAGCCATAGTCTGTAAACCCCTTATTCAAGCCGTATTTACAAAACCAACACCTGGCTAGATTCAGCACGTGGGCCACAGTTTGCCAACTCCTGAACTAAAATATTGCTTAGGTATCATTGATGACCAAGAAGTTGACCTCTTGAATGCTAAGATTCAGATACAGTGATTGCTGTTAACTATTTTTATATGCATTCCTTTGGAATTTTTTTCTGTTTTGGAACTGTGTATATTTTCTGCTGTTTCTACAATCTGGTTGCATTTTCTTTATAATAAAAAATAACATTTTAATTTTACAAATCTTTGATAGCTTTAGAAGTCATTCTAAGGGAAGAGAGCCTGGATGACATATACACACATAATTATATATTAACAAAATCCTTAACATTCATCTACGACAAAAGTCTCTATTTTATACTTTCCTAGCTCATGTGAAAAGCAACTTGTTTTATTCCCAGACGACAATTCTGTTGTCTACAATTCTGTAATGGTTACACAGTAATTTCTATTCAAAGCTGAGTTTTAGACCATTATTTAATAAAACAATCTTACTTTCACCTTTGACTCATATACTTAAATTATTAGCTTCTTTTAGAATAGATATGCATTAATAATAATAGTTTAGGAATCAGTGACCCACAATCATATATATGAATATAGTGTAATTATTTAAATAGTGAAGTTGAGTTCAATTAGTGTATAATACAAAAAGAAATTGTTACCAAGTTTTATTGAGACAACAAGAGGATATGAAGGTATATATGTTTAAAATGTCAAATTATGGGTTTTCATGAGGAAATAATATTGTTCAACAAAATCGTTCTTAAAAAACTCAACTTCTGGCTAACTGAATTTAAATTAAAAAAAAAAAAACACCTCAACTCCCCTTTACGATAATGAACACAAAGCTTGAAAACTACCCCGGTGATAAGTGAAACTTGCCATTTTCAGGGAAATGTCAGGATGCAAACTATACTCTTGTTTGAACAGAGCTAAGAGAGAGGCCACTGTGTGTGTTTAACAGTGACAAATGGCTTCCAAAGAAAATGAGGCAGCATCTGCCCATCCCTGCCTTCAGAGAACCTGTTTTTCAGGCTGTCAAACTTTTGGCCTCCTTTCTATCTGTCTCAAGTGATCATGGGAAATGATCGTGAATTGCTTACGGTCTTCAAATGTACACAGACCCCTTCATTGCAAATATTTCATGCCACCTTAAACTCTATATGTGACAAGAGTGTTTCCTGAAATGTAATAAATAAATGTTTAAAGGCATTCAACCAGCTTTTGACAATCTCCTCTATCTTTGCTGACCACAGCTTCTCCCTGGTTATCTGTGGAACTTTGAGGAAAGGATATTTAAGCCTCAGTATCTCAAACTCACCAGAATTAAAAAAAAAAAAAAAAGATCTTTATCTCACAAGTGAGAATATAAATACTTAGGTCAAATTCTGTGACCACTAACTACAAAGGATGGACCAAATTTGCTGAGTTAGTTAGCTCTGGAAAATGATGGGAGAATCTAGCCTTTTTTTTTTTTTTTTTAATAATACTGTGTGAAGATTTCTATTCTAATTATAGGACATTATTTGTGGATAATAAAGTTTACCTAAAATGTTATTTTGACAATACGAGTGTCCCATCAACAAGAGAATGGATAAATAAATTGTGGTTTATTTATACATTATAATATGGCACACAATAAAAAAGGACAAACCACTGGTACCCATAAAATGTACATGGTATCTCACAGACGTAATCTTGAGCAGAAAAAGCCAGACACAAGAGGACTAACAGTACGATTCCATTTCTGTGAAGCTGAAGAAGCAGACTACCTTGTGGAGATGGAAGTCCAGATGGTGGTTAATTCTAGGTGAACATGGGATTAGAGTAGGAAGGAGCATGGGAGAACCTTGTGGATTCTCCACATTGGTGGCAATTACATGGATCTATATATATTCATAAAAATTCATCAAGCTGTATGATTAAGACTGGTGTGCCATATGTACTTAACTGTATCTATGCTAATCCTCAAATTTTAAAATCCTGAAAATAAAAAATTAAGGGATTGTAAATAATTCTAAAATAAAAGACAGTAACTATAGAAAAGGTCCAACAGGACACCAGCAAATCAATAAGTAGGGAGTACAAACTTGAGAAAATAAGTGGAAGACAGAGGAAAACAGAGGAAAGAAGAAACAAGAGTGGAAGCAGGAAAGGGAAGCATTAACTGTGAGTGAAAGATAGGAAGAATTAGCCATGTATTTGACCTACGATTTCTTCACGCCTAGCTTTTAATCTCCTATTTTCTTTTTTTAGATTTTATTTATTTATTTTGGGGGAGAAGGGTGGGAGGGGGAGAGGGGCAGAAGAGAGGGAGAGAAACTCAAGGAGATTCCCCACTGAGCACAGAGCCCAATGCAGGGCTCCATCACACAACCCTGAGAGCATGGCCTAAGCTGAAACCAAGAGTCACATGTTTAACCAACTGAGCCACCCAGCTTCCCTAATCTCCTGTTTTCTAATCAAGAAGAATAAATTGGCAAAAATAGCTAGAACTTTTGGACTCCCACCACCTCCCCCCCCAAAAAAAGTAAAGTAGAGACAACTGGCCTTATGATCATAAATCAAAACATACAAGAAAAAACACAAAAATCCAGGCTGTATGGTAATGGTACAAAACTACCCAGGTAGGCTAATAGACAACCCAGAAACAAGGACTTTTAATTTAATTTAATACAGATGGTCCCCAAATTACTGTGGTTCAACTTAGGATTTTTCAACTTCATGATGGTGCAAGAGATAGACATTTCGTAGAAATTGTACTTGGAATTTTGAATTTTGATCTTTCCCTAGGCTAGCAGAATGCAGTATGATCATCTCTCATGTTGCTGGGCAGTGGCAGCAGCTGCAGCTCCCAGTCAGCCAACACAGTTACGAGGGTCCACAACTGATGCACTTAGAACCATTCTGTCCCCATACAGGCCATTCTGTTTGTCACTTTCAGTACACTGTTCAAAAAATTGCATGAGACTGTCAACACTGTATTTCAAAATAAGCTTTGTGTTAGATGAAGATGGGAGCTAAGATGGCTGCATAGTAGGAGGACCCTAGACTTGCCTCATCCCTTGAACACAGCTAGATAACTATCAAATCATTCTGAATACCCAAGAAATCTACCTAAGGACTGACAGAACAAACTGCATTACTAGAGGGAGAGAAGCCCGCCAAAGAAGGTAGAAAGAGTAGAGACATGGTTTGGGGGAACACTCCCATCTTACAAACAAGGAAACTGAGGTTCAACATGGTTGTTGGCAGGAAGTCTCAGTTCCTAACATGGACCTCTTTATAGGGTTGCTTGAGTGTCCTCATGACATGGCAGCTGGCTTTCCCCCAGAACATGTGATCCCAAAGAAGCAAGGCAGAGTCACAACATCATTTATGACCTAACCTCAGAAGTCACATGCTGTCATATCTATAGAATCCTGTTAGTAACACAGGTCAGCCCTTTTCAGTGGGAGAGGGGCTACAGAACCACATAAGTCTTGGAGGAGAGAATCAGTGGGGTTTGTCTTGGAGGCTGGCCATCATGGGGATCTTCAAGAAGGGCAAGGGGGTTTCACTGGAAAACCACAGACCAAGCCAATGTTTTGTTTTGTTTTGTTTTCCTTCATGATAGTCATTTATTTATTTAGCCAAAGTTTTGGATATTTTCTGTCAGATTTTTGTTGCTGAATCTCTCCACACCATCCTGGGAGTCATTTCTTCAAAGACTAAACAACAAATTCTTTTCTTGCTTAAGGACGTTGGGAACCTGGTTGTTTCTGAGCCAACAAGCACATATGTATATGTGTAGAGTCTGGAGACAAGATGGCAAGTTTTGGTGTCCTCAGATAAAACCAGATCCCACAGAGAAGCACTCCTTTGGCCCATAGCTTCTTTATCTCTTTCAGGCTGTAAATTCCTCACCTTTCCCATATATTCCTTTCCAACTCAGCATAAGTTGCATTGGGTAGGTTAATTGTTAGTGCCATCATTCAGCAGATAGAAATTGAGTGCTGGTTACCTACTAGGACATCTACATTTTAAGTTAGAAGATTGCAGTTCAGTTTTCCAATCGTAAGTCATTTCCATTTCCATGACTGTAGACCTGTGTCCTGGGATAAGGTAAGTAATGTTTCAAGTCACTGTCCTGAATGAGGCCATTTGACAAGGATGCAGTCTGGCACATAGTTTTCAGGTTCCTCTTCCAAAACTCCCTGAGGTCTCAGGCATCAGAACTGATGGAAAAACAAGGTGGTCTTAGGAGATACCAGTGGATCAGCCCCCAAGTTCCCTAGAGGAACTCTCTTGAAGTCTCCCATAATATAATTTTTGTTGAACAGTAACCTGATGCTCTATATATTTTGTAACCAATACTGGAAAAAGGATATGAGGAATGTGGGGAAAATATCTATTTTATTTATATTTCAGGTAGCACCTTTCTCCAAGGAGCTCAGAAAGCTGCATGAACACTAGTCAACATTATATATGGTGCTTCTGTTCTCACATGTTTGCTTGAATTGTTCAGTTCTGTTTCTGCTGTGGTTTCTTTTTTTCCTGTCTTTCTGCTGTTGCTACTTGCAGTTATAATGTTCTGGTATATCCATTTACTAAAGTGACTCGAGACTTATGTTTTAAGAATCTAGAATACCAAGATGGCATGTTTAAAAAAGAATATTTTTGTATGATTACAACCTGGTGATTCAGCCTTTTTATATTATATATTGAATAAATGCATGAGCACACTAAGAAATATTAACAGCATGTCTTGCTTATGTCAAAGTATGTAAATGTACATCCAGCCACTGGGAGCAAAAAATGCCAAAAAAGTAGGGACAGGTGTTCTTCCTGGTTCAGAGAATGACACATGACCCAGTGGGGATAAAGATAATAGCTTTAGTATTTAATAGATGATTTGGCAATAGTTGGACAGGACAATGTAGATTGGATCTGAAGCCAGGACAGGCCTCCTAGGCCTGCCCCAAAGCAAGAAAACCCACACCTTCATGACTGTTGCATCCTGGTCCATGTGGGCAGCTGGGTCTCCCTGCCCAGGGCTTCAGAAGAGTAGAAGGAGGAGGAGCACATCCTGGGCTGTTTATAGCATAGAAGCAAGGGAGTCCTGGCACAGTCTACTGATGAAGAGAGAGGTGGCGCAAGAAAGGAGAAGGTAGGGTCTGGGTTTTGGTTTTTGTTTTTCAGTTTGTTATTGCTGTTGAGGCCCAGTATCCCCAGCCTTGGGCAGTGCAGACCAAAAAAACCCAGCAAGCTATAACCAATCATATTAGCTCTTTCCTTTGGTGAAGCATAAGCAAGGGAGAGGCTTACAGTGGAAACTGGAAGATCCATCAATCATTCCATGATTGATCTTCCTGAAAAGCGAGATACCACATGAGGAGGGAAATATGGCCCATTTCACATGCATTTTACAAAAGATGGGGTCATTGAAGAGACTGTTTTAATTATGGACATTCTTAAGGATGTAGAGGGGAGAAATGTGGGCAAGTACATTACTTTAGCCTCCATCTTGACAATAGCCATTAGTCAGCCACCATGACATTTGGAGGAGAAATGAGGAAAATAACTACTACCATGTTGTCATAAGCTGTTTGGTGGCCACTAAAAAGTAATCTTATGGTTTGACCTCCTCCACCAAATAACAGACTGGCTTCTTCCTTCATTTTACTCACTGCCACCCCTTCCACACCCAGCCCTGAGACCACATTCTCTATTCAGCCTCAAACTAAGGTCAAACATCTAGCCACATTGGTGATGTCTGTTGTTTCATTTCCTACAGAAGGAAAATAGTAACTGAGGAGTTTTGTGGCTTGTACTTCCTGGTGTTATGAATAAAGCACTTATGTGCTTAGTTCCTTTTAGACCAAGTCAATTGTCTTTCAGGCCCAAGATACAATTTGCCTCACTGCGTACATGTCCCAAAGGCAATAAATATCCTAGCCCAGTTTTCTGATTCAACTGACTGCTAGAGACCAATATCATCTGGAAAGCTTTCCTGCCACATGTACCTCTTCATATGGGAGAGGGCCAGTGCAGGGGTGCAGCATGTCACATGTGAGGCCCAAGTCTTAGGTTGTCTCCACGAATGAATGATGAATGTGACTGCCTTCATCAGAAGTGTGGCTTTAGCCAAGCTCAGAATGAGAACAGAGGCTTAGGTGACTAAACAAACTAGCTGACCCATGCCAGCAGAGCAGCCACCACTAAGCTGGCTCCTCCTCTGCCTGCTGACACATCCAAACACTCTCTTCATTGCCTTGGCAGAGGTGTCAGTCCTTAGATGTGGCTGCTACAGGGAGCTGTGGAGTCCTGGATGAAGACCTGGCCCAGATTCTGGTTCTGCACATAACTAGACATGTCAACTCCAGAAAATCATTCAGTCCTCTGAGTCTGAGACTCATGACCTGCAAGATGAGGATAAGTGAGAAATTATTCTTAAAAAAATGTATACATGATTCCAGCTATGGTGGACTAGTTTATAATAAACCAAACCTCCCACATTGAACAACTAAAAATTTGGATAGAATATTAAAAGTACTTGTTTGGAGGCAGCAGACAGTTGAGAAGGTAACAAGAATTTGAGGGGCCATGACCCAAGGCAGAAGAAAAACAGAGGTGAACCTATATTTGGTCCAGCCTTTCTCCTTGACAGATTTCTAGATTCCAAAGCAGCAACCTAAGGGCCTAAATACTGACTGGTTAAAAAAAAAAAAAAAAAAACAGACAAAACCAGGAGAAAGTGATGATCAGAAGTCTGAGATATGCTAGCTGTAGCTTTAAGTGTTCTCACAAAGCTAAGTGGAAGGAACAGAAATTAGGCCTCATAGCTGACCAATGAGGAGAAATCTTGGACAACACCACTGGCTTTGGGAATGACTGTTGCAGGAATACACCATAGGAGTAAAGGTAAACCAGAGAAAGACCAGCTAGGACAAAGGCTGGGCTCAGCTACTGACCAGAATAGGATGACCTGCACTCTTTAGCAGCCTGCACAAAACAAAAGTGAAGCCTAGGAAGGGAAGACTGGACGACAGCTTCAAATTCTCTTCAACATTTATTAAATACAATGTCAGGAATTTATTTTTTCTTTAAATTTTTTTATTTTTATGTTAAGGACCATACATTACATCATTAGTTTTTGATGTAGCATTCCATGATTCATTGTTTGTGCATAACACCCAGTACTGCACGCAGAACGTACCCTCTTTAATACCCATAACCAGACTAAATCAGCCACCCACCCCCTTCCCTCTAGAACCCTCAGTTTGTTTTTCAGAGTCCGTCATCTCTCATGGTTCGTCTCCTCCTCCGATTTACTCCCCTTCATTCTTCCCCTCCTGCTATCTTCTTCTTCTATTTTTTTCTTAACATATATTGCATTATTTGTTTCAGAGGTACAGATCTGCAATTCAACAGTCTTGCACAATTCACAGCGCTCACCATAGAATATACACTCCCCACTGTCTATCACCCAGCCACTGCACCCCTCCCACACCCCACCACTCAGGCAACCCCCAGTATGATTCCTGAGATTAAGAATTCCTCATATCAGGGAGGTGAGGTCATATGATACATGTCTTTCTCTGAATGACTTATTTCACTCAGCATAACACACTCCAGTTCCATCCATGGGGTTGCAAATGGCAAGATCTCATTGTTTTTGATGGCTGCATAATATACCATTGTGTATATATATATATATATATATATATATATATATATATATATATATATATATCACATCTTCTTTATCCATTCATCTGTTGATGGACATCTTGGCTATTTCCACAGTTTGGCTATTGTGAACATGGCTGCTATAAACATTGGGGTGCTTGTAGCCTTTCGGATCCCTACATTTGTATCTTTGTGGTAAATACCCAGTAGTGCAATTGCTGGATCGTATGGTAGCTCTATTTTCAACTTTTTGAGGAACCTCCATACTGTTTTCCAGAGTGGCTGCACCAGCTTGCATTCCCACCAACAGTGTAGGGGGGATCCCCTTTCTCCGCATCCCCGCCAACATCTGTCGTTTCCTGAGTTGTTAATTTTAGCCATTCTGACTGGTGTGAGGTGGAATCTCATTGAAGTTATGATTTGGATTTCCCTGATGCCAAGCGATGTTGAACAATTTTTTATGTGTCTGTTGGCCATCTGGACGTCTTCTTTGGAAAAATATCTGTTCATGTTTTATGCCCATTTCTGGATTAGATTATTGGTACTTTGGGTGTTGAGTTTGATAAGTTCTTTATAGATTTTGGATACTAACCCTTTATCTGATTTGTCATTTGCAAATATTTTCTCCCATTCTGTCAGTTGTCTTTTGGTTTTGTTGACTGTTTCTTTTGCTGTACAAAAGCTTTTTATCTTGATGAAGTCCCAAGAGTTCATTTTTGCACTTGCTTCCCGTGCCTTTGGCGATGTTTCTAGGAAGAAGTTGCTGCGGCTGAGGTCGAAGAGGTTGCTGCCTGTGTTCTCCTTTAGGATTTCGATGAACTCCTGTCTCACATTTAGGTCTTTCAACCATTTGGAGTCTATTTTTGTGTGTGGTGTAAGGAAATGGTCCAGTTTCATTCTTCTGCAGGTGGCTGTCCAATTCTCCCAACACCATTTTTGGAAGAGACTGTCTTTTTTCCACTGGACATTCTTTCCTGCTTTGTCAAAGATTAGTTGACCATAGAGTTGAGGGCCCATTTCTGTGCTCTTTATTCTGTTCCATTGACCTATGTGTCTGTTTTTGTGCCAGACCATACTGTCTTGAGGATGACAGCTTTGTAAAAGAGCTGGAAGTCCGGAATTGTGATGCCGCCAGCTTTGATTTTCTTTTTCAACATTCCTCTGGGTATTCGGGGTCTCTTCTGGTTCCATACAAATTTTAGGATTATTTGTTCCATTTCTTTGAAAAAAGTGGGTGGTATTTTGATAGGGATTGCATTGAATGTGTAGATTGTTCTAGGTAGCATTGACATCTTCAAAATGTTTGTTCTTCCAATCCAAGAGCATGGAAAGTTTTTCCATTTCTTTTTGTTTTCCTCAATTTCTTTCATGATTATTTTATACTGTTCTGAGTACAGATTCTTTGCTTCCTTGGTTAGATTTATTCCTAGGTATTTTCTGGTTTTGGGTGCAATTGTAAATGGGATTGACACATTAATTTCTCTCTCTTCTGTCTTGTTGTTGGTGTATAGGAATGCCACTGATTTCTGTGCATTGATTTTATATCCTACTACTTTACTGAATTCCTGTATGAGTTCTAGCAGTTTTGGGGTGGAGTCTTTTGGGTTTCCCACATAAAGTACAGTATCATCTAGAAAGAGTGAGAGTTTGACTTCCGCCTTGCCAATATGGATGCCTTTTATTTCTTTTTGTTGTCTGATTGCTGTGGCTAGGACTTATAATAATATGTTGAATAACAGTGGTGATAGTGGACATCCCTGCCGTGTTCCTGACCTTAGGGGGAAAGCTCTCAGCTTTTCCCCATTGAGAATGATATTTGTTGTAGGTTTTTCATACATGGCTTTTATAATATTGAGGTATGTATCCTCTATTCTTATACTCTGAAGAGTTTTGATCAAGAAAGGGTGCTGTGCTTTGTCAAATGCTTTTTCTGCATCTATTGAGAGGATCATATGATTCGTGTTCTTTCTTTTGTTAATATATTGTATCATGTTGATTGATTTGTGGATGTTGAACCAACCTTGCAGCCCAGGGATAAATCCCACTTGGTCATGGTGAATAATCCTATTAATGTACTGTTGGATCCTATTGGCTAGTATTTTGGTGAGGATTTTTGCATCCATGTTCATCAAGGGTATTGGTTTCTAATTCTCCTTTTTGATGGGGTCTTTGTCTGGTTGTGGGATCAAGTTAATGGTGGCCTCATAATATGAGTTGGGAACTTTTCCTTCCATTACTATTTTTTGGAACAACTTCAGGAGAATAGGTATTAATTCTTCTTGAAATGTTTGGTAGAATTCCCCTGGGAAGCCATCTGGCCCTGGGCTTTTATTGCTGTGAGATTTCTGATGACTGCTTCAATTTCCTTAGTGGTTGTAGGTCTGTTCAGGTTTTCTCTTTCTTCCTGGTTCAGCTTTGGTAGTTGATACATCTCTAGGAATGCATCCATTTCTTCCAGGTTATCAATTTGCTGGCATAGAGTTGCTCATAATATGTTCTTATAATTGTTTGTATTTCTTTGGTGTTGGTTGTGATCTCTCCTCTTTCATTCATGATTTTGTTGATTTGAGTCATTTCTCTTTTCTTTTTCATAAGTCTGGCCAGGGGTTTATCAATCTTCTTAATTCTTTCAAAGAACCAGCTCCTAGTTTCGTTCATCTGTTCTACTATTGTTTTGGTTTCTATTTCATTGATTTCTGCTCTGATCTTTATTATTTCTCTTCTCTTGCTGGGATTAGGCTTTATTTGCTGTTTTTTCTCTAGCTCCTTTAGGTGTAAGGTTAGGTTTTGTATTTGACACCTTTCTTGTTTCTTGAGAAAGTCTTGCATTGCTATATACTTTCCTCTTAGGACTGCCTTTGCTGCATCCCAAAGATTTTGAACAATTGTGTTTTCATTTTCATTGGTTTCCATGAATTTTTTCGATTCCTCTCAATTTTCTGGTTGACCCATTCATTCTTTAGTAGGATGCTCTTTAGCCTCCATGTATTTGAGTTCTTTCCGACTTTCCTATTTTGATTGAGTTCTATGTTCAAAGCATTGTGGTCTAAAAATATGCAGGGAATAATCCCAATCTTTTGGTACGAGTTGAGACCTGATTTGTGACCTAGGATGTGATCTATTCTGGGGAATGTTCAATGGGCACTAGAGAAGAATGTGTATTCTGTTGCTTTGGGATGGAATGTTCTGAATATGTCTGTGAAGTCCATTTCGTCCAGTGTGTCATTTAAAGTCTTTATTTCCTTTTGATCTTTTACTTAGATGATCTGTCCATTTCAGTCAGGGGGGTGTTAAAGTCCCCCACTATTATTGTATTGTTGTCAATGTGTTTCTTTATTTTATTATTAATTGCCTTATATAATTGGCTGCACCCATGTTAGGGGTATAGATATTTACAATTGTTAGATCTTCTTGTTGGATAGACCCTTTAAGTAGGATAGAGTGTCCTTCCTCATCTCTTATTACAGTCTTTGGTTTAAAGTCTAATTTGTCTGATATAAGGATTGCCACCCCAGCTTTCTTTTTTTGTCCATTAGCATGGTAAATTGTTTTCTACCCCCTCACTTTCAATGTGGGGGTGTCTTTGGCTCTTAAATGAGTCTCTTACAGACAGCATATTGATGGGTCTTGTTTTTTAATCCAATCTGATAGCCTGTGTCTTTTGATTGGGGCATTTAGCCCATTTACATTCAGGGTAACTATTGAAAGATATGAATTTAATGCCATTGTATTGCCTGTAAGGTGACTGTCACTGTATATTGTCTGTGTTCCTTTCTGGTCTATGCTGCTTTTAGGCTCTCTCTTTGCTTAGAGGACCCCTTTCAATATTTCTTGTAGGGCTGGTTTCGTGTTTTTGAATTCCTTGTTTTTGTTTGTCCTTGAAGCTTTTCATCTCTCCTTCAATTTTCAATGACAGCCTAGCTGGATAGAGTATTCTTGGCTGCATATTTTTCTCGTTTAGGGCTCTGAAGATATCATGCCAGTCCTTTCTGACCTGCCAGGTCTCTGTGCATAGGTCTGTTGCCAATCTAATGTTTCTTACTTTGTAGGTTACATATGTCTTCTCCCGAGCTGCTTTCAAGATTTTCTCTTTTTCTCTGAGACTCGTAAGTTTTACTATTAGATGTCAGGTTGTTGACCTATCTTTATTGATTTTGAGAGGGGTTCTCGGTGCTCCTGGATTTTGATGCCTGTTTCCTTCCCCATGTTAGGGAAGTTCTCTGCTATAATTTGCTCCAATGTACCTTCTGCCCCTCTCTCTCTTTCTTCTTCTTCTGGGATCCCAATTATTCTAATGTTGTTTTGTCTTATCGTATTGCCTATCTCTCGAATTCTGCCCTCATGATCCAGTAGTTGTTTATCTCTCTTTTTCTCAGCTTCTTTTTTTCCCATCATTTGGTCATCTATATCGCTAATTCTCTCTTCTGTGTCATTTATCCTAGCAGTTAGTGCCCCCATTTTTGATTGCACCTCATTAATAGCCTTTTTGATTTCGACTTGGTTAGATTTTAGTTCTTTTATTTCTCCAGAAAGGGTTTCTCTAATAACTTCCATGCTTTCTTCAAGCCCAGCTAGTATCTTTAAAATCATAATTCTGAACTCTAGGTCCAACATTGTACTAATGTCCGTAATGAGTAGGTCCCTGGCAGACGGTACTACCCCTTATTTTTTTTGTTGAGGTGATTTTTTTCGTCTTGTCATTTTGTCCAGAGAATAGATGAATGAGAGAACAAAATGCTAACAGGTTAACAATGTCCCCAGAAAATATACTCTAAACAAATCAGAAAAGACCTGAAACCAGGGGAAAAGAAAGGGAAAGAAAGAAAAAAGAGAAAAAAAGAGAGAAAGAAAAAGATAAAAACAAATAAAAACAGAACAAAACAAAAAAAACAGAATATGATCAAATATGATTAGGCTAGTGCATAGATCAGTGCCACACATTAGATTTTGGGTGTATTTTGGTCTGTTAGAAGAAAGTGCCTCCTAAAATTTTAAAGAAAGAAAGACATATATGTACAAAATAATGGTTGATACAATGAAGGGATGGAATATGACTGTAAAAATGAAAATTATAAAAAATGTTAAAAGAGGAATTGATAATGTGCTTGAAAAAAGAAAGAAGAATATTAAAAAAAAAGAAAGAAAAAAAAGGGGGAGAGAATGTGATCAGGCAGGAGACTAGAACAACGCTATACACTAGAGATTTAGGGTATATTTTGATATGTTAGAAGAACTGTATCTCAAAATTTTAAGGAAAGAACAACTTCTATATATATGCCGAAAATAAGGGTAACTACTATGAAGGGATAGAATATGACTCTAAAAATGAAAAATAAAAATGTGGTTTTTTTTAAAAAAAAGGGATTGATAAGATGTTGGTTGAAAAAGGGAAAAAGAAATATTTAAAAAAAAAAACAGTTAAAAAAATTAACTTTGAAAGACTAATGAATCATGGTAAAAAAGCCGTGAATTCTATGTGCAATATTCCCCGAGCTTTGGAGTTCTGCCGTTCTCATTGATCGGTAAACTTGGTCTTGGCTGGATGTTCTTGCTGATCTTCTGGGGAAGGGGCCTGTTGCCATGGTTCCCAAATGTCTTTGCTGGAGGCGGAATTGCCCTGCCCTTGCCGGTCCCGGCTAAGCAATCTGCTCAGGTTTGCTCTCGGGAGCTTTTGTTCCTGTAAGCTTTCCGTACAGCTTTGGAAGATGAGAGTGAAAATGGCAGCCTCCCAATCTCTGCCCTGGAGGAGCTGAGAACTTGGGGCCCCGCTACTCAGTGCGCCCCCAGAGAAAAGCAGTCAGTCACTCCCATCTCCCCAGTCTCTGGCCGCACTCCGTGCTCACCCGGCCTGTGAACAAGTGTTTCTTTCTCTGGCACTCGACCCCATGTGGAGTCTCCAAACCCAGCAGATCCCTGTGGTGCGCTCCCGTGCCACTCCTCCTGGGGGAGGAAGGGGAGTCTCCCCAGCTCTGCCACTTGTTGGGTCCCTGCTGGAGGAGCAGTGGCCTGACTGTCACCGATCACAGTTTATGGCAACCCCGAGCTGAGAGCCTGTGCCTCGGCTCCGTCTCTGCAGCCGGCTTCCCCACTCTGATACCCGGGAGTTCTGCGGCACTCAGGCACCCCTGGTCTTTCTGTGACCCCGAGGGTCCTGAGACCACACTGTCTCACGAGGGTTCCACCCTCAGCTTAGCCACTGGAGCGAGTTCCTCAGTGGATCTGACTTCTAAAAGTTCCGATTTTGTGCTCCGTGGCTCTAACACTTAGCAGAAGCGGCCAACAGAGGCCCCCTCCACTGCCGTCTATCCTCCCGAATATCGCCTCTGATTCACTTCTCCGCACGTCCTACCTTCCAGAAAGTGGTCACTTTTCTGTTCAGAGAGTTGTTGTTACTCTTTTCTTTGATCTCCTGTTGAGTTTGTAGGTGTTCAGAATGGTTTGATCCCTATTCAGCTGAATTCCTGAGACCAGAGGAAATCCAGGTCTCCTACTCCTCCACCATCTTGCTCCCAGGAATTTATTTTTTTTTTAAATTAAATTCAACAGCCAACATATAGTAAGTACATCATTAGTTTTTGATGTAGTGTTCAATGATTTATTAATAGCACATAACACCCAGTGCTCATCACATCACATGTCCACCCTTATGCCCATCACTCAGTTACCCCATCCCCCCACCCACAACCCTTTCCACAACCCTCAGTTTGTTTCCTTAAGTCAAGAGCCTCTCATGGTTTGTTTCCCTCTCTGATTTCTTCCCATTCAGTTTTCCTTCCCTTCCCTTAGGATCCTCTGCACTATTTCTTATATTTCACATATGAGGGAAACCATATGATAATTGTCTTTCTCTTATTGACTTATTTCACTTAGCACAATTCCCTCCAGTTCCATCCATGTCGATATAAAAGGCAGGTATTTATCCTTTCTGATGGCTAAGTAATATTCCATTGTATATATGAAGCACATCTTTATCCATTCATCTGTTGAAGGCTATCTTGGCTCCTTCCACAGTTTGGCTCTTGTGGACATTGCTGCTATGAACAATGAGGTGCGGGTTCCCCTTTTTTTCACTACATCTGTATCTTTGGGGTAAATACCCAGGAGTGCAATTAATGGGCCATAGGGTAGCTGTGTTTTTAACTTCTTGAGGACCTCCATACTGTTTTCCAGAGTGGCTGTACCAGCTTACATTCCCACCAACAGTGTAAGAGGGTTTCCCTTTCTCTACATCCTTGCCAACATTTGTTGTTCCCTGTCTTATTAATTTTAGCCACTCTAACTGGTATAAGGTGGTATCTCATTGTGGTTTTGATTTGTATTTCCCTCATGACAAGTGACGTGGAGCATTTTTTCATGTATCTGTTGGCCATTTGGATATCTTCTTTGGAGAAGTGTCTATTCATGTCTTCTGCCCATATCTTGACTGGATTATTTGGTTTTTTGGTGTTGAGTTTGAGAAGTTCTTTATAGATCTTGGATATCAGCCCTTTATCTGTTATGTCATTTGCAAATATCTTCTCCCATTGCATAAGTTGCCTTTTAGTTTTGTTGACTGTTTCCTTTGCCATGAAAAAGTTTTTATCTTAATGAAGTCCCAATAGTTCATTTTTGCTTTTGTTTCCCTTGCCTTTAGAGATGTGTCTTGCAAGAAGTGGCTGTGGTCAAGGTCAAAAAGGTTACTGCCTGTGTCCTCCTTCAGGATTTTGATGGATTCCTGTCTCACACTTAGGTCTTTCATCCATTTTGAGTTTATCTTTGTGCATGGTGTAAGAGAATGGTCCAGTTTCTTCCTTCTGCATGTGGCTGTCCAAATTTTTCTAGCACCATTTATTGAAGAGACTGTCTTTTTGTCAGGCACTTAATAAAAATTACTTAGCATACCAAGAGACAAAAAAACATTACAATACACAAGTTCCAAAAAACAGTCCCACAGAAAGTCCAGGTAACAGAGTTGTCAAAAAAGGACTTAAAAAAACTGTGATAAATATGCTCTAAGAAACAGAAGAGGAAGAATTCCAGGACACAATTAAAATCAATTTAAGAGAGAATTAAATGCAGATTCTATACTGAAAAATAAAGGAACTGAAAAGAAATGGGTTGAGAAGCAGATGAGAATTGCTGAATTGGAAGAAAGATCAATAGAAATTAAACTGAGGCACAGAGAGGAAAAAGATGGGAAACACAGAAAGAACGTAAGAAATATGCCACACAGGGAAGAAGTACAACATACCTTTTGATAAATCTCAGAAGTAGAGTGAGGAGAGAGTGTAGCAGAAACATTATTTATAGAAATAATGGCCCGGGGTGTCTGGGTGGCTCAGTCAGTTAAGCATCTGCCTTTGGCTCAGGTTATGATCTCGGGGTCCTGGGATCAAGTCCCGAGTCAGCTCCCTGCTCAGCAGGAGGGTTTGCTTCTCCCTCTCCCTCTGCCCTTGTCCCCACTCATATTCTCTCTCTCTCTCTCTCAAATAAATAAAATCTTAGAAAAAAAGGAATAATGGCCAAAACCTTTCCAAAAGTGATATAAGCAGAGAAACATAACAAAGGAAATCACATCCAGCCCATTATAGTAGATAGAGCAAATAGGGAAATTAAAAAAAAAATCAGTAAGGATATAGATTTAAATGAGACAATTAGCAAACTTGACTTACTGAGCACATATGGAACATTGCAGAGTATACATGCTTTCTGAGCTCAGGTGGAAATTTGGATAATTAAATGTAAAAGCAAAAGTAAAAGTGTGGGGTCATAAAACAAGTCTTAGTAAATTTCAAAGGTCTTAAACCAAAGAGTGTATGTTTTCTGATCACAGTGGAATTAAGCTAGAAGTCAGTATAAAAAATATAACTAACAAAATCTCCTAGTGTTTGCAAATTGAATAATATACTCTTAAAATCCTCATAGGCCAAAGTAGAAATCACAATGGAAACTAGAAAATGTGTAGAACAAAGTAGTAGTAAAAAATACATCAAAAATCCTGAGATACAGAGGTGTCTGGCTGGCTCAATCAGTAGAGCATGCAACTCTTCATCTCAGGGTTGTGAGTTCAAGCCCCAGGTTGAGTGTAGAGGTTACTTAAAAAAGAAAATCTTAAAAAAAAAAAAAGTAGTGAGATACCATAAAGCCATACTCAGAGGAAACTCTATGGCCTAAAATGGATATTTGAGAAAAAGAATAAAGTAAAATTAATGAACAACTACAGAACTTAGGAAAAGAAGAACAAATTAAACCCAAAGAAAGGACACAGATGGGAATAATAAAAGTGATAGAAATTGGTGAAATGGAAAACTAGCATACAACACAAAAATCTAGAAAGCCAAAAGTTGTTTCTAGAAAGGAAGAAAGGAGGTGTAGAAGACACACATGATCAGTATTAGGACTGCAAAAAAAGAACATCCCTACAGATTTTAGAATATGAAAAAAAGTTCAAATTATAGTTCATATTATGAACAACATTTTAAAACAACTTACTAATATAAAACAGGAAGAAGTTGAAAATATGAGTAGTTTCATAACATTTTCATAAAGAAAACATTAAATAAATGGAATATATAAAAATGAAACTCCCTTGAGGAAAGTATAGACTTCACTGGTGAAATCTACCAAATACTGCATAGAGAACACCAATCTTACAAAAACTCTGCCAGCATACTTAAAAAGAGGAATTCTTCCTAAATCATTTTATGAGGCCAGCCTAACCTTGATACCAGAATCTGGAAAAAGCCATCTAAAAAAGGAAATTTGCAGACCAGTGTCAGTTGTAAATGTGGGTGTAAAATATTTAACAAAATATTAGAAAACCAAATCAAGTCATACAAAAGGAGAATACTATGTCATTATTACCAGCTTGAGTTTATTTCTAAAATGCAATGTTAACATTCAAAATTAATAAATGTAATCTTCCACATTGTTAGAATAAAGAGAAAGTTATATGATTCTATAATAGATGCAAAAGGAGCATTTGAAAAAAATTCAATACCATTATGACAGAAAACAAAAAGTGTTAACAAATTAGAAACATAATGAAACTTCCTTAATACAGCAACAACAAAAAAGGTGTATATGAAAATCCAGAACAAACATGACATGTAACAGTGAAGTATTGTTTTCACCTGAGATCAGATACCTACTATTATTATTCTAAAACACAATAAAGCAAAGAAATGTAAACAATAAAAACAAAAGGAAGAATAAGAAGTCATTATTCGTAGAATACATGAAGTCATACATATAAAATATATTAAAATTTACTTATAAACTATTAAAACTAATAAGTGAATTTTAGCTGAGTCAATGGATGGAAAGTCAACATAAGCAGTAAATATCAAAAAATGAAATTTTAATGAATTAACTGCTGACACATACAACAACATGGTTTGAACTCAGAGTAATTATGTTCGGTGAAAGTAGTTCAACAGAATACACAGTATGTGATTCCATTTAGATAAAATTCTAGAAAGGTCAAACTAATTGAAAATGACAGAAAGCAGATCAGTGGTTGCCTGAGGACAGACTGACAAGTGAGAAGCAACATGAGGGAAGGGTTAAAAAGGGACATAAGGACACTTTGGGGGATGAGGAATACAAAAGAGCAGAAAGAAAGAACACTAAAGAAAAATGAATAGAGTCTCAAAGACCCGTGGGACATTATCAAACAGTTTAACATATGTGTACCTGGACCCCAGGAGGAATACACTATGAGAACGAAGCAGAAAAAGTATTTAAAGAAATAATGGCAAAAATCTTCCAAAATATGATAGAAAATGTCAATTCTCAGATCCAAGAAATTCTTTTTCTTATTCTCAGATGCAAGAAATTTTTGTTCTTTTTTTCTTCCCTGATGTTGGTCATTTGTCTCTTCTACCCCTCCTTTCTTCCTTTCTAGAAACAGTTTTTGACTTTCTAAATTTTCATACTGAATGTTAATTTTCTATTTCACCGATTTCTTTCTTTCTGTTTCATTATTCCTGTTTCAACTCCCAAACAGAAGGAAATACAAAGAAAGCATACCTAGATATATTATAGTGAAAATGTTAAAAAGAGAAAAAGAAAATCTCAAAAAGCAGGAAGAGGGAGAGGAAAAGACACATTATTCGAAAGAAAAAAAACATTCAAATGACAGCTGATTTCACACATGAAAGATAGGGACTAAAGACAATTGAACAACAGGTTTACTGCGCTGGAAGGACGGGGCAGTGGAAGACTGTCAACCCAGAATTCAAAATCCAGTGAAAATACCTTTCAAAATGACGGCAAACTAAAGACGTGTTCAAACAAAATAAAAACTGAAAGAAAATTATCTCTAGCAGACCAGTACTATGAGAAATATTAAAGAATGTTCTGGGGCACCTGGGTGGTTCAGTCAGTTAAGCGTCTGCCTTCAGTTCAGGTCATGATCCCAGGGTCCTGGGATCGAGCCCCACGTTGGGCTCCCTGCTCAGTGGGGAGTCTGCTTCTCCCTCCCCCTGCTCTTGTGCTCTCTCTTACTCTCTCTCAAATAAATAAATAAAATCTCAAAAAAAGAAGAATGTTCCTCAAGCTGAAGGAAACTGATACCAGACAGAAACTTGGATCCACAGGAAAATATGAAGAGCCTGAGACATGGTAAATGGATAAGTAAATATAAAATCAATTGGAGGGTTTTTTGTTATAATTTCCTTAAAACACAACTAACAAAGAAAAATATATGTGAAGTTTACAATGTATGCAGAAATAAAACTATTATAATAATGGCACAAATGGCAGAGAAGAGTGTTAAAGGGATTTGACGGTTGCAAGGTGATGGTGTTTGTAAAATGGAAAGGAAGATGTATCAGGCTGGATATGAAGTACAAAGTGGAAATTGATACAGTGTTGATAATGGAAGAGTGTGTATTATTAGCCATCAAGGAACCACCTAAAAAATTACATAAAAGAGATATAGCTAGGAAACAAATACAGGAAATACAAACAATTTTTACAATTCAAAAATGAAAAGACAAACAACCCCATTAAAATATGGGCAAAAAAATTGCACAGTGCTTTACAAAAGAAAATATATATATGTCCAATATATGAAAGGTGTTTGACATCATTAGTCATCAGGAAAATACAGATGAAACCACAATGAGATACCAGCACACATCCACTAGAATAGATAAAATGAAAAATATGAAAATGACTCTGTTGGTAAGGATATGGAGTACCTAGAATGTTCACTCTGCTGGCAGAAAGTATGTTGGAGCAACCATTTTGGGAAAAAAGAGTTGTTAGATCCCTAATTCCTTATAAATTATGATCCAGAGATCTCACTCCTAATCAAATAGAAATGAAAAAAAGTTGATGAAAATATTTTTTAAAATATTCATAACAGCTTTATGCCTAATAGCCCCAAACTGGAAACTTCTCAAATGCTTATCAATGGTGGAATGGATAAATAGTGATATATTCATATGATGGACTATTATATAGTAATAAAGATAAATATTGACTGAGAAAAGCCAGACACAAAACAATCTACAATAAATTATTCCATTAATATAAATTTCTGTATCAGGCAAAACTAATATTTGCTGCTGGAACTCATGACTGTGCTTAGCACTGAGGAAATGTGAGATATAGTCTAAGAAGAGAAATAAGGAGGTTTCTGGATATTGAGAGTATTCTACTCCTTGAGCTAGTGAGAAGGCACATGAGTGTGTTCACTGTGAAAATTCATTGAGCCCCAAACTGCTGATTTGTATAGTTTTATGTTTAGGTTTTACTTTGACATAATAGTTAATACAATTGGCAACCACCACAATAATCACTATTTCAGGGAAACATCATGAGTGGATGCTAAGCTGAGTGAGGTGACATCATGAGGAGGAAAAGGATTTTTGTAGTCTCCGGGTGTCTCCTCATGACATATTATTAATTGCAAAGGGAAAAATAGTAATTTGGCAATAGATAAAATTGATAGATACCACCTCACCACGTGACCAAAGTTAACTTGTGAGTTCGTTTGCTAAGGCTGCCATAAATAAGTACCAAGACTGGGTGGCTTAAACACCTGAAATTAATTTTCTCACAGTTCTGGAGGCTGGAAGTCCAAGATCAAGGTGTTAACAGAGTTCATTCCTTCTGAGGGCCATGAGGGAAGAATCTGTTCTTCCAGGCCTCTCTCCTTAACTTGTAGATGGTGGTTCTCTTCCTGTGTGTTCACATCATTTCCTTCTGTATGTGTCTGTCTTCAAATTTCTCTTCTTATAAAGATACCAGTCATAATGAATAGTTACCACCTTAATGATCACATTTTAATTTGATTACCTCTGTAAAGATCCTGTCTCCAAATACAGTTACATTCAAAGATATTGAGAGTTAGGACTTTAACATATGAATAAGGGGGTACACAATTCAGCCCTTAACAACATGTAGCAATAACAAGACAATTGGGCAGCATCTGCCTCGTGATATAATAAATTGAAATGGGCATAGTTTCACGTTTGTGACATTCTTTCCAAAAATCCATAACCTGAATCTCATCATGACAACAAAATCAGAAAAGTTCAAATTGGAGCCCTTCGACAAAATAACTGAATTGTACTCAAAAGTCTCAAGGTTATAAAAGACAAAGACCAAGGAACCATTCCAGAATAAAGGAAGCTACACAAATACATAACTAAATGTAAGGTGTGACACCAGTTTGGCTTCTAGGCCAGGTAAAGGAAATAATCAGCAAAATTTGAAGGAAGTTCATAATTTAGATAATAGAATAATGTTAACCTCCTGATTTTACTAATGGTGTGGTTTCAGAGGAAAATGCCCTCGATTTTAGGAAATACACACTGAAGTATTTGGACACAAGTCTGAGGTATCTTGAAGAGTTTATAAAAATTCCTTGTATCATTTGTGCAACTTTTTTGTAAATCTAGAATTATTTTGAAATTTAAAAATTAAGAGGAGGGGGGAGGAGCAAGATGGCGGAGGAGTAGGAGACCTAAATTTCGTCTGGTCCCAGGAATTCGGCTAGATAGAGATCAAATTGTTCTGAACACCTATGAAAAAACAGTATATCGAAGAAAAGAATAGCAACAACTCTATGAACAGAAAAGCAACCACTTTCTGGAAGGTAGGATGTGAGGAGAAGTGAATCCAAGGTGATATTCGGGAGGATAGACAGCGGGGGAGGGGGCCTCCGTCAACCGCTACCAGAAAGTGATAGAACAGCAGAGCACAAAATCAGAACATTTAGAAGTCTGCTCTGCCGAGGAACGTGGCTCCAGTGGCTAAGCAGGGGGTGGAACACTTCCTGGGACAGTGTGGTATCAAGACCCTCGAGGTCACAAAAAGACCAGGGGTGCCTGAATGTGGCAGAGCTCCCAGGTATCCAAGTGGTGAAGCCAACTGCAGAGAAGGAGCTAAGGAGTGGGCTTGTAGCTCGGGGTTGCCATAAACCGTGATCCACAGCACAGTCGGGCCACTGCTCTTCCAGCAGGGACCCAACAAGCGGCAGATCTGGGGAGACTCCCCTTCCTCCCCCAGGAGGAGCGGTGCTGGAGGGCACCACAAGGATCTGCTAGGTTTGGAGACTCCACATGGTGTTGTGAGCCAGAGCTAGAAACGCTCAGTCACAGGCCAGGTGAGCACAAAGGATGGCCAGAGATCAGGGAGACAGGAGTCATTGACGGCTTTCTCTGGGGGCTCACTGAGGAGTGGGGCCCTGGGTTCTCATCTCCTCCAGGGAGGAGATTGGGAGGCCGCCATTTTCACTCTCCTACTCCAAAGCTGAATGGAAAGCATGCAGGGAACAAAAACTCTTGAGAGCAAACCCAAACAGATTACCTAGCCCAGACCGGGCAAGGGCAGGGCAATTCTGCCTCCGGCAAAGACATTTGGGAACCACAGCAACAGGCCCTTCCCCCAGAAGATCAGCAAGAACAGCCAGCAAGCCAAGACCAAGTTTACCGATCAATGAGAATGGCAGAACTCCAGCGCTAGGGGAGTACTGCACATAGATTTCATGATTTTATCCCATGATTCTTTAGTCTTTCAAAGTTAATATTTATTAAGCTTTTTCCTTTTTTTTAATTTTCCTTTTTCACTTTTTCAACAAACATCTTATCAATCCCTTTATTAAAAAACATTTTTATTTTTCATTTTTAGAGTCATATTCTCACCCTTCATAGTACTTAACCTTATTTATGGTATATATATATATATATATATATATATATATATATATATGTTGTTCTCTCTTTAAAATATTGGGATACAGATTCTTCTAACAGACCAAAATATACCCTCAATCTCTAGTGTATGGCTTTGTTCTAGCCTCCTGCCTAATCACATTCTCTACTTTTTTTTTCTTTTTCTTTTATTTAAATCCTCTTCTTTCCTTTTACAACCAACTTCTTATCAATTCCTTCTACAAAATTTTTAAATTTTCATCTTTACATTCCTATTCCATCCTTTCTATTTAACCCTTATTTTTGTACATATATAAGTTTTCCTTTCTTTAAAATTTTGGGAAGCACTTTCTTCTAACAGACCAAAATACACCAAAAATCTAGTGTGTGGCACTGATCTGTGCAACAGCTTGATCATATATGATCATATTCTGCTTTTTTGTTTTCTTCTGTTTTTGTTTGTTTTTTATCTATTTCTTATTCTTTTTTCTTTCTTTCCCATTCTTTTCCCCTTGTTTCAGGTCTTTTCTGATTTGTTTAGAGTATATTTTCTGGAGATGTTGTTACCCTGTTAGCATTTTGTTATCTCATTCATCTATTCTCTGGACAAAATGACAAGATGGAAAAAATCACCTCAAAAACAGAATAAGAGGCAGTACCGACTGCCAGGGACCTGCTCAATACAGACATTAGTAAGATATCAGAACTAGAGTTCAGAATGATGATTTTAAAGATAAAGAAAAAAGCAAGGAAGTTATTAGAGAAACACTTCCTGGAGAAATAAAAGACCTAAAATTTAACGAAGTCGAAATCAAAAAGGCTATTGATGATATGCAATGAAAAATGGAAGCTCTAACAGCTAGGATAAATGAGGCAGAAGAGAGAATTAGTGAAAAAGAAGACCAAATGATGGAAAATAAAGAAGCTGAGAAAAAGAGAGATAAACAACTACTGGATCACGAGGGCAGAATTTGAGAGATAAGAGATATCATGAGGCAAAAGAACATTAGAATACTTGGGATCCCAGAAGAAGAAGAAAGAGAGAGAGGGGCAGAAGGTATATTGGAGCCAATTATACCAGAAAAATTCCCTAATTTGGGGAAGGAAATTGGCATCAAAATCCAGGAGAAACAGAAAACCCCCCTCAAGTTTAATAAAAATAGGTCAACACGTCGACATCTAATAGTAAAATTTATGAGTCTCAGAGACAAAGAAAAAATCCAGAGAGCAGCTTGGGAGAAGAGATCTGTAACCTACACTGGTAGAAATATTAGATTGGCAACAGATCTATCCACAGAGACCTGGCAGGCCAGAAAGCACTGGCATGATATAGTCAGAGCACTAAATGAGAAAAATATGCAGCCAGGAATGCTATATCCAGCTAGACTGTCATTGAAAATACCAGGAGAGAGAAAAACCTTCCAGGACAAAAAAAACTAAAGGAATTTGCAAACACAAAACCAACCCTACAAGAAATATTGAAAGGGGTCCTCTAAAAAAGAGAGAGTCTAAAAGTAACATACACCAGAAAGGAACACAAACAATACACAGTAACAGTCACCTTACAGGCAATACAATGGCACAAAATTCCTATCTTTCAATAGTTACCTTGAATGTAAATGGGCAAAATGCCCCAATCAAAAGACACAGGTTATCAGAATGGATAAAAAAAAAGAAAACAAGACCCATTGATATGTTATCTGCAAGAAACTCATTTTAGACCCAAAGACACCCGCACATTGAAAGTGAGGGGCTGGAAAATCATTTACCATGCTAATGGACACCAAAAGAAAGCTGGGGTGGCAATCCATATATCAGACAAATTAGATATTAAACCAAAGATTGTAATAAGAGATGAGGAAGGACAATATCCTACTTAAAGGGTCTATCCAACAAGAAGATCTAACAATTGAAAATATCTATGCCCCCACATGGGAGCAGCCAATTATATAAGCCAATTAATCAGAAAAGCAAAGAAACACATCAACAACAATACAATAATAGTAGGGGACGTTAAAACCCCCGTCACTGAAATGAACTGATCATTTGGGCAAAAGGTCATCTAGGAAATGAAGATTTTAAATGACACACTGGACGAAATGGACTTCACAGACATATTCAGAACATTCCATCCCAAAGCAACAGAATACACATTCTTCTCTAGTGCCCATGGAACATTCTCCAAAATAGATCACATCCTAGGACACAAATCAGTTCTCAACCAGTACCAAAAGACTGGGATTATTCCCTGCATATTTTCGGACCACAGTGCTTTGAAACTAGAACTCAATCACAAGAGGAAAGTCGGAAAGAACTCAAATACATGGAGGCTAAAGAGCATCCTACTAAAGAATGAATGGGTCAACCAAGAAATTAAAGAAGAATTAAAAAAATTCATGGAAACCAATGAAAATGAAAACACAACTGTTCAAAATCTTTGGGATACAGCAAAGGCAGACCTAAGAGGAAAGTATATAGCAATACAAGCCTTTCTCAAGAAACAAGAAAGGTCTCAAATACACAACCTAAACCTACACCTAAAGGAGCTGGTGAAAGAAAAGCAAATAAAACCTAAACCCAGCAGGAGAAGAGAAATAATAAAGATCAGAGCAGAAATCAATGAAATAGAAACCAAAAGAACAGTAGAACAGATCCACGAAACTAGGAACTGGTTCTCTGAAAGAATTAATAAGATCAATAAACCCCTGGCCAGACTTGTCAAAAAGAAAAGAGAAATTACCCAAATAAATAAAATCAAGAATGAAAGAGGAGAGATCACAACCAACACCAAAGAAATACAAATAATTCTAAGAACATATTATGAGCAACACTATGCCAGCAAATCAGATAATCTGGAAGAAATGGATTCATTCCTAGAGATGTATCAACTACCAAAACTGAACAAAGAAGAAAGAGAAAACCTGAACAGACCTATAACCACTAAGGAAATGGAAGCAGTCATCAAAAATCTCCCAACAAACAAAAGCCCAGGGCGAGAAGGCTTCCCAGAGGAACTCTACCAAACATTTAAAGAAGAATTGATACTTATTCTTCTGAAACTCTTCCAAATAATAGAAATGGAAGGAAAACATCCAAACTCATTTTATGAGGCCACCATTACCTTGATCCAAAAACCAGACAAAGACACCATCAAAAAGGAAAATTACAGACCAATATCCTTGATGAACATGGATGCAAAAATTCTCACCAAAATACTAGCCAATAGGATCCAACAGTACATTAAAAGGATTATTCACCATGACCAAGTGGGATTTATATCTGGGTTGCAAGGTTGGTTCAACATCTGCAAATCAATCAATGTGATATTATACATTAACAAAAGAAAGAACAAGAATCATATGATCCTCTCAATAGATGCAGAAAAAGCATTTGACAAAGTACAGCATCCTTTCTCAATCAAAACTCTTCAGAGTACAGGGATACAGGGTAACTACCTCAATATCCTGAAAGCCATCTATGAAAAACCCACAGGGAATATCATTCTCAATGGGGAACAGCTGAGAACTCTCCCCCTAAGGTCAGGAACACAGCAGGGATGTCCACTATCACCACTGTTATTCAACATAGTATTGGAAGGCTTAGCCACAGCAGTCAGAAAACAAAAAGAAATAAAAGGCACACAAATTGCCAAAAAACGCTAACTCTCACTCATTGCAGATGATATGATACTTTATGTGGAAAACCCAAAAGACTCCACCCCAAAACTGCTAGAACTCATACAGGAATTCAGTCAAGTGGCAGGATATAAAATCAATGCACAGAAATCAGTGGCATTCCTATACACCAACAACAAGACAGAAGAGAGACAAATTAAGGAGTTGATCCCATTTACAATTGCACCCAAAACCATAAGATACCTAGGAATAAATCCAACCTAAGAGGCAAAGAATCTGTACTCAACAAAACTATACAATACTCTGAAAGAAATTGAGGAAAACACAAAGAAATGGAAAAAAAGTTCCATGCTCATGGATTGGAAGAACAAATATTGTGAAGATGTCAATGCTACCTAGAGAAATCTACACATTTAATGCCATCCCTATCAAAATACCATCCACTTTTTTCAAAGAAATAGAACAAATAATCCTAAAATTTGTATGGAACCAGAAAAGACCCTGAATAGCCAGAGAAATGTTGAAAAAGAAAAGCAAAACTGGTGGCATCACACTTCCGGACTTCCAGCTCTATTACAAAGCTATAATCATTAAGACAGTGTGGTACTGGCACCAAAACAGATACATAGATCAATGGAACAGTAGAGAGCCCAGAAATGGACCCTCAACTCTATGGTCAACTCATCTTCGACAAAGTGGGAAAGAATGTCCAATGGAATAAAGCAGTTTCTTCAACAAATGGCGTTGGGAGAATTGGACAGCCACATGCAGAAGAATGAAAGTGGACCATTTCCTTACACCACACACAAAAATAGACTCCAAATGGTTGAAAGACAGGAGTCCATCCAAATCCTAAAAAAGAACACAGGCAGCAATCTCTTTGACCTCAGCCAGAGCAACTTCTTCCTAGACACATCACCAAAGGCAAGGGAAGCAAGGGCAAAAATGAACTCTTGGGACTTCATCAAGATAAAAAACTTTTGCACAGCCAAAGAAACCTTCAACAAAACCAAAAGACAACCGACAGAATGGGAGAAGATATTTGCAAATGACATATCAGATGAAGGGCTAGTATCCAAAATCTATAAAGAACTTCTTAAACTCAACACCCAAAGAACAAATGATCCAATCAAGAAATGGGCAGAAGACATGAATAGACATTTTTTCAAGGAAGACATCCAAATGACCAACAGACACATGTAAAAGTGCTCAACATCGCTCAGCATCAGGGAATTCCAAATCAAAACCTCCATGAGATATCACCTCACACCAGTCAGAATGGCTAAAATTAACAGTCAGGAAACGACAGATGTTGGCGGGATGCAGAGAAAGGGGAACCCTCCTACACAGTTGGTGGGAAGGTAAGCTGGTGCAGCCACTCTGGAAAACAGTATGGAGGTTCCTCAAAAAGTTGAAAATAGAGCTACCGTCCAGCCCAGCAATTGCACCACTGGGTATTTACCCCAAAGATACAAATGTAGGGATCTGAAGAGGTATGTGCACTCCAATGTTTATTGCAGCAATGTCCACAATAGCCAAACCGTCGAAAGAGCCAAGATGTCCATCGACAGATGAATGGATAAAGAAGATGTGGTCTATATATACAATGGAATATTATGCAGCCATCAAAAGGAATGAAATCTTGTCATTTGCAACGACATGGATGGAACTGGAGGGTGTCATGCTGAGCAAAATAAGTCAATCAGAGAAAGACATGTATCATATGATCTCAGTAATATGAGGAATTCTTTTTTTTTTAAGATTTTATTTATTTATTTGACAGAGAGAGAGAGCGAGAGCAGGAACACAAGCAGGGGGAGTGGGAGAGGGAGAAGCAGGCCTCCCGCGGAGCAAGGAGTCCGATGTGGGACTCGATCCCAGGACCCTGAGATCATGACCTGAGCCGAAGGCAGACGCTTAACGACTGAGCCACCCAGGCACCCAATATGAGGAATTCTTAACCTCGGGAAACAAACTGAGGGTTGCTGGAGTGGTGGGGTGTGAGAGGGATGGGGTGGCTGGGAGATAGACATTGGGTAGGGTATGTGCTATGGTGAGTGCTGTGAATTGTGTAAGACTGTTGAATCACAGACCTGTACCTCTGAAACAAATAATACACTATATGTTTAAAAAAGAAGAAGAAGAAGAAGAAGAAGATAGCAGGAAGGGAAGAATGAAGGGGGGAAGATCAAAGGGGAGATGAGCCATGAGAGACTATGCACTCTGAGAAACAAACTGAGGGTTCTAGAAGGGAGGAGGGTGGGGGATGGGGTTAGCCTGGTGATGGGTATTAAAGAGG
Organism: Zalophus californianus; assembly: GCF_009762305.2. Taxonomy (NCBI): domain Eukaryota; kingdom Metazoa; phylum Chordata; class Mammalia; order Carnivora; family Otariidae; genus Zalophus; species Zalophus californianus. The sequence continues at coordinate 93,182,755 of NC_045602.1, forward strand.
GCATGTACTGCATGGAGCACTGGTTGTTATACACAAACAATGAATCGTGGAACACTACATCAAAAATTAATGATATAATGTATGGTGATTATCATAACATAATAATAAAAAATAAACTAAAATAAATTAACATAAGGAAAGGAAAACAACAAAATCCTTCGATTGGAAAAGATACATAATAAATGTATATAAAACTTCTAGTACCCATCAAAGTGCCTGAGGAAACAAAAGGTGCTCCATTTGCTCACTCATGCATTTTTATTTTTTTATCTTTTTTTTTGTTTGTTTTGTTTTTTCATTTATGCATTTTTAAATGAATAGGAATGAATAAAGAGAAAAGTTGAAACCAAAGACAAATATGCATGAACTTGTACCTTCTGGGGATCAAATTAAAAATAAGTGGTGGAATTTGGTTCCTCAACTGATACCATAGCTTGGGCTCAAATTCTAGTTAATGGAGTGGTCGGTGTTGGAAGGGATGGGGTGGCTCTGTGAGAGACATTGGGGAGGGTATGGTAGGGTGAGCACTGTGAATTGGGTAAGACTGATGAATCACAGAACTGTATGTTAAAAAAAAAAGATAGTAGGAAGGGAAAAATGAAGGGGGGAAATCAGAAGGGGAGAAGAACCATGAGAGACTACGGACTCTGAGAAAAAAAGTGAGGGTTCTAGAGGGGAAGGGGTGGGATGATGGGTTAACCTGGTGATGGGTATTAAAGAGGGCACATATTGAATGGAACACTGGGTGTTATATGCAAACAATGAATCATGGAACACTACATCAAAAATTAATGATGTAATGTATGGTGATTAACATAACATTAAAATAAAATAAAATAATAAAGCAAATTTTAAGATTTCCCAGGAAAAGATGGCAGAGGAGTAGGGGACCCTATTCCAACTGGTCCCTGGAATTGAGTTGGACATCTACCAGACCACTCTGAACACCCACAAAATCAGCCTGAGTTGTAAGATGATAAATCTGGATCTCTACAAACAGCATATCACAGGTGGTTGGTTTCTAGGTACTAAGCTGGGAGTCGTGATTCTGTGGGCAGATATTGAAGGATAAACAGAAGAGGGAGGGAGCCTGGCTATCGGGATCTTACACCACCAGTGAGGGATAGCCTCCCGCACTGGGGACAGGGCACAGACTCGCAGATCGGTAGCAATGGGGAAAGGACTTTAGGGCAGCGCCCGGGACTAAAACCAGAACGGCAGGGCTGCCTGTGTGAACTGAGGGCGACTGGCAGTTTTAGAAGCACAAAGGGCAGAGATGTGACCCGACTTGGAGGCAAGGACTGGGAGCACGGCTGAGGGGCACACAACTCAGGATGCTCCAGTTTATAGCAGCACAGACAGAAACGAAGATAGTGTGGCTTGGAGAGCTCACTGAAGAACAGACTGCAATCTCTGCTCTGAGGCAGAGGGTTGGAAATGGTCTCTTCTGCTCTGACTCTCAGAAGAGACATGGAAAACCACCAGGGAAAGCTGCCAGAGAACAAAAGCCCAAAAAAAACAGTTTTCACTGGGCCCACCCCCACCACAGGGGGCAGGGCAACTCTGCCCAAATAGGGTTGCCTGAGTAACAGCATGGCAGGCCCCTCCCCCAGAAGACAGGCTGGAAAACAAGAGGCCAGCAACACTAAGGTCTCTATAAACAGGTGCATCTAGCTTGGGTTGTGATAAATAACTTGGACTCTATACATTCCCTCAACCACCCTTCAACAGAATGACTAGGAGGAGGAACCCCCAAAATAGAAAAGACTCAGAGATTATGACTTACGCCACAGATTTACAAATGGATTCAGATATAACCAAGATATCAGAGATAGAATTCAGGCTAGTAATTGTGAAGACAATAGCTAGAATGGAGAAATCAATTAATGGCAACATAGAGTGTCTAAGGGCAGAAATGAAAACTGAATTAGTAGAATTTAAAAATGCTATCAATGAGATCTAAACTAATCTAGAAAATCTAACAGCTAGGGTAAGCGAGGCAGAAGACTGAATTAGTGACCTAGAAGACCATTTAATAGACAAAAGGGAAAAGAGGAGGCCAGGGAAAAACATCTCAGAATCCATGAAAATAGAATCAGAGAAGTGACACCATGAAATGTTCCAATGTCAGAATTATTGGAATCCCTGAGTGGGTGGAGAGAGAGAGGACTAGAAGATATATTTGAGCAAACCATAGCTGAGAACTTCCTTAATCTGGGGAATGAAACTAACATTCATGTCCTAGAGGCAGAGAGGGCCCCTCCCGAGATCAAGGCAAACAGGCCAACACCCTGGCATGTAATAATAAAACTCACAAATCTTAGAACCAAGGAAACCATCTTAAGGGCAGTTAGGGGGGAAGAGATTCCTTATATACAGAGGGAAGAACATCAGAATAACATCAGACCTATCCACAGAGACCTAGCAAGCCAGAAAGGGCTGGCAAGACATATTCAGGATACTAAACGAGAAGAACATGCAGCCAAGAATAGTTTATCTGGCAAGGCTGTCATTTAGAATGGATGGAGAGATGCAGAGTTTCCAAGTCCGGCAGAAACTGAAAGAATATGTGACCACTAAGCTGGCCCTGCAAGAAATATTAAAGGAGGTTCTATAAAAGGAGAAAGACCCCAAGAGTGATATAGAAAAGAAATTTACAGGGACAATCTATAAAAACAAGTTCTTCACAGGCAACATGATGACAATAAATTCATATCTTTCAATAATCACTCTCAATGTGAACGGCCTAAATGTTCCCATAAAATGGCACAGGGTTGCAGATTGGATAAAAAAACAGGACCCATCTATATGCTGTCTACAAGAGACTCATTTTGAACCTAAAGATACATCCAGACTGAAAGTGAAGGGATGGAGATCCATCTTCATGCCAGCAGACCTCAAAAGAAAGCTGGGGTAGCAATTCTTATATCAGATAAATTAGATTTTAAACTAAAGACTGTAGTTAGAGACACAGAAGGACACTATATCATTCTTAATGGGTTTATCCAGCAAGAAAATCTAACAATTGTAAATATCTATGCCCCCAACATGGGAGCAGCCATCTACATGAGCCAACTTTTAACCAAAATGAAGAGTCATATTGATAACAATACATTAATTGTAGGAGACCTCAATACTCCACTCTCAGCAACAGACAGATCATCTATGCAGAAAATCAACAAAGAAACAAGAGCTTTGAATGACACACTAAACCAGATGGACCTCAAAGATATATACAGAACATTCCACCCTAAAACAACAGAATACTCATTCTTCTCAAACACACATGGAACTTTCTCCAGAATAGACCACATACTGGTCATAAAACAGGTCTCAACCGGTATCAAAAGATTGAGATTATTCCTTGCATATTCTCAGACCATAATGCTTTAAAACTGTAATGCAATCACAAGAAAAAATTTGGAAGAAATATAACACTTGGAAGCTAAAGACCACTCTATTCAAGAATGTTTGAGTCAACCAGGAAATCAAAGAAGAACTTAAACAATTCATGGAAACCTATGAGAACAAAAACACATCGGTCCAAAACCTATGGGATACTGCAAAGGCAGTCCTAAGGGGGAAATACATAGCGATCCAAGACTTACTCAAAAAAATAGAAAACTCCCAAATTCACCAACTAACTCTACACCTTAAAGAACTAGACAAAAAGCAACAAATGATGCCTAAGCCACACTTTAGAAGAGAAATAATTAAGATTAGAGCAGAGATTAATGAATTAGAAACCAGAAACACAGTAGATCAGATCAGTGAAACTAGAAGGTGGTTCTTTGAAAGAATTAAAAAGATCGATAAACCACTAGCCAGATTTATCCAAAAGAAAAGAGAAAGGACCTTAATTAATAAAATTATGAATGAAAGGGGAGAGATCACAACTAAAACCAAGGAAATAGAAACAATTATTAGAAATTTATATCCACAACTATATGCCAATAAGCTGAGCAACCTGGATGAAATGGATGCCTTCCTGGAAACCTATAAACTCCCAAGACTGAAACAGGAAGAAATTAACAACCTGAGTAGGCCAATAACCAGTAATGAGATGGAAGCAGTGATCAAAAACCTCCCAAAAAACAAGAGTCCAGGGCCTGATGGATTCCCTGGGGAATTCCACCAAACATTCAAAGAAGAAATAATACCTATTCTCCTGAAGCTGTTTCAAAAATTAGGAACAGAAGGAAAGCTTCCAGACTCATTCTGAGGCCATCATTACCTTAATCCCCAAACCAGGCAAAGACCCCATCAAAAAGGAGAATTTCAGACCGATATCCCAGATGGATATGGATTCCAAAATCCTCAACAAAATCCTAGCTAATAGGATCCAACAATACATTAAAAGGATCATCCACCACGACCAAGTGGGATTTATCCCCGTGATGCCAGGGTGGTTCAACATTCACCAATCAGTGTGATAGAACACATTAACAAGAGGAGAGAAAAGAACCATATGGTCCTCTCAATTGATGCAGAAAAAGCATTTTACAAAATACAGCATCCTTTCCTGATTAAAACTCTTCAGAGTACAGGGATAGAGGGAACATTCCTCGAGTTCATAAAATCCATCTATGAAAAACCCACAGCAAATATCATCTTCAATGGGGAAAAGCTAAGAGCCTTTCCCTTAAGATCAGGAACACGTCAAGGATGCCCACTCTCACCACTATTATTCAACATAATACTAGAAGTCCTAGCAACAGCAATCAGACAACAAAAAGAAATAAAAGGTATTCAAATTGGCAAAGAAGAAGTCAAACTCTCTCTTTTTGCAGATGACATGATACTTTATGTGGAAAACCCAAAAGACTCCACCCGCAAATTACTAGAACTCATACAGCAATTCAGTAATGTGTCAGGATACAAAATCAATGCACAGAAATCAGTTGTTTTCTTATACACTAACAACGCAACTGTAGAAAGAGAAATTAGAGAATCGATTCCATTTACAATAGCACCAAAAACCGTAAGATACCTCGGAATAAACCTAACCAAAGTGGTAAAAGATCTATACTCTAGGAACTACAGAACACTCATGAAAGAAATTGAAGAAGATACAAAAAGATGGAAAAATATTCCATGATCATGGATTGGAAGAATAAACATTGTTAAAATGTCTATGCTACCCAGAGCAACCTATACCTTCAATGCCATCCTGATTAAAATTCCAATGACATTTGCCAAAGTTCTGGAACAAACAATCCCAAAATTTGTATGGAATCAGAAAAGACCCCGAATCGCCAAGGAAATGTTGAAATACAAAGCTGGGGGCAACACGTTGCCCGATTTCAAGCTATATTACAAAGCAATGATCACCAAGACAGCATGGTACTGGCACAAAAACAGACATATAGACCAATGGAACAGAATAGAGAGCCCAGATATGGACCCTCAACTCTATGATCAAATAATCTTCAACAAAGCAGGAAAAAATATGCAGTGGAAAAAGACAGTCTCTTCAATAAATAGTGCTGGGAAAATTGGACAGCTATTTACAGAAGAATGAAACTCAACCACTCTTTTATACCATACACAAAGATAACCTCAAAATGGATGAAAGACCTCAATGTGAGACAGGAATCCATCAAAATCCTAGAGGAGAACATAGGCGGTAACCTCTTCGACATCAGCCACAGCAACTTCTTTCAAAATACATCTCCAAAGGCTAGTGAAACAAAAGCAAAAATGAACTTTTGGGACTTCATCAAGATAAAAAGCTTCTTTTTTTTAAGATTTTATTTATTTATTTGACAGAGACACAGCGAGAGAGGGAACACAAGCAGGGGGAGTGGGAGAGGGAGAAGCAGGCTTCCCGCCGAGCAGGGAGCCCAGTGTGGGGCTTGATCCCAGGACCCCAGGATCATGACCTGAGTCAAAGGCAGGCGCCTAACGACTGAGTCACCCAGGCACCCCAAGATATAAAGCTTCTGCACAGCAAAGGAAACAGTCAACAAAACAAAGAAGCAATCCACAGAATGGGAGAAGATATTTGCAAATGACACTACAGATAAAGGGCTGGTATCCAAGATCTATAAAGAACTTCTCAAACTCAACACCCAAAAAACAAATAATCAAGTCAAAAAATGGGCAGAAGACATGAACAGACACATCTCAAAAGAAGACATACAAATGGCTAACAGACACATGAAAAACTGTTCATCATCATTAGCCATCAGGGAAATTCAAATCAAAACCACATTGAGATTCTGAACGCTGCCATGGCTCAGACCATGCAGAATGTTACATTGTCACTCACTCTGCCCATCACGTGCCACATTTGCTTGGGGAAGGTATGCCAGCCTGTCACATGCATCAACAACCATGTATTTTGTTCAATTTGTATCGATTTGTGGTTGAAGAATAATAGCCAGTGTCCAGCTTGCAGAGTCCCCATCATGCCCGAAAATCCTTGCAAAGAGATCATTGGAGGAACAAACAAAAGTGAACCTATGCCAAGCCATACAGTCAGGAAGTGCCTTCGGAAAACTAGACTTGAGTTACTCCACAAAGAGTATGAGGATGAAATAGATTGTCTGCAGAAAGAAGTAGAAGATCTTAAGAGTAAAAATCTCAGCTTGGAGTCACAAATCAAGACTATTCTGGATCCTTTAACCTTGATGCAAGGCAACCAAAATGAAGACAAGCATCCAGTTGCAGATAATCCAAGTAAAATTGACCCAGAAACTGTAGCAGAGTGGAAGAAAAAACTTAGAACAGCTAATGAAATCTATGAAAAAGTAAAAGATGATGTGGATAAGTTAAAGGAAGCAAATAAAAAATTGAAATTGGAAAATGGTGGCCTAGTGAGGGAGAATTTACGACTGAAAGCTGAAGTTGATAACAGATCACCCCAGCAGTTTGGAAGGTTTACAGTAGCTGCTCTTCAGTCCAAAGTAGAACAGCATGAACATGAAACCAATTGCCTCAAGAAAGCCCTGAAATGAAGTGATAAGTATATAGAGGAACTAGAATCTCAAATTGCACAGCTAAAAAATTCAAGTGAAGAGAAGGAAGCTATGAATTCCATTTGCCAGAGAGCACTTTCTACAGATGGCAAGGGGAGCATAGGCAATGAGGAGGATATGCCATCAAAGAATCAAGGTGATGGTGCCAGAAAGCAGCTTGGCTCACCCACCTCAAGTTCTCACCTGGCAAAACCTTCTAGCAGTTCTGCCAGGCAGGAAAGCACCAGCAAAACAGAACCAAATTGTTCTAAGAACAAAGACCTATATCAAAAACAAGTGGAAATAATGTTAGATGTGACAGATACAAGTATGGATACTTATTTGGAAAGAGAATGGGGTAATAAGCCAAGTGACTGTATACCCTACAAAGATGAAGAACTTTATGATCTTCCAGCTTCTTGTATTCCTTTGTCCCTTAGTTGCCTTCAGCTCAGTACTCCAGAAAACAGAGAGAGTTCTGTAGTCAAAGCAGTAAGTTTCAAAAAGCACTCAAACCATCTCAGAAAATTGGTGTTTGATGATTTTTGTGATTCTCCGAATGTTTGTAATAAAGAGTCATCAGAAGATGATAGAAGTGAAAATGAAAATAAATCAGTGTTTTACTTCCTCAGAGACAGGGTTTTCTATGCACAAAACTTGAATTTTGAAAGCTCAGAGGGAAACACAATAGCAAATTCTGTTGGAGAAATTTTTTTTTAAATTAAGTGAGAAATCAGGCTCATGCTTATCTAAGAGGTTGAATTCTATTTGCTCTTTTGAAATGAATTGGACAAGAACATCCAGTGAAGCATCCATGGACGCAGCTTACCTTGACAAAATCAGCAAGAGCCCTTGTAATAACGGTTTTAAGTCAGTGGATTTGGATGGGTTATCAAAGTCGTCTCAAGGCAGTGAATTTCTTGAGGAACCAGATAAGTTAGAAGAAAGAACTAAGCCAAACCTTTCCAAAGTTTCTCTAACCTGATCAGTTAGAAAATGGAAATGATTGGAAACCCACTTTTTCTCTCCTCTCTCCATCTGACCAAGAAATGAATGAAGATTTTTCTCTCAATACCAGTTCTAACCCAGGAACTAATGAAAGCAAACCCCCAAGCTGTTTGTTTCAGACTGAGTTTTCCCAGGGTGTTTTGTTAAGCAGTTCACACTGGCTATTTGAAGATCAGAGGTTTGGGTCATCTTTATTTACGATGACCTCAGAGATGCATGGTCTTCATAACCACCTTCAGTCTCCTTGCTCTACTTCCTTTGTGCCTGAGAAGAGGAATAAAAAATATGAATCAATCAACAAAAAGAAAAATCCAGAGCAGTCTTTCCAATGCCAGCCCATCAAAAGCAACTAAAAGTTGACTCATTAGAAATGTGTTATTTGGGCACCTGGGTGGCTCAGATGGTTGAGCGTCTGCCTTCGGCTCAGTTCATGATCCCAGGGTCCTGGGACTGAGGCCCACATCGGGCTCCCTGCTCAGCGGGGAGCCTGCCTCTCCCCCTCCCTCTGCTTCTCCCCCTGCTCATGCTCTCTCTCTCTCTGTGTGTGTAACTCTGCGTCTCGAATGAATAAATAAAACAAAAAAATACATTTAAAAAAAGAAATGTGTTATTTATGTTTTTGTCCTGAGAGGAATATAAGTTTTTAAAGTTACTTTTTTCCCTCATAAAAGTTCTATACAATTTTGAATTGATAATCTGTAGTCAAGTGTCAAGTCAGAATGGTGGATTAGCCTGTAACCAAAATACTTTTTTTCATTTTAAAGAATTTGTCCTTTTTCAGTTTCATTTGGGCATCTTTTTAACCAGAAAAGATAGGGAGAGGGTTTCTTTTAATGAATATTATATGTATCTGGTTTGGATGTATTTTGTTTTCTTTGGTCTTGATTTAGCTATTAGATACAGTGGCCTATTAATGAGCCTCGGTTGTCTTCAGAACTTGGATTTCTTAAATAAAACTTTTTAGGTTGTCTACACACTTCTCTTAAGACACTTGAGTTTCTTTACAGCTTTCCTAGGGTGGGAATAATTTTCCCTGCCCTTTTTTATTTATATTTAGTCATGGCTCAACTTTTAGGCAGGACCATGGTGAAGAAACAGCACTCTAGCCTTAGTCCAGTATTCATTTACTTTTTCTTTTTTAGGTTTTGTATATGTATGTTTGCATTTTTAACATTGTGTTTTGTACAGTTTTTGTGAGAACATTTTGCTAGAATGAAAGAACACATTTTCTATATGAAAATATTTATGTCAAGTAGCTTTGATTTCATCTTTTTGTGTGTGTTGAAAATCAGAAATTGAGCCTACTTTGGAAAGAAGGCATAGAATGGTTGGTTGGGTTTGGAGGAGCCTAAACATGGTAGCTTCATTGTTCTAGATACACAGGTGCAGAAGGGCTCTTTGCCAAATGCTTGATCCACTTTCATCCCAGGGGAGCTTTTTTTGGAGTGAAGTTCTTGTTTGCATGTTACTATTCTTTGTGGAAACTCTGTATGCATGGTAGCATTCTTGCTTGCACTGTTTTCCTTACTTAAGAAAAAGAAGTTTTAGTTGGCTAATAGAATATCTTTTATGTAGGACAGAATTTTTTTCATGAAGAGTGTTGAAATAAGAATAGGTGAGCTAAGCACAATTTTTTATTTAGGCTCTGAAAAAGTATATTCTAAACATGTTTGGTATGCCTATATAGGCCTTTAAAAATGGTCTGTATGCTAATGACTTGTTTATCTAATGTGCACTGAACATTTTACATTAATACTGTACTGTTTTACATTAATACTGCATGCTTTTTGGGGTGCCTGGGTGGCTCAGTCATTAAGCGTCTGCCTTCGGCTCAGGTCATGATCCCAGGGTCCTGGGATCGAGCCCCGCATTGGGCTCTGCTCCACAGGAAGCCTGTTTCTCTCTTTCTTACTCCCCCTGCTTGTGTTCCCTCTCTCGCTGTGTCTCTCTCTGTCAAATAAATAAATAAAATCTAAAAAAAAAAAAATACTGCATGCTTTTCTATGTGAATTGAATAAAGGATGTCATAAGCACTGTAAAAAAACAAAAACAAAAAAACAAACAAAAAAAACACCACATTGAGATACTACCTTACACCAGTTAGAATGGCAAAAATTGACAAGGCAAGAAACAACAAATGTTGGAGAGGTTGTGGAGAAAGGGGAACCCTCTTACACTGTTGGTGGGAATGCAAGTCGGTACAGCCACTTTGGAAAACAGTGTAGAGGTTCCTCAAAAATTTAAAAATAGAGCTATCCCATGACCCAGCAATTGCACTACTGGGATTTACCCCAAAGACACAGATGTAGTGAAAAGAAGGGCCATATGCACCCCAGTATTCATAGCAGCAATGTTCACAGTAGCCAAACTGGGGAAAGAACTGAGATGCCCTTCAACAGATGAATGGATAAAGAAGATGTGGTCCGTATATACAATGGAATATTACTCAGCCATAAGAAAGGATGAATATCCAACTTTTACATCAACATGGATGGGACTGGAGGAGATTATAATAAGTGAAATAAGTCAAGCAGAGAAAGTCAATTATCACATGGTTTCACTTATTTGTGGAACATAAGGAATAGCATGGAGGACATTAAGAGAAGGAAGGGAAAAATGAAGGGGGGGAAATCCGAAGGAGAGATGAACCATATGAGACTATGGTCTCTGAGAAACAAACTGAGGGTTTTAGAGGGGAGGGGGGTGGGGGTATGGGTTAGCCTGGTGATGGGTATTAAGGGGGGCACGTACTGCATGGAACACTAGGGGTTACACAAAAACAATGAATCGTGGATCACTGCATCGAAAACTGGTGATGTATTGTATGGTGACTAACATAACAAAATAAAATAATATAAAATAAAATAAAATAAAGCAAACTTTAAATAGTGTAAACCCTTATTAAAATGTTGCTGATGCCACATAGATTTAACTTCTATTAACCAAAATCCCAATATAAAGATAAGGTTTCCATGACAGTTTTTCTTTGTTTCATCTCTGAAAGCACAGTTACTGTCACACAAACCCCAAAAGATAAGACAACTGACAGAAATTTCCCCTTCTAAGAGGACGATTTTGGCATTGTGCAGATCAAAGTTAAGACCCTGGCTCAATCAGGACTCATCTCTAGAATCTTACATTAGGTTCATTCATTATTCATCCAGCAATTCTTGAGTGCCAGGCACAGTATTACAAGAGGCATGAATGGAAAGATAAATAAGGCATAGTACCTGTCTTTGACAAGCTCACCCTCAGATGCTGAGAATAAATGTTTTCCCTTTTTTTAATTATTATTAAAAATAGAAATTTAAGCACCCCTAGTTGGCTCAGTCAATAGAGCATGCAACACTTGATCTCAGGGTCGTGAGTTTGAGCCCCACACTGGGCGTAGAGATTACCTTAAAAAAATAGAAATTCTTCAGGATTAAAATTGAATACTGCCTGTGGTAAGAAATTACCACAAAGTGAGTGGTTCAAAACACCAGAAATTAAATAGCTCATAGCTCTGAAGTCTAGAAATCGAAAATCAACATATCGGCAGGACTAAGTTTTCTTCTAAGAATCTGGATAGAATCCTTCCTTGCATCTTTCTAGTTTCTGAGGGTGACAGTCAGTTCTGTGGCTTGTAGCTGCATCACTGCATTGTCTGCCTCTGTCATCCCTGTGTGTCTTTGTCCTCACACAGTGTTTTCCTCTTCTTGTAAGGACACCAGTCACATTGGATTGGAGACCACCCCAATGCCATCATCTGAACTCGATCACTTCTGCAAAAACTCTATGTCCAAATAAGATCACGTTCACAGGTACCAGGGGTTAAGATTTCAATTCATCTTTTTGGGTGACACAATTCAACCTATAACACGCACGTTTCAGTGATGGCATTCGATCATCTTCCTTGGGAATTTAAATCTTTCAGGAGAAGGGTAACATTCGTATGTGTTAGGCTTGTTTTCCATGATATAAATGAGTCTCTCCCTGATTTGAAGGGCATCTTTCGAGGCCTGTGGAGAAGGTTTAAATATAACACTGAAAGGGACTGTTTGAGCAGGCTGCCAGGTAGGGGGTCTCAAGTGTGCTCAGATCTGTTGCTAGGTACTGATTACTTAATGCCTTGGCTGGAAAGGGGTAATGTTGGAAGGAGACAGGAGATTGTGTAACATCTAGGGGAGACGCTGCCCAGTCCCCACCACCAGCCATGCCACCCACCATTACCTCATTCATTACCTGCTATACACAGGGGTTCCTGCACAAAGATTCCCTTTGCAAAACAAAACAGTTCTCCAACTTAAAACAGAAAAACCAATGGCTTAGGGGCACATGGGTGGCTCAGTCAGTTTAGCATCTGACTTCGGCTCAGGTCATGATTTCAGGGTTCTGGGATCAAGCCCCGGGTCAGCCCCATGTCAGGCTCCATGCTCAGCGGGGAGACTTCTTGTGCCTCTGTCCCTCCCCTTGCTTGTGCTCTTTCTGTGTCTTTCTCAAATAAATAAAATCTTAAAAAAAAAAAAAGAAAAGAAAAAGAAAAAGAAAAACCAATGACTTAGATGGCTGGGACATTTTTTTCAACACAGCTGAACATCACTCCTGCTGAGAGTGGTTTTTCCCCTCTGTTTTCTTAATAAAATTAAGCTAGTCAGTTTATTTTCTACTTTAAAGTATTTTTTTCCATTTCATCGCTTTCCTGCTCCTGTACTAATAAAATGTTACTGTCCTAAGTTTCTACTGATGGTACAAATGTTTGAAAAATGAAACACTAGAACATTTTGCGTCAATTTTTCTTTTTTCTTTTTTTAAGATTTTATTTATTTGACAGCAAGAGACAGAGAGAGGGAGAGAGAGAGAGATCACAAGTAGGCAGGCAGAGGGAGAGGGAGAAGCAAGCTCCCTGCTGAGCAGGGAGCCCAATGTGGGGCTCGATCCTGGGACCCTAGGATCATGACCTGAGCCAAAGGCAGACGCGTAACTGACTGAGCCTCCCAGGTGCCCCTGCCTCAATTTTTCGAAAAAAATTCTGAAATATTTTTCTTTTAAAAAAATCAGTAATTCCTTTTCAACAATTCAAACTCTAGTATTGATTAAAATCTTATTACTACTGATGTATGAAATTTCTTGGATTCATTTTTTCTCATTCTGAATGTTTTCTCAATAAATTCTTGCCTTGTAAAATAACGCCCTGTTTCACAGAAGGAAAACTGTGTTCATAAATAGTTATTTTTCTACATTTTGCTCACCATACCTCTCTATAAATCTTTTTTCTTTTCTTGCTTTTTAAATATTCTCACTACTTGATTCTTTCACTGTTTTCTTCTGTTACACTTGAGTTTTTAATTTCTTTTTTATTCTTAACCTTCTTTAACCCTAATCCCAAAGCCCCACATTTTTTAATGTCTTATGCTTAAGTGATTCTGTTTTGACATTTTTCTTCATTCTTCTTACATCACTTTTCATAAAAAATAAAAGTATACTTTGTCTTAATAAATGAACATGATTTTTACTAGAAAAATTTCAAAATACAAATAAAGATTTAAGGAAAAATAAAAAAACTCTATGTTCATCTGTTTTGTTTCTTAAATTTCACATATGAGTGAAATCATAAGGGAAGGGAAGGAAAAATAAAATAAGAAGAAAACAGAGATGTAGGCAAACCATAAGAGACTCTTAATTCTAGGGAACAAATAGTGTTGCTGGAAGCAGGGGTGATGGGGTAATTGGGTGAAGGGAATTAAGTAGAGCACATGATGAAATGAGCACTGGGTGTGATATGCAACTGATGAATCACTAAATTCTACATTCTACCTCTGAAACTAGTAATACACTTATGTTAATTAAATTAAATGTAAATTTAAAAAAATAAGCTACCACTTTGGGCAACATTTTCAACAGTTTGCCCTATCTACTTTTAAAACTTTGCTTAGCATATATAAATTAAATAGTTACTTTATAAAAATGTAAGCATACTATAAACTGATCCTTGTGGGTAGGCCTGGTGAGACTGCAAGAAATCGAACAGAGAAGTCAAGGAGCAGTATGGATGGCCTTCGTTTGGCCCTAAGGTGCCTGGTAGAGGGTGATGCAGCTGCTCCTCAGTGCAAGATGGAAGCAGCTGGGGGCCCCAGGTCTGCCCACCTTGGGCCACCACAACTGCTGAACCCCAGACTTGCCCTTGGGAAGCTCAGGAAGACACTGGGGAGTCATATCTACACCCAAATGTCCTCCACCTAGTAGATGCTCTGTTCTCTGCATCTGTTGATGTGGAATGTGCTGGAATGCAGGAACCTCCACAGCTGCTGGGAGAGCCACAATCTCACAGTTCATGCTGCCTTTAGGGAGTAGCTGCAGAGTCACCTCTCATCCTTTGCCAGCAGTGGCCCACTCCAGGGATGTGAAGGCTCCAGGTTCTCCCTCAAGGTTGGTAGAGCACTGGAGGACCATTCATCTTCAGAACTCTCTCCCCAGCATCACAGCCCTGCTGTCCTCCAGCCACTCCTGCAGATCGACAGCGCAACTCACACCAGGTTCCACTGGAGTCCACTTGCTGAGGACCCCCGCCCTGCCACACTGTCCCACTGGACTCCAGAAACAACAGCACAGAATTCTCCTCCCTCTGCCAACCACCAGGCCCGCTGCCCTGACAAGCCCCTCTGACGTTTTAAAAGAATCTCTGTATATTCAGTGGACAAAGAAAAAAATGGTAACTGGTTTTATTTGGGCTTTCTTTGATTACTATGAAAGGGTGGCTTTGTTTCATCACTTCCAGGGCATTTGCTCTTGTCCTTGTGAATGACATACGAACATTTTTCTCCAGTTGCCCATTTTCTACCACAGTGAGCATCTTTCCCCTACTGATTGTTATCTTCTCAAATGTATCCTTGGTCTTCAAAACAGATTTATAATACTTTTAAATAAGCTGACATTTCGCTTGTATATAGTCAGATCTCTCTTCTCCTTTGTGACTTGTGTTTTTAATATCACATACATGAAGTCCTTCCTTACCCTACTATTATATAAATATTTGCCAAGAGAAAAGATTACTTAGAACCACCTAAAAGAGTATGAAATTGTCTATATAAATTGGGAAAGCTCTGTTATGGTCTCATTTGTTGTGTCAATGTTCTAAAAATTTATTATTTGGGCAGGTACCTAGCTGGCTCAGTCAAGAGTATGTGACTCTTGGGGGGCGGAGCAAGATGGCGGAGGAGTAGGAGACCTGGATTTTGTCTGGTCTCAGGAATTCAGCTGAATAGGGATCAAACCATTCTGAACACCTACGAACTCAACAGGAGACCGAAGAGGAGAGTAGCAACAACTCTCTGAACAGAAAAGTGACCACGTAATGGAAGGTAGGACGTGCGGAGAAGTGAATCCGAGGCGATATTTGGGAGGATAGACGGCGGGGGAGGGGGCCTCCGTCGGCCGCTTCTGGCAAGTGATAGAGCCGTGGAGCACAAAATTGGAACTTTCAGAAGTCGGCTCCGCTGAGGAACGTCACTCCAGTGGCTAAGCTGAGGGTGGAACCCTCGGGGTCACAGAAAGACCGGAGGTGCCTGAGTGCGGCAGAGCTGGGGAGATTCCCCTTCCTCCCCCAGGAAGAGTGGCGTGGAAGCACACCGCAGCATCTGCTGGGTTCGGAGACTCCACACGGGGTCGGGTGCCAGAGATAGAAACACTCGGTCACAGGCGGGGTGAGCGCGGAGTGCAGCCGGAGACCAGGGACACGGGAGTGACTGAATGCTTTTCTCTGGGGGTGCACTGAGGAGAGGGGCCCCGAGTTCTTAGCTCCTCTGGGCAGAGATTGGGAGGCCACCATTTTCACTCTAGTCCTCCAAAGCTGTACCGAGAGCTTGCAGGGAACAAAATCTCCTGAGAGCAAATCCAAGCAGCTTGCTTAGCCCAGACCGATAAGGGTGAGGCAATTCCACCTCCGGCAAAGACATTTGGGAACCACGGCAAAGGCCCCTCCCCCAGAAGATCAGCATGAACAGCCAGCAAGCCAAGACCAAGTTTACCGATCAAGAAGAACAGGAGAACTCCAGCGCTAGCGGAATACTGCACATGGAATTCATGCCTTTTTTACCATGATTCATTATTTTTTCATAGTTAATATTTTTAGCTGTTTTTTTTTAATTTTTCTTTTTCCCTTTTTCAACCAACATCAATCCCTTTGTAAAAAAAATATTTTTTATTTTTCATTTTTAGAGTCATAATTTATCCCTTCATAGTACTTACCCTTATTTTTGGCATATATATATAAGTTGTTCTCTCTTCAAAATTTTGAGATACAGTTTCTTCTAATGGATCAAAATATACCCTAAATCACTAGTGTATGGCTTTGTTCTAGTCTCCTGCCTGATCACATTCTCTCCCTTTTTTTTCTTTTCTTTTTTTAAAAATCTTCTTCTTTCTTTTTTCAAACAACTTCTCATCATATCAATTAGTTATAAAATCTTTTATAATTTTTATCTTTACAGTCATCTTCCATCCCTTCATTGTATCAACCCTTAATTCTACATATATGTCTTTCTTCTTTTAAATCTTAGGAGGCACTTTCTTCTAAAAGACCAAACTATGCCCAAAATCTAGTGTGTGGCACTGATCTATGCACTAGCCTGATCATATTTGATCATATTCTGTTTTTTTTTGTTTTGTTCTGTTTTTGTTTGTTTTTACATTTTTCTTTTTCTTTTTTTTTCCTCTTTCTTTTTTCTTTCTTTCTCTTTCTTTTCCCCTGGTTTCAGTCTTTTCTGATTTGTTAAGAGTATATTTGCTGGGGACGTTGTTAACCTGTTAGCATTTTATTCTCTCATTCATCTATTCCCCTCTGGACAAAATGACAAGATGAAAAAAATCACCTCAGCAAAAAGAACAAGAGGTAGTACCGTCTGCCAGGGACCTACTCAATAGGGACATTAGTATGATGTCGGACCTAGAGTTCAGAATCATGACTTTAAAGATACTAGCTGGGCTTGAAAAAAGCGTGGAAGTTAGTAGAGAAACCCTTTCTGGAGAAATAAAAGAACTAAAATCTAACCAAGTCGAAATCAAAAAGGCTATTGATGAGGTGCAATCAAAAATGGGGGCACTAACTGCCAGGATAAAAGAAGCAGAAGAGAGAATCAGCGATATAGAAGAACAAATGATGGAAAATAAAGAGGCTGAGAAAGAGAGAGACAAACAACTACAGGATCACGAGGGCAGAATTCGAGAGGTAAGTGATACAATAAGATGAAACAACATTAGAATTGGGATCCCAGAAGCAGAAAGAGAGAGAGGGGCAGAAGGTATATTGAAGCAAATTATAGCAGAGAACTTCCCTAATGTGGGGAAGGAAACAGGCATCAAAATCCAGGAGACACAGAGAACCCCTCTCAAAATCAATAAAAATAGGTCAACAACCCGACATCTAATAGTAAAATTTACGAGTCTCAGAGACAAAGAGAAAATCCTGAAAGCAGCTCGGGAGAAGAGATATGTAACCTACAATGGTAGAAACATTAGATTGGCAACAGACCCATCCACAGAGACCTGAGAAAGGACTGGCATGATATCTTCAGAGCACTAAACGAGAAAAATATGCAGCCAAGAATACTATATCCAGTTAGGCTGTCATTGAAAATTGAAGGAGAGATGAAAAGCTTCAAGGACAAACAAAAACTAAAGGAATTTGCAAACACGAAACCAGTCCTACAAGACATATTGAAAGGGGTCCTCTAAGCAAAGAGAGAGCCTAAAAGCAGCATAGATCAGAAAGGAACACAGACAATAGACAGTAACAGTCACCTTACAGGCAATACAATGGCACTAAATTCATATCTTTCAATAGTTACCCTAAATGTAAATGGGCTCCATGCCCCAATCAAAAGACACAGGCTATCAGATTGGATTAAAAAACAAGACTCATCAATATGCTGTCTGCAAGAGATTCATTGTAGACCCAAAGGCACACCCACATTGAAAGTGAGGGGGTGGAAAACCATTTACCATGCTAATGGACACCAAAAGAAAACTGGGGTGGAAATCCTTATATCAGACAAATTAGATTTTAAAACAAAGACTGTAATAAGAGATGAA
The DNA here is from genome assembly GCF_009762305.2 of Zalophus californianus. NCBI lineage: Eukaryota > Metazoa > Chordata > Mammalia > Carnivora > Otariidae > Zalophus > Zalophus californianus. The sequence goes on from NC_045602.1 coordinate 93,200,790, forward strand.
GAAGAAAAGAAAGAAAACACATTGACAACAATACAATAATACAATACAATAATAGTGGGGGACTTTAACACCCCCCCTCACTGAAATGGACAGATCATCTAAGCAAAAGATCAACAAGGAAATAAAGACTTTAAATGACACACTGGACCAAATGGATTTCACAGACATATTCAGAACATTCTATCCCAAAGCAACAGAATACACATTCTTCTCTAGTGCCCAAGGAACATTCTCCAGAATTGATCACATCCTAGGTCACAAATCAGGTCTCAGCCAGTACCAAAAGATTGGGATTATTCCCTGCATATTTTCAGGCCACAATGCTTTGAAACTAGAACTCAATCACAAGATGAAAGTCAGAAAGAACTCAAATACATGGAGGCTAAAGAGAATCCTACAAAAGAATGAATGGGTCAACCAGGAAATTAAAGAAGAATTAAAAAATTCATGGAAACCAATGAAAATGAAAACACAACTGTTCAAAATCTTTGGAATGCAGCAAAGGCAGTCCTGAGAGGAAAGTATATAGCAATACAAGTCTTTCTCGAGAAACAAGAAAGATTTCAAATACACAACCTAACTCTACACCTAAAGGAGCTAGAGAAAAAACAGCAAATACAGCCTAAACCCAGCAGAAGAAGAAAAATAATCAAGATCAGAGCAGAAATCAATGAACTAGAAACCAAAAGAACAGTAGAACAGATCAAAGAAACTAGGAGCTGGTTCATTGAAAGAATTAAGAAGATTGATAAACCCCTGGCCAGACTTATCAAAAAGAAAAGAGAAATGACCAAATCAACAAAATCATGAATGAAAGAGGAGAGATCACAACCAACACCAAAGAAATACAAACAATTCTAAGAACATATTATGAGCAACTCTATGCCAGCAAATTAGATAACCTGGGAGAAATGGGTGCATTCCTAGAGATGTATCAACTACCAAAATTGAACCAGGAAGAAAGAGAAAACCTGAACAGACCTATAACCCCTAAGGAAATGGAAGCAGTCATCAAAAATCTCCCAACAAACAAAAGCCCAGGGCCAGATGGCTTCCCAGGGGAATTCTACCAAACATTTAAAGAAGAATTAATAACTATTCTTCTTAAACTGGTCCAAAAAATTGAAATGGGAGGATAACTTCAAAACTCGTTTTATGAGGCCACCATTACCTTGATCCCACAACCAGACAAAGACCCCATCAAAAAGAAGAATTACAGATGAACATGGATGCAAAAATTCTCACCAAAATACTAGCCAATAGGATCCAACAGTACATTAAAAGGATTATTCACCATGACCAAGTGGGATTTATATCTGGGCTGCAAGGTTGGTTCAACATCCACAAATCAATCAACGTGATACAATACATTAACAAAAGAAAGAACAAGAATCATATGATCCTCTCAATAGATGTAGAAAAAGCATTTGACAAAGTACAGCATCCTTTCTTGATCAAAACTCTTCAGAGTGTAGGGATAGAGGGTACATACCTCAATATCATAAAAGCCATCTATGAAAAACCTACAGCGAATATCATTCTCAATGGGGAAAAGCTGAGAGCTTTTCCCCCAAGGTCAGGAACACGGCAGGGATGTCCACTATCACCACTGCTATTCAACATAGTATTAGAAGTCCTAGCCACAGCAATCAGACAACAAAAAGAAATCAAAGGCATCCAAATTGGCAAGGAGGAAGTCAAACTCTCACTCTTTGCAGATGTTATGATACTTTCTGTGGAAAACCCAAAAGACTCCACCCCAAAACTGCTAGAACTCATACAGGAATTCAGTCAAGTGGCAGGATATAAAATCAATGCACAGAAATCAGTGGCATTCCTATACACCAACAAGACAGAAGAGAGACAAATCAAGGAGTCGATCCCATTTACAATTGCACCCAAAACTATAAGATACCTAGGAATAAATTTAACCAAAGAGGCAAAGGATCTGTACTCAGAAAACTATATAATGCTCATGAAAGAAATTGAAGAAGATACAAAGAAATGGAAAAACGTTCCATGCTCATGGATTGGAAAACAAACATTGTGAAGATGTCAATGCTACATAGAGCAATCTACACATTCAATGCAATCCCCATCAAAATACCATCCACTTTTTTCAAAGAAATGAAACAAATAATCCTAAAATTTGTATGGAACCAGAAAAGACCCTGAATAGCCAGAGAAATGTTGAAAAAGAAAAGAAAAGCAGGCGGCATCACAATTCCAGATTTCCAGCTCTATTACAAAGGTGTCATCATCAAGACAGTATGGTACTGGAACAAAAACAGACACATAAATCAATGGAACAGAATAGAGAGCCCAGAAATGGACCCTCAACTCTATGGTCAACTCATCTTTGACAAAGCAGGAAAGAATGTCCAATGGAAAAAAGACAGTCTCTTCCACAAATGGTGTTGGGAAAATTGGACAGCCACCTGCAGAAGAATGAAACTGGACCATTTCCTTGCACCACACACAAAAATAGACTCCAAATGGTTGAAAGACCTAAACGTGAGACAGGAGTCCATCAAAATCTTAAAGGAGAACACAGACAGCAACCTCTTCGACCTCAGCTACAGCAACTTCTTCCTAGAAACATCGCCAAAGGCAAGGGAAGCAAATGCAAAAATGAACTCTTGGGACTTCATCAAGATAAAAAGCTTTTGCACAGCAAAAGAAACAGTCCACAAAACCAAAAGACAACCGACAGAATGGGAGAAGATATTTGCAAATGACATACCAGATAAAGGGCTAGTATCCAAAATCTATAAAGAACGTATCAAACTCAACACCCAAAGAACCAATAATCCAATCAAGAAATGGGGAAAAGACATGAACAGACATTTTTCCAAAGCAGACATCCAAATGACCAACAGACACGTGAAAAAGCGCTCAATGTCACTCGGCATCAGGGAAATCCAAATCAAAACTTCAATGAGATACCACCTCACACCAGTCAGAATGGCTAAAATTAACAAGTCAGGAAATGACAGATGTTGGTGGGGATGCAGAGAAAGGGAAACCCTCCTACACTGTTGGTGGGAATGCAAGCTGATGCAACCACTCTGGAAAACAGTATGGAGGTTCCTCAAAAAGTTCAAAATAGAGCTACCATACGATCCAGCAATTGCACTACTGGGTATTTACCACAAGGATACAAATGTAGGGATCCGAAGGGCTACATGCACCCCAAATGTTTATAGCAGCAATGTCCACAATAGCCAAACTATGGAAAGAGCCAAGATGTCCATCGACAGATGAATGGATAAAGAAGAAGTGGTATATATACACAATGGAATATTATGCAGCCATCAAAAGGAATGAGAGCTTACCATATGCAACAATGTAGATGGAACTGGAGGGTGTTAGGCTGAATGAAATAAGTCAATCAGAGAAAGACATGTATCATATGACCTCACTGATATGAGGAATTCTTAATCTCAGGAAACAAACTGAGGGTTGCTGGAGTGGGGGTGTGGTGGGAGGAATGGGGTGGCTGGGTGATAGACATTGGGGAGGGTATGTGCTATGGTGAGTGCTGTGAATTGTGCAAGACTGTTGAATCACAGATCTGTACTTCTGAAACAAATAATACAATATATGTTAAGAAAAAAAAAGAAGAAGAAGATAGCAGGAGGTGAAGAATGAAGTGGAGTAAGTCGGAGGGGGAGACGAACCATGAGAGACGATGGACTCTGAAAAACAAATTGAGGGTTCTAGAGGGGAGGGGCGTGGGGGGATGGGTTACCCTGTGATGGGTATTAAAGAGGGCACGTTCTGCGTGGAGCACTGGGTGTTATGCACAAACAGTGAATCATGGACACTACATCAAAAACTAATGATGTAATGTATGGTGATTAACATAACAATAAAAAAATTTTAAAAAAGGAGTATGTGACTCTTGATCTCAGGGTGGTAATTTCGAGCCCCATGTTGGGTGTGGAGATTACTTAAAAATAAAATAAAATATTTTATAAAATATTATAAGAATAAAAATTTTAAAAATTAAAATAAAACAAATAGAAATAAATTAAAAGTTATTATTTTGTCAAGAAAGAAAATAAAAGCCAACCACTACCACATCCAGGAATGTCTGTCCTCTGTCCCACAGGCTCTGAAGTCACAGTCATTTCGGCAGGACAGGCATATGTCTTGGTTGGATTTCTCCAGGACTCTCTCAGTCTTCATTGCCTTTTAAAATCTTTCCTGGGATCAGGACCAGCTACATAATTTTAGGGTAAGGTGCCAAAAGAAAACATGGGGCTCCTTTTTCAAAGATTATTAATAATTTCCAAAGGGCAACAACAGAACATTAAGCCAAGCTTGGGCTCCTTCTAAGCACAGGACCCTGTGTGACTGAATGCAGAGATTAAAAACCCTTGAAGCCACCTGTCCAGGACATAGAGACCAATCCTTCCAGATCAGTTTTTTTGATCAGGTAGACCAGTTAAGCCGGTCAAAAATGTTTCATGAGGTTTTCACTTGATGAGTTTCTAAAAAGGATGTGACTGTACTCTTTTTGACTGAATTAGCTGAGTGCAATGGTACCAAGGAGATTGGTACCAGACTGCAAGTCCTACAAGCAATTTGGGGGTAATATTTGAAGTGAAAACCTGAAATGTGAGATCTTTGAAGATCCCAAAGACAGAATTCCAAAATTCAACAATAACCGCCAGTAATGATCATCCTCCAGACCCTGGGCTAAGAGCACTAACAGGAAGGTTTGTTGTAGCCCTCGTGGCAATCCCATGGGGCAGACACTATACAGACCCATTTCACAGATGAGGAACTTGAGGCTTGAGGAGAAACAGTGTAAATTCCCCAGTTAACACAGCCCATCAGCAGCGAACAGGGGCTCAAATTCAGATCTGAATCCAGAGTCTCCCTCTTGGCTCCATGTTGTTTTAGCATTGTGATTACAGTCCCTACTTTCCACAAACACAAGTGAAATTTTGGATTTGGGAAGACTGTGGGGATGTCCACGTGGTGGTCTTGAACTTCACATGCCTTAAAATGAGCCTCATACTTATGAAAGACCAGGAACTCCTGAACAGACATGAACTTGCATGCCAAGGCTTCAGGGCTGAGAGCTGAGTTTTCTGCTGAAGACAAGGATTTTTTTCTCCCCTTCTCTGTATAAACAGCAGGTTGTTTTCCTAGTTCTTAGCTGAATGCCAAGCCTCAATAAAAATTTTTTTAAAAATTTAAATTCTTGCATAGAACATTAAGGATTCATCAAATGAATCTCAAAAACACAAGTGTGTTCAGGTCCCATGTATACCCCCAGCATTCCAGTTACTTACTTAAGCCTTGCCTTCACCCAGTAGTGTTTAAAAGCTGACAGTTATACAGGCTTTTGCATTTGATTAGCCCTCTGCTTTTGATCCTGCTAGAAACAAAGCTAAAATGACCTGTTCACAGCATTGTGTGTGTGTCTGCTCTCCTTTCACGGATGCCTCCAGACCCAGGGCAAAGTCTGAAAGCACGAATTGAACTGTCTACATGATTGAAGGCAAAATCAGGGGACATACGACTTTCTTAGTTTTTCAGTTTACTGTATATATATATATAGGTATCAAAATAAAACATCAAATATCTATACTTTTTCCTACATCCCATGTTCCCTCCAGAATGCAGACAAGTGGACAGAAGTTTAAAAAGAAAACACATTTATTCACTCTTCTCATTCATATTGGATTTACTAACAATCCAGAAGTGCCTCCTGATTCCATATCTAACATTTGTTTAACAAAATGATTGTCAATGCCTTAAAGAGCACCTGGAAGTAAGATGCTGAAATGACTTCCAAGCCATTAAAGATAACATTGTAAATATTGTAAAAACTATATTTTGTTGTGATTATTTAAAAATTGATAACCCTGAAAAACTTGACCATAAATTCCTCCCGTCTGGGTAGTCATGGCCCTTTGCAAGTCACTTTTCTGTTCTCCCATAAAGAAGTGGAAACCCTAGAGTCTTTCATCATCTCTGGAGTCTTGATTGGCCTTGTGACTTGCTTTGATCAACAGAAATCTGTGGAAATGACATTATCCAACTTTCAAGACTAGACCTTAAAAGACCTTGTAGCTTCCACTCTGGCCCTCTTGGACTGCTGCCCTGGGACTGCAAGGGCAACCAAAGAAGTTGGTCTAGCTTACTGAATGAGAAAAGGCCATATGGGGTAGACCTGTGAAACCCCAGGCAGCAGTCAGCACCAACTGCCAGCCAGGTCAGCCAACCTTCAACCAAATAAAGCTGCATAAGTGAGCCCTGGGGGAATCAGCTGAGGAACCACCCAGCTAACCCACAGAATCATGAGAAATAATAAATCACCGTTTTAAGCCATTATGTATTGGAACAGTTTGTTACAGAGCAATGGCTAGCTGATACAACTATGGTAATGTTGCAAATGTCATGTACAGATGATAATTCTGCACTGCCTTGGAACCAATCCCAAATGTAGGGACTTTACAAATGCAACATCATATAAGCATCAGAAACAGGTAAGACCTAAAGGACAGTGACTCTCCACTTGGGGTCAGGGAGAGGAAAGGGTAAAATCACTGAGGACTTATCAGAATCTCTTGGTTTTGTAGGGATTAATCACAGGCTCTGAAGCCAAAAGGTATGGACTTGAGTACTGGACCTGCCATTATTAGTTGAATAACCTCAGGCAAGTCATGTTACCTCTCTGTTCCTTAATTTCTTCATCTCCCAATGGAGATAGAAACAGTATCTCCCCCGAGGTCTGTGAGGATTGAATTAGAAAATATTCATAAGCTATTTTGAAACATACATGGCACCTATTAAAAGCATAATGTTAGCCTTTATTATTGAGAATGGAGGGGGCCTATGCACTTTTTAAGAGTGAATTTAATAATGTAAAGTGATAGCCTATGTTCATGGACCCTGTTCTCCTACACCCTGGCTTTAAAAATCCTAGCCTCTACATTAGGTATCATTGATAAGGTGTCTATCTCTGCTAGAAAAGTTTGGGACAAACAAGAGATTCCACAAAATTGGGACAAACAAGAGAATCCAAGAAATTCTCCATCTATATGGGGTGGGGGGGCAGGGAGAATGGCTCTTTCAAGATTAGAACTTTTTCTCCTATATTACTTCTTTTTTTCTAAGCCATAATACTTTTTTGGAAACAATAATATTTTACATGTATGAGGGTATGAAAATTCTATTTTTATCCAAGGAATCCTGAGTTAAAAGGCTCTACATTGATCAAAACAGATGGAAGTCAACTAGACCATTTATTATTTTCACGTGTATTAAACTCTCAAAAGAAATCTCTTACTGGGGTCACCTGGGTGGCTCAGATGGTTAAGCATCTGCCTTCAGCTCAGGTCATGATCCCAGAGTCCTGGGATCAAGCTCCGCATCGGGCTCGCTGTTCGGCGGGGAGCCTGCTTCTCCCTCTCCTTCTACTGTTCCCCCTGCTTGTGCTCTCTTGCTCTGTCAAATAAATAAAATCTTAAAAAAAAAAAAGCTTAATACTTAAAAAAAAAAAGAAATCTCTTGCTGGACCAATGGTTACCACTCTTAACAGCAGTTGCTAACATCACAGCAGAAAGTGAAGCTTGCAAGAAAAAAATGTCTATGCTAATTTGTTTTCACTTAACTAAATAGAATGAAATTCTTGCAGCCAAAATTTCTTCTGATGCTGAGCCTAGTACAACCTGAATAATTCTCTAAGGCTATGTTATCATGAAAATTGAAATTAAAAACGCTGGCTACATTCTTGAATGGACCGTAGATCTTTTACCAATTCTGAGCACGACTTAGATACAAATGTTATTTTACATTCTTGACAGAATCCATTCCATGTGACCACAGGGGCTGAACATTGCTTCCCTTGCACTTTTTTTTCCTCTCTCACACCTCTTCCACTTCAATGTAAATATTATGAAGCCTCAACTATTTGACTCCACTATGGTGCTAGCCAACCTTAAATGGCAGTGATAGTGTGCTGAACATTGCAACCTGGAATTTTGTGCAGGAAGAAAGAAGTCTGGCCATAAACTGTAGAATGTGCTTAAAAACAGAAATTTAAATTGCAAGTGCCACTCTGGAGCTTCTTTCAAAAAAGACTCTTGGGGGTAATATTAATCATTATCTCATGGTTTAAATGACATCATAGGATGAAGGAGTCTGCTCCGTTATGAATATATTAGGCACCTCTGATTGTTTTTAAAGTCTAACGTGAACTAAAAACACATTGTAGCCAGCACATTTTCTTTTAATTTTTAAATTCATGCATATCCTAAGAGAAATGAGATCCATATGCTTATAAAAATTCATTTACACTTTGCACTTCACAATGTGTGACAGAGTCTTTTTACACATGTTTTAATGTCTTTGTTTACTTTTGAAAGCATCCGTTCTGTGAGAATAAATTCCAAATAATTTGGAGTCAGAACCCAACTGCCATATTCAATCAGTAGACACCTTTCACACACAACTGATAAGGCTACAAACATTTGGAAAAAACCCATGGACTCCCTCTGGAGCAAAGAAGCATTGTTAAGTAAAAAGATGTAGATGGATGCATATGAATGTTACTAAAATAGTAAATTCTAGAGTTACACTTTAAATGTTCTTTTTCCACACAAATTTGAGCATGTGTGCATTTCCTTTAATTAAACTTCAACAACCTGTGAAGATCTCACCTACACTTCAAGCTCCAAAATGGACACCTGATGGGGACAAGTCATTTCCTCTCCTGATGTCCTGAAATGTCTCTTAGGATCTTCCTGAAGGTATTGAGTTGAAGGCTTCTGTGTTCTTTGTGTCCCCAGTGGCAGCCAGCCAGAGGGAGAAGGCAGGAATGGGGGTGGCTTTATTTTTACAAAACTCATTTAATCAGTATGGAGCAGGAAGACAAAGGCCAAAGACCAACATGGCTGCCAATAATCAGCATGCTACAGTCAGCAGGAAAAGCACAGGCTTTTTGGCCCCCTTGAGGTGAACACAGTAGGACAAGGGCTCTGTTTCTGGTCTGTTGACCTGACAGGAAGCATAGTCACATGACATTGATCTAAGCACACTTGGCACATAAAATCTACTTCAACGCAGTAATGATGGCAACCTAGCCGGTCATTAATCCTCACTCGTTTAGCCATAAAATCATGAAGTACTCTTTAGGTTTTGGTGACTGTCCCAGGGCTACCAGCTTTGATTAGTAGCTGACAGTGACACTCCCTTTGATGCTGTTGAAAGTTTCAGGAAATTCCAAGACTAGCATTAGCAGTCCTGAAGGCCTCTGTATTTTTCACAAATCTGATATATAGAAAATATGGTCTGCAGGGCTGTGACATGAATGAATTCACTATAAAATATTGATGGGAATGCACAAAGGACAAGAAGAAAACAACAATAATAAAACTAATCACGACTGACTGACCCAAAGCAAGTCTCTACTCTTTACATATAATCAAATTTAATCCACAGAAGTGCCCCCAGGAGGGAATATTAGTCCCACTAAACAGACAAGTAAACTGAGACTGGTAAGTTTTGTATAAACTTGCCCAAAGCACCACAGTTTCCAGGTGGTAAAACTGAGATTTGAACCTAGTTTTAGCCACCATGTACCCCATCCCTTCCTAGACTACCTTCTGCCCATGGGGTGATTCACAGCTGGTAGGATGAGTTCAGTATATGTAAAAGTCCAGGTTAAAAAATGGTTAGAAAGGAAAAAATCGTAAGAGAGTCTTCCCCCCTTTATTTAGGCTTTTATCCTAAAATAAATAGAAAAGTAAGGAAATGAAAGCCTTTTTCCTTGCTGTTTGCTGCCTCTCTGTAATACATTGACTGTTACTGTAAATGTAAATTGTGACCTTACACGATTAAGAACTTCAAAAATCATTAAAAATGGGTATGTTGCTTAAAATTGAGATTCAAACTCAAATTAATCAAAAACATCAACATTGCACAAATACAGATAAAATCCACCATATTTCCTAAAAATATCAGTTTCGAATAGGTTGCTGTTTCAAATTCATATTTACTTGTTCTGTATTCAGATAATTGGATGTATGTATCTACCAGAGTCAAATTCAGAAGTGAAATTTATTTATAAGGGGTTCTTGAATTCTCAACTAATTTAATAATTCCCATGTGGATGAGCCAAAAAATCCATTTTTCACACAAGCCCAACTGGTCCTTTTTCCTCAGAATCAAAGCGTCTAGTCAATAATTACAATAAGAATATCAACAACAAAAGCGCTCTTCTTGTAAACAGGTATTGCTCACAACCCAGACAAGTTCACCAGAATGATGAATATTTTTGTAGATTGTTAGCTTTGTTTTCCCCTCTATCTTCATGGAACAATGTGTGCTCCCCCTGGTGGCCAGAATGATACCTTTGGCTTCTTAGATCTTCAAGCTAATCTTTTTACACCGTGTTTGCCTAAGGAACGTTTTCTTTTTTTCTTTCTCCTTTGTTTCTTTTTTCTTTTCTTTTTTTTTTTTTAATGTTTCATGGGGTTCTAGGTTCCAATTCAACTTTTCAAAAAAAAATCTACTTCTTTCAATTCATTCAAATATCTCAGTCATTTTTTCCTCCAAGAGATTTCTTGTTAAATCCAAACCAACTAGTTAAAGAATTCTCATTCTGTTGTGTGTTGTTTGGGGTAAAAAAAAATCTTAGGAAGCTAAAACCACATCCACCAGCGACCAGGAGAACTCCCAAAAGTGAACATTATGTGGCTGGTCTAAGAAACTGGAGATAACCCATTGGTCAATATATCTCACCAGAGAAAAAGGAAATAAAATGTTACAGGATGGAAATGTAATTTAAGAGCTGAATGAACACTCGATCAGCTTATTTCATCCTTAAGAAGAAAAAAGACAGTGGAAGCAGCCCAGGTGGTTCAACCGTAGTGCAGCTGAAATTCCATCAGCCATGAAAACTGTAATTGGGATTCCACTTTTGGATTTGGCCAGCCCAATAACAGATGTGTGTTCCGACCAAGATCACAGACTGCTTCTCCTGGAGAAGAGCTCTTTAGAGTGAAACAGGAGTTTCAACCAGTTTCAACTCCAAAGAAGAGACTTGCTTAAATTGAGTATAATTGTTCCAAGTGTTTAGAATTCCCGAGTTGGATCCTGACTAAATGTGTGGTTCTTGTTGTAATGCCTTGAAAAAGAGGCACTGTGATTCCTCCTTGCTCTGGCCTTAAAAAAGAAAAAGAGAAGAAGAATCCAAAAACAGAAGTTTTTTGTTTTGTTTTGTTTTGTTTTGTTTTTTCTAAGTGGAGATCCAATCGTTTGGCTAGAACTATCTCAGCCACGGGACATTTCTTCAGTGAATGAGGCTATAGTTCAGACAGCGAGGTCAAGGTGAAGACCAAATACCATTTTGCGCATAATTCCTGCCCATTAAAAGAAGAGAATCAAGTGTTTCTCATTATGTAGGCTGTCTGGATGCACAGTCCTTTCAACAGAACTCCTCAGGCACATTTTGGCAAGATTCTAAATTCATATTATCCAGCATAACATGGAGCAGGTAGAGTTTCTTTTGAAAAGAAACCCAGGCCAATGTAATTCTAGTTAGGGAAGCTGATGCCAGGAAACCTACAGAGTGCTTTAACCCGAACCACCATTCAATTAAATAAATCCCATCCTCTTTAACAGGAGTCAAGAAACAAGCAAATGGGGAAACACAGTTGTCTATGAGCAAAGTTCATCCATCAGGAGGCTAATTCCATGGGGATTCCAAGTAAATTTGGGACAGGTAAGAAGCAAGCTTATGTCATGACTGGATATTTACATTTTATTCCTATCCAACATTTTTTCCCCACCCCTTTGCCTCTATCTCTCTTTCCCGACCTAGAGAGACAGACTCTCTTCAAAGGAAAGGAAAACTGCATTTGCGAGCTCCTCGAAGCTTTAAATGCCCTTCGGTGATCTGGAAAACAAGTCAGAATGTCTTCAAGAAGGACAAAACTCTGTCTCTTGTCTCTCTGTCTCTTTCCCTTTGGTTTGCTTCCCTTCCTCCTTGCTGATAAACAGCCACCTTTCCCAGAGACATTATTACAACCCATTTGAAGCACTTCCTCCAATAATGAATGCAACAAAATCCTGCCTTTATTCATTTAAAGCTTGAAGCTGGCCCTCTTTACAAATACTGTTTTCAATAAACCCTGTTGATATGCATCCTTTCAGGAGAATAAAGTGAATACAGTGGAGCTGAAGCTGCTGGTATGCAGAGATCAGATATCCAGACCCTATCTGCGTATATATAGCACAGATCCTTGGTGGGCACTGTTAAATAGCACACATACAGAAACAGATTCTGCTGTCTGTATTTTTTTTTCTGGGAAGGATTCATAAAAGACTGTAACAGTGTTCACCTTTAAGGACAGAGATGAGCATAGGAAGAAACTTTCACTTTTCATTTCAATGTTTCTGTACTGCTAGAATTTTCTAACAATACACATATTACTTTCATTCTTTCAAAAAAAAGTTTACTTGAGTGATTATGTCTTTTTTTGTTTGTTTCCTCTTTAGTGCTTCTCTATATTAAAAAGAAATATTATTCTTAAGTTAAAAAAATAAAAGGCAAGAAGAAAGACAAATTGCTTTTGGGAATGACTGTTTCTTAAATTATTCTACCTAACATGGTACTACTTAATTTTATCCTACGTCCCCAGTACCTCCACAGATCTGTAAGCACAGACACCAAAACTGCAATATTCTGATGGGATCTTCTGAAAAAAAATGTTTAAAATTCTGGGTCCCCCATCAACCATTAAAATGACTCTGCTATCCTTCATTTACAGCAAAATCATCTCCAGAGAGATGAAGCAACACCAGTGTCAGTCCTCCTCTAGGCCAGGTCACCATAGGTGTCACTGCACTGGATGGTGCATTTCATAGACAAGACCACAGAGGCTCAGAGGTCACAGCCTCAGTGGGTCACACTACAGTGGAGCAGGGATTTAACCCAAGCTCCCTGGGACTTCCCATGGCCCGAGACCTCAAGGCAGAAGGGATGTTGCTGCATATCCCACATGCAATGTCAAAGCCTGCTGGTAGGCACTGTGACTGAATGCTGTCCATGCCCCATGCAAGCTCACACCAAGGTCAAGGAACTCTGAAAGGCCCATCTCCAGCCACAGGATATTGGGAACCACCGGGGACAGATGTGGAATGTGCCACCCTTTGCAGGTGGCATTTACAACATAGGTGCCTTCCAACCTTCCTGGGTGGCTTTTCCCAGCTTTTTCACCCTTAACTCTGGGAGCACAAACACAAAAGTGGGAAATGTCAGGGAAATAGGGATGATGGCAACTCAGAGACAGGCTCAACACAGTTTTCTTTTTTCTTCAGAAAGCAGGGGGATGCCTTCTTCCTGGCCCAGGCAAGCCTGTCCTCCTCCAGGCAGCAAGCATGGAATCATGAAAATCATGAGCATGTAAAGCTCATTTAAGTACATGAGGACAGGCTGAGAGGACTAGTGACTTGAAAACATGCTTCCTTTTCATACTTTATTCCTATTATCATTTTGACCAGATTCTTAACAGGAAATGCCGGCACAGAAGGCTAAGGACCCCAAACTCAAAGTTCCAGCCCCAATCCTGGCTCTCTGATGAGATGGTGTCACCTAGTTTTTGTGCCCAAACCCCACAATTTGTAGTTAGCTGTATGGTCCAGAGAAAAGAAACCAAATAGCTAGTCTTCAATGTTCCTACCTATAAAGTGGAACTTTTTTAAGGCCAAAGCCTTTGAAAACCTGGAAACAAAAGTTTCTATATGGAAAAAATCAGATACTGTTTTGTAATTAATACCTTCAGTGGGTATGATTGCAACGAGATATAATAAAAATAATTTCCCCACTGGTCCCCTCCATTAGTCCGAACAGACAGCTCCCCTTATAAGCAAAACCTTCAATTCAAAAATGTCTTCTGAAAAAAAATATATCTTCTGTCAGTTTGAGAAAGCCAAATGCGGAAAGGAAAAAACAAAACAATTAGCCAGAGACCCCTGTGTATTTAGAAATCCCTAGATGGTTTGGTAGCCTGGGATAATTTTCTTTTGCTTTCAGAACGTTAGAAATGTTCCAGGAAAGTCCTCATTGCTGCTCACTGTCTTTTGCCCACTTTGTTCTTCTAAGAATCAGCCTCCTGTTAGCATGATTTCTGCACAGTGCCTCTCTTCCCTGGAGTTTCCTGGGGCAGAGCCCTGAAAATGTTCCTCCTTCGCCTCCTCCTTCACCTCCTGCCCAACCCAGGCTGCTAGTGAATAAACCATTCAAATAATGTCACCTTAATAGTGTTCATGCTGGGAACTGAGGGACTAGAGTAGGTGAGGTGGACCTACACAACAATGCAGATTGGACACAGACTTGCTCACCCTTACGAAGCATTCTCCAGATGCTTTCCTTTATTCAAAGGCAGCCACGTTTTAACAAGGTGATGTCACACTCTCACCAGTGACATTTTTATGACTACAAAAATTGCAGTTTTATGTCCAGAGTCCCGCCACCAGTGCGCCTGAACTTGGAAGCAGTGAACAGCTCTCGCATCCAGCTCTAGAAGAAAATTTCTGGGTTTTTCTGTCCCTCATCCCCTTGCAAACCAGAAGCCAGATTGCACCTTTGTACCCGGAAGCAGTTTGTGGTTTAAATTAACAAATGTGCTGACCCCTGAAAACTGAAAACAGTGCTGATGCATTTACATTGTGTTAAATTCCCTCCTGTTAGGTGTGTAAGGGTGGGAAGGAGCACCTCTAGGGCATGCAGTTTTGAGAGAAAATACCAATGACCACAATGCCCCCTTCTCCTCCCCCAATCTTCTTTGGGGTGACATCTCAGAGGAAGCAAGGAGAAGCTCAGCCACTAGGCACTGAGAACATACAGATTATCAGACAATATCCTGGGGGAGAGAGAGAAAACAAGATAGTTCAACCGGGTTTTGCTTGGGTTCATTAATATAAAAATATAAAATAAAGGCCATGGCCTCTCTGTCCATTTCCTAGGTTCCAGAACCCTCCGTTAGGGCTGTGGGGCTCCGAGGGGTGGAGACTAAAGAGTCTTAGCTGCAGAGCAAGGACTGACAGGAAGCCCAGTCTGGGGCTCTCCTGGGAAGGCCTTTAGGTCAGGGACACAGTAGAAATGAAGAGAAACGGAGTCACTTATTGTAAAAGACACTAAAGAGAGAGGAGGGGCAGGACCCCAAGAAAGGGAGCACGGTGGCTAGAATGTGAAGGAGAAAGGGAAGCAGGAAGACTACGGCGAGAAAAATTAAGAGGACAAAAGGAAGGCAGGGAAACATGGAGAAGGAAAGGAACCTAGGATAGGAAGGAGGAAGGAAGCAAAGACAAAGGACGCGAGGCAGAGAATGGAAGGGAAGAGGGAGGGAGGGTGCCGAACCACCTTGGGAGAGGTAGGAAAAGACCCTTGAGGCTGGCCGGGCGAGGGAGGCCATGTCGGAGCAAGGATCGGGACGAGGGTGCAACAGTCTAAAGCCAAAATTCAGAGAAGCCTAAAAACCCTGGCCGGTGAAGGAAGTACGGCCGCTGGGCCGGTGGGGAACCTGGGAACCGGTGCGCCTGGGAACCGACGGGGCGGGCCCCTGCGGGCTGGCTCCGGGCACCTCCTCGGCTTGTCCTGGGTCCCGCGCGCGCCACCGAGACTGCAAGGCTGAGCTGCACGCCCCGCTCCGCCCGCCGGTCCGCCTCTTGCTCCGGGCTTGGGCTCAGGAAAAGCGCTGCCCCTAGGAGGTCGAGGCCGGGATGGGCAGTCCGTGTAAGCTACTGAGGCCATCCGGGGCCTTGCCGCCGGGGCTGGACGGCTTCCGATCGGCCACTGCAGGAGGAAGCACAGGGACGTCGGGTCACTGGCTGGCGCGGCTCAGAGTGAGACCCAGAGGTCTGCGACGTCCGCAGATGCGGATGACAACGCGAGGATCCGGGGTTGACACTATAGGGGTTTGGAAGAAGGAAGCAGGGACCCCGAGTCCTCCAAGGACCCCACGCGCGCACTGGCGCCCATCTTTACGGATCCCCTTAAGGGAGCCACGAGTGAGCACAGCCTTGGCCGTGTTGCAAACGCTCCCTGTTAGCAGCCCGAGTGCACTTGCCTTTGCCCCGCACCCTCTCAGTAAAGGAGGTGATGGGCGCTCGGGTCGGTAGGGCAGCCCGGCGGGGAAGGCTCTCAGATCCGAGACCCCCGCCCCCCTCCTTCCACCGCCACCCAGACCCCAGCTGCGCTCTCAGGCCTGGGGAGATGCCAGCGCATCAGGTCCGCTGTGCCCGGAGCGGCCCGGGACGCTCGCGGTGGACCGGGGGTAACAGAGCGGGAAGCGGGTCACCAAAGCCGCCCCTGATAGACGGCCCGCGGCGGTCAGGATCCGTTCGACACCGGAGGCGGCCGCGCTTTAAATGGGTGGCCGACTTCGTTCTGCCCCGCGCGGCCCGGGAACAGAGCTGCTATCCCCACTGCGGTCACAGCACGCCCTGGAGCCTATGGGCCTCCGGATTAAGTGACAGTGAATCTGCCAGATCAGACGGCATTCTGCGCGTTGCTCTATTGTTTAAGGTTTTGGGAAGGGGCCCGAGTTTTGCCTCTGGAAACCAGCAAAGTGACCCCACGATTGCGCAACCTGTTTCTTCTTTCCCAGCCCTTGGCCGCTCAGCTCCTCCTGCAGGAAGCTCAAATAGTTTATACCTAAAGGTGCCCCTTCTCAGCTTTCTTCTTCTCCCCTGCAAGTCCTCCTTTAAAAGGGGAAGCTGAAACGCCTCATTTTGGGATCGGGATATTTCTGGATTTTTTCCCCTGCAGCTGCCCATGGTCCAGTAGCAGGCGCAATTTGCTGTGACTGCGCAGAGCTGCTCCGGATACCCCTGGAACATCTGGTTTCACAGGGGTTTTCAGAGGGGTCTAAAGATCTTTCCAGGGCAGAGTAACCACTCTGCCCTCCCCCTCCTCTCAGTTCTCTTTCCTAAAGGCAATTGTAGGTGCTCAGCCAACGAGGTCTTCTGACCCTTGTTTTCCACCCTGTACTCCCATTCAAGGTGAGGACCTGTTCAGAAAATATCAGAGGAGGTGGCGGTTTCTCAGCTATGGGCCGGTTGCCTTAGACACGAGGGAGAAAATGAACTAGGAAAAAATAAACACGGGGGGGTGGCGCAGAGATAGATTCCACCTGCTGCTGCGTTTTTAGGTCTGTCCACACCAGCCCTCGCCATAGGACCTCTCCCCTCCTTTCCCACCCGCAGGGCCAGAGGCAACCTAAGTGGCTGTGTCATGGGGGCCTCGGAGGCTTGAGCCTGTGGTGTTAGGCGCCCTGCGGGTTCATTTAATCTTAGGGGGCAGGATGGGGACAAGGGTTTTCAAAATATTAGGACTGCGATTGCAGGGCCACTGGGACCACGGTAGGGGCGGACAGAGGCGGGGTCTGAGAAGGGGTCTCCAGAGCCAGGTCAAATGAAACCTGGTTGGCTTTGTGGGTCTCTCACACAAACGCCTGCAACCTAGTGCTCTCTGGCAAAGTACGTTTTCAGGATCGATCCCTCAAGAACTAATCCCAAGCTAATCCCATAAGTGGAACGAAGCTTCGAGTTGAGTTTAAGAAGTATAAACATATTTTCTTTGAGGAATACGCAATATCTTCTAGATTTGATATTCGAAACCTTAGTCTTTCCAAAGCCCCTCTGGGAGGGATTTTAGAACCATGAGGCTTTGATGGTTTCTGAAAACACACTGTAAATTGTAAATACCAGCTGTCTTGCAGGAACCTCTGGTGGGGTCTGTCACTTGTCCAGAGGCTAGGAAGGGGTGTGTGGAGATGGTCCTGCCCTGGCTACAAAAAGAAATTAGATGAGTACTGAGATTCCAAAAATACCAAGTCCCCTCCAAATGTAGATGGGGTGAAACTTTCCTTTTCTCTCAGGCCCCAAGAATTAAAGTTTCCTTTCACAGATGGAAAATGTAAATCATACTTCCTCACCTACAAAATAGGTAGCCCAGCCTTGCTACCCTTTACCAATAAAAAACTAATAAGTAGCAATGCATAATTTGACATTTGATTTGACTTCCCTCAGGGTAACAGTTAATGTTCATTTGCACCTGATTTGGAGGATGCACTGAAACAGATGGATGTGATGATAGACAGATAAAATATTGTATGTGTGTTGTGCATGTAAGCACTAGATGATCAAAAGTATTTGCTTGTTACTGAACATGCATAATATTAAATTGCTTTCGGTAGAAAATTTTTGTTACTGAAAAAAATTCAGTAAATGCTATTCTACTATTCTTAAAAACTGGACAATTAATGATAGTAAATTGTCTTATGGGATAAGTTTCTTTGAAGACAATTTAAGTAATGATTAGAAAAATTAAAGGCAGTGATTCTTATTACTATGTAATTTTTCAAAGGAGGGGAGGAGCAGGGAAGGGGAAGGGGAGGGTCTTTGAAGTCAACTTTTCTGCCAGTGAGAAGGGTAAGACTCCATGACCCAAATAGGCATGTGATTCTCATGATTTTTATGTTTCTGTTCAAACACTTACACTTGTATGCCAGCTTGAGAAATCATTTTCGGTGATGGGCCTGATTTATTCAATGATCATCCACCTAGATCTTCAAAGAACTGTGAAGGTCAGGAAACTAAGGTATTAATTTAATAACTAAGGTAGCTAATTTACTGCTTTGGATTTTGAAAATGGGTGGGACGTTTCATAACAGGAAGCAAATATACTGGTAAAAGGGACATGAATGTCAGGGCCACTGAATGGCCCTGTATTTCTGAAAGAAAGTATCTTCTAAAGAAAATCAGCCACCAACAGATTCCCCCCCCCCATTCACTAGAATTAGTTTAGAATTCTGAACTGTGTGTTTTCACTTTGGACTGTTACCTACACGTCATAATTTGTTTCTAACGTGGAGTCTGAAATGCCTCAGGACAAAGTGGCTCTGTTAGCAAATGATGGCATTGTTCTGAAGATAATGAGTCCTTTTTCCTTAAGTCTTCTTTCTCCCTGAGATCATTTCAATTTGTAGATATGCTTTTCTAATTCAGATGAACCTGCTTAGTTAAATGATTTGATTTGTGTAATGGAGAAGATTCCATTTCTGTTCCTAATTCAGCAGATAACCTCCGTTCTTAAGGAAGCAGTTAGATTTGAGGCGGAGGACCAGACCCTGAGCAAAAGCACGAGGAAGGATTTATGTTTGGGACCCACACCCGCGCTCCAAGACCCTGAGCAAAAGCACTTCTACAGATGAAAAAGATCCCTCCAACTGTCCTGAAATGTAAAGTGTAAAGGAGTTCTAATTCTCAGTTTTTGTAATTTATACCCCAAGATGTTTATGTTCTAGAAAAAGTGAAAAGAGAAAAAAAATTTCCCTCCACTTGACTGTTATTGATGGCATCTTAATGCCTCCTCTCTCTTTCTCTCTCTCATCATGCTATTGCATCTCACTGAAACTACGTGGAAATAAAGCTTTTTGCCTGGATGTCACATAGAAGAAGCACCCTCCTGTCCCCTGATTACCCAATGCCACTTGCCCCCAATGTCCACCTTGGTAGGTGTGAGGAAGATCAGGTGGTAAAGATCCCTTTGTAATCTAGAACATCCCTCTGCCCCACACTGCCCTCCCAAGTTATGCTCTGTCTCCTTCACTGCCAGGGCTGGGACCCTGACTTCTTCCTTTTCTATAGGGTTGTAGAAGTTGCAAATTTCTGGTGAGGAGAACCTAAATGCAGGAAGGTTTGAAATTAGCAAATCCAGCCCTTGTTCACCAATGAGGAAAATGAGACTCAAGAGCAAGTGAGCTATTCCCAAGTTATAAGAAAAAAATAGAACTCAGAGGGCAGTGTAAGAAGATGACCCTCACACTGCTGACCATCAGTTAAATACCTCAAATCTGTTAGTGGACTTATCAGGGAGTGGATTCATGGAGGGAGAAGAGGAAGGAGAACTTCCAGCTACATTTCCCACAGGAAGACGGACCCCAGATCACACAGAGTTCAAGAGTCTAGACTTGGGGATACATGATTGAAATGCTCTCTCCATTTCCCAAAGCACATGTTTAAGAAAATGAATCAAAGATCAGGGCCTGGAAGGAGGGATGGAAGGAAGGAAAGAAGGGAAGGGAAGGGAGAAACGAAACAGAGACGCAGTGCCTAGAAAAATCCAAGTTTAGTCCACCACAGAAGGCAAAGCTCTGCAAGCCCCAGAAAGGTGAGCCTGGATGGTGCTTCTGAATCCTTCTGCAGATGGAGAAACTGAGACCCAGAAAGGAGCAATAACTTGGTCAAGGACACAAAACTAGATTCAAACCTAGGAGTCCTGTTTGCCAACCTGACCCTCTTCCTTCTTTCTCCGTACAAGTCAGAAGGGACAGTCCTGGGGACTCTCAACTGTGCCTGCCTTTCTAGGAACAGGGCATACACCTGTTATAAATCAGTCTGCTCCAAGAGGCTAGAGGCTTAGGAAGGATTTATGCCTGGGACCCACTCCAGCACCCCAGCTCTCCCCTCTTTCTGTCCGTCTCTGTCTCTGTCTCTTTGACTCACCATGCCCCATGCTTACACTCCTCCCTCGCACCCTTCCTAACCTTAGAACCATTCATCCGACCCCCTCCCGGCCCGGGCCCCTCACCTTCCCGGCTGGGATGCTTGAAGGTCATCGCTGCGGCCAGTTCCCCACCGTGGACTGTGACGCCGGCCCCGGGAGGCGCCAGCGGGGGCGGCTGCGCTGGCGGCCATGGCGGGCCCGGGGCGAGGTAGCCGCCGGCGGGTGCACTGTACACGCCGTGCTGGTTGGAAGCCGGGTAGGCACACGCCGGCAGGAAACCGCCTACCGCAGGGAGTCCAGAGGCCGACTGTAGGGATCGAGGACAGACCATCAGCAGCAGGCGGCCGGGCAGTCTTCCCCCGCCCGCGCAATTACTGAGCTAGGGAATCCTCATTTCCCCCTGCGGTCCCCTCCATTATCCCCGCGCGAGGCCTGGCCTCTCGTTTTCGCAGTAAGGACTCTGGCAAAGTGATTTCCACGCAAATTGTTATAAATAATAATAAGAGGTGAGGGGGGTCATGGTGTCCACCAACTGGGATTTAGAAGAAGGGAGTCATCTCCCATCTGTGTTCCGGGTTCCAGCTTTTTTTTTTTTTTTTTTTAACAGAAGTATCTTGGCAAAAAGCAAAGTAATCGCCTGGACAGCCAGCCTCCCCCAAACTAGCGCACTTGAGAAAAGGAGAGAAATAGGTTGGCGCAGACGCTCACTGGCCGGGCAGCCAGACACACCAACACGTTCCCTGGCCCGAGGGAGTTTTCTCTTCTCTTTCTCTCTCCCCTCATCCACCAACCCTCCCCCTCCCCCAGTTAAAGACACCTCCTTCCCCTACCACTCAGTTACCTGAGTGTATTTAATGTCCGCCTCCAAGGCAGGCTTCTCGAGACCATTCACTGCTGGAGTGGCCGGGAAGGCCGTGCGGTTCACGCTGGCCCAGTCTTCCATCTTGGGGGAGTAGGCGGCACCTTCGCTCCCAGCCAGGGCCCCTGCGGGGACACAGGATGGATTAGAAGGGACATCCCAATCTGTGCTGGGCACAGCCGCAGTCCAGACGTTTCCACACAAGCCTACAAGCGCTGGGCTCATATCTGAGCGGGTGGCGAAGGGTCCTCAGGAAAACCTGAGATACTCAAAACGCTCAGAGAGCGATCAGAGGCAGAGGGGCAGCTGGGAACTGGGTTTTGCTTTCATTCCTGGTAGGGCAGAGGGAAGAAAGTCCTGCTTCACGTTCCTCCCAGCCTTCGACCCGCTTCCCACGAACGGTAAGTCTCTGGCAGTAGGTGGCCTGTAGGGCCGGGGCTGGGCACAATCAGCCAAGGTGCCTTTCCACTGTCCAGAAACAGCGACCAGAAAGGTCCAAGTTCAAATCCCCAGCAGGCTTGTGAGAATTACATGGGTTTCTCAATCTCAACAGGTATCTGGAAGGATATGCTGAACTGCCTCTGGAGACATCCCAGGTCTCCCAAAAGAGGCAACAACCCAGACACCCGCCTGCGTCCCAAGCACATGTATGCTCCTGGAGCAGGTGTGTGCACAGGTAACTGAGAGAAGACTCCAGATTTGAGCGCTGACCTGATGAGGTCACCTCCCAGCCAACTGTCCACTGATCGCACCATGGGGAGATTTGGCCCAGCAAATGGCCCAGGGTTTTTGAGTCACCAGGATAAACAAAGCTGTGCCCGCCCCCGGCCTTGGAGGAGCACCCCACTGCCACTTGAGCTAAGCATTCAGTTTCCTTCAAGCCTGCCCTCCTCTGTCTTGGGATAAGGTAAGTTTTGCTTCTTACACACGCAGAGTCTGCTCACTTAAGAGCACACAATTCCCTGGCTGGTTGTTGGGAGCAGGGGCACTGTGAAGAGATTGGGGACTCAGTCCCAACCCACAAAAATTCTTTTTGAGTCCCGAATCAATGCTGCCCCAAACTATCCTCCCTCACCCTTTCGCTCCCTCCTACCTCTGCCAAGAAAGAGGAATGACAGTGTGCTGGATGAAAATTGCAGGCAAAGGGCAAATCCTTGCGACTTTTCACCCCAGGATGGCTGCAGCCCCGGGGCACTGACAAGGGAGATCCCAGCTCCAGGAGCTGCAGGGCTGCTGGGCCTGCTGGAGATACAGGCCATTTGACAAGACCTGCCAGACAGCTCCCCTGTGCTCTTTGACTCAAAAGAGTCTATGGGCCTGGGAGGAACAGAACCCTTTGGGGAATGTTGAGGAAACCCGAAAGATCGGGATCATAAGAAAGGGTCGCAGGACTGACTCTGGTTTGTTTGGCTTAGATCTGGTGATAGGGTTTTGCATACTTTTTGCAAGAATGAAAAAGCGCAATTTCAGGCCTCTGAATTTGTGGTCGGCGATTGCTCTTCCATTTGGGAAATATTTTCCATATTTGTCATAAAAAGTTCAAGATGTCCGAGGACTCCCACAGAAGGCCCAAGACCCTCAGTCTCCCTGGCCAGCCCTGCACCCTCCCTTGAGCCAAAACCGGTCTGAGGAGGATGGCAAGTGTGACCCTTTGCCCGCATGTCCGCCCCCCCACCTCCAATCTCCAATTCAGCCCTCTTCAGGAACGCTACAGAGGGCCACTGAGACTGACCTGTTTGCTCCATAAACGTCCGAATGCCAAGGATGTTGCTGACCGAGTGCGCCGAGGGCCATGAACGGGGTATGCTGACGTGGCCTGCTGTGCCCGGGACCCCGTGGTGGCTGCCCATCTTGGCGCCCGTAGACGACACAGGGCTGGGGTAGGGATACTGGTAGATATGGTTGTAGGGCAGCGCCGGCTGCGGCGGCGGCTGCTTGCTCGCCTCGTAGGGCCCAGGCTGCGCCAGGCTGCCAATCTTATTGCGCAGGATTCGGCTGATGGAGCTCACAGAGGGCACGTTGTACTTGTCGCAGACGCCATCGGCCAGCAGCCGGTCGCGGATCTCCCAGGCAAAAATGCCAGGGTCGCCCTGCTTATAGTCCCGGATGTGCTTGACCACGTTGGGGGTAGTGACGCGGGGTTTGCTGCCCCCGATGGCCCCGGGCAGGATGGAGCCTGTCTCGTTGTAGCGCGCCAAGATCTTGCTCACGCAGCCGTGGGATACGCGAAGCTGCCGGCTGATGTCACAGGGTCGGATGCCCAACTGCGCCAGCTCCACGATGCGCAAGCGGATGGCGTTGGGCAGGGGGCGGCCGTTGACGAACACGCCGCCCAGCTGGTTCACCTCGCCGTACGTCTGCTCTGCGGACGCGCCGGGCGAGAGTAAATAGAAGGGAGAGAAAACACCGGCGGGTTAGCCAAAAAGGGTGGCCACACCAGGCAAAGGGCCCCACCAGGCGCACCTTGGAAGGTGATCGGCGGGCGGGTCCTCAGAATCTCGCAGTGCGAGCAAACGGACCGGATCCGGCCTCTAGGAGTGGGCGCCCGCGTAAGGGCTGCGGAGGGGGACGCCGGGCGCTTCAGCCCTGTGTACCCTTTCTGGACTTTTGACGCGCCTAATTGGCACATCCCCTCCTGCGACACACCGAACTCCCCTCCCCAACCCCCGATGGCTTGGGGCGTGCGGAGAACGCGACTTGTCAGGGACCCGGGACCTGCTCTCCCAAGGAGAGCAGGCGAGAGGAAAGGGGGGTGCCAGGACCCAACCCGCCTCGTCTGCCCGCCCGCGCCCCGCTTACCGCTCGCCCCTTACCCATAGCGCGCGGGCCAGCCAGCTGCCTGGAGCCGAGGCGGCCGGGACTGGGCCCGGCACAGTCCGGGAGAGCTCGGGCGCCGCCGCCGCGGGAGAGGCATAGAGGGAGGGCGCGCGCGAGTCGGGAGCCGCGGCGGCCGGGCCGCGGGCTGGAAACGCGCCGTGCGCCGCCGCCGAGCGCGCAGCCGCCCTCCCCCTGGCCCGTCGCCGCCGCCGGGCGCTCCCAGGACACTCTCCACGCCCGCGACCCCAGGCCTAGAGTGAACTTCATCCGATTAGGAGAAATTCGTCTGACCGGGAGGCTGCAGCGTGCGGAGATCAATTTGACGTGTCTTCCACGTCAATCTCGGCAGTCACGCCGGAGACGCGCGAGTTGGCAGCTCATTGGTTCCCGTCACTGCACCCCGGCGCCCCCCTCCCGGGCCTGAAACTTTACCACCTCCTCCTGCTCTCCTCCCCCCTCGGCCCTCCTCTGCAACCCATCCCCCTACACACACACACACAGACACACACACACACACACACACACACACACAAGTGCTAATCTCAGCCGGACCTGGGACCTTCCACTCTCTTTGGCTCCCCTCAAAGCCCCTTATGCCTCCATTTTTGAGAATGAGGTAGTCGTTCCAAACTGATGAGTATTTATTAGTGCTACTATTAGTACTAGTACTAGTTTTGGTTTTAGTTTTATTACTACTTCCACCAATATTACCATTAAGATATCAGAGGGTAAAAGTTGATCATAGCAAGGTTAGTGAATGGCTGCCTCTACCAGCCCCTCTCCGCCGGCGGGGCATGGGGAGAGTGGTGCCAGTGCCCCAGCTCCGGGCAAGGGTGCGTTGTGGTGAGCGTTCAGCGTAGTGCAGGGTGCTTGGGGGGGGGGGCGGGGAGAGCGATTTGCGGTTGTACAGACAGACTCCTGCTTGTCTCATTTCCCGACGACACCCCAAACCTGATCTCAGGGAAATCTTTACAAGATTTAATTGCCACCCACTCCACTAGGATAGTGGTGTGATTTCAGTAATGTTAAAAGGGTACATTTTAGATTCTGTCTCTCTGTGGACAAGTCCACCCACCACACTCATTTCTGATAGGTGGCACAGGACACAAGTCCGAAAGTAATTGTGAATTGCTGCGCCCAGGAACAGGGATTCTTCAGTCTCTGGACCCCAGGCTTGTCCTGGTGGCCTGGCCTTTGGGAGGTTGCACACCATTGCTTCCCCTCTAGGCCTAAATGACAGTTCCTTTCTTCCAGGCCACGAACCCCGCATTCTTCCTTGCTCAGGCTACCTAACCTCATCTTTCACAGAGCATCCGAGGCTTCCAGGGGTCCTCATTAAGTCACTGAATGGTTCTTTTGCCCTTATTTGTAGGGGTGCTTGCACAACCCTGAACTCTGGCCTTAGCATTAACCGTCAATTCTTCTCCATTTCTAACTGTGTCAGTGCAGTGCCTGGTTCTGGACTTCCCAGTCTGGGTTGCCAACCATGGCAGTCCCAGAGGGAGTCTTGCACTGGGGTCCAAGAGATAGCAGATGTGGAGGTAGAAAGCTCCCGATTTTGCACCGAACTGACAAGAGGAGCCCGGGACCTGGGTGGGAGTTTTGAGCTTGGGGTCAGTGAGTGCCAAGGGCATTGGCAGAACTGGCAGGAGAGGAGGGGCACCTAGGAGGGAGCGTTCAGTTCTCCAGATTCCCAGCTCTCCTCAGGAGACAAGAAGATTCCCCTGTCCCCCGTTCCCAAAGATTCTAGAGCTTGGGAGCCGGCGGAGAGCTGTGTACTGAGCCCGAGCAGTGATGCTGCCAGAGCCACACATGGACCGGACCAGCGCAGCTGAGGGAACAGGCGATCCCCTTACCCTCCGCTACCGGACCAAAGAGCAGTCAACAGCTCCTAGTCAACCTTTCGAAATGTGTCGATTAGGAGAGCCTGAGCTGTGTACCCTGGGCTCTCCAGAGAGCGAGGGGCCCAGGCAAGAATAATCCCTGGAAAAAGAAAAACCAGGTTCAAAAGAGGGGAGGTCTCTCCCCTCCCACTGCACGGAGAACATAGTGCAGTCTTGGGCTCTGGGAGCCTCAGGGAGGCCACGGGGATGGGGAAGAGGACAGTCAATGCTCTGGTGAGAGGTGGGTAGGGTGGAACTATTTGGAAGACTAAGCCTGTTCACTACCGTGCAGGGTCGGGTTACCGAAGGGGGGAAGGGGGCGGTTTGGATTAAGGTGGGTGCACAGAGCAAGGAGCTCTGCAAAGCCTCGGAGCAGAGAACTGAGCACACACAGGATGCGGGAGTGTTCAGAGGCCGCAGGGAGTGGCATGCGCACCACCCCCCTTAGTTCTCTCCAGGTAGTTTGGAACCTGTTAGCCTCTAATCTAGATTTTCATTGCCTGGATTTCAAGTTGGGCGAAGGAAACCAAAAAACATTGGTTCCTAGACCTGGGAACCACAGCATCCATAACCCAGTGCCCCTCAAAGACCAGGTAAAGCAACTAAAGCCATTTTTTTTCTCCTGTAGAAGAGGAGTGACATGCACGCTCAGAGAACAAATAAGGTCAGAGGTGACACGGTGAGAGCTGGTTCGCAACCGCCCTATCAGGGGAACATCGCCCCACCTCTGCTAGTAGAGCGCTGGACGCTGGCAAGGAGGTGCAAGGAGGTGCAATCCAGGAGAGCATCTTCTGCTCATTCCCCCGGGGCCAAGGCCGACGGGGCTGGGGGAGATGGTTGGAGGATTGCACCGGGGAGTTCTTTATGGTGTCAGAGCCCGCCGACCCTCACTTCACATCCACATCTCCCTCCCACCCCATCCCTCCAGCAGACAGCTGCTTGCTGCTGGGACCACACAACGCTAGCCACAGTCTGCTCACAGCCCGGCCCCCGAAAAAGCTTACAGTTTGTCGCCCCCTGTCGGCCTCAGGCTGGACTCTGCAGGTTCCCGCGGCGGGCTGGGCTGGGGGCGAGGTAGTCCAAAGGTGGGATTGTTGAAGAAAAGAAAGGAAAGGAAACGTGTCTTCCACTTCCCTTGGATGCAGGTTGGTGTCCTTCACGACCGAAGGGACGGCAGCATGGTCGGCGCTGAACCCACAGAGGTAAAAAAAAAAAAAAAAAAAAAAAAAAAAAAAATCTCTGTTCCATGTGTATGTGTATGCCGGGCTGGGTTTGGCTTGGTTGTTTGGAGCGCCCCGGGCGCAGCCTGCAGCCATGTGAAGAACGGTTCCCAGGGGCTCGGGAGCTGCCTAGCTAAGGGCGCGTGCCGGGACCTGCGATTTGACGGGTCCAGCTAGGGCTGGACGCCCTGAGGGGCGAAGGACGGATTCGAGGGTCTCCGAATGGCCTCGGGAACTGACCCAGATTTCCCAAGGCAAAGTGAAAGGAGAGGCAGACTCCGTGCCAAAATCGTGAGTTAAAGATGAGGCAGGAAGAGAGTGCCTGCCCCCCGCCCCGCCCGGGGGGATTGGAAGCTGGCGGCAGCAGGAAGGGTCGTTCAGGGTCATCCTTGGAGTGACAGTCACGCCTGCTTTATGTTTCTTGCGTCGCTTTAATTTTTGGTGGGACTCTCTCAGGGAGCCATTTGGGTGCAAACGAAACGTGCCAGTCGCAATAGGCCAGGGTGTTCCCGGGAGCCACGTATTTCATAGTCTTCGGGAGAAACCTAAACACGCCCATGAAAGCCCGACTCGGGTCCCGCTGAGCTGAAGAAGCAACCTCGGGGCCAGACGCGCCCAGGCTTGCCTTTCGGTTCTGCCAGGAAGAACCCAAGGGCGGGAAACACAGGCAGCATCCCAGGAAGGCCCTGGGCAGAGCCTGGGCCTAACGATCAACGGCGGTATCCAGCAGCCTCCCTCCAGAGACGCAGAACCAGCGCAGGCTCCGAGTGAGCAGGGTCAGAATCCTGGGTCTTCCTTCCCACAGCCGGCCTCGGGCCTGCCGAGCCTGCAGGTGCTCCCGCCTGTGTCCGGGTTCAGCCCAGTCCCCGAGTTTTTGCTATGATTTTAAAAGCTCTGTCAAATCGAATTTTTTAATTTTCTTTCTTTTTTTTTTTTTTTCAAAAAAGTAGCGCAGGCTACAAATGCACTTTATGCACCAGGTTACATTGTGCTCCCTTCCTTCCCCCCTCCCACGCACAGATTTGCAAAGGAGATCTCACGCATCACACTTAAAAAATACGAATGCTAAGAAATGGCTAGCTGCAAGGAGATACATGACACGAAGAGCTGACCCCTAAGAGGGAATTGTAAATCCTCCGCAAAAGTGAGAACAGCAGACTAGCTCGTCGGAACCGGGAATGTGAGATAATGGCAATGAAATGGAAGGGGGGTGGAGGATAAGAGGAAGGAGGACTCAGGGCTGAATCGGCTCCTTTGCGGGTGGTCCCCCCCACCCAGGGCTGGGCTGGTGCGACCTCCCCACCAAGTGGACTCACAGGGAAGGGGGGTGGGGGAGTTGCGCCCTGCACCTGCCGCTCCACTTTAGGATAGACACTCCGCAAATCCAAATGGAGGGTGTTGAAAATGGTGCCAATTAGTATTAAAATAAGAGGCCCAAGAAGAAAAAATGCCGTCTTCTACCCCGTTCCCGCCACTTGTTTCCACTCGGCCTGCTGGTGATCAAGGTGGGCTTGAAGTTCTTTGACATGCCTCGCATTTTATTTGCTTTCCTGGAAATGTTTATTATCGAAAGCAGGTCAAGTCGGCAGGGGGGGCGGTGGAGAGCCATGTCTGTCTACACTGGCTGCTGTTGGAAATGCAAGGGGAGAGAAACAAATTTTTTTGTCACTTTCCTAAAATGAAAGAAGAGATGAGTATTTTCTGCGTGAATAACAAAACAGTCCCCGGATTCCGTTCAAAGAGGTGGAAAAAATCGAAAAACATCTGCCATAAAATTCCCACAAGAAATAAACACGGATAAATTGAGCGTGGCAAATGAAGATCTAAGATACTTTCTATCCTGTGATGCAGACATCTAACTACTCCATTTGTAGCAATCCTTTTGGAGTAGAAACATTTTAAATGTCACATTTGGGTGATAAAAATAAACTATAGGGGGGCGCCTGGGTGGCTCAGTCGTTAAGCGTCTGCCTTCGGCTCAGGTCATGATCCCAGGGTCCTGGGATCGAGCCCCGCATCGGGCTCCCTGCTCGGCGGGAAGCCTGCTTCTCCTCCCTCTCCCACTCCCCCTGCTTGTGTTCCCTCTCTCGCGGTGTCTTTCTCTGTCAAATAAATAAATAAAATCTTCAAAAAAAAAAAAAAAAAAAAAGAATGAACATAAAAAATAAACTATAGGAAAACCGTGCCATTTGCAGGAAGGAATGGTTTCTTTGAACCTTCTGCAGGAGCAACGTCTTTGTCATTCTTGTATGTGTTCAGATAGGCACCAAATCCAGGGTTTCCTTTATTCTTAAATCTCCCTCGTTTCCCTGGCTATGGTCATGTCAGATAAGCTTCGACATCCATTATAAAATGACCTATACTGTTTAATTGGATCTATTTCATTTTATTCCACCAACATAAAATCCTGCACAGAGCTTCAGGCACTGGTCAAAATTCCACCTTTGCAGTGAGCTCTCAAAAATGTTTATGTGACAGTGCTAAAAGTCTAAACAGTAATATTAAAGTGGAAATATTTGGGAAACTTAAAATGTCCATGGGGCATATCTCCTGTGAAGAGTCTGGGTACTTGGAAAAGGAGAGATCCAGGAATAGCCACATGGGTACAAAAGATAGAAGTGATAGTTTTGAAGGGAAGCGAGAGGGTGATGGCATGCCTGCCTATAAGACGACTTGAGTAGGCAACAGTGGGCAAGGGTTTCCTCCTGTCTAGAGGATGCCCTGGTAAATCAGACATGCTCTGCTGCAAATATTGACACGTCTGAGACGTTCATACTGGCCAGCCTAATTGGAACCAGCTTGAAGTGAGCTGCCCTTGAATGCTTTGGAAATTTCTCTTCCTCCGTGGACATAGAACCTGGATGTGAATGAGGCTGTGGAAACTGAAGAACAAGAGGAGAGCCCTTTTTCGGGCTTGAATTAAAGACAATGCCCAGCCAGTCCGGTTTACCTGAATTTGTCTGATTTCTTATAAAAGACCAGTCCTCTTCAATCTTCAGTGTGTGTGTGTGTGTGTGTGTGTGTGTGTGTGTGTGTGTAATTCAAGTGCTGGATACTGGGTAGTGAAGAGGTTTTGCAGAATGATTGTTGTAATAATAAGCTGGGCACAGAAGAGTAAAGAACGCTGAAACCTGCTGTGAGATTTCTTAACTTCCCCTAAGGCAGATGGACACTGAAGCAGGAGTCCTGGCCCCATTTTGTTTACCTATTTCTTGCATGCTTAAAAATTATCATTCATAGTTAGATGTTACTGACTTTATTTTTTGTATCCCCCATACTGCTTAGAAACGTTGCTATTTTGGAATAAAAGCTTTGTTCCGTGGTTGTGGATTTGTCTGTAGCTCAGAAGTCTTGAAGGCCTCTGGAACTGCATATTCTCAAAGTAGGATCTCCATGTTCACTTCATTTTTCATATGCATATTCTGATGTTATTTCTCCCCACAATGCCGCTTAAATAATTTTCCTTGTCAGACATCAAGTGTCCTTTATGCTGAGCTTTCTTTCACGCACAAATGAGATTTTTACTTGTAACTTTTTACTGGTCACTTGTAGCTAATTACTGCTTGATAACTTTTTCTGTCTAATTGCTGCAATATCCCCATGCCTGCTACATATATATATATATATATATATATATATAATATGTCCACAGCTTGGTGATGGTTTTGATTTTCTCCGCCCCCCCCCCCCCCCCCGTGTATGGGCTATGGAGTTTTATTGAAGACCCGTAATGCCTCCGGTTTTGATTTAGTGTTTTGGAGTTTGTGATCTCATTGCCCGGTATGGAAAATATTAGACAGGGTCTGCAGATTGTATGCAGGAAAAGACCCGCATCACGATCGTGAGCTGAGTGCTCGTCCCCAGTGCTGAAATAAGCCGACTGCACAGCTATCTAGAATCAATGTTCAGTTTTTATGCCTTTGGATGAAGACCACTTCAGCCAGTCCTGCTTATGCAAAAAGGGTTCTTGAAGACACTGCTTCTCCCGGTGGCTGCACATTAGAATCACCAGGAAGGGGGGAAAGGGGGGCAGAGGAGGGGAGCTTTAGAACATTTGATGCCTGAGTCCCACCCCCAGAGATTCTGGTTCATTGTTGGGGTGCAGCCTGGACGCCAGAATTTTGAAGAGCTGCCCAGGTGATTCTAATGTGCATTTAAGTTTTGGAATCTCTGCCTTAGGGAAGGGACTATAGAATATGATGCTTCTTGCTTTGCCACTGTTTTCCTGGATCTTGACACAGTGAAAACACAGTGAAATCCACGTCTAAAACATCTATCCTGCTCATTTTTATACGGTGTCACTCTGGCTCTTGGAAACAGCTGAAAAGGAAGACTGCTGCCTCTCAGTCTGTTTGCTGCTCTAGGTTTGCTGTCTTTTAAAACAAGAACCCTCTGTCTCCCTGTCCCACACAGGTGATCACAACCTCCTGGTTAAGTGTAACCATCTGCACAGTGAGCTGGGGGTGGGGGCCACCCTGGCGGGAGCAATTGACAGCCATGCCTGTTGAAGAAGATGGACTTTGAGAGAGGTGGCAATGAATCAAAAACGCTGGCCAAAGAGAGTCAGGATATTTGCACTGTCCAAGGAAGTGGGAGTCCAGCTAGACTTTTAACATTGTATCCTAGACACCTAACATAGCTGAACAAACAAAAGGCTCAAGCTTCTGGTAGCATCTAAGAAACACTGAATCTTCGTTTCATGTTTTTATGATCATTGCTCTTATGGTTAGCATTATCTGATTGCCGTGCATTTAGGGTAGGACAACTTTTTTACAAAGGCTCTGGCGGTGTTGCATTTTGGATCTCAGCGTTGCTTTCTCACAAGATTGCTGTCTTGGGATAACAATAGAAATGTTGATATCAGGAGAGGGTAGAAAGAGAGGAGGGAGGAGGTAAGAGAAGGAGAAATACTTCATGGATCTTCTTTTAAGTCTTAGAAATCAATTAAAAGAAAACTTCATTTTTATTAACCTCACATTGGTAATAAATGTTAAGATTTAGCCTGCTTTATTTGATTTGATTTTTATTGTTTTATAAGCTCATACATATTTCAAAATAGAAACTGCATTTCATTTTTAAACAAGTTCCAAGAAAATCTGAGAGTGAGTCCGTTGCTGCAGGATCTAAATGTCTTTGACTTTTAAAGTGCAGGTTTTAAAGAGCCTTTTTAGCTATAAATTTTTGTTTCTAAGCCACTGCCACAACTAAGAACAAATACACTACTTTTTGTGGGGCTTTTAGGTCTTGTTTATTTTTTAAAATCTTACACAGGCACCTCTTGAGGAGACCTTAAAATGTATGTTTTACAAGTATCAATCTTGTAAAAAATTCCTTATATTCATCTACTTTAATAAGATTATCCTGTTTATACTGTGTTCTAAGATAATGTTAAAATAATTTAATGGTACATGAAAATGAATAATAATAGTAACAATAAAAACTAAAATGCTCTTAAAGTGATCCAGCATTTCTCAGCAACAACCAGAAGCTTAAAGGTTACAGGATTGTAAAAAGGCAGTAACAGATGCTGAACACGGACAGCTACAAGACTGTAGACCCTACAAACGGATAT
Organism: Zalophus californianus; assembly: GCF_009762305.2. Classification (NCBI taxonomy): domain Eukaryota; kingdom Metazoa; phylum Chordata; class Mammalia; order Carnivora; family Otariidae; genus Zalophus; species Zalophus californianus. Next base: position 93,233,677 of record NC_045602.1, read on the forward strand.
GCTGAGAAAATGAATTTTGACAGGGTTTCTAAGCACTGAGAGGTTGGCAAAGTGGATAACTGAATTAATAGCCTCCGACTAGGAAATACTCAGCATTTGGAATATTGCCTCTTGACAGGCCAGCAGGCGAGAGATTTGCTCCCCTGTAATGCGGCAGCGCCAGAGGTGCCGTCCATTTCTCTTTTTGTAATAACACCTCTGGTTGAGCCAGAAGTCTGCTTGGTTTCATGTCTCTTCTGTAATTACGTTTCACAAAATACAACCCAGGTCATTTTGCGAGGAGCTGGTCTTTGCATGTGTGGGACATGTGTTCATGTTTGCAATGTCAGCCAACTGATTTGGGCAGAACAAATCTGGCACTTTCATCTTAGTCTCTCTTTAAACTAAGGCGTAGGTAACTCTGGAAGAGGGGTGGTGGAATTGGCTGGGGCTTGGGGACCAGCAGAGCTTTAATTTGGATGAATAGCCTTAGGTGCAGTTTGATGGCGGTTTAATGGCATCATAGGCTTGAGGTGCTTCTGTCATTTTAGGCTGTACTCACCCTGCCCTTCATCAGAGAGGGAATGGGGATTTAATTTGATGGCTCTCTGTTCTCACTGTGCCTTTAGAGCTTTTATTTGTGTCTCTAATATTTAAGCTGATGGGAAGGTTGGGGAAATTTATGATCAGATGTGATTAGAGCTACTATTCATGGCAGGATCGTGTGTTTTTAATTGTGGAGTTGGCGCAGAGGGTCTATACATCCTCTTTAAGGCTCACTATCTATTGGATCAAAAATGCACATGCACCTCAAACTCAGAAAATGACCTGGCTGCGGAAAGCACAATATTGATGAGTCTGGGCCTTTTATTAGTTCTAAAGTTCCCGTTGGAATCCAGGCTTTACCACTTACTGAGACCTAACCCCTTTGAGTCTCTGTGGGCTCACCTACAAGAGAGGGTCATAGTAAGGATTAACTATTCCAACCATGGAAAATGCTTCACAACAGGAGGTGGTTAATCAGTGGCTATTGTTCTCATTACATTATTTTTCCATATTTTTAAGAAACTAATACATTTTAATTTTTGTCTCTTTTATATGACATCTGTTAGACATGTAGTGGGTGATTTGCTAATAGAAATATTTATAAATCAAGCTGTATTAAATTGTGTCTTCAGAAGAAAACAGCTTAAAGCATTTTCCTGAGTTTCTGTTTGCTTGCCACATTCTTTTGTGGTTCTGAGGCACGGGACTGGCTCAGGGCACTATAGTGACACCCATTGGGGAGACAGGGTCTACTGCCAAAGGAAGGCAAGTAACAGAGGTGTCAAGTGGAAGCTGTAAACTCTCCAGTTTGAGGAAAGTAAGAATGAAGGAAATCAATAGTTGGCCCAGAGTTTTCCAATAACATTGGAGAACTGTGGTTTTTATTGGAGCCAGTTCTTCTGGAAATGTTGGGCCCTCTGCACTAACAGGATCCCAGGCCTGTTCTGGTCTTCACCGGCTATAATGTCACTCTCTTCCTTTGTCAGAGATAAGAAGATCTTTACTTCTGTGTTTACTTTCTTGCTCTTTTGTCCTGAGTGGAGGGTTTTCCCTTGCTTGTCTGCCTTTTAAACATGTTCTTTCTCCCAGAGGAAGCACTGAGGGCTCCCACAGGGAATAGGCCTACTGTTTTATGAACCAAACCCAAGGTTTTGGTGTTAAGGGGTTGTCTCCCCACAGAGACCCATTCTGTGACGGCATGTCCCTGGCTGAATAAGACTGAGGTTTGAGTCCACAAACTACCACAAATTACCATTTTTCCCCAGAAATTCACATCTCTCTTGAGTTGGCCCACATTTTTAACTCTTCCCCATGCCCTGAAGTGCCTCAAACCCAACATTTTGGTAATGTGGCATCTTCTGTTCTTAAAAAGGTCAATACTCTTGAGATAACCAGGCTATTTGTTATTTATACCTTATTCATGGAGGCAAAGCGCTTTATCTTTAGTGTTCTGATGACCTCTGTTTATTATAGGACAGGAACTTTATGTACTGCAGTGGTCATTGTTGGGTGCTGCCCAGACCCCACACATCCGGCTCTGAGACACTCACCTCTGCTGCTAAGAATGCTGATGTTGGCAGTTTGCAGCTGAGCCCCCTTCCCATTGCCCTGAGCTGATGATAGCCATCACACACACACACACGCAGACACCCCCTTTCTGGGGGCAGCTCCCATCTAATGACTGTTCATGTGGAGGTACAAATGTCCCCAAAGAAGGGCACCTGCCAAGGGCTATCTCAGCGCCAGAGCTAAAAGGGATGGTGAAGGCTTTTGTTGTCTGTCACAGCATCACAACCAAACCTCTCCCCTAGCTCTCTTGTAGGCCTTCATCCCTCAGAGGTGCCGATCCCCAAAACACTCTGCAATAAACCTCCTGCCACAAATCCCAACCCAGTCTGCCTTTGGGGAACCCAGCCCATGACGTATATTACTTCCTTTGCCAATCGTGTGGGTTTGTTCCAAAGATGAAGGGTGGAGACATGGAGTGAAAATCATTGCCACCAAATGACACAGATGGAAGCCAGTGTGGCTTCCAGCTGCCCCACCATCCTCCTGACCAACCAAGGGAGCTGTGCTAAGAAGGTGGCAGTTCTCAGAGAAGGGAAATTATTTAGGAGGGAGCTGGGGATCTCTAGCAGGGCCATCTCACATTAATATCAGGGCTCTTATAATCTGAGAAGCAAGAGAAGGGCACTAAGCATGAAGGCATGGGGGGTCGGCTCTGGGACAAAGGCAGCGGTTTAAAAATGTGGTCTGGCTCTGTTTCCAATGTATGTAAATTTCTGAAATGGAAATACAACAGAACTCCTAGGGTCTCCACAAATTAGAATTAGGGAATACGAACTGTGTTGGTGGGCTGGTACCAGCTCTAAAAAATAGCTTCACTGAGCAAATTAATCAACTAGCTTCGATTACAAGGGAAAATTATATCTACTGACAAATAAATGACTTTCAGACTCTTTAGAAGGGTTGTGTTAATGGGTACTTCATTTGCAAAAATATAAAGTTCTTTCTATAATCAACACATGGGTGGTAATTCAGGGTTTGGGATCAAGATGTAGTTTTTGTCCCTTATAGACTTTATGTTCTGGTTACCTGTTTCTTAAACTTGGGTATGCATCTCCAGCTGGTGCTTCCAGCCATGGGAAAGCACATCCTCCTGGAATGTCAATCTCACTTAACGATTTTGTAAAATAACATTATTTTTATATCAAAACAAGCATAGTCCCTATGTTTCTAACAGCATTATTTACAATAGCCAAATTACGGAAGCAGCCCAAGTGTCCATTGACTGATGAATGGATAAAGAAGATGTGGTATATATATATATATATATATATATATATATATATATATATATATATAATAGACTATTACTCAGCCATAAAAAGGATGAAATCTTGCCACTTGCAATGACAAGGTGGAGCTAGAGAGTATAATGCTAAGCAAAATAAGTCAGAGAAAGACAAATACCATATGATTTCACTCATATGTGGAATTTTTTTAAAGATTTTATTTATTTATTTGAGAGAGAGAGACACAGAGAAAGAGGGAACACAAGCAGGGGGATTGGGAGAGGGAGAAGCAGGCTCCCCACGGAACAGGGATCATGACCTGAGTCGAAGGCAGATGCTTAACTACTGAGCCACCCAGGCGCCACTCATATGTGAAATTTAAGTAACAAACAAGGGGCACCTGAGTGGCTCAGTCGGTTGAGCGTCTGTCTTTGGCTCAGGTCATGATCATGATCGAGCCCTGAGTCGTGCTCCCTGCTCAGTGCGGAGCCTACTTCTCCCTCTCCTACGCCTCCTCCCGCTGCTTGTGCACTTGCGTGCGCTCTCTTTCTTTCTCTCTGTCAAATAAATAAATAAAATCTTAAAAAAAAATAAGTAACAAAACAAACAAGCAAAGGGAAAAAAAAAAACAAAGAGAGACAAACCAAGAAACAGACTCAACTATAGAGAACAAACTGGTGGTTACCAAAGGGGAGGTGGGTGGGGAGATGGGGGAAATAGGTGATGGGCATTAAGGAGCGCACTTGTCGTGATGAGCACTGGGTGATGTATTGAAGTGTTAAAACACTATATTGTGCACCTGAAACTAATATAACACTGTATGTTAACTATACTGAAATTAAATTAAATATATATAAAAAACTAAAATGTTCTTCCTTAAAAAAAAAAAAAAAACCAAGCATGGATTCTTCATGGCATAAGATACAGAATCTTTGCCCATTTGAAAAACAAAATAGATATCACCCTGGAACCTATAGGCATCAGGAGGGGTGCTGTGGTGGAAACCTCTGAGCCCCACTGCAGGCAGAGCAAATCAGAGGTAAAAACATAGTTCCTAGGTGGAAGAGGTCATGAATGGCTAGGGGCCACTGGGCGTTTGGGGGAGGAATTTGCTTCTGAGATCAACCTTGAAGGGTGAGTGGATTTTGACAGGTGGAGGCCCAGAGGGCAAAGGAGGAGCAGGAAAGGCCTTTTCAGGAAAGGTAAGTGAACAGAGGGAAGGTCATGGGAAAGCAGGGGTGAAGAGTAAACAGTTTGGTTTGGGAGGAGAGCAGGGCCCCACGCGGAAAGTGGTGGCAAAGAAAGCAGGGCAGGGGATGGAGATTGTGCAGCGGAGGCTGTGGAAAACCAGTCAAGGGGCAGCTGTGGAATTCCGGGGCCCCAGGGAGGGGAGGCTGCTGAGCTGAGGCCCGAGTCCCAGGGGAAAGAGCACTGGCTTCAGAACCCAGACTGTGTAGACCAAGGGTAACTCCTGCTGCCCCACTTTCCTCCTGTGGGCAAGGCATCAAACCTATGGTTTTGCCATCTGGAAAATGGGATCACAGTGGAACCCGTTTCTTGAGAATATCAGGAGGTAATGAGATGAAGAAGATAAGGCCCTTAGTAAAAAGCCAGCTGCATAGCAAGTGCCCAATAAATGTTATAGTAACAATTATTGGTTATAATGATACATAACACTTTTAGTATAATATATACTGGCTATGATGGGTCTCAAGACAAATGAGTGAGAAATCAAGAGGAAGCCAGGTGAGCCATGAGCTGGGAATGCCAGAGAGGAGAATCATCCAGGCAGGCATTTTGCTCACTAATTGTAAAACACTCAAGTTATTCACTACGGCAGAATTTCTGCAAGCCACAGCCTGCTGGCCTCCAATTTATTTATCCCTGAAGAACAATGGGACCTCATTTAAAAAAAAAAACCTTTTTAATTGAGTTTTGCTTTCAAAATGTTCTCCCCACCCCGATACACCCCCACATCCCGTCCCAAAACACTCAATATGCGAGCAGCCATTGGAGAGCAAAATGGCGCTTTGGAGATAACCTGGAGGGTCCGGGGGCGAGAGGGAAGCAAAGGCATCATGTCCAGGGCCTCCCTGGAGATTGATGGGCCAGGCATATGGTGGGACCATCTACACCAGTACACAGGTCTCTTCCCTGACGAAGTTATACACCTTTGAGACCATGGACTACTCATTCTTCAAATTTGACTTTAGGGGCACCTGGGTGGCTCAGTCAGTGAAGCAGCCAACTCTTGATTTCAGCTCAGGTCATGATCTCAGCGTCCTGAGATCCAACCCGTGTGGGACTCTGTGCTAAGTGTGGAGCCTGCTTGAGACTCTCCTTTTTCTCCCTCTGCCCCTGTCCCTTCCCCCACCACTCCCATGCACGTTCTCTCTCTCTCTCAAAATAAATAAATAAATAAATAAATAAATAAATAAATAATTTTAAGTTTGATTTTATTTTTTGTCAATAGGTAAGATATTCATATGACCCAAGTGTCTAAAAGATATAAAAAGCTTCCCTTTGAGAAGCCTTGTTCTCACCCACAACCTGACCTGTCCCCTCCCTGCAATGTACAGGGACACATTCTTGTTATTTGTTTTTGTGTCCTTTTATGCAAATACATGCAAAGAAAACATAGTCTTTTCTCCCTTTCTTCCAAGAAAGGCAGCGTGCCAGGCACATTGCTCTGCACTTGGCTGTTTTCACTTATCTTGGAGATCTTTCTATATCAGCACATGAAGAACCTCACGTTCTTTTCTTAATAGCAGCATAGTGTTCCACTGTCTGAGTACCAGAGTTTATTCAGTGTTTGGATTGTGTCCAGTCTTTTGTTATGTTGTGGGTACACAGGTATGCATCTGTGGGATAAATTCCAGAAGTGGAATGTCTATACCAAAGGATATATGCATCGTAATCTTGATAAATACTGCCAAATGGTCCTCCGTGGGGGTTGTGCCATTTTGCACTCGCAAAGCAACCTTTTTCAGCTAATCTGTTAGGGGACGGATGGTGTATTGTTGCAGTTATAGTTTGCATTTCTCTTTATATGCGCAAGATGGAACATCTTATCACATGATGAAGGCATTTTGCAGTTCTTTTTTCTGTGAAATGTCTATGCCCATTTTTATATTGGGTTGTTGGCTCTTTTCTCAGGTTCTAGGAAATCCTCATATATTAGGGAAATTCACACTTTATCTGTAATATAAAATGCAGATTTTCCCTCCAGTTTCTCACTTGTCTTTGACTTTGCTTATGGTGATTTTTTTTTTTTTGACATAAAGATTCTTGGCTTTTAAGAATTGGATTACTCCTTTTTTCTTTAATTTTATGGGTTCTGGATTTTGTGTCACCATTAGAAAAGCTTGCCTCACTCCATGTTGTAAGCCTTTCATGCTTCCATCTGGTACTTTCATGGTTCCATGTTTTACATTTAATCTGTGATCCATTGGCATTAACCTGAGTGTGAGGTGTGAGTCTGTCTTTCTCCAGAGGACCACCTGGGAGAGGATTAACTCATAGAAGTGTCCCTTTGAGCTGCTGACAACTGCACAATTCCTGGCTTGATGATGACCAAAGCTTCCTAACCTACCATTCTCAGCCTCTGATAATATCTTCCCATGCCATTCCCCCTGTGAATATGTGATTGCCCGGTGTCTCCTTCTAAAACGCCTCTGCACTTCTATCTTCATCTTGCCTTGTGTCCCAATACGAGCTCTCTATTTTTTGATACTAGCCTGTCAGCTATACCTGAAACATGTTAAGAGTTCAAAAATTGTCTTCGGGGGGCGCCTGGGTGGCTCAGTTGTTAAGCGTCTGCCTTCGGCTCAGGTCATGATCCCAGGGTCCTGGGATCGAGTCCCACATCGGACTCCCTCCCCCGCGGGAAGCTGCTTCTCCCTCTCCCACTCCCCCTGCTTGTGTTCCCTCTCTCACTGTGTCTCTGTCAAATAAATAAATAAAATCTTTAAAAAAAATTGTCTTCGGGCCTTTCATGAAAGGTGAAAAACTGTCAGTCGATAAGACTGACAAACACTTCAACCCAACAACCAATCTTATCACAAAAAGAGGAACAACCAGACCATGTCTGCCTCTATATGTTGCAGGGGGAGGCCCAAAGAGTGAACCTGAGTCTGATCAAAAAACTCTAGCTGAAATTGCCAGCTTACAGGACATGAAAGATAAAGATTGTTATTAAATGACCTCATGAGGATGCAATTAATCAAATCCAAAATGTAAGAAATGCTACACACGTGAGTGACCTATTTTATTCAATAAATAAGTGGCAAGTTTTAAAAAAAGAGAACATGTAAGGGTACCTGGCTGGCTCAGTCGGTAGAGCATGCGACTCTTAATCTCAGGGTCATGAGTTAGCTCCACGTTAGGTGTTGAGCCTACTTAAAATAAAAATAAAATAAAATATTAAAAAGAGAGGACATAAAATAGATAAAAATAAAATTAAGATAAATAAGAGCCCAAAGAGGTATATCAACCAATGGAAAGAGTTGATCTTGACTGAATCCTGATTCAAAGAAAACAACTGCAAAAACAAATTTATTGATCAAACATGGAAATAGGCACACAAGATATTAAAAGACATTAAAGGTACTGTTAGTTATTTAGGTGTATAATTGTGTTTTGTTTTTTAAAAATTCTTCATCTCTTAGTTGTATATACTAAAACATTTACTGATAAAATGACATCAGGGATTGACTTTACCACAATCCAGCAAATGTACCTGTATTCTAGTACATTTCTAACCCATGCCTACTATGTCAAGAGCTGTTCCAAGTCAGGAGGCAGGTCATATACATCCTTCCACGGGGCCTCAAGCATTGAGTTTCCAGGAGGCATTTGCTGAATTTTCCCAGCACAGAGTTACATGAGCATAGGAGCATAGCTTGGTTTCCAAGTGCCCCTCAATATGAGGGTTACCTCTAGGCAAGCTAGGTCATCACATGAATCTGATAAGATGCGGTTAGTTTGGTGAGAGTTGAATTCTTAGTTTTCTATTGAAGCCATTGTCAAACCTATTTTCAATACCTAGTCACCTTCCTCACAGGAGCTTGGAAAATAGTGGTAGCAAGAGCCACCAACCCCTTCTTAAGTGTTTGAGGCACAAGAAAATAAAAAATATCGATGTAGTCAATTTCAAATCATTCTTAAAACTTGTTTTGTTTTGTTCCCAAACATGGTTGAACTCAAATGGTTCTCCAAAGAATGACGTCAATCATTCTGCTCGTCCTTCTAAATGTCAGAAACACACTAAATATAAAAATAATTGATGTCTTCTTTGGAAAAATGTCTGTTCATGTCTTCTGCCCATTTCTTGAGTGGATTATTTGTTCTTTGGGCATTCAGTTTGATAAGTTCTTTATAGATTTTGGATAGTAGCCCTTTGTCTGATATGTTATTTGCAAATATCGTCTCTCATTCTTTCGGTTGTCTTTGGTTTTGTTGACTGTATCCTTTGCTGTGCAAAAGCTTTTTATCTTGATGAAGTCCCAATAGTTCATTTTTGCCCTTGCTTCCCTTGCCTTTGGCGATGTGTCTAGGAAGAAGTTGCTGTGGCTGAGGTCAAAGAGGTTGCTGCCTGTGTTCTCCTGTAGGATTCTGATGGACTCCTGTCTCACATTTAGGTCTTTCATCCATTTTGAGTCTATTTTTGTGTGTGGTGTAAGAAAATGGTCCATAATAAAATAAAATTTTTAAAAAAATTGATGAATCAATACGAATACTGAAAAAGTTGAGGGATAGTGAGAAACTTTTCCTCTACAGAGCAGTGACGTTAAAAAAAAAAGCAGTGACAATTAAAAAAATTTATTTTTTAGAAAAGATTTTATTTATTTATCAGGGAGCCTGCTTCTCCCTCTGCCTGCCACTCCCCCTGCTTGTTCTCTCTCTCTTTTTCTGACAAATAAATAAATAAAATCTTTTTAAAAAAATAAATGTCAACTTCCTGCTCACCTATAATTTATAGATCTACAATTCTTACTTGTGTACAATATATAGATCTAAATTTTGAGGCTAAGTCTATACATGTAATATGAAGCATACTTTTCTAGTGTTGATTTAATCAGCACATCACCATGAGGGATACTAAAAAACTTATCCATCAGCGTTCCCTGCATGATATCCTTGGGCAGAATCTTTCCTAGACCCACTCCCCATTTGTCTTTCTTAAAGAACTGGCCTGCTTTGGGGCATCTGGGTCGCTCAATCTGTTAAGTGTACATTAAGTGTACATTTTTTTCTTCTGGAATGGGACATCAGCCATCTCATTTCATGTGCTTCCCTCATCTCTTGGCTCACAAGGTTTTTATGGGTCATGGTGGACAGCCAAGAGAGCACAACGTTATTCCTGATAAACACAAGCAGATTCTGCCTACTGCTCCACAATGAAGGAAGGCAGGAACCACAGTGTGGTGTGAAGCTCAGATACAGCAATGTCGTTGTGCACCATGGCCTTCAGGGTCATCAGCCGTTCTTGATGTTTTGCTTCACCTGCATGTGAATTGTCCTGGGTCATCTCCACTCCCACACCAGAGCTGTCCTAGCCAAGAGCACCCACTGAGAACGAGCCACCCAGGCTGGGTGTCTTGGGTGTCAGCTGTGCCCAATGAATGAAGTGTGGTCCTGTAAGCCTGCTTTGCAACAGTCCCAAGATCACTGGGCGGGGGGGGAGGGAGGATGTTCTTTAATATTTCCAGGTAGGAATACCCTGCATTGCATTAAACTGACAATTCAGGTCATGAAAGTAGAATTGGAACTCTGAATTTCAGAAGAGTTGAAAAGCTTTCTAACATTAAAAAAGACTGATAAGAAATGAAAAAATAAAAAATGAAGATGAGGTGCTTTTAAATTAAAAGTCTACTTAGAGGGAACATTCCTTCTATCCATGTACCTTTTTTGCACCAGACATTATTTTAAGCATTTGTACATATTATCTTATATGAGTCTCACAACAGCCCTTGGAGACTAAACTAATGTGGAATTATTCCCATTGTACAGATGAGAACATTGAGGCACACAGAGGTCAATGTGTCCCTGGCCACGAAAACCAGGAAGTGGCTGAGCCAGGATTTGAACCTGACATCTTTCCCCAGGGTGTACATTTATTCACTATGCTATGCGGATGGGAACATTGAGGAACAGACACTCCGTTCTCAATCCAGAAGGTTTCAACCCTCCTCTGAGATCTATTACACAGTCCACTCAGAATTTCCCAGGACTGATTTCTGGCCAGTGGGCTATCCCAGCCCTGAATGTCTCCTGCGAACCCTCCAGCTTCCCACCTGGAGATGTGTTGATTGCTCACCAGCACCCCCACCAGGAGGTGGCTGATGGGAAGCCAGATGATGGTAGGTAATTGGGAAATTTGACTAAAGCTGGTTTCAAAACGATTCGGTAGAGATGCTTGAAGGTGATTTATAAAGTGAAGACTTGGGATAATTTGAAGATTTCAATTATACATCCATTACTTTTTAACTGGAGGTCTTGGGTCCCATGGACAACAGGTCCACAAACCCCTAAAATTGATTGAGAAGCTGTGTCTGTATATTTTCTCAGGAGAGTATCCTTTGTTTTCATTATATTGTCAAAGAGCTTAACTAAAAAAACAAAAAACAAAAAACTAAAATCATTATTTTCTTTGTTATTCAAACTTGTAGACAAATGAAAGTTTATTGTGAAATAGGCTTGTGGCAAATAAAAAATCACTTGTGGTAGCACAGCAAGTTCTATTGTTTCTTACCAGGAGTCAACTTAGCCTTTCTAAAGACACGTTGAACTTGGAATTGGAAGACCTTGGTTTTGGAGCCACCTCAGCCACTGACCAATGTGTGTCCCAAGGATAGTCATATACTACTCATTCTCAGCCAGCTTATCTGCGAAGGAGCATAACAATATCTGTCTTGCCTACCAACCACAGTGGTTCAGTTGTGGGTCTAAAAATGATAAAATTGCCTTGAGAAGTACTTGGACCCCAGAGAATGTCCCCCAGAGTCGGTACATAATGCTGCCCTAAGCTTTGGAGAGTGATGAAGGACAAGTAGTCATCCTGCCTTACCAAATACCCCATAGATCTTTCCCTTCCAAGAATGGTGGGCATTGGAAAGAGATTCACTTGTCCTTCCTTAGGTTGGATGTTGGGAAACACCACTGTTTTCCTGGTTGCAAGGACTTTGGCCTCCCCAGTGGCCCAAGAGCTGAGATGCAGAGAGAGGAGAGCCTCGGTGCTAAGGGCGTATGAAAGGATCAGTCTCCTTCATCTTATGGAGTCAGTGCTTGGCCACAGCTCCATCTCAGGTTATGATTCACACTGACCAGGTAGGAGTCAGGTGGGGTCACAGTACCTGGGCTGGGCCTAACCTTGCCCAGAAATTGTTAACCAAACATGGCCACTGCTTACAAACTCAGGCTTCCCTGGCAACAGCAGCAACCCTGAGATGAACCGCCCGTGTTCATTCATTTCAACGGCTCAAAAGTCTGGTGGTCAGTCAAGCCTGTGTTGAAGGCCCCATAATGCTTCAGGGGTCTCTGTTTGAAAAAATGTATATTCTTTGGTCTGGTGGCTTTGTATCACTGAGCCTAATGACTGTTTCTATTTAATTTTCAGTTGCTTAATTACAGTGGAACACTTCAACACCATTAAATTAAAACAAGCTACTAGCTCATTCTTGATTGTGGCCTGGCACACTTCCAAATGACGTTTACAGCAATATCAGATATTTAATTCATACCACACATTTTGCTAACTTCGGAACAAAATAGGAAAATGCCTTCCACAAATCCATTTGTGAGCTAGGAACACTTCCACTGGGGAGAGGGTTGGGGCAGCTCGTCCCATCTGCTAATGAGTTCTTAGTGTTTCAAGGAGACCAGAGTCCCTTTGCTTGTGGTATAATGATTTTCCAATTTGGTTTTCATAAGGACTGCTTATATTACATTTTGTGAAAAGTAATGAAATTACATATTTCTTGTAATCATGGTCTTATTTACATGGTCATGTGACCGAGCCTATTATTTGGACTTGGCAAATGAGCAGACGTGCCATTAATCCCCAGCCTTTTGGTGTGGAAAGCAAGCTTTTTAGATGCCACGAACCCCTGCAACACACAGGTATGGTTGTATGAAGGGAGTTAAAGCTAACATAAGGCCCTGGTAAGATAATATTCTTTGGGAATGGATGTTAAGAGTTAGTTTGTGTCTTTACAACATCAGTCATATGGGTATTGTTTGCATCTGACAGTTTTTCTTTTAAGATTAATGTGCTTATGAAAACCTTGTGCGTTACTCTACCAGGCAAGCTTGAAATCCATCAGCATTACCATCGGAATGACACAATGCTGGGGGAGCAAACCAAATGACAAACAGAATCTGGTTTTCAGAGGCCGGTGTGTGTTGAAGAGAAATGATCTGAAGCCAAATTTGGCCTCCTTCCATAAATTCCTCCTGCTACACTGTTGGCACAGTCCACAGAGGGCGGGGGCTGGGGGGGGCAGATGAACACGGAAGGGGGGACAGCACCTCGGGGAGAGGAGCGTCAGAAAGGAAGCATGATTGATTGGAAAACTTGGACTTTATAGCAAACAATAATCATATGTAAAACCAAGTTGGGGAGAAAAACTTCATGAAAAATGGGACTTTTTCTGGATCATTAGGGAAAGTCATTTCTAACATCACCGTTTGACATGCAGTTGGTGATATGCAGTTGAAATATATGATGGGAAAGTTCAACATCTGCTTAGATTGGGAGAATAGGAACAGAAGGGGGGGACAGTGGCTTAAGGGGAAGAGGACCACAAAGGACCTCAATTGTGTAAAGAGCCTTTACATTCTGCAGAGGGACATGAGCTCATGAGAAGAGGATGGGTCTCTAGACCACAAGGAAATCAAATCAATGGCCAGCTTGAGAAATCGTGATGTCTGTGGAAGCAGGAGATGTGTCGGGCACTTGAACAGCTCAGGATGAACAGTCCTATGCAGATGGAAAATGGATGCCAGGCCAGACAGAGTGGCAGAAGGGCTGGCAAAGCCCCACCTCAGGTATGTGAGTTGACAGCCCACTAAGCTGAGAAGGATGAAGGGATTCTCACCCATTCCCTCCCATCATGTTGGCTACCATCTTTCTTGATTTCAGAGTTTCGCTTTGCCCCAGCTTGGCCAGATCCCACTTTCTCGGCTCAGAAAGTGGGTGGCCAGAAATGGAAGAGAGCAGCCCTGAGTTTCCTCGTTCTGCCGGCTTTCTCAGTCCCAAATCACTTCCAAATGCAGCAACCCCAGTGGAGTGCCAGGAGATCTGCTGCCTGCAGCCACCGCACTTTGGAGACGTGATGAATCGGTGGGACCCCAAGGCAGCCATTGCCAGCAGAGCAGGCCAAGAGGCTGTCACTGCCTGGGGGAGTGAGAGCACTGTGCAGTGAGGCTGGGTTTTCGCACCATCTTGGCCCAGGCCAGCCCTCCCCAGCACACACACACAGCTTCAGATGGGTGTTGCCTGGCGTCTGGCTTGGGAGAAGCTGCGGAAGACCAAGTGTCTGAACCGGAGGGTAGAGCCAAGAGTGAAGAAGTGGCAGAAGGAGGAACCAGAGAGCACATTTCATCAGCTGCCTGGGACATTCCTAGACATCTGCATCTGGGGAGCCCTTCCCAGCCCCAGGCCTTAGCAAAGCACGTGTGTGAGTGCGGTTCAGACTGGCTGCCCTAGAAGAGACTTCTCAACAGGCTGCATGAAATCTCCGTAGTAACTTTCCAGGAAAGGAGAGAGGCCCGGTGTCCATGGGCTGCAGCCCTCTCTCTCCACTCCCCAGCTGTCTCATCTGCAGGACAGATGACAGTCATCCTTGTGTGCATTTGCTGAGTGGGCTACTTAGTGTATCCAGAGGGTTTTAAAAGCAGAAATTATTATAATGCAAAAATGTCTGCACCTTGGATTCTCAGGTAACTGGGGTGGATTCCTCTGACCGCCCCCCCCCCCCGACAATTTCTTTCTCATGGAGGTGACCTCTCTTCAAAGCCGGCACTGCAGGAAGAAGCAATGGTCCGGAACTGGGTGAAACCTCTGTCAGACTCATTTTATTTTAATCTACACGTTTTTTGGGAGGGAGGCGGCCAGGCGAGGGGATATAGTGTTCCAGGTTCCCTCCTGTCTGTCACCCCCAACCTTTCCCTAAACACATCATTAACAACTAGCATCTCTATCTTCATCTGCAAAATGGGAGCAACACAGTGACCACGGAGACAGAAGGATGGCTGTGAGTTTACAGGTCACTGGGTTTTAAAATCCTCATCATAGACCTAGTCTACTGATAGAACACAGGATGTTTTTTCCCACTTTTACTGAAGTATACTTGACATTTTAACTTATTGTGTAAGTTAATGTGTACAACATATTGACTAGATACATTTTTATATTACAAAATGGTTACCACCTCTATCCCCAGAACATGGGTTTTTTTAAAGAGTAAAGCTTGAACTCTTGAAAAATAGGTAAGTCAAGGGCATTGAAATGTAGCTAAGTGGAGCACCTTTTTCGTGATGGTGGGATATGGATATCTCTATTACATTCTCATGGCTTAAAACTTTTGAGAATTCAGTATATCTTTCATTCGCAACTACTAAATCTCCTCTCTTTTTTCCACCCAGTAAGCAGGCACCATAAACCCGTCCATTGTTCTGTGGTGCCATAGAAGTGTCCAGAGGGGGCATTATTCTACACAGGTCCTGAAAGGGCACCACACCATTTCCCTTCCCTGTTGAACGGTGCATTTTGGAAACATTAATAATCCATGAGAATGGATTACCCACCCATTCTTGAGGCAGCCTCAGCCTCAGTGAATACTTAATGTAAATGCCCCCTGAGCAGCTGGGATGGGGGCCAAGTCACAAAGCCAACTGTGAACGAGGGGGGGGGGGGGGCGGAGAGCATGCAAACATTGCTGGCGGGAGGGTAGATTGGTACAGCCTTTGGAAGTCTCTGGCTATGGCAATTCTTTCAAATATTGCTTTTCTACTCATTTTGTACTTGGAGAAATAGAAGCCAGTGATGGTCTTGAAAAGTCTTTGCTGAAAAACAACACTTGAAGTACTGTCTTGAGACTGATCCTCATCTTCTTAAAACAAAGTAGATTTCAGGAAAGGAAGTTAATTTAATCAAGGTGTGGAGTGGGGGAAAGTTTTTGTGAGTGAAAGAAATGAATGAACATGAGTGTGAATTATTAAAATCATAACAAGTGCTAAGTGGGAAAAGAACATATATGGAAGTCTCCTCTGCTGGTGTGTTGGTGTTCCATGTAGACTCCATGCTATTATAATCACTTTCTATTTAAAGGAATCTCTATTGGTGCAATATTCAATAGGGTCCAAACTTGGGCTCCTGTTGCTTTCCTTGCCTCCTTCTCAAGATGTCACCTGGGGCAGAGATAGTCAGACACCTCTCCTTCAACTCCTATCTATCCTTATGCAGTGTGGCTGAGGGCCTGTGGGCCAGATGGTATAGCTGAGGTATGGTTTATGGTGACCACCTCTGGGAGCGTTGCTGGTGTTCTCTGCCAGTGTCTGCCTCTGGGGAGCTCATGGTCTTCCCCTGACTCTCTAATAGTCAAGTGATCTCTTGTTATTGGCTCAGCCACCCTGACTCTTGCTGGCGCTGCAGAGCCCCCCGCCCTTGCTCCTAAGTGGTCCTCAGTCTGGTTACTTGCCCTGTATTTCTCAGTTACTGGCATATTCCCCTTGCCATGTGTAAATTCCCTGGCCACACTTTTTAACTACATCATTGTGATAGTTTTAGAACATAGCTGTAGGGGCACCTGCGTGGCTCAGTTGGTTAAGCCTCTGACTCTTGGTTTCGGCTCATGTCATGATTTCATGGGTCATGAGATGAAGCTCTGCATCGGGCTCCATGCTCAGCGAGGAGTCTGCTTGAGATTCTTTCCCTCTGCCCCTTCCCCCATTCATGCATGTGTGTGCTCTCTCTCTTTCTCTCTCTAAATAAATAAATAAATCTTTAAAAAAAGAAGAAGAAGAAGGACATAGCTGCAAATTCTTTGACACTTCCCATTGAGAGGCAGTGTCTCCATCCTTGTCTTTTGAATCTGGAAAGATCTGTGGCTACTTGGATCACTAGATTACAGCTAAAGTATGGTGTACGTGGCTCCTGAGGTCAGGTAATAAAAGACCATGAGAGGTTCTGCCTTGTCCTACTGGAATACTCACTGTTAAAACCATAGGTTGCCACTTGAGGAGTCAACTGCCCTAAGGCAATCATGTTGTGAGGAAGCCCACACCACATGGAGACGTCAGAGGCCTGTGCTCCAGGCAACAGTTCCCATCCTTCAGTTTTCCCTCCCAGGCACCAGACATGAGAGCAGAGGTGCCTTGTGATGACTCCAGGCCCCTGAAGTTTGAATCTTCTCATCTGAGACCTCAGACATCACAGAACAGAGACAAGTCATCCCCCTGGGGCCTTGTCTGAATTCCTGACCCACAGAATCCTTGAGCATAATAAAAATGGTTGTTGTTTTATACCACTAAATTTTGGGGTAGTTTATAGGGCAGCAGCAGGTACCTGGAACAATCGCCACCCCCTTTCAGCATATGAAGACTTGTGGTTTCTTCTATGCCATACAGGAGCCACGAGGAAGTTGGGAACGTGCACCCAGGGTCATCTGTCTGGACTCCTCTGCCTCCCGCTGCTGTACCATGCGTTCTTGCACCCCTGAGGCCACCAAGCCACCCTGCAAGGTGATCTCCATCTGGCACTCAGTGTGGGAAAGGAAACAAGTCCCTGCCTTTGGTTTAACCCTGCAAAATACCCAACACATCCTTTGCAGAATTTTGGCTCAGAAGTGGAAAACCAGAACATTGCCCCTGCCTCTTCCTTTTCCCCCACGCTAATATGTGTATCATCCTTTTATTTTATTTTTCTTTTGCATGGACTTCCCTTAAGTCTTGACATTTCCTCTCTAGCCCTAATTTACAGTAAAACTTCATGATGCTCCCTGTGTGAAGCCGGGCTCTTGAAATGCTGATGGACTAAAGGAGTTTAGAAAATACTTGTGTCACTTCCCCCTGCCCCTGGAAAGCCTAACTTTCAATATTAGAGTCAGGAACTAAACAATCTTCCTTGATCTGACAAAAGTTGAACATTGTTTGTGTTGACTTTCTTGTAGTGATTCTAACCCATCCTGAGACAGAATTGGAAGGATGTCCCAAAGCGCAGAGCTGCTGATATATTCACAAAGACCACCCCTATTACTGGAGCTACGTTTTCAACATGGATAGATACCCAGACTGATGACTCTTCCCAGTAATAATCATAACAGCACCTTACATTGTGAATTGTACTATTTGAAATGTGATTTCTCAGGCGCCTGGTTGGCTCAGTTGGTTAAGCGACCGCCTTCGGCTCAGGTCATGATCCTGGAGTCCCGGGATCGAGTCCCACATCGGGCTCCCTGCTCAGCGGGGAGTCTGCTTCTCCCTCTGACCCTCTCCCCTCTCGTGCTCTCTGTCTCTCATTCTCTCTCTCTCAAATAAATAAATAAAATCTAAAAAAAAAAAAAAGAAATGTGATTTCTCCTACAATGACTCATTTCGTTTTCACATCCGTCCTGTGATGTAGTAGGGGTGATCTCCTTCCTGACAAAGAAACCAAAGCTCAGAGGATTTTGAAGTCTTGCCTTGGACCACACAGTAGACCAGGCGAGCAAGGGAGAGTCAACCCTTCTGCCATTTACAACATATGATAAAAGTGTCGCTGCAATGTTGCAATGTCTCATAGCTTTTCTTATTTGAGGTGGCTGAGGTTACAAGAGTTTAAGGAGTGCACAGGAGGATGGTGGTGAGGGGGCATGATCTTTTAATCTCTTCAATCACCACCATCAAAACGCATAGAGCAGCTAGAATAGAGAAACCCAAATCCCATGAACCCCACACACCAGTGGATGGAAACAAACCACCCAGCTGTGTCAGGATCTGCACAGTACCAGCTTCTGCTCATGAGGAAACAGCAGGAAGTGAAGAGGCATCTTGAGCCCTGGGACAAAGATACTCCCTCAAACCACCAGCTGAACCTAGAGGTGCTTGCCTTCTCCATGAAGCTTAGTTAATGTCCACAGGGGTTGAAGCAGATGGGACTAACATACTCCCAAACCCAGTCCCCCACAGGGCAAGCCTGGGAGTAGACCATAGAGGTGGGAATCCAACCTGCACAAGATGGTCATGGGAGAGATAAAGAAAAGGGAAGGTCCAGGGAAGTGTGGGGGACACACAGACCCCAAAGACCTCCAAAAGTCACCTGCCAGGTTCGTTAATACCTCCCACCAATCATAGAAGAGGCTTTATGGAGCCATTTTATAAAAGTGACCCTAAATCATGCCTCCTTCTAAACCTCTTATAAAAATGAGAACCAAAAAAATGACCCAAGTCAAATCCTGTAAAAAATTATTATAAGAAAAAAGAGAAGGCAAAGAAGGAAAAGGGTACATGTGGATGACAGACTTACACTTCAAACTGCCTTCATGATCTCCTTTTACATCCGTGCAATTAGAATTTTACAATAATTTATAGTGATATTCAATATAATGATAATGAATGTATTTTCAAAGCCCAAAGGAAGGATAAATAAAAGTTAACCCCAAGACTGTGGAGTTTCTCCTGGAACCACAGAAAGGTAACCAGCTTCTCAAAAGACATGGTTTCTGAGAAGTGTATGTGACCATGAGTAAGGCATTCATCAGAAGCGTCTTCAAGTCCATCCTACATCAGGCTACACTCAGAAAAGGAAACAAGTCCTGTTCTGCCAGGACAAACCCAATCAGAAGGAGAGGTGTGTATGTGTGTGTGCAAGCACACGTGCGTGTGTGGAGGAAGGAGATTGAAACAATGGACAGATATATGGTTGTCCTTATCAACAACACTCTGCTGAACGAAGACACAAAGATGATCCCCCCAACTGAAACCTGGTCTGGGGGTAGGGGACGCCTGGTTGGCTCAGTCGGTTAAGCATCTGCCTTCAGCTCAGATCATAATCCCAGGGTCCTGGGATCAAGTCCTACATTGGGCTCCTTGCTCAGCGGGGAGGCTGCTTCTCTCTCTGCCTGCTCCTCCCTCTGCTTGTGCTCTCTCTCTCTCTCTGACAAATAAATAAGATCTTAAAAAAAAACTGGCCTGGGGGAGTGGTGGTACTTTGTACAAGACAAGTAAAATTGGACAGGGTGCTAGTTTGGAGATCAATGTGGGCTTACCAGAGTTGAGAAGTGACAGATGCAGGCAGAACTGTCTACCAGGCACTCAGCGAGCTAAAGCTAGGTCAGAAATGAGCTGGAGCTAGAAGCAGTAAGAGGAACTCCTGCCTGGGGTTTATGGCTCTGCATCTGTTGTTTTCAAATGCTTGCTATTACTTTTGGATTTGTGGTTTGTAAGTGAAGTCCTGTGGGACATGGGGCATGCACCAGGGGCTTGGAGCCTCCTCCCACACATAATCCTTCAGCTCCCAGCTCCCCGCCTTCCTAGAATGGGGTCTTGGCCACCTATTCCCTGCCCCCTGGTTCCTGTGACTCTCCGCATGAAGCAGTGACTTGGTCTCAACAGAGGGGAGGACCTGGGGCCCAGGCAAAGGGAGGTTAGGATCAGATGTTTCACCCCACGGTGTCTCAGGGCAGGGCAAAATGGCAGCCATCCCGCTCCAGGCTGGCAGCACCACGTGCATTGGGTGGGTCACTTGGTAGGGCCTCTTGCCCACCTTGATCCAGCATGTCCCTGCATCATGGAGGTTATAATCCCTTGGGGTTCACCTAGCAGTTGTGGACTGGGCAGTGGGCCAGAGGGAAGGGGACACCAAGTTCCCTGCTCCCAGGTGGGGGTCCTACATTTTTTCTCTTGCACTGGGTGCCACAACTTGTTGCCAGCCCCGCACACCCTTTGGTCTACATCGGTTTGGAGGTTTGTCACAAGGAATCCATAACTAATAGTTGTTGAAATATTGACAAGGTTCTAATCAGCAACCTCTCTTCATAAACTAGAGCAGATTTGAGCTTGTTCAACTCACTTGCTTGCTTTCCTTGAAGAGGAAGGAAAGGGATGGAGCAAGAGACTTCTTGTTGACCCAGGACAGAACTTGTGGTACAAAATCTGAGAGGCACAGCTGGTGCTGGCTGGGGAGGGCAAGTGATGGTCTCCTTCAGCTGCAGATGTCAGAGGGGCATCGGGGTGTATGGACGTCCATCCTTTTGGTGATAGGGGAAATATTTTCAGGGGAGTGGAACGAGAAACCAGATAGGAAGGGGCTAAAATGGTGTCAGAGTGAAGGCATATATCGAGCAGAAGGAATGAGAGAGAGCAGGAGTCAAACAAAGATTCTCTGAAACAGAGAAAAGGTAGAGGAACAAGACCCAGAAAAGAAACAGCCTCAGAGATAAAGGACAGGGTATGGTGGACACCGTGACTTGGGTCTGGGTCAGAGAGCTGCCTACCCCCCATCCACACACTTGCCTAGGCTGCCCCATGTTCTGTGTCCCACGCCCAGTGGCTCATTACCATGGAAGTATAAAGCCTGGCCATTAGACCAACTCAGAACAACTCAGAAGGATCACCCTACTGTAGAGCTCCCTGTGGGCTGGTGGAGGTTGTCCTTGGACCTGCATCAGGGCTCCACTCCTCCCTCTGCCTGCTCCCACTTCCTTTCCTGCCCTCCCACACACATCGATCCCAAGGGCACTCCTGAGGGAACATCCTGCATGCTACCTTCCATCTCAGAGCCGGCTTCCTGAGGAACCCTCCTGTGACAGCTGGGATCAAGGGACATAGGGTACATCTAGGCATGGATGGGAGGCCAGCCTTCTAAGAAAGACCTGAGGTTCAAGCATTGAGCCATTGGTCTCACTCAGCCCACTGACTCTGAACAGCAGCCTCCTTAAACTCTGCATTCCCAGATCTCCACTACTAGTTTGTGACCAGCCTTTGGAGACCATTGGACTATAGGGTCTCTCAACACCCCCGGGGTTGGTCATACTGGCAGATCTTGGTCACTTGGAAATGAAAGCTGTATGGAATCAACTGTGTGATACTGAACTGTTAAAGTTTAGTGGCAGTGAAATTTCATCTTAAAAAAGCAGTATTATCAAGAATAATGCCAATGTCAGGAAAAAGAGAAAAGAAGTATAAATAAATGCAAGACTACTCCACTTTTGAGTCACATCCAGAACACACACACCAGGCCTGGACCCTCTTGACTCACCAAAAGATGGCATAGAGCCTGCTCAAGCCAGATATCTTTTTCTTTTTTTTTTTTAAGATTTTATTTATTTATTTGAGAGAGAGAGTGAGAGTGAGCAAGAGAGCACAAGCAAGGTGAGGGGCACAGGCAGAGGGAGAAGCAGACTCCCCGCTGAGCAGGGAGCCAGATGCAGGGCTCAATCCGAGGCCCTGGGATTATAATCTGAGCCAAAGGCCGATGCTTACCCAACTGAGCCACTCAGGTGCCCCACAAGCCAGATTTCTGACCATGTGGCCCACTACTGAGGGAGTTTTGGCACTCCACTCTGACATGTCCCCTTTCTCTGAGACTGAAGAGCAAAGAGAGATGGTGGGGGCTTCATTTGGAGAAGGGGAATGTTTCCAAGTGACTTTTTGTTAAAATGGGTAAACTTTCATCCTCTAGGCACATGAGTCATTTCTTAGGGTTTATCATCAACATTGAGGAAGAACAAGATGTAAAAATGCTGTGCAAAACATTAAAGTCTCCTTTTGTCTCTCTATTGGATTTACTTACTAAATTTATTAATTTCCAAAACATAAGACATGTGAAGAGCTTTACAGTCAATAAGAAAAAGACAAATTTCAGAGAGCAAAGGATGATAGCAGGAAATACACCTGAGACATACAGCAAATATGCAATGAAATGTTATAACTCACAAGGAAAACAATGAGACAGCAATATTTTCTTAGAATACCAAAAATTTACAAGTGGATGAGACCCAGTGTTGCAGGTGGAGGGCGAAGAGAACTTTTGTATAGCACGGTGGGTGTGTACTACCTTTCTGAAGAGCAGTTTGTTGATATGTGTCAAGGCCATAGAAATGGACACAGGAAAGACAGACTTACCAGTCTGTCCTACAGAAAGGATCACCCAGGACCTGTAAAAACTCAATTGTAGGAACATTCACTGTAACACAGTTTTGGTAGTGAAAACCTAAACCAACTAAAGTGTACAATATTATGAACATTTTGGTATTGGTCAGATCATTCATGGTGCGTCTACAGCAGAATATGATATACTCACACAGAGATGATCCAGTATATTTAAGAAGTAAAATAATAGTGATTCAAAGTGCAGTCTCCAGAATCATACAGCCTAGCTTCAAATTCTACCTCATGTACCCACAAGTTGTGTGACCTTGGCAAACTGGTTAACTTTTCTCTGCCTCAGTTTCCTTATCCATAAGATGAAGACAATAACCCATCTTCCTAGGGTTTGGGCAAAAAATCAATGAGACGATGATAAAAAATGCTTGGCAGAGAATTTGACATAGAGTATGTATCCAACAAATGCCATGTAATAATATCATTGTCATTTATCAACATGGAAAGATTCTCACTATAGTTAAGTGATTGAAAAGGTAAACACAGGGGGTCCGGGGTGGCTCAGCTGGTTAAGCATCTGACTTCGGCTCAGGTCATGATCCTAGGATCCTGGGATCGAGCCCTGCATCAGGCTCCCTGCTCAGTGGGGAGTCTTTTTCTTCCACTCCCTCTGCCCTTTCCACCCCCTCAGCCCTCACTCAGGCTCTCTCTCACATTCTCTCTCAAATAAATAAATAAATAAAGAATCTTTAAAAAAAAGAAAAGGTAAATACTAATTCGATTCAATAGACCGAGAGCTTATTAAATAAAAGGAGCAAGAGAGATGAAAACACACATGAATCTTGCACTGCTGTGAACTCCTTTGGAGAATACTGGAGGCCATGTGGAACATTCTGGTACAAATAAATCTTTTGCCTGTGTGATCTCAATTGGGGCTCTCTTGTTTTCTCTGGAGTACTCACTTTCCTATTCTTTGCCTGTGTTGGGGTTTCCTTGTGGTCAAGAGTAGCTTGGAACCTCTTAGAGGAACCTGATGGTGAATCAGGTGTAATTTTTCTGGAAGAGGTAGTATCTCAAACAAGACTTTTATAAAAAACATCTTTCAGAAGCCCATGACTCCTGGCCCACTGACCTGTGAACAGATTAGAAAAGAGCCATGCAAACAGTTTCATCCTCCATAGGTGTCACCAACCATCCAGAGATGACAGCTTGGAGAAAGAAGAAAGAACTTTGATCCAAAGAATGGCAGAGGAAACTCAAGTTCTTCGAGGTTGCTGACCTGCCTCATGGAGTAAACACCCAGGTCAAATCAATGAAGTTAAACAGGGTCAGTCAACAAATAACAGAGAGGGTCTGGAATGAACAGGCAATTTTTAAATGAGTTCCAGTTTGTGGAGGCCACATAACACTGTCTTGTAAAAAGGGTAGAACTAGACCCTAATCCTGTCCTTTCTGGAGCTTTATTTTTTCATTACCCAAATCCACACTTCAAGCCCTGTCCCTCCTTCAGTCTCACCCCCTTGGAATATGGCACTACCACTCACCCAATGCTCAGGCACAAAATCCAGGAATCATTCTTAATTCCTGTCTTCTCCTTTTTCCCCATGTCCAGTCTATCAACAATTCCAAGTGATCCTACCTTCGGAACCTATCCTGAATCTGACCACTTCTCATCACCTTCACCAGAATGTTGGCCCAGGCCAACACCATCGCACACCTAGACCACAGCAACATTCTTGAATGGTCTTTCTAATACAGCAATCGGAGTTAGCTTTTTAAACTATAAATCGCATCATTTAACCAAACTCAGGGGCTTCCCATTGCACTTAGAATCACAGTCAATCCCATAGTGTGGCTCCCAGGACTTTATGATCTGGTCCATACCTCCCTCCCCAATCCAGGCTCTCACCACACTCACTCTCGTTGTCCACCTTCCGTACTTGCCCTTCATTGCCTTATGCCCTAGCCACATTGGCCTTCCTTCTTGCTGTCCTGGACAAACCAACTTTGTCCTTGCTGTTCCATCTGCTGAGAATGTTCTTCCCCCAAATTTTCACATGGCACACTTCACATCATCCCAATGTCACTTGCTCGAACACTCTATCTAAAATCACTTTTTTTTAAAATGCTCCATGTCACTACTAATCAGGACATTATAAATGAAAACAAAGAGATGTAATTTTATTTGAATCTTTTCTAGTAACGTGGATACTAGAAAAGTTGGCCTGTGATGTTGGTTTCTATTATCTTCATGGCTGAAACAAAGCTTTATATACTATTTTCCACTTTAGGGTCACAGCAAATGGATGCCATTATGTGGCTGTTTGGAAAGTGACTAAAGTATTTGTGGAATTTATAGAAAGTGCATTTTTCACTGAAAATAAAACCTTTTCTGGAATAAATAAATAAATAAATAAATAAATAAATAAATAAATAAAATGGAAACACTAATTTGAAGAGAAAAAAATAAATAAAATCACTTACATTCAATTGCAAGTAACAGCTTAAATGCTACAGACATTTAGTAATTCAGTCAACAAGAAGATTAGAGGTGGGCCGTTCCAAGTTTGATTTGGTAGCTCAGCAATGCCTTCAAGAACCAGGATCTTTCCAACTCACTGCCCTTCCATCCCAACTGGTTGACTTTTTACCTTCCTAAATGTTGGCGTATGGTCACAATATGGCTGCCATAGCTCCAGCCTTCATGTCCTTTTACAACCATGTTCAAGTCAGGAAGCAGGGGTTTTTCAAGGCAGAGATTCCTCCTCAGACCCCTTTTTTTAATCAATGAAAGAAGAGAAAGCTTCCACAGAAGCCAACATGCTAGATTTCCCCTTCACATCTCTTTGGCTGTATCTTAGTCAAAGAGTTACCCCTTAATCAATCACTAAAAAGGAAAATGACATTTTATGCTTGCCTTAAACGAATTATACTTCTTTCTCTGGGAAAAAGAAAAGTTTACCTCCACTGAGGCATTTTGCCACCTTAATAAAGTTCAGTTGTATAAATTGAGAAAGAAGAGGGGGAAGGGATTTTGGTTAGGCAGGCTTTGGTGTCTGAACCTATGCTCAGCCCCCATTATTGTCTATCTCGGTCCTCTGATTTGTTTTTCCTTATGGCACTAATCACTACCTGAAATACATTCTTTATTTATCTGCTTGCTTGCTGTGGGTCCCCACACTAAAATGGGACTTTGCCTTACTTATCACTGCTATGTTCCTGGAACCCTGGACAGTGCCTGGGAATCAATCTGTATTCACTGAATGAAAGAATCAGAGTTCAGTGAATAAATGGGTAAAACTTAGGATTTTTATTTATCCTGTCTAAGCCTCATTTTCCTCATTTTTAAAATGAGGATGATTTGTCCACCTCTCCAGTGACAATGAAATGAGATCATGCAGGCAAAACTCTTAATACAGTGCCTTGCACTTGAAAGTGCTTGACACATTTAGCTGTCAATGTTATTCTGTAGCGGCAACATCAGGCAAGTATAGGAAAAGGATAAGCACACATATTAATTTCATATACTTTTTCTGATTAGGAAATCTTGACAAGAGTCAAGCATTTGAGAACTGTATGACTTAGAAAGTGAAAGATATCCACCTGTGGGTATATGTTTTTCCTAGCTATTTTTTCCCAAGAATATACTAGCATAATCTTTACATAAATGGAGAATACTATGCACGCTGTTTCATAAGTTCATTTTTGCACTGAATATCTATTAAATATTTTCCCACAAGTATTAATGCAAATATATCTCTTTCTTATTTGATTATATTTGATATAAGATGGAGAACTATTTTTGCTGGAGACCCTGGTGGCCTGCCCAGAGCTCACCTTCTCTCAGACTATATACAGCTTGGAAGTCATGGGTGTCCGCACTGGTGCTGTGGTCTTCCCTGGTATACTGGATCAGAAGCTGTCCTTCACTGTTGCTTTTGCATTTTTTACTTTATGATGCTGCTGTTGAGCATGTTCATTATTACACAGTGTTCCCTTCATGCAGATCTATGGGAGAAACAAGAAGAAAATTTACATCTCTTATATCACACACTGTAAATATTTGTAAGAATTCTCCTCCAGCCCTTTTCCTATGCAAATATAATTTATTTTTAATCTATTGGGGGCCATTCTGGAAATATAGCTTTATGTCCTTGGCTTTCACTTAACATTAAATGATAAATGTTTTTCCAAGCCTTATGCAAACAAGATCATCAACTCTTCGAGCTGTAAGAAACTGTAGAAATTATTTTGTTCTGGCCCATCATGCAAATTTTACAAGATGAGTCACCTCAGGGCTGATTTGTTTGAGTTCCTCCAAAATGTTTTAATACTTCAGTGATTTGCAGTCTAATTAAGCTGATGCAGAGCCGGGAGGGCTGGGCGATGCATTGCTTTGTGTACACATCAAACAAAGATGAGTGTCTCTTTATCCCACAGAAACTGGGCTGCCAGCAGAGCTCTCCTCACCCTTGGGTGACTTCGCTGACAAGTATGTTATCCTTACACACCTTTCTGTCAACAGTCCGCCCTCAGGAGGGGTTCAAGACCTAGATATGATCTGGACTCCAAAGCAAACCTGTCAGACCAGCGTGGATCTCGAGAAAAGCTGCCTGTTCTGTGCCCTTTTGGGGATCTAGGTGTTTTGTTGAGCTGGCATATTTGTACTGCAGAGGTGGAAGGGGAGGGAGAGCAGCCAAGTGTGGGACTTAACCCACAGCGAGATCAGTCACACAGTGAAGCATCTATTTTTCCACATGGAACGCCATCACCAGGTACTACTTTGGAAACACGCCTGCTTGGTGCAGTCTGAAAGAGTGCATGGTTAAAAACTAAATCCATTGCTCTGTTGCCATGAAACCAGGAACAAATCCTTCTCTGACCATTAGTTCCCTCTTTTATAAAGAGGGGATCCATGGTGCCCATTTGGTAGAGTTGTGACGCCCCCAGCATGCATATAAGCACTCAATAAATAGGAGCTGTTATGAATAAACTTTCCTTTTCCCTCTGTGAAAAGTCTAAGACACATAGTAGGAGCTCAATAGACATTTATTGCATAAACTGGGGACTCAAGCAAATAAGGTCACATAATTTGAAACCAAACAAGAGTCTGCAGCAATAACAATAATAACAGCTATTACTGCCACATGTGATTCTAGAAAAACTAGATGTCAGGTCTCTTGACATAGAGAATTTCAGATTCTCCTATTCTATCATGATTTCTATCCCCCCTCCCATTTTTTTTTTCAATTTAATTAGCAAGACGATTGCTTTTACTTTATTCTCCACCTGGGGATGAAGATAAATACTCCCCTTTCAGACACAGCCAGCTGTTGTGCTAAGTCTTTCCTTACAATAAAATACTATTGGGGAAGTTCTTTTCTTCATTACAAAGTAACAGAGTTCATTACAGGCAATTTGGGAAGTAAAGAAGAAAAGAGAAAAAAAAAAGAGCCAACGTGCTTCCACCAAAAGGCAAAAACTCTGAGCATGTTGGAGTTATTTCTGTGCACACTTTGTTAGTTCATTGTGACCCTACACGGCATCCAAATTTATTTCCAGCTTTTTTCCCTGAACATGAGGAACTGAAATTTTCCAAAATACTCCCTCATTATTTAACCTGTTGCCAGTGTTTCACAATTTTAAATAGTGCTGAAATGAATATAATTGCTTATAAAACATTTTTCTGTAGTTAGGAAAATATTTCTTAGGCTGCATTCCTAGAAGTGAATTGAATCTTCTAAACAGTATGAACATTCTTTGGTACCCATTCAAAAGGTATTCAGAAATCGTTCTGCAATCTTTCACAGTCCTGGATATTCTCATAATAATTAGTAGGGTAATTTATTTTCATTTTTTTATTTTCAAAAAAGTTTATTTTATTTACCAGTGGGGCTGAATAGTATAAAATATTTTTTAAATACCCATGGTTTCTCTTTAATGGGTTATCCTATTTTGTTTGGGAATTTTGGGATGTGGTATGATTTTTTTTAAAAGATTTATTTATTTGAGAGGGAGAGTGGGGGGAGGAGCAGAGGGAGAGAATCTCAAGCAGACTCCCCACTGAGCACAGAGTCCCATGCGGGGCTGTATCTCACGACCCATGAGATCATGACCTGAACTGAAACCAAGGGTCAGAACCTCAACTGACTGAGCCACCCAGGTGACCCAGTACGTGATATGATTTTTATTAAGTTATATGACGTTGCAGTTTAAGGATTAACCTTTTATCAAACAGTGAGAGATTTTTCAATGTCTTTTTATCAGGATTTTCATTTTGTTTACATGTCCTTTTGGGAATTAAAGAGGTCTTAATTTATATCTAGACAATTTAATATTCTCTTTCTCTATGAATTCTTACTGGATTTATCCATTCAAGGGTTTCTCCCATACAGAGATCAAAGATAATCAGCCTTTTTTTTCCCCCTACATTTTTAATCATTTACTTTTATGCACTTGGAGGGTTTTGTTTTTGTTTGGGGTGTTTTTTTTTTTTTTTTGCTATTTTTAATTGTGGTAAAAATATATAAAATAAGATTTTTCCATTTTAGCCATTTTTTCAATGTAAAATTCAATGACATTCATTATAGTTACAATATTGCACAACCCATTTCCAAAACTTTTGCATCACCCATACATAATGTACCCAGCAAACTAATTCTTCATCCCATCCTGCCCTCAGCCCCTGATAACCTCTAACCTACTTTCGTCTCTAAGAATTTGCCTATTTTAGGTACCTCGTATCAATGGAATCATACAATATTTGTCCATTTATTGTCTGGTTGACTTCACTTTGCATAACATTTTCAAGGTTCACTCATCCTGTAGCAAGTGTCAGAACTTCATTGCTTTTTATGGCTGAGTAATATTCCATGTATGTACATACAACATTTTATTTATCCATTCATTTATTGATGGATATTTGGACCAACGGATTGTTTCCATCTTTTGGCTACTGTGACTAATTGTGCAATGAATGAGGCATGCAAGTATCTATTTGAGCCCCTGTTTTCGATTATGTTGAGTGTATTTCTAAGAGTGTAATTGTTGTTAGAACTGATACAGGAATTCAGCAAAGTTGCAAGATACAAAATCAATGCACACAAGTCACTAACAATGAAGCAGAAGAAATAGAAATCAAGAAATCGATCCCATTTACAATTGCACCAAAACCCATAAGATACCTAGGAATAAACCTAACCAAAGAGGTAAAGGATCTGTATTCTCAAAACTATGGAATACTTATGAAAGAAATTGAGGCAGACATAAAGCAATGGGAAGACATCCCATGCTCATGGATTGGAACAACAAACATTGTTAAAATGTCTATGCTGCCCAAAACAATCTACACTTTCAATGCAATTCCTATCAAAATGCCATCAGCATTTTTCACAGAGCTGGAACAAACAATCCTAAAATATTTATGGAACCACAAAAGACCCCAAACAGCCAAAGGACTGTTGAAAAAGACAACCAAAGCTGGTGGCATCACAATTCCAGGCTTCAAGCTATATTACAAAGCTGTTATCATCAAGACAGTATGGTACTGGCACAAAAACAGACACATAGATCAATGGAACAGAATAGAGAACCCAGAAATGGACCCTCAACTCTGTGGTCAACTAATCTTCGACAGAGCAGGAAAGAATATCCAATGGAAAAAAGACAGTCTCTTCTTCAGCAAATGGTGTTGGGGAAATTGGACAGCCACATACAGAGGAATAAAACTAGACCACTCTCTTACACCATACACAAAGATAAACTCAAAATGGATGAAAGACCTCAACATGAGAAAGGAATCCATCAAAATCCTAGAGGAGAACATAGTCTGTAACCTCTTCAACATCGGCCACAGCAACTTCTTTTAAGACATGTCCCCAAAGGTAAGGGAAACAAAAGTGAAAATGAACTTTTGGGACTTAATCAAGATAAAAAGCTTCTGCACAACAACGGAAACAGTCAACAAAACAAAGAGGCAACCCACGGAAGGGGAGAAGATTTCTGCAAATGACACTACAGATAAAGGGCTGATATCCAAAATCTATAAAGAACTTCTCAAACTCAACCCCCATAAAACAAATAATCAAGTCAGAAAATGGGCAGAAGACTTGACAGACACTTCTCAATGTTACATTAGTTTCAGGTATACTACATAGTGACTTGACAAGTTTATACATCGTGCTCTGCTCACCACAAGTGTAGATATCATCTGTCCTGATATATCACTAGTACAATATCATTGACTGTATTCTTCAGACTATGTCTTTTATTTCTGTGACTTATTCATTCCATAATGAGAAGCCTGTATCTTCCACTTCCCTTCACCCATTTTGCCCAACCTCACACACACACCCCCAACCGTGACAACCAACAGTTCATTCCCAGTATTTATAGGTCTGATTCTGCTTTTTGTTTGTTCATTTATTTGGGTTTTTTGAGTGAAATCAGAGGGCATTTTTCTTTCTCAATCTGACTTATTTCACTTAGCATAATATCCTTTAGGTCTATCTATGCTGTCTCAAATGGCATATTCTCCCTTTTATAGCTGTGTAATATTCCACTATATATATATATATATATATATATATATATAGTGGAATATATGTATATATATATATATATATATGTGTATATATATATATGTGTAATATTCCA
Organism: Zalophus californianus; assembly: GCF_009762305.2. NCBI lineage: Eukaryota > Metazoa > Chordata > Mammalia > Carnivora > Otariidae > Zalophus > Zalophus californianus. The sequence goes on from NC_045602.1 coordinate 93,264,735, forward strand.
CTATATATATATATATATATATATATATATATATAGTGGAATATATGTATATATATATATATATATATCACATCTTATTTTTTTATTTTAGTATACCACATCTTTATCCATTCATCTGTGGATGGACACTTAGGTTGTTTCCATATCTTAGTTATTGTAAAAAATGCTGCAGTAAACATAGGGAGGTGTATGTTTTTTCAAATTAATGTTTTCATTGCAGGGGACTATCCAATAGTGGAATTATGATCATCTGGTTATTTCTATTTTTAACTTTTTGAGGAACCTGCATATTGTTTTCCACAGTGGCTGCAACATTTTACACTCCCACCAACAGTGCAAGAGGGTTCCTTTTTCTCTACATCCTCGCCAACATTTGTTATTTCTTGTCATTTTGATTTTAGCAATTCTAACCAGTGTGAGGTGATATCTCATTGTCAAATGTCAAAACTTGCATTTCCCTGATGATGAGTGATGTTGAGCACCTGTTCATGTATCTGTTGGCCATCTGTATGTCTTCTTTGGAAAAATGTCTATTCAGGTCTTCTGTCTATTTTTAAATCATATATTTTTTGGGGGGTTGAGTTGTAAAGTTCTTCATATATTTTGGATACTAACTCTTTGTCAATTCCTTTTTTAAAGATTTTGTTTATTCATTTGAGAGAGAAAGCCTGAGTGTGGGGGGAGGGGCAGAGGGAGAGGGAGAATCAGACTCCCCACTGAGCAGGGAGCCTGATGAGGGACTCAGTCCAAGGACCCTGGAATCATGACCTGAGCCAAAGGTAGACACTTGAATGACCCACCTAGGCGCCCTACCAGTTCTTTTTAATGTGTTTACAGCTATAAAATTCCCTCTTACCGTAGCTTGCTGCATCTCATATGTTTGGATATGTTGTGTTTTCTTTTTCACTTATCTCTATTTTCTAATTTCCCTTGTGATTTCTTCTCTGAGCTATTGGTTTTTATGAGTCTGTTATTTAATTTCCATAAATTTGTGAATATTCTAGTTTTCCTTCTGTTGATTTCTAACTTCACCCCACTATGGTCAGAGTATATGTTGTATACCTATATCTTAAAATCTATTGAGACTTGGGCACCTGGGTGGCTCAGATGGTTAAGCATCTGCCTTCAGCTCAGGTCATGATCCCAGGGTCCTGGGATCGAGTCCCGCATCGGGCTCCCCGCTCAGCGGGGAGCCTGCTTCTCCCTCTGCTTCTCTCTCTCTCTCTCCGTCTCTCATGAATAAACAAATAAAATCTTTAAAAAAAAATCTATTGAGACTTGATCTGTGGACTGACATACAGCCAATCTTGGAGAATGCCCACATGTACATGAGAAGAATGTGTATTCTGTTGTTTTGGGGTGGAGTGTACTGTATATGTCTGTTAAATCTAGTTCCTTTATTGTGTTGGTCAATCCTCTGTTTCCTTACTTATTTTCTGTGCTATTTTTAATCAATTATTAAGAGTGGAGTATTGAAGTCTTTGACCTCTGTTTCTTTCTTCAATTCTGCCAATTTTGCTTCATATATTTTGAAGTTTTTTTTATTAGATGCATAAAGTTTACAATTGTTTTATCTTATTCCCGTATTGAAACTTTTGTTAATATATAATAGTCATCTTTGTCTCTTGTAAATTTTTTGATTTAAAGTCTATTTTGTCTTACACTCGTATAGCTACCCACTCTCTTTTTTCATACTATTTGCATAAAATGTCTTTTTTTCATCTTTTTCTTTTCAAATTATTTGTTTCTTTGAATCTAAAGTGAGTCTCATATAGACAACATATAGTTAGATCTTGGTGGCTTTTTATTTTTTCCATTAAGCTAAATCTATGTCTTTTAGTTAAGGAATTTAATCCATTTACATTTAAAGTAATTACTGACAAGGGGGGACTTACTTCTTCCATTTTGTTATTTGTTCTCTATAAACATTAAATTTTTCCCCTCAATTCTTGCATTGCTATCTTCTTTTAGGTTTAGTTAATTTTTTATAGTGAAACATTTTAGTTTCCCTCTCATTTCCTTTTATCTATATCCTATAGCCATTTTTTTGTGGTGACAATGGAGAGTACATCTAATATCTTAAAGTTCTAACACTCTAATTTATTTTTTATTATTTTTTAATTTTTTTATTGACATATAATGTGTTATCTGTTTCAGGGGTACAGATCTGTGATTCATCAGTCTTACACAATTCACAGTGCTCACCATAGTACCTACTCTCCCCAGTGTCCATCACCCACCTATCCCATCCCTCCCCCGCCTCCACTCCAGCAACCCTCAGTTTCCTGAGATTAAGAGTCTCTTATGGTTTGTCTCCCTCTATGGTTTCTTCTTATTTCATTTTTCCCTCACTTCCCCTATGATCCTCTGTCTTGTTTCTCAAATTCCTCATATCAGCGAGATCATATGATACTTGTCTTTCTCTGATTGACTTATTTTGCTTAGCATAATACCCTCTAGTTCCATCCACATTGTTGCAAATGGCAAGATTTCAGGGTTTTTTTTTACGGCTGCTTAATATTCCATTGTATATATATATACCACTTCTTCTTTAGCCATTCATCTGTTGGTGGACATCTTGGCTCTTTCCATAGTTTGGCTATTGTGGACATTGCTCCCATAAACACTGGGTTGCAGGTACCCCTTCGGATCACTACATTTGTATCTTTAGGATAAATACCCAGTAGTGCAATTGCTGGGTCGTAGGGTAGCTCTATTTTCAACTTTTTGAGGAACCTCCATACTGTTTTCCAGAGTGGCTGCACCAGCTTGCATTCCCACCAAACAGAGTAGGAGGGTTCCCCTTTCTCCACTTCCTCACCAACTTGTTAATTTTAGCCATTCTGACTGGTGTGAGGTGATATCTCATTGAGGTTTTGATTTGGATTTCCTTGCTATACTCTAAATTTATACCAGCTTCACTTAATAGTATACAAAAATTCTACTCCTATATAGCTCTGTCCCACTTCTTTCTGCTATTGATGTCACAAAATGATATCTTTATGCATTGTGTGTCCCAAAAGGTAGATTAATAATTGGGTTTTATTCATTAGTCTCTGAAATCATGTAGAAAACAAAAAGTAGAGTTACAAGCCAAAGGTACAATAATCCTAGCTTTTGTAATTGCCCACATATTAACCTTTACTGGATATGTTTATTTCTTCATACAACTTTGAGTTACTATCTCATATCCTTTCATTTCAACCCGAAGGACTCCCTTTAGCATTTCTTGCAGAGCACGTCTAGTGGTAATGACTTCCCCCAGCTTTTGTTTATCTGAAAATATCGCAGTTTCTTCCTCCTTTTTGAAGGACATTTTTGCTGGATGTAGGACTGGTTCATCCTTTTTGTTTTTGTTCTTTCAGCACTTTGAATATATCAACCCACTGCCTTCTGGCTTCCAAATTTTCTGATGAGATATCTGCTGATGATATAATTGAGGGTCCTTTCTATATGATAAGTCACACCTCTTCCTCCTTTTAAGATTCTGTCTTTGCCTTTGTCTTTTGACAGTTTGATTATGTCTTGGTGTGGGTCTCTGAGTTTATCATACTTGGAATTTGTTGAACTTTTTGGATGTTTATATTTATATCTTTCATCAACTGTGGGAAGTTTCTAGCCATTATGTATTCACATAATCTCTCTGTCCCTTCTCTTTCCCTTCTTCTACTGGGGTTCCCACCATGTATATGTTTATCTGCTTGATGGTGTCTCATGGATCCTTTAGGCTCTGTTCACTTTTCTTCACTTTTTTCTTTGTTTCTCAAACTCTAAAATTTTAATTTACCTATCTTCAAGTTCACTGATTCTTTCTCCTCCTTGCTCAAAACTACTACTAAATCCCTCTGGTAAATTTGTTTGTTTGTTTGTTTCTATTATTGTAGTTTTAACCTCAAGAATTCCTTTTTATGGGGTGCCTGGGTGGCTCAGTCATTAAGCGTCTGCCTTCGGCTTGGGTCATGATCCCAGGGTCCTGGGATCGAGCCCTGCATCAGGCTCTCTGCTCAGCAGGAAGCCTGCTTCTCCCTCTCCACTCCCCCTGCTTGTGTTCCCTTTCTCACTGTGTCTCTCTCTGTCAAATAAATAAATAAAATCTTTAAAAAAAAAGAATTCCTTTTTGTGTTTTTTATCTCCTCATTGATATTTCTATTTTGTGCATATATCATTTTCTTGGCTTTATCTATGACTTCCCCTGGCTCTTTGAGCATCTATAAGACAATGTAACTGGTGGAAGAGTCTTTGTTGTGTGAATGGAGGTCTTTCCCCATGAAAGATTTACGTGAGGATCCTTACTTGAATGAAGACAGCCAGAAGGAAGGTAGCAAGCACAAAACAGTTTATTAAGGACAATACATTCTTATGATTGGAGAGGGACAAGTGCAGAGATGGCAACTGCCCTGAGGCTATTGGGATCTTTTCTTTTTATGTAAGTCGGGTCTTGGATCATGGGCAGGGGTGGTCTCTAATGGAGGCTGCTTCCAATTATTTGGGTAACACCTCCCACTGGTCAGGAGGGGGAGTTTTTGACCTTGCAAAGTTTTGTACCTGAACACCCCATGAGGTGGGGGCTAAAACTGCAATGCAAATGCATTATAATGAGTCTAGGGGTTACCCTGGGGCAAGTGGAAGAGGAAAGTGCCTGTTCTGCACCTGTGGCTCTTCCTCTGTCAGCCCCAGGGTCTTAGAAGCCACAAAGTCAGGATGTTGTGCCCCCAGCCTTCTAATATATAACCTATTAATACTGCCCTTGTCTCCAGCTCATGTTTAACTACCTACTCTGTCAACAGCTATTTTAAAGACTTTGTCTAGCAAGTCCACTATCTGGCCTTTCTCAGAAACATTTCCTAAATGGGTTATACTTCCCACTTTCTTTGTATGTTTTGTGATTTTTTTTATATAAAAATGGACATTTCGATCTTGTAATGGGATAACTATGGAAATCAGATTCTTCCCCCACAATGAAGTCACTGTGCCTGTCCAGGAAAAGGCATGGGCTTGGAAAAGACCCAAGAAGACCTTCAGTTTACACATTAGGCTGATCCCTGGCACATAGCCAAGTCATAACAATCAAAGAAACAAAATAAATCCAAACCAAACAAAAACCAAAAATTTTAAGAACCCCAGAAAACTCTGGGAAAGAGTCAAACCCTTAAGTGTCTGGCTTCCAAACGGGAAAAATAAAGAGAGGGAAAAAAAAGAAAACATGAGCACTGGCCCTTCCAATTTCCTGGGGGCCACTTCAGCTAGAGGAGATTGCAGCAGTGGAGGTCAGGGGTGCAACAATGATGGCCTGCCTCTGTGTCTGCACCTCCACAATCAGAACCAGCCATCAGTGATCAGAACACAGATCTCTGATATTTGGAGGACAAAGTCCTCCTTGGCTTCCACAAGCTACAAGCAAGCAGTTCCAGAAATAAGTGCATGGCTTCCTGCCATGGCATGAGATGAGCAACCGCCCTCTAAGAGTTGAAGTTGACTAAAATTAGGCAAGATTTACCATCTAAGCCTTCCCCTGGAAGCTGCAAGCCTTCAGATAGACTCCAGAATTCCAAAATCATTACCTGACAGTTTCTGCCAATGCAGTTGTTGTCCAGATGGACAGAGAGATTTCTCATGCATCCTGCTCTGCCATCCTCCTTGATGTCACTCAATTGTGTCTTTTGATGCATAAAAGTTTTTCATTTTGGTGGAGTCCAACTTTTCTATTTTTTTCTTTTATTGACTGTCATTTTTAAGAAACCCCAAATCCAAGGTTATATACTTTTCTTCCTATATTTTCTTCTAAGAATCTTATAATTTGGCTTTTAAATTCTGATCTTTCATTCATTTTGAGTTAATTTTTGTATATGATGTTATTAAGGGTCCAATTTCATTCTTTGGCATGTGGATATCTAGTTTCCCCAGCACCATTTGTTGAAAAGATTGTCCTTTTCCTGAATGAGATCTTGCCATTTGCAACGACGTGGATGGAACTGGAGGGTGTTATGCTGAGTGAAATAAGTCAATCAGAGAAAGACATGTATCATATGACCTCACTGATATGAGGAATTCTTAATCTCAGGAACAAACTGAGGGTTGCTGGAGTGGTCAGGAGTGGGAGGGATGGGGTGGCTGGGTGATAGACATTGGGGAGGGTATGTGCTACTGTGAGCACTGTGAATTGTGTAAGACTGTTGAATCACAGATCTGTACTTCTGAAACAAATAACGCAACATATTTTAAGAAAAAAGAAAAAGAAGAAGATAGCAGGAGAGGAAGAATGAAGGGGAGTAAGTCAGAGGGGGAGACGATCCAGGAGAGATGATGGACTCTGAAAAACAAACTGAGGTTTCTAGAGGGGAGGGGGTGGGCGGATGGGCTAGCCTGGTGATGGGTATTAAAGAGGGCACATTCTGCATGGAGCACTGGGTGTTATGAACAAACAATGAATCATGGAGCACTACACGAAAACAAATGATGTAATATATGGTGATTAACATAACAATAAAAAATTTTTAAAAAAAGATTGTCCTTTTCCTATTAAATGGTCTTTGCCTCCTTGTCAATGTGAAGGTTTATTTCTGTGCTCTCTATTCTATTCTATTGGTCTATATGTCTGTCTTTATGTCAGTACCACACTGTTTCAATTCCTGTAGCTTTGTAATGTTTGAAATCAGGAAGTGTGATTCCTCCAGCTTTTTTCTTCTCTTTCAAGATTGTTTTGACTATTCTGGATTCTTTGAAATAACACATAAATTTTAGGACAAGTTTTTCATTTCCACAAAAATGCACTTGGGACTTTTGATAAGAGTTGTATTGAATCTGCACATCACTTTGGAGAGTATTGATATCTAAACAATATTAATCTTCCAATCCATGAATGAAAGATGTCTTTCCACTTATTTAGGTCTTCTTTAATTTCTTTATCAATGTTTGGTTAATTGCCATTATCCTGGGAGAGGATGAGGCTAGGGAAGACAAATGGTCTCTGAAGACTCATTTGGTGAAGGTATAGCTCTAAAAAGATAATACAGCTAGTTCACTCATTCTTTCATTGACTCATTCCTTCACTCAGCAAATATTTATGGAGTGTTTATTCTGCATCAGGCAGTGTTGGGGATATGGTAATGAATAAAAACTGATATTCTGTAATGAAACATTTGCTGAGGACTTCTTATATGCTTGGCCCCATCTGAGCACCAGGGAACCAAAAACATGTCAGGGTTAGCCCTCAAGGAGTTCAATTAGGAGGTCAAACATACAAACCAATAATTGTATATACATAATTGTGATACAATTGTGCCTATAATTGTGTATACACAATTGTGATACATAAGTGCCTATATGGGAGATACAGAGGCCCCCAAATCTATCATGTGTATGCTGAGCTGGGAGAGAGCAAGAATCAGAGAAGTTTTAGCAGAAGTTATGCTTGTCCTAGGTGGAAATAGGAGTTTGAGTGGGAGAACATGGGACAGGGCATGGGACGGTTTGCAGGGTACATTCTTGGGAGGGGAAATAACATACACAAAAGAACTGAAGCATGGACTCATGAAGAATGGGTGTGTGTGTGTGTTGTAGCAAAGGAAGTGCAGTTGGGATGAGTGAGTAGGCTGGGCAGCAGCAAAGGCTTCTCATGCCATGCTAAGGAGTTGGCACGTTATCTGACAGGCAATGGATGCCCACTGAGGGATGACACGTATATACCAGTGACATGTTCAGCTTCTTTTTCAAAAGATAATTATGATTCCAGGAGGGAAAGCAGGTTGGAGTGGTGACATAGAGGCATCAGAGACCAGGCCACTGGCACAACCCAGACAAGGAACACTGTGGGCCTGGACTTGATGTGAGAATGGGGCAGAGAGTTGGGTGTTCAAGATGCTTAGGAAGTGACTGATCACCTCCAGCAGATGTAAGAGAGAAGAAACTGATGCCTTGAAGTACACTGGCCCAGCTCCCACCACCCTAGAAATCTAGATATGACCATAGGGAACCCCAGAAAAATAGTCCCAGTGGGAGTAAGAAGGGCATCCCACAAGAAGCAAATTACTCCTGTTCTCCCAGTAACCCAAGTGGTGGACCTACACCAGGGGCCTGTGGGGTTATGCAGGTACCACATTCGCCCTAATCCCAGGGTCTTAGAAGGCAACAGTGCATCCCTGGGGCCTGTTAGGTCAAAGAAGTCTCCTTTATGGCTTTCCTTCTCACAACACCCCTCTTCACCCCACCTCTCATTGTGTGTTCAGGAGACAAGAACTATTTCCTTCCCCAGCCAGCTGACAGGGAGACTTCAACAGTCATGCACACAAAGCCGAAATTTAAGTCCGCACGGCGCTTGCCCAAGCTCCTCCAGAAGGCCTGTCCTTGCATGCTCAGGGTAGACTAGGGGCTGTTTGCTTTGGCTAACACACACACAAAAATGATGATGGGATAAAATGTGACACCACCACATAATAGCTTTTAATGCCAGCAGTTTTGAGGTTAGTATAACATTGGCTTGGAGAGGACAAGGAGAAAGAAAAAATTGATGTTACAATTTTAGGGAAGACGGCAGTATTTGGGTAATTTTATGTCTGATATCCACGTGGTCACAACAGAGCAGTATTTAGGAGAGAAAAAGCCACACATAGAGAACTAAAATGTGTCCATATGTTTGATAGTGCTGGGTATAAGCATGTCAGAGTGACTTTGTCCATGTGACATCATCTGGATGAAAATTACCTTGATGTTTTATATGTACTATTTTTTTCTTGCCTAGTCCATCCATTTTTATGTATTTCAAGAAAATGATGACTACTACATAATAATGTGGAATCTTACTAATACTATAATTTGACCAATATATTTTCTTGAAGGTTCCATTGTGTCATATGAACTAAAATTGTTAACCTGCATTACTGTATTTTATCCATTTACATGACACTTGATTGGCTTTGCACAAATTGAGTTACTGACAAGTTGAATTTTTTAAAAGATAGCATATTTTATGAGATCCAAACAACCAGTCTATTGGTGGATAAAGCTGTCAGAATTTATAAAAATTTTAGATGTATAGGCTCTTTTAAAAAGAGAAATGCGTTTTTATTAGCCTTCCACTGGGGGAAGGCTAATAAAAAGGTATGGTTGAGCAGGGAGCTTCAAGGAGCCCTGATAGGTACCAACAGGTGACACTTTCCTGGCCCTGGCACTGTGCCAAATATGTTACATTATCTCATCCAATCTTCTCAATAAGCCTGTGGGACAGGTACTTTATTATTACCTGTGCATAGGTGAGGAAACTGGGGCACAGAGAATTTAATTTATACAAGGTCACACAGCTAAGAAGTGGGGAACTGAGATCCAACCTCAGTGTTGAGAACCTGGAGTTCTGGCTTTTGAAACATTTCACTGGACAACATCTGGAGGGATAGCAGAACCTGTGAACCACATGCCCCTCAAGAAGCATTCACCACAGGGACGCCTTGGTGGCTCAGTCAGTTAAGCATCTGCTTTCAGTTCAGGTCATGATCTCGGGGTCCTGGGATTGAGCCCTATGTCAGGCTCCCTGCTCAGTGGGGAGTCTACTTCTCCCTCTGCCCACCCCCCCCAACTTGTGCTCTCTCTGTCTCTATCTCAAATAAATTTAAAAAATATATTTTTAAAAATATTTTTTAAAAAGAAGCTTTCATGGTATCTGGCATCTGTACCACAAGCCTACTTGACACCAGACCCCCGTTCCTTGACCTTAGGCTTCTAAAATGCAGTGGTGGAGAGAGAGCAAAATCCCCCCAAAGGAAGCAAGCAAAGCAATGAATGATACACACATAATCACATCAACTATATATGAATAAATTGAATCAATGCTCTTAAGTTCTTCGTCACTGGTTTTGCCTTAGGTCCTACCATTTGTTCTTTCAATCCGCTTAGAACTGTTCTTTCATCTTTTGCCCAGCCCCTGGTTAAACCATCACAAAAAAGCAAATTAATGGGGGGTCTCTGAAACAGTGAGAGCTTGCCATTTTGAAAGACATCCCAGAGGTACGTTGGCTGAAAAGAAGGATGCACAAGTTAGCGACAGTCCCATCAGTGTTGTCAAATTGTGGGGGGTCATCAGACCAGTTCAGTGCACCACTGACAGATTTTTAAAAATAAAATTAGATATAACACAATGAAATTGTTCTGTGAATCTTTTATTTCAGTTAAAAATGATAAATATAATGTGCATACCGGATCACATTGTAATATGTATTTCTTTTTTTTTTTAAGATTTTGTTTTTAAGTAATCTCTACACCCAGCATGGGGCTCAAACTTACAACCCCAAGATCAAGAGTCACATCCTCTACTGACTGAGCCAGCCAGGCCCCTCAAAATGTTTTCTTTCTGAGGTGTGGTCAAAAATATTTGGAAGACATCATCCTTAAAAAAAATCATTTCTGGGGCGCCAGGGTGGCTCAGTTGGTTTAGCGACTGCCTTTGGCTCAGGTCATGATCCTGGAGTCCTGGGATCAAGTCCTGCATTGGGCTCCCTGCTCAGCGGGGAGTCTGCTTCTCTCTCTGACCTTCCCCCATCTTGTGCTCTCTCTCACTCTCTCTCTCTCAAATAAATTAATTAAATAAATAAAATATTTTAAAAAATCATTTCCCCCAAATTGGGACATCTTTGGTCCTCACAGTCTGGGTGAAGTTCTGTGTAAATCACACCAAATAAAACACTTACAGAACACCTACAGTGATGGGGCAGCCTAATGGATCTCCGCCGCCTCCCCTCCCTGGAGAGTATGATACAGTTTCTATAGTCCCACCTTCACAGATAAAGACCTTAGTCTAGAAAGTTCTGGAGGGCCAAGAGGTATTTATTAAGGAGCAGGAATGTGAGATGGAACATGTCAGGCAAGTCAAGCCCTATTAGTGCCTCTGAATCTGGTTTACTGATGACGGTCAGATTGTCAACCCTGAAACAGCTGCTGCCTCTCCGGATAGTCTGTTACCTAAGGTAGAGGAGATACCACATGCATGTTTCTCACCTTCAACTTCCTGTTACTGTCCCCCATCAACCTGTCCCTTCGGCCTGAAGTCTCTCATCTTCTGCTGGGTCGAATCAAAGCCCATCTTCACCTCACAGTACCTCCCCCACCAAATCAGGCTCCTTCTTCCAAGTTCTCCCAGGGTCCCAAACCTTGCCTGAGCAGCACAGCCTGATTCCAACCCCTGCCTCATCCAACCTTCCTCAAATATCCTTGCAGTCACTACTTATCGGATTGCTTGTGTATGTGTTTGCATCATTTGTCTCTTTGTGTATTTGTGCCTCCCCCCACCCCAAGTCCCTGAGCTTAGACCATTAGCCCAAGGGAAAGCCAGCCCCCACCAGGTCAAGGACCACAAACCCCTGGAGCTTGTACACCACACACTGAGCGCTCAGATGCTGCCTGCCTTGATAGACATTCTAGGTGAGGGGATGAAACATCCTTGGAAAATGGAATCTGTGCTGCGCAGGCTGTTTTGAGAAGCTAGTGTCTGCATCTCATGCATGCTGACTTAAAATGCTTCTCTAAATGCAGTCTTTGACTTAAATCGTGCAGTTGCATCTATTACATGGACAAACAGTCTCAACCACCTGCCCCAGCACATGCTTCTCTGCCTGCCTCTTACCACCACCTATTGGCTTCCAGAGGAAATGAGAAGAAGCAGTACATCTGAGGGTATGTGCTTCCATCCAAGTTTCCAAGAGGCTTCCAGGGACTGGCAATGATCACAGGAGAAGCCAACATGAAGAGAACCTGATGCCTGAGAAATGCTTTTGCCAATAAAATGTTGGCGGTGGCTTAGGGAACTCAAACATGGCACCAGCATTTGTGCAGAAACTATAAAGACAAAGGTAAGTACCCAAAGAGAACATGAACATAAAGAGGTGAGCTACCCACATTCTGGGAAAACCAGTGCCTCAGGCCCACATTGCCAAACACCTTGTCTCAGCAGATTTTTTTTATCTGTGATGCATCTATTAGATTACCTGCCTTTGTCAGAGCCTACAATGCAGACTCTAAGCCAAGCAAAAACCACAGCCAGATCTTTCTATGAGGTCTCCAGCTAATCCTTTCTCTGCATGTTGTATCAGCATAAGGACAGCCACTGAAGCAGAGTCTCACATGATAAACCAAGCTACTCTCCGAAAACACAGGTATTTCCCAAAGTAGGATGGAGGCTGTGTCCCCACCCATCAAAGGTGGCAAACTCTGCATAACAAATTCCTGGCTCTGAGCTTAGGCTGCCACCTCAAACTCCAACAAAATCTGGCTAGAATGGGCGGTAGGGAACTGAGCTCACGATGGTTTTCTCAGAAGGCAGAGATCTAAAATTGGGCCTTTCTTATTTCTAATTCTGATGTCTGTCTCTGCTCCAGGAAGAGCACACAGCCCAGGCGTTCCCAATTTTGAGAAACTTCAGGGTTGAGCATTTACCACCAGAAAATTATTTTCTATGAAGCAAGAAAACTCTTTTTAGATAACTATTGCCATGTAACAAACCACTTCACAATATAGTGACTTAAAACAACTTATCATTAAATGAAAGCAAATTATTAAAATTAAATAATAATGTATGACTTCTCCTCATTCTGAGGGTTGGCTGGGGGATGCTTCTGCTCTACCACATGTGGGCTACCTGTGTTCAGCAGGGAGGGCCTGGAAGACCCAAGGCAACCCCTCTCACAGGTGCTCCATGTAGCCTCAGGCTCCAGATCCTCCTGGTATGACTACTTATAAGATGGCAGCCTGGTTCCAAGAGAGCCAAAGTGGAAATTCCCACATCTCTTAACAGGCCTGCTGTTGACAGTGTCACATCTGTTTCACTCTGTTAGTCAGAGTAAGGCCCAGAGTAAGGGAACTAGACTCCACCTATCAATGGAAGGATCAATAGCTCCTACAGGGAGAGGAGGCAACTAAGGACAACCTATCACACGACCATAACCAAAAAAAGAGAACCAGATAGGCCTCATTCTTCTGCCTTCTCTGCTGAGGAATGGAATAAGTCATAACCTCCCAGAAGAACAGAGTCAAGAATCACGACTTGGGGGGGTTATGAAGATTAAATAAGATTCATTCCTAGGATCCAAAAGGGTACATGCACCCTGATGTTTATAGCAGCAGTGTCCACAATAGCCAAACCATGGAAAGAGCCAAGATGTCCATCGACAGATGAATGATGAATGGATAAAGAAGATGTGGTGTGTATATATATCAATGGAATATTATGCAGCCATCAAAAAGAATGAAATCTTGCCATTTGCAATGACATGGATGGAACTGGAGGGTACTATGCTGAGCGAAATAAGTCAATCAGAGAAAGACAGGTATCATATAATCTCACTGATATGAAGAATGCTTAATCTCAGGAAATAAACTGAGCGTTGCTGGAGTGGTCAGGTGGGAGGGATGGGGTGTCTGGGTGAGAGACATTGGGGAAGGTATGTGCTATGATAAGCGCTGTGAATTGTGTAAGACTGTTGAATCACAGATCTGTACCTCTGAAACAAATACATTATATGTTAAAAAAAGAAGAAGAAGAAGAAGATAGTAGGAGGAGAAGGATGAAGGGGGTGAAATCAGAGGGGGAAACGAACCACGAGAGACTATGGAACTCTGAAAAACAAACTGAGGGTTCTAGAGGGGAGGGGGTGGGAGGATGGGTTAGCCTGGTGATGGGTATGAAAGAGGACATGTTCTGCATGGAGCACCGGGAGTTATACACAAACAATGAATCATGGAACACTACATCAAAAACTAATGATGTGGGAGGGCGGAGGAAGATGGCAGAGGAGTAGGAGACCTGGATTTCATCTGGTCTCAGGAATTCAGCTGGATAAGAATGAAACCATTCTGAACACCTACAAACTCAACAGGAGATCGAAAAGAAGAATAGCAACAACTCTCTGAACAGAAAAACATCCACTTTCTGGAAGGTAGGACATGAGGAGAAGTGAATCTGAGGCGATATTCAGGAGGATAGACGGCGGGGGAGGGGGCCTCCGTCGGCCACTTCTGGCAAGTGATAGAGCAGCAAAGCATAAAATTGGAACTTTTAGAAGTCAGCTCCGCTGAGGGACGTCACTCCAGTGGCTAAACTGGGGGTGGAAACCTCGCGGGACAGTGTGGTCTCAGGACCCTCGGGGTCACAGAAAGCCTGGGGGTGCCTGAGTGCGGCAGAGCTCCCAGGTATCGGAGCAGGGAAGCCGGCTGCAGAGACGGAGCCAAGGCGCAGACTCTCAGCTTGGGGTTACCATAAACTGTGATCTACGAAACAGTCAGGCCACTGCTCCTCCAGCAGGGACCCAACAAGCGGCAGATCCAGGGAGACTCCCCTTCCTCCCCTGGGAGGAGCAGTGCGGGAGCGCACCACAGGGATCTGCTGGGTTTGGAGACTCCACACAGGGTCGGGTGCCAGAGATAGAAACGCTCGGTCACAGGCCGGGTGAGCACGGAGTGCGGCCAGAGACCAGGAAGATGAGAGTGATTGACTGCTTTTCTCTGGGGGCGCACTGAGGAGTGGGGCCCCGAGTTCTTGGCTCCTCCGGGGTGGAGATTGGGAAGCCGCCATTTTCGCTGTCGTCCTCCAACGCTGTGCAGAAAGCTTGCAGGGAACAAAAGCTCCCGAGAGCAAACCTGAGCAGATTGCTTAGCCAGGACCAGCAAGGGCTGGGCAATTCCGCCTCCAGCAAAGACATTTGGGAACTACGGCAACAGGCCCCTCCCCCAGAAGATCGCAAGAACAGCTAGCCAAGACCAAGTTTACTGATCAACGAGAACCACAGAACTCCAGCGCTAGGGGAATACTGCACATAGAATTTATGGCTTTTTTGCCATGATTCATTAGTCTTTCAAAGTTAATTTTTTAACTGTTTTTTTTTTAATTTTTCTTTTTCCCTTTTTCAACCAACATCTTATCAATCGCTTTAAAAAAAAAACGTTTTTTTCATTTTTACAGTCATATTCTATCCCTTCATAGTAGTCACCCTTATTTCTGGCGGATATATATATAAGTTGTTCTCTCTTTAAAATTTTGACATACAGTTTCTTCTAACATATCAAAATATACCCTAAGTCTCTAGTGTATGGCTTTGTTCTAGTCTCCTGCCTGATCACATTTTCTCCCCCCCCTTTTTTTCTCTTTCTTTTTTTCAAACATCTTCTTATCAATTCCTTTTTTAAATTTTTTTATAATTTTCATCTTTACAGTCATATTCCATCCCTTCATCCCTTTGATAAACCCATATTTTGTACATATATGTCTTTCTCTCTTTAAAATCTTAGGAGGCACTTTTCTAACAGACTAAAATACACCCAAAATCTAGTGTGTGGCACTGATCTATGCACCAGCCTGATCATATTTGATCATATTCTGGTTTTTTTTGTTTTGTTCTGTTTTTGTTTGTTTTCATCTTTTTCTTTTTTTCTTTCTTTCTTTTTTCTTTCTTTCCCTTTCTTTTCCCCTGGTTTCAGGTCTTTTCTGATTTGATTAGAATATATTTTCTTGGAACGTTGTTAACCTGTTAGCATTTTGTTCTTTCATTCATCTATTCTCTGGACAAAATGACAAAAAGAAAAAAATCACCTCAACAAAAAGAACAAGAGGTAGTACCGTCTGCCAGGGACCTACTCAATACAGACATTAGTGCAAAGGCGGACCTAGAGTTCAGAATCATGACCTTAAAGACTAGCTGGGCTTGAAAAAAGCCTGGAAGTTATTAGAGAACCTTTCTGGAGAAATAAAAGAACTAAAATCTAACCAAGTCGAAATCAAAAAGGCTATTAATGAGGTGCAATCAAAAATTAGGGCACTAACTGCTAGGATATATGAGGCAGAAGAGAGAATCAGTGATACATAAGACCAAATGATGAAAAATAAAGAAGCTGAGAAAAAGAGAGATAAACAGCTACGGGAACACGAGGGCAGAATTCAAGAGATAAGCAATACGATAAGATGAAACAACATTAGAATAATTGGGATCCCAGAAGAAGAAAAAAGAGAGAGAGGGGCAGAAGGTATATTGGAGTAAATTAGAGCAGAGAACTTCCCTAATGTGAGGAAGGAAACAGGCATCAAAATCCAGGAGGCACAGAGAACCGCTCTCAAAATCAATAAAAATAGGTCAACACCCCGACATCTAATTGTAAAACTTACGAGTCTCAGAGACAAAGAGAAAATCCTGAAAGCAGCTCGGGAGAAGAGATATATAACCTATAATGGTAGAAACATTAGTTTGGCAACAGACCTATCCACAGAGACCTGGCAGGCCCAAAAGGACTGGCATGATATATTCAGAGCACTAAACGAGAAAAATATGCAGCCAAGAATACTATATCCAGCTAGGCTGTCACTGAAAATAGAAGGAGAGATAAAAAGCTTCCAGGACAAACAAAAACTAAAGGAATTTGCAAACACTAAACAAGACCTACAAGAAATATTGAAAGGGGGTCCTCTAGGCAAAGAGAGAGCCTAAAAGCAGCATGGACCAGAAAGGAATACAGACAATATAGAGTAACAGTCACTTTACAGGCAATACAGTGGCACTAAATTCCTATCTTTCAATAGTTACCCTGAATGTAAATGGGCTAAATGTCCCAATCAAAAGACACAGGCTATCAGATTTGAATCAAAAATAAGACCCATCGATATGCTGTCTGCAAGAAACCCATTTTAGACCCAAAGACACCCCCACATTGAAAGTGAAGGGGTGGAAAACCATTTACCATGTTAATGGGCACCAAAAGAAAGCTGGGGTGGCAATCCTTCTATCAGACAAATTAGATTTTAAACCAAAGACTAATAAGAGATGAGGAAGGACACTATATCTTACTTAAAGGGTCTATCCAACAAGAAGATCTAAGAATTGTAAATATCTATGCCCCTAACATGGGAGCAGCCAATTATATAAGGCAATTAATAACAAAAGCAAAGAAACACATTGACAACAATACAATAATAGTGGGGGACTTTAACACCCCTCTAACTGAAATGGACAGATCATCTAAGCAAACGATCAACAAGGAAATAAAGACTTTAAATGACACCCTGGACCAAATGGACTTCACAGACATATTCAGAACATTCCATCCCAAAGCAACGGAATACACATTCTTCTCTAGTGCCCATGGAACATTCTCCAG
This sequence comes from Zalophus californianus, assembly GCF_009762305.2. Taxonomy (NCBI): domain Eukaryota; kingdom Metazoa; phylum Chordata; class Mammalia; order Carnivora; family Otariidae; genus Zalophus; species Zalophus californianus. Next base: position 93,281,856 of record NC_045602.1, read on the forward strand.
AATAGATCACATCCTAGGTCACAAATCAGATCTCAACCGGTAAAAAAATATTGGGATTATTCCCTGCATATTTTCAGACCACAAAGCATTGAAACTAGAACTCAATCACAAGAGGAAAGTCAAAAAGAACTCGAATACATGGAGGCTAACGAGCATCCTACTAAAAAATGAATGGATCAACCAGGGAATTAAAGAAGAATTAAAAAAATTCATGGAAACCAATGAAAATGAAAACACAACTGTTCGAAATCTTTGAGATGCAGCAAAGGCGGTCCTGAGAGGAAACTATATAGCAATACAAGCCTTTCTCAAGAAACAAGAAAGGTGTGAAATACACAACCTAACCCTACACCTAAAGGAGCTAGAGAAAAAACAGCAAATACAGCCTAAACCCAGCAGGAGAAGAGAAATAATCAAGATCAGAGTAGAAATCAATGAAATAGAAACCAAAAGAACAGTAGAACAGATCAACAAACTAGGAGCTGGTTCTTGGAAAGAATGAACAAGATTGATAAATCCCTGGCCAGACTTATGAAAAAGAAAAGAGAAAGGACCCAAATCAAAAAAATCATGAATGAAAGAGGAGAGATCACAACCAACACCAAAGAAATACAAACAATTCTAAGAACATATTATGAGCAACTCTATGCCAGCAAATTAGATAACCTGGAAGAAATGGGTGCATTCCTAGAGATGTATCAACTACCAAAATTGAACCAGGAAGAAAGAGAAAACCTGAACAGACCTATAACCACTAAGGAAATGGAAGCAGTCATCAAAAATCTCCCAAAAAACAAAAGCCCAGGGCCAGATGGCTTCCCAGGGAATTCTACCAAACATTTAAAGAAGAATTAATACCTATTCTTCTGAAACTGTTCTAAAAAATAGAAATGGAAAGAAAACTTCCAAACTCATTTTATGAGGCCACCATTACCTTGATCCCCAAACCAGACAAAGACCCCATCAAAAAGGAGAATTACAGACCAATATCCTTGATGAACATGGATGCAAAAATTCTCACCAAAATACTAGCCAATAGGATCCAACAGTACATTAAAAGGATTCTTCACCATGACCAAGTGGGATTTATCCCTGGGCGGCAAGGTTGGTTCAACATCCACAAATCAATCAATGTGATACAATATATTAACAAAAGAAAGAACAAGAATCATATGATCCTCTCAATAGATGCAGAGAAAGCATTTGACAAAGTACAGCATCCTTTCTTGATCAAAACTCTTCAGAGTATAGGGATAAAGGGTACCTACCTCAATATCCTAAAAGCCATCTATGAAAAACCTACAGCGAATATCATTCTCAATGGGGAAAAACTGAGAGGTTTCCCCCTAAGGTCAGGAACGCGGCAGGGATGTCCACTATCACCACTGCTATTCAACATAGTATTAGAAGTCCTAGCCACAGCAATCAGACAACAAAAACAAATCAAAGGCATCCAAATCGGCAAGGAGGAAGTCAAACTCTCACTCTTTGCAGATGATATGATACTTTCTGTAGAAAACCCAAAAGACTCCACCCCAAAACTGCTAGAACTCATACAAGAATTCAGTAAAGTGGCAGGATATAAAATCAATGCATAGAAATCAGTGGCATTCCTATACACCAACAACAAGACAGAAGAGAGACAAATTAAGGAGTCAATCCCATTTACAAAAGCACCCGAAACCATAAGATACCTAGGAATAAATTTAACCAAATAGGCAAAGGATCTATACTCAGAAAACTATAAAATACTCATGAAAGAAATTGAGGAAGACACAAAGAAATGGAAAAAAGTTCCATGCTCATGGATTGGAAGAACAAACATTTTGAAGATGTCAATGCTACCTAGAGCAATCTACACATTCAATGCAATCCCCATCAAAATACCATCCACTTTTTTCAAAGAAATGGAACAAATAATCCTAAAATTTGTATGGAACCAGAAAAGATCCCGAATAGCCAGAGGAATGTTGGAAAAGAAAAGCAAAGCTGGCGACATCACAATTGCGGAATTCCAACTCTATGACAAAGCTGTCATCATCAAGACAGTATGGTACTGGCACAAAAACAGACACATAGATCAATGGAACAGAATAGAGGTCCAGAAACGGACCCTCAACTCTATGGTCAACTAATCTTTGAGAAAGCAGGAAAGAATGTCCAATGGAAAAAAGAGAGTCTCTTCCACAAATGGTGTTGGGAAAATTGGACAGCCACATGCAGAAGAATGAAACTGGACCATTTCCTTACACCACACACAAAAATAGACTCCAAAAGGTTGAAAGACCTCAATGTGAGACAGGAGTCCATCAAAATCCTAAAGGAGAACACAGGCAGCAACCTCTTCAATCTCAGCCGCAGCAACTTCTTCCTAGAAACATCGCCAAAGGCAAGGGGAGCAAGGGAAAAAATGAACTATTGGGACTTCATCAAGATAAAAAGCTTTTGCACAGCAAAGTAAACAGTCAACAAAACCAAAAGACAACCAACAGAATGGGAGAAAATATTTGCAAATGACATATCAGATAAAGAGCTAGTATCTAAAATCTATAAAGAACTTCTTAAACTCAACACCCAAAGAACAAATAATCCAATCAAGAAATGGGCAGATGACACGAACAGACATTTTTCCAACGAAGACATCCAAATGGCCAACAGACACATGAAAAAGTGCTCAACATTGCTCGGCATCAGGGAAATCCAAATCAAAACCTCAGTGAGATACCACCTCACACCAGTCAGAATGGCTAAAATTGACAAGACAGGAAACGACAGATGTTGGCGGGGATGTGGAGAAAGGGGAACCCTCCTACACTGTTGGTGGGAATGCAAGCTGGTGCAGCCACTCTGGAAAACAGTATGGAGTTTCCTCTAAATGTTGAAAATAGAGCTACCATACGATCCAGCAATTGCACTACTGAGTATTTACCCCAAAGATACAAATGTAGGGATCCGAAGGGGTACGTGCACCCCAAGGTTTATAGCAGCAATGTCCACAATAGCCAAACTGTGGAAAGAGCTGAGATGTCCATCGACAGATGAATGGTTAAAGAAGATGTGGTATATATACACAATGGAATATTATGCAGCCATCAAAAGGAATGAGATCTTGCCATTTGCAACGACGTAGATGGAACTGGAGGGGGTTATGCTGAGTGAATAAGTCAATCAGAGAAAGACATGTATCATATGATCTCACCGATATGAGGAATTCTTAATCTCAGGAAACAAACTGAGGGTTGCTGGAGTGGTGGGGGGTGGGAGGGAGGGGGTGGCTGAGTGATAGACATTGGGTAGGGTATGTGCTATGGTGAGCGCTGTGAATTGTGCAAGACTGTTGAATCACAGATCTGTACCTCTGAAACAAATAATGCAATATATGTTAAGAAAAAAAAAGAAGAAGAAGAAGATAGCAGGAGGGGAAGAATGAAGGGGGTGAAATCAGAGGTGGAGACGAACTATGAGAGATGATGGACTCTGAAAAACAAACTGAGGGTTCTAGAGGGGAGGGGGGTGGGGGATGGGTTAGCCTGGTGATGGGTATTAAAGAGGGCATGTTCTGTGTGGAGCACTGGGTATTATGCATAAACAATGAATCATGGAACACTACATTAAAAACTAATGATGTAATGTATGGTGATTAACATAACAATAAAAAATTTAAAAACTAATGATGTAATGTATGGTGATTAACCTAACATAATAACAATAAAAAGAAGGAAAGATTCATTCCTAACTATTTACTCAAGAGAAATGACAATATGTGTCCCAAAAGACTTGTACAAGATTATTCACAGAAATATTTTTTAATAGCTCCAAACCAGACACAACCTGATTGTCCACCTAGGAGAATGGATAAATATATTACAGTTCAATTGACTAATAGCGATTAAAGAAACTATAAGACCACACAATAATTTGGATAAATCCCAAAATTACCGTATCAAGCCAAAGGAGTCAGTCACATCAAAGTACATAATGCATAATTCCATTTATATGATAACCATAAACTGGTGAAACTAATCTGTACAAGTGGGGTGGGGTTTGGGATTAATTGCAAAGGAACATTCTGAGGATTGTAGAAATATATCTGATTTGGGGTGATGGTTATGTGGGTGTATATAACTGTCAAAACGTATTGAACTAAACCCTTAATACTTGTGCCTTTTTATTTTAATTATACCTAAATAAAAATATAAAAACAAAAAAGATTAAATAAGATAATTACAGTTAGTGCCTTGCATATGGCACACACTTCTGGTTCAGCAAATGTAGCCAATTCCCTAAAATCCTGGAGTGACCAAGGTGCCCTTGAGGACCAAATCAGAGAGGAGGTGCCATTTTAGAAGCTGCAATGTCCAAGGCTGGCTCCAAAGTTCACTCTACTGTGGGTTTGCTGGGAACACAGATGCTTTGGTTGCATTTTCTCACCTTCCTTTTCTTCCCCCACCCATGTAAAATGCTGCAGTTGTTTTGTTTTTTTTTTTCTTTGAAAACGAACGTTCGGTGGAGACTAATTTTCCGTTTCCAAGGAGGATGCCGAGGTGTGGGAAAGGGCAGGGGGAGGCCGCACAGGCCAGGCTCTGAGTTTACTGGCCCCTCCTCCCATTCCATTTGTTGCAGTGGTTCTACAGAAGATACCGTGTGAGATTCGAACCCCTGGTTGATTATACTGTCCCCGCGGCAGGCAGGATGCTGCCAGAATGGGGCACCAGGGGGCAAGCTTTGACAGAATCAAAGAGGCTTATGGGCAAGAACCTTCACTAATTTCTCCGTCTCACCCAGGAAGGGTCCTGAGGATAGAATCGGGGGCTGGAGGAAGGAGATGTCTGTATCACATATGACCCCTTCCTCCTGGGGGAACAGGAAATCTGCCTGTTTTCCATCAAATTCCTCCCTCCTGCCTTGAGTTCTCCTTTCCCTTCCTAGCTTGACAACTCAAAACTTGTGTAAGACACTTCTCTTGTTTTCTGAATGAATTCCCAGACTTAGCATTCCCCTCTTTCTCCTTTGGGTTTATTTCCGGCCCTATCACCAAGTCTGCTCTGGTTTGGGGTTTGCTCAGTTCACCTAACTTTTCTTGTGTGATAATTTCTAAACCCCAATACATATTTCTAGAGGTGCATAATTCTGTCAGTTTAGAAGCCCGAGGATGCCTAGGCTCTTGGCTTTGTGCTGAGGACAAGAATATAGGAAACAACAGAGAGGCTGGAGAGAGCTGCTCAAAAGCACCAGCTTTACAGAATTCAGGCTTCAGGATGGCTATTGGTGATATGGATGCTCACATGGTAAATGAGGCAAGACTCTGCCTCCAGCAGTGAGTTGAAGACTTGAGGTCTTCAGATTTTCCTGAACTTACCTCCTTATCTCTAGAGGGTAAAGGGTGAATCCTTCAGCTTGTCTCCACCTTCACTACCTGTCCACCTAACTTTCCGTTTTAATCCATCTTATCCCATCTTTCCATGGAGAGAGAGACAAAAAGGAATTGAATTCCTCAATGTCCTAGTAGCTGTAAGGGGCAGAAACCAAACTCAAATCAGCTCAGAGAAGTAGGGAGTTGCTCACATAATTGAAAATTCCAGCAGTATGCTAGTTTCAGGCACAGTGAGATCCAGGAGCTTAAATTATGTTATCCCCATTTCTCAGCTCAGCGCCCTTTCAGTGGGCTGTATTCTTGGAGGGTCAGGATGATGCTCACCCTCTAGAATTAGTGGCCAAAGTGGAGAGACTGTTCTTCTTTGATATTTTCAGGAAAAGTCCAAATGGGCTCTTATCCTGGCCTGGTAATGAGCCAGTCCCAGATCCAATCATGACTACTACACTCTGATTGACTCATGTATTCATACAGGATTTAGATGGAGGGTTAAACCCACCCAAAACACATGGAACAAGGCAATTCATTAAAGGAAAATCCAGATATTACCAGGACGTGGGGAGAATGGAGTTTGGCTGGGCAAAGACAAGAGTTACCCACCTCAAGAAGTAATATTACTGAGCATCTATCATGGTCCAACAATCTGCCAGGCTCTATTCATATGCTGTCATTAAATCCTCAGAGGTAGATAAGATCACTTCATTTTACAGATACAAAAACTGAAGCCAGGAAGGTGAAGACTTGTAGTTTGGTGATCATAGGGTTCTCCATCTATTGGTCAAAACTGGCATCTAGGAGTAAGTTGAATCCATGGTGTTACTACAGTTTCCAACCCCACATCCCATCTCCCAGAATTCAAGAAGCAGATTCCTCTCTCTCCCTGCATCAGCATCCTGACCCTTAAGGCCTCCCACATGGTTCCTAGGTCATGGCTATGGAAACTCCTCAACCTCAATGCAAAAGTGAAAGGACCAGTTTGCCCAGCATCCACCCAATGGATACTCATGTCCTGGTCAAGGTACCAACTCTGCCCACATCCCCAGGTCTCAGTGATGATGATCATTCCATTGTTCCCAGTGAGTGACAAGATTTATCCTTGAATCTATGGATTTCCTTTTATAGTGTGGAATTCTGAAAACACACACAACAGGCATGTTACTCTCTTTTATTCTAAACAATCACAAGAAGGAAAGGCATTAGAGATGAAACAACACAGCAAGTTCTAGAAAAGGTGGATACTCCACCTTCACCTGGAAATGATTGCTCTCTCAGCATGACCTGCAGCTCAAAGTTTGTGTTTTGCTTTTTTTTTTAATTGAAGTACAATTGACATACAATGCTATATTAGCCCCAGGTGTACAACTTAGTGATTCGACAATTGTATACATTACTTAGTGCTTACCATGAGAAGTGTAATGAGCATTGGCCACCATACAACATTATTACAATATTACTGACTATATTCTCTATGTTGTACATTTTATCCCCATGACTTGCTTATTTTATAACTGAAAGTTTGTACCTCTTAATCTCCTTCACCTATTTTGCCCACCCCTCCACCCCTTTTCCTCCTGGCAACTGCCAGTTTGTTCTCTGTATTTATGAGTCTATTTTTGTTTGTTCATTTTTTGTTTTTTAGATTCTACATATAAGTGAAATCATATGGTATTTGTCTTTCTCTGTCTAATTTCACTTAACATTATCCCTCTAAGTTCATCCATGTTATCACGAATGGCAAGATTTCATTCTTCTTTATGGCTGAGTGATATATATATATATATATATATATATATATATATATATATATATATATATATATATATGTCCCTGGTATGCCAATCTGTTGTCGGTCAATCTGAAGAGAGTGGAACAGTTCAGATCCCCACAATGCTCTTGCCTTCCTCAACACCCAATCTGCACTTTCAAGAGAACATCAGGGCAGGAAGAAGCCATGAATGAGAAAGCCCACCTCACATCTTCAGTCAGGACCATCCGCAAAGCCAGTTCAGAGGGGAAAGTTGCTGCTCAAAGCCCAAGAGCTTTTTGTGCAAAAAACACCTTAGTAAATCCCTTTCATCCCTTCACAGAATGCCTTTAATTACATTAAGTAAGACACATAGATGTATAAAGGAAACCAATTATGTTGAACTACAGTTATCCAAATATTTTAAAACAAAATTTAAGAGGTATTAATGTTGTAATTATTAATTGGTACACTACTCAGCTACCTATCTACTAATTAACATGATTTTGAAGTCATGATGAGTGTAGACAATATTTTGAGATATCTGCAAACACTATAATATAATATGAAAATGTCTGGTTTCTGTTGTTGACAAAAATCATAGGAGATGACACTGTGAGTTGTTGCCTACATAACTGAAGGAAATTCTAATTTGTATGTAGCTTTCCATGAAAATAAAGGTGCAAGTCTATTTCTTATTCAAGTTTACAGAACCCTGAATTCTACCCTCAGAACCCTTGTGGACTGTCAGTGGACGCCAGGCTGTTCTAGAGTGTTAATAACATCCATGAATCATTGTCTAAAGCCATTCTCAGGCCGCTCTCTGAGCATTATTGTCCCCACAGCTCACACTAAGAAGGCCAAAACTCAGAAAGGTCAAGCCATGGGATGACACAACAGTGAGCCCACCCAGCTCTAGAAACTAGTGTGGAGGTTCTCCTTCTGTCTGAGCAGCCTCAGCATGGGGAAGCCAATGACTAGAACTTGTCTCCAGGAAGAGAGGAAATAAGTAGAGACCCCATGCCCCCAACACCAGGGACACGAGGAAATCGCCCAGCTGTCCTCCCTCTTCCCACCTCCCCTAGAGCATTCTCAGAGATAGAGGGAAACGTGGATATATGCAAGCCCTTTACAGGAGGGATAAATGTGGAGGAAATTCCTCTTCACAAGGCCTAGGGTGAAATTGTGGCCCCTGGGAGTCAGTGAGTTGGGGACTGGTTAATCTCAGGGAGGGCAGTGTCCTAGGAGCACTGCAGAAGTAGGTGGGAGGGTGAGGGAGAGGTTGGCTGCCAAAGTAGGAGTTGGAAGTGTTGCCTCTCCCCTGGGACCTGGGCGGGGCATGAAGGCTCCAGGAGGCTGGGGTTCTAGAAATGAGATGTCAGGCTCAGGTCTTGCCTTCAGCCTCCCCCAGCCTTTGAACTCAGGGAGATGTAAAACAGCAGCTGCCTGGCCAAGCCCCAACTCAGGAAATTGCTTTTTGCCTACTGGGGCTCCACGTGTCTTTTCACATTGCTGGCCTCTGCCCAGCAGCCAATGAGATGAGCATCTGCCAGGCACTGGGCCCACTCCCTGGCACCTGGGCCCCCCCTTGGTGATTCCTCATGGACCATACCCTCGGTCCGCATGGCACAGAGCCGAGCTCTGGGCTGGGAAGACAACCTGAAGAGATGCACCAGAAATAAAGACTTAACTAAGGCTGTCACAGAAATAGCTGGAGTCCCCAGTGACCCAACTGAAGTCTTAAGTAGACAGCCCAGCTACCAGCCTTACCCAGTTACCTAAAATCTCTTCCACGGGGTGGATTTGCCATACAGGCTCAATTCCTCTGTGCAGTAAAGTCCCTAGTGGAGAAACAAATTGAAAGCAGATTTCATTCAGTTCTTAAAGGGGCCTTAAAAGCTAGTTTTTTATTAATTTGAACTTACTCATGAGGAAACAATCAAAACAAAGCCAAATTGAGGGACATTCTGAAAACAACTGGCTTGGACTTTTCAAAATTGCCAACGTCATGGGGGCAGAGGCTGGGGAGATGAGGAGGTTAAAGAGATAATACAGCTGAATGCCATGTGTGACCCTGGGTTGAGTCCTGGAGCAAACAAACAAGGAAGTGTTTATAAAGGACATTATCAAGACAATCAGGAAAACTGGAATATAGACTGCATATTATTGAACAATAGTACTGTACCAATGTTACATTTTCTGATAGCCCTAACTACACTATGGTTATGCAGGCAGAGCTCCTTGGTCTCAGGAGAGAGGCACGGAGTTTAGAGATGAAGGGTCATATGTCTGTGACTATATCTCAGATGGGTTTAGAAAATACAATTAGATAGTGACAAGGATTCTTCGCTTGACCAAACTTTAGTCAGGCTCCTGAAACTTCTCCAAGACCCCTCTGTGCACTTCTTTGTAAAATCCTGCTCTAGCAAGAACTCCGTTAAGTAAATTTAACCAGAAACCTCCCCCCCTCCACCACTTGATACCTTGATCACCTCGATATCTGGGGTTCCTCATCCTCCACCATCCCTCCGGGGATGCCTGACAGCCTGGCCTATCTTCAGCAAGGATCCCAGTAGGTCAGCTTAACCAGAGCCCTCCTTGTTCCTGATGTTTCCTCCTAGTTATTTTCCATCCACTGACTCTCACCCTGCTCCTTGGCTGTAAATTCCCACTTGCCCATGTTGTATTCAGAGCTGAGCTCCCCTTATCTCCACCACTGCAAAATCTCATTATGGTAGTACTTATACCTATCATGATGGTCCCAAGTAAAATCTGTCTTACCACCTTAAAAATGTCACTGAACATTTATCTTTAACAATAGATGATAGATAGATGATGATGATAGATAGATGATAGATAGATAGATAGATGATAGATAGATAATTGGTAGATGATCAATAGATAGTAGATAAATAGATGATACATAGATAGATGATTGATAGCACAAATGGGGTAAAATCTTTTTTTTTAAGATTTTATTTATTTATTTGAGAGAGTGAGAGAGAGAGTACAGGCAGGGGAGAGGCGGAGGGAGAGGGAGAAGCAGACTTCCCGAGGAGCTGGGAGCCCAACGTCGGCCTTGATACCGGGACTTAGAGATTATGACCTGACCTGACCTGAGGCAGACACCCAACCATCTGAGCCACCCAGGCACACAAATGAGGTAAAATCTTAATGATTGGTGACTCAAGATGAGAGGTAAAAGGTTATTTACCATAATACTTTTACGACATTCCTATCAATTTTTTCCAAATAAAATTAAGGTAGACTTAGAAGGGTTCCTGCTTAAAAAATAAAGAGGGACACTCTTTGAAGAGGAAAAGGAAGAAATTTGTGGCTTTCAAAAAATGTTAAGATAGTGGTTACCTGCTCAGGAGAGTCAGGGAATGGAATCAGGAAGGCACACCAAGTATCTGTGGTTTGGGTAGCATACAAGTTCTCAAAATGGATGCGGGTTCATTGTTTATTTTAATAACATGCTTCATAAATTAAAAATAAAATATATTACACATTGCCCTTCATAAATATCAGTTATCACATAGAAATATTTCACAAAATACTTATTTTGCCAAAAAAAGGTCTTTGCTTTTTTTATTAACGTTTCATTTATTTGTTTATTTATTCATTCTCAGAAGTAGATCAGTGGAAGTCTTTTATGGGGAGGCCCTGAAGTAACATGTGTCTCTTATTGTCAGAGAACATCCACCTCAGCAGGTGAAGAGTTTTGTTTACAACAACAGAGCTGCTTGTCTGTGTGTTACCCAAATTTAGCTGGTTTTCAGGACAGCCTTCCCTACTGATGACCAGCTTTCTGCTTTGAATTATTAGCCCACTCTTAGCCAGGAAGAAAAGGACCTCTTTTTGCCCTGGGGATTTTATCCAGACTCTTCTTTCTTACCGGGACCCCTACCCACAAAGCCGCCCCCAGTGCTGCGTTACTTCTTCCACCTTTAGTGGGGGAGGGGGAATTCCACACAAGGTATTTGAAATTTTTCCCACCAGCCAAGGATTTTCCTCATCACGAGATGAGGAAAGCTCCCTCACTGTTTTATAATTAATATATATGGTCTTTGTACCCAGTTCCTGGCACAAAGATCCTAAAATCCTCAGAATTTCCTGAGTGATAAGTCCGTCTTTGGGTATTCATAGGGAATCCTTTCAACCACATCTGAGCTTTTGCTCATGAGGTGACAGGGTGGGACCCCTTGACAGCCTCAGGATGGGACTGGGCACCAGGCAGACCAAATGATTAGAGGGTTCTAAGTGTTAGCTCCACTCACAAACTTCCAAGAAAGGGAGGGGCGAGGCTGGAGATTGAACACCATAAAAACTCCTTTTTTTTTTTAATTTCATTATGCTATGTTAATTACCATACATCATTAGTTTTTGATGTAGTGTTCCATGATTCATTGTTTGCATATAACACCCAGTGTTCCATTCAGTAAGTGCCCTCTTTAATACCCATCACCAGGCCAACCCATCCCCCCAACCCCCTCCCCTCTAGGACCCTCAGTTTGTTTCTCAGAGGCATAGACTCTCATGGTTCATCTCCCCCTCCGAATTCCCCCCCTTCATTTTTCCCTTCCTGCTATCTTCTTCTTTTTTTTAAACATATTTATTATTTGTTTCAGAGGTACAGGTCTGTGATTCAACAGTCTTATACAATTCACAGCGCTCATCATAGCACATACCTTCCACAATGTCTATCACCCGGGCAGCCCAACCCTCCCAACCCCAACCACTCCAGCAACAATCAATTTGCTTCCTGAGATTAAGAATCCCTCATATGAGTGAGATCATATGATACTTGTCTTTCACTGATTGACTTATTTCACTCAGCATAATACCCTCCAGTTCCATCCATGTCATTGCAAATGGCAAGATTTCATTCGTTTTGATGGCTGCATAATATGCCGTTGTATATATAGACCACATTTCCTTTATCCATTCATCTGTCAACGGACATCTTGGCTCTTTCCATAGTTTGGCTATTGTGGACATGGCTGCTATAAACATCGGGGTGCATGTACCCCTTCAGATCACTACATTTGAATCTTTGGGGTAAATACCCAGTAGTGCAATTGCTGGGTCATATAGTAGCTCTATTATCAACTTTTTGAGGAACCTCCATACTGTTCTCCAGAGTGCCTGCACCAGCTTGCATTCCCACCAACACTGTAGGAGGGTTCCCCTTTCTCCGCATCCACGCCAGCATCTGTCGTTTCCTGACTTGTTAATTTTAGCCATTCTGACCAGTGTGAGGTGGTATCTCATTGAGGTTTTGATTTGGATTTCCCTAATGCCAAGTGATGTTGAGCACCTTTTCATGTGTCTGTTGGCCGTTTGGGTGTCTTCTTTGGAAAAATGTCTGTTCATGTCTTCTGCCCATTTCTTGATTGGATCATTTGTTCTTTGGGTGTTGAGTATAAGTTCTTTACAGATTTTGGATACTAGCTCTTTATCTGATATGTCATTTGCAAATATCTTCTCCCATTCTGTCAATTGTCTTTTGGGTTTGTTGACTGTTTCTTTGCCGTGCAAAGGCTTTTTATCTTGATGAAGTCCCAATAGTTCATTTTTGCCCTTCCTTCCCTTGACTTTGGCAATGTTTCTAGGAAGAAGTTGCTGTGGCTGAGGTCGAAGAGTTTACTGCCTATGTTCTCCTTTAGGATTTGGATGGACTCCTGTCTCACATTGAGGTCTTTCAACCATTTGGAGTCTATTTTTGTGTGTGGTGTAAGGAAATGGTCCAGTTTCATTCTTCTGCATGTGGCTGTCCAATTGTCCCAACACCATTTGTTGAAGAGACTGTCTTTGTTCCATTGGACATTCTTTCCTGCTTTGTCAAAGATTAGTTGACCATAGAGTTGAGGGTCCTTTTTCAACATTCCTCTGGCTATTTGGGGTCTTTTCTGGTTCCATACAAATTTTAGGATTATTTGCTCCAATTCTTTGAAAAAAGTGGATGGTATTTTGATAGGGATTGCATTAAATGTGTAGATTGATCTAGGTAGCATTGACATCTTCACAATATTTGTTCTTTCAATCCATGAGCATGGAATGTTTTTCCATTTCTTTGTGTCTTCCTCAATTTCTTTCATGAGTATTTTATAGTTTTTTGAGTACAGATCCTTTGCCTCTTTGGTTATATTTATTCCTAGGTATCTTATGGTGCTGGGTGCAATCGTAAATGGGATCGAGTTCTTTTTTTTTTTAAGAGCTTCTTTTTTTTGAAGATATTTTTATTTATTTATTTGAGAGAGAGAGAATGAGAGATAGAGAGCACGAGAGGGAAGAGGGTCAGAGGGAGAAGCAGACTCCCTGCTGAGCAGGGAGCCCAATGTGGGACTCGATCCCGGGACTCCAGGATCATGACCTGAGCCGAAGGCAGTCGCTTAACCAACTGAGCCACGCAGGCGCCCGGGATCGAGTTCTTAATTTCTCTTTTTTCAGTCTTGTTGTTGGTGTACAGGAATGCCACTGATTTCTGTGCATTGATTTTATATCCTGCCACTTAACTGAATTCTTGTATGAGTTCTAGCAGCTTTGGGGTGGAGTCTTTTGGGTTTTCCACATAAAGTATCATATCATCTGCAAAGAGTGAGAGTTTGACTTCCTCCTTGCCGATTTGGATGCCTTTGATTTGTTTTTGTTGTCTGATTGCTGTGGCTAGGACTTCTAATACTAGCGGTGCTTAGTGAACATCCCTACCGTGTTCCTGACTTTAGGGGGAAAGCTCTCAGTTTTCCCAATTGAGAATGATATTTGCTGTGGGTTTTTCATATATGGCTTTTATGATATTAAGGTACGTACCCTCTATCCCTATATTCTGAAGAGTTTTGATCAAGAAAGGATGCTGTACTTTGTCAAATGCTTTTCCTGCATCTATTGAGAGGATCATATCGTTCTTGTTCTTTCTTTTATTAATGGATTGTATAACACTGATTGATTTGTAGATGTTGAGCCAACTTTGCAGCCCAAGAATAAATCCCAATTTGTCGTGGTGAACAATCCTTTTAATGTACTGTTGGATCCTATTGGCTAGTATTTTGGTGAGAATTTTTGCATCCTTTTTCATCAAGGATATTGGTCCGTAATTCTCCTTTTGGATGGGGTCTTTGTCTGGTTTGGGGATCAAAGTAATGGGGGCCTCATAAAACAAGTTTGGAAGTTTTCCTTCCATTTCTATTTTTTGGAACAGTTTCAGAAGAATAGGCATTAATTCTTCTTGAAATGTTTGGTAGAATTCCCTGGGAAGCCATCTGGCCCTGGGCTTTTGTTTTTTGGGAGATTTTTGATGACTGCTTCCATTTCCTTAGTAGTTATAGGTCTGTTCAGGCTTTCTATTTCTTCCTGGTTCGGTTTTGGTAGTTGATACATCTCTAGGAATGCATCCATTTCTTCCAGGTTATCTAATTTACTGGCATAGAGTTGCTCATAATATGTTCTTAGAATTGTTTGTATTTCTTTGGTGTTGGTTGTGATCTCTCCTCTTTCATTCATGATTTTATTTATTTGGGTCATTTCTCTTTTCTCTTTGATAAGTCTGGCCAGGGATTTATCAATCTTGTTCATTCTTTCAAAGAACTAGCTCCTAGTTTTGTTGATCTGTTCTACTGTACTTTGGTTTCTATTTCATTGATTCCTGCTCTGATCTTTATTTTTTCTCTTCTCCTGCTGGGTTTAGGCTGTATTTGCTGTTTTTTCTCTAGCTCCTTTAGGTGTAGGGTTAGACTGTGTATTTCAGAACTTTCTTGTTTCTTGAGAAAGGCTTGTATTGCTATATACTTTCCTCTTAGGACCGCCTTTGCTACATCCCAAAGATTTTGAACATTTGAAAAGATTTTTCACATCATTGGTTTCCATGAATGTTTTTAATTCTTCTTTAGTTTCCTTGTTGACCCATTCATTCTTTAGTAGGCTGCTCTTTAGCCTCCATGTATTTGAGTTCTTTCTGACTTTCCTCTTGTAATTGAGTTCTAGTTTCAATGCTTTGTGGTCTGAAGATATGCAGGGAATGATCCCAATCTTTTGGTACGAGTTGAGACCTGATTTGTGACCTAGGATGTGATCTATTCTGGGGAATGTTCCATGGGCACTAGAGAAGAATGTGTATTCTGTTGCTTTGGGATGGAATGTTCCAAATATATCTGTGAAGTCCATTTGGTCCAGGGTGTCATTTAAAGTCTTTATTTCCTTGTTGATCTTTTGCTTAGATGATCTGTCCATTTCAGTGAGGGAGGTGTTAAAGTCCCCCACTATTATTGTATTGTTGTCAATGTTTTTCTTTGCTTTTGTTATTAATTGGCTTATATAATTGGCTGCTCCCATGTTAGGGGCATAGACATTTACAATTGTTAGATCTTCTTGTTGGATAGACCCCTTTAAGTAGGATATAGTGTCCTTCATCATCTCTTATTATAGTCTTTGGTTTAAAATCTAATTTGTTTGATATAAGGATTGCCACGCCAGCTTTCTTTTGGTGTCCATTAGCATGGTAAATTGTTTTCCACCCCTTCACTTTCATTGTGGGGGTGTTTTTGGACCCAAAATGAGTCTCTTGCAGACAGCATATTGGTGGGTCTTGTTTTTTTTTTTTTTCCAATCTGATAGCCTGTGTCCTTTGATTGGAGCATTTAGCCCATTTACATTCAGAGTAACTATTGAAAGATAGGAATTTAGTGCCATTGTAGTGCCTGTAAGGTGACTGTTACTGTATATCGTCTTTGTTCCTTTCTGGTCTATGTTACTTTTAGGTCTCTCTTTGCTTAGAGGACCCCTTTCAATATTTCTTGTAGGGCTGTTTCATGTTTGCAAATTCCTTTAGTCTTTGTTTGTCCTGGAAGCTTTTTAACACTCCTTCTATTTTCAATGACAGCCTAGCTGGATATAGTATTCTTGGCTGCATATTTTTCTCATTTAGCGCTCTGAATTTTTCATGCCAGTCCTTTCTGGCCTGCCAGGTCTGTTGCCAATCTAATGTTTCTACCATTTTAGGTTACAGACCTCTTCTCCTGAGCTGCTTTCAGGATTTTCTCTTTGTCTCTGAGACTCCTAAGTTTTACTATTAGATGTCAGGGTGTTGACCTATTTTTATTGATTTTGAGAGGGGTTCTCTGTGCCTCCTGGATTTTGATACCTGTTTCCTTCCCCAAATTAGGGAAGTTCTCTGCTATAATTTGCTCCAATATACCTTCTGCCTCTCTCTCTCTCTTTCTTCTTCTTCTGGGATCCCAATTATTCTAATATTGTTTTGTTTTATGGTATCACTTATCTCTCGAATTCTGCCCTCATGATCCAGTAGTTGTTTATCCCTTTTTTCTCAGCTTCTTTATTCTCCATCATTTGGTCTTCTATATCACTGATTCTCTCTTCTGCCTCATTTATCCTAGCAGTTAGAGCCTCCATTTTTTATTGCACCTCATTAATAGCCTTTTTGATTTCAACTTGTTTAGATTTTGTTCTTTTATTTCTCCAGAAGGGGTTTCTCCACTATCTTCCATGCTTTTTTCAAGCCCAGCTATTATCTTTAAAATCATAATTCTGAACTCTAGTTCTGACATCTTACTAATGTCTGTATTGAGTAGGTCTCTGGCAGTCGGTACTGCCTCTTGTTCTTTTTGTTGAGGTGATTTTGTCCATCTTGTCATTTTGTCCAGAGGAGAACAGATGAATGAGAGAACAAAATGCTAACAGGGTAACAACAACCCCAGAGAAATATACACTAAACAAATGAAAAGAGACCTGAAACAGAAAAGAAAGGGAAAGAAAGAAAAAAGAAAAGAAAAGATTAAAAAAAAAAAGACAAAAAAAACACAGAATATGATCAAATATCAGGCTGGTGCATAGATCAGTGCCACACACTAGATTTTGGGCATATTTTGTTCTGTTAGAAGAAAGTGCCTCCCAAAATTTTATAGAAAGAAAAACTTATATATGTACAAAAATAAGGGTAAACACGATGAAGGGATGGAATATGACTATAAAGATGAAAATTATAAAAGGAATTGATAAGATAAGAAGTTGGTTGAAAAAAGAAAGAAGATTAAAAAAGAGAGAGAGAGAGAGAGAATGTGATCAGGCAGGAGACTAGAACAAAGCCATACACTAGAGATTTAGGTATATTTTGGTCTGTTAGAAGAAACTGTATCCCTAAATTTTAAAGAGAGAACAACTGATATATATATATATATATACCAAAAATAAGGTTAACTACTATGAAGGGATAGAATATGACTCTAAAAATGAAAAATAAAAAAGATTTTTTAAAAAAGGGATTGATAAGATGTTGGTTGAAAAAGGGAAAAAGAAAAATTCAAAAAAAAAGAAAAAGAAAATTAAAAAAATTAACTTTGAAAGACTAAAGAATCATGGGAAAAAGCCATGAATTCTATGTGCAGTATTTCCTTAGTGCTGGAGTTCTGCCGTTCTCATTGATCGGTAAACTTGGTCTTGGCTGGCTGTTCTTGCCGATCTTCTGGGGCAGGGGCCTGTTGCCATGGTTCCCAAATGTCTTTGCGGGAGGCGGAATTGCCCCGCCCTTGATGGTCCAGGCTAAGTAATCTCCTCGGGTTTGCTCTCAGGAGCTTATGTTCCCTGCAAGCTTTCCATACAGCTTTGGAGGACAGGAGTGAAAATGGCGGCCTCCCAATCTCCGCCCGGAGGAGCCGAGAACTCGGGGCCCCACTCCTCAGTGAGCCCCCAGAGAAAAGCAATCACTCCCTTCTCCCTGATCTCTGGCCGCACTCGGTGCTCACCCGGCCTGTGACCGAGCATTCCTACCTGTGACACACGACCCCGTGTGGAGTCTCCAAACCCAGCAGATCCCTGCGGTTCTCTCCCATGCCACTCCTCCTGGGGGAGGAAGGGGAGTCTCCCCGGATCTGTCACTTGTTGGGTCCCTGCTGGAGGAGCAGTGGCCTGACTGTGCCGCAGATTATGGTTTATGGCAACCCTGAGCTGAGAGCCTGCTCCTCGGCTCCATCTCTGCAGCTGGCTTCCCTGCTCCAATACCTGGGAGCTCTGCTGCACTCAGGCAGCCCTGGTCTTTCTGTGACCCTGAGGGTCCTGAGACCACACTGTCCCAGCGAGGGTTCCCCCCCCTGCTTAGCCACTGGAGCAATGTCCCTTAGCGGAGCACACTTCTAAAAGTTCCGATTTTGTGCTCTGCTGCCCTATCGCTTTCCAGAAGTGCCTGACGGAGGCCCCCTCCCCTGCCATCTATCTTCCCGTATATCGCCTCGGATTCACTTCTCTGCATGTCCTACCTTCCAGAAAGTGGTCGCTTTTCTGTTCAGAGAGTTGCTGCTGTTCTTTTTTCAATCTCCTGTTGAGTTCGTAGGTGTTCAGAATGGTTTGATCCCTCTAGCTGAATTCCTGGGACCAAACGAAATTTAGGTCTCCTACTCCTCAGCCATCTTGCTCCTCCCCCCCCCACCACCACAAAAACTCTTAATGAGATTCAGAGAGCATCCAGGTTGTCAAACACTTTGACCAACTGGAGCACTCAGAGAGGTCATGAAAGCCCCACTCTGTTCATACCTCTACATCACTTCCATTTGGCTGTTCCTGAATTGTATCCTTTATAATAAAACAGAAAATGTCAGTAAGGTGACTTCCTGAGTTTCTGTGAGCCATTCTAGCAAACTATCAAAGCTAAGGAGGACATCATGGGAGCCCTCAGTTTGTAGCCTGTCACTCAGAAGTATACACATAGCCAAGGATTTGTAATTGGTGTCTGAACTGGGGACAATCTCGTGGGACTGAGTTCTTAAACTTGCAGTAACTAACGCTAACTCCAGGTAGATCTTGTCAGAATTAAATGGAATTGTAGGATACTCAGCTGGTGTTGGAGAATTGGAGAATCAACTGGTATCAGAAAATATCCAACCCACCCCGCTTTCAGCCATCAAGCGTGTCTGGATCAACCTCTCCTGCTGATGTGAGCAATATGGGTTACCAAGCCTCGAAGTAAGGGGAGAGCAAATACCAACTTAGTGTCTAAATAGGCCAGATGCTGTCAAGGCTTCTTATACACTCTATTCATTTCCTAGGACTGTACTAACAAATTGCCACAGACTGGGTGGCTAAAAACTAAAAAAAATTGTTCTCTTACAGTTCTGGAAACTGGAAGTCCAAAATCAAGGTATTGGCAGAGATGGTTTCCTCCATTCCCTGCATCCAGTCTTGCTTTTAGTGATTCCAGCCACCTGTGGCATTCCTTGGCTTGTAGACACATCACTCAGATACCCACTTCCATCTTCTCATGGTGTGTCCTTCAGTCTCTGTATTTCCCTCTCCTTGTAAGGACACCAGTCATTGGATGTAGAGCTCACCCTAACCCAGCATGATTTCATTTTAACTTGATTACAGCAACAAAGACCCTATTTCCAAATAAGGTCACATTCTGAGGTCCTAGGTGGAGGTGAGTTTGGGGCTGGGGGAGGAGGGCTGTGGGGGGAAGGATACCATCCAATCCAATGCACATACATAATTTTATTTAATCCTCAGATAAGAACTTTGAGGTTAGGTGAAGCCAGAAATATGCCAAGATCACCAGGGTTTTGAACACCTGTCCATTTGATTCTTACTCAACTCCAGGGCTTTCCAGAGTGCGGATGTGCTATGCCCAGGGCTTGGATGACTGTGTGACCAGAGGGGCACGTTCCAAAGGAACTTTTACACAAATATTTGGTATCTGACTCTTTTGTACACAGGAGACTTCTTGCTCTGTTTTGTTTTGTTTTGTTTTGTTTTTGTGATAATACCTCAGGCTTGCCTTGCAGCTCTTCTTTTGAGTTTTTCTTTGTGGCTATATTATTGTCATTTCCAGGAGACTGTTTTTATTCTCTGAATATTCTTTTTCACAACATCCTGGTTTTGTTTGGTTTGGTTTGGTTTTGATAGTTGCAACTATTTTATCTCCCTACAGTAGTATTAATAGTATCTTTCTAGAAGTTTTCTTCTTCCTGACTATTCTATGCTTCCTCTGCTTGATTGCCTTGATCTCTTTTATTTTAGGTCAGCCTTTCTCAACTGAGCTCCTCATTTGAACCACAGGTGACAAAAAAAAAGAAAGATCTAAGTGACTATTTTTTTAATGCTCCCAAGAATGGCAGATAATAGTACGATTCTACATGGATGTGGATTCCTCAAGCTCACTTCTCAAAGAAACCCTGGTTTCTTAACAAAAGTGTGATGAGCTAAATGATGGTTTTATGCAGTCCTAGTCCCCAGAACCTGTGAACAATACCTTATATGGCAAAAGGATCTATTCAGGGTCTGAGATGAGATCCCCCCAGAGGAGCCCTCAGTGTCATCACAAGGGCCTTTATAAAGGAGGCAAGAAGGTCAAAAAAGAGAGAATTCCTGTGACGACAGAGGCAGAAACAGGAGTGATGAGATTTGTAGTTGGAGGAAGGGGCCACAAGCCAAGGAATGTAGGTACTTCCAGAAGCTGAAAAAAGTAAAGAAATAGAGAGTCCCTTGGAGCCTCCATGGAGAGGCAGCCCAGCTCACACCTTGACGTTGGTCCAGGGAAATTGATGTCAGACTTCTGGCCTCTAGAACTGCAGGAGAATACATGTGTGCTAAACCACCAGGTTTGTGGTAATTTGTTAAGGTGGGCATAGGGAAGTGTTAACTGTAACTCTTGCTTGTACTGCAGAGTGAGGAACTAAATGAGATTAGGAAACTAACTGCAGGCTCCGCCATAGGAGAATCTGAATGGGCCATTTTGCTGGGGAGCTTCTGACATCACTGTCTTTAATTCCTTCTTCTTGGGTTAGACAGATTTCCTGGAAAATATACCCCTGGGGTGCTAACTGGAGGGTGAAGACTGGCTATAGCATCCAGGGAGCCAGGTAAGGAATAAGGGGTGGGCATCCCGGCATCTGGAGTGTCCCTTATCTCTGAACCAGAGACCACCCGGCTCATCATCTGCAGGCGGCCTTTGCCCTAGGAGTGGGTTGTGGCCTGACCACCCCCCAGCAGAGTGGAGGTGTGGAGATCAGAGCTCTTCATAAAAGAACTCTCGATCTAGTATTTTCCTTTGAGTCTTTCTGCTTCCCTCTCACTTC
The DNA here is from genome assembly GCF_009762305.2 of Zalophus californianus. NCBI lineage: Eukaryota > Metazoa > Chordata > Mammalia > Carnivora > Otariidae > Zalophus > Zalophus californianus. Next base: position 93,303,052 of record NC_045602.1, read on the forward strand.
TAGAAATACAATTCAATTCCTGAGTTGGTGGGGGAATTTGTGGTATAAATTTACTGTTTTGTGATGTTCCCCCTACAGCCAACTTTCCTTTCTGTTTTTTTTTTGTTGTTGTTAGTTATCAGTTAACTTGAATTCATCTGTTCCCTGGCTTCCAAACATTGTTGTTATTCTCATTCCTTCCCCCTTTCTTTTTTTTTAAATTTTTTATTGTTAGGTTAATCACCATACATTACATCATTAGTTTTTTTTAAATTTTTTATTGTTATGTTAATCACCATATATTACATCATTAGTTTTTGATGTAGTGTTCCATGATTCATTGTTTGTGCAAAACACCCAGTGCTCCATGCAGAACGTGCCCTCTTTAATACCCATCACCAGGCTAAACCATCCCCCACCACCTCCCCTGTAGAACCCTCAGTTTGTTTTTCAGAGTCCATAGTCTCTCATGGTTCGTCTCCCGCTCCGACTTACTCCCCTTCATTCTTCCCCTGCTGGTATCTTCCTCTTCTTTTTTTTTTCTTAAAATATATTGCATTATTTGTTTCAGAAGTACAGACCTCTGATTCAAGAGTCTTCCACAATTCACAGCACTCACCATAACACATACCCTCCCCAATGTCTATCACCCAGCCACCCCATCCCTCCCAACCCACCACCACTCCAGCAACCCTCAGTTTGTTTCCTGAGATTAAGAATTCCTCATATCAGTGAGGTCATATGATACATGTCTTTCTCTGATTGAATTATTTCACTCAGCCTAACACCCTCCAGTTCCATCCACGTCATTGCAAATGGCAAGATCTCATTCTTTTTTAAGGCTGCATAATATTCCATTGTGTATATATACCACTTCTTCTTTATCCATTCATCTGTTGATGGACATCTTGGCTCTTTCCACGGTTTGGCTATTGTGGACATTGCTGCTATAAACATTGGGGTAACGTACCCCTTTGGATCCTGACATTTGTATCTTTGTGGTAAATACCCAGTAGTGCAATTGCTGGATCGTATGGTAGCTCTATTTTCAACTTTTGAGGAACCTCCATACTGTTTTCCAGAGTGGTTGCACCAGCTTGCATTCCCACCAGCAGTGTAGGAGGGTTCCCCTTTCTCCACATCCCCGCCAACATTTGTCGTTTCCTGACTTGTTAATTTTAGCCATTCTGACTGGTGTGAGGTGGTATCTCAATGAGGTTTTGATTTGGATTTCCCTGATGCCAGCGATGTTGAGCACTTTTTCATGTGTCTGTTGGCCATTTGGATGTCTTCTTGGAAAAATGTCTGTTCATGTCTCCTGCCAATTTCTTGATTGGACTATTTGTTCTTTGGTTGTTGAGTTTGATAAGTTCTTTATAGATTTTTGGATACTAGCCCTTTATCTGATATGTCATTTGCAAATATTTTCTCCCATTCTGTCGGTTGTCTTTTGGTTTTGTTGACTGTTTCTTTTGCTGTGCAAAAGCTTTTTATCTTGAAGAAATCCCAATAGTTCATTTTTGCCCTTGCTTCCCTTGTCTTTGGTGATGTTTCTAGGAAGAAGTGGTGCGGCTGAGGTCAAAGCGGTTGCTACCTGTGTTCTCCTTTAGGATTTTGATGGACTCCTGTCTCACACTGAGGTCTTTCAACCTTTTGGAGTCTATTTTTGTCTGTGGTGTAAGGAAATGGTCCAGTTTCATTCTTCTGCATGTAGCTGTCCAATTTTCCCAACACCGTTTGTGGAAGAGACTGTCTTTTTTCCATTGGACATTCTTTCTTGCTTTCTCAAAGATTAGTTGACCATAGAGTTGAGGGTCCGTTTCTGGGCTCTCTATTCTGTTCCATTGATCTATGTGTCTGTTTTTGTGCCAGTACCATACTGTCTTGATGATGACAGCTTTGTAATAGACCTGGAAGTCCGCAATTGTGATGCCGCCAGCTTTGCTTTTCTTTTCCAACATTCCTCTGGCTATTCGGGATCTTTTCTGGTTCCATACAAATTTTAGGATTATTTGTTCCATTTCTTTGAAAAAAGTGGGTGGTATTTTGATGGGGATTGTATTGAATGTGTAGATTGCTCTAGGTAGCATTGACATCTTCACAATGTTTGTTCTTCCAATCCATGAGCATGGAACGTTTTTCCATTTCTTTGTGTCTTCTTCAATTTCTTTCATGAGTATTTTATAGTTCTCTGAGTACAGATCCTTTGCCTCTTTGGTTAAATTTATTCCTAGGTATCTTATGGTTTTGGGTGCAATTGTAAATGGGATCAACTCCTTGATTTGTCTCTCTTCTATCTTGTTGTTGGTGTATAGGAATGCCACTGATTTCTGTGCATTGATTTTATATCCTACTACTTTACTGAATTCCTGTATGAGTTCTAGCAGTTTTGGGGTGGAGTCTTTTGGGTTTTCCACATACAGTATCATATCATCTGCAAAGAGTGAGAGTTTGACTTCCTCCTTGCCGATTTGGATGCCTTTGATTTGTTTTTGTTGTCTGATTGCTGTGGCTAGGACTCCTAATACTATGTTGAATAGCAGTGGTGATAGTGGAAATTCCTGCCGAGTTCCTAACCTTAGGGGAAAAGCTCTCAGCTTTTCCCCATTGAGAATGATATTTGCTATAGGTTTTTCATAAATGGCTTTTATGATATTGAGGTATGTACCCTCTATCCCTATACTCTGAAGAGTTTTGATCAAGAAAGGATGCTGTACTTTGTCAAATGCTTTCTCTGCATCTTTTGAGAGGATCATATGATTCTTGTTCTTTCCTTTGTTAATGTATTGTATCACGTTGATTGATTTGTGGATGTTGAGCCAACCTTGCAGCCCAGGGATAAATCCCACTTGGTCATTGTGATGATCCTTTTAATGTACTGTTGGATCCTATTGGCTAGTATTTTGGTGAGAATTTTTGCATCCATGTTCATCAAGGATATTAGTCCGTAATTCTCCTTTTGGATGGGGTCTTTGTCTGGTTTGGGGATCAAGGAAATGGTGGCCTCATAAAATGAGTTTGGAAGTTTTCCTTCCATTTCTATTTTTGGAACAGTTTCAGGAGAATAAGCATTAATTCTTCTTGAAATATTTGGTAGAATTCCCCTGGGAAGCCATCTGGCCCTGGGCTTTTGTTTGTTGGGAGATTTTTGATGACTGCTTCCATTTCCTTAGTGGTTATAGGTCTGTTCAGGTTTTCTATTTCTTCCTGGTTCAATTTTGGTAGTTGATACATTTCTAGGAATGCGCCCATTTCTTCCAGGTTATCTAATATGCTGGCATAGAGTTGCTCATAATATGTTCTTAGAATTGTTTGTATTTCTTTGGTGTTGGTTGTGATGTCTCCTCTTTCATTCATGATTTTGTTGATTTGGGTCCTTTCTCTTTTCTTTTTCATAAGTCTGGCCAGGGGTTTATCAATCTTGTTCATTCTTTCAATGAACCAGCTCCTAGTTTCGTTGATCTGTTCTAATGTTCTTTTGGTTTCTAGTTCAATGATTTCTGTTCTGATCTTGATTATTTCTCTTCTCCTGCTGGGTTTAGGCTTTATTTGCTGTTTTTTCTCTAGCTCCTTTAGGTGTAGGGTTAGGTTGTGTATTTGAGACCTTTCTTGTTTCTTGAGAAAGTCTTGTATTGCTAGATACTCTCCTCTTAGGACCGCATTTGCTATAACCCAAAGATTTTGAACAATTGTGTTTTCATTTTCATTGGTTTCCATGAATTTTTTTAGTTCTTTAATTTCCTGGTTGACCTGTTCATTCTTTAGTAGGATGCTCTTTAGCCTCCATGTATGAGTTCTTTCCGACTTTTCTCTTGTGATTGAGTTCTAGTTTTAACTCATTGTGGTCTGAAAATATGCATGGAAAAATCCCAGTCTTTTGGTACTGGTTGAGACCTGATTGTGACCTAGAATGTGATCTATTCTGGAGAATGTTCCATGGGCACTAGAGAAGAATGTGTATTCCCTTGCTTTGGGATGGAATGTTCTAAATGGAATGTTCACTGTCTGTGAAGTCCATTTGGTACAGTGTTTCATTTAAAGTCTTTATTTCCTTGTTGATCTTTTGCTTAGATGATCTGTCCATTTCAGTCAGGGGGGTTTTAAGTCCCCCACTATTATTGTATTGTTGTCAATGTTTTTCTTTGCTTTTGTTATTAATTGCCTTATATAAATGGCTGCTCCCATGTTCGGGGCATAGATATTTACAATTGTTAGATCTTCTTGTTGGATAGACCCCTTTAAGTAGGATATAGTGTCCCTCCTCATCTCTTATTACAGTCTTTGTTTTAAAATCTAATTCGAAGGGATTGCCACCCCAGCTTTCTTTTGGTGTCCATTAGCATGGTAAATGGTTTTCCACCCCCTCACTTTCAATCTGGGGGTGTCTTTGGGTCTCAAATGAGTCTCTTGCAGACAGCATATTGATGGGTCTTGTTTTTTAATCCAATCTGATAGCCTGTGTCTTTTGATTGGGGCATTGAGCCCATTTACATTCAGGGTAACTATTGAAAGATAGGAATTTAGTGCCATTGTTGCCTGTAAGGTGACTGTTACTATATATTGTCTGTGTTCCTTTCTGATCTATGCTGCTTTTAGGCTCTCTGCTCAGAGGACCCCTTTCAATATTTCTTGGAGGGCTGGTTTCATGTTTGCAAATTCCTTTAGTTTTTGTTTGTCCTGGAAGCTTTTTATCTTTCCTTCAATTTTCAATGAGAGCCTAGCTGGATATAGTATTCTTGGCTGCATATTTTTCTCGTTTAGTGCTCTGAGGATATCATGCCAGTCCTTTCTGGCTTGCCAGGTCTCTGTGGATAGGTCTGTTGCCAATCTAATATTTCTACCATTGTAGGTTACATATCTCTCCTCCCGAGCTGCTTTCAGGATTTTCTTTTTGTCTCTGAGACTCGTAAGTTTTACTATTAGTTGTCAGGGTGTTGACCTATTTTAATTGATTTTGAGAGGGGTTCTCTGTGCCTCCTGGATTTTGATTCCTGTTTCCTTCCCCACATTAGGGAAGTTCTCTGCTATAATTTGCTCCAATATACCTTCTGCCCCTCTCTCTCTTTCTTCTTCTTCTGGGATCCCAATTATTCTAATGTTTTTTCGTCTTATTGTATCACTTATCTCTCGAATTCTGCCCTCGTGGTCCTGTAGTTGTTTCTCTCTATTTTTCTCAGCCTCTTTATTTCCCATCATTTGGTCTTCTATATCCCTGATTCTCTCTTCTGCCTCATTTATCCTAGCAGTTAGTGCCCCCATTTTTATTGCACCTCATTAATAGCCTTTTTGATTTTGACTTGGTTAGATTTTAGTTCTTTTATTTCTCCAGAAAGGGTTTCTCTACTATCTTCCATGCTTTTTTCAAGCCCAGCTAGTATCTTTAAAGTCATGATTCTGAACTCTAGGTCCGACATCGTACTAATGTCCATATTGAGTAGGTCCCTGGCAGACGGTACTACCTCTTGTTCTTTTTGCTGAGGTGATATTTTTCGTCTTGTCATTTTGTCCAGAGGACAATATATGAATGAGAGAACAAAATGCTAACAGGTTAACAATGTCCCCAGCAAATATACTCTATACAAATCAGAAAAGACCTGAAACCAGGGGAAAAGAAAGGGAAAGAAAGAAAAAAGAAAGAGAAGAAAAAAGAAAAAGATAAAAACAAACAAAAAAAGAACAAAACAAAAAAAAAACAGAATAGGATCAAATATGATCAGGCTAGTGCAAAATCAGTGCCACACACTAGATTTGGGGCTTATTTTGGTCTGTTAGAAGAAAGTGCTTCCTAAAATTTTAAAGGAAGAAAGACTTATATATGTACAATATAAGGGTTGATACAATGAAGGGATGGAAGATGACTGTAAAGATAAAAATTATAAAAGATTTTATAAAAGGAATTGATAAGATAAGGAGTTGTTTGAAAAAAAAAGTAGATTTAAAAAAAGGGGGGGGAGAGAATGTGATCAGGCAGGAGACTAGAACAAAGCCATACACTAGTGATTTAGGGTATATATTGATCTGTTAGAAGAAACTGTATCTCAAAATTTTAAAGAGAGAACAACTTATATATATATATGCCAAAAATAAGGGTAACTACTATGAAGTGATAAAATATAACTCTAAAAATTAAAAATAAAAAATGTTTTTTTAAAAAAGGGATTGATAAGATGTTGGTTGAGAAAGGGAAAAAGAAAAATTCAAAAAAAAAACAGTTAAAAAATTAACTTTGAAAAACTAATGAATCATGGTAAAAAAAACCATGAATTCTATGTGCAGTATTTCTCTAGCGCTGGAGTTCTCCCGTTCTCCTTGATTGGTAAACTTGGTCTTGGCTTGCTGGCTGTTCGTGCTGATCTTCTGGGGGAGGGGCCTCTTACCATGGTTCCCAAATGTCTTTGCGGAATTGCCCCGCCCTTGTTGGTCCGGGCTAAGCAATCTGCTCAGGTTTGCTCTCAGGAGCTGTTGTTCCCTGCAAGCTCTCGGTACAGCTTTGGAGGATGAGAGTGAAAATGGTGGCCTTCTATTATCCAATGGATATAGTATTCTTGTAATGTAAATATCTATGCCCCCTCTGCCCAGAGGAGCTGAGAACTCGGGGCCCTACCCCTCAGTGCACCCCCAGAGAAAAGCAGTCACTCCCGTCTCCCAGGTCTCCAGCCGCACTCCGTGCTCCCCCGGCCTGTGACCAAGTGTTTCTATCTCTGGCACCTGACCCTGTGTTGGGTCTCCAAACCGCTCCTCCCGGGCAAGGAAGGGGAGTCTCCCCGGCTCTGCCTCTTGTTGGGTCCCTGCTGGAGGAGCAGTGGCCCGACTGGGCCGTGGATCACAGTTTATGTCAACCCCGAGCTGAGAGCTCGCACCTCAGCTCTGTCTCTGCAGCCAGCTTCCCCGCTCCAATACCTGGGAGCTCTGCTGTACTCAGGCACCCCCGGTCTTTCTGTGACCCCAAGGGTCCTGAGACCACACTGTCCCAGCTTAGCCACTGGAGCGATGTCCCTCAGTGGAGCCGACTTCTAAAAGTTCTGATTTTGTGCTCCGTGGCTCTATCACTTGCCAGAAGTGGCCGACGGAGGCCCCCTCCCCCGCCGTCTATCCTCCCGAATATCGCCTCGAATTCACTTCTCCGCACATCCTACCTTCCAGTAAGTGGTCACTTTTCTGTTCAGAGAGTTGTTGCTATTCTTCTCTTCAATCTCCTGTTGAGTTCGTAGGTGTTCAGAATGGTTTGATCCCTATTCAGCTGAATTCCTGAGACCAGACAAAATCCAGGTCTCCTACTCCTCCGCCATCTTCTGGTTTCCTCCTTACCCCTTTCTTTCCACTGTAATTGGTTTTGACTTTTTCAAAACAATCTATTCCTTGTTTTGGGGGTGTCAGGAGGGTGGCTTCAGGAGACAAATGCTGACACGTATTCTCAACCAGTGAACTTTACCTAGAAGCATCCAAAATGTTGTACATCACCCCTCTGACTTAGGTCTCATTTTTATCTGGGTAACATTAATTAATGTAAGGTAGGGGAAGACAACATTCTCACACCCATTTTAGGAAAACTGAAGGTCAAAGAGGTCATTGCTTTGCCTAAGGATACAGAGTCTCTGGTTCCTGGCCTGGGGGCACCATTAATCACATGCTGTCACTGTCCCAAGAACCCAAAATCCACCAGGATAGGCAAGGGGCAGGAAGGAAAAAAAGGAATAGAGACTGAGGCAGTGTCGTAGTTTAGGATGCTGAACTGTCCCAGGAGACTCATGGAAGCCATTTTTTTTAATAGTTAGGAATGAACCATGAACCCTAAATAAATAAATAAATAAATAAATGGGAATACTTGAGAATTTTCCAGTGAGAGAGTAATCATAAAGGTTGCTAATAAATTTGAATGAAAGTAAAAGCTTAGACTTTTATTGCATGCACAATTATCCAGGCATTCAAAACTACCCATTAAACAGTGTGGCAGTTTATGAAGCTATTATCTCTGAGCTCCACACCCACCTTTCTATACTCAGCTTTGCGATGCTGGGACTGGGAGTCCGCATCCACGTTTCTGCTCCACCAATGGCTCCCCACTGGCACCTGCCAACTGTGGGTCATGCAGGGAGACAGCGGGGTTGAGGAGAGAGAGGACTGTCTTCCCTCCTGATCCTGGTACCTCCTACTACTGTCTGTACCACTTCACATCAGCAATCCTCTTCCCCCAGGTGGTGGCAGTCCCTTCCCACAGCAGCAATGAATCCAGTTTACAGTGTTTCTAATACTGGCAGAACCAGTTGCATTGTGCCCCCTGCTCAGATGTGAGTTCCAACTCCATGGGGCCCTTCCTTTGAGCTTCTCAGTTTTAGAAATTTCCAACCCTTCCTTTTGTTCCCTCATCCTTAGAGGAAGAAGCTGTCTCCTTCAATTGCCACCACCATGATACTTTAGAGTTTTTTTTTTTTGCCTTTCAATTACCCGGTTAACAAATTCTTTATGTAAGATTCTATCTATTAAAATAACCGTGTGGCTTTGTTTCCTGGCCAGTTCAAGCGCTTGCTATGAACAGCACGAAAGCCCTGTGTTAGGTGCTAAGCCGGAAAGAAAGAGCCCTCCCCCTCCCCAAATGCTGACATATTTCCAAAGGATGAGGAGATGGCTCCCCAAGATGAATCAGGCTTTGTCTTTGTGCTGAATTGGACAAACATTTGGAACAGTGTGGTTTGTGGTTCCCATGGGGCAGTATCCCTGAACTCCAAGGAAATGACTTCAGATATCAAGTCTCCCGTGGCTGTGCCTCTGACATGCCAGGGGACAGCAGGAGACTTGGACAATGGAGCTGTCCATGTCCTCCAGGTCAGCCAGGATGGCAGCTTTGCTCAGCAAACAGACCTTCTCTGTCGAGTGTTTTGCAAAATAACCTGCCCAGCGAAGAAACAGCTACTCACCACGCCTGGAGGAATGAATCCTGCTTGCGAAAGAGCTCCAACACGACATTTCAGATCTTGGCAGAGTTCCCTTGGCAGCTGTGAAATGCCTTCTTTAATTGTTCTTCAGATCCCTGCTCAAGACTGAAACAGTTTTCTTCTGGATGGGAAAGCTGGTGCTGGAAAAGAAGCGGCAGGTCCAGGCAGCCACAGTCCCCCAGAGCTGTCTCCTTTCCTTCCCGGGTCAGACCCATGGGTCATCTGGCTGAGACACATGGTCTCATGAACCCCGTGGCGCATCTCATCTGTATCTCCTCCCCACCCTTCTCGGCTAGACTGGAGCCTCTTTGAGAACTGGGATTGAGTCTTATTTATATCACTGTCTCTGGTGAGCAGCATGGTACCTGACCCCTGCCGATGTTATTGGTGTTCTTGTGGAACTGAAACAAATTGAACTGAGTATTATAATTCCTAGTGGAGTCTTTGTGGACTCTGTAGAAACATGACCCCACACTCTGACCTACAGCCTATAGTGGTTTTGCCCCTTTCATTCACCTGTTTCCCCATCCATTAATCAGACGAGAGAGAGAGAGAGAGGGCTGGCTGTTCCGCCCTACCCATGGCCTCGACGAAAATGCCCAGAGCTGAGGAAGGGGCAAAAGGGCCCCCAGGCATTCCAGACACAGGAGGAGGCAAGCGCAAGATGAGACACCTGCAAGCAAGAGCATGCTTGCCAATCCTCTTCTTAGCTTAAAATTGAGCTCTTTTAACTTCCTTTGTAACAATGAAAAAGGAAAATGTAAATAGCACAAAGTAGTTTTTTCATCTATGAGATTGGTAGTAATTATTAGTATTATTAGTAATAATACTAATTAGTGTTAACAGCCACCATATACTGAGATTGAGTTTTTTCATTCACCTATAACACTGACAAAGATTAAAAAAAAATGGGCGGCACTATACATGCATTAGAAATGGCTAAAAACAACAAACTGTCTATACCAAGTGCTGGCAAAGATAGAACAACTGGAATTCCCATACATTGCTGGTGAAAATGCAAAATGGCATAGCTGCTCCAGAAAAGGTGTGGCAGGGTTGTTTTTTTTTTTTTAAGTGAAACATAAATTCATTATATGACTTATCAGTTCCACTCATACGTATCCACCCAACAGAAATGAAAACTTACACTCACACATATGCACACATGCACAGAAACCTAATAAGAATGTTTACACCAGCTCTATTCATCATCACCCAAACTGGAAGCAACCCAAATGTCCTTCAGCAGGTAGACAAACTGTGGTATGTCCACACTGTGGAATGCTCACCAGTCAGCATTAACAAGAAATCAGCTGTTGATGCATGCAACAGGATGCTGGATAGCAAATGCAGTACTCAGTGAAGGGGGCCAGATTCAAAAGTTTGCATACCGTATGATCCCATTTGTGCAATACTTTAAAAAAGGTAAAAGAAGATGGAGAAAAGATAGCAGTTGCCAGAGATTGCCGGGAGTGTTTGACTACAAAGAGGCAGCCCATGGAGTTTCTAAGGTGAGGAAGCAGTTCTGTATCTTGATCGAAGTGGTGGTTTCAAGAACTATACCTGTGCTAAAAGCCTTAGAACTGTACACCGAAAAGGCACTGGTAGTATACATGAATTTTAAAAATAATAATTGTGAGAGAGATACAACAAATAACAAGTGATGAGAGGGCTCTGGAGAAACGGCCGAGTCCAGACCTGAGGCAAGGAAAGGACAAGATAATCCTGAAGCATTTCATGCCACAAAGTGAGGACATGCTCAGAGGGCACTGGTGCAGCCTGAAGAGGCTGCCACTGGCCAAACCTAGGGTTATCTGGCTACCAAAATGAATTATTGCAGAAACACACTAAATATAAAAAGAACTGATGAATCAATACGGATACTGAAAAAGTTGAGGGATAGAAAAGTTTTCCTCTACAGAGCAGTGACAGTTTAAAAAAAAGGCAGTGACAATTAAAAAAAAAAGTTTCCTGGGGCCTGGGTGGCTCAGCTGGTTAAGCATCTGCCTTCGGCTCAAGTCATGGTCCCAAAGTCCTGGGATTGAGCCCTGAGTCAGGGTCCCTGCTCAGCGGGGAGTCTGCTTCTCTCTCTCCCTCTGCCTCTCCCCCAACTACCCCCTCATATGCTTGTGCACTCATTCACTCTCTCTCTCTCTCAAATAAACAAATAAAATCTTTTAAAAATATAAAATAAATAAATAATAAATTTTAAAATGTTCTTCAAGGGGTACCTGGGTGGCTCAGTCAGTTAACCATCTGCCTTCAGCTCAGGTCATGATTTCAGGGTCCTGGGATGAGCCCCACGTCAGGTTCCCTGCTCAGGGGGGAATCTGCTTCACCCTCTCCCTCTGTGCTTTCTCTCTCAAGTAAGAAAATAAAATCTTTAAAAAAAAAAGGTTCCTCAAAAAATTAAAAACAGAAATACCATATGACCCAGTAATTCCATTACTAGGTATTTACCCAAAGAAAATGAAAACACTAATTCAAAAGGATATATGCACCCCTATGTTTACTGCACCATTATTTACAATAGCCAAGATGTTGAAGCAAATTAAGTGTCCATCCACAGATAAATGGATAAAGAAGTTGTGATATATATAACATATAAATATAATACCTTATATATATTTATACATATATAAAATGGACTATTATTCAGCCATAAAAAAGTATGAGATCATAACATTTGAGACAACATGGACCTCAAGGGTATTATGCTAATTGAAATAAGTCAGACAGAGAAACACAAATACCATATGACTAAGAGTACATTAATCATGATGAGCACTGAAAATTGTATAGAATTGCTGAATCCTCATATTGTACACTTGAAACAAATAAACAAAAAAGTAAGAGAAATAATAGAAAATGAAACTCATCACTTTACAGCCAGTGAAGCAATCATTGATTCAGGTGAAGACCACAATAGATTCTAAAATCCCCAGGTGAGTCATGTTGAAAAGCAGAATATTCCTTCTCACAATATCACTCAATCACTTACTCATCACAAAGGATTGGGGTACTTTTCCAATGGAGACATATGGCAGACACTTCCTTAACCAAGTGATCAAAAAGTGAACCTCACCAATAACGGACCAGTTGGCATCACCTTCCTCCTGATATGATGCCCTGAGAAGGAAGCAGTATCATCCTCGTGATAGGTCACCAACAACAGTCGTGTTAAATCCATCCTGAGGAAGCAATCAGAGGAATCCACATTGAGGGGCATTCTACAAAACTCTTCAAAACGTCAGTGCCAGGAAAGACCACGAAAAGAGGAGAGACCTGTTCTGGGTTAACAGAGATGAAAGAGACATGGCCACAAAACTCAATATGTGATCCTTAATTCTATTCTGGTTCAAAACAAAAAAAAGCTATTCAATATTCAATAATTTGATGTGAATTTTACATTAGAAAACTGTACCTTATCAATGAGAAAATTTCCCAAGTGTGATGATTAGAGGATGCTTATGTAAGAGCATGTCTTTGTTCTTAAGAGATACACGCTCAAGTGTTTAGGGGTCGAGTGTCATGATGCCTACAACTAACTCTAAGAGCTTGATAAAAATGAATCAGAGAGAGAACACAAATGTGTCAAAATGTTAACAGTTAGTGGATCTATAATAGGTGAAGTATTTACAAGGGTTTGTTGTACTTATTCTGCGATTTTTTTGAGACTATAATTAAAAAAAACACAGGGAAGAGAAAATATTTTTTAAATGATCAGGAAGTCCTCATATTGGCAAGGACATGGGGCGCTAGATATTCTCACATACAGCTGGTACAAGTATGAGTTGATACGTCCTGTCTGGAGGGAAGTTAGACGTGTATCAAAGTGTAAACTGAGCATACGTTTTGACCAGACACCCCACTTTTAAGTTAATGAAAGAAATCACTAATGAGCAAAGTTGTATATGCTCTAAAGTTTCATTACGGCCTTAGTTTTCATAAGGTAATAAATTGAAAACCTGGTTAATAAATTACGGAGCATTTCTAGGGTTGCGGTCTAGAGCATGGGCTCTGAAATCAGATGCCCGTGGGTGCTGTTTAATTGCCAGTGCCTCAGTTTCCCCATCTGTGAAATTAGCACGATAAAAAAAATCCTGCCTTGTAGACTGGTTAGGAGATTATGTAAGATCACTTATTGAGAGCATTTAGTACAGTGTCTGGCACAGAGCAGGTATCAAGTTAATATTACATATTGTTAGCTATTCTGTAATTGACAAAAAGGATGATGCAGACCTATATTTACTGAATCAAAGAGCAAATCACCGAGTAGAGTGCAAGTTCGAATTCCACTTTGGTAAAAGTGCATTTTCATTTCTACTTGGTTATATTCACAGCAAGATGCTCTCACAAGGATGGTCACCTAAGTGTTAACAGTGAGTAACTGTTAGGTGGGGGGCCTTCCAGCCTTTTATTTTCTTCTTTGTACACTTCTATATTGTTTGATTTTCTTTTGTTTTCTTTTTTTTTTTACAACACATGTGTAATGTTTTCACAGTCAGATTTTTATTTGCAGAAGATAAACAAATCGGAGGTCCGTGGGTCTGCCTGCTCAGGCCTGGCTTCATCTGAGTATCCGGCCAGATGTCCTGCTAGATGAGGAACCAGCAGCCATTTCTCGCCATCCTGCCCGCAAACTGACATTCCATGACCTTTGACACAATTCACTGTTTCCTTTCCTCCGCCTGGGTGTTCTGCCGCAGCTCTGCCAGGCACACAGCAGGCATTCGGTAGACGTGCTTGTTTCTTTATTTTCGCCAGGGTATTATGTGTTTTCCACATTTCTACCGCATTTTCACACAGCAGGTGTTGTGGGTCTGCAGTGTGTGGCTGAAGGAATGACAGCGTTCGTGCAGAAGATTCACTGAAACCTACCTTTGAGGACACTCAACTATTTCCTGGGTGTCTTTATAAGGCATCCTCACTGTCCTGCAGAAATGCAGCTCCAAGGCTCATTTCTCAAGCTCTGGCTCTCTGCAGCCTCCCCGGAACAGCGGTGCCAAGTACTAAGCTGACCACAAGATGGCAGTCTTTCCCTGCATCAGGCCGGGCGGAAGCCTGCATCCGAGACTTTGTTTCTGAATCCAGCTTCTGTGCTGCCCGAAGCAATTTCAGGAAAGAGATTTTTTACTAAAGAGACCTTCACTAAAGAAGAGAACAGTAGGATTAAATATTCGGAAACAGAAGAACTCGAAGAAGAAAACACAATTTCCCAACACCACGTGCTCACTCAGCCTTCTCTTCAACAAAAGTTGCAACAGCTTTGTGTTGATTTGCAGTCTGGAGTCGAATTAGAATTGCCAAGCATCCCAGAGAGCTCTGAATCCACATTCCTTTATCCCTTTGTGCCACTCAAAGCCAGATATTGATGTCTGAAAACAAGATACATAAGCTTCATTATTTAAGTGACTTTTCCTTAAACAAGAACGCTTTAATACTCAACAAGGTAGGGAAGCTACATAATTTAAAATCTATGTGAACAGAAATAAGAAATTATTTGTAGTGTCTCCACTTTTACACCCACCAACAAAGAAAGACATTCACAATTTTTTGCCTTCCCAGGGCCCCAAAATACAACACTGGCCTGTTCTCCTGCTCCCGGCAGAAGCTGCAGCTGAAACTGGTCTTTATCAGCTTTTCTTTCTCAATATTTACCAACCAATAAATCTTTTTTTCCCCTAAGACAACTGACATTCGAATCTTGTTCATGTGGAGGCTTGTTATCCAAATAATATAAAATAAACTGCTTCATTATCCACTGAAAAAGTATTAAGATGGAATTTTTTTTCCCTTGTGGGTCAATATTGAAGAAGGGAAGATGGTGTTTCCATCCGAGGGGAGGGTAGCTGCCTGACTGAGAGGAGCACATCTCAATCCAGGGGCCTCCTGCTCCGGGGGCTGGCGGGGCGCCTCCTCTCTGTCATGGGGGCATGTGTGCTAATCGGGGGAAATCTGTCTATTTTGGCTCAAAAGCCTTCCCATAGAGGTTATTCCAAAGTTGGCACCAGCAGGGGCCAGCCGGTCTGTACCCTGAGGACTCCATAGGACAGAAAAGTTGCCAGAGCCGAGGGGTGTTTTGCCCATTTCCAAAGTGGAAGACGTCAACCTTTTGGTAAGAATTCTAATTCTATTGTTCCGTAAGACTATGCCACCTTCTCTTCCTTCTGTGTGAGGTATGTGTGGTATCATGGAGATAGCATTGGCCTGAGGTGTCAGGATGTGGGAGGTCTGGGGCAGGCCCTGGTAACTGTCTGGTGGGACCAGCCCCAGGACCTGCCTCTGTTTCTCCATTTGTAGACTGAGATGTCCCACTTGCTGCTCCTTTGGACCTTCCCATAGTTCTACTTACCAAGGATCTGAAACAAAGGAAGGGGCTTTGGGGCACTGAGAACTCCCAGCCATCAGAGACCCCAAACGCTGGCTTTGATCTTAACGGAGACGAAAAAATTCAGCCCCTGGAGAATCTTCTAGATAAAAAAATTTTGGACTATTAATAGTAATAGGTATTATTTACAGGAGATTTTATTATATCAGGCTTCATCTAAAAGTTTGTCATATTAATTAATTTAATCCTTACAACACTGCCATAGTGTACTCATTTTATACTTGAGGAAACTGAAGTGAGAGACGTTAAATAATTTCCCCAGTGTCACGTAGCTGGTGACTAAAAGATCTGAAGCCAGGGGGGCTTGGCCCCATAGTTTATTCTCTTATATTCTTGCTCCCTGGCTAGTGACAATTCCAGGTCACTCTGAGGGTTGTCCCATCCTGGGCTGATCATAGGTAGAGCTGCATGCCAGACGCCCTGTCTCTTGGGTGAGTCATGGCTCTAGTCTTGGCACCACACTATGAGTGGTCTTGTCTCCCTCCCATCCTGCCACCCCATCTTTATTCTACCTTTATTCTGACAGGCATGGCTATGGGTGATATCCATGCTAATTAGGGTACCCAGATTTCTGACATTATTTTGTAACTACATAAATAACTCATGAATAATGTTTCTTCATTAAAAAAAGAAAAAAGAAAACTGCAAGCTTGACGAATAAGGCTTAAAAAAATCTCCTCTAAGCATCACCATTCCAGTTTCCTCTTCTCCATGAGCAGCCATCATTTTGGATATAGCCTTACAAAATATTTTTTATGCCGCGTATATACTTAGAAACATGTAGTAGTGCTTTATACTTTATGGGAGCTTTTGTTTCTTTCAGAAATGGTATTATGCCCTATATATTATCTGGGAATTCCCTTCCTTACTCAGCGATGCATCTTGGAGGCCTTTCCATGTTCCTACTCACAGACCTCCACATTCTTTTCAACTATTGTAGAGTATTCCACTGTGTGAATGAATCTTAGTCTATTTGTCTATTTCCTTTTCGATGGATAGTTAGGTTGTTTTTAAATTTGTATTATTCCAGACATTGCCACAAGCTACTTCCTTTCACATGCTCCCTTGTGCGTATGTACAACTATTTCTTTGGTGTAAATAATAAAAGTGAAATTGCTGGGTGTGTGCATATTTTATTAAACTGACACAAATATCACTTAAGGTCTTAACAATGCTTTCCCCAAAACGCTTAGGAATTTTAAACTCCATAATAACCCCCAAATTGCTATAAACAGTAAAAATATCATTAAGAGTTGCAGGCGGTGAGATGCAAGAATGGTGAGAAAGGGAGTCAGTAATGTGTATGAATTGTAAGTTCATGCTTTTTGCTTCCATCAAGAAAACATATTAGAATGCAAGAAGGGTAAAAATGATGTTAATAATGAAAACCCTTCAAGGTACTATAATTGAACAACTTTTAAGTAACTTATCTGCAAACGTGACCAAGGTCTTGTGTGATTTACATATGCATTTCTGTCCTCCTGCACAACCCATCCTGCAACCAGGAGCTATTCTGCCTGCCACCAATTCCCGGAGGCAGCACCATTTCTGCACATGGAGACTGCAAGGAGTCCTGAACAAGATGTGTTGAAACAAAGACATACATACCCAAGGATAAAGGGATAGGTCTGTTGGCCATGATGTAAGTGGTGATGTGCCCTGATGGAAGTTGGTTAGACCCTGACCTGATGCATGCTGCATGCACACACACACACACACACACACACACACACACACACACACACTCACACTCACACACACAAATACACAAACACATACACACTGAAGCGTCCAAGCATTTCTGCAACTCCAAAGTTCAGACGTGGGGCCTCTGATTCCCAAGAAGAGCACCATGGGGTGAAGAATATACCACTGGCCACATATCTGGGTGCATCCTAGGCCCGTTGGAGCTTACTTTGAGTCTATGAAAATTTGGAAAGAGGATTTGCTTTAAATGAGTGGAACCCCAAAACCAGCCTCTGCCAGGATAGCAGGTGTTATAAATCCTCACGCTCTGTCCACTCTTTCTCAGATGGAGACTTTTCTCTGATCCTCAGACCTACCCTGGACCAAAAAACAAGAGAATGAAGTTGATACTTATGGAATCTTGACTTCCACTTTCTTGGTACATCTTCTACTGAAGACAAGCCATTTTTCTTTCTTGTCACTCCCAGTTCCCACACACCTTGCCTTTTTTTCTTTGACACCTTTCCCTTTCCTGAGCTGCCTTTACAAAAGTAGCTTCCATCTGCTCTCTAGGTCTGTGCTATTTAGAGAACAGTCAGGAGTCCACACTGGTACATGCTTTGGTCTGCAGTGTTGGTCTGCAGTGGGATAGGTGGAGATTTGGAGGGTTAAACATTTAGATATTTTTATAGCAATATGACAAAGTAACTTTAGGTCTGCTAAATCTAATCATAAATTTGGACTTGAATTTTGAATGTTTATTTCATATTCTTAGTAATTCATTTATATTGTATTTTACAAAAATATCCATCCATTAGGATGTTCTCTTTTGGTCTCTTAACTTCTGTGGGCTAGTTATTTCATGCTTTATGGAGCAGGTGGGACAGGAGACTCCTGATTCTGGGTACCCTTCAATGTGAGTGACTGTCCCCTGTGCTGGTATGGGCGGTTTGTGCGATGTCATGTGTTTGTGAAGAGGGCATTTGATGTTTTGAGTTCCCTCTTTGGTGTTTTCAGTAGGAGTGCAACTTTGAAACAGTCCACACATGAAGATTTCTGCCTGTTTAAGACCCCCAAGAGCAGCAAAAGTTTTTCAAGGTTTTTCTCAGTGTTTAAGGGCAAACATGACTGAACTTTGCCAACTGATGCTCCAGTTGTCTATTGCTGAACAGCAAACCTCCCCAAAACATAGTGGTTCCTTAACAGACACATTACCAAAAAAGATACACAGATGGCAAATAAGTACATGAAAAGATGTTCAACATCATATGTCATCAGGGAATTGAAAATTAAAACAAACACAGGATACCACTACATACCTATTAGAATGGCCAAAATCCAGAACACTTACAACACCAAATGTTGGCAAGGATGTGGAGCAACAGAAACTCTCATTCATTAATGGTGGAAATACAAAATGTATAGCCACTTTGGAAGACAGTTTGGTGGTTTCTTAAAAATCTAAATATAGTCTTACCATATGATCCAGGAATCATGCTGCTTGGTATTTAGCCAAATGTGTTGAAAACTTATGTCCGTGCAAAAACCTGCACATGAATGTTTATAGTAGCTTTATTCATAATTGCCAAAACTTAGAAGTAACCAAGATGTCCTTCAGTAGGTGAATGGGTAAACAAACTTTGGTATATCCACACGATGGAATATTATTCAGTGCTAAAGAAGAAATGAACTATCAAGACATAAAAAGACATGGAAGAACTTAAATGCATATAACTAATATTACCAAGTAAATGAAAGAAGCCAATTTGAAAAGGCTACATACTATATCATTCCAACTATATGACATTCTGGAAGAAGCAAAGCTATGGAAAGAGAAAAAAATCAGTGGTTGCCAGGGATAGGGGAATAGGGGGAGGGATGAATAGGCAGAACATATGGATTTTTAAGACAGTGAAATGACTTTCTATGATGTTATAACTATGGACACATGTCATTATACATTTGACCAAACCCATAAAATGTACAACACCAAGAGTGAACTACCCTACAGTAAACTGAGAACTTTGGGTAATAATGATGTGTCCATGTAGGTTCATCCATTGTAAAAAAAAAATGTACCACTCTGAAGGGGATGTTGATAATGGGGGAGGCTATGCATGTTTGGGGATATATGGGAAATCTCTGCACCTTCTCCTCAATTTTGCTGTGAGCTTAGAACTGTTGTAAAAGAATACAATCTTCAATAAATAAATTGACGATTGTTTGGAGGGAGGAAGCTACTTAAAGCAACAGCACCTCTTGTTTCGTTCATGAATAAGCAGTCTGGGTGGGCCTCATTAGGAAGAGATATCTTTATGCCACTCAGTGTCAGCTGTGCAGCCCAAAGGCTAGGCTGGAGTCATCAAAGGCTCCTCATGACTGGCACCTGGGCTGGAAGATGCAAACAGCTGGGGCTGGAGCATCCAGAACTTCCCTGCATATCCCTGTGTAGTCTCTCCCTATAGTCTCTCCAGCACAGCAGCTTCAGAATAGCTGGACTCCTTACAAGCAAGTGCGAGGCTCCCAAGGCATTTAATTTTTTTCAAAGAGAGAGCCATACAGAAGCCCTATCACTTTCTATGACCTAGGCTCAAGGTCACACACTATCACTTCTGCATTCATTGAGGCAGTCACAAAGGCTTACCCAGGTTCAAGGGAAGGGAGAGAGACTGCACCTCTTGATGGGGTGTGACAAGGTTCTAGAAGAATATTTAGGGCTCAGAAATATTACTGCAACCATTTTTGGAAAATACAGTCTACCATCACAGATACACAACTACAAGAGGCAAATGTACAAGGAGTGAACTGACAATGTCAAGCAAGTCTGAGTGTAAATGTGCCCAGAGCAGTGGCCACCACTTAGATGCTGTGCTGTGGCCCTGACATGGCTGAGAACCCACTGGCCCAGTGTGGCCACAGCAGGCACTTGGGGCCACGTCTTCAGAGAAAAAAGGACTGGTGGGACATTTCACTCTTTGCCATGTGTTCCACTTGCTTTTCTGGAGTCGAAGCTGTTGTCTGTGGCTCTGAAGCCAAGTCCAGCTAATGACCAGTACTCTGCTCTCCCCAACCAAACCAAGAGTCTCCTCCTCCATGTAAGCCTTCTTTGATCCTCCTTTCCTAGCAGGATGCACCACACTGTCTTTTGGGCTGTGACTGAACTGCCCACTAAGCTCTCCACTAGAGCATGCTAAGTCATTATTTCTCTTAGCCATTGGCTTGTGTTGCCTGAATAGACTGAAAGTTTCTCAAACTCTGGGGCCACATTTACGGCTTTGTCACGTCCCTACTTGTGCTGGCCCAGTGACAAGCACACACATGCAATAGATTGTTGATTACAAATGAGAGAAAAGTGTGGGGGGCGAAATCCCAGGGATGTAGCTGCAATGCCATTTATGTTCTCTTCATAAAAAGAAGTTGAAATTTTGTTTTGTTTGTATTTCACTGGGAATCCCACTCATATACACATATTATGTGTGTCCTAACTGTGTGGTGACCATGCTTTTGCGAGTGTATTTCTGTGTATCTATATGTGTGAATGTGTGTGTATGTATAAAGGTACATATGTTCTTGTTTAATGTGTTTGCGTGAGTGTGTGGACATTATTGTGTCTGTGTACATGTTTGTGTCTGTGAGTTTGTGGTAACTTGTGAGTGTATGTCTGTGTGTGCATATTCGTTTGTGTGTGTGAATGCATGTATATGTGTGTGTGTGTGCATGTGCACACGTGCATACACAGCCGCCGGCCATGGGTCTGCAAGGCTGGGCAGTGGGGTGTCCTGTTCTCATTGGTGATTCTTCCAGCATCCTCCAGGAGGCCATCCTTACTTCCTCTCCGGGATGAGGAGCTGAGCAGAGGTCAAGTGACTTGCTCCAGATCCCACAGCAAGTCGGGGCAGCTCTGCGAGGGTCTGATTGCCAGGCTCACACCCCCCTGCGAGGCCGAGCTGCCTCTCTGTGGCATGTTGGCGTCTCGCCCAGGCCTTGCTGCCCAGCTCTGAGAGCTCCCATTGTGGGCGACAAGTGGCTGTGTGCCATCCCCTGAGACCCCGCAGGTGACGGGTCTGCTCTGAGATGCTGAGGGAGGAGCAGCTCCCGAGGGGACAGGAAAGGGGGCACCCTTCATTTTCTGTGGCTAAAGGGTTGGAAATAACGGACATGTAAAAGGGGAAAAGAGGAGAGAGGAAACCAAAGCTAATGAGGAATAATGAAGATGTCGAAAAGGACACACACGGAGATGGGGGAGGGGGCCATCAGAAGCGGAAAGCACACGCACACAAACAGCAGCAGGAAGCAAAGAGAGCTGGAGACCACATTGGCTCAGGAAACGTTTTGTCTCTTGCTTTAATTGGTGACCCCACTCAGAGTTGCTGGAAGTGGGCACAGATCAAGAGACTCGAGTGTTGGTATGGAAAACAATGGGAGGCTGAATGGCATGGAAAGGCAGCCAAGAAGGGCTTTCAGTCCCAGGCACCAGTAGATTTTAGAGTTATTCCTCTGGGCAAAGAAGCAAGCCTCGGAAATCTCCCCAAATTGTGCTCCCAGCGGGACAGTCCATGGAAAATCCACCTGGACAGAGGTGCTCACTGGTGTGAGAGGTGGAGTACCAGATGTGCCAGCTGGATGCTCTACATGAGGAGGCTAGAATGTCACTGGAAATGGAGTCACATGAAGGAAATGGCATTCGCCAGAACTTGTCTCATCAAGTGTGACCAAAAGGAATTCTTTTGAATAAGCTACTTGGGGTGGGGGGAGTAAGACCTCCCAAGGGTCAGGCTTAAGTAACCACAAGCAGTCAGTGAACTTCCATCTAGAGCAGAGATGGCTGCGTAAAAGCAGGTTTTTGTCTTGTGTGTTGGGATATATGGATTAAGAACCAAAGCAAAATAACTCAGAACAACAGAAGAGCCAAGACTGCCATCAGCAGGTGCCCCTCACCATGTTCCCCCACACCTCTTCACTAATGAACAAATATTTAAAGAATATCAGTTTAAAGAAGCACCAAATTATTTTCGAGGAAAATTAATACAAAGTAAAAATTTCAAAAATGAGAAAAATGTAAATAGGGATGGACTATAAGCATTTGTCTTCCTCCTCTCTTAAGATTTCTTTAAGGTAATAGGGAAAGAATAAAAGAATAACAATCTCTTAGGAGCAACAGTTAATGATAAGGAAACCAACAATCAAAGGATGAGAGATTTAAAAAAATTTTTTTTCAGGACTGAGTGGGTGGAAGCATGTTGAAGAATAAGCCTGTGTAGAGAAAACTGTGGTTCAAAATGCACAGGATGGTAAATAATGCTGCAATAAACATAGGGGTGCATATATCTTTTTGAATCAGTGTTTTTGTTTTCTTTGGGTAGGGACCTAGAGGGTACTATGCTAAGTGAGATAAGTCAGACAGAGAAAGACAAATACCATGTGATTTCACTCATAAGTGGAATCTTTAAAGCAAAAAACAAAACAACAGCAAATGAATAAGCAGACAAAAAGCAAAATCAGACCTATAAATACAGAGAACAAACTGATGATTGTCAGAGGGGAGGGAAGGTGGGGGTTTGGACAAAATAGGTGAAGGAAAGTGGGAGATACTCGCTTCTAATTATGGAATGAATAAGTCACAGCCTAAGGAATATATTCAATGATACTGTACAGGTGATTATGGAGACACTAGTGGTTAACAGAGCATAATGTATAAACTTGTTGAATCACTATGTTGCACACCTGAAACTAATGTAACATTGTGTACCATCTATACTAAAAAGAAATAATAAATAAATAAAAGGACACTTTAAATTAAAAAAAAAAAATGGGACCACAGTGAAAGGGGCTAACCTACCAGGAGACCCAAAAGGCTTCAGGCTCAGGATCAGCAGAACCACGAATAGAAAAGAGAGACTGCCAAAGGAAGGAAGAAACTGAAACAGATTCCCCAAACTACCAAGCTACTCATTCCTTACACCTCTGCCCCATTCTGCCTTCCTACAACTCTGAGCACACAGAAAGAAGGCCATACTTCTGGGAAAGAGAAAGATGACAACAACTATAGCAGTGCTTTTGTCTCTACATTGAACAAGCTTTCCAGGCAACCAGAAATCCTAGAGTAGGTACTGGCACCCAGAGCCAAGCCTTCCCTGTTCAGGTATTTGAGGGCCCCCGGACCTAAGGGCTTCTTCTCTGTCTCTCCACTCTAAAGTGAAGCATGCGAGTCAATCAGCCCTGCTCCTCTTGAAGACTCCCTATCCAATCTACACAGTTAATAGCCTCAAAAATGCACACTGGCTTACCAAAAGATTGGGATCATTCCCTGCGTATTTTCAGACCACAATGCTTTGAAACTGGAACTCAATCACAAGAGGAAAGTTGGAAAGAAATCAAATACATGGAGGCTAAAGAACATCCTACTAAAGAATGAATGGGTCAACCAGGAAATTAAAGAGGAATTTAAAAAAATTAATGGAAACAAATGAAAATGAAAACACAACCATGTCAAAATCTTTGGGATGCAGCAAAAGCTGTCCTAAGAAGGAAGAATATAGCAATACAAACCTTTCTCAAGAAAAAAGAAAGGTCTCAAATACACAACCTAACCCTACACCTAAAGGAGCTGGAGGAAGAACAGCAAATAAAGCAGGAAAAGAGAAATAATAAAGATTAGAGCAGAAATCAATGAAATAGAAAGCAAGATAATAGTAGAACGGATCAACAAAACTAGGAGCGGGTTCTTTGAAAGAATTAATAAGATCGAGAAACCTCTGGCCAGACTTATCAAAAACAAAAGAGAAAGAACCCAAATAAATAAAATCATGAATGAAAGAGGAGAGATCACAACCAACACTGAAGAAATACAATTATAAGAACATATTATGAGCAACTGTATGCTGAGAAATTAGACAATCTGGAAAAAAAAATGGATGCATTCCTAGAGACATATAAACTACCAAAACTGAACCAAGAAGAAATAAAAACCTGAACAGACCCATAAGCAGCAAGGAAATTGAAGCATTAGTCAAAATTCTCCCAACAAACAAGAGCCCAAGTCCAGATGGCTTCCCAGGGAAATTCTACCAAATGTTTAAAGAAGAATTAATACCTATTCTTCTGAAGCTATTTTAAAAAATCGAAATGGAAGGAAAACTTTCATACTCTTTTTATGAGGCCAACATTACCTTGATCCCAAAACTGGACAAAGGCCCCACCAAAAGGAGAATTACAGACCAATATCCTTGATGAACATGGATGCCAAATTCTCACCAAAATACTAGCCAATAGGATCAAACAGTACATTTAAAAGAATTATTCACCATGACCAAGTAGGATTTCTTCCTGGGCTGCAAGGTTGGTTCAACATCCACAAATCAATCAACGTGATACACTACAAAAATAAAAGAAAGGACAAGAACCATATGATCCTCTCAATAGATACAGAAAAAGCATTTGACAAAGTACAGCATCCTTTCTTGATCAAAATTCTTCACAGTGTAGGGATAGAGGGTGCATATCTCAATATCATAAAGGCCATCTATGAAAAACCCACAGCAAATATCATTCTCAATGGGGAAAAACTGAGAGCTTTTCCCCTAAGGTCAGGAACACAGTAGGGATGTCCACTATCACCACTGCTGTTCAACATAGTACAAGAATCAGACAAAAAGAAATAAAAGGCATCCAAATTAGCAAAGAAGAAGTCAAACTCTCACAATTTACAGATGACATGATACTTCATGTGGAAAACCCAAAAGACTCCACCCCAAAACTGCTAGAACTCATACAGAAATTCAGTAAAGTGGCAGGATATAAAATTAATGCACAGAAATCAGTGGCATTTCTGTACACCAACAATGAGACAAAGGAAAGAGAAATCAAGGAGTCGATCCCATTTACAATTGCACCCAAAACCATAAGATACCTAGGAATAAACCTAACCAAAGAGGCAAAGGATCTGTGCTCAGAAAACTATAAAATTCTCATGAAAGAAATTGAGAAAGACACAAAGAAATGGAAAAATAGTGCATGCTCATGGATTAGAAGAACAAATATTTTTAAAATGTTTATGCTACCCAAAGCAATCTACACATTCAATGCAATTCCTATTAAAATGCCATCAGTATTTTTCACAGAGCTGGAATAAACAATTCTAAAATTTGTATGGAACCAGAAAAGACTCTGAATAGCCAAAGTAATGTTGAAAACCAAAGCTGATGGCATCACAATTATGGACTTCAAGCTGAATTACGGAGCTGTAATCATCAAGACAGTATGGTATTAGTACAAAAACAGACACATAGATCAATGGAACATAATGGAGAACCCAGAAATGGACCCTCAACTCTATGGTTAACAAATCTTTAACAAAGCAGGAAAGAATATTCAATGGAAAAAAGACAGTCTCTTCAACAACTGGTGTTGGATGAATTGGACAGCCACATGCAGAAGAATGAAACTTACACCACACAAAAAAATAGACTCAAAATGGATGAAAGAGCTAAATGTGAGACAGGAATCCATCAAAATCCTTGAGGCGAACACAGGCAGCAACCTCTTTGACCTCAGCCGCAACAACTTCTTGCTAGACACGTCTCCAAAGGCAAGGGAAACAAAGGCAAAAACAAACTACTGGGGCTTCATCAAGATGAACAGCTTTTGAATAGCAAAGAAAACAGTCAACAAAACTAAAAGGCAACCTACAAAATGAGAGAAAATATCTGCAAATGACTTATCAGATAAAAGGCTGGTATCAAAAATCTATAAAGAACTCATCAAACTCAACACCCAAAAAACAAATAATCCAATCAAGAAATGGGCAGAAGACATGAACAGACAATTTTCCAAAGAAGACATCCAAATGGCCAACAGACACATGAAAAAGTGCTCAACATTGCTCGGCATCAGGGAAATACAAATCAAAACCACAGTGAAATACCACCTCACACCAGTCAGAATGGCTAAAATTAACAATTCAGGAAATGACAGATGTTGGTGAGGATGTGTAGAAAAGGAAACCCTCTTATAGTGTCGGTGGGAATGCAAGCTAGTGCAGCCACTCTGGAAAACAGTATGGAGATTCCTCAAAAAGTTGAAAATAGAGCTACCATGCGACCCAGCAATTGCACTACTGGGTGTTTACCCCAAAGATACAAATGTAGTGATCTGAAGGGGCACCTGCACCCCGATGTTTATAGCAGCAATGTCCACAACAGCAAAACTATGGAAAGAGCCTAGATGTCCATCAATAGATAAATGGATAAAGAAGATGTGGTATATATAGATAGTGGAATATTACACAGCCATCAAAAATGAAATCTTATAGCAGCAATGTCCACCATAGCCAAACTGTGGAAAGAGCCAAGATGCCCATCGACAGATGAATGGATAAAGAAGATGTGGTATATATACACAATGGAATATTATGCAGCCATCAAAAGGAATGAGATCTTGCCATTTGCAACGACGTGGATGGAACTGGAGGGTGTTATGCTGAGTGAAATAAGTCAATCAGAGAAAGACATGTATCACATGACCTCACTGATATGAGGAATTCTTAATCCTAGGAAACAAACTGAGTGTTACTGGAGTGTTTGCGGGTGGGAGGGATGGGGTGGCTGGGTGATAGACATTGGGGAGGGTATGTGCTATGGTGAGCGCTGTGAATTGTGCAAGACTGTTGAATCACAGATCTGTACTTCTGAAACAAATAACGCAACATATTTTAAGAAAAAAGAAAAAGAAGAAGATAACAGGAGAGGAAGAAAAGGGGAGTATGTCAGAGGGGGAGACGAACCATGAGAGATGATGGACTCTGAAAAACAAACTGAGGGTTATAGAGGGGAGGGGGGTAGGGGGATGGGTTAGCCTGGTGATGGGTATTGAGGAGGGCACGTTCTGCATGGAGCACTGGTTGTTATGAACAAACAATGAATCATGGAACACTGCACCAAAAACTAATGATGTAATATATGATGATTAACATAACAATAAAAAAATTAAAAAAAAATGAAATCTTGCCATTTACAGACATGGATAGAACTAGAGGGTATTATGCTAAGCAAAATAAGTCAATCAGAGAAAACAATTATCATATGATCTCACTAATATGTGGAATTAGAACAAGAACAAGGCAGAGGATCATAGGGGAAGAGAGGAAAAAATGAAACAAAATGAAACCAGATGGAACAAGATGAAACCAGAGAGGGAGACAAACCATAATAGACTCTTTTTTTTTATTGACATATAATGTATTATTTGTTTCAGGGGTACAGGTCTGTGATTCATCAGTCTTACACAATTCACAGTGCTCACCATAGCACATACCTTCCCCAATGTCCATCACCCAGCCACCCCATCACTCCCAGCCCCCTCCACTCCAGCAACCCTCAGTTTGTTTCCTGAGATTGAGTGTCTTATGCTTTGCCTCCCTCTCTGGTCCAATAATCTGTTGATGGACATCTAGGCTCTTTCCATCCATTTGTATTTCCCTGATGCCAAGTGATGTTGAGCACTTTTTCACGTGTCTGTTGGCCTTTTGAATGTTTTCTTTGCAGAAATGTCTGTTCATGTCTTCTGCCCATTTCTTGATTGGATTATTTGTTCTTTGGGTGTTGAGTTTGATAAGTTCTTTATAGATTTTGGATACTAGACCTTTATCTGATATGTCATTTGCAAATATCTTCTCCCATTCTGTCGGTTGTCTTTCAGTTTTGTTGACTGTTTCCTTTGCTGTGCAAAAGCTTTTTATCTTGATGAAGTCCCAATAGTTTGTTTTTGCCTTTGGTGGTGTGTCTAGGAAGAAATTGCTGCAGCTGAAGTCGAAGAGGTTGCTGCCCATGTTTTCCTCTAGGATTTTGATGGATTCCTGTTTCACATATAGGTCTTTCATCCATTTTGAATCTACTTTTGTGTGTGGTGTAAGGAAATGGTCCAGTTTCATTCTTCTGCATGTGGCTGTCCAATTGCCCCAACACCATTTGTTGAAGATGCTATTTTCCATTGGACATTCTTTCCTGCTTTGTTGAAGATTAGTTGACCATAGAGTTGAAGGTCCATTTCTGGGCTCTCTATTTGTTCCATTGATCTGTGTCTGTTTTTGTACCAATACCATACTGTCCTGATGATGACAGCTTTGTAATGGAGCTTGAAGTCCAGAATTGTGATGCCACCGGCTTTGCTTTTCTTTTTCAACATGCCTCTGGCTATTTAGGATCTTTTCTGGTTCCATACAAATTTTAGGATTATTTGTCCCATTTCTTTGAAAAAGAGTTGATGGTATTTTGATAGGGATTGCATTAAATGTGTAGATTGTTCTAAGTAGCATAGACATTTTCACAATATTTGTTCTTCCATAAGAGACTCTTAATCTTAGGAAACAAACTGAGGGTTGCTGGAGGGGAGGGGGGTGAGGCTGTGGGGTACCTGGGTGATGGACATTGGGGAGGGCATGTGTTGTAATGAGCAGTAGGTATTATATAAGACTGATGAATCACAGACCTATACCCCTGAAATAAATAATTCATTATATGTTAATTTAAAAAATGCACACCAGCTACCTAGAAATTATAAAAGCCATGCAATAAGAGAAGAAAAGTTATCAGAGGATTTAATTCAAACCTTCACATTAAAATGGCCCACTGAGTACAGTCAATGTGCATGAAAAATGATTAAGAACTATATAGATACTTCTCAAATGTCAGAATACCAAGGACACAAAGAACATACAAAACACTTGCAGACAGAAAAAGTAGGTCATATGCAAAGGACTGAGACTTATGGTAACATCAACAATACTGGGTATTATTAGATAATGCAGAAAGGCCCTCAAGGTTCTATTGAAAAATTAATTTACTTAATAATTTTTTTATTTTTTAAAGATTTTATTTATTTATTTGACAGAGAGACACCACGAGAGAAGGAACACAAGCAGGGGGAGTGGGAGAGGGAGAAAGCAGGCTTCCCTCAGAGCAGGGAGCCCAACACAGGGCTCAATCTTGGGACTCTGGGACCACGACTTGAGCCGAAGGCAGACGCTTAATAACTGAGCCACCCAGGTGCCCCTTTACCTAATAATTTTATGCTCAAATTAATGTATGCAATATTTTTATATTTAGCAAAATTATTAATAAGTCTGAGATAAAATAAACACATTTTTGATCTCATAAGGACTCAGAAAGCAAACTTTTCCCACATCCTTTTTATGAAAATGACTTAACAAAGTGCCACAACAACAACAAAAAAAAAACAAATGAATACTAATAAAAATGAAAAGGCAGCACAAAAAGAGACTGTAGAATTAACCTAGAAATACAATGAAAATAAATCTAAGGATGGTAGTTAAAAAGTTAGTTTAGAAAACAATCAGTCCAAATTGGAATAGAAAGTGGGTAAGCTCCACGAAGAATATCTTCAAGAAAACCTGGAATGGAATCAACTGGTGGAATCAGTAAGAAGTCAGAAAATGTCTGTGACATGATAATATATCTCTACAAAAACAAAAAAACAAAACAAAACAAAAAAACAACATTGGAAAATCCAGAATAAATAAAAACTTGCAAGAGAATCAAAGTCCTGACACAAAAGAGACTAAACTGTGGCATGATTTTGAGAAAGTAATGGAGTGTAACAAGGGAACTCCATGTGCTCTTGGTGCTAGAAATGTCGTCCTTTGAATGACATAAGATTCTTGGCATTGAACCCATGAAGAAAGAAAGGAAATTCTATTTGGCTCCGCAATTAAAGAGCGTTATCAAAGCATAATAATGTACACTTAGTTTGTTGGTTTTCAACTTTTAGAATCAACCTATAGAAAAAAAATCCAAGAAGATTTCAATATGGTAATAGACTGTAAATGTTAGCAAACTAAACAATGTAAAAGTAAAGATACAACTGAAAAAAAGTATGGAAATGTGAAGAAAAGGTGGAGGAAAGGGGAGGGGAAATAATATTTCACCTTAGACCATGAAGAATCTGGATATAGTGTCTAGAGTTAATGAAACAAGACATACAAATCTATACATTTTGCTTAAAATTCCCCATAGATCTAAAACTAAATCTTAGTTTGTGTTGCCCCAGCAGCAAACCCTAATTTAAGAATTCAGCCACAAGTGGTTTATTTGGGGAATAAAGAAAACCCTGGTAGAAAAGTAACGAGGTGAGGGTAAGGAAGGGACAGGCACATCACCCCGCTGGGGTTGCTGTGGGTGACAGATGCATGGTGGGGGAGTGGGCTTGGATCAGTCATGGCAGGTGCTGGCATATGAAAGTTGAGCCACTGTGACCCAAGTGATAAGAGCAACAGTGTACAGGTAGGTAGGGCACTATATATATATATATCATATACATATTAAAAATTAGGAAAGGAGACATATTTCATAACAGGCATATACCATGGCATATTCTATTACATACATAGTGTTGGAGCAGAGGAAGATGAAACAAGGTACTTAGAGAAGGGGATCCCAGGAGACAAGCTGATTCCCCGACTAAAGAACCCAGGAAAGACTAAGGCACCAGCGGGGGTGGGTGAGGTCTAATGAAGACTGGTGGAAATAGGGGAACTGACCGACCATTCATTTAAGGAGCAGCTAGACTGCTAAGGAAATGGGGAGGAAGATAGCGTGGGAAGTGGTGGGGCAGCCTTCCAGTTTCCCCAGCAGCAATTCCAACTTGGATCTGCAGCCACTTGTTGCTGAAATCTACATCTGGCTCAGAGTAGGCACTTAATAAACATTTGCTAGATGAATGAATGAATGTGAATCCTCTCAAACTGGACATAATCAGATATTTCAACTGTGAAGTCCCCTCTATGAAATGAAACAAAGTGTGTCTTGAATGGCATCTTGTGGAGACATCTTGTTTTGCCATAGCCATTCTGCTGCTTAAAATAACCAGAAATGTGAAGTAAATGCCTATGTCTTAGAGGGTTAGAAAGTATAGTTAAGGACATCTCTTTTTTAAAAAAATAAAAGAGATGGATTTTAATCCTTAAAATATCTTTACAATTAAGATCAGTGCAGGAGGCCCAATAACAAATAATGAGAGTTGAAGAACAAAGCACAGAGGAAGGTATTATTTAAAAATAAAGAAATGCCGGGGGTGGAGCAAGATGGCGGAGGAGTAGGAGACCTGGATTGTGCCTGCTCCCAGGAATTCAGCTGGATAGGGATCAAAACATTCTGAACACCTACGAACTCAACAGGAGATTGAAAAAAGAATAGCAATAACTCTCTGAACAGAAAAGCGACCACTTTCTGGAAGGTAGGACGTGTGGAGAAGTGAATCTGAGGTGATATTCAGGAGGATAGATGGCGGGGGAGGGGGCCTTTGTCGTCTACTTCTGGCAAGTGAGAGAGCCACGGAGCACAAAATCGGAACTTTTTTAGAAGTCAGCTCAGCTGAGGGACATAGTTCCAGTGGCTAAGCAGGGGGTGGAACCCTCACAGGTCAGTGTAGTCTCAGGACCCTTGGGGTCACAGAAAGACCAGGGGTGCCTGAGTGCAGTAGAGCTCCCAGGTATCGGAGTGGGGAAGCTGGCTGCAGAGACAGAGACGAGGGGCGGGCTCTCAGCTTGGGGTTGCCACAAACCGTGATCCGCAGCACAGTCGGGCCACTGCTCCTCCAGCAGGGACCCAACAAGCGGCAGATCTGGGGATACTCCCCTTCCTCCCCAGGGAGGAGTGGCATGGGAGCACACCGCAGGGATCTGCTGGGTTTGGAGACTCCACACAGGGTTGGGTGCCAGAGATAGAAATGCTCAGCCACAGGCCGGGTGAGCACAGAGTACAGCTGCGACCAGGGAGATGGGAGTGACTGACAACTTTTCTCTGGGGACTCACTGAGGAGCAGGGCCCTGAGTTCTTAGCTCTTCCGGGACAGAGATTGGGACCGCCATTTTCACTCTCGTCCTCCAAAGCTGTACAGAAAACTTGCAGGGAACAAAAGCTCCCCAGAGCAAACCCGAGCAGATTACTTAGCCTGGACCGGCAAGGGCAGGGCAATTCCACCTCCGGAAAAGACATTTGGGAACCATGGCAATAGCCACTCCCCCAGAAGATCAGCAAGAACATCCAGCCAAGACCAAGTTTACCGATCAATGAGAACGGCAGAACTCCAGCGCTAGGGGAATACTGCACATAGAATTCATGGCTTTTTTACCATGATTCTTTAGTCTTTCAAAGTTAATTTTTTTAACTGTCTTTTTTTTGTTTTAATTTTTCTTTTTCCCTTTTTCAACCAACATCTTATCAATCCCTTTTTAAAAAAATATTTTTATTTTTCATTTTTAGAGTCATATTCTATCCTTTCATAGTAGTTACCCTTATTTTTGGCATATATATATATATATATATATATATATATATATATATATATATATATAATTTGTCCTCTATTTAAAATTTTGAGATAGAGTTTCTTCTAACAGATCAAAATATACCCTAAATCTCTAGTGTATGGCTTTGTTCTAATCTCCTGCCTGATCACATTGTCTCCTTTTTTATTCTTTATTTTTTAAATCCTCTTCTTTCTTTTTTCAAAAAACTTCTTATCTTATCAATTACTTTTATAAAATTTTTTATACTTCTCGTCTTTACAGTCGTATTCCATCCCTTCGTCATATTAACCCTTATTTTTGTACATATATGTTTCTCTATCTTTAAAATTGTGGCAGACACTTTCTCCTAACAGACCAAAATACACCCAAAACCAGTGTGTGGCATTGATCTATGCACCAGCCTGATCATATTTGATCATATTCTGGTTTTTTTGTTTTGTTCTGTTTTTGTTTGTTTTTATCTTTTTCTTTTTCTTTTTCTTTTTTTCTTTTTTCTTTCTTTCCCTTTCTTTTCCCCTGGTTTCAGGACTTTTCTGATTTGTTTAGAGAATATTTTCTGGGGATGTTTTTGCCCTCTTAGCATTTTCTTCTCTCATTCATCTATTCTCCTCTGGACAAAATGACAAGACTGAAAAAAATCACCTCAACAAAAAAAACAACAGGCAGTACCAACTGCCAGGGACCTACTCAATACAGATACTACTACAATGTCAGGACTAGAGTTCAGAATGATTTTCTAAAGATACTAGCTGGGCTTGAAAAAAGCATGGAAGTTATTAGAGAAACCCTTCCTGGAGAAATAAAAGAACTAAAATCTAACCAAGGTGAAATCAAAAAGGCTATTAATGAGGTGCAAATAAAAATGGGGGCACTAACTGCTAGGATAAATGAGGCAGAAGAGACAATTAGTGATATAGAAAACCAAATGATGGAAAATAAAGAAGCTGAGAAAAAGAGAGATAAACAACTACTGGATCACGAGGGTAGAATTTGAGAGATAAGTGATACCATAAGATGAAATAACATTAGAATAATTGGGATCCCAGAAGAAGAAGAAAGAGAGAGAGAGGCAGAAGATATATTGGAGTAAATAATGGCAGAGAACTTCCCTAATTTGGGGAAGGAAACAGGTATCAAAATCCAAGAGGCACAGAGAACCCCTCTCAAAGTCAATAAAAATAGGTCAACACCCTGACATCTAATAGTAAAACTTACGAGTCTCACAAAGAGAAAATCCTGAAAGAAGCTCGGGACAAGAGGTCTGTAACCTACAACGGTAGAAATATTGATTGGCAACAGACCTATCCACAGAGACCTGGCAGGCCAGAAAGGACTGGCATGATATATTCAGAGCACTAAATGAGAAAAATATGCAGCCAAGAATAGTATATCCAGCTAGGCTGTCATTGAAAATAGAAGGAGAGATAAAAAGCTTCCAGAAAAAAACAAAAAATAAAGGAATTTGCAAACACAAAACCAGCCATAAAAGAAATATTGAAAGGGGTCCTCTAAGCAAAGAGAGAGCCTAAAAGCAACATAGACCAGAAAGGAACACAGACACTATACAGGAAAAGTCATCTTACAGGCAATACAATGGCACTAAATTTCTATCTTTCAATAGTTACCCTGAATGTAAATGGGCTAAATGCCCCAATCAAAAGACACAGGCTATCAGATTGGATTAAAAAACAAGACCAATCGATAGGCTGTCTGCAAGAGACTCATTTAGGGAATAAAGACACCCCAACATTGAAAGTGAGGGGCTGGAAAACCATTTACCATGCTAATGGACACCAAAAGAAAGCTGGGGTGGCAATCCTTCTTATCAGACAAATTAGATTTAAAACCAAAGACTGTAATAAGAGATGAGGAAGGACACTATATCCTACTTAAAGGGTCTATCCAACAAGAAGATCTAACAATTGTAAATATCTATGCCCCTAACATGGGAGCAGCCAATTATATAAGCCAATTAATAACAAAAGAAAAGAAACACATTGACAACAATACAATAATAGTGGGGGACTTTAACACCCCCTTCACTGAAATGGACAGATCATCTAAGCAAAAGATCAAGAAGGAAATAAAGACTTTAAATGACACACTGGATCAAATGGACTTTACAGATATATTCAGAACATTCCATCCCAAAGCAACAGAATACACATTCTTCTCTAGTGCACATGGAACATTCTCCAGAATAGATCACATCCTAGGTCACAAATCAGGTCTCAAACAGTACCAAAAGATTGGTATGATTCCCTGCATATTTTCAGACCACAATGCTTTAAAACTAGAACTCAATCACAAGAGGAACGTCGAAAAGAACTCAAATACATGGAGGCTAAATAGCAGCCTACTAAAGAATGAATGGGTCAACCAGGAAATTAAAGAATTAAAAAAATTCATGGAAACAGGGTGCCTGGGTGGCTCACTTGGTTAAGCGACTGCCTTCGGCTCAGGTCATGATCCTGGAGTCCCGGGATTGAGTCCCACATTGGGCTCCCTGCTCAGCGGGGAGTCTGCTTCTCCCTCTGACCCTCACTCCTCTCATGTGCACTCTCTCTCTCTCTCATTCTCACTCTCTCAAATAAATAAATAAAAATCTTTAAAAAAATTCATGGAAACAAATGAAAATGAAAATAAAACTGTTCAAAATCTTTGGGATACAGCAAAGGCAGTCCTAAGAGGAAAGTCTATAGCAATACAAGCCTTTCTCAAGAAACAAGAAAGGTCTCAAATACACAACCTAACCCTACACCTCAAGGAGCCAGAGAAAGAACAGCAAACAAAGCCTAAACCCAGCAGGAGAAGAGAAATAATAAAGATCAGAGCAGAAATCAATGAAATAGAAACCAAAAGAACAGTAGAACAGATCAACGAAACTAGGAGCTAGTTCTTTGAAAGAATGAACAAGATTGATAAACCCCTGGCCAGACTTATGAAAAAGAAAAGAGAAAGGACCCAAATCAACAAAATCATGAATGAAAGAGGAGAGATCACAACCAACACCAAAGAAATACAAATTCTAAGAACATATTATGAGCAACTCTATGCCAGTAAATTAGATAATCTGGAAGAAATGGATGCATTCCTAGAGATGTATCAACTACCAAAACTGAACCAGGAAGAAATAGAAAACATGAACAGACCTATAACCACTAAGGAAATTGAAGCACTCATCAAAAATCTCCCAACAAACAAAAGCCCAGGGCCAGATGGCTTCCCAGGGGAATTCTATCAGACATTTAAAGAAGAATTAATACCTATTCTCTTGAAACTGTTCCAAAAAGTAGAAATGGAAGGAAAACTTCCAAACTCATTTTATGAGACCACCATTACCTTGATCTCCAAACCAGACAAAGACCCCATCAAAAAGGAGAATTACAGACCAATATCCTTGATGAACATGGATGCAAAAATTCTCACCAAAATACTAGCCAATAGGATCCAACAGTACATTAAAAGTATTATTCACCACGACCAAGTGGGATTTATCCCTGGGCTGCAAGGTTGGTTCAACGTCCACAAATCAATCAACGTGATACAATACATTAACAAAAGATAGAACAAGAATCATATGATCCTCTCAATAGATGCAGAGAAAGCATTTGACAAAGTACAGCATTCTTTCTTGAGCAAAACTCTTCAGAGTATAGGGTTAGAGGGTACATACCTCAATATCCTGAAAGCCACCAATGAAAAACCCACATCGAATATCATTCTCAATGGGGAAAAACTGAGAGCTTTCCCCCTAAGGTCAGGAACGTGGCAGGATGTCCACTATCACCACTGCTATTCAACATAGTATTAGAAGTCCTAGCCACAGCAATCAAACAACAAAAAGAAATAAAAGGCATGCGAATCAGCAAAGAAGAAGTCAAACTCTCACTCTTCGCAGATGATATGATACTTTATGTGGAAAACCCAAAAGACTCCACCCCAAAACTGCTAGAACTCATACAGGAATTCAGTAAAGTGGCAGGATATAAAATCAAAAAGAAACTATAAGAAACTCAGAAAACTATAAAGTATTCATGAAAGAAATTGAGGAAGGTGGAAAAATGTTCCATGCTCATGGATTAGAAGAGAAAATATTGTGAATATGTCAATGCTACCTAGAGCAATCTACACATTCAATGCAATCCCCATCAAAATACCACCCACTTTTTTCAAAGAAATGGAACAAATAATCCTAAAATTTGTATGGAACCTGAAAAGACCCCGAATCGCCAGAGGAATGTTGAAAAAGAAAAGCAAAGCTGGTGACATCAGAATTCCGGACTTCCAGGTCTATTACAAAGCTGTCATCATCAAGACAGTATGGTACTGGCACAAAAACAGACACATAGATCAATGGAACAGAATAGAGAACCCAGAAATGGACCCTCAACTCTCTGGTCAACTCATCTTTGACAAAGCAGGAAAGAATGTCCAATGGAAAAAAGACAGTCTCTTCCACAAATAGTGTTGGGAAAATTGGACAGCCACATGCAGAAGAATGAAACTGGACCATTTCCTTACACCACACACAAAAATAGACTCCAAATGGTTGAAAGACCTAAATGTGAGACAGGAGTCCATCCAAATCCTAAGGGAGAACACAGGCAGCAACCTCTTTGACCTCAGCCACGGCAACTTCTTCCTAGAAACATTGCCAAAGGCAAGGGAAGGAAGGGCAAAAATGAACTATTGGGACTTCATCAAGATAAAAAGTTTTGCACAGCAAAAGAAACAGTCAACAAAACCAAAAGACAACCAACAGAATGGGAGAAGATATTTGCAAATGACATATCAGATAAAGGGCTAGTATCCAAAATCTATGAAGAACTTCTTAAACTCAACACCCAAAGAACAAATAACCAATCAATAAATGGGCAGAAGACATAAACAGACATTTTTCCAAAGAAGACAGCCAAATGGCAAACAGACACATGAAAATGTGTTCAACATCGCTCGCCATCAGGGAAATCGAAATCAAACCCTCAATGAGATACCACCTCACACTGGTCAGAATGGCTAAAATTAACAAGTCAGGAAACGACAGATGTTGGCAGGGATGCAGAGAAAGGGGAACCCTTCTACACTGTTGGTGGGAATGCAAGCTGGTACAGCCACTCTGGAGAACAGTATGGAGGTTCCTCAAAAAGTTGAAAATAGAGCTACTATATAACCCAGCAATTGCACTACTGGGTATTTACTCCAAAGATACAAATGTAGGGATCCGAAGGGGTACGTGCACCCTGATGTTTATAGCAGCAATGTCCACAATAGCCAAACTGTGGAAAGAGCCAAGATGTCCATCAACAGATGAATGGATAAAGAAGATGTGAGATACACACACACACACACACACACACACACACACACACACACACACACACACACACACACTGGAATATTATGCAGCCATCAAAAGTAATGAGATCCTGCCATTTGGAATGACATGGATGGAACTAGAGGGTGTTATGCTGAGCAAAATAAGTCAATCAGAGAAAGACATGTATCATATGACCTCACTGATATGAGGAATTCTTAATCTCAGGAAACAAACTGAGGGTTGCTGGAGTGGTGGGGCATGGGATGGATGGGGTGGCTGGGTGATGGACATTGGGGAGGGTATGTGCTATGGTGAGTGCTGTGAATTGTGCAAGACTGTTGAATCACAGATCTATACCTCTGAAACAAATACTACGATATATATTTTTTAAAAAAGAAGAAGAAGATAGCAGGAGGGAAGAACGAAGGGGGGAAATCAGAGGGGGAGACAAACCATGAGAGACGATGGACTTTAAAAACAAACTGAAACACTCTCGTTTCTCTTCAGATCGCATAAATCTTTCGCCTTTTAAAAACAAACTGAGGGTTCTAGAGGGGAGGCGGGAGGGATTATGGATTAGCCTGGTGATGGGTATTAAAGGGGTCATGTTCTGCATGGAGCACTGGGTGTTATACACAAACAATGAATCATGGAACACTACATCAAAAACTAATGATGTAAGGTATGGTGATTAACATAACAAAAAATTTTAAAAAATAAATAAAAATAAAGAAATGCCTCACTAAAGCTTACCAGAACTAAAAGACATGAGTCTCCAGATTGAAAGCACCCATCAAAGGCCTGTCAAAATAGGTAAGAACAAATCTACACCAAGGCCTATCATTTGGCAATTCCAGAATCCTGCTGATAAAGAGAAGACCCCAAATATTTCCATAAAGAAAATACAATTTTATTTGTAGGGTTAGGAATCAAAATGTCTTGGGACTTCTCAATAGCAACACCAAAGCTAGGGGGGAAAAAATGTTTCCAACCTGGAATTCTATACTCAGCCAAACTATCAACCCATGTAAAGGGAGAATAAAGACATTTTCAAACTTGCAAGCCTTCCACAAATTTATCTTTTAGTCCTCCTTTTTGCAGAAAGGAACATAAGAGGTGTTGGGCTAAAATGGGGGAGGAGAGGTAAATCGAGAAAACTTAAGACATGGGATCCAGAAAACAGAAGATCCATCCCAAAAAAAAGTAGGGAGAATCCAATGATGGCTAAAGGAGCTTCCAAGATGAACAAGTCCAGGAAGATTCCATCGAGATGATAAACAGATGGATTCGTGAAATGTTTGATTATCTTGAAGAGAAGCAGGCTTTTGGAAGATAATTGGAAGATGAATGTTTAAAAGAGACTATTACCAATTATGGAGGGAAAAGTTGTACACGAAAAGAAAAGTGACTATAGTACATGATCTCGCTCGGGTGCAAGTGACATTTTCTTAAGCTGCAACCACAGTGGGATGGTCAGTGATGGAAGGTATGCATACAAGTGTGCTAAATTTCCATCTCTTATAGCAGGAAGTCAATATATAATATCTCAAACTGAACAATAAGAAATAGCAGTAAAAACGTTTAGTTTGAAATGTAGTAATAAATCCCAAACAGCTACATGTTCAAATTCATTGCCTCCTTACAGTGGGGGTGAAGGGGGTGAGGGTTAGGTTACTGTTGTCTTATTACCAGCCTTGTGGGACTATATGATTTTTTAAAACAATATCTATGTAACTTTATACTTGTGAAAAAATGTGTATTTA
Source organism: Zalophus californianus (assembly GCF_009762305.2). NCBI lineage: Eukaryota > Metazoa > Chordata > Mammalia > Carnivora > Otariidae > Zalophus > Zalophus californianus. The sequence goes on from NC_045602.1 coordinate 93,342,446, forward strand.
AAAGAAACCATATGTGTAAAATAAAATTAAATTTTTAAAAAAGAATACAAACATATGTAAAATAAATGAGAAAGCTTTTCTGAAACCCTTGCCACCAGAGATAACCTCCCTCTGTTTGATATATATTCCTTCATCCTCTTTCACGGGTAAAATTAAACCAAACAGCACCAAATTAGACCATATTGTAAGAGCTTACTCTTCTCCAAGAACAGTATCTCTTGGATGTCTCTCTTTGTCAATACATGTGGACAATCTCAAAAACATTATTATGTGAACAATATTAATGACTGCCAAGCAGAACTGTTTTGAGGATTAAATGCTGATGATACACTGAATGTGGAATCACTATGTAAATTATAAGGCAAGATAAGTAGTGTTGGTTATAGCTATAATTATAGTTAAAAATATAGAAAATTTGATGCAAAGCCAAAGTGCTTGATTAAGTGGTATACTCCATGATCAACAGATATTCTCATTCATCATACCCAGAGATCACAGAAATCACGCCAGAAGCTGCTAGGTTTCCAGGAGTACACCTGAATTAGAGCATGCCATGCATTATTTAAAACCAGGAGAAACAGCTTAACAGATGTTCTAGATAATGGCTGTTTGTCATAGATATTATCTCCTTTGTCTGGGAACATGTACTTATGTTTATAGACGCCCCTCTTGGGTTCTACATACTGCATAATGATAGAAATGATTCTTTTAAATGCAGCTGCTAGAGCACATTTTTTCAACTGGGAATCTAGTGTGACCAAAACACAGCTTTGGGCTGACAAGCCAGCTTGGTCAGCCTAATGTGGTGTAAGTAGCAGGGCACGACCTGGCTCTGTGCCTTATTAGCTGTTACTAAATCTCTGGGAACCCCAGTTTCCTATTCCCTAAAATGGTACTAACAAGACTTTCCTTCCAAATTTGTTATGCAGATAAGATACAATATGCATAGTGTGCCCAGCATATTAGAGGCATTTACTAACTGGAATCTATTACTGCTTTGTATGTATTTATGAGGAAGAGATACTAAGACACAACTACATTTGCCTTATTTTTCATGCATTCTATTAATTTAAGCTAAAGCAGTGAAAAGAGTTCATTCCTCCAAACTGCATTTGAATTCATCCAATATTAATTTCACATGTGTACATCAGATGGCAGTCAAAATATATATCAATCAATGTAGATCATATACTTTGATGTCTAACCTTGATTTGAGTCCAAGCTCCATAAACTCAGAAACAGGAGACCTTGGGCAAGTTACTCTGAGGTTCATTTTCTTCATCTCTAAAATGGGGGTAATAACACACACCTCAGAGCATTGTTACAAAGACATAAAGAGAGCATACTTGAAAACTACCTAGCACTGTGCCAGCTTCACCTTAAGTGATCCATAAAACTTAGCTATTTTTATTATAGGACCTGCATCCTCTTAAAATCTCTAACAAGAAGACACTACTTCATGGATTTCCCGGGTAGAAACATACTCTCAGACTAGTAGATTCTGGTTTTAAATAGCTGACATGTTTTTAATTGTTTTTTATTTGAGTATAGTTGACACATGGTGCTACATTAGTTTCAGGTTGACAACACAGCAATTCAACTTCTCTATATGTTGTGCTATGCTTTCATAATCAAAGAACAACAGATTTCATGTCAATATGAGGATGCTGATGCATTATATTCCCCTGGTACAAAGGACCATATGTAAGTTTTAAGGCTTTAATGGTTTAAAATCAAGAGTCCTGAGAGCAAATTGGTTTTGTGTTAATTAAAATAACCAAATACAAACCAAAAAAGCAAGGAATTGTAAAGGAAAGAGAAGTCTGTAAACCTTAGAATCCAGCCTTGTCTCTGCTCTAATTCATTGAATGACCTTGGACAAACCCAAAGCCTTGTTTCTTTGCTTGTAAAATAAAAGTGTCCCTCTATTCATGCTACTATTCAGCATCCCCCTGGAGATCCTAGCCAATGCGATAAGATGAGGAAACGAAGTTAAGGTGTAAGCATCCTAAGTGATGGGTCAACACTGTGGTTATGTGCAGACAATATGATTATCTACATAAAGAATTCTAGAAGTCTATTAGATTTTTAAAAAAGAGTTCAACAAGATTTCCAGATGCACAGTAAACACACAATAAATTAGTAATATTCCTTCACATTGACAATGACCAATTGGAGAGATTGGAATTGTAAAAGGAAAGACCTTTTTGTATAATAGCAAAAATAATATGCAGTGCCCAAGAATAAACATAACAAAAGATGTGCACAACCTTCATGGGGGAAATTATAAAACATTGCTGAAAAACATGAAATGAGATTGAGAAAATGCAGAGAAATGAAACTTGCTCATGTTTGAGAAGACTCTATATTGTAATAATAGTGATCCTTCCTAAAAGTAATCTATAAATTTAACATAATTGCAATCTACACCCAAACCAAACATTTTTGGAATCTGATACACTGATTCCTATAGAATCAATTCCTATAGAACCATAGTTTATAACCAAGGGTAATTTTGTCCCCAAGTGGACATTTGACAATGTCTGAAGATCTAGTGGGGAGAGACGAAGGATTCTGCTAATCATCCTGCAATGCACGTAACAGGCCCCTACCACAAAGAATAATCTGGCCCCAAACATCAACAATGCCAAAGTTGAGAAACCCTGATACAAAAGAAGAGAGATTGTGGAGCATACAAGACTAATTTGAAAAAGATGGAGGTTTGTCTTTTCAGAAATCAGAATCTAATATAAAAGTTCAGTGATTAAAACCATGTGGAAGTGCTAGAGGGATAAATACATTTATCAATGCAGCAGAATAAAAAGCCAAACCCACACATAGATGGAATATGACAGAAAAGGCATTAAAAGTCCATGGGGTGGAAAAGATGCACCCCTTAATAAGCAATATTGTGGAAAACAAAACAAAATTATAATTCTTATTCACATCATGGACACAAAACCCTTAAAAATCTTAAACCCAGTACAAGAGATTACAATTTTGTAAAGGAAAGAATTTTGTTTTACTTTTTTATTGAAGAATAATTGACATACAATATCCTGGTAGCTTCAGGTGTACATCATAGTGATTTGATATTTTTACACATTACAAAATAATGTAACAATAATGATAATAATCCCCACAATAAGTCTGATTACCATCTGTCACCATATAAAGTTATTACATTATTGACTATATTCCTTATGCTGTACATTACATCCCTGTAACTTATTCATTCTATAACTGCATGTTTGTACCTCCTAATCCCCTTCGCCTTCTTCATCCGCCCCCCCAGCCCCTCCCCCTTTGGTAAACCACCAGTTTGTTCTCTGTATCTATGAGTCGGCTTCTGTTTTGTTTTGCTTATTTCTTTTGTTTTCTAGATTCCACATATGAATGAAAGCACACCATATTTGTCCTTCTCTGTCTGACTTATTTCACTTAACATTATTCCCTCAACCCATCCATGTTTTTGTGAATGGCAAGATCTCATTCTTTTTTATGGCTGAGTAATATTCCATTGTATATATACATATAACATAACATATATTATATATACATGCCACATTTTCTTTGTCCATTCATCTACCAATGGACACTTAGGTTGTTTCCATATCTTGGCTATGTAAGTAATGCTGCAATAAACATAAGTGTGCATGTATCTCTTCAGATTGCTGTTTTCATTTTCTTAAGATAAATACTCAGAAGTGGAATTGCTGGATTGTCTGGTAGTTCTAGGAATGAATTTCCTAAAAAGTTATTTTTCAAAACAGGTAACTGTGAAATGATGACTATATTAACTAACTTAATTATGGTAAATATTTCACTATATATATATATGGTAAATATTGCACATTATATATATATATATATATACACACACACACACAGAGAGAGAGAGAGAGAGAGAGCGGCACTGATGGGGAAAAAAATATATATCCAATCAAATTTAAAACACTTTAAGTATATGTGATTTTATTTGTCAATTATATCTCAATACATCTGAGGGGGGAAGTTATTTAAAAACAGAAGATGCAAAAAAAAAAAAAAAAGAGCCATAACTTGATCAATTCAAATTTTCTACATGGATGTGTGACAACAGATAATATAAGCAAATATAAAAAAACAAGCATTATCTATGGAGAAAACACTGTACACACAACTATTCAGAATACATAATGAACACTTATATACTTAGAGGTAACTTTTTTTAATTAATTAATTTTTTTATTATTATGTTATGTTAATCACCATACCTTACATCATTAGTTTTTGAAGTAGTGTTCCATGATTCATTGTTTGCAGAGAAATATAATACTCAGTGTTCCATGCAGAACGTGCCCTCTTTAATACCCATCACCAGGCTAACCCATCCTTCCACCCCCTTCCCCTCTAGAACCCTCAGTTTGTTTCTCAGAGTCCATATTCTTTCATGGTTCGTCTCCCCCTCTGATTTCCCCCCCTTCATTTCTCCCTTCCTGCTATCTTCTTCTTTTTTTCTTAACATATAATGTATTATTTGTTTCAGAGGTACAGATCTCTGATTCAACAGTCTTACACAATTCACAGTGCTCACCATAGCACATACCCTACCCAATGTCTATCACCCAGCCACCCCATCCCTCCAACCCCCCACTACTCCAGCAACCCTCACTTTATTTCCTGAGATTAAGAATTCCTCATATCAGTGAGGTCATATGATACATGTCTTTCTCTGATTGACTTATTTCACTCAGCTTAATACCCTCCAGTTCCATCCACATCATTGCAAATGGCAAGATTTCATTCCTTTTGATGGCTGCATAATATTCCATTGTACATATATACCACATCTTCTTTATCTTAGGGGTAACTTTAAAAAGGAAAGGAAGAGGTTAAATCAGGGGATCTCTGAAATGATACTTTCTGATTAAGGTTTAGATACTTCCTAATTAATGCATATATGCATTTTCTTGGATATTCTAGCACTCATCCATTCTAACATGAAACGGCAGACATTCAGATGCCCCCAAAGGTCTAACTGCAGCTTTGCAGAAAAAGACCCCAAAAAATCACCACTTGTCATGGATTTATTCAGGTGTCCAGTGTTCATGTCTATTGTGTATTACCTGATAGTATTATATTTCTCAAACCTTTGACTTGCCTTCAACTAATTTGTTAAGTTGTAATTTCCCTGGAATCATTTGAAATATATTTCATAATGAAATCCAGCAAATACTATGATGGAAAGAAAGACATCTAGTATTAGAATTTTTGGTAACTGGGCCTGAGTTTTAGCATATGGTGTATGTAAATCCCTGGACTGTGACATCCTGGGTGTCCTTCCTTGGGTATCAAATGAGAAAATAACAAAACTTCTGAAAGTCCCTTTCCCTCTCTGTCATATGTGTGCCCACCAACAAGTGAAATATGATATGCACCAATCAGGAAAAGAAGAAAACAACCTATATCTTCTAATCTTCCTGAGCATGAGATTGAATGTTAAATTGTGTTCCTTTAAAAACTGGGTCTTACATGGAAGGAACCCAAAATTCCATTCAACTACCTTAACCCTCAGAATCATAGGAATTTAGAGATAGGATGGGCATCAGAATATATCCAGTCCAGTCTCTCCTCAGTATCTCTCTAAGGATCCCCCTAATACATCCCACCCCAACCCCATTCCAGTGACCTTGACATCACACGTACCATAGCGAATGAATTGAGAGTCAGACACAGGACATGGTTCAGTATCCTGGTAGAGGATACCCAAACTGTAGTTGTGGACTCTGGAGCCAGGCAGCCACTAGCTGTGTGTCCTTAGGCAAGTTATTTCACTTCTTTGGGCTTCTTCCATTCCCTCAGCTGCAAGAGGTGGATAAAAGCAGTACTTCTTTCATAACTGGTGGGAGGACTTAGATGGGCTAATCTAGGTAAAGCAAGAGAACAGAACCTTACACACAACCAAAACTCTGTGGTTGCTGGATGTTATTAATATGATTCTCTTCTTAAGAAATGTAAATATGGGTAAAGAATTACCCAAATTGGTAAAAAATTGGTCAATTCTCAGTTATCCATTCTAATGGAAATAAGCAGTAATGTAGTATATAAATACCACAAACTATGCATGATCTAAAACTGTCTTGTCCAGTACACAGCCACAGGCAACACAAGGCTATTTAAGTTTAAATTTTAAGTTTAAACTTTAAACTTTAAAATTTACTTAAGTTAATTTAGGTATGAGGTTTAATTAAAATTAAGTAAAATTTAAAATTTAGTTCCTCAGTTGTATCAGGCACATTTCACATGCCATACATATCTACCATAGAAAATATTTCCCTCATCAATTTAAGTTCTACTGGACAGCACTGATGGGGAAAAATGTTACCTTCTCACTATATGACCAGAGAGAAATATCTGCATTCTCTAAGAACAGGAAGCACGGTGATGGGGGGCAGTGATCTAGAGAATGCCAGGTGGCAGGGGAGTCTTCCTTGAGTTACGGTTTCACATAGTAAATCCCATACTCCTAAGTATTTTTTCTTCATTTAAAAAATATTTTATTACTGGTTCATATGGTATTTTTATTTTTAACATTTTATCCAAAGAAAACCAAAACAATAATTCAAAAGGATGTATGTATGCAGCCCTATGCTTAGAATAACCAAGACATGAAAGAAACCTAGGTGTCCATTGATAGCTGAATGAATAAAGAAGAGGTATATATACACAATGGAATACTACTCTGCCATAAAAAAGAATGAGATCTTGCCCTCTGCAACAACATGGGGGGACCTAGAGGGTATTATACTAAGTGAAATAAGTCATACAGAGAAAGACAAATAAGAAAAAAAAACAAATGAACAAAGTAAACAAAGACTCTTAAATATAGAGAGCAAATGTGTTGTTGAATGGGACGGGGGATGAGTGAAATAGATAAAGGGGCTTAAGAGGTATAAACTTCTAGCTATAAAATAAATAAGTCATGGAGATAAAAAGTACAGTATAGGGAATATAGTCTATAATATTGTAATAACATTATATAGTGACAGGTGGAGACTACACTTACTGTAGTGAGCAGATTAATATGTAGAATTATTGAAGCAATATTTTGTGCACCTGAAACTAATGTAAGATTGTATGTTAATTACACCTCAATTAAAAAATTTAAAAATAAAAGTATTTTATTTTGCAATTTTAAAACTCATTTCTGTGAAGAAAAAAAATCCAGCATAAGACATTTTGATAAGGGGGAGGGTATGTGCTATGGTGAGCGCTGTGAATTGTGCAAGACTGTTGAATCACAGATCTGTACCTCTGAAACAAATAATGTAATATATGTTAAGAAAAAAAAAGAAGATAGCAGGAGGGGAAGAATGAAGGGGGGGAAATTGGAGGGGGAGATGAACCATGAGAGACAATGGACTCTGAAAAAAAAAACTGAGGGTTCTAGAGGGGAGGGGGGTGGGGGGATGGGTTAGCCTGGTGATGGGTATTAAAGAGGGCACATTCTGCATGGAGCACTGGGTGTTATGCACAAACAATGAATCATGGAACACTACATCAAAAACTAATGATGTAATGTATGGTGATTAACATAACAATAAAAAATTTTAAAGAAAAAAAGACATTTTGATAGCTCAGCCTTATTAATTAAGATGCCTTTAAGGGTGGCATCTGAGCCCCAGGGAGGGCCGTGGTGGTTGGTTATATGCACACACAGGTCCCAGTCTGAACTCATTACAAAGCCAAAGTCTGTGGCTCAGTAAGATGTCCTGACTTAGTTTTTCTATTACTGTTATCATGGTGGATCCAAACAGACGGATGCATTTACTGGTTTCCCTCCCAACGATAATAAAAAGAAACAGTTTATAAAATCAGATTATATAAAAAATTGCCTAATGATAATAATTTATAAGCTCATTGTGGAATAATGATGTATTCAAGAGTCGTCGTTGTAAGATGAAAGAAAGGTAATATGAAAGATTCTCTCTGTGAAGAATGACTACGGATGAATTGCGCTGAGATACAATTCTCTGATAAGGGACAATAAGAACCTCTAGAACACTTAATAATAGACTACTCAGGGTGAATTGAGGATTGCAATAAAAGCCCATAAATTAAAAAGTTTCCATATGATTTCTGATAAAAGACATGCCAAGGTGAAATAAAGAATCATTGGAATCAACTGATATCCTGCCTATAGCCTAGTAGGTCATGAAGGGGACATTTCTAGGAAACTATATAAAATATAATTTCTTAAGCCTCGGAATTTTTAAAGGTTTCAACTGCATCTATCTTTCCCTGGTGGGAGGAAAATTTTAGAAAGGAAGAAGTGAGGATTCAAGGGAGCTCAAACTGCGTCCCTTCATACACCAAGCCCTGGGGAACACGTGGTGATGGCATATTACAATATAAACCCACCTTGTTGATTTACCGGAAGTGGATGGCTTCAACAAGTTCACACATTTTACAGATGAAAGACCCAGGGTACTGGGAACCAGAGAAAACCTGGGCACCGGGAAACTAACCTATGTGCCCAACATCGTGCGTGTGGTAAGTAGTGAAGCCACAACTTAAACCCAGACAGGCTGTCTGTAGGTGGAGGATTTATGGTAGCTACTCTTCAGTTGCCTAAACATGACAGGTCTGTACCAAGCTGCACTATGCAGCAGCCAACAGAAAGAGGGGAAGCCTACCATCTCATGTGGAAAACTCTTCAAGACTTGCCAAGGTACATGTTGGGATGAGCACTGGGTGTTACACGCAACTAATGAATTGTTGAATACTACAACAAAAGCTTATGGTGTACTATATACTGGCTAACTGAACATAATAATAAAAAAAAGATATGTCAAGTTAAAAGAAAAAAAGGTTGGAGTGATGGAAAGGAAATTGCAGAATTATACATACAATCAAACACAAAATTTAAATAAGTCTTAAAAGCAAGACTATATGGTTTCTATATGCCTATGTGTGTGTACAAATACATGGAAAACATATACACCATATATCTCAATATGCACCAAACTATAACAGTGGGTACCTCTGGGGAGGACAGTTGGGATTAGGGCAGAGGTTTCAAAGGGGGGTTTGCATTTATCTCTATATCTTCTTTATTGTCTGATTTCTTCTACAATAATAATATAATCCTGAATTACCTGTGGGCCAAATAAACAAATAACTAGCACATGTGTGTGCATGGACACACCCACAGATAGTCTGAGCAGAATAACTGCCTCAAAGTCAGAAAATCTTTCAAAATATTACCAATTTGGAAAAAAGAGATAAATGCCATTCTTGTTCTTGCCAAAACTTACAAGCCATTCATCCAACTTTTTAGCCATCTTTTTTCCAATTTGGGTCCTACAAAGGCAAGAATAAGTGGTACAGGGAAGCAAAGAGGAGCCCAGGTCTAAGTTTCCATCATATACTACTCTTGGCTCCACATCCCTCTCCACACAGTGGGGTCAATAACCACACCACTGCCCAGGAGAGTTTCTGGCACCCAACCTTTCAAGCCATGGGAAGGCAATAGCAGGGCATTTCCTAGAACAGTCTGGACTGTGTTTAGGCACTTCACCTTGGCTGGGTGGTAGATCAACAAAGCTCTTTGCTCTCCCGGAGATTATGTGTACTACTCAATATAATTTAAGAAATCTGTAAGTCAGAGTTTCCCAACTTCAACACTATTGAAACTTCAGGCTGGATAATTCCCTGCTGCAGGTGGATGTCTCAGATACTGTAGGATGTTTAGCAGCATCCCTGTCCTCCTCCCACTAAATGCTGACCTCACCCTTTCCAGTTATGATGACCAAAAAGGTTTCCAGACCTTCACAAAAGTTTCCTGGGGTGGGGTGGGGGGAGGAAATCAGCCCTGATTGAGACCACCACCTAAGTTACTATACTGGCTAAAGTTGCTCTAAGCTCATATTCATGCAACCGTCTGAATAGAAGACCCATATACTATGACCATACAAATAGATATAAAACTGCTGCAAAGGAGAAGTGTGGTACCATGAGATATCATATATCAGTCAAGGTTTAATTGTAGAAACACAAACCATCACAAGTATCCTAAATAGACATGCATTAAGTCAGTGGAATCAAGTGCTTACACAATCTTTGGAAGAATCCAGACCAGACTAGGCCTCCAGAATTGACTTTCAGAGCAACACCATGGATCTGTCCCACCAGGGCAGCTACCGGCCATGGGACAATCAGGATGATTGGGTCTCATAAGGCTGATACAGGGCCTGTTGGCTCCAGGCAACCTTGACTGTGATCCACCCCAACTATTGGTCCAGACCATGCCACACCAGATAAATACACATGGGCAAAACAATAAATGCCCTTCACGCAGCCTCTTGACACTATGAAACTAGAGCCTGAATGCTGGAAAAGTGCCACAGAACAAACCAACTCTTCAGTCAGCTTGCCAGACAATACAAAGTGGAAAAATCACAAGCATGGCTCCACTGCACCTCTTGCCTTCTGCCATGCACAGGTACATCCAAATGAGATCCAGAACCCCACCCCAGGGGATTCTGGGAAATGTAGTTTTCTGTGGAGAGGCTCACTAGGCAGGCTGAAATGGCTGTGGAATATGCATATGCTGGGAGACATGAGCCCAGCAGGTTATTGAGGCAGGCCTCTCTGAAAAAAGCATGCTTAGGTGAGACCTGAAGGTTGAGGAGGAATTACATAGGTAGATTCCAGAAATCTTCCAGAAAGAGCAATAGGATAAGATTCTAATGAGTAACAACAATGCAGATTGATGAGGGACACAACGTGTATGGGGAAGGGAGGTCTGGCAGAATTTAGATGATGCATAAAGTGAACCTGGTGTGATCTGTCACTGCGGATGCTTTGTCCACGCCTCTCGGCACTGTCTCACGTGCCAAGGCTGCTTCCCACAAAACACTGCTAGGGATTCTGACCACTGGAGCATGCAGGGCAAGCAGAAGTCCTGGAAGAAAAATGCTCCCAGAAGCAGCCCTCAGCCACCAAGGGATGGGGACCTAGAGCATAAAGACCTCAGCCTCTGTGCCCCATCTCTCCATGTTCTCCACCTCCCAGACTTTCCGGGAGGGATGGAACTCCAGATGCCTACAGCATCACTGGCTAAACAGCACCTACAATTAGCCACCCTCCCCTCTGTCTTTCTTCCCCACCCCCTTGTGGGTGTTTCTGGAGAAATCCAAACTAAAACATCCTGAAGCAGAAGCTGTTCTCTTAGCCTTAGCTGCTCAAGAGTTATAGGTCTTGGTGGGTAGGAGGATGGTAAAGACAGATAAAAGGGGTTAAGAGGTACAAATATTCCAGTTATAAAATAATTAAGGCACAGAGACAAAAAGTACAGCATAAGAAATATCATCAATAATATTGTAATAACATTGTATTGTGACTGGTGGTGACTGCACTGATCATGGCAAGCACTGAGTAATGTCTAGAACTGTCCAATCACTATTTTGTACACCTGAAACTAATATAGCATAGTATGTCAACTACACTTCAATTTAAAAAAGAGTTAGAAGTCACTGTGAACTGATTGCCTATAGCAATTGTGACAGACATGTGGAGGTGTCTGAATGACTTCAACCATGACTGCAAGAGCCAGTCATGTCCACAAGACTCCAAGAATGATACATCAACAGCTCACTTGAGAGGTACCTCTCTTTGGAGGGCTAGTTTCCTGGAACTCTAGAGAGGCAGTTCTTCATTTTCTCAGATCTACCCTTGGAAAAACAACTTAGCAAAGGAATTCCAATTTTAGACCAGTTGTTGGACTTTTGCAAGAGTCTTCAGCATTTGTAAGAATCCTCAGCCCAGCTGCCGACTAGTGCATGAATCTGGTTAACCTGCTTATTTGAACATTTCCAAAGTATTCCACGTGCAAATTAAACATCCTTCTTTAAACGTGTAAACAGTTCACTTACTCCAAAGTGTCATCGGCAAAGTTTGGTGAGTCAGTTTAGATAGCTGGCATAGTGATTCTGAAGAGCTGCATAGCCATTTTTATTGAGTGGCTTACAGTGCAAATTCCAGTCCTTCTATGCTAGAAGAATGGACACTCTCCTCCGTTCATGAAGCAGTGGCCACCTGGTCCACATGGCTTCCACATGCAGTATTGCAGAGGAAAACTTTATTCCCAGCCTTCTACTAAGAACTGCAACATTATAATAACAGGAAAGCAAGAATTAATGTCATTATTCTAAACTACAAAGTTGTTTTTGTTGTATTTCATCTAATGTAATAATCCCAGGCAAGTCATTATCAGTTACTCTAAATGCTTGGGGCTTTCTCTCCAGAGGAGTTTTGGTCATTGTTTGGTTTTATAGCTTAACACCTGTGAAGACCTGGAGGTGGGAAAAAGAATGTGGAAGGGGATTGAAAGTGAGTGGGCATGTTTGTTCAACATCATAACTGACCTATACAGTTTCCATCAGAGTTTTCTGAGTAACTGTGTAGCCCTTCCCTAAACCACACCCTCTTTTAATTTGGATGGTTGTTTTGTCTCCAAACATATAACTAATATTTATTGAGAGCTTACCATCTGCCATGCTCTGTGTTAAATGCTCTAATTCATTATCTCATTTAATTATCCCAACATATAAGGTAGGAATTACCTAGACAATCAAACCAGCATTTCAGACACTAGGGAGTGGGGAGGAGGTCTGGGCAGACATATGAGGAAACTTCCACTTCAGTAAAATTTTTGAGTATTTTGCAATCATAAAATGTCAAACTAAACTAGTTTAGTTTTATCATATAAATTATGTACCATATTTAAATATAATGGTGTTTTGCATAATATGCAAAGGACCAAAACAACAAATATAATAAGCTTATCTGCAGTGAGGAACTCTGAACTTTTTTTTTTTTTAAATGAGTTGACACACAATGTTACCTTAGTTTCAGGGGTAAAACTTAGTGATTTGACAAGTTTATACATTATGCCATGAGGACCTCTGAACATCCTAATCCCATTCAGGCACAACAGTTATTTCTTTTTTTTTTTTTAAGATTTATTTATTTATTTATATATTTATTTGAGAGAGAGAGCTGGGAGGAGGAACAGAGGGAGAGGGAGAGAGAGAATCCTCAAGCAGACTCTCTGCTGAGTGTGGAGCCTGACGTTGGGCCGGATCCCAGGACCCCAAGATCATGACCTGAAGCAAAACCAAGAGTCAAATGCCCAACCAACTGAGCCACCCCAGTGCCCCAACAGTTATTTCCATCGTACAGAAGATAAAAATGAGACCAAGAGAAGTTAAACCACTTTCCCATTGTCACACAGTTGGAACATAAGTCTGTGCTCTTAAACAACTGAGAAGACCTGGGTATCTTCTGTCTTATTCACAGAAGGCAAGTAGTACAGATATGGGTGGCCTTAAGATGACCCATCAGATACTGTTACCCTGTGTCCTCCTTTAGCAAAGCTAAAGGAGATATGCAGAATGTCTGAGAAGATGCTATTTTTAAATTGCATTATATTGCCATCAGTCACTTTGCCTCCCGCATCACTTCTGGATCCAAACACCTCCTTCCTTCTCCACTGCCATTCCCTGCCCATCCAAGCCACCATCACCTCTCTCTGAGACCATCGTCCCAGCATGCAAATAGGTGTTCCTCACCTGCTCCAACCCCACCAGGCCATTTTCCACCTGGCAGTTAGGGCGATCGCTTCAAACCACAAATCTGGTTGAAATACCCCACCGCTTATAATTATCCAACGGTGTTCCATTCTTATGAGGGTAAAAAACATTAAAAGCCTACGGCTAGCTCTGATTTTGTTCATCATTATAGCCTCAGCATCTAGCACAACTCTTGGCGTTAATACAGATTTGCTGAATGAATGAATGAATGAATGAATGAATGAATGAATGAATGAAACCTGGAGAAGGTAAAGCAGGATTCCTTTAAGGTTTCCCAACTCTGCTGGATTGGATGGGCACCTCCAGGATCTCCTAGGAGTCTTCAGACTGCCACAGATAACTAACCATTCTCTTTCCCGGAGGTAAAAAGCAAAGAATGCCAGATCTTCTTGGGTACATCTGTAAAGTGCTACAAGTCGCTCTGTCAATTTCCACTACTTAAATCCCTGGTGAGGGTCCTTGGTGAATCACTTGGGCCACAAGGGTACCATAACCAATTATGGCTTACCAATATGACAACTGTTGAATTCTCTGGTAATTGAGCCTTTCTTGGTGTTAATGTTAATATTGGGGGATAAAAATTTTTTTTAAAGATTTTATTTGTTTATTTGACAGAGAGAGACACAGCAAAAGAGGGAACACAAGCAGGGGGAGTGGGAGAGGGAGAAGCAGACTCCCCGCCAAGCAGGGAGCCTGATGCAGGGCTCAATCCCAGGACCCTGGGATCATGACCTGAGCCGAAGGCAGACGCTTAACGACTGAGCCACCCAGGCGCCCCTTGGGGGATAAAAATTTACAATGTCACTTTGGGCATTAAGTGATATTACATAGGGCATTCTAGGTTTCATCTCTCCCTCCTTACCAACACAAAGCATAAGTGCTGAATGAGTGCTATGCTTCTCTACATCAGAGAAAACGGGAGCCAAGGAGACTTCATTCCACACTCTACAAAGCCCTTGAGAAATGGAATATAAAAGAGAAACTTCTCTCTTCCTCCAACTTTCCAGTCTACACTCTGAGCTTCTATCTTAACTGTGAGACATAGTAAACAAGATTGGAGTCTATTTCTCTCACCCACTGCTTTCTACAGGTAGGCCCTTGAGACCTATTAAGACACCTCTACTCTTTGAAGTCCTCAGGAACTCATGTTCCTTCTATTTTGTAGCTTCTCTGTGTATGATCTCTACCCTCCACTTCACTTCATGTTTCAAAGTGGCTCCTCCAGCTCCAGCCATTACATCCTTCATCTCAGCCAGAAGAATAAATAGGCAAAGGAAAAACAAGTAAAGGGAGTTCTCAGAAGCTGCCATAAGACACTTCTATTTTTACATCCTATAAAAGCCAAAACTTAGTCCCATGGTCACATCTAGCTATAAGGGAGACTGGGAAGGGTCACCTTTATTCTGTGCAATCACTTTCCATTATAAATTCAGGTTCTCTTCCTATAGAAGAAGAGGTAAACAGATAGGGGGTAGGAACATCTAGCCATCTCCACCACAGGCTTCAGTTCCTTGAACGTACATTGGCCATTAGAAGTAACACCACAAAAAACAAAAATTCTGTTTCTTTTTTAAAAATTCCTGCCCTCCTGCTTCATGACCCACACTACACACACACACACACACACACACACACACACACACACACACACACACAAAACACACACACACAGCCCCATTGATCCATGAGCATCAAAAAACCTAATCCCTTTGGTTCTGCATCAGTAATTGGTGATGGAGGCTTTTCCCCCAAGCCACCAGATGGGGAGCTGTCTCCCAGCTTTGGCAGCTAGTGGGGCTATGGTGCCATTCCCAGGGGCTGCCATTGTGGACAGTCTTTCACATTGTCCTCTTTTGTTTCTCTCCTCAAGATGCCACAAAGCCCTTCTGTGCTCAGCTCAGATGCAACCATCAATATGGTCCACTTTTCCCAGCCTGTCTTTTGAAAATGGCAATGAGTACCTGTGCTGTGTCTGTTTGTGAAAACAGGAAGCAAGACAAAGGAGAGGAAAAGATTCTTTCAATGTAACAGCCTGATATGTTTTCTATATCATGGATACAGTGACTTTAAAATCAGAACGGTAGTAAAAAAAATAATAATAATAAAATAAAATCAGAACGGTAGTTGGGGTGATCCCAGGTCCTTGCCATTTTGTGGGGCTCCTTAGGGAAGATGGGTAACAAGAGGCAGAGTATTAAATATGAGGATCTCACATCCTTTCAGTGAAAGCAATAGCCATGTTTGCTCACAGCTAACCAGTCAGAGAGGGAAGATGATTTATTATAAGTTGTTGCAGAATATATTATGCATGGTAGAGGCATGGAAAGGTCTTTGATATGTATCTGAAAGAGCTTCAAATCCATAAAAGAGATAAATTTTGTATGAAGAGTGTCACTGAGAGGCCGGGAAGAATCTCCGACACATCTTCATATCACAGGGAATAATGAAGGGTGGCTCTACTCACACAACCGGGCATTAATTTCACTTAAAGAGGCCGTCATTAGCATATTGATGTACCCGACTGCACATTGTGAGCCGTCTGTGCTACTGGGAAATGCAGCCAAAGACTCTATGGTCAAGGCCTTGATCCATGGTCAAGTCCCGGGGTATGTGTTCTGTTGATAGTTTCCCCCTCGAAATGCTGATCTGATCTCCAGTTCCTTCCTCCTAATCTTCCAAAACCTCAATTTGAGTGCAGTAAACTGTCTTTTTTTGGGATTCTCAGATTCTGACCTTCTGGAGCCTTCTTGGAAACAGAATCCCTAACCTGTGCCCTTGAGTACCTGTCTGTGAGCTTCTGACTCACCTCTCAGCTTGTTCAGGACCTGTTCCCTGGGATGTCTGCCAAGGGGGCCTGGCCCCCCTCAGTCTGTCCCCTTCACCCTGCCTGCCCTGTCTGGCCAGGCTGTAGGCAAGCAAGGAAGGGCTCTGCGGAGTCGCTCGCAGCGCTCTGGCACACAACCAGTTACCAGGCAGGCAACAAAACACTTGTTGAGAACGCCTCTTGTTCTTGAATTATGGCTTCCTGCTGCAGGCTACTGCCACTGTTTGAATTGGGCTGTACCTAATTATGGTTTTATTTGCTTTAATAAAGAGACATCCAAGTGTGTGGAGAGTGGCACACAAACAATAATAGCAATAATAATAGTAAAGTATCTCTCTAAACATCTGCAATTAAGACATTTGTTGTTAATTGCATTAATTAACCTCCCCATGGAGCAGCTGCTAAGGTTTTTGCTGCAAGGAGAGAATGACAATTCCCAGAAGCGCCTGGGGCGGCAACCTGCTGAAAATCCCACCCCTGGGTCATTGGCAACCTGTGCATTAGAAGAGAGGCACATTTCTGCTGAGCGGCCTGCCGCCCCAGGCAGGACCAGGCACCAAACCACCCTGGTGCAGGTCCACAGCCTGCAGCTTCAGCCAAAGCAACCGCAAGCCCAGAAGCCTGAAGGGATGACTGAGGCTTGTGGAGAGCCACTCCTACTGAGATGCCAATCATAACAACACAACAGTAATAGTAACACGTGGGTTTGGTCCCCTTCTCAAGTCTCCAAAGCAGGAGGGACCACACTGCAGCCCTTCCACTTTGCTCCAAGAGAGAACAGGAGAATCTGGTGGAATCCAATCCTAAACATGATTGCCCCTTCCCAGTAGGTTAACATGATTTTAATGTTTTGTGAAGATGCACAAATACCATCTCATCCTCACAAGTCCTGGAGACTCAAGGGAAGCATGTGATTGTCTTGTTCTACCAATGAGAAAAACAGAGCCTGAGAAGGAGGTATTCACACTTTCCAAAGCCACGGTTACTCAGAGCTGGTACCAGACTCCAGGCCTCCTCCCCATGCTTTGTAAGCCACTGAGTGTATAGCCACCGTGTCCATATTTTTTTAAATTAGTGACATGACGGAGGCGCCTGGGTGGCTCAGTTGGTTAAGCAACTGCCTTCGGCTCAGGTCATGATCCTGGAGTCCCGGGATTGAGTCCCACATCGGGCTCCCTGCTCGGCGGGGAGTCTGCTTCTCCCTCTGACCCTCTTCCCTCTCGTGATCTCTATCTCCCATTCTCTCTCTCTCAAATAAATAAATAAAATCTTTAAAAATAAATAAATAAATAAATAAATAAATAAATAAATAAATAAATAAATGAATTAGTGACATGACGGAACTGTTTCCTACCCAAGGAACTCAATCCCCCAGATGTATCAAAATAGTTTCTTAATCTGAACTAGCTGCTGTTATACTAATTCTCCAATTTGGGTCCCTTGGTTCACATTAATTACATTCCACTCTAAAAAATGATAAATAGTATGAAGAATGAAATTTCATGTGTTTAGTCAACACTATTTGTTATGCTTCTAATATGTGTCCGGACATTGCACTAGGTGCTGGAGATAAAGCAAAAATAAAAAAATGAAGACACCATCAGGACACTTACATGAGGAAGAGGTTGTTAATCACAAGGAATTGTGAAGGTGTGACTGTGCTGAGTATCTAAAAACAGGGGCATGTGGCATATGAGATGCATTGCATCAGGGAGGGGGTTACATGTGGAAGACACATGCATGGAGTAGGGGCTGCTGAGAGTGGGGCAAGAGATGATGAAGACAAAAGGATGCAGGTAGAGGTCAGCAGTGGAAAGGATCAGGGCATGATGGGGGAACTAAAGATGGCCAGTGAGATTGTGGGGGTGTGAGGTGGGCTGGAGAGACAGGCAGGGATCTAACCCAGAAGGTCCTTGCTGTCCACATGATTGATTAGTGGCTACTGGGTGGAGAATGGGTGGTGAGAGAGGGAGGGGAGCTCAGTTAGGCATGAACACTTACCATGGTAGCAGAGAGAAGCAGAAGTTTGCATCAAGGAATCGTTGTTGAACACAAAACCAATAGGATTTGAATAATCAATTAAATCATAGGTGGAGGATTCATTGACGGCTCCTGGTCATCAGCACTAGGAAATACTTCTCCATGTGGTAGGGGACCCTGGAGAAGGCCCAGTGTGAGGAGAAAAGACTGTGGGCTTGGTTTGGGATGCGAAGACTGTGGGTGCCCCTGAGCCATCCAAGAGGAGATGTGGAGCTGGACAAACAGGTCTAAAGCTTGAGGAGAGATGCCAGCCAGAACCTGAACTGGAGAGTCACACATATGCAGGGAGAAATTGAAACCACAGAAGTTGGTGCGATCATCCCAGGAGAAAGCATGTAGTGAAAAGAAAGGCTGAGCCTAAGTAACTCTAGTATTTAATTCTAGAGGAGAAGGTTGACCCCCAGTGACAGACAGAATGGGCAGCAGAGGGCCAGAAAGGAAAGCCAGAAGAGTAGAGCCTCCCGCAAGTCAAGGGAGTAAATGTGCCAAGAGAGGAGAGGTCCATGTGAAGGCCACTGAGGGTTAAAGAAAACTGACCACAGGATAGTGTCCTTTGGATTAGGGGATCAGAGCTTGCTGGCAATATCTGTGAAGATGGAAGAGGGGATAAGGAAAGAGGCAGATGGGTGCAAGAAGAGTGGAGAGAAGAAATGGGGACAGTGCATTCAAGAAGTCTGGTTGGAAAAGGAGAGAGAGATGGCACAGTAATTGGAGATTTTGTGGGGCTGAAGGCAGGCATGGTTTGCTTTTTTAATAGAAGAGATTTGGGGGCACCTTGGTGACTCAGCTGGTCAAGCATCTGCTTTCAGCTCAGGTCACAATCTCAGGGTCCTGGGATCGAGCCCCACATTGGGCTCCCTGCTCAGTGAGGAGCCTGCTTCTCCCTCTCCCTCTGCCTGCCACTCTGCCTGCTTGTGCTGCTTCTCTCTCTCTCTCTCTCTCTCTCTCTCTCTCTGTCAAATAAATAAATAAATAATCTTAAAAAAAAGAAGAAGAAGAGATTTGAGTATGGATGAAAGCAAATAGAAAACCTAGCTGAGTGGTATACATAAGAATTGTGCATTTCACCATAAGTACATTTTTACTTAACAGAAAAGAAACCAAAAATAACTATTTTTGAAGACTGGTCCATGATACGCATGCCAAAGTGTCTAGGGAGGAAGTGTAAGTGTCCGTTACTGACTCTGAATTGCATTTAAAGAAAGACATAGCATTGGGGGCTGCCTGGCTAGAGAGTACCCAGAGGACAGATACGTGATAAAGCCAACACAGCAAAATGTTCACTGTAACATTGACGTGGTGCGTGTTCTCAATACAAGTCTTTCAGCCCTTACAATGTTGATGGAAAAAGTAATAGGAAGAGTCTAGTTGACAGGAAAAGACTATTCAAAAGCAAAAGGAAAGCAGATGCGGCAAATTTCCCAAGGAGGTACGGGGAGATAGGAGTAGTAAAGGCATCTGGCCATAGTAGGAGGGTGAGGAGTTTATAGAAACCAGAGAAAAACGAAGAGGAAAATAGATCTCCCTACTCAGGCATTATTAATCAGTAATGGGTCCAAAATGGCTCATCACAGGACACCAGTGATGTGTTTTCTTCTCACACTGGTAGTAAATTTGCAACAATCTCCATGATTTCAGGCAGATCCTACAGGGTGGTTAGAAACATGTCACTAAACAAACTACAGCCCTTTGAATTTCCCACTAAATGTCCCACCAGCCTAAGTCCTCCTATGGCCCATCTTATAACAGGTCAGTGAAATCATCTCACATCACATCTAAGACACTCTCTGCTGTTGCCCAGCTGTGTTCTGCGGCCTCAAGGAGCACAAGCTTTGGGATCAAACTTGGGCTCAAGACCCAGCTGGATCCTTGGCTAACTTGGCAACCTTAGTCCCCTCCCCTGTAAATGGAGAGAGCAATCACTCCTACTGCTCCCATTCACCGAAAAGATCAAATGAGTGAGGTCTTGCATATAGAAAACATCCAGATCCACACCTGGATCATAGAAAGTGCAAACCCAGGTTGTTCCAAAAATGCTAATTTAAGTACAATTCATGCACAAGTATGTACTATCATAATTCAGAAAATACTTTATAATGTTTGAAAGAGCAGTGGGACTCAATGCTTTGCAATCACTTTTGCTCTCTGCTCACATCTCAAGCTGCATAAAAAGTATGCTCTCTGGTGTCCCCAATGCCTTAGGTCATGTTTCTCATCCACATAAAAGCCCATTCGAGAATCATTATAACCCAAGCGGCTTGCAGATTGGCGGCTCATCACTTCTGAAGGGTCCCAAGGCAGTCACAGAGAAGTGCCCCGGAGCCTTATTTTCTTCCCTGGGTCAAAAATCCACCTGTGGTAATTAGCAAGATTAGTCCGGACCCGACTGAGTCTGTGTTCAGCCACAAGACGAAACGAGGCCCTTCGACATTCCTCATGGAAAGATTGTCTCTGATTTTCTGCTCCCAGATCTGAAAAGCCACCTTCTATGAGCTCTGTAGAAAACTCCAATTCATTAACTGATTACAACAGAAAAAGAAAATCTCAAAAGGCTTGTTGACAACCCTGGTAGCCATGGTGTAACCTAATCCTTATCTTTCATTACCGTGCTTTTGTTAGGAAAAGAAAAAAAAGGCATTTGTTTTCATGGACATCACCTCACAGAATGCTTTCATACACAAGAAGCGTAAGATTAAAAAAAAAAAAAAGCCACTTATTGGAAGGACCCAGATATACTTGAAAGTGCTAGGGAGATCTTCACTCTCTGTGTAGAAGTCATATTTCCCTCATTATTGGCATAAGCCAGTCTTCAGCAGCTGCTGGCTAGGCTTATGTCATGCCAGGTGTAAAAAGGTATTATTGATTTAATATAGTAAACCCTTAAAGATCCCACTGAAGACAGGGGTTTCAACCTCCTACAGCTCAACTGTGCCCTCAATGTAGTCACAAATTCACATACCCCCCCCTCCATTATCAGTCCTTTCTGAAAGCAGAAATATTTGCAAGTCATGTCAATGGATAAAAGTGACAGGAGCAAAGTGAATGGGCAGGTACCAGTCAAGTGGATTACCTGAGCTTACCATCAGCCTCTCACCGATATCCTAGGTGGCAGTGCCAGCTAGGAACAGAGCAGACACGTGTCCGGGTGATTCCTGTTCTGTTTGGGCTTCCACAGTGTGGTAAGGCTTTTGTTTCAATTGACTATATTTGAAAATCCTGATATCCAGATAAAAATCTGAACTTTCAGCTTTCTCATGAAAAATCAAGAATTCTGACAAAATAATGTCCCTTGAGTAGTATCAAGGGATGAAATGGGGGAGCCCTAGCCCCCTATAATCTCCAGCACCCCCAAAATAAACATGAAATCTCTGTAACACCAGCTTCTGCTTCCCAAGTAAAAATTATGGGACCCCATTCTCCTTCCCCACACCGGGTTTGCATCCCCATAGCAAGAATCACCTGGAGCAGGGGAGCTACATCTCCTTTACATGAGGCCTGTGATCTCTGTGCCACCAGACTGTGATCACATGTGCCATGTGACCTGCCTGGCCCCTGGGGGCATTCACTTTTGAGACCTGGGACCATGGTGAATGGACAGAGTGGAAAGGTACATTGTTTTAAGTAACAATTAAGTAAAAATACAGTCAACCCTCATTATCTGCAAATCCAGTATTTGCAAATTCAGCTACTTGCTAACGTTTATTTGCAATCCCCAAATCAATACTTGAAGCATCTGCATGGTCATCCACAGCCACACACAGAACAGCAAAAAATTTGAGTCGCCCAAAGTGCATGTTCCCACTCTGGCTTCTTGTCTCAACGCTCACAATGAAAACAAGCGTCCTTTCTTTTTAGTGCCATTTTTTCCTGTTTTATGCTTTTCTGGTGGTTTCACTATTTTAAATGGCAGAGTGCTGGCTAGTGTCCCTAAGCACAGGAAGGCTGGGCTTATGGGAGAAGATATGTGTGTTAAATCAGCTTCGTTCAGGCATGAGCGCAGCGCAGTTGGCTGTGAGTCCAACGTTAATGACTCAGCATTACAGATTAAATAAGGCATCTTTAAGCAGAAACACACGAAATGTAGTTATCTGTTGATCAGCTGATGAAATGTTATGACAAGAGGCTTGCTGGAAGCTAACCCTTATTTCTCCCAGGAGCAATGGCTCAGTCATCTATACTCATTCTGTGTTTGCAATGACCTTATACAACACAGCTACCACGAAAAACACGAACTACTGCTCATCAGTGCTGCTGCCACAGAGGGACCATTAGGGAAAAGGTGAGAGTAGGAGTAATTTTTCTGTGTCCAGGGATGCCAAGTTGTACGGTTCATTTGAGGAGAAGCTAAGGAGTGTGACATGTCTGCTCCTGCTGACCCTGGGGGCAGTGAAGACAAGTGGCCTGGGAGGGGAGGTATCCCCACGGTCCCAGCCTTGGGAATCAACTTTGAGACTGCCCTGACCATTGAGGGGGCCCCTTTGCCCTGTGCTGCCTGTGTCTGGAACCCCGTGTGTGTTCCCTCCTTCCCGCAGATGGAGTGTGAAGAACCAGGTCTTTACAATTATCTGCAGAGAGGCCCCAGTAAGGATGGCTGGGAAGCACTCAATGTCTAGGGAAGAGAGAGGTGTGGGGTGAATGGATTGCTTTTTATTTCTTCAGGCTTTTCAAGGCTTTTCTTTTTAAAAGACACCAATTCTGCAAATAAAATCCATACACCTGGTAACAAAGACTCAAACAGATCAACCCGGTCTGGGCAGGAGTGTATTGGCTGCCCAGGCTGAGCCCTGCACCACCTCTAGGGGGCACCATCCACATCACCGTCAATGAGCAATGCGGCGGCGCTGCCAGACTGGAGCATACTGAGAACCCGAAACGTCCAGTCACTTCGTGCTTTCCTTGGGAACCAGAAGCTAAGGATCCTCCTTCGCCACCCAGGTTAATGAAAAGCCGTCTCACCAGCCACCAGATCTCACAGTTAATGAAATGGAAGGGTTTTCCCTTTCCTGGGGAAGGACTGATTATCACCAAGTCGCCACCTTACTCCAGTGCTTGGGAAACACATTACAGCTTTTGTTGGTTTCCCAGCAGTATTTGGAGGTCTACACCGGGCAGCCAGTCAGCTGGATGCAAACCTCACCCATGCAGATCTCCATCCAGAGCACCACAGCCTCTGCCACATCCTGCACAGACTCCAGAACTAGAGTCATGCCTCTGTGCCTCCCTGTAGCAATCCACCCACGCTGCTTTCGGAATGCCTCATTAGGAAAGAAGAGAGGGAGAGAGGGAGGGAGGGAGGAAGAATTGAAGAGAAAATTTACCAAAAAAACAGCATTTTATCAGAAAGATACTCCTTGAAATCCTCCCATAATTCAAACTTCAAGTAATTCAAGACAAAGGGCAGGCGGTGTTTCTGATTTCAGCCGAAGTGTAGCCACCTTGAGTCTGGGTGTAGGGTGTCAACTCTAGGTTTCTATAATTTGCAATTTGCCCCCACCCTCCACATGTGATTTTAGGCCTGATCCAAGATTCTATTGCTGATCAACAAACCACTCCAAACTTAGAGATACAAAACAGCAAGCATTTCATGTAGTCTTCTTTTGGATTCCGTGGTTCTGGAATTCAGGCAGGGCGGGAACAGGATGACTGGGCTCTGCCTGTGACATCTGGGATCCCAGAACAGTGGGGTCCTTGGGAAGCTCCCTCACCCCATGACTTGTGCATGGAGCGCAAGGTTTCAAGAGCCAGGGCTCAGCCAGTTTTGTTGACCAGAGTGCCTCTCCATGGGGCTTGGGTTTCTCTAAGCACATTGCTGAGCTCTGACAGAGAACGTCCCAGGAGTGAGAGCTCCGAGAAACTCAGGTGGAGCTTCAGGGCTTCTTCTGACCTAGCATCAGAAGCCATGCAGCATCACCTCTGCCACATTCTACTGTGACAAGCTAGTCACTAAAGTCAGCCCAGACTCAAGGGGCAGGAAACCAGATGCCGCCTCTTAATGGAAAACGGCAGGATCACATTGAAGAAGAGCAAGCAATATGGGGACATGAATGTAGCCATCTTTGGAAAATGCAATCTGCCCCAAAGCCCTTCTTGATAGTTGAAGCTTTGTGCAGAAAGTATTTTTACTAATATATGTGTATTTCACTATTTCACATTTGCTACAGGTCACAGAAAACCTGGTGCCAGCTAATTTCCTTTCAGTCATGTTTTCATCATTTCTACCTCCTCTTGAAAAAACAAAACAAAACAAACAAAAACCATACAAATGCATGACCAACCTAGTTTTTAAACCATCACCCAAAGGTTGAAATCAGCTAGGTCGCCAATTTCATTCCTTTATTTTCCCTCAAAATTTGATGAATCTTTTTCACTGGGGCAAGTGGAGGAAGCTGGAGAAAGCAGAAGACAGCAGTACAAGGTGAAGACTAAAAAATAAAATGCTTGGCATGGGGCCATAACAGGAATCTACTTCCAGGTTTTTCTAAAAACGGGCATGGGATTTGTTTTAATCAGAAATGGCAAGACACACAGACATGGAAATGATTCTCATGAAGGAAGTTTAGGCATATAGATCCCTAGAAACAGGTGGCTCATCTTGCAGGGCCATGTGAGGAAGGCCCAGAGTTGTTCAGGAGGCGATGGGGTAAGAGATCCTGACCTAGAGCCTTTATTGGGGTTTTCATGGGAAGGAATGGGGGAGGCAGATTTGGTAGCTGGGTAGGCTTAAGACTGGAGCATTTGAGGGGCACCTGTGTGGCTCAGTCAGTTAAGCTTCTGTCTTCGGCTCAGGTCATGATCCCAGGGTCCTGAATCGAGGTCCTCTCTCTCCCTCGGCTGCTCCCCCTGCTTGTACTCTCTCACTCACACTCTTTCAAATAAATAAAAACAAAATCTTAAAAAAAAAAAAAAGACTGGAGTGTTTGAATAGTTTCAGGAGGCTCTGGCCTGTAGGAGTGGTCCCCTGTTATCCGGTACTTGGCCCAAGGGTGAGTTAGTTCAGGAGGAATGTTGGCTTGGTGTGACAGAGTTTGGTAAAGGTGATGGTTGGGGGTACAGGCTCTGGATTGGCTAGTCTGTACAGCTGACACTTAACACAGAGGTTGGGGTACCAATTCCCCCCCCATAATCTACATAAAACTTTTGATTCCCCCAAAACTTAACTACTAATAGCCTACTGTTGACCAAAAGACTTACTGATAACATAGTCAATTAACACATATTTTGTGTGTGTGTGTATATATATATATAGTAATATGCATATAATATGCCATATTCTTACAATTAAGTAAGCTAGAGAAAAGAAAGGGTTTTTAAGAAAATCATAAGGAAGAGAAAATACATTTAGAGCACTATACTGTATTTACTGGAAAATATCCATATATAAGTGGACCCACGCAGTTTAAACCCGTTGTTCAAGGGTCGGCTATATATCCAAGGTGCACTCACGGGGGATTTGTTTGCCCTCTCTAGGAACAAGCTAGCCCTGGGAGGGGCAGTGTCTCCAGTATCAAGGGTCCAAATGCCAGAGCAACAAGAAAATAAGAAAATAGAGTCAATACATGTGTTCATTTTCTTCTTAACCATTTGAGATCTGTTGAGATTTGATGACACAACTTTCTTTTTTAAAAAAATTGAGATATAATCGACATAACATTATCTTCAGGTGTACAACCCAATGATTGCATATTTGTATATATTGGGAAATGATCACCATAATAAGTCTAGGAAACATCCACCACAACACATGGTTACTTTTTTCTCTTGTGATAAAAATTTTTTAAATCCTCTCCCTCAGCAACTTTCAAATAGACAATACAATTTTATTAACTACAGTCGCCATGCAGTACTTGACATCCCCAGTGATGATACAATTTCCAGAGAAATGAGAGGCTGGGAAATATTTCCTGGTGTGGCCATTGGCTGCAAAAGCACACATTTCCTGTACCTCAGGCACTGTTTGGGCGCTGGTGTTACAAAGATAACTCAGACAGGGATCCTGCCCCCTCCATGATTGTGGGAAGGGAAAGAAGGCAAGAAACAAGTTCACACAGTAGGTGACAGGTGCCTGAGATAGGTGCAGACACGTGCGAGGCAGAGGGAGTGAGTTTACAGGACTGACCCACCCATGCTGGACTTGAGGGCCTTATAGGGAGAGGGGACAGAATGTGGGAGGGCATGAGTCCAGGAGAGGGCAAGGCATATGCAGGAGCAGGTAGCTCTTACTAGCTCTAAGAATCGCTCATGCTATTGGATGAAGAGGCCACACCCATGGAACATGAGAGCAGCACTTGGCCATAGCCTGGAAGGCAGCAAGCAAGAGCCATAGAAGGAAGAACCTACAAACCAGGCCTCCTCCCGTGCTCATCCCCACAAGCTGAGATCCTTCTGGAATGGTCCGTGGACTTGGTCATGGGGCCAGATGGCATAGCAGAGGATGGGGATAGGAGGAACTGAGGGACAATGGGAAGATGGCATCACTTGAGAACTCAAAGAGAAGAGCACAAGATGGACAGGTAGAGAGAAAAGATCCACTTTCTTCTCCAAAATCCGTGGAATGCCCTAAGGCACACTGAGCCCAGGGATGGAGCTGCAGGAGGAGGGACATGACATGCTGTGGTTCCCACTCACATAAAGTAGCAGGTCACACAGACCAGCACACAAATTACATCTATAAAAGGGGAGACTGGGGCGCCTGGCTGGCTCAATCAGAAGAACATGCAACTCTTGATCTTGGGGTTGTGAATTTGAGCCTCACGTTGGGTGTTGAGATAACTTAAAATAAAATAAAGTAAAATAAAATCTTTGAAAAAATAAAAGTAAAAAAGAGGTGACAAACTCTGGGCCCCCTCATCAGTTTTTCAGAAGATGTCTGGCCATATTCATACTAAAAAAATTCTCATGATAACACACATTGAGATACTGTCTTTCACTTACCCATAACACAACATCATTTCGGTAAAGGAGAAACAGACACCATCACAAAAGGTGGATGGGCACAAACTGGCACAGTCACTACCAAGAGGAACTTACAATTCTTCTTAAAATGCACAGATATGTCAGCCAGTCATCCCACTACCAGGAACGAATCCTCCGTGTGTCCTCACACATGGGCACAGTGACAATTGTACAGGGCTATTCATTGTAGCATTGGATGTGATAACAAAGATTGGAACCAACCAAGGTGTCCACCAAGAGGGGACAGGTTAAATAAATTATGGCACATCCACATAATGAAATGCCACAAAAAGAGAATGGAGAAAGTGTTTTTCCTCATAAGTCATTATTTGATGAAAAAAGAGGTGCAGAACTGTGTGTTTGATGTACAATTGTTGATAGTTTTTGAAAAAAGCTTTTTTCTTTTTGCTCACACATAAACAATCTCTGCAAGGGTACAGAAAGGTGGATGACATTGGTTGGCTCTGTGGAGCCTGTGTGACTGGAAGTCAAAGGAAGAGGGAAACTTGTCACTGTACACCCCTTTGTGGTTTTTGAATTTTGAACCACATAAAAGTATTTTCCATTTTTTTAATTAAAAAGATAGATGAATGGAGGGGCGCCTGGGTGCCTCAGTCAGTTAAGCATCCAACTCTTGGTTTTTTCTCAGGTCATGATCTCAGGGTCATGAGATCAAGCCTCTCATCTGGGCTCTGTGCTCAGTGGGGAGTCTGCTTGAGATTCTCTCTCTCTCTCTGCCCCTCACCCGGCTCATGCCCTCTCTCTCTTTAAAGTAAATAAATAAATCTTTTTTTTAAAAAAAGATGGATGAATAGATAAAGAAGATGTGGTATATATATACAATGGAATATTACTTGGCCATAAAAAAAGAATGAGATCTTGTCACTTGTGACAACACGATGGACATAGAAGACATTACGCTAAGTGAAATAAGTGAGAGAAAGACAATCCTGTATGATTCCCCTTATATGTGGAATCTAAAATACAAAATTAACGAACAAACAAACAAACCAATAAACTGGTTCTTTACTACAGAGAACAAACAGGTGGTTGCCAGAGGGGAGTTGGGTGGGGCAATGGGGGAAATAGATAAAGGAGATTAAGAGGTACAAACTTCCAGTTATAAAATAAACAAGTCACAGGGATGAAAAGAACAGCCTGCTGAACATAGTCAGTAATGTTGTGTAAGGTTGTATGTTGACAGATGGTGACTACACTTACAGTGGTGAGCACTGAGTAGTGTATAGAATTGTCGAATCACGGGGCACCTAGGTGGCTCAGTCGTTAAGCGCCTGCCTTCAGCTCAGGTCATGATCCCAGGGTCCTGGGATCGAGCCCCGCATCAGGCTCTCTGCTCAGCAGGGAGCCTGCTTCTCCCTCTCCCACTCGCCCTGCTTGTGTTCCCTCTCTCGCTGTGTCTCTGTCAAATAAATAAATAAACAGAATCTTTAGAATTGTTGAATCACTATGTTGGACACCTGAAACTAATATAACACTGTATGTTAATTATACATAAATTAAAAATGATAATAAATAAATAGAAATAAAAACATGAACTCCAGGGCTAAGAATGCAGCTACAAGTCCAAACAATCCCCATGGGTTGATCTCCAGCATCTCATTTGTACACGCTTTTGTGTTGCAGATTCGAGTTTCTGACTTGAACAGGAAGTTGGAAGTATTTGGGTAACTATCCTACAGAAAATCTCACATGTGTACACAAAGTTACATATATGAGGTGTTCTTGTAAAGGGGAAGAAGCAAAAACAGTCGAAATGTCCATCAGTAGGAGAGGAAGTCAACTAAAGCATGTTATATCCACACTGTAAAATACTATGTGGTAGTAACACAGATTCCTTTTATATTTTAAAACTTATCTGAAGTTTTTATATCTACAGCATGTGTATATATTTTATATATGCCTGTATATAGAAAATTTCAAAATATATAGAAATACAGAATATACATATAAACATATATGAAATATCTATGTCTATAGATACATATAAAATATATTTCATACAATTCGTAGTTCTAGATTCTATATTTCCGTGTGCACATAGAGAAACAAATACATTTATAATATGCACACAGGTAATTTGTAAATGCATAGAAAAAGGGTAGAAACATCTTCTGGGGTGCAGCAAGTTTGGAATGGGGGAAGAAAATGCAGGACAGAATGAACTTTTTATTCTATAAACCTGTGTAGGTGAAATTTTCCTTCTGTAAGAGTTGTGTGTGTGTGTGTTAAAATATACATACTATAAAATTTATCATCGTAGCCATCTTTAAGTGTACAATTTAGTGGCATTAGCTATATTCACATTGTTATGCAACCTTCATGCCCATCCATATCCATAACTTCTCCTTCTTCCCAAACTGAAACTATACCCATTGAAGAGTAACTCCCCATTTCCCTCTCCCCTCAGTCCCTGGCAACCACTATTCTATTTTCTGTCTCTGTGATTCTAACTATTCCTGATGCCTCATAAAGAGGAATCATATAGTATTTGTCTTTTGTGCCAATCTTATTTGACTTAGCATGATGTCTGCTTGTTCAGGTTTTTAAAACAGCAAAAATTAAGCTCTTGTTACCTGGCATGGCAAGTATTGGCCACTAGAGGGCACTAGAGATTGCTAAATGTTTCCCAGGTTTAATGGGGTGAGGGGAGGGGGCCCTGGTGCAGTGAGTGTAAAGAAAGCTCCTTCACCTCTCTCAAGGGGCGATTTGCACGTGCTGGGAGGAGAAACTAAATCTGAACTTCCAGTAAGGGTTGGCTTGCCCTGCAACTTGAGGTCCTCTCCCCACTCCCTTGCTCGGGGTGGATATATGGGGAGATGGGAGTTATTTATTCCACAGCGACCACAGATTAACCCACCGGCGATATTCTGCATGGTGCTGCTCCCATGCAGAAAGTATTTGAGTACATTTCAATGAGCCCCTCTTTATTCTTTCCTTCAGCGTCCATATTCAAGGGGGTGTCCTGAGAAATTTAGGGGGGCATCTGTGGTTGCTTAATGAGAATGGAGAGAATACTGGCACTTGGGGGAGGGGAGGCTAGAGTTTGGAAATGCCCAAAATTCAGCCTGAAGTGCATGTCTGGGAACAACTTATTTATAATTCCTGACCCTAGAACCCCAACCCTATCTGACATAGGAACATAAAGTGTTATTGCCTGGTTTCACATGTGCTGAATTGTGCAGAAATCCAG
Source organism: Zalophus californianus (assembly GCF_009762305.2). Taxonomy (NCBI): domain Eukaryota; kingdom Metazoa; phylum Chordata; class Mammalia; order Carnivora; family Otariidae; genus Zalophus; species Zalophus californianus. The sequence continues at coordinate 93,373,110 of NC_045602.1, forward strand.
CCACAGTGTGAGTCAAGGTGCTTTGTTCTGTCCAGAACTTTAGGTAGAGTTTTTCACTGGCTTAGAAAACCATGGCAGGTTGGCCGTGCAGCCATGTGTGGAGTGACCCACACCACACCCTAGGCTGGGTCGGATTTGAGACTGTGACTTTATATTCTGATGCGACAAACACCTCCGTCATGTCTCCTAGAGAATTGTGCCCATTTGCCTATCAAATATATATTATATATTATATTATGTTACATATATATGTATAATTATATATATTACCAAAAGTGACTTTTAGATTTCCTTTTATTTCTCCTTTAGATTACAGAACAAATACTATTTTATCTTTTTTAATGATGTATATAAATAAGTTATACTATCCATGAATTTCATTTCAGGACAATAAAGGATGCTTTTTTAAAATATTTGGGATCTCCAACTTTGGCTTCCCATTAGAATCACCTAAGGATGTTTTTAAAAAGTGACATCAGTGCCACAGTCCCACTACAGACCAATTGAATCAGGGTTTCCCCAGATGGGGCCAAGCATCAGTATTTTTCAAAAGCTCCCCACAGTAATTCTGAAACATCAGCATTACCTTATTAGAACTACAGAATCCAGGATCCCACCCCAGGACAGCTGAATCTGAATCTCTGGGGGTGGGGTCTAGGTATCTGTATTTTAATATATATAAGGCATAGGTATTTTAAAAGATGGAGCAAAATTATTGTTATCTTGCAGATAATATGATTGTATATGTGAAAACTGGAAGAATCTATAAGAGATTAGAAGTAATAAAAGAGTGTCACAAGGTGCTCATTGTAAAATCAATATACAAAGATCAATTGCGTTTCTCCACATCAGTAACAAACAGCTAGAATATAAAATTAAGAGAAGAAGACACCATTTACATCTGCTTCAAAAATATACATATATATCAAGTGCCTAGGAATAAATCTAACAAAAGATTTCAAGACATCTATACTGTAAATTTTATTGAGAGAAATTAAGGAAGACCTAAATAAATGAAGAGCAACCATCATATTCATGGAATGATAGACTCAATATCATAAAAATACTAATTCTACCCCAAATCGATGTATATTCACTGCAATCCCAATTAGCCCAACAAGCATATTCTAAAATCTATGTGGAAATGAAAAGGACCAACAATAGTTGAGATCCTCCTAAAAAAGAAAGAAGAGAGTAGATTTGCTCTACCCAATATCAAGACTTAAAATAATAATATATCAGTTAAATCAACATATTATTGGTTGAAGTATAAATAAATAGATTAATGGAATAGTATAGAGTATTTCTTTTTTTATATTTTTTTAGCTTTTTTTTATGTTATATCAATCACCATACATTACATCATTGGGTTTTTTATTGTTATGTTAATCACCATACATTACATCATTAGTTTTTGATGTAGTGTTCCATGATTCATTGTTTGTGCATAACACCCAGTGCTCCATGCAGAATGTGCCCTCTTTAATACCCATCACCAGGCTAACCCATCCCCCCACCCCCTTCCCCTCTAGAACCCTCAGTTTGTTTCTCAGAGTCCATAGTCTCTCATGGTTCGTCTCTCCCTCCGATTTCCCCCCCTTCACTCTTCCCCTCCTGCTATCTTCTTCTTCTTTTTTTTTAACATACAATGTATTATTTGTTTCAGAGCTACAGGTCTGTGATTCATCAGTCTTACACAATTCACAGCACTCACCATAGCACATACCCTCCCCAATGTCTATCACCCAGCCACCCTATCCCTCCCACCCCCCACCACTCCAGCAACCCACAGTTTGTTTCCTGAGATTAAGAATTCCTCATATCAGTGAGGTCATATGATACATGTCTTTCTCTGATTGGCTTTTTTCACTCAGCATAACACCCTCCAGTTCCATCCACGTCATTACAAATGGCAAGATCTCATTTCCTTTTGATGGCTGCATAATATTCCATTGTGTATATATACCACTTCTTTATCCATTCATCTGTCGATGGACATCTTGGCTCTCTCCACAGTTTGGTTATTGCGGACACTGCTGCTATAAACATCAGGGTGCACGTACCCCTTCGGATCCCTACATTTGTATCTTTGGGGTAAATACCCAATAGTGCAATTGCCGGATCGTATGGTAGCTCTATTTTCAACTGCTTGAGGAACCTCCATACTGTTTTCCAGAGTGGCTGCACCATCTTGCATTCCCACCAACAGTGTAGGAGGTTTCCCCTTTCTCCACATCCTTGCCAACATCTGTCGTTTCCTGACTTGTTAATTTTAGCCATTCTGACTGGTGTGAGGTGGTATCCCATTGAGGTTTTGATTTGGATTTCCCTGGTGCCAATGATGTTGAGCACTTTTTCATGTGTCTGTTGGCCATTTGGATGTCTTCTTTGTAAAAATGTCTGTTCATGTCTTCTGCCCATTATTATTAAACTCAACACCTAAAGAACAAATGATCCAATCAAGAAATGGGCAGTTTAGAGTATTTCTGAAAAGACCCAAGTATATATGGACATCTGATTTATGACAAAAGTAAAATTGAAAGGCAATGGGAGAAGGAACAGACTTTAAGATATATGTGGCTGGGACAATTGAGTATCCTCAAAGAAAATATGAAATTAGATCCCTACCTCATACCATATACAAGATTCGATTCCAGATGAGTTCTAAGTGAAAAGCAAAATGAAAGAAAAATAATAATAATAATATAAAGTATTTGGAAGTTGTCATAGGAGACTGTCTCCTTTACCCTAGGATGGAGAAAGATTTCTTAAACAAGACACAAAAATATACTAATCATAAAGAGAAAAAAACCAACAAATTTCAATACATTAAAAAGTGAGAATTCTACTCATCAAAAGCCATCATTAAAGGACTGAAAAAGCAAGTCACACAGTGAAAGAAAATATTTCAATGCACATAAAACTGAGAGTTCAAACTATGTAAATCAGTAAGAAAGACAGACAATCTAATGGGAAAAAATGTACCAAAAAACACACCTTGCATATACATGGCACAAAAGGGAATCTTAATAGCCAATAAAAGTATGAAAAATGTCTAACTCTTAGTAATCAAGGAACTGCAATTTAATGTAATGTTTATATTAACTGAAACAATCCAAATGTCCATGAACTATAGAGTGAATAGACGTATAGTCATGCAGTAGATTATTATACAAACAATAAAAATAAATGAACTATAGCTACCACATTATAATATGCATGAATCTCAAAAACATAATGTTCAGTAATAAAAAATACAGACACAAAATAATACATTGCACATGGTTCTATTTATAGAAAGTTCAAAACAGGCAAAAAAAAAAACCTATATGTTTAGGGATTCCTACATAGTTGGTAAAACAATGAATAAAAGCAAATAAATAGTTACAATAGGAGCCAGGAGAGCGGGGAATGGTTATCAGAAGGTGAATGTAGGGATTCTTGGGGGCCAGCAATGTTCTAATATGTTACCTGGTGATGACTAAGAAGAGTTTCACTTTCTTTGTGTTGCATTGTACAATAAAAACATTCTCAAAAGTAGAACAGTGAAGTTATGAATATTCTTGTGCCTGTCTCCTGGTGTGATGCACAAGAGCATCTTTAGGGTATATACTGGGAGTAGAATTTCTGGAGCAGAGTTCATATTTCCAAGATGGTGCCCAATTATCTTCCAGAGTGGTTGCACCCATTTAACCCCCACCATCAGTGTTGAGTCGTTCTCGGTAATTCACATCTTCACCAATACTTCCTTTCAGATTCTTTCATTTTGCCACTCCAGGGAGCATAGAATGATATCTCCTGATCACCTAAATTTGCATTTCACTAATTACAAATGACCTGGAGAATCTTTTCTTGTATTTCTTCAACTCTTATTTATTCAGACTTTTCACATGTGAATAGGACTATTTTTTTCTGTTGTATAAGAAAATCTTTTCTATCCTCAGGTTAGATATCCTATTCTTTCTTTGAAAAATGTTTAAGTTTTACCGTTCTCATTTTTATCTCATCCATATAGAATTAAGTTCGAGTAGCTTGTGAGAGGGATTAACGTCATTCTTTTCCATATGGTTAAATGGGTGGCCCAGCAGCACCCTTTACTAAATGATTTGTACTCTACACAGGGATTTGTCATATATCAAGTTTCCACATATTGGTGGGTCTGTTTCTCAAATCCCTATTCTGTTCCACTCGTCTATTTGCCTGTTCTTGCCCTAATATCACACTAATGAGTTACTATAGTTTTGTGATAGTTCCCCAGTATTATTTTTTTAGGAGAATCTTGACTATTTCTACCTTCTTAATGTAAAGATTTTTCTGACTCATGGACAGCCTTTCTTGAAATGCTTCTCGACTCTTCTAGAAGTGGGATCTGTGTCTTCTAGGCAAACAAATAGCTAACTGGAAGCCCTCTTCTATGTGCTTTATTTGTTTCAGTGGACTTGATTCTCACAACACCCCTGTGAGTCAGTGGTGCATCAAGCACAGGGCAGTGGGGTTGGTATTGTCAGAAACAATACTAACACTGATGAAAATTCCTCTGCTTTTTATTAAAACCATAGCCCAGCAAATCTTAACAGCATCCGAAAGAAAATACCTCTCTCTAAAAACAAAAAGTCTTGTGTTGATCAAAGTCCTCAACAATGACTATGATCACTGATGAACTTCATTTACATATGTCTGTGTAAACTTCTAATTGGTGATGGCTTATCCTTTCTTAAACACTGTTCTACACGGAAGTTGGTTCAGAGAATTCTGTCATACAGTCAGCCCCTGACCCAGCTGTTTTGTACAAGAAGATTCCTAGGCTCAGAGTTGTATGTACTTTGCTTCAGGTGCAACTATGACTCCAACCCTGGGACACCATGTATGAACATATTAACAGTAGATTTTGAATAAACCACAATAGCACAGTGGTTATAAAGGTGAAGAAGCAAAACTTGAAGTACTTCAGTTCTGCTGCTCTATGTGGCCACTTAGAGTTTTTGAGTCGTGTTTAAAATTCAAAATGATGAAACAGAAGGTGAACCGGAGAGTGACTTATTCTAGTGTAGAAAGTGCACAGCTGGGTCCAAATCTGACAAATTGTACTAATTATATTTGAATAGTATCTTTAAAGCTGAAATTTATTCTTATATTTTAAATGTTCATTTTAGAACTAAAGGGGGAAAATCAAGAAAATAGGACTAGTTATGATTATCACCTGGTGGTTGCTAAAAGCAAGTTTGTCATATAGAAGAACAGGTGTCACAGATGATACAGCAGACACATTGGAAGGGAAGCCCTAAGGTAAGCATCCCTCCCGTTTACACAGGAGCACTCTGTAGTGGAGAAAGTTTAAGACTCCGGGGCCCTCAGTCCAGCCAGACCCACACCCCTCACCAGGACACTCCCCTGGCCCTGTGTAGTGCTTCCTGCTCTCCAGGGCAGAGAGCCAGACATCATAATCCTGGGACCCCTGCTGCACTGAGGGCACAGTCCATCCCAGACCAGGGGCATGGGCAGGGCTCACCTGCCAGAACAGTGTTTTGCTTCTGTGAACTCAAGTGGAAATAACTTATATAAACACTGACCACAGCTAAAACGCCTCAGTGTGAGAACAGGGGGTCAGAGTCCAACAGGATGTATGGTGAGATGCAGTCAGTTGGAAACCCGTAGCAGGGCCTGGGTATCGGCTATTTCTGGTTTTCAGCTCCTGGAGAGACCCCATTAGCTCTTGAGGGACCCCATCTTTCATACAACATTATTCCAGACCTGTAGCAATCAAGGTCACACTCTGCCAGTGTCCTCTGGGCACTCACATCCACACAGCAAAGCTGCTCTCTGTAAACACCTGCAGCTCCTCCTGCCCCTAGAACCATCTGCTCTGGTCATGGGACCCCTGTCTCCCTGACCACAGGGCAAGCTGGAAGGGCTAGAGAGCCATGCCCAGAATGTCCTCAATGCAGAATGATGGAGAGTTGATGGTTAGTTGCCCCAGCTCCCTCTGCCTCTCAGGAGAAATGACATTTAAGTATTTGTTCTATACTGTCCCATAGAACTTCCCTGCTCAATCAGGGCACCCTATGCTGCCCACCTTCCCTTCCTGCCCCACTTCCCTACTCACTGCCTAACACCATCTCTTAACTAAACCACTGCGATGAACTCCTTGCCCTGGGGTCTGCTTCTGTGTATTTTCACACCAAGACGATCTTCTACACACCTTTGTTCACTCAGTGACTACTGCCTGATGCATAGTAGCTGCTCAACAAACTTTCCACCAGACCAAGAAGCAACTACTTGAGACTCTTCTCATCTAATCTTCATCTGTGGTTTTGTGTTGCTAAAACAAACACTAGGTAGACACACTCCCTTTGGCTGAATTTCTCATTGAACTTCCAACTGAAGAAATGCTGAACTAATTTGGTTAGGGAGGGACGATGTAGAGATGGCCAGTTACTTCTCCTTTTCTCTCTGAATCTTTGCTTCAGGAAGTAGAAAGTCCAGGGGGATAAATGTCTCTATGAACCTGAGCTATGAGATAGAAAAATGATTTATCTCTGCTTGATTCTACACTGTTCCTGGGAACATTAGCCCTTCAAGGCATTTGTGGACATTATCTGAATGAACTTTGTAGGTATTAGGGTATTTGAGTGGACATTACCTTACAATCAGTTCCTTTTACTGCAGACCTTCTCAGAGCCTTTAATGTGCTGCTTGCACTGAGGCTCACTTTGAGGAGCACTTTTATGAAGCAATCACCAACTCCCCCCACTGCTTTTTTTTTTAATTCAAAACACCACATTATATTGTTCAAACTAGTGTATCCTAGAAGGCAGGCTGGGAAAAGTGGTGTGTGATATTTCCAAATCATTGTGTCTCTCTGGCATCTGAAATTGAGCATGGCATCATTCCCAGAGGCACTCTGCCCCATATCTTCAGGTTGCACAGTTTCCTCTTCACTGTCCAGGTCTCTCCTACCCCACCCTGCTTCCCAACCTTGAAATACTGGCTTGTGAGCATCTCCAAGTTACAACGATTGCTCTCTCCAAGAGGTCTCTTAGTCTTTCCTTCTTTTCCCAGGGGAAATACCCAGGACAGCCCTCCCAGGCCTCTAGTCTGGGCTTCCTGTGTCCCCTGCTTTGTTTTCTGATCCCTGTTGGTGCTTGTAACCTACCCTTCCCTGCTGCAATTTGTCACGTGCCTGCTTCTGGGACTGACTTGCTGCCTGAACTAAGTCAAATCTAAAACTCCTTCTACTGCACACAACCAGCTCATCCATATTCTTTCCTTCCTGCACCTCAATCCCAGCCAGCTCACTAACATTGTTTCCTCCTATTTTCCACATGAAATCCCTCCTCCAGATATATTTTTGCAACTGTCCACAAAGTTTGGCCTTTCGGAAGCAATAGACACCCTGCAATCCCACTCTAAACCATCACAGTACTGTTCAATTTTGGTTTCTTAGTGATTGTCTTCACTCCATTCATGAGACCAGCTCGATCTCTCGACCCTGAGATCATGACCTGAACAGAAATCAAGAGTCAGACGCTTACTGACTGAGCCACCCAGGCACCCCAGTTCTATCCACATTTTAATGTGTATTAGAAAAGCAATAAAACTGTCATATCCAATTCACAATTTCTGGGATACTCTTGTTCAGAACAATAGTTGTCCAAGTGTGGCCCCCACAGCAGCAGCATTAACATTACCTGGGAAAGTGATAGAAATACAAACTCAGAATGCACTCCCAAGTTTGGGAACTAATGGTTATAGCAAAGTAAATAGAAAATTGAATTAAGTCCATTAATGGAAAATACAAAGTAAATGTAGGTGATTTGTGAATATGGCAAAAATTTCATAAGTTGTACAGGAGCAATTGAATTTGAAGAGGAGCCATTCTATAGCAGAGAAGCCTCCAAGGAGTTCAAAGACAGAAAGGCCTAACCTACCCCAAGGAGGTTAGCCACACCCCCAAACATGGCAAGAGTCCCCTAATGCTGGCAAGGGGGCCTTCATCACTTTTGTTTGTTTGCTTGTTTGGCTTAGAGACAGAGTTTAAATGTTTGACTCTGGCCACTTAGTCCTCACTTTTGGACAATTATAAGATAAAAGGGTCCTCTCTTTTAAGATGATTCATCCATATGAGTTGGGATTTTCCCCTTATTATGGGTAAAGGAAAAGGTTTAGGTCCCCAAAGTTGTGAACATTTCCCAGTGAAGAACAGCCACTGCCCCTTATACAAACCCTACTTGTCTTGAGCATGCAGAACCCTGCCACTTTTCCGTGATCACGTGGGAAGGGTGGGCCTGAAAAGGCCTTCACAATCACAGAGCATCCATATGACCTTGAACACAGATTCTTAAGGACGACCAGGGACACACGTGGTTTTCTTGATAATGAGAGAGCGAATTTCAGACGGGGCCCTCAGAATGCTTAAACCCAGCCCAGCCAAGGGCCCTGAGTCCTAGTGAAGTCTGATGCATCTGCTTACGATAGCCTTGACCCACATCCATGAAAATCGCTGTTGCTACTGTTGGACCCACCTTCCCGTTGAATAGGTGAGCGGAGTGCTTTGTTTCAACCCCCTTCCTTAAGGGTCCTATGTTTTTTTACCCATGTCTGTGTGGAATTCTCTGACATTCACAAGACAGCAGACTTGCATTTAATGAACGATTGTAGCACACAACATGCAAACGCAAAATGTTATTTGTGAGCATAAAAGCTTAAAGAACCATTGGTCACTGCCAAGGTGATATGAAGACATTTTGGATATTGCATAATTGGTGTGAAAATGATGAGATGCATGGCTTTTTGTTTCTTCCCAGCCTATATCTTTTTGTTGATGTTATTTTACGTTTTTTAAAATCCTGGTAAAATACACATACCATAAAATTTACCATCTTAACCAATATGCAGTTCAGTGGTATTAAGTACATTCACACTGTTGTGCAAACATCATCACCATCCATCTCCAGAACCCTTTTCATCTTGTACAACTGAAGCCCCGCACCCAGTGAACACTAACGCTGCAGCCCCCCCACCCCTTGGCTTGGCTCCTGGTGACTGGCATTCTACTGTCTGCCTTTGTGAATTGGAGTCTGTGTCTGAGTGTTACATTTACATGGCTCATCGCTGGGTAAGTCCTGACAAGAATGAAAAGGTCTCACCCACTCAGCAAGTGAGTCTTGGATCCCAGCATCTCTGGGGTTGTCAGTGGGGCCACAGGTGGAGTTCACAAAATGGGGCCAGTGGGTTTCCAGGCTCCAGCGTGTGCTCCTTGTTTGTTTAGTGGTGTTTCCCTGGTGTAGTGGTAGGAAGTTTAATGGGGAAAAGATTTGAAGAGACACTTACCAAACAAGGTATGCAAATAGCCAAGAAACCCCCCCAGAAAAGATGCTCAGCCACTTAGTCACTGGAGAAATGCAATAAACCGTGATGAGATACATACCTATTAAACTAAAATGACTAAAGTCAATAAAACTGACAGCACCAAGTGCTGATGAGCACACAGAACAAATGGAATTTCATAGACAAACAGTGTCACAGTTTCTTACCAGGTTAAACATAACACTGATCCTGTGACCCAGCTTCCCTCTCTTGGGTATTTACTGGAGAGAAATGAAAAAATTATGTTCACTCAAGAACCTATACACACAACTTCACAATAGTTTCTGGAAACAACCCGAATGTTCTTCCCACAAGTGAATGGAGAGACAAACTGTGACCCATCCATACCATGGAAAGCTGCTCAGCAATACAAAGGACAAGCTGGAGGGACGCCTGGGTGGCTCAGTCAGTTGAGTGTCTGACTCTTGGTTTCAGCTCAGGCCATGCTCTCAGGTGGTGGGATCCAGCCCAGAGTCAGGCTCTGCACGCAGCATGGAGTCTGCTTGGCATTCTCTTTCCCTCTGCCCCTCCCCCCCACCTCTCTCTCTCTCAAATAAATAAAATAAATCAAATAAATCTTTAAAAAAAAAAAAAGGACAAGCTAGTGATATATCCCACAACATGGGCACATCTCGAATGCCTCATGCTAAGGAAGCCAGACTCAAAAGACTGTATACCATGTGAGTCCATTTATATGACATTCTGGAAAGGGCTAAACTGCAGAGTAGTGGCTGCCAGGGGCTGGTGTGGAAGGGGGATTACTTGAAATGGTCATGAAGGAATTTGGGGGGAATGATGGAACTGCACACTAAAAAAAGTGAAATTTGGTCTAAATAAATTATACCTCAATACACCTGACCCACCCCAAAATAATATAAATATATAGATATGAATGTAAATCTAAATAACATAAATAAATATAAATATAGATATATAGAGATGAATACAATTGTAAATATATTTGGCATCCCTGGGTATGCCTTCTGCATGGCCGTGGTTGGCCAAATAGGGTGAAACTGGGTCTTTGGGTATGGAACTCACCTTTCCTAGTTTGGGTTTCCCCAAATGCAGCTCCAGAGATTGGGACTTGGGTGCAAACAACTTATTTGGTAGGGGATTCCAGAAAGGAGGAAGGAGGAGGATGAAACAAGGCAGGGGGAAAGCCAGGAAGGGATGGGTTAGTGACCTGGTCCCTCCAGACACGGAGGTCCCCTCTGGGCATGCCCCCTTTGTGGAACCAGCCTCCAAACTGTCCATTCATGGAACTGGAGGCTGTGGCTCTCCATGGGAACAGCCCCTACAGCCATGCTGAGTTAAGTAAAACTCCCAGGGCTTGGGAGAAAGCTCTGCTACTGAAAAGTGAGGCATTGCGGAAGGCGAGGCAGGGACCCACCTGAGCAGAACAGGTGTGGCCAAAATCCAAGGTCAGTGCAATATGACACAGGCCACTGGGGCAGGTGCTCCAGCTCCACCCCCTTCCCACCGGGAGCGCTCAACCCCTGCCGGCACCTTGTGCCCACCATGAGAGTGCAGGAGCTCCTCATGCTGCCAGAGCAGTGGGCCTATTGTTCATAAGATTATTTGCAAACAACAGTAAAGGGACGGGAGGAGAGAGCATCAGACTAAAAAGTTTCATCCAAACAACCGGTTCTAGCATCTTGAGCCAATCATTTGACCAAAACACAGTTTGGTTTACTTATGGGTAAAATAAAGAGAGTCAATCTGTCTCCAGTCTTTTCCATCCCTAAAAAGCTCTCTTTCCATTCCATCTCAAAGAGGGTCTCCCTCTGTGAAACGGTCACTCTAGAAAGCCAGACATTTAGTCCATTGCCAAAATCGTTCCCAACATTTCACAGCTAGGAACACGGCTTTTGAATATCTTCAAGGTAAAGAGTCCCCAGGTGTAGATGTTGGGCTTGACCTTGGCATTTTGATGTTTATGCATCAGATGGGAATCCCCCTGGAAACAGCTGGGTCCAAAACCAGATATGAAGCACTGATCCCAAAGCACCCTGTGTCAGGATGCTCATTCCAGAGCAAATGTGCAGACAGACCCAAAGGGAGGGAAGGTACACAAAATAACTGACCGGTACTCTTCAGAATTGTCAAGGTCATGAAAGACAAGGGAAGACTGAGAAACCATCATTCATCAGAGGAAAATATGGAAACTTGACCATTCATGCAAGGGGGCATCCTGGATTGGATCCTAGAACAGGAAAGACCATTAGTGAGGAAACTAGGGAAATCCATAGAAAGCCTGCAGTTCAATTAATAACATTGCATCCATGTGAATTTTCTGGGTTTGATCCTTGTAGGATAATCACTATGATTATTCTCTCTCTTACACACACACACACACACACACACACACACACCAGTGTGTTTTGCTGCCTTTTACAACTTCTCCCTTCCAGTCCGTGACTATTGTCTTAGCATAGAGTGGCATCAAAGAAAGTAATATTTTCCTACTTTGGGGTTTTCAAAGGTTTGGGCCTCCAGGGAACAGAAAAGGATTTGGCGATGACAAGAGATTTTGGACCATACATAAGGACAAACTGATGAAGGGAAGAATGAAGGGGGGGAAATCAGAGGGGGAGACGACCCATGAGAGACGATGGACTCTGAAAAACAAACTGAGGATTCTAGAGGGGAGAGGGTGGGAGGATGGGTTAGCCTGGTGGTGGGTATTAAAGAGGCACGTTCTGCGTGGAGCACTGGGTGTTATATGCAAACAATGAATCATGGAACACTACATCCAAAACTAATGATGTAATGTACGGTGATTAACATAACAATAAAAAAATTTTTTAAATAAGGATCCCTGGATGGAGAGAGGAGAAAAGTGTTTAGTAAGATTTTGGACCCCCAGGTGGTCCCCTAAGAAGGGACCCCAAGCCCTGCGCTGGCAGGAGGAGATGACAGAAACCTCAGAGAGCTTTTGGGATCCTGGAGCAGAAGAGTGCCCCAGTCGCAAAGAGATCCCCAGGAGTCCAGTAGGCAGACCTGAAACGATCCCACAGGCGTGAGCCCACGAGCAGCTGAAGGCACTGTGGGATCTAAAGTGGCCACAGAGGGTGTGCATGGCTGCACGCATGGAGGGGATGGCAGGATGAGCCCAGGGGCCCCCATGTGGCCTAGAGGAAGGAGAGAGAGATGGACCGTGGGGTCAGGAGTGAGGAATGGTTGAGCAGTACCCTCATGGATGGAAAACCAGCAGGAGACTGTGCAGGGATCGAAGGCAGGCAGAAAGCTATGTGGAGTTCCAGTGCAGCCCCAATCTTAGGGGCGAGCCTCAGGAAAGCAGGAATTCCTCTAGACTCTGAAATTAAGCTACTGCCACCCTGTGGAAGGAGGGCCCAGAATACAAAATAAATCCAGTTGTAAGAAAGACTTCTAAGAAAGACACCTAAGTTGGTGGATTCAGTTCCTACCTGCTGTAAGCCTGATGTATTTGCAAAAAGAACATTTGGCCTGTCTTCCTTCCACTAGGCAGTCAGGAGCTGGTGGAGAAAGCACATCAGGTAATGATGCTGTGTACCTAGTCAGAGAACTTCAGCACAGCCCTGTAACTTGGTCCGACGACTCCAAACAGCATGCCCATAAGCTTCAGGCTCCAGTAGAGGTAGATACAAAGATGAGGGCAAAAAGTATACACCATCCTGGAACATGGAAAAATACAAGGCAGAGCATCTTAATGTCTGATGAGATAGGACTTGGTTGCGGGAGGAAGACAACATCACACCTTTTTGGGGGAAGGGCAGGTGCCCTAAGGAGGTGGCCACTGAAAGGGGCTTGGGAGGATGGGGAAGATTTTCAGGTGGAGGCTGCAGGTAACAGGACAAACAAAGTTCTGCCAGAAGAATAGCTGAGCGTGGTTCTGGCGTCGGATGCTGGAGGGCAATGGAGGAGAAGATCTAGAAGGGAAATGGGGCCTGGGCCCTGGGGTCCTGCTGTTGGAGTGAAGAGCTCCACCAAGTTCTGTTTTTACTGACATTAGGGGAGCCAGGCAGGGGTCTGGGAGGGGAGAAGCATGAGCAAGGCTAGGCTTTTAAAAATGCATTTTCCAGATTCCCTGCTTTGGCTTCTCTCTTTCCTTCACCCTCCCCAAAATGCAATCTGTTTCTCAATTCCTCTCTCTCCTGTTGTTACCTTCTCTCTCCTTTCTATCTGAATATCCCCCCTTCCTGCTCTCCCAGTGGTCTCCAAACTTTCTCAGCCTTCATCTCATCCTCACACTCAACCCTGATGCCCATGGAAAACCTGGAGGAGTCATTTTCAGAGAGAAAAAAGGAGAGTTAGGGAACAATCTTGACTCACACCATATTTAATGAGTCAGGAGTAAGAAAGAACAGCAAAGGAAAAAGAAAAGGAATACAGGGCAAGAAAATAAGGATAAAGCAAATAAAACTTCTGTAGCCTGGGAATGACTTTTTCTTTGGGGTTGAAAACATGCGGTTTTGTGTAGATATATGTATGGGTCAAACCAAAGGTGCTGATGCTTTGAGGCAAGTGTTTGACCTTTTGTGGGCTTGTGTAGTATCTCTCCTGCCAAAAACCAGCTTTGGACTTGGAAGGCCAGAGGGGAGGGAACCAGAGGAGAGGAAGGTTTTCACAATTTATTTTCATACCGAATTGACAGTCATCTCCAACCAGGGACAGAAACTAACATGATTCAACTCAAAAACCCAAAACCTCAAGTGTCCTCTCCCTTTACACTCTCTGTCTCCTAACCTCCTAACCTGTGGCGGTGGGGACAGCCGGACATTCCATGCTTACATCTTAGCAACAGGCTCATTACTCTGAAAATGCCAGCTCAAGTTCATAAATCCCTTCTGCATCCCGAAGGGTTCCATCCTGAAAGTCCTTGCCCTTAAGAGCTGCAGACCCAGTGAGACAGAGGAGACCCCCCAGCCTCGTCTCCAAGTGCCTTGTCCAGCCTCTGGAATGCCCTCCCCAGTGGCCCAGCAGGTCTCCAGGCTCAGGAGCTAGCAGGGACATGTGTCTGCCTGTGCCCTGGACCAACACCAGAGCCTCTGAGCAAGTTCTTTGAAGTCAGAGATGCCTGACAGGACCACTGATCATGCACACTGCTGAGATTCCCTGCCTCCGCTTCCTGTGAAAATTATGCCTCAAAAATCACAGCAGCATTTGACCTAAGAGAAGAGGCAGGACAAACAAATACGGTGCTTCCATTTTATTTTATTCTGTGTTTCTTGCATTTCAGAAATGGAGAAAGCAGGGAGAGCCGAAGCAATTCTAGATGTAGCTTCAACTTTAAAGATCAAGCTATTCAAGGAACAGCCTTATTGGGAAGAAATAAATAAGGGTAAAACCCTGCCAGATGAACTTAATGCGAGTGGGATGCTTTTATGGAGTCAGCAACGTTTTCATTGTTTGCCCTGAATTGCCCATATTTTTGTATTCACGGCAGACAATGAGTTCTTGTGACATTCTGGCATACATTATCGTGGGGGAAAAAACCCAACCTGCTTTATTTGTTCCATTTTCTGCTTTTAGACATAATGGAAATGTTAACATGCTTAACATCCATGGCCTCTCTTACAGCCTTGCTTCACTTTTCATAGTTATCATGAGTCTTGGTGAGGGTAGACCATACTTCCACACAAGAGGTGCTGTGTGCTAATGGAGCTTGGAAGCCCGCCTGCTCTATATTCTTCACTGTGCTAACTCCCTCCGCTCATTCTCTTACAGACTTTCAGGGCATATAGTCTCCATTATGATTAAAATTATCTCAACTGTCCTTCAGAAAAGAATGTGAGGCTTTTGACTATGTGAACCAGTTCAAGGAAACCCTCCCAGGAGTCCAGGACATGAGGATCACATTGTTGAACCCCTTTTATATGCATTCAGTTCCACCCGGGTTTAGAGCCAGCTCACTCCTCTCGCTGGATGGGTTTCCCTTACATTAATTGATAACGCTGTAAGTGTTTAATTTAAAGTTCACACCTAAGGTGAGAGCCAAATAAATAAATTATTTCAGCTTCATTGGAGGGGGAGGAGTAGACAAAATATTCTTATTTTTGTAAACCCTATTCAGGACTAGAATTTGCAACAGAATGGCCATTCTGTGGCAG
Source organism: Zalophus californianus (assembly GCF_009762305.2). NCBI lineage: Eukaryota > Metazoa > Chordata > Mammalia > Carnivora > Otariidae > Zalophus > Zalophus californianus. The sequence continues at coordinate 93,388,571 of NC_045602.1, forward strand.
GGGCTTGATTTTGCAAAGAGGTGGATGTGAATTAAAAAAAAAAAAAGTGGCCAAACTCTACATTTCCCTAAAAAGAGAAATTTCCACTTAGTAAAAGATATTTTCTTTTATGGTTATCCTTTTCACCTTCTTTTGCTATTTTCTATACGGTAACAAACCCAACCACCACGCTCACCCTCCCAAAGGAAAGACAGAATGTATTATACAGAGAAATGGCACAAATTTACCTTCTGGTAAAGTTCAGAGGAAGTACAAGGACACTTCCAGGCCCACCAAGACCTTCACAGGTGACTCAGAGAGGACTTCTGGTCTCCCTTGGGAGCCCAGCTGGCACAGATTTGGAAGAGAACAATGAAGGTCCAAGCAAAGCCTGATGCTGCTGTGTGGAAGGCTACAGCGCTCATACCAGGAGCTTTCCCAGGTAGGTTCTCTCACAGGCTGGGTGCCCAGCACAACACAGGCACCTCTGTGAACTTTGAAGGCCTCACATGGCCCCAAAGAGGCCCTCAAGAGTAAACAGGAATATCATTCAGTTTCTTAAGAAGGAAGGAGATTCTCACACAGGCTACAACGTGGATGAAACTTGAAGCCATTATGCTGAGTGAAATAAGTTAGTCACAAAAGGACAAATATGGTCTGATAACATTTGTCCAAGGTGCTTGGAGTCATCAAATTCATAGAAACAGAAGGTAGAACAGTGGTTGGCAGGGCCTGAGGTGAGGGAGGAATTGAAATTTACTGTCTAATGGATAGAGAGTTTCTTTTTTTTTTTTATGAGCAATACTTGATGTTAATTTATATTTAAATACATACTAAATAAATCACCAATGGTTAGGATAGTTTACATGTGATTTTAGCTATAGGCATGGGGTTAAAAAGGTAATTCCAAGTCTCTAAGTTTATGGTTTTTTTTACATTTACATAGTACTGTTTAGAGACCAAAGTATTAATGTTTATAACTATGAAAGTCATTAGAAATTCAATGAGTTGTTATTATGGATGCATTTCATCTGTGAGGTGAAATTCTTTTTTTTTCTTAAAATTTCTTATTGTTATGTTAATCACCATACACTACATCATTAGTTTGTGATGTAGTGTTCCATGATTCATTGTTTTTGCATAACACCCAGTGCTCCAGGCAGAACATGCCCTCTTTAATACCCATCACCAGGCTAACAAATCCCCCTGCCCACTCCACTCTAGAACCCTCAGTTTGTTTTTCAGAGTCCATCATCTCTCATGGGTCGTCTACCCCTGCGATGTACCTCCCCCCATTCTTCCCCTCTTGCTATCTTCTTCTTTTTTTTTCTTAACATATATTGCATTATTTGTTTCAGAAGTACAGATCTGTGCTTTAACAGTCTTGCACAATTCACAGCGCTCACCATAGCACATACCCTCCCCAATGTCTATCGCCAAGCTACCCCATACCTCCCAGCCCACCCCCCACTCCAGCAACCCTCAGTTTGTTTCCTGAGATTAAGAATTCCTCATATCAGTGAGGTCATATGATACATGTCTTTCTCTGATTGACTTATTTTGCTCAGCATAACACCCTCCAGTTCCAACCACGTCATTGCAAATGGCAAGATCTCATTCCTTTTGATGGCTGCATAATATTCCATTGTGTATATATACCACTTCTTCTTTATCCATTCATCTGTCAATGGACATCTTGGCTCTTTCCACAGTTTGGCTATTGTGGACATTGCTGCTATAAACACTGGGGTGCACGTAGTCCCTCGGATCCCTACGTTTGTATCTTTGGGGTAAATACCCAGTAGTGCAATTGCTGGATCGTATGGTAGCTCTATTTTCAACTTTTTGAGGAACCTCCATACCGTTTTCCAGAGTGGTTGCACCAGCTTGCATTCCCACCAACAGTGTAGGAGGGTGCAAGCTGGTGGGAATGTTCAACATTCCCCTGGCTATTCGGGGTCTTTTCTGGTTCAGTACAAATTTTGGGATTATTTGTTCCATTTCTTTGAAAAAGGTGGATGGTATTTTGATGGGGATTGCATTGAATGTGTAGATTGCTCTAGGTAGCATTGACATCTTCACAATATTTTTCTTCAAATCCATGAGCATGGACCGTTTTTCCATTTCTTCGTGTCTTCCTCAATTTCTTTCATGAGTATTTTATAGTTTTCTGAGTAGAGATCCTTTGCCTCTTTGGTGAGATATATTCCTAGACATCTTATGATTTGGGGTGCAAATGTAAATGGAAGCAACTCCTTAATTTCTCTCTCTTTTGTCTTGTTGTTGGTGTATAGGAATGCCACTGATTTCTGTGCACTGATTTTCTATCCTGTCACTTGACTGAATTCCTGTATGAGTTCTAGCAGTTTTGGGGTGGAGTCTTTTGGGTTTTCCACATACAGTATCACATCCTCTACAATGAGTGAGAGTTTGACTTCCTCCTTGCTGATTTGGATACATTTGATTTGTTTTTGTTGTCTGATTGCTGTGGCTAGGACTTCTAGTACTATGTTGAACAGCAGCGGTGATAGTGGACATCCCTGCCACGTTCCTGACCTTAGGGGGAAAGCTCTCAGTTTTCCTCATTGAGAATGATATTTGTTGTAGGTTTTTCATAGATGGCTTTTATGATATTGAGGTATGTACCCTCTATCCCTATACTCTGAAGAGTTTTGATCAAGAAGGGATGATGTACTTTGTCAAATGCTTTTGCTGCATCTATTGAGAGGATCATATGATTCTTATTCTTTCTTTTGTTAATGTATTGTATCACGGTGATTGGTTTGCAGATGTTGAACCAACCTTGCAGCCCAGGGATGAATCCCACTTGGTCGTGGTGAATAATCCTTTTAATGTACTGCTGGATCCTATTGGCTAGTATTTTGGGGAGAATTTTTGCATGCATGTTCATCAAGGATATTGGTCTCTAATTCTCCTTTTAGGTGGGGTCTTTGTCTGGTTTTGGGATCAAGGTAGTGGTGGCCCCATAAAACGAGTTTGGAAGTTTTCCTTCCATTTCTATTTTTTGGAACAGTTTCAGGAGAATAGGTATTAATTCTTGAAATGTTTGGTAGAATTCCCCTGGGAAGCCATCTGGCCCTGGGCTTCTGTTTTTTGGGAGATTTTTGATGACAGCTTCAATTTCCTTAGTGGTTATAGGTCTGTTCAGGTTTTCTATTTCTTCCTGGTTCAGTTTTGGTAGTTGATACATCTCTAGGAATGCATCCATTTCTTCCAGGTTATCTAATTTGCTGGCATAGTGTTACTCATAATATGTTCTTATAATTGTTTGTATTTCTTTGGTGTTGGTAGTGATCTCTCCTCTTTCATTCATGATTTTGTTGATTTGGGTCCTTTCTCTTTTCTTTTTCATAAGTCTGGCCAGGGGTTTATCAATCTTGTTCATTCTTTCAAAGAACCAGCTCCTAGTTTCATTGATCTGTTCTACTGTTCTTTTGGTTTCTATTTCATTGATTTCTGCTCTGATCTTGATTTTTTCTCTTCTCCTGCTGGGTTTAGGCTTTATTTGCTGTTTTTTCTCTAGCTCCCTTAGGTGTAGGGTTAGGTTGTGTATTTGAAAACTTTCTTGTTTCTTGAGAAAGACTTGTATTGCTATATACTTTCCTCTTAGGACCGCCTTTGCTGTATCCCAAAGATTTTGAACAGTTGTGCTTTCATTTTCATTTATTTCCATGAATTTTTAAATTCTTCTTTAATTTCCTGGTTGACCCATTCATTCCTTAGTAGGATGATCTTTAGCCTCCAGGTATTTGAGTTCTTTCTGACATTCCTCTTGTGATTGTGTTCTAGTTTCAAAGCATTGTGGTCTGAAACTATGCAGGGAATAATCCTAATCTTTTGGAATTGTTTGAGACCTGATTTGTGACCTAGGATGTAATCTATTCTGGAGAATGTTCCAATGGGCACTAGAGGATAATGTGTATTCCATTACTTTGGGATGGAATGTTTTAAATATGTCTGTGAAGTCCATTTGGTCCAGTGTGTTGTTTAAGGTCTTTATTTCCTTGTTGATCTTTTGCTTAGATGAACCGTCCATTTCAGTGAGGGGGGTGTTAAAGTCCCCCACTATTATTGTATTGTTGTCAATGTGTTTCTTTGCTTTTGTTATTAGTTGCCTTATATAACTGGCTGCTCCCATGTTAGGGACATAGATAGTTACAATTGTAAGATCTTCTTGTTGGATAGACCCTTTAAGTAGGATATAGTGTCCTTCCTCATCTCTTATTACAGTCTTTGGTTTAAAATCTAAATTGTCTGATAGAAGGATTGCCACCCCAGCTTTCTTTTGGTGTCCATTATCATGGTAAATAGTTTTCCACCCCCTCAATTTCAATCTGGGGGTGTCTTTGGGTCTAAAATGAGTCTCTTGCAGACAGCATATCGATGGGTATTGTTTTAAATCCAATCTGATAGCCTCTGTCTTTTGATTGGGGCATTTAGCCCATTTACATTCAGGGTAACTATTGAAAGATAGGAATTTAGTGCCATTGTATTGCCTGTTGGTGACTGTTCCTTTATATTGTCTGTGTTCCTTTCTGGTCTATGCTGCTTTTAGGCTCTCTCTTTGCTTAGAGGACCCCTTTCAATATTTCTTGGAGGGCTGGTTTCATGTTTGCAAATTCCTTTAGTTTTTGTTTGTCCTGGAAGCTTTTTCTCTCTCCTCTTTTCAATACAGCCTAGCTGGATATAGTATTCTTGGCTGCATATTTTTCTCATTTAGTGCTCTGAAGATATCATGCCAGTCTTTTCTGGCCTGCCAGGTCTCTGTGGATAGGTCTGTTGCCAATCTAATGTTTCTACCTTTATAGTTTACATATCTCTTCTCCTGAGCTGCTTTCAGGATTTTCTCTTTGTCTCTGAGACTCGTAAGTTTTACTATTAGATGTTGCAGTGTTGACCTATTTTTATTGATTTTGAGAGGGGTTTGCTGTGCCTCCTGGATTTTGATGCCTGTTTCCTTCCTCACATTAGGGAAGTTCTCTGTTATGATTTGCTCCAATATACCTTCTGCCCCCCTCTCTCTTTCTTCTTCTCTGGGATCCCAATTATTCTAATGTTGTTTCATCTTATGGTATCAATTATCTCTCGAATTCTGCCCTCGTGATCCAGTAGTTCTTTATCTCTCTTTTTCTCAGCTTCTTTATTTTCCATCATTTGGTCTTCTATATTGCTGATTCACTCTTCTGCCTCATTTATCCTAGCATTTAGTGGCCCCATTTTTTATTGCACCTCATTAATAGCCTTTTTGATTTAGACTTGGTTAGATTTTAGTTCTTTTATTTCTCCAGAAATGGTTTCTCTAATAGCTTCCATGCTTTTTTCATGCCCAGCTAGTATCTTTAAAGTCATGATTCTGAACTCTAGGTCTGACATCGTACTAATGTCCATAATGAGTAGGTCCCTGGCAGATGGTACTACCTCTTGTTCTTTTTGTCAGGTGATTTTTTCCCTCTTGTCATTTTGTCCAGCGGACAATAGATGAATGAGAGAACAAAATGTTAACAGGGTAACAATGTCCTCAGAAAATATACTCTAAACAAATCAGAAAAGACCTGAAACCAGGAGAAAAGAAAGGGAAAGAAAGAAAAAAGAAAGAGAAAAAGAAAAAGATAAAAACAAACAAAAACAGAACAAACCAAAAAAACAGAATATGATCAAATATGATCAGGCTAGTGCATAGATCAGTGCCACACACTAGATTTTCGGTGTATTTTGGTCTATAAGAAGAAAGTGCCTCCCAAAATTTTAAAGAAAGACATATATGTACAAAATAAGGGTTGGTATGATGAAGGGATGGAATATGACTGTAAAGATGAAAATTATAAAAAATTTTATAGAAGGAATTGATAAGAAGTTGTTTGGAAAAAGAAAGAAGAGGATTTAAAAAAAAAGAGAAAGAAAAAAAGGGGGGAGAGAATGTGATCAGGCAGGAGACTAGAACAAAGCCATACACTAGAGAGTTAGGGTATATTTTAATCTGTTAGAAGGAACTGTATCTCAAAATTTTAAAGAGAGAACAACTTATATATATATGCCAAATATAAGGGTAAGTACTTTGAAAGGATAGAATATGACTCTAAAAATGAAAAATAAAAATATTTTTTTAAAAAAGTGATTGATAAGATGTTGGTTGAAAAAGGGAAAAAGAAAAATTCAAATAAAAAAAAGACAGTTAAAAAAATTAACTTTGAAAGACTAAAGAATCATGGTAAAAAGCCATGAATTCTATGTGCAGTATTCCCCTAGCGCTGGAGTTCTCCCGTTCTCCTTGATCGGTAAACTTGGTCTTGGCTGGCTGTTTTTGCTGATCTTCTGGGGGAGGGGCCTGTTGCTGTGGTTCCCAAATGTCTTTGCCAGAGGCGGAATTGCCCCGCCCTTGCTGGGGCTGGCCTAAATCATCTGCTCGGGTTTGCTCTCGGGAGCTTTTGTTCCCCGCAAGCTTTTGGTACAGCTTTGGAAGACGAGAGTGAAAATGGCGGCCTCCCAATCTCTGCCCTGGAGGAGCCGAGAACTCGAGGCCCCACTCCTCAGTGCGCCCCCAAAGAAAAGCAGTCAATCACTCCTGTCTCCCCAGTCTCTGGCCGCACTCTGTGCTCACTCAGCCTGTGACCAAGCGTTTCTATCTCTGGCACCCAACTTGGTGTGGAGTCTCCAAACCCAGCAGATCCCTGCGGTTCACTCCCGTGCCACTCCTCCCAGGGGAGGAAGGGAGTCTCCCTGGATCTCCCGCTTGTTGGGTCCCTGCTGGAGAAGCAGCAGCCCGACTGTGTTGCTGATCACAGTTTATGGCAACCCCAAGCTGAGAGCCTGCACCTCTGCTCCATCTCTGCAGCCATCTTCCCTGCTCTGATACCCAGGAGCTCTGCCACACTTAGGCACCCTCGGTCTTTCTGTGACCCCCAGGGTCCTGAGAACACACTGTCCCGCGAGGTTTCCACCCACCCTGCTTAGACACTGGAGCGACATCCCTCAGCAGAGCCGACTTCTAAAAGTTCCAATTCTGTGTTTCACTGCTCTATCACTTGCCAGAAGGGGCCGACGGAGGGCCCCTCCCCCGCCGTCTATCCTCCCAAATATCGCCTCGGATTCATTTCTCCACAGGCCCTACCTTCCAGAAAATGGTCGCTTTTCTGTTCAGAGAGTTGTTGCTATTCTTTTCTTTGATCTCCTGTTGAGTTCGTAGGTGTTCAGAATGGTTTGATCCCTAGCCAGCTGAATTCCTGAGACCAGACGAAATCCAGGTCTCCTACTCCTCTGCCATCTCGCTCTGCCCCCTGGCTAGAGAGTTTCTATTTAGGATCATGAAAAAGTTCTGGAGATGGATGGTGGTGGTTGCATGATGACATGAACTTACTTAATGCCAACGACCTGGATGCTTAAAAATGGCTAAGATGGTAAATTTTACATTACATATATTTTACCACAATTAAAAATTTTCTTAATGAAGAGTAAATGGCAGAAATGGCCACTGGAAAGTATTTTCTATACAGTAACATATCTCGGTGCCATCAGTGAGTCTCCTCTTCTTTGGCTGGGGTTCATTTCTCTACCACCCAGCAGCCCAGCTTGTGCCAAAATTCACCCATGGTTCCTGATGTCTCCAGTCTCACTGTCTGCTCATGGCCCAAGAGTGCTCTTGCCCCGGCACCTTCCCTGCCTTCTCCTCACTCCCCTCAGGCTAAACCCACCCTGGGTTCACTCAGCTGGACAGGTCTAAAGAAGGTGGAGTTCTCCCCTGAAAAGTGGGGGGCCACTACAGGAGCAGATACTTTGGTCAGTAAAACAGAACTCGGACAAGGCCCTTTTCTATAGGAGCCCCTTGTGTGACAACAGGGGCCGGTGGACCTAGCCAACCTACCATCCACGCACAGCTCTGGCCAATGGGGTAGAAGTGGATGCCGGCTAGTTGTTGCTAGGAAATGTCGCTTTCCTGAGGCAAATATCATTCCTGACCTTCTCATTTTCCTGATGTGAAATGCTATGAAGCAAGATGTGGTGCCAGCATCTTGCCCCAGAAGGCAACAAATTCCATCCAGAGCATGGAAAACCAAGGCATCAGGGAAACTGATGGCTCTGTGGAGCCTGAGTTTCAGCCCCAACAACCTCCCTCTGGAACATGGGATTACCTACAGGTAACTCGATAGACCAGCCTACCAAGCCTAATTTTATTTTGCTCTTCTGTTGTTGACTCTTTAGAATATATCCAATTTGCTATTATAATTATTGCTTACACATCTTTCACCATGAAGTATTACACACATCTCTATTAGGATAAATTCCTAGAAGTTGAAATCACTGAATGGAAAGCATTTTTAAAATTTTAAGACAAATGCCAAGTTACCAATTTATATACACAGCAGTTTATAAGAAGGTTTTTCTCAGCAATGCTGAGCGCTGTTGCCAATATCCAGTCCCATTGTGCATGAGGCACTACACATGAGATTAAAATACAGCAATAAAATGAATACTTTGTATTTTTAATAAAGTATAACAATGAAATTAATTCTTTATATTTTTTAAAGATGTATTTATTGGGGTACCTGGGTGGCTCAGTCAGTTAAGCATCTGCCTTCAGCTCAGGTCATGATCCCAGAGTCCCGGGATCAAGTCCCAGGACCGAGTCCCATATTGGGCTCCTGCTCAGTGGGCAGTCTGCTTCTCCCTCTGCCCCTCTCCCTGATCGTGCTCTCTCTCTCTCAAATAAATAAATGTTTAAAAAATCTTTAATAAAGATGTATTTGTTTATTTTAGAGAGAGAGAGAGCTGGGGGAGGGGCAGAGGGAGAGGGAGACTCCTCAAGCAGACTCCCCGTTGAGTGCAGAGCTCGAAATGGGGCTCAATCCCAGGACCTTGAGGTTATGACCTGAGCTGAAATTGAGTCAGCCACTTAACCAACTGAGCCACCCAGGTGCCTCAATTCTTTATATTTTTTAGAAATCTGCAGCATTATTTATAAACAGTGACAGGAGATATGGGCCACAATGTTACAACAAAGCATTACATGGAATTTTTGTCTCACTGGCTTTATATTTCTGGCACCAAACATAGTGCTTAGCACAAAGTAAGTACTCAATAAATGTCTGTACAATAACTATTACTTACAAACACTATATATACATCATACATATGCATGAAAGTCAAAACTTCTTACAGCTGGGTTAGAAGTTAAAAATGGTTTGCAAAGGAAACAGTCAACAAAACCAAAAGACAACCAATAGAATGGGAGAAGATATTTGCAAATGACATATCAGTAAAGGGCTAGTATCCAAAATCTATAAAGAACTTATCAAATTCAACACCCAAATAACAAATGATCCAATCAAGAAATGGACAGAAAACATGACATGAACAGACATTTTTAAGAAATAAGACATCCAAATGGCCAACAGACACATGAAAAAGTGTTCAACATCACTCGGCATCAGGGAAATACACATCAAAACCTCAAAGAGATACCACCTCATACAAGTCACAATGACTAAAATTAACAAGTCAGGAAATGACAGATGTTGGAGGGGATGCAGAGAAAGGGGAATTCTCCTACACTGTTGGTGGGAATGCAAGCTGGTGCAGTCACTCTGGAAAACAGTATGAAGGTTCCTCAAAAAGTTGAAAATAGAGCCACCGTATGACCCAGCAATGGCACTACTGGGTATTTACCCCAAAGATACAAATGTAGGGTTCCAAAGGGGTGTGGGCACCCCAATGTTTATAGTAGCAATGTCCACAATAGCCAAACTATGGAAAGAGACAAGATGTCCATCAACAGATGAATGGATAAAGAAGATGTGGGAGGGAAGGAAAGATGGCAGAGGAGTAGGGGACCCTATTTCAACTGGTCCCCGGAATTGAGCTGGATATCTACCAGACCACTCTGAGCACCCACGAAACCAGCCTGAGATGTAAGAAGATCTGGATCTCTACAAACAGAATATCGCAGGCAGTTGGTTTCCAGTTACAAAGCGGGGAGCTATGATTTCACCGGCAGATATCGGAGGATAAACGGCAGCGGGAGGGAGCTTAGTCATGGGGATCCTACACCGCCGGTGAGTGACAGCCTCACGTGCTGGGGACGGGGCACAGACTCGAAGACCGGTAGCGGTGGGGAAAGGACATTAGGGCAGCCCCCGGGGCAGAAACCAGAACGGCGGGGGTCGCGACTGCGAACTGGGGGCAGCTGGCGGTTTTAGAAGCACAAAAAACAGAGACGTGCTCCGACCTGGAGGAAGGACTGGGGGTGCTACACAGAGGCGCACAATGCAGGCCGCTGCAGTTTATAGCAGCATGGACAGAAACGGAGACAGTGTGGCCTGGAGACCTCACTGAAGAACAGACTGCAGTCTCTATGCTCTGAGGCAGAGGGTTGGAAACAGTCTCTTCTGCTCTGACTCGCAGAAGAGACACGGAAAGCCACCAGGGAAAGCCACCAGAGAACAAAAGCCCCAAAAACTGATTCCCGCTGAGCCCATCCCCCACCACAGGGGGGCAGGGCAACTCCGCCCAAACAGGGTTGCCTGAGTAACAGCAAGGCAGGCCCCTCCCCGAGAAGACAGGCTGGGAAAACAAGAGGCCAGCAACCCTAAGGTCTGAAGAAAACATGTGCATCTTGCTTGGGTTCTGGTCAATAATTTGGGCTCTATACATTTCCTCAAACACCCATCAACAGAATGACTAGGAGGAGGAGCCCCCAAAATAGAAAAGACTCAGAGATTATGACTTATGCTGCAGATTTACAAATGGATGTAGATATAACCAAGATGTTGGAGATGGAATTCAGACTAGCAATTGTGAAGACAATGGCTAGAATGGAGAAATCAATTAATGGCAACATAGAGTCTCTAAGGGCAGAAATGAAAGCTGAATTGGCAGAACTTAAAAATGCTATCAATGAGATCCAACGCAATCTAGATAACCTAACAGCTAGGGTAACTGAGGCAGAAGAACGAATAAGCGACCTGGAAGACAATATAATAGATAAAAAGGGAAAAGAGGAGGCCAGGGAAAAACAACTCAGAATCCATGAAAATAGAATCAGAGAAATAAGTGACACCATGAAGCATTCCAATATCAGAATAATTGGAATCCCGGAGGGAGTGGAGAGAGAGAGAGGACTAGAAGATGTATTTGAGCAAATCGTAGCTGAGAACTTCTCTAATCTGGGGAATGAAACAAACATTCGCGTCCTAGAGGCAGAGAGGACCCCTCCCAAGATCAAGGAAAACAGGCCAACACCTTGGCATGTAATAGAAAAACTTGCAAATCTTGGAACCAAGGAAACCATCTTAAGGGCAGTTAGGGGGAAGAGATTACTTACGTACAAAGGGAGGAACATCAGAATAATGTCAGACCTATCCACAGAGACCTGGCAAGCCAGAAAGGCCTGGCAAGACATATTCAGGGTACTAAATGAGAAGAACATGCAGCCAAGAATACTTTATCTGGCAAGGCTTTCATTTAGAATGGATGGAGAGATGAAGAGCTTCCACAATCGGCAGAAAATGAAAGAATATGTGACCACTAAGCCAGCCCTGCAAGAAATATTAAGGGGGGGTTCTATAAAAGGAGAAAGACCCCAAGAGTGATATACAACAGAAATTTACAGGGACAATCTATAAAAACAACGTCTTCACAGGCAACATGATGACAATTAATTCATATCATTCAATAATCACTCTCAACGTGAATGGCCTAAATGCTCCCATAAAACGGCACAGGGTTGCAGATTGGATAAAAAGATAGGACCCATCCATATGCTGCTTACAAGAGACACATTTTGAACCTAAAGATACATCCAGACTGAAAGTTAAGGGATGGAGATCCATCTTCCATGCCAGCAGACCTCAAATGAAAGCTGGGGTAGCAAATCTTATATCAGACAAATTAGATTTTAAACTAAAGTCTGTAATTAGGGACACAGAAGGACACTATATCATTCTTAAAGGGTCTATCCAACAAGAAGATCTAACAATTGTAAATATCTATGCTCCCAACATGGGAGCAGCCATCTACATGAGCCAACTGTTAACCAAAATAAAGAGTCATGTTGATAACAATAAGTTAATTGTAGGAGACCTCAATACTCCACTCTCAGCAATGGACAGATCATCTAAGCAGAAAATCAAAAAGGAAACAAGAGCTTTGAATGATACATTGGACCAGATGGAACTCATAGATATATATCCAGAACATTCCACCCTAAAACAACAGAATACTCATTCTTCTCGAGCGCACATGGAACTTTCTCCAGAATAGACCACATACTGGGTCACAAATCAGGTCTCAACTGATACCAAAAGACTGAGATTATTCCCTGTATATTCCCCAACCACAGTGTTTTAAAACTGGAACTGAATCACAAGAAAAAATTTGGCAGAAATTCAAACACTTGGAAGCTAAAGACGACTAGGCTCAAGAATGTTTGGGTCGGGCACCTGGGTGGCTCAGTTGGTTAAGCGACTGCCTTCAGCTCAGGTCATGATCCTAGAGTCCCAGGATGGAGTCCCACATCAGTCTCCCTGCTCAGCAGGGAGTCTCCTTCTCCCTCTGACCCTGTTCCCTCTCGTGCTCTCTATCTCTGAGTCTCTCTCTCTCAAATAAATAAATAAAATCTTTAAAAAAAATAAAATAAAATAAATTAAAAAAAAAAAGAATGTTTGGGTCAACCAGGAAATCAAAAAAGAACTTAAACAATTCATGGAAATCAATGAGAACAAAAACACATCGGTCCAAAACCTATGGGATACTGCAAAGGCAGTCCTAAGTGGGAAATACATAGCCATTCAAGCTTCACTCAAAAAAAAATAGAAACATCCCGAATTCACCAACTAACTCTACACCTTAAAGAACTAGAGAAAAAGCAACAAACGATGCCTAAGCCATGCATTAGAAGAGAAATAATTAAAATTAGAGCAGAGGAGGCGGAGCAAGTTGGCGGAGGAGTAGGAGACCTGGATTTCGTCCGGTCTCAGGAATTCAGCTGAATGGGGATCAAACCATTCTGAACAACTACGAACTCAACAGGAGATCGAAGAAGAGAGTAGCAACAACTCTCTGAAGAGAGAAGTGACCACCTACTGGAAGGTAGGACGTGCGGAGAAGTGAATCCGAGGCAATATTCAGGAGGATAGATGGCGGGGGAGAGGGCCTCCGTCGGCCGCTTCTGGCAAGTGATAGAGCCTGGGAGCACAAAATTGGAACTATTAGAAGTCGGCTCTGCGGAGGGACATCACTCCAATGGCTAAGCGGGAGGTGGAAACCTCGTGGGACACTGTGGTCTCAGGACCCTGGGGGTCACAGAAATCCCGGGGGTGCCTGAGTGTGGCAGAGCTCCCAGGTATCGGAGCGGGGAAGCCGGCTGCAGAGCTGAGCTGAGGCGCGGGCTCTCAGCTCAGGGTGGCCATAAACGGTGATCCGCGGCCCAGTTGGGCCACTGCTCCTCCAGCAGGGACCCAACAAGCAGCATAGCCGGGGAGACACCCCTTCCTCCCCTGGGAGGAGCGCACCACAGGGATCTGCTGGGTTTGAAGAATCCACACGGGGCAGGTGCCAGAGATAGAAACGCTTGGTCACAGGCCGGGTGAGCACGGAGTGCTGCCAGAGACCAGGGAGACGGGAGTGACAGACTGCTTTTCTCTGGGGCCGCACTGAAGAGCGGGCCCCGAGTTCTCGGCTCCTCCAGGCGGCGATTGGGAGGACATCATTTTCACTCTCATCCTCCAAAGCTGTACCCATAGCTTGCAGGGAACAAAAGCTCCTGAGAGCAAACCCAAGCAGATTGCTTAGCCTGGACTCACAAGGGCGGGGCAATTCCGCCTCTGGCAAAGACATTTGGGAACCACGGCAAAAGGCCCCTCCCCCAGAAGATCAGCAAAAACAGCCAGCCAAGACCAAGTTTACCGATCAAGGAGAATGGGAGAACTCCAGCGCTAGGGGATTACCACACATAGAATTCATGGCTTTTTTAACATGATTCATTAGTCTTTCAAAGGTAATTTTTTTAACTGTTTTTTTTTTAATTTTTCTTTTTCCCTTTTTCAACCAACATCTTATCAATCCCTTTTTAAAAAAAAAAAATTTTTATTTTTCATTTTTAGAGTCATTCTATCCCTTCATAGTAGTTACCCTTATTTTTGGCATATATATATATAAGTTGTACAATCTTTAAAATTTTGAGATACAGTTTCTTCTAACAGATCAAAATATACCCTAAATCACTAGTTTATGGCTTTGTTCTGTCTCCGGCCTGATCACATTCTCTCCATTTTTTTAAAAATCTTCTTCTTTCTTTTTTCAAACAACTTATCAATTCCTTTTATAAAATCTTTTATAATTTTCACCTTTACAGTCATCATCCATCCATTCATTGTATCAACCCTTATTTTGTACATAAAGAAGTGTTTCTTTCTTTACAATTTTAGGAGGCACTACCTTCTAACAGACCACAATACACCCAAAATCTAGTGTGTGGCACTAATCTATGCACTAGCTTGATCATATTTCATCATATTCTGTTTTTTTTTGTTTTGTTCTGTTTTTGTTTGTTTTTAATAGTTTTCTTTTACTTTTTTTCTATTTCTTTTTTTCTTTCTTTCCCTTTCTTTTCCCCAGGTTTCAGGTCTTTTCTGATTTGTTTAGAGTATATTTTCTGGGGACATTGTGAACCTGTTAGCATTTTGTTCTCTCATTCATCTATTCTCCTCTGGACAAAATGACAAGACGAAAGAAATCACATCAGCAAAAAGAACATGAGGTACTACTGTCTGCCAGGGACCTACTCAATAGGGACATTAGTACGATGTCGGACCTAGAGTTCAGAATCATGATTTTAAAGATACTAGCTAGACTTGAAAACAGAATGGAGGTTATTAAAGACACCCTTCCTGGACAAGCAAAAGAACTAAAATCTAAACAAATCGAAATCAAAAAGGCTATTAATGAGGTGCAATCAAAAATGGGGGCATGAACAGCTAGGATAAATGAGGCAGAAGAGAGAATCAGTGATATAGAAGAACAAATGATGGAAAATAAAGAAGCTGAGAAAAAGAGAAATAAAGAACTACTGGATCACGAGGGCAGAATTCGAGAGATAAGCGATACGATAAGACAAAACAACATTAGAATAATTGGGATCCCAGAAGAAGAAGAAAGAGAGAGAGGGGCAGAAGGTATATTGGAGCAAATTATAGCAGAGAATGTCCCTAATTTGGGGAAGGAAACAGGCATCAAAATCCAGGAGGCACAGAGAACCCCTCTCAAAATCAATAAAAATAGCTCAACACCCCAACATCTAATGGTAAAACTTATGAGTCTCAGAGACAAGAGAAAATCCTGAAAGCAGCTCGGGAGAAGAGATATGTAAACTACAAAGGTAGAAACATTAGATTGGCAACAGACCTATCCACAGAGACCTGGCAGGCCAGAAAGGATTGGCATGATATCTTCAGAGCACTAAACGAGAAAAATATGCAGCCAAGAATACTATATCCAGCTAGGCTGTCATTGAAAATTGAAGGAGAGAGAAAAAGCTTCCAAGACAAACAAAAAATTAGGAATTTGCAAACACGAAACCAGCCCTCCAAGAAATATTGAAAGGGGTCCTCTAAGCAAAGAGAGAGCCTAAAAGCAGCATAGACCAGAAAGGAACACAAACAATATACAGGAACAGTCACCTTACAGGCAATAAAATGGCACTAAATTCCTATCTTTCAATAGTTACCCTGAATGTAAATGGGCTAAATGCCCAAACAAAAGACACAGGCTATCAGTTTGGATTAAAAAACAAGACCCATCAATAGGCTGTCTGGAAAGGACTCATTTTAGATCCAAAGACACCCCCAGATTGAAAGTGAAGGGGTGGAAAACAATTTACCATGCGAATGCACACCAAAAGAAAGCTGGGGTGGCAATCCTTATATCAGACAAATTAGATTTTAAACCAAAAACTGTAATAAGAGATGAGGAAGGACAAAATATCCTACTTAAAGGGTCTATCCAACAAGAAGATCTAACAATTGTAAATATCTATGTCCCTAACATGGGAGCAACCACTTATATAAGCCAATTAATAACAAAAGCAAAGAAACACATCAAGAAGAGTACAATAATAGTGAGGGACTTTAACATCCGCCTCACTGAAATGGACAGATCATCTAAGCAAAAGATCAACAAGGAAATAAAGACGTTAAATGACACACTGGAACAAATAGACTTCACAGACATATTCAGAACATTCCATCCCAAAGCAACGAAATAATATTCTTCTCTAGTGCCCATGGAATATTCTCCAGAATATATCACATCCTAGGTCACAAATCAGTTCTCAACCGGTACCAAAAGATTGGGATTATTTCCTGTATATTTTCAGAACACAATGCTTTGAAACTAGAACTCAATCAAAAGAGGAAACTCGGAAAGAACTCAAATACATAGAGGCTAAAGAGCATCCTACTAAAGAATGAATGGGTCAACCAGGAAATTAAAGAAGAATTAAAATAATTCATGGAAACCAATGAAAATGAAAACACAACTGTTCAAAATTTGGGATACAACAAAGGAAGTCCGAAGAGGAAAGTATATAGCAATACAAGCCTTTCTCAAGAAACAGGAAAGGTCTCAAATATACAACCTAACCCTACACCTAAAGGAGCTAGAGAAAAAACAGCAAATAAAGCCTGAACCCAGAGGAGAAGAGAAAAAATCAAGATCAGAGCAGAAATCAATGAAATAGAAACCAAAAGAACAGTAGAACAGATCAACGAAACTAGGAGCTGGTTCTTTGAAAGAACGAACAAGATTCATAAACCGCTGGCCAGACTTATCAAAAAGAAAAGAGAAAGGACCCAAATCAACAAAATCATGAATGAAAGAGGAGAGATCACCACCAACACCAAAGAAATACAAACAAATATAAGAACATATTATGAGTAACTCTATGCCAGCAAATTAGATAACCTGGAAGAAATGGATGCATTCCTAGAGATGTATCAACTACCAAAATTGAACCAGGAAGAAATAGAAAACCTGAACAGACTTATAACCACTAAGGAAATTGAAGCAGTCATCAAAAATCTCCCAACAAACAAAAGCCCGGGGGCAGATGCCTTCCCAGGGGACTTCTACCAAACATTTAAAGAAAAAACTCATACCTATTCTCCTGAAACTGTTCCAAAAAATAGAAATGGAAGGAAAACTTCCAAACTCATTTTATGAGGCCACCATTACCTTGATCCCAAAACCAGACAAAGACCCCACCTAAAAGGAGAATTAGAGACCAATATCCTTGATGAACATGCATGCAAAAATTCTCACCAAAATACTAGCCAAAGGGATCCAACAGTACATTAAAAGGATTATTCACCACAACCAAGTGGGATTTATCCCAGGGCTGCAAGGTTGGTTCAACATCCACAAATCAATCAACTTGATACAATACATTAACAAAAGAAAGAATAAGAATCATATGATCCTCTCAATAGATGCAGAAAAAGCATTTGACAAAGTACAGCATTCTTTCTTGATCAAAACTCTTCAGAGTATAGGGATAGAGGGTACTTACCTCAATATCATAAAAGGCATCTATGAAAACCTTGAGCAAATATCATTCTCAATGGGGAAAAGCTGAGAGCTTTCCCCCTAAGGTCAGGAACGTGGCAGGGATATCCACTATCACCACTGTTATTCAACATAGTATTAGAAGTCCTAGCCACAGCAATCAGACAACAAAAAGAAATCAAAGGCATCCAAATCGACAAGGAGCAAGTCAAACTCTCACTCATTGTAGATGATATGATACTGTATGTGGAAAACCCAAAAGACTCCATGCCAAAACTGCTAGAACAGGAATTCAGTCAAGCCGCAGGATAGAAAATCAGTGCACAGAAATCAGTGGCATTCCTATACACCAACAACAAGACAGAAGAGAGACAATTTAAGGAGTCGATCCCATTTACAATTGCACTCAAAACCATAAGATACCTAGGAATAAATTTAACTAAAGAGGCAAAGGATCTGTACTCAGAGAACTATAAAGTACTCATGAAAGAAATTGAGGAAGACACAAAGAAAAGGAAAAACGTTCCATGCTCATGGATTGGAGGAACAAATATTGTGAAGATGTCAATGCTACCTAGAGCAATCTACACATTCAATGCAATCCCCATCAAAATACCATCCACTTTTTTCAAAGAAATGGAAAAAATAACCCTAAAATTTGTATGGAACCAGAAGAGACCCCAAATAGCCAGGGGAATGTTGAAAAAGAAAAGCAAAGCTGGCGGCATCACAATTCCAGACTCCCAGCTCTATTACAAAGCTGTCATAATCAAGACAGTATGGTACTGGCACAAAAACAGACACATAGATCAATGGAACAGAATCGAGAGCCCAGAAATGGACCCTCAACTCTATGGTCAATTAGTCTTTGACAAAGCAGGAAAGAATGTCCAATGGAAAAAAGACAGTCTCTTCAACAAATGGTGTTGGGAAATTTGGACAGCCACATGCAGAAGAATGAAACTGGACGAGTTCCTTACACCACACACAAAAATAGACTCCAAATGGTTGAAAGACCTAAACGTGAGACAGGACTCTATCAGAATCCTAAAGGAGAACACAGGCAGCAACCTCTTCAACATCAGCCGCAGCAACTTCTTCCTAGAAAAATCGCCAAAGGCAAGGGAAACAAGGGCAAAAATGAACTATTGTGATTTCATCAAGATGGCTTTTGCACAGCAAAAGAAAGAGTCAACAAAACCAAAAACAACAGACAGAATGGGAGAAAATATTTGCAAATGACATATCAGATAAAGGGCTAGTATCCAAAATCTATAAAGAACTTATCAAACTCAACACCCAAAGAACAAATAATCCAATCAAGAAATGGGCAGAAGACATGAACAGACATTTTTCCAAAGAAGACATCCAAATGGCCAACAGACACATGAAAAAGTGCTCAACATCATTGGCACCAGGGAAATCCAAATCAAAACCTCAATGAGATACCACCTCACACCAGTCAGAATGGCTAAAATTAACAAGTCAGGAAATGACGGATGTTGGCAAGGATGCGGAGAAAGGGGAAACCTCCTACACTGTTGGTGGGAATGCAACCTGGTGCAGCCATTCTGGAAAACAGTATGGAGGTGCCTCAAACAGTTGAAAATAGAGCTACCATACGATCCAATGTGTATGGAATCAGCAAAGACCCTGAATCGCAAGGAAATGTTGAAACAGAAAAACAAAGCTGGAGGCATCATGTTGCCCGATTTCAAGCTACATTACAAAGCAGTGATCACCAAGACAGCATGGTACTGGCACAAAAACAGACCTATAGACCAATGGAACAGAATAGAGAACCCAGATATGGGCCTTCAACTCTATGGTGAAATAATCTTTGACAAAGCAGGAAAAAACATGCAATGGAAAAAGGACAGTCTCTTCAATAAATGGTACTGGGAAAATTGGACAGCCACATGCAGAAGAATGAAACTCGACCATTCTCTAACACCATTCACAAAGATAAACTCAAGTGGATGAACGACCTCAATGTGAGACAGGAATCCATCAAAATCCTAGAGGAGAACATAGGCAGTAACCTCTTTGACATCACCCACAGCAAATCCTTTCAAGATACATCTCCAAAGCTAGTGAAACAAAAGCAAAAATTAAATAAACTTTTGGAACTTCATCAAGATAAAAAGCTTCTGCACAGCAAAGGAAAAAGTCAACAAAACAAAGAGGCAACCCACGGAATGGGAGAAGATATTTGCAAATGACACTACAGATAAAGGGCTGGTATCCAAGATCTATAAAGAACTTCTCAAACTCAACACCCAAAAAACAAATAATCAAATCAAAAAGTGGGCAGAAGATATGAAAGACACTTCTCTGAAGAAGACATACAAATAGCTAACAGACGCATGAAAAAATGTTCATCATCATTAGCCATCAGGGAAATTCAAATCAAATCAAAACCATATTGAGATACCGCCTTACACCAGTTGGAATGGCAAGAATGGACAGGGAAAGAAACAAATGTTGGAGAGTTTGTGGAGAAAGGGGAACCCTCTTACACTGTTGGTGGGAATGCAAGTTGGTACAGCCATTTTGGAAACAGTGTGGAGATTCCTCAAAAATTTAAAAATAGAGCTACCCTATGACCCAGCAATTGCACTACTGGGTATTTACTCCAAAGACACAGATGTAGTGAAAAGAAGGGCCATATGCACCCCAATGCTCATAGCAGCAATGTCCACAATAGCCAAACTGTGGAAAGAGCCGAGATGCCCTTCAACAGATGAATGGATAAAGAAGATGTGGTCCATAGATACAATGGAATATTACTCAGCCATCAGAAAGGATGAATACCCAACTTTTACATCAACATGGATGGGACTGGAGGAGATTATGCTAAGTGAAATAAGTCAAGCAGAGAAAGTCAATTATCATATGGTTTCACTTATTTGTGGAACATAAGGAATAACATGGAGGACACCAGGAGAAGGAAGGGAAAAATGGGGGGGGAATTGGAAGGAGAGATGAACCATGAGAGACTATGGACTCTGAGAAACAAACAGGGTTTTAGAGGGGAGGGGGAAAGGGGATTGGTTAGCCCAGTGATGGGTATTAAGGAGGGCACATACTGCATGGAGCACTGGGTGTTATACGAAAAAAATGGATCGTGGATCTCCACATCAAAAACTAATGATGTATTGTATGGTGACTAACATAACAATAAAATAAAAAAAAGAAGTGGTATATATACACAATGGAATATTATACAGCCATTAAAAAAACGAAATCTTACCCTTTGCAACGACGTGGATGGAACTGGAGGGTATTATGCTGAGCGAAATAAGTCAATCAGAGAAAGACATGTTATCTTATGACCTCACTGATAGGAATTCTTAATCTCAGGAAACAAACTGAGTGTTGCTTAGTGGTGGGGGGGTGGGAGGGATGAGGTGGCTGGGTGATAGACATTGGGGAGTGTATGTGTTATGGTGAGTGCTGTGAATTGTGTAAGACTGTTGAATCACAGACCTGTACCTCTGAAAGAAATAATACATTATATGTTAAAAAAACAAAAAGAAGGTAGCATGAAGGGAAAGATGAAGAGGGGGAAGTCAAAGGAGGAGACAAACCATG
Source organism: Zalophus californianus (assembly GCF_009762305.2). Classification (NCBI taxonomy): domain Eukaryota; kingdom Metazoa; phylum Chordata; class Mammalia; order Carnivora; family Otariidae; genus Zalophus; species Zalophus californianus. The sequence continues at coordinate 93,409,715 of NC_045602.1, forward strand.
AGAGACTATGGACTCTGAGAAACAAACTGAGGATTCTAGAGGGGAGTGGGTGGGGGGATGGGTTAGCCTGGTGATGGGAATTAAAGAGGGCACGTACTGAATGGAGCACTGGGTGTTTTACACAATGAATCATGGAACACTACATCAAAAACTAATGATGTAATGTAGGGTGATTAATATAACATAATAAAATAAAATTTTAAAAAATGGTTTGCAAAGGAGGCACATCTACTACCTTTACTGTCATGACAGGTATCACATATCCAAAGATAAATAAGCAGCTGCAGAATGCATCACAATTTTCAAAACAGCAACAAGAAGGGCATTACCATCCCATTTTACAGATGGGGAAACTAAGGCCTCAGAGGGATGAAGTAACTAGTGAAATAAATTTGAAACTGAAGTGTCCTTAAAAAGTTCATGCAATCCAAACTGTTCCCTCCTCTCCAGAGGGGCTGGGTGGTGGGTTTTCTCTGCCTGTTCCTTAAGTCTGCTCTGGTTCACGAGATTAAACCAACCAGGGCCTGATTTCCAGTCTGGTCTTCCCTGCTGTCGGCTCCCACATGCATCCAGCTCACCAGGGCACCACAGCCATAGATACAATCATTGAAGTCCCTTCCTTTCTGCATCACGAGTTATAAAGCCTTACTATTCTCTGTACTTAATTTGAGAATATTCATTCAATTTGAGTGTGTTTTTGACCTGCCAGGTCTGTGAAACAAAATAACTCCTACTGATAGCTTCTTATCAAGAGTAATTTTAAACATCCATCACCGACCACTGAATGTCAAAATAAAGGTTGAGAGAAATTCCTGTTTCCCTAAATATGTTTTCTTTTCATTCTTGCCAGAGTCGCTTCCAATCCTGAAATTACAGTGTGCCATGGAAGACCTCAGAAATTGAAGCTTCAGAAACTGCTACAAGGAGAACATACAAATCAGCCCGTGGATCCTCAAGGCCCTGGGTGAAATCACCTGTGCCGGCTGCTCGGTGGGCTCCAGGGGCTCGTTAGGATCCGGAATGGCATGAGCATGCTAGGGAGGCAGCCGTCCCTCCTAGCAATCCTGGGTAGAAATTTAGCTCTACAATAGTCATTCTGCACTTTCGTCAACATACAGACTACCCTGTATGACAATGGTTAAGCAGAAGGAAGGAGATAGAGACAAATATACATTAATAGCTCTTCCTGTTTAAACAACCCCATGATTTTCATCAGGTGGAAGTTAGAGTTGTGAGGTTTTTTTTTAGTTCATTCTATCAGCAAGTCAGCTATGAAGAATATCTGGGTGCACCTACCAACAGAGACCCAGCAAGAGATGGAGGGAGGGGAGAGAGGGGTGAGCATAGAATACCAAGCCATGCAAAGGAACTTAAATCACGGTGATGTTACTCTCTCTGCCATCTTGAAGAAAAGTCAAGTGTTCTGTGTTCCAGCAGAAGCTCTCCCAATGATCAGCCCTGGAATAGTCTGGGATTATCTTCAGACAAGACAGGAAGGAAACCCAATTATTTCAGAAAATCAACAAATATATATTAAGCACAAACCCAATGCAAGGCCATGCTTTGCCTGAAGGGATATAAAGATATGTAAGATATATAAAGATACCTGTTTTTCAGGGATTTGTCGTTGAAAGGGAATTGTGAGGAGCAGGACTCAGAAGTGGATGGTAGACACGGGCTGGCCATTCGGAGGGGCCCCGCAGCCGTCCGGAAGCTCCATTCCTGGCCTGTAATTGCTTGGGGGACAGTGGTGGGTGGAGGGTGGCCAGTAGATGGCTGTGCATCCCTTTGCAAAGGTGCCTGACTGCAGTCAACTTGCCGACCGTGAGCCACTCTGAAGGACTTCTGCACCACGCTGCAGCCGGCATTACTCATTGCTCCTACCGCATGGAGCTCACTGGTTCTGGCGAGATGTCTGTGAGGTGGAGCTCCCAGGCCAGTTTTGCGTTCCTAAGGAATGCACAACTCAGCTGGTCCATTTCTTTGCTCTATAGCAAGTCCCCCTTCTCCTGCCTGGAAAGCAAACTCGGGGCCTAAAGAGGGGAGCGGCAGCCATTCAGCAGCCACGAGGCACTAGGAATGAGTTCAGAATCAAAGAAATTGAAATAGAGGAGAGGTCCCCGGCAACCTCGACTGCCTACTTAGGACTCCTTGTTAGGAGGGGGAGCATGCAGGGAAAGCCCCCCTCATCTCTCAGCCTGCCCTCAGGTGTTATCTGCAGCACAACTCACTCCTGCCAGAGACACCAACACGCTTCAGTCGTGCAGGCAGCAGGAAAAAAGGGAGAAAGCCACTGAAGAGTCTTCCGTTGTTTTACTCCAGAGGTGACCTCAACAAGAAAAGCACCTCTCTCTTCAGCTCTAGCAACTCTGGGCCAACAGAAAAGGATTTTGCAAATTCTCAAGGCAAAAACTGGAAAAGTGGTTGGTGGCTGCAAGGTTTTGATTGCAGGTTCTGCATGTGGCGTTGAAGACCCGAGCTCAGTCTGCAGCTATGTGGTGATGTGGCTGAATCAAAGCCAGTCCTCTGATCCACTCTCCATAGCTCATCAACTGAAGTGCTTCCACCAACCTATACAGGCTGCTCGTGTGCGTCCTTCTTTTTTTATTTAATTATTATGTTATGTTAATCACCATACATTACATCATTAGTTTTTGATGTAGTGTTCCATGATTCATTGTTTGCATATAACACCCAGTGCTCCATGCAGTACATGCCCTCTTTTTTTTTAAGATTTTATTTATTTATTTATTTATTTGAGAGAGAGAGAGAGAATGAGAGATAGAAAGCACGAGAGGGAAGAGGGTCAGAGGGAGAAACAGACTCCCTGCTGAGCAGGGAGCCCGATGCGGGACTCGATCCCGGGACTCCAGGATCATGACGTGAGCCGAAGGCAGTCACTTAACCAACTGAGCCACCCAGGGACCCTCTACATGCCCTCTTTAATACTCATCACCAGGCTAACACATCCCCTCACCCCCTTGCCTCTAGAACCCTCAGTTTGTTTCTCAGAGTCCATAGTGTCTCATGGTTTATCTCCCCCTTCAATTTCCCCCTCTTCATTTTTCCCTTCACGCTACCTTCTTTTTTTTTTTAACATATAATGTATTATTTCTTTCAGAGGTACAGGTCTATGATTCAACAGTCTTACAAAATTCACAGCACTCACCATAGCACATACACTCCCCAAGTCTATCACCCAGGCATCCCATCCTTCCAACCCCCAACCACTCCAGCAACCCTGTTTGTTTCCTGAGATTAAGAATTCCTCATATCAGTGAGATCATATGATACATGTCTTTCACTAACTGACTTATTTTGCTCAGCATAATACCCTCCAGTTCCATCCACGTCATTGCAAATGGCAAGATCTCATTCCTTTTGATGGCTGCATAATATTCCATTGTGTATATATACCACTTCTTCTTTATCCATTCATCTGTCAATGGACATCTTGGCTCTTTCCACAGTTTGGCTATTGTGGACATTGCTGCTATAAACATTGGGGTGCGCGTACCCCCTCGGATCCCTACATTTATATCTTTGGGGTAAATACCCAGTAGTGCAATTGCTGGATCGTGTGGTAGCTCTATTTTCAACTGTTTGAGGAACCTCCATACTGTTTTCCAGAGTGGCTGCACCAGCTTGCATTCCCACCAACAGTGTAGGAGGGTTCCCCTTTCTCCACATCCCCGCCAACATCTGTCGTTTCCTGACTTGTTAATTTTAGCCATTCTGACGGGTGTGAGGTGGTATCTCATGGAGGTTTTGATTTGGAATTCCCTGATGCCGAGTGATGTTGAGCACTTTTTCATGTGTCTGTTGGCCATTTGGATGTCTTCTTTGGAAAAATGTCTGTTCATGTCTTCTGCCCATTTCTTGATTGGATTATGTGTTCTTTGGGTGTTGAGTTTGATAAGTTCTTTATAGATTTTGGATACTAGCCCTTTATCTGATATGTCATTTGCAAATATTTTCTCCCATTCTGTCGGTTGTCTTTTGGCTTTGTGGACTGTTTCTTTTGCTGTGCAAAAGCTTTTAATCTTGATGAAATCCCAATAGTTCATTTTTGCCCTTGCTTCCCCTGCTTTTGGCGATGTTTCTAGGAAGAAGTTGCTGTGGCTGAGGTCGAAGTGGTTGCTACCTGTGTTCTCCTTTAGGATTCTGATAGAGTCCTGTCTCACGTTTAGGTCTTTCAACCATTTGGAGTCTATTTTTGTGTGTGGTGTAAGGAACTCATCCAGTTTCATTCTTCTGCATGTGGCTGTCTAATTTTCCCAACACCATTTGTTGAAGAGACTGTCTTTTTTCCACTGGACATTCTTTCCTGCTTTGTCAAAGATGAGTTGACCAGAGAGTTGAGGGTCCATTTCTGGGCTCTCGATTCTGTTCCATTGATCATTGTGTCTGTTTTTGTGCCAGTACCATACTGTCTTGATGATGACAGCTTTGTAATAGAGCTGGAAGTCCGGAATTGTGATACCACTAGCTTTGCTTTTCTTTTTCAATATTCCTCTGGCTATTCGGGGTCTCTTCTGGTTCCATAAAAATTTTAGGGTTATTTGTTCCATTTCTTTGAAAAAAGTGGATGGTATTTTGGTGGGGATTGCATTGAATGTGTAGATTGCTCTAGGTAGCATTGACATCTTCACAATGTTGGTTCTTCCAATCCATGAGCATGGAACGTTTTCCCATTTCTTTGTGTCTTCTTCAATTTCTTTCATGAGTATTTTATAGTTCTCTGAGGACAGATCTTTGCCTCTTTGGTTAAATTTATTCCTAGGTATCTTATGGTTTTGGGTGCAATTGTAAATGGGATCGACTCCTTAATTTCTCTCTCTTCTGTCTTGTTGTTGGTGTATAGGAATGCCACTGATTTCTGTGCATTGATTTTATATCCTGCTACTTTACTGAATTCCTGTATGAGTTCTAGCAGTTTTGGGGTGGAGTCTTTTGGGTTTTCCACATTCAGTATCATATCATCTGCAAAGAGTGAGAGTTTGACTTCCTCTTTGCCAATTTGGATGCCTTTGATTTCTTTTTGTTGTCTGATTGCTGTCGGTAGGACTTCTAATACTATGTTGAATAGCAATGGTGATAATGGACATCCCTGCCACGTTCCTGACCTTAGAGGAAAAGCTCTCAGCTTTTCCCCATTGAGAATGATATTGGCTGTAGGTTTTTCATAGATGGCTTTTAGGATATTGAGGTATGAACCCTCTATCCCTATACTCTGAAGAGTTTTGATCAAGAAAGGATGCTATACTTTGTCAAATGCTTTTTCTGCATCTATTGAGAGGATCATATGATTCTTGTTCTTTATTTTATTAATTTATTGTATCACGTTGATTGATATGTGGATGTTGAACCAGCCCTGCAGCCCAGGGATAAATCCCACTGGGTCGTGGTGAATAATCCTTTTAATGTACTGTTGGATCCTATTGGCTACTATTTGGTGAGAATTTTTGCATCCATGTTCATCAAGGATATTGGTCTGTAGTTCTCCTTTTTGATGGGGTCTTTGTCTGGTTTTGGGATCAAGGTAGTGGTGGCCTCATAAAATGAGTTTGGAAGTTTTCCTTCCCTTTCTATTTTTTTGGAACAGCTTCAGGAGAATAGGTATTAATTCTTCTTTAAAAGTCTGATAGAATTCCCCTGGGAAGCCATCTGGCCCTGGGCTTTTGTTTGTTGGGAGATTTTTGATGACTGCTTCAATTTCCTTAGTGGTTATAGGTCTGTTCAGGTTTTCTATTTCTTCCTGGTTCAGTTTTGGTAATTGATACATCTATAGGAATGCACCCATTTCTTCCAGGTTATCTAATTTCTAACATACTATGTTCTTAGAATTGTTTGTATGTCTTTGGTGTTGGTTGTGATCTCTCCTCTTTCATTCATGATTTTGTTGATTTGGGTCATTTCTCTTTTCTTTTTCATAACTCTCGACAGGGGTTTATCAATCTTGTTCATTCTTTCAAAGAACCAGCTCCTAGTTTTGTTGATCTGTTCTACCGTTCTTTTGGTTTCTATTTCATTGATTTCTGCTCTGATCTTTATTATTTCTCTTCTCCTGCTGGGTTTAGGCTTTATTTGCTGTTTTTTCTCTAGCTCCTTTAGGTGTAGGGTTAGGTTGTGTATTTGAGACCTTTCTTGTTTCTTGAGAAAGACTTGTATTGCTATATACTTTCCTCTCAGAACTGCCTTTGCTGTATCCCAAAGATTTTGAACAGTTGTGTTTTCATTTTCATTGGTTTCCGTGAATTTTTTTAATTTTTCTTTAATTTCCTGGTTGACCCATTCATTCCTTAGTAGGATGCTCTTTAGCTTCCATGTATTTGAGTTCTTTCCGACTTTCCTCTGGTGATTGAGTTCTAGTTTCAAAGCACTGTGGTCTGAAAATATGCAGGGAATAATCGCAATCTTTTGGTACCGGTTGAGACCTGATTTATGACCTAGGATGTGATCAATCTGCAGAATGTTCCATGGGCACTAGAGTAGAATGTGTATTCCGTTGCTTTGGGATGGAATGTTCTGAATATGTCTGTGAAGTCCATTTGGTCCAGTGTGTCATTTAAAGTCTTTATTTCCTTGTTGATCTTTTGCTTAGATGATCTGTCCATTTCAGTGAGGGGGGTGTTAAAGTCCCCCACTATTATTGTATTGTTGTCAATGTGTTTCTTTGCTTTTGTTATTAATTGGCTTATATATTTGGCTGCTCCCATGTTCGGGGCATACATATTTACAATTGTTAGATCTTCTTGGTGGATAGACCCTTTAAGTAGGATATAGTGTCCTTCCTCATCTCTTATTACAGTCTTTGGTTTAAAATCTAATTTGTCTGATATAAGGATTGCCACCCCAGCTTTCTTTTGGTGTCCATTAGCATGGTAAATGGTTTTCCACCCCCTCACTTTCAATCTGGGGGTGTCTTTGGGTCTAAAATGAGTCTCTTGCACACAGCATATCGATGGGTATTATTTTTTAATCCAATCTCATCACCTGTGTGTTTTGATTGGGGCATTTAGCCCATTTACATTCAGGGTAACTATTGAAAGATAGGAATTTAGTGCCATTGTATTGCCTGTAAGGTGACTGTTACTGTATATTGTCTCTGTTCCTTTCTGATCTGTGCTGCTTTTTGTCTCTCTCTTTGCTTAGAGGACCCCTTTCAATATTTCTTGGAGGGCTGGTTTTGTGTTTGCAAATTCCTAATTTTTTGTTTGTCTTGGAAGCTTTTTCTCTCTCCTTCAATTTTCAATGAAAGCCTAGCTGGAGATAGTATTCTTGGCTGCATATTTTTCTCGTTTAGTGCTCTGAAGATATCATGCCAGTCCTTTCTGGCCTGCCAGGTCTCTGTGGATAGGTCTGTTGCCAATCTATTATTTCTACCATTGTAGGTTACATATCTCTCCTCCCGAGCTGCTTTCAGGATTTTCTCTTTGTCTCTGAGACTCGTAAGTTTTACTATTAGATGTCGGGGTGTTGACCTATTTTTATTGATTTTGGGAGGGGTTCTCTGTGCCTCCTGGATTTTGATGCCTGTTTCCTTCCTCACATTAGGGAAGTTCTCTGCTATTATTTGCTCCAATATACCTTCTGCCCCTCTCTCTCTTTCTTCTTCTTCTGGGATTCCAATTATTCTAATGTTGTTTCGTCTTATGGTATCAATTATCTCTCGAATTCTGCCCTCGTGATCCAGTAGTTCTTTATCTCTCTTTTTCTCAGCCTCTTTATTTTCCATCATTTGTTCTTCTATATCGCTGATTCTCTCTTCTGCCTCATTTATCCTAGCAGTTAGTGCCCCCATTTTTGATTGCACCTCATTAATAGCCTTTTTGATTTTGACTTGGTTAGATTTTAGTTCTTTTATTTTTCCAGAAAGGGTTTCTCTACTAACTTCCATGCTTTTTTTCAAGCCCAGCTAGTATCTTTAAAGTCATGATTCTGAACTCTAGGTCCAACATCATACTAATGTCCATATTGAGTAGGTCCCTCGCAGACGGTACTACCTCTTGTTCTTTTTGCTGAGGTGATTTTTTTCATCTTGTCATTTTGTCCAGAGGGGAATAGATGAATGAGAGAACAAAATGCTAACAGGTTAACAACGTCCCCAGCAAATATACTCTATACAAATCAGAAAAGACCTGAAACCAGGGGAAAAGAAAGGGAAAGAAAGAAAAAAGGAAGAGAAAAGAAAGAAAGAAAGAAAAAGAAAAAGATTAAAAACAAAAACAGAACAATACAAAAAAAAAGAATATGATCAAATATGATCAGGCTAGTGCATAGATCAGTGCCACACACTAGATTTGGGTGTATTTTGGTCTGTTAGAAAAAAGTGCCTCCTAAAATTTTAAAGGAAGAAAGACATATATGTACAAAATAAGGGTTGATACAATGAAGGGATGGAAGATGACTGTAAAGATGAAAATTATAAAAGATTTTATAAAAGGAATTGATATGATAAGAAGTTGTTTGAAAAAAGAAAGAAGAAGATTTAAAAAAAAAAGGCGGGAGAGAATGTGATCAGGCAGGAGACTAGAACAAAGCCATACACTAGTGATTTAGGGTATATTTTGATCTGTTAGAAGAAACTGTATCTCACAATTTTAAAGAGAGAACAACTTATATATATATATGCCAAAAATAAGGGTAAGTACTATGAAGGGATAAAATATGACTCTAAAAATGAAAAATAAAAAATGTTTTTTTTAAAAAAGGGATTGATAAGATGTTCGTTGAAAAAGGGAAAAAGAGAAATTAAAAAAACAGTTAAAAAATTAACTTTGAAAAACTAATGAATCATGGTAAAAAAAGCCATGAATTCTATGTGCAGTATTCCCCTAGCGCTGGAGTTCTCCCGTTCTCCTTGATCGGTAAACTTGGTCTTGGCTTGCTGGCTGTTCGTGCTGATCTTCTGGGGGAGGGGCCTGTTGCCGTGGTTCCCAAATGTCTTTGCCGGAGGCGGAATTGCCCCGCCTTTGTCAGTCCCAGCTAAGCAAGCTGCTCGGGTTTGCTCTCAGGAGCTTTTGTTCCCTGCAAGCTTTCCGTACGGCTTTGGAGGATGACAGTGAAAATGGTGGTCTCCCAATCTCTGCCCCAGAGGAGGCAAGAACTCGGGGCTCCGCTCCTCAGTGCACCCCCAAAGAAAAGCAGCCGGTCACTCCCGTGTCCCCGGTCTCCGGTCGCACTCCGTTCTCACCCGGCCTGTGACTGAGCGTTTCTATCTCTGGCACCCGACCCCTTGTGGAGTCTCCAAACCCAGCAGATCCCTGTGGTGCACTCCCACGCCACTCCTCCCGGGGGAGGAAGGGGAGTCTCCCCGGATCTGCTGCTTGTTGGGTCCCTATGGAGGAGCAGTGGCCTGACTGGGCCGCAGATCACAGTTTATGGCAACCCCAAGCTGAGAGCCCGCGCCTTGGCTCCGTCTCTGCAGCCAGCTTCCCTGCTCCGACACCTGGAGCTCTGCTGCACTCAGGCACCCCCGGTCTTTCTGCGACCCCGAGGGTCCTGAGACCACACTGTCCCGCGAGGGTTCCACCTCCCGCTTAGCCACTGGAGCGACGTCCCTCCGCGGAGCCGACTTCTAAAAGTTTCCATTTTGTGCTCCACGGCTCTATCACTTGCCAGAAGCGGCCTACGGAGGCCCCCTCCCCCGCCATCTATCCTCCCGAATATCACCTCGGATTCACTTTGCACGTCCTACCTTCTAGAAAGTGGTCGCTTCTCTGTTCAGAGAGTTGTTGCTACTCCCCTCTTCGATCTCCTGTTGAGTTCATAGGTGTTCAGAATGGTTTGATCCCTATTCAGCTGAATTCCTGAGACCAGGCGAAATCCAGGTCTCCTACTCCTCTGCCATCTTGCTCCGCTCCCCCATGTATTTTTTATTTATTTATTTATTTTTTCCTCATGGTAAGTGTACTCTTAATCCCCATTCCCCTACCCACCTCCCCTCTGGTAACCATCAGTTTGTTCTCTGTAGTTAAGGGTCTGTTTCTTGGTTTCTCTCTCTCTCTTTTTTTTCTTTACTGGCTATACTTTAAAAATTCATTTTCAGACCTTCATCAGAGGCCAGTTAAAAAAATTTATCTTACAGAGAACAAATTGGTGGTTGGCAGAGGGTAGGTAGAGGAGGGGAAAGATGAAAAGGTGAAGGGGATGAAGAGGGAAATTTTCAGTTATAAAATAAATGTCATGGGGATGACAAGTATAGCATGAGAATATAGTCAGTAATACTGTAATAACATAGTGTGCTGACAGACGGTGACTACACTTACATCAGTGTGCACTGAGTAATGTATAGAATGGTTGAATCTCTAAGTTGTACACCTAAAACAGTTGGTTATAAGATACAGCAAAGGTGATAGGATGTTACTTTCATGATTAGATTATATGAGTTTGTGACTATCTTGCCAGCAGACACTTTTCCTTACTGATTTTGACAAAGACAATTGCCATGCTGGGGAGACCCACTTGGCAAGGAACTGAGAGTGGCCTCTGGCCTATAACCAGTTAAGAAATAAGGTGTTTGGGGCACCTGGGTGGCTCAGTCAGTTGAGTGTCTGCCTTTGGCTCAGATCACGATCTCAGGGTCTTGGGACTGAGTCCTGCATTGGGCTCCCTGCTCAGTGGGGAGCCTGCTTCTCCCTCTGCCTGTCACTCCCCCTGCTTGTGCTCTCGCTTTCTCACTCTCTCTCTGTCAAATAAATAAATAAAATCTTAAAAAAAAGAAATAAGGTCCTCAGGGCAACAACCTACAAGGAACTAAATCCTACCAACAACCGTGTAAGTGAGCTGGGAAACAGATTATTCCCTGGTCAAGCCTTCAGATGAGACAGCAGCCCTGGCCCACACTTTGTTTGTAGCTTGTGAGAAAAATTGAAAGCACAGTCCAGCTGAGCCACGCCTGAATTCCTGACCCATGGAAACTGTGAGAAAATAAATGTGTTATTTCAGGCTGCTAAGTTAGTGGCAATTTGTTATGCAGCTATAGATAACTAATGTAGATTTTGGTTCCCAGAAGTGGGGTGCTGCCATAACAAATAATTAAAATGTGGGAGTGGCTTTGAAATGGGGAGTGAGCAAAAGCTGGAAGGATTTGGAGCAGCATGGTAGAAAAAGCCTAAACAGACAAGTTAGTAGAAATCTGGACTTTGAGGACACGGCCAGTGAAGGTTCTAAAGGAAGTAAGGAAATTTTTACTGGAAACTAGGGTAAGATGATCCTTGCTATGGAATGGCAGAAAGCTTAGCAAAATTATCATATGTGGTAGCACAAAAAGTATATGTCCCTGATGGACTTGGCCATCTAGTTAAAAAGCTTGCCAAGAAAAGGGCTGAAGGTCTCACCTGGTCTTCTCTTGCTGTTTTATGGCAAAAGTGAGAAGAATGAGAGAAGTTGAGAGAAAGACATTATCAAAAACATTCTTTATTGTTGTCTCCCACTGGCCTTGCAAGCTTTATTCACTGGGAGAAATCCTTCCCTACCATAGGCAGAAATCTGGCCTGACTTTCCGCTCATTCTTAGGGAGCAGAAGTCTTAGGATCACGTTAAGCCACTAACATAGTCTTAGTGTCAGAAATCAGCATACTCAGTCCAAGATATCAATCAGAGCCTTTGCTTAGGTAACCACAGGCTTTTGCCCACCTTTCTCCTGCTTCATCTGCCTGTCTTCAGGGAAGGGTGTGAGTGGCCTCAGTTCTCTCTGCCCATCTATACTCACCTCCTCCTCCACATACTGGGTGCTGTTTTGGACCCACGCTCCCTCTCCTCATACACAGGTGTGAGTGTGGCAAGGGGCAAAGCCACCAACAATTCTTGCTCAGCTAGTGGCTTCTCCCTTCCATCTGGCAAATGTTAATTTGAACTTCCTCTTCTCAGTCCTTGCTTGAGTTCTTGGAGATTCCCAGTTCTTTGGAGGCCCCCACTTCCATCCTTCTGCCCTGCATTTTCCTTGGTTCAGGCAGAGACATCATAACCTTGGTGACCCTTGAAATTTCTTCCTCAGCCTCTAGGAATCCAGACGTGGCTATAGGTGCATTTTGCACATGACTGATAAAACTGAAGCCCCAACGCCTATCACCACACAGAACATTAACATTTATTAAGTGAATTTTCACCACTCCTGAGATTCTAGCATAATTTTTCTTCATCACTTTATTAATAGGATAAGCTATATGGATAGATTTTGTATCACTCTCCATAAAGTGAGATTGACCCATGACATTTACTTTTAAATCAAATCAGCCATAGTTTACCTATGTCACTGGTTGTTTCAAAGAACCAGTACCTAGGTTTATTTTTTAATATGATTGGTTTTCTGTTCTCTGATTCACTTATTTCTGATTTTCTCTTTTTAGTTCCACCCTTCTGCTTTATTTAGATGTTTTGTTGCTCTGTTATTTTTAACTTCTTGAATGGAATACTCAATTTGTTTGTTTTTATTCTTTTTTAAAATGAAAGTGTTTACTAAAGAAAAAATAAACAAACAGATTCTTAAATATCGAGTACAAACTGGTGGTTTCCAGACAGAAAGTTGGTGGGAGGATAGGGGAAATATAGAAAGGGGGTTAAGAGTACGCTTATCTTGATGAGCACTGAGAAATGTATGAAATTGTTGAATCATTATATTGTAGACCTGAAACTAATATGACACTATATGTTAATTATACTTGAAGTTAAAAATAAATAAATAAAAGACAGGAAAAAAAGGACAAAAGAAAGGAAAAGGGATGGAGGAAGGAAGAAGAGAGGAAGAAAAGAAATTTCATAGCTTAGAAGGGCCTAGAAGACATGACCACCTCTACTGCCCGCATCATGGTTTCTTTTTTTTTAAGAATTTTTTAAAAATTATTCATTTGAGACAGACTGAGAGCAAGGCAGCAGGAGCAGTGGGGAGAGGCAGAAGGAGAGGGAGAAGCAGACTCCCTGCTGAGCAGGGAGCCTCCTGTGGGGCTCGATCCCAGGACCTGGAGATCATGACCTGAGCTGAAGGCAGATGCTTAACCATCCGAGCCACCCAGGCATGCATCTTGGTTTCTAAATGCCATTCCTCACTGAAAGGACCCAGCGTTCCTTATAGAAATGGTCAATTCCTGGGGCACCTGGCTGGCTCAGAAAGTAGAGCAGTAGAGTGTGCAACTCTTGGTCTTGGGGTTGTGAGTTTGAGCCCCCATGGTAGGTGTAGAGATTACTTACAAATAAAACCTTAAAAAAAAAAAAAGAAATGGTCAATTCCATGGAAAGTACAAGATAAATCTAGAATACCTTGTTGTGCCAGAACACACAAAGAAATGCTCAAAAAATGATGGAATGGGTCAAAAAGACACAGGAGCCAGCTTGAAGGAGCAACCACTGGGAGAATCTATGACAATCTGAGGATCAAAATAATAATGATAGTAATAGCTTATAATGATAATGATAGTAACAGCTCTGAATAAAATAATCCATGAGCCCATACTGACATGACTTAATTATTTCTATCTTGGGAAAAGTCAAATTAAGTAATTAGAACTTCTAGAATGACAAAAAAAAAAAAAACCCTCTGAAAAAGGCCCTTTGGGTAGCTGGACTAAGTTCCAAGCACCAAGAAGGCAAAGCTGTGTTTTTCATCCTCAAAGAAGTCTTCCTGAAGGGAAAAGTATGGACTGAAGTCAACTATGTCTCTAGGAAGAGGTCCATTGACGACAGAGCTTTGGGCTCACACCTCAGGCTGGCCCACCACATCTCTGTAGGGGGTGGGTACTTGGGAAGAATTCATTTCACCACATATGATGCCTACACACAAAATCCAGAATATGCTGGCAGTACCCTTGCCTCTGTCTGCTGTGATATTAGTTTTCTATTGCTATGTAATAAATTATCACAAACATAGCTATTTAAACAAGACAAATTTAACCTAAGTATGGATTGGCTGGGTCCCCTGATCAGGGGCTCACCGCAAGGTATCATCCTGGGGCTGCAATTCTCATTTGAGGTTTGGTGTCCTCTTCCAAATTCATTAGCAGAATTCACTCCCTTGTGGTTTTAGGGCTGACATTTCTGGCCAAGGACCCATCTCAACTCTTAGAGACTACTTAGGGTTCCTCGCCAAGTGGTTCATAGGGAGTTCCTAACACGGCTTTTGCCTTCCTTCTTGAACAACAGGAAAGCTTCTCTCTAATGCTTCACCTTCTTTTAAAGGGCTCACCTAGTTAGGTCTAGCCCACCCAGATAATCTTCCCTGTGATACAACTGATAGTAAACCAATCACAGGAGAGACATCCCACCATATGCACAGTCCTGCCCATATTCAGGGGGAGGAATCATCCAGAGGTGTACATCAGGGCAGCTGGAATTTGGGTGGTCTCCTCAGAATTCTACCTACCACAACCTCTGGTGACAAGGGAAAGTCAGCCAGGAATTCAGTTTCACTGTGGTTTCTCCCCAGTGGCTTATCTCCTAAAACCTAAGTATTTTGTTTAAATTAAAAAAAAAAGCAATAGCACCTGTGGTAATTTACCCTAAGAATGGAATTAAAAAATACACACTACCGTATGTGCAAAACCATGGCTGCAATGTTGGTTATAAAAGTGGAAAATTGGAACCAACTAAAATATCTGTCAGCAGGGTGCCAGTGGAACAAGAGATGGAACATCTCTTTCAATGCCAGATCTATATTTACTGATGGAAAGATCCTAGAGGTCTAGTCAAATATAAAAGTGGCTTACAGAGCAGTGGAAACAGAATAACCCCATTTGTTTTATTTATACATATTTCCTTATATCTATGCATTTAAAAGCTAAGAAAAATATCTATCACACTGTCAATGGTTGTAATCTCTATGGGGTAAGATTACAGGGGTGCCTTCACCTTTTACTTTGTGCTTTTGCATTATTTAAATTGCTTTCAACAAGCATTTGATTTGCTTATAATCAGCAGCAAAAAAAAAAGGCGCTATTTCACTTTGAGAGAAGAGTAGGGAATTTTAGGGAAGGATATTATTTTCTTTGTCCGTCACTAACATTACGATCCAACTTTTTTCTCTCCATCTTCAACTTTTCATACCATCTTGTCAAACAATACTAAATTGAGTGTCCTTTAGGAAAAGAAAACTTGAGGGGCACCTGGGTGGTTCAGTCATTAAGCATCTGCCTTCAGCTCAGGTCACAACCTCACATGGGGCGCTCTGCTCAGCAGGAGGCCTGCTTCTCCCACTCCCCCTCCTTGTGTTCCTTCTCTTGCTGTGTCTCTGTCAAATAAAGAAATAAATAATCTTGAAAAGAAAATCTGAGTTTCTTGCTGATGAGTGTCAGGTCCCTGAAGTATATCAAATTTGTGCAACTCTAGGACATGTGGAATAATCTGAACACAAACTAAAAGACCATAATATATTTTTCTAGAACAATATGGTGATAATCACAAGCTAAACCAAAATCATTTATGTACTACAAATGTATTACTTGCTTATCAGTTTCTGATTCATTTACTTTGGAAATTTGCTTATTCCTTCTGTTAAAACATTGCTAAAACCATCAGCCAGTTCATCTTTAAGAAAATGCACACCAGTTCTCGTGTCATATTGATTTCTCAATGTGTCATTATGGTTAAGTTATTCTACACCAAACAATGCTAATACTCTGAAATAATAATAGACTTCAGACTTGCTGGAGTATTAGCTTCCAACACGTGGCTATCTTTGCATGTTAAGAATTAATACAACCTGCCAGGAGCTTCTCATCAGCTTGCTTCCCAAGCTCTCACGCACAGGCTGCGTGCTTGTCAGTCAGACCTGTTTCAACCAGACAATTTTGCAGAGTAGTCATAGTTTGGAAATAAATTTTAAAATATATGGTCTTCACATATGCAGATGGCCGCTGTAAGCAACAGAAACCCAAGACCTGGGCCCACGGTGCAGTCCGCCAGGAAGATCCTAACAGGCAGCTGGAATAGTCCCACGCTGCAGGTGCTGCCCTTAAGTCAGCCATTAAGGGTCATTATGTAAATCATGGTTTCTGACAAATCTCAGCTGTCCTCAATTCCTCTGAAGTTCCTTCCTCCTCTGAAGAGGAGTCACACTTGACTCTACCAAGATGGTAGAGTCTTTTGTTGGGAGACACAATCCCTTGTTTAACTGCAGCAGTCCACACGCTGTCCGTGACAGTTCAGTTTGCCATTCAGCCAGACTGTAAAATAACAATAGCACCAGAGCACCATCTGTCCCCACCAAGTGTGTGTGTTCTGTGGCTCTGCTCGGCTCACTGAGGAAGATGGGGCAGGGGGAGCATGGTGTCTTGGCTTCTATTTGGTTTCTGAGTGGCTTGACACTAGGATGTTGTGCCAGGTAGTTGTGTGGCATGATGAGCCATTTTGGAACATGGCGAATCACCTATCTGTGTTTGTGCCCAGAACAAACACACCATTTTCACCTGAAATAACTTAGTCTGAGTGAGTTTAGACCTAGCCAAGGGCTGTGTTTAGTCCTGGTGAAAGGAGCTACTTCCCAGAGAAGTCAGAGACTCATTCAGAGAACCCCTTCCTTTAGGTGTTGTTGCTCTTCATAGAGATCCCCACCTTCATGACAAGCAGGAACAAGAGCA
Organism: Zalophus californianus; assembly: GCF_009762305.2. Classification (NCBI taxonomy): domain Eukaryota; kingdom Metazoa; phylum Chordata; class Mammalia; order Carnivora; family Otariidae; genus Zalophus; species Zalophus californianus. The sequence goes on from NC_045602.1 coordinate 93,426,286, forward strand.
AACATCTGGCCCACTTTAGAAACAATTCAAGAGCCAACAGGTCTCCAGGGTTCTCAGGCTGGCTGGTCTTCTCCCGGTTTTCTTTAAAGAAACATGTGTGAGCCAGCAGACGTCATGCAGTGAGGGAGAATGAATTCCATAAAACATGCATCCATATCCTCATTTGAAAATGGCAAAGATAGGCATTTCAATGATTATGTAGTTTTTTTTTAAAAGGTAATCTAGGTACCCCCACCTAACTTTCCAGATGGAAAAAAAGATGAAAATCAAGAGTATAAAGTATGTGAAAATTAAATTTTTAGTTTCTTTGGTTCTTGCAGTTTGAAACAACCAGGAGCAGGTTTGACACCTTCCCAGACAGCTTATGTTTCATCATAAAAATTCACACAAATTGGGCGCCTGGGTGGCTCAATCGTTAAGCGTCTGCCTTCGGCTCAGGTCATGATTCCAGGGTCCTGGGATCGAGTCCCACATCGGGCTCCTTGCTCAGCAGGAAGCCTGCTTCTCCCTCTCCCACTCCCCCTGCTTGTGTTCCTGCTCTCGCTATGTCTCTCTCTGTCAAATAAATAAATAAAATCTTTAAAAAAAATTCACACAAATTTTGCCCTCTATTCCATGATATATCTGTATTTTTCATATTAAAAAAATAATGTTACCAACATTTTAACATCAGGGGAAAGAGGGGACCCCTTAACTATTTTGTTGCATAGCTGGCGACAAGTCCCATTTATACATATCTTTGGGTTTTGGAAAGCTGACTGCTGTCAAAGATGGCTGGCACTCCTATCAGAGTTGGCATTCAGGCACTTTTTATTCTCTGGGCATTGCTATGTTTTGAGAATCCAAACTTACTTACAAATGTTACGTTAAAATAATCCTCCAGGAAAATGCATGTGTGTATAACCACACACACAGGTACATGCACGCTGCACTGCACTCCAAAAACAACATCCGCACCCCGTTGAAAAGCCTGCCAATAACTGACAACAGGGAGCGGCAATCGAGTTACAGATAAGTGAGCTCAAACCAAACAGACCATATTGATCTCAGATCACACCTAATTATGCGATTGCCATCAGCCTGTCTTCTGGTACTGTCACTTCCTTTACCTCATGGCATTTTTTTCTGGTGCCTCCAATCCAATCGGATTCTTCCCACAGTATCATTATCTAAGCCCCCTGCTTTCAAATAAATACCTCTCCCTTGGGTTCTTCACTGTTCCCAGCATCTCATATATGAGTCTGGCCCATCTTCTCAAGTCCCCTTGCTCCCTGCCCCAGTGTCACATCCATCCCGTGTTCCCTTGGTCCAGAGGATTCTCCACAACTGGAGAACTCATCAGCACCTGAGCATAAGCCTGATGGAATCTCAGCCACCACCACCATCCTGAGATCCTCTTCTTTTGGGGAGAACTTAAGAAACTGCTTTGGAAGGGCAGTGAAAGTCCTTGCCATCTTTTATCTAACCAGCAAAAATACGGTAGGGTTGGCTATCACAGGACAATTGCCAGGAGGTGTGGATGGTGGTTAGCACCTACCTTCCTCTCCTGTAGATGCCCCAACCCACTGTCTGTGGTTGATAAATGCTGGTCTAGGCAACAAAGACAGGGAAAGTGTGCCTGGCATTGTCATGAGAAGGAGGGAAAGACAGGTCTTTTCAAATGCTACTTAGAGATGTTTGGGACAGTTGAAGATCTAACTATCCACCTCTTTTAAGATCCACTTTCTCCCGGAGCTACCTCACTGACTAGCAGGTGGATGGAGACTTAGACAAATGCCTTAGATTGGCACCATGTTTAAAGATGTTAAAGGAAGCCTTTTAACTCAGAAATTCTTCTTCTAGGAAACTATTCTAAATAAATATTCTCCTATTAGGTTGAAGATTGGTACATTCAAGGCTTTTTTTTTTTTTTTTTGGTGTGTTACTTAACACAGTGAAAATGGGGAAACAACTCAATGTCCATCACTTGGAGATACATTAAATAAATTGTGATGTGTTGATATGGTAGAATGTTATGTAGCCATGAAGAAGAATGAAGGAAAGACAGGCAAAGATCTCCAGGGTATACTGGCAAATGGAAAAAGGCAGACAGAGCAATACGTATAGTATGGTATAATACATGCCTAGTATATAGATATAACACATAGGAATATATGTACATCATACGTGTAAATATAGCCCCAGTGCTACCCACATGGGGTTTCACACAAATTAGAAAAGCCATCCACCTTCAAAGCACTTTACTTCCATCTGTTGGAGAAAATGTTATAATAAATTTTAAAATCTAAAAAACTCCAAATTGAAAAAGGCATTTTCCTTCTAAGACCATTTGGAAAATGATATCCTAAGTGATAGTCCTGACTCCAGCAGAACATTAATTCTTTAAATTTTTTATTGTTATGTTAATCACCATACATTACATCATTAGTTTTTGGTGCAGTGTTCCATGATTCATTGTTTGTTCATAACACCCAGTGCTCCATGCAGAACGTGCCCTCCTCAATACCCATCACCAGGCTAACCCATCCCCCGCCCCCCTCCCCTCTAGAACCCTCAGTTTGTTTTTCAGAGTCCATCATCTCTCATGGTTTATCTCCCCCTCCGATTTCCCCTGCTTCGTTCTTGCCCTCCTGCTATCTTCTTTTTTTTTTCCTTAACATATATTTCATTATTTGTTTCAGAGGTACAGATCTGTGATTCAACAGTCTTGCACAATTCACAGCGCTCACCATAGCACATACCCTCTCCAATGTCTATCACCCAGTCACCCCATCCCTCCCACCCCACCTCCACTCCAGCAACCTTCAGTTTGTTTCCTCCAGCAGAACATTAATTGACTGGAATTGGACTAATCAGAACCCCAGCCAGTTCTCCACATGCCACCATCAAAGGGATGTAGTTGTTCAGAGCAGGGTTGTGAAAATCTACTCCCCACTCCAGTTGGAACCCACGCTGCCCCCTAGTGATAGAGCACCATCTGACCACCCCCACACACTATTGTTTCCTACAACAAGACAACTCCAGAGCTTTACAAACCCTAGAACACTTCTTAAAATGCTCCATTACCTTTAGTACACTTTGACCACTTTGGCAGAATTTAGACAAATACATTCTAGAAATACTTCCAACTACCAAATGAAACCAAAAAAAAAATCACATTAGTTCTAAATTAAGTTTTAAGTGTTATAACCATAAACACCTCATTCCTTAAGCATTTATTAAAATTTAAAATTGCAGTGATGTAGGCTAGAAGGGAATAAATGAATATATGGTTCCAACTCCACTAATAATTTACAGTTTGGGTCCCCAAAAAACTTTTGAAAAAAAAAACCCTGAGCATATCAAAAAGCAGGGGATATTGGTGAACCTCCCATCATCTTCACTCATGAAAAACAGTAAGTAGATTTTAAAGATTCATCATTGATAAAGCACCACACAGGTTTCCTTTTTCGCCTTGTCTCACACTTATGCCATCCAAGATTCTTCAGACATCATTTTCTGAATCAGTATTTATTACCCACCCTGGAGGAAAAGGCCATAGGAACACATTTCAATATTTATCAGCATTCATTGTTGGAACATCTTGTCACCTCCACGTCCTCACGCTGCCCAAAACGAGTTTCCTTTCATTATGTCTGACTGTACCAGAGGTGGACAGCCCCCCTCTCCCTGCTGGTGGTCTTTTATAGAGTACTTGAAAACTGCTGTTTCCGTTGCTCCCCCAGGAAAGAAACACCATATTACAGGGAATATGGATAAATTGTAAGATTTCTGAGTATCCTCCAAAGCCTAAGGTGGGAAGAGTAAGCCCCCTCCACCCTCCATAACACAAGTAAGAAGCATCTGTCACATCTGGCTGGAATAAATAGTACTGGATGTTCTCCTGGACAAATGGTCCCTGCAAATCCCAAGGGATGATCTACATGTGCATCCCTTTTGGAGTCTATCAATATTGATGCTGTGCTTACGAAACAAGTCATCACCAACCACAGTCTCTCTTTTCCCCTCTAGTCACCATATGTAAATACTTCTGTGACTCTAAGTGTGGGGTTTTCAGAAAACAGTATATCTAACTCTCTCTTCATGCATAGTAAGCATCCGTTTCTGCCGTGAAGAGGCCTCTGGGAGGTAGTACAAGACCGTCATCATAGTTTTTCCACATGAAAACCTTGGCCCTCCACCTAAACGAACTTCCAGTTTTGCAGACTTGGGCCAAGAGAAAAGGTGTGTTCAACATCTGGCTACAAACAACTCTACTGCTCTAACAATGAAGTGGTATTTCCCCCAGGATGGAAACATGTGCTGGGGAGAATAAACAAACCTCTGAATGCTATCTGTAACAGCTCCATCTGCTGGTTCCCAGATAATGTTACAGATCTGACAGGTGGACATCGATCATATTGATCCAATAATAAACAGTGCTTTATAATAGAAATCTTGTCGTCTTTCTTCTCAATCCATCCAGAACTGCTCCTGCCCCAGACACCAGCCAGCATACACAAACAGCAACTGGGGATGCTAAAACAGAGTGTAGAGATTGCTTTGGAAGACAATCTGGCTAAATACAAAACTCTTCAGAATAAAGGATGTGACAAAAGGACAGTCCTGCCCTTTGTGGTGTTAGACAACACAAGTTCCTCTTTTGTTCCTTGGGTTTCCATCCCCTAAGAAGCAAGTAGTGACACTTGCAACTCAGGTCAAAGTGATGGTAAGAGGATTATAGTAATGAGGCCGTGCTTGGTATGCTGTGAGCTCCTAAAAGCCATGAGTCATATAAAGATCAAGGCATTATAATTACATCTTAATATTCACTGACAGTTATTAGAAATGCCTAAAATCTCCCATTAATTCAGTGAGAATTAGATGTCTACCAGAGTTAGATGCTACGATATTAAAAAAATAGGGGTGGATAAAAAAGATGTGACAGAGCAATAGTAGACAGAGCTCAAATATACAAAGTTCATAGTCGCTTCATCAGCAGAAAGAATAGTCTTAGGTAACTTGCTTGTTCTTCCTAAGCTATTTAATATATACATGCCCACTCTCCTAATGAGAATGCCATTCCACATTATTTTCATCCTTTTAAAAGTCATATACTTCAAATGTCAGATGCCCACCATCAACTGCACACCCAACTCCAAAGCCATTATACTTAGAGGCAGGTGCTTGACGCAGACTAAACTTTGGCATTACAGGGTATGTATGGCTTGGGGCTTTGGAGCCTCCACGATCTTCATCATGCCTGCCCTAAACTCATTCCAGGTATTACAGGTTGAACCGTGTCCTCTAAAAAAGGGTATATTGGAATCCAAACCCACAGTACCTTCTGAATGTGGCCTTCTTTAGAGATGGGTTCTTTACAGAAGTAATCAATTTAAAATGAGGTCACAAGGGTGAGCCCTAATTCCATGACTGGTTTTCTTATAAAAAGGGGAAATTTGGGAACATGGACAGGCACGGGCAGAGAGAACACAATGTGAAGAGATACCAGAAGAAGGAGGCCATCTGCAAGCCAAGGAGAAAGACGTGGAGCAGAACCGTCCCTCACCACCCTCAGAGGGAGCCATCCCTGCTGACATCTTAATTTTAGACTTCTCTCTAGAACCGTGAGACAATAAATTTCTATCATTTAAGCCACCTAGTTTGGGATATTTGTTACTGTAGTCCTAGCAAACTAAGACATACAAAATCTAAGTAAAACCAATGAGCTTGTTAATTGATGGATTGATTGGTTGGTTGGTTAATCAACAGAATGATTTTAGAAGAAACAAGGCAAGAGTCATTCTGTTTCCTCTATGCAGAATGGAATGCCTGGGATAAATGGAAAATACCATTTCCTCTGAAGGGAAATCCTCACAATATAAAAAGTTCATATGCAAACAATTTTAAATCTTAAGCCCAACAAGATTCATAAATTCTCAGATGATCTTTAAACTGACAAGAGAAAAAAGGAAACTTTTTCCTCATTGCCAAGTCCTTTATCAAATTCACTTCCATGATGCTTCCCATTGAAATTGAAAACTGTCAAAGAATCACTGAGATTTATGATGAGTTGTTTCTTTCCCCAACAGCAACATCAGCATCGGTTAAGATTTGACAACCATAATCTAGATGACAATTTTGTGATTGGGTCCGAATGTAATTTGTTCTTCCTTCACTGCTGTAATTGTCCAGACCTTATCACTGACTTTATTGTGATATCAGCCATGATACCTTTTTTTCCCAAAAGATCTCCCAAAGAGCTAAACTCACCAGCTTCAGATAAATATTAACTTCTCTAAGAAAACCCTAGAGGGCTCGAAAGCAACCTCCTAATTCAGCCGATGGATTACCCATCACCTATGGAAAGTGCTCAGGATGGGGAAAGTATAACCCAGTATAATTTCCTATCTTCATTCTTTTCTTCCTAACAAGTGAACATGTCAGGGAGTCGGTGACCGTGAATCCAGAATAATTAGAGGAAATGTCAATTCACTCACTCCCCATGTCTCATTCTAAGTGTTTTACTTCCAGTATTGCAGTGGGGCCAGATGCTTTCAAGGAAAATCTAAGCCAAATGTTTCTTCTCCAGGTTGTGCAAGCCCAAGCAATATGCCCTCCCTTGGCATTCCCTTCCTTAGTGGGGACCTCATAACCCCCAGGAGAGATACAGGACAAAGAAGTAAGACAAAGCATTGATGATGACAAAAAAAAAAAAAAAAAACCTACAGAGAACCCACTGTGATAAAAGCTAAACATCCTCACCCTCTAAGCGACCTTGAGCCTGTCCCCCCTTAACCACAGGATTCGATTCAACCCAGTCCTATTACTGTCTAGTGACTTCCTGTCCATAAGAGAAATACACCATGGAGATACACCCCCCAACCAGGATCCAAAGAATCAGGCCTCCCTTATCCTTAAAATACAATACTTCTCTAAACCAGTGTTACCTGAAAGTGACACGATCTTCCATCTCAAACTGCCAGTCTTCTGTTGCATCCTGTTTCTGGAAAACAATAAAACAATCTATGAATCTGTTGTTTATTTAGTCTTGAATGCCAGCAGCCAAGACAGTGTCCCTCATTGCCACCAACAGAATGGACCATGGATTAAAGAGAAAGAAAATATTACAAGGGGAAAAATTTTAAGAGAGAAAGGAACGGAGGAGAAAAACCTTCTGGGTAAGGAAACACCCTCCAGAATTTCTCCAGTTATCATTCAGTGACAAAGTCATGTGCCATGATATGTGTGATGGTCAAGAGCATGGCTTCTGGGGTCAGATAGACCTAGATTGGAATCCCAGTGTTTCTATAACCAGAGCTCGTAATAATGATGGTAATTGAAGTGAGAAGTTAGAGAGTGCCTGACACATTCAGGCACCTGCAGACTCTGTTTTTTACGTACACTGTCTCAGCCCATTCTCACAGCAGACTAAGAATAGGTTCTCTCATGATCTCCATTTTACTCTGGGGGGAAATGAGGCACAAAGAAGTTAAGTAATTTGCCCCAGGTCACAAGGAAGAGAAGAAATTTATGTCCATGCACTCTGACTCCAAAATCTATGTGTAAACTCCTTAAATATCAGGTTCCTTATCTTTAAAATAAAGGTAATAATTGCTGTTCCCTAATGCATGAGGTTATTGTGGGAATTAATGAAATTATACATATAAAGGATGTTAGCAGAGTGCCAGGGACATAGCAAGTGTTCAATAAAATATGTACTATTAAGATCCAATCCCCATACTGGCTAGAAGTTAAATGGTAACTACTTCAAGTGGCGCAAAACGGTAGTTGATTTGCATTTTATAGCTCCTCTCATTCTCTTCTAAGAATTAGCTCAATGTAAAGCATGGCTTACCCTAAATTTGCGTGGTTCTTGGAATCCAATATCCCTATTTGGAAAAAAGGCAATCCTGGCCTTAAAAATATCAGCAGGCCTCTTAATTCATTTCAGAGAATCAGAGACCAAGATGAGCAATATTGCACTATGTCAAAGTACACGGCAAGCCTAGGTTTACTCTAGGAGGATTAAAGACTTAGGGATCTTGTGTATCCAGCCTCAACAGGGCTCATTTTACCCAAAACAAGTTCCTTGATTTTCCTCTCATCTACAAACAACTGGATATTTTTATGGGCTGCAAATGGCATTATGTTGGCCACATGTATTTATCTTATAGGAAGTATATCCAGTGTCTGATTCAGAAGTCGTAGTTATAAAAAAGAATATTTACTAGGAATGACCAGGGAGTGGTCCAGGGCCAATACTAGGAACGAGGAAGGACAAGATTTGGGGCAGAGGACACAGCATTGTGTGGCATTGTGTGGCTGTAGCTGCTAAGAAACTTAGCTCAAGACTTTCCACAAACACTCATGATCCTGGGGCAGAATTGTCAACATTGGTTAATTAGGGGGGTGTTATGATTAATTTTGTGTGTCAGTTTGGCTGGGTCACAGTGCCCAGACATGTAGTCGAATATTATTTCTGTGATGGTGTTTTTGAATGAAATTAATATCTAAATCAGTGGACTTTGAGTACAGCAGATTACCCTCCATAATGTGGGTGAGCCTCATCCAATCAGTTGAAGGCATGAATAGAACAAAAGATTTGTATCCCTCCCCAGCACAAGAAGGAATTCTCCAGAAGCACCTGTGTGGCTTCGTCAGTTGGGCATCTGACTCAATTTCGGTTCAGGTCATGATCTCAGGGTTGTGAGATCAAGCCCACCTCTCGTTCCACCACCCAGCGGGGAGTCTGCTTGAGCTTCTCTCACTCCTCTCCCTCTGCCCCTCCTCAATGCACACACACTCTCTCTCTCACTCCAAAATAAATAAATAAATATTAAAAAAAAAAAACAAAAGAAGGAATTATCCAACCTGATGATCTTCAGACTTGAAATGCAACATCAGCTCTTCCCTGGGTCTCCAGCTTGTCAACTCGCTCTGCACATTCTGGATTTGTCAGTCTCTATAGTCACATGAACCAATTCCTTAAAATCAATCTCTTTTGTCTTGTTTTAATGCTGGGATACTTGAGTTATGTTGAGTATTTTGATTGGTTTTAATCCGTAAATGCATTTGAACTTCCTGAAACTGTGGAATATGAGCTTTTTTCTGTAGTTGGTGATGAGCCATTCATTGTTGGTCAGAAATATATACAGAAGTCTTCCATGATAACTTGGGTTACTGAGAACCACAAATTCTTCAGGTTCATGGGCTCCTTTCAGTTCCTCAGCATTTTCTATGTCTGACCTTTCCCTCAGCACTTTCTAGTACACTGCTTGCCATGGAAAATTTGGATAACTCAAGCATCAAAAGAATGGTGTTAATTGATTGTAACATATTAAAGTTTTTAATTCCACAAGTCCATGATGGGGACCGAGGGAAAGGAAGCTCTTCTTTACAGAAAAATGCCAGCAAGTACACATAGGAAGAGCAATGGAATTCAAGCAATGGATTCTAAAACCCAGTGGATGGAGATTATTGGGTAATATGGGGAATATTTACACAGTGACAAAGAATACTGAAAAAATACAAAAGTATTTCTTATTCCTCAGATTAATTACTAATCATTTACTAATTCACATGGGACAATCTAAAGATCATCACCTTAACCAAGTGATCAAATTTAGCCTCACTAATAGAGGGATTAGCTTCCTAATGAGATGGAATGTGACATGCCACATATGTGATGTTCCCAATCCAGCCTCAGATCTAGCATCCAGCTTATGGCTGTGTGGAGAGCAAGGGAAATGACACCAGGAGAAAACAGTCTGGCCAATCCAGAATGGGGGTCATATTCTACAAACAGCCTGGGTTCTTTAAAGGTTGATGGCAGAAAGAAGAAAAAAAAGGAAGAAGAAGAAAAAAGTTGATGGCAGAAAGGAGGGAAGGAAGGAAGGAAAAAACAAGGACTGTTGTAAATTAAGAGCATAAGGACATTTAAAAAAATCTTTAAAAAAAATCAAATGCAGTAAGCGGCACGTGAACCTTGAGTAGGTCCTGGGTTGGGGCAAAATTGATTAGCATTTTGTTTTGGGTAAAATTTGAGAAATTTGAGTATGGAATGAATATCAGATAAGTTATAGAACTATTACTGATTTTCTAAAGCTTGGCAATGGTGTTGTAATTATGTGGAAGAATGTGTGTTCTTAGGGCACCTGGGTGGCCCAGTTGGTTAAGCTCTGCCTTTGGCTCAGGTCATAATCTCAGGGTCCTGGGATCAAGCCCCACATCAGGCTCCCTGCTCAGTAGGGAGTCTGCTTCTCCCTCTCCCTCTGCCTCTCCCCCCTTGTTTGTGTTGTCTCTCTCTCTCATAAATACATACATACATACATACATACATAAAATCTTAAAAAAAAGAATGTGTGTTCTTAGGAGACACATACTAAATACTCAGGGGAAAAGTGTCATGATGTCTACAGCCTTAATGCCAAATAGTTTAATACAAAGAAAATGCCTTTACATAGAGTGATAAAGCATATGTGGCAAAATGTTAACAATTGTTGAATCAAGGTAGAGGGTGTACAAATGTTCCATCAGTACTTTTTCAATGTTTCTGCTTGAAAATACTCAGAAAAGGGGGCAAGGAATGAAAAATAGCTTTCAGTATTACTCTTATCCCATTTCCTTCCTAGCTTTTAGTCCAGCACCTTCTAGCCCTGATGGAAAAGACGAAGAGGAGGAGGAGGAGGAGGAGGAGGAAGAGGAAGAAGAAGAGGAGGAGGAGGAGGAGGAGGAGAAGGAGGAGGAGGAGGAGAAGGAGAAGAAGAAGAAGATGAGGAAGAGGAAGAAGAAGAAAGAAGAAGAATAGTAGGGGGAAAATGGGGGATGCTGTTGGTATTTTTAAACAGCTTTATGGAGATATTAAGAGATTGAGACATACCATACAATTTGCCCAATTTAACGTGTACAAGTCAATGGCTTTTAAGTATAATCATAGAGTTGTGTGACCATCTCTCCACAGTCATTACCCCAGAAAGAAACCTCCCACCCTTTAGCTATCATTCTTCAGCCTCCCCAGGGTCCCCAACCCTAGGCAACCACTAATCTAGTTTTTATCTCTAGATGCATCTGATTGTTACTTCTTAAAGATTTGTCACAGGTTGCCAAGGAATCTTGGCCGCTGGCAATGCTTTAACAAAATGATCTGTGTCCTGAGGCATTTGCTCACCCAGGTTCTCTGCAAGAGAGAAGAGGGAGCTGATACCATTCTCAGCCTCTGGGGGCCCAAGAGCCTTATAAGACCAGGCCTTCTGCCTTCTGGCTCTGCTATGGAGTGCACTGGAGGAAAAGAAGTGGGTCTGCTTCCAAATAAAGTGGACCAGGATTTCACGTTAGATGAGCTCGGTTGACTCTTTCACTGGCCTAGGGCAGGTGGAAGGGCATTGCCCATCTGCAGAGTCTCCCCCACACCTCATTTGTATTCTGATGATATCTGCAGATGCGCAGAGCTTCCTGACAGCCCCCCCACACCATGGTCAGGCATGGTGGTCACTGACTTTCCTCCATCTCTCACATCCATGGAGCTACCCTGGCCACCAGGCATGATGCCCAGGTGAAGCACAAGCAAGGCACCTGCCTTCCTTGATTGGCTGGACTGCATAGTGGCCCAGGCAGCTGTAAAGAGCAAGGAACTCTCTCTGGGAGAACGATGGTAGAACTCTTCTTGAGACAATGCAATTATATCCCAGTTCAATTCAAAACAGTCTAAAATTTTTGTTTGGGTTGATTTTTACTTGTAAGTACCAAGAACTGCTCACTCCCAGAGGGTAACAACCCAAGCACCTTGAACCTGATGATAACCTTTGGAGAACTTCATGGAGAAAGGTTTTTCCAGTGTGAAAAGTTCATGAATTTTTAGTCCATGGATAGAACAGCAATGTCTCTGAAGTAATACTAGTATAAAAGACTATGGAACTAAGAAAAGACACTGCATGGAATCTGTTTAGGTCTGAAGATGTTTAAGTGTATCAAGTTTAGCACTGGATTGCTAGATAAGCCAATAAAAGGCCAAGTGAGTTGTATCTAAACAGTTTCATTTAAATCTTGCTCCCCACTGCATCTCTTTTGTAATTATTGTTTGTTTGTTTTCCTTTTTTTTTTTAAGAGTTTATTTATTTATTTGACAGAGAGAGACACAGCAAGAGAGGGAACACAAGCAGGGGGAGTGGGAGAGGGAGAAGCAGGCTTCCCGCTGAGCAGGGAGCCTGATGCGGGCCAATCCCAGGACTCTGGGATCATGACCTGAGCTGAAGGCAGACATTTAACGACTGAGCCACCCAGGCACCTCTCTTTTGTAATAGATTTTTATGATTATTACCTAGCTGATGCCCTGGTACATTTGCTATATTTAACTAGGGTTTCCTAAATGGAGAATGATAAAAAGACTGATTTGATGTAGTCTTTGCTCACATCTCTCAGTTTTCCACCCTGAGACCCCCACAGACTCCCTAAGCTCACAGTGTGCATCTCTGTTCACTGTGTAGCAGGTGTCAGCGATATGGGCAGGGGAAACCCACGAGCCTCTCTCCAGGGCACTTCCTAGACAGAGATCCATTCCCATAAGGACCACAAATGTGAAGGTCTGCCTTCAAATCCCCTTGTCCAATTTTGGGCATGAAGCAATATTTTCACCCAAAGAAGCTATTCATCGGTGATCCCAGAGTTTACATTTGGAGGTAATTTATACACTCTAGATATGGGGTCTTAACCATAAACAAAGACTTAAAATCCCAGAAAAAAATGAATGAAATGCAGTAGTAATTTTCCAAAATTACACTCTAGATTTGGGGTCTTAACCATAAATAAAGACTTAAAATCCCAGAAAAAAAGAATGAAATGCAGTAGTAATTTTCCAAGATCAACAACTCCCACAGGCTTGAGTGTGGCCCCAGATTTCTCTACAGTAACTAAAGACTTCTGGTAGCTCACTCTACCACCCAGAAGAGCACACCTGGAGAGGCACTGTTTGTGCTTGGTACTTAAGGTTAAGAGCTTCATTTTATAGCTCCTTTTTGTACCTGTTGAATGGGTTCCTCCTCCCCAGCCCCACCCCATATCCATTCTCCCCTTCTCTCCCACCCTCTTCCTACAGCATCATTTTTCCATCCTTAACTGCCACCTAAGGACAGTTATCCAGTGAACACAGACCCAAGGTAACTTGTAATAGTGAAGTCAAATGCTTATGTTTTTCCCTGCAGTAGGGCAACATTTTCATCTCTTATTTTCCTTGGCCAGATGGAAGATGTCATTCAGGGAACCCCAGGTGTTTTGAAGATGAAAAGGAAGGTAGGGGGCCTGGCTCAGTGCTTATTAACCACAGAGAGAATTTGGTTCACTTCAAGAAATAGTAAAATAATGGCACAGGAGAGACAATGACTCTTAATGAATTCATGTGAGTAAAGTGTAAGGTGACCAGTCTGGGGACATGCAGTCCCGAGGCCTCCTTCTGGAAGAGACAAAACAAAACAATTGTTTTCTATTACTACACAGTATTTACCTCCCTCTCGTGAAGCACATAGGGCGGCTCCAATTTCATGTCCAATGCCAGGATTGCCTCTGTCTGAGTGCCTTGGCTCCCATTTAATTTAAATAAGGTGGGTGACATCTGACACTGGAGTCCACAGTCGGGCTTGAGGTAGGACTAATCTCAGGTGTTCCCTCAACCAGGTGAACTGTTCCATTTCCAACTCTGCTCCCTTCAAAAACATCCTCCCTTGGGAGCCAGGAGGCCCCCTACCCTCAAATTCCACAGGGCTGAACATCTTCAGCTTTTAAATACCACCTTCCTGATCAGACCAAAGTCCCATGGAACGCATCACCCGCCTGGAAAATAAAACAGCCTCCCAGGCCCTGTGAGGAAAAAAAAAGAAAGGAAACAAAAACTACGGAAATAAATCCCAGAGGCTGCCTCTAATCCTGGACAGGTGGCACCTTGGCACAAGTGCACTGAAATCACTTTCTTCCTAGGCTGCAGGGAGCTGGATCCCTTTCCCAGAAAGACCAACACCCCTCAATCTGGAGGGGGAAAGCGTCCTGGGGGTGGAGCCTGGAGCCCAGGGCCAGAGGTCTGTGACCTCCCGCGAAGTCGTGCTATCGGCCTTCGGTCGGCGTATCTAATGTAAACGCTGTTTCACACATAAATAACGTGCCACATCTGGCCCTTCGGTTTTATGGCGTCTTAGCGACCGAGCAATTTATAGATGGCGACCTTGTTAACCAGCAGCCAAGCTCGCCAGGCGCTGCAGGGTCCAAGGCACCGCTGGGACCGAAGAGGAGCGAGAGAGAGGAGAGTCCCGGGGTCCCAATCTCCAGCTCAGAGGGGCGCTAAGGAAAGAGAACCTACCCGCCCGTTTGGGGGGATGGGGGCCGAGGCAAGGTGGCAGCCCCCTCCCCCAAGCCGGCCATGTGGCAGCTGAAAGAGCCATCGAAGCCCAAGTGTGTTTGCGCTCATACCCAATTTATTACCGCTGAACATATGGCCAATATTTTGACTCACGTCAGTCCGGCAAGGAAAACAAACAGAGCGCGCGCGGCGCGGGGGAGCTGCCCCCTCCGCAGAGGCTGCGCTGCAGCCGCACTACCCAGAGCCGGGAGGGTGGGGCCGCCGGGCCGGGAGCCGGGGCCGGGAGGGGGAGCGCTCGCCGGCTGGCCGCGCCGCGCCACTGCCCGAGCGCCCGCCACTCCGCAGCTCAGGATAAAGAGCGGCCGGGGACCTGCGCGCTCGCCTAGCCCCGGCCCCCGCGACGCGGCCGCACTCCAGGTAAGCCTCCTGCTAGCGCGCGGGGCCGGCGTACTGGGGGGCTCGAGGAACCCGGCGGAGCCCGCGAGCCGCGGCGGAGCCCGCGTCGCCCCTCGCTGTCAGGCGCGGGCCTCCGCACCGCTGGGGTTCGGAACGCTCTCCGGGCACGGTCCCTGCGGCGGACCAAGGGAGAGGGGTCTCGGGTCACTCCCGTCCCCGCCAAGCTGTGCCAGGCTTTGGGTCCTCCGCGCGCCCTCTGGAGCGCCCCTCCCTCTCGCGGCGCCCTACTCGGCTGGGTCCCCTAGCCGCGGAGTCCGGAAGCAGCAGGTGGGCAAGTGCTGGGCGTCTGAAGTCCTCCGATTCCGCTGGTCCTGGGGGGCTGGGGCACTGGGGGAGGGGCCGGTCCCGCCCGTCGCGCCCGCGGATGGGAAAAGTTTTACCTGCCGCGGAGGCCAGGTGCTCCCGCCGCCGCGCGCTTTTCCGCGGGGACGCGGAAACGGGACTGCCCCGGGGGGCTGGGCAGGTGCGCGGCCGGGAGGAGGCGAGGAGGAGGGCCGCAGTGTTGTTCTCAGCCCCGCCCGGGAGGACGCGCGGTGGGGGAGGGGCGCTTCGAAGGGGGGGTCCGGGTAGGTGGAGGGCTAGATAAAGACGCGCCTTGAACTGCTGCGGGGCTGTTGCCGCGGCGCCGGGGAGTGGGAGGAGGAGAGGGCGCGCAGGGCTCCTCGCCAGCCCCCTCCCCACTGCCGGGTGCCGGATGCTCCGGGGCTGCCCTGGCTGCTCTAAGGGAGGGCGCGCCTCTGCACCCACCTCCGCCCGGTGAGCGTCCCCCTGTGCGCCGTGGGTGTTCGGGACTGGGGGCTAAGTCCGAGGCAGAAGTCCGGAAGGTAATTTGGAGGTGGCGCCTAGTGGAGAAAGGGGTTCTCCTCCCGCGGAACCGGGCCTAGAGGTGGAGGGTCTAGGAGCAGGAGGAGGGTAAGTGGTGGGAGTCGCAGGCAGGAAGGTCCAGGGCTGGGGGCCCGACCAGTGGTCGGGGGTCGCAGGGGAGGCGGCCTAAGCTTGGACTTTGAGGGGGCCGGTGTCGCCCAGGTACCAGACAGTTCTCATTTGCGTCAGTAGAGATCGCCAGAGGATCAGAAATGAGCCTCGGTGGGGTCTGCTGAGGTCCTGGTTTCCCAGGGGCGCCCCCTCGGCTCCCAACCCCTTTCCCCAACGCAAGGAGCAAGGAGCCCTTTGGCGCACCTCTCGCGCTTTCTCCACTTTGGTGGCCCTGGGGGGTAGAAAGGGGGCGTTGCGTCTGGAGGAGGGTCGCGGACCTCTGGTGCTCAGATTGGAGACCTGAGAGGGAGATCCCCAGGACGCCCCCCCTCTAATGCCCGAGGGCCCCGCAGGTCTGTTCCTCGTCCCGCCCGGCCCCAGCCCTTCTCGGCACAAGCGAGAACTTGGCTTCCCCGCGCAGGCGATGACCACATTTCACATCAGCCCGCCTGACCCAGCGTTAAGTGCTGAATACTAACCCGTTAGAAGAGGCCGCTTGGTGTTCGAAGTCTTGTGGTAATGATTTTGTCACGTGCTAAGAAGTGAATTCAGATAAGAACATGCTTTCAGCGCCGTGTTTCCTTGAGAAACCCAAATCTCCTGCATTGAAATCGCCCTTATCGGGGGAAGGTCGGGCTTGGCTGGACAAACGTTCCTGAAGGCAACACTGACGCTGTGTAATCTCATTGTAACATATTTAATCATCAGAGCAGCGCGAACGAATAAAGCAAAGGGGTTCGCCCCGGGGGGACGTGGCGTTTGGTTCCCCCAATAAACCAGTGACAATGGATTGGCTGGGACAGGCTCATTTGGCCCAAGGGGGGCTTAGAGCCGCGTTTTTAAAGAAAATATTGGAGAGAGGCCGGTTCCATTTTGTAGCGTGCCCCGAGCCACATTTCGTGTTCAATTTAACATCCATGAAAGTTAAACGGCTTTTCTCGCCTTTTATTTTATTGGATGCATTTTCAAAGATCTCATTAAAGTGCATTTATCAAAGTCCTAACATATGTCCTAGGGGTCTACGCCCACACAATGAGGCTGATTAATAGGAAGAGAAATCCTAATTTCTATTACAATTTATGTCCTCGAGAGATAGCTGCCTTTCCTTCCTTCTTTCTTTTTCTTTTTCTTTCTTTATTTCATTCATTCTTTTTTTTTTTTTGAGGCTGATAATTGGGAAATTGTTGTATATTTCACCTTGAAAAAAGGATAGGGGAAGGTAGTTCACTGAGATGCCTGCTAGCTGCACCACAATTAATTGCAGGAGAAATCCAGGCTCCAGGTGCCAAGATCGGGTCTTCTCTCCATGGTTTCTCAGAGTGGCTACCGAGATGGGGGAGGGGTTTTCCCCAGACACAGAATCTGAGCTCCTTCTCTGGGCCGGGAAAACTTATCTGCCCAACACCTTCCTGGTGACTTGGAAGGTTTGTCCTTCTGGGAGGCACCCACTCATTCTTCCCTTTCTGGGTCAGTTTTAAGGGTTAACACAATATTAACCAAAGAAAGAAAAAAACTCACCTTATACTTGAACCCCAAGTGGACTGAGATCTTCTTTCCGTTCACACTAGCCCCACTTTCTGGTCCAGCTGGTCCAATAGAACCAGAATCTCTGGTTCTCTTGTGCCAGAGATTTGCCCCTATCGTGGCCTGGCCTCAGAAAGTTGCACACGGACAGGGCTTTGGGCCTCCCCAACACAGGCTGCAAGGACTCACTTTCCTTCTCCTGGGAGCAGAAGGCGATGCCAGTTGGTGCTTGGACCCACCGGAGACAAGCCTGACTTTCTGGTTGGGAAAGGTCCCCGCTTGGAGTGGTACCCCGGGCCACACTCCTCGATTTCTTTCATCCAGACACCAGAGCCGACACCCGCTTCCTGAAGCCCCTGTTCCCCAACCTGATATCGAAGCCACAATCGGGGCCGCTTTGGCGGTGAGCATCTTAAAGGTGAGCGTCTTTATCACCAGGCTCAGAGACCAGACTGGGCGACATTTTCCTTCCCCATTGATTTCGAGTGCACGCCACGCTCCGAGTCTCCAACCCGCGATAAAATAAACCTTCCCCCTCCGACAAAACCTTTGTGTCCGCGCCGCTAATCCTCGCTGGAGCAGGAAGGTGCAACGCGCTTTGTTTCGGGAGTGAATGAAGACAAACGCTTGCACCTTGGCGCTAACCAGACAATAAATTAATCCACTTGAAGGTTGTTATCCGAGATGGGATGTGCGGGGGACTGAGAGCTCAGCCACATACTGTACCAGGGAAGGGGTTTCTTTTCAACCTCTTTTCATTCCAAAAAAGAAGAAAAGAAGAAAAGCAATGAAGTCAAACAAATCAGTGTTTCCAAATAAAGAGGAAAGGCCTTGTATTTTTAATGATTGGAGGCGCTTTTGTGGGTGGGGAGGGCGAGGGATGCCACCGAGGGCTGCGGACGCTTTGGGTTCCTCAAGGCCGGCCCCCTTTGGAGCTGCCTGCAAGGCATTCCCCAGGACTTTTTCTGCCCTAAACTCCCCTGGAGGACGTACCTAACCAGCAAGCTTTCACCAGCCCGAAAGGGGAAGGATGTGAGGAGAAGCGCCTCCCGAGAGGCCCTCAAGCCCAGAACGGAGATGGAGAGGTGTGGGGCGGGGCCGAATACCACCCCAGAACGCCCACTTCATCCACCGCCACCTCAAGCCAGGCCCCCGTGCATGGGGTGTACCCAGGCCTCTCCTCACTTTCCAAAAGTATCTCCCTTTCTTGCCGTGTTTGCTGCCGTTTCAACCTCACCCCTCCCCCCAACAGGGGGCGTAAAGCGGCAGTGTGAGGAAAATGAAAAGCTGGGACGCAGGGAGCACCAGGGCAGCCCCCTGCTCCGGAGCTCCGAAAAGGCGCTCGTGTTTGAGCTACCTGAGAAAGTAAACAGGTAAACACTGGGCCAGCTTGGAGGGCCACTTGTCCTGGAGTGGGACCACTTAGGCTGTGTACATTCACCTCCCCTCCTGGGCCGCCGGCGATTGTTCAGCACCACCACCACCACCACTCCCCCGCCCCCCGCCCGGCCGCTCTCTCCAGCCGCCTGCGCTTCCAACCCCTCCGGAACCTAGAGCGGCGGAGAGGCGATTAGCCGCCTGAGAAGGCTCCCAAAGGAGGTTCTCTCTAGACTCCGGGGAGAAAGATTCCCTTCCTTCTCTCCTCCACCTCCCCCCTGCCCGCAACTCCCTTTGCACCTATACTAAAGGTGGGAAGAAGGAATACAGAGTTCGTCGAGATGTGTAGGGCACCTGTAACCCCAACGTTGAGAATAAAGACCAGGGACAGGGAACCTCTAGCTGCTCCGGTGACCCTGGCAGGGGTGCTAGGTGGTGTTGCACACCAAAGACAGCCAGACTTGTCTAGGGCCTAGAACAAGCTGCAATCAAACTTCCAGCATCCATCTCAACTTCTTCCCCAAGTTTGCAGCCGCAGAAGGCCCATGGCAGAACACTCATGAGCTCCCTCGCGCCCAGAGAGCTTAAAGTCCCAACGCAAACATGATGGAACCAGGACTTTTATCTTCTCCTGGCTGCTAGATGGAACCTGAAGATAATTTACTAAAGAGTCCCGAGCTGAGGGAGACTAGAGCACATCCAGGCAGAGCTGAAACTGGTGCAAGGTGACACTGGTTGTTTAGAACTGACAGGGTGGGGATGGCGGGGACATTAATAAAGGACTCTAGAGATGGGGCAGGGGTGCAGAGTTGGGTCCGGAGCTTTCTGGGTACGTGGGTTCTCAGTGAACAGGAGATCCCCGGCTGGAAAAGGCTGGGCTGTGGTGCTCCTAGAGAGACCTCTTGAGGAGTCCTCGGAATGCAATCACCTGTTTAATTTGTGTGGAAAGGTGCATTTGGAGCTAGTCCCCTGGCTCTTCCCGGCTGCATGAAAATCGGGAAGAACCTGGAGCGTGCTTTGGCACAGGACTTGCCCCTGGCCGCCAGCTGGTCCCGCGCCGGCCTCCCAGCATCCGCAGGCCACTCCTGGGGGACTTGCATTTTATGATCTTCCTCTAACAAGCAGAGTTTCTCCCCTTCAATTATGAGCCTCCCAGCGGTCTCCCTGTGCCTTTTCAATTGCAAATGTCAGCGCTTTGGAAGCGGACGCGGGAACCACACGGGCAACGAAACGATGGGAAAATGGACTGGCGAGGTCCCAGGAGAGAGACCCTGAGCACAGCGGACCAGGCTCCGCTGGGCGCAGAGCGCCCAGCTGGAGGCAAGGCGGAGGCTCCCGAGATCAAGGGAAGGAAGGAAAAATGCAAACGCAAGGTGGAGATGGAAGAGGGAGCTGATACCCAGGCATTGGCCTGTGCTGGCAGGCAAAGTGTGGCCCTACAAGTGCTCCTGGAAGGGGACTCTGTGACCTGAGGCATGTAAGGTCTCTGGCTAGTTGAGACCAAGGGGAAGACACGGTGGGGAACTGAGCTGGGAATGACCTGGGGGCCTCCTTCTCCAGGAGCCGTGGTCAGCTCTCCCTCTCTGTGATGAATTCCCAGGAGTCTGGATTCTGTAGGAAAACAGTTGTCTCTCAGGTGCTATGCCCACCGAGGAGGCTCCCAGGGAGAGGGGAGGGGCAGCTGCTGATGAGATCTTGGGAGAAAGGCCCTCTATGTTGGGGAAGGGAGGGAGACGTGAATGGAGCTAGGTGGTTCCAAGGTGAGGAATTGAGCAAACTCTAAGAAGACATCTGGAGGTGATCCCACCCACCCACCAAAGATGGCTCTGAGGATATGCAAAAAGGGACACTTCTTGCCAAAAGACAATTTTTCACCCAACCCAAGAACTGACCTGTCCCAACCAGACTCCTTTCTGGCTCTTCCCCATCCCTGGAGGCTGCTCTGGTCCCCAAGATACCCTCCCCCCTTGGGCAAGAAGAATAAGGGGAGGGACCACAGGAGGGACTTTTCTGCAAGGCTTGGGTTGAGGAACTTTTTCTTGCCAGTTATTTATTTAGTAGTGGACTAACAATGGCTGGGGCAGGCCCAGCCTGCCCCGTTTCCAAACTTGGCCTGCCACCCGCCCCTGGAGAACCAACTTCCCTCCTCGTACAGGGCAGGGAGCTCCCACGTGAAAGGGGGGGGCAATGGGGAGAGAGGCTGAGAAAGACAGAGACTGGAGAGAGAGAGAGAAGGAAAAAGCACGAAAAGTAATGGGTTCGAGGAACACGATTCAAACCAGTCTCTAATTCTTGCAGGGAAAAAAAGAGGAAGGAGGGGGAGAAAGGAGAAAATAAAAAGTAGGAGGAGAAAGAGAGGAATGGGGAGCGTCGACATGAAGGGGTTTCCTTAATATTGTGGACGGATTCAGAAATGAATGAAGAGATAGTCCATTGAAAAGGGTTGAACGCCATGACAACTAGGAACAGCCTTAGATTTATTCCAAACAGTTAGGACACGTTGAAAGAGAGCGTCAATCATGTATTATTTCGCCACTGAAATAAATGCAAAAACCGAGCGGGGACAAAGGCTTCCAACGGGAGCGGGACATTTGTCTACATTTCGCTCATTGTCCGCAGCTTAGCAATCGGTTTGTATTTGTGTTTGCCCGGGTCCGACCACCCAGGACGCGCCGACGAGGGGCTCGCTCTAACCTGGGCCATTGTCACCCACGTCACATACTGGGGGTGAGGCAGCCAGGGCTGCAGAAAGCCGCTGAGCGGCTCGGGGAGAGGCGCCCTCACCGGGCGCTGGCAACCCGGGGGCGACAGGGCGCGGCGGCGGCCGCAGCTGTGCGCGGAGAGGACTGCGCTCCCGCGCGCTCCGCTCTGCGGGCTCTGGGGCAGCCCCGGCTAAGGGCGGGGGGAGGGCGAGACGCGCGGCCTCTTCTGCCCCTCCCCGCCACCAACCCCCAACACCACCCGGCAAAGCACTTTCCTGGGACGGATGGGAGCATCAGGTAGCAAACTTTCCCCTCACCCACTACCCCCCCCAAAAAAAAACTGGGAAGAGGGGCGGGAAGTACAGCTTGGACTTCTCCCCAGCGTCTAGGAGAAGATGCTGTCCCAGGAAAGTTCAGTTCCCAGGCTGGTGAGAGGTTGGGAACTTCACACAAACCTAATGCAAGCTGGGAGCCTGGAGCAAGTGCTCCGATCGCGCCCCTGGGGCAACCAAAAGGAGACGAAATTTAAGGATTTGCTTGGGAAAAGAAAACTCCGAGGAAAACACAGCACCATCCGCCTGCCATGCGACACCCCTCCCCTGCGGCTTTCGGGGTCCTAACCCGGGCTGGATGCAGCGCCCCTGTCCCCCCTCACCCGTCTCCTCTTCCTTCCTGCTGCCCCACCGCTGCTGGAAGCTGGAGAGGGAGGGGGCTGGAGATCGAGGCATAATAAGGGGCAGGAAGGGCGCCGGGCCGTCTGTCCTTTCTTCCACGCAGAGAACGCGGCCCGCGGAGCCCAGAGGCGGCGGGGCAGCGGACAGAACCCGGCCCAAGTTAGTTCCCCCCCCCCCCCCCCCCCCCCCCCCCCCCCCCCCCCCCCCCCCCCCCCCCCCCCCCCCCCCCCCCCCCCCCCCCCCCCCCCGGCTCCCTGGGCCGCCCGCAAAGCAGCAAGTGAACTGCGCAGTCCTTCCCGGAGGCTTAGAAATGGAAGGGGGTTGGGGAGAGAGAGGCGGAGTGAAGGAAATAAATAAGTCTTTAGCAAATAAAGGGTGGCTGGGGGGGGTGGGGTCGTTTGGTGGTGGCTCCGGCCGGCCCCGAGCCGATCCCTCTCCTGGGTTTCGGGCTCTTTCGGCGTTAACTAGAATCAATTACTTGCCTTGTCATTTCTAGTACTCATCCTTAAGCCTCAACCAAAATATTGACCTAGGAGGCTTACAGAAGTTGGGCTCTTGCCATTTGAACCGGATCTTGTTTAGGGAACCACCAGCGATGAGGAGGAGAGATTTCCGCGGCTCAGCCTTCGCCCCCTCCCCCTTTTCCAAAGGCGCCACAAATCGCCAATTTTCCGGCTTGCTGGGGGCGGGCGCACGGGGGGGGGGAGGTAGGAACCGGTGAATGTTAAGGAGGAATTTTTTTTTTTTTTTTTTTGCTCCTCTTGGTTTCTGTTTTGTTTTCTCTCCTCCACCCCTGCTTCTTAAAGATGCAATTTGTTAAAACGGCCTTTTCAAGTGTGTGGACTCGCGAGCGACGCGGTGGTCCTTTGTATGTAAATACTGGGTAAAAAAGGCTCGCCCCGTCTTTGCAATTAATTGACACGTTACACCTCTCATCTTGCTCTAGAGGGCCGTTGGCTGGGAGCGCGGAGCTCCCCAAAACCCACAATTTCACATCTGCAAATACTGTCTTCATCCACTTGACTCCCAAGACCCGCCCACACGTGTCCAACCTTTGCGTTTTAATGTCTCCCCCCCTTTTTTCCACCCTTCTCTCGCTCCCCCTCCCTCCCTCTCTCTTTCCCTCCCTCTTTCTCCCCCTCTTCTCCCCCCCCCCCCAGGTTCGTGAGTGGAGCCCAGCCTTATATGGACTGATCGCTCGGGCAATGGCCCATTTTTTCCTCGCCACCAGCCGCCACCGCGCGCCGAGCGGCCGCCGGAGCCCGAGCTGACGCCTCCTTGGCACCCCTCCTGGAGTTACAAACTAGGGCCCGGCCCGCAGCGCTCGGCGCGCAGGCCGCCCATTCCCTGCGTCCATTTCCGCGTGGTTTCAGAGAAGATACAGGCGCTGCGTTTGGGCTTTTGCCCCCCCCCTTCCTCAGAGTTTCTTTCTCTTTTTTAAAATAATAATTATCTCAATAATTAAAGCCCACCCCACTCCTCCCCTCCCCCATCCCTCCCCCCATACCCCCTCCCCGCCCCAACTGGGGAGCGCCACGAATTGACCAAGTGAAGCTACAACTTTGCGGCATAAATTGCGGGGTCCCGAGCCATGTCGCTGACCAACACAAAGACGGGGTTTTCGGTCAAGGACATCTTGGACCTGCCGGACACCAACGACGAGGAGGGCTCGGTGGCCGAAGGGCCGGAGGAGGAGAGCGAGGGGCCGGAGCCCGCCAAGAGGACCGGGCCGCTAGGGCAGGGCACTCTGGACACCGTGCAGAGCCTGCCCCTGAAGAACCCCTTCTACGACAGCAGCGACAACCCATATACGCGCTGGCTGGCCAGCACCGAGGGCCTCCCGTACTCCCGTAAGTAGCGAAACTTGGCCGCCGCGGCCGTGGCGCCTCTCTTCCTGTGGCCGAAGCCGGGTCTGGACGCTGGGGGAGAAAGGGGAAGGAGCCATATAAACTCGATCCCTCGCCCTGCTCCTCTGGAAAGATTTTTAACACTTGTTAATGATGCCCTAACTCTTTCCTCCTCTTCATCCCCCCCCCCACCGGAAAAAGACGTGGTCTCAGATATTTTTTCAAAGCAAGAAATTAGTAAAAAGAGGGGGAGGGGAATACCTCCCAAGGGCTGCTTACAGATGTCAACCCAGGACTGATGGCTCCGGTCGGAAACCACCCCCCCACACACACACACCCTACCCCGACAGCCAGGAGGGACTGGCCTGGAGCACTGGAGCGAGCCAGCAAGCCTCGGGGTACGGGTAGAGGGTGGGGGAGGCTCCCGGTAGCTTGGGTATAAATAGCTCACCCTGCCCCCTGCACGATCATAGAGGACGCTTTGTGCGGTGCGGAGGGTGTCGAGAAAGTCCGAAAGCAAAAACGAAAGCCCCCAAAAACCTGCCTTAAATGGCCGAGCCGATCAATGCCGGGATTGTGGGGTTTTTCTTTTAAAAATCTGCCCACGTCCCTCCGGAGAGGAAACTGCTTAAGGGGGCCGGAGCCCTTAACCCGCAATGATCTTCTCTGCGCGCCACTCCCCCCCAAATACGCACCCACACTGTGCGAACCCCTAGAAACGCGAGCCCAGAACCCCCATTCCTGTCGTTTCTCCTCTTTCCTATGGGGGAAACCAACGGTTTTGTTGCGCATGGAGCAGGGCGGGGGCCAAGGCGAAGGCAGTGGGGCCGGGCTGCGGGGCGCGAAGGGCCGAAGGCGCACGGAGGATCCGGGGCGCGCAGAGTCTGGCCCTGCCGGCGCGCGGCCTCCAGGCGCCTGACGCGCTTCTCTCTCCCCCAGTGCACGGGCTGGCGGCCGGCGCGCGCCCCAGGACTCAAGCTCCAAGTCCCCGGAGCCCTCGGCCGACGAGTCACCGGACAATGACAAGGAGACCCCGGGCGGCGGGGGGGACGCGGGCAAGAAGCGGAAGCGGCGGGTGCTTTTCTCCAAGGCGCAGACCTATGAGCTGGAGCGGCGCTTCCGGCAGCAGCGGTACCTGTCAGCGCCCGAGCGGGAGCACCTGGCCAGCCTCATCCGCCTCACGCCCACGCAGGTCAAGATCTGGTTCCAGAACCACCGCTACAAGATGAAGCGCGCCCGGGCCGAGAAAGGTATGGAGGTGACGCCCCTACCCTCGCCGCGCCGTGTGGCCGTGCCCGTTTTGGTCAGGGACGGCAAACCGTGCCACGCGCTCAAAGCCCAGGACCTGGCAGCCGCCACTTTCCAGGCGGGCATCCCCTTTTCGGCCTACAGCGCGCAGTCTCTGCAGCACATGCAGTACAACGCCCAGTACAGCTCCGCCAGCACCCCCCAGTACCCGACAGCACACCCGCTGGTCCAGGCCCAGCAGTGGACTTGGTGAGCGCCGCCCCTCCGAGACTCGCGGCCCTAGGCTCAGGCCCCACCCCGGCGGCGGCGGCAGCGAGGAGGACTCGGTCCTTACGGTGGCTATTATTATTATTATAATTATTATTATGGAGTCGAGTTGACTCTTGGCTCCGTTGGGGAGGCGCCGGGAGGTTGCCTGAGCCTCCCTGGAGTGACAGATTCCAGCTCTGCCCCATCCCTCTCTCCTTCTGAACCTTTGGAGAGGGCTGAACTATAAGCCGTGTTTACAGAATGTTTGCTCAGCTTCGCTTCTTTGCCTCTCCGCGGGGGGACGAAATCGTCCCAGCGTTAACGTCCTCACTTGAGAACGAGAAAAAGACCAACACATCCCCCCGTCCGGCTTTTGTGAATTTTGTAAAATATGTTTGTGTGAGTAGCGATATTGTCAGCCGTCTTCTTCTAAAGCAAGTGGAGAACACTTTAAAAATATAGAGATTTTTTCTCCTTTTTTAAAATAAGAAAATGCTAAATATTTATGGCCATGTAAACGTTCTGACGACTGGTGGCAGATTTCGCTTTTCGTTGTAAATATCGGTGGTGATTGTTGCCAAAATGATCTTCAGTCCGGGCCTGTTCCCCCACGGGGCCCAATTCTTTTCTTTGTGGTTTGTTTGGTTTGCTTATGTTTGGGTACCCCTGTTTTCTTTTCCTTTTATATTTTGTTCAGTGCAGACATTTCTCAAATATGAAAAAGGAAAAAAAATGTGTAGGCGAGAAGCCCCCTGCCCCCCTCCGGGTCCTGAGCCCTGGAACTTGGAGCTCAGCGGTTCCGTGCGGTTCCCCAAGAGCGCCGGGCGCTGAAAGCTTTCGATTTTTTAAACAAGAATTTTAATAAAAATCCTGTGTTTAAAAAAACCAAGCCCGACCCTCCCGTTTGTCTTACTTTGTCGCCCTGCGCCGGGCCTGAGGTCTGGGGCAAGGACCCCGGCCAGGCCGCTTGCTCCCTCACCAGCGCTTCCCTTCCGGGCGGGGGACTAGGGGTGCCCGGGCCGCTGAAGAGGCTCCCCGAACAGGCCTAGCCCGGGCGGACCGACCAGGCCCCGCGCCTCGGATCCCGGGCTGGGGCGGGAGCGCTTGGCCTCGGGCCTTCGAGCTGTCGACCCGAAGTCCGAGGTCGCCCGCCCTCTCCCGGGCCTCTCTCCTGGCCTCGCGCGCTGTCTGAATCAGGGGCCGCAGCCTTCTGGCTTTGGGAGGAAAAGTGACTTTAGAAAATGCCAAGGCGAAGGGAACAAGCCCCCCTCGCTCGCCCAAATCTATGAGTGGCTCCTTCAGCCTGAGAAGCTGTTGAAGCCACTACACTCGATGACTTTCACTTTGTTGCATTTGATTTACCTCGCGCGGAGAAGGGGGGTGGGGACGCTGAGGTTGAGACTGGTCGTCTTTCTCTCTACTCCCCACCCCCTTTTCAAAATCCGCCGACTGGAGGCGGCCTGGGAGACCGCTCTGAGACCAGGGCGCCGAGCAGAGGAGGGAGGCGGGTTTTGGGGTGCTCGAAGCTTTGGCAATGATGTGGAACGCAAAGACCGGGGCGCAGTGGAGGAAGGGGGGCTGCTGCAGCTTCCTCTAGGCTCTTTGGCCCGGGAGAGCCTGCGAGCAGGAGTCAGTGACAATCCCTACAAACGCAACCTTCCCTCCTCCCTTCCGCCCCCGTCTTTTCTGGGTTTCCAGCCCCCAAACCCCAGGCTGGATCCCATGCCTCCTCCCCTCCTAGCATTTGGCGGCGCGCGGCCCTCCAGGCCAGCTCTTTGGCGTGAAACTGAGCGAACTGCTTGCTAGAAAGTAGGGGTTTGGAGGCGGGGTGGTGCGCCGCGGCCTGCAGGGCTGTGGTGAGGGGAGCGGGAAGTGAACAAACAGCCGCGGGTTCGCCCGGGGGAGGGCGCTTCGGCCCTTCCCTAATAGAGAACTGATTCTATCCCACCCTCGTCGCATGGCGATCTCCTTGGCGGATGCTGGCGCACACTTGCCCACACGAGGGAGCGTCTCAGGGGGCCATGCTTGTGGGGAGGGGCCGCTTCTCTCCTCTATCTCGCGGATTTCCGAAAATACCCAGGTTCCTGTAGCTCAGAGCCCAGCGGGCGCTGAGATGCCTCGGGATTGAAAGTTGGCCCCATTTCGTTTTCTCTTGAGCTCCACCTTCATGGCTGGGTAGGAGAGGTGGAGGTGGCGAGGAGGCCGAGCAAAGGGAGCGGTCCCAGCTGACTTTCTCGCCCCCTCTAGTTGATGATCAGATTTAATTCAATATCTAAAGTAAACATGATTATCCGTGTGACCAAATCTGCGCGTCAATAGCACTCAGCGCAACACGCCCAGGGACGTGATTACACGTTATTTCTGCGTTGCGCACCCGCCCCGGATAATTGAGGGCGCTGGAGTCTTTCTAATATCTTCCTAAATGTCCTTCCCCATCTCCAGGTTCATCCGGGTTCACCCAGGTTTTCCTAAATACTGAGAAATCTCCCTTTGTTCCCCACACTAGCTTGGAAACGTTTGGGGGTTTAGTTCTTGCTATTTATAAAGGCCAAGAGAATTCTCCCTAAATCATTTATTGTGCAATAGTCGGATGCCCAACTTGCCCTGATACCGACTACTCAAGATCCCACTGGTAACTTCCCTGTAACTCCCCGATCCCCCGGGAAAGGATGTAAGACTTCTGAGCCTCTTGGAGCGGGGTTGTCAGGAGGCCTGAGGCACAGCCCCAACACTCCAGTTGATTTTGACTGTTCCAGGCCTAGGGCTTCCGGGAGCCAAGAATGATCATAGGAACCCTCCCCGCCCCCAGCCTCCAGGGAGGAAGGAAGCAAAGTGGAAGGTCCAAATTCTGGAAGGCGTCCACTGTGTGCGCGCTGAGGCGCATTGACGGTGCATTTTGGGCTGTGGCCAGGCCTGAAGGCCTGCAGGCTGGGTGTGCGCTCGCGCGGCTGGGAACTGGGGAGGTGGGTCCCTATGGAGTCAATAAAAGCGCCCGCGGAGCCCTGTGTGGCCCTAACCCCAGCGCCCTGGGAGCGCACCCGGCGCGGGGTCCGCTTCGACAGTCTATCTTCGCCCAATCTACAGCGGGCTGCACAAAACGGCACAATGGGAGAGCTGGGAGCCGGGAATGTTAGAGGCGTGCATATTAAAAAGAGACAGAGAAAGGATCGCAGGGGACAGAGAGGGGGAAGAGGGAGAAGGGGCCCACCCTCCCTCCCCCTCCACCCCGCACCATTCAGCGCGCTTATCGCGGGCAGTGAATCCCGGAGTCAGGCAGAAGTCTCCTTGGGGTTTTGTTGGGCCTGTCACTGGGTCCCTTTGTCATCCGCGGGCTCCATGCTGGATTCCATATGGCCAGCTGGGCCGAGGGAGCGCGAGGAGGGACCCGCACAAAACCCAAATTGTGTCCGGCTTTCAAACCCTGTATTGTTGTCTGTGAAAAGAAGACGCATTAAAAATTCGTGCTATATCTATTGGGGAGGAGGCTGGAGGAGGGGAAAAAAGCCACCCCTGTCTTTGATGGCTTCAGAGGGCGCTTGCCCCGCCTAGGCCCCGTGACACACTGAGAGCTGGATACCTCTCTCTCTCTCTCTCTCTCTCTCGCTCTCTCGCTCTCTCTCCCCCCACCCCCCAGTCTGCCTCTGTCCTCTGTCTCTGTCTCTTCTACCAAATATTGGCTCTAACGCTCAGAATCTGGTATATGAACTGTCCCTCTCAGGGTTTGGGCTCGTTGCGCACACTGTGCGCTGTAACTGAGAGCTAGGCTTCACCTGTCTGGGGGCCTCCCGCGGAAGCCTCCGGATTGCGCCGTGCTCAGGAGGAGACACAGGTGCCCAGGGCCCGGGGATGCTGGGGTCCCGCGGACTTCGAGGCTTCAGAGTAAATGAAAATCCAGTACCCTTGCTTCCGCCTAGTCACGACGCCCAGGCGCGCGGAGCCAGCCTTCCGCGCACTGCAGAAAAGACTCGGAGAGCCCCAGGGGCGCTGGGTCCTGGCCCAGCTAGTTTCAGCTGCCTGTTCTGAAGCCACTTGTGCCCAGCCTCTGTTACCGACCCCCTGTCATTCGAATTTTGCGCGGGGATCCCACTGGCATCTCAGTGCCACGGGAAACCGGTTCAGAGACTGCTTTCACCGCCACCCCTCCTCGTGTTGGAAGAGAGAGGTACTTGCGCTTTAATTCTCAGAGTCTCCTGCATCATTTTGGTTAGCAAAATTCAGGAACAGTGACACAGAGCAGAGCTTCCAAGGAATTTGTCCGATTTTGCCTCACCTAAGCAGTCTGCGTTATCGCGGGGCAGTCGGAGATCATTCGGGTCAGGCACCTCCCCCAACAGCCTGGCCAAAAACTCCCATAAGCACCCCCTAAACAAACAAACAAACAAATATGTGCTAAAGCAAAGAGTTCGTGCTGTGGAAGTAAACACAGAACGAACAGACGTCGCCCTGGGGCAAAGTCGCTCAGCCCTTAATGAACAAAACTAAGATGGTGGAAATTCCAACTAATCCAAAATTTGGGGGCCTCCCTTTCCCGTTTAGTACTCCCTGTCATATTTAAGTAGAATCTGATAACTTGATAAGAGGAGGAATCCTCTTGTCAACCCTCCCCACCCCAGCCAGGGAAGAACTTATTTTCCTTACCTATTGACTGTTAGGCTTAGTTGAGACCTGGTGTGGATTTCTCGAGCCTTTTCAAGAGCCTGGTCATTGAAAAGCTAATCCAATATTTACCGAGCATAAGGACAGTTCTCAGACGTATTTATTAAGGCCCATCACTAAGTGATTACTTGGACTGAAGACAACTGCTGGGGGGGGGGGCGTTTCCAGGCGCACCAGATCGTGTCCTGGTGGGGTCTCCCCACCCATAACTAGGAAACCAGGAGCGAACTTGTGAGATGCTGAGCTTCCCCTCCTATGCTTAAGTGGCGTGTGGATTAGATATTGTGTTGGCCGGTATTTCAGGAAATATGTACTTGTGGCTTCCTGAGAGGCCAGGCGCAATGACACTCTAAACTGTGTCGATACATCATCTTTTATCCAGGATCTGCAAATAAACCCCTGATCCCCCAGCGCATTATAGCCGCCGCTATCTCTCCAAGGAAGCGATCTGAGTTTTATTGCTTTTACCAACGCCCCAACACACACACACACACACACACCACACAACACACACACACACACACACACACACACACACAGACCCCCCTCTTCCACGGAGTCTGGTTTTTAAAGCCTCTAATATTTTTTTCTTCCCGGGGCATCGTTATTAATAAAGAGGCGATATAGGCCTCGGCGCCGCCACCCGAGCAAGTGGGGAAATGCAGGCCCGCGGGCCATCTGCCCGCGCACGGAACTCGCGTCCTGCAGACGCACCGCCTCGGACGCGGGAAACTGGCGTGGCCACGGGCCGCCGCCGCCACCAGGAGGCGCCCGAGCTCTGCGCTCCCGCCACAGCGATGCGCGCCCAGCCTAGTCCCGGGAAGTTCCGGGAGGCAGGCCGGTTTCCCGGTCCCCGGCTGTATTTCCACGGAACCGCCACCCTAGCCCGGGGAGGAGGCAGAGAAGGAGTTGGCGTCCCCGAACCCGGATTAGAGCGTGCAAGTCAGACGGCTCCATCACGGATGGCCGGTGCACAAGCGTTTTGGAAAGTGCGCATCGACAGAGGCAATCTGAACTCGAGAACACTCTTGTTCCTCCGTCGTAGTTTTCCCCCATCCTTTTTCTTCCACATAAGTGCCACCTGACGACCCCGCACCACTTCCATCATGTTGGGGCACAAACAGCAGCAAACTGGTCCAGTGGCCCAGGTGCGCGCTGGTCACTGGGAGAGCTCCACGATAGACACCCGGAGCGGTCTCTGCGATCCTGAGCGGTACCCACACGTATCGGTCCCTGCGGGTGGACGCGACGTAGGCAGTTCTGCAAGGGTGCGGTTCGGGGAGCGAGAAAATGCTGTCGAAGAGGATTCTGATTTTGGTTGGGGTCGGAAGTGTACTAGGAAGGAGAAACCCTCACCTCTCACTCACCGTTGAGTCGGGACTCCTGCTACTCCTGCCCATACCCAATTCCAATCCCAGTGGTTGCCGCTGACAGAGAAGAAATGTACTTGGAGAAGCCCTTCACCACCTGGCGCCTTTCCCCGCCCCCCCCCCCCCCCCCCGGCCAGGAGCGAGCGGTGCAGTGGCGCCATCTGACCACCAGGAGGAGACGCCACGCCGACGCGGGGCTTTGAGGTCTGGGCGAGGGAAGCAAGAATGCCCCCCGACCCCAGCTAAGAGCATCTTGTGCTGAGGTCTCGACTGGGGCACAGGGGCATCTGAGAATGGAAAGGACGCCAGACTGTAGATGTCTCCTGACTCCACCCCGCCCTGGTGCCTTTCTGAGAGGATGAGTCTGGGGCAGAGGACCAGGGGCTGAAAGGGTTAAATTACTCGTTGTGCAACCCCCCAAAATAGGACCCGCAATTCCAGCTTGTTTCATTGATTTTCCCATGGATGCCCGAGGTGGAACTACCTCCCATCAAAATTCGTGACTCCAAACTTTGATCCTTTTACTTTCTTAAGCCCCCCACCTTCAACACTGACGGGTCGATGTTGGAGTAGGGAGTTTGCAGTGCCCAAGGTGTCCGCTGGGTGGCGAGATTGGATAAGAAAAGGCTATTACACCGGTCACTGTCCCGGGTATGGAGTGTAGCTTGGACACCTGCAGGATTGAAGAGAAGTCTCGGTGAAGTATTCTTTACACCAAGGCCGGTGTGTGTGTGTGTGTGTGTGTGTGTGTGTGTGTGTGTGTGTGTGTGTGTGTGTGTGTGTGTGTGGTGTGATGTGGTGTGGATGTTGTCCTCTTATTTTGTAGAAGGAAGGACAGGTTGCTCAATCTTAATTCCAGAATTAAAAAGTGTGTGTGTGTGTGTGTGTGTGTGTGTGTGTGTGTGTGTGTGAGAGATCGTGTGTGTGGATGTTGTCCTCTTATTTTGTAGAAGGAAGGACAGGTTGCTCAATCTTAATTCCAGAATTAAAACTCTACCTTTGAACTTGGCGCCTGGAACCGGGTAGAAGAGGCTAAAGGTAGCCAGCCCAGCCCAATCTCAGTCTTCCTTCCGGCTCTTCCAGCCCCTCAGGCTGACACCGAGTGACTGCCACAATCAAGACAGAACGTTTCCATCACCCCAAAATGTTCCCTCCAGTCAGAATGCTTTACAGACATCAACTGAAAGCCTTAGATGGAAAATATATATATATATATATATATATATATATATATATATATATATATATATATCCCATCCCTTTCCTTGCTGCTTGTTTCACCCTTTGGCCTTCATTCATAAAATGACACAAAGAAAGCCACAGTTCTCTGCTCCCAGCCCCCATACCTGAAGATGATTACTACCACGACCATTTATTTTTTTATTTTTTAAAAAGATTTTATTTTTTATTTATGTATTTGACACAAAGAGAGCACAAGCAGGGGGAGCGGCAGGCAGAGGGAGAAGAGAGAAGCAGGCTCCCTGCTGAGCAAAGAGCCCGATGTGGGGCTCGATCCCAGGACCCTGGGATCATGATCTGAGCCAAAGGCAGCGGTTTAACCAACTGAGCCACACAGGTGCCCCTACCACGACCATTTATTGAGTGTCCACTGTGGCCAGGCCCCTGCTAGGTGCTTCTCCTACATCTTCTTACCTGATTGTCATACCCAATCTGTCTTTAGACAGATGAGGAAACTGCATCTCAGAGAAGTACGCTGCACATTAACAAGGCAGTGTTCTTACAAAGAAAAAGTCCTGGGAGTGGAGATGGGATTCACCAGGGTGTTCTAACTTATTGCAGAAGAGGGGTGTGGCAGGGGTGGGCAAAGACTCCCTCCTGTTCTAGAGCAGGCAGCTGAGTGGCAGGCTTATCCACTGGAGCAAGGTTCTGCCAGTTCCCATTAGCAGCAGGAGCTCAGGTAGCAGCCTGGCTGGTCAGGGCAGCGCCAGCCCTTTGACTTCTTTCAGAAAGCTGGCACACCCACTCCCTCCACCGGGTACTGTGTGACTGTCCTGGGCCAGTGAGTATTCCCTCAAGAATTGAGGGGGAACAGGAAGAGCGGTCCACCTGAGGAGTACCCTCTGAATCTGTTCTCACACCTGGACCCATAGCCTGCCATCTCTTTGGTTTTGGTGACATAAACAACTCCTCTGTCCCACCAGAATGATAAAGAGTATAAGAAAAATCGATTTTCAATTGCCAATTGATCTTGTATCTTTAAATGATTACCTGTCTTTTACCTGCTATGAGGGAAATGGAAAATAAGTTAACATGTTCTTTTGAGTATAGTGCTGGGCTCCCTAATCTGACAGATTTACAGGAACCGTTAAAAGGAGTTTTACTTAAGTATTTACTTCCAGACCTCTCCAAGTCTCTTTAACTCTGCTAGCTACAACATAAGAGTTGCTTCAGCAAAGACTGATATAAAGGAGGGAGACAGATTTGTGGAAGTCAAGCCAAAGGAATCTGATTATTGTGTCAATGACAGGGGATCAGACACCTGATGGTCTGAGCACAAAAGGCACCATTTAGAAATGGCCAGTCCCTCTCTACCAGTGCATATAGCCAGATCCTCCAAGTGTGAAAAGACCTGACCCTAAATCCTGCTGCCATGGCTCTGGATAGGAGGAAGTGTCCGTCCAAGAGAGCAGCATGGTGCCCAGAGCCCCTGGGCATTCCCTGTGCCCACATGTGCCAACAGCTGCCTACTGCCAACACTTGTGGGTCACTGCCTGAAGAAGGACCAGGGGGTGCTAGACCCTTGAGATAGTTGGCAAATGCTGGGAAGTTCATGGTCCTCAACCAATTTCAGGTGGAGGTTGATGGATAAATAGCACAACTTCTTTGCCCCAGGTGAAACAATAGGGTCTCATGTCCTGTGCCATCACCCAGAGGTCTGCAGTGGGACAGAGCCCAGCTGCCTTCAGTGGCAATCTGCTCATTCACACATCCCGTACTGGCTTCTTTCCCTTCCCTGTCTCACCTCCCCAATTCCTGGTTGGTCCTTCCTGGGATCCTTTCCCTTATTAACTCTTTGCACATGAATCCTTGTCTCAGGCTCTGCTTCTGGGGGAGTCCAAACTGAGATACAGATTCTTGAGATCTCACTTCTGGCTTCATCGTAGCCCTGGTGTTGGTCTCTCAGAGATCACCAATGACCTAATGGCACATCCCAGCGACCTCTCACCCCACGTGTTCTTTGGGAATGTCCACCATTTGTGCATCTTTTCATCCTAATTTGTTTGGGGTGGTAAGGAATCAGTGAACCAAGTAACTATATAAGGAGGGACACAGGGACTAAGCAGCACCTGGGCAGTCCCTTTGGCTCCTCATGGTCAAACCTGGGACATTCAGCTGCCCTCATGCACACTAACAACTATGGCTCTTGTTCCCTCAGAATTCATCTTCAAGGACAGTGACTTGGTCTTCTCCCATCAGAAAGGAGCTGCCAGCTTCTCTGGGCACAGCTCACGTCCCTGCCTCTCCACAGGGAGAATCTGACTGGGTCAGGGAGGTGCCCCTCAGTGCGCAGAATTCCCATTGGTCAGGTTCCAAGTCCAGAACACCTGATGGGCAGTCGGCTTCCCTAAAGTCCAGCTGACGTGGTGACTTTTGGCTTGGGAACACAGGACACAGGGACACACAGCACAGGCACAGGGTATGACATTTACATGCGGAAAGAACCACACTCATTACTCAGAAGAGGCTGCAGAGATGGGGTACTAGGGACTGAATCGCGTCTCCCCAAATTCATGTGTTGTCATCCCAAGCCTTAGTACCTGAGGGTGTGACTGTGTTTGGAGAGATTGGCCCTAATCCAATCTGACAGGTAGAGGAAATTAGGACAGACACACACAGAGGGAAGCCGGTGTGAAGACAGAGAGAAGGTGGCCATCAGCGAGCCAAGGAGAGAGGTCTCAGAAGAAAGCAGCCCTACCCACACCTTGCTCTCACAGTTTTAGCCCCTGGAATTGTGAGGAAATGTGTTTCTGTTGTGTCAGCCCCGCCATCTGTAGCCAATCTGCCATTTTGTTACGGCAGCCAAAGCAGACTGCAGAGTCTCATTGCCTGGACATTTTCTACCTCTCGGATGACAGAGGGTGTTTCTCTGAGCCTCCGGCCCCTGGAACGTCTAGTGGGTCTTCCTTGAGCCATTCGGTGACTCACAGCCACATGGCCCAGCGTCCACCTAACTCCATGTGTATCCTGTAGACCCACTACCATAATTCCCAATTTTCCCAGTCTCACAGGACCACAGTGTGTGCACCATGAGTCAGAGAGCTTCAGCCAGAGTATTAATGACATAGAAGGAAGAGGTTGTAGGGTAGTGAGCAGATCCCTCACTAGGTGGACTCCAGAGCCAGGAGTGTGCTCCATGGACTCACTCATGTTTCTGAGGCAGACCTCAGAGAGAATATATCCTGCCCAGGGAAGGAGCTCAAACCCCAGCTGGAAACCCCCAGGGGAGCTGCTAGGAGGATTTGGAGAAATGACAGTTTCCCTGTGTCAGCTTGCTCCCCCTGAGCAGATTTCTACATAGGTGAGTTGTATTCATTCTTGTCTCCCCAGGGCCCAGGTCAGGGATGCTCAAGCTCTGGGTTTCAAATGAATCACTTGGGCTTTTGATAAAATGCAGATTCTGATTTGGCAAGACTGAAACTCTGTATTTCTAAAAAGCCCCCAAGGACCATCCTTGAGGTAGTGAGGGCTTAGATGACAATCCAGATGTCTTAGTAAAGATGACCCTATTAAATTATTGGTATGTTCCTCAAAAAGTTAAAAATAGAGCTGCCATAGGACCCAGCAAATACACTACTAGGTATTTACCCAAAGGATACAAACATAGTGATCCAAAGGGGCACCTGCTCTCCAATGTTTATAGCAGCAATGTCCACAGTAGTCAGACTATGGAAAGAGCTGAGATTTGCATCAACAAATGAATGGAGAAAGAAAATGTTATATATATATATATATATATATAGTGGAATACTACTCAGCCATCAGAAAAATGAAACCTTACCATTTGCAATGATGTGGACGGAAATAGAGGGTATTATGCTAAGCAAAATAAGTCAGTCAGAGAAAGACAAATATGATTTCACTCATATGGAATTTAAGAAACAAAACAGAGGATCATAGGGGAAGGGAGGGAAAAATAAAATAAGATGAAATCAGAAACAAACCATAAGAGACTCTTAACTATAGGAAACAAACTGAGGGTTGCTGGAAGGGAGGTAGGGTGAGGAGATGGGGTAATTGGGTGATGGGCATTAAGGAGGACACTTGTTGGGATGAGCACTAGGTGTTATATGCAACTGATGAATCACTGAACTCTACATCTGAAACTAATAATACACTATATGTTAATTAATTGCATTTAAATAAAATAAAGTTTCATAAATAAAATAATCAGTAGGAAGCCTGTTTCTGGAATGGTTACTGCCCAGAAAACAAGGCCAGAGAAACTTTTAAAAATGGTCCTTGAATAATTTGAGAAATGATCAAGAGCCATATGAGTAAAGAGTAATCCAAAATATGTGTTGACCATTAGAGGAGAAAATCTTCACATCATTTTGTAACAATTCCCTCCCCAAATTTTCCAGATGGAGAAACTAAAGCCCCAAGAGGGAAACAGTATGCCCAGTCACACAGCCAAGTCCCCCTTCTCCCATGCCCACACACCTCCCACAGTGACACCTGCTAGAGAAACGGCTGACCCTGAACTTAGTCACCTTTAACACTGAGATAATGGGACTATGACACATTTTTATACAAAGCACAAACCATGAGAAGCCTGTACCAGAAATCAAAAGACAGCTTGTGTCCATGTGCAACCTTGGACAAATACTTTACTCTCCCTGAGCCTGTTTCCCCACTGGTTACAAAGACATAAAAAGGATACGCCTGCCCTTTCTAATTCAAAAGGTGTCACAAGGAGGTAGTGGATGTGTTGTTCAATCATTTGGAAAAGAGTGGGAAGAGTGGGAATCCTATCACACACTTCTCAAGGCAAAGGACTTTGGTGAGGTGAGGGAGGTGGGGGTCAGACACTCAGACAATGAATGAGGATGGAGTGGGTAGGGGACAGGCTGGAGGGACAGGTATGAGCTAGGCTCTGGAGTGAAGGGTGAACAAGGTAAAAAACTCTAGGCACACCATGCGGTGGATATTTCTGCAGCGATAGAAATGTCCTGTGTCTGTGCTCTCCAATAGCCACATAGCTATTAAGCACTGGAAGTGTGGCTAACAACTGCAGAACTGATTTTTACATTTTAATTTTTACTCACTTAAATTTAAATAACCACGAGTGGCCAGTAGCTCTTGTATTGGACCTGGAAGATCCTGACCATACTTGGAGCCCTAAAAGGAAAACTATGTGTTACCCCTTCTTACCTCCCTATAAAATGCTGCTTAACAACATTGCAGTTAACCAGCAATTCAACAGCTCCTCAGTTGCTCTTATGAGACTTTCGTTCACTTGGAAATGAAGAGCCACAGTGGCAAGGGTTGGTAAATGGGGTGAGAGTCGGGATGTATATTTATCCCTTCACATACTCTTTCCTCCCTGAGTCATAAATGCTTCAGTTTGAACAAAATTCCAGAAAATATAAAGAGGTTTTTAAAGAAATATGAGGACTCTTGCTTGATTCCTGACTCTCTCTCTCTCTCTATGGGATGCAGTGGACCAGCGTGGGGGATACTCAGAAATGTCCATTACCACTTAGGTAGAGGGAGGAATGGAGCCACCTCCCACAGCTTCTTAACCTTTCAGTTATCATTGATCCCTTTGGCAGGCTGCAGAATCCTGTAGAACCCTTTTCAGAAGAATACATTAGGTTATAAAGGAAACTAGATTGAAATGTAATCCTACTGTAGATTAAGAGCTCCTGAATTTCGGGCGCCTGGGTGGCTCAATTGGTTGGGCAACTGCCTTCGGCTCAGGTCATGATCCTGGAGTCCCTGGATCGAGTCCCGCATCAGGCTCCCTGCTCAACGGGGAGCCTGCTTCTCTCTCTGACCCTCCCCCCTCTCATGTACTCTCTCTCTCTCTCTCATTCTCCTTCTCTCAAATAAATAAATAAATAAATCTTAAAAAAAAAAGAGCTCCTGAATTTCTGCAGAGTGAGAGTCCCTTTGCTTTGACCCCCCCACCCCACTCTCCCCGTCCCCTCACCCATCAGCTGCCTGCTTGGCCAACTCAGGGTGAATCTGGACAAGAAGACCAGTCAGGACCTGGTTTCTTCCCTGGAAGGTGCAACACTGGAAGGCAGAAGGATTGCCTTCTGTGTCAGGGAAGAGTGTCTGAAATCACCACAGATCCTGGCATGGTGAGACAGTAGAGGGACAATATTACTCCAAGGCATTAATTTGGGTCTGAACAGGCACATGGCCAGTCAGGGGCTAAGAGATGGGCTGTTGTGTTTGCTTCCCTGTAAACCCTTCCTAACTCCCACTTCACTCTTTTCTGTGGACAGAATGCCATTTCATAAAATTAGACATGATATGAGCAACAGAAGAAAATAACAAGGCAAATCAAAATACCACTCTTCAAGCAAACACCCTTTTAAAGTTTACCACCCTGATCCCATGCCATTAAGACAAAGCAATTAGGAACGCTGTTGTCAAGCACTGCCCCCATCCCCGCCCCCAGCCCCGCCCATTGGGATGAAAGGCTCTAAAGAGTCTTGGGCAATGTACTGGACAGGGCACCTGTGCAGGAGGCACAGGAACGATGACCGAAGCTAGGGTAAATAATCAAATGTGGAAACCAGATAAAAATTCACCTTGCAGCAGGAGCTCAGAGCTTTCAAATGCAACTGGTGCAAAATAAACAAGGCAATCCATTCGTATCTGAATCCTTACTTTTATTTTTTTTATTTTTATCTTTTTGCTTTTTTTATTATGTTAATCACCATTACATCATTAGTTTTTGATGTAGTGTTCCATGATTCATTCTTTGCATATAACACCCAGTGCTCCATGCAGTACGGGCCCTCTTTAATACCCATCAGCTGGCTAACCCATCCTCCCACACCCCTCCCCTCTACAACCCTCAGTTTCTCATAGTCCATAGTCTCTCATGGTTCGTCTCCCCCTCCAATTTCCCCCCCTTCATTCTTCCCCTCCTGCTATCTTTTTTTTTTTTTTAACATATAATGTGTTATTTGTTTCAGAGGTACAGGTCTGTGATTCAACAGTCCTACACAATTCACAGCACCCACCATAGCACATACCCTCCCCAATGTCTACCACCCAGCAACCCATCCCTCCACCCCCCACCACTCCAGCAACCCTCAGTTTTTTTCATGAGATTAAGAATTCCTCATATCAGTGAGGTCATATGATACATGTCTTTCTCTGATTGACTTATTTCACTCAGCATAACACCCTCCAGTTCCATCCACGTCATTGCAAATGGCAAGATCTCATTCATTTTATGGCTGCATAATATTCCATTGTATATACAGACCACATCTTCTTTATCCATTCATCTGTCGATGAATATCTTGGCTCTTTCCACAGTTTGGCTATTGTGGACATCGCTGCTATAAACATCAAAGTGCCCGTACCCCGTTGGATCCCTACATTTGTATCTTTGGGATAAATACACAGTAGTGCAATTGCTGGATTGTATGGTAGCTCTATTTTCAACTTTTTGAGGAAACCATACTGTTCCAGAGTGGCTGCACAAGCTTGCATTCCACCAAAAGTGTAGGAGGGTTCCCCTTTCTCCACATCCCTGCCAACATCTGTCGTTTCCTGACTTGT
Organism: Zalophus californianus; assembly: GCF_009762305.2. Classification (NCBI taxonomy): domain Eukaryota; kingdom Metazoa; phylum Chordata; class Mammalia; order Carnivora; family Otariidae; genus Zalophus; species Zalophus californianus. The sequence continues at coordinate 93,466,456 of NC_045602.1, forward strand.
TAATTTTAGCCATTCTGACTGGTGTGAGGTGATATCTCATTGAGGTTTTGATTTGGATTTCCCTGATGCCAAGTGATGTTGAACACTTTTTCATATGTCTATTGGCCATTTGGATGTCTTCTTTGGAAAAATGTCTGTTCATGTCTTCTGCCCATTTCTTGATTGGATCATTTGTTCTTTGGGTGTTGAGTTTGATAAGTTCTTTATAGATTTTGGATACTAGCCCTTTATCTGATATGTCATTTGCAAATATCTTCTCCCATTCTGTCGGTTGTCTTTTCGTTTTGTTAACTGTTGCTTTTGCTATACAAAAGCTTTTTATCTTGATGAAATCCCAAGAGTTCATTTTTGCCCTTGCTCCCCTTGCCTTTGGCAATGTTTCTAGGAAGAAGTTGCTGTGACTGAGGTCGAAGAGGTTGCTGCCTGTGTTCTCCTTTAGGATTTAGATGGACTCCTGTCTCACATTGAGGTCTTTCAATCATTTGGAGTCAATTTTTGTGTGTGGTGTAAGGAAATGGTCCAGTTTCATTCTTCTGCATATGGCTGTCCAATTTTCCCAACACCATTTGTTGAAGAGACTATCTTTTTTCCATTGGACATTCTTTCCTGTTTTGTCAAAGATTAGTTGACCATAGAGTTGAGGGTCCATTTCTGGGCTCTCGATTCTGTTCCATTGACCTATGTGTCTGTTTTTGTGCCAGTACCACATTGTCTTGATGATGACAGCTTTCCAATAGAGCCTTGAAGTCCAGAATTGTGATGCCACCAGCTTTGCTTTTCTTTTTCAACATTCCTCTGGTTATTCGGGGTCTTATCTGTTTCCATACAAGTTTTAGGATTATTTGTTCCATTTCTTTGAAAAAAGTGGGTGGTATTTTGATAGGGATTGCATTGAATGTGTAGATTGCTCTAGGTAGCATTGATATCTTCACAATACTTGCTCTTCCAATCCATGAGCATGGAACGTTTTTCCATTTCTTTGTGTCTTCCTCAATTTCTTTCATGAGTATTTTATAGTTTTCTGAGTACAGATCCTTTCCCTCTTTGGTTAGATTTATTCCTAGGTATCTTATGGTTTTGGGTGCAGTCGTAAATGGGATCGACTCCTTAATTTCTCTTTCTTCTGTCTTGTTGGTGTATGAGAATGCCACTGATTTCTTTGCATTGATTTTCTATCCTGCCACTTGACTGAATTCCTGTATGAGTTCTAGCAGTTTTGGAGTGGAGTCTTTTGGGTTTTCCACATACAGTATCATATCATCTGCAAAGAGTGAGAGTTTGACTTCCTCTTTGCCGATTTGGATGCCTTTGATTTCTTTTTGTTGTCTGATTGCTCTGGCTAGGACTTCTAATACTATGTTGAATAGCAGTGGTGATAGTGGACATCGCTGCCGTGTTCCTGACCTTAGGGGAAAGGTCTCAATTTTTCCCCATTGAGAAGGATATTCGCTGTGGGTTTTTCATAGATGGCTTTTATGATATTGAGGTATGTACCCTCTATCCCTATACTCTGAAGAGTTTTGATCAAGAAAGGATGCTGTACTTTGCCAAATGCTTTTTCTGCATCCATTAAGAAGATCATGTGGTTCTTGTTCTTTCTTTTATTAATGTATTGTATCCACATTGATTGATTAGCGGATGTTGAACCAACCTTGCAGCCCAGGGATAAATCCCACTTGGTTGTGGTGAATAATCCTTTTAATGTACTGTTGGATCCTATTGGCTAGTATTTTGGTGAGACTTTTTGCATCCATGTTCATCAAGGATATTGGTCTGTAGTTCTCCTTTTTGATGGGGTCTTTGTCTGGTTTTGGGATCAAGGTAATGGTGGCCTCATAAAAGGAGTTTGGAAGTTTTCCTTCCATATCTATTTTTTGGAACAGTTTCAGAAGAATAGGTATTAATTCTTCTTTAAAAGTTTGGTAGAATTCCCCTGGGAAGCCATCTGGCCCTGGGCTTTTGGTTTTTGGGAGATTTTTGATGACTGCTTCAATTTCCTTTGTGGTTATAGGTCTGTTCAGGTTTTCTATTTCTTCCTGGTTCACTTTTGGTAGTTGATACATCTCTAGGAATGCCTCCATTTCTTCCAGATTATCTAATTTGCTGGCATAGAGTTGCTCATAATATGTTCTTATAATTGTATTTCTTTGTGATCTCTCCTCTTTCATTCATGATTTTATTTATTTGGGTCATTTCTCTTTTCTTTTTGATAAGTCCAGCCAGGGGTTTATCAATCTTGTTCATTCTTTCAAAGAACCACCTCCTAGTTTCGTTGATCTGTTCTACTGTTCTTTTGGTTTCTATTTCATTGATTTCTGCTCTGATCTTTATTATTTCTCTTCTCCTGCTGGGTTTAGGCTTTATTTGCTGTTCTTTCTCCAGCTCCTTTAGGTGTAGGGTTAGGTCGTGTATTTGAGACCTTTCATGTTTCTTGAGAAAGGCTTGTATTACTATATACTTTCCTCTTAGGACTGCCTTTGCTGCATCCCAAAGATTTTGAACAGTTGTGTTTTCATTTTCATTTGTTTCCATGAATTTTTTTAATTCTTCTTTAATTTCCTGGTTGACCCATTTATTCTTCAGTAGCATGCTCTTTAGGCTCCATGTATTTGAGTTCTTTCCGACTTTCCTCTTGTGATTGAGTTCTAGTTTCAAAGCATTGTGGTCTGAAAATATGCAGGGAATGATCCCAGTCTTTTCGTACCAGTTGAGACCTGATTTGTGACCTAGGATATGATCTATTCTGGAGAATGTTCCAGGGGCATTAGAAAAGAACGTGTATTCTGTTGTTTTGGGATGGAATGTTCTGAATTAGATCTGTGAAGTTCATTTGGTACAGTGTGTCATTTAAAGACTTTATTTCCTTGTTAATCTTTTGCTTAGGTGATCTGTCCATTTCAGTGTGGGGGATGTTAAAGTCCCCCACTATTACTGTATTGTTGTTGATGTGTTTCTTTGCTTTTGTTATTAATTGCCTTATATAATTGGCTGCTCCCATGTTAGGGGCATAGATATTTACAATTGTTAGATCTTCCTGTTGGATAGACCCTTTAAGTAGGATATATTGTCCTTCCTCATCTCTTATTACAGTCTTTGGTTTAAAATCTAATTTGTCTGATATAAGTATCACCACCCCAGCTTTCTTTTGGTGTCCATTAGCATGGTAAATGGTTTTCCGCCCCCTCACTTTCAATCTGGGGTGTCTTTGGATCTAAAATGAGTCTCTTGCAGACAGCCTATTGATGGGTCTTGTTTATTTTTATCCAATCTGATAACCTATGTCTTTTGATTGGGGCATTCAGCCCATTTACATTCAGGGTAACTATTGAAAGATAGGAATTTAGTGCCATTGTATTGCCTGTAAGGTGACTGTTGCTGTATATTGTCTGTGTTCCTTTCCGGTCTATGTTACTTTTAGGCTCTCTCTTTGCTTAGAGGACCCCTTTCAGTATTTCTTGGAGGGCTGGTTTCGTGTTTGCAAATTCCTTTAGTTTTTGTTTGTCCTGGAAGCTTTTTCTCTCTCCTTCTATTTTCAATGACAGCCTAGCTGGATATAGTATTCTTGGCTGCATATTTTTCTCGTTTAGTGCTCTGAAGATATCATGCCAGTCCTTTCTGCCCTGCCAGGTCTCTGTGGATAGGTCTGTTGCCAATCTAATGTTTCTACCATTGTAGGTTACAGATCACTTCTCCCGAGCTGCTTTCAGGATTTTCTCTTTGTCTCTGAGACTCGTAAGTTTCACTATTAGATGTCAGGATGTTGACCTATTTTTATTGATTTTGAGAGGGGTTCTCTGTGCCTCCTGGATTTTGATTCCTGTTTCCTTCCCCAAGTTAGGGAAGTTCTCTGCTATAATTTGCTCCAATATAACTTCTGCCCCTCTCTCTCTTTCTTTTTCTTCTGGGATCCCAATTATTCAAATATTGTTTCATCTTATGGTGTCACTTATCTCTCAAATTCTGCCCTTGTGATCCAGTAGTTGTTTGTCTCCCTTTGTCTCAGCTTTTTTTCCCACCATTTGGTCTTCTATATCACTAATTCTCTCTTCTGCCTCATTTATCCTAGCAGTTAGAGCCTCCATTTTTTATTGCACCTCATTAATAGCCTTTTTGATTTTGACTTGGTTAGATTTTAGTTCTTTTATTTCTCCAGATAGGCTTTCTCTAATAATTTCCATGCTTTTTTCAAGCCCAGCTAGTATCTTTAAAATCAACATTCTGAGCTCTAATTCTGACATCTTACTAATGTCCATATTGATTAGGTCCCTGGCAGTCAGTACTGCCTCTTGTTCTTTTTGTTGAGGTGATTTTTTCCATCTTGTCATTTTGTCCAGAGGAGAAGAGATGAATGAGAGAACAAAATGCTAACAGGGTAACAATGTCCCCAGAAAATATCCACTAAACAAACCTGCTTCTCCCTCTCCCACTCCCCCTTCTTGTGTTCCTGCTCTCGCTATCTCTCTCTCTGTCAAATAAATAAATGAAATCTTTAAAAAAAATAAAATAAATAAAATAATAAACAAATCAGAAAAGACCTGAAACTGGGGGAAAAGAAAGGGTAAGAAAGGTAAAAGAAAAAAAAAGATAAAAACAAACAAAAAGAAAACAATGAAAACAATATGATCAAATAATACGATCAGGCTGTTGCATAGATCGGTGCCACACACTAGATTTTGGGCGTATTTTGGTCTGTTAGAAGAAAGTGCCTCCCAAAATTTCAAAGAAAAAAACTTATATATGTACAAAAATAAGGGTTAATATGATGAAGGGATGGAATATGACTGTAAAGATGAAAATTATAAAAGATTTTATAAAAGGAATTGATAAGAAGTTGGTTGAAGAAAGAAGAAGAGGATTTAAAAAAAGGCGGGGGGGAGAGGATGTGATCAGGCAGGAGACTAGAACAAAGCCATACACTAGAGATTTAGGGTATATTTTGGTCTGTAGAAGAAACTGCATCCCAAAATTTTAGAGAGAACATACATATATATATATATATATATATATATATATATACCAAAAATAAGGGTAACTACTATGAAGGGATAGAATGTGACTCTAAAAATGAAAAATAAAAAAGATTTTTTAAATAAAGGGAATGATAAGATGTTGGTTGAAAAAGGGAAAAAGAAAAATTCAAAAAAAAGTTAAAAAAAATTAACTTTGAAAGACTAAAGAATCGTGGGGAAAAAGCCACGGATTCTATGTGCAGTGTTCCCCTAGTGCTGGCGTTCTGCCGTTCTCATTTATCGGTAAACTTGGTCTTGGCTGGCTGTTCTTGCTGACCTTCTGGGGGAGGGGCCTGTTGCCATGGTTCCCAAATGTCTTTGCCAGAGGCCGAATTGCCCTGCCTTTGCCGGTCCAGGCTAAGTAATCTGCTTGGGTTTGCCCTCAGGAGCTTTTGTTCCCTGCAAGCTTTCGGTACAGCTTTGGAGGACGAGAGTGAAATAGGCGGCTTCCCAATCTCCGCTCCAGAGGGGCTGAGAACGCGGGGCCCCACTCCTCAGTGCGCCCCCAGAGAAAAGCAGTCACTCGTGTCTCCCCATCTCTGGCCGCACTCCGTGCTCACCCAGCCTGTGACCGAGCGTTTCTATCTCTGGCACCCAACCCTGCAGAGTCTCCAAGATCCCTGCGGTGCGCTCCTGCGCCGCTCCTCCCAGGGGAGGAAGAGGAGTCTCCCTGTATCTGCCTTTTGTTGGGTCCCTTCTCGAAGAGCAGTGGCCCAACTGTGCCATGGATCATGGTTTATGGCAACCCCGAGCTGAGAGCCCACTCCTCGGCTCCATCTCTGCAGCTGGCTTCCCTGCTCTGATACCTGGGAGCTCTGCCGCACTCAGGCACCCCCAGTCTTCCTGTGACTCCGAGGGTCCTGAGACCACACTGTCCCACAGAGGGTTCCACCCCTTGCTTAGCCACTGGAGTGACATCCCTCAGTGGAGCCGAATTCTAAAAGTTCCAATTTTGTGTTCCGCTGCTCTATCACTTGCCAGAAGCGGCCGACGGAGGTCCCCTCCCCCGCCATCTATCCTCCCGAGTATCGCCTTGGATTCACTTCTCCACACGTCCTACCTTCCAGAAAGTGGTCACTTTTCTGTTCAGAGAGTTGTTGTTGTTCTTTTCTTCCATCTCCTGTTGAGTTCGTAGGTATTCAGAATGGTTTGATCCCTATCCAGCTGAATTCCTGAGACCAGACGAAATCCAGGTCTCCTACTCCTCTGCCATCTTGCCCCTCCCTCTCTGGATCCTTACTTTTAAAGGCTGTAAACCTGGAAGATCATGTTGTGATTGAGTCCAATTATGTGGTTGAAAAGTAAGAGAAGGCAATGCTAACATTGCTTTCGTAAAGATCCCAGGATTACAAACTGGTAATGTTATGTCCGACAGGAATTTTTCCATTCTGGATTGTTTTTTTTTTTCTTTCTTTTTGTTCCCCCATTTATAGGACACACATGTATGCCATAATATTACCTTCATGGATTCTGATAAAGCTGGTCTTAAAAGCAAATTGATTTCATTAAACATTCTAACACCACATCAATTTAAAAGGTTCTTCAGACTTTGCAGGCATGAAAGTTATTCAAATAGAATTTCTATGAATATTGTAATGTGTGTTTAGTAATGGTTGCCATGAAGCTGTTCTTGGCTGTGCCAGGCACTAAAAACATACTTTTACATTAAATATCAATATTTTAGAGCTTTCTGCTGAAAATTTCAGTGAAGTCTGTTTCTAAAATGTATGTTGTGTCAAGTCTTAGTAAAAGTAACACAATATGCCCACGTCACTTTGTACACAATTCAAGCTTTTAATAAGCCTCAAAATATGTACCCTTTCTGCATAAATAATTTGGTTGCAGTGTGAATAGCCACCAGAACCAAAAATAGACATGATCATATGGTCACTCTGAGGCACAGGAGGAGTGTGTTTTAGGTTTTTATTGTGTACCTTCTATACTGCTTGAATGTGTATTTCTACATGCGTACCAAAGCTTTCACAATAGTAACTCAACAATGGTAGTGAAATGGTTGCCTTTTCAAATATACAGTTGAGCAGAAAAATAGAAAGCAACAGTTTGAGACATAAAATTCCCCACTATTCCAAATGTTTTTTATGTGAATGAAAATTCCTCCCTTTTATATGGCTTCAGAAAATTAAGGATAATTCTAACTAAAACCTTTTTAAAAATTGGATTTTCAGTTCTTTTTTAAAAATTTTTTAAAGGTTTTATTTATTTGACAGAGAGAGCACAAGCAGGGGGAGCAGCAGAGGGAGAGGGAGAAGCAGGAGCCCTGCTGAGCAGGGAGCCCGATGTGGGACTCGATCCCAGGACCCTGGCATCATGACCTGAGTCGAAGGCAGATGCTTAACCAAGTGAGCCACCCAGGTGTCCCGGATTATTGGTTCTTAATGATTTCAAACTCACCATATAATTTAGTACACCCTCCAAACATAGCTAATGCTACTTAGATACAATTTAAAGAAAATCGCCCTTTTCTATTTTTTTCACCCTTTTCTTTTAATGGGTACCCTCTTCCCCCACAGCCCCTGCCCCCAAGACCAGGAAGGTGGTCTCCAGCCTACTAAAAGTAAAGCAGTGCCCCCTCCTCCCTCTCCACTGGCTGTCCCATGGCCTTCTCTGGATCCCTCAGCCACACAGGCCTGATGTCGTATGTCATATTTCACTTCTTTCTTCCCCACATTCACAGCACTGAACCCACTTTCTCAGCCCACTCCTGTCCCAAGTCCAGGCCTTTACCACCACAGATCACAATCTGCTTTCTTGAAGAAAAGAAGGGCTACCCATATTCCCAGAACTGAATATATGTGAAGCACCTAGAGCAGTGCCTATTTGCCATGGACATTTGATACATAGTTGTTTCCCTTGATATTAATTTTCTTTTTGCCATCAGTATTATTATCTGAATGCTGAGTACTGGCTTTGAAGTGCCCCCTCTGCGATCAGCTAATCTGAGTTTAGCCCAGACTTCCTTTTGCGATGATGGAGTCATTACTCAGAATCTCTACCTCTGCCTTCCTTCATCTATAGAATAGGGATAGATCAAGGATGGGGATAGAGGTGACCTAGTCCCCAGGAGCCCTGGGTGCACTAAATGTGATTATGAATGTAGAACCTTTTGCGAGGCTCTGGTTAAGCAACTTCTCAATGAATGTCAGTCATATTACTTTATCAACTACCAGCTGGTCTTCTCACCTTCAGTTTTTTTCTCAGTCCTGGTTGGCTTTACAAATTGTTTCAAATAAATTTTCATAGATCCAAATTTATACATTCTGGCTTTAAACAGTTGAATGTCTCCTCACTATCCATACAATAAATATCCATACAATAAAATACAAGTTTTGTGTCTTGGCTGGGAGGCCTTCCCCACTTTTCAGCCATTCTGCTCACTGCTGGCCTCCATAGACTTCTGCCTTAGCCCAAAAAGTTTTCTCATCTACCCTAAAATTCAGCACCTCTTGCCTGCTCTGGTGCCCAATTTCTAAATTTTCTTTAGACTGATGGTGGCATTGGTCCTTTTTGTCCATTCCACTCTTCAGCCAGGCTGGCCATGACTCACTAGGATCTGGAGACCCCCTCATGGTAGGCCCTCAATCAGTGTTTGCTTGTGCTGTTGAAACAAGATGAGAGAATGCTGTAAAACCCACAAAGTATGGTGGAAGCTGAAGGTGTTAATTAAAATGTTGCTCTTACATAGGTTATTCAACACTGTCTTGATGAAAGAGCTCTGAAGTACAACAGTCGATCCCGGATCCTTGCAGGGGATCCACCTTTCTCCCTGGCTTTGGTCACTGAATGAAACATTTTTTTTTAATTTAAATTTTATTTAGTGAACATACAGTGCAATATTGGTTTCTGGAGTAGAATTCAGATTCTACTGGAGTAGAATTCAGATTCATCACTCACATACAACAGCCAATGCTCCTCACAAGTGCCCCCTTAGTAACCATTACCCATCTAGCCCCTCCCCTACTCCCTCCATCAACTCTGTTTGTTCTCTATCATTAAGAGTCTCTCATGGTTTGTTTCCTTCTCTCCTGTTTTTTTTTTCCCCTTCCCATATGTTCATCTGTTTTCTTTCTTAAATTCCACATATGATTGAGATCATATGGCATCTATCTTTCTCTGAGTTATTTCACTTAACATAATAAACTTTAGCTCCATCCACTTCATTGCAAATGGCAAGATTTCATTCTTTTTGATGGCTGAGTAATATTCCATTGTGTGTGTGTGTGTGTGTGTGTGTGTGTGTGTGTGTAGAGCATCTTTTTTAATTTAAATTCAATTAGCCAACATATAGTACATCATTAGTTTCAGACAGATGTAGAGTTCAGTGATTCATCAGTTACAATATATATAACACCCACTGCTCATTACATCATGTGCCCTCCTTAATGTCCATCACCCAGTTACCCCATCTGCCACCCACTTCCCCTCCAGCAACCCGGTTTCTTTCCCATAGTTAATAGTCTCTCATAGTTTGTCTCCCTCTCTGATTTCTTCCCATTCCATTTTTCCCTCCCTTACCCTATGATCCTCTGATTTGTTTCTTAATATTCCTCATATGAGTGAAAATATATAATTGTCTTTCTCTGACTGATTTATTGCATTCAGTATAATACCCTCCAGTTCCATTCACATCGATGTAAATAGTGAGATTTCATCTTTTCTGATGGATGAGTAATAATTCCATTGTGTGTGTGTGTATATATATATATATATATATATACACACACACCACACCTTCTTTATCCATTCATCATTCAATGAGCATTTGGGCTCTCTCTATAGTTTGGTTATTGGTGATAATGCTGCTATAAACATCAGGACGCATGTACCCCTTCTGTATTTTGGTAAACTTTGGGTAAATACCTAGTAGTACAATTGTTGGATTATAGGGTAGTTGTATTTTTAACATTTTGAGGAACCTCCATACTGTTCTTCAGAGTGGCTGCACCAGTTTGCATTCCCACCAGTGTCACTGAATGAATCTTAAATGTTTAACCTGTGGGGGATCTAGTTTAATATGCTCAGCTCTCCTGGAGGAATTACTGTGGCTGGAGTGAGAAGCACTCTTTAACAAGCTCTGGACCAACTTTACAAACAGTAATCAGTTTCTGAAATTAAAATGCACACATCTTCCAAGCTCCTCCAATGTCAGTATCCAAGTGAATCTTAAAACCTCATAACCAGGTTGTATCAGCCATTGTGTATCTTGATTTCTGGAGTTAAGACAGTTTGAACCAAAGAAAACACCAGTAGGTTTCCTACTGTGCTTTCAGTCAGGATTGGGGATATTCCATGACAGAATGTCCATGAGATGAATATAAAGTTCTTTTGCACACATCTCTAACTGCATTTTGCAGTACACCAGTGTGTGCTTACTTTTACCCAACCAAACAAAGAGACATTTCATCATCAGGGAAAACTATTCAATTTTCAATTTGTATTTCAATTGGTAGAATCAATTAAGGTAGGAAGAATCCGTTTTGGATAGTTCTATATTATAATTTTTTGAAGCAATTTTATGGTTTTACATCTTGCCAGGCCAATGAAACCTGCCAAAACAACTGTATTTGGAAACTTTTTGTTGAAAAGGACACTTTTAAATTATTTTTTCTTTGACTTTGTGTTTTGAAATTATCTTAGACTTTCAACAAATTACAAAAATAGCTCAGAGTTTCCATCTGCCCCTCCCCACCAAGGTTAACCTGTTACATAATGACAAGCAAAACCAAGAAATTAACATTGGAACAATAGTCCTAAGTTCAGATATCATTTGGATTTCTCTGGTTTTCCCTCTCATGTCTTTTTTGGGTCTAGGACCCACTCCAGGATCCCACTTTCCATTCAGTTGGGCTATTCTTCAATCTTCCCTTGTCTTTCATGACCTTCACATTTTTAAAGAGCACTGATCAGTTACCTTGTAAATGTCTCCATTTGGGTTTGTCTGATGTTTTCTCATGAGATGTAATTGTGCGTTTGGGGCAAGAATATCACAAAAGTAATGTTTGGCTCCTCTCAGCACATGATGCCAGGAGTACATAATGATGTGTCTTATCACCGATGACGTTAAACCTCATCATTTGGATAAGGTGATGTCCACCTGGTTTCTCCACTGCAAGGTTACTATTTCCCCCTTCGTCATTAACAAGTATCTTAGAACATGCAGATATCCAATTTCTCTTTAAACTTTTGCCCTCTGATTTTGGCATCCAGTGAGGGACCTTACTTATTGTGATTATTACTGTGGGGTGGCTTCATGGTGATTTTGCACTTCCCTCTTTCACAGGGACACTTTTGAATAGATGTGTAGGCATTTCAAAACAAAGTTCATGTATTTGAGAATTTCTTCCCAATATTAACTTCCAAAGATATTAAAAGCTATCTTCAGGGTCTGCTCTGTGTATCTACTCCCCTCCTCTTACCCCAACTGTGATTTCTCCTAGTGGAAATTTGGTCTTACTGAATCAAACAAAAGTAACCTCAAAAATGAAATAACTAATGATATAATGTATGGTGATTAACATAATAAAATTATATTTAAAAAATGAAATGCTACAAAAGTGACATTGCGAATAGAGAGGGTGGTAGAAGGAAGTGGAAGTGTTGATGCTGAACAACCAATCCCAGGACTCACCTCTCCACTGCATTTTTATATCTTTTTGGGAAACGCGCAAATTTAAAATGTGCTATTGGGTATTTATTTTAGTGTTATTAACACTATTAACTGAAAACTTCTTTCAAAGGATATAGCAGCTTGTCCTCAAAACAACTGAGAAGGCACCAAAGTGGCCCCAAACTTCTGCTTTGCCCTGTTTCCAGGATAGTTCTGAATATTAATGTTCAAGTAAAATATCTTATTCTTGATTGTTTTCAGAGAAGAAACATGGTCAAGGGGTGAGGGTTGTTTGCCCAGAGATGGGGGGACAGGAAAGCAATCTTCCACTCTAAAATATAAAATGCATTATGAGAAAGAGCTTGTTATAATGAGTCAAGGCTGCCCAAGACCTGAGTTACTCAAACCCCACAGGTAAAGTAAAGGTGGCTCTGACTACAGTGAGTAGACATTTGGAAAAAAAGGAGATTGAGAAAAGGGTTGTTCAAAACATGACCTGCCCAGCTCAGTTGGAATCCAAAGTCTTGATTCTGCAGTAATCCCTTCACTGTCAGAATGGTCCTTACCTGTCTGGGTAAGTTCTCATATACCAGGAGAGAAGTGATGAGGTGCCGATTTTACCTCCAGCCTCTTGAAGGGCTGTCTTTATCATCTTTGTCATGAGGGGTGGTGAGGTCACAATGAGTCAATTTAGGCGACAATTGCTCATCACTATTTAAAAGAAAATAAATTTTAATAATCAAAGTTCCCATTTATTTAGAATTTACTATATTCAGGCACTGTTTCAAGTGCTTTGTATGTATTAAGTCATTGAATCCTTACAACAACCCTAGGTAGTAGGTATTACTTAGTGCACCCATTTTACAGATGGGAAAACCACATCATGGTTTAAGGGAAGGTTTAAGTTGCTTGCCTGAAATTACACAGTAAGAGGCAGACCTGAGATTCAAGTCCATGATGCTACCTTAACCTTCCTGTTCTACTAGCCACAAAATAAGTGGCTCATCAGTTGGTATCACCTTAAAGGGAAATGTTATCTTTTGTATTGTGAAATATCAGTGGATGCTTGGAAGAAGCACCACTATCACCATCTATGACTCGAGTCCAGTGTTAGCTGTTAGAATTATATCTCATGGCCACCCTACATGCCTATCAGACAGCTCCTCTGGTCACACTGAAGGCATGAAGCAAAGGTGCATCTTCATACCTGAATGCAGGCTTACCTGAAACACAACTACCTTCCCTACCCCCGGGCTTTCCATCAGGGAGGGGCCATGGGATCAGAAAAGATCCATTTGTCATCTGTACCCTGTGTTCTGGCCTGCACCAGACAAAGCCAATATCAGCTAACATGAGGGCTCTTTTAATGAAAAGTACACCCCAAAGCAGACAAAGGGTCCTTTAATCTTACCTTGGTAATTATGGACAAGAGTAGGTCAAAGCAATGCTACTATATGAGACTGTAGTCTTTGGAAGAAAACCAATAGCCCCTGTTGTGACTAGGTGTGTTTTCTCATAGGTGAATTTGAGGGGAGAGCAGCTGCAGCACCACTATCAAGGAGTAGAAATGGGAAGGGAAGAGCCCACTGTGTGTCCCCTAGCCCCATGGGACCACTACCTGGGGGGACCACACTCTCAGAAGCAGCAGAGCCCCAGGCAGGGAAGATCCCTCTAACACCCCACTGAAGGAGCCGCTAGAGTTTGAAAAAAAGAAGGAGGGATTGAAATCTAAGGAGGCAAGTGTCCTAAGGGAGGCAGGGGAGAAGGAGACTAAAGACAGCAATTAGAGGAGGAAAGGGAGATGGGGGAGAGGGTTGCCCTGTCCTACCCTTCAAAGAGTCGGTATAAATATCACCTAGATTTCTACTCATGTTTCTTTCTAAGTTTTCATTCCTCCCAGAGTAGTGGTTTTCTGAGTGTCAGGGGAAAGCAAGATCATTGAATTAATTCCATATTATATACAGAACATTCCACCACAGAGAGGTGCCAACTCTGTGCAAGAATCTACCCCCAGCCTGAGCACCACACCCCCAGTTCTTACTATTTTTCATGAGCTTCTTTTCATCATCAATATTAACTCAGATTTCTTTACACTGTCTCTCACGTGCACAGGGTCACCAGTAGCTTTGGGTTTGGGTTTGTTGGGGTGGAGTAGGGCAGCGCAGTGACATTCTTTGTATGTGTGACCAATTTCTAATCCAAGTGTTCTGGTCACATATTGCTGCATAACAAATCAGCCCAAAATGTAGTGGCATAAAACACCATTTGATTCTGCTCACAGAGTCTTCCGGTCAGGAATTCATCAGGGCTCAATAAGGACCACCCATCTTTGCTCCTCAATGTCTGGAGCCTCAGGTGGTCCAAACTGGGATTGGAGCCACTGGTGCTGGAAGACCCCTTCAGAGAGGGCTTCCATTGTTGATGTGAAATCTGCTGTAACACTAACTACCAGTACTTTGTGGGTGGTCTCACTTTTCTCTCTGGCTGCTTCTAAGATCTCTTGGTTTTTGGGTTTTTGCAGGTGCACTACAATGTACTTAAGTGTGTTTTCTCTTTTATCTACCTCAGTAGACAAGGATTGCATTATCTGTACCTGTGGGTTAATATCTCTTGTCAGTTCTAGAAAGTTCTCAGCCACTATCTCTTCAAATATTACATCTAATTATCTCTTGTCTCTTCTGGAATTCTGATTGGATGTCTATTATATCCACCCATTTTATCCTTCATATAGTATCTCTTGTTCATATTTTCTGTTTGTTTCTCTGTGCTGCATTTTGGGAAATTTCTTCAGCTCTATCTTACACTTTACTAATTTTTAATTAAGTGTAAACTTCAGTTTTTAGCTCATCCAATAAGTCTGGGTTTTTTTCCGACTACATTTTATTTATTTATTTTTAAAGATTTTATTTATTTATTTGAGAGAGAGAGAATGAGAGATAGAAAGCACGAGAGGGAAGAGGGTCAGAGGGAGAAGCAGACTCCCCGCTGAGCAGGAAGCCCGATGTGGGACTCGATCCCGGGACTCCAGGATCATGACCTGAGCCGAAGGCAGTCGCTTAACCAACTGAGCCACCCAGGCGCCCCCCGACTACATTTTAATTTCTAAAATTTCTAATTGGTTCTTTTTCAAATCCATCCTGTAATTTTTTTGTTCTCTTATTATTTCTTCATTTTTGTGATTCTTTTTACATAGTCTTTCTATATTCTGCATGTGAAATTTCAGTATCTGACATTCTCAGGTTTAAGTCTGCTATTGTTTCTGCTAACTCACTCATGGAGAATTTTTTCTTTGTGTTTGGTAATCTTCAATTTTAAGCTTGATTTTAAGCTATTTGATCCTTTAATGTGTAAAAGAACTAAGAGCCTAAATTGAATCTTCTTTTCTCTAGTTCATACTAGAGAATTGATACTGGAGTAATTGATCCTGCAGAGATTCAGGGGTACTAAAGACCTGGGATCACTTGCCCCACCTTCAAAGGTCCCCAGCTTAATCCTGGATCTCAAGGTTTCTTCCCATATCCTGTCAACATACACGTACATACCCCTTAACCTTGGAAATGCTGATAATACCTTCTGTGTATATGTGTATATGTAGATGGCTTATTCTCCACTCTGGTTTCAGCTCGCTGTTGTTTTGCTTCCTACCTCCATCAGAAGTTTCCCTTGCATGTTACAAGCCCAGCAAAGATCTCATTGTTCACAGGAGAAGGGCCCTTCAGGAACCTTGGTCCACCATATTGCCCAGAGTGGAGATCATTTATATGTTTCTGTATCTCTGGTTCACACATTGGATAACACTGTACAATACCATATAGGGAGTGTGTGTGTTCACATACACCATTGTTGAGCAAATATTCACTCTCTCCTTCCCAACAGAAGTTTCTTCCCCTTTCTGATGTTAGACTTGGCTATATGACTTTTATATTGGCTTTGGCCAATGGGACATAGGCAGAAATGACAGTGTCCCAGTTCCAAGCAGATGTTTGAAAAGATATTTCAGTTTTCTGCCACTACTTTTGAACTCCTGCCTGTTGCCATAAGAGGTGTCCAAGGTGGCCATTGCTCTTCATTCTGAGTCCTAGAATGAGAGCTACACAAAGTAGTGTTAAACCCCATAACCTGGGTAAGAGCCACTGCAGCTGAACCATAGATCTAGAGCAAGGAAAATATGTATTTGTTGTTGTGAACCTCTGAAATCTGGGAATAATTTGTTAAGTTACATTATCACAGAGAAGATGAATAATACAACATGTATGTGTGTTTGAAATAGCATTGTCCTTTGTATGTATGTAGAGTGAGGTGGGGTCATAAACAACTATTTTTTATACATATATATATATATGTATAAAAACAACTTTTAGAATCCAGAGTGGAAGGTGGTATTTGTTCATGGTGAGGCCCCTTCCTTTGTTCTAGGTGGGCCCATTTCAGTAATGCCCTTCTAATCAAACTGATATGAGGCAGGAAAATACTTTTTTCACTGTTACTAAGTGAAGCCTCTCAGAGTGAGATATGAAATATCATGTTTAATGCTGAAAAGTTTGTCTTTATTAGAACACACACCATTTCCACTAATGCCATCAAGACTGACACTGGATCTTTTGTTTCCTGGGACTTGAGAACATGGACACAGAGAAGGAAGACCAAGTGGAGGAGATTCCAGTTTTGCTAGACTCAGAGGGAATCCAGGGTGAAGGACCATGGCCCAGTGGACCATAGGAATAGTAGCAGCTTATAGTCCTTTTCAAGCCTTCCTTTCCTGTATTATAGTTTCCTACATTTCCTTCACAAAAGTTTGCAAGCATTTTAAGTTAGTTGTGTCAGCCTTATTTTCTATTGCTTGGGCATTGCTTTCAGTCCACCCTTTAGGACAAAACATCCTTGGCGAGACTGTTACATGATGGAGAAACAACAATAAGATAGACGGAGGGGATAGATGTCGAAGTCCCATGTAGGCAGCACCAAGTGACCACCAAGCTGCATTTGTAGATTTTGACAACATACCTGGGAATTCTTAGGAATGCAAAGAAAAAGGAACCAGTGAAAGGCAAGGACACTTCAGCAGGTCCTGAAGATGGGATCTTGGACACTTCTAGTCAGTATTAAAGTTTCTTGCTTTATTTATCTTTTAATGTCTTTAAAGTTGAATATTCACTAAAAAAAAAGACACATATGATAAGTTAATGGCTTGATAAATTTCTGCAAAGTGAACACATGCATCAAACCAGCATCCAGATCAATAAAGACAACATTCCCAATACCCCTAAAACCCCAGCCCTTTTCCAGTTGCCACCTGCCCAAGGCTAACCACAATCCTGACCTGTAACAGCAGAGATTAGTCTTGCCTGTTTTTGTACTTTATATAAATAGAACTACACAGCATGTGTAGTTCTGGCTTCTTCCACTCAAGAGTATAATTGCGAATTTCACCTGTATAGCTGAATATAGTTGTGGTTCATGAATTCTTATTGTGCATTCATTGTGTGAATATAGCACAATTTACTTATCTATTGTATTACGGATGAGTATTTTGGTAGATTCCAGTTTGGGGCTATTATGAATATTGTTTTTATGGACATTCTAGTCTATGTATTTTGTTGAACAGATGGATACATTTCAGCTGGGTATATACACAGGAGTGGAATTGCTAGATTTGCTTTTGGGGGGTTTTGGGGTTTTTTTCTTTTGGACAAACATTTTTATTTAAGAAATCAAATAAATAGAGGGGGTAAAAAAAATATGTAGCAACTCACACAAGGGTATGAGACCAAACTTAAACTACTTGCTCAAGTTATTCAGGATGGAACAAAATTAAGTGCTCACAATTAGCACAGAAAATATGTGGTTATAGTACTTGTTTTTAAATGGACATTTACTAGTTTACAGTAAGATCCAACTTGTTACAGGAGACCACTCCCCACCCCTTTGGTGTACAGCCAAAAAAAGCTAAGAATGCAAATGTTAATGTAATATAAACTTTTCTTTGTTTATAATTCTAGAATTACAACTTTTTACTAGTATAACTATCAACAGGTTCACTTAATCTTTAGTTTACTGTCAGAGGGAAAGGCAATATAAGAATGTAACCTGTCACTTTGGTCCCAGCCTCCCATTTTACAAACATGGATCCAGGATTCCTGATTTATAACAGAATCACTTTGACAGGAGCAGGCCTGTGGCATTTGGCACTGCAAAACTCCCTCTGCCTGCCACTCCCCCTGCTTGTGCTCTCTCTTTCTTTTCTTTTAATTTCTTATTTTATTTTATTTTATTTTAAGATTTTATTTATTTATTTGATAGAGAGATACACAGCAAGAGAGGGAACACAAGCAGGGGGAGTGGGAGAGGGAAAAGCAGGCTTCCCGCTGAGCAGGAAGCCCAATGTGGGGCTCCATCCCAGGACCTTGGGATCATGACCTAAGCCGAAGGCAGACGCTTAATGACTGAGCCACCCAGGCACCCCCCCCCCTTTCTGACAAATAAACTCTTTTTAAAAAGTAATAAAATTTTTTAATTACCCATAGTTCTCTACTTACTAGAATTATCTTAATATTGTATATCTCCTTCAACTTTTGTCCCTATGAAATACATGCAATTTTATAGTCTACTCTTTTCAATCACCTAACATACTGAAAAGATTACCCAATTTTCACACCAATCTTTTCTAATAGCTGCACCAAGTTTAGTTCATTCTGGCCATTGAATGTTTAAGTTGCTTCCATTTTTAGGTCAAGGTAAACCAGAGCCATACTACTTAACACAAGGCTCACTGGGGAGAACAGGGCAGAATGAGTCTGAGGTCCCTGATGTATCTCTGTGGGAACCATCTCCTCAGCTTTAGCTCCTCACAGAGGAGATGCATTAGCTGAGCCACCTGTCCTACAAAACAGCCATCAGGTTCTTGCCAGGCAAGTCCATTGAAAATTTTAATGCAACAATTTTTAAAATTTGTATTCTGGGAACTATTTTGTGTATAATAAGCTCCCTAGTCCTAGAGTATAGTCATAAAATTAACAACTCAGGAAACAACAGATATTGGTGAGGATGCAGAGCAAGGGGAACCCTCTTACACTGTTGGTGGGAATGCAAACTGGTGCAGCCACTCTGGAAAACAATATGGATATTCCTCAAAAAGCTAAAAATAGAGCTACCCTATGACCCAGCAATTGCACCACTAGGTATTCATCCAAAGGATACAAACAGGGATTCGTAGGGGCACATGCACCCCAATGTTTATAGCAGCAATGTCCACAATAGTCTAAATACTGGACTATCTGAAAGAGCCCAAATGTCCATTGACAGATGAATGGATAAAGAAGATGTGGGATATATATACAATGGAATATTACTCAGCCATCAAAAAGAATGAAATCTTGCCATTTGCCACGATGTGGACAGAACTAGAGGGTATTATGCTAAGCGAAATAAGTCAGAGAAAAACAAATATCATATGATTTCACTCATATGTGGAATTTAAGAAACCAAACAGGAACATAGGGGAAGGGGAAAAAATAAAATAATATTAAAACAGAGAGGGAGGCAAACCATAAGAGACTCTTAACTATAGAAAACAAACTGAGGGTTGCTGGAGGGGAGGTTGGTGAGGAGATGCGGTAACTGGGTGTTGGGCATTAAGGAGGCACTTGATGGAATGAGTGCTGGGTGTTATAGGCAACTGATAAATCACTAAATTCTACCTCTGAAACTAATAATACACTATATGTTAATTAAATTGAATTTAAATTCAAAAAAGAATTTAAAAATACTTATCAAATCATCAATGAACCATATCCTCAGCCCATCAGCTCCATTCAACTCTAGACATTATTCCCACAGACATCATCACCCCACTCCTCTCCTAAATGCACCACACGTGAGGTTTGCAGTGTTGTTCTCGGCAGCAGTGCTGGTAAGAACAAGCAGAGTGCCCATCAACAGGACACCAATCAGGTGAATGATGGCAGATCCTTAAAATGGAATATTATAACTTTTAAAAAAAAGGAATGAGGAGGATCCCTTTGAACTAATGCAGCAAAGTCTGTAAGATATATGATGAAGTGAAAAAATGTAAGTTGAAGTGCTCTAGTAGTATGCTACCATAATAAGGGATAAATAGTCATATTTGTGTAAAACATCCTAAAACATCCACATAAGACACTGGTAGTTATCACCTGTGGGAAGGAGAACATAAAGACTGGGGAAAAGAATAGGAGAGGAGAATGCTCACTGAATATCCTTTTTGATACATTATCCCTTTTGATTTATGAGGTAGGTGATATTTTCTATTAAGAAAACAAAGTCTCAAATTTTTCAAATAAGATTGCATTTCACACAAGTAATTACCTCTCCAGGCAGTTTGCTACTTGTGCTTCTGCCATATTTGAAACACAAAGTAATGAGAGACAAGAGGAACTACAAGTTGTACATCAGAAGAGAGTACATCAGAAGAGAGAGGTATACACATCTGCACACTCAAACATCTTTCTATCCCTTCCCACCTTGAGAAAGTTAAAGTGTTATTAGTCAACAGGACTCTTCATCATGGATTTACAGATACAGTGGCATCCTGGTTAGAAATATTCTCCCAACATTTTCATAAAATCATAGGTAAACCAAAAAGAATTCTAGGATCAAATGTGGTAAATTTCATAAAACATTTTTAAAATATTGGGGGGAATTGAACTATGAAAACATCTAGAGTGAAAGTTTTAATCCACAGAATGGATCTGAAGTGATGATTAGTTGGGTGGACATGATGGAGGGATGAATGGTGTGACTCCTTGGAGGGTGTTCTGATAGGAAGTGAGGAAAAGGAAGCTGGTGGGAAAGACCATTCCAAAGTGACACAAGGGACAGGTGACCCATCCACACTGCTCAACCTCATGCAGATACAAGCTGGAGACCCCATGATAGAGAGCCAACACCAATAACCAAGAACAGCCACAGCACAACTGCAGATGCAGGGTGAGAATTAAACACTTTCTTTCCTCTCAAGGATCTGAGCAATCCATGGTGAGGTTGACATTGGCAAGGCTTCAGCCCAGTGCACTTAGATAAAGTCAGGGTGTTCAGAGAAAGCATGGACTTTTTATTTTTTTTAAAAGATTGTATTTATTTATTTGACAGAGAGAGTGAGCACAAGCAGGGGAAGCAGCAGGCAGAGGGAGAGGGAGAGACAGGCTCCCTGCTGAGCAGGGAGCCCACTCAGCAGGGAGCCCAATGTGGGGCTCAATCCCAGGACCCTGAGACCATGACCTGGGCCGAAGGCAGCTGCTTAACCAACTGAACCACCCAGGCACCCTGAAAGCATGGACTTTTTATAACTGTGCAGATGGGATGGTCTTTCCAGGCATGACATAAAAACCAGAGATCCCTACTAAAATGTCTGGTTGTCAATTTCTCTGTAATTTCATTAGCTTTTGCTTTATCTATTTCAAGGCCATGTTGTTAGGAACATACAGTTCCTGATTTTCACATCTGTATTGTAGATTGTTGCTTTTATCATCATCCCTATTTATGTTTCTCACTTTAAATTTTATTGCTGCACCAGCTTTTTTGGTCAATTTTTATGTGGTAAGTCTTTTTCCTCCTTCATCTCTATTTACATATTGTGATTACTAAAATATTTGGACTGATATCAATCACCTTATATTTTATGATCACCATCCTTTTCCTTCACTTTTCACTCTTTGTTTCTGTCTTATGTTGCATTGATAAAATTTTACATATAACTGCTTTTGATCTTCTGCTCATCAGGAAGCGTTATTCTTTTAATAGTTGCCCTTCAGATATTACCATGCACAAGTAACTATACATTTTTTCTAACAATTATTCAATCTTTTTCACTTTCTGTAGACCACAAAAATAACCTAGGCATACTTTACCCATTGAATATTACTCAATACTCCCTTCCTCATATTGTTATTGTTATATAAAATTTGAGTTTTGTTTCTTACACCTCAAAAGAGTTTTTTTTTTTAGCTTTATAGTCAATAATTAATTTACCAACATGTTTTACCAATGAACAGTAAATACTCATTTTTATTTCTCTTTTTTTAAAGTAAACTTGACAACCAACAGTTGACAACCCCAAGATCAAGAGTTACATGCTCTACCACTGAGCCGGCCACGCACCCCATCACTTTCATTTCTTATAGCCCATGGTCTCCTGTGGTTTCAATTTTATTTTTTTCCTTAAGGATACCTTTTAAAAAGTTAGAGTCTTAAAATAATATTTCTACAATTAAAAATATTTTTATGTTGTCTTCACTCTTGGAAAAGAGGTAGTTGTTTTCCCCTCAGTACCTTGAAGAAGATATTGCTTTTGTCTTTGACATTTGTGTAGCTATGAGAATTCTGCTGTCAGTCTAGCCATAATTCTGAGTGGGGTTCCTCTTCAACCAGCCCTAGGCACCGTTTTTAAAGCAAGGTTAAAGTATATAAGGTGAAATGTGTAGGTATAGAATTGAATAAGTTTTGAGAAATGTCTACATTATGTAACCATCTTGCAAATGATCTAGGACAACTCTATCACCCTGGATACAGAACCTCAGTGCATTTTTAGGATTGTTGGTTCATCCTTGCTTTTCTGCAGCCTCACTATAATGGGTCAAAACATGGATTTATTTTTATTTATCATCTTTGGTACTAGAAAGCAATCTTTTGACTTGAGGGCATACAATTTTTCTTTATAATGGAAAATGTTAAGTTCTGATCCCTCCAAATACAGTTTCTCTGCCATGACCACCATTCTTTTCTTCTGTATTTCCTATTAGATGACTCTTGGAGTCATTCAGTCTGTCACTTATATCTCCACTGATTTTTCATTTAAGTGCAGGTTTCATATATATACAATTATTTTCAAGTCTCTATCACTGTTCTACATCTAGGTATGAATTCCTTACTTTTAGCTTCCAATTTACTGATTTTTCTTCCCTTTCCTTCCCTGAATTTTTTTTACTCTATGACTATATTTCTATTTTATTTTCAAGATTTCCAATTAATTCTTTATAATATTTGCCAACTCTTGCTTTATCTGTGCTCATTTCATTATTATTTATTTTTAAGGACTTGACTCAAATTTTTTCACATCTTTTATAAATGAGTGCTTAAATTCACTGAGATACACATGCTACATGTTCATAGCAACTTTCATAATCACCAAATAGTAGGAAAAAACTCAAATGTTCCTCAAGATAATGGCTAAACAAAGTTTGGTATATTCATACTGTAGAAGAGTACACAGTAATAAAAAAGATCAAACTACTGATATAAACAACAACATGGACGAATCTCAGAATCATGTTCAATGAAAGAAGGCAGATACAAAAGAACATATAGTGTATGTTTTCATTTATATGAAGTTTGGAAATAGGCAAAAGTAATCTATGATGATAGAAGTCATAGTAGTGGCTACCTCTGGTGAGGGTCTAATATGACTGGAAAGGGACTTTGGAGAATCTTCTGGGCTAATGGAAAGATTTCCTATCTGGAACTGAGTGGTGGTTATATATAGGTGCTTACATTATGTAAAAATTCATGGAGCTGTACACTTAAGATGATGCACTATATGTTAGTAATAGTTCAACAGGAAGGAAGGAAGGAAGGAAGGAAGGAAGGAAGGAAGGAAGGAAGGAAGGAAGGAAGGAAGGAAGGAAGGAAGGAAAAAATGGAAGGAAAGGAGGGAAGGAACCAAGGAAAGAAGGAAGGAAGGGAGGAAGGAGGGAAGGAGGGAGGGAAAGAGAGGGAGACAGGGCAGGGGATAGAGGGAAGAACAAAGGGAGGAAAAAAGGATGAGAGAGAAAGAAAAAGAGCCAACCCCAGGAATGTGTCCTCACTCAGCCCCTGGAGCTGCTAGAAGTGGCAGATCCAAGAGTCCACATCCTAAATAAGAAGTGAGATGTTGAAAGGACTAATTTGAAAACAGAAGACTGGTAAAGCTATTATAAAAGCACTGGGCCTCATAAGTACCTCCAGTGATAACGACAAGGCTAAAACAGGGACATCATTTACAAAGTGGCCAGAAAGAAAAAGGAATCTTCATTCATTTTCCCTATACCACCACCTGAAAGTCATACTCAGTGCTACTGTGTGTTAAGAGGTGTTGGCTCTGTGGTAGTAGTGCTTTCTAATGCTGTGCCCAATCTGCCAGGGGCCGAAAGAGGATCCATGAGGTTATTTGCTGCTGCTTCAGAGGCTCAGAAGCAATAAGGATTAGGTTCATCTGAGAATGACAGAAAATTCCAAAGGACAGTAGCTTGTCTCAGATAGAAATTTATTCTTCTCTGTCACAAAATAAATCTGGAGGCAGATCCAGGAATGGTAGGGCAGCTGCACAAATTCTGAAGTGGAACAGTTCCACCGTCCCCATAATGACCCTTGTCCTTGTGACCCAAGACTGTGGTTGGAGGCCTAGGGATCACATTCATGTTCCAGGTTAGCTGACAAAGTAAGAAACAAAGGATGGCGCTCTGCTCTTGAAGGAATATCACACAACACTTCTACTCTCAACTCATTGGCCAAGACCTAGTCAATGTCTACATCCAGCTGGAAAGTTGGGAAATGTCTTTTAGTGGATCACATGCTTGCCCTAAATAATATCAAGCTTCAGTTATAAAGGAAGATGGGAAGAAGAGGTTTGTGGTACACAAACAGCAATCTTCTGCAGAAGTAGATATGTATAGTTTATAGTAATTTTCTTCACAATACATATTTTATCTATTAATAGGGTTAGCTATATTATAAGAAACTGTTTGTGGCCATCCATATTTGGGAAAGATGTTCATAGCTGTTTTGCACTTATATTGAGTCTGTAAAGTTAAGCTAGGCAATTAAGTTGATAACAGTATTGAGAAAATAATCTCTAAGTCTTTGTGTTAGCTCTCAAAATCTTGAAGATCAAATGATGCAGAGAAATATCTCATTTTTCAATAAATCTTGGATCATTCTATCTGTACCACAAAGAGCAAGACACCCCACTCACCTCCACTGAACTCCAATGAGGAAGGCTTAAGGTTCATTATTTTCCTGCCATTTGAAAGAAATTTTACTATCTACCTTTATCACCTTTCCAAAAAAATTTGTTTAGAGAAAAATGTATATGAGCTGATTAAGAACCAAGGCTACCTCACTTCCATTTACTGGGGGAAGAAGTGGGATTTGAGGGATTTGGGGTCAGTGAAGGTCAAGATGAGCAAAACCCTTACATCCCTGCACTACTGAAGGCTGGCAAGGAAATGTAGCTTTGAGATGGTGGTAATGGCACTGTGGTCATGCCTATTACTCTAATAGAACCTGCTGTTGTTCTCCTCATGATTTAGGGTTTAATAAAAGCCTACTCAAGAGATTCTGGCGCTCCCCCTTCCTTCGATGACTGTCCTGTGAGACAAACACCAGGCTGAGGCTTGGTTGTCATTTACCTTTCCGTAGTGGTTATTTATGATTCTTCTGTCATGCCTGTTCTAAACTCTACTCTTGTTTAAGCAAATTTACTTTCAACTCTCCACTGAGTTCACCAAAGACGAGTAATCCTTGTGCAACTGGCAGGGCTGAAGATTAAGCCACCCTGGGCAATTAAGCAGATCCCAAGGTTCAGCTGGTATGCTGCAGTTTACATTCATTACAGCCGTTTAGCAAGGTTCGACAGCTTACACCCCTGCTTCGAGGGAGGATTTGTATCCCTCATTAGCATTCCCATATCAGGCTAGGATGCTGTGGCATATGCCACTATCAGGCTGTGTCACAGTATTATGAGATTAGGACTGCAAACTTCACCCTTCTGCCACTATCTGAACCCATGAGCACTTGGTCTCTATGAGCAGCCATGCCAGATTTTGAAAGGAAAGCTGGAGGGGGTGCCAGTAAGGAAGTGTAAACAACCAGGGTTGATTCATATGGTTATGGAATTTGAAACTGGGGATTCCATTTTGTACCCACATTTGTACCCACAATGGGGACAAGTGAACCTAACTTTCAGGATCTCTAATTTGGTGAGGTTTTTAAAAAATATTTTATTTATTTGACAGAGAGAGAGAGAGTGAGAGAGAGAGAGAGCACAAGCAGGGGGAGGGGCAGATGGAGAAGCAGACTCCCTGCCGAACAGGGAGCCTGATGCGGGGCTCAATCCCAGAACCGTGAGATCATGACCTGAGCCAAAGGCAGACGCTTAACCGACTGAGCCACCCAGGTGCACCAATGCACCAAATAATTTGGTACTTTTTAAAAGGGTCCTACAAGTATGGTAGCAACATGGCATACCAGTTAACTGTTGCTGCATGATGAACATTCTCAAAGTGCCCACAGCACTTATTTAGCGCACAAATCTGCATGTCTGGCCATGGCCAGGGTGACTCATCTCTGCTCCCCGTGACTCTGGCCCTCCTCATGGGACAAGGTTAGCCCAGGCATGTCCTTCTCATGAGGGCAGCGGGGGCAAAAGAGCAAGAATTCACAGGTGCTGTCCAGGCTTGTGGTTGAGTCTCATCTGTTAACACCCCCCTGGCCACACCCAAGTCAGTTGGCCAGAGTCAGAGTGTGTGGAAGTACACCCTGCACTGCAATGGTACCCGGCAAAGGATGGGACAAAGAGACTTGAAAATATGCCCCCAATTAATGATAAAGAAAGGAAATGAGTCAATGAACAATTAGGTCCCACATTTTAAAAAATTACTAGAAGACTGCCAGCTATATTAAGGCCCTAGAGCATCATGAAATCAGCTAGGACTGAATTTTGGGTCATCTAGATCAGTGGCCCTTAGCTTTCCTGAGGTGTGGATTCTTCTTACACATGTGCATCAATATACAACGTTTTAGAAGCATTCTGTGGACTCTCTGGAAGCCATCTGTGAGCCCCTGGAAATCTTATAAGCCCCATGACAAGTGGGGAAACCAAATTACATTATGATTGCTTTATGCTTCATAGAGCTCTTTCAGCTGGTGTAAGATTTATGCATTTGGTTGGATTTGGTATTGGACTGAAGTGAATACAAACCAGAGTACACAGTCCACTGCTTTAAAACCTCCTGAGGTACTCCTCACACAGTATAAATCCCTACTCCTTCCAAGAACTGATCCCTGCCCACCATCACAACCTTGTTTCCTCCTACCTTCCCTCTTGCATCCAGACACACAGGCTTTCCTACTTTCTCTTGCACTTGCCAAGTTTGGGGCCTTGCAGTTGCTGTTCCCATTGCCTGCAATGTTCTTTCCCTGCACATTCACACTACTCTCTCTCTTGCTTCATTTCAAATTCTGTACCAATAGAGGTCTTCTCTGAACACCCCATTTGAAGTGCCACCTTTTAATCACTTTTGCTTTACTTATCATTTTGCTCACTTGTGGTTTCTCCCTCCCTTTGGTGGGGTAAAACTACCTGAAAGCAGGGACTTTTTCTTCTTCCCAGCCTCTAGCACCATGCCTGAAATAGCAGCACTCGAGTAGTTATTAAATGAGTAAACTGACATGTTTACTCTATAAGTCATACATCCACAGAGAAACCCAAAAAGGAAAATATATCTGAGTACATTCCACAAGCAAATTATAAGACTGCTATTTTATACAGCTCAGTTTTGTAAAGAAAGTGGATCCCTTCTACTAGTCCTCTGGATGAGCTTCATTAAGTTAAAAATCTTAATATTTAATACCAAAGTAGATAATGACAACTCAACAAATCATACTATTGACCATAGGTAACTAGCCCTATAGGGATTTTGTAGGATTATTATTTAGTAATAGATTCATTGGTACAAATGGGAATGTTGTCTGAATAAAGCTTCAGAGTGAGGACTTGTAACTGCAGATCAGCCAGCACGTTGGCCCCTTTACAGGTGGGTGCCATAAGGCTCAGTTTCTTGGTATGTGGCTTTCTTCTGTATTATCAGTCTGAATTTGGAGCATCTTATAAAACACCAAATAGAGACGGTGAGTTGGCTGTGAGGAGGTTATAAGCTGTCCTTAGCAGTGATTTATGGAGGCTCTGATTTCAGAGGTTAACAAAGATTTGCTTGGGGTTTATGTGCCATTTTCCAGAGTCATTCTGAACTAAGAGATAAATGTGGAGCCCTCTTTGCTGGCAGGCCTTTTATGGGTAGGTGCAGCTGGATGAAAATCAGCCACAAAGGAGATCCCGGTATTATCGTTAATGGTGACTTTGTGTAACAGATGTTGTCTACGTATTAAAGGAGACTTCTTAATTTGTCTCTTGCAAACATGAAGCCTCTTAAAACTATTATGCCCTAAACATTGTCTGGAAAATTCCATTCTATTGTAACACAGTCCTCCTTCAGGAAGAGGAGCAGTTTAGAATTATGAGAATAAAAGAGAGACTCAAATGAAGGAATACTACGTCCATTACATTTGTGTTCTTCATGATTATGGTGAAGAGAGAGGCCAAAAAATAATAATAATAAAATAAAAGGACATTACGGCATTGCCAAGGGAAAATACGCATATTAAAAAACAAAAGTCTAAATGAATAGGTACGGAACAAGCGATGAGAAATTCGGGCGGAAATAGGGTTTTGCCTCCTGTCATTTGCAAGCAAAAATCCCATTGACTTTATTGCCCAAGAACAGAGTGGGTGACAGAGTTAGAAATTTTGCACACAATGGTAGGAAAGTGATTTCATCTCACCATCTGGTCATCTCAGAATATTTTTTAGGCAAAAGATGAATCATTTGTTAGGTACGTTAGGCCCTGATTCTCCGCACTGCCCATCACACACATGCACACACACTAGTAATAGTCTGATACCATATTTCTCTACCTTTTCTCCTCTTTATAAATATGTATGAATTCCATGTTTATTTGCGGGCATCTTTAGGGATGGCATCCTGCATATCATTGAACAAGTGGCTTCTACCCTCTTCTCACTAAATAAAAAACTTTCACAGGACCATAAGAAGAAGGTTGGAGAAGGTGGAATTGTGTATTGATATAATCATTTTGGGAAGAAATTTGGCAGTTTTATAAAAAACTAGAAAGACTTCAAACATTGTGCCCCAAAACTCCACTTCTTGGAACCTATTTTAAATAATTCAAAATACTAAATGGCACATCACAAAAATACATTTTTATAATAGCAAAATGTCATTAATATAATAATAAAATTGGAAGGCACCCCAAACTCTTACACTAGGTTATATTTACATTACTATAAATTACCTAATGAAATTATTTTTCAGCCATTAGAATTATGGGTAATCAAGACCAAGAATGTGAAAACATCTACGATACACATTAAATGAAGAAAGAAATGCAAAACTGTATATATATATGATGATTTATATCCTTGTAAAATATGAATATGAAAAAAGACACGGAGATATAGATTACTTTCGTTAAAAAAAAAAGGCAGCACGGTGCAATCTTAAGAGTAATTATTTTCCTCAGTGAGCTAGTTAGAAGCAGTTAACTGCTTCTAACTTCTAAGCAACTTAGAAGCGGTCATTGACATATTAAACTACTTTATGATATGTTTGTCATTACTGGCAACCATTCCCCCTCTGGCCATATTTTCAGACTGCTCATCAGATCATCAATGTGAATAAAAGGGTAAGTGTTTGTATCAGCACTCATTTCAATACTAAAAACAGCATACTTGTTTCTCCTCTTAACTCAGAGGGGACCAAAGTGTAGAAGTGCCTTCATCCTATTCCAAGATTCATGGAGGCAATCAACTGTCCTGTGACATTTTATCTCATTCACCTGTCAGCATGTTTTCAGGGTGTGTCATTACAATCTATACTAAATATCAAGGTCTTTCCATCTTGGATCCCTTTCAGCATTTAAGTGGAGAAAGTTTGGTTGACTTAAGAGATTAATAAAGACCTCCAGGACTGTTCATACTTCGAAGGTCAATATAAAAACACCTGTGGTCCACAGGTCCTAAGCATTATCACCATCTGCCAAGGAGCCCCAAAGGCTGGAGACAGGAAGTATCTGTGGACTAAGAGAGATCTAGCCTCAAAGTCAAACATAACATCCTAAAAGAGAGGTGTGGGAGATGTGGGTCAAAGGGTACATAATTTCCAATTATGAATAAGTTCTGGAGATCTAAAGAATAAGTTCAGGAGATCTAATGTACAGCATTGTGATTACAGTAAAGAATATTACATTCTTCAAAGTTGCTAAGAAACTAGATTTTAAATGTTCTCACTAAAAAAGAAATAATTATGTGATGTAATAGAAGTGTTAGCTAATGCCATGGTGGTAATCATGTTGCAATATATAAATGTATCAAATTAACATGTTGTACACCTTAAATTTACACAATGTTATGTCAATTCTATCTCAATTAAAAAAAAAAAAAAACTTCCCCAGTGGCTTTTGGTTATTAAATTCAGTCCATGGAATTCTCTTGAAATCTCATTTCTCCCATCCCCAGAGTAGGCTTTAGCAGGGACCTTGACTACATTAAGCGTGGGTTACAGGACAGGGTAGGGAAAGGATGAAGAGAGAAGGGAGGACTGTATCTCTTCCTTAGATGGCAGCAGCTGGCATTCTCTCTCCTCTGTCATTGCTCCCCTGGCTGGGAGGCCCTTGTCTTTGAGGCCCTTGATGAGGCAGGCTCCTTGTATTAGCTCTCACAGCACACTTTCTTGGGTAGATTTGGAGGGACATCCAGCAGCAGCACCTCCTCCCAAAGCTACCTGCTAGGAACTGCCTGTCACTCTCCCTTCTTGCCAGCCCCCATCTCTAACTGATTTGTGTGGAAGCCTCCCTCCTTACTTGGCCTGAGGGCAGGGAGAGCTCCCACTCCACCATAAGGAGAAACTAGATGACCTGACCCTGCTAACATTTCCCTCCCACAAAGCCCACTCTGGCCTCCCATAGTACTCCTGAGGCAGATGAGGAGAGGCCTGGGCTGCCTGTAGGAGGGCTTGTTGGGCAGGTTGTTGGGGGACGGGTTCTGGCCTTAGTTGTTAGCTGCTCTCTTCAAAATCAGAACAGTGGTTCCCAACCTTGGTTGCTCATCAGGATCACTTTGGAGAGCTTTTGAAAGCTCCCAATGTCTGGGCTGGCCCACCCCACACCAGTGACATTGAAACCCCTGGGCAGGGGCCTACAAGGTTGGGTCATCTTTCAAAGTTGGTTTGAATATGATGCCAGAGTCTGGGAAGACTACACTGCAAATACTTATAGCAAAAATTCTTACCCTGGACTGCACACTGCATGAACTAGTGAGCTTTAAAAAAATACAGATGCCTGCATTCTGCCTCACAGATTCTGATGTCCTTGGCTGGGCACTGGGGTTCATTTTTGAAATGAACTCTACTGTTGCAGAGCTTCTGCTGCCTGTGGCTGCATCACAGAATGCCCAGGAGAAGGCTCAGGGGAGTAGGAGGTGCTTCCAGCCACAGTGGCACCCAGGCCAGTAGACCCACAGTAACCCTGTCCAACTTTGAGCTGAACCTCCTCTCCTGTCATGAGTTTCTCCAATACATCCCCCTCCACCTTTGCCCCACTGACTGCCCACACAACTGCATCAAACATACACTGGCCTGAAGAAGAAATCTTCATGTCAAAGTCCATGCTTAGGATCTTGGCTCATTGTGATGAGGAAGATTAAAAATCCGAGCTGCCCTACTGGCAGAAATGTCATGCTGTCTCTTGGTTTACCTTCTGCATGGTAAGAACAGAGGGAGCTCATCTCAAAGCATCATGGGTTTTATCTGCCTACAGCTGTGCACACTCTACCTCACAAACACTCAGAAATGGTACTAAACTGTGGTCTGAGTATATATTGTTTCATCTCACTCTAAAACAAACCAACCTGATAGCTTTTCTGGAGGTTTCTGATTACAAATTATAAAAAAATCTCACAGGTTCTTGGGTGGAAGTCAAGCCTGTGGATGTCCTTCTCTTTTATCTAAATTCTATTCAACCTCCAAAATCCCCCTATATTCAAGACCACCTCCTCCTTGAAGCCATTCCTAACCACTCCAGCCAAGGCCTACACCTACTGTTCATGAACTCCGATGACTGTTAGGTTCAGAAACATACAAATTAATATACATAGTGTGTGTCCATATTTTTATACAGACATGAAACAGAATGTTGAGTAAGAAATTTTTGTTGCCCCAGAACTAGTGGCTGAAGAAAACAGGTTCCAAATTTCAAGCTGGACTGCACATCAGAAGCCACCAGATCTCTCACAAACCATCAGGTACTCACACAAAGGTCATTCAGAGGACTCAGCAAGACCTCTGCTGGAAGATCTGGAAAGGGAAATTCAGACACCAGCAAAGTGATTTTTCATCTGGGAGACTCAGCTGGTTTGGTTGTAGAGTCAGCACTTCTCAGGTAACATGAAAATGTGGTCTGAGAGAGTGGGTGACCTCAGAATGAAGAGCCAACTCCTGGGGGACAAGATGGGGGAACCATGGAATTATATAGATGTGAAGTCAGGAGGTTAAAAATATTTCCAGAATGCTTCCAGAGAAAAACTCCACAGTAAACTTTGGACACAGAGAATCATGAAGGACAGAATGCTGTCATTCAGGGGCACCTGGGTGGCTCAGATGGTTAAGCGTCTGCCTTCGGCTCAGGTCATGATCCCAGGGTCCTGGGATTGAGCCCCACATCGGGCTCCTGGCTCAGTGAGGAGCCTGCTTCTCCCTCTCCCTCTGCCTCTCTCCCTGCTCATGCTCTCTCTATCTCTGTGTCTCAAATGAATAAAATAAAGTCTTAAAAAAAAGAATGCTGTCATTCAGACTACAAATGAAGAAAACAAGGGTAAAACACATTTCTTAGAAAGGGCAACACTTATGTCCCAAGAAAGAATTCTCACTCATAAAATGTACAACAAAAGCCTAAAGATGCCAAGGACTGAAGGAGAGAAAAGGGGAAGCACCTGCCATATCCTAGGCAAGGTGCTAGGGAGTCACAAATGGCATCTCTCTTAATCTTCATATCAGTCCTTTTAGGATAGATATTAATATTCCTATTTTTACAACCAAAGAAATCAAGGCTCAGAAAAGTTAATTTGTTGAGGACAGAGTTGGAATTTGAACAAGATCTGACCGTATGTTCCTGAAGCACACTTCAACCCTCAGTTTCTTTTGGGAAGCCTCAAATAACTTCTATTATTTTAAAAATTGCAAAGTTCCAGGAAAAGTATATATCCACAGTGGTTCCCACCCCTGTCCAGGTCACCAGGAGAAATTTCTTAGCAGCACACACTGGTAGTGGGGAAGGGGGTCACATCATCTGAATTTAGGACTGGGAAGGAGATGGCAGGCCAAGAATAAAGGATACCATGAACAGGAAGATTTGATAGGTCAGCAAATATGTCCATTTGGGAGAGGCCAATATTTACGTTTGCCATGGCAACTACTGTAATCCAGTTTAAAAGCAGAATATTAAAAGCAGTTCAAAAGAAGAATATTGATTGAGCCCCATATAGACATGACCCAGTCTCCATGGCTACCTAGATGTTGCCACATTTGTCTCATCTGCCCTTTTTTATACCCATTTCCTCTTGCTGAAGTGTTTTAAAGCACATCATGGGCATGTCATTTCACCCCTCCATGCCATAATACACATCTCTAAAATATATAGACATATTATTACATAACCACAATGCCATCACATCTGGAAAAAAAAAAACATTTTCAAGGCCAAGACTCCGATGAGGCAAGCAGAGCACCAAGGTTGTAAACTGTGAGGAAGCACTGCTCTCGGGGCCATGCCTTGCAGGGTCAACACCTGAGAATGGGTGCACACGAAGCACCTGGCTTACCTCACCTTCTTGTCAGCTCTGGTATTTGATAATTCAGCCCATAATTGCATTTCCCCTATTATTTCAAACTTTCTTTTTATAGTAAGTTTGTTTATTTGGCATCCAAAGAAGAGACAGCCTTTCTTTGGGTTGGGTTTTTTTTTTTTTTAATAATGTTATGTTAATCACCATACATCATTATTTTTTGATGTAGTATTCCATGATTCATTGTTTGCGTATAACACCTGTACACCTTTTATTAAGGATCATCCTCACCCCTTTCTGTTCCCTGCTCTTGATTTGTCTAGATACTGGTCACACTCTGCATTTGTCTGCTTATGCCTTGTTGATATCTTACACTTGTTTCTCTATTCCCTGTATTTTCTATAAAGACTGAGATTCATGGTGACAGAAATACATTCAACATCTATTTCATAGAAAATATTTATGTCATTTGTGGGTTTTTTATTGACTGGAATGAAATTGTCCATGATACTATCTTAGAATTCATGTTCTCTGCATCTGTAATTATATACCCTTTCTTATTTGTAATAGATCGTCTCTGTGTTTCCTTTTTTAAGATTTTATTTATTTATTTGAGAGAGAGAGAGAGAGATTGAGAGAATGAGTGGGAGGAGGAGCAGAGGGAGAAGCAGACTCCCCGAGGAGCAGGGAGCCAGATGTGGGACTTGATCCCAGGACCCTGGTATCATGACCTGAGCTGAAGGCAGATGCTTAACTGACTGAGCCACCCATGCACTCCTCAAAACATTTATTGAATTATCCATCTTTTAGCCATTGATCTGTGATGCTTATCAAATGTGGTTTTTATGTATAATTATCATGTAGCTATCTATTCTGCTACATTCCTTAACCACTTTGTTCTAAATAGTATAGCTTTAGAGCATCGTTTTACATTTTATATATCACTGACTTGACAATACCTGCCTTTTTATCTCTTGCAGGTGAACTTTAGAATTACTTTCTCAACATTCTCAAGCACAAACCTCAAACTGTCTTAAATAGATTATCTAGTTTGAGGAAAATTAGGTATCATTACCCAATGTAGCCATCTTTCCCAGAAATACAGTGTCTTCATTTATTTGAAGACTCTTTTATATTTTTCTCATTGTTGAGAATTCTTGTTAAGATTAGAGATTTAGTTTTAAAATTTAGATTTTATTTTTAAGTACACTAATCCTGTTACTCGCAATATTTTCAAATTAGATGTTATATGAATAATCTTGAAGCTTTCAAAAGGTTCAGTTGATTTTTTTTTCCTGGTTGGCATGCTCTGTGTTTCCAATTAATTTCAATAATGTTACCTTTAATTGTCTCTTTTAGGTTCTATCTATACAGGCAAAATATTATGAAGAAACAAATTCAAGACCAAAAGCAAGTTTATATGGATATTTCAGATAAAAGGAAAGAGAGTGCTGCTTATCTGAACTGGATCACTGGTACAGGTCTTACCTTAACTTTCCATAAGTAGATATAGCCTATTAAAACATATACTACTTAACTTTATAGTGATTATTCTAGTTTAATGTCAATGCATCTGTGTAGAATGAGAAAAGTTAAGTGTTCAAAGCGCTAGTTGAAGATAACTTTTCTTCTGATGTCTTTGGGTTCCTGGTAATAATTCCTATATCAAATAGTTTCAAAAGCATTTAGGTTTTGCCTTATTTGGACTGAGACAAGTCTGAGTTAATCTGACTCTTTGATATTAAAGCTGCTGACGAATACATTTCCTCCATAATGCAAGGGTCCATATGGTCCATACATAGAACATTGTATTATATATATATGTTTGCTATTACTATATTGCATTAGAAATCCCCCAAAATGATTTTGTTTCAGGATTTGGACTTCAAACTGGTAATTTCTTCATTTCGTTCTTGGAGAATGGCAGGTACACATGTTTGCTAATATTGAATACACAAGTGTCACCACTGGGCTTCTTTATAGGATAGGTACATGAATTACATCCCAAAATGAAAAAAAAAAGTCTCCTCAAACAATTTTTTAACTTTAGAAAATATGGTAATGGTTCTTTCTAACAGAAAGCTTTCATTATCTTCACTTAGCAGAAACTAATGCTAAAGATGATGGGAGATTTGTAAAAAGTATACAATCAACATGGCATATAAGAGAAAGTGTTTTATGGATAACACTAGTTTTTTATGCCAAATGTTTATAAATTTACATAACTCAATATATGTGGAGCTTAATTGCCACAGAGACATCTTCCCACGTGTCTTTCAATCTACACTCCAATTTTCTACCTAGAATCTCAGCAATTGCAACTCTCTCTTGATTAAGTATTTGATTGTGGTCAGTGATTTTTGAAGTTTTTCAACAGTTTGCTTAAGTTCCACTTCAGACACACCTCAATCAACGTCTGTATCAACTCTGCCCACTTCCCTGAAACAAATGCCTTCTGAAGAAGGACTCGGTCACATTTCTACTTTAGAGTGCTAAACATCAAGTCATCTGACATTGGCTTGGGAAAGCTGGACACTGTTTGATATATTTTTTAACCAGAACACTAAGCAATTCTTTTGAAGAATTTTAAAGAGGCCAAGCCAGACTGGGCTTCTTGTGAAAGCCTAATTGAGAGGCAGCTCTCCAATCAGAGTGAATTCCAAATCATCTTTCAACATTTGCCATATTGATCAATACCATTTCGAGTATCTGTGACTGTTTCCTGAATTTTACCTTGATAAGATTCTATCCGTGAGCAATTCTTTTCCTTTCACAGCATCTTCACCCTACAGCCTACAGCCCTCACCCCTACTAGTGACCTTATTTTCCCCAGTTAGTAGCAGTGTTTTGGTAATTGATTGCTTTTTAAAAGCACACATATAGCTATTATAGATAGAGGGATAGGTATATAGCTCATCTTAAGGCCAGGAATCATCTCTCTATTATCATACCTTGAAGAATGGTGACAGAGATTTTTGTTTTACTCTGCATAATTTTTTAGAAGAAACCAGGGATACTAAATATTTAAAAAGGCAAAAATGAGAGACTTTCCTGCAATGACCTTATGACTATTAATCAATTGATAGACAATTCTAGAATCAAAACATGTTTTGGAAATCTCTACCTCAATGTCATCATCATCAAAATCAACAAGATTCTCAGACTTTTGTGCTATATTTCCTGTGCCAGGCCCTGTGATTTGTATTTATATAGATTAAGCCACCCTCTTGTCCTTTCAGGAAGGGGCTATTGTTATTTCCATTTGCAGGTGGGTAGACCCTTAAGCTCCTTGCTGTACTTTTCATAGGCAGGATGTGGGAGTTGGGAAATAAGTCCAGGCAAATGGACACCTGAGCCTTCAACCTTCATCACTCATACACAGTTCTGCTTTCTGTCATGCAGGTTCAGCCAGGAGTCAACATTTCAACCTCCCTTTCCTCCACCCCCTCTATTCAATTACTCCAGTCCCATTGATTCTGACTTGGCTCTTTAGACCACCCATTCTTGGCTCTTAAATCTCCATTCTCCCCACAGCTGGGCTCGCACTAGCTCTCATCGAATCTCTCCTCCATGTCTGTAACTGCCTCCCTGGTGCTGTCTCCCCCAGCCCAATCAATCCTCTGCACTGGCACAAAGCAAGAACCCAATCAGTCCAGGTTCCCCCCAAACAAAAGCAGAGATGTTACTCCCCACTGATGGCAGAATAAGTTCCAAACCTGAGAACAGTATTCAAAGTTCTTGGTGTTCAGTTTCCAACCCATCCTCCCAGACCCAGCTTGGTCTGCCATGCCCTCCTGAGAGCCTATGGGACAACAGCCTGAGATCACAAAATTACCCCAGACAAGCTGGGACTTCCCTACTCTGTGCCTTTGCTCGAATTCTTCCCTCTATTTGGAATGTCCTTACCTCTCCCTACATCTGATCCCCATCTTCAAGACCCTGCTCAAGCACCATCACCTTTGCAAAGCCTTCCCAATTCCTTGAGTTGGTCTACTTGCTCTCATAGAACTCTTTATACAGGTCCACACTCCTTTATTCACAGTTGAGAAACTTAAAATGCTCGGAAAACCAAAATTTCTTCTAATTTTGCTGCAAACTTTTCCAGTGGTCTAACCTAATCCAAACTGACATGAGACTATTTAGTGAGTGCAAAAATTCACATTTCACTTTAGAAGTAAAAAAAATTGAGTATGATCACTGTACGGTCCCGCAAATCCCACTGGAGGTGTATGGCATGTGTACCATATTGCCTTAAATTCTGAATTCCATAGTACCTGTGGCCTTGAGGGTTTTGGATAGGGATTATGGACCAGTTCCTAGTGCTCCCCATAGTATTTGGCATTAAAGCTAGTTGTTATCATCCACCTCAGCAGCCACCTAAGGGCAGAGATTATTATATTTTCACCCAAATTGAACTAGACACATGTGTGGCTGACATTCACACTCTTCATGTAAATCATGAGGGGCATCAGGTATGACATCCCTAAACTTTCTGCTACAGTCACCTATATTTCTTCTTTTCTTGTTTCAGGGTGCAGAGTTTTCACACCTGTCAAGGACCAGCTCCTTCAATCTGTAGTCTTAATCCCACCCTTTCTTTAGACTTGGTTGCTTTAATTATACCCTATATTCTCTACATTACCTGTTGGCTCTTTTTATTCAATCTATAAGAAAATTCAAGTCTCCCCACATCCTGTTTAAAAACCTTCTGTATCTACACTGATTAAATAGTTTTTCCTTATAGTAATAAGCCAACTAATAAATGTAGAAGGAACAATTTTTTTAGAAAAAAATTACATTTTGTAACCATCATAGTAATAATTGATTCAGGCAAAAATCATCAATGGATACTGAAACTAGTAGGTGATTACCTATTAAGGAGTAAGATCTTTACATAGTCTCAAAGTATTTCTGCACAAATTACCAACTATAGAAGGAAAATAGTTACTTTACAGTGGAGAAATGTAGCAGACACTACCTTACCAAGTAATCTAAATTCATATAAAATGACATCATGGGGATGCCTGGGTGGCTCAGTCAGTTAAGCTTCTGCCTTCAGCTCAGGTCATGGTCTCAGGGTCCTGGGATTGAGCCCCCACATCCCTCTGGCTCTCTGCTCAGTGGAGAATCTCCTTCTCCCTCTCCCTCTGTGCTCTCATGCATGCTCTCTCTCTCTCTCTTTCAAATAAATAAAATATTTTTTAAAAAAATAAAATAAAATGACATCATGTGCCTCCTGATACAATGCTCTGAGGAAAAACACAACATCACTCTCGGATATTCCTGCAAGAATTTGTAATCTTGAAAAAATTTTGAGGAAGCATCATTAAACCCACATTGAGGGATATTCAATAAAATAACCAGTCTTTACTCCTCAAAAAATGTTAATGCCATGAAAGACAAAGTCTTAGAAACTGTTCCAGATGTAAGGAGATATGACACCTAAATGAAATATGCTATCCTGGTTTGGATCCAGAATGGGAAAAAATAGCTGTAAAGGATATTTTGGGGACAATTACTGAAATTTGAATATAAAACACATATTAGATAATAGTATTATATCCATGTGAAATTTCTTAACCTCATGACTGTACTGTTGTAATGGAAAATAATATCTTTGTTCCTAGAAAACACACAGTGAAGTATCTAGATGTAAAGGGAGAGAGGATGATAAGCCAATGAGGCAAAATGTTCACAAATGGTGAATGGGGATTATGGGTATATGGGAGCTCTTTGTACTATTTTTGCAACTTTTCTGCAAATTGAAATTATATCTGAATATAAAGTCGCCAACCATTTCCTAGATTCTAGCTTCACCTAAAGCTAACAACTTTCTTTCTCTTCTGTGATCTCACCTTTATGTTCACCAACTCCAATGTTCTCATTTTGTGTTCACTTAAGTTCCAACTCCAATTACCTCTTTATTTCTCATTCATCTTGACCTTCTTTGAGCTTTTAGAAAATCCCCAACTCTTCTGTAAAATCTTAACTTCCTGTGGGTTCCACAATACAACGCTCATTTTTACCCTACTTTTCTTATCTTTCCTGGTATGTTCACTGACTCCTCATCAGGTGGTTTTCCCCAAGACATCTTCACTTTCTTTTCTTTCCACTCACCATTCTCTCTCTAGGCATCTAATCTATTCCTACTGCTTTCTTCCAAGCAGTTAAATCCAGCCCTGGCTCTCTCCCAAATTCCAGAACCACAATAGCCTAAGGATGAGCTTCTCAAGTTTGTTTCCAATTTTGCCAAAATTTATAATCTCTTTCCTCAAACCTTCTTGGGTAGTCCACATCTCAATCCCTAAAATCCTTAACCACTTAGTCTAGCTTAGAAATGCAAGACTGCTTTAACTCCTCTTCCTCATCTGCACTCTGCCATCCCATCCTCTCCTCTACTCTTGGCCTTTAACAGGGAATGGGTCCAGCTGCCTAGAAACTGCTAGAGTGGCTGGTATAAATAACACCATCCAGCCTCTTACTAGAGTGTGGCCCAAATCCCTTAGCATGAGAGTCAAAGCCCTTCCCAGTCCAGGGGAGCCTATCTTCTGGCTCTACCTCCTACCACTCTATAACATTCCTTATGCCCCAGTTACACTTGGCCTCTCACTGGACACCAGTCACATCGTATCACCTCATTCCTATACCCATCTTCACATGCTGTTCTCTCTACCATTCCCTAATTCTCCACCTAATGATCCCATTCATCTCTCAAGCCTAGTTTATATATCACTACCACTACAAAGCCTTTTCTTATCCTTCTTGCCAGATTTAATTAAGCCAGATAAATCCCTGGGCTCCCACGGCACTTGATTTAAACTCCTGTTTTAGTGTGATCTGCAACTAAAGGATAGCCTTTTTAGTGGTGTATGTACCTGTCCCTCCCCATTTTAAACTCCTAATAGACAGGGCTATGTATGATTCATTTTTGATTTCTAGTAACTCCCAAGTACATGGTAGGCTCTCAACAAAGGTTTTAATGGACTTTCATTTCCACATGCTGAGATTATGCTAGTTGCCCTGAGACCTGCCGAACAAAGTCTGCCAATCTTATTTTGAAGAGCCTTTGTGGTTGCCCAGTTATAGCTCTTCACTTCTTTTTCTACTGTTAATTTTTGGCCCATGCATAAGGCCTTGGCTTCTATTTTGGTCCTTACTTCTGCCCTGTCCTGCCCTGAGGGCTGGTCAGGCATCCCGCACTACCCTAATGTCCTCTCTTCCTCTTTCCTGCCCTCTTCTCTGGAATCTGGGCTTCTGGAAGAGGTGGGATTACACCATGACTTGGAAGAATGGGTAGAGGTAACCATTCAATCCTCTCAAAGACTTCCACTCTATTCCTTTGTCCCATTCTCAAGTCCCTGTCATGTGAGCTATGCTCTTCATTGGATGACTGTAGGCCAGACGGACATGGACATTAAGCTCCTTGTGAGACCTTATGGAGCATCTAGTAGCAACCCCCTTCAACTTGCAGATGAGAAAATTAAGACCCAGAGGTGAACAGACTTGTCTAAGGTCATCTAGGAAGTTGGCAGCAGCCTTTTGAGTTCACTGCTATTTCCACTTGTATTGCCTTTGTGAAGAGTAGTTTACGTGTCATCACTTATGATTATGAAACAGTCTCCCTGTAAAAGCCCATTTTACAACCACAGCTCATCTTATTTCGTACCTGGCAGTCATGTTTCAATTTTTGATTGCTGAATGAATTAGATTTCTCTATGTTTGCTAAGTAGGTTTTCGTGTATTGTAAATAACGCAGAAGGACATCTCACATTTGGGAACTGACTAAATATTGGTCCTTATTTTGCCAGATAATTGTAAAATAATAACCACCTGGGAAAAAATCAGATATGGCTTTCTATGCCATATTGTCTTCAATAACATTGGGTTTGATTAACAAGGAGGAAAAAAACAAAGTGAAAATGAGAAAAATAAAGAGAGTTATTTACATCCTGCTTTGTGTGTATGTCCTCAAAGAGGCTGTAATGCAGCACAATTTCAATGATTGTCACAAAATTGGTAGTTCTCAGCAGCACCTATGATTCTCCATTGATCTGATTGTTCCTGGAATTCATTATAAAAGAAAAATAAGGATAATTTTCCCGGGATTATTGTCAAGCATCTGATTGTATAAGCAACTACAATTTTCAGGGTTTTTTTTTTTTTTTTCTGAGCATAAAAGCACAGCAAAGAGAAAGCAATGATTAGGAAAAAATCCACAGAACATGTTATATTCAAATCTCCTTGTATGTAACTTTATTTGTTCTGTCTTTAGAATTCAAAAATCAAAGAAGGCACAAACTATTTATCTTTGGATTCACTTTAACTAATACTTCCTTTCTGTAGCTCATGTAAAATGCTTTTTTCTTCTTTTTATATTTGGCAATGATTAAGTGCTTTTATATTCTAAAAAAAAATTTGAATCTTCTAAGCAATACCTGAGCCATTTCCAAAATAAAATGTCTTCCCCAGCATTTAAAAGAAGTATATCCAATTATAAACAGAAGTTTAATGATGCCTAATATGAGTTTAATTATATGGCCATTTGTGTGGTGATTTGTCTCTCTCACTCACTCATCAGTGAGTGACATTAAGCACAGATGTTCTGGTTTGTGTTCCTTCAGAAACAGGTCCTGAGGTGAGGATTTTAGTGCAAGTGGCGTACTGAAAGGTGAACCCAGGAAGCACACACTAGGAATGGAGAAGTGAAAGAGAAAAGAAGGAAGTCAATGAAGGGTGAGCTACTACACAGGTAACCACTATGGGCCATTGGGCTCAATGTAGCTGGGGGCCTCAGATTTGTCCCCCCTTGGAGATGTATATACCAACTAACCCCCATCTGGCACACCTTGAGGGCTGCTGGGGTAAGAAGGTATTAACTCCTCAGTATTTCTGTCCTGAGGCTAAATAAAACCTTCAGCAAAGAAGTCGAGGTGCTGGTGGTTAGAAGCCATAGTGTCAATAGACCCTGGGATGACGAGTGCGAAGGGTAAGATGCCAACAGTTTCACTGTAATAGTTTATGGCCATCTTTTTTTAAAGATTTTATTTATTTGACAGAGACAGAGATAGCTAGAGCAGGAACACAAGCAGGGGGAGAGCAGGAACACAAGCAGGGGGAGAGCAGGAACACAAGCAGGGGGAGTGGGTGAGGGAGAAGCAGGCTTCCTGCTGAGCAGGGAGCCCGATGTGGGACTCAATCCCAGGAGGCTGGGATCACGACCTGAGCCAAAGGCAGATGCCTAGTGACTGAGCCACCCAGGCACCCCAGTTTATGGCCATTTTTGATCACCACTGCATCACCTAGCAGAGAGTGTGCCATACAGTGGATGCTCAATGGAAGGAAGAAAGGAAAGAAAGAAGGGATAAATTGTCCTTCTAAATCTATATCCAATCTAAGCATCATGCTGAAACTGAATAATCGATGGATAATATGTTCTTAATGTGTCTATTTACTTTATTTTATATCACTATTGCCTACTACATATCCACAGCCTCCCAAAAATTTTTGAGGAGGTAAGAAATGCATTTATAAAGCTAAACAGAAGCTAAGCAGCTGAAGAAAACACTACAAGGAAGGGCAAAAAGTTTTTCAGGTGATGAGGAAAAATTTACAAAGCTATATTTAGAAAGAGGTAAGGTTACTATTATTACCAGCAGATCCTCAAAGAAGAATTAAATCAGTTATCCTGACCAAAGCCCCCACTTCCACACACAGACTCAATATCAGTCTCTTCTCCACCAAAAAGTCTACCCCTATATTCTGGTCACTCCTCATTCATCCTCCCATCAAAACATTCCTATTCTACATCCTATAGAATCCCAGCCCCCATCCAAATTTGGTCATGCCAAATGACCCTGAATGTAAATGGGTGAGAGAATGCCTATGATCTCTCTCAAAACCACAGTATATTGCCAACAACACTTTCCAGAACAAGGCATTACTCCAAAGTGGTTTCTTCTAACTACCACAAACTTATAAAGAAAATTCTTCAAAATAAGACACAAACCTTTCATTTGGGAATCATTTTAAACTTACAAAAAGCAGAAAAATAAAATAGTACAAGCCACCTCTGTACCCAGACTATTAGCTACTATTAACATTTTACCCCCATTTGCTTTATCATTTCTTTTTTTTTTTACTTGACAGAGAGAGAGAGAGAGAGAGCATGCACAAGCAGGGAGAGCAGGAGAGGGAGAAGCAGGCTCCCCGCTGAGCAGGGAGTCTGAGGCGGAGTTCAATCCCAGGACCCTGAGATATGACCCGAGCTGAAAGCAAACTCTAACTGACTGAGCAACCCAGGCACCCCTGCTTTATCATTTCTGTTCTCTCTCTCACTTGCTCTCTCTGCATACCTTTTGCTGAACCATGAAGGTTAACATACATCATGGCCCTTTATCCTTAAACAGTACAGTATGTATTTCCTAAAACTAGGACTATTTTACATTCACACAGGACAGTTGTCAACTTCATAAGTTTTCATTAGCATAACACTGTTATTTAATCCATGTGTAAGTGAATCTAATTATGTCTCATAGCATTTTTTCCTTTCTGGTATAGAATCCAATCTAGGGTTTGGTATTGAATTTAGTTGTCATGTCTCTTTAGCCTCCTTCTAGCTGGACATTTCCACAGCCTTCCTTTGTGCTCTATGACATTGGCATTTTTAAAGAAGACAGTGCCCCCTCCAAACTTTAAGTAGACCCTTGACCCGGCAATCTACCCTAAAGATACACTGGCAAAACCACAAAATGATGCATGCTATTCACTGCAGAGACTGGAAACAACTTAAATTTCCATCAGTAGTGGACTACATGTACATCCATACAATGGATTGTCAGAGTTGTAAAAAAAGAATGGGAACTATATCTCTATCTCTACAGAGTAGCTTCCAAGATATGCTGCTAGGTGAAAAAAGCAAAGTAAAAATAAGTGTGTATAATATACTCCCATTATATAAAGAGAATATAAAATGACTATCTTTCATATATATACATATATGTCTTCATATATAGACCCCAGATATTTTCTTTTATTATGGAATTATTGCTTACCTTTATGTTTGATAATAATATTATGGTTATTTTTAAAAATACATCTTTAAAAGAAACATAAAAAGATATACTCCTACTGAAGAAAAAAAAAAGATATAGTCCTACTAGTAGACCAAGAAATAGGGAGAAAATGTCAGAGTTCAAAAATAGAGAAATGGAACACAGATGGAAAAATCCATAAAAATGTATGAAATCAATCATGTTATAAAAAGGAACACATATTATAATTAAGATTAAGACAAGATCGACAATATTTTTTTAAATTATCAAAGTAATTTACTACATTCACAGAATAAAGGAGAAAAACAAATATTTCAATATATGCAGAAAAAGCATGTGACAAAATTCAACATATATTCAAGATAAAAATTCCAGGAACCTAGAAATAGAAGAAAACTTCCTCAAATAGATAAAGGGCATCAGCAAAAAATGTATAGCTAACATAATACTTAA
Source organism: Zalophus californianus (assembly GCF_009762305.2). Classification (NCBI taxonomy): domain Eukaryota; kingdom Metazoa; phylum Chordata; class Mammalia; order Carnivora; family Otariidae; genus Zalophus; species Zalophus californianus. The sequence goes on from NC_045602.1 coordinate 93,511,297, forward strand.
TAGTGAAAGACTGAAGATTAGAAACAAGGCCAGGATGTCTGCTTTCAGCACTTTATTCAATATTGGGCTAGAAGTACTAATCTTTGGTGTAAGGCAAGAAAAAGAAAGTCTGGAGATTGAACAAGAAGAAGTAAAACTGTATTTGCAGCTGTGACCATATATGGAAAAATTCCAAACACATCTACAAAATACTACTAGAACGAATACATGAATTTCACAAAGTCACAGGATACAAGGGTAACATGCCAGTCAGTTGTATTTCTATATGCTGACAACAATCCAAAAATTAAATGAAAATATATCATTTATAATAGCAATAAAATCATAAAAAACTAAGAGATAAATTTAGTTAAGTGTATATAATAGTACACACTAAAAATCCTATAGCACATTACTGATAGAAATTAAAGAACACTTAATGTTATCATCACATTTCTAATCAACAATATTGTCAACACAATTCTAATCAAAATCCCAGTAAACTGTTTTGTTGAAACTGAGCATGTCTGTTGAATAGCCCTAGGTCCTTTGAAATTTTACACAACCCATCCTGGACTTGTTTGAAACCAGTTTCCCATCATCAATGATACGAAATGAGAATGGCCACTGTCAAAGAAAAATGTGTAATATTTATAATCTGCCAACCAGACATATCAATTCAAATTATTGCCTTATTTTGTATATTTTAATTGTATATCTTACCCCTTAAATTTTTGCCCAAAGAGACCTACTGAACTCAACTGAATTCAACTTTGAATAAGAAAAAAAAAGAAAGAAAGAAAGAGAGAGAGAGAGAGAGAGAGAGAAGAAAGAAGAAAGAAAGAGAGGAGAGAGGAAGAAAGAAAGAAAGAAAGAAAGAAAAGAAAGAGAAAGAAAGAAAGAAGAAGAGAAAGAAGAAAAGAAAGAAAGAAGAAAGAAGAAAAAGAAAGAAAGAGAAAGAAAGAAAGAAAAAAAGAAAGAAAGAGAAAGAAAGAAAGAAAGAAAGAAAGAAAGAAAGAAAGAAAGAAGGGAAAAGAAAGAAAGAAAGAAAGAAAGAAAGAAAGAAAGAAAGAAAGAAAGAAAGAAAGAAAGAAAGAAAGAAAGTAAGTAAGTGGTGGTATAGAAAACTGTGGTGTGTACCCCCCCAAAACTGAAAGAGAATTCAAAATACTTGGCTATAAAATCAAAGTTAAATGTAAAAAATATTACATTTTGCCACAATAAAAAGTGAGATAGAAAAAATTTTACTTGAAATTTCAAGAACCTATAAATGAAAATAAAGTTAAGCTACCACTAGTCTTCCAAATAAATTATTGTAAAATATAATGTAAAACTGTACCAGTTATTTGGATCTAAAACTTAGTAATATAAAAACATAAAAATAGGGACAAGGAAAGAGGAATACAATTATGCCAAATTTTTTGCTTAATATGGTGTTCCCTCTTGTCTCTGAAGATTATAGAAATAAGGGTTAAAAATGGTATCTGGAAAACTTAAAGGTAACTATTAGCAGAATTTAAAACAGGATATATGCCTTTTTGATCACTGAAGATGAACAGAAAATGCACATTGTGCATACACAGAACTATCTACAAAAGACCAAAAAAAAAAAAAGGATAAAAAGCAGAAAACACAAAACAAGATGACAGAAGCAAAGTAAAATATAACAATTATAATAATTATGGTTAATTATAATAATAATTAAAATACATTAAAAGACAGACTCTCTGATTCAGTAAAAACAGTGTGACACCAAAAGGCTAAAAGGTCAGGTCAGTGTCTGTCAGACAGATTCAAAGAATGAAAAAGCAGGAGTACAATATTAATATTAAATAGATTAGAATTTAAAATGGGCAGAGTATTAGAACAGATAAAAGAGCACAACTCAAAGTGAATTAGTTTCATGAGCCCATACTTTCTGAATAGAATTGCAGCAAAACATACAAGAGTTATATATTTGTACCTTGCATTTTCAAGAATAAATTTACTAAATTTACATATGAACAGGGGCAGCAGGAAGTAGGGTAGGAGCAGGGAAGAATCTTTTAGTGAATCTCCCCCTATGTTTGACAGATCAAGTAGACAAAAGATAATTCTCATAGGTTAGGTTTTCTGGAAACATACCCTAAGACAGAGATTGCATGCAAGAGACTTACTAGGGATTCATCTCAGGAATAACATCTGTAAGGCAATGGTGGAAACAAGACTGGCACAAGGAGAACTTGAACTGTGTTGCAGTCACAACAAAGGCCACAGCAGATCCTGAAGAGAGCTTAGGAGCTGTCACAGTTCTTCAAAAAATTTCCCCAATGAGGCAAGGAGAGCATAACTTTGTACTCTTGAATTTATCAACCAGTCATTGGCTACAGACTGGGAGGGGGCTTAACTTTGTGCAAGAGAGTTCTCTTCAGCTGAAGACAATTTCTTCAGGTTGGAAATCACCACTCCATCCTAACAAGTAAAAAGCTGCACAGACTGAAAATCAACTCTTCTTGGATCAATAAGAGAGGGAAGAACACAGGGAAAACCGTTGCCCCCAAGATTGGAAAGATGAGTGAATACAGAGTCAAGACTTCTTGGCACAGACACTCATGAGTGGGAGCAAGTGTCAGGGCAAAAACACCTGAACTAAAATTGGAGACTTGATGGAGTCTCAGTGCAGACAAATCTAAGAGTTAAAAGCTCCAGGGGGATCCAGTCACAGAGGCCTACAATATTCTGAGATTTACCACTGGCAATTCAAATAGATTCCTACAGTAAATATCAAAGAAAAATCCCCTCCTGCTTCCAGCAGGAGGAGGAGGAGGAAAGGAACCATTCTGAAATATAACAAATGATTCTATTCTTAACAAGGCCTGCCCTCAAGGGAAACTAGTTAACCAGAGCATAACTTGCTGGGGTATTAGCTGAACTTAACTGACCTGGAGAAGGAGAATACTCAATTCTAGCTGGCTCTAGCCATCCTGTCCCACCTAAGTGTGTGTGTGTTGGGGGGGGGGGGACAAAATTGAGAAACACCCATGAATTTCACAGACAAGAGGTACAGGCTCACTAAAAAACTGAGACCTAATCATAGGACTATAGAACACTTCTCTCCCTCACACCTCACCACCACATCACTAGAGGCCTATTTACCATAGTTCATTTTACCCAGGACATCATGTGAGGCTATTAAGAAAAAAATTACAAGACACAGGTAAAAAGTACAATTTGAAGAGACAAGGCATGAATCAGAAACTTACATGGCAGAGACAATGGAATGATCAGACTGGGAATTTAAAACAACTATGATTAATATGTTAAGTGGTTCTAAAGGATAGTATAAACAGCATGCAAGAACAGTTGAGCAATGTAAGTAGAGAAATGAAAAACCTAAAAAAGGACCAAATATAAATGCTAAAGATAAAAAAAAAAACACATACAGTAACAGAAATGAATGTGTTTGATGGGCATAACTGAGTAAAGAATCTCTGAGCCTGAGGATATATCAATAGAATCCTCAAAAATCAAAAAGCAAAGAGAACAAAGACTGAAAAATACAGAATATGCAAGAACTGTGGGACAACTGCAAAAAGTGTAACATACACATAATGGCAATACCAGAAGGATAAGAGAGAAAGGAACAGAAGAAATATGTGAAACAATAATGACTACGAATTTTCTGTACCACTAAATTACTGTAACACAAAAACATAGATCCAGGAATCTCAGAGAAAACCAAGCTGAATAAATGCCCCCCAAAACTATAACTTTATTTTTTATTTTCTGCAACTGATGATCTAGATGAAATGGACCAATTGCTTAAAAGACATAACATGCCAAAACTCACACAGGAAGAAATAGATGTTCCAAATGGGCCTGTATCTATTAAGGAAAGTGAATCAATAATTAATAACCTTCCAAAACACAAAGTACAAGGCCTAAATGGGCTCACTGGTGTAATATATAAAACCTTTACAAAAGAAATTATAACAATTCTCTACAATTTTTTCAGAGGATAGAAACAGAGGGAACACTTTCTGACTCATTTTATAAGACCAGCATTACCTTATTACCTAAACCAAACAAAGCCATTACAAAACAAAACTACCAGACCAATATCTCTCATGAACATGGATGCAAAACTTCTCAACAAAACATTAGCAAACTGAGTCCCAAAAAGTATTAAAAGAATTATGCATCATGATTAAGTGGACCTTATCCCAAGTATGTAAGGCTGGTTTAACATTCAAAAATCAATTGATGGGGGGAGGAAAAGATGGCAGAGGAATAGGGCCCCTATACCAACCAGTCCCCAGAATTGAGCTGGATATCTACCAGACCACTCTGAAAACCCATGAAATCAGCCTGAGATGTAAGAAAATATATCTGGATCTCTACAAACAGAAAATTGCAGGCGGTTGGTTTTGAGGTAGGAAGCAGGGAGCTGTGATTCCACGGGCACATATCTGAAGATAAAAGGAAGGGGGAGGGAGCCAAGCCATAGGGATCCTTCACTGCTGGTGAGTGATAGCCCCAGGGAAAGGACTTTAGGGCAGCCCTCCCCCTCCAACTGAATGGAGGTGAGGACTGGGAGCCCTGCTGAGCGACGCACAACCCAGGATGTTGCACTTTATAGCAGCACACACAGAAACGGAGATAGTGTGGCCTGGAGAGCTCACTGAAGAACAGACTGTGATCTCTCCGCTCTGAGGCAGAGGGTTGGAAAAAATCTGCTCTGACTCTCCGAAGAGACACGGAATGCCACCAGGGGAAAGCCGCCAGAGAACAAAATCCCCCAAAAAACAGTTTTCATTGAGCCCGTCCCCCCCAACACACACAGGGGGCAGGGCAACTCTTCCCAAACAAGGTTGCCTGAGGAACAGCATGGCAGGCCCCACCCCCAGAAGACAGGCTGGGAAAACCAGAGACCAACAACCCTAAGGTCCCTATAAAACAGGTGTATCTTGCTTGGGTTGTGGTCAATAACTTAGACTCTGTACATTCCCTCAACCACCCCTCAACAGAAAGGATAGGAGGAGGAACCCCCAAAACAGGAAAGACTCAGAGACTGTGACTTCTGCCAAAGGTTTACAAATGGATACAGATATAACCAAGATGTTGGAAATGGAATTCAGGGTAGCAGTTGTGAAGACAATAGCTAGAATAGAGAAATCAATTAATGGCATCACAGAGTCTCTAAGGGTAAAAATGAAAGCTGAACTGACAGAACTTAAAAATGCTATCAATGAGATCCAAACTAACCTAGATAATCTAACAGCTACGGTAAGTGAGGCAGAAGAACGAATTGGTGATCTAGAAGACCAAATGATAGAAAAGAAGGAAAAAGAACAGGCCAGGAAAAAACAACTCAAAATCCATGAAAATAGAATCAGAGAAATAAGTGACACCATGAAACGTTCCAATGTCAGAATTATTGGGATCGCTGAGGGGGTGAAGAGAGATAGAGGACTAGAAGATATATTTGAACAAATTGTAGCTGAGAAATTCCCTAGTCTGGGGAATGAAACAAACATTTGTGTCCTAGAGGCAGATAGGACCCCTTCCAAGATCAAGGAAAACAGGCCAATGCTCTGGCATGTAATAGTAAAACTCGCAAATCTTAGAACCAAGGAAGCCATCTTAAGGGCAGTTAGGGGGAAGAGATTCCTTACGTACAGAGGGAGGAACATCAGAATAACATCAGACCTATCCACAGAGACCTGGCAAGCCAGAAAGGGCTGACAAGACATATTCAGGGTACTAAATGAGAAGAAAATGCAGCTAAGAATTCTTTATCCGGCAAGGCTGTCATTTAGAATGGATGGAAAGATGCAGAGCTTCCAAGACTGGCAGAAACTGAAAGAATATGTGACCAGTAAGCCAGCCCTGCAAGAAATATTAAGGGGGGTTCACAAAAGGAAGAAGACCCCAAGAGTGATACAGAACAGAAATTTAGAGAGACAATCTATAGAAACAAGGACTTCACAGGCAACATAATGACAATAAATTCATATCTTTCAATAATCACTCTCAACGTGAATGGCCTAAATGCTCCCATAAAACAGCACAGGGTTAAAGATTGGATAAAAAGACAGGGCCCATCCATGTGCTGTCTACAAGAAACCCATTTTGGACCTAAAGATATATCCAGACTGAAAGTGAAGAGATGGAGATCCACCTTCCATGCCAATGGACCTCAAAAGAAAGCTGGGGTAAAAATTCTTATATCAGACAAATTAGATTTTAAGCTAAAAACTGTAGTTAGAAACACAGAGGACATTATATCATTCTTAAAGGGTCTATCCAACAAGATCTAACAATTGTAAATATCTATACCCCCAACATGGGAGCAGCCATCTACAGAAGCCAACTGTTAACCAAAATAAAGAGTCATATTGATAACAATACATTAATTGTAGGAGGCCTCAACACTCCACACTCAGCAATAGATCATCTAAGCAGAAAATCAATAAAGAAACAAGAACTTTGAATGACACACTGGACCGGATGGATCTCATAGGTATATACAGAACATTCCACCCTAAAACAACAGAATACTCATTCTTCTCGAGCACACATGGAACTTTCTCCAGAATAGACCACATACTGGGTCACAAATCAGGTCTCAACCGATACCAAAAGACTGAGATTATTCTCTGCATACTCTCAGACCATAATGCTTTAAAACTGGAAATCAATCACAAGAAAAAATTTGGAAGAAATTCAAACACGTGGAAGCTAAAGACCACTCTGCTCAATAATGTTTGGGTCAACCAAGAAACCAAGGAAGAACTTAAACAACATGGGATACTGTTGTTGATGGAAACCAATGAGAACGAAAACACATTGATCCAAAACCTATGGGATACTGCAAAGGTGGTCCTAAGGGGGAAATACATAGCCGTCCAAGCCTCACTCAAAAAAATAGAAAAATCTCAAATTCACCAACTAACTCTACACCTTAAAGAACTAGAGAAAAAGCAACGATGCCTAAGCCACACATTAGAAGAGAAATAATTAAGATTAGAGCAGAGATCAATGAATTAGAAACCAGAAACACAGTGGACCAGATCAACGAAACTAGAAGCTAGTTCTTTGAAAGAATTAATAAGATCGATAAACCAATAGCCAGACTTATCCAAAAGAAAGGAGAAAGGACCCAAATTAATAAAATTGTGAATGAAAGGGGAGAGATAACTAACACCAAGGAAACTGAAATAATTTTTAGAAATTATTATCAACAACTATATGCCAATAAATTAAGCAACCTGGAAGAAATGGATTCCTTCCCAGAAACCTATAAACTGCCAAGACAAAACAGGAAGAAATTGACACCCTGAATAGGCCAATAACCAGTAATGAGATGGAAGCAGTGATAAAAAAAAAAACTCCCAAAAAACAAGAGTCCAGGGCCAGATGGATTCTCTGGGGAATTCTACCAAACATTCAAAGAAGAAATATTCTCCTATTCTCCTGAAGGTGTTTCAAAAAATAGAAACAGAAGGAAAGCTTCCAGACTCATTCTATGAGGCCAGCATTACATTAATCCCCAAACCAGGGAAAGACCCCATCAAAAAGGAGAGTCTCAGACCGATACCCATGATGAATATGGACTCCAAAATTCTCAACAAAATCCTAGCTAATAGGACCCAACAATACATTAAAAAGATCATCCACCATGACGAAGTGGGATTTATCCCCAGGATGCAAGAGTGGTTCAACATTCACAAATCAATCAATGTGATAGAACACGTTAACAAGAGGAGAGAGAAGAACCATATGGTCCTCTCAATTGATGCAGGAGAAGCATTTGACAAAATACTGGATCCTTTCCTGATTAAAACTCTTCAGAATATAGGGATAGAGGGAATATACCTCAAGTTCATAAAATCCATCTATGAAAAACCCACAGCAAATATCATCCTCAATGAGGAAAAGATGAGAGCCTTTCCGTTAAGATCAGGAACACCAAGGTTGCCCACTCTCGCCACTATTGTTCAACATAGTACTAGAAGTCCTAGCAACAGCAATCAGACAACAAAAAGAAATAAAGTGTATTTAAACTGGCAAAGAAGAAGTCAAACTCTCTCTCTTCACAGATGACAAGATACTTTCTGTGGAAAATCCAAAAGACTCCACCCCCAAATTACTAGAACTCATAAAGCAATTCAGTAATGTGGCAGGATAAAAATCAATGCACAGAAATGAGTTGCTTTCTTATACACTCACAACACAAATGTAGAAAGAGAAATTAGAGAAATGATTCCATTTATGATAGCACCAAAAACCACAAGATACCTCAGAATAAACCTAACCAAAGAGGTAAAGGATCTATACTCTAAGAACTACAGAACACTCATGAAAAAAATTGAAGAAGACACAAAAAGATGGAAAAACATTCCATGCTAATGGATTGGAAGAATAAACATTGTTAAAATGTCTATGCTACCCAGAGCAATCTATACCCTCAACGCCATCCCAATCAAAATTCCAATGACATTTTTCAAAGTGCTAGAACAAACAATCCTAAAATTTGTATGGAATCCAGAAAAGACCCTGAATCACCAAGCAAATGTTGAAAAAGAAAAACAAAGCTGAGGCATCACGTTGCCCGATTTCAAGCTATATTACAAAGCAGTGATCACCAAGACAGCATGGTACTCGCACAAAAACAGACCTATAGACCAATGGAACAGAATAGAGAGCCCAGATATGAACCCTCAACTCTATGGTCAAATAATCTTTGACAAAGAAGGAAAAAATATGCAATGGAAAAAAGACAGTCTCTTCAATAAATGGTGCTGGGAAAATTGGACAGCTATATACAAAAGAATGAAACTCGACCATTCTCTAACACCATACACAAAGATAAACTCAAAATGGACAAGAGACCTCAATGTGAGACAGGAATCCATCAAAATCCTAGAGGAAGCACTAACCTCTTTGACATTGACCACAACAACTTCTTTCAAGATACATCTCCATAGGCTAGGGAAGCAAAAGCAAAAATAAACTTTTGGGACTTCATCAAGATAAAAAGCTTCTGCACAGCAAAGGAAACAGTCAACAAAACAAAGAGGCAACCCACAGAATGGGAGAAGATATTTGCAAATGATACTACAGACAAAGCGCTGATTTCCAAGATTTATAAAGAACTTCTCAATTCAACACCCAAAAAACAAATAATCAAGTCAAAAAATGGGCAGGAGACATGAACAGACACTTCTCAAAAGAAGACATACAAATGGCTAACAGACACATAAAAAACTGTTCATCATCATTAACCGTCAGGGAAATTCAAATGAAAACCACAATGAGATACAACCTTACACCAGTTAGAATGGCAAACATTGACAAGGCAAGAAACAACAAATGTTGGAGAGGTTGTGGAGAAAGGGGAACCCTCTTACACTGTTGGTGGGAATGCAAGTTGGTACAGCCACTGTGGAAAACAGTGTGAAGATTCCTCAAAAAATTAAAAATAGAGCTACCCTATGATTGCACTCCTGGGTATTTACCTCAGAGACACAGATGTAGTGAAAAGAAGGGCCATATGGCCATATGTACCTGAATGTTCATAGTAGCAATGTTCACAATAGCCAAACTGTGGAAAGAGCTGAGATGCTCTTCTACAGATGAAGGGATAAAGATGTGGTCTGTATATACAATGGAGTATTACTCAGCCATCAGAAAGGATGAATACCCATTTTTACATCAACATGGATGGGACTGGAGGAGATTATGCTAAGTGAAATAAGTCAAGGGAAAGTCAATTATCATATGGTTTCACTTATTTGTGAACATAGGAAATAGCATGAAGGACATTAGGAAAGGAAGGGGAAAATGAAGGGGGTGGAAATCAGAGGGGGAGACGAACCATGAGAGATTATGGACTCCAAGAAACAAACTAAGGGTTTTAGAGGGGAGGGGAGTGGGGGGATAGGTTAGCCCAGTGATGGGTATTCAGGATGGCACATACTACATGGAGCACTGGGTGTTATACGAAAACAATGAATCATGGATCACTACATCAAAAGCTAATGATGTATTGTATGGTGACTAACATAACATAATAAAAGAAAAAAAATCAATTGATGTTTTATTACATCACATCAACAGACTAAAAAATGAAAAATCACATGATTATATCAATAGATGCAGGAAAAGCATTTGACAAAATCCAACACCCATTCGTGATTAAAAAAAAAAAACTCTCAGGAAACTAGAAATACAGGGAAATTTTTGCAACTTGACAAGTACTATCTACAAATATATTATAGCTAATTTTATATTTAATGATGAAAAACTCCAAAAGATTTCCCATGATGATCAGGCACAAGGCAAGGATATCCCCTCTCACCAATCCTTTTCAACATCATACTGGAGTCCTTGATAGTGCAACAAGGCAAGAAATGGAAATGACAGATCTACATATTGGAAGAAAGATATATAAGACCAAAGACATGACACTTAAAAGAAATAATTTATAAGCTGGACTTGATTAAAATTGAAATTTATTCTCTGCAAAAGATAATGTTGAGAGAATTCGAAGACAAGCCACAGATTGGAAGAAAATATTTGCAAAAACATATCTGATAAAGAACTATTATTCAAAATACACAAAAAACTCTTACAACTCAAAAATAAGGAAACAAACAATCTAATTAAAAATGAACCAAAGACTTTAACAGACACCTCACCAAAGAAGATGTACAGATGGCAAATAAGCATATGAAAAGATGATCCATATCCTATGTCATCAGGGAATGCAAATGAAAACAACGAGATACACATCTATCAGAATGATCAAATTCAGAGCACTGAAAACACCATATCCTGGTGAGGCTGTGGAGCAACAGGTACTGTCAAACATGGCCGGGGGGAATACAAAATGGTACAACCACTCTGGAGGACAGTTTGGCAGTTTCTTACAAAACTAAATTTACTTCTACTATAAGATCCAGCAATTGTGCTCCTGGGTATTTACCCAAAGGAGCTGAAATTTATGTCCACAAAAAAACTTCATATGGATGTTTATAAAAGCTTTATTTGTAATTTCCCAAATTTGGAAGCAACCAAGATGTCCCTCAGTAGGTGAAAGGATAAGTAAACTGTGGTATATCCAGACAACGGAATATTACTCAACACCAAAATAAAAAGAGCTATCAAGCCACAAACAGACACAGAGAAAACTTAAATGCATATTATAACTAAGTGAATGAAGTCAACCTGAAAAGACCACATACTGTATTTCAAATACGTGGCACTATGGAAAAGGCAAAACTATGGAGACAATAAAAAAGTCAGTAGTTGCCAGGCATGGAAGCAAAGGGAGATGAATAGACAGCGCACAGAGGATTTTTAGGGAAGTGAAAATATTCTGTATGGAAATGTGTCATCTTACATTTCTCCAAACCCATAGAATTTACAACACAAAGAGTGAACCCTAAAATAAACAGTGGACTTTTGATGCTTATGATGTGTCAATACAAGTTCATCCTTAGTTTAAAAAATGTACCATTCTGTACGTGCACCCCAATGTTTATAGCAGCAATGTCCACAATAGCCAAACTGTGGAAAGAGCCAAGATGTCCATCGACAGATGAATGGATAAAGAAGATGTGGTATATATACACAATGGAATATTATGCAGCCATAAAAGGAATGAGATCTTGCCATTTGCAATGACGTGGATGGAACTGGAGGGTGTTATGCTGAGTGAGATAAGTCGATCAGAGAAAGACATGTATCATATGACCTCACTGATATGAGGAATTCTTAATCTAAGGAAACAAACTGAGTGTTGCTGGAGTAGTGGGGGGTGGGAGGGTTGGGGTGGCTGGGTGATAGATATTGGGTAGGGTATGTGCTATGGCGAGCGCTGTGAATTGTGCAAGACTGTTGAATCACAGATCTGTACTTCTGAAACAAATAACGCAACATATGTTAAGAAAAAAGAAAAAGAAGAAGATAGCAGGAGGGGAAGAATGAAGGGGAGTAAGTCGGAGGGGGAGACGAACCATGAGAGACGATGGACTCTGTAAAACAAACTGAGGGTTCTAGAGGGGAGGAGGGTGGGGGGATGGGTTAGCCTGGTGATGGGTATTAAAGAGGGCACATTCTGCGTGGAGCACTGGGTGTTATGCACAAACAATGCATCATGGAACACTACATCAAAAACTAATGATGTAATGTATGGTGATTAACATAACAATAAAAAATTTAGAAAAATAAATAAATAAATAAATAATGTACCATTCTGGGCGGAACAAGATGGCATAGGAGTAGGAGACCTGGATTTCGTCTGGTCTCAGAAATTCACCTGGATAGGGATCAAACGATTCTGAACAGAAGATCAAAGAAAAGAATAGCAACAACTCTCTGAACAGAAAAGCAACCACTTTCTGGAAGGTAGGACATGTGGAAAAGTGAATCTGAGTCAATATTCGGGAGGATAGACGGTGGGGGAGGGGGCCTCCATCGGCCACTTCTGGCAAGTGATACAGCAGCGGAGCACAAATTGGAAATTTTAGAAGTGGGCTCTGCTGAGGGACGTTGCTCCAGTGGCTAAGCGGGGGATGGAACCCTCTCTAGGACACTGTGGTCTCAGGACCCTTGGGGTCACAGAAAGACCGGGGGTGCCTGAGTGCGGCAGAGCTCCCAGGTATCGAAGCGGAGAAGCCGGCTGTATAGACAGAGCCGAGGCACGGGCTCTCAGCTCAGGGTTGCCATAAACTGTGATTGGTGACACAGTCGGGCCACTGCTCCTCCAGCAGGGACCCAACAAGCGGCAGATCCGGGGATACTCCCCTTCATCCCCTGGGAGGAGCGGTGCGGGAGTGCACCACAGGGATCTCCTGGGTTTGGAGACTCCACACCGAGTTGGGTGCCAGAGATAGAAACGCTCAGTCACAGGCTGGGTGAGCACAGAGTGTGGCCAGAGACCGGGGAGACAGGAGTGACTGAATGCTTTTCTCTGTGGGGTGCACTGAGGAGCAGGGTCCCGAGTTCTCGGCTCCACCAGGGCGGAGATTGGGAGGCTGCTATTTTCACTCTCGCCCTCCAAAGCTGCACAGAAAGCTTGCAGGGAACAAAAGCTCCCCAGAGCAAACCTGAGCAGATTACTTAGCCAGGACTGGCAAGGGCAGGGCAATTCTGCCTCCAGCAAAGACATTTAGGAACCACGGCAACAGGCCCCTCCCCCAGAAGATCAGCAAGAACAGCCAGCCAAGACCAAATTTACTGATCAATGAGAACGGCAGAACTCCAGAGCTAGGGGAATACTGCACATAGAATTCATGGCTTTTTTACCATGATTCTTTAGTCTTTCAAAGTTAATTATTTTTTTAACTGTCTTTTTATTTCCTGAATTTTTCTTTTTCCTTTTTTTCAACCAACAGCTTATTAATCCCTTTTTTAAAAAGACATTTTTATTTTTCATTTCTAGAGTCATATTCTATTCATTCATAGTAGTTACCCTTATTTTTGGCATATATATATATAAGTTGTTCTCTCTTTAAAATTTTGAGATACAGTTTCTTCTAACAGATCAAAATATACCCTGAATCTCTAGTGTATGCCTTTGTTCTAGTCTCCTGCCTGATCACATTCTTTCCCCGCTTTTTTTTTAATCCTCTTCTTTTTTCAAGCAACTTATCAATTCCTTTTATACAATTTTTTATAATTTTCATCTTTAGAGTCATATTCCATCCCTTCATCATATCAACCCTTATTTACTACATATATAAGTCCTCTTTAATATTTTGGGAAGCACTTACTTCTAATAGACCAAAATACACCCAAAATCTAGTGTGTGTCACTGATCTATGCACCAGCCTGATCATATTTGATCATATTCTGTTTTGTGTCTTGTTCTATTTTTGTTTGTTTTTATCTTTTTCTTTTACTTTTTTTTTCTCTTTCTTTTTCCCTGGTTTAAGGTCGTTTCTGATTTGTTTAGAGTATATTTTCTGAGGATGTTTTTACCTGTTAGCATTTTGTTCTCTCATTCATCTCTTCTCTGGACACAATGACAAGATGGAAAAAAATCACCTCAACAAAAAGAACAAGAGGCTGTAAGGTCTGCCAGGGACCTACTCAATATGGAAATAGTACGATGTCGGACATAGAGTTCAGAATCATGATTTTAAAGATACTACCTGGGCTTGAAAAAAGCATGGAAGTTATTAGAGAAACCCTTTTTCGAGAAATAAAAGAACTAAAATCTAACCACATCGAAATCAAAAAGGCTATTAATGAGGTGCAATCAAAAATGGGGCACTAACTGCTAGGATAAATGAGGCAGAAGAGAGAATCAGCAGTATAGAAGACCAAATGATGGAAAATAAGCTGAGAAAAAGAGAGATAAAGAACTACTGGATCACGAGGGCAGAATTCGAGAGATAAGCGATACCATAAGACGAAACAACATTAGAATAATTGGGATCCCAGAGAAGAAGAAAGAGAGAGGGGGGCAGAAGGTATATTGGAGCAAATCATAACAGAGAACTTCCCTAATGTGAGGAAGGAAACAGGCATCAAAATCCAGGAGGCACAGAGAACCCCTCTCAAAATCAATAAAAATAGGTCAACACCCGACATCCAATAGTAAAACTTACGAGTCTCAGAGACAAAGAGAAAATCCTGAAAGCAGCTCGGGAGAAGTGATCTGTAACCTACAATGGTAGAAACATTAGATTGGCAACAGACCTATCCACAGAGACCTGGCAGGCCAGAAAGGACTGGCATGATATCTTCAGAGCACTAAACGAGAAAAATATGCAGCCAAGAATACTATATCCAGCTAGGCTGTCATTGAAAATAGAAGGAGAGACAAAAAGCTTCCAGGACAAACAAAAACTAAAGGAATTTGCAAACACGAAACCAGCCCTCCAAGAAATACTGAAAGGGGTCCTCTAAGCAAAGAGAGAGCCTAAAAGTAACATAGACCGGAAAGGAACACAGACAATATACAGCAACAGTCACCTTACAGGCAATACAATGACACTAAATTTCTATCTTTCAATAGTTACCTGAATGTAAATGGGCTAAATGCCCCAATCGAAAGACACAGGCTATCAGATTGGATTAAAGAACAAGACCCATCAATAGGCTGTCTGCAAGAGACTCATTTTAGACCCAAAGACACCCCCAGATTGAAAGTGAGGGGGCGGAAAACCATTTACCATGCTAATGGACACCAAAAGAAACCTGGGGTGGTGATGCTTATATCAGACAAATTAGATTTTAAACCAAGGACTATAATAACAGATGAGGAAGGACACTATATCCTACTTAAAGGGTCTATGCAACAAGAAGATCTAAGAATTGTAAATATCTATGCCCCTAACATGGGAGCAGCCAATTATATAAGGCAATTAATAACAAAAGCAAAGAAACACATTGACAACAATACAATAATAGTGGGGGACTTTAACACGCCCCTCACTGAAATGGACAGATCATCTAAGGAAATAAAGACTTTATATGACATACTGGAACAAACGGACTTCACAGACATATTCAGAACATTCCATCCCAAAGCAACGGAATACACATTCTTCTTTAGTGCCCCTGGAACATTCTCCAGAATAGATCACATCCTAGGTCACAAATCAGGTCTCAACCGGTACCAAAAGACTGGTATTATTCCCTGCATATTTTCAGACCACAGTGCTTTGAAGCTAGAACTCAGTCACAAGAGGAAAGTCGGAAAGAACTCAAATACATGGAGGCTAAAGAGCATCCTACTAAAGAATGAATGGGTCAACCAGGAAATTAAAGAAGAATTAAAAAAATTCATGGAAACCAATGAAAATGAAAACACAACTGTTCAAAATCTTTGGGATACAGCAAAGGCAGTCCTGAGAGGAAAGTATATAGCAATACAGCCTTTCTCAAGAAACAAGAAAGGTTTCAAATACACAACCTAACCCTACACCTAAAGGTGCTAGAGAAAAAACAGCAAATAAAGCCTAAACCCAGCAGGAGAAGAGAAACAATAAAGATCAGAGCAGAAATCAATGAAATAGAAACCAAAAGAACAGTAGAACAGATCAACGAAACCAGGAGCTGGTTCTTTGAAAGAATGAACAAGATTGATAAATCCCTGGCCAGACTTATCAAAAAGAAAAGAGAAATGACCCAAATCAACAAAATCATGAATGAAAAGAGGAGAGATCACAACCAACACCAAAGAAATACAAACAATTCTAAGAACATATTATGAGCAACTATATGCCAGCAAATTAGATAAGCTGGAAGAAATGGATGCATTCCTAGAGATGTGTCAACTACCAAAAGTGAACCAGGAAGAAACAGAAAACCTGAACAGACCTATAACCACTAAGGAAATTGAAGCAGTCATCAAAAATCTCACAAAAAACAAAAGCCCAGGGCCAGCTGGCTTCCCAAGTGAATTCTACCAAACTTTTTAAAAATATTTTATTTATTTATTTAATTGACAGAGAGAGAGAGAGAGAGAGACTGCGAGAGGGAACACAAGCAGGGTGAGTGGGAGAGGGAGAAGCAGGCTTTTGGCTGAGCAGGAAGCCTGATGTGGGGCTCGATCCCAGAACCCTGGGATTATGACCTGAGCTGAAGGCAGTCGCTTAACCAACTGAGCCACCCAAGCACCCCACAAAACTTTTAATGAAGAATTAATACCTATTCTTCTGAAACTGTTCCAAAAAATAGAAATGGAAGGAAAACTTCCAAACTCATTTTATGAGGCCAGCATTACCTTGATCCCAAAAGCAGACAAAGACCGCATCAAAAAGGAGAATTAGAGACCAATATCCTCGATGAACATGGATGCAAAGATTCTCACCACAACACTAGCCAATAGGATCCAACAGTACATTAAAAGGATTATTATTCACCACAACCAAGCGGGATTTATCCCTGGGCTGCAAGGTTGGTTCAACGTCCGCAAATCAATCAACGTGATACAATACATTAACAAAAGAAAGAACAAAAATCATATGATCCTCTCAAGATGCAGAAAAAGCATTTGACAAAGTACAGCATCCTTTCTTCATCAAAACTCTTCAGGGTATAGAGATAGAAGGTACATACCTCAATATCATAAAAGCCATCTATGAAAAACCTACAGCGAATATCATTCTCAATGGGGAAAAACTAAGAGCCTTCCCCCTAAGGTCAGGAACGTGGCAGGGTTGTCCACTATCACCACTGCTATTCAACATAGTATTAGAAGTCCTAGCCACAGCAATCAGACAACAAAAAGAAATCAAAGGCATCCAAATCGGCAAGTAGTCAAACTCTCACTCTTGGCAGATGATATGATACTTTATGTGGAAAACCCAAAAGACTCCACCCCAAAGCTGCTAGAACTCATACAGGAATTCAGTCAAGTGGCAGGATATAAAATCAATGCAAAGAAATCAGTGGCATTCCTATACACCAACAACAAGACAGAAGAGAGACAAATTAAGGAGTCAATCCCATTTATAATTGCACCCAAAACCATAAGATACCTAGGAATAAATCTAACCACAGAGGCAAAGGATCTGTACTTAGAAACTATAAAATACTCATGAAAGAAATTGAGGAAGACACAAAGAAATGGAAAAATGTTCCATGCTCATGGCTTGGAAGAACAAATATTGTGAAGATGTCAATGCTACCTAGAGCAATCTACACATTCAATGCAATCCCCATCAAAATACCATCCACTTTTTCAAAGAAATGGAACAAATAATCCTAAAATCTGTATGGAACCAGGAAAGACCCCGAATAGCCAGAGGAATGTTGAAAAAGAAAAGCAAAGCTGGCGGCATCACAATTGCGGACTTCCAGCTCTATTACAAAGCTGTCATCATCAAGACAGTATGGTACTGGCACAAAAATAGACACATAGATCAATGGAACAGAATAGAGAGCCCAGAAATGGACCCTCAACTCTATGGTCAACTCATCTTTGTCAAAGCAGGAAAGAATGTCCAATGGAAAAAAGCCACTTCAACAAATGGTGTTGGGAAAATTGGACAACCATATGCAGAAGAATGAAATTGGACCATTTCCTTACACCACACACAAAAATAGACTCCAAATGGTTGAAAGACCTCAATGTGAGACAGGAGTCCATCCAAATCCTAAAGGAGAACACAGGCAGCAACCTCTTCAACCTCAGCCGCAGCAACTTCTTCCTAGAAACATCGCCAAAGGCAAGGGAAGCAAGGGCAAAAATGAACTATTGGGATTTCATCAAGATAAAAAGCTTTTGCACAGCAAAAGTAACAGTCAACAAACCAAAAGACAACCGACAGAATGGGAGAAGTTATTTGCAAATGACACATCAGATAAAGGGCTAGTATCCAAAACCTATCAAACTCAACACCCAAAGAACCAATAATCCAATCAAGAAATGGGCAGAAGACATGAACAGACATTTTTCCAAAGAAGACATCCAAATGGCCAACAGACACATGAAAAAGTGCTCAACATCACTCGGCATCAGGGAATTCCAAATCAAAACCTCCATGAGATACCACCTCACACCCGTCAGAATGGCTAAAATTAACAAGTCAGGAAACGACAGATGTTGCCGGGGATGCGGAGAAAGGGGAACCCTCCTACTCTGTTGGTGGGAATTCAAGCTGGTGCAAACACTCTGGAAAACAGTATGGAGGTTCCTCAAACAGTTGAAAATAGAGCTACCCTATGACTCAGCAATTGCACTACTGGGTATTTACAACAAAGATACAAATGTAGGGATCTGAAGTGGTACATGCACTGCGATGTTTATAGCAGCAATGTCCACAATAGCCAAACTGTGGAAAGAGCCAAGATGTCCATCGACAGATGAATGGATAAAGAAGATGTGGTATATATATATATATATATATATATATATATATATATATATATATATATATATATACACACACACACAATGGAATATTATGCAGTCATCAAAAGGAATGAGATCTTGCCATTTGCAATGATGTGGTTGGAACTGGAGGGTGTTATGCTGAGGGAAATAAGTCAATCAGAGGAAGACATGTATCATATGACCTCACTGATATGAGGAATTCTTAATCCCAGGAAACAAACTGAGGCCTGCTGGAGTGGGGGTGAGGTGGGAGGGATGGGGTGGCTGGGTGATAGACATTGGGGAGGGTACGTGCTATGATGAGCGCTGTGAATTGTGCAAGACTGTTGAATCACAGGTCTGCACCTCTGAAACAAATAATGCAATATATGTTAAGAAAAAAAAATAAGATAGCAGGAGGGGAAGGATGAAGGGGGGGAAATCGGAGGGGCAGATGAACCATGAGAGGTGATGGACTCTGAAAAACAAACTGAGGGTTCTAGAGGGGAGGGAGGTGGGGGGATGGGTTAGCCTGGTGATGGGTATTAAAGAGGGCACATTCTGTGTGGAGCACTGGGTGTCATACACAAACAATGAATCATGGAACACTACATCAAAAACTAATGATGTAATATATGGTGATTAACATAACAATAAAAAAATTTAAAGGAAAAAAAATGTACCATTCTGGTGAACAATGTTGATGATGGGGAAGGCTACGAATATGTAGGAGCAGGAAGTATATGGTAAATCTCTGCACCTCTCTCAATATTATTGTAAATCTAATAAAACTGGTCTTAAAGTCTTTAAAAATTTTTTCAAATGACAAAGCTTACCTTCTTATCTAGCATCCAGGGAACATCTATAAAATTGATTAAATATTAGGTTATACAAAACACAGAAGTACATTAAAATCATATTCTTTGATGATGTTACACTAAAAGAAATAATCACAAAAGTTATAAAATAAGACAATAACTAATCAGTAAAAATTTTAAAGCAAAATCCAAAATAATAAAACTAAAGTCAAATGACAAAAAATTTACTATTCCAAAAAAGAGTTACCATGAGAGACAATGGACTCTGAAAAACAAACTGAGGGTTCTGGAGGGGAGTGGCGTGGTAGAATGCGTTAGTCTGGTGATGGGTATTAAAGAGGGCACGTTCTGCATGGAGCACTGGGTGTTATATGCAAACAATGAATCATGGAACACTACATCAAAAACTAATGATGTAATGTATGGTG
Organism: Zalophus californianus; assembly: GCF_009762305.2. Taxonomy (NCBI): domain Eukaryota; kingdom Metazoa; phylum Chordata; class Mammalia; order Carnivora; family Otariidae; genus Zalophus; species Zalophus californianus. The sequence goes on from NC_045602.1 coordinate 93,531,339, forward strand.
CTTAACATAACATAAAAAAAATAGTTACTATTCCTAACAAACAAAAGTCACTTAAAAATCAAAAATGGAAAAAAAATAGACAAATACCTTAACAGACATGAACATGAACAGATAACTCAGAAAAATAAAAACTTTTTATTATTTATTATTATTATTTATGACTAATAAATATGTAAAAGATGTTTGGCATCATTTAAAATTTTAAATATGAAAATAATAAAAATCAAGATATCATTTTTTATTTACCAGTTTGTCAAATATTAAAAACCCATTGTTGCCCAGGAGTGATAAGCAATCCCCTGCAGGGATGGGGACAGAGCATCTCAATTGGACCATCTTCCTGGAAGGCAGTTTAGCATTGAATAAAAAATATGCATGCCATATGACTCAGCAATTTTACTTTTATGAATTATCTACAAAGTTTATTTTTTCCTTAAGTATAACTTAATTGTAGTAAAATTCCCTTTTCAGTGTAGTTTTGACAAATGCATACATTCCTACAGAAGAGGTCCATTACCCTCCACCAAAAAATTCCCTTATTCTTTCTCTTTGTAGTCAAACCATTCCCCCAATATTACTACTGATCTGTTCTCTGTCACTATAGTGGTGGCTTTTCCCGGACATCATATAGTGGAATTATACAGGAGGTAGCCTTTTGAGGCTAGTTTCTCTCACTTAGTACAGTACATCTGAAATTCCTTCACAGTGTTGCATGTGGCATGACTGTACTAGCTGTTTCCATTGAATCACCTTTGTACTTTCATTGAAAATTAATTGACAATATATATGTGGGTTTACATCTGGACTCTATTCTATTTCATGGATCTATATGTTTGTCTTTTCACTAATGTCACACTATCATGATTACTTGTAGCTTTATAGTAAGCCTTGAAAACAAGTAGTATTAGTTTTTCCAACTTTATTCTTTTACTTTCCTTTTTTTCCCCCCAAAATCATCTTGGCAATTCTAGGTCTCTTGCCTTTCCTTATAAAATTTTAGAATCAGCCTCTCAATTTCTATAAAAATTTCTGCTGGAAATTTTGCTTGATTGTGTTGAATCAATATGAGGAGAAGTGACATCTCAGTAGTAGGAGTCTTCCAAAGAACATGATATAGCCCTCCGTTTTTTTAAATATTTGATTTCTTACATCAATGTTTTGTAGTTTTAGGTATACAGATCCTGAACACATTTTGCTAGACTTATATTTAAATATTTCTTGGGGCCCCTGGGTGGCTCAGTCGTTGAGCGTCTGCCTTTGGCTCAGGTCATGATCCCAGGGTCCTGGGGTCGAGCCCCGCATCGGGCTCCCTGCTCTGCGGGAAGCCTGCTTCTCCCTCTCCCACTCCCCCTGCTTGTGTTCCCTCTCTCACTGTGTCTCTCACTGTCGGATAAATAAAATCTTTAAAAATAAATAAATAAATAAATAAATAAATAAATAAATAAATAAATAAATATTTCTTTTCTGGTACTATTGTAAATGGTACCTTTTAAAAATTTCAATTTCTAATTATTCATTGCTAATATATATATTTAATATTTGTATATTGGCCTGTATCTTATGATCTTGCTAAACTCACTTATTAGTTCTTGTAGCTTTTCTTAAATTGAGATATAATTAACATATACAATTGTATTAGCTTTAGGTGTACAACATAATGATATGTATAAATTGCAAAGTGATTACCATAATAAATTAACATCCATCACTACACAGTTTTTTTCCTTGTGATAAGAACTTTTAAGATCTACTCTCAGCATCTTTCAAGTATGCAATATGGTACAAGTTAACTATAGTCATTATGTTGTATATTACATACCCAGGACTTTTTTATCCTATAATTGGAAGTTTGTACCTTTAGGCCACCTTCACCCATTTCACCCACTCCCATGCCCTGCTTCTGGCAACCACCAATCTGTTCTCTAGGAATTCTTTTTTTAGATTCCACATATAAGTGATATCATATACTATTTGTCTCTGTCTGACTTATTTCACTTAATGCCCTCCATCTATATTGTCATAAATGGCAAGATTTCCTTCTATTTATATAGCTAAATTACACACACACACACACACACACACACCCCTACATATAACATTTTCTTTATCCACTCTTCCAATGATAGACACTTAGGTTGCTTCCACATCTTGGCTATTGTAAATAGTGGTGCAGTGAACATGGGGGTCCAGATATTTTTTCAAGATAATGATTTTGTTTCCTTTGAATAAATACCGAGAAGTAGAATTGCTGGATCATATAATAGTTCTATTTTTAATTTTTTAAGCATCTTCATACTGTTTTCCATAATGACTATACCAATGTACTTTCCCACCATCAATGCACAAATGTTCCCTTTTCTCCACATTCTTGCCAGCATTTGTTGTCTTGTCTTTTTTGATAATAGTCATTCTGCAGGTGTGAAGTGATATCTCGTGGTTTTGATTGTGTTTCCCTGATGATTCATGATGTTGAGCACCTTTTCATGCACCAGTAGGCCATCTCTATGTATTCTTTGGAAAAATGTCTACTCAGATCCTCTGCTCATTTTTTTAATCAGATTATTTGAGGTTTTTTTCTATTGAGTTGTAGGAGTTCTATTCCTACTTTTCTGAGAATTTTTATCATGAATGGATATTGAATTTTGTCAAATGCTCTTTCTGCACCTATTGAAGATATCATATGCTTTTTTCTTCTTTCATCTGTTGATACAGTGCATTAATTACACTGATGATTTTTAATTTTGAACTAGCCTGCAATGTCATGAGGTATTTTAAGGACGGAAAAACATTTAAAACCATTCTTATTCACAGACAATAGGATTGTGTGTGTAGAAAGTTCAAAATAATCTACAAATAAATTATTAGAATTAGTGCATTTAGCAAATTCGCTGGAATTAAAGTATTTCTAGGGCACCTGGGTGGCTCAATCAGTTAAGGATCTGCCTTTGGCTCAGGTCATCATCCTGGAGTCCTGGAATGGAGCCCCACATCTGGCTCCCTGCTCAGCAGGGAGTCTGCTTCTGCCCTTCCCCCTGGTCCTTCTCTCTCTTGCTCACTCATTTTCACTCTCTCAAATAAAATCTTTAAAAAATTAAGTATTTCTATACAACTATATTTCTATATATAATCAGAAAATGAAAAATTTAGGTATTTGTTATACAATAAAATTTAAAAATCATTTTATTAGAAGTATATTTAACAAAATATGTGTAAGACTTTTACACAGTAAGCTATAAAACACTGAGATACCTAAACAAATGGAGAGACATGCCATGTTCATGGATGGAAAACCAACATCATAAATAAGTCCATTCTTCCAAAATGATCCATTCCAAACATCCTAAAAGCTTTTTTTAATAGAAGCTGACAAAGTGATTCTAATGTAACTATGTATGGTGAGGGATGGTAACTAGACTTATTGTGTTCATTTCACAATGTATACAAGTATCAAATCATTTTGTGGTATACCTGAAACTAATATAATGTTGTATGTCAACTATACCTTAAAAAAAGACTTCAACACCAATATGTAGCAATACCTTTACATTGGCTTTCCTCTAAACTCTGCTCAGCCTTTTATTTTAATCTAAAGGATATTTTTGATTTTAATCTTTAATTCCATTTCTTCCTGAACAATTGTTTCTGTGTTTTGTGACCTATTAAGTATTGTGTTCACACTGAAGTTGAAAGATGGCTTATGTGTGTGTGATAATTAACCATAGAGAGAATTATCATATTAATTTCCTGCCTGAAATATAGACTTGACTCCAGTGTAGGCCTTCCCCATACTTTTGCAACACCTTGTTTCACATGTCTCTTGATAAACTATAAAATGAATATCTCCATTAGGCTAGGGCTGAGATGCAGAGCAAATTACACTCTTTATGCCCTCTTCCCTTGCCTTTCCACTCCAGCATTTCTTTCTGAGGGTAAAGCCAGGTTAATCTGGAAGGGGAAAGAAGTCACAGAAGGTTTGTGTGGTCTGAAGTTTGTGTGTGGAAGTTGAGAAGAAGCAGTTGTATTTTCCTTGGTGGTAACAGTGGTGGTGGTGTCACAGGTCAAATAGGCTCAGGGAGCACCAGTTGATGTGGTATCCTGCTACTCTCATTCCCATCTATCATTGCAGAGTAACCTATTAGTGAAACAGCACAGGAACCCCTGAAACATGTGGCTTCTAGTGATCTTTTCTTAGGGTTTTAGTCATTTATTTGTATGTGCTATCAGCATTTTGTGAGTGATTCTAAAATTTATATGGAAATGTATAGGGCAAAGAATAGCCGACAACTGAAGAAAAGCAAAGTAGGAGGACTTAATCAGGTATCCAAAATTATAAAGTCACAGTAAACAACACAGTGTGGTTTAGTGCTTGGAAAGACAAATGGACTAATGGCAGAGAATAGAATCCAGAAAGAGACCCAAACCTAGATTTGTGAAAGGAGGCATAAACTAGAACATTAAATAGTAATGTTGGAGGAAAAGTTTAACCTTTTCTTGGAAGCTGATAACATCATGATTATACCTATATAGCATTTCATCATCATATTAGTACTATGTTTATTTTCATAGGGAACAATATATAATTATCTTTCAATAATCAATGTGTAGGTATGTTGAATGTAATTTTGATAGATTATAATGATTACCTAGGTCATGTTATACGGTAGGTTATATCAAGATTATACAGCACTTGCTGAAATTTTTCTGAGTTCGGAGCTTAGTGATTTAATCCCATTTAAGAAACAAATCTAATCCATGTTAATGCTGATAGAACAATCCCTTTGCATTTTATTCATGAGTTTCTGATTATAAGAACAGGGAGCTAACATTACTCTTTTGATTGGAAAATTATTGACCCTATTTAAAATTAAATTTGTTCAACATTTTCCAAGAAAGCTGGACCAAAGACTGTTTCCTATTTTTAACTTTTGAGATTTTTATTTTAACAGTTTTTATATTTGCCAAATATGTCTAGTAAAGAAATACCTCAACTCCATGAATTTGATATCAGTGTGAAATTCCTGTTGATCTCTCAGAAATCTCTGGTTTGTAATTCCAAAAAATAGGATAATGGAAAAGGATTCATGCAGTGAAAGGTGCTTGAGTAATACCTTGAAAAAGGAAGCAAATTTTTGTACATATAGTAAAAACCTATGCAGGAAGCATGGATGAAAGGATTAAAAAACAGTAGTATAAAAACAAAAGGACAGAATACTAACTCTCTAAAAACAAATAGCTGCAAATGGAATTTGTGACTCAAGAGCCTGGTGTATGACAAGCAGAAGGCAAAAATTAATTATATAGCATAGCATTAGGGTGGTGAAAAAATAAGTAATATTTGATTCTTTGGTTTTCCCAACCAATCATTCAGGCCCTAAAAATTAGTATTAAACATGAAACCAAACTTACCTCAGAACTAAATAGATTCACAAAGATATAGGTAACTAATCTAAGTCAAAGAACCCACTGAAATAAAATAGCCACTTACACTCTCAACAAAAGCAGGAATATCTAAGAAGTAAATGCTCCACTATGTCTGTTCGTACTGTTGAAAGTGGTTACCAAGACAGACAGAAAATCTGAAAAGCAAGCAGTCAAGGGTAGTAACTGCTGCCTAAAGAGAGAGAATAAAATTACTGACAATGATGGAATGATTTCAGCAAGAAATGAGAAAATCATGTATCAACAAATAGAATTTTTACAAAGAAAAATAGCCACAGTGTCTAGATACTCAACATTCTAGGAATAAATGCATTGCTGACATCTGATTCATAGGACATTAGTAACTAAATCACCAAATAATGGAAAAACTTAGGACTGAGGCATTATTGTTAGAGGAGTATAAAGTCAGATGTATCCATGTGGCTGAGGAAATCATTTAAAATCTGTTTCAACATAAATGTCTGGGCTATCAAGAAGCCTCAGGTTAGGTGTGATGAACACCCACATCATGATTATCTGCAATTCCTGACACAAATATTCTCATTTTTTTAAAAGGTGTTTGGTTGGTTAGTTGGTCATTTCTGGCTATTAGCAACTACATGAACACCATTCAGTACAAACCAGCATTTTGGGGGGAGTGTAAATTCTTCAATATACTGGTGCTCCCACCTTTCAGGATATGTAAATGCTACTGTTCAGTCATCAGTGGTTATAATAAGAATCTGATCGCTGTGTGAAAGTGAGAAGAAGCAATGCCTCTCTAGAAGCCTGTAAGCCACACCCCTGCCTGTAACCTGCCCCTCTACCCCACATCTGGGAAAGCTGATAAGAAAGCCTGGGTGCTCCTCCTTTGACCCCAGAAGATTCAAACCAAGCAAGTTCCTGCCCACACACAGGAACCTTTTCCCCAGCTCCATCCCCAACCACAATAGCCATGCCAGTCTCCTTTCCTTACTCTCTCAAGCCATTTTGGATCTCTTCAGATGCCTGCCCTGCTCTGCTCTCCCTAAAGACCGGTATTACATAGATAATTAACATTTTCATACCCTCTTGGTGTGTGTGTGGTGTCATCAGTCTCAACATCTGAAACTAATTTTTATTTTTTTTAAAGATTTTTTATTTATTTATTTGAGAGAGAGAATGAGAGAGAGAGAGAGAGCACGAGAGAGGGGAGGGTCAGAGGGAGAGGCAGACTCCCCGCTGAGCGGGGAGCCCAATGTGGGACTCGATCCCGGGACTCCAGGATCATGACCTGAGCCGAAGGCAGTCGCTTAACCAACTGAGCCACCCAAGCGCCCCTGAAACTAATTTTTAGAGGGTGTCCATTCTGTTTCTCAGAGTGGCTACAACATTAATTAATAACATATTGCTTACCTGGGCTTCTTTCCCCTTACACAAAAATCTAAGCCAATTGGTTAGTGGCCTAAAAATTATAAAGCTGGTATATATTTGGTCAAGGCTGGAAACAAAAGATTTGTTCAACTTAATAAAAGAGAAACATAGGTTCTATCTTTCATTTACTTATGAAACATTTGGGGCAATTATTTAAACAACTGTGTAGACATACCCAATGTCATTGAATTAGGCTCTTGGCTGCACTCAACTTCTATGGTGCTCATAAGATTCTATTTCACCAGACCTATGAAGAAGTGACTTCATATTACTCTTCTTTATTCAGCATGGGAAGTCATCCTACAATAATCCTTCCCTTAACAAAACAAATTCTCCAAGCTAAGAAGATTTTTAAAAATCATTAGGAGCAATAAACACACTTAAATATTTTTATAATCATTAAGTGGGAAAAGAGTGAAAAACCAGAAGTCACAAAGGAAAATACCAACACATCTGACTGCATAAAAATTTGAAATGACATTCAACAAAAGACACTAGAATCAAAATTAAAAGGCAAACTGGGGAAAATATCTGTAATATATACACAAAACAAAAAGTTAACATATTTACTACATAAAGAACTCTTACAAATCAATACAGAAAAGATGAACACTACCGTAGAGAAGATCATGAACAGACAATTCACAGAAAAAAAGCTCAAATGACTATTAAGTATAAAAAATGATTCTCAACCCCACTGATAATCAAAAAGATGCAAATGAAAATATTAAAATACTCTGTTTCCCATGGCATGGGTATGATGTGAGACAGATGAAAAAAAATAATCAAGTCCAAAGCTAGTAAAAGTGTAGGGGAAAGGTGATCCTTATGTACTGCTGGTGACAATATAAATGGTGTTGCTTTCCCAAAGGGTAACGTGTATCAAAATATAAACTCTATATTCAGTTCACTTCTAAGTATACATCCTAAGCAAATCATTGTTCAGGTGCACAAACACGTACATACGTGGATGTTCAAGGAATTGATATTTGCAATATCTGATACTTAGAGCAACATGAATATTTGTCAGTAAAGATCTGGTGAAGTAAACCATGCTAGAACTATACCTTTCCATGAACATGGAAAATGCCATCAACATAGGAGTAAATAAAGACTACTGTCTGTGTAGTATCACCCCATGTATATTTTTAAAAATGCATAAAGGAATGTAGAAGATGACATATCAAATCTTTAAATGGCTCACCCTGGAAAAGAGGGCAGGGGAAGGCATGACTAAAGGCCTTGGGATCATTTGCACAAGTGCCTCTCTAGAAGACTGAAATTTGGAAAGCAAAACAGAGACATGAAGCCTACAGGTAAAAGCCCCAGCTGGTTGCTGCTCCAAGTATTGGGTCATTAAGGGTACAGGAAGATGTCTTCCACTTACAACAGTCCCTTCAAATAAGGCACCATGAACACAATGAGTTTGGGTCACTGAATCAGGAGGCTTAGAATGTTTTTTCATTTAGCACCACTGAAATAGCTATTCCTGGCTATAGTGCCCTCAAAAAAAGGAGATGAAAGGGTCTGTTGTAACAGTGGAGTGGGGTGGAGTTGTATGTGTGTAGAGGGGGTGTGTTAAAAAGTGCTGAGGAAATCTGCAAACCCCCAAGACTGTCTTAATGAGTTGTACTCTGGTCTAGGCAGAGGGGAGGGTAAAAACAACTCACTTTATCAGGGAGGGAGGGGAATGGCATCAAGTAAAGGGCAATGGCTTGCCTTTTGGGAGCTGTCAAAGAGCGTGTTGGGCAGAGTCCCTTCCAAGGCACACTCTGCAAAGTGTCAATTAAAAGAGAGAGAGCCAAGGTTTGGTAAGCAGGAAACACCACAGTATAGTGGAGGCAACGTAGTGTGACCCTTAGTAGGTGCAGTAAAGAATTGTCCTATCTGTAAGCCCAGCTGTGGCATTCTGGAATCTTGTGCTCGGCCATGTGCATAGTACAGAGTAGGAGATAGCCATGGTCTGGGAGTGACCATGCTCATCCAGTGTCATGGCAGAGGTGTACATTTCCAAGGCTATAGAAAGCCAACCCAATCAATGGTAGAGAATAAGAGTCACTGAGGAAGAGAATAGAACATATCAGGGTGGTCTGGGTCAAGGTAAACAACAACAACTGCTACAAAAACTCTTCTCCTTCCTCTCTCTTCTATAGCCATGGCCACTCCCAGGAATGAGTGATTTAGAACCCCAGACCTGGAGGTGTAGGGAGCAGAGATTTTAGCAGTTGGTACTCCATCCCTTGCTCCCTGCAACCCATCACCTCCAACAATAGAGACAAAACCTACCTATAGGTAAACATGGGTTTGAAGAGAGAGTACCTGAGAAACAAAATAACTGCTGGAATAAAGCTCTTGTCAGAGGAACCAAAGAAGTCTTGCTTTGAATGTAGGCAAGGGAGAAGCTGGAATCCCACCAATTTTGATATACACTCTGCAACTCAAATTCAGGCCAGACAAGATGAAGTTAGACAAAAACAAAGAGACTTGTACTAAGAGTTAAGAGAAGGAAATATCTCTACTTTCTTAGTAATGTTTTACTCTTGAATACTTTTAATATTGAAACAGATTTTCTCGAAACTAAAAAGTAATTATGGGACCAGAGACAAACAGGATGGCAAAATGGTTTCACTGTGATATCTGAAATAGTTTCACATGGCAGATTTAAACATGTTAACTTTTTCATTTCATTATACTGGCAACATAATTAGTTTCAGGATATAAGTACCAAAGGTGTTGATCCAAATGTAATCTCAGTATTTTAGATTAGAAATATAAATGTGAATGAGTTATAGTAAGACATTTTTTAAAAGTCAAAATATATATGTATATATACATAGAAATCTTTGCTTTGTACTTTTTTGGCATGTCACAGCTCAAGCAGTGGGATAACGATGGCCATGTTAGGTCTTATCCACACTAATAAATTTAAAATCCATGAGACTTATAGACATATAGATTAATGAAATAAAAGTGAGAGCTCAGAAATTTTATATATGCACATATAAGGTGAATTGATCTTCAACAAAAACAAAAAGGCGAGGCAACAAATGGTCCTCAAATAATTGGATATCCACTTTTGAAAGGAAAAAAGGGAAAAAGAAAGGAGGGAGAGATGATAGGATGGAGAGAGAGAAGAAATGATAGAAGGAAGAAAAAATAACTACATCCATACTTCCTCACATCCTCACAAAAAGACTGAAAATGGATCATAGACCTAAAAGTAAAATCTAAAACTTTAAACGGAGGGGCACCTGGGTGGCTCAGTCATTAAGCATCTCCCTTCGGCTCAGGTCATGATCCCAGGGTCCTAGGATCGAGGCCAGCATCGGGATCCCTGCTCAGCAGGAAGCCTGCTTCTCCCTCTCCCATTCCCCCTGCTTGTGTTCCCTCTCTTGCTGTCTCTCTCTGTCAAATAAATAAATAAAATAAATAAATAAAACATACTTTAAAAGGACACAATTGAATTTTTTTGGTTAATGGAAATATTCTATATTTTTTTTATTTTTTTAAGATTGTATTTATTTGACAGACAGAGACAGCAAGAGAGGGAACACAAGCAGGGGGAGTGGGAGAGGGAGAAGCAGGCTTCCTGCAGAGCAGAGAGCCCAATACTGGGCTCGATCCCAGGACCCTGGGATCATGACCTGAGCCGAAGGGAGACACTTAACGACTGAACCACTCAGGTGCCCCAAAGAAATATTCTATATTTTAATTGTGGTGGTGGTTATATGACTGTATGCCTTTGTCAAAGCTCACAGAACTAAACACTAAAAAGAATGAATTTTAATGTTTACAAATTATAATTTAATTTTTTTTAAGATTATGAGTGTTAGGAAAGAATCACTTTATATAAAACCTATGAACTCTGCTACTAACATCAAATGTGACTTGGGCAAAACTTAAATTTTCTGGGCCCAGTTCTATAATAAGTATATTGAAGTCAACATAAGTGGTTCCTGGAAAATAAAATGAGAAAATATATTCATAAATATATCTTGAGTTCATCAGTAGGGGGGGAAAACCAATGAATTGTATAGAGTTCAGAAACCATGAATTATATACAATTCAGAAACATTATTATTTCAAAATATTTCTTAGCCCTTGAAAACAACTTTTTAAAGACCTTATTTTTTAACCTTTGGAAACATGACTATTTCTTCAAAATAAAACACTAAGATGTAAAACAACCAACCAAGGTCTTTCCCTCTTTTTCATTAACAATAAAGCTTTTAGTGCAAAAGCAATACAAAATAGCCATGCTACACATGGGCTTTGTATTTGCAGCAAGCATGCTACATAAAGCAGTTTCCCAGCAATGTGGATAAATTTTTAAGACATGTTGAGCCTATCTCTTCCCTGAACATAAGTTCCTGCATAAGGGGAAAGTCACTTCACAGGAGCTTGTACAAAGGCATTTTCTTTCTCCTCTACTTCATAGGCACCCTTGTGAACAATGTCAAGACAGCTCAGCACTACACATACATGCAAGTTTGCCCACTGGGGTCTCCTTTGGAGGCATGGCTACTACTGGGGCATCCTGCTGCAGATGGGTTCCATGCCTAGCCCTTAGCTGCAAGCCCGGAACGGCGTTCAGGACACTCTACATCAGCTTCCTCAAAGGCCATCACATTACAAGTGTGTAAATGGATTTAAACTCTATTTAGACAAAAATTGAAAAAGGAGTGGACTTTTTCTCCTTTGGGAGGCTTAAAAGATACACTGAGAATCAAAGAATCTCCTCATCAGAAGCTATATAGGACCATCTCTCATCCAAGATAGTTTTTCTTTTACTGCAAGTACCTGAAGATTTGTCACTTAGCTTCTGCTTCCACATATTCACCCATGGGAGTAGGAAAGACTTACTGACATTCCCAAATCAATTCACAATTAGAAATGGATTTTCAAATGATAAACCTATATGTCAACATTGTTGAATAATTTTCCTAAAAGTTCCTTATATTAAGATCTGCCTACATATATAAAATTTCTACTAGATCTTTCGATGCCACTGAGAATAAATCTAATCTTTCATATTATAACTCTCTAAATATTTGAAAATGGCTTTAATTTTTCATTTAAAAACTTTTATGTAAGCTGGCAATTTGCAGAACAAAAAAGTTGTAAATATACAAAATTCTACAGTCTAATATAATTTAGTGGCTACTAAATGTTTAGCACATATCACCTAAAACATGCAAAATATTTGGAAGTCATAACTCTCCTTACAATAAGCAAAAAACTGAACACATTGAAAAGCAATGGTTTTTCTTGTACCCATTAGAAAACTGAGGATGCAAGGCTATGTGCTACCTTGAAATCTGGCAAGATGGAAAACCTGGAGTGTCACAACTATCTGCTTGCCTGGAGCAGAAATGCTAAAGCCATAAACTGGTAGGGACCCTTAAATGGTAAATTTGATTAACTTCTGGAGGCTGAGGGCAGACTGGCAAAACAATGATAATCTCTTGGGGGCTTAGCCTTAGTGGGGTTTACACTTTTTGTGGCAGGGAGGGGGGTCCCCACCAACTTCTTATGGTAAAAAGCCAAGAAAGATTTCCTCAACACTGTGGCAGGGGAAGGGGAAAAGTGACATTGTTAAATACACACAGGGAATTCCCCTACAGATGCCCACTCTCCAGGGGGAAGGACTTTACCAGAGACTTATCCAATCTGAGGGAAGAGAATTTCTCCAACTCCAGCCCTCTCTAGGTTTCCTGCCTCACCAGAAATTGTGGGGAGCTAAGAGACACTTCTGAAGTGATCCACTAAAAGACTGAGATTTAATAATAAGATTACAGAATACTTCCCTTACCCACATTTTACCACCACACTGTCAGGGCTCTATTAGAATCAGTGGATTATAGCTGAAAGAGATTCAAGAAACAGATTCTATTTAAGAGAGAGTCCTTAGTTAAGCCCTATAACAACAGGAGAGCCAAAAGCAAGGACACTAGAGAAATTTGAAGCCTCCAGTACCTACCGTTACAGAAAACATTAAACACAGCCCAAATCCTAGCCAGATTAACATTACAATCTTACACTAAAAAGCCTATTTGACACTTACTATTACCTGACACATAATGTCTGACTGTCAGCAAAAAAAAAATTAAAAGCCATGTTGAAAGGCAAGAAAAAGCACAGTCTGAAGAGACAAAAAAAGCATCAGAACCACACTCAGGCATGGCACAGATTTTTTTTTATCAGACAGTGATTAATATGTTATGAGATCTAATGGGAAAAAATAATGGCCAAGAATGCTCCAAATTTAATGGCAGACAGCAAACTAAAAATCCAGGAAGCTGACAGAACACCAAATAAGAAAAATACTAAAAAAATCTACACCTAAGCATATAAAATTCAAACTGTAGAAAACCAAAGACAAAATAAAATCTTTTAAGAAGTCAGAGGAGGATAGGGGCTAACATTATATTATAGAGGAATAAGGATAAAAATTGCAGCAGACTACTAATCAGACACCATGTAAGAAAGTGAATAGTAGAGTCAAGTATTTAAATGATCAGCACTGTGATAAGTGCTACCAGGAAGAGATGATGTTATCTGGAGCCAGAGTTAAATAATTGGAGAGACAAGATTAACATATTAAAAACAGATAATCCTAACAATTGCAGCCATATTTAAAAGGTGAAAATTCCTCACTTTATTTCTCCTACTTCTGCTCCCTAGGGGTAATTCTTTGTAACTGGTGTGACTCTTTCCAAATAATTTTCCAGGCATATAAACAGAATGATCAAGTTTTAAGTATATGTTTAAATACTTTCCTTCCTTCTTTCTTTTACAAAATGTGATTATATTGTATGGTTTTGCAACCTGCAAAATCATTCATTTCTATTCATGGCTGTGAATGCAGCTGAATTCTGGCCTTCTCCACTCTTTTCAGCAACTACCTGGCATTTTCCTGTTGATGGGAATTCATATTATTTATAATACTACAAATTATGCTACCATCAGGACAGTGTATGTGTGTGTGTATCCTTGTCCAACACTTTCAGACCAAAAAAACTTTGTCACTTTAAACTGTCATCAACAATGTGCCTTTGCGGTCCTATAGTCTCAAATTCTAGATAGACTATAAATCTTTCTGGGAGAGAGAAATGGCTTCTAATGGCTGTTTTAATTTGCAAATCCCTAATACTTCTGGGGAATGAACACCTTTTCAGGTGGTTATTGGTTATTTGCATTCTTTTGTAAATTGTCCATTCTCTAATGGCTTATTTGTTGGAAGACACTTTTATAGTAGCAATATTAATCTTTTGCATATGTTACATGAAAAGGTGCTCAACATCACCAGGGAAATACAAATCAAACCACATTGAGATATCACCTCACATTTGTTAGAATGGCTATTATCAAAAGACAAGAAATAACAAGTGTTGGCAAAGATATGGAGAACAGGGAACCCTTGTGCACTGTTGGTGGAAATGTAAATTGGTGCAGTCACTATGGAAAACAGTATGGGGTTCTTCAGAAAATTAAAAATAGAACTATTATATGATCCAGCAAGTCCACTTTTGGGTATTTATCCAAAGGAAACAAAATCACTGTTTTGAATAGATATCTAGACTCCCATGTTCTAGTGGTAGCTGCCTATCATAGAATTGTGGCCAAAGTGAACAGCCAAGCCAATGTTAGGATTAAAGGAGAAACGACTCTGAGAAGGGAACCACAGAATCGGAGGCCCAGAACTGTTACTGGCCATTTCCTGCCACATTTAGGAAACTGATCTGTATAGGAGAAACACTACCAACATGCTGAAAGATGTCAGGAAATGAGTGTGCTGGTGACATTTAAGTTTCTGGTTCCATTTGTCTCTAACATCCAGCTGCATGCCTATCCTTCTCTGGTCTATGAAACAAACTGCAGTATCATGCAAAACCCCCTCTTCACATAAGCTACTTCAAGGTAGGTTCCTGTAATCTGCAGCCAAAAATAGTTGTGTATAATATGGGCTTAAATGGAAATTAATGGCATGAATTCCTACATGGGGCTATATATTTTTTAATTTACTAAGTTGACAGGTCTAAAACTGCTAATGGGGGATAAGGGAGATGGCTTCATATGTGGTGACTCTTAGATTTCTAGATCTATTTATTCCACCCCTTAAATATCTTTTAAATCTGTCCTCCATTTCCATGGCTGCTGCTTTAGTTTAAGCCCTCATACATTTTTATAATAGCCTCCTAATTGGATGCCCTACCTCCAACATTAGTATTCCTGAATTCATTCTTTATACTAATGCCAGTATGACTTTCCAAAACATAAATCCAGTCTTGTTGTTCTCTATGGATAAAGTCCAATCTATTTAGCATGGTATATAAGGCTCTTCATGGTCTGGCTCCTGCTTAACTTTCCAGTCGATCTCCCACTAATTCCCAATTTGTATCTTATACTCCAGTCACATGCAGCTGCTTGCCATTCCCTGAACACACTCCATGCTTCCTTGGGCTTGGCACATGGTAGACATTCACTAAATGTTCATTGACTTAAAATGCCTTTTCGAACATGCTCTTTTTTATCTAGAATACCATTTCCATCTTCTAACTCCCTGATCTATAAAGTTCATCCCATATATTACTTCAGCCAAGTCACCTTCCTTGATCTTCCACAATCCATCTTCTCCTCAGACTGAGTTAGGGGTTCCTCCTTTGTACTTTCATAGTACCTTATGCGTAACTACCATAGCACTTTTAAAAATAAATTATAAATGTTGGCTCACTTATCCCTCTCTTTCCCCCTTCCCTGCCCCCTACTAGAGGGCTTCATTGAGGACAGACCCTGTTCTGTCTTCTTTGTATCTATAGCTTGGCATGTGGTGGGCAATTCACAAATGCTACTGAACAAAGGACTGAGTGGGTAAAGCACGTATTCATGTATATGTGGAAAAGGGCTAAAAGCCATTCCATCTCTAGACAAAGATTCTGTAATTGTTAGTTTAGCACCCAAACAATACTGGATGCAATACAAAACACTGTTCTAGTTACAGAAGTGTCCTTCAGTAGCATACCATATATTGTACTGTAGAGTTCCCATCTAGGCTTTATTAAAGATATAACCTTTGAGGTATTTCTACACGGGCACAGAACTTTCCAAAGGCAAATTATTTGCATAAGAAACTTTTCTGCTGGGGTACCTGGGTGGCTCAGTCATTAAGCATCTGCCTTTGGCTCGGGTCATGATCTCAGTGTCCTGGGATCGAGCCCTGCATTGGGCTCCCTGATCTGCAGGAAACCTGCTTCTCCCTCTCCCACTCCCCTGTTTGTGTTCCCTCTCTCGTTGTGTCTCTCTCTGTCAAATAAATAAATAAAATCTTTTAAAAAAAAAAGGAATAAAGAAACTTTTCTGCTTGGTTGAGTCCAGGATTATTCAGATAATTTTCTTCCAAAAGGAAAGAGAAAGGTATTTCCTTTGTGCCTGAAGATTCATGTTTTCCCAAAAGGGAGAACACTTTGGCTATAGAATGTGATGGGACAAGAGGGGATTAAGTGAAGGGGAGGTGCCAGAGGATGGTGAGGAAAGACTCAGTCCTCAAAGGTATAAATCTCTCCACAAGTCCAGAACCATTACTACGCTAACATTACTTCTCAGTTATGTCCTTTGACATATTGTGGGCTTCCAACCATTTTGATAAAACATAGTATTTTAGAAAATATGTCCTTTTGTTGTTCTCAGAAAGAAAGCAGTGAGAGCAAAACAAAGCACTAAAATAAAGCAAACATTTTATGGAACTGATATGTGATTTCAGCTATTAAACATATTTAAGCTAACCTTCACATTCTTTTAAAAGATTTATTTATTTGACTTATTTATTTGACAGAGAGAGACACAGCAAGAGAGAGAACACAAGCAGGGGGAGTGGGAGAGGGAGAAGCAGGCTTCCCGCAGAACAGGGAGCCCGATGCGGGGCTCGATCCCAGGACCCTGGGATCATGACCTGAGCCGAAGGCAGACGCTTAATGACTGAGCCAACAAGGGACCCCTAGCCTTCACATTTTTACAGATGAGAAAATTGAGTTCAGAATGGTTAAGTAAAATCTGCAGCCAAATTTTACAGTTTGGTAGAGTAGGATTCAACTGAAGTCTAATTCTAAAGCACAATCAATTTGTATTATGCCATATTCCTCTCAAAGAAAAGTAGTAAGAAGAGAAATGCAAATATGTTAGAGTTGTAAGCTAAGATTTCTAGCTTGAATACTTATTTAAGTATTCTTAATCTGGGGGTGCCTGGGTGGCTCAGTAGGTTAAGTGTCTGACTCTTGGTATTGGCTCAGGTAATGACCTCACAGTTGTTAGATGGACCCTACATAGGGCTCCGTGCTGGGCATGGAGCCTGCTTAAGATTCTCTCTCTCTCCCTCTCCCTCCCTCCTCTGCCCCTTTTCCTGTGGTCTCTCTCTCTCTCAAATAAATAAATAAGTAAAATCTTAAAAAAAAAGAGACTGGTTATCTCTGGATGTATTTCAGGGGACTTTCCCCCCTCACACTTTATATATTTCTTGGCTAACTTTCTTTTTGTTTTTTAAATGAACAAATGTACTTCAGTAAAAGAAACATTAAAGAGATACTACATTATGTGTGTAAAACTGAAGTAGACTGGTAAAAAAATTTAATGATTATCTAGTGTTGGTGACAAATGCAGGGAGAAAAGAGTACATTATACACTGCTGTTGTGTAAACTGAGATGACCTTCTTGGATGGTAATTTCAGCATCTGCCAAAATGTATAATGAACTTACCTCTGACCCAATTTCACTTCTAGAAATCTATCCTGCCGAAATATTTGTACCAGTGCACAAAGATCTGCATGTGTGTTCACTGCACCACTGTTTGTAACCGAAAGAGGTGGTTGGGGGAGAAGAGAAGGGGAAGGTTGGGGATGGAGAGAGGAGAAGAAAGGAGAAGAGCCTAGACGCATTAACAGGGGCTGATAAAATAACATATAGTAAAACCATATCATAGACTATAACGTGATCATTAGAAAGAATGATGAACATCTATGTTCAATGCCTTAAGAGCATGTATTTGTACTGACAAGGAATATATGTATAGATACTGATGTGCAAATTAACATAAAATATAATTAAGTGAAAAAAGGAAGTCAGAATATGTATGTGATATCATTATATCTTTTTAAAGTATGAATATAAGATCTAGATACATAAAGAAATATGTATATATGAGTAGTATAAAATTACAAAGATTTAGTGACCAAAAATCTCCTTAATAATTTTAATGTTGGTTGTATTTTGAAATATTTGCATATATTGGGTTCAATAAGATATATTTTTGTTTAATCTCACCTGTTTCTTTTTATTTGTTTAATGTGGCTATTAGAAAATATAAAATCAGGGGCACCTGGGTGGTCCAGTAGGTTGGGCGTCTGACTCTTGCTTCTGGCTCAGGTCCTGATCTCAGGGTCGTGAAATTAGGCCTGTGACGGGGTCCACACTCAGCATGGAGTCTGCTTAAGATTCTCTCTCTCTCTCAAATAAATAAATCTTAAAAAAAAAAGAAAATTTAAAATCATACACGTGGCTCACATTGTATCACTCTTGGATAGAATTGCTTTATATACTTAGATAGTATTTTTAGTTTGTTTTGCATCAAGTTTCTATTTATTACTTTAATAATGTTAATAAGAAGAAGCTAATATCAATAATTAATGCCTATAATCTATAAATCAAATATTTATAATTAACTATAACCTGAGAAATTATATTGTTAATTTTTCTAAGAAAATTATTTTAGTAAGTATAGGAAAGAAACACCTTTTATCACTGCTCTATTAACTCTACTTATAGTCACTTAAAGCTTCCTAACTTTCTGCTGTCCTTATAAAGAAAATGTATACAAAACAAACATCAAGTTGAATAGTAAGTTTGTAAACTTTCTCTAGATAGCCATCAAAATAGTCTATGTAGGAATAGTCTCATTAACAATAGCTACTCAAAGATTGCATAAATTCTGATCCATCAACCTTGCAAAGATGCAGGAAAGCAGTATAAAGAATTTTCTTTGAGACTTCTTTCCCTACTCCTTTTCAAAATATTTTTTAACTTGAATTCACTGCAATGTCAATCAGACTTTAAGTTCTCTTCTATTATAACTATTAAATGAAATAAACACCTACCGTTCATGAACATGCCTAGCACATTAGCAAAAGATTAATAAATGTTCATGATTTAGGTATTAGCTTTATCTTCACCTTACAAATGGGCTATATTCTAAAAAGTTCATTAGTAAATCGACTGTTTAGAACCTGGCATGTATTCTCATACATACATATATACATTCATACACATACACAGACATTCACAAGTATATAAACATAAACATATGTATACATAATTTGAAATAATACATAAAGTAATACATATATACATATAAAAGTGCTGTTTCAAGATCAAGATATGTATGCCAAGAGTAAGTTTCTGCTCTCTGGTATCAGAGGGGCTCTCTTCCCAATTTTCTAAAGCATTTAGGATACTCTTAAGCATTTAGTAATCACTTGACAAATTATTGGTTAATACAATTGTCTATGTTCATTCCAGATTTTTTTGTTCTGGGGGATTTTTTGTGTGTGAAAAGGAGAAAACATAAGATAATATGGTAATAATATATCTTCTTATATTTAGATGGTTTTATAGAAAAAGGCTAGACTTACAATTTAGCATGAAAGGACTAAATTAGGTAAGATTCATATAAATCACAGTAACTTAGTTAGCCTCAGTATAAGAACCTTCTAATACCAAATTGTTGAACATTGTTGTGGTTTTTAGGAAGTTTTCTTTGAAAAGTACGGAATTCATTCCTGGAATATCAGAAGGCTACATACCTGGACCATATTATTTTGCTCCCACCTTTCATTCAGAGTTACCTTAATTAAACTGATTTGGGGTTGAGGTCTCCAATTTTTGAGGAATGGCCACTGTAGTGAGCCAACCTTAAGGAATAACTCCATCTGCTATAGAACTATGAAGTACTTTATATTCAGTGCTCCCTAATGTGAAGTCCCCCATGAGGAATTTCTAAGTGAAGTGTAAGGTAATGCCTCTTTCCCTGAGGAATCAGGATTTTTTCTTCCTAAAAATAAAAAAAAAGTGGAAACTGGCTTTTTCATTTGACCACTAGAAAGCTTCGTGTGAGGTCCAACTATAGAACTTAGTAGGCTTCATGGCTTGTATATTTTTTTTCACCTATATCTTAACTTCCTACTCAGAGGATCTTTATTTTCTAAATGTTAAGAGTACACAAATATATTTATAAATTGCCTCATATCCTTTATGAATCAATGTAGAGGAAGAATAAATATATAATTAAGCTTTGCTCTATTGCATCACATAATTAATTCCTCCTGAGTCTCTATGTTAAAATATCAACTTAAGAGAGGGACACCTGGGTGGCTCAGTCAGTTAAGCATTTGCTTTCAACTCAGGTCACGGTCCCAGGGTCCTGGAATAGAGCCCTGCATCGAGCTCCCTGCTCAGTGGGGAGCCTGCTTCTCCCTCTCCCTCTGCCCTCCACTTGTTCTCTCTGTCTCACTATCTCAAATAAAATCTTTTTAAAAATATCTGTGTAAGAGAGATACAACTTACTGCTTGAACACAAAGAAATATGACAATCTTTTTGGAGAAGAAAGCTAAGGACTATTCATGATTAGACTTTCTTGGTATGAAAAGTGTTTGATTTACATTTATTGACTTATTGCCAAGAAGTTAAAGCCAACCTCACATGGAATATTGAATATACAGAACATTCTCCATTTCTCCTTTTCAAACAGATATAGTATGACACTCCGATTTGTTCACTTAAGATCCATGACCAGGGCACCTGGGTGGCTCAGTCAGTTAAGTGTCTGCCTTCTGGTCAGGTCATGATCCTAGAGTCCTGGGATAGAGTCCCATGTGGGGCTTCCTGCTCAGCAGAGTCTGCTCTTCCCTCTCCCTCTGCCCCTACACCCAGCTTGCGCTCTCTCTCTCCCCCAAATAAATAAAATCTAAATAAATAAATAAATAAGATCCATGACCAAATAATCTTTTTTTTTTGCCACATAAATATTATTTTTCATGAGCAGAGCACTCACAAAACACTTGTACCTACTAAACCAGGGTTTTATGTGATGATCTCAGAGGGCACTGGAAACCCCAGGTTCCTTTTCCATCCTCCAGTGTCTTTAGAAAGCAATTTCTAAACTACCATTTCCACCATCACCCTTTGAATCTCAGCAAATTGTTCATAAGAGCTGCATCAAGGCAGTCTGCCATCAATTATGTTCACAATGGTGGCTTAGTCATATATGCACTATCACTGATTATTCTAAAGAAATACTACATTTCAGAGAATTAACTCTAGATGAAATCATCACACATACCAGATTATTTATAGAAAAATAAAATTTCATATGTGAAAGTTTTCATTCAGATCTTTCAGCATATTTTATGTTTATAACAGTAAGGACATAAAGCACAAATTAAACAATTATAAAGTATTTCATTACCTAATTCCTAGAACTTAAGCACAACATTCAGACTTAATATACCCTTCACAGTTCAAATTTATTTATCCCATTGAAAAGTGAACTTTAAACAATTAATTGTAAATTCAATTTTAAACTTCCCTTTTTTTTTTACTGTGTAATTTTATTTTTTTTTAAGATTTTATTTACTTATTTGGGGTGCCTGGGTGGCTCAGTTGGTTAAAGCCTTTGCCTTTGGCTCAGGTCATGATCCCAGGATCCTGGGATCAAGCTCCGCATCAGGCTCCCTGCTCAACGGAGAGCCTGCTTGCTTTTCCCTCTCCCTCTGCCTGCCGCTCCCTCTGTTGTGCTTGCTCTCTATCAAATAATTTTTTTTTATTTGACACACAGAGAGAGAGAGAGAGAGAGAACAAGCGGGGAGAGGGAGAAGCAGCCTCTCTGCTCAAGCAGGGCTCGGGGCTGGATCCCCGGACCTTGGGATCCTGACCTGAGCCGAAGGCAGAGGCTTAACCTACTACTGAGCCACCCAGGCACCCCATTTACCGTGTAATTTTAAAAAGTTTTTGCCCATTGAAGTTTGCCATTTATTTTTATGGCTTAGTTGGTTTTTTTTTTAACTTTTTTTGGATATATACGCTTTTTATTTTGGAAGAGATTACTCCAAATGTTATACATTTCTTCTACTAAGTAATTCTATATTACACTGTATACCAAATAAGTTTGTTTCATTCAAACCGGTACTTATGTTCTTAAGCAATTCTTATTTGGCATTTTTGGCCAAATTCCAATAGCTTGTGGCTTGTAGCACTTTTCTAAAATTTCCATTATTTCTAGTTCAATTTGAAACCAGTCTGAATCACTTTCTCAGTATTAACCTGTTGTCATTCCCTGAATGGTAAACTACCTTTTAAATTTAGTATTGTACTTCATTTTCAAAAACTTAATAAATACTAGGTTTACTGAAGAGTCAGATTCCATTATTAGTTTACTTCACAAACTTTTATCACTCAGTTCTTCACAGACTTTTATCTGTTCTCTTTATGGCATTTAACATCTATATAAAGTAGATTAACGAAATTATGTATATTTTTTAAAGCAAATTACTGAACCAACAATTAAGTTGTTTAAAATCTACCAAAACTCGGGTGCCTGGGTGGCTCAGTCAGTTAAGTGTCTGCCTTTGCTCAGGTCATGATCCCAGAGTCTTGGGATCGAGTCCCGCATCAGGCTCCCTGTTCCGCAGGGAGTCTGCTTCTCCCTTGGCTCCTCCTCCCACTCATTCTCTCAATCTCTCTCTCTCTCTCTCATAAGTGGGTAAAATCTTTAAAAAATAAAAATAAAAAAATAAAATATACTAAAACTCATACTGATTTATGAGGTAAACACTAGCCTATTGCTTCAAACACAGTTCTCAACCTAGAACGCAGACACATACATACAAATACCTCATCAACATTAGCAGTACACAGAACAAAAAAGGACAAAATTGGGCAAATTATTCTCAAATTATATTACCATCATAGTTACTTCTTCTAAAATGTATATAGTAAAACTCTATTAATAACAAATGCAACAAATAATTTATTAAAATGTCAAAAACTGGAATTTCTCCTTCAAGTGATGGCAGCAAATAACCCAATTATACCCAATTATATAATCACAATTCAATTTGTAAATGCAAGGTGATATACATCTTTAATGGGACTTGCTAAGAGAAAGAGATTTTACATTAAATTCACTGAAGCCCCTTAGATATAGAAAAATTGAAAGTGAGAAAAATGTTATAAAAATATGTATTTTTTTTAAAAAGCTATATGTACGCACTCTAATCAGGTATGTGTAGAGATATGGTTAAACCTTTAGAACAACTAGCTCCTTTCACAAAATAATACAGTTTTACCTAAAATTTAAAGGATTCTTTTTTCTTATAAAAGAGCTATTTAATGACGTTCCAAAACATGTAAAAATATGTTAAAGATATTGTTCAATGGAAATGCTATTATATTCTAAAAGGTCTTAAACTTTCTATGTAGGTAAGACACACAAGTGAACTTGTTATTCGGAAATAAAAAATAGGTGCGCCTGTGTAGTTCTGTCAGTTAAGTGGCTGCCTTTGGCTCAGGTCATGATCCCAGGGTCCTGGGATAAAGCATGGAGCATAGGGCTCCCTCCTCAGTGGGGAGCCTGCTTCTCCCTCCTGTTCACCGTGCTTGTGCTGTCAAATAAACAAAATCTTAAAAATATATATATATAAAATATATTTCAAAATTGCCATTGTTTCTGCTATCATGTATTTCATTACTCTAAAAAATGTTTTAAAACACACAAAAATTTAAATTTCTAGCCACGCTCATAATCCTAGGGTGAGAGAATTATGGCATACTAGTCAATTTTCATATACTTACATTCCTGGTGTAGCCTAATGTTATTCTCTATCAAAACTGAAAAAACTAGTTGTACAGCTTGACCTTAGAAAGACAGGCTTCTAGTTTTTGTTTTTTAGGAATCAATTGGACCTCATTATTACGATAATTTCAACAACAATAACGTCTTTAACACCTACCATTCATTCTCACATTGTATTAATAATCATCAATTTAAAATATATTCATTGGTCAGAAAACTATTTTCAATCTATTTGAATCTTAAGAAAGAGTAACTCAAGATTTTTTAATAGGAGCTAAATTGCAAAAAGTTTACATTTTGTGAAGAAAATATGAAAGGATGACTGCAGGGATTAGGTGAGGGGTATCAAGTTCTCTAGCCTCTTCCTCTTGTTCTCCCAAGAAGAGAGATTACCATTTCTCCTCAGTCAGAGTCCCTAGCTGCATTTCAGTGTACCATGGAGAGATGGACTGAAGATTCAGAGAGGGAAGTATGGCAGGGAGGCACGCAGGTACCGCAAAAATCCTACCTCTGCTGTACCCATTAGAAGAGGGAAAGACAAATAACAAAGTCACATTAATCCAAGTATAAAATTATCATAAGAGATTCAAAATAATGAAATGAACATTTAAAACAAAAGACCTTTATGACTAAAAAGAAATAACCAAATTTCAGAAATTGATGGGAATCAGCAAAAACATTTTCTTAAGATTTTATTTTTAAAGTAATCTCTACACCTAACATGAGGATTGAATTTACAACCCTGAGATCAAGAGTCCCACACCTACAGACTGAGCCAGCCAGGCATCCCAGCAAATTTTTTTAAAATAATTTTTTTTAACTTTTGTTTTATTTCTGTAGTTTTATTTCCTCTTTATAACCTCAAATTTTGCGTCAAAGTACTATCCTCACATGTTTCTTTATTCCTTCCCTACTGTATTTTAAAGTTACTTCCACAAAATAGGAATTTTACTAATCAAATTATTTCACAACTATTTTAAACTAATCACAAATACAGAAAGTGTCTCATTTCTAAAAGTCACTTTTCTTGAGTATCAAACAGAAAGTTATATTTTCAAACACAGTATGTCTTTTTTAGGAAATCTGGGACACATTAGATATCAATTTGCTAGATAGAAAAGCAACAACCTAGAAAAATATTTCCCTTTAAGTACTGGCTAGATAGGTCAGGTTTCTCAACATCACTCAGACCCCTGTCTCTGAGCTTCTGACAGCAGCAAATCCCAAATCTTGAAAAGGCTTCAGATTTTTTTTTTTGCCAAATACCTTTAGCCTTAAAATTAACTAACACATCAGAGATTTTCAATAAATACCTCATTTTTTATATTTTTGTCAAGAAGCCAAGAGAGCCTACTGAAACTTTTTGTCTAGGAAAATTTTCTATCTCTGCCAGAATCCATTTATTTATTGTTTCCAGTGCTAAATGTAATGTGTAAAATTACAAAAACCTAAACTATGAAAAAGGCAAGGTACCAAACCATATAGAACATGTTACCCCTAGTGTGTAAAAATGGTTATATGTTTCAAATTGTACAGACCATCCCAGAAAAAAACAGGTAATAGTGCCTCTGAAAAGGGAAGAGGCTGGAGGAGAGGAGGGCCATCTCTTTTCACTGTATTCCCTTTGGTGGTATTTGCTTTTTTCCCCTCTGTGTGCCAGCATTGTTTTTAAGGAAAGCAAACCGAACAAAAAACATTCCTTAAAAATACATTTCTGTGAAATCCAATTTAGTCAATAATATTTAAGAATCTATGGAGTATAAGTTTCCATACATAATTTAGACAGACAATAATCTGATGAAGTGAATTTGATGAAAAGCTTTAATGGAATATTAAGTGGACTGTTTTAATTTGTGTCTGTATATAAATGTATATATACATCCCCTAGACATCATCTGCATGTATCCAAATAGTGTTTTCAGCATGAAGGTATGTCATTTCTAGAATGAGACACAAATAATTGATAATGAGAAATGTTAAAGATTGTGAATTTTTTTCATAACTACTGACCTCCAGTGAAGGAGTAATATTCAGGGTATCAAGCTCCCCAGCAGCCAGAGTGACTCTCTGCAGAGAGCCTCCAAATATGATAAAGTGCTTTTTTATTTAAAAACGGGATCCTTCCATATGTAAATGAACCTGTAACAGGACTCAATACAGCTGAAAAAATAAGCAACAACTTGCAGTATAACCGCTTGATGTGAATTGCTATCCTGTAGTTCTATAAAACAAATTACACAAGATGAAATGTATAACCTGAAAACAGACTGAATAATAACTGGAAAAAATGTAATTATAAACACTTCTTCAACTTGGGTAACTAATCGACATGAACATATGACAATAAGTTTCATTTCTGAGACATGTTTGAACTTGAAAAATAAAATATAATGGTTCACATGGACTTTTTTATCCGTAAATGCCATCACACAAGTATTTTTACTTACCTTGTTGTCTCTGATAGAAGTTTGAAATGTCTTTCTACTATTTTTTGTTCAAGCCAGTACAAGTAAAGAATACAATTTTAATTAAGCCAAAATTTAAAAGCCAAATTGCTGTTTTCAGTGTTCCAGCAATCACTTAAGTACATACATAAATGCTTCTTTGTGTGTCACCAATTTTTAAAAATTAATAGACAATTCCAGTTGCAGGTGAGGATGAAGACCTAGCCCAAACATTTCAAGTTCAGGAAAGACCTGTAAAAGTAGCATCATGTTAAAATTGTAGCAATACTAACCTTGCTAAGTCAATTAACTGACAACTGCAAACAATTCATGTAACTTTGCCTTTTGTTCTTTCAGCATTTTTAAATACTACTCTACACACTTGTCTGGTTGACACTTTGTTCTCACAGAGGATCATACTGGTCCCTTCCCACCCCCTCACCCCTAGAGAGGGCAGATTCTTTGCAAAACTCACTGAAATGAACAAAACAATGATTAAAACAGTAAGAACAAAACTCTGGAAGACATTCCAACCAAAGGGCTAAAACCAAACAGGAAAAGGAATAGGTAACACTGTTCTTGCCTTCAAGACATGTACTGTTAGGTTGACCTGGAATGGTTTTCACACATCCTTTTCTTCTTCTTTTTAAACAATAAAATATGGCTTAAGAAAGCATTCTCCTTGTTTTTCTTTCTCCTGCCCCACCAGTATGCAGGAAAACTTAAGCACTGTATCTTTGTTTCCCATTTTCATTTTTTTTAACTGCAAGATTGTTTTCAAAATTTAGTCACTATGCTTTGCACACTTCTTTTGTCTTATTCTTTGTCGTGTTCAGCATTTGGTGGAGAGTTCACAATGTCTAAGTTCTTTGCTCTGCAGATAAATTTGCAAATTAAAGAATGACAAAGTTTTTTAAAAATCAGTTTATCTATGGCTTTGTATTTTTCAAGAGAAACTATCTTTTTTACCTGGTTTCTGCATCCATTTCATATTCCTTGAATATGTATTTTCTGACAACAAAAAGACCCATTTCAAACAGCTAGAAATACTTAGGTTTTCAGGGTTTTTTCTTTCTCTTCTTTTTGATCATTGTAGTGATAGGAGAATAAATCCTAAATTGAATATTTATTTTAGAGAGAGAGATGAGGGGGCAGAGAGAAAAACAGGGAAGGAGGGAGGGAGGATGGGGAGGAAAAGGAGCAGCAGCAAAGGAAAGAAAACTGTGAAGAACTTTACAGGTGCAAAATGAACATGAAACATTCTAACAAATAAAAATGTACCCTCTTTCCCTTATCCAACCTCCATCCCCACAGATAAAAACAGAATACTTACAAGTTAGTATCTGTGTATTTGTGGGTGTCTCTGTGTGCATGTTTTCTCTCTTCTTTGGATTTGGATACTTTGAGCTAATTTGGAAGTGCCCGTTTGGATGCCCACAAAATGATGCTTAAGGGTCTAAAGATGCATAAATTAGAAGTCCTACAATGGCAGAGGATGGTTATTGTACCTCATCTCTTCAGGCGCTCTTATGGTGGGACCCAAGAGCCTTTTTTTTTTTTTTAACACTTTAGATGATGGAGGGAATGAGGGGTTGGTCGCTGTAGAGGACCAGGCGAGCCCTGCACAACCCCTCCAAATCAGCACCACATCCCCGCTCCCCAAATATGCTGGACTTTCCTACAAAGTCCCTTTAGGGAAACTCCGGTCTGGACGGAAAGAAGCGCTGAGTCCTTGACGTCAAGCCCCGACGCCAACCTCGGAGTTTCTATTTCTGGTGCTTGAGGGTTGGGGTAACTGCTGGGGATGGAGGCGGGAAGGATGGAGAAAGCAAAGGGGGGTGATCTTCTCAAGAAACACCCAACTGCCCCCTTTACCTTTTTTGCCTCCATTACGGGGGGTGGGGGGTAGAGAAAAAGATGTCAATGACCATTGTTTGCTCGTTTGGGACGTTGCTCCGCCCCCCGAGTCTGTCGTAAACCTGGCGGCGGACTAAAATAAACCCCAGATCCCGCGGCTCGAGGGCTCGCCGCGCCGCCGACTCCTCGTCACAGGCGCTGCCGCCGCAGCCGGGGTGGCGGCGACGAGCGGCCGCCGCGTTCCGCCCGCGCCCGCCCCGGGCCCCCCTACCTGGCCGTCCGCCGAGCCATGTCGTTGAGCCCCAAGCACACGACGCCCTTCTCCGTGTCCGACATCCTGAGCCCCATCGAGGAGACCTACAAGAAGTTCGGCGGCGCCATGGACGGCGCGCCGCCCGGCCTGGGGGCGCCCCTGGGGGCCGCGGCTGCCTACCGTGCGCCGCCGCTCGGCCCCTCCTCGCAGGCGGCGGCGGTGGCGGGCATGCAGCCACCCCACGCCATGGCGGGCCACAACGCGGCGGCGGCGGCGGCCGCGGCGGCGGCGGCGGCCGCGGCTGCCGCCACCTACCACATGCCGCCTGGCGTTTCGCAGTTCCCGCACGGCGCCATGGGCGGCTACTGCAACGGCGGCTTGGGTAACGTGGGCGAGCTGCCCGCCTACACGGACGGCATGCGGGGCGGCGCGGCCGCCGCGGCCACCGGCTGGTACGGCGCCAACCCGGACCCGCGCTACTCGTCAAGTGAGCGGGGCGGGCAGCGCGGGACTGAGGGCAGGCGGACGGCGCGGGCTTTGCCCGTCACAGACCGGGGCGCGCGCGGAGCCGAGGGTCCCGGGCCTCTGGCCGGGGCGCGCGGGGGGTGCCGGGACTGGGCTGGGGGCGCGCGGAGAGTCCTGGGACCCGGCCGGGGGCACCGGGCCCCTAGGCGCGCGGAGCGTGCTGGGACCCAGCCGGGGTCCCACCGGTGTCGCGGCCCGCGCGGTGCGAAGAGCGTGGGGCAGCGGCGGGAGCGGGATCCCTGCAGGCCTGGCGCTCACCCGGCTTCTTCCCTTGGGGCCCTCCCCAGTCTCCAGGTTCATGGGGCCATCGGCGGGCGTGAACGTGGCCGGCATGGGGTCGCTGACGGGCATCGCGGACGCCGCCAAGACGCTGGCGCCGTTGCATGCGGCTGCGGCGGCTCCGCGAAGGAAGCGTCGCGTGCTCTTCTCGCAGGCGCAGGTCTACGAGCTGGAGCGTCGCTTCAAGCAGCAGAAGTACCTGTCGGCTCCCGAGCGCGAGCACCTGGCCAGCATGATCCACCTGACGCCCACGCAGGTCAAGATCTGGTTCCAGAACCACCGTTACAAGATGAAGCGGCAGGCCAAGGACAAGGCGGCGCAGCAGCTGCAGCAGGAGGGCGGCCTGGGCCCGCCGCCGCCTCCGCCGCCGTCCCCGCGTCGGGTGGCGGTGCCCGTGCTGGTCAAGGACGGCAAGCCGTGCCAGAACGATGCCAGCACGCCGACACCCGGCCAGGCCGGCCCGCAGCCACAGGCCCCGACGCCCGCGCCTGAGCTCGAGGAGCTGTCGCCCAGCCCGCCCGCGCTGCACGGCCCGGGGGGCGGCCTGGCGGTCCTGGACGCGGCCGCGGGGGACTACGGCGGCGGCGGCGGCGTGCTTGGCGCCAACCTGCTCTATGGCAGGACGTGGTGACCGCGCGGGCGCCCCGGGGCGGGGTCCCGCCTGCGGCGCGGAGGGTGTGTAAGAAACTTCGAGAACGGATGGGGAAAACACACCGAAGCTGACTCGAGTACACGGAGATCAAAAACTAATGAACGGGTCATGGAGAGGGGCAGCCTCAGAACCTCTTTGCTGGGGGGGGGGGGGGGGGGGGACAGCGACGGCCCCGGAATTGAATAATACGACACCAGGAGGCTGTGAGGTGGTGATTTCCTCCTTCAGAAGTTCCTAAATTATTCGAAAAGCTGGCTGAGTCCACATCCACCACGTTCCTAACCAAAGCTCTCAAGAGTTTTAAAAGTTGGAAACTTTGTTGGTGTTTGTAGCTCTAAAAATCAACCCAGCTTTAACAATGAATCCTTTTTTGAAGTGGAATTTGAGAGATTAATTTTCAAAGGCCTCCCCCTTAAGTGCAATTTCATTAATGTTTGATTGAAAGTAACTTGTAGCTCAAGGTGGATCATGCACATAGCAACATTACTGCAGGGGAATTACTGCCATTTAGGTAATAGAGAAATGGAATAAAAATAATCAAAATACTGTTTATATGGCTTGATAGAGCTTTTTAAATTTAATGGCGATTTTAAAATGTTTTGATCGTTATTTGGCAAATGAGTGTTTATATATTACTCTAAAAGAGGATATTTCCTACCTAAGATGCAGCTCGTAAGAGGGAAGGGTTGTAAACTACTTTTTATGTGGAATCTGCTCTCCAAAATCAAAGGATAAAATAAATGTACGCTGTCTTTCCATGGACCTGTTATTTGCTCTAAGTTATTTGCCTGTCTGAATTTGAATACCTTGATAAAATACTAGAACAAGCAAGCGAATTTGCTAAAATTGACATCAGTCTATATTTCAAAGCATGTCAAGAAGGAAGAGAATAAGGTGATTTATTGAATTGTAATCAGAATGTAAAGAGTAAGAATTATAATTTTCCCATTATATTTGCAACTTAATAAGGGTTGCACACCGCTTTTGTTGGTGTTTTATTGTACAAATAATGTATTTACTCTTTAATATGCCAATTTATATTTCCTATGTTTCAAATGAATATTTAAATATAACTTAAAAGAATCTTAAGTACTTTTTTGGTTAAAGTCAAGTGGTCATTTCTTTTTCACTAAGTTGTATAGGTTTTATTTTGGTTTGGCTTTTTTTTTTTTTTAACAGTAGTTGGCATGACAAGACAATGCAGCTCAGTTTACTCATGATTTAAATAACTGATATTGAAGTAAAAATACCAAAAGCAAGCTGAAGAATGTTAGCTTATAAAATGAATGAAAATTAAAGACCTAACACGGATAAAGCATGATTTATAAATTATCACAAACTGTCACCAGAGACTCTAAAACTTTTACACATTTGAAGTTTTAGAATTAGTCTGAGACTGAAACATTTCACTTCATTGTTTGGGTGTTTTTCGAATGTGCAAAGTGAATCCTTCAGAAGGTGTTTTTAGAAATTAAACTTGCACTTTCTCTAAACGGTATTTTACATAATAATGATAAAACTCAGTCCCTTTCACAGAGGGGAAAAACAACCACTGAACAAACAAGTGCATCATCTTTATCAAGGGTGTGTGAATGCATTTTTGGAAAATGAGAACTAATTTTTTAAAAAACATTTTACATAAAAGGAAATAATTTGAGCAGAAAAAAATAGTATGAAAATGGTGTAATACACTTACAGAAAATTCTCCCAATTTGGGTTTTTCCATATTGATAGAATTGACTTGCAAAATTTTTGCCAAGCTAGCATAACTATTACTGATGTGCCAAATTTCAAAATGCTTGTTTATATTGATTTGATTCCCTCATAGCAGTACAAGAATTCTGAAATTTTACTTCTAGAAAATGTATTCCAAAAGTCCACATGGTTTGCAATATTTATATTTTACAACCCACTATTTACCAATAATAGCTTATGGACTAAGGGCTCCAAGTAACATATTTAAAGAAAACAAAATCTTCATGGACAGTTTTTCCCTTGATAATTTATTTCTGGAACAAAGAGTCTAATCTTAGACAAGTGAACTCTGTATCCAAAAGATCATTAAGAAAAAAAAGTGTATTTGCTGTAGGCATATCTTTTTCCTTTCAGCATTCCTTTAAGTAATAGAGGAACCACTGCCAGAAGTAATCGCTGCAGAAGTAATCGCTGCAGATGGCTTAACATTCTACACCCAGAAATGCACTGAGTTTATGTGTGCACATTCCGAAATTAGGATAAGGTTTGTTTCTTGAAACACTGAAATAGAAAATGTTTTTACTATAGAATTCTGCATTCTGATTAATGCAAAGCAAGAGCTTTTTTTCTTTTCTTGCAATTAGTGCTTTGCAGATCTTTTATAAAAACACAAATGGCCAGACTAGGTGAAACTCATTAACTGAAGAGGAGGATAAGTGTCTTCACAACCAAGAGGGAGGGCTGAGGCAGGGTCTGAGTGGAACAAAGCCCTCTCGAAGTTTAACAGAGGCCACAGCAAAACTCGGTTCCAGAAATGCTAACTGCAGATGTGATATTTTCCTAAATGTTTTGGGGCTGTACAACAAACTTATCTTTTCCAGTTGAGGCACAGAAACAAAAACCCAAAATCAAAGTTGCAGAGAGGAACAGCAGGGATTGCAAATACTTTTCTGTGATCTGCGTTGGGATATGAATGAAAGCTTTGAGTGTGTGGCAGTGTGCAATGTTGAAGGCACAGGAATGGTGTTTTGTATATAAAGCATGGAGGGTGTAACCCAGTTGTTTTCTATTTAAGGCTTTGCTTAGAATTAAAACAGAACAAGTAGTCAATCAGACTTTTATCAACACAGATGTTGTATCCAAACTCCATTCTGCTATCAATTGTTTACTTTCAATTTAAAGCAAATCAGAAACTCTATCCCGTTCACTGAATGCAAGCACCTTCCAAAGAATGGCTTTGTTAGCTGCGTTGAATGATGATTTAGAAAGACTTTTGGAGTAAATTTGTAAGCCACAATCACATAAAGACCCATCAACTGGGTTTTTAGATATGAATTTGTGCATAAATAATGCATATGTAGTGGCAATACAAATTTCAGATGTTCAAAGCATGAATGATATTGCCCAACCGGTTAACACAACACTAACATGTGGATAAACCCCTGTATGTTGACTATTTTGGCCCAATTTTTTAAAATGCTGCTACTTGCCATGCCCAAACCCAATGAGACAGGGAACTAGGATACAACTTATTAAAAAAAAAAAAGTAAATAGCTTTTTACTGCTAGTGAGAATTGGTGAACATCTGGAGAAGATTCAGAAAAAATGACAGGCGCTGCATTCACATTCTGTCAGGAATTTGCTCTCCCTAGTAAGTATTGAAAAAACTTTGTGATTTCAAGATCACTTCTATTATTTTTAAGTTGGAGGGTAGTGGAAGCTTCTGGGAGAGTTTTTTGGTTTCATTGTTTTTGCTTTAGATGTTTACCTGCAATCGAATGACATGTGTACTGGAAATTGAATGAAAGGCCTTTTATTTTTTTAATCCCTTGTAACCTCTATTTCAGTCATTGTTTAGGTGACTTCTAATAAAGGTTTAACCACTAACATTGCCTAACTCTAAGTTGTGCTAACTATTTTGCAGTAATGAATAACTCTATTCCCATTTCACATACAAAAATCAAAGCACGTTCTCTCTTGGCCCTCATTCCATAAATACGAAATCCAGAAACAAGCAACACAAGTGGTTAACTTTACCGAGTGGAGGAAAAATCCATCAAGAACGGGCCGTTTGTTATTTTATTGTTTGTTGACTTTTTTCTTGGTTAGAAATAGCAGGGCAGTCGATCTCCAGGAATAGTCTGGCGGGATCTCAGCTCCCTGACCCTCTGGAGTGATCTGGAAGAGGGGTCGGACGAGCCAGACGGAGCCAGACAGCTTTCAGCGGTCCGGGAATGGGGAGTCTTAGTTGACTCTTAAGAGAATGTCTAAACTTTAGATTTCTAAGCTTAGCTAAATTCGGTTACGCTCAGACTTAGAACTTAAAACTGCAGCCTCAGAAGTAAGATCGCCGCTCTCCCCTTACAGGATCGGTGTATGCATTTCGTGCAGGGAGTTGAGACGGTAAAACGAGCAGGTGAGAAAGCTGCGGCGCCAATTCCAGGAACTGAGGATTGCTGCTGCAGTGATCCACTTGGGGCCTGGCGGCGGCCGCGACACACAAACCACACTGCGGGTCGGGGGTTTGAACTTCCCTGTGACCACCCTGCTCGACACCGGCGGCTCGAGGGACTCCGGAGCCGGCGAACGGCTGGACGCGGGCCGTGGCGCCGGAGGGCGGGACAGGCGAGCGCTGAGAGGAGCGGATGGGCCCCGGGCGCGCTTCCCCACCTCGCGGCGCCCCGGCCCGCGGGCCTGGGACCTTGCCTCTGAGAAGCAGCCCTTCTGTCCCCTCCGTGCCAGGCCCGCAGCTCCCGGACGCCGCCACCGTCCCGCCCGGCTGCGATGTTACCGCGCCCCGAGGCCCTTGCCTCGGTCGGAGGTGCGCCCGACCTCCAACGCGCCCCGCGGAAAACCGGAGCTCGGAACCCTCAGCCCCACCCCGGCCCGCCCAGACGACCCGCGCCCTCGGACGAAAATTAACCATCGCTCATTACATGCAATTTGCCTTTGTAACACCAAACGGCAATCTAGTAGTTTGTACATGGCTTTGTATTTTAACGTGCATTACCTCATTTGATCCTTAAAAGGAAGACAACTGCTCATTAAGGGCCCTTAGCGCCACAATAAAGTCAGTTTCATGTTCTAAGATTTTTAAGCATCTTTAATATGAGACCCTGAAAACCTGTGTTCTACTTAAAGATAGTTAATTATTTAAATTTGGCCCATTAACTATTTTTACCCCCGAATATGGAGGAAATGTTTATAGCTTTAAATACTCCATTTTAAGTTCTAAGAAGCGTTCACTTGTTGAAGTAATAGGGCATTTTTTCTGGCAGATTCAGACGGGGGGGAACAAGTTGGAAGGAGAGGGAGGGAGAGTAAGGGGCGAGAGGAGGGAGCAAGGATGAAGGAATGGAGCAGGTCCAGAAGTGAGGGTTCAGCTAGCTGGCAGGTGTCCTGCAGGGCACCCCACCAGGTAGAGGGAATCTAGCTGGCACTGCTTTTCCATCAGGCTTTTTGCTTAGATGTCTTCAAAATACTTTAAACATTCATTTTCAAATTTAATTTATATGTTAATTATGCAAAGGCCGAGCAAAAAGTTATTTTATACACACTCATGATAGCTTAAGATTAAACAAAAACTGGAAATCTGAGAAAATATAGGTTATGTGGAAGTGTGGGTTTGGGGTACCTATAAAGCTATAGAGTAAGACATTTATATGGGCTCCTTTGGAACATGAAATACTTGATTTAGGTGGCTATTCATTTGTAGTATTTGGAAGATAGAGAAATTTAACAGAAGGTGTTATCACTTTAACATATTGTGAAGATTATAATGGTTGTGTTGTTAATTCCCAGCGGAGAGGCTTTGTCTCAACAATGAAGGACCCTACTCTATTCACCCACCACCAGCAAAGAACTCAATAGCTTCAAAATACCTTCCTATTTAAGATTAAGGCGGCCTTTTCTCTGCATAGGCTAAGATTAACAAGTGTACCTTAGCTGAAATATTAAAGCAAAAATGTCCTAAGTCAGAAGGTCAAAGAAAAACCTTATTCTACAATCTTGGCCTAGAATAGCAAATGGAAACAAAGCAGCAAGTCTACATGTGTGTGTAAATTTGTTGTGACAAACAAATGAAAGTACATATGGTAGTAGCATGTATGAACAGTAAGAATAAATTTAAGGAGTAATACTGTGCTGACAGGCAAGAAAAAAATGAGTACAAACTGAAATTATTACAAAAAATGCAAAAAATATGCTAAGGAGTAGAGACTAGCTACAAATTAAACTTTTCACCTTAAAGACGTAAAACGACTTAAGTCCTTAAAACTGGAGCACAAGTCTATATGAAATTTAATAAAATGTAAATAAATGATTCTTACAGAGATTGTACAGTTAGCCAAGTCAGTAGCTGACATACTAATTGAGTTCGTTGGGTTGTCTTGCTTCTTCACTGATTTTCTTTTGACATCTAATTGTAGAAATGAATTGTTTCTGAAAAAATGACTTAAAAAAACAACACGTGGCCAAGATTCTCAATGTTGAAATTTTATAATAAGGACACAAGAGACCAGAGTTTTCATTTTTTTTTTTTTTACTAAAGTCCAGAAATTTCCATAAGACAAGTACATTAATGAAATGTTTCCAAAGAAATACCGAGCAATATATACTCTAGTTAGCTGAGGGTTCCAGCTCAAGAGTTCATACCTAATTCTTGTGCATTAAAAATCAGCATGGATCTTAGATGATCTAGAATACACTGTGTTTTAAAATCCACAGCTGGTTTGATTTTAACCATAATGAAAAACCAGTATTCCTAATCCATCAAATGTGTTTTACAAGCAATAATAAATTCAGATCCACTGTATTATGCAACACACATCTTTGGAAAGCAACATAAACAGTGAGATCAAGTCAGTAGAAATATACACAGTTAAAAGAAATACACAAAGTACTGTAGTTTTATTAAAAACTACTACTTGAGAAAGAAATCTTTCCACAAATAGCATAAAATTGTAGAACGATGGAAGGATTTGGGAAAGCTTTACAAAAGCCTAATTCCAACTGTATCTTCCTGAGGGTGGTGGCAAAGGGTATTTCCTTCCTTCTCTGGGATACCCCTGAAAATAAGCAAAAGCAAGAGTTTATTTTCTGGATTAACACCCCTTCAAAGAAATTAATTTTACATTTCTCTGGAAAAACACACCATAAAGAAGCTGAATATGCCTTAAAAGTATATCCTATGGACGGTCTCTCATAAATAGGTACCTTAGGCCCCCAGTTTTATGTAATGCTTGCTACAAATGCTACCACAGAAAACTACCCAAAGAAGCCTTAACAAGCACTTAAGAACTCCTTAAAATGCACACAAATGAACTACAGTTAAGTGTTCTGTGTAAAAGACTAGTGGTTCTCAATCTTCCCTGCCATCCCTGGCAGTAATTCAAGTCACATTGTGGTAAGATGTCCACATCATGTTTAAACATATTATACTAGAAGTCATTTTGCTTAACCAAGGCAAGAGCTTGCTAATAAGTAAGTCAGCTGAAGCCTAATGAACTATTAATTTTAGGGATTTTTTTTTGTTTAGCTATAGATAGTAGAGTATTAAGTAACACATTAGATTATTACATAATCAATTACTGGTGACATTCACAACATACCCTAGTAAGCTTGCAAATAACATTTCTGTACAAAAAAATTCCCTCACAATTCCCTTTCCAGGCCTCTAGGATTCTCAAACAGACTCCCCACCCCAGGCCCTGCCTCTGTATTGTCATTCAGTAGTTTTAAATATGAGTGTGTGTAGACCATCAAGGCCTTTTTTAGTCATATAAACTTCACGAAATATAGTGAAGTCATAATTATACTGTTTTTAACAATGAACTTCTGCAATTTAATAGTGCTTTAAAACCTGTGATTTTATTTAAAAAGTAGCTCTGTGAGAAAAGAGACTGAAAAAAAGAAATGTATTTCTAAAAGATCCTAAAAGAATTATAAATTTACCAATTGGTTTATATCTTCTAAGTGAATAATGATTTTACCTGCTGTAACAGCAGAGTTCCTTCCAAGGAACACCTCCTCTGAAGGAGATGAGAAACCGGAGGAACTGGGCTCAGAAGGACTGGGCAGCCAGTCCCCAGCTCTGCTGCCCAAGTGCAGGTGCCGCAGGATTGTGATTTCCCACTTGGAAAATGAGGTGATCAGACTAAAAATTCTCCAGGGTTTCTTCTTGTTTATAAGTATGTCCCCATATCAAAAATACTCATTATGTAGACTGCCTACTATCATCCCGTATGAAGTGGAAAACTACTGATATGATTTTTAGAACTCTGGAGCTGACAGTAATTCAAAGTAAAATTCTTTGAACAGATTTTAATAAACTGTTAACAAAATTCTCTCAAAAGATAATTAAGATGATTATTTTCTTGTAAAGTGAACAGCCTTGTAAAAAGATACACAAAAAAGTATAAAAAAAAAGATCTTCCTATGCTTTCAAGAGAGAGAGGTCTTACACAAACGGATGCATGGCAAGAACCTGTGTAAGAAAATTAATATTCAAAGCACTGCAAAAGGCCTATAGGCAAAATCAGGTAAGCAATTTTAAAACGACTTCACATCACCGCAGGTGCTAAACTCCATGAACACTGCCCACACTAAATCATAGCATTCTGACCCTGCTCTCTGGTAAGGATTTGATTGCAGAGCATGTAAATACGGGCCAGGGCATCAAATGGTTGGGGGACAAATAGACTGAGGCAGACAGACCTCTGTCTTAAATTTTGCTAAAACTGGATGCTTTATAGAGAAGGAAATGAAGCTTACACATACTAAATAAATTTGTCTAGGAATTGTTATACTCAATATACAGCTATTTTAAATTTAGCTGAAGAAATCTGGGAAAAAATGGAGAGATTTCTTTCCATGAAAAGGTATATCAAAGATGAATCAAGACAGGAGACCTCTAAGATGAATAAAGGTAACAGCTAAAAGGATAGACTGTTACTTTCAGCTTCTAGAAAATTATCATCTATTATGAAATCTAGTTTCTACTAAAACAAAGAACAACATCCTTAAAGGATAAAAAAATGTTTTGGCAACTGACTCTATTTATGCTAAATATTACTGACTGCTATGATTAAAAGGGCTATTGCTTCTCGGCCTTTTGGCTAAGATCAAGTGTATCATTAAAAGGGCTTTGGGGCTGGAAAATCTTTAGCATCTTCAGGGTAGAACAGATGTAGTAAGGCACATACTCACTCTATATGTTTTAAAATGGAGGACCCAGTTCAGCTGACCTACTCTATCAGTATCTTATCCATAAATGTTTTTAAGAAAATATGGTGTCCTGAGAAGCATGGCTAAGTACAAAGAGAGCAGCATGCTTTTCATCCCACAGCCCACACTGTATCACCTGTCTCCCTCCACGATCATCACGTCTGGGTGGATACCCGCCAGGTCCAGCTAGCATCTGGTACTGGTTTGGCTGGAAAGCTGCATTTTGGGTTTGGAGCATCCGGTTCCATGGCAGCAGAGGTTCAGCCCCAACGCCTCTGTGGAGAAGTATGATGTCTGCATTGTAAGTCAAACCTGTTATATAGCCCAAAGTTTCAAATTGGCTAGCATCATCTCCAACTCTGAGGACAATTCAATTTGCCTGCATTTATCAAATGGGACATACAGCATCAGAGTGACCTTTATATGCCCCTCATATTTGATGTAGTCTAACATGTTCAAGTATCAGCATTTTGAAAAAAGGGATCTAAACTCGAATGAATCAGAAACATATGACTTAAAAATATTTTGTTCATTTTCAACTGTGAAATTTCTTTTTTGGTCACTTAAAGATTTGGATCCAAGATCACCAAGTTGGTTACATTTAAGATGCTATCCAAAGAGTAAACATGTACAAGACAAGAAAATGGGCTTTATTTTTAAAAATGTCTAGACTCGTTCTTGAAGTCCATTCTTTCTAGTTAATTGCAGGTTGCAAATGAATTCTTACTGCTCAGTATTTTGAATCTAGGGTAGGGGACTTGGCTGTTTTTTCCCATCCATTATTCTGCTCAATATGTCAGAAGGTCTGATCGGGAAGAAACCTTTTCAAGTTCTATTGATGCAGCTTTCAATTGACCACGGTGACCTAGCAACATGAGCACTAATTGGCATGGGCTGACTGGCATTTGGTGTACAGTTTACATGGGAACACAGATTCAACAGCTATTATAACCCAGTTTGCTGGCCCGGATTACTAGTCAAAAGAAATGTTTTAATTGTCTTCAAGTGCCTATTTTAACTTTGCAGATACAAAGCAACAGGTATGATGTATTAAATTATAATGTAAAACCGTCACATAAACAATGTAGCCAAGATATACCTTCTAAAGACAATCACCATTTAAGACACAATTTTCTTGAGGCATTTTCAACTTCCATTTTATAGAACAGTCACTATAAAGAATAAATAGAAGCAAAATTCTCCAATATATTTTAATACCAGATGCTTTGAGGCCATTACAGATTTTAGGAGAAATTACAGAACTTTAAAATTACTAAAGCACTGACTAGTATTAACTATAACCATAACAGCATATGAATTTCACTTCCCAGGTGTTGGGGGTGGGGAGAACAGCTTGAAGTTGGGCTTACTGGGTAATGCATTCTTCTCACAAGCTATTCAAACCTGAATCTATCCTCTCTACCCTCCCACTCTCCTTGCCTTCACTTGGAGCTTGCCCTTTTTTTTTTTTTTTTAATACCAAAGATAATTCTTTTTGTGTGATGACTCAAAGAACAACTCTTTGAAGAACTATAGAGAAGCCAATACTATTCTTCAGTTAGTGGTGAAACCAGAGCTCTAACCAATAAAATTTGCTGTACTCAAAATAAAAAATGTATCTCAGAAGGAATATCCATACATTCAGGGCTTCTAATTACTATTCAGGTTCCTTATTAATATAAATATATTTTAGCATGAGTGCCTCATCTCTTTAGCAAGAACAGTTATGCAGAGAGATAGGAATGTTCTCTTCTGGTCTGTACACGAGCGAGGGGTTAATGTTTTGTACTGTAACCAAGAAGGCTCATCAAAACTGGGTCATTAATGCAAAACCCACACGCCAAAAATGCAACTCACATGTTGTGTTAACTGTAATCAATTTTTATTTTCAGATCTGCAATGATCAAACTTACTCAACTGAGCTTCAGGAGAATCTGCTAGTATGGATGGTATATATTATAAATGCAATTTTACATTATTTTATGTTCTAAAAATAGGTTAGAAAGCCACAGTTTAAAAACAAAGTTCTCTCTTTGTTCAAAATAATTACTTAAAATGTTTTTGACTAAGATAATTTTTATAAAAATAATTTAATTGAAATTAGGGTGCCTGGGTGGCTCAGTTGGTTAAGCAACTGCCTTCGGCTCAGGTCATGATCCCAGGGTCTTGGGATCAAGTACCGCATTGGGTTCCCTGCTCCTTGGGGAGGCTGCTCCTCCCTCTGCCTGCAGCACCCCCTGCTTGTGCTCTGTCAAATAAATGAATAAAATTAAAAAAAAATTAAAAAAAGAAAATTTAATTGAAATTAAGCAAAAAACAGTAAGAGGGGCAGGTACTATCCTCTTTTGCTTTTTACTGGCAGCCCCTTCTTTTCCACAGGTTTACCATATTTCTATACTAACTGTATTAATTTGCAAATAGTTACAGGTAAATTTGCCTTCAAAAATACACTTTAGGAGACGAACCATGAGAGACTATGGACTCTGAAAAACGAACTGAGGGTTCTAGAGGGGAGGGAGGTGGGGGGATGGGTTAGCCTG
Organism: Zalophus californianus; assembly: GCF_009762305.2. Lineage (NCBI taxonomy): Eukaryota > Metazoa > Chordata > Mammalia > Carnivora > Otariidae > Zalophus > Zalophus californianus. Next base: position 93,572,534 of record NC_045602.1, read on the forward strand.
GTGATGGGTATTAAAGAGGGCACGTTCTGCGTGGAGCACTGGGTGTTATACGCAAACAATGAATCATGGAACACTACATCAAAAACTAATGATGTAATGTATGGTGATTAACATAATAATAATTTTTAAAAAAGTTGGGGTAAAAAAATACGCTTTAGGGCTACCGAGTGTCTCAGTCGTTAAACGTGTGCCTTCAACTCCTGTCATGATCTGAGCATTGGGCTCCCTGCTCAGCGGGGAGCCTGCTTCTCCCTCTCCCACTCCCCCTGCTTGTGTTCCCTCTCTTGCGGTCTCTGTCAAATAAATAAAATCTTTAAAAAAATATACACTTTAAATCTGGGACTGAAGTATTGAGGTTGACACATTTTAACTTTTTTAAATTAGTGGCTATCTATTGAGGCAACTTATCTGAGGCACTTGGCATCATGGATGGTAAATATATATACAAAATTGCCAACATTCAATTTTTTTTTAGAATTTTTTTAAAGGGCTTTTTTAAGATTTTATTTATTTATTTGACAGAGAGAGAGAGAGACAAAGAGAGAGGGAACACAAGCAGGGGGAGTGGGAGAGGGAGAAGCAGGCCTCCCGCTGAGCAGGGAGCCCGATGCGGGGCTTGATCCCAGGACCCTGGGATCATGACCTGAGCCGAAGGCAGACGCTTAACGACTGAACCACCCAGGCGCCCCTTTTTTAAAAATATTTTTAAAAAATTTTAATTCTAGTATAGTTAACACACAGTGTTAGTTTTAGGTGTATAACGCAGTGATTCAACAATTCCATACATCACCTGGTGCTCATTATGACAAGTGAGTACCTTAATCCCCATCACCTATTTCACCCATCCCCCACCCACTTCCCCTCTGGTAATCAGCAGTTTGTCCTCTATGGTTAAGACTCTGTTTTTTGGTTTTTGTCTAGGACAATATTCTTAAGCTTCTAAATTTCCGTTCTGGAAAGTAGACTGCAATATGAAGTAACTAGTACCAATTTGGATATTTTTAATTTATATATATGGCAGTTTTTAAAGATTTTCCATGACTGACTAAGCTTAACCACCGTAAGTTAAAAAGTAAATGGCCACCTTGGATATGGCCAGAAAAGAGAAGTCCCCACTGGCAAGAATTACATGGACAATAGGGTAGAACTCAAGCAACAAAAAGAACTCAGATACTCTGTCTACCATTTACTCAGTTCGCACTGGCTTGTCTCTGTGCGGGGAGGCAAGGGAGGGGCGGTGTTCCTGTTAAATATATATTTTAAATATTTATTTATTTTTGAGAGAGAGAAAGAGAGCATAAGTGAAAGGGAGCAGAGAGAGAGGGAGAAAGAATCTCAAGCAGATTCCCTGTTGAGCATGAGCCCGAGGTAGGGCTCCATCCCACAACCGTGAGGATCATGACCTGCGCTGAAATCAAGACTCGGACACTTAACCCACTGAGCCACCCAGGTGCCCCTCTCTTGTATTTTTAAATGAAATGAACATACGGATTACAGATACTATCTCACAGTAGGAAATAATTCAAGAAAGTGTATTTTAGCAAAAAAAAAAAAAGTACACTCAACATTTTCTTTTCTAGTACGGTTCTCAACCAAACACTCAAAATAGTGCAATGGGCAAGTACTGAACTAATAATAAGGATCAGGGGCGCCTGGGTGGCTCAGGTGGCTAAGCGTTTGCCTTCGGCTCAGGTCATGATCCCAGGGTCCTGGGATCAAGCCCCGCATCGGGCTCCCTGCTCAGTGGAGAGCCTGCTTCTCCTTCTCCCTCTCCCTGCCGCCCCCACCCCCCGCTTGTGCTCTGTGTCAATTAAATAAAATCTTTAAAAAAAAAAAATTAAAACTGGTTACAGTAAGAATTCTACTACTTAACTAGTTGTGACATCTCAGCAAAGTCAAAGTGACTACAAGTCTGTATTTTCTCCTCTACGCCTTGTGAAGTCAGAATGGTTAGACACACTTGTCAGTCTGCTTCTGCTAACTGTATCTGCCAACAGGCTAATGGACAAGTTTTGAATGGCTGATTTCAAACTTCATTTTCTTTATGAATGTTATTTTTTTAAAAAAGATTTTATTTATTTGACAGAGAGAGACACAGCTAGAGAGGGAACACGAGCAGGCGGAGAGGGAGAGGGAGAAGCAGGCCTCCCGCAGAGCAAGGAGCCTGATGCAGGGCTGAATCCCAGGACCCCCTGAGCTGACGGCAGACGGCTAACAACTGAGCCACCCAGGCGCCCCAGAATGTTATGTTTCTTAAATGACATGGTCTAAGACATAAGACAGAATCTTCTTACGCTCACATTTAACTTCTGCTTTAAGGTATGATTTCAAGTTTCTGACTAAAATTAAACCAAAAACGAATGCCCCACAAAACTTGTCCCTAACCTCCTGGGTTCACAAAGGCAGTCAAGATAATACAAGTACTTGGCTAGGGCAGAAGAACAAAAACCTGATGGAAATCAGGACAATGGTGATGATCTTAGGAAATCTTTTAGTGTGTAGAGGGAAGGAAAGCCGCCGGAAATGAAGAAAGAATGTCTCGCAAGTGGAAGGAGATCCTTTACTTCCCCTAAGTCCCTACAGCTTTACTATTATGCAAACATAAGCATTCTGATGAGTACTGTTCGTTCAAGTGAAAGTTTCTTAGTGAAGAATGGTACAGAAGAGAAATGTATGGAAACTGCTCGACTGCTGTGTGCCTAGGTTTCCTCATCTGTAAAAACAACATGTACTTCAGAGGCTTGCTAGGAGGAATAAATGAAGTCATGTTTCTAAAGGCATGTTAGCTCACAGTGCTGACACTTCGTAGGTGGACTGTAAATGTTAGTGATTATTAATAATGCGGGAAAGAAGCAAGCAACAAAGTAGGGGAAACTGAAAATCAAACTCAACAAACTTAATGCAGAAAGACAAATATTTAAAATGAGATCAGTCCCAATGTGGTAATCTGTAATTTAGGAAAAATTTAACCCTTACTCATTTTTAAATTAGTCTGAAAATGGTCCTATACCAAAGATATGGAAGTAGTGCATATGGTGTGCTTGCAACACTTATACTGAAAACAAAACATAAATTCAGGCATTGTATCAGTCATCTTGAATCTCTAAAGAAAAGTTTTCTTAAAGGGCGAGCAACATTTATAACTTCATAACAACACTTTTATTCATTTCAGATGTGAAAAGAATCAGACTGCTAAAATGCTAAAGGTGAGGGGAACAAAACACATTAGAATTGGGAAGGCAAAGAGGGAAGCCTTATTATGGGCTTAATTGGTTTCAGCATTTACTGATGCTGGCAAACCAGCATAAAATGATAGATTTGAAAGCTGCCCTGTAAACAATTATTCTACAGATGTTAATATAATTATTCATAACAAGCCTAGCTGTCTTGTCGTGTAGAGACCACCTGACTTAGGAGCACACAACTTATCAATGGAAGAACACAAGTCAAACATCCCTTGTTATTAAACCATGTCACACTCTTCCTAGTCCCCAGTACTTATTAGACTGCAGATCCCATAATCCTCTTCTGAGTCCCTTCTGCGTTTAATTCAGTTCAGTCTTAAGTAGTTAAAGAAACTGTTTTCAGTGGCAACTAATAACTACTGACCTACAGTGACACTGCCCTACAATAGGCTTGTCAGCCCTGAAAAAGTTGTACCAAAGAAGCTGATTAGGACTTCAAGAGGTTTGTAGCAAGAATCAATGGTTGGTCTGTACTAATGCTGTGTTGCCCGCACAGAAATGATAAAAGTGGAACACCATTAGTTATGCCTCATTAAGCTGCACAAGCCTTCTAAAAAGAAATTTGTTTAGCCTGATCAAAACCTAGTACAATTTTAAGCTCTCTGTGTTGCATTTTTCAGGGCACCTTAAAACATTCAAAAAAATAAAGGCCAAGGACCAAGGAAAGTGGGAAAGTATATAAAGAGGATTCTTTTAATTCAACATGTTAGGCATCTATTTTCCTACAGGACAAGCACAACAGAAACTGTTTAGAGGAAAGAAGGTACATTTTGAACCATGGAGAAAGCCCAAACCTCAAATGTTGATGTGGAAAAATATTTAAAAGTCATGTTTGCTTTAATATTACCTGTCAAATCTTTGCTGCTGGAAAAGGGGAGGAGGACCCCGCCAGGAATCCTGCGGCCTCATATCTGGAAAATAAACAGGGAAAGGTTAAAAGAAGATTTTAAGTGATCACAACCATAAAAATCCTAGAAGAGAGCACAGGCAGTAATTTCTCTGACACAGGACATAGCAACTTTTTTCTAGATATGTCTCCTGAGGCAAGGGAAACAAAAGCAAAATTAAACTACTGGGACTACATCAAACTAAAAACCTTCTGCAGAGTGAAGGAAACAAAACTAAAAGACAACCTACAGAATGGAAGAAGGTATTTGCAAATGACACATCTGATAAAGGGTTAGTATCCAAAATATATAAAGAACTGATACAACTCAACACCAAAAAAAATCCCACAACCCAATTAAAAAGTAATCACTATTCTGCTACCCATATATTTGCATAATTAAAAATTCTTGAAAAAAATCTGAGACAGAATACAAACCAAATAAACTAGTATAATTACACAAACTGCAAATGTAAAAAGACAAAGAATCAACAGGGTCAGTAAATTTTTCATTATTTTTTTCTTTGATAATGAAACACAGTTTTAGGAGTCTTAGTCATTAAACTCCTACATTTCTCACTGCCTATGTATGTGTGCATGAGTATGTAAAGGTATATGTTTTCCACATTTTTATTTTAAATGCTGTGCAAAAGAAAGGGATTTAGGTTCTTTTCCACAAATGCAACTGAATGAATAGTAACTTCAAAAGAAATCCTGAGAATTTCCCCCTAAGCACGGAAACTGGAAGGAACCCTGGCTTACCTAGCTATCATAACAAAGTGGAGGGCACACATATCTCCAACACAGGCCAGGAAGATGCTAATAAGGGACCATCCACTTTTCTACTGTTTTCTGAGAGTCACACCTCCTCCCCTAACACAAAGCTGAATTGGCAACATCGGACTCCAAGAGACAATTACGTGGCTGCTGCTCCTGCACCTAACCAAGTGAAGCTGGAAGGAGCAGCCCCAAACACCGGCCAGGCGGGTGCTCAGCAGTTCAGCAGGTCGTGTTAACCAACTGCCGCTGCACTCCGGTCCCTAGTCTTGCAGTCACCTTGGCCACCCTTCAGCAGGGTCTGTGTGTGACCTAATTAAAACAGCTGGTTCCAGGAGTTGTCTAATGAGTTCACTGTGTGAGGACAGTAACCTCCTCCAGACTCCTGAGACCCAAGGACAACAAGGCTTACCATAATGTATTCAGGCTCACATTTTAATGGAAACACAAACTAGAAACATGCTTTTCAAAATTACTTTCTTAAAAGAAAGAAGAAATGAAAGCTTATCTCTGGTTAGGAACCAAAAAAATACAATCTGGGTTTACTTAAAAATGGGGGATGGGGTGGGAAGAAAAGTAGAACTGTGCTTAAAAGAAAGCCCCACAAAGGAGAATATGGAACAAGTAAAGGATCTAGCTGTTCACATGATTCCAGTGTGAACAATCCACTCCTACTGCTTCGGGCTCCCCCCACCTCAACAAGGCTGACAATGCCCCCTGAAGACAGTTTCCTAAAAAGACAACCACCTTGGCCAGGGCAGGGGGGCAGCCATAGCGCACTGCCTCTCAGCCAGCACGAAGTGTCCAGCAGCCAAAGCCACAACAGATGCTTCTCTTGGAAAGGAGCAGGAAGCCTTCACCACCATTACTTTCAGGCAGAAACCCATTCTGAATTGAAAGGTGGCACCTCTAGTCAATTTCAATTAAGTCCCTTTCCTTTTCTTAAAAGCCAGACTAGTAGTGGTCAAACTGAGGAACACTGCTGAGGAGTTTTCATAGCAGTCATCAGATATTCCAAACCTGAATGGGGATGCACAAGGTTTATCACCATACAACCCCCAGGGAACAGGGCCAGAAGGATCCCTACACACCACCTAGAATAACATCTGAATCACTACTATAGACCATATACAATCAGGAAATCATAATCATGAGGTAAAACTCGAAATTCCTACAAAAACAGCAATGATCATCTGTGTGGTTTATTCCTATGGAAAAACATGACATACACTTACCTCAACACATGCATGATTTTCAACACATTACCACTTATGAGAAAGCAATCTACTGAAAGTAAATCAACTTTCGGGCCACTTTTTCTTTTTTTAAAGATTTATTTGAGAGAGAGAGCGAGAGCGAAGAGAGAGAGAACATGCGTGGGGGGGAGGGGCAGAAGGAGAGGAAGCAGCAAACTCCCCACTGAGCAGGGAGCCTGATTTGGTGCTCAACCCCAGGAGCCTGGGATCATGACCTGAGCCGAAGGCAGAAGACACTTAACTGACTGAGCCACCCAGGCGCCCCTCTGATCATTACTTGGTTAAATGTGGAAGGCCACTGGTCTATTCAGATATTGTACACAAGTTAGTTTCATGAGAACTGGTTAAAGTGTTTCCAGAAGTATATTTTATTTTAGTGTCTTACATATATAAAATTAGCTAATATAACCAAAGTCAAAAGAAATACATGAATTTCATTTGGACCCCTGTCTGTATTTCCCATGTCCCAGAATCACTGTAGTTACCCTGGAAACATGCCCCTTTTTACCATGAAGACTTATTTCCGTGATTCTGGTTCCATGGTGTCTCTATATACATGGTATCATCACAGAATACATACTCTCTGTGGTACTTGTAGAAGCTTCCACACAGGATCCCTAATAAATTTTAAATCAAGCAAAAATAATAAGATACATCTAAATCAAGAGAAACCTTCAGAAATGTTTATCCTAATGTTTCATGAAAAATAAAGGCAGAAAAAAATCTTGTATTATTTTCTCCTAGAAACAGTACAAATGGAGGGAAAGTCACCATCATCCAGAATACATATTCATTAGATTCAAATATGCTTCATGTTAGATTAAGTACAACAATATTTCTAAGTGGAACTGGAATGTAAAGTTCATTAAGTAGAAATAGTTTCTTTGGAGAGAAGGAATCCTTCGTAATAGTCTACCTATACACCTGCCTAGACAAATGGTAAAAGTCCCTATTTCCATCATTTTTAGTATGCCACGTACTTCGCACTCTATTTTGCTTTTAACTATTTCTCACTTCCAGAACAACTGCTTTCACATAAACTTAGCACGTGCAAAAACCATAGATTTCTGTTAAAACCTAGGCAAATTTCATGACATAAAAATTCTGTCATACAGTTTTAAAACATCTCTTGCTTTCAACCATTAAAAAAAAATAAAAAGGGGGGCGCCTGGGTGGCTCAGTTGGTTAAGCGACTGCCTTCGGCTCGGGTCATGATCCCGGAGTCCCGGGATCGAGTCCCACATCGGGCTCCCGGCTCAGCGGGGAGCCTGCTTCTCCCTCTGACCTTCTCCCCTCTCATGCTGTTTCTCTCTCTCTCTTTCTCTCAAATAAATAAATAAAATCTTTAAAAAAAATAAAATAAAAAATAAAAAAATAAAAAGGATCAAAGAAAACCTTCAAGGCTACTTTTAAACAAATCTCTTCATGTGGCTCTGAGAAATATATATAACCCTTAAGTATTCATAAAGCAGAAATATTTCCTGGCTGATAAGTAATGAAGTAGAAGGTAAAACAAACTTATTATCATTCATTTGTATGGCTCTAACAGAAGATCCATTGAGAGGGAGGGAAAAAAAAATTCTAAAGTAGTGAATTGCACTTCAGAAAGGTACCAGCGAGAGAGGAAAAATGAGTTAATTTTTTCCTTTGGTCTTTAAAAACTTATCCCTTTTCTAAAAGCTCTAAGGCCATATAAACCAAGGCTTCGCGAATAGCTCAAGTGACAATTTACCTAATCAGCGTGGCAATCACAGGAAAGATTCCATGTTTACTGATTGCACTAATAAAAAATCACTTTCCAAATGTGGCTAATTGACAAGTTTACCAAGTGAAATGAAGAGAAGTGACATACTGGGTTCTCTGGGTTGCAGGAATGAAATGCTTTATTCACACATGGAGTACTCAAGGCTGCACTTGACTCCAGCAAGTTATCAGCACCCAAACAATTACTCATCAGCCAAAAACTGACATATCAAAGACAAATCAAAAACCAACAGTGAAAAACACCTACAGCAGACACAGAGTTTGACCAAATGTGTTATTTTGTACCACATGAAAAAAATAGCTATGATACTACAAATATTTTTAAAAATTAAATGGCTTAGATCTCAATTTTACTATAACTATTTCTGACCAAATTTCACAGTTTAAGATTCTATTAAAAAAAGAAAGCTTATCTTTTAACATTTATTTAATGCCTTCATAGCACTTACTGTGTGCTAGGCACCATTTCCACGCTTAATAACTTTAACTCCTTTCTTATGGATATTTTGTGAGGGGCGTATTCCCAGTACCATTTTAGAAATGAGGAAACGGGAGTACTGATAAAAACCCAGGGTCACAGGGCTACTAAGTGGCAGAGTAAAAGCCAGGGGCTATATGTTCTCTTAACCACTCTACACTATGCTACACTATGCTACTCCAAGGTTCACATGAACTTGTGCTGTTGGTAGAGGTGACTTGTCCAGGTTACTTACAGAAGATCAGAGAACCACTACCTTAACCAGGAGGCTCACAAGCTTAGGGTTTCAAGAAGGCAGGGTTAGGGATTTAAAAACTACTTTCAACATTTCTAAAGTTTAGAATTAACATTATTCCACACATCTAATTAAGACAGGAAGAAAAATAAATGTATTTAACACATGTACTTTGGTTACTATCTTGACAAACACAGATTCATGGGGAGAAAATAAAAAATTTTTGGTTAAAACATCTGAAATCACTGCTTATTTTTTTTTCTTTTTTTAAGTAATCTGTATACCCAGGCACTTCAACCTGCACAAAATTCAGACTCAGCATATTCTTCCATATTCCTTCACCCTCCTGGGTTTCCAATTCTCATTAGTCACCCAGGTTTCCACACTACACACACGAGCCTCATCTTCTCTCCCTCATGTAACATATTCAATTACCCAGTCCTTCAGTTCCCCCTCTCCTATCTTTTCCACTTTGAATCCACTTTGCCACAGATCAGTTCAGACCTTCATTTTCCCTAACTAGAACCACCACCAAGTCTTTTCCAAAACCAACAGAGTTGTGGTTCTAGAAAGGAGATGTAACTGTGCACTCTTCTACTCAGAAAGTTTTCTTAAAGAGCTCTTATAAATAAAAAGTCTTTTTATTTATAATAATTATTAAATTAATAAATTAGCAAGGGGCAAGAACAGGCAATTTATTAAGGAAAAACTGGTTAGTAAAAAGTATGACTGAAGCAGCAGTTTTAAAAAGTATACTTTAAAACAAAGATATATTATTCATTATCAAATAAGCAAGAACTTTCAAAAAATGGTAATACCTGGTATTGGTGGGAGTGGAGATATTAGAAATTCTCATCTGCTGCTATAGGAAGTGTAAATTGGTATACTCTTATCTGGAGGTTAATGTGGTGATATTCACCAGAAGTCTAGAAATTCAGCATACCTTTTGATACAGCAATACAATTTGCAGAAATTTAGCTTCAGTTAAATTAAGAAAGAAATCTATTTTAAAAGATCATTAGGAAAAGCATACATGCTTAAAAATTAAGCAAGCTACTTCTACATAATCCATGTGTATATTAGAAAACAAAATGGAATTCAAAAATTATGAACTGAAAATAAGATGACTATGACATAAAACTAAAATGATCAGAGGGAAATTGATAGAGCACTCAAGTGCATATATTAGATAAGACTGAAACAAATGATCTAAGTCTCTACCTCAAAAAATTAGAAAAAGGATAGCAATTTAATCCCAAAGAAATTAGAAGGGAATAATGAAGACAAAAGCAGAAATCAAAAAACAGAAAACGTATGATGACCAAAAAAAAAAATTCAACTGTTAGTTCAGTGAAAAAAGAAAAAAAACATCTAAAGTAATAAAATTAAGAGATGCCTGGCTGGCTCAGTCAATAGAGCTTATGATTCTTTTTTTTAAGATTTTATTTATTAGAGAGAGAGAGCGTGAGAGACAGAAAGAGATCATGAGCAGCTGGGAGGGGTAGAGGGAGAAGCAGACTCCCCACTGAGCAGGGAGCCCAATGCAGAACTCGATCCAGGACCCTGGGATCATGACCTGAGCCTAAGATAGACGCTTAACAAACTCAGCCACGCAGGTGCCCAGAGCTTACAATTCTTGATCTTGGGGTCATGAGTTTGAGCCCCATAAATTGGGGGTAGAGATTATTTTAAAAAAATAAATAAGAATTAAAAAATGATAATAAAATATAAAATTAAATGGGCCCTAGCAACAATAATCAAGAAGCAATACTATACATTACCAATACCATAAATTAATTTTTAAAGTTTTACAGTCATTAAAAAGACATTAAGAACATACCATGATATTAGAATTGTGGCAATGAATGTGAAATTTCAGAATAAATGAACAAATTCCTACAAAAAAAGGGAAATTAGCAAAACCAAGACAAGTAACAAAACATCAGAATAACCTATATCTACTTAATTTGAATCTATAATTAAAAACCTCATGAAGAAACTGCTAGGCCCATATGGCTTTACAGCTTTACCACTGAATTCTATGGGATTAAGATATAACAGTGATCTTATAGTAACCCCTAGGGAGAACAGAAATGTAGGAAACAATTTCTAACTTGTTTTATGAGGCGAGAATGTACAAAGAAATCAGAGTCATAAGCTAATCTCTCATAGTACGCAGATGAAAAATACCCTACAATATACTGACCCACAGAAGGTAGTGGCATATAAAAAGGAATGCTATTATCACACTGAATTAGGCATATTCCAATAATGCCAGGTTGGTTTAATCACCTAACAGAAAGAAAGAAAAACAAAACCCTATTACCATCTCAACAGACAGAAAAGCATTTGATAAAATTTAATACCCACCAGAAACAAGAAACAGAAGGAAACTTCCTCAGTATTTCTTATCTAAAAGAAAAAACTACAGCAAACATCTTATTTAATGGGTAAAATATTACAAGTTTTCTCCTTAAGACTAGGAATGAAACAAGGATGTCCACCATCACCCCTTCTAACCAATCACATTAGAGGTCCTAGTCAGTGCAATAAAGCAAAAAGACCAAAGGGCATTAGAGTTAGAAAGTCAATAAACAAACTGTCATCACTTGCAGATGACATGATTGCGTAGGTAAAAAATTCAGAACAAATGAATTTAGTAAGGTCGTTAGATACAAAGTCAATATGCAAAAATCTATTTCTACATACAAGCAAGCAACTGGAAAATGATATTTAAAATATTACTAAAAACATCAACACAGGGACACCAAACTCAGGTGGTTAAGCAACTGCCTTTGGCTCAAGTCATAATCCTGGAGTCCTGGGATCAAGTCCTGCATCGGGCTTCCTGCTCAGCAGGGAGTCTGCTTCTCCCTCTGACCCTCCCCCCTCTTGTGCTCTCTCTCTCATTCACTCTCTCTCAAATAAAATCTTTAAAAAATCAACACACATCAAATATTGATGAATATTTTTGTCCTCAATTTTTTATTGTGAGGATTTCAAGCCTTACAGAAAAGCTACAAGAAGAGCACAAAGAATTCCCACATCTTTACCCACAGTCCCCAAATGTCGGCATAAACCTCTGTTCCTCACATGGCACCAATTAAAGTGAAATGCAAGCTAGCAAGTGGAAAAAGGAAAGGAAAAAAGTACTTCCAATTAAAAAAAAAATCTCATAACCAGAATTATTTTATAGAACCCCTAAGAAAACAAAAGAACGGAGACAACTCAGTAGAAAAATAGACACTAGGCTCAAACAGGCACATCACAAAAAAAATAAAGCTCAACTAGAGCAGCAAGAAAATGCTAATTAAATGTCAGCAGGAGACCACTACCCATCCAGTAGAATGGCTACAAGTGTAAAGACTGACAATACCAAGTGTTGGTGAGGATGTGGAGCAACTGGAACTTCCCTGCACTGCTAAAAGAATGTAAATTGGTATAAACTGAATGTAACTTGGGAAATGTGTCTGGCACTTCTATTCACAAAAGCTGAACATGAACATGACCCTAGCCTTGTAATGCTACTACTGCTTTATTGCAGGACAGTGGGATTATGGGTGTTTATGTTTTATTATCTGCCATGTTTTATTTAATTAACATGTATTATGGTTAAAATCCATTTAAAATGTCACTAAAAATATGGAGGAAAAAAAATCATCAGCCTTCCCAACCTCATAATTGGTTCCCATTTATGCTCCCAGAATTTTGTACCAGTTATTCTAAGCTTAATACCACCTGACTTTTTGCCATATATTTCAAACTCTTTTTTTTTTCCTGAACCCAGAGTATCCCAAATTCCCTTCTGTAGGCTCAATTTGGATAGCATATTCTTGCTGATTTGTTCCCATAAACTTTTTCATTCCTACCATTCCCATTCCCTTTGAAAGTCCCAGCACTAATGCTCAGGTGGCTCAATGTTTACAAGTCACCATCCAGAGAAGAACACTTACTTCTTGCTATAAGTCAATCCCTACTTTACAAAACGTATTTCCTATTTTTTAATGACGTAATTAAAATAGAGACTCTGACTGGAATAGATTCTAATTAAAGTCACTCATAAGACCTGTAACAATGGCAAATGAGTTACTCAAGGTAATAAAAAGGGAGAGGTGACCCCACTATTTGAAATAAAATGCACAGATGCTGATTAAGAGTTGACTGTTTATAAAGAAGACAAACTAAGAACTATAAAATTACAGGCCATGAAAGACATGAAATTCTTTACCTCTGGTGTGACCTTGATAAATAAAAGACCTTCCTGACTTCCTTCTTACTCTTACTGTTGGAGATGGATCCTGAGGATGGAAGGGGACCTGAGAATGAAGCACTTGGATTCACATGAATGCCACAATGAGTGAGTGATTTTCTGTGAAGGCAGTCCATGGTTTTTACAGATTCTCATATGGGTCTATGATTCCCTAGAAAATCTAGGGAATACTTCCCAAAGAGTGGTACGCATAACCACAGGTGGTACATAAGATCAGTTTCTGGGGACTGTGGACAAGCCTTTTATCTTCATGGTTATGTATTTATTTTTATGTATATTTGAAAAAATACAACAAGCACATCAAACTCATACTGTCATATACTTTTGATATAATCTTATATTTAAAATAAATCAATTTAAGTGGGGGAAAAGAGGTTTTTAAATGGTTTTAGGTAGCTGTCTGGGTGAAAATCTGGATAGATGATGGTGGCAGCAGGCCCAGTGACTGGGCCTTAGGAAACATGAAATGGAAAGAAGCTATGTAATGTGGAACACATGCTTTCACCTTTCCTGCTCAAACCTCTTTCCAAATTTCTCCAAGTTTACTCAATGCAACAACCTCAGAAATGCCTCATAACCATCATCTTGAGAAATACCAGCTAACTTAAGGCATAGAGATTATACTTGGTTCTAGCATTCTGCATCTCAATTTTTTTCTTCCTATTTGGAAGCTATGATACCATTATGGATAGAAGTACATGGTGAAGAGCCATAAAAAAGGAACTGATAAGGAATGTGTCAATAAACAGCTGGCTTTATCAATAAACTGGATATACTTTCACCATTTACTAGTAAAATGTCAGGGCACAGGTAGCTCTTTCAAAGTGATTAGATTTTGCTGTACGTGGCATGGCTTGATATATATGGAAATACTCAGAGATGTTATTTGCTAAATATTGGGGGTAAAGCAGCTAAGTAAACTACTGCACCAAGCAGATCCCCATTAAACTCTGGCCCATTAAACTCTGTGACCCTTTCTGTGTTTCACTAAATAGAATAAAACCGCTGAACTCCATAGTTCTCATGGAGTCTTAATAATGCTCCATTCAATGTCATAAAGCCAAAGAGAGAAAGAGAGAAACTGAGACAGACAGACAGAATACAGTGAAAAGAGAGGGCTCTGAAAGAGAATGAGACTTTCAGAACACATTTCTTCCTGGGTATTGTACCAAGAAAATTTGGTGGGCTTCAGGTTAAAAAAAAAAAAAAAAATGGGTTTGTAACTTATTAGCATGAAAACAGTGGTAGGCACATAGGGTAAATACTTCCCAACAATCTTCACATTAATCTGGTATTTTTTTTTTGACAACTATAACTTTGGTTTAAAAAGATTTTTCAGAAAGGCCCCTTCTGTTTTTGTTAATTTGCATGAAATATTTCCAACAATCAGAAAGAAACTTAATAAAATAACACTTAGATTTAACATATGTTTAACATCTTGCGACAGTCATGTGTTGTGTCTCCCCCACCCGCCATGCTGTCCTGGTTTGGTTGGGTAGCAACCAGATAACCAGGAATGGAGAAGCAAAGGCTTTATGAAGAAGATGGTTTTGAGAACCCGGGACATGACTTGAACACAGCCATAGAACTCAAAAAAATAACAAAATGGGGACACAATTTAAAATGAATACAAAATCTATGAAAAGTCTAACATTTAACTCTTTCTTCTCCTTTTCCATTGTAATCCAAATGCCATGTAATTATTTTCAATGGGTAACATTTCTGAACAACTTCTATCCACAAACAGGTTACAAGGGGTCAGGGAAAGGCCAAGATTTTCACAGAACCACAGAATTAAAGGAGCATTCCTCCCTAAAGCAATGCCTGGCTTTATCTTAAGTAGTCCTGAGCTACAATGTGCATCATGAAAGGGATACTGTTGTCTTTCAATTGATTAAGAGGTTGCAATTCTGCATCTACTGCACCTGATTTAACTGCCCCAATACTTGTATTAATGGAATAAACAGCAATTCACTCCACATACCTCCTTCTACATATGTTCACTGTAGCAGATTTATAGATGAAAATAAGAAATCCAATTCATATTATTCAATTAACTATATACAGCCAAGGTAAAAGTATCTGAAAGACTTTACATTCTCTTACAATTCTTCTAAATTATGTTTTTAAGTCCACTATTTCTGCCCTGATAAAATATATCTTTTTAGCAATGAGATTAGAAACCAACCTTTGTTGTAATATTTAATTTAGCATGTCAAATAATCAATTTGTAAAAACTTACTTGACATAAGTTTTGGAATCTGGGCTTGTCCTCTCAACAGTGGCCTGTATAAGTTCCCCTGATAAGTTGCAGGTGGTGGTGCAGCGTTGCCGTAAATGCCAGCCCCTGAGCCTCTTGGCATAACATGGCTATAAAAAGACCCCACCAACCAGAAAAAAATTTATAGACAGACCCATCACATCACAGCTGATATAAATTAAATAAATGCTAGTAGTTGTCTCTTTACTACTAGATCTGATTAAGATAATACAAACTTAAAAGATTTATGATTAACAAAGTTCAAAACAGTACCAATGGTAAGGGTGATAGCGTATATTCGTTGCCACATCAAGATTAATAATTACTTAAGTAGTAATTAATTACATCATGTAAAGAGTCTACTTTTCTTTTTTGTATCATATTTCAGTTTTGCCCTCAACGATTCATGCTGTTGCTATCACTATACTTCTGCTCTATACCTTGCCGTTTTCAATTCTATCAAACATTTCCCTGTATTTTTCATAGTCTTCATAATTATAGTATGTATATACCTATAGAGTACTTTACAATGTGATGTCTCTTATTTTATTAAACCAAACCATTCCTCTCATTTAGTACTACTATTATTGATAACAATGCACTACAGATTTAGGCATATAACTTTATGCTCCTCTAAAATTATTTTCTCAAGATAAATTCCAAGAAGTAGGAATATGGATCAAAGTTAAGAGTTATCTTCATGTACTGATCATATATTGTATTTTGTACTTGCTATGTATTATGTATCATATATTGTAATGTACTGATTAACACTTTAATCAGATTCTGCCATACATTAATTCAGCTAAAACTTTCTGGAAGGTAAAGAGAATGTTTTATTCCTTTGAAAGATCTGTCAGAAAGATAGGAGAACCTTTTAAGAGAAAATAACATAATTCTCAAACAGCACATAAAGCACAATGCAAAGAAACAGAAGTGAATTTTAAAAATGAAGAGCATAAGAGTATCAAAGTCATTAAAATATTTGCCAAATAGTTTCATTTAATGGTCTCTTAAATATCTGTAGCATAAATACTGACTTAATCCTTGTGAATGATTCAGAAAAAGCAAAACATACAAAGGACAGCAACCTACCACTCACCCCAAAGTCCTGAATGCAGCCTGATCCAGGTGGACAGGCCGCCGGTCCCGATTAAAGCCAAGCTGGGGCTTCCACTGCCGTCCATTGCTGGACTTTTCCCAGTCACTAGGTTTCAGTACTGGTGCTGGTTTTCTGACCATTTGAAAATACAATATTCAGTACTGGGATAAACATTGTTCATACAAAATAAAACTAGATAGTTCATATTTTATAGCCGCATCATTGTTACCTTGCTCCTGGAAGCATTACAGCTTTAAAAATGTAGTCTTCAGCAAACTGTGGGTCTTTAAAATTAATACTAGAAGAGAGCAACATACAATTTAATGACTTTATTATGTTACCTTGGCTCAACTATTATGTAAACTGAGGTACATTTCATGTTTAAAAAGAGTAACTAAAATTCCAAAAGTCTTCTCCAAAAATTTCACCAAATAGCTAAATATCTTTTTCACCAAACTGCTGCTAATTCCTAGTACACAGCCTTCATGTAATTTTCTCTGTGGGAAAAGCCATGCTCTAACTAACTGTGGGTGATCAGAGTGAAGAAACAGACACTGCTTCAAATCTCAAGAAATTCCAACAGGATACTGGAGACAGGTGGAAAAGGTTTACAAAAGCAACAACAACAACAACAAAAAAAACCACCTTTCATTTTGTTTCGTATGGGGCACTTACCCTCCAGCATCTTAGGGAAAATTAGTTCTTGTTGCAAGAAAGAAAAGATGCAAACACTACTAGAAACACTTGCAAAATCAGAAAGTGAACACAAATAATCTATGGGGAAAAAAACATTAAATTTCCCAGTTGGAGCCCTCTCTCAATGTTTCTCTTGTATCAGGAACAGTCACAATTTGAAAACTATACAGAAGGCTTATTTTATAAGTCTGTACACTCAGACTGTTGAGTATAAGCTGGATCAAGCTTCCTTTCTGGTGGGGTTTGTGTGTCCCAAAGGCTGGTAAATATTTAAGTTTTCCTTTTGATATAGCAATGCCTCTTTCTAGGACTCTGGATCTGTACCAAGTTTATACCTAAGGATGTTCACGACATTTGTATTCATGCTGAAAAACTAAAACCTAAGTGTATGACTAATAGTGGACTGGTTAAAGAAACTATGGTTCTCCCTAAAAATGTAATCCTCAATTGACATTTCAAAAAATATAGTAATAGAATACCTACTGACATGGGGAAAATACATATACAACAGACTAGACATATATTCATCAAAAAGTTATCAGTGATATTCTCTGTATAACTGTCTCCTTTCCTTCTTTGTGCTTTTTTAATATTTTCTAAAATTCCTCCATGATTACAATTGAAAACAGTTTTATTCAAGGTTTTATTGAAGTGGTTGACATCTTAGATAGCTAACTTTTTTCTCTTCAAATACTGCCACTTTAAATTATTAGGGCCTATTTTCATTGCACTGGGATTTAACTGTATATTTTAAGCACACAAAAATAACTTCATTTATAATAAAAATGATTTCAAGAGCAGCTGAACAATACTTCATTTACTGAACCCATTCCTCTTACAACTCACTCTTCACTGGCAACCGTCTTTATCTCAAATGTTCTCTACTGGGCAAAGTGGCTTAGGGCAGTGTCACAGGTTTAAGAGGGTGACAGAGAAAATGGTAGTTAAGTATAGGGGTTCATTAGGGCCTTCAGATACAAAGAGAGAAAATCAGTAATAGAGCAAGACTTGCAACGAGAATGTCTCAAAAACAGTTATCTTTGTGTTAGCAGGGCTCTTCAGCAGTCTGTCTCAAAAACAGTTATCTTTATGTTAGCAGGGCTTTTCAGCAGTTTACCAAACAAACTTTAAGAGTTCCCAGGGCATAAACAGTCTCAGGGTGGGCGTGGGGTTACAAATACTGGCCAGGTATTAAGCTTGCCTCCCCTTCTGATAAAGGAAATGGGAAATATTTAATAACATTTTCGTAAGAAAGAGGAAAAGACAACAATAGACCAGAAAAGATGCTGAGTCAAAGCATGTGTGTGTACATACCTTCCACACGTCTTTGTGAACGTGGGATAAAAGCATGTGTGTATGGGGGAGAGGGAAGAGGATTCTTTCACCTGGGACCAAAGAAACCATCATCCAAGAGGCCATGATATAAAGTGGTTACAGAATGGGAGAGGAAATAAATGTAACCAAGACATGGAAAGGGGTTCTAGAATCAAAGAATAGCTCAGTTTAATTGGAGTAGCCTTCTCAATGGGGATCTGGGAGAGAAGTAAGCCTTATACAAATGATCTGAGTGATTGCATCCTCAATTCTCCTAAGAAAGACACAAAACTAGTCCCATTCTAAAGGAGCAGGACACAAACCAACTGGTTACATGCAATGAATGAAGTTCTCAGGCCTTTTTTAAAAAATTTGTATTTATTTATTTATTTAAAGATTTTATTTATTTGAGAGGGAGAGAGAGCACAGGAGGAGGAAGGGTCACAGAGGGAGAAGCAGACTCCTTGTGGAGCAGGGAGCCCGATGCAGGAACCGATCCTGGGACTCCAGGATCCTGACCTGAGCCGAAGGCAGACACTCAAATCGACTGAGCCACCCAGGCATCCAGGCCCTTTTTTTTTTTTTTAATTTAAGTGGAGCTGGGCATGGAGTTTGGGTATGGAGCCCAATATAGGAGCTGAACTTACGACCCTGAAATCAAGATCTGAGCCGAGATCAAGAGTTGGTTGCTCAACCGAGCTACCCAGGTACCCCAAGTTCTCAAGCCTTAACTCCCAAGTGGGACCTCAGTTGAGAAGAGCTAGATTAGAGTGAGCAAGTTTATGAAAAGAAGTGAGCAGGAACACAGACTGACCAAACTGGGTTAATGTCATTGAGGGGCTGTTCTGACCACAACATGAAATCACTTCAAGTAGTCAGTCAGTGAGGGAGTAAATGAGATCAAGAATGCAACTCAAAAAGAACCTCCTGGCAGCAGTGTGTAAGAGAGCAGAGGGAGAGAACCAAAAGAAGATCATCGACACAGTCTAGGTAAGGGCCTTCAATATGTGCTGGAGGTGGGAATGCTGGGCAGGCAAAAGAAATGGCAGGGCTGGAACTGGAATGAAGATCACATTCCGATAGGGCTTGAGATGAAAATCTGCATGTCATGTACAGAAAGATGGAAACTAAATAAAGGAAACAGCCAAGGTAATTAGTTCCCAGGCAGAAGAGGTAACCCCAGGTTCACAGGGATAATCTCTCCAGAAGGACAATGGTTATAAGAGACATACTAAAACAGCTGAAACCAGTGTTTGAGAAAACAAACCCATTTATTTATGAAATATGTGCAGTTTACTGTCAATTGTTCCTCAATAAAACTTTAAAAATTCCATCATTCATGCTCATGTTCTAAAAGGGAAAAAATTTCCAAGATAATAGGAAAAAAATCTCCAAAATCTCCTCTACTTACCCTCAGAACTAAACTCCACAGAGTGATCCATATACTTCTTAGGGAACAAACCATTAGGAGACAAAAAAAGAGCATCTAAAAATAAGCTTGGAGGTCCCTACTGAACAGACAAGTGATACTATTTCTGATCTCCAAGATTAAAGCATTCTTTTCCCTTGGATCTTTGAGAACAATTTGAAGACTTATTCTCTCCTAAAATGAGTTAAGCTTTCACTGGTTGAGAGGTTTTTTTAGTAATTTGTTCCCAAAAATATATACTAAGAACTATTATATTTTTAGAAAATAAAGAACAAAAGAAAAGCACAACTCAACTATACTTTTCTAACGTGAAACACCAGCCACAACTTAAACAAACCTCTCCAAAAACTGAAATACATAAACCAGGCAGGAGCTCATTAGTCCCAAAGGGGAACTTTACTGAGATCCAAGCTTTCAAAGTTCCTTCATTTTCTTCAGGCTTATGTTCTTATAAACAGAGAAACTAAAATAACAGAAATAATGTTATTATAATAAAACTAGAAATAATAAAGAAGAAAAACAGATTATTCTTTGGCAAATTTCTACCACCAGAAACAAAAGAGCTTACTGTGGAGCACGTCAGGGGAGGGAAAGCAGTAACACTTAGATAAGACAGAAGCACCTTCAGGGGCACCTGGGTGGCTCAGTTGTTAAGCGTATGCCTTTGGCTCAGGTCATGATCCCAGAGTCCTGGGATGGAGCCCCGCATCAGGCTCCCTGCTCAGCAGGAAGCCTGCTTCTCCCTCTCCCACTTCCCCTGTCTGTGTTCCCTCTCTCGCTGTGTCTCTGTCAAATAAATTTTAAAAATCTTTAAAGAAAAAGACAGAAGCACCTTCAGAGAGGAAATGAGTTAACAGAACAGCTTATAGATTCAACAGGTGGCCCCTCGAGGTAAGAGAACTATGCTTAGATGTATACTGCTTCATCTAACTCTGTAAACACAAGCATTTTCCACCACTTCTTCCAGGTGGCACAGGGCTGACTTACCCAGCCTGGGCTTCTATCTACCAGCCCACCCAGGAGTAGCACAATGGACCCATCCATTGGTAGGGAACTTCCCTATTATTTTAATCACCTGTCAACACAAACACCCTAAGGACAAAATATAAAAACTGTAAACCTAAGCGTGGTTGAAAATAAAACTGAGCAGTGTTTTTATTTGTATTACAAGTAGCACTTTAGACACCATTAGTAACAAGAAAATACTATAGCAAAGTCTCAACAGAAAAGGAATGGAATGTATAACATCCCTTTCCAACTCAATTTACTGTAAGAATTATCCTTAGAAATGCTATTTTAAGTACTATTACTGTTTGAGTGCTAGCACACTTCACAAAGATACCAGAAAACTCCAAATATCAAGTTACATATTTTTACTCTACCTTTCCCTGATACATTCCTTAATTAATGCTAAATCAGCATACCAATGCAAACTGTTCTTGTAAGAAAAACTTCGTGATTCATATACTTGACATTTTAAAGCACTTTAAGAGTTTACAGGACTTAAGATGTCTTTTCTGACATTCTATCAGAAGAAGTTAACCCAGCAGTGGAAATTAAACCCTCCCAAGAGCTTTCACCATCAAGTCTGTGACTGATTGTATGTATTCCTCTTCTTCTAGGCTTCTGATTTCAAGTTATCTGCTTGCCAACCACAAGTCTTACAGATACTACAGTTAACGGTTACGTTTAAAAAAGCTCCTTGAAGAGAAAAAACATTCTACCCCTTGCCTGATTCACAGAAAGTCTGAGAAACACTCCTTTGAAGGAATAAGGGCTCCTGGAAGATGCTGGCAAACACTGGGCTTTGACACTATGAACACCTGGGCTTTTACCCAGGTTTAGAACTATGCCAGGTGTTATGAGGAAAAACAAACAAACAAAACACCCAAAAAAATTTAACAATGCTACTGATAAAAATAACATCTAAGATTATATAAATTCCAGATTACATTTCAGAAGAGAAAAAAAGCTATGAAAGATAGGCTACAAAGGAACGAACATTCCAAACAATGGAAGGAAGGTACAGAGGTCAATGGGATACTCATGGGAAGAGCCTGGGTTGAAGGAAGAGGTAGGTGTCCTTGAGGAACTGTGGGGATTCAGGCACAGAGATATGGCTCTGCCAAACCATGACAGGCCTTGAAAAAGCAAAGAAGTGTAATTCCACTGACACTACAGAGCAAAGATTTCTGAGGAGCAGTAGTGTTTAACAAAGATAAGCCTCACAGTGTATGCCAGTAGATTTAGTGGGAAGGTAGAATCAAATAAATTAGCTGGGAGATCATTACAGTAATTCAGGAGAAGAAACTACAAAATGAAGGGGAAAAAAAAAAAAACACTACAAAATACACGCTCACTGGGAAAAGCCAGATAGAAAAAACAACTGGGAAAAAGAAAATCCAGAACAGTGGTGTATATATAGGGATTAAGGTAGAATGAGAAGCCAAAGCATATAGTGTAAGAGAGCAGAATCTAAGTCTGGGCAACAGGATGGTCAGGGACACAAAGGGGAGATCAACAAGGAGAACTGGTGAGGAGCACTGGACAAAGAGGTCTGGAACACTGAGTCTGAGGTAAAACAAAGGGGTGTGTGTGTGTGCGCGTGTGTGTGTGTGTGTGTGTGTGTGCGCGCGCACGTGTGTGTGTGTACTCCTCCAGATGAATAGAACATTGTGCTGCTGCAGTACCTTTTCTTTAATTTTAAAATCATATGAGGTTTTATATATTTAAAATGTTTTTTTCTTAAAGATTTTATTTATTTATTTGAGGGCAGGGAAGAGCACAAGCAGGGAGAGGAGTAGAGGGAGAGAGAGAAGGAGACTCCCTGCTGAGCAGGGAGCCCACCTGGAATCATGACCTGAGCCAAAGGCAGACACTTAACCGACTGAGCCACCCAGGCGCCCCTACATTTAAAGTTAACAAAGAATTAGTCTAAAGATACTACGTCTAAGCAAATTACAATGGTGAAGAGTGGGATGAGGAAAAATACGGGAGATAGCTCTGTTCTATTCAAAGTTAAGCGACTAATATGTTGACTGATTTATGGAATCAGAATTGGGAGGGAAAAAAAGATCTCCTAGGTCACACCTGCCTGTATTTTTCCTTCTAGGAACTTAAACACTTCAATAACCCCTATCATATACCTTTTTAACACTACAGGTAAGACCTATGTGATGGGAAAAACCCACCTAAACTCAACTTGAAGAAACAACTTCTCAAATACAGGATGGAATACTGGATGCATCCAAATAGAGAAGGGAAAAAAATGACAGGAGTCAAAATAGAAATGACCAGCAACTGGCACCAGAGCCTGCACTCTCAGATTTTCATTTATAAAGCAAACACAACACTGGGATGAAAAACAAACCCCCAAACAAACAAACACACAAAAACTGTAATCAACTGGATCAACCTCATTACCCCTCAGAGGAAACACTGAAAATTAGCTCATAAGGTAAAAGTTAACATGGTCTTTCACAAATCTCTAGGAAATTAACTCAAATCAATTTTATTATGAAGTTATTTTCAACATATAGCTGAATATGCACCTAGATCTGGGATTTGTCTTATAAGTTTAATAATCTTATGAACACAATGGGTACCAAATAATATCAAAGGCCTCTTCAGGCTCAGAACCAACCAGCCAACAATAACACCACCATACAAACAGAAGCTAAAGGATTTGTCAATTTTGTAATTTTTCCCTTGGACAAGTCTTTCTATCCTAATTAGAAAGTTAAGTAGAATTAACTACTTCTAAAGGGCTGGGCAGAAAGGCCCCTGAAAATAAGGCAGAAAAACTGAGGAGCACGAGCAAGCACGTGACAATCCAAAGACAGAACTGGTGGGATTAACTGGCCTGAAGCACCGCTGGAAGGCAGAGACTCCACCGGTTAATACAGTGTCCACACTGGATGTGCCTGAACCAGACTGTTCATGATGGGTGCAAGAGCTTGGCTCACAATTCTAAACCCCACCCTTAACAGAAGAGCTCAAAGACAAAGAGCCAGAACAAATTACACGTAAAGATAAATTAAAAATGTGTGTAAAGATAAATAAAAGCAACTAATCCAGAAAGATTTTCCAAATTCATGACAGTTTTCTTTAAAATAAAAGCCCTTCTAAAGTGACAGTTGCTATCTAAATCCATTAAGGATAGGAAAATGAACATGCTTACACTTTACAATGATAAATCTAAATAAAATCTAAAATACTTCCCAAGAGTAAGAGAAATAGTAAGAATGACTGGGAAAAAAGGATTCAGTAACAGTCTTCCCAAGCAGGCTTTTACAAAATCCTTGAATTACTAGGCTGTGTTTGCCTTAGTCTTGCCTACAGACTGAAGAAAAAGGTAACATAAATCCTGCCATCAAGATCAGTAATTACATACAAGAATTAAGCAAATGAGTAGGGTGTTGGTTTTTATTCTCAACAGTCACATTATATTTTATACATATGGAATGCTGTCATCGTGACAGAAATGAAATACAGGGGGGTGGGAGGGATGGGGTGGCTGGGTGTTGGACACTGGGGAGGGCGTATGTTGTGGTGAATGCTGTGTATTATGTAAGACTGATGAATCACAGACCTGTACCCCTGAAACAAATAATATATGTTAATAAAAAAAAAAATAAAGAAAGAAATGCAAGTACATTTTCCAGGTAGCAGAAGTTAACCCTTGATATAATTTTAGTTTTTATAGTAATTGTTGGTAAACATTTCCAAAAATTCATTCTATCTCAACCAAAATAAAATATGTAATAGTTTTGTTTTTCAACTCTGCAGGGCCACACCTGTAAATATAATGAAAATAATCTGTTATAACACAGAGAAGCTGTGTGGGCCTCTGGGGTGAAGAGGTCTGTTTGCTCCTACATAGTAAACTACTCCTAGAAACTCCTACTTTCTACCTCCCACTTTCCTAATCCGGGAAGAATTAGAGGTTGTCAGGGGAAACCAGAAAGCAGAGAAGCAAGCTTGTTAAATCAGTAACCTTAACAATATACATAATTTAAAGTCAAGAGGCCGTGTTATGAGGTCTGCAACACAGGGACTCTCCAATCTCAAAGCACTGGTGGAATAATAGCTGCCATTTCCTTGTGATTCAGAGGTCTTCTTAAACTTATTTGCAAGTTCAGAGCTGTGTTTTGGTCAAACGACATGAATTTTGGAAGACTTACCTGATTGCAGTGTTCTGTGTTAGATCCCGTAACATGGGGACAGGAGAACATACTATTCTAAAGAGAAAGAAGAATAAGTTGTAACCTTTGGATAAGTGGAATTAAGATGTTGCTTTAGGAAAGAAAAATCATTAAAATATACCAACAAAAATGACATAACCAATTATATCTTTAAAAAAGGACCCTGTCTTCCTTGTTTGTAATCTCCTTAACAGAAAACTATTATGGGCAAACGGCTCATATCAGAATTTATAAAGGATACAAACAAACCAAAAAGGGGCACGGGGGGGGGGGGGACGACAAATAACTGAACAGAAGAATAGAAAGGGACTTGATAAATGAGGAAAACCAAATGGTAAATGGTTAATAAATATACCATATGGCATTCCATTTCATTAGTAATCAGAGAAATGCAACTGTAAGCCACAGATGCCAATAAGCATCCACTAAACTGACAAAAATTAAGGTCATGACAATCAATTCCAAGGGTTTGCAAGAATGTAGAGCAACAAGATCTCTCACAAACTGCCACTGAGATTACAAAATAGTGAATCGCTTTGGAAAACCACCCAATATTATCTACAAAAGAGGAAGATACAATTGACCGGCAATTCCCAAACTCTGATCTCAGAACCGCTTTAAAACATTCCTAAAAATCAAGGACCTCAAAGAGCTTCTGGTTATGTTGGTTATGTCTATCAATATTTACCTAATAAAAATTAAAACTAAGAAATTTCTAAAATACTAATTTAAAGATAACAGTAATAAACCTATTACATGTTAACATAAGTAACATTTTTTATGAAAAACTATTTTACAGAGCAAAAAAAAGAGAAGTATCAGTGTCTTACATTTTTGAAAATTTCTTTAATATCTGGCTTAATATCTATCTTAATAGCTGGATTCTCTTATCTGCTTCTGATTCAATCTCTTGAGATAGCTATCACACTACATTCAGCTTCTGGAAAACTCCACTGTACACTCAAGAGAGAAAGAGAATGAGAAAAGCAAATAATATCATAGCATCTTAGTATTATTATGAAAATAGCTTTGACCTCATGGATCTCCTCGTAAGGGCTTTAGGGACCCTGAGGGCTCCCTGAACACAGTGACACAGCTACTAGGCTGAAGAGGTGGGCTCTGACCCCAAGTCTTTTTTATAGTCTAGCTGGTTTTCTGTTTTGTTTTCTCACTATTACCAGAAAATAAAACATTTAGGCAACAAGGAAAAAATGCTAGCTAAACTTCCTCCCAGTCACCCCAATGTGCACAAATGAATGCTTACTGATCTGGAAGAACAGCTTCTTCATCCAAAGAAAACTTTCCTTGAATCCCATGACATAGTTCAGGTGGTACATCCACTGGCTGTGGAAAAAAGCATTCCTGATCATAAACCCAAAAGAATGGAAAGCAGGGACTCACACATATACGTGTACACCAATGTTCATAGTAGCATTATTCTTAAACGCCAGGAGGAGGAAACAACTCAAGTTCCATCAATCAACAGATGAATGGATAAAGAAAATGTCGTATATACACACTATGGCCATAAAAGGAAGGAGGCCCTGATACATGCTACAACATGGATGAACCTTGAAAACATTATGCTAAGTAAAATAAGTCAGACAAAAGAGGACAAATATTATAGGATTCCATTTATTCCATTTACAAAGAACAGGTAAATTCAGAGACAGAAAGTAGAAGACAGGTTACCAGAAGTAAGGGGAGAGGAGAATGGAGATGTATTGTTTAAGGGATAACCAGTTTCTGTTTGGGAAGATAAGTAAGTTCTGCGAGTAGATAATGGTGATGGCTACACAACACTGTACACAGATTTAATGCCACAAAATTATACACTTTTTAAATGGTTTTTAAAGATTAAAATGGTACACTTGTTCCTATTTTTTTTTTTTTAAGATTTTATTTATTTTTGAGAGAGCAAGCACATGCACACATGAGCTGGGGTAAGGGGCAGAGCGAGAAGCAGGCTCCCCGCTGAGCAGCGAGCAGGACACGGGACTCAATCCCAGGACCCCGGAATCATGACCTGAGCTGAAGGCAGATGCTTAACTGACTGAGCCACCCAGGTGCCCCACTTGTTTCTATTTTATCAACATTTAACAAATGTTTTTCTGATGAATTAACCAAATAATTATACTGTCTAAAAGCATTTTATGACGGAAAAAGAGACCATACCTCTGTGGAACCTGTCTGGTAGAGTTCTAAAATGAAGTCATGGAGTGGGTGATGTTTCCCCACAAATAAGACGTCACCACCAAGACTGTTTCTTTTAGCTGGGGGGATAATAAGGAAAGAATAAAGATCAAACAATTATATCTGCAAGAGCAACTTTTATAAGAATAAAATAAAAACATCTAAAATTTAAAAACTTAAGTATAAGGTCTACAAAAAATAACGTAAAAGTGACAGACCTAAACTTGTGAGGTCTCTGTAGAAGAAAAACAAGTTTGACAATAAGGTTTCAAAGATCAATGACTATCAGAAAAAATTATCACTAAAACAATATCTGAATATAGTATTATAAGATAAGGGACAAAGTAATTTATACAGAACTCAATTTCTTACTGTAAGAAATATATAACCATTTCCTGAGCAAACCCAAACAAATTATACCATCTGATAACAAAAACTATTCTAAGGATGGCTGACAGAGAAATTATTTCTATAGGTTTATTATACTGGTGTTAAATAAATTTTCCAACTGAGTCTAGCATTGCAATTTCCCAATACTTTTAACTGTATTTTAAATGTCATTCTTTGTACAAAATAACATTTCAGGTTAGCAATCTAAGAGTAAATGCCTTTGTTTCAACATAACTTTTTAAACAAAGTTACTGTTATTTAGAGAGGATGAAGGGAAGAAGGGAGAAGGAGGCAATTAATACACTCCCAGCACAGAAAAATATTTGTGTGTGCGCATGTCATATAAGAATCAAAAAGCCAAGGGGCAGGTACTTGGGTGGCTCAGTCAGTTAAGCAGCTGACTCTGCATTTCGGCTCAGGTCATGAGCTCAGGGTCCTGGAAGTGAGTCCTATGTTGGGCTCTGCATTCAAGGCAGAGCCTGCTTGAGGATTTTCTCTCTCCCTCTCTCTCCTGCCCTTACCCCCCGCTCATGCATGCTTACGCTCTTTAAGATAAATAAACAAATCTTAAAAAAAAAAAAAAAAAGGATCAGAAAGTCAAAGGATATTCTTGAAAAAAAAAATTTTTTTTTTAAAGTAGGTTCCACACCCAGCATGGAGCCCAACATGGGATCTGAACTCACAACGCTGAGACCAAAACCTGAGCTGAGATCAAGAGTCAGACGCTTAACTGACTGAGCCACCCAGGCACCCCTTAAAGTGCTGCTTTTTAATAAATCTAACAAACACTTGAAGTTAAAAAAAAAAATTGTATTTACTATTCAATCTGGATAATACATTTTAAGAAGTAAAGTTGACTTCTTATGAAGAAGTAAAAACCTATGGTTTATGCCTTTATGTGAAATTTGACAAATGGAAAAGAGAGTCTAATTTCATAGGGAAATGTAAAGTCTGTATGATACAGACTCAATGTTGAAACCAAGTGGAAGTGCAGTTCTTACTCTCTTCTGGAGTGAGGTCTGGGTATACCTCTTCTAGAGCAGCTCGCAGCCTTCGCTCGTCCACAAAAGGCAACAGAGCAACACCTGGGGAAAAAAACGCACACCAACCACCCAGCTATTAGGATCACCCAAATTCCACTTATTACTCGTCCAAATAAACATTTCTAATAGAATATCCCTGCTGACGTAAAAACACTTTGGAACTGAACTCTATTCAAATCTCAAAATGCAAATACTTTCCGTGTGTTCAGAGAAGAAAAAAGTTTCATATACTTTCCATCCTTAAGATGGCTCATATATGAAAAACCATGTTTGCAGATTCTTAACTCCGTGATGATAAAATTTTTAAATTAAATGAACAAGTGGCCACCTGGACACCAGTCTCTGTTCTCGTGCCTTACTTATGCAGATGCCCTTGGGCAAGCCAGTTAATCTGACAAGAGTGTGAGCTTGTCCTTTCATCTTTCTAGGACTTGGTTTTCAACTAAAATATTCAGAAGATCCGTTCAATGTGAATAAATACATGGAATGTCTTCCAGTTCTAAAACTGCATAGTATTCTTTTTTTACATTTTAAAACCCAATACCTAATTTAGATACAAAAAGTTTTTAAGGACTGGCTTAAGCAATTTGGGTGCTGGGTAGGGATGCAACTATTCATACTCAGGCTGAAAACGGTTCGGTCCTGTGGAATGTGCCGGAATTAAAGTAATTCTTTTATTTCAGCCTACATTCATAACTTTCAAAGCAACATACCAGTAATACAATTATCTATTTCTAGAAAAATACATGAAGTTATTGAACCATTTGTATATGTTGTGCTGTATACAGTATAGTCTTTTAATAAAATACAAAATGTAAAATAAATAGCAAGGAGAAATGCTAGAGCTAATAATTCTGAAACTACTGACAGTCAAAACTGCCATACTTGTGATTGTTCCTTTTAAAATGAGAAATGAATGGTTCCCAAAGTTGTCATTAATTATTTAGCTACCATATTTTCAAAGTTTAGAAACAGATTCAATTTCATCACCTAGAAGGGTAATATGCATTTTTTTAAAAGTTAAAAAGAAACTAAGTTCTAGTGTGAATTTTGAAGGGCCTAAAAAATAATTTCAAGAATATCAACATCTATCACCTGAGTTAGGCTATTTCATCTACTGGTATACATTTACATGGAAAAAACATAGGGAGTTGTTCAAGTTTTGTTTGGTCATACACTTAAGATCTAAACAAATTATCAGAAAGACTTTCCTACAATATCAACTCCAAAAGCCAGCTCCAACTGTCAAGCAACTTGCAGTGCTAATGACAGCAATAAGGTTACTAAGCAACAATCAGCCCTACTGGGCAAGATAGGAAGAAATGCATTATACCCAGATGTGATAAAGTTAGTGCTTGGGTGAGCTGATAGTAAAAATGACATTAGCAGCGAATTTCTCCTGAGTACTTATTTATTATGTTAACATGCATTAGCTCAACAACACAAGTAACCCAAGTAGTGGTAACACTTAGGTAAATACATGTAGTCACACTCCCTGGGTCCAGACCTTAGTTCAGCCACTGTGTGACTGTGATCAAATGACTTAAAATTCTCTATTCATATATAAAATATGTAGCATTCGAAATTATGTATATTAATATTATAAAAACACAACATTGTAAGGGTTCAATAAATGTTGAAAAAGTACCCAGATATATTTTATCTATCATTTTAAGACACACTCAACTTAGGTAAGAACTTAAGTATTACCATTACTTTCAACAAGTTTTGAACAGCTGGGGGAATAAATATAACTCCTCACAGTACTAAATTTGACCTCAAAAAAGTTGTGTTGTTACAGTCTAATAAATGAAAATACTTACATAAAATATGAAAATATTAAAGGTCTGAGTTTCAACTCATCCTAAAATTCATTTGGAATCTCAAGGGACCCCAAATAGCCAAAACACTTGAAGAAGAAAAATAAAGTTGGAGGACTCCCACTACTTGATTGCAAAACCTACTAAAGCTACAGTAATTAAAACAATTTGGTACTGGCATAAGGACAGGCATACTGGGCAGTGGAACAGAGAGCCCATAAATTAGTCCTCAGATATGCAGTCAAATGATTTTCAACAAGGGTGCCAAGACTGTTCAATGGGGAAAGAGCAGTCTTTTCAATAAATGGTGCTGGAGAAAATGGATATCCACAGCAAAAGATGAACCCTAACCTTACACCCTACACAAAGGTTAACTAAAAATGGATCAAAGACCTAAATGTTAAGAGCTAAAACTGTAAAATTCTTAAAAGGGAGGAAGCTTCATGACACTGGATTTGGCAATGACTTCTTGCATACAGCTCCAAGAACACAGGCAGTGACAAAATAGTCCAACAAAAATTGAACTTCCATCACAATTAAAAACTTTTGTGCATCAAAGGACATTATCAAACAAAGTAAAAAGACAATCACAAAATGGAAGAAAATAAATGCAAAGTCATATATAAGAGACTGGTATTTAAAATATATAATGTACTCCTACAATACAACAACAAAGACCCAATTCAAAAATGAGCAAAAAACTTGAATAGACATTTCTCCAAAGATACAGAAATAGCCAGTAAGCACATGAAAAAATGCTCAACATCATCAATCATTAGGGAAATACAAATCAAAAGCATAGTGAGATATTGCTCCATACCCATTAGGATGGCTATTACCAAAAAACAAAACAAAAATAAAAAACCCAGAAAACAGACACAAATAAATGGAAAAGACATTACATGCTTATGGACTGGAAGAATACTGTTAAAATGTCCATACTATCCTAAGCAATCTACAGATTCAATGCAATCCCTATTAAAATACCACTGGCATTTACCACAGAACTAGAACAAGGAATCCTAAATTTCGTATGGAACTGCAAAAGACACCAAACAGCCAAAGCAATCTTGAGAAAGAACAAAGCTGGAGGTCTCACACTCCCTGACTTCAAACCATACTACAAAGCTATAGCAATAAAAACAGTATGGTACTAACATGAAAACAGACATATAGATCAACGGAATAAAACAGAAGGTCCAGAAAACCCCCCGCATATATACGGTCAATTAATCTATGACAAAGGAGGCAAGAATATAATAGGAAAAGACAGTCTTTTCAAGAAATGGTGTGGGGAAAACTGGAAAGCTACATTCAGGAGAGTAAAACTAAACCATTTTCTTGCACCATACGCACAAATAAACTCAAAATGAATTAAAGACTTGGATGTAACACCTGAAACTATAAAACTCCTAGAAGAAACTATAGGCAGTAAGCTCTTTGACATCAGCCTCAGCAATATTTTTTTGGACCAGTTTCTTCAGGCAAGGACAACAAAAGCCAAAATAAACAAATGGGCCTACATCAGACTAAAAAGCTTTTGTTTCAGCAAAGGGAACAATCGATAAAATGAAAAGGCAACCTACTGAATGGGAGAAGATATTTGCAAATCATACATCCAATAAGGGACTGATATCCAAAATATATAAAGAACTTACACAACTTAATACCAAAAAAACAATCTAATTAAAAAATGGGAAGAGGATTTGAACAGACATTTTTCGCAAAGATGACATCCAGATGGCCAACAGACACATGAAAAGTTGCTCAACATCACTAATTAGCAGAGAAATGAAGATCAAAACCACAATGAGATATCACCTCACATCTTTAAGATTGGCTATTATCAAAAAGAAAAACAAAAACAAGTGTCTGTGAGGATGTGGAGAAAAGGGAACCCTCATACACGGTGCAGCCACGATGGGAAACAGTATGGACGTTTCTCAAAAAGTTAAAAATAGAAACACCAGACAATCTAGCAATTCCATCACTGGATATTTATCCAAAGAAAAGAAAAATACTAATCTGAAGAGATAAATGCATCCCTGTATTCCCTGCAGCATTATTTACAATAGCCAACATATGGAACCAACCCAAGCGTCCATCGACAGACAAATGGATAAAGATGTGATATATATATAATGAAATATTACTCAGTCACAAAAAAGCTTATCATTTCCAACAACATCAGGTTATTATGCTAAGTGAAACAAGTCCTGACAGAGAAAGACAAATACCATACGATTTCACTTATATGTGGAATCTAAAAAAAACAAATGAACAAAAACAAAACAAAACAGGAACAGATTGACAGATAAGGAAACAAACTGTTGGTTACCAGAGGGGGAAGAGGTTGAGGGAATAGGCAAACTAGGTGAAGTGGGTTGAGGGGTACAAACTTCTAGTTATAAAACAGGTCAGTCATGGGGATGTAACATACAGTATAGGGAATACAGTCAATAATATTGTAGTAACTTTGCATGGTGATAGATGGTAATTAGACTTATCATGGGGATCACTTCATAACGTATAAAAATATCAAATCACCATGATGTACACCTGAAACAGGATAGTATATGTCAATTATACTTCAACTAAAAATACATAAATACATAAAAGCCATTTACTGAATAAAAAAAGAGTAACAAATGTTGGCAAGGATATGAAGAAATTGCTAACCATTATGCACTGCCACACTTTTCCTCTGGATGATTTATACTACAATGATATATATAGAAAGCAAGACATCTGCATGTTTATATATTTACTTATTTATTTAACACTTACATAAACATGCTCACTTATGTACTTATTTTACTTTACTACCTCTTACCCCTTTCCCTCTAATCAAAATATCCTCCACAAAGCACCTTAAAAACAACCTAAGACTCCAATCCATTTACATATAACAAAATATGACCATAGAGCACAACACCTGCTAACCTCAATCAGTGGGCTGCATTTCCCATTATCATTCCATTAAAGTAATACGAAATTTCCTTCACTACATAAACCAAAAGTCAACTCTAAAATCTCACAAAATGATTTCCAATTTGTAAATTATTATTCATCCCCCCCCCATCTCACAATTCTCTGAGTCATGTTACTGGTCATCTGCACCACAGGAAATAACCAAGGAGAAAGTAAAAACATGGTTTTACCAAATGAAATTATCTTAGAAAAATACACGGTGGAAGTAAAGGTTAAAGTGATTTGCTGAAAGGGGCTTTGGCATGAAATAATAGTTGACTTACTGTGTGAGAGACTTCTTTATTGTGTTTTACATTCAGTCATCATCACACATTTGCTGAGTGGTAAACAGCACGTTAAATTTAGTAGTAATTTAAAATTGACATTCTTAAAAAACTGTAAACAGAAGGAATGAGAAAATAACAGCTAAATAAATAAATAGGAAATAAACTTTAATGATTACTGTCAAGTATTTAAAACTAAATTTCTAAAACATTTTTCATTTTCAAATTTCCATGGAGTATAAGTGAATCTCCACATAAATGCAATCATGTTTCTGTATTTCTCAGCAACCTTACAAGGTGTCAGTGAGCTACTAACTAGAAGCAAGTCCCAAGACCCAAGTCCCATTAATTAATCACAAAAAAACCCCACAAAAGAATGATCAATCTTTTCAACTCAATTTACTATTTAGAGGAATGCTAATCATTGCTAATGCCAGGATGGACAGAAAAAAATCAAATTTTGACATGAAATTCTTAAAATATTTATCTTTTACAGAAATTCTTTCATCACCTAAATCATGTTTGCTTACAGTTTACTAAAAAGAGGAAACTGTTTTAACAAAAAAAAGAATAATATCTAAATTTTACCTTGCCATGCATATTTCTTCCCATTCAAATCAATAGCAAAATCTTCAGGGTAGAAGTCAATTATACTAGAATCCTATGTCAAGGAGAAAAAATAAAGATTCAAAACAAAGTCACACATGTCTGAGTTATAAAGAATTTGACATTTCTTTCATTCATGTTACCAGGCCTGATGAGAAAATCAGGTTTCATTCCTTTAAAAAATGTTATTAAGATATGAGGTCATTAATCCCAAGAGTAAAACAAAATTAACAATTTTATTAAAAAAAAAAAGGCATTATTAGAGAGGAATTTTAGAACTGACAACTGTGGACCCAAGACAGTCAATGAAGAGTTTACTGACTCTAATAATTCCTACTTCTTGCCTGGCTCTCCTTCTTTCTATCTGGCACACAAAATAAGCTCAGAGACAATTTTAGGTAGGCCAGTCTGAACTGTGGTAGCCACCACACATGGCTGGAACAAATAAAAATAATGATTTACAGGTAGGCTGAGAACAAAGTAACTGTTTTAAGAACTGCTCCCAAACACTAATTTTATTTATACCAGGTAGGGCTCTCATAGCCAAGGAAAGTGGGGGGTGGGGGAGGTGAAAAATATACAGAAGAACTCAATACTTTTACTTTGTTTTTGGACTTCACTGTTTTAACTATGAGATGCAAAAGCAACTGTGTCTAATGTTAGTGAAACATATGACAAAAACCCAGTTACTAACACACTTAAAATACTAAGACACTAACGGGATCACTCATGAGCTTCCGCCATGATGGAGGTAGAAAGTTACCACTTGCAGCTGGAAAAACTCCCATAAGTTGTTCCAATGGTTTAAACTGCAAGAAAGAAAAAAAGTTTAAGACACAATTTTTATCTAAGCCAAAATTCTATGAATTTTATGACTCTAAATAATTAAGCTTACTGGTTTAGTGCCCTTCTCAAAATCAGATGGCATGTCTGCAATACCTTCAAAGTCTGAAGCAAATGGTGCATAATGGAATGGATAATACCACTTCCAGGAAGCACAGCCCTAGAATCATAACAAACAAACAAAAAAAAAACAACAAAAACAAAAATCTACGTTCAATACGGACACAGAAAAGCAAACAAAAATTAGAATATTAGCCTATAACATTCCATTTATAGAACACATGACTTCCAGCGTACATTCCATATATTAATTTTTTCCTATGAGTCCTAACAGTTGTTTTAACTGAACTTTTACTTAATATCAATGGCTCCTTGATTTAAAAACTACTGTAAAGCATCTTTAAATAATCAGTAGTAAATACCAAACTTTGTAAATATAATTTGTAAAATACAATTTTATTTATTTCTATTTACCCTTAAAATGTGCTTGGTTACATTTCTTTCCAATTTTAAGCTGCCATCATCAAATAAAATGAAGAGCAGTGGTAGCTGGCACTTAGCATATAGATGGGTAAAGGACATCACTGGAACAATGACTAAATAAAACTTCCTAAGTTTCATTTTACAATTCCCTATTATATTTTCATTGTGACAACTTTCTCTTTATTATAAAAGTATTTAAGTAAACCCATCAAAAAGAAAACAGTAGGTTTTACTGATAGAAAAGAGAATTCCTAATACATGTTTTGATTCTATGCCTAGTGAATTAAAACCCTGAGGACAAAAGTAAAACATGAATTTACTATTATACACTCGATAATGCATTAAATTATACTTTCCACTTAATGACAAACTTCATCTTTTCCCAGATCACACCAAACTTAACTTGCCTTGCTCTCAGAGAATGAAACCATTTATTAACTACTAGTGTTAAAATTCCCTATATGTCTACCTAATCTCTCACCAATCTGACATCTCAATTATCAAAAGCTTTAAGTCAGATACGGATTACTCCAATTAGAATACACTTTATGTAACATCACTACGTTACACGGAGGAAATGGTATCATTCAAATGCCTTTCAAATTCTTACTAGTATTTTCTAGGCTTTGTCCTTTGTTCAGTCATTTAGTGACTATTAATTATTTTTTACTTCCAATTAAAAAACCACCATACTTTAATTATGTTAAAGACAAAGTACACTCAAACCCACACTACTTGATGCTGAAATCCTTAAGCACAACAAAAATTATCTTTATATATTAACACTTGAGAAGCATCAAAGGCTTTACAAACAAATATTATTTAAGGTAATGAATTTCTAAACAGGAAGCTTTAAAAAAATGAGTCTGGATTTAATCTCACAATACAGCTCAGTAATACACAGAAATTATGATCTTCCTAGAATGATTAGCTAGGTTTAGAGGAAAATATTCTCTCTGTACCTGGTAATAATATCGAAGAACCCAGCAGAGCCCCTCAACATAAGACTGTACAACTTTACGACGGAATTTCTCATCAGCTGCATCAACGTCAAATTTGTTCTTGTAGTACCGCTGCTTCCAACCAGCTTCCCATAGCCTAAAACCCAGGCAAAGCCGGTTCATGTTGAATTAGTACTTTCCATAATTGTCCGCTGGTTTATCAACCAAATCATTTTATATTTAACATCCAGGTCAAATGTGAATGAGATAAACAGTAATGCTAATACAGCTTCATTTAATTATTTCTAAAAAGCCCACTTTCACAGAATTTATTAAAAGATAGTTAAACATCAAAAATCCAAACACTGATTCTAGTAAGACCATTATAAAACTACATTTTGGAAAAAGAGAAAGTTAACTATTAAGGTAGATACTGAACACTTGTTTGTTCAAATTTTAATACTGTTTTACATGTTTTTTGATGGTGGACCAATTCTGAAACTACACTGTAAGATTCAAATATTGAAGATATTTTATACCAGTTCTTCAGTTTGTTAAAATACATTTAAACTAAACAAAGGAGTCAATCAAATTACTTTAAAAAAAAGATTTGCATGGGTAATTTTTTAAAAGGTAAAAAATGGTTTGTAAAATAATAATCTAGGAACCAGGCAGAAAATTATGTTTATACCTATTCTCCCATCCTTGGGCCTTATCCTTCTTTCAGCTAAGAGTTGTTGGCTTAAAGGAAGGACACATACACACATGTATGTATGTTCTGGTAGAACTTAGAAGCAGGTCAATCAATTCACTAAATTATCATTAATCACTTAAAATACATGTGAAGAACCACTTTTTCAAAGTGTTTTTTCTTTTTAAGTACTCATTTTTCATTCTCTAAAAGATTTAAACACTTTATTGAAGGAACACAAAGAAGCCAAAGAACACTAAAGAAACAAATCAGAACAGATCAAGAACATCATGATGATTCTCATTAAGGGCTATTTTCTACCATGTGCCACAATTTACAAATTAATTACAGTCATGTTCCAGAATACACCACACCAATTTTAATTACCTCCCACCTGCCCCAAGCATTCACAGAACATCAATTAGGACAAATATCTTCTATGATGTGGATTATAACTGTTTTACAGAAAATATTAATGAAATACACATCAAGAGTCTCAAGCATTTCTTGAAAGAAGCATTTCCACCTTGACCATTCTCAGCACTGGGATTACACAATAAAGTACTAAGAAATCAAGTTAACTATTAAGCCGGTATTGATCAAGATGGCCACACAATAAAACAGATAACATACTCTAAGAGGAAAGTCCAGAGTTGGAGAAACAGAGGATCAGGTAAATGCTCAATCACAAGTCACCACAGATCTCCGAATCTGACACCAAAGGACGTTAGGAAAATACAGAACCATACATGACACTTGAGAAGTTTCTCATCATAAATGCAAACATATCATCCATGTCCTATAAAAGAATCATGAGTTGTGGCCCACTACTGTTTAACTTTGAAATATATCATTTTGATAAATTCTTAATGAATTACAATTATTAAGATTGTTGGCCTTTTGCACTCAGAACCCAGGGTTCAAATCTGGATTTAATTATATGAGAGGCTATTAATCTTATATAATGATCTCAAATTTCTGGATAAAGAATCAAAGTTTCCTTTTACAAATTTTAAGTATATAGCTTCATTTAATTATTTCTAAAAAGCCCACTTTCTCCATCATGAAATAGAATTGTATATATGCAAGTCTGTGGTTTTAAAAAATATACATATTTATCTCTTAACTAAAGGACTTTTGCTATTTCATTTGAGGAAGAACCTTTCCAAATGAGAAGATTAAAGCAAACTATGTTACGTATCCAAGTGTAACTGAACTTTCTATGTTAAGCAGCTTGAAAATTTAATCTCAAAACAGTAACATTCAGATCACATAGTCAGAGCTAAACACCTCATGTCTAGCCGATCTAGTGCCTGGTCTCAGAGGGAAAAGTGGCTTGGAGGACAAAAACCTGCACGCATACTAATCTAGGTACTTAGATTTAACAGCTATAGCTTACACATCTCACTGGAATTTACTGACTATTCTAACCCTCCACATTAATTACTGGTGGATAAAAAGATCACAGGCAAGCATCTGAAGGCACTGCTGCTCTAAGCTAAACAGCATTAATTAGACAGCATCTATTTCAGCAATTTGATAACAAAGAGTTACCAAAAAATGGTTTCACCTGACGTTATCCTCTGGCTCAGGTTCACTGTCACTGTCTTCTGCTTTTCGCTTAATTCCTCCTATTGGAGATGGGGAGCCATCAGAAGTGAAACTCGTATTAGGAGATATTGAAGGACTCTGCAAACAATTATGACATTACAGAGAAAGGATTTAATTATTCATTTCACATAAGAAGTTACATCCAACTGCTATTACAATCATGCTTCATGATAATACAACTGTTAAAGCTATTAAAGAGATACGGTAAATATATTTAGAAGACTGTTCTTGGCCTACTCTATATAAAAGAATTATATTGTTCCAAGCTTCCTATGCTTAAACTGAAAAGAATCTGCACATTAGAATAAAATTACTTCAGAGGAAAAAAGAATTTAATTTTATCGATTTTAAAAAATTAAAGGACTGGAATTGTTTTTTCTTTGGTGGTTCCCTCATGTTATGAACTCATGCTCACTTTCTACCAATCAAACAGCAAAGTTGTAAGGGGGAAAATATAAATACCTAATTAGTAATACACAAAATAGTCAGTGCTGGTGAGAATGAAGTTAAGCGGTAAATGCTCAACCTCACACAACCATTTGGAAAGCAACAGTTTAATAAGACTCTGCCAGATAACTGCTAAATTATTTTACAGATAATGTTTTAAAATTCAAGGTCCAAGTAAAAATGTATTAGTAACTTAGAAAAATGCAGATTTATTATTTTAAAGACTTGGATACCACTTTAAATTCACTATTATCTTCCGTTTGTATGTAATTCAATGAACACAGTGAACACCCTAAAGTATTTTAATATTTAAGTAAAAAATTAAAATTCTCTGCAACTTTAAGTTTTGTAATGTGACCAAAACCACAAGTGGCAAAAAAGGTTTTCATGGTAGTTTTTCTTCTGTTATTCACAGCATATTAGATATTGTGATTAAACTGAATTATTTTTAAATTGAGAGCTTAACAGGCTATTTTAATGATACTGTTAACTAAAACCTTAGTATGAATGTAGTTCACACCACAGGCCAAAAAAAGTTACAACAAAGCAAAATTATATTTCTCATAGAGTTTATAACTTTCTTTAAAAAAATGTATAATTTCCATTTTATTCATGATACTCTACGGCCAGTATGTTCAAAAAACCCAAAACTATAAAATTCAGGAAGGCGCTTGTTGTACTTGAAAATGAGATGGGTATACTTTTAGACAGATCTGAATTTGAAATTCCAAGTCCAACCTTTACTGGTTGTTTGGCCTTGGGCAATTTATTTAATCTCTGTCAGCCTCAACCTGAAATGGGGATAACGTTCTATCTCTTTGTTGGTTACTGCGAGGATTAAATGAAATGATATGTATAAAGGATCAACAGCAAGATGACGGTGTGGCATATGGTGGCTCACCTTTCAGTAAGTCATCACTATTATTTTGTAAACACTAAATCCATATGGATTACATTATGAGAATGATATTCTTATCAGCTGTCTAAGTACAGAGAAGCTGGGTAAAAAGCAACCTTTCCCAAATTGAAAAAGATACAAACTATATCTGATAACAAAAATAATATACCTGCAGGGGAAAACAAAAAGTGGCTTATTTTTTAATACTAAATCTCTACTGCTCTTTTCTGCTCTCTCTCTACCCACAGTCTTTCCTGACCATACCAGATTCACACCAATTGATTCAAATTCCTTTTTAAAAAGTTCTTTTTGCAGTCAAATTTTATGAAATGGCCACAGATATAGTCAAACTGTATTTCAGAATGCAAAATTTAAAAACACATATTTATGAGGAAACAGAAGCCAGCTAGTAAAGCATTAACAGTGTGGACCACCAGGTAGACGCTACTCAGTACTGGACACTAATATGCCCAACGGCTCAAACAAACAAAACAGCAAAAAAATCTGTCACTTTAAAGGCTCCCTCTAAATAAACTGGTAATTAGGCTTTGTGATTTCCTTAAATTCGTAACATTCTAGATGAAAATCCCTCTATGCAAAGACTCCAACAGAAATAATTGAGTCAAGGGGAATTAAAACAGGATCGAATAAGCAACCTAATCAATCATCAACCTCCCTATTCGTACTCCCATGGCAGACATTATTAATCAACAGTGGGTCCAGTCCTGTGGAGACTCATACTGAATCCTTCTCAAAGCAATTAGAGCTGGCAAAGTTTAAACCTCCCTGCCTCCCTGGGAATAAGAAAAAATATTCTATCATGGACATGGTGTTAGACAAACAAGTCACTCAGTTCCACTTTGGAAGACAGTCACTATAATCTTAATGAGGGACACAAGCTTTTCTGTTCTATTCAAGCATTTCACTGCAATCCCTTCACTGGCCCTCCATATCCCACTGTTAACCGTGTAAGGAGTAAGACAACACAAAAATCAAACAGAAGAAAAAAACAACAGAAACCCAGGCTGCTTCTCTCAGGAGATGCAAATTCTCATGAATTTTCAAATTCCATAGCTAAGGTCCTACAACTTTGAGATGGGAATTTGAGAAATATAACTCCTGATATGGCAAAAATTCCACAAAGAAGATTGCCCTGTAATAAAGGATCTGATCATCAACAGGGTAACCGTTAGAATAATGAAATATCAAAACTTATGCAATTTCCTTGAACATATCAAAACAAAAACTTACATTAGATACCAAACCTTACAAAATATATTTCATCTCTCTATAACACACACTCTCATGCCTACCAGCCCGAAATAAGCAATAGCTTTGATTCTTTGCTGTACATCAATTCATGGTCTGTTCCTTCACCCCTGCTGCTGCCCTGCCATGTACTCTGGGCTCATGGTATGTTGCCACTACAACAGGAAGCTACTGGATGGACTACAGCCTTGCTGGCTGAGATGATCTGCTTCTTCAGTCTGGATCACCAAGTTCAAACAAGGAGGGATATCAGGTGGCAAATCCATTCAATTCCTGAGTTTCTAAGTACAGAGCAACTAGAATCTACATAATGAGAGCTACCTTAAATTATGTATTCAGATCTATTCCATGCCTGAGTTGGAGAGCAAGAGTTTAAGCAGTGAGGAGTACCTGTACTTGACAGACTGAGGAATATATATAATAAAATGCCCAGAGCTGATTCCTGGAAAGAAAGGGGAAAACCCACCTTACCCCCAGCTATGAGATACTCCGATGTCCCCATCATGCTTCTAGCACCCAGTACCTTTAGGGGAAGGGGGAAGCACTGCGCCCATTTGCATTACAGAAACATTGCTGCCACTTAGCTATATTTACATGCATTTTCTTTTCTTTCACATCATTTAGATATTTACATATTGATAACCATGGATGCAACAAAGCTGAAAATATCTCAAGGGAAAAGAAATTGAGAAAAACTACAAAACAAAACAACTCCAGGCTGAGTAACAAAATTCACACACAACCACAAGAGACCTCCGATGTCACCACTTTTCAATGCCACGTAAAAGTAAGCCACTTACAGAGTTATTCTGCATCCTCATTTCATAGGCTGCTTGTCTCGGATTACTGGCTACTTGAGAACCCGGTGAATTTCTTGAACCCAAGGCATGAGGCGTTAATATTCCACCAGGAGAGAAAGCTGGTTGATCTCTCTAACATAAATGGAAACAAATGTAGAAATTAAAATTAAATCACAATACAGTTAGATGACAGGAAGAAAAAAAGGCAATGGAATAGAGTCCTCACTGTAAGCACTTATTAAAGGAGGAACTGGATTTCTGTTAGCCTTTACAGGACTGTCCACAATTTGATTTGATGTTAACTCACCCTGTAAACAATATTATGTACTATTTAATAATAACCATTCTAAAAATACATATAATACACTGTTCTGATACACAGAATCTATTCAAGACTCAGTAAGCTATTCCATTATGTTTACTGATAATTTCAGAAAACATTCAAGAAACAATTTCAGGCACATAAAAATAATATAACTATGAAGGTTAAAAAACTAGTTAAGAGTTTGATTTATACTTAAGATAACCCACTTTTATTTACCCTTCACCTTACTAGAATTTAACTCTTTATTTCCAATTAATTTTATCTATGATTATAGCTGTAATAGGTGACAGTTGTGGCTGGCTGGTAAAACATACTTTTTACATAGATACTGACTGAAAGAAAATAGTAATACGTAAGGTAGAAAGCAGATATTCCCCTTGCAATCTAAGTGGTTTTGAACCTACCTGTAACAATAAATAATTCTACTTTTCTCCCTTCTAAGTTCCCCAACTTGCTCACTTCTAAAAAAATATAATAATAAAAGGCATTCCCTAAATTCCATGAGTTTAAAATCCAATAAAGACAAGAAAAACAAGAACCAAAGAAGTAACTATAGAGCATTATGCAATGAGGTAAGAAAACAAATATCACAAGTAAGCAGCAGCAGAGTTCAAAGAAAAGGACTGCTCATCCCTGGACTAGGGCCGAGGTCCCAGGGGAAAAGCCAAGATGTGAGGGAGTCATTAAGTCAGAAATCCACTCAGAGCTAGCAAATGTAGGCAACACTCTGAGTCAGGAGGGATGTGGTACATTTAGAAGATAGCACAGAAAAGTCGGGCAGCTAAAATCAGACCAGATCAGAGTACACACCACATGCCAGTCTGAGAGAAAAGTGGGCTCCAAGCAGACTATAAAGTCGCTGGTCATTTCCGAACAGGGAAACAGAAGTTTCAGGAAGATTAGTCTGACAAAGATGTCGACAGAATGCAGTAACTTATAAAAAAATATAAAGGGTTGATTATTTTTATTACAGAAACAATACCTGATTATCACACAAAAAAAATCAAATAGCTAAGCACCCCACGCCCATGAAGTGCATCTTTTCAGACTCGAGAGTTTAGAAAAGACTTGACACCAGCATTCTTTCTCCAGGCAAAAAGGCAGCCCTATCCAACTCTACTAGATAAGGAATAACGTTAACTGCAATAAACATCTTTCTCCCAAATCGTAAACTTATGCTATTGCCAATCTTATGAAATTAAAACTCACCTTCATTCTCTTTCTTTTTTCTTTCTGTCGTCTTCTAAAACTGTCCTAAAAGTATAAAATCCACATATTCTGTCAAATAATTACACAAAAATGTCAGAGTTAAACATTACCAGGAATGATTTGGGAAACAATTTAAGTTTTAAAGGAAGACCCCAGAAACCTAAGTACATAATTAAACTAGGCAATGGACCGTATGTTCAAAGTGCTGTTTATCAGAACTTTAGAGGGATAGAGAGCACTGTAAATGGAGTTCAGATATAATTTAATTGTTCCTCTTAATATTTTCAGATAGTTTTTGACATCATTTCAGGAAAGAATGCAAAAGTCATGACAAAGACTCTTGGCTTTACCCTGGAGCGAATAGGCTGTCAACATGGAGAAGACACAAGTAAGTAAGAAAACAGTTCTTAAGTTTTAGCTGAATACAGTTAATAACCAAGATGGCCATTTAAAAAATATTAACAAGACAATTTAATAATGAACTTCTGTTACCTAAAAAGGGCTCGACAGTTCCTAATTCTGTAGCATGCATGGCACAAAGTGGGTAAAGAGAAAAGTGGGGCTCTGTGCAAACACTACCTCCCCCCGGCCTCCCCACCGCCGCCAGGTTCCAAAAAGTCAATCTCATGAAAGAAAGGAAGGAAATTCAGATGTTTGCACTGCTCATTCTGAGCCAACTTAATTCACAGGAAAGGGTCCAGTCTGCATTGATTCTTCCCCTCCACTCATTTTCAAAATGTAGTCACGGTTTCAATTAAACAGATTTGGGACTGATCTTGTTTCTCACTAACTGGCCATTCAAAGGCCTCCCTGGCCCCAGGGGTGCCTGGGTGGCTCACTTGGTTAAGCAACTGCCTTCGGCTTGAGTCATGATCCTGGAGTCCCGGGATCGAGTCCCACATTGGGCTCCCTGCTCAGCGAGGAGTCTGCTTCTCCCCCTGACCCTCTTCCCTCTCGTGTTCTCTCTCTCATTCTCTTTCTCTCAAATAAATAAAAATCTTAAAAAGAAAGTTTAAGAAAAAACAAAA
Organism: Zalophus californianus; assembly: GCF_009762305.2. Lineage (NCBI taxonomy): Eukaryota > Metazoa > Chordata > Mammalia > Carnivora > Otariidae > Zalophus > Zalophus californianus. Next base: position 93,617,301 of record NC_045602.1, read on the forward strand.
ACAAACAAACAAACAAAAAAACGCAAAGGCCTCCCTGGTCCCAGAAAGCACTCCTTCCATGCCCAAGATTCTGTAAGTATCAAGGCACTGGAACAACTAAGGTCTTACAATAGCCCCAAGCAGGGACCAGTAGGTACTATACTGACTGCCACCTGACTAGCGGCACTTCTATCCCTTCCAGGTCAGTAATGCCAACTGCAAAATAACACCCTTAATAAGATCTAAAATTTATACTTTCTGCCAGAAGAGAAGCTCAATGTTGGATATATGGTGAATAGCTACCTTAAAACCTCCTAAGATATGAAATCCACCAATTTCTTTAATCAAGCTTTCCTCTCTACCTTTAATTTAAATGTTTCTTATCCAGTGTACCAACGAGCTGCAGACAGTGAAAGCCATTAGTTTTCAGTCCTTATCTGACCATGACTCTTCGGTCTTGAATCATGCTCTTCACTTGGCTTCCAAGCCACTACACTCACCTGGTTCTCTTTTTTCACTCTTGCTGCATTGCCTTCACTCCATTACTCCCCAACCTCTCAATGTTAGTGTTCCTCTGTACCTAATACTTGGACTTCTCTACTCTTATGAGAGTAATCATCTAGTCTCATGGCTTTAAACACCATCTATACGGTGATGAGTCTCCAACCAGGACCTCTCCCCATTCAACATCTCCAACTGGGTGTCCCAAACTTAACATGCCCAAAACGGAATCCCCACCCCCAACTCTGCACCTCTCAGTCTTCTTCATCAGTTGCTCAGACCAGTTTTCAACTGCTCAGACAAAATGCCTTGGAGTCATTCTTGATACTTTTCCTTCTCTCAACCTAGCATTGAATCATTAGCCAATCCAGTGGTTCAACCATCAAAACATTTAAAATCCAACTACCTCTTATCATCTTCACTGCCACCATGCTGGCTCCCTTGGACTGCTGCAAAAGAGCTTCCTAACCAGGCTCTTGTCTTCTAACTTTGCCTCTATACAGTCAACATCCTGGGTACATACCCTAGAGCCTCTGCACTGGCTACTCCCTCTGCCTGAGAAGCTCTTCTTGCAAACACCTGCATGGTTTACTTCTTTACGTTCTCCAGGTCTTTATTCAAAGTCATCTGTTGGTGAAGCCTTCTCTAATCCCCTTTTCTAGAACTGCAACAACCCCATCTCCACGTTTCCAGTATTTCCTCACCTGCTTTAATTTTCTTCCCAGCACTCATCATTCTCTAACACAGTACACAGTTTACTTAGCTTTTGTGCTTATTGTCCATTTCTGGAAGAATGTAAGCTCCATGAGGTCAGGAATTTTTGTTTGCTTTTTTGTTTTTCTGTTATATCAATGACACTCAGAATACTGTCTGGCACATGATAAACACTTAATAAATGTTTGCTGGATAAATGAAGGACATTTGCAAGATAAAGGGCAAACATCGAAGCTTATAAAATAAAAAGCATCACCTTCAACTGCTCAGTTTTAGTAACAAATACTGATGTATTCCTTTTCTACTATTTTGTGCTAGGAACTCCTCCTTTGGCAATCAGTCAAAAGCCACAGACACACTTTCCAGGAAAATACATACACCTGGATACTTTTATATTGAATTTCTGAAGGTTCATTTATTTCCACCAATGCCCAACCTTGCTGATAGACATCGTATGATGTCAGGAACACCAAAAAAGATCCAAAGAGCTTTAAAATGCCCTCTCTGCTAGTCCAGTTGGAAATCATATTACTTAAGTCTGAAGCACTTTGGTACCTATCAAATCTCATACATCCTGCTCTATGCCAAATATCACCAATATTTATTAGTACAAAGTCTGCTAAAGCCACATAAAAGGGCTGTTCTAATATAAGGTTTTTATATCAAGTAGTACACAGTACAGTTTTAGTTTTTTTCTTAAGCATAAATGGAAGCAGGTCAAGTGGAGCCAACTCCACTTGTTGAAGACTTAGTTTAAAATGGCTATGCTGCTACACATTTGATATCCCAAACTCAGTTCTGTTATTGGAACCTTACACATGAAAAATTCTTGCCACCATAGTGGATTACCAAGTACCAAAGGTTTTGGAAAGAATGCTTAGAGTCCACTCACTCTGTTACATAAAATGGTACCGAAAGTTCTAAGAAAGAGACCACTAGCTACAATACACAAAGTTGAAGAAAATATAAAATCCTGTCAGACACAATGACATGTTTTAATCTGTAAGGAAATCATGAAGCAATGTAGCAATATTTGCTCAAAATAGGCATATGAATTTTTTAAGATCAGTTTCTGAAAGGATTTCCTTCACTCTCTAAGGAGCACTATCTGTTAATTTCACCTACTGCTTGCCTCCCTTGACACTCCCCCACAATCACCCTCCACCCTCCTTTGACTCCAGGCTACCGCCCCTAAGCCCCACTGACTCCCCAGAGCCTCTGAACCCCTGGCCATGGACTAGAGGCCTGTCCATCTTGCCCTGACACGTCACAGAGCACCAATGGCTTCTCTCTTTAGGGATTTCCTCCATCTCTCTACAACTAGCTCCTCTCTCTCTTTATAAATGTCCATGTTTCTCAACGTTTCTTTTGGAGGCACTTTCACTCCACACAGGCTCCCAGGGACTTCAAGTTCACACTGACAGCTTGAAGTAACTCCCATCCACTAATGGTTCTCAAATCTCCTGTCAAAAGACTTCTGCCCTGAGCTTTACACAAATCTATCTAATTGCTTCATGGACTTTCTCCTCTCCAGTGTCTCCTATATGGCACCTCAAACTTAGTATCTCCAAAATGAAACTCAATTTCTACGTTGTCCCCACCTCAACCTGCTCTACCCCAAGTGCTTGCTATCTCAGTGAATGGTACCAGCCAATCTCCCAACTGCCTGAGCCAGAAACCTGGACTTCACCTAAGCACTCATCCTATCATATGTAATCAATTTCCAAGTGCTTTGTTATTTTATTTCTTTCTTTCACGTATAAATTTCTTACTCAGACCTGCAACCCTCTGCTTTGGCTGATGCGATCCAACCCCAACCCCTATACTCCACTACCAGAGTAGAGAGTTCCTAAGTCTTAACCTGTCTTCCAGGGCATAAATATTTCCTATAAAACATGGCAGCCACGAGTTCAAGCCCAGGATTCATCTAGCCTTGGCACCTTCATTTCACAGCCTACTGATTAGAGAGGTGTTTGGATTTTTATCTTAATTAAAATTATGAAGAGAGAAAAAAATTACAATGCAACTCACACAGTGTGCAATACATAGTTCCACACAACAAGCATCACCACCTTTATAAAATAATCAAAGCACTGACCACTCATGATTACAATTGTGTTTGATACACTATAATAATAACAACGCACTCAAAGAGGTTAAAAGTACAATCAGAGGATCATCACAGCCTATTAGAGACAGGAGCAATTTAGCTACTGCAATAGAAACACTTTACCTCATCATCCTTTCTCTTTTTAAAAATGCTATCCTCAACTTCACCAACTGCTAACATGATCATCTGTACTCTTTGCAGATTGACATAACCACTTTCTGTAAGGTAACCCTGTAAGTGATAAAATACATGTAAAATGATCTTCTTATAAAAGCAAATACTTCTGTTTTGAAATTATTCAAGAGTGAACTTACCCCAGTTTTGTGTACCACATTTTTGTATATGTTAACCAAACGGTCAATTGCACCTTCCCTGCCACCAGGAAACAAACATTTCGCATTAGGACCAGTGTGCACTGTAAAGGCAAGAAGGCTAAAACACTAGTTTGAAAACCCACACAAACACACGTACCTAATTTCTAATGATGGCAGGTGAGGAAGGAAGTCATTTCCCACAAAGAAGCACATGAAGACCCAGTCATCAATACTCCTCTCAACATCAAATGTAAACGGCAGGCTGGCCATGGTGAGCTCTCTTTCCAAATACTACAACCAAGAAGGAATGCTACCATTAAAGCTATCAAAAGCCACCCTGCTTTAGAGCACTAATCCCAATGTTTATTGCTACGTACCTCACGAAGAACATTAAGACGAAGGAAGATAAATTCTCCTTCTGCACAAGGAAGACTATCTGCAAGTTCATCATGCTGCAGGAAAGGGGAGTCAAGATTAAACAAGTCTACTCTAAAGGCTATAACTTGTTCCAATGAAATAAATATCATGGCTTTCTCTAGAGCAAGATTCATTTTAATATTACAAGTATTAACCAAAAAAACCCAAAAACCTCACCAAACCATTTTAAAAATAAAAAATCATCCATAATCCCAATCACACCTAGACCAGAGATCAGCAAATGTTTTTTGCAAAAGGCTAGATAGTAAACATTTTAGCCTTTTGGAGACACATATGGTCTCTGTTGCATATTTTTTCATGTTTTGTTTTTACAACTCTTTAAAAATATAAATACCATTTTTAGCTCATTGGTCAAATCTGGAGGGCTGTAGTTTGCCAACCCCTGACCTACTTCCAGGCAATATGAAATTTCAAGGTATATACTTCTAGACCCTTCTCTATGAACATACAGTAAATTTTTTACCTTTTTTCCACTGAGCATGTCTTTTAAAGAGGCACCATATTCTTAAATCAGATGAAAACCCATTCAAAGGGGGCTGGATATAATCAAGTGAACCCAAAATATATAGGAACTAGGAGTAACTTAAAAGTATCAAGCAGATTAATATATTTTATTTATATTCTTTTTAAGAAAAAATAATCATTTGAAACAAATACGTCTATAAACAAATCATGTGTAAGAGACATTATTAACTAGGAGACCTAAGTCTCATGTAGACATAAACTATGTTAGAAGTGAGAGGAGAAAGACTGAGTGCATGCATGCTTTGAATGTGTGTTCACTTTAAAGGGCTTTGAAAGATACAGTCCTGTGAGGGTAACAGAGCAAGTAGGTAAAAATCTAATACAATATAGTCTTCTCTTTATCCATTCTAAAAATGAAGTAACCTGAATATACTTAATGCCACTAAATTGTAAACTTAAAAATGGTTAAAATAGTATATTTTGTGTTAAGTATATTTTATTACAACAAAAAATAAAATAGAAAAATTTTAAATGAGGCAACTACCATTTCAAAATTCCTACCTTCCCCTTCTTTTCTCTTGGCAAACCTTCACAGTCCTTGACCTCATGTCCAAACTGGTTACAAAGTCCACATGGTTTGGGTTTGTTTGGTTTGAATTCTTCTCTAATGATGGTAAAGTTGGGTTCATGTGTAGCAAGGCCGAGCATAATGAGATCAGCTATCAATCAACAATGATAAAACAATGAACAGTGAGCACTTTAAGAAGACCCTACCACAACCAATGATAAAGGACACCACAGTAACACAAGACACCAACACAAAGAAAAGCCCAAATTAGCACATAAACAGAGGTGGTAAAGCCAAAAAACCTAAAACTTCTTAGTTCTCAGGCAACAAGTTGTCCTCCAGACACATGGGCACAGAAAATCTTCCATTTAAAGGTATACAATATCAAAAGGTTGAAAAACATTTTTAAAATATAAACATAAATGAACATGAATCACAGATTAAACAACTTAATACCAGTTCCTTCTCAAACATAAAATGAGCAAGGCCTATTAGAATTTCCAGGAAACCAGGAATAATCCACTACTACACACCAACCCATCAACTTGCTATGGTTTAATCCAAGAGAATCAAATCCCAAAGAAGAAACTTACCATCTGCTCCACATAAGCAATGATGAGTGTTTGGGTCATGGTTAGGTTGGGCTAAAGAGGGGGAAAAGATACATTTTATTTATATAAATGTATTTTATACCAGAGGAATATCACATTCTACCAAATATTTTCTATATAATGGCTTAGCTTTTTTAATAGAACATATAATAAAATATTTATAAGGGAGTTTTACCTCTTTGTCTTCTAATATAATCCATGATTTTATGTTCTCCTTCACCAGGAGCACTAGCATCAGATAAAATAACCTAAAAAAAATAGTTTTTAACACTGTCAGTTCATCCCCAATTTTTTAGCACAAAAATCAATAAAATAGAATAGCTTAAAACAAATTAGGATCAAAAAAATAAAATAAAAAAATAAATTAGGATGATTCTATTAAGACAGTGTTATTAGAAATTTTTCATAAGGTGTGTGATGAACACCAAAATTGTTTCACTGGTTAACTTACTACAGGAAGAGAAAAAATGAAATGTTTCAGTCAAATTTAGCCAAAAGAACTGATCAGTTCACAGGTTTCTAGTATTCTCACTGCAACCCAAGGATACAGCCCCAAACCACATAAGCCCAGGAAGTAATCAATAAAAAATATCCATTAAATATAATTCACCATGTCTAGTTTATAGCAAAACAAGCTTTGAATTTTTTTTTTTATTTTTGAAAAGATTTTATTTATTTAAGAGAGTGAGAGAGAAGAGTGCATGCATGAGCAGGGGGAGGGAGAGAAACAAACTCCCCACCTAGCAGGGAGCCCGATCCCAGGACCTGACCTGAGCAAAAGGCAGACTCTTAACCAACTGAGCCACCCAGGAGCCCCAACAAGCTTTGAATTTAAAATTACATATAAGTTCATTTAAATCTTACTTAAACACGTAGAAGAACAGAGCTATTCTTTAAAGGCAGCCCTACGACTTTAATCTTGCTGTTTCGATTTCTAACAATAGAAATTTTCATTTCAAAATTGCTTTCCTATATATATATGTATATATATATTTTATATAGAATACAAAATATACATATATTTTTAAATCATGGGTCCCGTGTTATAGCTTCGTAGTGATGAAGAGGACAAAACTGACATTGAGAGAAAATTCAGCAGTCTAAAACTGGACCATGCAGGGCACCCCATCTCTAATAACCCTGGAAGCTTCTCTTTCCTCTGACAGTCAACTAGCATTTTATGGGGTTATCAGTCATATCAAAGTACAGCCTAAAATGATCACCCTTATCTTTCTGAAGTACCAAAATGTGAAACTTACTGTCAAGTTTTTCCACCCAGGGTCATTATTTAAACGATCAGCTATGTAATAGCGAAGGCATTTAGCAAGATTGTCCATGAACTCAGTTCCCTAAAATGACAGAAAGAAATAAATTAACCTACCATTTAAGAGTTAGGAATAGCTGGCAAAGTATGAGACTACTTACTGGTGTAATACAGTTGCTGTCAAATCTTTCTTTTATTTCTTCTGGAGGAAGAAAGCCACCTACAGGAAAAAGAGGCAATGTTTTGTTCTCCCCATAAAAAAGTCAGGTATTAATCACAAAGATACAAATGTAGGGATCCGAAGGGGTACGTGCACCCCGATGTTTATAGCAGCAATGTCCACAACAGCCAAACTGTGGAAAGAGCCAAGATGTCCATCGACAGATGAATGGATAAAGAAGATGTGGTATATATACACAATGGAATATTATGCAGCCATCAAAAGGAATGAGATCTTGCCATTTGCAACGACGTGGATGGAACTGGAGGGTGTTATGCTGAGTGAGATAAGTCAATCAGAGAAAGACATGTATCATATGACCTCACCGATATGAGGAATTCTTAATCTCAGGAAACAAACTGAGTGTTGCTGGAGTGATGGGGGGTAGGAGGGATGGGGTGGCTGGGTGATAGACATTGGGTAGGGTATGTGCTATGGTGAGCGCTGTGAATTGTGCAAGACTGTGGAATCACAGATCTGTACTTCTGAAACAAATAATAGAACATACGTTAAGAAAAAAGAAAAAGAAGAAGATAGCAGGAGGGGAAGAATGAAGAGGAGTAAGTCAGAGGGGGAGACGAACCATGAGAGACGATGGACTCTGTAAAACAAACTGAGGGTTCTAGAGGGGAGGAGGGTGGGGGGATGGGTTAGCCTGGTGATGGGTATTAAAGAGGGCACATTCTGCGTGGAGCACTGGGTGTTATGCACAAACAATGAATCATGGAACACTATATCAAGAACTAATGATGTAATGTATGGTGATTAACATAACAATAAAAAAATTAAAAAAAAGGTATTAAGTATTTCAGTATTAAGCCAGAACAACAAAAACAAGTCCAAATACAAAAGAAAAGGAAATATTGTCACCTAAGGAACAAATGTTCCCCCTTTGGGGAAGAGAATAAGATTCATGCTCTCAAATTTAATACAAGCTTTAACATGACCATCAAACAATATATGATATACAAAAGATACTACAGTTATATAGAAATATGAAAATGATGACATTCTTCATAATGCCCTCTGCAGCAGAACATACACATACACACACACACGTTAGGAGTTCTCATTTTGATAATAATTCCTGAGATAAATGTACCTTAGGAAAAATTAAAGTGCTGAGTTGTTTGTTTTTAAAGATTTTTATTTATTTATTTATTTGAGAGAGAGACAGAGTGCGTGTGTGCTCACAAATGAGTGGGGGGAGAGGGAGAGGGCCAAGCAGACTCCCCACTGAGCAGGGAGCCTGACACAGGGCTTGATCCCAGAACCCTAAGATCATGACCTGAGCCAAAGAAAGATGCTTAACCAACTGAGCCACCCAGGTGCCCATAAACTGCTGAGTTTATAACAGCTTTATATGATAAGAAATAAAATTATCAGCTGTGATATAAAAGTCCTATTTGTCCTCCATATCACCGATTAGCTTTTTTTAAATGACAAATATATTTCAAAACATCTTCAAGAAAGAAGACATCTTTAAAATCGAAGACTATCTTTTATAAGTGCAAACAGGTTTTTAGCATATTACAAGCTGCAGCTAAAGTAACTATCCAGTTGCACACTTCCAGCAAATTAAAACAGAAAATGTGTCCTAATTGTAGGCCTGAGGTGACTACACTATGGTATCCTCTTTTACCTGCAAAGTACAGTATCTTGAGCCAATAAATTGTGGCTTTCCCGGTCTATCATACTGCCTCTGTAACAAAACACCAAACAAATCACCCTGCTACAACCACACTCCATCTCACAGACAGGTGTCTTGGGAGAGAACTGGTCCCATGGAGTATCTGGACTCCCTGACCTTCCTCCCCTGAGACTTCAAACTTCTACCTATATATCCAATAGGAATTTCAAGCTCTGGGAAACTGCAAAGATGATCACACCCCACCCCTCCCCCAAATCAAGGGAACCCTGGGTACTTCACCGCCTCAGTGCCTGTTGCATCCACCTCCACTGAAGTGTGTTTGACTTAGTGAAAGCCTGTAAATAGGAGCACATCATCCCGGGCTTCCTCTTACAGACCTCGGAGTTCTGAGGGGAAGTAATAAGCAAGCTGCCCAGACTGATTTAAGGAAAATGTTTACAGAACTGTAGCTTTCGAACAGCCCCCATAGAAAACAAAAGTAAGAGGCACTCTTAATGTATTTCTCCTTTACAGATACAACAAATTAGCTGAAGAGTTGTGCTTGCCCTAAGAGGGGCTGACAATCTGCTCTCTCTACCAGAATTCCCTCCTTTTATTCCTAAGTTTCCCTTTTACTAGAGTTGGGAAAAGAAACAAGCTTGTTAGGGGGAATGAAGGATTCCATTAACTACTTTTTGACAGTGAACATAAATTTTCCTCGGATATTCTAGATCCTAATTAAATTAAAACCATACCTACTGTGAGCGAAGTTGACACCTCTCCCCCCATTCTATACACATTTCATAAAAAGTCCAAGTTCAAGATGCACATTCTTTACCTTTTGCCAGTATTTCTTCCCTGACTCGCTGCTTCTCCACTGCAGCTTCCATTCCTTCTTTTGATGCTCTGAACCTTCTGGAACGCTGCTGGTTCATTTTAGCACGTGGTGCCTAAGAACATTATTTCACAGTCATACAATACTATTTAAAATATGTATAATGAAATCTGTACATTATTTTCAACCAGTTGTTCTTGTAAAAATAGTACACCAAAATGGAAAAGTAATATATCCAATAATCCTTTCATGACAGATAGTAAATCCTGAGAACTTAAATTTGGATCAAGAACTTAAAAGCTGACCTCAGTCAGGTAAGTGAGTGACATATCAAATGGACAAACATCCTAAGAAGCCACTTAATACTGCAGAGTCCACAACCCAATGCCACTTCTACTGGGCTATGGTGCTTCAAGGCACCCAAGAAGGAGAGCTCACTTTACTCAAAGACCCAGCCAGCATGCAGTGAATAGTTACTAGTACAGAACCAGGATCAGGAAGAACTTATGTCCATGCCTAAAAGCAAAGATGGTCTCCAAATGAGATTCACCACGCCCCATAAAAGCAAAAGAAAACTACTTCTTAATCTGTAGGACCTCAAGGCACTTTTTTTTTCATTAAAAAAAATTTTTTTAAAGATTTTATTTATTTATTTGACAGACACACAGTGAGAGGGAACACAAGCAGGGGAGTTGGAGGGGGAAGCAGGCTTGCCACGGAGCGGGGAGCCCGATGCGGGACTCGATCCCAGGACCCTGGGATCATGACCTGAGCCGAAGGCAGACGCTTAACGACCGAGCCACCCAGGCGCCCCAAGGCACTTCTATAATGTATTTCCCACAATAACCACTCTGTCTCTACGAGAAAGCAAAGCAAAGCAGGTAAAAAGGGAACAAGGTTTTAACTGAAAATACTTTTGAATTACTCTGACCAAATGTAATTTAAAATCACTGGATAAGCTTGAATGAAATGAACTGGACTCTCAGGGTTTTTTTTTTTTTTTTAAGATTTTATTTATTTATTTGAGAGAGAGAATGAGATAGAGAGAGAGCATGAGAGGGGAGAGGGTCAGAGGGAGAAGCGGGATGCGGGATCTGATCCCGGGACTCTAGGATCATGACCTGAGCCGAAGGCAGTCACTTAACCAACTGAGCCACCCAGGCGCCCTGGACTCTCAGGTTTTGAAACTCCTAAACTGAGTTTTGTGGTTGGAAGGGACTCAAGTATCCTGTCTACATAAAAGTTATTTTAAATTCTCTTTTAAATAGTTCCCTTTCCTGTAAAATAAGACCACCTAGCCTAACTCTTTCAAGTACCAAGTTCTTTGATCCACATTTATATTTCAACAAAAACATGTTACACACCTGAGCATACAAACATACAGATATACAGACACTCACACAGGTATGCATACAGTTTATACTTGTTCTAGCAGTAAGGGCACAATGAATGTAAAATGACAGATTTTCTTCAAGAACTTTCACTAATACGAATTGGAATATGCTCCAAATAAGATATTTCCTGTTCCCTCTACTTGTCAATGCACTTTAACTGCAACTTACCAAGTTATCAAGTAGCTAAGATTTTTCAGTGCATAAAGAGAACCTCACAGAAAAGTTAATCTTGGACCCAAAGTTTTCTAGATCTTCAAAATCATTGCATTAGCCACTAGGGATTACTAAATCTAAAAGAAAGATAATTTATTTGTATACAGCTAAATAAATTTTAGAGTTATGATTTATCTTAATTTTCCTTGAACTCTGATACATAGTTTGCTGGTTATTTATAAACTAAGCTAGCTGAGAGCTGACCTATCACCCTAGGTCAGTAAGTTATTGCCCTCTTAAAGCATTCTGAGGACTACTCACTGCCCATAGGAGAAAATCCAAACTCCTAAGCATGGCAATAAGGCCTTCTCAAGACATTGCTCTACTTCCCTTTCCAATCTAAAACACCTGTAATTGCCCAAATGTGTTAGTGTGGTCAAGGCATGGGAAGTGTATTTACTGGGCCCATTTGAGAAATCCAGAAGGTCTTCCCTCTTCCTTTCTATTCCACTGATCCCCCTCCACTGCCCACCAATCTCCTGTTACTCTTTATGCTTCAAGAAATGAGACAAAAGTCACCTCCTATCTCCTAACCCCCTTACTAGCACTGATTTCCTCTTCCCTCAGCACCCTGCCTGTGTTATCTAGTACCTATAAAGCCCACAATTAACTACCTTGTTCATTTATCTCTGTCCCATTAGTGGTAAGCCCTTCAAAAGAAAGGGCAGTCACCATTAACCCCAGTAGCTCACAGTATCTGGCACAAACAGGTACAAGAAATGTCTGAATGAATGACTGAAGGATCAGGTTGCCTGTCTCAAGTTCACCACCGTCAACATTTTTCGTTATTTAGCTGACTCTCACTGTAGACACTCAGAACACAGCAAAAACAAAAACAGAAGATTCTAAGTTAACTTTTTTAGCACTTACCACTCCATCTATTGCCATGTAGAGAAGTCGTCTTGGTCTTACAATATTGAAAAGTCTGTCAATGTACTCAAAAATTGCAACCATCATTTCATCCTCATTTTTTGGTGCTGGTCTACAAGGACAAACAAACAATGTAATAGAATACAATACTCCCCTGTAACTTCTGCTATCATGACAGTGACAAAAATGGGTTACATACTTGTCTTCGGGATGAGTACAAGGATGGATGATTCCATTCATATCCAAATACAGATTATCAAACTCCACATCATTTGGATTTGGTTTACTGGCATCAACAGGAACCTTTACACCATTGCATTCTTTTGGCTGTGAGAAAGTGACAATAATAGTTTGATTGTTCAAGTCTAAAATTAACACACCCTAGGCTCAGTATGAACCCATTTCACTTCTGAATTGGAAACAGAACACTTTAAGTCATCTTTAAATTATAAGAAATGATTTTACTCCTTAAAGCAAACTAATACAGATATTTTATCTGTAGAAAGCGGATAGCTTCCAACACAAGTTAATCTCAACTACGTGAGGGATATTTATCAAAATCTCAAATCATTCAGTTGTCCAAGTGAGAAACCGTGGGAGTCATCTTAGAATTCCTCCCCAATCCCCCCCGCCATTATCAGTAAGTCCAACAATCTAACCTGAAAAAGGCCTCTCGACTTCATTTCCTCTTGGCCCCACTGCCATGACCATCAACTGTATCAACACTCACCTCAAAGATCAACACTTATTAGCCTTCTGTCCTGCCACAGTATCATTCCAGCCAACCCTATCTCTTCTAAGTTCCTAGAAAACCCTCTTCCATCTCCCAGTGCCTCTGTACACTTTCTCCTTCTGCATTCCTGACCACACCCACTTCCTGAGACCTTACTAATTTTCCCCAGTCTAGATTGAGATCAAGTCACTCATTTTATAACTCTTCGTACACACCTCTCAGAAAACTAACTGCTCCTCCTTCTGCATTTATTTATTTGAGAAAGAGAACAGGGAGCAGAGGGAGAGGGAGAAACATACTGCCTGCTGAGCAGTGAGCCCAACATGGGGCTCCATCCCAGAACCCTGGGATCATGACCTGAGCTGAAGGCAGACACTTAATTGACTGAACTACCCAGGCACCCCTCAACTGTATTTTTGTAATGAATATTACCTTTGTTTTTTCTTCCAGAGCTTCAGTGAATGATAAGAATATGAGATCAGATTTTTACTGTTAGTCAATGTCATTAAAAAAAAAAAGTTTAACACACACAGAGCATATAAAGCATCATTTGTAACAGCAAAAAACTGTGAACTTAAAAGCCATCGTGTACATCATGGATGAGTCTCAAAAATATTTTAAGTGAAAGCCAATCACAAAAGACCACAGAAGATCCCATTTATATGAAAAAATCCAGAATAGATAAATCTATAGAGACAGAAATAGATGAGTTTCAATTTGGGGGGTGTTGATAGGAAATGAATGCAAATGGGTGCAACATTTCTTTTGGGAGTGATAAAAGTGTTCTAAAATTAGGTAACGGCGACAATCTGTATACAAGCCACTGAATTGTACACTTTCAACAGGTGAATTTTATGGCATATAAATTACATCTCAAGAAGACTATAATGAAAGGTCAACTTAATTAGGGGAAAAGAAAGAGTCCACAGAACGGATTGATAAACTGTGGATGTCCATATACGGAATGCCAGACACAAGTGAGAATCAAAGAAACAGAGCAGGACAGTCACAAATATATTGCTGAGCCAAAAACAAACAAACAAAAAACAAAACCAAAAGCCACCAGGCTTCAGAAGGATACATACAGTACCATTTATAGAAAATTATAAAATAGACAAAATAATAACAGGTATTGTTCAGGACTGAGTACGTATACAGTGAAAGCATAAAAAAGCAAGGGAACGATTTCGTGACCCTGGTTGTTATCTCTGAGAGAGGGAAAGGAATGAGATTGCATTTCAATGTACATTTATAATTGGGAGAAAAGGGTATTACAAAAGGGATTTAAAGGCAGAACAGGGAAGCAGCTTTCAGACAGTGCTCTGTACATATATGCTCGTATATCAGGAAAAAGTGGCTTGATCAGAAGCAGTGAATGGGATAAAAATGTAAGGAAAACAAGAGGTCAATTTTGGTGGTGTCTATTTCAATAGAGAAGAACCTGATAAACTCTCCCCAAAAAACAAAAACAAACTCTATGAAGGCAGGAAGCTCTCTACCTCTCCATCTAGCCTCTACATTCCAAAGTCCACACATTCCTTTCTCTGCACCAAGCAAGACACCACACTCAGGAGAATCAAGACTCATTGTCTTTATGCTCCCCAGGAAGTCAGGTTAAAAATATTTTAGACTTTGCCATATGATCTCAGTTGCAACAACTTATTATCTGCTTTGTAGAGTGAAAGCAGCCATAAACAATATGTCTATGAATGGGTATGATTGTGTTCCAATGTAACTGTACGTACAAAAACAGGAGGCCACTGGCTTGCTAACTTCTGCCCTTTGTCCAAAGTACACCACTAGGCATAGTGCAGCTTCTCAATGAATGCTGAGTGTAGCTGCATGAGAATTTCTATTTATACTACCTAGAAGTGCAACATGGTGCAGGGAGGCATTGGGGGGTGGGTTGGAGGGGAGCGTTAATTTTGGGAGGAAAAAAGAGCATTCCAGGGATTTCCAATAAGAAGACTGTGAACATATTTTCCTCTCAGAATTACTGTAGATATATACAACATGCTAATTACATAAATTTATAGAGTTTCTTCAAGAGAAGATTTTGATGCTCAACAAACGAACTCATTCCTCAAAAGCCTTGCCAAATACAATGCCAATGTGTCTCTCGCTGGTTAAAGAGAGATCTTTATCAAAGGGCAGATAAAAGAACAGCCACTTTGAACCCCAAAATCAATTCATTTCAATTACCTTTTCATTATCTTTTGGGTTTTCACTGCAGCCTTCCCTTTCTAACCCAAGACCACAAAACTAACAACAAACATCCCGACTGCAAATCTGTGACAAAATCCTCTGTGGCTGAAAAATCGTGAGGGATACCTGAAATGTGGAAAACTAGTACATCTAACAGCCTAAAACATGCAGAGGAGATTTCCTGCCAAGAAGTGGGAAAACACAAGAGGGCTCCAGGCCCAGAGAGGGACTCAAGGGACAGCCTCTGGATGATCTATCAGCACCAGGAGCACTAACAGGGTCAGTCCCCTGCATTCTCCCCCTCCCTTACCACTCAGGCCCCACACGGACCAAGCAAAATGGGTGCTTGAGGAGGAAAGGTAGTGCAGTACCCTGGCTGAGTGGCAGTTTCCCCAGAGGAACAAGGAGCATACCTACCCAGAAGGCTGGCAGTCAAGGTAGTTCTGCCTAGCAGGAAGCCCATTCCTCCTCCACTTCTTGGAAAAAAGGGTACATATATCCCAAGTAAGCAGCTTGAGAAATCATCCTATTTGTGATAAAGATGCCAAGGAATCAAGGTAAAGAAGATATTTTAAGAAAGTAAAGATAGTACAAATACACAAATAGTGAGTCTGTATAAAAAGATACTCCACAGGTTTTAACATAAACCACTCAAAATTAATTTCACACCAACTTACTGTCCCAGTCAACCTTACAAGGCTTTCTGGCTCCTCAAATGTGAAGCAGAAACCACTACTTTTAGTAATAGCTAAGTAGATGCATTTTTGTTTAAGCCTGCCTAGTATCTAACAGCAGCATTAGAAAAATCATGAATCCTAGCTGAGGTTCCTCTGTAAGGAAAGTTCCCATGTTGAAGCAAATACCAAACTACAGAACTCAGTTTTAGATTCCCCTAGTTAGATTTCCCGAGCCAGCTAGTTTGCAGCAGAGAACCAGGGAGTAAGACAGCTGGGAGGAACCCTCCTTTGGTTGGAACAAATACCCAGTATTAATCTCAGAAACTAATCCCTGGAAGAAACCAGTTTGACTGGATTAGTCTATAGAGCAATTTATGCCCCAGGGCACTAATGAAAACAACAGACCAAAGGGCCAAAATTAGTGAAGTTTAACTGCTGGGTGTGATCAGAAAGTGTGAGAGAGCCCTACCTGTACCACAGTCATCCCCAGGATGGCTATGGCCACCTATGGCCCCAAACTGCACCTCCCTGAGGAGCAAGATCAGAGGCATGTAACACAGTGAGAAAGAAACATAGTTCACTACAATAATCTAACCAGTAAATAAACTAAGAACACGTAACAAGCCCTGGAATGGGGCAGGGAGGGGGACCAGTACCCATAAGTGCTATAGTATATTATCTAAAATGTCCTGTTTGCATCAAAAAACTACTAGGTATGCAGAAAAACAGAAAAAAATAAACCACAGACCAGGAAAAAGACAAGCAAAAAATCCACCTATGAGTGTGTCCAGATGTCATATTGAACAGAAGAGATTTTAAAGCAGCGATTACAAACAGGTTCACAAATATATTTATAAAACTAAAAAAAAGTATGCCTAAGGAAAAAAACGCAGAATTACAGTCTGTTTCAAATAAAGAATGTCAGCAAAAATAAAAAATAAAAATAAAAACATTACAATTCTGGAGTTGCAAAGTACAGTAACTAAAATAAAAAATTCACCTGAGAAACCCAACAGATTTGAACAAGCAAAAGAATTAGAAAACCTGGACAGATGAACAGACATTACACAAGCCAAAGAGCAAAGAGGAAAAAAAAGGAAAGGAAAGAAAAGAAAACCAGAGAGGAATGTGGGACACAATGAAATGCATGAACACACATGTAAATGGAGCACCTACTGGAGGGAGAGGGGAGAGAGGAACAGAAAGAATATTCAAGGAAATAATAACCAAAAAACTTCCCAAATGTATTGAAAAACAATAGCCTAAACATGCAGGAAACTCCAAGAACTCCACGTAAGATAAACATAAAGAGAACCACAGATGGACACATCAGAGTAAAAATGCTGAAGATAAAAGATAATGAGAAACCTCAATGAGATTAGCACCTGGCTCCTAGCAGAAATAACAGAAGCGAGAGGGCAGTAGGATAACATTTATAAAGTACGGAATGCAAAACCTGTTAGCCAAAAATCTTAAACCGAGGAAAGTTACTATTCAGAAATGAAGGTGAAGGGGTGCCTGGGTGGCTCAGTCCATAGAGCATGCGACTCTTGATCTCAGGGTTGAGTTCAAGCCCCATGTTGGGTGCAGAGCCTACTTAAAATCCAAAAAAAAGGTGAAAAATGACTGCCAGATAAACAAAAATTGAGAGAATGCGTTGACAGTAAACCAATTTAAGAAAATACTAAAGAAAGTTCTTTAGGTTGAAGGCAAGTAACCACAATAAAGGTAAATACACATATTTTTAATCCTTTCTTTTCTTAACTGACTTAAAAAGCAATTGGAGGGACGCCTGGATGGCTCAGTCAGTTAAGTGTCTGCCTTCGACTCAGGTCATGATCCCACGACCCTAGGATTGAGTCCCGCATTAGGCTCCTTGCTCAGCGGGGAGCCTGCTTCTCCCTCTGTCTGCTGCTCCCCCTGCTTGTGCGCTTTCTCTCTCTCTGAAAAATAAATAAAATCTTTTAAAAAAAAATAAAATAGGGAGGGGTGGAGGGAGGAGTTAGCCTGGTGATGGGCATTAAAGAGGGCACGTATTGAATGGAGCACTGGGTGTTACATGCAAACAAGGAATCATGGAACACTACGTCAAACACTAATGATGTAATGTATGGTGATTAACATAATAAAATAAAATTAAAAAAATAAAATAAAAAGCAACGGGATTAAATGATAGTATATGATGTATCGTGGCTTATAACACAATGTAACATAGTGCAATATATTTCCCAGTAACAGCACAAACGGAGTTGGAGTGGGAGTAAAGTTGCCATGGGCTAAGAAAGTTCCTGTAAACAGTAAAGTAATAATTACAATAACACACTGTTGGGTTTGTAACATTTTTAAGTCCAATATGTATAAAAGCAATACCACAGAAAGAGGAAAATGGGAATCAAGCTATGTAGCAGCAAAGATACTATAATAACACTAGAATTAAACTACTACAAATCTAAACTTGGTAAGATCTACAGTTGACCCTGAACATGGGTTTGAGCTGGCACAGGTCCACTTACACACGGATCTTTTAAAAGTTAACAGCAAAAGCCACACAACATTTATTTACAACTGCCCACCCCAATCTTCATGGGACCAAACTGAAGGTGACCTGCTGCCTTCTGAGTAGCGGAAGAGGCCAGCTAAGCCTGTCAGCAGCCCCCAGAGAGCCCCAGGACCAGGTAGGGCTGCAGGTCACCACATGTGCTAATGGGGTGGTTGGACTGAGTGTCCAGGGCTGGCAGACAAGAGGCCAGGCCCAAGCTGAGGAATCCACCCAAAGGGTAGGAATGGTGCTGCACAGGAAGCAGGCTTGGACCTCAGGCCCTCTTGGGCCAGGCATAAACTCCTCCCCAAAGCTGTGCCCCAGGCCTGTGGCCTCCCAGATGTCAGTACACTCACACATGGTCACAGCTGTGGATGGCCACAGGCTAGTGGTACACTTCCAGGCAGATGGGCTTCCAGACCATTGTTGCTGCCCATAGGCCTGCCTGGTGGTTGCTGCTCCTGCGCCCAGGCCACCAGGCTGCAGAACCATCAGCATCCGTGGGCCAGGCGCACCTATATGCAGATTTTTTTCAGTAAATACAGGTATGCTACTATAAATGTATTTTTTCTTCCTTATGATTTTTGTATTAACATTTCTTTCCTCTGGCTTACTTTACTGTAAGAATACAGTGCATAATACATACACAAACTATGCGTTCATTGACTGTTTATGTTATCAGTAAAGCTTCCAGTCAAGGGTAAGCTATTAGCAGTTAGGTTTTGGAGAGTCAAAAGTTTATAGGCAGATTTTCAACTGTATGGGGGCCAGTAACCCTAACCCCATGTTGCTCAAGAGTCAATGGTATTTGGCAAACCCTAGAGCAACCACTTAAAAAAAACTGAAAAAAGTAGAGTGAAAAAAAGGTCAGTAATGAAAATTAAGTTCTACATCATAAAATATGTATGGGAAACAGAAAATAAAACAGCAGATATAAATACAACTACATCAGTAACATTAAATGTAAACGGATTAAAGAATCCAATCAAAAGTCAGAAATTGTCAGACCAGATTAAAAAAAAAGATCCACCCATATGTTGTTTATAGCTACAGGGGTTTACAAGGGACATACTTTTGACTCAGAAATAAAAAATGAAAGTAAATGGATAGGAATACCATGCAACAGCAACCACTAGAAAGCTCGAATTGTTATACCACATCAGACAAAATAAACTTAAAAAAAAAATTACCAGAAATGATATTTTATAATGAGAATCAATCCATCAGGAACTTTTAACAATTAAGAACATACACGTTCCAAATAACAGAGCATCAAAACACATGAAGCTTTCCAAAGCCAGTACAAAAAAGGAAATGATAAAGGTGAGAGCAGGAATAAATGAAACAGACTAAAGAAACAATAGAACAGAACAATAAATCCAGGAGCTGGTTTTTTGAAAAGATAAATGGATAAATCATTAGCCCGACTCACCAAGAAAGAGAGGACTCAAATCTGAAATGAAAGAAGAAAAATAATGACCAGCATCACACAAAGGTTTATAAGAGAATAGTGAAAAATTATATCCTGACGAACTGCACAACCTAGTGGTAAATTCCTAGAAACATAAACTGCCATAACTGATTCTGGAAGAAATAGAAAATTTGAACAGACTGATTGCTAGCAATGAAACTGAATCACTAGGGGTGCCTGGGTGGCTCAGTAAGTTTAGTGTCCGACCCCTGATATTGGCTCAGGTCATGATCTCAGGGTTGTGAGATCGAGGCCCAAGTCAGGCTCTGTGATGGGTGTGGAGTCTTAAGATTCTCTCTCCCTCTCCCTTGCACTCCCCCCCCAATCCCCATACTTAAAGAGTTAACACCTATTCTTCTCAAACTATTCCAAAAAACTAGAAGAGAATGGAAAGCTCCCAAATTTATTCCAGGAGGCCAGCATTACCCTGATACCAAAAGCAGATTAAAAACACTACCAAAAAATAAAACTACAGGCCAATATCTCTGGTGAACATAGATGCAAATATCCCCAACAAAATATTAGCACACTGAACGCCAGCAATACATTTAAAAAATCATTCACCAAGATCAAATAGGAGTTATTCCAGAGATTCAAGGATTCAAGAGTGGTTCAATACTCACATATCAATACAGTATATCACATTAACAGAGAAAAGAAGATATAAACCATGGGATCATTTCCATAGATGCAGAAAAACACCTGATATCAAATATAACATCTATTGATAATTAAAAAAAAAAAAACTCAACAAAGTAGATTTAGAGAAAACACACCTCCACACAGTAAAGACCATATGGGGGTACCTGGGTTGCTCAGTGGGTTAAGCATCAAGCCCTGCATTGGGCTCTGTGCTCCGTGTGGAGTCTGCCTGGGATTCTCTCTCTCTCTCCCCGCCCTGTCCCTCCCCTGCTCAAATAAATAAATTTTTAAAAAAATAAAAAATAAAGACATACATGAAAAACCCACAAGTAACATCATACTCAATGATGAAAACCTGAAAGCTTTTCTTCTAAGATCAGGAACAAGACAAGGATGTCCACTCTCACCACTTTTATTCAACATGATACTGGAAGTCCTAGCCACAGCAATCAGACATGAAAAAGAAATAAAAGACATCCAAACTGGTAAAGAAGAAGTAAAACTATTACTGTTTGCAGATGATATGATATTATACATAGAAAACCCTAAAGACTCCACCAAAAAACTATCAGAACTGATAAATGAATTCAGTAAAGTCACAGGACACAAAATTAATATACAGCTATCCATTGTATTTTATACAAGAATAATGAAATAGCAGAAAGAGAATTTTTTTTAAAAGACTTTATTTATTTGACAGAGAGACACACAGAGAGAGGGAACACAAGCAGGGGGAGTGGAAGAGGGTGAAACAGGCTTCCCATGGAGCAGGGAGCCTGATTCGGGGCTTGATGCTAGGACCCTAGGATCATGACCTAAGCAGAAGGCAGATGCTTAAAGACTGAGCCACTCAGGCGCCCCGAAAGAGAATTTTTAAAAAAAAACTCATTTACAGTTGCACCCAACATAATAAAATCCCTAGGAATAAACTTAACCAAGAAGGTGAAAAAATCTGTGCTCTAAACACTATAAAATACTGATGAAAGAAACTGAACATGACCCAGATATTCCACGCTCAAAGACTGAGAAAATCAATATTGTTAAAATGTCCATACTATCCAAAGCAATCTACAGATTTAGTGCAATCCCTATCAAAATACCAATAACGCTGTTCACAGAACTACAACAAATAATACTAAAGTGTGTATGGGATCACAAAAGACCTCAAATAGCCAAAGTAATTTTCATATGGAAGAACAAAACTTCAGGTATTACAATCCCAGATTTCAAGATGTACTACCAAACTGTAGTAATCAAAACAGTATGGTACCGGCACAAAAAAAGAGATATAGATCAGTGGAAAAGAATAGAGAACCCCGAAATAAACCCATGCATATATGGTCAATTAATCTATGACAAAGAAGGCAAGAATATACAATGGGGAAAAGACAGTCTCTTCAAACAGCGTTGGGAGAATTGGACAGCTTCATGCAAAAAATAAAACTGGATCACTTTCTTACACCATGCACAAAAATAAACTCAAAATGGGTTAACGAGGGTTGTAAATGTGAGATCTGAAACGATAAAACTCCTACAAGAAAACATTGGCAAAAATTCTCTGACATTGGCCATAGAAATAGTTGTCTACATATGTCTCCTCAGGCAAGGGAGACAAAACAAAATTAAATTGCTGGGACTATACCAAAATAAATGCACAGTGAAAGAAACCATCAATAAAACAAAAAGGCAACCTAGCAAATAGAAAATATTTACAAATGATATGTCCTATAAGGGATTAATATGCAAAATATATAAAGAACTTATACAACTCAACACCAAAAGAAACCAAATAATCCAATTTAAAAATAAGCAAAGGCCCTGAATAGATATTTTTCTAAAGAAGACATACAAATGGCTGACACAGGAAAAGATGCTCAACACCACTATCAGAAAAATGCAAATCAAAACCACAATGAGATATTCCGTGCCTGTCAAAATGGCTAAAATCAACACAAGAAATAAGTGTTGGCGAGGATGTGCAGTAAAAGGAATCCTTCTGTACTGCTGGTAAGAATGCAAATTGGTGCAACCACTGTGGAAAACAGTATGGAGGTTCCTCAAAAAATTAAAAACAGAATTACCATATGATCCAGTTAATTCCACTACTGGTATTTACCCGAAGAAAACAGAAACACTAATTCAAAAAGATACATGCACCCCTATGTTTACTGCATTATTTACAACAGCCAACATATGAAGCGACCCAAGTGTCCATCCACAGATGGATAAAGAAATTGTGATATATACAAATGTAGGGATCCGAAGGGGTACATGCACCCCGATGTTTATAGCAGCAATGCCCACAATAGCCAAACTGTGGAAAGAGCCAAGATGTCCATCGACAGATGAATGGATAAAGATGTGGTATATATACACAATGGAATATTATGCAGCCATCAAAAGGAATGAGACCTTGCCATTTGCAACAACGTGGATGGAACTGGAGGGTGTTATGCTGAGTGAAATAATCAGAGAAAGACATGTATCATATGACCTCACTGATATGAGGAATTCTTAATCTCAGGAAACAAACTGAGGGTTGCTGGAGTGGTGGGGGGTGGGAGGGATTGGGTGGCTGGGTGATAGACATTGGGTAGGGTATGTGCTATGGTGAGCACTGTGAATTGTACAAGACTGATGAATCACGGATCTGTACTTCTGAAACAAATAATGCAATATATGTTAAGAAAAAAAAAGAAGAAGATAGCAGGAGGGGAAGAATGAAGGGGAGTAAGTCGGAGGGGGAGACGGACCATTAGAAATGATGGACTCTGAAAAACAAACTGAGGGTTCTAGAGGGGAGGGGGGTGGGGAGATGGGTTAGCCTGGTGATGGGTATTAAAGAGGGCACATTCTGTGTGGAGCACTGGGTGTTATGCACAAACAATGAATCATGGAACACTACATCAAAAACTAATGATGTAATGTATGGTGATTAACATAATAAAAAATTATTAAAAAAAAGAAATTGTGATATATATATATATGTGTGTATGTGTGTGTGTATCCACACACACACACAGTATTACTCAGCCATTAAAAAGAATGAGATCTTGTCATTTGCAACATGATGAACCTAGGATGTAATGCAAAGTGAAATAAGTTAAACAGTGAAAGACAAATACATATGATTTCACTCATATGTACAGTTTTAAAGACCAAAAAAAAAGACAGAAAGATAAATAACAGACTGTTAAACACAGAGAAAAAACTCGTGGTGGCCAGAGGGGAGATGGGTGAGGGGATGGGTGAAACATATAAATGGGATTTAGAATGCATTATCCTGGTGAGTACTGAGTACTGTATAGAATTGTACAATCATACTGTACATGTGAAACTAACACTGCGTACAACTAAATAACACTGTGTGCTAATTATACTTCAATTAAAAAATAAAAAGGTGTTGTAAAAAACATTTTTTAAAACACAAGCCTTTTAATACATGACAGAAATAAAAAAGATAGACAATTCAACAGTAAAAGTAAAGACTTCAATACTCTACTTTCAATAATGAGTAAAACTAGACTGAAGATCAATAAGGAAATAGATGACATGAACACTATTAACCAACCACATCCAACAGACTTCTATAGAACACTCCATCCAACAACAGAATATACATTCTCAACTGCATACGGAACATTTTCCAGCAGACCAAACACTAGGCTATAAAACAAATCTCAAAAAATTTAAAAGCACAAAAATAATTCAAAATATGTTCTCCAGCCACAATGAAATGAAATCAGAAATAACAGGAGGAAATCTGGCAAACTCACAAATATGTGGAAATTAACACACTCATGAATGAATAACCAGTGAATTGAAGAAATCAAAAGAGAAATCAGAAAATACTCTGAGGGACGTCTGGGTGGCTCGGTCGGTTAAGCAGCTGCTTTCGGCTCAGGTCATGATCCCAGACTCCTGGGATCGAGCCCCACGTCGGGCTCCCTGCTCACTGGAGAGCCTGCTTCTCCCTCTCCCTCTGCCTGCCTCTCTGCCTACTTGTACTCTCTCTCTGTCAAATAAATAGATAGATAGATAGATAGATAGAGAGAGAGATAGATAGATAGATAGATAAATAGAAAAGAAAATACTTTGAGATGAATGAAAATGAAGATACAGCATACCAAAGCCTAGGGTATAGAGTCAAAGCAGTGTTCAGAGAAAAACATAGCTGTAAATGTCTATATTAAGAAAGACCTCAAATCCGTAACATAACCATGCATATATGCACCTTAAGACACTAGAAAAATAATAGCAAATTAAACTCAAAGCCAGCAGAAGAAATGACATTAGAGGAAAAAGTAATAAAATAGAAAATAAAAAGATAAAGAGAAAAAACCTATGAGACCAAAAAATTCGTTCTTTCAAAAGATCAACAAACCTTTAGTCACTTTGACCTAGAAAAAGAGAAGATTCAAATTACTAGAATCAGAAACAAAAGAGAAAACGTTACTGCCAACTTTACAGAAACAAAAAGGATCATGAATAGTACACCAACAAATTAGATAACTTAAATGAAATGTACAAATAGAAAGACAAGCTACAAAAATGACAAAAGAAAATACAAAAATGACAAAAGAAATAATCTGAATAAACCTATATGAGGCAAAACCAGTAAAAAGAAAAAGAAAAAAGAAAAAACTACCCACAGTTAAAAGCCCAAGCTTAGGGATGCCTGGGTGGCTCAGTTGGAAAAGCATCTGCCTTCAGCTCAGGTCATGATCCCAGGGTCCTGGGATAGAGTCCAACATTGGGGTCCCTGCTTCTCCCTCTGCCTGCTGCTCCCCCTGCTGTGCGCACCCACTCTCTCTCTCTCTCCCTGACAAATAAAATCTTAATTAAAAAAAAAAAAGTAAAACCCAAGCCTAAATAGTTTCTCCACTAAATTCTACCAAAGAATTAATACCAATTCTTCACAAATTTTTCCAAAAAAAGGGAAGAAACACTTTCCAACACATTTTATGAGGCCAATATTATCCTGATAACCAAAACTAGACAAAGATATCACAAGAAAACAAAACTACAGACTCTTATGAACATGGATGTAAAAGTCCTCAACAAAATACTAGCAAACTGAATCTGGCAATATATGAAAAGAATTATACAGCATGACCAAGGTAGGACTTACCCTAGCAACGCAAAGTTGGTTTAACATCAAAAAATCAATTAATGCAATACATCACATGAATAGAATGAAAGACAAAAATCACATGACCAACTCAATAGATATAGAAAAAGCATTTGAGAATATCCAACACCCTTTCATGATTAAAAACAAAAACCAAACAACCACTCAATAAACTAGGAATGGAACATAAGTGCCTTATATAAAGGGCATCTACAAAAAAACCAGTTAACATCATACTTAATGGTGATGAAGTAGTAGATGGTTTCCCTTTAAGGTTAGGAACAAGGCAAGGATGTCCACTCTTTTGCCATTTCAATTCTAAACTGTCATGGAGGTTCTACCCAGGGCAATTAAGCAAAAAAAAGAAGTAAAAAGCATCTAGATTGTAAAGGAGGAAGTAAAACTCCTTATTTGCATGATGTGATCTCGTATATTAAAAATCCTAAGGAAGCTACTAAAAAACTATTAGAATGAGTTCAGCAAGGTTGCAGGATACAAGATCAATATAAAAAAAAACCAATTTAATTTCTATACAGTTGTAATGAACAATTCAAAAATAAGAAAACAATTCCAGTCGTAATAGTATCCTAAAACTAAAATTAATCAAAGAAATGTAAAATCTATACTCTGAAGTGGATTGTAGAATTCATATGCAATTCCAAGAAAGCCAGAATATAGAAAATAATCCTCAAAAAAGAATAAACTAGAGGACTTATACTTCCTCATTTCAAAATTACTACAAAGCAACAGTAATCAAGACACTACGGTACCAGTACCAGGATAAACATATAGATCAACAGAACAGAAATCAAAGACCAGAAATAAACCCATATATCTATAGTCAACTGCTTTTTAACAAGGTGTCAAGACCACTGAATTGGCAAAGAACACTTCTCAACAAATGGTGCTGTAACAATTGGATAGCCGCACACCAAAGAATAAGTTGGACCTTAACCTCACACCATATGCAAAACTTTATTCAAAATGGATCATACACCCACATTTAAGAGTTAGAAGTATAAAGCTCTAGGTAGAAAACACAAGCATAAATCTTCATGACTTTGGATTTGGCAAATGGATTTTCAGATGTGACACCAGAAGCACAAGCAACTAAAGAAAAAATAAATTAGATTTCATCACCAAAATTAAGAACTTCTTGCTTCAAAAGACACTGTCAAGAAAGTAGAAAGACAACCCAAAATAGGCAAAAAAAAAACCATTTGAAAGTCATATATCTTTTAAGGGCCTCGTATTCAGAATACATACATTTAAAAAACTCTTCCAGGTCAATCAAAGGACAACCCAATTTAAAAACAGGCAAAGAATATGAATAGACACTTCTCCAAAAGAGATATACAAATGGCCAATAAGCACATGAAAAAAGATGCTCAGTATAATTTAGACCTAAGAGAAATGTAAATAAAAACTACAATGAGATATCAACTTCACACCCATTAGGATGGCGAAAATAAAGTCAGGTAACAAGTGTTAGTGAGGATGTGGAGAAACTAAAACCCTGAAACCCTGCTGGTGGGAATTAAAATGCTGCAGCCACTTAGGAAAACAGTCTGGCAGTTCCTCAAATAAACACAGAGTTACCCTATAATCCAGAATTCCCACTTCTAGGTATATACCTAGTAAATGAAAACATGTCCACACAGAAACCTGTATGTGAATGTAGCACCATTACTCATACCAGTCAAAAGGTGGAAACAACCCAAAGTCCAGCAACACACAAATGGATAAACAAAATGTGGTATATCCACACAATGAAGCATTATTTAGCCATAAAAAAGGAAGTACTGATACATGCTATGTATCATGGACGTACCTTGAAAACATAATTTTTTTTGTTTGTTTTTAAGATTTTATGTATTTATTTGACAGAGACACACCAAGAGAGGAACACAAGCGGGGGAGTGGGAGAGGAGAAGGAGGCTTCCCGCAGAGCAGGGAGCCCGATGCAGGGCTCTATCCCAGGATCCCAAGATCATGACCTGAGCCAAAGGCAGACACCCAACGACTGAGCCACCCTGGCACCCCTGAAAACAAAATGTTAAGTGAAAGAAGCCACCCAGAAAAAAACACAGACTATATGATTCCATTCACATGAAAGTCACAATAGAGAAATCTAGAGAGACAGAAAGTAAACTAGTGGTTGCTTAGGGATATGAGTGGCAGGGGATAGTGGGTTGGTAGCTACAGGGTACAGGTTTCCTTCTGAGGTGATGAAAATGTTCTAAAACTGACTGTGGCGATGGTTGCCCACATCCATGAATATACAAAAAACCCTTTAATTATAAACTTTAAATGGGTGAATTGTATGGTACATGAATCATATATCTCAATAAAGCTATCTAAAAATGTAGTAGCCATCTCCCCCAAAATTATACTGAGCAAAACTGAATGCAGAATCAGGAACCAACAGCCTCCTTGTTCATTACCGTCCCTCCTCCCCTCCTCAGATTTGTGCCAGTTATAAAAAAAAAGTACTCAATCAAATAGAAGGAAGAGAGAAAAAAAAGAGTAGGAAACCTGGATTTCACTACATAAAAACAGAGCACTATCTTACACTACACAATATTACCAAAAGTTAGACACAAATATATCCCCACTTTTACTTGGACATACAAACTCCTTGAAACTTAACTTAGCAATAACATTCTGAAATATCAAGAGTCTGTACAAAGCAATGTTTGAAGCACTTAACTCGTATTAACTGATTTAATTCACACAACTACCCTGTGGGGCATATACACCACTGATCTTCATTATTCATGACTTCTATTATTTGGTAATTCACCTACTTACTAAAAATTTTTTGGTAACCCTCAAATCAATATTTGCAGCACTCCCACAGTCATTCACAAACATGAGAAGAGCAGTGAAAAATTTGAGTCCACCAACATGAACATTCCCAGCTGAAGTCAAACAAGACGACACTGCCTTGTTTCAGCTCTCACACAGAAATAACCAGAGAATAGAGACTGTAGAGAGCAGTGCAGTATAATGCAAGAAGCGCTAGTTCTTCAGAGTTTAGGAGAGTTTAAGGCATTTTTTTTAAAGATTTTTATTTATTTATTTGACAGAGAGAGACGCAGAGAGAGGACAAACAGGAGGAGGAGAAGGTAGAGGGAGAGCGAGAAGTAGGCTCCCTGCTCAGCAGAGACCCAGACATGGGGCTTTCGATCCCAGGACCCTGGGATCATGACCTGAGTCTAAGGCAGATGCTTAACCGACTGAGCCAACCACGCGCGCCAAGGCATTTTTCTTAAGAATGCAAAGCTAATGAATGGAGGCCTATATAAGCCAAGGACACAAAGTGAAAAACTGATGATTGAATGAATAAAGAGTAGTTAAATCAAAAGAAAAAATAAAATGAAATCATAAAAAATACTCAATCCAAAAGAAGTAGAAATGGAAACAATGAACAGATGAAACAGAAACCAGCTGATAAATTTAAATCTAACCATACCAATACTCATGTGAAATGTAAATGTCCTTAATGTCCTGCTTACAAAGTGGAGACTAGGAAAACAGTCTGGCAGTTCCTCAAAAGGTAAGCAGAATTACCACAAGATCCAGCAATTCCACTAGGCATACACCCCAAGAGCTGAAAGCAGGGACCACTCATAGGTATATACCCTAAGCATTGATATGAATATGGATAATTATACACCAATGTTTACAGCAGCATTATTCACAATAGTCAAAAGGTAAAAATAACCCAAGTGTCCAAACAAAATGTGACATATATATACACACACACAAAATGGGATATTATTAGCCTTAAAAAGGAATGAAATTCTGATACATGCAAACATGGTAAGTCTTGAAAACATTATGCTAAATGATAATCCAGACACAAAATGACAAATATACGATTCCACTTACATTATGTAACTAAAACAAGCAAATTCACAAGACAGAAAGTAGGAGAGGAGGGAGCACAGAGAATTATTGTTTAATGCGTAGAGTTTGGGACGATGAAGAAGTTCTACAAATGAATAACGGTAATGGTTTCACAATACTGTTGAGTACTTAATGACACTGAATTCTACACTTAAAAAATAATATGGAAAATTTCATATTATGTGTTTTTTGCCACAATAAAAAAGGGAAGAGATCATCAAACAGTATACAAAAACAAGACCCAACTCTCTGATGCCTATAAAAACACACACTCTATATATATAAAAACACAAAAAGAAATAGACCTAGTCAGAAGATCTATCTTAACATTGAACAAAACAGATTTCAGAACAAAGGCGCAGAGATACCAGGGATAAAAAAGATAATTTTTAAAAAGATTTTATTTGAGAGAGAGAGAGGGAAAGCATGAGTGGGAGAGGGGCAGAGGAAGAGGCAGAGAATCACAAGCAGACGAGGCAGGGCTCAATGCCACAATCAAGATCACGACCTGAGCTGAAACCAAGAGTCGGATGCTCAACTGAGTCGCCCAGGAGTCCCCCAAAAGTTAATTTTTCAACGATAAAGGAGCATTTTCTTCAAGAAGACATAATAATCCTAAGCATTTATGCACCTTATAAAAGAGCTACATAATGCAAGGAGCAAACACCAACAAAACTGAAACAAAAAACAGATGTGGCCAAATAATTATATAATAGATTTCCATACCCCTAACAGTAATTGATAGAAAAAACAAAATTAGTAAGTGTTGTTCAACTCTTCTATGTCTTATCAACCAGCATGATAACATTTATAAAACACTCCACCCAACAGCAGAACTTCTATCTCTTTTAAGGCAAAACGACATTTACCAACTCCATATTCTGGGCCATAAAACAAATCAGGTAAACTTTAAAAAGATTCAAATTATGCAGAGTATGTTCTCTGATAGTGAACTAAATTAGAAATCAGTAAGAGAAAAAAGTCTAAAATCCCCAATATTTGAAAATTAAGTTAAGTTATAAATAACCAAAGGGCCAAAGAAGTCAAAAAGTCTATTAGAAAGTATCTGTTACTGAATAAAAATTGAAAACACAACATGTCAATATTTGTGGGATGTAACTGACACAGTAGTAGCAGGTACTCCAAAACTACATGAGAAGAAACAATGTATCAAAGCAATGACCTCAGCTGCCATCTTAAGAAATGAGGACAAGAAAAGCAGCTAAACCCTGGGTGAGCTTAAAAGAAATAAGTAACAAAAGTAAGGGCAGAAATCAATAAAAAGCAGAAGAAACAACAGGAAAAAAAGATGAATGAAATCAAAAGCTAGTTCTTTGAGATCACTCTAGCCAGACTCATAATGAAACAAAAAAGAAAAATTAGTATCAGGAATGAGAAAGATAACATCACTACATTTTCTATGGAAAGCAAAAGGATAGTAAGGAATCCTATGAACAACTGTATGTCAACAAATTTGACTACCTAGATGAAATAGATAAAAATCAAAACACACAAACTCCTTAAAAAAAAAAAGATAATCTCAATAGTTCTATGTTCACTTAAACTGATTTTGTTGGGGCGCCTGGGTGGCTCAGACGGTTAAGCATCTGCCTTCGGCTCAGGTCATCTTCTCCCTCTCCATCTGCCTGCCGGTCCCCCTGCTTGTACGCTCTCTCTGTCAAAAAATAAAAATCTTTAAAAAAAAAAAAACAATTTGTAGCTAAAGATTCTCAAAAAACTTTAGGTTTAGATGGCTCACTGGTGAATTCTACCAAATACTTAAGGAAGAAATAAAACCAATTCTACCAAGAGTTTCCCAGAAAACTGAAGAGGGCATACACAACACAACTCAATCTGACATCAAAATTACTCTGATACCAAAAGTGGACAAACACCTAAGAACACTGGAAGACAAATATCCTTTCTGAGCATAAAGGTAAAAACTGTCAAGAAAACTTTAGTAAATTGAATCTAACAATACATAAAAATAATATACCATGATCAAGTGGGATTTAGCCAAGGAATGCAAGGTGGTTTAACAATTAAAAAAAAAAATCAATGTAAGGGCACCTGGATGGCTCCGGCAGTTAAGCAGCTGACTCTTGATTTTGGTTCAGGTCATAATCTGATGGTTGTGAGATGGAGCCCCACGTTGGACTCTGCACTAGGCATGAAGCCTGCTTAGGATTCCTTCTCTCCCTCTGCTCCCGCCCCCCTTTCTCCCTCTCCCTCTCTTAAAAAACGGGGGGGGGGGGGGGGGCAAAAGATCTGAACAGACATCTCACTCAAGAAGATATATGGAAGGCAAATAAGCACCCAGAAAGATGCTCCACATCATTTGTCATTAGGGAAATGTAAATTAAAACCAAGAGATAAAACTACATTGGAAGGACTAAAACTGAAAAAACTAACCATACCAGGTGTTGACAAAGAAACAGAGCAACTAGAACTCTCATAAACTACTAGTGGCAATGCAATGCAAAATTGCACAACCACTTGGGAAAACAGTCTGGTAATATTTCCTTTTGAAATTACCACACATCTACCATACAATTCATTTTACTCCTAGGTATATTCTCCAAAGAAATAAAAGCATACATCCACACAAAGGCTTGGACACCAATGTTCATAATTGTTTTTTGGTTTTTTGATGGTCCAAACTGGAAGCAATCCAAATGTTCCTTAATCAGATGAACGAATAAACAAAACGTAATATATGTACAACATAGAACTACTCAAAAATAAAAAGAAACAAACTGCTGCTACACGTAACATGAATAAACTTCAAAATAATTATTCTGAATGAAAGTAATTGAACCACGTTAAAAAAAAAAGAGTGCCTACTATGTAATTCCATTTATACACAATCATAGAAAATAAAAACTTATCTATACATTCAGAAATATACCAGCGGTTGATTAAAGATAGGCAACAGGGTGGAGCTTTAAGGAGAAATAACAAAAGGGCAGATGGAATGTTTTAGAGTATTGTTTATTATCTCGATTGTGGTGATGGTTTCATGGATGTACACATATGTCCGTATCTATTAAATTGTACACTTAAAATATGTACAGTTTGAGTCAGGTCAATTACATCTCAATAAAGCTGCAAAAGGGGAGGGGGGAAGGGAGAACAGAGAAAAATGAAAAATAAATCAATCAGAGGCCCGGTATCCAGAATTCAGAGGGCAGAGAAAAAGGTCAGGAAAAAAATCAAAGAACATTCTCTAGAACTGAAGAAATCAAGTTTCCAGACTCAGTCAGCCTAGTACTAATCAAAATGAATTTAAATTTTTAAAAAACCTATACCTAAGTACATAATCATGAAAGCTTACACTACCAAGGATATAAAGATCTTTAAAAAATTCAGAAAGAAAAATAGATCAACTACAAAAGAATGAAAGCAGAAGAACACAGAAATTAAGCGCATGGTCTTCCACTGGCTCTGACATTGGCTGAGTGGCCTTAAGTATATTACTTAACCCCTCTGTGCTTCAGTTTTCTCATCTATAATAATAATCATACGGTTATGAAGAATTAATAAATCTGTAAAGTGCCTAGAACAACACTCGGTACATGTTAAACACTACGTAAGTGTGTTGGTTAAATAAATAAATCACATTGACATTCAACTTCTCATCACCACCACTGGATGACAGAAGTCAAAAGAACAACGCTTTCAAAGTTTTAAGGGAAATATATTTTCAAACTCAAAATATGTTTAGCTAATGATCATTCATGTGCACAAGGCTACAACGGACTCAGAAAACTCATATCCTACACAGCACTTCTTAAGAATTCGACTGAAAATAAAAACCAAGGATTTAAGCCAAGAAAGATGATCAGAACACAGTACCTCCAACTGAAGAAAGAAACTGTTAAAAATCTCAAACAGCTTTCCAGCAACCCTAAATAACCAGGTGTGACAGCAATAGAAGTAAAAAACCTCAAGAAGCAGTCTCCAAGAAGAAAGAGGACTTAATAGGCTGAGACAAGTGGGAGTTTGGACTGGGAACGACCTAAAGAGGGAAAGAGAAAAGCAACACCAAGAAAAAGACAAAAGCAGCACATAACCTGAATCGGCATAGTGACAATAACTGACAATACTATTTGATTTTTTCAGCTTTTATTATTTTTTTAAAGATTTTATTTATTTGAGAGAGACAGAACAAGCGGGGGGGTGGCAGCAGAGGGACAAGCAGACTCCCCGGTAAGCACGTATTCCCAACTCGGGGCTTGATCCCAGGACCCCACGATCATGACCTGAGCTGAAATCAGACGCTTAACTGACTGAGCCGCCCATGTGCCCCTAATTTTTTTAGGTTTTTAAAACAAATCAGTATTGCCAACGCCCACACAATTTAATTTTGGATGCCAACAAGGGAAAAGTGTTGCTGACAAACTGAGGTGAAGAGTAAGGGCAGCGGGAGTAGAAAAGCTAATACCTAAGCTTCGACAGTGAAAAGTCAAGGGATCTTTATATAGAAGATACAATAAAAAATAAAGCCACATAAAAATTATCAACTTTACCCTTAGAAGAAATAAAGATAGCGAAGTACTATTATTAGGAGGATTGGTGTGTGTGTGTGGGGGGGGAGATTGCATGAGCGACTAAGTCCTCTTCTATCATAGCTAGAAATCCACAACTAGACCCAAAACCAATAAATCAGGAATAAGCATGATATTCAGAAATAGAACCAAAACAGAAATGGTTATCACTAGAAAGTAAAAATGGAATGAGATGCACGTTAAATCTGATAAAAGTTTTAAAAAACAAAGGAAACGAGCATTCAGTTTAACAGTTTCTCTTTCAGAAAAAAACAAGGAATACTGGGAATACCATCAAAACAAGGCTTTCAATTCCCCCCTTGGATAGCAAATAAACAAAAATCAAGATCCCACCACCTTTACCAAAAGAAACTAAGTTTTCACAGTGACGGCTGGGCACTTCCTTCAAAAACGAAGGGGTGGGAGGCAAGATGTGACCCTGAACCTTCCCAATCTAAAAATTCTAATTAAGAGTACAAAATCGACCTCGGACTGGAAACACGGAAACGATAAATACAAAACTGAAGAATGGACAAAAGTCTATACATGTATTAACAAACTAACAACAAAATGTATTGTTCGAGTGCATCCAGGAATTCCGAAAATTTTAACAAGCAAGCTGTCCAACAGTAGGGGACCTAGACAAGGGGGCACTTATCAGACTTCTATCTTGCCCTAGACAGCTGCTTTTGCCGTCGAATCTAACTACAGCAACAAATGGCCTCTCGCACTGGGGTAAACAACAAAAAAAGCTCGCCGCCGGGTATTACTTTACAAGGTTGTTAAGTCCAGGATCAGCATCTGAGCAGTCCTAACCAGCTAACTCTGTGGACGGGCCGGGAATGGTTCAAAAGCCTAACACTCTTCCGAAACCCAAACGCGCGGCGCCGGGAGGAAACAAAGCCGTGGGCGGGGCCTTCCGGTCCCGGAAAAAGCGGGCCAGGGAGGAACAACCCTCAAGCGAGTTCGTACACCTCTCGGCCCTCGCCCCGCCCCGCCCGCTTTCCCGGGCCCCGACTCCGGGTGCCGGCGCCCAACCGCGTGTCAGACCGCCGCTATCCGCGGGCCGACAGGGCGGAGCGGGACCCAGCACGGTGACCCCGGGGCAGGCGGCGGGCGCCGAGGGCCGCGGCCTAAACGCGCCTGAGCACTGGGCTTTAGCCGGGCGGCCGTCAGGCGCCTCCTCACCTTCTCTTCCACGCAGTTGACAATGATGGACGGGTACTTGCGGCTGAGCCAGCGAAAGAAAGCCGGGACTCCCATTGCGGCTGCCCAGCTGGAGGAAGCGGCCCGACCGGCTGACGAACGTAACCAGAGAGACGAGCAGGAGCGGCGGCCGCGGGCACCGGCACTTCCTCCCACGTGCGCGCCGGCGACGGGAAGTGACGTCACGACTGCGCCGCCGGGGACGTCGACCGGCCGAGGGGCGGGGGCGGGGTTCTGCTGCGGACGGAGTGGGGCGGGCTGGCGGGGCCTGGCATGTGGTGCTCGTTGTAGGTGGGGCCAGACGCAGAGTCCGTGCTCCTGCGCGTCTGAGTCGTGTGGGTCCCCGGGATATGCCTTTGCCGCAGCTTTGCCGGGGTAGCGGAATCCCGGCGCTCCGCAGGTCCCCGGGGAGCTCTTTGTGGGTTTATCACTGTTTCTCACCTGTCTCAATTCACAAAATCAGAGCATGTTTAGAATGGGTTTAGCCACTCGTTAGCTCTGTTTCCTGGTTGCTCCCGGTTTTGTGGCACTGTACGTATCTAGTCTATTAAAAGGAGTACTTTTAAATATTTTGCCCTCACGATGTTTGGTTTGCATAACGAGTTCACTCTAAATACTTAAAAGATGGAATCTAGCCGGCGTTTAGCATTTAATGCAAATTTCCAGCTACATTTATGAGTATAATTGCCGATGTCTAGCGGGTTTTTTGAGCGTTTACGATGTGTGAAAGCATTGGCTAAGGGATTATCTCATTTAATCGTCACTTGAGCCTTCAGGTACCATTACATCTTTATGTAACATATGAGAAAGTCAAGTTGTAGGGGGATTTGGTCACTTGTTTATTCACACAGCTTGTGTTTCAGTCCAACTAAAGATCATTGAATCCTCTATCCTTGCACTAAAAGGATACTTTTATCCTTTGTTTCGTGGTGGCTTCAAATATATTTTTCCAGAGTATAAAAATACCTCCTCTCAGAGGAGGTGTTTATGTCCATTTGCTCAAGCTTGGAAGTCTCTCTCCCTGGAATCCCTTCTTGGCTTGACAGATCACACTCAATCCTAAAGGCTCACCTCAAGAGGCTTTTGAAGTATTTCTCCTTGCTACCTGGCATGCAATATTCATTGCCCCCTCCTCTGTGATCTGATGCCATTTTGCTTCAACTTGTGGAAATTAGAGAAATTGTTATCCAATATTTTACTTAAGAGCAGCTGAAATTATTTTTTTAAATTTTTATTGTTATGTTAATCACCATACATTACATCTTTAGTTTTTGATGTGGTGTTCCATGATTCATTGTTTGTGTATAACACCCAGTGCTCCATGAAGAACGTGCCCTCTTTAATACCCTTCAGCAGGCTAACCCATCCTCCCACCCCCCCTCCCCTCTAGAACCCTCAGTTTGTTTTTCGGAGTCCATTGTCTCTCATGGTTCGTCTCCTCCTCCGATTTCCCCCTAAGGGCAGCTGAAATTATTAATGTCTATGGTGAAATCCCTCATTTCTCCTGGAAACAGCTCCTCCTCCTCAAGTATTTGGTTTCCTTGGGAGGTGCTGTGTTCTTATATGAACACACACACATCATATGGGTGGATGGACAGCTGGGTAAGTTAGGCCACTGAGAGTCCTTGCCCAGCATTTTTGAACTTTGAACCATAAGGAAGCTAAGGTACCCCTCCCAGATGGTCGAAACCTGAAAGATAAGAATGGGATTTGTTTCCAGTCTGCAAAGAAAGAAGTTTTTAGTTCCCGTTTTTTTTAAAAGGGTTTTTTTTTTTTAAGATTTTTTATTTATTTATCTGTGAGAGAGAGAGAGACAGAATGAGAGAAAGAACACAAGTGGGTGAGGAGCAGGAAGAGAAGCAGACTCCCCTCCGAGCAGGGAGCCACCATGGGGCTCGATTCCGGTACTCCAGGATCATGACCCAAGCTGAAGGCAGACACCTAACCGACTAAGCCACCCAGGCGCCTCCCAGTGATTTTTGAGTACAGCTAAATCCCTCTTCCTGCAGTTTGGTTGCTAAACCTGTCTAATTCCATGAACCAATAAATTCTTTTGCCCTAAGCTGGTTTGGGCTTAGTTCCTATCCCTTGCAAAGGAAACAGGACAAACAAACCAGTAATGGCATTTGAGAAGTACACAACTAATTCACTGGATGCTAAAATTGCTTTGCATGAAAGAGGAACAAAAATTGACATTTTGAGCAGAAAAAAGGAGGGTAAAAGGCAGAAAGGAGAGGGAACCAGAAATGTGGGAGGAGAATATGAGCTGTGTTCTGAGATACCTTTCTCAGCCCAGGGTTTCCAGTAAAATCTAACAAACTCAGGCTAGGTGTCAGTTTTGTTTAGTTTTGTTTAAATCAAAAAAGAGGATGAGTCTCTTGTTGGGGTCACTGTTGTCTAAGACCGTAGGGCTGGGCAACATAGTAGAGCTCTAGAAGCAGAAGTGAGGAGAATTTATAAGCATTGGAAATAAAACATTTTTGCCTAGACTTGTGGGCAGAGAAAGGCCTCCAGCTGACATCTGGATTATATTAGTGTGAAGAATAATATGAAATATATAGAAACCAGTGTTTTTAAACATTCATAAATTTATGTTAGGGTTCTATCAACATTGTAATTATAGAAAAGAATCTTTGAGAAATTTTTGCCTACTATTTATCTCTGGATTACCAAGTGCTTCCTTTCCCTCATTGTCTTTATAGAATTCATTGTGAATAACATGATATGTTTGAAATAATAGTTGTGATGGTTAATTTTATGTGTCAGTTTGACTAGGCCACAGAATGCCCAGATATTTGGTAAAATTTTATTCTGGGTCTTTTTGTGAGGGTGTTTGCATATGAAATTAGCATCTAAATTGGTAGAGTAAAGCAGATTGTCCTCCATAATGTGAGTAGGCCTCATCAAATCAGTTGAAGGCCTGAATAGAACAAAAAGACCAGCCTCCCTGAGCAAGAGGGATTTCACCAGCAGACTGCTTTCAGATTCCATCTGCACCATCCGCTTTCCTGGGTCTCCACGCTGCCAGCCTTTGGACTGGAACTGCACCCCCCTCCCCCACACTGTCCTAGGTCCTGGGTTATCCAACTCACACTGCAGATTTGGACTCAACAGTCCCCCTAATTGCATGAGCCAATTCCTTATTTTGTATATATATACATATACATATGTATATATATATATATATATATACATATATATATGTATTTCTATTTCTCTGGAGAACCTTCACTAATACAGATTCTGGTACCAGGAGTGGTTCTAGAGGACTAGAATCTTAAGGATGAATTTTCTGAATTGGTTTTGGGGCTTCTGGAATTGGCTGTCTAATCTGATTAGATTTAAAGACACTAATGACTGTTTCCCGTAGTAAAGAGAGCACTGATAGTCCACAGCATGACCTGGCAAAATATCACCATTGGGTATCCTAATCAACCTAATCAACTTGTAAGAAGCAAGGATCTGGGTGACCGTGTATATGGTACTTCAAACATTTTTGTCAAACCAAAAAATAGATAATGAGATTGGCTGATTTCCCCTAACATCACCGAGCAAAGTAGGGAAGAAAAGGATGAGCTCAGGGATTCAATTTCCCAACTCAAGCATCACATAAATGACCTAATAGTGTCTATCTGCCCTGGAAGAGACCTTTATCACCTACAGCAGGGCTGAGATTGCTGAGAGCCAAACTCAGAACCTCATTGTGGAAGTGGCTGACCTTCAACACACATTGAATTCTCAGCCTCACAGGGTGTCTCCAATTAAGGTAAAGGCACTGATTGGGAAGGAATGAGATCCTGGAAATTGGAATGGGGACATGGAGAAAACTGATGGAGTTGGGGGCCTTAAGACTGCTAATTCCGATTTGTCTTTGCCAGTAGAAACAGCCTCTCTATTCCCACCTGTGGGGATTTAATCTGTATTACCTCCAGAAAGTGTAATGGCTTCTCCTCTGGCAGTTGCCCTGAAAGAATACTGATTCTCCCAGGACCTACTCTCACCACCCCTCTTTGCTTCTAGGCAATGTCTTAGTCTGTTTGGGCTGTCATAACAAAATACCATAGACTGGATGGTTTATAAACACTAAAACTGATTTCTCACAGCTCTGGAAGTTGGGAAGTCCAAGATCAAGGAGCTAGCAGGTTCAGTGTCTGGTGAGGACCTGCTTCCTCATTG
The DNA here is from genome assembly GCF_009762305.2 of Zalophus californianus. NCBI lineage: Eukaryota > Metazoa > Chordata > Mammalia > Carnivora > Otariidae > Zalophus > Zalophus californianus. The sequence continues at coordinate 93,656,666 of NC_045602.1, forward strand.
ACAGTCCTCTTCTCACTGTAAGAAGAGGTGAGGGATCTCTTTAAGGTCTCTTTTATAAGGGCACTAATCCCATTCATGAGTAGCCACACTTCCCAAAGGCCCCGCCTCCTAATATCATCACCTTGGGGGTTAGGATTTCAACAGAAATTTGTGAGGAGCACAAACATTCATTCTATCTATAGCAACCTGTAATTAAACGCAAGTCCTAGCAGGCCACTAAAAGTGAAGTGCAAAATGTGACCCATGAGGTGCACTACCTTCCAAAAGAACTGCTTGAGTTTTCTAATTTATAGAGACAGAAATCCAGAGAGTATGTATAGGAATGGATATTAAGTGTGTGAAATAATGGTAGAAGAAACCTCAAGTTGGGTCAGGCCACATTTATTGAGATGGGCACACTGAGCAGGGATTCTGTATTGAATGTTGCAGCTCAGGGGAGGGGTGTTAAAAAGGACTCTGACAGTTTGTTTGGTTGGCTAAAACATGGATAAAAAGATGGCCCACTGTAAGTGAGTTAGAAATACTGGACCTGCTTTGGTTTAATGTAAAAGAAGAGAAAACTCAGGCCTGGTTTACAGATCGTTCTGCCTAATATGCAAGCACCACCCAACAGTGGACAGCTGCAGCACTACAGCCCCTTTCTGAGACATCCTGAAGGACATTGGTGAAGGGAATCCTTCCAGCGGGCAGAACTTTGAGCAGTACACCTGGCTGTTCATTTTGCTTGGAAGGAGAAATGGCAGATGTGCAATTATATACTGATTCATGGACTGTGGCCAATGGTTTTGCTGGGATCAAGGACTTGGAAGGAACACAAATTGAAAATTGGTGAAAAGGAAGTCTGGGGAACAGGTATGTGAATTGATCTCTCTGAGTTGATGAAAAACATGAAGATATTTGTGTGCCATGTCAATGCCCACCAAAGGGTGACCTCAGCAAGGGAGGATTTCAATAATCATTTGGCTAGGATGACCCATTCTGTAGAAAACAGCCTCTTTCAAAGCCATCACTTTCATTGCCCAGTGGGCTCATGAACAAAGTGGCAAATGGAGGCAGGGATGGAGGTTATGCATGGACTCAGCAACATGGACTTCCACTCTCCAAAGTCAACCTGGCTACAGCTGTGCTGAGTGCCCAATTTGCCAGCAGCAGAGACCAGCACAGAGTCCCAGTATGCTACCATTCCCAGGAAGCATCACTCAGCTACCTGTGGTGGGTTGATTACTTTGGACCACTTTCATCATGGAAGGGGCAGCATTTTGTTCCTAATGGAACAGACACACCTGGATATGGATTTCCCTTCCATTCACATAATGCACCTACCAAAACTACCATCCATGGACTTACAGAAGGACTTATCCACCATTATGGTATTTCAAACAGCATTGCTTCTGATCAAGCAACTCACTTCATGTCAGTGAAGTGCTACAGTGGCCTATGCTCATGAAATTCACTGGTCTTTCCATGTTCTCTACCATCCTGAGGCAGCTGGCTTGATAGAACAGTGGAATGACTTTTTGAAACTCTGTTACAGTATCAGGTGGCAATCAGTACCTTACAGGACTGGGACAAGGCTCTCCAGGAACCTGTATATGCCCTGAAACAGGATTCAATATATGATGCTACTTCTCCCATAGCCAAGACTCGCTAGTCCAGGAATCGAGGGGGTGGAAATAGGAAATGGCACCACTCACTATTACCCATAGTGACCCACTAGCAAAAATTGTGCTTCCTGTTTTTGTGACCTTATACCCTGCTGACCGACAGGTCTTAGTTCCAAAGCAAGGAATGCTTCCACCAGGATACACGGCAATGATTCCAATGAACCAGAAGTTAAGACTGCTACCAGATCATTTTAAACTCAGGCAGAGGAGGGAGTTACTGTGATGGACCATGACTACCAGGGTAAATGGGACTGCTACTCCATGGTAGAGGTAAGAAATTGTGTGCTCAGAATATAGGAGACCTCTTGGGGCATTTCTTAGTATCAGCACACCCTGTGAATGAAAGTCAATGGAAAATCACAACCCAATTCAGACAGGACGGCTAAAGGCCAAGACCCTTCAGAAGGGAAGGTTTTAGTCACCCCACCAAGTAAAGAACCAAAGCCAACTGACGTATTTGATGAAGGCAAAGGAAATACTGAGTGGGTAGTGGAAGAGGGTAGTTATGACTACCAACTACCCAGAAATGAGAACTGTAATTGTTGTATTTCCTCCTTATTTTGTTATGAATGTTTGTGTGTGTATAATATCTTTGTCTTCATACTTCTTTTCATGTAACATAAAATGCATTGACTGTATAACACAATATTTAAGTATTGTTAATTTTATATAGTAGTATTTAAGTTATGGGGTATCTAGAAGAGTAAATATGACCCAAGGATTTTGCATCCTCTTCTGGTTAAAGGGTTAGTAAGGTTTTGGTTGTATGCAGGATAGTTGGATCATGTTAGGAGAAGTATGAACTTATTATTGTGTTTTTTTGAAGATGCATATGCATGGACCTGCACATGTATAAACACTTGAAAAATGACAGAGGTTGCATTGGAGAGGAGTGGAGAAAGGATACTTTTAAAATAATGATGACAGAGGGGCACCTGGGTGGCTCAGTCAGTTAAGTCTCCAACTCTTGATTTCAGCTCAGGTCATGATTTCAGGGTTGTGAGATCGAGCCCTGCATCAGGTTTTGCGTTCAGCGGGAAGTCTGGTGGAGATTCTCTCTCTCTCTCTCTGTCCCTCCCCACCTCTCACTCTCTAAAATAAATAAATAAATCTTTAAAAATAATGATGCCAGAATAATTCTTTATCTATATGGAAAAAATGAAATTGGATATCCTACTAAAAACCCACAAAATTCCAGTTAGATTATAATCCTAAATATGAAAGGAAAAATTAGAAAAATTTTAATATAGGAAAATATCTTTATGACATCTGGATGGGGGAGATATAAAAAACACTAACCATAAAGGGAGATATAAAAAACACTAACCAAAAAGACATAAGACTGACTACACTATAGTTAACAACTCTGTTCTCCCAAAACATGATAAAGGCAATAAAAAGACAAACCCACCAGAAAATTAGGAAAAATCATTGCAACACTTATAACTGACGAAGGACTAACATGTAGGATATTTAAGGAACTCTTACAAATCTATTAGAACAAGGCCTAAAACCCAACACAAAATTCAGATAAATGTTTGAACCAGTCTTTCCCAAAGAGGAACTCTAAATGGCCAAGTTATGTGAAAAAATGCTCAGTCTCACAGGCAATCAGAGAATTGCAAATTAAAGCCCCATGAGATATCATTATGCATCTATTAGATTGGCAAAAATTAGAAAGTCTCACTCTACCAAGTTTAGTAAGAATGTAAATTAGTAGAGGGCGCCTGGGTGGCTCAGTTGGTTAAGCGACTGCCTTCAGCTCGGGTCATGATCCTGGAGTCCCGGGATCGAGGTCCGCATCAGGCTCCCTGCTCGGCGGGGAGTCTGCTTCTCCCTCTGACTCTCCCCCCTCTCATGTACTCTCTCATTCTCATTCTCTCAAATAAATAATCTTTTTTAAAAAAAGAATGTAAATTAGTAGAATCTCTTAGAAAAAGAATTCCATGTTATCGACTAAAGTTGAAGATACACAACCTCTACTGTCCAGCAGTTTAGTCCTGGAGGAATGTAAGACTATGCTTAGCACCAGTGTTCAGGCTAGCTTGAAGCTGGAACCCACCCTAACTTCTTCAATAGTAGAAGAGATAAATAAGTTGTAATTCTCCAAGTGGAATACTCTACAGCAATGAAAAAGAGTGAACTGGAGCCTCACAAGAAAATATGGATCCTGGTTTGCTTCACAGTTTCAAGCATGCATGGTAGGGTCTGTATGTTACTTGTCTTTTGCATTTTTCTTAGCACTTAACTACTGTTACTCAAACATTTCTTTAGGAAACATTTATTGAGTATCTACTGTGTGCCATTAGGAGGGCAAAGATAATTTTCTAAAAGGAAGGTGGGGGAGATGGAAAGGATTACATTACCTGGCTATTTCTCCAGGTCCTCCTTCACCACCATCATTGCTCTTCCCCATGCCAGGCATTCTTCCCAGCTTCCCCATCTCCCCACCTCCAGCTCCAATGGGCTCATTGACTCCTCTTTCCAGATAACTTGGCCTTGCCCCAGCTTCTCTGACAAAATGCTCAGAAAAGCAGGAGGCTTATTTTTTTGGAAATATGACAACTTTCCATTCTTTTGTATAAAGACCATCAACTGTTGAAAAAGAGTTTCCCTTCTTAAGCCATATTATGAAAAGTCCAGTGTTCTCTTATAATATTTCAGTAAAAAATTTAGCTCCTAGAAAAATCCAGATTGAAATGGTTTAACAAAAGAGAAATGTTCTGTTCCAATTTTATCCAGTTTAATACCTCTGCAAGATGCTGTTAAAGTGACCATAGTCATATCATTTCCTCTTTATCTTTTAGTGACAATATTTTGTCTTTATGTGGTACACATTTCAGAAAACATCTTTGCACCCTTGGACCTAGAATGGGGATCAGGACATGGTCCCCCTTTGGAGTTGAAATATTTGCTGACATGGACTCAGTTCAATCCTAAAATGAACCTTGGTCTGTTAAGAGTCTTTGTGGATTTGGAATCAGAGAAACTTAGGGTCTAGTCCTGGGGTCTTGAGTGTGATGGTTGATTTATGCATTAACTTGGTCGGGCCATGGTGCCCAGATATTTGTTCAAACATTATTCTAGATGTTTCTGTGAGGATTTTTTTATAAGATTAATATTTAAGTAGGTAGGCTTTGAGTAAAGCAGGTTCCTCTCCACAGTGTGAGTGGACCTTATCCAGTCAGTTCAAGATCTTAGGCGAACAAGATAGACTCCATTTGAGCAAGAAAGAATTCTGCCAGCAGAATGCCTTCAGACTTGAACTGCACCTCTTTCCTGAGTCTTCAGCCTGCCAGCCTCCCTCATCAGATTTTGGACTTGCCAAGCTCCACAACTGTGTGAGCCAATTCCTGAAAGTAAATCAGTCTTTTTCTCTCTGTCTTTCTCTCACTGTTTCTCTCTCTCTCCCTCTCTCTCTCTCTCACACCCTGTTGATTCTATTTCTCTGGAGAACCATGACTAATATATTGGCCAAGATGCCTTAGTTTTCTACACCTTAGTTTTCCCAACTGTAAAATAAGGATTACATACCTCACAGGATTTCTGTGAAGATTCAGTGGTATAACAGAGCACAGCCCAAAACATGTTAAGCACCCAGCAAGTGTTAGTCATTGAATGGTTTTCTGTTGGGTTTTTGCCTTGAAGAAACCTATCAATTTTATTCACAAGTTCCTCTTAAAAGATTTTGGACAATTTAGTAATCTAGTAGAGCTTCATTTTTCCATCCCCCACCTAGTGTTAACTTCCTGATGTCGAGGCTGTCTTCATTCTCTCTCCCTTTTATTTCCTACTCGCTCCCACCTTATTGAGTATATGCTGCTAGTCTTCTCACCACCTTTCTGCCAATTCAAATTCTACTTATTCTCTTTCCTCTTCTCCATGGATATCTCCCAGAATGTGAGCCCAAACTGGCTCCTGCCCACTCTCATCTTCCATAGCACTCCCTTGACTTCCAACATGGTATTCCATCTTCCATTTCATTATTCCTCTTTCCTGTTTCATTAGTGAACATTCTCCTTAATCTATCAGGATAAGATAGGTTTTGCTGTGGTAATAAATAATGCCTGAAATCTCATTAGCTTACCATATGTGGGGGTGGGCTCTACCCCAGAGATGTCCTCTGTATGGTGACTCAGGGATCCAGCTGCTTTCTTCCTGTAATTCCGCCAGCTCAACACATGACCAGCACCATTGCTACGAGAGGGAAAGACCTACCAGGAGGGCAATCTTGGGTGTTTTTAAAAGCCAGGCTTTGTTGTGGCTTATTTATTTCCACTTTGGTCTATTTGATCAAAACCCAATCATATAGTCCCAACCCAACTGCAGAGGAGATGAGGAAATACAATCTTCCTGAATGCCCAAGGATAGGAAAAGGAAACAGGATTGGTGAAAACATAGCATTATCTCTGTCACACTCCTTAATAAAGTTGCAAATCAAATTGTTAAATATATATTTAAGATCCACAGTCTTTGCTATGTATGTTGGGCACCATAAGCAAAATAAATTATTTCTCTCAAAGAGCCTACCATCAGTAGCAAGGATAAGATACAGCCACAAAATATAAAATAATAAGGGGCACCTGGGTTGCTCAGTCCATTAAGCATCCAACTCTTGATTTTGGTTCAGGTCATGATTTCAGGGTCATGGGATCGAGCCCCGTGTAGGTTGAGTCTGCTTGTCCCTCTCCCTCTGGTCCTACCCCCACTCATGCTCTCTCTCTCTCAAATATATAAATATATAAAATATTTTTAAAATATGAAATAATAAAATGAGTCACAGTTTGACCAACAACAAATAAGTCTCATACCACAGTATATGATTAAAATTCCAAATGGACTGCACAGACAATAATTGCTACAGACATTTAGAAAAGACAGAGATCTCGTTATCTAATGGGGTTGTCAGGTGGTAGAGAGGAAGTGAAATAACAGTAAAATTTGATTGAAAATAGGAGGTGTGGAAGGAGACACTGTAAGTTCCCTGGAGACCAGTTTGTGTCTTTTCATTTACCTTGAGGCGGGCATCCAGTAGATTCAAAATAAATATATTTATTGAATTAAATTCTTAGAACAATAGTTCTCAAAATGTGGCCCAGAGATCCCTAGAGTCCCAGAGACGCTTTTGGGGAGGGGCCATGAGGTCAAAACTTTTTTCACAACATATTCAGATGTGGTTTTCCCTCTTCACTCTCATTCTCCAAGTGTAGAGTAGAATTTTTCAAGAGGCAATCAGATGTGATATCTTAACAGACTGAAAATCAGGAGCAGATGTGGCAGCAAGCTAGTTGTCCTCTATGAAGCCAGACATTGAAGGACTGCAAAAAAATGGAAAATAATGCCATTCTTCTTACTAAATTTCTTTTGTTGGGGAAATGGAGTTATTTTCATAAAATATGTTAACATGCATGGGTTTCTTGCTATTCTTAAGTGAATTGATAAATTAGTATTTTAGAATATTCTCAAGGTTGATTTGTAACACAGTAAACATTGATAGATAAAATGTACCTAAACAAAAGCTCCTTGGGGTGCTCAATAATTTTTAAGAGCATAAAGGAGTCCTGAGACCAAAAACTTTGAGAATCTGTGTCCTAGAACATAAAATGGAAATGGAGTCTACATGTTTCTGTCTTAGAACCAATGTAAAACTTGTTTTTCACATTTCCAAGATTTTTATATATTCAGATGTCTCAAATGCTCCTTGCTACCTAAAACACTCTGCAATCATTATCACCACATATAATTCACAGTTACAAATGAGCATGACCTTGGTGAACAAACACACAAACATCTTTGTTTATATGCAGTCCTATCTTCATTGAACATGGGAAATTTCACTCAGAAATAAAGGTACAGAAAGGCAATACAGGAATGTAGATAACCAAAAGATATATTTTTAAGGCCTTAATACGTACACATTGCTAAACTTATTCATAAAGATTATTTAACTGTGAAACTTTCTCAGTATATGCTCATACCTTAAGTTAACCAAAGAGATATAACAATGAGTAGTGTACCCCAAAGTGTGTGAGAAAGAGGATCTACAGTCAAATAACTGTGGAGGCATTGGGTTAAATTGAGCTAAGCAGACCATATTTCTGTGACCCTTTTAGAGCCTTTTTGTATGCCCCATCTCTAAATATCTCTAACCATGGAGACCCCCCCTTTTTCTTACAAGGCATCTTGCAGGCTTTGTATCCCTCAGAAGTGCAGAGAAATGATGCTCAAATGTGTACGTGTGTACAGGCTGCTTCTGATGTTTTAGCAAGGTTTGGCTGCATGTACTTAGGTTGCCAAGGACAGGATTTGACCAAAACCATGAATCTAAATCCATACTTGTTATTACATGGATTTAGATGACAAATTCCATGCTCTAAAATGTAACCCCAAATAGTCAAAGCCTGCTAGAACATTATTCACCTGTAAAGCAGGTATAAGATGCCCTAGATCCGGCACTATGAAAGGGTCTTACTACATTTCAATTCCTAATATGACATCTGAGAAAATTCTGGCAGATTTCTGTTTAAGGCCACAGGTTGTATTGTCTCCTAAAGCAAAAGACAGGGAGTTGACAGAAGGCACATATTTCAAAGAGTTCAACAGTAATAATTCCGTTTGGGGGTATAAATAGGGGAAGCTGGATAGAAAAGACCTTGTTTAAAGGATAATAAAGTGTAAAGCACTCAGAAGTGTTGAAGGTAAGACCTCAACCCTACAAGCTGATAAGCAGGCCCAGACTTTTATTTATAGTGACATGAGTGACATTTATCTGCCTTTCACTAGAACGTCTAATCCACTTGTCAAGGTGTGTCTTGAACAGAGACCTGGTTTCTGGCCACAGTTGGCAGGCTTCGCATACAAATGTGACTACCCTGGCTGGAATTCCTGACTGAAAAACACATCAATGGGATACGAAATTATTGGGTAAATATATCAAGTGAATTTCAATTTGCCTGAGAGAGGACACTGTCTGAAAAGGGTCTTGGCGTTGTGATAGAAATTATAGCCTGTCCATGAAAGTAGAAGTGGAGATGAATTACCAAGGGGTTCACAAACTCCAGTGTCTCCTTCCTTAGTCCCAAAGTGCAAACATAATGAGGCATGGATGTCTCTTTCTTACCCGCAGTTGTTAACATAGTCCAGTTTTAGGAACTGAAAATCTGGATGAATCAAGAACACCTACAAAAACGGCCCAGCTGCTATAGTTAAGGAACTGTTAGAGATCCGGGGTACAGTGCTCTCTTAAGGAGCTTGTTATAGATGATGAGATGAGGCATGACCACATTTAAAATTAAGTAGTGATAAGCAATTTGAATAGCAGTTCAGGAAAAAGAAGGCCACGGTTATTGCCAAATTAAGCACACAGAACTTACTAGAAGACTTCAGAGGAGGGAAAGAAGAAATAGTTGCTGTGGGTAGTTAGTCCAGCATGTATTTATGGAGGAAGTGGGAATGGAAGTAAGTCTTGATGGAAGAGTGAGATAAACAAGATCTTCAGCAAAATTGACATGCTATTAATTAATTCCAGGCCATAGTGATCCCTTCACACACACACACACACATGCACATGCACATGCACACGCACACGCACATGCATGCACACACACTCTGCTCTTCTATTCTTCATACCCACACTGACATCCATTGTTTTTCAGTATAGGGTCTGTGTTATGGGATTTCACCTCATCTTCATTCTAGGTGACAAGCACTTTAGGAAAGTCTCTTCTGTCTCCTCTTTGCCTTGTGTAGAGCTCTACCCAAATATAGTTTTTCCCCACCAATCAACTTTATTGGGGTATAATTTACATACATTAAAATGCATCCATTTTACGTGTACAGTTCAATGAATTTTGACAAATGTATACACTTGGATAACCACAACTACAACCAAGATATAGAACAATTCCATCGCCCCCAAAGTTCCCTTGTGCTTTTGTGCTGTGCCAACTACCTCCTCACCCCTGGCATCAGGCAACCTTTGATCTGCTTTTTGTCCCTATACAGTAGATTCATTTCTAGAGTTTCCTATAAAGGAATTCATACCATTTATAGTCTTTTGTGTGGTTTTTTTTACTTGGTATAATATTTTTGGAATTCATCCATGCTGTGTGAATCCATCGTGTTTTTACTGCTGTGTGCTATCTCATTGTGAGGATTACCCTTTCATCAATTTGGTTACCCATTCATCAGTTGATGGATATTTGAGTTGTTTCCAGTTTGTTGGAATCCAGCTCCTATGGACATTCCTGTACAAGGTTTTTTTTTGTTTTGTTTTGTTTTGTTTTTGAGGAAGTACATTTTTATTTCTTTGGAGCAAATACCTAGGAATAATGGTTGCATGGTAAGTATATGTTTAACTTTGTAAGAAACTACCAAAATGTTTTCAAAATAGTTGTACCATTTTACCTAAATATATGCTTGATGATTATAGGAATGACCTCCATGAACATTGTTGTCACTGTTGAAAAACTTGGAAGGCTCTCTGATTTCTATAGAATGGAATTCACACTCCTTAGGTTTGCATCCTTGACCCTCTACAATCTCCCCTTATTTCACTTTTTGGACTTTGTCTTCCACTGCTCTGGTATATGCTTACTTCACTCACGCACCACTGAACTCTTTGCCCGCTCACAGGTGAGCCATACATAAGTCACAGTGTAAATGGATTCATACAGGTCCAACTCCTTTGTTTGCCTCATTGTCCATGTGATCAGTGTCTCATGCTTACCAGTCACAAGGCCAGGGTTAGGGCTCAACAGGGTCAAGATTAGGCACCAACTTACATGTGTGACTCAGTACATTCCTCAGACAGATTTCAAAAATATTATTAATTTCAAAATTATATTTGTCTCTAAACATGCCAAACATGCATCTAGGATTTGAGAAATCCTTTTTTTGAAAAGGAGGGGAGTACAAAGGACATTCTCTCTTCACAGACACAGTTTACAAACATTTAGTGAGCATCTATATGAGGAAAGCTTTATGGGAGATACAAATCTGTAGTGTCTCTGCAGGATGGGTGTGAGTCATTGCAACAGTATGAAAGGGGGGAAATAGCAGATGGTTTTTAGAGAGCCTGAAGTATCTAAGTAGGCTGACATGATTTTAACTGAAGCACAAACTGGAAAATTGGAATGTACGGTTCATGACAAAAAGGAAAGAAAAAAGAAAAAGAGAGCAATGCAGCCCACTCTGCCTCATTATTCATTCATTGCTTAAGCAGATAAACTTAAAATCAATCATTTGGTGATGCTGAATTTGAATGAAGTCTATTCCTCTTAGAAACATTGTCATGGGCAAGATTTGGCCCCATAATGTCTCCTGGGCTCAGCTTGTAGTTTCTCCAAGGTAATGCTAATCACGAAGATGGGGACCAGGATGGAAAGGAGAAGAATCATGTATTAAAAAAAATCACCAATGGCTGATTTTGCTTGTAACACAATGATATCAATTTTTTTCTTTTTTTATTATGTTATGTTAATTGCCATACATTACATCATTAGTTTTTGATGTAGTGTTCCATGATTTGTTGTTTGTGTATAACACCCAGTGCTCCATTCAGTACGTGCCCTCTTTAATACCCATCACCAGGCTAACCCATTCCCCCACCCCCTCCCCTCTAGAACCCTCTGTTTTTTTTCTCAGAGTCCATAGTCTCTCATGGTTCATCTCCCCCTCCGATTTCCCCCCCTTCATTTCTCCCTTCCTACTATCTTCTTCTTTTTTTTTTTTTTAACAATAATGTATTATTTGTTTCAGAGGTACAGGTCTGTGACTCAACAGTCTTATACAATTCACAGCACTCACATACCCTCCCAATGTCTATCACCCAGCCACCCCATCCCTCCCACCCCCCACCACTCCAGCAACCTCAGTTTGTTTCCTGAAATTAAGAATTCCTCATATCAGTGAGATCATATGATACATGTCTTTCTCTGATTGACTTATTTCGCTCAGCATAACACCCTCCAGTTCCATCCACGTCATTGCAAATGGCAAGATCTCATTTCTTTTGATGGCTGCATAATATTCCATTGTGTGTGTGTGTGTCACACACAAGCACACACACACATATATATATATGTGGTATATATAAAATATATATATATATATAGGGGATATATATATATATATATATACCACATCTTCTTTATCCATTCATCTGTCGATGGACATCTTGGCTCTTTCCACAGTCTGGCTATTGTGGACATTGCTGCTATAAACATTGAAGTGCCCGTACCCCTTCGGATCACTACATTTGTATCTTTGGGGTAAATATCCAGTAGTGTGATTGCTGGGTCATATGGTAGCTCTATTTTCAACTTTTTGAGGAACTTCCATACTGTTTTCCAGAATGGCTGCACCAGCTTGCATTCCTACCAACAGTGTAGGAGGGTTCCCCTTTCTCCGCATCCCCGCCAACATCTGTCGTTTCCTGACTTGTTAATTTCAGCCATTCTGACTGGTTTGAAGTGGTATCTCATTGAGGTTTTGATTTGGATTTCCCTGATGCCAAGCGATGTTGAGCACTTTTTCATGTGTCTGTTGGCCATTTGGATGTCTTATTTGGAAAAATGTCTGTTCATGTCTTCTGCCCATTTCTTTTTTTCTTTTTTTTTTTCCTAGGCAAAGAATTTTATTAATCTTGTTTCAAACTTTATTCCCAGGCTTCTTCAGCTTAAATAGCTGCAAAGAATGAATTGTGTATAAGCAAAAACTGAAAAGAGCTGCAGTGTCCAAGGGGCTTGGGCTTAAAAATATTAGAGATCTAGATTTTATCAGATCCATGAACAAAATTTTAAAAAGCAGTCATAATATAAAATAGCAGCTCCCAGTAACTTCTTCAAGTTTTATGTTCTTCAGAAGTTGACTCAATTCAGTTTGCTTCATTCTTAGAAGCTTCATCAAAATTCTCCACAAGATCCGGAACTTCATCATCATCATCCTCTCCGGTAGCAAGTGGTGCTTTTCCATCCACAGATTGTTTGGGCAGAGCTTCAGCCAGTCTTCTTAAACTAGTCAGACTGTCTGCACCAAGTTGGTTTAAGATACTGGGTGGCATTTCTGTCAGCTGCTTTGTCCCAGCATGGCCTGTAATGGTGAAAGTGTTCGCTGCCAGTGATGCCTGAACTTTGGGGTTGTTAAAATGGATCACTGTTCCTTGGTTTGTGAACATATTCACTTCTTCAATACCAGAGATATTGTTTACCCCTAACTTCTTTAAGGAGAACTGAAGTTTTTTTATCATCTGCTGTAGCCGTTCTATGAACCACCTTCTTCTTTCGGCAAGCAGTTCCTTTCCCACCAATGCGCACTTGTGCTTGCAGCTTGGCGAGTTTCTCCTGGTTCATGATAGTTTCTTTCATCTTGTTGGAGCGGAAATGGGACCGCATGGGGGAATAGGGTTGGCGCTCAGGGGGTCTCGGGCGGACCAGCTGAGATTAGGTGCACACACGCGGGGACGCAAGATGGCCCTGCCCATTTCTTGATTGGATCATTTATTCTTTGGGTGTTGAGTTTCATAAGTTCTTTATAGGTTTTGGATACTAGCCCTTTATCTGCTATGTCATTTGCAAATATCTTCTCCCATTCTGTCGGTCGTCTTTTGGTTTTGTTGACTGTTTCTTTTGCAGTGCAAAAGCTTTTTATCTTGATGTAGTCCCAATAGTTCATTTTTGCCCTTGCTTCCCTTGCCTTTGGTGATGTTTCTAGGAAGAAGTTGTTGTGGCTGAGGTCGAAGAGGTTGCTGCCTGTGTTCTCGTTTAGGATTTTGATGGACACTTGTCTCACATTGAGGTCTTTCAAACATTTTAAGTCTATTTTTGTGTGTGGTGTAAGGAAATGGTACAGTTTCATTCTTCTACATGTGGCTGTCCAATTTCCCCAACACCATTTGTTGAATGATATCCATTTGAAGGAGAAAATACATTAGTAACTTAGTGTACAAAGTGTGCAAGCACTAGTTCTCATTTCTTGTCTCTTTTTTTAAACCTGGTTCACACTGTTCTGTGAATCCTCATATTCTTTTCTGAAATGAATCTTCTACCTGAACTAGTGTGTTTCTTTGTCCTAACAGATGTTACTTAAATAGAATCATTCAAGAAACTTGGATAAGAGCTAAAACATAGAATTGGACTCTTCTGTTATGCAAAAATGAGTCATTATTTGGCTTATGGCTGCACAATGTGTGCTGCTCATACTCCAGATGTAGTACAGCATAATAGGAGAATGCTTAAATTAATTAGAGCTCTCAGGAATGCAACAAAGGTAGGGATCCCAAAGCTTTTCGGTGACTGAATAGCAGTAAACATGTTTCTTTCTTTCTTTCTTTTTTAAGATTTTATTTATTTGACAGAGAGAGCACAAGCAGAGGGAAGCAGCAGGCAGAGGGAGAGGGAGAAGCAGGCTCCCCACTGAGCAGGGACCCCGATGAGGGGCTTAATCCCAGGACCCTGGGATCATGACCTGAGCTGAAGGCAGCCGATTAACCAACTGAACTACCCAGGCATCCCAGTAAACATGTTTCTATCTTTCTATCATGGAATCACTTTCTTGAGAAACGGCTCAGAAATCTCTAGCTTTAACAGAGAGTTCTTTAGCTGATGGTGGGGGGAAAAGAGGATTTTATGACACTAAAGACCAGGAATTTTTTTCGTGCAGCTGATCCCACTACCCAAGGCAAATCGAATGACCTAAAAACTCCAAAATAAAATGCATTGTCCCACTGTAGAGTACACAGAAATTCTGCCATCATGTGAGCATGAATTTTATCATCCAATTCATAGTCTCATTTCTAAAATCTCATTCATTTTTGTCCAGTCAGCATTGTCAGGCTAGGAATGATCCTTTCTGAAAAGGTGCTGCCCTAGAAAGAGGGGCTGTCCTTCTCCAGAAGAATAAAACACCTGGATCTTTAACTTTACCTAGTGACCCAAGTCATGGGGCCTGATTCCTAAACCTATTGCTGTGTGACCCTGAATAAGCCTCTCCCTTCCTTTGGATCCTACCCTCCTCACCTGTAAAATGAGGAGCTACACCAAGTCACCTCTAAGGATCCTCTGGCTCTAACTGTTCAGAATTAGATGCTTCTTCCATTGTCTGAATGCCTATGACGATTGTGATCTGCATTTAATATGTTGATATATATGGCCTTATTGCTACTTGTTTTCGGCTGACGGTCTTCCTTTCCTGGAGCCATTCAATACAGTCAATAACATTTGATAAATTTGACTGAGCAGCTAATGTGTGCTGGATTCTGTTGTAGGGGCTGAGTGTTGGGCACAAAATGCCTGTTCTCTTAAATTTTACAGTCTTGTTTGGGGTGGGAGAGAGATAGTAAATAAGTGAAAAAACAATGTGCAATCCTGTGTTGGACTATGATAAGTGCTTTTATTTTACTTTAAAACAGGGCAAAGGGATGGGTGGTAATGGTGGGGTGGAGCCTCTATTCTAGGGTCAAAGAAGATCATTTTTCCATTTTTTAAATTGGGGTATAATTGACATACCATAAGACGAACAGTTCTTAAATGTTCAGTCAATGGGTTTTGGCAATCGTTCAGACCTGCGGTTGTGTTAAAACATGTCTGAAAATTCTGTGGCCTTTGTGACTTGATTCCAGTGCTTAGAATGTGGTAGAAGGGACACAGTATGTCTTCTGAGGCTAGGTTAGAAAAGACAATGCATGACCACCTGACACTCTCTCTCTCTCTCTTTCTCTCTCAACCCATCCACCACGCTGTGAGGAAGCCAAACAGCCACATGGAGGTCCTGGTCAACATCAACATCAACTGCCAAAAAAAAAGTGAATGAGTCTTTGGATAATTCCAGCCCCAGCCTTCAAGTTCTCTAGCTGATATCCCAGACATCACAGAATACATTGTTCCTACTGTGCCCTGTCCAAATTGCTGTCCCAAAGAAACTCTCAGAGTTAATAGTTGTTTTGCATAACTGAGTGTGGGGTCAATTTGTTACACAGCAATAGACAACAGAAACAACATCCACATGAGAATCACCAACCAAAATAAAGTACAGAACATTTTCATCCCCCCAGAAAATTCCCTTGTGCCCCTCCAGGCAATTCCCCCTCCACCCAGAGGCACCTCCCTCTAACTTTTACTGTCATAGATTAGTTTTGCTTATTCTAGAGAGGGAGGGCCCTCAGGACGAAATGAGTTTTGATTAGACACCCGCAGGAAGTAAGGGAGTGAGTGACCCAGGCAAAGATCCATGGGATGTAGGCAGAGGGAATAGCCAATGGAAAAGCCCCCAGACAGAAACATAACTGGGGATTTTGAGAAACATCAGGGACTACTGTGGCCTGAACGAGGTGAGTAGGAGATGGGAGCTGGGAGAGGGAGCAAGCATCAGATGAGACCGAGTTGACAACCATGATGAAGAATTTCAGTTTTAGTCCAGACAAGAGGAGAAACTACTAGAGAGTTTTTACAGTAGGAGTTACATGGTCTGACTTATGTTTTCAAAGAAGTCTTGAAGTTATGTGGAGAATTATGGGATGGGAAAGGTGGAAGCAGGAAGAACTGTAGGGGTTAAAAATGACCACAAATTCTTTGCCACTCCTCCCATCCAGAGGTGGAGTTTATTTCTCATTACTTGAACCTGGCAAGTCCTGTGACTGCATTGACTAAAGGAATGCACAGCAGTAATTCTGTCTAACTTCCAAGACTGTGATTTAAGAAATCTCTATTTCCCTTTCAGTGCAGCTCCCTCATAGAACCCATGTTGTGTGGCAGCCTAAGCCATCACATGGAGATTTGAGGCCAGTGTGGAGGCCACTGGCAATAGCTCCAGCTGAGCTCCCAATTGGGCTGTGATCACAAGCTGCCAGCCACGAGAGTGAGTTCATATTAATCCTAGACATCTTACACCCCAGCTGACACCACATGAAACTGTAGAACTGCCTGATCAACCCATAGAATCATGAGAAATAATAAATAAACTGGTGTTGCCTTAAGCCATTAATTTGGGGATTGTTCATTATACAGCAGTAAATAACTGAAACAACCTGTTAGGAGACCATTAGTCGGGGTGGGAAATAATGATGGCATGGCTGAGGGTAGTAGTAGCAGAGGCCATAAAAAGAGAGATGACAGGATTTGTTATTGTGGAATAAGAGAGAGAGAAAAGACATGGGATATGCCAAGGATTTAAGCCTGAACACTCGGAAGAACAGAGTGGTCATTTACTGAGATGGGAAGAATGCTAGAAGAGCAAGTTTGGGGAGAAGTCAAGAACTCAGATTTGGACATGTTGAGTGTGATATGCTGATTAGACTTCCAAGAGGAGATGTTGAGTAGGAGGTGGATCTGTCAGTCTGAAACCCTGGGCAAGAATTTGGGCTGGAGACATAAATTTGGAAGTCAGCAGTATATAAGTGTTATTTAAAGTCATAAATATAGATGCAATTACTTTGGGTTAGTATTAAAAGGGAAGGGAAGGGTTGTGAGCACTAAGCCTCCAGGAAACTTCAATATTTAGAGGTCAAAAAGATGAGGAAGAATCTCAAAGGAGACTGAGAAGAAGCTGTCAGTGAAATGAGAAAGAAATCAAGGGACTGTGTCCCAGAGGCCAAGAGAAGAACCTGTTTCAAGAAGGAAGAACAACTATACCCAATGCAGCTGATGCACTCCTTGAATGCAGCTATGAAGTCTTCTATTGTACCAATAATTTTGTATTTGTTGAAACTTGCTCTGTGGCTGAGTATGCAATTAATGTTTATTAATGTGTCTTCTACAGCAGAGGGGTGCAATATTCTGTACAAGTCAGATAAAGCCTGCTAATTGTGTTCAAATCCTTTATATCTTTCATTATTCTTTTGGTCTGCTTTATCTATCCATTACTGAAAATAGCTGGTTAAAATGACCCACTAATGGGTGATTTTATATATTTCTCTTTGTAGTTTTGCAATTTTTTTCCTTTATATATTTTGAGGCTATGTTATTAGGGGCATTCAGATTTAGGTTGTTTAGATTGTTACATCCTTATGAAGTGATTATATTGAGAAAAGCTTTGTGTCATAAAAATCTAATTTGTATAATATTCATACAGCTATACTAGCTTTCTTTTGATACTTGTCAGATATATAATTTCCCATTCTTTTTCTTTCATTCATTCTGTATTCTTAATTTTTTATGTGTTTCTTTCAAATGAAAAAATAGCCTTTTTTTTTTTGAATCCAGCCATCTCAGTCCAGGTGCCAAACAGGTTGAAGTAGCCATCCTGGACATCCAGCCCTGGTAAGCATTCAGATGACACCAATTTCAACCATGGGGTTACCACATGCAAGATCCCAGGCAAGCACCACCAAGCTGATCCCAGTCAACCCAAAGAATTGTGAGAAATAATAAAACATTGTTTCAAGCTATTAAGTTTTGGAGTAGTTTGCTACATATCAATAGGTAACTGAAGAGAGAAATTTCTAATATCAGAATAAATAGAATAGTGGAAATTACAAAAAAAGGAGCACTAATGATTTGACTATATATAAAATATTAAACTTTTGTATGTTAAATTAAAAACTATAGAAAGATAGAGGCATATTTGGCTTCCAGTGTCATGAGAGGCCAAGGGCTCTGGGCCCCTTTAGCCCCACAACAGCTAGATACTACACACTCTCTGAGGCACTGCCAAGTTCACAAGAAGTTTGCAAGATCTCCAGGGGTCTTTATCCTTCCTTATCCTCCGAACAAACTACAAACCAGAGTTGAACCTGGTGGATCATGGATCTGGGAGCCAGGGACTGGGCAGCCAAGGGCCAGAGTAGGAATGCCTGAGGGCCTTGGGCACAGAAGCAGGGTGGAAGTAAGAGAGAGTGGTGAGTCATGTTGCAGCCAGTGATGGAGTCTAATAGCTACAGCCCATCAGGGACAAATCTCAAGTCCAACAAAGTTGGATTTGATAGCATGCTACAATGGGGGAGCCCCTCACCAATAAAGGAAGAGGCAGGGATATTCTAGGATTGGGGAAAAGTGGAGTTTAGGCAAAATCTGAATAGAGCGGTATTTTGATAGGCTCAAAGCAAAGCCAGGTTGTGTATAAAGGAGTTTATATTAGTCTGGATTGAGAATTTCCTATTTACTTGGACCAAGATTCTATTTACTTGGAAACTACAAAATTACAGTAAATGGTACTGTTGTACAAGGGTAGACATGGAGGCTGCTTGTCTTTGTCAAAGTGACCCACGATGCTCATCCTCAGAGCAAGACAGATGCTACGTTTTCACTAATAAGGGTTCAAGCAGCAGAATTTCTTTTTTGGAAAAGAACAATTTTAGAGAACAAGATTTCTCAGCACCTTGTCCTTTTTGTTGATTAGCAAATTGGCTTTTGTAGGTTCTCACCCAGAGTTCTTTAGCAACAGTTTGTTGGAACGGCAGGGAGGAGAGGAGGCTGTCTCAGATGATCATTTTTGGTCTAAACCCTCCATGGGGGCTGAAGAGGTAGGTACAGGACATTTCAAGGCAGCACTCTTTGTAGGAAAAAGGAGAAGGGAGAAATGGTTAGATAAAGGTGGTATATTGATATAAAGGAATACTGTAGCAATGTAAAAAGACCAAGGTAGAGTTATAGGTAGCAATATTTTGTCAACTGTAGCACTTTTGTAACCAGACACAAGAAACTTAAAATTCCTAAATGTAAGGGCATATTTGTAAATGCACAGCAAAACATCTCTAAGGATACTTACCTATTTATGGTTTGAATAGTATAGAATGAAAACCTATTCCTGTGTTATTTGGACAATTAAAAATTTTATAGGGAAACTAGAAGCACATGAAGCTAAAATTTCTACTGCTTGTTTGGGAAGCTAAGACTACAGTGTTTATTTTCTTCTGTGTTGACATGTCTACATTTAGTAGACTTTAAAATTTTTTATATGGTAAG
Source organism: Zalophus californianus (assembly GCF_009762305.2). Classification (NCBI taxonomy): domain Eukaryota; kingdom Metazoa; phylum Chordata; class Mammalia; order Carnivora; family Otariidae; genus Zalophus; species Zalophus californianus. The sequence goes on from NC_045602.1 coordinate 93,676,227, forward strand.
CAGGACAGTGTTAGAATAACAATTAAAATAAGAAAAGAGATTACCCAAAATGAAAAATAACAAATAGAACATGTTCATTAAAGGGGATGTGAAATTGTACAGCAAGTGCTCCTGAGCACGTTCCAAACTCTTCCTTTCCCGGAGACTGTGTACATGGTGGTGGGGGCAGAGAAGGCATACAGGACCTCTGGAACCATTGTTCTTTTTTAAAATTTATTTATGTATTTTTTAAATTAACATATAATGTATTATTTGTTTCAGGGGTATAGGTATGTGATTCATCAGTCTTACACAATTCACAGTGCTCACCATAGCACATACCCTCCCCCATGTCTATCACCCAGCCCCCCCATCCCTCCCACCCGCCTCCACTCCAGCAACCCTCAGTTTGTTTCTTAAGATTAAGAGTCTCTTATGGTTTGTATCCCTCTCTGGTTTCATCTTGTTTCATTTTTCCCTCCCTTCTCCTATGATCCTGTCTTGTTTCTCAAATTCCACATATCAGTGAGATCATATAATTGCCTTTCTCTGATTGATTTATTTTGCTTAGCTTAATACCCTCTAGTTCCATCCACATCATTGCAAATGGCAAAATTTCATTTTTTGATGGCTGCATAATATTCCTGTGTGTGTGTGTGTGTGTGTGTGTGTGTGTGTGTGTGTGTGTGTATACCACATCCATCTTCTTTATCCATTCATCTGTCCATCATCTAGGCTCTTTCCATAGTTTGGCTATTGTGGACATTGCTGCTATAAACATTGGGATGCACGTGCCCCTTTGGATAACTACATTTGTATCTTTGGGGTAAATACCCAGTAGTGCAATTGCTGGGATATAGGGTAGCTCTAGTTTTAACTTTTTGAGGAACCTCCATACTGTTTTCCAGAGTGGCAGCACCAGCTTGCATTCCCACCAACAGTGTAGGAAGGTGGAACCATTGTTCTTTGGAGACCCAGAATTGGCATAGTAGCCTAAGATGGATGGCCAAGAGGTCCTCTAAGAGCTAGGAGCATCCCCATGGGGTCCATTTGACTTGATCCAGAGAGAAAACAGTTTCCATGGATAACAACTGCGTAGCCAGGACCAGTCTAACTTGGATGCAAGCTGTTGCCACAGTGAGGACCAATTGCCACCACTACTCTCCCTTCCTTCTCTGCCTGCTTTTACTCCTGCTCAGCTGCTTGGCTGGTGGCAAGCTGGCAGGGTTGGTATGTAAGCCAACTGACAAGCTGCAGCTGGCCAAGTGTGACACACCCCATCTCCATTCCCTCTTTGTACCACAGATCTTCTGAGAACAGAAGTAAAGCCAGAGCCTTCCTTCGGATGAGGGCTGCTCACTTTTCTACTAATACTAGTTTAGAGTCCACGTTTCCCCATTCCCCTCTTTGGTTTCCTCAACCTCTGGATTCTAACAGTCCTGAACAATGTTAATTGGCCAATGGATTGGACCTTGGCAGTGCCCAGAGGTCAGACCAGGGGGTGTCTCTGGGCGGCGTAAACAGAACGTGAAGTCTGAGCACTAACCCTCCATTTGTTAAGACTTCCTTTCTACTCCAGGCCCAAGACCCTCTTTGGGACCAAGAGAAAGAAATCCTGAGGTTCTAGACAAGAGTGTGCACCCAAAATTAGAAAGATTCAAGACAGAAAGTACAAACAATGCCCCAGGGGGAGGCAAAAAAATTGCTTTGCCATCTAAATAAAACCCCTTATAACGTTTATTCCATTTGGGAGTGAGAAGATGATCCCGACAGTGACCTCTGAGCACAAATAAGAGTTAGTGGTGCCCAGTATCAGAAAACAAGAAAACCTATGTTTTTAAAAACTTGTTTCATTTTGAAATAACCTCAAACTCTCAGAAAAGTTTCAAAAATAGTACAAAGAATCCCATTTACTCTTTATTCAGATTCATGACTGGCCCATATTTTGCCACATACGTTTTAGTATTCTTTCTCTCTTCCTCTCCCTCACATGCACTTTTTTTCTGATCCATTTGAGTACAGATATCATGTTCCTTTACCCCTTGAGATCTGAGTGCTTTTCCTAAAAACAAAGAAATTCACTTAGACGTGATCAAAATCAGGAAAACTATCAACACAGTATTTTTATTATGGAAGTATAGTCAACATGCAATGTTATATTTTTTATTTTTTTTAAGATTTTATTATTTTATTTATTTATTTGACAGAGAGAGACACACACACAGCGAGAGAGGGAACACAAGCAGGGGGAGTGGGAGAGGGAGAAGCAGGCTTCCCACTGAGCAGAGAGCCTGATGCAGGGCTCGATCCCAGGACCCTGGGATCATGACCTGAGCCGAAGGCAGACGCTTAACGACTGAGCCACCCAGGTGCCCCAACATGCAATGTTATATTAATTTCAGATGTACAGCATAGTGATCTGACAATTCTATACATTTACTCAGTGTTCACTATGATAAGTATAATCACTGTCTGTCGCCGTACAATTTTATTACAACATTAATGACTTTATCTCTGATGTTGTGGTTTTCATATTCTTGACTTACTTATTTTATAACTGAAAGTTTGTACCTCCTAATCCCCTTTACCTATTTCACTCACTCACCCACCCACCTCCTCTCTGGCAGCAACAGTTCATTCTTTGTATTTAAGAATCTGTTTTTTGGTTCTTTATTCTTTTGTTTTGTTTTTTAGATTGCACATATAAGTGAAATTGCATGGTATTTGTCTTTTTCTGTCTGACTTATTTCAGTTAGCATAGTGCCCTTTAGGTCCATCCATGTTGTTGCAAATGGCAAGATTTCATTCTTTTATGACCGAGTATTGTTCCATTGTATGTATATATATCAATCTTCTTATCTATTCATCTATCAATGAGCACTTGGTTTGGATTCAATATTATTATTAACTAAACATTCATCATTCAAATTTTGCCCTCAGTCCTAATAATGTCCTCCATGGCAGACTTTTTCCAGGATGGGACATAATTCTGGGACAGTTCCTAATTCTTTCTTTGTCTTTCTCAACCTTTACATTTTTTGGAAATACAGGCTAGTCCTTCCACAGGATGCGCCTTAGTGTGGGCTTGTCTGATTTTTCCTCATGATGAGTTTTGGACTACACATTTTGGGAGGAATAGCCCAGAATTCACACTGCATTCTTGGTGCATCAGAGGTCAATGTGTCCCATTGTTGGTGATGTAAATACTGATCTCAAGTTTCTCCACTGTAAAGTTACTATTTTCTCTTTGTAACTAATTAGTAATTTGAGAATAGATATAGCATCCATTGATGATTCTTGCATCACTATTAATATGATGATGACTGCAAAACGGTGATATTTCTAACTGCCTCATTTCTTCTATATTTATTAGTTGTCATTCTATGGAGAAATAATTGGGAGAGAAGGAAAGCTCTTTTTATAGTAGAATGCCAGCTAATATGTACTATATATAGGCACACACATATATACATAATATATTAATAATGTATGTGTATATATACTTTCTATATGAAGTTTACACTATTAATTGACATTCTAATATCTAAATTTTACATATGCATATGTATGCTTACATTCACACACACACATATATATATGCAGTGTGTATATAGTAACCATGGAATGGTAGATTCTTCTTTATGGGTTATAATCTATTATTGTCAGTAATTACTTTGATGGTCAAATTGTCTCAAATCTGGTCCTCTTCACGATAGTTCCTGCATCCTTTTGATATATTTCCATGATTTTTAGAGTCAGTCCTTTCTTTCTAGCACAAGAAGTTGTTCCCAGCTCTTCTTGGACTTTCCATGCCCCAGCACTAGAATCAGCTACTTCTCCAAAGTGCCCTGGAAGCTTATATGTTCAGAAATGAAACCAGGTCTAATAAAGAACCAGTATTGTCTATGTCTAAAGCTCTTGAAATTGCCCCAAATGCTCCACTGGGATATCCACGGAGCATCCCATCTTGTTACAATAAAAGTGGAGGTGTCCTTTCCTTCAGCACTAACATTTCATGTAAAATGAAATTTTATCTCATTTAATTTTGTCTTAATTATTTGTTGTATAACACATTGTAAAATAGTTATTAAAAAGAGACTTTTGATGTGTTCTATATGTTTAAATATCTTATGAAATTTAGAACAAAATGTAAAATGGCTTCCTACCTTTTGTTTTTGGATACAATGAATATTTTTGGCCACATAATGGAATGAATAAGCTTCTATAGGCTCATCTGAACACCTTCCTAACTATTATGTAGAGTACTGTTTGTATGGGAAAATGCTTTCTGACGGTAAAAACAACCAATTTGTAAATGGACTTTGAAAGATAAATGATTCATAAGATGGGTTCAAAAGGCAGTTGAACTAGCCAGTGAAGTTTAAATTCTCCATTACTTATGAAATTCTTTTGCTTCTATTCACCTGTAATTACCTTTAATTGAGAACCAACTCAAAGCTTGACTCTGAGTGGTAGCTGTACATGGAAGGCAGCCTTTTAGCACCTGAGTTGGCTCTTCTATTCTTTTCCATCTTCCACCAGGGGTCAGTTCAGAAAATACTTGTCTAATGAACTCAGGAAAAAAAGGGATTTTCTACCATGTCACATAGTTTGGAGACATGGTTTGTCCAAAATGCAAGGATGTGCAAAGAAAACAGGGTGAGAGAGGGTAATTGATGCCACAGAGATTTTAGGGAAAAGTTCTCAAAGTGTGGTCACCCAGACCAGCAGTAACAGCATCTCCTGGAAACTTGTAAGAAATGCATATTCTCAGGGGCGCCTGGGTGGCTCAGTCGGTTAAGCGGCTGCCTTCGGCTCAGGTCATGATCCCAGGGTCTTGCATCGGGCTCCCTGCTCGGCAGAGAGCCTGCTTCTCCCTCTCCCTCTGCCTGCCGCTCTGCCTACTTGTGCTCTCTCTCTCTCTCTCTCTCTGTTAAATAAATAAATAAAAATCTTTAAAAAAAAAAAGAAAGAAATGCATATTCTCAGGCACCTGGGTGGCTCAGCCTGTTAAGGGTCTGCCTTTGACTCAGGTCATGATCTCAGGGTCCTGGGATTGAGCCCTGCATAGGGCTTCCCACTCAGCAGGGAGTCTGCTTCTCCCTCTCCCTCTGCCCCTCCCCCACTTGTGCTCTCTCTCTGTCAAATAAGTAAATAAAATCTTTGAAAGGAAGGAAGGAAAGAGGGAAGGAAGGAAGGAATAAAGAAAAAGAAACGCATGTTCTCAGTCCCCACCCAGACCTCTGGATCTGAATCTTTGTGGGTGGGGGCCCAGAAGTCTTGGTTTTAACACTCCCTCCAGGAGATTCTGATGATTCTGATGCCACTCAAGTTTGGGAATCAATGTTCTAAGGAGTAGGGTGGGAGGTCAGAGCCGCACTGCTTAACAAGCCAGCCAGTTTTCCAGTGGACACAGGCAGGCAGCAGGAAAGGGAAGCATCTTATGCTTAAGGGGGCAGGCTCAAACAGCTCTAGGTTTGTCCAGATCTGGGTGTTCAGGTAAACCAGAACCTGCAGGAAAACCTCCAAGTAGAGAGTTCTATGTTCACAGAAAATCCACAGTGAACTGTGTTTGGAGATAAAGTGAGGAATATTAAAAATTATAAGTTAATTTGTGGGGTGCCTGGCTGGCTCAGTCAGGGGATCATGCAACTCTTGATCTCAGGGTTGTAAGTTCAAGCCCCACGTTGGGTGTAGAGATTACTTTAAAATCTTTAAAAAAATTATAAGTTAATTTGAGCAAAAATTGATTTGAATCAGGGAGCACCAAACAGGAAGTGGTTAGGAACAGTCCATGTACAGGAGGTAGGGAAGGACTTGCATAGAGAAGAGGCAGAAGCAAAGCAGAGAAATTATTTGATTGGCTGAAGCTTGAGTGGTTGCCTTATTTGGAAAAGTCTAGTTTGCTGTAATTGGTTGACCTTAAGTTTTAATTTGTAAACTTTGAGAGATTTACAGGCTTAGGTTTTGGTTTGCTTACTTAGGTTACTAAGGCATTAAAGCCACCTCACTGAGTGGCCTCCTTGTTTAATTAATTTAACACCAGTGAGACCAAAAATAATTTCTGTTTGCTGTCTCTCCTGGTTCCCAGCCTACACCTGATTCTGTTTCAGAGCACTCTTCTTGGGATGTTGAATTTCTACTTGTTGAGTCTCACCTGACAAGTGAGGATGTGGGGGTTCGAAGGGAATAGCTCTGGGAAGCCCTAGCAGAATAGTCTTATGTGGAAAAGGTTGGGAGCCAGGGATTGAGGTCTAGTGGGTGGAGATGAAGGTGGAGGGAGCTTCTCCCTGACCTTGTGGTCTGTCATTCACAGGCCAGGGAGCACCCCCCAACTCCATTCCCTCAATGACAATGCAACCACCTCGGAATCTCTGTTCATAATCACTAGGATGGGGGAATAGGACCATGATCCCAAACTGAAGCTATAATAAGATTTGACATCTATTTACAATTTCAGGATTAAGCTTTCTGCTGTCCTAGAAAAAGGGACTGGTGTGCTGGACAAATGGAGGCGCCAGGAATGGTCTTGAAAAGCCTTGTAAATAAGCTGTGCAAACAGGACCCAGTGTGCTACTCTGGACTTGTGTGGGCCTCTTTCTGCAAATAGAGGCTCAGGGTGACTTAGGCTTCTTCAGGAAATTACAAAACTAGGATCTGTGACAAATGCTTTCCTGACAAGGGCTGCACAGGCAGCATAAAGATCTAAACGCTCTGTATTTAAAGATGAGTTCAGGCCAAGACTGGCCTCAGACGGAGAATCGCCGAGTCTCTTTCTGCCCACTCAAAGCCGGGCTTGAGAGTCCTACTGGGCTGAGAGGCTCTTCAAGGATCTCAAGTTTGCCCAGCAGGGACGATGTTGACCTTCTGTTTTAATCAATGGTTCTTCCCCTGAGGCCACACAGAAGATGGAGCCTGCAATCTGTCCTTTTGCCTTCTTTTCTCTCTCTAAAGCCATTCTTCAGGTCTTGCAGAGCTGTTTCCTTAGGAAGAAATAGGTAAACATTTACATCTGACTTCCACAGTCCTAGGGATAGTCTGCGGGGTTCCTGTAGCATTCTGTTTTCTGATGGTTTCCTGGGATGGAGGGTGGAGGAGAACTGTCCAAACCAAAGGTCACGGTCCCTTTTCCTGCAGGTATGGGACTCACAAGAAAGGGACTCCACCTAGAGAACCAAGATCACGAAGAAACCTTCCAAAGTCCTTGTACACATTCTGGCATCTATTAGAATAAAATAATAACTCCCCCACATAATGTAAAGGCGGTAGAAGCTCACCAGGAACCTTCAGGATCCTTCCATGCAGTATCAATAAGAAGCTTGTGAATTTATTTGGCGTTGGGCTTGATAATGCATAAACCAAGAAGAATTATAAGAGTGTATGTCTGGTTCTTCGTGCAAGAAAGATACTTCTGTTCAGTGCCATGACTAGGGTTAATAGATTCTTGTTTTCTGGACTCCTCCCTGTGTCTGGAGATGTGTTACCATATCTTTCACCAACAGAGGTGGGAAGGCCCTGGGTTTATTTACTTTCACTCTCTTGATACCACTTTGAAAAAACTGTTCTTCCTTCCTCTTTTCTTCCCAACCACCAGGTCTCACTCTTTCTAAGCATCACCCAGAGTGATTTGTCTCTACTCAAAAAAGGTATAGTAAAGTAAACATGAAGGGGGTAGGGGTTCCCATAAGGGAAATGCACAGCTTGGAATCACTATGGAGAGAAAGAAATGATCCACTAAGAAATAAAATAAGAACAGGCATAAGACCCATAAAGAAGCCACTATACCAAATACCAAGGACAGTAGGTTTTTATGTATGACCATAAATGAAAATAATATACGTGAAAGCACTTTATAAACTAGAAAGGACTAGTTTAGAATAGGATTCACCACAAATGATAACACCTATTAAAACTTAGGACCTATGACAAGGGTAGAACAAGTGTTGCTCTCCATTCTGAGAGGAGCAAAGAGCTGCCCAGATAATAATCACACTGGAATTTCTAGTTATGATCTTTTTCTTCAGTTATTTCAAGAATTCATCATGTCTATAAAAACCAAATGCAGTGAGTAAGCATCAGGTAGTTTCTGCAGCTTAAAAAACTTGCTATAAGAATTTATTTGGGCACAGATAGCAAAATTCAAATGTGGATTGTATGTTGAATGGCATTGTTGAGTTAAATGTTGATTGTCTTAAATATGACAGTAGTACTATGATTAGGTAGGAGATGTCCTTATTTTTCAGAGATGCAGGCTGAAGAATGTAGAACATCGGGGAAAAGGGATACCAAAGATGAAAGGGAGAAGGAAGATATCAGAAGCCCCCACTGGTCTGCTCAAGACCCCACCCAGTCAGATGGAAAACATACTGTTTTGCACATCTCTTGTTGCATAAATAAACCAGCCTGAAACATGGAGGCTTAAAGTAACAATTGCTTGTTTGCTTCTAATTTGCACTTAGGGCAGGCTGCTAATCTCTGCTTCATGTAGCATCACCTCCTGTGCTCAAAGGGTTGAAAGCTGAATGGAATGACTTGCTGTTGCCAGGTTCCTTGGTTCTGCTCCTCAGATCTTCTCATGTGGTTGGCTTGGGCTGCCTCACAGCATGGTGGTCTCAGAGAAGTTAGATTTCTTACACAGCAGCTGGTTCCCCTTGAAGTGTGAACATGGAAGCTTCCAGAACTTCATAAGCCTTAGGTCTAGAACTGGCACTGTGTCAGTTCTGTGCAGGTCATAGGGCCAGGTCGGATTCAAAGACCAGAGGGAGAGGCTCATTGTGGGGGCCACTGAACGAACAGTTTGCCACAGACAGGGATCAGGAACTGTGGTCAGTGGAATTTCCTGTAGGCCAGCAACTGCAGGAACAGGGCACAAGAGAGGCGACAATGTTTCAAAAAAAAATCTTTGGCTCCTTGATCACTGTTGAACAGTAGTGACCAAACTGCTCCATGAAAACAGGGGAAAACAAAGGTATCTTTATTGAAGCTCCTCTCTGAGAATTGAAGAAGCTTATATGCACTGAGGTATAATATAAAGTATTTCCCAGACCTATCTGATCATGTTGCACACTTTTTATCAGAGTATCATCTGGGCTGTAAGGACTGTAAAGACTCCAATTTGGATGAAAGTAAATTTTTTAAAATTTAATAGCACTTAAAAAAACTGTGGTAAAATACACAACATAAAATTTACCATCTTAACCATTTTCTTAAAGATTTTATTTATTTGTCAGAGAGAGAGACAGCACAAGCAGGGAGAGCGGCAGCCAGAGGGAGAAGCAGGCTCCCACTGAGCAAGGAGCCTGATGCGGAATTCGATCCCAGGACCCCGGGATCATGATCTGAGCCAAAGGCAGACACTTAACGACTGAGCCACCCAGGCATCACCTAAACATTTTATTTTTTTTTTAATTGTATTATGTTATGTTAGTCACCATACAATACATCATTAGATTTTGATGTGGTGATTCACGATCCATTGTTTTCCTATAACACCCAGGGCTCCATGCAGTACGTGTCCTTTTTTTTTTTTTTTGCAGTACGTGTCCTTCTTAATACCTATCAATGGACTAACCAATCCCCCCTCCCCATTTTTCCCTTCCTTCTCCTAATGTCCTCCATGCTATTCCTTATGTTCCACAAATAAGTAAAACCGTATGGTAATTGACTTTCTCTGCTTGACTTATTCACTTAGCATAATCTCCTCCAGTCCCATCCATGTTGATGTAAAAGTTGGGTACTCATCCTTTCTGACAGCTGAGTAATATTGCATTGTATTTATGGACCACATCTTCTTGATCCATTCATCTGTTGAAGGGCATCTCGGCTCTTTCCACAGTTTGGCTATTGCAGACATTGCTGCTATGAACATTGGGGTGCATATGGCCCTTCTTTTCACTACATCTGTGTCTTTGGGGTAAACACCCAGGAGTGCAATTGCTGGGTCATGGGGTAGCTCTATTTTTAAATTTTTGAGGAACCTCCACACTGTTTTCCAAAGTGGCTGTACCAACTTGCATTCCCACCAACAGTGTAAGAGGGTTCCCCTTTCTCCACAACCTCTCCAACATTTGTGGTTTCTTGCCCTGTCCATTTTTGCCATTCTAACTGGTGTAAGGTGGTATCTCAATGTGGTTTTGATTTGAATTTCCCTGATGGCTAATGATGATGAACATTTTTTCATGTGTCTGTTAGCCTTTTGCACGTCTTCTTCAGAGAAGTGTCTTTTCATAACTTCTGCCCATTTTTTGACTTGATTATTTGTTTTTTGGGTGTTGAGTTTGAGAAGTTCTTTATAGATCTTGGATACCAGCCCTTTATCTGTAGTGTCATTTGCAAATACCTTCTCCCATTCTGTGTGTTGCCTCTTTGTTTTGTTGACCGTTTCCTTTGCTGTGCAGAAGTGTTTTATCTTGATGAAGTCTCAAAAGTTCATTTTTGCTTTTGTTTCACTAGCTTTTGGAGATGTATCTTGAAAGAAGTTGCTGTGGCTGATGTCAAAGAGGTTACTGCCTATGTTCTCCTCTAGGATTTTGATGTATTCCTGTGTCACATTGAGGTCTTTCAGCCCTTTTGAGTCTATCTTTGTGTATGGTGTTAGAGAATGGTCGAGTTTCATTCTTCTGCATGTGGCTGTCCAATTTTCCCAGCACCATTTATTGAAGAGACTGTCCTTTTTCCATTGCATGTTTTTTCCTGCTTTGTCAAAGATTATTTGACCATAGAGTTGAGGGCCCATATCTGGGTTCTCTATTCTGTTCCATTGGTCTATAGGTCTGTTTTTGTGCCAGTACCATGCTGTCTTGGTGATCACTGCTTTGTAATGTAGCTTGAAATCGGGCAACATGATGCCTCCAGCTTTGTTTTTCTGTTTCAACATTTCCTTGCGATTCAGGGTCTTTGCTGATTCCATACAAATTTTAGGATTGTTTGTTCCAGCACTTTGAAAAATGTCACTGGAATTTTGATCGGGATGGCATTGAAGGTATAGATTGCTCTGGGTAGCATAGACATGTTAACAATGTTTATTCTTCCGATCTGTGAGCATGGAATATTTTTCCATCTTTTTGTGTCTTCTTCAATTTCTTTCATGAGTGTTCTGTAGTTCCTAGAGTATAGATCCTTTACCTCTTTGGTTAGGTTTATTCCGAGATATCTTATGGTTTTTGGTGCTGTTGTAAATGGAATCGTTTCTCTAATTTCTCTTTCTACAGTTGCGTTGTTAGTGTATAAGAAAGCAACTGATTTCTGTGCATTGATTTTGTATCCTGCCACATTACTGAATTGCTGTATGAGTTCTAGTAATTTGGGGGTGGAGTCTTTTGGGTTTTCCACATAAAGTATCATGTCGTCTGCAAAAAGAGAGAGTTTGACTTCTTCTTTGCCAATTTGAATACCTTTCATTTCTTTTTGTTGTCTGATTGCTGTTGCTAGGACTTCTAGTACTATGTTGAACAATAGTGGCGAGAGTGAGCATCCTTGACGTGTTCCTGATCTTAAGGGAAAGGCTCTCAGCTTTTCCCCATTGAGGATGTTATTCGCTGTGGGTTTTTCATAGATGGATTTTATGAACTTGAGGAATGTTCCCTCTATCCCTATACTCTGAAGAGTTTTAATCAGGAAAGGATGTTGCATTTTGTCAAATGCTTTTTCTGCATCAATCGAGAGGACCATATGGTTCTTCTCCGTCCTCTTCTTAATGTGTTCTATCACATTGATTAGTTTGCGAATGTTGAACCACCCTTGCATCCCGGGGATAAGTCCCACCTGGTCATGGTGGATGATCCTTTTAATGTATTGTTGGATCCTATTAGCTAGGATTTTGGAATCCTTATTCATCAGGGATATCAGTCTGAAATTCTCCTTTTTGATGGGGTCTTTGCCTGGTTTGGGGATTAAGGTAACGCTGGCCTCATAGAATGAGTTTGGAAGTTTTCCTTCTGTTTCTATTTTTTGAAACAGCTTCAGGAGAATAGGTACTATTTCTTCTTTGAATGTTTGGTAGAATTCCCCAGGGAATCCATCAGTCCCTGGACTCTTGTTTTTTGGGAGGTTTTTGATCACTGCCTCCATCTCGTTACTGGTTATTGGCCTATTCAGGTTGTCAATTTCTGCCTGTTTCAGTCTTGGCAGCTTATAGGTTTCCAGGAAGGCCTCCATTTCATCCAGATTGGCATATAGTTGTTGATAATAATTTCTAATAATTGTTTCTATTTCGTTGGTGTTAGTCGTGATCTCTCCCCTTTCATTCATAATTTTATTAATTTGGGTCCTTTCTCTTTTCTTTTGGATAAGTCTGGCCAGTGGTTTATCGATCTTATTAATTCTTTCAAAGAACCAAGTTCTAGTTTCGTTGATCTGATCTACTGTGTTTCTGGGTTCTAATTCATTGATCTCTGCTCTAATTTTAATTGTTTCTCTTCTAATGCGTGGCTTAGGCATCGTTTGTTGCTTTTTCTCTAGTTCTTTAAGGTGTAGAGTTAGTTGGTGAATTCGGGATTTTTCTATTTCTTTGAGTGAGGCTTGGATGGCTATGTATTTCCCCCTTAGGACCGCCTTTGCAGTATCCCATAGGTTTTGGACCGATGTGTTTTTGTTCTCATTGATTTCCATGAATTGTTTAAGTTCTTCTTTGATTTCCTGGTTGACCCAAACATTCTTGAGCAGAGTGGTCTTTAGCTTCCAAGTGTTTGAATTTCTGCCAAGTTTTTTCTTGTGATTGAGTTCCAGTTTTAAAGCATTGTGGTCGGAGAATATGCAGGGAATAATCTCAGTATTTTGGTATCGGTTGAGACCTGATTTGTGACCCAGTATGGGGTCTATTCTGGAGAAAGTTCCATGTGCGCTTGAGAAGAATGAGTATTCTGTTGTTTTAGGGTGGAATGTTCTGTATATATCTATGCGATCCATCTGGTCCAGTGTATCATTCAAAGCTCTTGTTTCCTTGTTGATTTTCTGCTTAGATGATCTGTCCATTGCTGAGAGTGGAGTATTGAGGTCTCCTACAATTAACGTATTGTTACCAATATGACTCTTTATTTTGGTTAACAGTTGGCTTCTGTAGATGGCTGCTCCCATGTTGGGGGCATAGATATTTACAATTGTTAGACCTTCTTGTTGGATAGACCCTTTAAGAATGATATAGTGTCCTTCTGTGTCTCTAACTGCAGACTTTAGTTTACAATCTAATTTGCCTGATATAAGAATTGCTACCCCAGCTTTCTTTTGAGGTCCGCTGGCATGGAAGATGGATCTCCATCCCTTCACTTTCAGTCTGGATGTATCTTTAGGCTCAAAATGAGTCTCTTGTAGGCAGCATATGGATGGGTCCTGTCTTTTTATCCAATCTGCAACCCTGTGCCGTTTTATGGGAGCATTTAGGCCTTTCATGTTGAGAGTGATTATTGAAAGATATGAATTAATTGTCATCATGTTGCCTGTGAAGACGTTGTTTTTATAGATCTTTCCTGTAAATTTCTGTTGTATATCACTCTTGGGGTCTTTCTCCTTTTATAGAACCCCCCCTCAATATTTCTTGCAGGGCCGGCTCAGTGGTCACATATTCTTTTAGTTTCTGCCAGTCTTGGAAGCTCTGCCTCTCTCCATCCATTCTAAATGACAGCCTTGCCAGATAAAGCATTCTTGGCTGCATGTTCTTCTCGTTTAGTACCCTGAATATGTCTCGCCAGGCCTTTCTGGCTTGCCAGGTTTCTGTGGATAGGTCTGACGTTGTTCTGATGTTCCTCCCTCTGTACGTAAGGAATCTCTTCCCCCTAACTGCCCTTAAGATGGTTTCCTTGGTTCCAAGATTTGCGAGTTTTATTATTACATGCCGGGGTGTTGGCCTGTTTTCCTTGGTCTTGGGAGGGGTCCTCTCTGCCTCTAGGACGCGAATATTTGTTTCATTCCCCAGATTAGGGAAGTTCTCAGCTACGATTTGCTCAAATACATCTTCTAGTCCTCTCTCTCTCTCCACTCCCTCCGGGATTCCAATTATTCCCACATTGGAACGCTTCATGGTGTCACTTATTTCTCTGATTCTATTTTCATGGATTCTGAGTTGTTTTTCCTTGGCCTCCTCTTTTCCCTTTGTATCTATTATATTGTCTTCCAGGTCGCTTATTTGTTCTTCTGCCTCACTTACCCTAGCTGTTAGATTATCTAGATTGGATTGGATCCCACTGATAGCATTTTTTTAAATTTTTTATTGTTATGTTAATCACCATATATTATATCATTTGTTTTGGTGTAGTGTTCCATGATTCATTGTTTGTTCATAACACCCAGTGCTCCATGCAGAATGTGCCCTCTTTAATACCCATCACCAGGATAACCCATCCCCCCACCCCCGTCCCCTCTAGAACCCTCAGTTTGTTTTTCAGAGTCCATAGTCTCTCATGGTCATCTCCCCCTCCGATTTCCCCCCCTTCATTCTTCCCTTCCTGCTATCTTCTTCTTGTTTTTTTTCCCTTAACATATGTTGCGTTATTTGTTTCAGAAGTACAGATCTGTGATTCAACAGTCTTGCACAGTTCACAGCACTCGCCGTAGCACATACCCTCCCCAATGTCTATCACCCAGCCACCCATCCCTCCCACCCCCGACCACTCCAGCAACCCTCAGTTTGTTCCTGAGATTAAGAATTCCTCATATCAGTGAGGTCATATGATACATGTCTTTCTCTGATTGACTTATTTCACTCAGCATAACACCCTCCAGTTCCATCCACGTCGTTGCAAATGGCAAGATCTCATTCCTTTTGATGGCTGCATAATATTCCATTGTGTATATATACCACATCTTCTTTATCCATTCATCTGTCGATGGACATCTTGGCTCTTTCCACAGTTTGGCTATTGTGGACATTGCTGCTATAAACATTGGGGTGCATGTACCCCTTCGGGTCCCTACATTTGTATCTTTGGGGTAATTACCCAGTAGTGCAATTGCTGGATCGAATGGTCGCTCTAATTTCAACTGTTTGAGGAACCTCCATTGATAGCATTTTTAAGTTCTGTCAATTCAGCTTTCATTTCTGCCCTTAGAGACTCTATGTTGCCCTTAATTGATTTCTCCATTCTAGCCATTGCCTTCACAATTGCTAGCCTGAATTCCATCTCCGACATC
Organism: Zalophus californianus; assembly: GCF_009762305.2. Lineage (NCBI taxonomy): Eukaryota > Metazoa > Chordata > Mammalia > Carnivora > Otariidae > Zalophus > Zalophus californianus. Next base: position 93,691,329 of record NC_045602.1, read on the forward strand.
TTGGTTATATCTGCATCCATTTGTAAATCTGAGGCATAAGTCATAATCTCTGAGTCTTTTCTATTTTGGGGGTTCCTCCTCCTAGTCATTCTGTTGATGGGTGTTTGAGGGAATGTATAGAGTCCAAATTGTTGACCAGAACCCAAGCAAGATGCACTTGTTTTCTTGGGACCTTAGTGTTGCTGGCCTCTTATTTTCCCAGCCTGTCTTCTGGGGGAGGGGCCTGCCATGCTGTTACTCAGGCAACCCTGTTTGGGCGGAGTTGCCCTGCCCCCCTGTGGCGGGGGATGGGCTCAGCGGGAATCAGTTTCGGGGGCTTTTGTTCTCTGGCAGCTTTCCCTGGCAGCTTTCCGTGCCTCCTCCGCAAGTCAGAGCAGAAGAGACCGTTTCCAACCCTCTGCCTCAGAGCAGAGAGACCGCAGTCTGTTCTTCAGTGAGCTCTCCAGGCCACACTGTCTCCGTTTCTGTCCGTGCTGCTATAAACTGCAGCGGCCTGGGTTGTGCGCCCCTCAGCAGCGCTCCCAGTCCTGCCTCTAGGTCGGGGCACATCTCTGCCCTTTGTGCTTCTGAAACTACCAGCTGCTCCCAGTTCGCAGGCGCGACCCCCCTCACTCCCGGTTTCTGCCCTGGGGGCTGCCCTAAAGTCCTTTCTCCACGCTACCAGTCTGCCAGTCTGTGCCCCATCACCAGCGCGCGATGCTGTCACTCACTGGCGGTGTAGGATTCCCCACGGCCAGGCACCCCCCTCCCTGCTGCCATTTATCTTCCGATATCTGCTGGCGGAATCAGGGCTCCCCACTTCGTACCTCGAAACCAACCGCCTGCAATATTTTGTTTGTAGAGATCCAGATCTTCTTACATCTCAGGCTGGTTTCGTGGGTGCTCAGAGTGGTCTGGTAGATATCCAGCTTAATTCCAGGGACCAGTTGAAATAGGGTCCCCTACTCCTCCGCCATCTTTCCTTGGTTTTTCTATAATTTTTTAAAGAAAAGAGTCATGAAGAGCTTTGTTTCCCATGCTAAGGAGTTTGGACTTTCTTCTGTTAATCAGTGTTTGGAAGCCATTTAAAGGTTTTAAACAAAGGAAAAGATTTCCATCTAGAGAGAGTATTTTGCACTCTCATCTTAAGCTCATTCAGCCCATCAGCTAATAACAGTCAGGAAAAATATTTCATTGTTTCTTTTTTTTTTTCTTCACATTTGAACAACTCTGCAATTGGCATGTGTTGTGCTGCCCAGTCAACACTCGGGGCATAGGCGTCGTTGCCTGTGCTGATGAACCAACATGCAGAATGCCAGTTGTCAGCCACTTGGATGAAATTATGGGGACTCTAGAGGAGCACTCTTAAATGCTACACTGCCAACACGCTTCATGGCACAGAGAAAGAAAACAGGGAGAATCCTCGATATCAGCAACTCTGAATAAAAATGTGATTTAGAAGATGCACATTCTGTACGTGAAGGAGTTTTAGGAAAGCACTGACATATTTAATTGTTTGATATTTGCGTTTTTATATGTGCACAAGAGTGGAATGATTTTTTAAGGTTTTTTTAATTCAGGTAAAACACACATAACATAAAATTTACCATCTTAACCATTTTTCAGGGTACAGTTCAGTAACATTGAGGACTTTCGCATTGTTGTGCAGCTATCACTGCCATCCATCTCCAGAACTCTTTTCATCTTATACAACTGAAACTCTGTGCCCATTAGACACCAACTCCCCAATTCCAGCCACTATAAAGAAGCCGATGTCCAAATCCTATACATCTGATTGGTAGGACCTGCCTAAATCACAAAGAACTCCACCTTCAAGGGGATCTAGAAAGTGTAATTGTTAGCTTTTCAGGCTCTGCAGTATAGCGAGCATACCACAAGGAGCTGGAATGGTTGCTGAGCGCCATCCTACCATATCTACTATAAATATTTACCAGTACTGGTCCTGGAATACACTTGGGAAGGATTGTTCTGAACAGGGAAACCAAATTCAGGGGCGAATTCTGTTGAGTTTGAATGACCAAAATCAACCTCAATGAAGTCTGTCCCCAGGACCAATCCCTGTAACTCCCAACAGAAGCCTATGCAGGGTTTTTCAACAACAGTGGGAAATCACACTTCTCCTGGCATAAATCCTATCAAGGCCAGTCCTGGCTAAAAGACCTGACATTTGCTGCCACTGGGATTTGGCTAACCTTGAACCTTTCTTTCATCTTGGTGAATTGCTTTTCTAATTGCACTTCCTTTTCAAATGGTCATTTGCCACTGTGTCTTCCCAGACTTCTCTCATCATCATGTGGTTTGCTACTCTCAGCATTTGATTGTGTCATTGACTGACTAGATTTGTTTAGGGCCCAATTCTCTATTGGTGACAGCTCATGAGTTCCCTCCTCTTTTTCCTCAAGAAAAAATGTGGAAAACAAACAACTATGAATCCTAACAGCTTTTATCCAGTTCTCAAGCTTTCGTCCACTTTCAATATTCCTGTCACTACGGCTGTGTCATCGGCAGAGTGCTTCAGTGACGATCAGATTTCGATGTATCAAACTGGCAAAAACACATTAAAGAAGATTGCAATAATTCCAGCCCCAAATCCAAGCAGATAAGGATTATATTACTCAAGAACTTAGCCCGAGTGACAGAAACTGAACTCATCCAGTGGAAACACTCATTAGCATTCAGCAGCCAAGATTTCAAGTCGAACTGCTTCTGGTAGTGGTTCTGTATATTTATTTCAGAATCATCTGGAAATCTCTGGCTCCTTACGGTAGCTCCCTTTAAATCTTTTTGAACGACATGGTGTCGTCATTTGCCTTACCGCACTGATGTTTTCCATTTCCTCAGACCAGTCCAGCCATTGACACAAAGACTAATATTTGATGACAGATGGCTCTGTGAGCTTCTGGTAAGGCCATATCTCACTTTTGGAATGCAAGTGATAACCGAGTTCCTCTAGAGCCTTATTTATTATACTATTATTGTGCACAAACTCATTAGATGTAAAACATTCTGCCAGTCAACCTGATCCTGCTCTTCCCCAGCTGTCATGCTGGCAGCTCAAAGATGGCGACAGATGATACTGATGGACAGTACCACTGCCATCTCCTGCCTTCCCAAATTTAAAGCTGGATGCTTCTCAACTGAGGGAATGTGTTGGAGAAAAGAGCTAGGAAGTCACTCTGCAGCATCCTGTGGTTTACCATGGTGACATGGTAGTTTACTAAATGGTATTCATAGGACCCTGCTGGCCAAGTTTTCATAGCACTTGCAAACATACTTATGGCAACCGTATGAAATCAACTGAAATCAAACTACATCCCTCCCTCTGGTGCAACAAGAATGCTGTCAGTCTTGCATCCTGGTCCCAGTTCTTGCCAAGGACCAGTCCTTTCTCCCTTTTCAGATACACATGTTTCAAGTCTCAATGCTCATACATTTCTCATAGGCATTTTAACAATAATATAAGAAGTAACAATTTATTCAATCACTTGTTTAACAAGAGCATTCATTCTGGAGTACTTGCTATGCCCCAGCCACTGTGCCAGGCCAAATATATGGAGAGATGAATCAAGGACTTCCCTGACTCATAGGAAAGAAACAGGTCATCTATATGCAAATTATTTAGGGTGACATTTTAGCTGCTGTGACAAATAGGCCTCCAAATACAGTGGCTTTGAGAAAATGGAAGTTCATTTCTCTCTCATTAACAGACCCAGGATTGGCAGGTGGCTCTTCTCTTACATTCAGAAATCCAGGTCCCTTCCTTTTTTTCTTCCACTATCCCTAGGTCATTATCCTGGTCTGCATGGTGAAACTGGGTTGCAGACACAGGAGGTACAGAATGGAAGTCATAGGAAAGGAATTTTCTTTTAAGGAATGACATAGGTATTTCTCACATTCCATCAGTGAATGCTTAGTTATTTAGCTACACCTAGCTATAAAACAGATTGGGAAACAATTTCCAGCTGGTCAGCCATGTTCCCAGGAAAAAGAGGAAAATGAATTTTGCTGGAAACTGGCAGTCTTTCCCACACAATACTATGTGCTAAATATTGTTAGAGGAACATCTCTGGAGAGGCCAAACCATGAAATGGTCAAACACCCAGGTTCAGGAGTCAGACAAGCCTATATTTGAATCCCAGTACACAAGACAATATCATTTACTTATTAGGTACCAAATAAGTATTAGATAAGATTATTATTTGCCATTCCATGGAAATACAGTCAAAAGATTAGATAGACTGCCTATGAGTGGGTCCTATCAGGCTTAGATAAGGAGGTAAATTTTGGCTGAGTCTCAAAGGACCAGCAGAAATCGAACAAGTGTGAGTTCAGTCATTTTGGGCACACATGTGCCAAAGGAAGTACACGACCAGGTAAAAATTTTTTTTTTTACCTGTGAGCAATTAAAATGTTCTCATACCAAGGGAGCTCATTTTAGGCTCCTGAGTCTCGCATTCTGACTCCATATTGACATTGAACCTCAGATCCCCTTGGGAGGATGTGCGAGAAGAGAGATTATCAACATACATCATGAGACTCAGGGGACAGGTGTCATGTTGGCACCAAAGACAGGCAGCAGAAAAGCCAGAGTTATAATCCAATGAGAAACTCATCCTCCACGTTTGGAGGACAAGAATCCAAACAAGAGAATAAAGGATTCTGGGAAGATAGCAGAGTAGGAAGCACCAGGAACCTGTCCCCGATCTAGGCAGTAATTGCACTGGCAAAATTGCACTGATGTAAATATTTTGGAAGTTTGGAGTCTGTTTCAAGGCCTACAACTTCCAGAGGAAGATTTTAATGCCTATTGCAGTTAACTTTAGTCAATATCAGCTCCCAACATGGTAGCCCTCCCCCCATCCCCACCTCCCCACTCTCAGTCATATGGCATACAGCTTCAGTCAACTTTTGGGAACCAGGGTAGGCAATAAGGACACTGTCCTCCAAAAATTGAGTATCTGTGTCCTGACTGCTCATTGTTGCTGCTGATCTTGGAGATGCAGAAACACAGGCCGGTGGCCCTTGTTGCACTTTTCCTCACAATCTTGCAAGCCCTTCCCCCTCCAGCTGAAGCAACTCCCAGGGGAATTCGAGGGCCAGTACCCCTTTTTTCCCCTCTTTTTATCCCCTTCATTTCTCTCCTTTCCTTTTCCCCTTTCTGAGAGCCAGACATTTAAAGTCCAGGGATTTCAAAAGGAACCACAAACATGAAGGAACTAAAAAAGTCACCATGCATGACTAGGGAAAGATGCAGGCTTTGAAAAACACCTGAGAAGACCTTAAGTTTATGCTTCTGGCTGATTCCCAGCATGGATACAGCCTACAACAATCAAAACACAAAAAGAAAAATCAGCAACCCCGAGGAAGAGGGAGAATCTGATTTCCAGAGTTACTACATTATTAGACTGAAATGTCCAGTTTGTAACAAAAAAATCACAAGCCATTCAAAGGGAAAAAGAAAGCAACAGAAACCATCAGCAAGAAAGACCAGATGACATGACCAGATGACATGGGCGCCTGGGTGGCTCAGTTGGTTAAGTGACTGCCTTCAGCTCAGGTCATGATCCTGGAGTCCCGGGATCGAGTCCCACATTGGGCTCCCTGCTCAGCAGGGACTCTGCTTCTCCCTCTGACTCTCTTCCCTCTCGTGCTCTCTATCTCTCATTCTCTCTCTCAAATAAATAAATAAAATCTTTAAAAATAAATAAATAAATAAAATAAAAGACCAGATGACAAACTTGCTAGACAAAAATTTTAAACAACTGTATTAAAAATGCTCAAAGAACAGCAACAACAACAACAACAAAAAAAAAAACAAGGAGAAAGTCAAGAAAATAATGTATGAACAAAATGAAAATACCAATAAAGAGATAGAAAACTTAAAAGAAACTAAAAAGAAATTCTGGAACTGAAAAGTACAATAACTGAAATGAAAAATTCACTAGAGTGATTCAAAGGTATATCAGAGCAGTCAGAAGAAAAAAATGCATGAACTTGAAGATAGGACAATTGAAATGATCAAGTCTGAAGAACAGAGATTAAAAATACTGAAGAAAAGTGAATGGAGCTTAGAGGACATGTGGGATACCATAAAATGGACCAACATATGCATTATGGGAGTCCCAGAAAGAGAAAAGAGAGAAAGAGGCAGAGAGATTACTAAAAGCAATAATGCCCCAAAACTTTCCAAGTCTGATAAAGGACATGAATATGAACATCCAAGAAGCTCAACAAACTCCAAGTAGGATGAATTCAAAGAGACCTTATTATGGACACATTATAATCAAGCTGTTCAAAGACAAGACAAGAGAATCTTAAGAGCAGCAAGAGAGAAGTAATGCATCACCTACAAGGGATGCTCAATAATATTATTAACAGATTTCCCATCAGATACTTTGGAGGCCAAAAGGCAGTGGGCTGTTAAATTAAAAGTGCTGAAAGAAAAAAAAACTGTCAACTGAGAATCCTATATCTGGCAAAACTGTCCCTCAACAATGAGGGAGAGATTAAAACATTCTCAGATAAACAAAAGCTAAGAAAGTTCATTACCACTAGACCTGCCTTGCAAGAATGCTAAAAGGAATGCTGCAGGTTGAAATGGAAGGACACTAGACAGTAATTTGAAGCTATATGAAGAAATAAATATCTCAGTAAAGATAAATACATGAACAATTGTAAAAGCTAGTATTATTTTAGCTTTGGTTTATAGCTCCAAGTTTCGTATTCTACATGATTTAAGAGACTAATACATTTTCTAAAACTATTAGTTTAGAAACTACTATTATAACTTTGGTTTATAATTCTACATTTTTTTCTACATAATTTAAGAGATTGATGCATTAAAAAACAATTACTAGTTTATGGTTTTGGACATACAATGTATAAAAATGTAATTTTGTAACACCAATAACTGAAAGTGGGTGAGGAGTTTTGTATGCTACTGGGATTATTCTGGTATAAATTCCAATTGGAACATTATCATGTTAGGATGTTAAATGTAATCCCCATGGTAACCACAAAGAAAATAGCTACAGAATATACACAAAAGGAAATGAAAAGAATTACAACATTTCAGTGCAAAAAATCAACTAAATAAAAAAAAAGACAGCAATGCAGGAAATAAGATACAAAAAACTACAAGGCATATAAAATACAACAAAATGACATAAGTAAATCCCTCATTATCATAATTATTTTAAATGTAAGGGGACTAAGCTCTCCAATCAAAAGACAGAGATCGGCAGAATGGATTTTTTTAAAGATTTTATTTATTTATTTGACAGAGAGAGAGACAGTGAGAGAGGGAACACAAGCAGGGGTACTGGGAGAGGGAGAAGCAGGTTTCCTGCCAGGCAGGGAGCCCTATGCGGGGCTTGATCCCAGGACCCTGGGATCATGACCTGAGCTGAAGGCAGAGGCTGACAACTGAGCCACCCAGGCGCCCCTGGCAGAATGGATTTAAAAAAGAAAACATAATCCAGCTCTATGCCATCTACAAAAGACTCACTTTAAATCTAGAGACACAAACAGGTTGCAAGTGAAAGTATGGAAAACTATATTCCATGTGAATAGTAAACAAAAAAAAAGCAGGTACGGCTATCAGTAAGCTAATCACACACACACACACACACACACACACACACACACAAATCCTGTATGATTCCACTTACATAAGGTACTTAGGTCACAGACAGAAAGTGAAGTGGTGGGTGCTGGGGGTTGAGAGGAGAGGGAAATGGGGAATTGTTTGATGTATATAGCCTTTTAGTTTTGTAAGACAAAAAGAGTTCTGGAGATGGATGGCAGTGACGGTTGCACAACAATGTGAATGCACTTCATACCATTGAACTATTCATTTTAAAATGGTTGGGGGGGGAGAAGAAAAGATGGCAGAGGAGTAGGGGACCCTATTTCAGCTGGTCCCCGGAATTGAGCTGGATATCTATCAGACCACTCTGAGCACCCATGAAATCAGCCTGCGATGTAAGAAGATTGGATCTCTACAAACAGAATATCACAGGCGGTAGGTTTTGAGGTATGAAGCGGGGAGCTTGGATTCCACAGGCAGATATCAGAGGATGAACGGCAACGGGAGGGAGCCTGCCCATGGGAATCCTGCACTGCTGGTGAGCGACAGCCTTGCGCGCTGGGGACGGGGCACAGTCTCACAGATCATGGCGGGGAAAGGACTTTAGGGCAGCCCCCAGGGTGGAAACCTGGAGCAGCGGGGGTCATGCCTGCAAACCGGGAGCAGCTGGCAGTTTTAGAAGCACAAAGGGCAGAGACATGCCCCGACATGGAGGCAGGACTGGAGGCGCTGCAGAGGGGCGCACAACCCAGGCCGCTGCAGTTTATAGCAGCACGGACAGAAACGGAGACAGTGTGGCCTGGAGAGCTCACTGAAGAACAGACTGCGGTCTCTCTGCTCTGAGGCAGAGGGTTGGAAACGGTCTCTTCTGCTCTGACTCATGGAAGAGACACGGAAAGCTGCCAGGGAGAGCCCCCAGAGAACAAAAGCCCCCAAAAACTGGTTCCCACTGAGCCCATCCCCCACCACAGGGGGGCAGGGCAACTCCGCCCAAACAGGGTTGCCTGAGTAACAGCATGGCAGGCCCCTCCCCTAGAAGACAGGCTGGGAAAATAAGAGGCCAGCAACACTAAGGTCCCAAGAAAACAGGTACATCTTGCTTGGGTTCTGGTCAATAATTTGGACTCTATACATTCCCTCAAACACCCATCAACAGAATGACTAGGAGGAGGAACCCCCAAAATAGAAAAGACTCAGAGATTATGACTTATGCCTCAGATTTACAAATGGATGCAGATATAACCAAGATGTCAGAGATGGAATTCAGGCTAGCAACTGTGAAGACAATGGCTAGAATAGAGAAATCAATTAATGGCAACATAGAGTCTCTAAGGGCAGAAATGAAAGCTGAATTGACAGAACTTAAAAATGCTATCAATGAGCGAATATCATTCTCAATGGGGAAAAGCTGAGAGCTTTCCCCCTAAGGTCAGGAACGTGGCAGGGATGTCCACTATCACCACTGCTATTCAACATAGTATTAGAAGTCCTAGCCACAGCAATCAGACAACAAAAAGAAATCAAAGGCATCCAAATCGGCAAAGAGGAAGTCAAACTCTCACTCTTTGCAGATGATATGATACTTTATGTGGAAAACCCAAAAGACTCCACCCCAAAACTGCTAGAACTCATACAGGAATTCAGTCAAGTGGCAGGATATGAAATCAGTGGCATTCCTATACACCAACAACAAGACAGAAGAGAGACAAATTAAGGAGTCGATCCCATTTACAATTGCACCCAAAACCATAAGATACCTAGGAATAAATCTAATCAAAGAGGCAAAGGATCTATATTCAGAAAACTATAAAATACTCATGAAAGAAATTGAGGAAGACACAAAGAAATGGAAAAATGTTCCATGTTCATGGATTGGAAGAACAAACGTGAAGATGTCAATGCTACCTAGAGCAATCTACACATTCAATGCAATCCCCATCAAAATACCATCCACTCTTTTCAAAGAAATGGAACAAATAATCCTAAAATCTGTATGGAACCAGAAGAGACCTCGAATAGCCAGAGGAATGTTGAAAAAGAAAAGCAAAGCTGGCGGCATCACAATTGCAGACTTCCAGCTCTATTAGAAAGCTGTCATCATCAAGACAGTATGGTACTGGCACAAAAACAGACACATCGATCAATGGAACAGAATAGAGAGCCCAGAAATGGACCCTCAACTCTATGGTCAACTAATCTTTGACAAAACGGGAAAGAATGTCCAATGGAAAAAAGACAGTCTCTCCAACAAATGGTGTTGGGAAAATTGGACAGCCACATGCAGAAGAATGAAACTGGACCGTTTCCTTACACCACACACAAAAATAGACTCCAAATGGTTGAAAGACCTAAACGTGAGACAGGAGTGCATCAAAATCCTAAAGGAGAACACAGGCAGCAACCTGTTCAACCTCAGCTGCAGCAAATTCTTCCTAGAAACATCGCCAAAGGCAAGGGAAGCAAGGGCAAAAATGAACTATTGGGATTTCATCAAGATAAAAAGCTTTTGCACAGCAAAAGAAACAGTCAGCAAAACGAAAAGACAACCGACAGAATGGGAGAAAGTATTTGCAAATGACACATCAGAAAAAGGGCTAGTATCCAAAATCTATAAAGAACTTATCAAACTCAACACCCAAAGAACAAATAATCCAATCAAGAAATGGGCAGAAGAGCCCCTGGAAGTGGAGCCCTGGACTTCCACTCGTGCGTGAGGCGAGCGGAGCCAGAGTCGAGACCAGAGGCCGAACTCGGGATCTGACAAGATGGCCGGGCTGCCCCGCAGGATTATCAAGGAAACCCAGCGTTTGCTGGCAGAACCAGTTCCTGGCATTAAAGCAGAACCAGATGAGAGCAACGCCCATTATTTTCATGTGGTCGTTGCTGGCCCCCAGGATTCCCCCTTTGAGGGAGGGACTTTTAAGCTTGAACTATTCCTACCAGGAGAATACCCGATGGCAGCCCCTAAAGTACGTTTCATGACCAAAATTTATCATCCTAATGTAGACAAGTTGGGAAGAATATATTCAGATATTTTGAAAGATAAGTGGTCCCCAGCACTGCAGATCCACACAGTTCTGCTATCAATCCAGGCTTTGTTAAGTGCTCCCAATCCAGATGATCCATTAGCAAATGATATAGCAGAGCAGTGGAAGACCAACGAAGCCCAAACCATAGAAACAGCTAGAGCGTGGACTAGGCTATATGCCATGAATAGTATTTAAAATCGATCTGATCATCAAGTTCTCTTCTTCTCCTGTTCTGCCAAGACTTCTTCCTTTTTTGTTTGCATTTAATGGACACAGTCTTAGAAACATTACAGAATAAAAGCCCAGACATCTTCAGTCCTTTGGTGATTAAATGCACATTAGCAAACCTATGTCTTGTCCTGATTCACTGTTGTAAAGCATGAGCAGAGGCTAGAAGTACCATCCGGATTGTTGTGAAACGTTTAAAAGCAGTGGCCCTTCTCTGCTTTTATTCATTTCCCCATCATGGTTTGAATATAAAGCACTGTGAATGAAGGTAGTTGTCAGGGTTAGCTGCAGGGGTGTAGGTGTTTTTTTTATTACTTTTTTTGAGGGGGAGAGGTGGTTTTATTTTAATTTTATGGGCTCCTTTCCCCCTTTTTATGGTGATCTAATTGCATTGGTTAAAAGCAGCTAACCAGTTCTTTAGAATATGCTCTCTAGCCAAGTCTAAATTTATTTAGATGCTATAAATGGACAAGCTTGATTGTTTGAACCAAAATGGGAACATTAAACAAATATCACAGCCATCACTAATAACATTGTGACTTACTGTCAAGTGTAGAATCCTTCCTTCAAGAAAAAGCTTGTGACCATTTTGTATGGCTTGTCTGGAAACTTCTGTAAACCTTATGTTTTAGTAAAATATTTCTTGTTATTCTAAAAAAAAAAATGGGCAGAAGACATGAACAGACATTTTTCCAAAGAAGACATCCAAATGGCCAACAGACACATGAAAAAGTGCTCAACATCGCTCGGCATCAGGGAAATCCAAATCAAAACCTCAATGAGATACCACCTCACACCAGTCAGAATGGCTGAAATTAACAAGTCAGGAAACGACAGATGTTGGCGGGGATGCGGAGAAAGGGGAACCCTCCTACACTGTTGGTGGGAATGCAAGCTGGTGCAGCCACTCTGGCAAACAGTATGGAGGTTCCTCAAGCAGTTGAAAATAGAGCTACCCTATGATCCAGCAATTGCACTACTGGGTATTTACCCCAAAGATACAAATATAGGAATTCGAAGGGGTACATGCATCCCAATGTTTATAGCAGCAATATCCACAATAGCCAAACTGTGGAAAAAGCCAAGATGTCCATCGACAGATGAATGGATAAAGAAGAAGTGGTATATATACACAATGGAATATTATGCAGCCATCAAAAGGAATGAGATCTTGCCATTTGCAACGATGTGGATGGAACTGGAGGGTGTTATGCTGAGTGAAATAAGCCAATCAGAGAAAGACATGTATCATATGACCTCACTGATATGAGGAATTCTTAATCTCAGGAAAAAAACTGAGGGTTGCTGGAGTGGTGGAGGGGTGGGAGGGATGGGGTGGCTGGGTGATAGACATTGGGGCGGGTATGTGCTACGGCGAGTGCTGTGAACTGTGCAAGACTGTTGAATCACAGATCTGTACTTCTGAAACAAATAACGCAACATATGTTAAGGGAAAAAAAACAAGAAGAAGATAGCAGGAAGGGAAGAATGAAGGGGGGGAAATCGGAGGGGGAGATGACCATGAGAGACTATGGACTCTGAAAAACAAACTGAGGGTTCTAGAGGGGACGGGGGTGGGGGGATGGGTTATCCTGGTGATGGGTATTAAAGAGGGCACATTCTGCATGGAGCACTGGGTGTTATGAACAAACAATGAATCATGGAACACTACACCAAAACAAATGATATAATATATGGTGATTAACATAACAATAAAAAATTTAAAAAAATGCTATCAGTGGGATCCAATCCAATCTAGATAATCTAACAGCTAGGGTAAGTGAGGCAGAAGAACAAATAAGCGACCTGGAAGACAATATAATAGATACAAAGGGAAAAGAGGAGGCCAAGGAAAAACAACTCAGAATCCATGAAAATAGAATCAGAGAAATAAGTGACACCATGAAGCGTTCCAATGTGGGAATAATTGGAATCCCGGAGGGAGTGGAGAGAGAGAGAGGACTAGAAGATGTATTTGAGCAAATCGTAGCTGAGAACTTCCCTAATCTGGGGAATGAAACAAATATTCGCGTCCTAGAGGCAGAGAGGACCCCTCCCAAGACCAAGGAAAACAGGCCAACACCCCGGCATGTAATAATAAAACTCGCAAATCTTGGAACCAAGGAAACCATCTTAAGGGCAGTTAGGGGGAAGAGATTCCTTACGTACAGAGGGAGGAACATCAGAACAACGTCAGACCTATCCACAGAAACCTGGCAAGCCAGAAAGGCCTGGCGAGACATATTCAGGGTACTAAACGAGAAGAACATGCAGCCAAGAATGCTTTATCTGGCAAGGCTGTCATTTAGAATGGATGGAGAGAGGCAGAGCTTCCAAGACTGGCAGAAACTAAAAGAATATGTGACCACTGAGCCGGCCCTGCAAGAAATATTGAGGGGGGGTTCTATAAAAGGAGAAAGACCCCAAGAGTGATATACAACAGAAATTTACAGGAAAGATCTATAAAAACAACGTCTTCACAGGCAACATGATGACAATTAATTCATATCTTTCAATAATCACTCTCAACATGAAAGGCCTAAATGCTCCCATAAAACGGCACAGGGTTGCAGATTGGATAAAAAGACAGGACCCATCCATATGCTGCCTACAAGAGACTCATTTTGAGCCTAAAGATACATCCAGACTGAAAGTGAAGGGATGGAGATCCATCTTCCATGCCAGCGGACCTCAAAAGAAAGCTGGGGTAGCAATTCTTATATCAGGCAAATTAGATTGTAAACTAAAGTCTGCAGTTAGAGACACAGAAGGACACTATATCATTCTTAAAGGGTCTATCCAACAAGAAGGTCTAACAATTGTAAATATCTATGCCCCCAACATGGGAGCAGCCATCTACAGAAGCCAACTGTTAACCAAAATAAAGAGTCATATTGGTAACAATACGTTAATTGTAGGAGACCTCAATACTCCACTCTCAGCAATGGACAGATCATCTAAGCAGAAAATCAACAAGGAAACAAGAGCTTTGAATGATACACTGGACCAGATGGATCGCATAGATATATACAGAACATTCCACCCTAAAACAACAGAATACTCATTCTTCTCAAGCGCACATGGAACTTTCTCCAGAATAGACCCCATACTGGGTCACAAATCAGGTCTCAACCGATACCAAAATACTGAGATTATTCCCTGCATATTCTCCGACCACAATGCTTTAAAACTGGAACTCAATCACAAGAAAAAACTTGGCAGAAATTCAAACACTTGGAAGCTAAAGACCACTCTGCTCAAGAATGTTTGGGTCAACCAGGAAATCAAAGAAGAACTTAAACAATTCATGGAAATCAATGAGAACAAAAACACATCGGTCCAAAACCTATGGGATACTGCAAAGGCGGTCCTAAGGGGGAAATACATAGCCATCCAAGCCTCACTCAAAGAAATAGAAAAATCCCGAATTCACCAACTAACTCTACACCTTAAAGAACTAGAGAAAAAGCAACAAACGATGCCTAAGCCACGCATTAGAAGAGAAACAATTAAAATTAGAGCAGAGATCAATGAATTAGAACCCAGAAACACAGTAGATCAGATCAACGAAACTAGAACTTGGTTCTTTGAAAGAATTAATAAGATCGATAAACCACTGGCCAGACTTATCCAAAAGAAAAGAGAAAGGACCCAAATTAATAAAATTATGAATGAAAGGGGAGAGATCACGACTAACACCAACGAAATAGAAACAATTATTAGAAATTATTATCAACAACTATATGCCAATCTGGATGAAATGGAGGCCTTCCTGGAAACCTATAAGCTGCCAAGACTGAAACAGGCAGAAATTGACAACCTGAATAGGCCAATAACCAGTAACGAGATGGAGGCAGTGATCAAAAACCTCCCAAAAAACAAGAGTCCAGGGACTGATGGATTCCCTGGGGAATTCTACCAAACATTCAAAGAAGAAATAGTACCTATTCTCCTGAAGCTGTTTCAAAAAATAGAAACAGAAGGAAAACTTCCAAACTCATTCTATGAGGCCAGCGTTACCTTAATCCCCAAACCAGGCAAAGACCCCATCAAAAAGGAGAATTTCAGACTGATATCCCTGATGAATAAGGATTCCAAAATCCTAGCTAATAGGATCCAACAATACATTAAAAGGATCATCCACCATGACCAGGTGGGACTTATCCCCGGGATGCAAGGGTGGTTCAACATTCGCAAACTAATCAATGTGATAGAACACATTAAGAAGAGGACGGAGAAGAACCATATGGTCCTCTCGATTGATGCAGAAAAAGCATTTGACAAAATGCAACATCCTTTCCTGATTAAAACTCTTCAGAGTATAGGGATAGAGGGAACATTCCTCAAGTTCATAAAATCCATCTATGAAAAACCCACAGCGAATAACATCCTCAATGGGGAAAAGCTGAGAGCCTTTCCCTTAAGATCAGGAACACGTCAAGGATGCTCACTCTCGCCACTATTGTTCAACATAGTACTAGAAGTCCTAGCAACAGCAATCAGACAACAAAAAGAAATGAAAGGTATTCAAATTGGCAAAGAAGAAGTCAAACTCTCTCTTTTTGCAGACGACATGATACTTTATGTGGAAAACCCAAAAGACTCCACCCCCAAATTACTAGAACTCATACAGCAATTCAGTAATGTGGCAGGATACAAAATCAATGCACAGAAATCAGTTGCTTTCTTATACACTAACAACGCAACTGTAGAAAGAGAAATTAGAGAAACGATTCCATTTACAACAGCACCAAAAACCATAAGATATCTCGGAATAAACCTAACCAAAGAGGTAAAGGATCTATACTCTAGGAACTACAGAACACTCATGAAAGAAATTGAAGAAGACACAAAAAGATGGAAAAATATTCCATGCTCACAGATCGGAAGAATAAACATTGTTAACATGTCTATGCTACCCAGAGCAATCTATACCTTCAATGCCATCCCGATCAAAATTCCAGTGACATTTTTCAAAGTGCTGGAACAAACAATCCTAAAATTTGTATGGAATCAGCAAAGACCCTGAATCGCAAGGAAATGTTGAAACAGAAAAACAAAGCTGGAGGCATCATGTTGCCCGATTTCAAGCTACATTACAAAGCAGTGATCACCAAGACAGCATGGTACTGGCACAAAAACAGACCTATAGACCAATGGGAACAGAATAGAGAACCCAGATATGGGCCCTCAACTCTATGGTCAAATAATCTTTGACAAAGCAGGAAAAAACATGCAATGGAAAAAGGACAGTCTCTTCAATAAATGGTGCTGGGAAAATTGGACAGCCACATGCAGAAGAATGAAACTCGACCATTCTCTAACACCATACACAAAGATAGACTCAAAAGGGCTGAAAGACCTCAATGTGACACAGGAATACATCAAAATCCTAGAGGAGAACATAGGCAGTAACCTCTTTGACATCAGCCACAGCAACTTCTTTCAAGATACATCTCCAAAAGCTAGTGAAACAAAAGCAAAAATGAACTTTTGAGACTTCATCAAGATAAAACACTTCTGCACAGCAAAGGAAACGGTCAACAAAACAAAGAGGCAACACACAGAATGGGAGAAGGTATTTGCAAATGACACTACAGATAAAGGGCTGGTATCCAAGATCTATAAAGAACTTCTCAAACTCAACACCCAAAAAACAAATAATCAAGTCAAAAAATGGGCAGAAGTTATGAAAAGACACTTCTCTGAAGAAGACATGCAAAAGGCTAACAGACACATGAAAAAATGTTCATCATCATTAGCCATCAGGGAAATTCAAATCAAAACCACATTGAGATACCACCTTACACCAGTTAGAATGGCAAAAATGGACAGGGCAAGAAACCACAAATGTTGGAGAGGTTGTGGAGAAAGGGGAACCCTCTTACACTGTTGGTGGGAATGCAAGTTGGTACAGCCACTTTGGAAAACAGTGTGGAGGTTCCTCAAAAATTTAAAAATAGAGCTACCCCATGACCCAGCAATTGCACTCCTGGGTGTTTACCCCAAAGACACAGATGTAGTGAAAAGAAGGGCCATATGCACCCCAATGTTCATAGCAGCAATGTCTGCAATAGCCAAACTGTGGAAAGAGCCGAGATGCCCTTCAACAGATGAATGGATCAAGAAGATGTGGTCCATAAATACAATGCAATATTACTCAGCTGTCAGAAAGGATGAGTACCCAACTTTTACATCAACATGGATGGGACTGGAGGAGATTATGCTAAGTGAATAAGTCAAGCAGAGAAAGTCAATTACCATACGGTTTCACTTATCTGTGGAACATAAGGAACAGCATGGAGGACATTAGGAGAAGGAAGGGACAAATGAAGGGGGGGAATCGGAGGGAGAGATGAACCATGAGAGACTATGGACTCTGAGAAACAAACAGGGTTTTAGAGGGGAGGGGGGAGGGGGGATGGGTTAGCCCAGTGATGGGTATTAAGGAGGGCACGTACTGCATGGAGCACTGGGTGTTATACGAAAACAATGGATCGTGGATCACCACATCAAAAACTAATGATGTATTGTATGGTGACATAACATAATAAAATTCAAAAAAATTTAAAAAATAAAATAAAAAATAAAAAATTATAAACTATTGGAAACACACAAAAATGCAGAGAACAGCATAACATGAATGACATGAAACCACCACTCAAATTGAACAGATATTTGAGAGATGCTAACATTTGACCATATTTGCCTAGAATATTTGTGTTTTAATCTAAAGAAATAAACTGTTACTGATACATTGAAGTTCTCTGTATACTGCCCACCATAGTGCCTTCTTTTCTTCCCCAGAGCTGATTACTTTCTTGGAGTTGTCACGAACCCCTTCCATGCATGTTTTTATACTTTTAGTATATACAAACCTTTCCCTCTCTTTCTGTAAACAACACACTGAATTGTTTTGTGTTTTTCCACTTTTACCTGTATTTTATCAACTGTATAAATCCTCCAGCAATGTGTTTCTTATTGTTTTCCTTTTGGTGGGCACTAATGTTTCCAAACTTTTACTATTTCAAACAATTCTACAATTAAGTTTTTGTCTCTCTTTGTACAACGCTGAGAGTTTCTCAACAGCAGTTTTGTCCCATATAGATATCAGAGAGCCACAAAGGTGAGTTATGCAGTAATTTTACATTTTCTAGTAGCCACATTAGAAAATTAAAAAAAAAAACCCTGGTGAAATTAACTTTATATAATAATATATTTTAACTCAACATATGCAATGTATCCATTTCAACCTACAACTGATATAAA
Organism: Zalophus californianus; assembly: GCF_009762305.2. Classification (NCBI taxonomy): domain Eukaryota; kingdom Metazoa; phylum Chordata; class Mammalia; order Carnivora; family Otariidae; genus Zalophus; species Zalophus californianus. The sequence continues at coordinate 93,709,443 of NC_045602.1, forward strand.
AGTTAATGAAATAATAAAATAATGAAAAATATAATGATTTCACATATATATGGAATCTAAAAAACAAAACACACAAACAAGCATAAACAGACCCATAAATACAGAAAACAAACTGGTGGTTGCCACAGGTGGGGATAGAAGGGTGGGCACGATGGGTGGAGGAGAGTGGGAGGTACAGGCTTCCAGTGAGGGGAGTATAAGTCATGGGGGTAAAAGGCACAGCATAGGGAACAAAGTCAATGGTATTATAATAGCGTTGCATGGTGACAGATGGTAGCTACATCTGTGGTGAGCGTAGTATAATGTATTTAAACAATTAATGAAATATGTTACATTATTTCTTTCATACAAAGTCTTAATCCAAAATGAATTTCTCAGTTTCGGCTAGCCAAACTCTCAAGTGCTCAAGAGTCACACATGGCTGGTGATTACCGTGTTGGGCAGTGTAGCTCTAAATATTTAGAGAGGGAATCAGAGGGTCATAGAATATGATATGCCATCTGCAAACTTACTTGATACTGCAAATGTGTTTTTCATAGTTTATGAAAGTCCCTCTTTCCTGTTATCTTTCCCAATGCTCAGAGTGATCTGCCTCCAAACTTGGCCAGCTTACTGGGCCTAAAATGGCACCTCACTGTACTATTTTTCTTTTGCTGTTTGCTATACTAGTAAGTCTAAGTACTTTTTTCTCTTGTTTCAGGAAGACAGCAGCGTTTTCTTTTTTTTTCTTCATTTTATTTTTCTCTTTAAATTTTTTTATTGTTATGTTAATCACCATATATTACATCATTAGTTTTTGATGTAGCGTTCCATGATTCATTGTTTGTGCATAACACCCAGTGCAGAGCGTACCCTCTTTAATACCCATCACCAGGCCAACCCATCCCCCCACCCCCCTCCCCTCTAGAACCCTCAGTTTGTTTTTCAGAGTCCATCGTCTCTCATGGTTCATCCCCCCCTCTGACTTACCCCCCTTCATTCTTCCCCTCCTGCTATCTTCTTCTTCTTTTTCTTAACATATATTGCATTAGTTGTTTCAGAGGTACAGAGTTGTATTCTTTTTTATTGATACGTGGTTGTCTATATATTCTATATACAGATCTTTGATGGTCATATATCCTACCTACAACATCTTCTAGCCCATGATTTGTCTTTTCATATTAGTGTTTTGGTTATACAGAATATTTTCATTTCAATGTGATAATATTTATCAATATTTTCTTTTGTGAGTTTGTGCATTTTCTGCATGGGCTAAGAAATTCTTCCTTGTTCTGCGGTCATAAAGATACTTGCCTACTGTTTTTCTTTAAGATTTTTCAAGTTTTTTTCCACATTTGGTTCTTTATTTTAGCTCGAATTTCCTTTGTATGAAGAGTGAGGTAGAAATTCAATTTTACCACCTCACACCCCTTAGGATGGTTACTATTGAAAACACAGAAAATAAGTGTTGGCTAGGATGTGGAGAAGGTGGGTCCCCTGTGCACTGTCCTTGGGAATGTAAAATGGTGCAGCTAGTGTGGAAAACATGCATGGTGCTACAATGATCATTAAACAAACAAAAAACCAAAAAGCAGTATGGCGGGTCCTCAAAAAATTAAAAATAGAATTGATAATCCATATGATCTAGCAATTCCACTTCTGCGGATATATCCAGAAGAAATGAAATCAGGATCTTGAAGAGATATTTGTACACCCATGTTCATAGCAGCATTATTCACAATAGCTAAAACATGGAAGCAACACAAGTATCCATTGACAGATGAATGTAGCGTATACATATGATGGAGTATTATTCAGCCTTAAGAAGGAAAGAAATTCTGACATATGCTACAGTGTGGATGAACCTTAGGACATTATACCATTATACCTAGTGAAATAAGCCAGTCACGAAAAGACAAATACTGCGTGATTCCACTTATATGAGGTACTTCGAGTGGTTAAAATCATAGAGACACAAGACAGAGGATCATAGGAGAAGTAAGGGAAAAATGAAACAAGATGAAGCCAGAGAGGGAGACAAACCATAAGAGACTCTTAATTTCAGGAAACAAACTGAAGGTTGCTGGAGTGGTGGGGGGTGGGAGGGATGGGGTGGCTGGGTGATGGACATTGGGAAGGGTATGTGCTATGGTGAGTACTGTGAATTGTGTAAGACTGATGAATCACAGACCTGTACCCCTAAAACAAATAATACATTATATGTTAATAAAAAAAGACTTATAAAAAATAAAATAAAAAAGATTTTATTTATTTGTCAGAGAGAGAGAGAACACAAGCAGGGGGAGCTGCAGGCAGAGGGGGAAGAAATCTTCCCACTGAACAAGGAGTCTGATGCAGGACTCGATCCCTGGACCCTGAGATCATGACCTGAGCTGAAGGCAGATGCTTAATGATGAGCCACGCAGGCATCCTGACAATTCCTTTCCTAAGAATTATTAGGCCAAATGTTAAGGGAAAAAAATCTACTTCATAAGCCCTTAAACAATCAACCTGTCTCCCTTCCTTCTTTGCATTTTTCTTTGTTTTTTATTATTTGCTTTTTAAAATATTTAAAGTATGAGAGAGTAGAAGATAGCGATGCATTTAAATAGATGGGGAAGCTCAAGAATGAATTAACAGAGAAGGAATCACTTGTTCATCTTCCTATTTGAGTCTGAATACTTCATGAATACAGTTGATTCTATGCCCCCCCCCCCCCCAAAATCATAGAGACAGAAAGTAAAACGGTGATTGCCAGGGGTTATAGAGAGGGAGTATTCAGAATTTTAGTTTTACAAGATGACAGAGTTCTGGAGATGGATGATGGTGACAGCTGCACATTGTGAATGTATTTAACACCACCAAACTGTACATTTAAAAATGGTTAAGATGATACATTTTATGTTACATATATTTTGTCACAATAAAAAAATTGGGGAAAAATGTACTGGGGGAGGTGGAAGGGCATCAGATTTGCCCTAAGTGAATAAATGAATTAATTGATGGTGGGAAAGAGTGAGGCAGGAAGAGAGAAGGGCCTTTTCTTTTCTTTTTTCATCTGGAAAGAGAGAAGATGCTAGCCATGAAGAGATGGCAATGAAAGGAAGACAAAGGAGCTTATAGTTCAATCTTAGCAAACACAGCCAAGGGAAGAAAGAAGTTTAGAAGGGTTAGAGTGGTAGTGTGCTCTCCTACGGAATTGACAAAAGGTCATTAAAGATGTCCTGAGACACTGACAGTGAAACTGATGAAAAAATGAATATTTTATGATTACCACGTAAAAAAAATTAATTTGGTGTTTTGCCATGTGGAGCACCATTCATTGAAAAGTCTGTTACCACCTCACTGGTTACTGAAACTACACCTGTCCACACTCAGTTCTCTTGCCTGGGACTATCACTAGGGCCTCCTTTCTGCTCCATGGTTCTATCCCTGATCCAATACCACAAGGCCTAATTACTATTCTTAACAATAAATCCTGATGTTTGCCACCGCAAGACCTCCTTTTTATTCTTCAAACCTGTCTGGGCTATTATGGCCCTTTAAATTCCTTCTGAGTTTTACGACCATCTTGTCAAGTTCTGCGAAAGACCTGTTGGGATTTTGATTGAAATGGAATTGGCTTTCTGGATCAATTTGGGCAGAATTGTGAATTTTAAGATATAGGACTTTCCCCCATGGAACATTGAGTTCTCTCTTATCAATAAATGTTTTAAATTTTGTCTTTCAAACTGAGAGCTTTTCCCATAAGATCAGGAACACGACAGGGATGTCTACTCTCAACCAATCTTGTTCAACATAGTACTGGAAGACCTAGCCTCAGCAATCAGACAACAAAAGGAAATAAAAGGCATCCAAATTGGCAAAGAAGTCAAACTTTTACTCTTTGCAGATAACATGACACTCTATGTAGAAAACCCAAAAGACTCCATCCCAAAATTGCTAGAACTGATACAGGGATTCAGCAAAGTTGCAGGAGATAAAATCAATGCACAGAAGTCAGTTGCATTTCTGTACTAACAATGAGGCAGAAGAAAGAGAAATCAAGGAACTGATTCCATTTACAATTGTATCCAAATCCCTAAGATACCTAGGAATAAACCTAACCAAAGAGGGAAAGGATCTATACTCTGAAAACTATAGAACACTTATGAAAGAAATTGAGGAAGAAACAAAGAAATGGGAAAACATCCCATGCTCATGGATTAGAAGAACAAATATTGTTAAAATATCTATGCTGCCCAAAGCAATCTACACATTCAATGCAATCCCTATCAAAATTCCGTCAGCATTTTTCATAGAGCTGGAATAGACAATCCTAAAATTTGTATGGAACCAGAAAAGACCCTGAATAGCCAAAGGAATGTTGAAAAAGAAAACCAAAGCTAGAGGCATCACAATTCTGGACTTCAAGTTGTATAACAAAGCTGTAATCATCAAGACAGAATGGTATTCACAAAAACAGACATAAAGATCAATAGAACAGAATAGAGAACCCAGAAATGGACCCTAAACTCTATGGTCAACTAATCTTCCACAAAGCAGGAAAGACTATCCAATGGAAAAAAAGACAGTCTTCAACAAATGGTATTGGGAATATTGGACAGCCACATGCAGAGGAATAAAACTAGACCACTTTCTTACACCATACACAAAAATAAACTCAAAATTGATGAAAGACCTAAATGTGAGACAGGAATCCATCAAAATCCTAGACGAGAACACAGGCAACCTCTTTGACCTCAGCTATCACAACTTCTTGGTAGACACATCTCTAAAGGCAAGAGAAACAAAAGCAAAATTCAACTATTGGGACTTCATCAAGATAAAAAGCTTTTGCACAGCAAAGGAAACAGTCAACAAAACTAAGAGGCAACCTACGGAATGGGAGAAGATACTTGCACATGACATATCAGATAAAGGACTAATATGCAAAATCTATAAAAAACTTATCAAAGTCAACACCCAAAAAACAACAAAAAAATCCAGTCAAGAAATGGGCAGAAGACATGAACAGACATTTCTTCAAAGAAGACATACAAATGGCCAATAGACATATGAAAAAATGCTGAAAATCACTTGGCATCAGGGAAATACAAATCAAAACCACAATGAGATATCACCTTACACTGGTCAGAAAGGCTAAAATTAACAACTCAGGAAATAACAGATGTTGGTGAGGATGCAGAGGAAGAAGAACCCTCTTACACTGTTGGTGGGAATGCAAACTGGTGGAGACACTCTGGAAAACAGTATGGAGGTTCCTCAAGAAGTTAAAAATAGAGCTACCTTAAGACCCAGCAATTGTACTACTAGGTATTTATTCAAAGGATACAAACAGTGATTTGAAGGGGCAAGTGCACCCCAATGTTTATAGCATCAATGTCCACAATAGCCAAACTATGGAAAGAGTCCAGATGTCCGTTGACAGATGAATGGATAAAGAAGATGTGGTATATATACACAATGGAATATATTACTCAGCCATTAAAAAGAATGGAATCTTGCCATTTGTAATGACGTAGATGAAACTAGAGGGTATTATGCTAAGCGAAATAAGTCAGTCAGAGAAAGACAAATACCATATGATTTCACTCAAATGTGGAATTTAACAAACAAAAAAATGAACATAGGGGAAGGGAGGAAAAAATAAAATAATATTAAAACAGAGAGGGAGGCAAACCATGAGACTCTTAACTATAGGAAACAAAGTGAGGGTTGGTGGAGGAGAGGTGGGTGGGGGGGATGGGGTAAATGGGTGATGGGCATTAAGGAGGGCACGTGATATAAGGAGCACTGGGTGTTATATGCAACTGATGGATCACTAAATTCTACTCCTGAAACTAATACCGTGTATGCGAATTAAATTGAATTTAAATAAAAAATTTTAAAAATTTATCTTTAAATAAACTTTAAATAAACCCTTATAAACTTTAGACTTTTTGCATATCATTTTTGTTGTTACTGTTAATGACATCTTTCAAAGGTTTTCAAACTGGTTTTCTTAGTGTATTGATATACTGTTGATTTTTGATGAAAAGCCACCAATTTTGCTGAGCTTACTGGTTCTAACACTTTGCCTTTGGAGTCTCTTGATTTTCTTTGCAGACAATCATACTGTCTGTTAAAACACATACAGAGACCAGTCTTGAAAATTGTGAGTGGACAAAACCACTTTAGTCATCAAGCAAATCTTAATTTAGCTTATTTTGTAAGACAAGAGAGGCTCACTTGAACTTCACTTCTTGCTTATGCTTCTGAAAATCATAAGTGAAACTTAAATTGTTCCCCCAAGTTGATATGTGGTAGCCACTAACCAATTCCCTTTCATTTAAGAAAATTCTAACGTAACCAATCACTGTGAAGCATAGTCCCTGGCTCTGCACTATATAAGTCGCTTGACAACAACAGACCTCTGAGCCTCGTCCCATGTTATGGTTTCAGTGCTCCCACTTTGCAAACCATTTGGTATGTGCACAACAGAGTTTTACGAATTACTACTTCAGTGATTCACTGGTTTTACTTGGTTTTTTTTGAACATTTGACATCTGTGGATAATGCACACAAATTCTTTCCCTCCCAGCTGGAGTTGCTCCCTTCTCTTGATGTGTCTGCCTGCCTTCACAGACTCAGTGCTCATCCTTGCTGCACACGTGTCTTGTGCTAGCCTCACGCAAGGACTGCTTGCGTTTCCTTTACATGTTCTTTTGTGCCTCTGAGCCCTGCAAGTGTCATTTCTCTGCCTCCAGTCCCCATTCCCCCAGCCCTACCCCATCCCAACAAATGTCACCTTCCTTAACTCAACCCAGGAGGGACAATTTTTTCACTCCTCTGAGCCTGTGTGTGTGTAAGCTTATCTATCATCTATCAATCTATCATCTATCTATAATATACTGTACATAATGTGCCATGTTTCAGGCTTTTTCTCCCTCATTGGAGTGTGAGCACCCCGAGGTTAATGACTGTTAGATCCATCTTTGTATTATTCCCAATGACTAGCACACCAGTGCCTGACACGCAGAAAGTGTCGGAAGAGGCTTGCTAGTGAGCAGATGTTAAAGTCGTGTCTGAAGCTTGGTTGGTAGGTGCTGGGAGGGCAGTTACCCCCCCTCCACACACACACAGAGTTGAGTCCTTAGCACTGAGCTCTGGTGCTTGATTCCATCAGGTCTTCACATTAATCAAGCTCACTGAAATCTGATTTAGAAATTGGAAGACCAGTGGGAAATAATAGAAAATGTATATACTGGTCTCTGCCCCCCCGGGTTCCTGACACAGAGCTCTTAAAATTCTTGGAATTTCCCTGGGTGACTGGAGTGGGCTTTTGTTCTATTGAGGTGACGCTGGGTGGGCTCCTGACAGCTTCAGATTAGGGGCTGGTCGCCAGAAAGACCAAGCCATGAGGAGGAGCTTGGAACTTTCAGCCCCATGTTCTTTGGAGAGGGGGTGGGGCTAGAAGTGGGGTTGCTAATCTGTCATGCTTATATGATGAAGCCTCCCTAAAATTCCCAATAGTATGAGGTCTGGAAGCTTCCAGGTTGCTGAACACATGGGGTTGCTGGGAGAGTGGCCAGCCCGGCGAGGGCAGAAAGTTCTGTGTACCTTCCCACATACCTTGTCCTCTGCACCACTTCCATCTGGATCCTCATCTGTGTCCTTTATCACACCTTTTACGATAAACCAGTAAAAGGAATTCAGTGTTGAGGCACCTGGATGGCTCAGTTGGTTAAGCGTCTGCCTTCGGCTCAGGTCATGATTCCAGGGTCCTGGGATCGAGCCCCGCATCCCGCTCCCAACTTGGCAGGAAGCCTGCTTCTCCCTCTCCCACTCCCCCTGCTTGTGTTCCCTCTCTGTCTCTCTGTCAATTAAATAAATAAATAAAATCTTAAAAAAAAAAAAAAGGAATTCAGTGTTTCCCTGAGTTCTGTTGAGCCATTCTAGCAAATTATCAGAACCAAGGAGGGACTGTGGGAATCCAGCTTTGCAGCCAAGTCCGACAGAAGTTGTGGGTAATCTGAGGACCTATGACTTGTGGCTGGTGTCTGAAGTGGGGTGTCATTCTTGTGGGACTGAGCCCTTCACCTGTGAGGTCTGCACTAAGTGCAGGTGGTGCCAGAATCGAATCGCATTGCAGGACACCCAGCCAGTGTCAGGGAACTGGTTGGTGTGGGAGAACCCCACACATCTGGGGTCAGGAGCATTGTGAGTTGTGGTAGTGGTGTGAGGGTAGAGGGGAGTTTTTCATATAAAGAGTTTATGAACTTATACTGTCCTACTGCCTCTACCTGGGGAAACAAGACCAGCCACGGGTCCATGCATGACCCTCCAGAAACTGAAGGCCCTGGAGACCTCAAAATGGATCAGAGAGTTGTCTGGTGAACACAGCAGAGCAGAGCTTAACCATCCACTTAGCCAAGCCCTCCTATCCCTTGTACTGTTTATTTTCTTAGTGTATTTTAAAAAGTTGATTATCTTCTTTTCCCTAAAATGTATATAAAAAGGAAACTTTATATTATTCCTATTCATTTTAAATCAGGGTCACTTGAGAAAAATAGAAAGTAACTGAAAAAAGAATATTAAATTTAGCTGGAAAATTTGCCTGCTAAAGGTGTTGGGCCCCAAGCCTACTCTACCACTATTCAGAAGTAAGATTAAGTGTTAGCAAAGTGGTGGATTAGCACCAAACCGAGGATTTTTTCTGGATCATCATCAGTACACATGACATGTGATCTCCAGTAAAAGGTGTCCAGATGTAGGACTCTGTGCTTTTTGTTACCACTGCTGACAAATACCTGGTTAGTGTCCTGGCTGAAGGGCTATTTTATTTTCTGATAAGATTTAGAATTAAAAATAGAAATGTTTAAGATGATTTAAAAAACAAACATTTATACACAGAGACAGTCTGGAAGGGTATCACCCACTTGTCAATGTTTACTGCTGGATTTTTGTGTGTGGAATAATTTTAGAAGACCTTAGAAAAGTTGCAAAGATAATACAGGTAATACAGAGAGTTCTTGTATTACCTGGTTTCTAATGTTACATCCCCCTGATCTTATGTTACTATGGTTCATTTGTAGAAACTAAGAAACACACACTAGTACATTACTGTCAACTAAACTCCAACCTTCCTTTGGGTTTCCCTAAATTTTCCATTAATGCCTTTTTTTTGGTTTGAGGATCCAACCTAGGATCCCACATTGCATTTAGTCATGATGTCTCTGCTGGCTTGTGACACCGTCTTTTCTTGATTTTCATGACCTTGACAGTCTTAAGAACGGGACATTTCGGGCGCCTGGGTGGCTCAGATGGTTAAGCGTCTGCCTTCGGCTCAGGTCATGATCCCAGGGTCCTGGGATCGAGTCCCGCATCGGGCTCCCTGCTCCTTGGGAGCCTGCTTCTCCCTCTGCCTCTCTCTCTCTCTCTCTCTGTCTCTCATGAATAAATAAATAAAATCTTAAAAAAAAAAAAACGGGACATTTCGCTGAATGTCCCTCAATTGGAGTTTGTCTGATTCTTTTTTTTTTTTCTTCTCATGATTAGACTCTGGTTATTGAGTTTTTGGAGAGAACACCACAGAGGCAAAGTATCCTTCTTGTCGCAGTGTAATAGGGGTGTGACAAGCACATGACCTCTCACTGGTGATATTAAACTATGGTGACTTGGTTAAAGTGGTGTCGGCCATATCTAGTGGAAATGAGTCAGCCCACGCTACAGGGGGCGAGGGAGGGAAGAATTACACTCCGCTTCCTGGGTCAGAGGGCTGAAGGAAACTTACTTATTTCATCTATTATTTTCCAGATGGGATCTACGTAAACACCCAAAGAAATGTTCCAGATGCTGTGCGGGCTGTCCTGAGATCCCACTGGGCTTCACAGGTGCTGGGGTAACACGGGGATTTCCCTGATAACTGCTTCCCACCTTTTGGTCCTTTTGTGGAATTGCCAGTATTTCCCAAAGTTGTTGCACCGTCTCATATCCCCACCAGCAGTGTGTGAGGGGTTTTCTCCATATCCTCACCAACACCTGTATGACTTTTTTTTTTTTAAAGATTTTATTTATTTATTTATTTGAGAGACAGAGAGTGCGAGTGAGAGAGCACAAGCAGGGGGAGCAGCAGAGGGAGAGGGAGAAGCAGACTTCCCACTGAGCAGGGAGTCTGATGCGGGGCTCGATCCCAGGACACTGGGATCATGACCCAAGCTAAAGGCAGCTGCTTAACCGACTGAGCCACCCAGGGCCCCTGTTTTTTTTTTTTTTTTTTTTACCTTTTTGATTCTAGCCATCACGTGGGAATGAGGATACCCTGTGATTCTGATTTGCACTTCCCTGATGACTAATGATGTCAAGTATCTTTTCACGTGTTTATTAGTCATTTGTATATTTTCTTTGGAGCGACATCGATTCAGATCCTTTGCTCATTTTTAAATTGGGTTAGTTGTCCTTTTATTATTGAATTATAAAAATTCTTTATATACTCTGGATACAAGTCTCTTTTTAGGTATATGATTTGCAAGTATTTCACCCATTCTTTTTGCTTTCCTGATGGTGTCCTTTGCAGCAAAAAAGTTTTAATTTTGGTGAAGTCCAATATATCTGTTTTTCTCTGTTAAGGGCTTTTGGTGTCATAACAAAGAAACCATTGCCTAATGCAAGGTCACAAAGATTTACACCTATGTTTTCTTCTAAGAGTTTTATAGCGTAGCTCTTACATTTAGGTCTTGATCCATTTTGAGTTAATTTTGTATACAGTGTGAACTTCATTCATTTTCAGGTGGCTATCCAGTGGTCCCAGCACACTTTGTGGAAAAGATCATTCTCTTCCCATTGAATGATTTGATGCCTTTGTCAGAAATTAAGTGACCATATATGTGAGGATTTATTTCCGGTTTATCTAGATTATATATAAATCAATATTTCATTGATCTATATGTCTATTCCAGTCCCACACTGTCTCAATTACTACAGTTTTTAAGTAAGTTTCAAAATTGGGAAGCGTGAGTACTCCAGCTCTGGTGCTCTTTCTCAAGACTGTTTTAGCTATTCTAGTTCCCTTGGATTTCCACATGAATTTTAGGATCACCTTGTCAATTTCCACAAAGAAACCAACTTGAATTTTGATGGGCACTGCATTCATCACTTTGCTTTTTGATAGCACTTCAAATGAATATGCTAGTTTATGTTCACACCACAAAATTTCACCTCAATAGCAATGCGGTCCCAAATTTTCCTGTCAAACAATTAGAAAGCTTAAAAAGACATGTTTGTTTAGGGTATCACATATGAACACAGGGTTTTAGTTTGTTTGATGACTTTATTTCCAACAGTTGTTACTGCTCATTAGTCATAAAAATCATAAAAATCATCAAAATCATCCGCGGATGTGTTGTGGTTTCTAGGACGTAACGCAGCTTCAATTTCTGAGTTACTGTCATCAGACTCACCCCAGAAGGCTGGAAGAGAAAACCAGGCAGCTATTTAACATCTCTCCATCTGAACAGCTGGCCTTCATCAGCCGGACAGGTTAATCAGAGCGCTGGCCTACAAAAGGCCTACCAGGGACACCAAGGGATGAACCTGACAGATGCATCTGGAATGCGTGTCAGTACTGCACAAATTCACACATTTCAGTGTTTTTTAGGGAAAACACTGCAGAATATTCCCTTCCCTTTTCATTGTGCCCAGCTCCTTACTGCAGGATGGGGCTTTAAGGCCAGGATTACCACAGAAGCAGGGTTAGGTGGGGGTTTCATCAGGCCTGGGCCCGCCTCAGCTCAGCCACTCTGGCACTTTGATCCCCTCTGGTCTCCACAAGAGCAGAGAGGAGAAGGGAAGGCGCAGGGGAAGAAGAGCTGGCCGTGGGTGCACTTGGTTTACTTGGGAGGTGATCCTGGGAACAATGGGAGGGGCTGGAAGAGCAATGCAGAAGAGAGGAAGCCAAGAGAGGGTGTGTTCATGAGGGGGCGGGCAGTGTACAAGGGGGCTCAGTCCTGTAGGGCACCCTCTGAGAAACTCAGAACTCTCCTCAAACTGTCCCAACAAAGAGCAAGGAGATGGGGTTATTCACTGACCAACTTCCATTTCTTGTTGGTTGAGGTTTATTCTCAAGCAGGGCATCTACTCCCTGGCCCTGGGGGCTGGGCCTGCTCCCGCGGCCAGACAAAGCTCTGAGGCAGATGTGCAGAGCTGCCTGTCCCCGCTGAAGGCCATGGGTGCTTCTGAGAACTGCGCTGTGATCGCCAAGGCGGCCGGACAGGATGTGGGGGGACACGGTCTGCTACACTGACCATCTCCATGACCACCGATATCTCCTTGGCACTCACTGCCTGCCATTCTGTGATGACTTCTTATATCCGGCCCATTTCATCCTTGTACCAACCTGGGAATGCCTCCATCTACTGAGCAAACAGGCGGAGACTGGCCCCAATGACAGCATTAATGGATGTTCAAGCTTACCAGTCCCACCCAGGTTGTCAGACTCACACCCATGCTCTCGATCACTAGGGAGGGAGACTAGGCTGACAGGAGTAGAGCGAGCCCAAGCTCTGCAGGGGACATGCCACAGTGTTGGCATGCAAGGTGGAGGAAATTCTCCCTGTGAGCTGGGGCTTCAAAGCTGAATAGGAGCTTACGGTGCTAAGGAAAAGGGAAGGAAGAGCAGGAGCAAAGGCACAGAGGTGCAACTGTGGTGTCCAGGCATACCTCATTTTCCTGTGCTTCGCAGAGATTGTGTTTTTTACAAATGGAAGGTCTGTGGCAACCGTACATCAGGCAAATCTATTGGCACCATTTTTCCAACAGCATTTGCTCACCTTGTGTCTCTGTGTCACATTTTGGTAATTCCCTCATTATTCCCAGCTTTTCTGTTATTATTATATTTCATACAGTGACCTGTGATCAGTGATTATGACTCGCTGAAAGCTCAGATGACGGTTAGCATCTTTTAGCAACAAAGTGTTTAATTAATAATTTTTAAATTAACATATTTTAAATTAATTAATGTTAATTAACTTTTTTTTAGACATAATGCTGCTGTACACTTAAGGGACTACAGTATAGCGTAAACACAACTTTTATAGGCACTGGGAGACCAAAAATTTTATTTGGCTTTATTGCAGTAGTCTGGAACCAAATCTGCAATACCTCTGAGGTATGCCTATATTTGGAAAAAGCTGCTTGTGACTCAACCCGAAGAGGACAAGACCTTGGAAGGAACTGAGCTGGAAAAAAGGGAAGGGCCAGACCACAAAGGGAGAAAGTTATAGACTCTATCCTGCGCTTAGTGGGGGGCATTAGCAATTTTTCACCAGGAAGGTAAGAAGGTTCAATGAAGTTTTAGATGCTGGGGGCCAGGTGGAGGGCAATCAGGACTTGGGAAGGGGCTGGATGTGAGGAAACCAGTCAAGGAGCCCTGTCATGTCATGAGCAGTGGGCACTTGTGGGGCATTAGCTGTGAGGTTGGGGACAGAGGCAAAAAACATTTCATAGGTAGAATATACCACTGTTGGCAATCAGTTGGATGTGGAGGCCAGGATACCCCGCAAATTCATACTTGCAAATTAGAATGCTGAGCCACATGGCCTGTGGCAGCCCTGTGTGTTGTCAGGTCCCAGCCCTGTCACTGAAGAATGGTGCCTCGAGCAGCCTTCCGATCCCCTCAGAGACTACACCACCCCAGGGGTCCCCTCTGTGATCACAGGCACCGTCACAGCCCTTACACGAGGGTGCAGAAAACAAATAAAAGGTCCTCACCAACTCTCGGTTAAAACACAAAATGAATTCTCTTACCTTTAGACTCTAAATTGGTAGTTAATTTCTTTTCATTTTCATGCCTGAAAAATAAAGAAATAGCCTAAGTCCTGAAAAAATGTGACGAACACAGTGATATTTTTACAATGAGCACATCAGCAAAGAAGCATGTGTGGTGCACTGAAGGGCCAGGCATTTTATGCGTGTTCCCCAAGTCTTTTCTTTTTTTTAAAAGATTTTATTTATTCGTTTGAGACAGAGAGATACAGAGAGAGAGAGAGAGAGAGAGAGAGAGACAGAGCACGAACAGGAGGAGCGGCAGAAGGAGAGGGAGAAGCAGACTCCCCGCTGAGCTGGGAGCCTGACGTGGGGTTGGGATCATGACCTGAGCCGAAGGCAGACACTTAACCATCTGAGCCACCCAGGCGAGCCCCCCCATGCCCCCCACGCCCCCGTACTCCCCAAATCTTTAATTTTTTGTTATGTTAATCACCATACATTAGTTTTTTATTGTTATGTTAATCACCATACATTACATCATTAGTTTTTGATGTAGTGTTCCATGATTCATTGTTTGTGCATAACACCCAGTGCTCCACGCAGAATGTGCCCTCTTTAATACCCACCACCAGGCTAACCCATCCCCCCACCCTCCTCCCCTCTAGAACCCTCAGTTTGTTTTTCAGAGTCCATCGTCTCTCAAGGTTCATCTCCCCCTCCGACTTACTCCCCTTCATTCTTCCCCTCCTGCTATCTTCTTCTTTTTCTTTTTTCTTAACATATGTTGCGTTATTTGTTTCAGAAGTACAGATCTGTGATTCAACAGTCTTGTACAATTCACAGCGCTCACCATAGCACATACCCTACCCAAAGTCTATCACCCAGCCACCCCATCCCTCCCACCCCCCACCACTCCAGCAACCCTCAGTTTGTTTCCTGAGATTAAGAATTCCTCATATCAGTGAGGTCATATGATACATGTCTTTCTCTGATTGGCTTATTTCACTCAGCATAACACCCTCCAGTTCCATCCACATTGTTGCAAATGGCAGGATCTCATTCCTTTTGATGGCTGCATAATATTCCATTGTGTATATATACCACTTCTTCTTTATCCATTCATCTGTCGATGGACATCTTGGCTCTTTCCACAGTTTGGCTATTGTGGACATTGCTGCTATAAACATTGGGATGCATGTACCCCTTCGAATTCCTACATTTGTATCTTTGGGGTAAATACCCAGTAGTGCAATTGCTGGATCGTATGGTAGCTCTATTTTCAACTGTTTGAGGAACCTCCATACTGTTTTCCAGAGGGGTTGCACCAGCTTGCATTCCCACCAACAGTGTAGGAGGGTTCCCCTTTCTCCACATCCCTGCCAACATCTGTCGTTTCCTGACTTGTTAATTTTAGCCATTCTGACTGGTGTGAGGTGGTATCTCATTGAGGTTTTGATTTGGATTTCCCTGATGCCGAGCGATGTTGAGCACTTTTTCATGTGTCCGTTGGCCATTTGGATGTCTTCTTTCGTACTCCCCAAATCTTAATAGCAAGAAGAAAATGTAAGGACTGCGGCAGCCAGAGGTATTTGCTGATGCTTTGGTGGGTGGGTCCCTATTGTGACAGAATCAAAGGGTCCCTGAGTATATTCCCTGCTTGCTCTGCAGAGACCAGGTCAGACTGCTCCCCGTGGGTGCCGCCCGCAGTGCTGAACAACGAGCACATGGTCAGTGAGGCAGAGCACTGACCTCCTGTCAACAGCCCTCTCAAAAACACGAACGGGCAAAGCTTTGGCACTTTGAGACAAGCTACAAGTAAAATACTTGAAGTAGAGAATCCAGGAGGGAACACAAGAAGCTGCTGAGGAAGTTAAGACTCATCTCTGTCAAGCCAGTGATGGTAATCCTTAACAGCTTAACAAGGGAGTTCAGGATAAACTCTCAGCATGCTTAAATGAATATACGAAGGCATGGTAGAGAAAAACACAAGTATCCTGGACACCGATGTGTAGGCTTCTGGGTATCCCATGCACAAAATGCTAGCATCTAGGCATCTCATACCTAGCAATGTGCTCTTGCCAAGGTATTCGCTGGCATTCACATTTACAGATTATTTCATTAAAATAGATTCCGTCCAGCCTTTTAGATGAGTAGAATGAAGAAAAGACAGACGCCAACGTGCACAGTTCCTGCTCTGGCCGGGATCCTGGTCCTTTTGACACAGGAAACCCTGTGAACTCATCTTCTCCCTCCCTATGGCTAACATATGGCTTAAAACCTGCTGTTTGCCATAGCTGCTGTAATTTATGGGTTTGTTGTTTTTTTTTTCCTGTAAAATAAGCTCCACTCAGGTATCATTTTTCTAGGCTCAATATCTGTCAATGCTTCCTTTAAACTTGGTGCCTGTTTCATGCTCTGCCACAACCACCTAGCAGCCTGCAGCTATTTTCCCAAGCAGAGGGGGCAGCCCCACGGCCACCTGAGAGGGCCTGGTGCTCACCAGCAGCCACGGAGGCAGCAGGGACCCACATGGGTCCATCTGACATGAAGTCCTAGTTGCACCCCCAACACACACACACACACACACACACACACACTAAATGCAACTACTGGGTTGTCTGTCTACTGTTTACCTAGTTCCCATTTCATGAGGACACTGGTCCAGATGCCAGGGGCAGAGGCGGATTGTGACAATGCTGGTGGGGTAGAGAGCAGTAATTTTCCAGCTGTAATCCAAGTAATGAGAGCTGCAGGGGGAATGGGCAAGAGCGCCAAGGGCTGGGAGAACTGCGAGCACAGGGTGGGTGATGGGTGGCTGCAGGATCCCTGAGAAGGCAGGACACCTCCTGGATTCTGCACTGAAAGCTGGAGCAGACCTCACAGGCCGGGATGGAGGAGGAGAATGTGGTGGGATGTGGTAGCCGGTGAGCGCAGGCCAGATCCCGATGGCCCCGGCCACTTCTCTGAGCTCCAGAAACATGGCCAGTGCTCACATGCTAGCTCTACTTGGCTGTCTCCAAAGTGCCTTGTGGTCAACATGCCCATCCACGACCAAATTCACAATCTCTCCAGTGTGGTTCCCTTCCCCTGCCAGGCCAGGCCCCTCCTGTCTCAGCCAACGGCACCTGGACCCTCTGCTCCCTCCCCAACCCTTTCCACTCCTGTGCCCTCCTGTGTCCTCCTGCACCCAATCAGACCCTAGGTCCCGCCAATGTACTTCCCAGTACTTCCTGAAGTCCTCGCTCTTCCCTCTGCACTGCTGCTACCAGCCAGCTACACCAGCATCTCTTGCCTGGAATTTGTAACAGCCCCTAGCTGGTGATACCACAAACACCATGTCCCCTATTCTCCATTTTCCACTCGGAAGCAAGAGTGAACTTGTCGAAACACAAACCTAATCACTGCACTTCCTCGCTAAAGCCCCTCGATGCCTTCCCATTGTTTCTTGGCAAAAAACTCTAAATCCTGAACAGCACCTCCAAGGCTGATCCCCAGATTTGGCTGGCTCCTTCTGCTACAGCCTCCCCATCCCTCCCATCCCCCACCGCCACCACTGAGTCCTCATCCCAGCTGCTGTTTCACATGCATCTGTGTAACTAACACATGTGTAATCACTCCCCCTCTAGAGTGTGAGCTCTGTGAGCGACCATACCTGTTTTGGCTCACCTGGGTGACCCAGTGCTTTGCAAGGGTGCTCAGGGATTATGTACGGAATAAAAAGAGTAGGGCCCTGCTTAAAGACACCTGACCAATATTTGCTGACACAGTATTTGATTTGCAGGTTTTCTACTTATGGGACTTCAGAATCAGGTTGTTCACGTTTCTTACTAGAAATGTGCAAAAATTATGTTGCAGAACTAAATGTGTGTAGTTCACCCACTGAGAAAAGTGGATAATGCTTCCAGGTGTTTCTTACTCTATCCCCATATCTTTGGGGCAATTATTTTTCCCTGTGGGAAACCCACCCCAAAGTTGATTTGAATCACACACACAGTTCTTCGGGTCAACAGTTCTTTCGAAGCTGCACCTAATGTGTAAAGCTCAGATGAGGCCAGTGGGCATGATGGGAGAACTTTCCCTAGAAAACTGGACATAGCCAACTTGTTTAGCTACTATAACAAATAAGAGAAAAAAATTTTTTCACTTCGGAAAGCATAAGAAATGGAAGAGTTAGTCTTATAGGCCATGAGATAGGGTCACTACAGTCCATCACATGTGCTTGGAATCTGACTGCTTCATCTTCCCCGAGAGCATGCAAGGAACATTTCCATCTTATCAAGCTCAGGTTGGCAGAGGTTTGCTGTGAAGAACCAGAGAGCAAATGGCTTGGGCGTTGTGGGCCATATCGTCTCAGTCACAACTGCTCACTTCTGTGGTTGTGGCATGACAACAGCCATGGTCGGCATGTAAATTGGTAGATGAGGCTGTATTACAATTCAACCTCACTGACAGGCACTAAAATTTGAATTTCATAGGACTTTCACGCAACATTAGTCTTCTTTGGATTTCCCCCAACCACTTAAAAATGTAAAGACCACTCTTAGCCTGCTGGCTGTACAGGATCATGCACTGGCCAGGCCCGGACTTGGCCTTGGGGCCACAGTGCACCAAGCCTGTTGCATGGGTGATGCGTGCCATACTTGCAGCCCACTGAAGGGCCTGCCTTTCCCCTGCATGGTCTTTCATGGGTAACTCTTGGAATCCAAAATAGCAGACTTGACTTTTTTCCCTAGAAGTTGACTTTAGACTTTACTTCTACATTCTGCAGAATTTCCCAGTAGTTTGGCAATTTCTCCCCTTACCTATACAGTGAAAACCATGTACCCATGAAGGGCATCCTCAATTGTTTACCTGTTGCCGTATTGGCTTTATCACATAGCTTCCCTCTGTCTGTCCATCACATTGTCTTATTTTATGAGGCATTTCAGTAATTGTTTATCAATTCCCCTGCCATTGATAAACCAGATTAGGACAACTCTGTGCTCATCCTTGCTGAACTTAAGAACTTAAGGCTGGCCAGGGTCTTACCAGGTTCTAGTCTAAGAGCAGCATCTGACACCTACGTATGCAACCATGGCGACACAGAGTGTTAAAGAAATAGCTGAAATTATGTGTGTCAAATGTTCATTTTATAGAAGCAAAAGGCTAACATAGCTAGAAACAGTTACTTAGTCAACACAGTCAACATCAACACAGATAGATGACAAGACCTATTGTAAACATGAAGTTTTGCTTTGTGGAACCAACAAGTAGAGACAAAAATGAGATGTAGAAAACCTATGAGTTTCTAGGAAATCTATTATGAAATTATAGCAGAGCGTTTATGGATTATCAATCCAGCGCTTTCACCGTCTGGGTAGTGGGGCCCAGAGAGGCTGAGTGAGGGATGTGTCCCAAGACTCACAGAACCAGCAGATGGAGGGGCAGAAGTGGGACAGAGCTCCTCCCGGTGCACTGACACTTCCCAAAGGCACACGTTACAAACACCTGTCCCCAGAGGAACAGGTGAGAAGTGGGCACACAGCAGGGTGGGGAGAACCTAGGTTGGGACAGCTGGTCCCTGTCCCAGTGCGGGACTGCTGATGGGAGACAGCGTCAACTCTGGGGCCAGACAGCCTCTACCCCGCCGTGCTCAACTCCGTTCCCTGTGAGGCCCTGGGCAAGTTCCCTACTTCTCTGAGCATCCATTTTCTGCCTTCCTTGCAGTGTCCTGGTAAGCTTCGAGACAATCGTGCTCAACAGCCTGGTACAGCAGGCCTCGGGGAGTGGCCCTGCCACAGGGTCGAAGCTTTCAGGTGAACAAGGGCATGTGCTTGGTTTAGTGATGTGCAGTCATGGGGTCTAAGGAGAGGTGACAGGTCCTCTGGCACAGTGACCAAGAAAGGGAAAGTCTGGGGACAGACTGAAAGGAAACAGTCCTGAGATACATGAAGTCTCCTCCTCGAGGAGCCTGGTGGGGTGAGAGGCCTGGGGGAAGAGACTGCCTCTGGCGGGCCTGGCACACGCAGGTGGGCTGAGCATCTCATCTGCAATGGGTTGTTCATTTGTTGGCTCACTCACTCGTTCACTCTCTCATAAATCCCATACAGGTGACACTACACATCTGCTCTGTGCTGGGGCTGCAGCACAAACAAGACATAATTGATTCTGCCTGGGCCTCTCATGCTCCAGTGGGGAGACAGACACCAAAATAAGAACTGTGACACAAGCCAAAGAAGGCAACTGTGGGGTGGGCTGAGAATTGATGGCAACAGAATTAGGGGGCAACATCCAGGCCCCCAACATGTGCCAAGACCCCACAAGCCCTTGTCAAATTCAGGGCCAGGAGCCAGACATCCTTTCCCCAACAGACAGGATGGCAGTCAGGCAAGGACCCCAGGAAGGCACTCTGTGCACACCCATGTGCTCCCTGGAAGCCAAATGCAGAGTGTGCGAGCAGAGCACATGCAGTCAAAGTTGACTGCAAGAGTCTCCCTTGGGAAACGTGCATGTGCCCCCGGCCTTCCCTCTTCCACACCCTCGTGCAGAGACCTTCGGGGAGTGCATGATTCCCTGCGGCTGGGGTATGTGATGCTGCCCAGAGGTGAGGGCATCTAAGACAAATGCTTGAGTGAACGGTGGAGCTGTATACAGATGTTCACTCACTCAGCAAGTCCAGTGGTTATTGAGCACTGGTGACCGAGAAAAGCCCCCCATGCCCCAGTGAGGAGCTCACAGTGGGGGCAAGGTACCTGCAATTTGCTACCACCCCTATGCTACAGATGATGCTAGAAATAGCCATGGGGCCACAGGACGGGTGTATGACCAGATGCTCTTAGGAAACTTTTAGAAGATTAATAATTAAGCCTTGACAGTCTAGTAGGCATCAGCCAGGTCAAAGAGTGGGGGCAGAAGCATTCTGGCAAAAGAGCAGGACTAGAAGCTGGGGCACATGACCCAGCAGGTTGTATGAGGGCATGACATGAGGCTGTCCAATGGGCATAGGGATATGCGGGAACAGGCTGGGGGCCACTGCAGACGAAAGGACACGCAGTGCTTGAGTGGGGGTGTGGGCAATGGGAACCCTTGAGGGTTCAGCAGCAGATGTACAACAGTCAGGCTAGGGTGTCAGACACTCAATTCTTGGCCCTGTAGGAGGAGGAATCTGGAAAACAGTCAGACCTGGGGGATGTCCTAATATTAGTAACACAATGACTCTCAATCTCATGGTCAATATCATTGTTTTAAAGGAAAAAAAGTGTCCACAGCCTGTTAACAAACTACCCAAGTTATCATGACTTCGAGGTCATGTTAGTGGAGTCTGGCAATGAGACTCTTAGGATCCTGCTGAGGGCAGGGTCTATGGTGTTGGGGACAATGAGGAGGGGCTCCTAGTGGGAAGGGCCCTTCCAGTTCTAGGCTCTTACTCTAAGACTGAAAATAACTATCTAATGAGAAGATGTGGTCTCTAAACTCTGAATTCTAATTTTTAATGATTTGATTGCTAGCTATAATCAGTGTTAAAATGTCTCAAATAGCATCTTCAGCTAGAATTTTCCTCAGAAGAGACAAATATTTCTGAAAAATAGAAGGCATAAAATAATTCAGAAAGGAAAAAAAAAAGCCCACAAGTATGCCAACAAATCTCTGTAAATACTAATTTTAAGTTTTAAGAGCAGACTGAAGGCCAACATAGTTTTAATTTGACAAAGTCCGAGCGCCCCCTGATGGTTAGCCAGGCACCCTGCAGCAAATGCCATTTTTTTTTAGCTGCCTGGGGTCAACTTGTTAACTCAGCTAGTCAAGCAAGTGACTGTTCTTCCATGCTCTGTGTAGAAAAAATAAAGTATGTGGGTTTGTGAGGAGAAACATGTAGGATATTTAGGCAGCTGCTTATTCAATAGCATTTAAGGAGAATGCAGATTTGTTTAGCCAGAGACGGAGAATGGGGGCTTTAATAGAACCTAAAGGACTTTCAGGAAAACTCCATTTTTATTTCACTGGTACTGATTCCTTGTGATCTTTGTATTATCCCAAGGGAAAATGGCACAGTGACCAGGCAAGAAGAGAGATACCATGGTCCCCACCAGAGCATCAGCTGCAGCTTGGCGCCCTCCACTGGCCACGCCTGTGGCTGCAGGGTGGGCACAGAATGCCACCCACAGCGGCCCTGCCAGGGTGCCGTCCCTGGGTGACTTCTGCTACCTTTCCCCCAGGCAATTATGCTGCAAGCACACATCCTTTTCTTTCCCTAAAATGTTATCTCGATCCAGCCGGTAAACTGAAGTTACATGGCAGGCTGTTAAAATATACTCCATTGAATAAATGGATCCCGGAGCATGAAAACCGCTTCCTGGGGAAGGTAAAGCGAGACAATGTTTGCGGAGGAGAGGAAGCTCTGGCATGCACCCCTGAACAAAAGAGAACAAGTGGTCTTTACTCGGAGAACGGCTTCCTATTAGGACTCACTCCTTCGTACATTATGCCTTTCATCCCCACTCAACCACAAAATGATTTTGCTGAAGCAAATACAATGGTAGAAAAAGATTTACACTGAAAGAATCTTTAATAATAAACTGTTGCCGATCTGCCTACTTGCCCGTGATTTATAATACAATAAACATCGGATTCTATTACGGCTCATGCACTGAAGCTGCTGCTCTGAAAAACGGAATATGAAAGCACCCGGATCCCACCACCATCACAATGAAATGAGCATGTATAAATGTGCTAAGAGTATCTCTTTGCATCTTTTATAGCTTGTGTGTATTAATCTGTAACGCTTATTAAGAAAGTCATTGCTATGCAAAGCAGCACCCAATCCCTTTCTCTGGCTTTTCAACAGAGTGCACTGTTTAGCCAATAGGACGGACCCTCTGGCCCTCATTCTGCATTCATCACAGGCAACATTTGCACAATGTATCTCTCAAAGGCGGCTGAAAAGAAGGCCTTAATACTCATGTAAACAACTGCAAACCAATTACTTAATGAATCAGGCCCACACATAATGAGGTGCAGACAAAGAGCTATAAATGCATTTTTGCACCCAAGCCGCTGCTTTAAAGTAAAATCCCTCAGCTGTAGTTTGGGCTTAACTAGCACATCATAATTATTGTCTCTAGGACATCAGAGGAAGCCCCCCCTTTTTTTTAAGGTCCAGCGGGGTCTTTTTTTTTTTTTTTTTGAGGTTGCTCATCAGCTCACTGACAAAATAGAGCAAAGAAGAATTTTTAAAAGTGCTGCAGCAGCACTGCACTGTTATGTTTATTCTGAAGTACTGGGTTTCGAGACCACTTGTAAAAGCAATAAAGCACAAGGAGTGACTGCAGTAAGTGGGATCCTTAAATGTAAGCCTCTAAGAAATTTCAGTGAATCCAGGAGCAAACAGCAAACCCAGAGCTCTCCAAAGCCCAGGGTGCTGTACTGACAACACCAAACCCAGCACAGGAACCACGCCGTGACAAACAGCATGCCAAACCCAAACACTCAACGCCCAGGCCTTTTCATCACTGGATTATTATCAAGGGTCTAGAACCAAAGGTTCCTTGAAGACCTTTTTTTTTTTCCTTCTTAAAGGGCGTGATGAGATGACTTGTAATTTATTTAGAAAATTAATTTCATGCAGGAACGATAGGTCCTTGACTCAGAATGAAGGGGGAAGACAGTGTGAATTTACTTTAGTGAAATACAGACACAAGCCTGAGGAAATGTTCTTGGGGCCCAGCTGCTTTCTAAATGTATTTTAAAACTGCCTCAAGCATGTATACCTATAAAGACAAGTTAAAGAAGAATTGAGCTTTTTCGTGCCCCTAAGATATAATGGAAAAGAGCACTTTTATCAATCTTTAACAACTACAGCATGTGTTATTGAGCCAAATGATACAGGAAGCCCCGAAACTACCTGTAGAATTCACTACCTTTAAAGTATTAAATTTAAATTTAAAGTATTAAATTCACTACCCTTAGAAGACCCAGAACTTGAATTTACAGTATAATCCAAAAAATATTAACACTTTAGCACTCTTCCTGTCCCATGATTCATTTCCTCCCACTTCCTTCAAAAACATGGATGAAAACCCAGGTATTACAGATGCTAATTTCTGAGAACTATGTGAGTGATTTTCTAAAATTGAACTTGTCAGGCAGGTTTCTAAATGCAACAATCTAATTTTAGAAAATCAATCTCATTTTAAGATATTCCGAATCCTAAAAATATTACAATGTTTTTCAAAATAGAAGTGAAAGAAAGTAGGATCTTTTTTTCTTGCATTTTAAAAATACTAGATTTCTGGATCAAATCACTTTGTCTTATGGGACACCATATGTGACATTAGAAATGTAAAGTTTCTGTTTTAAAATTTTATCAGGGTAAGAAGCTCATTCACAAGTAATGCAATCATCTAAAGGACATTGCTTTAATAAGAACTGTTATCACAAAAGGAAATTTGTGCGGTTTTAAGCAACACGCAGCCCGAAGCCAAAACGGTAGGTATCTCCTCAGACAACTGCTTCTATTCCCACTGATAAATTCTTTTTGACCCAACGCCACTGCACGGTCAGTATTTCATGTCGATGACAAATCCAGCACACAACTCACCAACTCGCTTATTGTTGCCTGGAAAACTTACGAGAAGGGCTACAGTTTCCACAGATGTGAAAGGATAAATTTTGTTCTTTCTGGACAATAAGCAGGGAAGTTACAGGAAAGGAAAGGGTAACCCAGCCCAAAGGCTTGGTGAAAAAGAGGAATACGAAAACAAATCCCCCAGCAATTGCCAGTATATATGTCAGCCGCCTCAGGAAGAAGAAACAGGCCACTTTATTTCTTTTAAGGCCCGATGTTTTCTCTCTGCCCTTTTCCGACACCCTCCATTGTGTGGTCTCTAAGCAGCCCTACCGCGAGCAGCTGTAGACGCTAATTTGTGGTTCACTGAGGTGTCAATTGAGTCTTAAACCAACGAAACAACAGCTGCAAAACAATGCTTGGCTCTGGTGCAAATATTTTCAAAGGTAGACTGAAGTTTCAACTGTTATTTCAGATCAACAGAAACCCAAACCGTAACCTTCCCTCGAGTCACACAACAAAATAATACGCAGCCAGAGTTTCATTCATTACGAAGTGACATTTCTCATCTTGTCGCCGCTGTCCAGAAAGGCTTTCACGACTTTACCTTGACAAAGGACTTCCTTCGCTCGATGAAAAACTAGCCTCCAAAGCGATTTTGTTAGCTGTCTTTGTCTTGAATGTCCCGCTGCCAATGTTCAGACCTGTGAGAAGCACAAACGTGGAGCGTGAGTGCTGGCCGCCACGCAGCGAAGAAACGCACTGAATGGCGCAGCAGCCGCACGACAACTTTGGTGGAACAAACGTTGACGGGGGAAGACGCTGTTCAAGCCGCAGAAGGCAAGGGAGCTTCTGAGGCAAGGAACAACATGTTGGCAGAAAGCTGAAAGGAAGTGTGTGTGTGTGTGTGTGTGTGTGTGTGTGTGTGTGTGTGTGTGTGTGTGTGGCGGGGGGGGCTCTGTGTGTGTGTTCCTGAGACACACAGAAGCCACAAAAAGTAAAAATCACTCCAAGAGCTCTATTTTAAATGACCAAGACACACGTGCACATGTATGGTCTCTCCCCTGGCACTAAGCACTAATAATCCACCTTGTTGTAACACGTGGACCCCGGCAGTGAGAGGTCACCAAAATGATGGGTGCTGGGAACCAGGTCTCAGAAATCACTGACACCCCAGGGTGATAGTTACCTCTCTGCCAAATCCTCTTTTTTCCATCTTGTGAAGGAGAATGAACCGCCATTGAAAGCCATCAAGGCCACTCTTTAACCAGCCTGACAAGGTTGATGGGGAAAGATGCACAATCTACCTCTTCCCTGGAGAGGGGGAACCAGACTGTCCCCACAGGGCAGGCCTGACCCCCACCTCCTGGGCACCCTTGGATGTGTCGGCTACCAGTCTGATTCCAAACTGGTGGTCACTGGTGTCACAGTTGGAGAGTGCACAGGCATCGCTGGGAAAGGCACTGGCTGAGTTTCTGACCTGTAACCTGCTCGCCTCACAGAACATCCACAGCGAAGTGATGCTCTTAACAAGGTACCCACATTTGCCCGAAGAGAGTCCCCACATGCTTAACACGACAAGGTCTTTTCAGACGTGAAAATGAAGGCACAAGGTTGAAGTGGCTTGTCTTAGTGACAGGTCCAGAGACACAGCCTAAGACATCTGACACAAAAAGTAACTGAAATCTGCACTTCTTCCACAATTAGATGTAGGGGGGGCTCCCGAGTTCAGGATACTCACCCCTCCCACTACCTGTAACAAGCCTGTTAGGTCTAACACAGGTACATGGCTTCCATTTCCCTCTGCCCTCCCAGCTCACTTCCTGCTTTTCTTTGGAGCTCAGAGAAGTCCCTGGGATTAGAGTGGGCGTGAACGTGAAAAACTGTAACCAACTGTAAAATAAATCCTAGAAGCAGCATCTAACTACAGTGTCAGCCAGGACCATGAGAAGGGCTTCTGTGATCCCAGTGTTAGAAGATCTGGAATTTTGCAAAGCACATAGCGTCATTTTGAGGGTAGAGCGAGGAGACTGAATGAGGGGTGCCTGACAATACAACCTATCACTTCACTTATGAATAATTAATCAACAAATATATTAGTTAGTACTATATTAACAGTACCAAGCCATTTGATATACAGCCAAGGGACTATAACTTATGTCGACTTTATTAATCCTTTGGGCCTGTCCAATGAACTATCGCAAATATACTTAGCACAAACAGACTTATGGAATCACCTTCCAAACGTGTGTGTCTGCTGACGGGCTCTACTGCTCTGAGAGAGGCCTCTCTCTCTTGGGACCCCATTTGTAAAATGAGGGGTTAGATAAATACTTTCTAAGATCCCTCGGGACTCTAATTCTGTGACTCAAATGTGAAGAAGGCGATGAAAAGCCCAGTTGAGGGCTCACAAGTGCTGTATCTTTCCAAAGTGCTGAAGACCTCCACCGGGGCAGAGGCCCTGCTTTCTACAGCAACAGACTGCAAGGTCTCATGTTTGCGGAGATGAGATCACCACCACCACCGCTCTCCAAACACTTTTCTCTAACAGGCGCTATGCTGGGCATTTAACCTGCAGTGACTCACTGAATCCTCAAAACAACCAAAATAACTGAGCTTTGCAGCAACTGATTCTAACACTAATATTATCTAGGAAATAGCTCTCCAAAGACAGACAGTGAATACTGATATACTGTAAGTACGTCCCTCAAAAAAAAGGTCTCATGAGATGACTGGGAAATCTGGGTATGGACTGGGAATTATGTGATTTAAAAAAAAAGTCACTATTCCAGTAGGTGAAATTATGACATGGTGGTTTATGTAAAAATAAGAAAGTAATTAAAGCATATGTCGACGCATTTACTTTCACAAAGGGAGCCAAGGTGACTCATACTAAAAAAAAAGGTGTAACAAGAGAAAGACCACTGAAAACAATAAAAATACAGTAACAGAATGTATGAAAACAAAGAAAATTACAGTTCCAACAAAAATTCTAGGTTGAAGGAACTATATTTAAGCTTAAAATTTAGCTTTACTGTGATTTAGAGTATTTTCATTTAAAGAACACAAGTCCCCCGACATTCTAGGGAGGGAAGGTAGCCTGGCATGATACTCCCATTGATGATTAAGGAACTGGGAGATGTAGAGAAGGGAAGGAATTTGGGGTGTTTCCAGTGGTACTTAGTGACAGGTTACTATCACGACATACCAGGTAGAATCCGAGGGTTCTGTTTGGGCCGTTGCCATGCTGGGGGCCAGCACATACCCAGGAGGGAAGACTTCCAAACTGTTGTTCATTAAGAACTGAAAAAGTACTGGTTTAGTCTGACCTGGTGACAGCTTGTTACAGAGCGATCTCCAGAAACCTTCAAAGGATGACCGCCCTTGCCTGAACACAGCACCGGCTGCCCCCCTAAGTCCCCTGGACACTGGCTTTGAGTGCTGAATATGCTCTGCTTACCTGACAGTTGTAACACAGAAACATCCATCTTTTGGAATCTGTCATCACTGTGATTTATATTATCCTGAAGGGTAGACTGCTTCAGCAACTGGTAGGCTTTTGTTTCTACAGATTTAAAAAAAGACACAGATAACTGGATATCCACATGCAAAAGAATAAATTTGGACCCTTGCCTTACACCACACAAAAATCAATTCGAAATGGTTTACAGACTTAAACACAAGACCTAAGACTATTAAATCCCTGGAAGAAAACATAGCAGAAAAGTTTCAGGACATTGGACTTGGCAATGATTTCTTGGATGATACTAGTAACCTAGTTGACAAAATTAAAAATAGACAAATAGGACTCTAACAAACTTACAAACTGTTGCATGTCAAAGGAAAAAATGAATAGAGTGAAAAGGCAACCTACAGAATGGGAGAAAATGATTAAAATAACATATTTGACTAACGGTTAATATCCAGAATATATAAGGAACTTCTACAACTTGACACCATCACTACCACCATCAACAACAACAAATGACCCAGTGAAAAGGTGGGGAAAGAGCTTGAACAGACCTTTCTCCAAAGAAGACATACAAATGGTCAATAAACACAAGCAAAGATGCTCAAAATCACTAATCATTAGGGAAATGGAAATGAAAATCACAATGAGATAATCACATCCGACCCTCAGAATGGCTACTATCAAAAGAACAGAAAATAACAAGTGTTGGAAAAGATGCAGAAAAGTTGGAACCCTGTGCACTACAGGTGGGAGTGTAGAATGGTGCCACCATTCTGGAAAATACTATAGAGGTTCCTCAACAAGTTACATATAGAACTGCCACATGATCCAGCAATCCTACTTCTGAGTATATATCCAAAAGAATTGAAAGCAGGGTCTTGAAGAGATATTGGCACACCCATGTTCACTGCAGCATTATTCACAATAGCCAAGAAATAGAAGGAACCCAAATGTCCACCAACAGATGATAAACAAAATGCAGCATAGATATAGAGCTGAATATTAAGCTGCCTTTAAAAAGAAGGAAATCCCGACAACATGCTACAACATAGATGAACCTTGAGGACATGATGCTGTGAAATAAGCAGTCACAAAAGAACAAATACTATATGATTCTGCTCATATGAAGTATTGAAAGTAGTCAAAATGAACGAAACATAAAGTGGAAAGGTGGTCACTAAGGGCAGGGGGAAGGGGAAGGAGGAAATCAGTGTTTAGTGGGTATAGTAGTTCAGTTCTGCAAGATGACAAAGTTTCAGAGAGCTGTTGCACAATAATGTGAATGTACTGAACACTACTGAACTGTACACTTAACTTGGTTAAGATGGTAAATTTAATGTTATGTATTTTTTATCACAGTTAAAAAAAAAAGTAGAGTGACCAGACATCCCAATTTGTCCATGACGATGCAGGTTTATGCCTGTTGTCCCAGTATAACTATGAATAGAATTCCCTTTTGTTACCAAATGTTTCCTTGTTTGGATAGTGACTTATCTGGTCACCCAGACCAAATGCAGTGTGGTGGCACAGTCTGGCTACTGACTAAAGAAAAAAAAAACCTGTAAAAAACATTAAAACACTGACTGGATAGTTGATGATACTGACAAATTATTATTAATTGTTTCATTTGTGGAAAAAAGGCACAGAAATACAGAATATTCTTTTTTTTAAGATTTTATTTATTTATTTGAGAGACAGAGTGAGAGAGAGCATGAGAAAGCGGGGTGAGGGGGTGAGGGGCAGAGGGAGAAGCAGACTCCCCACTAACGAGGAAGCCCAATGTGGGGCTCACTCCTGGGACTCTGGGATCATGATGTGAGCCGAAGGCAGATGCTTAACCGACTGAGCCACCCAGGCGCCCCAATACAGAATATTATACGACCCAGAGAAGTTTCTTAAATTCTTCCTATAATGTTAACACTTTCAAACGCATGCAAATTATTTTTTGAACGTCACTTTTTAGAAATTCTGAAAACAAACAAAAAACAATTTAGTTGAACCCAGGTTTCAAGACTCGAAGACAAGTTGTAGGAGTTTATCTTCATGAAGTGGCCAAATCCCAGCCATTATTTTGAGTGGGGTTGTGGGTAAGGCTCCACATCCTAGTAAAATGGTTTCTCTCTTCTCTGGGCCTTGCAGAAGCCACTAGAGGAACGAATCCAAGAGACAGCACTGATTGCTTTGGTCTCCCAGTCCCTCCAGGGCACTCCTGGCTCTAGAGGGCAGTGAGGGCTGAGGAAAGGCTGGGTGAGGGCAGGAGGGCCAGGAAGACCAGCTGCCACAGGATGTGCGCAGAGGCCCGAAGCTGAGAAAATTAAACCTAGGCTTATTGTAGGGACAGAGCAAAGCCAGGTGCCCCAGAGGGATCAGCAGGAGCATGGACCTGACACCCAGGTCCATAGGACAGGGGGCCCTGTGGGGCTTTTAATCATGTCTGCCACGAGTTAATGTGGGAAGACTATTGAGAACAGCGACAAATAAAAACCACATAAAGGACCGGAGTGACACAACCTTCCCTATCACCTCAAGTCTCCAGGATACCTGAATGAAACCAATAGCACAGACATAACAAAACAGGATCCACAGCTGTATCTTCAACGTGGCCACAAAAATAAAAGGATTCCTGCTGTCAGCACCAGGGGCTGCATTCCTGCGTTTGCTGGCTCCCATTTAAGAACTTAACCATGAGCCCCTTATTACTGGATTAAAACTACCATCACACTGAAGAATAAGAATATAACTTCTCTGGTCCTACTAAGAATCAATCAAGATAAAAATAAGTATTGAAAATGAGCATCGTATTTTGGAATGCTAAATGATACATAATTAAAATATGTACAAAATATGTACAGATCAAGGACTCTTTACTCTGAAAATAATAAATTCTAAGGCAACATTTTTAAACACTGTTGGATTGTGAAATCAGTTTGGTGCATTGGAACAAGATTTGTGAAAAATTTAATACAGAAAACACCAGATGCAGTGCATGCAGAATGGGAAAGTACTGTTGTGTGTCCTGTGTGTATGTGTGTGTATGTGTGCGCGCACGCATGCATGCTGGCCTGGGACAGAAAGTATTTTTTGCTGTAGATTAGTCTCATTGTCCTAGGGTGGCTCCAATAGGAAGGCATCATAATATTCTCCAATTAATCCTAATGTCCATTATTACTTCAGACTTGTTGTAAGGTTATTTGGGGAGAGGGGAGATATTAACAAAATCAAAGACAGAGCAGAGCCTCTGGATTCTAAGTAGGTAAAACATCACTGTAAAGGAGGGGGAAATGTACTGTTTTGTTTTTATTTTATAAAAACTTTCCAGCTTTTAAGATCTAAGTCCAGAGCATAATGACCCTATGCTATTTCTGCATTCAATTACACTTAATTGGTCAAGGAAGAGATAGTGAAGACAGACATTTAACAACAACAAAACACAGAGGCTCCTGGCAGCTGGAGGCTGGGATTGGGGTTCCTCTCGTCTATTATCTTAAGGTAAATCATTTCACTCCAGTGGGCTGGCTTTCCTGCTTCTCAGAGACAAGAAAGACATGTGCCTTTTATTTTCAGGATAGGGTTTTTCTGAAAAATGGCAAGCTAGTAGTTGAAAGGTAATTTCAGATTTGGGGGGAATTAAATGTTCCCATCCAAATATTAAACAGTACTAATATTGTTAGTGGTCTAAGTCTAGCAAGGGAGAAATGTGAAGTGAGTTCACTCTTAGCAGCAAGGAACCATTTTACTACTCTGGAAAGATCAGCCATTTCCATGTTCTACATACTTTCTATTCTGGTTTCCTTCTTCTTTTTTTAAACTGAGGTATAATTGACATACAACATCATATTAATTTCAGGTATACCACATAATGATTCAGTATTTGTATGTGCTGTAAAATGATCACCACAGTAAGTCTAGTTACCATCCATCATCTTAATAGTTACATTTTTTTTTCCTGTGATAAGGACTTTTAAGATCTACCTTCCCTTCCTTCTTAAGGGGCTTGGGCTCTGTAACTGGGCTGTGGCCTTTCCCTTCAAGGCTGCTCCAAGTCTGCTTTGAGAGATGGCTCATCTCTCCTGTTCCATTCAACCAGAGCACAACCCCCTTCCCAACCATGGATCCTCACTGGTATTTGACGGCTTTACAAAGCAAAACCTTCTGTGGCCCTTCTCTAATAAGTCGCTGAAGCCCACCCGGACACATTTTATCTGCAGCTGCCCTGACCTGAGTGAAAGAGGGTTTTGGCAAAATCAAGCTGAGGACTGCTGGGCACATCGCCTGCCCCATCCCTATGCATGATTCCTTCAATGGTTTAAATGGCAAAGTGAAGCTTAAAAGGTAAAATGATTAAATGCATTCACTGGGAGGAATAGACACTAATGGAGACAGGACCAGAGACACCAAAACAGCTGGAGGAGTTGGAGCAGACTGTGCTGTTGGCCATCAGGAGGTCTGTGTTGAGGATCAGGTGCTCAGAGCTAGGAATTACTCTCCCATGGAATGTCCATATCCTTAGTTTAGCCAGTAGAGCTGCAATAAGCAACATATGGAGGACTGGGAGCTCACCCAAAAACGGTATGGTAAAAAAAAAAAAAAATAGCCAGGAGAGGCTAAAGGCTACATAGCCTGTGTAGAAATAGGGGAAGAAGGGTTCAAGTACACAGATACTGCACACAGACTGGACAGGGCAGGACTGTAAATGCAGATGCTTTCTGGGGCCAAGCAGGTACCGTACATAAGGTACTCTGGTGGGGTGAGAGCGGCAGGAAGGGGAGCCCTGTAGCAGGCTGGAGAGCACGTGCCTCCTCCAGAGGGGACAGCTGATTTGCTGTCGGGTGGGAAAGAGGGACAGACTTCTTGCCAGACTTCTTATCTTTTTTAAAAAAATAAAACCCTGCACAGGCCAAACAGTACTTGCCACCTCAAAACTTGAAGATGGTGCACAATTTTTTCTGTGTTCACTGTATAAGCACAAGAACGCTTAGAGAAAAACTTCAGCCAAGGGATACAAGTTCTATGTCAGGAAAAGCCTTCCCAGTGGAAAGTTGATTGGAATGTACTATCAAGGGGGGCTGCAACAGCTGTGTGCTTTTTAAATGGCCGTCTGTATTAAAGGGACCAGGCTGCACAGTCTCTGGAGGCAAGGGTGCAGTTTTTGCTAGGGGCGCTCCGATAATTCAGATACAGAAGACTGGGACGACGGCTTTACAAAGCAAAAAGGCAGAGCTACAGGCACGAGGTTTCTGGCAACTCCGGCCCAGGCTGGAGGGAAGCCTCAGGAAGGAAGGAAGAATCAGGCTGTTAAAAGTTACACTGTGTTGCCCTGCAAATTCATAGTTATTTAATGAATGAATGAATAAAGGAGCAAAAGTAACAAATCTAGAGGTTCAAGGTAGTCTGCTTAAATAAGGGAAGGGCAAGGCTCATGGTTCCCAGCGAAAAGACTTTAGGGGCGCCCGGGTGGCTCAGTCGGTTGAGCGTCTGCCTTCAGATCAGGTCATGGTCTCAGGATCCTTGGATGGAGCCCCGCTGGGCTCCTTGCTCAGCAGGGAGTCTGCTTCTCCCTTTGCCCCTCTCCCCTGCTCGTGTGCTCTCTTTCTCTCTGATAGATGGGTAAAATCTTAAAAAAAAAAAAAAGACTTGCATTTTCCCAACTACAAGTTAACTGAAGTCTGTAAACTGGAGACCTGGGTGGCCCCTTAAGGCTTCACTTTACGGCCTGTGCCTTAGAACTCTTCTCAGTATTGTCAGACTCTTAGAAAATTACTGAGTAGTGCAAATAATTCGATAAAACAAATATTTCTAAAGAATACAACTCTTTTTGATTAGAATGTTCCGGTGTACACAGAAACACACGCGTGTGCTCAAGCGTTCTGTTCTGGAGCTCTCAGTTAAGTATCCATAATATATTCAAATCTACGTCAAGATTTAGTTTAAAAAGTAGAAAATAGTGGAGTTTAAAACATAAAACAAGGCAAGGGGGTTAAAAATCTATCCCTGGCTATTAATTTCAGACCAGTGACACAACGAGATAAATACATTTTTTCCTACTTCGTTACATGAGCTGGCCAAACCCAATCATCTGTCTTCCTGCAAAGTGGGTGAGGGATCACTGAGACTGTTTTCCTTTTTGATACGCATTTTGTGTCTAGAAAATGGAACAGCCAGGGAAAGAAAGAGAAAACATGCTGAAAAAAGGGAGGTAGGAGAGATGATGTTGGTGAGAAGGGGGAGAGAGAAAAAGCCTCAACTTCTTATCTTTGGTTCTCTTTTATATGCAAATGTACACCTGCTAAAATACGTCTAAATCTACAAATAAAGAGTAAAAGAAAATATCTGATGAACAAGTGCTTTTAACAACCCTTTACAAGAGCCAGATAAACGTGGGGTTCACCAGCCTCGAAGGGGTGTCTCCAAGGCAGAGTCAGCCCAGAGCTTTCGCAGAAATCCCTCATGAAAAAAAGGGAAGAGATGGGCCTGGAAAAGGAATAACAAAAGGGGATGCAAACAATACTATCACTCAGGCTAGGAAAAAACGACCTTGAACCGACAAAGAACTGGGTATCCTCGAGTACAGGAGGATAATTACGATTCCTATATGAAGTGTGCAGTAATTTTAAAATGAAATTTGAAAAGCATTTTCTGTCTGCTGAGTTTCCCAGTGCTGTCACCCTTCACATATGTATACACCCATGCAATTTTTCCCTCACACTGTGCTCGATGTGTGGCTGATTGCGGCAAACCCAGTCATTTTTGCGAAGGAAAATAAAAATTGTGGGATGTCTTTCTAAAATTAATTCTAAAGATAAAGATTATTGCTTAAAATCCAGAAATCACTTGTCTAATAATCTGCTCAAATGAAAATGAGAGAATATTAGGATATGGGGGTTTTCATGGTCAGAAAATACAGAAAACTCATCTATATTTAGGATTTTTAAATTAAAGGCCGTAAGTGTATGTGAAGGTGAGACACACAGGTTGGAGCTTAACAAGAATCGCTTTTCATGTCCAGATTTTCTGCAGTAAACCCCACTCCACCAAGTCATCCTAAGCCCGTAGATCTGTCGCCAAGGACAGGGCTGATGCATACAGAAGGGACGAAATGCCTGATCCAGATGAGTTGCCTGGAGCTGCTTCAGAAAATAAGTATTTACATCACATTCTCAATTTCTGTGGAGCAATCAACAATTACACTTGAAAATAAATGGCAGGCTTGTAACCGCCCTTTAACAAACATTTCAAAACCAAACCGAAACACTTTGGGGGGTATTACACCACATGTAAATTTATAGCCCTAGTGCCTGCCACTTAACACTGTTCAGTCCTGGGAGGTGAGTGTTTCAACTCTGAAAGTCATGGAAGCTTCAACTTTTCAAAGACAGAGTAATCTGATCAGGAAGCTGTATTTCATTGGCACACAAAGCAGGATTTTTAGCAGCTTTGCACGCAATGATTTACAGGAGAAAAATCAGAAATAAAGACGGTAATATTATCATTATCATTTATAGTAGGACCAGGAATAATCACTGTATAAGATGACCTGGATGCTAGAAATGTAAAATATGCAGAAATCCCTCCTCATCCACTGTAGTGGGTTGCAAAGTATCTCCCCCGCAGGTTTATGTCCACCCAGAACCTCAGAATGTGTTCTTGGGAACAGGTTCTTTGCAGATGTCATTACTTATGGACCTTAAGATGAAATCATCCTAGATTTATGGTGGGCCTTAAATCCAATGTCTGCGGTCCTGGTAGGAAGAGGAGTGAACAGAGACACAGGAAAAAAGGCAAGGTAAACATGGGGCAGAGACTGGAGTGGTCCTGCCACATGCCAGGAGCCACCGGAAGCTGGAACAGGCACGGAGGAGTTCTGCCCTCGAGCCTTCAGAAGGAGCACAGTTTGATTTTAGACTTCTAGCATCCAGAACTGTGAGAGAATACATTTCTGTTGTTTTAGGTTTGTGGTACTTTGTTATAGCAGCCCTGGGAAAATAATACATTCCCTGAGCCCCAATTTTATGGAAATATCCAAAGCCCAATCCCTTTTCTTCCTTTCTCTTCACTTGGGTCTCTTATGTAAAATGAGGGTGTCTCACAACATGACCCACAAGGGCTCTCTCAGCTTTGAGACCTCCTGCTTCCTGGTTCTCACATCTGGGGAGTCACCTGGGTATCTAGAAGGCTGATGCCTGGGCCCCACCTCCAGAGGTTCTGATGTGACTGGTCAAGGGTGTGGCTTGGGCACGGACATGTTTAAAAGCCTGCACGGGATGCTACTGCACAACCACTGAGGAGAATTTCTCTAGGCACTTAGGAGTTGATTTCCTTGAACACAGGAGCCTCTAACCAAGAGCACTCTTCAGAAGGGTGCCTTTCATTCTTTACCGACCACTTTAAATCACCACAACCACCCTCAATGCCATGAGTGAGGACTGCTTTGCTGGAGCAACCAGTAGGCAGCAGGTGCCATGGGTGAAGCCCCGGCAGCCTGACCCCCACCACAGAGACAGGGCTGTGTGGACTACAGTGGGCAATCCAGCAGCATGTGGCGGCTCCCTTGGTTTTACATGAGTTGGGGGGGGGTTTCCGGTCCTAAGTTCGGCAAGTGACATGATTCTTGGGCACTTTTGGACAGGACAAATGAGACATGGTTCTCTGGCCGCCAAAAGTTGTCACTGCAGTCTTTTCTCCCAGGATAAATCCAGTCACCAATGACAACCTGGCTGTTGTAGGCTTCCAGCCCTTTTGCAGTGTGAGGAAAAACTCATGTAATCATGTTTGGGGAAGCACTGCCCAGAACCCTAAGTGGCAACCTTCAAATCTATGCTGACCTCCCACACAGCTTTTAAATGGACGTACCTTAGTATATCCTTGAATGTTTCAGCTTCCAAAGAATATCAGTGAGAAATGGCACAGTCAGGCAACCACTTTCAACACAGCTTGACCAAGAGAATTGGTGTCAAAAGAATGAGAGGCTGAATGGACATTCTTAGAGGCTTAATCCTCTTGAGATAAAAGCTGAGAGGCCTTTTCACATGGAGCTTAAGGAGATGAGTTTTGCCAGGATGGGCACGTGGGGTGGGAAAAGTACTGGTGGAGTGAATGACTGAAAGAGATAGTATTCTGGCCTGAATCAACAAGCATTAAGGAAACTCCTTAATACGCTCATTTTTATTCATTCGTTCGACAAAATGAGTGCCCACTGTGTGCGGGATTCTGTGTTAGGTGATGGGTTTTTATGACATTTAGCATAAGCTGCATCACTGGCTAAAATGAGAACTCACTTACCTCTCAAAGGTAAATTTAGTGTGAATACAAATAAAACTGCCAATGTGGTAAATTTTACTTGGGGGTAGAAGTCGTTCAGAGGGGGACTTTCTCTCATCAGCTAGGTAAGCATTGCCTTAATCCTGGCCTAAGTGTTTCAGGGAAACACTGACCTGAATAGCCTACTACTTGCACGTGGTCTCAGGCCTAACCGCACTCAGGTTTGCCCCTCTTTATGAAGGGCAAACTTCTGGTATAATCTGTACTCGGAAATCCTTGCAAGCCTCTCCCTAGGCCTGACACAAGGGAAAGGAAAGGTGTGGCTTTGTTCATCATAGCTCGCAAAGCATCCTTGCAGAGCTCATCTTTTGTGGGGATACACACTGACATTTCACTGATCCAGACATCCTGATGCGGGTGTCTCTCCTGTCAAATCAAAGGGGAAGGGTTGGTGGAATGGAAGGTCAAAGCTTAAATCTTGAAGTTTCAGTTCAAGACCCAACACACTAGCTACCTGGCCTTGAACAGGAATCTTAACCTTTCTAGGTTTCTGTTGGACTGTCTGTAGAATTAGTTACTGATGTTTACCCCACCAGGCTGTTATGAAGATTGGACAGGAGGGAGACTTAGTGAAGGCAGGATCACAGGCTTTTGCTGTCCTGGTATTTCCAGGATGCAGCCCAAGTAAAGGTGTAGCATACACGCAAATGATATACTATTTATTATACACAGAAAACCACACATTCAGAGACATTCAAATTAATCTTTTTGATTCATACCTGGATTCTTGAGTGTGAATTGACAGACTAATAAAAGGAGTAGATAGTGTTAACAATGGCAGATCATACAGGCTGTGAGTGTGTATGGGTGTGTATGGAAGGATTTCTGTGTAAATTGTAGCACAGACTGTGGGAGCCAGAGTTATGAAACTCACACTCTCCCAAATGATGACTAACAAAGCAGATGCCTTTCAGAGTGACAGCAAATAAGTTAAAGATGAGCCCCTCTGCCAGGAAAACCATGTTTGGGAATGATAAACAAATGGAAAAAAAGAAATGAGAATGTTGGCACATTTGATTCCTTTGCTATGGACTGAGAATCACAGACTGCCAGCATTTGAAGGAATGTTAGCGTTCCCGGAAACAAGAATTCCTTCCACGGTGCCCCTCTAGAGAGCGGGTTCCTGCCATGGTGCAACCAGCCCAGCCAGCAGCTGGAAGACCCTCACCTTATTTTTGTTGGAATGAAGAGATAGAAAGTTCTTCCATGACCCAAGTGTGAATTTCTTCCTTGCCACACTCACATACAGGGCCCCCTGAGCTACACTCCGCAGTTACACTTGATAAATGTTGGTATGTGGCAGCCATTTTCAGATAGGAGATACGTTATTTGAAACTCTAGGTTCACATTTTTAAATGGTTCATTTATTGGAAGTTCTAAAAGTTCTTTAACATGCTTCAGAACACTGTGCTGGCTATAAAGGGAAAGACGGGTCACATAGGGTTTGGTCCCAAAATACATATTCCTCAAAGTATCTTCTGGGTGGAGTACTGCACAGAACAGATGGGGGGAAATGCTGCATCAGCCCAGCAACATTTGTTAGAGCACACCAGGGGAAGACTTGCCTGGTGATCAGGTGCCCTGCAATGTCCTCAACCGTGGGTATATCAGGCATGTGGCAAATGAGCACTCACAGGCAGAGCCGTGCGGCCTCTACCGGGGAGACCACCAGGAGTCACTTCATCAACTTCTGCTATTCTTCTTAAATGGTTTTTTCATGGGACTAATTAGAAGTTCCTAAAATATCATGAAACTCTCCTTAAGATTCCTTTTTGATAAGGTAAACATCTTTCTGGATTCAAACCATCCATTGAGTTTTCAAGTGGAAATTTCTTGCAGAAGCTAATTTAGTGGTACTACTGGGAAGACTGTCTATGAGGAGTTATGGCAGCACAGGGCTTGGGTGGGTCTTGGTTCCAAGTGCCTAGTGCAGTTCAGGAGGAAGCGTTCATATATTGAGTGTGCAGTACATGCTTGGCACTTCCACACCCATGATCTCATTTCAACTTTAGGACAATCTTGCCAGGTAATATGTCTGCTTTCCCAATAGAGAGACTCAGAGGGACGGAGAAACAGAGCAGGGAGTAAAGAGCTGACATAGACAGCTGATGCCAAAGCCCAGGGACAGCTGCCATATCTCCTCAACTCCCAGAGGACAGCCTCAGGAATATTCCTTTTCTTTGGAATACTCTAGAAGGAATGCAGCTCATACAACAGGAAAACCTCAGCAAAATTATTATGAAGGGAGAGGCAGACTCTATCTTAAATCAAAGGATATATCTGCCCTAACTCTACCAAAGGCCAAATCTCCAAATAATTATGACAAAAGACACAAAGATTTAATAAAAAGATGATGGTCAAGAACTTGGAGATTGAACTAAGACTATGTTATATGACAATTATATCTTGCAAAAAAGTGGGGAAAAAAAGAACTTAAGATTAAAGTAACTTTAGTGACATGCGTGACAACAGTACTAAGCAGGGCCAAGGTGCCTGAGGCCCTCAAACATTAACTTCATGGGAGGTCTGGCGGGTGGGGAGCACAGAGGAGAGTGTGATAGCCAGGACAGAGCTGGCAATGCTCAAACAAAGTCACTAGCTTTGAACGTTTTTTTTTTCCTGATATATTTCCCAAGTTAGTTTATATGTCTACTACTTTGGCATACAACAGGCACAAAGCATTTTTTTTTTTTTAAACTGCCAACTGTTGATGGGTCAACAGCAGGCTGTTGGAACAGCAATTTCTTTGAAGATTCTAATGGCAAATAATCCTTGTTAAGCTTGTCAGACCTTTCTGTACAAAGAGGAGAAAAATGTGAAAGTGCAGTACTTAACTATCTCTTCTACTCTAAAGAAAGTCTATGGAAAATACCATCTGCATTAATTTGGGGGAGAGTCATCTACTTGGAAGGGATGACTGGAAAGAATACTGGAGAAGTAAGAATGGGCAACTGGATCGTTTCCTGGTTTCCACCCAATAAGTCTTTGTCATTTTAACCGAAATAAGTTCAGAGGTCATTAGATACTTCTGCGTTCAAAGGCAAATTGCAAAGGAAAAGCATCCAAATAACTTTTTGGTTATTTGCAGCTTGGGATCATCTACACTTCTATTAATAAAAAGAAAACAAAGAAGAGGCTCTGCTCACAGTTTTCTCAAAATGAAGAATAAAAATGCAATAAACTATATCACTGGGAAAAAGCTGAAAAGAAAAGAAAACCTCTGTATTTTGGAGTGAAATATTATCTGATGCAGAATTTATACAATAATTGCTCTACTATCTACTCCTTTTTCAAAACCAGAGTTCATCACAGAAACATGGGTTTAAAAAATTAATCATCAGGCCATGAATTGTACTGCCATAAAAGAAAGCCATTCTTTTCTGCTTATAAACAACAAAACTACCACATATGCAGATGCATGCCTCAGTACCTCGGTGCAATGGTGTATTTACTTGTATAAATATTTAAAGTCAGACCTTTGAATTTCTAATGAAGTAGTACACCACTTTACAAAATAAGATACTAGTAAATTTAGATGTACGACAAATAGAACTCTGTTCAGAATACTAATTGCTGCTGTTGATATTCTAAAACTAAAAAAAGTAATGATATTCAGATTCCATCTAAACAAGCATAATACATGGGCAGAAATCTCGATAGGTCTTGATGAAATCTTACTGCTAAAATTGTTAAATTATCAGACGAGCTAACCACCTCCTATTTTTGGTTAGTTTTAAGTTATCGGAGGTACAAGGTAAGCTTCATGTCCGGCACTTCCTCCCCACCCCCCCACCCCACTCTTATTTTAATGATACACATTCAATTATCACAGGCAAGAAAAGAGTCACATCAGAAACATCTGTAGTTTGCCATATAATGACAGGGTGTTCCCCATGGAGACTGACCTTGTCACCCAGACGCAGGTGCTGAAAGGCTGTGTGATGGGGGTGCTCACACGTGTAAATATATGACATGATTATGAAGAATTCAATAGACACGGTTATTTTCCACCTTAGTTTATGTTAACATAAGCTCACACGTTCTGCTCTTATGATTAATCGCCTGCTCCAGCATGCAGCAGTTGAATATCCTTGCTCTTAGTGGAGTCCACAAACCACTAACCTAGAAGGTTCTGCTTATAAGATAAGGTTGAATCCTGTTTGAAATTCACAGGTGACTGTAACTTTACCTGTTATCGGGATCTTCGCTGCCATGCTTTCTTCCCTGCTCTCGTCTCCACAGCCACTGGAAACTTCTAAAAACAAAACACGTGATGATGAAAGTGTATCTCAAGGATATATTTATGGAGTGGACCTTTGTTTGCCTTTTTTTTTTTTTTAAACTGCCGTTCCTTTTATTTTCACTGCCTCCCCATGTCCCTTTCTGTGGGTTAGTTTATTTTTTTGTCTGAAATTGTACTGTTTCCAAAGGAACCCTATTCTTTTTTAAGATTATTTATTTATTTATTTATTTATTTGAGAGAGCTTGAGAGAGCATGAGCAGGGGGTGGGGGAGGTAGGAGGGGTGGGAGGGTAGAGGGTGGGAGGGGCAGAGGGACAGAGAGAAGCAGACTCCCTGCTGAGCAGGGAGCCCAACAAGGGCCAGGACCTGGAGATCCTGACCTGAGCCCAAGGTAGACACTTAACTGACTGAGCCACCCACGTGCCCGAAAAGGAAACGTGTTCTAAATCTAAGGTATCTCTATGTTGCCTTCAAGCAAAATACTATAGAGTCCAACATCTATCAAATTCAAATAGGGCTTAAAACAATTGAGCTCCAAATCCTGCCCATGTATATTGACTTCTGAGTATATCCTGAGCAACTCATGGCTGTCTTAGAAATGCCATTACAGCAGTTTCCTGGCATGCCTTAACAGTACTACTAAAATAATCACAATTTCTGGATACTAAAAATGGGCTGTTAAATTTGGGGGGCATAAACTCATTGATTCTTAGTCATCTGTTGAAACTTTTATAAGGTTCCATTACAATTAAAAAGAATGTTTACAAATTATGAGTAAATTTTATTAAGTGATATCAAAAACTTCACAGTATTTTATGGAATCATTGTAATGTAATCACCTTCATCCTTGTGACATGATCAAAATGATCTACTGCCAAGAGATTCATTTTGCTAACATTTCATTACTTATAAAAACTTATTGGAGGGGTGCCTGGGTGGCTCAGTCAGTTAAGCGCCTGCCTTCGGGTCATGATCTCGGGATCCTGGGATGGAGCCCTGTGTCCTGGGATCCAGCCCTTCACTGGGCTCCCTGCTCAGCAGGCAGTCTGCTTCTCCCTCTCCCTCTGCCCCTCCCCCCGCTTGTGCTCTGTCTCTCTTTCAAATAACTAAATAAAATCTTAAAAAAAAATTATTGGAAATTCAGCATAACAGCAGACCTATGATTAGGTCTTCCATTCCTGTTAGACTAAACGAAAATAAATATATTTCCTAAAAGGTGGTATAAAACAGAGCAAATATCATGCATATTAAAATCAGAAGTATTCTCTAATCAGCTTAATTTTATAAGTATACCTTAAGAAAGAGGGTGTTGCGTTGATTCTGAATGCATGTTTTCTGTGGACAGAATGTATAGCAATAGTTACCTTGTTCCTTTGTACGAACATTGTTGAGCCACTGAGCGGGTTTGGCTTCCTTTATTCCACTATTGTCATTCAGAATAGACGGCAAGCTGCAAGATGATTCATCACTGTGAATAGCTGACCTACCGTCACACTCTTCTGTAAGGGCTTTTTTCAATAATGCTGTTGCCTACAGTGTTTAAAAGAAAGCACAAAGAAATAAAAACAAACTCTAACCACATTACCCTTGGTCTCAAAAACCCAGCCTTCAAATGTAATTTTAGGTTAAGCTTTACTTGGGATTTAATTTGCTTCCTGACATTTAACTGAAATTAAAATGTCTTCAAGATGAGACAACATCTGATTATTTTCCAGCATAATTTCTTTACAACAACTTGCACTTGTGATAACTTCTTTGAGGACTTATGGAATGCAAAAGTGTTCTTTGACTCATGAAGTATGTATATGAGATGTGACCACCTCCGTTAATCTGGGCTAGTTTATCCAAGATTTATCTTTCATTGCATGAATCTGTTTTTCAGGCATGAAGACAGTTGATTTGGAATGAGAGAGCTGGAAGGATGTGACTTTGAGGTATCCCCATCCTTCTAGAAATGACCTGTGAACTTCCCCAAATGAGAAGATTGCAGAAAAACTTTGTGGCTGAGGAGGATACACGAAAGCAAAAAGAGAACTAAACTTATTCTAAATCATAATCTTCAATTAAGGATAAAGACACTCCGCACTTTGCCCCTCAGTCTTCTGGGAGCTCAGGAAACTGGCCTGCCACACTGCCTATCTGTTTTCAAAGGGCCCTGAACTGTCTTTACCCATTATCACCTCATGTCTCGTGGGCAGACAGATGGGCACAGATTTCATCACGGCCAACTTGAGAGGTAGAGAACA
Source organism: Zalophus californianus (assembly GCF_009762305.2). Classification (NCBI taxonomy): domain Eukaryota; kingdom Metazoa; phylum Chordata; class Mammalia; order Carnivora; family Otariidae; genus Zalophus; species Zalophus californianus. The sequence continues at coordinate 93,752,989 of NC_045602.1, forward strand.
AGTGGCAATTAACAGGACAAGTTAATACTCGTGTCTATTCATTTCCAGGTCAGTACTCTCCTCCTGAGAAATACAAATATACTGGTAACAAGAGGTAACCAATGATGACATAACCTCCTTCCAGAGTGTATGTTTCTCGTTCACTTCCTACTTGTAAGTGATGATTTGCCCAGGCTTTTGGCAGAGAAAACCTAGGTGGTGGTGCTGACCTATCACTGGTATCTGATGACAGGAATAAATACAGGGCAGTGTCCAACCCAACCCGCGGGAAACAAACATGAGATTCTACAAGTTAATATGAAGAGTGGGACAGGACAAATCCTCACGGGTCATCTTTAGTCTAAGCACAAAGGGGTAACACCATAATTATCTGGGGAAGAAGAGGGAAGACAGTAATTTTTCCTTGTGATTAATACGAAAGAAGGTGAAGATGCCCTGACATATCTGCCTCACTGAGGCAGAATATGGAAGATCTAGCCTTGTTGAGTTTGGCCTGGAACATACTTTGAGGTCACTGCCGTGGGCCTTGACATCCCTGCAAGGCTCTTGCCTTCTGCCCTCCCTAGGACCGGCTGGCCTCTTGGACTCATGCCCATCCTAGGGGCTGCAGAAACTGATTAGAGGGGATTTAAGAAGTTCTAGTTTCCTTGGCCAAGGGACCTGGCATCAAGTTAGACTTGCAGCCAAGACCTGTCTGTAGTTCACTTCTAGTAACCAGGTGCTTTTCCTTCATTTGTTTAAATTAGTCCTGGATCTTATTCCAATTGCGGTAACTCTATATTGAGATGATCTGCACAGTATCCCTGCAGACTAGGGTTCGGGTATAAAGTCCTGCCTCTGAAGCTCAGGCCAGGGCTGGTTCCTGTCCCTGGCTGTCAGAGTGCCCCAATCCCAGCTGCCTACATGGACCACTGCACTGTACCTGCTTCCGAATCTGTCCAGGAAGAGAGGTATGAAAAGTAGGACCACGTCCTTGAACTGCCATCTCTCAACTGTCAGTATGGTCTCTGGACCATCCTGGCGTGTCTCATTTCTAGATCTCTACCCATCCTGATCTAGTCTCTTCCCACAGAGAGTTAAGCTCCAATTCCGTGTGCCCAATAATCCTGGCTATGTGAAAAGCATTTTAGAATATGAACAAAAAGAATTGGCCCAGATTCTGTAATGAAAGCTGTAGTTTTCTTTTTCTGATAGTTAAAATAATCCAAACATCTGGAAGACCCTCAAAGATGTATTTCTTCCACATCTTATGCAATAGCTATAACTAATAATTTCTTGGCATGACTTCATTATAATGGCCTCTGTCTTACACATATCTTAAGAATAAAATTGTTTAAGAACTGTTGCAGCTTCCTGCACTTTGTGCTGCAGAATTTGCAGACAACGGAAACTGGGGTTGCCAGTGACTCAGATTACTTCTCATTAGGCCCTCAATGATGACACACAATTTATCTCACTGCTTTGTGCATCCCTTTACATACGAGACCCTCTTTTGCTTTAGCTGGGTTCCAACTGGGCCTCGAAATAAAATGCTATAATAATACTGCAAATGTCTAATAAGTCTTTCTATGCTTGATACTGATACCAGCCCTGCCACCAGTTCTATGCTGAGCCCCCCCTCTTTTTTTTTTACTGGGGTGAGGTAAGTAGAGTGGTGAGCATACTGCAGGTCTTTATTTATTTCGTACATTTCATAAATGAAGATAAATGATATTCACTACTCAATACTCCTATCTCTAGGATTTCTCATACTTTTTTGATAGGGACATTGATAAAAGGACTCATCTTCTAAGATAATTCTATAGATAATTTCGCAAAGATGAGTTTTTTCTATCTGTAAGGATTTTGGTAGAAGGTCCAATGAGAATGGCTGGCTTGGCTTTACTGGACCATGGAGCCAAGAGAGAGCAGTAGATGTGCCCAGCGGGTCATCCGTAAAAGAATCCACAATATAAGGCCCTAACAAGCAGGGAATAATGATAAGCAGGACAGAAAGAAATGTCAGTCTCAGACAAAGAATAGTCAGAAAGTTTTAAGTCAAAAACAACTTCGGTAGAGTCAGGAGAAACATCTGTAATACATTCCCAAGCTGCCCCAAAAGGGCAGACCTTTTAGAAAGACGTATTTTTAAGGAAGCCCCCAACTTGAAGGAGCTTTCGGCCTGAGGCTGCAACACTAACCCATACCTGCACAGGAACAAAAGCCCAGAGAAGAGTGAACAAGCTGCTTTACATAGCTCACGCTGGGACTGAATGAGCTCTGCAAATTGGAGCTCTCCTATGTGACAAATGCCACCAGACAACAACTTTTGCTACCGGCCTCCTGATGGTGCTTATGAATGGACTATGCTTGGGTTTCAACTTATCTGTTAGCTAATAAAGGCTCTCTTTGATTTCATACATTTTGAGCCCAGGAGGGGGATGGAGACTGCCTCACTGCTCTCAGCAGTCTGATGTTTAAGTCAATACCAACAAACTAGTCTCTCACTTTTCTGCCTTCCCCAGAGCCAGGAGAAAGGGAAATTCAATGCCAAGGCACACACTGCTTGCAGAATGACTGATGGTGATATCTCCACATTTCAGGTCTCATGAAAGATAAACCATCCCATGAATTATACTCAGCAGGACACCTGGAGTTATTCAGTCTACTAGAATTTTTCTCAAAGTTCAGTTTAAATATGGATCCTGCTAGGTCTAGAACCCCAAGAATCATCTCTTACTTTATATCCAGAAACAATCAATTGTGATATTACGTGCACAGATAGATAGATGAACGTATTACTGGAAAAGACATTATGTCCAGAACGCCATTTTAAGAAATGAGAGGAGAAAATCAAATTGCTCAAAATATTGCAACAAATTGTACCAATTTCTAGAAAAAAAAATCTTACACGTCAATAAGAAAAAAATTACTTACCTAATAGAAAAATGAGCAAAGAACATGAACCTGCAAATTATTAAAGAAGAAATACGAATGGCTAACAAATAGGTAGGGGAAAATTTGACCTCAATTGTAATATAAAGGTCAAATGAACAAAAAAAATTGGATGTCATTTGTACTTCTCAATCTTGGTGTTCAAAAAAAAAAAGTCAATAGTATCCAGTTTCATTAAAAGCTCAAGGAAATGATATTTTCATTCATTCCTCATAACTGATGACCCTTCCAGGGTGAGATATACCGGTGCATAGTACGTACCTTCTGACCTGACAATTCCACATCTAGAAATTCATCCTAAGGAAACAGCGTGGACAGCTGTAAAAACTGAATAGCCCAGATGTTCTCTGAATTATTTTTTTACTAGAGGAACAATTAAAAACAAACTTCAACAACAGGAGTGTGTTTAAAGAGACTGGATATCCATACGAGGGTCTCCATACAGCCATTTGAAATGATGGAGAAGAACATGGGATGATATGAAGGGAAGCCCACTTGTGACAAGTGGGGAAAAAAAGCAGCTTTGTACACAAAAGTACAACCCATGTTTGTCAGTATATTAAATATTAAAAACCACACTCTGCAATGCCAATGGACAATTTTATTCTTTTTGTTTACCTTAATATTCCAAATTTGGAGCATTTTTTTCTTTTTCTTTTTTTTTTTTTAAGACATGCTACCCACAAAAGAGTCCGATTTCTGTGATGGGTGGTACAAATATAAACAGAAAGTGAACGTGAAAGCATTTAGTAAAATTAAATTCTCTTCTATACCTAAATCAATGCTATTAATGCAGATACAAAAAAGCAAGAGAATTATGGCTGCAGACAGTAAGTGACATTTTTTTCCTAATACACAGATTTAACTGACCTTCCTCAAGAACTTTCCTTAAGAAAAATGCTCTTAAGTTATATCTAAGTTACAGGAGGGGAAGGGGAAAGGAGAAGGAAAGGGGATTTTTATCTATGTAGCAATTAAAAGAAATGGGAAAGTATTAATATGAGCCAGCAAATGAGTATTCAAGAGATAAGATCAAAAAACCAGTCCATCATTTAGGGAGAGGTGAAGGGATTTCTGTGACCAATCACATGTCTCTCTGGCAGTGTATGTGTGGTGAGGGGCAGGACTGACCTACTCTGTGGGTGACACCAGCAAGCCACTCTGCTTTGTCTGGAGAAGTTCTCCCGGGCAGAAAGAGACATCACGTAGGAGAAAAGGAGTATCAAGGCACTTAGTGTTTTAATGAAGCACCCAACTCATTTTTTTTTCTACATAAAGTAATTACAAATTTTTCTGATTTAAAAGCATGCAGCTCAATTATGTAATTACCTAATAGGTTATGCAGGTGCTGTGGATCTTATCTGGTCTCGAGGGGACATAATCCGAGTTTCGGTGGCTTTAATGATGTATTTACTCAAGAGACGGGATTGACTCCAGCTGACAGCAAAGGGACCCACAGGTAAACATCATTTACATGTGGCTGTTTAATTAGCCATTTACCCAAGAGATCAAAGTAAATATTTCTGAGCTTCGTTAGATTCTTCACCAAGTAATTTCTAGTAAAACTTTCTTAAATTTTGAAAACACTTAGTTTTATGATTTTTATCTATGGAGAAATATTTAACCTATACTATTTACTAAATGTATATATTGTTTCTTTCTTTCTTTCTTTTTTAAGATTTTATTTATTTATTTGACAGAGACAGGGAGAGAGGGAACACAAGCAGGGGGAGGGAGAGGGAGAAGCAGGCTTCCCGCTGAGCAGGGAGCCTGATGTGGGGCTCGGATCATGACCTGAGCCAAAGGCAGACGCTTAACTGAGCCACCCAGGCGCCCCTATATTGTTTCAATGCAGAGAAATAACTCAAAGACACTTGATTTTGCTCACTGTGACAGGATGGTTGTGTAAACCAAAGCAGTTCTAGAACCCACAAAAGCATTTTGTTGTGAAGTTCACAAGGCTTGTCTTGCTCGTGTCATTTTGGTAACACGGTTCTTTAGGGCTGTGCATTTCTTCAGTCCTAAACTGACAGAAACGGCCCGCTTACTTCTACTTTTAAGGACAGACTTCGTCATTAATTTGTTGGTAGCTTTTATGATTGTTACGAAGATGAGATCATGATGATTTAAAAAGGAACAAAAAGCCTACTAGGGGAGGCAGAATATCATTTGATTCCTAAGTTCTTAATCAGGCAGCCCCCTTCCCATTAATACTGGAGTTATTATTTGAAAAATTATGAGTGAATTGGTAATCTGGAACTTGGAATATATGTTCTAAACAACTTAAATAACAACATGATTAGATAGAAAAGGGCAGTAGATCTTTCACCCTTGATGTGGCTGAGATGCGAAGTACTTGCAGTGAATGGAATGAATGGGAAACAATGTTGTTATAAAATAGTACTGAATAAAATGGACAATAAAACCTGAGAACAAAATCCTTCTTAAGAACTACATTTATCAACAGATACGGAATGGACCTACGAAACAAAGGTTCTGTTTTTCCTAAAGAATATCGTTCTTTATTTACTGAATCACATAAAATGCAGTAAAATGCAAATGTGTGTGAGAAGGATACATTCCAGGTAATCTGTGAAAAGAGAAACGGGATCCGTGAGAGGCACACAGGGGCTGTATCTATAACCGCAGCAGGTGATTTCTGAAGGAAGCAGGTAAGAGGAGGGTGAGGAAGGGCAGGGTGATGGCAGGGTCGGGGGAGAACGAAGCAGAAGGTGAAGTCTGAAACAAATCCGGTGCAATGGTAATGACACACATGAACTTGGGCAGGCATGGGACTGTTAAGTTCATTACATCATTCTATGTGTATATGTCTGAAATGTTAAAAAAATCTTTCTCCCCTTTTTAATTAAAGAGGCAAGGAAGGGGGGCTTGGGAAGCACTGAAGGTGCTCTGAAAGGCTTGGGGAAGGAAGTGATGGCAGCGACTTGACCACACAGTGACAGTGGTGTGTGACTTCGGTGCTGAGGTGGCAAGGCTTGCCTCCAGGAGGGGCACAGGTTGAATCTTTGAACTTTGAACATGATACAAATACAAACTTAAAAAGGATCAAAGCCAGAAAACCCTACATTACAGATAAAGATGAAAAAACACACTTTGAAACAAGACACACTGACAAGACATTAAACTTAGAAGAAGCGCCATCTCTCTGAATAGATGGCCTTCTAGAGAATCACGAAGACTATACTAGGCACGCTCTAGACCTGGGCTTCTGGGTCCTCCCTTGCTCTCCTTAGGGACCTGCCCCATCTGTTCAGCATCTTCACACTCTCCATCGGGTGCCTCCTTGCTTAAAAAGCTCTCAGAGCTTTCCGGGTCTGCTAAACCAAACACAAACTCCCTACTTGGGCTGGATGGATGCAGCACACAGGGCCCACGACACCCTGGACCTTCTTGCCCACGTCCCCCAGCCTGGAGCCCACCCTCCAGCCAGGAGGACCGGAGCTCAGCTCTACTTCCTGGGTCTGTTCTTTGGCTCCCAACAGCCCTTCCCTGTTGCCCCTGCCATCACCTGCCTGATGCAACCCCCTGCACTCTTAGCCTGTCAAAATTCTGTCTCTCTTTTAAGGGTCACCTCACACCTTTCTACGCCCTCCACTGTAAAAGTTTGCCCTCATTCTATCTCCAGATGGCTCGGCTCCTTCTTCTGAAGGCCCATATCTTTTGCTATTTTCTTATTGCACACATCCCACTATGCCATTCCCCAGAAGGAGATGCCATGTTTTTATTTATTTCTTTCTCTCCAATGGATCTGGGCTGGTACCTGTGTACAGAGGTGGATCAATACATATTTGCTGAATTAATATTTATGACTTTTCAGTATTTTTATATGGAGTGGAGAAAGAAAACCAGAATGCTACAAGATGCTTCTAAGTTCCTTGAAAAATGTTGTGTTTGTTATGTTTAAATAGGTTACCTCTAGGATCTGAATTAACTGTATGGAGGGAGTTGAGATTCCTACACAAAACTCTGTGCAAAAGGCCTGAAGTGCAAACAAACAAACCACAAAACCTCACTTACTATGTAACATTTTTTTCAAATATTTTAACCATTGTAAAGAATGTCACTATTTCCTCAAATAATCATTTGCATAAACTTGAAACTTATTTTTTAAAAAATAAATATTACTGACCCTTGTCGTCTGGTTCATGTTTTTGACTGGGAAAACTTTAGATGGCTTAGCTACCTCTTCTTTGATAGAATTATCATGTTCTTGCAAGGTGGCAACATGCCAATCCAAGTGTGCCCTCAATAAGGCTGCTGCTGGGGCTTGTTCAGATCTGTAAAACAGAAAGGGGAGACGCATTAAAGACTGGCAGTACTGTGTTACCTAGGAGATTCCTTCATTTTTAGAGGTGCCACAATCAAGTTAACAAAGAACAGTTTATCCAGAGAAGTCTGGAACCTAGTATATTCGGGAGTAAGGTAATTTCCAGAGTCCAGGTATCTTTTTTTTTTTTTTTTTAATTTATTTTGGTTATGAGTTCACTTGCTAAATGAGCATTCTCAACTTTGATTGCCTACTGGAACCACCTGGGGAGATTTGCAAAATCTAGGTGTCTGGGGCCATTCCTAAAGGATCTAGTAAAACTGGACTGGGGTGTGGCCTTGGCCGTTAGGATTTTTTTAAGGCTCACAGAGTGGTTCTAATACGTAGCCATGGTTTCAAATCACAGCATAGGTGGTCACGCTCCTCTTACGTGTGGTTAAAAGAAACCGATCACATTTTATTCTCAACAACTCTTATCCTTGTTTACTCTTTGTTATCCTTGTTTATCCTTGTTATACTTGTACTATGGTCTACTTGTAATTAAAAAGCATTAAGATAATATTAGGAAAGAGTTCAAAAGCGAGCCTAAGTTATATGCCCAGACTATGGCATGTAGTACACCTCTGGGGTAGGAGACGGACAAGATGAGCCTGGAACACCTTGGTATCACAGATGAAGCTCTCAGAGACTATTGAGTCGTGTCTACAGGCCTCAGAGGCTATCATGAAGGGGATCCCACTGGCCCAAGATGAGACATTTTGAACACCAAAAAGAATAATGACTGCAATGGACTGACACACAGCAGATACATGAAAATCATGAGTTCATTTAAAAAATAAATAACAAAAAAAGTAAGGAAGCTTTTAAAAGAATAAAAACCTTTGGATTCAGCCTTAAAAAAGGAAGCAAGTCTTGCCACATGCTGCAACATGCATAAATCTTAAGGACATTATGCTAAGTTAAATAAGCTAGTCACAAAAAGGCAAATACTGGATGATTCGATTTACATAAGGTACCTAAAATGGTCAAATTCATAGAAACAGAGCGGAATGGTGCTTGCCAGGGACTTGCAGGGAGAGAGAAATGGAGAGTTGATTAATGGGTGTAGAGTTTGTTTTGTGAGATGAAAAAGTTCTGGGGATCTGGTGCCCAACAACATGAATATCCTCAATGCTACTGAACACTTGAAAATAGTTAAGACGGGGGGCGCCTGGGTGGCTCAGTTAAGCATCTGCCTTCAGCTCAGGTCACAATCCCAGCATCCTGGGATCAAGCCCTGCATAGAGCTCCCTGCTCAACCTTGGGGTGGGGGGAGGGGAGTGGGGGGGTGGTGTCTGCCTCTCCCTCTGCCCCTTCCCCTACTCATGCTCTTTCTCTCTCTCTCTTTCATTCTCTCTCTCTTGCTTTCAAATAAATAAATAAAATCTTTTAAAAAATGGTTAAGATGGTAACTTTTGCTGTGTGTGTTTTACCACAATTAGTAATATGAACCAACCAGCCAACAAACCTTTGGAGGCTGCTAGGGCAACCACTCATTCTGATAATTGGTAAGTAAAGGGACAGAATCATTTATCCTACCTTTGTGGTCAAAAAAATGCATTTCAGGATTACCAAGAAGTTGATGGGCAAAGTTCTTCCAACTAAAAAATGCACAACAAATGAATTAGTCACCATTCTGTAAGTCCAAATTAATGAATGCATCCAAGAAATGGTAATTTTGTGAAAATTACATAGTGGTAAAATGTCATACTAAAGGCATCAGTGTGCCAACGCTTGAGCCTACAAATCAGTCTTAGCACCACTAAAAGTGGGACAACCTGCCATTCCGTGCTGCCTGCGGACGTGTAACAGAAGGACCAGTACCACCTACCATGTTGTCTTGCCCAAAATAACTGGTCTGGAGTATAATCTTTTTTCATTTATTATTATTATTACTGTTATGTTAATCACCATACATTACATCATTAGTTTTTGATGTAGTGTTCCATGATTCATTGTTTGCGTATAACACCCAGTGCTCCATGCAGAACGTGCCCTCTTTAATACCCATCACCAGGCTAACCCATCCCCCCAGGCCCCTCCCCTCTAGAACCCTCAGTTTGTTTCTCAGAGTCCATCGTCTCTCATGGTTCATCTCCCCCTCCGATTTCCCCCCCTTCATTCTTCCCCTCCTGCTATCTTCTTCTTCTTTTTTTTTTTTTTTTAACATATAATGCAGTATAATCTTGTATCTGGATTGAACCACCAGTTTATGGGTAACATCATTTGGATCCTTTTTCAAACAAATAAAATGTAAAAAGACTTTGAGACAATCAAGGTCAATGGGCAAAGAATAGGTATTAGATAAGGAATCTTGTTAAACAGTAATGTGTTAAATGCTTATCTGTTAGATAAGTATTTGTATTTGTAAATGAAATATGTTATCTGTTTTAAATGACTCAAGAAAAAAGTGTGGGGGAGAAAAAGAGATAACACAAGACTAAAAAAATGTTGACAATTGGTGGATCGTGGTTATAAATCATGGGATTTCATTATGTTGTTATATTTGCTTTTGTGAATTTTTTAAAATTTCAAAGTAGAAAGTTAAAAAAACCCAGGGTACTAATGTCTGTAATTACTTGTAAATGCATCAAAATAAGAGATTGAGATTGACAGACCGGTGGAAGGATGGAAAGACAGATAGATATAGGTGTGCAATAACATGTCAATGGTAGATCTGAGTGGTAGATATAGGGATGGATGCTCACTGTACAGTCCCTTTATTTTTCTGTATGTTTGGAAATTTTTGTAATAAAATGTTTGGGGAAAAAAGTAAGTCTATGTACAATTCAGAATATGTACATTCTTTAATGCAGCTTTATTGTTAAAATCTTTGCTTGACTTAACCAAGACTTGCATAAAGTAGGATGTGTCATGGGGATCCTTGAACTTCTTTAAAAACTTCCCAGAATGATTCCAAAGTTTCTGGCTAGTTTGGCAGACAGCCCCTTCAGTAACTTGAATTTGTTGGTTTCTTCCAGACTTCACTGAAGTCATAATGCCACTCAATTCCTTTGTTCTGATTCTTATATAAATGAAGGAACATCCATCTGCATTTGGTTTCACAATAGATTTCCCTACTGGGAAAATGCACTCACAGGACAGGAGCAAATTCTAGTCTATTCAGCTGTTGTATTTCTTATAATGAGTAAATCAATTGTGTTTCTAGTCTGAAAGCATGTTTAGTTAGGTTGAATTAAACTTGAAAACAAGTTGAATTAGAATGAATTACATTAATTAAATTAGTTGGGATGGATTGAATGATCAGAGACCAGTCTCTCAGGTGATTGATACACACGATTTCTGCAGAGACAAAGCCAAGGCAAGACTCTGGCTACTAATATCCCCACCAACTATAACCATCCCTCAGGTCCTGGGATGAAGAACTAGCTAAGGTTTCCCACAATTACTGTAAAACTTCACAAAAGGCCAAAACCATTAATCGACTTGCACAGGGCCAAGCAGCAAATGAACTACTGAAGGAGTTACTTCAGTAAGAATCTTGTGACTTTGGAACAGCTAAGCCAACCCTTAAAGCACAAAAACAGGCTTTTCTGCAGATTTACTTCAGGATCGACTGGGCAAGGAGGGCAAGAGCTATGGCTGTCTTTGCATGAGATGTTGCCCATGGTTCTACATAAATACACCAAATCAGAAAATTTGCAAAGCAGTACAAAGGCCTTACAAAAGTTGTTTTCTCTTTTGTCCACTTTCATTGGAAGATTTGTAACATCGGTGCCACAGAGAGAAAACAAAGTTTGGTGTCAGTTAAATGATATACTCCTCTAGTTAAAAATACAACAAAAGAAGAGACTCGAGTCTATAATTAATTTCATATATTTGGAATGGTTGCCAGTCAGAAAACTGCAGTTTACACAAATGTACCTGTGCTTCCTAACCACAACTGATTTACAACAGATTGGTAATTTGATCAAAGTTTTAAATGCAGAAAAATTAATGAACATCTTGCTTTTATTCTGAATACAGGCAGAATAAAATAAAGAGGTTTTTACATATTGTAATCCAAACAATATAAAGCTGACTCAATTTTTCAGCTCGAGTTTGAGAGCAAAATTGGGAAACCATATTTGAAAGGCAATTAATTAGTTGCACCTGGAAAAAAAAATGATAGTCTCATGATGGCTCATCATATAAGATAAAATTACTTATTAAGTAATCGTTTTTATCTTAAAATATGTTTTCCCAAAGGCAATGATGAACAAAATTTTTTATCAAGTACCCCCAATGACATGAATCATATTTTAGTAGTTAATTGTTTAAAATAGTGACCTGGTCCTCTACCTAGTAAAAAGCCTTTCTTCCAAATGAAGGTCTTTGAACACTTAATCCTTGATATAACAAAAATCAATAACAATGATAGTAATGGTCTTGTTCTTTTTTCTTTTAAAATGCTTCATTTTTTGAGCAGGAATTTGGAAGCCTTCACATTAGCTTTTAGAGTAGGTTATGGGGCAGGTGTCCTATTCTACAGATGAGATTAAAGAGACAGATGTCGATTGCCATGGTTTGGTCAGGGGCACAAGCAGGACTTTGGCCACACCAAACATGGCTCTATTCAACAGGTTTTAAGGAGTTCTTAACTTGCTAGAGGCTTCCCACTCTGCCTGGCTCAGACTTCTATGACATCAGAATCATTAGCAATCGAGGAACAAAAGCAAATCATTCTCTCCAAATCTGAGTTTCTGGAATGGTTCATCAAACTGACTAGTTTGGTCCAGGGGAGATCACCAAGAAGGCAGGAATATTTCACTTAGGGGAGTACCCAACAATAACTACCAGGTGTTGAGGGGTGTAGGGGGGTGGTTAGAGCAAGGAAGGCAGGGGGGAGCCAGATGCCATGGTTAAAACAGTTAGACAGAACATGTATTTAAAGACCTGACTACTTGTCTCTCACAGGTTCTATATACACTTGGCACTTTTTCCAAGGCTAGAGAGCGAAACAGTGACAATCAGTGTCACTATCTTTAGTGACACACTATCCCCAGTCACAGTACATGGGACAATTCTAATTGTAACAGAACATAACACTGACATTAGTAACCATTCCTGACTTCTTTATCTGGCTTTAAAAAATGACTCTGGTAACCAAACAGTCTTGAAGGCTCCAGATATTAATTTTAAAATTTGTGTTGGTCATAAAGAAGGATAATTTCTTAGGGAAGGCTGATTTATACACAACTGTAGATCAATAGTCGTGTAAAATGCAACCTTTCATAATGGAAATCAATGCTCTATCATGCATGTTGAGAAACTATAACAAACGTTAGTCTAGTAGATATAGATATTATATCTTCTCATCCACAATCACAGTTTGGCAGCTTAGGTTAAGAGAGTCAAACAATGAATCATTTAGTCTAACAAGTCAGTTTGCACAGAGAATTATAAATGCATATATGCTTCCTATGCCACATGCCACAACTGTGGTTTATGCCGAATAGTATATCAACAGATATAAAAGGTGGTGAGAAAGAAACAAACATGGCTCAAAGAGCCTCATGACACACAAGCACCCAACGACCTATAGAGTGCAGAAAGACTCCTCCCAGGCAGCTTCTTCCACCATCTTGTAAAGGAGTATTTGAAGACTGCTGTTTTTTATTTCACATGATAAATACATGGAAGAGGATTTTTTTGCTTTTACTGCTTTAGGTTGAAAAGCTACTGGCTAGGAGTCATTTCCAACATTTCCCATAGTTTGGGGATCACTAGTGGAGATGCAAAGGGTAAAGTAAACACACTTAGGACTTGTGAAGCTCATTGTGGTCTGTGAAATGGAACCATTTGACTGGCCAAGTTTTTTTTGTGATAAGGCCCTTTTAGAGACCATTATCCTGACTTCTCATGCCTTGATGGGATCAGACTTAGGCTGAATTCTAAAGAAAGTAGTGAACATAAAACAGCACACATGGCACATTAAAGGTAGAGAAAATGATGTTGGAGGTAAGATAACCAGACCCCAGGAGCCTCTCCTGTGCTCTCAGCCACACAAGGTCCTTGCAGATGGGCTTTCACAGACACCCATCTGCTGACCGGGCCTGAGTAATAATCTGTTCTCTGCTAGTAAATGGTAGGACTTTTTTTTTTATAAGAGGAAATACAGTCAATCCCCAAAATACAAATCAAAGCTAGAACACTGGCAACATTTGTGTCACATGAATTAGACACCTACCAGATGACATTACTGGACAAACCATTATACACATTACACATTTGTAATTTTATGAACTCAGCAAGTAGCCCAATGTCATAAAACTTCTGAGGCCATGAACAGAAACCCAGATTGCCTAAAAGGTGGATAGAAGGTATGGAATGGATCTGACTGACTTAAGGAAAAATGTACAGGCGTTATGTATGGTTCATATGTGCCAACCACCCTGCAAATAATTAACTCTGTCTCTTTCTCTCATCTCAGATTTGTGGCCATTTAAGGCATATCTTTGGAATGGTGGCTCTCAAACTTGAAGAAGAAGAGTTCCCTTAAGGGTGCATTAAAATCCAGATGGCCACACCCCATTGCCAGATTCCTGATTCAGGGGGTCTGAGGTGGGGCCTGAAAACATGTGTTTCTTTTCTTTCTTTTTTTAAATTTTTTAAAAAAGATTTTATTTATTTATTTGAAAGAGAGAGGGCACACAAGTAGGCAGAGCAGCAGGCAGATGGAGAGGGAGAAGCAGGCTCCCCACTGAGCAGGGAGCCTGACGCGGGGCTTGATCCCAGGACCCTGGGATCATGACCTTAGCCGAAGACAGACGCTTAACCGACTGGGCCACCCAGGAGCCCCAGACCACGAGTTTTTTTAATTTTATTTATTTGACACAGAGAGAGACAGCAAGAGAGGGAACACAAGCAGGGGTAGTGGGAGAGGGAGAAGCAGGCCTCCCGCTGAGCAGGGAGCCCAATGTGGGGCTTGATCCCAGGACCCTGGAATCATGACCTGAGCCAAAGGCAGACGCTTAATGACTGAGCCACCCAGGCGCCCCAGAACACAAGTTTCTAACAAGCTCCCTGGTCTTGTTGATGCTGCTGGTCCAGCGACCACACCTACAGATTGGAGGCCTGGGTCACTAGCATGACCTTGGACATTGAGGAATTCATCCCTCTAGGAGGTGGTTATACTGGATCATATCCTGGGTTGTTCTCAAGGTATGCTAATATGCCATACAAAGGCTACCTGTGCTCCCTCTCCCCAAGTAAGCCCTTAAAAACACTGCTATGAGCAGGGACTGAGTGGATATACCCAATTAACAGTTAGAAACAAATACATTTACAAAGAAGTAAATGTATTGTGATTTACAGTTCGTAAAAAAGTTAAACTGACGACTACAAGCATCTACCCCAGTGGTGACCAGGTGAGCTAGGGGTCTGCAACTCTGTGACCCTTCACATTTGGAAGCATCTTGGAGCAAGAACAGCCATTGCACCCCAGCAGCGATTAATACCTGACTTGCTTTTCATCGCTGTTACCCCCAGGTAAGGGTCTCGGAAGCTGGTGAAGGACAGCTGCTCCGCAGGCTTCAAGGTCTTCTTTCAGAATGACACTGTGATTATAGAGCCTATAAAATAAAACAGGTACTGCCTGAGATGTTTATTTAAGCACAGACGGCCCGCTTCTAGAATCTATGGTGGTTCTTCATGGTTTATTGAAATATATCTGTAATATAATCTAGACATAAAAATGCAGCAACTAGACTGTCTCTCGACAAAAATGTAAAATGGGGCAGTTAGAAAAACTTGTTTGTGTGTATGTGGCAGTTTTAAATCCATCAGAGGAAGCAACTTTTAACCCTTTGAAGACTTTAATGTTGTTCAATCTACAGCTGTGCAATCTCATTCAACATTGCATCTGACTGATAGGAATGCTAGATAATCTTAACAGCAGAAAAGGCTAATTTTATATTGTCAATCATAACAAAGTTAGAGCTCCACAACTCATGTGAAATTTACTTAAATCGTCACTGCTAAGAAATTGGAAACTGCTGGCTGAAGTATAGGTTATGTCCTCTATTTCTGAATGCAGAAAAATGACTATTATTTCTCCATTCAGATCCCACTACGATAAAATTTTCTTTATTCTTAGTAAGAAGAGGAAGGCGTGGGAAGAGAGACTGAGCTTTCATTACTTACTTCCAGGATACTGGGGGGACCGACAGAGTCTAACAATTTGGCCACTGTTTCTAGTTAGGTCTGTCATAGTACCGTTAGCCTCCAAAGAGATTGGCTAGTAGCTTCCTTTTAAAAAGTGTCTATTTGGGGGAAAGTATGATTCTAAAAATCTATTGGAAAGGATATCAAAAACAAAACAGTACTTCTACTTTAAAGGAGATGATCACAGTTGGAAATGTTTGATATATACCCCCAAATGAAAATGAAGCAACTCCGAAAGCAATGTGTTAATTAGCAAAGTATTACTAATTTACAAATTGCTTATGACCTACCTACTTCTATAGTTGGTTAAGTTACTGGATCCATTTGAGAGCCCTGTGCCTGATATCATGGGGATAAAGGAGCTGTGCTCTGTCCTACGGGAGGGTGAGAGACAACTGCAGGCATAGTCCCCCTTCTTCCCCTGCTATCTCCCTACCCTGATGTAGGCTTTCACTCTGGGCAGGAAACAAAAATGGAACCCCGGGATCTGGGACCTATTCTGGGCTCTGGGTCACACTGTCAGTGCCCCAGCTCCCTGGGCACTTGACCTCTTGTCTAGACTCTGAGTTTGGATTCTTAGTCCCTGTGGGCCAGGCCTGGGCTGGGACCTTCACTCCTGAGCTCTCCTGTCAAAAACCTTCCAGACTCCTGGCCTATGTCACTTATAGTACCTATGAATACTTTTTTTGGGCAAAATCTGGGTCCCAATTTTTTCTGAAAGACTTTATCTTGCCGCCACTCGATTCCTACAATAACACCTGCTCTTAAGAAGGGGAAGATAAGCCCACCACTGGTGAGCCGATTTTAGAGATGTAAAGGGGAGCTCAGAACCGGTGGGCAGACAATTAGGAATGGTGAGGAGGACCCTCGACCAGGCAACACTTAGACAGAGGGGAGATAACACTTCAAGCTTAGGAGCGGCACAGGCGAAGGTGACAGGAAATGCCAGGTTAAGAGGGGTGTAGGGACCAGCAAGGAAACAATTTGGCCAGATAGTGGTTGCTGTTGGTGGTGATAGGATAGTACAGGTGACTCCTGAAGAACACAGGCATTATGGGCACTGACCCCACCCCCCAATACAGTCAAAACTCCATACATAACTTTTATTTATTTATTCTTAAAGATTTATTTGAGAAAGAGAGAGAGAAAGAGAATGTATGAGTGGGAGGGCAAGAGAGAGGGAGAGAGAATCTCAAGCAGACTGAGATCACGACCTGAGTCGACAGCAAGAGTAGGACGCTTAGCCGACTGAGCCACCCAGGTGCCCCTGTACATAACTTTTTTTTTTTTTAAGATTTTATTTATTTATTCATGAGTGACAGCGAGAGAGAAGCAGAGGGAGAAGCAGGCTCCCAAGGAGCAGGGAGCCCGATGCGGGACTCGATCCCAGGACCCTGGGATCATGACCTGAGCCGAAGGCAGACGCTTAACCATCTGAGCCACCCAGGCGCCCTGTACATAACTTTTGATTGCCCCCGAACTTAACTACCAATAGCCTACTGTTGACTTGAAGCCTTACTGATAACATAGTTGGTGAGCACACATTTTGCATACATATTACTGTATTTTTACAATAAAGCTAGAGAAAAGAAAAAAACCATTAAGAAAATCATAAGGAAGAGAAAATACATTTACAATACCATATTTATTGATAGAAAGCCACATATAAGTGGACCCGTGCAGTTCAAACCTGTTGTTCAAGGTGCAACTGTAATGGGAAATTAAAATTCGATATAAAACTCTGATGAGAAAATAGCGATAAACCTTTCAGATTTCTGAGCGAGGGCTGGTTTCCTGAAAGCAGTGTTTTCGAGAGGGTTAGCTTGGCAGCCATGGGCTGATGCTGTTGGTGAAGGGAGAAATCTGAGGCCCCAAACCAGCCAGGAGACTGAGCTTGTGCTGGCAGGGGCAAAGCACAGAAGTGGGAGAGCAGCAGTGGGGTTGGCAGGGGCGGGAGCAAGCGCCCATGGTGGGGGCTGGTGGGGTGGGACTGTGGAAGGCTTGGGGCCACGCTTCCAGCAAAGGGCTAGTCATTCACAGCTCCCACTGTGGTTCTCAGTGATGCTGATCTTCCTAGTGTTCAACAGAAGCCAGAAATCCACCATCGCAAGGTTTATTTTCATAGGCTATCTACCAAATTTACAAATGTGGCCATTAATTCAAAAGAAGATAAATACTATGCTGGACAAACAGAGCCCGCCTGCAAGCCCGTGGGGTCTCCAAGCTTAGACTGCCTTTAGTCTGACTCCCTGAACCAGGTGGTACACCCGGAACAGGGACCACGGCTCGATGTTTCTGTAGCTCCTCTAGAGCGCTGGCACGCTAGTGGGAGTCAGCAGACACTCAGGATGCCGGTGTACCAAGGCAGGCTGTGCGTGCGGTGTTGCGTTGGGAATAGCTTCCTGCCGGGG
The DNA here is from genome assembly GCF_009762305.2 of Zalophus californianus. NCBI lineage: Eukaryota > Metazoa > Chordata > Mammalia > Carnivora > Otariidae > Zalophus > Zalophus californianus. Next base: position 93,770,827 of record NC_045602.1, read on the forward strand.
AGGAGTAGTTTACCTTTGCCATTCTTAGGAATAGTGATAGGAGAAAGCAGACAGTTTTTGGCTATTGTTTCTAAATTCTCTGCCGACAATGCACCTTGCTGCCACTGCATCTCCCCCACCCTCCAGCCCCGTGTGCCAGTCTGGTCACATAACCTTTGTCCTTTTCCAATTTGAGCATTCCAAATGTCTGGGCTCCCTTAGACTACTAGCTCATCTCAGGCTTGTCTAGGCCCCTCTCCGACTAGCTCATTCAGGGCTCTTTCTTATCCCTAACTTTTGCTAGCACTCACTAAATAGACAGCATTCTTCATTGTATGGAACTGCCTTCTAGTTATGTCCTGTCTGCTTAGTCTGCTCTACAAAACCAAAAGCTTGTTGGGAATAGCAACTGGACTTGTGGATTTTTATCTTAAGTTTCACATAGCCCTCAGCATGACACTGAAGACACACTTAGAACACTGTGTGTTGAATGATGGGCCAAGATTTAAACCCAGATTAGAGAAATTCATGACCCACCTATTTCGACAGTATGTTTTTACACGGTGGTTGTTATACCAGCCCGGCGCTTCCGGGGCTGGGCAACAAGTGATCAGTAAGACCACTGTAAGTACTGTCTGCACAGGGCTTGGGTCTGCTCTAGATAAACTCAGGAGCTTCTCTGGCTAAAAGATGAGTTGGTCTGTGCTGAGGATTTCTAATAGCTTTATTTGGTTTTAGCTGACAAAATATCCATCAGTCCTTCGCTAAAAATAACTCTATTCAAGAATTCAAACACTTCGGAGCTAAAGATTAAAGACTATATCTTATGGAAACACTGCCTATGTTGGAATTCAAGATCTCAACTTCTTTTGTGTCTTCCATGTGCATTCCAACCAAAATAATTCCCGCCGAAGGGACATCAGTCTGATGAGGCTGGATCCAGTCTTTCCTGGGGAACCTGTGGACTGGCCGGGCATCAACACACAGGGCCAGTTCGTTCTCTGTGAAGTCCAGCAAGTGGACAAACCTGCTGGTTGACCAGGAATCGCTACAAATACAAATGGAACTTTAAAGAGGTGTATTTTATTTTACCCAGCAATGGTTAAAGCATACAATGCATAAAATTTTGGAGGTGTCAAATTTAAAGTAATTGCTTCCTAGCTTCATTTTCATATTTTAGTCACGCAGAATTTTGGAGATGATCTGAAAGAAAACAACCCCATTCCAGGCTAATACAAACACTCAAATTAATATACACTCTTTCTAAAAAACAAGGAAGGGAGAAAAAGTGCTTTTTCTTTCAGCATTGCAAACTGAGAATTACTTTTTGGCAAAACAAAAACACTAACAAAAATAAAAACAAACCCTGCATGAGCCTATAGAGTGTCAACTATTCCTCAACTCTGCCAGGTAACTGTCTCCCATTCCCCTGGTTATTAGCTTTTTGGGGACTTAGAATTTTAAGTGTTTCAGCTGCAGCATTACAGGCTCAGACTTTCAGGTTTTATTTTCTCTAGGGAACAATTGTCTCAGAATAGTGTGGTAATCACTGACCATAAATGGTAATGAGTTGGCTTACAATATTTACATAATCCATTGTTACTTTAAAAAAGTTTTATGATACACGTTTACTGTGTTTTTAATGCCACGGAAGGATCACAAAGCACCAGAGCGGGTCACCTCTAGAACAAAGTTTTAGGGAAGGAAATCTGCATTCCAAAATGAGCAACAATAGAGAGGCATCATTCGAAGAGGTAGTGCACAGGTTAGGAACATGTAGTTTAAGAATAACCCATACCCAGAAAGGTGGGAAAGGGGCAACACAACCGGCTTTTGTTTCCAATTCCAGTGCCTACAGCAACACTGGCTGGGAAATTCAACTTCTTCCTCCTCATTGGTCTGACCCACCTTCCTTTCCAAACATAAGAAGGCTTTGATCTTTAAGTTAAGAACACACGGTCTGGATAGAAAAGATTACTTTTTAAAACCGTCATTTTATCCAGTTCTGGTTCTGGTTTTTTACATTTCATTCCCATGGGCATTTGTTGATTACAATGAATGTTTAAAGGTTTAAAATCCTCCCAAGAACCCTGAGTATTCTTAAGTTTAAACAAAACTAAGAGTGTACATTCATGTACCAAACAACTCAGACCACAACTGCTACAAAATATAACTAATGAACCAAAGCCCACTGTTGTCAGTCAAAATCATCCTGAAGCAATTTAGCACCTTCACCAATAAGAGAAAACCTCCAGTGACCTCCCACCCATAGGTACACAAATACAACAGAGAACCAGAGAGGTCTCTAGAAGCTCTACCTCCATAAAGATGCAAATTAAGATTTAAACAGTGTAACAATCGGCCAGAGCTAATCCTTTTACAGAGGTGTAAATGGCCATTGAGAACCGAATTCCGGGCTGCTAGCTTTTGTTAAGTAGCATTACAGACAAATTTCATCCAAGAGCAACGCCAAGCCACCAACTCTGAGGACTATTGATAAAATAGTTTCATAAAGCCAGTGCAATTTGTTTGCTTTGATATCAAATTTCCTGACCATAAATCCAAACATGTAAATATAAATACCGCATCAAGAATTAGTGCCCTGGGAAAATAAACTGGAAGCGACTATCTCAAGCCTGACACCCGATGGCTGGAACAGCTGTATGCACGGCCACAGTGAAGTTTGTATATGGGGTTTTGTTTGCCACACAAAACAGTTGTAGAAAGGACAAACACATACATAGTTAAACAGTATTTTTCTTTTAACGGGCTGTCTTACAAAACCTATGTTTTGGTGGCTACCTCGGTCCCCATTGTGCAGCCCCCTGGGTGGTCCCTTCCAGGGGGCCACTTGAAGGGAGCACAATGCCAAAAAGGAGGGAAGGAGGGGACGGTGACACAAAGGCCAACAGAGTGGGGCGGTATGCGGCAGGCTGAGGACCAGGGGTCAGCAAACAACGCTCCTTCTCTTTACCCAGGAAACAAGGGCTCCTTCTCTTTACCTGGAAACAGTGTGATTAAGCTGACAGTTTGAATTATGGGCTACATTTTGTAGGGTACCGTCCGTCTGTGTTAAGGTCCTCTGTATTGTAGCAGAGGCTCACAAGCAAAACCCTTGCCTTTTCCCCCACTTTGGCCTCAAAACAGACCTCATCATTCTGTTCCACTTTAATTCGCAGAACTACTCCCTCTCCCATGCCACCTTTTTTTCCCCCCCAAGTTCCTTAATGAGGCACTGGGCAGCCTGAGAGAATTTGCAATGGGTGTTTTCTCTATCCTTAAACAGAGATAAGCAGCCTGAACCTAAAGGAGTTTTTAGTAGCCCAGAATCATGACTTATGGCTTCAGACATTCTTTGTGAAATGCATAAGTGTTCCAGTTCATTTTATCCTTGATAAACTATGGATCCCAAACTTAACGCTCTGGTTGATAAAAATCCTTGCTAGAAGGGTGAAGACCAGAAACATTTACTCTTGCTCCTTGGGTTTCTTTTAAATCAGCACTGACATGTCACCAGAGGGGTGTCATCATTAGGGTCCTGGCTGCACTCCCCAGTCTGAGGCACACACAACAGATTTATGGAGCCGGTCCCCTAAAGCAACCTGGCTTTGACTATCTGCTGCAAAAAAGAACACAGAGGGTGAATGTCTTACTATTATGCAACTTTAGGCCTTTCAAAAATGGAATACAATCAGACCCTGCATTTTGGAAAAGTTTTAAAAGTGTTATGAACATAGGGGCGCCTGGGTGGCTCAGTTGGTTGGGCGTCTGCATTCAGCTCAGGTCGTGATCTCAGGGTCCTGGGACTGAGTCTTGCACCTGGCTCTCTGCTCAGTGGGGAGCCCGCTTCTCCCTATCCCTCTGCCTGCCATTCCCCCTGCTTGTGTTCTCTGTCAAATAAATACATACAGAGTGGGAAACGTTCAGAGGAGAACCTCTCTTTAGTGCTTCGGAAGAAGGTGGGGAAAAAGGATACTTCTTTAAAAATGGCAATGGTATCAGAATTCCTCAAACAGGCCTGGTTTGTTGAAAATGAAGAGCAGGAATACATTAAAACTGTGAAAGGATCCAAAGGTGGTCCTGGGTCAGCAGTGAGCCCCTATCCTACCTTCAATCCATCCTCGGATGTTGCTGCCTTGCATAACGCTATAACAGTTAAAGGTGTGGATGAAGCAACCATCATTGACATTCTAACTAAGAGGAACAATGCACAGCGTCAGCAGATCAAAGCAGCCTATCTCCAGGAAAAAGGGAAGCCCCTGGATGAAGCTCTGAAGAAAGCCCTTTCTGGTCACCTCGAGGAAGTTGTTTTGGCTCTATTAAAAACTCCAGCCCAGTTTGATGCTGATGAACTTCGTGCTGCCATGAACGGCCTTGGAACTGATGAAGACACTCTGGATGAAATGTTGGTATCAAGAACTAACAAAGAAATCGGAGAAATTAACAGAGTCTATAGAGAAGAACTGAAGAGAGATCTAGCTAAAGATATCACCTCAGACACATCTGGAGATTATCGGAATGCTCTGCTTTCTCTGGCTAGGGATCTGAGGATTTTGGCTTGAATGACGACTTGGCTGATTCAGATGCTAGGGCTTTATATGAAGCAGGAGAAAGGAGAAAAGGGACAGATGTGAATGTGTTCATTACCATCCTTACCACCAGAACCTATCCCCATCTTCGCCAAGTGTTTCAGAAGTACAGCAAGTACAGTAATCACGACATGAACAAAGTCCTGGACCTGGAGGTGAAAGGTGACATTGAGAAATGCCTCACGGCTATCGTGAAGTGTGCCACAAGCAAACCGATGTTCTTTGCCGAGAAGCTTCATCAGGCCATGAAGGGTTCAGGAACTCGTCATAAGACATTGATCAGAATTATGGTTTCCCATTCTGAAATTGACATGAATGACATCAAAGCATGCTACCAGAAATTGTATGGTGTCTCTCTCTGCCAAGCCATCCTGGTATGTTGTGATTTTCATAATGCCACCTCCACAAATGGCAGTCTTTTTGCAACTTCTCCAAAGAGAAAATCTGACTTATGTACCTGTAGATTTTAGATGTAAGATTCATTTGTTATATTAGGATATGTAATTTATAAGTAAATTGAACTTTCACTGGACTAGTGAGTTCTCTACTGAAAAACTACACAAATTTTTCAGTAGCCATGGAAATATTTAGTTTCCCATACATAAAGTTAGCAAGCAAAATATTTTAGTAGGGAGATATAGTTTGCAATGAATATTGATCAGAGATTAGAAACTTATTATTCTAAGCTTTCTTAATTTTGTTATATGTAAAATATAAAACATGCATGTTTAAATTTTCATTATAATGTTAAAAATAAGAAGACAAGTCAAGGGTTTTAAACTTATTGAAAGACTGAAAGATAGATGACTAATTCAAGTTAAGTTGTCACTTATACCGGATAACTAAATCTACCAAGAAAAGGTGAGAAAATTATCAGTTTCTCCCTGGTGAGTGAGTCAGATAGCCTTCACTATGATATGAAATTATACTGTGTTAAGCTCACTCAATTCTGTGTGACATTTAGTTCTTGGAAAATAATGGCTCTAATATACAACATAATCAATATAATCTGAATCTTGAAAGCTCTTGCTTTTTATGTAATAATCAATTAACAAATATCAGTTATCTGCTATATTAATTGTATTACTTAAATAAATGATATAATTATAAAAGAAAAAAATACATACATAAAATCTTTTAAAAATTTTATGAACTAAATAAATTTTTGCTTATTAGACATTATCATAATCAGTTCTATAATTAAACTCTGGGGGTGCTTTTGGTAAAAGGGCATCTGTATTGTCAGGGTGGAACCATCTTCGCTGGGCCTGAATGACTGATAGAGGACCATCAAACAAAACATCAGACTTTTGCTGTGCTGTTACATGTCTGCCTGTCTCTGTATGTGTGTGCGAATCTGCGCGTCCGCACGTGAGTGTGTGCATGTGTCAGAGGGGAGGTGAGGAGCCTCAGGCTCCTCAAGGGTTACAGCATGTGAGGGGATCTGGGGAGAAGGGAAACCACAGGAAACAATGGGGTGGTGGATGGGCTTATGGAGGGCTCTTGTCAGGTTCAGACCCTGTAATGAGTTAAGATGCCATTTCTGTGGGCTAGGTGAGTCTCCCCGGAGGCCAATAACTGACAAATAGGAATGGGGTCAAGTGCAGTCACCCTCACTGAGGGGGAGCTCGGACCAGTAGGCCAGTTCCCTCTCTGGATTCTGACTCTAAGTTCTGGGTCTACCTCCATGATGACAATTAAATGGGAGTGGCAGTTCCCCAGGGGGGCACTTGCCAGAAGGAGACTGAACCCTTGGCTATTAACACTTGCCTTCTGCTGGGCAAGTATGGTAGAAGTCAAATGCAGGTCTGCTGAAAAGATGGTGCTGGTTTGCTGCTGGCCCTTCACAGGGTCAATACTGTATGACAATGAAGAAGCTGAGTCAATTAATTATTCAAATGTCCGTTCACCTAAGAAGATGCTCAGAGGAAGCCAAAGACAAAAAGAGAAAACAGGAAACGAGAAAGTGGAAGATGCCAAGTCATCCTTATGAATGAATAAATGTGTTTATTGTAGAGGAGAGGCAGGATGCGTGCAAAAAAAACAAGGAAAGCCAATTGGTCCTCCTGGGCAGACCCTGGCAACCAGGTGAAAAGGTTTGTCTCCTCAGTGTCAGAGTTCAGGGGTGCTGGGCAAGCACATCCCTGATTCCTGCTAAGTACACTTTTCAAAACAGTGGGAGCCAATTCGAAGTGTGCTCATGATTACAGATGTAATATTGTCCCAAGCCACCATATCCAGAGCATGTCCTTGTAATACATAACACAGCTGATCAGTAAGGACCGTCGGTCCCATGATTCCATCCCAGAAATTCTTTCAGGGATTCACTTGTCCTGGAAAGTGGTGCTTTCCAATGTTTAAGGTGGCACAACATCTGGAATACACAGAACTTTTTTACAAAACAGCATGAAATACTGATATATTTCATTTCATCATATACACTAGAAACATTGTTATAAGCAATATATGTATGCAATATAAAAATCAAACGATGAGTACGTAGACCCATGATTAAAAAAACAGTCAAAGCTAACAAGATCAGCTGTTCCCACACAGTTCATTATTACTCATCTGCTACTCTCATGCATTTTATCCTCAAGTAGGCAGGCAGTGGCAGGTACCAAAGTTTTAGTAAAATGATTTTGAGAAAGTTCTCAGAATTACAAAGATTCATTCTCCTACCAACTTGGAAAAGATCATTTTACTCAACTGCAGAGTAATTCTACTGAAATATATCTAAGAGTCACTGCAATAAAAAAACCAAACAGCATTGTTTAAGCAGCAGATTCAAACACACTTTGAATGTGTCCATCAAAATGACAAACAAATTAAAATAAATTTACACTGACAAAGGAAAATAGGAAAAAAAAGTTAGCTAGTTGAAAGCCATAAAAGACAGGATTCAGAACTGCTCCTCCCATCTCTCCTGTAGCTTAAGGCAACACTAGTTTCCCAACTAGGACTCAAAATGGTGAGATTAAGTGTAAGAGTACGAGCAAATATCAAAGTCTCGTTTTTTGCTTAACTTTTGAGTTTTTCCTTGTCTTATCTGCTTGTCCTGTCCGCATACACTTCTCAACAAAAGCCCTCACTGAAGGGAAGCTTTCCCACTTAGCTATCAGGCTCAAATGTTCTTTGTCAACACCTTAAAATGCATTTGGTTTTTCTAGAGCCATGAGAAATATAGGTTAAAGAGAATAAAAAGAAAGATGAGCCATAAGGAACTGAAGGAAGAAGAATAAAATAGGCAACAACATGCAGAAGTGAAGTCAGGGACGGAGAGAAGGAAGTGTGGTGGCTTGCCACCCAATAGCCTGTAACATCTGTTTCGCTCTGATGGACTACCACTCCCCCATCTTAACCTACCCTCCTCAGATGGGGCTCAGGGCAAAGCATGGGGTCCAGGTGCAAGCCAGTGGTGCTCTCTCCTTCTTACAGTGACTGTGGAGGGGGTGGGCCAATGACAGGGTCAGAGCCAGTGAAAGGCTCTGGCTCAGCACGCCAGGACAAAGGCCACCAGGCTGCAGGGCCTGCGAACTGAGCCAATCCAGGAGACATGGAACCAAGAAAAAGAGAGGAGTCAGAGCCTAGTAGCATCATCTGAGCCTTGTCTGAAGCCAGCCTGCAGACCATCTACCACTGGACTTCTTGCCATATGCCAGTCCCTTTGACTTAGAACAGTTTAAAATAAGTAAATTTTTAACAACAGAAAGAGTCCTAATGGACACATAGAGTAAATAAGGTTTAAAATACGTGAAAAGGACAAAAATATTCAGTAATTTCTTGCTTCTGCATCAGTTTATTTTTTTAAAGACTGTATTTATTTATTTTAGCTAGAGAGATGGGAGCATGGTGTGAAGGGCAGAGAGGGAGGGAGAGGAAAAGGGAAAGAATCCCAAGCTGACTCTGCACTGAATGTGGGCGGGGCTTGATTTCAGGACCCTGAGATCATGACCTGAGCTGAAACCAAGAGTCAGACGCTTAACCAACTGTGCCACCCAGGCGCCCGCATCATTTTTATCTTTATTACAAGCACGTTAAGCATTTGATTATAAAATACAGAATACTTTCTATGGCATGATGGATATTTAATACATATCTCCAAAAAAGTGGTCATTAAAAGCATCCCCACTATAGGAAGATTTTAAAGGCCATCAGTGAAAGCTATGAAACTAGCCATATAAACAAAGGTGCCCTTGCCTCCACAGGGCAAACACCACAAAGCTGCAAGACATGTTTTTTAAGCTCTGGAATTTGGAAGATTAAAAAAAAAAGAAACAGCTTTACTGCAATAAAATTCACATAACATAAAACTCAATCACTTAAAGTATATACTTCAATTTTTTTATTAATATACTCATAGAATTGTGTAACCTCACACAATCTAATTCTAGAATTTTTTCAAAAGATAGTTTTGAGGGCTTGTTTTCAGTTTAATTATTTTTATGATTACAAAAGTAATACTTATTATAAAAAACTTGAGTTCTGCCTTGGACACAGCTCCTTTGCCTGTTTCCTGTATCCACAAACTCTTATTTTAACCAAGTGTAACAAAACTGTGGTTGCCTATTCAATGTCCAGCTCCTTTCTTTCCTTTCACAGAACCTCAATCTTGTTCAAGAATCAACCACCCCCTCGAGTAACCCAAATTCAGGAGTAAATCACAATTAGTCTAAGCCAGGAGTGATGGAATCCAGCCACAGCGTGCTTTTGTACCACTCTTGAGCTAAAATTTAAAAAGAGAAAGGGGGAGAAAAGGGGATGGGGATGGGAAGAGGAGAAGCAAAGCCTGAAATAGTTACTATCTGGCACCTTACAGTAAAGGTGTATCTCTCATCTCAGTCCGTTATAATAATCCTTGCTAGTGATTGGCTTAGGAATGGGCATGTGACTGAATTTCAGTCAATGAGATGTTAGGGGAAATCTACTGAAGGCTTTCCTTGCTCCTAACGAAGAGTGAGTGTCTTTCTATCTTTGGTATCTCTTTATCTTTGTGGTGTCAAGATGAGGTTCTTGGTACTTGTATTCATCAGCTTAGGCTGCTATAACAAAATATCATAGACTGGGTGGCTTAAAGAGCGTATTTATTTTTCACAGTTCTAGAAGCTAGGAAGTCTAAGATCAAGATGCTGTTTGACTTGGTTCCTGGTGAGGACCCTCTTTGTGGCTTGTAGAGAAGCCTTATCACTGTGTCCTCACATAGCAGAGAGACAGGGAGAGCTCTCTCATGTCACTTCTTATAAGGGCACTAGTCCCATCATGAGGGCCCTACCCTCACAATTTCATCTAACCTTAACACCTCCTAAAGACTCCATCTCCACATACTATCACACTGGGGTGAGGGCTTCGACATGACTTTTGAGGGGACACAATTCAGTCCATAATAGCACTGCTGCCACCATCTTGCTCCTGGCCTTAGGATGAGGCCAGCACTGATGACAGGGCAAGGTAATGGAAAGGACCTGGGTCTCTGAGGACAAAAGTGAAGGGCAGTGGTAACCAGTCCCAGAGCCTGCTTTATTCCTGGACTTCTAGAAATAAGAAATAATAAGTACATTTATTATTTAAGGCAGTTTGAAACAGCGTTCCTGTTATTTGTAGCCAACAGCAACCTGATATATCAAGCTAATTTATAGATGAATGTTCAACAAGGTCAAAAATCTAACTTTGAGAAAAAAAAAAAAAAACTCTTATGGACGACTTTTCTTCTTTCTTCTTTTTAAAACATTTATTTATTTATTTATTTATTTGGGAGAGAGAGACTGACAGCGTGTGCAAGCCAAGGTGGGGAGGCGCAAAGGGAAAGGGAGAGGAGAGAGAATCTCAAGCAGACTCCCTGCTGAGCACAGAGTCTGATGCAGAGCCTGACATGGGGCTCGATCCCATGATCCTGAGATCATGACCTGAGCCAAAATCAAGAGTTGGCCACTCAACCGACTGAACCACCCAGGCTCCCGATGGATGATTTTGCAGTAATTCAGATTCTTATTTCATTGAAAAGAATTTAAGGAGGTATCTTAAAATGACAATCCTGCCCCTGTCACCCTGGCCCCCACCATATCTCCTTTTTATAAATATAAGCAATAGCAGGATCCTTGCTCTTGGAGTGGCCGTCCATAGGAGGCAAAACCAGTGGCTGCTCCTATGCTGGCACTGGGGGGATGAAGAAAAGACCCTTGCAGTTCCTGAAAGTGTGCCCTTGACCTGCAGTGGGTGCTATACAGTGACCAACAGTTCCCTAGACCTGGGCTGTGCCAGCTTCTCTCTGGGCCTTTGCTCAAACTTTAGCCCTCCCCACAGTCTGGAATGGCTAATCTCCTTCAACCAGCCAAACCAATCATCACTGATCTTCTGGTTATCTAGTGCTGTGTTACAAGCTAACCCAAATTCAGTGGTGTAAAACAACAACCAACAACTTTTGCTATGCTCATGCTTTTGTGGATTGGGAATTTGGACAGGGAGCAGTGCAGGTGGCTTGTCTGCTCCATGGTCTGGGACCTCAGCTTGAACATCTAGGGGTGACCTGGAATTCAGGGGACTGTAACTGTTTGGAAGCTTCTACACTCACACCAAGAACCTGGGCTGGGATGACTTCAGGCTCAGCGGGGCCTACTAACTGCCATGCCTACACGTGGCCTCTCCCCGAGGCCCATTTGCTATTAGCCCCACTTTCTTGGAAACCTGGCCATGTTCCAGTCTCTCCTACCTTATTTGGGTCTTAAACAACCAGGGCCTGACTCCCAGAGTTTCCTCTCCAACATCTGAAACCATGGTAAATTTGTCCCACTCAGAATAAACTACTTTCAGATCTCAAATTTGTATTGAAAGAGGTCTAGTTTTGCTATACTCCCGGCAGGATTTGGCCTGATTGTTGTTCCCTCCTTGGCAGAAGTATAGGTCTGCTACATTCTCTCACTAGCCTCCCTCTCTCTTCTTTCCTCCCCTTCCCCTCCATCTCTTGTTTGGCTCCCAGAGAGCTGGGGCACAGCACCTTACCACTCCACTGGGAGATCTCCCTCAAAATGTTGTAATTTACTGAAATATCAAATGGGAAAGAAAATAGTACCAGCATAGTCTTTTTTTTAAATCTCTCAGAATTCCCTTATAAAATGAAAAAGAAAGAGAACAACTAGGGGAGCAAACCAAAAACTCATGGGTAATATCTATTATAAAATTAGATGACAGAATGCAAGGGAGTGTGACTAACTCCTAATAGCAACCCAACCTATTAAACCCACAACTGTGCTGAAGGAAGTAGAGGGGCAGCAAAGGGATATGAGTCTCCCAGAATGTGAGAACCTCCACATCAGCAGGTGGTTCTCACTGAAGGACAGCAGCCCATCTGGAAGGGGGTCTGCAGGTCCAATTTCAAGGGTGAGAACACAAGGGGCTGTGGCATGGGCCCCGTGACTCTAGGACCTCACGGGTCTAAATGCCCTTTCAGCAGAGAGTTCAGCCCTTAGAAGAAAGTACTAGAAGCAAGCTCTACGTTGAGCTGAACTGAGACAATAAGAAAGAAAGAATCCTTCCACTTAAAGTGGAAGAGGGGAAAGAGGAGATCCAAGAAAGTAAGCCACACTTAGGAATATTATGGGAGAACCACATTAGAGGGAGCTCTGGAGCCATAAAAGTAGGCAAGCCAGCCTGGCTTACTTGTTCTTCCTGAGTGCAGAAGGCACTGGAACGCAGCCCCTGAAGAGATTCTGCCCCCTTATCAGTAAAATGCAGGTAATGACACCTCTACTGCATAGGACTGCTGTCATGAATGAGATATGTATAAGGTGGCTGGCACAGTGCTCAAAATAGAAATTATCACTATTATTATAAATATTAGCCTATCAAGTTTGTAGAACAACCTTAAGCCTAACCCTAACAAAGTACTAAAGATTTCAGGTGGGTCAGGTGAAGTGTGGTAAAACACCACTGTCCCACTCCAGGGGGCACCTCCCAAGTTACTGTGCCCTGGATTCAGTGCCTCTCTCCCCACATCAGTACTGGATACAGAACTCCCAAGCTCTGCCCGGAGCCTTCCCCTTCCTTGTCTGCAGGCCGACCCTGTTCCAGCTGCTCACACGCCCTTGCTTCAGAGAGACCCCTACAGCTGATTAGTCTATGACTTTCCTTTATGATAACTTTTCAGCCCTGATTACAGGCACACCTCAGAGATACTGTGGACCACCGCAATAAAGAGAGTAGCTCAATAAGGTGAGTATTGCAATAAAGCATATCATGATAGAGTCAAATGAATATTCTTTTTCCAGTACATATAAAAGTTATGTTTATACTACTGTAGTCTATTAAGTGTGAATAGCATTATGTCAAAAAAGGCAATGTAAATACCTTAATTTAAAAATATGGCTAAAAAATGCTAACCATCATCGGAGCTTTCAGTGAGTCATAATCTTTTTGCTGGTGGAGAGTTTGCCTTAATGTTGATGGCTGTTGACCATCAGGCTGAGGTGGCTGTGGCAATTTCTTAAAATAAAACGATGAAGTTTGATGCATTAATTGACTTCCTTTCACGGAAGATTTCTCTGTAGCATGTGATGCTGTTTGATAGCATTTCACCCACAGGAGAACTTGTCTCACAATTGGAGTCAATCTTCTCAAACCCTGCCACTGCTTTACCAGCTAAGTTTATGTACTATTCTAAAATCCTCTGTTGTCATTTCAACAATCTTCACAGCATCTTCACCAGGAGTAGATTCCATCTCAAGAAACTACTCTTTGCTCATCTATAAGAAGCAACTCTTCATATGCGAAAGTTTTATCATGAGATTGCAGCAATTCAGCCACATCTTCAGGCTCCACTTCGGATTCTAGTTCTCTTACTATTTCTACCACATCTGCAGTTACTTCCCACTGAAGTCTTGAACTTCCAATTTGTAAAAAATTTCGAATCTGTGAAGCAAAATAAAGTGAAGCCCAATAAAGTGAAGCCCATAAAATCGAGGTATACTTGTATGTTTTTTTCTGGAAAGTATCCCATTTTTTAGGAAAACTTCTGGTCACACCCATTTGGATGATGATTTCCTGGTTGAACTCTCAGAGTTCTGGGGCTTTGCAGTGACCTTATATACTGATGTTACATACAAACTATACTTACAGCGAGTGTATCATACCCAACACTTTTCAATGAAAAGGGTTGAGTAAAACAAAATGCCCATTTTGTCATGATTCTGATTCTTTGATGCTAGAAACTAAATTTAGCAAATTGCCAAGAGTCAGAAGTAAGAGACACAGAAGCCAAGTTCATTTCTAACTTAAAAAAAAAAAAAAAAGTTGGCCATTCCTGTTTCATCTCATGTATGTCCCTGCATCTTGACTTTCAGAAACATCATGTCAGATTACCTTTAATTAAGTATCAAATGCCAACATGCACCAGCTACCGTACCAGGTGCTTTAGCTGAAAAAAATTAATCTGATGAAGATGGTGAGAACTAGAAGTCAACTTCAATTAGTCACTTATAATACCGTCCAAAAGGAGATCCAAGATGACAATCACAAGAGGTCACAGCTCTGCCATTCCTCCTGTGATTTCACAACATGTCTACAGCAGGCAGAGAGCAAGAGAACATTCTAAACCAAATAAATGCATTCCTGATTTGTTTCTTATGATCATCTCTAGTTAACAAAAGGGGATTAGAGACAGCATTAACCAGACAGGAAAAATAAAAGTAAGGCAACAGGTTCATATTCTGGATGATTCTTTGTAAATGTGTATAAAACAACATTCTGAAATAGCATATTCTACATGTCAGCAGACAGTCATGAGTTTAGAAGGCTCTCTAGTAACGGCACACAGGGAAACAAGAAAGTATTGTGTGGAATCTAAAGAGACAAATTGTTAGAAGATTTGAGAGGGCTCATACAGGGAAAAAGATGAAATGGAAGGGGAGAAAACCTTCCAAGTAACAGATTTAAAGGGGAAAAGGCATATAAATAAATAAATAAATAAATAAATAAATAAATAAATAGGAAAAGGCAAACCAAATTAGGAATGCCTTGGCCAAAACTATGCATTTCATAGTTAAAATTGAAAGGGGCCAAATGGTATCTGGTTTCCTTGGTCTTCAGAAAAGAAGCAGAAGTCAGTGGAAGTGATGATGAGGGAGAAGGGAGAGGGGACACAGGGCAGGCTTTGGGTGCTGATACCATCTCTTGACAGGGTGGGGCTACCAGGGGTGTTCACTCAGTGATAAGTAATCAGACAAGTATATCATGATTTGTTCACTTTTCTATGTGTATGTTACACTTCAATACTAACATTTATTTTTAAAAGTGCAAATGACAAGGACTCCAGGTTCTCATAATGGCACCCTAGGTAATGCAGGTGAAGCCTTGCATCAAGAACAAAAACACATATTTGAAAAATCTCCTTGATAGCATTAGAGAGATAAGTAATGAAGAATTACAGGATCAAAATGTAGAAAAAAGGAAATTCAGAGAAATGAACCTAATATGTGGGGCAATTTTCTTTGAAGGGCATGTGCCAATTCCAGAATAGGGAGCTGAGAGCCTGAGAAGCTGAGCAGAGCTTTAGACAACCCCACAGAGTTAGAGAATAAAAACTGACATTCAGGTTTACTAAAGAAGGGAACCCTAATAAATCACCCACACTTTGAACTGGAACCTCAAAGGGCTACTTCCTGCAGATAAGGGTGAAACAGAATAGTCTGGTGGTCAAAGGGACTAAAGTCTGGCTCCAAACCATCAAAATCCTCATACCTGGATGAAAGAATCCAGGATTGCTTCTGCCCCAGATACCTGCCAGAAGTATTCTGCCTCTTCAGACAAGGAGAACTTCCTAGGTCTGAAATAAATGTGAAAATGCTCCTATACAATAGCCATTCAAAAATTACTAGAGATTTGAGAAAAACAAGATAGTTATTAAAAACCAAAAGAAACAAAAGAAAATAGACCCACAGGGAGTAAATGGGGGTACAGTGTCTAAGGTACTTATATTGTCCAGGAAGAATGTAAGAATACTAATTAACAATAGATTTTGAGAGGTCAGAAACTTATAGATCAAAAATTAGTGGATACTCAGGTTAGAACTATGTAATTAATAAGCTTGAGCTAATGGAAACATACAGAACTCTACACTTAACAAAGAGTTGAATATACATTCTTTTCAAGCACACATGAGCATTTATATAAACTGGCCATTATTATGACCAATCAACAAGGGCCAAAGAGCAGATGCTGTTCAGAGCATATTCTCTGCCAAAAATGTGATAAAACTGGGTATCTAAAATAAAAAGATAATCCCTCTTTCTCCCCATGTTTAAGAAGTTAAAAAAAAATCACTTCTAAATAATGCCTGTGTCAAAGAAGAAAGTTTAATACTTATTTACAAACATTTAGATAATTAAAATATTTAAAACTGAATGACATTGATAGTGTTACTTGTCAAAACCAGTGGGGTGCAAGTCAAGCAGTACTTAAGAGGGAAATTTAAAGCCTTGGAAAAAGAACCACATAATAAAATTTTAAAAAGAAATAAAGGAATAATAAAGATAATAATAGAAATGAATGAGATTTTTTAAAAAGCAATAGATGGGATCAAATCTGATTTAAAGAAATTAATAAAATAGACAAATCTCATGCAGGGTTGATAAAAAATAGGGCAGACATAAAATTATGAATGAGAAAAGGAGCATAATTATTGACACAGTAGAAATTCTAAAATATAAAATTGGCCCACACATTTGAAAACTTAGAAAATGGATCTATTTCTAGCATAGTATACATTTGCAAATTGACTCAAGATGAATGAATGAAAACATAAATATACACATGAGCATTTAAGAGCTGGAATAAGTAATCAAACAAAAATTGATAGACTCTTCATTGGTAGACCTGTCTTCTAAAAAACATTTAAAGGTTCTTCAGGCTGTAACCTCACAAGTGCTTCTCAGTATTCCCCAAGCCTGTCTTCGCTACAGGTCACTCACTTCTTCTGACCCAGGCCAGCAGATAGGGTAGGATGGTTGGCAAAGGCTAAGGAATCAGGTTCAAGATGGCCAATGGAGTTTTTTTTTTTAATCTCCTGCATAGATCCAAGTAACAATGACTGTGATTACTGCCTGTTTTGCTAATGATCAGGTGTCAAAACTACTGCCCTCTTGGAAACCTGATTCTGGACTTGGCAAATTTTAACCAAAGTAGGGAAAAGGTAAGTCTTAGATTTTTCAGACCAAAATGGACTAGCTAAAAGAAGAGGCATAAGCAAAACTGGAGAATGATGTGCCAAGTAGAACATGAAAAAGATACACTGATGGCAAAGGAATGAGATCTTGCCATTTGCAACGACGTGGATGGAACTGGAGGGTGTTATGCTGAGTGAAATAAGTCAATCAGAGAAAGACATGTATCATATGACCTCACTGTTATGAGGAATTCTTAATCTCAGGAAACAAACTGAGTGTTGCTGGAGTGGTGGGAGTGGGAGGGATGTGGTGGCTGGGTGATAGACACTGGGTAGGGTATGTGCTATGGTGAGCGCTGTGAATTGTGCAAGACTGTTGAATCACAGATCTGTACTTCTGAAACAAATAATGCAACATATGTTAAGAAAAAAGAAAAAGAAGAAGATAGCAGGAGGGGAAGAATGAAGGGGAGTAAGTCAGAGGGGGAGATGAACCATGAGAGACAATGGACTCTGAAAAACAAACTGAGGGTTCTAAAGGGGAGGAGGGTAGGGGGATGGGTTAGCCTGGTGATGGGCATTAAAGAGGGCACATTCTGCATGGAGCACTGGGTGTTATGCACAAACAATGAATCATGGAACACTACATCAAAAACTAATGATGTAATATATGGTGATTAACATAACAATAATAAAAAAAAGATACACTGATGGCCCCACCTACTAGCAATGGATTATTTTTCCAGAAGTATAATGTACAACCTTACTTTGGGAACAAAGGCCAGAATCTGTGGGATGGCAAGAAAAAGCTCAGGGGGCAACCTGCACTGAGGGTTAGAGGTCATGTCCAGGAAAAAAAAGTGACAGTAGTGAAGAAAAAAAGCAACCGAGATATCTGAAGGCATCATCACATCTGAAGCAATGCTGAATTTATGTTTCCAGCTCCTCTTAAAGTGAATTTAGGATAAATTCTAAAGGAACAGTTATAACCTAAGACTCCTGACAATGTGATTTCCAGTAGCAAACCTTTCTCAGATACAAGAATTTCCTTCCTATGTTTAACTTTGATGAGGGGCTAAATTAATATCATTGGATGAGATTCATTCTATGTGATCACATTTTTATGACCTTGAGAAACCAAGGCTTCATTTGACTTAACGTATAAGGCAGCATTACATTTTGCTTTCAGTCATACTCCGGGGGGGGGAGGGGAAACAAAGCAACTTTGCAAGTACTTTGTTCAAGTGTGAAGAAAGTCATAGCACTTCAACAGCTTGAGACTGGAAGGCACAAAAATCAATGTGCACAGAGCAAAAGGTCAAATTGCCACCGCTTAGTTTCTTTTCTTTTTCTAATTAAAGAATCTAATTTGCTTTCTGAACTTCTTTATTCAACCTTATGAAATATTATCTTTGATGACACTCCAGTTATTTAGGCAGGAGAGGGTTACCGGGAAACAGTCCAGTGTACCAGTTAGGACTGCAGACCGTGGACCTAGGCAGCCGAGTTCAAAGTGCACTGAGACACTTTGTGACTTTGAACATAACCTCTCTGTGTCTGTTTCCTCCTCTGTAAAATGGTGATGATAATAGGAATAAATGGATTACAAAGCTGTTATAACAGTGCCTGGCACAGAGTTGGTGCTATGAAAGGATACCATCGTCATTATGACTGTGATTTGGGTGGTAGAGCACAGAAATTAAGAGCATGAATTCTGGCATCTATCAGTATGGATTCTAGCTGTACCCTCTGTCTAGCTTTGTGACCTGGAAAGGTTACTTGATCTTTTTAAACACTACGTGAAACACTCCACTTGGCACCTACAGCACAACTTCTCGGTTCTCCTTTTCTTCCCTGCAGCCTGTCTCAGATTCCTTTGTTGGTTCCCGTTATCTTCCTGACCTTGACTATGGGTCAAGCTTGGGCTGTTTTCCTATTTATAATCACTCCCTAATGGTTTCAGGGTATATGATTTAAAAATGCATTTTAAATGGATTTCACTGATGACTCATTAAAGTTGCAAACTACAAAAACCAAATACAAAAATCAGTTTTGTTTTTATATAACACACAACTCAAAAAGGAAATTAAACAATCCCATTGACAATAGAATCAAAAAAGATAAAATACTTAAAATAAACTTAACCAAAGTGGCAAAAGACCCATTCACTGAAAACTACATAACATTGTTGAAAGAAATTAAAGAAAACACAAATAAATGGAAAGACATTTCATGCTCATGGATTGGAAGACAATATTGTTAAAATGTTTGCACTACCCCAAAATGACCTATAGATTCCATACAATCCCTATCAAAATCCTAAGGGCATGTTTTACAGCAATAGAAAAAACAATCCTAATTCATACGGAACTACAAAGGACTCTGAACAGCCAAAATATACTCAGAAAAAAGAACAAAACTGGAGGACTCATACTTCCTGATTTCAAAGCATCTTACAAAGCTACAGTAATCAAAACTATAGCCAAATGGAATAGAACAAAGAGCCCAGAAACAAATCCACACATATGAAGTAAACTGATCTTTGGTCAAGACTATACAATGGGGAAAAGATAATCTGTTCAGCAAACGGTCATGGGAGAACTGGACATCCACAAGCAAGGATGAAATTGGACCCTTATCTTATACCACACACAAAAGTCATTGAAAATATACTGAAAATGTAAACATAAGACCTGAAACTGTAAAACTCCTAGAAGAAAACATAGGGAAACAGCTTCCTGACATTGGTCTTAGCAATTACTTCTTGGGTATGACACCAAAAGCACAGGCAATAAAAGCAAAAACAGACAAGCAGGAATATATCGAACTAAAAAGTTTCTACATGGCAAAGGAAACAGCCAACTGAGTAAAAAAGTATCCTATGGAATGGGAGAAAATATTTGCAAAACATATATATGATAAGGGGTTAATACCTAAAATATATAAGGAACTCCTACAACTCATTTGCAAAAACCAAATAACCTAATTTAAAAATGGGCAAAAGATTTGAATAGATATATCTCAAAAGAAAACATACAATGACCAAGAGATATATGACAGGAAGTTTAATATCACTTATCATCGGGGAATTGCAAATCAAGACCACAAGGAGATATCACTTCAATGCCTGTTAGAATGGCCATTATTTCAGAGGGGAGGGGAAAGCAAACAGAAAATAACAAATGTTGGTGAGGATATAGAGAAACTAGATCCTTATGCACTTTTGATAGGAGTGTAAAATGTTGCAGCCACTATGGAAAACAGTAATTATCCAAAAGAATTGAAATCAGGATCTCAGAGAGAGATCATCACTCCCATGTTCCCTGCAGCATTATTCACAATAGCCAAGAGGTGGAAAAAAAAACTAAATGTCATAGGCAGGTGAGTGGATAAAGAAAATCTAATATATATACAGAATGGAATAGTATTCAGCCATTACAAGAAAGAAATTCTGTCAGATGCTATAGGATCTGAACATGGATGAACCTTGAGGACTTTATGCTATGTGAAATAAGCCAATCACAGAAGGACAAATACTGCATGATTCCACTTATATAAGATCTAAAGTAGTCAAATTCAGAAGGAGAAAGTAGAATGGTGGCTTCCTGGAGCTAGGGGAGAAGTCAATGGGGCTTGTTCAAAGAGCATAAAGTTTCAGTTATTCAAGATGGAAAAGTTCCAGAGATATCCTATATATAATATTGTGCTTACAGTCAACAACACTATACAGTACACTAAAAATATGATAACTTTAACAAATGGTGCTAAAACATCCATATGCAAAATAAAATAAAATAAAATAAAATAAAATAAAATAAATAAATCCAGAAACATACCTTACATCCTTCACAAAAATTAGCTCAAAATGGATGACAGTCCTAAATGTAAAACAAAAACTATAAAACTTCTGGAAGATAACATAGAAGAAAACCTAGATGACCTTGGGTTACAGCTTTAACTTTTTTAGATACAACACTAAAGGCATGATTCATGAAAGAAATAACTGATAAGCTGGGCTTCATTATAATTAGAAACTTATACTCTACAAAAGGTAATATCAAGAGAATGAGAAGACAAGCAGACTTGGGGAAAATATTTACAAAAGACACATCTGATAAAGGACTTAAATCCAAAATATACAAAGAGCTCTTAAAAGTGGACAATAAGAAAATGAACAACGCAATTAAAAATGAGCAAAAGATGTGAACACACACCTCACCAAAGAAGATATACAAATGATAAGTATGAAATGATAAATATGAAAAGATGCTCAATATCACCAGGGAATTGCAAACTAAAACAACATGATATATCATTACATATCTATTGAAATAGCTAAAATCCAAAAAACTGACAACAACAAATGCTAATCAGGCTCTTAAGCAACAACAATTCTTACTCATTGCTGGTGGGAATGCAAAAAGCCACTATACAAGACAGTTTGGCAGTTTTTTACAAAGCTAAACATAGTCTTAGCATATAGTCCAACAACTGTACTCCTTGGTATTTACCCAGAGTTGAAAACTATATCCACATAAAAATCTGTACATGGATGTCTATATCAGTTTTATTTATACTTGCCAAAACATGGAAGCTGCAATGATGTCCTTCAGTAGGTGAATGGATGAAAAACTATGGTATATCCAGGTAATGAATATTATTTAGCACTTAAAAGAAATGAGCTATCAAACCACAAAAAAAAGACATAGAAGAACCTTAAATGCATATTGCTCAGCAGAATAAGCCAATCTGAAAAGGCTACAAACCGTATGATTCCAAGGTTATGACATTCTAGAAAAGATAAGACTATGGAGACTACAAAAGATCAGTGGTTACTAACCAGGGGGCACAGGTAGGGGTATGAATAGGGGAAATGGGGAGAATTTTTAGTGCAGTGAAAATCCTCTTTCTGATGCTATAATGGTGGATACATGTCATCATACATTATCCAAACACAGAGAATGTGCAGTACCAAGAGAGAACTGTAATGTAAACTATGGATTTTGGGTGATCGTGATATGTCAGTGAAGGTCTATCAATTGTAACAAACATACCACTTTGGTGCAGGATGTTGATAATGAGGAAACTATGTATATGTGGTGGTAGAAGGTATATAAAAAATCTTTGCACCTACCTCTCACTTTTGTTGTGAACCTAAAGCTGTTCTATAAAAATAAAGTCTTAAGAAATGTTAGGGTAAGTCTCATGTTACGTGTATATGTGTTTTTTCAACACACACACACACACACACACACACACACACACACACACACACACACACACACACACACACACACACACACATATCTCCAGAATTTGACTACTTCTAACTGCTGTTACCCTGGTAAGGCACTACCATCTCTCCCTGGATCACTGCAGTGTTCTCCAAATGTCTCCCTATTCCCACCCTTCCCCCAATAGTTCACTTTCCATTAAAAAGCCAGTGTGATTCTTCATCTCCCTTAAAGCATAATCCAAAGTTCTTCCTACACCCACAAGACCCTTCATAATCTGGCCTGTTGATACTTCTCTCACTCCATTTCCTGCCTTCCCCCCCTCACCTCTTCTGGTCTAGCTGCACTGGCTTTTATTCCTTTCCTAGAAACATCAAGTATGTTCCTACTTGAGGTCCTTTTTACTAGCCATTCCCATTGCCTAGTATATTCTTCCTTAAGATATTCCCCACCCATCTCCCAGATATGAAAGGGGAGAAATGAAATATAAATTGATAAATATACCAGGGTGAAAATTAAGGTGACAAATAATAAAGCAGGTTAGGGGATACAGAAGGTATGGGTACAATTTAATGTGGCTTACTCATTCACTTACTTTAAGTCTCTACTCAAATGTCATTTTACCAGAAAGACTCTCCCTGATTAAATTGCATCTATGCCTCCTTTATACATTTAACCTGCTTCTTCTTTGTTATAATACTTTTTACATAGATTATTTGTCAGTTTATGGTATCTTCCTCCCCTCCGCATGCATGATCACAAGTCCCATAAAAGCAAAATAGTACCTGGCACAGAGCAGGCACTCAGTAAGTATTTAAGGTAATATGATCAAAGTCCTTTAAAAGTTATATACAGACTCATAACAAACTACCCCAAAACTGAGCAGCTTTGAACAGCCACCATTTTATTATATGTGATGACTTTGTGGATCAAGAAATCAGGTAGGGCTTAGCTGGGTGATTCTTCTACTTCATGTGTTAATTGAGAGAGGTTGGTTGGTGATATTTTGCTGGTGGATGCACTTGTCAGGAGGGTCCCAGAAGGCTTCACTACATGTCTGGCACCTTGGTGGAGATATCTGGAAGGACTGGCCCAGCAGGGACCACAGTCTAGAGTACCTACACATAATTTCTTCAGCACAGCAGCCTTAGAATAGTCATACTTCTTACATAATGGTTCAGGGTTTCAAGAACAAGTGGTCTAGCAAACAGGGCAGAAACTACATGGCCTTTTATAGCTTAACTTTCAAAGTCAGAGTGCATCAATTCCACCACGCTCTATTTAGTTAAGTAGTTCATAAGCCCACACAAATTCAAGGGAAGTGGACAGAGACCCCATCTTTTGGTAAGAGGAGTATTGAAGAATTTGTGGCCATATTTTAAACTGCCACAACCCCATACTGCATAATACAGAGATTTGGGCCTAAGAGGCGTTCAAAATATTTTGGTTGAATCAAAATGGGATTATAGAACACAGTTTTCAATTGGGGTACTATAATTAGAAGGAAGAACAATTTGATTCTTTCATACAGGGACTTAGAAAGAATAATTAATTTAAAGTGGTCTACCTAATTTCAAAATCAAAAACATAAACATCCAATTCAAAACAGAATACCAGTGATGGACTCACAAGTAGACTGTACATAGCTGAGGAAAGAATCGATCAGCTAGAAGATATGTTAGTACAAACCTCCCAAAAAGAAATGCAAAGAGAAAGAACAATGAAAAAAAAAAAAAGGAACAGAATATCCAAGCACTGTGAGATAATTAAAAAGGGTGTAACATACAAATAATGGGAATATCAGAAGAAGAAGAAAGAAAGGAGCAGGAGAAATATTTGAAGTAATAATGGCCAAGAATGTTCCAAAGTTAATGACAGACACCAAACTACAGACCCAGGAAGCTCAGAGAACATGAAGCAGGATAAATATCCAAAAAACTACACTTAGGAATATCACAAAATCCTTAATGTGTATGCACCTAATAACATAGCACTAAAATATGTAGGCAAAACTGACAGAACTGCAAGGAGAAACAGGTAAATCGATCATCACAGTTGAATACTTCAACACACCTGTCAGTAACTGGCATATCCAGTAGGTAAACAAGCAGCATGAATATAGCTGAAGTGAAGAGCACCATTAGTCAACTGGATCTAATTGACATTTATAGGATACGCCATCTTAACAACAGCAAAAGACACATTCTTCTCAAGTTCACATGGAACATTTGCCAAGGCAAACCATATTCTGGGCCATAAAACACACCCCAAAGAAGTTAAAAGAACAGAATTCATAGAAAGTATGCCCTCAGACCACAATGGAATTGAACTAAAGATCAATAACAGAAACATAGTCAGGATATCTCAAAATATTTGGACATTAAAGTATACATTTCTGAAGAACACCTGGGTCAAAGAAGATGTTTCAAGAGAAATTAAGTAATATTCTGACCAAGTGAAAATGAAAGCACAAATTATCAAAACTTGTGGGATGCACCAAAAGCAGGGCTTACAGGGAAATTTACAGCACTGAACACATATATTAGAAAAGAAGAAAGGTCTAAAATCAGTAATCTAAGCTTCCACCTTAGGAAACTAGAAAAAAAAAAAGAGAAAATTTTCCAAAGTAAGCAGAAGAAATAATAAAATTTACAGAAGAAATCAATGAAATTGAAAATAGGAAAACAACAGAGGAAATCAACAAAACAAAAAACTGTTTCTTTGAAAAAAGAAAAGCCAACAAAATGGATAAATACCTAGCCAGGTGTCTCTTCCTCTTCTTCTAAGGGCTCCAGCCTTTCCGGATTAAAGCCTCATTTTTATGACCTCATTTAACCTAGATGACCTCTTCACAAGCCATATCTCCAAATATAGTCAACTTGCAGCACTGAAGCTTCAACATATGAATTTTTTAATAAAGATTTTATTTATTTATTTGACAGAGACAGCACAAGCAGGGGGAGCAGCAGGCAGAAGAAGAGGGAGAAGCAGGCTCCCAGTTGAGCAGGCAGCCCAGTGCAGGGCTCGATCCCAGGAACCTGGGACCATGACCAGAGCTGAAGGCAGACGCTTCACTTACTGAGCCACCCAGGCCCCCCTCAACATATGGATTTTGGGAGACAGAAACATTCAACCTATAATACAAGGCTAACCAAGGGGAAAAAAAATACACAAATGTCTGAATGTATGGCTGACAATTATTATTGATCCCATGTGCACTAAAGAGATAATGAAGGAACAGTATAAATAATTCTATACTCACAAATTTGATAACTCAGATGAAATGAACCAATTCCCAGAAGGACACAATCTACCAAAATCTTACATAAAGAGAAACAGACATCTGAATAGAACTATAGATGTTAAATAAATTAGTAATTGATAATTTTTCAAAACAGAAAGTACCAGGTCTAGATTGGTTCACTGGCAAACTCTACCAAACATTTAAAGAAGGAATTATACCAATTCTCTACAATCTTCTTCAGAGGATAGAAGCCAAAAGAATACTTCCTAACTCATTATGTAAGGCTAGCATTACCCTTACACCAAAACTAAATAAAGACATTATAAGAAAGGAAACTATAAATCAGTATCTCTCATGAACACAGATGCAAAAATTCTCAAAAAAAATATTGGCAAACTGGGGTACCTGGATGGCTCAGTTGGTTAAGCGTCTGCTTTCGGCTCAGGTCATGATCCCAGGGTCCTGGGAATGAGTCCTGCATCGGGCTCACTGCTCTGTGGGGAGTCCTGCTCTGCGGAGAGTCCTTCTTTTCCCTCTCTCTCTGCCTCCCACTCCCCCTGCTTGCGCTCTCTCTCTCTCTCTCTGTCAAATAAATAAATAAAATCTTAAAAAACATATTGGCAAACTAGTCCAAGAATGTGTTAAAAAATTACACACCATGACCAACTGGATTTTATCCCAGGTACAGAAGGCTGATTCAATTATTTGAAAATCAATGAATGTAATCCATCACATCCCAAGCTAAAGAAGAAAAATCATATGATTGTACATTAGGTGCAGAAAAAGCATATAACAAAAGTCAACACCCATTCATGATAAAAACTCTCAGCAAACCAAGAATAAAGGGGAATTTCTTCAACTTGATAAAGAACAGATATTCTTCAACAGATAAAGAATAAAAAACCTATAGCTAACATTATATTTAATGTTAAAGAACTAGATACTTTCCCCCTAAGATCAGCAACAAGGCAAGAATATCTCCTCTCACTACTCCTACTCAACATTGTACTAGAAATCCTAACAAATGCAGTAAGGAAAATAATAAAAGGCATATAGATTGGGAAGAAAGAAATAAAACTGTTATTCACAGATAACATGCTTATCTATGTTGAAAATCCTAAAGAATCAACAACAAAAACTCCTGGAGCTAATAATAATTATAGCAATGTTGCAGGATATAAGATTAATATACAAAAGTCAACTACTTTCTCAGTAAAGGAAACAAAACTAAAAGGCAGCCTACGGAATGAGAGAAGATATTTGCAAATGTCTTATCAGATAAAGGGCTGGTATCCAAAATCTATAAAGAACTTATCAAACTCAACACCCAAAAAACAAAAAATCCAGTTAAGAAATGGGCAGAAGACATGAACAGACATTTCTCCAAAGAAGACATCCAAATGGCCAACAGACACATGAAAAAATGCTCAACATGACTCAGTATCAAGGAACTACAAATCCAAACCACAATGATATACCACCTCACACTGGCTAGAATAGCTAAAATTAATAACTCAGGAAACAACAGATGTTGGCAAGGATGTGGAGAACCCTCTTACACTGTTGGTGGGAATGCAAACTGGTGCAGCCACTCTGGAAAACAGTATGGAGGTTCCTCAAAAAGTTAAAAATAGAACTACCCTACTACCCAGCAATTGCACCAGTAGGTAGTCATCCAAAGGATACATAGTGATTCAAAGGGGCACCTGCACCCCAATGTTTATAGCAGCAATGTCCACAATCGGCAAACTATGGGAAGAGCCCAGATGTCCGCTGACAGATGAATGGATAAAGAAGATATGGTATACACACACACACACACACACACACACACACACACACACACACACTGAACTATATTTACTCGGCCATCAAAAAGAATAAAATCTTGCCATTTGCAACCATGTGGATGGAACTAGAGGTTATTATATTAACTGAGGTAAGTCGGTCAGAGAAAGACAAATACCATATGATTTCACTCATCACTCATCTTCACTCATCTTTCACTCATAGGGGAAGGGAATGAAAAATAAAATAATATTAAAACAGAGAGGGAGAGACTTTTAACTATAGGAACAAGCTGAGGGTTGCGGGAGGGGAGGTGGGTGGGGAGATGGGGAAACTGCGTATTGGACATTAAGAAGGACACTTAAAGTAATGAGCACTGGGTGTTGTATGCAACTGATGAATCACTGACTTCTACCTCTGAAACTAATGATACAGTATATGTTAATTAAATTGAATGTAAAATTTTTTTTAAAAGTCAACTGCTTTCTTATATAGCAGCAATGAACAATTGGATTTTGAAATTAAAAACACAATATATTTACATTAGCACCAAAAAAAGAGAAAAGTACTTAAGAATAAATCTGACAGTATATATGTAGAAGACCTACAGGAAGAAAACTACAAAACTGATGAAAGAAATCAAAGATCTAAATAAACGAAGAGATATTCCATGTTCAGACATAGGAAGTCTCAACATTTAAGATACCAGTTTTTCCCAACTTGAATTCCCAACTCTGCATCTTTTATCTATCTATCTATCTATCTATCTATCTATCTATCTATCTATCTATCTATCTATCTATCTATCTAGTTTTAAAGTAGGCTCCACGCCCAATGTGGGGCTTGAACTCATGACCCTGAGATCAAAAGCTACGGGCTCTACTGACTGATCCAGCCAGGTGCCCCTTCAAATCCCAACTCTGGATTCAATACAACACCAATCAAACTCTCAGCAAGTTATTTTTCTGGATATTGACAAACTGATTCTAAAGTTTATATGGAAAGCAGAAGACCCAGAGGAGCCAACAGAGTATTGAAGAAGAGCAAGGTGAGAGGACTAATACTAGATGACTTAAATATTTATTATAAAGCTACTATAATGAAGACAGTATAGTACTGGTAAACAGATCAGTGGGATAGAATAGAAAGCCCAGAAACAGACCCACACAAATACACTATTCAACTCTTTAATGGAAAAAGGATAGTCTTTTGAACAGATGGTACTGGAACAAATAAGACAACCACAAGCAAAAAGACAAAATGAATCTGGAAACTGACCTTTTGCCTTTTATAAAAATTAACCCCAAATGGATCACAGATCTAAATGTAAACTGCAAAACTATAATATTTCTAGAAGATAACATAGGAGAAAATCTAGGTGACCTTATATTTGGTGATGAGTTTCTAGATACAGTATCATAAGTATAATGAAAGAACAAAATTGGTAAGTTGGTCTTTATTAAAATAAAAAATTCCTGGGGCCTTGAGATGGTGGCAGGGGCTGCGAGAACTGGTGGGACAGCACTCACTGCTGGGATCCACTGCCCTGGGAGAGGCTAAATAAAAAAGAAAGAAAACAAAAAACAATGACAAAAAACTTCTGCACTGGAAAAGACACTATGGAAAGACAAGCCATACATTGGGAGAAAATATTTACAAAACACATGATCCCCTTGATAAAGTACTTGTATCCAAAATATACAAAGAATTCTTTAAGCTCAACAATAAGAAAACAAACAATCCAATTAAAAACTGGGCAAAAGAACCTCGCCAAAGAAGATAAACAAATAGTAAGCAAGTATATGAAAAGATGCTCAACATCATATGCTAGTAGGAAATTGTAAATTAAAACAATATACCATTGTGTACCTATTAGAATAGTTAAAATTTAAAAAAATTGACAATACCAAAGGGTGACAAAGATATGGAACAGGAACTCTCATTCATTGCTGGGAATGCAAAATGGTACAGCCACTTTGGAAGACAGTTTAGCAGTTTCTTACAAAGATAAACACAGTCTTACCACACAATCTAGCAATTACACTCCTTGGTATTTACCCAAATGAGTTAAAAACAGGTCTACACAAAAACCTGCACATAAATGTCTACAGCAGATTTATTCGTAATTGACAAAATGTGTAAATCAAAAAGATGTCTTTCAGTAGATGAATGGATAAACTGTTGTATATCCAGGCAACAAAAATATTATTCAGCACTAAAAAGAATGAGTTACCAAGCCATAAAAAGACAAGAAGGAATTTAAAATGCATATTGCTTAGTGAAAGAAGTCAATTTGAGAAGGCTACATACTGAACTATTCCAAGAATATGACATTCTGGAAAAGGCAAAACTATAAAGAAAAGAGAAAGATCAGCAGTGACCAGGGGTTTGGGTAAGGAGGGGGGAAAGAGGGATGAGTAGACAGAGCGTAAGGGATTTTCAGGCAGTGAAAGTATTCTGTATGATACTGTAAAGGTACATATATGACATTATACACTTAAACAAAGCAAAACCAAGATATCCTCAGTATATTGCTTCATTCACTAGAGAAGAAACCAAAATATTGTTTGCATGAGAAACTGCTTGTTAAGTAATGCAGATGTGTGCACCCACTTTTCTAGGTCTCTACCAGTCTACCATGTTCCATCCCTGCTTACCCGCATGTGGCCATGAGTTAAAAATGCACTTGCTCAGATGGTGAGGGTACAGGGCAAGAGAAAGCACAGGTCAGCGGCTGGGCCCAATCCAGATGGTTGCTGGGCCACTCACTTTGCCACCCCGGAACCATGTGTTCCCACACTGGACCCTGAACACATCTGATGATACGGCCTGCCTTGGGTCAATATGGGTAGTGACTTCTACCCATACAATCCTTGCAAAGATACAATCCTTGATTCCAATTCTTCAATTGGATCATATTAATTTTCCATTGCTGCATAACAAATTACCACAAATTCTGTACCTACCACAAACTTATCTCAGTTCTTGTTGGTCAGAGGCCTGGGTCTAGGGTAGTGGAGTCTTTTTTTTAAGAAAGAGATTTATTTATTTGAGAGAGAGTGTGGGCGCGTAAGCAGGGGGACGGGCAGAGAGAGAGAGAGAGAGAGAGAGAGAGAATCCCAAGCAGATTCCCCCTGAGCGCAGAGTCCAACACAGGGCTGGATCTCACCACCCTGAGATTGAAACCTGAGCCGAAACCAAAAGGTAGATGCTCAACCAAATGAACCACCCAGCGCCCCTAGGCAAGTGGAGTCTTATGCTCAGTCTCACCATGCAGAAATCAAAGTGCTGGCCAGGTCCGCAATCTTGTCTAACGCTGGGTCTCCTCCAAGCTCACTGGTTGTCGGCAAATGAATTTCCTACGAACTATTTCCTGCCATGTGGCCTTCTCTGCAACGGCAGTTTGCTTTTTCAAGGCAAATAGGAGAGTATATCAGCTGCTTTGAATCTCTGACTTCATAAAGACCCAAGCCCTTTTAAAGGCTGATCTGCTTAGGTCAGGCCCACTCTGGATAATTCCCTTTTGATTAGCTCAAAAGCAACTGATTTGGGACTTTATCATATTTGCAAAATCCTTCATGTCTGTCATATAACATAGACTAATCATGGGAGGGAAATCCATCAGATGCACAGTCCCACCCACACTCAAGGCAAAGGGATTATACAGAATGCATGCCAGGAGGCAGGACTCTTGGGAGCCACCTCAGAATTCTGCCTACCTTGTGGATGATTAGTTTTCTGATGAAACTAATCATGTCAGATTAATTCTCCTAAGTGAAGTTACTCACCATATGGTCGACCCTTCAGCGGTCGACCCTTCAGCGTTGTGCAAAAGGTAGAAAATGAACTCTAAATTCATTAACCTGATATTCTAGGCCTGTTCCCGGCCACACCTCAGGCACCATTTTAAACCTTTACTTCAAGGAGTCCTGTTCAGTGAGCCTCAGTCACACCCTTTGCTCTGTCCTCCCTTGCCCTCTGTGTGCTCTGTATCTACGTGCCCTCCCGCACTCTTCCTCCAGACCTAACACCTCTTTCCACCTCCTTCTGAATCGAAGCCTCGACAGCCTTCAAGATGCTGCATCAACACCTGTGCAAAACCTTTCTTGCCCTTTGGACTCACACTGAGCTTATCTTCATTTGAATTTGTCCTAAAGTACTGTGGTGGCTTGCAAAAAGTGACCATAAACTTCCCTTCCCTGTGTATCCCCCCTGCCCCCGCTTTGTAATGTGACTCTGACACTTATCCTATCAAGAGATGGACCTCTTCACTTTTCCATCTGTTGACGCTGGACTGGGGCCTGTGAC
Organism: Zalophus californianus; assembly: GCF_009762305.2. NCBI lineage: Eukaryota > Metazoa > Chordata > Mammalia > Carnivora > Otariidae > Zalophus > Zalophus californianus. The sequence goes on from NC_045602.1 coordinate 93,802,120, forward strand.
TTTCTTTAGCCACAGTACACTAGCGAATGCGACTCAGGCAAGACACTAAAAGCATCTGGGCTCTGGGACTTGCAGTCTTGCTCTCTTGGGAACTCCACTACCACCACGAGGTGACAGGGTGAACTAGTCTCCTGGATGAAGAGGGGCACATGGCCAAATTATCCCTGTGGCCCCAACTGACACTGGGCCAACCACCTAATACATGAAAAGTAATAAATGTCTGGTGTTCTAAGTCATGGTGCTTTGTACCAACATTTGCAGCAAACTATTTGAAAAGCAAAATTCTAGGTCCTCCTTTTTGACAAGATTTTTTTTCCTTAGCTTCATTTTAGTATGCTTTCTTGTGAGAAGGGTTAATTATAACTTGTGATGAAGGAATTGTGCATGAAGCACAGCCTGGTTTTCAATGTCTGGAAGTATCCATGGGATTGGGTCATGAAGCTTCTCAAAAACACTTGGTTTTTAGGTATAAGCAACCCAAGTATCCATCAACAGATGAATGGATATACAAAATGTGGTATATCCATACACTGGAATATTATTTAGCCATAAAATAGAATGAAGTTCTGATATTTGCAACAACATGTTATGAACCTTAAAGATCTTATGCTAACTGAAATAATCCAGACACAAAAGGTTAAATATTGTGTAACTACCATTAAATAGACAAATTCATAAACAGAAAGTAGATCAGAGGTTATCAGAGACTGGGAGGAGGAAAGAATGGAGAGTTACGGCTTATTGATTATGGAGTTTATATTTGGGGTGAGGAACAACTTTTGGAAATAGACAGTGGTGACGGCTGCACAGTATGGTGAATGTCACTAAATTATATGCTTAAGATGGTACTTTTCAAATGTTTTTTTATATTATAGCACAATTTTTACAAATCAGTAACATAATATACCCCAAACCCTTGAATTGTATACTTCAAATGGGTGGATTGTATGGTATGTGAATTATATTTCAAAAAAGCCATTCAATTTTTTTCTAAACAAAACAAACAAAAACAAAACAACACAAAATAATCCTTGGCTTCATTTTTCCTCTCAGATGGAAGCTATTCAGCATACTGTACTCCTCTTTTCACCTTTATTGCCAGGAAGCTAAAGACAAGTTTTATGTCCAAACACAGCAATTCAGCTGGCACAAAGATGTGCTAAAACATAGTAACTGTCATCATCAGAGGTTCCAGTTTTCTGTTCGTATCTTCCTACGTGTCTGCCTTTGTCCCACCTCCTCATCCTTGTTAACTAAAATTCATTCAAATGACTTTTCTCCAAGCCCCCAAAAGACCCTAAAGTAAACTGAGATAATGAACCTTTGAGGTCACAATGTCAGCTCTGTAAATATGATTATAGCCTCAGATTAATGATTAAGCCTCAGAGCAAAGAAGAGTAGCTCATGCTAAAGAATAAATAAGAGAAAGTAGGGCCTCAAAAGCAGTGGGAATGTCAGCAGGTTAACCAGCATCATTTAAAACCACTTCCAACCTATTCGTGGGGAGTACTTTCACCACAAAAAAATCAATAGGCTCAAATCTGACAGCACAGACATCAGCCAATCCTGACTGACCTTTCATTCTGGGCATTCTTTTAAGGCAAATATTTAAAAATTCCCCAAATGCCCATATTTACCAATAAATTTTGGAAAACTATATCCCAAAATTCCAAGGAGCTTGGTTTTAAGGTCATAGGAAAAAGACATTCATATAGGAGAAAAGGAGATAGAATGCTCTTAATTCCACACATATACCCAATGTTTTTCATCTCAGAAAAAGACTGAATCCTGAGTAAGTACACTAGCCCCCTGGTTAGCCTACCAAAGTACTAACTTGGCCAATAAATTGCTATTAAAAAGAAGCCTGTGAATACAAAACCCAAAATAGATGATTTTATCTCTAGTAATAAAGTTTCTGATGACATAGTATGTAATATCTGTACCTCTTTGATGGGAGAGAAGTATTATGACTAAAAAAATCCATTTGGCTTGCCTCCACAATAAACCAGGACAGGAAACTTGTCAGTTCTTCCATCCATAGTGCAAGCACTTTGTACTTGGGGGTGCTCTTAATAAATATTTCTTGAATGCCAGCTTGGAGTCAATCAGACTATAATTAAACTTTTCACGTAAGTAGATTATGAATGGCAAAAAGCAATATATTGAAAAGGACAAAGTACTCTAAAAGAGAATATATACCCTGATACACAAGAATGCCCACTTAGCTTTTCACTGTTGCTGAGATGGTTGAAAACAAACAGTGACACCATTGCGGTATAAAAGAAAATTCTGGAGGTAGTGTGGAGGTTGGGGAGGCAGGCTGTATAAAAGGTCTGCCCCAATGGCTCAAATGTCACTCCTATGTCCTTGGCCTTGGTTTCCTCATTTTTAAAAGATGAGATCTATCTTAGGTTCCTTCTACCCCTACAAGAGATGTGATGCTATTTTTTATTGCAGAATTGCTTTTCTAACAGTTTCTATGCTCTCTATATAAGTCAGTAGTAAAAAACCATAAATGAGCTTTTATGAGTTGGATATTATATTTTTAAAGATTTATTTATTTTAGAGAGAGAGAGAGACAGTGCGTGCGTGAGTGGGGGGAGGGGCAGAGGGAAAGAATTTTTCAAGCAGACTCCCCACTGAGCACACAGCCCAATGCTAAGCCAGCTCTATCACATGACCCATAAGATCATGACCTGAGCCGAAACCAAAAGTCAGACTCTCAATCGACTGAGCTAGCCGGGTGCCCCTATGATGTGGATATTGTAAGTGCTCAGAATGTATAACACTAATGTTGTTCCTATTTAACATTAAAGATTCCAGTGTCCTCATAGTTACATTCAGAAAAGGAAAGCTGACTTAGAAATACTCTTAGCAGAGGGACACCTGGGTGGCTCAGTCGTTAAGCGTGTGCCTTCGGCTCAGGTCATGATCCTGGGGTCCTGGGATCGAGTCCCACATCGGGCTCCTTGCTCAGTGAGGACCCTGCTTCTCCCTCTCCCTCTACTGCTCCCCCTGCTTGTGCTCTCTCTCTCTGACAAATAAATAAAAATATTTAAAGAAATACTCTTAGCAGAACTTACAAACTCATATTTAACCGTAAGACACCGTGGCAAGGAATAGAGGGATTAAGCAAATTAATTAGATACAAAGTTCTTAGCCTCTAAAGCTGAACTCCTAGTAAGTTTAACTATTTGTCACTTTCTGTGTTACCAGAACTTCAAAATGATTTATTTTCTAAAAGGCTGGAAGGCAGGGTTTGGGGGGGGCATGACTTCTGAATTAACTAGGGATTGTTTGGATATAATTATAAACTGCCAATCCACCATGATTCAATGATATTCAGACTTTTAAAGCTATTTCATTAAAAAAAAAAAAAAGAAAAGAAAGAAAATTAGACCTTATCCAAAAGACTGTGTATGAGACTTAAGGAACTTACGAATTCATGGCTGAGGGTTCAATAATACATTCCCAGTGGAAGGGTCTCTAAAAATGTCTATAATTAAAAACAGAACAGTAAAAAAAGAAAAAAAATTGAATGGCTTACTCTCTTATTGGTGAGTTAGTGGAGGATTCCTTTTTTGAATCAGGAGAGCTTAGGGTTTGCAAAATACAATTATGTTTTTCGGTGGATAGGGCATCTCTTTCTTGCTCAGAGTGGATTAATTTTAAGGCCTCTATTCCATCTTCTCCCTCCATCTTGTCACTCGGATTTGGCTGTGGTTCTGGACTCTTGAAAATGAGATCATCTTCACTGACAGAGACTGTGAGGTCACTGCTACTGCTGCTCAAACTTTCCTCCGCCTGCTCTTCCTGCATTTTTCTGAAGGGTTTCTGTGACTCCGGGTCCCTGGGAGGAAGATGATCTGTAAGAGGGGATATGAACAGATTTCCGATCACTAACTTCAGGGAGAAACGAGGTAAACACGTTCTGCCTCACAGGCAGAATTACTCAGCTAAAAACATGTAGAAACAATCCACAACTAATTACAGTACGTGAAAAATCATTAAAAATATCACAGTCGGTTTTAAAATCAGCAAATAAGCTTGCAAAAATATTTCCTGTCTATAGTCAAGAATTCATTAGAATAGCCAAGTCCCTGGTTTGTTTTGATAGAAATAAAATTAAAGTGTATGTTGTTCTTAAGTAAGACTGCTACCACCCCCAAAACTGAACACCAACAAAAATCAGCAAACAATCTCAGCCTCTCGCCCCACCTGAGAAACCTTCCCAAGCAGAATCCTTCTCTTGAGAACACTTATTTTCAGATGCACAGTATTCTGAGACTGATACCCGAGAGACTGGAGGTCTGGCTCTTTCTTCCTTGACTTCAATATGTTCCTGTGTCAGTATTTCTCCTTCTGATCCCTCTGATCTGCTGGAACTGTCACACTTTATATCAGTGGTTCTGTTCTCTGGACTTAATCTTTTCCGTAACAGGGAATGGAGTTCAGCAGACTTTTCGCCTTCAGATAAACTACTCTCACCGTGATGTGTGTTGCTTCCTATCTGCAAGCAATGAGTTTGTTCCTCCTCAGACAATGGGCTGGCTGTGACTGGCGTTTCCCCACCAATCTGAAGAGATGTCTTTCCATCTATTTTGTCAGACTTATTTAAGCGCTGTGTGGCACTATTAGTTTGTACTACATAGCTGTCTGTCACATTACCGCTCTGGGCTGTCTGTCGGTGTGAATGTGGGTCAGGAATTGAAAAGTTCTTTGTGGGCTGGGGAGATTTCTGCTCTGTACTGAAACCTCCAATGCTTGAGACAGCTGACATTTGGCAGCCCATAAAGATTGTTGCTGGTTGATACAATCCTCTTGACATGGCTGTCCCCGAGTTAATTCCTGCCTGCCTTGCAACCTGCAACACCAAAAGAGATGTGAGTTAACATCCTGTGGATAAACAATTAGGTTGTTTAGGTCATTCTCAGAAATAAAATGAGGAAAAGGAAGTGTGACTATTGAAATCAACACCGACCTCATTTTATAAAACTCACAGCTTTCACAAAATAAGTCAGAAAAACAGTACTGTCCATACTAGTTAATTTTAATGACAGTATTGGTTCACAAAACAAGTATTATCCAGCAACTATGGAATCTGTATTTTTCAAAAACAGATGCACACATTGCACAACTATGTGAAAGTACTTAATGCCACTGAATGGTACACTTGAACATGGCTAAAATAGTAAATTTTATGTTATGTATATTTTACCACAATTTAAAAAAAAAAGCTGAGAGTTCTAACCACTTTTCATAGAGAAGCTTGGATTTAATAGAGCTAGGGAGATACTAGACAAAAAAAGGAGAGAGAGAGAGAGGGAGGGAGGGTGAGATACATACAAAGGACTATAGGAGGTTTCAAAACTCTATTTCTAGTATTATGTGTAATATTAAAAAAAAAACTTCAAATAATCACATTCGGGGTTACATTAAAATATATTCCATTTGTGCAAAATAATCCTAATTGCCAGTCAAACTGTAAATAACAGCAGTTTTTCCTGAACATCTTCAAGTAATTTTAAACACATGTAAAGCAATTTAAATTTATTGTCATGTTATATGCAACTGATGAATTACTGAACTCTACATCTGAAACTGATACACTATATGTTAACTGACTGAATTTAAATAAGTAAAATAAAATAAAAGGAAATAAGAATAAATTTACTGTCATGTCTATGGGGGAGAATGAGCATTGTCTCTTCCTTAAAAAGAGAGGGGGCTGGAAAAAAAGGGGGGGTGTTGGGTGGAGCAACAGAAGCACTTGGTTCAGTGGCTTGATCAAGGACACACAATGGGAAATAGAACTGGAAGTAACAATAATGAAGCCTTGAGGAAGTTAAGTACTTTTCTTCTAAAGGGACCAAAGCACCTCTACATACCTAATAGCCTTTAGTTCACAGAGCCCTACAGAATAGATGGGGAGATGTATTCACACCTCTCTTCTGTGTATGGGAAAATCTGAGGCTCAAACTGTAAGAAAGATAATGTTACACACACAACTGAAACAGAATCCAGGTCTTGCTTCTCTTCAAATATACTGTCCCTCCCTGAAACCATAAAACTTCCAGAAAACACAGGCAGTAATCTCTTTGCCATGAGCCTTAGCAACAGTTTTCTAGATATGTCTGCCTCCTCAGGCAAGGTAAACAAAAGCAAAAGTAAACTGTTGGGACTATACCAAAATAAGCTTTTGCACAGTGAAGGAAATCATCAATAAAACACAAAGGCAACCTACTGAATGGGTGAAGATGATTTACAAATGATATATCTGATAAGGGGTTAATATCCAAAATATATAAAGAACTTCTACAATTCAACACCAAGAAATGAAATAATCTGATTAAAAATGGGCAGATGAGGGGCACCTGGGTGGCTCAGTCGTTGAGTGTCTGCCCTTGGCTCGGGTCATGATCCCAGGGTCCTGGGATCAAGTCCTGTATTGGGCTCCCTGCTCAGTGGGGAGTCTGCTTCTCCCTCTCCCACTCCTCCTGCTTGTGTTCCCTCTCTCGCTGTGTCTCCCTGTCAAATAAATAATATCTTTAAAAAAAATTTTTTTTAAATGGGCAGAGGACCTAAACAGACATTTTTCCAAAGAAGACATATAGATGGCCAACAGACACATGAAAAGATACGCAACATCACTAATAATCAGGGAAAATGCAAATCAAAACCACAGTGAGCTATCACCTCATACCTGTCAGAATGGCTAGAATCAAAAAGACAAGAAATAACAAGTGTTGGCGAGGATGTGGAGAAAAAGGAACCCTTGTGCACTGTTGGTGGGAATGTAAATTGGTGTAGCCACTGTGGAAAATAGTATGTTAGTTCCTCAAAAAGTTAAAAATAGAAATTAGAGAAGAAAAAAGCAATAGTGACAATCAACAAAACCAAAAGTTGATTCTTTGAAAATATCAACAGATTGACATACCTCTAGCTAGACTAAGGAAAAAAAAAAATTTAAGTTATCAAAATCAGAAATCAAAGTGACTACTTTGTTACCAATCTTATAGATATAAAAATAGAAATAAAGATAAATATAAAAATATTATAAGGGAATACTATGAATAACTGTATGCCAACAAATTAGACAACCTAGATGAACCGGACAATTTCTTAGAAAGACACACACTACTAAAACTGACTCAAGAAGAAAGAGAAAATCTGAATAGACTTGTAGCAAGAAATTGAATTAGCGGTCAAAAAATTTACCACAAAGAAAAGTCCAGGACCAGAAGGCTTCACTGGTTAATTCTACCAGAGGTTTAAAGAGTTAACACCAGTCCTTCACAAACTCTTCCAAAAACAGGCAAGGAAGAAATATTCCTCAACTCATTCTATGAGGCCAGTCCCTAACAACAAAACCAGACAACGATGTCTCAAAAAAGGAAAACTACAAACCAATATTTCTTATGAATACAGATGTTAAAATTCTCATCTAAATAATAGTGAACTGAATTCAGCAACACAGAAAAGGAATTATACACCATGACTATGTAGGATGTATGCCAGGAATACAAATTTGGTTCAACATATGAAAATCAAGTAATGTAAGACACTATGTTAATAAGGGGAAAAAAAAACCCCAAAGATTATCTCCATAGACATAGAAAAAGCATTTGACAAAATCCAACACATATTCATGATAAAAAGCACCATAAAACTAGGAATAAAAGGGAACTCCCTCAACCTGATAAAGTGCATCTATGGAAAACAGAGAGCTAACATCATAGTCAATGGTGAAAGACTGAAAGCTTTCTCCCTAAGATCAGGATTAACACAAGAATGTCTGCTTTCACCATTTCTATTTAACAAGACATGCAGATTCTAGGCTGGATAGTATGGCAAGAAGAAGAAATGGAAGGCATCTGTATTTCAAAGGAAGAAGTAAAACTATCTCTATTGGCAGATGACATGACCTCATATAAAGAAAAACCTAAGGAATCACAAGAAACAATTAGAGGTAATACGCAAGTTCAGCAAGGTTGCAGGATACAAGATCAATATACAAATAGAAATAATGTATTTGTATATATTAGCAATAAACAATTTGAAACTGAAATCAGAAAACAATTCTATATACAATAGCATAAACTGAAAACTATAAAACATTGATGAAAGAAATTAAAGAAGGCCTAAATAAATGGAAAGACATTCTGTGTTCAAGAAACATAAGACTTAATGTTGTTAAGATGACCAAATCTTACCCCCAAATTGATCTACATATTCAATGCAATCTCTATCAAAATCCCAACTGGCATTCTTACAGAAATTGGCCAGCTGACACTAAAATTCATATGGAAATACAAGGAACCCAGAATAACCAAAACAATTTTCCAAAAAAAGAGCAGACTTGGAGACCTGATATTTCCCACTTTCAAAACTTACTACAAAACTAGGGTAATTGTAGACCCTACTGGCATAAAGATATACATAAAGATCAATGGAACAGAATTCAGAGTCCAGAAATATCCACATATCTACAGTCTACTGACTTTCTTAAAGACATTTTTAAAGAGTAGTTTTAAAAGTTCAAGACTAGAAGGGGCTGGAATTGATTATTTCCCTTCCTCCACACAGAAGGCTACATAGAGCCTTCCGAGGCTGGTATTTCTCTTCCCTCAGGTCAGTTAGGCTCTGGCCAGTTTCTCCTGAGGGCAGATCTTGCTAAGAACAGAATACTCTCATGTATTTAAAAATGGTACTTTTCCCCTGCCCATGCCTGAATTATAGGAGGATTTTTTTCCTCTGATACTGTGCGGACCTGTTAAAGCTCCCTGGAATTAAAACACAAAAGTGGGGGAAGGAAGACTATGACTAGGTTTCCCTGGAGTCTTCATCTCTCTGACCTGTCTGTGCTGAGCCTCTGGCTATTTGTCAATTACAGTTCGTTTCTCTATCCTGGCACTGGTTCTTGTAGTGGTTTCAGCTCTGCTCTAATAAGCTGTGATTTTCTGTATTCCCTGTTGGTCTCTCCAAATTTAGCGGCGGCGGATTGCTCTGTAACCTCACTTCTCTGAGAGATCTAAGAAGAGTTGCTAATTTTTTTATTTGTTCAGCTTTTTACTTGTTAGGGTGGTGTGGTGACTTCCAAACTTCATATATGTTGGACCGGAAACCAGACTACATCGTAATTTCAGCAGCTGAATATTATCCCATTCTATAAATGTACCATAATTTATTTAACCAGTCTTGTTTTGATGGACCTTGGGTTTGTTTCCCACCATCTACCATTCCAAACCATGCTACAATGATTATCACTGAGCATGTATGCCTCTAGGCACACATGCCAGTACATTAACAAGACAGCTTTCTAGAATTGAAATTGCTAGTTCAAGACTGACTTATAGGATATTGCCATTTCACCATCCAAAGAGGCCATCATGACATTAAGAATTTTCCATTGTACCATATGGTTTAACCAGCAAAATTATAGTAATCAACATCCTGATTCATTGATATAAATATTTGTGACTTCTATTCCTTTTGTAATTGAGAAGCTGATATAAGAACAAAGACAATTTTTAAAACAGGTGAAAATCACCTATTACCATTGTCCTAATCTAACAACTACTTTCATTTTTCCTGTGCTCAAAAAAAAAGTTTGTTTTTTTAATCACCATCCATTACATCATTAGTTTTTGATGTAGTGTTCCATGATTCATTGTTTGCATATAACACCCAGTGCTCCATTCAGTACGTGCCCTCTTTAATACCCATCACCAGGCTAACCCATCCCCCCAGGCCCCTCCCCTCTAGAACCCTCAGTTTGTTTTTCAGAGTTCATCGTCTCTCATAGTTCGTCTCCCCCTCTGATTTCCCCCCTTCATTTTTCCCTTCCTGCTATCTTTTAAATACATGGCTTCAAATGATGGGCTACTGTGGAGAACTCCAGCTGGTCATATGCTGAGGTCGCTTAGCAAAAACTTGAGGCAAATCAATGATCAGACTTGTGAGCTGGGGAGGCCTTTCATTTTTCACTTTCAAGACCCATTTAGGGAGTGTTATGAACCAACACTAGAGCAATTACTAACCCAGCACAGGCTGTACACACCTCCCTCTTCCTTGGTCTGCTAAAGGCCAAAATGTAAAGCAAAGGAGTGGGCATGCCTTAGAGATGAGAAAGCCACCTAGGGAGGGCCAAAGGAGTGCCGCTGACTACTCCTTTCAACCAGTAATTCCCTAAGTCCTCTAACCTACTAAGAGGCCAAAGACCCCAAGTCCATTCCCACTTAACAAAGAACCCCAAGAGCCAAGAAATGGAGAGAAACAACAATATCTAAATAGTAACCCACACAGTCAACAAAAGTAGCATGTAATCATGATTTAACTTATATTAAATGCTTCTAGAACCACAGTAAGTGAAAAACAGCAATAACAACAACAATTTAAGATAGCATTGTTAACACAGGCTACTTCCTAAAAGCAGGAGAAGTTATAAATCTCTACAACAGCAAATGGTTATAAAATGCCAATTTTGTCAAGCATTCCAGACTTTTTTTTTTTTAAAGATTATTTATTTATTTATTTATTTGAGAGAGAGAATGAGACAGAGAGAGAGCATGAGAGGGGAGAGGGTCAGAGGGAGAAGCAGACTCCCTGCTGAGCAGGGAGCCCGATGTGGGACTTGATCCCGGGACTCCAGGATCATGACCTGAGCCGAAGGCAGTCGCTTAACCAACTGAGCCACCCAGGCGCCCCAAGCATTCCAGACTTTTAAGAATATGGAACTGTGGGTCCTCAACAAATATACTAATTACTGATATACTAATTAATGAGAACATTACATCTTAGTGGCCTATAATAAATTAGGAGTTATGAAAAGGTGGCCCTTAATTATGCATAAAATCAAAATCTATGGGTTGGTGCATTTGTTCACCTGTAGAACCAAAACAGACAACTTGCATTTGAGGATCTGTTGAGACCCAATAGGAAGTTTTTGCTGCTATATTTCTAGTTGCTGTTTTTGGGGGGAGGAGGTTTAAGTTTTTGATATAATTTCAATGTTGCAGGAATCATAAGAAAAACTCCCCTTATATTTCTTAACTAGATTTATCAGTCGTTTACATTGTGCCCATTTGTTTTATCATTCCCTCTCCCTCTACATATATGTGAATGTTTATACACACACACACACACACACACACACACACACAGAGTTTTTTCCTGAACCATTTGAGGATAAATTGGAGATACATGCCCTCTCTCCCCGAAACATTTCAGTATGTATTTCCTAAGCATAGGGACATTCTCCTTCATGAGCAGACACAGTTCAATGATTAAACTCAGGAAACTTAACATTGATAAAATGCTATTTTCTATCTCACAGTTCACATTCAAATTTTGTCACTTGGCCTAATAATGTCCTTTATATAGCTACCTTTTTTTCCAGGTTCAGGATCCAATCTAGAGTCAGGTCTCTTGAGTCTCCTTTAATCTGGAACAGCTCTTTAGTCTTTCTTTGTCATTCTTGACCTTGAAATTTTTTAAGAATACAGACTGGCTACTTTGCAGACTGTCTCTCAATGTGTGTTTGACTGATGTTTCCTCATGTATATGTTCAGGTTATGCATTTTTGTCAGGAAGACCACAGAAGTATGTTTCTAGTTTTTCAGTAACAGGAATAATACTCTGATAAAGCAAGTTTATTGGGATGGGAGTTAACCCCAATCCTCCCACTATCAAGCAGAATAATTAGAAATATTCCCTTAAAAACTTGACCTCTTGGGGCACCCGGGTGGCCCAGTCAGTTAAGTGTCTGACTTTTGGTTTTGGCTCAGGTCAGTGCAGAGTCTGCTTGAGATTCTCTCTCCCGCTCCCCCTGCTCATGCTCTCTCTCTCAAATAAATAAATCTAAAACAAAAACAAAAACAAAAACCTTGACCTCTTAAAAAAAAAAAACAAAATTAAAAAAAAAAAACAAAACTGACAACAACATAATGTCATTTTAAACCCATTATATTAAATCTTAGAAATTAAAATTAGTATACCCAATTCTGGATTGACCCATTATATTAAATCTTAGAAATTAAAATTATTATACCCAATTCTGGACTGGGTCCTAGAACAGAAAAAGGACATTGATGGAAAAACTGGTAAAATATGAATAAAATCCAGAGTTTAGTTAATAGTGATATACCTAAGTTGGATTTTTAGATTTGAAAAATGTGGCACTGTTATGTAGGTTGTTAAGAACTGTGTGAACTGGGTGAGGGAATCCAAGGAAACTGTACTGTCTCTGCAACTTTTCTGCAAATCCAAAATTATTCTAGAATAAAAAGTTTACTTAAAAAATAACCCCTGGGAAGTGGGGTGTTGGGGATATCATTTAAGGGTACAAACTTGCAATGAGTAGTAAATAAGTCCTAGAGACCTAATGTACAATATAGTGAATATAGACAATATTATATTATAATCATCAAACTTGCTAAGAGACTAGAACTCAATTATCCTAACCACTGAAAGGAAATGGTAATTATGTAATGAGATAGAGGTGCTAATTATCACTACAATGGCAATCATATTACAATATATAAATGTGTCAAATTAACCTGTTATATACTTTATATATAGTTCAATAAAAAATAAATAAAATAACAATAACAATAAAAAAATCCCCAGTATTGATGAAGGTTAGGTGAAATAGAACCTCCTATATTGTTGGTAGCAAAATAAACAGGCAAAATCCTCTGATAGCAAACAGGAAAGAATACAGCATCAAAAGTCCCTAAACATCCTTATTGCCTTTGATTCTGTAATTTTACAGGGAAACACCTTAAGGAAGTAAGCCTAAAAGGAAAAAAAAAAAAAGCTATGTGACAAGTTCATTTGCAGCATTATTTACAATCATGAAAAGTTAGAAGCAAACTGCATAAAATAGGGCAAGATTATGAAGTCACAAAAATGAGGCAAATGAAGACTATGGTGTAACAAGGGAAATGCTTAGATATGGCAAGTGAAAAAAATCCAAAATTATATATTCAGTATGCTTATACCTACGTAAAGATAAGTCTAACATAGGAAAAAGAAATTAAACAAAATGTGTTTGTATAGGATTATGCCAGGAAAATGAGTATTGTTCTGCTCAACTGTTCCTTTTTCCAATTTAACAAATTTTAACTTGACTTGAAATGTTAAAAATAATTTTATTCAGCTATAATTCACATACCATAAAATTCATCCTTTTAAAGTATGTAATTCATACTTTAATTCAAACTCCTATACAGAATTTCCGTATAGTCACAAGTGTGGAGCCATCACCACAATCAATTTTAGAATATTTCATCACCCCCAAAAGAAACCCTGTTCCAATTTAACAAATTTAACTTGACTTGAAATGTTAAAAATAATTTTATTGAGCTATAATTCACATACCATAAAATTCATCCTTTTAAAGTATGTAATTCATACTTTAATTCAAACCCCTATACGGGGTTTCCGTATAGTCACAAGTGTGGAGCCATCACCACAACCAATTTTAGAACATTTCATCACCCCCAAAAGAAACCCTGTACCCTTTAGCAATCACTCCCCGTCCTCCCTGACCAGCCCCCAGCCCCAGGCAACCACTTATCTACTGCACCATTTTACATTTCTACCAGCAATTACGTAAACTTTTATAACAAAAAAAATTACAAGAAACCTGCAAAAATGAACTGCTGCTTGCTATTAGGCAACGTTACATTTGAACCAGCTCAATGTTTGCAAAGTAAAATAGTGGCTCCAGTAAAATACAAGCTGGGCTTCCGCAGGTTGGCAGCTTTCCCGTTTGCTGAGATCAGGCAGTGAGACAGGTGCCTCTTTTCTTTTTTAAAATAGTCTGTCATTTTGTTTGCATAGCAACAGGAAATAGGGTGGTCTTTAATCTTAAAATTCTGACATTGTTATGTGTCTCACAAGCAGTTTCTAACCAGGAAAGCTGAAGAGAGAATGCCGTGTTTCACATTATTGTTGACACTGGAATAATATTAGGAATTGAAAAGTTTTTGAGAGATAGACGTTATTGCCAAAAGAAGGGGTGTGTATCAGTATTTAAGGATCTGACATAATGATCAATGTTTCTCCGCCTTCCTATTACTTTCTGTAGCTCAGTGCTTGAGGTAAATCTCTAATCCAGGATTTCAGTTCAGTTCTTCCTTTTACCCTGACACAGTTACCTATCTGTAGTTTCTTTAAAAATTTTAGGAGTCACCCAGGCGTCCCAGTCACACTGATCCCTTAATAAAAATTTACATATAGGGGCGCCTGGGTGGCTCAGTTGGTTAAGCATCTGCCTGGGTGGCTCAGTTGGTTAAGGATCGAGTCCCCCGTCAGGCTCCCTGCTCAGCAGGGGAATCTGCTTCTCTCTCAACCTCTGCCCCTGTTCATGTGCTCTCTCTCACTCACTCTCTCAAATAAATAAATAAAATCTTTTTAAAAAAATGTACATATAACAATCCTGAAGGAATTACTTTACTTTACGATGTGTTATAAACTGTATTGTGTCCCCCTCCTCCCCAAATTCTTATGTTGAAGCCCTAATTCCCAGTGTTACTATTCGAAGATAGGACCTTTAAGGTAAGGTGATTAAGGTTAAAGGAGTTCATAAGGGCGGGGCCCTCTCATAAGAGGAGGAGATACCAGAGATCCTCTCTCCACACAAATGCACAAAGAAGAGGCCATGTGAGGACACAGAAAAGGGGCAGTCATCTGCAACCCAGAGAGAGAGAGGCCCTACCAGAAACCAACTCTTCTGGCACCCTGACCCTAGACTTTCAGCTTCCAGAATTGTGAGAAAATAAATTTCTATTATTTAAGCCCCCAGTCTGGGGTATTTTGTTATGGTCACCTGAGCTGACCACGACATCATGCCAACACTTAACACTTCTTCATTTTGCCACTGTGGTAAATTATAGGCACAATTAAATTTTTATAACTGAGACCACAAAGAGATATCTCTGGCCATTAAATCCAATAGTCATTGGAACTGTCTTAATTTTAAAATGGATCCATTAAATTTAGGCTTCAAAGGTTATGTTCTGTAAGTAATTCTGTTGGGTAAATCACTACAACATCGGTCGATTACAAGTTGTTATCACCCAGTGGCTTTATGTCCCATTTCTTTAATTCATAGGTAGCCTCTCCATCCCCAGAACTGGTGTCTCCACCATCCTAGATGAGTGGCAAGAAGTCAGCACAAAAGAATGGCTACCCTGGTGGAGGCCAAAGATGGAGATGATGGGGACAGTGGTGAGAGTGGTGGCAGGATCAGTGAACATTTGTCAAGCACTTACCAGGTGTCAAGAAGATTTATATTCATTACCTTTTTTCATCTTCAAAACAACCATTACTATTTCCCTGCTCTTATGGGACTTAGTTAGCAAGGTTGAAGAATTTGCTCTTGGTCACAGGATTCAGACCCACACACAAAGACTCCAATGCCCATCTCTTGGTGCTATGATACTCAAAACGAAATCAGTGAGACTCAAACTGTGTTTACTGAACCACAGCTATTGTGAAAAACAAACAAATACAAAAAATCTCTAATAATAAAGTGTAAGTCTAGGACTAATTTCCTACTAAATTCAACCAGTACAAAATCAGACCTACTAAAATAGACTCTAAATGGAACGTCTACGTAATAAATAAAATCAAGTCTATGTACACGGTAAATGGGAAGAGTAAGAGAAAAGCAGAAACCTCAACTGAAATTTAGCATTCCTAAATTGTACGAACTGGTGATTTTCAAAAAACAAACACACACACCCCAGCACCATCCTTTCCCCCATTACCCCCAGGCCTATGCAGTTGCCTTGAGTAAAACAGTACAAAGTCATGGTTTTCAAGAAGAGAAGCTTAACAAATATCTGAGAATATCACAACAGCCCTTTCTTAATATGCCCTGTATATGCATGGTTCCCACACAGGGTGGCTCAGGATATAACTGTGTCTCTTAGAGTTTCCTGTTCAAAAAGAAATGTGCAGAACTACATCAGAAAGGGAGAATGCCAGCTCCAGTTTCTAATTTTGAGAGATGTGAGTGAGGACAGAGGCAACTCACACACTACAATGAAAAGAGCAATCCCATCCACAGGCAGGGTCTTGCTTCCTAAAATGCTCATCGCTTCCTCAAACTTTTTTTTTTTTTACTGTATTAACATTATTAAACTAACTAGAGCTCCTATTTCTTTTTTTTTAATTAATTAATTTATTTGAGAGAGAGAGTGAGAGCAAGTGCAAGCAGGGAGGGGGGAAGAGGGAGAGAGAATGTCAAGCAGAATCTTGGCTGAGCACGGAGGCCGACTCAGGGCTGAATCCCACGACCCATGAGATCATGACCTGAGCTGAAATCACTAGTCAGATGCTTAACTGGCTGAGTCACCCAGGTGCCCCTGGAGCTTCTATTTCTTGAGGATACATTACCGAAAGTTGGATTGCTGGCACAAAGCATATGTGTACAGCCAACCCCCTGCACAGTCAAAATCTGTATATAACTTTTGAGTCCTTCAAAACTTTAACTACTAATAGCCTCCTGCTGACCAGAAGCCTTACCTATAACATAAACAGTCAATTAACACATATTTTTGTATGTTACATGTGTTTTATACTATATTCTTACAATAACGCAAGTCAGAAAAAAGAAAATCATAAGGAAAGTACATTTATAGTATTGCACATAAATTTATTTTAAAAAATCTGTGTGTAAGTGAACCCGTACAGCTCAAACCCATGTTGTTCAAGGATCAACTGTATATTTAATTGTGATAATTACTGCCAGGTTCCTTTCCAAAAAAGTTCTAGCACTAATTCATTTTTTTCAGACTACATGAAAAAGACTATTTTTTCTAATAATACAGTATTTCATAGAATGTAAGTATATGAAGTTTGGAAAATCTTCTAAAGAATAAGAAATCAATATTTGTTCTCCTGTGGAGACTTCTGTAATCCCTTGTACTATCAAAGGGAGAAAAGAAACAGTGTTTTCCACAAAATTTATCTTCCTCTTGCTAAGTCAACTTATGCTTCCTTTTCCCCTTCTCCTTCATTTTTTCTCTTTTCTCTATCACTCCACTACAAGATGTGTATCTATACATACACACACACACACACACACACACGTGCAATTTTCTCACTTGTAAGAACCTCTAACACATAGCACACTTGTCACATAATTCCACCACAGAGAGAGCAAAGGAAGATAGTTGTGTTGCCAAATGTCTCCACAAAAGGTAAGTTTAAAAAATATGGTTATTTTCATTCTTGACTGTGAGAAAGAGGCTAAGTCCCTTCCAGAAAGGCTTCTTTCCACCATTCTCCTAAGTGAAACCTTTCTTCCAGTAACTGAGAAGCAAGTTGATGTATTTATTAGTTAAGGCTCTGCCACTGACCACGTATGTGATCTGGAGACAAGTTACTTCTTTGGGCCTCCATCTCCTAATCTGTAAAATGGGTATAAAAACAAATCTTACTGTAAAGTTGTAACGAATGTGTGTATATTTACATATATTTGTAGATGTATAATTTAAATCCGTAGAACAGTACCTGAAACAGAGTAAGATCAATGTAAGTGTTAGCTGTTAATCTGAGCCATATTACTCACTTGGGAGGTACCCTCGAGAGAAAGCAGAATGTGGAGAGTTCAAACTTCACCTGCCTTTGAAATCCAGTGGAATGGGGCACACATCTCGCTCAAGAAGAATGTCTCTCTCCTGTTCCTCACTGTGGACTGACAGGCTGCTACCTCCCACCAGGTGGGGCAGTGGATGGGGTCTATACCCTACTGTGCAGGAGCTCATGGTCTAGTGAGAAGAGCATTTTCTAGCCTCTCCTGAAAAAAGATCTGCAGATCTAGTTTTAGGGCCAGGATTTGAAAAACTATTTGTGTAATTCGGTTTAATTTTTAATTGTTTTGTGACTAGAAACACATACAAATAAAAAAGCTATTCAGATCAAAGAGGTCCAGCTGAACACCTTTGGATTTGTCATTGCCGAGGTCAAATAAAGTCACAACTTTGAGGATGGTAGAGCTGAGGGTGGGTCACCATCCCAAGCAAGGTATAACATCTTGGTATTAGAAACCTGGGCAACCACTCAGCACCCCACTTTAGGGAGATTCTTGCACTCTTTCTAATTGAGCAGTGGTTCAAGGAGACTGCTGGTGAATGAAGCACTGTGGGCCACTCCTTAGTGGCGCTAAGAAATTGGGGCTTACCAAAGATACAAATGTAGGGATCTGAAGGGGTACATGCACCCCGATGTTTACAGCAGCAATGTCCACAATAGCCAAACTATGGAAAGAGCCAAGATGTCCATCAACAATGAATGGATAAAGAAAATGTGGTATACACACACACACACACACACACACACACACACACACACACACACACACAATGGAATATTACACGGCCATCAAAAGGAATGAAATCTTGCCATTTGCAACGATGTGGATGGAACTGGAGGGTGTTATGCTGAGTGAAATAAGTCAATCAGAGAAAGACATGTATCCTATGACCTCACTGATATGAGGAATTCTTAATCTCAGGAAACAAACTGAGGGTTGCTGGAGTGGTCGGGGGTGGGAGGGATGGGGTGGCTGGGTGATAGACATTAGGGAGGGTATGTGCTATGGTGAGCGCTGTGAATTGTACAAGACTGTTGAATCACAGATCTGTGCCTCTGAAACAAATAATACATTATATGTTAAAAAAAAGAAGAAGAAGAAGAAGATAGCAGGAGGGGAAGAATGAAGGAGGGGAATCAGAGGGGGAGACAAACCATGACAGATGATGGACTCTGAAAAATAAACTGAGGGTTCTAGAGGGGAGGGGGGTGGGGGGATGGGTTAGCCTGGTGATGGGTATTAAAGATGGCACGTTCTGCGTGGAGCACTGGGTATTATACGCAAACAATGAATCATGGAACACTACATCAAAAACTAATGATGTAACAGATGGTGATTAACATAACATAATAAAAAAAAAAAGAAATTGGGGCTTATATAGATAACCCAACCCCTTTACCCCCTGCCCTGCACTGCTCTTTCCAGTAGCAGGTATGACAGAGCCAGACCCATATCCAAGGGAACCTCACCATCCCAGTACATGCCCACAGTGTGCTCCTGGGCTGGGAGCTCCCCTCACTGCTGTACAGCAGCCAGGAGTGGAGGCAGGCACAACATTCAGTCAGTGACAGATAGGAGCTAAGGAATAAACCCCTCTCTTTCCTGCTTCCAGGTGTGAGGACACTGAGGTGTGTGTGACACAGTCTTCCAAGGTTCTGCGATGGGACTTAGCTCCAGTTGCTCACAGTGGTAACCTACTCAGTCACACACTCCTGGCCGTGTGACTTTCTCTCTCCTCTATCTGAGCTTCCTGGGATCACCTCCCAAATAATCCACCTACATTCCAATCCTTATCTCAGGATCTGCTTCCAGGAGATTCCAACCTAGGAATTCCAACCTAAGTTATTTCCTCTTTAAATACGGATACTTCGGGAGAGTCTTATGACTCCTTTCCCCTTGCCATGATGTTTACCAATTCAATTGTGTGTCTCCTCGACACTGGTTGCTTTACCCCTTGGAGATGAGCCCGGGTCTCATAGTGACTGCCTTGGTCTTACACAAACTGCTCAGATCCCGGGAGCTGCAGTTTGTCTTCTGGGAGTGGAACCCTTCCCATCATTAAAGCATCTTCCCTGTCTGGTGCCTCCCCTGCAGCGGGGCTGCTCCCAATCCCAGCTCCACCACCTCTCCCAACACGGCTCCAACATGGCACTGGGTGCACAACTGTCTTCTCACTTGGAGGTTCTTCTTCAGTAGAACTTTCAGGTATTTCTTCTGCCCTACCAAGTCAACTCAAGCAGATGCTCCTTTTATTGAAACATGAGCAGTTCAGAGACAGGCACTCCATTTTCCTTGGCTCACCTGACATAGCTGGAATACTGAGACCATTTCACTCTCTCCCAAGGTTAGGTACAAATGCAGCATCTAAATGGGTAACTGAAATATTTTGCATGATGTGGCCAGGCTGTTTTTACTGGATCAGGAATTTTTCCCAACTTTGGAAGAGAATTTCACCCACACCACCCTAGATGGCAGGGCAGCAAGATGGCTAATAGCATGGACGCCAAAGCCAAATGGTCTGGTTTTGAGTTTTGGCTCTGCCTCACTGTCTACTCTTAGGCAAGTTAATTAACCTCTCTGAGCCCTCCCATGAATGAAGGTAACAACAGCATCCACTTCCAGGATTGTTGAGAAGATCAAATGAGCTGATGAATATAAAGAGCTTCATGTAGAAGCTGGCACAGCATAAGTGTGCAATGATCATTGCCCATTGTTACTATTAGTATCAGAAGTGCAAGGAACAGCCTACATAACCATTTCTCCATGTGACCCTTGCACGAAGGTTTAAAACAGTGAAGTGGAACTCCCCAATTTGAACTTTAGCCCTATGATGAAATCCCCTGGTACTCCACAGCAATTCCAGCCAGGCCTAGCACAGTATAATCCTGCTGTGAAGTATCCAGTTCACTTCTACTTTTAGTAGAATATGTTTCACAGTATAATAGTTCAAAGAAACTTCACAATGCCTACCCCAAAATTTATACTCTCGTTCACAACTGCTATCTCCATCTCTTTTGGTACTTAAGATTTGATGTATTTTTATGTATATTCTTTAGTCACTGCTCCTAGGCAAAACTGAGCAACTAGAACATGCCCATGCCTAAAGACCAAGAGAATTAGAGTTTACCCCCAAAACAACAAAAACAACAAAATGCAATGTATAATAGAGGAAAAGGATTATTAAATTATAGTAAAATCTGTGTGGATTCAAATGGGGGCTTGAACATTGTCTTTTTGTGTTAACCAAAAAACAAAAGTTTACTAAGTAAACTAATACTGGCAACGAGCTTGGGGAATGAGTAGACCAATTACTAATTCTCTTAAGAGAACACATGACCCTGAAGAGTAGCCACTGGATGCATGAAGACTCTGGATGTCTTATGAAACTGGGCTAGAGTTTTACCTTGAGAAGATGGACAACCACTACTTCATGACTTTTCTTAGTAGAGTATCTAAGTTACTGCTACAGTTGAAAGGTACACAACCATTTAAAAGACATATCTTCTTGTAATTCAGAATTATCACTAATTTGATAAATTCTCTCCCCCTCATTAGTGCTTTCCACTTCATTGGCAACCCCAATTTCAGCTCCTAACTCTTCCTGTCTGAACCAACCCTGATTTCTTCAGTTCTACCAACTCCTTCCCCCAGTTCCTCCTGCACGGCACCACCAGCCTCATCTTCCTGCAGCTGCATGCCGGTGATGACGCTGCTCTGTTCACAAGTTCTGCCTTCACCTGCCCCAACACACACACACACACACACACACATATACTCCCACGTACATGCACACACGATTCCAGGAGGAAATCTCAGTCCTTAACCTGGTACATATAAAAATTAACTGCCAGTCCCCGAAGACCAACAACTCCGGGAACAGACAAATTCATTTGACTGTCTAAAGAAGAGATGCGTGGGTTTCCACTGGAAAAGAAAATGTAACTCATATAAGGAATTGTTCTCAAAATAAGGAGGATTAACTAATTCATCATTTTACTGAAATGTATTTAGTTCCATAATGTAACTTTCCAAGCTCATTGTCTACCACTTCCCTACAAGAACATTAGACTTTAGTCAGGCTGAACAACCAACCACTGGGCTTTCCTGCTTCTGCTCCTTCACTCATAACATCTCTGAACCTTAGAATGTCCACCATATTCCCATTGACTGACATCCTTCCCATCCTGCACACTAGTTCAAACACCACCTCCTCCACCAAGCCTTGCGCCACTCATGTCAGTGGAAGCAAACCTTTCTTCTTCATGCAGCACATGCCTACCCCATGTCACTGCCATTTATCACATAGTATCCTGTGCCTTAGAAAGGATATATCCTTGAAGGCCAACACGTGGAATTCATAGGGGGACCTACTGTGGCTTCTCATACAAATCTCTTGCTCAGAACCTACTTATTGACTTCAACCAGTGACACTATAGTGTGTGCTTCCAGCCAGTCCCTGAAGATGGACAACTCTGGGAACAGAGACGAATTCATTTGACTGTCTAAAGAAGAGATGTGTGGATTTCTACTGGGAAAAAAAATGTAACTCATATGATAAGGAATTGTTCTGGAATTAGTATATAAGGAATAACTAAGTCATCATTTTGCTGAAATGTATTTAGCTTTTAATTGATGGAACATCAATAGGAAACTGAAAAAGGCAAGATATAAATTTCTCAAAATGTTACCTAATTGATTCTTACATATAGTCAATAATTAAAGCTTTTAGGGAGATGACACCTTTCAAAATAAAGGGAAATACTTCTCTTCTAATTATTATATGTAACATCTTTAAGGGGTTGTCAGCTGTATGTCTCTTGTCCTAATTTTAAATATAACTTAAGGAGACTACATAACTGTATGTAAGGTAAAGAATCAGTAGTGCAAATAGAAAAAAAAAGTCTCCCGTTTTACTTAAGTACCATTGACACTGCCGTACTAAGAATGCGTTTATCAGGAATGGCATAGAAAGAACAAACCAGTTTATAGATTAAAAACACATCAATTATTTCATGACCCAATGTCAAACAGAAAAAGTGCCTGAATGGTTTAGAAGTCTATCACATCGTACCACGTTTAGCGTACATCTAATGGCACAGAAATCATTTATCATTAAAGGCCTTTTTATATAGGTCAAGGTTGCTGGAACTTGGTGTTTTATATCTTACAGTTTAAAGAATGCTCTAAATTCTAGGTTTTTTAACTTTTTAATCTTTGGGAAGGAAAACTAAAACTTCCTATAAACTCAGATTAATGCCTGCTAATGCATGGAAAAAAAGAAAACTAAAACCTTCCTCCTACTATAAAAACAAAATAGTGTGGCCTCTGTTTCTTTTCTGATAAGAGTCTTAAATACCAAACAGTTAACTGCATAATAACATTTACTGGCAGCCAGGCAGCCTGCTTAGCAGATATATAAAGCAGGTAAAAGGAGAAAAAGTTAATTTCTTGGCTGAATGATTCCATCGGTAGCTATAGGGCAAACCTGAAAGTCTTTTAGTAAAGTAGCAGTTGGTTCTTCTATCAATCTGTAGCACACATACTCTTCCAAGGAAGGCATTAAATATGAAAATCATATCCCGTTATCATCGGTTTCCAGCTTTCAGCCCAGTAAGCTTTTCTTAATGAATGCTGCAGCCTAAGGAACAAGCACGCTGTTGGCTTCTCTGAATAATGGAGTGATGCTACCATTTTTGCTTATTACAATATCGACTGGCTGAGGGGGGTTCACACATAGTCACAAGTGACTACTCTTGCCAGCATGCTCCAAGTTATTACAAGATGTTTTTAGACATTTCATCTAAAAGAGCTTTACTGCTTTTAGTGAAGAAAACATCTATGGTCTTGAACAGAATCATTTATATGGAGATAGGCTGCAGGATTAGAAGCCTGCATTACGGCAGATACATAGCAGAATTTATTTAAGTATTCCTTGCCAGTCTTTTTGTCTGTTGCTTAGATATGCAATCTTTTCTTTCCACTTCCTCTGTAAAAAGGTTAAAATGTACAAAATTATATATACAAAGAAGAGAAGCAAAAGGCCGTATTTTGTTTACCTTTTACTTAAAACATTTCTGGAACTAAGAAAAAAAAAGTGGCTACAAAGCATTATTTAGACAAACATAATTTCACCCACTAACGCCTCTAAGGTTTTCTTGGGAATCTGTCTCTTTTAAACCTGCCCGTGACGGCCTTTCAGCACGTTTAATTGAATTAGACATTAAAGCAATACTCTATAAGGAAAAGTCTTTAAATAATACTTAAGGGTTAATCAAAAAGATCTTTTCAATAAGATGATTTTATTTAAAACACTATTGTAAAAGAGGAATACTCCAGAAATCCTCTGTCAACAGAAGGTTTATTATTTTAAGTTATTACCTTTCTTCTGTCTTCATCTTCCAGTTCGCCTCTTGTTCCCAGGCTCTCTTTTGACAGTAGCTGCATCTTCTTCATTTGAGCCTCATATTCATTCTAAACATAAACAAAGTTTTGATTTTTTGGTGGCTCTTATGACAACCAGTACCCGTCTATATTTTTCAGTCTTTAGAGCATAAAAAGAACACTGAAGTAGAAAGTAAAAGTTAATGTTGCCAAGAAATTCAACTTAGAAAATAGATAATTTCACAAATAAAATGTCAAAAGCTGAGTTCTATAAAATGCTATATTTTTCATGCATTTTTATTTAACTTCCCCCCCAAAACATTTAATTAACATACAATGTATTATTTGTTTCAGGGGAAAAATGCTTATTTTAAATAAGATTTGATGGATTCTCACTGTCTTTCATCAACATAGGGAATAAAACCTTGGCACATTAGGCGCTCAGGAAAATCCAGTTACTTTATTATGAAAGCAACACATTGGACAGTGTCTACTCTGAAAACTTTTGTCCTAAAGGAAAAGAAATCAATCCTACTGACTTCTTATCTGTGTGATATCTACATTAGTATCATGGTGCTACTACGATATACTATTTGCTAGATCATTGACTTGAAACGAATTCCATTTTCTATGAATAAAGATATATAGTAGACATCAGAGATCAGCACCATAGGAATGATGTTTGCTCTGGCACTAATAACTACATAAAGATGTCTGCTTCATTATCACACTATAATTGATGAAAGTGATTCCATCATAAAATGACTTTTTCTTAAAAGCAAGGCATAAAAGGTGCTTTGATTCAGTATGTTAGTAGTTAAAACCTTAAGAAATTCACTAATGGTGGTCCATCACAGATAAGTATCAGAACATGTTCTAAATTAGACCATGATGCACTGCAATTAGAAATACACCTATGGGAGAGAAAAAAGAAATACACCTATGAGATAATCAAAGTAGAAAACTGTTTCCTTAGTTCTCAGTCTGAACATGAAATTGGCCTCAGCTTTGTTCTGACATACAAAAAAACAGTGATGAAAATTAATTTGTTTCCCTCAAAATATCTTAAAGGGTATTATATGCTGCCCCATTTTTAATAACAGTTAAGCAGGGAATTTTTTCCTCTCTCAGAATATTAACATGATAGATGAAGGTAATGATCTAAAGAGATTCCTAATTAAACAAAAGTTTTATAAGGCCAGTACACACAATAAACCAAGAAAAGATAAAGAAATAAGGCAATTAAGATAATATAATTTACATCTCTCTGTTCTATATCTACCCCTTTGGACTCAGAGATATTTACTTTTTAACCCCAAAAGCTTTCAAAAGGCATACTTTACAGATTCTAAGGGAAAGTATCCTTATAAAGGGATGGGGTAGATTATGAAATAAACAAAATAAACATTGAGTTTTATTAAATAATTAGAGGTTAAACACAAATTCTTCATTCCTGTGGCTGCAAATATTTTCTTAGGTTCTTTGAGATCAGTTATAAACATGCAACAGGCATTGTATCTGATTTGCTCATTATGGGATTATTTCAGAGCCACACCTTCCAAAGGCAGAGTACTTTCTCATGGAAACGTGAGTTTTGTTTAATTCATTTTGCTGCAGCAAAAATTGATAACTGCATTAAGACTTTATAAAGAAGTCTCTTCACTAGTCCAATTTAGACTGTTCTCAGTGCATCCAAAAAATTTACTGAATTATAGGTACTTTTCTAAATTAGTGAGAAAATAAAAACCGAACAATGTATTTGAAATTAAAAGTTGCTATAGGGGCGCCTGGGTGGCTCAGTCGCTAAGCGTCTGCCTTCAGTTCAGGTCATGATCAAGCCCCGCATCGGGCTCCCTGCTCAGCGGGAAGCCTGCTTCTCCCTCTCCTACTTCCCCTGCTTGTGTTCCTTCTCTCGCTGTGTCTTTGTCAAATAAATAAATAAAATATAAAAAAAAAAGTTGCTATAAAAATCGAACAATGTATTTGAAATCAAAAGTTGCTATAAGTGGATAATTGATACAAACTATAATTCTACATCCCCTAGGACAACAGACTTGCACCTACAAATGCTCTCTTTCTTTGCCTTTTTATTTATACATAGGACACTTGGTTACCATCCATCAAATCCACCTTCTGAACACTGGAGAGCAAGGGTTTTCAACCCCCACCTCCTATTCTATCTGCATATAAACGAAGGGTTGTACTATGTTTAAAAGTTTTTGAAGTTTGGAAAACTGTATAGATGAACCTTTCCAAAACTTTCACAGCTAACAACGTCTCATGAGACAGCAGAGCACACGTCCCAGTTTTCCAACCATCAGTCTTTCATGTTGTATTCCCCATTTCTTCTCTGATCAGGTCCCATTATATTTCCACAATACATCAGGGCTTGTATTGCATCCTTTCTGTCTGGTGCTGACTCAGGTCCCTGTTCCCTCCTTTGTGTGGCCTAGATTCCTCACTGTCAGATTTGCTGCTTTGGGGGCCAAAGTTCTTATGTCCCAGTAGCATCTCCAGTCCATAGCCTAAGGACAGTCCTTTCTTCCCCCAACTCCCCTAGGGAAATCTGTTTTAATAAACTCAACAGCACAGAATCAATCCATCAGGTAACTTGTTCTGTCCATTACCGTCTTGCTTCACAGCACTGGGCTGGATACTGCCCACCTACATTTGGGAGGACTCTTCTACTTACTTCCTTACTATGCACAAACCATTTCACCTCAGCTCAACTGATGAAATCCGTTGATGATGGTTTTGGGTGGTGGGAAGAGGAGATGGAGGTCCTTGCGGGTCTTCCAGGTCTCTAAGATATCTCTCCATGCTCATGACACATCTCATTTTCCATTCTTTCCTTCTTTTCTTCTGTATTCCCACTTATATTCCTTCAGTTTCCCCTCATCACATTAGCACTTGCCTGAAATGTCACCACTACCTTTTACTTAAACAGGCTTCCTTTTTTCAGTGGTCTTTGGGATTATATAAACATTTTCAGTTACAGAACTGAACAGACATTTAAAATCTACTGGCCCAGCCTCCTCATGTTGGAGTTGAAAAGATGGGTACAGAGAGTTACACAAACTGTCTGATGTGACCCTCAGGGCTACAGTTCACAATCTTTTGTTTTCTCTTCTATTTCTTCCAGTATACAGGTTTCCTCTTAAATGCTGAGTTTTTACAAAAAGGTATGGAGAACACTTACTTATATGCAACTAATGTATATTAATCAAGTAAGACACTCTTATCTTAAAAAATAGGATAAGCTACAGACTGTCTTCCAGGAGCCTGAAGGCCATGCCCTGTCCACAGTGGCTGTCACAACGCTCAGCAGGAATTGAATGAGAACTCAAAGATTTGTTCTCTTCAAATTTTATCCCCAGTAGGCACATATCACCTAAGAACTGAATTTTTAACAAGAATCACATCTTTAATGGTAACATTATATCTTTAGAGTGTCTCTGCTATTAAACAGAAAAACTCCTGGGAAGGTGTAACACAGGATAGAACCAATACCACATTAGCTCTCCCATAGTTGTCCATGGTCCATAAGAGAGAAAGATGAAAAATATGGAAGAATCAATTTTCGGTCGTGGGGGGTGGGGGGAGTCTCAATGCTTACTGAGTGCTCCAAGACTACGGAGGTGTTCCTCAATGCTAACCGAGTGCTTATTATATGCCACATTCTGGGTCAGATACTGACAGCATTGAAATAATAAGATGAGGAGCCCACAGTGAGGTGGGAAAACATGTAAACAATTGCACAAAGGAAGTGCTTACAGAGATAATTATGGCACAGACCTAAGGCAGGACAGAGGGAAAGAGGCCTTCTACTTGAAGAAGATAGGAGATAATGCGGTGCTTTCAAGGAAATACAGTGTTCAGCATGTTTAAAATTCAGTGGGTGTGCGTGAGTGAGTATAAGCATGTGTGAGAGAGAGAGAATGCACACATGTGTGGGAGATAAAGATGGAGCGGGATGGGGGGGAAGACATGGGGGTGAGGGAATATTGCATGAGGGGGTACGGAGGAGACAGGGGTGAGGAAAGCCGGGGGTGGGGAGAGGGAGCAAGCAGAGATAGGAGGCAGAGATGGGGAGAGAGGAAGGAGGTGGGGGGGAGGGGCGTGTGGGGAAGAGAAAATGTGCACATGTCTGTGTATTTGTGTGAGAGGGACAGTAAGAAGAAATGTGTTAGTGCGTGTACATGCATGCATGTGTTAAGGGTCATAAGGCTAAACTGCGGGATGGTATGCAGGCAGAGAGCAGCATCTGGGCTTTGTCCTAAAAGGCTGAGCAAGCACTCAAGGTTTTCAGGCAGATGAGAGACATAACCAGATGATGATTCTCCTCAACTGAGGAACCCCCTTGGATGGGCTGACATGCCCCTCATGCCTGGCACTTGAATAGGGAAGGCTGAAACAGAGCTGGTCATGTTCGACACATGCCCCTTGGGATCCTTTTGGGTGCTCCAAGTCCCAGCATCTCTGTCTCTGTGCCCAAGGAGCTCACAGTTAATTTCCCCTCACTGCCTCTCTTCCTCATCAGTCCTCAATCAGTGATGCTCATGAGCCATGTATGCATATTCCAAATGCTCTGAACCACTCTCCAGGGTTTCCCTGTGGGGTTAAGTTCCAGATGCCGACTATGGTAGTTGGCTTAGTGATACACCCTGTTCCAGCCACCTGTCCTTCCCTGTCTCATCTGCCTACCTGCCTACTGACACTCCCTGTACTTCCCAAATAAACCACTTACATTTGAATCCTTGTCTCAGGGTCTACTTCAGGAGAACCCAACTTGAGATAAGGTCAAAGGGCACCCAAGGAACACTGCTCTAAGGACCAACTGGGGCTCTTCTACAAAAGCACAAATGCAGGGAGCGGGGTCTGGAGGGGGTGCAGAAAGAAGGAGAGAAGGACACGATCCTCACAACACTACTAATATTTACATGCTTGAATGGAGTTTAGTCAGCCTCTTTATCTCACAAGTAGCAACATAGCCACAACACTGTATTTTCAAATCTACATGACAGATCAACAGTCTTTAAAAGCCCTGAAAATGATCACAAGTCCCCAAATAAAATAGTATAATTCATAAAGTCAGTTGAAAGGGTATTTTTTTTTTAGTCTTTATCCCATTTAAAAATATTCTCACATTATATCTACAAAGAGGGAGAAATGCACTTAATATAATTTGGGCCAAATGACAACTTCTTGCATATCGCTTCACTCTGTTTCACTTTCTGGAACTCTACCAATTGTTAATTCATTTGCATTAATTACAGTCTATTCAAGGGGAAATATCCCTGGCATTTTGGGGTGTGTGGGCAATATGCTCCATCAGAACACCTCTCTCCTAAGACTTACACGTGGTCAGCCAGCAGAGGAGGTAAAGATCTGATAGCTGAGTGGGGCGGGATTAAGAGGAAACAAGTTGTTCTGGCCTTCCTAAGACCACCAGGTCTTAGGACACCAGGACAAAAGGAAGAGACAGAAAGGAAGGGGAAGACAGCAGGAACAAACATTCCCTTCTCTGAAACTCTGCTTACTACACAGTTTGCTGAGGTAAGTGGTGTCACTAGCTGGAGTTTCAAGTATCACTACTTGGTTTCACGGGCACAGTTCAAGCATTCAGCTCTGGACACAGGGTGACTCCCAATGTACAGTTCTCCATGGAACTCACATCCTTCCCAACTGTAGCTACATGGTCTGCTCTTCTATGCCATCACAGATTGTTTTCAAAAGGCATTCCTTATCCAAGACTCAACTGCTCTTTTTTGATTTGATTTGATTTTAAGATTTTATTTATTTATTTGACAGAGAGAGAGAGAGAGAGAGAGAGAGAGACAGCGAGACAGGGAACACAGGAGAGGGAGAAGCAGGCTCCCGACTGAGCAGGGAGCCCGATGCGGGGCTCGATCCCAGGACCCTGAGATCATGACCTGAGCCGAAGGCAGACGCTTAACTGACTGAGCCACCCAGGCGCCCCTCAACTGCTCTTGATATAAAAATATTTACAAAGGATCATTCTCCCTTTCAAATTCTTCCCTCTCACATTTGGCTATATCGTGAAATCAACAATTAAGTAAAGCATCAATGTAAAAATAAAAGGAAAACTTCTATTATTTCCTTTTTTCTGTTGGGAAGGCAAAATTCCCTGCTTTGTCCACCACTTTCATTTTCTCTATGGAATCTCTGAACAGCAAAGAGATTTACATTGTTGATACTAACAACTGCTTTTTGAATGTTAAGTATTCTAGTTGAATAGTAAGAGAAGAAAACCCAGAGTGCTGCAGCTAAAACTTCCTATTGCTTGAGCATATCTAACCTCCAGATCTTGGTTTCTAAACACCCTTCTCCACTAAAAGGAACCACAGCTCCTTGGAAAAGAGGCTAATTTCATGTCTGAGGCAGGGACATATCTGGTAAACCTGGCACACCTTGTGCCCCAAAGCCAAGAAGGCTCAGAATTAATGGGGTCAGGTCGAAAGGACACAGAAGCCAATTTGAAGAGACTCTCCCAGGCAAAATTTGGGAAAATATGAACAACAAAAAGAATAATTATAGTGATTGATAGTACACTGACTAAATAAAAATTCACAAGTCCATGATGATACTTAAAAAAAGAGAGAGAAAAGAAAGCAAGAAAGCTCTTCTCTATAGAAGAATGCCAGCTGATAAAGTACAAGTCTGAATTAGAAAAACCACCATTTCACAACCTCCACTATAATTGATTCAGGCATCACTGACAGATCCTCAAACCACTAGGTAAAAGACTGTTGAGGAACAAAATATTCCCAAGATGTCAAACTATCACTTCATAGATTATTTGCTCAGTTGCAAAAAAGGTACTATATAATAGAGAGATCTAGAGATTGCCATCTTAACCAATGCATCAAACTCAACCTCACTTAGATCAGACCACCTGACATCACAACTGATGAACCTCCTGATAGGATGCAATAGGAAGTATGTAACCTCAGCTGTGACTATTTAAATTTAACTAATTAAAATTAACAAAGTTAAAAACTCAGTCCTCAGTGTCACAAGCCACATTTTAAGCACTCAGTAGCCATGTGTGGCTAGTGGTTACTGTATTAGACAGCAACAGTATAGAGAGTGAACATTTCTATCACTATAGAAAGTTCTGTTGGACAGTGCTGGTCTAATCCAAATTTTCAGTTAAATGATATCTCAAAGAAATAACCAGTCAAATTCAGATCACAAATTAGACTACTTTCTTCAAAAAGCCAGTGTCACGGAAAAAAAAAAAAAAAAGAAGAGTGGTAGGAGACTAAATTAGATTTGCAGACCAAAAAAGATACAATAACCAAGTGTAATGTTAACTTGGCTCCTGGTCTGGAAAAATAAAAGAGAATTTTGGAGGGAACTGGGGAAATTTAAATATCGGGTGGATATTAAATGATATTATTAGTTTTCTTAGGTGTGATAAAGGTAGTATGATTATGTAGGAGACTTTCCTTTTTCTTAGGAGATCGACACTCAAGTATTTAGGGGAGAAATGTCATGGTGTCCACAGCATACTTTCAATGGCTCAGGAAAACGTGTACACACACACACACACACACACACACACCAAATATGGTAAAATATTTACAACTATTGCAACTGGGTAGAGAGTATGTGAGTTTTCCTAGTCCATTCAGGCAGCTATAACAAAACACCACTAACTGGGTGACTTATAAACATCAGCAATGTATTGCTCACAGTTCCGCTGGAGGCTAGAAAGTCCAAGATCAAGGCTCCAGTGTGGTCACCTTCTGGTGAGGACCCTCCTCATTCAGAGCCATCACCCTCTCACTACATCCTCCAATGGTAGAAGGGACTAGGGAGCTCTCTGGAGCTTCTTTTAGAAGGTATCCTATGTCATCCATGAGAGCTCCACTCTCATGACAGAAGCACCTCTCAAAGGCCCCAGCTACAAATACCATCACACTTGGGGGTTAGGACTTCAAGATATGAATTTCAGGAGCATACAAACATTCAGACCACTGCATGAATGTTCATTATAATAATTCTTTTCATTTATCTACGTACTTGAAATAAAGGCTCAGTGGGGGAAACTCCTACTAGAGGAAAAAAAAAGGGAAGTACTGAAGTCAACTTCTGTAACCACTATTCAGTTGGGTTAACTTGAGCAACAGCCCTTGGCCAGCACAAATGGTGAGAAAAAAGGCCTAGCCCTCCATACTTGGCATAATTTGTGAGCCAAAGGTTGCCCAGCACCTTAGGGGAATGGGGTCCAAGAATCAGAGAGGGCCATGGAGAGCAGTTGCTCTGGGTCACACAGCTGAGGAGCATAAAGGCAAACTCCGTGGGGCCAGTTCTACCCTCTGTCTCTCCCCAACACACTGCCTGACCAGAACAGAAGAGCCCAGACCCCAGAAAAAGAATCCTTTAAAGGAGGTAGTCCCCAAAAAGAATGACAATGACATGGATGGAGCTAGAATGTATTATGCTAAGTAAAATAAGTCAGATAGAGAAAGACAAATACCATATGATTTCACTCATATGTGGAATTTAACAAACAAAACAGATGAACATATGGGGGGTGGGGGAAGAGAGAGGGAAACAAACCCTAAGAGACTCTTAACAACAGAGAACAAGTTGATGGGCTGATGGAGGGAGGTGGGTGGGGGATGGGCTGGATGGGTGATGGATATTAAGAAGGGCACCTGTTATGATAAGCAATGGGTGTTGCATGTAAGTGATGAATCACTGAATTCTATTCCTGAAACCAATATTGCACTGCATGTTCACTAACCAGAATTTTAATAAAATTTTTTTTAAAAGTTAACTTGATAAATGAAAAATCATAAATAAAAAAATAAAGAAAGAGGTAGTCTCTAGAGGGATCCCTAATGCTGCTCAAATTCAATCATAGGGCAAACAAATACCATATGCCAGGTCTGTGCCAGGTAGTGGCTAGTGTCTGTGCCTGTACAAGGTAATTATTTGTGTAGTGTAACAAAGAACAGATATTCCATTAATTCCTCAACTAAAACAGAAATCTGAGAAAATGCAATTTCAAGTTCCCCAATCAAAATTTGGCCACACAGAATCCACAGAGAAAATGGGCAATTAATCTTATGGATGAACAACTGAACATTAGTGACCACTGATCACCAACTGCTCTTACTTCCTTCCAATTTTAGCAAAAGAGACCGAGAGAGAGAGAGAGAGAGTACAAAACAAGATGTTACCTTCAGTTCTTGAAGCTTCTCTGTATTTGTGGTAAGGTGTCCAACATGAGCTTGGACATGCTCAAACCGCTTTAAATATTCTCGGTTTCGGGTATGAGCCTTCTTTTCTGATTCACATATTTCCTTCAGGTATTTCTTTAGTTTAACATACTTCAGCTTAACTCTAGAAAAATAAAAGCATATTTTTAAACATTGCAGTTAAACTCTGACAAATCAAAGGAGGAGAATTTTCTTTAACAAAATTGTTAATGAGACAATACATTCGAAGATATTTCACCTAAACACTGGAAGCTAAGGGCAGAATGTACATGCATTTTCAGAGAGAAGAAATTAATGCAACATCACTGAGTATCACATCCAGGCATAACTCTCCTGAGAAATGTATACAAGACTACATTATAACATTCACACAATAAAGATTTATATGGATTTCTTTCTCAAAATTAAATGTGATTTCAAGAGCGGTGTCTATGTGGCCATGGTCGGATGAATAGCCCATTAGCATTCTTTTTATGACAGACCATTTCAAAACTACCTGCTGAGATGGAAATAGAATCAAACTATAAACCAAAATCCATAAACATTAAGAGATTCCAAAATATAAAATATCCCAAAAGCTCTCATTCAGATAATATTAAAAATTTTAATTGGGAACTGTCACAATATATTTTTAAAATATTTTATGATATATATGGGCTGTAATTCAACTTGAATTGTGAAAAGACCTTTAGAGACTCTCATCCAAAGTGTAAAACAAAGAGTACACTACTCTTCGCACAGAACCAATGCTGCTCGCTCTAGCTCTGGGTGATGATGAAGATTACCCAGGGGCAGATAACAGAGGGTCTGGTAAGCTGTTGTGCCAGATACTCTGTAGGCTGTCCTCACACCCTCCTGGCCCAGCTCTTCCTCTGCCAGCCACCTGGTAGCACCTGTCTCAGCTGCATCTGGTACCTTGCTTTCCCAGAGCTACTCCTCTGAGTTCGCAACATGGATTCGAGAAGGAGTTAACACCTCCTGGGGCAGCCCTGTACAATGCAGAGTTACCAGCAGGTAAATGGCTCCCCTTCCTTCCCTTGAGTGGACACTTGTGAGGAGCAGGGAGGCGGGCTACATGGCTCCCCTGAAGGTCTGAAGGATGGAGCCCCAGGTGCCCACAGCAGTGGCCAACTCCTACTTCATTCTTCCCAGCTCTGCTCGCCAGTTTTATGTGACCACTTCCTAAAATAAACTACCATCCACATACAAACCCTTGTCTCAGGCTCTGCCTTCTGGAGGGGGCGGGGGGACAAGATTGAAATAGCCATGTCAGACAGTTTGGATTTTTATCCTGTTAGGAAGTCAAAGAAAGTTTATTTTTAGCAAATCATTCCCTCTGTCTTCCAGGAAACGAGAGGCTAAGTAAGAGAGGGGAACAAACTAGGCAAACTGATAGCTTGGTAAAGGTCCCCAGGAAGCCAGGAATAGGCTGCAGGTAAAGTCTCCACCCCTTCAGCCATCCCCTTAGCTGCGGGCTACAAAAATGGCAGCTGCCACAGATGCTCTCAGACTTGGGCCCATTTCTGAGGCCATGGCATCCACAACACTGCTATTACTTGCACCATCTCACTGGCTTTTTGTCTCTTCTAGAAATACTGGAGACATATCACTGTCCACCGTGACTGGTATCCTTGGAAGTACACTGAATCCTAAAACCATATGAGGAAACAAATGGATCCGATGGGAGGTTTGGTTTTAAAGTTTTCTCTCAATTCTGAATGATATGTTTTCATTTCTCACTCACATTATGCTGTGACTAAATCACAAAATTAATGCTATCACAGCGAGAAATTTTTCATATGAATAACATTGGAGGGGCGCCTAGGTGGCTCAGTCGTTAAGCATCTGCCTTCGGCTCAGGTCATGATCCCAGAGTCCCGGGATTGAGCCCCACATCGGGCTCCCTGCTCAGTGGGAAGCCTGCTTCTCCCTCTCCCACTCCTCCTGTTTGTGTTCCCTCTCTCTCTGTCTCTCCCTTTGAAAAAAAATAAAATCTTAAAAAAAAAAATTGGAGGCAATACCACACATTTGCCTTAAGGATGAAGTTCAGTTTCCATAAAATAGAATTAAAAACATTAAAAGTTGGCTCTTCATATTAGAACCCAGAAAGGATAACATGTATTTTATCCATTGCTCATAACAATTTTCACAGGCATTGTCAAATACCCATGAACAAATGAGACACCACATAACCTTGCCTTCAACAGTTGGTTGAAGGCCAGCTACAGTCATTATGCCTTGATCATTACACAGGCTTAATATGTTTAAATTGTGACCAAAAAGATAAGACTATATAATGTATCTTATTCTTTAGATATATAGGCCAAATAGATTCCTGAAATACCACAAGTACCAAATAGTGAAAATAAAACAATTTTTATCTTACACAAATATTAATGAAATTTATTCCTACATTTGATAGGATTATATTACATTTCATTGTTTACTGGAAATGAGTATACACTAGACACAAGAGAACTGCAATTATGGTATCTGTAACATACATAAGGGTTACATTTTTATTGATTAACATCAGCCAACTGGCTTAAAAACTGTTACCACTGTCACATCTTACCTGTATACATCAGATTGATTATATTCATACAGTTTCTTTTCCAGGTCCAGTCTCTTTTTTTCACTATAATATAGAAAGAAAATATTTTATAAATAAGTTACACTGATAAGTAATAGGCAGTTGGATTTAGAACATGATCTCTTTTGAAATTACACCTTTGTGAGAATGCTTCTCTGGTCTTTCTAAGAAGTAGAAAATGCCAGCTGTTTGAAACTCAAGACACAAAAATATTTGGTAGTCACCATGGAAATCTAAAAAGCAAAATGATACCAATATGAAGCAAAAAGAACAAGATTTTCAAAGTAAATGGTAGAAAGGCACTAAGAAAAGACTGGAAAGCAGGTTCATTCATTCAACAAGTACTTCTTGAGTGCCATGATGAACGGGGTACTGTTCCAGGCCTGAACACTAACATGGCGAACAAGCCAGCCAAGGGCTCTGCTGTGGGCAACTGACATTCTAGAGGGAAGGACAAGCAATAAACAAGATAAATACGTAGAATATACTATGGCCAGATTTTTCTGAGCTAGTGGCATTTGAGTGATGGGGGTTCTACCAGGTCAAGACAACATACTTCCACAAATCCACCCTGGACTGAAGACTGGTGGCCTGCTCTGCTCCCAGCCAGACCAGCCTAGGCAGAGCCAAGTCTCTGAAAAGTATACCTAGCTCCACTCACATTTAATGAAGACCAAGTCCCCTAACACTATTACTTTGGATTTGGAGGAGTTTCTTTTTATCTTTGTGACATCACCAGGATTTGTCACTGACTGCTACTCCCTGGAGCTACTTCCAGGAAGGACTTAACTTGTATTGTTCAGGTGGGTGCTGGCAGTAAGCTAGAGGACAAAGTTTACCCTGCATACCTGTACACCCAAGCCTGGAAGGGAAACTGGGCAGCAAAGGAGGTAGCAACAGTCAAAACCAAAGGGCTATGGGGTACAACTGCTGAACAGGACTAGCCATCCCAGTCCCAGAAAGAGCCCTTGGGGGGGGGTTTAGCCACAGGGAGGTGGGGGTGGGGGCGGGGTTTAACCACAGAGTTTCTGTTCCACCACCAAAGTATAACCTTCAACTGAAGCCAAATTGCTAATCTAAATTAACATTAACTAAGCCCAAAAGAAAAATCACATAATGTCTGCAAGAAAATGCCAGGAAAAAAGAAAAGACTGAATCAAAGTCCAGCAGAAGGTGACCTCAGGTGGTCCAGCTAAGGGAAAGGGGCTGAACCCATGTTCCATGTGGGAGCTCTTAATTATTAGTTTCTGTTTTTCTTTAGATATGTTTTCCCTTTAAAAAAAAATTCCCAAAAGTTACTCTGTTAGCTACATTAGAAATTAAGTATATTTCTTTGCTTAGCATAATCTAGAATGGAAACTACCACTTAACCAAATTCTTTTAATGGGAAAATGGGGTCCAAAATCCAAACACCAAATCCTAGCTCGGGAACACAAGGTCTATTCTTTAGTTAGGGTGTGCCTATGTTTAAAAAGGAAAAAAATATTCCAAGGAAAAAAAATCATAGAGATGCCATTTTTTTAAGTAGTAGCACCACACACATTTTTACTTTGTCATTAATAAGAGTGAACTTATTTTTTGTGTATGGTGTAAAAAAATGGTCCAGTTTCATTCTTCTGCTTGTGGCTGTCCAATTTTCCTAACACCATTTGTTGAAGACTGTCTTTTTCCCATTGGATAATCTTTTCTGCTTTGTCAAAGATTAGTTGACCATAGAGTTGAGGGTCCATTTCTGGGTTCTCTATTGTGTTCCATTGATCTATTTGTCTGTTTTTGTGCCAGTACCACACTGTCTTGATGATTACAGCTTTGTAATATAGCTTGAAGTCCAGAATTGTGATGCCCCAGCTTTGGTTTTCTTTTTCAACATTCCTCTGGCTATTCGGGATTTTTTCAGGGGTTTCATACAAATTTTAGGATTATTTGTTCCAGCTCTGTGAAAAAAGTTGATGGTATTTTGATAGGGGTTGCACTGAATGTGTGGATTGTTCTGGGTAGCACAGACATTTTAACAATATTTACTTTCCCAATCCATGAGCATAGAATGTTTTTCCATTTCTTTGTGTCTTCCTCAATTTCTTTCATAAATGTTCTATAGTTTTCAGTTTACCTCTTTGGTTAGGTTTATTCCTAGTTATCTTATGGTTCTTGGTGTAATTGTAAATGGGATCCATTCCTTAATTTATCTTTCTTCTGTCTCATAGTTTATAGAAATGCAACTGGTTTCTGTGCATTGATTTTATATCCTTCCACTTTGCTGAATTCCTGTATGAAGTTCTTACACCATACACAAATATAAACTCAAAATGGATGAAAAACCTAAATGTAAGACAGGAATCCGTCAAAATCCTAGAGGAGAACACAGCCAGCAACCTCTTTGACCTTGGCTGCAGCAACTTCTTGCTAGACACATCTCCAAAGGCAAGGGAAACAAAAGCAGAAATGAACTACTGGGACTTCATCAAGATTAAAAAAAAAAAAAAAAAAAAAAGCTTTGGCACAGCTAAAGAAACAGTCACCAAAACCAAAAGACAACTGACAAAATGGGAGAAGATATTTGCAAATATCTTGTCAGATAAAGGGCTAGTATCCAAGATCTATAAAGAACTTATCAAAGTCAACACCCAAAAAACAAAAAATCCAGTCAAGAAATGGGCAGAAGACATGAACAGACATTTCTCCAAAGAAAACATACAAATGGACAACAGACACATGAAAAAGTGCTCAACATCACTTGGTATCAGGGAAATACAAATCAAAACCCACAATGAGATAACCACCTCACACAGGTCAGAATGGCTAAAATTAACAACTCAGGAAACAACAGACATTGGTGAGGATACGGAGAAAGGGGAACCCTCTCACACTGTTGGTGGGAATGCAAGCTGGTGCGGCTACTCTGGAGAACAGTAGGAAGGTTCCTCAAAAAGTTAAAAATTGAGCTACCCTACAACCCAGCAATTGCACTACTAGGTATTGACCCAAAGGATACAAACATAGTGATCCAAAGAAGCACCTGCACCCCAATGTTTATACCAGCCATGTCCACAATAACCAAAATATGGAAAGGGTATAGATGTCCATCGACAGATGAATGGGTAAAGAAGAAGTGGTATTATATATACAATGGAATATTAATGGGCCATCAAAAAGAATGAAATCTTGCCATTTGCAATGATGTGGATGGAACTAGGGTATTATGCTAAGAGCAAAATAAGTCAGTCAGAGAAAGACAAATATCATATGATTTCACTCACACGTGGAATTTAAGAAAAAAAAAAAACCACAGAGGACCATAGGGGAAGGCAGGGAAAAATAAAATAAGATGAAAACAGAAGAGACAAACTGTAAGAGACTCTTAACTATAGGAAACAAATTGAGGGTTGCTGGAGGGGAGGGGTTAGGAGGATGGGGTAACTGGGTGATGGGCATTAAGGAGGGCATGTGATGTAATGAGCACTGGGTATCATAAGCAACTGATGAATCACTGAACTCTACCTCTGACACTAATAATACACTATATGTTAATTTAAATAAAGTAAAATTAAAAAAATAAGAGTGAACGTAGAAGAGAAGTGAAGGAAATACGGCATAATTGCTTCCATGTTAGAAATTTTTATTAATCACTTTTGCCTCTTTTAAAATTTCATGATTAAGAGGATACTTAGTTCATGAAGAATGAATGACTGGACAGTGAGCTGTCATTAAATTACAAAGACAGAAAGACCATTAAGTGTGTCTATGACCTTGTGCCCTGATGTCATGCCTCACTTCTGTGCTATTCCTGCCAAGAAAGTGTTATCAGAGTCTGGTCATGAGGAACCATTAGATGGACCCAGCTTTAGGATCACCCTCTAGAATGAAAGTTGTACTCTGCAAAACTGTCAGGAATACAGGACAGGGAATGACTACGGAATAGCTCCAGACTGGGGGAGACTAAAGAGACATGGCAAATGGGTACACAGATGGGATCTTGGACCAGTAATGAAAAAAGACAGTCTTAGGACACTTGGCAAAATGGGCAGGTGGTGAAATTTGATTGGAGTCTGTGGACTGGTATCAATCCGTGTTGATTTCCTCACTGGGATAGTTCCAGGGTGCATCCATATCCAGGAGCATCCTTGTTTTTGGAAACAGACACTTGAGTTTTTAGGAGTAATGGGGCATTTTATCTGTAGTTCTCAAATGGTTCAGAAAAGACTAATGACTTTGGACAGATGGGCAGATGGACAAAAACAGAAAAAATATAATGAAATGTTAAGAACTGGGGAATCTGGGGGCACCCAGGTGGCTCAGTTGGTTAAGTGTCTGCCTTCGGCTCAGGTCATGATCCCGGGGTCCTGGGATCGAGCCCCACGTTGGGCTCCCTGCTCAGCAAGGAGTCTGCTTCTCCCTCTCCCTCTGTATGCTCTCTCTCTCTCAGATAAATAAGTAAATAAATCTTAAAAAAGAAAAAAAGAGTTGGGGAATCTGGGTGAGGGGAATCCCAGAAGTCTTTATCCTATACTTGCAACTTTTCTGTAAGCTTGAATTTAATTCAAAATAATTTTTAAAATCCACCTATGACCTCTGGTGAAAAAGGTCTTTTTGGGAATCCATCATCTCCTGTGCAGCAAGTGCTTTTTAATCATAAACACAGAACTTCTTCGTTCTTGCTCTGTCTTCAGTAGATACATACATCTGCCAGTCACAATGACCCATTACAGCACTTGACATGGTGAAAAACCACAAACATCTCCTGGCCTCCCACTGAGGACAACATGATGCTAATCTCATTAGTCTTTAACACAGGCCCTTTTCCTAACCTCCTCATCCACACTGCAGAGCTTCTGAATGCTGTTTTTCCTTTCTTTTTCAAATTTAAGACTTAAAACAAGATTATTTACCCCAATAAAAAGCCAGAGAAAGGTTTATGGGGAGGATTATCTTGCAACCCCTACATACTAAATCTTTATTTCAGAATCTCTGAAACACCCAGCCCTGGGATATATACCCATAGCCCACGGTGTCCGTCACCTACACCCCTCACCTGGACCATTCAAAGGTTTACACAGATGGGTAGTCCTTAAGAGTGTAGCCACATGCTTTGCTTTTCTCCTTTTAAGCCACTTGTTATTCTGTTTTTGTCTCAATACCAACTTCAGCTTTACTCAACTAATATCTCAGAATCAATTTCTGGACTATTATGATATCTCACTCTGAATCAATAGTGGCATTGAAAAAACTGGGGCTGGTTAATGGGCCTTTTAAAGGGATGTTTTTATATAATTGTAAGAGTCAATTCCACTCACATGTTTCTACCATGCTTGTGGCACTACACACACCGTAACGAGTCACTCCAGCAGGCTCTTTAAGATTCTATGATTGATTTCACCAGAGTGCAGAGAAAACACCATACACAGAGGAAAAAATTAAGAATGTACATCTATGTGTGACTACAGCTGAGACAATTTGGGCTAGAAATACACCACTTACAAAGGAAAGGCCCTGTTATTAGACCAACTATATTAGACCAGCAATGAGCCAGCTCTAAGAAGGCCAGGAAAGGGCAGATTGCTTTTATTTCCCACCCCCAGGAAATTTCTGGACTGATAAAGCAGCTGTGATGACCCAGAGATGCAGCCTTTAAGAGTCTGAACTAAACAAAAAAGCAGGTACATTCAAACACTCAAATAGGATACAAACAATGACGCTCACTACTTGTTGCTTTGCAAACTACAGCTTCCAACTCTTCATTTGAAGCTCATTACTCTACTAGACAAAAAACAAATCTGTGGCCTTACTGTATATATAATTCAGTGCTCTTCATTTCTGGTGAAAAACCAAGGTTCAGAGAAGCTGAACAACCTGCTCAAGGTCACACAACTGTTCGTAGAGCAGAACCCAAGTTTCTCTGCATCCGAAGTTATTTGCCTCTGTACTTACTATGCATTAGTTATGGACTTTTAAAAAGAAAAATAAGGAGCGCCTGGGTGGCTCAGTTGGTTAAGCATCTGACTCTTGATCTTGGCTCAGGTCATGATCTCAGGGTAGTGAGATCAAGCCCTGTGTCAGGCTCTGTGCTCAGCTTGGGATTCTCTCTTTCTCCCTCTGCCCCTCCCCCCTTCCTTTCTAAAAAAATTTAATAAAACGAAAGATGAATACACATGCAACAGATTTGTACCAACTTAAAATTTTTTTAAAGACTCCAAATGCAGAACCATGAATGGGCTATAAAATTTGACTTGAATTCCTTATATAATTTCAACAGCCTCACCTTGCTTAACAGTTAAAACATTAAGTGTTAAACATAAAGTGAGTACTAATCATTACACAGTTATTACACTATAGGGACTATAAACAGCCAGGTGTTTCTAGCATAGGAAGTAAAAATGATAACTCACAAT
Source organism: Zalophus californianus (assembly GCF_009762305.2). Lineage (NCBI taxonomy): Eukaryota > Metazoa > Chordata > Mammalia > Carnivora > Otariidae > Zalophus > Zalophus californianus. The sequence goes on from NC_045602.1 coordinate 93,844,342, forward strand.
GAACTTAGTTCAGAAAGAATGCCATTTGGACCAGTAACATTTTAAAATTAGAACATGGGCTAAGAGATACAAATACCTAAAGGCCTCGGGTAACTAAGCTACTCTTCTAACAGAACAGTGTCAAAAGCACTTTAGGCGTGCTGATGTACAGAGCAGTGTCTTGTCTTTTAATTATAAGGTATGTGCAGACACTTAATACTGTCTTTGAAATATCATACTGTTCACTTTCCCTGGTTGACTGGAAAAGCGTCATGATTTAGTGACAATGTGTGGCACCAGTGTTGTATACAAGACATTTGTAACTCCTGGACCCTGGATGCTTGGCTTTGGGATTTCTGCCATTCAATCAACAAACATTTGTCAAGCCCCTCCTCCCCTGAGGTACTCTATTACCAGCTAAAGATCCAGCTAAATATGGTTCCTGTCCTCCTGGAATTCTCTCTCTAATCAGGGAGCAAGTCACTTAAGCCATTTATCTACAGTGCTGTAAAAATAAGAGATCACACAAGTTAGGGAATGGGTTGATCAATACTTGCCATAGGGAAGGCACTTCAGGAAGTGATTTTTTTTAAAGTTGAAGGTGAGGAGGTCCCTGGAGTGGGTGAGTGGCAGTAGGTCAGAAAGAAAATAGGATACAGGAAAGGATTAAGGGGTAAAATATGGTAAGGACAATTAAGGAGGCCTGTTGTGGATGCTCTATAAATATTTGACAAGAATTAAATCTAGGATAAGATGAATATAATTCCTTTTCATAACCACATACTTCTGCCTTTACCTTGCATGTAATTATTTTTATCATTTTATAATTGTCACACACAAAGCTCTCCTCTTCACTGAAATGATTTTGTAACTTTTAACATTCATTAAACGCTTTGTTTATCAAGAGATCCAAATATCTACTTCCTTTCTTGTCAGCTAATGAGATTTCCAACTCCAATTAGTTTAGCAGCTAAATAATAGTTCCAACAACTTATCTTTTATGTGGTTATTTATAGTAAATTGCTTCATAATTTTCTCTCTGTGCTCTTAGATCTAGCTGTTTTCAGTGGCTCTCCTCTTTCATGTCTTAAAGTATCATGAACCCTCTGGAAGCTGGACTTCTGTAAATTTCATCCCTTTGCTGGAAATCTGGCCAGCCCTCGTTCCCCCCAAAAATGTCTCCTGCATTTAAATAGGGCATATTGTTACACACACACACACACACACACACACACACACACACACACACACACACACACACACACACACACACACACACACACACACACACACACACACACACACACACACACACACACACACACACACACACACACTCCCGCCTGCGTTCCCGGACCTGTCATCATTGAAGCAGTGCAGCTGTCAGGGTGGGATGACAATTTGAAGAGAGACAGGCGAGGAGGCGTGTAGAAGGAAGTACAGAAATTCACAAGGCGTGATTGAGAGTGACAGGCAAGAGAACTCCCACTCTCACTTCTGGGCAAATTCAGTGATGCGGCCGCATCCTCCGGCGGGAGACCTCCAATAAGGGCGATGGGGCACGGTATTTGGTAAACTTTGTCCTCCAGGGCCCACCGGGAGCCTGGGGGGAGGGTCGCGGGCGGACCCGGGCCCAGGGAAACACGGCGGGGGGAGTGGCAAGGAACCGGAGTTAGGGCACCGACGGACCCGTGACCGGGCCCACTCCCCGCCCCCGCCCCGGGTAGGCCATACCTGTCCCGCAGCTGGTGCTGGAGGCGGCCCAGCCTCTCGTAGTAGTCGGGGCTCGCCAGAGGCTCTGATGATGTGGAGGCCGGACGCATGCCGCCGCCGCGCTCGTTCCGCACAGCCAAGGGGCAGCCACCAGGGAGGGGAGCTGGCTGGTTGTCCGAGGCGACGGTCCCACCATGCACCGCGGGTAAACAGGGAGCCAGCCGCCATGCAGGAGGCGGGACCGAGGGCCTCAGGGGCGGGGCGGAGGCGGGGACACCGTGGATGGGCGGGGCCGACGTCGCGGAGGGGCGGGGCGGAGGCGGGGCGTCTTGTGAGGCTGCACTGGCAGTCTCCAAGAGGGTCCAAGAGGGTCGGTGGATCCTCTCTCGGTGCTGGTGGCGGGGTGTCAGGTCGTGTGGGCGCTGTTCCCCGCTTCTCCGCCCCTATTCTGGCGTCTCCCTTTCCCCTAACCCTTCAGAATTCTCACGGGAGAGACCCTGGCCCTCCCAGAGGCAAGGAGCCCCACCGAAGGCCAAGTCAGAAGCCGGTCCTGATTACGCCCCCCGACACCTTGGTAGACCAAGGCTGGAGGATTGGGGGGAGCGCAGCTGGGCTGGAGCAATTTACTTGTTCATTTTTTTGTTGTTAAAGATTTTATTTATTTGACAGAGAGAGACACAGCGAGAGAGGGAACACAAGCCCGGAGAGTGAGAGAGGGAGAAGCAGGCCTCCCGCTGAGCAGGGAGCCCGATATGGGGCTCGAACCCAGGACCCTGGGATCACGACCCGAGCCGAAGGCAGACGCTTAACCACTGAGCCACCCAGGCTCCCATTACTTGTTCATTTTTGACTTTGTCATCAAACTACATTAATTTTCCGAGTTTCATTCTCTACTTCTTCCTACCACCTCTACTTCCCTTCTTCCAGGATTTCTGAGAGCCAGCACTGTGCTAAACTTGTTTTCCTACCACACTTAACAGCAAAACAAAACACCACAAAAAAGACAAAACCCAAAATACTGAGCAACTGCGCTCAGCCCTGACAGTAGAACAACCCCTTGCTTGAAAGTCCGTGCTGACCCAAGGATGTGGTTAATGCTGCAAATGACATTACTGGTTGGTGAAGAGGGAAAAGTTGCTAACTAGCTGCTTATGAAGCAGACATTTGTTTGTGCAGACGTGGCTCTGTGGGCAAAAGCCCTGCAGAATTCTTCAGCAGGGATTCTGGAGCCAGACTGCCTGGGCTGGAGCCTCCTTTTCCTCAGCCCAGCTGTGTGACTGCAGGCAGGTCATCCTCTTGATGCCCAGACTTCCTCTTGTAAAACAGGAGGCTCTTAGCGCAGGACCCACCTATGCCATTGTTATAATTACTAATTAATGTGTGTAATGTTTATAAGAGGGCCCAGCACATAGCATCAGTTTTTATCATCATCATCATCATCATCTTGGAGAATAAGCTTCCCAAAGAAAAACATATTCCAAAACGCACAGAGCAGAAGAAAAGGAACTACAGTAGAGAGTTTCTTTGGTCTCTTATTCTTCACTTGGTTTCTCTTCTCAGCCATTAATTTAACTTATTCTTATGTGCAAGGTGTGACTTCAGGTAGCAAATTGATCATTAGCGAGACAGATGGACCACTTAAAGTTTGGCAATATAAAATTATAATGTTACTCAGCCTGCTCTTTATATTTGCCAGGTCCAGAGTAAGAGTTCTTGAAGGCCTTCGTGCTATCTCTTGAAGTATTAAACAATTATAACTCATGATGACAAGTTGTAGGTAAGCTATGTTCGCTCCTCCTACCTTGACCAATGTGCCTTCATAAGAACCAGGAAAGCCACTGGGGAATTTAGTTCTATGACTTTTTCCCCTACTTACCCTCTTATTTCCCACCTCCGGCTCAGTCCTGCACTGTGAGAGGTTACTACACGGGCAGAGATGTGTGTGTTCCCCACCGCAGTCCACAAGTGCCTGCTCTATCCTGATCCCCACCTTAGCCTCCTCTTGGCCACACATCAAGTCTAATGGTGAGCACACCAGTGATAGTCACCCTTGCAGGAATGATCCAGGAAGGAGGTCTCTACAGGCCTTGGAAAGGAGCCTGGGCCCCTTTCAGCAAAGAATGTCAGCACCATAGGTACCCCAAATGTGTTCTAGAAGGGTGTGTGTGTGTGTGAGCTCCAGGCAAGTCACATGCTGGCCCTGGGACCTCTTGGCCGTGTATGGAGTAGCGTGGCCAGAAAAGGGCCAGAACAGTCTCTATAATATACAGAAGCTGGGGCAGGGGTCCTCTTACCTGGATAGTACTAACGCTATATTTCTTAGTTGTTATAGCAAATCATTACACCAGATTGATGCCACAGTCATGTACAAAAGTTTATTTTGCTGATTTTAGTGCAAACTACATTTTACCCACCACACTGGCAAAAATAATGCATATTTTTAACATATTTTATTTAGGTTCACCTTCACCCAGATAAATTTTTTAAGGGAAAAAAAAATCCCTCAATTAATATAACTAATTATTTTCAGCAAATACACAGAGTAAGCAGATGAAGCAGTCACTTAGCATCTCAAATTTTTATTAGGCCATATTAGGGGAGCCTAAACTTAAATATAAATAAACAATAAATAGATAATTCAAAATAATTATAATTTGCATTTTATAGCTGATTTATTAATGACATATGACAAATCTAGATGCAAGACCTTCTTTATTAACAATAAAACATAGCAAACTAAGTGAATATTTCTAGAGTATTTATGCTAAAATTATGCATTCTAAATGTTGACACTTTTAACAAATGCAGTGTTCTTCACTTTGAATATTTAATTTGCCGGAGTACTGTCTTTTAATATTGTTCTTAAATCCCTTTATATTAGCAGAACTGATTTCTATAAGCAGCTCTGTTTTTACTTATCTGGACTACAGGCCAGCAAGTCTGCCTGGATCGGCAAGGCTTCCCATAAGCTACAGAATGTCTTAGGTGGAAGTTAGAGAGAATCTAGTCACCCCTTTATTTTTTAGAGGAAGAAAAGGATTCGGGGTAGGTAAGGGACTTGGCCAAGGTCACACAGCTGGCAATCTGGGTGATATCAGTGAATTTAGTTCTAAATATGGGTCTCCAGGAGTCCCACTAAACTAACAGTAAAAGAAAGCCAGTGTTTTATCCCTATAGTCATGGATCCTAGGGTGACCCATATGAAGCTGCTGCTTTAGTAAGCTCAAAAAACAGACTGATGATTGGAAAATTGGTTTTAGAAATATGTTGGAACTGGAATTCTACAATTTAAATTTTATACTTTTAAATGCCATTTTAAAAATGGAACCTGTATATTTGAGTCAAAACTGCTTGGATATTATGTTTGTTTGCTAGGGCTGCCATAATAAAGTACCCCACACGGGGTAGCTTAAACAACAAAAATTTATTGTGTCACAGTTCTGGAAGCTGTAAGTCTGAGATCAAGGTGTTGGCAGGACTGGCTCCATCTGAGGGTCATGAGGAAGAATCTGTTTCATGCCTCTCTTCTAGCTTCTGGTGTTTTTTTGGCAATCCTTACCATTCCTTGGCTCATAGATGCATCATCCTGATCTCTCCCTTCATTTTCCCATGGTGTTCTCCCTGTGTGCATGCACGTCTCCAAATGTCTCCATTTATAAGGACACGAGTCATATTGGATTAGGAGCCCACCTTCCTCCAGTATGACTTTATCTTAACTAATTATCATATCTGCAATGACCCTAGTTCCAAATGAGGTCACATTCTGAGGTGCTGGAATTAGGACTTAAATATTTGAATTTGGGGGGGGGGGCAGTGCACAACTAAACCTACAACAAACACAAACATGGAAAAATATTTCATTTTGTGATCACTATACAGAAATATTAGACATTGCATCCTATGTTATTAGAAAATTCAGTTTGTACATAATAAAAAAAAAAGAAAATTCAGTTTGTAAGAAAAGAGGGCCCAAAAGTAGAAGGTAGGAGGAAAAAGAAAAGAAAAGAAAAGGTAGGAGAAAAGATTGTCACATGTATGTGTGTAGGTAACCCCTCCTGTCACTGAGCATTGACACTGGTGTAAATATTTGTTGCCTTATTTAAATGCCATGATGGTCCTTTGAGGGCAATATGAGATTAAGCAACTGGCCTAAGATTAAGTGTATTCTTGGCCAACTAGCAGTAGGGCTAGAATTCAGGCACAGACCTTTTCCAATTCCAAAGCCCTTCCTTTCTTAACTGCCATTCTACATGGCCTTAAAATTCACCGTTTGCTATTCATTGATACCTACTGATATTTTTATTTTCCTGTATGAGATGTGTAAAATATAATGTATGCAGGAAGGTTTTTACATATACATGTGTCATTGTTTGGGGGAATAGTATTCACTGACAGAATGCATTTTTCTACATGCTATGATACAGCATTATGCGTTCACCATTCTGTTCATTTTTCTCTTTGGCACTTCATTTCTCATCCTTTCTAGCAGTTAGATGGGTCTATATGGCCCAGTCTGGCCAATGAAATATGAATGGAAGTGATGCAGCCACTTCTTGGCATAGCCTTCAAATATCCTATAATTTCTTCCCCACTTTCCATTTGTTGACCCACTACATGCAGAGATTCCAATGGAGAACTCTGTGGCTCTGGAAGAAGACAGAATGACTGCAAAGAGCAGAGGATATGACTTGGGCAAGAAATAAGCCTTTATTGTGTTAAGCCATGGATATTTGAGGGTTGTTTGTTTCAGCAGCTGGCATTACTTAGCCTGATTAATACACAAGCATTCCATAGAACAATTACACAAGTGCATTAAAATGCCTTTCCACGACATTCCCAAAGAGGATTTATAGGACTGTCCAGATGGTCAAGGAGATTGCAAACCTGGAACTCTGAGGTTAAGAGTCAATGGTCAATGTCTGAGGAAAATGCATCTAGAGCAGCTCTGTTAAATGAGACTTTCAGCAATAATGGAAAGGTTCTATTCTGTGCTGTCCAATATGATAGCCACTAGCTACATGTGACTATTGAGTCATTACCAGCTAGTGCAAATGAGGAACTGAATTTTTAATTTAATTTAATTTTAATTAATTAAAATTTAATTTTTACGGGACATATGACTACATGGATTACAGGACAGCTACTATGTTGGACAGTGCAGATCTAGAGAAAAAGTGACAAGATGGATAAGCACAGGGGGAGATCATAAGTTATTGGGAGTTAGAAAGGTAGGAACTAGAATGTGAGATGCCATCCTTGGTGGGAGGTGATGGTGGTCAAGAGGGGAGATGTGATCGTTAGTTTTATGTGTCAAGTTTGCTAGGCCATGGTATCCAGTTGTTTGATCAAATACCAGTCTAAATGTCACTGTGAAGGTATTTTTAAGATGTGATTAGTATTTATAAATCAGTAGATTTTGAGTAAAGCAAATTGTCCTCCATAATTGGACAGGCCTCATTCAATCAGTTGAAAGCCTTAAGAGAAAAGACTGAGGTCCCAGAAAAAAGAATCCTGCCTCCAGATTGCCTTTGGATTCAAGACTGCAGCATCAATTTCTGCTGAAATGTCCAGACTGCAGGCCTGCCCTATAGACTTTGGACTTGCTATTGTTTGTTTGTATAAGCCAATTCTTTAAAATATTTCACTCTCTCTCTTTCTCCAGATTATCCATCTATCTACATATCTATCTATCTATTTATCTATCTATCTATCTTACAGGTTCTATTTCTCTGGAGAACCTTGACTAATACAGGAGAGCATGAGGTTACTAAGAGCATTTTGCTCAAAGGCACTTATAACAGATAATTTGAAACATTAAGAATTGAGTGCAAAGTCCAATAAACAAAGTGAAAACATAGATTTCCTCATTTTACTTCATATCGTGTAAGCCAAGCTAATAATATGTGGGTTTCTAAAATACACAAGTTCTGTGAAAGCTAAATAACAGCCAGAAATATAATAACAGAGCAGTTAGTCTCTAGTTAGAGACTTCTTCTTCTTCTCCTTCTCCTTCTTCAAGTAGGCTTCATGCTGGGCATGCAGCCCAGCATAGGGCTTGAACTCAGGACCCTGAGATCAAGACATGAGATGATATCAAGAGTTGGATGCTTAACCAACTGAGCCACCCCAGGTGCCCCTCTAGCTAGAGACTTCTTAAATGAGATGGGTTCACTTTGTCTCACAGCTCTTGCATACCTATGATTTCCATGGAAGTCCTTGAATTTGCTTCCATGAGGTCTTCAGGATTATCCCTTTGTTGACAAAGAGGAATCCTCAGAGGCAGTAGACCTGCAGTGCCAAATCCTTGTATGTATTCTTTTCTCCCTGTAGGCCTGGATGATGGCTTGGTTCTTCCTGGCAGGAACTGCTCTGCCACTGTGGATCGCTGGATGCATGAGCAGCAGCCCTGCATCCCTGTAGGTGCTGATGTCACACGTGAACAATCTTTGAATGCTGTGATTCTCCTCAAAAATCATTTGGTGGATTTCATAATTGTTTGCCACTTGGATACACTTCTCATCAGGGTTCAACAAGTACTCCTAACTAGAAGGATTGGAAACAAAGGGATGCTCTGGGCCTGTTCTTACAACTCACACACAGGTTGAAACCAAAGGGTTTTGCATAATAAATACCATTTAATTTGATGACTATGTGTTTATGTTTATAAGGTGACAGGGCGCCAGGTGAAGAATGTTCTACTTCTCATTGTCTGCAATTATCTATAGCATGTGTCTTTGTAGAAATGTTGACTTCATTCATTCCTGGAGCACTCAGATGGTGGCTGCCACACAGAGCACCCTCCCTGCTCCAGCAAACACTTGCCATCGTGTCCTAGAGAAGTGGTAGAATACAGAGGTTGGGAATTTTGGCTCAGGTGCCCCCTCTGTGTGGTATACTACCACCTCCTCTTACAAGCTATGCAAACTTGGGCAGATTACTTAAACTTGCTGTGCCCCAAATTCTTTAGGCGTGTTGAGAGGATTAAAAGCAGTGAGCTGTGTGATGCACTTAGAATCATGTCTGGTAGAATTAGCCCTCAATAAACATAAGTTAGCCTCACTTCTTCAGAAGGCAAGAAGAATATCCCTTTGGGAGATGGAGAGAGCCATCAGAGGTAAGGGCCCACATTTTGCTTCTTACTATTTGTCTGCCTCTCAAAGGCATTTCCCAAGCTTTCTCTCCATCTTCCTTCTTCAATCCTCACATGCCCACTCAGACAAGTCAAGTCACTTGAACTTATCACCAAGGACCTGGTAGGTGGCGTTCAGTTGGGAATCTCAATCCATGATTCAGGTTCAGCTCTGGCAGTTGGCGGGATCCTCCCACCTCTCAAGAGTAGAAATCAAGGGCACGGGAAGGGGAGCGTAGCACCGAATTTTCAAAAGATCACATACTTTAACATCTGAAGACCTGAGTTCAAATCCTGACCCTGCCTCATACTAGCTGTGTGAACACATTTCTTAAGATCTTGAATGCTTCATTTGGCTCATTTCAAAAATGAGGGTAGTGTTATGTTTTTTTAACAGAGTTACTGTGAAGTGTGAATATGGTATCATTTGAGAAGCACTTAGCACAGTCCTGGCCCATAGAAACCATCCAATAAGCAAATGGTTCCAACAACTCCCTGAGGACAAGGAGCATTCCTAATTTCTTAGGACTTTTAAATGTAACCAAAGAGGATGGCAACCAGTTCATTTCATTAATGGTTGTGTGTGTGCACACACACATGCACCAATAAATATCATCAAGTAGGTAACATTAATGGACTCTTACTTCATTCCTAACTCTTTATAAGTATCACCCCCATTTTCCAGATGAACAATCTGGGGCACATCTAGGGTACACAATCTAACTGAGGCCACATAATTCATAAAAGGATGAGTGGTATTATAACTTACATGAAAGAGCACAGAGCCCAAACTCTCAGCCGCTACGTTCTACTGCTCCTCACAAAGGCAAGTGTTTGTTGGATCAGGGAAACTGAAGCATGAGAGGTAATGCATGACCAGGGTGGGCCGGCCACTGCAGCTTGAGCAGAAGTTGGAGTGGGCCTGTGGAGGTGTGACAGAGGTGTTGCTTCTCCCCAGTGGTAGGTTTTCTCGGGCTGGACTCAAATCTGGAATCTTGGCAGCTATTTAAATAATGCATTGGGAGTATTTTAAAACTGTGTTTCATTACCACAACTCAATTGTAAGACTTCTGCAGGGAGGAAGACTGGCATATATTTCTTTGGTATTCTTCAGCCCAGCTCCAGGATGAGAAACCAGCCCCAAAGATTACCCCAAAATACCAATTGATGGGCAGATGTAGCAACAGGAAGCCATTTTTTAAAATCGCAGTATAGTTCACATATTATAAAATTCACTCCTTTAAAGTGTACAATTCAGTGGTTTTTAGTATATTCACAGAGTTGTGCAACCATCACCACTCTGTAATTCCAGAACATTTTATCACCCCCAAAGGAAACCATATACCCATTAGCAGTTACTCTTCATTCCCCTGGACCTCCAGTCCCTAACAACTGCTCATCTACTTTCTATCCCTACAGATTTACCTATTCTGGAAATTTCATATAAATAGAATTATACAATATGTAGCCTTGTGTCTGAAGAAGCCATTATTTTTTAAATGCAATAAGGTCAGTATGGGAGTTAGCTTCCACATTGACCCTTACATTAGTTTGCTGGGGCTGCCATAACAAAGTACCACAGATGGATGGCTTAAACAACAGAAATTTATTATCATCTTACAGTCTGGAGGCTGAAAGTCCAATATCAAGGTTTCAGCAGGGTTGGTCTCTTCTGAGGCCTCTCTCCTTGGCTTGCAGAAGGCCACGTTCTCCCTGTGTCTTCCTTCAGTCTTCCCTCTGTACTGGCTTATGTCCTAATCTCTTTTTATAAGAACACCAGGTATATTGGATTAGTCCCACCCTAGTGACTTCATTTTAATTTAATTACCTCTTTAAAGAGACTATCTCCAAATAAAGTCACATTCTGAGGTACTGGGGCTTAGGGCTTCAACATATGAATTTGGTGGGGGGGGGGGGCAGACACAACTCAACCTATAGCATTCCCTCAGTGTTCCTTTCTACCCAAGAATTCATGCCCTTATATAGTACCCTCCCACACTGAATCAAGGCTAACTTGTGTGATGGTGGTGACATCCAAGGATAGCTCTCTTTGAGGTAAACCAGCCACCATACTGTGAGGACACCTGAGTAGTCCTTAGGAAGGGGCCATTGGGTGAGTAACTGAAGCTTCCTGCTAACAGCCAGTACCAACTTAACAGCCCTACAAGTGAGTGGGAGTGGATCCTCTGGCCCTGTCTAACCTCCTGATGACCACAGCTCTCGCCAACATCTGACTAGAGAGAACTCATCAGCCAAGCTGCTCTTGAATTCTGGTCCACAGAAACTGTGAGGTAATAAATGATCCTTGTTATTTTAAGCCATTCAGTTTTGGGATTATTTGTTATGTGGTATCAGGTAACTGAAACAGTTGAGGTGATTAGTAGTGGTTGAAGAAGCCAATGACGATTATACACCCACTATCTTCTAGCCACAGAATCATCTTTGGTAATCCTCTATGAGCCTCACATGAGCTCTGCAAAGTGTGTGTTATCATCACTGTTTCATCGAGGCTCAGGGGTTAAGGGCATTGCTGAGGTCTTAAATCTATATGCTTTCCACTGTATCCCTGGTCCCCTACTGTAGAATACCCTCAGCCAGGACTGGTGTTGTGTACACAGTTAACTGCTTGCTATCACTTAGCAGCAATGAGAGTGATCTAAAAGGTGTCTCGTACTTATCTTAGAATTCTACTTTGGAAAAGTCACTCTTTTGCACTCAATGTTTTCTTTTTCTTCCCCCTCATATATTTCTTTACTTTCTTTTCTTGTGTGTGTGTGTGTGTGTGTGTGTGTGTGTGTGTGTGTGTGTGTGTACGTTTTAGTGTTTTCAAAGAAAAATGACTTTTTATTTCCCATGAATCATGACTTGGATGGGTTCAGCTGGGTGATCTGGGTTGCATATTAGGCTGCATTCAACTAGGAGCTCAACTGAGGCTGGAATGTCCAAGGTGGCTTCACTCTTATACCTAGGCTTTGGTATAGCTATTGGCTGAACATCTCTTTCCACATGGTCCTGCATCATTCAGTGGTTTAGCTTCATTCTGCTGTGGCTGGCTTCCAAAAAAAGCTCTCTTATATTTTACTATTTTTAAAGCAATATGTCATGCAAAATTCAACTGAAAATATATAGCATGAAAATATCACCGTCACCAGACACTCCTATTTCTTTTCTCAGATGCACCCAGCTACCACTTTTTAAATCAGACTTCCTGAGTTATTCTGCACACATATGTCTATCTGTATATCTATATAGTTTGATCTATGTAGCTATTATATTATTTAAAATATTGACATTGGTGGCATTTAATGCAGTAACTACTTTTAAAAAATTGGCTTTATAATGTCATAGAGATAGGCATCTTTCCGGTACACCACAGTGTCACCCCACTGTGGCACTACAAGTAGGTCTTTCATCAGACGTGTACACGTGCCATGCTTATGGAAACATGATCCCAGAAGTGCTGCTGACTGATACCTCTGGGGTTTTTGAAACTTGCTTCATTAAGTCATACTTACAGATGTGCTCTACCACTTTAAGGCCCCTTTCCCCAATTTCCATTAGATTTTTTTAATAGCCCACTTCTACTCCATTTTCTTAGAGAAATTATCCCTTCTCGGCTTTAGTGACCTACACCTGAGCCCCACCTTCAATCATTAGCTGTTTCTGTTACTGCTCGAAACTACATAGAGTCAGATCTATTACTTTGTAATAATAGCCTTAGGAGACAAGCATGGCAGAGTCAGTACTGCATTGTTAGTATCCAAGTACATGCTGTTCAACGTTGTATCATCACTGTTTCAAGTGTATACTCCCATATTGAGTAAGATGAAAGACATAATCTAGAGCCAGAAGACTCTAGTTCTAACTCTAGCTCTGCTACTAAGGGGCTTGATCATTTGTTAAATGACCTGCCTTAGTGTGAGTTCCAAATGCACATCTCAAGGCAAGGGTTTCTTTGGCACAATTGGTTTGTTTAGGGGTGATCCCAGGAAGCAGTTGAGAAAGAGGGGGTGCAAGACAGGGAAGGGAAGGAAGCAGATATAAGGTGCCTTAATGAGCAGGTTACCACTATGAACAGCTATAACTCAATTCAATGGGGACATCTCAGCGACTATGTAGAATAGAACAGAATCATCCTGATTGAGGGATGAGGAAGTAGGGTTTTATTATCTACCTACTCCCATAACTCACTGATGGAAAGTTGCTCCTGGTGTTTCCAATCTTCCATGCACTCTCTGAGGCAGCCCCAGGACCAAAGAACACCTTCAGGCAGAGAGATACAGGATGCCCTCGGCTGTACAGAAACTGTGAAGGTCACTTCTAGGGGACCAAGGGAAAATGGATTTGGACAGAATCTGCTCTGTTTGGAAACAGCATATACATTAGCTAAGAACCTAGCCTTTGGCTCCTTGAGGAAGTACCTCATGGTAGGGCAGCAAGTAAGGATTTTTTGAGCACTTACTCTGGGCCTAGGGTGCTTAGCACTTGGGAGTGCAAAAGAAATTTCCATACAGGGCTAAGTGCCTGGGTGGCTCAGTCAGTTAAGCGACCGACTGTTGGTTTACACCCAGGTCATGATCTCACAGTCATGGGATCGAGCCCAGTGTGGGGCTCCACACAGTGTGCTCCAGAGTCTCTCTCCTTCTGCCCCTCCCCTGGCTTGCACTCTTTGTCTCTCATATAAATAAATAAATAAATAATCTTAAAAAAAAAAAGAAATTTCCATACAGGGCTTAGAATGTCAGGCATATACTGAGTGTTTGCCCTGGGTGGGCCTTTAACATACGTGATCCCATCAATTCTAATGTAGTGCAGCAAGTTAAGCATTATTATTCCGAGGCTCAGAAAAGTTGATTTTTTTGTTCAAGATCCCACAGAGAAATAGAGGTCAACCCGTGGTCATCTATGTGACAGATGTCCTCTAAGCTGGCTACAGGGAGCAGGGACACCAGGCTATGGCTGACCTCTGGTTTCTGCTGGCTTGCTGAGAACTAATACATGAGGTTATTAAGGTTATAAGATAAAAGATCAATTTTTTAATAAATTTTTAAAATTTAATATTATTTATTTGAGAGAGAGAGAGCAAGCGAGAGAGACAGAGAGCACAAGCATGAGCAGGGGAAGGGCAGACGGAGAGGGTGAAGCAGACTCCCTGATGAGCAGGGAGCCTGATGTGGGGCTTAATCCTGGGACCCTGGGATCATGGTCTGAGCCGAAGGCAGACGCTTAACCCACTGAGCCTCCTAGGTGTCCCAAAAGATCAATATTTTAAAAAAATCTATTTATTTCTATACACCAGCAACAAGCAGTAAGAAATTGAAATTTTAAAAAATGCTGTTTATAATAACATAAAAAATGAAATACTTAGAGATAAATCTGACAAAAGATGTGGAAGTTTTATACAGTGGAAGCTATGAATATTGCTGAGAGAAATTAAAGAAGATCTAAGTAAATGGAGAGAACCTTGGATCAGGAGGCTCAATATTGTTAAGATGTCAGTTCTCCCCAGATTGATCTATAGATTTGGTGGAATTCCAATCAAAATCCCAGCAGGCTTTTTTTGTAGAAATTGACAAGCTACTTCTAAAATTCATATGGCTGTGCAAAGAATCTAGAATACCCCAAACAACTCTAAAAAAGAAGAAAGTTGGAGAAGACTGATTTCATTTATTACAGGGCTGCAGTAATCTACTACCTTGCTTAAAAAGAAACGGTTCAGCTGCCCCCACATGATTTGGGTAGAAGAACTTGGTGGATGCACTCAGAAACTGGAAGGTGGAGGGGATTGAGCTTGAGCAGGTCTCATCCTGAGCCTAAGTCTTGGGCCAGTTAGTTGGTTGCCTTGTGACAGTAAGAACTCCAGTGCATTCAAGAAAATGACTTTTTTACTTGCTGGTTATATATTTGCTGATTTTCTGGGTTTTGTTGTAAGATTGGGAAAAACACTCTCTCCAGCTCTATACATCACCAAGCAGAAACTGTAACTCAATGGAATGAATTTTAAATAAAAGGGAGAAGGGATGAAATGATTCAGTGGTCTAGAAGTGACTGTGAAATGAAAAGAGGGCCTCAGGCCAACTGGATGTTGAAAGATTGTCAGAAAGCCCTAGAGCACAACGTCAAGGTTCTCTATCACTTCTCCATTTTCAACACCACATGGGATTCCTTCTCCAACATTCCCTAAATTACTTACCTTGTATATTTCAAGGCTGATTCTCTCTACAGCAATAAATTTCTAATTAACATGTTGGAAATTGTGACATCATCTTTGAGCAATAAAAGGATAGAAAGGGAAAGAATAATCTGCTATCACAGTAGAAGAGGAATACTAAGAGTTCCTGTGACTTCCCAAATCTCAGAAAATGCACCCTGCATTCCAAGAGTAAGAGAATAATTTGACCTCATGTTATTTTCATTAAGATATTCAGCTACATCTCTAGAATATTTTGGCCACATCATTCACAAAAATGATTACCTCCTGTAGACAAGGTCAATGTCATTGTGTTTTACAGAAGCATCAGATAAGAATTCCCTCATCACAAAACCACAGAAATATTTAAGGTTTACTTAAGCAACTTTACAGAGAAAACGTAATAGAGCTTCTTTCACATTAACTTATCAACTATTTAATTCCATAACCTCTTTAGGTCCTAAAATTTTTATAATTCAATAATTGGTCCATATTATCTTATTTCACTTTTTATTAGGTGTTTCATATTTGCCTTGCCTCAGTGTTAATAACTTTAAGGATAGCAAAATATTCCATCTCATTAATGAGTCTTGGGAATTTGAGAACAAGAAATTTTGAAAAGATCTAAAAAATAAATCTGGAAGATATTCCCTGTAGAAATGATGAAACTGTGACCCCCAGAGAAGCAGAAATAGTAGACACTGTCAGTTCCTGTTCTTACATCTATTGTCGCATGATAAATGATTTTTTATTACCTGTCATGGTTCTGTGGGTTGATTGGGCTCAGGTGGGTGATTCTTGCTTGGAGTCTGTATCAGTCAGGGCTCTCCAAAGAAACAGAACCGTTTATATAATATGTAAATACTTATATATCATATATTTATATATGTAATTGGTTTTATAATTCATATAATTTATAAATATTATATAATATCAAAATAATACATTATATAAATTAATATAAATAATTCTAGTTATAATAATCATAATAATTATATAAATTGTATTACATAATATGTTATATAATTACATTATATAAGAAAATATATAAATATAATTATATTATACAATTATTATAATATATAATATAATCATAATAATATAATGTATTTCTATATAAATAAATATAAACATAAATATAAATTAATTATATAATTTATAATATAATTTATATATTGTATACTTACATATCTATACTTTTTAAAATCTGTTTTTTTAAGGAATTTAGGCAGGAATTGGTACAGCAGTCTTGAGGCAGAATTTCTTCTCTTCAGTTTTCTCTTAAGGCCTTCATGATTGGGTGAGGCCCACCCACATATTTGAGGATAATCTCCTTTTATAAAGTTGACTCATTTTAGATGTTGACTATATCTACAAAATACCTCACAGCAACATCTGGATTAGTGTTAGATTAAAGTGTTAGATTAACTGAGTACGATAGCCTAGCCAAGTTGACGCATTAAATCCATCCATCATATGGCCTCTCATATGGTTACAATTATATGTCTTCTCAAGGCTCCCATTGGGCTGGATGCCCAAGATGAGTCACTCCTATGGTGGTTGGTGCTGGCCATCAGCGGGAAGCTCAGCTCAGGCTCTTGACCATGCCAACCTGATCCCTCTCCATTGGTTTGGAATTCTCTCTGCATGGCATGGTAGCTGGGTTCTGAGAGGGAGTAACCTCGGAGCCAGCATTCCAAGAAATAGGAAACAGAGGCTGCTAGGCCTGGAGCCAGTACAGTGTTACTTCCACTATGTTCTATTGGTCAAAGCAGTCATGGGCTCACTCAAATTCAAGATGGTGGAGATATAGATTCCATCTTTTTATGCAAGAGTGGCAAGGCCACACTATCGAATGTATGGGCTGGGAGGTTTAGTTGTGGGTATTTTTGGAAAATATAATGACACTCATCATTTCCCTGTACACTGGCCAGCCAGCCAACTACCAGCACCAGCAACTCTTTGCTTCAGGGCTTTCTCCAGGGGCCAAGAGTCCGCTGTGCTTCTTGGGAGACAGGTCTGCAGCTATGGGAAATTCATACCTACACCCTGCAGTTCTCAACCAATAACTGACAAGAGTTGGATATTACAATTCCCTTGCTTCCCAGAGCTCCTCCAGTAGGATTAAGTTCCAGTTGCAGACAACGGTAACCTGCTTGATAATTCCCTCTTTATTGTTGCCTTCCTTTCACTGTTTCTCTTCCCTACTTTCCCAACTGTGTTGCTTCCTGAGATCACCTCCTGAAATATTTACTTGCCCTCTAATCTTTGTCTCAAGATCAGCTTCTGGGAGAATCCAACTAAAGTTATATAATTTGTCCAAGGTCAGAGCCTAAACTAGGGGCTAAGCTGACTCCCAGTCAAGAGTACTTCCCATATACGTTATATTCTGAAAGAGTTTCAGAGTAATCAAGAGCTTGACTTTATCGAGTGATGGGGGGAGGGCTCACAAAAGAAAAACTTGAAGTGTATATTAGCTATATTAAACAGATGTTGCTTGGAGGGAGCCCTGGACTGAGTCAAGGAATGTGGGTTCTCACATGTTCTGTGCCATGAATATGTTGTATAACTTTCCCAAGCATGAACAGGAAAGACTAAATTCCCATTCCACAGTCACACCTCCAGCATTCCTGTAAGACTCAAACGGATGACGACTGCAAAAGCAGTATCAGGAAGAAAAACAAGCAAATGAAAGGAACAATTTAATTTTTCTCAATTTTGATGACTCATTCAACAAAATATTATGTATTAAATTTTCTTGCAAGCCTTGATCCACATTCTACATATTAGAAGTAGACAATTACCCAATCCATCATTCCACACTGTCTGGATAATCAGGTTATGTTGAAAGCTTCTGCTTCTAAAACAAAGTCTTCAGATACAATTTTTAGCAGACAGTTGCTACTGGGATAGAAAGTGATCTCTCCATCCGAACAACAAATATTCCTATCATTGCAGAACATACATAGGCATGAACTGCCTATTTCTCCACTGGTTTATTTAAAAAAGAAAAGTCCACGTATTATGCTTCCCCCCACCACTAGCTTCTTTAGGATTTATGAAATTCACCTAGCTCTGTGTGGGTGTGTTGAGTTTTTGATACCTATCTCTTTGTGTGTTAGTGAGTAGGATGGAAAAATACAGAGAACAGATTAATAGGAGAGAGATATCTCAAGAATGGTCTTGGGCACAAGTAATAATATAGATACTGTTCCATGATAAAACGTAATGACAGGGTCAGGATGTACGTAGTTATTGGCTTACTAAATTGATCACTCTTTTCTGGGTGAAAAGGTAAGATGTAATTTAGGTGCTAATAATTTAGAATTTACTTGGTTTGACATGTATTTTTATGTTATATTTTTTAAGGGAAATAATTTGATTCGGTCTACAGTTTGTTTAGAAAAGTTTACTTTCCAACTTGAGTAAATCCACAAATGCTGGAACTGGCCTTCCCTTCTTACACACGAGCCTTTGCTTCTGCTAAGGTGGGAAAAGACTTAATTTGGGAGTTACATTTCTCTCAAAGATGAATTTCAAACTGGATATTTTAAAAAAGATATGTTGGTTGACAGATTCATATCTACATTAACCCCTCCAGAGCAGGGGATGCTCTTTCTTTTGTTTATTGTTCTGCTGGTGTGTTACATCTTGAAAGCTGAGAACTAATTAGCCTCCTCTGTGTCACTAGGACAACTTTTTATGAGCACTTGCTTCTTCACTGTATGGAATCAAATACTAGGAACTTTCATTTATTTGGTATATTCATTTTTTAAAGATCCACCTAATAGACATAGGGAAAGGGGGGAAAAAAACCCTAGGAAATAAAATCAGTTTCTAAGACGTTAGAGTGAAACGCATAGATTTATTTTTTAAAAGAAAGCCTCAAATTAAGGATTGAATTAAAAAAAAACACTTTTATTTTCCTTTCTTGACATCTACAGTATGCAAAAGGCAAGAAAGCCTCTTTGAGTTGGGGGAAAAGTTGTCCTTTGAAATGACTTCAGTGGTAGGATTTCATCTGTATTTCAAACGCATTAATTTCACACCGTCCACAGTAGGTAATGATGCGCAGATTCGGGTCAAATTCACCGTCCGGAAAAACTGCAAATTAAGATAGTGTTGATTGATCCGCTGCCGGCTGTCTTAATCATCGTGATCAAAATCCAAATATTAAGAAAAGGGGCCCGGAGGGATGCCTTTGGGCTTTTGACAAACCCTTGACCAAACTCGGAAGCCCAGCCTGCGCTTTTCCTAATCTTTTTCTAGGCAAGAGGCCCCATCAGCCCGCGTGGGGCTCGCACTGTTTCTCGAGAGTGCTTCCACACCCCCACCCCCAAACCCAGACACACCCCGACCCCGCGAACGGGTCTGGGCTGTCAAAACACGCGGCGGCGTGCTGAGTCCCAGTAACTTGCATGACGATTAATGAGCGGCTTGATAATTTAATATCGCGTGTGATTAAATTATAAGGCGTGGGGGAGGGGAGCTCTGAGCTCCCTCGCCCGCCAGGGCCGACGCCGCGGAGCCTCCGGGTCTCGGCTGAGTGCGAACCGCGCTCTCCCTTCGTTCAGTGCCAGGCAGGCTCCGCAAGCGGCGCGTCCGCGCCTTCCCAAGGTCAGTGGGCCTCGGGAGGGGAGGGCGGCGGGGTGGGGGCTTTGGGGGAAAGGTAGCTCAAAGAGCCGAAGAGGGAGGTACGGCGGGTCTGAGCAGAAGAGCTGGGAGAGCGGCCGGCTGTTCTCCCGGCAAAGGCGCGGAGGGGTCGGGCGATGGCCCCATGCAAGGGAAGATCTCTTTCTTAAATCCCCTGTCCCTCTGCCACAGAGGTTTAGGGAGTCCTTGGGACCCCGAGACCACTGGGAAGAGGGGGCGCGGGGCCTGGCCCAGCCGGGTCTGCGCCCGGCCCCCGCCCCCCGCGCGTGGACTTGGAGAGGGTTTCCCTGCAGGCGAGGAGGTGGTAGCCGGGTTGAGTCCCCAAAGCCCCTCTCCTCCCCAGCCGCGGACCCCAGCCCTGTCCCGTGCCGGGCGGTGTCCACGCCAACCTAGGTTTAGGCACGTCGGGAGGAGAGAGGGAGTATAAAGTCACGCAAGAGCCTCAAGTCTCGGGAAAGCGGACAGACGCTGACAGTGTCGGGGGTTCCCAGCTTGATTTATTGGGGAGGAGGCGCGGGAATCCGATCTAAGCCCCTTTGAGGTTACTGGAGGGACTCCTTGCTGTCATTCCCTTCTCCTTAAAGGATCACGGGCAGGCTCGGGCGTGGCCACCCTTTCCTCTGTAAGTGCGAGCACAGGTTTGGAGGCGAACGCCCCGCGTGCGCCGGCGTGGGTAAAGGGGCCGGCTGCCCGCACAGTCCCCGCAGCCACGACGCAGTTCTTCCGCGAGGGAAGTGGGTGGCTGCTCTAGCTGCAATGCAGAGCGCGCAGTGTACGCGGAGGACAGCAGTATTGGAGGGAGAAGCCCCTCGGTGGGCCAGACGGAGCGCTGCCTCTTCGTGGTCGCATCCAAGGGCTTCACATTCAGTACAGGGAGGGCAGGCCCTCGAGAGACGAGGATGGCCCCGAGAAGACCCTAAGGAAACCACCCCGGGCTGTTCAGACGCCGAGCAGGAGGGTGAGAAATGAAAACGCCGGTCAGGGCTCCGGAGGGTGGGTGTCCAAGCCATGCCCCGGGCCGGCAGGAGGACCGGTGCTGGCTGGATTTTCGGCCAGGCAATGAACTCTGGAGGGGATGCCGCAGGCTGAACCCAGGCTACCTGCCGCCCTTCAACTAGAGAGGGCCGGGGAGAGCTCCAGAAATGGCGCTTCTGGTGTCCGGTGCTTTGGGGTCCAGGAGCGGTGGCAGAACCTCCCTCCAAGAAAGGGATAGAAGCTTCCTAGGCCCGGTTCCTCGGATATGCAGAATCACAATCCTTCTTTGGCTTCTTTAAAAATTTGGAAGTATCTCCAAGCAAGGGGGAAAATCAGTAGCAACTAAATAAACTTGTAAACAAAGGTCATAGTATGGGGGATATATATTATATATTTACATATATATAATATATGCATGTGTAATATATGTATATATAATATATAATATAGATTATATATATATATAAAACATCCAAAGATACTATGAAAATGAACCTGCCTGAGCAGAAACAAACCACAAATCTGTTCAAGGAGGCTTAGTGTGAAATACCCCAAATTAGCAATGGGTGTAGGTAGGCTGTACCTACAAACCCAGGATATTCGGAACATACAAAATGTCCCTTAGGAAGAAAAGTTTGAAGGGTGCGATGGGGTGGGGTGGAGGAAACACACCCAGAAGCCTTCTTTCGTCCTTGGCCTGCATGTGTCTTTGGAAGTGCCTGTATCCTCGGTGGCTTTGTTCTGGCGCAACTCCTTTTTGTCCAGGCCCGAAGGCTCTGAGGAGGAGGCCACCCCTTCAAGGTGTCTGAGTAATAAGTAAAAAGGTTTCAGAGTCAAGGCTGCTGCCTGCAACTGCCTCTGTATCTGGGAATCATTCTGCAGAGAGGTAACCCAGGACATCACAGTGTGCACATTGGCCCTGGCCCTCAGCGTACTGACTCATCCCAAAGTCAGACAGGAGATTGTGGACTGCCGCTTTTGACCCTTTTCTTAAAACATTCCTTAAGTTTGCTCCTCCTCTGTGCCTTTCTCAGACACAAGCTGCACCCCTTTATCTGGTTTCCACCCAAAACAGTGGCTGGGCCCACGGAGGACAATTTGAAAGCTCAGGGCCAACTTCATCCTCCAAAAAGTGCCACCTAAGGTGTAAATAACAGACGCCTCGTGGACACAATACCTTTCTCAGGAATTAAATTTGGGTTCCAGAAATCGGACTGGGAGAGTCTAGACAGAAGCATGTCCTTGCAAGGAGGGGCTCCACGTTCACAACAGGAACGTGTCGTGACGAGGGGCGCCAAGCTAGGTTTTATTTCCCCGATTATTGTCAATCTGTAGTCTGACTGAAGGACGCTAGGATACCTTGAAGGCGAGGGCCGGCTCCAATTTCTAACTCCCAAAGTTGCTAAAGAAGGAAGAGTTCGTTTTCTTTCATCCACAAGATCACTCCTAAGGATGTCGGACACCTGCAAAATGACGTCGAAATCGGTGGCGCATGGGGTGGCATTGTTCATTCAACCTGCCAAGACGCGAATGGTGCTGCCTTTTTCCTGCCTCCGGAGGGCGAGTTCGCGCATTGATTTCACCCCTCGCTCTCAGCCCTGCTGCCGAACACCATTTAGGCCAAGATCGGGTATAATGGGAAACACTATCAGCAGACAATTACCCTTTCAGAGGATTCACTTCTCCTCACAGACACTGTTATTTGAGAAATAGGATCATTTGATTTCATATTGCACTAAATAACACCCAGCCGGTTCAAATTGCCAGCTTCTTAAAAACCGCCCATTGGAATAAATTGCAGCGGCCTCTTTTGCTTTTCAGGGCAACATGATGGGCACCGGGCAGAACTTGTAAAAATAACTACAAAGCCAGCCCCGAGCTGCCGCTATTGGTGGGAACAGCTATGCCACCCCGCAGGCAAAGGCATTTAGCCACCCGGTTTCCTGCCACCTCCCCCTCCGCCCGCCAACTCAGAGATGGTTCAACCACTTGGCTTTGGGATTAAAATGAACAGCACTAGCCGCCCGGAGAAAGCGCTTCGGGACACCCCAAGAGTTAGTGATAAGCAGAGAGAGGTGGGCGGGTGCTCGAGGCACAGATTTCCGTGGGTGCCGCCGCGCTGCCTGCAGGGCTTTGGCATTTGGAGACAGCCGAGGGTCTGGGGTTCGCAGTCAGGGTGTGCGCCCTTCAGGTTCGTGGGTCTTGGGATCCCACCTGGAGCGTGCCACTGTCGCCGCGCCCTACTACCCGTGCGCGCTGCAGACCTGCGGGCCGCCGCTCCACCCCGCCCCCCCCCACCCCGCCGGCTGACCTCAGCACCTGCGCCAAGCCGGGAGCTGTGGCTCAAAGGGTCCGACTGGGGACAGAAACAGGAGGGAGCCTCACTGTGGCTTCAGCGAGGAGTCCAGAGGGAGAGAAAGAGGGAGAGGGAGAAAGGTAGAGGGACGAGCCTCGAGTTCGTTGCACACCCGCCGCCAGAGACATTTCAGAAAGAATTAAGCTTTTTGAAATCAGCCGTAAGCTGTGGTTTAATAGACACTCTGTTCAACTGGATGACAATTGTTCTGCTTGATGGGGGCGTTCCACCTCCCCCTTTTATGTAAAACAATATTTGACTCTTTGGTGCTTGTTTTATTTGTGCCAAGGGGCTGGGTGAATTTAAGACGGCCGGGGCCTTGGCGAATCTGTCTTTTGAAGTCTTTATTACATTTGTGCTAGTGTACTTTACGAAGGCCGAATTAGATTCTCCCTCAGGTAAATTAAAGGCCGTATCCCGGGGCCTCACCTGTGCACCCCGATTCTGGGCCTGAGCTGGAAGGCCCCTTTAGTGGATCTCGAGCCCCGGAGGGAGTTAGTTTGGGCCTTTGGGAACTGGGTTGGAGCCTTTTCCCTTCCCTGGCACTGGGAGGAGCCAGGGAGCAGGGGTTGTGGGCATGCGTCCAGGAGGAAGGTTACAGGCGCGTAGAGAAACTAAATTCTTCTTGCTGGGTTTGGCGCAGACATTAACTCGGGGCCGTTTCTGGGGTTGAGGAGAGGGCGCGGGCGTCCGCCCTAGATGGGGTGATGAAAGTCTGGCGTGCCCTCGCCCTCCACTTGGCCTTGCCCTGCGGAGCCTGAGCCGCCCCACCCTTTAGCGTTTCGTCCCTTTCAGTCTTCTCCCCAGCAAATAAAACCACAGCCCCCGAGCCCCGAGTGTGCTTACCCACACCAAACCCTGGGCCGGGTTGTGCCTCGGGTCTTTGAAAAGCTGCCCTCTCGGCCTAGGACGAGGCCGCGATGCGCAGTTTCCCAGCCTCCAGCTCTAGCCCTGCGCGTCTGGATCCAAGGCAGGCCTGGGGCTGCCTACCCGAGCCCAGGGA
The DNA here is from genome assembly GCF_009762305.2 of Zalophus californianus. Taxonomy (NCBI): domain Eukaryota; kingdom Metazoa; phylum Chordata; class Mammalia; order Carnivora; family Otariidae; genus Zalophus; species Zalophus californianus. The sequence goes on from NC_045602.1 coordinate 93,868,340, forward strand.
GAGCCCCGGCGCCTGCTCCATCCAGATCCCTACCCCAAGGCCCTGGCGTCCCCACACCGCGCCGCTCTCTGCTACAGCCCCTCGCACTCAGGGAGTTCTCTCCCCAACTTCCCACTCCCTCCCGGTGGGGGCGCAGCCAAGGAACCCTTTTCTTGTTAAACGCCAAGCCCAAACGCCGCAGCTTTTCGAGGAGGCAGGAACGGGGTGATTAAATTCGGAGGAGCCGGAAAACACTTCTTACCCGGCTCCAATCTTCTCTGCAGGCGAGAATGGAACCGCAGAGCTACGGATGGAGCCGCCGCGCCTCGGTCATCGCGACTCTGACGCGGTGCCGGAACCCTAGAGCAGACGGAGGCCGCTACCGCAGCTGGCTGCGCCTTGGGACCCCCAAAGGGGACTCTCGGGACCGCGCGGGTGGGCCTTTCCTCCTTACGCCTCTCTCTCACTCTCCGACCAGAGCCGGGGCAGCGCGTTCAAGGTCGGCCTCCAGCACTGAGTAGGGGAGCCTTGTGTTCGCCCTGGCCTGGGAGCCCTAGGTGAGGGCGGCGAGAACCAGCTGTCGCAGCTCCTGTAGGCTTCGGCCTCGGGCCCTGGCCGTGGCTAGAATGTCATCCCCTTTGCTCACTATTCCCACCCCCATCCCAGAACTCGACTCGGCAGTGCAGGCCCCCGCGCCACCCTCCCTCGCCCGCTCTCCCTCCACGTCGCCGCGTTTACCAGCGCGTTTTGTTCCCCTGTCGGATTCCCGGCCGAGGGGCAGTTACCGTGCTCTCCTTCGATGGACGCTAATCAAGTAATTTCCCCATCCCAGCCCCATCAAATTGCTCTTTAGCTGTTGAACCGCGGAGTTTTGCTCGCCTTTTCACATGCTAATCACACCCATTCAGCGGCTCTCGGCGGGGCTGTTTGTCGCTGGATAAATCTCCTTGTTTGCCGGCTGCATGATTAATTGATATTGTTGTCTGGCTTTTGTGGGGGCCGCGAGGAGCTGAAAGGCGGCGCGTCGTGACTGCGCCGGGGGCCGCTGGCGACATCATCGGGCTGCCGAGGTCCCGGCGAGGTCGAGCCGGGGCTGATGACATTATGCGCCCGATTTGGTTTTCCTTATTAAAAGGATGATGAAAGACTCAGAGACCCCAGTTTTACAACCCACCACCGGGGCTTGGAAACCGCGCAGAGTTTAAGCCACAAGCGCAGACAAAGCCCGGGCGTTTGCTCAATTCTGAGAAGAGAGTGGGTGTCACTTCTTCACGCACGAGACGGTTAAATCGCATTTCGGCCTACCCGGGATTTCCATAGGAGTTGAACACGAGCCCGCAGCGTTGTGGTTTGTTTTTTCAAACAAAGTTGTTTTTGTTTTTGTTTTTGGAGGGTGGGGAGGCGTTGCAAAGATGGGTCAAAACCCTTAAAAGATAAGTAAAGGGATGCCAGACATCAGGAGACCTTACAGGTTGCGGTCAAGGAAAGCAGCGCAAAGGCGCTTCCAAGCCTGACCCAGGTTTGCCAAGGGCTCGGTGTTTAGACCGAATCGCGGGCCACGAAGGAGCCAGGCACTAACGCTCGGCTCTCGGGATCACCAAGGCCGGCGACCGCCTGCAGGCCAATGAATTTGCCATCACCCGTCCCTCCTCTTTGCTGTAGTTTTCCGCCGCCCGCAGGTGTACAGTCAAACCAACAAATTCCTCTGCCCTCCGCACCCCTCCCTCCCCTGCGTCCTGGGGTTTTATCCTCTACCGACATCCCTGAAAACTTGGAGATTCAATTAAATAATTCCAGTTACGCGGTGCTCCTACCGCCTGCTTATCGCAAATATTTCCTTTTTCGAGTTCTTAAAAAAAAGAGAGAGAGAAGAAAAGAAACTGTCGCCTTCGCTTTCACAGCGCGCGGGGTAATTGATAGGCGCCATCGGAGGTCAGAATTTGCATAAGAATTAAGAGCAGTAAATTAATTTAATATTCCATGCACATCTCCAATTATTTCTGGAGACCTTTGTCTCCGCGGCTGCCAGAGAGGGGATTCAGCTGCTCTTCAGCCAAACAACATCTGTGCGCTTAATAATTTGATAAACAGCTCATACAAATAGTTTCTGAATTATCTGGCAGCCCAATGACTATTCAGTTTGGAAACGTTTTGGCAGGGTCTCCCAGCGTCCTCCGAGGGCCTCAGGCGTCCGCCCAGACAAATGTCTTCTTATCTTTTAAACATCAGCAGACGACAATGTGTACAATGAGTCATTATCATTAAGTAATAACCCTACCCCTTAAAAAAAGAAAAGAAAAGAAAAGAAAAACGCCTGGGTCATCACGGTGTCGGCAGGTCGTGTATCAAAGACCCTGAGATTAGTAGACCTGTTGGGGAGGGGGTACTCAGTGAAGAACTAATTGCCTGAAGGGAAGAAGACTTGGGTGTTGGGGAGGGCTTGAGGTAGGGGGCTGCCTTCTTTAATATCATGGATTGAAATTGACTGCACCTATGTATGCAAATATCTACTGGAAGGGGAACATGGTAGGTGGGTGAGAGGGGACCGACTTTTCATTGGATTGCCTTTTGTACCTTTTGATTTTTCCCTTCATGCAGGTATTATTTATTCCAAAAATAAATACAGAAAAGACAAATTGAATTACCAAAAGCAGAGGTGAATTATTTTGGCTGCCTATAGTCCTTAACTGACTTCTCCCCATTCCTCTGTCCTACCTTCCCCCCACCCCAGCCAGTGCCTCCCACTCCCATTCTGATACCAACTTCCCACAAAGCACAAGTAGGTCAGCCAAAATATTGAGTTGGCCTCAGTTTGGAAGGAAGCACTTGTACAATGATGCCCTACTGTTGTCAATACAGACCTGAATTTAGACACTTTTCCTTTGCCATTCCTGTCTCTACACTGAAGATTTCATGGCTGCGATTATGTTCGTTTATCTTTCTGCCACCCATAGCAGAACCCTATTCTTGACATTAAGTCTAGAAAAGAACCATTTGATCTTGAATGAGACTTAGACTGCTCTAATTTTTGCAACCTGTGTATTGCAGCTCTTTTGACTAAAGTCTGTTTACCCTGGAATTGTTCTGCTCCGACTTCACTGTAACAGGATGTTCGACTGGGATCCTTATCTCTGGCTATACATTCCTACATGTTTGATGTATACACCTCACCCACTCAAAATGTTTTCTATTTCCTACACTGCTGACAATCTAAGTACTTGAAGCCACTGAAAAGTACCCTGAAGTTCTGAGTAGTGTCCAAGCAGCAATAAGATCGAGCTTTGTCCTTGTACTCTAATGAGCCTGGGGTAGCAGTGAGCTTTAAATACAGGCAAGTCCCTCAGACTACAGGTCTAAATATACAACTTTACAATGAATACAATGCTTGCCTGGCTCAACTGAAGAATTACTTTTCCAGAAAACAAGTCATTGTGTCACAAGAATACAACAACAGCATTTCAACCAAGCACATTCATTTCTATTTTTTAAAAAAACATTTTCTTCTTGCATTTCATTAGGTTTTTTTGCTGGGTCTTGCAAACTTTAAAAGCATACAAATCGTCTCTGTTATTTATGATTAGGGGTCTCTGTCTGCATCTTTTTATTAATTTCTGACTTTGATTCAGAATTCCAGTCAGCAGAGTGATTTGAAAACATTTCTTTTCTTAAATGGAACATTATCAATTCAATTGGGAACCATTCTAATTTTAAACACCAACATATTCAGTTTCTTAATCTGCAGCTCTGATGTTACTCATTTTTATGCACACAACCTATCCCCTTTGGCAGTAGTTTGTTTATGCTTGATATTTATCTTCTTTACATTTGACTATTTTTCAAGGCAGTAGATGGGCAGAAAATGGCTATTAAACAATAAGGTAGGAAACTCTGATTATGTTTTTGCCTATGTAAGTAAAGCCACAGACCACTGAAATTTTGAGGCTGTCTTTCTTTCTCTTTCCTTCCTTCTTTCTTTCTTTCTTTCCTTCTTTCTTCTTCTCCTTCTCCTCTTTATTCTGCTTCTTCTTCTTCTTCTTCTTCTTCTTCTTCTTCTTCTTCTTCTTCTTCTTCTCCTTGTTCTTCTTCGTCTTCTTCTTCTTCTTCAACTAATGAGCCCTCTCCAGAAAAGCCTTCTGGACACCATTAAAGCTGATGAATTTGGAAGGATTATCTTGATAAATGCTTGGCTTCTTGGTGATTAGACACACATTTTCAGCACAGTTTGCTAAATGAGACTGAGGTCTGCATTTGGAGGGAGGTTTGCTGAACATAACCAGAAATTGTTGGCGCAAATAATCTAGAGTATCACTTTACTTTGTAGAGTTCAAATCAAAGGTAACTGCTACTCACGTACACTTGCAGTAAAAGTATGGAAATACAGTATTAGGTGATAGTCAGTAACTTAAATGACACATACCATGGGTATTTCCAACCAAATAGTAAAAGAAATAAACCTTCTCTCTTGTGAAAAGTTACAGAATGGACAAGGAGCACAATAATGATTTTAAAGTTACTATCTTCATCAAGGATAAAAATACTTTTTTTTTTTTAATTTGAGGGAAAAGAACAGTGCAGAGCCATTAAAAAATTTTTCCCAATAAACAAATTATTTCAATTCATTTGAAAGAATGAATGATTCTGATTTCCCTTAAGGAAAAAAAAGGCCATTTCTACATATGTGGCCAGCTTAGACCCAAATCCATGAAAAAACTGAGCTTGAAAAATATAGGTTAGCATGTAAAAGTTATGAACAGGATTCACTTAGATAATCCTGTCTCCTCTCCTTCTCTTCAATTTTAATATCTAAATAAGCTGAGCTGGGTGCTGATACTGAGTTCAAAAGAAAAGAGCTTTGGCACTTATCAGCCTGTGGATAATTGCAAGCCACAAAACAAGTCCTGATTCCTCAAAGATGACTGTAAAATGTCTCTGATCATTGTGGATGTCAGTTGGCTCCATGGTTCTTTCCTCTCTTTCCGCTCCCTGCAAGAGTCATGATTACAATCGACAGGTTGAGCTTCACTTAACTCTAAGGACACCATTCACACCATAGTCATTGTAGATGTGTATATTTTTTTATGACACTGTTCAGGGGTTTGGCTGTAAACTAAAGTCGAGGAAGACGGCCATTATTATTTCTTTTCTTTTCTTTTTTCTTTTTTTACAAATCTATACCAAGGGGCAACATGGGTTAAGTGTGAGCGTGGCTGGCTCTGCTTGAGAGGGTCATAGACAGTGGGGACTGTGGACTCCCTGTGCCATTTGCTTTGGCCAGAAAGTTCAATCCAGTAGCCTAGTGTAGACTGAACTTGAGAGGGATTCCAAGGACTTATTCTGCTTTGCTGACTCTGTGGGGCGAGGAAATGGATCCTGCAGAATATCAGATTCATAAGCATGACATTTGAGACCTGCCACAGTCTGGTTGGAATCAATGTCAGGGTAGAAGGAAAAAAAAATGGTGGGCAGAGGCTATGGTCCTATTTGTCCACTAACTGGCTGTACACACTGGGACAATCACCTAATCTCCCTGTGTCAGGGAATCTTGTCTGCCCCTTCTCACCACCAATTTATTCTCTTCTTGCTAGGCACATGCCTGTCCAGCTGAACTACATTTCCCAGCCTCCCTTGCAGTTGTATAAACCCACCTGCCTAAGTTCTTATCAGTGGACTGCAAGCAGAAGTGATGGGAGTAATTGTCATCTCATACTTGCACCTTCCAGTTCCTTCTTGCTAGCTGGGAACGATGCTAATGGAAGCCACATGTGGAGGATGACAAAGCTCCCCCAGTGACCTGGGTTCACAAGATGACTCCCTGGGGCAGAGTCTGTACTTTCACCCTGGACTGTTACAAGAAGAGAAATAAATGTCTATTTTGTTTGAAACACTGCATATTGGGCGCCTGGGTGGCTCAGTTGGTTAAGCGACTGCCTTCGGCTCAGGTCATGATCCTGGAGTCCTGGGATCGAGTCCCGCATCAGGCTCCCTGCTCAGCAGTGAGTCTGCTTCTCCCTCGGACCCTCCCCCCTCTCATGCTCTCTCTCTATCTAATTTAAAAAAAAAAAAAAGAAACACTGCATATTTTGGTTCACTTTGTTACAGCACTTACCCAAAGTAATCCACATTCCGGCTTTATTTTTCTTAAATGTAAAACTGTATCTTAGTTTGGGTTTCCCCCAAAGCAAGCAGTTTATTGGGAAGTGATCTGAGGAAATGCCAGTTGAGGAGTGGGGTTGACAGACAAGAAAGGGAAGCCATTAAAGTGCACTTTAAAGCAAATTACCATTGTGGGCAACTGGGATTTAATTCTATCAAGGTGACTCTGGGATGCAGTATAGAATGCTTGCTTTAGAGTAAGTCCACCTGAGCTGGAGTATTTATACACCAACTCCCATCAATTGTTAGCAGAGGGTTACTTTTCAAAGGCATTATTTCCCCAGCACTTCTGGCCTGTTGCATAGGCAGAGTGGGCTTCAGGGACCAAAAAAAAAAAAAAAAAGGCACCAAGGCAATGCAACGCAGGTGCATTGAGCTGGTGGGCACTGAAATTTAAGGGCAAAGGTCTACTGATAAGATACTGACCACATTTGCTACAGAGGGCATTGGTGAATAGTCTTGAAGCTCCCCTTCCTACATTAAAGTTATCTGGATTCAGTTTATCTATCTGTTCTTCTAGGTGCTAATCTGAAATCCCTGCTCTAGCCAGATTGGTTTACTTGATTTAGGGCTCACCAAATATCATGAGCATTTATTTTCCTTTTATTTGTGCCATACTTTCCCAGGAATGCATCTCATCAATGATATACTCCCCTTTATCTTCACTGCTTGACCAACAACTCTGGAACTTAGTGGCTTAAAACTACAACAATTTATTATTTTTCACAATTCCATGAGTTAGGAATTTGGGCAGGACTTGCTAGGCACTTCTCCTCCATGGAGTGTCAGCTGGGCCTATTCATGTGGAACCACCACGATGGCCTCTTACCTTCAAGGGCCTCTCCTTGTGCACCCACTAATCATTCAGTAGCCCAGCCAGAACCTCCCTACAAGATGGTATCTGGTCTCCATGAGGGAAGAAGTGGAAGCTGCTAGTCCTTTTAAGGCCTGTGCACCCATAAGTCTCAAAATATCATTTCCATCTCATTCTATTGGTTAGAGCAGGTCACAGGGTCTGCTCAGGTCAAGGGGGGCATTAGACTTCTCCTCTTGGTGGGAGGAGCTGCATGTGTGTAAAGGCATGGGAGGGACTGTCAGTGGACTGATTAGGATACTGTTCATCATGCCTACCCACCCCTTGTGCACTTACACAAATCCCCAAGACATACTCCTATCCTCCCTTGTATAGAAAGCCTTTGCTGTCACATTAGTCTACTGGGGTCTTGTAGCCCCATCTGAACTCTGTAGCCACCTCTTATTATACACATTTCTTATTTTGTCCTTAGTCACTTGTTGTCTTGTAACACTTTGCTGCTACATATTATTGGCTCTTTGAGGGCAGAAAATGCATGTTAGATTTCCCAGAACACACTTTGTGCAGTGTGTATCTGTTCAAAAACAAAGGAAGGGGCATAGAAGTAAGGGCTGGGTGGAAGGAGTGACCAGCATGCATATACTCCTGGGCTAAGATCTAGATCAGTAGAACTCATTTCTAGTAGATTTATCTGGAGCCCTCAACTGTATGTTTTGAAAATCAAATAATTCTGAAATCCTTTGAGCCTAAGTGAGGCTTAGGGAGGCACACATATCCACATGCGGGAATGGCCATGCTTGTGACTGGAATGGATCACCTGGAAGGCTTGCCCTTCCCAAACACTACTTCTCTGTCATGATGATTCCCTTGTGTCAAACTTTGCCCTCTTTTAGAATGCAAGTACTACCTGATGGAGGTGGAGTGGGAAGGAGAGGGGTGGGAATTTGAATCTCTTAGTGATAAATTAACTGATAAGAGAAGTGTTTCTTTCTCTCTCAACAGAAGAAACTGGGGCAACTCCAATGTGCTGGAAGATTAGTGCTCACTGAGGCTGAATGAAGGAGAATGAGGAGGAGAGGTCCTGATGCACAAGTGGTCTCCTTTATTTTCAGCCAGGCCAGTTGTCCAAGAGACATTCAAAATAATGCATTGCCCCAGGCGTTAGAAGGTGGCTAGCTTTCTCATGGACAACAGGAAAAAACAGAAACATGAGCCAAGGGAAGATTCCAGAATCCTTGCACATGTTTTTGTGGGTCTGCAGTCAGCAAATGGACATCTCTTCAGTCTCTGGGATTCAGTCTCCTACACTGTGACTAGGCCCTTTGTCACTAGGTCTCCAAAGGCAGAATAAGCCTGTGGGGAAACCTGGCCTATGATGTCCACGAGAAGTGAATTAAGAGTTGTTGTTTTCTTTTAACAGACTCACTAAGGGAAGATCAACAGACAACTGGGATGACTATGAGTGCAAAAGACTGACAAGGATTCCTCTGTTGCTCCTAGTGACAAGTGGGGGTATTTCTATAGCTCCCTGAACATGTTCTCCCTGTAACCTCCACTCTACTTTTTTATTAAATGCCCTGAATTGCCCTTTTGGATCAAAACTTTCTTTAACATGTCAGTCAAAGTAGCCTTGCTTCAGCTCACCTCATGGCTAAAGATATCAGATGTGTAAAAGATGATGGGTTAGACACATTTTCATCACTAGCAGCTCTTTGTGCACTGAAGTTAGCTAGCATCAGAAAATGTACTTTACTGCGCTCTTGGAAATGTGTAATGGATGTTGGCTCTAGGAGAGGCAAAATAGAGCATGGATTCTGCCACGGGTCACGCTTGGGTTTAAATTCTCCTTCTGTCACTGCACTTGTGACTTTGAGCACATTTGAATTCTTATTTAGATATGTGAAAAGTTTTCCTCATCTGGAAAATGAGAATAGCAATACCTAAGTCATGGGGTTGTTATATTCAATAAATAAATATGTGCTAGGTTTTTAGAAAGTTCCCTGAAACAAAGTTATATTTAATAAATGACTTTTAAAGCAAGGTTCTTTTTTTTTTCTTCTCTTGGAAGCCTGTACCTCCCATTCCCCTTCTCACATTTTATCCATTCTGCCCCCCATCCGCATCCCCTTCTACCAGTTTGTTCCCTGTGTTTATGGATCTATTCCTGCTTTTTGTTTGTTTGTTAGATTTTGCATATAACTAAAATCGTAAGGTATTTGTCTCTGTTTCTGATTTATTTCTCTTAGCATAATACCCTCTAGGCTATCCATTTTGTCACAAATGACAAAATTTCTCTTTTATGACTCGGTAATATTCATTTTATATATATATGTATATATATAAATATATATATAATTATATATCTCACATGTTCTTTATCCATTCATGTATGGCTGGACACTTGGGTTGCTTCTATATCTTGGCTATCGTAAATAATGCCACAATAAACACAGAAGGGCACATAACTTTTTGAATTGGTATTTTTATTTTCTTTGGGTAAATAACCAGTAGTGGAATCAATGGGTCACATGGTATTTCTATTTTTAATATTTTGAGGAACCTCCATTTCCCACAGTGGCTGCACCAAGTTACACTCTCACCAAGAGTACATGAGGGTTCCCTTTTCTCCACATCATCTCCAACACTTGATATTTCAAGCTTCTCTTTTTGTTAGTTATGATCTGATCATTTTACCATATCACCGTGCTTGCATACTCTGTGTATGCATTTTCCATTGACTATCAGAAATTTACAAAGGCATGAATCCTTAAGATGGAGAAGAAAACCAGAGGATCCAGGACTACTAGCCATCCCATTACTTGAAGAGAATCTTTTGGTTCCAGTTCAGGGGATTCATAAAGAAGACGAGGTATATAGCAGCGAGGTATTCTTTTTGATGGTTGAAATAATAGATATATTATATCTATTATTAATATATATAACCAATATAACCAGTTGGTTATAAAAATTAGCAGAAACCTCTGGCTGGAGCTCTTCCTTCTGCTCTGAACATTCAACTCCAGATTGCCCATTGACAGGGAACTCCTAATGCTTTATTGTTACAATCTCTTATAAGTGTGCAAAGAAACCCTTCCCTTTTGGATGGCCTCTAGTTATTGAGAGTCATCCTTTTTGGCATTTGCTGAATCCCAAAAGCATTGAGACTTGCTCCTCAGATGGGAGACTTGGTAAACAGTCCTGCTTGTTCCATCTTTATCCCTTGACCAAACTTCTCCATATGCAATCATGTCAAAAAAAAAAAAAAAAAAAAAGCAAGAGTAATCCTTCCTATCATCTTCTCATCTTCCAAAAGCTATTTGTTGGTTGATGACACTACGGAATTTGCAGTGTCAAATACTTGGTGGAGCAAACATCTTTCCATTGACTCTTTAATTGGGCTGAAGCACCCTGATGAGGGGTCTTTATTTAGCCTTTTCAGTGAGTTATTTGTCAGGAAGCTAGGGCCCAGGGATTTCAGAAAGAACAGAAAGAACTCAGTAACTTTCTAAGACTCTGCTCCAAAATCGAAAGGAGGAAAAAAAATGTCTGGAGAAATTAAAGATAAATACCAGACAAATCTGGGAAATTGCTGGGAATGAATGTACTTACAGATGTCACCTTTCTGAAGGCAGTTAGATTCTTGAGTTTCATTTCCATTATAGTTTGTGCCCATTGCCAAGGATGTATTCTTCCAGGAAAAGTAAAGGCAAATTTCTTGGCATTTGCTTTATATCCCCTCACTGGAAAACACATTGAAGAGCCATTCCTGATGGCAACTGGAGATGTAAATGAAATGGTCTCCTTTTAGTATTTGGTTGAGATGGCCCAAGTGTTTGGCAGTCATTAAAACTTCCCCAAGCAGCATTTATAATATTAAACCAAAGTTGTCAATCGGCAACATCATTAAAGCTCTGTCAGTAGTCACCATTGGAAGGGAAATGGAAATCAAGGTGCATCAGAATGTACTCAGTTCCAAACCAGGGCTTCAGCTCCACTTTTTGGGGCAGAGGATAGATTCCAGAGTCTCTTTACTGAGTTTTTAATCGAGTTGCTATTCCACTCTTTCTTTTATGGAGCCATAGAAGTGTCTGTAATGAAAGATTAAAATGGTCCTGTGCAGTGGTTTGCAGTGGCTATGCCCAAATAAAATATGACAGCTCTCTCGTAGGGCCTATGTGTAAGCAGAGGGAGCTTGGTAACAAGCCGCATTATGCTCTGCCACGCATACTGATTGCAAATTGTGTGGGTTCTCCTCGATGCCATAAAAAAAGAGAAAAGGTGTGTGTGTGTATGTGTGTGTGTGTGAAAGAGAGAGAGAGATTTTTTTTCCCAACTGATTATGAACCTCATGCACAGCAAGCAACGGAGAAACCACGTTCAAATTTCCTGTAGCAGAGGACATACACACACACTACTTACACACTGACAGGCTAATGGCTACTTTCCCAAAGAGTGGTTAGAAAGAAGTAGTAAATGGGACTGTGTGGCTGCCGCGAGAAGACCCGGGCAAAGATCAAGATACCCAGCAACATATCGGATAACACATAATTGGCGGGTCACAGCCAAATGAGTGTAGTCATGCATCGCTGGGCAGGCCTTTGCCGGTGATAAAGACACTTGTAAACAATTCAGTCCCAGAACATGGCAATAATATGTTGATCCGGCGTGTAATGAGGTGTCCCTGGAATCAATAAGCAGTCCTGGAGAGCAGGGAGCAAGGGCAGTGGCTGTCTTTTTGATGACCTTTCCTCACCACCGAGGACCCCATCTCCCCTGAAGAGGACTTTTCTCATTTTGCAGCCAGCTCCGAGTGTCAGAACTTCCATTCGCAGCCGGCAAATGAACAGCCAGGCCCTGCATGCTAATGAAGTCTGGGCTATTTTGCACCTTTTCATCCGCACATTATGCTCTTGACTCTGGAGAAGGTGGGAATTAGGCCGGACCCCGGTGTCAGACTGCCTGATGGCTCGGCTCCGGAAAACTGGTAATTGAAGCTGATGACTGATGCGAGGGAGGCCTGAATTTGGAAATAAACAGTTTCAAGCACTGCATGTCATTTCTAGAGAGACTGCTGCGAGAATGGAAATGAGCTCTGTTTCTTGAATCTAATGCAGTTTCTCAGCGGGAAAAACACCGTCTTTTAGACAACAATGCCAGTCATTAAGATTTAAATGTTCTGGCGATAATAGAAGAACTGGCCTCCCTGTTCACAAACAGCACTTATGTAAATGTATTTCAACACCCAGATCTACATTTAATCCACGCCCAAGAAGATAACTGTGTCGGAAAGCGGAAGCAAATGCAATTCTTAGTCTATAAATATCATACATAAGGAGAGAGAGGAAAACAGTAAAATTGTTTGCCGACATGTCACGGAGCCCGGCCTGTCAGCGCCGGCGGGAACGGCGACTCCCTGTCGGAACAATGAGAAGACATCGGGAAGTGTCCAATAAAACACCAGGAAGCCACACTTTTACTGGTTCTTTGTGCACTGCTGCATTTCCTTCCAGATGCCCTTCTAGCCTTTCATGTCGAAGTGGCCCAAATATTCCCCAGCTTAGATGCAGAATCTGTATTTGGAGAGTGGATCCCTACGCTCAGGGTTGCAATAGAAGCCCAAATCTGGACCCATTCGCTTGTAATCTTTTAAAAGAAGTTCCTTCGTCGGGTATTTATTTCATTTTCTCATCCCATCCCTGGGCTGTCACAAAACCCCAGAGCAAACATGACATACTCTTTCATCCCCTCTCCCCAGTCCGCCCAGATTAATTGGACATTGTGTTGCTCATGCAAAAAGAAAAGCTCGAAACCGACACACAGCCTTTTGCGTTTTAAGAGGCTTTAAAAATCATTTTTTACTAGCATCCCTCCAGCCCAGTTCTTCCTGTGCAGGTGAGACACCTTCAGGGAAAAAATTATGAGCCTGGAGAAGAGGAGAATGAGGCCAGGGGTATTTATTATGGCAGGCCAGAGTGATTCATGAATAACCATCGGTTTGCTCTTTTCCTAATTCTCTTTCCTACCAGAAGTGAGATTTCGATACTTCAGGCCTTTTTCAATTTAATGGTGACATACAGGATTCTCACAGGCAGGCTTTGGTTTGTTAGCAACATCAAGGATATCAGTACAACTTGAGAGAAACCGAAGATGGCTGGGGTGTTATTGTCACTTCAGTTTAAAGGTAGCAAACCTATCTCACAAAGGATCAACACTGAATTATTTCAACATTTCAAAAATATAGATAAGCAATGCATTTCTAATAGCATACTTGGGGATACTAGATAGATCAATGAATATTCAGCAATCCTTTGCATGAAATATATGAAACTCAATGAGAAAAAGGATAAATCCTGAAAACACACACATACGGGCACACCTACCCCTCACTGTGACAATGTCCCTGTATCTCGTGGGGTCTCCCACAACATAATGGCTAAAAAAGAGGGAGAAAATTGGGGTCACTAAAATGGGATAATGATAACTGCAAGGCTTTCTGTGCATGGTGTACATGTACACCGGGAATTCAATATTTATACAGTGATTCTTTCTTTGGCCAGGATGGCGTTGATTTTTTGAAAAGCTTTTATGTGTATTTCCTCACTGGACTCTCATCACAAACCTCTGGCACAAAGGCTTATTTTATTAACATGTAAGAAAAGGGAGCTAAGAGGCATGAGATGATTTTTCTAGGATCACACAGCAGAGTAGTAAAGCCAGGATTGGAACTTTTGTTTTAAACATTTGCCACATTGTTCGTTTCTCTAAGCCCATGCTCCCCTGTGTCGACACCATCAGTAAAGGCAGTTAGGTAGTATTCAGCTATTTCTACTTTTATTGTTCATGAGCTCTACCTCTTCTGTTGCTGTTATGAGAATGAAATTGTTCTGATGCGGAAGCAGGATGTGCAAGTCCAATTGTCCTGAGGAAGAATAGCCAAGAGGAAGATTTTTTGCCAGTCTTTAGCGGCCAACTGGAGGTGACTGCTATAGTGAAAGCATCCTTTTGTGTGGAAAGTGTTGCCTGGATAAAAAAAGCAGTGATTCAGCATAGATTAAGGGTCACGATCATGGGGTTGGCTTTGGTTCAAATCCTGGCTCCACCACCATCTCAGTAATAACATAAAAGCAGAGTGGGTCAAATCTCATTCATGTGATAGGAATTCCAGAAGGAGGTAGTCCAGGGTGTCTAGGGTGGAAGAGAACAGGCCTTTGATCCAATATCAACAGGATATTGACACGATCAATATCCCACGTTCTTATTGTCTCCCTGTTCTACCTTTTTTGGTGCTTCATTTCCATCTCAGGATTGCCTCAGGGGTATGTCATGGCTGTACAGCTTGAGTCATCTCATCTTAAGGGAGAAAAAGGGAGGAGAGCAAAACAAGGAGTCAGATGGGCACTGCCCTTTCAGGGAGCTTCACAGGAAACACCTCTACCCCTCAACTGCATCTATAGCTCATCCGTAGAGCTTTCACATGGCTATTTCTACCTACAAAGAAGGCTGGAAAGGGGAGATTTGAAGCTGACAAGTTGCTGCTCCCTCCACAGTCTGGGTTCTCTTACTGAGGAAGAAGAGAACAGATACTGTGTAATTAATGAGAAGAAGAGTTTGCTGCCACCAGCACTTACTAGATGTATGAATACAAGCTAGTTCAGTTGACTTACCTGCCACTTGGGAAAAAATAGTGGCTCCTTCCTCACTACCATACCAGGGCGGGGGGCTTGTGAGAATAAAGTGAAATATTTTGCATGAAGTACCCATTGCAGTCTTAGGCACATAAATATTAAGATATGGTGATCTAAGAAATAAGGTATGCAAATATGCTCAGCTTTACTAGAGATCATGGAAATGCAAATTAAAACCTCAACAGGATGTTATTTTTCTCTCCTTTCCAATTGGCAAAAATTAAAATGAACAATAATGTACACTGTTGGCAAGTTTATGGGGAAATGGGAACTCGTAAACTACTAGGGAGATAACTGGAACAATGGTTTTGGAGGGCAATTTGGCAGCAGTCCTCCTTGGAATCCACCCTGGGGAAATATTTGTGCAAATGTATAAGGAGACCTGTCTGACAATGATCATTGAAGTACTGTTTGTAATAGCAAAAAAATGAAAACAAAAAATCCAAAAAACAAAGAAACAACAAAAACTGAACACAGCCAAAAGAGGAATGTTTAATTGAATAGTAGTGCATCCATACCATGACTCACTATGCAGAAAATTCAGAAGAAAGAGGAAGATCTGTGTGTATGTAGTGACAAGGAAAGAGAAAAGGGAAGAAATATGAAGACCTTGTTAAGTGAAAATAGTAAGTTACAGGATGACATGTAGAATATGATGTCATATCTTTAACTCATGCTGTACTCCAAATATTTCGTTTCTGTTTCTCTCTCTCTGTCTCTATATATATACTACACATATGTATATTGGTGTGTATAGGCATACATAAGCATACATATGTAGATACTTGTAATTGTATAGCTAATTGTCTAGAAAGGAATGCACCCAACATTGATCACTTCTTGACTTGGAAAAGGGAAATGGTCAAAGAAACTATCTTTAGCCTCGTCTGTAATGATTTGCTTAAATGATTTTTTGGGGGGATACCGTATACTTTATTGATGGTACATGACAAGGTAGGGGCTCCCAAGCCCCTTCCTTCTTCAAGGGGTCTGGGATAGAAACTGTGGAGGTCAAGAGATTCTCAGTGTGTTGGGGGATGAGTTGAGGCAAGGACTCCCCAGCTGCTGAGGGCCTCTGTCTTCCTCTTGCTCTTGCTGGGGCTGGTGGTCCAGAGGGCTC
Source organism: Zalophus californianus (assembly GCF_009762305.2). NCBI lineage: Eukaryota > Metazoa > Chordata > Mammalia > Carnivora > Otariidae > Zalophus > Zalophus californianus. The sequence goes on from NC_045602.1 coordinate 93,884,091, forward strand.
TCTTACTCCTTGGAGGCCTTGTGGACCATAAGATCCACATAGCACCATATAGCACCATCCGGTTGCTATAACCAAATTTATTGTCATACCAGGAAATGAGGTGGACAAAGTGGTCATTGAGAGCAATGCTAGTCCCAACATTGAAGGAGGAAGAGTGGGTGTCACTGTTAAAGTCGCAGGAGACAACCTGGTTCTCAGTGTAGCCCTGAATGCCCTCGAGGGACCCTCTGGTGCCTGCTTCACCACCTTCTTGATGCTGCCATATTTGGCAGCTTTTTCCAGGTGGCAGGTCAGATCCATGACTGACACATTGAGGGTGGGGACACAGAAGGCCATAACAGTGAGCTTCCCATTCACCTCAGGGATGACCTTGCCTAAAACCTTGGCAGTGCCAGTAGAAGTAGGGATGATGCTCTGGGCAGCCCCCCAGCCATCACGCCATTTCTGGGTGGCAGCAATTGCATGAACTGTGGTCATGAGTCCCTCCACGATGCTGAGGTTGTCATGGATGACCTTGGCCAGAGGGGCCAAGCAGTTGGTGGTGCAGGAGGCATTGCTGACAATCTTGAGGGAGTTGCCATACTTTTCACAGTTCATGCCCATCACAAACATGGCGGCATCAGCAGAATGGGCAGATATGATGACCTTGTTGGCTCCACCCTTCAAGTGAGCCCCAGCCTTCTCCATGGTGGTGAAGACCCCAGTGGACTCCACAACATACTCAGCACCAGAATCAGCCCCGTTTGATGGGGAGATCTCACTCCTGGAAGATAGAGATGGGCTTTCCATTGATGACAAGTTTCCCTTTCTCAGACTTGATTGTGCTGTGGAATTCACCGTGGGTGGAATCATACTGGACCATGTAGACCATGTAGTTGGGATCAATGAAGGGGTCATTGATGGTGACAATATCCACTCTGCCAGAGTGAAAGGCAGACCTGGTGACCACGTGCCCAATAAGGCCAAATCCATTTACTCTGAACTTCACCATCATGTTTTGGGACACGGCTGGCACTACACCAGAAGATGTGGCTGTCTGTCGAACAGGGAGGAGCAGAAAGCCATGATTTTTTTAAATATACATTTTTATTGTAATATTGTTGGGAGGCAATTTTCCACAGGTCTTGTATTTATACTTCATGTCTTGTGAGCAGAGGCACCAACAGCTTTTGTTCCAGACTATCTGTTTAAAGATGTCTTAGGGGAAGACAGGAATGGTCTCTCTCTGAGACAAGGCTAGGTTTGTCTGCTGGTCGATGTAGTAAAGATAATATCCCCCTCTGGGACAAAGATTGAGCAGTTTGCTTGCAGCCACTTTAAAAGACTGAGATTTCCTAATCCTAGGGTCCCTCAGGTCTGCTGCAAACCCAGTGTGTATGCCGCATCCACCTGGGCTCACCTCCATGTCACCCCCATGGTACTTAGGGGTCAAAGGGAACTGATGCAAACATGAAGCCCATGATTTCTGAGAGCAATAAAGTCCTTTGTCTCTGACCTCGGAGTCTCATATCTTCCACTGGCATCCATGAGATTGTGGCAGGCTAAAATGTCAGCATGTTCACAGTGCAATGTAAATATTGAATAAGTAGACTCACACGTGTAACCAGCACCAGATCCAGAAAAAGACCATTACTAGCATCACAGAAATCTCCTTGATGTACCCTTCAGTCAATACCCTCCCAAGGGTAACACACTTTCATCTAACAGCAATACTCTTTTGTGTACATTTCTTGTAACATTATGTTTATAAGATTTATTCACTCATATTGTTACAGGTAGTTCATCATAATCATTGCTGTGTCAGTAAACCACAATTTACGTACCTATTTACTGGTGATGGAAATTTATATCATTTCTAGTTTTTTACTATGTGATTATTTTATACCAGTTTTATTGAGATATAATTGACATACACCACTATATAAGTTTAAGGTGTGCTGCATAATGGTTTGAGTTACGTGTATTGTGAAATAATTACCTCAATAAATTTAGTTAGCATCCATCATCTTACACAGATACAATAAAAAGAAATGGCAAAAAAATTTGTTTTCCTTGTGATGAAAACTCTTAGGATTTACTCTGTTGACAGCTTTCTCATATACCTTATAGCAGCATTAGCTGTGCCATCATGTTGTATGTTATATCCTTAATACTTATTTATCTTGGGAACCTGGGTGGCTCAGTTCGTTAAGCGACTGCCTTTGGCTCGGGTCATGATCTCAGGGTCCTGGGATCGAGCCCCGCATCGGGCTCCCTGCTCCGCGGGAAGCCTGCTTCTCCCTCTCCTACTCCCCCTGCTTGTGTTCCCTCTCTCGCTGTCTTCTCTCTCTGTCAAATAAATAAATAAAATCTTTAAAAAAAACCTTATTTATCTTATAACTAAAAGTTTGTACCTTTTAACCACCTTCCCGAATTCCCCCAATTACTTCTTTTTTCTAAAGGAGAGCATTTTTATATATTGCTTGTATGATTTTCATTGTGGAAATTTTCAAACACGCACACAAGTGAAAAAAATAATATAATGATCCTCTATACACCCACAGCCCAGCTTTAACAAATATTAACTTCTGACATTTTATGATAATTAAATTAAAATTACAGTTTAATAATATTTAAAAAGGAATCAGCCTTTTGATTCCCTGAATTACTTTCAAGATGAAAGCATCTCCATGATGAAAAAATAATACCAAGTCACTCTCATAGTCATGCCTTTAAGTACATTTATATGTAGCTGACATCCAAATTTATTTCTCTGGCCAAAAGCCCTCTGATGACATTCAGATTCATATATCCATCTGTCTCCTTCATATATCTATCTCTGCTTGGATTGTCATTTTAGGTCTGGCTCCTCAGAAGCAGACCTTAGATGAGGGTTTGTGTATATGATCTACAAGGGGCCACTCTTAGGAGAAACTAGTAAGGCAATGGGGGAAGCAGGATAAGGACAGAGCAGGCGAGGAAACCAAGCAAGGGATGATACCAGGCAAAGTTCTGCAGAAGGTGGCTTCAGCTTGGTTCCTACAGAGGTGCTCTGGAGTGTGAGTTATGGCTTTAAGTCTGTTCCAGTGCAAGAAATGGGAGCTGGGCTATTATATTCTTGCACTCTTCAGTCATTGTCCACGGTGGCTTTGGGGGTGGGGACACAAACTCCCAAGCACTTCCAGCTTGTCGGTGGAGCACCAGCAGGGTCTGCTTCTGAGTCTATTAGACAGCTCAGACTAAATATGTCCAAAACTTCTGACTCCCCTCCCCCAATTCCCATCCCCCAACTCCATCCTTCTAGTTACTTACACAGAGCTCCTTGGAGTCATCCTTGACTCTTTCTGTCACACCCCCATCAATATATCAAGGAATCAGGTTGGCTCTATGTTGAAAATATATCCCTCATCACATTCACTGCTACCCTGTTAAGCCACCATCGTGTCTCACTGGAACTGCTGCAAGAGCTTCTTAGTTTGTCTCACGGTGCCTATGCTTCAACCTACCCCACCCATCTCTTCTCAGCAAAGCAGCTCCCTTCAGCTAATGGCTGTTCCTGGGGAGGGACTCAACAGTAAGTCCTAAGTAGGCACCTGCCATACACCATACAGTGAGTGCCTCAGTCATAAAGGGGGACTCTGGATGGTCTTACAGCATCCACCATAGAATGCCCCTTGTTCTCTGAGATGTACTTGCTGTCAATTCACCCCTTCAGGATTCTCCTTGTTTTTACCTGGGGAAAAGGTAATTTTAAGAGGAAAGTTAGTCAGATGAACCTGCTGCTCCAGCTATCTTGGGACTGCAGTTGATACTCATTTTTTCCCCTCCCTTGCTTTCCATTCTTGATTTCTCTCAGTCTCAGCCAGCACCTCCCATGGCCTCAGTGGCTTACCTGATGGGGTGGCCCAGGAGGAGGCATCTCTGGAGAATCTGAGCCTCTAGTCTCTATGCCCTTTGCAGACTGTTGCTGCTCTTGTCTATTTACCATCAAAACTGGTCAGGGAAAGGCTAAGATGCGCCCAGTGTGTCACCTGGGTACCCCACATGTTCCTCCCTACCCCACTATATAACAGCAACCCCGCATCTTCCTGATCAGGATCAGTTACCTTGCCAGGATGGTGACCCATCTCCTGGCTTGCTAGTCTTTTGGCATGAGGATCCTGAAGTTGGTGTTCGTATCTTAAAGTTCAGTAGGACACTTGCATCCCCTGGTGGAGTGTTCCCCTTCTTGGGAACCAGAATGTCTAGAACCACAGAACCTAGAATTACAGAGATAGAAGTACAGATTCTCCAAGTAAATCACCGGAAGTGATGGTGTATGGGGCCACTTCTATGTTCAGTAAAGACCTATTGATTTCACCTATTGGAAACATAGTACCACATAATGGTCATTACTTAGGATATTTGCCACATTCTGGAGGACAGAGACTCATTCTTGCATAATGTTATTTCTCAGCTGGCACATTGGTTGTGCCTTGAAAGTGTCATTTAGCTACTCTGTCACGTTGCCAGTTTCTTTGTGGTAGTGAATGTAATAGAACCAGTAGACATGTGACTACTGGTGGACCACCTTTGCTGTAAGTAGGTCTTCTGGTCCAATGTGACATAATGAGGGATCTTGTGTTGGTGGATCAAATACTCTGTAAGCCCTATAAGAGTGCTCCTGAGGACAGGACAAGCAAACTCATACTTGGAATGTATGTTGTTTTGGTCAAGATGAATGGTCACTCCTTCCAGAGGAGAAGAGGTCTAGCGTAATTAACTATCAATACTATCAAGTAGCAGGTTGGTCTCCTTGAGGAATGGTACCATGATAGGACCATTGGTCTCTGTGGTTGGCATATTGGACATTCAGTAGCAGCATTAGCCAGGGTGAGAGAGAGCCCATTCTGTTGAGCCCATGCATAACCCCCAAACCTGCCATCATTCCCTATCAGTTCACATACTTATTTTGCCAGCACTGGAATAGTTGATGATGCAGGAATGCTGAGCCATTTTGTTTATTGGATCTTTAGTAAAAGATCTTTTCTGTGATGGACATTAACATGAAATAGGGAAAACATTATATTTCATACTTACTTCAATATGTCCATTCACATGCCCCTATCTCAGAAGACCCACCCATGTGGTTCAGGTATTAGCTTATGGAGAGAAACTGGTGGTGGATGGCATGGAATGGCCACTAGCTTATGTCATTACCTGTCCCTCTTGACCTTTCATTCCTCATCCTGGATCTGCTTTGTCCATCTTAGGAGGAATTACTGTTGGGCCCACCCTTCCTGAGTCTCATAGAACCCAGTTTATGGCAGGCTATTCTGGCTGCAGAGTCACTTGCTTCTTCATTTATCAGGTTTTCAATCTTTGCCTGCCCCAGAAAAGATTGCTAATAGCAATTTTCCTCCAATCTTTTTTTTTTATTGCAGTAAAATACACAAACCATAAAGTTAACCATCTTAACCATTTTTAACTGTACAATTCAGTGGTAATAACTACATTCATATTGTTGGGCAACCATTACCACCATCCATCTCCAGAACTCTTTTCATCCTGCAGAACTGAAACTCTGTGCCCATTAAACAGTAACTCCCCATTCTCCCCTCTCCCTGACCCTGGCAACCACCATTCTACTATATGTCTCTGTGAATTTGACTACTCTGTGTACCTCATGGAAGTGGAATCATACAACATCTGTCCTTTAGTGTCTGTCTTATTTCACTTAACATAATGTGCTCAAGCTTCATCTGTATTGCAGCATATGTCAGAATTCTTTTCCTTTTTAAGACCAAATAATATTCCATTGTACGTACATACCACATTTCGAGGAGCAGGGGTTTTTTGGATGGTGTAAAATTCTGTACTGCTGACTTATTCTAGAACTCTAGAGTTTATATTGTGATTCATTTACTGAAACTTACATAAACTTCACTGACATCTTTTCCCATTACATATACCTCTAATATGACCAGGTCTGCTATATTGTGTGGCCCAAGTAGCAGGCCTGATCTGCTGCAGAGACCTTTTTTGCTCTGAGCCCCATTAAAGCGGGCAGCCTTTTGTGTCACTCAGTAAATGGGTTGGAGAAGTTTCTGGGTTTACCAGGCATTGTGTAAGATGCAATAATTTGTTCTTTCCCTTGAAGGGGATGTTCTGTCATGCTTCAGACCACTAAAAACTTCACTGTTGGATGGGTTCCTGAACAGGGTTTATTTCACATTGTCTGGAGCACATATATTGTACCACTTGTTGCTGATTTGGTCCTATTAACTTAGTCATTGATACATGGACCAGTGTGATGCTCTTCAGGATGTCTAGCCCGTTGAAGTCTCTATGGGCCTTAGAGCACGTAGTCCATAGGTTTAAGGGAGGGAGAGTTTACATAGCCTTGGGCCAAGCCTGCAAATGCATACTGTTGTCCATCTTGAGTACATACAAACTGCTCTGGTTCTCATTCCTGACAAGTAATGGAAATGAAAACATCCTCCAAATCAATGGCTGCATGCCATGTAACCAAAGCATGTTAATCTGTCATACAGGTGCCCCATCTAGCATAGCTGTCATTGTGGCTATGACCTGGTTCCATTTGAACTTAGTCCACAACCATCCTCCAATGTGTGTCTTGGTTTTGCAGGGCCAGATTTGTGAATTAGATGAGAATATAATGGAATGACCCCTCTTTCCTTTAATTTGTAATTCCTCTTTCTAATAATTTCTGCCATTTACCCTGAATATGATATTGTTTTTGATGTAACCTCTTGATGAAGAGCAGGGAGGGACTATGTCAGAGGGGCTCTTTCACTTGGTCTTCCCCACTATGGTAGCTCTCACATTGTGGACAGAAGATTCAATGTGGGGATTGTGCCAACCACCAAATATGTCCATTTTATATTATTAGATAAGTCCATGGATTCAGTGAATCCAATGGGAGCCTAGCCAAGACTACTTATACCTGCCCCAACCTAATTGGAAGTCCGTGATGATGCTTTGGTTCCATGAGTATCAAAATCACATCAGACACTCTGTCCAAGGGCCTTCAAAATGTTTGGGAAGCAATCCCTTTTCCAAAAGGTCAACCTGCAGGGGATCAAATATGGACACTTTAACCCTTCCCACGGAAGTATAAATTTTGGTCCCAATCTTATATTAAGGTTGGGTTATGGAAAGGTTTTCAGGGGAGGTGTTTTTTTTTTTTTTCCTCCTGCCTATTGTCCATGTTGAGACAGGGACATTTTTTGCTTTCTATGTACATGGGGGAGATTTTCTTTTCTAGTTTGCCTTCTACTGAGGTATGCTATTCTGCAAGATGCTGTTTTATGTGAGGTGTTTCTGATTCCCCATGTAGTATGGGCCCTGTCTTCTGTCTTTATAGGCAAGTCATCAAAATGAAAGCTCTTTACTACCAGTTAGTGATATTTGGCTTTGGTTAAGCTGATGGTTTCAACGTGTGTCTCTCTGTCATCCTGATTTCACTTTGTTTTGGCTCCTGGGGATTTTGGTTGCTTTCTTACCTATGTGTTATGAGGTGAATTGTGTTCTTCCAAAATCAGTGTGTTGAAGCCCTAACCCCCAGTACCTCAGAATGTGACTGTACTAAGGACAGGGCCTTTAAAGAGGTGATTTAAGGTAAAATGAAGTCATTAGAGTGGGCCCTAATCCAATCTCATTGGTGTCCTTATAAGAAGAGGAAATTTGGACACACAGACACCAGGAATGCACATGCACAGAGGAAAGTCCATGTGAGGACACAGGGAGCAGGTGGCCATCTACAAACCAAGGAGAAAGGCCTCAGGAGAATCCAAATCTACTGACACCTTGATCTTGGACTTCCAGCCTCCAGAAGTGTGAGAAAATAAATTTCTATTGTTTAAGCCACTCAGTATGTGGTATTTCTTTTTTTTTATAGCAGCCCTAGCAAACTAATATACTATGTTTAAAAAAGATTTTTAAAAAATTTATGTGAGTTGTTAATGGTTTTGCAGCAGGATGTTACTCAGAGTAAGTAGCCAAAATAACTGCTAGGTCCATCTCCTTTATTTTATGAGTTTTTCCTGTGAAGTTGTTATGAGTTGTATACAACTTTATGACTATTGTCTTCTGAATGGATTTTTTTTCTCTTACAAGTATAGCACACACATTTTTCTTATTTGTTTCTTGTTTATTTACATAGTTTTATAATCATATTTGGTCTAATATATTGCTACTCTTTCTTTCTTCCCTCCCACCTAATGCTAATCACTTCCTTCCTACATTTGAATCATGTATATTTTCATTTCCTTTATTTGCAAACTTCCTGTGTTGTTTGCATTGGATTGCTCATTATTATTAGATTGTGTATATATAATTTTTAAACTTAAGTCAAATTTTGAATTCAGTTAAAACATATATATATTCAATGGTATATGATATATATATCTAGATTGTTAAACATGGATTACTTGTCTTTTTATTGTTGAGTTGTAAGAGGTCCTTATATATTCTATATACTAGATTCGTAGCTGTTACATGACTTGAAAATATTTTCTTCTTTTCTGTGGCTTATGTTTTCATTTTTTGATAGTGTCTTTTGAAGCACAAAAGCTTTTAATTTCGACAAAGTTCAATGTATGTACTCTTAATTTGATCGTCCCTTTGATGTTATTTCTAAGAAAATGTTGCCCAATCCAATGTTACAAATATTTAAGAGTTTTATAGATTTAACTCTTATATTTAGATCTATGATCTATTTTTTAATTATATGTTATGTTAATCACCATACATTACATCATTAGTTTCTTTATTATTCTCTAATATTTTATTGTTATGTTAATCACCATACATTACATCATTAGTTTTTGATGTAGTGTTCCATGATTCATTGTTTGCAAATAACACCCAGTGCTCCATGTAGTACGTGCCCTCATTAATACCCATCACCAGGCTAACCCATCCTCCCACCCCCCCACTAGAACCCACAGTTTGTTTCTCAGAGTCCATAGTCTCTCATGGTTCATCTCCCCTCTGATTTCCCCCCCTTCATTTCTCCCTTCCTACTATTTTTTCTTCTTTTCTTTTTTAACATATAATGTATTATTTGTTTTAGAGGCACAGGTCTGTGATTCAACAGTCTTACACAATCCACAGCACTCACAATAGCCCATACCCCACAATGTCTATCATCCAGCCACCCCAACCCTCCCACCCACCACCACTCCAGAAACCCTCAGTTTGTTTCCTGAGATTAAGAAATCCTCATATCAGTGAGGTCATATGATACATGTCTTTCTCTGATTGACTTATTTCGCTCAGCATAATACCCTCCAGTTCCATCCAAGTCATTGCAAATGGCAAGATTTCATTCCTTTAGATGGCTGCATAATATTCCATTGTATATATAGACCACATCTTCTTTATCCATTCATCTGTCAATGGACATCTTGGCTCTTTCCACAGTTTGGCTACTTGGGACATTGCTGCTATAAACATCAGGGTGCATGTATTCCTTCGGATCCCTACATTTATACCTTTGGGGTAAATACCCAGTAGTGCAATTGCTAGATTGTATGATAGCTCTATTTTCCACTTTCTCAGACACCTCCATACTGTTTTCAAGAGTGGTTGCACCAGCTTGCATTCCTACCAACAGTGTAGGAGGGTTACCCTTTTTCCGCATCCCTGCCAACATCTGTCATTTCCTGACTTGTTAATTTTAGACATTCTGACTGGTGGGAGTGGTATCTCATTGAGGTTTTGATTCGGATTTCCCTGATGCCGAGTGATGTCGAGCACTTTTTCATGTGTCTGTTGGCCATTTGGATGTCTTTTTTGGAAAAATGTCTGTTCATGTCTTCTGCCCATTTCTTGATTGCATCATTTGTTCTTTGGGTGTTGAGTTTGAAAAGTTCTTTATACATTTTGAATACTAGTCCTTTATCTGATAGATCATTTGCAAATATCTTCTCCCATTCTGTCAGTTGTCTTTTGGTTTTGTGGACTGTTTCTTTTTTTTTTTATTTTTTATTGTTATGTTAATCACCATATATTGCATCATTTGTTTTGGTGTAGTGTTCCATGATTCATTGTTTGTTCATAACACCCAGTGCTCCATGCAGAATGTGCCCTCTTTAATACCCATCACCAGGCTAACCCATCCCCCTACCCTCCTCCCCTCTAGAACCCTCAGTTTGTTTTTCAGAGTCCATCATCTCTCCTGGTTCGTCTCCCCCTCTGACTTACTCCCCTTCATTCTTCCTCTCCTGCTATCTTCTTCTTTTTCTTTTTTCTTAAAATATGTTGTGTTATTTGTTTCAGAAGTACAGATCTGTGATTCAACTGTGGACTGTTTCTTTTGCTGTGCAAAAGCTTTTTATCTTGATGAAGTCCCAATAGTTCATTTTTGCCCTTGTTTCCCTTGGCTTTGGCAATGTTTCTAGGAAGAAGTTGCTGTGGCTGAGGTCGAAGAGGTTGCTGCCTGTGTTCTCCTTTAGGATTTTGATGGACTCCTGTCTCACATTTAGATCTTTCAACAATTTTGAGTCTATTTTTGTGTGTGGTGTAAGGAAATTGTCCAGGTTCATTCTTCTGCATGTCACTGTTTGGTTTTCCCAACACCATTTGTTGAAGAGACTGTCTTTTTTCCACCGGACATTCTTTCCTGCTTTGTCAAAGATCAGTTGACCATAGAGTTGAGGGTCCATTTCTGGGCTCTCTATTCTGTTCCATTGATCGATGTGTCTGTTTTTGTGCCAGTACCATACTGTCTTGATGATTACAGCTTTGTAATAGAGTTTGAAGTCCGGAATTGTGATGCCACCAGCTTTGCTTTTCTTTTTCAACATTCCTCTGGCGATTCGAGGTCTTTTCTGGTTCCATACAAATTTAGGTTATTCCATTTCTTTGAAAAAAGTAGATGGTATTTTGATGGGGATTGCATTGAATGTGTAGATTACTCTAGGTAGCATTGATATCTTCACAATGTTTGTTCTTCCAATGCATGAGCATGGAATGTTTTTCCATTTCTTTGTGTCTTCCTCAATTTCTTTCATGAGTATTTTATAGTTTTCTGAGTACCGATCCTTTGCATCTTTGGTTAGATTTATTCCTGGATATCTTATGGTTTTGGGTGTAATTATAAATGGGATTGACTCCTTGATTTCTCTCTCCTCTGTCTTGTTGTTGGTGTATAGGAATGCCACTGATTTCTGTGCACTGATTTTATATCCTGCCACTTGACTGAATTCCCGTATGAGTTCTAGCAGTTCTGGGGTGGAGTCTCTTGGGTTTCCACATAAAGTATCATATCATCTGCAAAGAGTAAGAGTTTGACTTCTTCTTTGCCGATTCGGATGCCTTTGATTTGTTTTTGTTGTCTGGTTGCTGTGGCTAGGACTTCTAGTACTATGTTGAATAGCAGTGGTGATAGGTGACATCCCTGCCATGTTCCTGACCTTAAAGGGAAAGTTTTTCCCCATTGAGAATGATATTTGCTGTGGGTTTTTCATAGATGGCTTCTCTAATATTGAGGTCTGTACCCTCTATCCCTATACTCTGAAGAGTTTTGATCAGGAAAGGATGCTGTACTTTGTCAAATGCTTTTTCTGCATCTATTGAGAGGATCATATGGTTCTTGTTCTTTCTTTTATTAATGTATTATATCACGTTGATTGATTTGTGGATGTTGAACCAAACTTGCAGCCCAGGGATAAATCCCACTTGGTCGTGGTGAATAATCCTTTAATGTACTGTTGGATCCTATTGGCTAGTATTTTGGTGAGAATCTTTGCATCCATGTTCATCAAGGATATTGGTCTCTAATTCTCCTTTTTGTTGGGGTCTTTGTCTGGTTTGGGTATCAAGGTAATGGTGGCCTCATAAAAGGAGTTTGGAAGTTTTCCTTCCATTTCTATTTTTTGGAACAGTTTCAGAAGAATAGGTATTAATTCTTCTTTAAATGTTTGGTAGAATTCCCCTGGGAAGCCATTAGGCCCTGGGCTTTTGTTTGTTGGGAGATTTTTGATGACTGCTTCAATTTCCTTTGTGGTTATAGGTCTATTCAGGTTTTCTATTTCTTCCTGGTTCAGTTTTGGTAGTTGATACATCTCTAGCAATGCATCCATTTCTTCCAGGTTATCTAATTTGCTGGCATAGAGTTGCTCATACTATGCTCTTATAATTGTTTGTATGTCTTTGGTGTTGGTTGTGATCTCTCCTCTTTCATTCATGATTTTGTTGATTTGGGTCATTTCTCTTTTCTTTTTGATCAGTCTGGCCAGGGGTTTATCAATCTTGTTCATTCTTTCCAAGAACCAGCTCCTACTTTCGTTGATCTGTTCTACTGTTCTTTTGGTTTCTAGTTCATTGGTTTCTGCTCTGATCTTTATGATTTCTCTTCTCCTGCTGGGCTTAGGCTTTATTTGCTCTTCTTTCTCTAGGCCTTTAGGTGTGGGGTTAAGTTGTGTATTTGAGACCTTTCTTGTTTCTTGAGAAAGGCTGGTATTGCTATATACTTTCCTCTTAGGACCGCCTTTGCTTCATCCCAAAGATTTTGAACAGTTGTGTTTTCATTTTCATTGGTTTCCATGAAGTTTTTAAATTCTTCTTAAATTTCCTGGTTGACCCATTTATTCTTTAGTAGGATGCTCTTTAGCCTCCATGTATTTGAGTTCTTTCCGACTTTCCTCCTGTGATTGAGCTCTAGTTTCAAAGCACTGTGGTCTGAAAATATGCAGGGAATGATCCTAAACTTTTGGTACTGGTTGAGACCTGATTGGTGACCTAGGATGTGATCTATTCTGGAGAATGTTCCATGGGCACTAGAGAAGAATGTGTATTCCCTTGCTTTGGGATGGAATGTCCTGAATATATCTGTAAAGTACTTTTGATCCAGTGTGTCATTTAAAGACTTTATTTCCTTGTTGATCTTTTGCTTAGATGATCTGTCCATTTCAGTGAGCGGGTGTTAAAGTCCCCCACTATTATTGTATTGTTGTCAATGTGTTTCTTTGGTTTTGTTATTATTTGGCTTATATAATTGTCTGCTCCCATGTTAGGGGCATAGATATTTATAATTGTTAGATCTTCTTGTTGGATAGACCCTTTAAGTAGGATATAGTGTCCTTCCTCATCTCTTATTCTAGTCTTTGGTTTAAAATCTAATTTGTCTGATAGAAGGATTGCCACCCCAGCTTTCTTTTGGTGTCCATTAGCATGGTAAATGGTTTTCCACCCCCTCACTTTCAATCTGGGGGTGTCTTTGGGTCTAACATGAGTTTCTTGCAGACAGCATATCGATGGGTCTTGTTTTTTTATCCAATAGCCTGTGTCTTTTGATTGGGGCATTCAGCCCATTTACATTCAGGGTAACTATTGAAAGATATGAATTTAGTGCCATTGTATTGCCTGTAAGGTCACTGTTGCTGTATATTGTTTGTGTTCCTTTCTGGTCTATGTTACTTTTAAGCTCTCTCTTTGCTTAGAGAACACCTTTCAATAATTTTGTAGGTCTGGTTTAGAATGTGCAAATTCCTTTAGTTTTTGTTTGTCCTGGAAGCTTTTTCTCTCTCGTTCTATTTTCAATGACAGTCTAGCTGGATATAGTATTCTTGGCTTCATATTTTTCTCATTTAGTGCTCTGAATATATCATGGCAGTCCTTTTTGTTCTGCCAGTCTCTGTGGATTGGTCTGTTGTCAATCTAATTTTTCTACTATTGTAGGTTACATATCTCTTCTCCCGAGCTGCTTTCAGGATTTTCTCTTTGTCTCTAAGACTTGTAAGTTTTACTATTAGATGTCAGTGTGTTGACCTATATTTATTGATTTTGAGAGGGGTTCTCTGTGCCTTCTCGATTTTGATGTCTGTTTCCTTCCCCAAATTAGGGAAGTTCTCTATAATTTGCTCCAATATATCTTCTCCCCCGCTTCTTCTGGGATCCCAATTATTCTAATATTGTTTCATCTTATGGTATCACTTATCTCTTGAATTCTGCCCTCATGATCCAGTAGTTATTTATTTCTTTTTCTCATCTTCTTTTTTTCTATCATTTGGTCTTCTATATCACTAATTCTCTCTTTGGCCTCATTTATCTTAGCACTTAGATCCTCCATTTTTTATTGCATCTCATTAATAGCCTTTTTGATTTTGACTTGGTTAGATTTTAGTTCTTTTATTTCTCCAGAGGGGTTTCTCTAATATCTTCTATGCTTTTTTCAATCCCAGCTAGTATCTTTAAAATCATCATTCTGAACTCTAGTTCCAACATCTTACTAATATCCGTATTTAGTAGGTCCCTGGCAGTCAGTACTGCCTCTTGTTCTTTTTGTTGAGGTGATTTTTTCCATCTTGTCATTTTTTCCAGAGGAGAATAGATGAATGAGAGAACAAAATGCTAACAGGATAACAACATCCCCAGAAAATATACACTAAGCAAATCAGAAGAGACCTGATATCGGGGGAAAAGAAACGAAAGAAAGAAAAAAAAAAAAAGACAATAACATAAAGACAAACAAACAAAAACAAAAGAAAACAGAATATGATCAAATATGATCAGGCTGGTGCATATATCAGTGGCACACACGAGATTTTGGGTGTATTTTGGTCTGTTAGAAGAAAGTGCCTCCCAAAATTTTAAAGAAAGAAAGAGTTATATATTTACAAAAATAAGGGTTAATACGATGAAGGGATGGAATATGACTGTAAAGATGGAAATTATAAAGATCTTATAAAAGGAATTGATAAGATAAGTAGTTGTTTGAAAAAAGAAAGAAGAGGATTTGAAAAAAAAGGGGAGAGGATGTGATCAGGTAGGAGACTAGAACAAAGCCATACACTAGAGATTTAGGGTATATTTTGGCCTGTTAGAAGAAAATGTAACCCAAAATTTTAAAGAGAGAACAACTTATATATATATGTATATATACATATATATATACCAAAAATAAGGGTAACTATTATGAAGGGATAGAATATGACTCTAAAAATGAAAAATAAAAAAGATTTTTTTAAAAAAGGTGATAGATATTGGTTGAAAAAGGGAAACAGAAAAATTCAAAAAAATAAAAGAACGAAAAAGAAAGTTAAAAAAAATTAACTTGGAAAAACTAAAGAATCATGGGAAAAAGGCCATGAATTCTATGTGCAGTATGCCCCTAGCGCTGGAGTTCTGCCGTTCTCATTGATGGGTAGACTTGGTCTTGGCTGGCTGTTCTTGCTGATCTTCTGGGGGAGGGGCCTGTTGCCATGGTTCCCAAATGTCTTTGCCGGAGGCAGAATTGCCCCGCCCTTGCAGGGTCTGGACTAAGTAATCTGCTCGGGTTTGCTCTCGGAGCTTTTGTTCCCTGCAAGCTTTCCGTACAACTTTGGAGGATGAGAGTAAAAATGGTGACCTCCCAATCTCCTCCCTGGAGTAGCCGAGAACTCGGGGCCCCACTTCTCAGCAAGCCCCCAGAGAAAAGCATTCAGTCACTCCTGTCTCCCTGATCTCTGGCCACACTCTGTGCTCACCCAATCTGTGAGTGAGCATTTCTATCTCTGGCACCCAACTAGGTGTGGAGTCTACAAACCCAGCAGATCTCAGCGGTGCCCTCCCATGCCGCTCCTCCCAGGGGAGGAAGGGGAGTCTCCCCGGATCTGCCGCTTGTTGGGTCCCTGCTGGAGGAGCAGTGGCTTGACTGTGCCGTGGATTATGGTTTATGGCAACCCTGAGCTGATAGCCTGAGCCTCGGCTCCATCTCTGCAGCCGGCTTCCCTGCTCTGATACCTGGGAGCTCTGCTGCACTCAGGCACCCCCGGTCTTTCTGTGGCCCCGAGGGTCCTGAGACTACCGTGTCCCAGAAAGTGTTCCACCCCCCACTTAGCCACTCAAGCGATGTCCCTCAGCGTAGCCGACTTCTAAAAGTTCTGATTTTGTGCTCCGGGGCCCTATCACTTGCCAGAAGTGGCCAATTGAGGCCCTCTCCCCTGCCGTCTATCTTCCCGAATATCACCTTGGTTTCACTTCTCCTCACATCCTACCTTCCAGAAAGTGGTCACTTTTCTGCCCAGACTGTTGCTGCCATCTTTTCTTCGATCTCCTTTTGAGTTCGAAGGTGTTTTGAATTGTGTGATCCCTATTTAATTGAATTCCTGGTAGCAGACGAAATTTAGGTCTCCTACTCCTCTGCCATCTTGCTCCTCCCCCCTCTACAATCCATTTTGAGATAATTTTTGTATATTTTGTGAGGTAGGGGTTCAAATTCACCCTTTTGTGTGTTGCTGTCCAGTTGCACCAGCACTTTTTGTTCAAAAAAATATTCTTTCCCTCATTGACTAGTCTCAGCAATCTTCTAACAAATCAATTGTTGATAAAATGAGGAGTTTGGGGGGTGGAGTAAGATGGCAGAGGAGTAGGAGACCTGGATTTCATCTGGTCTCAGGAATTCAGCTGGATAGGGATCAAAGCATTCTGAACATCTACAAACTCAACAGGAGATCAAAGAAAAGAATAGCAACAACTCTCTGAACAGAAAATCGACCACTTTGTGGAAGGTAGGACGTGCGGAGAAGTGAATCCGAAGCGATATTCGGGAGGATAGATGGCGGGGGAGGGGGCCTCCATTGGCTGCTTCTGGCAAGTGATAGAGCCACGGAGCACAAAATTGGAACTTTTAGAAGTTGGCTCCTCCGAGGGACATCGCTCCAGTGGCTAAGCAGGGATTGGAACCCTCGCGGGACAGTGTGGTCTCAGGACCCTCAGGGTCACAGAAAGACTGGGGATGCCTGAGTGCGGCAGAGCTCTCAGGTATCAGAGTGGGGAAGCCAGCTGCCGAGACGGAGTCGAGGAGAGGGCTCTCAGCTCGGGGTTGCCATAACCCATGATCGGTGACAGTCGGGTCACTGCTCCTCCAGCAGGGACCCAACAAATGGCAGATCCGGGGAGACTCCCCTTCCTCCCCTGGGAGGAGCAGCGCAGTAGCGCACTGCAGGGATCTGCTGGGTTTCGAGACTCCACATGGGTTCAGATGCCAGAGATAGAAACTCTCGGTCACAGGCCGGGTGAGTTTACCGATCAATGAGAATGGGAGAACTCCAGCGCTAGGGGAATACTGCACGTAGAATTCGTGGCATTTTTACCATGATTCATTAGTCTTTCAAAGTTAATTTTTTTAATTGTTTTTTTTTTAAATTTTTCTTTTTCCTTTTTTCAACCAACAGCTTATCAATCCCTTTTTAAGAAAACATTTATTTTTTCATTTTTAGAATCATATTCTATCCCTTCATAGTAGTTACCCTTATTTTTCGCATATATATATATAAGTTGTTCTCTCTTTAAAATTTTGAGATACAGTTTCTTCTAACATATCAAAATATACCCTAAATCTCTAGTGTATGGCTTTGTTCTAGTCTCCTGACTGATCACATTCTCTCCCCTTTTTCTTTCTTTCTTTTTTTTTAATCCTCTTCATTCTTTTTTCAAGCACCTTATCAATTACTTTTTTAAAATTTTTTATAATTTTCATCTTTATAGCCATCTTCCATCCCTTCATTATGTCAACCCTTATTTTGTATATATATAAGTCTATCTTTCTTTAAAATTTTAGGAGGCACTTTCTTCTAACAGACCAAAATACACCCAAAATCTAGTGTGTGGCACTGATCTATGCACTAGCCTGATGATATGTGATCATATTCTGTTTTTGTTTGCTTTGTTCTGTTTTTGTTTTTATCTTTTTCTTTTTTTTCTTTCTCTTTCTTTTTTCTTTCTTTTCCGAAATGGACTTCACAGACATATTCAGAATATTCTATTCCAAAGCAACGGAACACACATTCTTCTCTAGTGCCCATGGAACATTCCCCAGAATAGATCACATCCTAGGTCACCAATCAGGTCTCAGCTGGTACCAAAAGATTGGGATTATTCCCTGCATATTTTCAGACCACAATGCTTTGAAACTAGAACTCAATCACAAGAGGAATGTCAGAAAGAACTCAAATACATGGAGGCTAAAGAGCATCCTACTAAAGAATAAATGGGTCAACCAGGAAATTTAAGAAGAATTTAAAAACTTCATGGAAACCAATGAAAATGAAAACACAACTGTTCAAAATCTTTGGGATGAAGCAAAGGCGGTCCTAAGAGGAAAGTATATAGCAATACCAGCCTTTCTCAAGAAACAAGAAAGGTCTCAAATACACAACCTAACCCTACACCTAAAGGCCTAGAGAAAGAACAGCAAATAAAGCCTAAGCCCAGCAGGAGAAGAGAAATCATAAAGATCAGAGTGGAAACCAATGAACTAGAAACCAAAAGAACAGTAGAACAGATCAACGAAAGTAGGAGCTGGTTCTTGGAAAGAATGAACAAGATTGATAAACCCCTGGCCAGACTGATCAAAAAGAAAAGAGAAATGACCCAAATCAACAAAATCATGAATGAAAGAGGAGAGATCACAACCAACACCAAAGACATACAAACAATTATAAGAGCATAGTATGAGCAACTCTATGCCAGCAAATTAGATAACCTGGAAGAAATGGATGCATTGCTAGAGATGTATCAACTACCAAAACTGAACCAGGAAGAAATAGAAAACCTGAATAGACCTATAACCACAAAGGAAATTGAAGCAGTCATCAAAAATCTCCCAACAAACAAAAGCCCAGGGCCTAATGGCTTCCCAGGGGAATTCTACCAAACATTTAAAGAAGAATTAATACCTATTCTTCTTTTTTTTTAAAAAATGTATTTATTTATTTGAGAGAGAGAGAATGAGAGAGAGAGAGTACATGAGAGGGGGGAGGGTCAGAGGGAGAAGCAGGCTCCCTTACTGAGCAGGGAGCCCGATGTGGGACTCGATCCCGGGACTCCGGGATCATGACCTGAGCTGAAGGCAGTCGCTTAACCAACTGTACCACCCAGGCGCCCCAATACCTATTCTTCTGAAACTGTTCCAAAAAATACAAATGGAAGGAAAACTTCCAAACTCCTTTTATGAGGCCACCATTACCTTGATACACAAACCAGACAAAGACCCCAACAAAAAGGAGAATTAGAGACCAATATCCTTGATGAACATGGATGCAAAGATTCTCACCAAAATACTAACCAATAGGATCCAACAGTACATTAAAAGGATTATTCACCACGACCAAGTGGGATTTATCCCTGGGTTGCAAGGTTGGTTCAACATCCGCAAATCAATCAATGTGATACAATATATTAATAAAAGAAAGAACAAGAACCATATGATCCTCTCAATAGATGCAGAAAAAGCATTTGACAAAGTACAGCATTCTTTCTTGATCAAAACTCTTCGGAGTATAGGGATAGAGGCTACATAACTCAATATCATAAAAGCCATCTATGAAAAACCCACAGCGAATATCATTCTCAATGGGGAAAAGCTGAGAGCTTTCTCTCTAAGGTCAGGAACGTGGTAGGGATGTTCACTATCACCACTGCTATTCAACATAGTATTAGAAATCCTAGCCACAGCAATCAGACAACAAAATAAATCAAAGGAATCCAAATCAGCAAAGAGGAAGTCAGACTCTCACTCTTTGCAGATGATATGATACTTTATGTGGAAAAGCCAAAAGACTCCACCCCTAAACTGCTAGAACTCATACAGGAATTCAGTCAAGTGGCAGGATAGAAAATCAGTGCACAGAAATCAATGGCATTCCTATACACCAACAACAAGCAGAAGAGAGACAATTTAAGGATTCGATCCCAGTTACAATTGCACCCAAAAGCATAAGATACCTAGGAATAAATCTAACCAAAGAGGCAAAGGATCTGTACTCAGAAAACTATAAAATATTCATGAAAAATTTGAGGAAGACAGAAAGAAATGGAAAAACGTTCCATGCTCATGGATTGGAAGAACAAACATTGTGAAGATGTCAATGCTACCTAGAACAATCTACACATTCAATGCAATGCCATCAAAATACCACCCACTTTTTTCAAAGAGATGGAACAAATAATCCTAAAATTTGTATGGAACCAGATGAGACCCCGAATAGCCAGAGGAATGTTGAAAAAGAAAAGCAAAGCTGGTGGCATCACAATTCCGGACTTCCAGCTCTATTAGAAAGCTGTCATCATCAAGACAGTATGGTACTGACACAAAAACATACACATAGGTCAATGGAACAGATTAGAGAGTCCAGAAGTGGACCCTCAACTCTATGGTCAACTCATCTTTGACAAAGCAGGAAAGAATGTCCAATGGAAAAAAGACAGTCTCTTCAACAAATGGTGTTGGGAAAATTGGACAGCCACATGCAGAAGAATGAAACTGGACCATTTCCTTACACCACACACAAAAATAGACTCCAAATGGTTGAAAGACCTCAATGTGAGACAGGAGTCCACCAAAATCCTAAAGGAGAACACAGGCAGCAACCTCTTCAACCTCAGGCACAACAGCTTCTTCGTAGAAGCATCGCCAAAGGCAAGGGAAGCAAGGGTAAAAATGAACTATTGGGATTTCATCAAGATTAAAAGCTTTTGCACAGCAAAAGAAACAGTCCACAAAACTAAAAGAGAACCAACAGAATGGGAGAAAATATTTGCAAATGACATACCAGATAAAGGGCTAGTATCCAAAATTTATAAAGAACTTATCAAACTCAACACCAAAAGAACCAATAATCCAATCAGAAAATGGGCAGAAGACATGAACAGACATTTTTCCAAAAAAGACATCCAAATGGCCAACAGACACATGAAAAAGTGCTCAACATCGGTTGGCATCAGGGAAATCCAAATCAAAACCTCAATGAGATACCACCTCACACCAGTCAGAATTGCTAAAATTAACAAGTCAGGAAATGACAGATGTTGGTGGGGATGTGGAGAAAGGGGAATCCTCCTACACTTTTGGTGGGAATGCAAGCTGGTGCAACCACTCTGGAAAACAGTATGGAGGTTCCTCAAACAGTTGAAAATAGAGCTATCATACTATCAGCAATTGCACTACTGGGTATTTACCCCAAAGATACAAATGTAGGGATCCGAAGGGTACTTGCACCCCAATGTTTATAGCAGCAACGTCCACAATAGCCAAACTGTGGAAAGAGGAAAGATGTCCATCGACAGATGAATGGATAAACAAGAAGTGGTATATATACACAATGGAATATTATGCAGCCATCAAAAGAAATGAGATCTTGCCATTTGCAACGACATGAATGGAACTGGAGGGTGTTATGTTGAGTGAAATAAGTCAATCAGAGAAAGATGTATCATATGACCTCACTGATATGATGAATTCTTAATCTCAGGAAACAAACTGAGGGTTGCTGGAGTGGTGGGGGCTGGGATGGATAGGGTGGCTGGGTGATAGACATTGGGTAGGGTATGTGCTATGGTGAGCACTGTGAATTGTGGAAGACTTTTGAATCACAGATCTGTACATCTGAAACAAACATTGCAATATATGTTAAGGAAAAAAAGAAGAAGAAGATAGCAAGAGGGGAAGAATGAAGGGGTGTAAATCGGAGGGGGAGACGAACCATGAGAAACGATGGAGTGTGAAAAACAAACTGCGGTTTCTAGAGGGGAGTGCGTGGCGGGATGGGTTAGCCTGGTGGTGGGTATTAAAGAATGCACGCTCTGCGTGGAGCACTGGGTGTTATGCACAAAGAAGTAATCATGGAACACTACATCAAAAACTATGATGTAATGTATGGTGATTATCATAACAATAAAAAATTTAAGGAAAAAAAATTAGGGGCTTATCTCTGGGTTCTCAATTCTTTTCCATTGATCTTTATATCTTTCCTTAATGCTAGGCAACCACAATTTTGAGTTATGCAGCTTTCCAGTTATTTTAATATTGGAATATGAGGGTCCTCAAAGTTTATTCTTATTTTTCAAGATTGTTTTGGCTATTTTTCATCGTTTGCATTTGTATATGAACTTTGGAATAGAACCTGTCATTTTCTGCAAAAAGACAGCTAGATGGGATTTTGATAGGGAAAACATCAAATCTGTAAATCAGTTTAAAAACTGTTACCACCTTAAAAATATTAAGCCTTCCAATCCATGAACATAGGATGTCTTTTTATTTATTTAGATATCCTTTAACTTTTTTCAACACTGTCTTATTTTTTTCGGCATATAAGTCTTACATATCTTTTCTTACGTTTATAACTAAATGTTTTGTTTTTCTTTAAGTGTTATTTTTTCCTTGACTAATTGTCCTAGCTAGATTTTATAACCCAATCTCAAAGGCTTTGCCTTTTAATTCAATGAAGAAATCATTTACCTACTGTAAAATGCACAAATCGTAAGTATGCACCTTGTGGAATTTTATATGTGTGTACACGTAACTGCCAATTAATAATGGGACTTTTTCACCATCCTAGAAAGTTTCCTCTTTCCTTCTCTGAGGTAACCAGTACAAACTTCTTTTAACACGGTTAAAATGTTAGTTTTGCCTACTTTTGAACTTCATCTACATGTAATCATATAGTAGTCTATTTTTTTTGTGTGTGTACCTGGCTCTTTCACTCAATATAATGTTTTTGAGATTTTGAGATTAAGTATGTTTGCTGTGGTGTGCTGCCCAATTCCCCTTTTCAAGACGGGTACTATTTCTCAGTTGCTGGGAGTTCTCAGGTGAGTTCCTCTCTAGGAATCATCCTTAGCCTAAAAGATCAGTTTGGCTGAAGGTCTGTCATATGGTTTTCTGATGTATAATAATATCCCATTTATATGCTTATTATTCACTTGGATATTTTCTTTTGAACGTGCTTATTCAAGTCTTTTGTCCACTTAAAAAATTGGTTTATTTGACTTTGTTTTCTTGACTTACAGGAGTTATTTATAAACTGTATATGAGCCCTTTGTCAGATATTTCTATGGTCTGAATGTTTGTGTCCCCACACCCCATTCATATGTTGAAGTCCTAAGCTCAAAGTGATGGTATTAGAAGATGGGGTCTTTGGGAGATGATTAGGTCATGTGGGCGGGACCTTCATGATTGGGATTAATGCCCTTGTGAAAGAGACCCCACAGAATTCCCTAGTTCCTTCTACCATGTGAGGGCACAATGAGAAGGCATCAGAAAGTGGCTCATCATCAGATAATGAATTTTTTTTCATCAGACAATGAATTTATGAGCACCTTCATCTTAGACTTCCTAGCCTCTAGTACCGTGAGTAATAAATTTCTGTTGTTTATAAGCTATCTAGTATGGGTCGCCTGGGTGGCTCAGTCAGTTAAGTGTCTGCCTTCACTCAGGTTGTGATCCCAGGGTCCTGGGATTGAGTCCCACATTGGTCTCCCTGCTCTTTGGGGAGCCTGCTTCTCCCTTTGCCTCTACCTCTCTCTCTCTCTGTCCCTTATGAATAAATAAATCTTAAAAAAAATAAGCTATCTAGTCTGTGACATTTTGTTAGCAGCCCAAATGGACTAAGACAGGTGTACAATTTGAGAATATTTTCTCCCAGTGTGTGGCTTGCCATTTCATTTTTTTAATGGTGTCTTTTTATGAGTATAAGTTTATATTTTGATGAGGTTCATTTTATCAGTTTTTTTTTTTATGGTCCATAGTTTTTGTGTTGTGTTTAAGAAATCTTTGCCTACCCCAAGTTCATGATGATAGTCTCCTACATATTCTTTTAGGACCTTTATAGTTTCAGATTTCACATTTAGATTTACAGCTCATCTTGAGTTAATTTTGTGGATGGTGTGAGGTAGGGGGTCAAGGATCATTTTTTAAATATAGATTTCCTGGGATGATTTATTCAAAACGCTGAAAGAATGAAACTGGTAACCAAGAATGTTGTACTTGACAAAGTTGTCCTTCAGAAATGAAAGCTAGATAAAGACTTTGCCAAACAAACAAATGCTGAGGGAGTTCATCACCACTAGACTTGCTTTATAAGAAATGCTGAAAGGAGTTCTTCAAGCTGAAACGAAAGGATGCTAACTAGTAGCATGAAAACATAGAAAAATAAACAACACACCCAAAAAGCAAGTATACATCAGCTTCAGAATACTGTAATATGGTGGCATGTTAGCCACTTAACTCTAGTATAAAGGTTGAAGGACAAAAGTATTAAAGATAACTATAGTTACAATAATTTGTTAATGAATACAAATATAAAAACATGTAAAGTCTGACATAAAAACATAAAATGTGTGTGTGGAGGAATGAAAGGTTAGAGTTTATGTGTGATCGAAGTTAAATTGCTATCAAATTAAGATATACTGGTATATCCATAAGATTTTAAGTAAGACTCAGGGTAACCACCTATAAAAATACACAAGATTGGGAAAGTATACTACTATGGAAAATCATCAGTTCACAAAGGAAGGTGTCAAAAGAGGAAGAAAGGAAAAAAAGAAACTACAAAACAGCCAGAAAACAATTAACAAGATGTCAATAGTGAGTCCTTACCTATCAATTACTTTAAGTATAAATGGATTAAGTGCTCCAATCAAAAGACATAGTGTGGTTGAATGAATTTAAAAAAATAAAAGACCCAACTATATGCTGCCTACAAGAGACTCACTTCAGCTTCAAGGACACACATAGGCTTAAAGTGAAAAGATGGAAAAAGATATTCCAAGCACATGGAAACCAAAAGAAAGCAGAAGTAGCTATACTTATATCAGACAAAATAGACTTTAAAACAAAAAGTGTAAAAAGAGACAAAGGTCATTATATAATGAGACAGGGGTCAAGTCATCAAGAGGATATAATAATTATAAATATATATGCATCCAACACCAGAGCATCTAATTAAGTAAATACTAACAGATCTGAAAGAAGAAATTGACAACAATAAAATAATAGCAAAGAGCTTCAATATCCCTACTTTCAATAATGGATAGATCATCCAACAGAAAAT
Organism: Zalophus californianus; assembly: GCF_009762305.2. Taxonomy (NCBI): domain Eukaryota; kingdom Metazoa; phylum Chordata; class Mammalia; order Carnivora; family Otariidae; genus Zalophus; species Zalophus californianus. The sequence goes on from NC_045602.1 coordinate 93,908,888, forward strand.
CAAAAAGGAAACATTGAACCTGAACTATACTTTAGACCAAATGGTACTGACAGACCTGCAGAGAACATGCCATCCAATAGAAGCAGACTGTACATTTTCTCAAGGGCATACAGAACATTCTCCAAGAAAGATTATATGTTAGCTCACAAAATAGGACTCAACAAATTTAAAAAGACTGAAATTATACCAAATATCTTTTCTGACTACAATGGTACAAAACTAGAAATCAATAATAGGAAGAAAATGAGAAATTCACAAATATTTGGAAATTAAGTAACACTATTATTGAGGAACCAATGGGTCAAATGTTTATTTACTTATATTTTTCATTTTCTGTCCTCCGGTGGTTGCCTCCAAAATTCAATTAATACAAGTTCTTTTTTGTTTGTTTGTTTGTTTTGTTTTGTTTTTTATTATGTTATGTTAATCACCATACATTACATCATTAGTTTTTGATGTAGTGTTCCATGATTCATTGTTTGCATATAAAACTTAGTGCTCCATGCAGAACGTGCTCTCTTTAATACCTACCACCAGGCTAACCCATCCTCCCATCCCCCCACACACAAGTTCTTGATTTTTTAAATCTTTTCATGTTTTCTACTGAACTACTTCTGTTATATTACATGAGGATTTGGTTGATGTATATCCTTTCCCTCCTAAGTTCAGGTAAGTGAATATTTTAACCAACATTTTTCCCTTGTATTTTCTAATTGAAACCACTTTGCCATGTATTGTTGCTACACAGAAAAACATTTGCTTTATGCATTTGAGACCAAACACTTATATATCACTTTTCTGGCTGTAAATATTTTTTCCCTTTTGGATAGTAATGCATTTTCCACCTTCGATTCAGTTGGCATCACTTCAATTAAAGGACAGAAAAATAAGACTCACAAGGGAATCGTGTGTGTGAAATGGAAGCCTCATCAAATGTTAAACCACACAAACACACAACCAAACTTAACACCTGATTCTTCCTTTTATCTGAGCAACAAGGGTGAGAGACTCTTTGAAATCCTCCCTGGGATCCATGTAAATGACCAAGATAGTTAGGTAGCAAATGATCTTCAAAGCGGGCATCCTTCCAACAAATGTTTGCATTGATTTCATTATTTCTAAAGGCTGATTGATGCCAGAAAGAACAAAGAGATAAGGCAAAAAAACATCTCTTTTATTGCCCCCACATTTTGGAATGAGCATGTGATATTGGACAAATTCTGTGGTCATTTAAGGAATTTCAGACATTCCCTACTCAGGGCAGGCTGGTGGGTAGGATAAGGACAAGCTGCACCATGGGGTCAGGTGTCCAAAAGTTCTGTCTGCTCTGTTGCTTGTTAGTTGTTCTTTATGACATTTACAGATTAAGCTGCTTAAGAAAGGGTTAAAGACAACTAACCAGTTATGCTAACCTAATATCAAACACTTGTTTGAATTTTTAAATTTTAATTTTTTAATTTTTAAGATGTAAAATGCAGTCTGACTTTTCCATATTGCAGATGAAGAAATGAGAGCGGGTTTTCAGCTTTTGTTAAATAGAAATAAGGAAAGGGTATCAAATGCCTTATCTGAGAATTTCCTAGAACCTGAGGCAGGAGGATAGGAAAACAGAAAAAGATGAGAGGGTTGAGAGGACAAATGAAGCCAGGGTACTGTGGAGAAAAAGCCAGGGCGACCAGGGTAGCCAGATTCATTTATGAGGAAGAATTTTTTCATTATGAAGAAAATTATTCGTGATTCTTAAATATAGTGTGTGATAACAAGGTTTTAATGTTGAAAGTATTATTGAGAAAACTTACAAATATGGCAAGAAATGGGAGCTTTCATCATATACAGCTGACTCTTGAACAACACGGGTTTGAGCTGTAAGGGTTCACTTACACACAGATTTTTTTCAATAAATTCAGTACAGTTCTGTAAATGTATTTTCTCTTCCTTATGATTTTCATAACGTTTTCTTTTCTCTAGCTTACTTTACTGTAAGAATACTAGTATCCAAGAAGTAATGGTTGGTTTTAGTTATCCTAATCTTAGTACAAAGGATACAAAAAGGCATGGAACTTTAATCATTTTGGCTAAAGGAATATTTTTTTCTCTTTAAATTTTTTATTGTTATGTTAATCACCATACATTACATCATTAGTTTTTGATGTAGTGTTCCATGATTCATTGTTTTTGCATAACACCCAGTGCTCCATGCAGAACGTGCCCTCTTTAATACCCATCACCAGGCTAACCCATCGCCCCACCCCCTCCCCTCTAGAACCCTCAGTTTGTTTCTCAGAGTCCATCGTCTCTCATGGTTCGTCTCCCCCTCCAGTTTCCCCCCTTCATTCTTCCCCCCTGCTATCTTCTTCTTCTTCTTTTTTTTCTTAACATATATTGCATTATTTGTTTCAGAGGTACAGATCTGTGATTCAACAGTCTTGTACAATTCACAGCGCTCACCATAGCATATACCCTCCCCAATGTCTATCACCCAGCCACCCCATCCTTCCCACCCCACCCCCACTCCAGCAACACTAAGTTTGTTTCCTGAGATTAAGAATTCCTCATATCACTGAGGTCATATGATACATGTCTTTCTCTGATTGACTTATTTCCCTCAGCATAACACCCTCCAGTTCCATCCATGTCGTTGCAAATGGCAAGATCTCATTCCTTTTGATGGCTGCATAATATTCCATTGTATATATAGACCACATCTTCTTTATCCATCCATTGTCGATGGACATCTTGGCTCTTTCCACAGTTTGGCTATTGTGGACATTGCTGCTATAAACATCGGGGTGCATGTACCCCTTCGGATCCCTACATTTGTATCTTTGGGGTAAATACCCAGTAGGGCAATTGCTGGGTCATAGGGTAGCTCTATTTTCAACTGTTTGAGGAACCTCCATACTGTTTTCCAGAGTGGCTGCGCCAGCTTACATTCCCACCAACAGTGTAGGAGCGTTCCCCTTTCTCTGCATCCCCGCCAACATCTGTCGTTTCCAGACTTGTTAATTTTCATTTTGGCTAAAGGAATTTATCCTTTAGTTTATCCACTGATTCAACTTTGGTGAGTGATGGGATGTCAGAGGATTAAAGTCTAACCCAATGCTGTCCAATAGAAATATGGTGCAAACCAGACATGTAACTTTAATTGTTCTTATTATAAAAAGTAAAAGAAGAAATTAATTTTAATAATATTTCACTTAATCAATATATTAAAAATATTTTCATTACAACACATAATCAGTAAAAAATTACTAATTAAGTACTTTTCATTTTTTTATCCTAAGTTTCAAATTTCAGTGTGTATTTCACATAGCACATCTCAATAAGGACACTCAATTTTTAATAGTTGAAGTGAAATGTATCCCTACTAAAACAATAAAGTTGTGTTCCACAGAAAAACATTTTACATTTCTTTAGTTCTAAAATTAATTACAATGACCTAAAATTAAAAGTTTCGTTCCTCAGCCACACTAGCCACATTTCAAGTGCTTAATAGTCACATTTTGAACTGCATAACACTCACCAAAGCATGCCTTTAACACTTTCATGTGGTCCAATTCTGCTGCCAATCTTCTAGCCAGAACTTCTTGGGTTAGAATAGTCATAGTTTGGGCACATCCTGACTATTATGGGCTGAATTGTGTCCCTTCACCCCATTCATATGTTGAAGCCCTAACCTCCCCCCCTCCACCCAGTATTTCAGGATGTGAATGCCCTTGGAGAGAGGGACTTCAAAGAGGTAATTAAGGTGAAAGGAGGTCATATGCATGCGCTCTAAAGCAATATGACTGGTGTCCCTATAAGAGGAGGGAATGTGGACACATGAAGAGACATGAGACATGCGTGTGCTCAGAAGAATGGCCCTGTGAGGACGTGCTGAGAAGACGGCCATCTGCAAGTCAAGGAGAGAAGCCTCAGAAGAAATCAAACCTCTGCCACCTTGATCTTGGACTTCACTCCAGAGTGTAAGAAAATAAATTTCTGCAGTTGAAGTCCCCCCAGTCTCTGGTACTTTGTTATGGCAGCCTGGGCAGACTGATACACTGGCCCAGCACATAGAGGGTTAAAAGAAATAGATAAGGTCTTTACCATTTCGGATGTATTCCATCTATTTTGTCACCAGCTTCATATTTGAATATCCCACAAATCCTTAGATCTTGGCTTTCTGAAAACCAGGTAAAGACAATAAATGTCAATAGGGTGTATTTTTCTTTTTAAACTGGCCTCGTTTGCAAGTTCTTTAGTGGCTGGCTGGACAGGATGCTATGTGTGTTTTCCTTTTGGAAGGTGGGGAGTGAATGAGTCACATCAACAAACCACAAACACATGGCTTTGAGGTTCAAGATGAAGTGTCTGTTCCCATCAAACCGAGCCTCTTGCCTTTGTCCATCACAGACGTGGAACCTCTTCAGGATCGCCAAAGTTCGTTAATAGCGTTTGTGTCTATGCTAATACAATCAGAAAATTATGCAGACCGTCTATTTCTTTCCAGAGAGAACAGGGTGATCAGCCATTAGAGATTCACACTGATGAGCCTCCTCTAATTGTGTAGAATGTAATTAGTGATTATATAATATTTGAGCTCTTGCAACTGTCATTAATGTCCACAATTCACCAGAGATGGGCCCTACTGAATGGAGTATGATTGCTGCATGCTAAATCTAGTTAATCCAAGGTATGTTAATCAGCACAGGATGCACTTTAGGCAGTGGTTAAAAGCTCTGGTGACCTCACAAAAAAACCCTGACATCCACCAAAGTCTGAATTGCTTACAATAGAGATCCTTTTTAAAAGAGAAATTTAATAATTAAATGGCCTGGAAAACTTGAGGGCAGAGTTATTGGATGGTATTAACACATTTAGATTCTTCTGTAACAGATATGGTGACCAAAATGTTGTATTAGTGCTGGCATTAACTTATGCTATATTTGACTGTTGACTCACAGTATATTGTATGCTAAAGTTATCATGGTTGTCATGTGGCTAAGGAAAACTGGATTAAGAAATAGTTCTTTTTAAGAGGAAAGATGGGGGTGCCTGGGTGGCTCAGTTGGTTAAGCTTCCAACTCTTGGTTTCACCTCAGGTCATGATCTCAGGGTCCTGGGGTTGAGCCCCTTGTGGGGCTCTGAGCTCAGCAGGAAGTCTGCTTGAAGATTCTCTCCCTCTGCCCCTCCCCCCACTTGTGTTTTTTCTCTCTCTCTCTCAAATAAATAAATAAATCTTTTTTTTTTTTTTTTTTTTTTTTTTAAAGGACAGATGACTGTAATTGCCCAGATCCTCTTTGGAGCACAGTTTTGGAGGTTCATTTAATGGAACACAGTTTTAGAAGCAATAACATTACGGTGATATTTTGCTCCCTGTAATAAATAAAAGTTGGGTTCTAAAATGGATTCATATTTCACTGTGTCTTGAGTCATGACAGATTTTCAAGACATTTTTTCATAGCAGATGCTGTAGATGCCCCAACCGGTTCTCCCTTGGTCATTGCATTCACCTGTAACTATGGTGGACAGTTTCCATATATACTGTAAACTTCACACCCCAAGCGTTTTTGTTTTTCTGCTTTTCTTCCCAAAGGCTTTCTTCAGCACCCCATGAGCTTAGTCAACCCACTTGTAGGGCAAACTGTAAGTGTCAAAGATTCAACAACTTGGTATAAGTCTCAACCAAAGGGGGCTGAGCATTGGTGGATTAATTTCCCAGCTTCCTCCCCCTTTGGTGGCATAGTTCTGAGGGTGTGTTCCACATGGTTTTTCTGAAGGTCCCCAGCACCTCTGAGCACCTTTGCCCATAGTGGTAACTCACTCATGAACCCTGTCTTTATCTGTTTTCTCCCTTCCCTGCCTCATTTCCTGACTCCCTCACTTGGGTTTCCTGGTGTCATCTTCTGTAATGCTTAATTTTATGCATCAGTTTGACTGGCCATGGCATACCTAAGTTAAGCATTGTTTCTGGTGTGTCTGTGAATGTATTTCTGGATGAGATTAGCACTGGAATCGGTGCTCAGCAAAGTGGATTGTCTTTACCAGTGTAGGTGGGCATCATCCAATCCACTGAGGGCCCCAGTAGAACAAAAAGCAGATGAAGAAGGAATTTGCCCCTTTTCTTCCTGCATCACTATTGAGTTGGCACAGATGTCTCATCTCATTTTCTCCTGCCTTTGGACTCAAGACTGAATTATATCACCAGTCTTCCTGGTCTCCAGCTTGCTGCAGCAAATCATGGGATTTCCCAGCTTCCATAATCATGTGAGGCAGTTCCATGTCTATCTATCTATCTATCTATCTATCTATCTATCTATCTATCTATCTATCTATCTATCTATCTATCTATCTATCTATCTACCTACCTACCTACCTACCTATCTACATACCTATTCTATTGGTTCTGTTTCTCTGAAGAAAATTGACTAATACAGCTCCCAAATAAACTATCTGCGCTGAAGCCCTTGCCCAGGTTTGGCTTTTGAAGAAACCCAACTGAAAAAACCCTTCCCTACTTCTCCTTCATCCAATCCCACTACTCATCACCCAAGGAGAATGTACCCAACTGTGATAACTTCCAGCAGCTCCTTTATATGTGTAGCAAGCCCTGAGTAGTTCCGTCCTGATATGTACTTTTTACTGGTGAATTTATGTGAATTAAAACATTTTATACCAACCATAATTTGTGCTTTAAGTGACAGAACATACGAATGATTATTTCCAGTGTGGGATTTGTACAGGTTTACAAATTTCCAAGGCCTGAATAATTTAACATGGTCTAGTTCTTTATGAAATAATATGGCTGTTGTAGACCCCAATAAAAATAGCAACTTATGATTTATGTGATTTCTTCCCATTTATGCATTTTATATAAATAATAAATACACTGGCACTTTTGCTTTGTAAGGTGCTTTCTAGTGGTTGTTTAATCAGCTTAAAGTCTTTCAAGGATTATTTGAATAAAGTTCTGCTGAGTAATAGTGACAAGAACTTGTATCATCTCTTACTCTGTGCCAGACACTGTCCCAAGCTTTCTGCTGTAAGAACTATAATCATCCCCAGTTACAGGTGAGAAAAATAATGTGTCTTAAAAAGGTTAAGAGAGAGGGGCGCCTGGGTGGTGCTGTTGGTTAAGGATCCAACTCTTGATTTCGGCTCAGGTCATGATCTCAGGGTCCGGGGATTGAGCCCCGTGTCAGGCTCTGTGATCAGTGGGGATTCTGCTTGAGGATTCTCTCCCTCTGTCTCTCCCCCTACTTATGCTCTCTCTCTCTCTCTCTCAAATAAATAAATAAATAAATCTTTAGACAAATAAGACAAAAATGTATATCCATTCTGACTACATATGGCCCTTGTATATCAAGCAACAACTGATAGAACAGCAGGGAAAATTAGATAAAGCATGTCTTTGAGGTTTTAATACAGCCCATTCAGAAACTATTAGAACAAATAGATTAAAAATAAGCAGAGATACAAAAATTAGAACAGTGTAGTATAGCTTGAATTAATAGACATATATAGAGCTCTATACTGAGAGAGAGAGATTGATTTTTCTTGATCACCCCTGGAACATTTTTGAAAACAAAACATTTATGAGGTCATAAAGGAAACTCAATACATTCTAAATAACCAGTATATGTATTTTCTCGGTATGACTATTTTCTCTGCCATAATGGGATCAGTTAAGAATTAAGACCAATAATAGCTAAAAATTGTATATATTTATAAATTAAAAATATATTTCTATTAATCCCTGAGTTAAAAAAGAAATCAATAAAGAAGTAAAGGAATATTTAGAACTGAATGATAATTAAACCCTACTTTTCAAAATTTGTGGTTCATAGCTAGACACAGAACTTTTTTTTAAGATTTTATTTATTTATTTAAGAAAGAGCAAAAGTGAGTGAGATCACAGAGGGAGAGGGAGAAGCAGACTCGCAGCTGAGCAGACAGCCTGATGAAGGGCTCAATCCCAGGACCCTGGCTCATGACCTGAGCTGAAGGCAGAGACCTAACCAACTGAGCCACCCATGTGCCCCAAGACATAGAACTTACAAGAAATTTTTTAAGCTTCTAAGTATACTAATTAGAAAGCCAGAAAGGTTAGTAATAAATACATATTCAACTCAAAAATTTGGGGGATTCCTGTGTGGCTCAGTCAGTTAAGAATCCAACTCTTGATCTCAGTCTTGAGTTCAAGCCCTGTGTTGGGCTCCACACTGGGTGTGGAGCCTACCTAAAATTTTTTTTTTTTTTTTTGAAAAAGCATAACAGGGCAAGTTACAAAGAAGAAAAGAATAGAGCAAACATTCATGAAATAGATAAAAAATAAGTAAGCGTTCTGAAACCAAAAATGCGTTCTTTAAAAAGATGGATAAAATAGGCTGACCTCTGACCTCTGCAAACAAAGAATCAAAGCATGCTGAAGCTAATATGTTAGCTGTATGTTAACTATACTGGAACTAAAAAAAAAGAGAGTAACAAAGGGTAAGCAACCATACACCAGAAATTTAAATAAAATAAAAGGATATTATTATGTATGTATGTGAAAAAAATAAAAACCCTACATGAAATGGTCAAATTTCTAAAAAAAAATAACATCCCAAAATTAGTATAAAAAGAAATCAGTAACTTGAATAACCAATAAATATTAAATAAATTGAAATCATGACCAAAAATTTGTTTTTTTCCCAAACTCACATGCCTAGATAGTTAATGTAAGTTCTTTAAAAAAATTATAAAGGGCAGCTAGTTCTTTCTTAAACAATATTAGAAAAGATTAGAAAGAATATAAGAAAATATAGAAAGAAAGTATTAGAAAGAATATAAGTTGCCTGATCTCTTTTATGGCATCATTTTGGTTCTAAGACTTGAGAACAATACGAAGAAGGAAGATCATGGGTCTATTTCATTGTGAACATGAATGCAGAAATCCTAAATAAAATATCAGTTAATTGCATCTAATAATATATAAAAATGTTTCAGTATCAAGTAAGATTTATTCAAGGACAGTAAGGATAGTACATTCACCATAAAAATAAAATGAAGGAGAAAATCATGTGATTTTTCTTAATTAATGCAGAAAATAATTTGATAGGGGGCACCTGGTTAAGCATCAGCCTTCCCCTCAGGTCATGATCCCGGGTTCCAGGGATCAAGCCCCTAGTTGGGCTCCCTGCTCAGGGAGCCTACTTCTCCCTCTCCCTCTGCCTGCTGCTCCCCTTGCTTGGGCTCTCTCTCTCTGTGTCAAATAAATAAATAAATAAAATCTTTAAAAAAATAATTTGATAAGATTCAACACCTATTTATGATAAATTTAAGAAATCAAAAACAAAAGTGAACTTTTAGTTGATAAAAGATTTATACCAAAAGTTGAAGCATTTGCTATACTTAATGAAGAGTTTATAGTCATTGTCTTTACTATAAAGACATTGTTTGAGAGTATAAAATGGAATCACTGGACTGGAGGATACCAGGATGACAATAGAGTAATACCATAATAAAAACAGAGGGATTAATTGAATGTTACATTCTAGATTCTCATTCCTCTTTCAGAGCTTCCCAGAAAGTAGAAGTCAAATGTTCTCCATACAGAGAGAAGACTGGAAGACTTCACTCCTGGAAATTTGAACACCCCAAAAGGAAATATCCAAAGATATGAATATTGAGGTTTGGCCACAAAGAGCCTGCTCAGATTGCCCAGAAGTGAGGCTAAAAGTTGATAAGCCCCATATAAAAGCACCAAGCATATATAGGACACAGTGAGAAGTTCTAAACACGTAAATTCGGTGTCTGAGTGGAGTGAGGTGGGGGAGAATGGGCAGAGGCAATATTTGAAGAGATTGCAGCTGAGACTGTTTCAAAGCTGGTAAATGATATCAAGCCATTGATTTAAGAAGCACTATGAACCTCAGACAGGATGAATACAAAGAAACCATACCTACAGATATCATGCTAAAACTGATGAAAACTAAAGACCAAGAAGAAATCTTAAAGGTAGCTGGGGAGTAGGGTCATGGTGGTGATAGAAGACACATTATCAATCCATAGTTCCTGTTAAGAAATTAACCATAGGTTTAATGTTGCAGTCACCAGCTGGCCCAGACACAAGGGGAGGGGACATGGTCTACATCTTTAGATGGGAAGAGCTTCAAAGAATGTATGGTCTTAATTTAAAATGCCCTTAACCCTCTTGGGATGCCTGAGTGGCTCAGTCAGTTAAGCATTTGACTCTTGGTTTTGGTTCAGATCATAATCTTAGGGTCCTGGGATCCAGCCCCATTTTGGGCTCCTCACTCAGTACAGAGTCTGCTTGTCCATCTCTCTCTCTGTCTAAAATAGATAAATGAATCTTTGGGGAAAAAAAAGTTAAAGCAATCTACAGATAAATAATTAGGATTAACACACGGGCTTAGCAAAGCTGCTGAATATAATGAAAATATGCCAGAATCAGATTTTTTTTAATATATTAGCAACAATTAGAACATGAAACTTTGAAAAAATAATTATTTCCAATAGCATTAAAAATGAAGTATTTAGGAATAAATATTGATGTGCAAGAGACCTACACAGAGGTCCACACAAAATTACTGAGAGATATTAATGGATTGGAAGACAATATTATAAAAATGCTCTCTATCTGTAGATTGCAATTCTAGTAAAAGTCAGCAGATTTTTTTGTGTGTGGTAGAGATTTATTAATTGATTCTAAAATTCATATGGAAATGAAAAGGGCCAAGAGTAGCCAAGGCAATCTTGAAGAAGAACAAAGTTGATGGATTTAATTAATTGCTTTATTATAAGACAGTATGGAATAGATACAAGATAGACAAATAGACTAATGGAACCAATAGTCCAGAAGCAGACTCACACATTTAGTTTCGTGATTTTATTGCAAAAATGCCACAAGGGTGCAGTAGGGGAAGGATGGTCTTTCCAATAAATGATTCTGGGTTAATTGACTACTCACAAGGGAAAAAGGATCTTTGACTTTTCCTTATATCATAGACAAAACCAATTCCAAGTGCAATGTGAATTTAAATATGAAAGGTAGCATAGGCACATATCTTCATGACTCTGAAGGCTATTCTTCTTTATATTTGACTAATTTTATTAACGTTGTCTTGAGGAAATCATTCTTTCTTACTTTAGCAATTTCCAAATAGGTGATCACAACACCAGGCTTTGCATCCTAGATAAATTAAATCTCAGCTTTAGGATATATATTAATTTTATAGACATGCACAGTCAATTAACTTTTGATCATCCTAAATATTTTTTAAGGGTATTCATTTAGGATTGTAAATGGACTTTTGAGTGTATTTCTGAGAACATTTGCAAAAATATCCTCACCCTTTTCTAAACTGGGGCTCAGCTTATATTTTTTTTCCCTCACCCCAAAACTCAGTGTCATGGCTCATTCCTAGAGTTTGTCTTCCTGTCAGCCTGAGACACTGTTAATTCAATGTTCCATGATTTTCTGTCAAACTAAGTTGGCTCGCCTGATTGGCACTTTAAGAATTTTTATGGATAGCAAAAGTGTTTAAAGGGTCCCTTTCAATGTGACCTTGAAGATTACTTTGTGGCATATGAACCATCTTGTTTCCTCAGTTCTCTTTGCTTTCTGGAACAATCCTGCATGAAACCACCCCACAGACTCACAGAGGGCTCTGTTTCATGAGGCCTTCTGCAGGAACACCTATTTATTTACAATTTAAATGGAACCCTGGGGAGATTTCCCCTCAGCTGGCCAAGATTTAGAAGCTATATGATCTATAGCTAAATCTAAAACAGTGAATAAGCTGATAACAAGCAGAAAAGATCTTTTTGAAGAAGGTTCTCTGAGGATGGAGGAATGTCCATGCAACATGGGAACAAAAGTGTTAAAATCAGCCTGCCTGGATTAAGGGTTTCCAGCGAGCTTTGACAGCTAGAATCTTTCCTTTGTCTCAGCATGCCCCCAGCTGGCAGATGGGGCTCATAATTTGCTTTCAAATATCTTGGCCTGTCCCTGGGATCTGATGTTTAAAAGGAGAAGCGGCGGCGGATGGGCGCCTGGGTGGCTCAGATGGTTAAGCGTCTGCCCTCGGCTCGGGTCGTGATCCCAGTATCCTGGGATCGAGTCCTGCATCAGGCTCCCTGCTCCTTGGGAGCCTGCTTCTCCCTCTGCTTCTCTCTCTCTCTCTCTCTCTGTCTCTCATGAATGAATAAATAAAATCTTAAAAAAAAAAAAAAAAAGGGAGAAGCGGCGCATGAAGATTTCCCCAGTCTGCAACACTCTGGGCCAATAATAATGTTTGTGGGGCGATCTTCGGCTGTTGTAACACACAATGATTAACCATTCAGATAAAGTTCCTTCTCTATTTGAGAACAAGCAATTCATTCAAGCCGTTTATCTGCTCCTAGCTTTGGCCTTTGGTGTTTTTACACCAACTTTTCCCACTCTGTCCATCCTTCCCTCAAACCCTGGAGGAGGAAACATTAAGTACAGTCAGGGTCCCACTCGCTGCTCTTCTATCATCTGAATGAATGGTTCAGCCAGCAGACCCATGATGAGCAGGAGAAAGTCTCAGTTCTGAGTTTTGTGAGCGTAGCAGATGTGGTTAAGATTCTGCCCACCTCCCTAACCCTACTTCAGAGGTGGCCTGAAGATAGCTTCCTCCCTCACTAAGCTTCCTTCATCATGCAGGGGGCAGACCATGGGGGCCAGGGAGTTAACACCCCAGAAGTGACCCTCAATCATTGAGGGGTGGGAATTAGCAGAAAACTGTTCCAGCCTCTCAGAGGGACAATTCTCCACAGCCTCTTAGAGGATCCTGGGGGATTGTGCCCTGGGTGCCCACTGTGGTAACACCCTCCCTGCTGTACATCCGGTTACCTCCTGCCTGACTTCCTCCATCCCTTCCTCACGGGGCTTCCTGAGACTAACTCCCAAACAAACCATCTGAACTCAAATCCTTGTCTCAGGCTCTGCTCTGGGGGGAAGATAAACTAAGTCAGGCACCCTGTGCCAGTGACTGAAGCTGCCAGGGATGGGCCCAAGAAGCAGTGGGCAAGAAAGGCAGTTTTGTCTGTAGCATCCACCTTTCTCTTTAGTGTTTGAGATCCATGGACATGGTTCCACGCTTGTCCTTTCATGCAGAGATAAGCCAACAGATTCAGGTACCATGTTCTTTTTTCTTTGTTCCTCACAGGGGCTGTATCACCTGGTGTGTCCTTTGTCTGCTCTGAGCTATAGTATGTGGGTGACATCCTAGACATCCCCAGGGATGGGTGGGCCATAATACAGCTCTCACACTGCAGATGGTCCTCGGAGCTACCAGTCCTTGAGCACTGCCCCACGCCTCATCTGCTCTTCTCTGAAAGGAGGGAGTCAAATGCAATGATTTCTTCTTTGGCTATAGCTTTATTGTCTTTTTGTAAAAATTACATGCTTGCTACAAAAAATAGCTAAAGTACAAGAAACATAAAGAAGAGAATAAAGAATCTTGCTCACCAGGGATGATTAGCTTCAACAGTTTGGTAAATATCCGTCCTGACGTTTCTCTGTGTAGATTGTACATCTCTTACACCCTCCTCAAAGCCCCTTGGCCCACCTTTTAACTCCATCCAGGACCAACAATTGTGCAGGTGTAACCCCAGCTCCCCTGCCTACCTGTGCCCCAGGGCGCCTGTACCACTGCAGGTGGAGCACCTGTGCCCATTTGGGGCAGGTGCTCACAGGAAGCAGAAAGGAAGAGAATACCCTACAGGGCAACCCTGGATCAGTGGGGCCTGGATCCAGTGAATAAAAACACTCCTCTCCTGTTCTGCAAACAGACAATTCTGAAGCTGTCTACACAGCTCCTGAGAGGGTCCCAAATAGGACTGAGCCCAGGGTGATTGGCTCGACAATTGTCCCTGGGTTGGTTTACCCTCCTTCCCTGTTTCACAGTTCTCCAGTTCTCTCTTCCTGTTTTAGTGATCATTGCCCAAAATAAGCTGTCACTCACAAGCCCTTGTCTCAGGCTGATCTGGGGCAGGCGTGGGGGGTGGCGGGGGGGGGAAGCGACATACACTAAGATACTCTGTGTATATGTGTGTGTGTGTGAATGAATGAATAAACGTACGGTGTCAAATAAAAACATATGCTAAACACACACTTCTATAACCTGGATTTGTACTTTCCATGTCAGTAGATACAGATCTATATCCTGATTTCTATAGTGGTGTAGTATTTTCCATTGTATATATACCATGCTTTCTCTAACTCGTTAAATGCTTTCCAGGGTTTTCCTGTCTCACATAGGACCCCAGCCTTAAATGAAAATAAGCTGGATTACTTCCAAAGTATTAACTAGTAGGAACTAACCAGCCTTGAAAATTCCACTCTGGGGATGCCTGGGCGGCTTAGCCAGTTAAGCAGCTGCCTTTGGCTCCAGTCATGATCCTAAGGTCCTGGTATCGAGTCCCGCATCTGGCTCCCCGCTCAGCAGGGAGCTCTGCTGCCTCTGCCTGCCACTCCCCCTGCTTGTGCTCACTTTCTTTCTCTGATAAAAAAGAAAAGAAAAGAAAATTCCACTTGATTGGTAGCTGGAAATATCAGTTCTATCTCACCAGTTAATGCTGCACAAAGCTAGGATCCTTGCCCGGGGTCTAGTCTCAGCCTGATCCCATGGGGTGCTCTGGAGTGTGAACTGCACCGTGGAGTTTATGTCTCTTTAGGGATGCTCGAGCCCTTATGAAACAGCCATTGGACACTGGCTGCCCATGGAGTGGGCTTATTACCCCATGGGTGAGGTAGCTTCCCTTTTGGCAGTGGGCGATTCTCTGGAGAAGGAGACAGGTGAGAGTTGTTAGTAGCCACCACTCCCAGCAGCTGGTGGATGGCACCTGGCCCCATAAAGGAGGCCTGGGTGGGGCACCGACAGCATTTATATAATGTAAACACCTATAGAGGTAGAGAATATTACCTTACTGAGGTGTATGCTCGTGTATAGAATTCTACTTTACTGAGAATTATAGTACATTCTCTTTATGATATATATGGATTATCAATTTTCAACCCACACCTTTGCTATATACTCAGTGAGGCTGCCCTGCCCATTCCATTTCCAAATACCTGATGAAGATGTATTAGAATAAATTTCAATTAAGCAATAGCAAAATCAGTACTTATGACATAATGCACCATTAGGCTTATAGTAACTAACAGAGCTTAATGAGGCCCAGTCTCTCAAAGCTTTGTAAAAATCAGTTCCATAACATAATAAAATTAAATTAAATTAAAAAAATTTTTGAAAAGAGGAAAAAAGGAAAAAAAAATCAGTTCCCAAAGGCACACGACGTCCCTGGGCACTCTCTTACTTCACCAGCAATATGCAATTTGTCTCATGTCAGCAGTGTTCTATGCCAGCATCCGTTCTTCTCTGCAGGTGAAGCTTTGTGCCTTCTTCTTGCTCCTGGGCTCTGCTCACTGTCACCCCGTAGAGGATGCTCTGGTGGCCATCACTGCAGTGGCCCCCCTGGCCCCCCAGGAAGACCACAGGTTGTCGGTAATCTGGCACTCCAGCTCTTCTGGGGAAGCGTGAAGGAAGCCTTGACTCTGCGTGCTCTCCTCTGGGCACTGCTGGGGTCACTGCTGCTCTCCTCTGAGCAACTGACCTCCTGTGCCTCGGTTTCTCTGCCACACCATGCATTGGAGCCCATCTGTAGCTTTGTAGGTGAGCTGGAGGAGGGACTTGTCATCCAGTCTGTTCTCAGTTCCACTGAGAAGCAGCAGCTACCTAGGGAAACACCGGGACCTCTATTTCCCCCTTTGCGTCTGACATAACTGTACAATGGGAGGAAGAGCAGTACAGACCTCATTGAGTTTTTAAAAGGCTTCAACAAACCAATATGTGGAAGGTGCCCAGAACAGTGCCGGGTTTGTGTAGGGACTTAATAAATATTTGCTATTATTGGCGTAAGGTTGCCCAACCACTAGGCTCTCTTGCCTCTCATCAAGTCTCATGGTAAAAATGGATCTTTTCCATTTGTCTATATTGAATTAAGAGTTTGTTTCGACAAAAGCAGTCTCAGTGAGTCCTGGGCTTAGTCTATCTTGGTGTCAATACAGCTGGGAAACAGAAGGCAGGTACCATCCAGCTGAGTTAGACGCAAGCAGTGTGGGTTTTAGAGCTGGAGAAGATGGGTTGGAGTTCTGATGAACTCACCTGGGCCTTAGTTTTCTCATCTGTAAAATGGGCACACAACACCTCCATAATAGGGTCATTATGGGAGTTAAATGAGGACATAGAGCCTGGTAATTGAGAGTGTAGCAGGTTCTAGGGCCGGACTGCCTGGCTGTATCCAGTTATACGACTGCCATCCGTCAGTTGTATAATTGTGGGCAAGCTATTTATTTAACCTCTGTGCCTCAGTTTTTCCTATCTATAAACTGGGATAATAGTAACATCTACTTTGTAGTACATTAAATGAATTAACATCTGTGCAAAGCACTTATCTATGATAAGCACTTAATTAACACGAGGCTCTTTATAAATATTAAATTATTATATTACTATCAATGTCAGTATTTAGTTGTTAGCATACAAATGAAGATGATGACAGTTATGTAGTGAGGACACATTTATATGAGTTTAATTTAGTATAATATAAAATATTAGTTGTTTTATATATTTGCTCCCAATTTGAAACAATGCGAGTCTCCATGAAATAAATATTAACCCAGGATTGTATAATTTCAAAGCTAACAGGTTGGGGGGAATTGTACACTGGTTTTATGCTGTTGCCACATGGCTGGTAATGAGAAATACTCACCACCTTCTTGGGATTAATGTTGAATAACGCAGGCTTTGCATTACGCAGTTTCTTCAGGAACAATACCCTTTGCATAAAGTGCCACCACCTTGCATATAAAAAGCCCTTGAAGGCTGCGCTACATGGAAGAGGCACACCATGAATGGCAATTAATCTAAGGTGTAGTCTTCAGTTAGGTACCAAGCAAATCACTTGTGTTCCTGCAAGCTTGGTTGTGCCTGAGTCCTTTTCCACCTGAGTCCCCAACCCATAGGGACTCCCTGGGAACAGAAAGGCAGGTGCTATCATTACCCTGATATCACCGCCCAGGGTGGAGGTTCTTTCTCCGCAAGCCTCTCACCTGCCCGAGTCGTGGTACACCATTCCTGGGTCTTTGCTGTGAGTAAGGGTCGCTCCTCTGGCCACATTTCAAGTGCCGTGACTTTGGGGTGTGCCTTTTCTCTTGCACTTGTTGCATTGTCGAACAGAGTGCTGGGCCCATGGTTAATTAGCAATACATTTTTTTTGACTTAAATATTTTTCAAAATGTGAAGCAAGACAGGGGAAAGGCTGTATTTGACAAAATTCTCCATTCAGGACACGTGCATTTTTAATACATTTGTGTGGATGGTCACGTGCACATCTTCTGGCTGCCTGATAAGAGCATGAATGAGGGTGACCTCTGTCCCTTCCTGGTCTAGTCTCAGGTGGGGCACAACCACAGGCTCCACCTTCAACAGCTCCTCAGACATTTTCTATGATCTGAAGCAGCAGTGGAAGAGCTGGGGGGTGGGGTCTGAGACGACACCCCCACCCCCACTGCCCATCAGCCTCGTTCCCCATTATCTTCATCTGGGTTCCCTCAGAGGCAGACTCTGAGATGAGGATTTGTGGACAGGTGCTTGGGTGCGATGCTGTGAAGTGCCATTGGGCAGGGGAATTAGGCAGTGGGGAAGGCAGCCAGAACAGTGTTATAGAGTCCATTACCACTCTGAGGATGGGGTAGAGCATGGATCGGACTTTTCCCATCTGAGCAATAAAGTGTTGGGCTATTTATCCAGAAACTTCCATCTTCCGTTAATCAAGGGCTTCCCTGGAGGCAACAAATCCCTAGGACTTTTGGCCTGCCCCTCTGTGGCCATGCAGGTTGCAGCCAGGAGAGCCCCCAAGGAGAGAGTGACAGTGGCTCTCAGGAAGAAGTCAAAGGCTGGTATGGGAACCATGAACGCCAATGGGGTGTGGACATAGCACCAACAGAGTCTGCTCTAAATATTGAGAAAAAGAGTACATATATCGAAATATTCTAACCATACTCATGTTAATACAAGTATGCAGTCATGTATTGCTCTAAAATATCATGCCAAAACTTACCGGCTTAATCTCCAACCACCATTTTATGACTCCTGGTCTCTGTGATCAAGAATTCAGGAAGGCTTCACTGGACACCTTTTATATGCAGTTGCCATCCATTGGTGGCTGGAGCTGATGGAGCAGATGGCTTTCTAGAGCAGCTAGAGATGGCTGGGAATCTCTATCTCTCTCCATGTGGTCTGTCTGCATGGGCTTGTTTGAGCTTCCTCACAGCATGGCGGCCTCCTGGCCACCAGGCTCAGCAGCTGAAGTCTGCAAGAGAAGGTGTCCCTGCTCCTAAGGTAGAAAGTGCATTCATTTTTATGATCTTCCCTTAGAAGTCACTTCTGCTGGAATCTGTTCATTCCAGACTTGTTGTGAGACAGCCCACATTCAAAGGAAGTGAATTAGACTCTGCTACTTGATGGGGAGGTGACAAGGTTCTAGAAGAGCATGTGAGACAGGTAAGAGTGAAGTGGCCCTTTGGAAAAAATACAACTTGCTCTGTGTGTGTGTATTCATATTAGTAGGTGCTGCCATCTTTCAATACCAGTGAAATAAATAGTACCACAGAATAGTAAATGAGTCTGGGTAAGTACAAATGCCTTAACTAGTAAGATAGGCAGAAATGTCCAAGTTTGGTAACTGTCTGAGGATACTCACTCACAGCTGCTGGCCTGAGCTGTCAGTAGATCTGTTATAATTCTCAGCCAGCTGGAGTGTGCATGTATGTGTGTGTGTGCGTGTGTGTGCATGCGTGCACACATGTGCATTCTTAGATGAGACCCTATTGGCTAATGATTATCAGCAACTACGGAAATTAAGAGAATCAGTGACACAATAAAAACTCTAATTGCTTGGCAACAGTGTTTAGGCCTCATTAGGTAGATTTGTAACAGCTTCAAGAGAAATAAACTCCTGTGTCATTAGATAACAAGGCAAGAAATAGGTTATTTCCTTTTTGAAAGGTATGAAAGCTTCCAATTGCTTGATATATTCGCTTAGTAGACTATTTTCTGTCATCTCAGTTAATTGAATTTTATCCCTTGCTCTTAAAATGGTTTCCTTCAAAATAAGGTTACAAAGTTCAGAAAAGTCATATTTGAAATCATAGACATTGAAGGCAGAAATCAACCTTATCTGGACCAAGTGCTCCAGGAGGAAATAAAAAAGCCTAAACCTTTAGAAGATCACCTTTCCCCCCATATACTTGGGTGACTTGGTATTGAAATAATATTTTGTAGAATACGTATTTGCAATATAGCACCCAATTAAGATTTTAAAAGAAAACTAAAAATTATTTGTGGTTCCATTGATAGTCTTTCTATGAGAATGCCATCAAAGCTGTCATTGTTGGAAAGTTTTTATTTTAGTTAAAAAGGACAAAAATCAGAACTGAGGTTTAATTCCAATATAAACTTGGCTTGTAATATATTTGGTAGTATCATGCTTTCAATCTGTCTATGACGTATTTCAAGCCGGCTCTCTTGTTTTTTACACTCTGGAGTCTTCCAGATTATGCACACCCCTCCCCCCCACACATACACACACCTTCACGCTACACAGTCAGATATAATGTGGGACATAAATAAGCTAATCTTTTTCTTTTAAATGCTAAAAGGTGAACCAAACCAATGTAGCAAAAATGCTTACAATGTCTCATATCTGATTTGCAAGGCTTAAATTTCCTTGACCATAATGTATACCATTTTCTGTCTTTTACTACAGACTTTTAAATCCATACACTCTTAGGCAAAAGGAATATATGGGCATTTGACAGTCTCCCTTCCTGCTGCCTTGAGTATGCTTTAGTTTGTTTTACTCAAAGCCCCTGTGCCCCAGGCCCTCAGAAGTTTTGGACCACGGCTAAGAGAAGCAGGCAGAAGCCAACTCTCTGGGAATTCTCCAGCACACTTTGACTTCTCGGTGCCAAATAATGTCTCATGCAGAAGGGGGCTCTGATATCTTCCCTCTCTCATGGTGAGAACCTGGAAGAGTCTAAGAAAAGAATATTCTATCTTCAGTGGTCATAAATCCAAGCCCTTGGCCACAATAATTTTCTTAGAAGGAGAGGTAATTGTTAAAATTTGAAGCCAAGAATACCTTTGTAGATAGTGTATACAGTGCATACTATATAGTATATAGGAGTATTTAGTAAACACAGTGGGGCCAGCAGTGTCTGCAGCCATCCACATGCCTGTCCCCTGGCCCTCACCATTTTATACATCCAGTGCCTGTGTCAGGCAGAGAACCTGCACAGCTCAGGCACAAAACAGGCCAAAAGTGCCTGGAAATTAATGCCCTCAACCATTGACAGGCGGAGTTGGTGGATACAGAGCCCAGCTTCCTTAGCCCCGGTGGGACAACTCTGAGGCACATTGGACATAATCACCCATATGTCCCCCGGGGATTGGGTTCCAGCTGCTCACCATGGTAACCAGCTCCTGAGAGCACCTCAGATTAGCTTCCTTCCCTTCCCTGTCTCACTTCTCCACCCCCCCACCATTTTTCCTGGAATCACCTCCCAAATAACCTACTTGCACCCAAATTCTTGTCTCAGGGTCTGTTTTCAGGGGACCTAGCCTAATTCTACCTGTGAGGGCAGTGAAATTTAATAATAGATGCTCTCTTTTGACAAAGATGAGGCCAGTCCATGTCGAATGGATTAGAGTTGGCTATGGTCCCTCCTGTGTGCGGGTCCTTTCTGGTTCTTCTGCATGCTAAGAGGCCACTCTCTGAAGTTAAACCACCTGTGCTTATTTCCAGGCTCAGCCATCTGGAGCTGGGTAATCCTGAACAAGGTACTTGTCCTCTCTAGCCAGAATTGGAGATCAAATGGTTCTTACATTATGGAGTTTGCAGGAGATGAATGAATAAAATGTAATGGGCGTGGTATAGTGCCCAGCACACAGAAAATGCTTAATAAACGTTAGCTCTGATCACTATTATTATTACTACTGTTATGGCCACTTTTATGCCTAACTTTCTAGAATGCATTTCTGCACATAATTTAGAAGCTTCTCATCTATTTCTCTGGCTCAGTCTTAAGGTAGGTATGCCATAAGGAACCCAAATGGACGATGAAATTTTGGTTCAGAATATTTCTACAGCACAAAATATCTGAATTCTGGAGCCTGGCATTTACAGATCCTAAGTTGTATAGTGACAAGCCCTTTAATGCCCCTTAAAAGGATAAAGTTTCATCCGATTTTCTCTCCTTAATTGCAACTTCTGGAGTGTGTTTCTAATTGTGTTTACAATTTTGTGGAAGCATTATTTGGAAAACATACCCATTTAAAGAATATTTTAACTTAAAAAAACTTTATTTATTTTTTAAGATTTTATTTATTTATTTGACAGAGAAAGAGAGAGAGAGAGCACAAGCAGTGGGGGAGTGGCAGGCAGAGGGAGATGCAGGCTCCACTGAGCAGGGAGCCCGATGCAGGACTCTATCCCAGGACCCCAGGATCATGACCTGAGCTGAAGGCAGACTCTTAACTAACTGAGCCACTGAGGTGCCCCTAAAAAAAACTTTTTAAACCTCAAATTTTCTCTCTCCTATCTCCAAATTATGTTCCCATGTAACACTTGTTCTCGAGGGCAAGTGTACCAGAAAGTGACAAGGGGTTGCCGTCTTTGGGTGGATAATTTACTACTTTGATTTTGCTGTGGCTCAGACAAGCAACTGCATAAAAAGAAAAGCAGAATCATCTGGGGAGCTCTTCTTGTATCCTTCCCTGACCTTATAGTCCTAACCTCATCCAACTTTCTTCCTTGGGAACTTCTTTCTCAGCCCTCTCCTCCTTTCCTGCTCCACCAAATAGCCTGGTCCCTTGGCATAGGTTTCAATTCAGAAGCTTCCATCAGTGAGAATTCTTTAACAAGTGATTCCTAGTTTCCTACAAGGAAGGGGATGCTCTGGTGATCACATTGCATGATAGAGTGTTCGAGGCTGGATAGAGTGTTTCTGTCCCCTTGTGCACTCATATGAAATGGGTGATACTGAATTGTGCAGTGAGCTAAGTCTTTGCCTGCAGTCTTTTTGGCAAGGATGCGTCCTTCACTGCCACGTCACCCTTTCCAGTGCTTAATCTCTTCCTTACTGTTTGTTCCATTTTTTGCCCCCTCTCTGCCACCAAAGTTCAGGAAGAATCTGTGGTTAAGTCCTTTATGCCCTAATGCCATTAAGCGGAATTAAGGTGTTTGATGTTATTAGGATGGCATAGGAGCCAAGAGAGCAGGCTCTCCTGAGTACAACCTGGACTGCAGTTGTTTTCCCTCAAGGATGCCATTCAAGATAGAGACAGGGATAGCAGTGAAGGAATGTGAGTCCCTTATTGCTGTCAGTCATGGTTGGGCTGCAAGTGTGCAGAGCATAGAGCTCTGGGATGCTGAGCCCGAGAAGATGGCCCCACCCAACACAGCTTCCCCACAGCAAACCCATGACCTCAAAGTGCTCCATGCACTGGCTAGTTACCCAGAAGGTCAAGGGACCCATAGAAGGAGAAAACCAAAATGCATCAGGGAGAGCAGAATGGCTTTGTGGAAGGAGGAAGCAGGGAGGGAGAAAGAGAGAGAGAGAGACAGGCAGAGAGAGACAGAGTGAGGGAGGTACCTGCAAGGTAAAACAAGAGCATCAGGCCTCCTTTTTGTGGGCAAGGCTTTGCGCCAGCTACTGCCATTGACCTTCTGGCACAAATAAACGTGCCCCAATTGATGCCTTGGAAACTGACCAATTACAGTGGGGTCCCTCCTTTGGGGGAAGAAGAGGTGTAGAGACAGGAGGAATTAAGGTGAAAAATTCCCATCTCTAGAGATCTCAATGAATATAAATTAATTTTTCCCTATGCCAAGGTCATTTGCATTTTTAAGCTCCTATTAAAGGAATTTCAGGCACCATTGAATAGGTGGGAAGAGGAATTTGGGCTCATTGATAGGGCCTTCTACCCTATCCTGGGAGTGTCACTCCAGCCTGAGTCAATAAAGGCCCATTTAGTAACTTACAAAGCTGTGGCTGAAGAGATCCGAGTCAGCCTGGAAGTGCCTGGGAGGTTGGACAGATTAGCGCCTCTTATCTCAGCATTGAATTGAAGGTCAATACCTTGAATTCTCCTGCAGTAAGCGGGTGTCTAGAGAGTATAGATTTTCTGTTCTATAAGCTTGACTCTCCCTTATTGTTGGTCCACATCAGGCCAATTTCAAACCCATCAGAAG
Source organism: Zalophus californianus (assembly GCF_009762305.2). Lineage (NCBI taxonomy): Eukaryota > Metazoa > Chordata > Mammalia > Carnivora > Otariidae > Zalophus > Zalophus californianus. The sequence continues at coordinate 93,932,216 of NC_045602.1, forward strand.
ATATTATGGGGAAGCCAGCCTTTAACAAACCTGCACATGGTGTTTCTGGAACTTAGGGCTGATGTTGGGCAGTAACTTCGCTCCCTACCCCCCGCCCCCCGCCGCACTTCTCATCCCCTTCCCTTTTATATTTGAATGACAGCAGACCCTGACTGGTAGCAGCATAGCAAGGATATCACACTCTAGAACAATTCACATTTACGGTTTTGTATTCATCCATTGCTGTAACTGTTCTGGAAAATGATGGATGGTGGATGAGCCACCTCTGCCCGGGGATTTGCCACATGGTGAGAGTACATTTAAAGCCTGTTGATAAGCATAAAACCAGTGTGACGGTTAAGTTTATGTGTCAACTTGACTGGGCCCACAAAGTGCCCAGATATTTGGTAAAAAATTATTCTGGGTATTTCTTTGAGGGTGTTTTTTGATGAGCTTAACACATAATTTGGTAGATTGAGTAGAGCAGATTGACATCCCCAAGGTGGGTGGGCCTCATCCAGTCTGTTGAAGGCTTGAATAGAACAGAAATGCCGTCCTCCCCTGAGTAAGAGAGAATTCTTCCAGCCCAATGGGCTTTGGACTGGGACATCAGCTTTTTCTTGCCTTTGGATTGGAACTGAAAATGTCAGTTCTTCCTGGGTCTTGAGATGGTGGCCCTTGGACTGGAACTACATTATTCATTCTCCTGGTTCTCAGGCCTTTGGACTCAGACTGAAACTAAATCATTGACTCTCCTGGGTCTCTAGTTTGCTGATACCCCATAGAATCTGGGATTTGCCAGCATGTATAATTGTGTGAGCCAATTCTTTACAATAAATCTTTACACACACACACACACACACACACACACACACACACACACACACTCTATTGGGTCTGTTTCTCTATACAATTCTGGCTAATACAACCAGCAACTCAAAATAGGCATTGCCTACTAGTTCTTTCAGTGTTTTCCTTTGGTTATTATGCATTAATTCATTGATTCCTCTTTCTATGCACTCAACAATGACTCATTAAACATTATTATTTGCCAGACACTGTACTGTGGGCTGGACATACAACAGTTAACAAAACAGTCTCTGCTTTCATAGAATTTAGAGTTTATCTGTATTAAATAGCAATTGCCACATGTGCTGCATAGTTCACAACTATAACACTTGAAGGGCATACAACAGCAAGCATTCAGTCAACTCATCCATTTCTGTGTTGGCTGGGAGGTGAGCTGATCTTGAGTGGTATTGTCTGGGCTAGGTCACATATCTGAGGGTTGGTTGAGTTAGAATGGCTTGACTGGGCAGCTCTACTTCAAGATGTGGCTCTGCTCTGGCTTACCTCCTTCCTGAGGCCTGATCTCAGGCCTGCTCTACATGTGTCCATCTGGAGCTCAGACTGAAGGGGATGCAGCTATCCTAGGGGAGGGCTTCTCATGATGGCTAAGATGTATGCCCCATTGTGCAAGACTTTTCAAGCCTACAGTCATGTCACCTCTGCTTATATTCCATTCAGCAAAGCAAGCCACGGGGCCAAACCTGCCATTTTGAGTGTGGGGAATATACCCAGCTTCGTTAGTGGGAGGAGATACCCAGTCCCATGGTGAAGAGAGGGATGAAGATTCAGGGTCACTAATACAACCTACTCCACCCATGCCACTAGTTTTGTCTCTCAGAAGGGACTCCAAGATCCAGGCAAAATCTTCTACCAGAAGGGTTGAGCATTAGCAAGTAGATGCCTTGGTATGCCAGGTAGTGTGTGGTGTAGGGGACATTTTCAGACCATAGAACTATTGGTGAGAATGGCTCCAGGGGAGCCAGGATGGAGGCCTGCAGGACAAAGGTGGTGGTGGTCCAAAGAATGGGTGAGCCTCAAAATGAAGGCTGAACTCACCTAATGACATGGGAAATCTGGATGTCATTGTGTATGCATGTGTATGTGTGGCTGTGTCTGAGTGAGGGGCAGATTGAGAGGGACTGCCCACAATACCTATTTTGGAAAACAATTTATAAAGAAGAAAAATGATAAAGAATGGGTCAGTTTCCTTCCATCTTGGCTATGTATCAGGATGTTTTAAAAAATGTACCTGGCTGGATCCTACATATGGATTTCTGATTCTGCAGTTTCATAACAGTCCAGTTAAAAATATTTATATTCATTCTGTTTGAAAACTGTTCTTTGTGTGTTTATACAGTAAGGCTAAAAGTTGAAAACCAATAACCAATACTTACATTCTTACATTATTGGCATTATGTGACTATTTGTTCACCAAAATGTTACGTATAGGGCTAGAATATGTCTTTCTGTACATTTCTGAGACTACTCCGGATTGATTCTTCTTTGCTTCAAGGCTAAGGATGAGCTGTTTGGGGTAGGCAGGCCCACTGGTGCCCATGACCTTAAGCCAGTGGTTCTCAGCCCTGACAGCCCATTAGAATCACCTAGAGGAGCTTGTAAACCCTCCCAAAACTTGAATTGTAACTGAGACCAATTAAATCAGAAACTCTCAGGGTGGAATCCAGGCATTGTTGCTTTTTAAAGCTCTCTACATCCCATCCTGTAGTCCTGCTTGAGAACCACTCTTTACTCATTCAGGGTCCAACTCACTTCACATCCCTGCCCTACCGTGCCTGCCCCATCCCATCACAGCTTTGGCAAGGTTTTGCCGGGCCGGTGGGTGCCCCTCCATCTCAGCCCCACCTGCAGTGTTTTTGCCTGTGGCAACGTTCATGTCATTCACTAATCTCACTTTCCCCTGTCTTCCAGAAATGTGCTGAAACCTCACTAGCTGCCTATATCTTTTATCCCATTTGCTTTGCTGTTACTGCGTTTTATCTTTTTAAATCCCGTGTTACAATTTTAACAGGATCTCAGAAGGGTGTGGAGATAAAAAGTATGTGCTCAATTCACTCTCTTGAGCTGCAAAAGCCCAGGATGTTTAAAAATATTTTTGGTAGTTTTTTTTTTTTTTTTAATTTTCTGCTTGATAGTGACTCAGATGAGCACGCTGTATCCACTTGGGAACGGTGGATACAATGGATTTCTCTCCCATCATACAGTTTTATTGAGATATAATTGACTTATGACATTGTATAAGTTTAAGGTATAAACATAACGATTTGATATACGCATATCTTGTGAAATGATCACGACAATTAAGTTTACTTAACATGCATTACATCATATGGTTATAGTTTTTTTTCTTGTGATGAGAACTTTTAAGATCTACTCTCTTACTGACTTTCAAATATGTATTTGAAATACAGTATTATTAACTATAACTACCATGTTGCACATCACATCCCCAGGACTTTCCTATCTTATAACTGGAGGTTTGTACCTTCAGGCCAACTTCACCCACTTCCCCCACCCCCAACCCCACCTGTGGCAACCATGAGTCTTACAATGGATTTCTTGAGAGATTTGTTCATAGTACCTGATAATATCCGTCAGATTGATAATGTGGTTGTTTAACCACCAGGTGCTATATAGTAGAGGAATATGGTCTTGGAATCACGTAGATGTGGATTCTAATTCCAGTTCCAGGAAAATTATCTAACTTTTCAAAGCTCAGTTTCATTATCTATAAAATGGGGATAATTACACTTTGCTTTGCAGGGTTGTTGTGAGAATTTAATTATATCTCCTATATGGAAGCTTCTGGTACAGTGCCTGGCACAGGTTATTCTCCTTCCTACTTCAAAACTGCCCCTGGGATTTTGCAAGTGGACCTGGACCTTCTGTCTAGATCAGATGTCTCCTTATTTTGTTCTATGATAATGCAGGTATACCAACACAGGAAACTGTCTGCATTTTTCAAAGGAATTTAATGGGCAAATGCAAATGTAAGAAGAAATTGTTATTTCTTTATGAGTAGCATCTGAATATCCCTCTTCTGTTTTAAGGTATGCTTAGCCATGCACTAATTTTTCAGTAATGCAATTTCTTTTCTTCATAGGCAAACCTGAGCAGATGTTTTTATCTTCTTGGTTATCTCTGGCATATGTTGTTCCTTCTATTATTTGGTTTCTTAGCTATTCTAAAACATTCTCTCCCCTATCCCACATCATTATAAAGAAAAGGCCCAAAGTAAAGTTAAGGGTATTTCTTTTTTTTTTTTAAAGATTTTATTTATTTATTTGAGAGAGAGTGAGAAAGTGAGAAAGCACAAGCAGGGGGAGGGGCAGAGGGAGAGGGAGAAGCAGACTCCGGATGAGCGGGAACCCCATGCAGGGCTTGATTCCAGGACCCTGGGATCATGACCTGAGCAGAAGGCAGCTGCTTAACTAACTGAGCCCCCCAGGCACCACTTAAGGGTATTTCTAACTGACATCCATATTTCATGAAGACTCAGCTGTTGCTCCTTGGTGATAAGCTGACAAGAGTAGTTTAAGTTTCACAGGAGAAATAATGCTGAGAGATTTCGACCTTAGCAAGTTGACATCCTGTATACTCTCTCAGCCAGGGCTGTCTCAATGGGAGGGTGGGGCAGGGGTTGGGGCTTACCTGGAGAGCCCCAACTCTACGTTTCCTGTTTTAGTCACCATCCTTCCTCCTTTTGCTACCTGGAAGCATTGCATAGTGTTTCAGCCCAAGACCCTTGGAGAAACAAACATTGATTTCAGTCCTGGTAGGCCTCATATGGCCATGAACATTTGAACCTCCATCCCCTCCAATCTCTGCTGTAGCTTGGATACAGAGATCTTTATCCAGCACAGCTGAGTGAGGAAGGATCATGGCATAGGGTGTGACACATAGTACTAGATAGTGGCCAGCATCATTCCATTACAGAGTGGGACTAGAGATGAAAAGGAGAGGGAAACACTCATCATATCATTTTCCCCTGGAGAAATGACTGAAGACGATGGAACTTAACAGCCAACATGAGGCGTGGGGGTTGTCTGTTGATTTTGGAAGCTAGTGTAAGCTCTGTGTATGGAAGATGGGAGCACAGTGTCTTATCTCTAATTAATGATGCCATGGACTTTCTTATATACAATGTCATTTTATCCTCAACCATCTCCACAGAGCCACGATGTCAGGTATTACCCGTATCAGCCTCAGTTTTTGGTGGCATCAATGGTGGTTGACCTTGAAAAATGAAGAGCAGCATTAGGACTGGAATCATAGTGTTGTGATCAAATAAAACTTACATTGGAGTTGATCTGACACATTTAATGAAATGCATCATCATCTCTGGACTAGGTGTGAATTAGGCCCAGGACAAGTCATGGGAATGACTTTGGTTCTTTCTGAGTGACTGTAGCGGTGGAGGTATGGGAATGAAGAAAAGGGTAACGTCAACTGGATCATAACCTGCAAGAACCTAGGCTTCTTCCCTTTCTTCCAGGAGAACCTACAACCAGGTGTTTCACCCACCTCCAGGTATGAAGAATAAGGACAGGGTAGATACTGAGTTTCATACTATGTAGTTAGGGGCAACCGTTTGTCCTGGAAGATGTCTCCGTTCATTGAGGAAGGAGGATCAGACAGGGCAGTTAGGACTAAAAGCTAATGAGTGGCCAACTTATCCATTTGGTTGGAGAAAGAGTTTATCAGGGAAATAAGAGTATGTGTGGTGGTGAACCCTTCCTATTCAGACCAATTTGAAATAACAAAGAAAGCTGAGTGTCATGAATTATGACCATGAATTGCACCAGTATACACAAATTCCTTACTTACATGGCTTGAAATATTACTAATTAAAAATGAATTTCAGCAAACAAATATCTTTCTGTGAAAAGATAATAGCAAGTTATTCTCTAACTAGTATGAATTAGTTTAATTGGCTTGTTTTCCCAGAGCCTTACAGAAACACAGTAAGGGAATAGGAATTTTGTTAGGGTCAGCTGTTGAAGCAGGATCAGGAGACTAACTTTGGGGAGCTGCAGGACATGTCAGGACAGGGCTGGATGCGTGGATGCCATCTATGGCTGCAGGCATCTCAAGCCAAGATAAAGTGGTTGAATTACTGTCAGCATATGTGTGTGTGTGGTAGATGTGTATGTGCTTACATATGTGTGTGAGGGGGGGTGCTGGTGGTGGTAGAAGTATTGAGTATGTGGCATGGAGGCAGTAAGCAAAGTAAGAAGACCAGGAAGTAGAAATAAAGGAAATAAAAAAAAGAGGTGTGAAGGAAGCTTATTTATTTGACATATTAATCATCTACTATGTACAAATGAACATTTTTGTTCTCAAACTTTTTATAAGTAAAACCATCTCTTTTTGTTATGGACCAACCACTTCATAGTAGTTCTATTTTTTACTATCTCTTGACTAAAAAACAACAAAATGAGAAAAAGTTAAAGCACCCCTGGCCCTGGCTCACAGGGTTAGAACTACCTAGTGGAGCATACAGAGATTAATTAAATGCACATGTTGTAATAATTTTAACAAAGCATTTCTCAAACACTGTGTTCCAGGTCTGCTGCTAATTGCTTCACATGGAATATCTCATTTCAACTCTCAGAATAGCCTCATGAAGAAGGTATTATTCCTGGTCTGTTTACAGACAGAGAAACTGAGGCTCAGAGAAAAGGAACTTCCTCAAGGCATCGCGGTGAGGCGGAGACTGCTATGTGGTCAACAAAACCCATTTTTTTCTTTCTCCTAAGCATCTAATTAAATTCTACTTCCTCAGTTGCCCCTGTAGTTATGTGTGACCATGTGAATGAGCTTTGACCAATTGATTGTGTGTGGAAAAGACCACACAAACCTGATTTGAAGAAGAGCACTCTCTTCTCCTATCTGGCAGCTGAGTACTGAGGACCCAACAGAGGACTCCAAGGCCCTGGGTGATGGTGAAACCACAAGATGGAAGGGAGTGGGATTCCTGAGCGATCACGTGGAAAGTACCTCCTGACCAGAGATAGCTACTTTGGATTTTGTGTGTGCAAGAAATCAACTCTTATTGTGCCAAGACGCTGAAATGTGGGACTTTGTGATAGCAGTTGGTGTTATGCACACTACCTCATTCACACAGACTGCAAGCATTCATGTCGTGGAGCCAGGATCCACCCAGGTAGAGTCTGTGAGCTGGCTGCATTGCCACGCTGCTCATAAACAGTGAAAATACAAAGGAGAAAGTGACAATGTCTTTCTTCAATCTTCCTGTTCCCATTCTTAATGCTCTTAAGAGACCTACCTATCCCTTTATTTTGGCCTTTGGAAGAATGGTCAGTGGTGGATATGAACAGATGAGGAATGGGGTGGGCACCGGAAATTTGAGAAGGGAAGTAAAGTGCAGAAAGTGCACTGAGCTGAATCATGTGGTCAGGAAAGGTTAAAGTTGTAGCTCAGATAGATACCTGGTAGGTCATGGGGATAGGATGGCTCTTGGTGGTTTTGTTGTTGTTGTTATTGTTTAATAGTTCTCATTTCTTTATTAAGATGCCCCTTTTGTTTCCAGTTATGGTGTATTTTTCTTCAAACCTTTGAATATATTTGTAAAAGCTGCTTTAAAGTCTTTGCTTGCTGATTCCAATGGTGCTGTCATCTCTGGGTCTGTTTCTATTGACTGACTTTTCTTCTGATTGTGAGTCCCATTTTCCTACTTTTTTTGCATAGATAAACTTTTTTGATCCTATGCTGTTGAGTTCTGGGTTCTGTGGATTGCTGAGTGTCTGTTTTGGCAGGAATTTAACTTGCAGTTACTTGCAGATCAGTTTGACCCCTTGGAAGTTTGTTTTTAAGCTTTGTTAGGTTGGGTTTAGAGTAGCCTTTACTTTAGAGCTAGTTTATCTCTCCTCCCAAGGTGTGATATTTTGGGGCTCTCAACTCATTGTCTGGAACATGGAGTGACATCTTTCCAATCTGGTCATTAGAACTACAATGTCTCCCTGTCCTAGTCAAGCTCCAGAATCCACATTTGGCTCACAGCACACCACCCCACTCCACTGATGGCTCTTTCTCAGGACTCATGAATTCTTACTCTGGATATGTGCAGCTCGGTATTTGACCAAAAGCTCAAGGGGAACTTTATCCAGATTTGTGGAGCTCTTTCTCTGTACGCCTCAATCCCCTTTGTATCCTGTCCCTGGTACTCTGTCCACTGCAGCAGACCTAAACTCTGATCTTTGACACCTCACATCAGTGAGACCACCAGGGTCTGTTCAGTCTACAGCTCTCTATAGTGTGTTCTGGAAAACACCTCTGGGTAGATAGCTAAGGCAACATGGATCTCACCTTGTATGGTCTCTTCCCTACAGGGCCACAGTCTTGTGCTGTATTCCAATGTCTAAAAACAGCTTTTTTCCAATTTCATAGTGTTTTATAGGGGGAGGGCTGGTCTGCAACTTGGCACCCCATCATTATGGGAAACAGAAGTTATTCTCCTGTTATTCTGATGCTCTTGGATTTGGAAAGAGTAAACTGCCTCTTCCATCCTTTCACACCCGCTCAGTGTTTGTTGTTGCAAGAAGGCTGGAGGGCTCTTTTAGGGGAGAAGCCATCCTGTGCTGTGGATGGGGTCAAGACCTCAGAGGGGCAATGAGTGCACAACAAGAGTTTGTGCCTTTCCAACTGAGGCCAGCATTGGTTGGGGTTGGCTGCTCAAGTCCCTCTACTTGGTAGGATGAGGCTTTTTGTTAGTTTGTTTTCAGTAGGGAGTAGGATAGAGCTATGAAGAATAGGAGGAGGTCTGGACTAGAAAATCTGGGGACTAGAACCATTTCTATCATTTAGAAGCCAGAGGGTGTTGGACAAGCCATTTGGATTCCGAATTCCATTTTCTCACTTGAAAAATAGGAGAAATGGTCACATTATTGTACAGCACCAGTGAGTTCATGAATATGAATGCATCTTGTAAGCCATGAAGGCTCTTATCTACAGGAAGGGTTTTTCCTGTCAAGGAAGTGAGGTGAGGTATAGAGTTGGATTTGCCCAGGGCACCGACATCCCTTTGGAGAAACCCCAGATTGCTGAAAGAAGCAACCAAGGGAAAGACTAGGGAGAGACTCCTCCCACCAGCCCCCTCCAGGTTTAATCAGTCCATCCGTTTCTTGGGCAGTAGTGAAATCAAGCCTGTCCTCTTGGGTGTGTGTGTGTTGGGCGTTTTTGGTCCAGAAAATAAACAGGCAAACCTGAGGCTTGCAGTTACCCTGGGGAGGCTTCCCCAGCATGCCTGGCCTACCTCTACGCTGCAGGGTGGCCAGTCACCCAGAACCCAGGCTGGTTGGCTTTGGGGTCCCAAGCCTTTCTCCCTGTGAGGGTTTTGACTTCTCTCCCATCAGCCCACTGTGCCCCACAGGCTGCCGCACAAGGTCAGCTGTACAATTGCCTGAGAGTCAAGATTTGGTAATCTCCCTGGGTCCTGAGGAGGAATAATGGGGACCACCAGGGAGAGGTGCCAGTTTGGCCTCTGGGGCTGACCCCAAAGGCTTTATCAGCAGGATCAGGCCATATGTCCTCATTAATCCAACATTTGGATCACAGGGTGGAGATGTGTATAGAGCCTGGTTAATGCCATGGCTTAACTCCCCTCCTGAATTATAATTCTGAGACTTGATGGCAGAGGAAATTTAGTTATTTGAGAGCCAGCAGTGGGGCCAGCAGAGAACAAAGCAGATTTTGGAAAAATGAACACATTTAATTTGTACATGGAGTTCTTAAGAGCATAATGAGTTAATGTTAACATCATCCCACTCCCTCCCCCCATCCAAAGATTAAACTGGAAATAGTGGAGGTAGGTTCTTTATGGAACTTTGGGCATGATGTGGGTGGGGTATTACAGCTTTCTCATTAACCTTTCTTAAACCCAAGTTATGTGCACATCCCACTCCCAGTTCAATTTTGTTTGTCTGAAAAGTGAAATTTAACCCTAACTTAACATCATTAAACACCTTTCCCAGTGTTCACAAAATAGCCCTGGGCAGCTGACACATTTAACTGGCTCAAAAACAAAAACAAAAACAAACCAAAAAAAAAACCCCCCAAAACCCAAAAAACTGTCTTTGCAAATTAAAAACATAATTAGGATTTGAAGAGGACAAGTAATTGACTAAGGGTTTTCAGATCTAGTAATTTTAATTATGTAATCCCACTCTGCTGATGTCCATGATACATTTTCAAGTTCATTTTCCACTGGGTGGAAGTTCTACCTTCCAGAGAAAGCACTTTCCTCCTTCCTTGATTTAACAGACATAGGTGAACTGGCCAAAAAGCAGTTGGTGGTTTGTTCTTTTTGGTTTTTCCCAAACACCGGCTTTTTGAGAATGTTCCAAATCATGGACATAAAACATCCGAGTGTAAACACATATTGCTTTCTGTGTCTTCCCTGAAATCACTAAGGAAAAGAAGTTTTGAGTTACTTGTTGGGCGGGTATCTCTATTTACAACCCAGGATTTCTCTTTAATTGTAACAAACACGCTTCCATTGTGGGAAGAGAGCTTCCCCTTCATCACATCAGAGACTCTGCAGACCAGCCAGCTGTCAGCGAAGGCTGGGGCTGGGCCACCCAAGACTGCGCCTGTAATCCCACAGGGCTCTCGAGCTGGGGGACTTTCACCACTTTTGAAAAGGCAAGCTCCCTTTTCTGCTTTGGTAATTAATGATTGTCCACCAAACACATTAGAATAAATTGCACAGCAGATACGACATTGTTATAAAGTTCCCAACTATTACAAAATAGTTTCTACACCAGCACTTTTTTCCCCTGGCCCAGTCTGGTAGAATGATCCTGGAAAAAACAATACATTGTGGAAATGAGTGCAAACTTCTCCCTTTGTGTTCCTCATGTGGGCACGAGTTTGGGCAGATTATTGGGGGAGGATTGTTAAAATGATAAAAAGGAAAAGTATTCAAAGGTGGATGGAGACACCACCACACTGAATTCTAGAGAAGAGGATGAGCATGAGAAAAGACATCTTTCCCATGATAAAATTTGCCCAATTAAAAGGGGCAAAGGGATAGTGGCGGTACTTTTAAAACACCATCTCTGAGTGCATGTCTGAATGGTAATTCTCTTTCTGAAATGTCAGATTGGTAGCTTGTGATCCTCAAAAAAAATTCTGAGCCACGAATGGTTCATATACTAAAAGAATGTTAATGGAGCATCCTCAGAGCTAAGCTCATGTGCCAAACCTTTCATGAAACAGAATAAGGTGACTTGGGAGGATCATTTCATTGGGAGAAGAACTTGGCTGCCCACTAAACTAGATTAGGGTACAGGTGGGGGGTCTCCCTCTTTCTGAAGGAGAACCACCCCATCTCCCTCCTAGAGGTATCGATAACTGGAAAGACCATGGAAATAAATACAATTTATTGCATTATTTATTTGTTTACTTTTCTGAGGGCTTACCATATGGCATAAGGCACTGTGAGATGCTGAGATTAAAAACACAGCCCCTGATCACTGGGGCTTATAAGTAAGGATAGAAAATTAATCACCATAATCATATATAACGATTAGGGAGCATCCATATGTGGAGTGCGGTTTGAAGCACTTTATATATTTTAGTTCCTCGATTCTCACAGTTCCCATTCTCACATCAAGCCTCTGAAGTAAGCACTGTCACTGTTTCCATTTCTGAGATGGGAAAAATAAGGCCTAGAGAGGTAACTTGCCCAAGGCTATAGGGGTAGCAAGTGCAGAGTTTGGATATGTAAATCCATGCACACAGATCACTAGGCACCATGTGGTAGGGGCTATCAGAGAGGCATCAATTGAATGCAAAGGTAATTGAAAAGGTCATATATGGTTAAGGAGAAGGGCAGACTTCAAGGAGGTGGTGGCAGTTCAGTGGGCTTGGAAAGGTAAGAGGGAATCTCCTCAGGTGGAGACCAGGGCCTAGTAGAAGGATGGTAGACATGTACATGGGTAGACTTTCAGAAGTTCCCCCTATCACAGAGCACTATGTTCCAGTGCCCAGGATTGAAGCTTATTGTACTTGTAGGGACTTATAGGACCAAACAGTTATCACCTGATCCACTAAAGTGGGTTTCTGTTAAAAAGTCAAGACAATGTCTGCATGGAAGAAAAGGTGAGCAGAAGGTTTCAGAGATGGCAGTGTTGCGGGTATGTTTGGGAAAAGAGGAGCATAAGCTTCCCTGTGGGTGAATAGTTGGTATTAAAGATGGACAAGGAACAGCATGGAGGGCCTGTGGGACAGCCCTACTATGTGCCAAGCATCACTACATACCTTGTCTCATTCTTTCCTAAAACAACCCTACAAAATAGATATTATCATCACCATTTTATTGATGAGCACATTAAGTACTGAAAGATGAGGTAACTTATTCAGGACCACATGGTTATTTCTGTGCAGTCCCTGGTCTAGTCCTTAACTCCTCCCTCTACACCGAGGAGGCTAAAGGCACTCATGCAGGATCTTGAATGCCAGGCAACCACCATTTTTAAGTAGAGCATTTGGGAATGGAAGTCTGAACTGGTGATGGCAGGAGAAAGAAAAGAAGAGGCTCAATTCTAGACATATTGTTGAGTTAAATCAATAGGTCAGTGGATCTCAAAGTGTTTCTAGGCCAGCAGTATTAGCATCTCCTGGGAACTTGCTAGAAATACAAATCTATCTACTGAATCAGAAATTTTAGTGGTGGGGCCCAGAAATCTCTGTGTTAACAAGATCCCCAGGGGGTTTTGATGCCCCTTCATGTTTGAATGATTCTGTAATAGACCATATTGGTGAACTGGATTTTAAAGGTTGGGAGTGGAGTCATGGGTGCAGATTAAGGGTAGATATATAATCTCTAAACTATTTGTATTCCTATGGCATTCTCCTCTACCCATTAGCCCCTGGCAGCCACGATTCTGTTTTCTGTACCTATGAATTTGACTATTCCAGGTACCTCATATAAGAAGAATCAGGCAGTATGTGTCTTCCTGCGACTAGCTTGTTTCACTTAGGATATAGTCTCAAGATTCATCCACATTGTGGCATGTGTCAGAATTTCCTTCCCTTTTGAGGCTGAATACTATTTCTTTCTTTCTTTTTTAAAGATTTTATTTATTTATTTGACAGAGAAAGACACAGTGAGAGAGGGAACACAAGCAGGAGGAGTAGAAGAGGGAGAAGCAGGCTTCCAGGAGAGCAGGGAGCCCGATGTAGGGCTCTATCCCAGGACCCTGGGATCATGACCTGAGCCGAAGGCGGACGCTTAACAACTGAGCCACCCAGGCGCCCGGAGGCTGAATACTATTTCATTGTGTGTATATATACCACCATTTTTTTTATCCATTCATCTGCTGGTAGACACTTGGGTTATTTCCACCTTTTGGCTATTGTGAATAAACGTACCATGAACATGTGTGTACCAATATCTCTTCAAGACTCTGCTTTCAATTCTTTTAGGTATATACCCAGAAGTGGAATTCCTGGATCTTATGGTAATTTTATTTTTAAGGAACTGCTGTACTGTTTTCCATAGTGGTGGTACCATTTTATGTTCCCAACAGTGCAGAAGGGTTCCAATTTCTCCACATCCTTGCCAACACTTGTTCTTTCTTTCTTTTTTCTTTTTCCTTCCTTTCTTCCATACTTTCTTTTTTTTTTTTTGATAGAGACCATCCTAATGGATATGAAGTAATATCTCATTGTGATTTTGATGTGCATTTCTCTAGTGATTAGTGATATTGAGTATTCTTTCATGTACTCATTGGCTATTTGTATATCTTCGTTGGAGAAATGTTTATTTAAGTCCTTGGCCCAGTTTTGATTGGGTTCTCTGGAGAGAGTTCTCATTTTTAACCCTCTTTAAAGACAGCGATTGGAGAGGTCTGGAAAGGAACCCAGGTATCTGTAGGTTATAGAAGCATCACAGATGTTTCTGAAGCAAGTTAGGTTTGAGAGCCACTGTGTTATGTGGCAAGATCTTCACCTCTGACAACTTAATTAAACATGCACATGTTCTTATGAATGATTCAAGCAAAAGTTTAGAACTCCCTCATGTTGTCCAATTTCTTTCTATGTCAGATAGAGTCACTGTGATTTTATGTTGGTTCATGGATCATCTAGCTCCCTTCCTTCTTTACCTTCAGACAACTGCAAGGAGGTTAATGCTGGTCACAGTGGCTGGGCAGAATAAGAAGAGGAAACGAAGGTCTAACAAAATAAGAGTTTTGGTTAGGAAAGAGGCTGAAGCTAGTTTCCACAGCAAAACAGTGAAATTCCTGTTTTTGTTCTTCTCAGGATCACACTCCATAAGCAAACAAAGAACGGACTTTAAGAGCCCCAGAGAGGAAATACCGCACTTGTACCCAAAATGTGACCAAGAAGAATCAGCCAGAGTATAGATCTCAGAGGTGGGTTCAGCCACTGGATTTCACACAGGACCATGGGTGATGAGAAGCCTGGAATCCAGAGGTGTCAGTCAGCCAGAGGTATGTTGGTTGCAAGTGACAGGCGTGGGATGGGATGGCACATAACCCGCCAGACTTCCAGTTCTCCATGCTTTCAAGCAAAATGGGCTCTAGCAGCTCAAGGGCTGTCCTCCAACAAAGAGATGCAGGTACTGGCTGTTGGGAATGAATGAACAAGGCGAAGGTTTGCATGAAAATGACAAGGACTTGGGCACCTGGGTGGCTCAGTTGGTTAAGTGTCTGCCTTCAGCTCAGGTCATGATCTCAGGGTCCTGGGATTGAGTCCCACATAGGCTCCCTGCTCCTTGGGGAGCCTGCTTCTCCCTCTGCCTCTCTTTCTCTCTCTGTTTGTCATGAATAAACAAATAAAAATCTTAAAAAAAAGGAAAATGACAAGGACTTGTAGGGGACATGGGCAGAGCACTGATAGCAGGTGCTATACCCACACACTCTCATTCAGTCTTCAAAATATTGAAAAGTGTCATTTCTGATACAGTGCCTATATGGTGAAGGGCCAGCTTTGACAGATGATTTGGTGTAGTTGGTAACAACTGGAAACACCAAGAGAGTCATAAATATGCCATCAGGACTCAGTGGCACCTACAACAGTGTATAATTTTACTACAATTTTGATGGTTCATGAATGAAAAAAATATTTTAATGGCTCAATCACAAAAAGAGAGTTTAAATGAGAATGGGCCTTGGTCACATACTCTGCACATAAAGCACCTTGAGTGCAAGTTGAGCTTGTGATTCTGTTGGTTGGTGGGTGGCTCTCCTGGGCTGGGCTGGCTTGGCTGACCCCTATTGGGCTCTTGCATATATCTGTGGACTGTCCTATAGAGGGATGGTAGAAGATGGCTTTGCTCACAAGTGTGATCACTGGCAGGTTGTTGGGTCTTTTCTCCCCGTGTCTCTTACCTTCTAGTAGGATAGCTCGGGCTTGTTCACATGGTGATTTCCAAGTGCACCAAGAGTGTATGTGTTTAATGCTTTTTAAATTTCTGCTTGCGTTGCATTGATTGATATTCACTGGCCAAAACAAATGAATCAAAGTGATGGACAACCTCATGTCCAGAGGGCACTACCAAAGGGAGGGTATGGGTTGTAGAGAGAAAAAGAATTTGTGGCCATTTACTATCATATTTGCTCAGTCATATTTTGTGGGTGCTTGTGCTTATACTCAATGTCTCAGAAAACTTAACAGCATTTCAAAGAAGTAGAAAAAAGGGAAAT
Source organism: Zalophus californianus (assembly GCF_009762305.2). Classification (NCBI taxonomy): domain Eukaryota; kingdom Metazoa; phylum Chordata; class Mammalia; order Carnivora; family Otariidae; genus Zalophus; species Zalophus californianus. The sequence goes on from NC_045602.1 coordinate 93,947,755, forward strand.
GGCTACATCCCTTTGTATAAAATTATTTATTTGAAGCCTTGAAATATAAGTGCTATTTTAAAATTATAAATCCATAAATAGTTTGTCAGGGCTTTGAGACCTAAATGCAGGTGAATATATATGTTAAAAATAAATTTTTAAAAATGGCTTTGGACATTATGGCCTCTCTAGATACATGAGTGTTTATACATTTCTAAAAAAAAGGATAATAATTAGCTCAGATCCTAGAATATGTTTCTCAGTACTCTTCTGTGAGGACGTGTGTGTGCGTGGGCATATCTGGTCAGAATAAATCCCTTCCTCCATAAGGGCTTTCTAACTTTCCTTAACATAGGTGGTCATGACACATTCAATAACCCCTTCCCCACATTTTCATTTGACTTTTAAATCAGTTATGGGATTAACTGATTTGAGGAATACAGTATTTATTTTTTATTTTAAAAATAAGGGTAACAGGGGCACCTGGGTGGTTCAGTTGGTTAACCATCTGCCTTTGGCTCAGGTCATAATCCTAGGGTCCTGGGATCAAGCCCTGTGTCAGGGCTCCCCGCTCAGCGGCAAGTTTGCATCTCCCTCTGCCCCTCCTCCTGCTCATGCTCTCTGGTTCTATCAAATAAATAAATTTTAAAAAATCTTAAAAAAAATAAAAATAAGGATTAACAGTTGGATCGCAGCCTGATAAGGACCCTTTTCTCACCTGGAATTAGGTCCCCCTGTTTTCCACTGAGGAGGGTGGTTTGCAAGGCATTTCCTTTTTCTCTTTACCTTGCGGACATGTGAAGTGCTCACATTTTCTGTGTTTTGCTTATCCTTTGTGGCAAATCGGTGTGTGTCTTGTTCTGTCAATGAACGATCCAGAGTCTGCACGACAAAATCATCTGAAGGCAAGGTCACTCAGCATTTGTGAACATTGCTTTGCTCACTTGGGTACATCTATATTTACCCTGTGATTACTCCTAAAAAAGTGTTGTTGTTGTTGTTATTGTTTTTAGAGAGAGACAGGGAAAGAGAGAGCATGCACAGGAGGTGGGGTAGGGACAGAGGGAGAGAGAGAATCTTAAGCAGTTTCCAAACCCAGTATGGAGTCCTACATGGGGCTCCAGCACACGACCTTGAGGTCATGACCTGAGCCAAAATCAAGAGTTGGACACTTAAACAACTGAGCCACTCAGGCACTCCCTAAAAAAGTTTTGATCAAAAAATAATTGACAAATTTCAACAAATGTTTCACCAGCGACATTCAACAGGAAAGTAACCTAAAAAAACTCTTTATGAGGTCAAATGCAGATTGAGTAATAATGATCTTTTCCCTTTCTCCTCGATTAAGCACAAATATTCTTTAAGACTCTTCTTGAAGCAGAGCAGTGTTCCAGTGCCTTCCTCACCTTTGGAAGAACTGTTTCTGCTCATTTGCCCTTGTCCAAAACTGGAGCATATGGTTTTTAAATAAGATACCACCCCCCTTTCCTCCCACACACAACCCTCAGAATCTACCTTTTCCATTTAGTTTCTTTGTTGAACCGAGTCACGTGCCAGCGATAGAGCCTGTGTCCAGAAAGGGGTGATACTCTGATGGTGTCCTCAGCCGGCTTTGAATGTGAAGTCTGGGTCAGACTCTATTCTGGCTGCCCAGCTTCAGCAATTAGGATCCCAGGGTGGGGTGGACCCCGGCCACCTGCATACAGGGACACAGCTATTCCATGGTCAATTAGTTTGACTCTGCTTCAGGCAGGACTCCACCTGGTTCTATAAGGACTGCAGGTGGCAGGAGCCCTGCCTACACTTAAGGACTCACTTGGGAAATAGGAAAAAGGCGGAAGCCATGACAGCCAGGGGGAACATGGACTATATAGCCCTCCACTGTCCTAGCAGAAATGACCGTGAGCTGAAGACTACAGCCTGTGACAGACAGCTCCTTATTTGTAAGTAGTTAATGTTTCTTAGCAAGCACTTCTGAAAGAAATTGGTATGTAATGACAGCACTCACTGGAAAACAGGCCGATTAGAAAATGCACTAACTTATCTGGTATTCATTTGAAAAGTAAATGGATGCACGGCAAGGTGAGAGTTCACTATCAATTCAAATATTTTCCCATAACAGGCTCTCGCACTCCTGCTTTAATTCAAGCAGAAACACAAGTATGAATAATCAAACTAGATGACGCTCATCAAGAACCTTTGTGCCTTGCACCATTTCAAATGGTCATTGAAGCTTAATGGCAAAAAATTTACATTCTTCCTTTAATTTGTATTCTATTCCTTCCTTCTGAGTGATGTGATTGTGGCTTGCTGCTGCCTGCGGTATTATTTTGATGCAAATGCTGTGTTGTGTGTGCCTGAGTCCAATTTCCTGGTTTTTGCTAGGAAGAGGAGTCACTTCGAAAATAGTTCAGAATCAGGGTTATTTAAAGAGTTTATAACTAGTGCTCCTAATGAGTGAAACAATGCAGTTGATGAGCCCACCGTTTGGAGGCACCTTGATAGCCCTAGGTTAACAGATGCCTGCAAAGGAAAATAAAATCAATGCGAAAATCATTGTTTACTCGTCTCCATTTCCCCAGCCCAAATACTGACTTTATTCTGATTGCCATCTACAAAAGAATTAAAAAATTTGTAATTCAAGCAAAACCCCCTTTCCTGCGCCACACACCCACTGGGGAGGAATGCTTTATTGCGATAGAGGGGTTGCCGGCCAAACGCTGCAAACATCGGGCCCCCAGGGCCATGCTGGAATGTAATGTATGCACAAACTCATTTATGATACTGTGACTAATTTCCATTTCTTGTGCCTAGAGTTGCCTGGCTAATTACAGGGATGTTTTCTTAACTTTAGTAATTACTCTCTGTGCTTTCGCCAGGCGACAGAGCAAATGAGTGAGGGCGGATTGCGCGGCACTTGGAGCCGGGCGCGTCCAGGCGAGAGGGGACCGTGCGCCCGCGCCGCAGGGCCAGCATCCCTGATCACAAGCCTCGCCAGCTTTGACCAGCGCCCACATGCTGCATCGGAAGCATCTGGAGAAATATTTGATGGAACGCCCCGTAATTAGATGGACTGGCTTAATTAGGAGAACTTTTCCGGCAGAGGGAAGCTGGCGGGTCCGCGCTGGGATCTGAAGGTTTGCAGGCTCCTCCCCGGAGGTCTGAGCACAAAGCTCTGCCCACGCTGGGGTGGCTGTGCTTCCAAAGCGGCCCCGTGCCCGGGTGGGGGTCCCAGAGGCCTGCCCCTCTGTGGCAGCCTTGCCAAAATGACAGCAGTCATGCTCATTTGGCTGCTCCCCACCCACTCCTTTCCCCCGCCTCCCCCAATAACGAGGCAGACAGGAGGAAAGCTCAGATGTGGTTGCCCTGTGGAAGCTGTCTCTTGGAGGCAGTTTTTGAGGCTGGGAGGGGGGTGGGGGATTGAGCACCATGGTATTTCTCTGATTTGGGGGGCCAACATCCAGCATATAATTCAAGGTCCCAAGCAAACACTTAGCTATTTAGGAACCAGTCTTAATTGCCTGATCTATCAGTCAGAGCTTTCAAGCAAACTTAGAAACACTGGCCCTGACCATATATATTTAGGCTGCCCAGGAGGGCAGAGGGATGAGGGCGGGGCTGGAGCCATGGGCACAGCACACATCTGGGAGACATCTATCCATGATTAGGTGGAACCTTCTCATAATCAGGGACCACAGTGTCCAGAAGGAGAAAGGAAGCACAACAGTCAGGAATGCATGTCAAAGACACAACGTTTAGTTTAGTTTGCTCACATTCTGGAGACTTCTCTCCTCCCACAACTGGAAGCAGCAAGGGAGAAGCTGAAGGCGTATGTGAGTGCATGTGTGTGTGTGTGAGAGAGAGAGAGAGAACAGTGCATGTGTGTGAGATGTTCTCAGCTCAGCGATTTTTGCTTTCTGGAACATCAAGGCTATTTATTTTTGACATATTATCAGAAAACGTGAAAAGATTCCAATAATCTGTTCCCACTTTACCAAATTAAAATGGTTCCTTCTGCTTTATAGAGATGAGGTGATTTGTACATCAGGCCATTCAAGATATAAAAAATGATCTGTCCCCTATATATCTCATTAGATATCAACATTTGATGAAATGCACTTCAAGCCACTCATGGTATCAATTTTAAACTAAGCCAACCAGGTAACCTGCATCAAAACAGACCATGCTGAGGACAATGCTGTTGAATTTTTAATGTACCATTGAAAAACATTAACAGGCTTTATTTTGAAATTCTAAAAATGGATTTCAAATGCATTTGAAAGGACTTCACATAATGATGAAACTTACATCAGAGCTACTGCCAAATCCCTTTTTAAAGGTGGCTTCCCAGTTAAAGAATTAACATTTCAGAGGACATCACCTTCAGTTAAATAAAAAGAAAAAGAAATGAGTAGAGGAAATTTGGAGGAATGCACCACGACTCAGACATCAAACAGGACATTTGTAGGGTAAATATTCCTGCCAGTATGGCTCCCCAATCAACCAGAAAGAAGAGGCACAAGCAAAACCCAAATGTTGGGGGGATTTAGCCCAGGCTGAGTCTAGAATCCCAGTCAGCCATGACAGAGTGAAGGGTTCCTTACTGGTGGGTGTGTTTCCCCTGAGAGCAGCCCCCACTGAAAAAAAAAAGTCCTCCTTTTATCCATTCAAGTGAGGCTGATTTGCTTGCTCATGTGATGTGGAAGAAAGGAAAGCAATAAGAAATGTAATTATTTTGACACATTCTTTTTAAAAAGGTTATTATTCCTACTTAATGCAAAATGGTTTACACTGCCATTATGAAAGGGAGTCCACTGTCCTTGGTCTCTAAACTGTGAGCACTCTGAAGATTCAATGCCAGCCACAATGGCCAGTTACTAGTAGTTTGATGACAAATTGCAGGGAGAGATCATTTCCGAGCTGTGAGAAACGCGGACCTTTCCCTGTTCTTTCCTTCCAGCATTCTCTGTGCCTGACATTTCTACTCCATTTTACCAGGGAAAACTTGTTTTTACCTCAAAAGAAGGAGAAAACATCTTGGGGGTATCTGCCCCTCATTCATCCATGGTTTTCTCCCCCAGTGACTTTTATTTAATCTGAAGCTCCATAGCATGTGACTTCGATTGTGTAATTCCTCTGAAACAAGGTCTGGACAGTTCTACCTGTGAACCATCACCACACTGTCCTGCCTGTTGGGAGAATAGTTGCAAGTGTCTGTTAGTTACTATTTGAGCAGTTGCTGGTTCGGGGAGAAATGTGCCCATTTTTTTCCCCATCCCATTTTGTGTTGAAGATGGCTGGATGTTAGGGGGTGGACAACTCAGAACCCCCAAACTCTGCTCCCTTTTGACCCACCCTGCAGCTACGGAGGGGGCCCAGATGTTCCTCCACAAAATGTCATTTGTGAGTAGGAGATGAAAGGCCCTCCAATAACTCACCAGCCTTATCATGCTCCTTGTGGCATTCCGGGGAAGAAAAGGATCAAAGTCAGAAATAGAGGCCATATCACTGATGAATAATTTACATGCACAGTGGGTGGGAGTGAGTCAGTACATGAAGTTGCTTTTGAAGAGGAAAGAAATTGCTGCCTTTCCAGCAAACATTGACTTTGAGAGAAGCCTATGAGAGAAACCCTTTCCACGGGAGGGTTTGGCTTTGCTCCGACCATGACCATGGTGCCCTAAGAGTCACATGTGTGCATGGAGGGCAGGACTTGCTGGCTGCAGAGGGTTTTAAAACACATGTTTGTTCATCCACTGCCTGAGTGGTAGAAGGGCTCAAACTCTGTATCGGTATTAATAACTCTAGCCAGAAGCCTTCGTTGAAAGAATCTCCACATGCCCTGGTTTTGCTTATCATGAAAACTAGCTTCCCCTACTGTGTCCTCTCTCATCTCTAGGGGTTCTAATAAAGTTATGTGAAATTAAAGACAGGCTTAAAACTCCAAATCAGGAGTATCACACCAAATTTTCCCGCAGAGTAATAATTATATTTGGAACAAAGGTGCCTTTAGGTATATGTATATCCGGATTAAATGAGGCTGCTGGTATTCTACTGCAGATGGAAATGTCTTCTTTCTTTTCAGGTTGTAGGCATAAGAACTGGCTTTTGAAAGCAGTCAAATTCATGTTTGTGAAAAGAAAAAAAAAACACAGAAAGAGATAAAGTGGGACCAAGTATGTTGTTCTCTCAGTCTGTCTTAATTTTAACTGCTGACATCATTCGTGCATTTTAAATTATTAGATGGATAATCACTTCCTTAAAATAATTTCAGCACTCAACTACAATAAAATAGATTTCTTTCAAAGCCCCTTACTTAAATGTGCTCAATGCTACCTTCTGTATCATGCAGGTCAATTTAATTCAGTTCAGCTCTCTCTGCCCAGCTAAACAATTGCTTTTCAATCTCTCGAGAGCGTGGTGAACACAGCCAAGAATACCCATCTGGAGACGGCCTTGGACATTTTTGCTCATAAAAACTTGACACCTGAAGTCCCACTCTTTATTAATCTCTTGTCAAAGAGATAGTCAAGATTTCTGAAAAAAAGTCAATGTCATATAAATCATGATTAATGATTCAGGAATGAATGAGATTACGAATGGAAGAATGGAACATTTTAAGAGTGGAACCAGGACACCCAGTTTATAAGTAGCCCCTCTTGTGACGGTTACCTCTCTTCATCTGCAGCCTGCTTTTTTTTGCAGCTCCAGACCAGGTGAACTACCCTTGCAGCTGATGGTTTAAGTGATACTGCACAGATGGTTTTTATCTTTGTGTCTGTCTATCCAGACCTCTGCTCGTGCCTTGATGTCTTGCTTCTCTTTTACCCACATGGCCTCACCACTTGTTTTACTTGCAAGGTGTCTTCATTTTCTGTTCTCTGGAAGCAGAGCGGAGGTTTTGAGTGCAAGTAGTTTATTTGAAGGGTGACTCCAGAAAGTGCAGGCAGAGAAGAACAGAAGTGAGATTAACATGTTTGCATTAATAAGCAGGTTGCCGGTGTGGGCAACTGGGGCTCAATCCTGCTGGACCTCTGGGAGGTGATGTGGAACACGTCTCAGAGTTGTCCTACCCAAGGGGCAGGGGAGCCAGAGTATGTATGCACCAACTCCTGTTTGTCATTGGTTGAGGGGCCAAGTACACTGCTTTAGCCAGAGAAAGCCCCCTCTGAGGTTGCTGACTTGCATGGGAATGGTGAGTGCCAAGAGGAAATGGAAGGAGCACTGTTTCTGCTACTGAAGTTAGGCTGAAATCACTCAATGCCAAGACACTCCTCCAAAGGCCTGGCTTCAAGCCTGATTCTGGAGCTAGCAAGCTCTGCATGACATCTGTAAGTCATGCACCTCCTCCTGTGTTGTTTGAAATTGACTAAACATCTCTCATAGGTGCCGTAAGCTCCAGTGGGGTTCCATGGTGGTCTTCCCTACCCTAATGTACTGCTCTAAGGACTTCTTCCAGAGTTGCCCATCATGGCTGCTGCCCCACAGTCACTGTGAGGCCGTGTTCTGGATCTCATGCTCATCTCCTGCTCTAAAATACAGTTGGTTAGATCAGGGTGGCCATCTGATCAGAAAGTTAGCTAGAAAGTTTGTGGCTTGAATTGAAAAACATGCTGGGCCAATCTGAGTGCCTCTTTCAAGGATCTCAGCTAGAAGCAGGGAAAATGTGCCCATGAATGATGGGAACAGTAGCTGGAAGATCACAAGGTAGGACTTCAGATATAATGAGCAAGGTAGAATCAAGGTCATTGAGATCAGGGATATTTGTCCCATTGACCAATGCCTAGCAGAGTGACCCTCAGTGCCTAGCAGAGAGTAGATTCTCAATAAACATTTGTTGAATAAATGAATAAATTAATTGTGCAGGTTAAGTAATGAGAAATAGCAATGGTGAGTCACCAAAGGAAATCAGTTGGAGAAAGAACAGTCAGAAGTAGAACTCATTCATGGCAAGCTCTGTATGAAGATAAAAATGGTTAGCCTATTGTATGAAGGACCTTAGATTATCCCTTTTAACAGACTAGGAAGCAGAAGCATGGAGAGATTAAGTAACTTTTCCAGGATGTTACAGCTAGTGCCAGGTGGAACCAGAGTTTGAACCAGATTGGGTGCTCAGGAAAGCCTGTTGTTAGCACTGTTTCATCTCTGCTAAAAGCCCCAGGCCTCCTTGCATCTAGAACAGGTCTCAAAGTCAACTGCCATGAGGCCCAACACTATTTCCATGTCTGGCCTTAGATTTTTATTTGACTGCATCCTTCTGCTCCTCCATGCTGATGCTGACAAACATTTGCTCTCCTCATCTCTGACTGTAGACAGCCTCAGTGACTTTGCAATCAAAGAGCAAAATTAAAATGGAAAAACATATAGCACTGAACATGTGGTCCTTGAAACTGTCTTCCATGTGTTTGCCTATGGTCTGGCCTTGGCCCTGTGGGTCCTGCTGCCAGAGGGCATTTGCAGAACAAATTCTTTTATTCACAAGGAACCAAGTCACTCATCAATCTTAGGTATGCTGGTTATCTTCTGCTGTGTAACAAACCGCTCCAAGTCTTAGTGGCTCAAAAACAATGACAGCATTCATTTTGCTCAGGAGTCTACAGTTTGAGCAGGCTTGGCAGGTGTAAGGGGAGGAATAGTGTTCCCCCAAATAAATTCATATTGAGGTCCTAACACCAATACCTCAGACAATGACTCTATTTGAAGACAGGGTCTTTACAAAGGTAATTAAGTCAAAACAAGGGTATTAAGGTAGGCCCTTATCCAATTTGACAGGTGTCCTTATAAGAAGAGGGAATTTGGATGCAGGTGTGTGTGGGGGGCAATGTGACCTCCAGTCAAGGAGAGAGGCCTGGTATAGACCCTTCCTTCGAGCCCTCAGAAAGAACCAATCCTGCCAACACCTTACCTCTGACCTCCAGCCTCCAGAACTGTGAGAAGACAAATCTCTGTTGTTTAAACCACTCAGTCTGTGGTACTTTGTTATGACCACCCTAACTTACTAATATAGCAGTATCACAGCGGTTGCTTATCCATGCTCTACATGGTGTTAATTGGGCAGCTTGAAGGGTGGGGGCTGGATTTACCCAAAGACTCTTCACTCATCTGTCTGATGGTCGATGCTGGCTGTTAGCTGGGCCTCATCTGGCCTATCAGCTGGAACACCTCCATGTGGCCTCTCTGCATGCCAGGGCTTTCTCACAACAAAGTGTCTGAATTCTGAGGGTGGAACCAGCCGGGTGGAAGTTGTCCCTTTTAAGACCTGCTCAGAGGTCACTCAGAGGTCACTCAGAGACACTTCTGCTGCATTTTATCCATTGGAAGTGAGTCGTAAAGACCAGTTCATATTCCATAGGAGGGGAATTAAAAGCCCTACCTTTTTGATGGGATGAGAGTCAAAAAATTTGCAGATGTATTTTTATTTTTATTTTTTTATTTATTTTAAAGATTTTATTTATTTATTTATTTATTGAGAGAGAGAGAATGGTAGAGAGAGAGCACGAGAGGGAAGAGGGTCAGAGGGAGAAGCAGACTCCCCGCTGAGCAGGGAGCCCGATGCGGGACTCGATCCCGGGACTCCGGGATCATGACCTGAGCCGAAAGCAGTCGCTTAACCAACTGAGCCACCCAGGAGCCCCTGAGACTTTCTTGATCAAGAGATTTTGTGAGAGAATTTCTCTTTCAAGACTTCTAGTGTACAAGTGTCATTTTTCTTGGTTTTGCTGCTGATGTCAACCTCCGCCAGGAGTCGGCACAGTTATTCAGGAGTTCTTCTGAGGCACTTTTACTGTGACGGTTTTCACTTCGGTGTATGCCTGCAGCCCATACTCTCCTAGCTCCCGGCCGCTCCCGGACATCTTGTAGCCACCGAATGGGGACTGGGCCCCAAACACATCATAGCAGTTGACCCACACAGTGCCAGCCTGGAGGGCTTGGGACAGATAATTGGCCTTGTCCAAGTCCTTGGTGAAGACAGCTGCAGCCAGCCCATAGTTGGAATTGTTGGCTCTCCCAATGACTTCCTCTATGGTCTTGAACTTCAGGATCTGCATCACTGGCCCAAAGATTTCCTCCCTGGCGATAGTCATGCTGTCTTGCCCATCTCCGAACATGGTGGGCTGGATGAAGTAGCCACGGTCAGCAGCCGCCCCTCCACCACACAGCAGCTTCGCCCCCTCGTCCTTCCCAGATTTGATATAACCAAGGATCTTCTTAAACTGAGTTTCATCCACCTGCGGCCCCTGCTCAGTCTGGCTGTCAAAGGGGTTCCCGACCACACGAGACTTGGCCCGGGCAACGCTCCTCTCCACAAACTCGGCGTACACATCTTCTTGCACAAAGGTCCGGGAGCCCGCACAGCAGCACTGGCCCTGGTTGAAGAACAGGGCGAAGTGGGCCTGCTCCACAGCCCAGTTCATATCTGCATCTGACATGATGATATTGGGGCTCTTTCCCCCCAGCTCCAGGGTCACTCTCTTGAGGTTACTGCTCCCTGCGGCAACCTGGACTAGGCGGCCAACCTTGGTGGAGCCTGTGAAGGCCACTTTGTCCACATCCTCATGGGAGGTGATGGCGGCCCCAGCTGTGGGGCCAAATCCAGGAATAATATTGATCACGCCAGGGGGAAAGCCAGCCTCCTTAATCAGGTTGGCCACATAGAGGGCAGTCAGTGGAGTCTGCTCAGCTACCTTCATCACAACCACATTTCCGGTCGCCAGGGCTGGGCCGAGTTTCCAGGCTTGCATCAGGAGCGGGAAGTTCCACGGAATGATCTGCCCGCACACCCCGACGGGTTCATGGCGGGTATAGCTGAAGAAGTCCCCATCGATGGGAATAGTTTTCCCGTGGTACTTATCAGCCCAGCCAGCGTAATAACGGAAGCATTTGAGAACCATGTCCAGATCCACCAGGTAGGAGATGACATAGGGCTTGCCGTTATCCAGGGTCTCCAAGGCTGCTAGGTAGGTGCGGTCCTGCTCAGTCAGATCAGCGAGGCGGTTCAGCAGGCGGCCCCTGTCAGACGCATCCATGCGGTGCCAGGGTGAGCCCAGCTGGAAGGCGGCCCGGGCAGCCTTTACTGCCCTGTCCACGTCTTCCTTGTCTCCTTCGGCTACCTGACAGATGACTTCTCCGGTGGATGGATTGATGGTGGGGAATGTTTTCTTGCTGACAGCATCATGCCACTCATTGTTTATGAAGATCTGGTTGTAGAAGACTTCAGGCTGCTGGTTGGGGGCCGGCACCGCCTGGGTGGTGGCGGCTGACAGGAGACGGCGGCCCAGGCGGGGCCCGAGGCCAGCGGCGGCAAGCGCAGCGGCGCGCAACATGTTGCAGAGGGCGCGGGCGTGCAGGACGGTGTGTCTGCAGATGTATTTTTAAATCACAAAGTCAGGCAAACCAATCAATATCCTTGTTTGAACAAAGGCCTTGGCAGACCATAAGTCACACCCAGCTTGGACTCCTATCATAATTTTTCCTACTTTATTCACATGAGTACAGTTTGCAGAAATGACACACTCTAAATGTGTGCATAGGGGAGTCCTTTTATGTAGTCAGCAGAATTTAGTGAACTGGACATTGCTAGATATTTAAAGCAAACACAAAATAAGATATAAAAACTTTAGCACTGTCTATTTATTGATTAGAAGTTACCCTAAACTTCCCTGTTTGAATCAATAGGCCACAGGAAATTTCACCATTCAGAAATTGGCAGTACCTTGACCCCACCCCATGGGATTGGTTGTTTATTTCTGTTGTCATAACTTGATAACTAAATCAAAGATTGAAGTAGATATGGCATTTTATAGCCAATATGGATAATGACTGATAATATTTCACTAAGATTTTATGCATTGAAGAAAAGTTTATGAGTAGTAGACAACATGTCAGGGGCAGAGAATTGGAATCTGGGTGTGCAAGGGGACAAACTGGGATAGGTACAACTTGCCACTGGAATGACTTCTGTCTCTGACTTCACAGTAATAGGGAAGATTCTGGCTAGGGAAGGAAATAGAAGCTCTCTTCTCTCAACCTGGGGACATCAGCTATTTCTCCACCTTTTCTCTAACCTTTCTCACAACTAGAGTCCAAGTCAGCCAGTTGGATAGTTGGAGAATATTCCATGAAGGCTGTGGATATTTCCATTACCAACCCAAATTCTTGTTTTCTATGACAGGAAGACTCAAAGCTGCTATTTCCTGAGAGAGGACTCCTACTTATTCTTCCATTAGGGGCACCTGCTCATGTCTGCAAATCACTGGGACACCCCATCACTCTCAGGAAGCATAAATATTAATGAATGTGTGGTCCAGGCATTGAGGAACAACATAGCACTTATTATAACAGAGAGGAGAATGCAGCATGCCTGTGGAAAGCATCATTAGTGAGGCATGTGGTGTATACATTAAGCAGCGTCTTCACCACAGAGATCGATGGCTGGGGAGGGTGAACTTGAGAAGTGAGAGCATCATAGGCATTCAACTGGCATCAGATCCATAATTCCCAGTTGCATCTCTTTCACCTGATCCAAGTCTGACCCCTCTGATCAACCGAGTAGTGTTGTAAAAATGGTGGCATCTTTGCTCTAACCTGAGTTTGAACGCCATCTAAATTAGCAAAAGGGACAAAGGATAGAGGGAATATAATCCATCAATGAAGTAGGAATCTGTAACAGTATCACACCACAGAGTATGAATCATTGCTGACAAATGCCAAGAAATCTAGGTTAAGATGAGGGAGTAAGTCGACAGCTGACACACACTGTCTCAAACTCTGATAAGGATATGTATTTCTTCAAAAGTATTTGTCAACATCAAGAAGAACATATCCAAGGATTCTTAGAGAGTTGAGATCCAGTTTCATGGGCAGCCCAGGGAAGAGGTAGGGAATGTTCTTATCTTTATGAGGAGATATTCACTGCTTTTAGTGAGGTCAGGGATGGAATTTAGCTAAAGAAGGAATTTGTATGCCAGTAGTCTGTTTCTGTTGACCGTGACCGAGGCCTCCATTCAAAAAACAAAACAACACAAATCCCAAAGAGGAGACTAGGGGAGTGGTGAGGAATGGACAGCCAGAACCTGATCACAGTCCAGACGGCAAGCACCCTAAAGAGCTTGCTGTGAGCAACACTGGTCCAGGAACGCAGACCTGGGGAAAGATATGCCCTTAGGGTAAGGAAATTAGAGGTACAGGAAACAAGTACTGGAAAATAAAGATAAAAAATAGAGATGGTGTGTAGGCTCAAGATCACTGCACAAAATGAAATGGAAAGTCTGTTATAAATAATGATTACAAAGAAGATGATAGATATGGAAGATAGAGGAGACCCATGTATCCACAATTACTGTTTCTGAAGAAGAAAACAGGAAAATGGAGCAATATACTCAAGGATGTAATAGAAGAAAACTTTACTAAAATAAGGAAATGTCAAAAGAACAAAATGTTCCAGGAAAAAAATGATCCATACTGTTATATCCTGGAGAAGCTATTGAACTCCAAGGTGAAAGAAAAACTTATAAAGACATCCGATAGAAATATTTCAGCATTCAACATATGTTTTGAGAGTCTACTATGTGTTAGACCTGTACTAGACTTTGAGGAATCCCTGCAGTGGACAAGGTAATCAAAGTTCCCGCCCTCATGGACTTTTTCAGTGTATGGTTTGGGGTAGGAAGGTTGGAAAACAAAAAATAAACAAGTAAACAAATAGGATATTAAGTATAATTTTTTCCCCCAAATAGACCACCTATCCATATTTTGAACATTTGAGCTGTGTAAGTGTGTGGAGAGATGTCCAGGATGATGTTCATCAAATGTTGAAAACTGTGATTTCTAGAGAGAAAGGTTTTGCTTTTTTTCTTTGTGCTTTTATGGATCACTCAAAAACTGAGGATGTGCTTAAAAAGTCTAAAAACATTACCTTAAAATTAACAAATAAAAGTATAGTGTTGGGCCCTTTGACCAGTGACTCCTTTCCATCCCTGACCCGCTTTTCCTCCTCTGCTCTTCATGGAGTGGTCTGCAATATGGCTCAGTCTAGATGGTGGATAATTTACATGTCTACAGATCATCTGACGGAGCTAGAGGCTAGGAAATGAGATAGAGCATCTGGTGTTGCAAGGATCCTGGGAATGTGTTCTCTTGCCTGTTAACTTTTAACTTTTTAGGAATAAGACATTTTAAGCCAAGCTCTCTGTGTCAAAAGACGGGGTCAGAATTCAGGGATTAGGAATCACAATCCACCGATAACTCTGAGATCAGAAAACAAATACTGCCTACAGCATGCCAACCAGCAAGGTGGGCTTGCAGAAGACATTTTCATATTTCCTTAAAAACATTACTGGCCTACCTCTTTTAGGAAAACACTAAGTGTTTTGGCTGTGGAAACTTGGTTTGAGGAGCAAATGGCCGATTTGTTGAGTGCCTACTCTGTGACAGGTACATTATTTCATCTAATCCTCATCAGAACACTATGGAATGGGTATACCATTTTGCAGGTGGGGAACCTGAAGTTTGGAGATGGTAAATAAGTCACCCAAAGTCACACAACTACTGGGCAGCAGAGTCAAGAGTTGAAATCAGGTCTGTCTGGGAAACTAGTATCTCTTCACACTGAAGGGCTTCCAGACAAAAGACTCCTGCCCACAGAGGTAAGAGCTTGCTGGGCATTCAAATTCTTCTGATTTTATGAGTCAGACCAATTTAAGAGCTCTAGGGAGTGGGAAGAACAAAATTTTGGTTGGTGTTTCTAGCACCCCTTATAAATATCAGTCAACCAGTCTTGTGATACAGGAGCCAGTGACTAAGGGTTCCATCATGGCTTGAGTCAGTTTGCAAGGAGCCAGACAAGAAAACAACAGACTGTCCTTGCATATCCCATCTATCTTCCTGCAGAGGCCCAAATTCAAATACTAAGTAGGACACTCTGCCAGTATTTGTAATAATAAAAACTGGAAACAAGCTTAAATGTGCATCAGAGAGGGATTTGTTAAATAAATTACAGTCATACCTATGTAGTCATGGAAAAGAATAACATCAAGCCTTTTGCACTGATATAGAAAGGCCTTCAAGACATTTAGGTAAGTAAAAACACCAAGATGGTGGTGCCTGGGTGGCTCAGTCATTAAGCGTCTGCCTTCGGCTCATGATCCCAGGGTCCTGGGATCGAGCCCTGCATCAGGCTCCCTGCTCCACGGGAAACCTGCTTCTCCCTCTCCCACTCCCCCTGCTTGTGTTCCCTCTCTCGCTGTGTCTCTCTCTGTCAAATAAATAAATAAAATCTTAAAAACTAAAAACAAAAAAACCCACCAAGATGCCGACCAATATATTTTTATGCTCTTATTTACATTAAGAAATATATATTAGATTGTATAATAGGACAACCCTGTTTTTGTAGGTCAAAAAATGTTTCAACAGTGGCAATTTCATATGGTTCAATCTACTATGTATGTGTAATACACACACACACACACACACACACACACACGTTCACTAGTAGAAGCATATAATACATAGGACACTAGTAATAAGATATGCATCCTGGGCAGTGACTGGGGGCTAGAGGTCTGGGGCAAGGAGGACAGGCAATTTACTACCAAGAGCAAGTATTACTTTTTAAAAATAAAAATAATGAAAAAAAAATATATTTAACGCCTTTAATCTGAGGTCATAGGTTTCCCAATTTATGACAGATTCTTGATCCAAATATTAAAAACTTGAGTCAGACTTTTCATTTCATCAAATTCTGATGTGAGAAATGGAGTATGTTTATTTTTTCATTTTGAGAACACTTTAAGCAAGAAAGATCCCTTAGCCAAAACAGGCCCCATTTTGCTGGTGAGAACATGGCACGGATTGGAGATGGGAGCACATGTTTAGAAAGGGGAATCCAACTCTGTACACGTTTTCTCCTGTCGTTAATTCTTGCCCATGGTACACAGCTCTTCCAACCCTCTGCTTTTTTTCTTCTTTCTTTCTTTCTTTCTTTCTTTCTTTCTTTCTTTCTTTCTTTCTTTCTTTCTTTCTTTCTTTCTTTTTCTTTCTTTCTTTTCTTTCTTTTCTTTCTTTCTTTCTTTCTTTCTTTCTTCTTCTTTCTTTCTTTCTTTTTCTCTTTCTTTCTTCTTTCTTTCTTTCTTTCTTTTTTTTTTCTTTCTTTTCTTTCTTTCTTTCTCTTTCTTTCTTTCTTTCTTTTCTTTCTTTCTTTCTTTCCTTCTTTCTTTCTTCTTTCTTTCTTTCTTCTTTCTTTTTTCTTCTTTTCTTTCTTTCTTTCTTTTTTCTTTCTTCTTTCTTTCTTTCTTTCTTTCTTTCTTTCTTTCTTTCTTTCTTTCTTTCTTTCTTTCTTTCTTTCTTTCTTTTTTTTTTTTTGAGATTTTATTTATTTGACCCAGAGAGAGACTGTCAGAGAGGGAACACAAGCAGGGGGAGTGGGGGAGAGAGAAGCAGGCTTCCTGCGGAGGAAGGAGCCTGATGCGGGGCCAATCCCAGGACCCTGAGATCATGACCTGAGCTGAAGGCAGATGCTTAATGACTGAGCCACCCAGGTGCCCCGCTTTGCTTTTTTCATAAGAAGATATGATGCAAGATGGCCAATCAGATCTCCACCTAGTTGGGTAAGAGAAATAATATAGTTTAGATTCAGTGATTTTGTTGGACCACAAAGATGGTGTCAGCAAGGGTCAAATGGCTCTGGCTCAGTTACATCAACTGTACAAATTCAGCTCTGGAGAATGTTTGTCAGAGCATCAGAATGGGACTGGAATACTTTAAGGTAAATTACGGAGATCTCAGACGAATAGTTATCTTCATATAGAATTCTGGCCCCAGAAAGGATAACACCTGCGGTGGATTCATCATAGTAATGGCCCCAATTTGTTCATGCTTCCCCATTATGTGCCTTTTGGTAGTTTTTATCACACTTACTCTAGGCTTGGTCTTACAGCTCATTCTGGCTGATGGACAGGAGCAATTGTGATGTAAGCAGAGACAAGAAGAGCTCTTGAGCACTGGCCCTCTCGCTAACCTCGAGGTCCTGCTGAGCTGCCATGTTGAATAAGCCTGCTGGAGTTTGAAAGAACACATGGAGCTGAGATGAGTCATTCCAGCTGAGCCATCTTACACCAACTAGACCTTAGCAGACCTGGCAACTGAAAGCAGCCACAAGAGTGTGCCCAGCCAACATCAACAGTGTCTAGTCCAAATAGGCAAAATCACCCAGCTAAGCCCAGCCCAGACCTCCATTCCTTAGGACAGTGACTAAATAAATGATGGTTGTTTCAAGCCACTATATTTTGGGATGGTTTGTTGTATAGCAATATCTATCTGATACAACATCCTTGCTTTATAAAATTTGATATAAAAATACCAAAAATAATAGACTTATTTTTACCTCTCCAGAAGTGACATTTTGCTAATCCAACCAACTCTTGAATATATAAATAAATAGACAGTAAGGACACAGTGAAAAACCAACTTTCATAGACAATCCCAAGTTCTACAGTCTGTTTTAAAAGTTCTGGAGATGCATGGTGGTGATGGTTGCACAACAGTGTGAATGTCCTTAATGCCACTGAACTGGACACTTTTAAAAATGGTTGAAGTGGTAAAGTTATGTTATGTGTGTTTTACCACCATAAAAAAAGAAAAAAAGTTATATCATCTGTTACTAGTTTCAACTTTATTCTTCATTCTGGCCTGAATCAAGTTTTAAAAAAAGGACTCCTGTGGATCTGATCTCACCCATTGCTCCTTTGCCAGGGGTGCTAATGAAGAGTGGAAGGGGAAAAGGCCAGCAACTGTGGGGGAGAGGGGAGAAACAAGAGATTGGGATAATCAGTTTCTGGTTAATGAGTCAACTAGCACCAGGGGTCTACCGTTGGTGAGCACTTTTCCCTCCTGCAGCCTTTTGATCAGCTTGGATCACGTCAGCTATGATGTGCTGTGGCTCCTCAATGATACACATCCAAGGCTTACTTCTCCCATACACTCCAAATTAATATGTGACCAACTCTAATGAATGAATCTTGTTTTTGAAAAATAATGTGTACTCTGCCTACTTCTAAAAAAGAATTTGATGTGGTGGAAAGTCTGATGGAAAGAGATGTTTATACCAGGAGCTGCCAATGCCCTTCTATATTCCCTCAACCTACCATAGAGGTCTCCTGTGGCTTTTTGTGTCCCTTGAGCTGGGGCAGCCCAGGGGTGCTGGGAAACAAGTGCCCCAGAAGTGACCTATACTGGATAAGGGACAGGAGACAATAGACAAAGACCCAAGTTCCTTGACCCTTAGTGGCACAGCCAGATATGGTTCTACATGGTCACTTGGGGGTCCTCAGTTACCCTCAGTGATAGTCCTTTCATTACCACAGTTTCTGTTAGCTTTTCTCCTTTCTTTGTCTCATAACCTGCTCTTTCATGTCCTGCTTCCTGGGATCATAAGTAAGCCACTCGTACCCAGTTCTCTGCTTCAGCATTTACTTTTGGGAGGAGGGAACCCAAATCCAACAGAGTAACCACAATTGGTATTTAATATACTTTTAGCTTCTTAGCAAATAAGGTTAAGAAAAACACAAACCCTATTATTCAACAGAGCTGAGTATGAACTATTACTTTTGAAAATATTCTGCCTTTTCAATTAACCACCTTGTAATTAGAAGGACTGCTCTCTCTTTGGGTCACTGTCTGGGAAGCCCTATTCTATGAGCTGCAATGAGTTACCCAGGATCTGAGCCCATCTTGGGCTCTGGATGAGTTTAATAGGCTTATCAAGGATGGAAATGTTAATAAAGGCTCAGAGAGAAGACCAGCTTTTCCAATTAAGATGGTGTGAGAAATCTTGTGAGGGGGCCCTCCAAAGTCATCCCACAGAGGGGAAAAACAGAGATGCTGTATTTCTCTAGAGTTGTCAGTGGAACCCAAAGGTACCAGTTAGGAGTTTTTTGGCAGTTTAAAAACACATCCAACAGTTACACAAAACTCCTCCCATCTAGAGGCGGGTCTATGTTGCCTTGAGTGTAGCACCCACTTTTGTGACTACATGATGCATAGAATAGGACAAAAGTGAGACTGTGATTTCTGATGCTAGGTTAGGAAAGGCCTCAGTTCTTCTCTTGGTTTCTCTTGGAACATTCTCTCTGGGGCCTTAGGCTACCATGTAAGAGGTCTGACCTGACTACCCTGAAGCTGGGGCGGGGGGGGAGAGAGAGAGAGAGAGAGAGAGGAGGGTCAGCTTCTCTATGAACGTTTTGTCTTGCTCCTCATGATAGCAAGACTATTACTGCAAATCCAAGTAGAATATTCTCATACAAGTTCTAAAGGTGGGCAGGGAGGGGCATTTTGCCCTATGTGTCTTTCTTTCTATGGAAAATCTTTCCAAAAATTCCGTCTTTAGACTGTCTTTGAGTCCCATTGGCTGTGAACTAGATACAAATGTCAAGTTTTAGTCTCTAAAGTAGGAGGTGGGCTCTGCCACCATGGAAAGAGGGTTGGGGATGGTTGTTGAATAGATAATAAAAGTGTTCTATAAAAATTAGCTTCCAGGGATTCCTGAGTGGCTGTCAGTTAAGCTCCGACTCTTGATTTTGGCTCAGGTCATGATATCAGGGTCGCGAGACTGAACCCCTCATTGGCTCTGTGCTGAGCATGATGCCTGCTTGATTCTCTCTCTTCCCCTCCCTCTGCTACTCCCCCCACCCCCGCCTCGTGCATGTATATACTCTCTCTCTCTAAAAAAAGAAAGAAAAAGAAAAGAAAAGAAAAAAAGAAAGAGAAAGAAAATTAGCTTCCAGATAATTGAAGCTTTCTTGTCAGGTAGACATTTTTAAAAAAAATTTTAATCATAATGAAAATCGTTTAAAAATATTTGTTTTACATTTTTTCTTTAACCACGTGGAAGCTTCTCTTTCCTCATTTGAGACACTGATTCTAAATTGGTAGCAGGTGCTCATTCAACAGCATGGGAAATATTCCTAGTCTCCCTGAAGCTGTTTTGTTGACATTGGCATCCATGGTAACCCCTGCATTTTTTTTCCCCCCGGCCTGGTTCTGGACTCTTCTCAGTTTGGTATCTGGATTTGTTTGGGTCCCAGTATTTGGTAACACTCATAAGGGCACAAAACAAGCTTTGAGTACATGCTTCATGCATTCATTGTCTATTGCTGTGTAACAAATTACTCCCAAATGTAGTGGTTTAAAGCAGAAAACATTTATTATCTTACAGTTTCTGAAGGCCTAGCTTATCTGGGTGGTTCTGACTCAGGGTCTCCCTATGAGATTGTATTCACGATGTTGGTAGGGGCTATAGTCATCTGAAAGCTTAACAGTAGCTGGAGGATCTGCTTCCTGCTTCCCTATTGCTTACTCACATGGCTTTTGGCTGGAGGCTTTAGTTCCTTGCCTTTCACGGGGTTGTGGGAATTCCTCAGGATGGCAGTTGGCTTTCCCCAGAGCAAGTGGCCTAAGAGAGAGAAGCAAAAACCAATATGTCTTTTACAGCCTTCGAGGAGGTGACATACCATCACTCCTGCTGTATTCTATCAGCCACACAGACCAACTAGGATCCAGTGTGTGTGGGAGGCCACACAGAGGTATAAAAACCAGGAGGAGAGGATCTTTGGGGGACATTTTGGAGGCTGATTACCACATTTCATAGAAGAGTAACAGTCTGCCAGGGGCGCCTGGGTGGCTCAGTCGTTAAGCATCTGCCTTTGGCTCAAGTCATGATCCTAGGTCCTGGGATCCAGCCCTGCATCAGGCTCCCTGATCGGCAGAGAGCCTGCTTCTCCCTTATCCTCTGCCTGCCACTCCCTCTGCTTGTGCTCTCTCTCTTCTCTCTGTCTCTCTGTCAAATAAATAAATAAAATCTGAAAAAAAAAAGAGTAACAGTCTGCCAGTCCTCTGTGCTCTTTTTTTGTTCTAATTTTTGAAAAGAACATTTGTTTTTCTCCCACTTGCACTTTCTTCCACTTTTAAATTAATCAATTCATTCATTCATTAATGTATTTATTTATATTGAAGTATAGGTGACACAATGTTACATTAGTTTTAGGTATATGGCATAGTGATTGGACAAGTCTATATGTTATGCGATGCTTATCACAAGGGTAGTTACCATCAGTCACGATACAACGCTATTACAATACCATTGGCTATATTCCCTATGCTGTGCCTTTCATCTCTGTGACTTATCTATTCCATAACTGGAAGCCTGTACCTTCCACTTCCCTTTACCCTTTTTGCTCACCCCCCACCCTCCTCTCCTGTGGCAACCACTTTATTTCTTTGCTTGTTTTGTTTTTTGATTCCACCTTGTGCACTGTTGGTGGGAATGTAAATTGGTGCAGTCACTGTGAAAAACAGTATGGAGTTTCCTAAAAAAAATAAAAAATAGAAATGCCATATGATCCAGTAATTCCACTGCTGGGTATTGACCCAAAGAAAATGAAAACACTAATTCAAAAAGATATATGCACCCTTATGTTTATTGCAGCAGCATGATTTACAATAGCCAAGATATGGAAACAACTCAAGTGTATGCTGATAGAAGAGTGGATAAGGAAGATGTGATGTGTATATGTGTATATATATGGTGTATATAAATACACAATGGAATATTACTCAGCCACTTTCTCTTACTTTTTGATAACTTTGTTTGCATTCCCTTATGTCACATGCTTCTTAAAAGTATCCACCAGAAAAGATGTTGCTTAGCACTTTACCTATACCCCCTCAGGGACCTTTTTACCTTTTCTATTGTGGGCTTCCCCTGGTTTGGGATGCTCTGAACCCTTACCCCAGGTTGAGATAATTCTGAGACATAACCTATGCTCTGGAGCCCCTGTGAGGCCAGGCTCCCTCTGTCCTTTGTATGACTTTGCCTGGACCACGCCTTTTCTTGTCTTGCTTTCTTTCCCTCTCCAGCTTCTCCAAGCCCTTCTCAGTTTTCCCTGGGAGCATTCTTAAGAAAACACTTGCTTAAGAATTCACATCTCAGAATCTGCTTCTGGGGAGCCTGCCCTGAGAGCTGTTGTTATTACAGTAGACAATGCCCTCATTTTATAAGCTATACGTGTATTTGTAAACTCCCTCTATGAAGGAATAAGAGAGAATTTCCTTTTAAGATTTCTCAAGATTTCAAAATCAATAACAAAACTCATTTAAAATAGACATATTTACATACGATAACATACTGAAAAGCGTTCCCAGATAACAGAAAAATGTGCTGTGCATTTATTTTTCTCCTAAACCACTCCTCACTATCTCCTCTGTTCAAGCTCTGAGGATCCTGAGAGCCTAAAGAGAGTCAAAGAGCCCGACACCGTGTGCTAACGACACATTAGTAGGGTCATTAACTTTTGAAGGACATATGCTAAACCTACTCTGCAGTAAGGGGCTATTAAGCTCACTTCAAACCTTTCTCTAGGAGCCCTCTTGGCTGCTTCCAAGTCTCTGTAAATATGAAGAGGGAGATCAAAATCACTGCCTCCAAAAATAGGCATGCGTTTGGTTGATGACTAAAGGATCCTTGATCATCTGGCACATGTTGATTATCAACGTTTCAGCTTCTCATCCAAGGCACAAAGTAAAGCTCAAAATATATCTTCATTAGCTTATGAACGGAGTAGAAATGAGTTCTCTTCCCCTCTCAGATGACTGCAATTTTTAATGTTTCTATAATATTCACACACTTTTTTAGGGAGTAGAAACCATGCTGACACTTTGTTCATAGGTAGCCAGCCTGACTCGCTGACTTGGCCATGCTGGTTGGTTAAGAGTGGCTTCTAGTCTGCAAAGCTTTTCAATCCTGCTCCTATAATAACCCATTTTGATATTCTGGCATATGTCTTAAACTTGTGCTTTGTCCTGAGAGCCATATTTTCTCTATATACTCGCTGGAACTTCCTTTGGGATCCATTTACAAGCCCCGAGCTAGGATACATCTTTCAGCAATGAGACATATTCACCTAGAATACATGTCTGTGCAAGAGCAGCCTCCCAACATCATTCTTCTTGGGAGCAGAGACATTTCCTATAACACACTTTCTATTCTCTACAAAGGTCTCTCTGTGTTTAGAAGGCTGGAAACAACAGGCTTTTATTCAGTTCTCCTGTGGGAACCCTTTTATACAAACTGATTGAGGAACCCTTTTATCCTCCCTCAGAATTGATTCTGTACTATTCTCCCCACCCTCTGAAATCATATTTTCCACCTTTCATAGTAAGTACCAAATGCACTCAGTTTTCCCTAATTCTTGTTTCTTCTGTTTTGATTGTTTCAGTGATATTTGGAAATATAAGTTCCCATGTAGGGCATCCTTTTTTTTGTTTCACCCTTTTATTCCCTAAGACGTATATACCTTTTCTTTGTGTCTTGTTCAAACCAAATGTCTTTGAATTTAGCAAACTGGTGTTTTATTTTCTTTAGGGGTCTCTTAGTCCAAGATTTTGGTAGGTTCACAGACAGTTTGTTCACAAAATAAATAAATTTATAGGTCTGTTCAGTCAAACTGGGGGACTTTCTTTTCTATTTTTAATTTTTTACCTTGTCAAGCCAGACAAAATAATCAGACTGAGCTAGGGTTTTCTAAAGACATTCTCAGTGGATTTTTTGAAATTGAAATGAAAGGCTGGCTATCATTATAAGTGATTATTTTATGTATAAGGAGGTCAGTAGTTGCAAGCAATAGAGAAAAGATTTAAATAAACTGAGGGTACACAAATGTCTCCTGCATTGCAAGAATTTCCCTTCCCTTTTTTTTTTTTTAATTCAAAGGGAAGACATTCCCCAAACTGGAGAATAATCATTTACTACTATGTTTAGGGAAAAATATCCTTACTTAAAGCTGCGCTTTTACCCATTTGGACTTTGTCTTAATTTGGAAACAAAGGGAAGCACAATCAATTCAACAGATATTTCTGAACTCCTACTGTGTCCCAGCACTTGGTAAGGGCCACAGGGGAGTCAAAGATGAAGCTGACTTGACCCCAGAATTCTGGGAGGCTATATCCTTGCCAGGGAGAAAGTTCGTGTGTGCACACACATGCATGCCCAACCGCTTTAATACAACACCCGTTAAGATACAGATTCTGAGGGATCTGAGAGCACAGAGGAAGAAGTAACACTCATTAGGCTCAGTGGCTCCAGTGAACCAGCTGCTGCAGATCAGTGGTTCACACAAGGTCTGGATATTCCAACCAGGTCAGCGGGGGCTGTCCTCACTCAATCAGGGACCCAGGCTGATGAAACTGTTGCCATCTTCTAGCTGCCTCTTTGGGATCCTGTGGCTTCTGAGGTTGCTGTGGTAGGTGAAGAGAGGGACTGAGGAGGAGCTGAGCTCATCCTGAACATGTCACCCATCATTTCTGTTCACACTATGTTGGTCAGAACCAATTACATTGCAAGGGAGGCTGGGAAGTGAAAGGGATTGCATGGGTAGTAGTAGAGTGGTAATTGCTCTGCCACACAACTAAAACCCATGAGGTCCTACTGTGTGTCTGCCTCTGGGTGCCCACCAAAGTGGAGGTCCCCCTCTAAGGAAGCCACAAATTTATGAAGGGAAGAACTTCTTGTCTGTGCCTTGAAGAAATAGTAGGTTCTAAAATGGAAGAAATAAAGGGAAAGAAAGGAAGAAATTCTCTCATGGATGCTTATGGGAAAAGGGGTGAAGAGAAAAAATGTCAGAGCAGCAAAAGGTACAAACTTCCAATTATAAAATATGTTATTTGGGGATGTCATGTACAGCATGGTGACTGTAGTGAACAATACTGGTACTGCATATTTGAAAGTTACTCAGACAGTAAATTTAAAAAGTGCTTATCACAGGAAAACAAAATTTTGCAACTGTGTGTGGTGACGGATGCTAACTAGACTTACAGTGGTGATCATTTGCACAATATATACAAATATCTAATCATTATGGTTTTTTTAAAGATTTTATTTATTTATTTATTTGAGAGAGAGAGAGAGCAGGGGGTGGAGCAGAAGGATAAGCAGACTCCCTGCTGAGCCTGGCGCCCGATGTGGGGCTCGATCCCATGACCCTGAGATCATGACCTGAGTGGAAATCGAGAGTCGGATGCTTAACCAACTGAGCCACCCAAGTTCTCCACAAATCATTATGTATTTTACCTGAAACTAATATAATGTCATATGTCAGTTATACCTCAATTAGGAAAAAAAGGACAGAATGGATTTGGAAAATGGGGAGGGGTCTAATCTGTTGAAGATGCTAGGATTGAGAAGATGGTTGGGGTCAGATCACGAAGGACTTTGGCTGCCATGGTCAAGTGTGGGTTTTGATTTTCAGGCAAAGGAAGCCTGTTGATGAGCTTTGCTCAAGGAAGTAGCATCATAATCGTCATTGCTCTCAGGGCCACCATTTATCAAGAGTGTCCAATCTCCTGGGTGCCATTCTGAGTGCTCTACATGCATTCTCTCATTTGATCCTCAGAATAACTCTGTGGTCAGGTGCTTTTCTTATCCTACTGTACAGATGAGGAAGCTGAAGTTCAGAGTGCATAAAGAAATTTTCCAAGATATCACACTGCTAGTAGGTCATAGAGAAAACACTATTTTCTTGAAAATAATTAAAAATTTGGTGGGTTCATTGCTATTATCATGGGTATTGGTATTATTAAAAAAAAACATTGTTATGGTTCCACATTTAAGAAAGACTAAGAGCCTGTTAAGAGTCTTGGATAATAAGATTAAAATGCTTTTGCAGTTGATTTTATTGTAACTATAAGTGGGTGACCACTAATTTAAATGAACCCTATGTTGGACAGGTAAGATGGACAAAACAGCTTGCCAGAAGAAACAAATGAGGGTAAAGAGTGAGTTTGGAGATACTTAAGTTGGCCAGGGGCATCTCCAGTTTGCTCTGGAAATAAGCCAAGCAATTTACATTACAGATAGGGGTACCTGGTAGCTCAGTTGGTTAAGCGTCTGCCTTCAGCTCAGGTCATCATCCCAGGGTCCTGGGATCGAGCCCTGCATCAGACTCCCTGCTCAGCGGGGAGCCTACTTCTCCCTCTCCTTCACTTGTGCTCTCTCTCACTATCTGCTTGGGCTCTCTCTCTCTATCTCTGTCACTATCTCTATGTCTCTCTCAAATAAATAAATACAATCTTAAAAAAAATTAAAAGAAATTTACATCGCAGAACTCAGCCCAGTCCAATTGCACATGATTTTGCCTGCCGAATTATGACTTATTTCTGCACACCTTTTTTTCATGTTAACAGGGAACTTGGGAGCTGCCCTTCTGGAAGGGTCAGAGGCTGTAGGCTATGTGTGGTCCATGTGCAGCTATCCCTCTGGGATCTGATTACCAGAGATAATAATGCTTTCCTCGAGCTTTATTGTTTAAATAGGGAAAAGCCATGGATAAGTAGCAGCTTCAAAAGGGAGCAATTTTTATTCACATGACT
The DNA here is from genome assembly GCF_009762305.2 of Zalophus californianus. NCBI lineage: Eukaryota > Metazoa > Chordata > Mammalia > Carnivora > Otariidae > Zalophus > Zalophus californianus. The sequence goes on from NC_045602.1 coordinate 93,974,149, forward strand.
TATATTTGGTGAATGCACCAGAAAAAGCTATGATTTGAAGCAGGACAGGAAGAATTTATAGGAGATCTAGCTGGTGGTCTAGTGGTCCTAGGACACCTGATTTGTCACGTCTATGCACTGTGACACTTGCCCTGCCTCCTGAAGAGTGTAGCAAACACACTTTCCTTGGCTTCCAGAACCTTCTCTTTCTCTTGCCCAGAGAAAAGGGATCCACAGGGACCACACTGGCAGGATGCTGGAAGTTCTGGAGATTCAGATGGCACAGCACTTCCCTCTCCAGTTCAGTGATCAATGTTCTTTTTTTTTTTTTTAAAGATTTTATTTATTTATTTGACAGAGAGAGACACAGCGAGAGAGGGAACACAAGCAGGGGAGTGGGGGAGGGAGAAGCAGGCTTCCCGCAAATTGGGGAGCCCGATGCGGGGCTTGATCCCAGGACCCCGGGATCATGACCTAAGCCGAAGGCAGACGCTTAACGACTGAGTCACCCAGGCGCCCCCAGTGATCAATGTTCTTGCTTCTCAACAGAGACACCCTTCTCAGATCCCATTTACACAGACCAGGTCATTGGTGAAGGAGTTTGTGGTCCAGCTACAAAGTGACATCTGTTCTTAGTCACCTGTGCTGTAGAGGCAGAAGGAACACACAGATGCCTCATACATTACATTAAAAAATTAAATGTAATGAAAAGTCATTTATTACAATTATACAAAGAAGTACACAAATCAATACATTTCCAGAAACCAAATACACTAGTGTAACCAGCACCTGGATCAAGAATCAGAATATTACCAGCCCCAAGAAGCTCCCCCTGCTGGCCTCTTCCAGGAACTCCACCAAGCGTAACCACCATCCCAACTTCTCACATCACAGAGCAGCTTGTCTGCCTATGAACGTGTATAAATACAATACTTTATATATGTACATTTTCATTTTCACTTCTTTCACCCAGTATCCTGTTTGGGAGCTTCCTCCATGTAGTTGTAGCTCGGTCATTCTGATGGCTGTATAGTATTCCTCTGTAACCCTACTCCTAGTCAGCTCATCTATTCTACTGTTGGTGGGCATTTGGATGAATTTCGATTTGGCATACTCGTGAAGGATTCTGCTATGACACGCATCTCCACTGGAAACCTACCTAGGAGTAAGATTGCTGGGTTTGCCTATGTCTGGCTTTAGTAGAGACCGGTTTTCCAAAGTAGTTTTAGAAATTGATACCAGCAATGGATAACTGCTCTGGTAGCTCCAGATCTCATCAACATCTCATCAACATGTTCCAATTTATATATATATATATTTGGCTCTGCAGCAGAATTACTGTCAAAGAAGAAGGAAAGAGTAGGCTTGGGGTAAGAGTAGTTTGATTTGGCATCCTGGAGAGTAAGTACTCCAAAATTCGCATACTGCTGTCCTGCCCCTAGCCCAGCAAATGATATTGGTAGTGTGACCGTGTTATTTATAAGCTCCAGCCACCCTTGCCTCCTTGACCAACACAGATGGCCCTGGGAAATCCTTCTAGAGGCAAATGTGTACAGGCAACTGAGAGATTAGCCAATGGCTATGCTTCTGCAAGAGTAAGTCCACCCCATCCCCTCCCCATCTTTCCCTCCTACAAGACCAGGACAGAAGGCTGATAATGAAGCCAACTGTGAGCCTGCTTCCCAATAACTCAGCATTACCACTACCTGCCCGCCAGCCAGAGCCCGCTCTCCTGGTGTGCATAGCGCCCTGGCTTGCTTGCCAAGATGGAGCACAGCGAAGCTTCCACATAATCATTTTCAAACATTAAAATGGCCCCATTGTCATTACAGCAGGGAGATTGAATTTGCCTCATCAAAGCGGAGTGTGACAGGTGACTCAATAGGACAGTGCCAAGCGCAGAGGCAAGAAGATTAGCAGGGCACTGATATCATTATTTCCGCCTATCACAGATTCGGCAGGGAGGCAATTGTAATTTCTGGGCTTATTAGTCTACATTCGGAGGGAAAAACCGAGTGATAAAACTCACGGTGACAGCTAGGCATTTGTGAGCAAGTGCTGTCACGGTGACACTTAGAAAATGCCAGTGTGGCTACGTCCCTGTAATCCTCACTAATAGAGGTTAAAGCCAGGCACAAAGGCACCCTTATCAGTCATCAGTCCACTAATAACATTTGCATTTTTAAGTTAAATATAGTAAGTAAAGGAGTAAGTAGTTCTTTGCAGCTGGGACAATTAATTTCACACTGGAATTAGAAAGCAAAGCCAAAAATTTCTAGCGGCTCCTATCTCTTCGATCGCTTGCAAGAATCCTCCAAGGGAAGAGATGAGTGAGTGGTGTTAAGAACAACGTTACCGGCAGTATCTGTTGCCCGTGAAACGGTTGATAGGAGAACATCACTAAACTCCTGAAATTAGATTTCTGCCCCCCCTCCAGTCAACAGACAATGCAGCTCAAGGACTTAAAACTAACAAATGCAGCGGAAAATATCTTCACATGCTTAACATATTCTTGTCTTAGAGCTCCCGATTTTGCCATCCGGAGGTATATTAAATCACAGAAGAAGGCTCCAAAGAGCTGGGGAGGGTAAGACAGTGTAACTATTGGTAGCGGAGGTGGAGTGCTGCCTGTTCTCAGGACCACTTCCCAGAAAAGCCTTCCTAGCCCAGCTGATTTACATAAATCTCCTCTAATTAATACGTTTCTATATCAGCATTTTTTCAGAGCATTGGCAATGAAAGAGAAAATTAAGAGATTCTTTTTAGAGATAATACCAGAACTATAGTTTCATGGCTAATATATATTCATGGCTAGATGATCGAAAAGAAAATCATCTGGCTTAGGGAAAATATCGGAATTCTAATTTTATTTTGTTGGAAAAATATTACAGGTGGCAAGCCGTTACTTTTTCACGTTTAAATAAATAAGAGACCAATTAAGAAGACTGTGTAATTCAATTCTTGAGTGAGTACCACTGAATTCAATTTGTTTCAGGTCAATGAATATAACGCAAAGTTATTAACGAAAAGGTCAGGGGCTACGTATAAAGCATACACACAAGATACAACAGGGTAATTAGTACACATATCCAGTGTGCTGTTGTGCTGGCATATGGTGGAGAAAATCTTAACAGGATTAGATGTTAATAAATTTTCAAGTCTGTTTTTCTTCCCCTACTCCCACTATAAAAAAAAACTTGAACTGACTGTTGTTTCAATTTCTGTCTCTGTCTGACTCTCTGTTCCTTCATCATGCACTGGAGATTACACATATAGAAAGTTGGTTTAGAAAACCACACATATTTGTGAGCAGGGCTGAAACTTGCACTTTGAGAATCCCCACTGCACGGAGCGGTGTTGGAGTTAAAAAAAAACATTAAATGCCTCATCTGCCATCATTCTGAGTTAAGGAATCCGATCTCCCAAACCCACCAAAAAAGGCAACCGGGAGAACGGGGTGGGGCATGGTTCCTATCTCGTTTTGTGCAGGAGGAAGGAGAAGTTTGGGAAGGAAGGTTTGTGCCTCCTGGACTTTCAGAGTGCTGTTCAAAGGTCTCTGGAAGTAAGATGGGTGGGCAAGTGCAGGTGTCCCTGATGACAGGCCATACCATGCCTTCCATCCAACAGAGCTTAGGGCCATAACACTGATGCTGGAAGCAGCCACACAGGAGGCTGACTATGCTCCGCTGTGCTTCTGAAAAGCACAGTGGCTTAGGAGACAAATGTGGACATGTTCTCACAAGTCTCTGCCTTGGCCAAAGCCCATCCCTGCTCAGCACACCTGTAGGAGGGGGAGCTGGTGTTTGGCTAAGCCCAGGTGGGCACATTGAGGACAAGGGACCTCCAGGAAGATCTGAGGCTCATTTTCTTAAGGCACAAGTCATTTCTCCAGACAGAGGGGAGTAAAGAACCCCACTGCCCGAGGGGTTTGATGTACACATTGCCCTCAAGGCTCAGGTGGGCTGAACACACCCCTGCAGGAATTCCTGGCCCGTCTCACTTCTCCCCTCCCACCATATACTTCTTGGCATCACCTGCCGCATAGACTGCCTGTGCTCTCCTTGTCTCAGGGTCTACTTCTGGGGGAAGTCAAACTGAGACAAAGGGAAGGGTAACCAAGAGGTAGAGGGAAAGGCAGAGCAAGGATATAACTCAGCCTGTATGGGAGCAGCCAGTGCTTGCTATGCTGGAGAGCAGCATGTTCTTAACTCAGAAGGACTAAACCTGAAGGGCCTGTCCATTGAAGGTTCCAGGGACAACACAGTAACAGGCTTGAGAGCCCCCGCTATGGGCTCCTTTCCTTCCCTATCTCAGCACCCCACTCCCCGAATGGTGTTTCCCGGGAGGTTGCTTGCTAAGTGATCACCTATTTGCACCTAAATTCCTGTCTCAGAATCTACTTCTGGGAGAATGCAACCTGAGGTAGTGGTCAAGGAGCACAGTCTATGGTGTGGCCTCAAGGGCTGTCCTTCTCTCAAATCATGCCAGTAGGTGATTTTTAAAGTAGTCTTCTCAAAAAAACAGCCTTGCAAATAGGTATGAAATATGTACCAGCCTCTGTATGTGAATAATTAAAGACAAGACCAAAGGCAGCCCAGTTTCCCATAGGGAAGCAAAGAATGACATGAACAGAAATTCACTTTGTCCATTGACAACTTGTTATCTATAAGGCTGCTCTAGTTGCAAACAGGAAACCAGGCTACAAGGCTAACACACAGCCACAGTATTACTTTAGAAAAACAACTTTCTTTTCATGGTCTTAGAAAGCTAGCATCCCACTAAGTGCTCAGTGCTAGCTTAATGTAATTTCCAGCTCTGATTATGTGATATTTGCCCAACCTTCCATTGGATCTACATGACATTTGTCCTCAGTTGAGGAAGGTAAAATGACTTCTCCCTGGTCTAGTTGAGGACCTCTATGGTATGGCAGCTAACATGCCTGTACACACCCACATGTACGTGGAAGCTGGTAAAGATTTTCCCATAAACCTGTCTATGTAGCAGCGAAAAGGGAGAAGGGTGTGCTTGGCCTGTCCTTCTCAGAATTATAGGGACATACATGACATTGAACAAAGTAGTTAATGTTTCAGTTTTGCATCTATTCAATGGCATAAAAGACCTAACTTTCAGGGCTATTGCATGCCAAATGCCTGGAACATGGTAAGCTCCTATTAATGAGAGTCATTATTAGTACTTGACACTTTAGGAACCTGATTCTTGAAGCAAGAAAATTCTCCCCTCTTTAATAAGTCAAGCAGTACATATTAAAGAATTAGAAGTTATAGAGAAACACCCAGAACCATAAGATACCTAGGAATAAATCTAACCAAAGAGGCAAAGGATCTGTACTCAGAAAACTATAAAATACTCATGAAAGAAATTGGGGAAGACACAAAGAAATGGAAAAACATTCCATGCTCATGGATTGGAAGAACAAATATCATGAAGAAGTCAGTGCCACCTAGAGCGATCTACACATTCAATGCAATCGCCATCAAAATACCATCCACTTTTTTCAAAGAAATGGAACAAATAATCCTAAAATTTGTATGGGACCAGAAAAGACCCCAAATAGCCAGAAGAATGTTGAAAAAGAAAAGCAAAGCTGGTGGCATCACAATTCCGGACTTCCAGCTCTATTAGAAAGCTGTCATCATCAAGACAGTATGGTACTGGCACAAAAACAGACACATCGATCAATGGAACAGAATAGAGAGCCCAGAAATGGACCCTCAACTCTATGGTCAACTAATCTTTGACAAAGCGGGAAAGATTGTCCAATGGAAAAAAGACAGTCTCTTCCACAAATGGTGTTGGAAAAATAGGACAGCCACCTGCAGAAGAATGAAACTGGACCATTTCCTTACACCACACACAAAAATAGACTCCAAATGGTTGAAAAACCTAAACGTGAGACAGGAGTCCATCCAAATCCTAAAGGAGAACACAGGCAGCAACCTCTTCGACCTCAGCCACAGCAACTTCTTCCTAGGAACATCGCCAAAGCCAAGGGAAACTAGGGCAAAAACGAACTATTGGGACTTCATCAAGATAAAAAGCTTTTGCACAGCAAAAGCAAGTCAACAAAACCAAAAGACAACCGACAGAATGGGAGAAGATATTTGCAAATGACATATCAGATAAAGGGCTAGTATCCAAAGTCTATAAAGAACTTATGAAACTCAACACCCAAAGAACAAATGATCCAATCAAGAAATGGGCAGAAGACATGAACAGACATTTTTCCAAAGAAGACATCCAAATGGCCAACAGACACATGAAAAAGTGCTCAACATCGCTCGGCATCAGGGAAATCCAAATCAAAACCTCAATGAGATATCACCTCACACCAGTCAGAATGGCGAAAATTAACAAGTCAGGAAATGACAGATGTTGGCGGAGATGCAGAGAAAGGGGAACCCTCCTACACTGTTGGTGGGAACGCAAGCTGGTGCAGCCACTCTGGAAAACAGTATGGAGGTTCCTCAAAAAGTTGAAAATAGAGCTACCATTTGACCCAGCAATTTCACTCCTGGGTATTTACCCCAAAGATCAAATGTAGGGATCCAAAGGGTTACGTGCACCCCGATGTTTATAGCAGCCATGTCCACAATAGCCAAACTGTGGAAAGAGCCAAGATGTCCATCGACAATGACTGGATAAAGAAGATGTGGTCTATATATACAATGGAATATTATGCAGCCATCAAAAGGAATGAGATCTTGCCATTTGCAACGACGTGGATGAAACTGGAGGGTGTTATGCTGAGGGAAATAAGTCAATCAGAGAAAGACATGTATCATATGACCTCAGTGATATGAGGAATTCTTAATCTCAGGAAACAAGCTGAGGGTTGCTGGGGTGGTGGGGGGGTGGGAGGGATGGGGTGGCTGGCTGATAGACACTGGAGAGGGTATGTGCTATGGTGAGCACTGTGAATTGTGCAAGACTGTTGAATCACAGACCTGTACCTCTGAAACAAATAATGCAATATATGTTAAAAAAAAAAAAAGAAGAAGAAGATAGCAGGAGGGGAAGAATGAAGGGGGGAAATCAGAGGGGGAGAGGAACCATGAGAGACGATGGACTCTTGAAAACAAACTGAGGGTTCTAGAGGGGAGGGGGGTGGGAGGATGGGTTAGCTTGGTGATGGATATTAAAGATGGCACGTTCTGCATGGAGTACTGGGTGTTATGCACAAACAATGAATCATGGAATACTACATCAAAAACTAGTGATGTAATGTATGGTGATTAACATAACAATAAAATTTTTTTAAAAATGTGAAGCCATCTTCCCATTATAGAATTAGGGAAGGGTTTCTGCTTCTCTATAACTTCTTTTTTTTTTTAATTTTTATTGTTATGTTAATCACCATACATTACATCATTAATTTTTGATGTAGTGTTCCATGATTCATTGTTTGTGTATAACACCCAGTGCTCCATGCAGAACGTGCCATCTTTAATACCCATAACCAGGCTAACCCAACCTCCCACCCCTCTCCCCTCTAGAACCCTCAGTTTGTTTTTCAGAGTCCATTGTCTCTCATGGTTCCTCTCCCCCTCCGATTTCCCCCCTTCATTCTTCCCCTCCTGCTATCTTCTACTTCTTTTTTTAACATATATTGCATTATTTGTTTCAGAGGTACAGGTCTGTGATTCAACAGTCTTGCACAATTCACAGTGCTCACCATAGCACATACCCTCTCCAGTGTCTATCACCCAGCCACCCCATCCCTCCCACCCCCCCACCACCCCAGCAACCCTCAGCTTGTTTCCTGAGATTAAGAATTCCTCATATCACTGAGGTCATGTGATACATGTCTTTCTCTGATTGACTTATTTCCCTCAGCATAACACCCTCCAGTTCCATCCACGTCGTTGCAAATGGCAAGATCTCATTCCTTTTGATGGCTGCATAATATTCCATTGTATATATAGACCACATCTTCTTTATCCAGTCATTGTCGATGGACATCTTGGCTCTTTCCACAGTTTGGCTATTGTGGACATGGCTGCTATAAACATCGGGGTGCACGTACCCCTTTGGATCCCTACATTTGATCTTAGGGGTAAATACCCAGGAGTGAAATTGCTGGGTCATACGGTAGCTCTATTTTCAACTTTTTGAGGAACCTCCATACTGTTTTCCAGAGTGGCTGCACCAGCTTGCGTTCCCACCAACAGTGTAGGAGGGTTCCCCTTTCTCTGCATCCCCGCCAACATCTGTCATTTCCTGACTTGTTAATTTTCGCCATTCTGACTGGTGTGAGGTGATATCTCATTGAGGTTTTGATTTGGATTTCCCTGATGCCGAGTGATGTTGAGTACTTTTTCATGTGTCTGTTGGCCATTTGGATGTCTTCTTTGGAAAAATGTCTGTTTATGTCTTCTGCCCATTTCTTGATTGGATCATTTGTTCTTTGGGTGTTGAGTTTGATAAGTTCTTTATAGACTTTGGATACTAGCCCTTTATCTGTTATGTCATTTGCAAATATCTTCTCCCATTCTGTCGGTTGTCTTTTGGTTTTGTTGACTTGCTTATGCTGTGCAAAAGCTTTTTATCTTGATGAAGTCCCAATAGTTCGTTTTTGCCCTAGTTTCCCTTGGCTTTGGCGATGTTCCTAGGAAGAAGTTGCTGTGGCTGAGGTTGAAGAGGTTGCTGCCTCTGTTCTCCTTTAGGATTTGGATGGATTCCTGTCTCACGTTTAGGTCTTTCAACCATTTGGAGTCTATTTTTGTGTGTGGTGTAAGGAAATGGTCCAGTTTCATTCTTCTGCAGGTGGCTGTCCTATTTTCCCAATACCATTTGTGGAAGAGACTGTCTTTTTTCCATTGGACAGTCTTTCCCGCTTTGTCAAAGATTAGTTGACCATAGAGTTGAGGGTCCATTTCTGGGCTCTCTATTCTGTTCCATTGATCGATGTGTCTGTTTTTGTGCCAGTACCATACTGTCTTGATGATGACAGCTTTCTAATAGAGCTGGAAGTCCGGAATTGTGATGCCACCAGCTTTGCTTTTCTTTTTCAACATTCCTCTGGCTATTTGGGGTCTTTTCTGGTCCCATACAAATTTTAGGATTATTTGTTCCATTTCTTTGAAAAAAGTGGATGGTATTTTGATGGCGATTGCATTGAATGTGTAGATCACTCTAGGTGGCACTGACTTCTTCACGATATTTGTTCTTCCAATCCATGAGCATGGAATGTTTTTCCATTTCTTTGTGTCTTCCCCAATTTCTTTCATGAGTATTTTATAGTTTTCTGAGTACAGATCCTTTGCCTCTTTGGTTAGATTTATTCCTAGGTATCTTATGGTTTTGGGTGCAATTGTAAATGGGATCGACTCCTTAATTCCTCTCTCCTCTGTCTTGTTGGTGTATAGGAATGCCACTGATTTCTGTGCATTCATTTTATATCCGGCCACTTTACTGAATTCCTGTATGAGTTCTAGCAGTTTTGGGGTGGAGTCTCTTGGGTTTCCACATAAAGTATCATATCATCTGCAAACAGTGCGAGTTTGCCTTCTTCTTTGCCAATTTGGATGTCTTTTATTTCTTTTTGTTGTCTGATTGCTGTGGTTAGGACTTCTAATACTATGTTGAATAGCAGTGGTGATAGTGGTCATCCCTCCTGCGTTCTTGACCTAGGGAGAAAGCTCTCAGTTTTTCCCCATTGAGAATGATATTTGCTGTGGGTTTTTCATAGATGGCTTTTATGATATTGAGGTATGTACCCTCTATCCGTATACTCTGAAGAGTTTTGATCAAGAAAGGATACTATACTTTGTCAAATGCTTTTTCTGCATCTATTGAGAAGATCATATGATTCTTGTTCTTTCTTTTATTAATGTATTGTATCACGTTTATTGATTTGTGGATGTTGAACCAACCTTGCAGCCCAGGGATAAATCCCACTTGATCGTGGTGAATAATCCTTTTAATGTACTGTTGGATCCTATTGACTAGTATTTTGGTGAGAATTTTTGCATCCATGTTCATCAAGGATATTGGTCTGTAATTTTTTTTGATGGGGTCTTTGTCTGGTTTGGGGATCAAGGTAATGGCCTCATAAAACGAGTTTGGAAGTTGTCCTTCCATTTCTATTTTTTGGAACAGTTTCAGAAGAATACATATTAATTCTTCTTTAAAATTTGGGTAGAATTCCCCTGGGAAGCCATCGGGCTGTGGGCTTTTGTTTGTTGGGAGATTTTTGATGACTGCTTCAATTTCCTTGGTGGTTATAGGTCTGTTCAGGTTTTCTATTTCTTCCTGGTTCAGTTTTGGTAGTTGATACATCTCTAGGAAAGCATCCATTTCTTCCAGGTTATCTAATTTGCTAGCATAGGGTTGCTCATAATATGTTCTTATAATTGTTTTTTATTTCTTTGGTGTTGGTTGTGATCTCTCCTCTTTCATTCATGATTTTGTTGATTTGGGCCATTTCTCTTTTCTTTTTGATAAGTCTGGCCAGGGGTTTATCAATCTTGTCAATTCTTATTGTATTGTTGTCGATGTGTTTCTTTGCTTTTGTTATTAATTACCTTATATAATTGGCTGCTCCCTTGTTAGAAGCATAGATATTTACAATTGTTAGACCTTTTTGTTGGATAGGCCCTTTAAGTAGGATATAGTGTCCTTCCTCATCTCTTATTACAGTCTTTGGTTTAAAACCTAATTTATCTGATAGAAGGATTGCCACCCCAGCTTTCTTTCTTTTCTCCATTAGCATGGTAAATGGTTTTCCACCCCTTCACTTTCAATCTGGGGGTGTCTTTGGGTCTAAAATGAGTCTCTTGCAGACAGCATATCAATGGGTCTTGTTTTTTTATCCAATCTGATAGCCTGTGTCTTTTGATTGGGGCATTTAGCCCATTTACATTCAGGGTAACTATTGAAAGATAGGAATTTAGTGCCATTGTATTGCCTGTAAGGTGACTGTTACTGTATATTGTCTGTGTTCCTTTCTGGTCTATGTTGCTTTTAGGCTCTCTCTTTGCTTAGAGGACCCCTTTCAATATTTCTTGTTAGGCCGGTTTCATGTTTGCAAATTCTTTTAGTTTTTATTTGTCCTGGAAGCTTTTTCTCTCTCCTTCTATTTTCAATGACAGCCTAGCTGGATATAGTATTCTTGGCTGCATATTTTTCTCATTTAGTGCTCTGAAGATATCATGCCAGTCCTTTCTGGCCTGCCACGTCTGTGTGGATTGGTCTGTTGCCAGTCTAAGGTTTCTACCATTGTAGGTTACATATCTCTTCTCCTGAGGTCCTTTCAAGATTTTCTCTTTGTCTCTGAGACTCGTAAGTTTTACTATTAGATGCCGGGGTGTTGACCTATTTTTATTGATTTTGAGAGGGGTTCTCTGTGCCTCTTGGATTTTGATGCCTGTTTCCTTCCCCAAATTAGGGAAGTTCTCTGCTAGAATTTGCTCCAATATACCTTCTGCCTCTCTCTCTCTCTTTTTCTTCTTCTGGGATCCCAATTATTCTAATGTTATTTCATCTTATGGTATCATTTATCTCTCGAATTCTGCCTTCATGATCCAGTAGTTGTTTATCTCTCTTTGTCTCAGCTTCTTTTTTTCCCATCATTTGGTCTTCTATATCACCGATTCTCTCTTCTGCCTCACTTATCCTAGCAGTTAGTGCCCCCATTTTTTATTGTACCTCATTAATAGACTTTTTGACTTCGACTTGGTTAGATTTTAGTTCTTTAATTTCTCCAGAAAGGGTTTCTCTAATAACTTCCACGCTTTTTTCAAGCCCAGCTAGTATCTTTAAAATCATGATTCTGAACTCTAGGTCCGACATCATACTAATGTCCGTATTGATTAGGTCCCTGGCAGTTGGTACTACCCCTTGTTCTTTTTGTTGAGGTGATTTTTCCCATCTTGTCATTTTGTCCAGAGGAGAAGAGATGAATGAGAGGACAAAATGCTAACAGGGTAACAACGTCCCCAGAAAATATACTCTAAACAAATCAGAAGAGACCTGAAACCGGGGAAAAAGAAAGGGAAAGAAAGAAAAAAGAAAAAGAAAAAGAAAAAGATAAAAACAAACAAAAACAGAACAAAACAAAAAAACAGAATGTGATCAAATATGATCAGGCTGGTGCATAGATCAGTGGCACACACTAGATTTTGGGCGTATTTTAGTCTGTTAGAAGAAAGTGTGTTTCAAAATTTTAAAGAAAGAAAAGCATATATGTACAAAAATAAGGGTTGATATGATGAAGGGATGGAATATGACTGTAAAGATGAAAATTATAAAAAATTTTATAAAAGGAATTGATAAGATAAGAAGTTGTTTGAAAAAAGAAAGAAGAGGATTTTAAAAAAAAGTAAAAAAAAGGGAGAAAATGTGATCAGGCAGGATACTAGAACAAAGCCATACACTAGAGATTTAGGGTATATTTTGATCTGTAGAAGAAACTGTATCCCAAAATTTTAAGGAGAGAACAACTTATATATATATATGCCAAAAATAAGGGTAACTACTCTGAAGGGATAGAATATGACCCTAAAAATGAAAAATAAAAATGTTTTTTTAAAAAAGGGATTGATAAGATGTTGGTTGAAAAAGGGAAAAATAAAAATTAAAAAAAAAGGCAGTTAAAAATATTAACTTTGAAAGACTAAAGAATCATGGTAAAAAAGCCATGGATTCTATGTGCAGTATTCCCCTAGCGCTGGCGTTCTGCCGTTCTCATTGATCAGTAAACTTGGTCTTGGCTGGCTGTTCTTGCTGATCTTCTGGGGGAGGGGCCTGTTGGCATGGTTCCCAAATGTCTTTGCTGGAAACGGAATTGCCCCGCCCTTGCCTGGTCGGGGCTAAGTAACCTGCTCGGGTTTGCTCTCAGGAGCTTTTGTTCCCCTCAAGCTTTCCGTTTGGCTTTGGAGGACGAGAGTGAAAATGGCGGCCTCCCGATCTCCACCCCGGAGGAGCTGAGAACTTGGGGCCCCAATCTTCAGTGCACCCCCAGAGAAAAGCAGCCCATCACTCCCATCTCCCGGGTCTCCGGCTGCACTCCATGCTCACTGGCCTGTGACCGAGCATTTCTATCTCTGGCACCCGACTCAGTGTGGAGTCTCCAAACCCAGCAGATCCCTGCGGTGCGCTCCCTTGCCGCTCCTCCTGGGGGAGGAAGGGGAGTCTCCCTGGATCTGCCACTTGTTGGGTCCCTGCTGGAGGCGCAGTGGCCCGACTGTGCCACGGATCACGGTTTATGGCAACCCCGAGCTGAGAGCCTGCGCCTCGGCTCCGTCTCTGCAGCCAGCTTCCCTGCTCGGATACCTGGGACCTCTGCCACACTCAGGCACCCCCCAGTCTTTCTGTGACCCCCAGGTCCTGAGACCACACTGTCCCACGAGGGTTCCATCCCCCGCTTGGCCACTGGAGTGACGTCCCTCAGCGGAGCCGACTTCTAAAAGTTCCGATTTTGTGCTCCGCTGCTCTTTCACTTGCCAGAAGTGGCCGACAGATGCCCCCTCCCCCGTGATCTATCCTCTAGAATATCTCCTCGGATTCACTTCTCAGCACGTCCTACCTTCCAGAAAGTGGTCGCTTTTCTGTTCAGAATTGTTGCTATTCTTTTCTTTGATCTCCTGTTGAGTTCATAGGTATTCAGAATGGTTTGATCCCTATCCAGCTGAATTCCTGAGACCAGACGAAATCCACATCTCCTACTCCTCCACCATCTTGCTCCACCCCCTCGATGGCTTCACATTTTGATTTGTATCCTCTAGATTCTTTTTTGAGGTCATAGTGCCATATGTATTTTATTTTTTAAAAATTTTTTAAAAGATTTTATTTATTTATTTGACAGAGACAGCGAGAGCAGGAACACAAGCAGGGGGAGTGGGAGAGGGAGAAGCAGGCTTCCTGCCAAGCAGGGAGCCCGATGTGGGACTCGATCCCAGGACCCTGGGATCATGACCTGAGCCAAAGGCAGAGGCTTAACAACTGAGCCACCCAGGCATCCTGCTATATGTATTTTAACAAATATGAGTTCATACAATAATACTGCACAGAAACTGCATTTTTACATTAATAGATTTTAATTTTTAGAGAAGTTTTTTTTTTTAAGATTTTTATTTATTTATTTATTTATTTGAAAGAGAGAGAGAGTGCAAGCAGGTGGATTGGTAGGCAGAGGGAGAAGAAGAAGCAGGCTCCCTGCTGAGCAAGGAGCCTGATGCGGGGCTTGATCCCAGGACCCTGGGATCATGACCTGAGTCAAAGGCATACTCTTAACCGACTGATCAACACTGGTGCCCAACTTTTAGAGAAGTTTTAAGTGTATTGGCAATTTGAACAAAAAGTACCATTCCTTCCCCCCCGAAATAGTGTAGTTCTCATATACCTCCTTTTCCATAGTTTCACCTTTTAACATATTGCATTAATGTGGTACATTTGTTACAATTAATGAACCAGTAACCAGTATTGATACATTATTAACTAAATTCCATAGTTTACATTAGGGTTAAGTCTTTTTGTTGTACCTCCTATGGGTTTTGACATATTCATAATGTCATGTATCGACCATCACAGCATCACACAGAATAGTTTCACTGCCCTCACAATCCCCTGTGCTCCACCTGTTCACCTTTCCCTCTTTCCCCTGCACCACTGATACCCACTGATTTTTTTTTTTTTACTTTCTCTATAAGTTTGGCTATTTCAGAACGTCATATAGTTGAAATCATATAGCACATAGGCTTTTCAGATTAACTTCTTTCACTTAACAATATGCATTTAAGTTTCTTCCATATCTTTTGTGGCTTGTTAGCTCATTAAAAAAATTCTGAACAATTGTCCATTGTCTGGATATACCACAGTTTACTTATCCATTCACATACCAAAGTACATCTTGATTGCTTCCAAGTTTGGGCATTTATCAGTAAACCTGCTATAAATATTTGTGTGCAGGTTTTGTGTGCACATAGTTTTCAACTCATTGGCTAATACCAAGGAGCATGATTGCTAGATCTATGGTGAGACTGTTTAGTTTGTAAGAAACCTCTGACTGTTTTCCAACATGGCTGTACAATTTTGCAATGAATGAGAGTTCCTGTTGCTCTACAGCCTTGTCAGCACTTTGTGCTGTCAGTGTTTTGGATTTTGGTCATTCTAATGGGTATGTGGTGTATTTCATTGTTATAATTTGCAATTCCCTAATGAGATATGATGTTGAGCACCTTTTCAAATGCCTATTTGCCATCTATACATCTTCTTTGATAAGGTGTCTGTTCAGATCTTTTGACTATTTTTTAATTAGGTTGTTTTCTTATTGTTAGATTTTAAGGGTTCTTTGTATGTTTTATATGCAAACCCTTTATCAGGTATATGTTCTGCAAATATTTTCTTCTGATCTGTGGCTTGTCTTTTTATTCTTTTAATAGTGTCTTTCACAGAGGAGATGTTTTTAATTTTAATGAAATCCACTTTTCAAGTTTTTTCTTTCATGGATCATACATTTGTTGTTGGATCTAAAAAGTCATCACCAAACTGGAGGTAACCTAGATTTTCTCCTGTGTAATCTTCTAGAGGTTTCATAGTTTTGCATTTCACATTTAGTGGATGATTCATTTTGAATTAATTTTTTGTGAAAAATGTAAAGACTGTCTAGATTTCTTTTTTTTTTTTGCATGCAGATGTCCAGTTGTTCCAGCACCATTTGTTGAAAAGACTATCCTTTGTCCATTGGATTATCTTTGCTCCTTTATTAAAGACCAGTTGGCTATATTTATGTGGGTCTACTTCTGGGCTATCTGTTCTACTTAATTAATTAATTTGTCTACTTTTTCACCAATACCACAATGTCTTGATTACTGTAGCTGTATAGTAAGTGTTGAAATTGGGTAGTATGAGTTCTCCAACTTTGTTCTTCTTCTTCTTCATTATTGTGTTAGCTATTCTGGGTCTTGCTTTTCCATATAATCTTTAGTAACAGCTTGTTGATATCCACAAAATAACTTGCTGGGATTTTAATTAGAATTGCATTAAATCTATAGATAGCAAACTCCATTTTACATATGTCAACAAATTGCTAAAAATTTACCTTTTTATTATATAATCTCATGCATCATGCATTTATAGGATGCAATATTATGTCATTATATGTAGTGTGACCATATAATTTATCATCCAAACTGAGATACTTTAGAAGGTAAAAAAGAAGTGCTAATTCCAACTGCATGAGGACAGCAGGAGTCACGTTATCCTCCTGGCTGTGTCCCTTTTATTGAACCCACTTCTTATTTGGGGGCATTTAAGTGCAAACTTAATTTACTATTTACTATTGCAAACAATATGATGAGGGTAAACATCCATAAAAATGCAGTCATACACAGTTTTCTGATTATTTCTTTAGGATTAACTATTAACTGTATAATTGCATGCACAATTTTTAAAAGAGCAACTTAGCAAAATAAAATCTCATTGTGTTTTAGAACAAATTAGTTCATAGGTCAATGAAGAAAAGGATCTTTTTTTATTTTTGATCTTTTAAAATACCTCTTCTTTTGACTTATTTTTTTATATAATAGCTATTGGAATGCTTAGAATTAAATTGTGTTTTCTGGCT
Organism: Zalophus californianus; assembly: GCF_009762305.2. NCBI lineage: Eukaryota > Metazoa > Chordata > Mammalia > Carnivora > Otariidae > Zalophus > Zalophus californianus. Next base: position 93,990,713 of record NC_045602.1, read on the forward strand.
GTTGTTTTTTAAAAACAAGTTGATGTTTTTGTTTTTCTTATTTCAAAATTACAATGGGGGACCCTGGGTGGCTCAGTTGGTTAAGCTTCTGACTCTTGATTTCAGCTCAGGTCATGATCTCAGGGTAGTGAGATCAAGCCCCATGTGGGCTCCACACTAGGCATGGAGTATATGCTTAAGATTCTCTCTCCCCCTCTTCCTCTGCCCCTCTCCTCAGTCCTACTTTCTCTCTCTCACTCAAAATAAATAATAAATAAATAAATAAACAAAATTACAATGAATTTGATTATACCACAAGTAAAGTCAGAAGGAAGACAGAGAACATTTAAAAATATCATATCACTTTATCAAGATTATTTATAAATGACCAACTACCATTTTAAAATTTGTAAAAAAAAAATAAATACATATTTGAAGGGTGCCTGGGTGGCACAGTCGGTTAAGTGTCCTACTCTTGGTTTCGGCTCAGTTCATGATCTCAGGGTCCTGGGATCAAGCCCAGCATTGGCCTCCATGCTCAGCATGGAGTCTGCTTGAGATTCTCTCTTTACCTCTCCCTCTGCCCCTCCTGCTTGTGCTCTCTCTCTCAAATAAATAAATAAAATCTTTAAGAAAATACATATTTGAAAGTAAATAAAACCTCCTTGAAGTATTTTTAAGCAAGAACTTGAAAATTTGGTTCTTTTTCTTCCTTCTACATTTCAAATACTTATTGTGGCTCATTTTTGTGTCAGTAGTTTGAAGCATACATATATTTTATAGATGGTTTATATATATTGTAAGCATGGCAGAGGTAGCTGGCTGGTGACCAAAATCAATACTTGCTGCACCTAAGATTTTGTTGTAGTTGAAAAGTGGCTGCCCAGGAAGGGACTACATTTCCCAGTTTTCCTGGCAAACTGTGGGCTTGTGACTAGCTCTCATCAGTGGGCTAAGGCTGTTGAGAGATGGGAATGCTTTCACTATACTCTCCTACCATCAACTGAATAAAAACAAAAGAGGATTTAAGAGCTGAAAGAGCCACAAATGAAAGGAATCCAAAGCTTTAGATTATGGTATGGAGTGGGGGGTGTGAGCCAATTATCATGTGAATCAGAAATAATTCTCTATTGGATTTTCACCTTAATACATTTTTGGAGCGTGTTATTTATAGCAGTTTAGTTTACCCTAACTAATACAGTAAGGAAACTCTCTCGAATAATTAACACTGGACATGAGAAATGCATGAATCCCCTAGGCAGGATTCCTCACCTACCAGCTGGTTTGCTGTTGTCATTGGTGTGAAGTCTCTGATTTTTAGGAAATCCCATTCTTGTGCTGTTTGGAATTCATTCTTCTTCTATGTTAGCCTGGGAAACTTCTCATTCTTATGGGATTGTTCCAATCATCACCACCCTTATGAATTCTTCTCTGAACCCTCTATCCTTTTTCTCAGTATAGTTAATAATTCCCTTCATTGTGCCACTTAATTCTATTTCTACATCGTTTATATGCTATCACAAGTAATTGCTTCCATCTGTCTTTCCAACAGATGTGCTATGGATTGAATGGTTGTCTTCCCCCCAAATTTATATGCTGAAACCCTAATCCCCAATGTGATGGTATTTGGAAAAGGAGCCCCTGTGAGGTAATGAGGTCATAGAGGTGGATCTCTCATGATGGGATTAATGCTCTTATAAGAAGAGATACAGGAGAGTTGCCTCTTTTCTCCATCTCTCCTTTTCTCTCTTTCTCCATCATGAGAAGAAGCCAGGAAGATGGCTCCCACCAAGCCTGACCATGCTGGCATCCCGATCTTGGACTTCAGACTCCAGAACTATAAAAAATAAAAAAAAAAGTTTGTTGTTGAAGCCACCCAATCTATGGTATTTTTGTTATAGCAGCCCCAACTGATTGAGACAAGATGCAAACAAATAACTGAGTTCCATCAATGCATTCATTTTTTTTTTTTTTTTTTTTTTTTTACAACTTGAATCTAGATAGTGCCTTGTTCATACCAGGGATGTAATAAAGGCTTGCAGAATGAATGAATGAAGTGGTAACCATATTTGCTAAAGAGGTGTTGATTTTACAATAAACTGAAGACAAAGAGGATCATTCTGTAATACTGACTTAGAATTTTAAATACTCTTGATCCTTAGGGTGTGGACACTGATCAAAGGCAACCTCAGCTGGCAAGATATTCAGGTGGGTATTACAGTTGCCCAAGAGAGCTGTTTATAAGCTTAAATATGTAACAGCTCATGGAATGAAAAGCCCTGGGATGGAGGGGACTTGGCAGCATTAGTAACTGGGGATTCCATTATGGCAGGCTCAGCCCTTGGCTAGAGAAGATTTCCACCTCTCTTTGAGAAATACACAATAATTGGTTCCCTTGAACTGAGAGTCATCTTAAGTCAAGCAGAGAATGCATCTGTTAAAGCTATTAAGTGTTAGCAATCATTGGGTCCAAACTTTTGGTAAGAGAGAATTACGGTTTGGCAACCTATGATCTCCTTTTTTCTGGGGACTTCTCACCATGATTTCACAGGGGTCTGCCATGTTGTCTTATAACTGGAACTCTTAATACAGTTGATTGGTGTGAAGTGAGCCAATTAGAGTCTTTCTCTGGGAATTAAAAAAGAAGAATTTATTTATTTAGGGGAGAGAGAGAGAGGATGAGCGGGGTGGGGGGGGTGGGTGCAGAGGGAGAAGCAGACTCCCTGCCGAGCAGGTAGCCCAATGCAGGGCTCAGTCCCAGGACCCCAGGACCATGACCCAAGCCAAAGGCAGACACTTAACTGACTGAGCCACCCAGGCACCCCTCTCTGGAAATTTTGGAACTGAAATGTCTTCGTACTGGTGGCTGGGCTTTATGATGTAATACTTAGAAATTGTTCAGGGCTGTATAGTTTTACTTCATGGGCCAGAAAGACAGAAATAGATCCATTTTGAGAGAAGAATGGTGCAGATGTTCAGAGGAGGACATATCCAAGAGATGGAGACAGTCTACCTGGGGACTAAGTGTGTTCCAGGATCTAGTTATTCCTGAGGTCAGACATATTCCTCTCATAGCTCTAGGTCACTGCCCCTTTTCCTGTAAAATAGCCCAGAACCCTTATGATCAGGTTCCTTCTGAGTTTAAGCCAGTTCCAGTTGGGCTTCTGTCACTTGCAATCAAAACAGTCTCAACAAAGAGGCTCCAAATTTTAAACATGAGGAAAATGATGCTGAGGAAAAAGAATGTATTTCATTGTGTGATATTGGATGTACATTCCATCCTGAGAAAAAAGAGTATTCTCTGAGTTACAGGAGTGTTTATGAAACTATGGCTCCTATTATTAATTGCTTTTTCAGAAGGACTTTACAATAAAAATTCATTTAGAGAAATTCCATTTCTTTTGAACGTATTTGACTAGGGGGTTATTGAGGGGAAACTGGGCTGACATGTAGGCTTTGACCTCCTTTCTGGCTGCCAGTGCCCCATTGTCATCCCACAGGCCCAAGCTCCTGATAGGTGGAGTGGACCCATGGCATAGAGTACACCTTTGTGGGTGTCACCAAGAAACCAGAGAGCCAATCACCACACACTTTTTTCACCTCCTGAGGCTAAGAGGCCCAAGCCAAAGAGTGATTATACTTCTCTCCAGAATCAATCAAGAAAAAGTATTTCCATTGTACTCAGGCCCCAAATGGGAAATTGGGAAATTTCTGAGTTAGAGCCAAATGAATTTTCACATAAGCTTTGGCATTTATTCATAATGCAAGGAAAATTCTTATCAGCTAAAAGAAAATAGGCACAGCTCTCCTTAAAATAAAATGAAATTATGGACACAGGATTATAGTTGCCCCAAGCTGCCAAAAATGTTGTTTGTGGAACCCAAATCCTTTAGACACTCTTCCAAATCCAAGTAGTATGTTTTGCTTTTGCTGTTTGTGTTGGACCTATTAGCCCATGCTCTCCGTTTCCTGCCACATATAGTAACTGTGCATCAGGAAAGGCCATGATGTTTAAAAGATTCCCAAGGAATTTCTTGTTCTGGTGATAGGCATCCTCAGAAGCCCATGCCAGAAAACCATAAAAAATGCAAAATCATTATGGTTTCCTGTGGGACCACTGCAGATGGGTAAACTGAGGTTAATTAAAAATAAAACAAAACACCTCAGTGGCTTAGCTAATGAATAATAATGAAATATGGAGACATAGAGTGTATGTAGGAGCCTTTTCTGTGTCCTGCTCAATATCTTTTAAGCTTGCCTCTAATTTGGCTTTGGTAATCTCCTAAGCCATTTTTGTGTCATATTTCAAGGACCCATCACAAAGCTTCTCCTGTCTTGTTAGGTTTGTTGGAGCCATGCTCAGCTCCAGGTGCCTCCAAGTAGGCTGGAACCAATGTCTCCAGGGGGTAACCCTCAATCAATGGCTGATAAGAGTTAAACGATAAAAAATTCTCAACTCGTAGTCTTTTGAAGGAACAATATAGCGGTGTATTCTACATGATTTCCCAGCAGAACTGAGCCTCAGTTCCTATACCAGCAATAATGTTAATGCACATTTTACTGGATTTTCTTTTATAAGACCCTCCCAATTCCCTCCTTGGAATCACCTCCCAAATAAATTATCAGCACCCAAGTCCCTAATACAGGTTCTGCTTTTGCAGGATCCAAACTAAGGCAGTATATAACTGTCTCTTTGTTTTCACTTCATCTTAGACTAAATTCTTACTCCTTGGTAAAATCCAGTTGCCCCAAAGACACACTTTATTATATACAGGTCCTTATTGTTCTTTTATCTCAGAGTATCAAGTGAAACTATTCCATACTCATAAATATCTCAAATTTCAACCGGCTAAGACCATACCATGTGAATATTCATATGCCACATGAACTGTGAACCATGAGCAATGAAACATCTCATTGTTAATATTAATAGAAACAGCTACTTATTTTTGGAGAATCTGCTCCGTGTCATGACTTCCGCTCTCTACATTGACTTGGAATGTCCCTGCAAAGTAGGCATTAACAATCCACCTTACAGATGATGTTGAGCTTTATCCAGCCAATGAGTGGTGAAGCAGTCATCCAACCCGGATATACATGGATCTGAAGTCCATGTTTTTTATGTGAGTTCAGAATTTTTGTGTTTCCTCCATGTTCTACACATTTTGTCTCTGTCTTATTTGGTTTTCTGTCAATTAGCCCACCATTGGACATGTGCCACAGCCTTTGTGCCCTAGAGAGAAGGAAATACCCAGACCTCTAGAGAGCTATTTGATATAGATGTGAGCTGACAGGGACAGCAAGGTTAGATCATATTAGAATGACCCCCTATTAGAGTGGGGTTTATGCGGATCAGGTAACAAATTGAATTCTGGTTCAACTCCATCTCACAGTGTCTCCAGTGTGTACTCACATTCATCTTAAGGTTATTTTCCCAGTATGCATATGCATAGTCAGGATGGAGATCCTTAGCAGCTTGACTCCCTGTTATGGGGATTAAGAGATAATTTGGAAGGAAGGTCCAAGTGGAAGACTTTGAAACCATTCCTCCCCTGTCCTGGCCAAGATAGAATCATGACACATCCAGGAGGAATTACATCACTCTCAAAGACTTCAAGAATGCAAGGGTGGTCATTGCCATCATATGCTCATCTAAGTCATTGTATGAGCCTCTGTAAAAACCAAATGGATTATGGCAGATGATAGTGAACTACCATAAACTTAACCAGATGATAGCTCTAAACCGTTGCAATGCTGAATGTGGTATTTTAATGGAACAGATAAATGTAGGTTTTCATACTTGGTATGCATCTGTTGCACTTGTGAATGTGTTAATTTCAATCCCCATCAGGAAGAAACTTCAAAAGCAGTTCACTTTTACATGGGAAGGACAGCAGTACACATTTCCCTATATTCATTGTATTAACATTGTATTTTAACTGGCGTTTGATAAATGTTTTTTGAGTGAATGAATGGAAACACTGAACCCAGGAAGTATCCAAATTTCTAGAACTCAGGCTCTGCTCTTGTCCTTAGGATCTATTTGCTGGTCATCAACTCAGCCCAAGATAAAGAAAGGATTTCTCTCCAAAATTCTTTCATTAAGAGTAATTTTGGTATGGGATATTTTTCTTTTCATTTTCTGTTTTACATAATTTCAGACTTAGAGAAAGCTTTTAAGAATAGTATAAAGAATCAAAACTACAGTGAGTTGCCAGTTCAGAATTCCTAGGATGGCTAAAATAGCAACTGTTAGCAAGAATGTGGACAAATCAGAACCTGGCTGGTGAGAATGTGAAATGGTACAACCACTTTGGAAAACAGTGTGACAGTACCTCAAAAGGTTAAACACAGAGTTAGTATATAACCCAGAAATTCCACTCTTACATATACACCCAGGAGAAATGAAAACTGTCCACTCAAAAACTTGCATATGAATGTTCATGACAGCATTATTCATACTAGCTACAAAGCAGAAACAATCCAAATGCCTAAACAAAATGTGATGTATTCATGCAAGGGAATATTATTTGGAAATAAAAAGAAATGAAGTACTAACACATGTTACAAACCATCATGCCAAGTGAGAGAAGCCAGTCACAAAGGACTACATATTGTATGATACATTTATATTAAATATCCAGAATAAACATATCTCTAGAGACAAAGAATAGAGGTGTCTTTTGTGATATCAACAGTTTTGAAGGATACAATCAGCCATTTTATAGAAACTCTCTCAATTTGAGTTTTATGATGTTTCCTCATGATTATATTGAGGGGATGCATTTCAGGCAGGAAGATCCCAAAAGGGTTGTTGTACACTTTTCAGTGCATCTTATAAAGAGGTGCGTGATGTCAAGTCCAATTACTGGTTGTGTTAATTCTGATCACTTGGTTAAAGAATTGCCTACCAGGCTTCTTTGCTGTCAATTTACTGTTTCCTCTGTAATGAATAAGCATCCTGTGAGGGGCTATGCGCTGAGGCTGTATAAGTAACCTTAGTACAGAATATTTTGGTCATGGAAGTTATACAGTCACCAAGTCCAATCAGAGGACAGGAAAGCTGGTCTTTCAGAAACTCTTGTACACCTGGCCCTTCTAGGAAGAGGGGCCAAGTAGCTCCGTACCAACTTTAACTCTGTAGTTGAGTGGAATAAACACAACAAAGGTCTACCTCTCTTCAGACAAGGGCTGGGACTCAAGAACTGAAAAGCTGGGGAAGCTTTCTCCTTCCTTTGTTGCTAAACACACATAAGACTTGCCCTACCTTCCTCTCACCTCCAGGGATCCCTTGCCCTTTTAGGACACAACACAAACACTGATGCTCACTCACAATGGGGACCTTGAATTTGACTACATCAGACAAAGTAAAACCATTGTCATTGCAATTAAACTAGACTGACAATTATTTGAGGCTTGGATGGCCACTTTGTCTTTGTAGCTTTTCACCTTTCCCTGCTTCTTCCCCTAGCAAAGTCCTACACTTCCCTCAGCTCCTAGCTTAAATGTCATTTTCTCAGGGAAGGCTTTCTGGACACAAGTGGCCACCCCAGGCTAAATTAGCTCTACCCCCCCCATCATCTCTTCTCTCAACTGTTCCTTTCCTGCTGGCACCCCAATGGCAATGAACTCACTTTCAGTGTTATTGTTGAGTGGATGGCAAGCTCACTTTCTAGATCCAACATGCCAATGTGAACACTGTCCTGTTCTTTGCAGCAACTCTAGTGCAATTCAATATCGGCAGATGGACAAAGGAATGAATAAATGAGTGACTGACAAGCACTTTGCCTCTCTTCCCAGAATCTACTGCATATTGTGGTAGGTTGAATTATGGCCCCTTAGAGAGGCCCGAGTCCTGATGCCCGGAACCTGTGAATGTCACTTCATATGGCAAAAGGGACTTTTCACATAGGATCAATTTAAGGATCTTGAGATGGGGAGATTATCCTGGTTTCACTGGGTGGGTCCCATGTATTCACAAGGATTGTTATAAGAGGTAGAGAAGGGGATGTGAAGACAGAAGCAGAGCTTGGAGTGATGCATCTATGAGCCAATGAATGCCACAGCCTGTAAAAACTGGAAGAGGCAAGTAATGGATTCTCCCCTGGAGCCTGCAGAAGAAATCAGGCCAGCTGATCCTGTGGTTTCAGTCCTATAAGACTCATTTTGGACTGTCTCTCTGGGAAGCTCTTATTGGAGGTCAAAAATGTGTTTGGCATGGTGATGGCACAATACATTATTAGAGAAAGAATGAACCCAGTAGAATTGGTAGAAAGAGAAAATAATCTATGTGTGAGTAATATAGAATTCAAAGAAATATTTTTTTAAAAAAGAATTTGTCTCAGCTTTCTTAACTCTCTATTCATAGGGAAGGCAGATCTAATTTGCTAAAAGATAATATCAGGAGTTCATAGCAGTAGGTTTGTTACCATTCCCACACTGGTATAGTGATCCTGTGATATAAAGCAATACAAAGACTTCCCAGGATGCTATCAGATCCAGCTAGAAAGAAAAAAAGCCAGTTAACTTTGTGCAATAGCCTGGCTATAGAAGAGATTGTGGCTCTGTGTCTCTATGGCCAATCCAGTGTGTGCTGTGTTCCATGATTAGATCCATTTGCTATCTTCTTGGAATGAACTGGGAACCACAGCTCATCTTGGACAACCGGGGGGAGGTTGCTTTTCAGCTGAGCAGGGGAAAGGGGGTCAGTTCACAGGCACTGTCCATGGTTCAGATAAGTTGCTGAGGCATGACATCTAGGCAGTGATCTCACTGACTCGGGACTCAAGAGTCACTGTGGTCTGAGAGGCCTAAAGGAGGCTGGGATAATAGAAATTTCTGTCCCTCCTTCCATGAAAAGATGCTGTGAGGACTGAGTGGATTGTGCTATTGGAAACACTTGGTCAATGGGACCATAAGCAAGAGATTATGCACCATTTCTACCATTGCTGTGGACTTGGGCTTTTCAAGATAGGGGGAGAAAGATCAGTCACTGACCAGAAAGAAGGTCTCCAGGGAAGGGGACTCTGGTCGGTGCTTAGGCAAGCTGGGTACCTGGGGTGAAACATTTAAAGAGACACTGGTTCTCTGGTCAGGGTCTGGAATCTGGGGCCCAGTGGTAATTAGGAGCATGGAGTCAGACCACCTAGGTTCAAGGTGGGTTCTATTGCCACTGGCTAAGTGAACTTGGGCAAGTTATTCTTGGGGCCTCAGCTACTTATTTGTAAAATGCACCTTATGGTAGAAGTCATCTCTGGGGCCCTGGGGGAAGCCAAATATCAGATGTTTAGAATACTATCTGGTATGTAATGAGTGTTCAAATATTGTGAGCTACAATGACTTTGACTCCTGTTGTCTTTAAAGGCAATTTGAGAGTACTGTAGACATTAACACTTTGCAACCAACAAGAGGCAACAAGAGCAGGAGGAGGGCTGTGTCCCCACAGGTTTGGAGCCAGCTGAGCTTCCTGGAAAATCAGAAGACAATGTACCAGGAACCTGGGCAGGAAAGGACGGCCCACTTCAGTCACAAATGGCTTGCAGTTTGCTGGGGTCTCCCTTCCTCCTGGGTTCTCCCTGGCTTTCCAATCCAGTGTTCTTAGACCTTTAAAATGCATTTATTCTCCAGACAGTGCTCTTGGCCTTTGAGATGTTATTACCCCGCGCATAACAGGGACGGTGCCCGCACAATGGGAGGAGCAATCAAGAGCACACAGATAAGCCAGAGCTGCCAACTCTGCATGTTCAACAAGTCCAATTAGGGCCAATAGATAAATATTGACACATTAGACTATTTCCTCATTTATTTTCTGTTGATTGGGCAATCGGATGGGGGCAAAATTCCACTTTCCTGAAAACTGATTCTTGGCTAATAGAAACAAAGTAAAGACTTCTGTCCACAGTGGGTTGGGCAGAGTCACTGTGCGCAACAAGTAATCGGATTAAATGGACTCCTGGCTCTATTTGCAACCACCAAAGTCCCTTGAACACTTTCTGCATCCAAAGCCTACCCATCATGGTAGGCTCTCTGGCCTTTGAAATCAAATGGACAGAAGCAAGCAAAGTCTTCACTGCAACAAAGCCTGTCTCCAAGCAAAGTGCAGGGATAAGGAAAAATACATGCCTACCCTTTGCAATTAAGGGGACAGGCAGAGAAAGGGGTAGTGGCCAATGAGCAGAAACCAATTTCCATTTTATAAATATATATCTTTTCCTGATTTTCTTAAAAAAAAAAAAAAGAAAGCAAACAATGAAGGAGAATAGTAAAAATGTAAACCCGCTCTGTTCGTCCATGAGAAAGCTAGAAGTCTTGCAAGAGTCATTCTTATCCAGCGTTCTGGGGGGCAATGCATCTTCCTGATTTTGCCAATTTATCTAGAAAATATTACAATTTAATCTGTGTTAATAAAAGACCAACAGAGTAACACCGCCTGGGGTTTTATGTGTCTGGCTGGCTTCTATTAGCATTTAAATCTGCATCCATTATATTAGTCCCTTAAAATAAACACAAACATTTATGCGAGTGACAATTCGAGTTAGCCTTAGTCAGTCTTAAATAATGTCACTCAACTCGGCATTTGGACCGAAGCCTGTGAATCATGAGGTATATTTTTGCCTACAGTCTGATAATTTTCAAAGCTATTGGCAACCTGGGAATTTTCCTTCCTTATCACCAGGGCTCAGCTAACTTCACTAAGACTAATCAGGCTGGGAATCATTCATTCAAGGATTGCATGATCATGTTTTTCTTTAGCTGTGACAGCTGCCTCAGCCACATTAGCAATGCAGATTAGCCAGCCTAATAGGTTAATGCAGAACACGCGAAAATTAGGTTTAATCCCCAGTGAAATAATCTAACATTTTCACATTTCTTGATGTTGGGATAGAGACATTGCTGGTGACTCAATTAGGTGTAATGTAGATCAAAGCAAATTTACCTTATGGCTGAACCTCCCCAATAGTTTAGACAGAAGAATATAGCAAGGGCCCTTTACTAATTGGTGAATAGCTGTAGGGAAAATTGCATTAGGAGCATGTAGGATGTAAGCAGAACTCTTTGGGCCTAGGACAGACAATCGACATATTTTGCAAACGTGCATCTATCACTTGGCCATGCCTCCAAATGATGTTGCAGCTCAGCGTAGATGCAAACACCTCGTACCAACACATTCATCCTTCGGGCATCGCTGCCATAAATGGGAACACACTCTCTCTCCCCCAACCCCCCCTTAATAATCCTCACCTTTTTCGTGTCTTGTCCAGGAGTATCACAATTGTGTTCTGAATGGGCCTGCATTGTGAGGGGAACAGAAAGAGAACGAGAGTGTGTCTAATGTTTTCATTCTGGCGAACAGCATATCAAACACCCATCTCTTTCAATCATAAAGGGAAGGAAACAAAAAATTACATGCCCTCAGTTGCCAAATTATTTTTTGCCTTGACATCTTAATTCTTAATCCTTGTGTGTGGTCAAATCAGTCTACTATAGGCAACCAATCAAGCAATTATTTCTAAATTATATTTGCCCAACTCACATTGATTGGCCATTCTTTTCTTATTGGGTTAGCTCATTAATTCCGAGCAGCTTGCTTATTATGCCTTCCACATCATTTTCCTTCCGAGCCTATCTGCTCCAACCAGCCTGCTGATGTTTCAAGATGCCATACAGGCGGAAAAAAAAAAAAAAAAAAAAAACCCAACCAGTGATCTACGCATTGTCTCCTCTAGCAATTACAATTCACATTGCTGATTAACTTTGATGTGAAAACTAATGAGATAAGACAAGTTATCAAGGCGGACCTGATCATCATTCCATTTATACAGCATTTGCCATCAGTGAATGACAAAAAACTAATGAAGACATATCTGACAGCAGGCTGAGCAGAGACAGATTTCAGTCCCCCATCAGTAAGAGTTGAACTCCCTTCTCATGGTCTAGCTGAGACACATCAGAATTAGCTTTAATAATGGAAACACTTCATCTAAATGGACACATGTTTACATTAAAATAACTACATGATAAATAGATGGTGGAGATTTTATGCCTTCTTGAGTCTAAACAACAAAGTAAAAATGTGTTCTAGTATTCACTAAATCATTCAGAGGAAAATTCAATTTAAGCTATTATACTTATCACTGAGTGAGCATCCCCTGTTTATGGGTAACAAATGTTGGTTTTTGGAGGGCGGGGGGTAGAAATGTGATCTGGGCAGAACAGGAATGATTTACTTTGTTAAGATGGTAATGGGCAGATAAACAGAAGCACAATATTGGCAAAGCTACTGAATGGTAATAACTTTGTGGTGTGGAGATCCACTGGAATGACATTTCCAGCTGTACATTTTTGTTTTTGTAAAGTTCTTTTCATTTTCGGAACGGAGACACTGGAGGTCTCTGCTTTCTGTCCGCGTGTAAGTGCAGTGCCGACGCTCCCTAAGCGTAACCTGTATTATGTTTAGAAGAATAAATTCAAAGCATTTCTCTGGATATACTCATATGTGGGTTTCTTTTCCCCTAAAAATTAACAAGGAAAGGCAGATATTGTGTAATAAATGTAAAAATTTCTGTGGACCCTATCTTGCGGGCTGAGCATTAAATATTAAGAAAAAGCACACGTTTTATTAAACTAGGTTACAAAAGTGGTGACATGTGAGCTTCAATAAAATTCATAAGTATTCCTACAGTTAAAAGGATTCAAATGCATTGTTTTTGTCTCCTCATTATCTTTGTTACCTAGCCTTATAAGTATGAAAGGAAGTAAAACACAGATTGCTTTTATAGATAACACAGCCTTCCCAATGAGTCATTTTGTTACTCTGATAAATCATTACCGAAATCATAAGAAAAAGGAAAGTGTTCATTTTCCTAGAAAAAGCTTTCTTCCCTATAACATATGCAAGTGTATTGTTTTTCATACATAAACATCATGGAATAATATTACACTCAGATAGCATGGGATGAACCAGAACAATAAAAAAAGGGAAAAGAAGTTGTGGCATATTAAAACGTATCTTTAAAATCTTCCCTTTTTTAGATAGGTGGTAGTTTCTGTTTTCTTTAGTCAAACATGATTTGCAATATTGTAAGGCAGCTGTCTCCAAATATAATTACTAGTTACATTTTTTTGGACTTAAAAAAAAAGAAGAAATACATGAATAATATCAGCATCTATAATCAATATTTCTCCCCCCTCACTGTACCCACCCCCAGCCATCACAAACAACAGCGGCAAAATAAAAAAATGAACACAAACTTACTTTTCTTGAGGGCCAGTATTTAAAAAAAAATCTACTACATGTGATGAAAGTTAATCGCAAGTACAGTTTTAAGGACGAAGAAACAAATTAGTACTCCAGTGAGGGATTAAGTTTAAAAGCTCTTCTCAGAACCGAAGATAAATCCTATATATTAGAAGACACTATAAAAGTACTTGCGTAAGAGCTAAAGGCACAAGTGGAAAGTTGACCCCCAAGATGGTTTGATGATGGTGTGCTAAGTTTATAAAATTCTCCCTCAATAAAAAGAGCCTGTAAGTACAGTGCCCACTAAACACAGAAGCAATTGTGCTAGAAAACGGGTTTCCAATTTTGACTCAAGTGACAAAATTAAGCTCATCTGAACAAGGGCTGACCGATTTCTTCTCTGGAACCCGCCTCTTTGCCCTCCCCCCCAACAATACACTGGCTTCTCTTTTAGCCCATCCATCTCAGGAATTCTTTCCTGGTTATGTTTACCACTCAATTCTAATGTTAATTAGAGACATACACATCCGTATTAGTAACCCCACGTTTTCATTAGCAAAGCCCAGCCAGCCAAATGAAAACCGGGAGTGTGTCTGCGTGTGAGCCAACAATGCGGAGATGGCTGTGTTCTTGAACACACATATCTAACATTCTTTCCTCCCTGGTGTTAATTTTCCCTTTCTGTGTCCTCTTATTATGCTATCTCTAACATGGGCGGCAGATTCGTTTTTAGCCTATTTCTTTAATCTAGTTTAATAAATAATTACAGACAGCTGCAGAATTTATTCATTCCAGAGGGCTACCTCCTTCACATTTTTTTCCAGAGGTGCAGCTCAAGGAGACATGGTGATAATCGGGTGTGGGGGGGTGCGCCTGGAATTCCTTCTACACAATGTCATTATGAACTCCCATTTAAAATGAAAAATCTATATTTCACTTAAAAGAGATACAAGGTTAGCACCCCTTCCCGGGGAATTCTTCACAACAAGGGACACTCTGGTTCCATATTCAGGAAAGGAGCAGGAGGAAAATGAAAGAAATGAAAATCACTACAACATATTTTTAAGATATTAAGCAAGACCCTTATTGATGGAGAAAAAAAGATTCATACTCTTTGTCTCTCCTACAATAGGAAATAATTAGCTTTCACTAGGTTTGAGAATTTTATTCCTAAACCAGTTAATCTACTTCGTTTGTGTAGTACTTGGGACTTTATTTATTTTTCTTTTATTAAAATCAAAAAGTGATCTTCCTCTATTTTTCACAGTTTCTTCCATCTTCCCTAGGAGGTATTATAATTTCCAATGTGTTGATTCAAATGCTCACAAAATAGGGTTTCCTTTCCAGGGCTGAAGTCCCACTTATCAGCCTTCATGACCCCCATACTACAGACTGGTTTGTATAGCGCTGAGCCTGGGGCTGAATGTTTTTCTTCATTTCTTCAAAATTCCCCTGTGGATGAGCACACTGGGTACATTTCACTGATCAACCTCGCTTCTTCAAAATCAAGCTTTACCCCATCTTATTCAAGCAAATGCTTAGAAGCATCTGAAACAGGAAGCTAACTTCATAGCTCAGCTGTAGAGTGGGTTTTTAATATTTATCTTTGGAGAACTGAAAATAAATTCCTTTATTAAGCGCTTGCTTGAAGTGCATTGCTAAACAGTTCCTCCAGCATGTATTCTAAAATTTGTTAACTGAACTCCCTTCCCATAAATGATTTTTTTTCAAAAAAATCCTTGCTTTGAATTTATATATATTTCAGTCCTAATGTTTTATTTAAAACAGTTACGGCGCACCTTTTGATTTGTAGTTTAAAGTAAATAATATTTGTACATCTGAAACATACTCAAGACAAATGAAAAGCCTCTAGATGCTTTTGTGTGAGATGTTGAAGGGCTCTACAAACTTAAAAGGACAACCTCAATTAAGCTCATCTTCATCTGGAAAAAAGTAGCAACTGAAAGCTGAATATATTAGATAATACACACTTGCCGAAGAGAATTCTCTTAGCTATTTAAAAAAATTTTTTAAAGGAAAAAAAAGAAAAATATTCTTGATAACCAACCCAAAGCTGGCCTGAGTGTCGCTAGATGCTAATTCTGTTTGAAACTGTTCAACTAACTCTGAATAGATATCCATATTCAACAAAGATGTAATTAATGGCAACGTTTCCTTCAGCCTCAAGACATCATAACAAGCTGCAAAGTACAAAAAGATTTTTATGGGAACTAATTTAAGGACAAAGGGTTGACCTCTCACATTTCATTAACTAACTGGAGGGAGGCAGGGAAGAGAGGCAGTGCTCATGTCGTTCATTTCAAGCAGCCAATTTCAAAATGCAAATCGCAATCTGCAGATGTTGGAGGCTGATATGGATATTTTTAAATATCATTTGTTCAATTTAAGGACATCAGACATTTGAATTTTAAATAAAAATCAAAACCAATTTTGGGATTCATTTTTAGTCGGGGAATGAATGTATTCATGGTGCATCGAAGGTCTTTAGGTTAGCTATGTTTTCAAGTGTCTAAAACTATTCTTGTAAACCATTAATTTCATATATTATTTCCAAAACCTTTTAATGGAGGAGTTCTATTAAGCTACACATTATTTCTGATGATTGTGCCAAGTGAGAAGTGGTGTATTTTGAGTACAGAGTTGAGAAGGATAGAAGCAACCGTCCGAATCAGACGCCTGATTTCCTGGATGTATTCAAAACCTATGTGCTCTGGACCCTACAGTTTGCTTCAGGCGGTACCTGAAATAAAATCTGAGAGACTTGCCTTTACAGTACAAAGAAAGAGTTAAGTACATTACTCCTTTTAGAATTTGGACCTTTCCCGATTCTATTTCAGCTTAATTATTATTATTTTTTTCTATAGCCCTTTACACTACCGGACTCACTATGTATTTTACTTACTGTCTTTTTGTCTGTCCCCACTCCCCTCTCACTAGAACATAAGCTTCAAGAAAGCAAGGACTTTCAGTTCTTCTGTTCAGAGCTGCATCTTCAGTGTCTAGTCCTGCTTTGTCCATGGCAGCCACTTGTCACATGTGGCCATTCAGATTTAATTTAAAATTCATTAATATTAAACAAAACTAAAAATTCAGGTCCTCAGTCACACTAGCCACATTTTAAATGCTCAGTACCACATGGGCAAGTGGCTTCTATGTCAAGACCGTGCAGATATAGAACATTCTCATCACCTCCAACAATTCTAGAGGACCATGCTGGTCTGGAGGTGCCAGGCACATAGTAGGCCTCAGTAATATTTGTTGACATTGAATTTGAACACCTGGAAAAGGCTATTTCCGGGGATAAGAGACGTCTGATATGCCCCCCCCCATTGTCAAATGCTTAGAATGAGCAAGAAAAACATGGATTACCACAGAGCTCACAGCATGGTGTCACATACTATCCCATATACTCCATCACTGAAAGCGGATGTGTGTCTTGTGGTTTGGCTTTGTTTTGGTTAGGGTAGAAAGAATCATGCCATTCACTTTCTCATCTCTTTATATAGGATTTATGAGGTAGGTTAGGGAAGATATCGCCAACCCCATTTTTAGGTGGAAGATGAAGGTCTCAGAGGATTAACGCCTCACTGCTAGAGGACAGAGAATATTGTGGGGATGCCTGAACACCTTCTTGTTCAGTCCAGAGTTTTCCTAATTAGTGTGGCCTTCCCCACATGCACCCACAGACATTCTGGAGAGGTGCTTAATAAATGCTTCATTGATTTATATTAAGCAATAACATTGAAAAAAATTAAAATTAGCATCCACTGATTAAACTTGATCATCACCACCACCACTTATTAAATTTGAGTATGTGGTGGGCAGTGTGTGAGGGTTTTACACGTATTCTCTCATTTAATCCTGATGACAATTTTTAATATAGATAATGCTTTCCCACATTTACACATGAGGAGATGGAGCTTGTAAAGGGTGGGATGCAAGGACGCACTGTCCTCCAATCTCGAACGGCACTTGGGACCTTTGGCCAGAACGGGGGGAGCTGAGCCACTCCCTGGATACATGGCATTTACACATTAATATTTTTCACTTGCTTTCACTGTAGGCCATCTTGTCTGCCTTCCTCCTCATAGACAGTTTGATTTTATGAAACAATGAGACCTACTAGTGCTGGATATAAAGAAAGACTAAAATAATATCTTTGGTACCAAGATGTGAAAGAAAGTGAGTGTTCATCAGGAACCTCTAAGGGCTTGTGGGTGGTGCTGAGAATACAAAAGGAGGGAGGCCAACGTGGGAATGAAGGCTTCTGCTAATTCTCCCTGTGCTCCCCTGCTTGTCATGGACACATGGTTACGAAGACGGGTGAACCTGAGTGGGGACAGTGGCATTTGCAATGGGAGGAGGGCTTTTGATTTGTATAAATCTTGACAAAATGTGTTTCCTTTGAGCTAGGCTCCAACTGTCTGTATTTGCTCATGCTAAAAGACATTATAATACCATTGGATCTCAATTACTCTGTTTTCTCTACCTTACCCTCAACATCCCACAGGAGCAATGATTATAAAATGGGGAGGGCAAAGAGAGGGTGGGAACCCATTTAGATATATGCCTCTGAGGTCGTGAATATCCCAAACCACACTCTAGACCACTGAACTGGCCTTTTGGATAGATATGGACTGAATATGTTATAGTTATGGTCAGGCATGGAACGAATTGTTGTCAAAGTTACCAAGGAATGCTTTCTATTATACACAAGGGAAAGCTTCTAAAAGCAAAGGACAAGGGCTTGTGGGAACTTGGGATTCATGATTCTGGGGACCAAATCTCAGCTCTTGGAGATATTAGCTTTCAGGGGTAGTTTCTAAATAAGGGAAGTAGAAAGACTGGCATCTTCTTGAGGACTCATAAAGAGGACAAACTACAAAATGGATGGACAGATGCACCTGTGCACATGCTTGAACACAGACACGTCTCTCATGGCCACATATTCTAAGCCAAGTATTCAGACACCTGGTCACACCAATTTGCAGGCTACTTGGCTGTGAGTGACAGGTTGGGACATAAAGTATGAATTTCTAGGTTGTAGTAAATTTGTTGGGAGCAGAATTTCAAAATCAAGGCAATTTCAGAGAATTGGGATTATAAGGGTTTCATAGATCCTATCCATTTTGGGGGTTATTTATACCCTGCTTTATTTCTAGTGAACTCGTGACTTCATAAATAAAGCAACTGACAAAACTTTTGACAAGAAAAGTATTAATGAATGTAATTAATAGGAAGCATCATGACTCAGTGATCAAAATGAAATAAACCTGAAAAAATAAAAACAAAATTAGAAAGTTATCACAAGATGTAGGCTAAGTCTGGGGACAGTCAGTTGTAAAATTTAAGCCCAATCAAGAAGTAGAAGGAATCCACTTTGGTGGAGGGTTCCACTGCTGTCCTAGCTCAGTGAGCAAGTTAGTCATGTGTTTCTGTCTCACTCTACGTTGATCATCATCAAGGCTTTCTAAACCTCACCATCACCTTCTTGAAGAATCTCCATCTTCTCTCTTTATTCTCAGTGTGTGCTGGTTTGGCTGAAGGTGGTGGCTTTCACAGAATGGATCATGGATTGCTGAAGAGAATCTGGGGGACAAAGACAATTTCACTACAAAATGAGGCATGGCTGAGCTGTCTCCCAGAAATAGGGGCCTTACCAGACAGCCATGATGGACCATGAGGGCCACACTGTCTACCCGGCCCATTCCCTTAACGCCTTCATTGGCTGCAATCTAGTTCAGTGAGGCTTACTGTCACCACGCTCAATTATAACTCCCCCCACATACTTCAGATCCCCTCCCTCTTTCTGCTTTTCTTTAATTCTTGGCACGTTTTACCCTCTAAGAGACTATGCACTTTATTTCTGTTTAGTTTATTGTCTGTGTTCCCTGCTGGGATGTAAGCTCCGTGGGCCCAGAGATCTTTATCCTTGGTTCATAGACATGTCCCAAATGTCCAGAACAGTTGCTGCCATGTCCTAGGCACTCAATAAATACTTGTTGAATGAAAGTATGAATGGATTCCTTGTAAGTACCCAGCATGGCTGTGGAAGGTAAGCCTGTTAGGCCGTTCTCTCTGTCTCTTATCCTTGTGGCTTGTCCTTCCCTCCAATGTGTCATTAGATCAGGGGATCTTTTATCTTCTCTCCAAGAGCAGGAAAATGCTGCAAGTTATGCCTGTGAATCTTTCTGTCACAGGCCACCGTCATCAGCTTCCTCTCTTCCTTCCCTCCTGTTGTTCGGTGAGCAGTATTTGTAAATCTGGTTTCTGGTTTAGAAGAACATGATTCCTAGGAGCTGGAAGAAACTCCTGGGCTTCAAGGAAGAAGTTTTAGTTATTAATATTTGGGGCTATTACCTCATCACATTAGCTTTAGGCCAAGGCACAACCCTTACCTTGTGGACCAAACTCAACATCTTGCCCTTTGGCTCCACAGGGTGCTATGTTCTCCTATGTGGCTTCCTTTTGTCCCTTCAGAGCCATCCTCTGCACCATGGCCATCAATGCATCCCATTGCACATCTCCACAGGCTGTTTCCCCTGCCCTCCTCCCTTCATTGTGTCCTGTGAAACCCTGAAAGGATTCTGCTTATGGGGAACAATCCCATTGCACAGTTCTGTCCCTTCTCTTCAGCCATTCCCATCCCTTCCTTGGGTTCTAAGCAGGGCAGGCCTTTGTTAAAATGATGTAGTAGGTCAAGACAGTCTTTGGAGTTCCCTTCCTAACCTCCAGGCCTTAATAGCATCCCCATACTTTCTCCTCTTTCCCTCCTTCCTATCAAGCTTCTGGGATGGCTAAAGATGGCCGCTGAACTCTTAGCAGCTCCAAGAATGGCCCCTGGCGGGGGCATTGGCATATTAGGAAAGGCTGCTAGGAGAGGGCATTGCTTACAACTCCCATAAAGTTCTATGGGGGGCATTTCAGGTATTTCAGGGAGTGAGATGCTGGTGTGAGGTCAATGGGGCTTTCCTACATCCTTCATTCCATATTTGGAGCACTGGTGCTCATTCTCAACATGGCTCAGCCCTCCAGTTTTTGACCTAAGGACGTGGGCTAGTTTCGTATGCTCTATTCTTCATGAAAGCAGAGGAAGAATCTCAGGCCGGCTTCGGCAATGATGCTTTTTGCCTCTCCAAAGCACCCAGCTCGGTGCTCCCGATGTGTTCCCTCAAATATTTGTTGGTGGTAGATTCCAAGGACTTCTGACCAATGAGAATACAAAGGGGCCAAAGCAGCCATCACATGGAGTTATTTTAAAACAAGAAATTTCAATGTTACACATCTATTCATACACACATATACATCCTACAAAAAGACATTTTGTGCTAAGGTCCATTAAGAAAGAAATCCCACAGAGAACTGAGCCAGACATTTTCCTTTTAGGTCTTAAAATGAAGGATTCATTTTTGCTAGATAAATTCCTTCCCCCCCACCCCGCCTCCGCAAAGGCATTTTAAGCTTATTCAACTGGCTTCTTAATTGGTCAACCTGTACTCATCACCCAGTGGGGAAGCGGGTTCTCCTCTTGCCTCCAACAAAGCCAGGCCTCACCAAGAGTGACGACGGTCCAAGGTCTCACCAAGCTTGCCAGCTCCCCTGCCTCCATCATATGTCGACAGCTCCTGCAGATGTCTCAGGGAAAAATAAATGACTTCCAGATGTGAAGAAAAGAACTGAACGCATTCATGCAGAAGTGAAGGGGACATTGTTTTCCCTATGTTGGGGTCTCTTGGAAGGTATCAATGAACAACAAATTCATTCTTAATATATCACAGGAAATCTAAAATGGAATGTATTGCCCAGCAAATAATTTCCTATTTTCCATGCTGAGAAACCCAAACCTAATTTCTTGCTAAGTACCAAGGCTTACATTCTCTAGAAAAGCATTCGACTACTTATCCACTAGACTGATTTAATAGCTCATTATTTCAATTTAAATTTCAAAACAAATGCAAAGGTTTGCAAGAATGGCTTATATGAACTTCATAAACTAATATTCCTAATATTCTGCTCTCTTCACTGGGGAAGGTCAGTTACATTCTTAAAAATACTTTCAAATTAGAAGCCCAGATATATACCATCTACCTCTGTCATAAATAAATAATGCAATTTTTCGTGTTGAGGAGAAAGGAAATGACTTCTTTTTTCTTCCTAAGATGCTACCATCCGCCATGATGATACTGTGTATGTGTGTGTGTAGTTTTAAAGTATAAATCATGAGAAAAACCATGAACCAAGGCAGAGTGGGGATGAAACCAGCCCCAAGGAAAGGTTACCATGGCTTAGCACCAAAACTTTGGCTTATGATAAACTTGCTCAGTTGACAACAGTATAGCCCCAGAAACTCTCACACACTTCCTCAGGACAGGATTATAATTTGAATCAGAAGGTTTTGTATTTCTGGTATCTACAAACAGGCAACTAACTTAGTCTTACCTGGGATCCCCTCAAGGTTCTGAGCTCCACAATAGGCCTGTTGTCAGCATTGTTTTATCTTGTTTTCCACAAGACTAAGTGTAGGTATCTCAGAAGCCTAGTGACATACTGGCATGAGCATACCCTGCTCCATTGTCTCCACAACTGACACCTCATTTGAAATGACCTTGTTCATTATTTGCTTTCTCTCCATGTACCAGGACAGGAGGGACTTCATTTCCTTCATGGCTGTGTCCCCAGTTCCTACCCAGTTCCTAGAGCGGATCCTGGCTCATTGTAGGCACTTACTACCCTTGTAGAATGAATGGATTGGAGCCACTACTTCCTTGTGGACCTCTGGAAAATCCAGGTGTCTTTGGCTAGCAATGATTAATGACTAATTGCTTTGCACAAATGCAACCAAATAATTGGGAAATATTAGCCATAATATTGGGATGGGCGTGATGCATTCACTCATATGTGTTTAATAGACTGGAGAGGAAATTAATGTCTTCTTATAGGAGAAATAATCAAGAGATACAGTGGCAGAACCCTAGGAGATGTAAGTTGCTTTATTAATATTTGAACACTCATACAAATGAATGTTATTTAAAACCAGTTGGGTCCTTTAAAGAACACATCCTCTATATTCTGCAAATTAATTCCGGTCACATCTTTAAGTCCATTTACAGCCAAACTCAGAGTCCTCCCCTTCCGTCAGCTGTTGACTTTCTAAGTGTCCCAGGCAGCTGCGTGTCTGTGGCTCCCTGCAATGACTTGCCAAACCTAGCTTTCTTAAGGCTGCTGACTTCTATGCGGCATCCTGACAAAGCCTCCGCTCTATGGAGGCTCGAGGCCCAGGCGTCCAGCCAGCCTGTGGCAGGAGTTCAGGGAGTCGGGAAGTCCTCTTTAAAACCATGTCACGCTCATGTGATAACTGCTCCTCTGTGCTTATTTGAACTGTCCCTCCCAATTAGCGGTAATAAGTGACTCTGTAAAGATGAACAAACACAGTGCCTTCATTAGTCTGCACCAGGTCTGCTCGCCCCATCCCAAGCCCACATTCCCTGCCCTGTGCCAATCAGCCCCAGAAAATCCCCAGAGTATACCTCCAACAGTGTTTGGAGAAAGCTAAACATATCTTACTCTGAGTGAATAAGGACCAGCAAAAGGCAAATTAATGACAACCCATTTGAAGAGTTTGCTTGAAATTATTGTATTCTGCCCATCCACCGAAAAATTGATTACTCCCAGGGAAGGGGGAAAAATCCAAATCAATAGACCAAAGCAAAATGGTCAAAAGGCATGCTTCAAGCCCATTTATTTTATCTATTTACCCTTCCTTGCTGCCCCCCTTTCCATGTCTCTTCCTGTGCATCCCTCTGCCCCTTCTCCATCAACACACATTTTTTAAAGAAATGAGGTGTAATTTACAGGGCAGGAGCTGCTTGGCCTTTTCAGATAAAGCACTAATGTGGCAGCCCAGGGAGAACTAGCTGCATGGTTATACATCTCCCAGATGAACTGGGGCTTGTGAACACCTCTAGTCCCAGTTTTGCCATAACAGAGTCTGGGGTGATGTGGTCAGTTCCCTCCCTGAGGGCCAGAGAGACATGCAAATGAGGCATTTTACTGCAAGCCAGGCACATAGTGTTAACCCCTTTCTTCCCTGAGCTGTGTGGAAAACAGGAGCAGAAGTGATGGTCCTGAGTAGACAAGGAGGCAAGAGCCAGGAACATCTTCTCCACACCTGTTCAGATGCCCTGTGATCTTGGGCAATGTCTCTGTATCTTACCTTCCCTGATGGGAAATGAGAACGATGCTAACAAACTTTGCGTTCCCTCTCTCATGAAGCCGTAGAGGGTCACCAACTTTATTTCAGAATAAAATCCCAGCTCCCTTACCTGGAATTCAAGTCCTGTGGTCAGTCACCTGGTGCTTTGCCGTGGCCTTTGACTTCTTCTTCTGTGGGTATCCTAGGCCCCCAGCTATTCCCTCAGTCTGGAAGGCCCTCACCCCAGTTGTCCAGCTCTTAGAACCTCTCCAATCCTCTTAAGGGCCTAGATGCCACAGCACCCATCTTCTCTGATGGTCCATCATCATTTTTCTCATCTCCCTCAGCACATCTGAACTTACTGAGTGGATACAGTTGGGAGATTAATCAGCAGCAACATTTCTAAGCACACAATTATATTTAATAATACTAAATACTTCTCTGCCTTTCATTCCTGAATCATCCTTCCTCTCCTATCACCTAGTTGGCTCCCACATCTCTGTTATGACTCCCAACCAAACTTCGTCAGCTCTCAACACATCCAAAACATTTCACAGCATTTCTCCTTCACACGTGCTCATGGTTCTGCCCTTTTCTCATTTTCCAGGCCAGGGGACCATGGGATCAGGGCTACCAGACCCCCTGGCAACCAATTAGATGGCATCTTCCTTGTCATCAATTTGAGCAACACACCCACCCATTTTAAAGGGAAACAAATCTTGCAGACTCCCCATGTTGACTTATATTTGTTATAACAAAACTGTTATTTAAGTATGTAAAGATACATATTGCTCATATTGCAACTATTAAATATTTTGCAAATTCAAAGCACAAAGAACCCTACAAAGCCAATAATATTCAAACTGTCTTGGTTAATTTCACATCAAGGGTCGTTTTGTAAAATCTAAATCTCTACTCAGCACAAGTAAGGTACTGGCCACTAGAGTGCACCTTCGTTTTTTTGGCGGGGGAGGAGGGAGGAAATTTAAGTTTTTATGTATATTCCAGCTAGTTCAATATACAAGTGCAATATTAGTTTCAGTTGTAGAATTTAGTGATTTATCACTTCCATACAACACCCGGTGGACTGTACCTTCTTTTATTTTCAACATGGCTGCAAATCCTCTCCCCACCCCACATTGCTCCCTGTTGCAACTGTGACCAGCTTTTCACTGGTCCAGCCATGATGCATTTGGTTGTTAGTTGAGGCAGCAGGGATGGAGGGTAGGTTGGGAAATGAAGAGTGGAAAGGGGGACTGTTCAGAAAGCCAGTGATTAGGGTCTTGTTTTTCAACTCCAAGCCCATCCTTTACACTCTGCTCTGTGGTCCTAGGACTGGGAATCTGCATACCTCATCTTTGCCTTGCCTAGGGCCCTGGCAATATGGAGTGTTCAAGGGAAACTGTGGCTGGAGTGAGAAAGGACTTGCTTCTTCCCATCCCTCACATGGACATTGCCCTGGCCAGGCTTCCTGGCTGCTTCCCATTCCCAATTACTTCCTGCCCTTGATGGCATCTCCCCATCCTCACTTCACCCCAGCAGCAACTGCTCATCTTCCACTTGAGCGATTTGCAGTTGTTATAACACTTGCTGAACTAGCTTCATCATTTGGCTCAAAGACTCAGCCCAGCTGGCCAGGGTCCCTCTTCAAGGGTCTGAATTTCAGCTCCATGGAGCCCCTTCTCCATGCTTCTAAGTTGTGGTACTTCCAACCTCTTCTCTTTTATCCCTCAGGCCTAGAAATGGTACTTGCTTCCTGCAGTTGCTATTCCAAGACTCCTTAAAGTTCACTTTTTATCCTTTCCATTACAGAGTGAATAACTATTTTATTCCATTTCTGTTAACATATCTGGTGAGACTTCTGACTTTTAACTGCTACTGAAGCCATTGGGGCGGCCTGGGCAAGATGAGACATTAAAATGGGAATGGAGGAAAGTGGATGGATTGGAATGATATTTAGGAAGTCAATTAATAAAAATGTCATGGAAATTGAGGATGGAGGAGAAAGGAAGAGAAAGGACTCAAGATTTCTAAAATAAGCAACTGGTGGAAGGAGGGACCAGAAACGAGATAGGTGAGGTCTATACTTTCTGGTGCTTTTGGCCATCCAGCATTAATTTCCCCTTCTCTTGCAAATTATACTCTATTTTTGTTCCCATACCCATTCTTGATTCTCTAAGGATGACACAGTGGTCTTTGGGGTGGACAGACAGGTTGTTCTGTCAGAAGCCAATCAGCACTCTTCCCTCCCCTTGGCCATCGATTGGTTCAGGGATGACAGGACAGACTGCCTTGACCCATTCAGGCCATAAAACCCAGGAATTGGTTTTGTGTGGAAGGGACCCCACTGGCAGCAGGTGTGAATGAGCACATAGAACTGCCCCACAAGGGTGAATCTGCCATGAATGAAGCCAGCCTTGAGAAATGAAAAGAAAGATACTGGATGCAGATACCAATTTGGCCCAACACCAACCCTCCTTGGGGGTTCCAGTCATGTGTGCCAATTTACCTCAAATTTCATTTCTTAGTTAAATCTTTATTGCTTAAGACAGTTTGAGTTGCTTCCCAACTATTAGCAACTAATCATTCTAGGTGGTATGTTGGAGAATGCTGATAGAAATGGATTTGGGGGAAGTTGGTGAGTTGTTTTGGACCAGTTTTATTAAAGGTAGCTCTAAGACTTCAAGGCAAGACTTTGTGGATATGAAAACAACAAATTTTTTTTTTTATTGAAACTTTACTACTTTCCGGGTACTCTTTCAAGGTATTAGGATAACTTAATATTTATGTAAACCATTAATATGATACTTACTAGTGTTACTTCCATTTTACAGATAAGAATAGTGGATGATAGCCGTTATGGACCTGCTTGAGTCCCACCTTGCTCCTTGTAGCCTTATATTGCCTATCAGTGAAGCTTTGTGACCCTGCAGCTTAAAAGGAAACAATCCAAATATGGCCATTTTTGAAAACTGATCGTCACGTGTCACGGTGATTATCCTCATACTCAAACAGACCTGCAATTCCATGTCCCGCTTGTGGGACATCCCAAGCTGCTTACTTCTTTGCTTCTCCCCTATACCTCCATTTTCCTGTCTCCCAGGATTATAGATAGAAGGTTTTGGTTGGGATCCTCCAGAGGCCAGCCTTAAGACTGCGATTTGAAGGCATCTAATGTGTTTCAAGATGGTGCCAAACAGCACTCTCAGTGAGAGGGTGAGGAAGTGAAACAGAGGAAAGAAGAGGTTCAATCCTGCTGGGTCCTGGGATGCAGCACTCTTCAGACTAGTTCTCCAACTCCCATGGGTCAAGGGCTGCTCCTGGGGCATCAGCCCCTGGAACTTCTGACTTGCCCCTTGCAAGAGCTGAGCCAGTTCCCGAGCCGATAGGCCTCTGCTGGACGGTTTTCCTGGCCTCGGCATCATGGATACCAAGAGCAGGAGGCCATAGGGTTGGCACGGGCAGGAGAGTAAGTTTGCCTAAGGCAGCTCAGCTGGTAAGCAGTATTGCCAGGGCTCAAGTACAGTGGCTTCATAACCCGGACTCTGAATTCCCACATTCACCGCTTCTCATAGGCTCCTAACTGTAATGTTGCTCCTGGCCATAGTTTCCCAAAGACAAATCAAGGGACTACTTGAAGAGGAATGGGTACTGGGCTGGGAAGCACAATAGGTACTCCCAGAGACCCTAATGGTCCAGTGAGGAAAAAGAGAAGGCTTGGGAATCAGGATCTGGGTCCTCAGAGAGGTAAGTAACCATTAGATCCAAACTGACTTACTGCAGAGCCAGGATATGCCCCAGGCCAAAAGAAGTGTGTGTCTATTTGATCCAGACTTCTCTGGAGTAATTCCCCTCAAAGAGATCACTACTTACTTTGGGGCTACAGGCTTTAGAACTGTTGGTGAATTGGTGCCCATGGCTGGCTGGGACACCCACCCAATTTGACTCTTATACACAACTGGATTAGGGCCCCCCCTCTCTGAGCAAACCCCTTTGTGCCCAGCATTGAGGAGATCTTCATGCATACTGCTCTGCCTGTGTCCCTTTGTCCTCTAGATCTGAACCTTCTATGCAGCTAAACTGTCTTTCTTTCAATGGCCTTGAAAACCACTCACAGGTAAAATCCTTAAACAGACATTAAAAACATGTCCAGCATGCAATTCAGTGCAACACACATAACAGGTACTCAACGCATGTTTGCTGTTGATAATAAAAAGACAAGATGTTAGGGGAAGTCATATTGTAATGTGGGGTGGCTCACCCCCTCAATCTATAATGCAATTTCCCCAATAGAACTTGCTGGTTTAAGCCTGTGCTCACTCAGCTTAATCACAATGAGAATCAAGAATTAGTTGCAATCCAAATGTAGGAGAATTTTGTTTAAAAAAAAAATGATGGTCTTGTTTCTCTATGTGCTGGTAGTGTCCTTAACACAACACATTTACATGCTTGTTCTTGTTCCAAAAGGACCAGATGTGGGAGATCCCAAGACAAGGTCCTCATCTGAATTGATGTGAAGATAATTCTGAGTGATTTTCTGATATTCCAGACTGTTTTTCTTTTTAATCAAAGACAAATGAGAACACTTTTTAATCATCTTTTAAATTTATTAGGTGGACAATTTTAGAACATTTTAAATATATACAAAACTTCCTCAATGCCCCATTTTTTCCTTTTTCTTCTTAAATTTTTAGAAAACCTGGTAAATGCTTTGTGTCCCCAACATAAGCTCTGCCTTACTTGCCAGGCCAGTGACCCACGATTTTGAGTATTCCCACAAAGGTGGTGATTCAGCTTACCTCAAACTCTTGCTTATTCATCTTCCTCTAAATCATTCACTGGTGGCATTATGGAATTTTATAACCAAACAACAGTGATTTCAAGAAATGTTAATGGGGCAGTTTACCATGAACAGGATATGGCGTTGGACCCCTTTCTGATCCATCTTTCACATAGTTGCAAGTGTTTTTGTTAGAATCTTATATGAGCTGAAATGAAAACTCACATCTGAAGGCATGAATGGAAGCTGTTCATTTTATTTGCCCTTGCACTGGGACTAAAAGTGGTACATGTCAAGAACCAAGGCTATTCTCAGGCTATGCTCTTTTTATCCAAGGCCCAACCAGTTACAATGCCTTATCAAGTTCTCCACCTTAAGCTACCCAACATGCTTGGCATGTTTGATAAGAATATGAGAAAGTGACCCCATATAGGTATTTTCTGTTATTTAGCAACTATTGCCCACCCTACTTACTTCTGTACCCAATTTTCCCACCTTATGTCTGGATCCCCAGAATGTGACCTGGGAATAAAGACTTGTGTGCAAGTGATTTGTTAAGGAAGTGCTCCTAGGGGGAACATGGGAGTGGGGGGTTGCAGGGTGGGGATGGGACAGATTCCCCAAGATGCTACTCAGGTAAAGTCATGCAAAGGGTACTGTGATATTGTGATTGATAATAAGAAATATATACTTGGTCTTTGTCACTGTTTCTAGCACAGAGCTCCTAAAACTCTTATCACCCCAGTGATAAAAGCAATAATGGTATCTTCTGTTCATTTAATGAAATGACTTTTGAACCCCATCTAAGGATGGGGACTGGTTTCCACTGGAACTAACCATGGATTAGAGGGTTGGAACTTTCATTCCCACCTTCCCGATCTTTTCAGGGAGGGCAGGGGCTGGAGATTGAGTTCAATTGCCAATCGCCAATAATTCAATCAATCACACCTATATAATGAAGCCTCTATAAAATCCCAAAAGGACAGGGTTTGGAGAGCTTCCTTGTTGGTGAACATGCTCAGAGAGGGAATGGAACCTCTGAGCCTTTCCCCCCATATCTTGTCTTGTGCATCTCTTCTAACTGGCTGTTTCTGCATTGTATCCTTTTATAATAAACCACTAATCTATGCGTCTCTGAGTTCTTTGAGCTGCTCTAGCACATTCATTAAACCCAGGGAGGGAGTTGTTGGAACCTCTGATCTACTGCTGGTTGGTCAGAAGCATAGGTGACAACCTGGACTTGAGACTGGTGTCTGAAGTGGGGGTGGTAGGCAGTCCTGTGGGACCGAGCCTTTAACCTGGGAGATAGTGTCAGAATTGAGTTGAATCATAGGACATTCAGCTGGGGTCAGAGAATTACTCAGTGGAAGGAAAACCCCACACATTGAAAGTGGAATCTTAGGTCCATTTCCAGGCATTCCCCAAGGTGGGCTCTAGTAGCCCCTAAGAGGCAAGAGTGCAGGCTCTTGTCTAGAAAAAGCACATCAAAGTCAGAGACCCACAAAAATAGTAAAAAGTGATCTGAAGGGACCTGGGAGAAGCACCAATGTTGTCCACTACCTATTGTTAATGGAGAGAGAATATCTTGTGTGATGTTGGGGGTGGGGTGGGACTGAAGTGGCAAGTGTTCAGGAAGAATCAAGGGTGTAAGGGGTCACCAGTCTTTGGGTGTCTTCCAGATATCCCATATTCATGGCAAAGTCTCAGTCTTTGTTAACCAGATACTTAACCCAGGTCATGGAAAATGTTAATATTGGGAGTTTGACCCATGCTGCAATTCAGCAATGCATATGATCATTTTCAGACTTGCTTTCCAATGGACTCATTGTGTCAACATTCAGCAGGAAGGATATCCTTCAGTAGGTCACACTGTGTTTCCAAAAATCTGCTTCCAGCTGCACTACCCTGATATAGTACTCATTCTTCAGCCACTGGAAATGCCTCACTGCTCTCTTGAGCTCATCTGATACCTGCTGCCCCCTACTTCCTATCCTCTTTAAATTACTCTGTGGCTACCCAAACTCTCAAAGCCTGACCTACAGGGGTGGTCTGAGTCATAAGGAACTGCAAACAATAGCTTAATGTTGCATTGCATTATTGTTAAAAATGGAATCTTTCCCAAGTTACAGAGACTCTCTAACATACCTGATTGCCTATTCCAAACACCCTCTGCCTCTTATGAGTTTCTGCTTCCATGCAACCCCACTTATGGCAATGATTTTTGTTGCAGCAAATCTCTTTGGTTATAAGGAACAGAGGCTCACTTGAATGAACTAGGAACAAAGGGATTTATTGTAACTTACTATGATGTAAAGTTGAACTTGGAATGATATTCAAAGCTACCAGGAATTCTTGAACTCTCTTGGTATCCTGGTTTTTCTCTTTATCCCTCCTCTGTTTTCCTCCCATTAGTTGCTTCTAGCTGTTAATTCTGTCTGCATTTTTTCTCAGTTTCATTAGTTTTTGCCTATTTATAGTTTCTGATCTCTTATACCTTCAGTTTAAATTGGCACATCATGACCATAAGTTTTCTGCTTCCACTGGTGTGAAGCAAATAATTTCCATTCTTTCAGTCATGCAAACAGAGGTTTGAAAGTGTTTGTGTGTTATTATGACTTGTCTTTTATTGATCTTGGAACTCTTTGACCACCCTGTCAATGACCCTGAGTTAGCCTGCTGGAGAAGCATGTGGAGGATAATCAAGGACCTTTGTCAATAACCTACCAACCTCCTGTCAAAAGAGTGAGGCCATCCTGGACCACTGAGCACATTTGAACCCCCAGCTGACTTCAGTAGTGCAAGCAGGCCTAGGTAGGAGCAACTGAAGAACCATGCAGTTGAGCTCAGCTCAGATCATTAACCCACAGAATTATGAACTGCTACATGATTGCTGTTTTAAGCCACTAAGAATTGGAGCTATTTATTACACTGCAAAAGCAAACTGATACACCAAGCAAATCAGGGACCAAACCTAATGTCAGTGGATATAATCCTGTCACGGGGAGGGGAAGCACGTATTTGGAAAAAGCAATACAACCTATGACAACATCTGTTTTCCATATGACATAGGGTCATCGTTAGTGGTAGAGCTTGTGTCTTGTCTATTTAGTAGTCTCATCACCCTAAACAATATCTGACATCTAGTATGTGTGCTCAAATAAAAGTATGTCAACATGAAAAAAAGGGCATTCTCTGTCCTCAACATTCAAATAATGATCTCAGAAAACAGAATAAAAAGTACCATGGAAAGTGCTAAGTTCCACCAAGGCAGATGGCAAAGCAAATATTTCCATCTGGAGGGAAGGGAAGGAGAAGGAAATCCAGGAAGACTTCCTGTAAGTCATAGCATTTAAACATGGCTTGAAGGTAGGCATAGTTTTAAAAAGAGCTGGTGAATAAGACAGTCATTGTTAATTGTGTGAGAAACAAATGAAAAAGCTAAAGTTACTCTCATGTTTGGGATAAGGCAAAAATCTTGATTTGCTTGAAGCATGATGTGATGTAGATGGACTTAAGACCAGAAAGGAAGAGCATTGCTAGACTGAATTAAGGTTTAACAAATGGGACTCTTAAATAATTCAGGAGCAGCTAAATAATTCAACATATTGTTATACCACCATGGGCTGGAATATTTGTAATCAACAATTTGTCTTAGAAAAATGTTTAATGACATAGGTTACAATTAAATGGCTAAGTTAGTATAAATTCACATTCTAGTTTTTTTTTTAATTAACACATAATGTATTATTTGTTTCAGGGGTACAGATCTGTGATTCATCAGTCTTACACAATTCACAGCACTCACCATAGCACATACCCTCCCCAATGTCTATCACCCAGCCACCCCATCCCTCCCACCCCCCACCACTCCAGCAACACTCAGTTTGTTTCCTGAGGTTAAGAGTCTCTTATGGTTTGTCTCCCTCTCTGGTTTTGTCTTGTTTCATTTTTCCCTCCCTTCCCCTATGATCCTCTGTCTTGTTTCTCAAATTCCTTATATCAGTGAGATCATATGATAATTGTCTTTCTCTGATTGACTTATTTTGCTTGGCATAGTACCTTCTAGTTCCAGCCATATCATTGCAAATGGCAAGATTTTGTGTTTTTGTTTTTTTCTGATGGCTGCATAATATTCCATTGTATATATATATACCCCATCTTCTTTATCCATTCATCTGTTGATGGACATCTAGGCTCTTTCCATAGTTTGGCTATTGTGGACATTGCTGCTATAAACATCGGGGTGCACTTCGGATCACTACATTTTTATCTTTGGGGTAAATACCCAGTAGTGGAATTGCTGGGTCATAGGGTAGCTCTATTTTCAACTTTTTAAGGAACCTCCATACTGTTTTCCAGAGTGGCTGCACCAGCTTGCATTCCCACCCCTAGTTTTATTAAATCATATAAAATTTAACTACTTGTGAACTTTAAACTTAAGACTTTAATAGATATGATTAAACCACTAATCAGAGTGGTAATGAATTGCTGGTAGCATAATTTTGTCAGGCTCTATTCTAAGTGTTCTGTATGCATTAGGTCATTTCTTTATTACAACAACCCCATGAGGTAGGTGCTGTTATCATCCGCCTGTAGCCAACAGGGTGAATAAGCATGGTTTGTAGACTGTAATCCCAAAGTAGCTTCAATTGTGCCACTGCTTTTTGACATTTATTCTTTTGGAGTCATTCTCCTCTTGCCCATAGATGAAAATTAGGGTGTCTCATGCACTTTCTGGCCACTTTCATGTATTAAAATGCCATCTAGTCAATAATTAATATGTATAGCCCAGGTTGTAATCGGTACTTTGCACATGACTGATGGTTACATTTTTTCCCCTTCTCTGTAGGTGAGGGTAGAAGTGGAAAAGAAGTAGGTGGAAAGAATTGGATTGGGGATGGGCGGGGGTGAGGGGAGAAGCAGGAAACTTGTTATTTGGTCACTGGATAATGTAGAGAGTTGGTGTTGGTACTCTCTGGGTTAGTAAGTCTTAAGGCTGACCCTTTTCCTCAAGGGCAGGTATTTGTGGGTTCTCCCACTTGTTGGGGGATTTGCCACCTTTGATTCCCTTATTACTAATGAAAGCATCTCTCTTCAGATGGTCACTTATGACTCCTTCCTCCCCCAAAAGGCATCTGGTGGTACCTCTACCTTCTTTCATCTTTTTTGCTTCTCCAGATGACTCCCAGGAAGCTTCTAGGATGATGATATGATGACACTCCTTCATGGATGGTGTATGAGAAACACTCATACATTCTTTGTCCTTCCAGACTCTGGGAGTGAATATCCCCAGGGCAGCTACCTCGTGTTGCTTCTGCCATTAGAACAGCTGGCTTTTCTCTTGCCCTTTAGGGTCTCTGGCTCAGGTCACACCACTCCACTAAGTCTGCATGGCTGCAGGAGATCTCACCATGCCCCCTGACTTCTCTATAAAGTAAACAGGGGAACACCCAACTCTTCTCCAGTGTGAGAATGCAGAACTTGGAGCAGCAACTACTCTTTCAAAAATTTCCTCCTTTTTCTCCAACCCTTATATTTCACTTTTGTGGGTGAACAATTAAGAGTCATATAACCAGTATAAACCACCTCTTCACAAAACCTACATCATGGCCTTGCAACTCATTTGGAAGGAGCATGATTGTCTTGGGTTGAGACCCACTTGAATATCTTGTTAGATCCCATTTTAAAGTTGATGACCCAGTGGAAAAGAAGGATGAAATAGTCTGTTAAAGGTAAGTGGTAGAAGGTATAATTCCAATCTGGGTAATGTGGTTTCAGACTCTGAACTCTAAATTCCTCTGCTGAACTGAGCTCTCCCATACACATGTGCAAAGGACAAGTCTGGAATGAACTTACCAAGATGTTAAACAGATATATTTTTTAAATATTTCAGAGAAAGAGAAAGAGAGCGAGCATGGGGAGGGGCAGAGAGAGAGAGAAAAAGAGAATCCCAGAGCAGACTCCCCACAGAGCACCAAGCCCTATATGGACCTTGATCCCAGGACCCTGAGACCATGACCTGAGCTGAAATCAAAAGCCAGACACCCAACTGAATGAGCCACTCAGGTGCTCCCTAAACAGATACCTTTGAGTAGAGGGAGTAATTTTGAATTTCCTTCTATATGTTTGTCTATGTATTACACATTTTCAAAATAGATTATATGTATATATGGAAAAGTTATATTTGAAATATATGTAAATATAAATAAAATATATATACATTAGGAAAAATTATGTTTTAAGGATTGCTCTGGCAAAAACATGCAGGGGATGTTTGGTGTGATGAGAAATTGGAGATGGGAGTAGTAGATAAGACAATGTCGACAACAATATCAGTTATAATAAAACTAGCAGAGCACTGGCTGAGCACTCTGTGTCATTCTAACTTGATCCCCTCAACAGCCCACTGTGCAGGTACTCTTGTTATTCTAAATTTAGAGTTAAAGACAGAGTTGTCTGACCCCCTCCATAGATTGCAAATACCCTGATGGCAAGAACCAATTATGTTCATATTTTTTCTCAGTGCCTAAGACAGAGTTGGGACATTGTGTATGCTCAGTACACATTTGCTGAACTAGAGAGGGCAAGGTGATGGTACTTGGAGGTTGAACTAAATGGGAGGAACTAAATGGGAGGACCCTGTGATGAAACCAGGCTGTTGGCTGGATCGTAGAAGCAGTGATGGCTACCACCACATTCTACAACCAAATCCCTGCCAAAACTCATACACGAAAAAGAAGACTAAATAAAATTTTAAATTACTTGGATGAGAAAATTACAGAGCAGCCGGAAGTGAAGATAGTTTTAAAAATGCATGGTGAAAGGTTAAATACAGTGGGCCACAAATTTGGTCTGAATTTTGTGGTGGTCAATACAAAGAAACTGGACCAGATGATTATACCACATGACTCATGATGTAATAAAAACTTAATTCTTTAGGAGATTTCAATTGTTCTAGGTACTAAAACGAGAAACAATCCCCCCCTGGCTTTCCATAGAGTGTCCTCAATAATGTCCTTACAGCAGATATAAGCATAACTATTATGAAGATTTTCTACATGATTTCCTCCAAGATATACTGATGGCATAATGCCAAAGCACAACCTAGTAGAAGATGCTCTGGGAGAATGAAAACAATTCAGTCCTAGGACATAGCTCTCTGCCACCTGGGATTACTACAGAAAGATGTTTTAGAGAATGTGGGCAATGGATGGATGGCATAATGTTCAGGCAGTCTTCTGTAAATATTGTTTCTTTTCATCAAGGCTTTGATAAATATTGAGTGGTAGGGAGTTCAAGGTTACCTGGAGTAGTTCAAATGCAGCTATTCACTATGTTAGCTAAACACAGACTTTAGCAGTCAGTCTAGCTAAGAGTTATGCTTCTAGGCAATTTGATGAGTCTGACAAGGACAGTTGTTTATATTTGTGGCAATCAACCACTGCCACAGTAATGGTGTGTAACAAATCCTCCCACAGCCCAATAGCTTAAAACAATGATTATTTATCATCAAAATGTCCAAGGTGGCTGGTTCAATGTGTTTAGCTCTGGGCAGCAGTTTGTCCAGCTCTTCTTCACATTTCCCCTCCTTACTTGATTGGTGTATTAGCTGGCACATGTTTTTCTCGTGCCATTGGCAGAAGTGTTAGAAGGCAAGGCTCACGGAACAAGGATACTACATACTTTTGCTTCTTTCATGTCCATTAATCTTCAATTGGTCAAACCAAGTCACACGGCCAAGTCCAATATCAAAGGAATGAGGAGGTGCACATTGTCACCATGGGAGGAGAGTCAATAATATTCACTCTAAATAATAATCCAAACCATCACATTTCCCTTAAAATTGGCCACGTTGATGAGAAAGGCTAAAATTAAAACGACTGACAAAACTGAGTATGGCAAGAAAGTAGAACAACTGGAATTCTCCGATACTTCTTGGGGGAATATAAAATGGCACAACCACTTTGGAAGACAGGTTTTAAAAGTTAAACTATCAGCTCTCTACTACTAGGTATTTACTCAAGATAAATAAAAATATATAATCACACAAAGACTCATACATGAATGTTCATAGTGACTTTATTCATAATAGCCCCAAAGTGGAAGCAACACAAATATTCATCAATAGGAGAATGGGTGGGCACCTGGGTGGCTCAGATGGTTAAGCGTCTGCCTTCAGCTCAGGTCATGATCCCAGGGTCCTGGGATCGAGTCCCGCATCGGGCTCCCTCCTCCTTGGGAGCCTGCTTCTCCCTCTGCCTCTCTCTCTCTCTCTCTGTCTCTCGTGAATAAATAAATAAAATCTTTAAAAAAAAATAGGAGAATGGGTAATCAAATTGTGGTATATTTACACAATGAGATATTACTTAAAAATGGAAGGAACAAACATATTAATATATGCAACAAAGATAAAACTCAAAAACATCATGTTGAGTGAAAGGAGCCAGACTAAAATATATATACTGTAAGAATACATTTATGTCGGGGCGCCTGGGTGGCTCAGTCGTTGAGCGTCTGCCTTCGGCTCAGGTCGTGATTCCAGGGTCCTGGGATCGAGCCCCGCATCGGGCTCCCTGCTCTGCGGGAGGCCTGCTTCTCCCTCTCCCATTCCCCTTGCTTGTGTTCCCTCTCTCGCTGTGTCTCTCTCTCTGTCAAATAAATAAAAATCTTTAAAAAAAAAAAAGAATACATTTATGTCGGCCCCGGCAGAGAAGCTGAGGTCATCATTGAATTTGAAATATTTAAAGTGGTTACAAAACTGTTTCAGCAATGCAGACAATTAAGTATGTTGTTGTGGGTGATGGTGCCATTGGTAAAACATATCTTCTGATATCCTACACAACAAACAAATTTCCATCTGAGTATGTACCAACTGTTTTTGACAACTATGCAGTCACAGTTATGACTGGTGGAGAGCCATATACTCTTGGACTTTTTGATACTGCAGGGCAAGAGGATTATGACAGATTATGACCGCTGAGTTATCCACAAACAGATGTATTTCTAGTCTGTTTTTCAGTGGTCTCTTCATCCTCATTTGAAAATGTGAAGGAAAAGTGGGTGCCTGAAATAACTCACCATTGTCCAAAGACTCCTTTCTTGCTTGTTGGGACCCAAATTGATCTCCGAGATGACCCCTCTACGACTGAGAAACTTGCCAAGAACAAACAGAAGCCTATCACTCCAGAGACTGCTGAAAAGCTGGCCCGTGACCTGAAGGCGGTCAAGTATGTGGAGGGTTCTGCACTCACACGGAAAGGCCTAAAGAATGTATTTGACGAAGCAATACTGGCTGCCCTGGAGCCTCCCGAACTGAAGAAGAGCTGCAGGTGTGTGCTGCTATGAACATCTCTCCAGAGCCCTTTCCGCACAGCTGGTGTCAGCATCGTACTAAAAGCAATGTTAAATCAAACTAAAGATTAAAGATTAAAATTCGTTTTTGCAATAATGACAAATGCCCTGCACCTACCCACATGCACTCGTGTGAGACAAGGCCCGTAGGTATGGTCCCTTTCCCCCTCTCATTACTAGTTAATTTGAGTAATTGTGTATTGTCAGAAAAGTGATTAGTACTAGTTTTTGTTTTGTTGTTTGAATTTTTTGTTGTTGTTGTTTAAAAGCAAGGCATGCTTGTGATGACTCCATCCACTCTGGAGAATGATCTGGGACATTTAGGTTTTGTTTTGTTTTTCTTTTTTCTTTTCTTTTTTTTTTGTGGGGGAGGGAGGTGGGGTGCGGGGAGTGTGTGTGGGGTTTGTTTTTATTTAGTCATGTTTTTTAAATTCATTAACCATTGGACAGCCCTTAAGGGGAGGAGGACAGATTGATTCCACATTCCACTTCCTAGATCTAGTTTAGAAAACTTGTTCCCCACCTGGTGCTCTTAGGAAGGAGTATAGTAAATGCCTCATTTAATAACATACTCCTTTTTGAAAGTTGCCTTTTCTCTCCACCCTTGAGTAGGCCCAGTATTTGATGAAACTCATGAAAGTGGGTGGAACCTGTCTTGCCCCTCCTCTTTTCTAGGATGCACTATATATGTGACTGTGACTTTCAAGGAAATTTGTTTGCCATTTGCTGATTTTTTTTTTTGAAGTTAATTTCTAACTTCTTTCACTGATAAATGAAGAAAAGTATTGCACCTTTTGAAATACACCAAATGGATTGAGTACATAATTAAAAAACACTTTTTTTCCCTGTCAAAAAAAAAAAGAATACAATTATGTCAAGTTGTAGAACAGACAAAATTAATCTAAAATAGTAGAAATCAGACCAGTGGTTGCCTTTGACTGGAAGAGATATGAGGGAAATTTTGGGGGTATGAGAAATGCTCTGCATCTTGGCTGAGATGTTGTTTATGGGGTGTATACATTTGTCAATACTCATCAAATTGTTTACTTAAAAGTATGCATTTCAGTGTATGTAAATTTACTTTACTTAAAAGAAAACAAAACCAAAAAGTAAGAAGTGGAATTTGGGGTTTGGTCTGGCACATACAGACTGGACTACAAACTTTTTGGTACTGCCAGACTTTTTATGTATTAAACCTGGTTAATTCAGCCATTATTGAACTCCTCAGAAAGTGCCCAATCACTGGTCAATCCTGGGTAAGTTATACTCTTCAAACAAACTGGCTGTAAAATCTCCTTCCCTGAAGCTGTCTTAGTGGGGGCTTCTGGAAAAGCTAAGCCTGAGCCAAGGACTTGGATGCAGGTGGTTTATCTGGGAGATGAGCTCAAGAAGAAAGAGGGAGGGAGCAGGGAGAGTGAGTTTGGGAAGAAGGAGAAGAGCAAACATATCAGTGTCATTGCCTTCTACAATTAAAGACAGTGGAGGGGGGTGTCTGGGTGGCTCAGTTGGTTAAGTGACTGCCTTAAGCTCAGGTCATGATCCTGGAGTCCCAGGATCGAGTCCTGCATTGGCCTCCCTGCTCAGTGGGGAGTCTGCTTCTCCCTCTGACCCTCCCCCCTCTCATGCTCTCTTTCTCTATCTCATTCTCTCTGTCAAATAAATAAATAAAATCTTAAAAAAAAAAGACAGTGGAGGGGCTGATGTTAGTGCCCTACAACAAATATGCCCAACTGCTGTGAGGATTGTCTTCTCAGGGTGTAGTTTCGCCTTCAAGGAACTCTCCTCAGCAAACAGAACACTTTGCCCTGGAAACACACCCAGGATGGCTTGTGGCATTGACTGACTGATATGATGGCATAAGAAGCTGGTCCCCTTGCTTAAAGATGGGACTGACCCTGGTAGAATTCATTCTTTAGAGCTCCCTATGGGATAGGGCTGTAGCTAGTCTTCACCTGAGGCCATGTCCTCACTTAGCAATTCCATTGTCCTCTCCTGCTCCCCTCCCTCCCCTTTTTCTGAAGGTACAACCTCAGTAAATCATTGGAACAAGAATCCTCATCTCAAGCTCTGCTTCTAGGGAATTCAACCAAAGGTAGATGGTGTTATGGGTTGAAGTGTGTCCCCTTCAAGACAGTTTGAAGTTCTAGCCCCCATCTCCTTGTACTTGGGAATGTGTCCTTATTTGGAAATAAGGTCTTTGCAGATGTAATCAAGTTAAGATGAGGTCCTTAGGGTGGACTCTAATCAAGCATGATTGGTGTCCTTGTAAGAAGAGGGTAACACCATGTGAAGACAGAGACATACAAGGAGGAGATGAAGCAGATTGGGGTGTCACAGCTACAAGCCAAGGAACACCAGCAGTCACTGGCCACCACGAAAAACTGGGAAGAGTCAAGAAAGGAAGGATTCTACCCAGAAGGAGAATAGCCCTGCTGACAATTTGATTTTGTACTTTTTGCCTCCAGGACTGTGAGAGAATAAACTTCTGTTATTTTAAGCCACCCAGGCACTGGTATGTTGTTATGGCCACCCTAGGAAACCAACAGTAGCCCTGCTACTCAGATTGTTTTAAGGTTCTGCTTCAGTGTAGGCTTCATTAAGAAGGGGGGATCCTGAACAGGAGCAGCCAGCCCTCAAATCATGTCTTCCCATAGTCTTCAGCGAAAGGTAGAGAAGAATCAAAGGACTAGGAAGAAACATCTCTTTGACTGAGAAGGCTTGCCAGAGATGGTGAGTTTGGGGTTCTCTCACCCTCCAAACCTATTCATATACAGTAGATTCCTTCCATTTATCTGAGTCTTATTCTTTCTTGATCCAATGATAGAAGATGATTTCTTTTGCTTACTGCCCCATCCACTCACTACCTTCATTTTTGTCCATTACCTAAAAATAAACTCTTTAGTAATAACTAAGGGAAGGAAAGGTAGAGTTTAATACCCACCAGCTTGGAGATAGTTTTGTTTCAGTGGAGGGACAACTCAGAATGATCAGTGTTTATTCGTGGGTTACACTTTTTTCTCATTATCCTTACCATCAGCAAATAATGGAAGGAAGCCAGAATGGTGCCTAAAACCATAAAGTCTCTGAGATCCAACCAACTGTATTCGTAGAAATTAGTTTGAATCTATTGCTAAAAATTTAATTTGTATAAACCCATGAGCTTCTTAAGAAGAAAAGAATACACTATGGGTTGTTTTTCAAAAACAACCTGCTCTTAACCTGCTCAAACTACCTCTGGCAGGTTTCTGTATGTGTACATTTCTAAATGGCCACTGAGGATGGAGTATAAGGAGTCTTTCATTGGATTAAAGTGCAAATAATCCCAAACCTGTTTTAACCTTCCTGGTCTTCCTCCTTAACAGGCAAATCAACAGTGAAATGATTGATGTACCCTGATCTTCACTTGCTGTTCAGTGCTCCAGAAGCTGAGTCCAGGTTTGGAAGGACAATGAGTGATGAGCCAGAAGACTGCAAAAATGTAGGCAGGAAGAGAAAGCAATACCACTATACAAAGCATAAATGATAGAGCATTGTGGTCTTTGTGAAATGCAATAAAATAGTAAGTGGATTCTGGGGGGAGTGTGAACTGATACCAACCTTCTGGGAAAGTGTTTAGCTATATCTACTAAAACTGAATATACACATACCCCATAACCCAAATTCCACTCCTAGGTGTGTACCTGAGAATTGAATACCTCTCTCCAGCAAAAGAGCAGCTTTGTTCATAAAAATCCCAAACTTAAACAGCTCAGCTTATTCATTGACAGGAGAGTGTGAAAACAAATCAGGGCATATGCATACAATAGCATCTGACACAGCAATGAAAATAAACTACCGCTACACAAAGCAACATGGATGAATCTCCTAAGCAGAGTGTGGAGTAGAAGAAAGCTAAGCACAAAAGCGTAGATGGCCTATGATTGCACTGATACAAAAATTTCAACACAGATGAAATGGATACTCCAGTGCAGGATAACGCTTTTTCTTGAGGAACATTTTTTCTTTCTACACTTCTTGGGGTATGGAGAAGAAGGTTCAGGGGGGCTAAGTGCTGACTGCATACCATGTTTGCTTTGTGAAAATTCACTGGGCTGTAAACCTGTCATTTGTGCACTTTCTTCATGACTGTTAAACCAATTAAAACTCTACAAAAAAAAAAGCAAGTGGAAATTCATCATCTTATTTTTGCACACACACACACACACACACACACACACACAAACACATCCCTTGATAAAGCGTCTTTCACGTGGCTGTAAAACAGGCTGGAAATGATTGAATAAAGAACACAAGTTAATGTTCTCTAACTGCAAATCTTTATGAAGAATGACAATTGCAAGTTAAGAAACATATGTGTCTTCAACATTCAGCTGTTACGTTATGCACTGGTGTAGTACAGAGTCCTTCCAAAACAGATACAACAGGACCAACTCCAGCTTTATATTTAAGAATATCAAGAAGGCTGAACCAGAGAGGATTCTCAGATTAGTTTTCTTAAGAGTTTGCTATTATCCTGGAGGTTTGCAGAGCAATGTCCCCCACCACAAAAATAAAAGGAAATTTTTATACTTACTCCTTCAATGAAGATTTTGATGGTAAAATGGACACATTCCAACAACTCACATCAATTCAGTTTTCCATTTCTCGAGACCAACAGGCCTGCCTTTTCTTCCTTCATCACATATCAACAATTACCTGCTTCAGACCCTACTGAGTAACCAGCTAATGTTTGCCAAATTATTTGACCAACAGAGAGGTTTGAAAGGGAACCATTGGCTGATGTTGTTTGCTTCTGCCATCAGCTAGCTGAGTGATACTGGACACTTTATTGAACCATCCCGTGCCTTAGTTTCCATGTATGTAGTAGGGGATAATGACAACATCTGGATCATAGAGTTTTTGTGAGGACTGGATGAGTCAATGCCAGAGAAGGCTTGACACAACATACTAAGCTCTCATCAGGAGTTCTCTAATATTGTCATTATGCTGGCAACCTGACTTCAAATTCATCAATGTGGGATTGTCCTGGATGGAAAGTGGCACATAGTAAGAAGACTGGAATGGGCTGCAGTAGCATACTGCCTCTCAGAGCTCCAGCGGCACCGTGAGAACTTGGCCACGTGGGCGCCAGCCTGTGGAAGACATCCAAGCTCTGAGCTCACCACCTGCCCCGGGGCCCATCTGGGACCTAGCTGTCCCCCACCTCCCCCTTGTCCAACCCCCTTCTCTGCCTGCTGCTGTTGCTTCATAGCCTTCTAATGTTCTCCTAATTCCTTACCCACTGGGGATGGTTTTACCCTGCATAGAATACAGATTCTTTCCGGCATGGTGCCATTAGCAGAAAGAAACCCAGATCTGTAATAACTGCTTAAAATGGCCCAGCTGCCTCCATCAGGGGTCACCACACAGACCAGAAAAGAAGGCGGCTGTCTTATAAAATATAGTTTTATTTGAATAAGACCAGTCCACATGGGATTAAT
The DNA here is from genome assembly GCF_009762305.2 of Zalophus californianus. Taxonomy (NCBI): domain Eukaryota; kingdom Metazoa; phylum Chordata; class Mammalia; order Carnivora; family Otariidae; genus Zalophus; species Zalophus californianus. The sequence goes on from NC_045602.1 coordinate 94,033,756, forward strand.
TAAATACATCCATAGTGAGTGAAAGGATGCATGTTGGATTTGCTCTTCCGCCTTTCCTATCACGGCTCTGGAAGGTTTAGCTTCTGTTGCTTTTGTCTGCATGGGATTAAGAAGGAGGAGGTTGGACGGGGTTATTAAAAGAAAAAAGAGCATGCCTAGTGACCTAATTCCCTTCTGCATCTTTATCATGTACCGGGATGTACAAATCCCCATATGGGACAACAATGCAAATGAGTTTTTCTGGAGAATAAAACATTTGAGACAAAAAAGAAACATGAGTTTGTCATACAATATCACTGCAACTCATAATGCTCAGACTTTTAAAAAATGACATTCTATTATGGAGTTTTATTTCCTGTCCCGGTGGGCAGCCAACCACGCATAGCAATTCAGAATTCAAATACTGTACAAGGATATACAGTAACTGCGGTTCTCTGAGGATTTGAGCAAATGTCAGAAAACCAAGCCCCAACTCAAATTTATTAGTTGGTGCTGATATCTAACAATTTTACATAGATGCTGATAAGGCCATCTGGGAATCCCTTTCACCATTAAGTGATTTAGAGGCCTCTACAGAAATTTCCTTGTCTGCTACATCTCACAAAGCAGCACCCCTCCCCCTGCAACAGCAAACCATGTGAAAACAGCAGTACTAGTTATGTACTCTCTCCTATAGACATCTTTTTCTTGGAATGCTCATTTCTATAAGACCCACAGACTGATGAGTTTCTCGTGAAATCTGTCAAAGCCAGAATGAGAGACGTGAAACAACTTCAAAATTTCAGTATTAGGGCTAAGAAAGAATCGTTCTCTTTCGGACTTACTCATCTCCCAAGCTCATGCTTTCTGTGTGGTCCGTAGGGTTCTGCTGGAAAAATAAGTTGTTGCTAATGGATGGAAGTTTCTGGCTTCATCTGGATCAAACTTAGCACTTGATGTTCAGTGGAAAGGAAGGCAGAAAGAGACCTGAGTGTTGATGATCAGGATTTGAGTTTAGACTGGCCTGGGACTGGCTGGATGCATGTAGACAAGCAGCTAAGTCATCCAGGACCCCAAGTTCTCATCGTGTAATTGACACTTGGACCAACTGAGCTGCAGCATTTCTTTCTGGGACTAAAATAGGGTCTCAAGCCACAGTCCCACCCCCATGCTCTTGATTTCTCCTCTCCCTCCAGCTGTCAACCTCCCTCTCTAGGGAGGTTGCCACTCTAGGATTATCTCCACCCTATAACTGCCAAATTGTTCCTCAACCCATCCCAGCAATGTCATGTAAATGACAAAATGTGGGGCTTTATTCTGCTATACATAACTTGCATGTTTGTTGAACTTGGAAATGATCTCAGAACTTTAAACAAATTTGGAAAATTTGTTCAACAACCTTTTGATTGGCAGTAGGGACAGAGTAACTTCTGGGATGGGAAGCATGAAGGCTGGTCAGGAGGGGTTTGGGGAGTGGTGATTCCATGCCTTGTAGATGTGCTCTGAGAGAATCCCCCCAAGGAGGGTTTCTAACATAGCTTAGGGGAATCCAAAAGTGCCTTCTTGTCCAAGCTAAGTCTCAAAGGACAATTAGGAATCAATCAGGCAAATGCAAGGAAGGACTGGCCAGGCGTGAGTGAAACAATGGATGCTTTGGTGAGCTATAAGTAGACAGCCACTTCTAGGGTGCAAATTACAAGGCGGAGAGCAGTGGGAGAGGAACTGTCCACCATGGGGTCTCTTAAGATGCCACAGAACTTGACCTTTATTCTATACTTAACAGGGTAGGTTTCAAGAGTTTTAAAGAGTGGAGGAGGTGCAGGGTTAGATTTGCATTTCCATGGGGTCGCTCTATTCTGGTGAATAGGTAAAAGGCAGGTCTATGAAGGGCAGGGAGGATGAAGACCAGGTCAGGAGCTAATGCAATAATGGCAAGATGACCCCAAATCTGAACCTGAGTAGTGGCAGCAGGACTTGTGTAATAATCAAGGGCACAGTGGCAGTCATAACACACAAACACTCAAAGTTCAGTGGGCTTAGTACCATACAAGCTTATTTTGTATTCATATTACAGTCAGGGTGGGGAGCGTTTTGCTCAGTTGGAGGGCTTTCCTTCACATGGGAGTGCAGCAGCCCAGTCCCTTTCCTTCCTATGGTTCTACAGTGCTGAGGACCTCAGTTTCCCTGCATCTGGGCAGAAGGGAGCAAGAGAAGTGGGAGAGGCTCACCCACTTCTTGGGGACCTTGGTCTGGAGGAGACACACATAATTTCCAGTTTGATAGATGAGCACTGGTCATGCAGTCCACTCAGATACAAGAGTGGCCTGGATGCCAGTACTGCAGACAAAAAGTATGAGGTTTTGGCAGACAGCTAGATGTCCCTGCAACAGATGAGAGGGAGGAGTGATGGTGGGAAACATGGAGGAGTTGTATTGTTGGGATTTGGGGAGGATTTCCATTCGGGTGAAAGTAGTAGGTAAATGGGGGAAAGATGTGACATATTCCTTTCTTAGGTGGTGGTAATACCACGTGAGGGTTGAAAAATAAGAGAAGGAACCATGTTTGTTGGGGAAAGAGAATGCATTTTCCCGGGTGTATATCTTAAGCCAGATTTGCTGGAAACAGACCTTGAAATAAGGATTTGTGTGCACGTAACTTATTAAGGACATGCTCCCAGGGGAGAGTAGTAAGGAAATGAGGAAGCAGGATAGGCAAGGGAATCAGCTGAGCAGGGTAAGATTTCAGGTCAGGTCCCAGCCTCAGCCTGGTCCCACAAGGGACCTTGGCACTTCTAGCTCTCTGGGTATGGAGGCAGGTAGAAGAAGAACCACACAAAAGCTAAGGAAGGAGAACAAGAGATAATAGAAGGGATCCAAGGGCATTTGGGCAGAGCATCAAACATGTCTGTTCCACAGTCCCTGTGGATCAAGCCAGTATGAAAAGTGAGCAGACAATGGGATATTTGAGTCTTGAACCTGATTGCTCAGGACGAGGGATGCAGATCCTGACTCTGCACAATAGTGGAGGTTGAAACCATCACAGTGCAGGAGATTGTCATGGGAAAGATTGTGCAAGAATAAAAGGTACAAGAGCTAGAACTTAGGGGAACACCAATGCTTAAGAGTTGGAAGAGAGAAGAGATAAGGAAGAAAATTGAGAACGAGTATCCAAAGAAGTAGGAGAACCAGGAAAATAGGTGGTCACCTGTCTCAAAGGAGTTTTAAAAAGACAAGGACCAAAATTAAATCTGGCCATCAGGAGCCCATTCCCTATTTTGGCAAGAGCAGATCTGGTTTCATTCTGCCAAACACCTCCTTTTTTTCCTGTCTTTATTTAAAAAAAAACAACTTTATAACTTTGTATTTTATTTGGCAATGAGCATTTATGTGAAAATGCCATGAGGAAAGGGTTAAATGAATCTTTTGGCTTATTATTAATACCCAAAGGAGCTCACTTCTTACTCACTCTCACACTTAGGATATTTTATCATCCTGCAAGATAGGGGCTCCTCATTTCAATTAGTGGAAAGCTCGCCATTAGCTAACTAATTAATGCTCTTCCCTCACATCTACTTTCTAATTACAGTCACCACTGAGATTTTTTCACCCAAGTGGCCAGTGATGCTGTGGATTTATTTTAAATTTAGTTTGACAATAACAAACACCTAATTAATGTTTATAAATATAATAAAATCCCTCCTGATGAGTTGTGGGTATTGCATACACTAGCAACTGGTTTATTAAAACATTAATTGCAGTTGGATTTGTTTTGGGATTCATGCATAATCCATTTAGTACATAGCGGGACTAACTCATTTTGAAGGGATTATGAATGAAATCCTCCACAAAGTCTTCCGTTTAATTCACATTGCAGTCAAGGAAGGGAAGAGTTTGCTTTCAGCAAATTCTGTGGCTCTTCAGTGTTCTTCAGTGGGCTCCTTCATTCATTCCTTCCTGCCTTCATTCATCCATTTTGTAAGTATTTATCAAGCATCTATTGTGTGCATAGCTCTGTGAAGATACCCAAAATGTGTTCATGGGGTATAAAGATGAACCCTGCAAATGCCAATCGATTGAATTCTACTTCTGGCTGGAGTGTAAATTGGTACCCCCATTTTAGAAAATTTAAAGCATTTTCTAAAGCTGAATACACACTTTATGACAGCAATTCTACTGCTAGGTGTAGAAGTGACAGTAATATGTCCACATGTTCACTAACAAGACACATATTAGAATGTTCACTGCAGAACTAGTTATAGTAGTCCCAAGCTGGAAACTGCCTGAATACCCATCAGCAGTAGAATGGATAAATCAATTATGGCATATTCCCATAATGGAATAGTATATAGCAATGAGAATGAACAATCTATAAAGTTCAAAAACAAGAAAAACTAATCAACGATGCTAGAAGTCAGGATAGTAGCTCTCCACAGAGGTGGGTAATAAATGAAAGCTTTTGGGTTCTGGGTAATATTGTCTCTTGATCTAGTTTCTGGTTATAGAAATGTGTTTGGTTTGTGAACATGTATTGATCAATTATGATTGGTGCACTTTTTATGCATGTTGTATTTTAATAAAATTTGTAAAACTCAATCTGTTAGCTAGAGACGTGCCTTTGTTTTTGTGTGTTGGTGCTTATTCTAATCTAAGTGGCTACATGATCATTTAGATCTGATCATTCATTCATTTCAAAAGCCTTTACTGAGTACCTAATTAATTTGTAATGCTGGTGGGTGTATGTATGAAGATATAAAAGCACATCAATCATGGTCTCTGTCCTCAAGGTTTTCACAAGGCACCTGTGGAGAGAATCACATAAAGTAACTGTTACAGTACAGTGTAGCCAATGTTAAGTTCACAGAGGAAGGGTACTTGGTTCAAGCTGGGTGGGTGTAGTGAGATGTTCAGGAAAGGAGTAGAGAGCATTTGCTGCCTGTGTCCCTCGGCATCCCCTCACCCTATTTAGGCAGGAGCCCTGAGTTTTGTTTGTGGAGCAATTCATCACCCATTGGTTCAGACAAGGCCCTAGCCCCTGGCCCCAGGGCTAGAGCAAATGACCCAGGCCAAAGGCAAAGGCATATTTCTTCCCCTGGCTACATTGATTGGTTCAGAGATGAACATGTAACTTAAGCTGTCTAATGCTAGCAAATTGCAGGAGTTGTTTAAGAGCCACTGAAAAAACATCTCTTTCCTTTCCCTTGAAGATGGTGAGTCAGCGCTGTGGCAGCCATCTTGCTATTGAAAATAAAGTGACTATGTGGAGGTGAACAGGGCTGAATCCAGATGCCAAGAGAAACTATGTTCTGGTGACCTCAACTGAACCTTGGTCAAGCTGGGCCTGAAGTTTGATCTCCCGTGGGACTTTGCAGTTTAATGAGCCAATAATTTTGGTTGAAGCCTATTTGAGTTGAGTGTTGTTGTTTTAAAGATTTTATTTATTTATTTGAGAGAGAGAAAGTGCAAGCAGGGGGAGCAGCAGAGGGAGAGAGAGAAGTAGGCCCCTGCTCAGCAGGGGGGCTCGATCCCAGGACCTCGGGATCATGACCTCATGACCTGAGCTGGAGGAACATGCTTAACCGACTGAGCCACCCAGGCGTCCCGAGTGTTGTTTCAAATGTGTGACGGAAAGAGATTTAACTGATACTGAAAGGTTCCAAGAGGAGTCATGTTCATTTTGACCTTTGAAGGTAAAGTAGGAGTTAGAATGATGGAAGGGGAAGGAGCACCCCAAGGAAATGCTACATCATGCCAGGAGGAACTGGAATGAACTGTCAGGAACAGGTAAAGAACCCAAGAAATCTCATCCAGTTGTGGGTTTGATGAGGAGAAATGAGTTAGGTGTTGCACAAAGGGGCTGGACCATGTTGCCTGCAGCTGCTTGTGCTCTGCTCAGAGCCTGCAATTTGCTAGCATTAGACAGCTTAAGTTTCTGCATGTGTGACAGCTACCTCCGACAAGTACCTGTCTCTCTGGCTGTAGGAGTAGACACTGCTCTTACATAAATGAAGTTGACACTCTAAGGAGAAGCCCTCCATCCAGGACTAAGAGGTGTTAATGAATAAACACCCCAACTTCTTTACCTTTGAGGTATGTCCCACCCCATCTCCCAGAGGCCCCACACAGGAACCTGCCCATTCTTGCCACTGGCATTCATTTCCTTTAGTAGTCTCTTGCCGTACAACGATCCCCTCCCCCAGAGACAGGGCTCAAAACAATGATTATATATTGTTTCTCTCAATTCAGTGAGTCAGAAGTTTGAGCAGGACTCAGCTGGGTAGTTCTACTGCTCCAAGTGGTGCTGGCTCCATCACTTGGCTGCATTCAGCTGGCCATGGCGCTGAGCTGGAAGGTCCAAGCTGGCTTCACTCAGGCTGGGCACCTCTGGGCCTCTCTTTCCTGTGGTGTTTCATTGTCAGTGGTCCAGTCCAAGCTGCTGTACAGCTGGGTGGCAAGATTCCCCAGTGGAGGGAAAGCAGAAGCTACCAGTCCTCCTCTGCCTGAGCCCAGAAGTCCCAGAATGGCAGCTACAGAGGCTGCCCACATCCTGGGGGTGGGTGGCTGGGCACAGACTCTGCCAGTTTGAGAGCTGCATGCTGGCCAGGGAGGGAATGGCCATGGTGGATGTCCTTGGAGATTACACAAAGGTCCCACTTCCCCACTTCCACTTCCTACCAGTTAAATAAAAGCCCGGTCACAGGGTCTGCTTCTGGAGACCCCAAACTTAGGCAGCCAAATCTTGTTTTTAGACTTAATCTTGATTTTGCTAGTTATTTAATCCCCACTTTAGAAGACAAATATTTTTATAAAAAACTGATTCTAGCATGATATATAAGCTCTATGCTGGAGAATTTGCCATGAACAGAGTCAAGCGACCTGGGATGCCAGGAAGCTGAACAGATGACCTGTCAACTCGGGGCTCCTAACCACTGAATACCTGGAAGGCATCTCCAAGACAGCTCCCCAGAAACCTCCACCGCCTTCCAAGAGCTTTAACACAGAATGGGTCTAATTTCCTGATGCTGGAAGTTCATCTTTTCTTCTCTTTTCTCAATCAGTCTTGTTAGAGGTTTATTAATTCTGTTAGTCTTCAAATAGCCAGCTTCTGGCTTTCTCGATTTTCTGTCCTGCACATTTATTTCCTGTTTCATTGATTTTTGCTCTTGTTTTTTATTTCTTTTCCCGCATTTTGTAGTTCCTCTTTTGGCTTCTGGAGATGGTAGCTTAAGTCATGGGGCTTCAGCCCTTCTTCTTTTCTAATATCTGAATTAAAGGCTCTGCTGCATCCTGCAAGTTTGATGGATCACGGTTTATCTTAATGCCAGCAAAAGGATTTTGGTCTTTGAAAGCAGTTTCCTGTGACTTAAGTTTACCCACATGCAGTCCCGTCAGCTTAGAGCTAGAGGACCACAAAAGAGTTTTCCTCGTCCTGCTTTCAGAATGTGGATATGATCTAGATCACAGCAAACCCCTAGGAGCCCATTTATGTGAACATGAAGGATAATGCCAACTTTCATCCATACAGCACTTCAGTTTTCAGGCTGTTTTCATGTGGACTTATATGACCCAGCTTGACTACCAACAAGCCTCTGACTGAGCTACTGCTTTTGAGGGATTCTGTGCTGCCCTTTCAGGCTGGCAATAATGTTGGCCTGTCGTGGCCTCACTTCCAGCTAGAGCTGACTTGTGTCTGCTCTTGACTTGCTTCCTTAGCAACAACCCCACTTTACCCCTGCTATGATATTGCTTCCCACTGCTCTTTTAATAACCTGCCTAGCCCAGCCCAGCCCCCTGGACATTGTACCCCACATAGGTCCCCATGGCTCACAGCAAGCTTCAGTTCAACTGGTCTTGAAAGTTGGTCTTAGACAATGGCAACCATGTAAAATTAGTTAGTTAGTCCAGGAATTAAAACTCTCTTTTAGTTTGGGTCCTCTAGAGGCAGAGCCTGAAGCAGGGATTTTGGTGCATGTGAATTGTTGAGAGAGGGTTCTTAGTAAGGGAGGGAGCTAAGCAGATTAGGGCAAGGGAAAGCGCCCACCAAGGATGTGGTCCCAGCTGTGGTCTGATCCATCGGATGGGTATGGGGGCTCTGGAGCATTATCTAAGCTGCTCTGTATTGCTCCTCTTGGGGCAAGAGGTGTAGCCTTTTGTGCCTCAACGGCAGTCAGTCACTAGTTGGGAGTTGTCTGGGGAGGAGGCTCGGGGTTCTAATTTCCCAGGTGAGGCAGATCCATCAGATGAGGGCAGTTCTCTGGAAAGGTGGGAAGCTGTGAGTGGTCAGCAGCTCACACTTCCCACAGCATTGAGGGTAAATGTGCTGGCCCAGTACTGGGGATCTGGGTGGGACACTAAAAGCATCTACCGCTGGAGCCTGTTTTGCTGAAGAGCAAATCAATCCATAATTAATTGTGACCTAGATGTCCATAGATCTCACAGGGCTGTGGGTATACATGAGGTCACATTGACATTAGTAGCCAATTAAGCTAGTAATTAGGCCCTATCTCTTAAACTTTACCACTCTGTGCCAACATCAGTTATTTCAGAGGGGTCCCAGAGGAGCATCTCATATGTGCTTATTAAAAACTCTGACCTACTGCCTTCAGCTGTCCCTGCTCATTCTGTGACTTCGGGTCAATGCCTGATCCTATTGCCATCACCACTATCAGTTGGTTGCAATTGATGGAATAGTGTGGATATATTCATTTAAGTTAAAATGAAAATAAAGCAGTGGAGCTGTATGTTGCAACTTTACTCACTCATCAGTGACATGAGTGACTTCTTTCTGAATCAGATATGAGTTTTTCAATGATGAAAGAATACTTAAATTTTTTATGCTACTCCCAATGTAATGGCTACAAACAAAACAAAAGTTTAATCTGCATTATTCACATTTTCTCAACTATTTTTTAAAGCTTAAGCCCTGATATGAGCCACAATATTATTTCCCCTTTGACTTGACTTACTTTGTCACGCAGATGCTTTGCATTATATTCATTTCTATCTTTTCCTTTGTAACTTCTGGCTTTTGAGTCAGCATTAGAAAAGTGTCATCTCCTACAAGGTTATTAAAAATAATCCTCCTGTGTTTTTTTGTTTTTTGCTTTTTAAGTAGGCTTGTGGGGCCCAAACTCATGTGAGATCTGAACTCATGACCCTGAGACTAAGACCTGAGCTGAGATCAAGAGTTGGAGTCACCCAGGTGCCCCTCCTCTTGTGTGTGCGTGTGTGTGTGTGCGCATGTGTGTTTGTTTTGTTTTGTTTTTTAGTATTTCAAGTCAAAATTTATTTTTAAACATTTAAATCTTTGACTCATTTTGAATTAACTCTGTTTCATTAAGGTAGGATGGATCAAGCTTTATTTATTTTCAGATGGCTACTGAAAAACACTGTATAACACAATAAGGATAAAAGTAAGTTGCTGGGCAATGTGTGAAAATGTGATTTGTGACAATAACACATAAAGAGAGGAGAGATGGAACTTTATAGGAGCACTAGAAAGAGTGACTAGTAAGTTGTCCCAACTATTGAAGAGTTCACTTACTCCCCACTGATTTGAAATGCCTCCCCAATCATATACTACTTTCTTTTATATTTGAGGGTCTATTACTGGCTCTTTTTTTGTGTTCAATGGGTACATGTGCCAGTATCACACTATTTTAATTGTTAAAGCTTCATAAAATATCAAACACCGTATGCTCTAATCTCCCACGAATATAACACTTTTTAAGATTGTTTCTCACTATTTAATAAGTCTTTTTTCCCCTATTAACTTAAAAATGAACTGGACAATCCCGTTTTTAAAAAATCTTAAAATTTTTATTTGCTTTGTGTTCAGTTTCTAAATTAATTTGAACAGAAATGACATCTTTATAATATTGGCATTTCTTGTCCAATGGGCTTTCCATTTATTCAGTTTTCTCTTTACCCTCCAGTGATATTTTAGTTTTCTTCATAGAGGCCGTGCACATTTCTTATGTAAGTGCTTCCCCTGTACTAATGTTTTTATAAGCAGGGCCTTCTGTTATGTCGTTGATTTGGTTGTTATTTGTATTTATGAAAGGTGTTGGTTTCTATGTATTAATTTTGTATCTTACTTCTTTGCTGACTTTCTGTACTGTTTGTTGTAGTTTTTCAAGTGTGTCTTCGAATCTAAAGTGTGTCTATTGTGGATAGCATTATATACTTGAATCATGTTTTTTTTTTTAATTCATTCATTCCCTTAACCTCTGATTTTTAATGGGAGAAATTAATCCATTTTCATTTAATGTAATTGTTGATAGGGGAGGATTTATATCAGCCAAGTTGCTATTTGTTTTCCATATCTTATGTGGGTTTTTTTGTTGTTCCTCAATTACTCTATTACTGCATTCTTTTGTGTTTAATAGATATTTTCTAGTGTACATTTTTATTCCCTTGTTGTTTCTTTTACTTTACTTCTGCCTTATTTTCTTATTAATTTCCTAGGAATTGCCATTAACATCTCAATTTATATCAATCTAGTTTGGATTAATAGCAACTTAATTTCAATAATATATAAAAACTTTGCTCCTATAAAGTTCCATCTCTCCTCTCTTTTTATGTGTTATTGTCACAAATCACATTTTCACACATTGCCCAGCAACTTACTTTTATCCTTATTGTGTTATACAGTTGTCTTTTAAGTCAAATAGGAGAAAAGGAGTTACAAACCAAAAATACATTTATACAGTCTTATATTTACCTATGTAATTACCTTTGCTGGTGCTCTTTATTTTCTTCATGTGGATTTGTCCTTTCTTTCATTTCTAGTCTGAAAGCCTGCCTTTAGAATCTCTTATAGGCAGGTCTGTTAGCAATGAACTCTCAGTTTTGTTTATCCAGGAATGTCTTAATAGCTTTTTCATTTTTGAAGGATAATTTTGTCAGACATAGATTTCTCCATGGGCATTTTTTTTTTTTTTTATTTCAGCACTTCATGGATTTTTTTACGCCATTTTTTTTTTATTCAAGTATAGTTAACATACAGTGTTAGATTACTTTCAGGTGTACAATATAATGATTCAACACTTCTATATGTTGGTGCTCACCAAGATAAGCACTCTCATTTCCATTTATCTATTTCACCCATTCCCCCCAACCACCTCCCCTCTAGCAACCACCAGTTTGTTCTTTGTATTTAAGAGTCTGGTATTTTTGTTGTTTGTTTGCTTTGTTTCTTTTTCTTTTTCATTTTTTAAAAGATTTTATTTATTTATTTATTTGACGGAGAGAGACACAGCGAGAGAGGGAACACAAGCAGGGGGAGTGGGAGAGGGAGAAGCAGGCTTCCTATGGAGCAGGGAGCCCAATGTGGGGCTCAATCCCAGAACCCCAGATCATGACCTGAGCTAAAGGCAGACGCTTAAAGACTGAGCCACCCAGGCGTCCCTGTTTGCTTTGTTTCTTAAATTTCACACCTGACTAAAATCATGTGGTGTTTGTCTTTCTCTGACTGATTTATTTCACTTAGCCTTACACCCTCTAGGTCCATCCATGTTGTTGCAAATGGCAAGATTTCGTTCTTTTCAATGGCTGAGTAATATTCCATTGTGTGTATGTGTATATACATGTATGTATATGTATATAGATACATATGTACCACATCTTCTTTATCCATTCATCTATCAATGGACATTTGGGCTGCTTCCATTTCAGCACTTTGAATATGTCATCCCATAGCCATTTGGTCTTCATGTTTTCTGATGAGAAATCAGCTGATAATTTTATTAAAGATCCTTTGTACATGATGAGTTCTCTCTTACTAGATTTAAGATTTTTATCTTTGCCTTTGGCTTTTGGTACTTTGATTTTGATGTGTCAAGGTATGAATCTAAGCTTATCTTGTTTGGAATTCATTGAGATCCTTGGATGTGTGGATTAAAGTTTTTAAAATCAAATTTGGGTAATTTTCAGATATTATTTCTTCAAATATCAACTTTGACCGCTTTTTCTCTCTCCTCTCTTTCTGGGACATTTATTATGTGTATATTGGTATCTTGATGGTGTCCCACAGGTCTCTGAGGCTCTTTTCATTTTTCTTTTTTCTTTTGCTTCCCAGACTGGATAATCTTGATTGACCTATCTTCAAGTTCACTGATTCTTTTACTGTCTCCTGAAATCTGTGGTTGAATCCTTCTAGCTAATTTTCCATTTTAATTATCACACTTTTTAACTCTAGAACTTCTGTTTGATTCCTTTTATAATTTCTACATCTTTATTGATATTCTCTGTTGAGACATCATTTTCATACTTTCCTTTAGCTCTTTGGACATATTTAAAATATCTAATATGTCTTTGTCTAATAAATCCTATGTCTGTGCTTCCTCTGGGACAGTTTCTATGAATTGCTTCCCCCCCCTTTATGTATGGGTCATACTTTGTTTATTTGCATGCCTTATAAAATTTATTGAAAACTGTACATTTCAAGTAATATAATGTCGAAATTCTGGAAACTAGATTCTCCCCTCTCCTCAGGATTTGTTGTTGTTGCTCATTGTTGAAATTATTGTTTGTTTAATGAATTTTCTGAATGAATTCTATAACGTCTCTATCTTTGTCATGTGTAGCTACTGAAGTCTACTCAGTGAGCTTATGGTAGACTAATGATTGGACAGAAATTTTCTCAAATGTCTGGAGGCTATAAGCCTCCAGTTTTTGCCCTGGGCCTATGTGTATCTTGCTACATGAGTTCATCACACAGCCAGGCAGTTTACAACTCTGCTTTAGCCTTCATTTTCTGCTTGTGTAGAGCCTCCAGGTAGTCAGAGATGAGAGCTTAGAGACTTCTCAGGTCTTTGATGAGTATTCTCACAGCTACACCCAGCCCTAGGCAGACAAGTAGCCTTCTAGATTCCTAGAAATTCCTTAAGTGAGGCCAAATAAAAACAAGCTATTTGCTTGTGGTCTTCCATTGAACCACCATGACAAAAAACCATGATTATTTGGAATTGAGGTTCATTCTACTCTCTCTGGAACTAAGAATACAGACTGTTATTTTTTACGGCTACCACTGAGCTGGGGAGCAGGTTATTGGGGGTCAAAATGCCACAGGTTTTTGTTCTTACCAAGATTCAGCCATATTTGTATATGTTCCCAAGGATGCTAGAAGCCTTTTGGTTAATTTTCAGAGTTCCAAAAAAGTTGGTTCCAGCCATTTTTGCCATTTGATTCATTGTGTTTATGGAGGGTTGAACTTTCAGAGATACTTACTATGCCACTTCCCACTGCACCATTCTTGCCTCTACTTCTCTTTATACATCTGCCCACTCCTCTGTTGTATGTGCCCTGTTACTGCCAGCAGAACTAAATGACTATATTTCTTGTGCTAGTCATTCCCTAACTGGATTCTCTGTGTCTCTTAGTTCAAATTGTTGTGAGAGAAAATCTGATTGAAACATCTCAGGCAATGGAATGATTCACTCTGTACTAGTCATCTATTTTTGTTTGGAGCGAAGGACAACATATAAACATGGCCACCTGGCCTCTTGTCTTATGCAGGAGTTGTGTTGGGAGGTAGTGACCAGGAAAAGGAAGACAAGCAGTCTTGCATTTCCAGCACAGACTTCATAGTTTATTTCTGTCCATGTGCCAGTGACTCCCATTCTCTCATGCATATTCTGAAAACTTGTTACTGGGAATGCAACCCTCAGGTCACTCCCCTCAGGACTAGGCTGGTACTCTCTTCCCACATTTCTGTCCTCTTTCAGGCCCTTTCTTTTATTCTGCCTGGGTCATCTCTTTGCAGGGCCCCTGAAGACCAAGAGAATCACTTCCCCCTTTCTCTATAGTACTGCCCTTGAAATAAGCATACAAAACCATCATTTTTCAAGAATGTTCAGAAGAAGGAGACACCGTTTAATAAATTAAAAAGTTAAGCCATTTCTTCTCATCTGCCTGCATGGTTCTGCACCAATATTGTGCTAAACTTTGGGTGCTGGTTACCTCTTCACTTCTACCTGCCTTTGTGTCTTATCCTTTACTTTGGTCTTTGATTTATGTGGTCTCCCAGCTCTCTAACTACTTTCTAACTCCTCTTGACTTTGCATTATGCCTAGTTTTTCTAGATTTTCTGTTTTGAGTTTATCTGCTGCTATTTCCAGGGTGCAAGACTACTCATTCACTTATCAAATCCTTCATAAACAAATCATTCAGTATTCAGAAAAATCATATGATAGGCAAAGTTAATGGTTTGTCTTACACAAGCTGTTGGTTTGTGTAGCAGGTGATATTGATGCTCCTTCATATCCGATTGGCCCACAATAGAAATCACCTTTAGCTTGAGTAAACTCTTCTTATATAGGCTAATGGCTTTCTACCTTAAACACCTGCATCTCTCTCTTCCTGAGGCCTTCATCTGGTTATAGGACATTCTTGGCCTACAAGATGGTCATGCTGGAACTGTTGGAGAATTAATCCTCCCAGGAGCAGCCCTCAAGCAATGATAGATTAAGGTTGATGAATAAATGCCCTGGCTTGCTCAGGAGGATAACCCTGAAGTGTGTGTTTGAGAGTCCTAGAGATTCAAGCAGGATTAAACCCTAGTTATTCATAGCATTATTCTACTCTTTAACACTCTGTGTTGGTTCTTTTTCTTCCCTCACTTCCTTTTTTCCTCACAATATTTCCTGGAATTGCTTCCCAAATAAATTACTTGTTCCAAAATTCTTGTCTCAGTGTCAGCTGTTGGAGGAACTCAAGCCAAAACAGTAGGATAATTGGCTTTACTCAGAGTCACTGAAGACAGTGATGCTATCTATGGTAGGAAAAGGGAGGCTATGATTACCCTTTTGCACAGATACAACTTTGAAAGTGTTACACATATTCTAGTATGGGACTGAGTTGGGGAGACATCTTGAACTTTGGAGAGAATTCAGAGAACCAAGATCGAGTTTTGACTGCCTCATGAAGCCATGAAGATTTTTGCCAGGAGAGCTCTAATCAGAGAGTGCCAGGTGGTTTTCATAAAGCAGAAACAACAGGTATGCCCATTTTATGCAAGAAAACTGCTGCACAGAAAGAACATCTTTATCAACTTTTAGCCCAACATAAGGGGTACTGATATGGTCTCACCAAAAGCCATATTATTATCACATTCAAGTCAACAGCCACTTAAGAATCCTTATGTTTTTGTAAGAACTTGTTGCAAGGTGATGATGAGAACAACTAGACTAAATATTGCTTACCACCATGGTGAGTTATAAGGCCAGCTGAAGGTGCTCTCTTGATCACAGTGGCTCATTAGGTAGTTGAAGATAGAAGAGTCTCAAGCAAACCCATCCAGGTGTGTAGTGAGGTTATAACAAACGCCAGCTGCTGAGAGGTTAGAGAAGCTTTGGAGAAAATTATCTGGGTCCTCAGATACACTACTGGAGAGGCAAATTGAAAGTTACTGATTCACTTATGTGTATCCAACTCCATGATACTTTCTTCAAAGGAGAGATTCTGCAAGCTCATGTTGGTATTTCTGGAGGAAAAAGCATGGGCAGGATTGAAAAGAGAAAAGACATTGCAATGCTACTATTTGTGTCCAAGAAGCAGAGAAATACATGATTACAAGAGAAACTCTTTATGTCAGACATCTCATTTGCAACCCAGATTTTGAAATCTCAACCATTTACTGCCTCAGGAAAGGGCACCTATCAGAAAGGACAGAGGGTGATCTGTTATGTAGTTTCACATATGATTTCCTATAATATAATAAGAGTGTATAAGCTATTATCCCTCATTTTATTGGTAAGGGAATTGAGATTTGGGGAGAAGGCATGACAACCAAGATGTAAGGAAATACCAAGTGCTGATTATCTCTAGTTCTGTCCACTCCTTAAGGTGGGCTACTATTCCCCAGACCCTGGGATTGCCCAATACAGTAAGGTGGCTGACCTCCCAGGTGTGATGGTGGAGATGGAGGCCAGGCCTACTCTGCCCCTCTCCAATGCTGCCTCCTCCTCTCAGCGGGGGACACAGGTCTCCTTTCCAGCATCCACCATTTCACATGGTCCTGGTTCTGTTTATGTGTTTTCACAATGCAGATCATTTATGCCCCATGCCTTGCCTTGTCCTGCCTCTTCTGTAAAATGAAAAATTTGATAAAGGGCATTTAGAACAAATAGTTTACAACTGTAAATATCAAAATGGAAAACCTGAATTCATCTTGGTTCTCCTTCCACCTCCAAGAGGAGAAAGAACTCCCCAGGGCTAAGGTTTTTGACTTATATCTAATTCTATGTCCCACCTCCCACTATACTGTGGAAGCAGAAAATCTAAAACACTAGACTCCCTAGCCTTTCCAGGCTCCCTTGCAGCTAGGGTTCTAGATTCTTCTAGATCTTATATTTATTCATGCAAAATTTGGATGGTGGAAGGGATGTGGAGGCCACCTTTCTGCAGAGATGGTGGCTGGTGGGCAGCTGTGACCTCCATGTTTGCAGTGATGTGTTGTGAGGGGGACTGTGCTGGTGGCACTTGTGAGGGCAAGAGCAAACACAGTATCGTGACCTGCTGCTGCAGTGGTGTGGTTCAGCAGTGGCCCCTGACTTCTTTATTTCCAGCTTTTCCACAGATGTTGTGAGCACCAAAGTACCTTATTAAATGCCTTCTAAGAATAGCTGCTTACCAATTCTCTGGCTAGCCCTCTGTTCCAGTTGCTACCACTGTATAAGAAACAATCCCCTGGGGAGGGTATGTGCTATGGTGAGCGCTGTGAATTGTGCAAGACTGTTGAATCACAGATCTGTACTTCTGAAACAAATAATGCAATATATGTTAAGAAAAAAAAAAGAAGAAGAAGATAGCAGGAGGGGAAGAACGAAGGGGAGTAAATTAGAGGGGGAGACGAACCATGAGAGATGATGGACTCTGAAAAACAAACTGAGGGTTCTAGAGGGGAGGGGGTGGGGGGATGGGTTAACCTGGTGATGGGTATTAAAGAGGGCACGTTCTGCATGGAGCACTGGGTGTTATGCACAAACAATGAATCATGGAACACTACATCAAAAACTAATGATGTAATGTATGGTGGTCAACATAACAATAAAAAAATTTAAAGAAAAAAAAACAAACAATCCCCAAACTTAGTGGGACAAAATAACAATTTTATTTTGCTCAAATAAGGCATAGTGGCTATGGTTTGTCTCTGCTCCACAATATGAGGGGAATGAAGCTATGAAGACTTAATGGCTGAGGGTGACTTAGTTGGGGGCTGGAGTCATTTAGAAACCTCTTTACTCACAGGTTTGGTAGTTGATGCTAGCTAGGCTGGAACATCAGCTGGGTCTGCCAATAAGAGCACCCACACAGCTAGGGCTTCCTCCTAGCACAGAAGCCTCGGGTTGATCAGACTCCTTATATGTCAACTAAGGCTCCCACAGTGAATGTCCCAAGAGAAACAGGTGAAGATTCCCAGGCTTCTCTGGCTTCAGAGGTCATACCTTGACATTCTCACTGCATTCTTTGGGTTGAAGCAGTCACAAGCTGGCCCAGACACAAGGGGAGGGGACATGGTTTACATCTCTAGATGGGAGGAGCTTCAAAGAATGTATGGCCTTAATTTAAAATGCCCTTAGCCCTCTTGGGACACCTGGGTGGCTCAGTCAGTTAAGCACTGACTCTTGGTTTGGGCTCAGGTCATGATCTCTGGGTCCTGGGATCGAGCCCCATATTGGGCTCCTCACTCAGTACAGAGTCTGCTTGTCCTTCTCCCTCTGCTCCTCCCTCTCTCTCTCTCATAAATAAATACAATCTTAAAAAAAAAAAACCGTTAGCCCTCTTTCCACAGGGTATCTCAGTAATTGCTCTTTTTCCAGTTTCACTGTGTAAGTTGAAGGCGTACAGCATGATGGTTTGATTTACACATATTTGTAATGGTTACCACAAGAGGTGCAGACAACATCTATCTTCTCACACAGGCACAAAATATGGGATGCTTCCCAAATTTGCATGTCATCCTTACACAAAGACTATGCTAGTCTTCTCTGTGTCGTTCCAATTTTAGTATGTGTGCTGCTGAGGCAAGCACTTCAGTAGTTGTTTAATGGTGGAATGGGTATTCAGACACTGAGGTTTTATTAGGATAATGATGTCCTTGGAACTACTTCTGTTTCTCACTCAAACCAACAAATTTCAAGTTAGGAAAGAAAACAGGCACTTTAACAAATATAGAGGTAAGAAGAAAAATATACCTGCTTAGTATTATATACTTTGAAGAGTTTCTCTACCAAAAAAAAAAAAAAGAAAGAAAAAGAAAGAAAGAAAGAAAGAAAGAAAGAAAGAAAGAAGAAAGAAAGAAAGAAAGAAAAGGAAAATGGCTTTCATAATATATTTCCAAACACAGTATTTTTTATTATGTTATGTTAGTCGTCATACAGTACATCATTAGTTTTTGATGTAGTGTTCAATGATTCACTATTTGCATATAACACCCAGTGCTCATTACAATGCTTGCCCTCCTTAATACCCATCACCCGGCTACCCCAACCCCCACTCCCCTCCCATCTGAAACCCTCAGATTGTTTCCCGGGGTCCATAGTCTCTCATGGTTCGTATCCCCCTCTGATTTCCTCCCCTTCAATTTTCCCTTCCTTCCCCTAATGTCCTCCATGCTGTCCCTTATGTTCCACGTATGAGTGAGACCATATGACACTTGTCTTTCTCTGCTTGACTTATTTCACTTAGCATAATCCCCTCCAGTTCTATCCACGTTGATGCAAATGGTGGGTACTCATCCTTTCTGAGGGCTGAGTAATATTCCATTGTATATATGTACCCCATCTTTTTTATCCATTTGTCTGTTGAAGGACATCTCAGCTCCTTCCACAGTTTGGTTATTGTGGACATTGCTGCTATGAATATTTGAGTGCATGTGCCCCTTCTTTTCACTACATCTGTATCTTTGGTGTAAATACCCAGTAGTGCAATTGCTGGGTCATAGGGTAGCTCTATTTTTAACTTTTTGAGGAACCTCCATACTGTTTTCCAAAGTGGTTGTAATAGCTTGCATTCCCACCAACAGTGTAAGAGAGTTCCCCTTTCTCCACAACCTGTCCAACATTTGTTGTTTCCTGCCTTGTTAATTTTTGCCATTCTAACTGGTGTAAGGTGGTATCTCAATGTGGTTTTGATTTGAATTTTCCTGATGGCTAATGATGTTGAACATTTTTTCATGTGTCTGTTAGCCATTTGTATGTCTTCTTTGGAGAAGTGTCTTTCATGTCTTCTGCCCATTTTTTGACTTGATTATTTGTTTTTGGGTGTTGTCTGAGAAGTTCTTTATAGATCCTGGATACCAGCCCTTTATCTGTAATGTCATTTGTAAATATCTTCTCCCATTCCATGGGTTGCCTCTTAGTTTTGTTGACTGTTTCCTTTGCTGTACAGAAGCTTTTTATCTTGATGAAGTCCCAAAAGTTCATTTTTGCTTTTGTTTCCCTTGCCTTTGGAGATGTGTCATGAAAGAAGTTGCTGTGGCTGATGTTGAAGAGGTTACTGCCTATGTTCTCCTCTGGGATTTTGATGGATTACTGTTTTACTTTGAAGTCTTTCATCCATTTTAAGTTTATCTTTGTGTATGGTGTAAGAGAATGGTAGAGTTTCATTCTTCTGTATGTAGCTGTCCAATTTTCCCAGCACCTTTTATTGAAGACACTGTCTTTTTTCCATTGGATATTTTTTCCTGATTTGTTGAAGACTGGTTGACCATAGAGTTGAGGGTCCATTTCTGGAAACTCTATTCTGTTCCATTGATCTATGTCTCTGTTTTTGTGCTAATACCATGCTGTCTTGGTGATCACAGCTTTGTAATATAGCATGAAATCAGTCAACATCATGCCCCCAGCTTTGTTTTTTTTTTCAACATTCCCTTGGCAATTTGGGGTCTTTTCTGGTTCCATACAAGTTTTAGGATTGTTTGTTCCAGCTCTTTGAAAAATGCCAATGGTATTTTAAGTAGGGATGGCGTTGAAAGTGTAGATTTCTCTGAGAAGCATAGCCATTTTATTATTTATTTATTTATTTATTTATTTTAAAGATTTTATTTATTTATTTGACAGAGAGACACAGCGAGAGAGGGAACACAAGCAGGGGGAGTGGGAGAAGGAGAAGCAGGTTTCCCACGGAGCAGGGAGTCTGATGCGGGGCTCTATCCCAGGATTCTGGGATCATGACCTGAGCCGAAGGCAGGTGTTGAATGACTGAGCCACCCAGGCACCCCAGCATAGCCATTTTAACAATGTTTATTCTTCCAGTCCATGAGTCCAGAATGTTTTTCCATCTTTTTGTGTCTTCCTCAATTTCTTTTGTAAGTGTTCTGTTGTTTCTAGAGTATAGATCCATTATCTCTTTGGTTAGGGTTTATTCTGAGGTATCTATGGTTTTTGGTGCTATTGTAAATGGAATTGATTCCCTAATTTCTCTTTCTTCAGTTACATTGTTAGTGTATAGAAAAGCAACTGATTTCTGTGCATTTTGTATCCTGCCACATTATTGATTTGCTGTATGAGTTCTAGTAATTTGGGGGTGGAGTCTTTTGGGTTTTCCACATGAAGTATCATGTTATCTGTGAAGACAGAGAGTTGACTTCTTTGCCAATTTGAATACCTTTTATTTCTTTTTGTTGTCTGACTGCTGATGCTAGGATTTCTAGTACTATGTTGAACAGTAGTGGCGAGTGTGGGCATCCCTGTCATGTTCCTGATCTTAAGGGACATGTTCTCAGCTTTTCCTGATTGAGAATGATATTCACTGTGGGCTTTTCATAGATGGATTTTATGAGATTGAGGAATGTTCCCTCTATCCCTACACTCTGAAGAGTTTTAATCAGGAAAGGATGCTGTATTTTATCAAATGCTTTTTCTGGATCAATTGAGAGGCTCATATGGTTCTTGTCTTTTATTAATGTGCTCTATCACAATGATTTATATGCGAATGTTGAACCACCCTTGCATCCCAGGAATAAATCCCACCTGGTCGTGATGGATAATCCTTTTAATGTACTGTTGGATTCTATTGATTAGTATCTTGTTGAATATTTTGGCATCCATGTTCATCAGGGATATTGGTCTGTAATCCTCCTTTTTGATGGGGTCTTTGGTTTTGGGATCAGGGTAATGCTGGCCTCATAAAATGAATTTGGAAGTTTTCCTTCTGTTTCTATTATTTGAAACAGCTTCAGAAGAACAGGTATTATTTCTTCTTTAAATGTTCGGTAGAATTCCCCTGGGAAGCCATCTGGCCCTTGACTCTTGTTTTTTCAAACATAGTATTTTTAAGTAAATAGAATCAATACAGAAAAGCAAACATCCTTTCCTGCCAGGGAAACCTCCCTTGGGCTCCCTGTTAATCCGGCTCACCTGTTCCAGTTCCTCATGGTCCCCCGTTCTTGGTCCTCATAACATATGTCTCCATTTGTAACAAAATATTTGCATGATCTTTTCTATAAACTTTTTATTGTGACAAATTGCAAACATACAAAAGTAGACAACACAGTATCATAAACTCCCATCATTACCAGTTTCAGCATTTTGTCAACTCATGGGCAGTATGATTTTATCTGCAGCTCCTGTCCACTTCTTCCCTTTTGAAGCCAATCCGAGACAGCCTATCGTTTCATCTGTAAAAATTTTAGTATGTATTTGTTAATAATAAAGGCTCGTTTTTCTAAACATAACTGCCATACTATCACATTGAAAATAAGAACAATAATTATTCAACAACAAAGATCCAGTCAGTTCCAAATGTTTAGCTGTCTTACATAAGTTTTAGAGTTTGTTTGAATCAGCATCTAGGGATGCCTGAGTGGTTCAGTTGGTTAAGTCTTCAACTCAGATCATGATCCCAGGGTCCTGGGATCGAGCCCCACATCTGGATCCCTGCTGGATGGGGAGTCTGCTTCACCCTCTGCTCCTCCCTCTGCTCATGCTCTCTCTCTCTGTCAAATAAATAAATAATCTCTTTATGAATCAACATCTAAATAGGAGTCCCATTATAGGATTAGTTGATAGGTCCTTTTTTTAATAATTTTTTTGTTATGTTAATCACCATACATTACATCATTAGTTTTTGATGTAGTGTTCCATGATTCATTGTTTGTGCATAACACCCAGTGCTCCACGCAGAACGTGCCCTCTTTAACACCCATCACCAGGCTAACCCATCCCCCCACCCCCTCCCCTCTAGAACCCTCAGTTTGTTTTTCAGAGTCCATCGTCTCTAATGGTTCATCTCCCCCTCCAACTTACTCCCCTTCATTCTTCCCCTCCTGCTATCTTCTTCTTCTTTTTTTTTCTTAACATATATTGCATTTATTTGTTTCAGAAGTACAGATCTGTGATTCATCAGTCTTGTACAATTCACAGCGCTCACCATAGCACATACCCTCCCAGCCACCCAATCCCTCCCACCCCCCACCACTCCAGCAACCCTCAGTTTGTTTCCTGAGATTAAGAATTCCTCATATCAGTGAGGTCATATGATACATGTCTTTCTCTGATTGACTTATTTCACTTAGCATAACACCCTCCAGTTCAATCCACATCATTGCAAATGGCAAGATCTCATTCCTTTTGATGGCTGCATAATATTCCATTTTGTGTATATACGACATGTTCTTTATCCATTCATCTGTCGATGGACATCTTGACTCTTTCCACAGTTCGGCTATTGTGGACATTGCTGTTATAAACATTGGGGTGCCATGTACCCCTTCCGATCCCTACATTTGTATCTTTGTGGTAAATACCCAGTAGTGCAATTGCTGGATCGTATGGTAGCTCTATTTTCAACTGTTTGACGAACCTCCATACTGTTTTCCAGAGGGGTTGCACCAGCTTGCATTCCCACCAACAGTGTAGGAGCGTTCCCCTTTCTCCGCATCCCCGCCAACATCTGTCTTTTCCTGACTTGTTAATTTTAGCCATTCTGACTGGTGTGAGGTAGTATCTTATTGAAGTTTTGATTTGGATTTCCCTGATGCCGAGTGATGTTGAGCACTTTTTCATGTGTCTGTTGGCCATTTGGATGTCTTCTTTGGAAAAATGTCTGTTCATGTCTTCTGCCCATTTCTTGATTGGATCATTTGTTCTTTGGGTGTTGAGTTTCATAAGTTCTTTATAGATTTTGGATACTAGCCCTTTATCTGATATGTCATTTGCAAATATATTCTCCCATTCTGTCGGTTGTCTTTTGGTTTTGTGGACTGTTTCTTTTGCTGTGCAAAAGCTTTTTATCTTGATGAAATTCCAATAGTTCATTTGTGCCCTTGCTTCCCTTGCCTTTGGCGATGTTTCTAGGAAGAAGTTGCTGTGGCTGAGGTCGAAGAGGTTGCTGCCTGTGTTCTCCTTTAGGATTTGGATGGACTCCTGTCTCACGTTTAGGTCTTTCAACCATTTGGAGTCTATTTTTGTGTGTGGTGTAAGGAAATGGTCCAGTTTCATTCTTCTGCATGTGGCTGTCCAGTTTTCGCAACACCATTTGTGGAAGAGACTGTCTTTTTTCCATTGGACATTCTTTCCTGCTTTGTCAAAGATGAGTTGCCCATAGAGTTGAGGGTCCATTTCTGGGCTCTCTATTCTCTTCCATTGATCTATGTGTCTGTTTTTGTGGCAGTACCATACTGTCTTGATGATGACAGCTTTCTAATAGAGCTGGAAGTCCAGAATTGTGATGCCGCCAGCTTTGCTTTTCTTTTTCAACATTCCTCTGGCTATTCGGGGTCTCTTCTGGTTCCATACAGATTTTAGGATGATTTGTTCCATTTCTTTGAAAAGAGTGGATGGTATTTTGATGGGGATTGCATTGAATGTGTAGATTGCTCTAGGTAGCATTGACATCTTCACAATGTTTTTTCTTCCAATCCATGAACATGGAACGTTTTTCCATTTCTTTGTGTCTTCTTCAATTTCTTTCTATGTATAGAAAACTATATACTATACTATACTATATTTCTATATACCATATATAGTATATAGAAAACTATAAAAAGTATTTTATAGTTTTCTGAGGACAGATCCTTTGCCTCTTTGGTTAAATTTATTCCTAGGTATCTTATTGTTTTGGATGCAATTGTAAATGGGCTTGACTCCTTGATTTGTCTCTCTTCTGTCTTGTTGTTGGTGTATAGGAATGCCACTGATTTCTGTGCATTGATTTTATATCCTGCTACTTTACTGAATTCCTGTATGAGTTCTAGCAGTTTTGGGGTGGAGTCTTTTGGGTTTTCCACATACAGTATCCTATCATCTGCAAAGAGTGAGAGTTTGACTTCCTCCTTGCCGATTTGGATGCCTTTGATTTCTTTTTGTCGTCTGATTGCTGTGGCTAGGACTTCTAATACTATGTTGAATAGCAGTGCTGATAGTGGACATCCCTGCCGCTTTCCTAACCTTAGGGGAAAAGCTCTCAGCTTTTCCCCATTGAGAATGCTATTTGCTGTAGATTTTTCATAGATGGCTTTTTTGATATTGAGGTAAGTACCCTCTATCCCTATACTCTGAAGAGTTTTGATCAAGAAAGAATGCTGTACTTTGTCAAATGCTTTTTCTGCATCTATTGAGAGGATCATATGATTCTTGTTCTTTCTTTTGTTAATGTATTGTATCATGTTGATTGATTTGTGGATGTTGAACCAGCCTTGCAGCCCAGGGATAAATCCCACTTGGTCCTGATGAATAATCCTTTTAATGTATTGTTGGATCCTGTTGGCTAGTATTTTGGTGAGAATTTTTGCATCCATGTTCATCAAGGATATTGGTCTCTAATTCTCCTTTTTGATGGGGTCTTTGTCTGGTTTTGGGATCAAGGTAATGGTGGCCTCATAAAATGAGTTTGGCAGTTTTCCTTCCATTTCTATTTATTGGAACAGTTTCAGGAGAATAGGTATTAATTCTTCTTTAAATATCTGATAGAATTCCCCTGGGAAGCCATCTGGCCCTGGGCTTTTGTTTGTTGGGAGATTTTTGATGACTGCTTCAATTTCCTTAGTGGTTTTAGGTCTGTTCAGGTGTTCTATTTCTTCCTGGTTCAATTTTGGTAGTTGATACATCTCTCGGAATGCACCCATTTCTTCCAGGTTATCTAATTTGCTGGCCTAGAGTTGCTCATAATATGTTCTTATAATTGTTTGTATGTCTTTGGTGTTGGTTGTGATCTCTCCTCTTTCATTCATGATTTTGTTGATTTGGGTCATTTCTCTTTTCTTTTTGATCAGTCTGGCCAGGGGTTTATCAATCTTGTGAATTCTTTCAAAGAACCAGCTCCTAGTTTCATTGATCTGTTCTACTGTTCTTTTGCTTTCTATTTCATTGATTTCTGCTCTGATCTTTATTATTTGTCTTCTCCTGCTGGGTTTAGGCTTTATTTGCTGTTCTTTCTCCAGCTCCTTTAGATGTAGGGTTAGGTTGTGTATTTGAGACCTTTCTTGTTTCTTGAGAAAGGCTGGTATTGCTATATACTTTCCTCTCAGGACTGCCTTTGCTGTATCCCAAAGATTTTGAACAGTTGTGTTTTCATTTTCATTGGTTTCCATGAATTTTTTTAAATTCTTCTTTAATATCCTGGTTGACCCATTCATTCTTTAGTAGGATGCTCTTTAGCCTCCATGTATTTGAGTTCTTTCCGACTTTCCTCTTGTGATTGAGTTGTAGTTTCAAAGCACTGTGGTCTGAAAATATGCAGGGAATAATCCCAATCTTTTGGTACTGGTT
Source organism: Zalophus californianus (assembly GCF_009762305.2). Classification (NCBI taxonomy): domain Eukaryota; kingdom Metazoa; phylum Chordata; class Mammalia; order Carnivora; family Otariidae; genus Zalophus; species Zalophus californianus. The sequence goes on from NC_045602.1 coordinate 94,059,443, forward strand.
GAGACCTGATATGTGGCCTAGGATGTGATCTATTCTGGAGAATGTTCCATGGGCACTAGAGAAGAATGTGTATTCCGTTGCTTTGGGATGGAGTGTTCTGAATATGTCTGGGAAGTCCATTTGGTCCAGTGTGTCATTTAAAGTCTTTATTTCCTTGTTGATCTTTTGCCTAGATGATCTGTCCATTTCAGTCAGGGGGGTGTTAAAGTCCCCCACTGTTACTGTTTTATTGTCATTGTGTTTCTTTGCTTTCGTTATTAATTGCCTTATATAATCGGCTGCTCCCATGTTAGAGGCATAGATATTTACAATTGTTAGATCTTCTTGTTGGATAGACCCTTTAAGTAGGATATAGTGTCCTTCTTCATCTCTTATTACAGTCTTTGTTTTAAAATGTAATTTGTCTGATAGAAGGATTGCCACCCCAGCTTTCTTTTGGTGTCCATTAGCATGGTAAATGGTTTTCCACCCCCTCACTTTCAATCTGGGGGTGTCTTTGGGTCTAAAATGAGTCTCTTGCAGAGAGCATATTGATGGGTCTTGTTTTTTAACCCAATCTGATAGCCTCTGTCTTTTGATTGGGGCATTTAGCCCATTTACATTCAAGGTAACTATTGGAAGATATGAACTATTGCCATTGTATTGCCTGTAAGGTGACTGTTACTGTATATTGTCTGTGTTCCTTTCTGATCTATGCTGCTTTTAGGCTCTCTCTTTGCTTAGAGGACTCCTTTCAATATTTCTTGGGGGGCTGGTTTAGTGTTTGCAAATTCCTTTAGTTTTTGTTTGTCCTGGAGGCTTTTTGTCTCTCCTTCTATTTTCAATGACAGCCTAGCTGGATATAGTATTCTTGGCTGCATATTTTTCCCGTTTAGTGCTCTGAAGATATCATGCCAGTCCTTTCTGGCCTGCCAGGTCTCTGTGGATAGGTCTGTTGCCAATCTAATATTTCTACCATTGTAGGTTACATATCTCTTCTCCCGAGCTGCTTTCAGGATTTTCTCTTTGTCTCTGAGACTCGTAAGTTTTGCTATTAGATGTCGGGGTGTTGACCTATTTTTATTGATTTTGAGAGGGGTCCTTTGTGCCTCCTGGATTTTGATGCCTGTTTCCTTCCTCACATTAGGGAAGTTCTCTGCTATTATTTGCTCCAATATATCTTCTGCCCCTCTCTCTCTTTCTTCTTCTTCTGGGATCCCAATTATTCTAATGTTGTTTCATCTTATCATATCGCTTATCTCTCGAATTCTGCCCTCGTGATCCTGTAGTTGTTTCTCTCTCTTTTTCTCAGCCTCTTTATTTTACATCATTTGGTCTTCTATATTGCTGATTCTCTCTTCTGCCTCATTTATCCTAGCAGTTAGTGCCCCCATTTTTGATTGCACCTCATTAATCACCCACTCCTCAGTGCGCCCCCAGAGAAAAGCAGTCACTCCCGCCTCCCTGGTCTCCGGCCACACTGCGTGCTCACCCGGCCTGTGACCGAGCATTTGTATCTCTGGCACCTGACCCCGTGTGGAGTCTCCAAACCCAGCAGATCCCTGCGGTGCGCTCCCATGCTGCTCTTCCCCGGGGAGGAAGGGGAGTCTCCCCGGCTCTGCCACTTGTTGGGTCCCTGCTGGAGGAGCAGTGGCCCGACTGGGCCGCAGATCACAGTTTATGGCAACCCCGAGCCGAAAGCCCGCGCCTCGGCTCCGTCTCTGCAGCCGGCTTCCCCGCTCCAATACCTGGGAGCTCTGCTGCACTCAGGCATCCCCGGTTTTTCTGTGACCCCGAGGGTCCTGAGACCACACTGTCCCGCAAGGGTTCTACCCCCCTGCTTAGCCACTGGAGCGACGTCCCTCCACGGAGCCGGCTTCTAAAAGTTCCGATTTTGTGCTCCGCGGCTCTAGCACTTGCCAGAAGCAGCCGCGGAGGCCCCCTCCCCCACCGTCTATCCTCCCAAATATTGCCTCAGATTCACTTCTCCACACGTCCTACCTTCCAGAAAGTGGTTGCTTCTCTGTTCAGAGAGTTGTTGTTACTCTCTTCTTGGATCTCCTGTTTAGTTCGTAGGTGTTCAGAATGGTTTGATCCCTATTCAGCTGAATTCCTGAGACCAGATGAAATCCAGGTCTCCAACTCCTCTGCCATCTTGCTCCCCTCTCTTTTCCCAATTAGATCTTACCAGAAAATCTATATGATTCTTTTGATTAATGCCTGTCCCCTTCTTTAGACAGTGAACTCCATGAAGGTAGGCTCATGAATATTTTTCTTGCAAGTGAAAATTTAGCATTTAGCATGGTGCCTTGTTTATGAGAGGTACTCAGTAAATAGTTGAATAAATGAATGAATGGGAACACACATGGGAACTATGCACCTAGGAGTAAGCAGCTACACTTCTAGGCAATGAACTGTAATGCTCCTGGGCCCCATCAATACCTGCACTTAGGCCCCTGAAGACGTTGCAGAGTTTAGCTTCATTCATTCATTCATTCATTCATGAGTGCATGTCATATGCCAGGCACTGTTCTAGGCACCAGTATACATCAGGAAACAGGGCAGAGTCATACCTTCTCAGGCCTAATAATCTGGGTCAGCCGATTTTTCATAAGGTGAAAGCTTAGAAGGGTCCCCAGAGGCCCCTGGATGCACAGCAGCCATTTGTGACAGCAAAGAGGGAGATTCTGGGGCCAGTTCAATCCAGGTGAGGATCCTAGCTCCATCACTGGCTAACTGTGTGACCCTGGACAGATAGTCTAACCTCAGAGCTTCATTTCCCCAGTCTGTAAAATGGGGTAGTATTGCTGTCCTCATGGCTTGTGTGAGAGTGTAGCTGACTCTTGGAGCTCTGCTCTATCATCTTGGCCAGTTCTTGTGTCTTTCTGCCTGAAGACTTTGCCTGGTGCAGCCATGATGCAGACCCAAAGTGCCAAAGAGGTGACTCCCCTCAATTTCTCCAGCAATCCTCAATCAGGGGAGATGGTAAATAAATACTCCAATTTTCACACTCCTCAGCAACCCAGTAATGAGGTATGTCCCTGCTGGGTCTCAGAGGGTCCCCATTGCATGTTCCTGTCACCCACACGGTAATCTGCTCATTAGCACCCCTTTTGCTGGCTGCCTTCCATTTTCTCCTTCCTCCCACACACCCTCACTCTGCATCCTGAGATCACCTCCCAAGGACTATGTTCACCCACACCTTTACTCTGGCTCTACTTTGGGAAGGAGCATCAAAGGAAATGAGGTAGAAATGATAGCTAGTATGTCCCCCAAACAGAGCAGGATCCAACATATATATCCAATAATATATATTATATAAATATAAATATTTATATTTAAAGGACAGCTGAAAGTGAGAGAAGCAGCAGAAATGTTCAAATCAGAAAAGAATTCAAAATCACAGGGATTGGTAAAGATTCAAAGTAAAGGAAGGGTCCCCATCCACTCAGGTCTCTCTCAGATTGGGCACTGAAATGTCACAGCTCAGGGCTAGTCAGGACTATGCCCCAAAGCATCAGGAACTGGTTACATGAGGATCACTGTACTCTCAAGGAGAAGATAAGTGTGGGATCTATTTAAAAAAGATTTCCATCAAAAAATAAGTAAATTAAAAAAAAAGAAGTTGGCACTTTAAACAGATGGTAAGCTTCTATTATTTTGGAAAATTCACCAGCGTAGCTGGCTGGGCTCCTTCCTGGGCAATGGCAGATAAATGAGATGTGATTGTTCCAGCACCTGCGTCAGCGTTTGTCTCGCTGCTGGCAAGGTGTAGCCGGGCATTGTCAATGGAGTGGGCTCCTCATTATCTCAGCTATTGTTCCAGGAATCAAAGCTGTAATCAATGCCCATGACTTATTCTGCATAACTCAGCCACAATATGTGGAGGAGTGAGAAAATAGGTGATCGAGTGAATAACGTTCCCAGGACCACATTGCATGCGAACCACTGCATTTCCCAGCGGATTCTTTTTATTTATTTATTTTTCATTACCAGGGTAATACATGATCATCACAAAACGACGAACAATGAGAAATATAGAAAGTGAAAGCCCCTCTCCCGTCCTCCAGACCCACTTCTGGGATGCACCATTATCGGTGTCGTGTGAAACAGCCAGAGACATGACCCCAGGCACACACCCGCATTGCTTTGCTGTTCTCATTCCGCCATCTCTCCATCCCCATTTTATTCAGTGGGTTGTCTCACGGATGTCCCAAGCTCTATCCAGTCCCTTTTCGGACATTTATTTTGTACAAATATTTAAACACGGGACATCTTTGAACATAACTTTGTGTATTGATGAGATAATTTCTGCAAAATGAATCACTGGAATTAGGAGTAGGTTTAAGGGCATATGCACATTTTTGCCTTTTGCTTAATGCTTTCAAACTGCCCTCAAATCAAGGGGAAAAAAGCATTTCATGGTTGTTTATATTTGCATTTCTTTTAAAATTAGTTACACTTAATCTCCCCACCCCCACACATTTATTGCTCTTTGGCATTTTCCTATAAGCTGTGTGAAATAAACAAGGACTACCCAAATGAGAACAAGTAAAGGCTATTTACTCAGAGCTTGCTCGAGCAAAGGAGCTGGCCACAGTTTTTTTGTGTTTGGCAGAGTCTCAAAGGCAGGCAGAGGAGCTGGAAAGGTTTGTAGTGTGAACAAAGGAGGGCTTCAGGTCAGGGGTGCTCTGATGGCAGGCTGTTGGCCTGGGGAAGCCGGAGCAGGCTAACTAGCAGCCAGCGTCCTACGGGACTGGTTAGGGGCGCACGTTTGGCTTTTTCTAGTCTGTCCCAAGTTGGATGCAGGGGCATAAATTAGGGAAGCTATCAGTTATTGATTAAGTCCTGGCTGTGTAGGGCCAGTTGCTGTGGAGATGGTGGTTTTGGCTTCCTGGACTGATGGCTCCACAAGGTGGATTCAGTTTCTATTTTCATGTATGGTCCAGCCATTGTCTGTCCATCTGTCCAGTCCCCAACTGCTTTCATTTCTGTTACCTAGATTTCTATTGGGCTGTTGATCTTGTTTCCTAGCAGGGACTCCAATGGTATGGCTCCCATTGTCAGATTTCGTAACATAAGTAAAGTCAAGCTCGTTTCTGTTGGCATGGTGGGGAGACTTTTCAAGACTAAGAAGCACATGTGGACAGTCTTTCCTGCAATGCAATTATGTTGCTCAGGAGGAAAAAGGGGATTTTCAACCCCACAAAATAAAGTTCTCTGCAGAAACAAAGCAAACCTGTCTGACTCTTGTTTGAGGCATATATAAAGTTGGAGGTAGGGGTGCTACTGGGGGCAGAGTTTATGGTACCTTTACAGGGTGGGACAGAATGGAACCCCCAGAGGCTGTGCATTGTGGGGCCTCCAGAAGGAAGATGCCTGTATGCTAGCTCTTGTCGTTGGTGCCACTCTGCACAAGGCTTACATTTAAAGGCCTGAGAACCTTCATCATACTTCAAACTAAAATTTGAAATGAATGTTATCCATCCATTAATCTTTAATCTTGGGAGAGCGAGCATCAAGTCACTTACCAAAAGGTCTATATGTGCCTCCTTTGCAGGGTGGGGCAGCAGCATGGGGTCAAGAAAGCTTGGTTGTCACATTAGCTACCTTCCACCTGGCTTTGGAGTCCCCTTTCACTGATTCTGAGCTCTGTCCCCACCTGACATCTGCAGTTTCATTTCTGGAGGACTGCCCTTGGGCTACTGGTTCCTGGAAGTTCATTTCCACCTCCCTTTTAACCCGTGAAGAGGGTGTGCAGATGTGAAAGCTGATCCATTCCTTGGGCACGACTTACACTCCAGCGCTCCCCGTGGGACCCCCTTCCCTGGCAGGTATTTGCCTGTGAGGCACCCTGCCTGACCTGCTCCTTTTCTCTGTCCTGCCTCTCTCCCCTGGGAGCACCTCCTTAATAAATCACTTTCCCACCAATCATTGTTCCAGGGTCTGCTTCTAAGGCAGCAGACTTAAAATAGCATCAAATTCCTAACTCTGTCACCAATTTGTTGTGTGACTTTCATACCCTCTCCAAATCTCTGCCCACATCTAGAAAATGAGAATATGGAATAAGTCCTTTCTAAGGTTCTTTAATGAGTTCACACCCCGTGACTTCTTTAAATCATGGTTACATGTTATATTTCCTTTAGAGAAGGCGTTCTTTTTTATTATTATTATGTTATGTTAATCACCATACATTACATCATTAGTTTTTGATGTAGTGTTCCATGACTCATTGTTTGCGTATAACACTCAGTGCTCCATGCAGAACATACCCTCCTCAATACCCATCACCAGGCTAACCCATCCCTCCACCCCCCTCCCTTCTAGAGCCCTCAGTTTGTTTTTCAGAGTCCATCGTCTAGAGAAGGTGTTCTTAATGTGAGACTCATGCATGACTTTCAGATGGTCAGTGAACCCCCAGGAACTGTATGCAAAATTGTAGGGGGTTTTTCTGGGGAGTGTTCATAGCTTTCATTAGATTTCCAAGGAGCCCATAACTCCCCACCAGTTAGTAACCACTCTTTTTTTTTTTTTTTTTAAAGATTTTATTTATTTGAGAGAGAGAGAGACACAGAGAGCACAGAGGTAGAGGGAAAAGCAGACTCCCCGCTGAGCGGAGAGCCTGACATGTGGCTTGATCTCAGGACCCCGGGATCATGACCTGAGCCAAAGGCAGACACTTAACCATCTGAGCCATCCAGGTGGCACTAGCAACCACTCTTTCCAGCTTGTTTATAGACTTCAGAAGGACTGTGGAGAGAGCACCGTCACTTTCCCCAAATGTTGATCTTTTCAGATTAATAATGATTTTGTTGAAACCACTTAATATTTATCTTTAAATGGTGTAAAGTATGTTCTAATTGTAGTTGCACAACAGAGTTAACACATTCTTCCTAGCCCAGTTTTTAATGGCATTTTCTCTTGTAGATACAATCTTGTGGGTTCAGGCTGCTTTTGACCTTGCAATTGCGGTTTAATATAAATGGCAACTTTTTCCTTTTCAGTCAAGTTTGGCCAACTTGACATTGCTAAAGGGGAAAATATGTTTGCCTGTGATTAATAAAGAATATGAAATCCACTTACCTGAGTTCCTCTCCATGTACCTCTCTGTCCCTCTCTTTTCATACACAGACAGACACGATAGTATACCAGAAAAACACCCTAAAAGCTTCCATCAAGTTTTCAAAGGATTCAAAATCCGGTTTTGACAAAAACAGCCCCAGCTGGTAATAGTTAAGACCCACTTGTTATGCACACAGTAGGTCAATAAATTATAAGCCAAGCAGCTGCTCCAATCTTTAGAACCATTATGTCCCACGGGTAAACCTCATGGAGCAGGGAGGTGGCGGGGCTCACAGAAGGCTCTTCTTGAGAAATGAAACATCTCCTCTTGTGCATCTGGGTCAGCCATGTATAGTTCCTCTTATAAAGGATATTTTATGAACCTGAATCATAAGAATTTATATAAATATACATGCACAAACTCACACAATGCATATGGAGGTAATAAAGAACAAGTAAGTAATGGTGAATTAAATGCATTGAAGTGTTCAGCCAGCCTTATAATAAACCAAGAGAGGGAGGCTTAAGTAGTGTGATGCCACCTTGATATTGAAGGGTATTTATATCTTTAAACAAGGCTTCTATGGGCTGGAGGCTTTGGGAGGAGGGGACTGGACTCCAAAACTCAAATGTAGGCCCATTGCATACACTCATTTATGACTCTGCTCACTTTCTCTGTGGCTTCTTCGTTAATTTATTAAATATGTAGTAACTGAAAATCAGGTCCCATACTCATTGTCCAAATACTGGTTTCTGTCCTGGAACTTAAAGTTTAGAGAAAAAAAAGAAGTAAACTAGCACACAAACACATGAATATCTAATTACTGATTGTGAAAAGATTTATTAGGGCAGTGGCCCCAGAAGAAATCAGCAAGTCCTGAGAAGCAGGACAGAGAGGCAAAGGGGAGCCCCACAGCAGGCTACCTAGGGCAGTCTTGCAGAGGGTGCTTTCGGCCTGATCCCACAGGAGGCTCTGGAGTGTAAGGTGCCATTGAGAGTTTGTGTTGCTCCTGGAAAGGGGCTGAGCTGTCATATACATCTATTGGTCACTGCCTAGGGGCTGTAAACTCCCAGGCACTCTGGTTCTTTGGGAACAAAGTGGCTCCAGTAACCTGATAGCCATCCTCTAAATAAGAGTCATTGGCATGAGCCAATACGGAAGGGCTGGGGAGAAGCACACAGACACTGTGGTGGAAGGGCTCAAGGGAATCTGGTCTGAGTGCTGACCGGGACCATTGCAGGAGTGAGTGGTGCTGAGATCTGAAGGTGGTAAGAATCAACTAGATGAAGCGATGCATTGGGGGTGGGGTGCGTAAGAGCATTTGAGACGGAGAATAAAGCCTGCACAAGTTCCTGGTGCAGAAGGAGCCTAGAGTAGCCAAGGAGCCAGCTGAGAACAGGGGATGGAGGCAAAATGAGGTTGATAAGGCAAGTGAGTCTTCTGGTCAAGATGAGCACTGAGCTCCCACTTCAATAAGCCCTACTTCTGCAAACACAGGGCAGTGATGCTTGAGATATAAAGAGACAAGCAGTGATTATTCATCTCTGAAAACAACAAATATAACAAAAACACAAAACAGCACATATAGAGCTGGGGCCTCCAGCTTGCTGGGCTGCTGTCCTGAAGAAGGCAATAGCAGCTGGGAGTTCAGCTTCTGAGAGGTCTAAAAGCAATACAGACCTGATGCAGGCTCTCTGCTTAAAGCAGGGAATTCTATACTGAGAAACAAATGTAAAAATAAACAAGACCAAACCCTGAGTAGTCAGGCAAAAATCAACAAAAGTAACAAATATCTGGCCTCCTCTTGGCATGTGTTTTTGATTACAAGGGCAAGAAAAGCATTGCTATTTCTTGAGCATATGCTATATGCCAGGCACTAGTCTAAGGCACTTGTCTTTCATTTGATTCTCATGGTGACATGGCGACATGATTCGCATGAAGTAGGTGTTGTAATACACATTTTCAGATGAAATAAGTAAAGCTCACAGCATTGAAGTAATTTATCCTAGGTCATAAGTTGAAACTGGAGTCCAAACTGCCTATTTCTAGAACCCATGAATGTTAACCACTTTGCTATATTCTTCAAACATCCAGACAGGGATCAAAAGAGGAAAGCATATCAGCTGACCTCATTTCACTACCACTCTAAGTGGCAGAAGACAATGAATGTTATCAACAAAATGCTGAAGGAGCAAAGTGTGTTCAGTTTCATTTTCTTTCCTATGTGAAGTCAAAGAAAGATATTGTCAGTCAAACATGCAAAAGTAAGAACAAGTCCAATGTACTCTCTTCAAAAGACTACTTGAAAATGGACTCTGGGCAATCAACAGAGGGAAGGGAGGGAGGGAGGGAGGCTACTGGGTTTTTGTTTTATCTTTGTCTTTATTAAATTCTCAGGTTGAAGCTTTCTTAACCAGGTCAATATATTTCTTCTCAATCATTTTGTGAGATACACATTATCCCTTTCTAGCCACCCATCCCATAAGCATGTAAACCATGACTCAGAAAACCAAACTCTGAGGCTTGGTGTCATCTGAGACCATAACACTGCCATATTCTCTTTTAAGATTTACTTATTTATTTTAGAGAGAGAGAGACAGAAAGACAGCATGTAAGCAAGGGGGAGGGACAGAAGGAGAGAGAGACTCTCAGACTCCCCACTGAGCAGGAAGCCTGATGCGGTACTTGATCTCAAGACCTGAGATCATGACTTGAGCCGAAACCAAGAGTTGGACGTTCAACCGACTGAGCCAGCCAGGCACCCCTGAATAATATTTCCTTTAACAAATATTACTGAGCACCTGCTCCAGCCCAGGTATTGTAGGACTGCTGGGAATTCTACAGTGGAAAAGACAGATGAGGTTCCTGTGTGTCACATGCCCACGGGGATAGGCCAACAATGAACAAGTAAGGTGTCATGACTGTATCGGACATCAGGGCCCAGATTATTACTGATATCGGCAACTTGGTGGCTGGCAGTGCTATTCACTAAAATGAAGAAGACTTATTCGAATTAAGGAAGCCAGGGACCAAAGGCTCTATGTGGACCTATGAAATGTGAAATGACTGTTTGACATTCATATGGAAATGCTGAGCAGATAGGAATAGATGCATCTAGAGCTCAGGGGAGAGGAGTCTATTTAACTAGAAATAAAATGGGCAGTCTTCAGCGTGGACTGATACTGCACTAAAGCTGTATAAGAGGCCATCATTGGAGGAAACAGGGTAAGGGGTACACAAGACTATTTTTGCAACTGCCTGTGACTTTATAATTTTTTCAAAACAAAAAGTTAAAAATAAAACCCATGGGTCCAGACAAGATAACCTAAGGATGAATTTTAAAAAAGATAATGTGACAAAATACTTAAAATTTAAGCCATCCCAGAAAATCCAGACATGTGGATTCACGATAACTATGGGCTTTGTTTGTTCAAGTCCTCCAAGAAATGGATACCAAGATGAGATTAGATATGTAGGAGACTTGGGGAGAACACCTGTGAAGGATAAAGGGAGGCAGCCCAGGAGGTAAGGAGAGCATTCAGACCATGATACAGACCTGATCCTTGATGGAAAGAAGGTGGTAGGAGGACTGATGAGGAAAGTCCCAGACTGTACTGCAGTTCTCAGGGAATTGTAACCAGGCCCGTGGGAAGTCTTTGAGCCGAAGTTATCCCTTAAAGGAGTCCCACATGTCACAGAAATGAGCCTTAATCAGTGCCCCGCCCCCGGTGCTTATCTTTGGTTGGGAGCAGTCCTGGGAAGCATGGGGTCTTAGGGACATGCCTACTTGGAGCCTTCTCCCCTGGACCATGTTGGAATAACCAGGAACCCAGAATTCACAGTCCATACAGCCTTGAGCCTGCAGGTGAGTATGGATGGGTCTCCATGCTCATGTCCAGGCATTTCACAGTGAAGGAGGGAGGTAGAAGCAGAAAGAGGACAGGTGGCCATGTGTTGAGTACTGCATCACCACATGCTGATGGGAACTCAGAGGAGTCCAAGAATCCTGAATGCAAACCTGGTCTTCCAGTTCATTTTACAAAGGAATATTTTTCAAGGTAGAAGGATAAACACCTAACAAAAACTTGATGCATAAGTCTCAAATATCTGGACACATGTTATGGCAGCTTCCACCTGTACCTTGTGTTGGGCTTTGCCAATATTTACTAGAAGCCATGGTTATACGTTCCTGAAAAATCCATGTATAGACAGATGATAACATTCGGAAGATTTAACAATTTTGAGAACTGGTAAGTAATATAAATTAATACACAAGTCAACATACAAATCTTTTAAAATTTCTAAATAAGCTAGATTTATGTATATATTTATCTTATATCTCTCATATATTATATGTCACATATTATATATATCTTATAATAAGATTTCTTACCAGGTAATATAATTATAGCTAATCAAGTCATTCTAATGATTTTTTACTGATTTTAGAACTGTTAGTGTGACCTTTGGTTTAACTCACTGTCACTAGCTGAGTGACAAATACTACCGAGCACCTGCTCCAGCTCAGGCATCGTAGCAGGTGCTGAGGATTCTATAGTGGGAATGATAGACAGGGTCCATATATAAACAGCCTTTGTCTGTATGATATAACACAGGAAAGCACATCAAACTCTCTCTTATTAAATTGGTGGTCATTAGGTCCCCAGCTCTGGGTCATTTTTGCAGCTGGAAGGAGTATTATACCTTAGCCTGCATATCTGGAATGGCATGACCTGGAGCCTCAGCTCCTGACAACAAGGTTACCCTCCTGCTTGTCCTGCAGCTCCCGCCATGCACGCCTGTCCCAGGGCAATGGACAGGCACTGCCCAGGCCCTGCTGCCCTGCTGCCATCCCCACCTTGGTCTACTCAGAGTTGCCAGGGGCCACCCACTTCCACAGAAACCCTGTTCCCAGGTTCTATTTCCTATAGCCAAGTCTAGTCACTTTTATACCTATCAGACTGGAAGCATTTCAATAACCATCGGTACAGGCAGTACAATGCTTATTGGAAACTGTCATCCTGCGCTCACATGCGAACCTGATGCAATTCCAGATGGTTTCTGACCTCTGAATCCCCCAGGATTAAAGCCCCAGTAGGAGTCAATGGTACGCCAGAAAGCTACATGGGAGCATGAATAGATGTCACCTGTCTTAGCTGCCCTGGTATCCACAGCTTGGAATGTAGCTGGAACTCTACGGACATCAACTGATTGACACAACTCTCAGCCCATCAATTCAAAGGCATCCAAAGGATGATTTAGCTACAGGTCTGTCCAAATCTTCAAGTTCACTCAGCTCTCTCATAAATGAAAGGCTTTCATATAGGAGAGGCTGCCAATACCTAATGGCTTGGATTATATCTCTTTTTCTCCTTTTGGACCTCGACCCCCCCTCTTTTAAAAATACACACCAATCCCATTCTTACATCTGTTGGATTAAAACTTTGAAGTTCCACTGAAGACTCTGAAATGCAGAATGAAAGGAAGTAGTACAGTTGAGTTTGCAATTTCAGAAGGGACTGGAGCTGGGATGGGGCCTGGGTACAAACCAGAGAGTACTATTTTGAAAAAAGCCTCAGATTAAGAGGGTCTTGGTTCTAGCTTGTCTCACAGGGGGCCAATAGTGCCATGAGCTGAATGTCTTAGGTAACTGACCCTACTCACAAATTACAGATGCACTAATTTTAAGGTTGGTCAATCAACTAATTAAGCGTGAGAAATGGTTCCTAATGAGGCAAAAAGAGGAGAGTTCATGAGGATGTTTAAAAAGCAAGGAGAGGGACAATGAATTCTCAGCTGCATTCCTCCAAGGTGTCATGAGTGTATCAGATATCAGGGCCCAGTGAGGCCAAACCCGGGAGGTGGGGGAGAACAGAGGCGTCAACAATAGCAAAGCCCGGGGGCCCATTCCAAATCAAGGCAGACAGATCAGATAATACATAAAGGAGGATAGGAAAGCAGAAGACCCTTTCTATTGTCTACATGCTCAGGCTGCATTATTCAAAGACAGATTTTTAAATATGTACCAGCATTCCAGTAAACAGGGTAAGCTTGCTAATAACAGTGCAATTCAACAATCGCTACTCCAAATAAATACATTAGAAATGTCATTACTGTAATCAGATTAACCGTTGTCCTTCATGTTATGTTTTAAATAATCATTAAAATTATTCTTAGTGAATTTGGCAAGTACATTGTCTAGAAATGCACAGAAGAAACAGTGGTGCACTAGTATTTTTCCTCTTTAAGTTCCCTAAGTACTTTTAAAGGCATTGATTTTTTTTTTTCCCCACGTAGGTGACTTCATATGGCAAGACCAACTGCTTTCAGTTTATGATTTCTACCAGCAGGATGTAATTTTTATGCTGGATTTTATTATTCATTACAGCAGTTCATGCTTTCTTTGAGAACAATTGCTCTAATAGGTTAAATGCCATTTTTTCAAAAATACCCTCAGAGATTAGCTGCTACATCACCTTCTGGACACTTGCACTTGAATATCTGAACCATAGCTCATAATTGTATTATTCACTAGGCTGATTCTTCTTGCTAAGAATGCCTATAAATGCTTTTTCAATAGCCGGAGATCCAGTCCTGTGAACCAAACCGTCTCTACCCATTTTGGCATTGGGCGACAGCTGGGATCTTTTGTAAGTAAATTGAGATCTAGTGATGTGTTTATTTTTTTATTGTAGTTCTATTCATGATGTGCAGGGCATTAAAATTGGGACTTGTGTTATCTGATGTTCAAGATTTTTTTTAACTCATTGAATTTAAGAGGGAGAAATATGATTGTGATCATTCATTAAAAGAATTTTTCTAGCAAAAAGAAAATGTTCTTTTATGCTAGAGAATATTAGGAGATTAATATTTAATAAACAGATATATTGAACTAAGCTTCAACAAACATCTAATGAACACCTACTTTCTTCCAAAGGCAGGCACTTGCACACACGCTAATAATCAGCCTGAGATGGGAACCAGAAGTTCTAATGTGACTTTTATTTATTTTGCTTTGTTTCTTTCTTGTAAACACTTGACCCTTTTCACCATGCTTTTCTATCTTGAAAACATCAAAAGTCATTATATGCTGTCCATATATGGGAACAAGAGAAGGAAACAGTTGGAAATTCAGCCAATGGCAGTTGCCCAAAAGTAGCAATAGAAACAAATCACACAGGCGTGCCCAAATTGTCTATTTCCTTCTTCAAAATTCACCCCTCTCCCCCAGGCACTTTCTTTTTTTTTTTTTTTTTAAGATTTTATTTAATTGTCAGACAGAGAGAGCGCACAGAAGCAGAGGGAGAAGCAGGCTCCCCGCTGAGCAAGGAGACCAATGTGGGACTTGATCCCAGGGTCCTGGAGTCATGACCTGTGCCCAAGGCAGGTGCTTAACCTACTGAGCCACCCAGGTGTCCCTCTCCCATGCACTTTCTATTCCTCAGCTTCAACAATGGTGCTTCTTTGTAACTGGCTTTCTTAGGTCCTTTGTGTCTCTACTGGCCATACCTATTCCCAGTAGGAATCCCTGCCATCCCATAATGTCTTGAAATGCAACAGCACAGTCTTCTTTTTCAAGAGAAATTAATGGGGATCTAGAGCCAAGGCTGTTGCCAAATATGCAAAGCAAAATGGGGGAGTACAGGGCACCTGGGTGGCTCAGTTGGTTAAGCAACTGCCTTCGGCTCAGGTCATGATCCTGGAGTCCCGGGATGGAGTCCCAGGATCGAGTCCCGCATCGGGCTCCCCGCTCAGCGGGGAGTCTGCTTCTCCCTCTGACCCTCCCCCCTTTCATGTGCTCTCTCTGTCTCAAATAAATAAATAAAATCTTTAAAAAAAAAAAAATGGGGGAGTACAACTTGGTCCCAGGAAGGAGTTTCTGACTATGGAAATGTGCACAAGGTTCTTTCATGAGAAGACTAGACTGATAATCTTACTTTTCAACTTAGAATACCGTAACAAAGAACATTTGACTCTGGTTTTTGGAACGATGAAGATTTCTTTGGGCTGTCTAACTGTTCCTCCAGATTTACTAGGATAAAAGAGTTATAAGTGGGAAGGAAACCTTCCGCTCAACCCATTCTTTAATTTTTCCCGTAGGGAAGTGACACATGGTTCAGTGGAGATAGAACTCAACCAGAAGCATGGGTGTACTTGAATGCAGTTTTATGCCCCTTCCTTCATCCCAAAATTGTTTGTGATTTTGTACTACATTGCCCCTCCCCCTTATCTTTCTCCTGAACCCAGTGAAATGTACCCTCATCAAAATATAATTAATCCAACAGCTCTCCCCACTTGGGTTTCCTAGGTGGTTGTGCGTACCACCCCGAGGGCTCAAGTTCTCAGCTGCCAAAACCAAGAGGCCACACTAGTGCTGCTGTGGCAACTTCCCAAAGGAAGGGTGGTATTTCTCCTTCCCTCTTCTTTCCCTGCCAAGCCAATCTTTTGAGTCTGTTGCATCTTTTCTTTTTTCTTTTTTTAATTTTTAATTGTTATGTTAATCACCGTACATTACATCATTAGTTTTTGATGTAGTGTTCCATGATTCATTGTTTGTGCATAACACCCAGTGCTCCATGCAGAACATGCCCTCTTTAATACCCATCACCAGGCTAACCCATCCCCCTACCCTCCTCCCCTCTAGAACCCTCAGTTTGTTTTTCAGAGTCCATTGTCTCTCATGGTTCGTCTCCCCCTCCGATTTCCCCCCCTTCATTCTTCCCCTCCTGCTATCTTCTTCTGCTTTTTTTTTCTTAACATATATTGCATTATTTGTTTCAGAGGTACAGATCTGTGATTCAATGTTGCATCTTTTCTTAAAAGGAGGCAAACAGGAGTGATCCCAGATTCCCTAGGCTTATTCCTGGAATTCATTCTTTGCTTTCACAGGATTGTCCAGTCAAATGAATTCACATAGCTGCCAAGAGCAACTTTTCAGTAAAATTGGCCTCAGGCAATATTTGTAATTCCCCTTACTTTTCAAGCAAGTCCTTCTTGCTCCTAAGGAGAGGCTTCCCTCTTTCTCCAAAGCTTCAAGTTTTCCTCTCCTCCCTGTGGGTAGTTTATTGATTTTTTCCAGACTCTAAAGCCAGGATCTATCCATCCAATCCTCATTCTGAGGACTTAGGCCAAAGATGAATTGTTGAACTGGAGTCTCAACTTTATCAAACCAGGCTGCTTGACTGAATCTACACTACCTCCAGTACATATCGCTTGAAGTCATCTTCTGCATGGACTAAACTAGCATATATGTGTTCATAAAAGTCAAAGGGCCTCTGACTGAAGTATTCTTATATTCAGTGGGAATTTATTGACCCTCAATTACATGAGGCTCTGAGCCATGAGTTAGGGCTACAGCAGGGAAGGCCATGATCCCTGACCTCCCAGAGCTCACAGTCCAGCAGAAAAGTGGGTATAAACCTCCAGAATCCCACGGAGAGCAAACTCTCCACTCAACAAATAACTGATATTAAAAATATTTCATTGGTCAAAAGGTGAATTCCTCTGAATTCAATGGGAGCCACTTGTAGATTGACTTTGCTGAAGCGCGCGTATTCCTGCGGAAAAAAATAATGGAATTAGCAGGGAATTCTTTTGGTTGCTTTGTATTGAATTCGAAGATTGCTTCTGGGGAAATTCAAATGATAAGGTGAAAAACTAAGGGAACAAGGTGGACTCAGCATGTACAGGAAAACAAAGACAGACCTAGCATTTATGTGCAACTAATTATTGGGAGATCATGAGGTTGGCCAGAACTAACCACAGATATCACGGTGTGTGTTTTAGCCCTGGAGCTTAGTGCGTAAATTTTGCCGAACACCTGATTTGAGCATGGCCCTGAATGTGCTGGCCGCAGGCATAACCCATACGTCCCTGAAGTCACTTTGTAAGAAACGGCATCACATCACCTCTGTAAGGCCATCCTGCAATTTGAAAAGATCCTGGTGTGATTTCTCTTGCAAGGGTTAAAAAAAAAAAAAATCCTTTTTGAAAGCAAATCTTTAGCCCTCTATCAGTCGGAAGAGGCTCTCTGAAATCTGAACCCCCAAATTTCAGCAGCTTAACACAATGGAACTTTCCTTCACACTCACATAATGCTTCAATAGAGGCAGCCTTCCATGTGGTGATTCTGAGACCAGTCTCCTTCCAGCTTGTGGTTTCACCGCCCCTTAGAACCTGAAGCTTTGTCTTGACGCTTCTGCTTCCAGCTGGCAGGTGGGAGGAGGGAAAGAGATCCAGTGGGGGGTTTCTGTGGGCCAGACCCAAAAAGGCATAAATCACCGCCACCATTTTTCATTGGCCAGAAGTCACAGTCAAACTGGACTCAAGGAAGAGACACGTGGTCTAGCTACTTGCCAGAGGAAAGGGAAACTGAGTCAGTGAAAAACTCACCAATGCCTGCCAGACGTCCCTGATGTCTCTGGTGTGGCTTTCAAGAAGAAAATGCATCTGCATATTAAAATCGTAACAGGACAAATTCATTTACTGAGTGTGTGCCATTGGAAATTATCTTAATGTTTAAGGAAGGGTCTTCATGGATTTGATCTTCAAGCCAATAAACCAATAAAAACAACAAGATCAGGAATTATTTTGGCCAAATTACTTTGGTATCAACTGGTTTACAGCCTAAGACTATTATCAAGTGCTGCTGCTACTGACCTTCGATTCACAAAGCATAACCCTCTTTAGGAAAGACCTCAACTGATCAAATGTCAAGCAAACAGCTGTTCATAAGCAGCTAAAGACAGTACTGATGGGAATCATCTCCAAGATGGATTGTTAAGTGGAAGAGAAAAGCTACACAACAGTACACACAGTACATTACTTGTTTCAGTTTTTGATTACTGCGTAATAAATTACCACAGAGGTAGCAGGTTAAAACAACACAAATTTATTATTTCACAGTTTCCAGGGATCAGTAGTCAGAGGAGTTGTTGGCTGGGTCCTCTGCTGCTCAGGGTCTCCTGACACCAGATTGAAATCAAAGTATCAACCGGGACTCCAGATCCCACCTGCGGCTCAGGCTCCTCTTCCAAGCTGGTTGTTGGCAGAATCTGATGCTTGCTGACCCTCAGCTCCCATGGACCACCCTCAGTCCCACCTTCTCCCATACGTGGCAGCCACCGCTCCAATCCAACTAAGGCTGAGCCTAGGACATGTGTCCTGTTGACTACTTTGCTAATTTATTTTGTTTTCACATCTGGCTTTATAGTGATTGTGCCAGTAGTAAAGAGGGCAAGAACACTGCCATGGAGTATAATGCTACATGGCAGTGTCTTTCTGTGGCTCCAGAATAGCCTGAGAAGTGGGAGTGCAGTTTTTCCTACTTGGTAAACCTAATCACGCAAAAGAAACAGGGATTTTAATAACTCCATCCTAAAATGCCTATAAACCTGTCCAATTCAGTAACTTAGTATTCAGTAGAAGGACTCCAATGTTTCCATCTTTCAGAGACGCTCATGGGAATGAGTGCCATGTGTCTGAGATAGTCAAGAAGCACACACAAGTATGCTGTTGATCTCCATCAAACATCACAGGAGACAGGATCCAACCAGTAGAAATCCACACCGTGTCTGCTTTCATCCCAGGCACCCATGTGGGTGAGGGACAGTAATTGGCAGGGAATTAAGGAAACCTCAGGAAAGCACGGGGAAGTAAACCAAGGAGAGGAAAGGAGTCAATAAAGGTTATTCACAAGCAGGTTTCTACAGTGGGCAATGGGGGCTGCATCCCTCTGGGAGCCCTTGGGAACAGTGTAGAGAACACGGAGCCCCCTGCCCATGGGCATGGGACTGGCATTTCTCCACCAACACCTCTGAGTCATTATTTGAAGACTGCTTCCCAGCATTTCTGACCTGCCCCACACCATGGGCCAGAAAATAGCCCAGCAGATAAGACCATGGGCCTGTAGATGGAAAGCATGTGCTGGGTGTGTGAGTGGTGGGGAGTGCTGAGGGTACATAGTGGATCAGCAGCCGTGTGTGCAGTACTCTGTGGCTACAAATTAAAAACGAAAATTTTCCACTCTGGCTGAAATTCAACCCCATGCTTTTTGTTTGTTTGCTTTTAAATTAATAGACTTTATTTTTTAAGAGAAGTTTTACTGAAAGGTTTACAGAACCTTTATAGCAAGTTTATAGAAAAACTGATGAGAAAGTACAGAGTTCCCAGCAGCCCCTCCCCACAGTTTTCCCTATTATTAGTATTATTATTAGTGTGGTTTATTTGTTACAATTGATGATCCAATATTGTTACATTATTAACTAAAGTCCACAGTTTACCTTAGGGTTTACTCTTCGTGTTCTACATTCTATGGGTTTTGATGGCATATATCCATCATTATTGTATCATACAGAATTCCCAAAGTTTTTTAAAACTGTTATTTTTAGCTATTCTCCCACAAAGACCCCCCCCATGCAAATTTGAAAACTTTATACAAATCCAATTTTGATTTGTTACAGAAGAAACAATTCTCCAGAAGCAATTATTTTGGTTGGAGAAGATGAAACTACCCTTAATTCTTCCAGAATTTCCAGGATGTGTCTGCTTCACACCTTTCCAGAAAAGGGTCTGTTATTGATTGAATTGTGTCCTCAACCCCAATTCGTATGTTGAAACCCTAACTCCAAATGTGACTGTATTTGAAATGGGGCATTTAAGGAGGTAATTAAGGTTCAGTGAGGTCATAAGAGTAGGGCCCCGGCCTGATAGGGCTGGTGTCCTCACAAGAAGAGGAGGGGACACCAAAGATCTCCATCTCTCTCTCCTCACACCGACAGAGGAAAGGCTGTGTGAGGAACAGCAAAGAGGTGGCTGTCTACAGGCCAAGGAGAGAGACCTCACCAGACCCAACCTGCCTGACATCCTGATCTTGGGCCCCAGCCTCCAGAACTGTGAGAAAATTAATTTTTGTTGTTTAAGCCATTCCCAGTGGGTGGTATTGTGTTATGGCATGGCAGCTCCAGCTGGCTACAACAGTATCCCTTTGGGAAAATGGAAAAAAAAAAAAAGAAAGAAAAGAAAAAAACGGGACTCCTAGCAAAATCATTCTGTTCTTCTGTTTGAATCAGGAAGAGGCTCTAAGGGGACCAAGGTGACACCTGTAGCAGGGTTTTCTGAGGCTGACAAGGTGACTCTGAGGAAGGAGCGGGAGGTCTACCAGCTCCGGCCTGCACCCAGGTGGGGGTGGGGGTGGGGGTCCCTAGGCTCTTTTTCCTGCAGCCTGCCAGTCCTGGAGAGGGACACATCAAGCAGCTGTCAAGACAAATCCCCAGCTCCTGAGTAAATCACAGAATAAGGTTGTCAGTACAACCTAAAAGTACAACATCCATGAAATGTCACTGTGTCACAGCCCGATGGCACCCACTGTGCCCACTGCCAGGTCCCCACCCCCTCTCTGGTACCTCCATCACCAACACTACTATGGTCACAGTCCTGGCTGCCCAGCGCCATTCTTTTTGAGAAATGTTATCTCTTGACCTGAACCACAAGGAACAATGCTGAGTTACAAGTGGTCATCCCCATGGATACCTTGGGTGTTGGATTGTGCCCCACACATAGCACCATCCCCTTTCCTCTCTCTGATTGTCACTCCAGACAGGCTCTTCAGGAAACCAAGAACCCGTTTTGCAAACTCCCATCATGAATCCCGTGGGCAAGTCCAATGTGCCCACTGGTGCTCTATTTTTAAAGCTGTAAAGACATTTCCCTGAGGAAACGCAGCGTGCCGTTTGGGTCGGCAGCAGCATTACTGACTATTCCAGCAGTGAAATACATTTCGCATGAGGTGAACTCCTTGGAAGAAGTTGTTGGGTTTGTTTAATCCAATCGGTAGATGGGAGATAAATCAGCGCCACCCAAGTCGAACGCTGGACTCCTCTGGCAGGCTCAGACACAGAGCTTACAAGAAGCTGAAAATATATCCCGCCCAGACCCTTCTTGGCTTATTGCATCTTTTCCCTGGGCCTTAATAAGTCATTAAGTTTCTTCGACTCCAACAAGTCTCCTCATTATGAGGTTCCCATAAAACCAACTTCCTGTTGCTCTGAGACCCGCGGATAATGGCCCTGACACAAGGAAGTTTGAATACACGTCGATAAAAATCAGATTTTCTGCATGCGATGGATATTAAAAATACCAAACTTTTATGATATTTGAATGCTAAGCAGCGTCCACAGGGCCGAGGTGACCTTGCGGTGTGCAGGACCGAGAGAAGAAGGGAGACAGGGCAGAAGCCCTCCCGTCTCACGCAGTTAATAATTTGCCGGTTTATAGAGGCCGCCCGACCACGGTCGTGTTTGGTAAATACTCGTGAAAGCAACAGTTTCCCAATGGTCTCATCCAGCTGCAGGCAGCCCGCCTTCCCGAGCTTCACAGGAGGCCCAACTGGACCAACTTTCATTTCGCTTTCCCTCCTGACACCATGTTAATCTAAATTCAAGAACAAAAGCATTCATATTTGTCCTTGTATGTCAGGGATTACCGCCATTGAAGGGGCTTTCTATGATCCGCTTGTCACTTTCTTTGCTCCTTAATCTCTTTCTCTTGCTCAATGGCCTCTCTTACTTTCTCTCCTACTGAAGAAACGAGAGGTTTTTTTGTTTTGTTTTGTTTTGTTGTTTTTATAATCTGTCTCTCTCTTCCCTTTCTAAAAAACTTCAGAAGTTAAAAGGCCAGCTCCTCCTGACCACCTCAGCGTTTGGGAGGCCCTGTGGCCAGGCGCCCAGCCTGGAGCCAGCTGTGACATTGTGTCCCACCAGCTGTGTTAAGGCCCCACTCCAGGGATTGTCCCGGCCAGTGGCCCATTCCCATTGTCTTCTACTTCCCTTACTTAATGCTGTTTTGCAAATAACTAAGCCCTAGAAGTCTGTGTGAGGCCACACAAGAGAGGCAGAGCTGGGTGGGGAGGCCCGCTGGCAAGGGCGAATGTCTTGGTGGTGGCCCTTTCATACCCATAACGAGATCATTACCACTAACTAAATACAAGCCCGGCCTCATGACCCTGTAGTGAGTCAGGGGGGCCTGTGAGGGAAATATAGCATCCCGAACTCCCACTTTGCTGCCCTCCTGTTCTGGAAGCTAACCATGTATACAACCATGTATGTATGCTCTGGTTCCCCTAGTCCTTGGTTCTCAGGTATCTGAGTGACAACCCCCTCTCCCCGCCCCGTGGGTGCTGGCCTCAGCCCTGCCCCAGGGTGGTTGGGAACCAGTTGGCCCAGCACAGTTCTAACTGGACCAGCTGGGAAGCTGACTGTACCTTCCACAGTGCCCACGGAGCCCGGAGACGTGCCCAGGTGACTCTCGGTCCTATGTCTGGGCCCAACTGGTCTAGATGGTAAAGTCCAGGAGGTGGACCAGGAGTGAGGACTTTGTTGTTCATAAGCCATGGGCATCTTCGAAAAGATTGTCATGAGTCTCTTTGGCATAATGTGCTATTTTATTCAGGTCTCAATGTACCTAAATTGAGAGTGAATTTCTTCATTCACTGGAGATGTGAAGATGACCACTTGCACCCACTCTTGTAAGCAAAGGTAAAGTGTGCATGAGCACGTGAGTGTGCGTGTGTATGAGTGTGAATGTGCACGAGCACGTGAGTGTGAGTGTGTATGAGTGTGAATGTGCATGAGCCCGTGTGTGAGTGTGCATGAGTGTGAATGTGCATGAGCATGTGAGTGTGAATGGAAGTTTCTGTGTGTATGAGTGTCTGAGCACATGTGGGCATGTGTACAGGTGTGAGTGTGTGTGAGTGGGTAAGAGTGAGTATGTATGACACGTGTATGAGAGTGTGTGCGTGTGTGTGTGTGTGTGTGAAGTAGGGAAAAGTTCACCAGGGTTGTTTGCTGTTCCACAGCAATGGAGTTAAAATTCTGCCTACCTACTTGATGATGACAACCGTGATGTGATGGGTAGATTTCCTATAGAAGGAAAGAGCTGGTGATCAATGAATTCTCTTTCCCTCTCTCCTTCCTTCTCAAAAGAAGTGGTGAAATGCTGCATCTAAACCCTGTTGAGCTGGAACAGTAATAACGCGAGAAAACTGGATAAACCGAGAGAAGAAAACAAAAGGCAGGCCTGTAGGTCTAAAAAAAGCACAAAAATGCTGATGGAGCTGGTGGCGCTTCTCATGAATGACTCCTCTATAAATGTAGTACCTACACCCAGACCAGCCACAAGATTCTGGTATCAGGTTTCATTTATAGCAAATTATTGAAAATACTCTTGAAAAAGTTAACGATGAACAGGCATCTGTTTGAAGTCTTTCTTTTCTTTTTCCTCTCTGTTTCAAAGAGGCGTCACCATGCTCACAAATGTCCGTGAATGTGGCTTGCATGTGGATGGGCTCCTTCTTCCACTAAAGCACTACAGTGTTTGGGGTCCTGTTAGTTCATCTCTCCAGAGACTTCATCCCCAGTAGCTAACTTCACCCAAAGCAGGGCTGGGAACTATTTGCAGGGATCAGAACTCAGAAGCTTTCACACAAAGAGCTCTCATGGCTGCAGATAGCAAATAGTTTTTGGTTATCTTGCCATCCTGGTATGTCCATGCTCCCTGCTGATGAAAAATGCTCCAAAACAAATCTAACTTCTTCCATGATGCAAGATGGGTTGGAGACTTACAAATAGGAAAGTGCTGAGTATCTGTCTCCAGGGGACCATGCAGAACCCCACACTGGCATCCTTGGCTCCAGGAGGGGGAGTCTGGAGCATCCCTCTCAGGGCTCACCTAAGATGCTCTCCAGTCTTTCTCTCCCCATCTCTCCAGGGACAGGACTCAGCAGGACCCACGGCACCCCGAGGAGGCTAGGGGCTTGGGCTGGTTATGTGATGCTTGCCTGAGCATTGCGTCCCTCTCTGTGCAGGTGAGAGTCCGATTGGACCTAAATAATGTGCAAGTGGTAGCATGGTCTCCTGAACTCTCCTCAGCCCTCTTGTGAATTTACAGCCCTGCATAGGATGTGTTAATTCTGCATCTTCTGAGCATCTCATTGCCAACGCTGGCTCTGACTGGAGAGGAAGAAGAAGGTGAGCTCACGCAGAAAATGACTCTGTGGTTTGATTGTCCTGGATCAGACTCTGCCAGGAGGACGGCAAAGGGCTGAGCCTTCCCACCCAAAGCACTGGTGGGTGGAAACTGCTCAACCTCATGGCCAAAAGGAAGATTCCCCGGGGCTGCTCACTTATTAACCTTCACAGCACACCAGCCAAGCTGCACCATTTTCACTTGGATGGTGGAATTGGACAGAGTCTAAAACTTGAACCCTTCCTTGCCCGAACTTGAACAGAAGAGTTTTGCTCTCATAGGTTGTGACAGGGAGTTAATGGCAGCATGAACCGTGAAATTGCTCCTGTGGCCTGTGCCTCCCCACTTTGCTATGTGAGGCTGCAGGAAGCACCTTCAGGCAGAAAGCCACGTATGTTTTAAATAATTATGATTAAATAAATATCAGGGTTTTCATCAATCAAGGGTAGCTTACCCCATCCATGACTTAGCAGAGCAGCATTCCTCTTCACAGAACAACGGCATTTTTAAAACATTAAGCTTGCTTCCTCTCCTTGCCTGACCACCTCCGAGGAAATAGCTAAACCAGAACAGATAGGGAAAAAGAGTAAAGGTTTTTCATTAAATCCTTTTTAAGTTTTATCTTGGGCAAAGGAATTTTCATGAAGTAGAAATACAATTTTCAGGTTCAGGCAACTGGAATATAATTTTGGTGAGTCTTTCAAGGAATATAGCTTTATCTGAGTGGGTTTATTATTTTATAATGTACACCTACTTAATCTCATGCCAGGCTCCTCTTTGTTCCTTTCGCTATGGCCACTCCAAGGCCGATACCACCCCAGGGCCTTTACATTTGCTGTTCCCTCTGCCTGCCTCTCTTTTCCCCAGATCGCCACTCAGGTCTTGCCTCAATATGCTTTCTATTTGAAAAGGACTTTTGACTATCATAGCACAAGTACCTCCTAACCCAACTCTGTTGTCTTGGAGGTATTTCCCTCCTCAAATTTGTCTCATCTGACTGTTTTCCTGCGCATTGTCTGTCTCTATAAAGGCCTCATCCCTTATTATCTTGGAACAAAAATGCCTGGCACATAGTAGGCACTCGATAAATATTTGTTGGGAGAATTCTCCTTGGAAGATAAAGACGCTTTTTGTTTGGGGCTTACTTGGATATTTCTTGGTTCTCTTTCGAAATTATATTTTATGGTGGCATCAAGCAAACTAGTCCGCTGGAATTGCCCCATGGAATCTGCACATTTACATATATTTAAAATACAGTTTTCAGTATTTTGCAATTGTATATGTATATATAAATACGCATGTATGTAAAATCTTAAAATCACTCACCTTTAGTAACCAAATGTCTGCTGTGATTTTTACCCTCATGCTTATTATCTATAAAACTGAAACCACTTCAAATTGCTCCTACATTAAGAACCCGTGAAACCACATGTTACAAGAGCTTTGAAGGATCATTTCATGCCCATTTCAAAAATCCATTCTGCCAAGTTTTTCCACCCCTCCTCCAGAGGTCTTTTTGCACAAAAATACCATCTCCCATGCTAAAGTAGTCTTGTAGGGAAATAAAGCACCTGAGGCCATCACTGGTTCAGACCAACCATTACCCCCTTCACGGTGGCCACACTATCCGCTTGAAAGACAGTCACGTTTATTTGTCTCGGTTAATATTTCATTTTAGGGTTTTTCCACATTGTTGTTCATCTAATTCTTTTTCCTGAGTATGAAAAAATTAACATAGTTCAAAAGTCAAATCCATACTCCAAGAAAAGTGGCATTTCCGGCTCCTATGGCTCCCTCTTTATCCCAGCCCTGCCCCCTTCACTCCGTGCTTACCCCACCATCTCCTTCGCCCCATTCCAGCCCATTCCCTGAAGGTAAAAAGTCTTGTCAGTTTCTCATGTATCCTCCCTGTATCTCTTTCTGCCAAAGAATTACAAATAAATGCATATTTTCTTATTTCCCACTCTTCCTTACACAAAAGGAGGCAGACTAGGGTTTCTCTTTTGTGCTTCACTAAACGGCATATCCTGGAAGTCACAGCATAACAGTTCACAGTAAACTTTCTCAATATTTTTTTATAGATGCCTAGCACTGCATTGTGTAGAGGGACCACAGTTCACACAAATACTCTCCTATGATTAGGCTACCAGGAAGTTTTCAGTATTTTGCGATTATAAACACTGCTGCAAAGGATAACCGGGTTTACATGTATTTTTGCATTGTTAAAGGTGTGTAAGTTTGTCAAATTGGTACAGCTAGGTCACTGGCCAGTGCCTACACAGTGTATTAGCTATTTCTAAGTTCCCCTGCTCCATAGTCAGAGTAATTTGGATTCTCGCCAGCGCGTATGAGAGTATCTATTTGCCCTACAGCCTCATTAACAGTGTGTTGTGGAACTTTTGAATGTTTTCTAATCTCATAGAGGAGAAATGGTGTCAGTGTAATTTTAATTCATGTTTCTCTTAATATGAATAAAGTCAAACGTCTTATATTTAAGGACCATTTTTACATCCTCTTGTGAATTGTCTGTTCATGTCTTTTACCTATGTTTCTACTCCATGCTGGTCTTTTCCCTTCAAGTATTAACAAGTGTCCCTATATTAGAGATACCAGCCCTATGTCTGTAATACACGTTGAAATCACTTTATTTGTTTTGACACTTGTCTTTAGGCTCTTATTACAATGTATTCTGTCAGGCAACCTTCAAAATTCTCTTACATAGTCACAGTTATCAGTATGTTCCTCTGTCACCTCTGGATTTGGGGACACAGTTAGAGGGTCTTTCCTTGACTGCAGGTCACATGGAAACTCATGCATTTGCTCCAAATGCTGGTATAGCTTTCTTTTTACATTCAGCTCTCGAATCCTTTTGGATAATTATTCCTGCATCTGGTGTGAGCTATGGATCTAATTTTATTTTTGTCTAAAACTATTCAGTTTGTCCCAGTACCACTGATTAAAAGCCCCATCCTTAAGAGAGGCCCTTGGGAGTGAGGAAGGGCAGAAAAGAAAGGGAGGAAAAGTCAGGAAGACAAACCTTAACTCTTTTCTTTGCATGTCCCTCACCCTAGACACATCCCAAACGAGGAGCATGCCCAGCAAGGGTGTGCCCGATTTGCAAGGAGTACGGCAGAGCTGCTGTTCCCACTCCAGCCTGAGCTTGTGTCCCAGACCTTGGGCTAACAGCCTAGTTCAGGTGACCAGCGGAAGGGAGGCTTGGGGTCAGTGGCTCTGAAGTGACAAACAGTTCCTTGCAGACTTGATAGCAACCACCTTGTCACTGCCATCATTTCTACTCTGCTGGTCCCTGATGCTCACTACAGCTTTAACTATACAATTGGAAGAGTCATAAAAAGAACAAGGGTCCCCAGGCTCTGGGCTGGAAAGCTGTACACAGTGAGGCAGCGAGATCTATAATAGGGGATCTTTGTTTCTGCAGGCACCAGGTTTCCCTGTCTTTTTGGTGACTCATCTCCTTCTCTTTCTGATCCATGTTGGTGTGGAAGTCCCCAGAAGCTTTGACAGTGGAAGCTTCCTGAGGTGTTCTGATTTTTGCTTTGTTTTGTTACCTGGATTTCTCTAGTAGGTCAGAATCTTATTCCAAACTAAACTATTATCCAGAACTATGACAGCTCTGCAAGTAGCTAGCCTTCTCTGAGGACTCACCCTGGCCAGCTACTTTGTAGACACTGCCTCTGTTACCTTCCCACAATCCCATGAGGATTGCTTAATTATTATATCCATTTTGCAGAGCGGAAAACTGGGGCTCAGACAGGTTGCATTACTTGGTGAGATCATCCAGTGGATGGTGGAGTTGATGGCGGAGTAGTATTTGAACCCAGCACCCACCTTCATAACTATCATGCCTGTTCCCTGGTGAGACCAGTTTCTCACTGTCACTGTGTTTAATAAGCGAAACAAACGAATAAAAGTCAGATGGACTTAAGACGCTGAATTTTCCCTTGCTCAATTCACTACTGGCAAGAAGTCAATTGTGTCCCCGCCAATTTGCACCCCAACTTTGGATTTTATGAACAAACTCAGGCCCACCCAGCAGGACAGTCTGAAAGAAATTGACAGGTTGAACTGTCCACATGACATTTTAAAAAATTCCTATTATGCTTTCCAAAGGTAATATAATATTAAGGAGAAAAAATTATTTTCTAGGTAGACTAGGTGCCAGTTATAAATTTAAAATGAAAATGGTGTGAGCCACTACACTTTAAAAGTCCTGAGGTACTGCAGACTAATGTTAAATACAAAATGTCCTTCCATCTCTGGCATTCATTTGCCAGTCACATTGTTGGTTAAAAGTAGTCATTTTGAAAGCAGTAATTCATTCTCTACAGTCCTTCCTTAACACAATTTCAGCCTGCAATTTTGATGATAGGAAAATTACAACCTCAGTGCACTATATTATGTGATATAAATGTTATTGCAATTAAGCCTGGTAGGAACACACACACACACACACACACACACACACACAAATACAACTGGCCCATGGCCCATGGTTTAGTCTAAGTAACTATTTCTTATAAACCAAGAGGCTGTTGGGCAAAACCTGGAGTGGAATGGAAGCAGGTAGGAGATGAACTGAGAAGCTCTGAGTTTTACCTTTATTGGTCAGGATAAAAGTGTGTTACACTGACCTGAACACCAGAAAGGTTACCAGCCAACCAGCCATTACAGCTAGAACCGTAGAGTGATTCAAGACACCTTTGCCCTCATCCCCAAAGCCAAGCAGGCACTGTGACTTGGACCTCCGAATATCTTGATTCTGTCCCATCCTTTACACACCTACAGCCACTTTCTTGGATCAGTCCATCCCATTTTGTTCTATATCATCACAGTCGTTCCTTACCAGTCTTCTTTGCCAACAATCTATTTGCTCCTCAGTTTATCTTTAACTCCGCTATTCAAAAGATGGCTCTTAATCACAAACCTAGGGAGATTATCTTCTGTCTCAAAACCCTTCAAAGGCTCCCTGACATTGTTCCATGCCAGACTGTCATTCTTTGTCAGGAATCCACTCCCCAACTCACCTCCCACCTAAACTTTCCACTTGGACATTCCTTGTCATCCTTTATCAGCTGGTTGAGACCCCTCTCTTCTGGAAAGTTCACTCCACTAACCCCCAGTGGAGTAAATCTCTCTATTTCTCTATCCCTGTGCCTTCTATATCTGCTTTATATGTTTTTTGCAGTACTTAGTGGAATTTTGTGTGTTCATGGCTGGACACTTCTTGGCAGCAGGGATTACAAGACAATCAGTCCTGTTCCATTTCAGAGCATTCCTGATATGTTGAGAAATGAGAGGAAAAAAATCAGGAAATACCAATAAAAGTTTTCAAAATAGTTTGGGTGTTGTATGATGAATGTCTTCTATTTAATCTTGTTGGGTGAATTTTGTGATTATGTGGTTATAGCCTTATTTGGGTATAATGCCAAGAGACTAAATCTAATGCCTTGTAAATGACAAGTTAGGTCAAGTCTCTCTC
Organism: Zalophus californianus; assembly: GCF_009762305.2. NCBI lineage: Eukaryota > Metazoa > Chordata > Mammalia > Carnivora > Otariidae > Zalophus > Zalophus californianus. The sequence goes on from NC_045602.1 coordinate 94,089,007, forward strand.
CTGTTGCCTATCCTGACCTTCCATATCTCCCTTGCCTACCCTGATAGGCCCTCGTCTTCATCCTCCACTTAGGTCCCCCTGCCTGGTCTGGAACATCATAAACAATCAATAAATGTTAGTTAAATTGAATTTGAAAGAGCAAAGATTTCAAACTTTAGGTAAATGAAAAGAAATAGTTTTAAAATATATTATATATAAAATATATATAAAATATATTATGTATAATACACAATGATATAACTTAATATATTTATCTATTATATATCAACACAATAATATATAATAATATACAATATAATATATAATTACATATAATACTTCATATTATTATAATATATATTATAATGTATATGTTAATCATCGCTTTTCTCTCCAAATTAGACAAAACTAGCCACTATGATAAATAAATTGAAAGGTGTAAAATGACTTAAAGATTCTAAAGATTTTTGCCCCATGCACAAAGTCCAAAAAGAGTGATCTGATCATTAGGCATCTGTCCTTCAAACAGTAATTTAGGGTACAGGATCCTTCCATCCCTGGACTCTGCTATTTTCCACATGTGGCTTCTGAAGTTTTCTGCCTCAAGTTAGAAAGTGGGCCAGAGCATGTCTATTTATGAGCGGGAGGTTTCCATTCACATCCCTTTGGCAGAATGCAGTCACATGTGCACATGTCACTGCAAGGGGTTCTGGGAAATGTAGGAAAGCTGTGTTCAGTAAGATGAGAAGACCAGCCTACTGAGCTTGGAGTCAGCCTAGTGGATGTTTTTTACATAAAATTTGTGCTGCTTATGGCAAAAGGCAATTGCAAATCTTAGCAAAGAACATGATAGCAGAAAAAACTATTATCTCCTGAGTGTTTACTTCATACCAGGCACTGGTCTCTGACTACATTGTCCCATTTTTGTTTAGAATAATCTGCAAGGTAGATATTATGGTCCCCTGATAGTAGATGAAAAAAACCGAAGCTTGGTCAAATTCCAGAGGTCACACAGTGGAGCAGGAATTCAAATTTGTGTCTGACTGAGTTCAGAGCCCAGGATTTTTCTTTGTTATCATGCAGTGTTTCCTAAAAATTAACCTTCAAAATGGATGATAAGATTCCACACATAATAGAGTGAATTTCAGGGAGCAACAGTATGTAACTTGTTAGAGAGAAAAGGAACACAGGGAAGATACTCACTTAACCTCTTTACTTTACAGGTGAGAAGATCAGAGAAGACAGACATCTGATTAGCGGTCCAGCCACAATTGGCACCTGTAGTGCTGACTCCCAGTCTTTCAAGCCACTGTCTTACCTAAAAAAGTTCAGCTATTTCAACTATTTCAACAATAGTTGTACTGTTTGAAAGGGCAGGTACATATGTCCATGGTAGACGCTAAACAGTTTGCCTTTTGTAGTATATTGTTCTATGGTGGATCTCAATATCAACTACCCTTAAGAAACCTCTGGAAGGGCTAAGAGAAGATGATGTGGAATGATCTCAAATTCTCAGTTCCCTTATTACCCACTTATTTGACGAGGGGAGACTCAAAACCTCTGCTTTCCAACATGGCAATGACCTTGGATTTCCTTGTTTGGGCTTAGGACAAGATTGCTCTTAACCTACCAAGGGACATAGTGGCTAGTTTCATTAGGAATCCCCCAGTTTCCTATGCCTGAGGAGCAGGGACCAGGACTTTTCCATACTTTGCCACTTCTTACCTCACCATCCACACTCCAGCACAACACCAGATAGGAGATATTTACACAGGTAAGTGAATTTGCGAGAAGGAGATAGAAATGCCAGGGAGGTACACCAAGGAAATCAGAACTTCCTGCATAAATAAGAGAGTCTCTAAATTTGCTCAGTGTCTCCATACTCAAATATATACATTTCTTATTCTTCTAATGATGAAATGGTCTCTTCCTACCTTAGCTTGCCTGTAATGTAGTCAGATCTGCTTTATAGCGTTTCCAAAACTAATAGCTAATTTTATTTATCTTTTTCTACCTCCAGCCTGTCTTTGAGCTTTACTACTTTTTCTGCCTGATTTATAAAGCAATGAATCTTTTGTGGCCATATGTGAAAGTTCAATACATTTCACTCTACATTCCAGATGTTGTATAAATATAGCATATTTAAGTGGAAAAATAGCAAAAAGAAAAAGATAATGGCATTGGACAGGATTTTATTCCACCTTTGTTGTCCCAGCTTATTCTCTTCTTCCAACCCAAGAGTCATTTTTACGACCTGGCTGAAAGTTAAGATTTCCAAAGCTGTAAGCAATGTTATTAATTCAGAAAATGAGTCCTGACTTACCTGGCTTTCAATTAGTCCATAGGAACTGAGCTATTTTGGATTTCATTTCAGACTTGTCAACCTTTCATTGCAAACATGCACAGCACACTGCTGGAATGACAACCAGCTAAGGTTAATCAATTCACTAGGAAATGTTTCAAGTGAATGTACGGTGTAAAAAGGCTCAATTTTTGATAATGAATGTGCCTTTCTGAGCTTTTAATTCCGGGTTTAATTTGGCACAAAATTCAGGCTCTCAGATTTAGTGTGGGTGCTGGCCAGAATAATCAAAAGAGCGGTAAAATGAGTGGAGTGGCATGGGACCGCCAACTTTGATTCAACAGCACCAAGAAAGCCCTCAAGTGAAGTCTAGTTTTAAAATATATTTCTAATGACCAGAAAATTGTGAGAAATTGCCTTGATTAGGCTAAGTGCGTTGCTGACATGGAAGAATGTTAAATAACGCACAAGGAATTTTCTAGCTCCGTTTGTTGAGAAACCAGCCAAATTCCAAGCCACCAAAGCCGGCCGGCCACGCCCTCCCAGCTTGAAATAAGTTAAGCAGGCACGCTAGTGGCACCTCTCCTCCCTCACCTTTCTCTGAGAGACCCATTTCGTAACACTCACGCCACGGTGGGGAGTCGCGCACCAGCTAAAACTCTCACGCACCGTACTACTTCTTCTTTTTGATTAAACAAATGGAAATGCTATTTTGAAAAGATTCCCCAATCGTGGTTTGAATACATAATTTTTAATAAGTGACTTATCATAAACCATTACTCAGTAACCACAGTTTCCGCAGAGAAACATAAAATGACCCATTTTCCGTTTTATTAATTCCTGTTTCTATTGTAATTCTCTCCTTCTTGCTATTTTTCCCCTACTAGGTAAGATATACTTATTTTCCCATTTCCTAATAACTGCATCAAAGATTAAAGATTTTCTTTTCAGAATAACCTTGGTTCTGTCCCACCTATTGTGACCTATAGTGTTTTATTACTCTGGTCTAATGAATCTTTCACTATTCTTATAATAGTGAATACTTTTACGTGAGTCTCCACTATTATTTCTTCTTTAAGCCATGAAGTTTTACAGATAGGTGTTTTTTAATTTCCAAAAAGTTGAAGGGGTTTTGGCTATCTTTTTAGCATTAATTTCAAATTGAGGTTTATTTTGGACAGAGAATAGCTTTCTAATCTCTCAATTCTTTGAGGCTTCTTGAGAATTCCTTCATTTAAATATTCTGTGTATGTTTCAAAAATGAAAACATATTCTCTATCCGGTTGAGATGTCTGTGTCCATCTCTCAGAGCTTATTTGTGTCGTTTATTTGTGTTATTCTGAGCAATTTTCAGGTTGCTTTAATCTTTCTGCTTCTAGGAGTCGGGTTACAATTCCACATTATGTAGATTTATTTATCATGCTTCTTGGCCATCCTTTGTTTTCTATATTTCAAGGTGAAATTATTAAGTTCATGAAGGTTTTATCATATGTATGGATGTTTCCTTTTTAAAAACCTGTCATGTCTGTTTTTTCCCCATATTAAGACTTTTTACCCTAAATTCTACTTTTGTCTGCTATGAATTTAGCTACAAGCTTTCTTTGGTTTATTGCTTACCTGGGGTATCTTTCCCAGCCCTTGATTTTCAACCCTTCTGTGTCATTGCAGAGTAGTGTGTAAGTCCTCTTTGACTTATTTTGTTTTTCAAAAAACACAAAGAGCTTTAAGACCCTTTAGTAGTAAATCCAGCCCAAGGCTCAGAGATAAAGGGAACTATCCTCAGAATGAGGTTCTTCAAATACTTTCAACAACTTGAAAATCTATAGGAATTACAGAAACAAAATTAGTTCCCTTCTTTATTTGCCCATCTGGACTCGGGAGTTTTTGAAAGCTGGCGATGCTGGCTTATTTTCTTTCTTATCTTTCAAGGAAGCCTGGAAAACAGCTCTGGGATGCTCAGTCCTAAAGATCATTTCCCCAATACGGAAGGCAATAATGGTGTAACGGCTCTCCACGCCCTTCAGGGAGTGTTATGTTTAGAAGAGAAAACATCCCTAAAAGCATTTGTGAGAGATGACTGAGTGTTTTTATCATCAGTGATAGGGACTTTTCCCCCATAAATATGTGGCATTCAATAACACAATCTCCCTTCCCAGCTACATGCACGCGTCCTTCAAAGCCACTCTCCCTCCAACCATGTGACCATTCAGCAGAGAAAAATCAGCCCGTTTACATAACAGCTGTTAGTGCGAGCGTTGACATATTACTTCAGGGCCTTCCGCCTATAATGGGTTTTTCAAATGTGTTGCCATGTTCAGTTGATTAGTTGTGGGTGATCTGAAATGTCAAACTATTAGCCTTGACAACTACTGCCAAGGTTACTATCTTCGAAAAATATCTTTTTAATAATATAACTGTTTGTAAGTGGAAAAGGTGATGCTCAAAATACAAAGTAACAATAAGTGTGGATTACCGAACCACGGATGGCTTCAGTTTTTCATTCTCCTTGGTGATGCATGGTCTGGGGGCTTCTTTTTAATGAGCAAGCACCACCAGCGCACCCCTAGGTTTCCAGGAGCTACACAGATATGGATTTCAAGATAGGAAACAGAAGGCAGGGAAGAGAGGGAGACTGATAGAAATGAAAACTTTCAGTTGAAGAGTTCTTCCAGCTCCTGTGGGGAAGATGTCGGAGAGTCACTTCAAAACCTGCCCACACATGAGGGTTTATAAATCTAAGATTTGGTACAAAGGAGGCCTGAAGGTCCGAATTTGCACATCTCAATCATCAAGATGGTCTTGGCAGTCAGGAAATCTAGGAAGGAGGCCAAATTATTTGCTGGCCTCTTCTCCTCTGCGCTCCTGGTATGCCGTCACCAAAGGGCACCTGGTGTTTTTACCAATTTCTTCTAATTAGTGATATTTCTATGGATAGTCAACTCTGTCCTGCACCTTTACTCCACACATAAACTACACTTCATCACCTTCCATTTCTTCTGTTCCATTCTTATACTTGCCGGCATGACAGGTATTCTCAATAAGCGGGCCACTACATAATGTCTTCTAGCTAAGTCAGACACTTTCCAGAGTGAAAGGCGTGCTATAACAACGTATTTGCCCCTCTTGGGAAAGATATTTCCATTATAACCCAGGGCTTCCTGGAGATTACACTTCAGTCCAGGGATGTTTGTTAGGCTGGGAAATATTTGTAGAACAAACCAACGGATACCTACCTTCTATTATTGGAGTGATATTGATACTTAGTGGAAGAAATTGAAGCCCACAACCAGACGCCCCCAGGACTTCATAGACTAGTGCTGAGACTGACCCATGCAGTCAAGGTTTCAGCAAAAAGGGGAAAAACAAGCTGCTTTCATGTTAACAAGCACAGAGAAACTGTGATGTTTTCTTTTTCTTGATTTCACAACAAAACCAGTTGAACTCTTCCACGGGAATCTATATTACTCAAGGGGTTAAGTGGGGAAAGAGTTTATACAGAAAGAGAGGATGAAAGAGGCATTTTATAATGTATAAAAATAGGACAAACCGTGTGTCTTTTCTGCATTATTCTTTAGAGCAGTGGTTCTACAACTGTAACACCTTAATCCCAAATCTAATTAATAGTGGAGATTTCAGGCACTGTGTCAGGCTGGTGGGGAAGATATTTGAGCAGGGGCTCATTTTCTGTTATTGTTTAAAGGATCCTTGGGACGCCTGGGTGGCTCAGTTGGTTGGGCGTCTGCCTGTGGCTCAGGTCATGATCCCGGAGTCCTGGGATCGAGTCCCACATTGGGCTCCCGGCTCAGTGGGGAGCCTGCTTCTCCCTCTGACCCTCTCCCCTCTCATGCTGTTTCTCTCTCTCTCAAATAAATAAGTAAATAAAATCTAAAAAAAAAAAATTAAAAGATCCTAAGGACGGCTGCCGGCTCTTGAGGAAGGCTGAAACTCCAACAAGCAAGTGGTCTTTCAAATCTGTCCTCCCCTCACCTTTCCCCCCACCCAAGAATACCTGGAGGTATAGAAAAGTGATTTTGATATAATTTTTTTCCTGTAAGATATATGAAATTTCAAAATATGGTTTATCTAATCATCACAATACAAAATGTTGACTAATTAAAAACTATTAATAGATACAGATTCTGAAATTTGTTACAGATTTTAGTTAAGACAGGTATATGGGTATAATTTGAAGAATATTGACTTACACTGAATGAAGTCCAAAGATCACCAAACACTATTGCAAGGAAGTTATAATTTTAAACATGTGTTTTGTTATTTGTTCCTAAAGCAGGGATCTTGACTTCATTTTGTTGAGAATAGTCTCCAAATAATATTTTAAATGCATGAAATACAGAGAATTATAAAGAGAACCGATACCTTGCAATACAGTTACCAAAGTATTAAAAAAATAAATGTATGATATGGCATATGCATACTCCTTTATTAGTGCATTAAATATCAGGATCTAGTAGTAAAGTCAGTTATGTCCACAATTTTGAGGTAGTGATGAGCATGTCTGATACCTCTTGGTAACAAAGTCACAGGCACTGTTGATACTATTACAGTTTGTTGTCTCCATTCATAATTAAAGGAAATGCTAAATTTCAGTCACAGGATTTTGAAAATAGAGATATAATTTTTTTTTCTCATTCAAGTTCAAGATTCTCTAAAATCCAGCCATGGTCCTCTTCAAGGGCCAATAGACTTCAGATTAAAACCCACTACAGTTCTTGTAAGGTAACATTTACTGCGCTAATGGCCTGCCTTTAGCTTGTTCCACAACACAAGTGTAAGCCCCTCCCACTAAGGCCCATGGAGGCCATCTTGGAAACACTGCTCTACCCAGTCTTCATCCCACAGTGGGGCAACAGTGTCCACTCACAGATGCTGACAACACATCTCCATGGCATATCAATCTCACCAATTGGAAATCTTTGGAAAGTTGAATCATTTCATCATAGCAATGAAGTAAAACAACATTGTTCACGTATATAGTTCCTTCTGGAATAACTGCTGAGCCTGGAAATTTCAAAATTCCCAACTCTTGATCAGAAGCTCTGACAGAATAGTCTTTTTGGCTGTTGGGTTTCTGAAAGAGGAAAAAAAAAAGACCTTTTCTGAGTAGAAATTTCTTTTACTCAAAAATTTTTTTTTTTTTTTTTTTTTTTTAAGAGTGAGAGAGGGAGAGGGAGACACAGGATGGGCAGAGGGAAAGGGAAATAGAGAATCCCAAGCAGGCTCCACATCCAGTGTGGAGCTGGACACCAGACTCGATCCCACAATCCTGAGATCATGACCTGAGCCAAAATCAAGAGTTGAATGCTCAACTGACTGAGCTACCCAAGCACCCCTCAAAAAAATTTTTTAATTAATGTCATTAAGGAAACAAACAGAGTGGACTATCTCGAGAGGCGATGTAACATGGTACAAAGTGTTTCAGGGTCAAACAGATCTGGGTTCAAATTCCAGTCAAATATTTACTAAATAGGACCCTGAGTAAGTATTTAATCTCACTCAGCCTCAGTTGCCACAGAAATAAAAAGTAGATAGTAGCACATATCCCTGAGCGGCAGTGGTGGATGAAATGAAGCCACGAGATGCTGCACACACTCAGAAGGGTGCCTTAAACATAGGGCTCAGTAAAGCAAGTGCTGTTCTTCCTCTCTCTCCAAAACCATCATTCCTGCCACCTCCCTTTTTGGTAAGGTGACTCCTTCTAGAAACAGTACCATTGTCAATTTCCTCATCTGAGAAATGTTGTGCTCTGCTCTTAAGATTTTGTATGAAAACATTGATTTGAAAAGATATTTTTATAGAGCATGCCAACTCCCCAGTAAAGAATAAAGGCTAAGTTTCTGGCACAGAGAAACAATCCCAAATAGGAGAGGGGGAATCAGAGCAAGCAACTGTTAAAAAACAAAAAAGAGTCTGTTGGTGGTCCAGTAACAGAATCTCAAGGAGATAAATCAACACCAAACTAATAGGCTATTATTCTGCTTTTCATAGGAACAGTGCTATTGATTCAAATATCAAAGAATGCTGTGTAAATTGCTGTGTTTTTCTTCTTTTTTATTTTAGTCTGGCAAAATCGATTCTTTGAAACCTTGTGCACCTGAAACTAATGTAACATTGTATGGTAATTGTACTGGAACTTAAAAAACTAAATAACTAAATTTTTTTTAAATCCATTATATCATGAGTGGTGGGATCATTGTAACAGAAAGAACTTCTTGAAGAGATGAAAAGTGATAAGCATTGTCATCAGAGAGTTAATTTTTTTTAAAGAATTTTTTTTATTTATTCATTTGAGACAAAGAGAGAGAGAGAGAGCAGGAGCAGTGGGGAGAGGCAGAGAGAGAGGGAGAAGCAGACTCCCCACTGAGCAGGGGGCTCAACGTGGGGCTCGATGTGGGGCTCGACGTGGGGCTCGATGTGGGGCTCAATCTTAGGACCTGGAGATCATGACCCAAGCTGAAGGCAGATGCTTAAATATCTGAGCCACCCAGGCACCCCTTCATCAGAGAGTTAATTTTGACAATAAGGACACATTCCTTCCAGAGAAGCTTAGAAGCTTAGTTTCTTGAGCTATCTATTCTCCTTCCCTCAAAATGTGATCGCATATGTAATTTTCCCTATAGAAATGTTAATCTCAGGTGAAAATCTAGCTTAGGGATCCTGGAATTCCCACCAAGAGCCAAGGTGCTTGCCCTACAATGCTACCAAAGAAAGGATCACTTCTAGATTTTCAGAATGAGAGTTTCACTTTTAAAATCGTCTATATCTGCTGAGATGAAGTATTCGAGATATTGCTGTTGTTTTTTCCTATCGATTAATTTAGGCTTACTTATGTAAAACAAGTCAGTGAAATTGAGACATTTTAAATCAACATTCACTTATCTTTAGTTTGGCTTTTGATGATGTTAACAGCTGTTTCTAGGAGAGTTTAATATTTAGTTTACCCAGAATCTTATCAATCCACTAAAGAAAAATGACAAATGTTTTAATTGCATACTAAATTTCCACTGTCTCACCTTTAGTAGTAAATATATCCTGCCCACATATAGAAATGGATCGAAGATCAATGAAAGAAAGATCGAGATCGTTAATACCATGTAAGGGCCATTCTACTCCAGTTGGTAGGTGGTTACTTGTTGCCTTCCAACTTCTTAACCTTTCTATAGGCACTGAGGAATGCATGAGAAAGAAAATTCAACAAGAATATCACCCTAATTACCATTTATTGAATATTTATTACATGCCAGGCACTATTGCTCACATTGTACAGTCATTGATTTCTTATTCCTCCTCTGGGAGCTAAGTATTTCCATTTTGGACATAAGGACACTTAGATTCACAGAGTTGAGGGAATTTCCAAGCTCCCACAGCTGGTAAATGGCAGAGCTGGGTTTGAACCCATGCTCTTGGCCATGGAGCCTCATGTAACCTCTGCCCTGAAGAAATTTATACACGGTGGGGAATAAAACTCGTGCACACAGCCTGGTTGTGTAACCCACCTGGAAAACACTCAGAGGGCTGTCTGGAGGTACAGAAAATAAGTTGGCTATGAAATAAGCAGACCTGTTTATGGCTTGGCTTCCAGAATCATCTCAGCAGGATTTTAAAGCTCAAACGTCTCACATTCTACTGAGTCCCAGTCAGAGGTAACCTGAAGTCTATATTTGAATTGTACTAATTTATTGGAGGCAGCTTTTCCCATTTAGACCATAACAAATAGGCTTGAAAAACTTCAAAAGTGATGATGTTCCCCTTTGTATTCAAATTGACTTCTAAGGATATTCTAGGGAATCATTCAATAATAACTATTACAGCATCTTGATAAAAAGATAATAGTATATCCACTGGGTATCTTTTTGTGTGCCATGGATGAAAACTGAAGGCATAGAAAGGCTAATAACATTATCTAGGGTTTAACAGCAAGTCAAATGAAATTACAGGTGTGAAAGAGTTTTGCAGGAGTGAAGAGCACTATCCAAATAAGCATTATTAGGAAGAACGTTGGTACTCCACGATGTCTTGACTACCACACCCCAAGTACATTTTGCTGACTCTAACCTAGGACATCCTCTTCTAAGCCTGATTTTTAAACTTCATTCACTTGTTTAACAAACACTCATATGCTAGTTACTGCGCCTATGAACTGGGAACCAGAGGGTACAGTGGAAAACAGAGAGGAAGCAGCAGAGACCGGCTTTTCTAAGTGCTAGCAAAAATGTGAATTCAGCGCACCAGGAATTATATACTAAGGAACATGCTGAGCTGAGAAACACTGGTTTCAGTTTGCATATACCATGCATTCAGTAAACGGTACTGATTCACTGATGGGCTAAACCGAAGTCCCTGGGGCAGGTTGAGGGAACTAGCTAATTTAAAAAGATGCAAGATGAAATTGTGGCTATAAATCTCTGCTGGTTTTCTATAGCAAGATATCAAGGGGTATAAATAGTTTATAAAAAACATTTTTGCTAAATGGTTTCTTTGTAACTCTTTCCTGGCAAGCAATGTCTACACAGTTCATAGACACACAGGTTTGGAATCCAGTTTTTCCCTTTTAAGTATTTGAATGAGTTTTGTTTTGTTTTAAAGTGTGACCCACCCCTATGTCATCATCCAGCCAGCAATGTAGGATCATGTCTCTTGGAGCTTGAACTCATTGTGGAAAGGCTGGGCCTCTCCTCACAGCCACAAAGCCCATCCAAGCTCCAACATCTCCACCTTCAGGAAATCATGCAAAACTCGCCTCAGTACCCAGCCCTTTTTGGATATCAGACCAAACCGTACACCCTACAGCAACCTCCTCTGCAAGTCCTTTTTCCTTTTTCCACCCCCAACCACTCAGATCTCGCCCCATAAAAATAGCCTGATTCTTAAGGCCAGTCTCAAGCCATGTGCTTCCCCTAGACATCAGAAGATGATGGGAAGAAAGAGCATTCCACCCTCCTCCTCTGCTGAAGAGCCAGCCTCTTTTAAGGGTCTTTCCAGACCATGCAGCCGACACTCAAAACCTGATTTAGAGCCAGATCTCTAATTGCAATTCTGGAGGAAAAAAAATAGAGCAAAAATAAAGATTCGAGGATTCCACACGTTTCTCTGGCTGCATCAAAAATACTGTCTAGAGATTCAGAGAGTCGTGAAGTTAACAGTTGAACAATCTCAGAAGAGCTCAGGCCAGCACTGAGGTATTCCAACAATGCACATTTCTTTTTGTCCTTTAACCAGGGTCTACTGGCTTCAGCTTAAACCAGTGAGGGATTTAACCCTGACACTATCCACCAACATCAGAGAACAAGGACCACCTTAGTCATGGTCCCACTGCTTGTGGGGTCCTATATCTACCCCAGTGGTTATTCTAGACCAGGGCTGTCCAACAGAACAGCCTGTGATGATGGAACGGTTTATCACCGCTGTCCACTGCAGTAGCCCCTGAAAGCATGTGCCCCTTGGAGCATTTGAAAGGTGGCTATTGGGACTGAGCAATGGAATTTCTAGTTTTTTTTTTTCATATTAATTAATTTAAATCTCAGTAGCCACTCAAGAGTAGTGGTTACTGTCTTGGCTGACACGTCAATGCAAAGGCACAGACAGAATCAGGAGTTTCCCACAGGAAAGCCTGGAATGGTTTCCACCAGCTGCATCTGAAACACTTCTTTCTTAACCTTTTCTCTGCTTCCATATGCTAATCCTCTGATTTTCATTTTCCCACGATGACACACTTTATAAATGCACTCCCGCGCTACTAAAAACCAGTCTCAGCAGAGGTAGGCAAACATCACAGAAAGAATCTTGGGGTTCACAGTTAAAGTTTTTTCAGGAGTTACATTTTGTTTCCATGTTTACTATATTACCTAACACTTCATGACATAATTTGTCATTTGGCTCTGTTATTCAGGTAGAAAGATTTCTAGTAGCTCTACAGACCAGAGCCCTTCTAGAGGATACAGGTATAGCACTTACCTGTGGTTTCCTCCTTCAGTGAAGTTCCCAGAATCCCTCGTAGACCTGATGAATCAGAATGTGCAGAGGTGGATACCCCAAATCTTTACATTTGATAAGCTTTCCCGTGCCACAGTCTCCACACACTTGTACTTGGGTCAGACTTTGGGAAGTCCTGGCCTATGCAAAATTGGGCATGAAATTATCAACAGAGATGTCTTTCCCACTCTAGAGGTGTTGAGCAGAAGGGAATTTCAGTGGTATCATATAGATAGGAACCGTTGTGATTCCAGGGAAGAAAACCATCTTCAACTTAAACTCTTCTCAGGAAGAAGTTCTTTCTCCCCAAGGAATTTGGAATCCCCACCCTTCCATTGCGGTACGGCAGAAAATGCTGCATAGCCAACCAGGGAACACAGACAAATGCTCAGTGCCAAGGTTAGAAGGTGTGAGAAAGCAGGCTACCATCCTAAGCCGCCATTCCCAGGGTCTCAGGTAGAGTTGAAGGCCAACTCTACGTAAGAGATCAGGAGCATGGACAGGACAGAGTGAGAATGACACTGGCCCTCAGAAGACATCAGGAGAAGAGGAATTCCTCCCCCCACCCCCCACCTCTGCACTTTCACCAATTCTTTTGTGAGAAGGAACTAATAGTTCACATCAAAATCTTTTAGTGGTGATATTTCCAGTTTAGTTTCTGTATGGTAAAATGCACATTGTTTTAATTCCCTGGGTATAGGTCTAATCATTGACACGTCCATTTGTCATCTTCATAAAAACTACAAGTTGATGAACCTTGCAAAAGGGTGTGTGTGTGGCCACTAGGATTGAATGGGCCATGCTTAATTGTGCCATCAGGATCCTGGAGTATAGAGCAAACCAGGCAAGCAACTGCCCACATGGAACTGTGCCTTATGTAGGCTTGTTTCTATCAGGTCATTTAAAGGCATAATACTAAAATGTTGAGAATGAAATACCAAAAAATGGTGCCTTTATTTTTGAATATGTATTTTCCCTCCTTTCCATTATATTTCTATGCCAAAGACAAATATTTGCCCAAACTGTGCTGGCTCCATCTTTTCCCTCCTCTTCAAGAAATCTCTTGATGGTGGGAGCTTTCCAGCGTGGATAAGGAGAAAATGCCTAACACCAACCACATTGGGGGTGAGTAAGGGGATAAACAAACGGATTAGATGGGGCAGTGCAGAAAGCCATGTCAATTTGTTTTAGATTTTCCTTGGTGTGTAAGAATTGAGGCTGAAATCAATACATGTGTCATTTCCCTTGAATGTGGGGGGACTTTAGGGACTCAATCTCCCAATCCCATCAAGTGCTCTATAACTCAAGGACTTCCTCTTTATTCGTACACTAGAAATTTCTTGGGGTTTTCTGGAAGTGGGGACCGGAAACCCAAAAGGGCTTCCCTTTCACTGTGACTCTGACCTTTTGAAGAATGTGGCCACAGAAGAGAAGGAGACATGGGCACCATTCCCTCACTGACTGCACACTAACGTGCTCATAGTGATTCCGTGTGCTCTTGTTTTCTGCTGTTGAACATTTCTGTTCTTGCCATATTATATTTCTACGCCTCTGTTATTAGATGCATCTGCTCAGACAAGTTTGCTATCATTTATCTCACTTACAGTAACATCGAGAACACCATTAGTGTTGCTGAGAATTACCCTGGCTCCATGAAGATGTCTTAATAGTTTTGAAGGAAAGTCACCCAAATTACAGTGTATGGGGGAGAGAGTTCACACCAGTCTATAAATGTGAAGATCCTCGAGCATTGTGCTGCATTCTTTTTTATTCGTTTTCCCTGGAGTAGGTTAAACCTCTTGAATTAAGATCCATGCTCAGATGCCAATGGGAATGGAGTGTGTACAGAAACTGATACATTTACTTGAATGTGTTTATTGCTTAAGTATCATTTCTGCCTTCATCTCTTTCATTGCCTTTTCTAGCTTTCAGAAAAGAATCTGGTATTTACGATTATTTTGTCATTTCCCCCAAATGTGTACTAGGAGTCTGCTGGGAGACATAACAAGTTTTTTCTTTCTTTAGTTCTTTTAAGTTATTGCTCTGGTCAATTTGTAAAATAATGGTTCTGGAAGCTTTAGTTGGTTTCTGATTTTTTAAAAAACAATTAAGAGATGCTACATAATTGCCTTTAGTTCTGACAGTAAAAAGAACTTGGATTACTTTTTAGGATTCTAAATCCATGTACAGTCTGACACCAAAGCCATTCCCTCTTGAAAGTTGGAGGCAGGAGAGAATCATAGCCCATGATAGAATTATAAGCAGGGCTTCTGCCTCTGCCATGATTCTGCATGTGTGTGCCCCCTGCTGGCTCAGATTATGGTAACAGCTGTTGAGGAATTTATTTTAATACTCACTGTAACAGGCTCCTGGCAAGATGCTTGGTCATGGAGCGGGTAGCAGGGTGTGTGTGTGTGTGTGTGTGTGTGTGAGAGAGAGAGAGAGAGAGAGAGAGAGATTGATTTAGTCCAGCTTGCCCATTTCCATCAGCTCTTCCATTTTTAAAAAAATATGGGCAAGTGGCATTTCCTCAAACTTCTAGAGGGTGTTATACAGATACACATCCAAGATCCCCACTTCCACCACTTGCAGCTACATGACTGCTTCTAGATCGAAACTGTGGACCACCAACCCACTTATAATGCATTGAAATGCATCTGTTTAACTGTCTAGTTATATGTAATGGAAATGTTACCAAATGGTGACTCTGAAATTTCCATGTGCCTCCAAAATACAGCTCATTTTCCAAAGCAGCCATACTCTGGTAACAAGGCAGTTCCCTAAATATGAACATCCCACCTCTAAATAGTTGGCTGAAGCCCAAGCGGTGTTCATCTCTGGATTCCAACACTCCCGGGCACATTAGGAGCATGGAGGGACTGACCTGGGAGGCACACCCTGGAATGAGACATTGTTAGTATAAGTCAGTGCTCCAATGGGGCTAAGATCTCAGGCTGGCACAATAGGAGAATAGAATCTCCTTGGATTGATGCAGAAAAAACATGGTGTCTGGTACTTGGCCAGGGTGGGCTCCAGTGAAGGAGCAGTGCCTGGTCCAGTGGCGGGAAGGACCTGGGCTGTGGTGGCCTTCCATGTCTCCACCATGGCCGCACCCTGTCTGTGCTACCGCTATGTCTCCCACATCCTAATAAAAGTCTCACAACTGCCCTCCCCATTTCCATTTGTCCTCCTGCAACCTATAATTCCACTCTGAGTCAAAGTGACCAAACTGATCATGTCATTTTTTGGATTAAAGCTTTTCAGAGGTTTCCAGTGTTTTTAGAATAAAGACTAAAATCCCCAACCCATAGCTTACAAGGCTCATATCACAGTGGAGCCTCATACTGATCTTTCCAATCAACCTCAAATCTAAAGAGTCTTCTCCATTTGCCTTGCTTATTTTGTGAGTGCATCTAACATCAGATTCTAAGCTCCATAAGGGCAGGGTCAGAACTAGTCACTGTACCCACAGTGCCTACCTTATTGATAACCTACCTCAAGTAGGTTATCAATAATTATAACTACTTACTGTATAAATAAAAGAATAACTCAGGTGGTGGCATGCATAGCTTCAGCAGCATGGAGGCAGTACCAAGAACAAGTAGGCACCAACCCCGTTGGGACTCACACACAGGGAAGAGCTATCTTGGCAGGAACATTGGTGACAGGAGCCAGCCTTCTCTTATGGCTTTACTGGCAGCAAAATAATCAGCCACAGACATCACCAAGTGGGGTCAGAGCAGGGATGAAGGAAGATGGGGGACACCATGCTTTAACTGGGAGAACTTGACGGTAAGCAGAGCTGAGACACCTCCTGGCCATGTGTTGAGAAATGTTGGGAGGAATGGAATTCCAGAAATCTCCCTGGCAAGGGCTAGAGTTCCAAGAAATATGCGTTCTTTTCTCATTATCGCTTGCCAAGATTTTAGGAGTAGGCATATATCAAGTTACCAAGCATCAGGTATCTTTCTGGTACTAGAACATAGGGAGAGGAGTATAGCAGTTCAGAGAAGGAACAACAAAGACTCAATGAGCTTCAAGGATTTCAGTCAATGTCAATCAATGGGGTCCTACCCCAAAAGGCTGCTCCAAGTCACTGAGATGTTGTCTCATCTGACTGCACTTCCTCTAGCACATATCAGAGGCGTAAAAATGCTCATAACTTCAAAATGTTGTTTAACTGTATCTCAATCCTCTTTATAAACCTGTGTTTCTGGGATATTATAGTGTCTTTTAAATGTTTTTTCTTAGATACCCTTTGTCATTTATGTGTCACATCACCTTGAGGGAGAGGGATATCTTTGGTTCCTCTCACATATTTCATGGCAGCTGCGGTTAAGTCATTTGAGCCTTTAGCAACCTTGTAAGAGTCAAGTTTACAACATTATGTCACATTAAACTTGTTCAGATTTCCTAGAGAGTATAGTAAGATTCTCTATGACATAATCAGAGACAACAGAAAGAGACCGAACTGGGTTCCTCCAACTGGTTTGCTCCAAACATCACCATATAGACACTAGAAAATACCATCTTACTGCCCCCTGCCCTTCCCTATGTGATCCTTGGTGAATGACATCTGCTGGAGCTTTTCTTTCCTCTCCTTGGCAAGAATGACAGCCTCTGTGGCACCTCCTGTATCATCCAGAGCTTCTTAAGAAGGGAAGCCACCCTCCTACCCTGCTTCCAACTCCAGGGATATTCCAACATAGCATGAGTCCTTACGTGTGTTCTGGGCACCAAAGGTCCAGTTAACCCCACCCAGAGAAAACTCCAGATGACCATGAAGTTCTAATCTCTTGCACCAATCTAACCAAATTATTTAAGAGAAAAACAGAAAGTGAATCAAAAGATGAGCAATGTGAAGGTCTTTCCAAGCCTAGGAAGGAGGGTTCAGGATACTCTAAAGTGTCATATTGCTATTATTTCTTTTAAAATGTACCCCCTGTAAAACATAGATAATAATAATAATTTATAAACATTATAAATGTTTTTATATGTAAATATATATGTACTTATACATATATATAAGTATAGATATTTTATACATATATAAAGTGATTTATAAACATTATAAATATTCCCTTAGAACATCAAGCTCAACATGTCAAGACACTTTTCATTACGTTCTCCTTCCAGACATGCAGTCTACCCTCAACTGTCTGATTTCGGTCAGTGGCGTGACCCATGTCTCAACAAGAAGGTTGGAAGTTACTTTGATTTTTTTCTTGCCTCCTTCATTCCATTGGTCCTGCTCCTCCACATCTCACTCACATCCACCTTCTCTTTTTCATTCCCACTGCCACCTCCTGGGACTGCATTAAAAATACATCCCAACAGATCTTTCTGAAGTTAGTTCTTCCTTCTCACAATGTGTCTGCATAAAACCATCAGATTAATTTAGTGTAGCTCCTCTATGGTTTGGTCAGGTCACCTGCTCATAAACTTTCTATAGCACCTCATTGTTGACTTAATAAACTTTCTAATCCTTTTGCAGATTAGGATTGCAAGGCTGTCGGCAGGCTGGTCACAACCTGTCTTTCTAATCCCTATATTCAAAACAAATCTCATTACTTCCCATTTATATGCCTTTCCCTTTGCAGTCCTATCTCCCTCAGATGGTAGACTCCATGTTGTAACTGAGAGCACTTATGGTTGAACACCTCTAGATACCTTTGGGCAGGGGGTTCCTTAAGTTTTACTAAAGTAACTGTTCCTCCAAACAACTCCCCTATTGTCCCAGGATGGATTTCTTGCTTTCTTTGGCATTCTCCAAACTCCTCAGTGGTATCATCTGATGGTCTTTGTGTACCTGCCTCTCTTCTTAGAGGGGAATCACCTTCACAATTAGAGGCCACATTTTTATATGTTTCCGCCACCACCACCCATAGCATCTTACTCAGGAAGCACTCATCGTTTTATTAATGGTTTGCTGAAGGGAAGAATAGTCAGTAGGTGATGTTGTCTGGCTTGAGTGTCTTCCTTTCTCCCAAGAGCAAACAAAAGGGCACACGTACAAATGGCATGACATCCACACAACAGCAGATACACATCTCCATCCACAAACGCCCTTAGGCACTGAACCAGAATGACCTTATTGGGAAATTGAAAAATACATGTTTCTTTTCTCATTTTTCCCCAACTAAGAAGCTAAGTGGCAAAGGCCAAGGAAAAGAACAAGTGGTTTTCTAAGCTCATGAAGAAGAAGACTTGTAGATTGCTAGGCTCAGAGCCAACAGGAAACTCAGGTGGGAAAAACATTGACTACCTTCATGTAAGAATTATTCCCCCTATTTCAGAAAGCTTTTATTCAAAATGGCTCTTGTGGACATTATCCTGCTTTTATTTCAAACAAACACATGGCTTTTATTCCCTTTGGCTAAACAAACAAACAAACAAACAAACAAACAAACAAAACTGATAATATGAACCGGAAACAATAATTCGGAGCAGATATTTTTCCAGCAGGAAATCTTTTTTCCTAACATTAAGTCCATTGGGAAAAAATTTGGTGTATATAGTATCCTTTACCTTGACTAGTAGTTCCCATATCTGCTGCTATTAACATTGATTTTCAAGAATTTTTTCACCAACTGGAGGACAGTTAGCTAGGATTTGACAGAACCTTATTTTAAATATGGTGCTTGAATCCACAGCCACTCTTTCTTCATAAAGGTGATGATTCCACCATCCTGTCCTGTAATGTCTAGGCTGCACACCTGGAAGGAGCCACCTGCTCCTGGGATGTCAAGAACCCACCTGGAAGAGTCAGCAGTGATATAGCAGCTGTTCTTGTGGATGAATCATCTCTGCCTGCCTCCCAGCCCCTCCTGATCTGAAGGATTGATGGACATTTCGATCAAACCCAAGGAAATGAGTTTTCACTCTCTCCCCATCTTTCACTTCCTCCCTGGGTTTTCCTGCAATAGAAATCTCAACTAGGATTTCTACTAATTTAAATACTCTCAAGACAAGATGAAAACTCAGAGATTTCTTAGTTCATTTCTTGCCCCTTGGTCCAACTGCTCTTAATCCATCTGGCAGGTGGTTCTATGGACAGCTATGAAATATCTGCACAGAACCAACTGTAACTTTCCCCTATGGTCTTTTTGGTCTTATTTCTATAGTCTATTTTGTCTTATTTCTCTTTTAAAAAAGATTTTATTTATTTGTTTTTGTGAGAGAGAGAGAGCGTGCAAACCTACAAGTAGGGGAAGGGGCAGAGGGAGAAGCAGACTCCCTGCTGAGCAGGGAGCGCAATGTGGGGCTCCATCCCAGGACCCTGGGATCATGACCTGAGCCAAAGGCAGACGCTTAACTGACTGAGTCACCCAGGTGCCCTTTTTTGTCTTATTTCTGATCCAAGGCCTTATTAAAACTTGTTATTTGCTTGTTTGACTATTTTCATCTTCTGGCACTTAAGTCCCATGAAAGCAGGCCTTTCTCTCAGCCACCGCTGTGTCCCCAGCACTTAGAACAGTGTTGGGCACACAGTAGGTGCTTAATCAATACTTGCTGACCAATTGTCAAAGAATGAAGCATCAGCAATTTTCCCGATATTTTCACACAAGATAGAGAACTATGCAAAATGATGGAGCTAAGTACAAAATGGATCTCTCTATCTATCCATCCATCTACCAATCTAGAAACAGGCAAGCAGAATATGAGGAAAGTTGAAACAGGTCCGTGCCAGCTATGAGCACTAAGCAAAGTCAATCTACAAAAAAGAAACCCCCTAACCAGACACAGCCTTGAGACCAGGGTTTTTCCAACTTTTATATGCACTGGAATCCCCTGGGGATCTTGTTAAGAATACAGATTCTGATTTAGGATGTGTTGTGGGGAGTGCCCCAAATTTTGCATTTCTGTCAAGGTCACGGAGGATGCCAGTGCTACTGGTCCGTGAACCACATTTTGAGTAGTGAGGCTGTAGATAACCAAACGATGTTTAAAATAACTGAATCTCTTATTATGTCTTGAGAACAGAACACTGACCAGAAAACAAAGTTGTTTGTTTTTCCTTTTCTTTCTTTCTTTTTTCTTGCCAGACATCCTAACTCCAGAAAATACACTAACATATAATCACAACAGAAATTATTCCAAATACAGAAATAAGCAGCTTGGTAGTTGTCAGGCTGCTTAATACACTGGGAAAAAATAGGGTTTGAAAAATTATATGGAAGCAATTTCATGCCCATTAGATGTTTTAACCTGCTTCTTTATGACTGTTGATGTAAAACAAATATACTCAGATTGATCCAGAAGGGAATCTTGAGTCTTCATACATATTATTTCATTGCTTCACAGATGTTTGGAAGAAGAAGAAGAAAGTGATTCATAACAGGAAGAGTGACTGTCCTTCAAATCCACTCGACACAGAGATTTTCCAGTTCCTTTGCTGGTTCAGCCCACGTACCATTTTGCCTCTTTGTGGGGAAATATAAGATGTGTTCTTCCTTTAAGCTATTTACTATGACTAAAATGATACTCGGCCCTCCAGATGTTTATGTAACAGAGAGCTAAAGAGAGAGAGACAAAAGGAGAACAGTTCTGCATCAGAGACACTGAGAGCTCCATTCATTGGGAAAGACCCGCTGACTTCCACGTTCAGCCCTGCTATTTATTCTAAAGTCACCCGGACTGTGGAGGACTGCTGACCCAGTGCTGGATGATCCTGGCCAAAGATATCAGAACAGAAGGGTGTGAGTGCCTCTGGTACCCCCTGGGGTGTTTATGCCTTGTGAGGCCACAGAAGGGACACTTGAGTGTGAGGTTGCTCAAGGCTACGGCTTACTTTGGAGCCTGATCCCTCTGATGGCCATGGCCCTATCTCCTTCCCTTGCCCAGCCCCCTTTTCTGAAGCACAGGGATCTTCAATCTCCTAGTGTCTTGAACACTCAGACAGAGGCGCCAGAAAGACAAACACAAATATAAAACTTCTTCTGGCTTCCCTCTCTGGAGCCCTCTGTTCAAGGCAAAGGAAGTTGTTTTGTCAAAGCTCACCTATCAGTTTGCCCATCTGGCAGGTGGAAATTAAACATGGATGAACATTTTCTGAGAAAATGAAAGTAGACTCCAATCCTTCTCTTGATAAACACAGCCCACTGTTGGACATGGGGTTATTGTTCTCCATCTTCTGGCCACCAGCATCCAAACTGCTCCACACACACACACACACACACTCACACCTCTGCACACACTCACCATTGTACACACACATTTCTGCCCACACTCATATACTCACACCCCTGCACACACTTATCTTTGCCCACACTCACACACCCCTGCATACACACACATACACATACATTTTTCCACACACTCACAACCCTGCACACACATCTGCATACACCCACACACACCCTTATACACACGTTCCCTTACACACACTCTCACTTCCACTCCCTGGGCACACACATAGACTTTCAAATCCACGCTTTTAAACCCAAAAATATCCAACCAAGTGCCCCAGCACAAAAATGCTCCACCTGGTACCCCACTTCTCTCTGTTGTTTTCATATTTAGCACCACACAGTAGGCCGTCCCAGGATGGAAACTTTAAAGTCCTAAGAAAATTTTTCACCAACTTCATAGTTCTGCAACCCTTAAGCTACTTTGGGGTCTGTTTGCCCTCAATAGTCTTGCCCCACCTCAAGCTCAAGTTCACCTACTTGCACCCACATCTCTTCCTCCTGTGCCCACCTCCTTTTGGGTAACTTTTGCATTAAGGGAACATTCTCTCCCTCTTGCTCTTTCAGTGGACTGGCATCCTGTCTCTACAGCTGTCCCCAGTGCTGACCCCCTGCCTGGGTGTCTGAATAGTGCCTGCCTGCATGGCCTGCTTCTGTGTGCACATCAGTCCCCATCATCTGGGCCCACAGTCACCCCTTGATGAATGTCCCCCAACCCCACTTGTTGCCTAGCACCGAATTTTACCAGCCAGATGGGCTTCCTATCATTGGCCATCCTGGGTCTGTCACTACCCTTCAGCACATGGGCCACCAGATTCCATCTCCCGGACCACCCCAACCCCCCATTCCTGCATCCATCTACGTCAGGAGATAAAATTCTTAGATAAATAACAGTAAGAGAACCCATTCTAACAACCTGCTCAGTATAATAACACTGCTGTATTATTTGAACCAAGGGACACTACCTACTAAGAAATGGATCACAAAAGCTGCCCCTCCAACTCCTTTTGTAATCTGTAATTCTTTTCCTGATGTTCCATTACAACAGAGCTCAGAGGTTTCACAGGACAGAGTGGCTGTTACAAAAAGCACATGAGGCATTCGAAGGAAATAAAAAGAACTTCTTTAAGCAAATCAAAACATTTTGTCAGCCCAATAATGTTCAAAGTAGCAACACCAAATACTAAGATGATGTCACATCACCAAATAGAAACTAGCCACTAAAAGTAAACTTTTAACTGAAGAAAAGTATATACATATGTATTTACAAAATAGAAAAACCAAGCTAGCAATAGTTTCTTCTAGAAGATATTTGGTTTGTTGACCTGTTTCCGTGAATCTGAGCTGTTTTCTGAAGGCGGATTGTCTGAAGATGCTAAATAATCCTTCTGAATCCACACTTTGGCTTTTTACCATGAAAATGACAAATTCAGGTTCCTGGCAGGACAGGCAAGTGTTTATTTTTTTAATTTTTTTAAAATTTAATTTAATTTTATTATGTTATATTAGTCACCATACAATACATCATTTGTTTTTGATGTGGTGATCCACGATTCATTGTTTTCATATAACACCCAGTGTTCCATGCAGCACATGCCGTCCTTAATACCTATCACTGGGCCAACCCATCCCCCCACCCCTCTCCCCTCCAAAACCCTCAGTCTGTTTCTCGGAGTCCATAGTCTCTCATGGTGCATCTCTCCCTCCGATTTCCCCCCCTTCATTTTTCCCTTCCTTCTCCTGATGTCCTCCATGTTATTCCTTATGTTCCACAAATAAGTGAAACCATATGATAATTGACTTTCTCTGCTTGACTAAACTGGCTGTCTGTTTTTTCTTGCCTTATTTAATGGAGACACAAAATGAAAGTCTTTTCTGCTCTCTTTCTAGCTTCATAGGGCATATGACCTTGAACTTGCACAAAGCATCTGAAGACTGAAGCACCAAGTCATTGAACAGAAGCTCCATACCTCAATCTCCCACTCAAGAAGCTACTCAGAAACACTCCACTTGTTTCTGGGGGAGCCTACATGCTGGTACAAGCTGCCAGTGTGGAGAGAGGATGTCTCAAGTTATCTTTTTTACAAACCTACAGAATATGCCATGTTGGGGCAGGATGTTTTCTTGCATTTATAAGAACAATTCTTTCTTCTCCTCCTCCTTCGTCTAGCAGTGGTTCCTAATTTTTTGTCTGTCATGGATTCATTTTGATAACCTCCTAAAGTTTGGAGCTCTCTCCCTAGAGACCATGCCTGGAATACACATGCAGAGCATGTTGCAGGCTCCATGATGCCCAATCTTGGATCTCACAAGCCCCAGGTGAAGAGCCCCTGCTCTTTGTCATAACTGTTGGGAGATAGGGTACTTCTATCAACCTGGTCAAGGGAAGATGCCTAGAGACAGCATATAGGCCACATTACCCTGCAAATTTCACCCTACCGGTTGTGATAGAGACCTTCTCAGATCAAAGATGGTACTTCCGGATTAAAGGGGGAAATGCAAACTTGATTATGGGGTGGCTATCTGGAGCAAGAAAGAATTTCAAACAGGAAGGAAACCTCTTAGAACCCTTCACAATTTCATTGTCTAGGACACTGCTTTTTCTTTTTCTTTGTCTTTGTGAACATACATGACACCATTTGTCTGGATGCTTCCTGCATTATACAACACCTCTGCCTGCCTCGGTTCATGGCAGCCTATTCTCAGCCTGTGTAATTGTTTTGCCGATACATTTGGGCATGCGGGTCATTCTTTCCAACACAGCAAATGAACAACTCCAGTTGTGAAACAAATGAACACACACACAAACCAATAATGTTACAAACACAACTTGAAAATCAAATATCCCTCAAGGGATGCTTTTGGGAGGATGAGAGTTCTTGGAACTTTTCTGTAAAATACACCACAGTGATGGCTTTCTGTATGCTCTCCCTTGGCCCTCTCAGAAGCTCACTTGTGGAGCGTGGAGGATCCCAGTGTGAAGAGTGAGGAGCTTTCCCAGCTGGGGAGGGGCCCCCCAGGGGAAGCAGTAGCTGCCAGGCTGCAGGGGGCAGGGGTCAAGAGGGGGCGTGAAGGAGTTGGCAGGGGAAAGTATTAATGACTGTAATCATATCGGCCACTTAGTGAGTGTCCACTGTGGGCAGGCCTGCCACTCCTTCTAAAAGCTCTGTGCAGGTCAAGGAAGGGCATGGGGTGGGGCAGAGGACGGTGAGAAGCAGAGGAAGCACACGGAAGAGTGTTGTCCTGCAGCTCCCCCTCCTGACCTCTCGTGGGGAAAAGGAGAACTTTCAGGTATCTTCACACTGGGGAACCGGAAGCCGGCCAAAGGCCTCCAGAGCCCCACCAAGCAGGCACTGTGTCATAAGCCAGAGGATGCCAGAACATTTTTGCAGTTTGGGAAAGTAGATTCTGACCAGTTCCGTGATATCTTTGAAATGTCACAATCAGAAGTCTAAAACCTTGTTAAATTTCAGACTTCATGCTGCTGGAATATTATCTTAATACTTTACTGTCAAATCCTGTGAGGTCTGGGAGTATAATAAGGAAGTGACAACCAAACATGGGGAGTGCTAAGGCCAGCCTTGCTTTGGGGGAGCCACTTAGCCAACCGGGAAGAAGAGCACATGCGCGTCCCCACACAACACAGCGTCACTGGGGATGTGCCTGTACCTTTCCATCCAAAGTCCAGGGGCCCCGGGATTCCTCACACTCCATGTGGCCTGGAAACCTTGGTAAAATGATCCAAATACCAGTAGATGATGTTTTCTTCTGGTGGGAAGGAAGCTCAAGAGATACTATGTTTAAACATGTATTTAAATGCACAACAGGGGCACCTGGGTGGCTCAGCCCGTTAAGCGTCTGCCGGCTGCCTTCGGCTCACGTGGGATCAAGCCCCACATCAGGCTCCTTGCTCAACGGGGAGTCTGCTTCTCCCTCTGCCTGCCGCTCCCCCTGCTTGTACTCTCTCTCTGTCAAATAAATAAATAAAATCTTAAAAAAATATAAATGCACAGCAAATGCTCCATTGAATCAAGATAAAACACTTGAAAGAGAATCCCATAAAATGGCAGAGGACGGAGGCACATTTCTGTTCATCGTAAGCCAGAAATGAAATATGATTTTTTCAATCTTTAATGTGCAAAATGTACATGAAATGTAAGCTGTAACACACACATCCTCGCAGTCTTCTGAATCCTCCATTCCATTAGGAAACATCCCGTCCCTTCCCTCCCCTAACACATGACACTGAGTGGGGTGTAAGTGTGCATGCTCCTTAGCTGATGACTTGGCAGTTTCCAAGGAATGTATTTTCCTCCCCAGGTAGAGTAAGCTGCTCAGACATAGGTGATCTCTTTTGTCTTTTCTTACAGCTTTAGCAGCATCAGGCATTGTCTTTCATCTGTTGTAATATACTTTCCTCTATAGTAATACATTCTTGTAAGACTTGTTTTATTCAAAGGCCACAGCGTTCCAGATGTGGCACTTCGTACACTATACCCTTCCTGCCAGTGAGTTCAAAGGGGGAAAAAAATGAAAGTTTGGGACTATGGACCCTGCCAGGGTTATGCATTTCCCTTTCACTCAAGGGAGATGAGTCTGGAATCAGGAAAGCAGAGCTCCATTCTCAGGTCTAGCCTTTACATGTCATGGGATCTTAAGCTTCAGCTTCCCCATCTGCAAGATGGAAATTTTGGTCACTGTCCTATGTACCTCTGTGCATAAGTAATCTCATGTGAAGAGTGCTCTGTGTATCATGACACTGCTCCAGTAGAAATACTGGAGAGAAGCGTGTTATCCTATGGGTATAGTTCATCAGGGCAATGTGCTCAGGCATCATCCAATGTTTATTTACCAAGAAGAATGGAGTGCCCTGAGCTTTCACAGCCTTATAGATTTGAATGAGGTGTTATCTACCTTGTATGTCATGGCCTCTTAGTGTGGTAAAGTGATTTTAGGTCCTGAAAAGGAATCACTGAAACCCAGAGAGGAGACGGCAAAGTGCCAACTGGAAGGTGGGGGTCAGTGTCTGGACTGCAGGCAGAGAGCAATCAGGCAGAACTGGACTTTCACCCAGGAAGGACTTGGACATGAAGCTGGAATTTAGGTCTATTCCCAAGATTGGATCAACAGCAAGAAAGGAGACCCAGGCAGGGGACAGTGCAGGTGCCCTGAATCTATCACTTAGAGGTTCTTGTCTCTGAGTTTAACTGGAATTGATGTGGCTTTGAAGGCCAGGGTCCGAAGGGGGTGGGTAACTTAAAGACAGAGCTCAGGTTATTAAGGCAGGTAGTATACTGCCTCCCATAGGGTTTGGTCTGGGACCTAAGGCAGGCCTGGGTAGGTTGAGAGGTAGATTTATTTAAAAAGCTTGAGACAGATTTCTGACAAGTGATGTTAACAAGGAATGGTCTACTAGAAACTTCCAAACGACGGTTAATTCCCAAGAGGATGCAATGATTTAAAGATCACTAGACCACAGAAACTGAACTGTAGCCTTATATTGTAAAATCTTTGATTTTGAGCTCCCAGCAAGTTAAAGATGTTATCACTGGCAAGGAAAACATATTCGTTTATTTCACTTGCATATGAATGTACTTGTGCCAATTAAAGTTAGTTTTATAGCTAGTGGTATGGAGAGGACTGTATACCCATCAACTGGAGCTATTCCCCATAGCAAGGTTCTGGGTAAAGAAATTTCTTGCCAGAACTGGTCAGCCACTTCATTCTTCTGCTGCTTAACAAAGCATCCCTAACTTAGTGGAGACCAGAGCAATGGCGGGGGGCGGATACCTGAACCAACAATCCCATGTCCTCCAGCAGGTTACCTCAGGCTTGTTCATGCAGAGGTAAGGTAGGATTCTAAGATGCATAAAGGAGGCATGCAAGACTCCTTGAGATCACACCATTGCTCTGCCACATTTTATGGGCCAAAGCAAGTCACAAGAGTAGTCGGAGTCAAGGGGTGGGAAAATAGACTCTGCTTTTTGGTGGGAGGAGCAACAGAGTCACATTGAAAGAGGCATAGATACAGGCAGCAATTTACCAGAGCCTCAACCCCCAATGTATCCCAAGCTCTGGTTCAGACTTTGGGCCCTGCTCTTACCCTGTAATGAAGAGCTTGACCTTAATCCCCAGAAGGCATCTCTCCTACCTTCCCGAGTCTTCCAGGAGTTGGGTTGGAACCTTCTGGCTCAATTGACCTTCTTGTGGCATTCACTGGGTCACCGGCCTCTGCAGGAGGACTTCCAGCTCTCTGGAGGTTTTATTCTCCTGGAAGAGGAAACCATGGACTGGAGGGGCCATATATTTCCCCAATGCCACAGGAGTGGTCAGTACTGATGGGACCAGCCTCACAGCCCAGTGCCCTCTCTCTGCCCTCTGCTGTGTTGTCTTGTGTAAAAACTTCGTGCCTGAGTGTAAGATAATATGGAAAGTGCCTATCTGTCCCAAGGTCTGTCTGTGCCTTCAGGAAATCATTTTGGGAGGAAAAAATGATAGGATATGCTAGTTAATTTTATGTGTCAACGTGGCTGGGCCACAGTACACAGATATTTGGTCAAACATTATTCTGGCTGTTTCTCAGAATGCATTTTTGGGGGGCGCCTGGGTGGCTCAGTTGTTAAGCGTCTGCCTTTGGCTCAGATCATGATCCCAGGGTCCTGGGATCGAGCCCCGTGTCGGGCTCCCTGCTCCGCGGGAAGCCTGCTTCTCCCTCTCCCACTCCCCCTGCTTGTGTTCCTTCTCTCGCTGTGTCTCTCTCTGTCAAATAAATAAATAAAATCTTTAAAAAAAAAAAAGAATGTATTTTTGGGATGAGATTTACATATAAATCAGTGGACTTTGAGTCAAGAACATTGTCCTCCATAATGTGGGTGGGCCTCATCTAATCAACTGAGGGTTTTAAAAGAATAAAACTCACCTCCCCAGAAAAAGAGGATTCTGCCAGCAAACTACCTTTGGACTAAATTGCAACTCTTCCCTGGGTCTCCATACTGGCCTGCACACCAGATTTTAGACATTCCAGTCTCCATAATGATGTGAGTTTATTTCTTAAAATCTCTCTCTCTCCACACACACACACACACACACACACACACACCATTGGTTCTATTTCTCTGGAGAACCCTGAGACAGGGATGAAAACACTTGGTGAAAGAACAAGCTCCATCATAACACCCCAGATTCTGAATTAAACAAGAAGTTTAACAACTGGATCTAAAAACTGGATGAACAAGCTCCACCATAACACCCCAGATTCTGAATTAAACAAGAAGTTTAACAACTGGATCTACATTTCTAGTATCCTGGGCGAAATACTACTTTTTTAGTAGGTTAGTGGGAGAAGAAACAAAAAATGTGCACAAGCAAGGAAGAAGAGCAGAAGAAAACATTTGTAAATTCTATTCTCATATATTATTCCAGTTCAATAACTGAAGTGAGTTGAAGCTAAGGGACCACATTTTACATTGATAGTCATGCTGATATGACCTATTTATACTTTCATTTTTATTTCCATGACTTTGTTTGTTACTTTATTACCAGAATGATTGTTTAAATAGGATTTCTTATGACATTTTCCCTGAAGGACTCAGTCTTTTTTTTTAATTTTTTATTGTTATGTTAATCACCATACATTACATCATTAGTTCTTGATGTAGTGTTCCATGATTCATTGTTTGTGCATAACACCCAGTGCTCCACGCAGAATGTGCCCTCTTTAATACCCATCACCAGGCTAACCCATCCCCCCATCCCCCTCCCCTCTAGAACCCTCAGTTTGTTTTTCAGAGTCCATCGTCTCTAATGGTTCGTCTCCCCCTCCGACTTACTCCCCTTCATTCTTCCCCTCCTGCTATCTTCTTCTTTTTCTTTTTTCTTAACATATGTTGCATTATTTGTTTCAGAAGTACAGATCTGTGATTCGACAGTCTTGCACAATTCACAGAGCTCACCATAGCACATACCCTCTCCAATGTCTATCACCCAGCCACCCCATCCCTCCCACCCCCCACCACTCCAGCAACACTCAGTTTGTTTCCTGAGATTAAGAATTCCTCATATCAGTGAGGTCATATAATACATGTCTTTCTCTGATTGACTTATTTCACTCAGCATAACACCCTCCAGTTCCAAGGGACTCAGTCTTTTACTTACATCTAAGTCAGGTGTTTTGCCAAGAACAGGGAGTCGAAGAAGAATATTTTAAAAAATAAGATGACCTTATTTTCATGTAAACCATCTGGGAATCCAAGATTTAGAAACAAAAATTTAAAAAACAATAAAAAACAAAAAACAATAATGTAAACTGCCTTTACGTTGAAGATTTTTTTTCCCCATTGGGTTGTAATACGATTTCCATAAAACTTTGAGCTGAAGCAAAGAACAAGGGAGGGAGGGGGGAAGAAGCCAGAATGAGCCAAAAGCAGAACCCACCAGGTTTAACCCAATGAGCTACCTAAGTCCAGTGAAGTGAAGGAACTCGGGGAGGCCACCCTGGTGACCTCAGGCCTTCTGAGCCGGGCATCTCCACTAGCTGCTCTGCGGGGTGGCCCTTTCCAGCCCCTAGAGCCTTGTGCATAACATGACTCTCGAACCCCTTATCAGAAGGCCTTCTGCATGGATGACTAAAAGTCCTTTTAATTCAAAAGCTCTCCAGAAGTAATAAACCTGGAGTATCTTACCCCAAAAGCCTAATGGCTGGAAAGGAGATATGTTTATTTTCTGGTCCACACTGCCACCTGCTGGTTCAGCCATCTCTCTACATTAGACATCTGCTGTTTCCTTCCTGTGGATCCAGTCATTTATACCTTCCTGGAGAATTCATGTATTAGAAGTGTTACCTTACCATATTTCCAATAACATTAAGGGAAGCACTTGATAAGCCAATCCATGGAACTCAAGTTACTGACATTGACTGTGGACATGAAGCAAAATAAGAGTCAAGAAGCTAAAAATATAAATAGGTGACTCTGCACATCCCAAGTCTCATTTGGATAATTAATACCTACACTTGTTGGTTGTGTGATTGCCCAGTAATTATAGTTTAAGTTAAACAGGTAAATCTGATGGGTACGTATTTGTTTGTGGACGGGGTTAACAACACCTGCTGATGAAGCATCTTCTCGTCATTCCTTTGGAACTCCATGGTAATTAGTGGGCTGTTAAGGGGTTTTTATATATGCAAATATATCTTTAACACGGAAATATCTCTGGATGACAGACAACAGGTTCAGGAGAAGCAGCGGTTTTTCATTAGCACGGACTACTTCAGGGACATCAGTTAATACGGGTAGCCAGGAAACTGTCAACTTCTGTTTGGAAAGCCATTACAGAGGGTTTTTGAATAATTTGCTTATTTAGCTGTCAAATACATAATGAATTTGCAAAGTCCTTCAGAGGTTAATAATTCTTGTTCTCCCCCTTTTAGCCTTAATTTTCCCCTCTCTTCTCCTCAACTCTCACCACTAAATAAATAAAGGAGAAGAAACTAAGGAGGGGTTAGGGGATGGAAAAAGAGTGAAAAGGAGAAGAGAAAAAAAAACAAACAGATGTGAAGTTCCCAGGGGTAACTATCACAGAGTTGCATACATCTAAGTGAAATCCCTAGCCCCCCAATAATATATTCGGATGGGGGTGGGGCTTGGAGACCCCTGTGTTTACTCTTTCAAGAAACACGCCTATACAGGAAATGTTTTCAATGAACACAGAGCTTCCATTATTCTCTGGTGAATAAATAGCATGTGTAAAGCTAAGTGCATCTTGGGGGGCAGGGGAGGAAGGGGTGGGCGGTTGACTGAGTCACAGGCTCTCAAATGATCAAACACCAGATCTTCAGAGGGACAACTTGTTCTTCATCAGCTGCCCTTAATTTTCCGTGCCCCAGTGATATGATAACTAACGGAGCTGGAACCTACCCTCTGCAGCCAAAGGGACCAAGATCCTTCTCCACTTAGTGCTAAGACGATCAACAGGCCACTGGCAGGTTCTGAAAGAAGCATGACCTTAGCTGAGGCCATGTCCTGCTGTCCCGAACTCACAGCTCCTTTGGACAGAGGAATGTGGTGTGCAGGAGATGGGCATGAGGCTTCGGGGCCCTAGATTCTGCTCCTGGCCCTGACGTGAGCAGTATGCGACTTGGCACCAGCCCCGTGTGCATACCACGTGGCTGGAATTATTACTGCGTCCCCTGCTCTTAAACAGAGAATGAAGTCACTGAAGTAGCTTCACCACTTTCTAAATGCCTGGAGCTTATCAAGAGGACCCTTTAAAAATCCTTCTTCTTCTCCTCCAGATAAAAGAAATGTATAAGCATGGAAAAAGAAAGGAGAGCAGTGAGGAGATAAAAAGCAGAGAAAAGAAGAGGAAGCATAATGATCATCCCTCCAGTGCCCCTTCCAGGGGTAGCACCTCAGCCCTCTTCCCTCATCACTACCTTGCTTTTGAAAAAGAGCTGCCTCTTGCTCTCAGTTGGTTCACTTTCTGGTCTCACCGTAACCCACCCCTTCTCCCAGACCTTGCACGCCATGCGGCTCAATCCGATGGACATTCTGCAAACCTTGCTCTTCACTTTCCAGCTGCATCTCCCCTTGGCTGCTGAGGCCCCACATACCCCTAGTTTCCTCTTGCTTCTCCGACCACCTCTTCATCCTTATTTGGAAGACTCGTCCTTGTCCACCTGGCCATAATCTGGTGGACCCTTTTCTTCCCACTGGACAATCTCCCCTTTGGCCTGAAGTTCCAATCCTGTCTGTTATTAGAATTGCCTGGGGGCTTTTAAAATCTACTTATCTCTGGTAAATCAAAATTTCTAAAGAAGGGTTCTAGGGAACTCAATATTTTAAAAAAATTCCCAGGGGATTCTTACGTTCGGCCAGGATGAACGCCTGGACCCTTCCCCACTTACACTAAGATCATCGGCAGGCCACTGTCAGTTTCTGAAATTAGCACAACTTCAGCAGTGACCTTTCCCTGGGGTCCAAAGCTGACTGCTCCTTTGGACAGGGACGCTAGTTCTTAAACTTGGCTACCCAAGTGGAATCACTTGTCGAGTCGTAAGAGCTTCTGATGGCTGGATCTGAAGTGTCAGCTTTGGGAGGTCTCCTGGGATGTAGGACTTTCAGAGTAAATCTGGGAAAGTTCTAGATAGCCCTGGGCAAGCTTTGGATCCTGGCCCCAGAGATTCTAATGTAATGATACACAACCGGCATTGGGAATTTAGAAAGCTCGCCAGGTAAGTTTAGTGTGAAACAAAGTTTGAGCTTTCCTGTGCATCAGAATCCCCTTGGGAGGCATGTTAAAATACAAATGGTTGGCCTCACCTAGCCGTTTCTGACTCTGTGGGTCCGGAATGGGGCAGGGATTTGCATTTCTAACACATTTCCAGATGCCGCTGCTATTCCTGTCCAGAGATCGCACTTGGGGACTCCCATCCCTGACTTCAGCTCAAGTTACCATCCTCACAGTAACAAAGGCAATGTGCATCTCTGGCCCAGCCCTCCTTCCAGCTGCTCACTCATGTGACCAGCTGTGCGTTTATTTAACTTCTCTACTGGGTGATTTCAAGGCACCTCAAATTCAAAATGACCACAGTGGAATTCATGATCGTCTTCCCCAATCCTGTTCTTTTTTTAAGATTTATTTATTGATTTATTTGGGGGGCAGTGAGGGGCAGAGGGAGAGAGAATCCTCAAGCAGACTCCCTGCTGAGCGTGGAGCCCAGTGCAGTGTTAGATCCCAGGACCCTGAGATCATGACCTGAGTTGAAATCCAACTGAGCCACCCAGGTGCCCTTCCCAAGCCTGGATTCTTCTGATGGTCCCCATCTGCCATAACTCAGAAAACTGGGTGGCAGTTTTCTGGACCCAAAATCTCCCTCTGTCCATCCCCAGACCTGAGTCACCACCAACTTTTTGTTGGTTTTGTTACTTCTGGGCATCTTGGGTTCTATATATTTCTCTCCCTCCATCACACCGGCCCCTGGTCTAAGCCCCACCATGGCCTTCTTTCTTGCAGAGCACTGTCTCTCCTGACTCACCACCCCCACAGTGGCCCCTCCACTCTGCTGTCCGTGGTGTCTTTCCTGCACTCAAATCGGATGGCAGCTGCCCTGGCTCAGATCCTTCAGCAGTGTGCATGCCTGGCTTGGACCCTGCCTCCCTAGGCCGGCTCCTCCCATCCTCTCCCTTCCCAGGCACACTGTCGCTTCTCAGACCCTTTCCTGTCCCTGCCCCCCGCCCCCAGAGCCCATGCTCACTGTTCTTCATGCCCACATACACACTCCTCCACTTTACTAGGTCATTACTGGGTCCCGCCCTTGTCACCATCCTGTCTGTGCTCTCTGTCCCTGCACAGCTGCCCAGGTGTGGCCATGGTACCACCCAAGGGAGACCTGTTGGGACCATGACTCCCACTGATCTCTCATAAATCACCATGACCTCCCCGAGACCTTCATGGCCTCCCCCACAACTCTCCCCATGGCCTCCCCATAACCTTCCATGGCCTCCCCATGGCCTCCCCACAACTTCCCATGGCCTCCCCACAGCCTCCCCATGACCTCTCCCCACAACCCTCCCCACTGTCTCCCCACAGCCTCCCCACGACCTTCACACAGTCTCCCTACTGCCTCCCAATGACCCTTCACAACCTTCCCTTGACCTTTCCCACCAGCTCCCTGCACCAGCCCACCTTAGTTACTGGAAATACTTGTTCCTGGACCCCTCTAGCACCGACTTGCCTGCCCACCCCAGGGCTTCACATGAACTGTTGATGCCTCCACTGGTCCTCCACACTGCCTTCCCAACCCTACGTCCTGGTTTCCTCCTTTTGTGAAGGTCTAATCCCTTAATGACCCCTTTGTTTCTTGCTCCTTGCAGGACTCTGGTCCCCTGCGTGAGCCAGACTGATGGCAGTATTCAACCCAGCTCTCAGCACACTCTGGTCTCATGGTGGCCGCCACTCACTACGGCTGTCACCACAGTTTAGTTTAAATTATTGTATTGTCTCTCTCTCTCTCTAGACCCACAGTTTCTCAGCCTTGATGCTAATGACGTTTGGGCCAGATAATTCTTTGCTGTGGGGGCTGTCCTGTGCATGAGCAGCATCCCTGACTCTGCCCATTAGATGCCAGTGGTTCCTCCCCTCCCATTTGTCTCTGGACATTGTCAAATGTCCCCTGGGGGGGGTGGCAAAATCATCCCCTGTGGAAAACCACTGTTCTGGACTGTAAGAGGGCAGGAATGGAATACGTGCCCTGAATGCTCCTGGGGATGACCTAAAAGGGCTTCACGTCTTCATCTCTGATGGCAATGAGCATCAGCTTGTGGGGTCAGAGAGCAGGGTGGAACAAACAGGTCCTGAACTTTGGGTCCTTGGGTGTCAGACAAAGTGACTGACTTGGGGACCTTGGCTGATTATCTTTCAAAGCCTCAATTTCCTTACCTGTTAAATGAAGATAAGATTTTTCGCCAAAACACTGGGGGTAGGGGCTGATAAAATATAAGGGGGGATGAAAAAATATTGGCTTGGAAAACATATCACTCAGTGACTTAGATGTGACAAAAGAACTATTTCATTAATCTAACATTATTTTTATTTCATAAATACTCTTTCTATAATCTTACAAAGAGTTTATCTGCATCCTGTGCAAAGAACAAGTTGGGGTCTGGCTGGGGTCTGACCCTTTGTGTTGCCTCATCTTCGGTGGATGGGATGGCCACCCAAGATTTATCTACCTAAGAGTCATCCTTCCAGAGAATGCAAATAATTTAATATTTATATAAAATTAGGTAGCCATTAAAAAGTGCTTGGCTTGTGATAGACTCCAAGCTGTATTAACTCCTACCTAGAATATGAGAGAGAAGAAATACTTAAGACAGTCGATATAAAATTTTGTGTAATGCTTTGCAGTTTACAAAGTGCCTTTCTTCCAATTCCCATCTGAGTCTCAGAGTTGCCGCAAAAGGCAGGCAAGACCATCATTATTTCTCTATTGCCGAGGAGCTAATGGAGATCCCAGCAGGGTGGAGTGCTTCACGGGGTCACGCAGCTAAAGGGCCGCAAAGCTGGGATCATAAGGTGGTGTCCCTGCCAATGCCAGGGGCTCCCCTTTGTACCCCACTGCCTCCCTGCATTTCTCACATCTGAGAATCTCAGACAAACCGGTGTCAGACCAGAGAGTGTCAGAATCTTCACACATTTCCCCACGACTATATCAACATGCATGTTAGCTTGGGTTCTCCAGAGACGAGGATTCCAATGCAAATGGTTTATTTGGGGGAGGCAGGGTATGCAGAGAACATGGGAGGGGGGAGGGGGGAGTGAAATGAGGGTGGGAATTTGGCAAATAAAAGGTACAATTAAGCTTTGGGCTCCTCAGTGTAGTCCTGCAGGGATAGTCGGGAAGCAGTCTAGAGCACTCTCCCCAGAATGATCCCACAGGTTGGGTGTTGAGAGGGGGTGGATGGTAATTCCCTGGCATTTCCAACCTGCTGGGCATGCACAGAGATGTCTCTGAGGCTCGAAAGAAAGTTGCCCAAGGCTGGGTCAGTCAGACCCCAGGATGTGGACTTCTCGCCTGGCATTGTCTATTACAACCTGACTTTTCCTCCTCTACCACCTTTGGCTCCCAACCCAGGTGAGCTTTCTTATAAATGCCCATCACTCACCACAAGAGGGACTAGACAGTAGAGGACAGGTAGCTCCAGGTAAAACCATTCCCCACTTATAGACAAGCCAGCAGTTAAATACCACCTTTATATTTCTCATGGATCAATTAGGTAGATCTCGAGGTGTACAACCTGAGGGTCCTGGAATTTTTCTCTGTAAGCAAGATTCTTGCAAATCCAATACTTTCCCCACAGGTTTTTTAAAGGTTTCCCTTGTGACAACTTTTTTTGTCTTTAATTTTATTTTATTATGTTATGTTAGTCACCATACATGACATCATTAGTTTTTGTAGTGTTCCATGATTCATTGTTTGTGTATAACACTCAATGCTCCATTCAATATGTGCCCTCCTTAATACCCATCCCTGGGCTAACCCATCCCCCCACGCCCCTCTTCTCTAAAACTCTCAGTTTGTTTCTCAGAGTCCATAGTCTCTCATAGTTCATCTCCCCCTCCGATTCCCCCCCTTCATTTTTCCCTTCCTACTATCTTCTCTTCTTCTTCTCTTTTTTTAAACATATAATGTATTATTCGTTTCAGAGGTACAGGTTTGTGATTCAACAGTCTTACACAATTCACAGTGCTCACCATAGCACATACCCTCCCCAATGTCTATCAGCCAGCCACCCCATCCCTCCCACCCCCCACCACTCCAGCAACCCTCAGTTTGTTTCCTGAGATTAAGAATTCCTCATATCAGTGAGATCATATGATACTTGTCTTTCTCTGATTGACTTATTTCGCTCAGCATAATATCCTCTAGTTTCATCCACATTTTTGCAAATGGCAAGGTTCCGTTTTTTTTTTTTTTTTGATGGCTGCATAATCTTCCATTGTATATATATATACTCCCTTGTGACAATTTTTGAAAAGCTATGGCCCCTGCCAATTGTTCTGGGGGCATTGGGATCTTTCACAGAGACACGGATATGCCCATTAAGTAAAAGTCCATTAATTTCAAAGAATGATGGGTACAAAACAGAACATGGGTTCTCAGAGGTTCGGTGGATCAGGCCCTGGAGAAAAGGGAGCCAGCGTGTAATGTGCAAGTGTGTAGAAGGGACACCTAATCTGGAACCTGCATCCCCGCCTGGGCCAAACACCATCACAGGCTCCAGGCAGAGCTGCAACTCAGCAGTTCACTTTCAGGGTCCTCTGACTTCATTTTTCATACCCTCCCACCTCTCAGTCACCATACATTGGTCGAATGCCCATATATAGGGCATTTTCTGGGGCTCCCTCCACTCCCTTCCACTGAACTACAGCTCTCCAGTGAACCTCTTGGTTTCAGGTTCTCCTCTGCAGAGCCCCACCTACCCTAGAGCTGTCTTACCTAACAACAGGAGTCAATATCTGTTCCTAATGAGAGAATGCATAAAATGCTTTAACTAGTGGAGCCTCAGCCTCAGTAAACACCTTGTGAATAGGACCATGCTCTATTTTCCATCCCCCTTCCCTCTGACCCCTATCACATTCCCATGTCTTAATAAATCTCAGTGTTAGTGGGAAAGCAATTCTGGTAACTAAGGAAGAAGAGGCAGGAGGCAGGGATGGGAAAAAAGAAAAGAGAAAGACAAGTATTCAGAATCGTCTGTGTGCCAAGAATGTCACATTATCTTGTTTCTCTCCCCAAGCCTGAGTGGAGGTGTTACAGATGAAGAAAGAGCGGCTCAGAGAGGTTCCAAGACTTGCCCAATGTCCCACAGCCAGGAAGTGGGGTTGAGTCAACACTGGTCTTTGCAAAGTGTAAGTAAACAATTAAAGGGCTTAACTCTTCCAAGGAGTATTTGCATCTTAAAAACAGAACTTGTGGTCAGTATTTCAGATAATAAAAAGAATTTTATTTGGCTCAATTAGTTCAAGGTGACAGACAGTCATAGTAGATAGCATATGTTTATCCTCCAAAAAACTCAGGGAGAAAGGCAATTGGCATTTGAATTTTGCTTTTGAAATTATACATATAGTATTTTTTTATTATTATGTTATGTTAATCACCATACATTACATCATTAGTTTTTGATGTAGTGTTCCATGATTCATTGTTTGTGTATAACACCCAGTGCTCCACGCAGAACGTGCCCTCTTTAATACCCATCACCAAGCCAAACCATCCTCCCACTCCCTCCCCTCTAGAACCCTCAGTTTGTTTTTAGAATCCATCATCTCTCATGGTTCGTCTCCCCCTCCGATTTCCGAACCCTCAGTTTGTTTTTAGAATCCATCATCTCTCATGGTTCATCTCCCCCTCCGATTTCCCCACCTTCATTCTTTCCCTTCTGTACTTTTGTTATTAATTGGCTTATATAAGTGGCTGCTCTCATGTTAGGGGCATAAATATTTACAATTGTTAGATCTTCTTGTTGAATAGACCCTTTAAGTAGGATATAGTGTCCTTCCTTATCTCTTATTACAGTCTTTGGTTTAAAATCTAATTTGTCTGATATAGGATTGCCACCCCAGCTTTCTTTTGGTGTCCATTAGCATGCTAAATCGTTTTCTACCCCCTCACTTTCAATCTGGGGGTGTCTTTGGGTCTAAAATGAGTCTCTTGCAGACAGCATATCGATGGGTCTTGTTTTTTTATCCAATCTGATAGCCTATGTCTTTTGATTGGGGCATTTAGCCCATTTACATTCAGGGTAACTATTGAAAGATAGGAATTTAGTGCCATTGTATTGTCCATAAGGTGACTGTTACTGTATATTGTCTGTGTTCCTTTCTGGTCTATGTTGCTTTTAGGCTTAGAGGACCCCTTTCAATATTTCTTGTAGGGCTGGTTTTGTGTTTGCAAATTCCTTTAGTTTTTGTTTGTCCTGGAAGCTTTTTATTTCTCCTTCTATTTTCAATGACAGCCTAGCTGGATATAGTATTCTTGGCTGCATATTTTTCTCGTTTAGTGCTCTGAATATATCATGCCAGTCCTTTCTGGCCTGCCAGGTCTCTGTGGCTGTTGCCAATCTAAGGTTTCTACCATTGTAGGTTACATATCTCTTCTCCCGAGCTGCTTTCAGGATTTTCTCTTTGTCTCTGAGGCTTGTAAGTTTTACTATTAGGTGTCGGGATGTTGACCTATTTTTATTGATTTTGAGAGGGGTTTTCTGTGCCTCCTGGATTTTGATGCCTGTTTCTTTCCCCAAATTAGGGAAGTTCTCTGCTATAATTTGTTCCAATGTACCTTCTGCCCTTCTCTCTTTTTCTTTTTCTTCTGGGATCCCAATTATTCTAATGTTGTTTTGTCTTATGTTATCACTTATCTCTCAAATTCTGCCCTCATGATCCTGTAGTTGTTTATCTCTCTTTTTCTCAGCTTCTTTATTGTCCATCATTTGGTCTTCTATATCACTGATTCTCTCTTCTGCCTCATTTATCCTAGCAGTTAGAGCCTCCATTTTTGATTGCACCTCATTAATAGCCTTTTTGATTTTGACTTGGTTAGATTTTAGTTCTTTTATTTCTCCAGAAAGGGTTTCTCTAATAACTTCCATGTTTTTTTCAAGCCTAGCTAGTATCTTTATAATCATCATTCTGAACTCTAGTTCCAACATCTTACTAATGTGCATATTGATTAGATCCCTGGCAGTCGATACTGCCTCTTGTTTTTTTTGTTGAGGTGACTCTTTCAGTCTTGTCAATATGTCCAGAGGAGAATAGATGAATAAGAGAACAAAATGCTAACAGGGTAACAACGTCCCCAGAAAATATCCACTAAACAAATCAGAAAAGTCCTGAAACTGGGGGAAAAGAAAGGGAAAGAAAGAGAAAAGAAAAAGATAAAAACAAACAAACAAAAAGAAAAGAAAACAAATAGATCAAATATGATCAGGCTGGTGCATAGATCAGTGCCACACACTAGATTTTGGCCATATTTTGGTCTGTTAGAAGAAAGTGCCTCCCAAAATTTTAAAGAAAGAAAAACTTATATATGTACAAAAATAAGGGTTGATTTGATGAAGGGATGGAATATGACTGTAAAGATGAAAATTATAAAATATTTTATAAAAGGAATTGATAAGAATTTGGTTGAAAAAAGAAAGAAGAGGATTTTAAAAAAGAAAGAAAAAAGAAGGGAGAGAATGTGATCAGGCAGGAGACTAGAACAAAGCCATACACTAGAGATTTAGAGTATATTTTGATCTGTTAAAAGAAACTGTATCCCAAAATTTTAAAGAGAGAACAACTTATAGATAGATGATAGATAGATAGATAGATAGATACCAAAAATAAGGGTAACTACTATGAAGGGATAGAATATGACTCTAAAAATGAAAAATAAAAGAGATTTTTTTTTTTAAAAAGGGATTGATAAGATGTTGGTTGAAAAAGGGAAAAAGAAAAATTCAAAAAAAAAAAGACAGTTAAAAAAAATTAACTTTGAAAGACTAAAGAATCATGGGAAAAAAGCCATGAATTCTACGTGCAGTATTCCCCTAGCGCTGGAGTTCTGCCATTCTCATTGATCGGTAAACTTGGTCTTGGCTGGCTGTTCTTGCTGATCTTCTGGGGGAGGGGCCTGTTGCCGTGGTTCCCAAATGTCTTTGCCGGAGGCAGAATTGCCCTGCCCTTGCCTGTCTGGGCTAAGTAATCTTCTTGGGTTTGCTCTCAGGAGCTCTTGTTCCCTGCAAGCTTTCCGTTCTGCTTTGGAGGACGGGAGTGAAAATGGCGACCTCCCAATCTCTGCCCCAAAGGAGCTGAGAACTTGGGGCCCCACTCCTCAGTGCACCCCCAGAGAAAAGCTGTCAATCACTCCCATCTCCCCAGTCTCCAGCCACACTCAGTGCTCACCCGGCCTGTGACCTAGCGTTTCTATATCTGGCACCTGACTCCATGTGGAGTCTCCAAACCCAGCAGATTCCTGCTGTGCGCTCCCATGCCGCTCCTCCCGGGGAGGGCAGGGGAGTATCCCTGGATCTGCCACTTGTTGGGTCCCTGCTGGAAGAGCAATGGCCCGACTGTGCTGTGGATCATGGTTTATGGCAACCCCGAGCTGAGAGCCCACTCCTTGGCTCCGTCTCTGCAGCCAGCTTCCCTGTTCCAATACCTGGGAGCTCTGCTGCACTCAGGCACCCCCAGTCTTCCTGTGACCCCGCGGGTCCTCAGACCACACTCTCCCAGCGAGGGTTCCAGCCCCTGCTTAGCCACTGGAGTGACATCCCTCAGGGGAGCAGACTTCTAAAAGTTCCGATTTTGTGCTCTGCTGCTCTATCACTTGCCAGAAACGGCTGATGGAGGGCCCTCTCCCCTGCCGTCTATCCTCCCGAATATCGCCTCGGATTCACTTCTCTGCACGCCCTACCTTCCAGAAAGTGGTCGCTTTTCTGTTCAGAGAGTTGTTGCTATTCTTTTCTTCCATCTCCTGTTGAGTTCTTAGGTGTTCAGAATGGTTTGATCCCTATCCAGCTGAATTCCAGGGACCAGACAAAATCCAGGTTTCCCACTCCTCTGCCATCTTGCTCCTCTACCCCGAGGATCTATAGTCTCTTAAACTCAGGTCATAGTAAACTGGAGAAAAGGGAATACCCAAGCTTTTCAAGGACTGTTAAACACAGCAACTGAATTGGCAATGATACCTGAGAACCCAAAATATCCTCATGGAGCCTTGTTAGAGAGGGTGCACATAGGGGCCTGGCAACATATGGAGGATCAGATCCAGCTCACAATGGGTCCAGAGGGCCCAGTGACTCCCATGGTGGTCATGTTCAAGTCCTTGAAAATATCATCGGTGAGTACATACTTGATAGCTGGCAGAATTCTCACATTCCATCCTTTAAACGTGGGGTAGGGGCTATGATGTAGAGATGGCCAAGGGAAAGACCTGGAAACTGCCTCCTCTCAGGCTAGTAAAATAAAATTTTAAGATGTTTTCCAAGGGCTGGAAGGAGGAGGTAATGGGAAGTTCTGATTAATGGTACAGAGTTTTAGTTTATAAGATGCAATGAGATGTGAAGATGGGTTGAGGGATGTTGTACAAAGATATTAATGATTTAATAAAATTAGAATGTACTCCAGGAATTTTAATGTCCTTCATGACATTAAAATAAATTGTATTTAAAAACTGCAAATATGGAGAAATGAACACAGGACAATTTCGTCTTGCCATTTATACTCTTCCATTTAGGTCCAATCTCAGTCATCTTATTTCAGCCATTTTCCTTGAGACAATTTTGATCAAACAACATGTTCTCATTCTGTGCCCACATCAAAGCTTAAAATCCGAATTCTGAAAAACAGGAAAAGTTTCTTGAAAAGGTAATTTTCAGAGTTAATCTATTAAGACATTTTATTCCTTGATCAATTTTTTAAATATAACACAAATTTAAAATTCTATTTCATCCACTTTAATTTGAATTCACTGATTTTTAAACTCAGAATCCACTTTTTAGGCAAATGGCTTGGATCTTTTTTATCCATATCATAATCTACTGACTTTAGCTTCTGTTGTTTTCATGTTTGTTTACCTGTCATTCTTTTTACCACGTCAACTTTTCTGATGCTCATTTTGAATATGAAAATATTTGTCGCCCCAGTTTTATTGATATAATTGACATAGAGCGCACTGTGTATGTTTAAGGAACAGGGCATAATGATGTTAGTTTCATATATCTTGAACCGATTACCAGAGTAAGTTTAGTTCACCACCATCATCTCTTAAAGATACAAAAATAGAGTAAATCAAAAGGAAAGAAAAGGCTTTTCTTTGTTATGAGAACCCTCAGATTGGCTCTCTGAACAGCTCTCAAATACGCCATAGAGCAGTCGTAACTGTAGTCATCTGGTTGTACTGTAAATCCCTATGACTTATTTATCTTAAACCCGGAAGTTTGTAACTTTTCACCATTCACTCAATCCCGACCCCACCCTCTGCCCTCTGTTTCTTCTCCTTACTTCAGTCCGATCTCTTTTTCTGAGTTAATTTTTTCCTTTTCTTTTTTTTGTATTCGATTCCAATGGGAAAAGAAAAATTTATCTATATCTATTTATGTATATATATCTATCTATATATGTAGTATCTATCACCTATCTATCTCTCTATTTACATCTTACCTACATATATATAGTATTAGCCTTTGTCTGTTTCACTTACTTCACGTGGCATAATGCTTTAAAAGTCCAGGACTGTGATCCCATTTAGTAGGATTTCCTTTCCTTACGGCTGATTAATATGCCATTATATGCAAAACACTTCTTTATCCATTCACCACTAATGGGCACTGATGTTTTCTGTGTCTTGACTATTGAAAATAAGGCTTCTTGACATGGAGGTGGATGCAGGGATTTCTTGGACATATTCCTTTGTTTTGTATGAGTATGTCTCCAGAAGTGGAACTGCTGGATCCTATGGTAGTTCTATTTTTCCTTTTTTGAGGAACATCCATCCTGTTTTGCCTAGTGCCAGTCCCAATGTGCATCCCCGCCAATGGTGCCCAAGGGGTCCCTTTTCTGCATATCCTCACCAGCATTTGTTATCGCTTGCCTTTTTTTGGATAGCTATTGCAATTGATGTGATGTGATATCTCATTATGCACTTGGTTGTATTTTTCTGTGGCTTAGTCATGTTGAGAACCTTGTTTTCTATGGTTTCTCATCTATTTATGTTCTCTGGGAAAATGCCAGAGAACTAGACACTGTGTCTGGGGTCCAGGAGCAAGACTCCATTAGATCTTTAGAGTCCTCATTTGCACATACGGGAATGGAAGCAGAACCACTCTGTTGGCTGATGTGAGGGGGCTGGAATAAGAAAGAGGACACTGCGGGAGTGGACAGAAAAGGAAGAAAGGGAGGGATCTGAAGTCCTTTACTCTGCCATGGAGACTGGAGAGCCTGCTCCTTTGCCCCCGTGATGCTAGAAAGCCAGTGCCTTGAGGACCCCCGAGAAAAGGCATCCCTTTCTTTGTTGGTGTGCCTGCCCGGGGCTGTCCCATGAGATCTGGAGAACACAATACAAGGCGCCTCCTTGTCCATGGTACCTAGTGAGTTCT
Organism: Zalophus californianus; assembly: GCF_009762305.2. NCBI lineage: Eukaryota > Metazoa > Chordata > Mammalia > Carnivora > Otariidae > Zalophus > Zalophus californianus. The sequence continues at coordinate 94,133,106 of NC_045602.1, forward strand.
GCCAGAGGAACTGGAGCAGGGAGAGTCAGGCACAGGCCATTGTGGTTGTCCCCCTACCCAGAAATAGCTTGAAACTTTTAGTAGCATTCTCCCTGCAGTCTAGGTGGTTAAAGGGGTAGGTGGGCTCCTAGAGCTTCTCAAATAATCACTTAGTAACTAGACACTAAGCATTCCCCCATGCCAGGTACCTTGGTGGGCCCATGCGTGGAGGTGAAAATTCCTAGGGCTCCTCTCTGCCTCTAGGAGCTCAGAGACTAGAGATGGACCGAAGCACAAAAGCAAAGACATGTGAAAGAAAAGATCAAGTACACTATACTACAAACGAAGTGTGCTATGAACGAAGGCTGGAAAGTCATTGGATAGGAAGGCATGAAAGGCCTCACGGAGAGGTACTTGCTGAGAACAGAATGATAAGAGGGAGCGAGATGTGCACAAGTCAGGGTGCAGTGTGTCAGGAAGAAGGTACCACTGCTGCAGACACTCAGTAACTGAAGCTGCTTTGGCCAGAGGAGGTGAAAAAGGCAGGCAGTGTGGCTGGAGGGAAACTAGGAGGAGAACAGAAGGGAGGGCGGGAGGGAGGAGGGCAGGGAGAGATGCTGAAGCCAGGGAGACTGTTAGTTAGCAGTTGTTCCTCTGTGATGGCATTGCCCCAATACCTGCATCTTACAGTGCATATACTTAATTTCTCTCCAATTTGTGGATGAGGTATCCAGGCACAAATTCGCTTGGTTCCCCAGGCTCAAGGTGTGTCAGAGCATGTGGCTGTGACTGAGGCTAGACTGGCAGAGGATTTTCTCCCATGTCAGCTCCCATGATTCTGGAGGCCATTTGGACTCAGAATCTGAGTTCCTGTGCCTCTTTCGGCCTTGGCACTGCCTCAGTTCTCTGCCCTGTGAGCCTCTATAGATGGCAGCTCAAAACATCTGTGCTTGCTTTTTGGTTCAGAGACAGAGAAGCGAAAGGGAAAGGGAAAGAGTGAGAAGTGCACCAGGAGAAAAGTAACTAGGAAGGGAGAAATTCTCTGCATGACATCTAGAGAAACTCTAGACATGATATTTCATTACGTTGACTGTATGCTATGGGTCAGAAGCCAGTCCCTAACCACCTAGAGGTTACAGAGCGATGCCTAGAACAGAGATCAGCATCCCTGGGAACCCTGGTGAAGGCTGTTCCCCTCATAGACCAAAATGAGGCAACGGGGTCTCATTTTTAATGTAACAGGAAACAATTAAATGGCTTTACTACAGAGGATGACAAGGTCTACATCTTCGAGGATTTCCACCCCATCATGGTGTCACATGAAAATGAGGACAAGGGACACGTGACTGTTCCAATTTTACATGGCTGGGACCCCGGCCTCCTTGGAGCGGTCCTCCATGCCAAGTCCCACCCTTTCTTATAATCTTCCATCCTCAATTTTGTGCCTCAGATACACAGGATACCATGCCACACATGGAATCAATATTATCCACATACACCTGATGATGTCCCATGGAAGTCAATTCTAGCCTGATCCCTACTCTGCAGGTTGGCAAAGTAGGGAATCCGTGAGAGACACAATGACTGAGGACACAGTACTGGGAAAAGAATCAGAGAAAAAAAGGTCTGACGTCAGCTCTGTCTCCAGAAAGTTAGGGCCCTAGTTACATTTCCAGAGATTTGTGGCCATGGCATTTTTGGCACTTTGTGTACAGTTAAGGAGAGGACATGGGAGAGAAAGGTAAACAGTCAAGTGCCCAGAAGGAGCTCTGGTGAGTCCTGCCTGAACGAAGTGGCCCAGGGAGTAGAATCTTGACAGAGTCACCTCGCTTCCTTTGTGATGGGGCCCAGCTGAACTTAGAACTCTGGGAACATTCAAAAGACAACCTACTCTCCAGCTCACTTGAGAGGAGACGTTCAAGAGAACAAGATGTTCTGTTGTTGTGTTCCCACTTTCAGGAGCTCTGGGCCCAAGACAGCCCAGCGTGAGAGACTTTTATGTAATTGTAGACGTTGGCTCAGCCCTCTTTCCCGAATCTTCTGGTCATGTGGCAGGAGACACCAACAGGTAACACAAGGCAGCTCAGGGCAGCCCCCTGGAGAGCAGACAACAACTGTAATCCCATCTCAGCAGGCCCACACCTCTTGCCCCTCATTGTGTTTGTGTGTGTGTGTGTGTGTGTGTGTGTGTGTGTGTGTGTGTGTGTGTAGAAGATGGGACAGCGGCTGAAGGATATGCCCTTCCCTGGCAGAAGCAATCTGCCAGGGGTTGGAAGCCTGGCATATCTTTCATGTTCATACCGCAGATCATAGCGGGCAGGATGAGAAGGTGAGTGCTGAGAACCAAGCTCACCTACCTGTATGTTAATCAGGAGCCTTAGAGTGTCATCTGGCTACTTCCTTGCTCAAGGTCTTTTCACCTGCCCCACTTAGCCTGAACTGGAGTGCACGATTTCTTTCTTTCTTTCTTTTCTTTTTTTTGAAGTTTTAATTATTTATTTATTTTTAAAATTTTATTATGTTATGTTAATCACCATACATTACAGCATTAATTTGTGATGTAGTGTTCCATGATTTCTAATGAGGGTGTCCCCTTTTGGCAATGTCCCAGGAAGACACTAATGTCTCTTGCCCTGTATATATGGGGCACTGCCCTTTCAGAGCTGCACCCAGGAGATCTTGGATGAGCTGGTCTGGGACTTCAACTACTCCAACTCCCTAGACATGTGTCAGGTGCGCCAGGCCACCCAGGATCAGTGCTGCTGTGAGGTGAGAACGGGAAGAGGGTTGTCCACACTCAGGGCCCCCACACAAATATGGGGACAAACCTGGAGCCCTCCCATAGTGTTTCCACATGAGTGTCCCACAGACCCAACCCCAGAGTAACCCGAACAGCCACACCTCCACCACCATTTATGGGAGAAGGGAGAAAGACACTCTTCTCAGATGTGGGAATGGTACTGGATATAGTTAAAGACTTTTGTGGTTTGGAGGGCCGTTATTTGGTTTCCTTTGCACGAAGCCATGAGGATCTTTGCATTTTACTACTGTTTTGATTACTTTCCCTACTCACCCCAGCTACCCTGTGTAGAATCTAAAGCCCCTGTTCTTGAAGAACTTGTCCGAGGCCTTCTAAATCCTCACACTTAATAGGATGATTGAACATAATAGGGACGGTGGAATGAAGCCATTCTGTATCTTTCTCTGTAACTTATCATCTCTCAGAACAAACACATCACATCATTGTAGGTCCACCAGGTCACACACTGTGTCCTTCTATGTCTCCATAGTCCTCCGTAAAGGAGGCCATCTACCACAGTGATTCAGCCTTTCAAGGCTGGTGGAACGTGACATTCAATTCTGTTGTCATTTCAGCAGTGCTGCAAGGAACACCTTAAGTGTCCTAAAAGACTGTTTTAGTGGCTATATCTGCCAGAACATAGAACCACACAGAGGTTGGGGAAAGGCCTCTGATGCCTCCTGGCCCAGGTAACTGGCTCTGCCTTTGCAGAGTTCCACCCGGGACCTCTTGGATGAGCTGCTCTACACGTTCAGCTACTCCCTGTCCCTTGACAAGCAGCAGGTGTATCAGGCCACCAACAACATCCAGGGCTGGTCTGGCCTGAGAAAAGGTCCCGATTCATGTTCAATCTCAGGACTCAGGGCAAGGCCGGAACACAGACTAGAGATCATGGGCTCCCCTGGGGCCTGCCGAGGAAGGTGGTTTTCCCCTGAACCTTTCTCCCCATGTCAGGAACAGACCAAGCCTCATCAGCATAGGGGAAATGCCAGACAGCTCATGCTTTGGACAGTCCTCAGGCCCAACATATATGATCCTGAGCAGCGTTTGAGATTCTCCCCCTCTGGTTTCTCCTTCTGCAGTAGGGATGTTTATGGATGACTCAAAGGCCTACAAGTCTTAATAAAGGCTATTAGGAGAGAGAAATGCTATTGTGGCTCAGCTAACAGAACATGTTGAAGTGACCAATGGTTTATCATTTCACCCCTAAATCCAATTGTACTTTTAAGCCTAGAACCTTTCTCTGGGTGGACACTCAAGGCCCTTCTCTTGCACAAATTCACAAAGGGATGGGAGTCTGTGGTCTGAGTGCCAGACCCTGATCATCCTGTGGATTGGTTCATGGTGTTGAAACTGACTACATTGCCCCCCATCCCTTGTCTACCTCGTGGGAAAAGGAATCAACCCTGTCCCTGGATGAGGCTTGCACGATGCTGATGCTCAAAGAAGGCACAGTGGAGAAATTCCTACACTCCCGGGTACCATCCTTCCCGGATAGAAGCATTTCAAATATCACCACCAATTTCTGCATCGATCAGGTGTTCATCTCAGCCCAATGGGTCCTGGGCCAGCAGTTCAATAGGTTAGTGCCCATGCCATGCTCAGCACAGGGGTGAGCCTCCCATCTACTAGCTGTATGTCTAGGGAATGTCACAGCACCTCTCTGATCTTCCCTTTCCTCTTCAGAAAAGTGGGGTGGTAAGAGGGTGAACCTCATAGGGTCACTGTAGGAAATCATGGGAGGAAACATGGCCTGGATTTATCTGGTTCCTGGCTCCGTGGAAAGACCTGCTGGACATGCTGGGCATCTTCATGGTTCATAGTTCTCTCTCTCTCTCCAGGGAAGAAGCTCTCAAGCTCAACCCTCACAGGCCTGTGGCCTGTGGGTTTACAAAAGGCAATGGAAAGTAGGCAGTTTTCCTATTTGCAAAGGACCTCAAGATTCCATCTAGCTGGTCCTGGTACTTGTCCTTTATGTGACCAGATTAGGGGGAGAACAGCCCAAGGGCCGCTCAGTATTTGGAAAGTCCTGGTGGGGATTTATTCATTCGATAATGGATATTAAGCAGCTAGGAATGCAGGCACGTTCTAGTCACTAAGATAATGGAAGGGATAAAGGAGATTCAATGTCTGGATCTCCAGTCTAGTCAGAGGGTCAGATCGTCACTCTACACATCATAAGCATGCATGTCCAGAGTTGGTTAGATGGGACATCTTTATGGCCTACTCTAGGTATGAATGGATCTACTTATATTTGGAGGAGGATGACAGACTATTTGCTCAAGGAAAAACATGATAGGTCTTTGAATCCAGAAGGAAGTCATGCTGCCTCGACAGAGCAGGGTGGGAGACTACAGGGGTTGTGGCTGGGGAGGGACTTTTAGAACCTCAGATCTCATAGATCTCTTGAATACCATGGGAGGGCTGAATTTGGGGGGCTTCCTGGGAAGAAGCAAATGAGTCAAAGAGGGCTGTGGATGGGGTCCCAAGCCCTGTGGGAGGCAGAGCACAGTGTGGGCTGATTTGGTGCCCAAAACACCATCCCTTCCATGATCCCATCTTGCTCTGCCTGTTCCTCTCTGCTGACCACCACAACTGGGGTCAAGAACAGAAGGTGTGGTGAGCAGACCACTCCCACATCTGCCTCAAACCTGAGCCCTGATACTGGCCTCCATGCAGCATAGAGTAGACGAGGCCCATGGCCATGAAGAGGAGAGGATAAGTGGACAAACCAGACTCATTCAGGTTTTCAGGACGACCAGGCCTTCTACTGTAAGGACAGCTCCAGAGGGATTGGAAGTGGGCTGGGGCCCTCCTCTGGGACCCAGGCAGTGAGAATGGTGCTGTGGGAGTAGCAGCTGGAATGTAAGGCCAGGCCTCTGACTCTGCTCCACATATGACTCTCCCCAGCACCCTGTCTCCCATCTTGGGTACCTGGCCTGACCAGAAATTGCAGGATATCTGGCAGTCCCTGCACTGTGCCTGTTTGGAGGTCAAGAGGACCTATGAGCATCTGAAGTGGCCTGCCTGGGACCTGAAGAACTGTGCCCCCCTTCTCCTGCTGCATCGGGAGCTTCTGGGGCCCACTGAGGCAGAGGCGGAGGGTAAGGGGGATTGCAAGCTGGGAACGCTATCTGGGCTGGGTTTCTTGGGCTGGATATTCCTTGAAAGGCCATGGATCTGTCCTGTTTTTGTTTTTGGAAAGGCACATGGAAAGTCAGGGATGTGGAGGAACCTTTCTCTTTCTCCTGCCCCAGGGCCAGCTCCAGGGCTCCTTCCAGCTGCAGAGCCAGAAAAAGGGCTTCCTGTGGAGCGAGAGGCAACCCCGGCTCTGTTTCAACCATCACCTCAAGGGGCAGAGTCAGCCTCACCTCCATCAGCCGTTCCAGAACTGGAACAAGTGCTCGCAGCTTCCATATGTGTTCTGGACCCTGAGCCACAGTCAGCTGGACCATCAACTTTTCTGGGAGTTTTCACTCCAGCTGACAAAACAGAAAGTGAGCCCACTCAGGTCCCAGAGGCTTCCTGCCACCAATATGTCACCCCAAAGAACCAGCTGAATGAAGAGAAGGCCGACATCCTGGACTTCCCTCCCAAGCTGGTGGCAGAGCAACTGACATACATGGATGCGGTGAGAAGCTGGGCTCTAAGGGCCGGGCAGGGGCAGGCTTTTCTTCTGCTCTCAGCCGCCCCACACCTGCCTTTCCCTGTTGGGGCTCCTATGGTCTGGGACCCAATCTTAGCTCCACCACTTCCCAACCCTGTCAACCCATCAAGGTCCTCAACCCAAGCTTTCCCTGCCTAGCCGCGGACTGTAGAGTTAGACACTGAGAAGAATGGGGGCAGAGTTACTATGCAGATGAAATGAGCCAGAACAGATAGACAAATGGGCAGGCCCTGGTCCCTTGGCTGGAGGAGGGCAGCTCCTTGTGTACAGCCAAGGCCATGGGTTGCCCACCCGTCTGCCTTGGAGGCTGAGCACCCTCAGCATTAATTAGGCATCTGATGTGTACTTAAGGACAGGGCAGACCAACAAACCTGTGGTTGCAGCTATCATGGCAGAATGTGCATCTGAAAGAGGAGAAGGACCCGAGGGATGAATAGTTGGAAGGGTAGATGCCCCCTTCGGAGGAGCCACTTTGAACTACAACCTGGAGCTGGGAGTTCCTGAGGAAGGTCCGGGTGCAAATGCCCTCCTTTCTTCCCTTGCCACTATTTGCTTCTGGGTCATCCTGTACTGGTTTCCCTCAGTGAAAAAGAATGGAATGAAATCCAGGGTCTCCCACAAGGCTCAGGCCATGTTCTCAGCTTCCTGAACTCCAGCTCTGATCTGTGGCCCCTATCAAGGACATGAGTCTTGCACGAGAAATGGCTGGGTGAGCCAACGTCCCCCTGTTCTCTAGGAGCTGTTCAAGAAGGTGTGTGTCCAACACTGCCTGGGCTCTGTCTGGACCAAGCGGAATAAGCCTGGCAATGAGCACCTGGCACCCACAGTCCGGGCCACCATCGCCCAGTTCAACAGTGTGGCCAACTGTGTCATCACCACCTGCCTTGGCAACCCAAGCATGACAGCCCGGGACAGGGCCATGGTGGTGGAGCACTGGATCAAGGTGGCCAAGGTATGCTATGGGAGGCCTGGCTGAGTTGCTCTCCTGAGCCTCGGGAACTGCTCTTCCCTTTAGCACTTCTCAGGGTGGAAGTTCCTGGTCTTAGCCTTAGGGCCTGTGCAGTGCCTAGGCTCTTCCTTCCAGGCGCCTGCTGACTTTGACTTGCACGACCCATTGGTGGGATGCTCAGTTCCTCCCTGGCTCCGTCCTTGGGGTGAGGTCAAGTCCTCCTTCTTCCCAGCAGTCTTCCCCTCTGGGCCTTCCATGTGTCCTTCTGCATGCCCCTGGACATGTGCTTTATCCAGGAGAGGAGATGTCCACTGAGGGGGACGGAAGCTCTAGAGCATGTAGGGCTCCTACTCCCCAACTGACAGCTCCTTGTCCCTCACCAGGCCTGTCAAATCCTGCAGAACTACTCCTCCCTGCATGCCATCCTCGCGGCTCTGCAGACTGTCTCAATTCACCGCCTGAAGAAGACATGGCAGAAGGTTTCCAGGTGAGGAGGCCTCTCCCCATGGAGGGACCAGGATGGAGGAGGGATCTCCCATAGGCCTGTCCTTTTCCCCTCAGTCATCTTGGACCTCCTGGGTGGCAGCAAACCCTGGCCACAGGACCTGGACTGCTGGGCAGGTCTCTCAGCTCCCCCCTGGGAAGAGGCACCAAGCCTGCTGCTTTAGAAATCAGTTTTCCTCAATATCTCACACTGGGCTGCATTGAAGGAAATATTTTCCCAGGTTTACTTGACAGCCCCTCAACTCTCTGCCCATTGGAAACCCAAATTGACCAAAACAGAGCTGCTCCACTCATATGGGAAGGGAGACCCACGTGAGAGCTCCCTCCCATGTCCTACAAAGACCTGAGTGCCCAGAGGATCCCCGAGAAACCCCTCATCCAGGCAGTTTGACACTTGGGGTTCTCACAGAAAAGGGACTCACACTCAACCTTGCCATGGTATTCCTCCATTGATCCTGCCTCTTTTCCTCAATTCAGGAAGCGCTTTCAAAAATTTAAAAAGCTGTGTACCGAAGACAACCCCCAGGGCAGGAAACTGCTCATCAAGGTAGCATGGAAGGGGCAGGTCTGGACAGAGAGGAGGGCTGTGAGGGAACAGGGTCCTGCATGGCTGAAGCAGGGAATGGCCTGTAGCATTCCTTGGGGAGGGGTAGCCTATGGCATGAATGTGATGACAGCCTGGGGGGAAGATTCCACTGGGGCTGGGACAAGCAGGTGCTGCCCAACCAGACTCCCTAGCCTAGACCCCCTGTCTCTCTGTGTCGACACTGGCCCCGACGGGGGCCCGTACAAACCTTGAGAGCCCAGAGGACAGGCCTCTGCTCAGGGATGTGGCTGGGATGGGTTGAGGGCCAGAGCAGTGATGATAGATAGTAAGAGGACCCTGAGTCCTCAGGAGACCATGAGAGTTAGGTGGAGTTCTCACTTTTCCTGATGAGAAAACAGGCTCAGGGAGGCCAGGCTGCAAGCTCAAGGTCACACATGGATGGCGTGTTGGAGCTGAAATTGTTCTAAAAGCACTCATGGCATGCTTCAGGATAATGTAGCATCAGCTATCAGCTGAGTTAGGTCACATGTGTAGGGTCTGAAGTCCAAGATGGTGGGTCAAGTGGACTGAGGGTATTCTGGTCTCAAGGAACTTGTCCTTGGCCCTGCAGGAGCGGCCACCTAATAAATTTGCCAGCCTGCTGATGGACCTCCAGGGAGCCCGTAAGAGGGTACAGAAGAAGGTGGGTGTGCCTGAGGTACAGGGCCTCCAGTGTCAGAGGAGAGGGGCTCCTCCCTGAGAGCTGGAAGCCTCCAAATCAGGACTGGTGGGGCCATCGGACTCCAGCCCCGCCTCCTGTTGTCAAGGCTTCTCAAATTCTTCTTTCAATTGGACCAGGGGGAGGGGCTAGAAAGCTGGATACAGAATGGGCTTTGTGGGTGGGGAGGGTCCCGGGGCTATGTACCCTGTGATTTTCAAAATGCAGGACCTGGAGGTGAGTAGGAGGAGTCCGATGTTCTGGGAGCGTGAGGGGAAAGGGCATTGCGGCAGGTGGCAAAATGTCCTGGGCCGCTTCATGTGGGCACGTTGCGCGGGGCGGGCAGGAGGCTGGAGCATTTTCAGGGGAGGGTCCCTGTAGGCACCAGAGAGTAGGGACTCATCCCAACCCTACCCCTCATGACACAGGGTGTCGTCCCCTACCTTGGCACTTTCCTCACTGACCTGGTGATGCTGGATACTGCAATGGAGGACTATCTGGAGGTGGGTGAGCCTGAGGATTGTGGAGGAGGGCCCAGAATTCTGCGGTTTGGTAGCAGAAAGCCCCTGTCCTGAGCCCTGAGGTCTCAGTACTTGGCAAACCTCCCCTCATGACAGCTTCCCAGCTAACCCCGTGAGCTGGCGTCTCCTGCCCAACTTAGTGATGAGTAAGGGGAGGCTGCACTTAGGACACTGGTCCAGGTGCCCAAGACTGGTGAAGCAGCAGAGCTTCCTGAAGGCAAAGCTGCATGAGGTCTGTCTGAGTGGACCTCAGCCTCTCCCTCTGATGTTGCCTGTGGGGAGAGAGTGAAGTCAGGACCCTCCACATCAGCAAGCACTTCAGTTGCCTAGCAGCCCCTTCCTGCCTGAGGCTTTGGCCTCCCCTTCTGTCATCAGAGAGGGTTGTGTGACTGGGTCCATCCCTGTAGGTGGACCATTTGCCCCATATCCTCCTTTCTCTGGCCCTCAGAGTCTGGCCGAGAAGCCAGGCCTGTTATCCGTGTATGCACGGCCCCCTCACATGTCCTGGCAAAAGTGCAGGTTGACAAGTGGTGGGAATAAAGTGCTAGTAACAACCTGCGGGCTCTTTCTGATAGACTTTGGTTGTCTGCTTTCCAGGGGAATGAGATCAACAACGAGAAAAGGAATAAGGTGAGCACATGTGGCACTTCCTGTAGGGAAGGGTAGGGGACTGGATATCAGAGATGTCCCTGGGAAGAACATTCCTTGGCTCCATCCCCTCCATCTCACATGGACAGGGACTGGTTGATAATAGAGAGGTGGAAGACCTATCCATTTAGAAAGTGGGGACAGAAGAATGGCATCAAGGAGAACCTCCTGCAGGAGGGGCTATTTAGATTCACCTCTGAGAATAGGTTGGGACTAGATGAATTTGCAGGCAGGAGGGTGGCCACGTGTGCCAAGCCACAGGACAGGTCTCTGTCCTGCTACTCAACCCTCACCAGGCCCTGTAGCTTCCTGCTCCAGGCCCTGGAAGCAACCTGTGCTTCTCTCGGCCCAGGAATACAAAGTCCTGACGGAGATCATGCTGCTCCAGGTGGCTGCAGAGAATTACAACATAGAGCCCAAGGATTCATTTCAGGCCTGGTTCCAGTCTATGGAGCGGCTCAGCGATGATGAGAGGTGAGGCCCATGAGGCGCTGAGTGAGGGTTGGGCTGGACTCTTTCTGCTGGCTATTCCAGGGTTCCTTCATCCCTGGGCAGCCTCAGGCCTTGTTGCTGGGGTGCCAGACTCCAGCTGAGGGAAAACACTGGGAGGGACTCCTGAATGGCAGCTCCTGGTCAACTCACAGGGGTCTCTCTGTCCTTAGCTACATCCTGTCCTGCCAGCTGGAGCCCCGGTCCTAGCTGGCCAGCAGCACTCAAGAAGGAGAAGAACTGGCCACAGTCAACCTCAAGGCTGAGTGTGTGTCCAGTGGCAGTGCCAGATTCCTCAGCAGTTGGGGTACTTGTGGTGCGTGTGCCCCATCTGCTCAACACTGCATCCTCCCATCTCTTTACTTATTGGGAGATACAATATTGAATTGTTGTAAGTAGTTAAGTGATGCTGGAATATTATTCGAGTAAAGCCCTTTTGTTCCTCTAGAGCCCAGGAGTGTGGTTTGGTTCTTTAACTTCCTACAGTGATGGAAAAGATGTACAGACTCTCACAGTCATTCCTGAGCTAAGGGATCTTACAGAGTCATCAGCTCTTGTATGTGGGAGGAAGGAGAAGAGCCAGCCCTCCTCCCTAGCTACCGGAGGGAACCTGCAAAAATCGCCTTACTCAGAGGACACGTTCATTTCAGTAGAAGGAATTTGGGCAAAGAGCAGAGACAGCCCCTCTGAACTCCTGAGATTTAGAGGCTGCAGGTCCTTTCACAGGAATAGCAACAACCACTGAAATTGGGAGTCTTTCAGAGTTACACTCCCCAGAACGACTTCCTGCCCCAGAACAGGAGCTACCTTCCTTTGTGCACTCTAAAGCAAGGAAGATCATTACCTGCTTCTTCTGTTGAAGTGGTGTTTTGTTTTTGTTTTTGTTTTTGTTTTTGTTTTGTATTTGTTTTGACCCAGTATTTGGAACTTGTAGTTTCCTAGTTCAATCTCTGGAAGTGCATCAGCACTAAGTGGGGAATACATGTAAGGAGATCAAATCCTGCATCTGGATGGATCGAAGCCAGAGGAAGATAATTTGCAAATTGCCAAAGAGCAGGCAGGTGTTTCCATCCTCAGTTTTCTTCTAGGCACTCCGGGTTCACCCTTGCCAAGATTGAAATCCTCCTGGGATCCTTGTCAATTATCTCTGGATTCCTTTTCCTGCTTGTTTTGTGTGGGGGGGAAAGATGGGAAGTGTACCTTTAAGGCCATTATTGAGCCTAAAATCATTAACATGTATGCTGACCTAGGAGCTTGGATTTCCAGCATGCCTGCATTTCCTTTTGCATTTCTTTTGAATGCAATTCCCTACAGGCCCCAGCCTCTTGCTCAGATCCATGGGAGCCACTGTTCCTTTTGGGACCTGATGGATCAGGGATTGGTTCTCTCTTGCCAGGATAAAGGTCCATATCCTTGCCCAGAGAAACCCCACACTCTCCTCACTAGCCAAGGGGACTTTTTTAGGTCCCCGTTGTTCTGATATCCATGGTCTCAAACATTCACCAGTTTACACACTCAGTCTCAGTTTACACAGTTACACTGACTTGTCCAAAATTGGGAACTGGGCTTGACCCCCTCGACCTAGGGACACCTGCAGATTGAAAGTGAGCAGATAAGAAGCATCTATCATGCAAATGGATGCCAAAACAAAGCAGGGGTAGGAATACTTCTGTCAGACAAAACAGACTACAAAAAAGAGTGTAATAAGACACAAAGAAGGACGCTACATCAGAATAATGGAGACAATGCAACATGAAGATAGAACAATTCTAAATATTTAGACACCCAACATAGGAGCACCCAAATACATAAAACAGCTAATAACAACCATAAAGGGACTAACTGACAGTAATAAAATACAGTAGGGGACTCTAACACCCCACTTCTATTAATGGAGACATGATCCAAGCTGAAAATCAACAAAGAAATGATGGCTTTGAGTGAAGCACTGGTTTTAATAGATATAGAGTAGAATAGAACATTCCACCCTAAAACAGCAAAATACTCATTCCTTTCAAGTGCACATGGAACATTCTCCAGAAGAGATCACATATTAGGCCACAAAACAAGTCTCAACGAATTAAAAAAGATGGAAATCATCTTTTTTGACCATAATGCTATGGAACTAGAAATCAACCATAAGAAAAAACCTGGAAAGACCATGTATACATGGACATTAAATAACATGCTACTGAACAACGAATGGGTCAACCAAGAATTCAAAGAAGAAATCAAAAATTACATGGAAACAAATAAAAATGACACGACAAGGGTCCCAAAATTTGGGATACAGCAAAAGTGAATCTAGGAGGACAGGTTACAGCAATACAGGCTCACCTCCAAAAGCAAGAAAAATCTCCAATAACATAGCCTGATACAAAAGGATCTAGCAAAAGAACAACACAGAGCTCTAGAGCAGTCAATCATCCTTGGCGAGTCGGAGCTCTTGCTGTTGGGCCCATGCATAACTTCCATGTCTGCTCTATGTCTCAGCCTGGATGGTGTTCTTTCCTTTCTTCCAAAATAATTCCTACTGGGGCCACTGGGGAATCAACACTTTAGGGAATTCTAGAATGAGAGAAACTGCCAAAAAGGCCCGGGAAACAACCATCCCTTTCCCATTTGTTGTATCAAGGTGGCCAATTAGCTTTCTCTTTCTGGAACATACAACAGTGGTTTTTTTGAGAAGATCCTCTCAGGTTCTGATCCCCTGGGGATCTCATGAAAATACAGATTCTGATTCAGTAACACTGGGAGGGACCTGAGACTCTGCATTTTCAATATGCTCCCAGCTGATGCCGAGGCCACTTGTCCAGGGACCACACTGAGAAACAAGGTGCCAGTGGACCATTCGACAAAAGTTTTCTGTTTCACCACCAAAAACAGAATTTTCAGCAACATTTTAGCAGCAACAAAGAGGTGTTTTTATTGTCAGGAAGATAAACAGCCAGGGTGGGGCTTTGTTCACACCTGCAGGCCTCTCCTCTCGTTCTCCTCCAGGATATATCGAGGCAGGATGGAAGGGGTCAATAGTGTGTGAGTTTCATTAGGCCAGTGGCTTTAATTTCCTTTGCCCTCCTATATCTCTGTGATGTGTGCAGAGCACAAACCCCTTTCAAGAGGAATGGCCGAGGCTGAAAGGGGGTAGGGTGGGAGCCTGAGCTCCTGAGTCAGCCCTGGCATGTGGGCAGAGGCAGGTGCTGGTGGCCACTCCATGTGTGGGGCGTGGGGTCACTTGGAAATCCCCATGAACCAGCCAGAGGAGCTTGAGAGAGGAGTGGCATAAGACACTGCTATAAACTACACTGATTTCCCAAAGGATTTTACAAGTGCTCACAAGTTTTAACCTGAGCCCTGTGGGTCCTTTATGAACAGGGAGATTATGGTCAGGCTTCACCACAGCCTAAGGGTGCAGAACAACGGGCTTTTGTGGAGCCAGGCATTCATATTGAAGATAAAATATTCACTGGGTGGTCCAGGATAATGAAGGCATTTATTACTCCAGCTAAGCACATGTATGTCAGACTGATCCACAGATTACCCGTACAGAGTCTGTGCTCATGAGGGCTCCAGAAGGGTGAGGCTGGCCGGGTATAGATTTGGGATTAAGGCACCAAAGATCAAAGTGGCTCAGGAGGACGAAAGAGCTGTGACCTGAGGATACAATGGAAGGAGGAATACCATTGCACTGAAAACAGACTGGTTTCCAAGAGTGTCTTTAAATACTCTGAACTACAGAGAAATTGGTCTCAATCCAGCCCTCAGAGGGAACACACACCAAAACAAAACAAAACAAAACAAAACAAAACAACAATGGAAATTTATTAAGGGCTTAGGAAGCCAGGTGTCCTGGTGACCTGAGCACAGATCCACAGTTAGAATCTGGGAGGACAAACCACTGGGTTGGCCATGACCTGATAAGTGACCTTGGACCAATTGCATTTGCCTTTCATTTTCCTCATCTGCTGGGGACAGAGATTGACTCTAGGTTCCAAAGTTGGCAGGCCTCCAGCAGAATGCAGCTCAAAATGCATATTTACTCCATTCCATTTTGTCTACAAAAGATAATTTGGGGGCACCTGGGTGGCTCAGTCAGTGAAGCGTCTGCCTTCGGCTCAGATCACCATCCCAGGTCCTGGGATCGAGTCCCATGTCAGGCTCCCTGCTCAGCACAGAGTCTGCTTCTCCCTTTTCCTCTGTCCCCCTTCCCTGCTCATGATTCTCTCTCTCTCTCTCTCTCTCTTAAATAAATAAATAAAAATATGTTTTTTTAAAAAAAAGATTATTTGTAAGCCTTGGTGGAACACCTCTCTAAGAATGCCAGGTAAGGAGTAGAATTTTCCAGAAGAGGAGTACCAAATGTGCCAGGCACCACATCCTCTTATTAGCTTTAGGAGAAAATTTTTCTAAACAAACACAATTCAATGAGTTTTGACACATGTATATACCCATGAGAATGAACATATACATCATTCTCAAAAGTTCCCTGATACCCTTATAATCCTTCTCTCCCCTAACTGTCCCATCACCAGGTAATAACTGATCTATTTTCTGTCACTGTATTTATTTATTTATTTATTTATTTATTTATTTATTTATTTATTTATGTGCAAGGGTGCTCTTTATTTTTTTATTTAAATTCAATTAATTAACATATAATATATTATCAGTTTCAGAGGTAGAGGCCAGTGATTCATCAGTCTCATATAATACGCAGTGGTCATTACTCATGTGCCCTCCTTAATGCCCATCACCCAGTTACCCCATCCCCTTGCCCCCCTCCACTCCAGCAACCCTCAGTTTGTTTCCTGTGATTAAGAGTCTCTTATGGTTTGTCTCCCTCTCTTTCGTCTTGTTTTAATTTTTCTTTCTTCCCCTATGATCCTCTGTTTTGTTTCTTAAATTCCACATATGAGTGAGATCATATGATAATTGTCTTTCTCTAATTAACTTATTTTGCTTAGCATAATACCCTCCAGTTCCAGCCACATCATTACAAATGGCAAGATTTCATTTTTTCTGATGGTTGAGTAGTATTCCATTATATATACCACATATATGCCATTCCATATATATACCACATCTTCTTTATACATCCATCTGTCGATGGACAGCTGCGCTCTTTCCATAGTTTGGCTATTGTGGACATGGCTGCTATAAACTTTGGGGTACAGGTACCCCTTTGGATCCCTACATTTGTATCTTTAGGGTAAATACCTAGTAGTACAATTGCTGGGTCATAGGGTAGTTTTATTTTTAACTTTTTGAGGAACATCCAAATTGTTCTCCAGAGTGCTGCACCAGTTTGCATTCCCACCAACAGGGCAAAAGTTTTCCCCTTTTTCCTCATTATCTCCAGCATCTGTCAATTCCTGACTTGTTAATTCTAGCCATTCTGACCAGTGTGAGGTGGTATCTCATTATGGTTTTGATTTGTATTTCCCAGATGCCAAGTGATGTTGAGCATTTTTTCATGTGTCTGTTGGACATTTGTATGTTTTCTTTGGAGAAATGTCTATTCATGTCTTCTGCCCACTTCTTGATTTGATTATTTATTCTTTGGGTGTTGAATTTGAAAGTTCTTTATAGATGTTAGATACTAGCCCTTTATCTGATAAGACATTTGCAAATATCTTCTCCCATTCTGTTGCTTGTCTTTTGGTTTTGTCAACGTTTCCTTTGCTGTGCAAAAGCTTTTTATCTTGATGAAGTCCCAATAGTTCATTTTTGCCTTTGCTTGCTTTCTGTCACTTTAATTTTGCATCCCCTAGAATTTTATATACATGGAAACAGGATATACAGTATGTACAGTATGGCTTGTTTTGCTCACCATAATAATTTTCAGATTCAACTTTGTTGTGTGCATCATTAATTTGTTACTTTTCATTGTTGAGTAATATTCCATTATAAGGATATACTAAAATTTGTTCATCCATTCACCTGTTGATGAACATTTCAGTTTTGTCCAGTTTGCTTTTCTAGATTAAGCTGCTGTGAACATTCACGTTCACATCTTTGTATGGACATATGCTTTCATTTCTCTGGGAATGGAATACCTACATTGAATGGGAAACATAACTTTTTAAGAAACTGCCAAATTATTTTCCCAAACGATTGTACCATTTTACACTTCTATCAGCAGACTGGGACAGTTCCAGTTGTTTCATATCCTTGCCAACACTTGGTGTGGTCAGTCTTTTTAATGTTAATTATACTTGTAAATTTTGTAGTGGTGTCTCAATATTTTCATTTGCATTTCCTTAATGACTAATGGTGTTGCACATCTTTTCATGCATATATTTGCCATTTTAAAACTTTCTTTGGTGAAGTGGCTGTTCAGATCTTTTTCTGTTTAACAAAAAAACTTGGATTGTCTTAATACTGAGTTGCAAGAATTGTTTATATATTCTAGATACAAGTCTTCTTCAGATATATGTTTTGCAAATATCTTCTCCCATTTTATGCCTCATGGAGGATTTTTGAGAATCAAGAAGTTACAGATTGGCAGGGCAGATGGTACTGTAGGCTGGTGTGTTTCATTCTAGAGTCTCTGGTACTTTAGTAGCTGCTTCTGCTGCCAGATCCTCCTCCAATTCTCTCTCACCACAGTGACATGAAAACATCAGGTCACCTCCACTTAAAATTGCTGGCCAGCTCTGGCCTCCACTGCCCACCCTCCACCTCATTTGAAGCAATGGTGCCCTCCTTCCATAATTTTCTTCCTTATTTGGTAACACATAGGGGCATTTTTTCCTTGTATATCAGATTATCACATCGTATGCTTTAAATAAATGCAATTTTGTCAGTTATAATGCAATTTTTAAAAAATCAAGCATCATATAGCAGTTACTATTGCTGCATAACAAATGACCCCAAATCTTATAGTCCAAATAACCATCCTTTGTTATTGCTCAAAAGCCTACAGTTCTGCTGATAGGAGGCAAGCTCAGCTGATCTCAGGTGGGCTTGCTCGCACACCTGCAGTCGTATGGAATCTCAGTCTCCCTGTAAGTTGTTCAACAGAATTCAGGCCCCATATTACCATTAGCCTGCTGTTTCTGTCTCTGTGGTTCCAGTTCACCACATTGTAGTACTAACACAGCTTCCGGCAGGCTCTGGAATCCCTCTTGTGCCGCTGGGCTCAGAGGGTTTGTAGCCCTCTAGGACTGTCTTGATTTGGTTCTCTGAGAAAAACATTTAAGTAAAGTAGCTTATTCCAAGAAATTGAGAAATGGAGAGGGAAAGGAAGGTAGAGGGGCAGCCAATAGAGTGTCTGTGTTAATAAAAAGGCTACCACTGTGGGAAACTGGGGTACAGTCGACAAAACCAAAAGACAGGTACAGGGGATGTGCCTCCAGATTGTCCCATCCAAGGGACAAAGAATGGAAACTTTGCTGAGGCTGAGAATCATCCGGTGAGAGTTACGTGAGCCTCTTTCCTCTTTAATCAGTGCTTTGACTCTGAGGTTTCTCCCTCAAGGCTTTACTGCAAAGGAGTTGCTGGCCCTAGAGGCTGGGAATCGTCTTGTGAGCTAGGTTCCCATTAACCTATTTTAAGACCACTACAAGTAGGCAATATTTGCCATGTTCAGGGACCTGGTGGGTAATCACAAAATGCAAATGGACTCAAACAATACCAGAAATAAGTCTGACCTGTTTTCCTTTGTGGCATAATCATCTAAAGCCACTTTTGAGGGATCAAGGGGGTTGGATTTCTGCATTTAAGGGTTCTGGTGTGCATTGGCTATACCTGTTACAGCAGGTAACAGCTTTGCTATGGATCAGCAGGATGGAATACCCGTCAGAAGCCACCACTCCATCATCTTGTGCATGCATCACCAAACAGAAATCTGCTCTTAATGAAGCAGCAGATATTTTTAGTGATTTATCAGGAAACTTTTTGTTACACGGGATGATGGATTACTGCAGAACATTAGAGTAATCCCTGTGGCCTCATGATTTGAAAGTCTATGAAGGAATTTAAGCAGTTGGATGCAAGCAAGCTTAACAGTAGGAAGAGTTTAAAATGGCCTAATTTCTCAGAATATATTGTGTCAAAACTTGCACAATGTGGCTTCTGCGCTCGCTGTGCTCAAAAAATGAACAAGGGTTGTGACAAGTCCCTGGTTCAGATCCAAAGATTCTCTCCCAAACTCTGACTAAATGTTTCTGGACCTGCATATTTTTCTGCCTTTCAGATTTTTACCATCTCACAAGGCTGTGTTGGACCACCATTTTGGCTCTTGTCCCCTCCCCTGCCTATCACCAGCCACACTTTCAATCTATTGTATAGATTGATACCAGTCTGAGTAACTTCTTGCTTCTAGGCTGAATAGCCCCAGGAATATTAAGATTCACACACAGTTTACTGGATTAGCACATTCATTTATTTCAGGAAGTAGTGTTGAAAGTATCTGTGTGACCAATATTAGGGGGCTCAGCAAACACAAACCTCCAATATTTACTTACACTGTCTCAATGTCAAACATTCCAGTTCAAAGGCAGGGGAAAAAAACAGTGTTCCAGTTCAAAGGCCATGAGGCAGGAGGGATTCTCTCTAAGTCAGGAGAGGGACAGGCTTTTTGTTCTATTCTGGCCTTCAAATGATTGGATGAGCAATTGTTTCATTGTCTACCAATTTAAACGTTAATCTCAGGGGAGGAGCAAGATGGCAGAGGAGTAGGAGACCTGGATTTCTTCTGGTCCCAGGAATTCAGCTGGATAGGGATCAAACCATTCTGAACACCTACGAACTCAACAGGAGATCAAAGAAAAGAATAGCAACAACTCTCTGAAGAGAAACGCGACCAATTTCTGGAACGTAGGACATGCAGAGAAGTGAATCTGAGGCGATATTCGGGAGGATAGACGGCGGGGGAGGGGGCCTCCACCAGCGACTACCGGCAAGTAATAGAGCAGCAGAGCATAAAATCGAAACTTCTAGAAGTCTGCTCCGCTGAGGGTCGTCGCTCCAGTGGCTAAGCTGGGAGTGAAACCCTCGCTGGGACAGTGTGGTCTCAGGACCCTTGGGGTCACAGAAAGACTGGGGGTGCCTGAGTGCGGCAGAGCTCCCAGGTATCGGAGCAGGGAAACCGGCTGCTGAGACAGAGCCGAGGAGTGGGCTCTCAGCTTGGGGTTGCCATAAACCGTGATCCGTGGCACAGTTGGGCCACTGCTCTTCCAGCAGGGACCCAACAAGCAGCAGAGATGGGGAGACTCCCCTTCCTCCCCCGGGAGGAGTGGAACGGGAGCACACTGCAGGGATCTGCTGGGTTTGGAGACTCCACACCGAGTCAGGTGCCAGAGATAGAAATGCTCTGTCACAGGCTGGGTGAGCACGGAGTGCAGCCAGAGACCAGGGAGATGGGAGTGATGGACTGCTTTTCTCTGGGGGCTCACTGAGGAGTGGGGCTCCAAGTTCTCAGCTCCTCCAGGGCAGAGATTGGGAGGCAGCCATTTTCACTCTTGTCCTCCAAAGCTGTACGGAAAGCTTGCAGGGAACAAAAGCTCCCAAGAGCAAACCTGAGCAGATTACTTAGCCTGGACTCAGCAAGGGCAGGGCAATTCCGCCTCTGGCAAACATTTGGGAACCACAGCAACAGGCCCCTCCCCCAGAATTTCAGCAAGAACACCCAGCCAAGACCAAGTTTACTGATCAATGAGCAGCAGAACTCCAGCACTAGGGGAATCCTGCACATAGAATTCATGGCTTTTTTACCAAGATTCTTTAGTCTTTCAAAGTTAATTTTTTTTCAACTGACTCTTCTTCTTCTTTTTTTTTTTTGAATTTTTCTTTTTCCCTTTTTCAAACATCTTATCAATCCCTTTTTTTAAAAAATACCTTAAATCTCTAGTGTATGGCTTTGTTCTAGTCTCCTGCCTGATCACATTTGCTCCCCCCTTTTTTTTAATCCTCTTCTTTCTTTTTTCAACCAATTTCTTATCTTATCAATTCCTTTTATAAAATATTTTATAATTTTCATCTTTACAGTCATATTCCATCCTTTTGTCATATTAACCCTTATTTTTGTACATATATAAGTTTATCTTTCTTTAAAAGTTTGGGAGGCACTTTCTTCTAACAGACCAAAATATGCCCCAAATCTAGTGTGCGCCACTGATCTATGCACCAGCCTGATCATATTTGATCATATTGGTTTTTTTGTTTTGTTTTGTTTTTGTTTCTTTTTATCTTTTTCTTTTTCTTTTTTTTTCACTTTCCTTTTTTCTTTCTTTCTCTTTCTTTTCCCTCAGTTTCAGGTCTTTTCTGATTTGTTTAGTGGTTATTTTCTGGGGACATTATTACCCTGTTAGCATTTTGTTCTCTCATTCATCTATTCTCCTCTGGACAAAATGACAAGATGAAAAAAATCACCTCAAAAAAAGAACAAGAGGCAGTACCGAATGCCAGGGACCTAATCAATACGGACATTCATATGATGTCGGAACTAGAGTTCAGAATGATGATTTTAAAGATACTAGCTGGGCTTGAAAAAAGCATGGCAGTTATTAGAGAAGTGCTT
Source organism: Zalophus californianus (assembly GCF_009762305.2). Classification (NCBI taxonomy): domain Eukaryota; kingdom Metazoa; phylum Chordata; class Mammalia; order Carnivora; family Otariidae; genus Zalophus; species Zalophus californianus. Next base: position 94,154,429 of record NC_045602.1, read on the forward strand.
TCTGGAGAAATAAAAGAACCAAAATCTAACCAAGTCGAAATCAAAAAGGTTATTAATGAGGTGCAATCAAAAATGGAGGCTCTAACTGCTAGGATAAATGAGGCAGAAGAGAGAATTAATGATATAGAAGACCAAATGATGGAAAATAAAGAAGCTGAGAAAAAGAGAGATAAACAACTACTGGATCACGAGGGCAGAATTCGAGTGATAAGCGATACCATAAGACAAAACAACATTAGAATAACTGGGATCCCAGAAGAAGAAGAAAGAGAGAGAGGGGCAGAAGGTATATTGGAGCAAATTATAGCAGAGAACTTCCTTTATGTGGGGAAGGAAACAGGAATCAAAATCCAGGAAGCACAGAGAACCCCTCTCAAAATCAATAAAAATAGGTCAACACCCCGACACCTAATAGTAAAACTTACGAGTCTCAGACACAACGAGAAAATCCTGAAAGCAGCTCAGAAAAAGAGGTCTGTAACCTACAGTGGTAGAAATACTAGACTGGCAAAAGACCTATCCACAGAGACCTGGCAGGCCAGACAGGACTGGCATGATATATTCAGAGCACTAAATGAGAAAAATATGCAGCCAAGAATACTATATCCAGCTAGGCTGTCATTGAAAATAGAAGGAGAAATAAAAAGCTTCCAGGACAAACAAAAACTAAAAGAATTTGCAAACACGAAAGCAGCCCTACAAGAAATATTGAAAGGGGTCCTCTAAGCAAAGAGAGAGCCTAAAAGCAACATAGACCAGAAAGGAACACAGACAATATACAGTAACAGTCACCTTACAGTCAATACAATGGCACTAAATTCCTATCTTTCAATAGTTACCCTGAATGTAAATGGGCTAAATGCCCCAATCAAAAGACACAGGCTATGAGATTGGATAGAAACACAAGACCCATCAATATGTTGTCTGCAAGAGACTCATTTTAGACTCAAAGACACCCCCAGATTGAAAGTGAAGGGGTGGAAAACGATTTAGCATGCTAATGGACACCAAAAGAAAGCTGGGGTGGCAATCCTCATATCAGACAAATTAGATTTTAAAACAAAGACTGTAATAAGAGATGAGGAAGAACACTATATCCTACTTAAAGGGTCTATCCAACAAGAAGATCTAACAACTGTAAATATCTATGCCAGTAACATTGGAGCAGCCAGTTATATAAGCCAATTAATAACAAAAGCAAAGAAACACGTTGACAACAATACAAAAATAGTGGGGGACTTTAACACTCCCTCACTGAAATGGACAGATCATCTAAGCAAAAGATCAACAAGGAAATAAAGACTTTATCTGACACATTGGACCAAATGGAGTTCACATATATATTCAGAATATTCCCTCCCAAAGCAACAGAGTACACATTCTTCTCTAGTGCCCATGGAACATTCTCCAGAATAGATCACATCCTAGGTCACAAATCAGGTCTCAACCGGTACCAAAAGATTGGGATCATTCCCTGCATATTTTCAGACCACAATGCTTTGAAACTAGAACTCAATCACAAGAGGAAAGTTGGAAAGAACTCAAGTACATGGAGGCTAAAGAGCATCCTACTAAAGAATGAATGGGTCAACCAGGAAATTAAAGAAGAATTTAAAAAATTCATGGAAACCAATGAAAATGAAAACACAACTGTTCAAAATCTTTGGGATACAGCAAAGGCAGTCCTAAGAGGAAAGTATATAGCAATACCAGCCTTTCTCAAGAAACAAGAAAGGTCTCAAATACACAACCTAACCCTACACCTAAAGTAGCTGGAGAAAGAACAGCAAATAAAGCCTAAACCCAGCAGGAGAAGAGAAATAATAAAGATCAGAGTGGAACCATGAGAGATGATGGACTCTGAATAACAAACTGAGGGTTCAAGAGGGGAGGGGGGTGGGGGGATGGGTTAGCCTGGTGATGGGTATTAAAGAGGGCACGTTCTGCGTGGAGCACTGGGTGTTATGCACAAACAATGAATCATGGAATGCTACATCAAAAACCAATGATGTCATGTATGGTGATTAACATAACAATAAAAATTATTTAAAAAACTAAGGATGTAATGTATGGTGATTAACATAACAATAAAAAATTAAAGAAAAAAATAACGATCAGAGTAGAAATCAATGAAATAGAAACCAAAAGAACAGTAGAACAGATCAATGAAACTAGGAGCTGGTTCTCTGAAAGAATTAACAAGATTGATAAACCCCTGACCAGACTTATCAAAAAGAAAAGAGAAAGGACCCAAGTCAAGAAAATCATTAATGAAAGAGGAGAGATCACAACCAACACCAAAGAAATACAAACAATTATAAGAACATATTATGAACAACTCTATGCCAGCAAATTAGATAATCTGGAAGAAATGAATGCATTCCTAGAGATATGAACTACCAAAACTGAACCAGGAAGAAAGAGAAAACCTGAACAGACCTATAACCACTAAGGAAATTGAAGCAGTCGTCAAAAATCTCCCAACAAACAAAAGCCCAGGGCCAGATGGTTTCCCAGGGGAATTCCACCAAACATTTAAAGAAGAATTAATACCTTTCTTCTGAAACTGTTCCGAAAAGTAGAAATGGAAGGAAAACTTCCAAACTCATTTTTTGAGGAGACCATTACCTTGATCCCCAAACCAGACAAAGACCCCATCAAAAAGGAGAATTACAGACCAATATCCTTGATAAACATGGATGCAAAAAGTCTCACCAAAATATTAGCCAATAGGATCCAAGAGTACATTAAAAGGATTATTCACCATGACCAAGTGGGATTTATCCCTGGGCGGCAAGGTTGGTTCAACATCCACAAATCAATCAGTGTGATACAATACATTAATAAAAGAAAGAACAAGAACCATATGATCCTCTCAATAGATGCAGAAAAAGCATTTGACAAAGCACAGCATCCTTTCTTGATCAAAACTCTTCAGAGTATATGGATAGAGGGTACATACCCCAATATCATAAAAGCTATCTATGAAAAACTTACAGTGAATATCATTCTCAATGGGGAAAAACTGAGAGCTTTCCCCCTAAGGTCGGGAACACGGCAGAGATGTCCACTATCACCACTGCTATTCAACATAGTATTAGAAGTCCTAGCCGCAGCAATCAGACAACAAAAAGAAATCAAAGGCATCCAAATCGGCAAAGAAAAAGTCAAACTCTCACTCTTTGCAGATGATATGATACTTTATGTGGAAAACCCAAAAGACTCCATCCCAAAACTGCTAGAACTCATATAGGAATTCAGTAAAGTGGCAGGATAAAAAATCAATGCACAGAAATCAGTGGCATTCCTATACACCAACAACAAGACAGAAGAAAGAGAAATTAAGGAGTTGATCCCATTACAATTGCACCCCAAACCATAAGATACCTAGGAATAAATCTAACCAAAGAGACAAAGGATCTGTACTCAGAAAACTATAAAATACTCATGAAAGAAATTGAGGGAGACACAAAGAAATGGAAAAATGTTCCCTGCTCATGGATTGGAAGAATAAATATTGTGAAGATGTCAATGCTACCTAGAGCAATCTACACATTCAATGCAATCCCCATCAAAATACCATCCACTTTTTTCAATGAAATGGAACAAATCACCCTAAAATTCGTATGGAACCAGAAAAGACCCTGAATAGCCAGAGGAATGTTGAAAAAGAAAAGCAAAGCTGGCGGCATCACAACTCCAGACTTCCAGCTCTATTACAAAGCTGTCATCATCAAGACAGTATGGTACTGGCACAAAAACAGATGCATAGATCAATGGAACAGAATAGAGTGCCCAGAAATGGACCCTCCACTCTAAGGTCAACTCATCTTCGACAAAGCAGGAAAGAATGTCCAATGGAAAACAGACAGTCTCTTCAACAAATTGTATTAGGAAAATTGGACAGCCACATGCAGAAGAATGAACCTGGACCATTTCCTTACACCACACACAAAAATAGACTCCAAATGATTGAAAGACCTAAATGTGAGACAGGAGTCCATCCAAATCCTAAAGGAGAACACAGACAGCAACCTCTTCGACCTCAGCCACAGCATCTTCTTCCTAGAAACATCACCAAAGGCAAGGGAAGCAAGGGCAAAATGAACTATTGGGACCTCATCAAGATAAAAAGCTTTTGCACAGCAAAAGCAAGTCAACAAAACCAAAAGACAACCGACAGAATGGGAGAAGATATTTGCAAATGACATATCAGATAAAGGGCTAGTATCTAAAGTCTATAAAGAACTTCTTAAACTCAACACCCAAAGAATAAATGATCCAATCAAGAAATAGGCAGAAGTCATGAACAGAAATTTTTCCAAAGAAGACATCCAAATGGCCAACAGACACATGAAAAAGTGCTCAACATCGCTCAGCATCAGGGAAATCCAAATCAAAACCTCAATGATCTATCACCTCACACCAGTCAGAATGGCTAAAATTAACAAGTCAGGAAACGACAGATGTTGGCGGGGATGTGGAGAAAGGGGAACCCTCCTACACTGTTGGTGGGAATGCAAGCTGGTGCAGGCACTCTGGAAAACAGTATGGAGGTTCCTCAAAAAGTTGAAAATATAGCTACCACATGAACCAGCAATTGCACTACTGGGTATTTACCCCAAAGATACAAATGTAGGGATCCGAAGGAGTACATGCTCCCCAATGTTATAGCAGCAATGTCCACAATAGCCAAACTGTGGAAAGAGCCAAGATGTCCATCGACAGATGAATGGATAAAGAAGATGTGGTCTATATGCACAATGGAATATTATGCAGCCATCAAAAGGAATGAAATCCTGCCATTTGCAACGATGTGGATGGAACTGGAGAGTGTTATGCTGAGCAAAATAAGTCAATCAGAGAAAGACAAGTATATGATCTCTCTGATATGAGGAATTCTTAATCTCAGGAAACAAGCTGAGGGTTGCTGGGGTGGTGGGGGGTGGGAGGGATGGGGTGGCTGGGTGATAGACATTGGGGAGGGTATGTGCTATGGTGAGCATTGTGAATTGTGCAAGACTGTTGAATCACAGATCTCTATCTCTGGAACAAATAATACATTATATGTAAAAAAAAAATAAAAGAAGAAGAAGATAGCAGGAGGGTAAGAATGAAGGGGGAGAAATCGGAGGGGAGATGAACCATGAGAGAGCATGGACTCTGAGAAACAAACTGAGGTTTCTAGAGGGGAGAGGGGGTGGGAGGATGGGTTAGCCTGGTGATGGGTATTAAAGAGGGCACGTTCTGCATGGAGTACTGGGTGTTATAAGCAAATAATGAATCACGGAACACTACATCAAAAACTAATGATGTAATGTGTGGTGATTAACCTAACATAATAAAAAATATAAATAAATAAAATAGGATGAAAACATAAGGCAAACTTTTAGTGATGTCACTTTAAGGTTTGGTCGATTTGTCATTTTGCTATTATTCTTCGGGATATTTATCATCCAATTGACATAACTTCTATTCAAAATAGGCATATTTTACATTAATGAGCAGATTCAGTCTCTACTTCTCTTTCTCTTTCTTTTATCTCTCTTTTTAATCATTAGGTCCTAATTTGTGGCTTTGTTTATAATAACTATTCAATAAATCTTTGGAAACAATCTCTGTAATTGAAGTTCATGCCACGTTCAGAAGTACCATTAGCCTATTTAACAGGTGGGAACATGACCATTAGGTTTAATGAGTTGCCATTAGTCAGAAATCAAGTCCATGGTTGATATTTCAAGTGCATTGAAGTGTTTTCATTGAGCCAAGTTTTTATAGTGCTATCTGCTGAGAAACAGGTGATCATTTGCGAATTCAGAGGTGTTTACTAATTTGTCTGCTTGCTTTTCTCTCCCTCATAAGTAATGATATAAATAAGTAGTCACATTCATGAACATTCACTCATATCCTTTACATAATCCCACGTAAGCCCTTTCTCAATTAAAAGCAAATGATTTCCCATCTATGTTTGTCTTGTAGTGGGGGCCAGACTGATTGCCAGGATTCCAGGGGCTTCGGTCTTGGAACCGGCAGATCTGGTGGAGGTGGGGAGTGAGGAATGGAGCTGGACACAGTGCAAGGGAGGAATGTTTACACAACTGTCCCTGAGGGTACCTATCTGCCATGTGCAGAATCCCTATCGAAATCTGGGGAACCTTCTCGGAAAAATCTGCATGTACTGGGAGGGGTGTGTTCTCATGAGTGGATGTCGGTGCTTCTCAAGTAAAGCCTTCCTAATTCTGCCCTCTGCAGAGTGTGCAGCTTGCCAGTTGGCCCAAACCTACTCAACTGTATCATCAGGTCCTGACACTCCAATTAGAATAATGCACGGTGGGCTTCTCTATAAGGGCTGTACCAGACTCCTCTAACACCGCTTCGGGTCCTCTGGGCCTTACTTGTTTCTTGGTCCAGCCACTGCAGACCCCAACTTCCTTTTCACAGGTGCAATTCAGTAATGTCCGTGGAGCCAGTCCTTACTGGCTTGGGAGGATTAAAATAGCCATTTAAAAATTAAGTTATATAAATTTACAAATAAATAAATTATATAAGAAACAAAAGCAATTAATATTCAAAACTCATTACTTTTTACCTATTTCACTACATTTTACTATTATTTATACTCTGGAGTATATTCTATTGTATCTGTATGATGTCTATCGTACTTGTATGATGAACATACCATATAAGGGATATCTATATTGAAATCAGGCATGGTGAGAATTCATACCATGGAAATAAGAGAGCCAGTTGTCAAACATTTAGTACCACCACACTGGTGCAATCTGCCAGCACATGCCCTCATACCTGCCCTGCACACATTTTACTTCCTGCCCTGGGGCTTAATTAGCAAACTGAGTTGGGCCACCAGGAGATCATGCTTGGAGCCCGCCACGTGCCACCTGAAAGTGCTGGGACATGAACACCTTGTGGAGTTACTGCCCTTTGACAAATGGGAGATGGGAGCCAGTGGATAAATTTTTGCCCCTGTCTTCCCTTGGACAGCCTGTCCTATTTACATCCCATCTAAGAACATAGTCCTGTTCTTAGGACTGAGCCACCAGCTGCACTCAGGGGGCAGCCAGCACCATCCTATCTCCTAGTATTGGCTCCCCCCCCCCCCCCTTAGCGCCATTTCCTTATTCCTCTGCTCTGGGATTGAACTTTCTAATAAAAATAGCATGTTGCCTCTGGCTCTGCCTTCTAGGGAAGTCAAGGTAAGATGAGTCCTAATAAGGAAAGTGAATGAGGGGTGCTGTAAAGACAAGGGATGGTGCTAGACCCAAGGCCAGAAGCCGCGGGCTGTCATAACCCCCAGTTTTAAGAGGCAAGGGCAGGGAGCAGTTAGCAAAAGCTGGAGGGTAAGTCATTTTGAAAAGATCTGAGACCTTCTGCTGATGAGCACAGACAACCTGAAACAACACACAGGGAGGAAGACAGGAAAGTAAACACACAGACCACACTCTGTTCTCTCTGTCTCTTCTCTTACCAGCAGGCCTTATTGACCAAACACAACTGGGAGGGAAGAGATCAGGAGAGGGTTGGGACAGGGTGGAAGGAAGGGCAAATGGAAAATTTCCTCACTTTATCCTAGAGCAAAATCTGTCCATTAGCATTCACAGGACTCAGGTGTACTTTCCACCCAGGAGAGAGTCTGGTCATAATATTGACCAGCTGTCTCAGTAGCAAACAGACAGCAAATCAGCTGTGTGTGTGAGAGAAAAACCAAAACAAAGACAAAACTGATTCTGGAAGAAACAAAAGCACTTGAAAACAAACTTATTATATATCTATACAGTGAGAACAGGGTGTTATGAGTAAAAGGAACAATCAGATAAACAAGAAAGAGTTTTTAGAAATTAAAAAATGATTATGGAAGTAAAAATTTCAATAGATGAACTAGAAGATAAATGAAAAAAGTTTTCCAGATCCTAAGGCAAAGCCTTAGAAAATATGAGTCCATAGATAAGAGTCAAAAAAGTTTAATCCAAAATAGTAACTGAGGAAGAGAGAAAAAAATTGAAGAACATATCAGCTGTAGCAACATTTTTTTCTAGACACATTTCCTAAGGCAAGAGAAACAAAAGCAAAAATGAACTATTGAGACTACATCAAATTAAAAAGCTTTTGCATATAACACCCAGTGCTCCATGCAGAACGTGTAATGTATGGTGATTAACATAACATAATAAAAAAATTTAATAAAAAAGGTAAAATAAATAAAATAAAAAGCTTTTGCACAGTGAGGAAACCATCAACAAAACAGAGACAACCTACTGAATGGGAGAAGATATTTTCAAATGATATATCTGATAAGAGGTTAATATGGCCAAAATATATAAAGAAATTATACAACTCCACACCAAAAAAAAAAAAAACACAAAAAACAAATAATCCACTGGAAAAAACAGGCAGACGACCTAAATAGATGCTTTTCCAAAGAAGACATACATCCAGATGGCAAACAGACATAGGAGAAGATGCTCAACATCACTAATCATCAGGGAAATGCAAATCAAAATCACAATGAGATATCATCTTACACCTTTTAGAATGTCTGAAATAAAAAAGACAAGAAATAACAAGTGCTAGGCGCCTGGGTGGCTCAGTTGTTAAGCATCTGCCTTCGGCTCAGATCATGATCCCAGGGTCCTGGGATCAAGCGCCACATCAGGCTCTCTGCTCCGCGGGAAGCCTGCTTCTCCCTCTCCCACTCCCCCTGCTTGTGTTCCTGCTCTCTCTCTCTCTGTCAAATAAATAAATAAAATCTTAAAAAAAAAAAAAAAGAAATAACAAGTGCTGTTGAGGGTATGGAGAAAATAGAACCCTCGTGCACCATTGGTGGGAAAGTAAACTGGTGCAGCCACTGTGGAAAACAGTATGGAAGTTCCTCAAAAAAATAAAAATAGAATTACCAAAGGATCCAGTAATTCCACTATTAGGTATTTACCCAAAGAAAACAAAAACACTAATTTGAAACGACATATACACCCCTATGTTTACTGCAACATTATTTACAATAGCCAAGCTATGGAAGCAGACTAAGTGTGCATTAATAGATGAATAGATAAAGAAGATGTGGTACACACAAACACACACACACACATATTACACTGCCATAAAAAGGATGAGGTTGTACTATTTGAGACAACATGGATGGACCTAGAGGGTATTATGCTTAAGTGAATAAGTCAAACTGAGAAAGATAAATACCATATGATTTCACTCATATGGGGACTCGAAAACAACAACAACAAATGAATAAACAAAAAACAAAAACCAGACCTACAAATACAGAGAACAAACTGATAATTGCCAGAAGGGAAGGGGTTGGGAGGTTAGGCAAAATGGGTGAAGGGAAGTGGGAGATACAGGCTTCCAGTCATGGTATGAATAAGTCACAGGAATAAAAGACACAGCATAAAGAATATAATCAATGGTATTGTGATGGTGATGTATGGTGACAGATGGTAGCCACACTTGTGGTGGACTTAGCACAGTGTATAAACTTGTTGAATCACTAGGTTGTACACCTGAAACTAACGAGTATTCTGTGTCAACTATACTCAATTTTTAAATAAAAAGAACATATTGAAAATAGATAGACAGATAGATAGATAGATAGATAGATAGATAGATGATAGATAAAACATGAAAATGTTCCAGGGTTAAAGATCCAAGTCTTGAAAAGGACTAATAGACCTTTGTACTCCTTTATTGACCAGTCACTGGACATGGGCTACCATGTCCATGGGAGGGGATGGATAAAACCTGGAACAAAGTGGCTCCCTTCAGCCAAGGCAATTCCTGGAGAGGGACTTAGCTGTCAGCCATCAGCAATCAATACCTCTGGCAGCAGGGAAAGAAACCTGGGTTTTAAAAGGGAATCTGATGGTACACCACTTGTGCTGCTCAAGTTCAGTTGCTGAAATAGACATTCATCCCATCTGGGAACAAACTTCAGGATTCTAGTTGGGCAATTCTCCTGGGAAAACATAGAAGAGGAAGGGCAGTGAGATCAGCTGTAATGCCCATACCTGCTGCTGGTCTGGAGGCTGCAGCTGATTCTCATCTTCTCCCTCCTCTATGTTATACGCTTACCTCTTGTCACATCTGACACCTCTGCTGCCCTGAGACTGTTTCTCTGGTATATACTGCATACAGCTCTAGATGCTGGGAGTCTGAGATCAGGGTGCTGGCATGATTGGGTGAGGGCCATCTTCCGGGTCTCTGACTTCCTGTTGTATCGTCAGGTGGTGGAAGGGGCAAGGAAACTCCCCCAGGTCTCTTTTATAAGAGCTCTAATCCCATTCAGGAGGACTCTGCCCTAATCACCTCCCAAAGGCCCCACCTCCTGAGGGTTAGGTTTCAACATATTGGGGTGGGGTGGGGGGGACACATTCAGACTATAGCAACCTCTATGTCAGCGGCTCTCAAGAGGGGGATGATTGTGCCAATAGGGGATATTTGTGGATGTCTGGGAACATTTGGATCACAGTGAGAGGGGGAGGGGCAGTACTACTGGCATCTAGCAGGTGGAGGCCAGGGATGCTGCTGAACATCCCACAGTGCACAGGACAGCCCCACACAAAAAGAACTACCTCACTCAAAATGTCGGCAGTGCCAAAGTTGAGAAGCTCTGCTCCATGTGATAAAACACAGGGCTTCATTAGCACAGGCTATTTCGGCCAAAACTGCAACTTAGCATGAGCTTTAAGAAAAGCATCCCTCACTTTCACCTGGTCTCATTTCTTACTCCGTCAACAAATGACTGTGGATTCAGAAATTTACAGATCCTCTTTGTTCCCCATCTCTGAATCTGGACTTAAAAGAAACTGATTCCCAATGCTCATGTGATCATGGGCCTGCTGCACCTTGACAGTTACCAGTGAGGCTATGACTTGTTTACTTTTTCTTTATGGAAATGAGGGTTCTGAGAAAAAAGTTCATTTGGCAAACTACGAGGGGAATACAAGGAAACAGGAACATTCCAGAAAGATTTTTCAGGGTCTACCTGGCTCTGAGGTAGCTAAAGTAAAACGTACAATTTTTAAAAAGAAGGGCGCCTGGGTGGCTCAGTTGTTAAGTGTCTGCCTTTGGCTCAGGTCATGATCCCAGGGTCCTGGGATCGAGCCCCGCATCAGGCTCCCTGCTCAGCGGGAAGCCTGCTTCTCCTTCTCCCACTCCCCCTGCTTGTGTTCCCTCTCTCCCTATCTCTCTCTCTGTCAAATAAATAAATAAAATCTTAAAAAAAAAAGAAAGAAAAGTAAGACAAACACCCAACAAACCGCAGAAGTCATAGGTGTTGTCTTTGCAACCTGGGACTTTTGCAACTGCTTTTGCAAGCTGAGGAAAAGGCAGCGGGCCCAGGAGCTCCAGAGCGAGGGATTGCCTGCTGGAGGAGCCCCACCCTGCAAAGAAAGGCCAGGCCCTGCACCTGTGCCTTGCTCAGTCTTTGGCCAGGGGCCACCCCCAGAATAGCATATTGTCAGCCAACCACATTCCGGGGCAGCACCTCCTTTCCTAAATGGGGAACTGAGTTGTGTCTCAGCCTGGATCCCCAGAAGCAGACCCTGAGACAGGCATTTGTGTGAAAAGGATTTATGATGAAATATTCCCAGGAAAACCTGAAGTGGGGTAGTAGACCAGAGAAGGGAGCAAGGCTAAACCAGTGACATCTCAGGCAAAATCCCACTGAGGGCAACTTTGGCTCAGCCCTGGTGAAGGACATGCTTGGAGCTGACCAATCAGGGTGGCCAGCCCCAGTCTCCACCCCTGCACCACCCTGCCAGACCCTGGTGAGTCACAGGTCAGGGCTGCCCCCAGGGGCAGTAAATTCCCAGGCACTTGGGTTTTCTCTTCCGTACTCACTCAAAGTGAGTTCCCACAGTTTAGGAACGGCCTGCTAAAGAGACTCAAGCGCTGGCTGTAGAAGGTGAAAACATCCCAAGAGTAGGTGTGCTTGAAAGTGCAAAGGGCCCAGGGATGCATGGGTTGAGCTCCAACAACACCCAATCCGGACTGAAACCCAAATCTACAATGATTGAGGCAGAGATGGAAAATCGAAAATAGAGCCAGTTATTTTTAAAGTTTGTATAACTATTTAAAAGTAACTCTGACATTTTTTTTTCTTAAAAACATCCGGGCATGGGGGCAGGGAGGGCAGGTAGGGAAAGGTTGGTAAAAGGGTACAAACTTTCAGCTATAAGATAAACAAGGTCTGAGGATCCAATGTAAAATATGGTGACTATAGTTGATCACATTGTATTATTTAATTGAAATTTGCCAAGAGAGCAGAACATAAGTGTTCTAACCCCCCCAAAAGATAAATATGTGAATTGATGGATGTGTTAATTAGATGGTGAGAACCTTTGTATGATGTATACATCTATCAAATCACCATGGTGCACATTTTAAATATCTTACAAATTTATTTGTTAATTATACTTAAGTAGAGGTGGAAAAACTCAGCATAGTATTAATGCTTCAACTTCTCCAGAGCTCACATGTCTGTAGGACTGAGGCTTCAGCAACCCCGCCTGGGATATTGGAGGGGTCTTGCAGACACAAAGACTGATCAGAGTCTTCCCAGCAGCATGGTATCTATAGAGAGCAAATAAGCCAAAGGGGTGGGAAGCCACTTGCTTCAGCCGGCAAATTCAATGTATTTCCCATAGCTACAGTAATGGACTTTGCTGCAATAAGGCCTTTGGGTTGTGAAAAAGAAAGTCTATCAGTTGACTTCAACAAGCACAGAGGATTTAGTTAAGGTGAATCAGAAGTTAACCTCAAAATGCTTTTCCCCTAAGTCATACTGCAGAAGCTTGCTTACAGACTTACTTTTCTTCCTCTCAATATTTTTTTTCCTTGAGTCTCTAGATAGAAGCTTCCAGAAAGAAATTTTAGAACTCTTATTTCTTTGGTTCTTGTAGGGGTGGGAAATGGATCAAAGATGTCTCCCCACCACAAATTGCAGCTCAGATTTGGATTTCCCATGATGAATTTGATCATTGTTGATAGTGGAACCAGATAACTCTGATCTAAATACTGTACCCCTTGAAATCCAAGTTATCTGTCTGGATGGTTTATGTGAACTTAGCCAGAAATTGTCAAATCTCCATGAAGTACTACGTAAGCACATGTGGTATAACTCAATTTGCTTTTTCTTTTATTTTGCTTATTTATCGTATTTGCTTATTTGCTTTTTGGTTTTTTAGAACAGTTTTAGATATACAGAAAAATTGAGAAGGTAGTAAAAAGAGTTCCCATATAGCTCCCTGCCCACAGATTCCCCTATTATCAACATCTTACATTATTATTGTACATTTACTACAATTAATGAACTAATGTTGACACATTCTTATTAAACAGTTTATAGTTTATTTGGATTTCCTTAATTTGTAACTTAACATTCCTTTTCTGTCCCAAGATCCCATCCAGGAGACCACATTACACTTGCTTATCATCTTGGGCTCCTCTTGAATGTGACAGATTTTTAGACTTCCTTTGTTTTTGATGACTTTGGTAGTTATTTTTTTAAATTGTGTTAGTTACCATACAGTGCAATATTGGTTTCTGGAGTAGAATTCAGTGATTCATCACTTACATACAACATCCAGTGCTCATCACAACAAGTGCCCTCTTTAATACCCATCACCCATCTAGCCCATCCCCCACCCACCCCCCTGCATCAGCTCTCAGTTTGTTCTCTATCATTGAGTCACTTATGGCTTGTTGCCCTTTCTCCTTTTTCTCTTTAGCCCCTTCCCATATGTTCATCTGTTTTCTTTCTTAAATTCCACAGAGATCATATGGTACTTGTCTCTCTCTGACTGACTTATTTCACTTAGCATAATATACTCTAGCTCTATCCATGTCATTGTAAGTGGCAAGATTTCATTTTTTTTGATTGCTGAGTAGTATTCCATAGTATATATATATACCACCTCTTCTTTATCCATTCATCAGTTGATGGATATTTGGGTTCTCTCCATAGTTTGGCTATTGTTGATAATGTTGCTATAAACATCGGGGTCTATGTGCCCCTTTGAATCTGTATTTTTGTATCCTCTGGGTATATACCTAGTAGTGCAATTCCTGGGTCATAGGTTAGTTCTATTTTTAACTTTTTGAGGAACCTCCAAATTATTCTCCAGAGTGGCTGCACCAGTTTGTATTCCCACCAAAAGAGCAAGAGAGTTCCCCTTTCTCTGTATCCTCGCCAATACCTGTTGTGTCTTGTGTTGTTAATTTTAGCCATTCTGACGGTATGAGGTGGTATTTCGTCATGGTTTTGATTTGTATTTCCCTGATGATGAGTGATGTTGAACATCTTTTAATGTGCCTGGTAGCTATGTGGATGTCTTCTTTGGAAAAGTGTCTATTCATGTCTTCTGTTTTGAGAAGTTGCTGGCCAGGTATATTGCGGGATGTCCCTCTATTAAAATTTGTCTGGTGGTTTTGTCATCATTAAAATGGGATTATGGATGGGACGTCTGGGTGACTCAGCCAGTTAAGCATCTGCCTTCAGTTCAGGCCATGATTCCAGGGTCCTGAGATCGAGTCCTGCACTGGGCTCCCTGCTCAGCAAGGAGCCTGCTTCTCCCTCTCCCTCTGCCTGCCGATCTCCCTGCTTTTGTTCTCTATCTCTCTGTGTGTCAAACAAATAAACAAAATTTAAAAAAATAAAGTGGGATTATGGGTTTTCAGGAGGAAGAGCACAGAGAGGAAATGCCATTTTCTTCACTTCATCTCAAGGGCACACACTATGAACATAAATGTGAATGCTGATACTGCCTTTGAACACCCGGTTGAGGTAGTGTTTGTCAGGTTTCTTGACTGTAAAGTTCCCCTTTTATTTCCACCTTCCATACAGTGCTCTTTGTAAGTAAGTCACTGTGTGCAGCCCATACTTAAGGAGTAGGGAGTTTGCTCCACCACTCTGAGACTAGAATATCCACATAATCTACTTAGAATTCTGCCTGAGAGATTTGTCTCTTCTCTCCCCATTAATTATTCATTTACTTATATCAGTAGGGGCACATAGATATTTTTTTATTTTTAGTCCTGCTTTATTTAATACCATTTTTTTCTTTTTTCTTTTTTTATTATGTTATTTTAATCACCATACATTACATCATTAGTTTTTGATGTAGTATTCCATGATTCATTGTTTGCGTATAACACCCAGTGCTCCATTCAGTGCATGCCCTCTTTAATACGCATCACAAGACTAACCCATCCCCCCACCCCTCTCCCCTCTAGATCCCTCAGTTTATTTCTCAGAATCCATAGTCTCTCATGGTTCGTGTCCCCTCCAATTTCCCTCTCTTCATTTTTCCCTTCCTGCTATCTTCTTTTTTATTATTATTATGTTATGTTAATCACCATACATTACATCATTAGTTTTTGATGTAGTGTTCCATGATTCATTGTTTGCATATCACACCCAGTGCTCCAAGCAGAACGTGCCCTCTTTAATACCCATCACCAGGATAACCCATCCTCCCACCCCCCTCCCCCTAGAACCCTCAGTTTGTTTTCAGGAGTCCCTCGTCTCTCATGGTTCCTCTCCCGCTCCGAATCGCCCCCCTTCATTCTTCCCCTCCTGCTATCTTCTTCTTTTTTTTAAACATATAATGTGTTGTTTCAGAGGTACAGATCTGTGATTCGACAGTCTTGCACAATTCACAGCACTCACCATAACACATACCCTCCCCAATGTCTATCACCCAGCCACCCCATCCCTCCCAGCCCCCACCACCCCAGCAACCCTCAGTTTGTTTCCTGAGATTAAGAATTCCTCATATCAGTGAGGTCATATGATACATGTCTTTCTCTGATTGACTTATTTTGCCCAGCATAACACCCTCTAGTTCCATCCATGTCGTAGCAAATGGCAAGACTTCATTCCTTTTGATGGCTGCATAATATTCCATTTATATATAGACCACATCTTCTTTATCCATTCATCTGTCGATGGACATCTTGGCTCTTTCCATAGTTTGGCTATTGTGGACATTGCTGCTGTAAACATCGGGGTGCACATACCCCTTCAGATCCCTACATTTGTATCTTTGGGGTAAATACCCAGTAGTGCAATTGCTGGGTCGAATGGTAGCTCTATTTATAACTTTTTGATGAACCTCCATACTGTTTTCCAGAGTGGGTGCACCCACCAACAGTGTAGGAAGGTTCCCCTTTCTCTGCATTCCCACCAACATCTGTTATTTCCTGACTTGCTAATTTTAGCCATTCTGACTGGTGTGAAGTGGTATCTCATTGAGGTTTTGATTTGGATTTCCCTGAGGCCGAGCGATGTTGAGCACTTTTCCATGTGTCTGTTGGCCATTTGGATGTCTTTTCTGGAAAAATGTCTGTTCATGTCTTCTGCCCATGTCTTGATTGGATCATTTGTTCTTTGGGTGTTGAGTTTAAGAAGTTCTTTATAGGTTTTGGATACCAGCCCTTTATCTGATATGTCATTTGCCAATATCTTCTCCTGTTGGTTGTCTTTTGGTTTTGTTGACTGTTTCTTTTGCTGTGCAAAAGCTTTTTATCTTGATGAAATCCCAATAGTTCCTTTTTGCCCTTGCTTCCCTTGCCTTTGGCGATGTTTCTAGGAAGAAGTTGCTGTGGCTGAGGTCGAAGAGGTTGCCGCCTGTGTTCTCCTTTAGGATTTGGATGGACTCCTGTCTCACGTTTAGGTCTTTCAACCATTTGGAGTCTATTTTTGTGTGTGGTGTAAGGAAATGGTCCAGGTTCATTCTTCTGCATGTGGCTGTCCAATTTTCCCAATGCCATTTGTTGAAGAGACTGTCCTTTTTCCATCGGACATTCTTTCTTGCTTTGTCGAAGATGAGTTGACCATAGAGTGGAGCGTCCATTTCTGGCCTCTTTCTTCCATTGATCTATGTGCCTGTTTTTGTGCCAGTACCATACTGTCTTGATGATCACAGCTTTGTAATTCAGAATTGTGATGCCGCCAGCTTTGCTTTTCTTTTTCAACATTCCTCTGGCTATTCGGGGTCTTTTCTTGTTCCATACAAATTTTAAGATTATTTGTTCCATTTCTTTGAAAAAAGTGGATGGTATTTTGATAGGGATTGCATTGAATGTGTAGATTGCTCTAGGTAGCATTGATATCTTCACAATATTTGTTCTTCCAATCCATGAGCATGGAACATTTTTCCATTTCTTTGTGTCTTCCTCAATTTCTTTCATGAGTATTTTCTAGTTTTCTGAGTACAGATTCTTTGCTTCTTTGGTTAGATTTATTCCTAGGTGTCTTATGGTTTTGGGTATAATTGTAAATGGGATCGACTCTTTAATTTCTCTCTCTTCTGTCTTGTTGTTGGTGTATAGGAATGCCACTCATTTCCATGCATTGATTTTACATCCACAAATCAACCAATGCGATACAATACATTAAAAAAAGAAAGAACAAGAACCATATGATCCTCTCAATAGATGCAGAAAAAGCATTTGACAAAGTACAGCATCCTTTCTTGATCAAAACTCTTCAGAGTATAGGGATAGAGGGTACATACCTCAATATCATAAAAGCCATCTATGAAAAACCCACAGCGAATATCATTCTCAATGGGGAAAAACTGAGAGCTTTCCCCCTAAGGTCAGGAACACGGCAGGGATGTCCACTATCACCACTGCTATTCAACACAGTATTAGAAGTCCTACCCACAGCAATCAGACAACAAAAAGAAATCAAAGGCATCCAATCGGCAAAGAGGAAGTCAAACTCTCACTCTTTGCAGATGATATGATACTTTATGTGGAAAACCCAAAAGACTCCACCCCAAAAATGCTAGAACTCATACAGGAATTCAGTAAAGTGGCAGGATAAAATCAATGCACAGAAATCAGTGGCATTCCTATTTAATACCATTTTATTTATTTTGTTGCTCACATTGTTCTAGCTTTGACCATTGGGGGCTCTTTCACCTGGCTCCTGTGGTCATACATACCCCCATCAGTGTGTGTGTGTGTGTTGTACTTTTTAGCGCTTTTTTATTTTATAGCACTATAAGGCTCCAGGCTCAAATGGCATATTTCCTGCCCCAGTTGCAAAATTTGCAATTTCTCCAAGGGCCCTGATTCCTTTTACTGGATAATGGTATTAGAAACCAAGATCTGGGCACTAGGTGTGCTAATTGCTATGAGGGTGTCTTTGCTTCTAGGCTGTCTCAAGCTGACAGAGCAACGAAATACATGTATAAACACACATATCTATCTGTAACCATGTGTACTTATATTGGGGTAAACATTAGTTCTTACTGATATCTCTAACTCCAACTCATTACCACATGGCTCAGTCTAGCCTCCTCTCCTTGCTCATACGTAAATTCCCACATGAGAAACTGGCTCCCATTATCACCATCATTAGCTTAATTGTTCTGTTCCAAATACAGGCATAATGGTATCAAAGTCATTAACTCTTCCCCTATGAGAAACAAGTTTATCAAATAGAGTGCAATGATTTTGTGCAGTTCCTTTTGCCTTTAGAATTACAGACTCCATTCATTTCCAAAGTGACTTGGGTCAACACCTTCTCCTTGATCCCCCCGCCCTGACTCTCTTCAGTGAAGTTATTTCATATTTGCAATACATTTAGATTCTCTTGTCATAGTCTTCATTTTCCCCCTGAGATTCTGCTTAATTTGCTTCAGATTTGTAAATCTGAAGTAGTTTTTCTCTCCCCTTCAGAGTGTATCAAACAGAAAACATAAATAGCAAAATCATTTTCACTGGTAATCCAGTGATATAAAAAAGTTGCCATCAACTATCTGAACTAGAAGGTATAAAGCATGCCACATGTTAAGGAGAGTGACAAATTGTTTAACTCCTATGTAACTATGTATTCAGTTTTCCTGTGAATCACAAAATGATAAAATTGGTCCCTACTTCTCAGTGTTTCATAAGGCTTAAATGAGTTTAATACACCCGACAGCCTCAGAACAGATCCTAGCACCTAGAAAATGCTTCACAAATGCCCCAATTATTATTATCACCAACAAGCTTTCAGTGGAGGAGCACTGTGGCATGAATAACATCTTAAAAGATCATTCTGGAAACTGAAGACAGGAAGTGAAAAAGCTATTGTTAGAAATCTGATTGAGGGATGGGGGCAGCATGGGGTCAAGCATGGAGAGAGGGAGAAGGTTAGTTGCCAATGGATATGAAGGGATATGAGATGGAAAGAAAAACGTCAAGGATAATACGTAGTATTTGTCTTGAACAACCAGGTGCCAAAACAGTGGTGTCATTTACTGTGGGGAGAAGACTGGGGGCCTTGGTTTGGATAATCCTGAAAGCAGAGCCGTCCCAAAGTTTATTTGGAAGATGGTCCCAGAAAACTGGAGTGAGGGATAGTGATCTGGAAAGAGAAAAGTCAACAAAGGATATGTCATTGGGCCATTATTGGGATGATTCATTGGGATGAATCATCACTATGGGCCACTGGACTCAGTCCCACTAGGACATGCCTCAGAGTCGTTCCACTGAAGGATAAGGGGTTAAGATGTTTACCCACCAGCCCCTACTCCCGTTAGTGGAGGGGTACCCCTAGAAGCATGAACTGCCCCATACTTACTATAGACTATGTGGGCTTCCATTAGCATTAGAGAAAGCCCTAGGGCAGAAAAGTGAAAGGTGCTATGGTGGCAGAGGCAAGAAGCTCTTGGTGTGCACCTCAGCTAGCTGCAAGAACTTCAGAGGTAGTCAGAGGTCCCCAAAAAGTTGGCTATACTGAGAGAGAACAGGGTGCCAAGGGTGGGGTGGAGCACAAATTAAAGTCTTTTCATTTTCAATTCAATGATTATTTACTGAGCATGTAGAATACATAAGGTATTCTGCCCAATGCGTGGGAGATAGACAAGGGATACATACCACAGAGAGTAGAGACATGGTCCCTTCTCTCATGGAATTACATCTAGTAATATAATGGAATGGAATGTCTTATGACATGACATGACATGACATGATGTGACATGACATGACATGACTTGACGTGACATAATATAGAGCACTGGCTTTGGAGTCACACATGTCAGTTTCAGGTATGCCATTTTCCACCTAGATGAACTTAGGATATGTTGCTTGACCTTTCTGAGATTGTTTCCTCATTTTACAAATGAGGATAACATTAGCTCCTCCCTGAGAAGTTTGTGTTGAGTATTACATGAAATGATGAACATGAGGTGCCAAGCACAGGGCTTGGCACAAGGAAAGCACTCGGTAACTATTAGCTGCTTTTATTCCTGCTGCTGATAAGAAGAGAGGTAAGATATTTGTCACAATCACTATAAGGCAAAAAGATTTTCATAAGAAGGCAAAATCTTATCTCTCAACCCTCTCCTAGTTAATTCTAGTTACTTCTAGAATTTTTTTAAAGATTTATTTATTTGAAAGAGAGAGCAGGGGGAGGGGCAGAGGAAGAAGAAGAAGAGAGAGAAGCAGACTCCCCACTAAAATCGGACCCTGACAGGGGCTCAATCTCATGACCTTGAGATCATAACCTGAGCTGAAATCAAGAGTCAGACAGCCAACCAAGCCACCCAGGCACCCCTAGTTACTTCTAGAATTTTGAGGAAGACAAACAATAAACCTAATACCTGATTATGCAGCCCATTCTTTATGGCTACAAAGTGAAGAGTCACCCAAAAGGAATCATTTAAAAATATTTCACATATGTTCAGTCTTATCCCTTTTCAACCTCAGAATTTATTCATTATAGCCTTAGAATCCCCCATTTGTATCAAGAAGTGGATTACAGAACAATTATTTCACGAGAACTATAACCCATACTACCACCATTTAATCACCCTGATGTCCTTATAGCTTATCTTTATCATTTTTAGTCTTTTCTCTGTAGATTGAAATCTGGGGCTCTCAATTTGGAGAATGTATGCATTTATGTTTGTATGTATGTTTAAATGAGTGTGTTTAAGAGTGTGTGTATGTGTGTGTGTGTGAGAGAGAGAGGAGCTGTATCAGTTTCCTACCACCATTATAATGCTGCATAACAAATGATCACAAAATTAGTGCCTTAAACAAAAAGCATTTATTTTGTTCATGTGTTTGAGGTTCAGCGATTTAGACTTGACTAAGGTGTATAGTTGTGATTTAGTGAGATCTACTCATAAGTCTGGGAGACAGTTGGTGTTGGCTGATCAGAATGGACGTGGACTTGGCTGGAATGACTGGGGCATTTGGACTCAGCTTCCTACTCCTCATCCTCCAGCAGGCTGGTTCCAGCATCTTTTCATTGGTGAAGGCAGAGGAGCAGGACAGGAAGAGCAAACGGAAAAGTGTTATCTCATACCCCTGTATGCATGATATCTGCTGACATCCTTTGGCCAAAGCCAAATCAAAGGATGAGAACAGAGACTCACCTCTTAAGTGAGACAACTGAAAAGGCACATGGCAGAGGGCCTGGATATAGGGAGGAGTGGAGAATTGAGGCCATTCTCACAATCTGTCGTGGGGTAGGTACCGGAGCCGCTGTGGAAACGTTTTCTAATTCCCCACACATGTCTTCCCCCTGCCCCAGGGACCCTGACACACTCTGGTCAACCCACATTGCTGGGTGGGAACCACTTCCTCACAGGCTCTACCCAAACAAACCTTCCTCCCAGACCCATTCAGATTCCATGTGGGTTACGGACTTCCATTCGTACGGGAATTTTCAACTGTATTTAATAAAGAAAACACTTATTTGACAATTTGCTAGTTCTGGGCGTCCAGAAATGAGTAAGAGACTGTCGCTGGCCCCAGGGCACCAGAGGGGTGGAAAAAATAGCATGGCAAACAATTCTAATGTTACAGAGTAGGGGACACAATAGAGGACAAGGCAAAGTGCTATTAGTGGCTGGGAGATTTGGAGATAAGACTTATTCATTTATGTGTTCTGCTTTTACTTCAAAATGCAATTTAAAAAATAAATTCCAGTCAACAGATATGGAGCAAGAAAAAAAAGAGATGGTGGTGGTGGGAATGCAAACTGCTGCAGCACTGTTGAGGATAGTATGGAGATTTCTTAAAAAATTAAAAATAGAACCACCATATGATTCAGTAATTGCAATACAGGAATAAAATATACTAATACAAATACAAGAAAGAATACAAATATACTAATTTGAAGGGATATGCACCCCTATGTTTATTACAGCATTATTTACAATTGCCAAATTATGGAAGCAGCCCAAATGTCCAACGATAGATGAATTGATAAAGAAGATGTAGTATATATAGATATATTGTTTCCATATATATGGAATATTATTCAGCCATAAAAAGAATGAAATCTTGCCATTTGCAGTAACATAGATAGATAAGGCAGTCGAAGAAGGACAAATACTATATGATTTTACTCATATGTGGAATTTAAGAAACAAAACAAATGGACAAAGGGAAAAAAGAGAGAGACAAACCAAAATCTAGACTCTTAACTGTAGAGAACAAACTGATGGTTACCAAAGGGGAGGTAGGAGCAGGGATGGGGGAAATAAGTGGAGGGGATTAAGAGTACATTTATCTTGATGAGCACTGGGTAACATATGGAATTGCTGAATCACTACATTGTGCACCTGAAACTAATATAACACCATATAGTAACCATACTGGAATTAAAATACAATACAATATGGTACAGTACAACAAATTAAATAAATTGAAAAAAAGATGGAAGGGAATCTTACAGATCAGAAGAGATTTAAGAGACACAGAATTACAACCTATCCATAGTGTCAATCTTATTTGAATTCTGATTAAAACAAACTGAAAAAAATTATGTCATTTTTGAGATAATCTGAAATTTAAATAGTAACATTAAGAAATTACTGTTAATTTTTTTATCTGAAAATGGTATTAATGGGGTTATGTTCAAAATAGTGCTTAGTCTTAGAGCTATATACTTAAATATTTATGAAGTCACATAATGCTTAAATAATATGGGTTATGGAGGGACAGAACCAGCCTTGCGTTGTTAGAAGTTAGGCCTGGTGGTCAGGACACGGGCTTTTATATAGTTTGTTGACTTTTGTGTATGTTTCAAATTCTTCACAATAGAATGTTAAATAAATAAACCCATCTTCCCTGAAAAGACAGATGGAATGAACCCACTTGATTCTGATTGTTTCCAGGACACCCCACAATCATAGTCCAGCCCATACACAATCACCACTGAGCAGGGGCTTGGTGTTTGTCATTTATATATATCTCTTTCATTGGTCTGGTACCCAAGGATTCCAGAAGTATGTGGAAACAGTGTCTGGGCCCTAAGAGAATTATAAACCTGGTTCATCTCCCTCCTCTCTGGGGTCACTTTGGGTGGTCCCTACCCTTACTCACCAACTCCTGCCAATCAAGGTTTTGTCAAGAATTCTTATGACTGTACCGCATTCTCATTTAATGATGGTGGGCCACAGACTCTTAGACACATTCTTGCAAACAGGAAAAAGAGGGGGGTAAATTAGCCCACCCATAACTCAGCACACTGCTCTCCAGGGATAAAAGCATTCCTTTGCAAATTATTATCTCAAGCATAAATGCCTGGACCATTTCATGTTCCAAAAATGCTAATAGTTCTGTATCCTTTGTCAAGAAAATCTTGGACACCAATACAACCAAGTTCTTTTAGCTGCTCAGGTGGTCATTAGGTCCTTAGCCCGTGACAATACATATTATTTGGAATTGAAGTTTTAGTAAGAAGAAGCAGGCAAATTTGCAACGACATGGATGGAACTAGAGGGTGTTATGCTAAGTGAAATAAGTCAATCAGAGAAAGACAATTATTAAATGATCTCACTCATACATGGAATTTAAGAAACAAAACAGAGGGTCATAGGGGATGAGAGGAAAAAATAAAACAAGACAAAATCAGAGAGGGAGACAAACCACAAAAGACTCTTAATCATAGGAAACAAACTGAGAGTTGCTGGAGGGGAGAGGGTGGGATGTGGTAACTGGGTGATGGACATTAAGGATGACACATGATGTAATGAGCATTGGGTATTATATAAGACTGATGAATCACTGACTTCTACCTCTGAAACTAATAATACATTATATGTTAAATGACTATAAATTAAAAAATTAAAAAAAAAACAGAACAAGCAGGCAAGTACAACACAGCTCATTATGCATGAAACCAGAAGCTGATGCTGCCTTGTAACTAATGTTGACAGTCTTAATGCTTCATTCTTTTCGGTATCTTTGACATGATGTTCCAGAATATCAGTCCTCAACTATCTGCCGACCCCATGGATGCAGCCATATGGGGGAAAATGAACCAATCCTTCCTGCAGGACCACACACTTGCCCAACAGCAAGTTTCTCTAATTCTTCTTCTTGACACACTTGGCAGTTCAGCTTTGGGAGGATAAGAAATCAGGTTATGAAAGCTGAGGATGGTTGGTCTCACATGAAGACCTAAGAGCTGAAGATCATTTAAAGTGGAGGCTGAAGGCTACAGGAAGGTACCTCAGCTAGCTGTTATGCCTATAATTTCATTACTGTGGTCCAGATGGCCTAACCACTTAGGCCTTCAACAACGGCTTGATGTGGGTACTTGAGATTCTGGGATACAAAAGCAGGTGCCCTCAGGAAGCAGGCAGATGATGTCTAGGAGTAAAGTGGCCAGAGCAATGTATTCCATATTAAGTAGGCATGGCTTTTGTTTCTAAAAGAATTGTGCATTCTCCCATTTTTCTTGAGACACATGGCTTTCTGTATCTCTCATTTTCCCTCTTTGGGAGAGATGTGTGGGCATAAAAATTATTTTACTTTACACTTCCTTGTATGTGAAATAACAGAGCAAGCGAGTTGATAATTGCCAACTTACACTCAGCCTAGACACAAGAAAGGGAGTGGGGAGGGTGGGGACCAGGGTAAACTGTGGAACTGGGGACGGTATATTACATCTTGTCAAAGATAAACAAAGCCAGACAGCTGTCAAAGTGGTAAGGACAGATTTTAATCAGTAATAACTATTACAACAGGGAAAAGCATGCAATGTGAACTGAACTCAACTTTGGATTGTACAAAGGTGACTGGGCCTTTTAAAGGGAGAATGAAGGAATGGGGGTTGGGTTAGTGGGTCTCAGTAGAGTCAGGGAAGTGAAAAATTTACAAAAAGTGGGAAGGGAGGGTGTTTCATGAGAAATGCATCTGGTTGTACCTGGGTGGCTCAGTTGGTTAAGCAGCTGCCTTCGGCTCAGGTCATGATCCCAGGGTCCTGGGATTGAGCCTTGCATCGGGCTCCCTGCTCAGCGGGGAGCCTGCTTCTCCCTTTCCCTCTGCCTGCCGCTCTGCCTGCTTGTGCTCTCTATCTCTCTGTCAAATAAATTAATTAAAAAAAAAAAAGAAATGCATTTGAGGTAGCAAACTTAAGGAAGTTAGGGACACTTAGGGAAGTTACTCTCCTGCCCTCCCACAGAGATTGGGAGACAGGGGTCCTACCCTCAGGTATTGGCTGGAACAAATAGGAAATTATTTTGGCAGCCTTGAGCTTTCTCAGGCAGGCACTTTAAGGGGGGCTGGGTCACCCTAGGGATGTGGTCTTGAGCTGTTAGAAACTATTCATGTTTTTTCAAGTCTTTATAGGCCAAGGTTGAGGCCCAATAGAGAGGAAGGCTCAGAGGAGCCTGGCTAGGACTTGGTCAAGGATTGGATCTTGGTCAGTCTTAAGGTTATGCCCACTGCTTAGCTCAAATGGTTATTACCACTTAGGACCTGACATTGCCAAGTCTTCCAATTGCTGAAGGAAAGCTAGAAATGCTGATATTGGCATAAAATCTCTCAATTTAAAAATTTTGTTAGGTTATTCCAATACATATATTTTTAATTTTAGCAGGACAGGCAAAAAAAAAAACCTGTCTGGGGGTGAGCCATGGCCCTGGGACCACCAGTTTACAGCCTCTGCATAAACTAATTGGGGGTAAAATTACCCTTGACCATTCTTTCCTCATAAAAATGTCACCATTTGGCAATAGCACTTCCTCAAATCTTTTTGTGTGTTCAGTTTGACTTATGAAGTATAAATAAAAATGCTTTCTTTTTTTGTGACCTCTACACCCAACATGGGGCTTGAACTCATAACCCCAAGATCAAGAGTCTCATGCTCTACTGACTGAGCCAGCCAGGTGCCCCAAAAATGCTCTCTGACATGTGAACTTTTCCTTCCCAGACAAGATAGATAAGAACACTTCCCTAGTTCACTGCTAAGTTCTATGGCCTATGAATCCTTTTCCTTTAAGAACTTACCTTTATCTCATAGCTTTGGGCAACAAGTTTACTCTGCTGAGAAAACTTGGCAAAAGATTATATTTAGAAAAGTGTAGAGCCAGGCAAATTCCTCTATCAGCTGCACTGCAACCCATGACCCCACAGGAGCCAGAGCCTGCATCCTGCTATTTCTGCCTGCCCTCCGGAGGACTTTTTATTAAACACATAATTGGGTACTTCTGCCTTATATGCCCAAGAGAAGTTTATAAGCACAGATTTAAAAGCATAATAAATCCCTCTTTGTAATAATTGGAATTGCCTGATTTTATTGTTACCTTAGATGCCAGAACATTAAAAAAAAAAAGAAAGGCCATTATGAGAAGTAAAAGGGAGAGTTTAGCTCCTTCTCTCCCCTCCCATCTAAGCCAAGAGTTCATTTCTTAAACCTTTCTCCTTGTATCTACCTACTTGTAAGCAGACAACAGTGCTCTATGCTTTTAGCTTCAGGAAAAGATACCTAGTTGGGCTATCCTCAAGTAGCAGGAGTTTACTCCAAGGAAAGATGAAGAACAAGGGCAAGAGGAATCTTTTGGGAACTCACAGACTGCCATGCAGAGGGAAGGACTCACTGAAATTCAAGGTTTGTGTCTGGAACCAAGAGGGGTTCCTGATCCCAGGATTCAGTTCCATCGACAAGGCCCTTGACTCCCAGCCTACAGGAGGGGCTGGCCTATCCCTGGCCTTTATGGGGTGTTACGGACTGAATTGTGTCCCCTACCCTCAAATTCATATATTGAAGTCCTAGTACCATAAAATGTGACCTAATTTGGAAATAGGGCTTTTAAAAAGGTAATTAAATTAAAAGGAGGTTATTAGGGTAGGCCGTAATCCAGTATGACTGGTGTCCTTATTAGTAGGAGATTAAGACACAGACCCATCCCGAGAGAAGGCCATGTAAAGACAGAGAGAGGACATCTACATGTAAGCCAAGGAAAGAGACCTCAGAAGAGACAGCCCTGCTGACGTCTTGGTCTTGGATTTCCAGCCTCCAGAACTAGGTGATTGCTAGAAGTTGCTGCCACTACCCACCATCCTACCCACTATCTCCAGACCATGGCTTGTGCTGATCCAAAGCTTCTGCCTATCAGTAGCTGCTGTGGCCTCATGGCCCTTCCTGTTGGGCAAAGCACTCCAACAACCCTCCTTTCAGACTGCTAGGTCAGGTTTCCTGCCTTCTTCCAATTCTGTGGTTAGGAGATCACAGGGTATGCTCCCAAGCTATGTAAGGCTGTTTACTTTGCTGTGAGGTTATAGAAAGACTCTCCTTAGAAAGGGGTGTATGTGTGTACACCTGTATGCTTGCTGTCTGCTTGTGTGTGCATACATGTGTATGTGTGTACACAAATGTGTGAAAGATGCTTAGATTTAGCCCATTGCCATAGCCACTTCTCCAAAAGCAAGTTTATTCTAGAAAATGGAAACAAGTCTACAGTGACAATGAGGTGGTGGTAGGGGGAGGGAGGGTGGACTGCGATGTGGTTTGGGGAAACCTTGTAGATAAAGAAAATGTTTTGATTTTGGCCATGATTTCATGAACATATTTATCTTTCCAAAACTCAAGAAATCATAACCCTTATGACATGGATGCTATTATTGCATTAAATTAAAGCCCTCCCCCCAAAAATATTCCAAGCAAAACTTGCAGTTTTTTTGGGTTTCCTTTTTTTTAATTTTAAGTTCAATTAATTAACAATATAGTGTATTATTAGTTTTAGAGTTCAGTGATTCATCAGTTGCATACAACACCCGTGCTCATTCTATCATGTGCCCTCCTTCATGCCCACCACCCAGTCACCCCATCCCCCCCCCCACCTCCCCTCCAGGAAGCCTGTTTCTTTCCTATGCTTAAGAAGTCTCTTATGGTTTGTCTCCCTCTCTGGTTTCATCTTGTTTTATTCCTCTCAGGTTTTTTTTTTTTTTTTTTTTTAACTAACCAGAATCATGCTGTATGTATTGTTCATGTGCTTTTTGGAGATGTTCTCAGCCTAGCACACTCCTTTTATCCATTCTGTATTCCACAGAAATAGATGTTTGGGTTGCTTCATTCTGCTGTTATAATTATTCCCACTTTTGTGCATAAACTTGGGTACAGGGGCTGAAATTTGAGGGGAACAGTGTCAATTTGAGCCCTTGGCAATCTGAGGTGAAGGCGTGTTGACTTGGCATTTAGAGCACACACCTTACCCAATGTCTATCACCCAGCCACCCCATCCCTCCCCCCCCCCACCACTCCAGCAACCCTCAGTTTGTTTCCTGAGATTAAGAATTCCTCATATCAGTGAGGTCATATGATACATGTCTTTCTCTGATTGACTTATTTCACTCAGCATAACACCCTCCAGTTCCATCCACGTCGTTGCAAATGGCAAGATCTCATTCCTTTTGATGGCTGCATAATATTCCATTGTGTATATATACCACATCTTCTTTATCCATTCATCTGTCGATGGACATCTTGGCTCTTTCCACAGTTTGGCTATTGTGGACATTACTGCTATAAACATTGGGGTGCACGTACCCCTTCAGATCCCTACATTTGCATCTTTGTGGTAAATACCCAGTAGTGCAATTGCTGGATCATATGGTAGCTCTATTTTCAACTGTTTGAGGAACCTCCATACTGTTTTCCAGAGGGGTTGCACTAGCTAAAACTTGCAGTTTTTTTTAAAGCCATTTTAAGAGGTGAGTTTCCAGATATTTGGCACCTTGGGGGATGACAAAGAGGCCTGAAGGCCTCGGCCAAGCTCTAGAGATAGCTCTGCAGAACCCCTCCCGCCGCCCCCCACCCCCGCCCTTTAGGACATGAAAGTGATTGCTCTACTTTGCTTGGCCTGGCAAACAATGAAGTCAATAAGCAAGGAAGGACAGGATGCGTGGGGAAATGAGGGAGCAAGCAGGGTCAGATGGAGGCTGAGTAATCGTGAATGAGGAAGTCTCAGCTGATTACAGTGATTACTATTTTCATAGTGTCTGCAAACCTCCGATTCAGGGAGCGTAAGAAAACACCTTCTGGTCTGAGCCCTACTTTTGTTTATCACTCAGGATCTAAGTTTTCTCAACTTTCTAATACAAGCGCAGCTCCAGTTCCACTTTGGTGCGCAGGCTTTGATAGTCCCCTGTCAGCGCAAGGATTTAATGAGGCAGTGTTGATTGTGGCAAACCTGGAAAGAATCTTGCCAGCACCGAGAAGGGGCATGCCCAGCACAGGCCCAACGCCTTGCTTCACTCTTGGTGGTTTCATTGTAGGCTGGGTGGGCAGGGGTAGAGCCATTACATTGCCACTCTTTCAAAAATAGTAGAATTCAAAGATACAATCGAAGTTTTAAGAGAAATCCTTAAAACAGAGACAGGGATTTTTCACCAAATACTCCTTTTTAATAAACTTTGTATGGAGATATACAGAAAAAAGCACACCAATTATACTAGGACAGCTCAATGAAATGCCACAAATGGCATACCCCTAGGTGAGTATCCAGGTCAAGACACAGAACACTTAGAAGCCCCCTCATGCCATCTCCAGTCACTGTCTCCGCACACCACACCCGAGATAACCACCACCCAGACTTTTAACAGCATTAAATAATTTTACTTCTGGAGCACCTGGGTGGTTCTGTAGGTGAAGTGTCTGCCTTCGGGTCAGGTCATGATCTCAGTGTCCTGGGATCGAGCCCCACATCTGGATCCTGCTTAGTGGGGAGCCTCTTCCTCTCTCTGCCTCTCCCCCTTTGCTTGTGCTCTCTCTCTCTCTCTCTCAAATGAATAAATAAAATCTTTAAAAATAATAATAATAATTTTACTTTTCCTTGACACTCATATAACTGAAATCTTATAAAACGAATTCCTTTGCATCTGGCTTATGTCATTCAAATTTCTGTTTGCGGGGCTCCTGGATGGCTCAGTCGTTAAGCATCTGTCTTCGGCTCAGGTCATGGTCCCAGGGTCCTGGGATCGAGCCCCGTATGGGGCGCCCTGCTCAGCGGGAGGCCTGCTTCTCCCTCTCCCACTCCCCCTGCTTGTGTTCCCTCTCTCATTGTCTCTCTCTCTGTCAAATAAATAAATAAAATCTTAAAAAAAATTCTGTTTGCAAGATTTATCTGTAATTTTACTTATAAATGTTTACTCCCATTGTACGATACTTCATTCTATGACTGTACTTATTCCTCTACTCAGGTTCTGTATTTGGACTGTTCCAAGTCTGGGGTTAATATGAATAGTGCTGTTGTGAACATTTTAGTACATGTCTTTGCATGAATATATGTCCCAAATTCTGCTGAGGATATATCCTCCAAAACTAAAACTCAAGGTTTTCTCCTACTCCTGGGCGCAGTATGGAGACACCCTGAAAAGAATTGAAATAGCAACAAAAATTCAGCCAATTCAAAGGCAAAAGTATTTGAAATCTACCAATGGCCAAGTGTCAATATGGGGTAAGTAATGACTGAGCATTGAGCAGCTGTTCTTGGTCAGTTTTACTCTTGTAGTTTGACATATAGAATTATTTTGCCTACCACGAGTAGTATGAATACCACACTTACACATATGCTGTCCCTAAGTAATATCTTCTTGACATCTTTAATTCTTTTATATGGCTATGCAATGATGGCTTGTTGCAACTGGCATTCTCTGTGATGGCAAAATGAGTGAACCCCAACTCTCAGCACACGCTTGCTCTTGGCTGGGATTTCCTGAGATCTAAGATATGGGTACCCTATTTCTCATTTGATTCCAAAGTCTTATGTAAATCTATCCCAGTGTTAGGCAAAATTCTTATTCCTTATGGCTCCTAAAGAAACATTATTCCATACTTAGCACAAAGTGCTTTCATGATAAACTCTTATATGAAGCCCCTTTATAATCGTGGGTTCTTCTGGAAAAAAAGAACCACTGACACTCTTTTCAGAACTTGCCACTCGAACATGGACTTGCCTATTGAATTCTGAAGCTGGGAAGAATTTCTCAGGGAGTCAGAGTCTCCAGTCTCTTTTCCTCCAAATCTACCAGGCAACCTTGGAAAATACTCCCTTTCCTTGAAATGGAGGCTGTTTGGCCATAGGTTCATTGTAATCCTAGAGTTCCCCAAAGAATTCGAGGATCTGATTTCCCATATGTAGAAAGTTTCTAGACACAAAATGTTATATGAATTTTATATAAAGCATATTTTATAAACAAATTAAAAATACATTCTGAGAACTTCTTCAACTTAATAAAAACCAACATGTAGCCTCATATTTACTGATGAAATCTTTCCCCCTAAGGTCAGAAAAAAGACAAAGATATTTTCTCTTGCCACTTTTATTCAACATTTCATTGGAGATTCTAGCCAACTCAATTAAACAAGAAAAAGGGAATAAATGGTATTTCACATCAGGAAGGAAAAGAGTAAATTTATTTCTATGTATAGGTGACATGATCTTGACTACAGAAAATCCTAAGGAACACACAACATACACACACACATACACACTCTCTAGGACTAATAAACAAGCTCATTGTACACTGAAAACCATAAAACATAGTTGGAAGAAATTAAAGAAGACATAAATAAATGGAAAGGTATCCCATGCTTGTGAATTGGAAGCCGAAATATTGTTAAGATGGCAATACTCTTCAAAACTGTTCTACAAATTTACTGCTTTCCCTATAAATATCCCAGTTGGCTTTTTTTTTTTTTTTTTTGCAGAAAGGGACAAGTGCATCCTAAACTTCCTATGAAAAAGTTAAGATGAGGTCATAAGGGTGGCTCCTAATCCAATCTGACCAACATCCTTATAAAAAGGAGAAAGTTAGATATGTGGACAGACATGCACAGAAGGTAGGTGGTGTGAAGAGGCACAGGGAGAATGCCATGTGAAGACAGAGGAATGGAGTGATGCTTTCTATAAGCCAAGGAGCACCAAAGGTTGCCAGAAAACCACCAGATACTAGGAAGAGACAAGAAAGGATTCTTCCTTACAGATTTCAGAAGCATGGTCCTGGCAACACCCTGATTTTGGACTTCTAGCCTCCAAAACTGCGAGAGAATAAATTTCTGTTGTTCTAAGCCCCCTAGTTTGCAGTATTTTGTTAGGGCAGCCCTGGAAAACCAATACAAACTAGTTTCTTTGTTAGGGGTAGTAAACGTGTGTGTATGTGCATGCATGCACGAGTGTGCTCTAAACAAATCTGGACTATTTCGTTATTTCACATCCAAATCTTCTTCTGCTGTTTTCAGCTCAACTGCACATACGAACAACATGACTATATTAGTCCCAGGAGCAGAGTCAATAGCTTCCTACAGTGATATAAACGATAAAAGACTACATCTGTCCTGCAATGTCTCTAGAGTTTTGCACTGCAGTTACAATTACTCTTTGGGGTAGTGTGTCTGAAATTGCCTCTGTAAAAGGCATAAGGGCCCTGGAGTGTGCCCCATAGTTACTTGCATCCGAAGGGGGAAAAGAGAGCAGGATGTCCTAGCTTGGGCTCTCTGGAAAGCAGACGTGAGACAGTGCTTGTGTGCCCAGGCTTTATTGGGAGGAGCAATCACAGGGCAGTGAAGGCCATGTTATCCAGCAGGTTAGTGAAGGGCATGCACAGCTTGCTCCTGCTGGGGACTTTGGGAGCCTCATGCGGCACACCTCAGAGTTACCTTAGTCAGTGGGCAAGGTTGCTGGAGTCCTTATTTATCAGTTTCCACCATGGGTGGAAAGCCATGGTGGAGGGCTACTTCCAAGGACTCAGGGGCTCCAGAGGCCCCAGAAGGTCCTCGGGGGCTTCTAGCTGGAAGCTTTTGGGTTGGCATGCCCAGAGATGGGGGTGCTAAGGGGGATATGGGGTATCTGGAGGGGAGACACCAGCAGTGTGTTCTCTAGTGACCATCCACGTCTTTAGAAAGATAACAGTGTATGAAATCAACATAAAGATCAAATCTGCACTTCTGACAAGTTCTATCACTCCCAATAATTCCTTTCCATATATTTCCATCCTTCCCAAATCCGAGTCTCTGAAAATATGAATCACCAAAGAGTGGCTTTAAAAGCACAGATACTGCAGGGCAGTGAACCCAAGCAGCACGTAATGGGGGTGAGTAATATTTTGCTCTAGGCTGAAATTACTTAGTTCTTGTTTGATTATACAGAGATCAAGTAGTAGTTGGCCCATAACCTCCCTTTGTGTTGTAACTTCCACAAAACTTTCCGGGTTGGCACTCCTAGCTTCTTGGACACCATAAGACAAAGCGAATAGGAGCCCCAGGGCGAGGATTGCCTGAGCTCAGCCACGTTCAGCGGAGAGTAATGTGCTACGTGGGAGCAGGCTTGCCCTTGGTTTATCGACTTTCTTACTGAGCTGTCATATGTTCTGCTTTTCCAAGCCAGTCTGTTAGTCTGAAAGGCAGCTGTGCCAAGTTTCCGGAGGCTGTCCTGGCCTGCTGTCAGTAAGATGAGGCTCCCGCAGGCAAGGAGATCATATTTTACCTTGACTGAATATGTTAATAATGTCCCAATCCCTCTAAGAAGGATACAGCTTCTCAATGGCATGTATCAATAACAACTTTGTTTTAGCAGCAACACAGGGTTTGCAATCAGGTAGGTGAGCTGTCATTTGACAGCATGAAAAAAAGAGGGAGAGAGAGAGGGGAAGAGAAGAATGTGGGGCTTAGAAATCAGGAGAAAAAAAGGAAGAGGGAGAGAAGGAAAGAAGGGGATTGAAAGCAAGAAGAAAAAAGGTTTTACATGAAAGTGTACCTTGGCACAGGTTGATATCCTTTTGAAATGGACATTGTCTCAGTATGGATTCCCTCAGAAGCCAATCCCAGGATAAGCATCAGAGTGCAAAGAAGTAAAGGTGAGGGAGCAGGGGAGTGATCCAGGATGGGAGGGGTGTTGATCAAAGATGTTACCAAGCCAGCTTCCACGGTGGGCAGCTGGAGCTTAGGCCTTGTGTGGAAGACCCACGTCAGAGTTATCCCACCTAAAGGCAAAGGAGGTGG
Source organism: Zalophus californianus (assembly GCF_009762305.2). NCBI lineage: Eukaryota > Metazoa > Chordata > Mammalia > Carnivora > Otariidae > Zalophus > Zalophus californianus. The sequence goes on from NC_045602.1 coordinate 94,188,696, forward strand.
CCTATTTATACACCTATTTACGGTAACCATTGTTTGATGGCTTTTCCTGGGGTGGGGGGGGGGCATCGTAATTCCTTTGGTGCTTCCAGTCTGTGGCGAGGAAATACTCAGTGGAAATGCAGTGAGTGACACCTGGAAAGGAAGCCCATGGGCATGAAGTCGGGAGGCCAAGAGGATGGCGGGCAGGGCCTCCAGTGTAGACCACAGCTGTCTGCTCAGTTTTCTTTTTAACCTCCTCCTCTTACAAACCTCTATTACTGGCATTTCAAAGGAAGGCAATGATACTGTTTTTGCTTGACTTGAATTGATTCCAACACTTTGCTATGATGTCCCAGACCTAGGTTACCTGAATCCTCTGATGTGAAGCTACCCTCCCATTAGGAGAGCAGAGCTGGGGGTGGACACTTCTGGGACACAGCCACGGAGCTACCTCCTAACTTCTGGTAAATCGGCCTCAGCTTCAATTACCCTAGACAAAAGAAAAAGTAGCTACATGTATTTCATATGAATGCCTTTCCTCACTGCTTGAGATGACTCATTGCAGGCAGACATGGCTGTCCTAAGCAAATAAAAGCAAAAAATGGGAAACTTTAAAAATTACATTTCTTATAGAATAGGCTGTGACTTACTGTGGTTTCCAAGGAAGTTCTGTTACTGAAATAATTAGGGCATCCTATATGGTCTCACTTAAAAGACGGCTCAACGGTGTGGATTTCAAGGGCAAGTTTAATGTATTTCTAAACATGTTATGACCCAATGGCAGTATCAAAATGATGACTAAATCACTTGTTGCAAATACTCATTCTTTTTTTTTTTTTTAAAGTATGCTCCTCAGCCAACATGGGGCTTGAACTCATGACCCTGCGATCAAGAGTCCCATGTTCTACCCACTAAGCCAGCCAGGCGCCCCTCAAATATTCATTTAACATGTTGAGAGAATCTTGTAATAGCTGAGCTCTATTCTCTATGCTAGGGATATAGCAGTGAGGCACAACAACAAAGACTCCTGCTTTGGTGAAAGTATCATGTACTTGTGCAAAACAGACAATGAATAAATAAACAAGATACACAGGGTGTCAGATGATGATAAGTGCAATGGAAAAGGACAAAATTGGGCAAAACGTGAGATGTAGTCAGGTTGGGAGCTGCAACCTTAAATAGTGTGGATGAAGCCAGTCACACCTGAGCTGGGTCCAGGCAGAGGGAAAGCATGTATGAAAGTCCTGAGGTGGGAGTGTGCCTGACCTGTTAGAGCTGCAGCTAGAGGGTGGGGTGGCCAGGGATGAGCCGCTGCAGGGTTTTGACAGAGGAGTGGTGTGATATGAATTCCTTCCTTTCCAACACGTACATGGGCAGCTGAGATGAGAAGAGGCTGGGCGGGGAAGGGAGGGGGGCAATGGGGCAGAGGCAGGAGTAATGTAATCACCATTCTGAGTGTGCTCATTTTAGGGGTAGTAATAATGGAAGGAACTTCTGACGGTTGGCCAGAGGTGCAGTTCAGAGTCGAAGCCTCATTTACACCAGGAACATATCCCACAAATGCTTCTTTGCATTTGCTGGTTCTAGTCCACATACATGGTCCCAGAGAGTGAGACACTAACTCAAACAGGGAGTCTGAATCTGATTTATAATAAGCCAAGACCTGAACAGACACCTCACCAAAGAGGATATTTACAGGTGGCAAATAAGATATAAAAAGATGCTCCACAAGATATGTTGTCAGGGAACGCAAATTGAAACAACAATGAGATACCACTACACACGGGTTAGAAAGGCCAAAATCCAGGACACTGACAACACCAAGTGCTGGCGAGGATGTAAGGAAGTGGGAACTCTCATTCATGGCTGGTGGAAGTGCAAAAGGGCATAGCCACTTTGGAAGACAATTTGGTGGTTTCTCACAAAACCAAACATACTCTTACCGTATGATCCAGCAATCACACTCCTTGCTATTTACCCAAAGGAGCTGAAAACTTATGCCCACGTAAAAACTTGCATATTAATGTTTAGAAGCTTTGTTTATAATTGTTAAAACTTGGAAGCAACCAAGATGTCCTTCAGTAGCTGAGTAGATAAATGGTGGTAGTTCTAGACAATGGATTATTATTCGGCCCTGAAAAAAATGAGCTATCAAGCCAATGAAAAGACACGGAGGAAATTTAAATGTATATTACTAAGTGAAAGAAGCCAAACTGAAAAGGTTTACATGCTGTATGATTGGAACTATACGGCATTCTGGAAAAGGCAAAACTATGGAGACAGTAAAAAATCCGTGGCTGCCAGGGGTTAGAGAGAAGGAAGAGATGAATAGGTGAAGTACAGAGGACACTATAATGGAAAGTATATGCCATTGTACATTTGTCCAAAGCCATAGAATACACAACACCAAGAATGAACCCTATTGTAAAGTATGGACTCTGGGTATTACTGATGTGTCAATGCAGATTCACCAATTTTCACAAATGTAGCACTTTGGTGGGAGATGTTGATAATGAGGGAGGTTACACATGTGTGGGCATAAATGGGAAATCTCTGTACCTTTTGCTCAATTTTGCTGTGAATTTATAGCTGCCCTAAAAAATAAAGTCTATAAAACAAACAAATTAATTATAGTCTGGTTTGCACATGTGAAAGTAAAGGAAACCTCAATAAAAATGGAGTCTGGAATCCCTGAAGGGGGAGCTCTAATACTACCCCTCACCTTAAACACAGCTTGCATTTACCCCAGCTGGAAGAAGCTTACTTGATAGACTCCAGCAGCAGGAAGGAAGAATTTCTCCCTGCCCAGCAACAGCCTAGACTTCCACACTTAGCCAAGGAGAATCTGTAACAGCCCTTCCCAGCTTCCTCTCTTCCCCTACAAAAGCAAACCCTCTTTTTTGTTCTCCAGATTTGCTTCTGGTTCACCATATTTTTCTTCTCCCAAATTGCAATTCTCTGCCATTCCAGAATAAATTCATTTTCCTGTAAAATAGCTGACTCTTTTGTTTTTTAAGGTCAATATGTATAAAATCTCTTTAATTAGCATGAAGGGGGACATTAGCTTTTGATGAGTTGCTCTGGGTTGGACACTCACCGGGTTTTTTTCCTTGCCACCAAAGCTTTTCAGGAGTGGGATATAAAGCTATGGATACTCATTATCCCCACCCTCATCCAGCACACACCAGTCCTTGCAGGAAGAATAGATCCAGCTGCTTCCAATGGGAACTTTCCTTTGGACTTCATTTCTGTGAGTTTGGCTCCCTGTGACCAATTGCAGTGAAGTTCTCTGGTGCAGACTGGGGCAGAAAGAAAAAATAATCCTTGAATGAAGCACCTGTGCACTAAATTTTGGTGATCCACTCAAATGGAATTTTACACAGCTACTTAAAATAATGGCTATGATGACTTTGTAGCAATATAAGAAATGCTTTGGGGAAAAAGAAAATAAAATACAAACTTGAATACACATCACAATTACCAAGATGCATTTAAAAATTTTTTAATTCAAATTCAGTTTAATTAACATATAGTGTATTATTAGTTTCAGAGGTAGAATTAAGTGATTCATCAGTTGCATATAACACCCAGCGTTCATTACATCAAGTGCCATCCTTAATGTTCATCCCCCTATTACCCCATCCCACTACCCACCTCCCCTCCAGCATCCCTCAGTTAGTTTCCTATAGTTAAGAGTCTCTTATAGTTTGTCTCTCTCTCTCTGTTTTCGTCTTATTTTGTTTTTCCTTCCTTTCCCCTATGTTCATCTGTTTTGTTTCTTAAATTCCACATATGAGTAAAATCATATGGTATTTGTCTTTCTCTGACTTATTTCACTTAGCATAGTACCCTTTAGTTCCATTCACATTGTTGCAAATGGCAAGATTTCATCCTTTCTGATGGCTGAGCAATATTCCATTATATATATATATATATATATATATACACACACACACACACACACATACATACCACATCTTCTTTATCCATTCATCTGTCGATGGACATCTTGGTTCTTTCCACAGTTTGGCTATTGTGGACACAGCTGCTATAAACTTTGGGATGCGTGTGGCCCTTCGAATCACTGTGTTTGTATCCTTTGGATAAATACCTAATAGTGCAATTGCTGGGTCGTAGGGTAGCTCTATTCTTAACTTTTTGAGGAACCTCATACTCCTTTCCAGAGTGGCTGCACTAGTTTGCATTCCCATGTAAGAGGGCTCCCCTTTCTCCACACCCTTGCCAGTATCTGTTGTTTCACCAAGATGCATTTTAAGAAAATAGACCAGGAAAAAAAAAGACAGGAAGAACATAAGAATGCTAAAAATGTAACAGGGATCATATTACAAAATAGCATAGGGCTGTGGTCTCTATGAGTGTACTTTTTTTTTTTCAGAATTGCTTTGAACTCCTAGCTTTCGGATTTCTTCTTTGCTACCAAAGCAAGTCTAGATTCCAAGAACTGAGAGTTTTAGAGAGTTTGAATGTCAGACTGTGGACAGCCCCATGGGTCGGCTCTCTCCTCTTCTGCGTCTAGAAGCTGAGGCTCAGGTCTTATTTGCAAAGGCTCCCTTGCCCCACGGGGGAGGCAAACTTTGAGTAACTCTATCCCTTTCAAGGTTCCAGAAAACAATATAACAATTTCCTGGCAGTAATCACCAGTCGTCAGCAAATTAAACTGACAAAGATATACAATATTGTCTTTCCTCCTTCCTTCTTTATCTTCAGAAATTTAGTCAAACAGGAATTTCAAAGGTCACCTTTTCTTACCATGTGATTCTAATACCCTTCTAACAACATCAGACGCTTCTCTGTAAATGTAATGAATGAACAGTCCCTGCTAACACATGTCAAGGGAGGGAGTTAAAGTTTTTATTAACTATAAAGTGGGTAAAAATATATGATTTATAAAGAAGTCTGAGTTAACATGCAAAATCAAAAGTTTAAGATACTTAAGTCTTAAGTATCATATGCAAAGGCTGCCGTTTACTTCCAAATAATTCAATGTATATATTTTGATGAAGTAATTTATACTCTCGCTCGGGATCTTAATTTTTCCTCCTATAAGAATTTTGTAAAACCTGCTGTCCAAAAGACTGCCAGGGGTACAACCATGATAGTTGTTGAAGTCACACTACCAAAAGATTTTTGATCTACTAACCAACTTGCCAAACTCTCATGTAAAGAAGAATTGGATTTATGAAATCTTTATTTTCCAAATAAATATCTAGTAAGATGCTCCCATAAAACGATTGTGGATTTTTATGGCTATTTCTCTTTCCTCCCTCCCTGTTTCCCTCCATCCCTCCCTTGATTCCTGACTAAAAATTATAAGAATCATTAGTCACTTGTGCTCATGCTACTATATTTCTCCAAACACTTAAATTATTGAGAATATTTAACAGGCAATTTTTTTTTGTTAATTTTTCGTAGGTAAAAACGCAATTACTTACACGCTCCAATATATTTTTTCTTGTCCTTCTCTTCCTGCCTTGCTTTTCTCACTTAGCCTTTGTCCTCTTGCAAATAAGAATGTGGGAAAGCTACACCAAGATTTTGGGGGAAATATAATGAGGCTCCATCACTAATGAATGCTTTAATTAAAGTGGTCATTGGAAGTGTTCTCCTAATGAACTGTTGCATCCCCAAACCACAGCTGTGACCTCACCCTTTGATGTAGCTGTTGTGTGGTTCTGCTTCCATCCTTAGTTGTAAAAAATAGATTCCAGCATAAGCTGGCATACGCATGTGGTTGCAATCATTGTTTGGCTTTCCTACAGAAGCTACATAGTTCCTGCTCTGTTTTGAGCCAAGTTGGCTTGTCCTTCCTTTCTTCCCTCCGTGGTTCCAAGGTTGGACACGGCAGGCATGTAGATGACTGTGATTCGGATTAAACATTTCTAAGAGTTGTCTTTGACAAAATTATGTGTCTCGGGGGCTACCCCTGTACCCCGGCGTCCCTGCCATTGGGAACACAGCCATTATACTGCTGTAACTGCAACCTGACTTCCTTCCCCACCCCTCGTTCTGAGCCCCAACACAACTTCTCACAGACTTCCCCCTGTCCAAGCGGTAGCCCAGTTCTGCAGCAGGGATATTCTGGATATTTAGACCAAACTCTTAACACTTCTCCTAACAAAAGTTATCTGAGCCCACATATTCACCATTTTGTATACAATGAACACAGCAGGAGTTGTATAGGCACAACCAGTGAGCAAATGGAGCCAATAAATTCCATTTATTCTGGCAGCGGAATCCAGAATTTATAAATAGTGCAAACGTTGCAACTGGATTCATTCCCAACAGCATACTGGTTCCAGTATTGCCACTTACTTGCAACAACACTTACTACGAGATTCGAAACAGCCAGATGTTTGTGAGAGAAACAATTTGGTGTCTCTATTTTTGAGTAATTTACTGGTGTAGGGAATTTGCTGGGTCATAGAGTATGTATATATCAACCCTTTTCAGCTTCCTGGCTGGGTCCAGAAAGTAAACTGATGAAGACTGGGGGTGCCCGGCTGGCTCAGTCAGAAGAGCATGTGACTCTTGATCTCAGGGTCAGGAGTTCAAGCCCCACATTGGGTGTAGAGATGATTAAAAAAAATAAATAAATAGACTTAAAAAATAAATTGACGAAGATTAGCAGGAGAAAAGCACACACGTTTATTTAATATAAGTTTTATGTGACATAGGAGGCTTTAAAGGAAGTGAAGACCCAAAAAAACAGCAAGATCTATGTAGCTTTACACTAGGTTTGATGGAGAGTAGATGGTCACGGAGGAATATGATAGGTTCAGGAGTGTGAGGAAATTGTTGTAAACTGTGGGAAACTTAGCAAGTCCTGCCTTATTAGGATTCTTTCAGTGTCCCTTTATCTTCAGAGATAAGGAGTTTCCTTTCCTGCAGGCATAGGGAGGGCACCTCTCACAAAAGTGTTTTATGGCCTGTTTCTGGGAAGAAGGGCTGAAAGAGGAAGCCAGAGTGACCTTCCTGCTTCTGTCATTTTCTCAAAATATCCAATATGCCGAGGAGCCGTATTTTGGGGTACTGTGTCCTGGAGCACATCAAAACACATAATTATGTTGAAACTATCAGTTATTGACACCGTATTTTGCTCAAAACCACTTAAGGTGACATTTCTACAAGATCTAAACAGCGTCACCAGTAAGAACACGTGTGTCCTGTCGATTCAGGGAGTTGCCAGAGTATAGATGTGAAGGGGAAAAGAAGGTTTTATTGAAAGACAAAAACTTTTATTGACGTGTAAAAAAAAAAGTACATGTCAAGAGTAAATAGTTTGCTCAATTTCTCAAACTGAGCATACCCTTACAACCAACACCCAGATCAAGAATCAGAACATTTCCAGTCCCCAAAAGCCCCCTCAAGCTCCGTCTCAGATACTACTGTCCAGCAATGGTACCATATCCTGACTTCTCACAGCTTAGATTAATTTTTCTATTTCTATACTTTTTGAGTATGGCTTCTTTCACTCAACATCATATTTGTGATAATTCCCTGGTGGCATGGACTTGCAGATCATTCATTTTTATTGCTGTAGAGACCTGCGTTTCCATGATGTGAATAGACCACAATTCATTCTACTAGGGTGGCAACTTGGTGGTTGTGTTTGGCTCTTGCAAATAGTTCTGCAACTAATGAACATTCTGGTACATACATGACTTTTGATGCACATATATGCTCATTTCTAATGAATATGCCTAATGTGGAATTGCTGGGTCGTAGCGCATGTCCATGTTCAGCCTTACTCAATACTGCCAAACTGCTTTCCAAGGTGGTGATGTGTCAATTTATACGTTCACCAGCAGTTCTTTTTTTTTTTTAAAGATTTTATTTATTTATTTGAGAGAGAGAATGAGATAGAGAGACAGCATGAGAGGGGAGAGGGTCAGAGGGAGAAGCAGACTCCCTGCCGAGCAGGGAGCCTGATGCGGGACCCGATCCCGGGACTCCAGGATCATGACCTGAGCCGAAGGCAGTCGCTTAACCAACTGAGCCACCCAGGCGCCCACACCAGCAGTTCTTAAGAGTTCCAGTTGTTCTACATCCTCACCACTTGGCATTACCTATAGTTTTCATTTTAGCCATTCTGATGTGGCTATAATTTGTATTTCCCTAATGACTTAATTAAATTGAGCATGTCTTATATGTTCATTGACCATTCAGCTATACCTTGGGGGGGGCAGACTTTTAATATTTCCAAGGAGTGTTTGCTTGTGCAATATAAAATAAAGTAGAAGAAAGATTTTCCATTAAGAAATAAAAATGCAAAACTAAGCTTTTGCCTTCAATTAATTTTTTATCCAGGTATACACACACAGGTGTATATCCAATGGCCGATGGGAAACAATCTAACTTAGATGGATTAATGAAGGGACTTCTACAGTGGTGCAGGCAGGATTAACGGGGAACCAAGAGGCACCCAAGGATCCACAGGAGTGAGGAACCATTATCACTCCAGACCTAAAGAGGCAAAGGAATGGGGCACGGTCCCAAGAGCCCCTTGAGAACGGCTCCAGGGAGGGGACATTCTGGCAGGAGCTGTAGCTGTGGAAGGATACAGCCACTGCCATAAAACACTGCCAAGAGGGAGAAGAAATGGGGAAGAGATACCTTAAGCTCTCTCTTCCCCTGCCCTTCACTCCCCTGCTGGTGCCTGCCCTTGGCAAATCCAGCCAGAGTCTCGAGAACAAGGGAGCACTGATGAGGCAACTCAGAGCCCAGAGAAGGAAAGTAAGGAGAGTGGAGTGGACCTGTGGGGGATTCAGGTGGGCGAAACAGATTAAGCAGGGCAGGCAGGTACAGCAGTGGGGTGGGGGGGAAGACACAATCCCAGAAGCCCTGGGCTCTGGCACTCACTAGCTCTGTGTTTTTGAGAAGAGAAATAACCTTTCTGAGCCTCATTATCCTCATTTGTAAAGGGGAGCTCCGCCTAAGTGGTCGATAGATTTCCTTTTAGTTTCAAGATTGTGCTTTTGCAGCACCTACCTTCTCCAGCAGGACGGGCTAGCCAGGTCCTCATAGGTCCTCACCACTTCCTGTTGTGCTATAGGGCCCCCCAAAGGCATTTGGGTTTGCAAACCATGGCCTAAGGTTTCTAGGTAGAATAAGGTGGCAATTAAAAACCTCCCCTACGTAAATCTTGTATTGCCACCTATAAATGTTTTTCTGCTTCCTTAACAAGTGCCCCAGCGAGAAATAAATGACAAAGCTACTCTGACTTTCAGAAATTCCATCCTTTTCCTGCAGATAGCTGTCTAGATGCAAGGCAGGCCCGTCAGGGAAGATTAATGTGGCATCAAGCATAGGGTGGTACTGAAGACAACAAAGATAAGGTAAGGCAGAGGTCCAGCCTTATATACTAACGAAATATGAAGGAAGGTGGAACAGAAGTGTCAAAAACATCACTGCAAAATGTAACAGGAGCTGTTAAAACCTAAAACACGCATACCCTACAATCCAGCAATTTCATTTCTAGATATCTCCCCTAAAGAACCCCTCGTGTATGTATATATGTTTTATTTAAGCTAACTCGAATTAAGTAGGTTCTACCACTTACTACCTACTTGTTACTTCTCTCCTCATTACTTATTCTGTGTGATCAGAGTGTATTCATTGATTAATGATTTATTTTTACACTGTATTTATGGAGATTGTTCTTTGAGCTTCAGTGATAGGCTTGATTTCTGCACCTATTTGAGTGTTTGCATTAAAAGTCATGCCATCTAGAGAAATTCAATGCCAGGAAGGGTTGCCTAAGAGATAGAGGGCCAAAGGGAAACCCAGAGGGCCAACTGCACCAGCCAACTCCTTCACAGAATGATGGCCAACTTTGGGTGACCTTGCTCACAGCTCTGGTCTCTCCTATCTGGGCATGCAGCTCCTCATTGTAGATCCTGAGGTCACTTTCATTTATAAAGAGCCTCAGGAAGATTACATATAGGTCTTTCTCTGCTTCACAACAGGCAAATACCTTTGGGACCATCTAAGGTGGATACCTTATCCTTTTATCAACTGCACTTGAGTTATTGGTGTATGAAAAAGAGATGTTTGTATATCAACTCATGCAAGTTTTTGCTAAATGAGGCTGAAGTTAAGTTGGCATTTACTGCCTCAGACAAGTCAGTGAATTTATGCACTGAAGTTTTTATTTAGCCATGTAGCTTCTCATCTGTCTTCTAGTTTAGAAGTGGAAATGCAATCTGATTTAATAATCAATAAATAGAAACAGTACTGAAATTGCAAGTAGAATTATTCAAAATTTTTATGGTATTGCAAAACATTACATTTCCTCCAATAGCTAGAGATGGCGTGATTTTTAGGGCAAGTCAATCAAGGCATGGAATTTTTAGCCCGGTTTCAGCTCTCCCATTTTGTCTAATACAAAACATTAGACCTTGATTATTAAGGTTCTTTGTTCCTTAAGAGGAAATTCTATAGTTAAAGAAGCAAGAAATACAACAACATGGATGGATCTCACAGGCATAATATTGAGCAAAAGAAATCGAACACAAAAGGCTGTATATGGTAGGATTCCACATGTATGAAGTTCAAAAACAGACAAAGCTGATTTATGCTGATAAAAGTCAGAATAGTGGCTGCTTCAGGGGGTTATAGAGGATGGCATGAGATAGTCTACTGAGGGCTTGAAATATTCTATATTCTAGTGCTTTTATGGGTATAGACATATGTAAGATTTAGCAATAGCCACTTGCTATTTTTGTCCTTTGCTGTAATAAATAAAGTAACAAAAATTAAAGAACTGAGTAAAAACCACATGGCACACAATGGTAGCTTATGACTACTATTCTGCAAATAATCTGTCTATAATTTAGAATTTAGAATTATTCTTGACTCTTTTAAGGGATCATGAAAACAAAGAAAATCACAAATAATTTGAGCTATATTTAGAAAACGGTTGATTTAGATAATTAATAAATCAATTTGTTTTATATGAATCTCTCAGGATGAACAATAATGAAGGATAGTCTTTAATAAGCATGATTTTTGTCTCAGCCATATGGATAGTAATCTCACTGCCAAAATTATTTGATTTTGATGATTTGGGTCGTATAGGATGTTCTATATTACATATTTTAATTACCTTATCGTCCAAAATGTCCTTATCTAGTTACAAATATCCTGTAATACTTGCTTGTGAATATTTACTCGGATACTATCTGGTGAGGAACAGGTTCATTAATATTTTTCTTTTAATACATTTTCAAAGATTTTCACATGGTTTTCTGCAAAACATCAGCTGCGCTGCTAAAAATGAATCTATTTGTTGTTGTGTTCTGCTGGTCATTAGATGGAAAAGAATTTTGACAAATTATGAAATTAATCTTGAAGCTATAATTGTTACAATTTCCTTTACATTTGAAAGAAAAGACATATCAAGCCCCTGAACTAAGAACAGCTTGTTAATAAATCCTATGGATAGAAAATGCTGGGCAGTTTTATGTTTATTTTCAATTGCATGCACAATTCCTATTTCCAGTTTTTTTTTTTTAACTTCTACCCTAGAGAGCTGGCACTAGATAAAGCTCAGACATACAAGAAAACGAGAGGAACTGATATAAATCATGTCATAGAGTCTAGAGCTGAGTGGCTTATTGTTTCTATACAGATCATAAAAATTCTTGCTTGTGGTTGTTTTTGGATGAATTCCACCACACAGATTGTCCCTTCTTCCTAAGCCACAAAATTAAGAGGCTGAAGTGACCTAGAGCAGACAATGTTGGCACCCTGCCCAACTTTCTTTGCATGCTTTCCATTGTGTTTACATGCCCCCCTCTCTAACCTCCTCTTCAAACTTTGGAGTTCTTTTCTTTCCAACATCCTGATCTACAGCTCTTATTTGGGGCATGTTCTCTAGCTACTGGGCAACCATTTTGCCCAAATGTGCAGACAGCCTGGAGAGCTGGAAAGTTACTCCCCTCCAGCAACTGATGGGTCTCAGACTGTCTCAGGTTGAAACAAATTCTGAGGTATAACTTATCCTCCTGAGTTCCTGGAGGATCGGGCTGAAGCCACTTCGGCAGGAACTTCCCAGACCCTGCGTCCTCTCTCTTTCTGCTCCCCGTACTGCTTCCTCCACTTCCTTAGTGTCTCCCCTGGAGGTACTTCCTTAATCAATTGCTTTCACATAAATCATCATCTTAGGGTTTGCTTCTGGGGAATCTGAACGAAGACATGACCCCAAATCCTAACCTGTCACCCACAACTTGGGTTTCATAAATTCTGTATCAGTATCGAGATTTGAAGGTGCTCAGGAGATGAAGTCTGCTTACCATCACTATATTTTCCCCCAGTCTCTTTTTACTCTTGCAAGAATTCAGTTCTAACTTCCCCACACTCCCTTCTATACACTCAGCACCTTTGGGCTGTCAACTTAGTGTTAGCACCAAAGGTATACCATAGTGTGGTAGACTATATATAACTTCAAAATGGCTGTTAGTGCAAAAGTGTTGGAACTGTAAGCTGCTTACCTAATTTATCTCTGGTGGGTTGGAGGCATAAATATAAATCCTTCCAATCAAGATCTTGCAAGTCCAGTGCTATTATAAAACATTGTTATTACAAAGCAGCATAGCTAGTTAAAATATCAGGTGAATCATCACTACTCTTGCATTTAAAATATATATAATAAAGAAATAAACTAGATATCTTGCCCATTTTTCACTCCATGTGCATAACTGCAAATGTAGAGTGAAAAATACTTCAACTCATTTAGAGAAGCACAGTCAAACATTCACTCATAAGGAGTGATCTTGAATTCATAGTATCACTTAACATAGACGATTGGCTACTTGCTTCAGTTTTATTGAGCTCAGGAGACCTTATTCAACAATCTCGGGTCATGGATCGAGTCCCAGGATCAAGCCCTGCATCAGGCTCCCTGCTCCGCAGGAAGCCTGCTTCTCCCTCTCCCACTCCCCCTGCTGTGTTCCCTCTCTCTCTCTGTCAAATAAATAAATAAAATCTTAAAAAATAATAATAATAGTAATTTTTAACATCAAAGGGAATTCTTTTATAGTTACTTTTTGAATCTCCCTGGGATAATAGAGAGGAATAATTGGATAAGTGTTCGTGTGAACAATTCAACTTCTACTTTTGTCATGTACTTATTTTTTTAATTTTTTATTGTTATGTTAATCACCATACATTACATCATTAGCTTTTGATGTAGTGTTCTATGATTCATTGTTTGCGTATAACACCCAGTGCTCCACGCAGAACGTGCCCTCCTTAATACCCATCACCAGGCTAACCCATCCTCCCACCCCCCCACCCCTCTAGAGCCCTCAGTTTGTTTTTCAGAGTCCATCGTCTCTCATGGTTTGGAGGGGGAGATGAACCATGTCATATATTTAAAAATAATCGACCAATCAAGTAATTGCTAAGTCCCTGAGATTACAACAGATGTAGCATACCTAAAAATAGGACACAAAAATGGCCATTCTCTGCAATATGATGCTTTTTTCTCACAACTCAAAAACTGAAACAGAACTAATGAGCTAGTTTACTAATCACAGTTACAATCTAATTTTCTGAAGAGTGAGTTCTTGCTAATTTAGGGGCAGTTCTTATCCCCTGTTCCCCTGATGGGGAAAATATGTGTCCTAAGATGGCCAACTGAGACAGTGAGAGAGTCCCAGTCCTTGCCCCGGGGCTCTTCCGGGTTCTTCTCCCTGCTCTGCTTCCCGTGCGCACCAGTCCGGGCTCTTCTCCCTGCACTGCTTCGCATATGCACCAGAAGTGCCAAGTATGTGGAAGTAGAAGTGTATAAGTTGCCCCCTTTGTTTGTGCTCGGGGCTCAGACATTTGGAGGCCACTCTCCTCTGAGCCCGCTGGTGTTAAATAAACCTCCTATCCTCCAAGATATCTGGGTGCCACTTGGTTCTTCCGTCTGGTGATCCAGTCCAGGTTCTGTAACATTTGGTTCCCTGACGGGGAAACCCAACTGCACTGGCCCCTTGTTGCCACCGGTTTGGGGGTGATGGTGGGGCGGTGATGGAAGGAGGGATCCTAAGGGAGAAGGCATGCCCGCCTAATTTTCACCACTCTCCTGCCCCGGTCGCCTCGGGCCGGCCCCGCTCCGCTGTTCCTGCCAGACTCAAGGAGACTTGGTAGGTGAGGACCTGGTCCCAACGTCAGATTCTGGTAAGGCCTGGGGCCCCAGGACCAGACAAGAGGTCTCACAGGTAGGGATTCCCAGGGAGGGAATGTAATAACTTCTGGAGTGTGAATGTGTGAATGAATGTGCAGTCTGACCTGGCTTACTCAAGCAGACTGATCCTGTGACTCCACGGGCGGGCACCATTAAGGTCCCCAGAAGCCTATGGAGTCTGAGTGGGCCCATCTGTGATTCCGTGTTGAACGGCATACGGTCTATGGAGGCATCAGAATAGTTTCCGATCGTAAGTCACAATGCGGAGACCGCTACCGCTAAGCCTCACCTAAGCTCCTTCGGGACACAGCCAGATGGGCATCTGATCGGTCTCCTCGTCTCAGGAGGCACCCCCCCCTTTGTCTGTCTCTGTGCCACTGCACACGGGGACATCACCAGGGAGTCAGGGCAGGGTAAACCTATGGTTCTAGAGACCATGATCAAAAATTTTAAGAAGGGGTTTTCAGGAGACTATGGAGTCAGGATGAACCCCGGCAAGTTGAGAACTCTATGTGAATTGGAATGGCCCATTTTTGATGTCAGGTGGCCTTCAGAAGGGACATTGGATGTCCCAGTGATCCATCGAGTATGGTGAGTCATAACAGGAGAACCAGGAGACCCTGACCAGTTTCCGTACATTGACTCCTGGCTAGGAATTGTTCAGACCCTTCCCCCCCCAGGTGCGATTCTCTTGCAATAGGCAGGGACAGGCCAGGGTCTTAATCACCTCATCCAAGTGACCTAAAGAAAATCAGCAAAAGCCCCAGTCTCCACAATACTAGCCAGAGATCCCGAGGACGAACCGACCCTGCCCCCACCATACATACCCCCAAGACTGCCTACACCTGGCCCTTCAGCTCCAGACACTCTGCCACCATCAGTTTCACTGGTGCCCCCAGGCCCAGAGGATCCGCCGGTGCCCCAGGCCCAAAAGATGCACTTTCTCCAAGACCAGCAGCCAGGCTATACCCCAGGCCAGGCGCAAGTGCCCTCCAAATGCCGGTACGAGAGACACGGGAACCCGAGAGGCACGATGAAGACAGGACGGTCCAACCCGGCCATTCCATGATGTATTATCAGCCCTTTTCCACCACCGACCTCCTCAAGTGGAAGCAAAACCCCATCCTACTCTGAGAAACCACAGGCTATGGTAGACCTCATAGAATCCCTCTTCCAGACTCATTGGCCAACCTGGGAAGACTGCCAACAGTTACTCCACACCCTGTTTAACACAGAGGAAAGGAGGAGAATAATGAAAGATGCATGGCAGTACCTGGAAGAGCACGCACCCCTGGGAGTCATCAACCCTGCTGCCTGGGCTATTACAACCACACCCGAAGAGCGCCCAGCATGTCCCTCACCAGAACCGAGGGACAGGCCCACATCCACCGGTACGAGGAGGCCCTCCTCTGGGGAACCTGGGCAGGAGCTAAGAAACCCATGAATATGACTAAGGTATCCTCGGTCACTCAATAACCAGGGCAGTCCCCCAGGGACTACTACGAAAGCCTCTGTGAAGCCTACAGGATATACACTCCATTTGACCGTGAGGCACAGGAAAGCCAACAGAAGATGGTAAACACCTCCTTTGTGGCTCAGGCTGCCCCAGACATCAGAAAAAAACTTCAGAAACTAGAGGGTTTTGCCAGGATGAACATCACCCAGCTGATAGAGACTGCCAATAAGGTCTACATGAACAGGGAGGTCGTAGCCAAATGGGAAACTGACAAAAAGATGAAAAAGAAAGCCAGCCTCCTTGCCGCTGCCCTGAAAGAAAAGGATAACACAAAGATGGGGAGATCCCAACCACCGAAAGGGGGGAAGACCAGAACCCCCTTGGCGAGGGATCAATGTGCCTACTGTAAAGAGAAAGGGCATTGGAAAACGAATGTCCCAACCAGGAAAAGGCTCAAAATCCCAGCTGCTACAAGGAAGAACCCCTAGAGGAGGACCTCATAGGCCTTGCAGGAATGGACTCAGACTGAGGGGGACCGGGCTCTTTCCTTCTTGGCACCCATGAGCCCACAGTCAAAATGAAGGTGGGGGGCCAACCAGTGACTTTTATGGTTGATACTGGGGCTGAGCACTCTGTTGTCAGCAAAAGGACTGTGACCATCCTTGGGGCCCCTGGGACGCAGGCAATACAACAGCCCTTTTGCCAGGCTCACCAGTGCAAACTCAGGGGCCACAAGGTCCAACATGAATTCCTTCATCTGCCTGATTGCCCCATCCCTCTCCTGGGCTGAGACATACTCTCCAAGCTTAGGGCTCAGATAACCTTTGAGCCCACAGGACACACTAGCCTCTGATTGAACCCAAGGCAAGAGGAGACAGGGTCTCTAATACTAGCAATTACCACATCAAGGGAAGAAGAATGGAGGCTATTCTGTGCCCAGGCCCAACCGAGCAGTCTGCTGGAGATCAGACTCGCCTTCCCTTCAGTATGGGCTGAAAACAACCCACCTGGACTAGCCCAGAATCGGGCCCCTATCATTGTTGAACTGATCCCAGGAGCCCAACCTCAGAGGCAAAGGCAATATCCCCTTCAATTAGATCAGGATCCAAGAACATCTGACCAAACTCAAAGAAACAGGTATTCTAGTCAAGTGCCAGTCAGCCTGGAATACCCCACTCCTTCCAGTCAAGAAGCCAGGAGGGGGATACCGACCAGTTCAACACATGCGGGCCATCAACAAGGTGACCATCTCTCTGCACCCAGTGGTCCCAAATCCATACACCCTCCTTGGCCAAATCCCAGGGTCAGCCAGATGGTTTACTTGCCTAGATTTGAAGGATGCCTTCTTCTGCCTCTGCTTAGTGCCCCAGAGCCAGCCACTATTTGACTTTGAATGGTCTGAACCTGACACAGGGCACCAGATGCAACTGACTTGGACGCACCTCCTGCAGGGGTTTAAAAACTCACCAACCCTCTTTGGGGAAGCGCTGGCCGCAGACCTCGCCAGCTTCCCAAGAGAGGCCACATGGTGCACCCTCCTCCAGTATGTGGATGACCTCCTCCTCACCAATGACACACAAGAAGACTGCACAAAAGGCGTAAAGGCCCTCCTACAGCTCCTGTCAGACTCAGGATACTGAGCCTCATGGAAGAAGGCACAACTCTGCCAACAACAGGTTCAATACCTTGGGTTCCTCCTCACCTAAGGAAAAGAGAATGAGGGCTGGAGAGGAAAAGGGTCATCATCTCCCTGCCATAGCCCCAGACAAAAAGGGGCCTACCAGAATTCCTGGGGGCTGCAGGATTCTGCCACATCTGGATATCTGGGTTCTCGGCAATAGCAAGACCGCTTTATGATCTCTTAGGAGGGCCAGACTGAGAACCCCCTGCCTGGACTGAGGAAGCAAAAGCCACTTTCACAGAGATAAAGGCTACCCTGGGGCAGGCTCCAGCCCTGGGCCTACCAGATGTAGAGAAACCCTTCAATCTCTTTGTGCACGAAAAGGAAAAAATAGCACTCGGGGTACTCACCCAGACTGTTGGACCCTGGCAACGGCCAGTTGCTTACCTGTCAAAGAAGCTGGGCCCCGTGGCAGCGGATTGGCCACCGTGCCTCAGGGCACTGGCAGCCACAGTCCTACTCATCAAGAAGGCAGACAATCTCACCCTGGGGCAAGAACTTAACATCAAGGTCCCTCATGCAGTTGTGTCCCTCATGAATGTACAGGGATACCGCTTCCTTTCCAACTCTCAGCTAGCACAATACCAAGGGCTCCTCTGTGAAAACCAGTAGGTCACCCTTGAAACAGTAAGGACATTAAATCCAACAACCTTTCTCCCCACGGAAGAGGGGGAACCAGATCATGACTGCTCTGAGGTGACTGATGAAGTCTACGTGAGCCGTCCAGATCTGTGGGATCAAGCCATAAAGAATCCAGAGCTCGTGCTGTTCAGTGATGGCAGCAGTTACCTAAAAGAGGGTACCTGGAAAGTGGGTTATGCAGTAACCACAACCACTGAAGTCCTAGAAGCTAAGGCATTACCAGCTGGATGGTCAGTTCAACGGGCTGAATTATATGCCTTAGTCCAAGCCCGAGCCCTCAGTGAAGGCAAAAGAGTCAACGTCTATACTGACTCTGGGTACACCTTCGCTACTGTACATATATATGGAGCCATCTACAAGGAAAGGGGCCTCCTAACTGCAGCAGGAAAAGCTATCAAGAACAAAGAGAAGATACTGAGACTCCTTGAAGCCATCTGGCTTGCAAAGGAAGTAGCAATCCTGCACTGTAAGGGACACCAGAAAGGAGATGACCCCATAGCGTGGGGGAATGGTCTGGCAGATAAGGCAGCCAAGACCGCAGCCAGTGAGGACATGGACAGAGCCCCTTCCCTCACCATGGCCCTAACACCCCCAGAAGAAGTCCCTCCACCCAGTTACACTAAAAAGGAAAAGGAATGGACCATGGCTGAGGGAGCCACCCTGACTAAAAAGGGATGGTGGATGATGCCAGATGGGTGCATCTTTGTTCCAACAGCAACTGGAGGGCATCTAGTCAAGGAATACCACCAACTCACTCATCTGGGAAAAACTGCATTAGAGGCCCTTCTCAAGAAGCACTACTACATCAGTCAGCTGCCAGCACTATACCGAGAAATGAGTGAATGGTGCATAACATGTGCTAAAAATAATCCTTAATCTGCACCAGGGCCCCCACCAGGTGTCCAGAGGATGGGAGCAACCCCCTTCAAAGACCTAGAGGTAGACTTCACAGATGTGCAGCCGAGCAGGGGGTTCAGATATCTCCTAGTAATAGTATGCACATACTCTGGGTGGGTTGAAGCTTTCCCGACTAGGACGGAGCAAAGCTGGGAAGTAGCTAAACTCCTCTTGCGGGAGATCATGCCCCGGTTCAGCCTGCCATTAACAATCCATAGTGACAATGGACCCGCATTTGTGACAGACGTTGTATAAGTCTTGACCAAATCTCTCAGGAACACCTGGAGACTCTATACAACTTACCGGCCCCAAGGTTCAGGGAAAGTAGAGCAAATGAATTGCACCCTCAAGGGAACCTTAGCAAAGTTTTGTCAGGAGACTAAACTCCCATGGCCGGATCTGCTACCCCTAGCTCTCCTGCATGCTCACTGCATGCCCAGGACATTGGTTTCTCCCCATTTAAATTAATATATGGACGGCCTCCCCCGTGCTTGGGAAGCCTTCCAAGAAACTTGCATCAGGTTGGAGATAAAGGGATAAAGGAGCAGCTTCAGGCCCTGAGGGCTACCCTAAATAAATTACAAAAGTACACCATTGAGATGGCCCCAATCTCCTTAGGGTCTCAGGTACACTCCTTCCAGACAGGGGACCCATTTGAGTCAGAGATTGGAAGAAAGTCCCCCTCAAACTGCAGTGGGCAGGGCCCCACACTGTTGTTCTAACCACCCCTACTGCCCTCAAGGTCTCAGGTATCACCCCACGGGTCCACCACTAGAGAGTGAAGAAAGCTCATCATTCGGACGAGGAGAGTCCAGCCAGACTTCACGAACCCGCTCTGGCTTCACCTTCGACAAGACCCCACCAACTGATGGACACCTGCTCACCGTGTTCCCTGGCTCTTATCGGCGTGATTTCCCTCATCTTGGGAGTCGAACTCTACACTGTTGCCCCTCCTTACTGGACTTTCCCCCAGAGGCTTACTATTGTCATTGCTTATTGGGTGACCCTAGGTTGTATTACTGCACTTACTTGTCCACGGGTTTCATCTGCTGTCAGGTTAGCCATGATGGCTCCCTCTAACTAAGGTCGTAGAACCCACTTTTACTGGCCCCCTTTCTGTCTACTCCTTAGTGCATTTCACCATGGTTTTCCTGGCCCCAGTCAGTCCTGGTCTTCTGCTACCTGGTGTGCTGTTCCTCCTCACTGCCTCTAGCTTGCCTGGTCAGGCAAGGGGGACAACTCATATCACCATTACTGGCAAATGGACTTTCCTGCTTATCCCCCCTCAATCCTACACCAGCGACCCCACTGACTTCTTCCACCTGGGATGGGCACACACCAAAGGTTAACCTCCATTTTGATAGACGCCAGCTTCTTAATACCTCCTGGGAACCTCATAGATGGTGTTCCTACCATGGCCCTCACTCAGGTTACCAGCTGGTAGATATCTACATCTGTGGGGGCCCTACGCCTCAACAGCCAAACACCTGCCCTCAGTTCTGCTAGCAAGCCTGGGGATGAGAGTCATGGGTGGCAACTTAACCGGGAATGGAATGATGGTCCACTAGGTGGTAGCACCTCAAACAGCGAAGTGACATCTGGATTTCCTTGTCACACAATGCCACCCCATCCTCTTGCTCTAACAATCACTGTATACCACTCACCCTCTCAGTCTTAGAACCCAATGCCACATCATGGGTTACAGGAATCATTCACCTGTTGGGCCAATATCACCCTATGGGGAACGACCCCATGGCCAAATTTATGATTAAGTCCATGTTCACTCCAGGCCTTACAGTCAATCCCCAGATTCAGACAGAAAATAACTCGTTCTGGCACATCCCTGGGTCTGCCATCCACACACACCAAGCACCTATAGCGCAACTGTTAGGTATGATTAACACCTCCCACCAAGCACTTAACCACTCAAATCCACCCCTAGGTTCTGACTGCTGGATCTGTATGAAGCCCGGTCCCGTCCAATACCTAGGTGTCATCCTCAACCAATCTACCGTGTCACATCCCACCCCGACGCCAAGGACCTCAGATTATCCCTTTCTGGCTTCGGTTCTGCTGTATGGAAACTCTTCCTCTCCCATCACGGGCCACAGTCGGGTTTGTGCGCCTAACAACACTTTTCTGGCTTGTGATCAAGGTGTATACATCTGCATCACCCCACACAATCAATCATGCATGCTTGTTAGTCTCTTACCCGATCTTTCAGTCCTCCCTCGGAGTGATGCCCCACTCATATGGAGACCTCCTAGCCACCCTCGACGCTCTCCCACGGCCATCCCTCTTATCGTGAGCTTGCTGGCCGCATCAGGTGCTGCCCTTGGCACCACTGGCATCGGGATGTCTCAGGTTCAGTACCAGGGGTTAACTCAATAACTCAGGGTGGATTTTTCTGCCCTCACTCAGTTGGCCCTGGCCCTGCAGTGCCAACTCCATTCACTGGCCTCAATGGTCCTCCAAAACAGGCACGGGCTCAACTTGCTCACAGCCACACAGGGGGCTCTGCCTCTTCTTACAAGAAGAATGTTGTTTCTATGTGCTAACGAGTTGGGGTTGGTCCAAGAAACTCTGACCCAATTACAGGAACAAGTGCATCATTGGTGGGAAACACTCCAGTGGACAACTTGGTGGGATACCCTCTCGCAATGGTTCCCTTGCTTCACCCCCCTCGTCGGTCCTTCCTATTGCTTCTCCTCATAGTGGCATTTGGTCTTTGTATTCTTAATGTCTTACTAGGTTTATCACTACTCAAATTGCTAAAATCAGACTCCAGTACTCCTTACTCACTATCGCCCCATAGAAGATGAAAATAATGCCCTTTAAACTAGGTGTTTAAAGGGGCATCAAAGGGGGGAATAATGGGGAAAATCTAAGATGTCCTAAGATGGCCAACTGAGGCAGTGAGAGAGTCCCAGTCTTTGCCCCGGGACTCTTCCAGGTTCTTCTCCCTGCTCTGCTTCCTGCATGCACCAATCCGGGTCCTTCTCCCTGCCTGCTTCATGCACGTGCCAAAAATGCCAAGTATGAGGAAGTAGAAGTGTATAAATTGCCCCCTTTGTGCTCAAGGCTCAGACCTTTGGAGACCACTCTCCTCTGAGCCCACCAGCGTTAAATAAACCTCCTATCCTTCAAGATCTCCGGGTGTCACTTGGTTCTTCCATCAAGCGATCCAGTCCAGGTTCCGTAACACCCCAACCCTAGCCATGAAGATAGGGTAATGGTGATGTCAAAGAATGAAAATGATTGACCCAAAAGTGGCCCCTGCTTCACGGTCCTTATGGAACCATAGCCAAGGGCTTTGGACATAACAATTCAGGAATGGATGTTAGAACTCAACCATGGATCTCCTCAGGTTCTCTTCCTATGTCATACATACCTTTATGGGGAAGGGTGTCTGTGGCTTCTACCAGATTTTCAAATGGGTTCATGCTCAGAATTGGGTTAAAATCCCTGCAATGGAATGTCCCAGTTTTGCTCATATGATATACAGTCTTTGACTAGGGTGGGGCACCCTGGTCTAGCCTCTTGCCAAGCCAACCTCAAGACAGAAGATAAGAGATGCTGTTGTTCACCTTACTACAAGCCACCTGAATGTATATACCACGCAGTCATGTTTTCCAAGCTGTTCTCAACTTGACTGTTGAAATTATGGCAGAAAGCACAGTAGCAAAAAACAGAGAGTTTTAGCATGAAGTCAAAGAAAGTTAGAGATTGTAAGAGGTAGCCTAGCATAGGTGACTTGGACCAGGCCAAAAGAAATAAGATGAGAAAAGTGGTCAGATCCTGGATGTGTTTTGGAAGGCAAAGCCAACAGTTTGCTCATGAATTGGTGGAGGGTATGACAGAAGATCAGGTTTGAACACAATCAACCAACAGGATGGAGTTGCCATCAACTCCACGGGGAAAGGTATGAGTTTGAGATGCCTATTAGACATCGAGCAGAGAAATGGGGTAGGCAGTTCATGGAAGAGGTCCAGTCTAGACATATACATTTGAGTCATTAGAATATAGGTGATAAGCAAATCCATGAGACTCTCTGATATCACCAAAAAAGAAAAGTAAATAAAAGAAAAGTCCAAGGACAAAGCTTTGAGGACTCCAGGTTCAAGGAGTGGAGAAGGTGAAGAGAAACCAGTAAAGCAGGGTAAGAAGCAGCCACTACTGAGAAAGGAGAAAATCCCAGAAGGATGTTGTACCCTGGAAGCCAAGTCTGGTAGGTCCTCTTCTTCTCTAAAGATGGCCTCAGCACTCTTTCCTTTACAATGTGATCTTAACACAGTGCCATCGACAGGTGGGATCTACGACTATGGCCAAAGTGAAACTAGAATTTCCAAGGTTAGATGGTAAAAGGAAAGGCAATACAGCTTTTGCCTGGCCCTCTTGCTCTTTGGAGATGTAGCTCATGAGGCCTGAGGATTTAAGACATCTGGCTACTCTGATGCAGATGGTGCCATACTGGGGACAACACAGACAGAGACAAAGACAGAGATGGAGACGGATATCAGAGGAGTCCAAGCATTCCAGCATCTCGGTGTATGTGAGTCTTCTTAGCCCAGGCACCAGGCCTGTGAGTAAATGAACCTCAGAGGCTTCCAGCCCCTGGTCCTTGAGTCTCCCCAGGTGACATGGAATGTGGTAGAAATGAGTTGTCCCCTCCAAGCCCTGTCCAGTTTGCAGATTTATGAGCAAAATAAATGTGTTCATTGTTGTAAGCGATTAAAATTTGAGATCATTTGTTACACTGTTCTAGTAATGGGAACATGAAGAGAATGCAGAGTTTCAAAGAGAAGCAAGTTCTCACTTGTGTCAAAAGCTGCTTTAGGTAAAATAAGATGATGGCCTGGAATAGACCACTGAAAAATAACATAAAAGGCACTGGAAACACTGAAAAGGGGCATGGGCAGAGCTGAAATGAAGTGGATTAAAGAAAGAACGGGAATTGAATTGTAATGTGAGCCAGTCATGATAACTCTTTCAAGGAGTTCTGGCACAAGTAAATTTGAGAAATGAGGCTCTAGCTGGAAAGGAAAGCAGGGTCAGGAGAGGCTCTGGTTGATGTGGGAGATGCAATAGTGTGTGTGTTGATGGGAATGATCCAGTAAAGAGGGGCAAATGGATGACATAGAAGAGAAAGGAGAGAATTGCTGGAGCCACTTCTGCTAGAGATAAGAGGGCCTGGGGTCTGTGACTCTGTGACATAGGTGGAAGGAGTGGCTTTAGCTCAAGCATGGACAGTTTATTCATAGCTACGGAAGGGAAGGCAGAGTCTATGGGCACAGATGCAGGTAAGCAGGTACACACAGTGGTGGGAAGAGGGGTAGCCTCTTGCTTGTTTGCTCCCATTTTCTTAGTGGGAGAGTAAGTGGCCTGAGGCAAGAGGTTGGCTTTCTGAACAGCATGAGCAGTCCACTGGAGGTTCATAATCATGAATTTAAAGGTAGACCCGTTGGCGTGGTTATGCCATTGTCCAGCCACAATCAGGGGCCTGTGTGCAAGCACAAAGCAGATGGGACATTGGACTTAACTGGAGTTATGGTGTTGTCAAGAGAAACGGAGTAAGGGAGAAGGTCAGGGACTTGAGGGTCTATATGGAAACAGCATTGATAGTCACCAAGGGCTCCAAACACCAGATCTGGAGAAACCTCAGGGAGACATCCCTCATGTCCTGAAACCTTGGTTTTAAGTCCTAAGTGAATTATGCTGTGTGCTTTTTTAAAGATTCATGGTTATTTTGTTTGGAAACCAGTTCTTAATTGAGTTCTCTTTAGAACAGGGTGCAGCAAACAGAGTTGGCACACGGGTGTAGAAACTAACACCGGTAGTTTCAGTCTATCTTGTGTGACTGGTACGTGTATCCTTCCCCACGGAGGTATTTCCTGCAGCCCATGGAAGATTTCATCAAAGGAAGCCTGTGTTGGAATTACATCATGAGCCCAATTGTTTCAAGTTTCTATCACAGCCAATTAATTATAATGAGAACCAGGGGGCTCTCTATTTCAAGCCCTGATGAGACACTTTGGCTGATGGCATCACATCACAGTTATGAGAGGATGTTTGTAAGAGGAAGTTTTGTAAGAGGAGTTTGACAAGGCTCTTGTGTGTATTATGCTCTTAATTGTATTTGCAATATCATTTCCTATTGTTGATTGTCCTGTAATTCTGGTTGTGTGGCAGTTCTGGCATTGGTAATGTGTTTATCTCCAGAGGAGGTGGTTTGGGTGGGGAACAAGGGGATGGCTGAGAGGTTATTTCTTATGTGTTTAGAAAGGGCAGCTTGGCCTGAGGTAATTATCTTCTCTTTGGGGGGAGGGAGAGAGAGGGAAAGAGATAAATTCTATGACTTAGGACATGAGCTTATTAAAGTAATCTGAAGAAAATTAGGTCATTCAAAACCAAAATGAGGTTGTAGAGAAGGAAGAATTTTCTCTACCTATTGCTTGGACTGTATTTCTCCCATTTCACCCCACCACTCCTCCCCCCACCTCCACTGGGACTTTTGGGACCTCCCTGTACTTTATAAATATAGACCCAAGGCATAGGAGAAAGAACATTAAGTTTTAGCCTCAGAAAGACCTGAGTTTTTATCTCATTTCCATATACTCCTGAATGGCCTTGAGCCAGATAAGGCTCTCTGAGCCTCAGCTTTGTCCTCCATCAACTGGAGAAGGTAATGCCTACCGCACAGGGTGGTTTGTGAGGCTTAAATGAGACAAAGTATAAAAAGTATCTGGTGGCGCCTGGGTGGCTCAGTTGGTTAAGCGACTGCCTTTAGCTCAGGTCATGATCCCGGAGTCCTGGGATCGAGTCCCACATCGGGCTCCCTGCTCAGCAGGGAGTCTGCTTCTCCCTCTGACCCTACCCCCTCTTGGGCTCTCTCTCTCAAATAAATAAGTAAAATCTTAAAAAAAAAAAGTATCTGGTCTGGTTGCTCACAACTGGCACATTTTGTTGCCTTTTGTTCCTCAGCGTGTCCTTTAATTCTTCCCACCATTTCGTCCTTATCTTTGTATGCAGCAATTGGAAAGTCTCCCACGTTGCAGCTAATTTGATTCCATTCATCCTGCCTTCTTTGCTTCCCATAGGTCTCCAAATTCCAATTCCTCAACGAAGCCTTTACAGTTTTTCAGAAGACATAGTTCACATATCAAGTTTCCTCTGAAATCATCCGTGAATTTTAATGCCTTACATTACTATAGGCTTATCATATCAATCACACATTTATTTATTTATCCAAGTATTTGATTTGCATGCTGGCTCAATGTTTCTCTTCTTGTTTATGCCTCACCTTGTTGGACTCGTACCTGAAATATTGTATTTTTATAGTTCTTCACACTTTGTTTCCAACATGGTTTACCATACATTATCCCAGTTGAGTTTTATAATATCCGCTAAGGTAAGCAGGACAAACATCATCATTTTCTACTTGTATAAATGTGAAAGCAGACTCTGGAGTAGGTGGTTTGCCTACCCTCCCAAGGCCACAACATTGGTCTCTGGAAGCCCGCTGTAGGCCATCTTGACCCAGAGCATACTCGTGACCTTCACAAACCACCTCCTACTTTGTCCAATGTCTCCTATGCTCTATGTGACTCTAATTCCATCAGTGGAATTCTCCAGCTGCAGAAACCCAGGAATGTGGGTCTCTGTGTACTCTAGTTGCTTTTTCCAGGTTACACTAGGGCCTTACTATTACATCAATCTCCATTTTTCTTTGATCTGAGATATCTTTAAGTGCTGAGGAACCATAGATCCTAGCCTTAATTTTCCAACCATTTAGGGCCATCAGGAGCAAATCCTTAATCCTTACAGTGAGAAGAGAAGATCTCTAACAAAGCATTAGGTTTTGGCTCGAAGAATTGACAAATATTTGGGCTAGTTCTTTGACCAAACAGGTTCAGCTACCCTTAATTATACTTGATAAATTCAAAAGTATGATGATCTGGGGGCACCTGGGTGGCTCAGTCAATTAAGTGGCCAACTTGATTTTGGCTCAGGTCATGATCTCAGGGTCCTGGGATGGAGCTCTGTGTTGGGGAGTCTGCTGGGGACCCAGTGGGGCGTCTGCTGGAGATTCTCTCTCTCCCTCTGCCCCTCCTCCCACCTGTGCTCGTGCTCACTCTCTCTCTCTCTCTAAAATTAAAAAAAAAAAGGTATGCTGATTTTTATTGTAGCAGAACCTGCTTATCCCTTATCTCATGAACAGTTGAATGTGTTTAGATTAAGTTGAGAATTGCTCTTTGTGTCTCAATCCTTATCCTGACCAGTCACTGTATGATGGCTCCATGACCAAAAATTCTAACGCTCTTATATTGGCAATATAATAACCTTCTAATTATATTTTGATTCCAGAAAAGGCTGTGTTTCAGGGGATTTAAATGGCCTCAGACAAATCTGTAGAATCTTGATGACCTCATTTGTGTTACATATGGCCCCTTTTCAAACGTGACCCCACCCCCACCACCATGAGGCACATGAGCAAAGGAAACAAATACAGTGCTAAAAATACAATGTTTGAAGCTTTTATTAATAAGTATGCTGGCATTATAAATAAGCCAGGATTCCTTTCTGGGCCAGGTTTTGACTCATATGTCACTGGTAATTATCTATTTTCACTCTTATAAACCTCTGAATAAAAATTATCTGATTTTCTTCCAAATTTATCTTAGCAAAATTTTAATATTTTAAGTATGTATTTGCAGTTTTGTGTTTTATTTTCCAGGGAAGCTTCAAGTGGTTAACCTATTGCACATAAAGCTGAATTCAGATGAATGTTGTCTCCAGGTTTGAGTTGAGCTAGGTTTAAAAGACAATCCAATATGCATGAAGGAATATTTGGAAATGAACTTTCAACTCAGTAATATGTGTTGCATGTTTATTTTGCAATAGGCAGTAGGAGAAAAAAGATACAAATATGAGCTTGTTTTTGGAGTATCTGAGATTTGTTGATGAAAAGAGAAATATTAAATATAATTTAAAAAATAAAAATGGAATATAAATGGAATATAACCAACTGATAGATGAGGTCATCTGTGCTATACCTAGAAGAAAAGGGAATTATCAATACGAACCCAAGTCATTGTGAAGTTGGCACCCCATGAGGACATTCCAGGCACCTTGCCTTCTGGACTCTTAGAATATTAGTTGTCATGAATGATGGCTAAGGAAAGTTCTCATTAGAATCCAAAAAATTTGTACAGTCTGTTTTAGTTATATATCACAGGAAAAATACTCCAGAACTTAGTTACCTTATTAACAGCATCATTTCATTATCTTTCCAGTCTGTGGGTTGACTTAGCTCAGTGGGGTGTTTTTTCTGCTTCACATAATGGTAGCCAGGCCTGTAACCCACTATGCGGGGCTTGACTGAACTGGATGTCCACAATGGAAAACTCACACGGTTGGTGCTTGATGCTGGCTCTTGGCTGGGAGCTGCGCTAGGGCCATAGACTCAGTGTCTCAGTGTTCCTTCATGTGGCTTGGGCTCCTTACCACATGGTGACTGTGTTTCATGAATAAGAAAGTGGAAGCCAGCAGGCTTCTTAAGGCTCAGGCTCAGAAGTCCGAGAATATCACTGTCCTTCACAGTAGATTGGCCAAAGCAGCTAAAAGGACAGCCCGGATGCATGGGGAGGAGATATAAAGGCCACCTTTCAATGGCAGAGTGACGTGTGCATAAAGGTGAGGGAAAAAATTTATGGTGGCCACTGCTGGACACGATCTACACCAGAACTCAAGCTAATGCACGAGACGTGTGGGGAATGCAGTATCTTTATGTTGGTGAGCCTGCCAGAGCTAATGCTACCAGTTCTGTTACCAGTCTCCTTTCTTTATCTTTTTCTTACCTGTTCTTCCCTGGTGCAAACTGAACGTGACTTCTGAAGGCATTCTAAACTTAGGATGCCTACATTTTTCCAGAGACTAAAAGTCTTCCGGCATAGACTTACTTCCCAGACTTGACTCTCTCCTGCACCCCAGTCTCACAGAATTATCCTTAGTGTAATGGGTTCTCTCTCAGGCCTATACTTAGGGTCCTGAAGCCCAATTGCCTCTGTGAGGTTTCATGGACTCTCAGTCCCACCCTGCCCATACAGAGTCTGATCTATTGCTCCCAACACTCTGGTTCTAACATTGATAGAGAATGGGATGGGAGTGGATGGACAGCCATGAAAGAATCCATAGATCTTAATAAGTTAAATAGGTTCTGATGGAACAGAGAATGAAGAATCTGAGTGAAGCTGTACAATTAGGACCAGGCATAGGATGCTGACAGAACAGAGAGGGTGGAGAAATCTTGGCTTGGAAGAGGAAAAAGTGGGGGTGGGTAGGAAAATTGGGGTGTAGGGCCCGATGATGACAGCCAGACAAAGAAATTGAGATTTGTTGTGATAAGAAGTGGTAAGCCACTGTGCATTCTTGAGCAGAGGTGTGGCCTGGTGAAATGATGTTTAAACAAGATAAGTACAAAAGTAGAATGTAGTCTAAAATGAGGAACTAAAATCAAGGAGGCCAATGGTTCCTGGGTTCATGGATGATGAGCGCTAGGGTTTCCATGGGGCTAACCATGGAAATGTTGGGAAAAGGATGGATACAAGATAATTTGAAGGAAAAAATCTAAAAGGCAGTGATTTCTTGGAAGTTAAGCAAAAGATGACTAATAAGTGGACTAATGAGATGGAGAGGAAGAGGCTGCTGAGGGCTCTGGGGGAGGAAGGGGAGGAGTTGGGACCATTAATAGCAATGGGCAGAAGCAATGCACACGGAGAGACCAGAGTGAAGACAAGGTCAGTTAATCAGAAGTCACTTCCTCATCTGGGCTGGTGGATGCTGACACAAAGAAGAGATGTCTCAGAGGAAATTTCAAAGGCAAAAGAGATGGTGTTTAATGAAAAGTTTCAACTGAGAAGAAGAGGAGAAAGTGTAGAGTAGAAGTGGGTTTTGAAATCTTTGGAGCCACTGACAGAAACAGGGACATGGTGAAGAATGGTTAGCTTGGAAGGGAAGCTGAACATCACATAGACTGAGTATAAGTTAACACTTGGCACTCTGGTAGGAATATCTAGAAGGGCCAAGAGATGGGGTGATAAGTTAGGTAAAACAACATTGAAGAGTAAGTCCCTTATTTACAGTTGCTATCCTGTATCAGTGTAGACGTGGTACCCACCAATATTCCTGGATCGCCTTGGGTTTGCTCTTCACCATCATGACTCAAGGGTAAAATGGCAGGGTAGGAAGGCCAATGGTACATGGGTGGTATGGGGATTCATGAAATTCTAGTTCTTGCCCTTATTCCTCTTCGTTCTTCAGTGGGCTCCCTTATTGCACACCTGACCTCCATCATCCAGCATGAACTGTTCTGGTCACAAGGTCTGAGGGAATATGGTTACATCACTAAGGTATCTTCCAAGTAAGATTCATATCACTCAGGTTCAAATGAATTTGAAGCCATGGACCCAGCCAACTCTCACAGGTGGAAGGACAGGCTGAAAACCTCACAACCCCTTATGCACACACTCTTTCATAAGCTTTGACCTAAGCCCTGATGTGGTAGTTCAGGATGATTCATCTTCCTGCTCCCTTCCTTCTTCACATGGAGTCCACTTCATCCCACGATGTCTCAGGAGGAGCAACACCTTCCAGTCTTCCTCTCTCTTCTCCTTTTGATTTGGAACATAGATGCTGCTCCCAGTTGGTCTCTTTTCCTGCTTCATGGAATTTGGGTATCTGCCCTCCTCAGCCTTGTTCTCTCAATTAGCAGCCTGCCTCTAAGGAAGTTCCATGAGCTTCAAGCTTTTGATCATGACAAGGCTCTTCCCTTTCCTCTTTAACTGCTCTCTCTCAATTAATTTCTCTCTCTTTCTCTCTATTTCTCTCTCTCCCTCTCCCAAACCTTCTGAGGGGAAGTTGTATACATCATAGCTTTTTACTCCTAAAGACTCCAGTGTATATTATCTAAGAATAGAGATCCCTTAATAATCAGTGCAATTATCAACTTTATCTACTGTCTTTGTAAGTTGAATTTTCAATTATGCATGTTAAAATAGAAATCCACTATTTTTTTAAATGATGGCATTACAGATAAAGCTTAATCTTTAACCATCCCCTTCTCTAATCCTGGCTCCCTCTGTTCTTCCAGAGCTTATAATTGGGAGTTTGGTTTCTATCTTCCCAAAATTGTTTTTTATTTCTTAAAACAGTGTTACATACATAACAGCCCAATAAAAAACCAGGCAAAATATTTGAACAATAAAAAGGAACTACTGATATCTGTAACAATATGGATAAATCTTAAATGCATTAAGCTAAGTGAAAGATGCCAGACTCAAAAGACTACAGACTGTATAACTTCATCCATAAAACATTTTGGAAAAGGCAAGATGATAAGGACAGAAAACATATCAGTGGTTGCTGGCTGCTTTTTCTTTCATTTTATTATAGACCTATCCAGGTTGATATGTAGAGTTCTATAGTTTATTCCTTTTTAAATGCTACATAGTTATTCTATCATATAAGTATATGATTTTTCATTTATCTGGTCCCATACTGATGGACATTTAGGTTGTTTTCAATTTTTTGCTAATATAGCAAAAACCAATGAATATCATTGTGTGCTTTTGAATGAGTTTCTCTATGATAAATATGCAAAAGTTGAATTGCTTGGTGGTAAAAAGTCTATGCATTTTCACTTTTAATAATTTCTGTCAAGATGTCTTCTAAAGTGGCCATATACATTGGGACTTCCAGCAAAATAGTATGAGAATATTCACTTCCCCACAGTACCTTACAACACTTCATATTATCAAACTTATCAGTATTCAAGCATCTGCTTCTACTACACTTTCTAAAACATTTGAAATGACAAAGTTTTATTTAATAACACAGACTGCTTCATGCTGGGGGTAGTAGCAGAGGGAACTCTGTGACTCCAGAGGCATCTATGTTTTAGTGTTGAAGGAACTTGAGTGTTTTTTCCCATTAACTTTGCATATGGTTGGATTCACTGAATAGGAAAAGAGTGGAAAGCTCAAGCTGGACCTTAGGAAATACCTGCCCTGGGTTCAGAGAGTAAAAATAAAAATGGGTGAGAAACAGAAGTGATCAAAGGCATCAGGAAAAAACCTAAGAGCTAAAGATGCCATGAAAAGAACTGGCAAACAGGAGAACTTGTAGGGAAGCAGAATGTGCTCACATCTACTGAGCCCTTATTATGTGCTGGGTTCTGTGCTAATTGCTTTGCATGCACATTCCATGTAATCTTCACAATTATCTTTATGAATTATTAACATGCCCATAACTCTGAGGCATGTTCTACACTGTTGCTCAGTGCTCCCCTAGGGGATTAAGCCCCAGTTGCCCACAGTGGCAATTTGTGTGATAATGCAAGCTTTAATGGTTTCTCCTTTCCCTGTTTCGTTCCTCACTCCCTGCCAGTGTTTCCAACTGTCACCTCCCAAATAAACTATTTGCACTCATGTACTTGTGTCAGGGGCTCAGTTGAGTCACTGTGGTTAGTGGGGCCCTGAGAGGCAGTTCTTCCAGGTTCCTCGTAGGCCCCATGCATTGAGAGCTCTGAACGAATAACTACCTGGGGGTCTGCTAAGTGGGAAGAGGTGATGCCTCTGCAGAGATCAGAGTGGGTATCAGGCACCAGGCTGCTGGAGGATTTGGCATAGTTGGCATGGTTTCAAGGTCTGAAATCAGACCTTCAAGAGCTGAGGTGATGCCGACCAGCCAAAGGAATTTGGCTGACATTCCCTGTGGGCAGGAGGCTGACCCTGAGTCCTCTGGCCACAGACCAGAGCCCCAAAGACCAGCAAGGTAAGAACCAGGGACTCAAAGGGCCTTTGGCCCAGGAAGGAGCAAGAGAATAGCATTCCCAAGGACCCTAAATCTTTTCCCCAAACATCCAAAAAAAAAAAAAAAAAAAAAGCCATTTTGCAAAGGATTCTGGGGAAGAAGCAGAAGAGGGAGAAATCTGAAAGACTGAGAATTGCCTCATAAGACAATGAAATGATCAGATTGACAGAATTAAAAATTATTTGCTTCCTCTTGATCACAGTGGGAGGAGGCTTCCTTTAATGGTGTGCATTAAAACATATGGTTCCACTGGGGCAGCCTGTGGGACTGAGCCACAGGTGTTCACGTTGGGAGCCAGTTCCATTAGGGTTCAAGGATCTTGGAGAAATATCTTAGGCCACCATTGATGGGTAGAGACAGGAAACATAGTTCACAGTATCTTCTGATCAGGTTTGGATGTGAATTGGTCTCGTTTCAATCCCAGCAAACTTTCGAGAGTGCTCTTTGTTTGTTTTAAAGAACCTTTCCACCCTTGAATATTGGCCCTCCAAGAACAGGATGTTACAATTAGACCAACTTTTCCTTCCACCAGGATATCGACATGCAAAAAGGCACTGGTTGCCCCCTCTGTTTTGTATTCTGCTGGAGTGACTCTTTCTGAATCTGCTAGGATGGGAGCTGGCCTCACTCAGCTCACGGGATCCAGTCCAGCCCCTCTCAGCCAGATCTGGGGGTTGGTGCGGGTGGGCACGGGCTTCCCTGCAAGCTGACACACAACTGTTTTTGAGAAACTGCCCAAGAGGAAAAGGGCAGCATTTAAGCCTTATGAGGTGAGCTTCTGGCTAAATAACAACACAGATACGATGATTTTGGGGGGTGGGGAGACATGCATTATGGAGAAAACAGGAGGCTGCTCTAAGGAATTTACAGGGCACTTTGTGTTGGCAGGAGTTTAATTATTCATTCCCAGCCAGCCAGATCACAAATGCTCAGCTGACAAAGCTTTAGCCCTTCTCTGAGACCATTAGAGGAAGTAGTTTGAACCCTCTCACTTGAATAAACATGCGGTGAGTACTGGTTCCTATGTCCCTGAGAAGAGGGCTCTAGGCCATTTCTTTTACTGGCAGAATAGTCACTTTTCATAAGGATAAGCTCGACATGCAAGGGCCACAGGCCCATCTGCAGCTAACACTGAAGGGGAGAGGGATTGTGGGGCAAAATCATGGCCGCCACAAGAACACCAGCAGTAGATATTGTGCCCTGAGCCCCTTCTAGGTGCCAGGCCCTCCCTGCACCCAGGGCAATCCTTTAGTATCACTATCCCGTGTGACAGCTGAGGACACTTGGGCTAAGAGAAGTAGTTTGCCTCAAATTTTAAACCTACAACTGCTAAGTGACTGAGCCAGGAAGCCCCAGTTACTATCCGATCTACTCACTAAACTGCTTTCTATCTATATTTCTCTGTCATTCTCTCTGTCTCTGTCTCTCTGTCTCTCTCTGACACATCTTTCTCTCCTATGGAGCGACCTCTAAAACCTTTGGCTTTACAAATAAAAAATTAAGACACATCGTTGACAAATTGCCCTCCAAAGTTCTAAAATCAGGTCGCTTTATCCGTGGTGTTATTTAAAAATAAAATAATATTAAAAATAAAATGATATTCCAAAATTATGTACTGGCTCAGAAAACTGGGTGTTTGTTACCTGCCATGGGTTTGGTTTCCTGTTTGACACAAGGTAAGCAAGGTGGGTATGTTGAAATTTTTCACCTTTATTTAAATGACTTATTTCAGTAGAACCTTTGTGCACAGACCCACTTTCCCCTCTTGTTGGCAAACAGGCAAGGTGACCTTTCTTTGAAGCCTCTGAGATGCTGAATCTTCCTTTACAGAACTTCTTCTCTTACCTCTGAGCACTGACTCTTGTTTCAGCTCCAGGAATACACTGACAAACAAGGAGGTCTTTAGAAGCATTCCACTGAGTGCATTTTTCCCCTTGACATCCCAGACAAGGTTAATGGATACTGACTTGTCTGTTTCCATATGACATTTTTAAATTAGTGAATTCAAATTATCCTTCAGACTGCATAGGCTGTACCTGTGGTTTAGTTCCAATCGTATCAATTTTATCTTACATGGCAATCATACTGCAATTGCATGCACACTGCATACCAAGTCTTGCAAACACATGGCAGCAAGGCTACTGAATAAGAATTTGTTTTCTGCACTCTGTCACTCACTGAGCTGTCCCAATGGGTGGTTGTGTTGTACCCCTTATTTCTGTGCACCCACTATCACCACAGCTGCAAGACCACCTCCCAAAACTGGTTCTGGAAAACAAGTTGATCCAGCAAGGTATTACCAAAATGTTTGTTATTTTAGGGAGCAGAAGCCACTACTTGGGTTTCTGCTGAATTTTTTTTTTTTCATTGCTTCTGGGTAAGGATACAGACAAAATTACTCTAGGATATTTGTTAAAAGGTGAGGTTTTAATCACTCAGTTGGGCTTTTCTTCATACATCAGGTTATGTAATATCACCATTAAGGCTCTTGGGTCCGTGGCAACTGTATTTGCTTTTGACATGGTGCCCAGAGTGCCAGGATAGAACTCCCTCCATTATCGACTCTAATCCTGCAACTCTCGGTTTTTGAGATCCTGTTTTGGCCCCATTTATGCTAGTGTGCTCCAGAATGTCACCCGCCTTTGCTCCCTTCTAAAGCAATTATGCATTTGTCACCAGCCAAATGTGGCTTCCAAGAGTAACAGGAGAGGCTATGCTATTAGTACTACAGCGTTTTTGAGGCACACTTCTGATGTCCCGCATAGCATGCCACATGCTTTGAAGGGACATTCATTGACTCTTGCCAGCAACTCTGTGCTGCATTTGTCCGTCTGAATCTGGCTGGTAGCAGGTGGCGCTCAAACAGTTCAAACGAAGAGAGTTTAATGAAAGGATACATACAGGGGTGAGAGCAGGTCCAGGGAACTAACATGGGATGGGAAACACTGGGGAAATAGCAGTAGTGGGAAGGCTTTAGGAGGAGGCTGAAGGGAGCATGGGTGGAAGGGTGGGAGAAGGGGGAAAGACATAAATATCCCTGACCCCTCTCTTCTACCACCTTCCAATCTCCTACAGATGACTCCCATTGGCCACATCCAACTAGCAGGCCAGGCCACTGGGGTGATGCTGTCTGGAGAGACTGGTGTCCTGGGCACAGAGCAAGGCAGAGAGGAGTGGAGAGTGGATCTGGGGAAGCAAATGGAGAAAAACCCACGCAGCATACTTATTCTTGTTTTCATCCCTATGTAAAATGCCTGGAAAAAAATGGGGCAACTGAGGTTTAGGGTGTTTCAGTAATGGGCCCAGGCTAGAAAGTGGCAAAGTTGAAGAATCAGAACCAGGCTGTCTGTCTCAGGAGCCCATGGCCTAAGGCTTGGGCTCTCTGCCCGGCCTTGTCCATGACCTTGTCCATGACCTTGCACCTTCCTTCCTCAGAACCCAGTGATCTGAGCTCTGGATATTGCCCAAATCTATTGTTTTCTCTGTGACAAGCAGTTTGGAGCCCTCAGTTTATTGTCAGGCCAACTTTCTGTTCAAGAAAGTAATTTTGACATGTTGCCACTCACTATAGAATACTCTGAAAATATCAAACCACAGACTTGAGTTGAGTTTCATTTGTTGTCTTCCTGGGAGGATACCACACATAAAAATCTCCCTCAGAGTCCATGTCACAGTGCTGGAGAGCTGACTTTGGTGAGTGAGACTGCCCCCGTGCCGGTCCCATGCCACAATCATCTTTGAAGGCCCCCAAGCCTCGGGCATAGAGTAGGACTCAACAGCTGTTTATTATTTCTGCTAAACCAATATCCCGATTGGGTCAGAACTCTGCTGTCAAAGGCAAAAGAAGCACAGAGGTAAATATGCAAATAAAGAAGAAGTCCTGTCCTTTAACTTGGGACTTACTCCTGCCAAATCTTGCTTTTGAGTTTGAAAGGATATGACTATGCAGTTCACACTGTCTCAACAATCCTAGTGCCTTTTTACTTCAACCTGTGGGGACTTGTATCTCTCCGGAAACCACAGGAAACCAGGGAAGATGTCACATAGTGTTTTGTGGCAAATAGACATGAAAACCCTGGTCCTCAGCTCTGGGACATTTTGAGTGACCAAAGAATGAAAATAATAGATCATTCTATGCATAATCATAGAATACAATAAGTATCCAGGCATCCATCCTGATATAAATAAAAACAATTAAATAAATAAATAAACAAGAAGGGAAAGGTTTTCATTATAGCGAAATTCCAGTTCATAAATGTAGAAGGCAGGATGGAATTAGAAAATCACCATTTGGCAAACACCACAGTAATAATTGTTCCAGATAAGAAACATCAACAGAAAAAAAACTGGTGGCAAAAGTGTAACAACAAATTATTTGCATAGCCTCAAGTTACCTTCCTACAAGAGAATTATCCATTCCGAAAGAAAAAGGTGGTTTTGCCCCTTCTTTACAGGATCCATCTCTTCATTCCAATTTGCTGTATGGAAGCCGATTTCACAACTATTTACATGATAATATCTTGAAGACTCTCCCTCTCTGCTTCTCTCTCTCTTTCAGAGCTATAGCCATGTCTTATTTTTTTCTTTCCTGTACCTCTCCCATCTTTTCCCAATCAAAACAGATGGATGGGTGGGTAGATGGATGGATCAATAAAGCCAAGGAATCATGCTCAGCTGACCTTTGGGGCAGACCTGAGGCCCAGGGCCAGACCAGACCAGGGGAAAAGGAGCTGTTGAAAAGACTCTAGAAGTCAAAGAAAGAGACTGATAAGAATCTATCACCATTTGGAAGCAAAGCAGGCCCATCTCAAGGAGTTCAGAATATATGGTATAGCTCTTGAGGGAAAAACCTAGGGGGACAAATTCCAGTGGAATACTGTGAGGTGGCTGAGGTGTGGCCTGATGTAGCAGATGCTACTTATCTCATCAGAGTTACCCGTAGAAATTTCCTTCTATAGCTTTCTGCATCTTTGTGCCCAACGACCTTTTCTGGCCAAGAGGGTGATTAACTAGCACAGGACAGTTTGCTGCCAGAGATTTGGAGTTAATGCCCAAAGCACACACTTCATACACTGAGGGAGGGGAATGGTAGCTATATAGCCCAGCTTCGTTGCCCCTCAGGAGGACAACAGTGACCTGTTCTCCACACTTTTCCTACTCAGGTCTCCAGTAGGATTGAGCTCCTGTTGTCCACAGTGATAACCTGCTCACTGGCACACCTTATACTGGGTGCCCTCCCTTCCCTAATCATGGTCACATTCATTCACTGGGCTTTCTGGAATGACCTTCTAAATCAACTTCTTGCATCCAAATCCTAGTCTCAGAGTCTGCCTAACTATGACAATGGGAAAAGGGGATCTCCTGCCAATTGCACATAAACACATGCCTTAGGTTTTTCTCTCTGTCTCTGATGGAACGGGCCACTTCTGATTTTCCATTTTCTGTCAGGTTTATGCTTCAAAGCCCTTTGGAAATGCCACTTGGTTTTGCCTAACCACCACCACTCCCTACATTTGAGAAACCGGAGATGACATGCTCCCTATGATTCTGGTCCAGCCTAGATAAGCTGTCACAGATATGTATAGCTCAAATGCCAAACAGAGGCTTATGTCACCAGACCTAGTTGGGGGAGACCTAATGAGCCACCCTGGACAGCCTTCATGATGGTGAATTCCTCAACTACCCCCTAGAGAGAACCCAGGAAGCCAAGCATAACCAGCCCAGCTAAACTACAGAAGCAATTGCCATGGAGGAAGGGACTCTAATTACCCTTTAGGCAGTTGGTCATGACAACTCCTGTCAGCAGCCATTAATATAAATCTCTTAGAGTCCACTTAATTTCTCTATTAACTTGGTCAGAAGTGTTTAGTTTGCTTTATGAGGCTGTATGGGCTCAAAAATGAAAATATTTTAACAAAGGGGCTGAATAATCCAGGTAGAGATTATAATTCTTTTGTTTCTTTAAGAGGATACCATTCAAGTTCTCGTTTGTTTTATTTTTAAGTGACTTTTTTCTGGTTGTCAAAAGGATTGCATGCTCCTGTTATAATCTGGAAAGGCAAAGCCCTAAAAATACAAATCATTGCATAAAATCCGGGTTAACATTTTGGGGTCTTGTGTTTTCTTTTTTTTTCTTGTGTTATATAGAATAACAGATGCATGCATGTATTTATATAGCATTATAAAATTTGTATTATATTGTATATATACAATCTCCTAATTCTTTTTATCTAGCATTATAATATTAACATTACCCCCCAAAATATTAACATTTTCCCTTGTGATATATTCATAAAATAATTTTAGTGGCTGCATACATGATATTCCATTGAATGAACATACTATAATCTCTTTATTTTTCTCATTGAACATTTAAGCTAATTACAGTTTTTAATATTATTAAAGAGCTGTGATATCTGCACATAAAAGGTGCCATGATGGGTATCTGTGCATATTTAAATTTTCCTGTTATTTCTTTAGGTTGGTTCCTACATGGGAAATTCTAAGGCTAAAGAGCATAGACTTACTTAAGTTCAACTTGCTTATTAAAGGCTGTCTGAATTTATTCTCTGACCAGTGATGTTTCAATGTGCTCGTTTAACTGTTCATTTAAAAGCCACTTTGTTGACTTACGAAGAGAAAAATGGCATCCCAATTTTGTTCAATTTGTAGTTCTTTGCTTGGTAGTGAGATTGATAATTCCTTTCGTGTTTCTTCTGTGAATTATTTTGTTTCTATCTTTAGTCCACTTTTCTATTGGAATTTTGGTGATTTTCTTGTCAATAGTATGAGGTCCGTATACACTAGAAATAGAAACATTTGGTCTATCAGATTCATCACAGATATTTCTCTTGCCCGTCATCAGACTTTAAACTTATTTCCTGGGCTTTTATGAAACTTGCCCACATGTATTCCTTGTTTGTAAAAATGACTTCAATGTTTACATTTGATTTCTTACCAGCTCCAGAACTTATTCTGATAGAAATGACCTACTTTTATTTTATAAGTAAATTAGTTAACAACCATTTCGCTAAGTATGTTAGGTAAAGAACACTAGAATTTTTCTTTTTTAAACTGGTAACTAATGTTGTACTTTGTCCAAAACTGGAAATGGAAGAACCCGCACATGCTCTTTGCTTCCTCAGAACTGTAGATTCATATTTTGGAAAATGAATGATCAAAAAGCCTTTCTGAAAGTTTAAATGTTCCGGGCGCCTGGGTGGCTCAGTCAATAGGTGTCTGCCTTTGGCTCAGGTCATGATCCCAGAGTCCTGGGATCGAGTCCCGCATCGGGCTCCCTGCTCAGCGGGGAGCCTGCTTCTCCCTCTGCCTGTCTCTCTCTCTGTCTCTTATGAATAAATAAATAAAATCTTTAAAAAAAAAAGAAAGCTTAAATATTCCTTAAAAACTATCATGGGAGTGTGTTAGGGCTTGTTTGCTCCTTGGGGTAGGTAGAGACCACCCGATGCTCTAGTCTGGGAGTTTTCTGTGGGTGTGTGAAAACTCAAGCACGTACGCTTTCCACGGGTCCTGGCTCAGTGATAATTCTGGAAGGTTGGGGACTGGAGGAAGCCCCTTTTTTCAGGCGATTGTCTAATACAAGAATGTTTGCCCACTTGAAGGAAGTGATGATCTATTTGTGTGAAAGAGGAAGCGTCAGGCACAATGATCTCATGTTTGCCACTAATCTGTGGCAGGTTTTAGGCGTCTAGCAAGAACATAACATTTAAAACATTCCTCACACAAAAAGATTCCCCAGCTCACCGAATTGAAAGTAGTTAATTGATAACCAGTAAATTAATTTTCCTGGTACATAGTAGAGTGGAATGGTGGCATTTAAGCCGTTCATGAGGAGCTGGGTCTTCATCCATCATTTTGTTCTAATACCGTGGTGGCTTTTGTGGGATGTTTTTGCTTCTTCCACGGACATTCCTTGTAGTCCTCATGATAGTTCATGGATTTTGAGAGAGGGACCTCTTGTCCCTCACTCTCTCACACATGGCTTGGTTTTCCTCTATCCACCAGCCACAGTGAATGGTGGGGGCCCAGTGAGACTCAGTCTGAGGCTTTTGCTTGAGCCTCTGAACTGCTGTGTCCACCCTGCTAAGAGAAGGGCCTGCAAAACAAAACAGAACAGAACAAAACAAAACAAAACAAAACAAAAAATAGCAGAGAGAGAAAGCAGAATGCAGCTGAGTGCCAGGGAAGCCTGAACATATGTCAGCCTTGATTCCTGAAGCCAACTCCATGCTTGGACCTCCTGGTGGCATGAAATAAAGAATTCCCTTTTCTTTCTTCTGCTAGCTTGATTTGGCTTCTTCAGAGTTATATTGGAAAAAGGCTTCTCCGATGCTGTTACGCTGTTGTACTCCAAATATACTCCTGGCAGGTTTCAGTCTTCCTAACAATTCAATAACAGTTTTATCTCATTGTTTTACCTTGGGATTGTTGAAAGCAGGATTTTTAAAATAACTTATTGAACATTATACCTGAAATTAATGGTGTACTATAAGTTGGGTTAATTGAATTTAAAACATAATAAAAAATCATAATAAAATGTAAAATACCGCCTAAATCACCAATAAATAAATAAGATGAAATAGCTTTTTGTTTTACATAAAACAAAATGTGTAATTCTTAAATATCCAGTTCAAGGATTTGTGACACACGTATAACCCCATGTAACAACTGCCCAAAACAATACAGAATCTTACCATTTCACCTGGGAGAGATCTCACAATTTTCTAGCCAATCTCCACACCCTAGATGCAGAACCAAGTTGTGATTTCTGTAAGTAGAAATCAGTTTTCCCTGTTCTAGAACTTTATATAAATGGAATCATAGAATATGTATTTTTTTGTGTCTGGCTGCTCTCACTCAACATAATGTTTCTGAGGTTCACCCGTGTCCTTGCGCGAACCAGAAGTTTGTTCCTCTTTATTGCTGAGTAGTCCTCCATGGTATCGATGGGCAATTTATCCATTCTTTTTACTGTTGCAATTTGCATTATTTCAGAGATCAGATGTTTTTTCATATTCACGGTACACAAAACTCAAGGGCCCAGTGCGACTCCCATAACATCACAGACAGGAAAACCTACATGTCAAGATCTGGTTTCTCAAATAGATGCTCATCAGAGAGGGTGGACATGATAGATATACCACAGAGGAACATGACAAACCGTAAAGAGGACAGTCTTGTCTGCCTGAAATAGGCAGATGGAATTCAGCCAACACACATCTATTAGTGTCCATTATAGGCCAGCCACTCTTGACAGCAGTAAACAAAATGACACCCTGGCCTCTGCGTAGCTCATGTTACCTGGGGGTGCTTTTGTTATGGAGAGCTGTCTGCATGTACTTGCACTTGAACAAGACCATTCCCAGTGTGCAGGAGGGCCAGGCACTCTTTTAGTCTGGGGGAGCTGGGAAGGCCCCCCGAGGTAGTGATGCTAAGGAGGAGGTGGGACAACCAGAAGGCAGCTGTGGGCAGAGCGGGGACTGGCTTCCCACCAAGATGACAGCAAGTGTAAAACCATGAGGTGGGAACATTCTAGAGAAAGAAAACCAGTATGGACTAAGTGGAGCAGATAAGGAAGAGAGTGCAGGGAAAAACTTCCGAGAGATTAGGGCACACCAGACATGCAGGACTCTGCAACCATTTATGGCATTTACTGCCTAGAAGCTCCTCCTAAGAAGAAGGAAGCATCCTCGGAGATGCAGCCTACCTGGTGGGCCCCTCCCTGTCTCTACCCTCCCTCACCTGGCCTCTTCTTCACAGGCCCATTTGGAATGAAGCTGAGATGCTGGGACTGCCCTTGTGTTAACACCCCCACAGAGCACTCTCCAGACCCTGGCTCGGCTCTCTCTCCACCTCTGTCTACTCCTGGTGACCTCAGGTTGAGTACTTCAGGGAAACTGCCCTTTACCTGCACTCAAGAATCTGACTTGGAAAAATTATGCAATTTTGGTCCTGTGCAGTTTGGCGCTTGCATGGCCCCAAAAGAGGGTGAGTCCCCCCTAAAGCTTGTGGCCTTGGCACCTCCCCACTGGCCCATTTCCTATTTGTTGCCCCATGCTGGGATTTCACCCAGGATGTCTTCTCCGCTATGAATCACACTCAGTCCTGTTAAGAGACTGGTGTTTTTGCTAGAAAAAAAGTACCATTTGAACCTAGGCTCTTAAAGCATCTTATTACAGCAGCTGTTCCAGTGGCTTCTCACTTAGCTTTTCTTGTCTCTTTGCTCCAAAGTAGAAAAGTCTGGATCATTTCTAATTCCAAGCCATACAAGGACAGCTGATAATTTTGTCTTTTCTCTTTTTTTGGGAGCGTAAGGAATATTTTACCTCCTTTTTCTAACTTACTTGATCTTTAGATGGTCTTCTGCGTCAGAGGCAATGCCTTTAAATATATAAAATCCATGCTCCATAAATCATTTGAAACTGTTAGCTAACACTTCAGAGGTAGCTTGGTAACTAGGAGAAATGCGAATTTTGTATGCATTGCCAAAAATCTACAGAAGGGCCTTGAATGAGGACTTTTATTTCCCCCCAAAATGCAATAATTAACATCTCTGGCTTCACAGGATGATTTTAATTAAAACCTTGGCTCTACCATTCCATAGCTGTGTGACCATTTGCAAGTTACCTGCCCACTCTGAGCCTCAGGATGGCAAAGGAATCAGGAAGGTGAAGTGAAGAGCCAGACCGCTTGGGTTCAAATACCAGCTCTAATTCTTAATAGCTGTGAAGCTTTAGGCAAGTTACTTAACCCCCTCATCTGTACAATAGAGATACTAGTAATCTCTACCTCCTAACAATACTGTGTGGATTAAATGAGATAATGTGAAAAAAAAAAGACACACTCTTAGCAATAGTGCTTCACACATATTATGTGCCTTATGAATTTTAGCTATTCATATTTTTAAAGTATTATTTATTTTGGGTGAGTAAGATAAACTATTGATGGCCTGATATCTGCTAGTATAGAAGTGCCTTCAAATCTCATTCATATTTTAAAAATACTTTGAGGTCTCTGAACTAAGGGGACACTCAGAAAAGGAAAGATTTCATTCTTCAGGGTATCGCCTCTAAATAGCAGCAGGCATTGCCTTGATTAGGTAATCAGTGTCCTCCAAACAGCTGAATCATAGCCCCAATTCCTCCTAATGGAAACTCACATGGTCATTGTGCTCACTTTCTATTTTTGAAATATACCTTCATGGATGGAATTTTTGGTGAGGAAGTGAGGAAAAACCAGGGCTATTTAATTCGGAAAACTTGTGTGTGATCACATCAATTTGGCAAAAATAATTTTTTTGCTCGGAGTCAACTCATTGGAGGTGGGAAAGGAATAATAGCCACTTTATCTAATTCTAAGCAAGAATAAAGAAGTGAAAAGGAATGAAATAAGCCAAATCAACCTGCTATTATTCTAATCAAGTAAGACAGAGCAAGCCAAATCCTGAGTCACCTTCCTGGCCAACTATTTTTATTGACTTGAAATCACAAAGGATGAAAGCCTGAAATGACCTAGATCACTTTTCTCACAAAGCCGCTTGGTTTCAGTGCCCAGTGCATAAAGCATATCCTGGAATTCCCCAACAAGCGAGGACTGTTTACTTAAGTCTATAATCTGGAAATGGACCTTTTAAAAAGTTGGGAGACAAAGAAAAAACTTAAAGTCAGAGAGAACCTTTGTCAGCCACAGATTAAATAATTTCATTCTGCAAACTTTGTATGGGACTGATTCTTTACTGCATGCTTCTTGGAGCCATCAGTAACTACAGTGTCTTTGAGAGAAAATTTTAACATGTAAAGGCAACAAAGTAAAGACAGGAAAGGATGGTTTCTTGGCTGATTCAAAGCCAGAGTAGATTCATATATTTTAAAATTATGAACAATGTATTTTGGACGCACAAAGACATATACAACAACGATGAGACAAATGCCCATTGAACAGTTGTGTTCCTTCTAAGGACCTCACTGTCACTATGCCCACCACCAGAGGTGGCCACTGTTGTGGATTTGGTGTTTCCCACTCAGCGAGC
Source organism: Zalophus californianus (assembly GCF_009762305.2). Lineage (NCBI taxonomy): Eukaryota > Metazoa > Chordata > Mammalia > Carnivora > Otariidae > Zalophus > Zalophus californianus. The sequence continues at coordinate 94,233,463 of NC_045602.1, forward strand.
TCACTCACACATACATGTCCTAGAAATCCTGTGTATGCAGGATTGGGGCACACACACTGGGGCTAGGCACAGACAGGAATGTTTGCCACAGAGTGGGCTCAATCATGAAATGTTAGAACACTCTGAACATTCACCTACAGGAGAATGGATCAATAAACTGTGCTGTATTTATTACAGTGAAGCAGTTAATATAAGAGTGCATATATCAATACTGAAAAAAAATTTCAGAAACATAATATTAAGCAAGAAAAGCATGTTGTAGGAGGAGCCCTAGAGAATGATGTTGTCTTTTATGTATGACTTTATGTAGTTTCCTGGAGTTACCTGGTAAAGTGTAGAGTGTAGAAACTGTCTTTCCTCAGGTTTGCATTTTGCCTGCCTCTGGCCCCCAGGCTAAGGCCTCACCTGAAAGGTCCCATAGAAGGCTGGAGCCATCCTTGCCTCCAACTGTCTGTCTATCTACCTGTCACCCACCTAGGAGCCCTAGGGTTTGTCTTGCTTGAATCTCATAAACTTAATTCACTTTCATTTAGCTTGTCATATCAGTTCCTGCTTTGCTGAACTCAACATTGGCAAAGATCAACTGTGAAAACCCTAGGTATTATTCTGCTAAGATAATGTTTGACTGTGTTCTCTTGTGAGGCTATGTGCTATCTTGTGTTGAAACACAGATTTGAGAGCAAGTAGTTGATTTGGTAGGGGGGTGGGTATCCCAGGGGACATTGGCAGGGGAGTGGGGAAGTGAGACAGGGTAGGGTGGGTAGCCCAGAAGTGTTCATTATCAAGTAGGGAACCAGTACGTTCTTCAGAGTTATTCTACTCCAAAGGTGAGGGAACTGGGATCATGATCCATCAACTATCTGTCTGTCACTGGTTGGGAGTGCTTCTGAGAGCATCAACTCTCTGGCATGTCCATGGCATAGACCAAGTATGCTCCTGTAATGAAAAAAAGGCTTTCAGGGAGAGAATCACAGTGTTTCACAGTAAGTGGCCTTCAGGTGTAGAGGTAAGTGAAGGAGTAGTTGGGTGGAATGTCTGGAACATCTGCTCGGCTCTTGAGTGAAGATTACTAGGGGAAGTTTTATATCTGCCAGTATTTTCCAACCAAGTCCCAATTTATCCTGTGGTTTATCAGAGCCAGTTAAATACAAGCTACTGTTTCCTAAGATTTCACTTTCCAAAGCAAGAATCATATACTCCGTATAAACATTGCATTGAATGCCACACTTTTATTGGAAAAATTCCTTTGCATCAGGATATTGAACATACTTCCAGGAGTCAAGCCTTCTAGAAGGTGGGGACTCAATCATGAGGAACTTATCTGATGTAGCTCTTGTAGCTAAAGAAATGTTAACTGGGGAGGACTGCTAAAATTTGAGATTATCTGTGGGGTCACAATGAGTTTGGTCTCTGGAGTTTGGCTATTCAGGTCCAGAAACTCAGTGTTACTATGTCTGCTTGTGGTATTCAGGCTCTGGGTAGCTAGCCCATATCAAACAACCTAATTCATAAAACTTTAGAAAGTCAGGCACAATCCTCAGAGCATTGGGAATTGGCAGTTTTTGAATGATACGTTGCACCTTCCAGCAGTTTTCCCTTTGGTAACCTTTAGATTTATGACAGGTGCACTGTCCCCCCATCCCCACCTTGGAAGTCCTAGATAAACACTGGCAATCTCTTAGTATCTAATTTGCCTTTTAATCAACCATCCAAGTCCCTTTTATTTTGTAGTAGGGAAAGTGTAATATAACTAAGTTTACTGCACTGTTCTCATCTCAGGAATTCCTTCCTAAGAACACACCTGGGTCTTGTAACAGAGACTTGGAAAACCCACTAGTATCAGCACATTTATTCCCCAACCCTCGGGACGGCCTCCTTCCCCAGACTCCAAAGTCCAGTGATCTCTATGTGCTCTCAAAAAGGCAGGAGAGATTGAAGGGTGGTCACCAAAGGGTAGTCATGTGAATAACCAGGCAGAAATATTAATTCCTTTGAAGTTTGTACAGAGCAAGATGGAGTCACTCCTGTCAAGCAGTAACTTCTGTCTGGTAGTGATGCCAGCAACCAAGGGAACTGCAGCCAAGACCAGATATCGCCAAAACCAGCAACAGCTGGCAATACCCAGAACTGATAACCAACAGAACCAGAGGACATCTGCAAAGGCCCAAGACTCATTAAATCCCATTAAAGAGGGAGGATTTTTGCAGCAAACTGACGATCTAGACACTGACCATTTCACATCTGACCACATCACAAAGGCAGCTGCTGCCAAACGCTCTGCCTGATTGATCCCTGAACATAACAGAGATCTTCCACTGCCTGAACATAATAAGCAGCACGTGCCAAGAGCTGACCCGGACCAGACCGAAGCCTTATCTCGACTGCACGCTCGCAGACTGACTTCGAGTTTGGTGCCTTAATTTCCTACTTCCTCTTCTGTCTTGTTTGTTGTCTTTATGCTTTGCTTTGTGTAACATGTAAGACACCAAGTTAACATAAGTGATGAAATGTCACTGAGTTTGGAATCTTGAACCTGCTTTATCATTATGTTAACTTTGCTTTATGATTGAATAAAGCAGACATTGGGAAAAGACACAACTTGTGCATGCGCCTTCATAGTGTGCTTCCAACAATGTTGCAAAAGGACTGAGGATAGTCACTCCTTGTTGAAGAGGCAGGTTTCCTCAGCTTCAACTCCCCAGGGGCGAATAATGCTGCCTAATCAGACAGAAGGTCCTGAGAGGTCCTTCAAAAAGCTCCCTTTTCCATTGTCAAGGTTGATTTTTACAAAATAACTTCCATGGTAGATGGATTCATGGTCATAATTCTTAGCCTTTCTCTATATCTTCCTTTTGCCCTCTGACTCTGACTCGTGGCTCAGCCTTGTGAGTTGCTCTGGCCAATAGGTTAGTAGCAAACATGTCAGGCAGGCTTAAAACTGCTTGTGCAATTGGGTTTGCTCTCTTCTGCCCCGTGTTATATAGACGGAGGACATGCCCAGGCTAGTCCACTGGTCCCAGAAGGATGAGAAAAATATGGACCAGAGCAGAGTTACCTCAGTTGTCCCTGCAAAGGCCACCGTAGATCAGCCAACAGCTGTGAACTCCAAGATACGTGATCTCAGTCAAGAGCAGCCAAGCGTGACCCAGATCGTATGAACCCCACAGACCCGTGAGCTGAATAGATGTTTATTGGTGTACGCCACTAAAGTTCTGTGATTGGTTGCTACACAACACATTAGTGGTATAGATAATTGATAACAGATAATAGATAATTGATATGCCCTCTTCCTGACCCTTCTGGAGACTCCATCTATGTTCCTGCCTGCTCACCAGCTGCAAGGAACTAGTTACAAGTCCAGTACATTTTAAAGTGCTTCCTGTATGAATACTGAATGAATCAAAAGTTAATTCCTCAAGTCAGTTTCTGTTGACCTGCCTATCTCAAGCTTGCTTGGTGGTTTTTCTATGGATATCCGGTTAATTAATCTGTAAATACTCCCCAATTTCCTTTATGGAGATAAACTCTGAGTTTTATTTCCTTGTTGCCAGCACCCAAACTCTTGGAGCTTCTTCTTCTGTCTGCCTCTACCTCTGGAAGACCGTTCGCCCTCCCTTCTTGTCACCTACATTTTTAAGCCTTGGTAAGAAAAGCAATCCCTGTCAGGCCAGTTACCTTCAGGGGTGGGAGGGGGGCAAAGTCTCTTTATCATGAGGATACCAGGCTTCTTTAGAGCCATAGGGATGAACCACAGAGAGCCATAAGCTCAAAGAATTTTAGAACCAGAAGGATGTTAGAGATAAGCCAGTGGAGGCAGTATGTGGCTTTGTCCAACTGAGGAGGTAAGTCTTCAAAATTTGTTAGTTCCACATCCTTGGGGCCACCAGCATACACCTTCTCTGTTTTAGCTACTTACTGGTATGTAACAGATCATCTCCAAACTTAGTGGCTCACTCCAACAACCTTTCTGTTTATCTGTTCACAATCCTGTAATTTGAATAAGGCTTGGCTGAGACAGTTCATCTCTGCTCTACATGACTGATAGGTTTGACTGGGGCTGAAGGGTGCCCTTGCAATATGGTCCTGCTCTCACGGCTGGGAAGTTGGTGTTAACTGTTGGCTCAAAGCTCAGTTGAGGCTGTTAGCCAGGAGACTCAGTTTCTTTCTATGTGGTCTCTCCACATGGCTAAATTAGACATCTCACAGGGTGGCAGTCTCCGAAGAGGCAAACTTCTTACATAGTGATTGGCTTCTTCCAGTGTGCAAAAATGAAAGCTGCCAGCCCTTTTTAAGGCTTAGAATGGAAACTGGTACCCTGTCACTTCCTCTATGTTCGACTGGTTAAGGAAGATCACAGAATCCGCTCAGATTCAAGGGGAAAGGAAAAATACAGGGGTATATGAACACTGGGAGTGTGTTTCATTGAGAACAACCATTGTAAAAGATTAGCCCAATCTCCTACCAGCTTTTACTAAAAATTGAGCTTCCACTGACCTTTCTAGCCAGCAAATAATGTGGTTAAGGTGAGCATTGGCCTAGTAGTCAAGACACCCGAACTTCTTACCTAGCTTGACTATTAATTAACTTTAAAGATTTGGAGAAGGGACCTGACTCTGAAGTTTGTCTGGATAAACTTTAAAGTAGCCTCTGGTTCTAAAGGCAGAGTCTAAAGTCTTGGTAGTTTTCAGTTCCCAGGCAAGTCTTTCCATTCTCCTTCATGAGTCTTTCCTACTCTTTTTGAACTGGTCTATCTTGATTTCCAGCTGCCAGAAGGCCAATCAAGTCATTTATTTACTTCCTGTGCTCTGCTGATCTAAGTCCTTCTGATTTGTCCTTTTGACCTGCTTCTTGTGAGCTGGATGACCTTGGGCCAGCCACACAACTTCTCTTAGTCTAGATGAAATGGGGATAAGAACTCCAGCTTTATGGGCTGTGGTGAGGATTGAATGGTCATAAAATTGCTTTGCAAAATGGTACTGGGATGAGATGGCATTGTCCGGCCACCCTAATGCCACCAGCACCAGAATGTCAGATCCAGGTAAGTGTTTCCATCCCCAGTTCTGATGATGACCAATTACTAACCAACTTTAGTTCTTAGTTTTCCTTTTTATAATAAGGGAATACATCTGTCAGTCACATTTTACTCCTGAAACGTTCTATGACTCCAGGATTTCCTTGCTGATAACCCTTGACAATTAGGTGAAATTATTTAGCCTAACCACCTGCAGTAGGCAATATCACACAACCAGGGCTGAGGTGGAGTGGGGCAGAATTTTACAAAGGCAAAGTAAATGAGGGTCTTCTCTTAATACTTTCTGAAGTTAAAAATAAAAACAGCTTCATATTTGTTTTGTAAGGTGTCATCTTTGGATAGTTTACCCAATCAGATAGTGAGCATCTCCGGAACAGGGATTTGATCTTGTTGTTTTTTTTTTTCTTTTCTCTATCTATTCAGTGACTAGAATAAATGCCCAGCAGAAGGAAACTCAGTTAATGGTTTTTGAATAAATGAACGAGTGAGAAAAGCCTCAGACTGAGAAAAGGCTCAAAAAAAGGGGCTTAATATTTTGGATTTTAAAAATGAACATTTAAATGATGGAGAAAAACGTCAACTGGCATCTTTCGGATAGATTATTTAAACCAAACCTTTCACACTGCGGGGTGTTACTTTGTTGTTTTATGACTGTTATAGTGAAATTATTAATTTGATTTATTATAATCTGATTTATAATAATCTGAATTATGACTTTAACTTTTGAAAGGACCCATAAACTATTCATGGGTTTGGTCTTATAGGAACGAGAGGAAGTAAAATATGCCCCAAAACAAACTGCTGAGTCACACATTATGTCCTTTCCCGTAGCCAGCATTCCTAACCCGGTATCACTGACAATCCAGAAAGGAGCAGTATCTCACCTGGTATGTTGGTGACGTCAGTGAATATGCCCCTCCTTACCAAGAAGTACACGCAACAAATGTGTGAAATAAAGGGTTCTGGGATAATGCTTTGACCTATTCTGATGGTGTTCAGATTCAATTACATAAAACCATGAGAAACTCAGCTGTGTAAACCCCTACTATTCAACATATTTAGAAATCAAGTGTGCACAATCTTAGCAAGCAGAAATTGCCTTGTTTCTATTTTCTGGAAGTAAAGGGGAAGAGAAAAACAAAATGATAGTCATTGAACAACATTTTTGTACCAAGCATCATGTTCAATTCTTTTTATACTCATTTACTCCTTAGAATAAATAGCCCAATGTGAGTTTCTCTCCATTTTATAGATGAGGAAAACTGAGGCTTGGAGAATTGAGTCACCCATTTAAGATTACACAGCTAGTAAGGGGGAAGGACTGGGATTCAGAGCCTTTGCTTTTGCTGTCATCCCATCCTGCTTCTACAGAGTCAAAAGAAGTTCACTTGTCTCTTACAGCTTTGGCATCATCACCTCTTACTATCATTTAGCCCTCTGTTTTTATAAGGCTACAAGAACATACATATATTTCGGCAACCCCTACAGTATGCTAAGGACAACCACAAGCACAAACCTGGGTGGCAACCACACAAAACCAGACTGCTTCAGGTGATCTTCACACAGCCCATTGCATTTTCTTCCTTGCCCTGCGTGTGGTGTGCTCAGCTCCTTTCCCCAGTTCAAGTGTTGCCTCCTCCAGGAAGCCTTCTCTGATCCTCCCCTCATTTCTACAGCCCAGTCCTTCCTGGTATCTCCCATAATTTCCTGCATGCATCACTCTTGTTAATTATTATTATCTTGTTAGGTGTCCATCTCCCCCATTAGACTGTGAGCTCTCTGAGGTCAGGGCTATATCTGACTTCTCAGCTAGACTATGACTTCTCTGGGGATTGAGACTCTGTCCTCATTCTCTTTGTAACTTCGTTGCTGTGCATAAACTAGCACAAAGTAGGGACTCAGTTAAATCTACTTACTGGGTCAAAAAGATTACCAAGAAGGACTTTAAAACATGATAACAGTGTGGCTCATGGAGGGGTACTTCAATTCAGAGAAAGGAAGGAAAATAAAAACATAAAAAGAAGGATAATATAAAGGGAGGTACTTAGTAATTTTCCCTGTGGCATTTGAATTCTTCAATTTTGGTTAAACAGAAACAACAATATGATTCAATTCTTTCCAATTATTCATTATGATGATTTTAATAATCGCACAATTCTCACATATCCTATGTCTAAGTGACATCGGGGGTTTCCGAGTTAAAATTTGGAAAAACAACTATCAAATGTAAGTCTTCCTTAAAGATTTACTGAAAGCAGTAAACTATGCCTTCCAATTATCTTACTAAAGTACAAGATCTTAATTATAAACCAGCCCAATGGGTGGATCATTTTCATATTCTAGGGCACATTTTAATTTATGTCAAGCAAATCATAAATGATGATTCGCTTTGTTATTGTTTACTATTTATTACTATTTATTCATTTATTGTTGTTGTTATTTTAGCTACTCAGCATCCAACTTCCCTTCCTCCAATAATATACCCCATTTTTTGGGGGGTATGTCCTATCCTATCCTATAAAGTCTCGGTAGGCGGTGGTAGGAGGTGGTCCTATTTACAAAGAGGATTAACACCTCAGATTTTCTGACCCAGGGCAGCAAGGTGAGTGGACACATGAGCTAGGCTTCCATATAAGGCTTAGTCAACTGGATATTCTTGAGACTTTGAACTTGAAGATGTGTAGGATGGTGGAAGGTCTTTCGTTGTCATGGAATTCTTGGTATGCTGACCCATGTGCTCTGCTCTATAACTTGTCCAGCCCTGCCAATGCTGCCTTGGTATCTAATTTTCTAGTTATTTTCCAAGCCTGGATCTCCAACCTTCCATTGATCTTGGGAGTCTGGCATTCTTGGGACGAATCATCTTTACCTAAATAGCCAGTCAATTTCTGTTGCTTAAAACTGAGAATGCTGTCTGAAATACCAGGTAAAGGCAGTGTCCATTTAGGACATAAATCTCCATGTATATCAGCAAAAGAATTTGTATTCTTGTTTCATGGTTAATAAGAATTATTGTTCTCTAAGAATTATTTTGAGATTCATTTTTCTAGAAAATTACAGGAATTAATAAGTAAAACTGTGTGATGGGTTTCTCCATTTTAAATGAATAGTTTTTGTTGACATTCTATAATCTACATTCATTTTTAGAAAATCTAGCACCTGGCTCTAAATTAGGGAGTAAATCTTATCTAATATTAAACCTAATGGTGGCATTTTGTATATTGGGGGAAGAGGTGAGCTAATGAGCACATTTTCACAGGCTTCTCACCTCTGAAATTTCATCTCTCTAGCCTTCGTACATCATCCTTCTATTCAAGTTGTATTTACTATTTAGATAATTTCCATGATTCTTGATTTTTCCAAGATTATCATTCAAAGATATGGGTCTTTTTTTAATTTATAAAAGTTCTTATGATCCTTTACTTATCGGCTTATATTTTTCTAATGTTGACGTGTTTCCCCAATTCACCACTGAAATGTTAATACTGTTCTGATGATAAAAAAAAATGAAAATATATCCAAAGCAGATGACATTGTGGTTGAAATGCACAGCTGTGAAAACATCTGCTTGACTAAATTTAGAAAAACGATTAGGTTCTTTTCCCTTAAGGCATTGCTTTGTTATCAAGCATCCATCAGACATATCAAAATGGCTAGTACATTTTCAAAAAACTTTTTCAGGTCTGTCCTGAAGTGAAATTCTCATATAAAATGATTTATAGTCAAGTTTAAAGTTAAGTATTAAATCTTCTCATTTGACAGTTATTTGAAAAGAAAAGAAACTATTAGGAAATATTTTTGGAGGAGAAAAAATATATTTTCTGTGTCTACAGTAATATATCATCTGGAAAATGAGGACATTGGGTTTCTTGTTTCCTAAGTGTTGAGTTTGGCATTTCATTCTTATGGAGGGCCATTCTTTCTTTCTTAGGGATTTTCGATAGGTGCAGATTCACAGGGGCAAAACATACACATTGAATGAATTCAACATTTCAGGGTAAGAGCTGATGTAAGAAAAAAATTGAATTTATTAGATCGTAGCTTTTTTTTTAAGAAAATAAGAATGCAAAGTTCCAATAAAAATAGACTGTGTCACAGGGGCTCACAGGGGCTGGCTCTCTGTGGCAATAGCATCCAAATGAAGAGCCACAGTATGTCTGACGTAGGAAAAGATCTTACTCCTGAGGATAGGCACAATGAGCTTATCTGGTAGGAAAATCTGCAGCTAAAAGTTGAATTTTTCCATATACTAAAATTAATATAATATTCATGACAACTAGGATTAATGTGCAGGCAGAAGATATTTTAGTCAATCTGAAAAAACCCCAAATCCTTCCAAACTGAAAAAACTCTGATGAGTGAAAATTAGAAAGTAAAATACATTAACATTTAGGTTATCTGGAAACTAAGAGCTGGCAGGTCTAAACGTATAGAAAGATTCCAATATGGAAGTTAAAAAGGCAAACAAATCTGAGAGCAGTGACTGAATTTGGGGGCAAGATGTGGTCAAAATTAGATGAGGAATCTCTACCAGGCATTTCTCCTTTGTGTCTAGTAGCAACACCAATTTAGAAGGAGATAAAGGGGATCACAGTGTGTGGGGGGATAAATCATGGTTTCACAAACGATGAATAAGCTGTTTAAGAAGACAGAGAAGTCTGTCTATATTTTAGAAAGATTTTTGAGGAAAGAAGGGTAAAATTTTAAAATTTGGATGTGTTATAACACATTAATTAAATTGAAAACATTGTATTAAACAACATTCCCTAATAATGCTGACTGAGATATTAATGAAGAAATGAATGAATGAATTTATTTATTCAACAAATATTGATTGAATGCTGACCCTGGCACTGTGCTGGGCATAACCCCAACAATGATGAATTGTAGAACTGTTTGATAAGTATTTAACGTCAATGATGGTAGGAGCTGCAGTTTTCACATGGCCCTTGAAAGACCAATTTTCAGTAAAATAGAAAAGAATGGGAAGTACAAAGCTATGGTCATCACAATTTTAGCTGTATCAGTTGTTCAATAAACATGTGTTGGTTTGAATTTATGTAAATAGTATACAAAAACAAAAAAAATTCTAAAATTCTACTATAGGGACGCCTGGATGGCTCAGTTGGTTAAGCATCTGCCTTTGGCTCAGGTCATGATCCCAGGGTCCTGGGATGGAGTCCCGCATTTGGCTCCTTGCTCAGCGGGGAGCCTGCTTCTCCCTCTCCCTCTGCCTGCCACTTTCCCTGCTTGTGCTCTCTCTCTCTCTGATAAATAAAAAATTAAATCTTTAAAAAAATAAAATTCTACTACAGACAGCATCAGGAATTAATAATATTTCTCTTTATTCTTCGGGACTTCTTGGTCTCTCATTTCCCTCCCTGTCATGGTTACTTGGGCTCTGTCTTCCTGAACACCTGAATTCAGTTTGTTATCATCAGGAAAATATGATGCTTTTCTGGTAAGTGGTGTATGGAGGAAATTATAAAGCTCTAAAGCCCTGCACTCTTCCCTGGTTAGAATCTTGAAACACATACCCAGTTCAGCTCAGGTTCCCCATTGGTTACCAAGAAATGGTCTTAACCACCTGAGGGCTCTTACATTCTTTTCTTTTAAAAAAAAGTCCACCCAGAGGTGCTTGGGTGGCTCAGTTGGTTAAGCGTCTGCCTTCAGCTCAGGTCCTGATCCCAGGGTCCTTGGATGGAGCCCTGCATGGAGACTGCAAGGGGTTTCCCCACTCAGCAGAAAGTCTGCTTCTCCTTCTCCCTCTGTCCCTCTCCCTCTCCCCTATGCCCTCCCCCTCTCCCCCTCCCCTCCCCTGCTCTCTCTCTCTCTAAATAAATAAACTCTTTAAAAAAAAAGTTTGCCCAAAATCATCAAAGGTGCAAGCTATGTTTTCTACTTTCAAGTAGAAACACTCACCTAGGACATTGAAAAGCATTCTTTTGAATATCATTATGGATTCCTGAATTTTTATTTATTCAAAGTGTTATAATCAATATCAGTCATTTTGATCTTGCTGGACGGTGTCACTGGGTTGTCTCCAGCATCTGGTGGTATTCATTTTCTAGGGCTGCTGCAACAAATTACCACAAACTAGGTGACTTAAAATAACAGAAATTTATTTTCTCATAGTTCTTAAGTTCAGAAGTCTAAAATCTACGTGTTGGTAGGGCCAGGCTCCCTCTGGAAAACGCCCAGAAAGAATCCTTCCTTGTTTCTTCTAGCTTCTTGTGGCTCCAGGGATCACTTGGCTTATGGCTACATGACTCCAATCTCTGCCTCCATTTATACATGGCCTTCTCTGTGTGTCTTCTCTTCTGTCTCTTATAAAGACACTCATTAGATTTAGGGACCACCCGGATAACCTAAGATGATTTACCTTGAGATCCTTAACTTAATTTTACATCTGCAAAGATCCTTTTTCTAAAAAATCGTCACAATCACATGTTCTTTGGATTAGGATATGAATATATCTATTCAACCCAATATATTGGCTATTATAAATACTGGTAGAAGGAATAGCCTTCCGCATGTGGTTTAATACTTGAGGGGGCATGTCTTCAGAGTTGATTCTGAGAAGTAGGATTTCTGTGTCAAAGGGCAAAAATATGTAATTTTTCCAAATTCTCTTCCATCGGAGTTGTACTATTTTATACTTCTATCAGCTATGGTTTTCTACAGCTTTGCTACCAGAGTGTGTTGTCAAACTTTGTGGGTTTTTTTTTTTTTTAAAGATTTATTTATTTATTTTGAGAGAGTGAGAATGAGAGAGAGAGAGACAGAGACAGAGAGAGCACATGAGGGGGGGAGGGCCAGAGGGAGAAGCAGGTTCCTCGCTGAGCAGGTAGCCCGATGCGGGACTCGATCCTGGGACTCCAGGATCATGACCTGAGCCGAAGGCAGTCGCCCAACCAACTGAGCCACCCAGGCGCGCTTGTTTTGTTTTACTAATCCAAATGGTAATTCAGGGTAGTTTTAATTTGCATCATGAGTTTTTAGCTCTTGATTTCATTATCTTTATTTATTGGTGAAAGTGGGACATTTATCCAATTGCATGTAAGTGTCTTCAAAATGCTTAGCACTCTGAACCTCCAGGGGGAAAATTATTTATTACAAAGACAGTAATGTCCTCAAGGAGTTCACAGTCCAGTAGGAATGATTTTTGAGAGCAACAAAAAATGGCAAGTATTTTTATCTATTTTTGTTTCATGTGGAATATTACACGTGGGTGAAAAAGCATCAAAGTAATAATTTATGTTTCTTGTTTTTTTAGAGAAGTCCCAGAGTTCTACATTTTCATCAGTAAGTAAAAGCTGGGTATAATGGATGAGATGAATTTAATACACGAATGCCTGTTTCTAACACTACCAAATTTTGACAGTGTCACATATTTACTGTATGTATGTATTATTTAGTTGTTCTGCCCCTCAACTTGATTGGAAGCCTTCGAGGACAGGAGACCGCATCTAATACATCTTTTTACCTCCAAGGTTTAGATTCAATGCACACAGCACGTCCTCAATAATTGTTTGATGACAATGACAGGTTGCTGTGTGATAGACAATTTGAATTCCCTAAGACAAGTGCATCCTATTTTTTTCAACCAAAGGTATCTTCTTCTAAAGGGATGGGGCAGTGAATACTGTGACATACTATGTGTAACCAGGTACAGGCTAAGTACTGTGAAAAAGGCACTCAAAATGCCTTAAAAGAAAAGGCTATTTCTCTCTTGCAACAGTCTTGGAGGGTTTGTGGCCCTTTTTGAGATGTCATCTCAAAAGACCCAGGCTGGCATCATCTTGAGTGTGGGGCTTTCATATCTGGATCTGAGATTCATCCACGTTATTGGGTTTATTAGTAGTCCATTCCTTTTTAGAGCTGAATAATATTCCTTTGCATGAATATGTCCTAGTTCTATCAATGCTATTTTGACAACTCTAAAAATAGACTCTAACAACTAGAAGATATGTTTTTGCAGGCTTGGATGAGATAAATAGGACTACTTTAGCTTTTATTCCATTTTATTTAACAAACGTTTAGTGAGTGCTTCTAGAGGCCAAACATTATGCTTGTTATAAGAATATAAAGCTATGTAAATCTCTGGCTTTTCCCCCAAGTTACAAGTTCCCCTGAATGAGAAAAAGTTGTGTTGTCCCAATTGGATGGAAAGCACATTATTTTAAACAGCCAGCTTAATGTTGTCAAAATTTGGAGCATCAAAGGATCCAGATGCCAGTAAAAAATCCTACAGGTCTCTTGTAAGGAATCTCCAGGCCATTTTCCATCTCAAAGTTTTACTCCAAGTTACAGGCACCTAGCCTTAAAATGCATCCCAGCCTGAGAGTCAGGTCCCTCAGGTTCTATTTCTGGTTCTGCTACTGGATTGCTATGCGGCCTTGCACAACACAGAGAACGTGCACTTCCTACAAGGCAAGAGACAAGATCCTGAGGAGCGCTATGGCAAGGGAACCTCATACCCCAAGTGAAGTTGGATCTCAGGAACCAAGGGGAATGGCTGGACTCCTCACCCTTCTGCTGCCAAAGCCATTCATTTTAGTGTGAAATTGGAGCTCTGATTTTAGTTTAGTCAAAGGGACTTCGACTCCCTCCCTGGTGTGAATCTAGAAGTCAACACGAAAAATAGTTTGCATTTTAAAAGCCTTGAAATTTTTCTTACTGAGATGTTCTTGTGGTTCACGTTGCACTAGAGGAAACTGGGTTGGTAGTACCGACCAAGGAGTGAAGCTTTGGGAACCCTGGGCCTCTCCGGGGAGGGGGCGGGCCGATGCTGTCCAGCGGCTTGGGGACCCAGGAAAAGTAAGTCACAGCGCCTCGCTCCTGGAGAACTACATTTCCCTAGCGGCCTTGGGGCATTCAGCCGGGTGAGGAGGAAGAACGTTCTCAGACCCAGCCCGTTGATTCCCATCGTGCCTAAGACACGCCAACCTGATTGGAGGGCTCTGTCGCAGTGCATTCCGGGACTTGTAGTACAGCGCGTGCAAGCTCCAAGCTTCTTCGTGATTCGCTGTGCCGACTCGGCGCTCCGGGCGCGCCCCCGCGAAGTGGGTCCAAATCGCATGCGCGTGCGCCGCGCCCGAAGGGCCGGCCGGCACCTCCCGCGGGGCGGGGCGGTTGATTCCGCATCGACACCGCCTTCCTGCCCCGCCCTTCGCCGTACCCGGCTCGCCCCTCCTTCCTGGAACCACAGCTGAAGCGGCGGCGGCAGCGGCGGCGGCCCGGCGGGGGGCGGCGAGTGGCCCGCGCGACACGCGCCGACCCGGACTCTATGCGGTAATTCGCGCGGCGCAGGCGCCTCCTGCCCCGCCGGCGGGGCCCGGGTTTACCGCGGCGGGATGTTCTCCCGAAGGAGCCATGGAGATGTGAAGAAGTCCACCCAGAAGGTGCTGGACCCCAAGAAGGACGTGCTGACGCGCCTGAAGCACCTGCGGGCGCTGCTGGGTGAGGCGCGCTTTGGGGCACCGGGCTCGTGGGCACCTGCCTCGACGTGGGCCGGACGAGGGTCGGGGCTGGGATGCCTACGGCATGGCTTGGCGGGGGGGTGGAGGTGGCGTGAGACCCTCCTTTCCGGGGCCCAGCATTGTTCCCCGACAGCGGGCACTCTGGCCCTCGGGCTCTGCCCTTTCGCCCAGATTGTAAACTTACTCCGGATTCGCGCCCGGTCACATCGAGGCCGGCGGAGCCGTGACTCTCCTCCCCAGCAAATTCTGCACTCCAGGTGCTCCTCGCACACACATACACATTGAACTGTCACCTCCCCTCTCGTTTTTTAATTTTAATTTTTAACTCTGACACCCTAAGTAGACTAAGTCTCCAAGTGTTTCCAGCACAGACTTAATGGAAATGTCATCTCTTGTGGGCCCCCTTCCCTTACATTTTATTTTTACTTTTGAGTCGGAGTCTTCAAATAGACTGAGTCTCGGAGCGCTCCTAGGATAAATTTAATTTAGCTGTCATCTCTCTTCCCATGCTCCTCTTTTTATTTTTATTTTTATTTTGGGTCTGGCTGCTTGGGTTTCTTTGTGTCCTTGGTGCGAAGGGGGCTCCTCCTGTCTCTTGGAGGGAGAGGTGGCTTTCCTGGGTTCAAGGAGGCTGCTGCTTCTTTATTGCCAGGATGACAGTGATAGTTATTTGCCTTCTTTCGTTTTTATGGACTGCTGGGTGGTGGAGGTTCTGTGGAGCCCAGGGGGGGCCTGCAGTTGACCTGCGATGAAGCTCATCCTTGTGGCTGTGAAGTGTCCACAAGGCTTCCTGTCACCTGCTGCATGTGATCTCTAGCTGCTTTGCTAGGCTTTGTTTTGTTTTCTATTTTCTTCCCTATAAGTAGGGAAGAAAATAGACTAACTTTTGTTTAGGACCAAACACCTGTGCTGTCTGCAGTGTTTTGGGGGGCTGAGTAAAGGACGCCTTGTTTCTTCTAGATGTCTTTTTTATTCTTAAAATGAGGAAAAAACACCTGATTTAGGACACATAGTCTTAATGTGTCTGTCACTTGAGGAAATATGACATAAAAGAATTCATTTTATATGTGAGAATTTTAAGTAAAGATCTTGTTTATGAGATTAAAAGTTGTTAATTATTTCTATACCCTGTGAAGTACCTCTGAGGAAACACACACACACACACACACACACACACACACACACACACACACACACACACACACACACACACACACACACACCCACCCACCCACCCACCCACCCACCCACCCACCCACCCAGTTTCGCCAAATGAAGTTATTCACAGTCTCGGATTCCTTGAGATTTACACTATCTTGTTCAGTTTGGAATGAAATGTAAATTAATTACTTACTTTTAAGAAGGATTAGTTTTCAAGACTTTTGAAAGTGAAATGTGGTGTTCCTGGTAAACTGAACTGTCTCCTCCCTGTAGTAAAATCTCATGCACACACAGGTTGCATTGTGGAGTTCTTCCTGATTAACACCTACCGTGGGGACATTTTTGATAAAGGAAAGTTGAACAGTATTTTAAAGCATTTGATACTCTGGGACTTTTTCTGTGGTAGAGAATTTGAACTTTGGTTCTGTCCAAGTCTGCAGGATTAAGTTGGCTACATTTTGTAAAGGCAGAATCAATTAAACCTAGATAAGTTTGGCTTCTTAGAGGTGCACAGTACATTGTTACCATTCTGAGAAAGTAGTTCATTTTCAAGGCTGGGTAATTGTGGTTTCACTTTAAGGTGCAGTATCTTATTTTGAGGAACTTTCTTTTTTCATTTCATTGAGCTCATTATGACCTCAGTTTTGTAACATAGGTCTTTGATATTAGGTTGTTTTTTGTGAATGCATTTGTTTGTGGAATGACTCAGGGTACTTTATTGCTGCAATCTTTATCCATAAGGAGTACATTTTTGTGAATGTGTCTGAAGAATTCTAGTCATAATGTCTAACGTAAACTTTCGCTAACAACTGTGGTTTAAAGACTTTAAAGAAACACCGTACATTAATGTACTAGTTCCTAGCACATCATATACCCTATTTGCTACTTTAAGAAAAAGTCTACTTAGGAAAAAAAAAAAAGAAAAAGTCTACTTAGAAAAAATGGCCTCTTGATCTGAAAGACAGGAATTAGCCAAGATCAAGAAAACTACTTGAAGGAAATGAATGGACATTATTGTTGTATTTTTATGTAATACTCTTGCTTGTCACATATTTTGTCTTCAAGCGATAATAAAGATGTTCTTTTTTGCATACAAAGATGATACCATTGATCTGGATTTGCAGCCTATGGCTGCATCATTTTGGCTGGTTACTTAGACTGTCTTTGAACCTCAGTTTCTTTACTCTGTCAAATGGATATGGTAATGTCTATCTTGTAAAGGTTATTGGGAGTATAATGTATAAACTACTTCAGCTTGCAGCAGGCATGTAACAGTTTCCTCTCCCATTACTTGCCTCCCATTATTAATAGGATAGGACAAGTATTTTGATAGGTACTTTCCCACACCACCCTTTGTATTTTGATAATTGCTGTGAATTTGTTCTCTCTTTATAAAAATTAGTCTGTGTTTAAGACAACTGGCTGAGAGACACACAATGAACTGTGGAAAGTGGAGTATTTCTCATTCGTGGTAATGGCTCCAGTTAGAACTTGCTTAGCTACTTTAATCTGGCTACATATTGTAGATTGGCCTGATATTATTAACTTTATTTTACAAGGTGGGAGACTGAGGCCCAGACAGACCTTACAAGGGGCCAAGCCATGGACTAAATGGTTTACGTGTATTGTGTTAATTGCAGGTAGAACAAAGAGCTATTAGGTCCCCTGACTTCCAGTTCTCGCTGTATTGTTGAAATCATCAATGGGAGAGTAAATAAGTAAACAAAACAAAACAGAAACCAAAAAAATTCTGTGTGTTGCTATCTTGCTCCAGCAAAGACTCCATGTTTAATTAGAATTTGAGTACCTACTACAAATCCCCATATAGAAATAGTATTGATAGAGCAAGAAGAATTGATGTAATAGTAAGCATACAGTATGGTATGTAGTTAGATAATGGCTTATATGTTGGACTTCATTATAGGATTTCAAGGGGTCAAAAAAGATCATTAAGAGTGGCACAAACAGAAGGGCATCTTGAAGGAGGTTTTACTCATGCTGGTCCCTGAAGGATGGCTAGACTACTGAGCCACATGTATAACTTAAAATTTTCTAGTAGCCACATTTTAAAAAGTAAAAAGAAACAGGTGAAATTAATGTTAATAATACATTTTATTTAATCCTGCAGATCTAATCTGTATTATATCAACAGGTAATCAATATAAAATATTAATATTTTTTACATTCTGTTTTTCATACCAAATCTTTGAAATCCAGTGTGTATTGTACACTTATAGCATGTCTCATTTCGAACTAGCTGCATTTTAAGAGCTCAGTAGCTATATGTGGCTAGTGCCTGCATACTGGGCAGAGCAAGGTTAGAATTTGGGAAGGGCAGCGGGAAGGCAGTTCCAGGCAAGGGGAGATGGGAGCCAGTAGTGGAACACATGGCAATGATGTAGAAAGGTGAGGAACGCCAGCCTGCTCCTTCCTCCTGTCCAGTGAGGGAGTCACAGGGTGATGTTGGTCATGAGATGGAGTGCTAGAATTCTTGCCCTGAGGGTGTTCACAGTGTCAGATGCGTGACTGGAGTGCTATGTAGGCCAGGGGTAGAGACAGGACAGTGAGTTGGACTGGAGGATCTTGGTGAGGGGAGAGGAGTGGTGGCCTGACTGGCAGAAGCTTGAGGCAGTTTGGGGGCCAGATCAGAAAAAGTCTTGTTTGTCTGAGTTGGAAACTCATATCTTACCTTGCAGGTGAGAGGGCCTGCTTGAAGAACTCTTAGTAGGTCAAATGATAAGATTTGAGAGCTGCTTGCCTGTCAGCAGGGCCAGGAAAATGGATTGGAAGGTGATGGGAGGGATGACACTGCTGGCAGCGAAGGAAGAGACAAATGGCAAGGGTCTGAAATAAGATGCTTTGTGAATGGAGAGGAGGGGTGGGATTTCAAAGGACCAATGCAGCAAGAACTAGTGATTGTTAAGTGAAGTAATGAAACAGGTTTGTAGAAGCCAGGCGAGGAGTGATCAGTCTGAAGGAGAAGAGATCTGGGATAAGAGGCCATAGTCAAAGCAGATCAAGTGACATCCGGGCTTGGACCAAATATCTGGAACCAGAGAGGAGAGAACAGTCTTTCACAAATGCTCTCTATATATTGACAGAGTAAAATGGAACATTTTGGTATATTTCCTTTTAAGTATCTTTTACTTTAGGTAGGGACAAGTTGACTTACAGTTTTAAATGTTGCCATTTAAACTTATTTTATTATTGGCATTTTCCTCTCATTTTTTTTCCCTCTCATTTTTATTAACTACAGACATTTTTGAAACTGTATACCATAAGTTAGCTTACTATTTTCTGGATGAGTAAATTGTTTCCTTCCTTTCTCTCTCTTCTCTTTCTTTTTTTCTCTAATATATATAATACTGTTCTAAACATCTTGGGAAGCAGCTTTTTCTATATTTTGTGTTATTTCCTTAGGACAGATTCCAATGAAGTCAAATTGCTGTGCAAAAAAAAGACGTTTATGACTCGATTTGCTGTGCAAGTGTTGCTCCCAGTGAGCCTGCTAGCCGCAAGGATCGAGACTACCATTTCCACTATAGTCTGACTAGCAATAAACACATTTGTGTAATTTTTTTTTTACTTTTTCCTTTTTAATTTTTTTATTGTTATGTTAATCACCATATATTACATCATTAGTTTTTGATGTAGTGTTCCATGATTCATTGTTTGTTCGTAACACCCAGTGCTCCATGCAGAATGTGCCCTCTTTAATACCCATCACGAGGCTAACCCATCCCCCTACCCCCCTCCCCTCTAGAACCCTCAGTTTGTTTTTCAGAGTCCATCATCTCTCATGATTCGTCTCCCCCTCTGACTTACTCCCCTTCATTCTTCCTCTCCTGTTATCTTCTTTTTCTTTTTTCTTAAAATATGTTGCGTTATTTGTTTCAGAAGTACAGATCTGTGATTCAACAGTCTTGCACAATTCACAGCGCTCACCATAGCACATACCCTCCCCAATGTCTATCACCCAGCCACCCCATCCCTCCCACCCCCAACCACTCCAGCAACCCTCAGTTTGTTTCCTGAGATTAAGAATTCCTCATATCAGTGAGGTCATATGATACATGTCTTTCTCGGATTGACTTATTTCACTAAGCATAAGACCCTCCAGTTCTATCCATGTCGTTGCAAATGGCAAGATCTCATTCCTTTTGATGGCTGCATAATATTCCATTGTGTATATATACCACCTATTCTTTATCCATTCATCTGTCGATGGACATCTTGGCTCTTTCCACAGTTTGGCTATTGTGGACATTGCTGCTATAAACATTGGGGTGCACGTACCCCTTCGGGTCCCTACATTTGTATTTTTGTGGTAAATACCCAGTAGTGCAAATGCTGGATCGAATGGTAGCTCTAATTTCACCTGTTTGAAGAACCTCCATACTGTTTTCCAGAATGGTTGCACCAGCTTGCATTCCCACCAACAGTGTAGGAGGGTTCTCCTTTATCCACATCCCCGCCAACATCTGTCGTTCCCTGACTTGTTAATTTTAGCCATTCTGACGGGTGTGAGGTGGTATCTCATTGAGGTTTTGATTTGGATTTCCCTGATGCCGAGCGATGTTGAGCACTTTTTCATGTGCCTGTTGGCCATTTGGATGTCTTCTTTGGAAAAATGTCTGTTCATGTCTTCTGCCCATTTCTTGATTGGATTATTTATTCTTTGGGTGTTGAGTTTGATAAGTTCTTTATAGATTTTGGATACTAGCCCTTTATCTGATCTGTCATTTGCAAATATTTTCTCCCATTCTGTCGGTTGTCTTTTGGTTTTGTGGACTGTTTCTTTTGCTGTGCAAAAGCTTTTTATCTTGATGAAATCCCAGTAGTTCATTTTTGCCCTGGCTTCCCGTGCCTTTGGCGATGTTTCTAGGAAGAAGTTGCTGCGGCTGAGGTCGAAGAGGTTGCTACCTGTGTTCTCCTTTAGGATTTTGATGGACTCCTGTCTCACGTTTAGGTCTTTCAACCATTTGGAGTCTATTTTTGTGTGTGGTGTAAGGAAATGGTCCAGTTTCATCCTTCTGCATGTGGCTGTCCAATTTTCCCAACACCATTTGTTGAAGAGACTGTCTTTTTTCCACTGGACATTCTTTCCTGCTTTATCAAAGATAAGTTGACCATAGAGTTGAGGGTCCGTTTCTGGGCTCTCTATTCTGTTCCATTGATCTATGTGTCTGTTTTTGTGCCAGTACCATACTGTCTTGATGATGACAGCTTTGTAATAGAGCTGGAAGTCCGGAATTGTGATGCCACCAGCTTTGCTTTTCTTTTTCAGTATTCCTCTGGCTATTCTGGGTCTCTTCTGGTTCCATACAAATTTTAGGATGATTTGTTCCATTTCTTTGAAAAAAGTGGATGGTATTTTGATGGGGATTGCATTGAATGTGTAGATTGCTCTAGGTAGCATTGACATCTTCACAATGTTGATTCTCCCAATCCATGAGCATGGAACGTTTTTCCATTTCTTTGTGTCTTCTTCAATTTCTTTCATGAGTATTTTCTAGTTTTCTGAGGACAGATCCTTTGCCTCTTTGGTTAAATTTATTCCTAGGTATCTAATGGTTTTGGGTGCAATTGTAAATGGGATCGACTCCTTGATTTGTCTCTCTTCTGTCTTGTTGTTGGTGTATAGGAATGCCACTGATTTCTGTGCATTGATTTTATAGCCTGCTACTTTACTGAATTCCTGTATGAGTTCTAGCAGTTTTGGGGTGGAGTCTTTTGGGTTTTCCACATACAGTATCATATCATCTGCAAAGAGTGACAGTTTGACTTCCTCTTTGCCGATTTGGATGCCTTTGATTTCTTTTTGTTTTCTGATTGCTGCGGCTAGGACTTCTAATACTATGTTGAATAGCAGTGGTGAGAGTGGACATCCCTGCCGCGTTCCTGACCTTAGGGGAAAAGCTCTCAGCCTTTCCCCATTGAGAATGATATTCGCTGTAGGTTTTTCATAGATGGCTTTTATGATATTGAGGTATGTACCCTCTATCCCTATACTCTGAAGAGTTTAGATCAAGAAAGGATGCTGTACTTTGTCAAATGCTTTTTCTGCATCTATTGAGAGGATCATATGATTCTCGTTCTTTCTTTTGGTAATGTATTGTATCACATTGATTGATTTGCGGATGTTGAACCAGCCTTGCAGCCCAGGGATAAATCCCACTTGGTCGTGGTGAATAATCCTTTTAATGTACTGTTGGATCCTATTGGCTAGTATTTTGGTGAGAATTTTTGCATCCATGTTCATCAAGGATATTGGTCTGTAATTCTCCTTTTTGATGGGGTCTTTGTCTGGTTTCGGGATCAAGGTAATGCTGGCCTCATAAAATGAGTTTGGAAGTTTTCCGTCCATTTCTATTTTTTGGAACAGTTTCAGGAGAATAGGTATTAATTCTTCTTTAAATGTCTGAGAGAATTCCCCTGGGAAGCCATCTGGCCCTGGGCTTTTGTTTGTTGGGAGATTTTTGATGACTGCTTCAATTTCCTTAGTGGTTATAGGTCTGTTCAGGTTTTCTATTTCTTCCTGGTTCAATTTTGGTAGTTGATACATCTCTAGGGATGCACCCATTTCTTCCAGGTTATCTAATTTGCTGGCATAGAGTTGCTCCTAATATGTTCTTATAATTGTTTTTATTTCTTTGGTGTTGGTTGTGATCTCTCCTCTTTCATTCATGATTTTGTTGATTTGGGTCCTTTCTCTTTTCTTTTTGATCAGTCTGGCCAGGGGTTTATTAATCTTGTGAATTCTTTCAAAGAACCGGCTCCTAGTTTCGTTGATCTGTTCTACTGTTCTTTTGGTTTCTAGTTCATTGATTTCTGCTCTGATCTTTATTATTTCTCTTCTCCTGCTGTGTTTAGGCTTTATTTGCTGTTCTTTCTCCAGCTCCTTTAGGTGTAGGGTTAGGTTGTGTATTTGAGACCTTTCTTGTTTCTTGAGAAAGGCTGGTATTGCTATATACTTTCCTCTTAGGACTGCCTTTGCTGTATCCCAAAGATTTTGAACAGCTGTGTTTTCATTTTCATTGGTTTCCATGAATTTTTTTAATTCTTCTTTAATTTCCTGGTTGACCCATTCATTCTTTAGTAGGATGCTCTTTAGCCTCCATGTATTTGAGTTCTTTCCGACTTTCCTCTTGTGATTGAGTTCTAGTTTCAAAGCATTGTGGTCTGAAAACATGCAGGGAATGATCCCAATCTTTTGGTACCGGTTGAGACCTGATTTGTGACCTAGGATGTGATCAATTCTGGAGACTGTTCCATGGGCACTCGAGAAGAATGTGTATTCCGTTGCTTTGGGATGGAATGTTCTGAATATGTCTGTAAAGTCCATCTGGTCCAGTGTGTCATTTAAAGTCTTTATTTCCTTGTTGATCTTTTGCTTAGATGATCTGTCCATTTCAGTGAGAGGGGTGTTAAAGTCCCCCACTATTATTGTTGTCAACGTGTTTCTTTGCTTTTGTTATTAATTGCCTTATAAAATTGGGTGCTCCCATGTTAGGGGCATAGATATTTACAATTGTTAGATCTTCTTGTTGGATAGACCCTTTAAGTAGGATAGAGAGTCCTTCCTCATCTCTTATTAGAGTCTTTGTTTTAAAATCTAGTTTGTCTGATATAAGGATTGCCACCCCAGCTTTCTTTTGGTGTCCATTAGCATGGTAAATGGTTTTCCACCCCCTCACTTTCAACGTGGGGGTATCTTTGGGTCTAAAATGAGTCTCTTGCAGACAGCATATTGATGGGTCTTGTTTTTTAATCCAATCTGATAGCCTGTGTCTTTTGATTGGGTCATTTAGCCCATTTACATTCAGGGTAACTATTGAAATGTATGAATTTAGTGCCATTGTATTGCCTGTAAGGTGACTGTTAACTGTATGTTGTCTGTGTTCCTTTCTGATCTTTGCTGCTTTTAGGCTCTCTTTTTGCTCTGAGGACCCCTTTCAATATTTCTTGGAGGGCTGGTTTCGTGTTTGCAAATTCCTTTAGTTTTTGTTTGTTCTGGAAGCTTTTTATCTCTCCTTCTATTTTCAATGACAGCCTAGCTGGATATAGTATTCTTGGCTGCATATTTTTCTCGTTTAGTGCTCTGAAGATATCTTGCCAGTCCTTTCTCGCCTGCCAGGACTCTGTGGATAGGTCTGTTGCCAGTCTAATGTTTCTACTATTGTAGGTTACATATCTCTTCTCCCGAGCTGCTTTCAGGATTTTCTCTCTGTCTCTGAGACTCGTAAGTTTTACTATTAGATGTCGGGGTATTGCCCTATTATTATTGATTTTGAGAGGGGTTCTCTGTGCCTCCTGGATAATGATGCCTGTTTCCTTCCTCACATTAGGGAAGTTCTCTGCTATTATTTTCTCCAATATACCTTCTGCCCCCCTCTCTCTCTCTTCTTCTGGGATCCCAATTATTCTAATGTTGTTTCGTCTCATCGTATCACTTATCTCTCGAATTCTGCCCTCGTGATCCTGTAGTTGTTTCTCCCTCTTTTTCTCAGCCTCTTTATTTTCCATCATTTGGTCTTCTATATCACTGATTCTTCTGCCTCATTTATCCTAGCATTTAGTGCCCCCATTTTTTATTGCACCTCATCAATAGCCTTTTTGATTTCGACTTGGTTAGATTTTAGTTCTTTTATTTCTCCAGAAGGGGTTTCTCTAATAACTTCCACGCTTTTTTCAAGCCCAGCTAGTATCTTTAAAGTCATGATTCTGAACTCTAGGTCCGACATCGTACTAATGTCCGTATTGAGTAGGTCCCTGGCTGACGGTACTACCTCTTGTTCGTTTTGCTGAGGTGATTTTTTTCGTCTTGTCATTTTGTCCAGAGGAGAATAGATGACTGAGAGAACAAAATGCTAACAGGTTTACAACGTCCCCAGCAAATATACTGTATACAAATCAGAAAAGACCTGAAACCAGGGGAAAAGAAAGGGAAAGAAAGAAAAAAGAAAAAAAAAAAAAAGATAAAAACAAAAACAGAACAATACAAAAAAAGCAGAATATGATCAAATATGATCAGGCTAGTGCATAGATCAGTGCCACACACTAGATTTTGGGCGTATTTTGGTCTGTTAGAAAAAGTACCTCCTAAAATTTTAAAGGAAGAAAGACATATATGTACAAAATAAGGGTTGATACAATGAAGGGATGGAAGATGACTGTAAAGATGAAAATTATAAAAGATTTTATAAGAGGACTTGATAAGATAAGAAGTTGTTTGAAAAAAGAAAGAAGATTTAAGAAAAAAAAAAGGAAAAAGGGAGAGAATGTGATCAGGCAGGAGACTAGAACAAAGCCATACAGTAGTGATTTAGGGTATATTTTGATCTGCTAGAAGAAACTGTATCTCAAAATTTTAAAGAGAGAACAACTTATATATATATGCCAAAAATAAGGGTAACTACTATGAAGGGATAAAATATGACTCTAAAAATGAAAAATAAAAAAAATTTTTTTAAAAAAGGGATTGATAAGATGTTGGTTGAAAAAGGGAAAAAGAAAAATAAAAAAAAAACCGTTAACAAAAATTAACTTTGATGAACTAATGAATCATGGTAAAAAAAAGCCATGAATTCTATGTGCAGTATTCCCCTAGCACTGGAGTTCTCCCGTTCTCCTTGATCGGTAAACTTGGTCTTGGCTTGCTGGCTGTTCGTGCTGATCTTCTGGGGGAGGGGCCTGTTGCTGTGGTTTCCAAATGTCTTTGCCGGAGGCTGAATTGCCCCGCCCTTGTCGGTCCGGGCTAAGGAAGCTGCTTGGGTTTGCTCTCAGGAGGTTTTGTTCCCTGCAAGCTCTCCGTACAGCTTTGGAGGACCAGGGCAAAAATGGTGGCCTCCCAATCTCCACCCAGAGGAGCCGAGAACTCGCGGCCCCGCTCCTCAGTGTGCCCCCAGAGAAAAGCAGTCAGTCCCGTCTCCCTGGTCTCTGGCCGCACTCCGTGCTCACCCGGCCTGTGACCGAGTGTTTCTATCTCTGGCACCCGACCCCGTGTGGAGTCTCCAAACCCAGCAGATCCCTGCGGTGCGCTCCCGCGCCGCTCCTCCTGGGGGAGGAAGGGGAGTCTCCCCGGCTCTGCCCTTGTTGGGTCCCTGCTGGAGGAGCAGTGGCCCGACTGGGCCGCGGATCACAGTTTATGGCAACCCCGAGCTGAGAGCCCGCGCCTCAGCTCCGTCTCTGCAGCTGGCTTCCCCGCTCCGGTACCTGGGAGCTCTGCCGCACTCAGGCACCCCCGGTCTTTCTGTGACCCCAAGGGTCCTGAGACCACACTGTCCCGGGAGGATTCCACCCCCCGCTTAGCCACTGCAACGACGTCCCTCAGCCGAGCCAAGTTCTAAGAGGTCCGATTTTGTGCTCGGCGGCTCTATCACTTGCCAGAAGCCGCCGGTGGAGGCCCCTCCCCCGCCGTCTAGCCTCCCGAATATCGCCTGGGATTCACTTCTCCGCACATCCTACCTTCCAGTAAGTGGTCGCTTCTCTGTTCAGAGAGTTGTTGCTACTCTCCTCTTCGATCTCCTGTTGAGTTCATAGGTGTTCAGAATGGTTTGATCCCTTTTCAGCTGAATTCCTGAGACCAGACGAAATCTAGGTCTCCTACTCCTCTGCCATCTTGCTCCGCCTCGCATTTGTATAATTTTAAAATTGGCAGTAGGCATTTTGGAGAATGGGAGTGTCAGGGATAGGGCCGGAGGAGTTAGGAGGAGATCCTGGCTGATGATAGGGGAAGATGAATTTGGTGTTAGGGGTGTTGAGTTTGAGAAAAGGGCAAGATCCAAGCGGAAATGTCTAGGAGGTTGTTGGACATGGGGTCTGGAACTTAATAAGAGGATACAAAGCTATGGTATGGTTGTTTATTGTCATCATGGTTCCATCAGATCTTCCCACAAACCTCTGATGCAGGTAGTGTTCCTATCTTCAACCTGTAGATGAAGAAACTGAGGCTCAGTGAGCTTAACTACTCGTCTGTCAGCACCTAGTCAATAAGTGGCAGAGCTGAGATTCCTGATTATAAGCCCATGTTATGCCTCTGCTAGTTATCTGACTCAAAAGTATATTTATATATCAGAAAATATATTTACCCCACCATAGTAAATGTTAACATATAAACAAAAGCCCGATGGTTTTTGCATGTCTCCCAAAAATGTTGCTTTGACTTGTGCTGCTCTCTGCCTGGTCTGTTTTTACTAGATTCTTAGGGAGACTTGAGGCTATATTTGATTTCAGCATGGCAGAAGACAAAAAGACTCCTTTTGTGTTTTTCTGTTCATTGACCTCTCTGTACACTTGGCGGACCTAGCAGGTGGTAAAATATTTGCATGGACGTTAGTGTCAAAGGACGTTCTACAACCAGAGCAGAGCCGAGGTGTAATTTCAGGCTCCTCAGGTAGTCTTAGTTTTGTCTCTCTCATTCAACCTTGTTTGAAGCAAGGTCATTTTGCCATAATGCTCCTTTTGCTAATTTTTCATCAGTTACTAACGTTTTATATCTGTAACCTCTGGCACGTAAGATGAACTTTGGACACAGATACGTGTATCACAAATACACCAATCCCTGACTCTAAGGCTCAGGGATGTCTGGACTTCTGATGAGAGAAGGGTGAACCTAGGATAAAAGTCCGATCGAGCTCAGATGTTTTGTTTGAGACAACTGACTTCCTCCTTTTATTCTGGGAAGAGAGCTAATTGATAGTTCCAGAATATTTTGACGTAAATTTTTATAATTTGTATTTTTATTTTGTTTGTAAGTGCTTTACTTGCAATTGGGCATAAATACTTTTGCTAGTTGTTTAGAGTACTGATCTTTACATAGATAAAATTGTAGGGAATTGTTTTTTTAAAATTGACTTTCAAAATAGCAAATTGATTCAATTTAAATTTTTTTTAAATTATGTTTTAAAGGAGGAATATGTTGGGGCGCCTGGGTGGCTCAGTCATTAAGCGTCTGCCTTTGGCTCAGGTCATGATCCC
This sequence comes from Zalophus californianus, assembly GCF_009762305.2. Taxonomy (NCBI): domain Eukaryota; kingdom Metazoa; phylum Chordata; class Mammalia; order Carnivora; family Otariidae; genus Zalophus; species Zalophus californianus. Next base: position 94,261,117 of record NC_045602.1, read on the forward strand.
GGGGTCCTGGGATCGAGCCCCGCATCCGGCTCCCTGCTCAGCGGGAAGCCTGCTTCTCCCTCTCCCACTCCCCCTGATTGTGTTCCCTCTCTCACTGTGTCTCTCTCTGTCAAATAAATAAAATCTTAAAAAAAAAAGGAGGAATATGTTATTGTACTGTAAAATTAATAATATATAAATGTGGTAGACAACTATGCTGTCTTCAGATTTTAAAAAAAATTGAGTTCCACAGACATTTTTTCAAGAGTGTATGAGTGAGTACGTGTGTGTGTCTATGTCTGTCTGTCTGTCTGCTCAGGAGGGCTGTGTATTCAGATATTAATAAGGCAGAAGCCCAGAACCTATGGTTTAATAGGAGTGGTAGACACATAACTACATTTCCTGTGAAGGTGTTAGTGCCTCGATGGAGCGGGTGAGTTGGTGCAGAGGAGGCATGGCAGAGAGGCCTCTTGGAGAGGTTGCCAGTGCTTCCTGAGGGAGATGCACTCTGAGGTGGGTTTGGAATGACGAATATGGGGTTTCCCTGGTGGACAAGTCGGGGATGAGGGGACTGCAGAGAGGAACTTGTGTGACGGTAATGGCGTGGCCACCATGGAGTTAAGTGTACAGTGGCTTTTATCCTGTTGGGGGGGTAGATGTTGGGAACCAGGAAGACATAAGGAGAGAATAGGAGCCAAATGTGATGTGTCCCCTTGGTGAATGGCCCAAGAGTCTCAGAGTCCCTGAGATTTGAAACAGGAGTGCCAGGAGAGTGAGAGCTCCCATCCTTCTGGATTGCAAACCCTGAAGGTGTAGCATGGGCTGCCAGCGTTCATCTTTCCCCAGTGTGGAGGGAACCTACCTCAAATTGAATTCATAATCAGAGGGAAGCAGGGGAGAGGTGGAGGGTGAGACAAATGTACTGGACCCTGTGTGAGCCGAGAGGTTCGCCATGTCTGTGCCATCTCCACTCCTGAGCTTCTCGGTTGCAGGTGCCAGTAACACCCTGTTTTTGCTTTAGCTAGCTTGAGTCATATTTCTGGGTCTGGAAATGGAAAGAATACAGATTAATATGCCAGAAAGGGGGGGGGGAGTCCCAGATCAAGGTTGGGTGGGTGGGTCTGTATGTGTGGATGTGCTTTTTATATTTTTTAAGAGCTGAGAAAATTTGAGTTTATATATATGTAAAAGAAGGAGCTAATAAAAGAGCAAAATTGAAGAAACAGTGCAGAGAAACGGAATACAAATGGAGAAAGGTGGGTCTTCAGTGGGATCAGGAGCGTGGGGCAGGAGATCAGGCTTGACAAGAGGGACACCACTTCCTCTAAGGCCACACGGAGGAAGTAAGAATGGGGTCCTAGATGTGGGGGGAGCTCTCACACTATGGCTTCTGTTTTCTCTGCGAAGGTAAGAGGTAGAGTCAACTGCTGAGCCAGTTTTCTTGCGGGTGTAGTGATAGGGACTGAGGATGTCTTGTTCCCTCTCCTGTGCCATGCATCCCCTTAAAATAAAGGAAATACTATAATCTGTAAGACTTGTTCTTTTGGGGAGCAATCTCATAAATGCATTTAACTTATGCATTCAGTACTTGGCCAGAAGCCAGGAAATGTATATATATAAAATGAGGACAGTTCAGGTAGTGCACATATTGTCTGGCCTTCCACTTGGTGACCATGTGTCCCAGAGTGGCAGCAGGGGGCCCAGGGAAGTGCTGTGTTCTCATTGGTCTTCTTTCCTTCATGCCTCTCAACTGTGGGACCATCTGTCCTACTGGATGTGGCTCTAATGGTTAGGGGTAATTTTGATCTTCTCCATTTTTGCCTTGAATGCGACTTAACCTCACGTAAAATGTAACGTGATTGTACATATTTGTGTGGCACCTTGCACTTTTGCAAAATATTTTCTCCTATTCTCATTGGGTCAATATACTGCCTTAAGCTACCAGTTCAAAAAGGACTTACCTTTTAGATTCTTAGTCAAGCTTTGTTTCTGACTTAGTTCTGAATGCCCATTTCAAATTTTTAACAGTGATTTTTACAAAAGAGATATTTCATAACCATTTTTTTGTCTTTTATATTGTTTTAGAAACTGAAACCACATCTGAAAAGTATTTTAAAAGTAGTTGTAATTTTTAACAGTAAATACGTAATTTCGCTATTGCAACTGTGGTTTAGCTTTAAAAGATAAGGAGCCCTTTGATATTATCTTGTGTTTGATTTTAAGTGATGGCACATATTCACTGAACTTCAGCCATAGTTTCAGGGACACATAGGTACTAGTGACATTGTTTGTGCCCGATTGTGAGAGCCATGAGAATGTGCCACTCAGGTCTCTGCTGGGGGATCATGACTGACGGATGGCTCCGGTTGCTGCCCTCTGGATTCACCACCACTTCTTAGCCAAAGCTAAGCTTCTCTTGGGCTCCTTGCAGTTACTGAGCAAGCAGGAATACTAATGTGGTTCACTCATGCAAAATCCAGATGCCTCTGAAGGGTGACTTTGGCTTGAGGACTCCCCATGGGTTGGTCACGACCTTCTCAGGACTGAGTTGGAGTCTGAGGCTCTTCCTTCCCAGCCCTCCTTCCTTCCCCCTCTCCTTTGCAGGGGGTCAGACCTGCACTGTAGTTGAAGCCTCTCCCTGCCTTCTCAGGTCTCTCCCCTTTCCCCTTCACAGGCCGTTCTCCCAATAAATCTCCTACATGTAATACTGTCTTGGTGTCTACTTCTCAGGGAGCCCAGACTGACACACCATCCCTTTCCCCAGAAGGTGTTGCCTGTCCTACCATCTAAAACCGTTCCAGGAGACAGCGTGAGCACACTACATCTTCCACATAAACTTTCTTTATCCTTCCGCCCTGAAATGATATTTCCTCAGAATTCCCATAGTATTTTGAACTTTGCATTTGGCATTTATGGCCTTTTGCTTTGTATCTGCTGGATCTCCCCTACTAGTTGATAAATACATTGAGAATATGAAGAACTTCTTGTTCATCTTGATTCCTTTTGGTAACATACTTCCTTATTTGTAATCATAATAATTAGCATTTAATCAGCACTTTCCATGTGCCAAACACTGCCAGAAATGCTTTTACATAAATTAACTCATGTAGTCCTCCCAAATGGGATAGGTAATATTATTATCCTCATTTTACAGATGAGACACAAAAGCATTAAGAATCTTGTCCAAGGTTACACAGCTGGTAAGTGACAGAGTCAGGATTTGAACATGGGCACCTGGCTGCAGAGTCCCCTTGTTCATTTAGCAGTTATTTTTTATCCAGACAGAATATGTGCCAGGTGCTATACACAGTGTTGGGGATGCCGAGCTTGCAATCCAAGTCTAGCATAAATAACTATTAATGAGGGTTCTAGAGGGGAGGGGGGTGGGGGGATGGGTTATCCTGATGATGGGTATTAAAGAGGGCACGTTCTGCATGGAGCACTGGGTGTTATACGCAAACAATGAATCATGGAACACTACATCAAAAACTAATGATGTAATAGATGGTGATTAACATAACATAATAAAAAAAAACCCCAGCAAACAAACCCCAAAATGTGATTTCCAAATAAACGGATGTAAGTCTGTGTGGGAGTAGCAGCCACCTGATGTTTTGAAAAATTTCTAAAAGCCTTCCTGCCCCAAAGATTGTTTCCACAAGCCAGATGTTCCCATCATTAAAGTAATGATTTGAGACCCAGAACTAAGGTCTCCTGAAAGAGCCCGCTAACCTTCTCCCTTGTGTACTTGCACCTGTTGTCAGACCCACCCCTCTGATCCCAAGGGAGCAGCTGTAAGAAAGGACTATTTGTATGGACAAAAGGGAGAAGAGGTTGGGGGAGAGGGACAGCCAGACCAGAGGGCTGTTGGTAAGATAGGCTTGGGGGAGGCTTCTTTCATAGAAACAAAATCGCAGAGACACTATTGTAAAATTTTAAATCTACAGAAACCAAAACTGAGTCACTATCCCCCCAAAAGGACTGGTTCTAACTAGTAAAAATTCTTTCAATGAGATCTTTGATAGTATTTTTAAGACAGCATGGAAGAGAGGGGAACAGAAGACATATGTTGCTTCTTTACAACTTTTTAAAGGGATTAACGTGTTTTATTTCTGTCCGGTCATATTTCTGGTACAGTGTAGACCTCTATTTTCCATGGATTTTATATCTGATAAGATAAGGATGTGTTTGAGTTAGTTAGGCTTGACGTAGTAGAGCTTATGCTGAACTTCGGGGTAGAAGTAAATATCACCTCGTCTCTGTGTGTGTGTGTGTGTATCATATTGCAGCTATTTATTTGGAGAGAATGGTTCCATTCCTCTCTCTTCCTGCTCCTAAAATAAATATGTACACAAACAGACATATCATTTTAACTGTAGTAAAAAATAAATAATGACCTGGAAAAATATTTGAAATTTATAGGAGAGGATATAGTTATATCCTTAGTACATAGAGAGCTCTTACATATTAACAGGAAAAATTAGAACAGATGTTTAAAATATATACGTCACAAATGAAGAAATGACAAGAACCAATGTTTTAAATGTCACTTCAGTTACCTAGGATATATAAACTTACAAATAAAAATGTATTTACCTAATATTTTAGCAAAGTTGCGGTTGTGTGTGTTTTTTCCCTAATGATTCCTCCTGGTTATCTGTGTTTGCTTTCCAATACACCTTTGATAGGATTCTAATTTGGTATGATCTCTCTGGAAAGTAATTTGTTGGTATGTGCTAATGGTCTTAGAAATGTACATATCATTTGACTTAATTTCCTTTTCTGGGAAATGATGATAGGTATACTTAAAGGTAATTAAGAAACACATTGCAGCATTGTTTTCATGTTTAAAATTTTGTTTATTGAGGTAAATTTCACATAATGTAAAATTAATCATTTTAAAGTGAACAATTGAGTGGCATTTAGAACATTTACAGTGCTGTGCAATCATCACACCTCTATCTAGTTCCGGAACATTTTCATCACTCCAACAGAAAACCCTGTACCCATAAGCAGTCTCTTATTCCCTCTTCCCTCCAGGGCCTGGCAACCACCTGTGCGTGTGTGTTCAACCAGCTGGGGAATTTTTTTTTTTTCTTTTTAAAATCATTCTGCTCCACTGGAGTGATAGTTGACCCTTGAACAATGGGTTTGAACTGCATGGGTCCACTTATATGAGGATTGTTTTTTGTATAATAACAGTACAGGACTGTAAATGTATTTTATCTTCCTTATGATTTTCTTAATAACATTTTCTTTTCTCTAGCTTCCTTTATTGTAAGAATACAGCATATCATGTGCATATTAGATATATACAAAATATGTGTTAATTGTTTGTTATTGGTGAGGCTTCTGGTCAATAGTAGGCTGTTGTGAGTTAAGTTTTGGGGGAGTCAAAAGTTACATGCAGGAGTAGACACCCCCAGTCCCTGCATTGTTCAAGGACCTACTGCATATGTTGAGCATATTTATATAAGTCAGGACACTTGGTTGCAAGTGGCGGAAACTCTAACTTAAAAAGGGGGGAATTTAATGATGCACACAACTACTCTAGGGGAACATTTGGCTTCAAGTATGTTTGACTGCTGACGGGAATGTAAGTGGAGTCCAGGACACTCACCCCTTCTCATGTTTACTCTCTTTTTTGACCTCCCTCTTGGTGAAAAATACTCGTTTCCACTCTTGGTTCTGTGTTTGTTTCTTTTCTGTGCCTCTGCTTCATTTTCAGGCTGACTCTGCCAGGTGCGGGAGAGATGGTCCCTGAAAGCTAGTGACCCTTGAGAAGAGTGTAGCCCCTCTAGGGCCCCGGGTCCTGAGACCACACTGATTGGCTTTACTTGGGTCATGGGCCCATTCCTGTAGGAGATGGGGTACTCTCATTGGCCAGCTTGGATATCATTTGCCCTGTTCCTCGAGACTGAATCTCATTCTGGCTCATATATTTCTGAGAAAGTAGTTCTGGAAAGGTATTCTGATACATTCCCACATAAAACAGTACTGCTCGTATCTCTGCTCATACCCATGTATATCACAAGGGCATTGACTTTTGTGTTGATAATTCTAGGTCATTGAGAAAACCTTACATGACATTTTATAAGTTCTACTTAAGACTCTGGGAGTTATATTTGAGGATTTATCTAATTTGAGGGAAGTAAGGGTTTCCCTTTTAATAAATGGATTTGCTACTCTTTGAGTTCTATCTATATTAGACAGTATACATTTTTTTAAGTCATTCTACAAATAGATACTGAGGGCTTGGTGTGTGCCAAATGAAGCTCCAGTTTCATGAGATTTTCATTCTATTAGGGCAGATGGACAATAAATAAATAACAAGTAAATGTATAATGTATAATGTTACCCCAAATTTCAGTAAGAGGCAAGAAGCAGACATAGTAGAGAGTACCCCTGGCATGCCTGGGTGGCTCAGTCTGTTAAGTGTCTGACTCTTGATTTTGGCTTAGGTCATGATCTCAGGGTCATGAGACTGAGCCCCGCATCAGGCTCCTGCTGAGCATGGAGCCTGCATAATATTCTCTCTCTCCCTCTGCTCCCCTCCTCCCCCTGGCACTCTCTTGCTCTCTCTCTCCCCCTGCCCCAAAAAAGAAAGTACCCCTGCTGTTGACAAAAAATGGAGATAGATCTGCCAGCTGCTAAAAAGTATAAGCACAGGAAAATGTTGATCGGTCAGGGTAATATTAATTTATCCCTATATAAATGATTGCAAAGAGAAGCCAGTGGTTGGCTCCATTTCAGGAACCTACTAAATTAGGGCCCCATTTGTACTTTTATATTGTGTTTCTTAATGGAAAGACCTGAGGGAGTCTTGATTTCTGGCTCAGTGTAGCTTGAAAAGACATGATTTTTATGAACCAGTGTTGCTAGCTGAGCGTGCACCGATGGAGATTCTGTTCTGGCAGTTGCTCTTTGGTGCCAAGTTTACACAGAATGAAGAAACGTGACTGAATGTGTGCTAAGGCCACCAGGTCTTTTAAATGAACCTTAATCATGATTGGAAATGTCATCACCTTTTCCATTCAGGGGTGTCACACATGTGCTTGTCCCTAACTCAATGCAAGTTATCGAGTGGCTGGGCAGACATAATTTCTTTCTGCCTGGTTCTATTCTTTTTCTACACTTTTTGGTAAATGACAATTAGAGAAACACAGCTTTCCCTAAAGACAGCAAAATCCCCTATTATAACTAGGTCATTACAGGGCATTATCTACAACATGTGTGTTATTATAGAATAAGTTTAAATACAGTGTTGAGCAGAAGAAATTTAAGTTATTTGCTGTTTTGGGGGCATTTTGGTCTTGATGAAAATACTATTTAACATATTGTGTGGGTCTTGAGTATACTTCAAAGTTGGAGAGTAGGACAAGTTTGGAGAATATTAGTCTGGTGTCAAGTTTGCTGAGTTCTTTTCTTTTTTATGGTGAATAGTCAGGCTTTGTAAAATACCTGAAAAAGATCTCTTTCCAAAACACTGTGGCAGCTTTTTTTTTTCCAAAATGGAAAATAGGTTTATGTGTGTGTGTGTGTGTGTGTGTGTGTGTGTGTGTGTGTGTGTATGTGTATGTGTCTGTACATATATATTTCCTTCCTTTAGTTCCCCCTCCAACCCTACCTCCTCTTTCTGGTAACAGCAAGTCTGATTTCTTTTTCAATGAGTTTGGCTTGCTTGCTTGCTTGCTTGCTTTCTTGATTCCATGTACGGGTGAGATCGGGTGAGATCATTGAGTACATATTTGTCTTTCTCTGTCTGACTTATTTCACTTAGCATAAGGCCTTCAAGGTCCATCCATGTTGTTGTGCATAGTCTTTTTGGTTATGAAATTTAATGTACTCATTATAAACATTTGAATGATACACATAAGCAAAAAATAATTTAAGTATGAGAGAGCTCTTCAAATTCTGCAATTCCCTAACGACCATTGTGTGAATTTGGGTAAGCATGTTTTCTATGCTTGCTCTTGCTTATGTGCATTCTCTTCTCTCTCTCTGTGTCTGTCGTGGGTGTACAACACACATAAACACAGTTTTACATGAATAGTCATTATGCGTGGTCTAACCCTAGATTTTTGACTTAACACTCCTTGGACATTTTTCCACATCAGTAAGTGAAGACTTACATAATACTTAAATGGCCGTCTCATGTTCCCCTGGACTCGTATAACAAGTTATCTGCCAGCCATTCCTCAGGTTGTGGGTTTCTGGCCTTCCCATGCTGCCAGCATATTGAGGCCTGGGAGTGAGAAGAGTGGCTGCCTGATGACCAGAGGCCTTTGGTTTCTTGTGTAAGGGATACAGTGGACCATATTTGTAGCTGCTGACAGGTTGGGGGACACTGTGATGGATTTCCAGAGGTAAAGAGAGGCCCTTGGGGAAGGCCATTTCAACTTTTGCTGAGGTAACTTCATAGAAAGACCACCTTTTTAACCTGTCCAGGACGAAGGTCATTCCATTTGCAGGCTGACTTTGGTGTCCTAAATAAACCCAACTTCTGGGTCCACTTTTAGATTTAGTAACTCTTTAGTTCTGTGACTTTTACCAGATCTGTGTGCTTAAAGAAAAAAAAAAAAAAGTCGTGTTTCCGGGGCACCTGGGTGGCTCAGTTCGTTAAGCCTCTGACTTCAGCTCAGGTCATGATCTCGGGGTCCTGGGATCAGGCCCCATGTCAGGCTCCCCGCTCAGCAGGGAGTCTGCTTCTCTTCTCCTTCTCCTTCTGTCCCTCCCCTGCTCATCCCTGCTCTCTCTTTCTCTCTCTCAAATGAATCAATAAAATCTTGGAAAAAAAATCATGTTTCCAGTTATGCTTCCCGGTACCTCCTCTGTCACTTCCTATTAATATTGGATTTAGAGGAGGAGTGTGGGAGCCTGACTGCCTGGGTTCGAGTCCAGCAGTGACCTAACCTCTCTGACCTTCCACTGGCCATAAGGACAGTACCTGCTTCCTATGGCTACAAGAGGTTTAATTAAGTTAATATATTCAAAGCTCTTTTGTAAGCCATTGCTATAATTATTAATAATTATTTGGTGTAAGTAAGATGGCTGTCTCTGTCTTCATCACCACTTTTCTGCTTCCTTAGTTGTTGGAGATGGGCCCAGGTAGAGGTTACCAGCTAGCTCCTGCTTTATCTGTTTTATTTCTATCAGTGACTCCCTTGTGAGTGGTTTTGACTGTCGTATAGGCTAGCCCCAATTCAGATCAAGACAAGTAGAAGCAGTTTTGCGTTGACTTAAAAAGTGTGATGAAACTTGATTCTACCAAAGGAATAGATATATTAAAATGTATATGAAGCACATTTGATTTAAACATTGTATTTCATTGGTGTATATTTATGTTTTGTTATATTGGTACTTCATATTGGTTAAAAAGAAAGTCTTAGGATCCTGTATTTGAGAAACGTATGTCAAAATGTTTAAATAAAATAGCTCTACTTTTTTAAAACTTTAGCGCTAGGTTTGGGGTACATCTTTTTTTTTTATGTTATGTTAGTCACCATACAATACATCACCAGTTTTCAATGCAGTGATCCATGATTCACGATTTTTTTTTTCATACAGTGCTCCATGCAGTACGTGCCCTCCTTAACACCCATCACCGGGCTAACCCATCCCCCTCCCCCCTCCCCTCTAAAACCCTGTTTGTTTCTCAGAGTCCATAGTCTCTCATGGTTCGTCTCTCCCTCCGATTTCCCCCCTTCATTTTTCCCTTCCTTCTCCCAATGTCCTCCATGCTATTCCTTATGTTCCACAGATAAGTGAAACCATATAATTGACTTTCTCAGTTTGACTTATTTCACTTAGCATAATCTCCTTCAGTACCATCCATGTTGATGTAAAAGTTGGGTATTCATCCTTTCTGATGGCTGAGAAATATTCCATTTTTTTTATTATGTTATGTTCATCACCATACATTACATCGTTAGTTTTTGATGTAGTGTTCCATGAGTCATTGTTTGTTCATAACACCCAGTGCTCCACGCAGAATGTGCCCTCTTTAATACCCATCACCAGGCTAACCCATCCCCCCACCCCCTCCCCTCTAGAACCCTCAGTTTGTTTTTCAGACTCCATCGTCTCTCATGGTTCATCTCCCCCTCCAATTCTCCCCCTTCATTCTTCCCCTCCTGCTATCTTCTTCTTCTTCTTTTTTTTTAACATATAATGTATTATTTGTTTCAGAGGTACAGATCTGTGATTCAACAGTCTTGCACAATTCACAGCGCTCACCATGGCACATACCCTCCCCAATGTCTATCACCCAGCCACCCCATCCCTTCCACCCCACCCCCACTCCAGCAACCCTCAGTTTGTTTCCTGAGAAATATTCCATTGTATATATGGACCACATCTTCTTTATCCATTCATCTTTTGAAAGGCATCTCGGCTCTTTCCACAGTTTGGCTATTGCAGACATTGCTGCTATGAACATTGGGGTGCATATGGCCCTTCTCTTCACTACATCTGTGTCTTTGGGGTAAATACCCAGGAGTGCAATTGCCGGGTCAGAGGGTAGCTCTATTTTTAATTATTTGAGGAACCTCCAGACTGTTTTCCAAAGTGGCTGTACCAACTTGCATTCCCACCAACAGTTTAAGAGGATTTGCCTTTCTCCACAACCTCTCCAACATTCATTGTTTCTTGCCTTGTTAATTTCTGCCATTCTAACTGGTGTAAGGTGGTATCTCAATGTTTGATTTGAATTTCCCTGATGGCTAATGATGATGAACATTTTTTTTCATCTGTCTGTTAGCCATTTGTATGTCTTCTTTGGAGAAGTGTCTGTTCATGTCTTCTGCCCATTTTTTGACTTATTTGTTTTTTGGGTGTTGAGTTTGAGAAGTTCTATATAGATCCTGGATACCAGCCCTTTATCTGTAGTGTCATTTGCAAATATCTTCTCCCATTCTGTGGGTTGCCTCTGTTTTGTTGACTGTTTCCTTTGTTGTGCAGAAGCTTTTTATCTTGATGAAGTCCCAAAAATTCATTTTTGCTTTTGTTTCACTAGCCTTTGGAGATTATCTTGAAAGAAGTTGCTATGGCCGATGTCAAAGAGGTTACTGCCTATGTTCTCCTCTAGGATTTTGATGGATTCCCGTTTCACATTGAGGTCTTAGATATATACAGAACATTCCTCCCTAAAACAGCAGAATACTCATTCTTCTTGAGCGCACATGGAACTTTCTCCAGAATAGACCACATACTGGGTCACAAATCAGGTCTCAACCGGTATCAAAAGATTGAGATTATTCCCTGCATATTCTCAGACCATAATGCTTTAAAACTGGAACTCAATCACAAGAAAAATTTTGGAAGAAATTCAAACACTTGGGGTACATCTTTATATAGAATTACGTTTACGTGTGGACTGTCAGTCCTGGATAACAAAGTGTTAATATCTTCCTGACTTGCAAGAATTTTACTTTCTACATCTAGTTTACCTTGTAAGTATAAAGAAATGAAAATAATCCATCTTAGTAGGATGGATATCTTTTACAACCTCTTCAATCATACTGATAATTGTTTCCTGTTCAACTCTCAGATTTTATTTTGGTATTTACAAGGATGTTTTTGCATGCAGGTAACAGAAAACCCAAATGCAAATGATAAGGAATTTTTTTTTTTCTCCTATAAAAGCAGCCCCAAGGCAGGGTGGGCCCCAAGCCAGCTAATTCATTCAGCGGTTCTGTGATGTTGACAGTCCAAACTCTCTCTGCTTCCCTGCCTTGCCATCCTTAGTATCCTCAGTGTGGCAGGCTTGTCCTCAAGGTGGCCAGATGCCTGCAGCCCTTAACAAGCATTGCACCCAGACAGAACAACGTCCAGAGGCAGGAAAAGAGGAAATGCTTCTTTATCTTTCTTTAAAAACAATGAATCTTTTCCAAACATCTCTGTCAGAATTCTTCCCATTTATTACTGAACAGTGTTGGGTCATAGTTGAGCCTAAACATCACTGGCAAGGGGTGTGTTGGCACCGTAATTGGCTCAGCAGCATCAGGTCCTACCTCCTAGGGCCAGGGATAGGCCAGCCTCCCTGAAGGACATGACTTTGTGAGGGAGGATGAGCCCTGAACAGATAGGGGCTCTGTTAGGAAGAGGAAAGGTCTGTCTGTGGGAGTGGGTGGGGTGGAGGGCTGGAGGGAAACCAACAGTGTCTCTCTAGGCCACTCTTACTTTTTAGTTTAAATGCTGTGGAGAATATCTATGGAAGTAAATCATCAATCATGGTAAAATTTTGGATACATGTATATTTTTAGGGAAGAATTTAAAATTTTGCACTATAACTGGTATATACAATATTCCTATAATATATGCAGGAAACAAAACTATCAGCAAAACTAAAAGATGAGTTTGGTTCACTTTTTGCAAATAGGAATATATAGTTTAGGCCCCAGTATGCTTCCAGAATCATTATGCCGGGGTTCTAGGGGCCTTTTCCTTCTCTTGGGCCAGGCTGGTGGTGCTTGGGTGTAGAGGCACCTGTGTATCTGCTCTTAGCCCTGGAGAGGACTGAAAATTGGATTAACAGTGTGGATGGGGCTCGCTTGAATGTTGGGGCAAAAGCCTGATTGGCTTGGATGCTTGCTTAGGTGGGTGGGTTTAAAGTGTTTATTTTTTTTATCATATATCACAAGTTACATATTTATGAAACTTATTCTTTTATATATGTATTCAGAATTTAAAACAATTAAAAAAATCCTTTTTTAGGTCTAGCATCTGGCCTGTGCACACATAAATACATTCAATTGATTCAAGGTCAAAACTGAGACTGGGGTGCTCTTGAGTGAATATGGAAACCAAATTGAAGAAAAAAGAAGTGAAGAGTTAAGGAGCATAGACAGTGACCAGATAGATGGTGGGGTCTTTGGTTTCAAGGACCTGGTAGGGTTGAAGAGTTGCTGGAATTAGCTTTCTAGAAGGGATGAGCAGGGACAAGGGGAAATGGCAGGCGACAGGAGAGAGGAACAAAACTGGGACCCCAGATGTGGGGAGGTAACAAGCAGTGCCTGGGTCTAGGTTGTGCTGTGGACATGCATTGTGGGAGAGGGGGTGGAGGACAGCCTCGTTGGGGTGAGGAAGTCAGGCACGACCTTTGTAAATGCTGAAATCAGTGCCGGTTACAAGAGAAAGAGTGAGCCAGGCCCTGAAATCTTCTGAGAGCGTGCCGGGGTGAGTGAAAGACTGTGTGCAGCTTGGGTGGGTGGGCTCGTTGGCATGTAGACTGGTTGTTCGAATAGCAGAGAGGTGTTGGTGTGCCATGGTCTGGATATTGCAGTGGGGAGCAAGGAGGATGTCGATCTGGTCTTAGGCCCGCTGGCATATGGTGTAGGATAATGAAAGGCTTACCTGATAGTCCACGGCGAAGCAATCCCCTCAGGGGAACCAGAATGGATGTGGTGCAGGAGAGGGGATTTGGTAAGCTTTATTGGATATAGGGGGTGGAAGGGTTGTGGTTAGGAAGCTGGGGTGAGATTAGGTGATGCCCAGAGCCGTATGGAGGTGACAGTCAGAGATGTGGGTCATGTGGGAAGCTTGGATTTCTAGGGACATGGATGGAAACCAGGGGGAAGGCCAGGGGGGACATCCCTGGTGTGTGCCTAGTCTAACGGTTGTCTAGTTATTGAGTCTGGTGTCAGGCATCTTGTGGTAGGGAGGTGAGGAATAGGGGCTGGGTGTCATGCAGGAGCAAGGAAAGGATCTCCTCATGTTGGGGTGGGGTGGAGTAAGGGTTATCTTCAGTACATTATTGCTTAACTTCTGGATGACTCCAGGAGTAATTCCATGTCAAATACATCCAATGATATTTATACCTAAAAGTGGATGTGGATTGAAAACATGGCACTTTGAGAGAGTTTTTCTGAAATTTGAAGTCTCCATGGCATCAGAAAAAATGTGCTTGCAGAATGGACTTTGATCTTTGAGTTCTTAAAGCTTTGCAGAGCTTCTAGAAATAACTTTGCATGGTGGGGTTTTGGGTGGGTGTGGTGTCACACCAGGTGTCCTTATCTGCAAGCTGACTTTGGGGGATGAGTAGGGCCAACTCATGATTCACCCTTTTCCACCAGACTTCTCACACCACGTCCTTAACCACATCTCCTTTCAAAGCCCTGATGTACTGGGGGCTGAGCCTTTCATCTGCTAGGTAAGTTAGTATTTCATCCACATCAGGATTTTGCATTTGCATATAATCAGTACCAGGGACATTTTTAGGTCTGTAAATAGATGCATTTTTCAGATGTGTATTTCTCTTTAATAATAATGATGATGAAAGTGTTGATTTACCATTGAAGCACAATCAGCATACCTGCTGTCTTATGACCTGATTACTTTCTGAGTCTCGAAAGGGCTTCATTGTGTGGATTTTACTTCCTTACCAGGTACAAAGCTCCGGGTCGTTCATCTGCCCTTGACACAATATACTGCACACACAGGAGGTTCTAAAATCTACTGGCCAGTGTCAGGAAAAAGAGTCTTGCCTGCATCCTGGTTAGCATGGATTACTGTTGACAGAAAGTTTGTATCAATGGGCAGCCTCTGTTACTCAGATCCATTTTTTTCTGCTTTTCCTTATAATGTTATCCTTGGGGTCATCTCTTCATGGGCTTGCTGGCCTTCATGGCCAGTGAAGCTGCTTGGTGATGAGTTTCTTCTTCCCCATCAACATTTCCACAGTAATGTTGAATAACAGCCCCTCCCAAACCTCATGGCTTACATAGGCCTTGTGGCAACAAGTGTCTGTTTTTCTTCCTTACCAATCTCCGTGGTTGGGGTGGTTCTGCCTCTGGCTGCAGGTTGCTTGGGCTTGGCTCCACTGTGGGTTGGGTCCAGCTTTGCTCCATGAGTTTCCTCATATCCTTTAGACCAGAGACTACCTGAGGTTCTCCAGCCACCACTGGGTCATATTTCTAATGACTGGTTTCCCCAAATCATTTGTGGGTGTGCATCATCCAAAGGTGTGGCTTCAGGTAAAGAATAATTTGTGGCATTTTTACAAACTACCACAAGAGGGAAAGAGGACAAGGACCAAGGCAGTTGTTAAAAGGTGAAATCACCAGAGTCATATTAGTTTTTTTAGGTAAGAGTGCACTACTAATGACATTTATCCTTGTCAGTGTTTTCTGTCTTATGTCTGACTAGTTTATTTTCCTTGTCCTCTCTGTTTCTAAATTATGTTTATTTAGGTTGTCAGGTTCACCTTGAATGTTTATTTCCCCTTTTTCGGTATAACAGACTGTAATCTTGCGCATTGTGCTTTCGGTACCATTGTCTAAGGAATTTGAGTAAAATAGTAAATGATACCGTCTTCATCTACACATTGATGTGTAGGAAGGTTCTTAGTTCTCTGGGGAGAGGGGGTAGTGGGAGGGATGGAGCGGTAGGAAGGACTGGGAGGGTCATTCCCTACTAGGGAAGAACTGAACTGAGCTCCTTGTTCCTTTTGAGGGTTTGCAGTGGGGCTCCTGAGTGGGATAAGGATCTTTCCCCTTCCTTTGGTGCTTCCTGGGGGCTGCTGAAGCAGGTTTTCGTGAGACTCTATTATGATCCTCTCAATTAAAAAGGGTAGAAATGGTGTTGAAAAAGATTTTATGTGGAAGGAAATGGAGGGATAATCCCATTCATTGCTTTCATAGATTTGTTTGTTGGTAGTGCTTATTGCTGTATTGGGATCAAATTCCATTTAATAAGGCCAGTCTCATTAAGTGTATGAGTTTCATGAGTCATTGAGTTTTACAGCTTCACAGATAGGTGAAGCTGGTTATTCCCACCTAGTGAGACGGCCTTTGTCAGGAGCTAGGTAATTACAAAACGACTAACATTTATATAATGCCGACTGCACTCTGACATGCTCATTTTATCCCCATGGCAGTCCTATGATGTAGGAACCATTGTTGGCCCCATTTCTGAGATTGAAATTGAGGAGAGTGCTTAAAAACTTGTCCAAGGCCTTGTAGCTTCTAGACTTTACTAGAAGCTGCTTCTAGTAAAGTTTGCTTCGGAGGTTTTTTTTTTTTTAAGATTATTTTTTCTCACCTAAATTTGTTTTTTTTTTTAAGATTTTATTTATTTATTTGACAGAGACACACAGCAAGAGAAGGAACACAAGCAGGGGGAGTGTGAGAGGGAGAAGCAGGCTTCCTGCTGAGCAGAGAGCCCGATGGCAGGGCTTTATCCCAGGTCCTTGGGATCATGCATGACCTAAGCCGAAGACAGATGCTTAACGACTGAGCCACTCAGGCCCCCCTGCTTTGGAGGTTTTTGCCCTCAGCCTTTGCTATTGCTTTTCAGCTAGATAGGGAGAAATAACAAGAGGTTTTAGCTGGACAAAGGAGTGGGAGAGATGGTAGCTTTTGGTGTGGTTTATAGATTAAAATAGAAACAGTTTATTGGCTCTTGGTTGGTGGTAAAGGAGAATGAGAAATTAAAGATTTTTTTAAAAATGCAGGAATGATCCCTATAAAGCTGTCTGCTGGTTGTTTCTCTGTGGTTGGTTTGAATGTACTTCTTTCTCTGGGCTTTGTGATGATAGTAAGGCAGTGTACTTGTGTCTGTGCCAAATACTGAAAATCAACACCTCAAAGGCAGTTTGTGGGCCGGGGCGCTGTTGTTCACCACTTGTCCCCCCTCTGTCTTCCTCACTGCTCACCACGAGTGCTATGGGAGGGGAATGCTGTGAGCTCCTTCATGGGGAAATTGGCAGTTCCCATTTTCAGTGCCACTCACTCCCCTCATTTCTCACCTGTCCACTTATCTTCCTGCTCTTTTTCATCTGGCTCTCCTTTACATCTCCAAGGTGATGATTATTTTTATATATTCCTGACCTGATTTCTGGTTTTGATGTATTCCCCCTTCTCTCTGAGGCCTTTGTGTGGTTCAGATTTGAGTTGGGGACCAGATAGGATTTCTGCCCACATTTCTGACTGACTGTGTTACCTTGGGCAGGTCATGTAAGATCTAGAACCTGTAGTTTCTTTATTTTCATCACACCTGCCCCATCTACCTCACAGGGTTATGGGTGAGGGTCAAATAAAAGAAATTCCTGAAAGTGTCTTTTAAAGCATAAATGTATAACATTAATTAATATTCCCAACCTCCCCAAGTGGCTTTGTCTACTCCCTGCTTTGATACCCTGCGTAAGCTTTGGTCATGGTGCCTTTTGCATTACTTGCTTACTTCTGTACCCTCGAAGGCCCTGTGTCTTACTCTCTTTGAATTTCTTAGCACTTGGCTCAAGGCAAGTTGGCGTGGGTACTGGCTCAGTAATGTTCAAGTGAATTGATAAAGAATATCTGCCTAAAGGATGTTTCTGATCATAGTTGTTTTGTTTGTTTGTTGTTCATTGTTTTTTTCCTGAACAAAGCCCTCCTCCTCATCTCTATGCTTTTTGAAGTTAGCCTTGTTAAAAATCAGCCCGTTCTAATTTTCTTGTGTTCCCTTTTGCAGGAAACTAAATTCCAGTATCTGTGGTCTCCTTCAAGGTCTAGGCTTACTTTTAAATATTCATCTGATGAGTCTTGCTTTTAAACAATCAGACAAATCAGTTCTTCCAGTTATTGAATTAGAGATATATAAAATATTTAATATTTATTTTTTGTTTATTCATTTAACAAATATGCCTTGAGTACCTTTTGGGTACCAAACTCTGTTCCTGGAGCTAGGAAGAGAGCCGTGAACAAATCAGATGAGATTCCTGACCTTATACAGCTTCCATTCTAGTGGAGTGTCAGTCAGTGAAGAAGGAAATCAATGAATCTTAAGTGCTATAGGAGGGAATCATGTGAAGAGGACTCCTAGACCAGTGAGCAGTCCTCACATTTATAAATAAAACTGAATGTGTTACAGATGTCATGCTCTTAGTTTCCCTGTGTATCAGGTTACCTGAAAGGTATCTAACGGTCTTGATGGTGGGTACTTGAAGTTCTGTCCCATTCATACCTCATCCACAAGAAAGATACAGAATGGCTGAGGAGGAAAGTGGCTATTTTCTGGACTTTTGGTTTCATGAGAGCACCTCAGTCCGTATGAGTGCTCCTCAACCTTGACTAGAACCCTCTTTGTTCAGGTTGCTCTATTTGAGTATCTCTGATAGACCCAGGGGGACCCAGGGAAGATGAGGGAGTCATCGATCACCTAGTAACCTCGCTGTGTCATATTGCTGTGTCAGTGCACCCACATCCTCAATGCCAGGGAAACTGCTTGCTTGCTTATGGCATTATATATCCAAGGCCTGTTCACTGGTGAGCAGTCAGGCATCCAGCCATTGCAGAGCCTGTGAAGGAAGAAGGTAGGGCGAGTGGATGGCATGTGAAGAGTGACATACAGGGGCACTTTTAGGTTTCTTTGAAGAGGTAATGTGTGATCCCAGTTCTGAAGGATGAGAAGGAATGAGCTATATGGGGATCTGGGGGTAGGGACAGCATACGAGAGATGCCCCAAATGGAGAACGTGTTTGAGAAATTCAGGGAATAGAAAGAAGCCACGATGGCTGGAATGTAGGGTGTGAAGGACAGAGTGCTGTGAAATGAGGTTGGCATTGAATGGAGGAAACTACACAGGGCCTTGTAGGCCGTGGTCAGGAGTTTGGATTATAAGTACTACTGGAGGCCACTGGGAGGTTTTGAGTGAAGGAATGACCTGGTTTAATTTACAATGCTCCGTCTTTCTGCTGACTGCATGGTGGAGGATGGCCTGTGGAGGGGAGGAGTGGAAGCAGGAGCCCAGGCAGAGGGCTTGTTGCAGTCTGGGTGAGGATTCATGGTGACATATGCCAGGCAGGGCCGAGGAGGGCTTGAAGTACCCAGTGCTGGAGCATGTTGGAGATAGAACTGACACCCCGGAGATGGGCTGTGAAGGATTGAGAAGAACCTGGGATGACAAGCAGCTGGGTGGGTGGCGGGCCCTGAGGGAAGAATAGAATTTGAGGGGAGAACAATACTTTCCTTTGTACATGTTTGATTTGAGGAGCCTTGTAGTCCCTCAGGTGGAGAAATCCAGCTGGCAGCAGGCTTTGAGAGTAGAGCTTGCAGGGTGAAATCTGGAGTCCTCAGCAGAGGGGTGAAATCTCTTTCTTGATAGTACCCAGGATCTGAAAGTGGGTGAGACCATTTCTTTCCTATAGGCATATGATCTAATTAATGGTTTACACGTTGTGGCCTTTATCCTATCGTTTTATGTTATATGTGTTAACATACATATATGTTACAGGCCATTTCTTTTTTTTCAACTCTTCAAGAAAATATTGAACTAGATAAATACTGTGCTAGGTGCAGAGGACGTAATGACGTATGGGATGGACTGAGGGTTCTGTAGGGTTGGTAGTATCTCCAACAGAGAAGACCTATCATTCCTTCAGAATTAAGTCAAGAATTCCAATGGGAGGGATTCCACCAGGTATTAAGTAAAGTGAGATATGTTTTATGACCCAGAGAGAACTAGCTGGTGGGGCAATAGCAGAGGCACTGACCTAGTCTCTGGGCAGGCTGGGGATGTTTCAGCTATCAGTGAATGCCAATAGGAGCTGGCAGGTGAAGTATGCTTCAGAGGGAACAGTTAGCAGTGGGTGGGCCAGCAGTTCATATTGGGGTAAAAATGAACAGAATCCTTTCTTGGAAGTGCACATTCTGTGGAAGGTACTCAAGGATTCCTTGGCAAGATTATGTAGCTCATAAGAATGTAAGACTATTTTCATTGCTACCTGCTTTCACACAGGTAAATTTGTTAGTTACTAGGAACTTCCATTGCTCTGTGCTATTATTTTGGGGCAGAAAATAGAATGTGAAATTGGCAGCTGATACAACTTTACACACATTACACGCATTATTTCAAAGAACCAGGTCAGGTTTTTTTTTGGTATGAAAACCCCTTTGTGGTTCTCAGAGGAAAACAACACCTTAGATTCACCAGCATTAGTGTTAAGTTTATAGAACTTAAATATAGTAATGGATGTGTTCATATATAGTCACAGTATTAGGACCCCAAAATTCAGTTGAATCCACTTTATCATAGATTGAATAGCAGCACATTTGTTTCTTGAGTAATCCTTGCAAAATTCAAAGAAGCTGTTCTTAATTTTCCCGAGATGACTAGTGTATTCTTCCCAAGAGCTAACACCTTGGTCAGGACCCTGTTTAAATGGCACAACCAATCTGTTTGCCAAGGAAAATGTACAGCCAAGGAAAATGTACAAAGGTATGTTGACAGTGGATAAGTACTCTGACCAGAGTTGTGAGGGATACTCGGGCCCCTGGATGAAGTGGCTCTGTTGCTGCTGGACCCCAGCAGTTACCGCTGGGCTAAGCTCCCTGCACAACCTGCAGCCCCTGGTTGAGCAGACCTGGTGCAACAGGGAGAAACACTGCTCAGGGCAACTCTAGGAACACATGGCGGGCTTCCCTGTGTCCAAACAGGAGTGGAACAGCTCACCTGGGAGCGGGAGGGAAGGCTTTGATCAGTGGCCAAGGTGGAAGTGGGTGGGTGTGCTGGGGAGTGCCTGCTAGTACTCTTGAGCTGGTGTCAGGTCAGCTGGGAAGGAGGAGAGACTGGGCCATGTAGGACTCCAGGAGCAAAATTGTTTTTCAGATGTACAAACCCCATCCCTCTCCTCATTGAACTTCTATTCCCCACCCCCAACAGGAAGGCATCTTGTTCCTCCCCAGACTTGTACTAACCTCTGGCCTTCTAGCTGGTGTTTGAGAGCTGTGCCCCCATGGTTCTGATACCCTTGAATCTGTCTCCTGCAGGGGTCTGCCTGTGCGGGAGGGGCCCTAGGCCAACTAAGATCTCTTTGTGGAGAACAAATGGGTGGGGATACTATTGTCATTGTTCTGTTTTGTCTCATAGGGGGATAAAACTAGTTTTTACTTTCCTTCATTTCTGAAAAGGTTGTTTGTGAATTCTGATATTTGATCTGACAGTTGGTAAGATTATTGTCATAATGGTAACTTTTTCTTTTCAGATAATGTGGATGCAAGTGATCTTAAGCAGTTTTTTGAGACCAACTATTCTCAGATATATTTCATCTTCTATGAAAATTTTATAACACTGGAAAATAGTTTGAAGTTAAAAGGTAAGCATTTCTACAAAAAGATTTTTTATATACGAAGTTGTTTTTTTTGTTTTTTTTTTTTACGTTCAGAAAGTTTTAGAGGTTGTCTGTCACGAGTCACAAGTTATATGCTTTTAAGCTTCCTTTCTTGCCAGACTCTTAGCAAAGCTGGGAGATCGCAATGGTTAGCATCTTTGTTTCCCTGGAACCTTCTCTCATACAGCTGTTAATTGAACAACAAATGGCTACAGGGAAAATGGAAGGAGAAACCCGCAGAAGTCATGAGTTCCACAGGAATAATATACTTAAAAAGAAAGACATAAAAGTAATATGTGCACACTATAAAAAAATTCAGACTCCACTAAAGGGTTTGAAATGGGGCATCTGGATGGCCTAGTCGGTTAAGTGTCTGCCTTTGACTCGGGTCATGATCCCGGGATCCTGGGATTGAGCCCCATGTCAGGCTCTCTGCTCAGTGGGGAGCTTGCTTCTCCCTAACCTCTGCCTGCCACTCCACCTGCTTGTGCTCTCTCTCTCTCTGTCAAATAAATAAATAAAATCTTTAAAAAAAATAAAGGGTTTGAAATGAAAATTGAACCGTATGTTTTTGGCCAGACCCCCAGTCCTGCTCTGCATGCAACCACTATTAAAAGTTTCATGCATTTCTTTCTATATGTGTTATTAATGTATTATGTTTATATCTGTTTATGGTTATACCCTTATATACTTATATAAAATATTCTTTGAAAAATCAAGCCAATAATGTCACACTGCACAGTCTGCTCTGTATTTAGGTGACAGGATAGTGTAGCCTGGGGAGCCACACTGGGTTTGGATCCTGGCCCTATCCTTCCAGCTGTTTCTCCTTGGGCAAGTTACTGCACATCTCTCTGACTCAGTTTCCTCCTGTCAGCATCAAACAGGTTAACATGTATCCTCGGATTTCAGGACAGAGTATGGCACATAGTATGTGCTCAGTAAGTATTAGCTGCCATCATCACCTTCTTATTTGTTTTCATGTAGTCCATTTTGGAAATCCTTACATGTTAGCACACTTATTTCTACCTCAGTTTTATTTATTAAAAAAGTATTTTTTTTACTTGAGTATAGTCGACACACCATATCACATTAGTTTCAGATGTACAACGTAGTGATTTGACAAGTCGATACGTTATGCTCACCACAAATGTAGCTGCCATCTGTCACCGTACAGCATTATTATAGTACCACTGATTGTATTCAGTATGCTGTGCCTTTCGTCCCCATGACCTTTTCATTCCATAACTGGAGGCCACTCCCCATCACTCATTTTATATATCCCTCTGCCCCCTTCCTTCTTACAACCATCAGTTTGTTCTCTGTATTTATAGGCTTGATTCTGCTTTTTGTTTGCTTGCTTATTCACTTGTTTTGTTTTTTTTAGACTCCACATATGAGTGAAATCATACGGTATTTGTCTTTCTCTGTCTGATTTACTTCACTTAGCATAATACTCTCTAGGTACATCCATGCTGTCTTAAATATCGAGATCTCATTCTTTTTTATGGCTGAGTAATATACCATTATATGTATGTACCACTTCATCTTCTGTTGATGGACATGGGCTGCTTCCATATCTTGGCTATTGTAAGTAATGCTGCAGTAGGCATAGGGGTGCATATATGCTTTCAGAATGTTGAGTCTGGTTCATAAACTGCCACAACAGTAGTGGGAACTCTGGAGGGAAGCCAGGTTCAGGAGGTAGGAGGATGAGTGCAGCTTTGGGCAGTCTAAGTTGAGATGCCCATGGGACACCCAGGTGTAGGTTCTGGCTGGGCAGTAAAAATGTAGGGACGGGAGCTTGGGAGAAGAGAGGTGCAATCATGCTGTTGCCAAGGGACGTGTTCTTTGTAGAGAGAGTGACAGTAGGATTTGGGGTAAGTCCTTTTATTGGGCAGATAAAGAGGAAAGATAAAGGAGTAGTGTATGGAGCTGAGAAGGGGCTTCGATGGCAGGAAAGCATTTTGTCATAGAAGCCCAGAGAAGAAAGAATTTCAAGAAATGAAATGTCAGCAACGTTTGATGATGCAAAAAGTTGTGGAGCAGCTGGATTAGGAAGTGATAGTGCATTGAGGAGGTTGTCACTGAGTACTGAAAGAAAAGTCTAGGTGAGTACTGGGATCCTAAGCCAGACAAAAGTCTAGGTGAGTACTGGGATCCTAAGCCAGACAGAGAGATGGAGTGACTAGGGGTGAGACCGTGGAGGCTACACACAAGAATATCCTTTTAGAAAGTTTGACGGTGAAGACAGAGGATCATAGCCTAAGGTGTACCTTGGTCGGGGGAGGGTTTTACAGGCTGCATTTACCTGTTTACAGGCTGGCTAAAGGGAGATGACTGATGGTGCAAGGTGATGGGGGACATGAGTTGAGACGGAGTCAGGTATACAGAAGAGGATGCAGAGAAGAGTGTATGGATGCCCTGACTGCTTCTGCAGAACCTGAGGCAGACATCAGGCATGGAGGGGAAAGAACGTGGTGCAAGGCACTGGTGGTGGTCTTGGACACAGACCAGATGGCTCAGAGTCGTACAGAATGCTCCAGGTTCTGGATGGTCATCAAGTCAAATACGGCCATGTGCCCAAGGATGCCAACAAGGGGTTTTGTTTTTTGTTTTTCAATTAATTGCTCAGTTTTTCCCCTGTGAGTTAAAAATTGACATACATCTTGAGCTTAATTTTTTTCCCAAATTGGTAGATAATTCAAATATGAAACAATCTGGTTTTTATCCTGTTCCCTAGTTTTGTCCCACTTAACTTTTTTTCACAGGTGTGTGGAGGAAAAAAGTGTGATATTATGGGTAATCAGAATAGCAAAGAAAGATATTAGAATCCCTTGTCTTAAAAAGCCCTGCAACAAAAACACCCCATTTTTAAAGGCTCCTCTGTCCCTCCTTCTAACCCTCTTTTGCTCTCTCTGTCCTTTTAGAAGAAAATGTACTTGTTCAAGAGTGTATCAGTTAGTTTCTGCTGCATAACAAATTGCATTTTAAGCCATCCCAAAACTAAGTGCCTTAATAAAACAACCAGTCATTTAGCTTACAATTTTCTGGGTTTATTGGGCAGTTCTTCTGGTTTAGGCTGGTGCATGCCTCTCCCATCAGCTGGTGGTTGATGGCCTCATTTATGTGTCTTGTAGTTGGCAAGCTGTTGACCAGGGCACTCCATTCTTGCAGGTTATCTTGAGCTCCTTTACATGCTGGCCTTAGGGTTCCAAGCTCAGAGAGTGCATAAGGCTTTTCAAGCTTGTGCTTCCCTCACATTTGTTAATGTAACATTGGCCAGAGCAAGTTACATGCCTCTCCGATGCAAATAGAGAAATAGACATCTCTTGATAGAAGAGGAAAAATTCTGCATTCTTACAGTCTACTACAAAGAATCATAATGAAGAACCAATAAAAATAGGGTTGAGATTTTAAAGTTTCTTGCTTTTAATACAGTCTGTGTTTTGATTAGAGTACCAGGAAGAAAGTGTACCAAAACAACAGAATGAAGGAAAATGTTTGCTATGAGTAATGAAATCATCTTGTGGTAACTTCAGCCTTCCATTATTTAGGCCAAAACCCAAGTTTATTGACTCTGCCTTCAAAATACATCCAGAATCATTGGCCTCTTCTCACTGCCTGTGCCGGTAATGCTGGTGCTCCCATTATCCTCACCTGGATTATTGCAGTTAGTCTCAGAAATGGTCTACCCCTTTCCACACTTGTGATTCCCCCTCCCCCCCCCTCCCCTGCCAGTCTCTTCAGAAGAGCAGCTGGAGTGATGCTTTGAAAATATATCACATCATGACTCAGCACTCCATACCCTCAAATAGCGTCCCAATTCTGGGAGTCATTACAATGGCCTCAGACCACCTTACCTGCCTGCCTTTACCCTACCTGCTTTCTAACCTCACCTGGGGCAGTTCTCCCCCTTCGCTGCAGACACAAGGGCCTTCTCGCTGTTTCCTGACCATGCCAGGCTTGCTCAGCCATAAGGACTTTGTCCAATACCTCTGCCCGGAACAAATTTCTCCCAAATGTCCATATGGCTTATTTCCTTACCCCCAAGTGTCTATGTGTCTTCCTTCCTTACCTTTTTCAGATCTTTGCTCGGATGTCATCTTATCAGCCAGGTGTTCCCTGACTTCCCTGGTCAGAATTGAATACCACCCATTTTGGCATTCCCCATTAGCCTTCCCTCTTGGTTTTCTCATTTATTGAATACCTCCTCCAGCCAGAATATATCTTCCTCAGGGCAAGGATTGTTGTGTTTTGTATCACTCCTGTATCCTCACGGCCTGGAAGAATCTCTGACACAGACATTCTTTAGTATTTGTTCAATGAACATATGCCATCTTGTCTTACTTCATAGAGCTGTGGGGATTCCGTTATATCAGGGGTCCACAACTTGCAGCTGACTGCTTGTTTATGCAAATAAATTGTTGGACACAGTCATACCCATGCATTTATGTGTTACCCATGGCTGCTTTTGCGCCATCATGGCAGAGTTAAAATGATTACAGGAGGGGCCTGTAAAGCCTAAAATATACACTGTCTGGCCCTTTACAGAAAAGGTTTGCTGCTTCCTAAGGTAGATGCTGAATGGCAAGCACTTAGCACAGGGCCCTTGGCACAGAGACTGGACGATAAATGTAACCGGCTGCTATAGGTTTTGTAGTTTCTATTATTGTCACTGTCAAAAGGACAAGTGCACATGGCCTGAAGACATGCATGGCTTTTCATGGTTATGACTGCTCTGTGCCTCTTCACATCAAAAAAGGTAGAACGCTTTCTTTGCTTCTGCTGTGCATTCCTTCATAATTTGAGCTCATAAGTAACGAATTGAGAAATGATACATTGCCGTCTATGGGTTGACGGTGACTTGGAAAATGTGGAAGCTGTGTTTAAACAACTAGTGAGGAGTGGCTCTGCTAGAGGTGGACTCAGGCAGTGTGGTTTGGGTATCTATCTACATTCCTGACACGGATTCCATGCTACCTCCTGGTAGTTTTTGAATAAATGAGTGTATGTTGAAGCTTAAATGTTTTCAAGATAACGTAATTTTTAATATCCTAAAATTTATGCATTGTCATGATAACTAATGTTTTTTTGGTATATTCCAGGGAATAAGTCACAAAGGGAGGAGCTGGACTCCATCCTCTTTCTTTTTGAAGTAAGTGTTTGTTAAATTTGTTTAGCTTTTAAGATTCTTGTTGGCTCTTTAATTTTATTTGAAGACATAAAAAATGATGGACATGTATTTCCTTCCCTCTACTTTTACAAACAATCCTGCAAAGAATATTCTTGGGATTTTTAATTTTTTTTTGCAAACATGTGGGAGAATTTTTCCTGTATGGTTACCTAGATGTGAAGTTATTAGATGGAAATGTATCCACATTTAAAATACTGATATTGCCAAATTGTTTTCAAAAAGGTCATATAAACTTATATGGACACTTATATGGAAGTTGTGTGTAAATTTCCCTAACCAACACTGGAGATGATTTTTTTTTTATATATATGCAAACTGACATGTTGAAAACCCACTGTTTTCAGTATGTATTTTCCTGACTACTAGTGACATTGTAATCTTTGTATGTGTCTGTGTGTCCGTGTGTGATCACATATTCTTTTCAAAGTTGGATCAATATATTTGGGTGTGGTTCTTGATCTATTAAACTTAAAGTCTTGTCCGCGTGTATTAGACAAGTGGCCAGATTACTGATACCTTCAGAGCTACACTAGAACTAAATTGTGGGTTCTGAAAGTTAATTGTTGGTTATCGAGAAATTATTCATGGTTTGAAGAGACATGTGCTTAGGTTGGTGTGAGATCAACTTTATGACTGTAAAGGGAAGACCTAATGTATATTTGTTATGGAGCTGGCTGGAGGGAGAGGCCAGGGGAGAAGGCTCTCCATGGACTTTTTGGGTTTTTGGAGTAAAACAGATCTGAAGACCCCCTGCCCAGTACCTGGCTCATGGCTGGCACTCAGCGACTGTGGTTCCTCTTTCTCTCCTTTGAGGGCTGTACTCCTTCCCCAGAGTAAGAGACATTGATTCACTGTATATTTTATGGTGGTTATTGTGTTTCCTGTGGTAACCCTCCTGTGAATGAAATTCGTACAGAGGAGCTGTCTTTAACAGGAGCTTTAATTAAGCCTGTCTCTTATGTATCTACTAACCATTATTTGCTTCAACTATCCCATTAATTTAAATTATCTTATTTATGTAGCAGTTGATACATTTACTAAAGAACCTATAATATGTATGCAAGTTTTGAAGCATAGTGCTAAAGTCCATTCTCTTGATACCCACTCCCCTCCCTCATTTTAAGAACTAGAAGCTACCTGGGTGCTTCTCCTTGATCCTGTTCTTTTTCTCCTCTGAAGGCAGTCACTCCTCTGCATTATGCTGTTACCCTTCTTTTTTAAAAATGGTTTTTAACACAAGTATTCCTATCCCTAAACAACGCAATTTTGTTTGGTTTTGAGTATAATAAAAATGGTCTCACATGGTACATAATTATCTGTGGCTTGCTATTTACATTCAACGGTATTTCTGAGATTTATCTGTTTGTGAGTTTAGCTCAAGTTCATTCATTCCATCCCCACTGCTGGATTAAGTGAATACGTATGTATGATTTATTTAATTCCAAATTTTGTCTACAGATTTTTTTTTTGTTTTCTTGGTGGACAGTCAGATTGTTAATAATGACAAGCTTGCCAGTTAGTCTGTTTTCTTGTCCTAGAGTGCTGGCCCAGCCCTCCAGGACATGGATAAATAGACACAACAAAGATGGTCATCCTGCTTCTGATTTAAAGAGTTCTGTTAATGTTTCATCATTCAGGGCTTCCCTGGCCTCCTGATGTTTTATTAATGAAGTTTTCTGTAAATTTTCAGTAGATACACTTTATCAGATTAAGTTTGCTTCAATTTCTAGTTTGGTAAGATTTATAAAAAGTCATAGATAGGTTTTGAAGTTTCCAAATATATTTTTTTTCTTTATTAACTGAGATAATCATGTGATGATTCTTCATGAATATAAATGTGAATTGTAGTTCTGAATTTTGGAGGCTAATACTTTGCATTTTTGGATCTCTCTTCACAACTGAGATTGGCCTAAATTTCCCTTCCTCACATTGTTTCTGAATGATCCTGATATAAAGGTTGTAGAACCTGGTGTCAAGTATTTCTTTTTCTATTTTATAAAACAGTTGCATAAGATTAGAATGATGTGTTCCTAGAATTTTTTTAGTTTTTCCTATAAAAACCTTCTGAAACTGGTCCTTTATTTTTTATCACTCATTCAATTTCTTTAATCATTTTAGGATGATTTTAGGATTATTCAGGTTTTCTTTTTTTCTTGATTCAGATTTGGTAAATTATATATTTTTCTAAGAATTTGAGGAATTCTAAGAATTTTTGATCACACCAGAGTTTTAAAATTTTTTGGCGTAACTCTTCTTTTAAGGGTCATAATTCTTTAAATTTTCTCTGCTCTGGATTAATCTTCCTTGTCTTCAGTTGTTATGTGTATTAGACACTGTATTAGCAGTAGTCGCAGTAAAATACTTGTGTCACCCTTTACGGGTACCATTTTACTAGCTTCTCCTTACCACTGCAGCAGCTTTAAACTCCGTTCCCTCTCTAATTGTTCCTTTAAATGCCTTTTCTCTCTGGCTTCTTTTAAAATCTTTTTCTTAGTCTTTGGTGTTCTGTAGCTTCACCACAAAATGTCTAGTTGAAGATTTCTTGTCTTGCTTGGTATCTATGCATTTCCTGTATTTCCTTTTTAGACCTCTTTTGTGTTCTTAAACATTTAACATGTAATATTTCATATTCTGTATCTGATCATTCCAGTATCTAAGTAAAGTCTTCGGTTTGCCTAAATCTGCTGTCTCTCACAATGGCTTCTTTTCTAGCATGATTTGTGGTGGGATTTTGAGACCAGAGTTAATTGAACATAGATTTAATCTGTTTCAATTCCTGTGTTTTTCTGGAGGGTTTGTCTTTCTTTGCCAGGTGGCTGGGAGTGTTCTTGGTTGGAACCACTTTGGCTCCATTTGAAGGTTCTGGTTTATTAAGGGAATCTCAGGTTCAGTTCCTCAGATGTACCATGTGGTGAGAACTGGGGTCTGGAGGGCACAGACATCTAGATCTAGAGATCCTGCAGTGAAATTGGCATTAGTTCTCTGGCACCCTGAATTGTTTCTCTTGAGCTTGTTGCTTACAGATCAGGTTTTGGCCACTTCCTTCTTCTTACTTCCTTTCCTACCATTTTTTAAGTCCTTTGCTAGTTTCCCAATGTCCTGTAAAGCCCAGAAATGTTTTGAGAATTATCTTTGGTGTCACTAATTTCAAGTCTTGTCCTGTAGCAGGAAAGCCTGTCAGAGACAGAGACCTATACCTCCCACAGAGGAGATTTTAATACCCTCTCCTCATGTCCAGAAATTCTAGATTAGGGAGGGTGTTATTACAGATACATTACCATCTACAGAGGATTAGTTGCCTATATAATAGAACAAATATATATTATTCAAAGCTTCATAAAACTTTCATTTTGCATAGTAAATATGAATGAATAATGAACCAGCATTACTTTTGTTTATGCTTATGTTCTCTTTCTGTCTCTGGCTTTAGAAGGTAGGTTGTAATTTGTATGGTTCATTTTGAAAATTAAGTAACTTCATTGCTATTTTCTACAAGTTACTGCCATATAAAGAGGTGGTTTATGAGGATTCAGAGGTAAATACTTATCAAGGTGTAAATAATTGGGGAAGGCTTCCTTTATAAGAGGTAAAATTATTAAGACATGTTAAATCACAGAAGGGATATCATGTAAAGGTAGCCTATAAATAAAAAGTGGATTGGAAGAAAGCAGAGAGATGAGAGAGTGAGGAAGGCTCGGAAGGAGAGTGTGTAGGGAGACCTGCTGCCTGTCTCTGTAAGTCAGGGGAGATCTGGAAGGGATCCTTTGCAAAAGGAGGCAGTAGTGTTTAGATGTAATGAGCGACTGGAGACCTTACAGTGCTCTGATGAAGCAAGTGGTGTGCAATCAAGGCTGCCAGCCCAGTTGAAGTTGCGGTTTCAGGCAGCAAGCAGGCCTTTCTGTCTGACTTTATCTCCAGCAGGAGCACTTGTACTCATTGAGGTTGACCTCCAGACACCTTTGCCTGTGGCTGCAACTCTGTGCATCACTTTGGTTGCTGCTTCATGGGGATGTTTGTCACATTTTTTTTTTTTAACTGAGGTTCGCTTGTTAATTTTCCTCTTCTTTTAAAAATATATTTAATCTGTCATTGCCATGTGTTTCAAGTGGCAGTGGGGGATGATGGTGTGGGACCCCGTAAGATGAATTTACATGGCCATCTTGACCACAGTGTAAGTGTTGTACATGGCCATCCTGTGTCATCCTTTCCTTCTGAAGTGGATTCTGCCTTCCCAGTTTTTATCAATGGAAGACTGGGGTCTTTGTTGTTTTAGGTGACTTGTCCAAGATTGCACATCTATCAAATGGTAGATAGAGACTTAACCTCTGGTCTCATTGTAGAACCCATTTTCTTAACTCAGTGCCATGCCACCTACCATGTAGGAGTCTCAATACTCTTCTGCTTTTAAAGCTGTATTCCACGGGCCATGTCTACCAATATGTATCTACTCTTGTATAGTTCATTCATTTATTACACACATTTATTGGATGCCAGCTACGTGTTTCAGGCACATTTCCAGGTGCTGGAGATATGGTGGTGGGCAAGTCAGACAGAACCCCCTGCCCTCATTGAGCATACATTACATTTCATACTAACGGAAGCATCCATGGGTAACAATGGACTTAGGCCAGAGCTCCAGTAATGACCTGAGTCACAGAAAATTCTGAATGGCCCTTTGTAGAAGGGATACTTTGGTGGCAGCCCTTGAGGTAGCTACCTACATAGGGGAAAAGGAGGGCTGGTGTGGAAATGTAAGGCACCTGGTGAATGGGCCTCAAGGTCAAATAACTTTGAGAACCTTCTATATTAGGTAGTTAAGAGGTTGTTTTAATGGCACATGGGATTTGTTTTAATCAGATGTGGTAAGACAGGCACACAGACATGACAATGGTTGCCATAAAGGAAGAAATATTTATTGTACTCACAGGAGTATGATAGAAACAGGAAGCATGGCCTGCCAGCAGGGCTATGAAGAGAGAACCAGAGAGCACACAGAGAGCAAGCAGAGAGAGGGGAACCGAGGGTGGGAGTCTTCATTGTGGCTTGTGAGGGAAGGAATGGGCAAGGCAAGGCAAGCAAGCTAAGCAGGTTTAGGATTGGATAGTTTGAATAATTTTGGCAGGCTCTGGGCTGTAGAGGGGGCCCCTAATGGTCTAGTACCTAGTCCCCAGGTGATTTGAGCAGGAGGATAGTGACCCAAGTCTTGAGAGCCCATAAAAGAAGGTGGTTGTGGGAATGGATTTTGGTTTGGTTGGTTTGCCCATCAAAGGCATGTTAGCAGGTACTGTGTGTATGACTTGGCTAACCCTGGAAGGGGCAGTCTCTCTGAGGTCAGCAAGGTCCCAGATGTTAGAGCATCAAGAATACAGAAAATGAGAGCATATAGTTAATACAGAGATGTTGTTTCAAGCTGTCTGCCATGTCCTATGCCATTTCCCTTTGGTACAGAAATGCAGTCATTTGGAGTTATTCATTTATGCTTAAGGAAATTCTAGAATTTGATAGCAAGGCATTTCCTTTCCCCCACCCCCTCACCCCAATTAAAATATACATTAACAGAAGAGGTTTAATTTCAAGGCTTACACATGTTCTGACCTCCGAATGCTACTCATTCATCTATTTTTCAAAGATCATAGAGTTAGACATCACAGATATACAGGACATTTGACTTCTAGATTCCTTAGTTTTAGATTTATCCAAATTACCCCGCCAGATTAAATAAGCCCTGTTTTTTCCTTCCTAGAGACCTGCACAGGTTCTTTATAGCTTCTTATAGTGCGGCCTGAGCTGGGCTAACATGAGCCCCTGCAGGGTCCCTGCATGTTTTTCTTCCACATGTTGTTGGGGGTGTTGTTCTGTGGAAGTGCTCTCTCATACACACACTGCTTTGCTTACTGCCCCTTTACCTCTTTTTGCATAGTTTTACTCCTGCCTCTTGGTTTATGCAATTCTTTTTTCGGGAACTGCCCTTTGCTCTCCTCATCCTCTGGCCCATACTTTCCAGCTCTGTTCAGACCCATTGATTTCTTCTGGCAACTCCAGCTAGAGGTGCCCATTTTTTTCTGTGAACTTGTATAATACACTCCCGTGTTACCATTTCATTATAGCTGGATGTTCATAGTTTTCCCTGAAGGCGGCTGTGCCTTAGCTTCCTAATGAGACTGTAAAGTTCCTGAGGCCAGCAACCATTACGTATAATTCTTTGTAGCACCCCCCCCCCCCGCCCCCGCTGTGAATTGCACCTGTTTATATTTATTGTGAGATTAAAGCCTCTTAAATTCTCATCTTATCTCCCATGGGGTTATTTGTTTTTTTTATGTTAACATTTTCCTTCCTCACCTAAAACTCTCTGGATAAAAGAAATAGGAAGAAGGTAGCTTTAGATCAGGCATTGGTCCTGCTGAGCTGTGTGGCCTTGAGGTGGGTACTCGCCCTTTCTTTACCTTGGCTTCCATGTCTGTAAGGTGAAGGAGTGGGACTGGATAGCCCTGAGGTCTCTTGAAGCTCTGCCAACCCATAATACTACAAATCAGGAAGTTCACAGGCAAGTCTTTTAGAATGAAATTTAATTTCATCCTTCTGTTTAGTTTTAAGTACTAAATCAACTTGACTCTGACTAGCCTTTGCAGATTTAAACATCTCAGTTGCTTTTTCTCTAGGGCAGCTCTGTTCAATAGAACTCTCTGGAATGATGGGAATGTTCTGTGTTGGTGCTATCTATCCAATTAGGTAACCACTAGCCACGTGGGCTGTTCAGTGCTTGAAATGTGGCTCTTGTGACTGAAGTTTTAATTTTAAATAATTTCCTTTGATTTAAATTTTAAAATTAAATAGCCTCATGTGCCTAGTAGCTACTCATTGGACAGAGAAGCTTGATAGTCTATCAGCAGAGCCTTGTTACCTTATTTCTCTTTGCTAAACAGTTGGTTAAATCCTCAGCATTTGTGTCCTCGTAGGGCAGGGGACTTAAGGTTTAGGGTTTTACTGACATGGTTTCCCTGGGCTTCTCAGGCTTTGTTACCAAAGTGCCCTTGGCTGGGGGGAAGCATGGTTCCAAAGTGGCCTACGCAAACATAAAATTGAAAAGCCACACACAAATTCATTCTATTCTTTTCATGCTTGTTTTAGGATGAAAATAATACTTTAAATAAGGGTCAAATTAAGTAGTACTTCATCTCCAGCACAGCTCCCATCTTCTCTGTACTCACTCGCCTCACCCCAAGATAAAGAAAACACTTGAGTGTCATTTCAGGGGGCGCCTGGGTGGCTCAGTCGTTAAGCGTCTGCCTTCGGCTCAGGTCATGATCCCAGGGTCCTGGGATCGAGCCCCGCATCGGGCTCCCTGCTCAGCGGAGAGCCTGCTTCTTCCTCTCCCACTCCCCCTGCTTGTGTTCCCTCTCTCACTGTGTCTTTCTCTGTCAAATAAATAAATAAAATCTTAAAAAAAAAAAAGTGTCATTTCAGGAAGATGTATTCTGTTTCTCCTCCTGCCTTGTTTCGGTGGGGGAGATTCAGGTCGGAGAGGCATGGGTGCTAGGGGCAAACCGTAGCAGGTGAGCCACCCAAAGAGTGCCGATGATCTGGGGGCTTCTTCAGGGGCACACAGAGGAAGGGGGATAGACTATGGTCACTAGTGTTTGTTTCTCCTTTACTATTGAAGATGAAGTTGGTTGTTTGAAATTTACTGTAGGCCTCCTACCTACCATCTCCCTTCCCTCTGTGTGGTGTGGAGGTAATGCTGGATTGGAGGCAGGACTCATGCATACAGAGTCTTGCTGGGTGTAGTTAGTTTGGGAGTCATAATGGACTGGCAGTGAATCCAGGGCTGTAGTGGAAGCTGTCTTACTTTAATGGAATTCAACACTGGTTCTCTTGTTCTTTATTGCTCCAAATGAGCTTATATAGATAGTGGGTTTAGCCTCTAATTCTTTTCCTCAAAATAGGGGGAAAAGATTTTTACTAGCTTTTCTGATAATAGTAACATAACTGGATCCAGTGCAGTGCCCAGAGTTGTGCAAAAGAAGGTAAAATGAATGGCTGGTTTTCACTCTCTGTACAGTTGCTTTGTATTTGCTGTCAGTAATTTGAGTTTTGATATTTTTTCCAATATAGATGGAAATTATAATTTTCACACTTAATAGCATCATCCTACCTCAGATATTAATAACAAAAACATTTCCTGAAGAAAAACTAGGATTATGAATATAATAGGATTACAAATAATTCTGAGATGTTTGTTTCCATTTCTCCCCCTCAACCTCCCCCCACCTCATTTTCCTTCCCCCACCTTCTTTCTTCTTCCTTTGGTGGAACTGCATATCTTTTATAACTCTTTGCCAATGAAAATGAATCCGAAGCTCCTGCAGGGGTTCAGTGGAAAAGCTTAGACTGAATCATAGACAGACCAGCACATTCAGGGCAGGTATCCAGCAGGATTAAGTCACAATCCTTTTGCTTTCTTTATATAACGGCTGACACCTTTTCTTACGAGCAAATACCACACAGCAAGACAGCAGAATTGTAGTTTTGCAATTAACTGGTTTCCACAGCCCCTGCTTTCCTTTGCTTTATTTGTTATGACTTATTTCAGACGGTCCAGTGTGCAAACATACTTCCACGCTACTCCTTCCTTCTCATGCTGAGTGAAGGACTTCCTTCCACAAACCTCTCATGTTGTTACTGCTTTTTATTCTTTTTTCCACAAGGACCACTTTACTGTTATTGAGTGGAGGAGGGACAAGAACAAATAAAATGAACAAGAAAAACAGATTCTTCTTAAATCCTTGGAATTTAAGTCCTTATTGAGGATTTCAAATATTTTGATACTTCCATGGATTTTTTTTTCTTTTAAAAGAATGATGCCAACTTTAAATGCAGCTCCTGGGTCACTGCAATAATTCTAAATGACTGATTGCAATTGGGGAAAAAAAAACAAACAACAAAACAAACCTAGTGTTAGTTCACATTCCATGGAGAACATTTTAAAAAGAACTGAGCCAGTAGAGACACCCATCTCCAATCCCCAAAACTGTCCTGAATTCCAATTGGTGAGCAAAATCAGTGCCACTGGTTGTCCTGACCAGAATGTTAGGTCACTTTTTTATGACATATTTTATTGCGTTATATGTATTTTAAATGATAAGAGAGGTATGTATGTAATTGTTCTGGCTTCATAGCATTAGTCATACTTGTTTTTATTAATGTTGAGCCCTTGATTGGGAACAACTCCAGATGATAGCAGTATTGTTATGGTATAGTGTGATCTGCTTCATGATAATCCTTGAGGCCCCTGTGCAGGGATCACAGTAGAGGCCCGGATGGCTAGTCGTGCGCTTTCTCATTTGTCTCACATGTTCCTTGCGGTGGTGAGTTAGCTCAGAAATCACTCCTCCATTCTGTGCCCTATAATGGATACTGGGAGAATAATAAAACATAGGCCCCAGGCCTTTCATTTCTATAGCCTGTGGTTATACTGCTGTCCACTTTGAATCATGAAATGTTTATGATCTCTGCAAATGGGAAGATGGAAACAAAATATAATCCCCAGTCCTTTCTGGGGATTCTTTGAATGCATTGTTTGTGGTTAAAATTTGATTATTTTATTACAGCATGTTAATAATTTGAATTAAACTACAAATGTCTGAGTTGAAAGGAGCCATTTTCAATGGATGTTTTAACTTGAAAATTTAATATTTAAGTCTACAGTTTTCTTTATGCCTTGAAACTTACAGGTGAGAAACTTGGGATTGACCCAACAGGATATACTGAATTACTCAATTCACCTTGGGGAAAGGGAAACCGGAGACATGTTTGTGGAAGTCTGAAATTACATTCTGGTGATTATCTGTTGCAGCCCAGATGCCCTGAGCTTCCTGGCATGCCAGCCCCTCTCACATAGTGTGCTGCTTGACTCGTTGGTAACTGACACCCTCAGAACAGGTCCACTGAAAGGCAGCACTAGCAGATACTTCCAAGAACCCTTTAAGGGGCAGATGGTAGAAATGGCATCAGGGCTAAATATGTGGAAAATTCACAATAGCATGTTGTATTTGTTGGTAGAAGAGCAGAAGATATGTAAAGAGTTTTTTTCTCTCCCTTTAAATTGATTTAAATTAGTGTGTTAACATGATTTGGATGAGTTGGTTTCTTTTTTATAAATTCAGGAGAGAGTTGTACAAACATATGCTGTAAATTTTCGATGGCTTGTTTTGTTTGAATGTGTAGTGTGGTGTCTGTTACAGAGTGACACCTAGTGTTTGATGTGCTTGTGACACTGGCCAGGTTGGAATGAGAGTCTGGCTTGAAGTCTGCATGCAGTGCACCAGCTGTTCTTGCAGACCTGGGCATTCGCTGAGTGAACTTGGCGGAGTGGCCAGTCTTGGGCCAATTGCAGGTCTGTGACACTTTCTTCTCCTTTTCTTTTTCTTTCTTTCTTTTTTTTTTTTTTAAGATTTTACTTACTTATTTGAGAGAGAGAAAGTGCATGAGGCAGATGGATAGACAAAAGGAGGGGGAGAGGCAGAGGGAGAAGCAGGCTCTCAGCCAAGCAGGGAGCCCCATGTGGTGCTTGATCCCAGGACCCTGGCATCATGACCTGAACTGAAGGCAGATGCTTAACTGACTGAGCCACCCAGGCACCCCTCTGCGACACTTTCTAATTGTGTTGAGGCAAGCATTTAAATCCTCTTAAGTTTCTGGGATGGTGGGAACCACAAGGTGGCATCTCACTGAGGATTGTTAATTCTCTACTTATTACTTACCTGGAAACTCTCTGGAAGTGATATTTTTGTTTTATTTTGTTACAAAATGGCACAGAAAAGACTGCTAACTGGTTGTGCTGGCGCCAAAATTGAAAAGACCTGAAAAATACAGTTTTTAGCCAGAAAATAGAAGCTTGTATGAAATGAAGGAAAGTATGGCATGTTTGCTTATGATTGAGATTTCCCATGTAAGATCCTTGTGTGAAAAGAAGACTCTTCTTGAATTTGTTTTAGTGAGTGCTTTATTCAGAGCAAAACCATATATTGAGGGTAGAATTATATGCTACTAATTCGAGGATTTGTGAAGGTCTCTGGATAGTTGCTCATTAAAAATAAAGTCTAGTGAAATTTGATTTTCGTTAAAAAGATATTAGACCTTTGCATGATCTCAAGCAAAGTGAAAAAATAACCTCTTACAGGGGCGCCTGGGTGGCTCAGTTGGTTAAGCGACTGCCTTTGGCTCAGGTCATGATCCTGGAGTCCTGGGATCGAGTCCCACATTGGGCTCCCTGCTCAGCGGGGGGTCTGCTTCTCCCTCTGACCCTCTTCCCTCTCATGCTGTCTGTCTCTCATTCTCTCTCTCAAATAAATAAATAAAATCTTAAAAAAAATAACCTTGGTGCCTACACTTCCATGTTTTCGAATATTGCATTTTTAATATAATGAAAATGGTTTCCTATTTGTATCTGTCTATTTTGATCGATATTGATAGTACTTTTCTCCACTCCATGGTTCTGTACATCTCATGCTGGTGCTCTTAAATAACCCTCTTTTTCCCCACTGTCTTAGCCTTTGTTCAGAGCTTCAGTCTTCCCTCCTACTGGAGTATCCTGATAACTAGTCTTTTGGTCTGTGATCTTCTGCCCCTTCTGTCTCCCTCACCCACCTGAATTGCTCTTTGTATAATGTAATTCTGATTCCCTTGGCCTTTAAGATGAAGACTGAACTCCCTGCCAAGATGTTCAAAGCCCTTCCTGATCTGGCCTTTGCCTGCGCTCCATCCCTTGTCACCCACCTTACTTTTGCTCTTACTGACAACAAAGCAGCAGGGTTTTTGGTTTTTGTTTTTTTCCTGCTACTTCTTAGTCTGCCTAAAATGTACTCCACTGCTTGGCTTACTCCTGTGTATTCTTCAGGATTCAGTTCAAAGGTGATCTCCCTTTGGAAGTGTGCCTTGTCTCTACTCACTTCCTTGTGCATGTACTGACATCTCTGATGTTCTTGCCTTTCCCCCTTAGGGCTATCATTTTTAGAGCAGGAACAGTGTCCTATGTCACTTTTATCTCCAATCCCTCACATGGTACCTGGCATAAAAGGGACACTTAAGAATACTTATTAATGAGTCAAATAAACAGTTGATTTAAAGGAAATTTGTTTTAATTACTTACACTACTACCAGTTCAAATCCCCATCTATAGCTTAGTGATTTGCAGCACTTAGAGATGCTTTTGTTGTTATGAAATTTGTTTTTCTTTTCTTTTATATTGATTTCTTCCTTAAATCACCTTCTATAAACTTTTTGAGTTTAAGCTTATTTTTGTTTATTTCATTCTGGTATTACAGAAAATTAAACTCTACAGATTTGCCTCTTTTTCAGCTTTGACCGATTTTTGTTCTATAGCATTCACATTGTTGATAATCTTTAGTCTGTAATTATGGGTGTTTTTTTTTTAACTTGATGGTTGCTCACAAGAACAAAATCTCTCAAGAACTTGCAAATTTTTTTAGTTTAAACTCTCAAAGGTGGACGTGCAGTGCATTGAGTTTACTTGTGACTTCTGCAGCTCCTACTTTGAGGGTTTATTCACATGGCTTAGAAAAATAACTTTTGGTAAATTTTCGTTAATGTTAGAATCTGTGAAGTGAAATTTTGTCTCTCTACATATATATTAAACCACTCTTAACTATATTCAAAGGTGTTGTATTGTACTCTATGGCCTCTTTTATCTGTCAAAGATAAAGTGTATTAAAATCTCCTATGATAAATGTTATTTCCCCTCAGTTACTGCATTTCTTTTATTTTCATGTACTTTTTTGTTTTATTTTCATGCTATGTTCTTGGTTGCCTAAAGGTTCATATTATCACTAAATTGTGGAATTACATTTTTAATCTATTTGAAATGATTCCCTTTGTCCCCCTTAAAGCCTTTTCACTTGATATTAATACTACTTTGCTGTGTGTTTGTGCCCATGCATGCCTGAAATGTCATTTTCTGTACTTTATTATTAAATCTTTCTGCCTTTGAAAGCCAGTTCTGACTGACTTGGTCTTTGGTAGAGGAATTTAACCTGTTTGTATTTATGATTTTTTGTGTGTGATAATCAACATTTTTGGTTTTTCTTCTACTTCTGTTTTTTGAGGGAGGGGTTACTTTCACTTTATGGAATATACTTTGTGATTTGGAAAAT
The DNA here is from genome assembly GCF_009762305.2 of Zalophus californianus. Lineage (NCBI taxonomy): Eukaryota > Metazoa > Chordata > Mammalia > Carnivora > Otariidae > Zalophus > Zalophus californianus. Next base: position 94,300,547 of record NC_045602.1, read on the forward strand.
ATACTTTCTATTTTCTATCCTTCCAATAATTATCTTTATTAGTATTTTTTAGAATGCAAATTTATTTATTTATTTTTAATTTAAATTCAATTAGCCAACATATAGCACATCATTAGTTTTTTATGTAGTGTTCAGTGATTCATTAGTTGTTTATAACACCCAGTGTTCATCACATCACGTGCCCTCTGTAATGCCCATCATTCAGTTACCCCATCCCCTCAGGCCCTCCCTTTCCACCACCCACAGTTTGTTTCCCAGAGTTAAGAGTCTCTCATGGTTTATCTCCTTCTCTGATTTCTTCCCATTCACTTTTCCCTCATTGCCCTATGATCATTTGTGCTATTAATAATTGTCTTTAAATTAGCAAAATACTTTTCAAAACTTTTTTCTTCTAATTAGGCATAGCAAGAGTAAAGCAGTACTTGATGATGGCCCCATGCTTTTACTTTAATCCCATATATTTTTTGTACTTCTCACTTCTCAGTTATTTTAAGTATTTTGTTTCCAGATTGTTTTATTATAATATTTTTAGAATGTTATTTCTCTTAGGTTAATAATTTTGAGGATTTACTCTAGTTTTCATAACCATATTAACTCCTATTATATAAATATAGCTCACTGTCACAGTGTTTATACCCCTGCACCTTTGTTTTTGAATTGTTTAATTAATCTTTGTGTTTGCTGGAATGTGAATTTGCTTAGTATGTTGAGGAAGGGAGATATGTGGCTGGTATACTTCCAGCTCTAGAATATCTTTCTTTTAGCTTCAAACATATAAATCTGGCTATATATTTTCTGAATCATAATCTTTTTTTTCATCAAAATTCTGAATTTTGTTTGCTTTTTAAAATAGCTATAGTTTACTGTAGCTATCTTTATCATGTACTGGATTCTTACATAAGCACCTGGTAGTTTGGGACTTCTGTTCTCCATATGGGTGGTATTCTGGTGCCCATTCTACTTGGCTTGGCCTACAGTGAGCCATTGACTACACAGTCTTCTGGAGCTTAATGTTGCAGAGAAAAACCAGACTGTCCTTGTGGCCTGGGTACTCACGGTGTTTTCTTTAAACCCAACTGCTGTGTTGTCAGAAGTTTTCTGACCTTTTATTACTAAAAAGTCAAGTAACTAAGACTTAATATTCTTTTAAACCAAACTCCCTATTTTTTCCATAGTCAGCATTTCCTTTACCTTGCACCCTGCGTCATGTGGCTAGTTTCAGGGAGAGTTGCACCCCGTGCTCCCTATTTCTGGACGTAACAAGTTTAGTTGGCCATTATTTTGGTAGATTACCTGACATGAGTTAGGATGTAATCTTGTCCTCATTCTTCATCGTCCTACCTTTTAAGTGGAATTGAAATTAAGTGTGAATCTACTTGGATATGTTGCAATCATCTGGTAATAATTTGGGAAAAAAATGTTTCCCACACAAATTAAACAAAGATCAGCAGTTTTAAAGTACACTATAGCATCTTGTATAAACTCGAGCTTACATTTCGCATTATTCCTGGTCATGCAGTAGGTTCTGAAGAAAAAAGAACTATGGATAATCAGTTAAAAGAATGACAGATTCCCTGATGTGCTGATCAGTAGTAATACCTAATTTTGATTTCAAGTGTGCTATAATGGATTACCATATAGATGCAGCTGAGCACTGAGCATTAAACAGAACCATGTGTTTTTCAGAAAAGTAATATTTATTCACACTGTGTGGCTTTCTTGAAATTTTTTTTTTATTTTACTCTCCAGTGAAACTACAAACAAGATGTCAATAGCTTATGTGGCATTCATAGTAGTGTAGCTTAGAATATCAGCTGCAGTAGATGCCATAATATATTTGCCTCAGCAAAGATAGGCTTCATCTGGGACTTTCTGAGGGACAGGCTTAGCATTTAGACACAGATGGTCGTGTGGGGCTTTATTTTTATTGACTTCAGAGACTTTAACGCATAAAAAAAGTGGTCCTTGCAATATTTGGGTACAAAAAGAAGCATCAGTGTGGGTGACGTTTCAACCTTTGAATTGTTGTGTAAGATTCTGTCCATTTGGGAATGTTTTTAGTAACTCAGACTTTGGGCATGGTGTTTCATATCCAAACCTTATTGAGTTTATTTTTGAGTGTCTTTAAAGTGCATCCATTTTATAGATCTGAAAACTTTTATCCAGAAGTGGTAATGATCATAGGCCCGATCTCTAAACAAGTTGGAGACTAGTAGTGGCGACAGACAGTATCTACGTGTCTAGATACACGTCATCTTGCTGTGTTTAGTTTTCTTTATATTAAAAAGACATTTTTCTCTATTGCACATTAAGAAAATAAACCCAAATCAAGGAGACATAAGTATTTTGGAAAGCTGAGAAGCATGATTCAGTGCCAAATTGGTTTCCTTACTAAAGTAAAGCTCTGGAGAACAGTGGGCATGCCAAGCATTCATCTAGTCCAATATAAGATCTATCCTGAATCTGTGGAGTAATTCTCTCAGCATCTTCTACACGATGTTTTAAAATCAAATGGCAGGATGGGATCAAAAGATGATCCTGGAATGCCCAGCTGGGGCGCCCAGTGCCCTTGGTGGAGAATGCATGAGAAAGTAGGATACTGAGTCACTGCCGTGCCATTCACTCAGGAAGACTGAACTGCAAGGAAGGAGGCAGAAAAAGGACCAGAAAGACTCAACAGGCCTAGGCTTTAGTCAACGTGAGACAGCAGCCCATTGACAAGAAATGATGCCAGCAGAGATGCTGTCCCTGGAGTAGGGTACGCTGCTCTTAGTACTTCAGCCTCTTAATATGATGAAAATATTCTAATTAATCATTGGAAGATTATTGTGACAGAGAGGTGTGTCTCCTCTTCTCATCCCCAGCCGGTGACTGAGCAAGGTGGTGGTATGAGAACCTAGCCATTTTCAGGCACGCCAGACCCTTCTAATGCGCCGTCTTTGCTCTGGAGCTTCTGCTAAGCTGACAGAGACTTTCAGCTCTCTATGGTGGTCTGAGGCTCCCTGCCCACTCCTACTTCCTCATTTCCCTTCCACAGAATTCCTTTCCAGTAAACCAGGGCACTCCTAACTCCACAGTGTCCATCCTCAGAGAACTCAGCCTGCAATGACCATTATTCATCTGTTATCAAACATACCGAACTAGCCTCTGTAATAAATTTTTCAGTGAAGGGAAGTATGAGTTAGAACCATAAGACTTAGATGTGAATGGAGGCCATCTTTCTCTCTTTAGTCTGGAAACTTCCTCGCCCATCTCCAGACCATGATTTTTCTGGGCTCTAGAGTTGCTTATTTGTCCGTGGCAGCCTGACTGCTGAGACCCTGGTCCTTCTTCTCAGGTCCAGAGTTGTTGATTTTCTCTTTGCTTGTGATGATTTCCCATAATCTATAGACAGCTCTCTGGGTCCTATACTCCTGTCTGTGTCCTCATCTGCAGCTCATGGGCATGCTGAGGTGTACGTTCTGTTGGTAGGACAGTGCTTGCATGGGTTCTTATTAAAATATTCCAGAGAGAACAGACTTAATTTTTCTTCTTCTGATTCCCTTTTACTGTAATGAAACTTAAAACATAACCTGGTTTTTACCCTTACTTCCTTCTGTATATTATTCATCTAATACACATGTTGGTGTATATTGCAAGGTGAAAACCTACTTGATTTTTTCCCTCAAAGAGCCATTTACTTGCCTCTGCACAGTTTATAGATTGATCAATCCTGCCTGGTGTTTGATGTCTGGCTGACAAAAGTTATGGGTTCTTCAGGCAACAGATAATGTTGAGTTCATTTGGGCACCTGGGTGGCTCAGTCATTAAGTGTCTGCCTTCGGCTCAGGTCATGATCCCAGGGTCCTGGGATCAAGCCCCGCATCGGGCTCCCTGCTTGGCGGGAAGCCTGCTTCTCCCTCTCCAACTCCCTCTGCTTGTGTTCCAGCTCTCGCTCTCTCTCTCTCTCTCTCTGTTAAATAAATAAATAAAATCTTTAAAAAAAAATGTTGCATTCACTTGATTCAGTACTGAAATCACTTTTCTTATATTTTCATTTGCATCAGTTTTCTTATATTTTCCAGCATATTTTAACTTTTTCTAAGTGTACATATAAATAGTCATAAGTATTTTTAATCTCCAAGACAAATAAATGTGCAAACACCTGGCACATTGAAAATTTTTTCTTTGACCTGTGCATACTTGTCTCCAGCTTCTGCTCTTCTTTCTTCATCCTATTTTTAAAAGATTTTATTTACTTAAAGAGAGAGAGCACAAGCAAGGGTAAGAGCAGAGGGAGAGGGAGAAGCAGACTCCCTGCTGAGCAGGGAGCCCGATGTTGGCTCGATCCCAGGACCCTGGGATCATGACCTGAACCGAAGGCAGATGCTTAACGGACTGAGCCACCCAGGTGCCCCTTCCTTCTTCATCCTTGTTGTCTTCGGAGAATTTCAACATACCAGTATCTCTAGGGTTTCATTTCATCTCCTTTTAAGCCGTCTCAGAGGGATCTTATACACACATTATCTTCAGCTGCTACTTGTGTTCTGTTACCATCTAAATCCTGCTTCTGCCCTCCAGGCCCCTATATATAATTGCCTAGAACATCTCCTCGAAGAAGTCTGTTGACACCTCCAATTCCAGGATGTCCAGAACCAAACTTGACATGCTTCAGTTCTGGGATTCCTTCTGGATTTGATATCTTAGATAGAAGTATTGCCATCTGCTGAGCCACTGGGGAGTCATTCTTGAGTCCTCCATTCACCACAACTACTCTGACCACCGTCTTGACAGTTTTACCTCCTAGATACCACCATTATATGCTTCTCTTTATCTTGCTGACCTTTGTCCAGGCCACTTCGTTCCTCTGATGTGCTACCATTGCCTCTTCATTGATATCTCTGCCTCTCTTCTCAGCCATCTTAAATTCCACTCCAGCTGGAACCTGTTCAGTGACTGCACAGTGCGCTCCACTTGTAATACTCAAAACAGTTCTACAAGTAAAAAGCATGCATAATTCTTCTACTGAGTATTTATTTGAGCACATGCTGTGTGCCAGCCGTGCTCTTGGTTCTGGGGATGCTTCAGAGAAAAGACAGAGGTGTTCTTGTTCTTGTGGGGCTTACACTCTGGGGGAGGGAATACTGCCTTCAAATGAGTGAACGTGAAGATCACTTCAGCTAGGGGTGAGGGCTAGGAAGATGACAGAACAGGTGGTAGAGAAAGCATCAGAGCAGTGGTGAGGTGGCACCCAGAAAGAAAGAAGGTGCAGAAGGGCCTCTGTGGGGAGGTGGTGCTTGCAGTGAGAGGGATGGTGAGGTGGCGCCATCGGCACAAGGCTGTGGGTGGAAAAGCATCTGGGCAGAGCAAGGAATCGGTGTCATTTAAAGTCACCTGCGTCTGACATTAGGAGAAGGAAGGGAAAAATGAAGCGGGGGAAATCGGAAGGGGAGATGAACCATGAGAGACTATGGACTCTGAGAAACAAACTGAGGGTTCTAGAGGGGAGGGAGGTGGGGGGATGGGTTAGCCTGGTGATGGGTATTAAAGAAGGCACGTACTGCTTGGAGTACTGGATGTTATGCACAAACAATGAATCATGGATCACTACATCAAAACTAATAATGTACTGTATGGTGACTAACATAATAAAATAAAATTAAAAATAAATAAATAAATAAATCTTTAAAAAAAATAAAGTCACCTGTGTCTGATGGAAATTTACCTGTCGTGCCTTTTCTCAGTAGATGTTCTTACATGTTCATTGTTGTCAAATGAGAACAAATGAAATAATACAGGTATATGTCACTGACCCTGGGGAAAGTTAAGACAAGAAAATGAAAACAAAACCTCAGGCTGGCTCAAATGGAGGAGGCAGTTGATTAGCTGCCTGGAAATATACCAGGGGATCTGGATATACATTTTTTACCTTCATCTTTCAAAATGTTAGAATATTAGCCTAGATTAACCTAGAATGAGGATTTTTCATGGTAAAATAGTGATGTGTTATCAATATCAAAAAATATATTTTGATAAGTTTTTGGATTTCTACATTTCTTAAAAAGGTGGTTGCAGATAAAATACAAAGAATCTTATGACCCAAGAGTATACTTGCCAAAACTTATTTTAAAGTGGTAAAAAAGGAAAAAGGTCATTTGGGTTTTTTTTTTTTAAAGCTGCTTTTATTAGCCAAATACTCTTGTATATCATACATTCATTCCTTATTGTATCTTCCAATGTGTGGGGGTGAAGAAGGCGGAATTCTGAACTGCAATCCTAAACTTATTTTTAGCTATTAATTTCAAGAAATTCTTGGCAGCAATTTCATTTTGTTATTCCACCGTATGTTCATGGTCTTATCCTCCTTGTTGTTCATCTTTCTTCCTGACTCTGGTCCTTGTCCAGAGACTAATAATGATGATAATGGAAAGGGGAAGTGGAAGATGAAAAAGCAGAAACCTGGGGAATCTGGCATTTGAGAAATTATTCTTTTAATATAAACTTAAGCAATGACTATGATTTAATTAAGATAAAATGATCATTTTAGGGTTTTTTTCCCTCTTCTCAGGGGAGGAAGGTTGCTTGGGGCAAGTAAAAGACACTGTCCCATGGGCTACAGGATCAGGTGCACTATTTACGTTATTGGAAATAGATTTTCTTTTCTGATACACACACACACACACACACACACACACACACACACACACACACACAGTACTATCATGAAATGTGTAGTTTATTTTCTCTTTATATCTTAACAATTTTTAAATTTGTTTTATAGAAAATACTGCAATTTCTACCTGAACGAATTTTCTTTCGATGGCATTACCAGAGTATAGGTAAGAACAATTTAAAGATTTCTAAAGTGATACAGATTTTTTCCAGTTGAATTTTCAGTAATATTTTATATAATTAGCACCATCAAGATTAGGTTATAGCAAGGAATGGTAACAAGGGTATTCTGGTTAAAAGTAAGACAAGTCCAACCTGCACTTTGGAGGAAAATAGAATATCTATCCCTACGTCATAAGTGCTCCTTAAAAAAGATGGTTCATTGACCAGCAGCATCAGCCTCACCTGAGAGCTTGTTAGAAAATGTAAAATGTCAGGCCCCAGCCAGACCTACCAAATCACAGTCTGCATTTCTAACAAGAGCTCCAGGGGATTCCTGTGCACAAAATTGAGAAACATTTGATCCAGAGTATTTTTAAGTAACTTTTCATTTTTTTCTTAGAAAAATATCTTGTTCTTCAAGACTTTATCATTGATGCAGAGATACTCTGTTTGAATGCTTTAGGGTGTGGCAGCAGGAGGGAACTTGAAATATAGCCAAGTTACCACTGCTGTGCTTTCTGTGCAGCTCTTGACATCGAGCAGTGTTTCCTCTCAATTTAATATTCATGGCACAACTGGTGTAATTTGTGCTATTGACTGTGAATCCTACTTTCTTTTTAAAGAGTGTCTGGTTTGGTCTTTCTGCCTTTGAAGACTGACAGTTCCCCCTTTTTTCCTCCTTGACAGATGATCATATTTGAGGAGAACATAACCTCATAATGGCGTCTTTACTCTCTGATCATTCATTCAAATATCTATTGAGGGAGAAACAAAAGTTCTGGGGTAGAAATGAAGAATATCTCACCATGCTTGTATTATATAAGCTGATTGCCAGGGTGAGGGATAGGTGAGAAAAAAAAATAATTACAGTATAATTGTTGCTACGAAAAGTGTAATGGTAGCAAAGAAAGTCGAACAATTCTATTCAGAGGACTTGAGGAAGGCTTCAAGAGAGGTAATCACTACCTGAGCCTTGAAATACAAGTGTGGAAAGGGTTTCCTAGATGAGAGATCAATCTGTGAAAGACATGGGACCTGAAAGAACATGGCACTTTCGGTGGATATTTCAAAATTCAGAATCCCAAATTTAATTTAGTACTATTTATGTGAAAAAATATAACTGATACTTATATAAACTGAACTGTTTAGTGAAATATATATAATAAATACATCTCCCGAACTGAATGATTAAATCATTACTTGAAGGTAGAAGCCTTGGTCTTTAAATCTTTCAAATACACAAAGAAGATTTTCCTTTAAATTATAGTGTTATTGATAGCATTTCTGTTCATTGATACTTCAACATTGTGTATTTAAAGTAAAAATTTAAAAATCAAATGGTAAGTATAATCTGAAGAGGAATTGTAGGGATTTGTAACGCTCCATGGTGTAGCAGGAATGGATGAAAATGAGAAATAACTGCATGCAGAATTTTTTATTTGTGCTAGGTATAATCCATCCATTCTGTTTTGTCATATGTATGAAAAGGATACTCATTTTCTACAGAGAGTACTTTAAAATGTCTGAAGATTAATAGGCCCCCCTCATCCTGAATAAACTTACTAGAACTGGGTGTAGAAATTCATTTACTATTTGTGTTGTGAAACTTTATGCATCTCGGAGGTGGTGTATGGTATTACCTTAATTCTGGCTACTATTACCACATGGACTGGTTAAGATTGCAGGTACAAGTAGCTTTTTACCCAGTTTAATAGTGTCTGACCAAGAATAGTGACTCTTGGATTGGGATTGCAGAGTACTAGTCCCCTGAGCCAGCATAAGAGCAGGTGCTGTTTATCTAGTTTAGTGTGTAGAATAAGCTAGTTTATCTCGTGTATAGAATAAACTGGCTGTAAAACACGGCCAGTATGAGTCATGTTTCAGAATGTTGAAGTATGAGCATTTGCATATAAAATCATCCTTATTTTGATGCTTATATGCTTAATACTTGAATTAAACAGGCTCTTTTCAGATAAATGTATTTTTGCATGATTTATCAAACTGGGTAGAAGTTGGTGATTAGGCAGGTCCACATACCTTTTATGATGATCTTCAGGCTAAATGTACTTTGGAATCAAAATTTTTCAGATTTTAGAATGGCAATGTGGTGTATTGATGTTCAGCAAACATTAACACAATGTTGATATCTATATGTAACACCCCAGGGGACTGGACAGTACCTTGTAACCAAGAGAATTCTTATTTCTGCAGCCTAAGATATGAAGTAGCCTCAGGTTAGTCGGGTGTTGCCACCACATGAGTTCAGATTCAGGTCAGGTCCTGTCCACTGTAAATTCCACACAAAAAGCTTTAATTTTCATAGATTCTTAGATTTTGAAATTTCCAGTAGGGGATTGTGGATTAGCCATTCTACACATTTTCTTGACCTCACTCTCTTCCATTCTTCCCAGTTTATTTGGATTTGTTAAAACGGCCACCATATGTCACTCAAGGTCTTGACCAAATTAGTTATAAAAACTAAGAAACTATAAGGAAACACCAGATTTTAAAGGGAAAGGAATGTGCCTTAAATATTTCCATAGCGTCAGCATCTTCTTGACTTCTGTGAAACCTGTTGAGGCTAGGGCAGGAAGCTTTTCACTAGTCAGTTCCAGACATTCTAGGTATCTAATATTCCTTATTTTAGATCTTTTATATTCTAGATATCTAATATTTCTTACCTAATATGAAGAACACTACTGTATAAACTTCTTAATTAAATGTTACTGTGGCCAATAGTGGCCAAGATACTCTGGAATACTGGTTTAGAACCTTGAAGCTGGGTTTACATACCACTGATTCGGTATACTTCCTGCCCCACACTACAAATAATGTCCCTAAGTATAGAAACCTAAAATAAGAGCAATTCCTATATTCTGCAAGTCTTAAAAGTTCTCAGACCTACTGGATAGCTAGGTTTTATACAGAGAAAGAAGTCAATTTGAAACATCAGCTGCCACAATGTTTGAAGTGAGTTTCTTATCCTGCCATCTTGTTTTGTCAGTAGCAAAGAGAGAGGTTCTGTTTCTCTCTAAACTGTTTTTAGAGGGAGAAAATAGTCTGTAAGTTTTTCTATGCTTAAGGATTTATATAAGCCATTGAATGAGGAAGCCTGTTTGGACTCTAAGTGTTGTAATGTGAAATGAACAGTGTTCATTATTCCAGGCATCTGGAGATACTGCTTCAAGTGAGGTTTAGAGAGTAAGAAGATTAGGGAAGTGGCTGACAGAACACTCACCAACTGTGATGTCTGCCAACCTGCTACTCAACGGTTTGTAAATTCCGTGACTAATTACGAATGAGAAGATTTTCCTAAAGCCAATTTTAGGCCAATACATCATGGTGGACAAGGGTGGGCACTTGAAGCCTTACCTCTGTAATAATGAGAGCTGACAGGATGTGAGGAGATGATAAAAATGGCACATCAGTAAACCAAGGGTATTTGGTGCAGGGGCAGGCTGTGGCCCCCTTTCATGTGCCCATGCATCATCAGTATAGAATTCAAGTTATATGTGTTTGCTTTGGAAGGTTTACTGCTCATGAGCTTCAAGGAAGCAGATTTCTTGTCCCATTCAGTGTACAGTGCTATGCCTGTTTGCAATAAATGTTTGCTGTGGGTGGAAGGATTTATTTTGTACTAGAGATGTTTTATATCAAAAATCTTCAAAATAAATAGCCCTTGGGTTTAAAGGATTGGGCTCAAAGGGAAAATTCACACAGTACCTTATATGTTTTTTTTTAATTTAATTTAATTTAATTATGTTATGTTTGTCACCATACAATACATCATTAGTTTTTGATGTAATGTTCCATGATTCATTGTTTTTGTATAACACCCAGTGCTCCATGCAATATGTGCCCTCCTTAATACCCATCACCAGGCTAACCCATTCCCCCCTAAGTTTGTTTTTCAGAGTCCATCATCTCTCATGGTTCATCTCTCCCTCCGATTCCCCCACTTCATTTTTCCCTTCCTTCTCCTAGTGCCCTCCATGCTGTTCCTTATGTTCCACAAATAAGTGAAACCATATGATAATTGACTTTCTCTGCTGGACTTATTCACTTAGCATAATCTCCTCCAGTCCCATCCATGTTGATGTAAAATTAGGTATTCATCCTTTTGATGGCTGAGTAATATTCCAAAAGCCAAAAACCAAATAATCAAGTCAAAAATTAGGCAGAAGACATGAACAGACATGAACAGACACTTCTTCAAAGAAGACATACAAATGGCTAACAGACATATGAAAAAATGTTCATCATCATTAGCCATCAGGAAAATCCAAATCAAAACCACATTGAGATACCACCTTACACCAGTTAGAATGGCAAAAATTGACAGGGCAAGAAACAATGAATGTTGGAGAGGTTGTGGAGAAAGGGGAACCCTCTTATACTGTTGGTGGGAATGCAAGTTGGTACAGCCACTTTGGAAAACAGTGTGGAGGTTTCTCAAAAATTTAAAAATAGAGCTACCCTCTGACCCGGCAATTGCACTCCTGGGTATTTACCCCAAAGACACAGATGTAGTGAAAAGAAGGGCCATATGCACCCCAATGTTCATAGCAGCAATGTCCGCAATAGCCAAACTGTGGAAAGAACAGTTCAATGGCCCTTCAACAGACCAGTGGATAAAGAAGATGTGGTTCATATGTGTTTTTTATAGGAGTCATTATTAATCTTTGCTCAACCAGGTTCTTCTTATACAGAATATAAAAACCAATGCATAATTAAACTGCAGATTTGTTTATGACTTTTTAAGAGTATCCTTTGCTTTATGCCTTGGGCTACCCAGTGGCCTGACAGTGCTTGGGCTGTGAACACAACCTCTGAGCAGCCTTATTTCTCAAAGTTTCTACAGCTCACTGGGCTCTAACTACTGCTTGGGACCCTGAGCCCGACAGCCCTCCCTGGGTTCCTCGTAGTCAGGACACACCACAGCCCCCTCTTCCTGAGGGAACAGGGTCTCCTGTGCACTTTACACTAGGGCTCCCTCAGAGATGCATTGCAGCCAGGCTGAACTGCCTTCATGTCACCAGGTGATGGCTGAGCCTGATGCCCCTTGGACCCACTTGGTGTCTTCCCAGGGTCCTCTCTGGGGTGCTTTTGTCATCGTTGCCTGCATTTCTTGCCCTCCTTCCCAGTTTGTACTCGACCCTCTGGAAATCCTCTCACTGGGTTAAGCGACAGCCCTAGAGCCTCACCCTCTTGGTTTCACCTCCTCGGCTCTCTGAAACCTGGCTTTTCTCAAATCAGGCTTCTTTGTCTCCCTCAGGCCTGTGGGAGTGAGATCATGGTCTTTCTTCTCCAAGGTCCATTCCAGACCTCATCCACCACCCCCTCTGTGGAAACCTCTCCCTTGACTAGGCCTTGTCTGTCCTTGTTGCTGCCATATCTTCTGATCTGCCTACTTGCCTTTTTTTTAATGGCTTAGCTGTCTCCGAGTCCTTTCCCTTCTTATCAAGTTACCCATCAGCTCCTTGACCCCTCACCCTCCATGGTTTCCTGGTTTTCTTCTGCACTCTTGTCATCATACAGACCTGTATCTGAGCACAACCTCTGTCCTCCTGATCTTTCACTTAGTCACTTCTAGACCACCTGCTCTGTTTTTTCCTTTTCAAAAAAACAGCTCTTTTGGGGGAGTATAATTGACATACAATAAACAATATGTATAGATAATGTTAATTTTGAGAAGTTTTGACATAGGTGTATACCTGTGAAATCATTATAACAATCGAGATAATGAACATAGCCATCATTCCCAATGGTTTTCTCATGCTCTTTTCCCACCCTCCTGCCCAGTCCTCCAGGTCACCACTGATCTGCTTTTTGTCATTATAGATTAATTTGATTTTCTAGAATCTTATAGAAATAGAATCATGCAGTATATACTCTTCTTTGTTTGGCTTCTTTCACTCAATATAATTATTTTGATATTCTGTGTTGGTGCATATATTAATGGTTCATTTCTCAGTAGTATAGTATTCCATTGTATAGATATACCATGGTTTGTTTATCCACTCACTTGTTGATGGGCATTTGGGCTGCTTCTAGTATTTGGATATAAACAAAGCTACTGTAAACATTTGTGTACAAGTCTCTAAGTCCACATGTGCTTTCCTGTCTCTTGAGAATGGAATGGCTGAATCGTATAAAGTTATATGTTTGACTGCCAGAGTGCTTCCCATAATGGTTGACATTCTCACCAGCAGTATGACAGTTGTAGTTACTTTACATTCTCATTGACATTTAATATGATCAGTCTTTTTATTTTAGTGGTAGTGGTATCTTATTGTGGTTTTAATTTGCATTTCTCTAATGACTAGTGATCTGGAGCATCTTTCATGTGCGATTTGCCATCTGTATATCTTTGGCAGTCTGTATGTTTGAATCGATTGACCTTTTTTTAAATTTTTTATTGTTATGTTAATCACCATACATTACATCATTAGTTTTTGATGTAGTGTTCCATGATTCATTGTTTGTGCATAACACCCAGTGCTCCACGCAGAATGTGCCCTCTTTAATACCCACCACCAGGCTAACCCATCCCCCCACACCCCTCCCCTATAGAACCCTCAGTTTGTTTTTCAGAGTCCATCGTCTCTCATGGTTCGTCTCCCCCTCTGACTTACTCCCCTTCATTCTTCCCCTCCTGCTATCTTCTTCTTTTTTTTTCTTAACATATATTGCATTATTTGTTTCAGAAATCCAGATCTGTGATTCAACAATCTTGTACAATTCACAGCACTCACCATAGCACATACCCTCCCCAATGTCTATCACCCAGCCACCCCATCCCTCCCACCCCCCACCACTCCAGCAACACTCAGTTTGTTTTCTCAGATTAAGAATTCCTCCTATCAGTGAGGTCATATGATACAAGTCTTTCTCTGATTGACTTATTTCACTCAGCATTATACCCTCCAGTTCCATCCACGTCGTTGCAAATGGCAAGATCTCATTCCTTTTGATGGCTGCATAATATTCCATCGTGTATATATACCTCATCTTCTTTATCCATTCATCTGTTGATGGACATCTTGGCTCTTTCCACAGTTTGTCTATTGTGGACATTGCTGCTATAAACATTGGGGTGCACATACCCCTTCGGATCCCTACATTTGTATCTTTGGGGTAAATACCCAGTAGTGCAATTGCTGGATTGTATGGTAGCTCTATTTCCAACAGTTTGAGGAACCTCCATACTGTTTTCCAGAGGGGTTGCACCAGCTTGCATTCCCACCAACAGTGTAGGAGCGTTCCCCTTTCTCCGCATCCCCGCCAACATCTGTCGTTTCCTGACTTGTTAATTTTAGCCATTCTGACTGGTGTGAGGTGGTATCTCATTGAGGTTTTGATTTGGATTTCCCTGATGCCAAGCGATGTTGAGCACTTTTTCATGTATCTGTTGGCCATTTGCATGTCTTCTTTGGAAAAATGTCTGTTCATGTTTTCTGCCCATTTCTTGATTGGATTATTTATTCTTTGGGTGTTGAGTTTGATAAGTTCCTTATACATTTTGGATACTAGCCCTTTATCTGATCTGTCATTTGCAAATATTTTCTCCCATTCTGTCGGTTGTCTTTTGGTTTTGTGGACTGTTTCTTTTGCTGTGCAAAAGCTTTTTATCTTGATGAAATCCCAAATAGTTCATTTTTGCCCTTGCTTCCCTTGCCTTTGGCGATGTTTCTAGGAAGAAGTTGCTGCGGCCAAGGTCGAAGAGGTTGCTACCTGTGTTCTCCTTTAGGATTTTGATGGACTCCTGTCTCACGTTTAGGTCTTTCAACCATTTGGAGTCTATTTTTGTGTGTGGTGTAAGGAAATGGTCCAGTTTCATCCTTCTGCATGTGGCTGTCCAATTTTCCCAACACCATTTGTTGAAGAGACTGTCTTCTCCATTGGACATTCTTTCCTTCTTTGTCAAAGATGAGTTGACCATAGAGTTGAGGGTCCATTTCTGGGCTCTCTGTTCTGTTCCATTGATCTATGTGTCTGTTTTTGTGCCAGTACCATACTGTCTTGATGATGACAGCTTTGTAATAGAGCTGGAAGTCTGGAATTGTGATGCCGCCAGCTTTGCTTTTCTTTTTCAACATTCCTCTGGCTATTCGGGGTCTTTTCTGGTTCCATACAAATTTTAGGATGATTTGTTCCATTTCTTTGAAAAAAGTGGATGGTATTTTGATGGGGATTGCATTGAATGTGTAGATTGCTCTAGGTAGCATTGACATCTTCACAATGTTTGTTCTTCCAATCCATGAGCATGGAACGTTTTTCCAGTTCTTTGTGTCTTCTTCAATTTCTTTCATGAGTATTTTATAGTTTTCTGAGTACAGATCCTTTGCCTCTTTGGTTAGATGTATTCCTAGGTATCTAATGGTTTTGGGTGCAATTGTAAATGGGATAGACTCCTTGATTTGTCTCTCTTCAGTCTAGTTGTCAGTGTATAGGAATGCCACTGATTTCTGTGCATTGATTTTATATCCTGCTACTTTACTGAATTCCTGTATGAGTTCTAGCAGTTTTGGGGTGGAGTCTTTTGGGTTTTCCACATAAAGTATCATATCATCTGCAAAGAGTGGGAGTTTGACTTCCTCTTTGCTGATTTGGATGCCTTTGATTTCTTTTTGTTGTCTGATTGCTGTGGCTAGGACTTCTAATACTATGTTGAATGGCAGTGGTGATAGTGGACATCCCCGCCACGTTCCTGACCTTAGGGGAAAAGCTCTCAGCTTTTCCCCATTGAGAATGATATTCACTGTAAGTTTTTCATAGATGGCTTTTATGATATTGAGGTATGTACCCTCCATCCCTACACTCTGAAGAGTTTTGATCAAGAAAGGATGCTGTACTTTGTCAAATGCTTTTTCTGCATCTATTGAGAGGATCATATGATTCTTGTTCTTTCTTTTGTTAATATATTGTATCACGTTGATTGATTTGTGGATGTTGAACCAGCCTTGCAGCCCAGGGATAAATCCCACTTGGTCATGGTGAATAATCCTTTTAATGTACTGTTGGATCCTATTGGCATCCATGTTCATCAAGGATATTGGTCTGTAATTCTCCTTTTTGATGGGGTCTTTGTCTGGTTTTGGGATCAGGTGGGCTGATGGTGGGCTGTAATGGTGGGCTCATAAAATGAGTTTGGAAGTTTTCCTTCCATTTTTATTTTTTGGAACAGTTTCAGGAGAATAGGTATTAATTCTTCTTGAAATGTTTGGTAGAATTCCCCGGGGAAGCCATCTGGCCCTGGGCTTTTGTTTGTTGGGACATTTTTGATGACTGCTTCAGTTTCCTTTGTGGTTACAGGTCTGTTCAGGTTTTCTATTTCTTCCTGGTTCAATTTGGTAGTTGATACATCTCTAGGAATGCACCCATTTCTTCCAGATTATCTAATTTGCTGGCATAGAGTTGCTCATAATATGTTCTTATAATTGTTTGTATTTCCTTGGTTTGGTTGTGATCTCTCCTCTTTCATTCATGATTTTGTTGATTTGGGTCCTTTCTCTTTTCTTTTTGATAAGTCTGGCCAGGGGTTTATTAATCTTGTTCATTCTTTCAAAGAACCAGCTCCTAGTTTCGTTGATCTGTTCTACTGTTCTTTTGGTTTCTATTTCATGGATTTCTGCTCTGATCTTTATGATTTCTCTTCTCCTGCTGGGTTTAGGCTTTATTTGCTGTTTTTTCTCCAGCTCCTTTAGGTGTAGGGTTAGGTTGTGTATTTGAGACCTTGCTTGTTTCTTGAGAAAGGCTTGTATTGCTATATACTTTCCTCTTAGGACTGCCTTTGCTGTATCCCAAAGATTTTGAACAGTTGTGTTTTCATTTTCATTGGTTTCCATGAATTTTTTTAATTCTTCTTTAATTTCCTGGTTGACCCGTTCATTCTTCAGTAGGATGCTCTTTAGCCTCCACGTATTTGAGTTCTTTCCGACGTTCCTCTTGTGATTGAGTTCTAGTTTCAAAGCATTGTGGTCTGAAAATATGCAGGGAATAATCCCAATCTTTTGGTACCGGTTGAGACCTGATTTGTGACCTAGGATGTGTTCAATTCTGGAGACTGTTCCATGGGCACTAGAGAAGAATGTGTATTCTGTTGCTTTGGGATGGAATGTTCTGAATATATCTGGGAAGTCCATCTGGTCCAGTGTGTCATTTAAAGTCTTTATTTCCTTGTTGATCTTTTGCTTAGATGATCTGTCCATTTCAGTGAGAGGAGTGTTAAAGTCCCCCACTATTATTGTATTGTTGTCAATGTGTTTCTTTGCTTTTGTTATTAATTGCCTTATAAAATTGGGTGCTCCCATGTTAGGGGCATAGATATTTACAATTGTTAGATCTTCTTGTTGGATAGACCCTTTAAGTAGGATAGAGTGTCCTTCCTCATCTCTTATTACAGTCTTTGTTTTAAAATCTAATTTGTCTGATAGAAGGATTGCCACCCCAGCTTTCTTTTGGTGTCCATTAGCATGGTAAATGGTTTTCCACCCCCTCACTTTCAACGTGGGGTGTCTGGGTCTGAAATGAGTCTCCTGCAGACAGCATATCGATGGGTCTTGTTTTTTAATCCAATCTGATAGGCTGTGTCTTTTGATTGGGACATTTAGCCCATTTACATTCAGGGTAACTATTGAAAGATAGGAATTTAGTGCCATTGTTTTGCCTGTAGGTGACTGTTACTGTGTATTGTCTGTGTTCCTTTCTGATCTATGCCGCTTTTAGGCTCTCTCTTTGCTTAGAGGACCCCTTTCAGTATTTGTTGGAGGGCTGGTTTCGTGTTTGCAAATTCCTTTAGTTTTTGTTTGTCCTGGAGGCTTTTTATCTCTCCTTCTATTTTCAATGACAGCCTAGCTGGATATAGTATTCTTGGCTGCATATTTTTCCCATTTGGTGCTCTGAAGATATCATGCCAATCCTTTCTGGCCTGCCAGGTCTCTGTGGATAGGTCTGTTGCCAATCTAATTTTTCTACTATTGTAGATTACATATCTCTTCTCCCGAGCTGCTGTCAGGATTTTCTCTTTGTGTCTGAGACTCGTAAGTTTTACTATTAGATGTCAGGGTGTTGACCTATTTTTATTGATTTTGAGAGGGGTTCTCTGTGCCTCCTGGATTTTGATGCCTGTTTCCTTCCTCACATTAGGGAAGTTCTCTGCTATTATTTGCTCCAGTATACCTTCTGCCCCTCTCTCTCTTTCTTCTTCTTCTGGGATCCCAATTATTCTAATGTTGTTTCTTCTTATCGTATCGCTTATCTCTCAAATTCTGCCCTCGTGATCCTGTAGTTCTTTATCTCTCTTTTCCTCAGCCTCTTTATTTTCCATTATTTGGTCTTCTATATCCCTGATTCTTTCTTCTGCCTCATTTATCCTAGCAGTTAGTGCCCCCATTTTTTTTTAATTTTTTATTTTTATGTTAATCACCATATATTACATCATTAGTTTTTGGTGCAGTGTTCCATGATTCATTGCTTGTTCATAACACCTAGTGCTCCATGCAGAACGTGCCCTCCTCAATACCCATCACCAGGCTAACCCATCCCCCTACCCCCCTCCCCTCTAGAACCCTCAGTTTGTTTTTCAGAGTCCATCATCTCTCATGGTTCGTCTCCCCCTCTGACATACTCCCCTTTTCTTCCTCTCCTGTTATCTTCTTCTTTTTCTTTTTTCTTAAAATATGGTGCGTTATTTGTTTCAGAAGTACAGATCTGTGATTCAACAGTCTTGCAAAATTCACAGCGCTCACCGTAGCACATACCCTCCCCAATGTCTATCACCCAGCCACCCCAACCCTCCCACCCCCAACCACTCCAGTAACACTCAGTTTGTTTCCTGAGATTAAGAATTCCTCATATCAGTGAGGTCATGTGATACATGTCTTTCTCTGATTGACTTATTTCACTCAGCATAACACCCTCCAGTTCCATCCACGTCGTTGCAAATAGTGCCCCCATTTTTGATTGCACCTCATTAATAGCCTTTTTGATTTCGACCTGGTTAGATTTTAGTTCTTTTATTTCTCCAGAAAGGGTGTCTCTAATAACTTCCACGCTTTTTTAAGCCCAGCTAGTATCTTTAAACGCATGATTCTGAACTCTAGGTCCGACATCGTACTAATGTCCGTATTGAGTAGGTCCCTGGCAGACGGTACTACCTCTTGTTCTTTTTGCTGAGGTGATTTTTTTCATCTTGTTATTTTGTCTATAGGAGAGTAGATGAATGAGAGAACACAATGCTAGCAGGTTTACAACGTCCCCAGTAAATATACTCTATACAAATCAGAAAAGACCTGAAACCAGGAGAAAAGAAAAGGAAAGAAAGAAAAAAGAAAGAGAAAAGAAAAAAAGATTAAAAACAAACAAAAACAGAACAAAAAAAAACCAGAATATGATCAAATATGATCAGACTAGTGTATAGATCAGTGCCACACAGTAGATTTTGGGCGTATTTTGGTCTGTTAAAAGAAAGTGCTTCCTAAAATTTTAAAGGGAGAAAGACATATATGTACAAAATAAGGGTTGTTATAATGAAGGGGTGGAAGATGACTGTAAAGATGAAAAGTATAAAAGATTTTATAAGAGGAATTTATAATATAAGTTGTTTGAAAAAAGAAAGAAGATTAAAAAAAGAAGAAAAAAAAAGGAGAGAATGTGATCAGGCAGGAGACTAGAACAAAGCCATACACTAGTGATTTAGGGTATATTTTGATCTATTAGAAGAACTGTATCTCAAAATTTTAAAGAGAGAACAACTTATATTTATGCCAAAATAAGGGTAACTACTATGAAGCGATAAAATATGACTCTAAAAATGAAAAGTAATTTTTTTTAAAAAAGGGATTGATAAGGTGTTGGTTGGAAAACGGAAAAAGAAAAATTCAAAAAAAAAAGTTAAAAAAATTAACTTTGAAAAACTAATGAATCATGATAAAGAAGCCATGAATTCTATGTGCAGTATTCCCCTACCGCTGGAGTTCTCCCGTTCTTCTTGATCGGTAAACTTGGTCTTGGCTTGCTGGCCGTTCATGCTGATCTTCTGGGGGAGGGACCTGTTGCCGTGGTTCCCAAATGTCTTTGCCGGAGGCAGAATTGCCCTGCCCTTGTCGGTCCGGGCTAAGCAATCTGCTTGGGTTTGCTCTCAGGTGCTTTTGTTCCCTGGAAGCTCTCGGTACAGCTTTGGAGGACCAGAGTGAAAATGGTGGCCTCCCAATCTCCGCCCGGAGGAGCTGAGAACTCGGGGCCCCACTCTTCAGTGCGCCCCCCAGAGAAAAGCAGTGACTCCAGTGTCTCTGGTCTCTGTACGCACTCCGTGCTCACCCGGCCTGTGACCCAGCGTTTCTATCTCTGGCACCCGACCCCGTGTGGAGTCTCCAAATCCAGCAGATCCCTGCGGTGCGCTCCCATGCTTCTCTTCCCCGGGGAGGAAGGGGAGTCTCCCCGGCTCTGCCGTCTGTTGGGTCCCTGCTGGAGCAGCAGTGGCCCGACTGGGCCGCGGATCACGTTTTATGGCAACCCCGAGCTGAGAGCCCGTGCCTTGGCTCTGTCTCTGTAGCCGGCTACCCCACTCTGATACCTGAGAGCTCTGCCACACTCAGGCACCCCCGGTTTTTCTGTGACCCCGAGCGTCCTGAGACCACACTGTCCCGCGAGGGTTCCTCCCCCCACTTAGCCACTGGAGCGACGTCCCTCAGCGGAGCCGACTTCTTAAAAGTTCCGATTTTGCGCTCCGCGGCTCTAGCACTTGCCAGAAGCGGCCGACGGAGGCCCCCTCCCCCGCCATCTATGCTCCCCAATATCACCTCGGATTCACTTCTCCGCACGTCCTACCTTCCAGTAAGTGGTCGCTTTTCTGTTCAGAGAGTTGTTGCTATTCTTCTCTTCGATCTCCTGTTGAGTTCGTAGGTGTTCAGAATGGTTTGATCCCTATTCAGCTGAATTCCTGAGACCAGACGAAACCCAGGTCTCCTACTCCTCCGCCATCTTGCTCCACCTGATTGACCATTTTTTAATTGAGTTGTTTGTCTTTAGTATTGAATTTTGAATGTTCTTTATATATTTCAGATTTAAGTGCTTTATGAAATCCGTGACTTAGAAATATTTTCTGCCATCTCTGACTTGTCTTTTCATTCCCTTAATTGTGTCATTCAAAGAGTAAAAGTTTTTAATTTTTATAAGGTCCAGTTTATAAAGTTTTCTATTATGGATTGTGTTTTTGGTGTCCTGTCTAAGGACTCTTTGTCTAACCCAAGATCACAAAGATCTTCTATGTGTACTTCTAGAAATTCTATGGTTCATATGTTTCACATTTAGGTCCATGATTCCTTTTTTTTTAATTTTATTTTATTATGTTATGTTAGTCACCATACAATACATCATTAGTTTTTGATGTGGTGATCCACAATTCATTGTTTTCGTATAACACCCAGTGCTTCCTTTTGAGATTAATTTCAAATCCCTCCAGTGGAGTGCTGCTTCTGAGTGCTTATTGTAGATACTGTAGTGCCAGAAAGTTCTGTGTTCCTGCTCGACTGGCACCTTTCAGCACACCTTGCAACACCAGCACCCCAAGGTGTGTTTCTCCGTGTTCTTGTACCTTTCCTGGTGTGCTATACTGCCTTTGCTTATTAATTGGTTTGAGGCATGATACAGAGAGTTTTTTAAAAAAAATACTAAAACCAAGTAAGAATCCCTTTTATAATGTTAAAGTTAGATTAGAACTATCTTTGTGAACTAGTGGCCATAAAAAGATTATCTACAAGATTGTTACTTTGTCAAGAGAAATTGTCAAGCATTGCAGTTCTCACAAATTGAAAATGAGATAAGCAAAGAAGATTTTGAAAATATTGTTGGATTTGTTCCATTAAAGCCAGGAAAGTAAGATTATAATGCATTTTGTGTTATAAACAAAATATTTAAGCTAATGATGAGTTTTAATATTTTTCAATTGTTCAATATCGAGATTTTGTTTTTTTCAATATTTTTTCAATGATTAAATGTTCTGGAAAAAAATTAACCATTAAAAATACATAAAAACATGTCTATAGTGGTACACATTTTTCCTTTTACCTTAGGCTCCAGTATGGCTCAGCTGAACACTGGTACTTATTTAAAACTTTAATAATGTTCATCATGGATTTTTTTGCATTAATTTTGATTTTTAGAAGCTATTGTATTAAAATATTATTTTTTTTGATTACTGAGTTTTTGGTCCTTAAATCTTGTGCAGACCCCTCACTCTTCTTGTCCTAGACCCAGCCCTTCTTAGAAGCAATAAGACTCATATTCAAGAATATTTATAAAATACAATAAAAGTTAGCCAATAGAAGTTAGAAGTTCCTAGAATCAGTCCAACCATTGAATCTAATTTATAGAATCTAGTCCAGCTAGATTTTATTTACTCATTTATTCGTTTTCTCCTCACATGAATCAATATAGTGGCAACCAGTAGGGTTGAAGAAGCACCTGAAAAAGATAGGGGTGGGTATAATCATAGTGTGGGTGGGGTATTTAAAAGTCCAAACAGGATGGGTTAGCCTGGTGATGGGTATTAAAGAGGGCACATTCTGCATGGAGCACTGGGTGTTATACACAAACAATGAATGATGGAACACTATATCAAAAACTAATGATGTGATGTATGGTGATTAATATAACATAATACTAAAAAAATAAAGAAATAAAAATAACAGTCCAAACAGGTGTGATATATAGAGAGAAACTTTTTGAAATTAAAATGAAAAGGATTTCATAATGGTAGAGTAGCAATATCTTTGTGAACTTAGGACCTTAACAAATACCTAAAGTGGCCAGGCAAAGCTCTGAGGTATTTATCACTGATTTTCATGTTGAAACACTATGCTTTGTGCCCCTAGTGCACAAATATTCTTTCTAACATTGTTCTTATTTAAAAAAGAATGCCTCAGTGGTCCCCTGGGTAGCTCAGTCA
Source organism: Zalophus californianus (assembly GCF_009762305.2). Classification (NCBI taxonomy): domain Eukaryota; kingdom Metazoa; phylum Chordata; class Mammalia; order Carnivora; family Otariidae; genus Zalophus; species Zalophus californianus. The sequence goes on from NC_045602.1 coordinate 94,323,309, forward strand.
GTTAAGCATCCAACTCTTGATCTCAGCTCAGGTCTTGATCTCAGGGTTGTGAGTTTGAGCCCTGAGTTGGGCTCCATGCTGGGCATGGAGCCTCCTTAAAAAAAAAAAAAAAAGAAAGAAAAATTAAAAGAGTGTCTTAGAGAATAGCTGATGCCTTATCTTGTGGGGAAAATGTACTTTTCATAAACCAGACACTGTTCTAAGCATTTGTATATATGAACTCATTTAAACTTCATTAACAATCTGCTACGGTAGGCACTGTTAATATCCCATTTTACAGATGAGAAGACTCGGGCATGGTGAGATTAAGTAACTGACTCAGGTTATACAGTAAGTGCAGAACCTAGATTTGAACCTTAGCAGTCTGACTTCTGACTCTGGCTTGTAACTGCCAAGCTGTACTACTTTACACATACAGGAGTTTCTAAATACAAGATGGGATAGATCAAATATGTATGTATTCGTTTTCTATTGCTGCTCTAACAAATTATCAGGTTAATTTAAAAAAAAAAGTCAGACTGTTGGCAGATATGGATCAGACATTCTGTATGTCTCTTTGTAAAGGCTGTCCTTTCTATAAATATTTTTCTTCTCTCTGTGTAGAAATGAGTGTATATAGGCAACTGTCGGTAGACTAAATGTTAAAAGTAAAACTGTGGACCTATTCTAAGAAGAGAAAGGGCTGAGAAGCCCCAGTGGTCATACACAATGACCAGGAGAAAGTGTTTCCAAGAATGTGTTTCAAGATGATGGATTTGCCAGATGTCCAGGAGGAGAGCTGTGTGCAGACTTTATCTCAAATCTCTTAAGGAGTGGAGTGTCTGTTGACCCTGCCAACCACGTGAGGTCCTCATGGGCATACTGGAGCCAGTATTAAACTGAGGCACACCAGACTTTGTCCAAGAATGGATGAACATGGAGGCAAGGGACAAGGCCCCAGGTTAAGGAGAGGTATGGGATAAAACAGTCCCATGAGCACAGGCACTTGAATCGTAGCTGTGAGAGAGCTTAGTCCAGTAAGTGGTGGCTCTAGACCAAAAATTACTGGAGATGGTTTGGTAACAGGAGAAGTAGAGGGAGGAGGGCACTTTAACTTCCCTTACTCTTTCACAAACCATTGGTGATTTAGTGCTGTAACGTAGTCATAACAATGGTGAGTTTCCACTAAGCCCCAGTATTATAAATGGCACAGCAATTACAAAATTGTATGCATTTAACTAACATGCATGTATCTATCCACATGAAGATGACCTATAGAAATTTGTTGAGACTAGCTCTATTTCTTGGTGGAACATCTCTTTGAAATACAGTGGTGGGGAAAATATGTTTTGATGTCCAAGTTTTAATTACTGCATAAAACTTCATCAGGAGATCTAAATAGTTTTCTTCCCAGAAAAATATGGAAGGAAAGGTTCTCTTGCCTAACTTCCAGTATATTTTCATTTTTAAAGATTACTTCCTTCTTTAAGGTTAAGATCCCATTTGGAGCCTACATCTGATATTTAGGTGGGGCTGCCAAGCCATCTCCATACTAAGACATGACCACATTTATAGAATGATGGGTAACATGTTTCCATCCTCATAAGAGAGGCTTTCTAATTGAAGAGGGCTGCAGCATCAAAGTTTTTGCAGTTGACTGGTGTAGTTCTGAGTAAACTTTGATTCCTCCTTGACAGTGACCAAAGATTCTGCTAGAGGACTGAACCCATAAATGTGATTGTTGCTACAAGGAAAGAAACATGCTGTTTTGAATATTTGCAAAATGTTCTTGTAAAATGTTCTGTGAGCAGTTTTATTTTTAACTTTAGAAATTAGAAAAAATCATTTATTTTATGCATGATGAGATATTTACCCATAATCCACTGTGGGCATATATCTTACTTTAATATCAATCATTTTGACTCTTTTAAGAGTTTTGAAAAGGTTCATACTTAAAGTACTTTCATCTTAAAGATATATCTCTGTCTCCTATGACATTGCTTTGTTTCTGAAGGTAAGTTTTATTTTTTAAAAATTATATTTTTTGTTATAAGTACATATTTTCTTTCTAAAACTGATCTTTTAAAATATATCTTAATCCATTTTGAGTTTTTTTTCTGTGTATGGTATAAATTTACATACTCTATTTCTAACTCAGTGTTTTAAACTTTCAGGCTCAACTTTAAAGAAGCTTCTACACACTGGAAATTCTATTAAGGTATTTATTTTAGATGAATGTGCAATGGCATTTTGTATCATTCTTAAATTTATTAGTACCACAAAGTGACAAAATTAGGCCATTTTGGGGGGAAAAAGATGTTTAAAAACCACTCAACTTTATTTTAAATTGAAAATTATATGGCAAATATTGCTAGAGTTTTTGTTCTTACATCATAATTTACTGTGATATACATTTTAAATATTATTCAGAGAACAGGGCTTGGGATTCAGAGTTTGGAATTTGGAATTCTAATTTTGATTCTGCTGTGTACAGTCAGGGAACCATTGGCAAGGCGCTAAATGCTCCACTTTTATCATCAGGAAAGGGAGGAAGCTAATTCCTCTCCAAGCTTCAGAGTTAATGTGCTGGATTCTGTTCACCCCAGTAATCTTGTTAAAATTATAGTTGTCTCTGAATTATTTTTGCTGGTTTTGAGAACTATTGTGGGGGAAAGAGCAGCAGAGCCTTACTTTTAAATATTTACCTATTTGTTTGCAGCAGATTGATCTTGTACTTTAGGTTAACTTTGGCTTATTTTGAAACGAACATACCTTTTATAATGATATATACCATTTGATACTAGATAAAATGACCCTAAAACATAAATGGCAAAAGAAGCCAGCCTCGAATATGTATCTTATGGGAGGTTATTCACTTGTAGCTAATCAGGTTATGTGTGTACCTTTGATAAGTTCATATATTTTTTGTTTTGTACCAGTTTAAACACTTACAGCCACTTAAATTTGTTGTTAACTATCTCTTACATGTTGAAAAAGGGAGATGAGCTATTCCTAGCTTCACCGTAGATTCCATATTTTATCCCTCCTATTTTATTTTATTCATTTTATTTATTTTTTATTTTATTTTATTATCTTATATTAGTCACCATACAGTACATCATTAGTTTTTGATGTGGTCATCCATGATTCATTGTTTTCATATAACACCCAGTGCTCCATGCAGTACATGCCCTCCTTAATACCCATCACCGGGCTAACACCCCCCCAACCCTGTTTGTTTCTCAGAGTCCATAGTCTCTCATGGTTCATCTCTCCCTCCGATTTCCCCCCTTCATTTTTCCCTTCCTTCTCCTAATGTCCTCCATGCTATTCCTTATGTTCCACAAATAAGTGAAACCATATAATTGACTTTCTCTGCTTGACTTATTCACTTAGCATAATCTCCTCCAGTCCCATCCATGTTGATGTAAAAGTTGAGTATTCATCCTTTCTGATGGCTGAGTAATATTCCATTGTATATATGGACCACATCTTCTTTATCCATTCACCTGTTGAAGAGCATCTCAGCTCTTTCCACAGTTTGGCTATTGTGGACATTGCTGCTATGAACATTGGGGTGTGTTATGGCCCTTCTTTTCACTACATCTGTGTCTTTGGGGTAAATACCCAGGAGTGCAATTGCTGGGTCATAGGGTAGCTCTATTTTTAAATTTTTGAGGAACCTCCACACTGTTTTCCAAAGTGGCTGTACCAATTTGCATTCCCACCAACACTGTAAGAGGGTTCCCCTTTCTCCACAACCTCTCCAACATTTGTTGTTTCTTGCCCTGTCCATTTTTGCCATTCTAACTGGTGTGAGGTGGTATTTCAATGTGCTTTTGATTTGAATTTTCCTGATGGCTAATGATGATGAACATTTTTTCATGTGTCTGTTAGCCATTTGTATGTCTTCTTTAGAGAAGTGTCTTTTCATGTCTTCTGCCCATTTTTTGACTTACTTGTTTTTTGGGTGTTGAGTTTGAGAAGTTCTTTATAGATCTTGTATACCAGCCCTTTATCTGTAGTGTCATTTGCAAATATTTTCTCCCATTCTGTGGGTTGCCTCTTTGTTTTGTTGACTGTTTCCTTTGCTGTGCAGAAGGTTTTTATCTGGATCAAGTCCCAAAAGTTCATTTTTGCTTTTGTTTCACTAGCTTTTGGAGATGTATCTTGAAAGAAGTTGCTGTGGCCAATGTCAAAGAGGTTACTGCCTATGTTCTTCTCTAGGATTTTGATGGATTCCTGTCTCACATTGAGGTCTTTCATCCATTTTGAGTTTATCTTTGTGTATGGTGTTAGAGAATGGTCGAGTTTCATTCTTCTGTATATAGCTGTGCAATTTTCCAAGCACCATTAATTGAAGAGACTGTCTTTTTTTCCATTGCATATTTTTTCCTGCTTTGTCAAAGATTATTTGACCATAGAGTTGAGGGTCCATATCTGGGCTCTCTATTCTGTTCCATTGGTCTATATGTCTGTTTTTGTGCCAGTACCATGCTATCTTGGTGATCACTGCTTTGTAATATAACTTGAAATTGGGCAACGTGATGCCCCCAGCTTTGTTTTTTTTCTTTTTCAACATTCTTGGTGATTCAGGGTCTTTTCTGATTCCATACAAATTTTAGGATTGTTTGTTCCAGCACTTTGAAAAATGTCATTGGAATTTTGATCAGAATGGCATTGAAGGTCTAGATTGCTCTGGGTAGCACAGACATTTTAACAGTGTTTATTCTTCCAATCCATGAGCATGGAATGTTTTTCCATCTTTTTGTGTCTTCTTCAATTTCTTTCATGAGTGTTCTGTAGTTCCTAGAGTATAAATCCTTTACCTCTTTGGTTAGGTTTATTCCGAGGTATCTTACGGTTTTTGGTGCTATTGTAAATGGAATCGTTTCTCTGATTTCTCTTTCTACAGTTGCATTGTTAGTGTATAAGAAAGCAACTGATTTCTGTGCATTGCTTTTGTATCCTGCCACATTACTGAATTGCTGTATGAGTTCTAGTAATTTGGAGGTGGAGTCTTTCGGGTTTTCCACATAAAGTATCATGTCATCTGCGAAAAGAGAGAGTTTGACGTCTTCTTTGCCAATTTGAATACCTTTTATTTCTTTTTGTTGTCTGATTGCTGTTGCTAGGACTTATAGTACTATGTTGAACAATAGTGGTGAGAGTGGGCATCCTTGATGTGTTCCTGATCTTAAGGGAAAGGCTCTCAGCTTTTCCCCATTGAATATGATACTCGCTGTGGGTTTTTCATAGATGGATTTTATGGACTTGAGGAATGTTCCCTCTATCCCTATACTCTGAAGAGCTTTAATCAGGAAAGTATGCTATATTTTGTCAGATGCTTTTTCTGCATCAACTGAGAGGACCATATGGTTCTTCTCTCTCCTCTTGTTAATGTGTTCTATCACATTGATTGATTTGTGAATGTTGAACCACCCTTGCATCCCGGGGATAAATCCCACTTGGTCGTGGTGGATGATCCTTTTAATGTATTGTTGGATCCTATTAGCTAGGATTTTGTTGAGGATTTTGGAATCCATATTCATCAGGGATATCGGTCTGAAATTCTCCTTTTTGATGGGGTCTTTGCCTGGTTTGGGGATTAAGGTAATGCTGGCCTTATAGAACGAGTCTGAAAGCTTTCCTTCTGTTTCTGTTTTTTGAAATAGCTTCAGGAGAATAGGTATTATTTCTTCTTTGGTTGTTTGGTAGAATTCCCCGGGGAATCTATCAGGCCCTGGACTCTTGTTTTTTGGGAGGTTTTTGATCGCTGCTTCCATCTCGTTACTGGTTATTGGCCTATTCAGGTTGTCAATTTCTTCCTGTTTCAGTCTTGGCAGCTTATAGGTTTCCAGGAAGGCCTCCATTTCATCCAGATTGCTCAGTTTATTGGCATATAGTTGTTGATAATAATTTCTAATAATTGTTTCCATTTCCTTGGTGTTAGTCGTGATCTATCCCCTTTCATTCATAATTTTATTAATTTGGGTCCTTTCTCTTTTCTCTTGGATAAGTCTGGCCTGTGGTTTATCGATCTTATTAATTCTTTCAAAAAACCAGCTTCTAGTTTCGTTGATCTGATCTACTGTGTTTCTGGTTTCTAATTCGTTGATCTCTGCTCTAATCTTAATTATTTTTCTTCTAATGCATGGCTTAGGCATCGTTTGTTGCTTTTTCTCTAGTTCTTTAAGGTGTAGAGTTAGTTGGTGAATTCGGGATTTTTCTGTTTTTTTGAGTGAGGTTTGGATGGCTATATATTTCCCCCTTAGGACCGCCTTTGCAGTATCCCATAGGTTTTGGACCGATGTATTTTCGTTCTTATTGGTTTCCGTGAATTGTTTAAGTTCTTTTTTGATTTCCTGGTTGACTCAAACATTCTTGAGCAGAGTGGTCTTTAGCTTCTAAGTGTTTGAATTTCTTCCAAATTTTTTCTTGTGATTGAGTTCCAGTTTTAAAGCATTATTGTCTGGGAATATGCAGGGAATAATCTCAGTCTTTTGGTATCGGTTGAGACCTGATTTGTGACCCAGTATGTGGTCTGTTCTGGAGAAAGTTCCATGTGCGCTCGAGAAGAATGAGTTTTCTGTTGTTTTAGGGTGGAATGTTCTGTATATATCTATGAGGTCCATCTGGTCCAGTGTATCATTCAAAGCTCTTGTTTCTTTGTTGATTTTCTGCTTAGATGATCTGTCTGTTCCTGAGAGTGAAGTATTGAGGTCTCCTACAATTAATGTATTGTTATTAATATGACTCTTTATTTTGGTTAACAGTTGGTTTATGTAGATGGCTGCTCCCATGTTGGGACCGTAGATATTTACAATCGTTAGATCTTCTTGTTGGATAGACCCTTTAAGAATGATATAGTGTCCTTCTGTTCTCTAACTACAGTCTTTAGTTTAAAATCTAATTTGTCTGATATAAGAATTGCTACCCATCTTTCTTTTGAGGTCCGCTGGAATGGAAGATGGATCTCCATCCCTTCACTTTCAGTCGATGTATCTTTAGGTTCAAAATGAGTCTCTTGTAGACAGCATATGGATGAGTCCTGTCTTTTGATCCAATCTGCAACCCTGTACCATTTTATGGGAGCATTTAGGCCATTCACGTTGAGAGTGATTATTGAAAGATATGAATTTCTTGTCATCATGTTGTCTGTGAAGACCTTGTTTTTATAGATTGTCCCTGTAAATTTCTGTTGTATATCACTCTTGGGGTCTTTCTCCTTTTATAGAACCCCCCCTTAATATTTCTTGCAGGGCCGGCTTACTGGTCACATATTCTTTCAGTTTCTGCCGGTCTTGTAAGTTCTGCTTCTCTCCATCCATTCTAAATGACAGCCTTGCCAGATAAACTATTCTTGGCTGCATGTTCTTCTCGTTTAGTACCCTGAATATGTCTTGCCAGGCCTTTCTGGTTTGCCAGGTCTCTGTGGATAGGTCTGACGTTATTCTGATGTTCCTCCCTCTGTATGTAAGGAAGCTCTTCCCCCTAACTGCCCTTAAGATGGTTTCCTTGGTTCTAGGATTTGTGAGTTTTACTATCTCATGCCGGGGTGTTGGCCTGTTTTCCTTGATCTTGGGAGGGGTCCTCTCTGCCTCTAGGACACGAATGTTTGTTTCATTCCCCAGATTAGGGAAGTTCTCAGCTACGATTTGCTCAAATATATCTTCTAGTCCTCTCTCTCTCTCCACCCCCTCTCTGGGATTCCAATAATTCTGACATTGGAATGCTTCATGGTGTCACTTATTTCTCTGATTCTATTTTCATGTTCAGTTGTTTTTCCCTGGCCTCCTCTTTTCCCTTTTTATCTATTAAATGGTCTTCCAGGTCACTAATTCATTCTTCTGCCTCACTTACCCTAGCTGTTAGATTATCTAGATTGGATTGGATCTCATGGATAGCATTTTTAAGTTCTGCCAATTCAGCTTTCATTTCTGCCCTTAGAGGCTCTATGTTGCCATTAATTGATTTCTGCATTCTAGCTATTGTCTTCGCAATTGGTAGCCTGAATTCCATCTCCGACATCTTGGTTATATCTGCATCCATTTGTAAATCTGAGGCATAAGTCATAATCTCTGAGTCTTTCCTATTTTGGGGGTTCCTCCTCCTAGTCATTCTGTTGAGGGGTGGTTGAGGGAATATATATAGTATAAATTATTGACCACAACCCAAGCAAGATGCACCTGTTTTCTAGGGACCTGAGGATTGCTGGCCTCTTGTTCTCCCAGCCTGTCTTCTGGGGGAGGGGCCTGCCACGCTGTTACTTACGCAACCTTGTTTGGGCAGAGTTGCCCTGCCCCCCTGTGGCGGGGAATGGGCTCAGTGGGAACCAGTTTTTTGGGGCTTTTGTTCTCTGGTGGCTTTCCCTGGTGGCTTTCTGTGTCTCTTCTGAGAGTCAGAGCAGAAGAGACCATTTCCAACCCTCTGCCTCAGAGCAGAGAGATCACAGTCTGTTCTTCATGAGCTCTCAGGCCACACTATCTCCGTTTCTGTCTGTGCTGCTATAAACTGCAGTGTCCTGGGTTGTGCACCCCTCCGCAGTGCTCCCAGTCCTGCCTCCAGGTCGGGGCACGTCTCTGCCCTTTGTGGTTTTGAAACCACCAGCCGCCCCCCAGTTCGCACATGCTGCCCTGCTGCTCTGGTTTCCATCTAAGGTCCTTTCCCCACCGCTACGGGTCTGCGAGTCTGTGCTCGGTCCCTAGCATGGGAGACTATCGCTCACCGGCAGTGTAGGATCCCAACAGCCAGGTTCCCTTCCGCTGCTGTTTATCCTCTGATTTCTGTCCGAGGAATCATGGCTCCCCACTTTGTACCTCGAAACCAACCACCCGCAATATTCTGATTGTAGAGATCCAGATCTTCTTACATCTCAGGCTGATTTCGTGGGTGTTTAGAGTGGTCTGGTAGATCTTCAGCTCAATCCTGGGGACCAGTTAGAATAGGGTCCCCTACTCCTCTGCCATCTTTTCCTCTCCCCTTACCACTACTTCTTACTTATCCCTCCTATTTTAATTAATAGTCTTATAGTTAAAATTTATCAGGTTGTGACCTCATGTTTATTATTGGCCTTATTTATATTTTGTTAACTTAAATACAGTTAACATAAAAACTTGGAGACATGATAGAATTTTGTAGAAACTTTCCTCCTGTTAAATTTAATATAATTTGGTTGGATATACATAGAGCCATGTCATTTTTGGTCTCTTGTATTTAGCAGTATCACCACTTATTTTGCCTGCTTAGGGAGAGGAGGACGGGTGTGAGTGGTCATGAAGGTTTGTGCACAGCAGTGTTGTGTCCCCAGGCATGTCTGAGAGTGTGTCCTGGAATCCACTCTTGATGGCCTAGAACTGTCTCCAGACAGGGTGTCTGTCTCGGTGTATTTGACTTCTATGGGGAGTCAGCCCAGCTAGCTTTTCTCCCTCTCTTGCCTTCCGTTGCCTTCCCTTGCCTTCCCTTGCCTTCCCTTCCTTTCCCTTCCCTTCCCTTATCTTGCCCTCCCTTGCCTTCCCTTCCCTTCCCTTCCCTTCCCCTTTGCCTTCCCTTGCCTTCCCTTCCTTTCCCTTCCCTTCCCTTATCTTGCCCTCCCTTGCCTTCCCTTCCCTTCCCTTCCCTTCCCCTTTGCCTTGCCTTGCCTTCCCTTCCCTCCCCTCCCCTCCCCTTCCCTTCCCCTTTGCCTTCCCTTCCCTTCCCTTCCCCTTTGCCTTGCCTTGCCTTCCCTTCCCTCCCCTCCCCTTCCCTTCCCCTTTGCCTTCCCTTCCCTTCCCCTTTGCCTTCCCTTCCCTTGCCTTCCCTTCCCCTTTGCCTTCTGTTCCCCTTTCCCTTCCCCTTTCCCTCCCCTTTGCCTTCCCCTTTCCCATCCCCTCTCCCTTCTCCCTTCAGCTTTCCTGCAGAGCCTCATGTTTGGCTTAAACACTTGCTCTTAAGGAATCTGCACCACCTTGGTGTAGTTGAGAGAAGATCAGGCAGTCCCTAAGTTGCCTATATTTGGAGCTCACTGCATCTTTCAGCTTCATCTGACATGTTTTTCATTTATTTCCTTATTTAATTTCTTACATTGGTGTTATCTTTTCAGCCATTTAGAAATATAGAAACAGAAGTACTTACCTAAATTCTAGGAATGGGATGGAGCTAAAAGTAAATGTAGAGGAGGACAAAAGGGCATATCTGCCTGTATCGATGTACTCCACCAAGTCATGCTGGTCATTCAGAGCGCAGGAAAGCTGTTGGAGAAAGCAGAGTAGGGACATGAGGCAGGGAACCTGGAGAGCTGCCCTGTCCCATTGAGCCAGGTCCTCAAGGTCTTATTTAGCTCTAAGATTTTTTGGGAACATTACATTATACATGTGCATATTGTAGTGGCATGACAAAAACCCTATTCAAAGCACAGTGTAAATTTGGAGGAAGATTATCTTTGCATTGTTTTTGTGGATGACTGACTGTTGATTATACGGGCACTGTTGTAACTCACTTAACCCTGTACCAGTACTTTGTGGTAAATTCTGTTATCATCCCTATTATACAGAGGGGGAGACTAATGCATAGAGAAGTTCAGTGGTTCTCCACTGGCCACAGCTAAGCCAGCAAGCGGCAGAGCCTGCATTCGAACCCAGGCACTGTGGCTCCAGACCCCAAGCTCTTAACCCTGTGCTTCTTGTAGCATGCCTGCTTCCTTGTCACTAAGAACTTGGTGCAGGAATTTAACAGTACCTTTAACTTCTAGTTTTTCTTTCTCAGAACTGATTCTGCATTGCAGTGCATCTCTGCATAAACATGTGTTTAATTTTGTCACCTTTAATTTTGTTTTTAGATAAGATGTGAAGGAATCAGGCTATTTCTTCTGTGGCTTCAAGCACTTCAGACAAACTGTGCAGAAGAGCAGGTTCTGATTTTTGCTTGCCTCGTGCCTGGTTTCCCAGCGATCATGTCATCCAGAGGGCCCTGTACGCTGGAGACACTCATCAATCCTAGCCCTAGTGTGGCTGATGGTGAGGAACATTAGCAGACCTTACAGGTTGAAATGACTCTTCAAGTTACATTGAGGAATTCCTTGGTTTGTCATTATCCTGAATAGAAATCTTTATTTCATAGATGGGGTCGGAGGAAGAATTATTCCCTGCTCATATTCACAGTAAAGTCTTACAGACATTAGAATTGAAAGAATCGGAGCCTATTTTATATGAAATGATGACAGGAGAAATTTACTGAAGTGGTGGAAACAGGAATGGAAGGGAGGGGACAGATGTTGGCAGTAGCAGGAAGTAGAGACACATGGTGTGTCTGGAGTGTTTTTGTGGCTGTTAATGAGATTTAAATCTGCCATCCAAAACTACTGTTTATTTTCCTCACATGATTGTTTCATGAGTGGACATTCATCTGCTCACCCAGCTGTGTATTTTCGTGCAGCATTCATGGGAGGACAATAGTGTCCTCCTGGGAGTATTAATGGCAGCCATTTGTATCCAGTGAGTTTTCAAGAAACTTGCCAGTTAGGGCCATTGATTTATTAATGCATATCACTTTATTGCCCAATGACAGGTACTTGATCTTAGGCTGGCCAAGGCAGAATTTGAAAGAGAGAAGAATGGTTTAGAGGGAAGGGTGGCTTCATGAGCATTTGTACCATATTTCCAAGCCCTTCATGCACAGTGGCCTGGAGTGTAGTATGAGCAGGTTCCAGTGGATAGGCAGATGTATTTCAATAGAGGGTAACTTTGATGAAAGAGCTCTCCTTTTTTTCCACTCTGCAGCAAAGATATATCCAGAAGAAATCACTCCACTCCTACCAGCCGTATCAGGGGAAAAGATCGCTGAGGACCAAACATGCTTTTTTCTTCAAATACTGTTGAAATATATGGTTATTCAGGTAAGAGCGAAATCATGGATAATTCAGTAATGGTCTTACTCTCGATGGGAAAGAGAAAACATTGCTTCTTTTCTTCCGGCTCATATTTTGTATTTTTGCTTTTTCTTTGAGGTGATTCTTCGTGATACTTCACTAGAAATAGAATATGTGCCAGTTCATATCAGCAAAGACCTGGCATACATACTATTTTGTGTGAGTGTGTATGTAAAGGAAAAAATTCAGTTCTCCATCTACTGTCTTATTATTACTACATTCACACAGAACACTTCACTTCTAACACTTGTGGTTACCGGATGTGTGGGTTTTTCCCTCACCAGGCAACTCTGCAACACCAGCTGGGTGTCCTGTAGTTTAACTCAGCTTTGATGCTATCTGCCTTGAGATGGCATCAGATCCCACAGGTTAAGGGCTCAGTCCCATGAGACTGTTCCATCACATTCAGGTGCCAGTCACAAGTAGGAGGGCCCCAGGTTACCCACAGCTTCTCTACAACTTAACTACAAATCAGAGGTTCCCACAGCTCCTCCTCAGGTTCAGCTGCTTTGCTAGAGTGGCTTACAGAACTCTGGGAAACATTTGTTTTCATTTACCAGTTTATTAAAGGATATGATAAAAGATACAGATGAAAAGCCAGATGCAGAGACACAAAGGGTATAGTCTGGGAGGGTCCCAAGCCCAGGAATGTCTGTTCCTGTGGAGTTGGGGTTTGTCACCCTCCCAGTACATGGATATGTTCACTCACCTGGAAGTTCCCTGAAACCTCTGCTACTGGGATTTTTATGAAGTCTTCCTCACATAGACATGCTCTCCTTCCAGCCCCTCTCCCCTCTCTGGAGGAATGGAGAGGTTGGGGTGGGGGTGCTGAAAATTCTAAGTTCTAATCATGGCATGGTCGTTCTGGTCAGTAGCCCTCACTCAGGAGCCATCTGGGAGCTCCCCTGCCCCAGAGTTGTGTTATTAGAACAAAAGATGCTCCCTGTGCTCTTATCACTTAGGAAATTACAAGGGTTTTAGGGGCTCTGTGCCAGGAAGTGGGGGCAGAGACCCATATGTATTTTCTATTACCTCATAGTATATTAATCTATTTTTGCCTCTTCGCTTCTTCCTGACCCCTGATCCTATGCTAGCAAGGCAGGATGGAGGAGGAGGCAGGCCCGGAGGCTGAACTGGCAGATCAGGAATAGGCAGAGCAGGCAGGAAGATTCAGGTGAAAGCATATGGCGTTATCTCTTTGTGCCACCACCACAGACCTACTTGATGTCACATGTTCCTTTCTCTGTTTATCAACTGAATACAGAGTTAGTATCATTAGTTCGTGATTTCAGTAGGTGATCCCTTTCCTCTAGTCTACATTTCTGATAATGGTTCAAAAAAAAGCTACTGAATTCTTTTCTCTAAGCCAACACTTCTCCTGTCTCTGAATTCTTCCAGGGAACTCTGTCCAATCTCTCTGTCCTCCACAACCAAGTTTGTTGACTTTATAATCTCTGCTCAGTCCACTTTCTCTCCTGACACTCACTACTACCTGCCTCTGCCCTGTCACTGCTAAGACAGAGGCTAAGACCCTGAAGGAGGTTTAGAGGTCAAGTCCAGAGGAAGGACACTTTAGTGTTTGCCTTACTTAATCTTTCAGGTGATCTGACAATGACTGCCCCTTCTTCATGATATTCTCTCCTCCCCTAATGTTTTCTTCCTTCTTTCCTCCTCCTTTTCTTCTTGGCCAGTTTTCTTTAGGGGACTGTTTCTCTCTGCTGTCCCTCAAGATTCAGTCCTTGTCTCCCTTTCTGACTACTCTGTCCTATTGGGCAATGGCCCTTTTTGAGTTTTAAAGAAAAAGTACCAGGTTACGTTTGACTAAATGTTTTAAGGGCAGAAAGAATGTTAAGTCATTATTGAGAACAGGTGGAAAAAAATACAGGCATGATGAGTAGAGCAAGTTTAAAAACATCTAATATCTATCATTGGGTGATTTTTTTTAATACTAAGTAAAAATATCTTTAACATAGTTAACTTTTGAAGTATTCATTCTTGTCATCGTTTGAGTTTTAAGATAGAATTTCATTACATGATTGTCAACATTATTTGTCACGATTTGTCATGATTTTTTAAATTTAGGATTGGACTTTTAATATAATAAAAGCACTTTAGTTTAGTAGACATTAAGTTGAAATGTAAATGTACATATGTTCTTTCCCACATATTATCCAAAGGCTGCAAGCTTGGAGTGGAAGAATAAGGAGAATCAAGATACTGGTTTTAAATTTCTTTTTACATTGTTTCGAAAGTATTATCTTCCTCATTTATTTCCATCATTTACTAAGTTAACAAACATCTACAAACCTGTACTTGGTAAGTACTGATTGGGCCATGTCTAGAGGATGTCCACAGGGACGCTGTCCATTCTTTTTCAAAGTGACCTTTGTTTATTTTTAAGTAAAATAGTCATTTTATTCTTATATTTAATGGTAACTTTATTGTAAGAGGTTTAAAGTTTCCTGATAAATGATTTTACCTATTTGTACAAACTACGTATTTGTACCTCAGCTCATAGCAACAAAGGGGACTGGGGCTCCTGTACTTAGAAATAATTCAACATGTGTCATGATTCTTTTTGGTGTAATTATATTTAAAATCTTTTAATGGCTTTATTTTATTGAAACTGTTTATTGAAGGCAGTGTTCATTATATCACACCAGGATGTTCAAGTTTGCATTTCCTTAAGTCTTCTCTTATGGATGGTGGGGTATGGTGACCCCAGACCTTGCCGAGTGGCGAGGCAGGCCAGCCCAGGCCACACAGCTGCGCACAGTAGGCCCTTTCTTTTATCCTGGATCTTCCATCCAGCAGGTGCTACTTACAGCTTGTTATGGAGGAGCCAATGTTTGGGCAGCTGGGAAACCAGAAAGGAAGGAAACCATAAGGGAATTTCTAATTTCGCTGGTAAAGTTTTTCTTCTTTGAAAAATGAAGGCTCACAGGACAGAAGTATCCCTTAGATTGGTGCTGGGGAGGGGAGGCAAATTTTCTTCTCCCTATTATTTTGAAGCAGGCAAAATTAGTTAAAATGAATAATCAGGAACAATTTTGGAGGGGAAAAGGTTACAACAGACATTAATCCATCTGGGGAATGTGGACTACTAACTCAGTTGCCTTTGGGTGTTTGTTTACATATACACACACGTGTGCACACTTGGATCAAGGGAAAACAGCAGAAGCTTGATGCGTTTTGAAAGATGTAGAAGTACTAACCTTTAGAGGTACTGCGATAAATGTTTGTTAGCTATATATATGTGGGTATTGTTTTCAGAACTTGTTTCTGATTTTATAAATAGTCTATATACACTGTGGAAAACATAGTATACTTTAATATGCTGAACTTAAATTTATTTGTTGAGAACTTGTCTGCCTCATGCAGGTACCTCCAGGTGCATAAAAGTTAGTAAGAGAGTTGGACATACAGCAAGTAGTAGCTCGAATCCAATACCATGTAATTTTTTGTATGGATTATGAAATTTAAAGAATGAGAAGGGGACTTCTTATTAATTCTTTGGAAATAGTGGTGTACGATACCTCAAAGATGAATTCTTTCAGACATAAAGTAGTTTATACTGATTCTATTCTTTGGATTCATCTAAAAGGAAAAGGATATAAAACTAAAGTCCCATGGATTTGATTAGTATAGTATTGGATGTTAAAATATCTAAAATGATTTAAAAAATACTAAAATGCCTAAAATGATGAAAAATGTCTATATATGCTTTTAGATTTGTTTCAATCATAAAATAAGATTAAATTAGTTATAATGTATGTGAAAATATTTTTACTATTATAATCTCATATCATTTCTTAAATTTGTTAAAGAGTTATTAGCTTAGTACTTCCATAGCCATATGCCCTAGCTGTAACAAGCAAACAATAACAGTAGCCACTGTCCCATCTTGGTCAGGTTGCAAGGCAGAATCAGAAACGAGTCTACCAAAAGATGTCATCTTTAATAATTTCTGGTTCTTTAATTTTAGTTGCTATTCATACCACCAAATATATATCTGCTTAGTTAGAAACTGAACCATTTGTGGGGATTACACTCACTAACCGAATCATGTATTCTGTTTTCTTCCAGACATCCCCCATTTGAGACCAAAGCCGGTGTACATTACTACAGCTCGAGACAATGAAAACATTTACAGTACAAAAATTCCATACATGGCAGCTCGCGTTGTTTTTATTAAATGGATCGTAACTTTCTTTTTGGAAAAAAAGTATCTAACTACAACCCAAAACACTAAAAATGGAGTTGATGTACTGCCCAAAATCATACAGGTATGTCATTCATCTTCTTCTTATCTTTTACACAGGTAAGAATACACTAACACATACCAAAGTAATTGATTATTAGGATTTTGGTTCTTCAAGGATGTTGATTATCAGGATTGGTTTTATTGGTGGGCTCGCTCTGTATAGCTGAGGTGTCAGAGGGAGCTCTGAGGTAGCACTTGCAGTGCTCTGTTGACATTGCATGACCAGGTGATCTTGGGGGCCAGGGAGACATTCTGAGAAGATGGCTATTGTGTGCAGACTCCTGGCTCCCTCTCATTTTCCTTCCTTTGCTCAAGTAACAGTGACCTCAGAGCATAATACCAGGGCCTGTGTTGCCTTCACCAATCCCCAGCACCAGGAAGGCCCTCAGGAATCATGTAGGTGGGCCATGGGAAGGACCCGTGAGACTGCCAACTGCCCTTCTGGAATCTCAGGGGAAGGAGTAGAAGAGCATCTCAGGATTTCGGGGTGCCATGATGGAATCCCTGGAAGAAAAGTCTGTCTCTCTTCAAGGCCTTCAGTGAAGACTTCTTTCTTTCTTTTTTTTTTTTTTAAAGATTTTATTTATTTATTTGAGAGAGAAGGAGAGATAGAGAGTACAAGCGGGGAGGAGAGGGAGAAGCGGGCTCCCCGCAGAGCAAAGAGCCCAATGTGGGGCTTGAGCCCAGGACCCTGAGATCATGACCTGAGCCGAAGGCAGATACTTAACCGACTGAGCCACCCAGGCACCCCAAAGACCTCTTTCTGTGTGGGGCCTGTGGTGTATCTTCCCTCTCTTGCGGTCCTTAGTCACAGACAAATAGGGCTTTCCCAGCAGGCTGAGTTGCTTAGGGACTTTGCGCTGGGTAGAGCAGGACCACTTGCAGAGGTTCGAAAGCAGCTGCTTCATGGCAGGGACATGGTTTTATGCACAAGTGTGGTTCACTTAGAGCAGATTTGCTGATGCCCTGGAGTTCCCAGAAGCCTGACTAGGCCTGAGCTGGAAGAGTGCACACACCTGAGTGACAATTAGCATTTTGATGGAAGAGTACCAAACAGGTCCAGAGCACGTGTCCTCATTGATAAGAACTGACTAAAGAACTGGAGAAACATTTTCAAAGAAGTCTGAGGGGGATACAATTACAGTAAGAGCAACAAAAGACTTACTGAAGATTTTATTTTATTTTTTATTTTTTTCTTGTTATGTTAATCACCATAGATTACATCATTAGTTTTTGATGTAGTGTTCCATGATTCATTGTTTCTGCATAACACCCAGTGCTCCACGCAGAATGTGCCTTCTTCAATACCCATCACCAGGCTAACCCATCGCCCCACCCTCCTCCCCTCTAGAACCCTCAGTTTGTTTTTCAGAGTCCATTGTCTCTCATGGTTCGTCTCCCCCTCCGACTTACTCCCCTTCATTCTACCCCTCCTGCTATCTTCTTCTTTTTCTTTTTTCTTAACATATGTTGCATTATTTGTTTCAGAAGTACAGATCTGTGATTCAACAGTCTTGCACAATTCACAGCACTCACCATAGCACATACCCTCCCCAATGTCTATCACCCAGCCACCCCATCCCTCCCACCCCCCCACCACTCCAGCAACCCTCAGTTTGTTTCCTGAGATTAAGAATTCCTCCTATCAGTGAGGTCATATGATACATGTCTTTCTCTGATTGACTTATTTCACTCAGCATTATACCCTCCAGTTCCATCCACGTCGTTGCAAATGGCAAGATCTCATTCCTTTTGATGGCTGCATAATATTCCATTGTGTATATATACCACATCTCCTTTATCCATTCATCTGTTGATGGACATCTTGGCTCTTTCCACAGTTTGGCTATTGTGGACATTGCTGCTATAAACATTGGGGTGCACATACCCCTTCGGATCCCTACATTTGTATCTTTGGGGTAAATACCCAGTAGTGCAATTGCTGGATTGTATGGTAGCTCTATTTTCAACAGTTTGAGGAACCTCCATACTGTTTTCCAGAGGGGTTGCACCAGCTTGCATTCCCACTAACAGTGTAGGAGCGTTCCCCTTTCTCCGCATCCCCGCCAACATCTGTCTTTTCCTGACTTGTTAATTTTAGCCATTCGGACTGGTGTGAGGTGGTATCTCATTGAGGTTTTGATTTGGATTTCCCTGATGCCGAGCGATGTTGAGCACTTTTTCATGTGTCTGTTGGCTATTTGGATGTCTTCTTTGGAAAAATGTCTGTTCATGTTTTCTGCCCATTTCTTGATTGGATTATTTGTTCTTTGGGTGTTGAGTTTGATAAGTTCTTTATAGATTTTGGATACTAGCCCTTTATCTGGTATGTCATTTGCAAATATTTTCTCCCATTCTGTTGGTTGTCTTTTGGTTTTGTGGACTGTTTCTTTTGCTGTGCAAAAGCTTTTTATCTTGATGAAATCCCAAATAGTTCATTTTTGCCCTTGCTTCCCTTGCCTTTGGCGATGTTTCTAGGAAGAAGTTGCTGCGGCCAAGGTCGAAGAGGTTGCTACCTGTGTTCTCCTTTAGGATTTGGATGGACTCCTGTCTCACGTTTAGGTCTTTCAACCATTTGGAGTCTATTTTTGTGTGTGGTGTAAGGAAATGGTCCAGTTTCATCCTTCTGCATGTGGCTGTCCAATTTTCCCAACACCATTTGTTGAAGAGACTGTCTTTTCTCCATTGGACATTCTTTCCTGCTTTGTCAAAGATGAGTTGACCATAGAGTTGAGGGTCCATTTCTGGGCTCTCTGTTCTGTTCCATTGATCTATGTGTCTGTTTTTGTGCCAGTACCATACTGTCTTGATGATGACAGCTTTGTAATAGAGCTGGAAGTCCGGAATTGTGATGCCGCCAGCTTTGCTTTTCTTTTTCAATATTCCTCTGGCTATTCGGGGTCTCTTCTGGTTCCATACAAATTTTAGGATGATTTGTTCCATTTCTTTGAAAAAAGTGGATGGTATTTTGATGGGGATTGCATTGAATGTGTAGATTGCTCTAGATAGCATTGACATCTTCACAATGTTTGTTCTTCCAATCCATGAGCATGGAACGTTTTTCCATTTCTTTGTGTCTTCTTCAATTTCTTTCATGAGTATTTTCTAGTTTTCTGAGGACAGATCCTTTGCCTCTTTGGTTAGATGTATTCCTAGGTATCTTATGGTTTTGGGTGCCATTGTAAATGGGATCGACTCCTTGATTTGTCTCTCTTCTGTCTTGTTGTCGGTGTATAAGAATGCCACTGATTTCTGTGCATTGATTTTATATCCTGCTACTTTACTGAATTCCTGTATGAGTTCTAGCAGTTTTGGGGTGGAGTCTTTTGGGTTTTCCACATAAAGTATCATATCATCTGCAAAGAGTGGGAGTTTGACTTCCTCTTTGCCGATTTGGATGCCTTTGATTTCTTTTTGTTGTCTGATTGCTGTGGCTAGGACTTCTAATACTATGTTGAATGGCAGTGGTGATAGTGGACATCCCCGCCACGTTCCTGACCTTAGGGGAAAAGCTCTCAGCTTTTCCCCATTGAGAATGATATTCACTGTAAGTTTTTCATCGATGGCTTTTATGATATTGAGGTATGTACCCTCTATCCCTACACTCTGAAGAGTTTTGATCAAGAAAGGATGCTGTACTTTGTCAAATGCTTTTTCTGCATCTATTGAGAGGATCATATGATTCTTGTTCTTTCTTTTGTTAATGTATTGTATCACGTTGATTGATTTGCGGATGTTGAACCAACCTTGCAGCCCAGGGATAAATCCCACTTGGTCATGGTGAATAATCCTTTTAATGTACTGTTGGATCCTATTGGCTAGTATTTTGGTGGGAATTTTTGCATCCATGTTCATCAAGGATATTGGTCTGTAATTCTCCTTTTTGATGGGGTCTTTGGTTTTGGGATCAGGTGGGCTGATGGTGGGCTGTAATGGTGGGCTCATA
This sequence comes from Zalophus californianus, assembly GCF_009762305.2. NCBI lineage: Eukaryota > Metazoa > Chordata > Mammalia > Carnivora > Otariidae > Zalophus > Zalophus californianus. The sequence goes on from NC_045602.1 coordinate 94,343,403, forward strand.
AAATGAGTTTGGAAGTTTTCCTTCCATTTTTATTTTTTGGAACAGTTTCAGGAGAATAGGTATTAATTCTTCTTGAAATGTTTGGTAGAATTCCCCTGGGAAGCCATCTGGCCCTGGGCTTTTGTTTGTCGGGAGATTTTTGATGACTGCTTCAGTTTCCTTTTTGGTTACAGGTCTGTTCAGGTTGATTTGGGTCCTTTCTCTTTTCTTTTTGATAAGTCTGACCAGGGGTTTATTAATCTTGTTAATTCTTTCAAAGAACCAGCTCCTAGTTTCGTTGATCTGTTCTACTGTTCTTTTGGTTTCTATTTCATGGATTTCTGCTCTGATCTTTATGATTTCTCTTCTCCTGCTGGGTTTAGGCTTTATTTGCTGTTTTTTCTCCAGCTCCTTTAGGTGTAGGGTTAGGTTGTGTATTTGAGACCTTGCTTGTTTCTTGAGAAAGGCTTGTATTGCTATATACTTTCCTCTTAGGACTGCCTTTGCTGTATCCCAAAGATTTTGAACAGTTGTGTTTTCATTTTCATTGGTTTCCATGAATTTTTTAATTCTTCTTTAATTTCCTGGTTGACCCATTCATTCTTTAGTAGGATGCTCTTTAGCCTCCATGTATTTGAGTTCTTTCTGACGTTCCTCTTGTGATTGAGTTCTAGTTTCAAAGCATTGTGGTCTGAAAATATGCAGGGAATAATCCCAATCTCCTGGTAATGGTTGAGACCTGATTTGTGACCCAGGATGTGATCAATTCTGGAGAATGTTCCATGGGCACTAGAGAAGAATGTGTATTCTGTTGTTTGGGATGGAATGTTCTGAATATGTCTGGGAAGTCCATTTGGTCCAGTGTGTCATTTAAAGTCTTTATTTCCTTGTTGATCTTTTGCTTAGATGATCTGTCCATTTCAGTGAGAGGGGTGTTAAAGTCCCCCACTATTATTGTATTGTTGTCAATGTGTTTCTTTGCTTTTGTTGTTAATTGCCTTATAAAATTGGGTGCTCCCATGTTAGGGGCATAGATATTTACAACTGTTAGATCTTCTTGTTGGATAGACCCTTTAAGTAGGATAGAGAGTCCTTCCTCATCTCTTATTACAGTCTTTGTTTTAAAATCTAATTTGTCTGATAGAAGGATTGCCACCCCAGCTTTCTTTTGGTGTCCATTAGCATGGTAAATGGTTTTCCACCCCCTCACTTTCAACGTGGGGGTGTCTTTGGGTCTGAAATGAGTCTCTTGCAGACAGCATATCGATGGGTCTTGTCTTTTTATCCAATCTGATAGCCTGTGTCTTTTGATTGGGGCATTTAGCCCATTTACAGTCAGGGTAACTATTGAAAGATAGGAATTTAGTGCCATTGTTTTGCCTGTAGGTGACTGTTACTGTGTATTGTCTGTGTTCCTTTCTGATCTATGCCGCTTTTAGGCTCTCTCTTTGCTTAGAGGACCCCTTTCAATATTTCTTGGAGGGCTGGTTTCGTGTTTGCCAATTCCTTTAGTTTTTGTTTGTCCTGGAAGCTTTCTATCTCTCCTTCTATTTTCAATGACAGCCTAGCTGGATATAGTATTCTTGGCTGCATATTTTTCTCGTTTAGTGCTCTGAAGATATCCTGCCAGTCCTTTCTGGCCTGCCAGGTCTCTGTGGATAGGTCTGTTGCCAATCTAATATTTCTACCATTGTAGGTTACATATCTCTTCTCCCGAGCTGCTGTCAGGATTTTCTCTTTGTGTCTGAGACTCGTAAGTTTTACTATTAGATGTCAGGGTGTTGACCTATTTTTATTGATTTTGAGAGGGGTTCTCTGTGCCTCCTGGATTTTGATGGCTGTTTCCTTCCTCACGTTAGGGAAGTTCTCTGCTATTATTTGCTCCAGTATACCTTCTGCCCCTCTCTCTCTTTCTTCTTCTTCTGGGATCCCAATTATTCTAATGTTGTTTCCTCTTATCGTAATGCTTATCTCTCGAATTCTGCTCTCGTGATCCTGTAGTTGTTTCTCTCTCTTTTTCTCACCCTCTTTATTTTCCATCATTTGGTCTTCTATATCGCTGATTCTCTCTTCTGCCTCATTTATCCTAGCAGTTAGTGTCCCCATTTTTATTGCACCTCAGTAATAGCCTTTTTGATTTCGACTTGGTTAGATTTTAGTTCTTTTATTTCTTCAGAAAGGGTTTCTCTAATAACTTCCACGCTTTTTTAAAGGCCAGCTAGTATCTTTAAAGTCATGATTCTGAACTCTAGGTCCAACATCTTACTAATGTCCGTATTGAGTAGGTCCCTGGCTGACGGTACTACCTCTTGTTCTTTTTGCTGAGGTGATTGTTTTCGTCTTGTCATTTTGTCCAGAGGAGAACAGATGAATGAGAGAACAAAATGCTAACAGGTTAACAACATCCCCAGAAATTATACTCTGTACGAACCAGAAAAGACCTGAAACCAGGGGAAAAGAAAGGGAAAGAAAGAGAAAGAAAATAAAACAAAAAGAAAAAGATAAAAACAAAAAGAACAATACAAGAAAAACAAAATATGATCAAATATGATCAGGCTAGTGCATAGATCAGTGGCACACAGTAGATTTTGGGTGTATTTTGGTCTGCTAGAAAAAATGCCTCCTAAAATTTTAAAGGAAGAAAGACTTATATATGTATAAAATAAGGGTTGATACAATGAAGGGATGGAAGATGACTGTAAAGATGAAAAGTATAAAAGATTTTGTAATAGGAATTGATAAGAAGTTGTTTGAAAAAAGAAAGAAGAAGATTTTAGAAAAAAAAAGGGAGAGAATGTGATCAGGCAGGAGACTAGAACAAAGCCATACACTAGTGATTTAGGGTATATTTTGATCTGTTAGAAGAAACTGTATCTTAAAATTTTAAAGAGGGAACAACTTATATATATATATATATATATATATATATATATATATATATATATATATATGTAGAGATATATATGCCAAAAATAAGAGTAACTACTATGAAGGGATAAAATATGACTCTAAAAATGAAAAATAAAAAATGTTTTTTTAAAAAAGGGATTGATTAGATGTTGGTTGAAAAAGGGAAAAAGAAAAATTAAAAAACAGTTAAAAAATTAAGTTTGAAAAACTAATGAATCATGGTAAAAAAAACATGAATTCTATGTGCAGTATTCCCTTAGCGCTGGAGTTCTCCCGTTCTCCTTGATCGGTAAACTTGGTCTTGGCTTGCTGGCTGTTCGTGCTGATCTTCTGGGGGAGGGGCCTGTTGGTGCGGTTTCCAAATGTCTTTGCCGGAGGTGGAATTGCCCCACCCTTGTCGTCCGGGCTAAGCAATCTGCTTGGGTTTGCTCTCAGGAGCTTTTGTTCCCTGCAAGCTCTGGGTATAGCTTTGGAGGACCAGGGTGAAAATGGTGGCCTCCCAATCTCCTCCTGGAGGAGCTGAGAACTCGGGGCCCTGCTCCTCAGTGCGCCCCCAGAGAAGAGCAGTCACTCCCATCTCCCTGGTCTCCGGCCGCACTCCGCGCTCACCCAGCCTGTGACCGACCGTTTCTATCTCTGGCACCTGACCCCGTGTGGTGTCTCCAAACCCAGCAGATCCCTGCGGTGCGCTCCCGTGCCACTCCTCCCCGGGGAGGAAGGGGAGTCTCCCCAGCTCTGCCGCTTGTTGGGTCCCTGCTGGAGGAGCAGTGGCCCGACTGGGCCGCGGATCACAGTTTATGGCAACCCCGAGCTGAGAGCCTGTGCCTCAGCTCCGTCTCTGCAGCCGGCTTCCCCGCTCCAATACCTGGGAGATCTGCTGCACTCAGGCATCCCCGGTTTCTCTGTGACCCCAAGGGTCCTGAGACCATAGTGTCCCGTGAGGGTTCCACCGCCCGCTTAGCCACTCTAGCAATGTCCCTCAGCGGAGCCGACTTCTAAAAGTTCCGATTTTGTGCTCCGCGGCTCTATCACTTGCCAGAAGCGGCCGACAGAGGCCCCCTCCCCTGCTGTCTATCCTCCCGAATATCACCTCGAATTCACTTCTCCGCACGTCCTACCTTCCAGTAAGTGGTCGCTTTTCTGTTGAGAGAGTTGTTGCTACTCTCTTCTTTGATCTCCTGTTGAGTTCGTAGGTGTTCAGAATGGTTTGATCCCTATTCAGCTGAATTCCTGAGACCAGACGAAATCCAGGTCTCTTACTCCTCCGCCATCTTGCTCCCTTCCTCTTACTGAAGATTTTAAAAGAAAGCTTTGGGGTGCCTGGATGGCTCAGTCAGTTAAGTGTCTGCCTTCGGCTCAGGTCATGATCCCGGGGTCCTGGGATGGAGTCCCGATGCGGGCTCTCTGCTCAGTGGGGAGTGTGCTTCTCCCTCTCCCTCTGCTGCTCCCCCTGCTTGTGCTTGCTGTCTTGCTCTCGCTCTCTGTCAAATTTTAAAAATCTTTAGAAAAATAAAAAAGCTTTAAAAAACCTTAAATTCATTAATTTAAAAATCTAATAGGTAAACTGTAAAACACAGTAATGATCACTGCTGAGAACAAAATTGATATTCCAAAGGAATATCCCACAACACTGAGGAAAAATTCAAAGAGATGGAAATCAGAAAAGAATAAATATGATCTGAGGTCAGGTCCAGACCTACCTTGCAAGGCAGGAGGACAAAAGGAGAAAAAATCAGAATTTGTATGAAATCATATATAAGAAACTCAGTCACACTCTGATAAATTTTACATTGTATCTTGTGTGGTTATTAAGTCAGTTCAAAACAGTCTATTTAAAGGCTATGACTTTTTCCTATCTGGTTTCAAAATTTCAGAAAACCATCACTGTATTTATTGAAAGCAAGTTTCTCATTCTTGAAAAATACATTTGGATGATCAAAAGTAGCAAGAATAGTAGATCAACCACTGATTCAAGGTTCTAGTTTTTTTTCCTTAGTTGGTCATTCACACTTGTGAGTCATCTACTTTTATTATCTGGCTTTCTTAGTGTTCATAAAGGTCTGACCTCCTGAATCAGTTTGGATGGTTGTATCATCCTAACAGAAAAAGACTTCATAACTCAAACACTCTTAAAGATAAAAAAGAAATATTTTAATCTCATAAAGAAGAAGCTCATGGCAGGGCTGGCAGAGAATGTGGTTTTTATTCACACTCTCTCCATGATTCCCTACAGTTTTCCCTCCTCTGCCCTTTCCCTCTGGCAGGTTTTTTCTTCCACACCCTGCTGATTGTAAGATGGCTGCCAGCAGCGGGGTCACTGCCTTCCTTGTTCATGTTCAGAGATGACCCAGATATTTTCTGTAAATCCCTTCCCTTTTGTCTGAGTGGGACAACCTACGTTACTTGTCTCTCCTAGAACAATAATAAGGCACTAACTGGCTTAAAGCTGGCTATGTGAATGGCCCAGGAGGGGCATGACTGGCTTCCATGACAGAACCCTTCCCTGGTGCTATGGATGGGACCAGCTTCCTGTGAGTCACTTGTGCTGCAGGGGAGGAGGCACACGGAGCACTGTGGTTCCATTAGGGAGGGGGAATGGATGCTGGGCAGACAACTATCCAGGCCCCAGTGTTACCACACCCTACAGATGGCTGTACCTAGAAATGGTTGCTGCCATTGTATAGACTCTTAATACGCCTCACAGTGAGTTATTATATTAGTTTTCTAGTGCTACTACAGCAAATTACAAAGCTTGGAACAACACAAATTTAATATCTTGCAATTTTGGAAGTCAGAAGTTCAAAATCAGTCTCAGTGTGTAAAATCAGGGTGTTGGCAGGTCTGTGTTCCTTCTGGAGGCACTAGAGGAGAATCCATTTTCTTGCCTTGTCCAGTTTCTAGAGGCTGCCTGCATTCCCTGGCTTGCAGCCCTTCATTACATCACCTTTTCTCCCTCTGTTTCCATCTTCACATTGCCTTCTGTGTCTGATCCTCCTATCTCCTGTGGATCCTCATGATTACATTGGGACCACCCAGATAATCCAGGATAATCTCTCCCTCTCACACCTTAATTTAATCACACCTGCTAAATCCCATTTGCCAGGTAAGGTAAGATACTCAAAGGTTCTGGGGATTAGGGCATGGGCATCTTTGGAGGATCTTTATTCAGCTGATCAGTTACCTCCTATACTCCCTTCTGTGCCTCCCAGCTCTGTTTCCCACTTCATCTCACATGTGTCTACTGTGTTCCTCTCTTCATCTGCATTGTGTGTGAGAAAAAGCAGCAATTTAAACAACTGAATATTAGATTTTGGAGACAGAGTTGTAAGAATAAAAGCACATAAATTTCATTTGTCTCCTGAAAGTTTTTGTTTGGAATTTCAAATTTAATATAATTTTGCCTATGTAAAGTGAATTACTTAATCAGTTGATCCAAATCTCTTTTCAAAGAATAAACTGTTCTTTACAATCTACACATTCAATGCAATCCCCATCAAAATACCATCCAATTTTTTCAAAGACAAATAATCCTAAAATTTGTGGGGAACCAGAAGAGACCCTGAATAGCCAGAGGAATGTTGAAAAAGAAAAGCAAATCTGGCGGCATCACAATTCCGGACTTCCAGCTCTATTACAAAGCTGTCATCATCAAGACAGTATGGTACTGGCACAAAAACAGACACATAGATCAGTGGAACAGAATAGAGAGCCCAGAAATGGACCCTCAACTCTACGGTCAACTCATCTTTGACAAAGCAGGAAGGAATGTCCAATGGAAAAAAGACAGTCTCTTCAACAAATGGTGTTGGGAAAATTGGACAGCCACATGCAGAAGAATGAAACTGGACCATTTCCTTACACCACACACAAAAATAGAATCCAAATGGTTGAAAGACCTAGATGTGAGACAGGAGTCCATCAAAATCCTAAAGGAGAACACAGGCAGCAACCTCTTCGACCTCAGCCGCAGCAACTTCTTCCTAGAAACATCGCCAAGGGCAAGGGAAGCCAGGGCAAAAATGAACTATTGGGATTTTGCAGAGCAAAAGAAACAGTCCACAAAACCAAAAGACAACCGACAGAATGGGAGAAAATATTTGCAAATGACATATCAGATAAAGGGCTAGTATCCAAAATCTATAAAGAACTTATCAAACTCAACACCCGAAGAACAAATAATCCAATCAGGAAATGGGAAGAAGACATGAACAGACATTTTTCCAAAGAAGACATCCAAATGGCCAACAGACACATGAAAAAGTGCTCAACATCACTCGGCATCAGGGAAATCCAAATCAAAACCTCAATGAGACACCACCTCACACCAGTCAGAATGGCTAAAATTAACAAGTCAGGAAAAGACGGATGTTGGCAGGGATGTGGAGAAAGGGGAACGCTCCTACACTGTTGGTGGGAATGCAAGCTGGTGCAACCCCTCTGGAAAACAGTATGGAGGTTCCTCAAAAAGTTGAAAATAGAGCTACCATATGACCCAGCATTTGCACTACTGGGTATTTACCCCAAAGATACAAATGTAGGGATCTGAAGGGGTACGTGCACCCCAATGTTTATAGCAGCAATGTCCACAATAGCCAAACTGTGGAAAGAGCCAAGATGTCCATCGACAGATGAATGGATAAAGAAGATGTGGTATATATACACAATGGAATATTATGCAGCCATCAAAAGGAATGAGATCTTGCCATTTGCAACGACATGGATGGAACTGGAGGGTGTTATACTGAGTGAAATAAGTCAATCAGAGAAAGACATGTATCATATGACCTCACTGATAGGAGGAATTCTTAATCTCAGGAAACAAACTGAGGGTTGCTGGAGTGGTGGGGGGGGTGGGAGGGATGGGGTGGCTGGGTGATAGATATTGGGGCGGGTATGTGCTATGGTGAGTGCTGTGAATTGTGCAAGACTGTTGAATCACAGATCCTTACCTCTGAAACAAATAATGCAATATATGTTAAGAAAAAAAAGAAGAAGATAGCAGGAGGGGAAGAATGAAGGGGAGTAAATCTGAGGGGGAGACGAACCATGAGAGACGATGGACTCTGAAAAACAATCTGAGGGTTCTAGAGGGGAGGGGAGTGGGGGATGGGTTAGCCTGGTGATGGGTATTAAAGAGAGCACGTTCTGTGTGGAGCATTGGGTGTTATGCACAAACAACGGATCATGGAACACTACATCAAAAACTAATGATGTGTAATGTATGGTGATTAACATAAAAATAAAAAAATAAAAAAAATATACTGCTCTTTTAAAAGCCCTTCAAAACAATATTTTAAGTGCTGTTTCCAAATGGAGTTTACACTTTTGCTCTTATCACTGTATTAAAGGTCATGTTTGAGGGGTTTTTTGGTGTGTTTTTTTCCAAAGTGAATTTGCTTCTGGATCTAAAAGTAATACCATTAACACTATTTTTCACCAGGGAGGAGAGGACTTAGTGCATCTTCTAGACTAAGTTTTCTTACCACTTGTAGAATACGGTTTAACAAATATTCATGGGAGAATGAAAAGACAGTTGCTCTTACATCCATATACTATGTTGACAACAACAGCATAAACCTGAACAAAGCTGTACATTCTTGGTGCATCATTTCAGCTGAAAATGTGTTCAGTGAAGTATTGTTTAGTCCTTAGTAATTCATTTTTGTATGAGATAAAAGTACTTCATACATTAGAGAAAGCAGAGTGGTGATTTTAAGATTTCATCAGTGACCGTTTTTACCAGTTCTATAAGCATACTAATTGACATTAAAACCCATAAAAGTCCATTTGGGAATGAAAAAAATTTGAGATGATACCGGTTTTTTGTATGATATTTGTATTTATTTGTATGATAACCCTTAGTTACACTTTTTATTATGTCTGAATACACCCTTCAATAATGAGTCATGGGCTGTGGGTTTCCTGAAATTTTATTTCGTGGGATGAACAGTTAAAGTGAATCCCACAAATTGACAACCCTATAGGAATTTGTATATTAATTTTTTTGTTGACTCCCACTCTCGTAATTTCTGTGTCCCAGAGCCTCTACCAAGGCAGTACAGGCTGCCCCCAACTGTATAGGAGAATCATGACAGGGGCATTTAGTGGCATCAGGCATCACCACCGGCACGGTGGTTGCATCCTCTCGTTTCACACCTGCTTTGTGGGTGTCCCCTTTTAGCTTGACCCTGACAGTGAACAGGTCTGAGAAGAAACCAGATGTTGGGGAGGGTTGATGGGAAGGGTTAAGTGGCAGCTTGTATCATGCAATTTCCTGAACCCTTGCAGTGCAGGCCTGGGCCAAGCTGATAAGTCTGTTTCACTGACTAAGGCTTCATCATGTGCCAAAGAAGTGAAAACCATATTTGCATCTGCCACCAGAATCAACTAATACTAAATAATGGTTGAGAATTCCAACTTGATTGTAGTGGGTGGAAAATGGACCTCTCTCTTTGGTTAATTCTTATGTATGCTTTTACTGTTAATCTTCATAAAAGAGACAAGAAATGAGGAAACTTGGATTATCAGTTTGTGTTCACTCTTATCACTCACTGTAGTTATAAACGTCTGTCAAAACATATAGATGTTTTCAGAAAGTAGCCTTCTGCGGAGGGAGTAGGGACTAAGACTAAGGAAAGCATTGTTCTATCAAGAGAAGTCGTTTTCAGTTTATGGCAGATGGGAGATCCATCTCTTATGTCCTATTTGGATAACAGAGTTCACTTTTAACCTTTTTAAACTTATTTTGATTTTTTTAATTGAAGTATAGTTGACACACAATGTTATATTAGTTTCAGGTGTACAACATAGGATTTGACAAGTCTGTATGTTATGCTGTGCTCACCATACAGTACCATCAACCATATTCCCTGTGCTGTGCCTTTCATCCCACGACTTATTAATTTCATAACTGGAAGCCTGTGTCTCCCATTGCCCTTTACCCATTTTGCTTCTTCACCCACTGCCTCCTCTTTGGCAACTTACCAGTTTGTTGCATGTATTATGTTGCATGTATTTATGTTTCTGTTTTTCTGTATGTTCAGAGCACTTTTTAAAAATTATTTGGTGCCTTTAAACATATTTCTTTGTTTACATTATTTTAGCTACCTAATTGCTGTGTTACCCAATTAGTTATCTAATGACTTCAAAACGTGGTGGCTTAAAAACCCTTTTGTCGTGTTACATATACTTTTTGGGTCAGAAATTTGGGCAGGATCTGGTTGGACAATTCTTGTGCTTCATACGGCATTAACTGAGGTCAGTGGGTGGTGGTCTTTAGCTGGCGGCTGGTTGGTCTAGAGGGTTCAGGATGACTTTATTCACGTGGCTGTTACTTTGATGGGTGCAGTTGGAAGGCGGGGCTCAGCTAGGCCTCCCCTTCCATGCAGTCTCTCTAACAGGGTCATTGGACTTCTTCCCTGGCTGCTCAGAGCTCCAGTACCAAATGTTCCAAGAGATGGGAAATGGTAACTGTCAACCTCTTGGACCTGGGCCTGAAACTGGCACAGGTCTCTTCCACTCTATTCCACTGGTTAACACAGTCACAGAGCCCATGTGGATCAAAGGGAAGGGGGAATCATAGAATTTGTGATCATTTTTAATTTGCTATATATGTGCATGGTTTTTTTTTCCCTCTTTCTTTGGCCTGTGGGGGAGAATGGGAGTTATTGATCAAAGAGTCACAGGTTATTGATCAAAGAGTCACAGGTTATTGAGCCGTAAGAGAGACATTAGACTTAATCCAACCTCCATTCTTTACAGATAAATATATATGTCAGTAAAAATGAGTAAAATTTTATTTTTCTATGAAGATAGTTGATGCATCAAAAGGATGAAATAATTTCTATAGGACAGCTCATCTCACAGTATGACAGTACCTTTGATAAGCCACACAGACTTAGTAGCTAAGGCATGAAGAGAAAAATTATTATAAAATCTTCCATTAATTTTTCCTAGAGATTGCTATTTGGATATCTGCTTTCAAACTGTCCTTGGTAGTTACTGAAATTACTATTTTGTACTACTCATATCTTATAATTTGTTGTAAAAAATATTCACAGTGGGTAGAATTTTAGTGGTATTTGGGTTATACATTTTTGACACTTAAAAAAATAATAGTGGAATTTACAAAAATGAAGCAAAATTATACATGTATTAAATTTGGAGGAAACCTTTAATTCTATGGGGAGATAAGAGTAGAAATCCACAATGAACTTGTGAGTCATTGCATGAGTTATTTTATTTTTTTGTGCTGTTAAAGCTTTCTAAATATTTAACGTTTTGTAAGTATTTCAGTTAAGTTTGATGTGAGATTCTGAATATAAAACTCAGATCAAGATTCTTATCATAAAATACCCTCTAAAGATCTTGACACTCCTCCATCAGGTGTCACTTAGTCTCATGAATCAAATGCTGCTTTCCAACATTGTGTCTGCAAAAAATCCACTGAACTTTCAAATCTCTGTGACCATAGAGTAACTGCTGAATTTAGAAACCAAAGGTGATCATAGTATAAATTCATTGACACAATTTGTACTATGATTTTGCAAATATAAGTTAAAGTTTTTAGGTTGAGAAAATTTCACAGCTTCCCTCCCTGCAATAATTTAGTGTTTTCCTGTTAAAATAACTGAGTTGAGGAGATTATTTCCTGTTAAAATAACCTCCAAGGGGAGGAAATTGGTGAGTACAGGTCTGGGGCCCCTTGTGCTTCGAGCAGTGCTAGTGTCTAGCTTGCCTTCAAGTTGATGGTAACCAGAGTTCTTTACAATAAAGCAAGTCTTCAGTTTCACTAGGTGTTCTTGAGTGTCAAAGAGGCTCACTCAGAAGTGGTAATGGCTTTCTTCCAGACTGTTGGTGGTAGTGTGGGGCAAGAGAGGGTGCCGGCGGAGCTGGATGGTGGCGGACCTGCAGAGCAGGACAAAAACCATTCCAACAGCAGCACCTTGTCCGACCGAAGACTCAGCAACTCCAGCCTTTGTAGCATTGAAGAAGAGCACCGCACTGTGTATGAAATGGTGCAGCGGATTCTCTTGTCAACACGAGGTTATGTCAACTTTGTGAATGAAGTCTTTCGTCAGGTTAGTGTGTGTGTGTGTGTGTGTGTGTGTGTGTTGTACATGAAATTGAAGAGAGTTTTGTTCATGTTCTTTTGCTCATAGTACTGCAAGAAATACTATTGATGAGTTGGGCTACATTGCAGGACTGAATAATGATCCCTCTAATCCTGCTTTTAATTTGTCATGTGGAGTGTTGTGATTATGTTTAAGATTTTTTTGTAAAATTCCTACACATGGAGGGGAAATTCTATATATGAGCAAATCATCTCCAAAATACCCTCATGTGTCCATAATAAACTTGAAACCCAGAGGTAGGTGGGAAGAAAGCCCTTGCTGAATACTCATCAACAAATGAACATGGCAAAGAGGAGCCCCAGGCTGGTGTTGTCCTGAGGGCCCGAGGGAGCTCTGTGGAGGCTCTGCAGACAGTTGTACTTTCCCTGCACACACACATGGAATGCACGTGTGATAGTATTTATGACATAAGAGGAAAAAGCTGGGAAGGGAGGGGAGTAAGGGGAAAGCAAGGGCTGACACTGATACAGCAGCCGGATGGTTGACACTGTGGTGGGTGAAAAGGGAGGGGGTGCAAACAAGAAAGAGGGTGCAAGTGAGGAAGAAGACAGCAGAGATAGATCAGAGGCCAGGAACGATTAGCAGCCCTGAGCTACAACCGGGGCTGGCTCTGCCCCCCAGGGGACCTTGGGCATTGTCTGGAGACATTTTTGGTTGTCACAGCTGGGAAAACGGCAGTGCCACTGGCATCTAGTGGGTAGTAGCCAGTGATTCTCCTATGGGCACAGGACAGGGCCTCCATTCCACTACCCCATGGCACAGAACGTCAGGCCCCAATGCTGCTGTGGGGAAACTCGGACAGAGGAAGCAGAACCCGAGGTGCAGGGAAAGACAGCAGCTCTGTGGTGTGGGGTGGAGCCACTGGCCACCTGCCTCTTGGTACCGGTGCCCTGGGAGACAGAGCCTGGCTCTTCCGTGGGCGTGTTAATGTGATGGGGAGAAGCTTTTGAGTCTGGGCACCTGTGCAGGCCCATGAATGGCAGAGACCATGACTGGTGGGGAGAGGGGGAGGAGTCCTGTGCACACACATGAACAGTGTATGTGCATCATGAAGAGCTTTTTGTGGAGGGGCAAGACTTCTAGATAGTGATTAATCCTTTCACTTCGGAGACTGTCATTAAGGAGAAATCAGCCAAGAATGAAAGTCCCAGTGTAATCCATAGCAATCTGGAGGTTTTACCTTATTTTGTATTTTAATGAATAAAAATGTTTGACTTAAAATATTAGTTTAACCTTCAATGAAAATTCCCCTTATAAAATATTTTTCTGGTTTTGGATCAGCATTGCCTTGGTTCTTCTTACTCCCTAACTGTGTCTTCTCTGTCTCATTTCTTGGCCTCTTTTTATTTGACCCCGGATTCCAAGAGTCGACCAAGGTTCTGGGCTTGAGCCTCTTCTTCTGTAACTCCACACTTGCCTCCCTAGGGCCTTCAACTGCTTGTGCAGAGCCAGCAGCTCTGTGGCATGAGACTCCCAGTCAAGCCTTTTGTCTGGACCTTGCTTCTTTGCACACTTGCCTTTTGAAATGCCCACTGGTGATCTTGTCTGACATTCTAGTGGTGTCTTAATGATAATGAGGCCAAAGCTTAGCTTATTTTCTTCCACAACATGAACTTCTCCTCATGACCTGACCACTTCTTTAATGGGACTCATGTTCTTATGTGCATATTAATTTTAGCCCTCCTGTGCTGCTTGTCTCTTGCTCCTCCTGTAAGCCATCACTGGGCAAGTCATGCAGGGGGCTTGCTCACTCCCGCCCCCTCCCTTTCCTTCAACCGTGGTTAACAGCATGCTCCCTGGATCCCACACCTGCTGTGTCATCCCTTTCTACCCTATACTGTATGTATCATGCTGCCCAAACATTCTTTTATCATAATAATCCCTGATTTAAAAATCTACCCTGTTCTCTTCATTAGTGTTGCCCTGTTGGGTTCCTGTTGTACACATGGAAGGTACTTGGTAACCATTTAATTTGAGTTGAAATCATCAAGGTCCTAGAGGGCATATAATTGAGGATAGGGGTCATATAGAGTAAAGGACCAGACAATAATACTTCAGACTTTGTTGATCATGTGGGCTCAGTTGCAGCTCCTCAGCTCTGCTTTCACAGTGAGAAAGGAGCCATGGGCAGCACATAACAAAGAAACATGGCTGTGTTCACAAAGAACTTTATGAAAGTCACTTGGCAGGCTGGATTTGTATGACAGGCCATAGTTTGCAGACCCTGATCTGTAGCAATGTTTTAAGCTCTTGGATACCAGTGCTTACTCTAAGACTAGATATCAATGACAAAGCTTATAAATTTTGCACATGAGATACATGCTAAACTGATGTGGTTTTACCTCTGTTGTGTAAATTGTTAATTTATCATACAGACAGTTCTGTCTGTATCCATTACTGGCAAGAGTGTGCTCTAAATTCAGTTCTCAAGTAGCTTGGGCCGTGGAGGTAACTGCAAACTACTTATGACCGAACTTCTGAGACATCTTTGTGCCGTGAAGCCAAAAGCATTTCATTTACATTTTATCATTATTCTTCATCAAATCTAATTTGAAAGCGTATATGTGAAATTTAAAATATGAGTGTGTGCTAGTTAAAATACTAAGTAGAGATACTTGTAGGGGCATGGTTTTAACATTGTGTTCTATTGCCCTCTTGTGGTCAATGATGAATTTTTATTTTCTGGATGGCAAAATGTGATTTCTTTCCTAGTGATTTCTTTTTCAATTTTAAAGTGTTCAGAGACTATTTAATATTTAGGCCTAAAGGCATTAAAGTTCAAAATGTACATTCAGGAAGCCCATGTTCCCAGTGGGGAGGTAAGATGTGTGTGTGTGCACCGGAGAACTGTGCATGATGGCAGAAGATCAGCTGTCCACGTGTGTGACATGGAAATAAATGCTGACGAGGGGCCCCGGGGGCAGAGAGGCTCGTGGCAGGGCTAACTGTGCAAGTCTTCTTGGACTGGATGGTTTAGTGGGTTGCAGGCAGTAGAAATAGATGGTAACTGAGGGAGACGAGGTTCAAACTCAGGGCAGCCTCAGTTTACTGCTGCCTACAGCAGGCAGGCTAGCAGTGAGTGGTAGGAGCTTCAGGTGGGCCAGTTCTGGTCTTGGGATCGCTCTGCTGGAAACTTGTCTTCTTACCAGTGTTTTTCAGACTACTTGTTGTGACCATTTTTTAGGTCATGAAATCAACTTATCAAAAGCCAGTATTTTGGGGTGCTTGGGTGGCGCAGCTGGTTAAGTGTCTGCCTTCGTTTGGCTCAGATCATGATCTCCAGGTTCTGGGATCGAGCCCCACGTTGGGCTCCCAGCTCAGCGAGGAGTCTGCTTCTCCCTCTCCCTCTCCCCCTGCTTGTGCTTTGTCTCTCTCTCTCTCTCTCAAATGAATAAATTAAATCTTTAAAAAAAAGTAGTTTTTTAAATAATGGAATAGAATAAAATAGACCAAAACATTTCAGAGTGTACTGCATGTTCTAAGGATTAGTATTTCTTTGTGAAACTTCTAAAACAACATTTATTTATGTATATACTATATATAAATGCATATATGCTTCTGTGAAATGTCTTACTTAGGTTATAGGTCTGAAAAGTTCAAAGCACTCATCTAAAGGTTATTTGTTGATTACATTGTTCTGTTTGTTGTTGGTTTTGTTTTAAAGAATATTTTATTTTTAAAAAAGCAAATGTTCATTAGATAAAACACAGTCTCAAGCAAATCACTCAAAATACTGCCTTTAAGCAACAACTGTTGATATTAGAAGAGTATCATTCCAGGTATTTCTATATGTGTATATTTGGCTGCTGGCCTGGCTACCTAGAAAAGCAGTTAAGAGCCTGGCAGAGAGGAGATGGGTAAGGCAGGATATAAACAGACAGAGAGCAGCCTGGCAGACAGACAGGAAGGCTTACAGATGAGCTGATAGACATAAACAAACTGGCAGGCAGGTGTAGAAGATCAGACAGGTGGAGGTAGACAGGCCAGCTGGCAGGGGTGGAAGTGAGCGGGGTGGTGTAGATGCAAGGGTGCATAGGTGCAGACAGAGAATGTAGCAGGCAGTTAAAGATGGACAGACAGACAGACAGACAGACAGCCTTGGACGGGTGTAGGTAAAACCAGACAGAGGTTGACAGAGGTGAAGGCAGAGGCAAGGGGAGGGTATGTGGACGTGCCGGGTTGGGGGTGAGAGACTGACAGATAACTTTATGACAATGGAATCTTTAATTCTTAATGATTCTTTCATGTATTTTTAATGAAGAGCTCTGAATTTTATTTTATTTGAATTTAACAGAAGAAAAGAAAATAAAGAGAAACAAAATTGTTAGAAATTCAAATAAACATTTCTTTACCACAAGAAATATTAATTACTAAAAGATTTATCTATAATGAGAAGATTATAATCACATTAAGGTGGTGGAATCACTTTTTATCCCCATGGTGTAATTTTAGATAGCACTTATTGATTTCTTAAGAAATCTGAAGAAATTATCAGCCTTGTATTTTCTTCAGCCTCCTCTCCCCATCCACTTATTTCATTATATTATAAATTGATAGCCTAAATTTACCATTGTTTGCAGTCAGTTTTGGAATCCTCATGTGCAGAATTGTTTAGTCTTGCTTCTGAATTTAGATAGACTCTTTCCTCCTGGTGTCCTCAGTCCTAACATGCTTGCTTTGATTGACTTCTTAGATGGCCTCGTTTTGTCGTCAAGTGGGTGTTTTCAAGAAGGTGTCTTGAGGCTCTACTCCCTGAGTTCTTTTGTGATGAGGAATGTTTTCCTTTTGCCTTTCCACATGAACAGCAGTTTAGCTGGGTATAATAATTTCAGATCACCCTTTCTTCCAATTAGTAATTTGTAAGTCAAAACTTTTCTAAAATTTTCAGTATGAATACCTTCAACATGTTTAAAGTAATAAAAGACAAGCTTGGAAATGTTTCCAGGACACAAGAAATTGTAACAAATGACTAAGCAGATTTGAATAATAAGAAAATAGAACTTCTAGAAATGAAAAAAAATGTAATATTGAAATAGTAAAGGAAAACCTTAGTGGGTGAGTTTAAGAGCAGGTTAGGTACAGCTGAGAACAAAATAAACAGATGGACAGATCTGAAGAAACTATCCTGAGTGTCCCTCAGAGAGACAAAGATGAAAAATATGGGAGGTTGAGACGTGGGGAATATGGTGAGAAGGTAGGAAACATGAGTTCCACTCTCCTCTATCCTTATTATTTTTTATCTGCTGTTCTGCAAGTTACTGAGAATGTCCTGCTATGACTGTGGATTGGTCTATGTTTTTTCAAAGTCTATCAGTATTTGCTATATATAGTGTATGTGTATATATACATACACATGTGTATGTATATATTTGAGGCAAAATTATTTTAGTATAGATTCACAAATGTTGTATGTCCTTTGAATTGAATCTTTCGTTAGTAAGAATTTTTCCTCTTTATCTCTAGTAATGCCTTTTTTTTTTTTTTGGCCTCAAAGTCAGTCTTGCCTATTCTTAATATAGCTCTACCAGTTTTCTTTTGGCTAGTGTTTGCATGGTATATCTCTTTCTAACTCTTTACTTTCAACAAACTCTCCATATTCATATGTTTTGGATGTCCTCTTACAAATGGCATATAGTCTTTTTTAATAGTTTTTAAAATCGAACCTTATAATTTCTATCTTTTGATTAGAGCATTATTCCCTTTTCAGTTGATATAACAACTACTGTAATTGTGTTTAAATTTACTATCTTACTTTCTGCTTTCTAATTGTATTGAATTCTCTCAGGCTGGTTGTTTTTAGCATCCCATTTTTCTCCTCTAGCTTAGTATTTTTACACTCATTTGTAATATTTTAATTGTTAACATCCCTAACTTAAAATCTAGCATGAATTTCAATTTTACACTGTAAGTCTGCACTCCAGTTCCATTTATTCCTTCTCAGTTCATATGCCCCTGCTATGTACAGATTTGCCTCGAGTCACAATGCAGTTACGTCCTGATAAACCCATCATAAGTTGAAAATATCAGAAGTCAAATGTGCATTTAATACACCTAACCTACCAAACGTCATAGCTTAATCTCCGCTACCCTGAACATGCTCAGAACACTTACTTTAGCCTACAAGTTGGGCAAAATCATCTAACACAAAGCCTAGCTTATAATAAAGTGTTAAATATCTCATGTTATTTATTATTTGAGATTATTCCATGCTGGAAGTGAAAAACAGAATGGTTATATGGGTACAAAATGGTTATAATTGTATCAGTTGTTTGTCCTTGTGATCCAGGGCTGATTGGGAGCTGTAGCCCCTGCTACCACCCAGCACCACAGAGAGTGTCATACTACCTATCCCTAGCCCAGGAAAAGATCAAAATTCAAAGTACAGTTTCTACTGAATATGCATTACTTTTGCACTATCATAAAGTTGAAAACTTCTAAGTTGGACCACTGTAAGTTGAGGACCACCTGTATTTGACTTCCATATTATGAATATATATATTATTTATATATATACACATATATTATCTCTTTTGTAATTATTATTTTACCCAGTTTTATTCTTTTTATTCATATATATTCATATTTACATTTTATTCATTTAGATTTATCCAAATAATTACTCTTTTATTGCATTTTTCTCTCTTCCTGAATCTCTGATCCAGGATTATTTTCCTTCTGCCTAAAGAATAACTTTTAGTATTTCCCTTAGGTTAGATGTCCTGGTAAAAGTTTTTCTCATTTCTGTATCTGAAAATTTCTCTATTTTGCTTTTGTTTTTGAAGTGCAATTTTTCTGGATAGTGAATTCTACACGTGCAGCTGTTTTCTCTTTGCACATTGAATATTTGTTCCATTGTTTCTTTGAGAAGTCATGTGAGGTCCTGTGGTTGCTCCTTTGGAGGAAATGTCTCTTTTTTCCTCTGGAAGCTTATAAGATTTTCTGATTGTTCTTGGTTTTCAGCAGTTTTACTGCAATGTACTCTGTATTTACCCTGCTTGTGTTTGTGATTCTTGAATCTGTGGATTGACATCTTTTACCAATTTTGGCAAAATTCTCAGCCATTCTCTCCTCAAGTATCATTTCTGCCCCTTTTTGCTTATCTTCTTTTCTTGTGCATCTGCAGCCATGCATAAGATCAGCTTTTCATTGTGTTCTCTCTCTTGCCTTCCCTTCTGAGTTAGCCATCCTTTCATCTTGCCGTGCTTCATTCTGGGTGTTTCCTTCGGATTTTTCATCCAGTTTTCAGCAATGTCCATTCTGTTGTCAACCCACACACACTGAGTTTTTAATTTTGGTTATTTCATTTTTTAATTCCATTTACATTTCTTTTTGAAACTTTTCTTTATCCTGATTTCCTATGTGTTTAAAGTATTGCCTAGTTTTTATTGTGGTTTTGTTAATATTGACTTCTTTTCTCATATTTCTGATTTTTAATTAATATGCTACATATCATATTAACCAGTTTGTACAAATAATTTGGGTTTTAACTATGATTTTACTTTCCTACAGAGAAAATTTCTATTTGCTTCCTGGGGGTAGGATAACATGATACACCTCGATTTACCTCATTGTCTACATTTTTCAAACCTCATTACATGGTCCACTTAAGATTTGTGCATTTCATTATTTATAAATTTTATGTAAAGTACCATAAAAAATTTTGAACTCTAATCAGTGATATGCATGTTGAAATATTTAGGGGTGAAATGTACTGATGTCTGCAGATTTCTTTGAAATGCATCAAAAATAAGATGGATTGAAAGAAGGATAAATAGGGGTGGATTGACGGATATGTGGTAAACAAATCTGGCAAATGCTAATGGTAGAATCCAGGCGGCAGTATATAGATATTCACTTTAAAGTATTTCTACTTTTTTGTATGTGTGAAAATATTTGTAATAAAATTTGGAACAAAATTAGAGTGGCACACCATTGTACTTTGTCATACACTGTCTTTGTTGATCTTTCTTGAGATACAAATCAGAATATTTGTTACATTGATATGTTACAGTCTTGTTATAACACAGACTCCTCTGTTCTGGAATTTGATGTGACATCAATGGAAATTTATATATTGCATGAACCCTTGTTACACTGAAATCTGCCTGTAATTGGATCCTGTGGCATGAACATTATGGACAGTATTAAATCTCTGAATCTTGAGATCTCAAGACCTAGAATCATTGCTAACTTACTTTGTAACCTTGGGAAAATATCTCAGGTGTTCTGAGCCTCAGTTTAATTCCTCGTCTATGGAATGAAAGCATTTCCTGTAGTATTGAGTTCCTCTCCTTTGTGTTTACCCCTCAGACAGAAATATTCCTTAGATCTGATACTCAAAAGGCAAATACATTTCTCCTTTACATTTTGGCTTATATTTTTGGAATCTTACATTAAATCAGAATTCTTACATGCATATGTGTAAAGAGATTCTTTACTGTTAAGTTCATGGGGTGCCTGTGTAGCTCAATCGGCTAAAGTCTGACTCTTGGTTTTGGCTCAGGTAGTGATCTCAGCATCATGGGATTGAGCCCTGCATCGGGCTCTGCGCTCAGTGCTGGAGTCTGCTTGCCCTCTCCCTCACCTTCTGCCCCTTTCCCTGTTGTGCACATGCTTGCTCTCTCTCTAAAATAAATTTGAAAAATCTCAAAAAAAATTAAAAAGTTTGCATAAATGTGCACAATGCTACAACTGGCCTGGGGCTCTCTTTAATGTATTTTCTGAGAGCCAACATTCACCAGCATACCAGTGAGTACAGAACACCTGAGTACAATCTTTACTCACTGGTATGCTGGTGAATATTGGCTCTCAGAAAGGGAAGGGAAGGTGTAAGAGAGGGAGGAAATAAAGAAGGAAGGAAGAGAAAGACACAAAAAAAAGAAAGAAAGAAAGGCTCCAATTATTAGCATTTGCCAACTTCTGTGGTGTAAATACTCCCTCTGTCACCTACACAACATCCCTGAACATGGGTTAGGCAGAGGTGTGGCAGTTGGCTGCAGCTGGCTGCGGTAGTATGTCTGTTGTCTTATAATCAATTTCTAATTCATTGGGAAATGTTCCCAGTTGTATAACTATTATTGTCTGTATAGCCAATTAAAGTATCTGTGTAGGTGTGCATGTTGGCTATTTTTGTGAAAAAATTATTCAGAATGCAGAAGTTATTTTTAAATTACATGACAGTTTCTGGCCCAATTGAAAAATGCCTTTTTTCCTCAGCAAGTTTGGTGTGCACAAAAATATGTGGCCCTGTATGTTTCAGAGGAAAGTCTGAAATTGGTGATGGTGATTGGAAATGTCTGTTATGTGTCTGTTACAGTGATCTGAGCAGGTGTGGAGTTAAAGGGAGTCTTCTCTTCTTATTTTAGGCATTTTTGTTGCCTTCCTGTGACATAGCTATAACAAGGAAGGTAGTTCAAGTGTACAGAAAGTGGATCCTCCAGGACAAACCTTTGTTCATGGAAGAACCAGATAAAAAAGAAGCTGCCCAAGAAGATGCTGAAAAATTAGGATTTTCAGAGACTGACAGCAAAGAGGTAATATGTTATCACTTGTTTCAGTTGGGAGTACACATATTTTAGCAAAGTATACCCGGTCAGGCAAAGGTGCCGGTCAGTGGGACATAGACCGGCAGGGCTCTTTTATCATAGCTGATGCTCTCAAATTGCTGAGTTCCATGAGGATCTGCTACAGTGAGGCTGCTTCTGGGCTCTATTCAGGGTCATTGGTCCCCTCCTAACCCTCAGGCTTGGTCTGTGTGTTCATGGCAGCTTCGTTATTCACTGTTGCATGAGAATTGTTTTATAAACCACATTTTACACGTCTCTGTATGAGACTAGAAATGTCACTGCCTTATTGGTATTGACATGTTTAAATGAATAGCATTTGAAAAACTAAATTTAGAATGTTTGGCAGTCTTGTCTTGTGCAGTGGCCTGTTCCAGAGCAGTTGAAAGGTCTAACCTAATAATGAGTGCTATCTCCTCCATCAAGAAGCCTCACTGCAGGACTGGGCACTGTCCTCAGAGTGAGAGCTGTTGGAATGGAACTTTTAGTCCTGGTTAGGTAAAGCTTAGAGGCTGGATAAATCTAAAAGAGCCAAGATGTCCATCGACAGATGAATGGATAAAGAAGATGTGGTGTATATATATACAATGGAATATTATGCAGCCATCAAAAGGAATGAAATCTTGCCATTTGCAATGATGTGGATGGAACTGGAGGGTATTATGCTGAGCGAAATAAGTCAATCAGAGAAAGACATACATCATATGATCTCACTGATATGAAGAATTCTTAATCTCAGGAAACAAACTGAGGGTTGCTGGAGTGGTGAGGGTGGGAGGGAGGGGGTGGCTGGGTGATAGACATTTGGGGAGGGTATGTGCTATGGTGAGCGCTGTGAATTGTGGAAGACTGTTGAATCACAGATCTGTACCTCTGAAACAAATAATACATTGTATGTTAAAAAAAAAGGTAGTAGGAAGGGAAAAATGAAGGGGGAGAATCAGAGGGGGAGATGAACCATGAGAGACTATGGACTCTGAGAAACAAACTGAGGGTTCTAGAGGGTAGGGGGTGGGGGAATAGGTTAGCCTGGTGATGGGTATTAAAGAGGGCACGTATTGAATGGAACACTGGGTATTATATGCAAACAATGAATCATGGATCACTACATCAAAAACTAATGATGTAATGTATGGTGATTAACATAACAAAATAAAATTTAAAAAAGAAAACTAATGATGTATGGTGACTAAAATAACAATAAAATTTAAAAAATAAAAGTGGATATTTGTTGCAATTAACAACAAACATTTAAAACTGTGATCAAAGGCATATCACTTTTAATATCTGTATTAATTCCATAATTTTGATTTTTTTAATATTGGTGAAATCATTTTAAATGGTCATGAGGTCAAAATGAATAGATAAGTAAATGGAATTTATCACACATTTTAAAGGTCTGTGTTACAGACTCATTCAGTCATTGGACCTTTGTTTATTTCTTCACATACTAAACGCTAGGCACTATTTTAGGTGCTGGAGGTGGTGAACAAAATGGAAGAAACACTTGTCCTCCTAAAACCCATATTCTCATAAGTTTTGGTGAGTGTAAGGAATTAAATATGCAAACATGTAGTCTTCCCCCTCTGTTAACTGATTTTTATCTTCTGAAGACCTCATCTGAAGGTTCTCGTCATAAGCGATCTTCCAGTTGGGGACGAACATACTCCTTCACGAGCGCAGTGAGCAGAGGATGTGTGACAGAAGAGGAAAATAAGAACGTGAAAGCCGGGGCCCAGGCTATGCTGCAGGTACGCGGCCAGCCGGAGACATAAAGACCTCCAGTTGGAGTCAATTTGAACATTTTGTTTATTGTGATAGTCTCATTAAAGTATGGTAATATTTTTATCTACCTGTCAGTAAATAGCTCTTAAGTTCTCATTCTGAGTTTTCTTCCTGACTGCTCACCTTCAATTTGTAAAGATTTTTTTCTAGTCGAAGGAGACCCTATGAGCTGTTTGCAGGTTTTTGAGAGGGATGATTACGCAGTGAATGTGAAATGACTGAGATCCAAATCTTAAAAAGTATCTTCTGAACACATATGGGGAGTTAGTCAGTCACCTGGACTCTAATTTGCAAGACAAGCATGATGATTATATAATCTTACAAGGAATATTCTTCTTAAAAATTCCCTGTTTATGAAGAATGATGATAAATGCTCTAATTTTTAAATATTTATCTGTATCAAGAAATAAAATAGAACCGATGCCATTTGGGAACAGTGGAAAGAACAACTTTGGCTGATCACTTAATCTTCCCAGACCTCAGGTTTTTATCTCAAAAATGGGGATTGGGAGATTGATTACCTCTTGGCTCCCATCTAGGTGGAAGGTTGTTAGGACTATAAGTGAAAACACAGAATGCCTCTCTTTCCCCTGCTCTCTGGCGCCCCACCCTCCACCCTGTATCCACCTCTCTAGCCATGGGCAGTAGGCCTCCCACACAGAGGCCAGGCATGAGGTCTGAGGTAGCATGGTCATGGTTTGCCTGTTGCCCAGTTTTTAATGACACTGCTTGTGTCATCCATCTCTTGATAGGATTCCTTGTCATGGTATCCTTTTTGCTTTCAGATTCATTAGCAGTTTAATACTTTGTAACTATTGAGTTTTTTCATTTTTCAATGAAAAATCAGCAAATAATTTGAAATTAACTTTAAACAAAATCAAGATGATTTTACTAGAGTAGCTTCAAAGAACTCCGGTGCCAGTTGTTAGTAAAATCTGTGCCTTCACCAGAGAAGTGCATGCCGGAGTCCCTGCCTATGTCTCTTGGTAGTCCTTGTCCTCCAGGTGGATTGCCTTATGCCATCCTCAGCCATTTCACTGCCAGTATCTCCCTAAGTTCAGGAGAGTGTTAATTTGTTTTCTGAAAGGATAAATTACATCTACTTGGCCAAACCAAGAAAAAAAATTTTCCACTTGATTATAGCAAAACAGTGTTCAAACATGTTTAGTTTGGATTATAATAGCTGTTTTTGTTCTCTTTGTATCCAGTATCTTTGGTCCTTTCCTTGGTTCATTAGGAAAAAGTGGCCAAGTACAGGTTGAAAAAGCTAGTACTCTTCTGCAGTTGCTGTTGACAGGTACAATTTGGACATATTAATTTTCTTTATTTATTTTTACCTTAACCGATACTGACATGGTAGTAAGAAATATTCATGGAGTTGGCATTTTGATCTTTTTTAAAAAAGAAAATAAAAGGAGTATATATGAAGACTTCTCACTTTTACTTGGGAATATGAAAAGTTTCAAATTCAAATCAAGAAACCAAATACATTGAGCTAAAGATCTGTCTTAACAGTGGATCATCTATGCCATATGTCTTCCAAAAACATGGTCACTAGCGGCACTCGGGTGGCTCAGTTGGTTAAGCCTCTGACTCTTGATTTCTCAGCTCAGATCTTGATCGCGTCAGGGTAGTGGGGAAAAAAAAATGGCCACTAAAATTACACTAAAACTGCTATAGTTGATTAGTGAAAAAGTTCTTCGTTTTCCTTTTTCCCACTTGAAGGTTAGTAAATTCTTCACAATTGCTGTTATCATCTTCACAATTGCTATTATAGTGCTTATTTAGTAATTCTTTCTAGAAAATTGGGCCATGACACCTTTTTAATCTTACACAAGATAACCTTAGAGGCTGTCAATATTTTAGTTCACCCACTTGACTTTTGAGCTTATTTTAATTTCTTCAGTTTGTGCATCTGTTTTAAGATGTTGTGTTAATGGATTTCAATCACAGGTGAGGCAGCAAAGCTCTGTTTATTCCCAGATCCTTTGAATTTGTACTGTTGAACACAAGGGAGACTTAAGAAGGCATAGGATCTAAGTAGATGGTACACATCCACCTTCATCACCAGACTGACAACTCAGAGTCTCCTAAATTGAGGGGTCACTGGTGTCCTCTGTGTCAGTAGTAACACAGTGTTACTTTACTGTAGTGCCCCTAGGCAGTCACTTCCTACATAATAGCCTACATCTGTGCTTCTCACAATTTTTTTCTGAACACCCCTGACAGTAAAGAATAGTGAACTTGTAAAGGACTGAGGTAGAGTGTAGCGTGGTCAGCTGATCATCTAAGTTTTTTTTAATCTGTTTTTATCCCAAGAATTCACTTAGGTTTTATATTCTGTTGCATAATGTAGTTCTCATATTAAAAGTATACCTGGAAGCACCTGGAAGCTATGTACTGTTGACCATGTGGCCTTGTCTGTTTCCTGACTCCTTACAGCTCCTAGAGAAATGCACCTGTGTTGGGTGGCGCTGGCTGTGATTCAACAATAATCAGATAGTTTTTCCCAGCCACTGTCTGACAACTGCACCTCTTCCTCTCCCCCTCCCCGGCCCCAAAATTTCTCACCCAGAAGCAGTGATCCTATCTTACCGTTTTCCCCTTTTCCTTTGAGGGAATGTCAAAAAGAAGTCTTAAAAAGCTTTTCTGATTCATAAATTTTCTAAAGTTGCACTTTAGTATGTATTAATAATTTTTTAGAGAAGGTCTTTCAGGTGTCTCAGGTGATTCTAAGAGAAGCATTTAAAAAAAAATCCTGAGTATGTGTTGGTGCCACTTACCTTATTGAGACAACTCAAAGGTGATTCCTTGGTAGAGGGAAATTAGTATCATTATCTTTAAGAAAAATTTGTTCAGATCTTTATGTTTAATTATAATTTCTATGTAAAATTTGTTGATTTCAAGGTATTTTTGACAAATGCAGCAAACGTCTTTTTGCTGGAACCATGTCCTGAAGTTCCCATGCTCTTGAAAGAACAAGTTGATGCCTGTAAAGCTGTTTTGATTATTTTTAGGCGCATGATAATGGAACTTACAATGAATAAAAAGACATGGTAAGTTTATTTCAAATTAATTAATATTGTAAAACAGATGTTTCTGTTTTTCAACATAATAATTCAAAGGTTAAAGTCTCCACTTACTAATGGCTTTACAAAGTTAACAATAAGATGGTAATCAATCTTTTGTAACAGTTTCTGTGAATTATGAAGAAGGTAAGTATCCAGCTCTTTGGTAGTTTATTTTTATTATTGGCTTTAAAAACGTTACTGAATTAAAAGTAGTCGTATTACTTAATAGTAGATTTTTCCATTTTAAATTGTCATCAGACTGCTTTGTGGAAAAGCAGCATAACTGGTGTTTTATATCATTCTTCATAAGCCCAGGAGAGGTTGTTAATTGCTCTGAAATGCTGTTAACTGATTTTTATTGCTTCAAATTTGAAGCCTTAAATTCACTTTGAAAAAACAATTATCTTAAATGACAAATTGTCAGAATGACTGAATAAATAGTACCGTCAAACATATAGTGGCGTCATGAAAATGTGCTTATGCAAAATGTTTTCGTTTTTATCCTTTGTTTTTGTTTGGTGTCTCTCTGTTTATAATATCCCTGAAAGTAAACAGTGCTGTAGGTTTTTCCCATGCCCTTGTCCTGTAATGAATGCATCACTCCAGCTTAGGAGGTGTTTTCAGACGTTCGTCAGCAACAGAGGCCTCAGAGCCCCTTTGTAATCCTCTTTCTTCATGTCCCTCAATTCTGGTTGTAAATGCCTCTCTAGCCTGTCCTGTGCATGTTCTTCCCACCCAGCGCTGCCTTGGAGTGGGCTGGCTGGGTCAGCCTTGCTGTCAGTGAGCTTTGGCCTCTGCGCTCAGTGCGCAGGACGCTGCAAACCACTTCCCTCATGGAAATCCTTGGTGGGGCCCCGTTACCAAGCCTGTGTTCTGGATGCTTTTTCTGGATGTCCTTGCATCAGCACTAAGGGGGCTTTGGAAAGCTCTGTGTGCAACTGGTGGAAAGCATAGAAATGAGGCAGGACTGAGCTGGCAGGGGCCCCTGGGTCTGTGGAGTCCAGCCTTTTTCTTTATCTGGTGAAGGGAGGGTGGGCCTAAAGGAATCCGGTCAGGTAGCAAGTTCACTGGTACAGAAACCATAGGAATCAAAATTATTTTAAGGCATAAATTCCAGGATCATCTTTCCCAGACTGGAAATATTACTGTGATGAACAATATGATTTAAACAAAGTTAAATGCTGTGTCAGTAACACTGGAAGTAATGAGAAATGCTGGTATGCTCACAGCAGAAACATCTGCTCCTCGATAGTATAGCAATAGTATTTTTGATGAGTTTTTTCTTTGAAAACTATGAATTCAGTTTACCTTTGTATCAGTAGTATTTTGATCGTTTTGATAATCTTTTTTGGTGAAAATTCTGAGATAAAATTAAGCAAATCTTTTCTATTCTTTAATAATTAAGAAATTTCCAGGTTAAAGTATTAAGAAAAAGCAACTTATGGAAATAGATGAAAATACCCAAAAATAGTCAGTAGCACATAGAAAGGGGTGTGGCCTGTTTCCCTAGCAGAATTTCCTGTGCATTTTAGTGTTGGACAATCCCTGAATTCCCTTTCTCCCTTCTTTCATCCAGTATATAACTACTAAGCTCTTGCTGTGAGGATATAAGGTGAACTAGACAGAGTTCTGCCCTTGTGAGGTTTCCATCCTCATAGACTGAGAGACAGAATGAATGTAGCAGTTTCAGTGGCTGTGCTGGGAAAGGGGACAGAGTGGAGAGTGAGGGAATGTTCTTCTACAGGTGTCCAGGAAGACCTTTGTAAGCAGCACCCTGAGGACAGTAGGGAGAGGCCAGCGGGAGGTCTGAGCATAGAGCTTCCCATGGGAGGAACGCAGGTACCAAGTGTGGTGTGTTCTAGGCCAGTGTAGTGGAGCAGACAGAAGGAGAGGGAGGGTGGGAGGGGATATGACAGGGACCAACAAGAGCCAGGTTGAGTGGGCCTTGCCGGCCACAGGAGGGACATTGGCTACTCCTGTGTGTGTGTGCAAGAGTGTGACACGATCCAGTTTATGTTTCCAAAGATTTCTCTGACTGCTTCTGGAGGAGAGACAGTGCAGGGGAGAGGGGGGAGTAGACAAAGTCAGGGGCCATAACTGATGGCAGCTTACACTAGGGCTGTAGCCAGAGAAGTGCTAAGAAGCAGTCCTGAAATAACAGCAGTGTTGTGTGAGTGGTTAACAGTACCGCCTGTGTGAGAAGATGGGGACAACGTCAGTAGTAAAGAGTGCAGGAAACCTGTTCCTCAGTGCAGGGACAGCACACACGCATAATTTCCCATGTTCCCACGGAAGTTTTACACTCTGGAGCAGTTCTTTTGTGAGGAGGAGGGACCGAAAGTCAGTATTTCACAAAATGCAAAGAAACAAGCTGGAGTCAACAGCTTGTTAGGAAAGATTTTTCCAAACTGCAGATGATCTTTTCACCCTCATTTTCTTCCAGAAGACTGTGTGGGAATTTCATGGCTTGCCAAGTTTTCATAGGTTCAGAAATTAAACTATCCCTGTGTCTTTGTCAGTCATTGCTTTGGTCAGGTTTGCACTTTTTTTTAAGTTTATTTATTTATTTGAGAAAGAGAGAGAATGTGTGAGTGGGGGGAGGGGCAGAAGGAGAGAGAGAGAATCTCAAGCAGACTCCCTGCTGAGTGCAGAGCCGGATGCAGGGCTCCACCCCATGACCCCGAGATCATGACCTGAGCCAAAACCAAGAGGCAGATGCTCAACCCACTGAGCCACCCAGGCGCTCCCAGGTTTGCATTTTTGATAGCAGTTCCCATGACTGAGGTTTGTTTTTTTTTTCCTTTTTTTTATTATGTTATGTTAATCACCATACATTACACCATTAGTTTTCGATTTAGTGTTCCATGATTCATTGTTTGTGCATAACACCCAGTGCTCCATGCAGAACGTGCCCTCTTTAATACCCATCACCAGGCTAACCCATCCCCCCAACCTCCTCCTCTCTAGAACCCTCAGTTTGTTTTTCAGAGTCCATAGTCTTTCATGGTTCGTCTCCCCCTCCGATTGCCCCCCTTCATTTTTCCCTTCCTGCTATCTTCTTTTTTTTTTTAACATATAATATGTTATTTGTTTGAGGTTTTATGTGAAAATTATTATGCTTTTTGTTCTCATCATGTTCATAAGATGGGTATGTAACCATTCATGTGGAAAGGATTATTTTTTGTTGTCTTAAGCATCACATAAATGTGAGCAGGCAGTGGTGATGCTGGGGTCTGTGACAGGGGCCTGGGTACCCTGAATATGGTGAGAGACATGCTGTCCCCTGCTCTGGGGACATTTCTTCCCTCATCCTCCTCTAAGCTCTCTGCTCTAGATGCATGCACCCACATCTCCCATGACTTGAGAGCTCTTCTCACTCCATGCTTCCAGAACCCATAGACAGTGTACGGCACAAGCAAACAACTAAAACAAAGTTCCAGATGTTGCCAACAGATAACCCTGGGATGAAAATCAAATGGGGTCAGCTACAAATAGGGCAGGAAACCCTATTTGTAGAGGTCATTGTACCATGAGAAGCTTAATGAGAGTCCATATCATTGTTAGAGAGAAAAGACTGTCTCAATATGTGGAAGTACAAGAAGATTATAAAGGAACTGTGATTTGGAGATCTCATCATCTGACCTGGACTGGATGACTTTGTCCAGTTCCCGATCTTATCATTAATGAGCATGTAGGCCAAGGAGAAAGTTATAAAGATGAATGAACAGTTAGTGGATAAACCTCGAGGGAGAAGTTAAAAGGTGTGGTTCCCCTCAGAACAAACAGACCTCCCTTATATACAAAAGATACATGTTCTTGGTTTGCATGGAATTCTAGAAAAGGAAAAGTAAGCAAACACTGATATGAAGAATGTAACTTAGCTGTGAAAAGAAAAATGCCCTTTGGCTGTTCTGAAGAACTTACTGCTATTTACATAATTAGTGGTTATTTTGTGTCTTCAGTGCCCTCTTGGAAGACCCAGCACCTTCCAGGCACAAAACTCCATGCCTCAAAGTGACCAAAGGTGACCTTTCCAAACCCCCCTTCCTGCAAGTTCCTCTGGATTTCAGTCATAGTATGATACTGACTGTGTATCTCCCCAGAATGAGGACCAGAATGTCTGTTTTATTTCCTGCCACAAAGATAGATGGGGAGACCTCACAGGTTAAGTGAAATAATGGATGGGAAAACTAAAGGATGCTGCATTAAGTTCAAATGGGCACAACTATTCACTATTCACTGGGCACTTTTAAGGGATTGGTCAGTCTTGCCTCCCTGTCAGAAGGGGATAAAATTAGGCTAGGACGATACCTGTTTTATCCTGCCTATTGATGTGTGTGTAGGTCACATATTTTTAGAACTTTTGTAATGTAAGATGGCTTATTTTGATAAAATATGGTATTCATTGTGTAATTGGCATTCAGATTATCAATACTTTTGAGTAATACATGATTATCATTGTTGCTGGATTCTTAAGAGAATTTCTTGTACCTATAAATTAAAGTGCTTTGGAAATGTGATTAATAATATGAGTTTTTATTTTGGGTGGCCCAGGGAACAGATGTTGCAAATACTACTAAGGATAACAGAAGCTGTCATGCAGAAGCCAAAGGATAAACAAATAAAAGACTTGTTTGCCCAGAGCTTGGCAGGGTTACTGTTTAGGGTAAGTCTTTTTTATTAAAACACTGCAAATGCAAGAAATGAATCAGATTTTACAGCAAAATAGTTTTAATCATTGAGAATTTTAAGAGTAAAATTAAACTCTAAATTTCTAGAAATTTCATTGTTAATTTTCTTTTTTAGCTTTTTCTTAAAGTTTGTAATCTATTCTTTTTTTATTTTATTTTATTATGTTATGTTAATCACTATACATTATATCATTAGTTTCTGATGTAGTGTTCTGTGATTCATTGTTTGCATATAACACCCAGTGCTCCATTCAATACGTGCCATCTTTAATACCCATCACGAGGCTAACCCATCCCTCCACCCTCCTCCCCTCTAGAACCCTCAGTTTGTTTCTCAGAGTCCATAGTCTCTCATGGTTCATCTCCCCCTCCAATTTCCCCCCTTCATTTTTCCCTTCCTAATATATTCTTTTTTTTTTTAACATAAAATGTATTATTTGTTTCAGAGGTACAGGTCTGTGATTCATCAGTCTTCCACAATTCACAGCGCTCACCATAGTACATACCCTCCCCAATGTCTGTCACCCAGCCACCCCATCCCTCCCACCCCCACCACTCCAGCAACCCTCAGTTTGTTTCCTGAGATTAAGAATTCCTCATATCAGTGAGATCATATGATACATGTCTTTCTCTGATCGACTTATTTCGCTTAGCATAATACCCTCTAGTTCCATCCATGTCGTTGCAAAGGGCAAGATTTCGGGGTTTTTTTGATGGCTGTGTAATATTCCATTGTATATATATACCACATCTTCTTTATCCATTCATCTGTGGATGGACATCTTGGCTCTTTCCATGGTTTGGCTATTGTGGACATTGCTGCTATAAACATTGGGGTGCACGTACCCCTTTGGATCACTACATTTGTATCTTTGGGGTAGTGCAATTGCTGGGTCATATGGTAGCTCTATTTTCAACTTTTTGAGGAACCTCCATACTGTTTTGCAGAGTTGGATGCACCAGCTTGCATTCCCACCAACAGTGTAGGAGGGTTCCCCTTTCTCCACATCCCTGCCCACATCTGTCGTTTCCTGACTTGTTAATTTTAGCCATTCTGACTGGTGTGAGGTGGTATCTCATTGAGGTTTTGATTTGGATTTCTCTGATGCCGAGGTTGTAATCTATTCTTTATAGTTAGTGCTTGGCTTCTTTTAGGACTTCCCACCTGTCTGCCATTTACTTCCTCTTTTGACTTGCTTGAGGTTGGTAGAAATTAGGAAGACAACAGGAGCTGATATTCTTAGTGGAGGGCCAGGTAGATTTGAGGAAGTAAAAGGTAAATGGAAGCATGGGAATGGGGATAAGGTGAGGGAGCGGTTCAGGCTAGAAATAAAAATGTAAGACTCATTAGTATGTTGGGCTATGTGTTGAAGCCACAGGACTGGATGAGATCACCCTGGAGAGACTTTGTGTCCTACAGAGGAGAGGGCCATCTCCATGGTTGGTGGAGGAGAGGAACCATCCAAAGATGCTGAGAAAGGGTGGCCAGGGAGCTGGGAGGGAAACTAGAGGAGCATGTGTCTGGACACCTGGAGACAAGGATTGGGGAAGAGGAGAATGGCCAGTTGACTTTTTTTTTTTGACAAGATGTCACTGGTTGAGAATATTCTCGGGGAATGAGGCCCACTTGGAGTGGATGGAGGAGAAAGTGAGAGTTGGGCAGTAGAGATAGCAAGTATAGTTAAGGCTTTGCAGAGGTGGAAGGGGGGAGGAAAAGAGGAGCTAGTTGAATGGGTAGCATGCATGGAAGCCAGAGTTTAACATGGATGGTTTTAAAGTCTTTTTGCTTGCAGTGAGAGGGGTCCAGTGAGGACAGCCTGGGGTAGAGAGAGGAGAACTAAAGAAGTAAAGTCTTGGATAAGGTGAGCGGGACTGGGCTGGCCCTAGGTGGGAGCAGAGAGCCAAAGAGATGGCTGTATCTCTTACATCCCACATGGTGGGAAGGGTCAAGAACCTGAGTAGTCTGACATCACCCTGAGGGGAAGAGGAGAGGAAGCAGATGACTAACTGCATAGGAAGTAGAAGTTTTAAAGGGTCCTGAGGGTGGTAGCCTATTGCAACATTGCTCTAGAAAGCACTAGTATTTATGGGATGCACAGAATTTATGGAGCATTTCTGAAAGAGAACAGTGTGAAAGAACTCTGTAAAAGCGTAACATTCTATACAAATAGAGACAGTACAATAGATGGGCCTGCTTTGAGTAATTTGGTAGAAGATAGTATGGTGGATCATGAGCTAGAAGTGATGGTTGCAGGCAATTGCCAACTTCCCACCTCAGCTGACTTGAAAGTGGTTTTAGAGGATATATATTAAGAACATATCTAGAATACAGGTAGGAAATGGAGGGTGACACAAGGAGAAACTAGTTCTTTAAATAAGGTTATATATTCCCTTTGTAACACAAGAGAACCCAATTATTCATATTAATTTTTAATAATTTAATATGATCAAATGATCTTGGCTTGATGAAAAATATATGAGAGGCATGTACTCACTTGCCTCCTGAATAGTATAATCACTCTTACTCTGATTGCCTTGCCTAGCTAGCTATTAGGTACATGAAGTGGTCTACACATCATTTTGTGTGTGTCCTACCTTGCCTCAAGGGTGGTACTGAACACTTGCTTTGCTTCCCACCCAAAGCACAGACACTCTGCTCGCTTGGCTCTGACTCTCCTGGAGAGTTTCACTGTCGGCACCTTCTCAGTCTCCCTGCCCATATGGGCCTGCGGCTGCCAAGTGAAGTGGACTGAAGCCAGGCTCAGGCTAGTGGGTGCTTGGGCCTCATTCCTCATTAGTTGTCTGGCCCTGCTTTTATGGGGATGTATTGGAATTGGAGCAAGAACTTGTCACTGAATTAAGCAAGTTTCTATTCTGAAGTTGTATTTTTTGGTTTGTTTGATTAGTTTTGGTTGGGGAGAAAAGTTCCCCTTTTAATGGAGAATCTTGTCAGATCTTGAAAATTTGTTTTAAGTCCGTGATTATTAATGATTTTGATGTCATCGTTATTATTTTGGAAATGGTTAGATGGATCAAGAAGAATGCTTAAATTAAGAAGCAACATAAAATAGTGGAGAGAGGATAAACTTTTTGGAGGTAGACAGATTCTGGGTTCTGATCTCAGCTCTGGTACTTCCTGGCTGTGTGGCCTTGAGCAAATCACTTCACCTTCCTGAGTCTCTTCCCTAATCTGTCACAATCAGGAAAGGATTCCTTCTGACTTTGCAGCGTTGTCATAAGAATCAGAGTGGGTTCATCTGGGATTTATGATCATCTCTTGACCTCCCAAGCTCTTTTATGGGATCCAAGGGGGAAAGAAAAATGTGAAAGGTCTGGACAGCTCTGCCAGGCAACCAAGTGGGCATCATCTTAATTCCATATTAAAATTAAACATGCCATCATTTGTTTGTTCATGTAGACTGTCTAAAATTGCCAGCCTTGATTTTTAAAAATTTGAATAAGGAAACTATTAAAGGGAACAGGAAATTTTGAGTTGCCATTGTCCTTTTATCTTTTTTGAATTTTTCCTCTAGTGTTTAGTTTCTTCTCTCAGTAGATAACTTGGGTTGGCAAATTTTCTTTAAATGATAGTTGGGTTTTATTTAGATATTTACCAGATAATGGTGTTTGCCATAAGTGATATTTTAATCTGTTATCAGTGTTAAATAGGACCTTATGCTTGAAGCTCTGAAAGTAAATCAGGAAACCTGGACTATGGTCTTTCTAATTACAGTACTTAAATTATAGTCCCCTAAGTGTGGTGAGTAGAGGAATGCAGCAAGTGGTTGGTTAGGAAACGGGTATAAGAAAAGGAGTGGTTTATGAATGGATGTATTTTTTTTTATACAGCTTGTTTGCCAAGATGTATTTGAATTTCTGTGCTGGAGGAACTTTGGAGATGTTCTTATTCACTTTTTACTTTTGACCAGAAGTGACTCCAGAAAAGCCAAGTGAATAGCCCAGCTCACAAACCACATTAGTGACAGAACCCCGAGTCCAGGACTCCCTGTTTCCCTCTTCCTAGACAAGGGTAACTTGCTTAGAGAGCAGCCTGCCTTCTTGCGCAGATGTGCCACCCCTCCCCCGCACAGGAGGCTGCACAGTTTTGCTCTGGGTTCAGGTATTGTTAGCTGTGATTTATGATGATGATGATTTGCCAGGTCTGGCACATGTTTTTGAGATTTGCTAAGATGAATGAATGAATGAATTTATTTATTTATATTTATTTTTGATGGTTTGTATCTTAGGCTTTTATTTAAAGTAGACCAAGGCTCATCCCAAAGACGTTTCCACGTGGACTCCTATCTGTGGCCAGTTCTCTTCTCTGTTGCTTTTTATTTTTTTTATTTATTTTTTATTATTATGTTAATTACCGTACATTACATCATTAGTTTTTGATGTAGTATTCCATGATTCATTGTTTGCGTATAACACCCAGTGCTCCATGCAGTACATGCCCTCTTTAATACCCATCACCAGGCTAACCCATCCCCCCACCCCCCCCAGAACCCTGTTTGTTTCTCAGTGTCCATAGTCTCTCATGGTCCATCTCCCCCTCTAATTCCCCCCTTCATTCTTCTCTTCCTGCTATCTTCTTCTTTTTTTTTTTTTAACATATAATGTATTATTTGTTTCAGAGGTACAGATCTGTGATTCAACAGTCTTGCACAATTCACAGCACTCACCATAGCACATACCCTCCCCAATGTCTATCACCCAGCCACCCCATCCCTCCCACCCCCCACCACTCCAGCAACACTCAGTTTGTTTCCTGAGATTAAGAATTCCTCATATCAGTGAGGTCATATGATACATGTCTTTCTCTGATTGACTTATTTCGCTCAGCATAATACCCTCCAGTTCCATCCACATCGTTGCAAATGGCAAGATTTCATTCCTTTTGATGGCTGCATAATCCACTGTATATATATACATCTTCTTTATCCATTCATCTGTCGATGGACATCTTGGCTCTTTCCACAGTTTGGCTATTGTGGACATTGCTGCTATAAACATTGGGGTGCACGTACCCCTTCAGATCCCTACATTTGTATCTTTGGGGTAAATACCCAGTAGTGCAATTGCTGGATCATATGGTAGCTCTATTTTCAACTGTTTGAGGAACCTCCATACTGTTTTCCAGAGTGGCTGCACCAGCTTGCATTCCCACCAACAGTGTAGGAGGGTTCCCCTTTCTCCGCATCCCTGCCAGCATCTGTCATTTCCTGACTTGTTAATTTTAGCCATTCTGACTGGTGTGAGGTGGTATCTCATTGAGGTTTTGATTTGGATTTCCCTGATGCTGAGCGATGTTGAGCA
Organism: Zalophus californianus; assembly: GCF_009762305.2. Lineage (NCBI taxonomy): Eukaryota > Metazoa > Chordata > Mammalia > Carnivora > Otariidae > Zalophus > Zalophus californianus. Next base: position 94,379,855 of record NC_045602.1, read on the forward strand.
CTTTTTCATGTGTCTGTTGGCCATTTGGATGTCTTCTTTGGAAAAATGTCTGTTCATGTCTTCTGCCCATTTCTTGATTGGATCATTTTTTCTTTGAGTGTTGAGTTTAAGAAGTTCTTCATAGATTTTGGATACTAGCCCTTTATCTGATATGTCATTTGCAAATATCTCCTCCCATTCTGTCAGTTGTCTTTTGATTTTGTTGACTGTTTCTTTTGCTGTGCAAAAGCTTTTTATCTTGATGAAGTCCCAATAGTTCCTTTTTGCCCTTGCTTCCCTTGCCTTTGGCGATGCTTCTAGGAAGAAGATGCTGCGGCTGTTGTTGAAGAGGTTGCTGCCTGTGTTCTCCTTTAGGATTTTGATGGGACTCCTGTCTCACATTAGGTCTTTCAACCATTTGGAGTCTATTTTTGTGTGTGGTGTAAGGAAATGGTCCAGTTTCATTCTTCTGCATGTGGCTGTCCAATTTTCCCAATGCCATTTATTGAAGAGACTTTTTTCCATCGGACATTCTTTCCTGCTTTGTTGACGATTAGTTGACCATAAAGTTGGGGTCCATTTCTGGGCTCTCTATTCTGTTCCATTGATCTATGCATCTGTTTTTGTGCCAGTACCATACTGTCTTGATGATGATAGCTTTGTAATAGAGCTTGAAGTCAGGAATTGTGATGCCACTAGCTTTGCTTTTCTTTTTCAACATTCCTCTGGCTATTCAGGGTCTTTTCTGATTCCGTACAAATTTGTTTGTCTGAATCCGTACAAAAAATGTTCCATTTATTTGCGAAAAGTTGATGGTATTTTGATAGGAATTGCATTAAATGTGTAGATTGCTCTAGGTAGCATTGATATCTTCACAATATTTGTTCTTCCAATCCATGAGCATGAAAAGTTTTTCCATTTCTTTGTGTCTTCCTCAATTTCTTTCATGAGTATTTTATAGTTTTCTGAGGACAGATTCTTTGCATCTTTGGTTAGATTTATTCCTAGGTGTCTTATGGTTTGGGGTGCAATTGTAATGGGATCGACTCCTTAATTTCTCTTTCTTCTGTCTTGTTGGTGTATAGGAATGCCACTGATTTCTGTGCATTGATTTTATATCCTGCCACTTTACTGAATTCCTGGATGAGTTCTAGCAGTTTTGGGGTGGAGTCTTTTGGGTTTTCCACATAAAGTATCATATCATCTGCAAAGAGTGAGAGTTTGACTTCTTCTTTGCCGATTTGGATGCCTTTGATTTCTTTTTGTTGTCTGATTGCTGCGGCTAGGACTTCTAATACTATGTTGAATAGCAGTGGTGATAGTGGACATCCCTGCCATTTCCTGACCTTAGGGAGAAAGCTCTCAGTTTTTGCCCATTGAGAATGATATTCGTTGTGGATTTTTCATAGATGGCTTTTAAAATATTGAGGTATGTACCCTCTGTCCCTATACTCTGAAGAGTTTTGATCAAGAAAGGATGCTGTACTTTGTCAAATGCTTCTTCTGTATCTATTGAGAGGTTCATATGGTTCTTGTTCTTTCTTTTATTAATGTATTGTATCGCATTGATTGATTTGCAGGTGTTGAACCAACCTTGCAGCCCAGGGATAAATCCCACTTGGTCATGGTGAATAATCCTTTTAATGTACTGTTGGATTCTAGTGTCTAGTATTTTGGTGAGAATTTTTGCATCCATGTTCATCAAGGATATTGGTCTGTAATTCTCCTTTTTGATGGTATCTTTGTCTGGTTTTGGGATCAAGGTAATGGTGGCCTCATAAAACGTGTTTGGAAGTTTTCCTTCCGTTTCTATTTTTTGGAACATTTTCAGAAGAATAGGTATTAATTCTTCTTGAAATGTTTGGTAGAATTCCCCTGGGAAGCCATCTGGCCCTGGGCTTTTGTTTGTTGGGGGATTTTTGATGACTACTTCAATTTCCTTAGTGGTTTTAGATCTGTTCAGGTTTTCTCTTTCTTCCTGGTTCAGTTTTGGTAGTTGCTACATCTCTAGGAATGCCTCCATTTCTTCCAGATTATCTAATTTGCTGGCATAGAGTTGCTCATAATATGTTCTTATAATTGTTTGTATTTCTTTGGTGTTGGTTGTGATCTCTCCTCTTTCATTCATGATTTTATTTATTTGGGTCATTTCTCTTTTCATTTTGATAAGTCTGGCTAGGGGTTTATCAATCTTGTTCATTCTTTCAAAGAACCAGCTCCTACTTTCGTTGATCTGTTCTACTGTTCTTTTGGTTTCTATTTCATGGATTTCTGCTCTGATCTTTATGATTTCTCTTCTCCTGCTGGGTTTAGGCTTTATTTGCTGTTCTTTCTCCAGCTCCTTTAGGTGTAGGGTTAGGCTGTGTATTTAAGACCTTTCTTGTTTCTTGAGAAAGGCTTGTATTGCTATATACTTTCCTCTTAGGACTGCCTTTGCTGTATCCCAAAGATTTTGAACAGTTGTGTTTTCATTTTCATTGGTTTCCATGAATTTTTTTAATTCTTCTTTAATTTCCTGGTTGACCCGTTCATTCTTTAGTAGGATGCTCTTTAGCCTCCATGTATTTGAGTTCTTTCCGACTTTCCTCTTGTGATTGAGTTCTAGTTTCAAAGCATTGTGGTCTGAAAACATGCAGGGAATGATCCCAGTCTTTTGGTACCGGTTGAAACCTGATTTGTGACCTAGGATGTGATCTATTCTGGAGAATGTTCCCATGGGCACTCGAGAAGAATGTGTATTCTGTTTCTTTGGGATGGAATGTTCTGAATATATCTGTGAAGTCCATTTGGTCCAGTGTGTCATTTAAAGTCTTTATTTCCTTGTTGATCTTTTGCTTAGATGATCTGTCCATTTCAGTCAGGGGGGTGTTAAAGTCCCCCACTATTATTGTATTGTTGTCAATGTGTTTCTTTGCTTTTGTTATTAATTGCCTTATAATATTGGGTGCTCCCATGTTAGGGGCATAGATATTTACAATTGTTAGATCTTCTTGTTGGATAGACCCTTTAAGTAGGATAGAGTGTCCTTCCTCATCTCTTATTACAGTCTTTGGTTTAAAATCTAATTTGTCTGATAGAAGAATTGCCACCCCAGCTTTCTTTTGGTGTCCATTAGCATGGTAAATGGTTTTCCTCCCCCTCACTTTCAATCTGGGGGTGTCTTTGGGTCTGAAACGAGTCTCTTGCAGACAGCATATTGATGGGTCTTGTCTTTTTATCCAATCTGATAGCCTGTGTCTTTTGATTGGGGCATTTAGCCCATTTACATTCAGGGTAACTATTGAAAGATATGAATTTAGTGCCATTTTATTGCCTGTAAGGTGGGACTGTTACTGTATATTGTCTGTGTTCCTTTCTGGCCTATGTTACTTTTAGGCCCTCTCTTTGCTTAGAGGACCCCTTTCAATATCTCTTGTAGGGCTGGTTTTGTGTTTGCAAATTCCTTTAGTTTTTGTTTGTCCCGGAAACTTTTTATGTCTCCTTCTATTTTCAATGACAGCCTAGCTGGATATAGTATTCTTGGCTGCATATTTTTCTCATTTAGTGCTCTGAATATATCATGCCAGTCCTTTCTGGCCTGCCAGGTCTCTGTGGATAGGTCTGTTGCCAATCTAATGTTTCTACCATTGTAGGTTACAGACCTCTTGTCCCGAGCTGCTTTCAGAATTTTTTTTGTCTCTGAGGCTCGTAAGTTTTACTATTAGATGTCAGGATATTGACCTATTTTTTTGATTTTGAGGGGGTTCTCTGTGCCTCCTGCATTTTGATGCCTGTTTACTTTCCCAAATTAGGGAAGTTCTCTGCTATCATTTGCTCCAATATACCTTCTACCCCTCCCTCTCTTTCTTCTTCTTCTGGGATCCCAGTTATTCTAATATTGTTTCGCCTTATGGTATCACTTATCTCTCGAATTCTGCCTTCGTGATCCTGTAGTTGTTTATCTCTCCTTTCTCAGCTTCTTTATTTTCCATCATTTGGTCTTCTATATCACTAATTCTCTCTTCTGCCTCATTTATCCTAGCAGTTAGAGCCTCCATTTTTTATCACACCTCATTAATAGCCTTTTTGATTTTGACTTGGTTAGATTTTAGTTCTTTTATTTCTCCAGAGAGGGTTTCTCTAATATCTTCCATGCTTTTTTCAAGCCCAGCTAATATCTTTAAAATCATCATTCTGAGCTCTAGTTCCGACATCTTACTAATGTCCTTATTGATTAGGTCCCTGGCAGTCAGTACTGCCTCTTGTTCTTTTTTTTGAAGTCATTTTTTCTGTCTTGTCATTTTGTCCAGAGGAGAATAGATGAATGAGAGAACAAAATACTAACAGGGCAACAACATCCCCAGCAAATATACACTAAACAAATCAGAAGAGACCTGAAACTGGGGGAAAAGAAAGGAAAATAAAGAAAAAAGAAAAAAAAAGATAAAAACAAACAAAACAAAACAGAATATGATCGGATATGATCAGGCTGGTGCATAGATCAGTGCCACACACTAGATTTGGGGCGTATTTTGGTCTGTTAGAAGAAAGCGCCTCCCAAAATGTTAAAGAAAGAAGAACTTATATATGTACAAAAATAAATGTTAATATGATTAAGGGATGGAATATGACTGTAAAGATGAAAATTATAGAAGACTTTATAAAAGCAATTGATAAGATAAGAAGTTGGTTGAAAAAAGAAAGAAGAGGATTTAAAAAAAAAAGGGAGCGAATGTGATCAGGCAGGAGACAAGAACAAAGCCATATACTAGAGATTTAGGGTATATTTTGGTCTGTTAGAAGAAACTCTATCCCAAAATTTTAAAGAGAGAACAACTTATATATATATATATATGCCAAAAATAAGGTTAACTACTATGAATTGATAGAATATGACTCTAAAAATGAAAAATAAAAGATTTTTTAAAAAAGCGTTTTTAAGATGTTGGTTGAAAAAGGGAAAAAGAAAAATTAAAAAAAATTAACTTTGAAAGAGTAGAGAATCATGGGGAAAAGGCCATGAATCTTTGTGCAGTATTCCTCTAGAGCTGGCGTTCTGCCGTTCTCATTCATCGGTAAACTTGGCTGGCTGTTCTTGCTGATCTTCTGGGGGAGGGGCCTGTTGCCTTGGTTCCCAAATGTCTGCTGGAAGCGGAATTGCCCCACCCTTGCCGGGGTGGGCTAAGTAATCTCGGGTTTGCTCATGGGAGCTTTTGTTCCCTGCAAGCTTTCCGTAGAGCTTTGGAGGAGGAGAGTGAAAATGGTGGCCTCCCAATCTCCGCCCCGAGGGACTGAGAACTTAGGGGCCCCCCAGAGAAAAGCAGTCAATCACTCCCGTCTCTCTGGTCTCTGGCCGCACTCCGTGCTCAGCCGGCCTGTGACGTGAGCGTTTCTGTTTCTGGCTCACGACCCCGTGTGGAGTCTCCAAACTGAGCAGATCCCTGCAGTGCACTCCCACGCCACTCCTCCCAGGGGAGGAAGGGGAGTCTCCTCGGATCTGCCGCTTGTTGGGTCCCTGCTGGAAGACCAGTGGCCCGACTGTGCTGCAGGTCAGGGTTTATGGCAACCCCACGCTGAGAGCCCACTACTCCGCTCACTTTTTGCAGCTGGCTTCCCCGCTGTGATACCTGGGAGCTCTGCTGCACTCAGGCACCCCCAGTCTTTCTGTGACCCCGAGGGTCCTGAGACCACACTGTCCCACTAGGGTTCCACCCCCTGCTTAGCCACTGGAGTGATGTCCCTCAGCAGAGCCGACTTCTAAAAGTTCCAATTTTGTTTTCTGCTGCCTTGTTGAGTTCGTAATTGTTCAGAATGGTTTGATCCCTATCTAGCTGAATTCCTGCGACCAGACGAAATTTAGGTCTCCTATTCCTCCGCCATCTTGCTCCTTCTTGAGGAAGGAATTTATGAATTTAATAAGCTGCAAGAAGTCTGTGTTCTGTCCTTGTTTTATAATTAGTCAATAAAGTGAAGCCAATGCAAGATTCCCAGCACAGGGCATCTTCTACCGCACGAAAACTCTCCTTTTAACCTGAAGCTAGTGCTGTAAACCAGATGTGAGGCTGAGTGCTGGTAGCATTACCAGTCTGTCCTTTCTCCTCTTACTCTGCTGTTTCTCTTTGATCTACTCTTTATTAATTTTATTGTGTATATGCACTTTGTGGTAATACCCTCAAACTCATTTTGAAAACAGGAGTGTAAAATGGAATAAACAGAAGATGGCATTTTAGTCATAATGAATATATTTAATAAGGTCTTAGTAAGAATAAATGATAAAATTATTTTAGCTTTTTCTTTTGCATTGTTCCTTTACATTCATCCATCTTAGAGTCATTTTCATTATGAATATTTAAAACCTTGTTTTCAACATATTTAATGATTTTAGCTCAACTTTCACATTTTTATCCTTTTAAAAAGTGTGGTAAATGTGAATTGAAACATAGAGAACAGGTACATTGTGTAAGGGTCATTTTAAATATGATTTTTCAAGTGGTTGGAACAGACCTGCCTGATTATAGACTGTTTTTTATTTCTCAAAGTTTTCCTATGTGTATGTTAAAGAAAAATTTCTCTTGTAATTAAAAAGCCAGTTTGCCCCTATCACATGCATAGGACAACTTCCATCGACTGTGGGAGTCTATTTGCATCTGGGATGGGCAGAAATATTTGTAGGTTGGCACCTTAAGGAGCACATTAAACTCTGACAACAGATCAGGGAAGTTACACAGACTTTGGATATAACTATTCCCTCTAGTAAGATTAGGAAAGCCTTTGGGGCTCACCTGAGAAGGACTTGGCATGTCTTTCAAGGCAGATATATTTTGATTTGAATTTTAAAGGATGTGGACCATTTTGGCAGAGGTAAGGAACTAGGCCATTTCAAGGTAAGGGAATACGCAAAATATGCGCATAGTTGTCTGGTAGGTTTGCCCATGTGACCATTCATAGTGCTTTGGACCATAAGGTTAGAGGAGGGACACAGAGAAGTAGACTCTTAAGGAAAGTGCTCTGATAGGGAAATGCAGACAACTGTGGGTGTGGAGGTACTTACTGGAGGCTGGGTGGAGTGGCAGTCAGGGACACCTTGGAGGAAGTAATGTCCACATTGTGCCCTGAGGAATGGGAGTTAAAGAGGCAAAAAAGAAGGGAAGAGAGGAAGGAAGACTACATGCCAAGGCCAGGAGCAGGAGACACCAAGTTGAGGAACTGGAAGAATCTCAGTGGAAGCATTGAATTCTTTTTACTCTTACGCTATATTAACAGGTACCTGCAGAACATGCAAGTAGAGCTCTCTAGTATGCAGATAGAAAAGTTCAGGAAACCAGAGAGGTCTGGGCTGAACATGGAGATTCAGAAGTCATCAGTATACAGGTGTTAACTGGAGCCGTGAGAATGGAGACCAGAACCCCGGCACAAGAGGGGAGAAAGCCAGAGCAGTCAGTTGACTGGGAAATGAGGAGGTGCACATGCAGTGAATGTGGAACATTCTTTCAAGAAATTTGGCTTTAAAAGTTCTAGCTAGAGGGGGGAATCTGGTCTCAAGGGAACTTTTTTGTTTGTTTTTTGTTTTTAAGATGAGGTAGATTGGGAACATGTTTAAATACTGATGGGGAGTTGCTGGCAAAGTAGGACAGACTGAAGAAGGAGAGTCAGGGTTGCTGGAAACAGAAAGACCAAGAAGGAGGTTCAGAGCAGAGATGGTAACAAGCATAGAAGAGTGGGAACCCCCTCTTCACTTACAGCCTGCAGATGGAGGAGAAGCTGGGCAAACACTTGTGCCTTGTGGGTAAAGGTTGAGGGTATTCTTGCTTAATGAGTTCTGTTTTCTCTGAAGTCTGCAGTGAGTTCATCTACTAAAAACAGGGAGGAGTTGGTGGGACTGGAGAGGTGGCTAGAAGCAGCCACTGTAGAGAGTGAGAGAGAGAGAGCTATCTCAAGAAGTAGAACAGTTGTACTGAGAGCTTTGTCTTCTCCCCAGTTACAGCCAGCACTAGCCACAGACACTAGAGGGATTTTGAATCAGTAGCTTTGTTCATGGTGATAACTGATTTCTCTGTAGCTCAGATCCTGGTTACAGTTGATCAAATGAATTTTGAGAAACTAAAAGAAAAACAAGATCAAGTGCTTTTTATTTTAAAGTTCATTTTATTCATAGTAATTTAAAATATTTTGTTAAAAATCATTCTTATTCCAAATGAGGGTGATTCAATTCTCTTGTTGGTTGGTTGGTTCTAGACACTCATGGTGGCGTGGATCCGAGCAAACCTCTGTGTGTACATTTCCCGAGAGCTCTGGGATGACTTCCTTGGCGTGCTGTCCTCCCTCACGGAATGGGAAGAACTCATAAACGAGTGGGCCAACATCATGGACTCCTTGACAGCAGTGCTCGCGAGAACGGTTTACGGAGTTGAGATGACAAACCTACCTCTGGACAAATTAAGTGAACAAAAGGAAAAGAAGCAGCGAGGCAAAGGTCCCTCCACTCTTACAGAGTAACACCAGATATCTGAGATTGAGGAGGAGTGTGTGTCTATACATTTAGGCAATTAATGCGTGGAATTTCATAAAAAATGGAACCAGCCATATAGGTGGTGTCTTTTTTTTTTTTTAAGATTTGATTTATTTATTTGACAGAGAGAGAGATAGCAAGAGCAGGACCACAAGCAGGGGAGTGGGAGAGGGAGAAGCAGGCTTCCTGCTGAGCAGGGATCCCGATGTGGGGCTTGATCCCAGGACCCTGGGATCGTGACCTGAGCTGAAGGCAGACACTTAACGACTGAGCCACCCAGGCGCCCCTAGGCAGTGTCTTTTTAATGGTGGTGTTGGACTGTGTTTCATAGCACTCTGTCCTCTTAATGAGGATGATGAATTTATGAAAGAGCTGTGAATGAAGAAGGAAGATGAAGGGGAGTAGCAGTAGTAGCAACAATAATAATAATGGCTCATGCTTGTATGTATTCTCTCTCTTGACCCTCTAACGTCTAAGTTATCATCCCAGTATCATAGAGAAACTGAAGTACAGAGTCTGTGCTGACAGACTCATTCAAGGTACATAGCTAAGAAGTGGGAAAGCCAGAAATCAAAGCTAGGCAAGTCTAGCTCCAGGCACCACACTAGAAAGACGTATTCCACTGCCTGCTTAAGATAGGTGGAAAAATTCTGAATGTTTCAGATAGGAGTCATTTTGACCTTTTTTGTGTTTCTGGGTAAAAATTGTTTTGAGACCTAGAGTCAGATCAAGGTGGAAAACATTAGGGGTGGTTTCTATTGGGGACAACAATTTGTCTTCCTTACTGTTTTAAGGCTGTGATACAGTCCTTGGATTAATTCACTTGTACTCCAATTTATTATGTAAAGATTTTTAGGCAGTTCATAGAAGTACCTATAATACAATAGATAGGGGTGCCTGGGTGGCTCAGTTGGTTAAGTGACTGCCTTCGGCTCGGGTCATGATCCTGGAGTCCTGGGATTGAGTCCTGCATAGGGCTCCCTGCTCGGCGGGGAATCTGCTTCTCCTTCTTACCCTACCCCCACTTGTGTTCTCTCTCTCTCAAGTAAATAAGTAAAATCTTTTAGAAAAAATTAAAAAACAGGGCGCTTGGGTGGCTCAGATGGTTAAGCGTCTGCCTTCGGCTCAGGTCATGATCCCAGGGTCCTGGGATCAAGTCCCGCATCAGGCTCCCTGCTCCTTGGGGGCCTGCTTCTCCCTCTGCATCTCTCTCTCTCTCTCTGTCTCTCATGAATAAATAAATAAAATCTTTAAAAAAATTTAAAAAAATAAAAATATAATAAAATAGATAAAAATGCATAAGGACACTGGGGCAAAATTAAAGGGGGTGGAGTTGCAGGAGTTTTTAAAATGCCAGAATGCATGCTGGAGAGCCTCCTATGCTTGCTGGGGTGGGCAAGCTTAGGTTTGACTCTGATCTTCACAGGGTTACAGCAGAGGATCACAGATTACAAAAGGGGAAAATCTGCAGCTTAGGCGATACATAGCTTTTCCTGGTCCGAAAATCTGGGCATAGTTTCTCCTCCAAAGATTCATAAGGTATACATTGCTTGCTGTGGGTAGACTACAGCCTCAACAATAGCCTTATTATAGACTGTATCAGCTTTTCCTGTGTGACAGATCACCCCAAAACATAGTGGATTAAAGTAACAGCCAGTTGTTTAGATCATGATTTTATGAGTTGGCAATTTGGTTTGGACACAGTTGGGCAGTTCTTCTGCTGGATTCACTCCTGTGTTTGCAGTCAACTAGGCTGTCAAATAATCAGCTAGACAGCTCTAGAGTTGGCCAGCTTTCAGCTGGGGCAGTGGTAGGGGGACTTGGCCATAAACCTTTCATCACCCAGCAGGCCAGCACAGGTTTTTTTTTGTGAGGACTTAGGGTTCCAGGAGCAGCAACAGGGCAAGCCCAGATTTTCAAGTGCATTTCATATCTCTGCTTGCTCGGTTTTGCTACCAAAGTAAGTCATGTGATGAAGCCCAGGATCACTGTGGACAGAGGATGTGGATGTGGGGAGGTGTGAACCAACTATGGTGATTATTTAACCATACAGACATGTAATTAATGTGACTGACTCTTCTAATATCTTTGCTGCAGTCTGGGAGTGGCTGTATTTATTTATAGGAAGGTAAACAATTTGAAAAACACTATAGAATGATAAAGAATGAATTTAATTATTCAATTAATGACTATGGCAAATATTTCTGATTTATCTATTATATTGCTTTATTCTAAAAATGAATTTAAATATTCATTATGGAAATACTTGCCTTCTAAGCACTGGATTTGTGGAAACAAAGTACACTCTCAGGAACTTGGGTGTGAAAATGATCCACAAGGGGCAGCCACCAGCACATTACCTGTGCAGAAATCTCTGTCTAATTCTCTTTTCTCCTGTATTTCTTTTGAATCCTTGACCACTCGTTTGAAATATTTAACCAGAGCTCACTGAGAGGAAAGTAGAGAAGTGGTACCTAATTTTGCAGCAAGAGAAGTTGCTGATTATATACAGTTGTATTTATGAAATTTGCTGATCGCTTCTTGGCCTTTTGGCTAAGATCAAGTGTAGTATGAAATTTGCTGAGCAACACAAACTGTGGAATGAATGATAATGAATTCAGCCTTTATATTATTTTTCTTTCCTTATCCTTTATCAGGCTGTGTTCTAGATTCTCAGAAAGGAACCACTGTGGGGAGATCCTTTTCTCTCAGCTGGCGGAGCCACCCAGATGTGACCGAGCCAATGCGATCTAGGAGTGCCACCACATCTGGGGCACCAGGAGTTGAGAAAGCAAGAAATATCGTTCGCCAGAAAGCAACAGGTAAACGTTTATTTAAATATTTCTCTAAGGTCTAATTGCCATCTGAAATGGATTTATAGGAATAAAATGTTTTAAAAGTTTTAAAATTCCACTCAGAACTCAAATACATGGCCTTTTATTAAAGGCCATATCTTTTAGTTGTCTGTTCTGGTTACTCTTCAAATCTGTTTCTGATACTTATTTCTGAATCTTTCATTGTGAAAAAGACCTTGAGATGTTAATATTGAGTGAAATATCTTTGCAAAAGAGAGAAAATAAATATTTTGTTTGAACCCTGAAGAAAACAGATTCTCAGTAATCACACAGTTGCACTACTATTGTTGTTGAGCAGCATAAATCTTAGTGTGGCACTGTTCCAACAAAGAAAAAGAGAATAATGCACTTAGTTTGCAGGACTGGAGGGGGATATTTAAGTGTTTTGCTTCTTTTAGGAAATGGGAGCTTTACATACCTGGAGCTGTTGTTTTTCTAGCCTGTTAGAACAAACAAGAACTTGACCAAGAACCCTGTTTTTTGGACTGGTTTGCTACATTTCACTTTAAAACCAAAAGATAAATATTTAAAAAGTAAGCTTATATCCAGTATTTAATAAGAACAAATAAAGCCCCTTATCCCCAGTGACTTTGAGGCTGTAACTACATTTAAAACAAATTTATCTGAGTTTCCTGTAGTTTTTCACATCAGTAATACCATGCTGTCATAATCGATATTCAGCATGTTGACTGCAGAAAGTCACAATATCCTCTGGTCATAAACCAGAGTCATTTACACTCAGCGTATCTTACAGTGCTTAGTAAAGGCTTCGTACAGAGGGCTTAGAATCCTGTTGGAGTCTTTATGAAATTATATTATACCTTAACCCTAATTGTCTAATGCTCTTTGCCATAGCATTTGTTGATAATTATCACCTTATTTGCATTCACCTCTTGTTCTGTTTCTCCTGCTTTCCTTCATCTCTCCCCTGAGGAGAGACGCAGTTCCTAATAACAGGCAACTTTGGGGAAGGCTTACTCAATGATTTCCATTCTTGTTCCAACTCCTAAAAATTCCTTTCTTCCATCTTTGGATCAGAGCAGAAGTTTGTGACAAAGTGGCATCATGCCTCAGCTGCCCAGACTCCCTCAGGGCCCTAGAATTGTAATGATAATAAAAGTGATCATTCAAAACACTGTGTAAAACTCTACTTTCACATTTTAATGAGCAGCAAAGTATTGTATATTGCATGCTCCTTATTCCCCTACTTGGCCAAAACACAGCCATAGAAGAGACTGTATTTTAGTTTTTCAGCAGATGTTTCAGACCAGCAAATACAATAGTGGCACCAGTATTGTTCTCGATAATCCTCGGTGCATTTATGCCAGTGAGCTTCTGTTCATCAGTGTTCTCAGGTGTCAAAGCCATGGTATTGCAGCAATAAGAACTTCTACAAAATCACGTTAAAGGTGTTTAGACTATGTAACTTTAAAGTCATAATCCTGGCCTTTTTAGGATTAATTAAGTTAAAAATGCCTGGAACCATAACCTTTAAAAGATAATGGGATAAAAAAAAAAAAGATAATGGGATAAGACCTATTGAGTTGGATGGGTCTATTACCTTTATGTATTTTGTACACACATATGTATTTCCTTTTTTTTTTTTTAAGATTTTATTTCTTAGTAATCTCCACACCCAAGGTGGGGCTCGAACCCACAACCCTGAGATCAAGAGTCACATGCTCCACCAGCACCCCATGTATTTCCTATTTTATTTTACACATTTATCGTTTTTAGTTGCCTGTGAAAACAACAGTCTCTGAAGATTTTATTGTATCATGCTGTTTTATAAAATTAATTTATATAGACTAATAGTCACTATATAAATAAACTGGTTTTACTCAGTTCTGTGCTTTTTACATTGTGTAATAATTCTCCTTTCCATCTTTTAAAAAAGGCCTAGAATAATTTCATGGTAGATTTTGATTTGTGTGGAGGCCACCTTTTAATGAGAGAACTGCAGCTCAGGAAGTTAGTTTTTGCCACTTTTACTTAGTGCTTATTATGGAAGACTCATTTGAAAGTGACTTTTTTTTTCCTAATCTCAATACAAGAATAATTTAAGATTATTATATTATAATTTGCCTTACAGACTACTTAGATTGAGAAAATGTCAGTGATGGTGGTAAGATGGAAATAATAAAATAATCAATTGCAGAGTAGGGAAATGACAATTTAACAGAGAATCAACTACTTTGTAATTTAAAAGGAACTAAGAGGAGAGTCTTAAAGAATTATAAAGGAAAACTTTGTTCCTGAGTGTGAATGATGCTAAAATTTTAGATGTCTAAAATGAGTGATTAAAGCAAGTCAATTTCCACACAAAAAAATTATTCTAAGTTTTATTTCTAAAATAACTAGTGATCAGTTTTGGGAAAATGCACACTCATTTCATTTATAAAAGGACATTGAGAGATGAACACATCTTTTAGGAAATTTGAAGTAAGTCAGTTTGACATTTGCATGGAAGTCATTTTCCCTTAAATATTATCTTACCCATTTGTGAAGTGTACTGTAATTACTTTAGATGTGGGAGTTAGAACTAGGAATTTGACAGCCAGAGGTTGGGGCCCAGGGAGACACAAGGAAGTGAAAAATTTGTTTCACTCTTTGCAAATGTATCATTCTCATTTGTATTTCTATTTCATTAATGTGAAATAAAATCACATAAAAGTAATAGAACAGCAAATAAACCTTTAACCTAGTTTTAAGGATAAAAGTGATCTTACTGATGGTAGTTTCATATATATGAGGTGTATTCTCTTCCTGTGTTTATCCATTTGCTCAAATGGTCATTTCACTAGCAGTCTTTTGAAAACTTAAGAGCAGGGCACCTGGGTGGCTCAGTAGGTTAAGCGACTGCCTTTGGCTCAGGTCATGATCCTGAGTCCCCCGATCGAGCAGGGAGTCTGCTTCTCCCTTTGACCCTCCCCCATCTTATGCTCTCCCTCTCTCTCTCATTCTCTCTCTCTCAAGTAAATAAATAAAATATTATTAAAAAAAAGAAAACTTAAGAGCATCATAAAGTTCATACTAAGAAATTATGGATTTTAATATGCACAAAATGTGTTATGGAAGGATGGGTTTCATGGAGATTTTTGCCTTTTTTTCCAAATACCAAATCATTTGGTGTTCAACTTGACTTTTATGTGTTTCTGAGGTTTTAGGACATTTAATTTACTAAATGATTTGCTTTTGAATACAGTCAGCTCTCAGTAAACCAACTTTTGAATTATTTATTATTTGTAGAGCAATTTTAATCTTAGGCTAGATTTTTCCCTCCCTCCCCGTGGTCTTTTCATATGTGTGTCCTCTAGGAAGGGAAAAGTGATTATAATGTCCGCTCAAATAAACAACCCAAATGTGGGTCTGATAGCAGGAAAAAAGGAAAGCTAAACCTGTAAAGCATTCTAAAATAAGATTATTTGTGAATTGTCTATTCTCCCATGTCATGAGAATGACTGAAGGTTGGCTGTATTTAGAGACTATGGTTAAATACTCTGCTTTGTACTGACTTCTTTTAAAGTATAAAATGACCTCCTTTAAATATTGAAAGGAAGACCAGAAAAATAGCCATAAAAAAAAGTGAAAGATCCTGATGTGCTTCTGACATAAATGTTACTTTATCTCTCCTGGAAGCCAAGCGAAGCCAGTCTATCAGCAACTGTGTCCACCTTTCTGAGGCTTTGCCTGCCACTAAAAGCGTCCCGCTCCTCCTTCACACCGTGAGCGCTCTCTTACCTGGTCTCTCTCACTCCTCTTGCTCTCACAGGCTGTCAGGTACTGTAATGCTGTCTCTTGTGTCCGTCAGTGTCCCCGGGCTTCCCCCGCTTGCTGCTGGGCCTTGCTTCCTTTGTTAAACCCCTCCAGCCCCCCACCACGCATGCGTACCTGGCCGTTGCACTTTGCGCTTATTTTCAATGAATATTAATCATTGTTTTTATGTAGTTAGATGTTTAGTAACAATTAAACAGTCAAGAAAAACTTCTTTAACACCACTGGTCTTTTCTTTCCCAGTTAAGAGGATACAGGATTTTGTGGACCATAGTTTTTAACAGTGATGACTGCCTCAGTGTGCCTTCTGTACAATGCTTGCAGAACAAAAGTTTTGAGCATGTTAGTGTCTGAATGCTTGCTGTGCCTCCCCAAAGTGGATAAACGGGAAGATTCATGTAGGCAGGAACTCTTTGGAATTAATAAATCATAATCATGTACAAAGTAATAATGTTTATGGAGATTCACACTGATTATTAAGATCTGGGTAAAAAAAGATGCTAAAAAGTACAATTTTCAAAACAAGGGAACATTGTTCTTGTGCTCCAGCCAATTAAAATTGAGTTTAGCCACATATGGTTTGCACACAGTGTTTTTCTGGATTATTAAGACATTAATAGCACCAAAAGTGGTGATTTTTGGCATAGACCCCTCAACAACAGATCTCCTTTGCTCTACAGTGAATAATTAAGCCCATGTCCAGTTACTTTTCAATGATTCTGTAATGAACTGAATCTTCATGGTAAAGAGGGACATGTTTTCATGTTCTTTTTCTTTTCAGAAAGATGGTATTATTGATTAGTATTTATTTAGTATCAGAGATAGCCTGCTTGTGACTTTCTGTAGCACTAAATCATGCCATGCTGTGGTGTAGCAAAGCAGAATCAAATCTTAATTTCCCTGATGAATATGTAGGATACTATATTATTTAATTAGCAGACTATGAGGGAAGAAGTTCATTTTATTGAGACTAAGGAGTACATTTCTTAAAAAATACTTTTCTCTAGGAAATACCAAAGGTGAAACACAATAAGAATGGTAAGATGGTCACCAGTCAGTTAAATTACTCATGAGCTACTTGATAGTTTGGTTTTCAAAAGAGTGCTACTGCCTAGAAATGATTAATAAAGCACTTAACGTAGTTTGCTTTTTTTTTTTTTTTTACCGTGGTTTGCTTTCTATTTGGCTGATACACAGCTGATATGCACCCAAAAGGAGTTCTTTTCATGGTGGAAAGTTTTTGTTTTTCACAGTCCATTTTTTCCCCATATTGTTCCATTTCATAAAGGTTTCTACTAGTTTGTCCAGAATATTTTTTTCACAAGAAACCTGTTTCTGTTCGTAATCTCATTTTGGAAACTTTTTTCTCATTTGCTGTTACATTTTAGTTTACTCAGATTCTTGATTCCCATATATAGGTACATAGTTCCAACAGAGGTTAAATACAGTTTAGAACAGTGGTTCTCAACTGGGCATGACTTCCCCCCCCAGGGAACATTTGGCAGTGTCTAGAGACATGTCACAGCTGAGGCAGCGCCGCTGGCGTCTGGTGGGATGCTGCTAAACAGCCTCATCGGCTGCACAGGACAGCCCCTTCATGAAGAATTATCTGACCCAAGTGCTGACTACGGGAGACCTTGATTTGGAGTGAAACGAAGCAGGACATGCTGAGTCAGTATTTTCCTGCCCTTGCCGTCCTTATTTCTGGTTTTATAGAACAAAGGGTAAAGGGACGGAGCAGTATAGTGACATTGAGAACATTCTACTGTTTCCTGTGCTTCATCTGACAACTGCGGTAACGAGCTCCGCCTTAGTCTGATGCCATTTGTTCTTTACTGTTAAGGTGATGCCATTTTCCTTTGGGATTGTCCTATCAAGAGACTAGGCCAAGAGCAGTGCATATCAATCCTGTCTTAGAGGGTACATTTCCACTGGTTGGCACACTAGAGTATTAAATTTGTGTTCCAATTTAAATCCTAGTGTGTTGGCATATCTTGCTCACCTGTGGTTAAGTATAGATATAGGTAGATTTATATCCACTTATCCATAGTATGCAGATACTATTAATGTTGACTTTCTGGCCACAAGTTCTTTACTATAAAAATGATTGCTAATTTTGTTTTCATTTGTTAACATATCTTGTTTTGTTTCTAGTCTGTATGACTATACAACATGCCAAAATTGCTTTAAATAATATAAACAATAGAGAATTACTTACCTTCAGCCATTATTATATTTATTCTAGTCCCTTTAGGACTCTCTTTGGTGGCATTAGACTTTTGGGAAAGCAATAACCACCTGTATTCCATTTATATGAATAGCTACATAAACATGTGCGAGGTAGAACTGGCAGTTTTGGCGATTTTCCTCTTTCTCCTTTGTAGGAACAGTTCTTTCCAGCTGTTTTGCAATTTTAACTGCTTTTATGTTGGCACATTTATCAATCAGTGTTTATAGGCCATGCAGACGATAGATTTTATTTTTGTTTTAGGGCCATTGTTATACTTGTAATTAGAGGATCAATGATCTTCCCTCTTTCTAAAAAAGACTCAGTGGTACCTAAGTGAAAGCCTCGTTTAGCTGCTTCTGCCTCTGGTTCTCAGGCTTGCAGGTAGTACCTGAGTATGAGGAAGTGCTTATTGTCTGGGGTTGGGCCGGCTTACAGTTGGACCTCGTAAGAAACCTCAAGATGTTGAGTTGACTTACATCTCTTATGCTTTTTATAGGGTCAAGTCAGTATCACGTACCATGCTTTAAAAGGAAATTATTAATTTTGCCTTTGCAACCCTGTATGAGGGGTAAGTGGAACCCAGAATTTTAGTAATTGAAGAATGAGTCTCACTTCATTTAGTAAGATTAATTAAGGAAGGCTTAGATTAAAGAGTGAGTGAAATTGCTTTGAAAAGTAGTCAGACGTCTGGAATAAATAGAAGTTTCTAAAGACTTGGTGCACTTAATTTAATCATGTAGATTTTTCTCTCAGTGGGAAAAAAAAAAAAGTAATTCTAATTTGGTCATTTTCCTGGTGTTAGAAAGCAATGATTTAGTAGTAGTGTTGTGTGTAACTTACACTCTCAAGAAGCTAGAAGGTCAGTACTTTTAAAATTTGGGTTATTGGGTTAGCAATGCTTGAGAGAAAGTGAATGATTTGGTGAGCCTGAGCTAGTGATTCAGACAAATTGTGTGATACTCAAAATGGAATTCATTAGATTTACCAGAATGTATACTGTAATTTTTATATAACTTAGATTGTTCATTTCTGTTTTGATTATCAGATAATCCTGTATCTTGATATTTGTATATCAGTGTTAAAATGGCCATAATTTGTTATGAAAAAGCAGCTGCTCCAGCCGACACTGTGGAATGGGAGCAGCTTTAACAAGGAGCTTTCTTAACAAATAAAAAGCCAGCAGAGGGAGCTCAAGAACTGTTTAAAAAAAGAGAACAAACTACCAAGAAAATGTTTTTGGTATTCATTTGTTCATTATGCAGGACATATATTGAGTATATACTTAGCAGAAAGTGTGAGAAAAAGCCAAGAAATGTACATTTGCAAATCAGGAAATTGAGCTTTAATTGTGAGATAAGAATTTATTTTTCCACACAGTATCACTTACTAGTCGCCTGTAGGAGTCGCTCAGAGCACCTAACTGCAGCCCTAACAGTCCGTTTGCCATTGTGATTCTCCTCTTCCTTCCCACCCTCATCACGGATGCGCCCAATCCTTACCACTTCTGGTGATTTCTGCGGGCTTGGACTAGCTCCATCTGAGAAGTCCCTACCAACAGTTTTACAAAAACAAAGCCTTAAAGCTGCATTAGGCCAGTCTGTTGGGAAGGCACACCAGCTGGTGATGGCAGGCTCTTCACCCGTCTGTTGTGTTGAGGACCGGTGGGGACACTCAAATTTGGAAGCCATAGTGCTGTGGCTGTCCTGTATCCCACCAGATGGCGATGTTCTTTATCTTTAAAAAGATGCTGCCAGTGTTGGCCTTGCTCTTATTTGTTTCTGCTCCTAGCCCAGAAACCAACATCTACCAGTTTTTGGCATCATTTTAAGTGAATAAAACCCTCTCTTCCCACTGTCCATAAAAATTGGCACTTGCCAGTTATTTTTTAGAGAATTAGGAAGCTCTTGGGCTCCCTCTACTGATACTAGAAAACACAAGTAAGTTCATTAACAAATACAAACACTACCCAGAAGGTTTCAGTGTCTTGCATAATTAGAATAAACAATGAATAAAGACAGCCTGAAGGGGCTGGTCCCATGGTATCTTCTGGCCTCTGTTGTCTAAAGCCAAAGAGCCTAGAAGCAGACCTGTGAAAAGGGCCTAGTCTGTGCTGGGGGACATGTGGGGAGATCACAGATATGTACACATGTCTTGTGTCTCCCTGCGGGAAAATGAACAGTTCTTGGCTATTCAAGGGAAGAGAAGGGCAAAGACAGCCTGGAAAAGACGTGCTTTAATGGGTCTGTGTGTTCTTGCTACCTTGGCCTTCCTTTGCTCATGCCCTGAGTTCAGCTTCCCATGAGTGTCTAAATTTAGACCGTGGCCCGGTACTCTGAATTATAAGTGAAGCATTACACAAATTTCATAGTTTTGAAGTCTCTTAACTTGTGTACGTGTACTTTAAAGTGGAATTTTTATTTGGATAGTAAAAATAAAGCAGCAACCTTTTGTTGAAGTCTGGTGTATTACATTTAAAATCTTCCACGTACAGCTTCTTGATTAGGGAGAGCCAGCGCTTTGGCTCATCTTGGGAGCAAAGGGTTAGACTGAGGGCGGCACATGGGCAGTAAGCCTCATTTCAGGTGAGGAAGTGGGTAACACTGCCAGGTAAGATAATACAAGCTGAATTTTGATCTGTCTCTTTTTAGAAGGAGTGAAACTTCAGCTAATTAAAATTTTTGGAAAATATGTTCTAGCTATATCGACATAAAGTTTCATGACTCTCTGCATGAGTGTGGAGTCTGCTGAGGGCTGCATTGATGGGGTCCCTATGAAGGACCACATGGCAAGTCCTATAGGAGGGGCATCCCCACAGGAGGCAGGGAGGCAGGCAGGAGCAGGTGTGAGGTTAGCATGGAGGAGTGAGCAGCCGGAGGGAGAGAGCAGCTGGTGCAGGTGGGCTAGGATTGCTGGAGACTAAAGTGAGTGAGAGCTCCTGCGGGGGGGTCACATCTGTGGGGTGAGATCAGGGGTAGCACTGTATTCACTGTGAGGAGCATGGGCTTGACTGTACCGTGATGGAGGACCACAGCAGGAGAGAAGTATTGCAGGCAGATCTTAATTTTAGAGAGACCTCTCTGGAGCCACATAGAGAATAGAGAACTCATCCTCTAGGAGAATATAGTTCGTAATAATGCTAGCTGATACTGTCCAGTGGTCAGTACTCATCCGTGGTTTTCTACTTTATGGCATTTATGTATTGATTCTCTAAAAATACCAGTGGATCATTTTTGTACTTTAGTGATTAATTCAGCTTAGCATTTGGTGGTATAAGCTATTAAATAATTACAGTATTTTATTTTGGAAAGTTGTGCATTTATCTGTTAAAAGGAATAATAGAGTTGAAATTCCCATTTCCTAGAGAGGAGTGTGTGTGTGACTTGCTACTCTCCTCAAATGTAAATTACCTATTCTGTGTATCACCTCATTCTCTCATTCCTTGGCATGCCTGTCCCTAGAATTCCAAGTGACTTTTATAGTTCTCAACCATTTCTGCAGCTTTTTCTCTTTTTTTTCTTCACTTTGAAAAACAAAATGCTTTGCAGAACTTAAAATGTATTCTTGGAGTGGAATATTACTGTTAACAAGTGTAGAAAACTTTATGATGTAAATGCAGATTATCTTACTGTATAATTTTTGTGGGGGGGAGTATCTAAAACTACAGTTTTAGAATCGGTTGGTTCAAGTGGTGAAATTATTTTTAAAAATCTTGAAATACATCTCTGCATGTTTTGTGTTCATGCCCCCAGAAGTGGAAGAATGTCAGCAGTCAGAAAATGCACCTGCCGCCGAATCTGGCTGCCTGGTGGCGGAGCAGCCACACATCATGCGGAGTAGCAGCACGCCTGACGTCATGGAGCCGCCGTGCTCAGATTCTCCACAGGGTATGGAGTAGCTGCACTTCCTAACACGACTGCAGATCCTGGTGGGAAGGAGCTGCACACCAGATTGCATTCTGCATTTATTCTCACCCTAAAGGGAACCTTCTTTCTAAGTTGATTGCAAGGATGTGACTTCTGGCA
The DNA here is from genome assembly GCF_009762305.2 of Zalophus californianus. Classification (NCBI taxonomy): domain Eukaryota; kingdom Metazoa; phylum Chordata; class Mammalia; order Carnivora; family Otariidae; genus Zalophus; species Zalophus californianus. Next base: position 94,401,203 of record NC_045602.1, read on the forward strand.
ATGAAATATTTTCAGTTTATTTTACTACATTTATGTAAATTATATATAGTTAGGTGTACCTCTTTTAAGAGCAGCCTGTTTGAGGACTGGAGAGAAGTCTGGAGGGAGGGGCTGCAATAGGTGGGAAGCAGAGAATGCTACACCACAGGGTCAGGGAGAGCAGCAAAGTTAGGGGAGGCAGGGGAGGGGCATGTGGGAAAGGGCTGTGTGAGGAGAGCCATAAAAGTTGACAGTGAGCATGGACAACTGGCCAAACTTGTGAGAAAGTTTATTAGCAACTTGTGGCCTCTGCTGAGGTTGAAGACAATAATTTGTGATAACATCCATCTACACGGTGTCTCCGACACCTTTCAGCAACAACAGGGCGTGGAAAGCAGAGGCAGATGGCTAGACCTGTAAACAGCGAAAGACGTGTTTTTCAGGGAAAGCGCATGCTTTAGTTGTGTCTGGTGCCAGTGAGCGTGCTTATCATTTAGTTCTAGTTTCATCAGTTAAGTAAGAAATAAACCAGCTTCTTTATCAACAAGTTATCTCATAGCCTCATCAAAAGAGTAGGCAAGTGTTCCCTCTTAGAAATCTTCTTGAGATAAGAAAATACAATTAAGAAATAACTTGAGAGATGTATTATCTGAAAGATTTTCTGTTCTCCAAAAGGTTTTGTGTAAGACTGTTGTGATTGTTTTCCCCCCTGAAATATTTGATAGAATCCACCAGTTGCCTGGAGTTTTCTTCTAGGAAGATTTTAAAATACCATTCAAATTTATAAATCATTTTAAGACTATTAAGATTTCCCTTTTCCTATTTTGATTCAGATTAAGATGTGTTTTTCTAGGAGTTTGTTCCATTGATGTATTTTTTTTTCAAATTTATTGGCCTCTTATGATCATTTGAAATTTTATAGGCTGTGTGGTGATATTCCCTTTTTTATTACTGATACTGGTTATTTTTGCTTTCTCCCCAATCTTTATTCTTGAGTAATACTGAGCCACCGTACCACTCTATTTTCCTGTCAGTTCACCAGTTCACCTGTCAGTTCAACTCAAGTAGCTTTCCTCTGAGATCCCTTTCTGAAGGCCCCCAGGAGAGCTCTTGTTGCCCTCCCTTGTGCCAACTTAATGTGCTAAGTGGACCTGTTGGCTACAGTGAATAGCATTCAATCCACTCTCTTAAAAGCTCTCTGTGGGTCAAAAATTCTATAGAGTAGACTTGACCCATAGGCTACCAGTTTGCCAGATCCATAACTCCTGTTTTTACATATCTTAGAATATCTGAATTTGATTAATTACTTATATATAAAAATCCTTTTCTAATTTTATCATCTGAAATTTTATTTTGTAAATTTTTCCCCCAAATCTCTAGGTCAAAAGGTAGAAAATGTACAGACTTTGAGTTCTTCAGAGTCCAAGCCTGTTCAAGAAAATAAAGGACATGTGAAGAAAGAACATGAAGGAATAACAGTAAGATATTTTTGAACTGTATCAGTTTGTTATTAAAAATAAGCATATACATTATTGGCAATGTAAATTTATTAGTAGCAGCGATACTTTCTTTTAAAACGTTTCTCCCTTTAGATGGGTTATTGGCGGTTGGTGATTGGTTATTGAGATCTCTTAAAGGCTTGCTTGCTTTCTGTGTAAATTATAGTCACATTCACAGATCAGTACTTCTGAAACAAATAATGCAATATAGGTTAAGAAAAAAAAAAGAAGAAGAAGATAGCAGGAGGGGAAGAATGAAGGGGAGTAAGTCGGAGGGGGAGACGAACCATGAGAGACGATGGACTCTGAAAAACAAACTGAGGTTTCTAGAGGGGAGGGGGTTGGGGGGATGGGTTAGCCTGGTGATGGGTATTAAAGAGGGCACGTTCTGCGTGGAGCACTGGGTGTTATGCACAATGAATCATGGAACACTACATCAAAAACTAATGATGTATGGTGATTAACATAACAATAAAAAAATTTAAAAAAATTATAGTCACATTACAAAAATAGAAAAAAATTAGCATGAAAATGGAATTTACCTTCTGGTCTGTACGTAGCACTCAATATTTTTAAACAGGTATCCTTGCCTGTCAAACATATTCAGATTCCCTGTTCCTGATAACTGCTTTAGGTAGTATGCTCCACCTGACGTGAGTTGCTAGATAAGTAAGTTTTTGCAAAGATCAGTTATGATTTCTTTTTTAGAAAATGTAAAATAGCATTTATTGGGTTTTTTTTAGACCAAATATAAAGTATAAAGAAGAACATTAAAAAGTAACCCATATCTCATGTGTGCAGGTAACGTAGTATATATTAATGGAAAACTCAAACATCACAGAAAGGTGCAAAATAAACAGAGAAGGCCGCTCCCTAGTCCTCCCTGCCTAGAAGATAACCAGTGTTAAGTTTTTCTGTCTTTATTTTTTGAAAGGGCATATACCAGTTTATGTATGTATATTCTGTATATATGTGTATGTATATTTCAACAATCAAATAAACACCTACACACCCACTGCCCAGTTTCAGAACTAGAATTTTTCCGGTGCTGTTGCTTTGACCTATAGGTTCTTTCCTTGTCCCCTTAGAGAACAGCAATATGTTGGCTTTGTGTTTATCATGTCCTTGCTTTGCTCTGTAGTTTTGCTCTATATGTATGTATTTCCAAACACTATATCCTTTAATTTTCCTTATTTTTAAACTTTATTAAAGGATATTATTGCTTTGTTTACTCAGTTATGTATTTTTAAGATTTATCAACATTGTGGCATGTAGCCTCTTTTCTCTGCTGTATGACAATCCACTGTGAATAAGCCATAGTTTATTTTTCCATACTCTTGTTGATGGACATTTAGGTTGTTGCAACTTTTTCTTTAATGAAAAATGCAGCTATGTACATTCTTGTATATGTTTCAAGATCTACATGTTTAAGATTTTCTTTATGGTGACTAGGAGTGGAATTAATGAGACCTAAAGTAGAAGAATGTTCTTTACGAGAGAATGTGTGTTTTTCAAAGTGATTACACCACTTATATTTCTGTCAGCAATGTGTTAAGAGTCCCCATTCATCCACATCAATACTTGCTATTGTCAGATTTAAAAATTTTGATGAGTCAGATGGGTGAAAATGGGATCTCATTTTATTTTGCATTTCTCAGACTAATAAAGTTTAAAATCTTTCCACATGTTGATTGACCATGTGTGTTTCATGTGATGTCTTTGCCATTCTCCTATTGATTTTTTTTTTGTCTTTTTCTCTTTTATTTGTACTAATTCTTTATACAGTCTGAAGACTGATCTATTTTGGTTATATATCTGGCAAATATCTTTTTCCAGCACGTGGCTTATATTTTCACTCTCTCAAGGGTGTCTGTTGATGAACAGAAGTTCTTAATTTTGGTATTTTTGTTAATCATTTTTATGGTTAGGTTTTATGAAATTCTTAAAATGCCAACTCTACAAGCATAAGAATATAAGTGTTTCAGTTTTGCTCTACACATTAGGTCTTTCATCCATCTGTAATTGATTCGTGTTTATGGAGTGAGGTAGGATCTAATTTTATTTTATTTTTCCCCACATGGATCACCACTTGTCCTGGGTCCCATTTATTGAATTCATTTTTCCTTCATTGATCTGAAATGACACCTTTCTCTCATATATACTTATCTTGACTCATTGGTTACTTTGTCTCTCCAGACAGTAGTATAATATCTTAATTACTCTAGTTCCCCTGTTTCTTTCTCCCTTCCTCCCACTTTCTATTGAAAGCTAATTTTCTACTATCTTTTGTCTTTCATTGTTGCTATTGAGAGTTCTTCTGTCCATTCTGTCTAGTTGTTGTTCTTTGTCCTTGTCCTTCGGTCTTCCTGCATTATATTTAAGTGCATTTTCTTTTGGTTTATACATTTGTCCTTTTTGTATATCCTATATGCCATGCATCTGTGAATGCTTGCTCTTCCATTGTTTTTGGAAAATTCTTGATAATAATTTCTTCAAATATTGCCTCTTTTTTGTTCTTCAGCTCTTTTTTTTCTAGAATTTTTAGTAGAAATACATCTAGACTTCCTCATTTTTATCTTCCATGTTCTTGTCTCCTTTCTTATTTTCCACTCTTCTTGGCCATCTTCTATATTCTGGGTAATTCATCAGATCTGTCTTTCATTCACTTCGATAGTTCTGTCTTTACTGAATATGGAGTTGGCTATTTAATACTTCCACTGAGTTTTTTAGTTCAACAATTATGACTTTTGCTTCTGGTTAATTCTTTTCAAGCATTTCTTGTAATTTCTAATAATTTCTTGTTCACTTTTGTGATTCCCATCTTTTATTCCTTTAAAATAGCCACAAATTACAATTCTAAATTCTTTTTCTGATTATCTGAAATCCTTAGGGGTGGGGATGGGGTCTAAGTCTGATATTTACTGTTTCTGAGACTCTTGTACATGATGATTTATTTCCTTGGGTGTTGGGTGATCTTTGATTTTGAGTTCCTAGCTGATGGGTCTTAATCTACAGAAAACCTGAATGTCTGAAGTGATGGAGTTTCACCAGAACGTGTGCATTTGTTTCTTCCAGGAACCAAGGAGTGCTTCTTTAATCCTGGACTCTTGGTCCTTTTGCCACTGGCAGTGGTAATATTAGATTTACCCTTATGGCAGCCCTGTTTCACTGCTTTGGTTTCTGCTCACTTTGGGGGGTGGGGAGGTCGGAGATTGTGGATCACAGGGAGGTTTATTCTACTTCCTGGGAGCTTAAAATTTTGATGTAAAATCTAGTTCTGTAGCTGGAGGAAATTCCATCTCTCATGTAGTCAGAAGCAGAAGTGCCCGCATTCTGCTTTTTAGTTAAGAAAAGATCCTGGGTATATTTCCATTATCACATTAGGTATATATCATCCTTCTTTAAGGCTGGGTAATATTTTTTCATGTGGTGTTAGTCTTCTGAATATTTAATCCATGACCTACTTCTGTGTTTTAGCTTCATAATTATTCTGTCTTTTAATTATACATCTCAGCCCCTCCTTTTCATTTGTTTGCTTGTTTAGTAGTCTTCCCTTTAGTTTGCTCATTGGATCCCAGGTTTTTTATGCACTTTTCCATGGAGGACCTTAAATATTACATCTTCATTCCTGACTTTCTCCTCTATCTCATTAGTCCTGGAGTGATGGTGCCCACTTACATTATATTGTTTTGGATATTTAGCCCAAAGACGAAAATTAAAATATCAGAAATCTTCTCAAGTTCCTTTGTTCTTATGCTTCCTTCTTTCCTTCTTCCCATCCTTCCTTCCTTCATTACCATTGTTCTCATGGTCCCCTAGATTCATATCCTTTTGTGATTTAATTTTCCTCCGCTTTCATATACAGCTTTCATATAAGCTCTTGTCTGTCATTCTACAGCATTTTCTTATTTGTCTTTTCTTCTCCTTTTCCACTGTCAAAAGCCTTATCCTCTCATTCCTTAATCACTATAACAGTTCCATAGCAATTTTCTTCTTAATATTAATCTATCCCACAAATAACTATTAGACTTATCTTTCTAGTTATATTTTTAATCACAGTAAACTATTGTCTGGAACATAGAGTTGCTCGTTTTGTCAATATTGGGTTGAAATTTGTAAGCCTGATGTTGAAGGCCAGTTGACAGCTACCTCTTTTAGAAGGTGGTCTGCATTTTCTTCTTAACATTTTCCTTCTTCACCTGACTGCCTTGCATGGCCTGCTATATAATCAGCTTCTTTTCCTGCACATAGAACTTGCTGATTACTACTCAGTGCTTCCTGCCTTGAATCCCCACCTGCCTTCTCTCTACCACTTCATGTCTGTTGCCTTCTTGAACAGCTCTCCTGTAACTGTGAGCCAATTAAGGTAACACTTTATTCTGCATACCTTTTAGAGAGAGTTTACTTGCATATTTTGCTTATGTACCCTGTAATCATTTTGTGTAATGTGTATGTTTCGTCTCTCCAAGCAAGTTATAAATTTTAGAGAATACAGATTGCCTCCAAATGTTTTAGTCCTCTCTATTTAGCACAAGGTTTAGTGTGGAGTGGTGCTCAGAAAAGTCTGTTGCACATTTAACAAGGAGGCACTGAGCGACCTTTAGATGTCTGGGTGGAGTTTACACCTTCCCTGCCAGCACCCTCACCATTCCTGGGCAGCTCAAGCCTTCTGCAGAATTGGTTTCACTATGTATGTGTGCTCAAGCAGAGGTACAAATAAAACTTTAAAGTAAATTATTTCCATAGAAGCTGGCGTCCCTTCTCAGTAGATCAGTTTAATTGGATGTCACTTGACAAAGGAGAAGCCAAAAATTTCAGATCTTGAGTAATTTGTAATTCAATTATAGTAATTTGTGAACACATATCCTTCAAATGGAAAACATCATTCAATTTTTTTGTTGCTATTATTGTTTGTTTTTCTTTAGAAATGTGAACTAGAAACTTAACAGTCTTATAAAAATTAGAACTTTCCTGTCACAAATGCATTATTTCTTTTTGTCTGAAGATCTTAGTTCGAAGAAGCAGCAGCCCTGCTGAATTGGATTTAAAAGATGATTTGCAGCAGACACAAGGAAAATGTAAGGAAACACAGAAGAGTAAGTTCCAGGAAATGCAGTCTCTGTTCATCCAACTTCAGAGTCGATCTATTTTGTTTTCTTCTACTTTCTGATTTGTATGATACCTTATCCTTTGAAGAGACATGGTTGTGAATTGGGACATTTTTATTTCTGGAATCCCAGGATTGATGGATGGTACACGTACAGTAAAACAGATCCAGTCCATTATGTGTGCCATAGAGGCCTGTCATTCCACCCTGGGCCTTTCTCCAGGTGAGAGGCACAAGCAAGGCCAATGGCTGGGTGAGCAAACAGACCCAGAAGGAAAAGTGATCTTCCCCAGAAAGTTCCCACAGGCTAGGAGCAAAATGCTTCAGAAGTGCATTGAAGTCAATGGTATAAGTATTTAAAAAATGAAATTTGATTCAAATCCTTAGACATATCATATACTGTATGTGGACTGGCCCTAATAATCTGCTTCCCTAAAGTCAGCTGCTTGGCTGCCCCCTTCTCAGAAGCGTAGTAAACAACTCCTGCAGATCTAGGGTGCTTCTGGTAGAGGCAGAGGAGCTCCTCTTAGGCTTCAGACCCTGTTGGCTTGGAGTTCTGTGGCAGATGAAGGTAGGGACCTGACACGTTGGTTACTGGGGCAACTTTCAGTTTATCTGGTGGCTGGGACAACTTGCAGCTCTTGGCACGTGAAGAGAGGACAGCAGATTAGAAGCAGCAAGGCTGAGGGACTGTCAACAGTGAATGCAAAGAGCAGACAGGAAGGGTAGACACATAAAACTGTTAGGAAGTAGACAGAAGACTTGGAGGACCAGACTGTCTAGGTCTGTTTTGTGTCAGACTAAATAACTCTATAAGGCTTAATAGCCTTTGAAAGCATCATTGTATTATGACAAATTAGAACTTTTTAGTGTTTAAAGGGGAGAATTTCTTTTAGAGAAAATCTTTTGCAGTTGGACATCTCATCCCCCAATGAGCCTGGGTGATTCACACTGGGTTTAGGTCTAAACATCGAACTCAAGGTAAAAAGCATCCTTAGGCTCTTGTAGCTGGCAGAATAAACTTGCATTTGTGGTGAAAGGAATTCCCATCTTCTTCTTCCACCTGTGCCCTTTCGTAGTTGAGTAGGTTGCAGTAGAAAGCTGAACGACTTGATGTAATCTTTTGGGGATATGGGATATTGAAGACTCCCTTGAAAAGATTGTCACTTGGTGATATGTAGGGGAGCTCATAATGACCATTAATGCCCTGCACCTAGGAGCTTTGTTTTGTTGACCAAGATCGCCACAACATCAGCTTTTGAGCCCCCAGCCCCTGAACGATTCCTGCTGTATCAGCTGTTGAGTTACTCACGTGTTGGTGATTGGGAACATTCTGATTTGCAGCTATTTGTTATCTCAGACTTCGGTTCTTCCATTGTGCCAGGTGAAGGTATGAGCAGTGACAGAGCTCTGGGCTATAACAATGAGGCAGAGCTGTCCATGAGCCCATGGCTAACCTGTGAGGAAGACCCAGAACTGAACACTCCCACAGATGCTGTGACTGACTCCGATGCCCGCCATTGGTTACAACTGAGTCCCACCGATGCTTCGAACTTAACAGGTAACTGCATCTTTGAAAAAGAGGCACCAGTGTGACCAGTTGGGAATCCCAGAGTTTCCCAGTTGCAAGAATTCTAGGAATCCTTTAGCACAATGATGATGGGGTGCTACTTCCAGCCAAATTGGTGTGGCAGCCCCCACCACATGTACATAATCAGTCATGAATTCTCCAAGTCCAGTGTGGAAAAGATCCTAAAACAGTGGTCAGACACAGGAGGAAGCAGGCCATGCTGATGACCACTGTCCACCATGGGAGCGAGTGATGCTACTCATGCCAAGCCTTTGCCATCCCTGACCAAATTTGCTTGACTCTGGAAACAGAGAAGAGTGATTTATCCAACTCACATGTATCACAAATCCAGAATGAGTCAAAGAGTCTGAATAGCTTATTGATTAATATTTTCTTTAATTTTTACAATAAAACGTTTGACACATACAAGGTAAGTTGTGACCTATATGGAAGTTATGGGCCATAGTAATAAAATGATCATGTGTGAGCCTGCTACCCAACCTAAGAAATAGAATGGCTCCCACACCAGTGAAGTTCTCTGTAGGTCCTTCTCAAGTCCCTTCCCTTCTTTCCTCATCCAGTTGCCCTAGGTGCCCCAATTTATTCAATAATAATTCCCTTGATTTCTTTGTAGTGTAACCACATATATCTGCATCCTGAAACCATGTATCATGTCATTTAGATTTTAGACTTCTAAAAAATGATATCATATTCTGTGTTTTTTGCTACTCTTCTCCCCTGAGTATTATATTTTATAAGATTCATGAATGGACTACAGAGGCAAACTTTCTAGATCTGCATCCAGGCTTTGCCAACTAATTGTTGGGTGGCCTTGAGCAAGTTAATCTCTCTGTCAATTTTGTAAAATGTAGATAGTAATAGTCCCTATTATAAGGTTGTTGGAGGAATAAATATGTAAACACATAAGCCAGGTGCACAGAACAGTGCATGTGGAAGCACTCTGCAGTTTTAGCTATACACATGCGCGCGTGTGCACACACGCACACACACACACATACACACACAAGTCCTTCCTGGCCCACCATATTCATACTTATGTGCAGATATCTTTTAGGAAAACAACAACAAACTAAAAAGCACAAGTTGAGTAAAAAGTGTTATTAAAATGCTAAAAATCATTTTAAAATTATAAATAAAGGCTAAAATTTTGCCTTAGTTTTTTTTTAACCAAGGAAACTTTTGTTTTCATTATAATTATTTTATAAAATTTAACTAAGTAGTCTCTAATGTTCTTGGAAATTGCTGATGGACTAACATCAAAACTTCATAAAATTTACATAGAAAAATGATGTTGAATAAAATCGTTTATCTATGAGATAGATAAGATCAAGAAGTATGATCTTAATGTGTATTTAATGTGTGGTATTTTAATAATAGAATAGATTCATGAACGAAGAAAAACAAACCATTTAGCCATAAGTGAATAATGCATTGCCTTATAATATTTCAGTGCTGTCCTTAAAAGACAGTGAAAATCTTTGGTTTATGCATTCAAAGCTGCCAATGGTAGAAGCTTTGCAGAGTCAATGAGAAAATGATTGGCAAAATTGTGTGCTTAGTTTTATAAATTACTGGATAGCAATTCGTGCTTCTCGAATTTTTGATTCTTTTAAAAACGAGTTAAAATGTTTTACATATAATGATATATAGATATATGTAATAATTTTAAATAATAATACTGTAAATTTGTAAGGGATTTAACAGTTTACAAAGAATTTTGAGGCATCCTCTCTGATTCTGGATGGTAAGCAGGCCAAGTCTTATAAATGTTGCTTTAGAAATGGAGAAACTGGGACACAGAGAAATCATATTGTCTGTCTAGAAAGTAATTGCCAGAGTTGGAACTGGCTTCCAAAGTGTTTTGACTCCAGTGCAGCGCTATGTCTACTCCTTTCTACTGCATTGTTGTTCAAATTACAACTGCAACCCCCTTAAACTATTTGAGAATTATTTATATATTTATGAAATAAATGGCTTCTTTGGGTCCAGTATACAGATTATCCAAGGGAAATTATCATCATAGTACTGTCAAAGGCAGTAGTGAATTTTCAGTAAGTTGAATTTACTTAAACAAGAACTAGTTTTAATTATTTTTATTGAAAAGAAAGAAAATTGGGTACCTACTTCTTTTGTATGTCCTTTGGAAAGATTAGTTTTGATCCCATTTCAGAGTATGCATGGGACAGGTCAATTTAATAAACTTGTGTGAGGTAATTTTATATGATGTACTCTGTGTTGTGATTAACTCCTCCAAATACTTTGTTCTTCTTTGAAATACTAATATAGAGACTCAGTACACTCAGTTCAATAGTTCATCTTGTCATCTGTGAAAAGGACAAACTGTAATATGATAAGGTTTAAGGATTATCACAGTTCTGAATTTAACTTTCTGTTCTTAAGAGAACAATTTCTTCATAAATGTACAAAATAAAACTCATGTTAGCCTGATCTTTAGGACATGCAAAGAGAATGATCAAACAATTTGAGTGTATCCTTCTTTCTTATTAAATAATCCTACCAGTTATCAAATATTTAGGATAATAAACTGCTTCTAAAATCTTGAATTCCTTCATCACTGGCAAAGCTAATAGTTTTATATTTGTTTTCTTGTTTACATTATTACATGTTTCCTGAAAATAACAGCTAAATTTATTTTTCTTCATTTCAAAATGGGGATTTATTTTAATCAAGTATGGCAAGACATGAAGACATGGAAATGATTGTTGTGAAGGAACAAGTTTATACTCATAGGTCCGTAGAAACAGGGCCATGGTATGCCATGCTGGGGCAAGGTCGGGGAGACACATGGGGAAGCATCAGGATTGATCAGGAGAGGGGAGAGAGAAGGAAACATGGACAACAGCCTTTATTGTCTTTTCAAGGCAAGGCTGGCGAAGCACATTTAGGATTGGCTAGTTTGAATAAATTCAACTGATTTGGGAACATTGACTGGTTGTCTGGTTCCTGATCCTGGGGTGCTTAGGCTTTGATGTGTAGGAGCTAGATAAAGGAGGTAGTTGGGAAGTGTGAGTGTTGGATTGGTGGATTTACGTATGAAAGACGCATGAACTGTTTGCTATCTCCAGGAGTTAACTAACCCTGGGAGGGGCAGTCTCTTCCTGGTCAGGAAAACCCTAGATGGCAGAGCATCAAGAATACAGAAAATAATAAAATATAGCTTATACATACATAAATTTTGTTCTGTTGAGGTAATGATTTTGGAGGGAAATATTTATGACTTTATAGCTAGGAAGCAGTATTGCTATTGACCTCATCTCTTATTTAGCAAATAATTTACAACCTAGAAATACTGATATTTATACTATAAGAAATAAAAAGATGAATAAGTAATAGCCATGTCTGACTTAAGAGCTTACCAAGAAGACAGAAGACATTTATCCTGATAGCCACAAGCAGTAGATAAGTGTTATAGAGTTTTTTAAAGAAAGCTTTAATCACAGGGATAGACAACTAAGACTAATGGAATGGAATATAAAATACATATTGAATCCACACAGGCATGGAATTGTGATATATGAAAGACTTGGCATTCCAGATCTGACAAGAAAAGAATATATTGTTCAACAAATACCTGTGGACAAGTATTTAGCCATACGGAGAAAAACGAAATAGAATCCCTACCTCACACCATGCTCACAGATGGATAGAATACTGAAATGTGAAAAGATTTTAAAACTTTTAGAAGAAAACATTTTCTAAAAACATGTCTAAGACCTTGAGTTAGGGAAGATTTTCTTAAGATAAAAAAAAAAGCCATCAATCATTATCAATATCAATGAGAAAAATATCAATCATTAATTCAACTTTAGCATACTTAAGATTTTTTCATTATCAGAAAAACTTTAAGAATTCCAAAGGTTTACAGAACTCCAAAGGGTACAAGCCAGCTTTGGTGCTCTTTCCTTTCCAGGTTCCTGTCAGGTCAGTGATACATTTTAAGATAAGACTCAGTAAGATATTGTATCAAACATATTCAGTTTATTTGAAGGAGGCTCTTTGGTATTACCCCACTGGAATATAAGCTTTAGGAGTGAGGGGTTGTCAGTTGTGGTCACAGCAGATTCTTGACTCCTAGAATGGTGCATAGCAGGAGAGAACATTCAATAAATACTTGAATCAATAACTGAATAAGCTTTAAGTTGCAGGCTACTGTGTTATTTAGTTAAAAACAGAAATTAAATTTTAACCTTTTTTAAGAATAAAAAGTATGTAAGATTCAGTTTCAAAATCTCTTTCATTTAATGTATTTATCACAGTCCTGCCTCCAAATGTTATAAAAATCTTTTTACCACTTATGCTTTTAATTATAGCTGTGCATGTGAATTGCATTCACTGTTACCTGCCACCAAAACTGTTTTTGCAGGTACAAGGTTTGTGAGCATTCTCTGCCATTGTGCACACTTTTGGCATTTTCATTAGGCTTTGATCTACTTTGAAGTCATGAAATATTATAAAGAAAAATAACAGTGATAGACTACCAGGGGACTGGTTGCTCACCTTCTAAAATCTTTTAAATGAACAATGTCTGGAAAGCAGATGAGGAAGAAGAGGAGAGTCAGGCTGTAATGGTGGTCAACAGAACACCAACCAGCTACTTCACCACTTTTGATCATCAAAATCCAGGCCTGATTTTTCTGGTCCCAGAATGAAGGTGTTTCAGTCGAGCCTTTGGGTTTGTGCCTTTTGTTTAGTTTTCAAATTGAAAGGGAAATTCATCTGCAAAGTGCCAGCTATGTTTCTTCAACATTCTACCAAGACTATATAAAACTGCAGCCATGTGAAATCTCCATGGGCCTGTTTTACCAATTACCAGGATATTTCATAGCTAAAATCCTTTGCATATTTGCAAAGTTCTATACTTTAGATTTCTCTGCTAAAATCATGTGTGTTTGGAGAAAGATGATATGATTTTGTTTGTGAGAATTTCCACATTAATAAAATTTTTAAATGGCTCTTTAGCATTTAGTAATAATGAAACAGAACAATACTAGACTAGCATGCTAGCTTGTTCATAAAAAAGAAAATAAATACTTGGTATTTTTAGGGTGAACATGAAATTTTCTGAAATCTCTCATCCCCATTTTTAATTAAGTGCTGCTTCACTGAGGAACCATCTACATGTAAAATGTCAGCATCTGTTCTGTTACTTATGCCATGAGTGGAATAATTTTGGGCAAAAACATTTCAATTCATTTTAAAAAATTTCACAGTAATATTGAGCATGCAGTCACTTCAAATACTTCTAAAGGACTCAACACATTTCGATAATGTAGTGAAGGATGTTTCCTAGGATTTTATCATTGAGGTATAAATTTTTCTGAGAGCAAAGCAGTATTAAAACAGACTTTCTACATGGGATTCTTTCATAACTGAGACAGTATTAGTTGGCAGGTAGCAGGGACATTCAGGTGATGAGGTACCTGGCCTACATTTACTTGGAGTGTTACTCAGCCAGAGTTCAGTGTGATTGGAGTGCTGGGGACTGATCTCTCTTTGGATGGCTGCATTTTGGGTGGTACTAAGGGATGAAACAAAGCTGTAAATCATCTAATCCCCTTACCTTTTTTTTTTTTTTTTTTTACCCCTCGAGATTAAAGACATGATGACATTGTTTATGAGAAAAATAAATGCCATATTATGCTATTTGTTCACTTGGGGGCTTATGTTGATTTATAAGCATTCATTAAGGCTTCAGCATAACTTCTCAGACTGACAGATGCACTTATTTTACTGATTAAACATTAGGAGGGGGTCTCTTTTCTGAGGCTTTATAGAAGTCAGGAACCTAGAAGGCCCATAATTAGGCTTTTGCTGTCTCTACCTCCTGTCTTTCAGGCACAGTATATAGGAATTCCAGTTGGATTATATCTGCACATTGTATTGTGTCTCCTCAACTGATTATATGATACCACTGTGGGAAATAAAGATGTGTTTTCCTCTAAGAAGGAACAGTGCTTCTGTGTTCTGGAAGGCCTTTCCATGACACTATGTGCCATCCTTATTAAATCCTTTGTTCAGTGTCTTGGAATCTTTCCATAACTAATATAATAAGCTATCAGCAACTGTTGTGGGTACAGTGTTGAAGGATACAGAACTGTTCTTGGATCTGCCCTGGCTCCTTGTCAGGTTAACTCCTTGCTGCTTGTTGGCTCCTTGAGTTCCTCACATCCATAAATTGTGCTTCTATTTCTTTGACCAACTTATATACTTAAATGACACTCAAATGGGTGTTGATAATTGCCTAGAAATCAGTCTGTCTCCACTTGTGTGGGGTGAGGAACAGAACTTTGGGAATGATTACATTCAGAATGTATATTGCAAGACAGTAGAGAAAGGGGATTAGTGATGAAGGTGAGACACAACTCTTTAAACTCCCTCCAAAGGTTCAAAGGAGAAGCAAAGCAGGGTGCCTAGCTGGCTCAGTTGGAAGAACATGCTGACTCTTGATCTTGGGGTTGTGAGTTCGAGCCCCATATTGGGTAGAGATTGTTTAAATAAACAAACAAACTTAAAAAGAGAGAGAGAAGCAAAACAAGGTGACTTAAATAGGAAGCTGAAAGTAAGATGTTAGAAATGAAATCAAATAAGTCAGCAACTATAATAAATACAAACCATGTAAACTTGCAGTTAAAATCGGAAGCTCTTGGGTTAGACTGAAGAAATAAAACCCAGCCATATGATGTTTACAAGAGGTAACCCTAACATGATGTACAGGAAGATCCTAAGTAAGTAAATAAATACATGGGTAGCTAGGAAGAAAGACAGACTGCTAACTATATGTATGTCAGTCACATAAACTTTAAAGCAGAAATGACTTATTAGAGCAGTAATTCTGAATTTATATGAACTTCATAGCCTCCAGATATATGAAGCAAAATTGGACAGAATTACAAGGAACTACTGATAAAACCATAATCGTAGTAGGAAATTTTAATGAGTTCTCATTAATTGATGAGTTAAGCAGAAAAAACATTGGAATAGAGAAGAAGTACATGATATAATTAATACTGATTGAATGGATATATATAAAAAACTTTGAAATAAATTAAAAATACATGTGATTTTTAAAAGCACATGGAACATTTACAGAAATTGACCAATTAGTTCATTAAGTCTCAACACGTCCATGCTTTGAAACTATACCACATCCTCTGAATATGATGAAATAAATTAAGAACAAAAAGATAAAAGAAAAATGCATTAAGAAACTAAAAACTGCACTTCAAATAAATTAAGTCCAAAAAGAAATTAAACTGTGAATTAGAAAATATTTCAAACTGAACTACAGTGGAGGCTACATATCAAAATCCCTAGATTGTAGCTGAAGACTTATATGGAGGGGAAAAAAATGGCCTTAGGTGTGTATATGAGAAGAGAAAATTATTGATCTGTGTGTCCTATTCAAAAAATTAGGAAAAGAATGGCAGCATAATAACATATAGAAGTTAATAAAAAAGGAACTAATAAAGCTAAGAGCATGCACATATACATTAGAAAGCAAAGACAATCAAAAACCACCCTTTAAAAGAATAAAATAGACAAATAGGCACAATTAATCAAGGAAAAATTAATGAGGGTGAAAAGGGAACAGAGCTATAAACAATGTAAGTTTTAAAAAACAATATAGTAGGTTAATTTGAATAGATTTATAAAAATAAAGGACAATTCCCTGTTTTACTGAAGCTTCAAATAGAAGAGAACCTATCTTCTCCTGTTCCAGAGATTAGAAAGAAAGCTCCCTAAATTCTGTTATTTACCTTATGATACCTTGACAATAAAATCAGACAAGGTCAGTATTGAAAAAGGAAAAAGAGTCCATCTCACACATCAAGGATGCCCACTCTTGCCACTATTGTTCAACATAGTACTAGAAGTCCTAGCAACAGCAATCAGACAACAAAAAGAAATAAAAGGTATTCAAATTGGCAAAGAAGAAGTCAAACTCTCTCTTTTCGCAGATGACATGATACTTTATGTGGAAAACCCAAAAGACTCCACCCCCAAATTACTAGAACTCATACAGCAATTCAGTAATGTGGCAGGATACAAAATCAGTGCACAGAAATCAGTTGCTTTCTTATACGCTAACAATGCAACTGTAGAAAGAGAAATTAGAGAAACAATTCCATTTACAATAGCACCAAAAACCATAAGATACCTCAGAATAAACCTAACAAAAGAGGTGAAGGATCTATACTCTAGGAACTACAGAACACTCATGAAAGAAATTGAAGAAGACACAAAAAGATGGAAAAACATTCCATGCTCATGGATTGGAAGAATAAACATTGTTAAAATGTCTATGCTACCCAGAGCAATCTATACCTTCAATGCCATCCCGATCAAAATTCCAATGACATTTTTCAAAGTACTGGAACAAACAATCCTAAAATTTGTATGAAATCAGAAAAGACCCCGAATCGCCAAGGAAATGTTGAAAAAGAAAAACAAAGCTGGAGGCATCATGTTGCCTGATTTCAAGCTATATTACAAAGCAGTGATCACCAAGACAGCATGGTACTGGCACAAAAACAGACATATAGACCAATGGAACAGAATAGACAGCCCAGATATGGACCCTCAACTCTATGGTCAAATAATCTTCAACAAAGCAGGAACAAATATGCAATGGAAAAAAAACAGTCTCTTCAATAAATGGTGCTGGGAAAATTGAACAGCCACATGCAGAAGAATGAAACTCGACCATTCTCTAACACCATACACAAAGATAAAATAGATTAAAGACCTCAATGTGAGACAGGAATCCGTCAAAATCCTAGAGGAGAACATAGGCAGTAACCTCTTTGACATCAGCCACAGCAACTTCTTTCAAGATACATCTCCAAAGACTAGTGAAGCAAAAGCAAAAATGAACTTTTGGGACTTGATCAAGATAAAAGGCTTCCGCACTGCAAAGGAAACAGTCAACAAAACAAAGAGGCAACCCACAGAATGGGAGAAGATATATGCAAATGACACTACAGATAAAGGGCTGGTATACAAGATCTATAAAGAACTTCTCAAACTCAACACCCAAAAAACAAATAATCAAGTCAAAAAATGGGCAGAAGAACAGACACTTCTCCAAAGAAGACACACAAATGGCTAACAGACATATGAAAAAGATGTTCATCATCCTTAGCCATCAGGGAAATTCAAATCAAAACCACATTGAGATACCACCTTACACCAGTTAGAATGGCAAAAATTGACAGGGCAAGAAACAACAAATGTTGGTGAGGATGTGGAGAAAGGGGAACCCTCTTACACTGTTGGTGGGAATGTAAGTTGGTACAGCCACTTTGGAAAACAGTGTGGAGGTACCTCAAAAAATTAAAAATAGAGCTACCCTATGATCCAGCAATTCCACTACTGGGTATTTACCCCAAAGACACAGATGTAGTGAAAAGAAGGGCCATATGCACCCCAATGTTCATAGCAGCAGTGTCTGCAATAGCCAAACTGTGGAAAGAGCCGAGATGCCCTTTAACAGATGAATGGATCAAGAAGATGTGGTCCATATATACAATGGAATATGACTCAGCCATCAGAAAGGATGAATACCCAACTTTATATCAACATGGATGGGACTGGAGGAGATTATGCTAAGTGAATAAGTCAAGCAGAGAAAGTCAATTATCATATGGTTTCACTTATTTGTGGAACATAAGGAATAACATGGAGGACATTAGGAGAAGGAAGGGAAAGTGAAGGGGGGAATCGGAGGGAGAGATGAACCATGAGAGACTATGGACTCTGAGAAACAAACAGGGTGTTAGAGGGGTGGGGGGTGGGGGGATGGGTTAGCCCAGTGATGGGTATTAAGGAGGGCACATACTGCATGGAGCACTGGGTGTTATATGTAAACAATGAATCATGATCACTACATCAAAAACTAATGATGTGTGGTGACTAACATAATAAATTAAATTTAAAAAACATATCAACAAATAAACTAAAGTATTAGCAAATGAAGTCCAAGAATATTGGGAAAACATCATACATACATCAGAGCTAAGAGAAGTTCACTTCAGAAATGCGAAAGCAAAGAAGAATAATATGAAAAAAAAACCTATCATGAGAAAGACAGAGGACAAATCCCAATTGAACAACATTCTATGAAATACCTGATCAGTTCTCCTCAAAACAATTAAGGTCATCAAAAACAAGGACACAGCCAAGAGGAGGTGAAGGAAACATGAAATTAAATATAATGTATCCTGGATGGACTCCTGGAACAGGAAAAAAAAAGATAATAGGTTAAAAACTAAAGAGATCTAAATGAAGTATGGACTTTACATAACAATGTTTCAACATTGGTTCATTAATCATAGTAGATGTACCATACTTACATAAGGTGTTAGCAATAGGGGATGTTAAATTAGACATTTGTCTAATATTAAGTTAGACATAAATCCACAAGGACAAGGATGGCAGGAAAAAAGACAGTAGTGACCAGACGTGACCAAGGCATCGGCAGACCTGAGAACACCGAATCTTGTGTCAGTACAAGGGAAAGCCAAGAAGCAACCTGACTATAGTTACTGCAGGTTCTCTAAAAGGCTTAGAAAATTGCCCGTAAGAGGTAGCTATAGAAGCAGGAGGTAAAACCAGGAAGACTGTAAGTCTGTTTAAGAGAGGGTGGGGGGATGGGTTAGCCTGGTGATGGGTGTTAAAGAGGGCACATTCTGCGTGGAGCACTGGGTGTTATATGCAAACAATGAATCATGGAACACTACATCAAAAACTAATGATGATTAACATAACATAAAAAAAACCTCAATTTGGAAAAAAAAAAAAAAAAAAGATTGTTAGAACTTAATCCCAGAAGGAAGAGCAAATAAATTAGGTTTCTGGCCTGGAGTCACCAATACTGAGCTGAGTGTAGAGGTGCTATCTTGAAAACAAAGGAACTAAATAAGATTTTGCATACTCTGAGCAGTGGAGAATCTTTTTCCTAGAATTTGAGTTCTAAAAAAAGAACCTAAAACCCTAAAGATATGTATGTCTGAGGTTCTCTGAGAACATGGTGAAACTCAACAAAGATCATACCTGTGCACTACACTTCCTTTCAGCTCTTTGTGGACCATTCTTAAATATGAACAGAGAGCCAAGGATCCCCAGCCATTTGAAGAGGATGTCTAATACGAAAAATTTGAGACAAATATAAGAATATGGGATGAAGTAGGGTGGAGCATATCTTAAAAGGAGTTTGAAAAAAATGGGGGAGTCCTTCACCCATTCCCCCACCAAAGGGATTAAGAATGCACTTAATCTTGATGAGCACTGAGTAATGTATAGAATTATGGAATTGTACCCCTGAAATTAATATAAAATGTTTTAAAATTTAGAATGAAAAAGCAAAAAAAAGGAGAAGTCTGGGAAGAAATAAAATTTTTAAAAGCTATTAATATCTTTAGAGAAATAAGAATATATTGCATCCATGAAACAAGGATCAAGGGTATAAAAAGGAACAGAAGACAAGAAAGAGCTTTTGGATATTAAAAATAATGGATAATGGATAATAAAAATAATAACAGCAGAAATAAAATCAAGTCAATGGAAGTAGGTACAACATATGAGTATTATAGTTGAAAGCACCAGTGAATTGGCAAATACAGTGGCTGGAAATAGATACCAGGGTACTTCATGAGGCTTCTGAACACTAGGTACAGAAAGAGGATACTAAAATTTTGCATAGTTAATAATTTTTCATGAAATAATTTCAAGCATCAGAATGCTGCTAAAATCACAAAGGAAACTATAAAAAAATTGGAGCAAAGCATTTCCATCATAGAATTCTCTACCCAACCAAACTGTGGACTACAAGTCAGGGAACAAACACTTTGAGATATGTAAGGGCATGCCCCGTTCTCAGGCACCCCTGGAAGATATGGCCCACTGAAAGGAAGAAATATCAAAGAAATACTGTCTGTCATTTTGTGATTCTGGTCTTTAAAAAGAGGACTATAAACATACATTCACACAAAAACCTGTAAACAAATGTTTATGGTAACCTTATTTATAATCATTAAAAACAGGAAACTATCCAAATGTCCTTCAACAGGTGAATGGATAAAGTGGGATACATCCATAAAATGGAATATTCATCTGCAATAAGAAGAAACAACCACATGGATGGATCTCAGATGCATTAAGCTGTGTGACAGCACCCAGACTAAAAGAATATATACTGTAGGATTCCATTTATATGACATTCTGGAAAACCAAAACTATAGGGACAGAAAACAGCAGTGGTTGCAAGGGGCGAAGAAGAGGGAGGGAGGGGACTCACTATAAAGGAGCACTTTTGGAGTGATGAGGTTATTCCTTGTACCAATTTTCATGGCGGTTTGTGGTAACAGTTACGTAATTTATACACTTCTGAAAACTCCTTGAGTGTAAAAAGGATAAAATTTATTGTAAGCAAATTATACCCCAGTAAACCTGAGTTAATAACAGCCTCCACAAATGTCACCCCAGCAATGAGGTCTTCCCTGGCCACCTATTTTTCATGGCCCTGTTCCCTACCTATCCTGCCCAAGGTTCTCCTCCTTTCCCTCCCTCCCCTGTTTTATGAAACCCTTCCCAGGATCTCCAGACACTGTTTTACCATCTCTAGGTTGTTGCCCTGTTAGTTCGAGGAATCAAAGTCATTTGACCTTTCTTCATTGATTCAGCTTTTCTATCCTTTCAGATCGTCAGCCATTGCACACTTTTCATCTTCATTATTTTACTCTGAATACATAAATTGTCAAGCATCGGTAATTTGCATTAAAGAGAAAAGATTGTACTGATGAAATCAAGATTGTGTTTACAGACGTGTTTTTCTCCATAGATAGCAGTGAGTGCCTTGCCGATGACTGTAGTATAATTGCTGGAGGGAACCTCACTGGTTGGCACCCAGACTCTGCTGCTGTGTTATGGCGAAGAATCTTGGGAATCCTCGGGGATGTGAATAATATCCAGTCACCCAAGATTCACGCCAAAGTGTTTGGCTATCTCTATGAACTCTGGTACAAACTAGCAAAGGTATGTCTTGCTACATTACCTTTTATTCTAAAAGGGGTAAATTGATTTATCATGTAACATAGAAACTGTGTTGCAATTAATGTATTCTCCAACACAGATTAGGTGTGTAGACAAAGTATGTTTGATTGTCAAAGAATAAATAATAACTTACAATTTGGTCATTTTATAAATGCAGAAGAGTTAAAAGTGATGCTGGTTTTATTGTACAAAATTTGAAAAATATAGAAAAATAGAAGAAAATTAACATCATCATCCCACAGAGATAACCAGTATGTAGTTTTATTTCTGTGGGTAAATACATTTTTACAAAGGTAGAATCTTAGAATACATAGTTTCCATTCAGGTTTTTGTTTATAATGTATGATTTCCCTAGGTTATTAAGTTTTTTGTTTTCTATTTTTGTTTTTCAAAAACGATTTATATTTATACAGTATAACTTGTTAAGCCATTCCTTACCATGTAGAAATCAGGGCCTCCCCAGGCATTAACACTCAAGGGAAAACAATGCCCTAGTTTTGTATTAAATCTAAAACCATGTCCAGTAAGCGAGACACACAATTCAAAATGACAGTAGATCTCACAGTAAAAGAAAAAATTGTAAATGTTGTAGGTTGTCACTCAACGTACAGAAATTTAACGAGAAGCAGCTATTTGACTATGGAACACAATATTGAAATATTGTTGGGATAAGCCAAGCATGGCCTTTCCTAAAAATCTCCTCTCTCTGACTTAGATACGGGATAATCTGGCAATAAGCCTGGATAACCAGTCTTCTCCGTCTCCACCAGTCCTGATCCCACCACTCAGAATGTTTGCATCATGGCTATTTAAGGCAAGTGGATATGTGTTTATTCCTTTATTGCAATTTCCTCTTCCTTTCTGAAATTGAGTTTAAAAAATGTAATTGCCCAAGACTGCACGTTTTGAAGACAAGCTGAATCTTACTAAAGCCACTGTATCCCTCATCTCCATAAACAACTCTTATGGAATACTGAGAAGTAAATGAAATGTCGAAATGCTCTGCATCTGGAGTTGATTAAATCTTTAAACCTCATCTCCTTGGCAGGCGACAACGTTGCCAAATGAATATAAGGAAGGCAAACTACAAGCCTACAGACTCATCTGTGCCATGATGACCAGACGCCAGGACGTTCTGCCAAACTCAGACTTCCTGGTGCATTTTTACCTTGTGATGCACCTGGGATTAACCAGCGAGGATCAGGTATTCTGTGACTCTGTTATCACGGTAGTCCACAAGGCGGAAACACAAGCCCACAAGGTGGAAAGTACATATGACTTTTTGTAGGTTAAATTAGGGTTCATGAAAATACATCAAACACATTAAAATTCTCAGTAGTTTCAACTCTTCTACACACAGCAACCACATTGGTCTTTCAAAAATGTAAATCAGATTTCATCACATCCCTGTTTCTTTTCTCCACTGACCTTGCATTGCACCAACCAAATTTGAACTTTATTCTGTGGCTTACATAGTGCTAGATGAGCTGGCCTCAGCCTATGTTGTCAAATTCAAAAATGCTCTTTCAGCCACTTTTGGTGGGGTTCTGCAGTAGATATTATTTGCAGAAAATTATTCTGGTCATTTAAAAGTGTTTGAAAACTATTGTTTTAGTAGGATGTTTTTGTATAAGACCTCACTCATAAATTAGGTGTCCTGACATTTCTAGATGAGGAGTTATCTTAATTTCTTCCAAAGGGTGGTTAAAAAGGAAACAGAAAGGTCAAAGGAGCCACTAGAAACATCCCATTCTTATAGATCCTGGGTGTGCAGAGTAGGATGTGGCCAGTCCCTGGCCTATCTCCCTTGGGAAGAGCCCTGCCAGTGGGAACAGGAACTCTGAGTCCTGATTTGCTGTATGAATGTCAAACAGGCAAGTGATAGGATTGGTTTGTACTTCACAGAGATTATTCTGGACTCAGTTTGGAAGACGGATTTGAAAATGTGACAGTGGTAAGATAGAGTGGGAGGTTGGGCCTGAAGACAGATTAATTAGGAAGTGGTTAAATGAACATAGAATTTAAAAATGATGAGAATTAAGATGATAGCACTGGGAATGGGAAGAAGGAATAGGAAAGATTCAAGAACTTTTAAAGCATTCCATGTTATTACTAGGCTTCTTGACCAATTAGAGGTATGGAGAATGTTTCAGAATTTACCCTTGAAATTGTAGCTACTTATCAGTGACCTTGAATCATTCACGAACTACCAAGTAGTCATCCTTTCTACATTTTTTTTATTCTTTGAATGTATAATAGAGACACACAGACCTTTTTGGTACTCGTAGGATACATGTAAGAGGTCATTCTCCAGATTAGCCAGTTTTTCTCTGTTGCTTTAGAACATGCTTCTTGAAGCTTCTCGACCCTTCAGCTCTATTTAAAACTCTTGCAATACACCCCCTGATACACAATGAGTTTTCATCATGGAGCTTTTATCTGAAGTAATAACCATACTGTCCTACTGAGCTGTCTTTGTCATACTTGCTCCAATTCCAGCAGTGTGTAGAGGACATCTCTATATAACAGGCTGGACTTGGACCCACAGTCTCATTTATTTCCTAAATAAATGCAGAAATAGAGATGTGAAAGCAGAAATGTTTGTACTCTGTGCTCAGATATTTGTAGCCATCATTGCAGGTGGAAGCATCTTTCACAGAATGATGCGACTTAGGGTGTGTGGAAGATTGAGGGATATAAATAAGGAAGAGAATGAACTCTCACAGATCATAACGAAATCCCTCAGTGACAGAAAAGACAAAGGTTTAGTTAACAACACAGTACTTTAAAGAGGTATTTTGCTTAGATTTTGCAGGGAAAAAAATTTACTTGGAAATAATAATCAACTGTAGAATTTTCTCATTTAATGAAAACAAGTTAGAAGTCAGCAGCAAACACTTAGTATTCCTAGAATGAGTTTTCTAGAAAGTCACATAAATGGATGTGAATTTAGAATCATCTTCTATTTTAAAGGCTGTTGGGGTGGAAAAGAAATAACATGAGGTGAGATAAGAGTCTGAGAACCCAAAACATAATGACTTAAAGTCATTTTCATTTTAAAATTATTTTAATATATGCCATGTTTTTGGTTAAGCTTGAACTTTTGTAGTTCATTGTAAAATACGTAAATCTTAAGTGTTGGCCCATTGCTAGCAGTGATCCCAATATCCAGCATCCTAAGACAAAACAGGGATGCCATAAATCTGTTTTATAATCAGCTTATTGTCTAGCCATTAGACACTTGAATTTTTATGTGTGCTTAATAGAATTGGCTGTTTTGCTGTAACTTTAACAATTATTGGTATATGTTTTAGAAGCCCTGACTGTCTGCCAAACAGAATTACTCTAAATAAACCTTATTCTTTCCAGAAGAAAATTACACAGAAAACCTTCTAATGAAAGAAACTTTTCTCATTTAAGTAAGAAATGTCTCTGATAATTAGTTTAACTTTTGGTCCACATGCCTAAATGGATCATGGTGGTTGTTCCAGAACTTATGTGTTCTTCTGAAAAACAGATATTATATTAATTATAAAAAGACAAGAAGCACTCACTGTAGAG
Organism: Zalophus californianus; assembly: GCF_009762305.2. Lineage (NCBI taxonomy): Eukaryota > Metazoa > Chordata > Mammalia > Carnivora > Otariidae > Zalophus > Zalophus californianus. Next base: position 94,426,011 of record NC_045602.1, read on the forward strand.
AATACAGTTAAATTTAGTTTTTTAATTGGTGAACTGTGCACCTGTGACTAGTACCATCTCAAGGTTTGTTTCCTCCTTGTGAAAGCTCTCAAAGAGTCACTAGCCTGCTACTGAAAGCCTTTGTTCTTGCAGAGAGAACCTTATAAAAAATTTTCCTTACTTCTTAGATAAGTAATAGCAAATAACTTAAGATGGTCTAACATTTATTAGTTTTGTCTTACAAATAAAATCCAAGGTGAATTTCCTTCTTTCACCTCTAGGTGGCACACTTGTCTGCACAACTCTCACTGTACGGCTCACTGGCCACGGCTGGCCTTTAAAACTGCTGCAAGGCCCAGGGCCCTGTGAGCGTGATGGTGTGGCACAGTCATTTTACAAATGCTTTCCTAAATATGAGGGTATCAAAACTATGTCAGTAGTGACTAATAAAGTGTTAAATTGGAGATAAGCTCTAAGATGGTAAATCTTTTTTCTAGGTGTAAGGGTGCTTATAGTAATTGAAGATATATTATTTTTAAACCTATTTGTAAAATAGATGTCTCACAGACCGTGTTCTATGATACAATCAGATGAAACCATGGTTTCATTTAATATGGTAGCCAATTCATTATATAAATAATTGTAGTCCTTTCTGTATTTAAAAAAATAATAATGGTACATAGACTGAACAGCCAAAATGTAGTGCGTTCCAAGCCAGCTGTTTTTGTTTGGACCAGGTTTAGCTATTCTAATAACTTAATAATTTAATAGCTAAAACAATGACCTTATCAACTCGTATTTTCCCAAGTACTTGTGGAGTTTGAGTTTATGGTTTATGATTGAGAAAATGTTTTGAAATAGCTGTAAACTTTTCCTCCACTCTGAATTTCTTTTAAAAATTGATCCTGTTACTGGTTTCAAAAATATGTAGGATCATAAGGACTTTCAAAATAACTCTACATTATGAATAAAATTTGGGGTGACTTGTGGGACTGACTACCCAGCCTACCTATGAAGGGTTTTCCAGTTGGTTTCCCTCTGCCCAGCTGCTTTGTGTCTGGTGGGCTGGTGGGACTGGAGCAGAGGGACTTCAGTTCCCCAGCACCCACAGTGCCAGATTCTATACTGGGACCTGCATGACGTTATCCCACCAATTCTTCAGTTAGATTAATATCATGACCCATTGTTTAAATAACAAAGGTTCAAAAAATATCAAGAACTTTTGCCCAATGCCACACATTAAAAAATGTTTTTAGAATTCAGAGGCAAGGCTTGGCTTATTCCAACAGGGCATGTCTTCCCCCTTGATCCACAGCTAACAGGCCGGTCAAGCAGTCGGTCAGTCCTTGGTCCTGTTTCTCCTTCCGTCTTGTTTGACCTGGGCTCAGGCCTTGGCTCCCCTCCTCAGACCCCTCTCCTGACTGGAGCACCCTCCCACCTCCAGCCCCAGATAGCTTTCCACAGCTGCCTTCCCAGCTCCTCACCATGTTTCAACTGCCCTTCTAAAGCTGTTCTTGGTTGTTCTTAGTTTTTCCTAATGCTTAAGCAGCTTTTTCACCTCAGTCTTCCCCCAAATATTTGGACTTGAAAAGCACCATGATTTGGGTTTATTAAAAACAGTTCCTATTAATTTCATCGTTATTTAAAACATATGGAAAGATCAATATGTGTGAAATGGAAAAGGACAGTTGAGGAAAGGAATTTTATTTTCATGTTTCTAAGAACATATATCAAAGACTGGAACATTCTCTTTGCTTAAAATAAGTAAACTATTTTTTAACAATGACTTACAGATTTAACGTCTTAGTGCAGTTTGTTACACATCAAAGTTAAAGTCTCTTTTAAGGGCAAAGCTTACATTAATGTAAAATTATTGTTGCAAATTTGCATCTAGAAACTTTGGGAAATGTAGGTCTTTGTCATTTTCATCTGTAATTTTTTAACACACCAAAAAAGCATGAGGCCTCTCTCAGGTGGAGAAATATGTATTATTCAGCCTGGAGGTAACCGTCAAGTGACAAATTTGAATCATAACAGTATAAAGTCACGACTAAGTGTAATATGGTGTGATATAGTGTAATAGTTAAAGAGCATGGGCTTCAAGACAGCCTGTCTGGGCTCTAGTCTTGGCTGTTCCTCTTATTAGCCAAGTCATTTGACCTTACTATGCCTTGCTCCCCTTATACGTAAAATGCAGGAAATTGTTGCTTACCTCCAAGGGTTGTTTGAAGACTTTGAGGAGGTAAAATATGTAACGCACTCAACTCAGAGCCTGGACACAACAGCCTTCAGTTGGGTGAGCCCTTGTAATAATACTGAAGAGTATGAGGAAAAGAACAGCAGTTCTAGTAACTGAGTGTATTTTTTTTTCTAATATGTTAGGATGTTAATGTTTTTGTTTCCCCATATATTTTCTTACTTTTGAACGTAAGGTTTGACTAAAAGAATTAGGCATTGTGTGGAATTTCAGAACATGTGGAGAAATACCCACTCCCCATGCTATGGGTCAGACTTAACTAAAATGTTTATTTAACTCTCTTGTGATTCAGAAACATTTTTTGTGTGTCTCTTGCCCCTGGCTCACTTTCTACCCGTTCCTCACCCTGCCCACTGTGCCTTCTCTGTGATGGAAGCTAAAAAGCTGAACTATATGTGTCCCAGCTCCTTGCAGCTGGGTCGACATGCACCCAGGTCCCATCCAGCAGAGGCACCTAGGTGGTGGCGCTGGGAAGCACGCGTAGGGAGTGGCAGGCGGCAGCTGGGTCATGGGGAGGTTCTGCTCCGGAACCTGCATCATGGTGACCAGGGCAGGCAGGAGCATCTCTGCTGGAATCACGCTGGTATATAGCTGGACGTTCCTACTTGCCACCTTGTTCCAGGCTGTGGAGGGTTCATGCTTGGTTCCCCGACACTTGTAGAAACTCTATAAGCCATCTAATGCCCTGATATAAATCCCTTTTCTCCTCATCGCAGCAGGGTGGATTCTGTTGCCTGCAAGTAAGAACCTGGCTCAGACAGTGGCTACTATGCGAGGTACCACGCTGAGCGCTGGTGATACATGATCAACATGGCTCATATTTCAGTCACTAAATGCACTTGTAGCATTTCTTTTTTTCCCCCTTAATTTTAGCCATTCGTTTTGTAGCCAAGAATATTTAACTTGTTTTAGGAACCTTTTGCTTTCATTTAACTTCATATTTTAGTGAACTCTTTACCACACCAACATTAAAGAAAACATAATTTTAAACATCATATATAGAGTAATGTTCTTCGAAGTCAGAATAGCTCATGATTTTCCTAACGGAAGTTACAACCTCCTCTCATGAGGTATATGATGGAATAATATAATAATAAACATTCGTTTGTAAAAAGATCCCAAGGGGTTCCTCAGTGAGCATAAGACTCAGCAGTGAGCTATGAAAGCAAGGTGCAGGGGTGATACTTGTAACTTGGCCATACCTGACTCTTTTAAATAACCCCAGACAGTCTGTATCATGCAGTGATATGTAATAATTGCATCACCTTTTCTTAGACAAAGAATTGTTCTTTGCTGAAAGTTTAGACTTATAACTAGAACTGTGTGTTAAATACACATAAATTTATAAATATATTTAAGGCTAAACATAAATGAGTATTCAGTTTCAGGAAAAGTGCAGAATTAAGATGGCAAATTAGGGACCTTGTTTTATCTCATATCCAAGGAAATAATTCTAATATATCTCTAAAGTGCTTATTCTGTACAGCAAGTGATTGTTACCAAGGTTTAAATTCATGGGATTTTGATTCAGTGCTACCAGGATAAAATGCATATTTATAAATTTAAAGGTCTAACTGATGTTTAGAGGATTAAGTAATAGCCTTGATGTGTATCGGTGGAGGAACTCTAGAAGGCTAACATGAAAGCTTCATTTGAAAATAGTTTTTTAAAACTATAGGGTTTTACAGTGAGTAAAAACAGGACTAATCCCAGGCCTTATTCCTGAGGTTTTTAAGAATGGGGAAATGTATCTTCCAAGACATCAGGATATAAGATGGTTTTAAAATATTTTCAACATTTGACTTTTATGGTTGGCAAACCACATATTGGGAGATGAGAGACCTGGGAGTGAGACTCAGCATTGTCACCCACTGGCCATGGGGCCCTTGCCTGAGCACAAGAGACCCAATGAGTAAGTTGGACCAGAGGACCACGATGGCCCTCTCTCATTGCACCTTCTTGGATCCTCTGATCTATTTTTAGGCATTTATTATTAGGGTCACATTGTTCTTTCCTAAATATAGCAAAAGGTTCAATAATCTTTTCATGTTGAATATTTTTCCTCACCACTGTAACGACCTTGTCAGGTTCTGAGGGTGTAGACAGCATTATGATACACATGAGTATCTGTGGTACCCATCACCTTGTGTGAAGAGCCAAATAACTGGTACACACCTTATAGGAATTGAACTGGGTTGAATACCCTTCTAGCTGAGTTGGTCTGAAAACAGCTCACAGAGGAGGTGGAATCGATTTGAGCAGAACTTTCAAGGATGGATAGGATTTAAATAGTACAGGAAGCAGGATGGAATTTCGCATGTCAGAGATACAGACCTTCTCAGGCCATGTTCAAGGAACAGTGACTGGAGTGGTTTGTATTAGTTCTAAATATGTGCCTGGAAATAATGTGCAGACATGAATCTAGGCAGCACTGTAGGGAGCCTGGATTCAGCATTGTTTTCATCTCATGACTAATGGGGAGCCATTGAATGTTTTGGAGCTCAACACTCAACATTGCCAAAAAGCATTTTAAGAAGCTTAAACCATAGTTATATGGGGTAGATTATAATCAGGAAGGAATGAGGGCACAACAAGCACAGAGAGGGAATTTTAACAGCCCAAGGGCAAGGTAATGAGGGCCTAACAAGGACTAAAACACAGTTTGTATGCATAAATTCATTTATTTATATGTGCACATATATGTATATGTATATTTCTGTACATATATATGTTTTGTGTACTTTGTGTGTTTGTGTGTGTGAGAAGTATTTTGGACAGGTTGGGTATAGTGCTGGGTGGGAAGTGCCTGAGAAGATAGAGCCTGCTGGCACTATTCCCATTATCTCTCAAAGCAAACGTTGATTCAGGAAGGCAAGACGATGAATTGAGGAAAGGTGGGGGGCAAGGTAGGCTGGGACCTCTCTTCATCATGGGCACAGTAGCACAGGGGCAGGCAAAGCAGGTGTATGGAGGATACACTGAGAGATGTCCCTAAAGAATTCTTACCTGTTAGGAAGTAGAAATGTGTTAGAAAGGTTTCCAGGCACATTTCCTCTCCACTTAAGAGAACATAATGTCTAACCCTGTTCGAATTTGAACAGTTGATGTCCAAACTGTAAATTTATTTACAGTTATTAAAATAACTAGAATTTCTAAAGGTCTCTATTATCTTAATTTTTATTAGCCAGTTTTGTTACTATTTGTTTTTGAAAGTACTTTGACACTTAAAAAAACTCCTTTATTTTTCTAAAAATATTATTTTGAGTGTGAATTTACTTTTTTTTTAAATAGTGGGATTTTGTTGAATGTAAAGGTCTACTACAGCAATAAATAAAACTTTCAAGTTTGACTTAGGTTTGATGGAAGAATAACGCTTACAAGGATGGGTGGTATATGTGAACCCTGTCCTAACATATATTGATAAACTAATAATAATTCTTACTGTGTGCTTACTGTACAAATTCAGTGATGAAATGTAGAATCTATTGTGTTGGTTGGTCATCTGTTCTTCCCCAACACATATGGTTCGTGTTCTGTCACCCAGGTAACATCCGGTGGTTTCTGAGTGTTTCCCATAATGTTTCATGAGAATGTACAAACCATAGATTAGTCAAGTTTTACCAAAGAAAATTTTATTATAACTTTGCTTAGCTATCAGTGACCATAGAGACTTGAGACAGATGACTACACCAAAATCATAACCTGGAGAGTTTTTTTTTTTCTTTTCTTATACAGCTCTGAAACCAATAATTATTTTCATTAAGCTAAAGACCAAGCCCACTTACCCCTCATACACCTAAATAAGGAAAGTAGAAATATGTAGAAGGTAACAGATGGTAGAGACTTCAGTTAGGAGGTTTAACACGTGTACAGTGAACTTGTTTCACAGCTTTAGAAAGTGTAAGATGATAGCAGGGGAGGCTGACCTGGAGAGGGAGAGGTTTACCTGAGGCCAGAAACTTGAGTTTTGTTTGATTTCCCTTTTTGGAGTTAAAGGTATAAAGACTTTCTTTCAAATAAATGCTATCAGTGAAGAGTATGAATTATGAATTTAAATACGAATTTAGCCATACATGTTTAATAAACATATGCTACATGAAATAAAGCCTAAAAATGCAATATAATAACTCAATATATGTGGAAAATTGATTTTGTCCTTACTAAACTGTTACCATATGGTAAAGTATATAAGTTGACCTACATCTTTCATTAGAAAAAAATGTTCTTTTGTTCCCCAAGGTCTCTCTTTGGAAGGAAACCCTACGGTGTCCTCTAACAAGGCCCACGTCACCAGAATCTTCCTTAGTAGACTCACTGGAGTGCATCTTATCTTTTCCCAGGCAGAATACACACTCAATAAATATGTTGATTGATCAAAAATCGGAGGAAAAAAAGAGAAAGGCCCCCTCAAATCCATGTGGCATCATGGGGAAGAACAGATGACCAAAGCAGCTGAGCCAAACCATTCTGGTTGAGACTTTAGCTCCAGTGATCAGTTTCAGAGCTGACATGAACTTTCTACTTTCTATAGTGGTGATCCAGCCATCATTCATTACCCTAGAATAGTGATTCCTGGGATGGCAGGGGGCTTTGCCACCCCCTCCCCTCTAGGGACACTGGGCAATGTCTGGAGATATTTGGTTGTCACAGGAGGGGTGTAGTGGGTAGAGGCCAGGGATGTCATCACACATCCTACAACATACAGGACAACAAAAAATTTACGGTCCACTGTCAATAGTGCTATGATTGAGGGACCCTGCCCTCAAATAGTAGTACCTGTGCAGGTGACACCAGGCTAGAAGAGCCAGGCGATGTAAATTAAATGACAGAGCCCAGCAATCAAAACAAGCATGACAGGCTAGCTCTCTCAACTTAACCAAGGAAATTAAACCCTACAAAAATTTAACCAGGGAGATTAAAGAGAGGCAAATGTTTGAGGTTGAGCATTATGAAAATTGCCAGTAGGGGACTCTTCTTCAAAAAGCAGAGACTCAATTACAAATGGTCCAATTTATTTTTAAAAAAGAAAAACAATTTAAGAACTCAAGCACTGAATGATTACATGAATTCTGAGTTAACATGACAAATACTGAGGGGCATTTTGTCCTGAAGCCGAATCTGAATGAGTGGTGTGGCCTGCAGCGCCAGAGCCTGAGGCACTGCAAGTGTTGGTGGAGGCAGGGAGGGGCTCAGGGGGGCTGTGCTCCCCCCTGTACACTGAGTGCACGCTGCCGAGCGACTGAGACGAGGAAGGATGGTGAGAGAACAGCTTGCATGGTGAGGAGCTGGCACATGGGCACAGATCATTGCTTCCTTCAAATGTCTGGAGCCCTGCCTGTGAGGAGAGAGAGAGAGATCAGGCTGTCTTACCTCCTGAGTGGGGACTGATGGTAGACTCCAGCTCACCACCAGAGGCACTTTCTAGCCAGGTGTCCTGTTCAGACGTGGCCCGTGATTGATTGGGGGTTTGTAAGCCTCTCAAACTCTGTCAGGTCCATCTATGGCCAGCTGGTCTGGCCACCCCCTGGCAGCCTGGGCAAAAGGGCCATCCACTCCGGAGCTTGAGCCCTGGCCTTGCACTGAAGTCGCTGTATGCTTGAGTCAGTGACCTCATAGCCTCCTCTGGCCTGAGCTGCTTGTTCTATGAAATGGGGTTATAACAGCTCTCTTTGGGGCCCTGGAAAAATGAGGACAGTTAGGCCTTCAGTAGGTGCTAGTAGGGTCGCTGCAGAAGGGATTCCCCTGTTTGGAAAATCGCTTGTTGACCTGCAAGAGCTTCTTTTCCCATTTAGAATTCTACAAAGATTTTAAGAAAATTTACATTTTTCTTCAGGCAGAGAAGAACTGAGAGACCGAGAGGTGGCTTCTAGAAGCATTGCAAATACTGAATTGTACTTGGGGAGGGAGATGCCTTAACTCCTGTGTGGAAAAGACTGATTTTTGAATATAAGAGATTTTAAGTCAAGACTGTGGTTTATAATCCATAAAGGATAGGTTTGGATACAAGGAAATAACATCAAGAAAAGCATTCTAAATTGCAAGTTTTGTTTCTGTGAGAAAGTGCTCTCCTTGTGGGGAATAATCTCTTTTTGTCTGTTGATTCCTTTTTAATACATAACAATAAGTGGGAGTGTGGTAATTGCAGACTGTTCAGCTATTAATGCTATTTACGGGAACACATTTTAGAGAGAACATTGTTTTCTGAAGAAACAATAAACAACGGTTTTTCTTTTGTTCTTCCATGGAAAAAATATTCTTTGGTAGGTATTTGTGGGCTAAATAAATTTTAGAAGAAGAGAATCTTTTAAAAGTAAGACAAAATAAAACATCTACCTTTTTTTTTTTTTTTACCCTGTACTGGAGTCTTGCATTGAATGTGTGCAGCATGGTCTTTTTGTCAAGACTCAGGGCCTTTGTGTCACCTGTCTGCTTCACTCCCCTGGGTCCTCATAGAGTGCTGGGCTGTGCCCCTCCAGGAGCCCTGGTGCTCTTGGCCTGCCCTCACTCCCAACTATGTAGAGCTGTCCCCTACCACGGAGGGGTCATTGCTGGAATGCAGGGACCACCTTTATTCTGCTTCATTCCCCTCACAGCCTGGGCTGACATGGTACCTGCAACTGAGTTAGCGTTCAAGAACTTTGTCAACTTATTGTGAAATGTTTTTGTAGGAGACTATCAGAATGATGTGGCTTTCATTTTGGACTCCTTTTAAATGAGTGGGTTTTTTTTTTAACAAAAGCACTTATTTTTTTTTTCTTTAGAAAGAGAGCATGAGCAGGGGAGGGGCAGAAGGAGAGGTAGAAAGAGAATCTTAAGCAGACTCCACATCCAGCATGGAGCCTGACATAGAGCTCGATCTCACAACCTTGAGATCATGAACTGAGCTAAAAAGAATAACTGACTGAGCCACCCAGGTGCCCTAATGAGTGGATTTGAAATCAAATCTATTTCAAGTCTTCTTTTTCAGTTGGCCCTAGAAAAATTAATATTTTAATAAGATCATAATTAGAAATGCTGTCATAATTTAATACAAGCAATGATGTATGAGGCTTTAGAATTTACAAAATGCTTTCCAATCAGTCTCTGTCACCCTTTTTTAAGAGCACTGTGGGGTAGGTTGCATTTTCATTTCCATTTTACAGATGATGAAATTGATGCTCAGGAGATCAAAGTAGTGCTATCTTTTAGGAGTCTTATATCCAAATCCCTCCTCTTCCTTCTTCCTCCTCTCCAACATCTGCTGAAAGCAACTTTGTTTAAAGAAAGTACTTTTTAAGCCCCACAAATGAATTTTATTATATGTAAGTCAGAAACCAAAATGTTGGGTGCCTGGGTGGCTCAGTTGGTTAAGCGACTGCCTTCAGCTCAGGTCATGATCCTGGAGTCCTGGGATCGAGTCCCACATTGGGCTCCCTGCTCAGCAGGGAGTCTGCTTCTCCCTCTGACCCTCTTCCCTCTTGTGCTCTCTATCTCTCATTCTCTCTCTCTCAAATAAATAAATAAAATCTTAAAAAAAATTAAAAAAAGAACAGAAACCAAAATGTTAAACATCTATTCCTAGAATTTGAAGCAGCAAGCCATTTGTCGACCCATTAAATGTCATTTAATTATTCTAGATGGTCTCATTCCTTACCTTTACCTCTTTCCTTCCTCCTGTGGTGGGATTTGCATCCACTGGGCGCTCCATCATTGGAACAGGCAGGCTTTGCCAAAACTGCTGCTTTCTTAGTGGTTGAGAAGTAGGTTGAGAGAGCTAGCTCCCTTTGGGAATTTTCTCTCAGATTTAAGCCGTTCTTGGGAGCTCATTGTCCAAACACATATTACATTATAAAAAAGAAGACTTTGTAAGTCTCTTGCCCAAGATGAAACTAAAAGTGTTCCCTGTTGGTACTGCTCTACATATCGCATCCAGACCTCCACCTCATGTTGGTGGGATGGGTTTGTAGAGTCTCAGAACTGAATGACCAGCACATTGCTCCTCTTTCTCTTCCTTTTTTATTTATTTTTTTTGACAGAACACGAAATATGGAAAGCTTTGATTTTGCTCCCATGCACCGGTGGAGTAATTTTACATACAAGGAAACAAACTAGAGAGCATGCATCTTATGTTATCCTAGAATAAAAAGAATGTATAATCATATTCCAAAGCGTATTTCTTTTCCTGTGTGAGAACACACCAGAGGACATGGGAGGCTCCAATAGGAAGAGCCTTTCCTCTTTAACCTGTTCTTAGTCATGGGCTAACAAAGAGCCCAGAGACCCCCATGCCACCTAGCAGGCTGACCTTCATCCACACCTGAGAACGAGGCTTCCCAATTTCAGCAGGGAGAAGGAAACACTTTTAAATGCACTGGACACTCATCTTTGACAACAGAATGTCTAAATCTTTTGGCAGTATTAAATGAACACAGAAGCCACAAATGATGTGGGTTTTCTAGTATTCATTTGAGAGAAAAGTAGGAATCCTCATTTCTTGCCAGAATCCTGGGAGATATCTTGGTGTTTTTCCATAGAATTCTCTAACTACCACCCCTACACACACAGTGCCTATGCCTCTCACGCACGTGCATGAATGTGTGCGCACACGCACACACACATGCACACCCGTGCACGCATGCATGCTCAATTTTTGTCCAACAGTTTCCTAAGAATATTCTGGTGGGAGGCTCATTTCTATTTTGAAGATAGCATTTTATGACCTAGTTCCCTCATTTGATAATATTTCTATGAGAGGGATATGTATATATTTTGGAAGCACATTTTTAAGCCAGAGCATTTATTGACTTCACCTGAAAGTATAGCTCTAAAAAAGTATTATTTGCATTTATAAGTGATTATGAGGCAGAGTGAATGGGATGAAAGAATAATTTGTGTTTCAGAGCTAAGTAATGCCCTCAGAATGATGCTCTGGCTCTACATATGAGGCCCGTTACTCACCAACGTCAAATGGTGCTTCATTGATCCTGTGTTAACACTTTATCTTCCAAAGGAAGAGGAGCATGCTTGAGTTTGTGTCCAGACCTTGGGACAATTTCTGCATAAATGAAAAAATTGAACGATGATCTCTTAGATCTTTCCTCTCTAGGTTTGCAAGGTTCCAAAGGAACACATTAAATATCCTTGTTACCCAAATTCAGTAGAGAGATGTTTCCCCTACTAAATTTCTGTACTTCATTCTAAGGTAATACAAGTGTGCAGTCAGATCCTAACCTGGATTCCAGCATGAGAGTGAATGAGTATTCTGCTTGGCGTCATAGGCAACGTTGACTGAACCTCACTGCACCTGTCAGCCATGGTGTTAGGCAGCACCTGACTATATTAAGCCTATGGTTTCATCCAAGAATTTCTTTTTAATATTCTAAGAATATATTTCTAGCTGATTCATTCCTGAACAGGATGAACAATATACCTGGGAGCAATGTGGCTGCCTGTTGCTGTAGTACCTATATTAATTATATGAGTGAATGTTTCTCCCATTGCGGTAATTCCTACCTTAATGATGTTACTTGCATGATTCTGCTCCATAAGTACATTTCTAACTGTCCTGTAATCTGTGGTGGCAGTGACTCTTTGCCTTTGCTTCTGCTCCAGAATGTTGTGAAGGCTGTGGAGGAGTGGGGTGGAAGTGGAGAGACTTTAACTGGCTGCCTCAGAAAAAGCAGATTTGAACATCCTACTATCCCACCTCATCCACCCTGCTCCCTGGCCCTTATTACAAATGCCTTTCTGTGTCTACTTGTCCCTTGGCTTTTGCCACCAGGTTTGGTCCCATTTCAGAGTGCCGCATCCATGTCCAGCACTCTGAGAGGACTTTGTGCTCATGGGAGTCTGCTGCAGCCTCAACACTTTCACTCTCATTACTCACCAGCAGGGACTCATTGAAGCCCTCACTTGCTGAAGTCCCATTGTCAGGAGTTAATAACTGCTCTGAGCATCTGCATCAACCTCATTAAACCAGCCTGTTGTACAAACTGTAATGTTGTAGATTTGAGGCTCATCAGGGTCACGACTAAGACAGTCATTACATAGGCCGTGATGTCTTCAAGGCATGATTGGTGCAGCTGGTAAGTCACATCTCTCTACAACCCTCCAAACAGTTTTTTTCATCTTATGGAATCATAAATGTGCCGGAATTTCCTGATGGGTTTGCCATCTCTCTGTTAGTCTCCCCAGTGAGCTGTGAAATGCCCTTTATAGGAAGCCCACATGGAAGCAGCTCCTCCTGATTTGTGGGCTGCAAACAGGGTGTTGTTGGTCAGAGTAAAAGGGGCTTTATATTTCATTCATGTTGCTAAGGACTTAGGGCTGAGAGAATGACTCAATTCATATGATGGAGGGGTGAGTTCTTTCTCAGTGCATCTGGTCTCCAAGTACCCTGAGCATCCTTGCACTAATTTGCTAATCTCCAAAAATATTTTGAGAAAAGGTTGAATGCCACGTCACAGGCTCTGGCTTTCTTCCCACCCCAGGAACAATGGCCTTTCCATTTTAAACTTCCACATTCTCTCTAAGATGAAGAAGGATGTTCATTCTCATAGCTTTTATTCAGTGGTGTACTGGAAATTACAGCCAGGGCAGTTAGGTAAGAAAATGAGATAAAAGGCATCCAGACTGGAAAGCTATCTATAATCACAGACAACGTGATCTTGTATATAAAAACCCTAAGGAATTCCCACACTCACAAAAAACTCCTATTAGAATGAAAACATTAATTCAGCAAAGTTGCAGGATACAGGATCTATATACAAAATTAACTGTGTTTCTATACACCACAATAGACAATATGAAAATGAAATTAAGAAGACAGTTTCATTTATCAAAATGAACAGAATATTTAGTAACAAATATAACCTAGGAAATGAAAGAGATACACTGAAAACTATAAAACGTTGCTATAAGAAATTAAAGAAGACCAAAATAAGTGGGAAAATGTCCCATATCCCTGGATTGGAATACTTAATATTGTTAAGATGACAATATTCCCCAAGTTGATCTGCAAATTCAGTAGGATCCTTATCAAAATTCCAAAGGCCTTTTTTGCAGAAATGGAAAAGCTGATCCTAAAATTTGTAGGCAATTGCAATAAACCTCAAATAGCTAATATAGTCTTGAAAAAGAGCAAAGCTGGAGGACTCACAGTTCCCTATTCAAAACTCACTACAAAGCTACAGCAATCACAACGGTATTGGTGCTGGTAAAAGGTTAGATATATAGATCAATGGAATAGAATTGAGAGTCCAGAAATAAACCCATATATCTCTGGTCAACTAATTTCCGACAAGGGGGTCAAGACAGTTAAGTGGGAGAAGAATAGCCTCTTCAACAAGTGAATGATGTTAATGTGAACATCTTGTGAAAAGATGTTCAACACCATTAGTCACCAGGGAAATAAAAATCGAAGCCATGGTGAGATACCACTTCATATTCACTAGAATAGCTATAATTTTTAAAAAACATGAAAAATAAATGATGAGAAGTGGAGAAATTGGAACCCTCATATGTTATTGGTAAGAATGTAAAATGGTGACGCTGCTATAGAAAACAGTTTGTCACTTCCTCAAAAGTTAAAATATAGAATTACCATATGAACCAGCAATTCCATTGCTAGGTATATGCCCAAAAGTATTGACAATAAAGTAGGTATTCAAACGAAAACTCGTACACAGATTTGCATAGTAGCACTATTCACAATCACCAAAAGGTAGAAACAACCCAAATGTCCATCAGCTGATGAAAGGATAAACAAAATGTGGTGTATCAACACAGTGGAATATTATTGGGCCGCGAAAAGGAATAAAATATTGCTACATGCAGTAATATGGATAAACCTTGAAAACCTGCCAAATGAGAGAAGCCCGGTAAAAAACCCACCACGTAGTATATGAGTCCATATTCTGAAATACCCAGGGCAGGCATATCCATAGAGACAGAAAAGTAGATGAGTGGTTGCCTGGTGGGCAGGAATGGAGAATAACTGCTCATGGGTAGAGGGTTTTCGTCTTGGAGTGATGAAGATGTTCTCGAATTAGATAGTGGTGATAGCGCACAATTTTATGAATATACTGAAAATGACTGAGTTGTACGCATTAAAATTTTATTTATTTGAAGAGGGGCACGAGTAGGGGGAGAAGCAGACTGCCCATGGAGTAGGAAGCCTGACTCGGGGCTTGATCCCAGGACCCCGGGATCATGACCTGAGCTGAAGACAGATGCTTAACCAACTGAGCCAGCCAGGCATTCCTGAGTTGTACACTTTAAAGGGTATATTTTATCACATGTAAATTATATCTCAATAAAGCTCTCCCTGGTGATATGGTGGTGAGTATTCAGCACTCTCAATAACGCTCTTACAGATAACAGAAAGAAAAAGAAGTAATTAAGACAATCTGGCAACATATCAACTTCAGTATAAAATAAAATTCATATAGTGTTTCTTAAAATCAGTCAGTCAGCCAATCCCCCATTTTTCCTGAAGCAGTCAGTCTTCATCAGTTTGAAGGCTAGCAGAGTTCTTCCTCACAGATGCAGGATTAATTGCAAGCAATCATAAAAAACAGTGAAGGCTCTCCTAAGAGCTGAGGGTTGCAGTGACTGTCTCTGCCATCTGCCTGATGTTCTGTCACTCCTGAAATCCTGATTTCATGCAAATGGTCAAAGCAGCTCCTGTGGCCATCAAAAGTTCATTTCAGGGTTCTCACTCCCTTTTTCCTTTGCACGCTGCTGTCAGGGAAACTCAGTGTCTTCTCCATAGCATATTTCATGGTGAGAAGTACTAGGTGACTTTGTTTCTCCAGCTACAGAACCCAATTACTCTGTCCTGTCATATTTCTTCTGGCCTTGGTAACATAGTTACACCCAGAGAGGTCACATTTGTCCCCCATTTACAAAAATCTCTGCTTTTTCTCCAAAGAGATCATAACCATTCATGGCCCTTTTAACAGGTAATGTGTAGTGTATACCACATATTCCTTGACTCAGATCTTGAAAGGAATTTTTAGCTTTCTTCTGTGTTGTTGTTTTTTTTTTCAGTGACTCTTCCAGAAGCACAGTGCTCATGACATGATCTGCTGTGCTCTTTTTAAAAGGCCGTAATCCTAAAGGCTTTATTTTTATCAACAAAAAGTCCTGTCTGAACCAAGTTAGAGTATGAAGAGGCCAGGTAGCAGCTTGTGGTGTATAAAGGGTGTCTTGCACGGAGTGGAGGAGCAAAGACCTACTAGCAGAAACAAGAGGCCAAGGCTTTGGGACTTTGAGGGATCTGTTCTTCTGGTAACTAAATTTTTTTTTTTTTTTTTGTCACTCAGCATTTCTGAACTTCCCTAAGAAGGAGTTAATTGATACTTACAAATATGTCCTCAAGGTACTGCAGGATTGTAGCTACCTTTTTAATTGTTAAAGTTTAAATTATATGCAGGGTTAGTGTTAAAAGTATCCTTTTGCATTCAGATATTTTGGTAATTAGTAATTCTACTTGGGCGTGGAATGGGTTGAACCTTTTCATTAACCAGATTAATGAGATAACCAGATCTGAACATTCTCTCTTTTACCAAACAAAAGACCTCCCTCTAGAATTTTCTAGATAAAAGGCAGGTATCTTCTCTGAAAAATAATGAAGTTATTCATTATGTAGCATTTTATTTTTCTTAAAGTAAAAAATTAGAGAAGGAGTTCAGTGATTTTGTACACATAAATTTTATTTCTTAACAATTCTGTTTGGCCTCCTGGAAGGTCTGAGTGACTTTAGGTGGAATAACCGGATCTGTTTGCTCCTGAGGAGCAGGCGCGAGTCCGCTAAGGAAAGGCAGGGAGACAGATGGTCGGCTATTGTGTTACAACCATCATCTGCTGGGCCGTGAGCAAATATTAAGTGAATAATATATATGTAATTGGTGTGAAAGTACAGTTGCAACATTTCTAATTCCCTTTGAACGATGGCTACTTCTTGAACATTTGTGTTTCATAGAATACTATATTGAAATGTTTTTGTTTACAGGGTTAATCCATTTTAAACTGCTTTAAGGTGAACATTTTCCCCCATTTCTGACACCACTGTGCAATATTTTGAATTGAAATGGCCTGTAATGGCCCTTTTTTTATTTTCCATAACAACACGAGCACTAAATTATAGCTGTGCAATTATGTAAACAATGGAAATGCTTCCAGAATGAATCCTTCCTTTTAAATTTTCATTTTGTGTAATTGTTGGAAGGTTTGGAGCCATAATAAACAAAATTATTTTACACATCGTTCTAAAGGTCAATTATAAGAGAACTAAAGAAACAACACTATGCAAAATGAATAAACCAATTTCTGTTGCCATCACCATATGTTTTTCTTATCACTTATGGTTTTTCCAGTTACTGTGTACATAGCATTCAATTAAAGCGATTCATTTACCAGGCTGAATGCGGTTTGTGTTTATAGAACCGTGCTTTGGAGGAGAGGAAACAACACGCCTCTATTTGAATTACCTGATTTTTTGTGAGATCAGTGATAAGAGACAGATGTTCTCACCAGTTACTTTCTCATAAGCCAGAATCTTTTGATAAGCTGCAAATTCACAATTATCATCGTACAATCCACTTTCACACTCAATGTGTAGCATGCATGCGGACTTTTAACCAAAAACAGAAAAATACTACTTTGGTTGTCTGTTTACTATATGGCAGCATTTTGCAGAATGAATTTTATTTCCTTTGAACAAAACCGTGTGAAAGAGTTTTGTCTGCGCCTCATACTGGTCAATTTTCAAGAATAAACTGATTCCTGTCCATTTTTCATTGGGCTTATTATATTTTAGTCTCTTTAGATTATGGAAAAAGAAACTATTTTTGCTACCAGATTCACTTGTTTCAGGTACATTCTAGAACTGAGAAGAATGAAAGCTAGAAAGTCTAAACATACCATTTTCCTGTTTTTATTTTATTATTTGCCTTGGAAATTATATACATTATAGCTAATTGCTAGAATGCTTTGCTAAGAATGTTATCTGAGAGCATTAATTTCTAGAGTTTTTTAATATCTGGGATAATGTAATCTGAGAGGCTTATTTGTGCCACCTTTGAAATCTTTTGCTCTTTTTGAATATCAGCAAAATAATAGTCCACTGAATTCTACAAAGTAAATCTACAAAGTAAATTCTAGAAAGTAAAGTCTTTCAGAGTCCTTCCCTTTTTGAAAAAAAAAATTTATTTGTTACTCTGTTTATTTTTGTATGGCCCTTTTCAGTTTAGAAAGGCATGTGTTCACATACTATACCATTAGATATGACTCTGTATCCATCTTTAATGGAAGAGAAACATGAAGCCCTAGGCATGGTAAGATCTGCCCACAGTCACATACACTAGGCCTTGAATCTAAGCCTCGAGGCCCCAGCCCCAGAGCTCTTTTCATCACACCAAGGTTTGAGTGCAGGGGCATTTCCCGTCGGTGGTCACCATGGAGGTTTCACTAAACAGCATCTAGTCACCCAGTAAGAACAATGGCCCCTCCTCACCTCCACCGGTCCCTGAGACTCTCTCAGGTAGGCCAGCTGGAGTGGGCACAGAACTCTCACACCACCCTCAGGATCAAGCCACCCTTCATAACAAGGAGAGACTTGGGACGCCTCGGTGGCTCAGTCGATTGGGCGTCTGCCTTCGGCTCAGGTCATGATCCCAAGGTGCTGGGATCGAGTCCCACATCGGGTTCCCTGCTTGGCAGGGAGCCTGCTTCTCCCTCTGCCTGCAGCTCTGCCTGCTTGTGCTCCTTCTCTCTCTGACAAATAAACAAACAAATAAAAACAAGGGGCGCCTCTGTCAGGCAGTGCTATTTAACAAAAATGCTGTAGCCTTGGTTTACTGTTAGTGTTTTGACAGAAGGGTTATTTTCTATTTGTGACATAGGATACTAGTTTTCCAGAATAATCTTACTTAAGTTAAAAAAATGACTTGCTTTCAAAAACAGACAAATAATGCTCACTTTGGACATGGATATGGCAAAAGGCATGAGGTCCTACCTGAATAATTAACATTTGGGAAGCACCGTCCTGTTCCGTCTATAGGTGAAACCCTGGAGACCGTGTAGCAAGTTTCAGAGTCTCCAGATTTTTATTTTCTGGAGATTCCAGCAGTAGTTGTGATCTTACATCTGGAGGGGAAGGGGAAAGGAAGATTCTACTAGCAATGAGTGGAACCCTTGGTGGATATCCCTCTGTTGGGAATATGCAGTGGCTCTCTTTTGAACACCACACAGTTATTCCTAATTTTCACATGTTATCACAAAGAGAGAACATTTGGGTTGTTCCATTCCAACGTGGATAAGCAATAAGCAGGCATATGGCCATAATTTGGCTGACTGGCCGTATAGTTCCCCCTTTGACTTCCACATTACCCCTACCCCAGTGCTGCCTTTAACTGGAGACAGCTAGCCCAGCCCCGCTTTTCCTCAGGGCTCTGTCTTACGTGGGTGGCAGGGTAGGGTAGGCTAGCCATCTGTTATTTTGCCCTCTCTTCTCAATCTTCTTGCCCATAGAAACCGGTTCCGTTGAAGTGACTGGCCCGCATCCAGGGGGTGGGGAGCCGGGTGAGTTTATCTCCGCTCCATGCATTTCTGCTGTCTTTAGCATCAATGGCAACTTTGTAATTTTTTGTGAATGCCCCATTTACAGGGCATTACCTTTACACATGTGAATCTTGTGAGGCAAAATGGATTTCATGTACAGATTCTGGCCCTAGCTTATTAAAAGATTCAGTTCATAATTCCCACAAACTTGTCCCAGAAAAGCATTTTTTGAAAGTTAAAACTCTAAATTCCGGTGGTGAAAATGGCTTATTTAAGTAATACGCCAAAGATTTTTTAAAAAAATCGACAGGGTTCAAAGCTTAGTTCCTCATCTCAACAGATGGAATTAGCACACACATAACAAAGTTAACAACATGGTTGTTTGCATTATTAATCTTCAGATGCATGGCATTCTGCTACCTTGCTGGCCAGGTTTGCACGAATCCTTTCACTGCGGGATATGTCAACAGAAATGTGCTCCCATCTGCTGCTGGGTAGCTTGATGCCTGATATTCTGAGACAAGGCCCAGCACAATGCGTACCTCTGTGAGTAATTACAGGTGTGTGGTGAGGAGCCCAGGGCATTAATCAGAGGCTTAATTATGAAAAAGGTGGATCTTTTGTTCCACTCTTGGAGCTTGAGTTTACTACACACTTTCTAAACTGCAGCATCCATCTGCTGAGCCCCTTAGAATGTTTACTTTGGCTGATATGGACCCTAAAGTGTATCAAAGGATGTGATTAAAGCGGGGTTAAACATTAACTTGGGAGAAGTGTGGGTCAGGTTTTTCTTTCCTTCCTTCCTTTATCTGTCTGTCTACTTACCTATTTATTTTTGGTATAGGACAAATTCTGCTGAAATGCTAAAACTTTAAATTAGTACTTGCGAAACTATTGACCATATCTGAACTCTAAAAGAGTAAGCATTGTACAGTCATTTTAAGGATATAAACAGCACAATTTGTAGAAACTAAATGAATCCACTGTGTAAGGAAAAAAATAAGTCTTGGGAAAAAAAATGTATTGTGAACACATAAAAATTCTCTTTCAAGATTACAGGTTGTGAAATGAGGTTATTTTTGTCACAAAGGACTTATGTTAGAATTTAGCAGGTTGCTACTACTTTGCTCTAACTTAATGAAATTAAATCCCGGATTATTTTAAAGGGCTTCTTAAATAGCCGCACTGAAATCTGAGAAAAGAAACCAGACTTTTTTTTTGTATTTTGCTTCTTGTATTTTGGGACTAACTATAGGTTGAATAACTACAAGACACATGAAGTCTAGTACTTCAGTATGTTTGACTAATGTGCATGGCCTAGAACTGCATAGAAGAAGTTTGTGGTGCTCTGACTAATCCCCCATGCACACACACACTTGCACAGATGGCTACGGAGATGTGTCCTGGCCGTGGGTGGCACGAACGCTGTCCAGTAGTGGAGCCCTGCTTTGCCCCAGGCTGGGACATGGTGGCTGCCTCACAGCAGAGCTGGCGGCCAGGGGCTGGCCTGCCCCCCACCAAGGACAGGCTGTTCCAGACACAGCAACACCAGGTGTCTGGGCAGTAGGTGGTCTTCGTGCTGCACCCCATGTAAAAGGCAACTGCTGTATTTGCACTTTGACCTCACGATCACACTTGTACCCAGAGCCACGCCAACTCCCTGAGCTTAGACTCTGACCACACTCCATTCATTCCCATTGTTTAACACAGAGAGTTATCCAAAGAGTGAAAATTTCCAGGTCTTTGCCTACTTGAAGACTTTTTAATGTAATAGTGTGCTTTAACTTCTGAAAATGGAAGAATTCTGGAAGTGATAGATGTTTGCAGGTTTTATTTGTATATCTACCTCGACACTCCTGTAGCTTGTCCGAAGAGCTCACCTTAAGGTGGAAGACAGAAGGAGTGGCTAGTCCCAATGCCATGACTTAGGTTTTGTCATCTTACAACTGAGTATCCATTCTCTTACCTGTAAAATGGGTACAATAGGCCCTGGGCCAGCTCATCTTCCAGTACCCCTTTTACTGAAAAATTTCTGTGACCTGTGTTCTCTCAGTTTATCACACAGTGGCCATATGTACCAATGAGCTGACAACTTTGGAATTTTGTTGAAAATTACAGTTGTGTTTTCTTATCTTCCCTTTTAGGATATCTTAAACACCATTATAAGGCACTGTCCACCCCGCTTCTTCTCCCTGGGTTTGCCTGGCTTCTCAATGCTGGTGGGGGACTTCATCACGGCTGCTGCCAGGGTCCTCAGTACAGACACGCCGGCGGTGAGTATGACAATGCTCAGCATCCAAACTCCCAGGAGGCTTCACAATTGCTAACAAGGTTCAGATTTCTCCACTCTTAACAGGTGTTGACTCATTAGTGCAATGTGAAACTGGGCTCTCGGGTAGATGCCCTGGCAGCTGATGTGTGAAATTGTAGGATAAGATGACACACTGGTATTGGGAAGGCGTTTCATCAAAAGGCCAGAGTGTGAAAAATCATATCCTCACTAATATTTCAGCACATTTACACAGTCAGAAGCAGGACTTATCTCTTAGAGTCTATTAGCATTTTCCAGTAAATGGTGGCACAGAGGAGATGTCTGTAGTAAAGAGAGAATTTTAAGTGTACATTATCAGTAATTTCTTAAATTGTTATCTTGCTTATAATAAGTCTAATAGAAAATATTTTTTAAAAAAGTTAGAAATGTTAGAACACTTAAATTTTAAGCAGATAATGAATATATATTATTAATGTGCAATAAAACTGACAAAATTCTTGTACTAAAAAACTAGAATCAAGTAGATTAAGTGTGAACATTCAGGGCTGCAAAAAGAAATTATTTGCAGTCTCCACATTTACCTCCACTATTGGGGCAATGTGTTAATAATGCCTTTTGAGAGAACACTCTTCTACATTTCAATTTAAAGGGCCTCTCACTTTTGTGCTCTATACAACTGTTACCTGTTCAGACTCATTGTTTTCCTCTGCAGATGGTGTGAATGAAATTAGCTTTATTGTTTGCCAGGGACTTGTATTGAAATCAATATGAGCATCTAGCTATGTAAATTTTATTTGGTATATTGTTACTTTTTCACTCTACTTATTTCTCCTGTGCAGGGTAAATCAAACTCCAACCCTGGATTTTAAATTAAGTTGTTTTTTAATACTTTATGTAGCTGGTATTTCACACTGGTATTTTCATGTGCTAACTTCTTATAAGGATAAAGTAAAAAGCAAAGAGAAGGGAAAAGAGGAGCAAAAGGGAAGGATGAAAGAAGAAAAGAAAGGTAGAAGAAAAAAAGGAAGAAAAATGTTGGGTTTGTTCAACTTTTTTTGTGAGGAATATGACAAATTTTTATGATTCTTTATATCTGAAAAAGATTTTAGGATAATCATTCTCAAAGAACCTTCAAATCTGGGGCGCCTGGGTGGCTCAGTCGTTCAGCGTCTGCCTTCGGCCCAGGTCATGATCCCAGGGTCCTGGGATCGAGCCCCGCATTGGGCTCCCTGCTCGGCGGGAGGCCTGCTTCTCCCTCTCCTACTCCCCCTGCTTATGTTCCCTCTCTTGCTGTGTCTCTCTCTATCAAAGAAATAAATAAAATCTAATAAAAAAAAAGAACCTTCAAATTTATTTTTAAGCATTTAGATCAACATTGAGGAAACTCACAGGGCACAGGAAGGAAAATCATACTTCTTTATTGACGATTTCCTTACTTGCTATTAGAATTTCCTGTAAAAATGCTGGCACCCTTTCTAGAGATAATATCATGCATGGTGGTCATTCTCGGTGAAAATTTATCTCTTGGCTAGATAAGCTGTTAAAGTAGCTTCCCCAGTTTTTTTTTTTCAAGAAAGAGAACATGTGGTCATGCGGAAGTGAGAGTTATATCTGAATTACTTTGAATTTCTCTCAGTTTAAACTTGAGGTTTAAAGTTGTAGGGGAACAGGTGAGAGGTGTTTGGATGGGGCACACCTACTCACTCAGAATTTTTGGTTAACAAGAGTCAATTACAAGTTTGAAGTACCTCTGCTATGCAGATCTGCCCCGCTGAGGCAACTGGGGAAAGACATGTACATGCACGGGTCCCCAAGAGATAGGCAGGAGCTTGTGCTCAATAAACGTCCTTTGTAGTAGCTGAAAACTACAACTAATCCAGATGTCCATCACCAATGGAACAGATATAGTGTGCACATAAGATAGCGTGTTACTTATAATCCCCTTCTCATGCTAGACCCTGGAGCTCTGTGGGGTCAGACCTGGGTTCCATCCTAGTGTTGCCTTGTACTGTACTGATTCTCTACCCTAGAGAATATGCTTAGGCACACAGGCCTCATTCTTCTGTGTGGAAATTGGGACTCACCCCAGGCTCAGTGCTTAGGCCAAAAAATTATTTAGATTTACCATATTCATTGAATAAAGCTGTGTAACAACTCCTTATTTTATTTAAGCTCTAATGTTTTGTATCTGATTATTACATAGTCTAGCATGCAATCTAAAAGTCCACAGCTCAGGGGCGCCTGGGTAGCTCAGTTGGTTAAGTGTCTTGGTTTTGGCTCAGGTCATGATCTCAGGGTCATGGGATTGAGCCCCACATCGGGCTCCGCACTCAGCCGGGAGTCCGCTTGGCCCTGCCCCTCCGCCTGTGCCCCTCCCCCCTCGTAAATAAATAAAATCATCTTTAAAAATTAAAGTCCACAGTTCAAGCCAGGCTCACATGACACAGTAATTAAGGGCCACTCAGGGAAAGGAATCAATGAAGTCTAAACCAAGATTGTCTGGTAGATAAAGGGCAGCGATTAGAGAGGACTGACAAAGCAAGGCTGTTTGAGAAACATTTACTGTGGATCCACTACATGCTGGGACCTGGCCTGGATGAGTATGACAGGGCCCCTACCCTCAAGGAATCAGCTGGGTAAACTCAGTGTTAATATCTGTGCATAAGTTTCTAGCAGCCACAGTAGAATCACATCCAGACCCCAGAGGGAAGGCAACAGAGGAATAGTTCGTTCTGCTTTGTGAGAGGTGGAGGGGAAGAAGACCTACATTAGAAAAGTCTTCATGGGAGAAGTGATGCTGAAGCAGAGACCTGAAAGGGCATCGGTGTTCATCAGCAGCCACCCCTTATCTTGAGATACTTTTTGAGCACCTACTGGGGTAGAGAAGTAGTGAAAACCATCTAACCCTGTCTTCATTGGGGTTACAAACACAGAATGACTATATAACACATCAGAAAGTGATGTATGCAAAGAAAAAACCCTGAACGGGGATGTTGGGGACCACAGAGGTGGAATGACAATGTCTTGAATTCACTTTAAAATATTGAAAGTGGAAACTTCTTAGTGAATTTTAAATATTGAAATGAAAAAAATGAAACAGATACAGATGATGCAAGAGTGGTAAAATCTTGAATCTAGATGTTGGGTAGTTAGGCGTAACACTCTCCCTTTTTATTTAAAGATCTTCTTAACATAAAAATAAAGGAAAAGAAAGGCAGCAGATGAGGGGACAGACTGATGGAGATGGGGTAGAAGGACAGGGCTCTGGTCAGGTGGAGCCCGTCAGTGTGAGATGCCTCTTGGCCCCCGAGGGGGCACGACATACAAACCTGGACTTCAGGGGAGACTTCAGGGGAGGCAGTCTGGTATAGAGAGAAATGTTGGGGAATCCAACATGTAGGAGGCATTGAAATCATGGGTTGGATATCCTTTGGGAGTGAGTATAGATCTGAGAGAGAAGAGGGCACAGGACCACACTCAGCGTCACAGAGTTTGGATCCTAAGGAAATGAGGCATTCCATTCCATGAGACTGTCAGATCGCCTTAGGGCCAAATGGTGAAAGTGTTCCCAGGCCCAAGGGAGCCTGCGTCCTACACTGGCCAGGGGTCAGGTGAGGAAAGGCCTGGGTGGTGACCACAGGGCTTTGTATGGTAGAGGTCACATAACAACTGTATTCACTGACCAACTTTGGCAAGTCTTAACATTTTCATTTTGCCCCAGTGGTTTCAAGTCTTTGTATTTAAAAAAAATGAAATAAACCATTAAGGATATAGCGACTTCATGCCTGATGCCATGGCCATGGTTACAGTCGGAGCTGCTGTCACTCTCACCTGACCTGGGCTTCAGTGAGCACCTGATGCTCTGCTCTCCCTGAGAGCGTCCACCCCACACTCCTGCTCCGTTCTGATGGCACCACTCCTCGGGTGCAATGAGACGGGCACTGTGCCACGTGGCTTGGGGGTCGCTACCTGGGAACCCCAGTGCTTTTCTCAGACTCTGCCCCCTGGAGCTCCTCCAATCCCTGCAGCACACCCACATGGCCTCTGGGCTCTGTGCACCTGGGCCTTTTACAGGCCCACAGGTGCCCCGGGTCTTCTGCCTTTTCCATTCCCACTGCCTGCACTGGCCTCTTGCCCCTCACCTCGCTCCCTCACTCTGCCGGCCTGGTTGGCTCCCTGCAGCACTATGTGACTTCTAGCAACAGTGTGTCTTCGTGTCCCTAACTGTCCTGAGCAGAACAAATCATTGCCACATTTTGGGTTCCAGAGAGTATTCTGTGTGTTTTATATTGTCCTTTGGACCTGTGTGCTGATGAGAACAAGGTGAGATAAAACATGAATGTTCTGGGCTCCCATGATATCCCTGCTATCTGGTTCTCATAGCTGTGTCAGTGCTATTTGCCTCTTCTCCCACACCCCGCATGCCACACCGCCATCTCTCTGGGGGAGGGAGACTCGCTTTCATTTCGTACGCCCAAGTGCTTAACAAAATAGGCCCACTGTGGACCCTGGAGTTAGATGGCCTCGGTGCAAATCAGAGTGTGTCACTTGACAAGCCACTTAATTTCTCTGAGCCTCAGTTTCCTCACTTGTAATGTGGAAATGGTAATAGTATCTACTTAATTAGATTGTTGAGGGTATTCCATGAGGAAATGCTTGTACAGCATTTAGAACAGTGCCTAGCACTGTAAGTGTTAGCTGCTATTATTATAATTATTAGATAATAGTAGAGAGACAGAAGGGTAGATGGACAGGTGGGTAGGTGGGCGAATGGCATACCTTTGTAATCCTGTTGCCCGCCCCATTCTTGGCTAATCATAGCTGCTAGTAAGTGTTGGCTAGATTGAAATCTAGTGAAGTGTCTCCTTTAATAGATACCTAATTCCAATAATGGACAAATAAGTGATTTTGTATCCCACTAGATATCAGACACTACATGTTATTTTGCAAAGTGTTCTTGATGAGACAGGAAATTTGGTAGATGGTGTCTGCTGTCTTTCTCTGCCTTTTGAAATTCAACCCCAACCCCTCTTCCTTATGAATTTTTTTAACTGTCTTCGAGCAAAAATAATATTGAGTTGATATCACTCACCCTTCTTTGTTAAGAACATTAAGACTAAAAAAAATAAAAAATAAAAGGTAAAAGTCACGATTGAGTCATTTGCTCTTCTGACCTCTGAATGCATCTGAAGACCAGTTTTCACAATGCTTTTTATACAAGTATAGTGATAATTTCCATTCCTTGGAAATTTGCTTTTTCATTTACGCAAACCTCTCTTGCTTAAATATTCATTCACGTGGAGGGAAATAACCTGGCATAGTTTGATACTTCTTATCTAGGATAAAATAATTGTGAAGATTCCCTCTCAAAATCATGAAAAAGTAAAGCATGTTGCTTATGTAAAGTTTCTGGCTTAGAAGAAGAAAAATAGGTGTTTTCACTTTTTTATGTGCAGACGCCTCATTCAGAAGCTCTCACCATTCTCGGTTCTCTTGTCTGCTTTCCAAATACCTACCGGGACATCCCTTTACTGCAGTCTGTGCCAGAAGTCAAGAAAGTCATCACAGGAACTGAAGATGTCAAGGTACCGCATGCATTTGATTGAATCTCAAGTTTAGCATTTTATAATTCTAGCTATGTGGTCCTCTCTTCCATTATCATACATTGATCTACTTATCCCTGAAAGTTCTGCTTTATTGTTTAAATCTTTCAGTAGTTATTGTTGTTGTTGTTTTTTCCAGAAAGCTCTTTTAGGGGGATTAAACATATTAGATTCAGAGCATATGGCAGTTATAACTGATAGGCTCCTCGGGTGTTTTTTATTAGATCTGTTTATCATGCCTATGGATTGTAATTATGTAATGAATCATCCTTTGTAATAATTTTAGGTTTAATTGTGTCACATTAGTGCATCAAATGAGTTTGTAAGAAATAATTGAAGTTAGCCAAATATTCAGTCCCATTGTTAGCCTGATTTAATACTACTAATAATTTGAGATGTCAAGTTATTAACTCCTTAGAGAATAAAAGTAAGCATTTGTTCTCCCCTTAACTGACTTTGGGGCAAACAAAAAATGCTTTTCTAATCTCAGAATCAATCTATCTATCTAATTATGGTACATAATTATAATATATAATTTAACATACAATATATAATGTAATTGAAGTAAAAGAAAACAGCTTTTCCTATCTGAAGTCTCAATGGCTTTGCTAGGTTTTTACTGCATGCCCAGAAACCCTCTTCTCTAGGCTGGCTTACTTGCCCAGGGAGTCCCTGGCTGAGACCACCACCAGGCTGCTCCCCCAAGCCCTGTGTTCCCTTCCCCCCAGGTTCTCTCTGTTGGGAGCCTCTCCAGAGCTCCCTGGTCCTTCAGTAGCTCCTGACTGCCTGGAACACAGTCAGACCATGTGGGAAACCAACTACTAAACAAAGTTTTTATTTTACTTAATTTTGTGTTTTTAGCATTACCTCATAAATATTTTACTGAAGAATGCCACAGAGGAACCAAATGAATGTGCAAGGTAAATGTTGACTAAAAGGTAAACTATTTTAGGATTTTAAGATACAAATTTATGTGTAAACAGTTAATGTTAAAAAAAAAACACTCTTCCACGTTACTCGTACACATACTAAAACGTATAGTAAGAATTGTGTCAAGAAAATGCTTCACTTAATTTTTTTAATGTGTGCTACTATTACTATTAAGTGAAAACAGTAAGGTACAGAAGATTATGGCATGCTACATTTTGTAGGGCAATAAACAAGATTACGAATATATACGTGTATTCCCTGTTATTTTTTTAATGAAGAAGAAAATGGAAGGATAAACCAAAAACTTATAAAAATGGTGTATGTATAGGTTAGTAATTCTCAGCCAGAAGTGATTTTGTACCCTAGGAGACAGCAATGTCTGGAAATATTTTGGTTGCTTCTGCTAGGCATCTGAGGTTGCTAGCGGTCTATTACCAATATAGAGGTTTTCTGAGCCACCTGTATAATGAAAAGTTGCAACCTGTCCTTGCAAGGTAAAGCCCAAAGCTGGGAGCAGTGGTGGAGGGGAACAACAGTTTCTCATCCTCTGCCTCCAAACTAATAAGCCCAGCTCAGCCTCCTGGCTGCCTCCAAGGAATCAGCTCCTGCCCTGTTCTCTCTCTAGCAGCCTACCAGCCATCACTGCCTTGTTAGCTCTTTGATGATTTTTAAGGGTTTCTGGGTTGTGGGGGTTCTTTGGGTTTTTTTGGGGTTTTTTTGTTTTTTGTTTTTTGTTTTTTTTGGAGGGGGGATTGGTATTTTGACTAACTTCTTCAGTGGTCTTCAGTGAATGGCTTAGTCTACCTTTTCTAGTTTCCCATTACCAGAAGCTATAAATTCGTTATCAATTTGTTCATATTAGAGTAACCTTGAATTTTGGGATAAACTCACCTTGGTTTATACAGTACCATGTCTGATTTGAGTAACATTTTGTTCAGGAAAGTTGCATTTATATTTATGGCCTGTAATTTTCTTTCCCCATCCTGTTCTTATCAGGCTTGATTCCAGGGTTAGATACTATCACAGAATGACTGAAGTATTGTTTCATTCTCTGTAGTCAGCAAGAATTTTTATAAAATTAGAGTTCATGCTCCTGTGTTATTTAGTATTTGGACCTCAATGGTAAAACTATCTAGGTCTAGTCATTTATTTATGAGAAGGTTAACCATTGACTTATTTTCTTCCATGATTTTAGGAATATTAAGGTTTTCTTTTCTTTTTTTTGTTTTGTTTACAGCTTAGATAAACTAAACTTGTGTAGAAATTTGTCCATTCCATCTAAGTTTTGAAATACACTGGCTATCTTGTGTCTCTTTCACTCTAAGAGTTATATGCACTTCTTAATCCCTGGCCCTATTATATATTCTCTGATTTTTGTCACTAGTCTTGCCAAAGACTTGTCAACTTTTGTTAGTCTTTTCAAAGAACATACTTTTGTCTTTGTTCAGCCTCTTTATTCTAATTTGTTTTTATTTTCTACTTTCTGCTCCTTTTTCTTTCTTTCTTCATATTCTGTCATTCCTTTTCTTTTTATCAGCATATTTATTCTGATATATTAATATAACAGTATACTAACTCAGCATACTAATTCAGCTTTTCTCCTTTACAAATGTCAACGTTTAAGTTCATATATTTATTTCTAGATGCTACGTCATCTGAGTTCTGTACATTTTGATATGTAATATTTTTCCACTACAGATTTTTTCCTGTTTCCATTATGATTCCTTCACTGGGTCATGATTTATTTAGAAATATATTTAATTTATATTAAATAATATATTTTATTTATCTTTTTGCTACTGATATCTTAAAGGCATCACAGATCCAATATGTTGTCCGTCAAGTAACAGTCTTTGAAATTGTTGAGATTTGCTCTATGGCCCAGTAGATAGTCAGTTTTTGCAAATGCCCTGGGTAGGCTTGAAAAGCATGTATATACCATTTCTTCAGTAGTTGGGTGTACTGCTCTAGATGTGTACGTTTGATTAATTTTTTTAATCATGTGTTTCAAATATTTTACATCCTTTCTAATTTATTTACCATCTTAATCATTTACTGAGAAAAATAGGTTAAAATCTCCCACTATTATGGTGCATTTATCTATTTTTCCTTGTATATCTGTCAATCTTTGTTTATATATTTGGAAGCTATATTATTAGCTATATAGAACTATAGAATTATCAAATCTCTGTAGAGAATCATATCTCTTAATTTATGTAGTGACCCTATTTACCTCTAAGGATGATTATTTTTTTCTCTTAAAAACCACTTGTCTCATATTGATTCAGATATTTGTAAATATTTTCCATCCTTTTAAATTTAACCTTTCTATATACTTCTCTTTAAATGTCTTTGCAAAAATTGTACATTCTTGATTTTATATATTTATCCTGTCTGACCTTGATCTTTTAACTGAATCTTTAGTTCACTTACATTTACTGTAGTTACTGACATATTTGGATGTATTTCTTTCATTTGCCTTTATATTTTGTTATTTGTCCTTATCAATATTCTCTCATTTTGTCCCTATTCTTGCCTTCATTTTTCCCCTCTCCTTTTCTTCCTTCCTTCCTTTGATTCAGATGATTTTTTCCACATTCCATTTATTACCTCTATTTTTGCAGAAGTCATAGACTCTCAGATTTTTTAGAATTTGCCTTAGAAATTTTAATGTGCATACTTGTCTTACTAATTCTGAAATTAGTCTGCCTTTACCCTTTTCCTGAACAATGCCAGTTCCTTCGAATATAATCTTCTGATTTTATTCCTTTGTCACCGCAGCTGCTCCTGTTCCCCCACATAACCTCTGAGTGTTAGAGTCACTCGAGGTTTAGGGCTGGTCCTCTTCTCTCTCTCTGACTGTCCTAGGTGCTCTTATTCATGCTAACCAGACTTTAAATACCACTGAATTTCTGATACTGATGATACTGAATTTATTTGCCTGGCCTCTTCTGTGAACCCCCTAAATATTCAGGCTTATGTATTAAGCTTTCTACTTGATATCTCAGCTTGGATATCTTAACACATACAAAATTAACACAACCATAGCTGAACCCTTATCTCCTGACCATACCTCAGACTCCATCTCAGTAAAGGGCACCACCATCATCTACCCAGATTTTTAATCCAGAAACTTGGGAAAAATCCTTGATTTCTCCTTTTCACTTACCTGTCACATTCAAACCCTTAACATGTCTTGGCAATACCTTCCCCTCCTCTTTTTCTTTACTGTAGAAAGCCAAATTTCTGTGGAGTTGAAAAATGGAATAGAAATGTGTATGGTATGCTCTGTCTTTATCGGCTGTGTATAAAACATGGAGTTAGACAATGAAATTGAGGTCATGCAAGTGCAGATAAGCAGAAATATGACCAAGATTTCAAATAAATGGAGGATAATTATGAGAGAAGATAGTTAAAATTATGAGTGATAATGTAGAAAAGTTAAGAAAAAATAGTAAGTTTCTGTTCATAAACTGGAGTGGTGTGAGATGGCAGAGTAGCAAACAGTCTCCAGAGAGTGGGTTGCCATACAAAGGAGAGTGAAGGTGGTCCTGCCATTAGCTTAAAAAAAAAGTCTTGAGAGAGAGAACCCATTTGGGATTACAAAGGACACATTTGGGATACAGGGAACTTAACTGACAGAAACTCAAAGCCAAAAGGAATACCTGAGAGTACCAGAATAGGGAGATGCTAAATGGGAATGCTAAATCATAAATCTCAAAGAGAGAAAATAGCATTGAAGAGCTACTATAAGCTAGTGTGGCTTTAAAACTCAAGGCAGGTGAGAGTAGTTCACATTATGAAACCATTTTATGGGTCACAAATGTTCTCTGTTGTGCAAGGCTAATAGTTACAGAGTAATGCAGGTGTTCCTTAGAAATGAGAGATCTTTGCTCTTAATGAATTACATTTAACAGATAGGTTAATGGGTTGTAAAAAAAAAAACAAAAACGTGTATGTATTAATACACACACACACACACAGAGAGAGAGAGAGAGAGAGAGAGAGACATGCAAGCCTGCAAAGGAAGAGAGGCTCTTAAAGTGGTAAAAATATGATTTGGGGTATAATTCCAAGTTAGATAGATTTTAGTGGGTTGAACAATCAGAGTCTGAGTTAAGCTGGGGGAAGATAAAGAGGCAAATAGAATACATGACAGAGAGTGCAGTTTCTGGACTGAGAATCAGTATAGAAATCAGGCAAGAGGAGACAGTTCTATACAGTAAGGAAAGCTGAGGGTTTGAACTGTGTGGAACTCCTGTATAATGCTGGCGTTGGAGAATCCAGGAAGACCAGGCACACCTTATAAACTGGGCTGCATGCTTATCCTGAGTGCGTTTTGGTAGAAGGTGACATAGTCTCCAAAGAGCTTTTAATAAACGTGTTCTGAAGCCCTTTATCCATCCTAATTTAAAGAGGTGAAAATCCAGTGAAACATGGTGGTTTTAAAACCTCAAAATATATTTATTTTAATAGCTAGATTATACTGAATACAAAGAACTTGCACTGTGGAGAGCTGAGCAGTACATTCAGTTTAATTGGCACTGGCAATGTGACCTCTTCTTACAAAGAACAACATATACATACACAACTAGTGTCTGGTTCCGAATAGTGGCTTGAAAACTCCTTTTGTTCTGAAAGTGAGCAGGTTTGGGAGCAAGTATTTTAATTTTATATGTGCGCATTCAGAAAAGATTAACAGGAATATGACTTTTTGATCATTGCAAAAGATTAGAATATGTCAATTTCAAAGATAATCATCACTTAAAGTTGATTTATAATTGAAAAAGGTAATTTTTAAAGGACTGTGCAACTTGAAGAAGGCTTTGTCCTAACATTGTTTAAAAGCAGTAACAGTGCAGCTGATTCTGAAAGTTGTATTCCAATATTTTTTACAATGAAATGTGGGGTTTGTCTTCTGTTTGTAGTAGGTGTTGTATATCTTATTGTAAGAAAAACAATTACAAACTCGATGTCCAACCATTTTCTAAGATTCATGTTTTTGATTCTTCCTCAAAACTCTCTTGAAGCAATACAACGTAATTTAAAGTGTCAGCAAAAATAGCTGATATGTGCTCTGTGACTATGAACAGGATATAGACCATTTATTTCATTAAATATTTAATTGCTAACCAATATCAGTATTTCTCTTTGTCCTGAAAACTGAACTATTGAGGGTACTTTATCTTTTTCCTCAGGAAGACACTCTTAACATATCTGTAATTTTGGCCACTTTGTAAAAAAGATTTAAAATACTTTGTCACTTGAAAATACCAAGAAATTATATTAAATTTTTTGAGAGTTTCCTTCCTTTTCCTTCTTTTTCAAAAGATGCATTGCCATTTGCTCCCTTGGGGTCTGGATATGCGAAGAGCTGGCACAGTGTACAAGCCATCCTCAGCTGAAAGAGGCCGTCAATGTGATAGGTGTCACTTTGAAGGTATTACCGATCCGTGATGTGTATTTGACAGTAAGCTGGATCCCAGATAGTCAACCAGTTCTAGTTTGAATTAGCCCATCGCTATTTTCCCATACGTGAGAGATTTTGAATCAAAAATTGTTTTTCTGTGAGCCATGTTGAACATTCTGTGAGGCTCCCAAGAGAGGCCACCATCAGCTGCTTCCCCACTGGTGGCTGCAGCCTGGCCATCCATAGCCTGAGTGCTCCTGGACCAAGCCCTGCGGCTGAGCAGGGTTCCTCTGGTAGCTGGGCACTCCCTGTGGCAAGCAGCACAACTGTCATCTGCTGGTAATAGTGACAGGCAGCTGGGATTTCATGCCCTGGCCTCTTCAGTGGGACTGGGAGAGACCTGAAAGCTCCCAGTTAGCGGTCCTAAGTGCTCACTGTCTGACTGGGTCTTGGCACTTTTAGGATGGCTTTCTTCCTTTGCTTTGTTAATGAAAAGAAGAGCTGCCATTCACTGGGCAGTCATGCTGGGCTGGATTCATGGTAGAGTCTCTATAACCTTCACAACAGCAGCTCTGCAAGGTAGATAGTACCATCCCTATGTCACACCAGAGGAAAGCAAGGCACAGAGGAATCAGGGCATGAGCCCATAGCCATGCGGGTATAAGTGATGGTACCAAGAGCAAACAAAACCTTTGTACATACTCTTAGGCCACTTTCTAAACCAGAGCTCAAATCCTGCCAGGTCCTTTTCTGGCTCCTGCTTACAAATGGTGGTAATAATTAGCATTGCTGTCATTATACCCCCAGAACCAGTGAGTGCCCAGTCCCTGCCAGCCACTGTGCTGGGAGTTTGTGGAAGTTCTCAGCTGTGAGACAGTTGTCCCATTTTACAGGGAGGAACTGGGGTGCAGGAGAGCTAAGGAGCTCATTCCAGGCTCTAGAGCCTGGCCAAGCCAAAGTTCAGACCCTGAACTGTTTGATACCAGCATCCAGGCTCAGGCCTGCCCTTCTTTACTGCCTGTCATGTGCTGCTACAGTAGTAACCGCCACTGTCGCTGACACTGGAACAGTCATCACCAGGCCATTGACAGCCCCTGTGTCACCCTTTGTGCTTCAGCCCACAGGATAACCAGCCGGGGGCATCCCCTGCCCATGGCTTGGCATCCAGCCCTCTGGTCTAGCCCCTGCCTGCTTTTCAGCCTGATTTCATGGCAGCCTCCTCACCCACTCCCCTTCCTGGCCAAGCTTGATAAGCCCTCTGACCACCCGCCTCTGTCACCCTATCCTGCTGTTCTCTCCTCCTCCACACCTGGGCATGCCGGTTCTATCATGAGAGCTGGAGAAACACTTCCTGCTGATCCCTGTGGTGAGGAATGGAAAATTGATCCAACCAGGATCAATTAGGAGTGCTCCCTCTGGCCTGAGCAGGGCGGTGACCTTTGTGGTTGCCTTTAATCCTTAGAACCACCCTATGAGGTGAAGGGTTACTGCCACCTCCGCTTCACAAATGTGGAAAATGAGCTGATTGGTAAGTAAAGAGTTGGCTAGGGTCAAACCCAGGACACCCTGACCCCTTGTCTGGGCTTTTGCACAACTGCAAAAGCCATGGTGAAATATTCACATGTAACTATACTGAAAAAAAAGTTGGATAGCAATTGTATATCTATGCAGAGTCTAATTTTTTTAATATCCTATTTTCTCAATTCTAAGATCTGTTTTTCAAATGTTGAGTGTAGCGTGGCTTCCCCACCTCTACCCCTTTCCTGGAAAAGCTGTTAATAATTCCGTGGTGTCTGAGAATGAAGGAGATGTGTAGAAATAGCTATATAGCTATCCTTGTACCCTGTGTGGTTCTATGTAGTACAGAAGAGGGATGGAAATTGATAACAAAAGTAGAAGGATATAAGGGCTTACATTTTGTCATTGTAGTTTCCACATTTTCAAAAATTTCTTTACTTTTTCTATAATGATGAGGAAAAACATAAGGCACCAGAAGAAGAATGCATGGAGCCCAGCCTCTGTCAGGGGCATCCCAACACAGTGCAGGGACTGTCCCATGGAAGCCCCCCCACACGTGTAGGTGCTCTGGCTCCCCCCCATTTTAGAAATAAGAGAGAAGGCAACTGAAGAAGGCCAAGGAACTCATTCCAGCTTGAATTGCAAAGAAATCAGAGGGCCAAGATCGGCCAAATCAGCCTCCCTTTAACCATTAGGAATAGCAGAGGAAAACTCATGGGTGTAATTCCTGGGACAGCTCCCTGCCTGACTCCCTCTGATGTCTGTGTTCCTGTGCCAGTTGGTACTTTTACTGAAGGAGGTGGCACATAAATCTCAAAGAACTGAGGGCCTAGCAGGGAGAGCGTTGCCACAGGGAACAACTCTAAGAAGAGGGGCCTCAGGGAGGTTCGGGGCTCTGCTGGGAGGAGGCCCAGCCCCAGCAACACAGGGAGCATGAGCCCTGGAAGGGCTTCCCGCCTTATGGATTCCACGTGGCTCTGCGCACCGCTCTGCTGTGGGACCCTGCCCTTCAGGAACACTTGACAAGGTTGACTTGGGTGTTCCCTCTGATGTGGGAAGGGCATGGTCAGATAAGGCTTGGAAATGCTCCCCAGGGGGCATCAATGAAAACCAGCCTGCAGCCTCAGCAGTAAATGAGAGCAGTGCACTCATAAGCACCTGTGGAGATTTCCACCCAGCTAGTTGTGTCTGGTGGGGTAGTGTTGTGGGCAGCAAGGGTGGCAGGGGAGTGTTCTAAGCCTGAGCTGTAATTACTTAGGTGTCCCATCCAGGATGTGGGCCAAGGGCACTAGAGTGTCACCTTTGGCTCTGGCTCAGGTGAGCTGCCAACCTTGCATCCCAGGCAGCCCAGCCTGAACCCCTACCCTCAGCCTCACTTGTTCCTCCTTTTCTTACCCCATCATTAATTGTCTCCTCCTCCTTACCCCACCACCATCTTCAGTCATAGAGTCCTGCTGCCCTAGGGCCATCCCTCACCAAGGCTGTCTCCCTCTGCCAATACCTGAGCCTCCAGGTGGTGCCCTCCAACTCCATGGCCCTAGTCTGGCCCCCACAGATCTGTCCTCCAGACTGCCACCAGAGGCATCTGTCTGCACAAGGCCTGACCAAGCCACCCACAGACTAGAATACTAAGCATGGCATTCAGGGACCTACACAAACAGGTCCCTGCCTGTTCCTAAGATTGTCAGTCTTTCAAAGTAGGGACTGTATCTGCCCTGTTCATCTTGTGCCCTATGCTTTGCTTTTCTTTTTTGGCTTAAACAACATGGGAGAATATTGGTTCGTATAGCTGGAAAATACATGGGTATGGAAGAGTTTGAGGTTGGTTGATCCAGGAGATTAACAGCGTCAACACTGACCTAATTGTTTGACTCTTCTGCTCTGTAGTCCACAGAGGTGGCTTCATCTTAGGGTGGGATGCCCACAGGGTTGGAGGATGTCTGCCAGTAGGAGTCAGCGTCCTGCCTGTCTTTGTTTGGGTTCAGCAGGACTTCCTTTACAGCATTCTAGTAAGGGCTACTGAGATGCATTAGCTGAGGTTTCTCCCTCATCCCTGTGCCAGTGACTGAGGCTGGGAATAAAATCTTCTCATTTATTGCAGCCAGTGAGAGGGGACTTGCACCTGGAAAAAGATCTACTATTAGTTAAGGAGAGAGGGGGGCATTGACACTGGCCAAGCAACTACACATTTTAGAGAGCATCCAGGAGCAAGAGATCCTCTCTAGTGGGAAGAAGGTGGCATGTGAGTGCAGAAATGAATAGTGAGAAGGAGCTGGGCAGTGTCTGGGAAAGGGGCACTCCAGGCAGAAGGAGCACCAAGGACCAAGGTCCTGAGGTGCCCATGAATTGGTATACATTTGAAGAGCAAGATGTTGATCTATGGGGCAGAGTGTGGTGTCGGGGCAGCAGGGGAGCTGGGGCCTTAGTACTTGTCAGTTTAGCTGAGCCTGGACAGCATTTCCCAGAATTCTTTTCCCCATATGGTTTTTTGGGGGAGTGGGGTTGATTACTTTTTTTATTATTATTTGAGTATAGCTGACACACAATGTGATGTTAGTTTCAGGTGTACAACACAGTGATTCAACAACCTATCCCTTCTGCCATGCCTACCACAAGTGTAGCTGTGTCACCATCAGTGCTGGCACATTGTCTTCATTCCATGAGTATGTGCTGAGTGAGTGAGTGAGTGAGTGAGTGATTTGTCCCCCCCCCACCACCACAGCATTCACGTGTGACTAATACCACCCCACTTGCAGCCCTCCAGCCCAGCCTGGCCTGCCACAGGGCCCTGCTGCACGGAGACACTCTCCCTCTGCATTCTTCCAGGCTAAGCTCAGCTCTCCTTCTCCCTACAACACGTCCTCTCTGCTGTCTGCCCCCTCTCTCACACCTTACCCCTCTCTGCCCAGAGGCTTGTTGTCTGGTCTACCAGAGTTCTCATTTCTTGTCGTCCTCTTGTGTGCTTCCAGATTCTAGATGTAAGAGCCATGCCAGCCTTCTGTTTCCACCCCATGACTTGACCACTGTGATGCAGCAGAAACACACTCATGTTCTTCAGTCCCTCAGTTCCATCTTCACCTCAGACTCACCATGTGCTTCTCCTCGGGGGGCTATGCAAGGCATTAAGAATATAATGGTGAACAAGATGTGGAAAAATTAAACACACCAAAGAATAGGCAGACAAACATAGAAGATCAGCTTGATAGCCCTTAATGCCATAAGGGAACTATAAGATGGAAACAGGATGAAGCTGAAGAGCTGGAGCAAGTGGGCTGCCACTCCTTTGAATGGGCATGGTGGCCTCATGGAGGAGACATTTAGTGCCATGATCTGAAAGATGTGGCAGTGCCAGCAACATGCAGACCTGGGGAATGAGTGTCCCAGGCAAAGCACGGAACAAGTGCAAAGGCCCTGGGGCAGAAGCAAGCTAGTATTTGAGGGATTGAAAGAAGCCTATGAGCATCAGGTCATCTGAGGCCTAGAGGCCAGGCTCTGAAGAGCTTCTTGAGCACAGATGCTCTTGCCCTGGGTGTACTTTGTGCCTATCAGGAAGGGGCAGTCAGGAAGTGTTTATCCTATAGAATTCAAAAGAATCCCTTTTGCCTTAACTTCTTTGTCCTGTGAGTTTACACAGATGCTAAATGTTGACTTTTCTGTGTCTATGTGGTGCTGAGGTCAATTGGGATCTGCTTCATGGGACTTGGAGCTCCTGGCATGGAAATAACTAAACTACATAGCCAGAGGTTTCCCTGGACAAGGACCCAAAATCAGTGACAAATCTTTCTTCTGTAGATAATGAGGTGTGGAGAGCAGAGTAGTCCCAGGTTCTGGCCAGGGAGAGAGGTACAGGGTACCTTCACCTGTTTCATCCACCCCAGCCCGTGGACCTTGTAGGCACCATCCCTCCCCATTAATATGCCATCTCACAAGAAATGGGAGCATCCAGAGGACCTTGGACACACACCAGACTCCAAAAACATACTCAAAGTAATTGGGTACACGAGAACATATGAATTAGGTTCTTGCAGTCACCAAAGTTTCACATTTCTTAGTACATTACACATGCAGGTTCAGTCCCCATTTCTCCAGGTGTAAAGTGAAGATCACGTCTACCTTGCAGAGCTGCTAATGAAGATTTATCAATGTGAAAATGAGGAAAATTCTTGTAAAATGTCCAGCACATAGGGAATACTCAGTAATGGACTACATTTTAATTTCCTGTAATTGTCAAAACTATGATTTGTGCGATCTGCATGAGGCGTCTGAAATTATGGTTTTAATTTTTCTATGACTGAACAACAGCTACTTGTTTCTGTAGAACATTACGTAAAGTAATACAGCTAGTCTGGACAAGAGGCAGTTACAGGATGGTGATCATATACAACCTATCTGGTACCAGGACACATTTTTCAAAAATTGAATGCCAAACAAGAAAATGTATCCCTAAATATCGCTGGAAAGAAATGCCTGTTCTTTTCTTCCTCAGGACAAATGTACGTGTTAAGTTTAGTCCTTTCGTTTGGGGTTTTGTTTCCCTTTATAGTTTTCTAACAAAATCGTGGCTCAGGTGGCCTGTGATGTTCTTCAGTTGCTGGTTTCCTACTGGGAAAAGCTTCAGATGTTTGAAACCTCTCTCCCTCGGAAAATTGCAGAAGTAAGT
The DNA here is from genome assembly GCF_009762305.2 of Zalophus californianus. NCBI lineage: Eukaryota > Metazoa > Chordata > Mammalia > Carnivora > Otariidae > Zalophus > Zalophus californianus. The sequence goes on from NC_045602.1 coordinate 94,465,182, forward strand.
CTTTTCCTGTAATGCTAAAACATAAGCGTTTCCCTCTTACTCTATGCGATATTTAATGAATTACAGATACTCAAATAATTGTTAGAGAACTGTCTGTTACATTGCCATACGAGTCATTCATTTTAAGAGTAAATCGCACTGGCCCTTCTCAGCTGTGATTTCAGGCACTACGTAAAGAAGCCACCAGTGTTCGGGGCAGAGTCTCACACTTGGAGAGTTTGAAAGGCAGACACGACCACAACAAAGAGACCTTTTGTAGATTGGGCTTCATTCATCGAGAGTAATTTGGATGGTGCCAACAAGGAGTAGGCAGCTGGTTATGATGCCCTCTATGCAGGGGCGGGGAGTTGGGGGGACTGTTGTATGAAACAGGAGTCTCTCCCAGACTAAAGCCCCGGACCACGCTTTCTGCCATAGCGTGATTACCCAGCTGTAATGTGATTACTACTGTAATATGCTTGGGGGGAGGGGGATGGTGAGGGTAGTTGGTGGGAGAGAAGGACAGAAGGAACAGGAAGAATCATCCCAGTGATGATATCCTGGAGGTCAGTCACATCTGAGGGTGCTTGCCTGTATAGAGGCAGGTGCCTTCACCTCTGTAGGTGCCTGCATATAAGGCACATCCATCCCTGCCAGTTTTGAAAGCTACACTTTTTGAAACATGCCCTGTTCTTTACACATCCAGTGGTAACTCTTCAAGGAAATTTGATTTATCTCTGTGTGATATTACAGGGAGAGAAGAAGTGATACTGATTTATTTTCTCTCAGCCCTAGACAGATTTCACCAGTGAGATCACTTAGTTCTCTAGGTGGCCTAGAGTGGAACAGAGCTCTGGACACAGGAATAGCAGATGCTGCAAGTTGTAAAGTTGTGTTTTAGGGCAACTGTGTACAGTTGACCCTTGAACAACATGGATTTGAACTGCATAAGTCCATTTGTATGTGGATTTTTTGTATAAATACAGTAGAGGACTGTAAATGTATTTTCTCTTCCTTGCGATTTTCTTAACATTTTCTTTTCTCTAGCTTACTTTATTGTAAGAATACAGCATAGTATATATATAACATATAAAATATGTATTGATCAACTGTTTATGTTATTGATGAGGCTTCCAGCCAGTAGTAGGAGTAGCAGCATCTGCTATTCCTGTGTCCAGAGCTCTGTTCCACTCTAGGCCACCTAGAGAACTAAGTGATCTCACTGGTGAAATCTGTCTAGGGCTGAGAGAAAATAAATCAGTATCACTTCTTCTCTCCCTGTAATATCACACAGAGATAAATCAAATTTCCTTGAAGAGTTACCACTGGATGTGTAAAGAACAGGGCATGTTTCAAAAAGTGTAGCTTTCAAAACTGGCAGGGATGGATGTGCCTTATATGCAGGCACCTACAGAGGTGAAGGCACCTGCCTCTATACAGGCAAGCACCCTCAGATGTGACTGACCTCCAGGATATCAACACTGGGATGATTCTTCCTGTTCCTTCTGTCCTTAGTATTTAAATTTGAGGGAAGTCAGGGGAGTCAGCACCCCTAATCCCTGGGTTGTTCAAAGATGAGTTATAGTTTATCATCAAAAGGGGAATACCTTTGAGAATGCAAGGGGTGCTTTTACACCAGGACAACAGATGGAGACCTGAATGGTTTGTAAGAAAATCAAATGGGAGCATTTTCATAGTTATTTTTGAAAATATTTTTTACTTTCATTGTGTAAAGTGTAGAGGATGATGATGGGAATTGTGTGACCACAGAGAGAAATGTTCCTTCCTCTGGGGCCCCCAGTTTCATCACCAGTAGAGTGGAGTGGAGACTGGGCATGGCTCTATCACTTTCTCCTGATTTTCAGGACTGCAGGGAGCTCTAAACTGGCTCTCTGCTTTTTGTCACCTTTCTCTAGCGAGTTGGCACCAAGCTGGGTTTAGTGCAAGGCCATCTTGGGACTCTTAACATATGGTTTCCCAAACTATTGCTATGGTCTGTTTCATTGGGGATTTGTCTTTTATGCAGATCCTTGTGGCCACAATTGCTTTTCTTTTACCAAGTGCAGAGTACTCCTCAGCGGAAACAGATAAAAAGGTAGGTGGCACATCAGCTAAGTTTTTTCCAGAGTTTGTTTGTTTGTTTTTTTAATGTAAGACCAAATGATAAATAATGTTCTATATAGGGATATCCTTTATAGTATTCTTCCGATATATTGGTCCTAACAGTCTCCCCTGTGAGAACTTTTATTTATTCAGTTATTTCTTTTGCATTTGTGTGTCCACTGAATATTATTATACAGGGACAGTTCTGTTGTTTGCTGTTACATGTAGTGAAGCTTGAAAGATTGCAGTGTATGTTACGGGGCATGTCTCCTCTTCCAGTTTATTGTGTCCTTGCTACTCTGCCTCTTGGACTGGTGTATGGCATTGCCGGTGAGCACCCTTCTCCGCCCGGTGTCTGCGGCGGCCCTGGAAGGGCAGCACTCGTCCAGAGGCCCTTTGCTGGACTATATCTATAGGGTGAGTCTCCATTTGGGCCTCAGGGGCATAGAGTATAGACGTAAGCATCAGAGAATTACCAAAATATGTTTTATACATTTACTTATTTATTTGTGCTCTTTTGAAAAGCATATACGGGGGCTGAAGCATTTTAAAAGAAATGAATAATTTAAGTAGTGAAAACAGAACAGATATTATTGTAGAGAAGCAATGGTTACCAAGTGAAAGAAGCCTGCATTTTCACATGACTTCCATCTTTCAACAACTGCAATTTGACCAGAAACCACCCCCCCAAATTTTCATGTAACATGGTCTATCTCTACTTAACTTTAAAAAGAACTGTTTATATTGTAGGAATATTTATAGCCATAGTTTGACAAAAATCTGCTTATCAATGGAAGAAAAAATATAAAGGTCTCAATGGTCTCTTTGTTTAAAAGATCTTAAGAAATAAATTTTTTTAAGATTTTATTTATTTATTTGAGAGAAAGAGATAGAGATAGCAAGATAGAGCGCAAGCAGGGAGGCGAGGAAGAAGCAGACTCTCCACTGAGCAGGGAGCCCGACTCAGGGTTCCATCCCAAGACGCTGAGCTCATGACCTGAGCCGATGTTTAACCGACTGAGCCATCTAGGCACCCCGAGATCTTAAGAAATAAATTAAGGAAATATATAACATCAAAGTATTTAGTCTCATCACTTTTATCATACTCAAGATATTTGAATTTCACCCCCTACTGATACGTAGGTATGGTGTTTGCTCTGGACTCTGTATTATCCTTCTATATTGGCTTCACAGTCCCTCCTGTGAAAGCTTCATTTATGAATTTAGCACTTGTGTATCCATTGAATAATTACTACTAAGTAGAGACAGTTCTGTTAATTTTTTTAGTAACAAACCTTTACTAATAACCTTTATTTTTTTTTAAAGATTTCATTTATTTGAGAGAGAGAGTGAGCAAGAGAACACAAGCAGGGGGAACAGCAGAGGCAGAGGGAGAAGCAGGCTCCCCACTGAGTAGGGAGCCTGACGCGGGGCTCGATCCCAGGACCCTAAGATCATGACCTGAGCCGAAGGCAGGCGCTTGACCAACTGAGCCACCCAGGGGCCCCTACTAATAACCTTTAAAAAAAAAATTCCAAGTCATTAACTTATTACTGTGTTGCCTTGTTTTAAAATGTATCTGATACAAAGGAAAAAGACACTTAACATGGTTGAAATTCTACTAAAAAGTATTTTGTATCTTTAAATGGTTTCTTTAGTGGTCAAAAATTTTAATAACTGTTAGGATTCATTAGATACTTCTGTCATCTTTGTGGCTTATAAAACCTATTTGAGGCCTGACTTGACCAAGTACAGTAGCCACAGTCATTTAAATTTATCTCTTTTCTGATATTTCTTTTCTTAAAAGATTTCTCTTAAAATTGTTTTACCAATAAAAGAGTCACCTCCTAGTTAACATGATTCACAAATTTATTGAATAACATTATTGTATCTTTAAAGGAAACTTTTTATTAAGTATAATATGCATCCAGACAAGTGCTTCAGTATAAGTGAGAGCTTGATGAATTTTCACAAAGTGATCACACCTGTGAAACCAGATCCCAGCTGCAGAAACTGAATAGCCTTGGTATCCCAGAAGCCCCCATCATGCCTCCCTACTAGTCACTATCTTCATGCACACACCTGGGGTAACCGCTAGCCTGTCTAACAGTGTAGATTTTTTTTGTACTTTGTATAGCTGGAATTATGCAATATGTGCTTCTGTGCTTGGCGTCCTTCACTCAGCATTATTTCTGAAGGATTCATTCATACTCTTGTGAATAGTTGCAGATTTTTCACTTGTTGCTATTTGGTAATACACAATGAGAGGATGCCATGATTTATATCTGTTGTACTGTTGATGGACATTTGGGTAGTAGAGTTTGGGACCGTAAAAAGAAGATCTGTGAACATTCTGGTGGGCCACAGCAGGACTTAGGGCAAAATCAGCACTTTTTAACTTACACTTTCCTTTTGTCCTGAGAATATATTTATTGGCATTGATGTAAAAGGAACAAAATAAACTTGCAAATAGCACGAAGATGTTTTAGAATGGAAGGGATTCTATGTCTTCAAGTATTACCTACCCCCTAAGTGCTCTTGTGGGGTGGCAGATTGTCGGGACAGGAGGTTCGTCGCATCCACAGCACACATTCCCTTCTGTTTTTCACAGGTTCTGCACTGCTGTGTTTGTGGCTCAAGCACATACACCCAGCAGAGTCACTACACACTGACCCTGGCCGACCTGTCCTCCCCGGATTACGATCCTTTCCTGCCACTGGCAAATGTGAAGAATTCGGAGCCAGTCCAGTATCATTCATCAGCAGATTTGGGCAACCTGCTCACAGTTGAAGAGGGTGAGATTCTTCAGAATATTAATTCTCATGGGCAGGAAAAGGAAAGATTGTAGCCTTTTGCCCATGCTTGCTATATTATTTTTAACAATCTAGTTTTTGGTTTCTAAACTCTTCTGTGATAGCAAATTCTGCCTTCCTTGTTTCTTTTTTTCTCGTTTCTTCACTTCCTCTCCTTTTTCCTATCTTAGCTGAATTTTGTATTGAGGGCCTGTATTTTTCAGACCTATGAGACCCACAGAAAAAGGCTCATTTCTATCCTACAGGAACTTTACGTGTAACTGGAGAGACAGGATTAATGCAGGAGGACTTATTTGTGGACCGGTAGCACCATGGGGGCTTCCCGTGGGGAAGGACCTAAGCCAGACTTAGAAGGATGGGCAGACTTTGAAAGGATCTCGTGGAGGGTTGCAGACTAGGAGAGCATTGTAGAGAGGTGGGGATTTACATGCCACAGTTTGAGGATCACTCTGCTGATGGCAGAGGGTCCATTTTAGAATATATGGGTATCGTCAGGATTAGGAACTGCTGTATGTCTTCCTCAACCTCCCTTCTTCCTAAAAGGCAAAGAGCCTATCTCTGGGCCTTGAAATGTGAGTCCAAAGGTAGGTATATCACCTGTACATATGAAATAATTGCATAGAACCAAACACACACATACATAGTACATGTGAAACGAGTAAACTCTGAATATTGATGAATCATATCAAATGTACCATATCATATCAAGATACCAATCAAAATTTCCTGATTGTGATACTGTACTAAAGCTATGCTATGTAAGATATTACCAGGGGGATGAAGGATATTTGGGATCTCTCTGTATTATTTCTTACAAGTGCATGTGAATCTTCTATTGTCTCAAAGTTAAAAGTTAAAAAAAAAATGTGGGTGTGGAGTGTTGGATCATCCATGAAAATGTTACAGACTTGGCAAGTTAAAACCTAGGCCCAAGGGTGGAACCTTGGGAGTAAAAACACGTTAAAGAAAAAGGAATGAGGGAATATCACCAGGAAAACAAAGTCAGGGAATTGGAAAAAGAACCCAGAAAGAGTCAGTTCTGAGAAGTCGAGGGAAGAAAGGGAATAAGGAGCCAAGAAAAGTCAGCAGTCCTAGGTGCTTCAAAAACATCACGGAGAGTGGGAGCTGTTTTGTTTTGTTTCCCAGCTAAGCATTTGGTGGTGAGTTTTGCTGAGTACTTTGGGCATGGAGGTTAGTCTGTAGCCAAAAAGCCTGAGCAGGTGATTTGGGGATGACTGTTCAGACCCCCAAGACATTCTTCTTGTAGGTCCTTTGGTGGACAAAGGAGGGACAGTAACCAGTTGAGGGCATGGAGTCCAGGGCTATGCTTGCAAGACTACAGAGTCTGGAGTATGGGTTAGGCCGAGAGGAAGACGACAGGTGAGGTGACGATGAAGAGGATGGGAGTGGGAGCACCAGTCATTGGCAAAGGCTCTGGAATCGTCCAGTCCAGGAAAGTTTTATAGAAAACCTCAGACCTTATGCAAGCTTGTCCTAACATAGTTCTGTGGTACTAAAAATAATTGCTTGTACTTCAGAGGCAAAGGAGTTTTAAAATTCACTAACACTTTAAATAAAAAAAGCAAAGCAGTTTAAAAACATATTGGCATGCACAGACACTCTTGCTAAGTGGGTACACCCTCTTAAGAATGAGAGGAAAATTAAAGATGATAGCTGAAGTATTTTAGGTTAAACAAAATGTGCTTGTATTTGAGAGGTTTTTTTCTCATTCAGTGTCATAATTCATCATTCGTAACCAAACTTTTTTCTCACATGTTTCTGGGAAGCAATATTGTATATTTATCTATTATTTTCAAGTGACTCTTTCATTCAGTATTACGTACTATTTGATGTAAATACTACTTTGAAATAGTTACAAGCAAGAGACACATTCAGTTACCAACAGCTGAGGTGGCTGCTGGTCCAGCTCAAGGAAAAGCAAATTTCTCATCATTAATAACTAATTGCTTTAAAAAGAAAGGAAGAGGGGAGCTTTAAAAACTGAAAGTTAGAAGACAAACTAAAATCACTGCTTTTCTATTTCATCTCTAAATGTAGTAAAATAAGACAAATATTTGGATTATATTTTTTCATAGTTTGTGGAAGTTATGAGATTGTTTTCTTGTGAATGGAGTCTAGATTTTCTCTTTATTTTTCAGGGAACCACAGGCAGTTGATGCAGCTGAAGTCTGCCAGGAAAAAAACAGTTTTTACTTCACAAATATTCCTTTTCCCACTTTTCAATACCAAAGATATTTGGAGTTTTTATTGGGTGTGTCACGGTTTATGACTTGATTAGTGTGACTCTAGTTCATCTCCCATTGTAGAATTCAAACACATTCCTTAAAATACAAATTTGTATGTATCTCAAATTGAAAGCACAACCTATGTAAGTTAAAGCAGAGGAAAGTTGCTTTTCCAATTGTAATTGTCTGTGTTGGGCTTTACCAAATTGGACCTTTGTCATTCGTTCCACAGCCTGCTCCATCGAGTCATCACCACGTGCTGTCTTACACCATAGACTCCTGAACCCCCAGCTGGCCATGCCTTTGTTGTTTGGGGCATTAACATTTCTGACAGAGCGCATATTCATATGGAATGATAAGCATGAATAAAAAGCATCTGTAACTTTTGAAAAAGTTAATATGGACACAAAAGCAAAGGCATTCATAACTGTGATTACAGGGGAATTAGTTGAGGTGTTTAAATTTCTCAGCTGTATGGAAATCATACACTCTTCTACAAGGGTCAAGAAGGACAGTTGAATGTCAGAGATGGATGTAGATGAACTTTGCTTATGAAAACTCAAGTTTTCATGTGAGATTTTATTTTACGTTGTTGAATACAGCGATTTCTTGTTCACTGAATAGCAAAAATTAAGAAGAAATTCAATGAAAAGTCAGGACGATCTTGTTCATTAGTCATCACCGAGGTTCCTATATACTCTAGGAGTTGATTGTTTCCTGCTAGGATTTATACATCATACAATTGATGTTTCATAGATAAGTTCACTGAATTTTTAATGTCTGAGAGGGAAGGTGTTTAGCATCAGAAAACATAATTTAGAGTTATTTGTGTTTAATTAATATTTGAGTTTTCCGTTGTGAATTTAGAAACCAAGTATTTCCTAAACCTGTAAGCCCAAAGTATAAGTCTTACCTTATTTATCTAGTGATATTTTTTATTGAAATTAAAAATTCATTTTCACTTGTTCTTGGATTAACACACAGTTCTTTTCTAAATTTGGCAGATTACAATTTCCCTGACCACTCTGAAGCTTAAGTGGTTGTCTCCCTCCGTGCTTACAGATTGTTTCTCTGCTTCTCCCTTACCCTGCCAGCATGTCACAGAGCCCACCTTCACCTGCTAGTGTCAGTCTTTCTACACATTTGAAGCCTTAAAAATTTTGTAAGTCAGTTGCTCTTAGGCATTTCATCATCAACTGCAAATTCAGTTAAAACCTATTTCCATGAGTTAATTAATATACCAGATTCTGTTAAATATTTAAAATGCCCAAACAACAAAACATAAATTTTTGCAACGATCTTAAGATTGCTTCAAATCCATCTGTGACGTCATAGGCTTGATACATTTCCTCATCAGTGTCTGCCTTTACGCCGGTGAGGGAAGTGGGGTAACCTCTGTGGCCTGAACCCACAGCCCACCACCTTTCCCACCAGATGCTCTCCAGCTGCAGGTTCCGCCTCCCAGAACTCCCTGAACCATCAGCTCTTTCAGGACCGGGAACTTCTCTCATTTACTGCTGTATCTACAGATTTTTAAGTGTCCCTTTCAGAATGAGATCTTCATGGAAGTTGGTTCTTTTAGCAATCTATTTAATCAAGTTATTTATTTATTAATTATTTATTTATTTATTTAACATATAATGTATTATTTGTTTCAGGGGTACAGGTCTGTGATTCATCAGTCTTACACCCAGTGCTCCCCACAACACATACCCTCCCCAATGTCCATCACCCAGCCACCCCATCTCCCCACCCCCCCAGCAACCCTCAGTTTGTTTCCTGAGATTAAGAGTCTCTTATGGTTTGTCTCCCTCTCTTGTTTCACTTTTTCCTCTCTTTCCCTATAATCCTTTGCCTTGTTTCTTAAATTCCACATATCAGATCATATGATAATTGTCTTTCTCTGGTTGACTTATTTCTAGCAATCTATTTAAATTGTACTTTTAATTCAAATAGAATTAGTGTCGAAAAAGAAAATAGGTGAAAAAAATGGCCAGACTAAACCAAATCCAACATTCCGAGTACAGATTTTAAGCTTCCTTCCCCACTGTCTGCTATGTTGCCTTACCCCGGCTCACAGAGCGGAAGAGGAGGAGTTTGGAGCTGATCCCTCTGACCGCCCGCATGGTGATGGCCCACCTGGTGAACCACCTGGGACACTTCCCGCTGCGTGGGGGCCCTGCCGTGCTGCACAGCCTGGTCAGCGAGAACCATGACAACGCGCACGCCGAGGCCCCTGAGCTGTCCTCCGAGGTGTTCCGGAGCCCAAACCTGCAGCTCTTTGTGCTGAATGACAGCACCCTCATCTCCTATCTTCAGACACCCTCTGAAGGGCCAGCAGGCGACTTGCGGGGGGGCACCCTGTCAGACGTCAGAGTCATTGTGCGGGATATCTCAGGGAAGTACTCTTGGGACGGGAAGGTTTTGTATGGACCATTGGAAGGCTGCTTAGCACCCAGTGGCAGAAATCCTGCATTTCTGATTTCGGGCTGGCAACCTCAAGCTTTGGGAGCTCAGAAAGATTTTTCTCAAAGTGAGGAGGGAGATGACGTCCTCGACAAATTACTTGAAAACATTGGCCACACAAGTCCTGAATGCCTTTTACCATCACAGCTAAATCTAAATGAGCCCTCCCCACCCCCGCGGGGAATGAACCGTGACCAGGAGAAGGAAATCATCGAGGTCATTTTGCGCCAGAATGCCCAAGAAGACGACTACATCCAGAGGTGTAACTCTGACTCAGCCATGAAAGTCACCAGCCAGGAGCAGCCCTCACCAGTAGAGCCACAAGGACCCTTTTATTTCTGCAGGTTGTTGCTCGATGACTTGGGGATGAATTCTTGGGACAGAAGGTAACAGTCCTCTCTAGACCTTCACCTACTTTATCATTATGTTTGTGTGTGTGTTCTTGTTCTCAGTTTGGGATTTGAGAAGCAGAGAATAGAAATGGAGATTTTTCTTTCTGCATTTACAGCTTATTTTCTACTGCTAAATTAGAGCTACAAGTGAAACTAATTGTGCTGTACTGATGCACAGATTGAATTTCAGGCATCTCGTGTATTTTCAAGGGTACCAGACATTTTCTGTGCATGCGCGCATGCGCGTGTGTGTTTTAATTACTGCTCTGTCCATCATTGCTTGTGTTGGCACAAAAGATGCAAATGGACTACAAAGATCAATAAGCCACCATCTCACCTTAGGTCTGGTGAAGGAGGTAGACTTGGCACGACTCTGATGAAAGATAGCATGACACAGGAGTCTGAGAGGAACAGTTAATCCAATACGAAGTGTGGGACAGTGATCTGTGGAAGGGGTGGGTTTGAGCTGGGCCCTGACAGTGGAGTGGGGTTTCTAAGGGCAGAGGTAGGGAGAAGGGATTCACAGCAGAGCTGATAGTGAAAAGAGGCACAGGCGCACACACATCAGTGAAGCACTCTTTCACCTCAGAGCCATCCTGTGTCAATGGGTAGGGATGGGATGCCATGGAATTTTGATGCCTTTGAATGTCTTAAGGAGAATGGAGTTCATTCTGTGGGCTCAGATCACAAATCTTTTATGACTGAGGAAGGTTATGGATGGGTACGTGGATGGATGAGTGATAGGTTTGTTAATTGATTGATTGGAAATGGCAGAATTGGTCTGTGATTACACAACTTTTCTTCCATCTCTTTTTTTTAATAGAAAAAATTTCCATCTGTTGAAGAAAAATTCAAAACTGTTGAGAGAGCTAAAAAATCTGGACTCCCGTCAGTGGTATGTGAAAGTATATCAGACCACTTCCTTCCTATCTCTCATTGTGTGTGTTTGGATGACAGAGCTGCGGGAATGAATACACCTACAGAGACACCCAAAGGTTATTCTGTAACTAGAATCTGGTGACATCTGCACATGCCATACCTTTGGTGTTTTTCCCCTTGAGGAATAAGCTTAACATGCTTGCTATGCTAAGAAGAGGTCATTGCTCCCATCTAATCTGTGTCTTTGGTTGAGGACCTTTTCATGTGGCAGCCAGTGGACATTCATTCTCATTTAATCTCTGTAGCCACCTCTTTCTCCAATGAGGAACAGAGGCTTACCAGACCCAAACAGCCTACCTGTGCTCACATGTAACCATTTTGTTTAAACCAAGTGAGTCTGACTTCTTAACCCGTGCTTGTGTGCCAATGCACTGGCTGTAGTCTCTGCGCTACAACGTGGGCAAGCTTAAAACCAGTGCGTTTCCAATTAGTAACTCCCTAGTAGTGATTCTTCTTCTCAGAGCTGGTCAAATCTCAGGTCCGCCCCTTATCTGTACAATCTTAGAAGCAATTCTCCAGATGAACTCAGGACCAGTTTTTGATTTGGAGAAATGTGTGCTTCCAAACACATCTCAGGCAACAGTAAGTTTTGTGCTTGGTACATAACAGGTACTTAAAAGTCTTGAATAAACTGCTTGTTTAATCTTAGTTTTTTTTTTTTAAAAAAACACCTCATTTTCTAAAAAATAGCTTTTGTTCCTGTTTTATTCCCTGGAGGAATATCATTAGGTATCTCATTACAGATGAAAAACCTGAAGCCATTATTCCTCACATTGCCCTTCATCATATTCAGTTTCCCAATTGTTGTTATGCTTCTTTTTCTCTAGAGGAATAGGGACCAAATTCTCTGTGGAAACTCTGCGAGGGGTTTCTTGTGAAGGACTCAGGGGTTCACTTCTCTCTTCCCCCTTGCCCTCCAGTATTAAACAAGCAGTCACCTGGGCTCCAAACTCAGCTTTTTTTTTTTTTTAATGTTTTATTTATTTATTCATGAGAGTCAGAGAGAGAGAGAGGCAGAGGCAGAGGGAGAAGCAGGCTCCCTGCCTAGCAGGGAGCCTGATGCAGGACTCAGTCTCAGGACCCTGGGATCATGATCTGAGCTGTAGGCAGACGCTTAACCGTCTGAGCCACCCAGGTGCCCCAAAACTCAGCTTTTCAAGCATATGCTGAATTACTCCATGCTTCTTAGTATTAAGTGAATACATTGGTATCTTGTAATTGTGGCCAATTTGTTGAGTGTTAATGCACTTTAGTTGCATGAGATACAATTCAGTGAGCTCTCTAGGGTGCTGTTGCAGTAAAACATGACTTTGGAGAGCTGATCAGCAAATCCTCTGTCCCTTGATTAACCTTCACTTAAAACCCCAACTCCTGGATTTAGTGTCTTCTTGATATCCAAAAAAGGTATTGTACAGGGTGTTTTCAAGGTTCTTTTTGGGAAAAAAAAAGTGGAGTTGGGGACTCTACATATGGGAAATCTAGACAGTCCCATGTATTGGTCAGTTAGTAGGTAAGAACATACCTTGTCCCTCAACTTTTAGTTAGTGTGGCTCTGTTTATTTCTGATACCAATTTATCTCCCTGCTGTCAAGGCATGGTTCCTGCTTAGCATGTTCTTAGGAAAAGTAGAGACTGTCTTGCAACTATCATCTATATATCGTGAAGATAGCGAAGATGTAAAAAGTGTGATGAACGCACATGCAAATCACAGTGGGCTCCTCTTTTAAATATTAATACCTCTTGTCACCACATGGTAAGGTGAAAGTTAAGATCATGTTTTTTTCTTTGTTTGGCTTTTTAATGTGACAGCACAAGGACACTGAGCTATTCTAGTCTATTCCTAATAAGAAAGAAAAATGCATTCTAATGAGGAAGAGGAAATTGTTGATTTTATGTGCGTGCATTCCTGAATTACCTGCTCCTTCATGCATTGGTGGTGCAGCTTATGGATATGAAGAGCTGTTGCTAATTATCATTTCAAAAGCCTGGCTCTAATAAGACCAGACACAGTGTCTGATCCTCGCAGGCTCTCTGTGGTGCTAACATTTTGGAGGATGTGAAATTTGATGAATGTTTACAGCTAAAGGTCACCTTTCCTCACACCTACATCAGTCAGGCAGTCACTGGGGCTTAGCTCTTATGCTCCCATGTTGAGTTAATGAGGACTCAAGGACCTGCGAGCAGCTACAAGATAAAAAGCTTGGACTTTGAGGAGAGTCAACAAAAATGTTTCAGATAAACCTGAGATGGTCTTGATATATGTATAGAATAGCGAACGATCACATGCTGAGGACTTTTGAATATACAGAGAGAGCTGCAGAAAGGAATTGAGTGACTACTTTTTCTCCTTTTGTTGAAAGAGACAGTCTTTGGGTCATAGGTCATGATCTCTGTCATCATCCAAGCCCCCAAGTTATTACAGCTCTGAGAATAAGCTAGTCAGATTCTAGACTGCGGGAGTGTCCTGCTTGTCACTGAGGGAATAAATGGTGTGGCAGTTTCAGGGCTCCATACTGCATGAGGACAAGCTTTCTGACAGTCTGAGAGCACAAGGTCTCTACTCTAGAGCATCAGTCCCCTGGGTCTGTCACCACAAAACTTCCCTCTTCTCGTAGCAACAGTTCCTGTTAAGAGAGGTGCCCCCAACTGTGTACTTGTACCACACCAGGCAGAGCATTCAGGATGTCCACCTTGTCCAGGGGCAGCAGAACAGCACTCATCAAAAGCCTTAAAAGTGGGCAATGACCAAGATTCTTTTTCTATGAATGTATTCGAAGGACATATCAAAGATAATGTTACAGTGTCTTTAAAACTGGAAGCAACTTAAAGGTCCAATGACAAGGATTTGGGATAAAGTGTATTCATGTATGGAATGTTACACAACCATTAAATGGTGACTTTTATGCTATGCATCTTTTACACAAAAAAAGTGTTCACAAATATTTTAAGTGAAAATTATCAGTTGCAAAACAGGGTATAGTAGCTTCTCACTTTTGTATGTGAAAATGCATCCTAAAATGGTAACAGTTGCGATTTCAACATAGAAGCAAAGAACATAAGTGAATTTTTTATTCTTCTCTTTCCTTTCTATATTTTCTAATTTTTCTCTTAAGTACATTTCTTTTACATAAACTGTGGGGGGAATGAATAAGCTGCCTAGATAAATAGAAGGAGAGTACTCTCCTCCTTGATTCCTTTTTATGACTTTTTAGTTGAGTTTCATTTCATTCTGCTTATTAAGTAGAAACGTAACTCCTGCAGAAGGAAATATTTGCAAATATGTTAAAATATAGAGCCCAAATTCCACCAGTATAGATGTCTAATCAGCTTACAGTGCTAAGGTGTTGAACAATTAAGACAATAGAAACATATCCATATTGTTTAACACTTGATAGTTTTCCCTATGAGATTTTTCAGAATGCAATGCAAAAATAATAAGGAAGGTGGAACTGCTCTGCAGGTGATAATCCAAACTTTTAGAAAATAGAGACCGGAGTAAAGCTCTTGGATGATGGGGCCATGGAATGAGTGGTTCTTGATGAAAGCCCTGAATTAGCACAGTGTCTTCATGTGTAAACTATCACCAAATTGCCAGGTAAAAGTCTAGTTATTTTGACACTTTACTATAGGGTATAATTTGTAGAAGTTGGTTATTAATATATTTAAATATAGCATTGGGTCTCTGGTCAGCAGAGATTTAGCTGAGCAGCTACTATATGCCAAGGACCAGGGTAGATGTACAAAAGGCAAAATGGACTCCTGTCCTCAAAGTACAGATCATGTTTACTTGATTTAACAGCAAAGCACCCGAAATCCATCGTGGAGGTAGTGGGTGAAGGGTTTCTATGGCCTAAGAGGTTCCTCTGGACATCTGTCCACTCTACCTGGTTCCCTCAGATTAGTCAGAACACAGAGTGGGTGCATCTCCTCACAAATAAAGTACCTAAGTGTGTTCTGCTTGGAGGAAGCTTCTGTTTCTCATAAAGTGTTAGCACATTGCACAGTTCCAGTCAGGGAGCTATCCAATATCCTTCTCTCAAAGTGTGTTAAGTAAAATGTAGGCAGTCACATAGACCTAGTCTCAACTGATATCTATGTGAAATGCTTTCACATACATTTTTTTGTGCCAAAAATGTAGAGAATTTTTCACACAGTATGTTCTAACATGCTATTAAATATATCACATGTTCTGAGAGTGATCTCAAGAACCAGACTGCCCTGCTTCAATTCCTGGTCTCCCACTTGCTCTATGTGCTTTTTGTTTAATTCTCTGTGCTTCCTTTCAACCACCTCTACAAGGGAAGTGATGATAATTACTTGTCTCTTTGTAGTGTTTGCAAAGAGTGAATGAGAATGTGTGTCAAACCTTCTCAGAACAGTGACTGACCCCTAGTAAATTCCCCATAAATATAAGCTCTATATTAGGAGTCATGCTGGTGGCTGTAGTGAAATAAAATTTTAAATGTGAGAATTCTAACTCCTTTAAATTTAAAAATTTATAGCCGTGAAACGCACAAAATTGCAGTGTTTTACATTGCTGAAGGTCAAGAAGACAAATGTTCAATCCTCTCCAATGAAAGAGGAAGCCAAGCATATGAAGACTTTGTTGCCGGACTTGGATGGGAGGTAATTCATTTCATTTGGGAGCTGTTTATTGACCAGCACTATTTAAGGATGTGTGTAAACTGGACATCGATTATACAAGGTTTTACATTCAAATCTAGTACAGGTAGTGTTATGGAGTTGATGAATGTATTGAATTTGACATCTTCTGTTAGTTGCTTTTCATGTACTTCATACATGAACTTTTATTTCCCTTAGCTTTTCCTTTAATGTTATTTCATCTGCTTTTTATCCAAACTGAATAGTCAAATCGGCTCACCCAGCCATAGACAGTTTGTGGGAAGAGAAGATAAGTATAGGCAGAGAAGCATTGGCTTCAGCTACAGTATGGAGATTGGAGAAGAAATCAGTGACTTGGTGGGTGAAAAATATGAAGAAAGAGCTGGATGAAGTCAAAAATTGGCATGAAAATAGAATAGAGTAGCCATGAAGGTTTAGCAGCCAATCTCTTTCCCTAAGAGAGATCCCAGGATGACTGATATTGAAAGAATTTGCTTTTTCTCTGCTAAATGATACTCTGACAGACAGACTTATACATTTATACACAAGCGTGCCCGCACACACACACCCATCTGTCTCTTGGAACATAAATCTAAAGGAGAATATATTTCCAGAATCTAAAAGAACTCAGAGTAGTCATAATGGAAATCAGCATATCTGAAATAGTTTTCTTACTTTTCCTTACTTTTGTTTTGGTTTCTTGGTTATCTGTGCTGTGAGAAACTCTCTGGGTGCATAAATGTTAGCAAGGAAAATAATATGAAGATGGGGACAGGAGAAGCCTACATCAAGGTCAAGACCATGTACTTTATAAAATGGCAAGTAGATTTTAGTCTAAAAGTGTTACTGTACTCCAATAAATTGTCCTTCTTACTAATAAAGTGACTTCTTATTTACTGTAGAATATACTTAATCATTTTAACTGATGTACTTTTTAAACCACACATTCTTAACTGGAATTTTAAGAAAAGACTAGAACATTAGTGTACATATTGATTGTATTTGGCACAGAAGAGATTCTTCTTTTGCTTTTTTTTCAATTGTGTTACAATAGGTGCTTTACTGAAAGAATACCAATTCATGAAAAGTTAAATTAAGAAAAAAGTGGGGGGGGGGGGTCCTAGGCATTGACTAAGAAGTGAGCATTTACATCATAGCTTGAAAAAGAGTGATTAAAAAAAAAAAAAGAATGATAACTCCCAGACTTGTAGTGGTGTAAATCAGAACAACCCCTTTGAAAGATAGGTTAGCAGTGGCTGTTAAATTTTAAAACATCGGTACCCTTTGATACAACATCCTACCAAAACATTCCTTTGAATGTTCCTTGTGATTTGAGCACACCAGCACTGTTTGAGGAAGCAGAAAATCCCATAAATCCATCAATAGGGAGACTGTGTGTGTGTGTGTGTGTGTGTGTGTGTGTGTGTGTGTGTACATAAATACATATAAATATACATACACACACATGTATACATATGTTCGTGTGTATAGGATGGAAAAAAGCTAGAGAAATATGCACCAAATTTGTGATGGTGCCTTTCTTAGATTGATAGGATTTTGGAGCTCTTTCATTGTGAGTGTTTCTTTCATGTTTTGATTTTGTCTAATTTAGTATTACATTTGTTTGTTATCAGAAAGCTATAAAAATGAAAATAATTAGATTTCTTTAAAACAAAGGACATTCTTGCTTGGTGAATGAGGACAATTTAGGGTTGACCCTCACTCTTTCCTCTTTGTTACCTGCATCAGGTGGATCTCTCAACCCACTGTGGGTTCATGGGCGGACTTCAACGCAATGGCAGCACAGGGCAGACTGCTCCTTACTATGCTACCTCGACTGTGGAAGTGATTTTCCATGTTTCTACTCGGATGCCATCAGACTCAGATGATTCACTCACCAAAAAGGTAAGAAGCCTCTTTGAGGACCATTCTTAGCCACCGTGGTTTGTAGGTGAGGCTCTCCTAGTCCAAATCAAAGGCCTTGGCATAACATGCACCAAGACTGATTTCCTCTGGATGCAATTTCAGTGTTTATCTTCTCAAGCTACAGTTGTAATTAATCTGAAATATCTAGCTTGGCACAAACTAGACAAAGAAATAAATGAAAAGCAATCAGTCATTTGAGTCTTAGATCCTAAGATTAAGATTTAGGAAAAGGAAGGGTCTTAAATGTTAATTTTGGATCTTCCCTCACCTGACTGTTAACTGACAGAAAATAACATTGTTGACCTCTCAGGGTTAGCAAAGGTCATAAGATGCAAGGACCCTGTACTGATGGATTGCTGAGAAAGCAGGCACCTCCCAGGCTTGCTGGGGGCAAGTGGGCAATATCTGTGAAAATGACAAGCGCAAGTGCTCCTGCCTAGGGTCCCACCTTTGGCACTGACCTTGTTTCTCTTCCAACTTGGGCCCTGGAGGCAGTTTTCTCTAGAATTCAAAGGGAACCTCCTTCACTTCTGAGGAACTCCCCAGGGGAACATGGCCCTGAACTTTCTAACCTGCAAGATGTTCACCTCAGGCGACCCTCTATTAGAGGTGAGGAGCACCTTAACAGAAGAGGAATCTTAGTCTGGGAAGGAAGCCTGGAAATCTGACCCACTTCTCTGAGTTTCCAGATGAAAGGAACGACTGCAGCTAGCCTGCTAGTGGGTGGCCGAGCAAGCCTGGAATCCCTACCTCACACCCACTCTCTTCCTACAAGGATGCAAGAAAAACTGCAGACCTGAGTGGGTGGGAAAACAGCTCATTCAAAAGCTAAGGTTGCCATTGGAGGATCTAGTGTGGTGGTTATAGCCAGGGTCTGGAGACAGGCAGACCTGGGTTCAACTGTTACTAGCCCATGCTTCAGTTTCCCATCTACTAAACGAAATTAAAATCAGCCTATGTCCCAGGGTTGTTGTGAAGTAAATGGATAATGCCCATGAAACTGCTTAGCATGGTGCCTGGTGTAAGATCTCTAATATCAGCCCTCGTCATTGCCCACTGGTCTAATTGAATCTTATTTCTCCTACCCCATTAAGAGGTGACTGATATTGGCCAGTGGGCCCCACTGTTACCACCTCCTCTCTTTTCTCTGCAGTTTTGCCTTTTCATCACTGTAGCCCCAGACATCTAGACCACCTATATCGTGGGCAGTGGTGTTCGTAAGACCTTAGAACTTGGGTCACGGCACAATCACAGACAACTTTCACGGTGACTAAGTGCCTGGGATGTGCAGAGAGCACGATGGCTGTGTGCTGCCTCTCTCAGCCACAGAGGAGCTGCCTCCCCGTCTTAGGTTTTGATGGCCATCCCGGTGGCGACATTCTTATTGAAGGGAAGACCTGGCTCTGTTTCAGATTACCAAGACCTTAGGCAAGCCTTCCACATTCTTTTTATTTGCAGTACCTTGTAAATTGCTGCTAATCTGCAAATATGTTGCCATATTCTATGACTTTTTTATGACTGAGAACTATTTTGTTAATATGTTTATTTTTAAAATATCTTTAAAAATTATTTCCTAGGTAGGATTCTTTTATTTTTTTTCCCTCTTCCTTTTTCTTTCTTTCTTTTTTTTTCTTTTGTGAAAAGACGTCATGTTTTCTTGATAAAACGCCTTGCTATAAATAATGTTGCAAGGCTTGGCCTGGTTGAAAGATTCCCTACTGTAATAATCAAAATTCAGCTGATACCTTTTGCAGCTCTGAGATTTAGCATCATTAGTGACAAACTCTCTTTATCAGGATGTCTCACAGCCAGACTAAAAATCAGTCACAGTAACAGCAGCCCACAGTTCCTTGTCTTATTCTAACTAAATTGTCCCTAACAGCTTAAAAATGAGCTGCAAAATTCTAAAGTGATTCATGCTCTCTTCTGCCCCTGTCATGGGGGCACTTTTTCAATTCCGCAATCCGGTTGCAACCCCATATTGAACTCTTGATCCTTCACTGCAGAAATTTGTTAGCTCTAGCTAGATTAGATTTTTCACAGCTAATCTAACTGCTGTAGGGGTTTGCAGAGTGGGGACAGAGCTGTGCTATTGGATTTGTCCAATTCATTTGACTCCAGGACTATAATTGCACTTATGTCTTACAAGGCTTTTATAGCCTCAGGCTGGCCAGCCACATAAAAAACAAATTGGCAGTGATACAGTACAAGTGAAAAGGGATGAAAGGCCCACATTATCAGTCTCCAGGCAGCACTGTTCTGGCAGGAAGTTTCTTGGTTAATTTACAAATAAAACTTAGATTTTAGGATGGGCACACTGTCAGCTGAACAATGGGGATGTCAGGCCTGACTGTTACTTAGTAAAAGTAGCAGCCGGGCCTACTGAGGAGCAGGAATTCTTCAATCAAACAGACGACTCCTTCTGGAGCCAGCTGGCGATGTAATGCAATTAGTCGGGAAAGGAGGTCAGCCTATTAGGTGTGTACCATGACCAGTGTCACCAGTGCGTGCCGCCTGGCAGCAGCAGGCAGAATGGCTCAGGCGAGGGACTTTGAAACTCTGTCAGGACGAGAAGTGGCAGGACATGGGGTTGATTTCTTAAGACTGAAGAAGCAAGCATTTGTTCTGAGCCTGTTAAGCATCCGTGCATTCTGGAGCCTGTTGTGCAATTGAAACTGTAGCTGGTGTGAATAACAGCTCCATCCCAGGACAAGACTCATCGGTCTTTCGCAGATCATACATGAGTCATACCAGCTTGACTTGCATGTATGCAACAAACTCACTGGTGGATTTCAGATGGGGGGGCCTCTACTCAGAATTCTCCAGAACTCACAAAATGACATCTCTGTAATGAAATCCCCTTTAAATTGAGCAACACGTTGAAGCTTCCAGAGTATTCCTTCCTCTTCTGACATGGTGGACATTTTGGCTGGGTTAGTTTTACTTGTTTCACCTGCTTATGTTCTGGTCTGAGGCGGAAGAGGGCATGTTTTTGCTCTCTGCTCCAGATCTACCAGTCAGTGGGTCCTGTGGCCTTAGCCCTTAGTTTTGTGAGTTAGCCAATTAAACTGTGACTTGTCCAGAGATCTGGAGCACATGACATTGAAAGCAGCTTTGAGATGATGAATATTGTATCATTACCACACAGAAATAGCTTTTCCTTAATTATAGAAATGCCACACTGGGAGGACGTGTCTGTCTGTGTGATACTATTCTCCCTTGCTATGGTTCTGAGAACAGTCCAAACAGAATTAGGAGAGACTTACGTGGATTATATAATTGAGGAACCTAATTGAGAAAAGGGAGAGTAACTGCAAAATTTCAGTAATCACTGTATTACCTCAGAGTTAATGCCTTGAGCAACTTATGCTTCTGGATTGAAAGGAGCCATCACAGGTTTTAGGGTGCTGGCGTTAGGTGATAGCCCCACATTTGGAAGGTGTGTAGTAGGTGTGTTGTTCCCATTGCGACTTTTGTGCCAGCATTATGTCAAGGGGCACAGCATGACCACCCGGCAGTTTGCCTCTCTTGACAGGGTGAGGGCAGTCCCACTGTCACAATTCTCTTCTGCTCGGCTAAATCCCCCCCCCACCACCAAGTCTCAATTTGATACAATTTCTATTTCCCTTTTTTTTAAATTTTTATTGTTATGTTAATCACCATACATTACATCATTAGTTTTTGATGTAGTGTTCCATGATTCATTGTTTGCGCATAACACCCAGTGCTCCACGCAGAACATGCCCTCTTTAATACCCATCACCAGACTAACCCATCCCCCCACCTCTTCCCTCTAGAACCCTCAGTTTGTTTCTCAGAGTCCATATTCTCTCATGGTTCGTCTCCCCCTCCGATTTACCCCCCTTCATTCTTCCCCTCCTGCTATCTTCTTCTTTTTTTTTTTAAACATATATTGTATTATTTGTTTCAGAGGTACAGATCCCTTGAAAACCTGCCTTTATTGTGTTTGTTGCTGGTAATGCTGACTACCATGTTTTCTCTCCAAAAAGATTGAATTTCAGGAGTGTGTTGTGAGAGCTTAGCATGTTTTATTAGAAAGGAAAGAGAAAAGAAAGAGAGGTGGAAATAGAGGAATAGAGGGAGACGTTCAGTGTTGCTATGAGAACTTGGTGTCTTTCTTTTTCTTTTAACTATTTATGGTGGTAATGGTTTGGCTACACCTTTTGCCTGCTACCCTTTTAGCCTTTATATGTGGGAGGGGAAGAAGAAGAAGAAAGATGTACTGGGTAATTTTACACTTAGAAAGTTGTAGACGCCATTAAATTGTTCTGGATCATCATGACTTGTGCTCAACACCCACAGTTGCATTTATCACAGCACCCAAGCTCAGACACAGTTGAATCGTGCGCCCCTCACCATAGGGGTTACCTGCAATCGCACCTGTACCTCACAGTAGTACAAAGATACTGGTGTAAGTCTTTTTAAAAAATTGACTTACACAGTCATTCCCAGAAGCATGAAAGAGTAAAGAATAGGAAAGCATTGCCACAAGCCAACTTCCTTTGTAACCTTGTAAATGGAAAAGAGGCCATTTTGGGGTCACCTCAGAGTTTTCTTTTGTGGTCAAATAGTCTGTAAAGAAAATTTTATTTATGCTAACGTGTTTTAAATACATGGTACTCCAGAGCATCCTTTTTTGTGTGTGTATTTTAATACAAAACTACATTACCTTTGACGTAACATTGCTATTTTATTAACAGTGCCTCTGAATTTAGTCATTTTTAGGGTTCATCTGTAAGCTAGGGAACAAGAAATACTTTTTTTTGGTGGTAGATAGCATTCTTCTTATGCAGCATGTGAGAGAACCAAACCTCAGACTTTCAGTAGGTGTCAAAGCGCCTTCACCAGTCAGCCTTTATGGTTGTAGGACTTCAATTTTGGCCAACACTTTAATCTTTAAAATCTAGTTTCTTTTAGTCACAGCCTCAGGCTTATCAGACAATTTCATGCGGGGCTTTCTCTGCCTGGGATGTGCAGTCGGTATGCAGGACCTTCATCAAGGGTGTTCTTGTGGCTGAAGAGCTCGGCCCAGGAAGTCTCAAAGAGTCCCTTCCTTGGAGGCATGCTAAGCCCTCCTCAGAGATGCCAGGGATCTCTGGCTTGTTTTTGGATTTTATGGCGTCTTTGTCTATAAAATGACAAAAACAGTGGGCTACACTATTTGAGCTGTGACAGCACAAATGGCTTTTGGTGTCGACTTCAATGGCCGTGAACAGTAGAAATGGCACTAAGTTAGAGGCCCCAGCCCAGGTTTCCAGGCCCGCTCTGCTCCTTGCTGTTTGCACACCTTGGTCAGGTGGTGCCTTTGTCTTCCTGAGCCCCATCTCCTCCCTGTCAGATAGCACAAAGATGATGTCATCTGCCTCAGAGAGTTAGTGGAAAGATTAAGCAAAACAATACATCTGAACATACTTTCTGGATAATAAGGCAATCTCTGAATGCTAGTTACTAGTGTTTTTATTAAATTTAAGTAATACTTATTAATTTCTTAAATGAAGGTAATTTTATATGAACTTTTTCTTAAAGCTTTATCACAAATCTAGTTTTTATACATTTGGTAACAATTGTGTTATAGTAGTATTTGGTCTCTTTTATTCATATTTTTTCTTAACCATTGAATTAAGAGTCTTATGAAGCTCTATTGTAATATGGAATAAAAGGCTCATGTCATTAATTGTTTGGAGACATGCTCAGCAATATAAAGCATAAGGATTTAATACCAGGAGTAAAATTCAATTTAAAAAAATCCTTGAAAAGGTCTCATCCCCTTCCAGCAATAATGTACCTGCCATGCTTATATGCATCATCTCAGTGCCACTTATTTCATAGAAAATAAGCAGTGTTTTCATGTGTTTGTGTTTTTTAAATCTTCATAGAAGACAGTGGTGTCATACCTTTTTTGAGTAGTGAAATATTTTTGCCTCTGAGTATTATAATTCAATTTGTAAGCCACGACCCCTCATAAACTGCTGTTATCACTCTGATTAATAAAGAGCCAATTGGCCATTGCAGCTCCGTCACTTGGGGAATGACGAGGTCCACATCGTCTGGTCTGAACACTCCAGGGACTACCGCAGGGGCATTATCCCGACCGCCTTCGGAGACGTTTCAATCATTATTTACCCAGTGAAGAATCACATGTTCTTTATCGCGATCACGAAGAAACCCGAGGTACGTTTTCACCACGTTATCAGTCTGACTGATATAGCATTTGCCACATGATTCACTGTTTTTGAAAAACAGTGGTATAAATATGTTAAGGAGGACTTTTTTCCAACTGGCTAATGTCTCACATATATCTGAATTACACATGCTATAGGGAAATTCAGTATGAATTGGGATTTTTCAGAGTATCTTTCCTCAGGAGCACAGAATTCTGTATTTTTATGTCTAGACTCTTTGGAAATTATTGTGTGAAGACATGAATGGTATTTTAAATGTTTTGAATTTAAAATTTTTTTAATTTTAAAAAACGATAATTTTAAATTTGGAACACATTAATAATAATTAGAGTTGAATGAACCCCCGTCACATCTAGCATTTTGTGGATGGCTGTGGGTATAGAATTCGACCTTGCGTGACAAACAGGCACTGCTCATCGAGCCTCTGACTGCTGCTAATGGGGGTCAATCCTGAAGGATTGCGAGCATGGCCGTGAAGAAGACTAGGCCTCTGTAGCACAGCCCGCCTATGTGATGATTTTTAGCAGCTGAAGCACCTTGCCACAGAATCAATGCAGCCACGTCAATTGGTATTGATCATGGGAATGGCTGGAACAATCCAATGGTTATGTGCCGTGTACTAAATTGGCTGCGGTTTCGATCCTTGCCATGCCTTTAGTGGTATTTTAGTGGTGCTTTGTATAGTGACTTGTTTTTGTGTTGGAATTATTAATAGAAGGGTTTGCTTTTAAGTTTTTAATTAAACGTTTAGCATAGTTAAGTCACTCCTCAAGAAAATGACTTTGTGCTCTAGGTTGGTATTAAGTGTAATCTTCATTTTCATTCCAAATTGTTCTCTTGAAGGAGCTAAAAGTTACCATTCTAAATACTCTCTACTTTTGAGCTTTAAAATAATAGGTAACTGAGATTTCCTGGGATTTATAGCATAATCAAAAGTGTTAAAATCATGCAGATTAAATGAACTAAGAAGTGAAAGGTGCTTCAAACACTGGCTGGCTCAGAATAAAAGCCATTTAAGTGTTAGTTGTTGCTGTTATTATTACCATTGCTAGTAATTTTTCAGTTACAGTCACTACATGAAAATAGAATAAATAATGAATCATTTCTCAGACTAGACACAGTGTGGGTCACCTCCTGAATTCAGAAAAGCCCCACTCTGGCTGGTGAGAAGCCTGACATAAAGGGAACCCTCTTTTCTATTCAGGGAGTGAAGATGCCACAAGTTCTTCATACTAAATATTTGTGTTATTTCTGATTCATGTCTTTGTGTGTGTGTAAAATTTTCACTCTTGTATAAGAAAATGTCTCTGAGTGCTAGTGGCATTTGTGTTTGTCCAGGAAGAACACTAATTTTAAGAATTAAACTAAAAATGTTTATATTAGACAACCAACAGATTTAGTGTCCTATAGCTTCCAAATCTGCAAAATGTGGTTCTTTATTATTTAGTATGGATTAACTGGTTTTATTAGTTCATTTTCAACATGGCCCTCTAAAATGTCACTTACCATCCTAAAAATGTCGCCTTTATTTTTTGTAGTAAATAACATAAAAGGTATTTCAATTCAGTTCACAGTGTTAAAAGTGACACTTTTAACTTTCTTAAAAAGTGATTTTTTAATAGGTATTACACTTTTAACACGTGAAAGCACATATTAACATAACTTTTCAAAATTTCTTTAGAAAATGTATGTAAGTTTTATAAATTTGGTCATAAATTTTGACAAGATGACTTGAGCAAATCGGTGTCTTAATATTTCAATTCAAAAAGCCTAAAGGGAAGAAGAGAATAATGGCCAACTGGAAATTTAGTGTTATCCCCACATTTAAAGTACAAACCATTACAATGTAATAAAATTAATCCAGACATTTCCAGGGCAAGTGTGGCTGACCTTTTGTTCACCAACCACTGACCCCAGGGTGAATGCAAGAGGCTTGTGGAGGGAAAGTCTGTTTGTTTGGCTTCAGTCCCTGGTATTTAAATTGCATTCCCTAATCAAATGAAAAGGCTGTCCTCTCTATCAGGTTACAGAATCCATGGCAACATTTGGCCTTTTATATCCATAATGTTAGCCTTTTTGTTTGCATCTAAGTAGAGACACCTGGAGCAATGTTAACATTAACCGATTTAGCATTAATAGCTTCATTATATAAGAATTTCTGATCAGATAGCTGTTACTTTTGTTATATTGCTTCAGCTTGTATTGTTGTCATTTTTTATCTCCCTGCTTGGCAACCAGGCAATGATTTGCAAATTTTTTTTGTCTTGATTAATTAAGCAATATAATTATCAGTAACCGTGATGCAGTCTTTGCTCAACAAAGCTTCTGAGAGAAAACAATGGTAAGTCTGTTAGTATGAATGCATTCCACGCGTCCCAGATGCATGAGGATATTATGGACAATGAGGGGAAAGGCCGCCTGTGAGCGAGGACAAAGGGTGCCACGCAGACTCGACACACTGCACATACCGCCAGGGACATGCTGCGGGCTCCCTGGGACACAGACGCCTCGTTAGATTACAGCTAGTCAGCAGAGATTAATTCTCAGCCATTTGGTGCAATAATTTACCCATTCCCCAGTCTTTTAACTAGTGCTCCTCACTGTGGAAGTAAGGGCTTTGTACTCAAAAGGTTTATTTAACCTTGCCTACTTTTAGGGATCTCCACCAAAACCTTTTTTTTTTTTTTTTTTTTTTTTTTTGCTTAGAAATTGTATTGACGCAGCTGCTTGAAACTGAGGAATATTTCTTTGGAGGAGGACAGGATTATGCACAAGTTTCATGAATTATAGGTGGAGTCAAAGGCATTCTTTTAGCACCTGTATATTTCATCTGTATATAGTATGACTCTGGTCTAAGTACATTTATTTTACTGGTCTCTGGGCAGCCATACTTCTCTAAGAATGATTTTAATCCTTTTTTAGGAGGGGGAGAAAAAAAACCTCATCAGTACACAAAAGTCCTGCTCATTGGATAGAGTCATGCATATTCAAAATGTACTTTCATTCACTCGGCCTCATTAATAGCGTATGTAATAATGTAGGGCTATTTGTAATACAAGCTCACAGGCAGCATTGCTTCCAAGTCCTTTGAAATTTAACATATTTCGCTTTTTCATTCCATACTCCTCCCTTAAATATACAAATTATGTGCCTGGCAGAATCCGCCT
The DNA here is from genome assembly GCF_009762305.2 of Zalophus californianus. Taxonomy (NCBI): domain Eukaryota; kingdom Metazoa; phylum Chordata; class Mammalia; order Carnivora; family Otariidae; genus Zalophus; species Zalophus californianus. Next base: position 94,492,039 of record NC_045602.1, read on the forward strand.
CCTCTTAATAATACACAGCACTTGCGAAATGGTATGTTGAAGTGTGGGTGTGCTGTATGAGCATAGAAAACCCTCACGTCTGAGAGGGTCTGCTCACTTCTTGAGCTTTTTATTGAACTTTTTAAAAAAATAAATAAATAAATATCAGTGTGTTCAGTAACATGATTTCATTGTGAAATTATTTTCAAAGTAAGTTCATCTCTGCAAATATTGACATGGTAGTCTTTGGTCACGAAAATAAATGTGCTGTTGTCAGATTGCCGGGGGTTTTTTATTTCTATTTTTATTACTAAGTCAGTAGTCAGGGAAGACTTGCATATAGAGCAGAACACGAGTGCTTGAAAGGGTTTGTTTAAATGCCCAATTTATTCTGCAAAAAAGGGGTTCATAAAGCTTCCATATCACAGTGAGAACCCGTGTTGCTTTTCTTTTTTCAGTAACTAAAAATAATTTTGGTGTTCAAAATATTTGCTTGTATGAATTTGTAAAGGTAGGTTTTAGTGTTCCTATCATGTTTATCTCCAGGCACATTAGCAACTGGCTAGTGATGGCCCGGTCAGAGGGTGGACATGCTGGAGCAGCCTTGACCGGGCACAGTTAGGACAAGAGAAAGCTTCGGGGAAGCTGAGGGTCCTCCTTATCACCTCAACGAGAATGTCAGTTTTCTAAGTGAAAGACACGTTAATGTCCTCCAGACTCTCCTTACTTGGCCCTGGTAGATATGGGCAGAGGAGAAAAATGGATGATTCAGCCATTTCTGAGAAGTACATGCAGGAAAGAATGCCAGGATAGAGGACGGGACCCCAGAGTTCCAGTTCCTGTGCTGCCACAAGTGGGTGGGGGTCTTGGGCAGGTCTCTTATCTTTGGACTTTTATTTCCTCAGCTGTAGCATTCAGGTTGGGGACCAAGTTCTCTCTGCAGTCCTTTTCAAGGATTCTAAGTGCCCCTTTAAGATGATGGGCCCTGTTTGATCCTCCTGTTCCTAGATTCCCGTCCTTTCCCTAAGCTGCCCCAACTCACCAGGTTGCCTTCAAGGTGGTATCTGTCTCCCTTGCAGGCTCAGCAACTACTGTGAGTGTGTCAGTGTGTGAGCATATGCCTGTGTGTGTGTGTGTTCTCATCCCTCTTCAGGAAGACAGCTAGCCCAGAACCTTCACCTGGAGCCAGTGACCAGAAATGCCAGTTAAGGCTGATGCACCAGAAATCACAAAAGCATTTTTGCACATGTAAGGTGAAAAGTAGTCAGTATTGGCATCTCTGTTTGAAAGGAAATCTTTTACTAATGTGGCTTCGTTATATATGGAGTATGTTTGACTGCAACATGGTTATGGAAATTTCTTTTTATTTCATCTATGCAATTGTCTTTAATATTTATCTCAACCCCAACCAAATAACCTTGAGATTAAAGCATATCCTTTAAAACATTCTGGGAAATTCTCAGGGAAAGTAAATTGTTAACTTTTGAATATGTGAAGAATCATTTATTCTAAAAGATTATTGAAAATGCTGAATAACCAGAATTGACTAAAAGACATTATTTTTTTAAAGATTTTATTTTTTTAAGTAATCTCTACACCTCACGTGGGGCTTGAACTTACAACCCCAAGATCAAGCATCACATACTCTACTGACTGAGCCAGCCAGGCACCCCAAAAATATGTCATTAAATCTATTATCGTGATATGTTCTTTTGGGAATTTATTATTATTGTTATTGGAGTTTTTTTAGTAAAGGAATGACATTGAGAACTTTGTGAAAGGCAGCTGTCATTTGCAGATGTTGTATCAAAACCAAATTTCTTTAATTCATTGCCACTCCTAATTAGAGGAATTCCCAGGATACAAGGGGTTTATATTATTTCTTTTGTCTGGTTTTTGAAAGACTATCTGAGTCACCCACAAGCAGTTGCCAAAGAATAATAAAGAACGTTTATTTATAAGATAAGCCCCAATACAGATGGAAAAAATCTATAGCCTATTATTAATTCCTAGGTCCTGTTTTATCCTTTACAACAATTTGGCTATTGAGAATTCTTTCTCTATTGATTTACATTGTTTTCCCTTTTTTTCAGTTGGCCTTTGATATATACAACTTTCTCTCCTTTGCCTTATCCTCCATCCCTCGGCAGCCAGAACCAGCCTGTGTAAATGTACACTGAGTGGCAAACGGTAGAGCCCGCTTTGTGTCAGAAACCAAGACTGTTCTCATCCTCTACCTCTGAGCTGCCTCAGTAGGAAGGGCCTCCTGGCCAAGAGACTAGGTGTGTTCTCCTGGTTGTTCTGTCAGGGTGTCAGAAGCACACAGAACTCCTCTGTGTGCCCCCAGAATTTGAGAATTTCTCCTGAAAGGTATATTTTCTGTACCATCCTTGAAATCCATTAGTTTGTTGTTTGTTGTTGTGGGGGTTTTGTTGTCTGGTTTTCTTCGTGCATACTTCCATCACAGCTGCATCTCACTGATTATGGACTGCTTCTAGCGTAAGTCATAGGAAGAAGTATACTTACTATTTTAAGGAATGTATTTTAAATTGTCTTAAGTGTGGTGTTGCCAAAAAAATGGGAGGAAAGGGCTATTCTTTCTTATTTTCTTATTTGTTGGTTATAATGACAACCGTTACCTGGACTAGACAACTCTTGAGTAATTTTAGACTGAATAGCTCCTTGATTTTCTTCTTTAGAATTAAGATGCCCATTCCCCCCTCACCCCAAGAGTACTGTCATAAGGGGGAGACACTCATTATTTTTCATAATTAGTAAAACTAACAGTTTTATCCTTCTTTGCTCTTGTCTGAGTCTCCTCAAGTGTGACTTTTCCTCTGTGCTCTAGGTGCTGATCTCAAAATAGGTTTAGTCAATCTTTGCAGTTTTTACATCTCTACGTTTTGATGGTGGAGCCTTTTCTCAAACCTACCAAATAGAAGAAGAGGTATAGCACCAGAAGCCTGCTCAGGAGCCTAGGACCACACTGTCAGTCTTTCATCGTGGATTTTCGGGCATCTCCATGAAGCAAAAAGACAGTCCCAACAGATCTCATTCTAGAAATGTGCAGGGGCTCAACAGATTTGGTTAATGTCTAGTGGTCAGAGCCTCGGGAGCTGGAGGCCTTTTCTCACTCATTCAGGCAATGTATCTGTTGAGGCTCCTTCCTGCCAGATACTGGTAAAGGCTGGTGGTCTCGTGCTCCCGGAATCCCAGTTTTAGTCAGGGAGACAGCCAATAAATAAGTAAGTAAGTGGTTGAACTAGAGACTTACAGATAGGAGCTTTGGTGTTATAAAGAAAATAAAACAGTGATAGGATGGGGAAGAAGGGAGCTGCTTTAATTCGGTAGGGGGAATTATGGTTTCCAGTCCAGCATGTAGGGAGCTTGGAAGTCATCACCCCCCTCTTAGCAATATGAAAAAAGCTGAACAAACTGAAAATCAACAGCTCTTCTTTGAGCCATGAGAGAATTAAAGTCACAAGGAAAATCACTGCCCCCCAAATCAGAGAGACAGGCAGAATCATAACTTGCCATAGCAGAAGCCCAAGAAGAGAAACCCCTGGGGAATGAATAACAGGGTAGGAAAATGTCAATGGTAGTTGACCAATTGCTGGAGGCTCCGTGTACACAAATTTGAGAATTAGAGTCAAGAGGGGCTGGTCTTTGGGAGACCCCCACACTTCTCTGTGTTTTCCCTCTAGGAGCCCTACCACTTCCTCACAGTGAGGATTGGAGGGGGGAAAAAAAACCTCATGCTTCAGCAGAGGGAGGGGAAAGGACCCATTTTGAAATATACCTGGAGCATTCTGTTCTTCTTAACCAGGCCTGTCCTCAAGAGGAAGTGTTTTACCAGAGCCCTTACCTACTGGGGTTTTACCAGAACCTAGCCCACCTAGGGGAAAGGAAGCACCCAACTCAAGTTCCCTCTAGCTTTGCTGTCTCACCTAAGGGGGAAGTTGGGGGGACACAAAAAAACAAAACTGAGAAGCACTTGTGAAGGTCATAGCCCAGAAACCCAGGCTCACTGAAAGACTGAGATCTGATCATAGGTCTGTGGAACACTTCTCCCCCACACCTTTTCACAACATCACAAGGACTTTTGTATAGTAACAAGTGAAGGAACTAAGACCTTATTTAAGAGAGACAACAGGGGAGACCAAAACACGGGCATCCAAGGAGATTTTAGCCTTTGACATGATCATCGACAGCTTCAGCAGACAATAAGCACAGCTTAACTCCAAGAGAGACAAACATAAAGCCTCACACTATAAAGGCCTATTTACTTCACTTCCTTTTACATGGTATATGATGTTCAGCTTTCAACAAAAAACTACAAGGCATACTAAAAGTAAAAAAAAAAAAAAAACAGTTTGAAGAGACAAAACAAACATCAGAATCAGACTCAGATTTGTCAGAGATTTTGAAATTATCAGACCAGGAATTTAAATAACTATGATTAATATGTTAAGGGTTATAATAGAAAAAGTGGACAGCATGCAAGAAGAGATAACTAATGTAGCAGAGAGATGCAAACTCTAAGAAAGAATTAAAAGTAAATGCTAAAAATAAAAAACACTAACAAATGAAGAATGTCTGTGATGGGCTCATTAATCAACTGGACAACTGAGGAAAGGAACTGTGAGCTTGAAGATAAGTCAGTAGAAACCTTGAAACTGAAATGCAAAAGGGAAAAAGGACAAAAAAAACTAAACAGGGGCGCCTGGGTGGCTCAGTCAGTTAAGTGTCTGCCTTTGCTCAGGTCATGATCCCAGGGTCCTGGGATTGAGCCCCACATCAGGATCCCTGCTCCACCGGGAGCCTGCTTCTCCCTTTCCCCACCCTTCCACTTGTGCTCTCTCTCACTATCTCCCTCTCTCTCTCTCTCTCAAAGAAATAAAATCTTCATTAAAAAAAAAATGCCTGAACAAAACATTTAAGACCTGTGAGACAATGGTAAAATGTATAATATACACCTAATGGGAATACCAAGAGGAAAAGAAAGGACCAGAAAAAATATTTGAAATTATAATTATATATTTTAATATATAATTTTAATATACATGAGAATTTTTCAAATTAATGACAGATACCAAACCACAATTCCAGGAAGCATAGAAAATACCAAGTAGGATAAATACTAAAATATTTATACCTAGATATATCATATTCAAGCTGTGTGTTAGAAACTGAATGTTTGTGCCCCTTCCCCCAGAATTCATTTTTTGAAACCTAACCCCCAGTGTGATGGAATTTGGAGACAGGGCCTTTGGGAGGTTATTAGGTCATCAGGGTAAAGCCCTTAGGAATGGAATTAGTTAGAAAAGAGACCCCAGAGCATTCCCTTACCACTTCCTCCATGTGAGGACACAGAGACAGCCATCTATGAACCAAGAAGCAGGCTCTCACCAGACACCAGGTCTCCTGACATCTTAATCTTGGACTTTACAGCCTCCAGAACTGTGAGAAATAAATTTCTATTGTTATAAGCTACCCAGTGTATGACATGTTGTTATAGCAGCCCAAATAGACTAAGAAGACATACCAAAAATCAAAAACAAAGGGAAAATCTTGAAAGAAACCAGAGTTTAAAAATAATGATAGAGGAGTAAGGGTAAGTATTGCAGTAGACTTCTCTTCAGAAATCATAAAAGCAAGAAGCAAGTAGATGAAAATAAAGTGTTGAGAGAAAGAGACCCACCAACATAGTATTCTGTATCCTTCAAAAGTGAAAGAAAAAATAAAGATTTTCTCAGACAAACAAAACTTTATAAGTTTGTGGCCAGTAGCCCTGCCTTGCAAGAAATGTTAAATTCATCAAAGAGAAGGAAAATGATATAGATCAGAAATACAGATCTACTCTTAAAAGGAAGAGCTTTAGAGAAGAAATAAATGTAGGTAAATAAAATCTTTTATTTTTCTTATTCCTAATTGATCTAGCAGATAACAGTTTGTTCCCAATAATAATAGCAACCAAGTATTCAATGATTGGATAAGTAATGAATGACAGCAATGTTATAAGGATGGAAGGAAAGAATTGGCAATACTCTGTTACAAGGTACTTGTACTACCTGTGGAGCAGAATAGTGCTATTTGAAAGAGGACTTGGATTAGTTACAAATGTATATGTCAAACTCAAGAAAAATCACCAAAAAAAGTAAAAAAAAAAAAAAAAGATGAACAGTTATCATGGATATGCTAAGAAAAGAGAAAAACTGGAATTATATAAAATGCTCAGTTAAAATCATAGAAAGCACGGGGAGCCTGGGTAGCTCGGTCAGTTAAGTGTCCGACTCTTGGTTTCGGCTCAGGTCATGATCTCAGGGTTGTGAGATTGAGCCCCACGTTGGGCTCTGTGCTGGGTGCAGAGCCTGCTTAAGATTCTCTCTCTCTCTCCCTCTCTCCCCACCTCTCCCGCTCAGGTACATACTCCCTCAAAAAAAAAAAAAAAAAAAAAAAAAAGAGAGAGAGAGAGAGGGAAAGAAGGCAGAAAAAGAATAAGAAACAACAAGAGGAACAAGTGAAATACACTAACAGGCCTGGTGGATGGTAACCTAACATATATCAATCATCACTTTACATGTCAACAGTCTAAATACACCAATTAAAAGAAAAAAGACTGTCAGTGGATTAAAAACAAACAAAAAAACCAACTGTATGTTGTCTACAAGAAACCTACTTTAAATTATAAAGGTACAGGTTAAAAGTAAAGGAATCGAGAAAGATGTCCCACACTAACAAAGATAAGTAGAAAGCCGGACTAATTGTATCAATACCAGGAAAGCTGACTTCAGAGCAAGGAAAATGATCAGGGATGAAAAGGGACATTATAGGTGGGTAGAGAAAGCTCCCCAAGGGAGTGATGTTTACACTCCCCGGGAGGTGACCCCGAATGGAGCAGGAGAGGCATTCCTCAAGGAATACCAAGCAAAGAGAACAACAAGAGCAAAGTCCTTACAGAGGGCATGAGCTTCTTAAGAATGAGGAAAGATGCCTACTGTGGCCAGAGGAGGGGCGGGGCGGGCAAAGAGGAAGGCTAGGGGAGCTTAGAGCTTCCATGGCCCCAGGTGAGGACTCTGACCTTGTTAAGCTTAGAAAGGCAGGCAGTCTAACCACAGTTTTCTCTGTAAAATAGAGATCAAGTGTCAGCCTCATGGAATTGTGGGAATTACCTACTGGCCTGTGAGCGCTGAGCTCGGAACCTGGCCCAGCAGAGGGAGCTTAGTAACAGTAACCACAGCCATTGGGCTCATCAGCAAAAATCCAATATTCCTAGGCTCTTTAATCCCTTGTTCTATGATTCATTTGTTATTCTGTCTTAATATAGCCTCTTAATTAATTCCAAAATAGATCAATTAATTATGTATATTACTCTCACTTCAGTTACTAAGAATTATAGACTCCAAAGGCGTCAAAGGAGATTCCCTTATAGGCCCAGTTAATCCATCAGCCTACTTTAAAAAGATATTCATACAGATGCCATGATTGTTCCCTAAGGGGACTTTTTCCCTATTTGGAAATTCTTTTTCTGTGTCTACCCCAGGCTCTGCAAAATAGAGTTTAAGTGTGTTTCCACTTACCTTTCAAGAAACTAGCCCAAGTCCAATGAGCCATTTTCCAGCTGGTCCCTCAGAAAGCATTGCCCCGCTGGTGACCTTGTGCAGTTGTGCATTCCCAGAGGATACTGCCATGCCTTCTCCTTTCCACATCTGTGCATAAGGAAGGTCAGAACAGATGATCTTTAAGGGCCCTTCTATCCCTGCCATCGAGGATTCCAGGACCAGCTACGGTTTTTCCCTCTCAGAAGTTCACAGTCCTGTAGTGTGAACTTACCAACTGAAAGAGTATATTTGGACCCATAAGGTTATGCTTGAGATGTCAAAATAAGTGACAGATAAATCGGTTAAAAAATTGCATTGAAGTACAATAAATTTCCCACTGGAAAAAAAACAATAGCAGTTATATTATTTGCCAGAAAGACTGAGGAGTCCATAGGCTGAAAATTTTATGAAAATTTTATAAAAATAAAATGTGTTAAATTCTAAGCACTCTCATGGGCCCTGTGGTTCCATAGGTCTTGTATGGATCAATTATTGATGGAGAATCCCTTGTGAAGGCAATTCTGGCTTTGGAGTAACTAGAGTCAAGCCTCTCCAGAGAAATGTCTTGGCCAGGATAGGCTATTACATGGAAAGCCAGCTCTGGTCACCTCAGTCCCCATGGCTGTTATTTAGTCTTTTCATTTACCTCTGAATGATAATGATGCTGCACACATTTCCCTAGATACCTGTTGCAGAGCTTTCCAGTCCTCCCAAGGATGCAGTCCAGCCTCCTCTCCTGCCTTACTCCCTTTAGTAGCCCCGTCTCTGACTTTCCAATGTGATGATATAGCAAGTCCCTCAGCATCTGGATGCAGCCCTTTGCCTTGTTCCAGCCACAGTCTTTTTCTTTATTTACCTGTAATGCATATAACACCAACTAATGCTCAGCTAGATTGGCACCTCACTGAATACATTGTGGGAACACTGCCTTAGCAAAGAGAACCAGTGCCACCTCACTGTTTCATTGTTTTATACCGTCTGCCCAGAGTGCTCCTCTCTTCCCACAGGTCTCTGCTGATATCCACAGTCATGCCCACCTCCAACACAAAGACTTCTGTGGCTTCTCTCCACTAGCAGAGGACTCTCTGCAGCTCCAGAACATTATATCTGATGCCTGGGTGGCTCAGTTTTTAAGCGTCTGCCTTCGGCTCAGGTCATGATCCCAGGGTCCTGGGATCGAGCCACGCATTGGGCTCCCTGCTCAGCAGGAAGCTTGCTTCTCCCTCTCCCACTCCCCCTGCTTGTGTTCCTTCTCTTGCTGCGTCTCTCTCTGCCAAATAAATAAAATCTTTAAAAAAAAAAACAACTTTCTCTGCTTTCATGCTATCTGGCCAAGAGAGCCTGGGTGTGACAGTGTCCTGGCCTGCACCCGGGCCTGATAAGGAGAAAACCATTTGGGCTGCATTTTCTGGGTTTGTGCTTCCTCTCTCAGATGTGTTTCCTTTAGTGATAGGGGCTCCATGTGCACCTCCTAACTTGCAACTGGTGAGGAAATCTTACTAATCTCAGACTCTGGTCATCATGCTAGGGGAGGGAAGTTATGAGTTGTCCAGAAACTTTAGTTTGTTGTGAACACACATGCTCAGCAGGGATGAAATGCTGAGTTAAGTTTCTGATTATTAATTATATTAGCCTTTCTCCAAAGAACAAACTTTTGATCTTGGTTGTCTCTATTGTGTATTTGTTTCTATTTCATTAAAGCCTACTTTTGTCTTTACTATTTCTTCCCTTCTAGTTTCTTTTGAGTTTATTCTTTTGGATTTTAAATATCTCTTGAGATGGATATCTGTCTCATTAAGTTGTGGCTTTTATTCCTTGCTAATAAGAGCATTTAATCCCACATATTCCCTCTCAGTACTGCTTCAACATCTAATATCTACTCTTTTCATGACTATTTAGCTTAACATATTTTTAAATAAGTATTTTTGTTGACCCCTGAGTTATTTAGAAGTATGTTTCTTAATTTCTAAACCTAGAGATTTGTGCTAGTTATCCTTTTATTGTGAATTTTTAACTTAATAGCTCTTTGGGCACAGAATGAGGATTGTATGATTTCAGCCCCTTGAAATTTCCAGAGACTTGCTTTATGAATAGGGCTTAGCAAACTTTTTCTGTAAAGGACCAGGTAGTAAATCTTTTAGGCTTTGTGGCCCACACAGTATCTGTCACAGCTACTCAGCTCTTTTCTGTGTGAAAACAGGTATAAGCAATATGTAAGTGAAGGATTGTGGCTCTGTTCCAGTAATACTTTATAGTTTTTGACTGATTTTGAATTTCATATAATTATTACATGTCACAAAATTTTTTTTCCAACCATTTAAAAAAGTAAAAATCATTCTCAACTTACAAGCCATACAGAAAAGGCACCAGGCTTGGAATCAGACCCCATAGGCTCTATATCCTTGGCCTAAAATATGGTCAATTTTTTAAAAATATTCTATGGGAATCGGTTGGCACGGTGGTGGGTATTAAGGAGAGCACGTACTGCATGGAGCACTGGGTGTTATATGAAAACAATGAATCATGGAACACTACATCAAAAACTAATGATGTATGGTGACTAACATAACATAATAAAATTAAATTAAAAAAAAATATATATATATATTCTATGCGTGCTTGAAAAGAATGTGTCTTCTACAATCGTTGGGTGAAATATTTTGTATGCATCCATCAGGATGAGTTTGTTGTGTTGTTTAAATCTTTTATATTCTTATTTTTTTAAAATATTTTTAATATAACAATCAGGAAAAGGGCACAAATTTAAGTGTACAGCTTGATGATGTTTTCAAAGCAAATGATTTAATGCTTCCCAGATGTAAACATAGGATATTGCCAGATGCCAGAAATCTCCCTACACTCCCTCCCAATCACTAATCCCCTGAAAAGGTAGCCACTGTTCTGACGTCTGTCACTGTTGATTAGTTTTACCTGCTTTTGAACTTTCTGTGAGTGGAACTACATAGTGTGAACTTCTTTGTGTTTGTTTCTTTCATTCAGCATAATATTTGGGTCATTCCCATGATGTTACATGTAGTTGTGGTTTGTTCATTACTGTGGAACTTTCTGTTGGTTGAATATACCACAAATTTTTCATTCATTCTCCTATTGATGGACATTGAGGATATGTCCAGTTTGGTGAATATATGTGACTTGCCTTTTCACTTTCATTATGAACAGAATATTTTATATTTTTATTAAGTCAATTAATTTTTTTTCTTTTATGATTGGTGCCTTTTATATCAAACCCTTGCCTAACCCCAAATTGTGAAGATTTTCTCATATGTTTTCTTCTAAACCTTGTGGTTTTAGATTTACTATTTTTTTTTAAGATTTTATTTATTTATTTGACAGAGAACACAAGAAGGGGGAGCAGCAGGCAGAGAGAGAAGGAGAGGGAGAGGGAGAAGCAGCAGGGAGCCCAATGCGGGACTTGATTCCAGGACCCTGGGATCATGACCTGAGCCAAAGGCAGACTCTTAACTGAGCCACACAGGTGCCCCTTAGATTTACTATTTTGATCTATAAGCCATCTAAATTTTTGTGTGTGGTATGAAGTAGAGGCCAAGGTTCAATTTTAAAAATGGCTATCTGCTTGTTTCAGTGCCTTTTTTGAAACAGACTTTCCTTTCCCTATAAAATTGATATGCTGCTTTATTGCAAATCACCTGGATCTATTCTTGGACCCTGTATTCTGTTCTGCTGATATATTTGTGTATCCTGGTACCAACACATGATATATTATTATAGTTTTATGGTATGCCTTGAAATTAGGTAATATAAATCTTATTGTCTTGGCTAACTTGTTTTTTCATTTTAATATAAATTTAGAATGAGCTTATCTATATCTGTAAAAACAACTTGGTAGAATTTTAATTTGGTTTGTGCTGAATCTCTTGCTCCATTTCAGCAGACTTGTTATCTTAACAGTATGGAAACTTCCAATCCATGAACATTGTACATCTTTCCATTTTTTAGGTTGTCTCTAATTTACCTCAGTAATGTTTGGTAGTGTGTGTGTGTGTGTGTGTGTGTGTGTGTGTGTGTCTTTTGTCAAATTTATTACTAGGTACTTGATGTTTTTGATGCTATTATGAACAGTGTTTGTAAAGGTCATTTTCCAATTGTTGGTGGCTAACATTCAGAAGTATAATTGATTTGGAGGGTAATTGTATCCTGTGACCTTACAAAATCTGGTTAGTTCTAGTTAAATTCCTTTGGATTTCTCATGTACATAATCATGTTGTCTGTAAATAAAAATAACTTTACTTCTTTCTAATCTTTATGTTCCTTTCTTTTTTCTTCCTTTCTTTTATTTTCTTTATTGTAATGACTAGGAAAAGTTTAAAAATGTTGAATAGAAAAGGTGACATAGACATCCTTGCCTTTTCAGATCTTAGGTGGAAAACATTTAATATTTCACCGTTAATTATGTTAAAAATTTTTTTCCTCTAAGATTTCATCAGATTGAGGAAGTTCTCTTCTATTCCCAGTTTGCTGGGAATTTTTTTAAATCATGAATGAGAGTGGAATTTTATGTATGCTTTTTCTGTATCTATCAAGAAGGTCATACAGGTTTTTCTTCTTTATTTTATTGTAGTAAATGGCATTAATGGATTTATGATTGTTAAACCAACCTTATTTTTATGCAAAATACCACTATCAAGATACAGTGTCTTTTATATATATATTGCTATATTTAATTTGCCAAAAATTTGTAAGGGATTTTTACATCTTTGTTGAGGGATGTTAGTTCATAGATTCCTTATGTCAGCTCCTCATGTCTACTCCTTTGGGCAGAGATAGTCTTCTGTTTACCCAGCCCCTCTCCCAATGCCAACCACAGAAAAGGTATTCCACAAATAAATAGTCTTTGACATTAGTTAAACGGCCTATGCTGGAGAACTGCATTTATTAAATAATTTAAAATATTTAAAATAACAATTTCACCCATTCAGCCAGTATTTGCATTCCAGCCATGTGCCAGGTACAGTGGAGGTTTCTCTCCACCATTTCATTGGAGGTTTCTCTCCACCATTTCCAGCAACTCCTCCTCAGTATTCTTTACTAATTCTTCCTCATGTTGCCAACCTCTAAGCATTGGAGGGCCACAGGATTAGTCCTTGAACCTCTTTTCTTGCTCATCTGATCATCCAGTCTATAAATAACTCTTATGAATAAGAGTAAACACCATCTATAAATAACTCTTATGAATCTCCAACCAGAGCTTCTCCCTTGACTTCCAGCCTGATCTGTCCGCTGCCATCCCCATACATCACACCAATATCTAATAGGCATCTCAAACTTAGCATGTTTAAAATTGAACTAGTGACCCTCCTGTTTGGTCTTCTCCACTTCAGGAAAAGGTTCCTTTTCCAACCTTCCAATTGCCAGGTATAAACCATGGCATTATCCGTGATGCCTCTTTTTCTCTCTCACTTCATTAGTAATCCTCAGCAAATCCTGTCTGCCTTTATCAAGCCATCATCATCTCTTGCCTGGATCATTCACCAATTCGCTAACTGGTTTCCATAATGCTTACTTGTTGCAATTTTCCCAACACAACAGCCAGAACATACTTTTAAAATGTAGGTGAGATCAGATCTCCCACTTCCCTAAACCCTCCAGGCTTTTATCTTGCTCAGAGACGAAATCCAGAATCCTTTAAGGCCCTTCTTACGACCTGTCCTATGTTATTGCCTTCTGTGCTTTTTCTTGCTCACTCCATTCCAGCCTCTGTGGCTTGTCTGCTGATTCTTAACCATTCCACTCCCACTACAGGGCTGGGTATTTGCTGTTCCTTGGCCTGGAATGCTCTTCCATCAGATGTCCTCATAATATGAGGTTCATCCCTCACTCCTGTCAAGCTTTTACTGAAATGTTGTCTTTTCCTTGAAGCCCTCCCTGGCCATGTGATCTAAAATTGGAGGATGTCCCCCCTCAGAAAGAGTACTATTGCTCTTCCTTGCTTTATTTTTTACCTTAGTGCTTTTACTGCCTCATATATATTTTATGTATTTATACTGTGTATTCTCTCAAACCTCCAACAAATTGTAAGCTCGATGAAATAAGGAATTTCATTATTCACTGCTGTGTCCCCAGTGAATAGAACAGTGTCTGTCACATAATAAATATTTTTGAATAAATGAATAAACAAGTGAGAGAGTGAATAAATAACAAGAGTTACAAGACAGACCCAGTCCTTGACCTCATGAAGCTGATAATCTCCATATTAATAAATGGAGTAGATGAATTCTAATGGAGGAAAAAAAGAGTGAGAGTGAGAAAAGACAGGCACCAAAACTTTGTGGGTTGCCCCAGTAGTAAAAGCGGGTCCAGTGAAGGAAAGCCAAGCCTCTAATAAGGAAGTAGAAAGAAATGAGGATAATGCAATGATCTTAGAAGCAGAAGAAAGAAGGTTCAAGAATGAGAACTGTAAGTAGGACCTTGTAGCTGTTAACAGTGATGGTCATCATCTCCTTTAAGAGTCAGTACACATCAGGATCCATGCAGAAACATTGCCAATTCCAAACTGGTTTCAAGGATGCAAGGCTAGGAGGTATGCAGTGAGACACGGCTATGTATTGTGCATAATCCACACAATGTATGCACCTAGAAAGAATAATGCTATTTCTGTAAATGGCAACACAAGTTAAAAAAGAATGACCTGGTGATAATTTGTCATGACAAGTTTTGCTGAAGCGTTCACAGTAGAGGAGTATTGTGGAGCAGACCTGTGTTGCTTGATTTGAAAGCCCTCAACCCATATCCTGCTAAGGTTAGCATCACTTCTGTGGGTGACAGTCTGCGTGCGTGGTCATGACAGGCCTGAGACATCAACCAGCTGTTCTCATGTCTTTGGTTTGACTTTTACTGGTTTTGGAAAAGTAAGTGTTTTTCTGTTTTGAATCAACAGGTTCCATTTTTTGGGCCTCTGTTTGATGGAGCCATAGTGAGTGGAAAGCTACTGCCAAGCCTTATATGTGCCACATGCATCAATGCCAGTAGGGCCGTGAAGTGCCTCATCCCGCTCTACCAGAGCTTGTATCTTTTTGCTTTGAGTGTGTAACCTATTAGCCGTCCCAGAATCCTGATTCCTGGCAGTTTGTCATGAGAGGTGAGTACTGACTGGGTTGAAGAGGGAAGAGAACATTTTTCAGTGCATGTTGAAAATAACATCGTGTGATCTTCATACCATCTGTTATTTAAATTAAATATAATAATGTTGCACTTCACCAAACTCCAGAAGAGTTTATTTTCGTAATGTAGTCACCTATGTCTGTGCTAAGAAGCTGTGACTGTCAAGAGCGGCTTGTCCCTTCTCGGTGTTTTGCCTGAGGTCGGGTTCCCCTCCGCCCATCCCTGTGGGTTGCAGTCTGTTGTGCATAGAAGGTGGGATGCTGAGGAAACTATAGCTGGGTCACCCAGAGGGCCTACCCAAAACCAACAGCAAATGCAATGACTCTAATCAATCAAAGAATGGGGCAAATGCCTCGGGGAAATTTGAATGGCCTCCTAGGAAGTCAGAGGAGGGGGCGATTGCATCTGCCTGGGGGGACAAGGAAAGGCACCCTCAGTGAAGGTGCATTGGAACTTGTCAGTGAGAATGGCTAAATGTCCTTTTGTAACTTTTCCCAAATCTTCACCGACCCTTGATCTTCTCTCTAAAACCAGAAGAAATTTCACTTTTGTAATTTTTTTCTCAGACATCAGTTGGCATGCTTTAATCTTTAAGTCTAGGCATAATGTCTAATTATAACAAAAAGAAATTAAGGTGACTTCGTAGAATTGCTGCAAAAGGCATCTGACCTCCTAGTAAAACTTAGAATCTCTTTGTTTCTAACTGGTACTGATAATGAGCATAAACATGTTGTGTTTGACCTCTCTCTATCTTTCTCCCACTCCAACCGTAAGTAATGTGTTGCTGAAGGGTGGGGGTGAGGGTGGGTGAGAAATATCATGTGTGAATAGATACAGTTCATGAAAAATACCTTTCATTAAAATCCTGGTCACTGCATTGACTGATATTCTGTCTTTAGATTAAAAAAAAAAATACATATGCCATGTGGCAACTTGGAATTATCATAGAAATTAGTCATAGAAAAGAGCTATTAGGTCCCATCTGGTCCCTCCCTGGGGGCCAGGGCAGCATTATTCCCTTCTGCGTGCTCCCTCGCGCTTTGTCCAGGCTGGTAGCGCATGTTTGGGAGATGGCATTCTTCGAAGTGATATCCACAGCACTCTAGACTTACTCTTAGAGCTGGTGTCAATTCATCCTTCAGCATGCGGGTTTTTATTTCACAAATGCTTGAAAGAGGTTCTTGGCAGAAATGAGAAAGACCTATTCAGCGATTGGCTTGTCAGTTTGCATGTCAACTAGGATGAGCTGGACACTCATCAGTCAAGTATGTTGGACCAAGGCAAGGGAAAATCATATGCAAACAAGAAAATTCTGCCTTCTATAAGTCCATTGTGATTTTTGTCACGTCACCTTCCCCACTTATCAAACTTCTCATTATAAAGTACATGCTTTGTTATTTTGTTCAACACTGCTTTCTCAAATAAGAATGAATATAGCATCAGAATAATCAGGTTTAGGGAAAACAATATTGTTACAAGTTCAAAGGATAAGATTCAGTGTCACTTGAAAACTTTTCGACAAACCACATTACACTAATGTAGATGCCAGCCAGGGCTACTGATGCTAATGTGGGTGAGTAAATGCTGTATTCTTATGACTCATAAAATAGCCAGGTTGACATCTCAGAGGACAACTTGGTATAGAAATTAAGAAAGGGAAAATAATGAAACCTATCATGTCAATATTATAAAAATTTTAAGTATTTTTCTTTTATCTTATACCTTGAGAAGATTCAATTTATGCTGTCCAAATAAATTTCTTAAAACAAGAAATAAAATACTATCTATAATTTTTATAAAGATGTAATCAATAGGGAAAACTTTGCAATCATTGAACTACTCTATTATTTAATTTCTGCCTACAAAAGTGCTAATATAGGCCAGAAACCAAAAATAATAAGAAAAGTTTAGAAAAGTAGAAAAAAAAGGGAGTTTTTTGGTACTTTTGTTCTTTAAAACATTACTAATTACTAATTTTTACACTTTTCAAATAATTGTGTAGCAGCTGATGTCTGGAATTTGCTGCTTAGTTGAGATAAGTCTTAGGTCTGAATTTTGAAAAACATTGAATAACCTACACATCCTAATCACAGGTGTCTCCTTGCATTCTCATTTAGCAAACAGTGTGGACTCGCGAACTGCCAAGCCCAGCACCAGGAGCTTGGGATATACAGGGAGCAAGGCAAACGGGGTTTTTGCCCCGTACTTCACAGAGAAGACACACAAACTAATACCATTGTATAAAGCAACTAAATAGAGGGTGTGGGTAAAACAGGGCCAGGGAAAAGGCTATCTGCAGAGAAAGCATGTAGGCTGAGGTTGGAGGGATGACAGGGAAGCTGTCCCCAGGAGGAAGGTTGGCATTCCAGGCAGAGGGCACCATAGCAAGCACAGGAGTCCGAGTGTTCTCAGGTGGTAGAGTTGGGCTTTTTAGCATTTAATGCATGGTCAGGCCCCTCAGAGTATAGACAGACACAAGGCCAAGCTTCCAGCAGAGGTGGTTTTCTGGGTGATGCCTGAGGCACCTGAGCCTCCTCAACCCTGTCACCTCATGGCCCACCTTGAGAGTTCTAAAATTAGCACAGCATCAAGGCTGCCTGATGCCAGGGGCAACCACCCCAGGCCCCTGTAAGTCCCCCCAAGGGCTGAGAAGATCAGTAATACTTTGGACACATCTAAAACCAGGGCTGGGACCAAAGGGTCCCAGAAGAGAATGAAAATGTGGGCCCCTCATTCAAAAAGCAAGGAAAGTGTCTTCAAACATGCTATAATATGAAACTTTTTCCATTCTTTTGTGCTTTTTCTCTTGACTTGCCATGGTGTTTTTTATTTGCTATTTAATGTCACTTTAAATCAAGAAATATTAAAAATTTAGATTATTAGCATTAGTTTTATATTGTCTTTATATTGTTTAATAGGCAAATATAAAGCATTTAACTCATATGGAATCACCACGATGACACAGCTCATATTTTGTAACTCGTATGTGGATATATTCTGTTCTTAACAGTGAAAACACTGCACAAAACTAACTTACCTATTTTTAGCTCATTCTTCATACGCACATATTGTACCAGCACTCTTCCTTCAGTTCACTGATGAGTAAGGAAGGACTGACAGGAAAAGGAACTTTGAGTCCCCCTGTTTTTCCCTCTCCTTCTCTGTCATCATTTTCAGAGTAAATTGTTGGCTAACACAGGGAAGTAACACAACTAAGGATTGTTGTGTTATGTAGGATTTCTTGGTTATTCTTGTTTCTTAGGACAGCACTGCTTTTTTTCTGTGCTCAAAGCAAGTTCTGGTTCAGGTGGAGAGTATGGCCTCTTAAGGATAGTCCACTTGCCCGCCTACTCAGTCTTGTGCTAACATGTTTCCCCGTGTGCTCTCTCTGAGTATCTCTGACCTTCCAGGAGTTGTGGCTCCACCATAGTCCTGCTCCTGGGGCACTGCTAAGGCTTATATGCAAGGAACCAGCAGAGCACATGTTATGTGCATTTCCTCTGCCCACATGCATGTTCCATTGTCTCATCAGACTTCAAGTGCAAAACACAGGATCAAAGATAAAATTATTAAGAACTTCAAGAGAGCAACAGCAGAGTATCAAACCAAGCAGAGCCCGTTGTAAGCACTGTGCAGCTGCTCAGGTCACATGCCCATGAAGCCCTCCATGGAACCCATTCCAAACCCTTCCCCTACCCCCAGTATGAGCTGGGAAATTCTCTTCCTGGGTATTTATTAGATTTCATTCCCTTCCTAAAGCCTGACAGTATATCCCCTGGCAACATTTTATTGGCATATGAAAGAAGACCCAATAAGGAATGAAGCAGCTTGCATGCATGGCCCTAGAAGACACAATTCATATAAGAGACCACATTTCTGAGAAAGCATTGCTACTACCTGTTGCCCCGAGATATTAGGTATAGTAATGAGTGCTGACAAAGAATGGGAAATTTCTTTGTCAACACCAGCCATTTTATATGGGCAACCTGTGTCCCTATTTTTTTTCTTAATATTAAGGTTACAGTTGTTAAGTAGAACGTTGCCAAACTGTTCATGGCATCCAAATGTCACTCAGGTATCAGAATGACTGTTGTACGAACAAAGGACACGTTGTTTAGTTCAGACCTTCTTTCAATCCTTTAGAGAGGGAGTACTTGTTTTTTTGTATTGACCATAGATAGCCAAACATTGAGCCTGATGACAAATGAAGAAAAGAGCCAAAGGAGTTACTTTGCATCTCTTGTGCCCTCCCCACCTAATGACTGACACTTCAGTGCCCTAAAATAGTGTCAGTTGCAATTCAGTATTTAACTAGGAGTAGAAATGTGAACAGTAAATGTATCAAGTTTGTCCGGTAATGTTCAAGAAAATACATTTCTTATGAAACAGAGGAGTGGGCACATTGTTAGAATGGATTTGCCTCCCTGGGATCTTTTTGAGCAGTAAATCCAGCTTAGAATCAATATCAAAGGAGTTCTTGTTTGGGGTACCCTTGGCTAAGTGATCAAACAGTTGGAACTGTGTGGTGAAGCCTCACAGAAGACTGAAGAATATACCATTGTCGTACATGATCCAAAAAAAGTGAACACAGTAGGGATGTGTTTGGAAAGCACCCTCAGTAACAGTTCAGCCCAGCCCCTTTGTCGTTCCTGGGTTTTCTGGTAACTTCCTCAGCAGGCTAAATCAAATCTGTCAAGTGGAGCGCTTGTTCCGTGGCCACTGCTCTTCTGAGTGATGAGGGCCAACTCACCCGCCATCTGCTTTTTCTGTCCCTCGTGGGCAGTCAGGGCTCCTCTTCCCGTGCCTAGAGTGTTGTAAATGGGAAGCTTGCCACATGTTATGTTTACAGTTCCCAAGCCAACTAAAGATTCCAAAATCAAACCATGCTCGGCTGGTGGAAGTTCCCCAGATCGTCGGAGCCAGGGCTCTCTCGTTCTCCTCAGCTAACTTGTTTCAGGGAAAAGGTTGCCACATGATGTGCAGCGCATCCGTTAGGAGGAGCTCACCCTGAATCAAACAGATGGTGGCTTTTTAAAATCAACGTCCACTTCAATAGAACAATAGCCACAGTGGCATTTGCCGTCTCTCCTCTCTGGAACTATCAGCATTTGATGGAGAGAACTTGGCTTCCTAAGAAAAAGTAATTTTGTACCTCCTTCTTAAGTGAAATTTAGTTTCATTTTCAATTAAAGGATATAGTTGATAATACTCTAGCTTCTCTCTTAGACTCATGACTTCCTAATATTGCTAAGTTTTGGTCTCAGTTTATACACCTTCAAAAGTGGCTTCTCTCCCTAAAGCTGTAACAATTCTGTTACTAACTTTTCCATTAGGATCTTTGTTTCGTTTTGTTTTCCTGGGAAGATCTTTAATTTCCTCCATTTGTTTCTATACGCTAAAGAAAAGTATATGAAAAGGAGTCAGATAGTACCATCTAGTATATTTTGCCATGCAGAACCAGTATGCATTTATCAACATTGACTGTGTCCCTGCCTTGTGCTAGGCACTGTCGTAGCCCCTGGGAGTAGAAATATGAATAAAATATTCCAAGTGATGGGAGAGTGTTTGCTCATGGACCGAGCTCTAAAAATGCACATCACATTTGAGAACCCCAGAAGCTTCCACACGGCAGAGTGGAAGCATACACATGCACACACAGTGAGGATGGAGGTGATGGGGGCATTTAAGGGGCAGTGGGAGGAGTTCTGAGAGAAGGTGAGGGCCTGGCAAGAGAATAGATTGGATCCCTATGTAAAACAGGTAAACTAATTCAGCATGGGGCCTGCTAGATTTGCTGGGGTGTGGAGGGTAAAGAGAAGACCGTCACAGTCAAGGACAGACCTTAACGAGGCATCACATTTGAGGAGGAGGCTTGAGAGGAGGAGGTGGAGGTAGAGAGGGAGGCAGAGGAAAAGGAGAGAATAGTGTCACAGAAAATCGAGGAGCAGAGAAAGAAGGGTTACCTTCAGAGCAGCCAAGCAGGACACACCCTCCTGAGGGGTCTTATCCATAGCTGATTCTAGCAGTCTCATGTCTTCACCCGGAGCATTGGGTGTGATAGGACCTAGAACGGAATAACTTCAAGGAAAGAAGCAAACATATCAGATAAAGCGCACCGAAAAGAAGGAAGACACTCTGGGTGGGAGGGAAGTGCTTGAGAACAGGAAGAGCATGCAAGGCAGCCAGATTTAAGAGCGGCCACCAGAATGGACTCATGCTCCAGGTGGGAGGGCATGAATACTGCTTTCCGAATCCACACTTCTAAACAGGCCCAAAGGCAAAATGTCATTGTGACAGGGATTTGCACCACCCAATATCAGCTCCACCGTACATTCTACTGAAGGGAACAAGCGTTTGATAAATTTTTGGCAGGCAAACAATATCCTCTTCTCAGAAGACGGTGGAAGCAAACGAGGGGAATTATTATTTTGGATGTATTCCTTAGCAATTTGAAAGATGGGATTTGTGACTTCGAATGTAGCAAAAGGTAATGACATTGTACTAGAGCTTATGTAAGAACAGGAGGAGAGCAAGTAGACCTGTACCTTGACACTTGGGAAGCACGTTTCAAAAAGCAGAGTTCAGATCAAGGAATGGCACATTCCCGTGGGTGGGTCAAGACTATAAAAGGGAATAAGAAGTGGGAGATTTTTTTATTATAAAATTCAAACTGTCTCTGAAGGAGAAGGGGAGGCCTAGAAGAGTAGTCAGTGTAGCTGCCCTGTGTGGGTTCAAATGAGTGCGTATTTAACATGGCTGCATCAAGACTGAGAGAGGAGCTCCACACCGCCCTGGCAGAAGGCTGCCATGTTAACCTTTACCCCACCTGTCCTCCATCTTCTTCATATGGGAAGGGACAGAAAAGTGTCTGAAAAGTGTGTGAATGAAAACTCAGATCACTGAGAACACAATAAGAAGGGGAAAAAAAGGAAAAAGAACTGGGCCCTGAAAGTAAGGTCCAGCCTTCAAGGCCAGTATATATCTAGTTGTAGAACAAATTTCCAACAGTGGTCTTATTAGATCCATGAGAACTATTTTTGTTTTTGTTTTTGTTTTTTAGAAATCAGGTAAAATAAAGGATGCACCCAGAACTGAAAACAGGAAAATATTTTCCTTATTTTCAAATAGAATTTTAAGGATGAATTCTGAAATATTGCATAGACCCCTTGTAAAATTGTTAGACTAGATTATTAAATAGCTTGTGAGCCTTCAAAAAAGAATGAGTGTACAAAGAACAAAATATCCCAAACACACTCATTGTGTTTGATAAAATTACTATTTTCAGAGATTAGAGAAAGCTTTTTTTTTTTTTTAAAAAGATTTTTATTTATTTGAGAGAGAGACAGAGATAGTGAGAGAGAGCACAAGCCAGGAGGAGAGGGAGAAGCAGACTCCCCACTGAGCGGGGAGCCTGACAGGGGGCTTGATCCCAGGACTCTGGGATCATGACCTGAGCCAAAGGCAGACACTTAACCAACTGAGCCACCCAGGTGCCCCTAGAGAAAGCTTTTAAATATAAAATATTAATTTTGGTAAAACACAAGATAAAGTATCACAGTCATCTGGCAAATAAGAGAGAGAAATATGGGTCCAGGGGAGTTGGGTGACTTTACTCTGGCCAAACATACAATACATTAATTCATGGGCCACCAGTCACCTGGGGCCTCTGTGTCTCTGGTACTGTATGTGCACCACAGCTTTGCCCAACCCCTCTGCCATGCAACAACTTTTTTTATCAGCGACTCTCACAAAGGTCTAGAACACGTTTATCAAAATACCATTTGTCAGGAAGCTAAGAGGGTTAACTCAATTGACACAAGGCAAAATCAGAAAATAGGATTACGTCAACAGATGAGACTTTTAGACCCAAACCAACAAGGTGAGATTAGCAGGGTAGACTAATGCCATGCGCCTGGGTTAGAGGATCAGCTGTGTGTGTACAGGATGGGGATGATGGAGCGTGACAGCAGTCCCTGGGAAATGTCTGAGCATTCTGGTTAAGCACAGACTTCAGATGAGAGACCAGAGGTGATGCAGCGGCCTACCAGTGTTCTCTCAGACCACAGCCTGAGACGCCTGAGGTCTGGGTCACAGAAAGAAAGGCATGGTGTCTCTGCTCCTGCTGCCTCAGATTGCACTGTGACCATGGCGTGGTGCTGCTCCACCACTGGGGCCCACACTGTGAGGAGAGACCTTGACCAACCTGGAGCATGTCCACATAGTGACCACTGCACCTAGAGGTCTTAGGAAGCCATTAAAACCAAGAAGGAGTTGTTTTAGGAGCCTGGGGGTTTCTTAAAAAGGAGATGAGGCTACAGAACTGGGACCAGTAAACAGAGGCAACCAGGAAGCAGCTTTTAGCTTAAAGTCAAAGCCACTGTTCAAAAACAGAGCCGACAAACCAGCTGCCTGCAGGCTGAATCCAGCTCCCAGATGGGTTTTGTTTCAACTGCAGTTGGCCTCCAGTATTACTGATAAAGATTGAGTTTGTCAGCCTCATTGAAAAATCGGGAGATTTTGCATTGTTTCAGAAATTTAGATTTCTGACTTTTCTTCAAGAATCAGATTCTGACCCCACTGGGTCCTGGTTGTGGCTGGCAGCAATCAGCCTCCTTACAGGCTGTGTGCTCCCGCATCACCACAGCTCGCCCAGTCCACAGGCTGCCCAGTGCTGAGGCCTTGTGCCAGGCAGCACCGGCACAGCACCGCCCCCCCGCCCCACCCCAGCTGGCCTCCCTCTTTGGGATGGTGAGAAGGTTAATGGGCCAAGCAGGTAACATGGTGCCTGGTCTTTGGTGAGGAATCTGTGTCACCCTCGTGGTTTTTATCATATCACCAGCTTGGAGTTTTAAACCTCTATTGTCAGAACTGGAACCACCCAGCTGTGGACTTAGGTCTCTGGAAATACTTCCTTTTTGCCATCACAGGTGTTAAAGGCTGGAGACTGTCTTCCCTCAGTGACATGTGACAGGCCCTCCTCTTGTGAAGGCATGGCTCCCTGGGGTTGGGGCTGCCCTCCACCCTTGGTGCCTGATGGGGCCTGCGAGAAGCACATGGTGTGGGGAAAGTCTTCAAGAAGTGGGACCAAGAAACCATTTTGCCCTTCTTTGATGTAAAGTGAATTATCACTATGAGACAAAAGACCATCCCTTCCAGAAAAGTTAGTATAAATCTCACAATCTGTGTGGAAACTGGGCTGGTGGTGGCGTGCTTAGGGAAATAGCAAGGCGGCGTTCTGCTCTGCCCCTCTCAGGTCCATGGCTGTGGGGTCACTGTGTCTCAGAGCCAGTTCTTCACAGGCCTATGCTCCTTCCCAAGGTGGGACCTTTGGGTATGGTGAGCTCTGCTGATCCTGGACACTCCCGTTGCATCTCTCCTGTGACACAGATCACTCACACCCCCACAGCCATCTAGCCCTCTGACACTGTCTCTGCCAGACGGGGCCTCCCTGTATCCTCTTCTGTCTCCTGATTGTACTACGAGCTGCCCAACAGGGGCCTTGTCTCCATTTGGTTGATATCCCTGTCTCGTATACCTCCTAGTCCATTATGAATATAAGTGTGTTGGGGAGGGGGGATTGATTTGCTTAAAAAAAATTTTTTTTTTGGTAAACAGACTTGGAGACAAAAGCAAATCATTATTTTACAAAACTGAATTTTTTCAAAATTGAAAACCTCATTTATCCAAGAAATATGGCTCTAGAAAGAGAGTATGTGTCTATGTAGGTATATATAGATATATTCTCAAAATCCCTTTTATTCCACTTCTGTATGTTTAAGTTTATACCCGGATCCCTAACGTTCAGAAGAACACCCGGCACATAGCGGGTACTCAGTAACTAGTTTTTGAGTGAACTATATTGGCAAAAATACGTACATGATAGTATTCAAGAGAAAAGAAGTGTTAGAATTTTTACTGAAAAATTGGATTCCGTGTGTATTTTTCCTTATATTGAATGATAGTGTTTTGTGCATATTTTCTATTCCATTGCATTCAAAATAATAATCGAATCATCACCACCCCAAAAAGCTATTGAAGGACATTCGTGTGGAAATCCTGACAATTAGAATGGTGACTTTTTAATTGGTCTTGAAATTAATGGAATCTTCCGGAGCCATGAAAAGTAAAGTCTATTCAATTATCCTGTTTTCCTAGAGTGATAAATTTATTTAGTTTTTGAGAGAGAGATTGAATTCAAAGAGTGTTGAAGTCAGAAAATTTACAGACAAGAAGGAAGTGAGAAGGAAACAATGTTGACAGGAAAGCCATGGGCTCCCAGGAGAGGCGTGCTCCTCCAGTCCCAGGAAGAAAGAAGCGTCTGGAAAGGCCTTAAATAATGTTGGTGTCAGAGTCAATTTCCAAATCCTAGGGATGTAGTTGTTGGGTTTTGGTTGTGGTTTTTTTTTTTTACATTCTTAATTGTATGTAAATTTTATACGCGTAAATAAAACGCCTGCAATGCCTAAGGGAAGCTCTCCGCATGTCTGAGACCTGGAGCAGGCTGGGCCCTGGCTGCACATGCAAATAGTGACAGCTGAAGTCACTTGTTGGAAAGTCCGCAAACTCCGATTACAGCTGCATTTGTCAGTAGCTTTAAGGGAAGTGTAATCAGCCAGAGAGATTAATTTGCATCTCAATTAGAAAAGAGTCGGGAGGAAGCACTAAGGTCTGGTGCTGGAAGGTTGTGGAAGAAATCTCACCAAGCACAAAAGCCTCCCTCGCTCTGTCCTCCAGCTGAGTGGAGGACAATATCTGAGGTTGCGTTTCCATAGGGACCAGAAGCCTGCTGGGCCCCAGAAGAATCTCGGGTTTGCACCGTAATCATTTGGTCATGATGACACAAATTCCACTGTTGTTCCCAAATACATTTTGCTATTAGAAAGCTGTTAGAAAAGTGGAAATGGTCATCATGTCAAATGCATGTGAGAGGGTATTTGCTGACCCTACGTACCTTTTTTCATAGTGCTGCTGCGATTTCTAGGCATTTAACATTTGTTCATGTCTGAATATTCAAAGAGGGAAAGGTCATTCCATAAATGACAATATTTCTTTAGCATTCAGATGGCTACTTTGGGGATGGCACAGCTTCAAAGGGAGCCCATTATTCCTGATTCTCCCACACTCTTCAGTAGTAGGCAAACAAGATTATGAATTTAAAACCACAGGCGAGAAAGAAACATGGAGTCTTTGGGCCACGGGGCCCAGAAAAACTTCTGAAAATTAACAGCCCTTTTTATAATCCTGGCAAAACTGTGAAAAGAGGTATCCCTAACCTGAACTTTTTTAAAGAGCACATCGCAGTATTAATTTAAAAATTTTCCCTCAAATATTATCTAGCGGTCATTTTCACAGGCTTCGATGTTTACACCAAACAGGTCCTTTGTTTTCAAAGAAGCTCATCATATTTTCAAAATTCTGTACTTGAACCTAGTGAGAGCTGAGACTGACTGAACCATTTATTCATGCCAAGTTACTCTGCCATAACCAGAAAGGGCTCACCCTTGGCATTTTTGGAGGAAGAATTTTATTTTTAGTTTATTTTGTTCTCTCTCAAATAGTTAATTCATTGGCTCCAGCTTCAAAGTGAGAAAACAAAAAAGAGTGAGAAAAAACTGAATACTACATTACAAACTGTTGAATGAAACTGAATTCTTTAAAAAAAAAAATCAGGGTTTTAAATTAATCTTCCCATTCTGGAAAGGGGAAAGAAACAAGTTTCCTAAGGACAGTCTCTTCCAGTGCCCACAGACTGAAGTAACACATTGCAGCGAGACATCAGAACCTCTTAATCCAACATTAATCAAATTTCAGTTTACTAATTATCAGTCCCATTTTGAAAGGAGCATAATGCCATAAACAGCATCCGCAGAACATTTAGTAGACTCTGGGATTATAAGCAATATATTTGAAAGTGAGACTTTCTGTTATTCAAATCTCCAAAAAGGATAATACATGCCTTATTATAATAAGAGATTGTGCAAAGCCAAAGAAGGACAAAGCAGGCAAGTCCAAATGGTGATCCCTTCTGTGCCCGTCTGCCTTAGTGTATGCAGCAAGCTCCCTGCAGGTTTCTGAGCTAGAGTAATTTGCAACACACTCAAGTAAATTTTTTAATCAAAGCAGAATACTTTTTTGGTAACCTGTGGGTGAGTACAAGCCAAATGCCATCATTGTTAGCCTTGAAAGGGTGTTTTTTCTAGTTTACTACTGTGGAATTTTACCAAACTTTAAAATTGGTACTTTGAATGTTGTGCTTTAAATATGTTACTGGGTCCTGTGCTTTGAAAGCATTTGACCACTGGGGCCCGGGTAAGGGAAGGATGGGAGCTCCAAGGATCAGTGCTAATGCCCACCCCTTTTCTCTTCCGCTTCCCCTCCCACCCCTGTGATCAGGTGTCCAGTGTGCAAGCCACTAGGGAGTGAAGATTCATTTTAATGTTTACGTTGTATTTTGCACATGCCTTTAACATAGCCAACTTGAGAAGTACACAGCTGCTTTAGTTTCCAACAGAGCAGCATGTTTCCAAAATGCCACAATATTTTGAACAGACACCTCCTTGGGCACTGCTGTTATTGCTTACAAACCCACATCGATATTATGTATGTCCAGATGATCTTGTCACTTTCATCAGAATCACAAAAATGAAACAAATACAATACTTAGAGGCTTATGATGTTTATCTTCAGCTGATTTCTTCTAACACTTCAGTCTTCTGTCTTGCTAATTTGGTCCTAGGACATACAAGAGTACAGAATTTGTGTCCCTTGCCTGCCCACTCATTTAAACTCTCCAGTACAAAGCTTTGGTCTTAATCCATGAGTGATCAATGAAGGGGCTGCCTTCTAAAAACTCAGGGTCTGCTTGTCATGGGACAAGCCAGCCCTTAAGATGCCAAGCCCCTTTGGTTTTCCCTTCATTTGCCTATGAAGTGGGATGTAAGTATATCAGTGCATCCTGGCTTTGAGGCAGATGTGTGCCTGGAAGTGCAAAGTCTCATACCTCCACAAAGGGTAGGCAGGCTTGCTAGCTGATGGGATTCTGAATTTATAAGCAGAGTTCCAGAATTCCCCCAGGGCCTACTTTTCAAAGGCAAATTAGTATGTTTGCAACTTGATCCCTGAGCAACTTTTGACAGTTGTTCTAAGAATAATAAAACAGATGGACAGAATAGATTTTGGGGTCTCCATCCAAACTGCCATCCTCAGTGGAATTTAAAGAAGGCGTGGACTTGATGGGGGAGCTGCTGCTACTTATCATTATGTTCTGTCTTTAACATCCCAGAACCATAACATTCTCCCAGAAGAAGATGAAAATTGTCCTCACGTTATATTTTCCTGGTGAGAGTTCAGTTTCACTGTGATAAACAAATAGGATGTGTGTTTTCTTCATATATTCAGAATTAAACGAATTGAAATGAAATTTATACTACCTAGAAACCAATTTTAATATGAATATGATAAGCAATGTAAATTAGTTTTAACTTTAAGGGTTATTTTCATAGGATTTTTGACTCCTTTAAATAAAGGAAAGCCTCTTTAGAATGTCTTAGAAATACTAAACATTCTCTGCATATAACAGCATATATGCACATCAGATATCTGCATCAGAAACCAGCATTAAGTTATCTGCATGAAGAGTATTTCTGTATTTATGCACTATAATTTTGTCAAGCAAATGTCTGTATAGTTGTGCAGAAACACTTCACATAAGCTCCACTCTCTGTAGAATTTCAGGCTTCTCTCAAGTGTTTTTAGCTCACATCAGATCAAGATGAGACATCCTTGCCTTTTAATATATTGGCTTCCTCTGAGATAAATTTTCTTAATCTTTTCATTGCTCCTTTTCTCCTTTCTCTGGATTCATTAGCCCCAGTTATCACATGTTAGGCCGTAAAGATTAGATAAGGGAGCAGATCATCTGTGTTTTTGGCGTCCCAGAGCTGCTCAAGTGACATGCACTAGGGGGCCCCAATTTACTCAGTGGTTTGTCATATTGACCAGTCGTTTAACTAAACTTCTACTGATGATAAAGGAGAGCAAACTTCCTTTTTTTTTGAGAAGCCGCTTGAAAGCACCTTAAACCCTCTTCCTAGATCAGGAGATCAGGAGATCAGTTACCAGTGACACAGTGGCAGTGGAGCCTCCTGGTGAAGCTTCCGTTCTCACTGAGAAGCATCCAAGGACATTTTCTTCTGTCCTCAGCAGCAATTTTCCTACGAGTGCCCAATGAATTATAAGGTGTGTCTTGCAGTTGTAGTGCTCAGATTAGCAGGTGATGCATAGTAGCCAGCTTCAGACAGACCTTGGGTGGTTTCAATTTTATTTTAAATAATAACTGGTTCTTTGGCTTTGAACAAGTATCTTTACCTCTAGCAGTTTCCTTATCTCTAAAATGAGGACGGTAATACCTCAAAGACAGATTATAATATTAGGATTTATGGAATGAGTGTGTGTGTGTGTGTGTGTGTGTGTGTGTGTGTGTATAATCCACACAACATAACAGAAATGCAGCTGCCTCTTACCTCCCCATCACTCTGCCCTGGTCCGGGCACCCCCTTCCTGGGCCAGTGTGGCAGCCTCCTCCCAGTCTCCCTGCTTCTCCCTGCTCTCCTGAATACTCTCCAGCAGCCAGAGCTTTCCTCCTGAAATAGAAATCAGAGCATGCCAGAACTCAGAACTCTCCAGTTACTTCACCCACAGAAAAACCCAGAATCCTTACAAGGATCCACGAACATATTCTGGCCTTAGGAACTGCAGGCTGTGGGAGGAATTACCACTCCTCCCCCCAGCATCTGCACAGCTCACCCCTTCCCTTCCCTTAGGTCCCTGCTCAGCAGTCGCTCATCAGAAAGGTTTCTGAGAGCAAGCCGTCCATGGATTCTCACCCATGTCCTCCTTAGCACTTACTGTTTACTTAATGTCCCTTTCTCCCACTAGTATGTAAAGGACACAAGAGCAGGAACTTTGTTTTGTGAGACCTGGCAGGAGAAGGGCATCCACATTGCATGAGCAAACTGACAGATGCACTGTCAGTTTGGAGAGGAGGGCCCGCACCCTGCACATTCTTTATATCCAGAAGCAGCCACACCACGCCCCCAGCACGGGAGAGCATGTCAGGTCCCAGACTGCCCCACGCACCTGGTAACTCCGTGTGCCTCCCGCCGCCCACACTGCTGGTGTAGGTGTGGCAAGCGCTGTGGGACACAGAGATGAGTGGCCTTGCCCTTAAGACGCTTGCCAGCCAGTACGGCTGTGTAACTGTGACAGAGGCTGGAATGTGACCCTTGCTCTAGGAAAGACCTGCAGTTGGTGCCCAGTGGGCATTTGGGGAGTCACTGAAACACAAAAGAGAAAATCAGAAGGTCATGGGAGCTCTGAGGGAAAAGCTTATTTCTGGTTGTGTCTTCAAATTGTTCACATATTTTTGCGTATCTCTTCGTGTGTATGCCATCTACAACTCGAGGCTGGAAATTGCACAACAATTTTGTTCATTTTGCTTGTTTTACGGAAGGATGCCATAAGCTAATTAGAATTGATTACATAAATGCGTGTAGCCTCATTCCAAGGTGCTGAGGCAGTTTTTCAGTATGTGAGGCTCATGGTGAGCAGCCTTTCATTGTCAACATACGCAGCTACTACTCAGTCCCTCCCGGAGGAAAAGGGCGGAGGTCCACCCGAACGGTCATCCCTTCAGTGGCTGAGGACACTCACCTTGAACCTACTTCTGAGTCATCTCCAGTCTTTTTCTTACTACATACCCCATCAAAAGACAAAAAAAGAAAAAACTTTTAAAACTTTTACTCAGTGAGAATTTGAAAGGATGTGCTCAAGATGAAATGAATAATAATTTGAAGTATTTTATATTTAATAGTATTAAATTGTTTGGCTTTTATTAAGATATAAATAGTATTTCAGTGAGAGCAATGGGATTAAATGTTATTTTTATAACCTTGATTTTATAATAGTTCTGTGATTCAGTGATTCTAAGGAGTGCCTCTAAACTCAGTTTATTTTAATACTTCATTTTATAGCTGAAAACAAAACCTTGCAAAGATACATAAGCCTTGGGGAGCAAAGAGTCGTTGTCTTGGCCTACTCACGCTCATGCCTCATTCTTAGCCGCCGATTCTGTGAAGGTTCTTATTGGCATTTGATAGGAGATTTCCATCTTCCCTGAGGTCATATTAGTTGTTGATTATATTTTTCAACAAAGAGATTGAAAATGTAGTCAAATCTTCATTGGGAAAGTTAGAAACAGCTTACAAAATTGTGAGGCTTTTGGTGGTACAGATCAGAGAGCTTTCTGGAAACGTAGACCATCTTCGACAGTAAACTCCCAGGCTGAAGGCAGCATTTTCCAGCATTTCTTTTCAAAATCTTCTCTCCATGACATGTTTCCTTTATAAGCAGTGACTCTTTCAATGTCAGGATGTCACTTTGAGGGAACGGTAGGGTCATTTTTCCTAGGATAATGGCTAAGGACGTACTGTTGACCAACCATAGCCTCCTGTCTTTGTCTCCTGCTTCTGCCCTGCCTCTGCCCAGGAGAACAGTCAGCCCACCAACCAGAGCCAGCCTACTAAAACGTGGGCCAGGCCACATCGCTGCCCTGTCCATAGCCTCCAGTGGCCCCCACTTTACTCAGAGTCAGGGCCAGAGTCCTGCAGGGGAGGCCCAAATGTTCTGTGCCCTCTGCCTAAAACACTGTTCCCCAGATGTCCACTGGGCTTGTTCCCTCATCTCCTCCCTAATGCCTCCAGCCTCCCTGGGACATAGCAGCCCCACACTTGCACACACCTGCCCACCGCCTCCCGCAGCACACCTGCACCCTTATTTTCTCCACAGCCCTTATCATCCACTAAGTCACTTAGTAATTGTACTCACGTTGTGCCCCCTGCGTAAAGGCAGGGATTTTTTTGTCTGTTTTGTTCCCTGATGGCTCCAAGGGTGATAGTTGAAATATTTAACTGTGAGCACCACAAGGGCAGCAGCAGACCCTGGCCAGGATGCTGCCCATGCTGGTGTTTTCCAGGTGAATACCAACCCTGGATGCAGCCTCAGCACCTGCCCCAGAGTAAACATTTGTTCAGTAAGTATTTGTTAAATGAATGAATAAATTCAGCTCCTTGTCATTACAGAAGCGGTCACCAAATTTAGAACATTTGTCTTTCTATGAAAAAGAAAGATGAGTAATTCATCTTTATGTTGAAGAGCTTTAATAAGAACTTTCCTGTGAGATCAAGAGCAAATGTTTGTGTGGTGCGAAAGATTTTCATGGTCATGACCTGCTTCAGTACAATGTATTTGAAAGAAGATCCCATTTATAAGATAATAAAATTCAGAGCTTCAGTATGAAGGGTCTTGTAAACCATGATACATCACAGGATGGTAAGAGTGAATGAGGGAGCCCCCCCCCGACCCCTTTCTCACCCTCGGGACTGATCCTGACCCAGGACAGTCTGATAGATGACCGAGCAAGAACAAGAAGGGTGCCAGGTGTTAAATCTCAGTAAACCTGAAGTTTCTTCTTAATTTTAGATATAAAAGATACGTATGAATAGATATCCGAGCATTGTCTTGTCACTTCCCACTTTGGAAACCTGCAGGATAAAGTCTAAAGACTTGTGCAGAGTTTTATTTATTTATTTAAGAGAGAGAGCGCACAAGCACACACAAGTGGGGGGAGGGGCAGAGGCAGAGACTCCCAAGCAGACTCCCTGCTGAGTGAGGAGCCCACCCAGGGATCCATCCCATGACCCAGGAGATCATGACCCGGCCAAAACCAAGAGTTGGACGCTCAGACCGACTGAGCCACCCAGGTGCCCCATGTGCAGAGGTTTTTAGAGAAGAGATGGTAGAGAGAGGACCTCCCATGGTGCTGTGGGTTGACTGGGCTCAGCTGGGTGACTCTCACTTGGGTCTCCCATATGTGTGGCACCTGCATTTGCATAGCTAGAGAGCAGCTGCAGGCTCCCAGGCATCTCTCACTCTTCTGCAGCCTCCCCACCTAGCTACCTTGGGTCTTTTCAGGGCAAAGTAACCCCACCACAGTTGTACTTCATACATGGCTGCTCTGGGCTCCAAAAGACCCAGGTGGAAGGCACCAGGTTTCACAGTTCAACCTTGGAAGTTCCAGAACTGTTGGCCAAGGCAGGTCCCAAGACCAGTCTAGATTCAAGGGAGGAGAATCCACCTGCTGAGGGCAGCAGCGGCCTATCTGTGCAGGGAAGGGAGGAGGCCAATGGACCTCTCTGCTGCCTTCCACAGTGGGTATGGTCCTGACCACACAGGACAGGGCTCATTCTGATGCACCTGCTCTCTCAGCTGGAGGGCGAGCTCCTTGAAGGCAAAGACCAGTCTTACTTGCCTTTCAGTCTCCTGCATCCAACATAATAAGAACTCAGTAGGGGTTACTTAAATTAAAATCTGAAATGCAAACGTTTTAAGGAATTTCTAATTAAGGGAAAATAGACTCTAGCACCATTTATTTAGTTACACCATAAGATGTCTTTATGCCTGCATGAGAGGAAATGACTTATAATGGATACCAAAAAGAGAGAAATGATTTAAATAATGACTTCTTAGGCCAAAGAATTTAATCACAAAAGCAGTAAAGTTGAGTTCACTGTGCTTCCATGTCCACAGGCACACACATTTAAAGGGTGCATTTTGTTCTTAGCTTGATTTCTTTGGGTTTCCTTTTTTTTTTTTAAACTTTTTTTTTTAAAGATTTTATTTATTTATTTATTTGAGAGAGAGAGAGAGAGAGAGAAACAGCATGAGAGGGGAGAAGGTCAGAGGGAGAAGCAGGCTCCCCGCTGAGCCGGGAGCCTGATGTGGGACTCGATGCCAGGACTCCGGGATCATGACCTGAGCCGAAGGCAGTCGCTTAACCAACTGAGCCACCCAGGCGCCCGATTTCTTTGGGTTTCTTGTTTTCATTTTAATGTGCCCTCATTAATCCTTTATTTAATTTTACATTGCCTTTGAGAATCATGAACTGTGATGTACCTCATAATTTTACTTGACTTTTGAGATGAGTTTATGTTTTTGTGCCTGTGGAAGTTTGTCTCCACGAACATCTTTTGAGAATCACTTCTATCATTGAAATTTCTCTACATAGAATGTCTGCTTGGACGCATTTTTTTTTTTTTTAATATTCAGCCATAAGTGGGGGGAGTGGTCAACTTTTAGTGGGGAAAGGTTTTTGTCTTTTGTAACAAGAGCTGTCCTTCTGGCTTTGATGAACCTCTCAGACATTAGAGGGACATTCTGGAAGCTGCATACACATTGCTTTGACAGTTTTTTGACATGGCCTCTGGCAGCTCTCTGTGACAGTGGTCCGTCTGCCTTGGAAGAGTGCACCAGTGCCCATCCTAGGCTTCTGTTGCCATGATGTTTTTTTAAAGCCTGAGATTTGACATGGCATCTTTGGCTTCTCTGAGAGGTATTGTGACTGGCTAACATGAGAGGAGGTGGCCTTGAGACTCTGGCATTTGGCCTGGTTCCCCTATCCCTGTGTGCCCGGATGCACATCACAGTAACTCTCCTAGGTGGTGTGAAGGAGTGCTGACCCTCATTTGGAAGTGCAGCCCCCCGCTGGAGCCAATCAATACTGAAGCTGTCTGTCTCTGCCGCTTACCTTCCTTTCTCACAGCGAGACCCTTCTGCAGGGAGCGATCAATAGCTCTAATCTGCGGCAGCCTGCTGCAAGTCATGCAAGGCAGAGCGCTTAGGTGACATTACACGGGACCATGGAGGCGGCAGCTTTATGGCTCAGATTCATAGCACCCTTGCTAGGGGCACATTCCATTTGCAGTGTGTGCATCTTCTCATCTCTTGCATGGATCACCATTCCTCTGAAACTTGATTCAGGGAAATGGACTACTTGGGACACGTATCTGTGTGTGTGTGTGTGTGTAAATTTCAGGCACATATTTTGCTCCCTTCCCAAACTCTACCAACTCCGTTCTGTGCTGATCCTGATCATAACTGCATCCTGGGCGGTTTCGTCTACTCTTGAGCCTTGTGCTGCAAGTATTTCTATTCTGGACATTTTTTAAACATTAAAGATTAAAAAAAAAAAAATCTTTGAAATCCCAGTGACTAAAGAGCATTCTTATTCTAGCAACTACTTCCCCACAAAAGATCAGTAGAAGATACTAAACATTGTGTATCACTCTCCCCTTTGGATGGCTTTGACCTCTGAGAGACTCGGGGCTGAGTACCTGGCTCTTCCAGGACCACTGAGGCCCACGGGGATGGGGCGGGGGGCCTCTGCTGGAGGGTCTGCTCTCAAACTGCTCCTGTGCATCATCTGTAAGCAGGGTGGGAGTCAGAAAAAGCCCCTTCCAGTTCTTCACCTCGCTTTCCAGTCGTCTTTTAACATGTTGAGTAATCCTGATTTTGTCTGTGGAATTTTGGATGCAACAGAAAATTGAGAGCTGATTATAAAGAAAGCAAATATACAGGAAACAACAAATTCAAATCAGGGTCAGGACTGACCACTGTGTAAGGTCACCCTGCCAGGGGCAGCAGAGCCGAGGGTCTAATGCCTGCTCCATGTGAGAGCCTCAGCAGCTGCCGGCCAGAGAACTAAGATTTCCTCCATGAACACAGTTTTCCAAATTAAAACATGCTTGAATTCGTCATGAATTCCACGCTGTATTTTCACAAAGTTCCTTAGGATGTTTGTCATTGTACTTCTTTAAATTCAAGTTTATCTCTCCTGGTATGTAGTCTTTATGTCAATCTTTATAGCCTTTTACACTCTGAGGCAGAGACCACTTTGAGCAGTGATCTCACTGCTCTGCGCTCTGCAGGCAACTGCACACTTTGTGTTTTTCAGAAAGTACCGACATCACCTTCGGGTTGACTTCCCCTAAGTTGAGCTTAGCTTGCAGGAAGACTTCAAGGAGACAGTTCTCCCACTGTATTTACACACACCCAACCCCAGGAGTAGAAATGGAAAGTTCATTCACTGCTGGAGTGCTCTTTCAATAAAGTGTCTTTTCTCAGAGCTTTTAAGAAAATCTTGGGAAAAAAAAGTGATCAACAGATTCTGATCATCTCATTCACACTGCCAGACACCAGTTCTGAAATTGGCAAATCTAAAAGCCATTTTTTCCATTAGTTTACTCATTCAACCAAATATCTTGGCCATTTCCTGTACACCAGGAACCATGCCGTTGCTGAGGGCACACAAATGGAGGGAGGGCACAGTCCCCATCCTCAAAGGGCCCTTTGTTGAGTATGGAAAACATAAGGAAAAGAGAGGTCCACGCAGTTTCGTAATGGCCATGTTGGAGAGCTTAGCCCAGAGCCCAGAAGAAGGCATCCTGAGCAGGGGCCTTCCACCTGGCATTTGGAGAGTTAGCAGGAGTCACAGGGACTTGATCAAAGCAAGGAGCATTCAGAGACATGAAAGGAGCACAGGTCTCTGAATGCTCCTTGCAGCAGAACAGAACCCTCAGTAAACCTGGAACCTTCAAGGATCTCTGGTCTGGGGACAGGTATCACACCTGGCTTCCAAAGGCCTCCCTACCCCCACTTCCCTCGTCACCACTGTCTGGTCTTACCGTATCTGCCAGTCCTCTGCCCCACCCCCACATACCAGGCCCTTCACTCCTAAGGAAATGTGCTGCATCTTACGTAGTGAGAGAAACAAAGCTAGGAAGTTAAGGAACTTGCCCACCGCCTCGGTTCCAGGACGAGTAACAGAGCTTAACTCTCTGCTTACCTGGAGAGCCAGTGGTTTGCTTAGCTTGAGCAGCACTTGCTCCATCCCAGGCACTGTGAACCTCCCACACAGTCAGTCATCTGATCCTTGCTGCAACCCTCTGAGGGAGACACAGTGATTGTACTATTTCAGGATGTTAGGCAAACACAGTGTCTTATATAAAATAATCTATTATGTATTTTATTATATTTGAAAAATATAGTTGCGGGTACAGAGCCCCAGAAAGGTTAACTAACCTGCCTGAGGCCACACAGTCAATATTAGGGGTGAGCCAGGACCTAGACCCAGTCGTGTCACCCCACTGCCCCCAACTCCCCGCAGTACGTAAAGATGCCTGGGGAAATTGTACGTACATTTCACCGCAACTTTTTAAAGCATGTTGGATCTGTTGGGTAGATTTAGAAGTTGTGACTTACAACTGGTTTTGATAAACCACAAATACCAGTATTGTGTTTTAATGAGACTGAAGGCATGAACGAGCAGATTCTACTCTTGAGGCTGTTGGGACACGCGGACGTTGCCATCGTCCCTCTGAAGGCCAGCATTGTCGCCAGGCTCATTAGCATCCGCGCTCTGCTCGGCCGTTGCTGCTTGCTAGCTTACCAGCTGTTCCTGCTGCTCCGTACAATGTCGGATGTGTTCAGCTCACTGGGTTCCTGTCCTCGCCGCCGGGAGGAGACAGCCCTTCCACTGGGGATACCCACGTGGCTGCCTGTCAGCGGTGGCACCGAATAAAGTAATAGGCCTTCGCATGGCATATGGTGTCTGGATTCGTACAAGATGCAAAACTCCTCTGCTGCTAATGCATGATGACTCATAGCATTGCTAATTTTTCAAACAAAAGCTGACTTCCACACCCACACTTTTAACCCCTCCAGCTAAAAAGTCTTCAGTTGCAAGTATCTAGAAAGGTGGCTTCTGGATCGTTATATAAAATGTGTTACATTTATTGAAAGCATATGAAATGTCTTGCTTTGCTTTGGGTTGAAGTTATTTTAAATTTCTGGACCATTTTTTTTTTTCCCCTTCAGGGAAGGGGAATTTTTAAGCTTATACTTTGTCCCTTTCTCACAATGGGAGAGTTTAATGCTAGCTTTCTCTTTTAAAAGTTCCATAGAAACTACTGCCTGACAGTATATCAACTCAATTGCAGAGCAGTTCAAAGCTCTTCACATTAGAATATTTTAAAGCTATAAAAGAATGTTGATTCTTTTGTGGAATATGATACTGCATAGACTCTCCTAGTATACTGAATGCATGGCTCATTTAAATAATCAAATTGTACCCAAACAAATCTAGATTATAAATTTACATTCGAATGAACATTTTTTCAAACTGCGAAATAAATACAGGGGAATCCTCTAAAAAAATGTCCCTACTAAATTATTTAGGATCAGTTGTACTAATAGATGTCTAAATTCAATCTGAGATTTTATGTACTAAAATAAGGCAGTTATCTGCATTTGTACAATCAGGACTCCCTTTGAATTCGTGATCAAAATATTGGTTCTTTTATAAATAATCCTTTATTGAACATTTTATTTAAGCATTTCAGAGTCAAGAATTGCCAACAGAAAATGATTAGACAGTTTCTAATTATGGACCTAATCACTAAGTGTTTTGTAGTCAGTCTGGCACATGAGAGCTTTTGCAATCAGATTTTGGCGAATACATAAATTTTTAAAGGAACTTCAACCTAGGAGGATAATACAGTTTTTTTTTTAGCAGATTACTTTGTGTGCCCCCAAAAGATTTCCTTGGGGGAAGGGACTGGAGACTCATATTCTCAATATTGATATTTCATTTTGGTTACATTTTCAAATCCAGAATTTTTGCTTTCTTATCAACAGATATGAATTCAAATATACATCTAATCTCTTATGAAGGGCGTTCTGTTTTCAGATAATGAAACAAAGTATGTAAGATTCCTAAATCTGCCTCACTTCCCAGATCCTCGTGTTTGATGCTGTTTTTCCAGTGTGTTCTCAAATGCTCTTGCCCTTTGCCACCAGAAGTCACCTAGTGTATACCCAGTGAGCCTAAAAATCCATTAGACACTTTTAACATTCACCATGACGGTTAAATTAAAATTAAATTAAACAGATACTGAAGTTTTCAAAATACTTGACTTGAGTTTACCGGGTAAAGGGTTTCCAATTCTGCCGCTGCCATGAGGTTGAGAGCTATGTGCGTTACTAGTGTCAGTACTTTCATTTTACCCTATTCCCACTCATTTTTATGAAATGTGGGTGAAATGCAGGGGAATATCCAAATAATTTCACAAGGATAGAAATGGGGACACCACTGAGATTGAACTCTCAGTCAGTAGTGTCTGCACGTGACCCATAAAATGCTCTCTCATTAGCTGATGGATTGGAGGCGGCACTTGGCACCCAAAGGGCAGTCTGGGACAGCAGTGGATAACGTGCAGAGAAGCACAGGATGGTCAAAGGCATACAGAAGAGGAGGGCCATTGGTCCATTGCCGCGCTTGGTGACAGCTCTGCAGAATATCACAGATGGAGAGAATGAAGCTCCAGGAAGCACGGGGCTTAGCCACAGCCCCACAGCCAGGGCAGGGCCAGGATGGGAGCCCCGGCCAACCCTGACTCTGAGTCCCCCCACCCCACTGTTTCTCAGGGGTCCACACTTTTGACCTGAGAACAGGAAGCCATCAAAATTACACAGCTTTGAGAAAGTGAAGCGATTCCATTACATTTTAGCCTATCCTATCATTATTCTTACCAAGAGGATCTTAGCCCTTAAACCTCAATTTTATGAAATAAAGATGAAAGCAAAAGTGTTATAAACTGCAATGGAAAGGATTCCATTTTGACACCACATGTCCGTCACTTGTACCTAATACACGTGGCTTCCAAATTAAACAACACTGAAAACATTCAGTATAAATATTCTCAATATCCTATCTCACAACAGAGTCTAATGCAAAACAAGGACCTGATGGGTGTGACTCCTTGTGCTTTTGCCTTGATGAATATTTGAGAGCACAGTTCCATCATGGTGATGTTTCTGATCTTGCAAGCAAAACACTGATTTGTATATGTTGAATCTATTTATATTCTACCTCTTTCAAAAATGGATTTGAAGAAATTTATGGTAAAGGATGTGTACTGAGAAAATCAAAGCCAAGGAAATACAGATCAGGCATAACGACATGGGGCATCCCAATGGGGGCCACAGGACAGAAGCAGGGGGTCCCTATTAACTACTGCCGACCTCTGAGCTACACTATAATACATAGCTACCCTGTGTTCTCTGGATACCCTTGTTCCAAAGTTCTCAATTACTGTTAATGAGCTTATATTATGCCTAAACTGGAAAATATAACAGATCATTCTAAAGAGGTATAATCTTCATT
Source organism: Zalophus californianus (assembly GCF_009762305.2). Classification (NCBI taxonomy): domain Eukaryota; kingdom Metazoa; phylum Chordata; class Mammalia; order Carnivora; family Otariidae; genus Zalophus; species Zalophus californianus. The sequence goes on from NC_045602.1 coordinate 94,531,876, forward strand.
TCAAAATTTTAAGTTCCAGAGAACAACAAATATTCATAGCAAATTTTTAATATCACAATAAGTTTCTATTTTACCTGTGAGTCTAAAAAATTTCTTTTGAGAATTAAAAAATTCAAAGAAATTCTTTGAATAATTTCTTATACAAGTCCATGTGCACAAAGGCTAATTAGGAGCCCCTGCCCCCCCAAAATTTAAGGATTTGACATAGCTGAAAAAGTAAAAATTTAGTAATAAGAGAAAAAAAATCATTAAAAAAATCATCTTAATACCCACGTTTTCTGGATAGCTGCTTCTGCTAAGCCTTTTAGTTTAAAAAGCCCAAGTACCTGACATTTTGCATCTCTGTTTTTCTGCGAAGATAAAAGGAATCTTGAGAGTCTCATTCTCAATAATGCACTTAATATGTGACAAAAAGGTTTCTGTCCCATTCATTTCCATGGCCAGGCATTTTCATATTCTTGCCCCACTGTCATTTCATGCTTAACCCTTTGTAGCCCCATACCACTTTCCTCGGCCTCTGGAAGGGTCCTGGGATTGAATGACCTCAGAGGCGTTTTTGTGTATTGGATACTTCCACTCACGTTGGTCTTCTTGTTACCATGTTGCAGGACTTGTTGCCCTGATAATCCAGCTCTACTCGCAGGCTTGTTTACTTGTGATCACTATGTAATCATTCATTTTATGGAGCCTCATTAAGGACTGCAAACCTCTGTCCCAATTTAGCGTCATTCGAGCGTAGGTAGCATCCATCTGCTCCACCCGCACTGTTTAATTAATGAACTTCGTAATGTGTTCTTTGCCTGTGAAAAGCGCTTGGTCTTCTCAGGTTGTTGAATGGGACTTGCATTCCAGGTTTTCCTTGTTGAGATTCTAGAAAGCCCGCCCGGGTAGGTGCTAATTATGGACTCAACAAACTTCTGTTAAGTCTTAACTTGAAAGCAAATTTACTTTTTCCTTCATTATATATTCACAAACCCAAAGTCAGATCCCTTCCTAAGCAAGTGAATTATTAATCAGTTTTTATAATTTTCTCTTAGGTGAGAATCAAGATTCAAATTGTTGAATCACTATATTGTACACTTGAAACTAATGTAACACTGTATGTTAACTGTACAGGAATTTAAATAAAATGAGATGAAAAAAATTCAAATTTAAAAAAGTTACACTTCCTTTCAATGCAGTGAAAATATACCTATTAGTTTGAGCTTTTCCTTTCTGAAATTAAAATTCTAGAAATGCTTGAATGTCAGAAATAAAATGTCATTACCATTTTCCAGTATCTCCTTTATGGAATTGCCCAAGAAATTTTATAGCATAGATTTTATTAAAAATAATGGAATAGCAATTGAGTTTGTTTCTTCTGGGAAAATGGTAACACTCAAGAAAAATATTTTTAAAACTTCCACTATTTGTTTAATTTTTAGTGTGTTGTAAAATTCTGTCTGGACATAGAGGTGGTTTGTTATTATCTATTCAAAGACCTGACAAATTTGATATTTTATGACACATGGTGTAAAACTAGCCATGTTCATTCAAAAAATCTATTACAAACTAAGATCAGCTGTTTAACGCTGATTTTAAAAAATAATACCTATGGTTCATGCCTTTTCTTAAAGACTATTTAATATTGGAGGTTAAACTCCACTCTACCCAGTCGGGTGCTCTCAAGTCATAGAATTTCTTTCTACCCTAAGACAGAATAGAGTCCCACATTCAGCTTATATTTCTTCATCATAATATTAACTCTTATTCCTATAATGGTAAAATATATATTTTTATATATATTTACCTATAATGGTAAAATATATATATGTCTGAATATTCATTTCTTCAAAAACTATTTTTACCTACCCCATCAGAATTGGAGAGAAACTGTATTTGTGTTCCCATTTAACAATTATAAAGTTAATAGATTTGAAAATCAATATTACAGTTATTCCAAACTAAGTACCCCATGCACGGTAAGCATAGAAACAAAACAGATTAAGAGTTAGAAGAATAGTTGTGCAAAAGGCAGCTAGAATGCTGCCACAGGGTGCTCACTCATGTGTGGACGCATGGGATTGGGACCTTTAGAAGAGCACCACCCTTTACTCTCCTTCCCTGAACCTCTGTTGAGCAGAATGTTGTCTGTAGTCGGGGACCGGGCACCCTCCTTGGAGACACCATTGATAAGGGGCAGGGATCCTCTGGCTCTGTTGATGTGGCCTGATCAGGAACTGTCCCACCCCATCCCCTCTAGAGGTTTTCTGAAAACAGCTTTTTTTTTCTTTTTTTAAGATTTTATTTATCTGTTTGACAAAGAGAGAGAGAGCACAAGCAGGGGGAGTGGCAGGTAGGAGAGGGAGAAGCAGGTTCCCTACTGAGCAGGGAGCCCGACATGGGGCTCAATCCCAGGACCCTGGGATCGTGACCTGAGCTGAAGGCAGACACTTAACCAACTGAGCCACCCAGGCGCCCCTGAAAAAAGCTTTATGTTGATGAAAAATGAGAGACAATTGTGGGATGAGCTCCCCACTCCTTGCTTTAAGTTGGCTTGTAGTAGATGAAATTGCTGATATTTGACTATTTGGTGCCTAACCAAAAATGCCTTTTCATGTAGTTCAACCTAATTTTTTGGATTCTCAAAATGTGTATTATATATGAATATGAACTCCATTAACTGTGCAAAGAAATCTGCGTGCATGGCGGTTTTGGACGGGCGGGGGGTGCAGGCTGTGAGAAGGGTTTAACTGCCAAACAGGACATCTGCCAGAGCCCAGGGCTGCATCTGGGAGGCCGCTCATTCCATGGAAGGCCCGAGTGTCGACATTGCCGTTTCTTGAACCATTTTGGTCTCTCTCTGAGACCATCCTTTTCCTTTCGCCTTATATTTGCGTAGCTGGTTTCTCTGGGCATTGTGCCCAACGGGTGTTATTTTATTATTGTTATTATATGCAGTGTCTCCAACCCTGTTTTGTGATAAGGGCTTTAAAAATCAATTCCAGAAAAAGGTTTATAACCTGCCACCATATGTGTTTAATGTAAAATTAGTTTAGAATTGTTTTTTATTTCTCTAAATGGTTCTCACTTGTTTCTCCTCAAAATGGAGAAATTGTAAAGAAACAAAAATCTCAAATTTTGTTGTTTTGTAGCTCTCTATTTTTACCTGTGTACTCCTGCTAACTAGAAACCTACACATCCATGCAAGTCAGAGGAGCTCACGGGTTTGATTTGTTATGAACATGTAGTTAAATAAGAATGTAAAATTTTACTGACCACGGCTCTTGTTGAAGGGAGGGAAAGGTCCTTCAGCAGGAGAAATACTTTTGGCTCTAAGAAGAAAATAGACTCTGCTCATAAATCCACTCATTAAAAATCTTTTTTTTTTCCAAAACAGATGTAAATTGTTCAGGGCTAGTAGGATCCATTAGTTTCAGCTGTGTCATTTCAACTTTTCAGAAAATGCCTACAAATTCAGACCTTCTTGTAGCGTCTTTCAAAGCCATTGCTGGATTTTGCCAGTTTTTCTTTTCAAGAGTATACTTCTTACGGGCTGGTTCTAAGAATGGTAAAGGCATTGGACAAACTGATAAAATCTGTTTATGATTAAAATCCCACTGAAATGTGAGTCTTAAACACCTGTTTGATAGGTCAAGGTGACGGAAGTGTTTCGGTGCTGTGCAGGGGAGGCTCCGTTGAGAGGTTCTTCGCACACATCCCCACCACGTAGCCCTGCTAGGCAAGAGAGGTTGGTGGTTGGTCTTTTTTGCTTTTGGTTTTTAAAACAAGCTTTTTTCAGGAGCAGCCTTTTCTGGGAGATGTGGACTAGTCAAGGCCACGAGCTGAACTAAAGCCAGGATTAGGTTAAAGGCTCCCCTGAACTTCTGATTCTAGTGGCAGAGCAAATGTCAGGCAGTGGCCCTCCTACCCGGAACCAACCTCTGAACAGTGTGTTTGTCCTGTCATCTGCCTTTCCGCCATCCTGACTTCAGCCCTTTGGATAACAAGCTTCTCTGTCTTCATGAACCTCCTCTCGAAACTCAAACACCCCTGGGACAGCCAGACATTACATTAGAGCTTCTCACATTGGGAAACCAGGCGATAAGCCAGTTGGGTCCCATGAGAAGCAGAACTCATCTTTGCAGATCAGCAGCAGTACTGGGTGTTTAATCATTTACAACATTTTTTATTAACGTAAACACACACCAGGAATTTGCATTAAGATAAGAAATCGAACACATTTCTTGCTTGCAGGTCCCTCCAGCCTGGCTTCCAGACCCCTGAAGGTCCTCCCTTCCCATTCTGTGGCCCTGTGCAGAGGGGGAGGACTCCAGGGGAAATGTTTGTGTCGCACTGTCTTCAGCCCTGGTTCTCAACCCTAGCATCCCATGGGGAAGTGCAGTACAGACTGATGCCCAGGATCTTCTCCACAGATTCTGGTGACTTGGTTTGGAGTCGGGCTTCATCAGTGCGGATTAATCACTGGATTATTCTCACGTGCAGCCAGGAATGAGCACTGTTGCCATGAAGCATTAGCAGCCCCCTTAGCAGGGATTCTGGATGCCCACGGCCTAGGAGGAAAGGCTTGCTGCTGCTTTGTGGGAGATGGGGTCAGGAACTTCCATGGTTTCTCTCCGAGCCTAGAGTGGTAGGTAATGGCAAACATCTGTCTAGGGCTTAGCTTGTGCTGGGCACCGTACTAAGCAATTTGTGTAGGATCACTGTTTTCACCCTTAACCTGCGAGGAGTCTGAGGCTCAAAGAGGTGGACTGACTTCCTCATGAGCACACAGCTGGATGAGTGAGGATGGGGAGATTGGAGCACCAGCAGTGTGACCGCAGAGCCTGGATTCCACCCGCAAGAATGTCACGTGAGAGGAGGAGCAGCCGGGCAGGCGGGAGCAGGTAAGGGACTCTGGGATGCTGGCTGGAAACTGTGAAAGACAAACAGCACCAACTTCACAATGGGGGCACCTGTTATGGGACACCCAAGGCTCAAGAGGAACCCAGAGGTACAAGAAGAGGAAAGTGGAGATCGGGAGGCATTCTGAAGACACCATTTCATAGCCCTCACCACCACCCCCCACAAACAACTCAGTGTCAGAAGAGCCACTGCTTGGATTATCTCCATTCCAAGACATCTTTTGTTCACCAGAGAACAGTCCCCCCATTTCTACCCCAAAACGTGCTGCTTCTGCATCCTTCCTCATCCAAGAAATGAATGTGACCCCCTTCAAATGACATCCCTATACCAGTGTCTTTTTATAAACCCTTGTGATATTACCATCTTACCTTTTTAGACCTTTGTGAGATTGATCAAAGGGTTAAAAGTATAAAAACTATGAAGCTTTAAAGAAAGTGTAGATATCAGTGCTATTCTTTAATCTATAATAATGAATGGTTTTAGTCAGAATGCTTTAAATGCAGCTATTGTAAAATCTCTGCCCTTGTATCAGTGGTTAAGTATCATGGCTCATTGATATAGCTTTAAAAAGTTCAAAGGCTATGCTAGCGTATCTTTGTCTCCTCGTCTTTTAACTGTAAAGAAAAAGATGTCCTTGTTATCAAGCCTTAGCATTTATGTGAAAAATGAAATTGGGTTCAGTTTGTGCATAGATTTTGAGAGAGATTAAAGTGGACATCACACAATTTTTCTCCATAAAAGCCTGCCTTTGATGTGCTTTCTGCCTATTCATACGGAAGCTTCAGCCATTGTTTTTGAGCTGCAAAAGAGCTTCTGCTTGTCACCAGCACATTCTAATACCCTTGTGCTGGAGCCTTGTTCAAGGTGGATCTTATAATTCAGAGATAATGTTACTAGAACCGTACATTGTGACCAGACACCAGCCTGCCTCAGGAAGATAAATGCCAAGGCAAAGGCAAAGCGTTTATCGAAAATGATCAGGAAGCAAAACTAAAACATTTACTTCCGAATGTCCGATTGTAATCTGTGCTCTTGATATTCCATCAGCAATATAACAGAAAGTTATTCTTTGATGTTTGCTTTGTTCTGGCACTGGGTTCTAATTTGCTTTTGCTTTGGAGGTTTGACTGCAAAGGAAATCAATGAAGTGGTTACGTTACAGGGCTGAGAGTGCCTGAGTACGTGCTCCTAGCTTGAATCAGGCTAGGCTGATGGAGGGCCGAGGGGAAGGCGCCTCAGCGAACTGGAAGTTGATGACGTTCTTGTAAAATGTCTACTAGCCAATCATCCTTACATGAGCTCCTGGGGTGTGTGTAACACAGCAACACGGCTTTATGTGCATTTAGTTGTAACTAGGGAGTGGGCTTGTTGTCCCATTCTACATGAGAGGAAACTGAGGCTCAGAAAGAAGTGCAGGTGGGGCACCCGGGTGGCTCAGTCAGTTAAGCGTCTGCCTTCAGCTCAGGTCATGATCCCGGAGTCCTGGGATCGAGCCCCGCACCAGGCTTCTTGCTGAGCCGGGAGCCTGCTTCTCCCTCTCCCCCTATTCCTCCCCAACTCGTTCTCTCTCTCTCTCTCTCAAATAAATAAAGAAAATCTTAAAAAAAAAGAAAAGAAAAGAAAAGAAAGAAGTGCAGGGATTTGCCCAAGCACCTCGGCCAGTGAGTGGAGAGGCCCTCACACTAGGCCAGTGCTCTCCCCATGAGCGCTTGTTCTCTCCTGCCTTCCACCTCCGACTGCGCCATCACTAATTGCTACAAATATTCTCACACAGTACTTGTAATTTGCATATCAACTAAAATTTACCTTTCTCCCTAAATTTGTTCGGACGCTCTTCCTCATCTCTGAAAAAAGGTAGAGTTTTTTCCCCCCCTCCCATAATTGAAAGTGAAATTCAAGAGAAAATTTTTCTTTGTTTGGCTTATGTTCTTTTGGTACCTAGTATGTACCTAATATCTAACTTTTTTGTTGTTGATGTTTTTATTAATGCTTCCTCTGAATTAAAAAAAAAAAATCCTATTTTAAATTATCTCCCAAACAGCTAAGGCTAAATTCCTAGGAAAATATTATCTAAACTACTGTTGATATCTCTATACGTTTGTTTTCCTTACACATCTTCCACTCAGAGCTCTTCCAACACATTCAAACTGTTTGGCCGTGTGTCCGAGGCTGCTGGCTGAGGTGTCTAACCGTCGGGAACCTAAAGCACCCGCCGGAACAAGAAAGGAGGGCTCCTCCAGGGGCCCCCTGTCGCTACTGGGGGGGAAAGAGCAAAGGAAGAAGAGGGCAAGGGGGCTCCCGTCTGCTGCTGTCCTGCCCACCTGTCGCATGAGGCCTGCAGGGAGCAGCTGTGGTGGGTGCGAGGGCGCCCCGGCCGCGCATCTAACTCAGCCACTCTGTGCTCTTCCACCAAGGCTCACCTCCACCTGAGCCTCGGCCACTGTCCCCGGACCGGCAGCTCAGCAGCCGTCCTACCCCCCATTCTTGTTTCCATCTCTCTATAAAAATGGTGATCATATGAAGAAGAAAAAGCATATTACATAAATTCATGCCAATATATTTGAAAGTCCCCCTGCAAAAGAAAATTGGAATATGAATTCTGAGTTAAAGTGAGACTGACTCTTCTGGCCGGTTTTCAATTCAGTCTGCTTTTGTTTTTTTTGTTTTGTTTTTTTTTTTGCAAGCGAGCATTAACCCCTATTAAAATGAAGGCAAAACCACACTGTTCCATTCCGAAGAAGCATTTGACCACTAAATGAAAGAAGAGCCAGGATCCATGTATAAATTATTCAGAAATTTGGTAAATAAACGTGCAAACTTCTCGCTGAGGCTATCGCGACTGCATTATGCAGTCCAATAAAGAGAATTTAATTTAATGGATTTTCAGCAACATTGTTCAGTGATCAACAAAAGGCATACTGTCCTTTATGAAGAACTGATTTTCCCTAGGCATTCTGAAGAAAGTGGGTCCTCGTTAACCCTAGAATGGCTAGCTAATGTAATTGAAGCGTGACCACCTGGCAGCGAGGTTGCCCGTCAGCTGCCAAGGAAGGCCCGGCCGGGAGGACCAGGTGCTCCGCTCACGCCGTCTGATTGTTACAGTGGAATAAACAGCGTGATTGCACAGTATGGCCGGGGGCGAGAATCCAAGACCGCTGCCAGCCAGAGAGCCTGCTTTCTTCCCTGGTCTTTGACGAGGCGGCCCAAGAGTGCTTCTATTCAGAGCAGGTAACGCTGACAAAGCTCCGATGCTGTCTGCTGCAATTAGGGGAAAAAAATCAGACCGGCCTGAGAACGAAGCAGCAGTGAGCCTCAAGTACCTGTTTCTGCATCACACGAAGCCTCGGTGTTTTTAATACAGGATGTAAAGGAAATCCGAGCAAAGGCACCTAAATGCGGAATGACCACTGTTGCTTAAAGCGTGTTGGCTTTATGGCTGCTCCTTTTGAAGCATAACACCAACTTGACACCCAACGATAAACTTCACTGAGGCCTGGATTCCATGGCAACCCAAATTCTGTGGTTCTTTGGCTATATTTAATAAAACACTGGGCCATGTCTTTGCTCTCTCTGTCTTCCTTTATAAAGCCCTACAAGCATCGATCTTTAACTCACTGAAATAGTCCTTCACTCAATGCTGTTGTTTGTTCCAGTAATTTTTTTTTTATAAAGCGCTGCTCCCCATGTGGAAATATAAAAGAAAATTAGCATTATTTGACTTTAAAAAAATTTAATTAGGAAATAGGCATTACGACCTTTCTAAGGGGTTTTGAATGTGAAATGGTTCATTAAGTTCATGTTAATAGAAAAGTAAAGAGCTCTTCCCCCCAAACAGCAAGGGAAAAAAATCGCTCTCTCTTAAACACATTGATTTATTTCATTTACTGAGCACAGGAACCATGAAATGTTTCATCCCCAGCAGCACATTAAATATGTGCAGAAGTAAAATTACAGCCGAACAGCACCTTGTACTTTGTCCTCGTGGTGTGTACATTTCAATAGGCTGGGAGGAAAAAAACAAACTGTAGAAAGATCCTTTTATGAAATTAAATTACCTGTTTTGTATTGCTCTGAAGCTGTGCATGTGGCTGTTGATTCAGAGGGGCTGTGACTGTTGCCTGGAGCTTTTCTAGTGGGGAATCCCACCCCTGCCCCCAGGGCAGGAGCTACCATTAGGAAACTGAAATGAGAAAAACGTTTCCGGCCTGGTACTGGGTCTGACCGGTGGTAACTAACTGTGAAGATTTACTAGGATTGCTTACAAGGATGAATGTTAGGGGGCACCTGGGTGGTGCAGTCGGCTAAACATCTGCCTTGGGCTCAGGTCATGATCCCAGGGTCCTGGGATCAAGCCCCACATCGTGTGTAGGGCTCCCTGCTCAGTGGAGAGCCTTCTCTTCCCCCTGCCTGTGCGCGCTCTCTCTCTCAAATAAAGAAATAAATAAAATCTTAAAAAAAAAAAAAGGACAATGTCAGGTGTTTCTCAGTATCTTTATTATCAGATGGCAGTCAAGCCACTCAGTTGTAAAATGGGAGAGCGACCTGAGCCAAGTTAGGCCATTACTCCTAGCCTCAGCTTTCACATCTGTGAAAAAGGGATGGCAAATACAATGGTACGTGAAAAGCTGTCAGCGCAGCAGGGTCTGTTTCATAAGTGTACTCTCCTTCCTCCTTCCCACACATCAGGTCTTTTTCAGTGGAAAATGAGCCAGGTCATGCCCTTTTTTCCTAAACGATTTATTTGTCAGGCTCCATTTTACATAAGTATTCTGCAAGGACAAAGTAAATATATTGAATTTAGTTGTTAGACAAAAAGCATATGTATATGTATGTGTGTGTGTATTCCACTCTAGCTTGGAAGTCCATTTTGTTTTGCTCAAACTGCAGAGTTTTACGGGCAGCCCCTCTTGACACTGGCTCAGGATTCTAGAGCTAGAAACCTAGATCTGAATCCTGCTCCCATTTGGACCTCAGCAGTACCCCCTCTCCATGGCTGTTTCCACATCTGTAAGATGAGCTGATGTCAGTCATAGATAGGGAGGTTGGACAGATGCGACAGCACTGAACCATACTGTTAGTGGTAGGGGCTGTCACCCTTCTCACTCCCTCTGAGGACTCAACCTTGAGCATTTACCCTAGAACTTAACTAAAGGCTGTCCCATCAGCAGGGTCACTCCCTTTGTGCCGTGGACCTCCTGTCCTTCTCAGAGTGTATATAAATGCAGAAAATAAAAAAACATAGGATTACAAAGTAAATCAGGTATAGTGAAATACTTTTCCAAATCAATCACATATGTAGTAATATATGGCCATTGTTATGCATGCATTAAAAACTAAGCTCTAGCAGTGGGCATTGTAACTACTGTAATTTTGAAGCAGTGATGAACAAAACCAATATTCTGAGACATTGGCAGCACCATGATGTGATATAAAAATGTCTGTAATTTCCACTGGTGACAAAGTCACAGGTAGTACCACTGTGGTTCATTGTCCATATTCATAATGCAAAGAATTGCTTAATTTCAGTTAGAGGAAAGTGAAAATAAGGATGCAGTCTGTACCATAGAAATCCAAGGTCTCCTTGAATTCTGATCATCACCTGAAAGAGACCCCTGGGATCTGTCCATAGACCTAGATTAAGAACACCCTCCTTTGAGGATTCACAAGAACAATGGAAGCAGACTCCTCCTCACCCTGGCCTCATTTGGATGCTCTGAACTGGGGCAAAAAGCCAGAGTCAGTCACTGCCATGTTCCTTCAGCCAGCCAGCCACCTAAGGTACTGTGGCTGTAGGTTGCAGGCCTGGGACAAAACCTACAGACCAAGACAGACCACAATGCCTGCCCTTCTGGAGCTTCCATTCTAGTGGGGGGAGGCATATAGCAAGCAGAACAAATCATGAAGATGCAGAGCACATTAATGTGTGAGGAATGTGGAGGAGAGGGAAGGGATTGGATCAGGGTGCCTCCCAAGAAAGTGAGGAGGGTTCTGGGGAAAACATTCCAGGCAGAAGACACAGAGAGGTCAGAGGTGATTGATGGCAAGGGCCCAGTAGGGCCTCACCAACTGCCATAAGGACTTAGCTTTTTCTGTGAGATGGGGCCATTGGAGGGACACCATCCCATCATGACCCCTGCTGCTGGGTACAGAGAGGCTAGCAGAGCAAAGAGGGGGCTACAGCCATAATCCAGGGACAAAGAGACAATGACTTGGCTCAGGGGTGGCATGCAGTGGTGACAAGTGGCCAGGTTCTAGACAGATTGGGATTTGCTACCAGATGGGATGTGGCGTGTGAGAGGGAATGGAGTCATGGGTGTCCTAAGTCACCAGGTCTTTGGGACATTCAGGGCTGTTGGTGCTCGCTAGTCTGACTTAATCTCCCCATTTGCAGAGGGTAAGCATCTATTTAATAACAATAACTGGCATTTATCTAACGTTACACTGTACAAATTATATATTACACGTAAATTAACAACTGGATTCTATAATATGCCCACTTTACGGAGGCAACTGGGGTTTCAGGGAGGGTGGAGACCTTGCCAAAGTCCTGCAGGCAGCATTCAGAACCCTGAGCCTCCCATAAGCTGCCCAGGACCTCTCTAGCCTGTGGCAGGGCGCTGCCTGGCTCCTCGCTCCTGCACAGACTTGCAGGCTGGGTCTGGCACGGCTGTCAAGACATGGGTGGGTAACTGCTCCCACCCTTCCAGGGGTCTGGGGCACAGACTCACCTCCTTCCCTTGACCTGACAACCCTAACAAGGCCAGGGCTTTAATCCTTCTACTTGGATGACTCTCCTACCTCCAGTTTTATAATGGCAGAGTCAACAGGGTCAATGGGTTGTAGTCTTTGCAGGCCGTCCCCGTGTTTGCCTCCTTGGGGAGATCGGCCATGCCCTCGGCCGCCATGCTGTTCTGTCTGTACCTCTGTGCCCTGGGCAGGGATGCTTTTCCCCATGACTCCTTTATTGTTGCAACACTTGAGTATACCTTCTCTGTCAGCCACCAGTTCATTTTGCCTTCATGTTAGGAACAGTGTTGGAAGAGGGAATAGGTAAATATCACCTCGGGGCTAGGAAAGATCTATCTTATTAAGTCGTTTGGCATAGTCGGGTGGTATTTACAAACAGACTGAGATCTCTTCAGAAAATTCATGCAAACCCACCCATGAAGGTCTGGAATCGGTTCAGTAGGACATGGAGGCATTGGGGATTTTAGTAGCCCTGAGGTGACTTTGTGGGGTGGTTTCAAGGGTTCGGAAAGCCCTGCATGCTGGAGGCCATCCAGCTCCCTGGCGAGCCCATGACGTGTGGCCTGAGAGGGAAGAAGTACCCACAAGCGGGGCTGTGGCCCAGGCCGACTCGAGGAACTTATGCGGCCTGTGGGCCTTCCAGAGTGATCAGTGACCACATGAAATTTCCACTTTTGTAGGTCAAGAACCAGCAATTTTGTATGATTCAGCCTAATACATAAATCACCCCATTTTCAGACTTCAGCAGCTACAATACAGTATTTCTGGGGCTGTTCACTTACACAGAATTCAGAGCAAGACATCTCCAAAAACTTATACTAATCCTGCCCACAGACTTCAGCTTGATTCTTGTCTGTGTGAGTTCAATCCAAAGCGGTCCCAGGAAAGAGAATGCCATGCAGCCCCTGCCCACTGAGAGGACTGGAGACTCGTCCTTAGCTTCAGGGTCCCTTGTTCCCCTGAGCAAGAGAACAGAGCCACAGAATTTCACCGCACTGGGGCTCTGACAGCCCCTCAACAGCTCCACCATCAGCCCATTTCCTTCTGTGCTAAAAACAGTGCCATGACACATCTTTTCTCCCGCGGAGTTCTGCCTCCCTCTCTGCCTTGGCAAAGGAGAGCATGCTTGGCCCTCTGCCTCAACGGCCTCTAGAGCAGGTGACCCCAATTCCCTACTCTCCCTCAGATATCATTTAGTGAGCTTACATTTGATTAAAAAGTTTATGCATGCGTGGAGCACTGGGTGTTATGCACAATGAATCATGGAACACTACATCAAAAACTAATGATGTAATGTATGGTGATTAACATAACAATAAAAAATTTAAAAAAAGAACAAAGGGTTCTCCAGTTGAAAAAAAAAAAAGCACCTCATAATCAGATTGCTGAAAATAAACCATTTTATATTAAAAAAAAGTTTATGCATTACCGTCCCTTCCCTTTGGTTCTGCATTAGCTGCACTGGTGTATATTTTCCTCCCTGAAAGATGGAGCCATTGAAAGCGGGGGCTGTTGTCCAGCCCCCTTTGTCATCCCTCCCAGTGGTGCCTGCTCAGGCATGGCTGAACACCTGACACTTGGAGGCTTACCTCTGCCTCTCCGTCTTGGAACTCAGTTTTGTATTTTTGCACATCTCATCTCTCCCTCCACCCTCTCCCAGGGCTATCTCCTGCATCCAGGGCTGAGCTGAGCGCCCCAGATGCAGCCTCCAACAGCAGTAAGAGCATCTGTCATCAATGCACAGCACCCTGGCATCAGCGCTCAGGCTGCTTTGCAGGAGCCTCTTGCAAAGAAATGGGGCCACAGCGTCCAGTGCTCCCGGGTATCGGGTGGGTCCCCTTGCACCTCAAGTGTTGGGACAGGTGGAATTCTGGAAGTGTAGATGAAGAACAGATGCCACCTCAGAGCCATCTCTCTGTGATGTTTTATCTAATTTCTGGACACAGGATAAGAACAGCAGAAGAATAACTTGTGGAATTATTTCTTGTGAGTTCACTTGGAATGGCTCTCCCTAGGAGGAATGTAAATATAGTACTCTCACCTCATAAGATGGTATAAGATAAAAGATGACACGCTGCTTCAAAACGAGTGCACCCCATCAAGGAGATGGCCTTCCCCTGCCTCGTCCTCACTTCAGAGCATTGAGCCTAAAACACCTCTGTGTCTTGTGTGGGGATGTCTGCGACTCGCTCTCCGCAACTTCAGGTACAGCTGAAACAGCCCCGCAGAGCTCAGAGGGGCTGAAAGCATCTCCACTTGTGTGTATATGCTTTTACTCTTGCCCATCTACTCTGGCTTTGAACTTTTTCATTTAAAAGCCGGGCCTTGTTGCTGACCATGCAAACCCTCAGTGAGAGGACCTGCCGGCCCTTCTCGTGAGTCCTCAATGAGAGGCCTGTGTACAGGGATAGGAGGGACTTTTGTCGCTGTTTTGGCACTTACCTGTTAGACTTTGACATAGAGGTCCCAGTCCTCTTTTTTTAAGAACACTGTCTTTGTTCTCAAGCAAACATCCAGACCCTGTAACTTCTCAGGTGACCTCGTCTCTGTAGTCCTTTGAGTGCATGATGCCAACTAGATTTACGTGAGAATACATTAATTAGTAATTAGTAAGAGCTTGCTTTAAATGGGCTGAGGGCGTTTGTCCATGAATATTTACAGTTGCCAGACCTCATGTCAGAAATAGTTCGGCCCTGTAAGATAGGTCAAACTGCAGGTGGTGCAGCTTGTCCAGAAATGTATGACGTGTTAAAATTGAATTTGTACTTATTGCTTATATCAAAGGGCTTATTCCTGATTTCACAGACTAACAGCCTCTGGAGGTGGTCTCCCATGCCCAGCCCCATCTTCTCCCAGCCCCCCAACCCCGCACCCTCCAGCTGGGTTTAGGTGTCTCTCCTCGTTCCTTCCACCTGTTTCAAATTTTTCTCTGGAAAGAATGCAGGCTCGTTCTCCCTTGCTTGTGCGCTCTCACTCTCTTTCTCTCCCCTTCCTCTGGCTCAGGACACATTATTAGGTTGAACCTGAAGTTGCCAATGTTGGCCTAATCTTTAACTTCTCAGAGCCTTGCTTTCTTCAGCTTTAAAATGAAAATAGCCAATACCGTCTCCATAGAATTTCCTGAGAATTTTTCCAAATAATCTTGGCACAAGATTGGCACAGAATAGGAGTAATAATTATGTTTGTGAATGGACAGGTAGATGGGTAGACGGATGGACGGGCGGATGGATGGATGGACGGATGGATGGATGGATAGGAATGTCTTTCTTCTTGGCATGAAGTGAAAATGGCCAAATGTATTGTCACTAAATGTGCATGGTGTTTTCTTAAAATACCGGCTCTTTAGCACTAGCAGAATTCACTTAGCAGATGCTGGGGGCACAGCAGCAAGCCAGATGTGGGTCACCAGGCAGCTGGAGCAGAGGTCGTGGCCATGGCCTGCCGGAGAAGCCCTGGCAGAGAGCAGCTGCTTTGCATATGGCAACTCCAGGATGGGCAATTTGTGGAATTCGTGCATTTAACAATGATAATGATCCTCCCTGGCAGAAGCAGGAGGCCAGCTAACAACCACAACAACAAAACACAAAACAAAACACCCAGGGACAAGGCTATTTGGAGAGCGATCAGAGTTTGTTCTTTCAAAATAAACCATTCTCAGTAAATAAAGAATTCTTTGGTTTACCATGTACATGTAACGTGGCAGAGTCGATTTTCACCATGGTGAATTAATCTGCTGTTTCATCTCCTTTAAATCATTAACTCTACATAACTGTTTTCTAATGATATGCAGTGGCCTTTATTTTTAATTCTCTCCTAACCAAGGGAATTTTATAGCATTACTGAGTGATAAAAAGTTCAAGTAGGTGCCTTTAATGTGTCCTTCAAAAAATTCAAAGGTAAAAGCCCTTTAGGTGGCTGATTGCTTACCTTTAATAATAAGATTAGCATTGTCACAAAACTCGTGGGGAACCACTGCTCGGTAACTTTTGACCTCCCCCCAGTTTTTGTCCCATGGTATCTCCTGGCTTGTGACACCAGGCAGCTAATGATAATCACCCACGGAGGGCCCTGGCACTCACTCACGGATAGATTCAATAAGATGGTCACATTCTGGAGTGGCTGGCTGGCTCAGTCATTAAGCGTCTGCCTTCAGCTCAGGTCATGATCCCAGGGTCCTGGGATCGAGCCCCTCATCGGGCTCCCTGCTTGGTGGGAAGCCTGCTTATCCCTCTCCCACTCCCCCTGCTTGTGTTCCCTCTCTTGCTGTGTCTCTCTCTGTCAAATAAATAAATAAAATCTTAAAAAAAAAAAAGTCACATTCTTGGACCGTCCCTGTAGAAAATGATGTAGGCATCTCCTTCTGTAGTGGTCAGATCATCAAGGGGGGAAAATGGCTTGCTCTCATGGTGGCTTCTGACAGTGACCAGTGATCCTGGCCCTTGTGCCACAAGGGCTCCTTTCTCCCGGCCCTTAGAATTCCTCTCACCAAGTGCTTTTTCCAAAAGATATATGATTTCAGTGACCTACATATCATCTGTTACTGGTCACAAGTTAAACCATTTATCTCTCTCACTAAATCTGTACAAGCAACGTTAGTAGATTCTCTGCATTAAAGATAGCCTCCGCTGGAGCTGCACATTCCAGGAACTTCGGCTGCACCCAGAAGGGCACGTGTGCTCTGTAGGTGGCATTATGACCTGGTGACACACTCCTTTTGAGAATCGCAGAAACAAAGATGCTTAAAATTGTTTTGCATGTTTCCATCCCCCATCTCAAGAATATTTTTGGAGGAATCTATTGCCAGTTTGCAAAAATTCTTGCGAATTCAATAAAACACTTAAAAATTATAAAATGTGGTGCATGATTAAGTTTTCTCTGCACCATTCATTAGACCTGTCTGCTCTTTGGTTGTTTTTGTTTTTTTTTTTTTAAGACTTATTTATTTTAGAAAGAGAGAGAGCTCAAGCAGAGGGAAGAGCAGAAGGAAAGAGAGAGAGAGAGAGAGAGAGAAATAGACACCCCACTGAGCTCTGAGCCTCTCACAACCTTGAGATCATGACCTGAGCCGAAATCAAGAGTCAGACGCTTAACCGACTGAGCCACCCAGGCCCCCCAAACATTTTATTTTATTTTTTTAAGTAGGCACCACGCCCAGCATGGGGCTTGAACTCATGACCTTGAGATCAAGAGTCAGAATCTCTACCGACTGAGCCAGCCAGGCACCCCTCAAGACCTGTCTGCTCTTTGAATGTCCTCTACCCTGTCTGGTTTCTCACCCTGTGCCATACTGTTTTTCTCACCCAGAGGCATCCCCAGGGCTGTGTCAGGGGCTTTCTGTGCCAGACCCCCATGCTATGTCATCTCTCCTTTCCCTCAGCCTTTGTGCCTGGCTGCCAGACCCACCTCCCCGCCTCATCAGTCAAGCTTCCCTCTTTGGGGGCCACCACCCCTCCTGCCAGTCACATCTAGACTTCTCTCAGTCCTATTTCTAAGAAGCCCTGTTTTCCGTACGTCTATAGACTGTCTTCTTGGGAACTGCCCCCGCTGCTCCTCACCATCTCCTCCTCCATCATGCTTCCCCTGCCTATACAGACTCTACCCAAGTCTCAGAGCCATGCTGCAGGGAGGACCCACCCCACAAAGCATCCCAACCATTACAAAGGGCCCGGCCTGGTCCCTGCACTCAATACCTGGAGCATTTATAGGCACTACCTAGAAGCCCTGGGAAGCGTGTCCTGCAGGTCAGTCGTGCTGCACCAGTGGTAAGCTGGGGAGAAGACAGGGACCATGAGGTAGACGTCTTTTATGGTCTCCATGAACTCAAAAAATAATTACTCCTGACTGAGGAAGTGTAGACTTTTTTTTTTTTTTTTAACATTATCTCATTCATGCACTCTCCTTGACCCTCAGAGGCCAAGTCGAATACATACCGGGACAGGGGATCCCCAGGGTGTGCTTACGTGATGTCCCATGAAAGCGGTGGGACCCCATCTGATGATCAGCGTGTGGGTATGGGGAAGCCTGGAAGGCAAGAGCAGTACAGAAAGTACCAAGGGAATTTCTAAAGTGACATTTCTAAGGAATAGTCAGAAACATCAGTTCACAAGTGAATCACCCAGGTACTTGATGAGATTCAGAATCTACCGTAGGCGGCCCTCGAGTTTCCATGATTTAAAACCATGACTGTCCTCGTCCCTGGTCTTCCTGTTTCAGTTTTTAGTTGAGAAGAACATTTCCCCTGAGATGTTTCTCCATTGTTGGAGGAAGCAGTTTCAGGCCATGGGACAAGGAGATGCCTTAGCCTTCATCAAGGCCCATGATTCTGGGCCAGATGTCTGGCCACCATGGAGGCTGCCGACCAATCCTCAGCCCCAGTGCCATCCTGCCTTCCCTCCTCTGCTCTGTGATGCCAGGGCTCCCCACCCCACAGTTATCCCTTTCCAACTGCCCTTCAGTTCCACCAACGGGTGCTGCTGTGGTCATGAACAGCACTCGACCTGGCCCCTGGACTCCGCACCCATATGGCATCATTCCCCCTCCCTGGAACATGGCCCTACAGGTAAGCCCTGAACCCCCTTTCCCAGATGAAGAACTGGGGTTCTGAGAGGCAAGCTACTTGCCTAGGGCCATGTGTCCTGAACATAGGGTTGGCTTAGACCATGCTATCTTCCACAACACATGTGTCTCTAGTCCCTCTTTTGCTCAGAGTCATTGCAAAGACGAGTGTACCCTCTTCAGTGATTTTTAATGACACCGAGTAGCACATAATTAAAAAATAAGGATTTGCCAGAAGCTTTATTACCTTTGAAAGATAACAGTTGAAGAATAATCCCTTCTTATTGCCTCTCAGGGTTTGGATTGTGAAGCAAAAGCCAAATGGATCTTGCAGTGAAAAGCTGCATTGTTCTCCGGTGTTGAAGCATGTTGCAACTTCAAAGTACATATTTGATGAAGCTACATTATTTTCTCATTGAAAATGTCCATTTGAACTAATTAATTAATAAAACTTTAGAATTATATACTGATTGTCCTAAGGAAGTGACCAGAAATAAGCAGAGTAAGATCAGTTTTGCTTTAAATGGACTCATTTAAATTTCCCAGTCCCTCCCTGATGCATAAATGAAAGAATTAAATTAATACAGTTTATTACTCTAAATTCTGGCCTCTTACACCAGTAATACAGATAATAATTCAGCTTGGTAGTCACCATTTATTTCAGCTGAGCTATAAAAATTGCCAATTTATTGTGTACTATTCTTGGTTCTGGAGGGAGAGGGAAGGATCTAATTTCTCTATTTTCACCTTCCCTGTCAGCAAATAGCAGTATCTGTGAATTAACTGTGCATGACTAGTGCAAATTCTTAACTAAAATAATATTCCAATTAAACTGAGACAGTATAAGAGAGTAGAAGGGGCCAGGATTTGAAACAAATCAGCCTGGGCTTGAGTTTAAGCCCTGCTCAGTACTAGCTGGGTAGTCTCAGAAGGATCATTTCTGCTCCCTGTAACTGCTTCATCATCTATGGTTTGAGATTTCCAAGAAGACCCCATGGGTTCATGGCTACAAAAGGGAATTTCTAAAGTGACAGTCACATCTAGACTTCTCTGAGTCCTATTTCTAATAAGCCCTGTTTTTAAGAGCAGTGTGCCAACACCAGGCAAGTTGTTCTTGTTTATTTCATAAGGATTGTCTTTTATTCTAAGTGAGGTTTGCCCCACTAGAACTCAGGCTAATTACAATGTAAACTCAGAGCCATAATGTGTTTTAGAATCCCCCACAAAATACTATATACTGTGATGGTTGGGTGTTATATATATTATAGAAGCCAAGACTTTGAAGAGAACTGAGGAACAAGGAAGTTTTGTTTTTGGTTTTTTTTACATCTGAAGGAAGAACAATGGATTTATCATAGGGAGCATGAAGTAAATATCAGCTAGATGGATGGATGGATGGATGTTTGGAAGAGTGGGCGGATGAAAGGAAGGAATGAATGTTAGAAGGGTGGGTAAATGGATGGATGGTTGGAAGAGCGGACGGATGGATGGATGGATGGATGGATGGATGGATGGATGGATGGATGGGTGAGTGGCAGGCATAATAATTCAAAGTAATAAGGAATTGAGGGAAGAGGAACCTGGGCTTTCTGGTATGGATATTCTACTTCATGGGGATCATATCTGCCTTCCTGGTCTGGGGACATGTGATTCAATTCTACTTCACATTTGAATTGTGAAGAACATCTCCAGCTCTCTTTAAATAAAATACAAAGTGGCTCCAAAGGACATTTTCCTCATCTGGACCATGTCTCATGCCATTAATAATATAAAGCTGGTGATTTAATGGAGCTGCTTTTGATCTATCAAGAAAAGACACACCTAATTCAATTTAGTTATTTTTCCAAGAGTAAGTGTCTTAATTTGCAGGAGAATGATTTGATTATAATTTTAAGTAATACTGCAGTTATATTTTTAGTCATGAAGATGATATTGAGTGACTTTATGAGATCTGAATGTGGAAAGTCCCAGAGAATTGTGTGAGTTGGGAATTTGATACTTAACAGCATTCAGGGCTGTTTCTGTTTGTAATGTGACAAATATATTTTAGTCAGAATGAACAGGATTTCTGATAGGGAATTTTGAATATAAAATATAAAGGCAGGCAGTTTTCGTTTAAAGTGTGGAGTAGAATAATCACAGAATATGACATATAAAATCAAGATGTAGACATCCATCATTTTTTATCTGTATGTTTTCTTTTTTAAAGCATGTGTTACTATGAGAGAATTTCTGATTCTGATCTTTGTTCCCACTGGGTCAGCCTTGTTTCTTTATTTCCTTCTGCATTACTCTGAAAAATGGAGAATTTCTAGATACTCAGAGGTACCTACTGAATTGTAGTATAGATGTTGAATCTGTTATCCAAATGTCACACTCAACTGGGATTGAATATTCACTCTGCACCTGATGACATATATTCTCCAAGTACACAAGAAAACACACACACAAAATCTTCCCTCCCACAGTTTACCCTGAGCCAGATTTAGCCGTAGCTCATGGAGAAAATTGCTTTCCTGTAACTGACAACCTGTGGGGTCGTTGGCATGACACTATCCAGTGTCAGGTGAAAGACATGGAAAATACCACAGCAGGTGAATGGGAATATCAGCAGAAGCACAAAGAATGCAGTGGTCACCCCACACTGTCCACCATCAGATACAAGGTGCCAGGCCCTGGGGGGATGAGGACACCAGCATATGGGTGAGCCTGCCAGGGGTGGGAGGTAGTTTTAATTAAGGAATGAGCGACAGACAGAAGGAGGCATCTGCATCGCCAAGTGTGAGGATGTCCTGACCTGGGGTGCCCGTGCTGCGGAAGTCCCACCCCGCAGACAGAGGATTCGAACACCAGCGGGGTTTAAGTGAAAAAGTCACCCTGTCCCTGCCCTAACCCACAAGCGTTTCTCTCACTGACATGTTATAGCTGAAAATATTTACTTGAGACCTAAGCATTGAGATTTATTTAATTGGCAGGAGGAAAAATCTTCCAAGTTTTATTTCTCCTGACATTGTTGGAGAATAGTGTCTGAATTGGAGGGGGCAGGAAAAAAGCTTCCATTTCTTCCTTCAGGCTTCCATAAAAATACCAGGAAGGGGATGGTGCTGGGCCTTCTGTTAGTTGTGGCTACCCCAGGCTTTTCTCTTCAAGGGAGAATTCTGACCTCAAGAGGCAGGGCCATGGCTGAGAGTGGGGGCTCCAAAGTCAGGCTGCTGGGGTTTGAGTCCAGGCCCTGGCATTTACCATCTGAGGGGCCCAGAGCATATTTTGCTGTCTGCACTTCGGCTTCCTTCCCTAATGAAAAGAGTAATAAAAAAACCATACAGGTGGTTGCAAGAATGGGATGGGATTCAACCTATAAAACACCCAGCACAGTGCTCGGCCTGCGGAAGGCACACGATCATTTTAGTTGGCATCACCTTAGCAGAGGTGCCTTGGGCCTGGGGCTAACTTACACTCAGGATGCAGTTTGATTCATATGCCACAGACAAACGCCTCACCCAGAGGGCTGTCAGGACCAAGAGTGCTTTTGTAAAAGGGCATCCTGTGCACGGCATGTTGCCGATTGTGTCTGAGGCCATGCAGCCACCGTGCCTGAATGTCACACCTTACTTTTCCCTGAGATCTCTGCCAATTTCCTTGTGGGCAGTTTCCCTTTCTCCCCAGGAAGTAGGAGTAGCACAGGAATGCACAGCAACCACCTTGCAGGCTCCGGGGCCCAGTGGAAACAGGTGGTCTGTCTACACTACTTTCTTCTACACCCATGCAAAGACATCCCCTGGTCCATGCAAAGCAGCTAGATCGGCATCCGGACAAACAATTTTTAACAGACATGAAATCAGAGTCGTTCCATCAGCCCCTGGGAATTTCTGTGACCAACCTTGAAAGCAAAACAAAAATTTCCCACTACTTTATTTAACTTCCATATACGTTTATGGCTTTTACCTAACACTGACCCCGTTGCTGGAACAGATGTAAGAGGAGTAAAAGGTGCTTTTGGCCGTCCAGCTACACAAAACCCCTTCCGCTTTCATGGAACTAGCATTCTCTATGCTCATCTGACCACTTGGGGTTTGCACGGGGCCCATGTCTGTTGATGGGCCTGGCCATACCTAGGGTTAGGGCGCTTCTGCGGTTCCCTGCATCTATGCATGTCCTGCCTGGGACCGCTCAGTGGGATAGCTCTACTCTTGTGTCCCCTTGGTGTAGCTTCTGCCGAAAGGAACCATTTGCATCACACGCTGTCTTCAATTGCCAGAAATCAGTTGCTTTAATATTGAGTTGCAAACATAGTTTTGCTAGTTCTGATCGTGGAGGAGCTTCGTATCATTAGAATTTCCCCAACTTTCCAGTTAGGTTTCGATCATTTTCTTGCTCTAACTGATAAGTCTGTGGGTGTATTGAGTTTCAAGTGCCGGGTCGGCAGTGACAGTTATCACTCAGGTGTGCTGTGATGATGCCCTATTTTACCCAGTAAAGCAGAGTCTCCATAGGCCAGAGGAGACCACTTGGCACCCTTCATATGAGCTCATTTTCGGTTTCTAGGTCGCTTGCATTTGGTAACCCCCTAACTTTTCTTGGAGTTTCTCCTTGACATCTGATAATTGGTGTTAAGATGGGTATCTTCCTGGAAAACTCAGATGCCGTTAAACCATCGTAATTATTTTTATAGAACTTATAGAAATATTCTTTTGTTTTCAGATGTATTTCTGTTTGTTTTTAAATGTTCAAAAGAAAAAAAAAACAAATACAGCTCAAACTTACAAACATCATAAAAAGGAGTATTTCACCCGAAGTGTTTGCAGAAATGAAAAGTCAAGAAAGTCCGTATAGAGCTTGGTGCACATACTTTGGGCCAGGAAATTTAATTCTCCCATGCCTGAGCCCTTTCCTACTTCATCTGGGCCCAGTGGGTTGTTGATGAGCCACTGTAGAGGATATTTCAAGAGAAGGATAACCAGAATATCTGCCACAGAAGATTTTTTTATCCTTGTTGACTTTGTTCTCTTATTATCTATCATATATCATCATGAATCTGTTTTATTTTTAGAATCAACCTAGATATAAACTAATCTGTTAGGTCACATGGGATGCACTTTCATCTCCAAAGTGAGAGTGCTTGAAGCATAAATATTGGATGATTCAGTTAAAATTACATTGCACTAAATAATACTTGTAATGTATTCATAATAACTTTCCTCTTATGGTCAGTGACGATGAAGTTAGAGCTGAAAAATCCATGTTTACTGCTATTTCAATTGTCTGCCCTTTCTATACCTCATGACAAAGGACATTCCGGACTTCCCAAGCCAGTTCTGCATTTCTGATTGTTTTACATTTAGCTGTGACTTTTACATGGATGTGGAATGCCCACAGAGTGTCAGAGGTAACCAAATGGCTCCAGCTAAGTACCTTTTTTAGCCCTTCGCATGCCGTGTCTTTAGGGTGAATGGGAATCTGTGGAAGAGAAACAGTGCAGGTGACATTGGCTGCCTTCCTCCCAGAAGCCACACTCTTGGCCTAAGCGCAGCAGAGCCGTGGGCTTCTCTACTGTCCATATTGATTCAGCACTTGGTCGTTTTCATCAGCCAAGCAACCTGTACAATCCTTGCTTGCTCACTTGACAGCACATTCTCCAGAGGTTAAATAGGCCCAAGGACTGATTTCCTCATCGCTCATGTCTTTACTGCAGGGAGACTTGGAGTGGCAGTGTTGTGGGGTCCTTTCTCTCTTGGTGATTTACCAAAGGTGAGACGTACTCACAGCACTGGAGGAGACAAACAGGAGTGCTCCTTCACAAGTCAGTCCCCTGAACAGAGCTGACGTGAATAGAGATCCAATCCGTTGCACCCTTGGAGCATCTCAGATCCTGAGAGGGAGACCTTCCATTCCCTGTGCCGGAAGGATGCGGGAATGTGGGAGCAGACCTCCAAAAGTCTGTAATCTAATCGCCTGAAGCAAACCCATCTCTGTCCCATTTCCACTTACTCTTGTCATTTCCTCAGAATTATTCTTAAACCTGGTTATAGGAGTATTTTCTTCTTTCTTAGCAGAAGTAGACTGCTTCCCTTTCCAGGAGTGTATCATTAATGTTTGAAACCTAATCTAATATCTTATACCTCTGTGTGTTTAATTTCCTTTTCCCAAACATCCATTTTATTTGGTTACGTTGTTCAGTAAAGTCATCCTCTTCATCCATTACCAGGCTGTGACATTTACTTTGAATGATTCATTTATTTGGGGTCTTAAACAGTCCTAGAATTTAAATTTGCATTATATTGAAAGACAAACAGAATCTCTGTAAAAAATGATGTATGGCTTTACGCTGTAACTGGCATCTGTTCCTGTCTTGATGATTATGGAATTTCGTCCATTTATTTAGGATTATTGAATGCCAGCCCAGCCTACCTATGGAGTATTCCCCTGGGTGGCAGATACCAGGGAAGATGTTAAGGACAGAGAAGTGCATCCGAGCGGAGGCTCCCCCTTCCAGAAGTGCCCTTCCCAGAGTTCTGTGACATGGCTCCCTCCCCAGCCCCTCCTCAGTCTTCCTTTCCTGCGAATGTACTTCTGCCCGCCCCCCCCCCACCAATTCCACAATGTTTTCATCACCCCCAAAAGAAACCCTTTATCCACTGGTAGTCATTCCTCATTCCCCTTCTCCTCACAGCCTCTGGCAATCACTAATTTCTTTTCTGACTCTGTGGATTTTCTTATTCTGGACATTTATATAAAGGGAGTTATACAATATGTGGCCTTTCACGTCTGCCACCTCCCACTTAGCAGTGTTTGCAAGGGTCATCCATGTTGTAGTACATTCAGTATTTCATTCCTTTTTATGGCTCTCCATTGTGTGGATAGACCACATTTTGTTTATCCGTCAGTTTATGGACATTTTGCGTTGTTTTCACCTTTGTTATTAATATGTTATGTTATGAATATGAATAACGCTGCTGTGAACATTTGTGGACAGGTTTCTGTGTGAACAGACATTTCCAGTTCTCTTGAGGAACTGCCAAGCTATTTTCCTCAGCACCCACACCATTTCACATTTCCATCAGCAAGGTATGAGAATTCCAGTTTCTCCACATCCTCACGAACACTTTCTGTTGTTCATTCTTGTCCTTTTGATTATAACCATCTTAGTGGGTTTAAAGTGGTATCTCAGTGTGGTTTTAATTTCCACTTCCCAATTGGCTAATGATGTTGAGCATCTTTTTATATGTTCGTTGGTCATGTGTCTATATTCTGAATTGGAGAAATGTCTATTCAAATCATTTGCCCATTTTTTCATTGGGTTGTCATTTTATTATTGACTTATGAGTTCTTTATATAATCTGGATATGAGACCCTTATCAGATAAATGATTTGCAAATATTTCCCACAGAATGACTTGTGGGTTGTCCCTTCACTTTTTTGGAGGGGTCCCTTCACTTTCTTGATAAATTTTCCTATTTTTTCCTTTGGTTGCTTGTGCTTTTGGTGTCATATCCGAGACCAGTGAGCACTTTAAAGCTTTATCCTTTGATCACTGTTCAGAACACTGCCCAAGAAATGGAAAATGTGTTATCATCATCCTCTGCATCCTCTCTTCCAAAAACTACTGGTGGTGGGATCAACAGAGGAAATTGGCTCATTAATTTCCTTGTTTTGTAAGTTATTCATAGTTGTCCCTTCTCTGAGCTCAGACACTCTGCAACTGCTAATGCATCTTTTTACTAGATGTAAAGTATATAGATATATTTGAAGCCTTCGAGTCAGGGTAGCATTCCTCAATCCACAGCTGTCCTAAATAATCTCCTTTTTACCAGATTTCTGTGAGCACAGCATCTGTCCTTGTGTGAGGAATGTGCCCACCATCTTGTCTATAACACTTTGTTCTCTGCTTCACCTGGGAGGGCTGCTTCCAACTCGGCCTTGCTCCATTTCCTCTTCCCTCCAAGTCAGGCACATCCCCCAGCCAGACCCCTTCTCTGTCAAGACCATTCTCAGAGGTTATGGTCATTTCAAATCTGCAGGTAGCCTTCTTAACATTTCTACTTGCTCAAAATATATATGTCCTGAAAATAGGCGAAGAACAAGTACAAAGTATTGAGACATTTGTACAAGCCCATGGATTGATCACATAGACCAAGTCAGCGTTGATCTCTTCAAACTCAAGGGCACTCTAGACTCTCCTTAATGGTAGCAGATCTTCTCAGGGTGATCTGGAAACCTAAGTGAGGCCATATTGCTCCCTTGCCTTGGACCATTCAGACCTCCCATGACCTAGCCCCAGCCAGTCTTTCAACTGCACCCCCTCCCTTCTCTTGCTACGCTGAGGTTCCAGTCTCCTTTCACTTCCTGAACCTCCCCAGGGTTTCTTCCAGCTCATGCCTCTCCGCACCTGAAATGCTCTTACCACTGCCTGCCCCCGGCCCTTCTTGGCTAGCCCCTTTCCTGGCCACCCCTTCTGAGACTTCCATACCCTTTTGGTCCCTGCTCTCCTGCCTGGCACTGATGAAAGAACAGTTCCCCTTATTCTGTGCATTTGTCCCTGCTAGAATGGGGGCTTGATCAGGGTAGGGGCAGAGTTTGTCCTGTTTCCCAGTTGCGTGCTCATTGCCAAGCACTGGTGGGCCCTCAGCACATATTTCTTGAATGGATGAATGCTTGAGTGAAAATGGACTTGCTTTCTGAAATTGGCAGATTCACTTGAGATTAAGTGTACTAAGCAGAGTAGGATGCTGTATAGAAACCATGCACACAGGCCCATGTATACATATAGTATGTTGACCTTTCTCTAGTTCAGCCCATTTTGTCATTCTTAGTGTGTGATCATTCTAGCAAAAGTATCTTTGTAGGAAAACATTTTTTCTGAAGCCATACCCTCCTCCCCATGAATGGCATTTGTATCCGAAGTTTTCCACAACTTTCTGAAAATGTTGAGCTCTCATATTTTGGTCTGCTTCTGGAACGAAGGCCTTAAAAATAGCACTGCCTCTTTTCTGCTTTTTCTATGTCTGAGTCAGACGGACCTGTCTATCATTGTTATCTCTAACAACTAAACTTATACCTTTCAAATCTGCCTTTGGCTTAAAGAAGCTCATTCTGTCCTTTGAATAGGTGAGAAAAGAACCCTTTAATTAGCACTCTATTCCATTCTCACCAGAAGGCTTATTTTCATTTTGAAATATTTTATACAGACTAGAAAACCTCGAACATTTACAGAAGTCCTAAAGAACAACAAAACATGCCCCCATCCTGGCCCCCCGTGTGTACTGACCAATATATTTGTGACCGTCCCATGTGCTACCTCTTCTACCACCCCAGAGATAATCTAGGTTATAGTGTCCCTGCATATGTGTGTATTCCTAAAGCAGTATGTTTCACTTTGCCTCTTTTTTTAAAATGTATGTAGTTAGAACTGTGCCATACATGATCTTCAGTGAATTACTTTTTTCATTAGCATTGTTTTAAGTCTCATCCTTTCTAATACACATACCTATAGTTTATTTTCACTGCTGTATAGTATTCTATTGTGTGACTACACCTATCAGTAGAATAGTCGTTTCTCTCTCTCTTTTGACTTTGCTGTTGTCTACAGAATATGATATTCTTACATGTGGAGTTGCTGCCCTTTTCTGGATAATGTCAAATTGCCTTCCCGAGAAGTTAGGCCAATTATCTCCTACCAGTAGGCTCTGAGAGTTCTCTGCCCCACATCCTCTCTGACATTTGGCAACATTAGATTTTTTTTTTTTTTTTTTTTTTTTGGCCAGGCTGGTGTATATAAAATGGTATCTCATTGTGGCACTAATAATCCCTGATTATTAGTGATGTTAAACACCTTAACATCCATTCATAGTTTATGTTCTAGAAATGTTTATGTCTTTTGCCCACTTTTCTAATAGATTATTTGGTTCTTTTATTGATTTGTAGGAGTTCTTTATATATGCTGGACACTTACCCTTTGTCAGTTAGGTGTTGCAGATGACTTCTCCCACTTTGTGCCTTAGAGCTTTACCTTCTTTATGGTATTCTGGTAAACAGTAGTTCTTAATTTGAATATGTCCAGATGTATACCAGTCTTTCCCCCTTATGGTTCATGTTTTTGTTTCTTGTTTAATAAATTATTCCATATCCCAAGGTCATAAAGAGTTTGCCCCATAATTTCTTCTAGAAGTTCTGTATAGCTTATTTTTTTTTAATCTATGCAGAATTGTACTTCAAATGGACAACTCTCTAATTTCTCCTTATAAACTGCCTTTGCAGGGCCCCTGGGTGGCTTAGTCAGTTAAGTGTCTGCCTTCAGCTCGGGTCATGATCCCAGGATCCTGGGATAGAGCCCTGCACCAGGTTCCCTGCTCAGTGGGGTATCTTCTTCTCCCCCTGGCCCTCCCCCCCTCTCATGCTCTCTCTCTCTCTCTCTTTCTCACTCACTCTCCCTCAAATGAATAAATAAAATCTTTAAAAATAAATAAATAAACTGCCTTTGCTTAGAATATATCTAGCACTGTCATAGCTCAGAACAGTGGGCACAAATCCTAGGCAATCATTTATCCATTCAATAATATTGTATAAAGCACATATAAGCTAGGTAGCAAGTAATGTAAGGATGGACCCGACTCATACTCAAGGAGTATGGAGGGCTATGTGATGGCCCCCAGAAAGGTATGTCTAATCCCAGAACCTGTGAACATTAACTTATTTCAATAAGGGTCTTTGCAACTGTAAGTAAGTTAAGGATCTTGAGATGAGAAGATCATTCTGGATTATCCAGGTGGGCCCTAAATCCAATGACAAGTGTCCTGATAAGAGACACACGGAGAAAAGGAGGAGGCAGTGTAACCAAAGAGGCAGGGACAGGAGTGATGCAGTCACTAGAGCCTCTGCAGGGAATGAGGCCCTGCTGACACCTTGATTTTGAACTTCTGGCCTCCCAGAACTGTGAGCGAATAAACTTCTGTTGTTTTAAGGCCCCACAGCTAGTGGTCACTTTCGGCAGCCACGGGAAGCTAATACAAGGATGCTTAGGATGAGACGGTCCTGTGCAGTAACTATAGCAGGGGGTTCTCTTTTCTCCCCCGTCACATCCTCAAGGGATCAAACAAGCAATGGTGGCAAAATTTATGAGTGCCACAATTTATCCGAGGGGCCCGGGGTTGGCCAAAGCCTCCCTCCCAGGCGGTGACGACACTTGGCTTCTCTCCCGCTGCTGTGGGAAGGAGAGTGTGCAGAGTCACAAGAGCCACCAGCTCCGGGCAGGCTTCTGTCAGCGATGAGGGGCTGCAATGAGTTAAGAAAGAAAACCAGGGACAGGTACGGAAACCGCTGCAGAACACACACATACTGACCTCAGGAGGCAGCCTCCTCCAGGGCTGCTTTGTTGGGCTGGGTCTGGTAGCCCACTCCTTGGACACTTAGAGAAGGCCCCGGCAAGAAGAGTTTCAAGGGTTGAAGAAAGATACAGCCTGCAATAGAGACTCTTGCAAACAGTTCTCCCTTTTCCTTAAAAACAAACAAACAAACAGAAGGAGTTATTCCAAGAGAAGAAGTTGAAAGTCCTAAACAGCAGTCAACAAACACCATAGCCCGAATAAGTAGAAAGAAATTGAAATGAAGTAACTGTTATTTTTCTGAATTTATAAAGTCAGCATGGTCTATGGGTGTCAATGCAGCTCAAACCTATGGACTCAAGTTGATTTTCATACCCCTGTATAGTTAAGTCGGTTGATTTATCCTCACCACTAGTTTAGCTCCCAACCTTGCACAAAATCCTGAACTTAATCCCATGTACCCTAGAAATCTAGATAAATTAGCCGGAAGCAGTAAAGGTTGGAAGACCTGGGTTCTGGTCCCAATTGCACCAGCAAGTAACTGTGACTCTGGAAAATCACTTGAATCTTTTGCACTTCCACTTGCTGATCAGTACTGTAAGGGCCATGGTACTCCCCCCGTTCACAGGGGTCTAGCGTAAAGGAGGCTTGCTTGTCCTAAAGCCTGACACGGAGGTTCCCCCTACTTTATCCACTATGTTCTTTCTGGAAGACGAACCCAGAAACCCACATTAAGGGAGGAAGGGGAGCAGGCAGTCCACATCTATGGTGCTTCTCTTGTGCACTAGAACCTGGGTCATTATATGATTCCATCTGATCCTCGGGGCAGCCCCAAGAGCAGATCTCAGTGACCCTGCTTTACACATAAGGCACCCGGGGCTGGGGGCTTTGGAGCAGCTTGCCCTGGCGGGGGGGGGAGAGGAGTGGAATTCAAACCTAGGCCTGTCTTCTCCAAAAGGCAAGCTACTTCCTTTCATGCTGCTGCTACCGTTTCGAAAAATAAAAACAAATACTCATCAGAATAAAGTTGGGGAGTTGGATTTGGATTCTTGGGCTTTTGCAACCCCCTGAATGTGTCTTGAGGGTCTCAGAAAATTCTCTTGGAAGTTTTTGATAAAATGTAAGTAGCAAAGATATATAGCCTCTTTATTCAAGTAGAGAAACGTTGGTAAATGCTAAAATTCTTATGTGAAAACATAAACACAGCAGGTCACTGAAGAAGTTCAAAATATCTAGAAACCAAGAAGGGTTTCTAGTAGTAATTTGAATGCTCTCTGAATTGAGTAATCAAAGGGAAAATTTTCTCTTTAAGAAAGTACTTTACTGTGTGTGGTTTTGAATGAGATAGTAATTCAGAACAAAATTTAAGTTTTACATTTGTTAATGGACTTTTTAAGAGAACAGCAGGGCAATGGCCAGTATCAAAACAGGTATTGAATTTGTGACCAGGTGCCCCTTCAGCCACCTGCCTTCAGCCAGAGGCACTGACCATCCACTGCCTGGCATTATTACAGCATTTGGTTCATGTCTTAACATGTCTTATGCATGAGAAGAACCTTAGAAGCATTTTAATGTCTAACTTATAAATGCCTTTTTTTAATATATAAAACAATCAGCACTGAAGCCCTAAAGAAGTTAGGTAAGAAAATGTCAGGTGATACCGCTCCTAATTGCCCTAGCTAGTAGTTCTAATACATTCCGTTAAATCCCAGAGCTACGTGTTTTAAAGCTACTAAAAGAAATGATTTTTGGCACCCTGAGCTCCTTCTCTGTTTCTAAACACTGCCAGGATCGGGGTGGTGTTTGTTTTCTTTTTGTCATGGTGTTTACATGCCCTGGCGTGGGTCGCGAGGTAAAATGCATTTGGTGATCTCCTGGTCTCCCTGCAGTCCCTAATGGATGTTTGTCTAAATGACAACACCCAGTTTAGCGCTGTTAACGCTCCTGTGACAGCATAGGACCAGCCTGGGGGTGGGGGAGAGTGTGCTACGTGTGACAGTTGGGGGCGTGAATGCAAGATGGGGAATCTTCTATGAGGTAAACACTTCCTCCTCTAGTATCTGGTTCTGGAAGCATCTTTTTGTGCTGTCTCCCATAGTGCCTTGTTTTAGGAGTCAGACCATAAATATTCATTGAGCCAGAGAATCTCAAAACTTGATTATCACCCCCCTGTAACTCTAGTGCTGGACTTGCTCTTAGGGGCCCAGATTTCTCAGGCTTGACAAGGACAAGCTTACGAATTGGCTAGTGTCCTCCCGGATGAGGATGATGGGCTGCTGTCTGAGGTCCGTTTACGTGGTATTATACATGGCATCTCTTTGTAGGGTTGCCTGTGAGCTCGATTAACATAGCAGCCACTCTTCCAGATATGTGGCTTCCAGAGCATATTTAGCAAAATGCATCCGCACTTCTATTTTGTTCACCATTGTCCCGAGCCCTGTATGTGGATGTGTTGGGCGCAATGGGGCCTTTCAGCAAACAGCAGGACCATTCTAGGCAGAGCATGACAGGTCTTTAGAGGGCCGCGCCGGCTCTAACCCGGGCCCTCAAGCAGACTGCGGTCTGAAAGGGGGAGCTATGAATTGTGCGTTGACAGCGGGCCACGGCTGTCCTAAGGCTCAGGTGGTTGTCAGCCATAAGTTTAGCTCAGCTCTTTGAGTAATTTGTCACGCCTCGCTCGGCCCCTGCTGGGCCAGCACGTGCCAGCTTAGTGTCAGAGTGCCTGTTCGCCAGACGGCCACTCAGGCCTAACGTCCTGCTGTTCCCTGGACCAGCGGCTTGCTGGGGCTGTGCACGGAGGGCCGAGCCGCGCGACAGCCAAGTGCTGTGCAGAATAAGCGTGTTCATAATGAGACGTGAATGGCATTAGTGGGTCCCTCTAGAATTGGGCCTGAGAGGACGCCTCTCACTGTGGAAGTTTGGCAGCCTGTTTGTTCATCGGGGTGAGTCACCAGGAGTTCAGCCTGCATTCGAGAAGCCAGTTCAGGGCCCCACCGCCCAGGCCTTCGGCTGTGGTGACCGTCTATGTAACATAATGCACTGTGAATCCATCAGCGGGGCTGCTTTTGACACCCTCAAAGGCATTTTGCTTTTTTAAAGTTGCCTAGAGCAAGCCTAAAGAGAAGTTTGGGAAGCCAGCTGCCTAGTAGCTCTTTCTACGACAAAGGGCGTGCTCTCCGTCCATGCTATCCAGCACAGTAACCCCAGCTCATGCTTGAAATACAGCTAGTGGGACCCAGGAACGGAATTGCTATTTTTTCGGCTTAATTAATTTAAATTTAGATTTAGATAACCACATGCGGCTCACAGCTACGGCGTTGGCCAGCACAGCCCCAGGATGCCTCTGGTCTCATGGTGTAAAAACTCCTTCTCTGACTATAATTAAAGGAGGAGGAAGAGGAAGGGCCTGCATGGGGAAATCTGTGTGCATCCTTTGACAAAAGAAAAGAGAAAAATATTTTCCGATCTTCAGTCACATGCTTACTACCAACAGCTAATTGGAAAAGCATAGTTTTTACCAACTTTTATTTGTGAAGAGGTCATTTTGGAAAGATAGTTTTAAAATCCAGTGAGAAATGCTAGAAATTACTTTTGCTCTTCCAGAGCAGCAAATAATAAACTGATTGATGGTGATCGCGTTCCCTGTGTTCCTGGAGAATTAGCATGATTGTCAAAATGACTAAAACACGTCTTTTAACTTTGGCATTGATAACTAGGAAGGGGAAAATGGGACGTCACACCGACTTCCCCAAGTGTTAATTCATAAAGTCATACGTGCAGTGCCTCCATCCGCTGTCGAATTGTTCTGATGTTATCCTGTTATTGGAAGTGCATGATTCACCTTCTGAGGAAACAGAAGCCATACACAAAAGGGGAAGATTTGCTTTCTGCCCTGTGAAAGGCTGCCACACGCAGGGGTCCTATTAAGACAGCTGGAAAGTTGCTTCAGCGTGTTACGCTTGTAAGTTTTATTGGTGACTGGTTTTTGATTACACATTTGAATGTGTGTGTTCCAGACTGCAGTTTTAATTAAAAGGCAATAGTCTTTTCTTTTTTAAATTGCATTGTGCATTCTCTGCTAGAGTCTCTCACTTATTAGCTCCTATTTTCTCATGCTCTCGCCTATCCTGGCTGGAGGCACTGGGGCCCCTTCAGAGCATATCTTCCTGGCCTTCCCTCTTCCCTGGGACGTGCATTGTCTCACTTTTTTTTTTTTTTTTTTTTTTTAATGTACCACCAATTCCTGCTCCAAGTGTCAATTCATTCTCTAGGAGACTGAGAAGAACGTTCTATCTGCTGACCTGGGAAGGAAAGGTCTGACACTGTCCCACAGTGGAAAGAGATGCCACCACAACCAGTGCCTCTGTTTTCGTTTGTTTGGATCAAGCTTAAGGATCGTTTGCTGTGATTCTGTAACCATTGATGTACATATTTTTCAGGAATACTGGTGTTGGATGTAACCGAAGTCTAAGAGAAACTTAGGTCTCAATATCAGAATCTTACCATTAATTATAACTCATATTTAATTCCCTGGGAGGATGGGTAACAGACTTGTAAGGTACCATCCCGCCCACCACCAACACACGTAAAAGTTGCATAACTGTATTCAAACCACAGTGAACTGTGTCATTGTTATGCATGTCATTCCACACGTGCACTTGCTTCCTTGACCGGTGACCACAGCTACGAAGAGCGAGCTCTGTACCTCGAAGCAATAATTCAGAACCACCGAGAAGTCATGACGTTTGAGGATTTCGCCGCCCAAGTATTTTCTCCCTCGCCCAGCCCCTCCCTCGGCGGAACGGGTGAGTGTCTGCATTATTCTGCCCTCCCGCGCTTAGGACGCACTCGAGCAGCAGATGTACACCTGTTTTTCACAGATAAATGCTTGCAAATTTAAGAAGAGCATTCTCCCTCTGAATCAACTAATGAATATCAAAAGGAATGATGACATTCATTTTAATTTGTTTTGTATCCGAGCTGTTCACTCAGTGCTTTTCTTCAGCTATCCTGTTAACCCCCGAAACTAGCAAGGTTAATGAACTTTTTCTCAGTAATGTGCTCCGGTTCATTCAGGAGTGTGGGTTTCTTGCTGAGCTGGGAATATGTTGCTTAAAAGCAATGCCCGAATCAGTGCTTACTTATCAAAAAAGTCTTCCTCACAGTCGAAGCCGTTGCTACTAATGCTAAATGGGGATTATGCTGCTGAGATACTCGGGTCAGGGATTAATGCAGGAGAAATGGAAGGACAGTGTCCCCTGGTCCATCATTACAGCAGAGCGGCGGGCACGCTTTCTTTCTGGAGTGGTCTGTGTCACATGGACAAGCTGCCGACCAGAGCAGCACCTGGCGTGGAACCTGTTTAGTAACTGGCTTTCAATCATTTTCACTTATTACGCCAATGGAAAATTTCAGAAATTTCCATGAATGTCCTTGTTTTTAGGTTTTACTCTTTTTATATTTCCAATTTGAAAAAAAAAATGGGTACTACCACTTAAACTGATTATATGATTACTGTGGGTTTTTTTTCCCAAAGAATAGAATTACTTGTGAATTTCTGCATGTAATTACAGATTAATTGCCTTTCAGAGAGTAAATGGGATATTTAGTCAATGCATGTTGAAATTCTCAATGAAGGGCTTCCCTCTTCTTCCACCGGTGTAGACACAACTGTTAGCATGCTTAATAGATTTCTAACCTGTGTCAGTTGTCTCTGAACACCGCCTTACTTCTCCGATTCTGACTTGTTAACAAATATCTTACACACAAAGTGAAAAAAATTAAATTCAGTGAAATGAATCACTCACAAATACAATCAGCCATGCATCATTGTTTAACATCGCTGGCTTCGATCCTTGCCTCTCCGAGCTTTGTTGGGAGATAAGAGGGGGAGGCTTGCACTTGCTCAGGGAGCCAGGAGCTGCAGGCAGAAGGCCTGAGAGATAAGCAAGCTGGCCGGGGTGCAGGAACTGTGTGATTTACATAATCACGCCTCTGCTTCCTGGGGAGGCGTCAAGAAACACGGGGATGGCCTCTATTGATCTTTGTTGAACTGGAATACTAAACAACATGAGAAAGCTTATAACTTAAAGCTTTGATTAATGTTTCTTACATTAAAAAAAAAAAGTAGAACAGCTGTGAATTGAATTCTTTTATACACTCTGCCAACATTCTATCTAAAACCAAAAAAAAAAAAAAAAATCGGTTTCAAGGGAAATGAAGATTTCACACCACTCTGGCTTAGAGGTCTAAAATCATTTCTAGTGTGTACATGAAAGAACATGAAGGATCCGTAGCAAAGCTAATTTTTTTAAAGATCTCATTCACCTCTTTCTCATCCTCATGAGGTACTGGGGCTTAATTTTTCTGTGCGAGGGTTTTGTGTTTGTTTTTTTTTTAACTCATGAGAAAGCTTTTTGTTTCTTAAAATTAGAAGAAATTAAATAATAACTAGATATTGACATTCCTTAGCTGTCACATTCTTAAGGTTCCGGATTAAGATGTTCCTGAAACAAATATTGATGAACTTTGTTTCCTGTGCATACTTTAGCATCTGTATAAATTAATTTGATCTTTCCCACAAGTTCACAATTACTTAAATCAACTCAAATGAGCTAGTGTGTTGGTAACATCTTAAGTGAGTCTCCAAAAGTGATTTGGGTTTTCCAAGACCTGCTATTTGGAGGCAGTGACCAACTGGCTTCTTCAGGAGCATCACATCTGCCGAAGTCACTTAGCAGATAAGGGTCTGATAGCTCATGAGGGGGCACTGGAACCGATGCAAAGGGAATGTGAAACCGAAGATGAGGTATCAAGACAAATGCTGGTCTTCCTCTTTCCAAATTCTTATCCGGATGACATTTCACAATGTTCAGGGTTTAGGGCGTTCAATGTCAAGTGATAAAATTTTTGGTACACATATCGCGCCAGTGCATGAATGCGATTTTAAGTCTGAGCATCGTGTTCTCTATCACCACTTTGCATATATGCCCACAACAAAGATTAGGAAGGAACTAGAAAGGAACTTGATGTGGACTGAAATTGGGGAGCCATGCAGTGAGGGCAGAGCATTTCCAGACCATAAGTGGGCACATTTTCAGAAGCACATCCTCCCCTCCTTTCTCTGCCAGTTTTGCTTTTAAGGAATCCCTATCCCGGCCTGTTACCACCTTTACAAAGGAAAACATTTTTTCATTTCTTCAGTGTTAGTCCTATTTTCTTGGGACAAGCACAGTCAAACCCAGATGAGCCAGCTAGCTTAAACTAAGAAACAGAGGTGGACTCTGCTCTTCCAAGCAGCAAGCCAACTGGAAAAATTGACCCTGAGCGGCTTAAGCCCCCACAGTGCACTTAGGACCCAATCAGACCATCTCGGCCAGCAGTGCCATCAAAGCGGGGCCTTGGGCTCCTGCTCACATGCATATGCACAATCCAAGGAATTAGGGGCTCCCAGGTTTTCTTTGTATCCTCGCTGCAAGGGGCTTTGTTGGTAATGCAGAGGGAGAATAACCTGAACCTGGTATTCCTTCCACACTGTATTTGTAGCAGCAAGCAGCCCCCATTTCTAGAGGGAGGACCTATAATATCAGCCTCGGAGTCCTATGCATAAGTAAGAAATGTGCTCATTGGAAGGGGCTCGTGCCCAAAGATGCTGATGTTGGAAAATGCCTTCTCCGCAGGCGCCCCCCTCCCCCCGCCCCAGTGCTGTTACTTGCCACCCAAGGAAGCCATAGAGGGGCACACCGGCCACATACATGAACTTCTCCTCATGATTCACTGTCAGCCACCGATGAGGATATAGCATCTTTGATTGTTAGGCTTATATGTGGGTACTCAGCTTTTTAAAAGGAGATTTAAAAAAATTTTTTTTTCCCAGTCAGAAAATGTTATTTTAAAATACCACCTACCTCATACCTATCCCGTCCACTACCTGTACTGGTAATAATACCCAGTGTATAATAGGTGTTTGAGTTGCCTTTTTCTTAGCCCTGTAGTTTGTGTTCCTTTTGATTCCTTCCCTTTTGGCCAGCAATTTCTAAAAGATAGCCAGTAGTGAAAATATTGGCTGCAATTAACACACACACACACGTGTGTGTGTGTGTGTGTGTTTACATACATGTATATGTTTATGCATGTATATACATACATTTAACACACACGCATGCTGGGGTGAGGGACTCAGCTTGTGTTTTCATGCATGTTTCCAAGGAAGGGGGGCTGACAGAGAGGCCTTCAAAGGGTTAACTGGAATGGGCGCCCTCGACTGCTGGGCGGGGCTGATGTAATCACTGCAGCTCACAGCCAAGTGCATCTGTTCACCATGAGGTCATTCTTCGGCATGCTAATGATTTGGAAAATCAAGTCTAATGTTTGACATTATCGGAAAGGATATAAATAGTATAAATCTTTACTTTTCGGAAGCTGGTCTTATAAACAAGAGGAGAAAAAAAGAAATTTGAGCTTGAACTCGAGATTCCCCCCACCCCGAACTACTTTAAAGGTTGTGTCTGGACCTTAAAACCTTGGAGGAATCCACTTGTGTCTGCTGATAAATGAATCCCCAAATCACTGCTACAGTCACAGCTAGCAATTTGGTAGTGGAGGACCACAGGTATGTCTAATTTAATATCTAATTTTAAGAATTTCCAAGTGCCTTGGTCAGACCCTCATAAAGATTGATTTTTTTCCCCAAAGAATGTCCCAAACCAAATTAAACGAGTTGTTCTCAGTATACGCAAATCAACTGTTTGCTGAACATGCCAACACTGTTTTTGGTTCCCTTCTACTTTAATATTGCTGTGGAGAACCAGCAGAGGGAGCACAAATCTTTGTTTATTTGTGAGCCCTACATAAACAC
The DNA here is from genome assembly GCF_009762305.2 of Zalophus californianus. Classification (NCBI taxonomy): domain Eukaryota; kingdom Metazoa; phylum Chordata; class Mammalia; order Carnivora; family Otariidae; genus Zalophus; species Zalophus californianus. The sequence continues at coordinate 94,570,258 of NC_045602.1, forward strand.
ATTTGATTTCTCCAAGATATGGTCAGAAATACTTCTCCTTCATGATAGGCTAGATGGTAAAGTTTCCAGGATTTAGAACAAGTGGGAGGAAATTCCTCACTAGGCTCCACCAGATTCTGCCACTTTTAATGTAGGTCATATTTGGAGCTTAACCCAGATTAGTCTGAGTCGGTCTTAGGATGCTTCTGCCACCGAGACTCTTGCACAAAACCGTAAGCTTTCATCGATCACGCTCACGATGTGCACGGGTGTCCTCTTGGAAAGGATTATCATGCTTACCTACCTGATAAAAAAGACTCCTGTAATTTTCCCCTACAACAAAATCAAATTAAGTTCATTGAAACTATCAGAAGACTGCCTGGTATCACTGGGTCATTCTGGTGACCCTCATAAGACTGCAGGTGTACTGGTCGCAAAGTGAATCTGGCAGCTCGATGCTACACAAAGCCCTTTTATAACCCACCAGCCTTTTACAAGAGGAGTAAAGCTACACCCCACTTTAATTTGCTGGAGCCCTGAACCATGCACAGTGCTCACGTGTGCCGGGATGTTGTAGGCTTGCCCTTCTGCACGCTGATCCCAACGTGGCCAGTTTGCTGGCAGATAGCAATCAGGTTGATCCCCAGACACTGCACGAGGTGGCCTCTAACTATAACCCCCCAAAGATGACAGATTTTCCCCATTCATTGAGGGTGGTCATGTTACAGATTCATTCCATCTCTCTCTGCTCTCCTTCCTCCATTCCTCCCTCCATGTTAAAGTGTTCTTCATAAGGTTTTAATTGATAGCACTTATATATTCACCCTCCTCATAAATTTGCTGAAACCAGCAAAGAACATCGTAGAATGTTCGAGGAAGCTTCAGGAGATATCAAGCCTCACCCCTTGACATGGATTTTGAGTGGGCTGAAGACCAGGCCATGAAGGGACAACTGAAGACCAGGGGCAAGTTGGCAGTGGGGCCCTCACCCCTTGTGCCACACTCTCTTTTCTTCCCAAAGTGGAGTCAGGTGTGAGTGACATCATCCAAGACTCAGATGGTTACCACCATCCCCTACTTGGTAAGCTGCCACCAGACATTGGCTGTCAGTTACATTGGTCACAGAGTTCCTAGCCAGCCACTTATAAGAGTTTTTCAATGTCCGACACCCCTGTCGCCTCTCTGAGAGGAGAGAAGCAATACTATATCAGTGTTTTTCCTACATAGCCTGTTCAGGAAAGCTTTGCCTTCCTCATTGTTGTTCTTCAAAAAGTCTTCATAAGATAAGAATGAAGTCTGGGAAAGTGATAGTCCTGGAAATGTAAACAGCAGAAACTCAGATTACCGGAACTATTAGTATACGATGCTGTGGTTATTGGTTACTCGGGTAACTGTTTATAACTTCACTGGCCAGCATACCCATGTCGTTGTGCCAGTCTGTGGGGCGGCGTCGTAGTTGTGGCTGCAAAACCCTTCCAGAAGTCCTCTCATTCCCATTGCTAACCAACCACATGGAACGGATGAGGGAAGGGAAGCCCAGAATATACTCTGACTTCATGTAATGAACGCATGCATCAGAGGCTTCCACATGCCCTGGCTACGTCAGGCCCCAAAGGTTCAGGCAGACCATCCCAAGACCTAGAGGGGCTTCTGATATTCTGGGGGTGCTAGGAACACAGCCAGGACCTGGGCCCAGAGCCCATGCACCCACACACTGCTTCCAAACCCTGGAATAAAGGCAGATGCCAGTAGCCATCAGCAAATCTTTAATCCTTTATACGCCATTGCCAGGGTTTGCAAATTTTCCTTCCTCATTAATGCAGCCCAGGCTTGCCTTCTTTTGCTTTTCGTCCTCACATACAGCCACCTCAGTCTCTCAGATTCTACTGTCTTCCTGTCCTCCTTGCTCAACGCCGGCCAGAAACTTCTACCTGGCACAAGCCTCCCCAGCTGCCTTGGAGGCTCCATGCAAGGAGGTGGGATTCCCCTGAGAAGGCTGGGTTCTGCAGCCAGTTAGCTGGAGTCTTCTGTGTTCCAGCATGTGGCCTCAGCCAAGTTACCTGTCACTCTGTGGCTCAGTCTGATTCTGTAAAATGGGTCTAATAAGAACTTTCCTTAAAGGGTGTTCATAAAGATTCAGCAAGTTAATATGTGTAAAGAGATGAGCACAGTGCCTGGCACATAGGGCCCCCTCAGCTGGTGTTTGTGGGGCTGTCATGCCCGTGTTTCTCCTCACTCCATCCCATGCAACCCTCTGCCTCTTCCAGCCCATCTTCCTTCGACCTTCCTCTTAGAACATGTGCCTCCCGATTCTTCCTTTCTCATCCTGGAATACACTGCTGTCTGCCCATTGGCCTGTCTCCTAGAAGGGGAGAGCAGGCCAGGGACCCCTGCTGTGGAAATGCCATTCCAGCGCTCACCCTGTGGGGACAACCCCCTTCATCAGAGCCGTGGCTGCTGACTTTTTATTGATGTTAAAGACCTGGATGAAAGCTCAGAACTCCATTTAGATCATCTAGCAGTTTCCCTTAAATACACATTCTCTTATTTCACTGTCTATTCAAGACCTCAGGGCCACCTCCACTCGACACCCTCGGAACACTTGGCTGTAGCCAAATGAGTGTTGCCACGTGGCCTGCAAACTGAGAACACTCAGTTCTTCCATCCCAGTTAGTCCCTCGAAGAGCCAATCCAAATCTTCCTATCCACATAACCAGCTCAATTCTGACCCCCTTTGCATATGACATATTTTTTTAAGATTTAACTATTTATTTTAGAGGAGGGGGCAGAGGGAGAGGGAAAGAGAATCTCAAGCAGACTCCCTGCTGGGCGTGGAGCCCAACATGGGGCTCGGTCTCACAACCTTGAGATCATGACCTGAGCCAAAATCAAGAGTTGGATGCTTAACTGACTGAGTCGGACGATCAACCGACTGAGCCACCCAGGCCCCCCTAATGACATATTTTTTAAAACTAAAAATGTATTCTTCTTGAAAAGGGGATAAGGCATCCATAGGATTTCTTTAAACCACCCATAATCCCATCAGCCAAGCCCAGTGGTGCTGGCTCCAGCTGCACACTGGACCACCTGCAAATCCCTGCATGACCCTCCACCAGAGAGGTGCATATATTGGTCTGGGGTGTGACCTGGGCATGAGGACTTTCTTTTAAAAAACTCCTGAGGGCATTCTATTATGCAGGCAGGACTGAGAACCACTGTCAAGTCATCTCTGTAATGCTTAAGTCCTCATTTTAGTGCCATTTAACTTGTCATTACTTCTATCTTGGTTTTTCTTAGCCTATGTAAATCGTGTGTGTGTGTGTGTGTGTGTACACGTGCACACACGTGTGTGTTCTATCTATAATGGGCAGTAAATTCTTTAGAGAATAACACATGTAACTTCTTTCTTAAAACATATGCAATAGGAATACAATAGAAATGTGAATAGAAAGATCCAGGCTGTTGCTTGTAGCCAGGCCACAGATGTGTATTGGGCCTGAGGCAGAGGCAGCACGAACTCCTGTGATTGTGTTCAGAGGCCCCCTTCCTTCCCAGTTTCCTAGTGAAAGTGGACCGGAGATAAGGAATATGACCAAAGTCTGGTGTGAGAAAGGCAGGGGAAGCCAGGGCCTGGGTACTCCACAGACCGCATAATGCAGTTTGAATAACTGAAATGTGATGCGGGATACTTCCACAAACAGAATTGTGGGTTTTAAAGAGAATTCTTCATTGCCCTGTTTAGCACCAGATGTTGCTTCATGCTTCTTCGTCCCTTTTTCCCTCTTAAAATGCTTTTATTCCCCTCAGTGTCCACTCAGGGAGGGGGAAGAAAGAGAGGAGACAGACATTTGTTCCAATAGGAAAAGATGGTACTCCCTGTCCCATGGGGCCATCTCTGAGTTGGCCCTGCCCTCCCCCGACCTTGGCACTGTGCTGGGCACCTTAAGGGAACACGAAGGCTCCGAAAGCTTCACTTTCAATGTCTCCCCTACCCTTCTGGAGCTTGCAGTCTTGTTAGGGAAGAGCAGATATTCATGAATCACTAAAACATGGCTACTTATGAGTAAGCCCAGATGAGTTACCTCCAAACCATCACCACATATTAAAAAGATACAGTTCAAAGAAAGAAAGAAAGATACAGTGAGCCAATGGTTTGGGTCAGTTGGGTTGGGATTTCCCTGATATGAGGCTGTGCCATCTGCCTTGTGAGCCTGGAAGAGACGGGAAACTTACCTAATATGTATTAGATACACTGCTAAGTCTCCTGCCAGTCAATTTTCAACTTTCGCACATTGGCTAAGAATTGAGATGTCTGAGAACTGGAAGGCCGTGGACAAGAAGAAGAATATAAGGGACAGTCAATGTGGGAAGAGCACAGAGGAAGAAATGACTCCTTTCAGAGGCCATGTGGGGACCCTCCTGCCCCTGGGGCTGGTACAGAGGTTGGGGGTGTTCACAGATTCCCAGAAAAGGAAGGGACCCAAGATTATTCATTCTAAAGTATTGACATCACATTTAAATTGTTCCTTCGGAAGAACTTGAAGATGCTGCTTTTTCTGTGAAATGCCGTCTTCAGTTTAGTTCTGATTTCTCAGTCCTAATGGTTTTAAATGCAAGTGGCATCTTCCTCCCTGCCTAACTGCTAATTACAGTTCCCGTGACACTTTCGCAGTTGCCAAGAGATGGCTGGCAGGTACCGAGAATTTTTCTCAGAGACAATTTTTGGAAATGACTCTTAATTAATGCTTATTTCAAATAACCTTGAGGATTTGATTCAGAAGAACCTGGAGCTTTCCAACACCCCATGTTCACGTTCCTTGTGAACTCTGGCTGTGACCATCGTGTTCTCCTGGTTCTAACAGGTGGAACAGGTGCAAACACAAGCCGGTAGGGTAGGCTCCTGGAAAACTCCATGGTTTTGCTTGAATTTCTATTTAGCAACAACTAAACCAAAGCAGAGGCCAAATGGAAGCTCTCTTATTAAGCATTTAAGTCTACTGATGGAAAAAAGAAAGAATATTTTATACTATCCTTTTCCGGAAGGCTATGTAATGATGACCAGGAAGTAAACCTCTGCATAGAATAATAAAGAGAAAAGCTAGTTACTTTTCTCCAATTAACCTTCAAAGGCCCTCAAAAGGCCAGGGAGAAAAAAATCCCTAAAAAATAGGAAACATGCCAGTCAACTTTGTTTAAAAATAAAATAACAGATTTACAGCATTGACATGGCCAAAATTCATTTCTCAGCACAGAAGAAACCTCACAGCATCTCTAAAGAGTGTAAAGAAAGAAAGAAAAGGCAAAACCCTATTTTTTGGCCACTTTAGGAATATGAGACAATAAAATCCCAGATGCATAGAGGACACATCCCCCTGCCTGTGTCCCCACACCAGACCCCTCTGGCGTTCCTCCCCCTACCCCCGACCCCCCAGTGCTCAGCCGTTACCTGTGGCAGCGTCCTCGGCCTACACAGTCACCCAGCCTGTCTCTTCTCTCCTGCAAGGTCGTCTGACCTTGAGATTGCCTGAGGGTGAGGAATCTGCTACAGGCCTTCCAGGACTTGCATTGCAGGGTCCTGTTCCCCCTCCCTGATCTCAGGCAAAACCACGGAGTGCAGGTTCTCCTGCCACGGCTGCTGAGATACGTCCGGGCAGACCCTGCAGCTGGTTCACGTCCCAGAGCCCGTTCGTGGTAGTTAGGGAAACCCTGCTCGCTAGCTCTGTCCCCAGGGCTCAGAGAAGCAGCTAGAGAAACAGCCCAACTCTGGTTAACAGCGGAGTCCTCTGTAACATCTGGGCATGCAGCATTCTGAGTCCAGGCTCTCCTGACCAGCGGATGTTGGCGACATCAGGGCAACAGTCAGGGTGACAGTCAGGGCGACAGTCCCAGAGAGAAGGGATGACCACAGAGAAGAAAGGAAGAAGCCAGAAATGGGACTCCTCTGGCCACTATGCTGACTCTGCTCTTTATTCCAATTACCTAAAGCTGGTGACTTGCCAGAGGCCATATTTAGATATTAAAACTCAGTCCAACTCAAGTCCTGGGGACACACACGTACCTTTGGTACAGCCTAAGTAGATGGGAACTGTGGCTTCACTCGTTGGAACATCATCACATAAGCCCCACAAAGGCTGGGGCCTTCAGGCATTCATTCCATAAATATTTACCACACACTAATAGGGAAGGTATAGAAATGGGCAAAACAGCAGTTCTACCCTCCCTGAGGCTTGTCTTTCAGATGGGTGAGAAAGACGCTGGTCTCCTGTCAGGAGCTGTGGGGTGCCCTTTAAAATGGGGGACAGAGAGCGCCTGGAGAGCGGCTGGGTGGGTCAGTGGGTTAAGCGTCTGCCTTCAGCTCAGGTCATGATCTTAGGGTCCTGGGACCTAGCCCTGCATCGGGCTCCCTGCCCAGTGAGGAGTCTGCTTCTCCCTCTCCCTCTGCCCCTACCCCCACTCATGCGCTCACACACACACTCTCTCTCTAATAAAATCTTTGGAAAAAAAGTAAATAAAATGGGGGTTAGGGAAGTCCTCACTGAGAAGGTGACATTTGAAGAGAGGCTTGAAGGAAGTGAGGGAGTGAGCCATTTAAATCTTGGGGGAAAGCACTCCAGGCAGAGGGAAGAGCAAATGCAAAGGCCCTGAGGCTGGTGCTTTTCTGACACATCTGAGGAACAGTGAGGTGCCCAGCGTGATTAGGGTAGAGCAAGCAAGGGGGCGAGGAGGAGGAGGAAGGTCAGAACAGCCTCACAGGCCTAGGGAAAGATCATGAGCTGGGCAGCTCCTGGAGGGTGTTAAGCAGTGGGGTCACATGATATGATTCTTGATTAAGAAGATCACTCTGACTCCTGCGGGGAGGATATTCCAGGGGAGGGACGGGAGGAAGACCAGTTAGATAAGATTTTGTTCCCCATGTATTCCCATCCCCTACTACAGAGCAGGCACAGAATACATGTTGACTAATGAATGCATGCTGTGATCCAAGAGATGTTCCCCCTGAACATTCTCCATGGGGCTGCTAGAGGGCCCCCAGTGCCACAGAATGCAGCCCCTAACTGGGACTGTACAGGTGAGGGGAGCATGGTGACACCCACCTCTTGTTGGGGAAGGTTTGTGTGGTCAGAGGAAGAAGGTGAAAAAGAGATGGGGCAGAACTTTGGCCTGCAGTTGTACATCCCTCACCTGCTTAAGACTCCCCCTCCCCCAACCCCTGGACTCACACCAGAATCCAGTGGTCAGGAACCGTTCCCATGGCCTGGCATGAAGAATCATGGTTGATCACCATCCCGGGTTCACAGAACATTGTTTGAAGACACATAAAAGGACTCGCAATGATCCACAAGAGCTAGGATACTAGAGTTAAGGTCCCTTGGCATTGTTTTGCTCTGAGAAAAATAGTCTCTAGAACAATCGACGAGTAGTAAAGGCTCTTTACCTATGTGTAGAAATCACATTACTGCACACTTTCCCCACAGTCTGCCCTCCACAGAGCAAGATTCATCTCTTTGGCAGTTTGGGAACTGAGGAGGGTTGGTTTTTTCATTATCAGGCGGCTGGTCATGTTGAGACCAGGGCTCAGGTGCTTAGCCAGATGAGACTCGTCGCCCGCCTGGAGAGACCCCCTGCTTCTTGGTGCCTGCTTGTGGTGGGGGGAGCCCTTCTTTTGAGGCAAAGGCAAAGTGCTCCTCCCTAAAGGCAAAAAGGACTATTTTATAGGACTTCTGACCTCTACAGTGTGTCCAGTGGCAAATGCACACCCACTTTGGCACAGATAACTGAGAAATGTAACTGAAAGTTAACCAAAGTCTTGTCTACCTTAGAAGGCAAATGAAGCACCACAGAAAGAATTCACATATAGAAAACATCTTAACTGTGGAAGGAAACTGCTTCTTTCGTGTCTGAAGGCAACAGGGCAGCTTTCATCTGTGAAACAACCAGACAGTCCCATTGCTTCTCTGATGTTTTCTCAGACACCTCAGACAGATACCTGGAACTCGCTGTCTTCCCTCAAGTCACCACAGACGTCACTGCTACGTTTTCCTGCGCAGTTGATTATTAGAGAACATAAAAAGTCGTCCCAAGCGGCGCACAGAATCCTAGTGTGTCCTGCAGAGAATTACACTGTAATCCCACCTCGCCACCCCAGGCCACTTCCGGGTGTTTATAGCACGGATGAACTCAAGTTAGGATAAACCTGAGAGAACCTTGAAGGGAAGAGTAGTGTGTGGTCCAAGGGGCAGCCCCATTTTCTTTGCTCTGAGGACGGTTGAGAGTGTGTGGGGTGACACAGAAGGAGAGCTGTTGCTGGCCTCCGCTAGGAGCCCCTGTCCCCCTGCCTCCCTGGGCGCCCACGGGGGGATCTGATTTTTCCAAAACTTGTAGCCACTTCTGTTGTGTCCCTTTTGGAATCGAAGTAACAGTGGTGCTGCCCAGATCACCTTCTGTTCTTTTTTGACATTTTCTCCAAAACGCATTATTGAGATATAATTCACCTACCATATAGTTCATCCGTTTAAAGTATATAATTTGACGTCTTTAGTATAGTCACAAGATGGTGCAACCATCATCACAGTCTAATTTTAGAACTTTTTAATTCATCCTAAAACAAACGAAAAACATAAACCTGCTAGCAGTCAATCCCCGCTCCCCCCTAACTGCCCGCCCCCAGCCCCAGGCAACCACTAGTCTACTTTCTGTTTCTCCAGATCTGCCTATTCTGGACATTTTGTATAAATGGCATCACACAGTATGTGGTCTTTGGTGACTGGCTTCTTTCACTCAGCATGTCCTCGGGTTCATCTGTGTGGTAGCTTATATTGCCAAATAAATATTCCAGTGTAAGGGTAGGCCACATTCTGGTTGTCCCTTCATCAGTTGATGGACATTTAGGGTATTCCTACTTTTTGGCTATTAGGAATATTGCTGCTATAAACATGTCTGTACTGTTTTGCCATTTTTTGAGCTGTGAATTCAGTCTGGTACAGCGAACAGCCCTGTCACGGCTAAGATGTAAACTAAGATCTTTGTATTCATGCTCTGTGAGATAGCAAGACGGTCTAGAAACCTGTCTCCATGAGGGCCTGACAAGAAAAGTTGAAACCAAGATATTAATCTTAAAGGTATAGTTTAGTTCAGTTTCGCCATAGAGCCATACAAGTACATTATAGTTGTAGAAGGGAAAGAAAAGAATGCCAGAAGACTTCATGAGCATTCCACCTGCTTGCTTAGCCCCCGTACAGATGTGTATGCACGTGCGGGCGCACAAGACCCGAGCACTCTCTGCCTGCCTGCCCGCCTGTTGGTCCAGCTGTCCCAGCTTTCTGATTCAGAACCAAAGTTGATGGGCAAGACCAATGACCAAAAAGAGGAAGTCCAGAGCCAGGGCCAGGGCCAGGACACAGCCACTGCTGCTGGGTTGGAAATACTGGAAGCCATCCTTAGGCCATTTGGAAATGTTAATTAAGCTGGCTAATTCCCACTGGTCTTGAGTTGCCAGTGTTGAGTTGAGCATGTAGGCTTACCCCGTCCACGGCTGCACCTGTTCCCTTCCTCAGAGCCATTCCAAGGGGTCTGAATAGCCCAGACAGCTCTCTGATCTCCCGCTCTGTCCGCCTTCCTGCTGGGAGGATGCTTAGCGTGCGCCTAAAGCTGGAACCACCATCCACTGTTTCTCTCCCTCAGCCATGCCAGCTCACAAAATCATTCCCTTCCCTAATTATCTTGGACAAGTTAATCATTTTCCACACTGACTGTTAAGCAACAAGGACCCAGGGAGAAGTAACCACTTTTCCTGTCTGACCCTGCCCAGTGTCATCCCCGCCACCGGGATGGCAGCCTTTCTTCGGAGATAAGAAGCTCCGTTCAAATCCTTGCTCTTCCACTCTCCCAGTGAGGCCTGCCACAGAACACATGCCACAGAACACATGCCACAGAAAGACCGACCAGTTCTTGAAAAGCCTCCCCGAGGCAGAGCTGTGTGGAACACAGCACATCTCCGATCAAGACTATTGTTTCCTGTGTTTTAGCAAATCCTCGTTGATATCCGGAGTAGCCCAGAAGCTGCACAAGGCCCACGAAGTAGGACATCTTTCTCTAAGAGTGGCTTCTGGATTTTCCACTCAGAGCCCCTGAGTGGCTGCAGTTTAGCCCCTTGGTGTCACCCAACACGGGGAGGGTTCTCTCCAGAGGGGCCCCACTCCGCTGCTCTTAGACGTGAGCGGAGCCTATCCCCAAGTCCCAGCACCACTCACATGTAAGAAAAACTTTGAATGTAATGCACATATTAACTTTCCCACCCAGTGTGGCTCGAGCTCTTTTTCACAATCACCCCACCACGGAGGTCCCCAAGACCTCCGACCAATTTCCTCATTTGTCTCCTCCCCCCGAAACACTCCAGAAATCCTGTGTGTCTCTTTATTTACCATACCTACATTGGGGCTTTCGATGTGTAAAAAATAAGATATTTTTGCCCCCAAGGGGTGATATCACTCTGTAGAATGCATGCCGCTACTCCTCCACCAAAGGGCCCACGGGCAAGAGCTTCATCTGCTTTATTCACGGCTATAACCAAGAGCCTGGAACAGAACCTGGCGCACCTCAGGTGCCCAGTTGATGAAAAGATGAAATAATTATGCTCTGTGTCTCTCCCCCACCCCCCTAAGCATCATGCGCCTCCTGTTCTCTTCCTGTCCCTCATCTCCAAGCCCCGTGTGCTCTCTTCTGGTGCCTTCCAACACTGCCCAGGCTAGTTGGTACCTCACGCTCACCCCCAGGGATGTATCAGGAAGCTGACAGCCTACTCCTCTGTTCCAAGTGTGGGCCCCCGCCCTTTGGTAAGCACTGCCTGTGTGTCAAGGGCAAGTGACATTTGAGCCCCATGGAATAATTAAGGCAGCCCCCAACTGTCTCTGTCTTTGCATCTCCTTAACTCACCCATGGACTGGCAGTTACTGAGGCATTCTGTTTGGTCCAGCACACCACACCAGGCTGCATCTGGGGTTGCACTGGGGAGAGGAGCAAACCAGTCCTCATCAGCAATTACAAACAAGTCCTCCATTGTTAGCTGCGCCATCTGCTTTCTTGGTACGCCCAGCATAACCAGCGCTGAAGGGGCTGCAGGGGAGGGAGGCCAAGGAGCCCCTTCATGAAGAGACCCTTTGCTCACACTGGAGAGGGTAGGCAGCATGGTGCCCTGAAAAACTGGGCCTCCCCAACTCAAGGAAGACAGACCCGCGGAGAGATGCTGTATGTCTGCCATTTTCCATGAGAAGAAATGGGGTGCTATAGCACAGTGCATTGGAAGAAAACAGGAAATCTAGATCATCGCATTATCCAGGATCCATGGAAAACATCCTAGTCTGTTACCAGCAATCAACACAGTCGCAAGAACTTCCTGTGGTCTGGAGCACTATCCACGTATAGAGAAGGAGCAGGTGACAGTGGTTGGAAATCAAGTAAGACTGATCATCCACGATCAGTTATTTATCCTGAAATTCCTAACCCCAAGTAATTCTGCGGGGGAATGAATTTTCACTAGATCATGGAAGTGCACATTTCTTCTGGAGAGCCCCACTTGAGACTATGTCAGCGGTCCTTCTGACAGCCTTCTGAACCACCATCTCAGAAACTGGCCCTGCTCACTATGCCAACCTTGGCAGGCAGGGTCAGCAGACAATCCAAGTTTACAACTGTGGCCGTGCAGACAACAGTCCGTGTCACTGATGAATGTCCTTTGTCCAGATTTGATGGTGGTCTAGTGACACTGAATTCAGGAGCGCTGTGGGGATTGGGGTGAGGAGCTACGACGCCTGGTGCAGAATGAGGCTGAGGACTTGCTAAGGGAAACGCACCTAGGAAATAGACTGTCTGTGGGAGGGGTGGGGGGAATCAAGAAAACCTGTCACCAAGTCCGTAAAACTCAGATCCCCTCTCGGGGTCAGCGTGTCTGCGGAGATCCTCCTGCTCTAGGAGGGAGGGTGAGCTTGCCGTCTGATTTCACCACTGCAGGGTCCCCCTCCTGGCCGCCCTCTACACCACAGGCTGCGTGCCTCCTCCCTGGGGACTGTCACACCACAGGTGACACTAGTACTAAATTAACACAGTGTGTACACCTCAGAAACCTGTGAAATGAAATGAAGAAGCGCGCAAACTTGCACACTTAGAGCCTGGCAAGTATTTTTTCAGGTCACCCATTGAATTCTGAATGCTCATCTTGAACATTCTTAATCTTTGATGTATTTTAGACCAAATCAGTCAGCAAATATGGGGCAACAGGAGAGGGGTCTGGTGGTCGGTGCCGCCCTGTGCCTGTAGAGCTCCCAGCAGCTTCTACACAACACATCCTAGAAACACTATTGTCTCTCTCATTTCACGTCTGTAAATGTGATGGCAGCTAGAATTCTGTCCTGCCAAGTAGAATTTTAAGTGAATTTTCAGTTCGTAATGATCTCTAAAGCTGTGACAACACCCAGGCAGTGGAGGAATAAATGTATTATTAGCACTGTGTTCATTATCAGGTTGGGCTGTGGGTGTGCTGGGCTTGTATTCATTTAATTTCATGTTCTTTCCTTTCAGATTAAAATATGTAAAGGTCTCATTGCGATGTTTGAGCAAGGTAAGACTGATGCTTGGGGTTTGCCCAGCCACCCTGCTCTTGGGGAGGGGTCCGTGAATTCACTAACCCACCTCCATCCAGGGCTAACACCGTGCTGAAATGTCCCCTCAAGTGCCTGCAGACTCCAACCTTCCCTCCCGAGGGGCCCTGCCCACACTCCTGCCCCTGCATGTCTGTGCTGCCCGGGGAAACCCAGCCTCGCCTTTCTTCTGCCCGTGCACTCCGGGCGGAATCCGACACCAACACCTGCCATCCCGGAAAATGTCTTTGTCGCCCGCCCTTTTGTGTGCAGGGCCATGGGGAGCCAGTGGACCCGGGGCCGCCCCCTTTTTTGTTGCCCAAGCCAGGAGGAGCAGGATCTTGAGATGGGCTGATAAGATGTGGCACGTGCTGGGCCGGCCTTTGACCGCTCGCCTTAATGGGCGCCTGCTCCAAGGCCTCCGTGCAGCGAGAGCAGGTTGTCTGGGGGGCTGCTGAATGGAACAGCTGGGGGAGGAAGAGCAGACAAAAGCTGGGGGAGCACAGAGGGTGAAGAACCCGGGGATGAGCTGCAGTTTAGGACCCAGAGGGCAGGCTGGCTGCAGCAGGTGTGACCTCCATGGGCCTCCCCTTTCCGCCATGGCTCTGAAGTCCAGACCCGTCCCCGAGCCGCCTTGTGGCCGTGTGGGCTGGGGGTGGCCCTGGCTGCACCGACTCATGGGCTCACAGGTGGAAGGAAGACCAGATGGTGATGATGTTCACAGTCATAATGTGGGAGGACACCAGCGAGCTGTCATTTATTAACCGTGTCACCACAGAGGAAGGCGTGGTACAGATGCCCGTCACGGTCTCAGGAACTGTGCATAGGGTGGAATGTTGGCATCTAGACTTTCGGGTTCATCCACCACGTCACCTCCTCCACCTGCAGGGCAGACGAGCAGCCACTGCCACAGCAAGCTGACCCGGCGGCCCAGCTACCCTCTCTTCCCTCGGCCACGGCTCTGGCCCAGTCCCAGAACTGTTCCACACTGGGCCCACTCCCTTGAGCCCCCGGAGGCAACAAGCCCCACCAGCCCGGGTGCTCGTGGTGGATGGAGTGGAGCGGGGCTGTACAGTCCTCTCCAGAGCGGGGGCCTCCTGCAGAAGTCTTCATTGGCCAGGACCCTGTATCCAGGCGTCCCTTCCCGCTCCCGCTACAGAGCAGCCAAGTGGGGCTCGAGTGCCCTTTGAATAGACCCCCAGCTTCCAGCAGGAGGAAAAGCCTGAATGAGTGGAGCGGCTGCGGGGCAGCTTGCGAGTGGATTTCTCTCCTTTGTGGCCCACCGGCTCATTCCCCAGCTGCTGCCTCCCCATCAATCACGGGGTGCAGCGGGCATGGCAGGAGCCCCACAGGCTGGGGCTATGCCAGCGGGAAGTGGGGGACTGGAGGAATGCAGGGGGCACGGCTGTGCAGGCTCTGGCTGGGGAGGGGCAGCCTTCCCTTTGCCCCGAGCAGTTGGGGCCACGTCTTTCGATGCACAGGGGCCGCTTTGCTGCAGAGCTTCCTGCAGCTCCTCAAGGTCGGCCACCTGGCCGCCTGCCGTCCCTCCGTCCGCCTGCCATCCTGTCCCGCTGCTGGAATGCAGCATGCACCCCTCCTCCCCCTCCTTGCCCTCCCCGGCTGGGGGCATTTAATATTTCCTTCTAATCCAGAATTACTCTTGCACTTAATATCATATCTTTGAACATCATTTTTTCTCTTTTATTCACGTGCTTTTTATTTTTTATTTTTTCCTTCCCTCTCTCCCAATCAGGCTGATTACAATACTGGGTAGAGTGGTTCCTAGTGAGGAATATGAAATCTTAGTTTGAAGCGAAGGTATTTCAAAATGGAACCTTATCTAGGATTGAATCAGGTTTATTCACCCCCATGTCCAGCTCCGAGGGGACAGAGAGAGACCTTTTGCCAATGCCGTCTCTGTCACAGAGGTCAGTATGATTGTGCTGCCTTTGTCAAAAGCAGCCTGTTTTTAAAGATGAGAACTGCAGGAGAGAGCCCCGGGACATTTCCTCTCTCTGCCCGGCCTACGGGCACCAGCAGGCAGGAGACGGTAGAGCCCCCGCGGTGGGCACCTTAAGGTGCTGGAATTGGGAATGCACTGGGGAAGGCTGTCTCCTCAGGTCCAAGCATGTTTGTGAGTATTGATTTCAGAGGCTCTTCCTAGAAACAATAAGGTAAGATCAGAAAATGAGAAAAGATGTTGTCAGTGAATAAGACAACTTACATAAATTAATTTCAAATGCCAATAATAATAAAAATTTCAAAGGCCAAACCCCTGGAAGTTCCGTGAAGCATTCTGGGAGGAGGATAGAAAGCCTGCTTCTGAGGTTTGATCGGATCTGGTCCGGAAGCTTGGGGTATAACACAGCCGGCTTAAAAATAGCTTATGGGGGAAGAGGGGTGATGAAACAAGCCTCTCCCTCGCAGCAGGGCCCCCGGGGGAGACCAGACTCTAGCAGCAATAGGGGCTGGGTATTGCAGCAGGCATTCCTGGATTCCTCTGAGCACCCTCGCAAGGGCCCTGGGGAGGGGGAGAGGGGCAGACACGCACGCTTTGATTTTACTCCTTTTCCCTCCAGCACTGAATGGTGCTATGCTCATCTGGACTCATTCGGGCAAGCAATTTAGTCCTGACCTCTCTCTCAGACCTTTGGGGAATAATCCAGTTGTAACTCATTCGGTGAAATATTATATGTAAATAAGTGTAAATAATAACACTGACAGGGATCCCCAAAGCTGTCCATCAAGTTTTCCTGGCTTTTCTTCCCTTTGCTGCAATCAGAGGCCTTTTCTCTTCATTCTTTACTTGTGGAATGGACGGTGAGGCCAGCTGAATTTCAAAAAGATTCATAGCTTGTTTCTGCTGCAGGACAGTCCAGAGCAAAGACCCGGAGGAAAGACATTCACGTGTTGATTCATTCGGCAAACATCTCTGCCCCGGTGACAAAGGGAGGTCGTCAAAGCCTTTCTGGGGATGTGGTGGTGCCATGTCTCCTGAGGGCCGCAAGTCCTTCTTGGATCTGTGCCCACGGGGGCCTTCCCTGGTGCCCTGACTTGGCCTTTCTCTGCTTCCTTTGCAGGGCCCTGGCCGCCAACCTGAGTGCCTACCTCATGGCACCTCTTGACAAGGAGGAGATGAATGAGACTCCCCCTTCCCCCACCCCGAACCCTCAAACACAGAGACTTCAGTGATGACTGCTCTGCTGGCCCTCAACACATCTCCCCATTAACAGACTTCCGAAGTTCAAGGTGAACCCCACCAAAATGTCGCTGGTTGGACTTTCTCACTGGGCCGTGTCGTCTTGCCCTAGAACCTCACGAAACGTGAGCTTCCAAAGAAGAAGAGGGGAGGGTCACCACCACCCAGAGACAGACGCACTCTCATGGGCATTGACAGGGCTGCTCTCCGCAGGGATGGCAGGAGAAGATTCTGGGCTTTCGGGAAGGGGTGGAGGGCAACTGGTTTCTGTACTCTGAGTTGTTTATAAACCCAAGCAAGATTCACAGAATGGCCGGCAAAACAGCTGCTAAACTGAGGAATTTTCTCTACATTGATTTCCCTAGTTCTTATGTTAGATTTTATGGTTTACTCCAAAATTTCATCATCATGAAAACTGGCTTTCCCTAGGGTCTTTTGCCCAGGAGAAATTTTATCTGAGTTGCTGAGTGTTTTCCTCCTGGTGCCTGATGCCCACTAACAGGGGAGAGGTTTTCCTGACCATCCTGGAGGCCCTCAGATGACTCTAGAAACAGGGTCCTGTCCCTGTGAAAGCTCCTGTAGGTCAGGAGGCTTCCAGGGCCCAGCTCAGCACAGCGCCATGTCAACACGCAAGGCGCACACCAGCGCAGGTGCTAGACTGAGACAGGCCCCCCTTGATGTCCATCTGCCTCCAGAAGCTTCGCCCTGCAGTTGTGCTCTCCTGCCTGCTGCTGGGGGAGGGCCCCGGCACAAATGGGGGCTTTCTACCCATTTGGCTCTAAGGAAGGCATGTTGAGCCTGTTTAAAAAAAAAGAAGAAGAAGAAATGAAAATCCCTACCTTCCATCTGTGCTTGGCCAGCATCCTTGCTGGGGGTCTGAGGGTGTCAGCGACAGAAAAATCAGTTAGGAAGACCTGTCTGGCCCTCTGCCTCTCACCTAGGCCTGCAGCCTGTCTCCAGAGTAAGCCCGTGACTCAGAAGGGGTGGGGTGGGCAGCACATAGAACACAGCCGCTAAGGACCCGAGAAAGATCGACCCCTGCAGGGGTGCTTCCCCGCCTCCCGTGACTCTCTGCCTCTCTGCTCTGTGCCCACTTGGGTGTTCCCCACCCCCACCCCAGCGGCGGCTTTGGTCCCCTTCCTGGCGAGTCTCCTGAACCCCTTCAGTCCATCAGAGTGGCCGTTTTCACTGACCAGTCAGTTCTTTCCATCCGCTGTTGCATTGGTTTGGCTAGTACCTGACCCTTGCAGGAGAAACAAGCAGACCCAGGAGCCAGGCTTGCTTCTGGGACAAGTGACAAAGGATCAAGAAATTCCTATGGGAAGGATAGACCTTCTCAGTCTAGAGAGAATTTGTTTTTCGGCTTTAGAGAGGACTGCAGGTAGGGCATGAGGCCCAGGCTCACAGACAGAGCAACTTGGGGGTTACCCGAACCTGAGAGAAATAGAAGTAAGCCTTAGTCACTTTGGGCTGTTCTGTAAATGGGCCCAGTTGGTTTGCTCACTGGGGGCTTAATGGCATTAACGGGTGACTGGAAGTCACAGCATTTTCTGTTGTGTCGGCAAATGCCACAATTCTTATCTTCCCCACCCCTGCTCCAGCCGCCCACCCCCACCTTTTTAATAATTTGGACTTTCTGGTAGGCACGGTTTGTCCACTATCGCTCAGACTGCAGACTCGTGTTGAGCGGCTCCACTGGATATTTACAAAGTGCCCAGACCTCATTCCTGCAGGGGAGAGCGTCACCTGTCCCTGGGCTCCAGAGTCCAGACAGACTCTGACAGCCAGTAGCTTCGGGGAGGACATTTCATTTCCAGGCTCTAGAAATCCCCTGTGGCAGAATTCTTGGATTGAGCTGAAGTGTCAGGACTTGGAAGTCACATTGAACTCCCCTGGACTTGTGCTCCACGAACCAGTCCTCCTAACCTACAAGTGGGAAACTCAGTTGTAGGCAGCATATACCTAGACCTTTCCTGTCATCCCTCACTGATTTTAACTTCCCTATGACCCCAGACTCCAGCCAGCGGTTTGGGGACTGGAGCTGCTCCTGAGCCCACTGTTGTCAGCGGCAGCATCGGGGTGGAATAGGGAGCAGGGAATCTAGCAACCAGGTTTGCTTACGATCACATGGACCTGAATCACTTTTGTTATTTGGGGTGGAAAATTGAAATGATCAAATTCTTTTTTTTTTTTTCACTTAGAAAAGCAAATATTGTGCTTTTTGAAATAAATGCCTTCCCAGCAAAATTATGGAGGTTCACTCATCCGGCAGGGACCCACCTGAGTCACAGTGCTGACTCGTCGCATTAGTAGGTCAGCCATCTGTACTCGAAAGTGGCCCTAATTGGCCCAAAATGGGTAAGATTCGCCAGCTCCCAGGCAGGGCCAGGCCCATCCCCCCACTTCTCTGCACACTGATCTTTGCACACTGATTTCCGTCCGAAGCAAAGCTGATGTTCCATAGTCTCACTGAGAAGGTGTTTTTTGTACTTTAAAAAACAACAAAATGATGACTTCTTAAAAATGGTAAAATCTGAAGTAGACAGCAGTGAGGAAATTTTGCTTGGGTGACTGTCACAGTGTCTTCATGCCATGAAGGCTGCAGTTTGCTACGAGCCACAGGAAGGGAGGGGAGTCAAGCCTGGCCTTCACAAAAGGGACTGACCGACGGGATCCTCAGCCTTACAAACGAGATCATGCAGATCCGCAGACCATGCAAATCACGTCTTCCTGACCTTCCTCCCCGTGTGGCCGTCTGCGCTTCCCTTCCTGGTTCATCTGTATCATCTGGAGGCTTGAGGGATCCTTTACAACGTACTGTGACGTCACATGTAACTGTGTGTCGCGTCTGTAGCTACTGGAAAGAAATTCAACATGAAACAACCACTGTTTTAGCTGCACTCAGTACCTGTGTATGATACACACACGAAGAGAATGTTTTCTTATGGTTTCAGGTCGACAACATTTAGTTCATGTAAATAAGAAAAAGAAACTGATAAATATGGGAAATTAAGTTATAGGATGTCATTTGATTTTTGTTTTGCTCTCTCTTATTTAATTTGCCTAATGCCCCACATCTGGGTTTATGCCTACTCGGGGTAGAGTCCACCTTTGCAGGCGCGTGCGTGCCACACCTGGAAAAGCACACAGCTCCGCTGATGACCGCCGCTCGACTCTCCAGTTTACCCTCTTTTTCTCTTTAATTCTGATTTGCTGTGATGAATTTAATAAGGTAGAAACACGGCACTTAAGGGCCGTATGTTTCTTTTGTTTTCTTTATAGTTTCTAGGAAAATAAAGTTTATCCTGGCATCTCACAAAAGATGGCTTGCTTTTTTTTTTCAGTTACTCAAGAGCCTCTTTTTTTTTTTTTTTTAACCAAAGCCTAATTATGTATCCCAAAATGGTAGCCAGTACCAGTCCAGGGAAGTTTACAAATGTATTTATGTAAAGTCAGTCAGGAGTCCCTGGTTCTGATGGTCAAGAGGCTGACTTTGAGGGTTTGTCTTTTTGAGTAAGTGGTAGATAAAATGTAATGCCAGCCTCCTGCTGGTGTGGTCGAGGCCCCGTTGATGGCCCTGCCTCAGGGCTCCAACCATCACATTCCGAAGGCCTGGCCAGGTGGTCTCCACCAGCGTCCTGGGCTAGTCCCATGCTCTGGATGCCGGGGAACTTTCGACATGTTGGACAGTCGAGCTGTCTAAAAATCATCCATTGGTCCATTTCACAAATAGCTGTTGAGTCCCTATTACTTACAAGACATTTCGGTGAACTCACAAAGAGTCCAGGTGCCTTTCCGGGAGCCAGGAAGAACCTGAACCGTTGTGGTTTTTAAAGCTTTGGACTGGTAGCAAGTACTTTTACCACTTGGTTCCTCACAGAACATAGCTTGATGCTCTAAAGAGCTTTGTTTCCTAGAAGCAGTGGTTCCCAGCCTTGTTGTGCCTCAGAATCATTCAGGAAGCTTCAGAGGTGCTTCCATCGGACCCACCATGTCTGGATAGAACCTCAGCACCTAATTTTTAAAGTCCCCCTCTGCCCCCTCGAGGATCCCGACCTGCAGACAGATTTGGATTGAGTCGCTGCTGGAACCGACCCCATTGTGATGCTCTGGGCAGCCCTCACTCCTCATGCGGCACAGGTACCCTGGGGTGCAGGGAACAAGAGCGAAGAATCCCTGAGGCACTAACTGCTCGGTATAGTGTCCTGCCCATCCTAATGATTCCACTTTGTAGATGGCCCCGCTCCCTCCAGGATAATTTATGGATTCTCTTCAGATCTGGAAATAGTTATTTGAATTTCACAGGATATTGTTATGGAAGTCTCACAAAGCAGTTTATTGTCTTATTTATAACAAAAAGATGGGGGAGGGTGTCCTAGTCATCAGACTTCCAGTCATTCTCAAAAAATGCTCATCAAATCTTAGGCCAAATCATGCAAGACTTTCAGCAGAATTCCAAAAAGAATCCAACTTCCACTGGTTCCAAAAGGACCATTGCTACAAGTTGTGTTCTCGAAATTTCTTGGCTTTTGCCAGGTGCCAGGTTTTAAAGAAAGAACACCTTTAAGGTACACCCTGGCCATAATAAAATACTCTTGTTACTGGAAAAATACCAGAGTGTTTTACGTTTGCTGCAGTACAGAGCATCTCTCAGCAATAAGACTCAGACGTTTATATTTGTTCACATCTGTACGCATTTGAGCTAGCGTTACAGTCTTGTGTATGTGTATAAACTAAATTGAGGCCCCTTTGATTTATTAAACAGTTTATGTCAAGAGGAACTATTATCAATTTACTCTTCTGTAAATGGAAATGGTTTTAATTGCATTTCATTTTTCAAATCATAAAGCTAAGGTCAGGGAGATGGAACACACTGCAAACATCATCCCCATGTATCTGGTCTACCCAGGACTATCGGCTATACTGTCCACACTCCCACCACCTCCAGCAGCTGCTGAAATCGAGGCCCAAAGATGGCTACCTGGGGCTCACACAGCTAGAAAGTGGAGCTCCAAGAAGGAGCTAGGTTTCCTGGCCCCGTTTTTTGACCGCAACTCCGACCAGCAGCAGTCACAGATGTTCATCAGTGCACAGACTGTTAGTAGTTTCCATGTTCCTTCTGGCCCCTGTGAAGGTTTCCCTGGGGCCAAGTCAGAAGCCACCCTGACCTTTCTCTCACTTGGACCAGGCACAACAGGGACCAGCGTTTTCTAGCATCAGGGAATTTGTTTTACTGGGATACTCTCCCAAAGGGCAAAGAAGATAATACTGTTATTGACCTTCCTCTATTACTCTGGAAAACTTTGGATAATACATTGCTGGAAAGAAAAATGGCTCGTGTCTTCAGATCTGAAAAACAGACTATGGCAAAGAACCAGGAGCAAGAACAGGTCATACAGGGTGATACATGCCACACTGTAGAAGGCCCCCTGCACTCTGCACACACAGATCCTAAGCATGATGGAGCTCTTGCCACAGTTTGGCCACAATATTCTGTTTGTTGTTTCCTGAGAAAAGGTTTATGTTTCAAGAGTTAAGACGGTGAAGACACATCAGTGTCCTTGCATGCCCCAAAGACCACCCTTGAGTGGAACAAAAAGAGACTGGCTCCTAAAACTGAGGCCAGAGTCTCTTTGCCTGTTTCCTACTGTAGCTTAAACCACAACCTCACCCCCAGACAACCTAACAAGCCCAGTTGACAGCGCCAGGAATCAGGGGCATTTTAAACAAGAGCACCATCCTCTCTGTCCCAAATAGGCTCTCAGATGTGCCCTCCAAAACTAGCAGATGACAGCAACCAAAACAGCAGGAACTCTGAAATGATGCTCTTTCTGGGTAATATAAAAGAATTTTCTAGAATTGGAGATTGCTTCTTTTTATTGTTATCATTTTAAATTAAAAGTGCTTTGAATACCCAAGTCTCTGCCATCCTAAATGAAATTAGATAAGATGAAGGGGGTGAGAATTTATAACAGGCTCTCATGTTTAGAAATATTTGTCTGGAAGATTCTGCCTCTTACAGAACAAATGAGAAATCAGGGAGTCCCAGTTAGCACCCTCCCTTTTGTACCATGTCTGACAAGAAAAACACCAACTGGATTTTTTTTTACATTCACACCAAGATATTCCCAAGATACTCACACCTCATATATCAGAGGACATTGTGTCTGTAATCAAAATTTCTATTTAAAACATTATTTGGGGAAATAAAGATTAAATGACTAAATTCTCTCTGGGACAAGAGTTCCCTTCCCTATGTGTCCAGGTATAATTTTTAATCTTCCACTTCTATGTACCACCTGTCCCTCTAGCAAAATGTTGAGCTTGACAGAGAATATTCTACATAAAGAGGTCACACTTGTCAGCTTCCACCTTGACGTGGGGTCCTGGGGGTCTGAAAATTAGAGTGTGCCTCTCACCGAGGGTGTGAAGTGGGAAGGGGCTTACTATTATAGCTCCTGAAAGGATCTTTTTGACTTCAGAAAATAGCCTGGCGAAGAAAAGCTTTTTTTCCCATGAATACTCAGGGACTGCATTATGCTCCTGAGATGGCGGAGGTGAGTACTTTGGATCAATATTCCCTAAGAAATGGCCGCTGGACTAAGTGCAGGCAGAGGGCCTCAATAACAGATCTCCCTCCCGCCAAGCCTACAGAGCATTTGCCACAAATCTGCTATGAACAGTTTGAACCAGCGAGGGCTGCCCATTAATGGCATCATCTTCTCCTCCCTTTAAAAAATGTCACCCCATTTTTTTTCTATGTTGATGGCTGATTATGGGTCCACTAGAAACAGTTATTTCTATGGCCTGCCTTCAGGGAAATCTTGGCATCTTCATTTTAAGGCACCAGGGAAAGGTACCTTGGAACTGTTTCAACCTGAGGAAAGAAGGCAGAATGCCAGTAAGAAAAGTCAGATCAGGGAAGATGTATTTACTAACCACCCATGAGATTTTCATAAAACAGCCAATGTATGGATTTGTACTTTACACCATGTAGTCTATATTTTTTTCCTTCTAAAACTAATGATCTGTCCTCATTCTAACCCCGTACCGCATCCAGTCAATAAGCAGATTCTCTCCAGATTAATGCAAACACACACGGGGATACAGGGCTTTCTTATGTACAGAAGTAGCATCATATAATACACATCATTACAACTTCTTTTTTAAACTTTGCAATATGTCGTGGGCACCTGTCCTCCTCATTTATCCTTTTTTAATAGTTGCATATTGTTCCTCAGAAGAGATGTACCTTTCTTAACCCATCTGTGGGCTTTTGGGTGGTTTCCAATGTTTGTTACAACAAATGTGCTTACAGTAGACACCATCACACCTATAGCCTGGCATACCATTGCTTTTAACTCTGTAACATAAATTCCCAAAAGTGAAAATACTGAGTCAGAGAGTTTATGTAATTTTAGCACTCATAGGCTATTTGATGATTCTAGAATTCTATAAAGCTGGTTTTGGAGTTGCATTTCAAAAGGCAGGGGGCGCCTGGATGGCTCAGTGGGTTAAGCATCTGCCTTTGGCTCAGGTCATAATCTCAGGGTCCTGGGATCGAGCCCTGCGTCAGGCTCCCTGCTCAGAAAGGAGCCTGCTTCTCCCTCTCCCTCGGCCCCTCCCCCCTGCTCATGCTCTGTCTGTTTCTGTCTCTCAAATAAATAAATAAAATCTTAAAAACAAACACGAAGCTAGGATCCATGTCTTCTCATGTTTGGGAACTCATTGAATTACCCATCAGCTTAAGAAAAGAAAAAAATATTTTTAAAGAGTGGCACCCAGGTGAAAGGTAGAATTTCAGCCACACTAAAATGAGGCATTTTTTGGTGGGAGACAGTGAGGCCTCCTGTTCAGCTTGCCTAACCCACATGTCCCACGTGTTTCCATGATAGCATTCAGAAGAAGTCCCTGATTTTGGAGACATTTCTGAAAAAACTAATATAAATGCATCAAAATACACTATAAGTTCACCTTTCATCATTGATGGAGAGGAGTATAGGCTCAAGAGTCAGAGTGGTGGCTTCAGATCCCAGCTGCACACTCTCAGCGTGGCCTGGAGCCCCTGAGTGCTAACCATTCTGACTCTTGCTTTCCCACCTGTGTATTAGGGTAGTAAGACTGATCATGGTGGCCAGCCTCAAAGATGCCACCAGCGATCATGATCTCCTGGCATCCACACCATTGTGCAGTCCCTGCCACACTGATTCAGATGATCTATGTGGCCCCATAGAGCATACAGCAGAAGTGATGGGGTGTGTCTTCTGATATTAGGTCATAAAGCTAATGCAGCTCCCACCATGGCATCTTGGATTGCTGGCTCTGCAGAAAGTCAGGCACCAGGCAGTGATGACACTCAGGCAGTGCTGTGGACACGGACAGCCCATGGGAGGGAGCCATCCTGAAAGTGGGGCCTCCAGCCCTGGTCAAGTCTGCATGGGACTGCAGCTCTAGCTGACTGTAACCATCCCTTCATGAGGGAGCCCAAGTCAGAGCCCCCAGCCAGGCTGCTTTGGAATTCTTGACCCACAGAAACAACCTAATGTGGTAAATGATTACCGGCCTTCTAAGCCACCAATTTCGGGGGTGATTTGTCACTACACGGTCATGATCACTGACCTAATGGCTGTCTGAAGATGAGGTGAGGACAACATGCAGAAGGCACCTGCTAACAATGGCACATTCTAATGGTACTTTCGGTGGCGTGATGGTGAAGATGGGTGTAGACTCTTTTCCTCTGGACCCTGACCACATCACTTTACATCACTCTATTGTACGCCTGAAACTAATGTAACACCTTCTGTTAACTACACACTCTCCCCTGCACTCCCCTGGGTTCGCACACAGATGTTCTGAGGTTGGAGGGGGCAGGCATCACCTCAGGGGCTCACCTGCTTCCTCGTGTGTCTGGAGTCAGTCCCGGCTGTCAGCTGAGATCGTACCTGGGGCCGTCAGCAGAACACCTACATGTGGCCTCTGTGTGTAGCTTGGGCTTCCCCACAGCATGGAGATGAGATCCCCAAGAAAGACCCAGGCAGAAGCCGCATGGCCTTTACTAACCTGGTCTCAGAAGTCACACAGTGTCCCTTCCACCGCACTCTATTCAAAGAGTGGTCACAAAAGTCATTCGGTTTCAAGGGAGGGACACAGACGCCACCGCTCAATGGAAGGCATGTCAGAGAGTTTGCAGAAATGTTTTAAAACCTGCACCACATGGCATTAACATTATAGGAAATTCAGAATCAGTATTCTCTCACATCCTGTGGAGGGATCTGATAGACATCAAAGAACTCAAAATAACGAGAATGAGTTCTCATGAGCACTTGACCTAAATAACTCGGTCTCCACAACTGCCTTGGGTGGTACTTCGTGGCAGACAGCTAAATGCACTTTAGCCAGCTGAAGTACATAAATAACTTATTAAATGCTCTTGGCTACCTCACGGGTGGTCCAGAAGGGCCACACAGAAGGCTTTGGGGCAAAAAGAGCCAGGAGCCCAAATCACCTTGCCAGACAAGTCCAATTGCAGCTCACACAGATGCTCTCCATGCCTTCCGGTCTCTCGTCTGCATCCTTGTCTCGTGGGAACAACTCAGGGTTGAGCACCTCTACCCCACACTGTGAGGGGGACCTTACTGGAGGACACTGATCATTTCCATTTTCTTCCAGTGGAGCCTAGCTGCAAGGGAGGCTGGAGAAAGTAATTTCTGGGGCCTGCTTTGGGGAGGCAAGACTCATGGGATGGGAAATTATCCGAACATAGGAAGAGTGTTCAAAAGGTGCAGGGTTTGCAGAAAGCATAATCAGTGTCCAGTTCAGGTGGGTACTACCCTTTCCTCATTTTATCAGTGAGAAAGTCAATGAGATTAACTCACCCAAGGCCACATAGCTCTTAAATGGTGGAGACAAGAGGGTGAAAGCAGGCATTGTGCTCTGAGCCCCGGCATCTGACAGCCATGGCATGCTGGAGAAGAAACAAGGGCCCATTGCTCGTGAGCTTATGAAATCCCACCCTGGCGGGAGGATAAAAGGAGTGCCTGCTGGTCTTATCAGAATCCATTACTTGGGAATTACATTTTTTTACTGAGGCACAAAATTAAATTTTTTATTGAAAACTTTTCTTCAGAGTGACTCGACTTTGAGGCTCAGGTTGGGGGTTTGGGACTGGCCCCTCTTCTCCTCAGCATCGGCGGCCCTTGGTTGAGGCCGAGCAGGGAGTGCTTCACAATGTGTGCTCAGGGATTTTTCCTTCTCTCACTCTTGCCAGTTGCCATGGCTCTGGGATGGCCTGTTAACTTGCTGGCAGGTGTAGAGCTGTGATTTCCACAACCAAGTGCTTTTGGAACCAAAGTGGAAGGTAGAGAATGGACAGAAGGCACATGGGTGTGCTAGCCCCAAGCAATGTGTTCACTGCGGTGCTGCCTAAAACTCCATTGTTTGCCATGAATTCAAACGTCTCTCCCTCTCGTGGTTCGCATCTTCAGCCTGTGAAAGCAAAGCCGAACTGGTTCGGAATCCATGAATTTGGTACTGCAGACATGCCAGTGTGAGGGCCTTAGTTATAATCACGGAGTGCAGAATTAACCCCATTTCCCATGAGTCCTGGTGAGTTGTGTTTACAGGTTGGGTCACACAGAAATAAGAAATTTCTCCAACGTACAAGAAAGAGGTCGCTCAAAATGGTGACCTACATGCCTCCTCTCACTGAGGTGGAAATTCTAGGCTATTCCTTTGGAGTCAAATTGCCAAAACACAGATCAGGTGTTTCCGTGCTTTAGGGATTAGAACCGTATGTGTTCTTATGCCACCAGATCACCCTCCATGCTTTGGTAGCCCCTTGACAAGAAGAGGGAGTCATGACTCTTGTATTTTGCTATGATTTGAATTCTCCCGCCATGACACCTGCATCCTCTTCAAGGTTTATCTCTGTGAGCCAGTTTCCTTCTTGCTCTCAACTAAATGTCTCCACTTACTGGTCATGTTACCTCCTAGGGCCTTCCATTTCCCCATCTGTTATGTGGGGGTAATCCATACAACCTCATAGAGTAATTGTGAGAAGTCAATGAGTAATTCAGATTAAGGCCTTAGAGCATGGGAGTAAGAAGAGCTCAAAGAATTTTAGCTGGTATTACTGTTACAAATCCACCATTAGTTGAGGTTCTTGGTCTCTGGTGAAGACTTCAAGCCATCAGCACTTCCCGGGCCAAACTTACCACTAGTGGCCAACAACTGGGAACACTCCATGTACCACCAAGACCTCACACTCTCTGCCACACACATTAAACACCCGTGTGCACACAGATCCACTGGGGATCTTATGGAAATGCAGATACTGATTTGGTAGGGCTGAGGTGCAGTCTGCAATTCTGCACTTCTAACCAGCTCCCAGTGGCAACAATGCTATAGGCTCACGGTCTGCACTCTGAGTCACCAGACTCCGAAAAATGTTCTCCACTGTTGCTGCCATAGTTGATACACCTGTAAGGCTGGGTCAGAAAACTGCTTTAGAAAACATTTCAGGTAGAAGTTGGGAACTGCTCATCAGAGCTGACTTCCCACTGTTGGACATGGATCTAAATGCCCCAAATGCTCAAATATTTGCCAAATTAAGTGAGGTCAGCCATTGTCATGAAGATGCTTGCTGTTTTTCAATTAGTATTATTTTAAAACGGATCAATGCTGAATTAAAGTAAACTCAAATTGTCAAACCGACGACTCCCCAAATCCTTGAAATGTTAGGTTGAACCATACAAAATTGTTGATATTAAACTTTTTATTTTTACTAATCAAAACTGTAATTTATTGAGACTCAATCTAACAGTTGCCACTTCACTTGACAAAACCAGCCAGTATTGCAGTGAGGAAAAGACCTTTGAACCAGGAAACACCATTCCTCTTCTGTTTAGGTTTTTGTGGATGACGTTAACAGATGAGAAGTTTTATGTATTGCCCAAGAGCCACTCCAGTTGACGTGACAAACATGAATGAAAGTATTAAGAAAACTATCTTGGAGGCAGCTTCCCACTTAAATTCCTCATTTAAACACTTGGGGTTTTAAAAGTGGTGCCTATGGGCATCTGGCTGGCTCAGTTGCTGGAGCGTGGGACTCTTGGTCTCAGGGTTGTGAGTTCGTTGAGCCCCACGGTGGGTGTAGAGTTTACTTAAAAATAAAATCTTTGAAAAAATAAAAATAAAAAAACAGAAGTGGTACCTGAGGCAGTGCCACCTGTAAAAATAGGCAGTGACACCTCAACTTTGCAATTTTTAAGACTATGTATGCTGAGTGGTTGGGTTTGTGGTAGTCAAGGCACAACTGAGCCAAGCCCAGTTCTCACAACGACCACGTTTCCATCTAATCAAGGGCAGGCATGTCGGAGATCTATAAAACATTACTGCACAATTCTGTTGTCTAGCCCAGGAGAGGGCAAACCTTTTCTAGTAAGTATTTTAGGTTTTGCATACCATAGAGTCTCTATTGAGATGACGAAACTCTGCCATTAAGGTATGAACAGAGCCATAGACAATAGTAAGCAAATGGGTGTGGTCATGTTCCAATAAAACTTTATTTACAAAACAGGCTCATGGCCAGATTTGGCCAGCTGACCCCTGGGTTAGCCTCTACTGTTATAATGGTAGAACTGGTGAAGTACCACAAGAGTGGCAATAATTCTGGAATCTCAGTACAACCTTAGAAGGTATAAGATCACAGTTGCTGCAACGAATGAGTCAAGACAGCTATATAATATGTGTTTATTTTTTTTGAGTTCTCTTTAAGCTGAATCACCATATTTTGAAAATAGAAGGGGGGAAATCATGATTTTCTCTGTGGTTAGTAAAGCAAAAAGTTTCCTGATACAAATCTGAAATCTTTAATAGGTAAGTGTTGCTCTAAAAAGGATTTAAAACTATAACTGGTGTTTGGTGAATTATCAAGATATTCATGTGAAAACCCTCAAGAAGATAGCAAGGATAATAACACTGCTCTAAAGAAGCAATAATGGTCTTTTATTGAGTGAAAGAAGAGTGTGTAATGTATTTGATGAGACCTAACATGATTCTGTTTGGATCTGGACACCCAGAGACTGCAATTTGGTTTGTTGCCTTGTGTCCCTGACAGTTCATTTTTATGGACATTGTTCCCGTCAGCTTCTGCCTATCTTCTGCCCTCTTCGTAGCCGCACCGTGGAATGATTGAGGCTCGTTTTACATAAGACGGTAGAACCCACAGCAGGAGAAAAGAACTGCAATGCACCGGTGCGACCAGCTTTGAAATGGCAATATTGGACACGTGGGTTTCAGCCCGAGTTCCCCATCCTTTTCTGTTCTTTATGCTGGCAGGAAATTGTAGCCTAATTTTTTTTTTTCCTCCTGTAAAAAAAGCCTTCTCCGAAACCCCTCTACGCACTGACACCTCCTCTGCTTCCTATCAGATTCGGCAGACAATAGCCTCTTGGCTCAGTCTGTCCTGCCTGTCACTGTCAGGTGTGACACCTGGCTGTGGCGTTTGAGGAGGGGCGGGCCCTGGTCCTGAACAACAGAGATGAAGCAGATGTTGCATTCGAATAAAAGGGCCTTTTTTGATGAGTGAAAAAGGAGAATAATGGATTCAGGTTGAAGTTTCTGCCATTATTGTTTCCTGCTGTGTGACGCTTAGTCTACTGGTCCAAACCAAGTGGAAGGAACGGTGAATGCCTGGGTTGTGGTGAAGGGAAGCAACACGGTAAACTAGGAACGCAAACCGTGTGGACGAGCTTCCCACAAATGGTGGGGACGCTGCATGGTGTGAATCTGACCTGCTCAAAACACGAGCTTCCGATACTCGTGACCCTGAATGTGCTCTCACCGGCAGTAAACATTCTATAGGCTTTGTTGCAATACAGTAAACGTCTTAAGAACAGTTCGTCCCAGTAGTGCGGGCTCATGCCATGAGCTAAGGCAAACACATCAGTATGGACGCTTTGTGTGGAAATGCCACCAAGAGATCCACACAGTATAGAAATCTTCAAATAAGACAAACACGAACACGTTTACCCCGCAACCCATCTGCCTGCCATACATCCCGCTGGAGGGATCATGGCGTCTTGAACATCTCACTTTCTGGATGCAACAGCCCAAGCCCACAATAAAAGTATATGGAACACAAATGATGACAGTTGGGGCTTAAGAGATGAAGGGGTGTGTGTTTGGGTTAGTGAAAATATGTTAACTGACTTCAAATCATATGCTCAAATATGTTCTATGATTCCAAAAAGCGTATCAGGCCTTAAGGACAACCAAAAAAAAAAAAAAGGTTGTGGATGGTAAATTCATGAGCCAAGTTGTTTCTCTCACCGGATGTAAGAAATCAATTCTCTTCATCACGAAGGTCCATCTGAGATGCCCTTGCTGGTGACACCTCTCATTGGTCTCTGTCGCTTTCCAGGTCCAATCTGGCATGTAGTACTTTCCCCCCTGCGGTTCCTCATAAGGAATGTCCAAAGACACAGGATTCATTTGTCTGTAGAAAATCCTGACTGGGAAATTGCCTTGGTGACACCCAAACCTATAGCTGGTTTTTTGCACAAGACAAGATGTTGATGAATCGGTTGAAAATTATTTATGTTTCCTTAGCAACCTCAGAAGGAAGCAGGAGTTTCCTAGTTCTCCCGGTGGGGGGGGGGGGGGGATTTCCCTATTCATGGAAATCACTGGGAGGGTAGGTGCTGCCCTCTCTCACCCCTTCTTAACATACCTGGTCTCACTTGACCGACTAATGTGCCACGGAGGCAGGAGGAAGACCCAGGACCTTGAACAATCCCTCAGAAAACGTTCTTCCTACTCTGGGTGTTTGGCAATTGTTCTTTCCCCTAGGGCCACTGGGTGGGGACAATTGTGAGCTGCATGACCAGATCTCGCTTCTGAACTTTTCTTGTGATGCTGATGTATGTGCTTGTTAGGGATGATCTCTGTATCACAGCCCAGGAGTCACACTTTCCCTGTGAGTGTCCACCACCTAATGCTGCAGATTGATAACAAAGAAACAATATGTTTCTTTCGATATATAAGATATATATAACGTGAAGATGCATTTGGAGGTTTTCTCAGCAGAGTGGGGTTTTCAGGGGATTACCTTTAAGTTATATTGCCAAAACATTAATCAAATGTTTCTATAATTTAGGGTTAGAATCCTAAGGGTCCGAGCTTTGGTACCACTTCGGCAATCAGAGGGGATGGAGGCCCTCACATGCTCTTTCAGTTCACTCTCCCACACTGGTGTGCTTGGCCACCATGTGGTGGTGGGGGGGGGGTCTCTCTACAACTCAGTTTCCCCCTTGACCTTTTCCAAACTTCACAGCTTGTACCTTCAACCACCAAACTGTACAGGTCTCTCTAGCTTAACCTGGCACTGTGATAAGCTAACTGGGTGACACATTACTGTGTGTATATATGTCATTTTAACTGACCCCACACACTAGGGGATCAGTTAGAAACTTTCTCCATGAGACCAAAATGTCCCTTCCTCAAGAGGATAGCAAGTCTTGCTCAAAGCCTGCCTGCCACACACCAGCGGGTTCATAACTAATCCTAAACACCAGCAAACACGCTCGGGAAAAAGGTTTTCTCCTGCCTGTACCGAGGACGCCCTCTCCCTTTTGGGTCTTTGCTGCCTTCCATCTCACAGCCTCGGGAACCCTCCTGAAATGTCTCAGTGGACCTCGCAGAGCCCCAGTCTCTCTGGTTTACAGATGAGGAGCCAGAGGCCGGCAGAAAGCCGAGGGACCAGCAGAGTCAAGGCGCTTGCCTGAGCCACATTTTAGACCCTTTCTCTGTTCACAAGACATTTGGTGGGTGAAGAACACTATGATGTTACCTTACCTGTTCACTTGGACTGTGGAAAGACGCTTCTGCTTTGTTTTGTTCGAAGACTTTGTGGATGGCTGTGGAATAAAGTCCAGGGGATGGAGACAGGGGGGTAGCTGCTGGGGGGAGGCGGCTGTTCCACCCAGGATCCTACAGCAGAGCTCTGGAGGCCAAGGGGAGACAGGGCGCCCTCACGGTCAACAGCATCTGGCAGCACCCACCCGTAGACTAGCATTGCCGTGCCCAAACTTGTGCGCCCTGGTCCCTACGGGGCACCACATGTGTGCCAGCGCCCAGCTGTGGTCCTGCCTGGCTCCAGGCTTCGACTCTGCTCTCTGATGGGTCATCATGGGCAGCTGTGGAGCCTCTGGCCTGGCTTCTGGGGCTCCCAAGTTACCCTGGAGCCCCCGTGCAACCTGGGGACTCCCTGACTGAACCCAGCAGCAGGCCCTGGGACCCTCTGAAGGCAGGGGGAGCGCCTGGTCAGAGGTGCTACACAGAAGGAGCACCAGGTCTCCACAGTGGAGGCCTTTGAGTAGGTGGCCCAGGTGGGCGGGTTCATCCAGGGTTCCTGCTCTGAGGCCTGGAGGAGCCCTGACTTCTCCAGGTTTCCAGGGAAACGTGAATCCAGAGGACGTTATCAACTCTGGAGAAAGGGGCAAAGCTGCAGGCTCACTTCAGAACCAGGGAACCCGGAGCAGCCTTTTGCTTTTATGACACCAGCTTTGTGTGGGAATAGAAAACGTGTGTAGACCACCGGCAAAAATAAAATCCTTTCCTTTATTTGGCCCCCTCTTTGAGCTCCTCCCTCTTTGGTCTTGTCCCTTTTCCTAACCACCACCTCCCCCCCACACACACACCAATCCCTTGCTGCAGTGGGCATGGCTGTTTGTGGGTTCCAGGGAAGCTTGTCCAAGCATGGAGCAACCTCAGACACATAGGATGTCCTCGGCATCCTTTGCATATTTATAAAGAAGGTGAGCACATTTCCACTTTGTATTCTATATCAGGGACGCTTGTGAACTTATTATCCAGGGAGGGATGAAAAAGAGAGAGAGAGAGAGAGAATCTGATTTCCTTTCTGTTGACCCCTCTTAGTACATAGCTTTGAAATACACAAACCTTGTCTCTTTCTTGGACACCATTTAGTCAACTTCAATGGGTTCAATTTTCTATACAATTTCACTGAACATCTCACACAAATGAAATTCTACTTTCTATTTTAGAAAAGACACATTTGGTCCACAGAAATATATTCCCGAGGGGGATGAAAGAGCACATTGGTGAACAACCAAATTTTCTTTGCCCTCATGAAGGTGGATGTTAGAATTTATGCTTTATGATTATGGACAAGAAAATCAGTGGAGCCAAACACAGATGACAAGCTACCATTACTGCAGACAGGCCTCACTTGTCGTGTGCGGCCAACCATTGGGCCTCCCAGGAAACTTTCTATTGGCATAGAACATACACTGAACATCCCTCAGTATGAGGGATCGTTTAATGTACGGTGTGATTCAGAGAGGACATTTAAAAACTCTCCTGTGAGTGTTGCTCAGACAGGACAGCCAACAACCTGCAAATTTGAGTTTTATTTTGTTTCATTCAAAGTTCCCGGGATGTTATAAATACTGTTTTGTCCCTGTGCTTTCAAATTGTGCAGGCACTGAGATTTTGTCCTCCAGTGTTTCTCCCAACTGCTAATATACACAGTCAGTCAGCAGCAATAAAGGGCAACATGCAATCTGTCCCTGAACCAACTCACCTGTGGTGGCTTCTCCATTATCATTCTGAGTCTGTTGCCAGGCCCTCAAAGAGAGGAATATTCAGTGTTCCTGACAGCTGAGCCTTTTATTAAACCCTCTCCCCGCACCACACTTTAGGCTCAGAATCTGAGAAATGATCTCTCCCAATTCTTCCTTCCAAGTTTCTCATGGACTGCCCTTCCCACCCTCATCCTGTCTACACCCTTCAAACAGGCTACCCTTTCCTGGGCAGATTTCTGAAATCGTTTTGATGGACAAGCCTTCGATTTCTGAGGGCCTCAGGAAAAAAGTAGCAAAACACACCACAAAAGGAAATGCACACTTGTGATGTTGAGCACAGCTCCGAAATGGAGTGTTTCAAAGAGAGGAAAACAACTTGAAATATTAACTGGTGAGCGTCAGAATTGTTCTTCAAAGAGCTGACACATAATGGAAAACATTGTAATGACCTGTTATTAAATTTAATACCCCCAAACAGATGGTGTTCCATTTTTTCCCCCCAAAAGCAGATTGCTCACCTGATTGAAAAATTGTTTTTGAGCCCTTACCCCAAACCCAGTTGTTTAACTTCTGTTGTATCCACATGTGATCTGGTTTGTTTTCTTTACTTTGGAAATCTGACCATGACATCATTTCTCCTTTTTTTCTAGTTGGTACTTAAGAGCCCAAAACTACCCACCTTATTTATGTGAGGAATTACTATTACACTGAGTCCCAAATTGTCGGGACATGAAGGATCTGCTAAGTTAAAATGGTATCTCTACATCCCTTGGTCAAAAGGATAGATTCTTGTGGGCACTTACGTAGATTTCCCTGAAAAAGTCTCCACAGCTTTCATTCTAACCCCA
The DNA here is from genome assembly GCF_009762305.2 of Zalophus californianus. NCBI lineage: Eukaryota > Metazoa > Chordata > Mammalia > Carnivora > Otariidae > Zalophus > Zalophus californianus. Next base: position 94,604,522 of record NC_045602.1, read on the forward strand.
CCTTCCAGTGCATTTCTGAGGGTCCCTGACTTGCCCTCTCCTCCCTCCTGTTGACTTTTTTTGAGGTGACACCCTTGAAGGGTCAGAAGGGCAGACCCCAGAGGTTCAGGCTCGGCTAGAAAACCCATGATCCTAGTGAGGGTGGTGGGATTTTTTTTTTCTTTAATAAAAACCAGACATTTAAGAAATCATTTTAAATCCTTATGGAAGCCGCATGATGCAGAAATAAATCCATCTTACTTTGACTTTGAAAATATTTTTATTTGAATAGTAAATAGTTATACAGTTGAAACAGTTCTATTGAAGCTTTCTATAAATAGCTAACAATTAAGAAAATAATGTATGTAGAAAAGAGATTGCATTTAAAAGTAAGAGCTGTCGGTTGTACGAGGGCTCCAGGGGCCCTCCAAGCAGAATAAAATGGTAGGTTGTCTGTAATTCATTCAGGTATAAAAGTTAAAACTTTTAACAGATTCCTTTAGAAAAAGGCTCTCTTCTAAAATGCACAGTGAAATGTCAAGAGTGGCAAGGGGTGGGGGAGGAAGTGTACCAAAAAAAAAAAAAGATCTGCAATCAAATAATATCATAATCTTCATAATTAATATAAATAAATAAAGAATAAATAACAATTACTCATAAATCAACATATACATTTAAAGAAAACTCATATAGTCCTACCTCAACGAAGATGATAAAACCAAAGAGTCTTACGTGAAGTATTGAGGCAGTTTCTACAGCATTTTCTGAAAATTCCCTTCCCTCCCCCCAAAAACAATCCCAAACAGACAACAGTTCAAGGCATTTGTGGCTATACTAAAGAAAACTCTTTTTTAAGCAATTTGATTTGTTCACATACAAAAAGGTAAAGCCAGACTCCAGCAGTTCACAAGCCATAATAAAGCTAATCGTGTGGGAAGTTCAATTTACAGCCTGTGAAATATAAAGGCATTTATTCCTCAAGATTCACCCAAAACAACCCGTACGCTACATACATGGAGAGCAGAGATTGGTAGGCGAGAGCAAACCGCATTTCTAGACCATGAACACAGCGAATACTAGCAAGAAAAACAGCTCTCCGCTCCAAGGGGGAAGCTTCCAACCACGAGACAAACGCGTACAGCTTTTCTCTCTTGTACAGAAAGAGATTGGCTCCTGTTGCGCCAAGGAGGGAAAGGGGACACAACGCAAAAGGGGGTGGGGGGGTCCAAAAGGAGTCACAACGAGAGGATCGGGGTTACCGTCACGCCACACCGAGAGAAGCGGAGACAACACTTTCACCGGGGGCGGGCGCCCCCGGCGCGGACGCGGGTTCAGGGCGCGCAGGGCGCGCTCTCCTCGTGGGTCTCCAAGTGAAGGCACAGTTCGGGGCGGGGCGGAGGGCGCGCTCTAGCAGGCCGGACGCACGGGCACCTGCAGGAGGATCACCTGTCTGTTCTCGGACGGGTGGCACTTGTTGATGTGCCGCGTGAGACCAGGCGAGCTGTAGAAGGTGGCTGGGCAGTACTTGCAGGGGAACACCTGGGCGGCGTGCAGCAGGCGCAGGTGGCGCTCCTGGGCGCCCTTGCTGGGGAACGTCTCCCCGCACACCGGGCACAGGTGGCACTCGGCGGACGCGCTCAGGCCCAGCACGCCGGCCGCCTCGCCGTCGCCGGCCGCCTCCTGGGGCGCCTTCTCGTCGGGCCCAGGGTACAAGGCCAGTAGGTCCTCAGCCGGAGGCGCGGGCGGCGCGCCCTTGGCCTGCAGCGCCTGGTGGTGCGCCAGCAGGTGCTTGCGCAGATAGGCCTGGCGGCGGAACTTCTTGGCGCAGTGGTGGCACTCGTAGAGCCCGTCCTCGGAGCCCGACTCGGACACGCCGCCGGGGCTCGGCGTGTCGCGGTCGCTGCCGCCGCCTGTCGCCTCCCGCGCCTCAGCCCTGGCAGCGGTTTCAGGCTCGGACGCGCGGGCGGCGGCAGGCGCAGGCCGCGGTTTGTGCCAGCGGCGGTGCGAGGCCAGGTTGGCGGGGCAGCTGAAGACCTTGGCGCACTCGGGGCAGCGGTACTCCACGCGCACAATGCGCGAGCACTTGTGCTGCGCCAGCGCGAACGGGTCGGCGTACTCCTCCTTGCAGAGCTGGCAGATGAACTCGCCCAGCGGCCGCGCCGCGCCCCCCGCCCGGCCCCGCGGCGCCTCCACCGGGCCCTCCTTGATCTTGAGCCCCAGCACAGGCGACGTGGTCACCTCGTCCTCGAAGTGCAGCTTGCGGATGGCTTTGGGCTTCTTGGCGCCCGGGGCCTTGGCTACCTTGGCGGGCGGCTCGGCGGCGGCGGCGGCGGCGGCGGGGGGCGCGGGCCGCTTGCCCGGGGGCCGCAGGGAGGCGGCGGGGGGCAGCGGGGGGCCGGGCCCTGGGCCGCGGGCCGCCTCGGCGCCCGCGGAGAACGCCGTGCCCATCTTGAGCTCCGCGGGCGCGAAGAGCATTGGGTCGCCGCCGCAGGTGCCGCCGCCGCCGGTGCCGTTCGCGCCGCCGCCGCCGCCGCCGCCGCCGCCGCCTCCGAGCAGAGCGGCGGGCGTGGGGAAGGACTCGGCCGAGACCGGCGACCCGAGGTTGAAGCTGCGCTCGAAGTACTTGTGCTTCTCGTGCTCGCGGCTCACGGGCCGCGTGGGGCTGTAGAGCGGCGCCGGGTGCGCGGCCTCGGGGTTGCCGAAGTGCGCGGCCCGCGGGCCCGGCGGGGGTGGCGGCGGTCCGGGCGCGCAGGCGAGCGCGGCAGCGAGCGCCGCATGGGCGCGCTCGGCGGGCGGCGGCAGCGGTCCCGGCCCGGAGCTCGGCGCCGGGGGCGAGGCGCGGGCGCCCCCGCAGCCAGGCGAGAGCAGCAGCGCGCGGTCGCCGTCCTCGCCGCCGCGGACCCGGTAGGACACGGGCGTGGACTTCTTGCTGCGCTTCACCAGGAAGCCGCGGGGCATGTTGGCGCGGCGCGAGGGCAAGGCACTGGCTCGGTCCCACCTCCGCGCTCGGCCCTGGCGGCCCTCAGTGCCCCCGGCCCATGGCCCGGGCGCGGCGGCTGCGGGACTCGCGTGGCGCCGGCGGCGGCTCGGCCCGGCTCTGCGCCCTGCACGCGCGTCCCTGTCCCCGGGCCCGGGAGCCGCTCCCTTTTAACTGGGGGAGGGGGCCATTGTTCTCGCCTCCCGCTTCCCCCGGAGCCAATCAGCGCGCCCGCAGCTCCTCCGCCTGGTCGGGTGGGAGGGCGACGGGGCGGCAAAAAGGGGGCCGGGACTCGGGGGTCGCCCGGTAGGTGCGGCAGATGTACCTGAGGGCGCAGGGCCCCCGCGCGCGCCCCGCTGCCGCCCCGCCCGGCGCCGCCGCCCCGCCCGGCCCAGGCACACGCCCGGCCCCGCCTCCCTTCACGGTCTGCTGCTCCTCTATGGGGAGGCGCACGTGCCTGGGCTTTGTGTCTCTCCTCCGGGGGGCGCGGAGCCGCCAAATGGGCCCGTCCATCAGCACGACAATGCACGCCCCCCTCCCGCGCGGGGATTACCCGCGGGTCGCGAGCAAAATAGCAACAAAGGAGAAGAATGGTCCCAAATATGTCAGGAGGGTTCAATCCGCGAGCCGGAGCGGAGGGGGAAGTTGTGCGCGCTGATTGGGTAGGGGCGGCGGTGGGCAGCAGCAGGCGCCGGGGAGATCTGAGTGCGGCTGCTGGGGCGGGAGAGGGGTCGGGGGAGGCGCAGGGACTCCGCCTGGTGTTTGGGAAATAATCAAAAATCGAAAATAGCGGCAAAGCCCGAGCGGCCGAGAGCCTCGGCCGGGTGGGCCACGGGACCCAGGACCCAAGCGAAAATGGGACCCTGGGGTTCCAAACTTGGGTAGAGGATCTGGCCTTCTGGCTGCAGCCGGGGGCGATGTTTGCGTTCGCGGCCTTCGTGCGCCCGCGTGCGTCTGGAAGATTTTATCTCGAGTTTTAAGAAACAGTTGGCACCGCACTTCTTTAATCGCTAGCAGACGCAGCCCAGGGGCGGGGCGCGGGGGGGGCAAGTTAGGCTGGGTTCCAAAAGGAACATGAATTTCTGAACTTTCTTTTTTCTTTTCTTTCTTCCTTTTTTTTTTAAAGTTCTCCGAGGCTCAAGGATTGGCATCCTTAGAGGAGCCCGGCCCAGGCCACTCAGCCTCCGCGAGGCGCGGGGCTGGGCTCATTCGGAAGGAGTTGGCCAAAGGCCGAAACGCGCGGTCGGCCGCGTGCGCCTGGCTGAAGTTGGTTTCCGCTCTCCTTGCGCCGCCTCATGCATTTTCATTCGGAGCGGGCATTTTGTCTGCCGGCTGACATCAGATGCTAAATCAAGGGCTCCAATCAAGGCGCAGCGGAATAAAGGGGCCGCCTGTCTGGGCGCGGGGGCCCCCCCGGAGCCGTGCCCCCTTCACCTTTGTGAAGGAAATTAACCTCCCGCTATTGAGCGCCGGTCGCGGCCAATCTGGACGCAAAAGAGACGCGTGCTGCCGGCCGGGGGGAGGTGGGGGCAATCTGTCCTCAGAGGCAGGCTGCGGCCTCGGAGAGGACAAGCTGCCTCCCCCTTTGCCACCAGGAAAAGACAACAGCGAAGATCCACACACTCACAACCCTGTACCCACCACCCCGGCAGACCCGTTTGGACCCAGATCGGGCCCTTTGCCTTCATCCTCTAACCAGCCCAACCCCAAGGAAACACAAAAGGCAGAATCTCCGGGGCACCGGGGCAGAACCCCAAGAGTGCATAGTGGGCCTGATCACCCATCACTAGGGAACAAATCAAAGCTGCAGAAAATGTCATTATGTTGTGAGGAAAATGTCACTCACTTTATTGAGCGAGAAGGAAACGGACATTTTTTCTGGAAAGCTCTGTGCTCCTATATAGATCATGCTGAGTTTTGCTTATGCTTAATACCACTAAAGGTATTTAATTGTTTTTTGGATTTTCCCTCTGAAAATACCCTGGCGGGGAAATTAAGCAGACTTTTTTTTTTTTTTTTTAGAATGCACATGAGTGATAAGTTGTAATGGGGACAATTGTTAGGCTTAGTTAATCAAAGGGTTAATCAAGTTGGTTAATCAAAAGGAAAGATGTTTGATGATTTTATGTTTGTGATTTTTTTTTAACTCAGACTAGAAAGAGAAGAATACATATAATGGAATATATTTTGAAAGCTCCCACCCTCGTTTTAAAAATGCTAACTGCGGTGAATGCTAGTCCTCAAAAAAGTTAGAAATTCTAAAATGAGTTTATCTAATATTCATAAATATGTTTCAATCTAAAAGTAACTGATGTTATTTCCTTTGCTCTTTTGAACGCTGATTAATACTGCTGATGAAATTAGAAGTAGGAGAGGGATTCCGGGACAGCTTTGGCCAATTTTATTTTCTAATCACGAATCCCATCTGGATTGTGGAATAATAGGGCGGGGGCGAGGCCCGCCGTCCTCAACTGACTGCCGGGTATTTGGTCTTGCATGTGTAACACTGCTTTCATTCAACAGATAACAGCGAGTTAGTCACCTTGTGAATCCTTTAAAAATAACAACACCCATAATTGTAAAAGGGGGGCAAAAAAAAAAAAACAAAAAAAACAAAGCAAAATCCTTCCTGAATGCAGCGAATTCAAACGGGTTCTGTATTAAGCCCAGAGAATCTATTGAACACTATTGAGATACTGAGATTCAGTGGACCTTTGGCTTAGTTTGTGGTTTTTAGTCTTGTCAGGGAAAGCGAAATCTGTTTTCAGACGAGTACGGTCAAAATAAATAGAACCTTGAAAGGTGCTAGTATTAGAAACTAATTCCATGTCTCAGGACTGGGGAAGAATTAGACTTGAGGGCGCACGCACACACCAGCAATCTCCAAGTAGGTACAGCCTTGCACCTGCTCGTAAGTTTCCGTTGTCTTCTGAGTGATCTCATTTCTCAAAATCTGCGCGCCTGCAGTCCCCCATTCCTATGGGGACTTCGGGTCGAAACATTTGTCTTCTTCTGGGAAGGGCAAAGCGCCATCACGCTGTGCCCCGGCGGCCGGCCTTTACGCACTGAGATTCCGAGTGGGCTCCGCGTGGAGTTGGGTCGGGGAAACCCTGAGCATGCTTTGCCTCCCTCCAGAGGAGCTTCACCGGAGTCGGCGAGCATAGGGATCCAAGGCAGGTCCCCGAAGTGTCCTTCCCAGGCCTCGGGCGACTCCTCCCCTTCCTGTGGCAGCGCTTTGGAAACATTCGGCAGTCTCATTGCTTCTGGTCCTTGCAGACCCCGCTGCGGCTTCTTCCTTTGACCGCCGCAGGCGCTTAAAAAAAAAAAAAAATTTTTTTTTTTTTTTTTTTTTTTGGATACTGGTGTCTCAGGTAGCCGTCGGGGAGCGCGCCGGGGTTCACTGTGAGCCCCAGCTCAAGAGTCTAGCCCCGGGGAGTTTCTTGAAAGCGCGAAGCTTGGGTATAGGCGCCAAAGCGGGGGATTTCGGCCTAGGAATTGCCTGGTGGGGTGTCGAGTTGTCCAGGCGGCCACTGAGCTCCCGAGAGGCGGAGACTGGAGGGTCCGCAATCCTACCGCATTGCGCGTTTAGAGACACTGGGAGGGGCGAGAGGGGGTTGACAGCGCTCCCCCGCCAACACCCCGAGTCCCATTCTGCTGGGGACCCCTCTCCGGGACTCACAGAAGCCCCACCCCAGGCCCTCCCTGCTCACCAGCCTCGACCCGGCCTGAGCCAGGCGTTACCGCCGCCGAACCCGCCGTCAGGTCCCGGAGGGGCCCGCGCCCCAGCGCGCGGGGCGAGCGCGGGGCCCGAGCCGGGGAGAGGCTTTGTGTTTGCAGGAATGAGGGGTTGTTGTGTCAGTCCCAGGGGCACGCGAGAGACACGCGCAGCCCGCCCGCCCGCCGCCCCGCCCGGCCCGGTCCGGCCTCCAGGCACCTTCCGGGCCCCCGCCCGCGGGCCGTTGCCTTTGTTCGGCACATTAGCATAAAGCTGCCATGGATCTCTCGTTTAAATAATTCCACACAAAAGAAGAGTGCATGAAAGAGAGCGAACAAGGGAGAATCCGCGAGGCTGCGCCTTCCGCAGGGCGCGGGGAGGGACCGCGCTCAAGTATTTCCCTCCCCTCGAGTTTCGAGTGCCCCCGGCAATCTGCTGCGCACCCATTATTCGGCCGGGGGCCGACGGGGTGGTTGGCCGCCTCTTTTATCCTCCCGAGTGTGCCGTCGGGGCCACCGCACCCTCCGTGAAGTGCCCTCGGGGCTGTTTGTTTTTGCCTCGGGTGGGACCCTGTGGGAGGGGAGGGGGGCCAGAGGCTCCCGGGCCCCGCGACGGGAAGGGTGGTATTGGCCAAGCCAGAAAATGTGGAAAAGCCGTAAGCAGAGAAATATGCCAGTTAGAGCTGGAACGGCACTGAGCGGACCGGGATGGCATTGAACGTGGGGGCGCACGAGGGAACTGCTTGCACCTGTGAAGCGGCGGCCCCACTGCCCGCGCGCCGCCGTCTCAGAAAAGGCAGCGACACCACCCCCGGCAAAAACTGACGGGAAAGGCCACGGGACTGCGATGCTCCTCCTCGTCGCCTGCCCCAGGGGGAACCAAGAGGTGGCCAGGCCCCTGCGGGCCAGAAGGGGCGCGCACTTCGCCTTGGCCTCAGCGTCCCCTTTCCTGTGGCTGGTTTGGGGTTTGGGTGTAAGTGTTCATTCCCCGCGCCCGCTATCCCTCTCCTACCCGCCTCTCGCTCCCTGCGACTCCTAGCTCTGGCCTCCCTCCTCCTCTGTCCCACTCCCGTCCCTCCTTTCCTCCTCCTACTCCCCTTGCCTCTTTCCCCACGCCTCCCTCCTGTCTCTCACATCCTGACTCTCGCCCCCAACACCCCAGGTCCCGCTCTCTGTCTCGCCACCCTCAACTCTCTCTCCCTTAGACTCTCCTTTTTTCTCTCTGGTTCTCTCCCTGCGGCTCCCCCACTTCTCTCTCGCCCTCTCTCTCCTCTCCCCTCCGACGGCCGGTCCTCCCTCTCCTCCCCAGCTCTCCTCTCCCCATCTCTTTTCCCTTCCCCTCTCCCCCCTCCCTCCCTCTCCCCCCACCCTTCTCCCCCTCTGGCTCTCCCCCCTCCCCGCAGGCCAACGTGTGTTATTTTATTTGTCTAGAGAGAGCCTATTTGTTCAGTGATGTGTGGCCTCCTGGCCGCCGGCTTTAATGGGGAATGCGGAGGCTTGGTTTCTGTGAGCATTAGCATACAGCTGCCGGCTCGCTGCCCCGGCCGGCGCTCGCCGCATCCCAGCCTTATCATCACCTCTTCTCTCAACCAGAAAACAATCAACAGCTCCTCACAAGCGGCCACTTTCAAGCCCCTCTCCCTGCTTCTTGGCTAGCGCTCCCTCACCCGGTGTGGGGTGCACTCTCTCTCTCCCTCCCTCTCTCTCTCCTCTCTCTCTCTCTCTCTCTCTCTCTCTCACACACACACACACACACACACACACACACACTTCTTCTAAGGGTAAATATTGACTGGCTGGCTTTACAGTTTCTCCTCCATGCAGGGCTCCCTTTCCTCTGTCAGCTCATCTTTTATTTTTCTTTGGCCTTCCTGTGATATTTGGGTGTCACACAAGAGCCATTTTGGGAAAGGGGGTGGGTATACTCTTACCGCACACCCACATACCAGCATTAGAGGCCTCTGTGAAGCATATAGTCAGGTGCATGGAATTGGCGGGAACAAAACTTGGGGAAATTAACTTTGGTGGTTTCTTGTCACTGTGCCTTGTTCAAAACTATAGAATTCCAAGATCAGCCTTCGAGCCCAAGATGTCCCCAGCTCAACAGCAAATGCTGAAATATGCAGGGACTTCATGCATTCATCTGTCTCTACAGAATCTATGCCTGAGCACGCACAGAGAAGTCCAAATATTGTTCTCTCTGAAGCCCTTTCTTTGGCCAGGCTTTATCATCAGCGAGGAGTAAATATTCTCTCGAAGCCCTTAACACAGCCAATGTCAAGCCCAAATCAATGACCCTTGGGTTCTTCTCTTACTCTTAGAAAAATTGTCCCTGGGTGGTAAAATGCTGAAGTCCACACAGAGATGCTGAAGTTCCTGTCCAGACCCGGGAAATTACTCACTTAGTGAATATGGGATGACAATGAGAATGACCCCATCAGACATGTTGTAGACTAAAACCCATTCTGCACATTTTTCAAATCCCAGCCTACTTTTAAAAAGCAGCAAAGAAAAACTTACTATCACATGAATGCATGATTCAGTTTTAAGGTCGGCATTGTCATGTGGGGTCACATTTATGTGACTAGAAGGCTTTTAATGGTAATACTTGATCGCAGAAATCCTAACTGTTGATCCTTTGAGGTGGTTCTGTTAATCTCCACCCAAGGGTCCCAGGGCCTGACACAGAAACTCGCTGCTTTTGCTGATGAATTTGACCCAGGACCTCTCAGGGGAAAGGGGCTAAGGGGTTGGGGGATAGATCCTCAAGCTGCCTTATTCACCAGCCCTGAAATATGGTTCCACGTGTGTTGGTTTGCAGTTTGAAGAGCCAACCAGTAGGGATTGTTCTCCAAGTTACACAGTTTGTAGCATGTGGCCTAAGCTGGGCCTCCCTCTAAATGACCCATGCACATTTGTGTAAAACATACATGTGAAGGAATTAGTGGACTGTATTGCTTGCTTTTGCCTGCCTCAGAAAAACCAAACCTAGTGTTCTGGAACAATTTTCTTTTTGATAAGGGGCATATAATTCTGTAACACCAACTATGATTTTCCATCCTTATAGCTGGGTGACCCTTGTCATTGTGCCGACTTTGGCTGAATGTTAACATAAATGCAAAAACAACAACAACAACAAAAAACAAACAAACCTGGAATTGAAAAACTGGAATTGCATCCATGAAAACAATTTTAAGCCATGCTGATCAAAAATTCAGTTGTGAATTGTCACTCTATCTATTAAAAGAGATCCAAATAAACGAAAACTATTGTTGTTCCTGCATCCATATGTTTTCTAGTGAGCACTAAATTTGCTTATTTATAAGAAAGAGGGTTTCTGAGCCACATTACAGGTGACATGTACCAGAGGCCCCGGCTTCTCCCCGGCTCTCCTCTCCCCCATCTCTTCATGCTGCAAAGCAACAGTGTGAAGGGTCAAAGGAAAGAACTACATTGATTTCCCACTACTATTTTCTCATCTATAACCTGCATGTGAGCCTGTGTGATCTTCGAGTTTTTGTTCTTATAACCTACAACGTTACAATACAGAAATTGTGATAACAGCTGCCTCATTTTCAAAGTTCACGTAAACAGTTCTTATGATGTTGGATTACAGGGTAATTCCTCATCGTCTGTTTCACCGATTTTCCATACTGGGCACATGGTTTTCTTTTTTCTCACCCAGGAGTATTACTGGGTAAACAGGTGAAGAACTGAGAAAATTGGCGGCAGAGCATTTCAGGAAATCTATCAGAATCACACCCAACGTAAAAACAAGTCTTACACAGTGCATCCCATTTTATTGCTGAAATGGATTATTCCGCACTGGAACACGCCTGGTGTTCAGAAGCGTCTCCCTGCCCCAGGATAGAGACCCACGGCCGTGCGCCACCTACTGGAACGATAGAAAACTACAGGCGTTCGTGGAGGTAGAAAGGAAGTCCCCAAACCACGATGGTGCTTGGTTGTCAAGCCAGGCTTCAGAGAGGTCTCCTATTTATACCGAGCACTTCCCCAAACTCCACGTGTGAACACAATAAAGTGGAGGCCGTGGCCACAACTAAATGATGCCTGGCCATGCGTACATAGGCAGGTGGTAGTGATTATAGTGCAGGTAGTCAAGAATGCTCTTCTCCACCAGCGACTTGTAGATGGTTTCCTGGTAGACTCTTTTGAGGTATTTCCGGGGCTTCTCCTTCAGGTTAATTTCCTCATCTTCTATCTGCCGGGCTAACTGTTCTATGGAAGGAAGGTCTTCCTCCTGGAAAACACAGGAAGAGGCCAGATAACAGAAATTACTTGGACAATAAGAGGGCAGTTTCACTAAAATGAAAAAGAGTGCTCACCTTCCCAAGGATAGTCTTTCCCCCCCCAGCTTTTTAAATTTTTTATTTTTAATTGTGGCAAAATGCACATAAGATTTACCACTTTAACAATTTTTTAAAATATAAAGGATAATTTATTTAAATAGTAACTCAGGATACATATATAAGAATGAATACAGAATTGTGCCATGTAATTCTACTTTCTGTCTGTGAATTTACTACTCTGGGTACTTCATGTAAGTGGGATCAAACAGCATTTGTCTTCTTGTGACTGGCCTACTTCACTTGGTGTAATGTTCTCAAGGTTCAACAAGAATAGTAATTTTAAGTTCTTAATATTCAGGTAAAAATTATCTGTAGATCACACTTGTTTTAAAAATAAGAAAGGAAGTTATTAAACACTTTTACATGAAAACTTCTAGATGTTTCACATGGTTACAGTCCTCTCAAGAAATAGGATTTAAAAACCTTTAAATTCGTAGTCAAGTCATATTTCATTGACATCTTTAAAGATAAGGCTCAGAGAAAATAGTTATTGGAAGTTGAGATATGCTGTGTAATATAGTAGGGTTTTTCCCAACATTTCATTATAAAAATATTCAAAGAGAGGCAAGTTGACTGAATTGTACAATTAGCATCGGTGCACACACACCACGGGGTTCCACGGCTAACATTTTACTCTATTTGCTTCATCATACACCTGCCCGTTGATAGGAGGTTGTTATGCACGTCACCAAGGTTTGAGCTGAGTGCGTTCTGAACATCACAGTAATTCCAAATTACCCCAACAGAAGAGTCACGGGGACTTTGATGGTATATTTACTTGAACTTCCAAAAGTTTTTATTTTGAACAGGAAAAAAGTAGATGACTTGCAGAGTTCTAATGGATCATTAATTTATTAATAGTAAGAATTTTATAGATAGGAAAATAGGCTCAAACGATATGGAAGTATAACAGAATTATCATTTGATTATTTAAGTGAGACACTACCAGGTGTTGGAGATTACACACACTTCACTTGAAAGAACAGTCAGTGGGGCTCAGAGGACTTCAGATTTGTATCAGCTCAACAAAACAGTGACAGAGAGAAAGGCACCCGATGCCCAGGACTTCATATTAGAGGTGCTGAAACATTTGAGTGCTGCTAGCATGTCCCCAAGTGTATATTCCACAAGATTCCTTAGTTTTTCAGAGAATTGTATCAAGCAAAAATGACTTTACAAAAATTGTAGAAGATTTGGGGCTCGTGATGTATGGTACTGTTCTGACAATGGGGTAAATACTATAAAATCACAAAATGGAGCTTTTATCTAAGACAAATACTGCTCTAGGTTGTAAACAGATTTTTGTGCATTTGTCTTTCATAGTGTGTCCTCTCTGTGTGACCATCTCCCCCTCCTGTGACCATTTCCCCCCTCATGTGACCATCTCCCCTCTCAGTGTGACCATCTCCCTCCCTCAGTGTGACCATCTCCCCCTCGTGTGACCATCTCCCTTCTCAGTGTGACAATCTCCCCCCCACTGTGATGATCTCCCCCTCCAGTGTGACCACCCCCCCCGGTGTGACCATCGCCCCCTACAGTGTGACCTTCTCCCCCCATGTGTCCACTTCCCCCCCTCCATGTGACCATCTTCCCCCTCAGTGTAACCATCTCCCCCCGCCCCCGTGTAACCATCTCCCCCCCTCAGTGTGACCATCTCCCTCCCTCAGTGTGACCATCTCCGCTCTCAGTGTGACAGTCTCCCCCCATGTGACCACCTCCCCCCTCAGTGTGACCATTTCCCCCCTCAGTGTGACCATCTCCCCCCCACAGTATGACCATCTCTCTTCTCAGTGTGACAATCTCCCCCCCTCATGTGACCATCTCCCCCCTCAATGTGACTATCTCTCCCTCATGTGACCATCTCCTCCCTCAGTGTGACCATCTCCCTCCAGTGTGACTATCTAGTGCCAACACTTGTTATTTCCTTTTTCTTTTTACAATAGCCATCCTAGTGTGTGTGAAGTGGTATCCCATTGTAGTTCTGATTTGCAATTCCCTAATGATTAATGATATAAATCTTTCCATGTAATTGGTTTTACTTCTGGATTATCAATTTTATTCCATTGACTTATATATCCGTCCTTATATAAGTACCATGCTGTCCTGGTTACTGCTGAATTATAGTAAGTTTTCAGATTACAAAGTGTAAATCCTTCAACTTTTTTATTTCCAAGATTGTTTTGGCTATTTGGAGTCTCTTGTGTTTCCTATGAATTTTTCCATTTCTGCAAAAGATGCCATTGGGATTTTGATAGGATTGCATGTGTACATTGCTTTGGGGAGTGCTGCCATTTTAACTATATTAAGTCTCCAATTCATGAACATAAATGCCTTTCCATTTATTTAGTTCTGCTTTAATTTCATTTAGGAATGTTTTGAGGTTTTCAGGGTACAAATCTTACACCTCCTGTTTAAATTTGTTCCCAAGTATTTTATTCTTTTTGATACTATTGTACATAGAATAGTTATTGTTATAGTTATGATAATATTGTACATAGAATTCTTAAAATTCCACTCTTGGATTATTCATTGTTAATGTAGACAACTGATGATTGTGTGTTGATATTGTGTCCTGTAGCCTTGCTTAATTCATTTATTAGCTCTAGTGTTTTGTGGATTCTCTCAGATTTTCTACAGATAAGTTCATGGCATTTCAGAATATGGTTTTACTTCTTCCTTTCCAATGTGGATGCCTTTTGATTCTTTTTCCTGCCTAATTGTTCTGGCTAGAACTTCCAGTACAATGTTGAATGTAAGTGGTAAAAGCAGGCATCCTTGTCTTGTCCCAGATCCCAGAGCTAAAGCTTTCAGTCTTTCACTGAGTGTGATATTACCTATAGGTTTTTCATAAATACCCTTTATCAGGTTGGGGCAGTTCCCTTTTATTCCTAGGTTTTTTTGTTTTGTTTTGTTTTGTTTTGTTTGTTTGTGTGTGTGTGTTACCATGAAAGAATGTTTGATTTAGTCAAATGCTTCTTCTGTATCAACAGAGATGACAGCATTTTTTTCTCACTTCACTCTATTAATGTGGTATATTACACTTATTGATTTTTGTATGGTGAACCACTCTTACGTTCCTGGGGTAAATCTCAGTAGGCCATGGTATATAATCCTTTTCATATACTGCTGGATTTAGTTGGCTAGTATTCTGTTGAAGATTTTTGGGTCTAAATTCATAAGGGATATTGGTCTGTAGTTCCCTTCCCTTTTGATGTCTTGGGCTTTGGTATCAGGGTAATGCTGGCCTCAAAGAATGGGCTGGAAGGTATTCCTTTCCTTTCATTTTTTTGAGAACTTAGAGAAAGATTACTGTTAATTCTTTAAATGTTTGGTAGAATTTGCCCACAAGCCATCTGGTCTTGAGCTTTTCTTTGTGATGAGGTTTTTGATTGCTGAGTCAATACCTTTACTTATTATAGGTCTGTTGAGATTTTTTTTTTTATTTCTTTTGCATCAGTTTTGTAGTTTGTATGTTCCTAGAAATTTGTCCATTTCATTCAAGTTATCTAGTTGGTTGGCATACAGTTGTTCACAGTATTCTCTTATAATCCTTTGTTATTTCTGTAAGATCAGCAGAAATGTTCCCATTTTCATTTCTTCTTCTTCTTCTTTTTTTTCTTTAAGAGAGGAAGAGGGAAAGGGAGAATCTTAAGCAGGCTCCATGCCCAGTGCGGAGCACCACTTGGGATTCGATCTCATGACCCTGAGATCATGACCTGAGCTGAAATCAAGAGTCAGACACTTAACTGACTGAGCCACCCAGGCACCCATCCCACTTTCATTTCTGATTTTAGTAATTAGAGTTTTTATCCTTGGTCTAGCTAAAGATTTGTTAATTTTGTTGATCTTCTCAAAGAACTATCTTTTCGTTTCACCAATTTTCTCTGTTGGTTTTCTACTCCCTATTTCATTCATCTCTACTTTGATTTTTATAATTTCCTTCCTTCTGCTAGCATGGGGTTTAGTTTAGTTTCCTTAAGGTATAAAATTAGGTTAGTGATTTGAGATATTTCCTTTTTACAACTCCAGGCATTTATAGCTATGAATTTCCCTCTGAAAACTGCTTTAGCTGTATCCCATTCCTTTTGGTATGTTGTGGTTTTGTTTTCATTTGTTTCTAAGTATTTATAATATCTCATTTGATTTCTTCTTTAAAATCAAAGAAATTGCTTAAGAGTCTGTGTTTAATTTCCACAATTTTCTGAAATTATTTCCTTCTGTTTTTTATTTCTAGTTTTATTCCATTGCAGTTGGAGAATATATTTTGTATGATTTAAATCCTTTAAAGTTTATTGACACTTGTCTTTTGGCCCAACATATGGCCTCTCTTGGCCCAACATATGGCCTCTCTTGGAGAATGTTCCATGTATGCTTAAGAACAATGTGCCTTCTGCTGTTGTTGAGTAGAGTGTTTTATGTTTATCTGTTAGGTCTATTTGGTTTATAGTGTTGTCTAAGTCCCCTATTTCCTTATTGATCTTCTATCTGGTTGTTCTATCCATTATTGAAAGTGAGATATTGAATTCACCAGCTCTTATTTTAGAACCACTTCTTCTTTCAATTCTATCAACTTTTGCTTTATATATACTGGGCTTTTGTTGTTAGGTGCATATATGTTTATAATTGTTATCTTTTTGAAGAATGATCTTGACTATACAAAATTTCACTTTGGTCAGTGACTCTTTGGCTTAAGGCACAGTTAAATGCAGTGCCAATGGATTTATAGTATGTTCCTCTTTACTTCCACCAAAGGACTTGTGAAGTCTTACAATGGGCTTGTTTTTAAAATAAATGATACATAAACTTGAGATGGCTTATAATAACAAAGATAATAGTCTCTTATTCCTTCCTCTTCATGTGGAGGGAGAGTTATAGGATATCATAGTTAATGGGACTGGACTACTGTACTTTCCTAAAGACAAGCTAGAAGGTGAAATGAAATGGGTTATGTCATCTCAATCTTTGAGAAAAAGAATTACCATTATTCTCTAGTGAAGGCTATCTCTTTATTTTCCTATTGCCGGACTCTTAAATGAACTCCTGCATGTCTGCTTATACAAGTACTGTTTCCACTGCCAGCCAGTCTCCACCACCGTTACTTGTGGGGGCCGGCACTTACTGGGAGATGTTCTCCTGTGCCTTTTACTAGCACACATTCCCTCCTTCACTCCTCCCACAGCTCTCTGAGATGGGAACAGGTCATCCCTACTCCACAGGGACCTGAGCTAGAGGCAGACACCCCTGCATGCACAACTTCTTCCTGTGGCCTTGCCTACTTGACAAAACGAAACGTAGAACAGAGCACAAACCCCCCAGTGGAGGCTTTTCTTCCAGAGGTTTCACTTTCTGGAAATCTAGAAAAGCCACAAGAATGGTGGGGGAGCCCTTAGTGTGTCTTCCACAAATGTTCATGGTCCCTTCTGGTCTACTGAAAAGGCCTGTTGTCCATGCTGACTTCACACATAACAAACTGACCCAGAGCAGAAGGCTGTTCCTGGATAAAAGGTTGAGGGTGTCTCAGTGAAGGCCATGAAAAGTGACTATTGTTGGGCTTGGTAGTTTACTTAGAAGGTTGAGAGGAAAGCTTCTCTTTTAAGCTTGGCGCTTAAACCCCCTTGGCTCTGTGTGAAATATTAACTGAGGAGCTCGATTCTGGGGTTTAGAAGGATTTAGGCACAGAGTTTTGATGGGATAACTAGAAAACTAGTGAGTCTTCACTATGGTGCAATAATGAGCTGCAGAATACATTTGACAGGAAGAGAGGGACCTAAAGAGTTGAGTGAAATGCATTAAGCACCAGGCTTACAACTCGAGCTCATGTTTCAACTTGAGCTGACTTCCTCACAGTTTTAGCATGAAGTGCAAGGACCTGTTTGACCTGTAGCATTTATTCAAATTTGAATGACTTTAGCAGTGGATGACCTTTGCATGGTCACAGTCCCTTCTGCTACCCTCATGTACACTTACCTGCCTGGTTCCTATCTGTGTGGATCCTAAAGACAACTGAGTTTGGTTTATATTTTAAACCTGGTTTTCCCAATCTGAACCTGCTTCAGATTAGTACAATTATTTCAACTTCCCATCTTGGACCCCAGGCATAAAACTGAAAGGGGGGCAGGCTATGAAGAGAAGGTACCAAGCCACGCAGTTTAGTCCATATGGCTCAGTGCCTATGTTCCTGGCTTCAGAGCGAGAGATCCTTGAGTTTGAAGCTTGCTGGCCACAGACTAGCTGTGTAACCCATGGCAGGTCCTTTAAAATTTTTCAGCTTTAGCCTCCTCATTGGTAAAGTCAAAACTATGACAGTAGTGTGTCCTGAATGGCTCTTGTTATGGCTAAGCGAGGTGGTGCATGCAGTAGGGACTCAGCACAGGATCTGTATCTGTGTTACCCATACGGTGGCCCACACCAGGGGAACTTTCAAGAGGCACAGGTGCTCTCAAGTGGAAGTGATAACAGAGTCACAGGACTTGACCATTTAGACAGAAAAACACAGTGAAGCTAAGTTGTGTCCCAGCCCTTGTCTGAGTGGAGCAAGGGAGAATCTAGGATGGATATCTGACCACTTTTTGAGCATAGATGCTAATGTTCCACAGCTCCGGTAAGGACTCTAGTGTTGAATGAAAGAATTTAATTTAAATTCACTATTTACATTGCAGAGTCAAATTTCTTGCTGAGCATGGAGACTTCGGGAAATGTAGCCTAACTTCCAGTTAATTCTCTATCACTTTGAGAAAGAAGTTTTGGTTATTAAAGGGGTGTGTTTGGACAGCTTATGTCTTCCCTTTACATTTTTATAGCAACACACACGTGCGTGCATGCATGTGTGTGCACGCACACACACGTTTAGTGAATGGCTGGCAAGTGTGGGCAGAAACTAAAGGAATGCAATGTTCATTCTTGAGAACAAGTAGATAAAGCTCAGATCCAATTTCCAGTCAACACTGCCTGTTGGCTGATAATGGAAATACAGTTATGTGTAAAAAGGAAAGAGAAATCTGCCTCTCATAAAAGGATTTAAATAATCCACTTTTCCTGAAATATCACTGTCTGTGTTCGAATACTCCAAAGCATGTTATAGGAAGTATAGTTGGTTTTGAAAGTAAAACCAAAAAGGGGAATGTAGAGAAAAGTCTAAAAGACCAACAACTATAAACTGCTTGTAATTTTCAAGGAATAATTCACATATCTATTAATCACTCTTACCTCCTTGGAGGTCAAGATCTGGCGTAACTCTTTCCTTAGATCAATAAAACGATCGTGAAAGAGGGCCATGCACCATGGCTCCATGAAGTAGCTAGGGAGGAAAGAAAAGATTCAGTTAGCTGGAAACCCTCTCATTACCACTAATAAAGTATTTACCTGCTTTTTTTGCCTTTATAAATTACAGTTCTGGCCCCTTTGCAATCGTTTGCTCATAAAATGCCTCGTGGAACAGCCTGGCCAATCAATTTTTTAAATGGATGTTCCTGATGTAAGGCCAGGTTCCATAATTACATTTAAAGTGGTTTAATTCAGAGCTGGGGCAAGACCCAGTGAAGAATCCTGATTTTATCAGAATTTAAAAGCCTGAAGACTTGTAAAGAACGGTGTCTCCATTATCTGCCCTCATTTGAGAAAAACAGATTGCAGGATTAACTGAACTGCTGCATAAACAAATTACATTTGGGGAGACAATACCACAAACATTGTGCATCATTAAGGTTTCTGGATTAATAATGACCAGAAAAACAGGCCACCTCGGTGTTCAACATGGTCTCCGTCCAATTGCCCTGATGCTTAATTGAATCTCTTTTTAGGAGAGCAGCTCTTTTAGTGTTTATATTGGCTAACTCTTCACTGAAAACTGTTTGAATAAACGCTTTCTTACCTGGAGAACAATAAGGCCCTCTGTTATTTCCAGGTGATCACTGAAAATCTGATGCATTCTTGGAGGACCAAGAACATTTATTGGTATTTTAAGTCTTATTTTATTTTAATGCCACATGTCTTGGAACCAGAAACATCAGTTCTTCGGCGCTGGGGGCACACTGATCATGTAGGTTTCCCTCTTTTCTGGATGTGGGTTTGTCGTTCCCATCGCTGCTAATGGATACCACATGTGTGCACAGGGGGAGAAAAGACCGGTGCCCACGTGCAGACGAGCACCTTCTGTTTGCCCAGACTTAAAGCTAATTCTTAAGGAAGGAGGTGATGAGTCCCAAGGACCACTGAGGCCTTAAAGGACAAATATCATGACAAGAGTCTGTGCTACGCTCAGCACAGTACTAAACTATATCAGTTATTACCTATTACCTATTTGCTTGACCAGAATGTGACCGAATTTCATGCTTAATTACCTCCTTTGTTGTTATTCGTTCAACAATGAATTCCACTAATAATTACTGAACATTCTTTATGTGCCCAGCACTGTTCTGGGTGCAGGGGAAACAGTAGGAACCCAAACAGACGCACATCCTGCCACTGTGAAGCTTATATTCAAGTGATAAATAAGTAAATATACAGCATGTTGGATAATGAGAACTGCTTAGGAGAAAAACCCAAGTCAGGCAAAGATGGGGCAGGGAGAGGGGACAAAGGAAGGCTCAGGGAGTAAAGACCTGAGGGGAGGGAGAGAGGGAGCCACATGGCGTTCTGGGGGAAGAGCCTTCCTGAGAGAAGGAACAGCAGGTGCAAAGGCCTGGAGGCAGGAGTGTGAGCTCAGATCACTCAGGGAGGCGGAGTGGAGAGAAGAGGGGGAGCGAGAGGGGGTGAGCTCAGGAAGGGGATGGGTGGGAAGGATGCTCCTAGAGGCAGGAGTCCAGTCCAGGCTATCGTGTATAGTAGTCCCCCTGTATCCACGGTTTTGCTTTCCGTGG
The DNA here is from genome assembly GCF_009762305.2 of Zalophus californianus. Lineage (NCBI taxonomy): Eukaryota > Metazoa > Chordata > Mammalia > Carnivora > Otariidae > Zalophus > Zalophus californianus. Next base: position 94,624,420 of record NC_045602.1, read on the forward strand.
TTTCAGTTACCCCGCTGTCAACCGCGGTCGGGAAGCAGGTGATCCTCCTGACATATCCTCAGACTACGTCGCAGTGCCTGCATCATTCACCTCGCTTCACCTCGTCGTGGGGGCATCTCCCATCATCACAAGAAGGATGAGTACAGTGTGCTAAGGTATTTTGACAGAGACCACACACACATACCTTTTATTAAGTATATGGCTACAATTGTTCTATGTTATTATTAGTCATTGTTGTTACTCTCTTAGTGTGCCTGATTTATAAATTAAACTTTATTGTAGGTATGTATGCGTAGGAAAAAAAGCAGTATGTACAGGGCTCAGTATTACCTGTGTTTTTAGGCATCCACTGGGGGGTCTTGGAAGATACTCCCTCAGGGAAGCGGGGACCACTGTAATCTCTCAGTGGCCATCTAGCTCAGCACTTGCAAGGAACAGACATCTCACAGATCTTCAGAAATGAATGAATGCACATCGCACTGTATATTCTATTCTATACTGCCTGACCCCGATTGGTCTTTCATTAGTATAGAGTCAAATTCTGCTAAATAGGTGACAAAACTCTGCAAAGTGCCCCAAGATGAGCAATATTATGAAAAAGAAAGCCTCACTGGGAAGAGAGGGAAAGCCGTATGTGAAACCAGGATGGTCTCGCTAAGCCCCGCAGCAAGAAAGTCTGAGGGTGTCAGAAGGCCACTTTGTGGAAATTTGTCGGAGGAAATCTGCTCGCCTCTGGAATTATTCAAGGCCACCTAATTCTTAGTGAATGCAGCTGAGTTGATGGGAGTTCTGGCTGGGGTTCTGGGCCCCTACAAATCCTGGCCAACGTCCAACAGCCATCTAATTCCTGGAGCAAAGGTACTAGTGCAGGGCTGGCACCTTGGTGGGGATGGGCCCAGTGGGGTGATGTTTTGACATATCCTCAGAGAGTAGTTTCTTGGACCAAAATATCCATTATAGCCTCTGTCCAGACATTCAAGCACAGCTTTGCCAGGATGGTCCCTGCTCCAGGGACTTGTGGATGTGCAAATCTTTACACTATCATAATTCCTAAGGTAGGAACCAATGGGCCTTTTTGTGTATTTTTAAAATATTTGATTGATTGAGCATGAGCAGGGGGAGGGGCAGGGGGAGAGAGAGAGAGAGAATCTCAAGCAGGCTCCCCACTGAGGGCAGATCCCAACGTGGGACTTGATTCCAGGGCCCTGAGAGATCACGACCTGAGCTGAAATCAGGAGTCGGAAGCTTAACCGCCGGCGCCACACAGGCGCCCGCCAATGGGCCCTCTTAAATTTGTGGCTACATTTCCACCGTTGCTGAGATCCCACCTGTGTGTTTCCACCCTCTTGGTTTCGGGGTCTACAGCTGCATCCGTCTAGGTGCTACATCCTCAGTCTCTGCCTTCCAATAGCCCAGGTCTGGTGCAGGCAGTTCACTCCCTGACCTCCCCCCCTCGTCTGCTTCACAGAGGGAACTCTGGGGAAACCCCACTTCCCAAAGGTCACAGCCTGCCCACTGTCTAATGCCCACATTCCCTTAACCTCTGTCCACAAAGCCGAACACTAATGGCTGGAGAAGCAAGTGACCCTTCATCTTCTGAAAATATAATTGCTAAGCATCTCTGTATGGTGCCCGGCGGGGGGGGCGGGTGGGGAGAGGGAGGAGGGGGGAGGTTGGGGGGGCAGCATGAAGAGGAAGTTGGATATTTTTACAAAGTTCTTCTTTGCTGCCTTTGAAACTCTCCATGCCTCTCACACCAGTGTCCAGCAGAAAGGGCCCTGGGTATTTGCTGACCCTTATTCTCATCACAGTACCCTGAACGGCTTGCGGGCCAGTGATCTGGGAGACCTGAAATCTTATTTCTCTCACACTTCCTACCATTGTCTCCTATGGGAAAACATTTTGGGACCCTCGTCCAGAAGGTGACAATCCCTGTAGCAAACTATGTGTTACCTATATTCCTGGAATTCATCTGTGGCAGCCGTTTTTACTTATAAAAGAAAAAGGTTTATAGAACTCTATTCGGCTTTTCTTTCTCTCTCGAGAAAAAAAGGAGTTAAACTCCTTTAACTCCATTAAAGCAAAGTGTAGTAATGAAAAGACACCCTAGAAGCCAGACCAGTAGGTTGACTTCTGAAGGCTCCTTCTCAGTTTTAGCGAGGCTTCAGTGGTGGCCCCTAGGGGTGACTGACACAGGGTCCTGAAATACTAAGGCTCCCTCAGGGTGGGGGAGGGGGCGGGGCGGGGGGAGAGCTGGTACACCAGCAAGAGGAGTGTGTGGGCGCCTGCCCTGCCTGGAGAGCAGCTTCTGCAACATCAGTATGCTCACAGCCTGCCACCCAGATCACGCTAAAGATGCATAAAGTGACACCCTTAGCCTGGGGTAAAACAAGGATTTCAGACTTGGGTGAATCCTAAACAGGAGTGCCACTGGAAGGTCATCCATTCTCTCCCCCCTTTTTTTTTTAAGATTTTATTTATTTATTTGAAAGAGAGAGAGCGCGCGCATAAGGGGAGGAGAGAGGGGTAGAGGGAGAAGCAGACTCCCTGCCGACCAGGGAGCCGGATGCAGGACTCGATTGCAGGACCCTGAGATCATGGAAGGTCATCTATTCCGACTGCAACTCTGATGGGATGGCATGTAGAACCAAATGGGATTTAGGAAGAAAATGACTAGCAGATAATCTGCAGTTTCCAAGATGCCCTCCTCCTGCTCTGTTTAAATTAGGATTCAGGTTAGGCTCTTGAGTGGGTGGATAGTTAGCAACATATCCATTGTCAGATGAAGTAGCTGCTATTTTGTAGGGCAGGCATTAGATATAAGGTGTTTTAGATAGTGATGAAAAGGACTGGGTCCCTTTGATTAAGAGGAAAAAAAATGTACTCAAAAATCTACCCAGAGAAGAATCTCATTTGCAAGGTTCTTCCCCAGTTCTTACAGAAACTGCTTATTCTTAGTGATTTTTAAGGGCTCACCAGATGACCCCAGAGGACACCCATCCCTTTGTTCACGCTCTGGGCTGTGGTCCTTGGTCATTTGCCATTCATAGCCCCAAGTAGCTTTGTCCCTGTTGATAACTCACTTCCACACTCCCCCGGACCTTGTCTGCTTCTGGCAAATTAATTTTTTTTAATTAATACATTTTATTTTTAGAGCAGATTTAGGTGTACAGAAAAAATGGGAGCAGAAATACAGAGGTCCTGTACATTGGCTCCTACCCTCAGCTTCTCCTATTAATCCCTTGCATTATTGGTAAGGCACATTTGTTCCAACTGATGAACCAGTATTGATACATTATTCTTAACGAAAGTCCCTAGTTTACACTGAGGACTTTCACTTGTCTGTCGTGTTGCACATTCTGTAGGTGTGACAGATGAATCATGTCATATAGTCACCACTGCAGTATCATACAGAAGAGTTTCACTGCCCTAAAAACCCCCTGTGCTCTGCCCATTCATCCCTCCCTCTCTGACCTATGGGCAGATTAACGTTTCAGGAAATTGACTTGCAGAGAAAATGGGGCTGTGTAACAATTTTATAAAAAATTTTAAGAACCCTATATTCCAGTATTTCCCTCCGAAATAGAGTAATATTCTCCCATTACAGAACACAATGCCTCTCAAACTTGCTGGCCGCCCCTCAGACGAATGGTTGTGTGGGTTGAGGCTTTGGTTTTCTGAGGTGCTGGATGTGGGCATCAGCTTAGGATGAAAGCTATTTGCATTTCTGTTTTCTATAATGTGCAGGGGGCTATACTTTTTTAGGGGAAATTTTTAAATGTAGGCATTATAATCTACTTGCTAAAAATCCATGTGCCCTGTTACCAGACCAAACCAAACACACGTATAAAGCTGGAGTGAGGTTCGTTCACTGAGAATTTCCAAGCCTGATTTGTCATGGTTGAAGGCTGCTGAGAATGTTAATTTGCCCACCCTAGTCAGAGAAGACCGTCTCAGGTGGGCGAAAGCATCCCAGTGGCAGGCAATCTGATTCCTGATTCCTTCCAGCAGGTGCTAATGTTTTTATTCAAAGAAGGCCAATTCAATCCCATTACGGGAAAGAATGAAATGGGTGTGCATTATGTTTCTTTTTCCCACCCACATGGGAAGGACAACACCAACCGTAATGGCAGGGGTACCCAGCTGAGCATTTCCTACACTGACCCCTTCAGCTGCACCGGGACTAGAAAGCCATGGTCAACTCCCTCTCCGCACTGGCTGTGGGCTGCAGAGCTCCTGGTGTCCCTCCTCTGCATGCTGGGGGCAGGGAGGGGGAGCTCAGGGCGAGTAGGGGTGGGGAGCTGACAGGCAGCTTGAGGGCACACCCTCAGGGTCTGTTTCTAGCTCAGGCTTCACCCCACTTCCAAACTGTGCCTCAGTTGCCCAATGCTCACTTTGCCGTCTCCTCTCTGTGGAGGGTCTAAGATTCTCACTCCCTCCGGCCCTCTCCAGATACCTCCCACCCTGGCTTTCCTGCCTGATGGGCTCTGTGCCGTTTCTGCAGCCCAGAGCAGCCTTTTCCATGCCTGCATCTTCCCTAGTGCTGTCCAACGCTTGAGCCCAACACAAACCTCCTTCCTGAAGCTAATTTCTGGCCTAAGGGCTTCCATTCACTTGCTCTGTGCCATTTTCACTGCCTGGGGTAGTTCTGACCTTGCAGGAAAGCTAACCTGGCACTTGTCCTGTTCTCTTACTCACTGTGGGCTCTGGGTCCCCACAGCATCTGGCACAGGCTGGTCCCTAGCAAGCAGGTGGGGCCCAAGCTCCTAAAGACACCTACAGGTGAGTGCAGGGGTCTGACTTAGGCTGCCTTCCCTCCCCTCCATGGAGAGCCTCTGCACCAGCTCCTAGGACCCCATTTAGGTAAGAGGGGGTTTAGGGTGGTACGGATCCCTGTGGGCTTCCTTTAAGCCATCTTAGACACATGGTAGGCTTCATTATTAAAATTAGAAAAGCTTTGAATGTAACCAAACTCATTTTGCAATTGATAAGAACACTGAGTCAAACCAAGCTGATCTCCTTTTGATAGAAGGATGTTAGAAGTCTTGCTTTATGAAAAGATGTAGGTCTAGTTTTCTCCACACAAATGGAAGGAATTCTGTACTTTGGTTTCTTTCCTTCTCCACAGAAAGGAGAGAAGCATCTGGAATCCTTGCCAAGGCTGTGGTCAGGTGGGCATGGACCGCCCCAAGTGCTATGGATACTCAGCATTAGTGATCAGCTTTCGGGAAACTTATATTCCCATGAATACTGAATTTTTTTTTGAGAGAGAGAAAGCGAAAGTGAGCGGGGGAAAAGGGCAGAGAGAGAGAGAGAGAGAGAGAGAGAGAATCTCAAGCAGGCTCCACACCCCCAACACAGAGCCTGACATGGGGCTGGATTCCAGGAGTTTGAGCTCATGACCTCAGCTAAAATCAAGTCAGCTGCTTAACCAACTGAGCCACTCAGGAGCCCCTGAATATTAACTTTTTAAAAACAAGAAAATAATAGCTTCTTTCCCAATTTATGTTCAAAAAGGGAAGACTAACCAGAGCCACTAGGTAACCTTCATAGCTGGCTGCCTTGAAATCTTCAGAAGAGAATGTCAGGTAAGAACACGGCAGCAACGTGCCTTCTCAGTGGCAGTGTGGATCTGGGTGTTAATAGCACACAAATTAATTCTACACACAGATCTAGCCATGAGAAAAAATTTATACAAACTATCCAGAACCCAAACAGAAGACACTATTGTCTCTGTTCCATTTGCCAATGGCTGGTCTGGGTTCTTTGGGGGGACTTAAATTCTCTATCACTTTAGCAAACAATAACACTTTTCTCAGAAGCCCCAGGAAATGTCGACTTGTGGAACTCTATGAACCATTCCTGGTCGATATGGCCCAATCATTAAGCAATTGATCAGACTTCTTCAGAGCTCATCCTCATCTGGTCAATCAGCCAATTTTATTGACAAAATCATACAAGCTGGGTGGGCATCTAGTAACTAGCTGAGCCATTGGCCACACTGAATGCTGAGAAAAGCAACTCCACAAGACACGCTGGAGGAAGTCGCATTCGCTGACCTTAGGAAAAAGTCCAATGTGTCTAAGGGAAGAGAATATAGTGGGTAAAGGATGTCATTCTTTCAAGTACTGGATCTTAAATGGCAGGTGGGGAGGAAAGGAGAGTTGCCAAAGAGCTAGGGTGCCCTCCCCGCCCTCAGAGGTTCCGCTGGAAATGGCTCAACTACGCAATAGTTAGAAAAAAGGAGGCAGGTGGGCAGAGAAGAAACGCATACCTTTCTTTCTTTCTTCCTTTCTTTTTTATGAAAATCATTCTAATTTCATCCTGGAGTGATAATAGTTTTTGCTTTTAGACTCGTTAAGAGGATCCCCAGCGGCCACTCACAGCTGCACAGAGGTTTGCTCAAGCTAGAAACTCACCTAAGGGTTGCCTTTTCTCCCGGTGGGAAACTGCACGGCGTGGGGGGGGCGAGATGCAGGCTTTCCTGAGAAAATGACGTCCTTACTGCCCAAGTCCTTTCTTGTACCGACAGCATCTTAGATTCAAGGCGGAGGATAGACAGTTCCCACAATGCCTGGCTGTAGGTCATGCCCACAGCGAGTCTCAGCCTTGTGGTAGCGTCGGCTGGAGCGTTGGCTGGTGGGACTCGTCTCTCCCATTTACAGTCCAAGAACGCATGAAGTGACAGACGTCAGGGTATATCATCAAGGTTGCACCCGGATACCCAGGGGCTAGGCATGACCTACAGATGTGGCTGCTTTGGACTGAACAACATTTGGAAATTTGATTTGGGACATTTCCTTAAAAAAATCGTATTTGGTAATACTGGGTCCTTGTAGTTATGTGGCAGCAATCAGCTAAATTGATGCCCCCTGTGGTTCATCACTGTCATTACCAGCCTGGCTGGTATCGCTGTTCACCTGTGGGCCACAGAAAGCACGTGGGTGTGCAAAGCCTGGTGAAGGGGTCTGGGTGAGATGAAGGCATGTTTGTAAATATGTTTTTGGAAGCCATCTGCCCCATGTGTCTTTCTCCATGCTGGTATAGGTGCTAAGAACACATGCTATGTCCTATCTTCCTTTCTTCTTCCATCCATCCATCCATCCATCCATCCATCCATCCATCCCTCCCCCCACCTAGCCAGCCACCCAGCCACCCAGACACCCACCCAGACACCCACCCATCCATCCACACATCCATGCATCCATCCATGCATCCACCCACCTAGCCACCCACCCAGCCACCAGCCACCCACCCATCCATCCATCCCTCCACCCACCTGGCCATCCATCTATCCATCCACCCACCTAACCATCCATCCATCCATCCATCCATCCATCCATCCATCCATCCATCCATCCATTCATCCATCCATCCATCCATCCATCCATCTATCCATCCCTAACACCTACCTAGCCATCCATCCATCCATCCCTCCATCCATCCCTCCACCCATCCGTGCAGCCATCCATGCATCCATCCATCCATCCCCCCACCTAGCCACCCACCCAGCCACCCAGCCACCAACACAGCCAGCCACCCATCCATCCATCCACCCATCCATGTATCCATCCATCCCTCCACCCACCTAGCCACCCACCCAGCCACCCAGCCACCCACCCATCCATCTATCCATCCACCCACCTAGCCAGCCAGCCAGCCAGCCAGCCAGCCACCCATCCCTAGTACCTACCTAGCCATCCATCCATCCATCCATCTAATGAGGCCTTTCAAAATCCTGTTTCTTGGGGAACCCTCCTACACTGTTGGTGGGAATGCAAGTTAGGGCAACCACTCTGGAAAATAGTATGGAGGTTCCTCAAACAGTTGAAAATAGAGCTACCATACGATCCAGCAATTGCACTACTGGGTATTTACCACAAAGATACAAATGTAGGGACCCGAAGGGGTACGTGCACCCCGATGTTTATAGCAGCAATGTCCACAATAGCCAAACTGTGGAAAAAGCCAAGATGTCCATCGACAGATGAATGGATAAAGAAGATGTGGTATATATACACAATGGAATATTATGCAGCCATCAAAAGGAATGAGATCTTGCCATTTGCAACGATGTGGATGGAACTGGAGGGTGTTATGCTGAGTGAAATAAGTCAATCAGAGAAAGACATGTATCATATGACCTCACTGATATGAGGAATTCTTAATCTCAGGAAACAAACTGAGGGTTGCTGGAGTGGTGGGGGGTGGGAGGGATGGGGTGGCTGGGTGATAGACATTGGGGAGGGTATGTGCTATGGCGAGTGCTGTGAATTGTGCAAGACTGTTGAATCACAGATCTGTACTTCTGAAACAAATAATGCAATATATGTTAAGGAAAAAAAAAAGAAGATGGCAGGAGGGGAATAATGAAGGGGGGAAATCAGAGGGGAAGACCAACCATGAGAGACGATGGACTCTGAAAAACAAACTGAGGGTTCTAGAGGGGAGGGGGGTGGGCGGATGGGTTAGCCTGGTGATGGGTATTAAAGAGGGCACGTTCTGCATGGAGCACTGGGTGTTATGCACAAACAATGAAACATGGAACACTACATCCAAAACTAATGATGTAATGTATGGTGATTAACATAACAATAAAAAAATTAAAAAAAATCCTGTTTCTTTATTTCTAGCACCTGTTTTCCTCTGGTTCTCTGTTCTCTGCTGGCTCAACCACCTTGCTCTGAATACTAATTTCTTCCCCACTGTGCTCCCATGAGGACTTTTCTCTCCCTCTTTTCTCTGTCCTCCATATCTTCCAGGGATCCTGAATTCCATGGCTACAAAGTGGCAAGCAAGGGGCCATTCTTTGCCATTAATCAATCACAGCCAGACACCTTTTTTGGGGGGGAGGCACTGAGAGAACCACTGTGCAAGTGTGGTCTCTGCCCCAGAAGCATACCCTGTGGGTGGCAGGGGAAGGTAGTGTCAGGGAAACTGAGGTGGGTGCAGGCCCCAGAGGGGCACATTGTGGGAAGGAAAGGCTGGAGGAGGGCTCAGCAGGATGAAACTGCTGTCTGCTTGCCCTCAAGTCTTTGTCACTGCATTTCTAAGTTCACCGCTCTTTGGCTAGTGTTTGCCAACCTTCAGTCACTTGGGAACCCATCAGTTTTTCATGGACATTAAGCATTGTTTCAAAAATTTTCTTTAGATTGATTAGCCTTAAAAAAAATACCTACCTCTGCCTTGTTCTAGGCCATGATATCTGCGAAATCACAGATCTGATGTGCTTGTACAGTTTTTCGAATTCTTATTAAAATTATTCCATGGTTAGTAAGTTGTGTGTACTGCCTAAGGTAGCTCACATACCTACCACCTGGCAGGTGCTTACTACACTCTGAGACAAGTCATTTTTTTATGATATCTTGATGGAGAGGTGCTGTTGTATTCATCTGAGGACATAAACACACGGACACTGTGCTAAATAGTTTCCATGCATTATCTTACTTCATCCTAATTCCAAACCTCTAAAGTGGGATTTGCCAGTCCATTTTACAGATGAAGAAATAGATTCAGAAAGGTTAAATGACTTGCCCAAGGCCACACAACTAATGAGGATGAACCGGGGCTTAACCATAATTCTGCTAGACCTCAAAGTTTGTGCTCTGAACAACTGCACAAGTCTCATTTCCTTATGCTCATTCTGGAGCCTTTCTAGCAACTTTCTGAATCATCCCTGTTTCCTTGGTATCCCCTGCATTAGCTAAGATTAGGTTTGATTGCAGTTGTAAAAATTTTTTAAATAAGTACTTTTTTTCACACAGAGAAATGCTAGGTGGAGTGTCCAGGATGGGTATGGTGGTTCCACAGACATCAGAGCACGGTACTATCCATAGGGAATTTGGCCTCATGGTGCAAAATGGCTGCTGAGCTTCAGTCATCACATACATGTTCTTAGATGGATAAAGAGAAGAAGAGGGCCCTTCTCCTCTCTTTTAGTGACAATTCCTAGAAATCTCACCTAGTACTTCTATTTATGTCTTATTGGCCAAACGTTGGTTATAAGGCTTCCTTGGCTGCAGGGGAGGCTGGAAATCATTGCCATTTATTTTAAGTACAATGTAACATCCTATAAATCAGGATCCCTGTCTCTGAGGAAGAATGAGAGAATAGATGTTGTGTCTTCTATGATAGCCCAAAGACTCCATAGCATCTACATTGAACAAAATTCTTTTCTTACGGTTAAGCTTATGAAAATTGGGAGAATGTGTTTAGTTGACGTTCCCAGAACTAGAATGCATCTATCGCTATAGATTCAAGCTTGCCCCCAAATTAAACAATCTGGAAAAAATCCCACACAAAATGTTTTCCATATGTGACCACTACCTCCAAGTCCATGGGAGAGCCTTGGTCCCCTGCATGTCCCCATCTAGCCCAAATAGGCTTTAAAGGCAGAGAACAGGGAACAATTTGTGTTCACACTGTAAGATTGTATTCTGGTCATTTTATTCTGCCCATGAAAGCAAGTGGATTCATGCATTTCAATACAATTTTAAAAAAATAATAATGGGGGGGCGCCTGGGTGGCTCAGTTAGTTAAGCATCTGCCTTTGGCTCAGGTCATGATCCAAGGGTCCTGGGATCAAACCCCACATCGGGCTCCCTGCTCGGCAGGAAGCTTGCTTCTCCCTCTCCCACTCCCCCAGCTGTGTTCCCTCTCTTGCTGTCTCTCTCACTGTCAAATAAATAAATAAAATCTTTTAAAAAAACAAAATAAAATAAAAAATAATAATAGGAACAAATAAGTTTTCCAGTTAACCCTAGCTTTGCTCAGAAATTAAATTACACATTTCTGGGGCAGCGGAGTTTACACAGGAACAGACAAAAACAAACAAACAAGCCCCGAAGCCTGAAATGGAAGTCTGATTATGAATATTTCCTGTCCAACTTGAGTTTGCCAGAATCTCTATCTGGTCAATTTCCTGCTTTGAGGCATTTCTGGAAAGGTGAGATTAATGATTTTGAAAGCAAAACCAACTAGTTATTTGATAACCAGTCATAACTGTCACTTGCTAAAGATGGGCTATAGTTTTGTTGTCACAATCTGGAACTGGCCTCAACCGATAATGGGTGTTTACTGCTCTAAGGAAAAATGGTTTACGACGCACTAGCGCTAAAACCCAAATTCTAATCTTGGGTGGAAGTCAGCCATCTTCTGAATGGCTTGTAAACAACCTCTCTTACTGCCTGTCAGATCAGGGATGCACAGAGGAGGTGTTCGGCGAATTACCCCGATGTATCCAGGAACCAGAAGCTAACACTGCTTCAAGCCTGGTGTCCCGCAGTGTTCTGGAAGCCTTCCGCAGACGTGCTGGAAAACACTGCCTTGCCCAGCGCGCTCTGCTCAGCACTCAGAGGCTGCTGTCTGCTGCAGGCCACTGGAACTGGCGTGATGTACTTGACCCTGAGCTGGACACATGCAGAACTGTCTCGGGAGGTCGATCCTGACCAGCCCATGGGCCCTGGCACCCCCACGCCAACGTGGGGAGCAAAGCTCTCTCTCAAGCACAGATTTTTCTTAGGCTTTACAGTGTCTAGAAGAACACGGATTCCCAGAGCACATTTGTCCCGAATATGTGTTAGCACCAAGATGGTGCTGAGGACAGAGCACAGACTCCCTGCCTCCCTTGCCACTGGAGTCCTGGTTTTCAGAAATACAATTCACAGAGGATTATCTGAAAGATCTGTCTGCTGTCCATTTGTTTTCTGAATCCTGGATACTGATTCACCTGAGAAAACGGAATACATTTATCTTGTGACCCTTACAAATCCAACCACCAATGAGATTTTCCTCCTTATTTTGACCTTGATGGAACTCAAAGCCAAGTGTGTGAATTTTCTTGGTAAAGACCTGGGCTTGAATACACAGCCTTTGCACGGCAGCTCAGCCTCACACAGCTGTCCTGCCCCTAGTTCCCCATTTCCCAATGCCTTTTTCTTTTTATCCCAGCTGTGCTGCTTGTTGCTTATGTAATCTTGAGCTAGCCTCAGTCTTCAGAGCTGTACAATGGGCATAACGGTGGTCCTTACCTCAAAGACTTAGTGTCAGAACTCGAGAGGACAATCCAGGAACAAGGTTGGCTTTATGACCAGGGAAGGGCCCCATATGTATTATGTTGCAATGATGATGAGGAGGAGGATTGTTCTTACTTATATCTTATTGTATATATTTGTGTAAGCTACCTCAGATCTTTTCTAGTATGAATTAGAGATGAAATAATTAAAATAAGCACTCTTTGTTTGCTGTTTAATTGGAAGAGCGTCTTTCTTTGGCACAACCCTGCATTTTTCTCCTCGGGGACTGCTTTTCCTACCTTGAAGGGTGTCTGCGTGAACTTTTTTAGCTGCAGTTTTATGGCAGCATTAATTTTAGCTGCCCTAAAGGTAAGAGAGACTTCGTAACAAGCCTTCCCAATGTTTGGTCACGCACTAAAGAGCTCTGTGGGAATCAATAAAAATAACATAAAAACGGTTAAACTGAGGCCTTGACATATTTTTTGTGTGAATTGATGAAGGTTAAATAAAAAGAGGAAAGATGGAGTTCCTTGCTTTTGCTGGTTTATTTTGAAGAGTGAGACAATTAAGTCAAAAATGGCTAACCCAGTGGCTGGTGGGATGTATCAGGATGGCGGTTAGGAAAGTGGGCCACGGTTAAGGCACAGGCATCTCCAGGCCCAGCTAGGCCAGATTTTCTTCTGACCTATCTGCCTTTTTGCCTGACCTGCCAGAGCAAACCTGTCTTCTTGTAGAAAGAGTATAATTTTTATATAGTTAAGAATTGCCCTTCTATTTAAGTTTCCCGGTGAAAGCACAGTGGCCACACCATCTGCCAGGACCTTTCTCCACAGTGAGCCAGTGGGTCTGGCCATCGCTTATGCACCACCTGTGCCCGGAGTCAGAGTAGGGGGACGAGTCTACGCTATCTAGCTCTACATATCTGGCCTTTTATTCCATCTGTGGCATTTCCTTGTGCATCGCTGGTTTATTAGGGGCTGCATTAATTGAATTTGTACAATAAGTCTAGTGCCCTGGAAGTTGTCCAGCTATTTACATTGATTTGTTATATAAATTCAGGCCTAAGAGTATGAGGCAAGGTTAGCATTTAATTCTGCAGCAAAGGGAAAGCTCTTAGTGCTCAGCTTCCCTTCCCATTCCCCTCTCTTGTTATTCTGTGTCTCTCTTCATAGAAAGCATGACCATTTCCTTTTAATTAGGCTGCAGAGAGCACGGGCTCGCATTAGGCCGCTCAGCCACTCAGCCACGCTCACGGCCACGGCCATTTCCTATCTATTTTCTGTAGGAAAAGAAAAAAAAAGTGTATATATGCACATATACACCCCCACAAGTCCGGGGGTGGGGGAAAACAAAGGAACCAGGTGGAATTACCTTTTGTGAGACTGAGGCCGCAAGAACTAGCCAACACCAGAAAAGCAAGATATTTCACTGCCTCATTATTCCTTCGGTTAAATTAATTGCCCTTTAAATTTTAAGAGTGCTTAGTAGAAATATCACTCACCAGTGCAGAGTATATAGCATCTTTAATACACATTTATAGTACTTGAATAATTAATACATGTTTAAAATAATTCCCTTTCGTGGGTGCCTGGGTGGTTCAGTAGGTCAAGTGTCTGCCTTCAGCTCAGGTCATGATGCCGGGGTGCTGAGATCAAGCCTTGCATTGGGCTCCCTGCTTGGTGGGGAGCTTGCTTCTCCCTCTCCCCAACGTGTACTCTGTCTCTCAAATAAATAAATAAAAAATCTTTGAAAAAATTAATTCCCTTTCATAATAGGCTTTTCTAATTAATGTGTTTATTTTTTTTCAAAGATTTTATTTATTTATTTGACAAAGAGAGACTCAGCGAGAGAGGGAACACAAGCAGGGAGATTTTTGATTACAAAAGTAAAAATACTACCTTTCCAGCAGAGGAACCTGCAGCCTCCAACCCTACCACGGGGCCATGGTTAACAATATAGTGAGGGGGCAGATCCACACCGTGTGCCCCCTGAGAGGGATGCCCTGAGAGGGATACGACATCACGTCTGTGGTTCTGCCACGAAGACAGCACCTGACAATAATAATGAGGGAACATCAGACAGACTCAAACTGGTAGACGTGCTACAAAGTAACTGGTTGTGTTTTGCACAGGTGAAGGCTCATGAAGGTAAAAGGCTCAGGAACCATTCTGGATTAGAAACGATTCCACAGACACAACTAATCTTGGATCAGCAGGAAGGTATCAGTGGGACAAGTAGCAAGACTAAGACTGAAAAGTCCATTTATACTGTATTTGTGTCATTTTTAAATGTTGACAATTGTACTATGGTTATGGAAGGGTGTCATATTCTTAGGAAGTGCATACTGACGGATTTAGAGGGCATCGCATCTCTGCAATCTACTTTCAAACATTAGGAAAAGAGTTATGTCTTTCCATCTGTAAAGTGTGTGTGTGTGTGTTGTGTGTGTGTATGTGTAAAAGAGAGAGAGGGAGAGAAAGAAAGAATGATACAGCAAGTATAGTAAAATGTTAACATTTAGGGGATCCAGGTGAAAAGTATGAAGCTTTTTACTTTGTTCTAATTGTGTAAATTTTTGGAAGTTTGAAATTATTTTGAAATAAAAATTTAAATGAAATCACTAATTGTTTAGCCTCTTTACTGTGTTACTCTTAGTAAAGAAATGGTCAAGGAGTTAAATTTTCAGATCTGAGCCCACAAGAGTTCCATGGCCAGACCTTGCTTCTGAGGGCTTTGTACACCACACGCTGAGCGCAAGTGGTGCGGAAATACGAGGAAATGGCTGGGTCCATCTGGTCGCTGGTAGAAAGACACTCTTCACTCTCAGAGAGGGGACATTGTCTTCACTTCACCACGAAATACCAGTAGCTTCCCCCGCTCCGGCTTTATTTTTTAGAACTGGAAGGGATATGAGATTACAGTTCTTGGATTCCTCCCTGTTTTGTAGCTAAGAAAGCAGAGGTCCAGAGCAGTAACTGCCAAGACCCGAGCTGCCCAGTCCACCAGCCACCAGCCACCAGCCACCAGCCAGACGTGGCTATGAGCACTTGCAATGTGGCTGGTCCAAACTGAGATGTGCTACAGTGCAAAAAAGACATTGGGTTTTTAAGACGTAGTATAAAAAAAGAGAGAACATAACATATCTCAATATGTTTATATTGCTTAAATGTTGAAAAGTCAACAGTTTGGCTACACTGAGTTGAATAAAAATATATTACCAAATTAATTTCATCTCTTCCTCTTTATGAGTTTCATGTGACTACTAAAAAAGTTCAAATTACATACGTGGCTCCCATTATATTTCTACAGGACAGCACTGGTCTCGAGTTGAAAAAAAAAATAAAAACAAGCATTTGCGAATGCCTGCCGTGAGAAAAATTCCAAATGCAAAGACAAAGACGCCATGAGCCTTGCAGCCAGAGGCTCTCCGACAAGAAGAGGCAACAGACATGTGAAACATAATAATAGTGGGCGACAAGTGCCCTAAGAGCACGGACAAGCTCCGGTAATACCCCACAGGGAGCTGATTACTGCAGCACGGAAAGGACTGGTGTTTGCCGAGGGTATGCCGGGCAGGAGGAGCATGGGGAAGCTGCGCAGGCGATTCTGGGCAAGACAATGGTCTGCGGCTCGAGCGTCCAGTCAGATGCAATGCGGGAGGCGTGGTTGGGGGCGAGATTCCAGCGCTTGTCTAGGAGCCTTAGACTTTTATCGCTTAAATGATATAGAGCCATGGAAAGGTTTTGAACAAATGAGGGGTGTAGTCATCCTATTTATGTATTAGATCTGCTACACCGGACTAGGATAAGGCCAGAAGCTGAGGGGCGTGCTAAATGCCGCCGTGATGGTTAATGGGAATGGTGGAGGGAGATCGAGGAGGGGAGGCATGGGAGGGAAGGGGCATGTCGTTGCCCCCCAGGTCTCGGCTTGGGGGGCCAGGTGGGAAGCGGATTCTGGGAAGGGGAGGAGGATGGGATGGAGGGCGTGGTGATGAGCCCCTTCCGTTTTTCACACGAGGTAGAGCCGAAGTGCCCGCAGACAACTGAAGTGTTGATGTCCGGTTGGGCAGACTGAGCAGATGGGGGCCTCAGGAAAGAAGGGGCAGCCTGAGAAGGAGATGACAAGACAAAGCCAGGGAGACACCAATATTTCCATGGGGGCTGGTGGGACGACGGGAGCAGAGCGCCATCAGAAGGGACCAGGAATACAGGGGGGGAGCGAGGATGCCCGCTGGGACCCCATGATGGCCGCAAAGTGAAGTTAGGTTTCTGTCCTGCTGCTCAGGGGAGCAAAGCACCGAGGGGTGTCTGGGTCAGGGGTTGCTGGGGGCACTTATGACAGCAGGTGACATGGAGGGAAAGGGAGCAAGGGAGGAAGGGTGTTTGCAGGGGAGGGACCCTAGAGCCTAAGGAGCAGCTGAGATTGTTGGCCACGGACTCATCCCTTCTTACCTCAGCCTCCTGGCTCCACTCTGAGAAAGTGAAACATGGATCCAGAAGCCAGCATCCGTGATAAACAAGGCTCACCCGAGACACCCAGTGCTCGGCCCAGGCCCGTTCGTCCCCCTTAGGAGACAGGACACAGAAAGGGACGCTGCAGCCAGAACCACCAGGAGCATTGTGTGTGCACTTGCTGTCTGCCTACTTCTCTTCTGTGCCCGAGAAGCCAAAGACGGATAGAAAAAAACCTCACACAAGCCCCCTGCCTGCTCCCACGTCACATTTACCCCGAGATCTCTTCTGTGCTCTCAACACTGCCCAGTGACCCCAAACAATGCCCTGGTCAATTCACTTTTTGCCCTCTGACATGACTTTTTCTCTTTCATCAAACATCCAAGTCCCCTTTCTGCTTGTCTGCTCTCAGCGGACTCATGCTTGGTTGAGAAAACAAGCAGTCGGGCACTGCTTCATCATCTCACCCCGAAATGCACCCCCCTCCTGCCTATTCTCTCCCGTGCCTCTCCCTCTGCAGGTGTTAGGATAGGAACGGCTCTGCTGCTGCATCTGCATCACTTCTTTGCTTATGAACAACATTTGTCATCTCTCCCCCCTCCTCAATATGCCCCAGTTCTCTATTCATGCCGAACTTTTCAAAATTTGGCTCTATTGGCTGCATTTCCAGTTCCTCAGGTTATATCTTCTCTCTTGAGCTATTTCCAGCCTCCTCCTCCTCAGAAGCAGCTCTTAGGAAAGCCACATCTGGTGACCAATTCTCTGTCCCCAACTTACTCAGCCCTGCAGTAAAATCTGACACAGCCGACCACTACTTCTCTTGGGAAGCTTCTGGGAAATCCCACATTGTGTTCTACTTTTTGAGCCACATTTCCTGCTGGACATTGAAATGTTCGGACACTCTTGTGTCTTTTCTCTACTCTGAAGTCACTGTCTCCTGAGGTGCTCATGAGAGGGGCAAGGAGGACAGAAGGGGGGCCAAGGGAGCAGGAGGGGCAAGGAGGTAGCTGAGGGAGAATGGGTCTGAACTGGAGTGTGGCTTCATTCAGCCTGGGCCCAGGGGGAGCTCTGGAGTGTGAACTACCTCACAGAGCTGGCTGGACCTTGAGGCAGGGGACCTCTTAGAGCCTGTGTTTGTCATTGGCTGTGGTCTTCTCGGGAACGGGCAAAGTGTCCCTTTCTGGGCAAGGTGGCTCCTTGCTCGCTATCCTGCAGGGGCAGCTGGGAGTTACAGGCCAACATTCACACACCTGGGGGATGGGGGCAACGGACACCGCAGTGAAGAGGGTGAGGTGGGTCACCCACAGTGCCCACCACTGAGGTGGATCGTGAGTTCTGTTTGGCCATGTTAAGTTTGAAGGTCGAGTCAGAAGTTGAATACTTTGCTTGGAGCAAGTCTTGCACACTCTGCTGCTAAAATACATCCCAAATCTGACTACATCACCCTGTATGCATCTGGTCCAAAGCACTGTTTCTCATCTGGGATAATGGTGGGAGTCTCCTCATAACTCCTACCGTCCACTCTCCACGGCAGCTGCCTGAGCTTCTAAAACAGGAACTGGCATGTTGCTGCTCTTCACACATGCGAACAAGTATCCAAAGCCCAAAGCCCCACCTACAAAGACTACATGATGCAGCTCCTCTGACCTTCATTTACTCTGCTGTGGCCACACTGGCTCCTTTTGTTCCTCAGATACACCAAGACTTCTCCCACTTCAGGGCCTTTGCCCCTGTTGGTCCCCCTGGCTGGCCTCCTCTCTCTCCAGATCTTCTGTGCCTGCCAGCATCTCATCGAGCCTTCAGCTCAGATATTCACTCCTCAGAGGGTCTGCCCCACCCACCTCAATTCCTGGCTCCTGTTTTATAGCCTTTATTGCTCTTTGATAAGGTCTTGTTTGCATATTTATGTACTTGTGTGTGGTTGGCCGTCCTCCTCTAGAATATAGAATCCAGAAGGGCTAGACTTTTTTCAGTCCTATTCACAACTGTACCTGCAGAACACAGTATACAGCGGGTGATTGATAAATATTTACTAAATGAATGGATGAGTAAATAAAAATCATAGACCAAGAACTACACTGTACCTGGTCATTAGGAGACCGTTAGAATCTTAACGGGGAGAAGCTTCAGTTGAAATGAGGGAAATGAGATGAATATTGTCTACTCATGCAGCCAAAGACAGAGACAGAGAGACACAATAGGTCGGGGTCAGTCACACACTCACTGATGTCCAGCACAATGTGCCAAGCACCATGCCAGGTGCCAGGGATCCACAAGTGAAGATGTGTTCTTGTCCTGAGGTGCTCTGAGACCAGGAAAACACAGTGATACGTGCCCCAGCACACATGCAGTGAGCTCAGCGGGCACAAGGGCATGGTCCCCTCACTGGTGGGGCACACAGTCAGTGGTTTTGTTACATGGGGTCCACCCGCATACACAAACTGGCCTTGACTGTTTGGCAGATTTAACCCAGTGGGGTAATTTAAAATACCAAGTGATTCTTTAAAGTCCAGGTTTTAAAACAGGCTTGCTTACATTACAAAGTGGAAAAGCAGTGAAACCAGTCTGGTCTGCCTATGTCCACAGGACCAGAGACATGGCTTCAGCTTGGACTCTGTGGAGACAGACAGTGTCTGAGGACAAGGTGGGATGACCACCAGAGACTGAGCACACACCCAGGACAGATAAGACTTGATGTTGTCATGAGTGAGTGCCCAGCACGTCCTATCATGCATAGATCTCATCTACCAGGACGAGAGGTTTGTAAGAAGTCTTGTGGCTAGGTACCACCACACACCAATGGGAATGGCTAAAATCCCAAACACTGCCAACACCCAATGCTGGCGAGGATGTGGAGCAACAGGAACTCTCTCTCACTGCGGGTGGGAATGCAGAATGGTTACAGCCACTTTGGAAGACAGTTTGGCAGTTTCTAACAAAACTAAACACATTCTTACCATACAGTCCCAAATTGAACCCCTTGGTTTATACACAAATGAGTTGAAAACTTTATAGTCACACAAAAACCTGCACCCGAATATCTATAGCTTTATTAGTAATTGCCAAAACTCAGAAGCAATGAAGATGTCCTTTGATAGATGAATGGATAAATAAACTGTAGTCTATCCATACAGTGGAATATTATTCTGTGATACAAAAATGAGCTATTAAGCCACAAGACATGGAGGATCCTTCAATGCATACTGCTAAGTGAAAGAAGCCAATCTGAAAAGGCTACATACTATATAGATCCAAGTATATGACATCTGGAAAAGGTAAAAAGATCAGTGGTTGCCAAAAAGATCAGTGGTTGTCAGGGATTTGGGAGTATGGAAGAAGGGAGGGATAAATAGGCGGACCATAAAAGACTATTAGGACAGTGATACAGTAATGATGGACACATATCATTACACATTTGTCAAGACCCATAGAATGGACAACACAAAGAATAAACTATAATGTAAATTATGGGCTTTAGTTAATAATAATCTATTAATATTGGTTCATCAGCTGTAACAAATACACCACACTAAAGATGTAAACAGCAGAGAAAACTATGTGTTGGGGGAGGGTATATGGAAACTCTCTATACTTCATGATCAATTTTTCTGTGAATTTAGAAATTTCTTTTTTTTAAGATTTTATTTGAGAGAGAGAGCACAAGTAGGGGGAGGGGCAGAAGGAGAGGGAGAAGAAGACTCCCAGCTGAGCCCCCGCTGACCAACTGAACTACCCAGGCACCCCTGAACTTAGAACTTTTCTAAAAAAGTAGTATATTACTTTAAAAAAAAGATATAGTGGAAAATATTTGCAATATATATATATAACAAGGATTATTAGCCTATATTATTATAAATACCCATTAGTTTAAAAAAAAGGCAACCAATAGGAAAATGGGTAAAGGATAAGAACAAGTAATTTGACACTAAGGAAATGAAGTTGTGTTTTTACCCTTTCTTCTTCCTGGAGGTTGGGAAAAATTAAAACATGGAATATATCCAGTTTTGAGGAGGAAGGGAGAAACAAGCCTGGTCATAACTGTTGATGGGAATATAAATTAAAGTAATCCTTTTTGAGGATAATTTAAGCTAATGTCTTGATCAAAATTTATTTATGTATTTATTTTTTCTTGATCAAAATTTAAATGCACACACCCATTGATCTAGAAATTCCAATAATGATGCACACAAAATAATGAGCACGTGACTTACAGTAACACAGAAAAAAGGGAAAACAAACTGAATGTTTACTAATAGGAAAATAGTTAAGTCAACTGGGAGTTAGCCATTCTATGAAATATAAAAATGCCATTAAGAAGAATGGGATCAAGGGGAGCCTGGGTGCTCAGTCAGTTAAGCAGCTGCCTTTGGCTCAGGTCATGATCCCAGGGTCCTGGAATCGAGTCCCGCATCGGGCTCCCTGCTCAGCGGGGAGCCTGCTTCTCCCTCTCCCTCTGCTGCTCCTTCTGCTTCTGCTCTCTCACTCACACTCTCTCTCTCAAATAAATAAATCTTAAAAAAAAAAAAGAAGAATGGGATCGACATGTATTGCCACAGAAAGATCTTCAATGTGTATTATCAAGTGAGAGAAGAAAACTATGTGCAGTCTATATGAGAAACACATATTCACACATCTGGAATGTGGTCAGTGCCGGGGACAAGAGTGGGCTTGGGAGAAAGGGAACACTCCCTTGCAGCAATAGAATATTTTTAACTGCCATCTAAAATGTTCTATTTCTACTACTTAATTTTAAGCTCTGTGAAGGAAGGAAGCCTGGCTTTCTTGTTGGTGGCTATACCCAGACAGCACACTGGTGTTCAACAAATACATAGTGAGTGGAAAAGAGTTAATGACACTTAAAAACTGTAATGGAAACCATCAGAAATACGATAAAGCTGTATAACTAAGGATGTTTACTGCGGTGTTAATTATCAAAACAAAAAGTCAGATCTAGTAAGACACAGTGGTATGGTATATCCTCTTCAGTCGTAATGCCATTAAAATAATATCTCAAGAAATGGAAAACTGTTCCGAATACCCCAACAAGCCAAAATAGCAAGCTATAAGTCAGCATGTAAAGTATTGTTAGCATATATAAATGTTTATATATTCAGAGAAAAAATGTTGGAAGGACATACACCAAAAATTTTATGGTGGGCGTATCTGGGTGATTGTTTATGGATAATATTTGGTTTCTTCCTATCGCCACCCCCTTTGAGTTATACAATGATCATACATTACTTTCATAAATAGAAAAAAAGTTTTGTAAAAAATAATTTCCAGAAATATAACTCTGCAGTTAAGATTTTTGAAAGGTTTCTTTCTGCATGCCTCTAGAAGCAGCCCTTGACTTATAGATATTGCTTCTGTCTATTTGACTATAATATACAACCTGTCTGTAGGTTAGCCATTGATAGCCCAAAACTCCTTTCTGTGTGCTGAATTGAGATTTTTAAATACTAAGGAACATTTTGGGCAATTGCAGTTTAACTCTCTGGGAAGGGAATTACCCTTGTAAGATATTAGTCTATTATCCGGCTTTTGTATGTTTGAATTCCATACATGTTTTCAGGAATAAATTGTATTTGAAAGTAGGGGACTATTTCTTATCCTCTTTTAGTGCCTGATATACTTTGTTACCCTTATTCAGAGAGAAGCAGACGGCTGAAGAAATTCTTCTCATGCTTACGATGATATGAGAACCATTTATTCATTGGAGTCTTCTTTAAGCTACAGATATTCCTTCGGTCTTCCATCTCTGAGCTCCAAAGAAAAATGTGGATAATCTAGAAAGTATACCGGCTCAAACCAGAGTCCTCTCTTAGCTGAGGTTTTGGCGGTAAGAAGTTGGGTGGCAAATAGTTAGCTGGCATTGGGGTTGGGCTTCTAGGGAGGAGGCTTTGTCTACGATGATGATTGCTGGGTTATAGCTGGGTAATCACATCATTAACAGCCATCCGATATTATTGAAAACAAATTTTTTTGTTATTATGATACTTTAACAGTCTCAAGCCTGAAAACCACTCATAGTCTAATTCAATAAATAAGCTACTTAAGTATAGAAAGTCACAAGGAAGAACAGATTTTGTGTCATATTAGCAAATTTGATTTTCATTAATGCAAGATGAATGTCTTCTATGAGACACTTTCATATCATATTAATGACATGATAGCAAACAGCATTCACGGGTTGCTAGGCAACACGAGGACCCTCTAATGATCTCCTCTGTACTCGAGAGGCTGCAGAGAGAAGATGCCAGAGCTCTGAGGATATTTCCCATTTCTTGGCAACTGTTTCTGCTAGAAGACATTGTGGGGCTGGGAGGGAAGGGAATTCATGATGCCATTTACCATGGCAAATACATTTCTTCATCTTCCCTCCTTTTCATTGCCTGACTGTGCAGGAGAGCAAGAACTGGGACCCAGGCTCAAATACAAGAGGTCAAGAGTTCTCAAACCATATGCCTTCCCTCTGCTTAGGGAGGCAACAGGCTGCTGTGACACCAGGGCAAGAAATGTAGTGAACAAGTTGAAGGTTGTTTGTCAAGCCATAGTTTGTTGTGATCTGCTCCACACTTTGCTGTCCCTACCTCCCTGGGGGCTAGGGGCCCAGCTCTCATGCTGTGAGCTCATGATTCCATGTAGCAGGGACAGTCATCTTAACCAAGCATTGGATACCGATGTGCAACAAATAATCACCCCCAAACTTAGTGGCATGGGGCAAAAGCCATTTTATTACACCCACGGATGGCTTGGCTCTGCTCTGTGACTGTAGGGGCTTCTGATGGGAAGATACATGCCTCAAAGCCACTCAGATGGCTGGGGCTAGAATCATCTGAAGGCTTCTTCACTCACATGTCTGGCATCTGCGCTGGGATGACTTGAAGGTTTGGCTCAGCTGGAACTTTTGCTAGAGTGTCTGCATGGTCTTTCCACATAGCTTGGGCTTCCTCACAGCATGGCAGCCCCATGATGGTTGGACTTCTTATAGGACAGGTCAGAATGTTCCAGGAAACAAACCAGAAACTGTGTGGCCTTCTATACCTCAGCCTCGGAAGTCACATGGCCTCACTCCTGCCATAGTCCGTTGGTCAGAGACATCACAAGCTTGCCCAGACTCAAGGGAAGGGGACATAGACCCTACATTCTCTATGGGAGGCATGCAAAATAATCTGCAGTCATGGTTTGAAACTGGCTCATCAAGCCATGCTGGTCAGTCACTCTCTAGGAAATCTGGAGTTGGGATGGAGACGCATCTGGTTAGTCTCTGTGGGTTTGGGATTTGTAGCATGTAACGTGGGAGGTGAGGTGCAAGCCAAGAAGGCCAGTCTGCAGAGAGGCAGAAGATGCCACTGCTTGGTTATATTAGCTGCCTTGGCCCTCCTGACTTTGGTTCCTTCTCAAGGCCCAGCTATATCTCTGCCCTTTGTTCCTGTGAGATACAACCATGACTTAAAACAAATTCTTCTTTTTAGCTTAAAATCTAACTTTGCTTGCTTTCTGCTGCTTGCAACAGAAGATCCTAAGTCACATAGACTATCAGCTGATTCTTCAACTGATTACTGATATAAATGTGATTGCTGGTATATACATGTTATAAATTCTTATTTACTAATTCCGGGCACACATATTGACTTCTTGTTATGCAAATGAGGATTTATCTTTTTAAACACAGACCCTTCCTCCTCTCTATACTGAACTTCCCAAATAGTTTGTATTGCAATTTTTGGTAAAATAGTATCTGTGATGATATTAACAATGCAAATATTGTTTGCAGATAGGCAACTTTTTGCTTTTCTTGGAAATAATAAGTTCCCTGGTGTTTTGGGTTTTTTTTGTTTCTCTTAGCTTTCAATGTATCTAGCACATTTTTTCCCCAAGATGTTCTGGCAGTTCTCTAAAATGCCCCCTTAAAATTATCTTCCACATAAACATATCAAATGATCAAAATAATTGATTGTTTCCCCCTAGGATCCTTCCTTCGTTGCTTCTGCCTGGCTTGGCCTGGTCATGCCCTGGATCCACTGGGACCTCCCTACTCTTCTCCAGTGTTTGAGCCCTTGCTTTACTCCTTTTTAGTTTACAACTTTAGTTGCTTTTTAAGAAATAATTCTTCATTATGCAGAATTTTAAAACGTTTTAAAAAAATTTTTAAAAATGTTTTGAAAATAATTTTAAAATATGCTCAAGGGCATTATGCTAAGCAAAATAAGTGAGAGAGAGAAAGACAAATACTGTATGGTCTCTCTTTATGTGGAATCTCAAAACAAAACAAGACAAGACATTAAGCTCATAGACAAAGAGAACATATTGATGGTGGCCAGAGGTGGGGGGCAAGGGGTGGGAGAAATGAGTGAACTGTTTTCAGTTTTGGTTTAAATAATTGTTTTTAAAAAAGAAAAATAAAATGTTTAAATTAGAAGCCTAGCATACTAAAAAATAAAAAAACTAAAAAAAAAGAATAGTATACTGAATTCCCATTACCCATCACCCAGTTCCAATAGCTACCAAACCATGGCCAATCTTGTGTCACCTCTAACTCCACATACTCTTCTTCCTCCTGGGTTACTTTAAAGCATATCCCAGATATTTCAATATGTATCTCTAAAAGGTAAGGATTCTGGTTTTAAAATACATATATAACTGCAAGACTGTCTTCACATGTAAAAAATTAATAATTCCTTAATATCATCAAATATCCAGTGTTCAGATTTTCACTAAGTCAGAAATAGCACAATTTCTTTTTATAGCTTATTTGAATCAGGATCAAAATTAGTTGATATGTTTTTAAGATTTGTTTTGGTCCATAGCCTCCCCCTCCGACTTGGTTTCTTTTCTCAAAATTTATGTGTCAAAGGGCTCAGGCTGTTTCCCACACTCTGAATTTTGTGGACTGCAGCTCCATGGTATTATTTAACATGTTCCTCTGTCTCCTCTATTTCCCAGCGCTTCGTGGTGAGTCTAAGGCCCTGAGAAGATTCAGGTTCAATTTTTTTTCAAGGTGGCATTTCCCCACCACGAAGCACATTGTATCTGGTTCTCTTTCTCTGTGTCAACACCTTTGCCCTTTAACCCACTAGGAGTTGCAAAACAGTGATGTTCTAATCACCTCATCCCTCCTTCATTTATGAGCAGCAATAATTCTATCCCTTTGGCACTTCCTTGATGGGTGGCCATAGAATTATTGTTTGAAATTATTTCCTTTCAGAAGTTTGAAGACATTGTCCTGTTAGCTTTCAGGTTCTGAGGCTGCTATTGAAAAACCTGATGCCATTTTGATTCTACTTCCTTTTAAATGTGTCTAGTGACACGTTTTTGTCACTGGATTTGAGGAGCTTCGCATTACCCCTGCTGTTCTTGAATTTCATGCTAGAATTCCTGTCAGCCATTGGTCATTTATTGGGGATTTTTAGACCTGGAGATTGATGTCTTTCAGTTCTGGGAATTCTTTCTTCCACTGTGCCTTTAAAAGACACCTACACTCTGTTTTCTCTGCTCTCTCATTTTGGAATTCTCACTGGTCAGATAGAGGGCTTTGTCTTCTTTTTTATGACATTTCCTTGACTATCCATCAATACCTCTGCTCCTGGCTGCCACCATTCTAGGAACAGGGCAGGAGAAGCAGACTAGGGACTTTTCCAGTCAGTACTGGGGCTCTCACCCAATTTCTTCTCCTTTTAGTCCCACACCTCATGCTTTCCCTCTGTTGGATCTGGTGTCCCCACATCTGGAGTCTGTCCAGGTCACATTTTCCAGAGAAAAACCTCCCATCCCCTACAGGGAGGAGAGAGGGAGGAGCAGTTGCTTGGGTGTTGCAGGAAGGGGAGAAGACTGGTGGAGGGGGTAACTTATTTACTTTAAATCTGCCCTGTTTTTGGTCCCATGCCTCATCTCAGCCTCTGTCACCATTCATATCTCCAGGGTTCCCTCTATAGACACTTCTATAGTAGCTTTCTCTGCTCTGCTCCAGCAAGCTTCACAAAATCTGTGGTCATCTCTCATTCACCAGCATCTCCTCTCCAGTTTTATTTCTCCTTATGGGTAGATTTATACATTTCTTTTCTTGTTTCATTCTCATCTTATGGAGGTTTCAGGAGGGCAAGGAGGTAAATTTATATGTTCTCTGCCATATTTAACCAGAAGCCCCTAAATTATTTTTCAATACATTCCTAAATAGGGAGTCTTTTACCCAAACTTTGATCTAAATTTAACCTAGTGGAATCCTAATTCTGAGACAAGTTTATCGGAAACTGTCTCCAGATCAGCCTGAGTTCTTTGTTCCCATGGATTTGGGGGCTTTTGGTGTAATAAAAAAAGCTGTGTTCATGATTTTCATTTTTGTTATTCTAGTGTGTTCCCTCTCCTCCCAAGGAAACAGAGCCTCAGGCAAGGATTAAGTGTTAATGTTTTATTTGGGAGGTAACAATCCAAAAGCCAGAGTAAAAGGAAGAGCAATTGAAGTAGTGAAAGATGAGGAACAACGCAGGGTGATGGCCATTATTTCAGGCTAGGGGCACCTACTCAGCCCCGCAGGATGTCTCTGGACGGGCTATATGGAGAAACTGGATTCTGGGGTAGTCTATCGGGGCAGAGAAAGGGGATTTATCTTCTCTAGCTCCCTCTTCTCCACGGAGAATTAGGTGCCTGCACTTCTGCCTTGCATCATGCAGCCTCTGACAGTTGCTTGGGAAACCAGATCCTATGGCCTGTGACACAGGTGTTTATCCAAGTCCAGAAGCAGGAGGCTGGAACTCTCAGGGAAACTAGTGAGGCTGGGAGAGTCCAAGGTCGTGTGCCTGAGGCCTGGGGCATGGCCAGGCTAATGGTCTAAATGGATGGGTTCTTTGTAGGAGCCAGACCGTTCTGAGTTCTTCTCCAGGACTGTTTCAAAGTGGCACTAGGAAAGAGAGGCCCCTACTCTCTAAATACCAAGCTATGAGGTGCATGAGCCTGGGGCTTCCCATGACTTTCACCCCAGGGAGATGCCAGTCTGAGAGAAGAAAGCCAACAAATAGGGACAGGAAGCCGAATTCTGGTGGGGTTTTAAATCCTGGCTCTGGGAGGCCCTGGCTCTGGTGCCACTAGCCCCTCGGTGGGTATAGTTCTGCAGGACAATCTAGTCTCTTCTGGGATTTCACTTAGTCTGACACCTGCAGACAGAGGTTCCTGTCACTTGCAGACAGAGGTTCCCGACTAACGGTTATGACCAGGAAGAATATCAACAAAGCCTTAAAAAAAAAAAAACCTTTTATCCAATAACAGCTTGAAATAAATTACATATTTTTTAACTCTGAAATTAAAAATGCTTTTCCACTTCAAATATCTTCCTATTTAGAGTGCTATGGGCAGACCTATTGCCATAAGGCTTAGGTTAGCACTTCGGCCCAGCGCATAACTGGAGAAATCAGGGTGGGGTTATATTAGTTTATCTATTAAATCCTTGCCAGGACCCCAGCAGCCGTGGACCCTGCATCTGGAAAGATCCACTCATAGATCTGTCCAGAGGGCAATAATTGACCCAATGAACAGCCTCCAAGGGTGCACTGTAGAGGCTTCAATTCCAGGGCCTGGCAAGCCCAGCAGATCCCTGGTAGAGAGTCTGTGTTAATATCTTGAATGAATCCTAGCTTTGTTCAATTATCACGTGCAGGAAGCCTACAGCTTGCAGGCGCCGCTTGTCAGCTGGGGCTGCTAGTGGCTGGGAACTAATCATTAAGCCTGCCACAGAGTAGAGAAGCCACCTCCCAGCAGTGGCGCGGCCTCCAGCGTGGTGTATATTTTCCTATTTCACTTGGATTTGCTCCTAATGATTGAACTATCGATTATTAATGCTGTGAGCCTCCGGGAACCCAGCGTGACTGTGCTGGGCTCTATTCTGCCCTCGGAGGCTGCAGCACGTAGCCTGGCCTGGCAGACAGCGTGCCGACAGCTGCCGGAGCTGCTGGGGCCAAGCCGGTGCCGTGGGATCCAAACCGGGCCTCCTATTAGCAGCGGCGGGGGCATCCTTGGTGGCATTTGGCGCTCTCTTCTCCCCAAATTACCAGGCAGAGGGAATAATAAGTCACAAAACACAGCTTGGAGTGTGCTGGGTGGGTGACAGAGAGTGTCTGCGGAGGGAAGGAGAAGCGGCTGGGGCCATGCCAGGGCCTCTGACACTCTGCAGAGTTGTCCGGAGCGGGTGCCGGAAACCACCGGGCAGCACATGCAGAGCCAGGTTTGGGGGTGCACAGGGCCTGCGGCAGCGCGACCCCCAGCTAGAGCCTCCTGTAGAAGCACAGCTCCGTGAGTGTGGGTGGTGCCAGCTCCTCCAGGGCAGGCTCTGAGCCGCATAGTTCCTGCTCCTCCCCTCGTGTGGACTTCGCAGCACCCCACAAGAAGCAGTTCTGAGCCCCCTTTCACAGGTAAGGGAAACAGAGCTTAGAGGAATGGAGTGGCCTGGCGGGCGAGGCGGCACTGGTAGGTGAGCCCGGCTGGGTGTGTCCGCTGAGGGCTACACTCCCTTCCGCACATTAGCACCACCCAGCGAGAACCAGGAGAGTCCCTTTATGCCCCAGCAAGAAACCTGAGGCTGGTGTGAGGGCAGGAGCAGGGGCTGAACCGAGGACTAGCTGACACGGAGGTCATTCCTGGGTGGCCCAACGGAGTGCCGGAGGAGAACGTGGCCAGCAGCTGTTGGAAGCCGCAAAATCTTCTGCCTGAGTGGATGGCAGCCCAGTGAACTGGGAGGAGATGGAGCAGCACCAAACTTGGGGTGTAAATCTGTTTTAGTTTGCTCAGGCCGTCATAACAAAACACCCACAGACTGGGGGACAGAAGTATATTTCTCACAGTTCTGGAGGCTAGAAGGTCAAGATCAGGGTGCCATGGTTACAGGTTCCCATGGTTGTCGGTTTCTGGCAAGACTTCTGCCCCTAGTTGGCAGATGGCTGTTTTCTCACTGTGTCCTCACATGAAGGAGAGAGAGAGATCTCTCTTTTCCTCTTCTTATAAGGCCATAGTCCTACCAAATAAGGGTCCCACCCTTATGATCCTCATTTTACCTTAATTACCTCCTAAAGACCCTATTTCCAGATAGTCACATTGGGGATCAGAGCTTCAACATATGAATTCTGGGGAACACAATTTAGTCCATAGCACTGGGGTTATAATGGGGTTATCAACAGGGAGAGTAAACTAACAGAGAGGTTAAACAGGGTGAGAAGAGAGAATGACTCAGAGATGGTGGCCGGGGGTGGATATAGTGGTCTTATGTAGTATGAGGGGGCTGTTATACCATGTATCACGTTGGAGATGTTATAAATAGGTAATAAATGTGTTATAAAATGTGAAAAATCTGTTCAGTACTTAAAGATGTTGCTCCACTGACTTCTCACTTGCATTGTTTTGAATGAGGAATCTGTTGTCATTCTTATTTTTATTCTTGTTTTCTGTTTTTTCTTAAGACTTTCTCTTCAGGGCGCCTGGGTGGCTCAGTCGGTTGAGCAGCGGCCTTCAGCTCGGGTCATGATCCTGGACTCCTGGGATTGAGTCCTGCATCAGGCTCCTTGCTCAGCAGAGAGCCTGCTTCTCCCTCTCCCTCTCCCTCTGCCTGCCTGCCAATCCCCCTGCTTATGCTCTCTCTCTCACTCTGTCAAATGAATAAATAAAATCTTTAAAAAAAAAGACTTTCTCTTCAACATTGGTTTAAGCAGATTTGACCGTGACATGCCTTCGTGTAATGTTTTTCATACTTGAGATTCATTGAATTTCTTGGATTTGGGGGTTTATAGTTTATATCAAATTTGAAAAAAAATGGAAACTCATCATTATGTCTTCAGGCCATATGAAGTTGTCCTATAGATCACTGACACTCCACTCATTGTTTTAAATTCTCTTTTTCTCTTTGCGTTTGGGTAGTTTCAACTGTTATATCTTCAAGTTCACTAATCTTTTCCTCAGCAAGATCTAATCTTCATTAATCCCATCCAAGGTAGTTTTTCATCTCAGACATTATAGTTTTCATCTCTACAAGTTTGATTTGGGTCTTACAGATACCTTCTACATCTCTATTTAACTTTTTGAATAGGTGGAATACAACTACAGTAACTTTTAATATGCTTGTCTACTAATTCTGACATCTTGGTCAGTTCTGGATTGGTTTCAATTGATTCATTTTCCTCTGCATGATGGGTTGTATTTTCCTCCTTCTTTGGATGCCTGTTGGTTTTTCTCACTACTGAGTGGAGACCATAGTGTGTACTCCACCCACTGTCCCATAAATCTGGAGGTTCTTTGAGCTGGCTGGTTAGAATAGGCACTGTTCCAGGCCCTGTGTGAGCACAAGGCACCATGAACTTTAATCCTTTTGAGTGATACTTTCCTGACCTTGGTTAGTTTCCTCACCTGCAAACACTGATGAGTGCTCAACTGGATTCTCTAGGGGGCCCTCTGCAGATTTCCATGGTTGTCTCTCTGCAGCTCTCTCCTCCCCAGAACCCTGTACTGAGAACTCTAGCAGCCTTGGCCACCCCCCACAACCCTCCAGACTCACAGCTCCATTCCTCAATGCAGGGGGTCCACTGGGTTCCACCCCTTTGCCTTGGCCTCAAAACTCTCTCAAGACAGCAAGTTGGATCATTTGATTATTTGTTTATTTTACCTTATTTATTTCCAGTCTCTTAGAGTTCACTGTCCTTCATTGCCTTATATCCAGTACCTTTATTTAATGCTTTCTTTTTTAGAACATTTTGTGCAGTTTTTAGTTGTTTCAAGTGAGAGGGTAAATCTACTCCCCAAATAATTTTTTTCTTTATTTTTTTGCCTTTTTTTATTTGAGTATAAAGTTTTTTGTTTTTTTTTTTAAATGGAATGCCACAACATCTGCTCCTAGGATTTTGGATAAGGGTTTGTTGACCTGTACATAATTAGGGCAAAGTTCATCCTTATTGATAATAGATGTAAAACCAAATAGTAGTCTTCTTGATAATAGTTTTACATTTGGGGGGACTGACTTTTGTTAAATTTGATTAGCCAGTTATTGGAGATAATGCAGATTAGCTCAGCCAGCTGCATCTCAGACCCTTTGTAGCATGACTTACCCAAAATATCACAGGGAGGAAAATGAAAGAACTACATTTCCCAGACAGTGGAAATGTGGATTTTACATGGAACTGAGTCTAAAATCTGGGTTCTACATGGGACCAAGCTTCCTCCAAAGAGACACCTTCATGCAAGACTTGGAAGGTGGATGTGAACCCCTCCACTGAGGTGGAGACCCTGCTTCCACTATTTTCCTTGCATTTCTGGTAAGCCTGGTCCTGGTATTGTCTGGCACTGGATGTAGAAGCATCATATAGGCAGCAAGAGGCTGGACTTAGGGTACCCATTTTGTTGCTGTGGACTGTGGCAGAGAGGCGTGGTCACAGAGTTGGTCCTCACTGTGGCAAAGGTTGGCCAGGTATGCAAAACCATTTTCTAAAATTTTCCTGGAAGTCAGATTAAAGCCTTTAGCCCATTCAAGGAATTTTTATAAACTACCCACAACTAGCAGTATCTCACTTCCTGTTTGAACTAGTCAGAGAGGATTCTGTTGTCTGCAACTGAATACTGATGGATCAATCATTATACATACTCATAATGAGGCCAGTAAAAAGCCTATCTGAGGTGTAGGAGACATTGGCTCTGCCATTTCCTGGCTCACTCATGCATGCTTTACCAGGATTTCCAACCTGTGGTTTCTTTGGAGGAGTCCTTTAAATGATCTTGTCCATTTTATGGAGGGTAGTTTAGTTAAAACCATAGAGTATCTATAAATCCACAGAACCAATTACACAAAAGCTACCATACATTCCAAAGTTCACTAATAAGGTTGATCCCTCTATGCTATGACAGCCTCCTGCAACCCTGGATGTGCTGAGTCCCTGCAGGACACACTTCTGTCTGTCTTTCATCTGGCCCAAGAAGGTGCTGGTATCTACGTTTCAAATACTAATAAAGTTTGATTCCTCTCTATTTTTTTTAAAAATACAAATACAAATAGAAGTTCTAGTATTTTCTTTCTGCACACATGAATTATCCTGGGCATCTCCTGCAGTATTTTGTCAGAGGAGAAAAATTATTCTCATGTTCCAAGCAGGTGCTTTCTCTAAAGGATGTCACTGCACAATGGAGAACATATTCCTCTTGTCCCTGTATAAAGGGAATGCAACTGAGAGTCAAGGGACTGTAGTTCCAGTGTTATTGATGCCAGTATCTTGGTTGTGACTGATATTGAGCCCTGCCACTTCGGGTTTCTCATTTATGAGGTGAGCGTACTGCTCTGCAGTTAAAGTCTTTCCTAGCACCTAGGTTCCAAGAGAGGCAAGTCATACTGTCCATGAACTTGCTGAAGGGGTTCATTCTAGGAGCAAACAGCAGTTATCATTCAACTCTTCTCATCTCAAATAGCTTAATCATCCGAAATATGCTCTAAGTAGTGAGATTAGGATGGGTTTTGTATTCTTGTTAGCTTTAAAAATTTTTTTTCTAAGTTTCCTATAATAAGCATGTATTGTTTTTATAATGGAAAATACTAAAAAATAAACAAATATGTACAAAATAATCCTCAAAAGGAAACATAAAAAGATCCAGGCTTAGGAGGAAAGGAATGAGGATGTTTCATGCGTGATAACTCCAGGCCGGCCAGTTGGCTTCAAAGCATCTTTTTGCAATTGTTAGTTTGCCATAAAAAATTCAGGCAGACAGGCTAGTTTCTTCTCATGATTCAGTAGAGTGAAAACATGATTTCTGAAATGTATTTTTTAACAATTCCAATAACAATAGAACAACTCAGTTGCTTCCTGGAGCTTGGTAAAGAGGTATTTATACTAAAGCAATTTAGTAGCCTTGTAGATAACCATTGGCTCATCAGCTATTATTTTAGATTCATAAATAATAACCTTTAACCCACAAGCTGCCAGATGAGAAGGAGGAAGAAAATCTATAAAGAACTTTAACTCCTGCAGCCAAATTTTGAAAAGTAATATTGCAAAGATGCTCAGAGGGACAAAAGTCAGTTCTGAACATACCTGTCACATCTCCTGAACCCCAAACCAAGACCTGCAATCTGACAACAGGATAGGATGTGAGTCATCGAGGTTGCCATGCATAACTGGTGAGGAAGCGGCAGGCTGGTTGGGGTTTGGCCAGTTGGGCTGTGCACAAACATAAATGGGTAGGAAGGACATATGTGGTGCCTCTTGCCTTGCCGACACTGTGACCAAATATGCCAGAGAGCTTTCCTGCTCCACCCCTCCTCCCATGCTACCCTCTTTCCCCATCTGTTCACCTTTGGCATGTGATCTGGGGGGAATTTTCTTCCCAGGTGACCCACAAAGCAGGTATAGACAGAAATCATTTCCTCCTTCTACCCACTGGGCCTTCACTGAGCACACATCTATTAGTACCATATCTGCACATCAGGGGCTCACAACCAAATGGGGCTGGTGATTAGCATTTTAGGAAAGGGTTTTCATAGATGGGCCACCGATTACACCACCGATTACAAATTCCATGAACGTGATTGGTCTATAGCAGCACTTTTCACCATGATGGAAATCATCTATTGTGTGCTGTGCAGTGTGGTAACCACTAGCCACATATAGCTGTTGAGCCCATGAAACAGCAACAACTGCGGTACTGAACTTTTAATTTTATTTAATCTTTCTATTTATAAAATCTAAACTGTCACATCTGGCAATTGGCTATCATTTTGGACAGTGCACATCTAAGGTGCTTCCAATTCTTGACAATGTGTGAGACAATTTTCCAAAGCAATTTTAAAAACTATATATTAGATTCTAGACCTCCTTTATAACTCAAATAGTTCAGTTTCAACTTTAAATGATATTCCGAACCTACTTGGTTGCTTTTGGTGCCAGTGGTTTGAAATGAAATGTCTCTAAGTATTGCTTATATAGAAACGTTTGATCCATTCCTCTGCTATAAAGTACCCTGGGAGGTACGCTGTTGAGTCTAGTCTTCATACATTACTGATTGAATTACTGATTGAAAGCACCTGATTTCACACTTATTTAATTCTTGATAATGACCTCTCCCTGAGTAGTTTTTTTCCTCAGAGTATGACTCTGAAAAAAAAAAAAAAAAGAATGTGAAATCTCATAGGTACCTCCAAATACATAATAGAAAAAATAAAATATAGCAAGTGCATATATTAATTCAACTTGAAAACATTTGTTAACTTGAATTTTTAAAAGAAGCACTAAATTTTCCTAAATTTACATTAATTTTGGAGGGAGAAGAAATATTGTGTAAAAGCCTGAAAATGTCTTCCTTTCCATAAAGGCTAATATGGACATATAGCAAATGTGACCACTTGAGCTGAAGTAATTACAACATTTTGCACTTGTAGAGTACTTTACATCTCTTAAATACTTTTACATCATCATCTACTTTTACCTTGTGATGTGGGAAATTTTATCATAAATTACCTCTCCACTTCATAGATAAGGAAATTGATGCTCAGTGAGGTAAGATGGCTTACCCAAAATTCACAAAGCTAATAAGCAACAATGCAGGAATTGAACCCTCTGTTTTAGCCTAGTGTCCTTTGCATTCTAAGGAAGATAATAATTCACTTTTAAACACTTTTGAACTAAATTCTCTTAGAGTATATACCAAGAGTACACGGGTACAGCATGACAAAGATGGTGGCTGGCATAGCAGCTATGGAGATGGGGCTATAGATAACTTGCAGGTGGCTGCAGTGGTCCTGCCACAAGATATTTCCTTGTTTTTATAAAGCTTGGTGAACAGTTTGAATTTTTAAATAATATTATAGATCTGGTCCAACAGACACCTATGTGAGTTATGTCTTACACTTTATGTGATTTTTCACATGCAGCACAGTCTTTTGGGATGCAGGGTCATCCCTGCACTGAAATTGTCTCCCCGGGTATTAATACGTGACTTAAACATACACATTTCCTTTCAGATAATGAAAACAAGAGTTTTCTTTTATAAGTATGGAGACTATCAGGTTCCTCTGTTTTATGAGGTAATAATGCCCACTTGGAAGGGGTGATACAAGGACTATGGAAGTTCACATTGGATAAGATGGGTAAAGAGACCTGGTGAAGAGTGATCCATTAATAAATGTGAGTTCCCACCCCTCATCTCCCATGTTAGATTGATGTTAATGAGTACCAAGTTTGCTGGCTTTAAATTCTCATTAATAAAAGCCCTTAACATTAAAAAAAAATCTTGGCTGTGAGATGGGGCACTCATTTCTCTTCCATTCATTCACAGGCACTATCCTTAAGGCAAAGAGTCTTACTAACATGACTAAGACCGAGGCACTTGAAATAAGAATTTATACCTTCCTGTAAAAAACTAAGAGCTTTTCCCCTAAGGTCAGGAACAAGACAAGGATGTCCACTCCCACCACTTTTATTCAATATAGTACTGGAAGTCCTAGCCACAGCAATCAGACAAGAAAAAGGAATAAAAGGCATCCAAATTGGTGAGGAAGAAGTAAAACTTCCACTATTTATAGGTGACATGATACTAAATAGAGAAAACCTTAAAGACCCCACCAAAAAACTACTAGGACTGATAAATGAATTCAGTAAAGTCACAGGATACAAAATTAATATACAGACATTGGTTGTATTTCTATACACCAATAATAAAGTAGCAGAAAGAAATTAAGAAAACAATCCCATTTACAATTGCACCCAAAATAATAAAATACATAGGAATAAACTTAACCAAGGAGGCGAAAGACTTCTGCTCTGAAAACTATAAAACACTGGTGAAAGAAATTGAAGATGACACAAACAAATGGAAAGATATTCCATGCTCGTGAATTGGGACAACCAATATTGTGAAGATGCCCATATCACCCAAAGCAATCTACAGATTCAGTGCAATCCCTATCAAAACACTAACATTTTTCACAGAACTAGAATTATCCTAAAATTTGTATGGAACCACAAAAGACCCCAAACAGCCAAAGCAATCTCAACAAAGAGGAACAAAACTGAAGGTATCACAATCCCAGATTTCAAGATATAATATAAAGCTGTAGTAATCAAAAACAGTATGGTACTGGCACAGAAATAGACACATAGACCAATAGAACAGAACAGACAGCCCAGAAATAAATCCATCTTTTTATGATCAATTAATATATGACAAAGTAGGAAAGACTATCCAATGGGAAAAAGTCTCTTCAACAAATGGTATTGGGAAAACTGGACAGCTACATGCAAAAGAATGAAACTGGACCACTGTCTACACCATACACAAAATAAACTCAGAATGGATTAAAGATCTAAATGTGAGACCTGAAAACATAAACTCCCTAGAAGAAAATATAAGCAGTAATCTATTTGACATCAGCCATAGAAACATTTTTCTAGCTATGTTTCCTTTGCCAAAGGAAACTAAAGCAAAATTAGACTATTGGGACTACAGCAAAATAAAAAGCTTTTGCACAGTGAACGAAACCATCAACAAAATAAAAAGGCAACCTACTGAATGGGGGGAGATATATGCAAATAATATACGTAATAAGGGATTTGTATCCAAAATATATTTAAAGAACGTATACAACTCAACACCAAAAATAATCCAATTAAAAATGGGCAGAGGACATGAACAGACATTTTTACAAAGACATCCAGATGGCCAATAAACACATGAAAAGATGCTTAACATCACTCATCATCAGGATAATGCAAATCAAAACCACAATGAGATACTACCTCACACCTGTCAAAATGGCTACAATCAAAAAGCCATGAAATAACAAGTGTTGGCAAGAAGGTGGAGATAAAGGAACCCTTATGCACTGTTGGTGGGAATGCAAACTGGTACAACTACTGTGGAAAACAGTATGGAGTTTCCTCAAGAAATTAAAAATAGAATTATCATGTGATCCACCAATTACGTTATTGGGTATTTACCCAAAGAAAATGAAAACACTAATTTGAAAAGATATACACACTCCTATGTTTATTGAAGCATTATTTACAATAGCCAAGATAGAGAAGCAACCCAAATGTCCATCCATAGATGAACAGATAAAGATGTGGTGTATATATATTTATATATATATATACACACACACACACACATACAATGGAAGTCATGGGGATGTAATGTACAACACAGAGAATATAGTCAATAATATTATAATTTTGTATGGTGACAGATGCTAACTAAACATATTGTGGGGATGATTTCATAATGTATAAAAATATTTAATCACTATGATGTACACCTGAAACTAAGAGGATATTGTATGGCAGTTATACTTTGATAAAAAAAAAGCTCCACACTTTATGCAAAGCTCTATGGTGTTCATTCCTGACTATGTGAATGGGTGTGTTTATTTTTCTTTCACATTATAAGTTTTGGCATGGATATCTGAAGAGACTTGTACTTGAACTTGAACCATTTTAGGATGGTTTAAACCAATCGCACTTTCCATCCTAGGAAGGGCTAATTCTACACAAATGTCACAGTGGGAAGGAGGGAAGTGACATATACTGGGGGAAAAAAAACCTAGTCTTTTAATTAGAGCAATATTACAAATGAAAATGCACATATATTGTGTCACATGGAATTCAGTCCCCACATTGGTCTATACTTCCAGATCTAAGATTCACTGTCTCACATAACAGTAAGGGATGTTCAAGTATACAGGTTCAGCTTCAAGGCTATGGGATCATATGAGAAACAGCACTGGGCAGCAAGCTGCCTGTTAGAGCAAGGGGGACAGGGACTGACCAGTGAGGAGCCCCGGACGGAGTGTGTGAGCACGCCCATTCAAAGTCACCTTTCAGAAGGTGGCAAAAAAGATGGTAATTAAATGACCAGGAAGCAAAATGCAGAGAAGGGACTTTGATTCAGCAAATCATCTGAAAAAGGATTCCTATTATCAAATGCAACTGGCGGCATGTGAAATGAAACAGACAAGCAGGAACACTTCAAACAATCTACAGAAAGGCGGGTGGGTGACTCGGTAAGTGGCCAACAGGGAAGTCTGCATTTTGGGAGAACGATTATCCAGCAATTTTTAAGTATGTAGGAAAAAAGAAATTGACAAGCTGGGGTGGGCAGTCGTATTTCAAGGAATTTTGAGAAGTCTGGAAAAACGGGCCCCTAGAATTTAGCGTGTGATTTTTCTACTGGACACAGCACAAGACCACG
Organism: Zalophus californianus; assembly: GCF_009762305.2. Classification (NCBI taxonomy): domain Eukaryota; kingdom Metazoa; phylum Chordata; class Mammalia; order Carnivora; family Otariidae; genus Zalophus; species Zalophus californianus. The sequence goes on from NC_045602.1 coordinate 94,663,079, forward strand.
GACCACAGAGAAACAGAAAAACATTTAAGTCATGATTAAATGATTCCAATTGGAGTCTAATAAGTGAATTAGGAAACAATGTGCATTGGCAGCGTCCTGCTTAACAGCTCTGAAGATGGAGACTGCACCAGGCGGCTTTCCTAAGGGAGTAACTTCTGGAGCCTCATAGTTCAAAAGGTAATGGCAGCCTTTTAAAGGGCTTGCTCAAATCCCATTTAGAATATTGTGCACAGCAGCACTTACCCACTAAAAATAGGCCATTCGAGTGTTTGGGGAAGTGCGGAGGGCGGCGGGGCTCGCAGGAGGAGAGGGCCATGTGAGGGCAGTCTTTGAGAGCTGAGCATGTTAAGATGTGAAAAGAGGTGATTTAATCAAGGTTTACGAGCATCTGATGGGCTCACACAAAGAAGCTAGGGCAAGACCTATTCACGCGGCCAGGAAAAAGGATGCTACAGACTGTTAATTAATATAAGGGGGAGGGATTCAGTAGGCAAGACCTTGTTTTTGCAGGGCCATCCATAAGTGGGGGAAATGAAGATGAGGCAGAGTTAAGAAAGAAAAGTGGGCACGGGACATGCCTTGTTAAAGCCTGCAGCAGACTTCTCCCCCCTCCACCCCAGGTTCCCATTTTGTGACTTCTCCCCAGCCTCACCGAGGCTCCTTCTGTCCTCCGTGTCCCGAGGGAGGAACAGTATCAGCAGGGCAGGAGGGGCTGCTCATTCTAAACACTGTCACGGGACTCAGCACGCAGGGTGTGCTAGGCTTGTGGTAGGTGTGTGTATATGCTCGCACAGGAGATGCTGCAGGACAGGTGCTTCTCAGGGGAAGGGGACATTCTAGTCACACATTTGTTACGTGACTTTAAATGCGGACTGGTTCAGAAAGGAACGAATGATAAAAATGAGCTCCCTTCTTTTTCCAAAGTGGCAAGCCAATCAGCTGATGAATTTATTTCTCTGTCTTACACACACACACACACACACGCACGCACGCACACACACGCAGAGTCACCGGTGGTGGATTTGTTCTCTTCACCGTTAATGATCTGTCCTGGCACTCCAAGGTGAAAACAAAGAATAAAATCCAGGCCAGCCTGGGCCCCAGACCCTCAGCGGCACTGCCGTCCTGTGGCAGCTGTCCAGCCGTGGATCATGACTGCTCAGCCAGCACCACGTGTTTCCAAATGGCTCCAGGCAAGCCCCTCCACAGGCAGCCAGAGTCAGCACTCACGAGGCCCTGACTGCTACAGCATCTGCCCCTGGGGCTGCCAACATTCCCGCTGGCCCTGCCAGGGCCTGGTCTGTCCTGGAAACTTGATGGGGCAGGAATGGGTGGGGGGAAATGGAGGGAAAGGCTCCCGAGGGGATCTTTGAACCTGAGGAGGCACCTGATCTTGACATCTCGTCCGTCTTGCAAAAGGAGCAGCTGACTGATGGTTGGCTTCCCCCTCCTCCCGCCCGGGCTGGAGGATGGTGGCCCTAGACTTGGTGGACGAAAACTGGCCTGGATTCGAACAAGAATACTGCTGGTGCTGCCGAGTTCAGGGCAATAATCGGTAATCACACTGGGGCCAAAATAAGCGAAACCATTTGCCCTTCCTGCTTGTAAAGAACCCTGCCAGTCTGTCTGACAACAGACAAGGCAGGCAGTGGTGGGCCAAGAATTAGCACTGGGGCTTGGCAGCATTTCACGGCACTTGAAAAGAATGTGGCTACAGCTGCATGTACACACTAACACACGTATGGGAGTGACTGACAAGGCACGGCGATGGCCTCAGTACGTCACTTAACCATGCTCAGTGACCTCTGATGATCAGCCATCATCTTCCTGCCTGCCTTACTTCTTTCTTACAGATGGCAGTTGGCACATCAGGATATGGCCCATCCTCGTGTTGTCTCATTTTGCCATCCCAAATATTCACTCTTAGCAAATCAAATTAACTTTTAAAATTATTACTATCATCAGTTAACAGCTGTGCCCCGACCAGTGGTCCCAAGCTTAGAGTCTGTTTCAGCACCACCTTCTTCTCAGGGAAAAACAAACTAGCTAGGGCTTTTGAATTTGGTCAAATGTGAAAACATTTTCTTTTCAGGGAAGATTTTTTACTCCCCTTTGAGTAAAAATTTTCTTTAACAATCGACTGATTCCCCTCTAGTTCAATATTTTGGGTGAGGTTAAAGCAACAATAAAATCCTATTTACAAGCTAAGGAACAAATGTGTTCATTTTTATAAATACTTGTATTTTTCTTTATTTTAAACAAATATTGGAGTCAAGTCTATAAAGATTTGAGGAGGAAAAGCCTTTGATCAAGAAATTTGATATTATACCAAAATATAGTTTATAATCGGAGGCATATAGGAAAAGATCCTCATATATGAAAGGTTTCAAAAATTAAGTACTCTTTGCAGAAAACAATAAAAATCCATATGTGATAAAAAGGCTTAGCAAGCCAGTAATAAAAGGAAACTTTCTTATCGTGATAAAGGGCATCCACAAAAATATATCATAAATGACAAACAGTTCATATTGAACATACATATTCTCTTTAAGATTAAGAGTGAGGCAAGGGTGCAGTCTCTCACTACTTCTGTCCTACCTTTTACTGCAAAGCTTAGCCACTGTAGCAAATAAGAAAAAGAAATAAAAGCTACAAAGATTGGAAAAGAGGAAACAAATTATCATTAATTGCAAATAATATAATTTTTCTGTGTGGAAAATCTAAAACAATATATGAGGAAATGATGTGAATAAATAAGAGAGTTTAGCAAATTTGCAGAATGTGAAGCCATACAAAAAGTGCATTTCTATGCACTATATAGCAGCAATCAATAAGCAAATTGTTATTTATAACAGCAATAAAAATATAAAGCACTTTGGGTTATATCAAACAAAAATTTTGCAAGCCATCATGGAGAAAATTTTAAATCTTTATTGAAAGATACTAAAGACACCTAAATAAACCAAGACCTATACTATGTTATATCATAACATATGGGCTTAATATCAAAGATGTCAGTTCTCGCCGAACTGATCTAAGGTTCAGTGCATTTCTTATCAAATCCAGTGGGGCTTTTCATGGAGCTTCACAAGTGTACTATAAAACTATTGGAAGAGGAAAGGGACAAAAATGCCCAAGACACCATGAAGAAGATGAACAGATTACATTAAAATTAAGAATTTCATTTTAATTCTGTTAACTGACACCATAAAGTGAAAAGACGAGGCTCAAAGTGTTAAAAATATATAACTAACATGAGTGTGTATCGAGAGTATATAAATAACTCCTGTGAATAAGACGACAACCCATAAGAAAAATGGACAACTGTCATAAACGGGAGTTTCCCAGAAACGATCACAAATGGCCCATGAACAAATGAAAAGACACTGAGTTGTGTTACTAGGCAGGGCAGGGAAATTAAAACCACAGGAGGATACCTTTCCACACCACCAGAATGACCACATTTTTGAGTCCAACAGTGCCACAGGTGGACCGGGCTCTGGAGGCGTTCTCCAGCCCCTCCTAGTACACCTACTTTGGGGAAAATTTCAGCACCTCCTAGTACACCCAAGAGAAGTCCTCACACATGAGTGTGCCCAAAGTGTCCATAGCATTGTTTGTGATGGCACCGAGCTGGGAACAAGTTAAACATCAATCAGTCGAACAGACAAATGAGCTGTGACAGTAATATGAGGGAATATTATACAGCAGGGTAAACAAATGTGTGAGAGGGAGCATTGACCTTTTCTACCCAGCCACGGAATTGACTCAAAAGTAAGAAAAACAAATTAATTTATTATTTAGGAAATCATATCTATGTGGTACACTTCTAAAACAAGGGTTGGCCTGGCGCTTGCTTTGGTATAAAGTTTTATTGGGACACAGCCACATCCATTTGCTTATATATGGTCTGTGGCTGTGTTCATACTACAACAGTAGAACTGAATACTTGTGATGAGGTTGTATGGCCCACAGAGTTGAAAATATTTACTATGGGCCCTTTATAGAGAAAGTTTGCTGATCCCTGCTTTATAGGAAAGAAAGGGAATGATTAACCAATCCTCATGTTAGTTGTTAACTTCCAAGGACACAGACCAGGTGTGATGAAAGAGGGCTTCTAACATCCTGAAGTAAGGAATCCTTTTTTAAAAAAAAAAAAATATTTTTTTCTTTTATTTGAGAGAGAGAGTGTGTGAGTATGAGCACAAGTGGGAGGAGCAGAGGGAGAGAGAATCTCAAGCAGACTTCCCCCTTAGCGCGGAGACCAACACGGGCTCAATCTGTCAACCCTGAGATCATGGCCTGACCAGAAATCAGGAGTTGGATGCTTAGACAACTGTGCTACCCAGGCGCCCCCAGGAATCCTTTCTTAAGAAAGGTGGGATGGCTGGGGTGCTTGGGTGGCTCAGCTGGTTAAGCGTCTGCCTTCAGCTCAGGTCATGGTCCCAGGACGTCCTGGGATCGAGCCCCCGTCAGGCTCTCTGCTCGGTGGGGAGTCTGCTTCTCCCTCTCCTTCTGCCCCTCCCCCTGCTACGCTCTCTCTCTCTCAAATAAATAAATAAAACCTTAAAAAAAAAAAAGGTGGGAGGGACACAGAATTCTAGTATTATTATCCCTTAAAGTGTACATATATGTTTTACATACTTTTTTGTTTGTATGATGTATTCTACAATTTAAACATAGTTTTTAAAGATTTCATTTGTTTATTTATTTATTTATTTATTTATTTATTTATTTGAGAGAGAGAGAGAGAGAAAGAGAGCATGAGCAGGGGCTGGGGGGAGATGGGGAGGGGGGAGTAGACTCCTCACTGAGCATGGAGCCCAACTCAGAACTCGATCCCAGGACCCTGAGATCATGACCTGAGCCGAAGGCAGACACTTAACCAACTGAGCCACCCAGATGCTCCAATTTAAACATATTTTTAAGAGGAAAGAGAGATTGCTCCTGATCCTAGCAGTCACCACCTTGGGTACTGAGAACTCTAGAATTCTATGTCCTACATCTGTATCTAATACTGACTTTGTCATTATCTTGTTTTGTGCAGAGAAGGAAGTTCTCCTCACCTTTCTAAGCAAGAGACTGTGTCCAGGAATAGCTTTCTACTCTAAAATTCTAGCCCTCCCAGGGGTATAGGATGAAAAAGTTTCTTAGCATTTAAAAAGACAGAGGCACAGATCACCCAGTCTAACCACCACCCCGCCATTCAGAATTCCCTTAACAATGTCTTATACAAATGGCCTCCCCCTTTGCTTAAGCACATGCTAGGAGGAAGGCTGGGGTCACAAATAGCCTGTCTGTGGTTGTGGAATTCCCACCAGGACCAAGAGCTTCCATATCCTGCTCCCAAATCTCTCTCTTCAATTTCTGACTACTCTTAGCAGCCCCATGTTGAAAGGGACTTGAATATCATCTCATCTGGGCGTGTCTGTGGTGTGGAGGCTGTGCTTGGATGCATCTGGGATCCAGGCCTGTGTGTGGCCATGGGGACGATATGTGGACACGTCAAGAGTCCATGCACTTCTCCATGTGACCCTCCACTCTCAGGCCAATGCTAGTGGTCAGATACTCTGTTATCTTAGAATAAAATTTCTGCCACTCTAGCCTCTCCCATGGGTTCCCGTTTGGCTTTCTGGTTCATCACAAAACACATCCCTCATTCACAAGACATTATAAATGTTTGCATAGTCTTAGTAAAGTAAGTGTAATGTTCAACTTACCTGTAGAGATCTGGGATCAGCTTGTCCTTGTACCGAGCACATAGGTTGTTGAGAAGTTGCTCATGCTGGCCAAATAGGCGGATGTAGTTGGAGGCAGGGAAAGGCTCTTTAGAAAGGCACGTGATGGTTTCCACCATTTTATACTTGTTGATATGTATTCGGAAGTAAGTCCCATTTTTTGCATTACCTGTTACTATTTCTAAACCCTGGTGGGGGGTGGGGAGTGTGTGTGGGGAAAATCAGAAAAAAACAACATTAGAAACATTTCTGGACTTTGGGAACTTTATCATAGCAATTTATTTTTCATATGTAACAGACAGGTTACATCTTACATCTTACGTTGCAAATGACAGTAATAGATATTGACTAAACTCAACAGAAGCTAACCCTGTGTCAGCTACCACATACTGGACTTAATGACCAAATGTTCCTCAGGATATTTTAAACTGATTGCATTGTTCCACGTTTCCAAATCAGTTGCTAGGTTACAACCAATTCTCTGCTATTCAATACCTCGCACAGCTAGTACAAGGAACTGGGTTTATTCTCTTCTGTGAGGTGTGTTAAGATTGTTAATTTTTAAAATTTTTTTCACAGCACCGTTTTTGAGAGTAACTTCCTAGTCAACAGTGGTCAGAAAGAATGTCAGGTTTTTTAAAAACGTTTATGTTGGGGAGGCTCAGCTGTTTGGTCAGGTCTGTTCCCAGGAAGAAGGTTCAAGTTCACGGGCAGGAAGTACACATGCACGTGCTGAAGGCTACTTGTTAGTTTGTAAGTTGTCAAAGTTGCGGATGCATGGCTTTGTGTCCCCTAGAAGTTGGTTAAAACTGCCACATGAACCCACATGGAAAGGGAAGATGCTGCTCGATAAATCCCATGTCACAATCACTTTTTCTATTTCAGCCCCTAACAGCTACTGATCTACCAACCGGAGACACGCACCCCACCAGCTCAGGCAACCAAACTGAGAACCTTCAGTGGAAAAACATGGTGCTGTTGGTAGCAGCTGAATGTGCACTTTGCCCCTAGACTCTGAACTTAGTACACAGTTACATTCAATAAAACTTTCCTGAAAGCATATAGATTTAAGCTTTTGCTCTGCACATCAATGTGGCATTTTAGAAATCCAAGGCAAGTTGGACTACACTGATCCCAAACATTTACTTAGTCCTGGACATCCCCTGTGGATTTTGTCTAAACAAGGACACATGGTTTAAATGAATTTTTAAATAAATTAAAACAACTGGTGGGTGTTTGGGCATCACATGGCAAGCCCTAGGGAGGAATCAGCCAATGGAAAGGGCACATGGTGAGTTATACAGAAGGGATGTCAGGTAAACCCTGGGCTAACCCCATGTATGTGTGTGAAACTGGGTACCTGGGGGTCAGGGAGAGAGCAGATATGGCTTAGGAAAGGCACTGGGGTGGCACCTCGAGGGAGGTGCAAGGCATCCATCACTCACAGAGATGGATGGATACAGACAGGAAATCTACCTCCATAGCAACACGGAAGGCATCAGCTAACAGGACAACAGTACATCCACACAATGGGATGCAACACATCCAACAAAGATCATTGGGAAACTATATTCCACAACAGGAAAATATGTTTACAGTACATTTGATACTATTGAAGTATAGTTTAAAAAGTTATATTTTATAACTTATACAGTATCGTTCTATTTTTATAAACATACACAGTATCATTCTATTTGTTTTCTATCAACAGTTTAACTGTTCAAGTGGTCAATTTCTGTGGTTGACTGATGAGGTCACTGTTAGTATTTCTCTTTCTGCTCATTTGACTACCCGTCCTTTCTATTTTTTAAAAATGACTATCACTTCTAACATGATAAAAAGTTATTCTTAAATACAGTGGCTGTGTTGTGGCAAGGAATCAGACAGGGAGAGAGAGAAAGAGAAATGAAACAGAGCAGAAGGAGCAAGGGAGAAGGAAGGAGGGAAGGAGGGACCCTGGAAGGGAGGAGTTGGATGCAGAAGAGTGGGGCTTGTCTGAACTCAAGAAGAGTCTGGAAAAGGCTGGGCCTGAGCCACTGGCTGTAGACGGCCTGCTCTCCGTATCCGATCATAGCCCTCACCCTCTGCTCCTGCGCAAGTATTTCTCTAGTCCTAGATAGCCCCACAGACTTTTTTCCATCGGGTGTGTTTCCTCAAGTCTTGACTTCTCAGACTGAGCAACGATCTCCCAGAATGGGGGCGTGTGACATCACAGGGTCAGCTTTACCTGGCAGCCCACTGTAGCAAAGGCTATTTCTGAATTAAATATACAAGGCGCTATGAGAGTGAAGAATGTGCCCACCACCTGTGTTCCTAAGATTAAATATAAGACTTTAAAGACCATTTGAGTTTGGCAATCGCAGCTTTAGGCTTAGCTGCCTCCCTTCCACCCCAGCGGTGGGAAGTGAACTTTTTTCTCAGGAGAGGTGCCTAGGTGAAAGTCGAGTGAGTCTCTGAGGAGGGGCTGCTCCCTGGCCTCGGTGGTAGGGCAGCTGTGGGGTCCAGGAGAGGGGCCACTGCCAAGAGCTCCGGCATAGATTTAGTGCCAGGTGTCCCCAGGGCTCACTGGAGGGCAGAGTCCACAACCCCACAAGGTCTTGGTCCCTCCACCTTCTCTTTAAGATTTCTTTAAGCTAAGGGATTAAGGAAGGAAACCCAGGCATCAAAGGGGCATACCCTGTGAACCACCCATATGACAGACTGTGACTTTGCAAAGCATTTCACTTCTGCTCATGAGGACTCTTAGTTTAGGGGGACTGATTTGGCCAAGGCTGAGCACCTCAACACAAGGACCACAGTAACTTAGTTGGTGGTGTCTTGACAAGTTTTTGCAGAGCTGAAGTTGCTCCACAGGAGGGTGATAGAGTCAGCATCGTTTTCAATGATTTCTTGTCATGGTATCTGTTGGGGGTTGTTTGGTCTTATTTTTTAATTTAAAGATTGAATGACAATCTTTGGGTTGCCTCTGTATGTCTTCGCACATTATAGCTATGAGGGCTTTAAGAGGGCAGAAAGCAGCCATACTGTAGTGGAACAAAATGACCATGCTGTGCTATGAGAGCTAATCTCAACTATGGAAGTAATTTTGTCCATTTTAATGAGATCTGGCACTGTGTTAGCATAACCAGGGGGCTGTTCTGGGAATGTGGAATGCATTGAAATATTTTTCATTGACATTAAAGACAAGCCATCTACAGATGGGCTTCTCAGACACAAATTACTCTGATAGGGCCAGGCAGACTTATCTGAATTTCCTAGGTCATTCCTAGTCACAGTTACTGACAGACTAGGAAAATCCAGTGAAGTCCAGAACTCTTTCTGCCTATCGTCACAGAAAATCACTCCACAAAAGGATGGCTTGAGGCAGCTTCCAGCCCTGCCACCCCATAAGGCATTTTGAGGTAATGATGATGATTTCATACACTTTCCAATTTTGTGGGATGTGTCTAGTTGCTTCCTTTATTGTTAGGAAATGTGGATCTTTTTTTTTTTTTTGAAGCGTGGATCTTGAATTTAAGATTTTGGCGGAGTAACTGGTTCTGGTGTAGTATTTTTCCCCCTTCCTTTTTCCTGAATACAATTATCCTTTTGAGTTCTTTATGATTTTGACAAAGGTTGGAAGATGGCTCTGGAATTCATGCCAAATGGAAGACACAGGAGTAATCAGACTTGGTGTGCAAGAAATCAAGTCCCCAGCTCTCGTGATGAACACACAATTTTAAAATTTGATGGTATCCAAGGCAGAATTTGTTGTGACAAATTTCTTTATTCCATGGTGTATAAGCCAACAAAGCATGTGGACTGGAATCTGTAAATTAGTTTATTATGTAGGGGTCCCCTTTCTTCTTTTTGTCAGGTTACCTCTCAGAGAGCTCATGAATTACTAAAGTGTCTTCTTACTTAAATATTCCAATTAGTGAGTGCTATAAAAGTCTGGTAAAATTCATCTGCACTACATTTATTGTAAGAATAGCAATTCATTTCTCTAGTGAAATATTGTTCGATGGGCTCCATTCTCAATCAATTGGTTATATTTAGGTGACTGCCTGACCATTTTGGCAACAATTTTACTTAATCAAATTAATTCCAACCCCAAAAGATTGCCATGGAACCATCCTACATTTTTTTTCTTGGAGAATAAAATGGAAAAAATCTGTTTAGATCTTCTGTACTAATTAAAAAGGAAGCCCACCTGGCAAAATGGTTAATTAAAGTCAGGGGTCCTGTTTCAAACACTGTCATAGCACCAGCCAAAGAATCTATTTAAGTTGCATTCTTATTAAAACTCATTATCTTTTTTAAAAAATCCCTTTTTAAGGGGGTTTTTATTAAAAACCTCCTCCGACTTTATTCAGAGAGAGGGCCAGGGGTTCATAAATAAATCACACTGCATTGAGGAAATCACACAGTGTCCTTGAAGAATCTGGTTCTGTCTGAAACCAAGTCCAATATTTTCTAGCTCTTGAACCTAATATTTGAGTCCAGTTATTTATCTCCGATGACCAAAGTGCTCAGCCTCTGAACACAACATCTGGGCTTCATCCTATCTATCTAATGCCCCACGTCATCGGTAGCAGATTGTATTTTCCAAAGATGGCCACAACAATGTCCCCCATCCCACATACTCATCTGCAATATGACCTTGACACTCTTCCCATTGAGATATGATCTCTATGTCCTCTCTTCGTCAATCCCGGTAGTCTGTGATTGCTTCAACAGATGGTGTGGGGAAGTGACACTGTGTGACTGTGGTCATAAGAGGCACTGCCACTCCACTTGCACTCAGAGCCCTGAGCCATCACATAAGAAGTCTGACTACTCTGAGGCTACCGTGCTGTGAGGAAGCCCAGGCAACCAGGATAGCACAGGTGTGATGCTCTGGTCAGCACTCCCCGTGACTGAGTCCTCCCAGCCCAGGTGAGTACAAGCCTTCAGAGGATCTGCCCACTGAGTCACAACAAATCTTCCAGTCTTCCCAGCTGAGGCTCCAGACACCGTGGGGTGGAAAGCCATTCCCGCTGTGTCCTGTCCAAATTCCTGACCCACAGAATCTGTGAGCAGAATCAAATGGCCATTTCATGTTGCTAAATTCTATTATACTGCAATAGACAGCATAACACTATTCTCTATGATCTTTTCTTTATTTGCAAGAAAATCTGGAATCAGACCATGTATACAGGATACACCTAAAAGAATCTGGCAGAAACCCAACGGAAATAAGTTTTAAATACATAACATCTATCCTTCCCCTGCAAGAACCAGGTTTCATTATTTATCTGGAACTGTAATTGACAACATCCACCACTGACTAATTACCTGTTTTGTTCCTTAAAGGCACTGTTACTTTATTTGTGATCCCTAATAGGACCAGAAATACAGAGAAGTTGGTAACTTGCTAAAGTCCAGGGGAAGTACAAGGAAGAGTGGGGATTCTGATTTCCAGAAGGGAGAAAGATGAGAGGCAAATAGCCTGTGCCATTTTGAGTCTACCTCCCTTAAAGGAATTTTCTAACAGCTTCTACTTACATCTCATTGGCCAAAACCTGCCACAAGGCTAACCCTATTCTCAAGGAAATCTGGGAAATGTGTTTATTTTACATTGGTCAGCCTGTTAAATATTCAGGATAAGAAAATAGGCAACTTACACTGGGCACCTGGGTGGCTCAGCCGTTAAGTGTCTGCCTTCGGCTCAAGTCAGGATCCCAGGGTCCTGGAATTGAGCCCTGCATTGGGCTCCCTGCTCAGTGGGAAGCCTGCTTCTCCCTCTCCTACTCCCTCTGCTTGTGTTCCTGCTCTTGCTATCTTTCTCTCTGTCAAATAAATAAATAAAATCTTTAAAAAAAAAGAAAATAGGCAACTTAGTGTCTGCCTCACTGACAAAAAAGCAAACATGACACATCAGAAAGGCCACCCCCAAATGACAGCAAACACCAGTTTGGGACCATCTGCCAGATGATCTAATCTGAGGAGGTTGCCGACTGACCAACCACACTGCGTCCTTTCTAGTTACCTTGAACCCCGGGGGTATCCCACCCCACAGCTTCTACTTTTCCTGGATGGCCCTTCCAGGGTAATTCAGGCAGAGTGGGAGAACAATGGGCTCTGGATAGACATCCCAGACCCTAAGCAATGTATTTGTACATTGCCACAAAAGTGGTTAGTTACCTCTTGGTGCATCACAGATTACCTCAAAACTTAGCAACTTACTGTCCTTCAGCAGGCGAATGGATAAATAATTTGTGTTCTATCCAGACAATGGAATATTATTCAGCACTAAAAGGAAATTCCTTATCAAGCCATAAAAAGACATGGAGGAAACAAAGGCACATTACTAAGTGAAAGCAGCAATCTGAAATCATACTGTATGAGTCCAACTATATGACATTCTGGAAAAGGCAAAACTATAGAGACGGTGAAAAGATCAATGGTTGCCGGAGGTTGTGGGGAGGGAAAGATGAATAGGCACAGAACATAGGAATTTTAGAGCCATGAAACTACTCTGTATGACAATGTAATGGTGGACACATCATTATACATTTGCCCAAACACATAGAATGTTTAACATCAAGAGTGAACCCTAAAGTAAACTGTGGACTTTGGGTGACAATAAGGTGTTGATGTAAATTCATCCATGGTAACAAATATACCACTCTGGTGGGGGTGTTGATCACTGAAGAGGTTATGTGTAAATGGAGATGGGGTACCTGGGAAATCTTGGTACTTTCCTCTCCATTTTGCTGTGAACCTAAGCCTGCTCTAGAAAATATTCTATTAAAAAATACTTAATGTCTTAAAACAACAATAAACTATTACCTCAATGTTTGGGAGTCAGAAATTAGGAGCAGCTTAGCTTGGGGGACTCTGGCTCAAGGTCTCCTATAGGTTTATAGTAAAGATGTCTGCTGGGGCCACATCATCTGAAGCCTTGACTGGGGCTGGAGGCTCCACGTCCAAGGCAGCTCCCTCACATGACTGATAAATTGCTAATGGCTGGTACAGGAATCCTCAATTCCTTACCACATAGGCCTCTCCAATTGGTGGCCTGGGTGACCTCACCACACGGCAGTAAGTGATCCAGGAGGGTGCAATTTGGAGCTGTAATACCTTTCATGACTTAGCCTTAGAAGTCACACACTGTCATTTCCATAATATCCTGCCCTATTTCATGTGGGAGGGGACCACACAAGGGCAAGAATACCAAAGGGCAAGAATCATGGGGCCATCTTGGGAGCTGGCTACCACAGTGGTTTTTCTGATGAACCAGTACATTATACTAAAGACTCTGAATAGAGAATTTCATCCCCCTGTAAACAAAGTGTTATATTTGAAAGTAAAATGAAATTCAGGAATAATACTTACAAAATTAGGCTGGGCCATTTGTACCTCTAAGGGAGTTGGAATGGCAGGTTTGGCAATATGCAGATAATGGTAAGACCCAGGAAGAATGCCTCCTATAGGAAATGGCAGATTTTCCAGATTTTAATTTAGTTGTTAATGAAGTGGTAATGGAGTTTATATATCTGTATATAGCACATAGGACATAGGCTAAACAGAGATGCCTACCATGGTGTATACTACTCAAACTATCCCCCTAAAGTACTAGTATTAGCAAGAAACTCCCTGAGATTGATGTTATTTAACAAAATCAATGTGAATGTGCCACTATAGCCCATAATATAGCCAGCAATGCCCCAGGAAGACGTGCCAACCCAATCCTGGGTATACTGTGATTTCCCATAACCCCCGGCACTCTAACCTATGCCTGCCAAAGCCAGACCAAGACCTACGGAGGCCTTAAATGTTGCAGTGATATTCTCATTCCCTGTCACTCTTTCACTATGTAACCAAAATATTAAAGTGGATGTTATTAAGGAAAATCAACAAAGTTCTTGTTCAATACTTTAGAAAATTATCATTATGAAATCCTTACTCTTTCTAGCTTGTCCCATAGTATGAGCTTGATCTAATTCTGGTCTTTGACACCCATCACTTCTCTTCTTTTCCCATGGCCACCACCTTTCCTAAGTTCTCAATCCAAAGTGAGACACAGAGCAGGATCTATCGGAGTCCATTTAGTTAGGTAGAAAATGACAAGGACTGGTATGCAGGGCTTGTGTCTCTTTATCTCATGTTCTGTTTACTGGGTTAGGGTCCATGGACACCCTAGGGGGTCCATGGATGGCTTTAGAGATTGGTCCATCAACCTCCTGGAAATGAACTTACAATTTTGTAAATATGTGCATTTTGTGGTAGAAGGTCCACAAGATTCAAAGACACTACTTTCAAAGATATGAACATCAGCCAAACACAAAGAAATCCTCTATTACTCATATGATGATCTCCTTAGGGATCAATATGGCTTAGAGGATGAAAGTGGATGTTTTTACAGTTGTGAATGGTTTGGCTTATTCATCTAGATAAGAGGCCAAGGCCTGGGATGCTTGGAAGGGTTTCCTTATCTCTGAGCTTATAGTGAGAACAAAAGTTTAGCAAGATGTCAGGGCATTGCTCCACTAACCAGTTGTGAGTAACCTTTGGGCAAGTTACTGATTGCTCCCAGTCTCTCTTTACATTCCTGTAAAATGGGGACCGCAGTTATGATGTGATCCATACTGCATGCTCAAAATACAAAGGACTACAATAAAATGCCAGGTCCATAATAAATGTTTAAAAATGAGATTGAGCTTTCCTCTGTCTCTGTGCAAATCCACTGAGAGACAGAGGAGCCTCCTCACCAAGCCTAAGACAAACATGGAGGGCTGCCCTAAGCACTGACCCAGATCCAATGTGGCTTCATCAGAGGGAAGAAGGTGGCCTACTACACACCTTGGATCTTGGCTCCCTTGTACATGGGGATGAGTCGGTCAAGATCAGCTGGTGGCTCAGTCACAGGTTCAAGGGTCGGGTCAAAGAGACTGAGCATAGCTGCTGCCAGCTGGAAGCCAATTTCTTTGGAACTGAAGCTGCTATGAGTCCACTCATTTGAGTAATATTTATTGGAGAATTTGGTGAGGGAGCCAGCAGCTCTGATGGCTATGTCATTGGTGTGGAAGTTGGTATCAATCACAAGTCGGCCGTCATAGACAAGACATGCATCATTGAGTGCTTTAAATGTTTCATAATCCACATTCTTCTCACAGAAGCTGAAGAACATCTACAAAGCAAACACTCATGTTATTACTCAGTTATCACTCTTCATTTTACACTCTCAAGAATGTGAATAGTCTGCAGAGCACCTTATTATTGGGGGCATACAAAAAACCAAACCAAAACAACAACAACGTTTACTCTACTAAAATGTCATAATGGTGTGGTGTGTGTGTGTATGGAGAGAGAGACAGACAGATGGACAGACAGAGGGAGAGAGTCTGTCTTTGGTATGAAGAACAAATTAAGATACCTAATATCACTCTTTCTTGTAATCACTCAATTTAGACATCCAGTGGAAAGAAGAATGCCAAGTGATGGAGTATCTCTCAGAAAAGTATTTTTTTTCCCCTGTAAGGAGGTTTACATCCATAGAGACACCACTTTCCCCTCATTTGCCTATATTTTGAATAGCTCTATCTCAGCCTTCTTCTATTTTCCTTTTCTTGTGTCTGACACTTAAGTTTCTCCAGGTTCCTTCTTGGGGTCACCTCATTCAGTCTTGAATCTTCAGATTGCCTTGTTCCTGCCTTTTTAAACCCAGAAAGCCCATCCCTGAAGGATGCCCCAGAAAGGATGAAAGCCCCATCAGCCCCAGTATCTACCAGGTCTGGGCTCCTGCCTTGTTCATTCCTGCCCTGGCATGGAAGACAGTCATTCAGTAAATATTTATGGGGTGCCTAACTTGTGACAGGCACCATGCTATAGAGGCACCCAAAACACCTCTGCACACTCCTTAGAAGTGACCTGTATGCCCCCTCCATTCTCTGCCCAAATTTCAATGCTACCTTGAGCTTATCTGTATTATCTTCTTCCATAGTGATGTTGAAAGTCATTAAGGCAGTCCAAGTTAGTTGTTTTTAAGTTTCCAGTTTCATTGAAATAGTTTAGTCATTTTTATCTTTACCTAAATATAGTTTGCCACCTTATTAAAAGCCTGCTAAAAAATGAACATATGACATGGGTCCTCATCCTTACTGATTGACATCATACTCCCTGCTTCCTTCACATGCCTGCTTTATGCACCTCACTTACCTATTATGTACAGACATTAGCTGTCTTGGGCCAGAGATACTTCTCTTCCATAGCCTTTTCCTATGCCCATGAATGGTGCATGAATGATGAATGATCCTACAGTAGCCACTGGTCATGTGTGACTATATACATTTAAATCTAAATTAATTAAAATTAAACAAAATTAAAAATCCAGATCCTCAATTGTAGTACCTATTTTAAATGCCCAAAAGCTATAATTGGCTAGTAGCTGCCATACTGAACAGCACAGATATGGACAACTTCCATCAGTTCTATTGGACAGCATTGGACTCGGAGCTGTCATCTCTGTGATGTCCTTTGTTCTCCCTCAGGGAGCTCCTAGGGCCTTTGCTCTTTTCCCTGTCTCTATTCATTCAGCCATCTAACCCTATCCCAGTTACTCCCACCCCAGGCAGCTTCTTCAAGTCTCTTTAGAATTTGTTCTGTTTTATAACTCTTACTCAGTGACCACAGGAAAATACATTTTTCTGAGTCTCTCTCTGACTCTGGATCTTTCTGTCTCTCTACTCTTTTTTCTCTCCTCCACTCTGTTCCCATCACTATAAAACTAGATCTCTCACTCATATAAAAATTTGGAAAGCCATTTGATTTAAATTGAAATTATACACGAAAAAGAGTATCATCAACCTCTTGAGTCCTTGAAAATACTCAGGAGCCCCCTTCAGCATCCACACAAAAGTTCTTCTACCTACCCAGTTCTTTCCTAATTAAGTCTACTTTTAATTAAGTTGCATTTTAAATATATTATTTCTTATTTTCCCAGATTTTAAAGATTATTGGTACTGCAATAGTATTATATTGTTTTGGTGTAGGTATTCACAGTTTTGTTACACTGGGGATTTCATAGGAGTTTGTGAACCAGACTGAAAACTGAATAAGTAAATCTAACACAGTTCAAGGGAACATGTGTTCTAAGTTACAAACCTCTCAAGTGCAACACATGCACTCCTTTAATGCCAACTTAACATTACAATACTGGATAAAAATATGAAGTAGAAATATCTGGCCACATTAATGTTGTTCTGAATTAATATTTAAGAGTACTTTTATTTATAATTCTGATTAGGGAGAGCAAAACTCCCTGGTTAGCAAATCAGGAGTCAGTGATCTGATAAACCTCATTCATGATGCATTTACACAAACACTTCCCATGTTAGGCTCGAAGAACTTCTTGGTGAAGAGGATAAACACAGAGTTTATAATTTAATTGGAGAGATGGACACCAACAAAGTCATCACCCTCACAGGCAGAGGATTTCAGACGGTAATGAATGCTGTGTAGAAAAGGGAGGCAGCCAGTGGGAGGCTGGAGCATCTGGTGGGTACCCAGAAGGCACTACCACTGGGCAGAAGGAAGCAAGGTATTAATGTGAGTCCAAAATACCAATTCAAGAGTTCTGTTTCTGGTATAATGGTGTAATCCCCTCAGACTAATCCTCTAACTGATATAACTATAAACTCTGGTCAAAGTACAAAAACTATTACCCAAAGATTCCAATGAGCATTTAAAAGGAGATAGACGGTGTAGGGCAGTAGACACTTGGAACAATGACCAGTATGAGGGTAATTTTCCTTATTTTGGTGGAAAGAGGCTAGACTATAGTCACTTTATATACTAGTAGAAGAATAAAGATGGTAGAAGAAAGAGTCAGCGAACTTGAAGTTACATCAATAGAAATTACTCAATGTGAAGACTAGAGAGAGAAGAAACAAAGAGATTGAAACAAATGAATAGGGCCTTAAAGACCCATGCAACAAGAAAAAGTCTAACAGATATGTGATTGGAGTCCAAGGAGGAGAGGAGAGAAGAATGAAGCAAGAAATAATGGCCAAGACCTTGGTAAAATTTAACAAAAGTTATAAGTGTATGGATTCTAAACAATGAACTCTAACAAGATAATAAATTCAAGAAAAACCATGCTTTGAGACAAAATAAACATGGAACCCCAACAACATCAAGCTGCTGGAAACTAAAGATAAAGAGAAAACTCTAAAAGCATCCAGGGGGAAATGACACACTAAATACAGGGAAATAATGGTTTGAAAGATGACAAATTTCTTTTTTTTTTAATTTTTTATTGTTATGTTAATCACCATACATTACATCATTAGTTTTTCATGTAGTGTTCCATGATTCATTGTTTGTGCATAACACCCAGTGCTCCACGCAGAATGTGCCCTCTTTAATGCCCATCACCAGGCTAACCTATCCCCTCACCCCGCTCCCCTCTAGAACCCTCAGTTTGTTCTTCAGAGTCCATAGTCTCTCATGGTTCGTCTCCCCCTCCGACTTACTCCCCTTCATTCTTCCCCTCCTGCTATCTTCTTCTTATTCTTTTTTCTTAACATATGTTGCATTATTTGTTTCAGAAGTATAGATCTGTGATTCAACAGTCTTGCACAATTCACAGCGCTCACCATAGCACATACCCTACCCAATGTCTATCACCCAGCCACCCCATCCCTCCCACCCCCCACCACTCCAGCAACACTCAGTTTGTTTCCTGATATTAAGAATTCCTCATATCAGTGAGGTCATATGATACATGTCTTTCTCTGATTGACTTATTTCACTCAGCATAATCCCCTCCAGTTCCATCCACATCGTTGCAAATGGCAAAATCTCATTCCTTTTGATGGCTGCATAATATTCCACTGTGTATATATACCACTTCTTCTTTATCCATTCATCTGTCGATGGACATCTTGGCTCTTTCCACAGTTTGGCTATTGTGGACATTGCTGCTATAAACATCGGGGTGCACGTACCCCTTCGGATCCCTACATTTGTATCTTTGTGGTAAATACCCAGTAGTGCAATTGCTGGATCATATGGTAGCTCTATTTTCAACTGTTTGAGGAACCTCCATACTGTTTTCCAGAATGGTTGCACCAGCTTGCATTCCTACCAGCAGTGTAGGAGGGTTCCCCCTTCTCCGCATCCCTGCCAACATTGGTCGCTTCCTGACTTGTTAATTTTAGCCATTCTGACTGGTGTGAGGTGGTAACTCATGGAGGTTTGGATTTGGAATTCCCTGATGCCAAGCGATTTTGAGCACTTTTTCATGTGCCTGTTGGCCATTTGGATGTCTTCTTTGGAAAAATGTCTCTTCATGTCTTCTGCCCTCTTCTTGATTGGATTATTTGTTCTTTGGGTTTTGAGTTTAATAAGTTCTTTATAGATTTTGGATACTAGCCCTTTATCTGATATGTCATTTGCAAATATTTTCTCCCATTCTGTCCGTTGTCTTTTGGTTTTGTGGACTGTTTCTTTTGCTGTGCAAAGCTTTTTATCTTGATGAAATCCCAAGAGTTCATTTTTGCCCTGGCTTCCCTTGCCTTTGGCGATGTTTCTAGGAAGAAGTTGCTGCGGCTGAGGTCAAAGAGGTTGTCACCTGTGTTCTCCTTTAGGACTTTGATGGACTCCTGTCTCACATTTAGGTCTTTCAACCATTTGGAGTCTATTTTTGTGTGTGGTGTAAGGAAATGGTCCAGTTTCATTCTTCTGCATGTGGCTGTCCAATTTTCCCAACACCATTTGTTGAAGAGACTGTCTTTTTTCCACTGGACATTCTTTCCTGCTTTCTCAAAGATGAGTTGACCATAGAGTTGAGGGTCCATTTCTGGGCTCCCTATTCTGTTCCATTGATCTATGCGTCTGTTTTTGTGCCAGTACCATACTGTCTTGATGATGACAGCTTTGTAATAGAGCTGGAAGTCCGGAATTGTGATGCCGCCAGCTTTGCTTTTCTTTTTCAATATTCCTCTGGCTATTCGGGGTCTCTTCTGGTTCCATACAAATTTTAGGATTATTTGTTCCATTTCTTTGAAAAAAGTGGATGGTATTTTGATGGGGATAGCACTGAATGTATAGATTGCTCTAGGTAGCATTGACATCTTCACAATGTTTGTTCTTCCAATCCATGAGCATGGAACGTTTTTCCATTTCTTTGTGTCTTCTTCAATTTCTTTCATGAGTATTTTATAGTTTTCTGAGTACAGATCCTTTGCCTCTTTGGTTAAATTTATTCCTAGGTATCTAATGGTTTTGGGTGCAATTGTAAATGGGATCGACTCCTTGATTTGTCTCTCTTCTGTCTTGTTGTTGGTGTATAGGAATGCCACTTGTTTCTGTGCATTGATTTTATATCCTGCTACTTGACTGAATTCCTGGATGAGTTCTAGCAGTTTTGGGGTGGAGTCTTTTGGGTTTTCCACATACAGTATCACATCATCTGCAAAGAGTGAGAGTTTGACTTCCTCCTTGCCGATTTGGATGCCTTTGATTACTTTTTGTTGTCTGATTGCTGTGGCTAGGACTTCTAATACTATGTTGAATAGCAGTGGTGAGAGTGGACATTCCTGCTGCGTTTCTGACCTTAGGAGAAAGGCTCTCAGCTTTTCCCCATTAAGAATGATATTTGCTGTAGATTTTTCATAGATGGCTTTTATGGTATTGAGATAGGTACCCTCTATCCCTATACTCTGAAGAGTTTTGATCAAGAAAGGATGCTGTACTTTGTCAAATGCTTTTTCTGCATCTATTGAGAGGATCATATGATTCTTGTTCTTTCTTTTGTTAATGTATTGTATTACGTTGACTGATTTGCGGATGTTGAACCAACCTTGCAGCCCAGGGATAAATCCCAGTTGGGCATGGTGAATAATCCTTTTAATGTATTGTTGGATCCTGTTGGCTAGTATTTTGGTGAGAATTTTTGCATCCATGTTCATCAAGGATATTGGTCTGCAATTCTCCTTTTTGATGGGGTCTTTGTCTGGTTTTGGGATCAAAGTAATGGTGGCCTCATAAAATGAGTTTGGAAGTTTTCCTTCCCTTTCTATTTATTGGAACAGTTTCAGGAGAATAGGTATCAATTCTTCTTTAAATGTCCGATAGAATTCCCCTGGGAAGCCGTCTGGCCCTGGGCTTTTCTTTGTTGGGGGATTTTTGATGACTGCTTCAATTTCCTTAGTGGTTATAGGTCTGTTCAGGTGTTCTATTTCTTCCTGGTTCAATTTTGGTAGTTGATACCTCTCTAGGAATGCACCCATTTCTTCCAGGTTATCTTATTTGCTGGCATAGAGTTGCTCATAATATGTTCTTATAATTGTTTGTATTTCTTTGGTGTTGGTTGTGATCTCTCCTCTTTCATTCATGATTTTATTTATTTGGGTCATTTCTCTTTTCTTTTTGATCAGTCTGGCCAGGGGTTTATCAATCTTCTTAATTCTTTCAAAGAACCAGCTCCTAGTTTTGTTGATCTGTTCTACTGTTCTTTTGGTTTCTATTTCATTGATTTCTGCTCTGATCTTTATGATTTCTCTTCTCCTGCTGGGTTTAGGCTTTATTTGCTGTTCTTTCTCTAGCTCCTTTATGTGTAGGGTTAGGTTGTGTATTTGAGACCTTTCTTGTTTCTTGAGAAAGGCTTGTATTGCTAGATACTTTCCTCTCAGGACTGCCTTTGCTGTATCCCAAAGATTTTGAACAGTTGTGTTTTCATTTTCATTGGTTTCCATGAATTTTTTTAATTCTTCTTTAATTTCCTGGTTGACCCATTCATTCTTTAGTAGGATGCTCTTTAGCCTCCATGTATTTGAGTTCTTTCCGACTTTCCTCTTGTGATTGAGTTCTAGTTTCAAAGCATTGTGGTCTGAAAATATGCAGGGAAAGATCCCAATCTTTTGGTACCGGTGGAGACCTGATTTGTGACCTAGGATGTGATCAATTCTGGAGAATGTTCCATGGGCACTAGAGAAGAATGTGTATTCTGTTGTTTGGGATGGAATGTTCTGAATATGTCTGGGAAGTCCATTTGGTCCAGTGTGTCATTTAAAGTCTTTATTTCCTTGTTGATCTTTTGCTTAGATGATCTGTCCATTTCAGTCAGGGGGGTGTTAAAGTCCCCCACTATTATTGTATTGTTGTCAATGTGTTTCTTTGTTTTTGTTATTAATTGCCTTATATAATTGGCTGCTCCCATGTTAGGGGCATAGATATTTACAATTGTTAGATCTTCTTGTTGGATAGACCTTTAAGTAGGATATAGTGTCCTTCTTCATCTCTTATTACACTCTTTGTTTTAAAATCTAATTCGTCTGATATCAGGATTGCCACCCCAGCTTTGTTTTGGTGTCCATTAGCATGGTAAATGGTTTCCCACCCCTTCACTTTCAATCTGGGGGTGTCTTTGGGTCTAAAATGAGCCTCTTGCAGACAGCATATTGATGGGTCTTGTTTTTTTAATCCAATCTGATAGCCTGTGTCTTTTGATTGGGGCATTTAGCCCATTTACATTCAGGGTAACTATTGAAAGATATGAATTTAGTGCCATTTTATTGCCTGTAAGGTGACTGTTATTGTATATTGTCTGTGTTCCTTTCTGATCTATGCTGCTTTTAGTCTCTCTCTTTGCTTAGAGGACCCCTTTCAAGATTTCTTGTAGGGCTGGTTTTGTGTTTGCCAATTCCTTTAGTTTTTGTTTGTCCTGGAAGATTTTTATCTCTCTTTCTATTTTCAATGACAGCCTAGCTGGATATAGTATTCTTGGCTGCATATTTTTCTCATTTAGTGTTCTGAGGATATCATGCCAGTCCTTTCTGGCCTGCCAGGTCTCTGTGGATAGGTCTGTTGCCAATCTAATATTTCTAACATTGTAGGTTACATATCTCTTCTCCCGAGCTGCTTTCAGGGTTTTCTCTTTGTCTCTGAGACTCATCAGTTTTACTATTAGATGTCAGGGTGTTGACCTATTTTTATTGATTTTGAGAGGGGTTCTCTGTGCCTCCTGGATTTTGATTCCTGTTTCCTTCCTCACATTAGGGAAGTTCTCTGCTATTATTTGCTCCAATATACCTTCTGCCCCTCTCTCTCTTTCTTCTTCTTCTGGGATCCCAATTATTCTAATGTTGTTTCGTCTTATCGTATCGCTTATCTCTCGAATTCTGCCCTCGTGATCCTGTAGTTGTTTATCTCTCTTTTTCTCAGCCTCTTTATTTTCCATCATTTGGTCTTCTATATCGCTGATTCTCTCTTCTGCCTCATTTATCCTAGCAGTTAGTGCCCCCATTTTTGATTGCACCTCATTAATAGCCTTTTTGATTTCGACTTGGTTAGATTTGAGTTCTTTTATTTCTCCAGAAAGAGTTTCTCTAATAACTTCCACGCTTTTTTCAAGCCCAGCTAGTATCTTTAAAGTCATGATTCTGAACTCTAGGTCCAACATCATACTAATGTCCGTATTGAGTAGGTCCCTGGCAGATGGTACTACCTCTTGTTCTTTTTGCTGAGGTGATTTTCTTCGTCTTGTCATTTTGTCCAGAGTTGAATAGTTGAATGAGAACAAAATGCTAACAGGTTAAGAACGTCCCCAGCAAATATACTCTAAACAAATCAGAAAAGACCTGAAACCAGGGGAAAAGAAAGGGCAAGAAAGAAAAAAGAAAGAGAAAAAAAAAAGAAAAAGATAAAAACAAAAACAGAACAATACAAAAAAAAGAATATGATCAAATATGATCAGGCTAGGGCATAGATTAGTGTCACACACTAGATTTTGGGCATATTTTGGTCTATTAGAAAAAAGTGCCTCCTAAATTTTAAAGGAAGAAGGACTTATATATGTACAAAATAAGGGTTGATACAATGAAGGGATGGAAGATGACTGTAAAGATGAAAATTATAAAAGATTTTATAAAAGGAATTGATAAGATAAGAAGTTGTTTGAAAAAAGAAGAAGATTTAAAAAAAAAGGAAAAAAAGGGAGAGAATGTGATCAGGCAGGAGACTAGAACAAAGCCATGCACTAGTGATTTAGGGTATATTTTGATCTGTTAGGAGAAACTGTATCTCAAAATTTTTAAAAGAGAACTTATATATATATATATATGCCAAAAATAAGGGTAACTACTATGAAGGGATAAAATATGACTTTAAAAATGAACAATAAAAAATGTTTTTTTAAAAAAGGGATTGATAAGATGTTGGTTGAAAAAGGGAAAAAGAAAAATTCAAAAAAAAAAACAGTTAAAAAAATTAACTTTGAAAAACTACTGAATCATGGTAAAAAAAAGCGATGAATTCTATGTGCAGTATTCCCCTAGGGCTGGAGTTCTCCCGTTCTCCTTGATTGGTAAACTTGGTCTTGGCTTCCTGGCTGTTCGTGCTGATCTTCTGGGGGAGGGGCCTGTTGCTGTGGTTCCCATATGTCTTTGTGGAGGTGGAGTTGCCCCACCCTTGTCCAACGGGGCTAAGCAAGCTGCTAGGGTTTGCTCTCAGGAGCTTTTGTTCCCTGCAAGCTCTCGGCATAGCTTTGGAGGACCAGGGTGAAAATGGTGGCCTCCCAATCTCCACTCGGAGGAGCCGAGAACTCGGGGCCCCACTCCTCAGTGCACCCCCAGAGAAAAGCAGTCACTCCTGTCTCCCCGGTCTCCATCCACACTCTGTGCTCACCCAGCCTGTGACTGAGTGTTTCTTTCTATCTCTGGCACCCGACCCCATGTGGAGTCTCCAAACCCAGCAGATCCCTGTGGTGCGCTCCCACGCCGCTCCTCCCAGTGGAGGAAGGGGAGTCTTCCCGGCTCTGCCGCTTGTTGGGTCCCTGCTGGAGGAGCAGTGGCCTGACTGGGCCACGGATCACAGTCTATGGCAACCCCGAGCTGAGAGCCGGCACCTCGGCTCCGTCTCTGCAGCCTGCTTCCCTGCTCCGATACCTGGGAGCTCTGCCGCACTCAGGCACCCCCAGTCTTTCTGTGACCCTGAGGGTCCTGAGACCACACTGTCCTGCTAGGGTTCCACCCCCCGCTTAGCCACTGGAGCGACGTCCCTCAGCGGAGCCGACTTCTAAAAGTTCCGATTTTGTGTTCCGCGGCTCTATCACTTGCCAGAAGCGGCCGAGGGAGGCCCCCTCCCCCGCTGTCTAGCCTCCCAAATATTGCCTCGGATTCACTTCTCCGCACGTCCTACCTTCCAGTAAGTGGTCGCTTCTCTGTTCAGAGAGTTGTTGCTACTCTCTTGTTTGATCTCCTGTTGAGTTCGTAAGTGTTCAGAATAGTTTGATCCCCATTCAGCTTAATTCCTAAAACCAGACGAAATCCAGGTCTCCTACTCCTCAGCCATCTTGCTCCGCCCCCCGAACGATGACAGATTTCTTAAATCAAAACTTTTCCATGTCAGAAGATGATAGAAAAAACATCTTAGAAGTGTTGAAAGGAAAAACAAAAAAACAAAAAACAGCAACCTCTCAGGCCATGATTCTATATCCAGTGGAAATATCTTTCAAGAACAAAGGTAAAATAAAGATATTTTCAGAAAGAGGAAAACTGGAGAATCCATTGCCAGCAGGCCTGCAATTGTATGTGCTATAGGAAGTTGTTCAGGGTGAAAGGAGATTATATTGGATGGAAATTTGGATCTTCAGAAATGAAGACAAAACAATAAAATTGGAAAATATCTGGGTAAGCGTAAAATTCTATTTTTCTTCTTAAGTTCTTTGTAATATGTATGACTGTTTAAAACAAAAGTTATACTTTTGTTGGTTTTTCAATGTGTGTAGATACATATCAAATGTAACAGAAAAGGGTGTCCAGAAAGTGGGGAGAAGGGACTGTATGGTTGCAAGGTTTTTATATTTTATGAGAAATGGTGCAATATTTACTCTAACTAGAATGTAAGAGATTAATGATGTATATTATTATACATAGAGCAACCACTAAAAAATAAGATATACACCAGAAGCCAATTGAAATAGAATACTAAAAAATACTCTAATTTTTAAAAAGCAGGCAAAGGGAATAGACTAACAAAAAGCAGAGGAGACAAACAGTAAACCAATAACAAAATGGTAGACCTAAATCTAACCACATAAATAATTACATTAAATACTTGTGGTAAAACACTTCAATTAAAAGGCAGAAAGAATAGAAAAGCATGAGGTAGGCAGATTTCTAAGTTGGTCCTCAAAATTCCCACCCCTCCCTTTAGGTGTGAACATGAACTAGGACTGTGATGAGAGGATCACCCCCATGATTAGGGGGTGTTCTATGGCATGGCTGACTTTAAGATATGCTCTTTGGGTCTGACCTAATCAGGTAAGCCCTTTAAAAGACACTAGGCTTGTCCCAAAGAAGATGTGAAGTGTGAGGGAGATTTGACATGAGAGAGACTCTCTGTTGCTGGCTTGAAGATGGAAGGAGCCATGTGGCAAGGAATGTAGATGGCCTCTCAGAATGGAGAGTGGACCTTGTCTGAGCAGCAAGGAAACAGGGACTTCCCATCCTCAGCTGCAATAAACTAAATTCAACCAAAGATACAAGCTCCAGCTAGAGCACAGCCTGGAGCCTTGAGAGTCCCTGAGCAGAGAAGCCAATCACACCATGACTTCCAACCTGCAGATCTATGAGCTAACAAACGGATACTGTTTTAGTTTGCTAAATCTGTCAAACTTGCTACACAGCAATGAAAATACTAAGAAAATCTACTTTATGATACCTATAAGAGACACTTTAGATATAAGGACACGGAAAGTAAACTGATGGAAAAAATAAACCATGCAAACAGTAAACATAAGAAGGATAGCAGATAAAGGGAACTTTAAAATAAAGGATATATATATATATATTTTTTAAAGATTTTATTAATTTGACAGAGAGAGACACAGTGGAGAGAAGGAACACAAGCAGGGGGAGTGGGAGAGGGAGAAGCAGGCTTCCCACGGAGCAGGGAGCCCGATGCGGGGCTTGATCCCAGGACCCTGGGATCAGAACCTGAGCCGAAGGCAGACGCTTAATGATTGAGTCACCCTCTCCGCTGTGTCTCTCTCTGTAAAATTAATAAAATCTTTAAAATAAAATAAATAATAAAAAAATAAAAAATAAAATAAATGATATTACCAGAGATAAAGGGGCACATTTCATAATGATAAAAAGCACAGTTAATGAGGCAGATATGACAATTACAAATGTTCATGTTCTTAATAACAGAGCCTCAAAAGACAGAAAGCAAAAATTAACAGAATTGAAGGGAGAAATAGAAAATCCCACAATAATAGTAAGAGATATTAATATCTCTCTTGGCAATCGATAGAACTATATCAAAAAATATTGATAAAGACAAAGAAGATCCAAACATCACTGTCAACCACACTGAACTAATCATTACTTATATGTGGAATCACTCTTGTACACCAGAAACTAATGCAGCATCATTGTGTGTCAACTCCATTTCAATTTAAAAAAATGTTATTTACACTACAGTCAACAATGGCAAACTATATATTCTTTATATGTTCACAAAGATAGTCCATATGCTTGCACATAAAACAAGTCTCAATAAATCATAAATGATTAAAATCATACAGAATGTCTGTGACCACAATGATATTAAATTAGAAATCAATAAAAATATGACATCTAAGAATAACACACTTCTACATTATCGAAGGGTCACAGAAGAAATCGTAAAGGAGATTAGAAAATATTTTTTGAGCCAAATGATAATGAATACTCAACATATTAAAACTTGTGGGATACAGCTAACACAGAAGAAATTAGCTTTAAATGTGTATATAAATAATGGCTTAAGGTTCTACCTTAAGGAACTAGAAAAAGGGCAAAGTAAATCCAAAGCAAGCAGAAGAAAATAATTGTTAAGAGCAGAAATCAATGAAAAGAGAAAACTGACAGACAAGAGAAAATTAGTAAACTCAAAAGCTGGTTCTTTGAAGAAGTCAATAAAGTCAGCAAACATCTAGCTAGACAGAAAACTTTAGACAGTTCTGTGTCTCTCTTCTCTCGCTCTCATCAGCTGAACAAAGAGAGAGAGATTGAACACAAATCTCTAATACCAGCAATGAAATACAGGCTATGCTACAGATTTTAGACTTTACATAGATAATATAAGAGATGTGAACAACTTAGTGCCAACATTTAACCAATTTAAAAGAAATGGACAAATTTCTTGAAAAATACAAAATACCAAAATTGACATATGAAGAAGCAGAAAATCTGAGTAGCCTTAGAGCTAATGAAGAAATTGAATTCATCAAAAACCTTCCCACAACATAAACTCCAGGCCCAGATGTTTCCACTGGTTGATTCTATCAAACATTTGAGTTGTACACAAATATTTTCAGAAAACAGAGGAGGAGGAAACATTGCCTAAATTATTTTATGAGGCCAGCATAGCCCAAATACTGAAAACTTTTAAAGACATTACACAAAACCAGAAAGTTACCCAAGGAAAATTACACAAAACCAGGGAAAAAAAACAGATAAGAACCCTCATGAATATAGTTGTAAAATGGTTTCAAAAGTTCTTTAAACATTAGCAAATCAAATTCAACAATATATAGAAGGATAATACATCATGAATGACTAGGATTTATTCCAGAAATGAAAGGTTAGCTGAACATTTTGAAACTCAATCCATGTAATTCACCCTATCAATAGCACTAAGGAGATAAGAATACGATCTTTTATTCATAGACATGAAAAAAAATATTTGACAAAATTCAATAGCTATTCATGATAAATCTTCTGAGCAAACTAAGAATGAAAGGTTACTTCCTCAGTCAGATAAAAGGCACCAAAAACCACACGGCTAACCTCAAAATAAAGGGGCAAATGCCTAAAAGTTACCTTTTGAGATATGGAAAAAGGCAAGAATGTCCATTTTCCCCACTTTCAGTCAACATTTCACTGGAGGTTCTAGCAAGTAGAATAAGCAAATAAATGAAATAAAAGGCCTAAATATGAGAAAGAAGTAAAATAGTTCCTACTTGCAGACTATTTATGGACCTAGAAAGCAATTCTAGAATAAGTGAATTTATTAATGTCTCAGGATACAATGTTTATATACAAGATCAACTGCATTTCAATTACTAGCAGCAATCAGTTGGAAAACAAAATTTTACAAACCCACTTATAATAGCTCAGATACTGTGCAAAGGGAGATATACCAATGGTCAATAAGCACATGAGAGGATGCCCAACATCATTAGTCATCAGGAAATCAAAAATTAAAAACACAATGATACATCATATCATACCCACTAGAATGGCTAAAATTAGAAAGGCTGATAATAGCAAGTGCCAGCAAGAATATAGAGCAACTGAAACTCTCATACATTGCTGGTAGAAATATGAAATAATACAGCTACTTTAGAAAACAGTACCACAGCTTCTTTAAAAGGTAAACATTCACTGACCATATGACCTAGCCATTCTTTGGATGTATAGCTAGGAGAAGTGAAAATATGTCTACACAAAGATGTGTACAAGATTATGCATAGCAACTGAATGAATAAACCAAATGTGATATAGCCATACAGTGGAATACTACTCGGCAATGAAAAAGAAAGAACTATTGATGCATGAAATAATATGGATGAATCTCAATACCATTATGCTGAGTGACAGGAGCCAGATATAAACTAGTACATAATGTATGATTCCAGGTCTAAAAATTTTAGCTTTAGCAGGTACATATGCTTGTGACGCCATCTGTTTTAGTTTGCCAGTCCTGCTGCAACAAAGTACCAGTTAGTGGGTGGCTTAAAACAACAGAAATTTACTCTCTCACAATTCTGGAGATGAGATGTCTGAAGTCATGGTGTTGTCATGACCATGCTCCCTCCTAGAGCTCTAGGGAAGACTCCTTGCAGCTTGTCTCTTCTAGCTTCTGGTGGTTGCCAGCCATGCTTGCTGCTCCATGACTTACAGCTGCCATCACTTCATCATATGGCCTCTTTCCCCAAGGGTCTCCTCTGAATCCAACCTTTCTCTCCATAGACAGGCACCAGTTATTACGTTTAGGGCCCTCCTCAATCCAGTATGTCCTCCTCTTCAGTTGATAACATCTATAAAGATCCTAATTCCAATGAGGTCACATTCACA
This sequence comes from Zalophus californianus, assembly GCF_009762305.2. NCBI lineage: Eukaryota > Metazoa > Chordata > Mammalia > Carnivora > Otariidae > Zalophus > Zalophus californianus. Next base: position 94,692,909 of record NC_045602.1, read on the forward strand.
GGTACTGGGGATTAGGACCCTATCTTTCCGGGGGGGGGGGGACATAATGCAACCCACAACACTGACCACAGTCAAGATAATGAATGTATTCATCCCCACCAAAAGTTTCCTAATGCCCTGACAGAGATGCTACTCAAAGCTGACAGTAGAACGGAGAAATCTCCTGCCAGTACCTACTGTTAGCCAAACACAGATGAAGGTCAGTGAGCAACTAGGGCTGAGAAACATCACCTGCAGTGGCTGTTCCTTGTGGTGCAGAGCACAGTGGGGGAAGCAGGAGACTTTACCTGGCTCAGTTTGCTTTAGGATGAAGTTTCAGAAGGAAGGTGTGTTAGATCCAAGGCAGTTGAGAGCATTTGCAAAATGTCTTTGCCATGATTTCAGTTTTGATCTAAATAGGGAAATAAAGGCCCAAGGGGGCTGCTAGAGAACCTGTATTCAATTGGTTACTAGGGGAGGTTTTCTTATGCCTCTACTTCCTAAGTAGGGTATGTGTTTAGCTCCAGAGTTTCCCCGGCATAAATTTGGCACATCTTCCATTATTGTCATTTTGGGGAGAAAATTTGGGTGAAAACATTTGGATTCTTCTTAATTTAAATAGGTATTGTGACATACATGTATAGACCATGTCATTTTTACATTAAAATAAAATGAACTTTTTCTGTCTTTTTCACTGCTATGACTCTCACACTTAGGACAGAGCCTAAGACCTAGCAGACGTTCAGTGAATATTTGTGGAATGAATGAATAAACACATGTATGAAAGAGCAGAATGCAAAATTTCCATAGATCATCAGGATAAAATGAGGGATTCCAGAGAAATCTCTTTTGCGCTGGTGGTGTGCTTTGAGCTCCTATCTAGATAGACTGTGGGGTGGGTGTGGGATGAGGGTCACCCTCATTTACCTGTGGGGGCATTTGAGTCAGAAGACGTGACTTAGGTAAGGGATTGCTATGAGCCCCCACTGGCTTCCCCCAACCAGTTTGCCCACTAAATGTGGCTAGCATTCTTTACCACAACCAATAATATATACCCTTGACCCACCCAGCCCCACACTCACACTGAACTCAGCCTCCCTTTTGTAAGGGGTCTCCTGCTTCTCTGTTAGATTGACTGGCCCCGTCCCTCTCTCCCCAACTGCTGGCTTCTGCTAATCTGACTGGCAAATATGAGGTCAGACTATTACACAACCTGAGAGAAAAGTTCTTCTCTTGAAACATAGATAGATAGATAGATAGATAGATAGATAGATAGATAGATAGATAGATAGATAGATAATAGATAGGTAGATACTAGATAATAGATGATAGATAGATAGATAGATAGGGAGAGAGAGAGAGAGAGAGAAAGGTCTTCTAAGTCTCCATTCCATGGGGGAGAAACCCCTATTGCTGTTTCCAGAATCTTAGAAAGTTAACAGCAGCATAGATTTGGGGTACTTCTGAACTGGGTCGGGAGCCCAGCATACCACTGACTTGGGGTCAGAGTGTTCTCATCTGTAAAATGGGGATGCTTTCCTTTACAGAGCTGTTGTGACCAGGTGACGGACTATACTGTAAGCATGCACCATGGTGCCTGACACACAGTGAGTTCTCGGTCACTGTTAGCGCTTTTCAAACCTTTGACACTCAGTCCATGAAGAGGCAGGGTCTAATTCTCTTCCCCTTGGATATAGGCGGGTGATACAGTCTCTCTCTCTCTCTTTCCCACTGGCTCTTAGAACCAAGTCACCCTGCCAAGATGAAGTCCATGTTCTGGACAAAATCTCAGCTGAAGCTAATCTAGCATCAAAAGCCAGACAGGGGGATGAACATGACTCCAGCTTACAGTCTGACTTCAGCCACATGAGAGACCTCACCTGAGAAATGCCCAGCTGGGCTCCCTCAAACCCCAGAATGGAGAGGTAATCATAATAAATGATTGCTGTTTTATGGCACTAAGTTTGGGGTGGCTTGTCCCTCAGCAAGAGATCATCTGAACCATTAGAAAAGAAAACCCAAAAACTGTGGCTATAAATCCCCCACGGGCCATCTCTGGGACCCAGCGTCCTGGTCAGGTGACGGCTCTCCGCAGGTGGCAAGTGAAGTTCACAGGGACCTACTCACGGAGCACGGAAGTCTGAAAGGCTTGGTGGGCGTGGTGAAGCAGGCGCTGCGAATGGGGTCTGGGTCCCGGCCCTCGTTCCACTGAGCCAGGAGAGCATCGCGGTAAACGGTAACCCCCGCTGCTCTGAGCGCCTCCTCCACCGCGCTCTCCACCGAGTAGTTGTTGATGCAGGTGATGGTGGAAGTGGGCGGGGGCTGCACCAGGTGGATATAGGAGCCCCTCACACCGATGTTTAAGAGCGTCTCCACTGTGGTGTAAGTGTCAATTGTATTCCCATAGACAATGACATTCCCTGAAAAGGGGGGAAATGTTAAGATCTATGGTTAAACAACAACAACAACAACAAAAAAAAAACCCAACAACCTTCTTAGTCAAATGCTAATAATGCCGAATTGTTCCCTATAACCTTCTCCTCCTTTCAGCTGCGGGAAGCCAGCGGTGTTACCTAGCAACGGTGACCAAGATAATTTAGTAAAGAATTGGCACAAAACATCCCACAAAGTAGTCAAGTACTTTCAACCCAGAAGTAGGACATTCATCTATGGTCCTGTAATTTGAAAGTTGAAATTATGCTAAATGAAGCCATCTGGAATAAAACCTTTTATCTTGTCTTTGTTCTCTAGTCGCTACATTTGTTAAGGAAAAAAATTAAAGTTTGCAATATTTGCAAGTTCTGCGTAAATGATGAAAAGGACATTGATTAAAAAAAACACACATAGTCATGGACATGATGGTACAGATATTTTAATATTTAAGTGTTGAATTGGGTTGATTTCAAGGAAATCTCTTTCCTTTTTTTGAGAACGAAAGACTAGAACATTCTGCTTTTCAACGGATAATTTAATGAAGATTCAAATTCTGATTTTTAGATTTAAGGAGTCAAGACCTGGCAAAAGGAACAGCAGGATGTTCTTTCAGTCAGTAAGAATGAAATCACAACAGAATCTTGAAAGATTTCCTCTGTGTAAGAGCGTTTAGATGGCAATAGTCTAAACTACTTATTTACATTCTTAAAAATACTACAAAAGTAATTACATAGTTATTCTACTAGTTTCATCACTTTTAAGATCAAACTATCAAATGAGTGAAATGTATTACATGCTATTTACATGCTATTTTTGACACTGAATTGACATTTTTACCTTTTTACAAAAGAACTGTTGTAGACTCACTTGTCAGGCAATATGTAAAACTTTATGACAAAATGATAGATTCATTGAAAATCTCTTTTTTTCCCCTCTTGTTTATGGAATGATATTGAGAGAAATTTTACAAGGCAAAATAAATGGTAAGTGTATTTCTTCAATTTGGTTGAATAAATGATGCAAAAATCATTTCCATCTAAAACTGAAAGAAGGTGTAATGGCTTGCTTGTCTTATTTGCTTAGGGGAAAAAAGGAACTAGAATAACTTTCAGATTCTTCTTTGAGGGTAACAGCATCTAGAAAGTTCTCCCATACTTCCTGTTGCTCAAATATGGAATGGCAAGAAGGCACTGAGGCCAGAGGGTGGGGTCCTTTCTTCCTGCCTTCACTAGGAGGCTCTAATTTTGTGGCTATGATTCCCTCTCTATTCAGATGCTCTAATGCAACATTCCTTGGTGGACTGCATTTTCCATGGCTGAAAGAGCCAACATTTTGCTAAAATTACTGAGGCTTCCACCTGCTGTGAAACATGCATCCTTGCGGTCTGGCACAACAAAGAATCAGCCTGCCAGGAAAGCCAAAACTTGAACCTGAAACTGTCAAAGTCTTGAGGTCTTCTGCCCTTTTAAAATATGCATGTCAAAACAACATTCATTTTTGGGGAAACAAATTTAAGTGTTTAGGCCCCCACACAGTTCAGAGTTGAATATTTTTCCAGTCTCTTTCATGTTAGTTTCTAGATAGTGTGAGATGGGCTTTTTCATGAGAGGGTCATGGAAGCCTGGGCAATGTGATGTTGCTGGGTACTGTCTAACAGGGGCTGCCCACAGATTGTAGGCAGCTGAAGAGGGCGCTGCTTTTCACTTCAAAAGGTAACATATTTTATAAAATCTCTCATATTTAAATTAGATTAATATTTTAAATAATTTAAAATTTTAAATTTATTGATAGGTATTCTAACTTCAGAATAGATTTGCCTATCTTGAAGTTCAGTTTGAAACAAAATCCACCCCCCCCCCCCGGAGTCTTTGCTTATCCTAAGAGTTGCGATAATGCTGCGTCACAAACCACCCCAAGACTCAGTGTGGAACAACAGCTGGCCTACTGTTGTAGGTCAGCTCACACATCTGCGTGCTGGCTGATGGTGCCCCATCTGGCTCCACATTGTGATTGGGATCGGGTCTGCACCATGTTTCATTCTCCTTGGACCAAGAGATACCTGAGGCCTGTCCTATTTATGGAGAAAGGCAGGGGGCCAGGAGGGCAAGAGCAACTGCTCACTTTTCAAGCCCTTCCTTGCAATAGTAGGTCCACTAACATTCCATTGAGCAAAGCAAGTCACAGGGCCAAGCACATGGTCAAAGGAGTGAGAAGCACACTCTGCCCACGGTAGGAGTGGGGAGGGTGTGGCTGTTTGCTGAACACAAACTCTCACAGTCATAATGGCCATAGTAAATAGATGCTTATGTGATGCCATCTAAAAGTTTTCATCCAAACATCTTTTATAAGACTATTTACATATATTTCTCTCATTACCCACAGACTATAGTAGAATCTCATTTTAATATAATCTACAACATAAATAAGAACATGTCACTGGTCAAATCACATCCTTTCACAAATATAACAAGACCCGATGTGACGAAGTCAGCTCTGCCACTTCCATTTCTTGCCTTTTAAATGTTTGCACTCTGGGGGAGCCTGGCTGGCCCAGTCGGTAGAGCATGTGACTCTTGTTCTCAGGGTTGTGGATTTGAGCCTCACATTGGGTACAGAGAATACTTAAAACAATAAAATCTTTAAATGTTTGCACTCTCAGAGGGGGATTATTCTTTCCATATTTGTGAGTTCTTTCTACATCATTTTGCACTTTCTCTTGGTAAAGAATTTTTAGAGTCCATTCATATTTAGCTTGTGACTCCTATATATCAGGCACAAAGCCAAGCACTTTGCTACACAATCCATTATCACTTTCATCACCATCAGTAACAATAGCATAAACTATAGAGTTGTGAATCTCTATGTTGTACACCTGAAACTAATGTAACATTGTGTGTAGACTGTACTCAAACACACACAAAAAAACTAACAATAATATTTAGAGCTGTTACCAATAACACTGGCTTCACTCAAATGCCTGGAAAATAATTTTTTGATAAGCTAACAGCAACAATAGAAGCATGGACATAATTCATAGGATAAGCAAAGTCTTATGCTCCCCCAGAATAAACCTAATAGACAAAGATTTTGATTATTGATTTATTTCAGGACATATACCAACCTAGGTGTAAACATATGATTAATTATATTCATTGAAGTAATTTTCTAGCATGGCTGGGATAGAAATAGTGCTTTTGAAGCCCCCGTGTCAAGATCTGACCACAGCCTGTGGTTGTGCCTTGATCTAAGCAGACAGTCCAGCCTCCAGCCAGGTGAAGCCCCAGGAGGCCCATGGTAGTCTCTCCCTTTCCTCCCCTGCACTCACCACAGTCTACATGCCTAAGATTATCTATGAGGTGCCTTCAAGTTGGCCCTGCCTGCCATGTTACCCCAGGAGCCTTGCATAGTACCTGCTCTACCGTGGGTGTGACAAAACGTTTCCTGACTAGATACATGGATGAATGTTTGAGGTTTATCATACTGTTGATCATAAGTTAATTGGGCCTTACTTTTGTGCCTCCTATCTTTTGCAGAACAACCTCCCTGTGGCCAGATTTTCCTACTACATATTTCTACTTGGTATTCACTATAAAGCTGGCACTACTTCATCCAACCACAGGATGAGTTGTATACCTGAGATTTGTAAGACAGAAACATGTTCCCCTTCACAATGTTAGATCTGGTTATTAGGTTTCCAGTAAGACTCCCAAAATCTTACATAATCCTAAATGTAACCAAAATTGTGTGTGCCTACAACACAACAGTATAAAATAATACTTCTGCCATATTGGTAGGCACTTAAACCCAAGGAAATGGAAATGTTTTATGAGAAAGTTGACCTTTGTATAACATGTTGTGACCGTTGGGTCAATTTTTAGCTGAATCAAAGAACGAAAGTGGGAAGAAAGGAAATGGAGAGAGAAAAAAAGGGGGGCAGAGAGACAGAAGAACAGAGATAGCTTTGGAGATACAGATTTCCTTCAATCTTTGGGTACATGAGAAAAAAGAGTTTAAAAATAGGTGAAACAAAGTGGTTGCCAGGTGAGGGGAAAGGAGGTGTGAACTGAGCCATGAATAGTAGTAGAGAAAAGGGCTTTGCCTATGAGAGACATTGGGTCTGACAGCTTTTTCCCAGCCAGAATATATGAGATGGGGTGAATGGGGTTCCGTTGGTGCCAAACACCCTGAAGACTGAACAGAGGGGTGAGGCAGCCCCAGGTTATGTGGGACCCATGATATATATTCATGTATGGCATGCTTTTAATGTCAGATAACTTCAGTTAGCCAGAGATTTACTTTAATTGATGCATTTCCACCACTTTGGTACTTTATAACTCATGGAGTCTTTGCAAATAGTTATAAGGGGGTAACACATTGCAGGGGGCTCCTTCACATAACTGGGATATCATATACATTCTTCTGACTTTTCTATGCATATATGATGCAAATAGAGTGGGAAAGCTGGGGATTTCCCCTGCATATCAGTTTTATGCTAAGAGACCTGGTCACTGTCTTCTCTGCAGCTTAGTTAATCTAAGGATAAGAAACGACCCGTTTTTGCACTTGATCTGATAGGTGACAGAGGTACCGTGGTGGGCTGTCCTGCTTTGAAATGGCAAATGGTAACGGATGATTAGAACAGCCTGGGTGAATTTTCAATAAAGGGCAATAGAATATAGCCATAGCAATTTTCATGGAAAGTCAATCTGTGTTGCTCCTTTTAGGGAATAAATTATGCACTACAAAGATTACAGATCTGAAACGGGAAACAGAGCACAAGGAGGGTACCATCACAAAGAGGACCCGGTGAAAGCTCCAGAAATGAAGGTTGGCAAGAGGAGTACTCATTCATTCCCTCGCGGCTAACCTGCAGGTACCTTCCTGGTGAAATGTACAAGGGGGCTCCCAAGAGGAGAGAGGGGTTTTGGTGTTGACAGCCCACCATGGGGAGAAAGAGGGAAAGTGAAGTCTCAAATCACTCTCTGCAGGCCATCAATTCTCTACCTTATCAAAAAAGCACTAAGATTTATCATTTAAAATGTTGGCAGAAATGGAAAGGTGATCTTCTTGCTTTTTGATACATGCTCTTTGAAGATATAAAGGACTACACTAGCAACTTTGATTGTGATCACCAAAGTAAGGCAATGACCTTTTAACATTTCAACTATTATAATGCACCCAGTTTTGGAGGTTCTTCAAATTATCTTAATCAGAGGGGAAATGAGGCCACTTTCATCATCCTGTTTCCTGGAGGAGATAAATAATAGTTTCAGAAGCTAGAAAATTTACTAATATTTATTTATTTAAAAGATTTATTTATTTGAGAGAGAGCAAGAGAGAGCATGGGTTGGGGGTCAGTGGAAGAGAGAGAATCTCAAGCAGACTCCCTGCTGAGCTCTGAGCCCAATGTGGGGCTCGTTGTGGGGCTCAATCTCACAACCCTGAGGTCATGACCTGAGCCCAAATCAAGAGTTGGACACTTAACCAACTGAGCCACCCAGGTGCCCAGAAAATTTACCAGTATTTAAAAGTAACATGGTTTTATAGAAATGAAATGTTTAAGGTGATCTCCCTGTTAAGTTCAAAAAATAAAATATGGTTTTAATTTTTTTAAGACATGATTTGCCCTAAGAGTAATGGAACAACCTTTTTAACAATTTTTTTAGTAGATGCTAAAAAAGTATTTTATTCTTTTGAACTGAGTGCTTTAATTTTAACCACCTAGAAAGTATGTATTTCATTATCATACTCAATACTCTAAAGATGAAGGATTCTCCAGGAAGAAAACCATCTTGTGAAATGAAGAAAAGGAAGGGATTTCCTGATTTGGTAGACTGGCCATGAAATCACACCTCATTGTATGCATACAGTCTGTGGAAGAAATCAACTCAGGATTTATGCACACAGATATTGATATGAATTTTCTTCCTAGTTATTATATGTTTAAGGCCAGAGAAAACAAAAGCTATATGCTACATTTTACAATTTATGTATTTTAATTGTGTCTATGTATATTTACATATACCATTGTATTTTAATGAAGAATTATATTTCCTTTTTCCACTTCAAAAGAGACATAGAGTGATTATGTATGACCTCATTTATCCTCAAAATAGGCCCACAAGATATGTGTTACTATGTTCTTCAGGAAACTGAGGACAGAGAGGTTAAGGATCTAACTCCAGGTCACACAGCAAGTTCAGCAGAACTCAGACCTGCCGAGTCTGGTTTCAGAGTGCTCATACCACTACATTTTATTTGTAACACATTCCTAAAAAAACAAAAACAAACAAAAAACCTCTAATTGGCATTTCATCTGTATAATTAACTTTAGCAAATAACTAGATAATGAAAGAATTTAAAATAGATACCACAGAATATTAGTAAATTATGAAATAAACATCCACTTAAAAAACATATCTTGTCCACGAATAGACCAGAGAATGTTCTTTTTATTTTTTATAAGTCAAAGCATAAGATTTCCATGACCTAAGCCTGACCTGTCTCATTTTGCTCTGCCAAATAAAAAGGGAAGACTATATTAGATATAACATAACAAAGGCTTTGCTTGGTGATTCGTGCACTGGAATTTTAATGTTATACTTTTCCTAACAAACATGCTTTTAATAAGGCAGTAAACTGTATTTAGCTAAAGATGAAAATAATTGATCCATTTCGGGCCATTAAGGCCGTCTTATTTATTTATTTATTTTTTTACTTTACTTTCATCTTACTTTTCATTTTCATGGAAAGTGCAGAGATAATAGCAGATGAATTTCAATTAGTTTCAATTAATGCCATAAACTGTTGCAATGTATTAGGTTGCCGGGTTCCATCTGAAACCCCTGGCGGAAACCTCTGGGTTTTGTTTGCAGTTGAAAGCAGCATTTGAGCCGGTGATGTCAGCTATTCTCCACGACACCGGAGCGGTTCTAATAGTTTAGGATAATTTACATCTATAAACCTATCCAACTCTGGAGCCCAGAAAACAATTTCCTTCAGACTGGGCTAATTCCATCACAGAACCATTTCTCCTTTGGAAGCAGGGGCAGGCAGAACAAAAATAGTGAATGCGGGTGAGGGGTGGGGGAGCGGGTGGACAGTGGTGATGCTTTGAGGCTGTATCTGTAGTTTCAATGGGCAGAAATTCCAGAGCTGACCTCCTCCGATTCACCATCCATTTGCTTCTGCTACCCAGCATCCACCTGTTCTTCTAGAACAATCCCTTTCCATCCTCAACAAACAAGCCCCTCCCCTCAAGTCCTGGTACTTCAGCCAAGTCAGGTCGGGTGTGTCCCCGGATTCAGTGTGTGATTCCCGGATGGACCTGTGACCCAATCCCAGCCACGGAGACACAAGAGATTTTTTTTCTCAGACTTTGGTAGGAAGGGCTCTGTCCTCAGCTCCCTTCCGCCAGCCCCACCCTGAACTATTGAGAAAGGGGGAAATTAGCACTGAGGGAGCAAAAGCTAACTATCAAGCAAGATGTCCACATTCTTCCTGGTGTTGTTACGGTGACGGGAAGAAGAAGTCGGGGTTGGCTGGTGGAGCGATGGCAATGGATCCAGGAACGCAGCCCTGCTCAGCTTTCATGAAGTGCCAGGCTTCCAGTTTTTAGCTTCCAATACCGTCATCCCGTAACTGGCTTGAGTAGAAGCTAGAAGTGGCTGCAGCAGCCCCCACCTGCGTGCACAGCGGCCCCACCTTCAACCTCCAACCTGTTCCTTCTGGATCTCTTTCTGGTTATTACATAGGCACCACCGATGGGAGGTTCACCCTCTTAAAGTGCTGTTTTGTGCACTGGTTATCCCCCTTCACTAGTTCCCCAACCCCTAAAAAGTAAGCAGTTAAGGGACACCTGGTGGCTCAGTCGTTAAGCCTGTGCCTTCAGCTTGGATCATGATCCCAGGGTCTTGGGATCGAGTCCCGCATCGGGCTCCTTACTCAGTAGGGAGCCTGCTTCTCCCTCTGCCTGCCGCTCCCCCTGCTTGTGCTCGCTCATGCACGCGGGGACTCTCTCTCTGACAAATAAATAAATAAAATCTTAAAAAAAAAAAAGTAACCAGTTAAACTTGGGCATGGCTGCCCTCCAAGGGTCTGACCAATACAATTCACACTCCCCCAACCTGTCTCTCTGTTTACTTATCCTGCTCTTCTTTAAGGCTGAGCTCGATCCTCTTTCTCCAAACTTCAGTTTCCAGGGCTCTCAGGAAGGACACCGTGCCTCTCTACTGCTGGACCAGCCCCTGGTGTACACGGATCCCCATTTTTTGTGTAGACCGTGTCCTAGACTGAGTGATCACCAGGGGCTGAGATTACGCCCTGGGGAACCTTCAGTGCATAGCAACAACCTCACTGCACGGAGCAGTAGTATTACTGAACTCATACTCTATATGACACACTGTCTTGAGTTGGGCATGAAATATCTTATTTATTTCACTTCATCCTCACAGCAACCCATGTGAGGAAGATATTATCTGAAATGGGACTAATTAAATTCAAGTCTGAATAGGACTCTAATTGTGGAAAAAGCTACAAAGAGAAAGAGCTCCTTCAGGCAGGAGGTTAACAGTTTTCTTTCTAACTTTTCTTACATGAAAAGTCATTTGAAAAGGAGCACCACACAGAGATGAATTAATCTGGCAGGGTTAAGTTTCTCAGATGTCTCCCAGAGCCTGGACCCAGCATCTGAGAGTTAAGAGCACCTACTTGAGAGATGCCCTGGGAATGTCATTAGCACTAGACCTGGGGGAATAGCCTACATTTAAGACAAGAGACTCATTTCTACATACTTCTTATCTTGGCTGTTCAATGGACAAAAGCAGGCACTCAGAGGAGTTTTATGCAGTGGCTGATGGGAGACATTCTTAAAATCTTGCAAAAGCATTTATTTTCCTTTAGGTGGGCAGCAGAGTAACACCATCTCTGACAACTAGTCAAGTCATCAGAATAACACAGATGCTCTTCCTCCATCTGATAGCCAAGAGCATGAAAAAAAAAAGGCATCTGAAGGAGGGCATAGTGCTTGTTGTTTTGGGATTTCTAAATTCTCTGCCATAAACATTCAACCTCAAGAACCTGCATTGTCACTTTCAAAGGCCCTTTTTTTGGTCAAAATGCTTCTTATTCCTAACATCAAAAATAGGCAACTGTTCGAAGTTAAAACACTGCATTATGACAGGATTGGCCACAGTCCTAAAACACACTGTGCATTTTGTACGGAACCATGGGCTTTTGTGCTTTCAGGGAGTTTAAGTTACAGTTTGAGGCCTAGACTTGAGGAAATGGTAATGATTTGTCACAAATCCTATGCATAAAAACAGGTTCTGCAAACTATGGCTCATCAACGATTTTTGTAAATAAAGTTTTATTGGAACACAGCCTTGCCCATTTATTTATGTATTGTCTTTCTTGCTGCAGTGGCAGAACTGAGTGGATGGGACACAGACCATATGGCTTGCAAAGTCCAATATATTTGCTATCTGAACCTTTACCGTAAAAGTTTGTTGATCCCCAAATTAAGAATTCCTTAAGTCTATGTAGGTCATAGGGCAGTGACTAAAATGACTAAAATGTTGAAACAGGTTTAAACACATACAGATGCAAAACTGAAAATAATACCAAGTTCTGAGGGAAATAGGAAAATACTTTGACAAGTTTTAAATCTGAGTCTGGTATATATCTATATATCCCACCTCTACCCAAAGGTTCCAGACCCACTTGGTTTTATGGGTTATTTCGGTCCAACTTTTAGGTTACACAACGTATTTCAGACCCTAGAAAAACACAAAAAGCTTCCAAAAAACCCTTGGTGAGACCAGCATACCCTTAATTCCCCAAACTGAACATGTAAAGCTTATCAGAGAAAATTACAATCCAATCTCACTTATGAATTTAGATTGAATAACCTATAAAATATTAGCAAATTGAATCCAACAATGTATTGAGTGTCACTTGATACTACCCATTTTTTAAATATTTAATGGAATAAATGTAGTAACTTAACAAACAGTTAATTAATCCCTTAATCTTCCACCAAAAATCAGAAGAAACTGTATTTAATTTTATATATTAGTATTAACTAACATCATTAAATTGTATTTGAATAAGTACATTAAATAGATTAATATATTTAATTTTACATGTTGATCCCAGATGATAGGCACTTAGTGTTTTTTCACATTCCTGGACCGCAAAGAACCCCAGCCTGCCATGGGGAGCTGTATAGGCTAACCAAGTCACTGACCCTCCCCGATAGGCTAAAACGGAGGGGCTGCATTTTGTCATCTTCAAAACTTGACTCCCAGATTTCAATTAAGGACAAAGAGGTAGCCGGGCCCTGTTCTGGTTGTCTTGCTAGTCAGACAATTTCGATTTAATCCAAGCAACAGAGAGGAAGCTGCTTGAGAAAACACTTTTGAGTGGCAGGGGCATTTGTTGAAATGGTTTACTGTCTCATTTCGATTCAAAAAGTGGCATGCAACTCAAATACGTGCGTTTGTGGGAAGGACTGTGCACACACCACCAAGAAAGAGAACAATGGCTCGGGAAGGGAAGAAAAGAGTCCTTCCAATGCAGACCTTTGTTTTTCTTCCGAGGTCTTTTCGGCTTCACAAAAGGAGACATATTTTCCATATAATTGCTAAACATGTTTGCTTATTACATTATTCTTTAATTAGTTAATGATTTTAGCCATGCTTTGCTTTTCGGATATTCATTTTGTGTAATAAAATAATTATAGATAATTAAACTATCTCAAGCCTTTTTCTTTCCCCCAGCAAACATGCTGGGTATCCAAAAATGACAACAAGTTGTAAATTAATCTGGAAAACAAAGCATGACAGATGAATGATTTGGTTGGAATTAATTAGGCACTAATTATATACTGGAACTAGATGAAGAATGAGACTCATTATAAAAATAAAAAGCGATTCTGCAAAGATGCACAGTTACAAACATCCTTACCTTCTGCGATGATGGAGTTGTTCCTTATCCAACTCAGGGCCTTACAGCAATCTTCTTCGTCGTTGAGAGTGAAATGATTGCAAGGAACTTTATCAGTGTATTGCTGCTTCCCACTGTTTGGAATCTCTCTGTTTGTCACGTGTTGACTAATATCAGCCCCTGTAGGGCACGGGACCTGAAGTATGTTACAGAGACATGCTTATTTCGGTGGTAATAAGGGAAGCACTAACACAGCAATAAATACATTTGTTCATTTAATTAAACATAGCAATGTCCGGTATAGGTATGTCTTTTTCTGTCCTCAGATACAATCAGGTTTTAATTGAAAAACAAAAAACAAAAACCAGGTGGAATGACCACTCAGAGACAATTCTCAGAAGGAGTTGCTCTGGTTATCTAATGCCACATAATGAATTATTCCAAAATTCAGTGGTGCAAATGACCATTTATGAGGCTCACACATTCTGTAGGTCAGTAATTCAGACAAGGGCAAGGTGGGAGGTGTCGGAGGCCTCAGCTGGGAAGACTCACAGGCTGCCGGTGACTTGAGGGCTGGGGGCTGGATTCATCTGGAGATAAGCCATTTCACTCCTTCCCCCACCTCCCCCCAGAAAACATGCCACGTATTCAAAAATGACAGCAAGTCGTCATTATATGTCCAGCAATTGATGCTGGCCGTGGACTGGGATTTTGGCTGGGGTGTTGGCCAGAACATCACATGTGGCCTCTCCATGTGTTTTGGGCTTCCTCACAACATGGCGTCTGGCTTCAAAGGGCAAGTGTCCTGAGAGAACCAACCAGTACAGAGAGCTCCATATTCTTTTCTAACCTAGTCTTGGAAATCGAGGAGTGTCTCTTCTACCGTGTTCTCTTCATGGACGTCATCATAAAAGCCTGGCCAGGATCAGAGGGAGGGAACCTAGAATTCATCTCTTCATGCAGGAGTGGCAAGGCCATGGAAGAGCACATGGAATGGGATTTGACATAGCCATTTTGGTAAGAACAATCGTCACAGAAGCAATTATACCAGGGATTGAAATCCAAGTGCATAGAGGGGCAAGGCAGAAAAGAAAATGAGGGAAGTGGACTACTGTTTACTTATGAAAAGTATAGAATTATTCTTCACTTTGTCAGAGAAATATTCTCCCTCTCCCTCTGTCTCTCTCCCTTCTTCCCTCCTTCCCGCTCCTCTCTGTCTCTGTCTCAACACATAACCCTCCCAGTATAATTTCTGTTCTCTCCCTTTTGACACAGACACGAATGGAAGCAGACCCTTTCCTCTAGTAAGGGAAAGCAACAGTAAAAACATAAGAAAGGCTGACACTCGTCAAGGGTACTGTGGCAAACTCAAAGGCCCATGCGTTGGCCAGAGTTTGGTCACAACTCAACTCTATACAGTTGGTGCCAGGGTAGACTATGGGTTCAGTGTGCCCAGATCTGATTTCTCAGGAAATGCCAGATACTTTTTTTTTTAATGTGGACTCAATTTTCTCATTATTGTGGTTCAAATTAGAATAAAAAAAAAAAAACACCATGACAGCCAAGTAAAATAGCACAGTGGCATGAGTTTGCCCCATGGGCCAGCACCTCATCCCTCTGATTTTTATTTGGTGACCAGGAGAGATTAAGTGGAAGATAATGAAGCTGGCACCAGAAGCAGCACTTAAAGGCAATGCAAGGTCTCTGTTAGAAGACCTGCACCAGCTACCTTGCATACTCGTGCTGTCAGGCCCATCGGCTGTGAGGCAGGGATCGGTTTACAGTGATGATGGGCAAGAAATTCACTTGCAGTAGAGACTGTTGTGGGTGCAGAAGAGGTTCTTGCTCCCATGACAAGTGCAACAAATGCTTTTTATATGGGGTAGATGTGAATGCTGGCTGGTGCTTGAAGAAATGGGACTTTACTAAAGTGTCAGATTACATCTAGGAAACTTTTTGGTTATGTCTTTCCTCAATATAAATGATAAGCCCTGTACATTACTGTGATACATTTAATTCATTTTCAAACTGGATTAAATAGCTTAAAATTTTAACACCTAGATGTCCTTTATCTATAAAGAGCCTAGAGTATAATTATTTTTAGTAAAAGGGAACAACTCAGGAATTAGTGGTCATTTACTGCAACTACAATTGTGGAGGTAAAATTTTCTTATTAGCAATATTATTTGTTTAGCAAAATCACACTAAATTTTGGTAATTTTATATTCATAGGTATTAGAAAGCTGTCCATGTAAGGCTCTGGTAAATTATTTTATTTTATTTTTTTGAGTATTCTCCAACATTTTAATAATTGTTTAGGCATGTCCTGTGACAATTATCCTGAGTTTCCTCAAACAACCCCTCACCAGCAACACCCCTATGTTTGGCTTGTTCATATCCCTTCACCCTCTCCTCTGCTATTATCACTGGTATCTCTGCTTGTCCTTGAAAGTAAAAAGCAACTCCAGATTACAGCAAACTCAACAGCCTTGCTCTACAGTATGGCCCTTGCTGAAGAGACAGAAAAGGGGAGAAGCACGAAGGACAGTCAAGGGTTGAGATCAGGCACTACCAGAAAGCCCAGCTTGTGTGCTAATAAGAGGCTCTGAGACATGTTCCCAGCATCTAAGTCTTCCCTGGCTTGGAGAACAGGATGGATGCCTTCACAAACACCAGTGCTGGAATTTCTAGAAGCCACCCAGGCCACAAAGACATCCCTGCAGCGCTTCACCACACATTCATTGCTGCAGTACTCACTGTCCCAGTCCTTCCTCACAACGGGAGGCTTCTCACAACCCGACCTCACACACCGAGGCTGAGTGAGAGCGTCATGGGAGACCCACTCACAATTCAACATCTGTTTGAGAAGGAGATTCAACATCAGGAATACATCTGTGATCATCTCACAGATTGTCTTAGGAGAGGTCTCCTCCACTGTATGGGCCTCAGGGCTGTTGTTTGCAGGCCGCTCAGGACTGCTTTCCACACCTGGTGGGACTAAGGGCGTCTGCATTTTCAGGAGGCACAATCTTCATCTGCAGAGGAGGTGGCTGCTGCCATATATGGATTCGAACTTTCTGAGGTGGAGGCTGTGGCTTGGCCTGAAGTGGTGGAGGCTGCTGCGGAATGGTGACTTGCTGCTGAGTGGGGGGCTGAGGCATCTGTTGCAGTGGAGGGGGATTGTCGTCGGGGTGGAGGCTGCTGCCACCACAACACTGAGTGAGTGACAATTTGGGCTTGTTGACTGGGCTGGAGAGTGGCTGTACTGGTTTGGCTTAGTTGGATCCCCCGGGAGGTCACCACTGTGGTGGGCTAACAGTGACCATCCTTCCTTAAGACATAGTCATAGAAGAGGGCAACATCTGTTTGGTAATAATCAACATGTTGACTGTAGCCAGTTGATAATGAACATGATCATGTCAAAGAATATGTCACAAAAACAGAGGTGCCTGGAAAAAACAGAGGGGTGGGTGAGCCCCAGCCCCAGAAGATGCCTGGTTTGCCACATAGGAGGAAAGAGTGGAGTTAACAACAATGGGACAGGACAGGGCAGGGGGCTCTGTTGAGGCTGATGCTGGAGATGCTGGGTCAACAGTAGCCATAGGAGGTGGAGAAGGAGTCTGTGACAGTGGTACCGTATCTAATTCTACTGTTTTCACAGTGGCCTGACACTCTTGAGTGTCTTTATATGCAGCCAGAGCCTTCAGATGCTCTTTCTTGGAAGCTTCGGTTTTCCTCTTAATACACCTGTTTTTGCTCCTCTCCAAGACTATCCCACATGGAGGCCACAATTTTTGAAACCTCCCCAAAAGTGGCATTGGGATTCTGTCCCTTGATGACAGCCTGTGTATCACAAGAGACTAAAGCAGATGCTGAAACTGGCTTCTGAGGTTCATTAGGATCTTTCTTTTTTCTTGTCTTTGGGGCCTTCTGCTTTTTTCCTGCTTCTACCACAACTGTCTTCTGGCTGAGAAGTTGCCTCCAGAAATCCTCAATACCATTCCTGTGACGTGAACTAGTAGGTGAAGGAGTGGTTGAAAGAAGATCCTCAGGTGACCAGGCAGGTGGCAGAATGGTGCCACCCCCTAAGCTTAAACCAAGTTGAGAACTCGGTTCTGACTGATCAGTGGTGGTCAACTGGCTATACCCCATCAAGCCAGATGGCATGTCTGTCATTGGTACATCAATTGTAACAGGTGGTCTGGCATTATACTGAGCTTCTATAGAATGGTCCAAGTCCATGATCAAGCCCCCACTCAGGAGCCCCTCCCCCCCCGCCCTGCTCCATCAAGCCATGGGACATGCCCACAGACATGTCCAATGTCTGGACCCCATATTGGGCTGAAAAGCTGCCATCCTGAGAGGAGGAAGTGTCTGCCAGGTCATCAAAGTGGCCAACCACATCTGAGACAGCCATGGAGTGGTCAGAATCCAAGGAGATAGGTGGGATTTCAAATTCCTCATCTCCCAGACTTGGTGTATGGAATGTCTTGGCACCTGACAGGAAGGGGTGCGAGGACCCTGTGATGGTCAGGTAATTGTCATTTCCTCCGGGAAACTCCATCTTCACACAATGGCTACCACTGTCTCAGTCCCCTCATCGCTCCCACTACCCCTACCGGTGGTAAATTATTTTAAATGAATAATATTGAATGCTGTGCTTTGGAGGTTCAAAACCTCACCAGAACTCCAATAAGCATTGTAGTATAAAAGAAAATGAAATTTAGGTAACAGTACACCCATTTAGTAGGTCATGCTTTAATGAATCAGGAAAAGTCCTTGGCAGAAAATGGCAGGGCTAAAGAACAAATTGAGAGCTATTCAATTAATAAAATTTTCAATGAGTTATTATTCCAAATAGTAAGTGTTTAGATAAAAAAAAAAAACAACAAGGAAGAATAAGGTCCAAAATGAAAATCAGCTTATCTACTGCGATCCTAAAATATAATTGCATTCTGATAACCCATTTTTTCTTGTGTGCACTTAAATGTGTAGGATTATTTTTGCACACTTCTAAATAAAATTAGGGAAATTAAAGGAAAATTAATGAGATAATGTATTTTTCATATTCACACAATGGCATTTTCACACACTAGGCAAAACTGAACCTAGGATTTTAAATCCCAAGGCCAATTAATTTGTCCACACAGAACTGAGCAGAACCCAATAAATGAAAAAAAGGTCTATGGAAGAAAAATCATATTATGTCATCAAAGTAAGGGAGAGAATAAAGTTTAATAGGAGAGCACGGGTGTATTTCACCATCCAAACTAGAGAGTGTTCTGCCATTAACTAAACTGCCGCTAGTGATTGGTGAGTAGTGGATGACTTTTCAACCATTCCATCAGATGATTGGGAATTGAACAGCCCAGCATCCCTGACTGATGGGAGCCCCTCGGCCACCCCATTCCCCTCAGCAAGTTAATAACTTATCATGGCAGGGACTGCTGGTGGCCTCCTCAATATTCTTTCTCTCTCTTTTTAAAAAGATTTTATTTATTGGGGGGGCGGAGCAGGATGGCGGAGGAGTAGGAGACCTAGATTTCATCTGGTCTCAGGAATTCAGCTGGATAGGGATCAAACCATTCTGAACCCCTACGAACTCAACAGGAGATCGAAGAAAAGAATAGCAACAACTCTCTGAACAGAAAAGCGACCACTTTCTAGAAGGTAGACGTGCAGAGAAGTGAATCTGAGGCGATATTCGGGAGGATAGACGACGGGGGAGGGGGCCTCCGTCAGCCGCTTCTGGCAAGTGATAGAGCTGCCGAGCACAAAATTGGAACTTTTAGAAGTCAGCTCCGCTGAGGGACGTCGCTCCAGTGGCTAAGTGGGGGGTGGAACCCTCACGGGACAGTGTGGTCTCAGGACCCTCGGGGTCACAGAAAGATCGGGGGTGCCTGAGTGCGGGAGAGCTCCCAGGTATTGGAGCAGGGAAGCCAGCTGCAGAGATGGAGCTGAGGCATGGGCTCTCAGCTCGGGGTTGCCATAAACTGTAATCAGTGACAGTTGGGCCACTGCTCCTCCAGCAGGGACCCAACAAGCAGCAGACCCGGGGAGACTCCCCTTACTCCCACAGGAGGAGCGGCGCGGGAGGGCACCGCAGGGATCTGCTGGGTTTGGAGACTCCACATGGGGTTGGGTGCCAGAGATAGAAACACTTGGTCATAGGCCGGGTGAGCACGGAGTGCGGCCAGAGACCGGGGAGACAGGAGTGACTGCTTTTCTCTGGGGGCGCACTGAGGAGCGGGGCCCCCTAGTTCTCGGCTCCTCTGGGGCGGAGACTGGGAAGCCACCATTTTCACTGTCGTCCTCCAACGCTGTACGGAAAGCCTGCAGGGAACAAAAGCTCCTGAGAGCAAACCTGAGCTGATTACTTACCCCGGACCTGGCAAGGGCGGGGCAATTCCGCCTCCGGCAAAGACATTTGGAAACCACGGCAACAGTCCCCTCCCCCAGAAGATCAGCACGAATAGCCAGCCAAGACCAAGTTTACCGATCAATGAGAATGGCAGAACTCCAGCGCTAGGGGAATACTGCACATAGAATTCATGGCTTTTTTACCATGATTCATTAGTCTTTCAAAGTTAATTTTTTTAACTGGTTTTTTTTTTAAATTTTTCTTTTTCTCTTTTTCAACCAACATCTTATCAATCCCTTTTTTAAAAAAACATTTTTATTTTTCATTTTTAGAGTCATATTCTATCCCTTCATAGTAGTTACCCGTATTTTTGGCAGATATATATATAAGTTGTTCTCTAAAATTTTGAGGTACAGTTTCATCTAACATATCAAAATATACCCTAAATCTCTAGTGTATGGCTTTGATCTAGTCTCCTGCCTGATCACATTCTCTCCTCCCCCTTTTATATCTTTCCTTTTTTTAATCCTCTTCTTTCTTTTTTCAAACATCTTCTTATCAATTCCTTTTTTAAAATTTTTATAATTTTCATCTTTACAGTCATATTCCATCTCTTCATCATATCAACCCTTATTTTGTACATATATGTCTTTCTTTCTTTAAAATTTTAGGAGGCACTTTCTTCTAACAGACTAAAATACACCCAAAATCTAGTGTGTGGCACTGATGTATGCACCAGCCTGATCATATTTGATCATATTCCGGTTTTTTTTTTGTTTTGTTCTGTTTTTGTTTGTTTTTATCTTTTTCTTTTTTTCTCTCTTTCTTTTTTCTTTCTTTCCCTTTCTCTTCCCCTGGTTTCAGGTCTTTTCTGATTTGTATACAGTATATTTGCTGGGGACGTTGTTAATCTGTTAGCATTTTGTTCTCTCATTCATCTATTCTCCTCTGGACAAAATGACAAGACGAAAAAAACCACCTCAACAAAAAGAACAAGAGGTAGTTCCATCTGCCAGGGACCTACTCAATATCGACATTAGTGCGATGTTGGACCTAGAGTTCAGAATCATGATTTTAAAGATACTAGCTGGGCTTGAAAAAAGCGTGGAAGTTATTACAGAAACCCTTTCTGGAGAAATAAAAGAACTAAAATCTAACCAAGTCGAAATCAAAAAGGCTGTTAATGAGGTGCAATCAAAAATGGGGGCACTAACTGCTAGGATAAATGAGGCAGAAGAGAGAATCAATGATATAGAAGACCAAATGATGGAAAATAAAGAAGCTGAGAAAAAGAGAGATAAATAACTACTGGATCACGAGGGCAGAATTCGAGAGATAAGCGATATGATAAGATGAAACAACATTAGAATAATTGGGATCCCAGAAGAAGAAGAAAGAGAGAGAGGGGCAGAAGGTATATTGGAGCAAATAATAGCAGAGAACTTCCCTAATGTGGGGGAGGAAACAGGCATCAAAATCCAGGAGGCACAGAGAACCCCCTCTCAAAATCAATAAAAATAGGTCAACACCCTGACATCTAATAGTAAAACTTACAAGTCTCAGAGACAAAGAGAAAATCCTGAAAGCAGCTCAGGACAAAAGATATGTAACCTATAATGGTAGAAACCTTAGATTGGCAACAGACCTATCCACAGAGACCTGTCAGGCCAGAAAGGACTGGCATGATATCTTCAGAGCACTAAACGAGAAAAATATGCAGCCAAGAATACTATATCTAGCTAGGCTGTCATTGAAAATAGAAGGAGAGATAAAAATCTTCCAGGACAAACAAAAACTAAGGAATTTGCAAACACGAAACCAGCCCTACAAGAAATATTGAAAGGGGTCCTCTAAGCAAAGAGAGAGCCTAAAAGCAGCATGGACCAGAAAGGAATACAGACAATATTCAGTAACAGTCACTTTACAGGCAATACAATGGCACTAAATTCAAATCTTTCAATAGTTACCCTGAATGTAAATGGGCTAAATGCGCCAATCAAAAGACACAGGCTAACAGATTGGATTAAAAAACAAGACCCATCGATATGCTGTCTGCAAGAGACTCATTTTAGACCCAAAGACACCTCCACCTTGAAAGTGAAGGGGTGGGAAACCATTTACCATGCCAATGGACACAAAAAGAAAGTTGGGGTGGCAAACCTTATATCAGACAAATTAGATTTTATTTTTTTTAATTTTTTTATTGTTATGTTAATCACCATATATTACATAATTTGTTTTGGTGTACTGTTCCATGATTCATTGTTTGTTCATAACACCCAGTGCTCCATGCAGAATGTGCCCTCCTCAATACCCATCACCAGGCTAACCCATCCCCCCACCCTCCTCCCCTCCAGAAACCTCAGTTTGTTTTTCAGAGTCCATCATCTCTCCTGGTTCGTCTCCCCCTCTGACTCACTCCCCTTCATTCTTCCTCTCCTGCTATCTTCTTCTTTTTCTTTTTTCTTAAAATATGTTGCGTTATTTGTTTCAGAAGTACAGATCTGTGATTCAACAGTCTTACACAATTCACAGCGCTCACCGTAGCACATATCTTCCCCAATGTCCATCACCCAGCCACCCCATCCCTCCCACGCCCAACCACTCCAGCAACCCTCAGTTTGTTCCTGAGATTAAGAATTCCTCATATCAGTGAGGTCATATGATATATGTCTTTCTCTGATTGACTTATTTCACTCAGCATAACAACCTCCAGTTCCATCCACGTCGTTGCAAATGGCAAGATCTCATTCCTTTTGATGGCTGCATAATATGCCATTGTGTATATATACCACTTCTTCTTTATCCATTCATCTGTCGATGGACATCTTGGTTCTTTCCACAGTTTGGCTATTGTGGACATTGCTGCTATAAACATTGGGGTGCACGTACCCCTTTGGGACCCTACATTTGTAGCTTTGGGGTAAATACCCAGTAGTGCAATTACTGGATCATATGGTAGCTCTATTTTCAACTGTTTGAGGAACCTCCATACTGTTTTCCAGAGGGGTTGCACCAGCTTGCATTCCCACCAACAGTGTAGGAGGGTTCCCCTTTCTCCGCATCCCCGCCAACATCTGTCGTTCCCTGACTTGTTAATTTTAGCCATTCTGACGGGTGTGAGGTGGTATCTCATTGAGGTTTTGATTTGGATTTCCCTGATGCCGAGCGATGTGGAGCACTTTTTCATGTGCCTGTTGGCCATTTGGATGTCTTCTTTGGAAAAATGTCTCTTCATGTCTTCTGCCCATTTCTTGATTGGATTATTTGTTCTTTGGGTGTTGAGCTTGATAAGTTCTTTATAGATTTTGGATACTAGCCCCTTATCTGATATGTCATTTGCAAATATTTTCTCCCACTCTGTCGGTTGTCTTTTGGTTTTGTGGACTGTTTCTTTTGCTGTGCAAAAGCTTTTTATCTTGATGAAATCCCAATAGTTCATTTTTGCCCTGGCTTCCTGTGCCTTTGGCGATGTTTCTAGGAAGAAGTTGCTGCGGCTGAGGTCGAAGAGGTTGCGACCTGTGTTCTCCTTTAGGATTTGGATGGACTCCTGTCTCATGTTTAGGTCTTTCAACCATTTGGAGTCTATTTTTGTGTGTGGTGTAAGGAAATGGTCCAGTTTCATTCTTCTGCATGTGGCTGTCCAATTTTCCCAACACCATTTGTTGAAGAGACTGTCTTTTTTCCACTGGACATTCTTTCCTGCTTTCTCAAAGATGAGTTGACCATAGAGTTGAGGGTCCATTTCTGGGCTCTCAATTCTGTTCCATTGATCTATGTGTCTGTTTTTGTGCCAGTACCATACTGTCTTGATGATGACAGCTTTGTAATAGAGCTGGAAGTCCGGAATTGTGATGCCGCCAGCTTTGCTTTTCTTTTTCAATATTCCTCTGGCTATTCGGGGTCTCTTCTGGTTCCATACAAATTTTAGGATTATTTGTTCCATTTCTTTGAAAAAAGTGGATGGTATTTTGATGGGGATTGCATTGAATGTGTAGATTGCTCTAGGTGGCATTGACATCTTCACAATGTTGGTTCTTCCAATCCAAGAGCATGGAACGTTTTTCCATTTCTTTGTGTCTTCTTCAATTTCTTTCCTGAGTATTTTATAGTTTTCCGAGTACAGGTCCTTTGCCTCTTTGGTTAAATTTATTCCTAGGTATCTAATGGTTTTGGGTGCAATTGTGAATGGGATCGACTCCTTGATTTGTCTCTCTTCTGTCTTGTTGTTGGTGTATAGGAATGCCACTTGTTTCTGTGCATTGATTTTATATCCTGCTACTTGACTGAATTCCTGGATGAGTTCTAGCAGTTTTGGGGTGGAGTCTTTTGGGTTTTCCACATACAGTATCACATCATCTGCAAAGAGTGAGAGTTTGACTTCCTCCTTGCCGATTTGGATGCCTTTGATTTCTTTTTGTTGTCTGATTGCTGTGGCTAGGACTTCTAACACTACGTTGAATAGCAGTGGTGAGAGTGGACATCCATGCCGCGTTCCTGACCTTAGGGGAAAAGCTCTCAGCTTTTCCCCATTGAGAATGATATTCGCTGTAGGTTTTTCGTAGATGGCTTTTATGATATTGAGGTATGTACCCTCTATCCCTATACTCTGAAGAATTTTGATCAAGAAAGGATGCTGTACTTTGTCAAATGCTTTTTCTGCATCTATTGAGAGGATCATATGATTCTTGTTCTTTCTTTTGGTAATGTATTGTATCACGTTGATTGATTTGCGGATGTTGAACCAGCCTTGCGGCCCAAGGATAAATCCCACTTGGTCGTGGTGAATAATCCTTTTAATGTACTGTTGGATCCTATTGGCTAGTATTTTGGTGAGAATTTTTGCATCCATCTTCATCAAGGATATTGGTCTGTAATTCTCCTTTTTGATGGGATCTTTGTCTGGTTTTGGGATCAAGGTAATGGTGGCCTCATAAAATGAATTTGGAAGTTTTCCTTCCATTTCTATTTTTTGGAACAGTTTCAGGAGAATAGGTATTAATTCTTCTTTAAATGTCTGATAGAATTCCCCTGGGAAGCCATCTGGCCCTGGGCTTTTGTTTCTTGGGAGATTTCTGATGACTGCTTCAATTTCCTTAGTGGTTATAGGTCTGTTCAGGTTTTCTATTTCTTCCTGGTTCAGTTTTGGTAGTTGATATATCTCTAGGAATGCACCCATTTCTTCCAGGTTATCTAATTTGCTGGCATAGAGTTGCTCGTAATATGTTCTTATAATTGTTTGTATTTCTTTGGTGTTGGTTGTGATCTCTCCTCTTTCATTCATGATTTTGTTGATTTGGGTCCTTTCTCTTTTCTTTTTGATCAGTCTGGCCAGGGGTTTATCAATCTTGTTAATTCTTTCAAAGAACCAGCTCCTAGTTTCGTTGATCTGTTCTACTGTTCTTTTGGTTTCTAGTTCATTGATTTCTGCTCTGATCTTTATGATTTCTCTTCTCCTGCTGGGTTTAGGCTTTATTTGCTGTTCTTTCTCCAGCTCCTTTAGGTGTAGGGTTAGGTTGTGTATTTGAGACCTTGCTTGTTTCTTGAGAAAGGTTTGTATTGCTAGATACTTTCCTCTCAGGACTGCCTTTGCTGTATCCCAAAGATTTTGGACAGTTGTGTTTTCATTTTCATTGGTTTCCATGAATTTTTTAAATTCTTCTTTAATTTCCTGGTTGACCCATTCATTCTTTAGTAGGATGCTCTTTAGCCTCCATGTATTTGAGTTCTTTCCGAATTTCCTCTTGTGATTGAGTTCTAGTTTCAAAGCATTGTGGTCTGAAAATATGCAGGGAAAGATCTCAATCTTTTGGTACCGGTGGAGACCTGATTTGTGACCTAGGATGTGATCAATTCTGGAGAATGTTCCATGGGCACTAGAGAAGAATGTGTATTCCGTTGCTTTGGGATGGAATGTTCTGAATATGTCTGTGAAGTCCATTTGGTCCAGTGTGTCATTTAAAGTCTTTATTTCCTTGTTGATCTTTTGCTTAGATGATCTGTCCATTTCAGTGAGGGGGGTGTTAAAGTCCCCCACTATTATTGTATTGTTGTCAATGTGTTTCTTTGCTTTTGTTATTAATCGCCTTATATAATTGGCTGCTCCCATGTTAGGGGCATAGATATTTACAATTGTTAGATCTTCTTGTTGGATAGACCCTTTAAGTAGGATATAGTGTCCTTCCTCATCTCTTATTACAGTCTTTGTTTTAAAATCTAGTTTGTCTGATATAAGGATTGCCACCCCAGCTTTCTTTTGGTGTCCATTAGCATGGTAAATGGTTTCCCACCCCCTCACTTTCAATCTGGGGGTGTCTTTGGGTCTAAAATGAGTCTCTTGCAGACAGCATATGTATGGGTCTTGTTTTTTAATCCAATCTGATAGCCTGTGTCTTTTGATGGGGGCATTGAGCCCATTTACATTCAGGGTAACTATTGAAAGGTATGAATTTAGTGCCATTGTATTGCCTGTAAGGTGACTGTTACTGTATGTTGTCTGTGTTCCTTTCTGATCTATGCTGCTTTTAGGCTCTCTCTTTGCTTAGAGGACCCCTTTCAATATTTCTTGGAGGGCTGGTTTCGTGTTTGCAAATTCCTTTAGTTTTTGTTTGTTCTGGAATCTTTTTATCTCTCCTTCTATTTTCAATGACAGCCTAGCTGGATATAGTATTCTTGGCTGCATATTTTTCTCATTTAGTGCTCTGAAGATATCTTGCCAGTCCTTTCTGGCCTGCCAGGTCTCTGTGGATAGGTCTGTTGCCAATCTAATATTTTTACCATTGTAGGTTACATATCTCTTCTCCCGAGCTGCTTTCAGGATTTTGTCTTTGTGTCTGAGACTCGTAAGTTTTACTATTAGATGTCAGGGTGTTGACCTATTTTTATTGATTTTGAGAGGGGTTCTCTGTGCCTCCTGGATTTTGATGCCTGTTTCCTTCCTCACATTAGGGAAGTTCTCTGCTATTATTTGCTCCAATATACCTTCTGCCCCTCTCTCTCTTTCTTCTTCTTCTGGGATCCCAATTATTCTAATGTTGTTTCGTCTTATCGAATCACTTATCTCTCGAATTCTGCCCTCGTGATCCTGTAGTTGTTTCTCCCTCTTTTTCTCAGCCTCTTTACTTTCCATCATTTGGTCTTCTATATCACTGATTCTCTCTTCTGCTTCATTTATCCTAGCATTTAGTGCCCCCATTTTTGATTGCACCTCATCAATAGCCTTTTTGATTTCGATTTGGTTAGATTTTAGTTCTTTTATTTCTCCAGAAGGGGTTTCTCTAATAACTTCCACGCTTTTTTCAAGCCCAGCTAGTATCTTTAAAGTCATGATTCTGAACTCTAGGTCCGACATCGTACTAATGTCCGTATTGAGTAGGTCCCTGGCTGACGGTACTACCTCTTGTTCTTTTTGCTGAGGTGATTTTTTTCGTCTTGTCATTTTGTCCAGAGGAGAATAGATGAATGAGAGAACAAAATGTTAACAGGTTTACAACGTCCCCAGGAAATATATTGTATACAAATCAGAAAAGACCTGAAACCAGGGGAAAAGAAAGGGAAAGAAAGAAAAAAGAAAGAGAAAAATAAAAGATAAAAACAAAAACAGAACAATACAAAAAAAAGCAGAATGTGATCAAATATGATCAGGCTAGTGCATAGATCAGTGCCACACACTAGATTTTGGGCGTATTTTGGTCTGTTAGAAAAAAGTGCCTCCTAAAATTTTAAAGGAAGAAAGACATATATGTACAATATAAGGGTTGATACAATGAAGGGATAGAAGATGATTGTAAAGATGAAAATTATAAAAGATTTTATAAAAGGACTTGATAAGATAAGAAGTTGTTTGAAAAAGAAAGAAGATTTAAAAAAAAAAAAAGAAAAAAGGGAGAGAATGTGATCAGGCAGGAGACTAGAACAGAACCATACAATAGTGATTTAGGGTATATTTTTATCTGTTAGAAGAAACTGTATCTCAAAATTTTAAAGAGAGAACAACTTATATATATATGCCAAAAATAAGGGTAACTACTATGAAGGGATAAAATATGACTCTAAAAATGAAAAATAAAAAAAATTTTTTTTTTTAAAAGAGATTGATGAGATGTTGGTTGAAAAAGGGAAAAAGAAAAAGAAAAAAAAACAGTTAACAAAAATTAACTTTGATGAACTAATGAATCATGGTAAAAAAAAAAAGCCATGAATTCTATGTGCAGTATTCCCCTAGCGCTGGAGTTCTCCCGTTCTCCTTGATCGGTAAACTTGGTCTTGGCTTGCTGGCTGTTCCTGCTGATCTTCTGGGGGAGGGGCCTGTTGCTGTGGTTTCCAAATGTCTTTGCCGGAGGCTGAATTGCCCCGCCCTTGTCGGTCCAGGCTAAGCATGCTGCTCGGGTTTGATCTCAGGAGCTTTTGTTCCCTGCAAGCTCTCCGTACAGCCTTGGAGGACCAGGGCAAAAATGGTGGCCTCCCAATCTCCATCTGGAGGAGCTGAGAACTCGGGGCCCCGCTCCTCAGTGCGCCCCCAGAGAAAAGCAGTCACTCCCTTGTCCCCGGTCTCCGGCCGCACTCCGTGCTCACCCGGCCTGTGACCGAGCGTTTGTATCTCTGGCACCCGACCCCGTGTGGAGTCTCCAAACCCAGCAGATCCCTGCGGTGCGTTCCCGCGCCGCTCCTCCCCGGGAAGGAAGGGGAGTCTCCCCGGATCTGCCGCCTGTTGGGTCCCTGCTGGAGGAGCAGTGGCCTGACTGGGCCGCGGATCACAGTTTATGGCAACCCCGAGCTGAGAACCCGCCCCTCGGCTCCGTCTCTGCAGCTGGCTTCCCAGCTCCGATACCTGGGAGCTCTGGCGCACTCAGGCTCCCCCGGTCTTTCTGTGACCCCAAGGGTCCTGAGACCCCACTGTCCCGTGAGGGTTCCACCCCCGCTTAGCCACTGGAGTGACGTCCCTCAGCGGAGCCGACTTCTAAAAGGTCCGATTTTGTGCTCCGCGGCTCTAGCACTTGCCAGAAGCGGCCGGCGGAGGCCCCTCCCCCGCCGTCTATCCTCCCGAATATCGCCTCGGATTCACTTCTCCGCACGTCCTACCTTCCAGTAAGTGGTCGCTTCTCTGTTCAGAGAGTTGTTGCTACTCTCCTCTTTGATCTCCTGTTGAGTTCGTAGGTGTTCAGACTGGTTTGATCCCTATTCAGCTGAATTCCTGAGACCAGACGAAATCTAGGTCTCCTACTCCTCCGCCATCTTGCTCCACCCCGACAAATTAGATTTTAAACCAAAGACTGTTGTAAGAGATGAGGAAGGACACTATATCCTACTTAAAGGGTCTATCCAACAAGAAGATCTAACAATTGTAAATATTTATGCCCCTAACATGGGAGCAGCCAATTATATAAGGCAATTAATAACAAAAGCAAAGAAACACTTTGACAACAATACAATAATAGTGGGGGACTTTAACACCCCCCTCACTGAAATGGACAGATCATCTAAGCAAAAGATCAACAAGGAAATAAAGACTTTAAATGACACACTGGACCAAATGGACTTCCCAGACATATTCAGAACATTCCATCCCAAAGCAACAGAATACACATTCTTCTCTAGTGCCCATGGAACATTCTCCAGAATTGATCACATCCTAGGTCACAAATCAGGTCTCCACCGGTACCAAAAGATTGAGATCTTTCCCTGCATATTTTCAGACCACAATGCTTTGAAACTAGAACTCAATCACAAGAGGAAATTCGGAAAGAACTCAAATACATGGAGGCTAAAGAGCATCCTACTAAAGAATGAATGGGTCAACCAGGAAATTAAAGAAGAATTAAAAAAATTCATGGAAACCAATGAAAATGAAAACACAACTGTCCAAAATCTTTGGGATGCAGCAAAGGCAGTCCTGAGAGGAAAGTATCTAGCAATACAAACCTTTCTCAAGAAACAAGCAAGGTCTCAAATACACAACCTAACCCTACACCTAAAGGAGCTAGAGAAAAAACAGCAAATAAAGCCTAAACCCAGCAGGAGAAGAGAAATCATAAAGATCAGAGCAGAAATCAATGAACTAGAAACCAAAAGAACAGTAGAACAGATCAACGAAACTAGGAGCTGGTTCTTTGAAAGAATTAACAAGATTGATAAACCCCTGGCCAGACTGATCAAAAAGAAAAGAGAAAGGACCCAAATCAACAAAATCATGAATGAGAGAGGAGAGATCACAACCAACACCAACGAAATACAAACAATTATAAGAACATATTATGAGCAACTCTATGCCAGCAAATAAGATAACCTGGAAGAAATGGGTGCATTCCTGGAGAGGTATCAACTACCAAAATTGAACCAGGAAGAAATAGAACACCTGAACAGACCTATAACCACTAAGGAAATTGAAGCAGTCATCAAAAATCCCCCAACAAAGAAAAGCCCAGGGCCAGACGGCTTCCCAGGGGAATTCTATCAGACATTTAAAGAAGAATTGATACCTATTCTCCTGAAACTGTTCCAATAAATAGAAATGGAAGGAAAACTTCCAAACTCATTTTATGAGGCCACCATTACCTTGATCCCAAAACCAGACAAAGACCCCATCAAAAAGGAGAATTACAGACCAATATCCTTGATGAACATGGATGCAAAAATTCTCACCAAAATATTAGTCAATAGGATCCAACAGTACATTAAAAGGATTATTCTCCATGACCAAGTGGGATGTATCCCTGGGCTGGAAGGTTGGTTCAACATTCACAAATCAATCAACGTGATACAATATATTAATAAAAGAAAGAACAAGAATCATATGATCCTCTCAGTAGATGCAGAGAAAGCATTTGACAAAGTACAGCATCCTTTCTTCATCAAAACTCTTCAGAGTATACGGATAGAGGGTACCTATCTCAATACCATAAAAGCCATCTATGAAAAACCTACAGCGAATATCATTCTCAATGGGGAAAAGCTGAGAGCTTTCCCCCTAAGGTCAGGAATGCAGCAGGGATGTCCACTATCACCACGGCTATTCAACATAGTATTAGAAGTTTTAGCCACAGCAATCAGACAACAAAAAGCAATCAAAGGCATCCAAATTGGCAAGGAGGAAGTCAAACTCTCACTCTTTGCAGATTGTATGATACTGTATGTGGAAAACCCAAAAGACTCCACCCCAAAACTGCTAGAACTCATCCAGGAATTCAGTAAAGTGGCAGGATATAAAATCAATGCACAGAAATCAGGGGCATTTCTATACACCAAGAAGACAGAAGAAAGAGAAATTAAGGAGTCGATCCCATTTACAATTGCACCCAAAACCATAAGATACCTAAGAATAAATCTAACCAAAGAGGCAAAGGATCTGTACTCAGAAAACTATAAAATACTCACGAAAGAAATTGAGGAAGACACAAAGAAATGGAAAAACGTTCCATGCTCATGGATTGGAAGAATAAACATTGTGAAGATGTCAATGCTACCTAGAGCAATCTACACATTCAATGCAATCCCCATCAAAATACCATCCACTTTTTTCAAAGAAATGGAACAAATAATCCTAAAATTTGTATGGAACCAGAAGAGACCCCGAATAGCCAGAGGAATGTTGAAAAAGAAAAGCAAAGCTGGCGGCATCACAATTCCGGACTTCCAGCTCTATTACAAAGCTGTCATCATCAAGACAGTATGGTACTGGCACAAAAACAGACACATAGATCAATGGAACAGAATTGAGAGCCCAGAAATGGACCCTCAACTCTATGGTCAACTCATCTTTGAGAAAGCAGGAAAGAATGTCCAATGGAAAAAAGACAGTCTCTTCAACAAATAGTGTTGGGAAAATTGGACAGCCACATGCAGAAGAATGAAACTGGATCATTTCCTTACACCACACACAAAAACACACTCAAAATGGTTGAAAGACCTAGATGTGAGACAGGAGTTCATCAAAATCCTAAAGGAGAACACAGGCAGCAACCTCTTCAACCTCAGCCACAGCAACTTCTTCCTAGATACATCGCCAAGGGCAAGGGAAGCAAGGGCAAAAATGAACTTTTGGGATTTCATCAAGATAAAAAGCTTTTGCACAGCTAAAGAAATAGTCAACAAAACCAAAAGACAACCGACAGAATGGGAGACAATATTTGCAAATGACATATCAGATAAAGGGCTAGTATCCAAAATCTATAAGGAACTTATCAAACTCAACACCCAAAGAACAAATAATCCAATCAAGAAATGGGCAGAAGACATGAGCAGATATTTTTCCAAAGAAGACATCCAAATGGCCAAGAGACACATGAAAAAGTGCTCAACATTGCTCAGCATCAGGGAAATCCAAATCAAAGTCTCAGTGAGATACCACCTCACACCTGTCAGAATGGCTAAAATTAACAAGTCAGGAAATCACAGATGTTGGCGGGGATTTGGAGAAAGGGGAACCCTCCTGCACTGTTGGTGGGAATGGAAGTTGGTGCAACCACTCTGGAAAACAGTATGGAGGTTCCTCAAACAGTTGAAAATAGAGCTACCATATGATCCAGCAATTGCACTACTTGGGTATTTACCACAAAGATACAAATGTAGGGATCCGAAGGGGTATGTGCACTCCGATGTTTATAGCAGCAATGTCCACTATAGCCAAAGTGTGGAAAGAGCCAAGATGTCCCTCGACAGATGAATGGATAAAGAAGAAGTGGTATATATACACAATGGAATATTATGCAGCCATCAAAAGGAATGAGATCTTGCCATTTGCAATGACATGGATGGAACTGGAGGGTGTTATGTTGAGTGAAATAAGTCAATCAGAAAAAGACATGTATCATATCACCTCGCTGATATTAGGAATTCTTAATCTCAGGAAACAAACTGAGGGTTGCTGGAGTGATGGGGGGTGAGAGGGAGGGGGGTGGCTGGCTGATAGACATTGGGGAGGGTATGTGCTATGTTGAGCGCTGTGAATTGTGCAAGACTGTTGAATCACAGATCTGTACCTCTGAAACAAATAATGCAATATATTTTAAGAAAAAAAAAAGAAGACAGCAGGAGGGGAAGAATGAAGGTGGGGAAATCGGAGGGGGAGACGAACCATGAGAGATGATGGACTCTGAAAAACAAACTGAGGGTTCTAGAGGGGAGGGGGGTGGGAGGATGGGTTAGCCTCATGATGGGTATTAAAGAGGGCACGTTCTGCGTGGAGCACTGGGTATTATGCACAAACAATGAATCATGGAACACTACCTTAAAAACTAATGATGTAATGTATGGTGATTAACATAACAATAAAAAATTAAAATTAAAAAAAGATTTTATTTATTTATTTGAGATAGATAGAGTGATCCAAGAGCATGAATGGGGGGAGGGGCAGAAGGAGAGGGACAAACAGATCCCCTGCTGAGCAGGGAGTCCACCATGGGGCTCAACCCCAGGACTCTGAGATCATGACCTGAGCCGAAGGCAGACACTTAACCCACTGAGCCACCCAGGTGCCCCTCTTTTTCTTTCTTAGTAACAGATTCCTGGTAAATACACCCAGCTGAAAAACTACATTTCCTAACTAGTGACCTAAGAGGTGGTCAAGAGATTTATAAGCAGGAGTCCTTGGGTGGGGCAATGGGAAAAATCATTTTGCTCTAGTCCTTCCTCCTTCTTGCTGATGGGATGGCTGGAGCCACAGCAGCTACCTCAGGATGCTGAGAATGGAAGCCACTTAGTAAAGATGGAAGAACAAAAGATTGAAGGGTCTGAGTTCCTGATGACATCAGGGAGCCACCTTACCAGACCTAGGTTGCTTTTTTCCAGATATTTTTAATGAGAGAAAGGAAGGAGGGAAGGGAGGGAGGGAGGGAGGAAGACATCCTAGAATTTCTGTGTTGTGAATATTTTTAAAAGCCAGCAAGTGTAATTCCTGGATCACATCTGTGAGAGAGGGAGGGCAGGGAGGGGAAAGGGAAAGGAAAGAGACAAAGAAAGAGAAAGAGGGAGAGAGGAGAGAGACAGGGGCAATGGCAAAGAACTCACAGTCTGGAGCCTGAGTGTAAACCCCAGTCTGTCACTTTGTCATCGTCTGACCCTAGACAAATAACCTCCACTTCACTGCACCTTGGCTCCCTCATCCATAAAATGGGGATGAAAGTGGCATGGATCTTACCTTTGGAGATTTACTGCAAGAACTGCATCACTTAACATGTGTGGCAGTCCCTCAACCTCTGTCAGGTGTTCTTACTGCCTTATGAGGGCCTGCTGTGCCATGCTCACTGTCTCCTGCGCAGGACAATCCCCCTTGGAGGGGACGCTGACTCTGGCTTTTTTGTTTGTTTGTTTGTTTGTTTTTAAGATTTTATTTACTTATTTGAGAGAGAGAGAGAGAGTGCACAGTGGGGGGATCAGCAGAGGGAAAGGGAGAAGCAGGCTCCCTGCAGGACCCTGGGATCATGACCTGAGCTGAAGGCAGACACTTAACTGACTGAGCCACACAGGACCCCAAAACCCTGACTCCTGGGAAGTTGTTTCATAGGATGAATAAGCACTGTATTCCCATTGCTTCTGGTGGTCTGTCTTCCATTGACTTCCCAGGGCCATGAGATAAAGTCTGATCTGTTTTCTGCATGTACACACCCTTCAAATATTTGAGAACAGCCATCCTGAAACTTCACCCCCATGGCTGAACATCTGGGGCGACTTAGAGTCTCTGGATGTGCTTTAGCTTGATTTTTCCCATCTTAAATGTGACTCCAAGAAACAAATACTCCAGCCACCTCTGCTTTTGTGACATATTCTTTGACATGATCATGTTCAGCATGTAATGAGCTCATCACCTCTGTATTGCTCTTGGGAATTGTACCCTTTGTCAACATTAATGCTTTTCTTTCTCAGTTAATTCTGCTTTGTTGGATACTAATCTTGCCACTGCTTCTGATAGCCATTTGAATTTGCATGGCACCTTTTGCTGGTGCACTCTTCACTATCATTTCATTTAGAAACTTTGGGTGTCATTTCATTTTGGCATTTCTTTGTATTTTGCATTTGGTGCAAACACAGAGCTTCGCTGTCATAACAGCACAGTGTAAAACCATGGCATTCACCATTGCAACTGTTGTCCTTCCTAATGCCATTCTGGTTTATACTTGTTGAAAGCACTGTGGCTGTTTCTTTGTTTTCTTCCCTGTGGTTACACGAATAACGTTTCCTCCTGTCCTATCTTCTTTGGGGTTGGGAAGGTGAATTTACTTGTGCTGTTCAAAAGCATTCATTGATCTTATTCCTTCTACATATAAGAGTCAAGACCCAAATATTACCTTTGGGTTTCCCCATTTAAGGCATTTCTTACTTCTCCCTGGCCACCTCTCTCCCTATTTTCAAACAACTTGGTCTTGATTAGATTTAAATGAAGACTTGTGATTACTTGTTTTGCATTTATTCTCAGACTTACCGACAGACTTACAAACTTTTAAATTGTTTGGTGCTTGTCACTTATCTTTTTAAACTCTGGTCAAGTCCTATCTTTTCCTTTCTGCTTCATTTATTTGGAGTACACATTAAAGAACGAGGAAGATCATTCTTCTGAGGCCTCACACATGAAACAACAGCTTTTTACCGTCTTCAAATAGGAGAGACTTAGGTGGGCATATAGTTATTGAATCACCACAGTTTCTTCAAAATTCTGTGTGTCTAATTTCATGTTCTTATGCCATTTCCTCCTGGAAAGGTAATTTGGGGGTGCCTGTCTTCTTTTTGTTTTATTTGTGGGGGAGGGTTAGTAATCTGTTATTTTTCTCTTGAAATTTGTGCATTTTTTCCCTACCATTCCCACAGAACCAAAATTCCATCAGAATATAACTGGCTGAGAAATTTTGTCTTTCATTTTGCCTGGAATGTGCCCAACTGGATAATATGGTGTTAGGTAAGGAAAATTTTCTTCTAGCATATCTTTACTGTCTCTATTCTGTTTGTCAGTGTGTCTTCTTTGGGAAAACCAGTGTTCTGTATGTGGCCTCCATGTTGATCACACGTTCTTGTCTCTTATGCCCTTTGCCCTCTGCCTCTGCCCTCTGGGGGAGCTTTGTGCTTTGTCTTCAGCCTCTAACACTGGACAGCAGCAGTGCCGTCTCTTGATAGGGATTTAATTTCAAGCCTTTCTTACCCATCTTCCTTTTCATCTAATAATTCTGTGGCCTTCTCAGCTCAGCTTCTGCTCTTCAGATGGCTCCAGTGCCCATTTCAGAGGCTGGCTGATCAAATTGTACTGAGGAGGATGAACAGTTCTTGCAGTGTGTGTGTGTGTGTGTGTGTGTGTGTGTGTGTGAATCACGCATTTTGGAATATCGTCACGAGTGTGTTCTTTCTCTGATTTTTCCAAATGTGGTTCCCTTTCCCTCATTCCATGTTACACTTTTGTTCCTGGTGTCTCTTGCTATGCAACAAACTCACACCAAAAGCGTGGCTTAAACAACCACCACCATTTTATTACTTTTCATGATTTTGTGGGTCAGAAATGTGGGTAGGGTTTGGCTGGGCAATTCCTTTCTTCCATCTGTTAACAACAGAAGTCACTTGGTGATATTCAGCTGGTGGAGGGTACAGGATGGCTTCACTCACGTGTCTGGTGCTTTGTCAGCAACGGCTGGAAGGCTGGGTTCCGCTGGAACTGTCAGCTGGAGAACCCATGCATGGCATGTCCAACATGGCCATCACAGGGTAGGCAGCTGGCCTTCTTCAGTGGCCTCTCAGGGCTCCAGGAGCCACTGTTGCCATGAACAAGGAGATCCTGCATGGCCCCTGACCAAGCCTCAGAAGTCACACCACATCACTTCCTTTGTACTCTTATCAGTCAAGACAGTCACAAGCCTGCCCAGATTCAAGGGAAGGAAATGTAGATCCCATCTCTTGGAATGTTATTTTTCCCCTTTAATCATCCCAAGCCCAGTGAGGTCTCTTCATGGTAAGCGCTGTTCTAGACACTGGGGAGTGCCTCTCAGGTCTTACATGGGAAGAGCCAAAGTGGTGTACACAGCTCTCTTTTTAGCTGTTTGTAGAAGACTCTCATGTTGGCCTGCACCGTTCTGGATGCCCTGCTCTTATTTACCCCATCAAGGACATAATTAGCCTCTGTGGAGACCACATCATATTGCTGACCCACGTCAAGCTCAATGTAACTAACATCCCACCTTGCTCTGGTGGGATGTTCTTGCCCCACCTGCTGGCTTCTAGTGAGCATCACCCCTTTAAGAGCCCTTGCGAGTTAAAACATTTATAGTCTTCCTCTTGTTGAGAAGCCCCAAAACCAGGGATGGGGAGGCATCTCTCTGCCTCTCCATGGCTCTCCACGTGCCACAGAGAGTGGCCAAGGACCTCAGTGGTAAGCTATCCTAGAGCTTTGTGCATGAGCACCAGCATGTGCCCACCAACAAAAACAACCCAATCAGTAGGCAGGGTGAGGAGGGGAGTTA
Source organism: Zalophus californianus (assembly GCF_009762305.2). Lineage (NCBI taxonomy): Eukaryota > Metazoa > Chordata > Mammalia > Carnivora > Otariidae > Zalophus > Zalophus californianus. Next base: position 94,730,058 of record NC_045602.1, read on the forward strand.
GAGGGTACTGAATATGAGCTAGATAAAGCTTCATCTTCCAAAATGGAAAGGTCATAGACATTGTCAGGAGTTGATAGATCAAAGACAAAACTTCTATAAACACATTATTTGGTGTTCTGGGGGTAACCACTGAGGAACTAACAATAGAAATGCCTCCAAGTGGTTGCCCCTCGAGAGAGGGCTTGGAAGGTAGAGACCAGCCTGCCTCACACACAGCCCCACAGCCCAATTTTATCTTTTACTTTGTGCATGGATTTTCTGATAAAAAATTAAATGATATGTATTTGGATATCAAAAATATTGCATAATATTTTAGAATGACTCATGCCATTTAAAGTTCTATTTAGAGGTTAAAGTTTGTAATGATATTTTATAGCAGGCTGTCTTCTTGCTTTGAATTTAAGATTTATTTTCATCATTAAATTTTTTCTTTTTAAATCACAAAATTGGGACAAAACCATGAGAGAGTTGAAGAGAAGGAGACAGGAAAATAAATAAGAACTGGAAGCCTTCCCCAGTGAATTCAGCAGCCTTTTTTGTATCACTCTATGTACCTTTAATTTTTATGTCCTTCTGAAAAAATTAAATTGGAACTCCCTTTATCACTTCTTCATTTCATTTTTCCCCTTGTAAAAAGGGCAAGAGCTTAACGTGCCACAGACTAAAGCTGCAGGGGCAGCTGGACACACATGGGCAGATGCCCGAGTCTCTGGACAGCTGGCGGGGTCTTCCACTCACATTTTCCAAAGTCCACGGTTCCAGGCAGCAGCTGGAACTCGGTGGGGCAGGTGGGGGTGGGGGGACAAGCTTAAGGGGTGTATGGTGTTTTCTCCTGGTTTAATGTTTAAAAAGAGGAATACTTAACTATCAAAATAAGGTATTCCTCCAGTTTGTGTTTACCCTTTAATCGGAAAAAAAAATCCTTTGCTACACTGTGGAAAGTGTATTTCTTTAGTAGCAGCAGTAGCGGTAGTGGTAGTGGTAGTGGTAGGTAGTGGTAGTAGAAGGAGGAGGATGAGAAAGAAAAGCAATCCCTCAGAGGCTCAACCATACTCAACGCGGCCCGCTCATGAGCAGGGCTGGCCTCACCTGGAAGCTTCTTAGAACTGCAGTGTATCAGCCGCTCCCCAGCCCCTGCTCAGTATCTGCATTTTAACGAGATAGATGCACAGGTGCTGTGGGTTGCGCATTATGGTTTGAGAAGTGCTGCTCTAAGGTATGGATGAGAGATTCTAGGTCAAGAAAATTCAAGTCCTGGTTTTTAGCCTTAGCTTAGAATCATCTGGGAGTTGGGTTTTTGTTTTGTTTTGTTTTGTTTTTAATGCTAATCACTGAGCTCCACCCCAGAATAATTAAAACAGAGCCTTGGGGGGGGGGGTGCTAGGCATGGGTAATTTCAAGTGTTCCAGCTGATGTCAACGTGTAGCCACGGCTCAGAACATTAAGTACGTAATGCTGGGAGCTGCTCAGCTGTCTGTCCCCCATCGCACACTGCCTCCTCCTGGCTGGGCTCTGTGAAGAAAACCTGCACACGCTTCCCCTTGTCAAATCCACCGCCATTCACAAAATGGCCTAACCCAGTACCAGATAAAGCATGGCAGCGCCTGGGGTGGGGGCGGGTTGCTCCATACTTGTCAGAAACAGACCCACCGTGGCAAGGCCCCTCTAGGTTCCCGGGAGAAATGTAATTAAAAGACCCCATCTTGGAGTTACAAAGTCAATCTCCTTTCATCAAAGAAATGCCCTATTTTTGTGAACCACGTGAAACGCTACTGTGTGTTGCAAAGCGAGAATATTAAAATTTGCTTCCCTAAGACATTGAACAGCTTCCGTTGTCTCCAGCAATGCTCTCCTCAAATGTGGTTTGAGAATTTCATCCAAATGGAAGGCATGGTCACTGGGTAATCAATCAGTCACATTTCCTAGTTTTATAACTGAGAGACAAAATAAAATAAGGGTTGACAGAAGGTGCGCATGTTTGAAATACTTTCGCATGAGCCCGTCACCACCGCCAAATGTTAGCCTCTTGAGGCATAAATTAATTTACCACAAACGCATGCCGGGTTGTGTCTGGATTCTGCTCTGGTGAGCAGGAAGTGTTAGACTTTTGGACAACAGCTTCAAGAATGACATTTCTCCAACTTGCTGTGATTTTTACCCTTGAGCAGAATGTTTTTCTTGGAATGGATTTCCGGGAGGGGATCCGGACATAATTCTCTTCACGTGTGTGCAGGCCTCTCTGGCACTTTTATGACCAGAGTGGCAGCTGTCCCGGTGGGAAGGCTCGCTCCCAACCCTGAGGACGTGTGCCCCGCATCACACACGGGCCGTTAGCGTTAGTCCCTGAGATCTCACCTGGTACTGCTGCCCGGTGCAGAGGATGAGATGGTCGTACCGCACGATTTCCTTTTTAGAAAGCACCACGTGCTTGGCTGCTCGGTCTATGGCAATCATTCTACCCACCACCACGTTGACCCAGGAGCACAGTGACATCAACGCATAATCTTGGTCATGAAAACAGTGGCTACGGAGAGAAAAGCTCTGTCAGTGACATTTGAGCAGCTGACAGTGGGCATTAATTAGACATCTGGTGGGCTGGGTCAAGTCCCCTAGTGGTCCAAGTCTGTGCTCTTGCTGTGAGTTTACCAGGACCCCGGCTAGATACCGGGAGATTTTTCGTTATGAGACGCGTAGTCACAGATTGACATCTTCCCATTAAAACTAAATCGTTCCGCCTGGCATAGGTCAGTCTACAACAGGGAGGGCGTGTGTGTGCGTGCACGCCCGTGCATCTGTGTCTCTGTGAAATCATTAATATATACTTTTTCTTCTGCTTCTATTTCATGTAAGCTGACTTTAGCTGTTGAATTGTCATGTTGACCACAGACTCAGAGGGAATGAGGAAGAAGAAAGTGACATTGCTGAGGATTCCCAAAGGCAGGGGTCAAGGTCCTGAATACTGAGAACCCTTCATATTTGCTAATGTTTTTTTCAATAAATGACTCATTCTTAGAATTAGTGTATGGATTCATGCCAAAACAACTACACATTTTATTTAGAGATGTCAATTAGGGAATGACGTTTGCAGCGAGTATAGTCCCTGGAGACTTTTGGGATTCACTCTGTAGAGCAAAGGTGATTTGTGGGGAACTGGTACTTCTGCAAACAGTGGGTCCAGATGGATAGGTTTTCTTCTCTGGGTTCCATTTGAGTTTGAGCATTCTACTCTAATGTGAGCAGAGTGGGGTTTTGGTGGCTTTGGGTTTATTTAAATAAAGTTTTATGAGGGTTGTTTCCAGAATTTTCCAAAAGGTCTGACCTTATGAACATGACCTTTTATTGATCCTGTTCTAAAGACCCAGAGTATAGGGTGGCAGAATAGTACGTGTTTCATTTACTTTTTTAATGAATTTATTTATTTTAGAGAGAGGGTGAGAGGGGGAAGGGGCAGAGGGAGAGAGAAGAATCTCAAGCGGACTTCAAGTTGAGCATGGAGCCTGACATGGGGCTCGATCTCATGACCCTGAGATCATGACCTGAGTGGGATGCTTAACTGACTGGGCCACCCAGGCACCCCAACATGTTTCATTTAAATCTAGGCTTTGCTGTGCCATGGTCTGTGTCCCTGATTTGTCACCAATGAGAGTGGACCCTGGGGACTCTGCATGCCCTTTCAATACTTCAGTTTCTTGACCTCTTGACGTGAGGTAAGTGCCCTCCTCACATGCTTTGACCATTGTACGGGATGAACATGAGAATGTTAAAGACGCTGTTTTGTCAAGTGGGATGCGTATGTGAAGGGTATTATTCTAAATAATATTAATGATGCATAATCCTGTTTACCCTCCTTGGAGGCAAACAGGATTGTGAAGTGGTAATGGGAGAACATTTTTTCTTTTTGATCCACACATGAGTCTGCTTTTACCACAAAAAAAGCATTCTCGTAATGGATGCACATTAGACCCCGTTATAAGGACCTGTGAAAGAGAAGGGGGCTCTGGGCTTTGTATCTCTCCATGAAACAACACTTAAAAACAAGAAAATTTCTTTTTAATAAGAAAAGAAAATCAGGGACTGACCTGTCATTAGATTATAATAGATAGTGGGATGAAATTCTCTTTTAAAAAACCATTTTGGTAGCTCAAAGGAAAACAGGAAACTTTGCTGATTTTACACATTCATAAGAGACCCACAAAGGACTGTCCTTATTTGCTACACCGTCTCTTCATAATAGGAATGGTACTGTCAGTCGTCCAAGATGAGGAAAAATTAAATATAGTTCGTTCACAGGGATTAGTCTTATGAAGGTTTGCTCAAAGATAAAAGTTCTCAGGGGAAATTTGGGGAAGGTTAAGACAGTGTTATTTTTAATGACAGCAGGACAGTAATATTGATAATGTCAGAATGCATATTTCAGAGTTAAAATCTGAAGCTCTGTCCAGTGGGAACTGGCACTAGGAATACTGGTTTTTTTAGGAACCTTCGGAAGCACTGAAGAATGTGGGGCGCTTGCTTTTACAGTCTGTTACTACACTGAGTGACATCTGTCAGTTTAAATTATCACTGTGTAGGTGACTACTGTTCATTCTGGGTCTTCCTTAATGTATCCATCAGGTAGGTGAAATTAGCCATTGGAGACTGTTGGTGATAGTTTTCCAGAATTATTTCCTAAGCAGAGTTAATGAGCATTAGGATTCTAATATGGCAGGGACTGTTTCACGGATTGGTGACAAGAGAAAGACCTCCACTAGAGTTCTCTGGAAGAAAGAGAAAGAACCAAAGAAGGAACGTCAATAAAACTTCATGTTTCTCAAGTGAGCTTGACCCTGACTCAAGACTAATGTGAAAGTTTGTCTTCATAGAACATTCTGGAAACAGGTAATAAGGAAAAAAAAACAGAATTGCAGGATGGGGAAATTTTTGGAAGGGGACATATGTACAGAGTGGCCAGCTTGCCCCCACAGCCAGTGGTCAGAAGACTTAGGCCAAAGCTCTAGGTGCAAAATTACAAGCAAACTCCAGAGGAGCAATTACAAGCAGGGTGGAGACATGCACTTCATGAAATCAGAACCCTTCAGAACTGGAAAGAACTTTAGAGGTTTTCATAAAGGATTTACTGTGACACTCTGAAGAAGGAACATCACAATTAACGTTCGCTATTCAGGGTTGATTGTCCAATTAGTGGATTTCTCCAGTTTCTCCTCTCCTCCCACTGCCTTCCTTTCTGCTGTATCCCGGCATGTCATTAGCACCTCTACAAGAAACTGGCCTGGGGTGGGTGGGGGGATGTGGGGGAGACAAAAAAAATGGCTGTTCAAAAATTAATAACAAGAATAATCAAAACACTGGCTAGGGCAAAGTTGAAAATTTGTATTCAGACTGAGGAATTTAAATTATTAAATTTATGGATGTCAAGATATTAGTTATCCATGGCCAGAGATAATTTCCTTTATTGAGGTAGGAGGACCATTTGAAAGGCAACATCCTGTTTACATTTCAATTTGTGGCTTCTAAAAATCATGATAACATGAGTCTTCCACCCAGAGGCATCTGGCTGTGTTGTTTAGTCCCTGTCTATAACCTGATTGAGAGAACTTTTGCAGGTACTTTTGGATGCAACTTTCATCTGTTTGACATTATTTATTGAGTACCTGCTGTGTGCCAAGCACTGTCCCAGATGCTGGGGACACACTGTGAACAAGACAAAAAAAAAAAATCCCTTCCCTATAGTAAACTGTTTACTATAGTAAACTCTATAGAGTTTACATTATAGGTTAAGGATTCAGAATATAAAGAATAAACGTGATCTTAAAAGGCAAATTATAAAATATTTAGAAGAATTTCTGTAGCAAGAAAAAAACAAACCAGAGGAAGGAGGACTGGAGTGTGTTGGGTGTGTGAAAAGTTGAATTTAAGCCAAGACTCCAAGGTGGAGAACTGCCCACTGTGTTTCAGGAACATCAAGGAGACTATGGTGGCTAGAGTGGAGAAAACAAAGGTAACAGTGGTAAAAGACGAAGTCAAAGAAGTAAGCAGACAGGGATGGATTTTAGGTTGGAACATTCTAGAAGTTTCTGTGAGGATGGAAATATTCTGTAGCTGCACTATCTGATATGGCAGCTACTAGCCACATGGAGCTGTCTGAGCACTCAAAATATAGCTAATGTAATTGAGGAGCTGAATTTTTAATCTCATTTAACTTTACTGAAGTTACATTTAAATAGCCCCGTGTGGCTAGTAGCCACCATATTGGACAGTGCTGTTCTAGGCTGTTCTGTAGTTGACACGATCTGATTCATATTTGTGTGGCATTGCTCTGGCTATTGTGTTGAGAATATGGAGAGGCAAGGACAGAAGCAGGACCACCAGGTGACTCTCCACCTAGCCACATGTGGGTCCCATGCAGAATCACACCAGCAGAAAGCCATATGCTAGCTGTTCTCTCCTGTAGCATACCTAACATGGGGGCTGACAGAAACCTTCATCAAGCTGACTGAACTGTTCTTCATGAGACGTTAATCAACAAGACCAACATTTCCTGGGAATCATGTCATTTGGAAGACAGGCCATGATGGAAGGAGATGCACATGGGTTGATCCTCTACCCTTTTTCAGAACTGGCTGTTAGAGTAATTTTAACAAAAAAACTCCAGCAAAGTTGGCTTATCATACACTTTCCACAGTCAAAAAATCCTAAGCTCAAAGAAATGAAATCCCCTTCGTAACAGGGGCATCCACCTGAACCAACACCTATCCGGCTCAAAACCCACGCCTTTTTTACTGCCCTGATGCTGTCCTTCAAGAAAAATAGAAGTTCAAAGTCTGATGAAAGTATTAGGTCAAAGTGAGCCTGGTTCTGCTGGCAAGGAGTTGCTGCCGTTTTTCTCATTGTTTGAAGATCTCTTCAACACGGATTCTAAAATGAACACCCTGAGAGGGAACAATTTCCTTCCTCCTCATTGGAAAAATTGGGACATTGTTTCTAGAGGCAGGGAGCCTAGTAATTCTTGTACCCATGCTTTGCTACAGGAAATTAAAATTAATGCAAGCTGTGTGATAATGAAATGGCATTTTCTAGAACAGATGTTGACAAATAGTGATTCTACTGGGATGCAAACAATGAAGCTTGCCCAGACTGGCAAGAAGGTTGTGGCAGATCAGCCCCGCATGACAAAGGGCCGGGGGTAGGGGTGTGAGACCCACACCCCAGTGAAGTGCCCTGTCTTTATCTCCCGACTCTGAACCTTGGGGGAGTCACCTGGTCTGATGCAAATATAGTCACCAAGTTTCTCTGCGCTGTGGTGTCACTCAGAAGCCAAGTGCAGGAGGTAGCTGTGTCAGCAGGTTGGAAGAGGGCAGACATCTCCCCACAAATACAAAATGGCAGCCCAACTCTACATTCCCTCATCAACAGATTTGTACTTATACGTTCTAAGTGAGTTTGAACTCTGGGAGAAAAGCCTGCCACCCTTCCCTTTCCAGTCTGAAATCTACTACAGTTGACTCTTGAACAACACGGGTTTGAACTGCGTGGGTCCACTTACACATGGATTATTTTTTTTTCCTCCATAAATACAGTACAGGGCTGTAAATGTATTTTCTCTTCCTTGTGATTTTCTTAATAACATTTTCTTTCTCTAGCTTACTTTAAGAATACAGTACATATTACATGTAACATACAAAATAATCGACTGCTTATGCTATCGGTAAGGCTTCTGGTCAACAGTAGGATATTACTGGTTAAGATTTAGGGGAGTCAAAAGTTGCATGCAGATTTTGGACTGCATGGGGGTCAGCGCCCCTATAACCCCTGTGTCGTTCAAGGGTCAACTGTATTGTCCACACAAATGAGGACATTTAGGCCTCAGAATGAAAAAGCAAATGGAATTCTTACTCGCTTGCTAAAAACTTCCTTTGTTCAGTGCCCAGAAGCTTTTTTCCAGGGAGTCCATGGGTTGAAATCAGGGTGAGATTACTAAACTTCAGGTGAGAGCTAAGGAGAGAGAAAAGAACACATAAAAAAGGAGGTAAAGCTGGACTTGGTGAATTATTATAATTCTATTTACCTTATTTCATGTGTCATCCAATTGTCCCACTTTTCTTTTCAGCAACTCTTTTTGCACAAACCTTCCAACAGAACCGACCATTTCAATGAAAGAAGGAAGATGGCTCTGGAGCAGCTGACTGCCGAAACTTCCCGAAGCTACAGTATTGTCATGCCAAGTACCATTTAATTTTTTAAAAATTTGCTTCTCCAAGTGAAGCAAAATAAAGCCCAACATTGGGAGGAGGGAGGAAAACTGAATATAAACTAATGCACAGTTCAAATTTCAGACTACTTCTAAGAATTGCTTGGGATCACAACCACCATAGCTGACACCTTCTGAATGCTTACCATCAAGTGCTTTGGGCATCCCTCATTTGGTCCTCGAAGCAGCAATACCATGAGGTCAGTAAAAATATCCCTATTTATTATGTGGAACTGAGGCAAAGTGATGTGCTCAAGACTATACAGCAGGAGAGTCTGAAGGCAGGGCATGAACCCAGGCTGTCTGGCTCCAGCATCTTCTCACCTAACCTCTGTCTCTGTTGTCCTGTAGACACCAAGCTATTGACAAGGATCCAAAGATCATCCAATCCCTGGTCAACATTAACTTTATTATTTTCATATATATATACATATATATATGGCACACCTTGCATTTACTACAAAAGATATATATATATGAAAATAATAAAATATATATATATATCAATTACTGAAATCAGATACTAAAATATCACCCAGGAGAAAATTCTAGAAGTTTGCTTTTAAAAGCAAAACTGCTTTATATTTGCATCAGATTTTCCAGGGCCCGAGACACGTTCATGGACATTATCATAGAGATTAATCTTCAAGGCAGTTTGTGCCAGAGGCAGGGGGCAGGTTGTTATTATCTGCATTTCATACAGAGGAAAATCAAGGTTGGAAATACCAGGTAATTTGTTCACGGTCCCGAAGCTCATGGGCAGCAGGACTGGAGGTGAGAGCCGTGTCTCTTCTGACCCCCAGCAGTACCCTCTGCACTCACCTAGCTGTCCTCTAACCAGTCCCGTGAGCGATGTTGGGTAGCACAACGCAAGCACGTAAGCAGAGGCTGCTAAAGGACTGACATGCTCAAGACTCACTCCGTATTTCCCCTTATGTATTAAAATACTCTTGCCGCAAATTTGCCCTCCAGCTCAAGTCAGGAAAATTTTATGGGTGAGTTGATCTTTTCATAGGATGGTGAGAAAGATATTTCTCTCTAAAATCTCTTCTGAGTTCACACCTCCCCTTAAACCAACCAAATGCCAAGAAAGAAACCTTCACCAGGTTCAAGGGAAAACCTGCCCTCCTTTCCCATGAAGAAATTGGAAATTTTCCAAACGTGGAAATGCTATCAATTTACTGACAATCTGTTAAGTACCACTAAAAACAGGAGACTTTTGGTAATGGCACAGGCCAGAAATGTAATAAAACTCAACTGCACCTGACATTTAAAAATAGCTAAATATTATGAAAGGTTGTGTTCTGAGTCTCTAAGGATGCGTGTCATTTAAGAATGAATATTCCTATTTGATACAAAGAAAACCAAGCACATTTTATCCTCTAATAATAAGAATAAAATTTTTGAATATGTTCAAATAACATAAAGGTCACAATTAACCCCAGCTACTTAGGGCTGCCAGTCTGCAAATGCACACTGATGACAGGTCTTTAATCTAGTTCCATTTAACAGAAAATGCAAATAATAATACGTGTTTATGCCCAAATGAAGTTAAAATTTGTTTTGGCTTTGGTGCCTATGTGATGGAAATGTGGTTTATGCTGGATTAATAATACAGTTATATACAGGCCGTTTTTACAGCTCTATGTGAACAGGCGGCTTAGTAATTATCCAGCTATATCTTTTACTACAAAAACAATCCCTCTGGCACTGAATAATTTGAATGATCTCACAACATGGATCAAATGACTCCTAAATTGCCAAATTGCCACACTGCAATATACTGAATTATGCAATTGTGCAATTAAGGACTTCTCCAAAAGATTTTGAGGGGGGGGCATTGTCTGGATTTTTATCTATAAGGGCACCAGTTTTCCACTCCTTTTCTTTCACCTTAGCTAAATTCCTCTTGCCTTCTTCACTGTGGCTGCTCTGGTCCTTTATCCAGTCCCCAACGTCACTACTTTAGCCTTTTTTGTTCTCCCTCTGGTCCCCTTTCCTCATTCTCAAGTGAGTACATCTCCCACATCATAAAGAAAACAGAGACCAGCCACCAGGCTCCCCCCAACCCCATTTCCCTTCTTGTTACCTCCAGTAACATCGACAAGAGCATTCTTCTATTCCCCCTAATTCAGAAGACAGGTTCTCCCCATTAACCCTGTCTCTTCTTCATGTTCCTCCCCTATCTCTCCCTATTTCTATATCAGCACACTTTTCTTACAACTGTACTTAATAAACCTGGAAGTAACCAGTACATGCTGATAAGGTGGAATCATGCAGTCAACAGGGTCCATGGCCCTGCTTCTCTGTTTCTCCAAAATAACTTCCATTCTCAAGGTCCCCTCAGGCCCAAGGTGGTTCCTGGAGCTCCAGACATCACATCCCATATCCACATTATAGGCAGAAGGAAGGAGGAATGGGTGGAAAGGGCTGCCCATTAAGAAGAGACTAAAAGTCTCACGTGATATTTCTGCTTACATTGCCGAAACTCAGTGATAGAGCCTAGGCATTTGGAAATTGTGGTAGACCAATGTGGCAGAACAGAAACACGGGGCAGAAAGGGAACCTGGAAAATGTGGTTTTTCAAAAACCACATTGCCCAAGGTTCTGTTACCAGGAACAAAGTGCAGCATACATACTGGGAGGCAACTAGAAATCTCTACTCATGCTGACTCATGAAAGAAGGATAGGTGGGCATGGGGGAAGATCCTTCTATCAGTCAGGGTCCAGGCAGGTAATAGGTAGCTAACTCCACGGGGTTCAAATGAACAGAGGCAAGGGTGTGTGCAGGGTTCTAGGAACCGGAAGGGGATGAGGAGTCATCCAGGAACTCACAGGTATAGGATGCTATTCCTGATGTGAATGGAGGAAACAGGGACGGCGGGAGCGATGACAGAGACCCCAGCCAAAAGCTGCAGCTATAGAACATGCTGTCTGGGACAACATTATCTTAAGGTTCTCTTCTAGGATTGTTTTTTGCACCAGGTCCTCCTCCTTTGCCCATCTATCCCTGCTCACGAGCTTCCCAGTCTTCATGCCTGCTTCCTGGGCCATGCTACCTACCACCATGACTTCCTGTTACATACCTACACTATAGCTTCCTTCTGAGCTTGAGACCCAATTTCCAAATGCCTACCAGTCCTAACGGGACTGTTCCATAGGCATTCCAAATTCAGTATGTGTCCAAACACAGGTTTTTGGAGCCCCATTCCGTTGCTCCTTCATCTCCATCAAAGGCATGAGCAACTAACCATCTCTCAAGTTAGGGATTGGAGAGTCAACTTCAGACTCCTCCCCTCTTTCTCACTTTCCACAACTGGTCACCATGTCCAGTCACTTTTACCTGGTCCAAATGTCTTGAATGCACTCCGCCCGACATTCCTGGGACACATTGCCATAGCTCACCTTCTTGCTTAGAGAAAGTCTCAGGTGAGTTTCTCTGGCACGAGTCTCTCTCTCTCCTGCCCATCTTCCACACAGCCATTGGAAACCTCTTTTTAAGTTAAATCAAATCTCAATCGTTCCTGGTTTTAAGTTTCCACATTTGCTCACCACTTTGATAGCAGCAGAGCAGAGTGGCTAAGACCATGGGCTCAAGAGTCAGATTGCCTCAGTTGGACCCCAGGCTCCAGTACTTTCTAGCCTTTTGACCTTGGGAAAGTGGCAACTTATTTAACCTCTCTGTGGCTCAGTTTCCTAATCTCTAAAATGGGAATAATAGAATCTAATGCCTTATAGGGGTGTTGTGAGGATTACATGAGAGTGTCTGTAAAAATGTTTAGAATATTGCCTGCTGCATAGAACATTTGCAATAAATAACAATTTTAAATAAAATACTTTAAAACATTAAGTTCAAATGCATAAGCATGGTAGGTAAGGCCCTTATATCAGGGCCTAACCTAACCTCATTAACCTTCTTGTTCATTCAGTGAAGGTTCCCTGCCTCTTTCATGCCTTTATATGAATGTGTCCACATTTTTCTCCAACCTTGTATTTTTTTAATTTAATTTTTAATCTGATTCAGAAATATCCAAGTATTTAATTTCTTAAATTGATACTATCTAAAAATATTGCTCAGTCAGTTAAGCATCTGCCTTCTGCTCAGGTCATGATCCCAGGGTCCTGGGGTCGAGGCCCACCTTGGGCTCCCCGCTCAGCGGGAAGCCTGCTTCTCCCTCTCCCTCTGCCTGCCGCTCTCCCTGCTGTGTTCTCTCTCTTTCTGTCAAATAAATAAATAAAATCTTTAAAAAATAATAAAAATATTGTTCCAAAATAATAAAGTTTATAATGTACAATTTTAGTAGATTTTAGCTCTTCTGAGGATGAAATATGGAGAACAAATGTTTCAGACTTTTAATTTGATGACCAATGAATATTTTAAAAGTTCCTGCAAACAGAGCAGTGAGTCACAGGGTACATCTTGAATTTGGACACACAGTAGACAAAATGGCAGGAACAGCAGGACCACAGAGAAAACACGGTTCTCAGATCTAATGGTGTTGGCTTCATGTACATAAACAATATCTAACAACACTGTGAGTCTTCTACTCCAAAATCAAAGGTCACGATGTCATGGAAAAAAATTTTTAAAAAGTTCAAGTTAAGTGCTCAAGCCAATGAAACATTAAACAAGTGCACCTGCATTTTCACAGCAGATAATTCCAGTGGGGATTTTATGTTGCTGTGGATACAAGGGGAGGAACAGCTCAAAGATACTTGTAAAGCAGGGAGGGATTAGAGTATCCAGGGAAATAAGTAAAAGGTATTGCATTTCATTCCATGCTTCAGGAGGACAGCTACAAAATTAGGTCTAAACATCCTTATCCTTCAAATAAAGAGGGTCTCATTGCCAATTTATTGTGAACACGATAAAAGAAACATAAAACTTTTCATGTTGCTTACCCTTCTGGGCAATAGAAACCTGTCAGCCTGCCAAGTGAATGCTTATTATTTTTATTTTTAAATTTTTCCTGTTTTTTTTTTTTTTTTTGGCATAGCAAGGGCAACCGAAGCCAGTGATTTAATTAACTGCTTTCATTAATGCTTTTATTTGAATAAATAGATAATGCAGAAAGAAAATAATCATCTCACATCAATCTAAATGTTACCATTTAATTTACTAAAATCTCTGCTTTCTGAATTGTTCACAACAATGACCAAATGTTTGCCAAATTATAGTAAATCCTAGCTCAAGACAGGTATTTAACCTAACTGCTTATTTAAGGAGTCAAAGAATAACTCAGATCTAATTCAGTCTTAATGATATTCATGCAGTGTCACAAAATTCATGGTGAAACGCTACAGATGGAACTTAAAAGTTGGGAGTTATGTGAACTTCCAATACCAAAAGAAAAATATAAGGCAAAACAAGTCAAAATATTTATGATACATTTATTAAGAGAATCTACCCATTTTTCCCTGAAAAATTTTTTTGACTTTCTTTGGCAATTTTATTTTGTTTAGATCACCAAAAGAGATTTTTTTTGGACAAGGTCCTTAGCTCCTTCATTTTTGTTGTGTTAGTAAAAACAGCACAGCTCCTGCATCGATGGTCACCCAGCTGTCAGTAATGGCACACTCGGACCTCCAGGGGGAGACCAAAGAAAGAGAGACCCAAAGAGTGTGTGGTTAAGGATTCAGAGCCCTTCTAAAAGTGGGTGGAGTGTTCATGGGGTGAGGAAGAAGTTCAAAGCTCTCTCCTAACCCTTTTTCTCTCTTCTCTTGGGTGCCATCTTGTGTGGCTCTCCTATTCATGGAAGATCCCCCCCTCCCACGCCCTAGGAAACAGCATGGGGCCTGGAGAAAAGGACCAAGCAGCAAGTCTCTTAAATCTGCCTGAGTCCAGGCTTGTGTCCTGGGACAACGAATCTAGAATCAACACTGAAGCCAACAATAAGGTCTGGGCGCCTGCCTGGAGTAACGTAGGTGCTCTGTGAATTCTCCAGGGACCCATCAGGAGAGACGGGTGGTGCCTGGGGTAAGGGACTAGGAGGAAGGTCTGGGGATTCAGGATCTCAGATGAATAACTGTGTATCTCTGCATAAAAGTAAAACATAAACCTTACTGAAAAAATGAAAACGAATGTAATGTTTGAAATGGTCATTGAACAAAGAAGAATAAAATTTGGAAGTTCTGGCAAAACAAACTAAGATGAAATTGAATTTTGCTTTATAATGTATGGGAAATGATTATATATATATGAAGTAAAAATGTTATACATTTATACTTTGAACATATTTTTATATACATGGAGCATATACAAGATGTAATACCAAGATGGCAGTTACAAAAACCAGCTGGAAAGCCTTTGCACACAAGAGATGGCAAAATGTAAGACACCAATCAGTCAGGGTCCCTAAGACTGGAGTAAAGCATTGTGGGGATTCAACAGTGAGTGAGATCACTTCTGGAGGCGTGGGGGTGGGGATGAGGACTGGTTTTATGTTTGGGGCAAATGCTGGTGGATACAAGGCTTTATTAACACCATAGGGGCATGTTTCCCTATGCTTGGCAGATAGATCTTGTGGACCTTTATTCTTAATGGTGATAGTTTAAGCATGAAGTATATGAAATGCTTTCTACTAGGTCTAATTTAGCATGTAAGTACAATGATAATGGGGTAATGACTTCAGCTATGTCATGTTTAATGATAAGTTAATAATTATGCCTGGTAAGCCCTGAAGTAATGATATGACCTAGAAGTTATATGATTTGTTGAGAATTAGAAAATGTGGTTTGGAAAACAAGCTCATAAAAACAGGTTAATTACAATGAGCAATTACAGGGGGAAATAGGTTTCCTTATGGATAAGACTGCCAGTTTTGAGGAAATATCTACATAAATGGTTATAATACCAGGGTGCATGTCAGAGTTACATGAGGAGTCTTAAAGATACAGATTCCTAGGACCCACCCTAGCCTGGGAATTATAGCTACATGAATGGGGGCCCAGGAAACTTTTTAAAACTACCACCTCCAACTCCACCTGCACCCCCACAAGTAGCTCTGATGTACAGAGTTGTTGAGTCTGGAATTTTCACAATCTGTTGCTTATAGAAAAAGTTACTCAATATTAACCTCATGTCTAGGAAGCTGATCACAACATTTTTCTTCATCACAAGTTCTTAAAATACAAGGAAATTCAAGGTTTATTTGTGTCGTTTTTTTTTTTTTTTTTTTTTAAGCTCAAGTGCCTTACTATGTTGGTATATTGGGAAGATTCTGGTTATCCCTTTGAAAGAAATGCTCTTCGGAGAACTCCGGTTAGAGATCAACATGGTCTCCAGAGGCCATGTGCCCAGTAGCTGGCCTTGTCTGGTCTGGGTCTCACACAGTGGCTCCAAGTGCTCCAATTGTCCAGAGGGGATGGCAACCCGGCGCGCCTACAGAAGGACCATTCCCGGGGTTTCCAGGCCTCTCCTCCAAATTCCTACCCAGTATCAAATGGTGTAAGGGAAGTGCCCGTCTGACACCTCCTTATTCCCTCAAAGTGCTCATAGCCACTTCTAATTGTTTGCACCCGGTCAACACAATTCAAATGGTGGGTGTTATGGGGAAGCAAGAAAGTGACTAGTGGATTCTGAGCTGAGGCTTGTCAGGGAGGTGTGACTGGGAGTGTATGGTGTCCATTGTCTTTTGAGGAGTGAGGCTGCAAATGAGAAAGTTGGGGACAGTAGGATGGAGACAGATAGTATTGCCCAGTGCCACTGATGTCCAAGTAACTCCCTAGAGGACTTGTTTAAATAAACAGAGATCTCTGGGCCCCATTCTCCAAGTTTCTGATACAGTAGGTCTGGGGTGAGACCTGAGAATTTGTATTTCTAACAAGTTCCCAAATAATGTCCATGTTGGTGGTCCATTTTGAGAACTACTGTTTAAGCACAGAAAAATGAGAGGCTCCCAGGGGTTTTAGGTGCTTAAGAAAAGTGGGTGGGAGTTTAATATGTTTTAATGAAGGAAGTATTTGATCCCATTAAGTATTTGAGACACATGAGTAAAGACTGAAATTTCTGTCTTAGCCTTGTTTTTTTTTTTTAATTTAAGGGAACTCCTGGATTTGGGGTGTGGGGGTGCACTCAGAGCCCCCAAGACTTACATAACAAACTTGAGGTTAGTGGCAGAATAGAGGATCCAAAATATGTCCAGATTAAGGTTTGCAAAGCATTCAAGTATCACGAAAAGGCCTAAGAAACATCCATTGGCAGCCCATAAAGCAGTGATGATCAGTGGGAGCCAGAGATGTGGCCCTTATGACCATGACAGTCTTTGGTGCATAAGGGATTTATACATTCCAGAGTCTGGGTAGACGGCTAAAAGAACAGGGCACAACTCCAGTTTTCTCCATAGTCAAGCAGCTTTGCAAAATGGAAACACCCCAGAGTGTTGGTCAGCTTGCTTGGTCCTCGTGATCTTAAACCAGAGTTGGTGGCCATTTTAACTGAACCGCAAGAGAAGGTCTTTGCCAGACCAGGAACTCTTGCAAGGAACAGACACACATGCTGGCAGGAAACACCTGTGATTCATCCCTAATCCTTGGGGAAGAAAGCATCTTCCATATTAAGGCTCTACCTCCCCAGTCTCTTCCCTCATATGAGAGACAATGCAAGGCTGCCACAAGGGAACTAGATATGCAGATTTAATTTGTGGGGCAGTGTCAATCTAGTAAGTTTTGAGTGCTAGGCTTTTCCAGATGCTTTGCATGTATCACCTGTTTTAACCCCCGTGCCACTGAGGAGGAGAGATTCTGGATTCTCTCCCCATAGTACAGGTGAGGATAGTAAGGTTCACAGATGTTGGATGATTTTCCTGGGCCCCATCAGTCATGGCAGAACACCAACACTCTCCACTACACCCTAACTCAGTGGTTCTCGCACCCTGCCCCCTAGAGGGGTGTGAGAACACAGATCCCTGCCCCCTGCTCCCTCCCCATTTCTGATTCGATCCTTACAGGGTAGCACCTGAGTATCCACATCTCCAGCAGGTCCCCAAGTGATATGGAAGTGCTGGTCCACAGACCACAATTTGAAAACTACTGATCTAACCTTATCACTGTCCCAGGGTAGAAATAAAGTATTTGCCAAGACTGGTCCCTCAGGGCCGTTTCCTTTTCCCAGCAAAGGTTTCTGGTACACCTGGGGTCTCTTCAGAGCTACAAGAACACCTGGGAAGAAAGGCGGCCATGAAATCCTTTTGCTACAGCCTTATCTAGCCTCGCTTTTTCTCTGCCTTCATCTTTGCCCACATGCTTCGCTAAAGGACGATGGAATATTAAGAAAGAAAGAGCTAACTAAAGAAATGGGCATGGTGGGGAGCCTACCCACATCACCTGCAAAAGGTTCTTCCACCCCGATGCCTTCCTGCCCCTCTCTGCCTGGGGGCATCCTCTGCCCAGGGGAGATGGAGGGACAGGCTGCAAGAATGGCCAAAGGTGACCATGTGACCAGGAGGATGTTAACTGGTGGGTAAATACTCTACCTCCCTCATGCGAAGAGGGGCCACTCTGAGTTGTGTCCCTTCGAGGTCCCCAGTATGGGATTATGTCTCAGTTGCCCACAGCAACCCACTGACCAATGGTTTTGTTGACTTCCCTCCCTTTCCCAGCTCATCACCCTGCGGTCTCAGGTAATTTCCTGGGATCACCCCCAACTAAACTGCTTGCACCCAAATTCTTTGTTTTCAGCTTTTGAAGGAATACAACTCAAGACAGGCGCTGACATTGTCATTTGAAAATGATTTGATAGTAGAGGGTGGAGGGTGGGTGAGTCTATTACTCAGTCCACACATGTGGTTTGTACTTTGTGTGATGGTGAAGAACGCATTCCCTACTTAACCCCAAAGAATCACACACACACACACACACACACACACACCCCACACACAAAAAAAAATGAAAATAAGCTTATCCCCTAAAAGACCTAATATTGCTCAAAGAGTGTTGCTTTTCTTTTGTTCCGGGAGTCTCTAAAGTGGGCAGTAGGAGATAAGAAAAGTTATCCTGAAATGAGTAGGAATGGACAATTTCAGTAAATTAAGATTTTTTTTTCATTTAACATTAATTACATTTAAATCTTGGAATCAGATTAGGAAACTCAATTGTGATTAGCAACACCAGGGAGTCTGGGTCATTATCTTCTGGTGGCAGAATGTCAGGCTTTCTGCCTGGGAAGGCTGGGCCTCTGAGCTCCACATAGGGCTGCCCCTCCCCTCCCCTCCCCCACCTGACCCCAGCCACCAGACAGCCAGCCTCGGTGCGGGCCCCCTGACAGGTCCCACTGTGATGCCCACATAACAAGAGGCAAGACGCGACCTGGTGATCTCTGCCTGCTCCCCAGGCAAAGCGGGGGACAGTAGCGCACGTGCCCCGGGCCAGGCTGCCGCGCTGTGTTGGCCCGGGTATCAAAAGGACAATCGGGGAGAGCACATGGCCACCCATTCAGAGGGCTGAGACCGACAGTACGGAACAATGACAACCACCAACCTGTTCGGGGCTTTAGCTCTGAGATCAGCAAGTAAGCACCAACTATTTAATTAGTCACCTAATTAGTGACAGGCCACACTGAAGGCTTCAGATGTCCTCAGACGAATGTAGAGATAAAAAGTCTAATTAAGCCACAAGCGCTGGGCTGGCTGCTGCCAGAGCCCACAGCTGCACCGGATGTGCGGCCCGCTGACAGGAGGTTCGGTCATCCGGCCCCAACTGCGGCTTCACAGATGTGCCCTCCCTGGTCCACGCTCTCCTTAGTAGAGAGCAACCCACCCAACCAGATGAGGGATTCAGGTTTGGGTAGAAAATCAGAGACTTCCTTCCCCCCTCGATGAGATTATTCGGTTGGTTTTTCGAGAAAACTCTTCTCCGTGGTGAAAGTGGAAGGGAAGGGGAGCCTGGGCCCTTCGCAGCCACCAGGGCTTTCTGTGAATCCAAGCGCGTGTTTCTCTAAGGCACACAAAGGGTTGTCGGGACACCACCCAGGGCTGCTTTCAGTCACTGTCATCCCAGGATGCCACTGCAGGCTCCTCGAGAGATTCTTTACCTCAGGATTTAATTAGGAAGGATTTTAAAATAATGGATTAAAAGGAACTGCTCCATAATTAGGAGTAAATAGTATAATGCACAGAAGCATAGAGACACACGAGCTGAAACAGAATAAACCCGTAACTGCTTCGGCTCAGTGAGTTCATGCCCAAGAGAGAGCAAAGGAGCTGTTCTGTGTAACTCTTGGCAGGGCGGTGGCGGGGGGGGGGGGGGCGGTTGGGGAGGGAACTGCTTTCTACTTGGGACACTGCCTGGGGCAGGGCCTGTGCTTCTGCATTGCTAGCGAGCTCCCAGGTGACTGTCATATTGCTGCCGCTCCACAGGCCACACTGTGAGTAAAAAGGATGCAAAACGTGAAGATGAGTTCATACACCTGGCTCCTGACTTTATCTATCTATCTATCTATCTATCTATCTATCTATCTATCTATCTATTTATTTATTTTTTAGGGAGAGAGAGTGCATGTGAGCAGGAGAGGGGCAGAGGAAGAAGGAAAGAGACAAGCTTAAGCAGGCTCCACACCCAGTGCAGAGCCCGACCCAGGGCTCGATCTCAGGACCCTGAGATCATGACCTGAGCAGAAATCAAGAGTCGGACACTTACCCAATGAAGCTACCCAGGCGCCCCATCTGCTCCTTTTTTTGGCATAGCATTTCTATATTTCTCTTTAAAAAATGGTTTTGGAGTACTTCAGCAGAAAGCCTGAAGTAGTCAAAGCATGACATTCAGGGAGTTCAGCAGAGCTGGACTTGGTCTGAGAAGCGACTGGTGAAAATATGATTTCCTAAAGTTTTGTGGGAAAGGGCATCCCGCTTTCTGAAAAGAGTTTTCAGACTTCACTGCAAAGCTTTTCTTTGGGAAACAGTGTTTCCTTGACAGATGATAGATGCTCACCTCCAGTCCTGGCTGTTGATCAAAGACGAGGAAGTTCCCTTTAGGCCTCAGATGGGATTGGTGGAGTCCCTAGGGTGAAAGCACCTTCAGGCTGGCAGGACCATGGGGGTCCCTGCCGTGACCCTCTCAGCACAGTGAGGAGGACAGGCCATACCACGGATTGGCAGCAGGCGGGGCGGGGGGGGGCTGATCCCAAGTTCTTTCTGCTCTTTCCCATGATTGGAGTTTTAGACAAGTCTTATTACTAACAGTACCAAGAAGGATAATGTATATGAAATACTTATACTGTCCAAGCCAAGAACTTTCAGTCCCAAAAAGCCGGGACAGCCAAATGAACAGAACCTATCAATCATGAGAACCGTAATTTAAAAATAGTTCAGGTCCATAATGTAAATGTCTTGGGATGCTAAAGAACCTAGATGATTCATAATAAAATGTCTTAGGAGCTACCTTTCCCCTCCAATTCACTGCTGTCTACACCACAGGATGAGCGGGGGTTTCCTCCTCTTCATCCCTACCCCCAAGAAAGCTCCCCTGGCCCTTACTCCATGCCTGTTGTTGGTTCCCTGCTCAGCTCCTGGTGATCACCATGGGAGCCCATGCCCTGGCAGGGTAGGTGATGGGGAAAGGCCAGAAGATGCCTGTGGCCAGAGCCCACACTGGCCATAGGGTGGGATGTGGGGCCCGAAAACACTTCCTTCTCGGCTCTTCTCGGAGTTTCTTGGACACAGCACTCTCAGAAGACAAATGCACATGACCCCGGGGGAGAGGGGTGGAGGGACAAATTAGCTGAGCCTCACCCTGACCCTGAATTACCGTGCACCTCCAACAGCTGGTCAGGAGCCGCAGGAGGGTGGATGGAGATTGCAGGAAGCTCTGAGAGCAAGGCTGCCACTCTTGAGCCCAGCACTGGAGGACTGAATAGGACTGGGAGGACGGGAGCACCCCAAGGGATGCTGGTATGTGTCCCTCGGAAAACACCTGTCACACATGTCACCGGGAACTGAGGGGCGCAGGGAGCCTTGCCCTAGAAAGGACAAGAAGATGCAGGGTGACTCATAGGCCTGACAACCAAAGACAAGAAGGTGTAACATCTAAGCAGATGTAACTGGATGGGTAACAAACACCTAAGGACCAGATAGAATGTTGCACTAAAATAAATAAATAAATCAAAACATCATCCTCACTATTCCCCCCTCCCATGGAGCTGCATCCTACTGGATTAGTTGATGACTTAGGGCAAATCCTCTCAGCTGCCCCAGTAGCATCTTAGCACTTGAGGAAAGAAGGATGTCACAAGGGAAGAAGAGATCTTATGCAGGGACTGCTTTTGGTGTCCTTTGAAGAGGACAAATGCTTTGTAATTTTTTTGGCATGTACATAATATGAGGACAAAGAGTTGTCTGTTTTGTCACCAGATGACAGGATTACCAGATTATCTGGAAAAAGAGGTTGCTGCACTGGGCCTCATGTGGGCTTTCCGGGAACCAGAGTGCCCCAGCTGAGTCTGATATGGCCATGCGGAAACATCAGGAGGGCAATTTTTCTAAATCTTGCCTCCAAAATGTGGGTTTCATCCTCACTGGGGGTCAATGTTTGGTGATCATTTCCATTTTGTTTCAGGTCAAATCATTTATAACATCTAGTTCAGATAGCAGTTAAGCTGGTAAAGTAAAATATTCAGTAGGTTACTATGGTGATTGCTAATTTAAAATAATTAGGGAAAATAATGAGAAAACTATTTCCTCTGTGAAGGATTCAAGATCCGTAAACTGACACCAGTCTATTTTTAGCGTCTGTAATCTGCATAATGATGACAGAGAACTACAAGTACTTTAAAATGCTTTAAAAAGGTCTGTCTGATTGAGGAATTTAATCAACCAAGTACTTATATCCAAATTTCTACTTGTCTTTATTAAATCTAAGTTGATTCCACAAAAAGAAAATTATATGTACAAAGCTTCATGTAATCATTTAAAATAAGACATAATGACTATGTAGGTGAACGAAGATTTCAGACCTGTTTTTGCTAACTTCTTGACTACTATAATTTCACAAGTCTTCACCGATAATTCATCATTCAGAAATGGTCGCATATGACTTGCTGCTTGGAGTCTTAGAGAAGAGAGCCCTCAGAACGAGGAGAGCCCTCAAACTGTAGTGTGGTGTACATGTGAAAATGGATATTCCCAGGTGCTTCTCATTATTTCTTTCTTGCAATGAAAGATTGCTATAGACTGACTACAATATTTAAAGCATGTGAGCTCTGTTGCTGATTTCAATAACGACGTGTGACTGATTTCTGATTAACTAGGGGTATGTTCCGGATAATGGAACAAACTGGCTGGAAAGTGAAAAAAAAAAAGTCTTTATCTGGTTAATGTGATGTCAAATGAGCAAAGTAACCCTGTAGGGTTAGCTCGTCTCCTTATCAACCAGGGACAAACACCTGTTAGGGGTCATTTCCTCCCTCCCTTTCCTTGTCTAACCCCTCACAAGACCTCATGCTTGGACTGGTACCTTTGTTAGCTTCTGAAGGAGTTAGGGGAGGGAGGCTGTTTTTTCCCATCTTCTGCTTATCCCTTAGCACCTATAGTTTTGAACAGGAGCTAAAATTTCTCGTGTGATCCTGAGCAAAAATTTAGAAAAAACTGGGCTCTTTTGATTCAGGAGTCTGTAGTTCTCCAAAGCCAGGGTCTTTTAAGACATCTGTGAGACTTTAAAAAATAAATAAATAAATGAGGAAACCAAGGCTGAGAGAAGTGAAGCAACACATCTAGGCTTCCATGTCAGGTGGCGGTGATGCCAGACCAAGTTCTGGGACAATAACCTAGGGCTCTTCCTGTCAGTGAGAGGATGAAATCCAGTGAGCAGATGGAGAGCTACTCAGGGGAAGCTGAGAACCCTTGCGAATCCCCTATCAGGAAAATTGGCTCTGAAAGGAAACCCATTTAGTGCTGTGAGGGTAACAGAACAGACTGGAGAGATGCGCAGGCCTCAGTCTTCCCTGTGGGATTTTCCTCTGTTCCCCGGTACTCAAAATGTGGGGGCTGAAAGAAAGGTCCTGGCCCATCTGCCTTTCTGAAAGCCTATTTGTGATATGCAATGTCAAAACTGGTTCCCAAACCTGCCTGATTATATGAAGTACCCACTAAAATAGAGTCCCAGAGCCATCCCTGGAAGTTTCTGATTCTGTATGTCTGGTGCTGGGGCTGGGAATCTACCTCTTTAACAAATGCTCTAGGTGATTCTTATGATTCAGCCAACAAGGGAAACACTAGTATAGATTGAGGTTGGCAAACTTCTGGAAAGGGTCAGAATGTACATATTTTAGGCACTGCAGGCTAAACAGCCTCTGTTACAGCCTCTCAAATCTGCCATTGTAGCAAGAAAACAGACAACATATGAATAACTGTGACTGTGTTCCAATAAAGCTTTATGTACAAATGCATGTAGAAAGCCACATTTGACCCAGGGGCTATAGTTTGCCAATCCTTGGTCTAGAATATTTCATTGACTCATTAATCCACCTAGGTAGGGTGTGTGGGGTGACAAAAAATCTCAGGTCTTTTCTTTCAAAAAACCATCTCAGGTGTAGAAGAGAAGAGCCCCTTTAAAAACAAAGAAATAAATAAAATAAAATAACTCACCAAAATACCAATGTCTCTAGGAAGGAAATTCCAACATTGGATGCACCAACCACAACAATCTTGGCATTCACAGTTATTTTAGGTTCCAGTGTCAGTTTTCTGTTCGTATGGTTCAAAGCATAACTCAACTGGAATGAAAGATAAAAAGAAAAAGAGAGACTTGAAGAAAATGTAGCCGAGTCTGCACTCCCAGACTGGCAATTATGTAGAGTTATTTAACCAGGACATTATCCGCAAATCAGACTGAACAGTGCCCATGCATAGCCATGGTGACATTTATGGAAAGGTATTTTTAAGACATTAATGTAAGAATATGGGAATATACCTAAGACCTGGTTGGGTCACATCAAGATGCTTGGTTTACATCATTTTTGCCTTATTGTTGATGGATGTTTCCTATAGAACTGAGGCCCTTTATGATTAGAAACAATAAGATAAAAATAATCCCACAAGAAGACAGACAAATTGCTCCTGGAGAATCTGGAGTTTCATGAAAGGTCCTTCTCACCAAGATTACCTTGAAAACTTGAACAACAATTAGATTACAATTGTTGGGTAATTTAAGACAAGTATTAACTCTTTCCTTTCTGCACCCGTCACACTACTTAACACAGTGCCTCACGCACAGGGGTTCAGTAATATTCATAAAATGACAAACCTTAGTTGAATGACAAAAACATGTTAGATGATATGGGTTATTGAATCTTGTAGATGGTCTGAGGTCAGGGAGGACTCTTAGAAGCAGAAAAAGTAACTGGTGGTCATTTTAATGTCCATGTTTGGAAAACATATCTGAGCTGATTTGTTTGGGTCACTTTTCTGCAGAGGCTTCAGTAGAAGCAGTAAAGGTACAAAGGAAGGTTTTACAAAGCGATGGTGGGGTATTCTTGAAAGAATGTTAGATTGTGTCAGAAGACCATGGTTCTATTTTTAATTCACTAATTCAACACACATTTTTATTTGATGCTTACTCTGTGTTGGGAAGAATTGCAGCTGACTTCTCATCAGAAACAACAGAGGCCAGAAGGCAGTGGAATGACATCCACACCAAGGCACCAAACTCGGTTAAATTCTCATCACATTTGCATTAATTCATCCTACAGCTCAGAGATCTTCCAATTCCAATAGACCAAATATATTTTGTATTTTCTTAAAATCCTGAGTTACTAGGAGTTTGGGAGTCCAATGGGCTAATGGTAAAGTTCTATGTAAAGCATATTCTGGTGTTTGAGGTAGCATGGGTATGGCCACATGCTTTGCCATTTACAAGGGAACATGTGAAATGTAGAGGATAAATCCCTTCTCTCTAGTTCTAGCTAGCCTAGCAATATGGAGGTAGAAACAGTCTTGACCCAAATAAAGTAATGTAATATTTGGAGATTTTATATTCTCCATAATGAATGCTGCTGATGCCTCTCAGCATGTTCCTACCTCTAATGAGGCACACCATGGATTTTGGAAGATATTGAGCTTGCCTCCATCTTTAAGTGGGGACTCTGACTGACATAAACCAAGTCACATAATCCCACCCTCCTTGCTCAACAATTGGCTCAGGATAGACACATGACCTGTGTTGGCCTAATCAGTGTGAAGCCTAGGACTTCCTTTTCCCCAAATTGTTATTTAAATTCTAGTTAGTTAACATACATGCAATGTTGATCTCTGGAGTAGAATTCAGGGATTTATCACTTACATACAACACCTAGTGCTCATTATATCAAGTGTCCTCCTTAATACCCATCACCCATCTAGCCCATCCCCCACCCACTCCCCACCATCACCCCTCAGTTTGTTCTCTGTCTTTAAGAGTCTCTTATGGTTTGTTTCCCTCTCTCTTTTTTTCTTTTTTCCCCCTTCCCATATGTTCATCTGTTTTGTTTCTTAAATTCCACATATGGGTGAAATCATATGGTATCTCTCTTTCTCTGATTGACTTATTTCACTTAGAATAATACAACCTAGCTCCATCCATGTCGTGGTGAATGGCAAGATTTCATTCTTTTTGATGGCTGAGTAATATTCCATTATATTACTATAATATTCCATTATATATATATACACTACCTCTTTGTTATCCATTCATCAGTCGATGGACATTTGGGCCCTTTCCAGTTTGGCTATTGTTGATAATGCTGCTATAAACATCAGGGTGCAGGTACCCCTTTCGAATCTGTATTTTTATATCCTTTCAGGTAAATACCTAATAGTGCAATTGCTGGATGATAGGGTAGTTCTATTTTTAACTTTTTGAGGGATCTCCATACTGTTTTCCAGAGTAAGCCCAGGACTTTTATATGATGGTTGAAAAAGAGAAACCTCTTGCCTTCTAGGTAGTAGTGGGGTATTGATGTGAAACCTGAAATGGTATGGTCCTCATTCCACCAAGAAGGGAACCATCCTGGCTGAGGCCTCAAGAGAATCACAGAGAAGTGGAATAGGAATTCCTTTCCAACTATCTGAAGCCCATGCTACCTTTGGAGTCTTCAGTTATATGAGTGACAAATACCAGTTAGCTATCGCCACAGTGGTGCTGCATAACAAACCACCAAAAAAGGCACTGGCTTAAAACAGTTGTCATTTGTTCTCACTCATGCACCCCTGGGTCAGCTGGAAGTATATTGTTGACAGCTGGTTTCAGCTGGGTATGGCTCCAACTTGGTCTCACATGTCTCTTATCTTCATTTTGATAAGAGATAGCTGGCGAATGTGCTTATGGCAATGGTAGAGTGCAAAAAGTGAGAATAAGCAATACTTCGTCAGCCTGGCCAAAGCAAGTCATGTGCCTGAGCCCACCACACACAAGATGGGGAAGTAGACTCACCTCTCATGGGAGGAACCTCAAAGGCACCCAGCAAGGGCACAGCCCAGGGAGGGAGGAATAGCTGGGGAAAATAACGCAGCCCACCCCGTTTCCTTGGTTGTTTAGGACAGTTTGTTTCTTTTATATGCAACTGAAAATTCCTTAAGCTGACACATTTTCTAAATGACAATGATGAATGTATCGTTTGGGTGAAAAAAATGTCTGTTCTTCAAATAAGTATCACCCTAATCTGTTCTATGAGAATTTCCCAAGATATGTCAAGGAGGAATTTTTTGGGAAAAGTAAAAGTAGTTAATTCTGGTATCTGTGGGTGCCACCATATACTGTGTTCTGATTAATTTCCAAGACAAGCAGGGTGGCAGCCGATTCACTCTAGCCAGCCTTGGGTCTGGTGGTTTACAGCGGGGAGGACTGGAAACATAGATGTTGGTATGATGGCATCTGATCACAGGTCTAATTAACAGACTTAAAATGGCAGCATCTTAACAGAGGTCAGAACTCCAAGATTCCTCCCGTAGGAGATACCTACAGACATTCCCCTCTGCTATCCGGAAGCGCACGCAAACACTGAAGCATAGGCAGTAATGAAATTCCCTGGTAAAGAATTAGACCCCATTTATGAAACAGCTCTTGTATCAATGATACAAAGGCGGCTGGGGAACAGAACAGAATGGCTTTTGTTTCCCACACAATAGCTTTAACACCAACAGCTGCCAGGCCTCAGAAATCACCTTTCTAACTGCTGAATACACAAAGTGGCCTCGGGGTGTCAAGAGTTAGCCATCAGTACCAATGATGGTGGGTGTCTCAGGAGAGTGATCAGGCATCACAATGATTTTCAGTAAACCAATGTTGTGTGCAGGCTTTAATTAAAAACATATTCATCACCAGGTATGATGAAGTGACCTGAAAAAACCACATTTTTCTTTTGTTAGGATAGATGGTTTTTAAATACCTTGAAAAAAATTCTTCCCAGGCTGGAAATGTCTTTCAGTGACAACTGCAAATGAAGACACCTTCAGCTGCTTTATAAAGGCTTTATTTTGCCCATAAGCAGGAGTACAAGTAATTTTTGGAGGAAAGCAGAATATTTCCTTCCTTTCTATTCCTTCAAACTACAGGTTTTCATCAGGGGAAAAGAAAAAATACCACCAGGTATGTAAGATCCTTTAAATCAAGCAAGATCTTCCTTTTCTTGGTCTGAATATCTACCAAAAATGTCCCACACATTGGTACCTAGTTTCTTATCTTTGTTTTTTATTTCCTTAATGGTGAAGTAAAAGAAAGCTTTCTCTACTGACTCATATTTTATAAACAGAAATTAAGTGTGCCTTGTGATAGTAAGTTATTTCAAAGATAAAAGAGATGAAATTCTGTAAGCCATTTAACTACATACCAAACCAGTGACAATATGGGGGAGAAAATAGATTCTGACCTCTATGTCTTGGGAAGATACTTATAATTCTTATTTTTTCTAATGACACTAAGTTAGCATTTTTAGACAAAGGGATTTTTTATTTTTTTCAAATTTATTTATTTATTTGAGAGGGAGAGAGTGAGAGAGAGAGAGAGCAGAGGAAGGGGCAGAAGGAGAGAGAAAGAATCCTCAAGCAGACTCCTCCTTGAGCATGGAGTCTGACACAGGGCTCGATCTTATGACCCTGAGATCATGACCTGAGCCAAAATCAAGAGTCAGATGCTTAATTAACTGAGCCACCCAGGCACCCCAGACAAAGGGATGATTTTATATGTAGAGATCAACATGTATCCCAGCAAGAAGGAATAAAACACGTATCATGGTATGTAAGCAGACCTACTAAGGCTAAAATAAGCGTTCCTTGAAATTGACGACAAGTCTCATAATGAGTTTAAAATGCAGACCTTCAGTTCAATCCCAGACAGGAGAAAAAAAGAATGATATTATAAGATATCCCTGTTAGAAAATTCTACAGCTGAGATTGAAGAGAGAGGGAATGACAAAAGTCAGATTGAGAGGGACAGGAGTTGAGATAAGAAAACAGGAAACAGGGCGCCTGGGTGGCTCAGATGGTTAAGCGTCTGCCTTCGGCTCAGGTCATGATCCCAGGGTCCTGGGATCGAGTCCCGCATCAGGCTCCCTGCTCCTTGGGAGCCTGCTTCTCCCTCTGCTTCTCTCTCTCTCTCTCTCCCTCTGTCTCTCATGAATGAATAAATAAAATCTTTAAAAAGAAAACAGGGAACAGAACTGGGCACAAGATTAAGTCATAACCTATTTATCTGTAATTTCCTGTGAGCTTCTGCAACAGAAGACTTATAAGTGAATGAGCCACTAGAGGAGGTTTGGCTGCTCTTGTTAATTTAGTTGGTTTTTTCACTGCTCTCACTTAGACTGTTTGCTTCCTGAGGTCAAGAAATACATCTTTGCTTTTTGAGGCTTTTGTTTCATTTGGGTTTTGTTTTGCTTATTTTATCTGAATTATTCCTGCCATATATGTTTTTGAAGATTTAATAAATGGCAAAAGAATGGATACATTAACTTTTGCATGAGCCCTTGTTAAAGAGTGTTGACATAATTCCACTGTTTCAAGTTATTTTAGCTGGTTCTTTGCCAGTTGCTTAAATGAGCAAACAAGTGATTTAGATATAATTAGAACTACTTGTCATTATATTGGATCTTTTTAGTAGAAATGATATTGATGTACACAGTCAGTTGAATTGATGCCCTGATTCACATACCTTTACCAAGAGACCTTAAATACATAGTTTTGAGTTGTATGCATGTTTGTTAACTGTTTTGTGTATACAAAAAATTGGTCAAAAAGTAATTTTCCCTGATATACACAGACCTTAGTTCTGTGTTTCCACATCTGGTTTGGTTTCTCTTATGCACTTAGAATGAGCTAGAATGAGTACAAAAGCATTACTGAAACTCAATTTCAGTAATAGATCCAAAATCAGAAGTTACTAAAATTACAAATAAACTAGGAAGCAGTCAACATAAATATAAATGATCCTACATAATAAATGCAAGGTTCATACTAAAATGGAACATGACAATATCTATGGTGATTTTTTTCTAATGATACCGTTTCATTTGGTGGTTACCTTCAACCTCCGGGATCATTAGACTGGGCACCATTAGCCCAGTGGCAAGGTTTGGGCTTGTTTTCTTAATTCTGCTACTGGTTGAAATTCTGAGCCTCTTTTCCTTAAATATCAGTTTCCTTAGGTGTAAAATGGAAGTAAATTACACAAACCTCTGCCTTCCTCAGCAGGCAAACATGGGAACTATTCATTAAACAACGTCTACAAATACTTCGAGCTTTTCAGGCAAAGATGTTACACAAGGTAAAATTGCACATCCTCTCTCCCATCTGCAATATGAAAGGCAAATCTTCGAAAAACATATTTTAAAAGGGCAAAACAATGAGCTCAATTTTCAGCTCCACACCCATGTATATATATTTTTTTCTTACAGAAAGCTTCCAAAGACTTCAAAGGGAGCTCTGTCCATGCAAGAAAATGGAAGATGGAGAGATTCAAAGCCATTAGGAACAGAATTTCTGAAATTCTTAATAAGCCCACTTTTGCTTTATAAATGTAATTTTTTCCTTATGCTTCTCCATTCTCTTTTCTTTTTGAGAGGCCCTCTGTTTCCCAATTGGATCAAAACAAATGACAGATTGATATCCATGTCAGTTTCAAAGTCCCAAGTTTACAAGTTGAGCTCTTTGGGGCAAAGTATTGCAATATTTACCAAATAAAGAAGGGACAAAGAGGTACAGACATATAAAAGAGAACTAATAAGTTAGAAATCACTTCCACAGATACAAGATACAATTTTGAAAGGCCTTTCTGCTAAAATCATTACAAGGGCTCAAGAGTATGATAGGAACACCGAGGCCGCTGCCCTGGGAGAGCAAGAGGAGGCTGTGAAGAAGATGCCATGATTTTGAGCCTTGCTTCCCAATATTTTTCGTAGCCCCAGCACTCCAGAAAAATGCGAGCTGTTCTGCCTATGGCATCTGCTGAGATCAATGATGACCCAAGGACACTTTCTGGCTTGCATTTCTCACATGAGCAAGAGCATATCATGCTACGTGGGCAGGGTGGGCTGTGGTTAGTGCAGGATCTGCTCCAGGTACACTCTAGGCACTCATGAAATAGTTAGGAGGTGAATAAGGCACTACTTTTGCCTCTGCAGACTTATTAGTAATATACTACCCATGAAGAATTGTTATTTAAAGAACAATACGCCTTTAATTCCTTTACATTTTCCCCATTATCCAGGGCAAACAGGGAGAGTATAATAGATTCTTGTGGCATACTCCCACAGAGATTGAATCCTAGCTGAAGAAAGAGGATTCCTGTATCTATTAGGGTTGGGCTTGACTGCATACAACAGAAAACCCAGCCGAAACAGAAAACAGTAGCTTAAACAGGATGGAAGAGAATTTCTCTTTTATGCAAAGGAAATCTGGAAATATGTATAGTCTAGGGTTATTGCGGCAGGTGCCATAAACTTATCAAAGACCCAGACTACTCCCTGCCTGACTCCCCATCCCAGTGCAAGGCTTCCATCCTCACATATGGCCCAGGATGGCTGCTGGTGATCAGACATCAGATCCTCATTCCAGGCAGCAGAAAGAAGGGAGGAAAGAAGAAAAAAGGAGGCTTCCTCCTAGTTGAGCCACTCCCTTTAAGCAGCCTTCCCAGAATTCTCATTCCAACTATTTCTAGCTCCATCTCAGTGGCCAACACTGAGGCACATGGTCATGCCAGATGCAAGGGAGAGTGGGAAATAATCTTAGTTGGGTGCAATGCTGCCTTGAATAAAATTGAGGTTCCATTATTAGGGCTAAAGGGAGGAATGGCTATTGGGGGCAACTAGTGGTCTTTGCCAAAGTTCCTGAAACCACTATAATTCATTGAGTAAATTTCTTCAACTTGCATTTCTCTTATCAATTCCCTCTGTACCAATCCTTCATACACTCTTATTCCTCACCTGGATATTATCACTATTTTGCAAACATTATAAAAAGTTAAAATTGTTGCCACCTTCTGACACTCACTTGTGACCATTCTTATACATTTATATTAGAAAAGAAAAGTGTTTGGGAAGCTGAGTTGAGTGACTTGACTGGATTTCATCGATTCTAGGATGCACATTTTTCTCACACATTGGCATCCCTGAAATCAAACTCACAGTCAATGTCATTTTAACCGTTGCAGTCAGCCAGGCAGCAGCAGTGACGTAATTCCTTTCCTGAACGTGAGTGGCTTGTTCATGGCTATTCATTGGCCTCACTTCCGAAGAGTCCTTTGCATTATGTGCACAACATGTGTTGAGTTTAACTGCTACTGATGATGTTTTCAGAAAGATTACAGCATGATTTGGCATTAAAATGAACACTTAATGCGTTCCCATAAAGGCCCTGAGACTGAACAGTGGGGTGCAAATTTGATATTAGTGAAGCAAATATTAGTCATTGGAAGAATGGCTGTAATTCCATATTTCCTTGCAATGCAACAATCAAGTGTTTTATAGGAGCAAATAAAGGATGACAGATACCCACAAGGAGTACCTGCGTTACATTTTGTTACTGAGACACATGCAAAAGTTTTATTCCCATCCCATAGAAAACAGTGCAATTGAAGGGACTGTAAATTGCCTCTCCTCTCTGAATAGCTGAAGGAAATTTCAAAGCAATAAGACTTATATGACTGATTCATATTCTGTTGTTTACATTTTTCCCATTATCCTGGGCAAACAGGGGGAGTATAATAGATTCTTGTGGCATACTCCCACAGAGGCTGAATCCTAGCCGAAGAAAGAGGATTCCTGTATCAATTAGGGTTGGGCTTGACTGCATACAACAGAAAACCCGGCCGAAACAGAAAACAGTAGCTTAAGCAGGACGGAAGAGAATTTCTCTCTTAAAATATTGTGTCACAGCTTAATTTGCCACTTTTTTTTTCTGCCTAGTACATAAAATAAAGGTACACTTTATAAATGATGGCACCTTAGATTTGATAAAGTGACTAACTCACTTGTTTTTAATTAAGGAACTGCCCTGAACAAGCCACTCACAAAATCATTAAAAGTATGATTTCTTTGATGCATACATGAGCACTGGCCAGGGAGATCCATTGTCGGCTTTTCAGAGACACAGATTCACTGATTCCCAATGTCCGACATGCTGGCACGTGTACCAAGATAACTCAGATGGCTCCATGTCTCTCCCTTCCTACCGGGAGGCAAGCATTTAGAAATGTCCTTGGAGCCTCTGCATCACATTCATTGAATCTCGTCTGGCATGTTTCCACTACTCGACACTCCAGGTATTATCTTCAATACAGTGTCACCCGCAAACTGAAGAAATGACTTCTCTAGTGTGAACACAGAGGGAAAGGCAGGAATGAAGCAAATCCATGGCAGGGAAATGGTTTGCAGGATCAATGACCTGACTTTGTATTGTTCTCAAAGCACAAATTACTAATATGTTACACATGTATCTCTTGAAAAACTTCATTGCTGCTTAATCATTCTCAATTTTTATATCCCCCATGAAAGTCCCGCTTGTGATCAAATAAAATGAAGGTATGGCCTCAAAGGTTTTGTAAACACTCAAATTCAAAAGAGATGGAGGGCACTCTTCCTGTTAAAGTATACCCTTCTGAAATGATGGCATTCTCCTACAGGTACCTGAAAATAAAAATGGTCCTCCAGGCATGAAATGAAAAATGCATGTATGTATGTGTTTATAAAATAGAATTTGACTCTGAGTGTCTTTTTTTTTTGACTCTGAGTGTCTTAATAATTATGTAAGGAATCAGAGAAATATACGAAATAATCTGTGATAAGTTTACTTTCTTGAGATTTTTGTTAATTTCAAAAAAAAGAAGAAGTTGTATCATTGGTTATTTTCCCTTTCTAAAGAAGTAAGAGTAAGGTTTATGGAAAATATATTGGATATCATTTATCTGAATGCTACTTGCTTAAAGAAATAGGTCTTCAGGTCATACTTCTCTTTCCATCCCACATCATAAAGGGTGGGACATATGGCTTATCAGGGTTGCCCAAACAGTTGAAATGCTTGACAATATTTTGCATTTAATATCCGGGAAGTAGACTGGAATCTGCCCTTATTCCTATTGAAGCAACTTACAAATACATAGCAGAGAGTTACAATGTCACAGTATCATGTCCCCAGTCAGAGAAGTAACTGGA
The DNA here is from genome assembly GCF_009762305.2 of Zalophus californianus. Lineage (NCBI taxonomy): Eukaryota > Metazoa > Chordata > Mammalia > Carnivora > Otariidae > Zalophus > Zalophus californianus. The sequence goes on from NC_045602.1 coordinate 94,763,912, forward strand.
AAAAGTATTTGTATGAAATCAATATTCTAGCAGTAAAGCCAGTCTAACTTGGTGGAGAAGGCAGTTGGATATTCGGGACGATTCCAAGGGCATCAGAGTAAACCCATTCAGTATCCTGATGCCTGAAATTCTTCCATCAAAACTTAAACATAGAGCGTAATGCAACAATGTCAACTCAAATACATATCATGTGCCGAACACTGGTCTATGTGCTGAGGTAAGAATGAGGCATGGTTCCCATCTTTAATTCTCATTAAGTCAGGTGACAGACTTATAAACAAATAAAATGCAGTATATAAAATGCAGTGATAAGGGTAGTGTGTCAGGAAGCTATTGCTGTTTAACAAACCAATCCAAAATTTAGTGGATGGAAAGAACACACATTCCTTCAGTTCATGATACTGTGGGTTGACAGTATAGGCTGTGCAGAGCTAGGCAATTCTGCATTTCTGGATGCAGCTGACGTTTGGGTGGTCTGGGATGGCAAGGAAGTCTTTCTGGAGAAAGTGCCAACTGAGCTGGATTTAGAAGGATCAATAAATGCCCAGATGGACAAGGGAGAGAACTTTCTGGATGAGAGGGAAAAGCCAGGATAAGGGTCTGGAAGGGTGATACCTCCCACTGAAATACAGATCAGTCTCTATAAATGCATTTTCAGAGGCTGTCCTGAGAAGGCAGAATGGTCCTGCCTGGGCAATCTAGGAGGTGAGGTGGACACAGAAGGGAAGGGAGAGGCGGAGCAAGGGTCAAGAGAGGCTGGGAGAGAAAGCCCATGACCAACTGTGTTCATGCTGCCATCTCCCACCTCTGGGCACAGAATAAGACGAGAACTTCCCATTCTCCTAGGGGAGAGGCTGTTTGCTCAGGTCTCATACATGGCTATTTGCGCTGCTGGTTTAGACCTCTAGTTCATTTGTTAGGAAAATGACAATCATAGAGGGAAAAAAGTCATTTTCCTGAGCCCCTCTGCCCAAGTGAGTGCTGTTTCCCAGATACAGCTTTTCAATCATGCTGTCTCCTTTGGTTTCTTTATTTTCACCCCTGGTGATTTTCAACATGCTGGCATGTCCTGGGAGCAAGCTAAAATGCCTGACCCTCTTTTTCATTTGGAAGGTGTGCCTTCAACACACTTTCAGTCTTTCAATTAGGCTCATTATTCCAATTGTACCTCTGAGTTAGTCTGAAGAAATTTAAGTCTGTCTCTTTCATCTCAATGCAAACAATGGATTGTATTCTTTTTCACATGACTTGAAAACTCTGCACACCAAAGGTTCCCTCGGCTTTTTTGTGAGAGCAATGCACAGTGATTGTTTGGAGAGAAGAAGGCTTTCTGAAAATTCCTATGGAGAATGCTAAGGCTAAAAACAAAGTTCAAAGGAATTTGGTCAGAATCAATGGGATAGTCTTTTGGTTCAAGCGGAAGGAAGACAACAAACCAGCTTCTTTTGAAATTGAAAAGAAGGGAGCTAAGCAGATACCGCACAGGAAGAAACTGACAAACAATAAATGGGAGTGGCCACCGCCCAACTAAAGTAGAGATACATTTTAAAAAAGCATGGGAGGCTAATTTCAGTCATTCAGATGCTTCACATCGGAGCAGGGAAAGTAAAAGTCTTGGTCCCACTGCTAATTCTTGAGCCCATTGCATGGAAGAAATTAGTTCAGAAAATTTCCATTTTCCTTCTTCTCCTCATTCTTTGAATCAATTCCTAATGATTTTGACAACACTTTTTAGAAATGCTAATTCCATGCTCTCAACAGAAACTTCTCCCAGATAAGCATTTAAGTATCTGAAATTACAACACACACACACACACACACACACACACACACACACAGCACAATAACAATCCTGCTGTAATTAATTAGTACAAAAGGACTTGCCATCCCTGGAAGGGGCTTGCCACTTATGTGGGAACCTATGGAATGGCAGGTGTGGTTTTCGGGGTCCTTGAGACTCCACACACACAAAATCAAGCAGGAGTCCTCAGGAGAACGTTCCCTTTGCTTTACCTTGTTCTATATTCAAACACAAAACTATTTTCGAAAAGAAATTCCCTAAAATCCCTCTCGGTGGGATGGAAGGGAATAAGGAAGCATATTACCCTGTCTTTACACCTGGGCACCACTGACATCATGCTTCAGTGCAAAGCCAGGCCCGCACTTTTAATTTCTCACATGCACGTCAGCGGTAAACAGTCCCAGCGTTCGTGTTAATGACACCATCTGGCGCCTCCCATAACTGTGTAGCATTCGGCTTCCAAACAAGATGTAATGGCAGCAACACATGAAACCCACTGACATTTACAGTAAGGAAATTTATTATCAGTCATCGGTTTGGTATAAATGTGTTTGCATGACTGCTGGGGCTATAAAATCGTCACCTTTGCCAGGCAAGTGAAGGTGCAATAAATAATGGATTTTAAGCCATGCATGTACTACCAAATCATTAAACATTTATCACACGGGCACAATAGCATCTTCAGCAACAGTTACCACTTGAAAAATTAATGCCACTTTGGAGGGTTAAATGAAAACCACTTAGTCTAAGCTTTAACGATTTTTAATATGGTTTGGTATAAAATACAAGGATTTTTTTCATTTTTATTCTTCAGCTGAATATGATATATATGGAAATACCTCTTTTATGATAATTTTATCATGAGGTACCACCACCCCATGCTCTTTTGTTAAAAAAAAAGACTCAAAAATATAAGCTGAAATATTTCTTGAAAAAAATCATTATTAAAACCTTTTCAAAACTAGAAATGACAGAAGAAAGGTTCTTTAGGAATCAGATGGCATTCTTCCCTTTAAAATCCTTAATGGATTAGTCAGTATGGTTGCAATTAAATCATTTTAGCTTTGAATTAAGGAAATAAGTAAGTATTAAGTCAAAACCCACCAAATCCCTCGAGTAATCTGGCCACATTTGTCCCTATTACTTACTCCTTTAAAATACTCTCCCTACAGGGGGCCTAATGATTTTCTCTTATATATTTGTTCATTGGGAATCCATGGCTTAAAAAAAAAAATCCACAGAAGTAATAATTCAAAATTCATACAAATAGACTGGGGGGATGGTTATTCGCTTTATGGAGAATTTATCAAAGGAAATGTTCAAAGGAACAAAGAGGAACCTAGGTGGGAACTAGTTATTTATTTTCTTCCTGATCACGGAACCGTGGAGGTGGGAAGTCAGGGGCTGCCCCTACACAAGCCTCCCTGTGTGGAAGGTCAACCAGCAAGCCAGGCCTGGCCTGAGACAGTGTGCCCAAGAAGCCCTATCACAGGATGCAACAAGGAGGACAGGTTGTTAAAACACCACCATCTTAACATGTGAAATGACCACCTAGCAAGAGGAAACCGAGCCAGCTCTATGTTTGGTGTGTGGCACTGTTTTTAAAAACATAGTTTTAGGCAGAAGTCAATAAATGACTGAATTAGAAATTTCTAGCTCAGCTTCTGAGTGAGGCTTAGCTCCTTGGTGAGAGCTATTCTGCAGTTTTTATGGGCCCCCAGCACTGGGACTTCCCTCCCCTTCCCATGCACACACCCAGAACAGGGAGCAGAGGAGAGAGCCCTGGGAGGGGTATCCCTGGAAGGAGGGGCAAGATGTTCTGCACACCACGTCAGGAGGCCTGCTCCTGATCTTGAATCAATGGAAGGAAGTGTGGAGATTTCAATGCCTTCATTTCTGGTAACGTCTAAGTGGGTCAGGGGTTTGCCCTTCTCTGTATGCCTTAGAACTGAAATCCAAGGTTTGGTTAAGGTGAGGGCTTTCTCGGTTGTTAGGGAGAACTCCTGTGGAGAGCGTCCATCCTCTGGAGAACAGGAATGAAGAGATCCCTGCAATGCCCCCCCCCCCCCAATGAATACACACATGTGCACCCGTCTGCTGGTCCCAAGTCACAGATGCAGAGCATCCAGGCCCAGCCTGAGCAGACAGAGTGGGTGGCCACTTGCCCTGCATTGCTGTCCATACCAGGGAGGCATCATCGTTTTCATCCATTACATGATAGAACGACTCGCGTGACTAACTAGTGGGATTGGGTGGAAGTTAACCCAATCCACTGGGATTGTTGTACTATCATGAAATAACACATATTCCTTGAGCCTAGAAGTACCAAGTAGGGGAATTCTTCTAAAGCGGTTTCTCTATCCAGTATCCTGTGTGAGGGCCACACACGGGCCTGGTCCTTCTACCTGTCACTAATTAATTTAAATATTTCCTAGAGTTCTAGCTGTCCTATTATGTGTTCTGAAAATAACTATCAGGACTCTCCCAGTGGTTGAGAATCAATGAATAACACCAAGAAGACCTTGCTCGTTTCTTTCAAAGTTATGTCAGCTCCCACATACTTTATTAATCACTCTGCCTCCGTGCGTGTGTGTGTCAGTGTGTGTGTGTGTGTGGGTGTGTGTGTGAGAGAGAGAGAGAGAGAGAGAGAGAGAGAAAGAGAGAGCATGCACATATGAGAGCACACCATGGCAAAAACAGCTCTCCTGAGGGTGTGACACAAGCCAACAGCCTGAATGCAACTGTGAAATGAAAAAACAGTTAACAATGAAGGAAGAGAAACAAAAAGCAATTCAACAGATGCATGTCATTCTTACTCTTCAGTGTGGATCGGTTTTTCTTGTTAATTATATCACCTATTCTTTCCTTATATTGATAATTACATAATTACATGAAACAGATGGGTGACAGAATGCACCCAGATGGCGAGAACGTAAACAGGCTTACAAATTGCTTATTCTTGAGCATATTATAAAGAATTATTTAATAATACATAGATTTCTATACTCTACACATCTGTTAAGTAAAGCCTTCAAAATAGCAGTTACTTTGTCATTTTTTTTTTTAAACAGATACAAAGCCCTCCCCAGGAATTCCTAGGAGGCCAACTGCCATCTAGGTAAAATATTTAACCTTTTCCAAACATTTGGATACCTGAAATTCTAAACTCTTATCTGAGTGGGGTTTTTTCCCCACCTTTATTAAAAAAATAGAAGTCACTGTTTCAGGGGTGTTACAACTCCACATAGCTCTGGTTCAGCTTTGAGCAAGCTTATGGAAGGTTAACAAGAAAAAGAAGGTTTAAATACAAAATTTGAAACGTTTACTGCATCTGTTGGGCTTCTTGCATGAAATTCACTTAAAATAACTGTGAAGGGGCACCTGGGTGCCTCAGTCAGTTGAGCCTCTGCCTTTGGCTCAGGTCATAATCCCAGGGTCCTAGGATTGAGCCCCGCATCAGGCTCCCTGCTCAGTGGGGAGCCTGCTTCTCCCTCTCCCTCTGCAGCTCTCCCTGCTTGTGTTCTCTCTCACTCTTCTCTCAAATAAATAAATGATATCTTAAAAAAATAACTGAACTCAAAGGCAAAGTATCAGTGCTGTGTCATTGGGTGTGTCCCCATGGGAGTACGCCCAGGTGGAGGTGGTTCTCCCATGGGAGCAAGGGGCAGGCCCAAGGACCATCTAGGTTTCAGACAGGTATGAAGAAGGGAAATCAGCTCCTTCTTCCTGGCCCTCGCACCACCCCTCTGCCCGCTCAGGTCAGGTCTTTGCTTAAATGATCCTCACCAGAGAGGTTTTCCCCACTCCACTCCCCCGCCCCTCATCCTCCATCCCCTCCCAGCCTTTCTTCTTGCCACCACCTGGCCCGAGTCTGTCTGTCCTGTCTGTCTGTCCATTGTGTGCCTCTCTCACTGCAACATAGGCACCAGGATGGCAGGAATTTGTCCCCTTTAGTGTTGCAGCCCCAGGGCCAAGAGCAGGGCCCACTCCATGGTCAGCACACAATAAATACTGATATGAAGTTCAAATGACATAAATTAAGTCTCCACCTCAGAACTTCCTAACCAGAGATGCAGAACAGGTCCCGGGTCCATGTTTAGGCAGAGGAGTCTGTCCAGACAGGGCAGAGGTTATTCCATGAATGGTAGATTCAAACCCTGGTGTGTATCAGAGTCTAGACAAGTGATGTGCTGGGGTGGAGAAGCCAGTTCAGGGAAGGACAAACCCACTTGGCTCTGGGGGAGAACCTGGAGAGAGGAGACAGGGGTGAGGAACAGGACTGCAGAATCATGTGTACTCTGGGAGTTGATTATGTATCATATACATGTACCTGGACTTCCAGACAATGTTTGGATCGTGATTCTGTGTACTGTGTGTATGTGTGTGTGTGTGTGTGTGAGAGGGGAGGGAAGGAGGGAGAGAGAGAAGGAGAGGGAGAGAGGTTGGTTCAAGGTTGGCACTTGAGAAGATGGACTTGAAACCTAACTATGTGGTTTATCAATAAAAAGAGCTCCTTGACCAGGGGTGCCTGTGGGGATTAAATGAGCTCATTCTTATAAAGAATATGGAATAGTGCCTTTCAAATAAAACACAAATGTTAACTCTTATGAGCATTTCTCTTGACTTTCCTTCATTTTTCTTACTTTTAGCATATTTTTTATTTGCAGAGAAATATGAGACCAATTGAATAATTTCATTGAATTATTTAATGTTTTGCTATGTTTTATTTTGCAAAGGATGATCTTCAGAACTTTTTTCTAAATTCCCTACTTCTGTTTGTATGTATTTCCTTCCTGCTTTTGTCATACGAATGCATTTTTTATATAGTTAAAATAAGTCCCTAATTAAATAACAAAAACAAAATTTAAAAGATGCATTTGATTACTTAGGGCCTGGAGATTTTTTTGGAATTTGGGCTTGGTGGGCTGTATCCCCCATCTGCTCTCCAGTGGGGCAGGTCACCAGAAGGCAAGCATGCTGGGAAAGAAAAGCCAAGCCACTCATGTCCTGTCTCACTTCATGCTCAAGGGAAATCGGATCTCAGCCTGGCTGAGAGGGGCCAAGGGTTCTTGGGCCCTAGGCAGCATCCTCCAGAGCAAACAGCTCCCACACAGCAAAACACATAGGGAGAGGAGAGATGGTAGAAAAATCCCCATGAAGAATAGAGTCAGGTGCCTACACCTGACAAGATAAAAGGGATGACGAACCAAGGTCATGGGCAGGGCACTGGGCATACAGTCAAACCTAGCCACCCAAACGCCTTCAGAGTCTGGCATTTGCTCCTGCCTTTGGGGTGAATCAGATTACACAGGTGTGTATCTATCTGTGTGCCTATTCCCCTATTGACAACACAAAGGGAGGGGTGAGCTTTAGAAGTCACACGGCCCAGGGGGCCACTAGCTGGGGTCCTACCAACACAGAGTGACTGCAGACCCAGTGTGTGGGGAAGGAGGCTGTCTAGTAAACTAATTAAAATAGTGGCCAATTATATATAATTCCACAAGACACTATCAGACATCACTTGTGACCTGCTCACAAATTAAAACTTGTGATAGAAAATGCCTGGGGGGTGCCTGGGTGGCTCAGTCGGTTAAGCGTCCGATCTCAGCCCAAATCTTGATAATAATAAAACATAGCAAAACATTAAATAATTCAATGAAATTATTCAATTGGTCTCATATTTCTCTGCAAATAAAAAATATGCTAAAAGTAAGAAAAATGAAGGAAAGTCAAGAGAAATGCTCATAAGAGTTAACATTTGTGTTTTATTTGAAAGGCACTATTCCATATTCTTTATAAGAATGAGCTCATTTAATCCCCACAGGCACCCCTGGTCAAGGAGCTCTTTTTATTGATAAACCACATAGTTAGGTTTCAAGTCCATCTTCTTGTGAGCTCAAGTCCCATGTTGGGCTCCATGCTGGGCGTGGAGAAGAGAGAGAAGAAAGAAAGAAAGAAAAGAAAGAAAAGAAAGAAAGAAAGAAAGAAAGAAGGAAAGAAAGAAAGAAAGAAAGAAAGAAAGAAAGAAAGAAAGAAAGAAAGAAGAAAGAAAGAAAGAAAGAAAGAAAGAAAGAAAGAAAGAAAGAAAGAAAAGAAAGAAAAGGAAGAAAGGAAGAAAGGAAGAAAGGAAGAAAGGAAGAAAGGAAGGAAGGAAGGAAGAAAGGAAGGAAGGAAGAAAGAAAGGAAGGAAGGAAGGAAGAAAAAGAAAGAAAGAAAGAACGAAAGAAAGAAAGAAGGAAAGGAAGGAAGAAAGAAAAAGGAAGAAAGGAAGAAAGAAAGAAAGGAAGAAAGAAAGGAAGAAAGAAAGAAAGAAAGAAAGAAAGAAAGAAAGAAAGAAAGAAAGAAAAGGAAGGAAGGAAGGAAGGAAGGAAGGAAGGAAGAAAGGAAGAAAGGAAGGAAGGAAGAAAGAGAGAGAGAGAAAGAAAGAAAGAAAGAAAGAAAGAAAGAGAAAGGAAGGAAGGAAGGAAGGAAGGAAGGAAGGAAGAAAGGAAGAAAGAAAGAAAGGAAGGAAGAAAGAAAGAAAAAAAGAAAGAAAGAAAGGAAGAAAGGAAGAAAGGAAGGAAGAAAGGAAGAAAGGAAGGAAGGAAGGAAGGAAGGAAGGAAGAGAGAGGAAAAGAAAAGTGCCTGGTTCAATTTTTAAAATCAACAATCGTCTCTGGTTACACTGGAGCGCTGTACTGAGGGTCGGTGAATGGTGGTGACGATGGGGATGGGTTGGGCCAGCGGAGCGTCACCACGGTGACAGGAGAGTGCTGCCTGAGACTGGCTCTCTGGCAGCGTGGCTCCTTTGGGTTAAACACATAAACTACCATAAGAACCTCGATTATAACGACTACCATGGTGATCATTTCAATGTACTGAATTATATTACAAAAACAGAACAAACAAAAGCCGGGACACGACTGAAGAGTGCGAGAAGTAGGAGCAATGGTATAGTATGTAATTTATGTTTATTACCAGGGGTTTCAATCGCCTGAATGGCTCGGGCCTGCCAGCGCTGTGGTTGACTCATGTTTGAGATCGCCAACAAGTAGCAATAAAAAAACCTTTATGGCTCCCACGCTCCTTCCATTCCTATTTATTCTCTTTTTTTTTCCTGTTTTTAAGCCACCCTTTTTGTTTTCTTCTTGCTTATTAGTTGGTTACCATGGAGATCGTGACATCAGTAATCTTGACTCAGCTTAATGGTCTGGAGGCAAGAGACAGGATAAAGGTTTTTCTTTTTCCTTAAAGAGCTTCAACCCCAGAGGACAGCAGCGGTGTGAGTATGGAGGGCTGAGGGCTTCGAGCTGCTCCTGTAACAGGGAGCAATGTGCCGGGACGGCAGGCTCCCTGGGCTGAGGCAGCCTGCAGCGGGCAGGAAGGTAGCCGGCACTTCGGTTTCCGGGGCCCACTTACTCCTTTGCCTCTGATATACACAAACGTCACTTTCCCTTCAGAGCTGGTGAGTGTGTCAGTGAAGACAACTAAACTCAGACGGCTTTATAAAAATCACTAAACTGTGGAAAACTTTCAATCCACCTGAGCTCCTTGGGAATGTATAACCTCTCTAGGTTCCTGGTTGGCTTGTCTGTTTCCCTAGTCTTTCCCATCTCCCAAGAAAGCATATCCTACTTTTTAAAACTAGAATTTATTTATTTTTAAAATCATTTTATTTCTTGTCATCATGATAAGCATACTCTTTAATTCTTATCCCCTATGTGCCCCCCTCCCCCCACCCCCTTCTCCTCTGATAACCATCAGTTTGTTCTCTATAGTTAAGAGTCTGGTTCTTGGTTTGTCTTGCTCTTTCATTTTTTTCCATTTTAAACTAGAATTTATTAACAAGATACAACATCTAAAAGCTTTCATGAAAAGACGTAACAGATTTATAATACGTGCATCCATGGACAAAATTCATTTCATAATGAGTAGAGCTATGTTTTTATAATTCCTCCATGGGCCGGAGAGAGGGGGCCAGCCCCACGGGGACCTTCTTGGTCTGTAGTTTGTGTGTATATTACTGTTATCATCATGGAGGGACGCTATTTGATATTAACAGACTTATTTCATTCCTGTTCCTGTTGACTCATGGCCTCTTCTGACCCTTCAGGTAGCAGCCAGGGGACGCCAGCCATTGGACAGACAGCCGCAGGAGAGTAAGTGGGCCAGTTCTCTGCTTTTTCATTTCAAAACTGATGGCAGATTGAGAAAAGGTTTTTAAGTCTCAGAAAAGCCTGACTTTTGAGTATCAGAAGTCAGAGTTGATGCCTCAGATGACAGATTTCAAAAGAACACATGGTGATAGCAACGTCTGTTGTCCCAAAACTGGAAGGGGGAGGAAAATAGGAAGAAAAGAGAGACAAGTACAGAACAGGTCCCTCTTCCCCTCTGGTTAGAGCCATAAAAGTGGAAGAAAGACAGGATCGTCACAGAGGTTCTGGAGAATATGGGAGCAGCGAGATCTGTGCCTCACAGACATGCCCCTGCCCCTGTTCTGAGAAGGGTGGAGAGAGGGCTGAGGGTGGTGTCAGGGCAAGAAAGAAGATGAGGCAGGTCATGAGCTTCTCAAAGCCCAGAGGGGGGCAGGAGGGAGGGAGGCAGAGAGGGAAGCAGAGGGGGTGAACGGAAGACAGAGAGGGGTGTGGGGGAAAGGGATATATATTGAGAAAGAGCACACTGCAGTCAATACCATGCCTGACTCAAAAGTTCTCAAGGCTGTGAAGAGGGAATGTCCCCACTAGAAGTAGTTAAGTGCCAACTGAGGACCTGGATGCCAAAATAAGGGATGGGTTGAGGACAAGCTGATGTTCTGAAACCCTGTGGATGCCTGTGAGGACACCCCACAATGGCTCCCCCAACCCCTCTGTGCCCTCATGATGCCATGATGCTTCACGGGCTCCTGAGAACTGTGATGTTTTCCCCACTGACAAAAAATAAATAAATAAATAAAAGAGGGAAAATTCCTGAATGGACTCCTTTTAAACTTTAAATTCCAATTTACTTGGAATTGATGGAGATTACTTCTCCCATCAGGTGGAGTGGAGACTCCACAGAGAGATTCAGTGGAGCCAGAAGAAAATGGGAAAATGGAAGACTGCCATTTTGCAGACCTCATTATCTGACTTGTAACATTTATATCTGACAATAAGAAAGAGGGCTTCCTGCATGCTGATGATTTACTTAGACAAAGCAAACCCATTGCAAAGGGAAATCATCTTTTTAAAGTGCGGAATCATAACTTTCATTTTCAAATTCTAAAACTTCATGTAGCTTTACCTTTGACCTAGCAAAACAGTCTCCAGGAATTTACTGAAAGGAAGTAATGATGAATGTGCTCAAAAATAATAAGGATGGACATGATAGTATTGTTCGTAATGATACAATTTGGATAGAAACGGAAGTGACCAACATTAGGGAATTGGCTACCAACAACAGTGGTGGTGAATCTTGGGATCTGGCACCAGGATGCTGGGATCCCAAAGCCTGAGCCTAGCAGCTGTCTGGCCTGGGGTAAGTTATGTCACACAGGACATCAGAGGCATGAAGACAATGGATGCTACATTCCAAAGAAGTTTTTCTTGCAAAAACCGTCAAAGCAGGTGGGCAAGTACTGGTTAAATGACTTTTAAACCCCTCATTCACAATGAGGATATAAAAGGGTAAGAAGAACACAGACATAAGAGAAGATTCTTCTGGAGATTTCCTCAGTGAGAAACATTGATGCACTCTGGGTCAGATGCTACTCTACCCCAAAGAGAAGACATGGGGATGGCCTCGTCTTTGACTTTAAGACTCAAGAAAAAGGTTTGTGGGCCCTCAGCGACCCTCACGTGAGTTCCCACAGTTAGTGGACATGGCGGACTGCTATGTGATTTCTGCCCAAGAGAGCTGAAAGGCACGACAGGCAGGCCGGCTGCTGCTAGGTGATGAAGGGAAGGTGGCCTACAGCGGCCACCTGTTGGCAGGTGTGGACTGTTATCAGAGGATCTTCCTATAGGGCCACCTAAAGGGGAAATTAAGACAGACTCAGGCTGCAGAGCTAGAGGGTGCATGGCCTGCACTAGGGGGTGCAGGTGGGAGGCCCCCAGTGACAGAACTCTCTGAGGAAACCAAGCACCGCTCATGAGAAGAGGAGTCCAGCCCACAGAGCAGGTGCCTTCTGAGGACGGTGGCAGTCAAGTGCAGACGTCCTGCTCCCCCAGTGGCTCCTCCCTGCTCTGGCCCCCCAGTTTCACAAGGACCAGGAATATAGCTAAATAACAAGAAACTGGGCGCCCGGGTGGCTCAGTTGGTTAAGCGACTGCCTTCGGCTCGGGTCATGATCCTGGAGTCCCGGGATCGAGTCCCACATCGGGCTCCCTGCTCGGCAGGGGGTCTGCTTCTCCCTCTGACCCTCCCCCTCTCATGTGCTCTCCATCTCTATCTCATTCTCTCTCTCAAATAAATAAATAAAATCTTTTAAAAAAATAAATAAATAAATAACAAGAAACTAACAGGCTTAAAGAAAACAACCCTGAACTATAACAAGCTAAATAGATGCCAAATAAGTGGGTACATGGTGAGTTAGAGAGAAAGGGGCTTCTCCACCCTCCTTCCCCAGCTACAGGCTTCAGCAGGGAGAGGGGGAACTCATCTTCAGATGAAAATTGACTTTTGATTATAACAGGAAGCGAAACTGGACATTTTGTGGGATGAAGATGAGGTTTTGTGATTTGGAGTAGTGGCCCACGCAACTTCCGTTACCTAAAATTGGCCAGAAAAGTCACAGGCCTTGCCCACTTTCTGCCTGGGTACAGGGGAAAACCTGGCCACAGTGAACATATTTACAGAGCAGCGGAAGGCAGAAATCTAGTGGCTTCATCATTATTCCCACAAGTCCTGCTGGGCTTAATGCTGTTATATAACAGGACCTCTCCTAACCTGTTTGCTCCACTGCAAAATGGGGACAATGACAGCCCAACTTCTGTGAGCACGGGGTGCAGGTGTGTGATGCAGAGCCCGGCATAGAAAGTACTCATGGATGGTTAGGGGTTGCTCGTCACGGGGCAAGTGCAACCATTAAAAGGACACTCTGGAATACTCAGTAAGACATTCATAACATATTCAGCAAAAAATGTGTGTTTCAAAACACCATATTTGATCGCGTGTACTTTTTTTCACAGAAAAAAATCTAAAAGTAAAAACGCCAAAATATTAACAAAGGTGACCTAGAGAGAAAGGACCACAGCTTTTACAGATTTTCTTTGTATTGATTTTTCCTAAAATTTTTTTCCTAAATTTAATTTCCTAAAATTTTTACCATGAATATGGACTGCTTTTGTAATGACCCATTTTTTTTTTAATCAAGAGGAAAAGAGGTAACTTCTCGAGTCAGCATCTGCAGCTCTAATTGTCCCCTTTGTCATTTTATATCCCCAGCTACTTTAAAATACACAAAGCAAAGCCTCCTGTTGGTGCTGCCATGCCTTTCCTCCCTGAAGGCGGATTGTGAAGCAGCCACTTAGCTGTGAAGGCCAGTTCCTGCCCGGGGGAGCTCAGGTCCACCCAGGAGCCCAGCTTGGCTGTGGCCTTCCAGAGCGCCAGCAGGTAGCTGATGTATCCCGAGGCACTTCTGGACCTCGGCGGCATTCATTACTCTGGCTCTGCAGGGAACAGAATGCATTTTTTTTCTTCCTACCGGGTTGTGGCAAGAACCCATCAGCATCCAGGAAAGCCTCAGGATTCTTTTTTTTTTTTCTGTTGGGAGCTGTTTTAAAAGCAGTAACACTAGGAAAGGTGGACTCAAACAAAGGACAGCCTGGTGGCTTAAAAACCACTCTTGTGGTTTGGATGGGCTTTTTTTTTTTTTCCTCCTGCTGCTGGAGCCTTCTAAATGTGCATGCAGGCCTACAGGAGGCTGATGAGCCAGAGAGGGTAAGGCCAGGAAGATAAGATCAGGAGAGATCCGATTTTAGAAAAATTTCTGCTTTCAAAATAACTGAAGCTAGTATTATGCGTGCACAGTCAACCAAGCATGACACTCTCCAGGAGTGGTGGGAAAGCCCTGCTTCTGAGGTACACTGCCCGGCTGTGGCCTTGAGTGGACCAGCACTTTGCCACTTATTAGCAGGAATGCTGGGGCTCATCTAAGAATGAGAGAGTGCAAAATGGTCCACTCACTTGGGTAAACAGTTTGGAAGTTCCTCAAAATATTGAACATAGAGCTACCATATGAACCAGCAATTCTATTCCTAGGTATATACACCCAAGAGAAATAAAAACATATAGCCACAGAAAAACCTGTGCAGGAATATTCATTGCAACATGGTGGAAACAACTCAAATGTCCACTGGCTGATGAATGGATAAATAAAATGTAGCATATACATATAATATTCTTCAGCAATACAAAGGAATCAAGTAGGGGTGCCTGCGTGGCTCAGTCAGTTAAGCATCTGCCTTCAGCTCAGGACGTGATCCCAGGGTCCTGGGACTGAGCCCAACATAGGGCTCCCTGCTCAGTGGGGGGGTCTGCTTCCCTCTTCCTCTGTGCTCGCTCTCTCTTTCTCTCTCCCAAGTAAATAAATAAAATCTTAAAAAAAAAAAAAGGAATCAAGTACTGATACACACAATAAAATGGATGAACCTTATAAACATGCTAAGAGAACGCAGACAGTCCCAAAATGCCACATCGTATAATTCTACTTCTACAAAATGTCCAGAATAGGCAAATGCATGGAAACAGAAAGTAAATTAGTAGTTGCCTAGGGCTGGGGGAAGGGGTGGGTAGGGAGTAGCTACTAATGGCTTTCTTTTCTAGGATGACAAAAAAATTCTAAAATTAGATGATGTTTGCCCAACCGTGTAATATATTAAAAACTAATAAATTGTATAATTTAAACGGGCGAATTGCATGGCATATGACTTATGTCTCAATAAAACTGTTAAAGAGAGGGAGGGAGGGACGGAGAGAGGGAAAGAGAGATTGATTGTCCTACGGTATCTATTCTAGAAAATGAGGATAAGATGTAGGATTGATTTTTGATGATGCTGAGATTGTTAAGAAGTAACTTTACTTTTCACAGTCTCTTAGCTTATCACACCCCGAAGAGCTCATTTTGGCATTCTTTTGCAGCCCAATTTCTAAACAATGAATGTCCAGGCTTGTCAATTATGCCACTAGCACATATCCTTTCCAACCCGGCCTCCCATGCAAACCTTCAGTCACTTATCCAAGGCATTTCCTCGAGCACTTTCTAAGAACACTGTGAAGCCCCATGTAGCATGGAACTGAATTATCAAGAAATTTATAACATAACATAACCTATGTATGGGATCCTAATTTTTTCCCCCTTTCCCAGGAGCTACCACTATCATTTCAAAAGGTTTGCAACAAAAAGCTGGAGAGAGAAGTGCCAACAGCCTCATCAGCTGGTGTCTAAAAATTGACCCTGGCACATCAGCTCGGCCCTATGCGACCCAAGCCCAGCCAGGGTCAGACTGGCCCAGAATTAGACTCAAGAATGAAGGACTCAGCCAAGGGGAAAATCCAAACCCCTCTGGGGGAAAGCCAATTATCTGTGGGTCACCTTTTCATTAAGTAGCTGGTGCCAAAGATCTGGGAGATCCCAAAAGGTCTCTGTCAAGCCATCGTCCTTTTCTGTGGTTTGGTCTTCCTACAATGAATTATGATAGCAGCACTTTCACTTTTTAGAGTGAAAATTCTACATATTCATATAGAGAATATATATGTCATGGTTGAAGGCAGGGGTCTATCATCTAACTGCCTGGATTTGAAGCTCTGTCAGTGAATTAGTCTTTGGACAAGTCATTTACCTTCCTTCCCTGCAAGACTGTTTTCTTTAGGTACATTGAGGAGCATAGTAGCAGTGACTATTTACAAGTGCTGATATGAGCATCAAATGGGATGATTCATGGGAAGCCTTAGTAAGAACTCAATACTGTCAGAAGTAGTTGTTGTTATTATTTTGTAACCTCTCTAAGAGGAAGGAATTATGAGAATAAATCACTGATGTCACACGAGTCGTGCTGATATATATTGTATACTGCATATAATACTAAACTAGATAGTGTTCAGAGAATTGGAATGAAATGACCATGGAACTTGTACCATTTGAAGGGCAAAAAAAAAGAGCTCATGAAGAAACTTATGTAAATTATTCTAAGAATGTCAGAGAAAAGGGTTCACTATAAATAGGAGCAAATACACTTCCTATAGGTAGTGCAAAAAGCTGAGAAATGGCTTGAAAAACCACACTTGACTCATGGGCAGTGATTTAAAGTGCATTAATTTCATTTCAAGATACTATCACCATGGTCACATTAAGATGATCAGTGCATATACGATGTTGAAAAACATGCGTATGTATTTTTAGCAACCTCTACCAAGGAGATGCTAACGGGCTGATTTTAAAATACATCCACACACCCTGACCACAAATACAACCAAGGGAGTCTAACCAGGGGCTGCCAAAGTTTCTAAGTTTGAAGAAGGGGTTGGGGAACAACCAAGCTGGGGAAAATCTAGCAGGTGCTGGGAGAATAATGCAATTTCCTAGGGCAGCAGATGCACAAGTGAAACAGTATCCAGTAACAGTCCATCAGATGGTAATTATAGCTGGACTGGGGAAGAAGAGCCGAGATGAAAAGGGACAATTCAAAGGGTAACTGAATGCCAGTGAGTGACATCTTCCTGAGAGATCACATACCAGGAAAAAGAGGGCCAGCACTTAGCTCTGAGGAGGGGGAGTTAAATAAACTGTCATTTTCCTTTTTAGAAAGACAAAGGGAAAATGGAGACCTCAAAGAATTCATTAGTCAAGATTTTAAAAGACCATCACTAATAAACCACCACAAAAAATAACAGCAGGCATCGACTAGACTGAAAGTAAGATTCCTGCATCATCTGAAAGATGATGGCTTGGTTTGGTCCCCAAAATTTGGGGTGGTGGAGAAAGATGAGTTCACACTATAATTCTATGAATCCTGTAAACCAAGATGAAGAACTAAAGACACTAAGGTGGATGATGGGGAGCATTTATGAGACTGAAGCAAGGGTAGGAGCTGTTTCAGCTCAAAGCAGATTTTCTGGTATTTCATGTCACAAATAAGACTCATTTGAAATCCCGGTCTAGAAAGGAAAGAGCGCTTCGGAACAAAGGCATTCCCTACCAAGTGATTGTGCAGACCTCAGTGTGGATCCTCCTCCTGAGGCTGGCTCTCAATATCAGGGCCAGTGTGGCCCCTCTCCCATCCCTGGCTCAATTAGCCAGACACTCCACATTAATACTGACACTAGCCTGTGAGCTCCCAGAGAGCAGGGGTCAAAGTCATCTCTGTATCCCCATGTGGGAGCAGGAAAGGAAAGCAAATAGAACCACCTCAAAGTCAGTGTGGCTCAAACTGCTCCACAGTCTTTAATACGGCCATTCAATAAATTCAACCAAATTTTGAGTATTTCCTGATCATAGTTTTCATGCATGTGGGCCATACGCTGATTCATTTTAAAAAAAATTTCCATCACAATAATTCTCACAATGTGAGGCCAAGATGGCCAAATCAAGTTGAGAAATTAGTCTTCCAAGTCTGTCCCATGTGGTTACAGTCTTGGTCAGAAAAAAGCCTTCTCTCTTATCCATGAACCTACACTGGTTGACTATGGAGATATGATGAATCTTTGGGACCTACCTCTGTAATATGTGATGAAAATCATTTACATGTTTTCCAGGTCCTTTCTTATGACCTGATATGGGGCAGCCTGTCAATTAATACTAACGATAGGGAAGGTATTATGGCAGGGACACCTACCATCCAAACCAGGCAGAAACAACCAGGGCCTTGAGGTGGGGTGGAGGATATTTCCCTGCCATGCAGTGATGAATTTCAATCACTGCTGGCTTGTGCCAAATTCAAATTGGCAACCCACTGAGATGAAACACTCTCTATCCCATTATTCATGCCTGGAGTGATCTGTTCCCTTGAAGACTGGCTTCCTAGGTGAAAGCAAGGAAATGGATGGTCACTCTGAGTTGGTTTAAGTAGGATAAAAGGTATGAAAGGCAAGTGCCCAGCCAGAGAAGTGTGCAGACATGGTGAAGGAGCCATATAACCTCCATGCGCTAGAGGAGATAGCAAACTTAAAGGGAAAATAAAAGGAGTTCATTTAGTAATGACAGTCACTCAATTTCACCAAGTTCAATGGCTGTAACACTATTGCTCTCCTAAGAAAACAATGCTCTTAGGACTCGATAGAAATTCCTCCTAGAAAATTTCTATTTGGCTCACCTTGTCTCAGATAATCGGCCTAAAGCATGAAATCCAACTAAAATGTTGAAAAAATAATAACAATTTAAAATAATATAATTTGGCATTTTAACTTTTGAATATCCAGGCCCATCCCACGTGGATTATGGTTTTGATAATCCTTTGATCAAACTTTTAAGATTTCTAAAATATTTACTAAATCTTGTTTGCTGAATCTAAATCTTTACTAAAACCTTCTCAAGGAGGAGTACAATAAGTAGCAGTAGAAGTGTTTCTTCAAAAGTCAAAATTCACTGATACAATAGACAACACGGCACAACACCGCAGGTACCAAGCATCAGCCCTACCTGTCTGGTAAGTGGTTGTCTTCCTGGACCAGTGATTTAAATAGTTCATCCTCTGCTGTGCCTTGAAATAAGCCAGGGCTCTATGGCGGGGGGGGGGGCGGTGCTGGCGCACAGCACACTGAGATCACCGCAGAAAAGGTTACTAAATGTAAGTAATGATTTCAACTCATACTAACCTGGGAAGTCATGATAAGATTGTTCTGAATGCAACAAAATGTTTTCTCTGGCTTTCTCCCCAGCTGGAGCTCTAGGCTCTGGAGATTCCTGGGGATTGGGGTGGGGAGAAGCTCCTGGTATTCAGAAAAATGCTGCTCTTGATAACCAGGTGGATTTCTCCCCTTCCCTGGACTGGCTTAAGGCGCCAGAGCCATGTGAAGGCTTCTCCTGGCCCAATAATATGGTCTGTCCATCCTTGAAGGAGTCTCAGCATTGACTGCGAAAGGGCAGCATCTCTCCTCCTTACCCTGATCTGACACAGAAGCTGCATCCTTGTGCAAGGAGGCACCTTCTCCTGGAATCAGCTTGACTCTACGGAAGCTGTGTTTCAGGGTGCCATAGAAGAAGCCACCCTCTCTGACCCCAAGGCACTCTCTTTGTGCCAAACGTGTGGGTCTTGGCTTTCATTCCAAAGGAGTCCACTCTCAGGATCTCTACACAAAAACAGACCATCTGGTGGCCATCCCCAAGGTCCTCCAGATGGGCTCGGGCACTCTTATCTTTAGTGTGGACAGAGTGTAACCTGCAGGGCTCTGGGCCCTGCTACCTAGAACATATCCATGATCCTGGATAAAATATATGCATCTGAGAATTGCTTTAAAATGATAAGGAGGAAGGAGAAGTGGGTGGGGGTGTAGAAGATCCAAAATTGGCCAAGAATTGCAAGAATTGGAAATTTTTGAAGCTCAGTGCCAAGTATCTGGGAGTTTCAGTGCTACTCAACATGTGGTCTGAGACAGGTGCCCATCTGCAAACTGTCATTGGTCTTCAAAGATGTAAGCATAGAGATGGAGAGAAGCACTCAGCAGCTTTTATAACAATTGGACAGAGTAATTCTGTGTCTGTTAAATCTAATAATAAAACAACTGGACTTGAGTTTTGTCTCCCTTTGTTTTTAAACTCATTTTTAAGGAATTCACCTTTTATAAAACTATCCGTCTATGATGGATTGTATGTTAAAAGAAAAAGAAAAAGAAAAAGAAAAAGAAAAAGAAAAAGAAGATAAGGTCCCTCAGCACAGACAGTAGGAGAAGCCCTGCTTTATCTGGTTCTCTCTACTTCGGTAATATGCTTGACATTTTCCATAATAAAGAGTTAGGAGGGGAAAGAACTGCTATTGATTTTTAGTTGCTCCTCAAATATAAACTTAGAACTTATCAGAAAAGAAATATAAATTTATTGTCTGTTTTAACAAATGTAAAGATGAATGCAGAATTTAAGCAGCCTTGCTTACAGTGAGCAGGTGCTGCTAAGCCAGGTCTTGATGGAGCCCTCCCCCGCCCCACCCAGTGCTCCCATTTGCAGAGTGGGAGCTGCGGGCAGCAGAACGACATACTTCCTGCAGCGCTGGGGTCCCCAAGCTCTTTATTTGAGCACTATATCGAGCAACTCCTTGGCAAACCTTTTGGAGAGTTAAAACCTTCCACTTTCCTCTTTCCTCTCTCACAATGGACAAATGTCAGCACACAGGGAATTTTGTTTTTCGACTTATTTAAATGGAAGTGCATACAAATACTACAAGCCTACATATGTAAGTCAACTTGACAAGATCATGTTTTTTCCAGCTAATTCATTGAACATGGCCGTGTGCACACACACGTGTATGTTTCCAGCGAAAGTGCAATCTAGGTTCCATTTTGGTTTCTTCTGTTCTGGTCATAAACGCATCCTGGGCTTGTTCACTTTAAGGCTAAGCCCCGTTCCCACCCCAGGGCAGCTAATATGTTCCTGTTAATCCTCCTGACCCCCCACAGAGGAGATAAAGCAAACCCAGCTTAGGACCCAAACATCTCAAACTGCAGCCAGCTCTACTGTCTCTGTCAGCTTTGTCTGACTTGGGAATGCCCCCTTTCGCCTTGCAAGCAAAACATCGATGGAAAGGGGGAATCTGCGTTTGAGGAAGGAGAAAGAGAACAGACATACGCTGGGAGTCTGACTCCAGGCCACTTGTGCCGAGACACAAAGCGTCCCCGTGGGGTCTGTCATCCAGGGATCAGGCCACCTCTGTTTCGGGCTTCTGCAAAATAACCACCTGAGGGAAAGGGCTGCAGGAGAGCCTCGGCAGGGTGCCCCTGTAAGGGCATGAGCTCCAGGCTCCCTGTAATTAAGAAGCAGCCTGCTCCCGAGAAGACAGTGCTGCCACCCCATCTGCCACGCCCGCACGCCTTGGCACGGCGCCTCCCTGCCTGCTGCCGCCCGGCTACCCACCGGATCCTTGGAGACCGCCTTTGATGGAGCGTTGATGCCAAGCTTTTCCAGAGGATAGACAATCTGTCGTCGCGGCCGCACGGGAACCAAGTAATGAAGGGCGGATGTCAGGGAGTGGGCATAGGAGCTCTGGAACTGAAAGACAGGAATCTCCGTTTTAGGGGAGAGAATGTCAGGGCGGTGCAGCACAGATGCGTGCGTGGAGCTTCACAAATACAGAAGTCCGAACCCGGCCAAATCGGAGTTGGGGGGGTTAGGAATCAGCAAATAAACAAACATACTCGTCGAGCAGAGGAATGAATTGTAGATAATGCCTGACACTAATGAAGATAATTACGAGAGTAATTACATTACTATCTCTGTGGGAATGACAGATAAACAAGTGGTTTGGTTTATGGGATTTTTCAGTACAAGTATTTTCCCCAGGAGGATATTCTTCTCCATAGTGATCATGAATCAGCTTGATTTGACCCCGTTAAGCTGTGTTATCTGCGTCCTGTTAACCTTTGCGTGTTTGGCACAAGCTGCTTTAAGAAGGCACATAGATAAAAACATCATCGAGGGGAGGCTGAGCGCAGACGTGGAAATCCTCCTGTTTGTGAAAGGCACAGCTACTCCAACCGGACCTTTGTTGATTAAAGAAGTGTTTTAAAGCAAAAAGATGAACTGGAAAGTGGGGTTGGGGGTAGGGAAATTGGATCACATTATTTTGACTTGTATTAATGCTAAATTATGAGCCGGATTTATGCTTACTGTAACAGACTATGATAAATCATGTTTTAGGAGAATGTGTTAAATATTCATTTTACCCCATTTTTAAAACTTGGCAGAGGAAACTGAACATGGTGATTTTTACTCCTTTCACATTTATGAAATCGGAGGGGCTTCTGGTGAAACTAACTCAGGGTATTTCAACCATTTCAACCTTAAGAGTTAAACTGTGACACCAAAATCCCTAATGACATATTTATGGAATTTAAACTGGAAAACAAAGCAAGCAAAACTCAACTAAAACTAGGGGTAGTTTAATAAATAAGATGGTTAACAAATGACTTGGCTGCTATTCGAAACCAGCCCCCGTCCCCCGCCAGGCATTTCTAAGAGCTTCTAAAAGGGATTTCTAAAATGCTTCACCATTGAACTTCACACCCTGACTTCACACACTGAAAAACAGAACCCAGGAAGTCCTAGCCAGAGTTCTGCTTTTATGCCTGGAGGATCCCGCAGCACATGTCTTAGCAGGAGAGTGTGGGGAAAACCATCTTCATAATTCGAGCCCAATGTTCACTTTTACTATAGTCAAGGGATTTAAAGCAGACCTTGGAAATTCTTACCTAAATTACCTGGTACTGCTTCTTACATTTGTTTAAAGGTATATATGTAAATCAATTGGAAGTGCAGACTGAGAGGAAAAATCTGTCTCCAAATGTGTTTCTATATCCTACATGAAATAGTGCATAACATGTTCCAAATTCTACACGATTGAGGTAAATATGAGAACGTTCAGTGAAATGTCAAAGATACAATTTTTTATTACGGATGCAAAAGGACTTTCCGGACCAACTGCAGGCAGTCATGATGCAGTCAACATCATGAATAAAAAGTAAGAATTTAATATCACATCCTGAAGGTCACCGCCTTGGCGACTGGCCAAATACAGAGTAAAAAGAAAATGTGCGAGACCAGGATTTTCCACCAGAACTGTTACCTTCCATCTCCTCAAGTTCAAGTTTAGGGCATTCACATGCCTATCATACTGCATTTTGATAGGAAAAAACCATCACTAGAGCATATTCTACCTCTCGCTAAAAATCTTTTCTATGTTTCTTCTTCTTCCCTGTTCCCTCTGTACTTCCCCAGAAGGCTTTTGTTAAATAAGGTACATTGGCAAAATTACTGGTTTGGGGAATGTACCAATAGACTTTAGATTGTTTTTAAGTTTAATGAATCAGATTATTTTAAAAATCTGCTTAGCTCATTTATGGTAACAAAGAAGAATCATGACAACATCCTGGCCTCTGGGCAGAGCATGAGAAAGATTTTGGTCATGAATGGGATATCATGGGACAACTTCTAGCTGGCCAAGTGATTGAATCTCAACTCCTCTCAATCTACATGGAGCTGAGGACCAGCTGTCAGTGACGGAGAGATCGACTTGCCAGAAACAATACCTTGAGAAGCCAGCTTGAAGAGACCCTTGCCTGTGGAATAACCAGGACACTATGTGTGCGTGTGTGTGTGTATACACACTGATGTGCGCATGCACACATGTGTGCGACTCTTCTAGGGACTTGGACTGGGATGCAGCTTTGAACAAGACAGACAAACAGGGGCGCCTGGGTGACTCAATCAGTTAAGCATCTGTTTTCAGCTCAGGTCATGATCCCAGAGTCCTGGGATCGAGCCCCATGTCGGGCTCCCAGCTCAGTGGGGAGCCTGCTTTTCTCTCTCCCTCTGCTGCTCCCCCTGCTTCTGCTCTCTCCCTTTCTCTCTCAAATAAATAAATAAAATCTTAAAAAAAAAAAGACAATCACCTTTGCTTTGGTGATAAAAGATAATTTAGCTAGTGAAGAGTGCTCTGAAGACTTAATAGGATAAGTGAAAGCAAGACAGAAGCAAATGAAGAGCTTGCTAGCTGTGCATGTGTGGATACACAGTAGATGGTGTTTACTACAAAAGGATTAGTCTACGTAAGTGTAACAGTGTTGGGCAGAGTTATAGAGGTATTCACTACATAAAGGTTACCTCACCTTCATACATCTCCACTTTTTATCCATCACTCTCACAGCAGTGGTTATAGGGCTTATTTGGAATGCTGTGAGAGCACACCGATCTTATAGGATTGAATTGATTTGTTCTATGAGTTCAAACAAAAATGTTCTTTGCTTGAAGAACACGATAGGATCACTTTGGCATTTCACTAAGGCCCCATAATAAATTATTTGACTTCCATGTCCCTTAGAGCATTTTTGCACTTTTCAGTCTCTGTTTTGTCAATAGGGAAAAGCCAACAAATTGTTCACTAATTATAATGGTCATGAATGTTTCTGAAATTCAGTCTTCTGGACTTTCACTATAGTGTAATAAATAAAAGGGCCAATGTGGCTGTTTGAAATTCAGAGCCATGTTATAATCCAAATCCATTCTTCGAGGAAGGAATAAAATATGGCACATGACACAAATGACGTCTCGAAGGTTGATGTGCTGGAAAAGTGAATGATGACATTCTTTTACCTTGCCTTCCCTGATCTGCGGGTAAACAGGGTAGTAGAGACAGGACTTATAGCCTAAACGGAGGATCTCCTTCAGAAAAAACTTGGTGTAGTGCCGAAAGACAGGGTTCAGGGCAAAGTGATACAGGTGCCCATGTTCTTCACGCTGGTGGTGACTGAAGAAGATGAAATCTTCAATGTTGTAATGGGATCGTATGTACTCTACATCCTAAAAGAGAAGAGGGGAAAGGGCATCTAAGGATGTTTTAAGCAAATGGTGTGCATTTTGTCATGAAAATCTTGTAAAAATTACCTCGGGTACAATAGTAAGAAACGTGCTTTTCTCTCCTGTGATTTACTACCTCATTGTCACTGTTCAATTTTTGAAAACGGAAAATTACATTTCCTGAAAGTTCTGATGGCTTGTCTCTGAAGGGTGACTACACAGCTTTGGAGTTTGGTCCTTACAGCCATGGCTGTTAAAAACCCAGAGAGCCCCGAGTCTCTGCTAGTGGCCAGGTGACAGGACAGCCGCTCATCACCACTGTTGGACAAGGGGAGCACCAGCTGGTCAGTGTGACTGACTGAACATGTACAAAACTCAGCAGCAGGACAAACACAGCCACTGGTGTTATCTGGACTCACTACTATTCTCTCTTCACCCATTAATGTGGAAACGTGCCATCCCACAGATCACACACTTTGGCCCGTGTGGCTGGGTTGGCCTACAATAAAACCACAAGACTAGGCCTTGTCCGTAGGCATTCCTTAAACTTTTTATGCCTCTCAAGTATTCTATTTTTAGCCCGGGGAAAGTAATTTAAAGGACTGGTGTTTACTTATACAAGAAGATATCAGGCATTCTGCTCCTGTTTCTATGGCTCTAGTTCTGACCACCACTCTTGGTCCCCCACTCTGTGGGCAGGGAAGCAGGAGCTCATCCATGCTAACTGTGTACTGCTTCTCTTCCCTGCAGTGCACACTGTGGGGTAGGGGCACCATCCAGAGTGAGTGTGACTTTCTCTCATGACAAGAGCACATAAACACACCTGATATGCCAGAAGAATCAAACTATATGCACATTGGAAAGCACCTACTTATATTTCTTCTTATTTTCCACAGTAGAATTGTCCTCAAAGCACACTTTCCAAAAAAGAGGAATTGGAGAATGCAAGGAACATCATTTGCTCTGTGATCAGCAAAGCTGGCACTAGAAAATTCAGGAAACCAAAGCCTGTATTCGAGCCCATCAAGGTCCTTTGTCTTTACAGCCTCTGCCACAAAGCACGGAAGAAAGGGGGCTCGGGGTAACCAGGACAGTGGTGGTAGCTGAGGGCAATTCTGGCAAGGCCTGACCTTTCCATCTGCACTGACCCTATAATTGCCTTAACCCCCTAAGACTTTTCTTTAATTACCAAGAAGGCATCCCTCATTGTAAGATAAAATGAGTAATAAATGTAGAGCTGAGAAATCATTGAAAAACAAAAGTGAAGAGCCTACAGAGGTTACTAGCTCAAAACAGCATATGGGCCATGTGCACCTAATTTTCCTCCCATCCCAAATCCCTTAAAATAACAACAAAAAATTATTTTTAAAGTAATGAGGTGGTGTGATTGGCGACACAAAAGTAGTCTACAGGGCACCTGGGTAGCTCAGTCGGTTAGGCATCCACCTTAGGCTCAGGTCATGATCTCAGGGTCTTGGGATCAAGCCCCAAGTCGGGCTCCCTGCTCAAAGGGGAGCCTGCTTCTCCCTCTCCTCCTTCTGCCTCTCCTCCTGCTCATTCTCTCTCTCTCTTTCTCTGTCTTGCTCTCACTTTCTCTCAAATAAATAAAAATCTTTAAAAAAAAAAGGCAAAGTAGTCTTACCTTGGAAGGAAAGTTCTCTAACACTAGCTTACACCCTCTTAACCTGCCTACCATCTGCCAGGACCACCTACATTGAAGGTCACAAGAGGAAGCCAGACAACTGATGCCTCTTCCCAATTACAGACTGGGTTGGCCAGCCCTCCCAATGACTGAGTGATGCAATGCAGAAACACATCTGTCAAGGATACCCATGCCTGCCAGCCATTACTGATACTGTAATCTTTCATTCATGACTTTCAGGGAAAACTGACAAAGGCAAAAGATCAGAATAGAGAAACTACAAATTACTCCAGGGGAAAAGAGGTCGGTCATGGAACAGAAGAGAGTTTGAAATCATTGGAATAAGAATTCTATATACAGCCTAATGAGTATTCGAGGGTAATGACAAAATGAAAACTTCTTCTATATGTATGGACAAAATGAAAGCTTCTTGTATATGTATGCACCTACCACTATTTCTAAAAAAATTATTCAAAGATGTACCAAGTCAAAAAAAGAAATAAATCCAAGAACAAGGATGGTGTAGGATACATTAATGGAATAAAGCCATATGGTCATCTGAACAAATGCCAAAAGAACATTTGATAAAATTCAACACTCATTCAGAATAACAACTTTTAGAAAACAAGAAATAGAAGAAAACTTCCTTAACTTGATAAAGGATAGATCCCAGAAGCTTGCAGCAAATATTATATACTAAATGGAGGAAAATACAGAATCATTCCTATTAAAATCAAGAACACCACAATAGTACCCATTATAGACACTACTACTCAATGGTATTCTAAACATACAATAAAACTAGAAAAAGAAATAAAATATAATTTTTTTAAATTTTATTTTATTATGTTATGTTAATCACCATACATTACATCATTAGTTTTTGATGTAGTGTTCCATGATTCATTGTTTGCGTATGACACCCAGTGCTCCATTCAGTACGTGCCCTCTTTAATACCCATCAACAGGCTAACCCATCCCCCCATGCCCCTCCCCTCTAGAACCCTCAGTTTGTTTCTCAGAGTCCATAGTCTCTCATGGTTCATCTCCCCGTCCGATTTCCCCCCTTCATTTTTCCCTTCCTGAAATCTAATTCTTTGTTTTTTAACATAAAATGTATTGTTTCAGAGGTACAGATCTGTGATTCAACAGTCTTACACAATTCACAGCACTCACCATAGCACATACCATCCCCAGTGTCTATCACCCAGCCACCCCAACCCTCCCACCCCCCACCACTCCAGCAACCCTCAGCTTGTTTCCTGAGATTAAGAATGTGAGATCATATGATACATGTCTTTCTCTAATTGACTTATTTGGCTCAGCATAATACCCTCCAGTTCCATCCACATCATTGCAAATGGCAAGATTTCATTCCTTTTGATGGCTGCATAATATTCCATTATATACATATACCACATCTTCTTTACTCATTCATCTGTCAATGGACATCTTGGCTCTTTCCATAGTTTGGCTATTGTGGACATTGCTGCTATAAACATCGGGGTGCACGTACCCCTTCAGATCCCTACATTTGTATCTTTGGGGTAAATACCCAGTACTGAATTGCTGGGTCATAGGGTAGCTCTATTTTCAACTTTTTGAGGAACCTCCATACAGTTTTCCAGAGTGGCTGCACCACCTGGCATTCCCACCAACAGTGTAGGAGGGTTCCCCTTTCTCCGCATCCCCACCAACATCTGTCATTTCCTGACTTGTTAATTTTGGCCATTCTGACTGGTGTGAGGTGGTATCTCACTGAGGTTTTGATTTGGATTTCCCTGATGCCGAACAATGTTGAGCATTTTTTCATGTGTCTGTTGGCCATTTGGATGTCTTCTTTGGAATAATGTCTCTTCATGTCTTCTGCCCATTTCTTGATTGGATCATTTGTTCTTTGGATGTTGAGTTTGATGAGTTCTTTATAGATTTTGGATACTAGCCCTTTATCTGATATGTCATTTGCAAATATCTTCTCCCATTCTGTCAGTTGTCTTTTGGTTTTGTTGACTGTTTCTTTTGCTGTGCAAAAGCTTTTTATCTTGATGAAGTCCCAATAGTTCATTTTTGCCCTTGTTTCCCTTGCCTTTGGCGATGTTTCTAGGAAGAAGTCTCTGCGGCTGAGGTCGAAGAGGTTGCTGCCTGTGTTCTCCTTTAGGATTTTGTTGGACTCCTGTCTCACATTTAGGTCTTTCAACCATTTTCAGTCTATTTCTGTGTGTGGTGTAAGGAAATGGTCCAGTTTCATTCTTCTGCATGTGGCTGTCCAATTTTCCCCAAAACCGTTTGTTGAAGAGACTGTCTTTTTTCCATTGGACATTCCTGCTTTGTCAAAGATTAGTTGACCATAGAGTTGAGGGTCCATTTCTGGGCTCTCGATTCTGTTCCACTGATCTATGTGTCTGTTTTTGTGCCAGTACCATACTGTCTTGATGATGACAGCTTTGTAATAGAGCTGGAAGTCTGGAATTGTGATGCCGCCAGGTTTGCTTTTCTTTTTCAACATTCCTCTAGCTATTCGGGGTCTTTTCTGGTTCCATACAGATTTTAGGATTATTTGTTCCATTTCTTTGAAAAAAGTGGATGGTATTTTGATAGGGATTGCACTGAACGTGTAGACTGCTCTAGGTAGCATTGACATCTTCACAGTATTTGTTCTTCCAATCCATGAGCATGGAACGTTTTTCCATTTCTTTGTGTCTTCCTCAATTTCTTTCATGAGTATTTTATAGTTTTCTGAGTACAGATCCTTTGCCTCTTTGGTTAGATTTATTCCTAGGTATCTTATGGTTTTGGATGCAATTGTAAATGGGACTGACTCCTTAATTTCTCTTTCTTCTGTCTTGTTGTTGGTGTATAGGAATGCCACTGATTTCTGTGCATTGATTTTATATCCTGCCACTTGACTGAATTCCTGGATGAGTTCTAGCAGTTTTGGGATGCAGTCTTTTGGGTTTTCCACAGAAAGCATCATATCATCTGCAGAGTGAGAGTTTGACTTCTTCTTTGCCAATTTGGATGCCTTTGATTTCTTTTTGTTGTCTGATTGCTGTGGCTACGACTTCTAATACTATGTTGAATAGCAGTGGTGATAGTGCACATCCCTGCTGCATTCCTGACCTTAGGGGGAAAGCTCTCAGTTTTTCCCCATTGAGAATGATATTCGCTGTGGGTTTTTCATAGATGGCTTTTATGATATTGAGGTATGTACCCTCTATCCCTCTACTCTGAAGAGTTTTGATCAAGAAAGGATGCTGTACTTTGTCAAATGCTTTTTCTGCATCTTTGAGAGGATCATATGGTTCTTGTTCTTTCTTTTATTAATGTATTGTATCACACTGATTGATTTTTGGATGTTGAACCAACCTTGCAGCCCAGGGATAAATCCCAGTTGGGTATGGTGAATAATCCTTTTAATGTACTGTTGGATCCTATTGGCTAGTATTTTGGTGAGAATTTTTGCATCCATGTTCATCAAGGATATTGGTCTGTAATTCTCCTTTTTGATGGGATCTTTGGTTTGGGGATCAAGGTAATGGTGGCCTCATAAAACGAGTTTGGAAGTTTTCCTTCCATTTCTATTTTTTTGGAACAGTTTCAGAAGACTAGGTATTAATTCTCCTTTAAATGTTTGGTAGAATTCCCCTGGGAAGCCATCTGGCCCTGGGCTTTTGTTTGTTTGGAGATTTTTGATGACTGCTTCAATTTCCTTAGTGGTTATAGGTCTGTTCAGGTTTTCTATTTCTTCCTGGTTCAATTTTGGTAGTTGACACATCTCTAGGAAAGCACCCATTTCTTCCAGGTTATCTAATTTGCTGGCATAGAGTTGCTCATAATATGTTCTTATAATTGTTTCTATTTCTTTGGTTTTGGTTATGATCTCTCCTCTTTCATTCATGATTTTATTTATTTGAGTCATTTCTCTTTTCTTTTTGATAAGTCTGGCCAGGGGTTTATCAATCTTGTTCATTCTTTCAAAGAACCAGCTCCTAGTTTCGTTGATCTGTTCTACTGTTCTTTTGGTTTCTATTTCATTGATTTCTGCTCTAATCTTTATTATTTCTCTTCTCCTGCTGGGTTTAGGCTTTATTTGCTGTTCTTTCTCCAGCTGCTTTAGGTGTAGGGTTACGTTGTGTATTTGAGACCTTTCTTGTTTCCTGAGAAAGGCTTGTATTGTTATATACTTTCCTCTCAGGACTGCAAAGATTTTGAACCGTTGTGTTTTCATTTTCATTGGTTTCCATGAATTTTTTTAATTCTTCTTTAATTTCCTGGTTCACTCATCCATTCTTTAGTAGGATGCTCTTTAGCCTCCATGTATTTGAGTTCTTTCCGACTTTCCTCTTGTGATTGAGTTCTAGTTTCAAAGCACTGTGGTCTGAAAATATGCAGGGAATAATCCCAATCTTTTCAGACTGGTTGAGACCTGATTTGTGACCTAGGATGTGATCTATTCTGGAGAATGTTCCATGGGCACTAGAGAAGAATGTGTATTCTGTTGCTTTGGGATGGAATGTTCTGAATATGTCTGGGAAGTCCATTTGGTCCAGTGTGTCATTTAAAGTCTTTATTTCCTTGTTGATCTTTTGCTTAGATGATCTGTCCATTTCAGTGAGGGGGGTGTTAAAGTCCCCCACTATTATTGTATTGTTGTCAATGTGTTTCTTTGCTTTTGTTATTAATTGCCTTATATAATTGGCTGCTCCCATGTTAGGGGCTTAGATATTTACAACTGTTAGATCTTCTTGTTGGATAGACCCTTTAAGTAGGATATAGTGTCCTTCCTCATCTCTTATTACAGTCTTTGGTTTAGAATCTAATTTGTCTGATAGAAGGATTGCCACCCCAGCTTTCTTTTGGTGTCCATTAGCATGGTAAATGGTTTTCCACCCCCTCACTTTCAATCTGGCGTGTCTTTGGGTCTAAAATGAGTCTCTTGCAGACAGCATATCGATGGGTCTTGTTTTTTTATCCAATCTGATAGCCTGTGTCTTTTGATTGGGCATTTAGCCCATTTACATTCAGGGTAACTATTGAAAGATATGAATTTAGTGCTATTGTATTGCCTTTAAGGTGACTGTTACTGTATATTGTCTGTGTTCCTTTTAGGCTCTCTCTTTGCTTAGAGGACCCCTTTCAGTATTTCTTGTAGGGCTGGTTTTGTGTTTGCAAATTCCTTTAGTTTTTGTTTGTCCTGGAAGGTTTTTATGTCTCCCTCTATTTTCAGTAACAGCCTAGCTGGATATAGTATTTAGTGCTCTGAATATATCATGCCAGTCCTTTCTGGCCTGCCAGGTCTCTGTGGATAGGTCTGTTGCCAATCTAAGGTTTCTACCATTGTAGGTTACAGACCTCTTGTCCTGAGGTGCTTTCAGGATTTTCTCTTTGTCTCTGAGAACTCATAAATTTTACTGTTAGATGTTGGGGTGTTGACCTATTTTTATTGAATTTGAAGGGGTTCTCTGTGCCTCCTGGATTTTGATGCCTGTTTCCCTCCCCAAATTACGGAAGTTCTCCACTATAATTTGCTCCAATATACCTTCTGCCCCTCTCTCTATTTCTTCTTCTTCTGGGATCCCAATCATTCTAATGTTGTTTTGTCTTATGGTATCACTTATCTCTCAAATTCTGCCCTCATGGTTCAGTAGTTGTTTATCTCTCTTTTTCTCAGCTTCTTTATTTTCCATCATTTGGTCTTCTATATCACTAATTATCTCTTCTGCCTCATTTATCCTAGCAGTTAGAGCCTCCATTTTTGATTGCACCTCATTAATAGCCTTTTTTATTTCATTTTGGTTAGATTTTAGTTTTTTTATTTCTCCAGAAAGGGTTTCTCTAATATCTTCCATGCTTTTTTCAAGCCCAGCTAGTATCTTTAAAATCGTCATTCTGAACTCTAATTCCAACATCTTACTACTGTCTGTATTGATTAGGTCTTTGGCAGTTGGTACTGCCTCTTTTTTTTTTGTTGAGGTGATTTTTTCTGTCTTGTCATTTTGTCCAGAGGAGAATAGGTGAATGAGAGAACAAAATGCTAACAGCGTAACAATGACCCCAGAGAAATATATACTGAACAAATCAGAAGAAACCTGAGTCTGGGGGAAAAGAAAGGGATGAAAGAAAAAATAAAAAAAGAAAAAGAAGAAGAAAAAGATTTAAAAAACAAAAGAAAACAATGAAAACAACATTATCAAATATAATCAGGCTGGTGCATAGATCAGTGCCACACACTAGATTTTGGGGGCATTTTGGTCTGTTAGAAAAAAGTGTCTCCCAAAATTTTAAAGAAAGAAAAACTGTTAATATGATGAAGGGATGGAATATGACTGTAAAGATGAAAATTATAAAAGATTTTATAAAAGGAATTGATAAGATAAGAAGTTGGTTGAAAAAAGAAAGAAGAGGATTTAAAAGAAAAAAGGGGGAGAGAATGTGATCAGGCAGGAGACTAGAACAAAGCTATACACTAGAGATTTAGGGTATATTTTGGTCTGTTAGAAGAAACTATATCCCAATATTTTAAAGAGAGAACAATTTATACATATATATACACCAAAAATAAGGTTAACTACTATGAAGGGATAGAATATGATTCTAAAAATGAAAAATAAAAAAGGTTTTAAAAAAGGGATTGATAAGAGTTGGTTGAAAATGGTACAAAGAAAAATTCAACAAAAAGAAAAAAAAGATAAAGAAAATTTAAAAAATTAACTTTGAAAGACTAAAGAATCATGGGAAAAAAGCCATGAATCCTACGTGCTGTATTCGCCTAGTGCTGGCGTTCTGCCGTTCTCATTGATCGGTAAATTTGGTCTTGGCTGGCTGTTCTTGCTGATCTTCTGGGGGAGGGGCCTGTTGCTGTGGTTCCCAAATGTCTTCACCGGAGGCAGAACTGCCCTGCCCTTGTAGGTCCGGACTAAGTAATCTGCTGGGGTTTGCTCTCGGGAGCTTTTGTTCCCTGCAAGCTCTCGGCACAGCTTTGGAGGACAAGAGTGAAAATGGCAGCCTCCCAATCTCCGCCCCAGAGGAGCCGAGAACTCCGGGCCCCGCTCCTCGGTGAGCCCCCAGAGAAAAGCAGTCAATCACTCCCGTCTCCCTGGTCTCCGGCTGCACTCCATGCTCACCCGGCCTGTGACCAAACATTTCTATCTCTGGCTCACAACCCCGTGTGGAGTCTCCAAACCCAGCAGATCCCTGCGGTGCACTCCCGCGCCGCTCCCCCCGGGGGAGGAAGGGGAGTCTCCCCGGATCTGCCACTTGTTGGGTCCCTGCTGGAGGAGCAGTGGCCCGACTGTGCCGCGGATCACGGTTTATGGCAACCCCAAACTGAGAGCCCACTCCTCAGCTCCTCTCTGCAGCCGGCTTCCCTGCTCTGATACCTGGGAGCTCTGCCGCACTCAGGCACCCCTGGTCTTTCTGTGACCCCAAGGGTCCTGAGACCACACTGTCCCAGCAAGGGTTCCACCCCCCCACTTAGCCACTGGAGCGACGTCCCTCAGTGGATCCGACTTCTAAAAGTTCCGATTTTGTGCTCCGGGGCTCTATCACTTGCCAGAAGCGGCCAGCGGAGGCCCCCTCCCCCGCCGTCTATCCTCCCAAATATCACCTCGGATTCACTTCTCCGCACGTCCTACCTTCCAGAAAGTGGTCACTTTTCTGTTCAGAGAGTTGCTGCTATTCTTTTCTTTGATCTCCTATTGAGTTTGTAGGTGTTCAGAATGGTTTGACCCCTATCTAGCTGAATTCCTAGGACCAGATGAAATTTAGGTCTCCTACTCCTCTGCCATCTTGTTCCTCCTCCAAAATATAAATATTTTTAAAAGGAGGTGTGGCAGATTCTACTTTCCAAAGACGGTCACAAGAGTAATTTGCATCCCGCATGCTCTTTGGCAGACAGAACTTGCCATACCCACATCAAGAAGTGGAGTCCATTTCTCCAACCCTGGAATCTAAGCATGCTCTGTAACTGCTTTGGCCAATAGAATATGGTAGAAATGATGCTATACCAGAAAAGAGAATCAATTGAAAACTCTCAGAACTAGTAAGAGACTTCCAAAATGTGGCTGGATATAAGATCACAATTACAAAAATTAGTATTTTTCTCACATAGCAAAATAAACATTTTAGAAAATACAATGAAAAAAAAGTAATCACAATACCCAGAAAAATACAAAACAAGTAGAAATAAATCATAAATGTCTAGTACTGTATCAGTCAGGGTCTTAGCAGGAAACAGATGGTATGTTCAAATTAGGATAACAGGAGGTGGGTTTAACAAAAAGACTTTTCACAAGAAGGGGCAGGGCACAGGGAAACCAGTAAGGATAGTGTAGCAGCAATTGCAAGCTATCACCACCCTATGTGGGTGGCATGGGAGGTACTAGTTACTAGAGTCCAAACTGAGAGGGTCCACCTTGAAAAGGTCAGGGAACTCAATGGAGACACCAGCCAGCTCAAGGCATCCCAACCTCACTCCCCTCCCTTCCTCTCCTCAGGGTTCCCCATTGGCCAAACCCAATTAGAGGCTGAGGGGTGAAGGCACCCATGATGTTACCCACCAGGTCAGGCTCCCTGGGACAGAACAGGGCAGAGAGTAAACCTATAGGGGAAAACAAAATACCTGGCACAAGAAACCTGTATGCTAAAAGCCACAAAACTTTAGTGAAGAACCCAAAAGAATTTAACACCACCACCGCCAAAACAGGAAGCCATGTTCCTAGAAAGTCTCAGTATTTTAGTTGTCGATTCAACCTAAATTGTTCTATAAAAACCACGAAGGTGCAAATAAGTTCCTAGTAAGTGTTATAAGGCTTATCTGAAAGAGGAAATGTCTTATTAAAAGCAAGAGAATTTATATATAAAAAAAAAAAGATAAGTGAGAAAAGACTCCCCTACCAGATATACCAGACATGATAATACAACAGATATTGACAAATGAATCCATGGAACAGAACAGGAGAATTTAAAAATAGACACAAGCACATGGAAATATAATCATGTAAAGGTGTCATTTTAAATCAGCAGGAAAAGAATGAACTGTTCAGCAATAAATATTTAGGAAGAACTGGTGGTGCATTAGGAAAAAAATAAAATTACTTGTCCAATTGACCATACACGTGCACACACACACACACACAATGCATGTAATTAAGTGCAAGGAAGACTGTAGGAAGGGATTGATGCCTAACTATTAATAGTAGTAATCCTTTGAGGATAGCATTAAGACTTTTTGGGGGGTCCTAATGGAAGGTTATTTGAATTTTTAAAATATGAATGTTTTCATGTATTCTCTGTCATATTTTAAACTGAAAAAGAAATGGGAAATTGAAAGTCAACCAAGTGGGATGCAAGCAGATGATGATTTATATCCTTCCGAAAAATTTATAGCCTTCAAAAAAAAGGGCATTCATATTAAATACGAAAAATGAAAGACGCATTGTGTGCTAACTCATGATATAAAAAGGCACAATCCAGGAAATCAATGTCTATTTTGCAATTTACCATTTCATCTCTGATAACTGCAATGCCAACTATTTGTTCTGCAACTTCAGCTACAAATGCCTTCATTGGTGTTCCATCCTGAAAAGATAAGCATGGATTTTAAGACCTTTAAAAATATAACTATCAAGGTTTCTCTAAAGAGTCAGTCGTGGACCTTAAGCATGGTCACCTAATGACAATAACAGAGCCAACATCCATCAGTACTTACCTTTGGACCATGTACTAAGTTAAATGTCTTCCCTGTGTTCACTGAATCCTCATTCCTACAAGGTAAACATTATCACTACCTCTATTTCACTTACAAGAAAATAAGGCTTGGGGGGCTGAGGAACATACCAAGACTTCCAGCTAGTAAGGGATGAATCTGTGGTTCAAACCACAGTCCCTTTGACTTGGAATCCGTTTTCTTTAGCTCTACATCAGTGGTTCTCAAAAATTATGATCTCAGGACCCTATTCCCTGAGGACTCCAAAGAGCATGGGGTATGTGTGTTAAAGCTATCTATCAGTAGTTTCTGTATTAGAAATTAAAACTGAGAAAAAGTTTAATTTGTTTATTCACTTTTGTTTAATTTACTAATTAAAACAAAATTTAAAATTTGACAAAAATATTTAGAGAGGAGAGTAGCATTGTTTTATATTTTTGCAAATCTCTTTAATGTCTGGCTTAATGGAAGGCAGCTGGATGCTCATATCTACTTCTGCATTCAATCTGTTGCAATATGTTATTTTGGTTGAAATAGATGAAAAAAAAATCTCTCTTCACAAAGATACAGAGTTGGAAAGCAGAGAAGTATTTAAACAATCTTTTCAGATAATTATGGATATTCTTCTCTGATGCTCCACCAAAACTCAACAAGTGGTACTGTTTTAAATATGAGCTGCAATGTGGAATCTGAAACCATATCAATAAACTGGTATACACTGTCACATTAAAACCCAACCGTCTATTCTGCTGTTTGAATGAATCTTTTACCTATGCGTGATTTTGTAACATCATGTTTTATCTAGAAAATATTGGTTCACCAAACTTACACATATTTCCCAAATGTTGACCTATGACAAAATATCAAAGCATCACATTTGATAATATCACCACCAGCCTCATCAGAACAATTTTTAAGTTTTTGGAAGCTGTCAAGCTCATGATGAGAGATACTGATTTTCCAAAATTCTGATTTTTTATTGAAAGCTTGGATTTTGTCAGAGGGAACAAATGCTGTCAGTTGTTTCCTTGGAGAGACAGCCTCACTTCATTCATTTTTAAGAAAACGTCTGGTCTCCAAGACTGAATAACCACATTTTGTTTGCCAGCTGTTCTTTCACGTAAAAATTGTGTTGCAGGAGAACGGTGGCTGGGTCAGCATGAAGATCAAACAATTGCAGAAATGCTTTCTCTTGAAACAAGCAACAACTTCAGTCTACAGCAGAAGAGCTAACGTTATGTGCATTTCTCATTTTGTCACAACAGAACATTGAAAATATAGGTACCTAAGGATTGAAGTTTAATAGAGTTAATAATTTTTACTGCTTCAAGTGAAACTGGCTTTTCCTTTTCTTTTTTTTAATTGAAATTTATAGGGAGATAGCTGCAGACTCACAAGCAATTTTAAGAAATAATACAGAGAAATTCCTTGTACATATTGCCCAGTATCCCATCATGATAACGTTCTGCAAAACTCTAATATATTATGACAAGCAGGGAATGCACATTGCTGTGATTGTATGTGTATCAAGTTCTACACAATTTTATACCCTGTGGAGGTTCCTGTACCCACCACCACAGTCAAGGGACTGAACGGTTCCAACACAAAGATCCCCTGGGTTGCCCTACAAGAACCATACCCATCTACTCCCTGTCCTCTTGTCCTTAACCCCTGGCAAGAAATAATCTCTTCTCCATTTCTAAAATTGTGTTATTTCAAAAATGTCAAATAGGTGGAATTATATAGTATGTACCCTTTAGGGTTCAGCTCCCTCCCATCCCCCAACTCAGCGCAATTCTCTGCAGATTCATCCAAGTTGGTGCATGCATCAACAATGCATTCCTTTGTATTGTTAAGTATTACTCTGTGGCATGGATGTGCCACAGTTCACCCGTTCACCTGTTGAAGGACATCTGGGCCAATTCTGACTGCTTATGAACAATCGTGTACAAGTCTTCATTTCTCTGGGATAAATGCCCAGGAGTGCAATTACTAGGTCATATGATTGTTTCATTGAGGTTTTTGAAGAAACAGCCAAAATGTCTTCCAGAGCAATGGTATCATTTTACATTCCCACTGGCAACATATAAATGATCCTATTTCCCTGCATTCTCCCTAGCATTTAGTGGTGCCTCTCTTTGTGTTTTAGCCAGTCTGTTGCTGTGCAATGCTATCTTCACTAGGCTCTCTTTTCCTTATTGTTACTATGAGTGAATGGCGATGAAGAAACCGATGAAATCTGGTGCCCACTGCCTTGATCCACACTGAGGCTCCCAAGGTTTGCCCACCACTGCATTTGCACCATCAGTGTGAATATAAATACAGTGGAAAAGGTAAATAGTTCCTTATTCTTATTATGCAAATAGTTTTCACTTCACAGAACCCCCCTGAAAACTGATGTCTCAGAGACCCCTATGACTCCCTAAACCCCACTTTGAGAACAGGGTGATACATCATACTGCATTGGCAGGTCAGGAGGGAAGGAGCAAAAAAATGAAAAAAAAAAAAACAACAAAAAAGATCAAGACAAACCAAAACAGAAAACATGTGCTAGAGTGAAGTTTTATTTTAATTTGATGCCTTGATAAATATTAAATATTTCACTGTGTTTAGGTGTCTGATGTCTCCCTCTTGATGACTTTAAAATTTAACTAAAGTGCTTATTGAAAAAAGCCAATAACTGGAAACTCCCCCAAATGACAGGAGAAAGAAGAAATAAGTTGTGGCATCTTCATGCAATGAAATACTTTACAGCACAATATGGGTGAATCTCATAAACACAGTGCTGAGCAAAAAAACCTGATACCAGAAAACATACTATGTGATCCCTTTAAATAAAGTTCAAAAACAGGCATAACCAATTTATGATCTTAGAAGTTGAGGTGGTATTAACCTGGGGAGAAAGTAACTGAATGGGAGCATGAAGGGGACTTCAGGCAGGCTGGGGTTAGTCTGTTTCCTGAAACAGGCGCTCATTAATTACATGGTATATTCAAATTGTGAAATCTATCTAGCTCTTTATTGGTTATAGTTCAATAAAACTTTTTTTCAAAATAAAATTTATCACAAAAGTAACTAAGCATTTCTCTAACTACATCCACTGTTCCATGTCTGGTTAAGTAAACTGTCATGGTCCTTAAGAAAGCAGCATTAACATTAGGACCACTGCTAGCTTGTCCTTTGCGAGGGCAAAAGTATAGTATAGTTACTATACTAGAAAGAGAACCTAACACTGCCATACAGGTGTTTGACAGCCCATCCATTACCTGAGAATGTAGGCAGCTCAACAAAAAAGTCTAGACAGAATCACCATCCAGTAGGGTCAAATGGGATCCCACTGTCCTAAGTCTGATATCCAGTGTTGCTCGGTGAGCACCAGGCACCCACAGATTCCTGAACTACCATTCCCTAACCTCAGTCAGATCTGCCTATTCTAAGTCCTGAGATCTATCCTATTCTGGGATACTTGTCTGGATCAAGTCCGCATTTTCCATGCCTGTGATAAGGATTTAGAATATCTAATCAGCACCCCACCTTGGGGCCACCAGTGAAGAGAACATCCTCACATCCTTAAACCCCAGTCTCCTTTGTTTTTCTTTTCTTGCTCCCATCTTCCAATCTCACCTCCTCCACTTCTCACTGTACAGTTCTCCAACTATCTCCAACTGAGATCCAAGGAAACTTTAAGGTTGATCCTACGTGGGTCATAATGGCCCATATCACAAGGAAAAGGAAACCAATCTGGTCATAGCAGGTACTTACATGGTCTCTGCGAGCCTCATTGTATTGCTTTAAATCCTCCAATATACTTTTATTCAGCATGAGAGTGCTAACAAGATTTTCAACACCAGGAGTATCCAACAAAGTGGCTAATCTTATTTTAATAGACCTGCATGTGGAGAGATACGGTTTTTTTAGGTGAAAGTACTAAAATATGTATTCCCCCCCAAAATGAAGACAAAATTATAAAATATCACATAAAATAAATATCCAGTATATATTTTATATAGATATGTTTATATATATGTTTACATATATATGTTTATATATGTTTAAATATATATAAAATATTAGGGTTTGGTTAATTATAAAAGTAACCCATTTCATTCTAGAAAACCTGTAAAACACATGCAAAATAGTGCAAAGAAGAAGGTAAAAATCACTGATATTTTCATTAACCAGAGACAATACAAAGTTACATTCCAAATGCATTTAATTTGAAATGTGCAGAAAGATGGGGCAGTCTAACATGGAGACATAGGAAGATCCTGAACTCATCTCCCACAGACACACAGCTACATATGGAGTAATGCCCTCTGAAAAAGACCTCAAAACTAGCTGAATGGTGCCTTCACAACAGGCAATAAAGGGCCACATCAAAATGGTAGGAGAGGCAGAGACACAGTCTTGCCAAAAACCTCACCCTGGCACAGTGACCCATGATCGGGAGAGATCTCATGAATATGGAGCTTCCCCTTGAGGAGTAAGGGGTTAGTGCCCCACATCAGATACCCCAATCCTTGGGACCTGCACCAAAGAGATGAGCTCCCTAAACACCTGTCTTTGCAAACCATTGGGGCTTATACCTGTAGAGACCTGAAGGGCTGAAGGGACATAAATAAAGATATTGCTCTTGAAGGAGTCACATGCAGACTCACTCACCCAGTGTAAAAGTAGCAGTCTGAAAAGTACCTACACTATATGTAAAGGAGATTCATTTGCTAATCTTAAAGCATCTGCTGGAGGGGGTAGGAGCCTGCTGGAACTCTCTCCGGGGACAGAGGCCCTGCAAGGTGTCATTTTTGTGTTCCCGTTTACTTTGCTAGTGCCAGAAGGCACACACAGTCCCTGCACTATTCCACTGCCCCACTAAAACCAGGAGACACATGTGGCCCTGCGCTCTCTTGCTGCCCACTAAAGCTGGCAGGCACACCCCAGCCCTGCACTTTCCTGCTGCCTTGCTAAAACTCTCAGGCATGCGCAGTCCACACAGGGGTCTCTCCTGGATCACCTGGCTCTGGTAGCCAGGGAGGCTTGTGTTCTTGGGTCCCATGGGACTGTAACAATCACAGAGACTGTTCTTGGCAGGATACCACCCCCAGGGCACTGCACAGACAGTGGACTGAAACACACCCCGGTTTTTCTGTGAAAAAGGCCTATGTACTCGTCCTGGAGCTCCAGCCTGAAGGGTAGGCCTCAGGTTCACCACACATCTAGCAGCTATGGAATATTCTCAGAGAAAGTAGGCCAGGGGATGCCAGCTTTGTGCTCTCACTCAGCCTTGCTACAACTTGCCAGTAACTCCCAGAAAAGAGCTTATACACTCATTTGAAGCCCTAAATTTTATAAATGTCACCCAAGAGACACCTCCAAACTACCTGGTCTGAAGGCCAGCAGGATTTATGACTGTAGTCCCACAGAACTGCATATATTTGCATACTTTGAAAGCTGCTGCTTGAGGGTCTGCTTGAGGGTCTGCTTGAGGGTCTGGCTTCCAATCAGCCTGGAAGTCAGCAATGAATGAATTCTCCCTTTGGAACACTGACAGGCTTGGCACACTCTCAACAACTGGGACATATCAAGAATAAATCAGGCTGCTTGGACAATCACAAAGGGTCAAGAGACAACCAAGAGCTAGGGCAAGGTTAAACAATAGGTTCCTCCCCTATACAAGGTCACTTCTTCAAGACTGGGAAAGGTAGCTGTTTTGCCTAAAACAGAAACAAACACAGACAGTCAAGCAAAATGAGTAAACAGGAATATGTTTCAAATGAAAGAACAAGAAAAAAACCTCAGAAAAACTCTTAATGAAATGAAGATAAGTAGCTTACCTGATTAAGAGTTCAAAGTAATGGTCATAAAGATGCTCACCAAACTTGGGAGAAGTATGAATGACCACAGTGAGAACTTCAACAGAGATAGGCAATAAAGGAAAGTACCAAACAGAAGTCACAGAGCTGAAGAATACAATAACTGAACTGAAAAATGTGCTAGAAGGGTTCACCAGCAGACTAGATGAAGCAGAAGAAAGAATCAGTGATGTAGAAAACAGGGCAGTGGAACTCACCCACACTGAGCAGTGAAGAGAAAAAGGAATGTAAAAAGTGAAGACGGCTTAAGGGACCCATGGGACAACATCCAACAGAATAACGCTCGCACTATAGGAGTCCCAGAAGAAACAAGAAAGAGAACGGGGCAAAAAACTTAGTTGAAGAAACAATAGCTGAGAGCCTTCCTAACCTGGGGAAGGAAACACATATCCAAATCCAGGAAGCCCAGGAAGTTCCAAATTAGATGCACTCAAAAAGATCTACACTAATACACATTATAATTAGAATGCCAAAAGTTAAAGATGAAGAGAGACTCTTTTTTTTATTTTTTTGTTATGTTAATCACCATACATTACATCATTAGTTTTTGATGTAAAGAGAGACTCTTAAAAGCAGCAGGAGCAAAACAACTTGTTATGTACAAGGGAACCACCCTAAGACGATCAGTAGATTTCTCAGCAGAATCTTTACAGGCCTGAAGGGAGTGACAGGACACATGGAAAGTGCTGAAAGGAACATACTTCCAACCAAGAAACCTCTGCCCACCAAGGCTATCATTCAGAATTGAGAGATGAGGAATTTCCCAGACAAGCAAAAGCTAAAGGAGTTCATCACCACTAAACTGGCCTTACAAGAAATATAAGAAAGCATACTAATTAGCAACAAGAAAACATATGAAAGTAAAAATCTCACTGGTAAAGGTAAACATATAGCCAAGGTAGTGGATTACTCACTTAATAAAGCTAGTATGAAGGTTAAAAACCAAAAGTAGTAAAAATAACTATAACTTCTATGATTAGTTAAGGGATACACAAAGTAAGATGTAACATGTGACATCAAAAACACAAAACATGGGGTGGAGGTAATAAAAATGTAGACCTTTAGAATGCATTCAAGCTAAGCTGCTATGAACTTAAGATAGAGTATTATATATATAGTATATATATGTGTGTATATATATATATATACTAGTGCCCCTTCTTTTCAGCTTAAAAGAGTCCCTTTACATCTTGCCTGTAAAAGAGACTCACTTCAGAAGTAAGGACATACACGGACTGAAAGTGAAGGGATGGAAAAAGATGTTCCATGCAAATAGAAATTAAAAAAAAAAAAGCTGGGGTTATATCAGGCAAAGCTCTAGCTATATCAGACTAAACAGGCTTTAAAACAAAGACTGTAATAAAAGACAAAGAAGTGCATTAAATAATGATAAAGAGGTCAATCTAACAAGAGGATATAACATTTATAAATATTTATGCACCTAACATAGAAGCACCTAAATGGGGGAAATTTATAGCAATACATTTATAGCAGGGGACTTTAATACCCCACTACATTAGTGGATCATCCAGACAGAAAATAAAAAAAGGAAACATCAGCGTTAAATGACTTGCTGGACCAGATAGACTTAATGTAAAGATATACAAAACATTCAATCCAAAAGCAGCAGAATACACATTCTTCTCAACTGCACATGGAACATTCTCCAGGACAGATCATATGTTAGGCTATAAAACAAATTTAAATAAATTTAAGAAGATTGAAATCATATCAAACATCTTTCCAACCACAATGGTATGAAACAAGAAAGTTATTACAAGAAGAGAACTGGAAAAATCACTAACACATGGAGATCAAACAACATGCTGCTGAACCACAAATGAATCAACAAATAAACCAAAGGACAAACCAAAAACTACCTTGAGACAAATGAAAATGGAAATACACCATACTGAAATCTATGGGATTCAGCAAAAGCAGTTCTAAGAGGAAGTTCATAGTGATAAAGGCCTAACTTAAGAAACAAGAAAAATCTCAAATAAACAATCTAATTTACACCTAAAGGAACTAGAAGAAGAAAAAATGAAGCCCAAAGTTAATTGAAGGAAATATCAGAAATAGCAGATATCTGAAAGATCAGAACAGAAATAAATGAAATGGAGACTAAAAAGACAATAGAAAATGTCAATGAAACTAAGAGATGGTTTTTTGAAGAGATAAAACTGGAAAAGCTTTAGCTAGACTCACCAGGAAAAAAGAGAGGGCTCAAATAAATAAAATCAGAAATGAAAGAGAAGTTACAACTGATACTGCAGAGATACAAAGAATCATAAGGGATTACTATGAATAATTACAGGCCAACAAACTGGACCCCCTAGAAGAAATGGATAAATTACTAGAAACATACACTCTT
The DNA here is from genome assembly GCF_009762305.2 of Zalophus californianus. Classification (NCBI taxonomy): domain Eukaryota; kingdom Metazoa; phylum Chordata; class Mammalia; order Carnivora; family Otariidae; genus Zalophus; species Zalophus californianus. The sequence continues at coordinate 94,807,758 of NC_045602.1, forward strand.
CCAAGACTGGATCCTGAAGAAATAGAAAATCTGAACAGACTGATTACTAGTAAGGAAATGGAATCAGTAATAAAAATTAAAAAAAAATCTCTCAACAAACAAAAGCCAAGGACCAGACAGCTTCACTGGTGAATTCTACCAAACATTCAGAGAAAATTTAATACCAATCCTCACAAAGCAAAGGAAATAATCAACAAAACTAAAAGGCAGCCTACAGAATGGGAGAAGATATTTGCAAATGACATATCTGATAAATGGTTAGTACCCAAAATCTATAAAGGACTTATCAAACTCAACACCCCCAAAACAAATAATCCAGTTAAGAAATGGGCAGAAGACATGAATAAACATTTTTCCAAAGAAGACAACTAGATGGCCAACAGACACATGAAAAGATGCTCAACATCACTCATCATCAGGGAACTACAAATCAAAACCACAATGGGATACCACCTCACACCTGTCAGAATGGCCAAAATTAACACAGGAAACAACAGATGTTGGCAAGGATGTGGAGGAAGAGGAATCCTGGTGGGAATGCAAATTGGTGCAGCCACTCTGGAAAACAGTATGGAGGTTCCTCAAAAAATTAAAAATAGAGCTACCCTATGATCCAGCAATTGTACTACTAGGTATTTACCCAAAGGATACAAAAATACTGATTCAACGGGCACATGCACCCTGATATTTATAGCAGCATTATCAACCATAATTATGGAAAGAGCCCAAATGTCCATCGACTGATGAATGGATAAAGAAGACATAATACACACACATACACACACACACACACACACACACACTCACATAATGGAATATTACTCAGTCATCAAAAAGAATGAAACCTTGCCATTTGCAATGATACGGATGGAGCTAGAGTGTATTATGCTAAGCAAAATAAGTCAGTCAGACAAAGACAAATACCATACGATTTCACTCATGTGGAATTTAAAAAACAAAACAGATTAACATAAGGGAAGGGGAAAAAAAAGAGAGGGAAACGAATCATGAGATTCTTATCTATAGAGTACAAACTGAGAGTTGATGGAGGGGAGGTGGAGAGGGTATGGGATAAATGGGTGACGGGTATTACGGAGGGCCCTTGTGTTGCACACTGAATGTTATATGTAAGTGATGAATCACTAAATTCTACTCCTGAAACTAACATTACAATATATGTTAACTAACTAGAATGTAAATAACAATTTGAAAAAAGAAAAAAAATTAAGACAATTAAAAAAAATACCAATCCTTAAACTTTTCCAAAAAACTGAAGAAAACCGTATACTTACAAACTCATTTTAGGAGGCCAGAATTACCCTGATACCAAAACTAGACAAAGACACCACAAAAAAAGAAAATTAAAGGCCAATATCCCTGATAAACATAGATGCAAAAATCCTCAATAAACTATTAGCAAACAGAATTTAACAATACATAAAGAGGATCATACACCATTATCAAGGGGGATTTATTCCAGAGATTCAAGAATGGTTCAATGTGCGGCACCTGAGTGGCTCAGTCATTAAGCGTCTGCCTTCAGCTCAGGTCCTGATCCCAGGGTCCTGGGATTGAGCCCTGCATCAGGCTCCCTGCTCCACGGGAAGCCTGCTTCTCCCTCTCCCACTCCCCCTGCTTGTGTTCCCTCTGTCGCTGTTTTTCTCTCTGTCAAATGAATAAATAAAATCTTTTAAAAAAAAGGAACGGTTCAATGTCCACAAATCAATCAATGTGATATACCACATTAACAAAATGAAGGATAAAAATCATACAATCAGTTCAATAGACGCAGAAAGAGCATATGACAAAATTCAACATCCATTCATGATAAAAACGTTCAACAAAGTGGGCAGAGGGAACGTGTCTCAACATAATAAAGGCTAGATATGACAAATCCACAGCTAAGATCATACTCAATGGTGAAACACTGTTCTCTAAGATCAGGAACAAGACAAGAATGCCTATACTCACCATTTTTATTAAATATAGTACTGGAAGTCCTAGCCAGAGCAATTAGGCAAGAAGAAGAAATAAAAGACATCCAAACCGGAAAGAAAGAAGTGAAACTGTCACTATTTGCTAATGACATGATTTTATATATGGAAAACCCAAAAGACTCCACCAAAAAACTGTTAGTACTAATAAATAAATTCTGTAAATTTGCATGATACAAAATCAATGCACAAAAATCTATTGCATTTCTACACACTAATAATGAACTATCAGAAAGAAAAATTAAGAAAATATCCCATTTACAATTGCATCAAAAGAATAAAATACCTAAAAATAAATTTAACCAAGGAGGTGAAAGACCTGCATGCTGAAAAGTATAATACATTGATGAAAGAAATTGAAGTCACAAATAAATGGGAAGATACTCCATGCTCATGGGTTGGAAGAATCAATATTGTTTAAATATCCGTATTACCCAAAGCAATCTACAGATTCAATGTAATCCCTATCACTATTCCAATGACATTTTCCTAGAAATAGAACAAATATTCCTAAAATTTGTATGGAACCACAAAAGAACCCTAAGTAGCCAAAGCAATCTTGAGAAAGAACAAAGCCAGAGGCATCATGCTCTCTGATTTCAAACTATATTACAAAGCTACAGTATTCATAAAAGTATAGTATTAGCATAAAACAAACAGATCAATAGAACAGAATAGTTAGCCCAGAAATAAACCCATGTTTACATGGTCACTTAATATATGACAAAGGAGGCAAGAATATACAATGGGTAAAGAATAATCTCTTTGGTAAATAGTATTGAGAAAACTGGATAGCCACATGCAAAAGGATGAAACTAGATCACTTACACCACACACAAAAATTAACACAAAATCCATTAAAGTCTTTAATATAAGACCTGAAACTATAAAACTCTTAGAAGAAAACATATGTGGTGAGCTCCTTGACCTTGGACTTGGCAATGATTTTTTGGAACTGAATTACAAAAGCAACGGCAGGGGCACCCGGGTCGCTCAGTCGTTAAGCGTCTGCCTTCGGCTCAGGTCATGGGTCCTGGGATAGAGCCCCACATCAGGCTCCCTGCTCCGCCGAAGCCTGCTTCTCCCTCTCTCACTCCCCCTGCTTGTATTCCCTCTCTCACTGTCTCTCTCTCTCTGTCAAATAAATAAATGAAAATCTTAAAAAAAAAAAAAGCAAAGGCAACAAGTGCAAAAATAAACAAGTGGGATTACATCAAATTAAAAAGTTTCTGCAGAGCAAAGGAAACCACCAACTACTGAAAGGAGAAAATATTTGCAAATCATATATCTGATAAGGGGTTTATATTTAAAATGTATAAAGAACTCATGCAACACAATAGCAAAAAAAATCTGATTTAAAAATGGGCAGATTATCTGAATAGACATTCTTCTCAAAGAAGATAGGCAGGTGACCACTAGACACAGCAAGTCAAAACCACAGTGAGATGTCACCTCACACTTGTAATAAGGGCTATTATAAAAATTAAAGGGTGGTGCCTGGGTGGGTCAGTTGGTTAAGCAGCAGCCTTAATCAAGTCATGACCTCAGGGTCCTAGGATCGAGCCCTGTGTTGGGCTTTCTGCTGAGCGTGGAGTCTGCTTCTCCACCCTCCCTCTGCCCCTCCCCCTGCTTGTGCTCTCGCTCTCAAATAAACAAATTTTAAAAACCTTTAAAAAAAAGAAGTAAGTGTTGGCAAGGTTGTAGAGAAAAGGGATCCCTCATGCACTGTTGGTGGGAATGTAAATTGATGCAGGGGTATGGAAAACAGTGTGGAGTTTCCTCAAAAAATTAAAAATAGAACTACATAGAATCCAGCAACTCCATTTCTGGGTATTTATCCAAAGAAAACGAAAACATAAATTCAAAAAGATACATGCACCCCTATGTTCATTGGAGCATTATTTACAATAGTCAAGATATGGAAACAAGTATCCATTAATGGATGGATGGATGAAGAAGATGTGGTATATATATGATGGAATATTACTTGGCCATAAAAAAGAATGTAATCTTGCCACTTGCAACAACATGGATGGATCTTTAGGGTATTACGCTAAGGGAAATAAGGCAGACAGAGAAAGACAGATATTGTATGATTTCACTTATATGTGGAATCTAAAAACCAAAACAAAGAAACAAAACAAAACTCACAGATACAGAGAACTGAATAATGGCTGCCAGAGAGGAGGGGGTTAGGAATTGGTAAAATGGTGAAGGGTGTCAAGAGGTATAAAGTTCCAGTTACAAAATAACAAAGTCATGGGCATGTAATGTACAGCATTATGAATATAGTCAGCAACATTGTAGTGCATATTTAAAAGCGGCCCAGAGAGTAAATCTTAAACATTCTCATCACAAGAAAAAAAAAATGTAATTCTGCATGGTGATGGATGGTAACTAGACTTACTGTGGTGATCATTTCACAGTGCATGCAAATGCTGAATCATTATGTGGTACACTTGAAACTAAGATAATGTTACATCAATCATACCTCAATAAAAAAAGATGCTAGATATAAAAATTATAAGTAAATTGTTCAGCATCATGCTTTATTTCATATTTACTTCATACATAAAGCCAAACTCTTCCCCAAATGTTTAAAGTATGTTAAGAAGTTAAGAAATTATGGGTCACCTGGGTGGCTCATTCGGTTAAGAGTCTGCCTTCGGCTCAGGTCATGATCCCAGGATCCTGGGATTGAGACCCGCATAGGGCTCCCTGCTCAGCGGGACATCTGCTTCTCCCTCTCCCTCTGCCTGTCACTCCCCCTGCTTGTGTGCTCTCTTTCTCTCTCTGTCACATAAAATAAAATCTTAAAAAAAAAAAGAAGTTAAGAAATTACATTGAAGCTGGCTTGCTTCATGAGTCTTAAAATTCTTAATAATTTAATCTTTGATTTTGTATTTTTACCTGCAGTCAAATAAGACAATAGAGCATGTCCATGGGTTTGGAGCCACAGCTCATGCATGGTACCCACCTCCCAACATAGCTCCATGGGTTCTCTCCCACCTCTTTCCTGACACTGGTACCTTGGGCCCCACGGGACCTCCCCATTCCTTCCCCATGATTGCTCTGGCCCTCTGCCAGAGGTGACAACTGGGTTGCATCAGTCGGGGGAGGACCATGTTCAGCCATTATGTTCTACCTTCATGAGGTCCTGGACACAGGCATGGAAAAGGTCAAGGACCACATACATGCCCCATGGAGTCTCTAGTCAGAACAAACTAGTGGCCATCCCCACCCAGGGCAGGCAGTGCCATGGGGTGTTCAGCTGGCAGCTCTGTGTGGATCTCTTGCCTACTCCCAACTCCAGTATTTAGTGCAGAGGTTGCAAGCCATTGGAGAATGCCTATTTGCCTCAGATTGGAGTGGTAAACCCATGGGAAGATGACTTCGTCATTTTACACTGGAGTCCCACATTGCCTATTATGTAGATGGCCTTACACTGAACACTCCCAGTCATTAGGGTGTTATTACTAAATAGGAGAGTGCTGTTCCTCCTACCATTAATGAAGTGAAATATTCTAACCAACTTAGTCTTCAATTATACTGAATATCTTATGCTTAAATTTTAATGCATGCTTCCATACTATGAACAAAGTAGCATATTTGCAAAGAACAATCTACATCTATAATTAACTGGTATAAAGATGATCAATTAATATCACCTTAATAATATAAGTGTTATGAGCAATTTTAAGTGAAGGGTAAGAACTCTGTTCTGATATGGCCACCTTATGCCAAGATCTAATTCAGAAGGATTAAAGATCTAAATGCAAAAACAAGACCACTAGGAAAATATCCAAGGAAATTAAGAACATACAATCCACACAAAATCTTGTACTTGAATGTTCATAGCAGGATTAATCACAATAGCCCCAAAGGTGGAAAGAACCCAAATGTCTATCAACTTCTGAATGGATAAACAAAATGTGATCTATATACAATGGAAGTATAATCCAGCCACAGAAAGAAATGAAGTTCAGACACAGGCCACAACATGGAGGAACCTTGAAAATGTTATGCTAAGTGAAAGAAGCCACATCTCAAAGGTCATATATTGTATAATTCCATTTATATGAGATGTCCAGAATAGGCACATTTATAGAGATAGATTTGCTACATGGTCCAATATGGGAGCCACAAACCACACGTGGCTACTGAGCAATTAACAGGTGGCATCTCTGAATTGAGATGTGCTGTATGTGTAACATACCCACTGAATTCTGAAGACTTGGTACAAAAAAAGAATGTAAAGTATCTTACTGATACTTTTTATAGCGATAATGTGCTGAAACAATAATATTTTGGATATTAGGGGTTAAATAATAAATATTACAGTTAATTGCACCCACTTTTTAATGTTTTAATTAATAGAACTATCAGAACGTTTAAAATTACATATGTGGCTCACCCCGTATTTCTTTTGCACAAGGCTGCTTTCTGTTGCCTAGTGTTTGCCTCTGAGAGCAATTTTTCCATTGTTCCTTGCTTAACTTAGAAAGCCAAATGTAGGTTTATTCCACAGGTGAGTTTTTCACCCGGGGCTTTGAGGCAAATGGCCAGTGTGGATATGATTGCTTACATATCAGATGCTAGGGATGGCAGCTTGTTTGTTTTGCCTTTACAAGACAGAAAATACAAATGTGGCAATAGTTACATGGCTTCATTTCTTTTATACTGCAATTGACAGGAGCATCCAGAAAAAGTAAAAAATGAATGGATTCTCAATTAAAATGTATTCCTTAAAAATCAATTATTAAAGTGCCTTTATTGAGAATGGTTCATTCAGTTATCAGAACTACTGATTAAACAGCTGCTGAATGCCTGGTGTGTTCTGGGTGTTGGAGATCCATCAGGGAACAAGACAGGCCACAATTCCTGCCTTTATGGAGCTGATCTTCTGTTGGTTCCAAAACCATCTTCCAAGAAATAATTTTGGAATTCTTTAAAGTTTTAAATGATATATATGAGGTTAGAAATGGACCAGGAGTTGTGGAGAACTCAGCCTATGTTTCAGTTACAGAAAACCCTTTGAAAAATAAAACAACTTCAAAACAAAGTTGTAAGGATGCTTAGTATTTTATTCTCAATATGCATGATCCTTAACTAAAATGAAATTATCTTAAAATATATATGGATGTCCTACACACACACACGCACACACCAAAAGGGGATTGTATTATTGTTGAATTAGGGAGCAGCTATCTTTATTTCTTGCCATATTTTCAGATAAATCTAAAGATTAAGAAAATTTGGGGCACCTGGGTGGCTCAGTTGGTTAAGCGATTGCCTTCAGCTTGGGTCATGATCCCAGGGTCCTCGGATGGAGCCCCACATTAGGCTCCCTGCTCCACAGGAAGCCTGCTTCTCCCTCTCCCTCTGCCCCTGCTTGTGTTCCCTCTCTTGCTGTCTCTCTCTCTCTTTCTCTCTGTCAAATAAATAAATAAATAAATAAATAAATAAATAAATAAATAAATAAATAAATAAATAAATAAAAATCTTAAAAAAAAAAAGAAAAAAGAAAATGAATTTTCTTTTTTGATACCAAGAACTTCTGTGGAATGAGCCTTTAATGGGCTAAAAAATATCCAAAAAGACAAAGTCTAAGTTTATGTTTACATGTCAGAATTAGGACCGGTGGGACTGCACAAGATGGTGGGTCCACCGGCGGTATCTAAATGTGGGCCTACTTTCACCTCTTCACAAGTCTCAAACAAGGAGTTTCTGATCTTCATTTTTTCATTATCACCTTTATGCTAGGCCCCTTGCTTCTGTCTCATGGTGTACAACCAGGTTGAGAACTCCTACCTCCCTACACCTGTTCTGCGTGTTGTCTTGCCTAACCTTCCTGGAAGTGAACTTATATTCAATAACCAGGATAGCTTATTCTTTTGCCAACGTTCAGGCCTGGTTTTAAAGCCACCTTGAATCAGAGAGACAGATCAGCTGGGGTTCTCCTTATCCAGTGACATGGCTTCCTCCGTCCAGTCTCCCGAGGGAGTCCTGCATGGGGCTATCTTGTTTCTTAACCCTTCCCCATAGGTCTTCAAGCTCCCAAGCTACCTCTCTCTTACACTTTCTCTCTCTGATGTACCTGAATGCCCAAACCCATGATTCCCTGGGAAATGTCACCTCTCCATGAAGAAATGGTGAAGTCCCTGCCCACTGGTTCCTTCTTGGGTCTTGAAAGTTTGGCAGCCCCAGGCCTGCTTCCCAGTGAGTTTTTCTTCTTGTCCCATTTTTGGCAGACTCTGATCTCAAAGATCAGAATTTATAGTACTTAATTAGACTGTACATGTAACAAAATAGAAAATCATATATAAAAGTAGAAGGAAAAAGATTTAACAGTTAATTTTTCAACCTCAAATTGAATGAATGGTTTTAGACACCTACAAGAGTATTTGTGCATGGAAGGAGCCTTGCAGAATATAGGGCAACTTTATGATGCCAGTAAATAAAATCAAAATGATAGAAAGAAGAAAAAGTAAACTGAATCTTTCTGAAATCCAAAGGAGTAATCTATGTAACAGAAACATAAAACAACTTGACAGTCATCAGTATTTCAGTTTAAACCAACCAATCAACAAAACAAAACAATAACCACAAAATAAAGTTTTCTGTTAGGTACTATTCAAGGAAGCTGATTAAAAGCACCAGGACTGATATCACTAAAACACTCTTTATGATACATGGGCCTGAAATAGGTGTAATAGTGACATGCTAGAAGAAATGACAACTAGGCATGACAGAATCACCCGTAGAGAAGCAAATAAAAGAAAAATGCTGAGGTGATGAATCATTTAAAAGCCAATCACCTAGAGGCATTTTCATTTATGAGCAAAGTTGACAATTAGTGGTATGATTTATTTTAGCAGTAAATACTTATTTGTAGAAAATAATTTCTAGTACAATAAATAAGTTTGAAACATATTCCCCCAAATTAAAAATGGCAAATTTCAGAAAAACATGGTTTGGAAGGGCAGGAAGATGGAATGAGTGGCAAGTTCATCCAAATGTGTCCACTACTCATGAATAAACAAGAGGAACAAAAAGCCTGTATGAAGGCTAAGAATGGGTAAGCACGAGCAAAAGGAGAAAATCATTTATACCATATTCTAACCTCATATTACATTTGGAAACCTCCTAGAAATCACTATATCAAGTAAGAAGTGTTAAAAAGCATTTAGTATATATACATTTAAAGGAAAGTTAACATAAATATTATGTTCTCTTTTCAAAGTCAAAGTGAAATGACAGGGAACCTTGGCATGGAATTCGTTGACAGAAGAGGTAAGCACCACTAACAATTGAATGAATGATTTGTTCCAGGGCTCACCAGCATGGCCAGAGGGCAGATGACAGACACAAATATAATTTCCCAAGGGAAGAAGAACGAGATTGAGTGGGAGACCAGAACATGAGGTCATGAAATTTAAAGTAACCAAACTTCAGAGCAAGAACAATCCATCCCAAATGTCAAGAGAAGTGAAGCAAAAAATGGAAGAACACGACATCCTCTAAAACCATGGTATAAAAAGAGTAGGTGTCGAGAACCTGTGCCCACGTGGCTCCCCCTCACCTCATTCCCCAAGAGGCCTTACCTCCACACCCCAGAGCCCAGCGAGTCTTCTTTCCCTCATCTGCGTTATTCTGCACATTCACTCTCATCACTTAGACACTGTGTATTTTCTCTCTTCCCTTTACATATGTCTTTCTCCTCTAACTAGAATGCAGGCCCCATGAGGGCGAAGATTTTTGTCTGAGTCCTTTCTGCTTGCCCGGCACCTGGAATGGGGGCTGGCACCCACCGCACAGTCCACAAGAGGTACTGGATGAATGAAGGAGGCGTGCTGGGGCCTCCGGGAAAGCAAGCACTTGCCTGCCGATAGCTTCTTCCCTCTCTGCAGCGTGCTGGGTTGTGGGCCCAGAACTGCAGCAGCCATTCTGCCAATGGGATGGAAGCCAGCTTTGGGCTGGAGCTGACACCAGGAAAAGCAGAGTGGGAAAGGGGAAGAAACCCAAACCCCAGAGATTCAAACCCTAAAGCCCGGCCTGTCTGCAGCCTCCCAATTACCTGAGCCGATAAATGCCCTATGGCTGAAGCCATTTTGAGTTGGGTTTTCTTTCATTTCCAGCTGAAAGCATTCCCACTGATCATCTACGTTTTGAAATCTGAAAAGATGCTTTTAGGAAAACTCAGGTTAAGGGGAGGGTGTGTATGAAAAGATAAGAATTAGAAAGAGAGAAGAGAAATGAATATTACTTGGTGTAAGTAGACAAAAATCCCTAAGACTGTCATAGTTCACGTATTCTTATAAGACCTAGCCCAAGGGTCTATTTACGCAATACAAAAAGGCCTCCAAACCTCAACAGAACCAGAAATTACCAGGTAACAAAAGGTTTAAAGTTGATGTGGCTTACATGGTTCTAGAAAATCTCAGTCTTGAGAGGCGATAGAATCACTATCCTTTCCTACAAATGATATACAGGGATCCTCCAACTTCATTTTTGCTAACAGAAAGAAATCTGAAGATCTTCACTTTTTTACAAAGAAAGCCATTATCAGACTAATGTTGGTCTTTCAGGAAAGTGAAGTGGAGGTAATGGGAACTTCCAGAAAGCAGGGGATACTCTCCGTTTCCCAGATGCAGTTTTGGTGTATGAGATGTTTCATAGGAACGATTTACTTTTGGATCGTGGGGGAAGCTGTGCTCATAGAAAACAGAAGCGCCTCCAGCACTTCTCAAACTTTAATGTGCATAAAAATCAGGTGGCGGGCTTGTTAACAACACAGAGTCCCAGGCAAACCCAGTCAGGAGGCCTGGGTCAGGCCTGAGATTCTGCATTTGAGCAAGTTCTTGAGGGCTGCTGCGGCTGACCCGTGGACCATGCCTGGAATAGAATCGAACAGCATATGAAATACCAAGTTCTCCTGGAGTAAATGCAGGTAAACTTGAGAGGGAAGCCACGTGCCGTGGGGGAGGAGGTGGGGGAAGATGCTAGATGCCATGTCCGTGCCAGCCTTGTGGACACGTATGGTCTTCCTTGACAAGAGGGACAAACACACCCTTGTAAGTCCTTATTTACTAAAAGCCCAGTGTGCTTGTCACAGGTAAGAGGGACGTGTTTCTGCCCTCCTGGCTGAGATGCAGGTGTCAGTGTGCGGGAACGATTATGAAAACATCCTGGAACCTTGAGAGAATACTCTGGGGACACAGGGGCAGAAAAGGGAGGCCCTGTCAAGGCACTGCCGCCTCAGGAAAACTGACGCCAGGGGTCAATGAGAGGTGACCGCTGGACTTCTGGGAGGTCACTCCCACACTCACATCTCTGAACTTCATTTTGGAAGATATGAAATTCCTCCGAACTCCTTCTTTAACACCAATAATGTTTTAAAAATCCAAATATCTCTGGGATGGAAGAGTGTGAGTTCGTCTTTCCTTCACATTTTTGTAGAAACACCTTCAGGTCAGCTGGCCTCCTTCTCAGACAGCCAAACTCAGCTGCCTGAAAAAAACAGGTTTTTTGTTTGTTTGTTTGTTTTTTAAGATTTTATTTATTTATTTGAGAGAGAGCGCGCACAAGCAGGGGGAGCGGCAGAGGGAGAAGCAGGCTCCCCGCTGAGCAGGGAGCCCAACGCAGGGCTCCATCCCAGGACCCTGGGATCATGACCTGAGCTGAAGGCAGACGCTTAACCTACTGAGCCACCCAGATGTCCCTACAGGGTTTTTTTTAATGCACTCTCCTGTTGAAGGACATCCTGCTTGCTTTCAGGTTTTGTGTTTTTAAAGTAAGCTCTAGGCCCAGCATAGGACTTGAACTCACAACCCTAAGATCAAGAATCACATGCTCTACTGACTAAGTCAGCCACTTGCCCCAAGTATAGGGTTTTTTAAAAAGAGCAGAGGGATGGGGACGCCTGGGTGGCTAAGTCAGTTAAGCATCCAACTCTTAAAGTATTTTATCTTTATTTTTTTTTAAAGATTTTATTTATTTATTTGAGAGAGAGAGAGAGAAATAGCATGAGAGGGGAGAAGGTCAGAGGGAGAAGCAGGCTCCCCGCTGAGCTGGGAGCCTGATGTGGGACTCGATCCCAGGACTCCGGGATCATGACCTGAGCCGAAGGCAGACACTTAACCAACTGAGCCACCCAGGCACCCCAAGCATCCAACTCTTGATTTCAGCTGATTTCGACCTGATTTCAGCAGGTCAGGATCTCAGGGTCATGGGATGGAGCCCTGCATCAGGCTCTGCACTCAGCATGGAGTCTGCTTAAGATTCTCTCTCTCCCTTTGCCCCTCCCTGCCCCACCCATTTGCCTGCCCGCACATGCCCGCATGTGCCTGCACGTGTGTGCACACGCTCTCTCTTTCTCTCTGTCTCTCTCTAAAAATAAATAAATAAATAAATAACAATAACAATTAAAAAAATTTAAAAAGCAGAGGGAAGAAGGCAGTTCTTGAGGTCATATTCCCTGTAGAAGCTGAGTGGTCCTGACAGGCAAAACTACCACGTCTAACATTAAATGTGTGATTTCTCTAAAAAGCTCTTTGTGCTTATAATTTAGTTAAAATAAAGAATTAAAGAAAGACCTAAATAGCTAAAATCATAACACAAGAAACAACAGGTGTTGGCAAGGATATGGAGAAAGGGAAACTGTCTTATGCTATTGGTGCTAATGAAAACCGGTGTAGCTACTGTGGAAAACAGTATGGATATTCCTCAAAAAATTAAAAATAAACCTACCCTACAACCCAGTAATTGCACTACTGGGCATTTACCCAAAGAATACAAAAACACTAATTCAAAGGGATACACACACCCCGATGTTTATACTAGTATTATTTACAATCGCCAAACTTGGAAGAAACTCAAGTGTCCATCAATTAATGAATGGATCAACAAGATGTGGTATGCAATAGAATATTACTCAGCCATAAAAAAGAATGAAATCTTGCCATTTGCAACAACATGGATGGAGCTAGAGAGTATAACTGTAAGCAAAACAAGTCAGTAAGAGAAAGACAAATACCATATGATTTCACTCATGTGGAATTTAAGAAACAAATGAGGAAAGGAAAAAAAGAGAGAGAGAGAAACAAACAAGCTGATGGTTACCAGAAGGGAGGTGGGGGAGGGGGGAATGGTTGATGGGGATTAAGGAGTGCACTTGTGATGAGCACCGGGTGATGTATGACATGTTGAATCACTATATTGTACAGTGAAACTAATATGATGCTATATGTTAACTATTTGGAATTATAGTTAAAATAAAAAAATAAAAATAAACGATCTAAGCTTTCTCTAGAAAACAGTGGCCTGCTGCCATGTCCACAAAAGGGACATGGTGGTGGTGACACACATGGGGGTTTTGAGGGATTTCTTCCCCCCACAAGCAGGAGCAGGTTCTTACACAGACAGGGGTATGGGAACCAGAAGAACAGCAGAAAGGAGCTACATGCGTGGACAAGCTGAGAAGAGGTGCAGAGTGGTAGCTGGTTGGCCACAAAACTCCCAGAGGAACAGAGGAACGTTCTTGATGAGGGCTCAGATGGAAACAGTGACAAAAGATCATGTTCTTCTAAGGGTGCAAAAACTACCTTGGCATGTGAGACTTTAATTTTCCAGAAAGGAAACCGGGTGTACATGATTTGCCCCAACTTTATACGTGAGTGATAAAAAAAAATGAAGCTGAGGGATGCCTGGGTGGCTCAGTCAGTTAAGCGCCTGCCTTCAGCTCAGGTCACGATCCCAGAGACCTGGGATTGAGTCCTGTATCGGGCTCTCTGCTCAGCAGGAGCCTGCTTCTCCCTCTGTCTGCCACTCCCCCTGCTTGTGCTCTCCTCTCTCTCTCTCTCTGACAAATAAATAAAATTTTTAAAAAAATGAAGCTGACACTGCAAATGGGAACAAAGTATAAGGAGAAACAAGGGCCTTGTTGCTGCAACCAGGACTAATTTCCAGACAAGTGTTGAAAATCTCATTATTTAAAAAAAAAATAAATTTAATTTTTAATAAAAGCAAAATAAGTCATAGTAAACAGAGAGAGAAAAGAATAGGAATTAAGTAATGAAGCCACTAAGAACAAGGCCACTACTACAGCCAGACCCATGACCCATTCCTGATCCCAAGTCATCTGGTTGCTCTCGATTTCCAGTGTGCATTTATTCACAAAGAGAATCCCAGGTCATAAGAAAATGTCACCAACACACTCTACTTAATAATGCAGACAGTGTAAAGTACATTTTAATAAAAGTTCTACTTGAGTCATAATAAAAATTTTAAATATCAGTATATACAAAGATAACCAGATTTTCTATCACAGACGTAATGCATACCCATGATTTTGTAAAAATCAAACCAAAATGAACATCCCAATTTAAAAATGCATAAAAATTCTGAACAGATATGTTACCAAAGTAGACATACAAATGGCAAACAGCATATGAAAAGATGCTCAATACCATACATCATTATGGAATTACAAATCAAATCAGCAAGATAACACTACACACCTATTAGAATGGCAGAAATTCAAGACACTGACAGTACCAATGCTGGTGGGGATGTGGAGCAACAGGAACTCTCATTCATTGCTGGTGGGATTGCAGAATGGTACAGCCACTTTGGAAGACAGTTTGGAGGTTTATATAAAACTAAACACTCTTGGGTACCTGGGTGGCTCAGTTAGTTAAATGTCTGCCTTTGGCCCAGGTCATGATCCCAGGGTCCTGGGATCGAGTCCCGCATCGGGCTCCCTGCTCAGTGGGGAGCCTGCTTCTTCCTCTCCCTCTCCCTCTCCCTCTGTGTGTGCTCTCTCTCTCTCTCTCTCTCAAATAAATAAATAAAATCTTTAAAAAAGAAAAAAACAAGACAAAAAACTAAACACTCCTATCATATGACCCAAACTTGTGCTCCTTGGTATATACTCAAATGAGCTGAAAACTTACACCCACACAAAAACCTGCACACAAATGTTTATAGAAGCTTTATTCATAATTGCCCTTAAAAGTAACCAAGATGTTTTTCAATGAGCGGACAGATAAATAAATTATGCTATACCCAGACAATGGAATATTACTCAGCGCCAAAAAGAAATGAACTATCAAGCCATAGAGGAACTTTAAAATGTATACTACTAAGTGAAAAAGGTCAATCTGTAAAGGCTACATACTGTATGATTCCAACTATAGAACATTCTAGAAAAGGCAAAACTGGAGACAAAACTTTAAAAAAGATCAGTGGTTACCAGGGGTTGTGGGGAAGGAGAGAGGGATGAAAGAGGTAGAGCACAGAGGATTTTTAGAATCTACTCTGTAGGATACTAAAATAGTGGATCCATGTCTTTATACATTTGTCAAAACCCACAGAATTCACAACAGAAAGACTAAACCCCCGATGAGTTGATATAGGTTCATCAATGGTAACAAATGGCATAACTCTGCTGTGGGATGTAAACTGAGGGAGAGTCTATGGGTGGGAGGGGGGGCAGAGGTATGTAGGAACCCCTGTACTTTCTGCTCAGTGTTGCTATAAACCTAAAACTGCTCCAAAAAAGTTTATCAATGAAACAAAATCAAACAGCACTGATAAACACAAAGCTAAAATAAGTTGCCAGCTATACCCCACCTTCTCCTCAGGTTAATGAAGTCCTGTGTACCCAAAGTTAATAAAGTTAATAAAGTCCTGTGTACCTTTCTAGATCTTCTATATTTATGCAACATAAAAACTAGATGTGATGGGTCTACAGTATCATTTCCCCCCTTCTTCTTTTTAATAACAGAACCAACTCTGGGCACACACCAACCTATCAGTGACATGCCCCCAGCCATGCAACCAACTTCCTGACCACAGACTATGCACAGAAGTGATGTAAATTCCATAAAAGGGAAGTGCTTCTTCATTTCTCTTCCTACCCTTCTCCATGGGCTGAAATGTGGTCATGTTCTGAGCCAGCTCGAAGCATGAGAAGGAGACAAGCCCACTCTGGCCGTGGTCTAGAAATTTTGTGTGCCATGGACCCCTCTGGCAGTCTGGTGATGCTAGGGCCCCTGCTCAGACTAATGTTTTTAAATGTGTAAAATAAAAGACAATGAATTATATTGAAATAGAGTTACCAAAATGTTTAAAAATGGGTGTTTTAGTAATATCTATGCCTCCTAATTAATGCATTAGGTAACAAGTTCTGGTTAGAATAAATTTAGGGAAATTTCAAAGTAGGATGAGCATACATATTTTGAGACATCTGGAACAACTGTAACATATGAAAATATCCATGATTTCTACTGGTTACAAAGTCGTGGCTTCGGGAACACTTCTGAGGCATGTTGCCTCCATTCACAATGGAAGCACACACTAAATTTCAATTAGAGCTTAGTAAAATAAAGATGGAGTTTTTCTTTCCATGCAAATTCACAGACCCCTGACTCATTATGCAGATGTTAGGTAAACACCCTTACTCTACCAGATGAGGAAGCAGTAAGAGAAGGAATCTTGGTCCCTGCACAACTTCATGGGGAAAATGCTGCTCTTCTGCTCACGTTGGCACTACTGTGTGATAGAGGTGGAATTTCTATCTGACTCAAGCCACTGTGTTTTGGGGTCTTTCTGTTGCAGTGGCTTCACCTGAAAACACAGTAAAGAGAAGCAATATGTGAAGTGGTGATGTGTTGACTCTGGAAGGTAACTGCCTTAGTTCTTTTTTTTTTTTTTTTTTTTTTTTAAGAGAGAGAGACATAGAGCCTATGAGAGCAGGGTGGAGAGGGGCAAAGGGAGAAGGAGAGGAAGAATCTCAAGCCGACTCTGCACTGAGCACGGAGCCCCATGCGGGGCTCGATCCCAGGACCCTGAGATCATGACTTGGGCCGAAATTAAGAGCTGGACACTTAACTGACTGAGCCACCCAGGTGCCCCAACTGCCTTAGTTCTAATACGAGCTCTGCCACACCCTGCTGAGTCACTTTGAACTAATTACCTAACCTCTCTGAGTCTGTTTCTTTACCTGTAAGATGGGGATAATTATAATGGTACCTAGCTAATAAGGTCACTGCACATACTGATACAGGGAAAGTGATTAAGAAAGTGACCAAAATGCTATAAACCTTCCATACATGTAAGCTATCAGTGCTATTGCTATTACTGTTTGACTACTTGCTTTTCTCACCACCCTGGATATCATTCCATAGATCTGTTTCTAGTTTTTCAAAATCTGTATAGTAATGTGCTGAATGAATATGCCAAAATACATTTAGCCAGCCCCCAAACATAAAGTGATCATTTAGGATGTTTCTCAAAGTTTCACTTAAAACGCTAATGTATCAATTATAGAGAAAGCTCTCTGAAACTACTCCACCAATCCATTTTCAGTAAGATTTTGCAGTAATTTTACTGAGGTCTCATTTACATTCTATAAAATGCACCCATTTTAAATGCACAGTTTGATGAACTCCATGATATCTTGTAAGAATAAGACTACATGTATAAGACCTTAGCTTAAAAAAGGTAAATTATAGAAAACGCAAAGTATTGATATTATTCCTATCACACATATACTGTTCATTTTCTATTGATCAAGAGGTCCTGTCCTGAAACAGAGCTGTAGGGAGCAGCTCAACGGCCCGTTTCTTCAGCGATGCCCCCAGATTTGTGTCTGGCAATGCAGCCCTCCAACTCCTGAGCTCTGGAAACAGACCTAAATGATGCCAACCAGCAGCCTCTGGTCCAGTGATGGGTCAGCACAGGACATGATCTGAGCCAATGAGAGGCAAATAGACTTTAGTGTTGGGGCTTCTGAAAGGAAGCATACCCACCACTCTTTTCCCCTTGGACTTGAAGTGATAAAAGGTCTAAAGCTACCTCACCCATCCTGCAACCACAGAGGAAGCACTGGGCTAAGAAGGGTCAACCTGGAAGAGACAGATCAAATAGGACTAACTAACCCTCTATGAAACCAGCATTGCCATTGATTGGATGCATGGATTCTTCACTTGACTGGATTCTTCACTTGACTCTGTATGATAAAAAATTCTCCAGTTACTTAAGCCAATTGGATGGGTTTCTACTACTTGTCAGCTCAAGAATCCTAGGCAGTATTCAAGCTGGGTGTAGAATTCCAAATTTTAGGCAATGTAAAGAAGGGGATTAAAAATCATCCCAGATATTCCTAGTACTGCCCAGGGGCAACTGTTGACCCCCTCTAGTGTTGCAGGTCAGGTTCCCTGGGGGAGGCAGCCTCACACAGAGCTCTACAGGCTGGGATTTATTGGGGTGAGCTCTTAGGATCCTCCACCCCGTAAGGAGGGGCAAACTTGGGCAAAGCCCTTCTCTTCAGTCCGGGGCGATCTCTTTCAAGAGGGACCCAGCTTCAAGCTGCTGGTGCTCACACATCCCACAGTTAGAAAGTGAGTTCTTTAGTCCTGAACAAGAAGGGTCGGATAGCACAGCATAGTATCACATCAGCATGTCCCCCTTTACTCCAGTTTATTCATGTTTTTTCTTTCTTTAGCAATTTAGGTCATCTTTAAATGCTGTTTTATATACTGGTATGAGCTTAGCATTACATTCTGAGCATTTTCCATTCATTAAAAATTCTTTAAATGAATTGCAGAGTTATAATTCCTTCATACTTATACTTCATATAAGTATTTAAACATTCTCCTATTATTAGGCATTCAGAGTATTTCCAATATCTTTAATCCTTATATATAAATTTTTGTTTGCATCTCTGCAACCAGTTTTTAGGATATATTTCTAGGAGTGGAATTAAAGAATTGAAGGATATGAACCCCTGCAGCATTCTGGCCAAATTGTCCTTGGAAATTTCATGTCAATTATATTCTCACCACTGCTACATTGTCTCATTAGAACTGAATGCTTCTCTATTTTAGATCTTGCCAAGTGATCAAAAATGATGTCTCATTCTTATCTGGGTTTCCTTTCCCCTGATGAATAAGTTTGAAGATTCTTAAATATCCATTATTTTTTGTTTGTTTGTTTTTCTTCATATGCAAACAGTCTGGCCATTTTATTTTTTTGGTCAGTTTTTCTGTTTTGGTATCAAATGGTCTTTTATTGACAATAAAATGTCTGACTGGACAGGTGACTCTTAATATGACCTTTTCCCTAACCAATAGGTTAAAATCACTTGATCAAGCCCTCCACCAGTAAAACAATTTTTAAAAGAAATCATTAAGTTCAAGTGGTAGCAAGCTCCTTGTTCCATTCTCTTTGGTTAATTTCATGGATTGTCTTTTGGCCAAACGTATGCCGACTTACTTGAGCAATCCAGCCCGATGGAAGACATAGAGATCCTGCTCCAGCGTACAGTTGTTGAAGGGGACAATCTTCACGAAGTTCTGGATGAGGACAAACTCAGGGGTAAGGTGCGGCAGAGAAATGATGCAGAAGTTCTTGTCCTAACAGGATTGGTGATCAGGACACCCGGGAAAAGAATCAGAAACCATTCATCACTAACAAATTCCCGCTGTAAAACAGTACAGAAAATAGGGGATAAAATGTGTAAAGGACAGGGTATTCAAGTTCAACTTTCCTATAATTTGGAAAGTAATCATATGAAATTCAAGAGGATAAGGAACTGCAGGCACACTGAGAAAATCTCTGCAAGTCTGGCTGAAACCTAAATAAATGAATATTGTAAACCATGGGACCCATTTGCATAGCTCTTCTGTGGAAGTCAGTTTTGAGAGTAAGGTCCTTTGTGCTGGCAAATTCGCTTGCACCCTGGAGGCAATGAGGCAGCACGGGTGTCAGCCCTAGGCTTGCTAAGTGATAGAGCACCAGCCCCGGCCCCTTCCTCTGAGATGAGAGGGTGGTGATCCGGGCCTTTTCATCTTTAAAATCCTGTCTTCTACATGAATGGACGTCTGTATTTTATCATGACGTGATCCCATTCAGGTGAACAGATCTAAGGATGTGTTTAACCTGGGAAGTGTGTTTAGTTAGCAGGCATAGGAGGATCCAGATGTCCTCAGAGCTGCCACTCACCCCGGAGATCTGCACTGCCCAATACGGGAACCAGCAGCCATGTCCGGACACGGGGCATTTGGGAATGTGGCTAGTGTGACTGGAGAACTGGGTTTTTATTTAATTTTAAATAATTTAAAATTTAAATTAAAAAACTGATACTCAGTTCAGTTATTGGAAAAGTTTTATGTATGTTGGAACAACTTGGGTATATGAATCTACTTATGCAACTGTCAATTTTATGAAATCTAAACGCACATCAAGTATTTCTGATGAAAATTTAGTGTTTGTATTGAAATGTGCCACAGGTGTAATAATACATTTTAGATTTCAAACACTGGGGAAAAGACTGTAAAATATCTCAATAGCTTTTCATACTGATTACATGTGAAAATGATTAAATTGGGGGCATATTCAGTTAAATAAAATATATTATTAAAATTGATTTCACCTGCGTCTTTTTTGCTTTTTTTTTTTAATGTGGCTGCTATAATATTTACATTACTTATGTGGCTCAAATTTGTTGTCTATTGGACAGAGCTGTCCTAGACCATCTGTGTTCCACACATCCCACTTGACCCTCTGCCAGGTGCCTGCAGGAGTGGCCTGCTCTTCCCCGAGCTAATTTGTCCCTTTGGGATCTCGCCTCCTCCTGAACCCTGTGAAGGCATTACTTGTGGTAATCTAAAACTCTGGGGACATTTGTGCAAACCAAAGGAGTGAATCATTGTTTGACCTTACCTTCCTTCTTTCTAGCAAAATAACACAGCTCCTTTTGGGGAACTTGAAAGTCAACTTGTTGAAATACTCAAGCTGAAAATAAGGAATGGGTGCCAAGTCTCAGTGGGCTTCCTCTGGGAGGAGGAGACTATAATGAATTGCTTTGACTTAGATTTGAAGGATTTAAGGATGAATTATAAAAGTATTTTGTTCCTCTCTCTGCATATCCCGAAATAAAATAGAATTAAACCATAAAAGTGTCTTTTACCTTTTTAAAGCCAGCGTGGTTTTGTAATGTTGAAGATCTGCCTTTACATGGACTTCAAAGCAGGAGTGAATTTAAATGTAGCAAAATTACTTTGGGGCATCTCTGAGGGAAACTGGCTTTGTAAAGCCTACCTTAGGATAATCTACATTGCTTTATGAGCTTCAAAATGCCTTAAAATTAATCCCAAAAATGTTACAAGAACAATGGAGAACATTACTACAAGGCTTCATTATATTAACAAAATAAGGAAATACAACCTATGATCACATAGGCTTTAGGAAACATAATTAAACCACATTTGGTTTTTGCCTCAGTAGAAAGAGTATCAGGAAAAATAAGACAATAGATATTTTTCTTGTAATTAGCCAACTGAAGAAGTCTAGTTATTGACTTGCCTTAACTGATAGGCAAGGCAGGGAAAACATCTTTATAAAAATCCATCTTTTCCTCAATCATCTTCCTTCCCCACTTTCTTCCCTCCAATAAAGTGAGAAATTGATTAGAATCTCTATCCCTTGACAACAATGAGCCAAAAATGAAGGCAGAGGACAGCAATGGAGGATGTTGTTTGCACTGGTCTGTTTGCCTGAGGCCCATCCACCAAACCTGTCGTAATGGGTTGAGTGCTTACCCCACATCAGGCACTGTGTCGGGTGACGCCAACCAGAAAATCAGCCACAAATTCCTACTTTCCTACTCTCAGAAAAGCAATCTAATGGTTTCAGAATTCTCTGAGCCAATGTAAGCTATAAAGTAATATGGCGGTCTAATCCATTTTTGTGTCGTTTCTGAAATTTTCATGTACTACCAGCATTCTATTAATGATTTGATTCTAACAAAACACCGTGAAAGCTATCCTTAAAAGAAATTAGACACTGAAAGGGAACTATTAGAACCAGCAATGACAATATTTTGAAGAGTTCATGATATGTCATTCAACCTTATTTTCAGAACATGGAAGCAATTCAAACCTCAACATTCATAGCAATGAACATGCTTGGACAGTGAATATGGCATTTTACTTTTCTATAACTTTTTTAGCTTAGAAAACCAATTATATTACTCAAAATTCAGCATGTACTTACAGGAAAAAGACTGAAGACGAAATTCATAAAGTCCAGTGACCTGTAAACAAGACAGTAAGCATTGTCACCGACCTGCAAGCAAATGCAGTATCAGTATATATTTAAAGAGATTTATGGCTCTCTTCCTGTCAAGCAGTGATGGCCAACCACTAGTCGGAATTCATGTCTAGCTGAACATTAATCAAGTTGCAGAAAGTCATAAGCTTCATATTTCATTAATAAAGTATTTTTCTATAACTAAAGACATTATTATAGCAATTAATAACCTGTGCATTCAAAGAGGCTCAATAGTCATTCTGTGACATAATCCTCCCTTTTTTGTTAGAGCTGTCAGAGAGATGTGGGTGTATTATAAGCAATTCTGATCTTTTTCTCTTTTACCTACAAAAGATTTTCTGACCACCTGTGGTTGTAGAGTCACAGGCAAACCATAATGGATCATCAAATTTCTGTCTGAAAATTCAAAAGTCACATTCTAAGCACAATCATATCTGAATGCACAGGGAAAAATAAATATACACAACTAATCTAGAAGGGCTTATAGGCTTTTTAGATGTCCACAATATAAGTAAAATAAAGATTTCCCTTTTCAACTTCTAAGATTTCCAAAGAAATTGAAAACTTAAGAGGAAAAAAGTACAAGTAAAACATGATTCTAAATGAGATTGAGAAACTGGGAGCATGTTTAAATACATTCTCTAAGAAGGAAATGTCCAGCAGTATTGTCGGTCATCTAAAGGATACTTTGAACTTTCCGGTCTATCAAAATGAGCCAATCTTTTTCTCTTCCAGATTGTTCTGTGAATAAAATGGTGGAGTTGGTGGGAATTCCAAAGGAGATGTGGAATCTAGGCATTGAGGTCAAAGGTCCACTTCCATACTATAGATGGCAGCAAGCACTGAACACATGGGGATAGGAAGTGGGGTGACTGAGTGGTCTGGTGGGTACCCAGGCTTTGTCTGGCACCATGCCTCCTCCTTCTAGCAACTTCCCTGGATTGTTGTTCGGTGTCATACTAGCCCCCCTCAGATTACACATGGGTAAGGCTCCAGCCCCAAATTTGGGTGGGGGGGAGCACGAGGCAAAGGACTAAGCTGTCATCATGTCCTGGTCTGGCCCATCCATCAGCTCAGGAATGAGAGCATAGTCTGATCAGGCCCGATGGGGCTTTAGCTAGAAAGCCAGGCTCAAAGTCCTCCTCACTAGTTTCTGGTACAGAGCCTGAGCCCACTGTCCATTTCTTTGGCTCCAAGAGGGGACACTGTCCTGAGAAAGAAGCCAGCAGCAGGGAACCAGAGGCAGGAGGCAGAGAGAGAAACTTGGAACTGGATGGGGTTATCTTGAATCAAGCCACATTGAAAATCAATCCCACCAGTGGACTTATCCTTTGTGATATGAGGCAATTATTCCATTTTTTAAAAGCCAGTTGGGGTTGGATTTTCTGATACTTGCACCAAAAGACTCCAGACAAGCAATCACCTAAATCCAAAGCTCCCCACAAATGCAAACTTTATTTTTTTTATTTTTTTCTAAAGATTATTTATTTATTTATTTGACAGAGAGAGACACAGGGAGAGAGGGAACACAAGCAGGGGGAGTGGGAGAGGGAGAAGCAGGCCTCCTTCCGAGCAGGGAGCCTGATGTGGGGCTCGATCCCAGGACCCTGGGATCATGACCTGAGCCAAAGGCAGACGCTTAACAACTGAGCCACCCAGGCACCCCCCAAATGCAAACTGTAGAGAAAGGAGAGCAGCATGTGGTTACATAAGTGATGATTTTCCAGTTCTCCAACTGTTACACAGGTGAGCCAAAACCTGGGCAGTCCAGTTTTGTGGCCCTTGCCCAAATTTTATGGACTGAAACCTCTGGGACTGGGGCCCAGAAATCTATGCTTAAAAAAACAAAACAAAACAAAAAAAAAAAAAACAAAAAGCGGGATTAGGATGTGAGGCCACGTTTGGAAACCAAGGGCTCTATAAGATTAAAATGTGAGGCCACCATTGCCGTGAGAAAATTCTTACCATGATAGACAACCAGTACTTGCCTTGCTTCGTATTTCTCCTCAATACAAAAGAGCTGAATACAAAAAGCAGCTGAGGCTCCCTTGTAGATGGGGCGAAAGTCGCTGGTCTCCTCGGGCATCGAAATG
The DNA here is from genome assembly GCF_009762305.2 of Zalophus californianus. NCBI lineage: Eukaryota > Metazoa > Chordata > Mammalia > Carnivora > Otariidae > Zalophus > Zalophus californianus. The sequence continues at coordinate 94,831,960 of NC_045602.1, forward strand.
GATGCCAATCTCAAACAGCTGACACAGCCATCTGTATCACCCATAGTGGACTGCTGAGTGAGGTTTTCTATGTCCTACAGCAAGGAGACATGAGGAAACAAGCAGGAATCCTATTCATTTTCTGCAATTTAATGGGCTAGTGGTTGCATCATCTCTACATTATACGGTCTCTCTAGGACAGATATGACAGTCTCACCTGAAACAAATCGTCCTGAGCCAGGCCTAGTTTTAATGAGATGTTCTTAATGAGATATTCAAGATTTATAAAGGGATTGAAAGAAGTCCTTACGTGAAGGTCAGAAAACGAATGGTTTCCATTGGTCTTTCACATAGGAAAGTGTGAAAGTGCATATTTCAACTGCAACGCTGGGGAGAAGTTAAGAGTGTGGTAGTACTAAATACCTATCAGTTCCATAAGCAAAATACCTCTGCTTTCCAAAGTGTTTTCACTGTGATTTTGTGCTACAGGAATTTTTGGATCTTGGGACTGTTGGGCAGTTTGGTGATGAGGTGGAGCCCAGGGAGGTCCAATTGGCGGGAGCCACCCGGAAAGTTACTGTTAGACCTTCCAGGCTCATTTTAGGGGTGTCTAAGAAGGTGTCAGAGCTCAATTAGAGGAAAATGATTCATTCTGAGATCCTTCTCAGAGTTCTTTTAAGTCAAAGTAATACATCAAACATTAAAATAATATCAGCACTAAAACCTTATAAAGAAAATCAGGAGTCCCCTGTCCCTCCAATTCCTCTTCCCATTGGCTAGCCCTTTCAACTTTCTCATTTCTTTGGTATTTATCCCCATGTCTCTGAATATGTGCTCAATTTCTTGGAGACTGTGATAGGCAGAACAGTGGCCCCCCAAACTGTACATGGCCCAATCCCCAGGACCTGTGCATTTTACAGAGCAACAGGGACTCTGCAGAGGTCATTAAGTTAAGATTTTAAGACAAGGAGATTATGTGGGATTATCTAGGTAGGCCCAATAAAATCAGAAGGGTCCCTTATAAAAAAAGGGCAGGAGGGTCAGAGTCAAGAGACGAAGATACAGTGCTACCAGCTTTGAAGATGGAGGAAGGTACCACATGCCAAAGGAATGCAAGTGTCTTCCAGAAGCTAGCAAAAGCAAAGGGAGGGATTCTCCCCTAGAGGCCCCAGAAGGAACAGAGTCCTGCCTGCACCTGAATCTTAGCACCAGTTTGGGTTTCTGACCTCCAGAACTGTATAAGAATAAATTTATGTTGTTTTAAGCCACTAAGTTCATGGTAATTTGTTACCATAGTGATAAAAATCTAATACAAAGACCTGGCTTCTGGCATTTGGAGAACATGGTAGGAGGAGAGGACAGAGGTTTCTCCATTTGAAATGGAGAGTTCCACTTGTCTGTTCTGCCTTTTCCCCATTACACAGCCTCACACAGTGCGGGCTGAACCTGAATTTAGAGCTGCTTCTGTCCCCTCTAACCAGAGGACAGTCATCTAGTTATTTCACTTGAGTAGACAGGCCAGGTGCTGTCTGCAAGGACTCTAGTGTCCCCAACACTGCATAGCAGACTGTCAGACCCCTCACTTGAGCCCAGTCTTCGCCCTGCCTTCCAGAAGCCCCAGGCCCTGGGCGTTTTGTGGACACAGGAGGAGAAGGTACCCGCTTTCTGCTAGTGCCTCCCCTCACAGTGGTGCTGGACCTTCTCCTTTCTCCGCTGTGCTAAGCCAGTGTAAACTCCTCCATCGATTTTCTTCATTCTCAACATTTTGAAAGGGCTCACCTTCCAATATCTCCTCTCCTAGTCTTGTTGTCTTTGTGGATTTGTGCCCCACTTCTTATTGCTTTACTGTCATTTCTGTGGTTTTTTCCAGAGATAAACATAGGGCATCAATCCACCTTGTTGACCCAGATGCCCTCTGGGGGTCCAGTACGTCTAATGCAGCAGGGACCATCCTGTCCCCTCCTCCATATCCACATTCTGATTTGGGTCCCTACAGGTATAGCTATCTCTTAGAAATAGAGCATGCCTCACCCTCTGCTCCATGCCTCATTCCTCCCCAGAACCTGAGGAGTCAGTGCCCTGGCGTGGGTGTCCCCAGAAGCAAACTCTGAGCTAAGTTTATTTGGGGAGTGATGCCAGGAAATTCTGCAAGGAGAGTGGGGAAGGGAGACAAGGGAGGGAAGTACACCAATGCAGAGTGTCCCACCCAATCCCACTGAGATCCCTGGGAGACTGTGGAGAATACATCTCAGAGCTGTCCCACCTAAGAGGCAAAGGAACTGGGGTATTGATTCTCCAACTACCTTCAGTCATTGTCTGATGGTTGCTCCCCAAAGATTCTGACCTGCCTGCAGCACGGCGCCAGAGAAAGACCAGGCACCTGAAGTCCCTGTCCTCGAGTACTGAGGAATGAGCAGTGCCAGAAGGACATGGGTAGGGTCCCACGGCAGGTGCCACAGCGAGATTTGGAAAATGGGCCCCCGCTGGCCTGATACACTCTCTTCCTAGCAGCACATCCTGCTCCTGACTGCATGAGTTCTCCTATCCTCCACACACTCGGCCCAGGAGGGCAGAACCTGCTCCGGCAGTGAAGTCCTGCCTCTAGCCAGGTGTGTACACTGGATTCAGTGGGGGGGAATTAGGAAATGCACTTGTCACAGGTCCAAGCTTTGTTCTCCAGTTCAGTTTTGGCCAAAATCAAGTGGCACCTTTATCCCTACTGACTTCTGTGTAGGCTTCCTAATTTCTCAGAATCTGGAGAAGAAAGGAGTACCAAAATCTGGCCATCTCTCAGAATTCCGATGTCTGGGATTAGTGTTCCAGTTATGTGGTCCTCCCAGATCTCTGTGGAGATGACCCAACTTCCTGTTCCTTCAAGGGCTCTCCAGACTTCTCAGGTTGACTCACAAGTCCAGAAGAGGCAATGGGGAATCCACTGAAAGCTCAAAACTGGGCTCACCACTGGGGCATGAGAGTATCTGATCATGTGAATCTCCCACTTAAAACTTTCAAAGCCTGCCTCTGCTCCTTAGGAAAAATCCAAAATCCCAAGCAGGGTCCACAAAGCCCTGCCAAATGACCTGAATCCTTGGGTTTCTAGCAGGAAACAGAGGGCACACTCCAGCGAAACAGACCAAGGAGGTTCAATAAAGGACCATATGTGAAGGTGTGGGCAGGGAGAAGGGAAACCAACAAAGGATAAAGAAGTGCCCCAGGGGTGGCTGCTGGTGAAAGATGCTACCACCCCTTGGCCTGAATCTGTAACAGTATAACTTCTAGGACCAAGCTGTACAAGGGACACCAAATAAAGGATTTCTCAATGGAGAAAGACTTCATCGAGGGAGGCTTTGTGGAGTCAGTGCTAAAGAAGATGTCAGCTCTGAGCTGATAGAGAGAAGCAGGGAGGCCTGGAGGAGGAAAGAGCTCACCAACACTGAGTGGAGAGCAGTGAACCTCGTGAGGCCCACCAGCCGGCACACAAACCCTACCTCCATCTCACTAGTGTTTCCAGTATGGACTACTGACAGAAGTTCCTCAGCTGTGGCTTCTTCTGTGATTCTCCCCTGTAGATGACAAAGGCAAGACATTTAATCAACACCTACAGTGGTTCAGAGCCCCAGCTCTGGAACCAGCTGCCTTGGGTTCAGATTCTGGCTCCACGGCTTACTGGCTTGGGAAAATCATGGAATCTCCGTGGCCTTATCTGTAAAAAAGGGGCTAAAAGTAGCACTTACTTGACAAGGTTGTTAGGAGAATAAAATAAGGACAGGTAGATAGAGAGATGCTAGCACAGTGCTGACTCTTCCTAGTCCTCTGTAGATGTTAGTTATTACTTCATTATTCTTATTCTTCTGTGTAACTTGAAAGCTGCGCTAAGTTTTTTCCAGCTGCTTTATTGAGGTGTAACTGACAGTAAACTGAATATATTTGAAGTATACCTTCTGAAAAGTTTTAACCTATGTATGCGCCCATAAAAATATCACCGTAAAAAAAATAGTGAGCATATACCTCACTCCCCAAAGCTTCTGTGTTTCTAGGTACCCCTCCCTCATGCCCTATGCCACTTGGCCAACCACACACAAACGATTATCTGCTCTTTGTCACTATAGATTATAGGCTGAGTCTATTTCTGGATCTTCTATTCAGTTCCCTTGGCATCATTATCACAGGGGCTTAATGACAAGAACTATATAGTAAACCTTGAAATCAGTAGTGTTGGTCCAACAACTGCTCTGTTCCAAAGTTGTTTTGGCCAATCTAGGTCCTTTCCATTTTCCATATGAGTTTTGGAATCAGTTTTTCAATTTCTAGAAAAATCCCTCCGGAAATTTTGACTGGGAATGCATTAATCAATTGGGGAAGAATTGACACCTTGACAATGTCAAGTCTTCGAAACCAGGAACATGGGCTATCTCTCCATTTATGTAGGTCTTATTTCATTTCTCTCAGAAATGTTTTGTGGTTTTCAGTGTACAAGTCTTGAACATCTTTTGTCAGATTTATCTCTTAGTATTTTGTGTATCTGTACTAGTGTAAATGGTATTTATTTCAATTTCTGGTTGTTAATTGCTATTACATAGAAACAAAATTAAACTTTGCATATTATTTTTGTATATATTTAGCAACATGCTAAATTATTTACTAGTTCTAGTAGCTGTTTTTGTAGATTCTAGATGATTATGTTATATCTGCAAATAAGGGACAGTTTTAATTCTTCCTTTCCAATCTGGATGCCTTTTATTTCTGTTATCTTTTTGCTGGCTTGAACTTCCAGTGTAATTTAAATAAAAGAGATGATAGTGGACATTCTTGCATTGTTTCTGACCATGGGGGAAAACCATTCAGTCTTCTACCATTAAGTATGATGTTAGCTACAGGGTTTTCAAAAATAGCCTCTAACACACTGAAGAAGTTCTTTCTGATTCCTAATTTTCTGAGAGTTTTAATGAGAAATGAATGTTGAAATTTCAAATACCTTCCCTGTATTTTTGAGAGAAACATTAGGTAAACTTTTAGCCTGTTAATATGGTGAATTACACTGATTTTTTTTTTTTTTAAGTAGGTTCCATGCCCAGTGTGGAGCCCAGGGTGAGGTTTAAACTCACGACCCTGAGATCAAGACCTGAGCTGAGATCAAGAGTTATCATGCTTAGCCGATTGAGCCACCCAATCGCCCCTGATTGATTTTTTATGTTAAACCAAACTTGCATTCCCAGAACAAACCCTACTTGGTCATGATGTACTATCTTTTTTATATATTGATTCAAATTACTAAGATTTTTATTAGGATTTTTCCATCAATGTTCATGAGAGCTATTAACCTGGAGTTTTACCTTCTTATAATGTCTTTTGTTGTGAGAAGACATACTTTAGATGACTTAAGTCCTTTTAACTTTATTGAGTTTATTTTGTGGCCCAGAATATGGTATACCTTGGTAAATGTTCCATGTGCACAGGAGAAGAATGTGTATTCTGCCATTTTGGGGGTAGAGTTTTATCAAGTGTCAATTGGGTCAACATGGTTGACAGTGTTCTTAGAATCTATATTCTTATGGGTTTTCTACTTTCTATTTGTTCCATCAATTATTAAGGGAGGTATATTGAAATCTCCAAATATAACCATTTGTTTATTTGTTTGTATTTGCAGTTCTATCAGTTTTTGCTTCATGTGTTTTGAAATTCTATTAGATGCATAAATATTTAGGATTGTTATGTTCTCTTGATCTTTGTTATTTCTGGTAATATTCTCTGTTCTGAAATCCACTTTGTCTGAAATGAATAAAGCTACTCCAGCTTTCTTCTGATTAGTGTTAACACGCTGTATCTTTTTGTATCTTTTTAATTTGAATCTATTGTAAATCTTAGTATTTAAAGCACATTTTTGCAGTCCTTGGGTGGCTCAGTTGGTTAAGCGTCTGACTTCGGCTCAGGTCATGATCTCAGGGTGCTGGGAACAAGCCCCAAGTCAGCCTACACACTTCAGTGAGTAGTCTGCTTCTCCCTCTTCCTTTCCCTCTGCTCCGCCCCCCACCTGTGCACGCTCTCTCTCAAATAAAAAATAAAATCTTAAAAAAAAGTGCATTTTTGTAGTCTGCATATAATTGAGTCTTGCTTTTTCATCCAATCTATCTTGGCCTTATATGATCTTTGATGGGACATTCAATGTACATTACATTTAATGTAATTATCAATATGGTTAGGTTTAAGTCTGCCATCCTGCTATTTGTTTTATATTTGTCCCTCTGTTCTTTATACCCCTTTTCCATCTTTTTGTCTTCTTTTGGATTAGTTGTATATATTTTTTAAAAGATTTTATTTTTAAGTAATTTCTATACTCAACATGGGGCTTGAACTCACAACCCGGAGATCAAGAGTCACATGCTCTACCAACTGAGCCAGCCAGGCACCCCAGTTGTATATTTTTATGATTCCATTTTCTCTCTTCTGTAGGTTTATTAATTATAACTCTCTGAATTCAATTTGTAGCTTCAATTTTTTTAGGGTTTATGATATACATCTTTAACTTATCACATCTATCTTCAGGTGATATTATACCACATCAGGTATGATAGAAGAGCCTCCAAGTAGTATATTTACATTTCTCCCCTCCTGGTTTTTGTACTATTCTTGCCATACATTTCATTTTAACATTTGCTACAAGCCTCACACTATATTGTCTTTATTTTACTTAAGCAATCAATTATCTTTTAAAGAGATATAAATAATAAGAACAAAATCTTACATGTGTACCCATCCCGCTACCATTCCTCATTCCTCTATGTAGATCCAGAGTTCCATCTGGTATCATTTCTCTTTTGCCTGAAGGACTTCAACATTTCTTGTCCGCTGTGTCCGCTGGTAATGGATTTGTCCACCTTTTGTGTATAGATGAAAATTTTACTTTTATTTTTGAAAGACGCTCAGCGGGCATAAAATTCTAGGTTGACGGTTTATTTTCTGTCAGGTCTTTAAAGATGCGACTGCACTGCCTTGCTGTTTGCATTGTTTCCAATTAGAAATCTGCAACTATGATCTTTGTTCCTCTCTTCCCAGCTTGCTTCTTCCCCGCTTCTGGCTGGTTCTAAGATTTTTCTCTTTATCACTGGTTTTCCACTATTTGATTATGATGGGCTTTGGTACAGTTGTCCTCCTGTTTCTTGTGTTTGCTATTTATTGAACTTGTGTCTGTGGGTTTACTGTTTTCATAAAATCTAGAATTTGTTTAGTCATCATTTCTTCAAATATTTTTTCCATCCCAACCTCTCCCTCCTCTTCTTTATGGACTCCACCTGCACACATATTAGCTACTTGATATTATCCCACAGCTCACTGATGCAATGATCTTTTTTATTTTTTAATTCTCATTTCTATTTCAAGTTTACTCACCTTTTTTTCTGCAAAGTTTAATCTATGGTTGATCCTTCTGTGTATTTTTCATCTCATGAATTGTAGTTTTTATGTCTAGATGTTTTATTTGGGGTATTTTTATATCTTCCATGTCTCTCTTTGAACTTTGGAACTTACATAGTTATAATAACTGTTTTAATGTTCTTGTCCACTAATTCTAACTTCTGCCTCAGATCTAGGGTGGTTTCAACTGGTTACCTCCACCTATGCATCACACATTCTCAGTTTTTTGGGTGCCTGGTAATATCTTCTTGGATTTCAAATACTGTAATTTAACCTATGTGGGTGCTAGTTAATTTTGCACTCCTATACACATTCTTGAACTTTGTTCTGGGACTCAGTCACTTGGGAGCACTTTGATCCTTTTGGTTATTGGTCTACACATACGTTAGACATGACTGGTGCAGTGCTCTCTCTAGAGCTAATTATTCCCCACTATTGATGCAAGACTCTTCTGTGCACTCTTCCAGTGCCTTGTGAGTCATAAGGTTCTCCAGTCTGGCTGATAGGAATAGGCACTGGTTCCAGCTTTCGATGAGCATTGGGCACTGTAAACTCAAATCCTTTTGGGAGGTTCTTTCCTCAGCCTGACCTTCACTATTTCCTCATATGCTGATTGGTCTTCAGCTGAATACTCAAGAGCAACCCTCTGCTGGTGTCTAACATCTCTCTGTGTGTGGCTCTCTCCTCTCTGGTACTCTGTCCTGCAAACCTTAGCAGCTTTAGTCTCCATGGACTTACAGATCTGCCTCCTCAATTCAAGGAGTCCACTGGGTTCCCACTGGGTTCTCTTGCCCTGTGCCATGGCCTGAAACTCTCTCAAGGCAGGAGTCCACGGCAATCGGAGGACTCACCTGGCTTGTTTCCCATCTCTCCCATCATTCTCCTTGGTTACATGATAAGCAGTGTCTTAAAAACTGTTATCTCATATTTTGGCCATTTTTTTCAGGCAGGAGAATAAATCTAGTCTCTGTTATTCTATCTTTGCTAAAAGCTGAAGCCCTTAGCACTAAGTTTTTCTTTTTCATTAATTCCATTCATCAGCTTCATTTCTCTCAACCTAATCCATGTCATACAACCTTATTTAAAAAGTCCCCTCCTCTGAGATTCTTCCCATCCCCCTTCCCACATACTGAATTAGAGCTCTCCTCTCCCATACCAAGTCACTACCTCTTAAAGGCTGGCATTGTGTTTTGGTCTCATGAGTACCCTCCGACACAGCAGAGTGCCTGGCCATTGTGCATGCCCAACCTCCATGCAGAGACTAAATCAGCACTTGAAATATAATAGCCAACCAGCTATAGGTTAGATCCTTTTGTGGTTTGGGGCCTAAGAATGCATTTTCCATAGAGACAGTGTGGAAATCTGGGAGGACAAGCCAGGTGGCCTAGTGCTAAGATAAATGTCCTCCCTCCATCCTCCTTTTCCCAAGATTTTCTTTGCATGAGTTGGTGGGCAAGGAGGAACATTGTTTTGTCCAAGGTTGAAAAGGAGAAGAAAAAAAAAAAGACTTAGAGGCTAGAGTCCAGAAGAAATGGCTCAGCACCTGCCCTCCATCCTGGGCTCAGGGAGGGGTTCTGGGCCTAGCTGGATGGAGAAGTCAGGCAGACCAGAAGCTGAAGGAGGTGTGTAGGGAAACACATCTTGGGATTCTGGCCACATGCAGGGCTGATGTAGGACTGGACCAACATTAGCCCACTTTCCTGCCCCACCTGCTAGGTGAGGCCTTGTTCCTGAGGACACAAGAGACATGCTCTGAGGTCCCGCAGGAGTATGTGAGTACCCAGAGCCCAGTAAATTTGGGCATTTATATTACTGCAAACCCATCAGTGGTCAGAAGTTGGCAGAGCTGGAACAAATGGCTGGATCTGTTGGCTCGTCCGCCAAACCACGGAATCTCTTACATGGCTGACTGTGGGCTCCTTCGCTGTGGGTTTACCCCTTCTTTAGGCGAAGGCAGCAGCAGCACAGGCAGACCTCTGGCAGCAGGAGGGTGTGGGGGTGGGAGGGGCTCCTGCTGAGGCTGGGCAGAGACAAGTGGAGCCAGCGGCTCTCCGGGAAGCTGTAGAGGGCATCTCTCTAGCTCCCAAAGCCCGATCGGGCAGGAAGGAAAACAAGACCTCATGTGAGTATGTGGGCAGCGTGTAAGTGTCTTCGGTATGTCTGGATTTTCTACCTGACTTTAAATGAGCAGTTTTATCTGCCTCAGCCTCCTGAAGTCAGAGAACAGGTGAGAAGGAAGGAAGAGAAGGGATGAAACTCCATTCTGACCTGTATTCATGAAGCTAGTGATGCGGCTCTGATTCCTCTGTTACAAACACGCACCCAGGTTTCCTCCCGGCCTCCCCAGTCTTAGTGCTAGTGAGGCCTTTTCTACAGCAGGCATCAGAACTCAGTCCTGAGCCAGCACCCCACAACACAAGTAGCTCCCACGCCCGCCCCAGGGCCCCAGGCATGGGTGAGTGACCTCCGTTACCTGAATGCCTTCCATGGCCTCTGGAGAGACAGGTTCCCGTGGCTCCTCAACTATTTCCGGGGAACTGTGGTTGCTAGTACCGAGCTCAGCATCTTTGAGAGAGAGAGTGGCATAATGACAGAAAATAGATGATAAACATCTGCAGAGCCACAGGACACCAGAGACAGCTGGGAAACTGATGTGTTTCTCACCTGCGGCACATCTGAAGAATGGTAGAGCAGAGGGCAGTACCATTAGGTGGGGAGTCCACCCCAATTCTGACCTCTTAGGGCCCTTATGAATGGGATGGAGATAAAGTGATACCTGACCCTATAGAGTTATGGGGAAAACACAATGCCAGCGATGGGCCGGGGCCTGGTTCTGGCCCACAGCAGGGAGAGGGGAGCCCTCACCCTCTGTGGCTCCTGAGCCAGTGCTCCTTTCATAGGAGCCCCCCTTTAAAGTTTACAAACAACTGATTAGCAACTTTCTGGGCCGCAGGCTTTGAAATGATGTAAAGACCACACGTGGGAAAGACCACAATTAGCCATGTCAGTGCTATCTGAACGCCAAAGATTAATTAGCACAGGGCTGCTTTTCCTTTGTTTGAAAATATTATAGCATGCAGTCTGACAGTGGCCACTATTTTTACTTCTCTACCTTCTAAGCAAGAAGAACTGGAGCTGAGCATTACTGTTTCAATATGTTCTGGAAAGTGAATAATCAGGGTAGTGTTTGTGGTCTTTAACTTTCACTAAAAATTACAGTAGGAAAAAATTTTCCCCCTTTTGTCTACAAAGCTCTTCTTCTCCCCCACCCCCCTTCTCCTTCCTCCTTCTGCATTCTTGTCTTTCTACTGGGCCTTATTTCTCTTCCTTTCTGTCCCCCTCTCTCTCCTTCTGTCTTGTCAGTCTCTCTTCGCTTCCCCTTTCCCCCTCCCTCCTCCCTCCCACCTCTTCCTTCTGGTTGCCCCCATGTCTGCTCTGCTGGAGGATTCTCAGCGATGACATCTGTTCACAGCCACCCGAGGATGATCTGCCCAGGGGCTGCCCCTCCGCACTGCCCCTCTTGTCTCTGACATTCACGTCAGACACTGCAGATAGGCCAGAGGTAGCCTATTCTCTCAGCTTCTTCCTCTCCCACTGTGCCAGCCAGGGCAATGGCTCCTGCAGATGCCTCTCAACCCCAAATCCTCAGATTACCTGCTTCTGGCAAAGATGGGGCTGAGTAAAACAGAATGAAATTCTAAGAGAAAAACTGGATGGCCAGGGAAGTGTACAGGGCATAGATGAGAGGTACATAATGTTGAAGGTACAACAAGAGAGAATCACATCCCAGGATAAGGGGTAGCTCTTTGGGCATGGGGAGAAAGTGTCTGGAAAGAGAAGCAAAGGACCTAGAATTCCTCTTCTGAAGAAACATGCTTGGGGGAATGCATCATCTCTTAGCTCCTGAATATGTCCTACTCCCTGCAAAACTTTTCAGAAAGTCTAAATGGGGCTTCCGGCATTCTCATGATGACAAGAGCCATGTGCTTTTTATGTTCATTTACTTTGTTGATATAACGTGCAATCGGTAAAAATGCATGAACTTCTACAAATATTTACTCCCATGTACCAACCACCCCAATAAATAGCTAAAGCATTCTCAGCACGCAAAAGTTTCCTTCATCTCCCTGTCTAGCCAATATACCACTTAAAGGCAAGTGCTCTTCTGTCTTCTACCATCGTTGATCTGTTTTGCTCAGCAGCAAACTTTTTGAGTTAAAAAAAATACGTATCAATAATTCCCTATTCTTAAGTTCTACTCTATGTTTTTAAAGATAGATTTTCCTATTTTGTTTTCAATTTGAAGAACTACCCAAAAAAGCAACTAAAAGAAAAATACTAGACCTTCACTGTGCATATATTATTTTATAATTAGGACAAAATTACTAAAAAAGTAAGAGACCTTAAAGAATGCATTCGATTTGCAACAAACAGATAATCCTGCTGACTTCACTGTTTAACAGTCTAATGTTCATGACACAATTACCAACTACAACAGCTAATTGTCTTGGCTAAACTGTCATGGGGTTATTGCAGTTTATTAGTAAGCAGGGGCCACGCTTGTCCCCAGAGGTGGCTGCATTTCAGAACTGGGCAAGGTGAATCCATCTCTCTTTCTCGTGTCTCCGGGGTTTTGTGAGGTTTAATGTTCATAATGTGTCCTGAGATCCTCAAATATGAGGTGCTATCCCAGGGAAAAGTCAAGGCACTGGTATTATATAACACACAACTGAACACATGACTGAGGCTGAAAATTAATTGTTATTTTATTACCTACACCACCTATGTAGCTCAGAAGTTTCGAACTAGTGGGAGTAGAGGCACCATCCGCTAGGACTTTCCCTGTTCTTGAGATTGCTTCTATGGGATGGGTTTACCATGAAGCTAATAATGCTAGAGGTTCAGGTACCCCCCTCCCACTGTACAGGCCCCTCCCAAGACACAGCACTTATTATTGCATTCATAATTTTGCATTTGTTTTCTTAAAGAGGGCTCTCAAATTGTATCGACTCTAGGTCCCACGAGACCTGGGTCTGCCCCGCTCTATCTGATAGCAATAATACACACGGAAAACTAACGAATACATTTTGATGGTTTTAGGAATAAATAATAGTAAACAATCTGGTGGGGTTTAACATTTATTTTAAATAGAGATCAAAACTCCCAACAAGATTTTTTTTTTTGTGAAATGAAATAAATTGATTCTAAAACAGTAAATATGGAGGAATAGTTTTTAAGACATTTTAAGAAATAATCAACAACAGAATTTTAAGAAACAAGAACATAGAGCAGGCCTAATTTCGTAATGAATATTAAGACATGTTATACTAGAACCATGGATTATTCAAGTAATAGAACAGAATGGAATCCAGAAAAGAGCCAGACAATTATAAAATTACTGATATATTTTAAAAGTGGCATTTCAAATTGGTGGAGAAAGAATAAACTATACAAATAAATAAATAGTGCTGGCTCATCATATGGGAAAAAATTAATTTGGGCCCCTATTTCATATAATACAAAAAAATCACTTGCATGGGGCACCTGGGTGGCTCAGTTGGTTAAGCAGCTGCCTTTGGTTCAGGTCATGATCCCAGGGTCCTGGGATCGAGCCCCATATCTGGCTCCCTGCTCAGCGTAGAGCCTGCTTCTCCCTCTCCCTCTGCCTGCCACTCTGCCTACTTATGCTCTCTGTCTCTCTGTCAAACAAATAAACTCTTTAAAAAAATCACTTGTAAATATGTTAACAGCCTAAAGTCTTTTTTTTTAATGTTGAAATTATAGGAGAACATCTCTATGATCTTGGGGGTGGAGAAATTCTTCCTTAAAAATCCATCTGCAAAAGGGTAGAAGTCATAAAAGCAAAATATTTTTTACTTATTTACTTGTGTGTGTGTGCCAGGCATTTTTTTAAGTTTTTATTTTAATTCCAGTTAGTTAACATACCTATTGGACCACATCAAAATCTAAAAGGTCTATTAAAAGTACCCTAAAAAGAAATTTTTAAAAAATTAGATCATGGAGAAAATATTTGCAATGCATAAAATAGACTAACAATCTAATTACAGAAAGGAGAAATAACCCATTAGGCAAAGGCAATGAATATCCAGGAAATGTAAATGACCAAAAAACATGCAAAAGTGTTCATCCTCAATAATATTCAGAGAAATAAAATTAAAACGATATTTCCTTTCATACCTATAATACTGTCAAAAGTTTAAAATGCTGACAGTGAGTATGAGAGAACTGTGAAAGGGTCTGGAGGAAGACCACTGGTTTAGCCACATGTGGTGGCATGTGAGTATTTCCAAGCCCAGCAAGAACAACTCCAGGAATAGGGCCTGGAGAAACTCTTGCAAGAGGTCCAAGAGACATGCACTGGGATGTTTGCTGCTGCACTTTTTGCAATAACAAAATAACAGAAACAACTTTAATGTCCATCTAAGGACAAGTGTGACACATTCCATGTGGTGGAATACTGCCCAGAAAGTAAAAAGAGTGTCCTAGATCTTAGATCTATGCGTACCAACATTACTAGATCTCAAAGAGTTGAGTGAAGAAGTAAATTTCAAAACATCACATATTCCCAAAGACACCATTTATATATTAAAAAAAAAAAAACCGCTACCACAAAATGGTAGTGTTTTTTCTATGAATACATGGACTTCACATAAAAGTATAAACAATTGGTCTGGTTGGACACATATTAAAGTTATTACAATGGCTATTTCTGGGGAGGAGAGGAAGAATCAGGCTTAGAGGTGGTTCAATGGGAACTCAACTTTAACTGCATTATTTTAATTTTTTAAAGGACAGTTTCATGCAATCAAGATTTTTTAAATGTCCAATTATAAAAGTAAATTTCTCTCTCCAAAATACTACAAAATAGCCATTCTTGTTTATTATTATCATATTATGGATGATTTCAAAAAAGCCTGCTAAATGAATTTAAGTCACTCAGTTTTAAGAAGGGGAAAGATTAGAGGTTCAAGTTAAATCATTCATTCAACTAAACTTCAATGGAGAGCAATGAGCTGCAAGCACTCTGAGATACTCAAAAGTAAATAATGAATAAGATGTAGCCCCTCTTATTCTACAAGACTTACAAGTGATCAGGGTATGCGCGCGCGCGCACACACACACGCACACACACACACACACACACACACCCCTATCTCAAAGTGTGAAAGTCGCTAAAGCAGACAGATGAACAAAGCACACTGAGTACTCATTTATTCATTCATTCATTTAAAAATTTATATTTCACACTTACCATCTGTTAGACATTAACATTCTAGGGATTTCAGCAATGAACAAGACGAACTTGCACCACCAAAGCAAGTTTAGTAAATGAACAAGAAAATACTAAGTTATGATAGATGGCATATAGAAAATGCCCCAGGATCTGCTTTAGATTGAGTGGTCGAAGTCCTTCCAAATATTTAAGCTGAGACCGAAGGCTAAGGAATAGCCTTGAGACAATAAAAGAGAATGGAAATAATGAGCAGACAACTCTTTCTAGGAGTTTTGCTGAAGAGTGAAGACATCGTTATTTCTTGGTATGTTTTCCTTCCTTGGTTTGCCTCTGGCCCTGTGGTCTTCTTTGTAATTGTGTTACTTTCCTGGGGCTGCTGTAACAAATTACCACTCACTTGGTGGCTTAATGATAAAAATGTATTCTCTCACGGTTCTGGAAGCCAGAATCCAAAATCAGTATCCCTGAGTAGAAATTAAGGTGTCGGCAGGAACACATTCCCTCCAGAGACTCTAGGGGAGAGGCTGTTTTTGCCTTTTCCAGGTTATAGTGACTGCCAGCCTTCCTTGCCATGTGGCCACATCACTCCAATCTCTGTTTCTGTGGTCACAGCCTCCTCCCGTCTGTGTTACCTCCCTCTGTCTCTCTCTCATAAGGACACTTGTGATAGCATTTGGGCCCCTCAGATAACCCAGGATAATCTCATCTAGAGATCCTTTATCACACCTACAAATACTCTTTTTCCAGAACCAAGGTAATATTTACAGGTTCCAGGGATTAGAATGTGGACATCTTTTGGGAGGTAATACTTCAGTGTACCTCAAAAGGCACCTGTAGCTAGCTGAAGGAGTGCTGTGTATCCATCCAAATGCTTACTAGGAAGATCAAACTCAACTCATCCAAATCCGAAATCACAGCATCTCCATCATATAATTCATTCACTTTTATTATTCCCATTTCACAAAATGGTTCCACCATCCACCTAATTTCTGCAGTCATCCTTGAATTTTCCCTTCTCCATAACCCTCCTTTTCTCCATATGCAATAAAATATCAAATTCCATTAATTCTCCAAAATATCTCAGGTTCATCCATAATCACTGTTTTGATTCAGTCCCTCCTCTTCTCTTTCGGGGACACTCTAGTGGCTGTTGGAAAGTCTTGCTGTGAACTAGAAGTTCACCATGGCTCCCTTTCTAATTAAAGATTCCCAGTGGAGTGGCACCTGGGTGGCTGGGTCGTTAAGCATCTGCCTTCGCTCAGGTCATGATCCCAGGGTCCTGGGATCAAGCCCCACATCAGGCTCCCTGCTCCACGGGAAGCCTGCTTCTCTTTCTCCCATTCCCCCTGCTTGTGTTCCCTCTCTCTGTGTGTCTCTCTCTGTCAAATAAATAAATAAAATCTTAAAAAAAAAAAAAAGATTCCCAATGGAACACCATCCCATATGTTGTGAATAGATTAAACTCTTTTGCAAGGCATGAAAGCCTTCATTGCCTCACCTCAATCTCCTGTCCTGCTTCATCTCTTATCAATCCCTCACTTCATGCTCTGGCAACCCTGAATTTGTACATTCCCTTCATAAGCGATGGTTTCTAATACCTCCTTATTTTACACATTTTGTTCCCTCTGCTAGGAAAATCTTTCTGCTTATTCACCTAGAAAGCCCCAATTAGTTTTTGAAGTTTTGACTCAAAACCTTTTTTTCCTGTGAATTCTAAGCTGATGCTGTCAAGATGACTTAGATATAATTCTGCTGTGGTCCCACCACAATTTTCTAGCCTTCAAAACACTTCTCTTATTGTAAATTAATTTGTCCTGCTTATTTATCCTGCCATTAGACAGTACTAGACTCATCAGTACTAGACTCCTAAAATCTAGTATATGGGAAGTACTCAGTATTTACTAAATGGCTGAATGAACAGCAAGAGGCTGATGATAAAGTCCACAATAATACAAAGGAAAACACTAGGCAGGCTGCATGAAAGGAGGATAAAGGGCTTTTTTCTTATTTTTCAAGGAAACTCCTCCCAACTGGACTGCAGTGCAGACTCCAAACCATACACTATGATCAACTTGAGCTTTGTGCCCTGGTAATTCCCATATCACTCTCTTGAGATGAGACTACAGGTTTTAGCCTCCCTCAGGCTAAATTGGGGTTTGTGTCTCCAATAAGACAGGAGAAAGAAGACCATGAAAATGAAGAAGGGTTGAAATGATGATGCTGATTTTTCACCCTCCCTGGATGTAGGCCCTTTTCTATGTTGTATCCTATCCTGATTCTGGGCTCAGCAATGTGACCTGCTTTAGATAAATAACATATGTTAGTTCAAAGCCTAGACCTCAAGATGTATGTTTCTACTTGGTCTCCTGCACCTTTTGGTCACCATAACAACATGCCCAATCTAGCCTGCTAAAGGATGAGAGGCACATGGAGCAGAGCCAAGGCCAGCCTAAATCAGCCAACAGCAACCAACCCCAAGACATGTGAGAAGACCCAGCTAAGACCAGGAGAGCTGCCTAACTGACCCTAGCTGTATCAGCAAAACATGCTTATTGTGGTATGCCACTGTGGTTTTGTAGCTGTTGGCTGGAAGCAGTATTGTGGTAATGGATTACCAATGCAATCACAAAAGATAATAGAATCAACCAAGCCTGGTTCTTTAAAAATACTAATTAAATTGACACTGGGGAGATTAATAAAGGAAAAAGCACAAATAAATAATGGCAGTAATGAAACATAAAAACATAGGACACATCTATAAAGTAAGATGGTAGATATAAACCCATAAGAACATCAAGTATAAATGGACTAAATATTCTAATTAAAAGACAGCAGTTGTCACTCTAGATTAAAAACAACAACTAAACTCTACGCTGTTTATAAAAGACACACCTAAAATGTAAGGAAATAGGAAGAATGAAAATAAAAGAATGGAAAAAGATATGGTATGCAAATATGTATCAAAGAAAGTAGGTATGGCTGTATTAAAATCAGAAAAAGTAGACTTTAAGACCAAAAAAAGATCACTAAAGATGAAGAGTTTACTTCATAACTGATTTTTTTAAAAGTTCAAAGAAGATATAATGATCTAAAAATTATACACCTAATAACACAGATTCAAAATACATAATGAAAAATGATAGGCTATGAGTAGAAATCAGTACATCCACAATCAAAGCAGGAGATTTTAACATATTTCTCATTAATTGATCAAATAAGTGATGAAGTCAATAAGGATGAAATATTGGACAACATTTTATCAAATGTGACTGATTTATATAGAACCCTGCACCTGACAACTATAGAATATACACTATTTTGATAGACTCAAGGAATGTTTTCAAAACTTGACCATATGTTCAACAAAGCTTAAAGGATTAAAATCACACAAGGTAGGTTCTCTGGCTTCAATACAATTAAGTTAATACACAGTAATAAAAAAAAATTAAAAAATAACCCCCCCCAAGAAAACAAAAGACTAATAAAATTGACAAACGACTAGCAAGACTGTTTGAGACAGGAGAATACACATAATCAAGGTCAGGAATTTTGAAAAAGGCAGTGTCACTATAGAGCTTCTGAACAGTAAAAGTATAATGGGAAAAAAATGAAGAATGGCTTCAGTTTTATCCTAATGCATTTGAAAACATAAAGGAAATGTACAAGTTCTGATAAAAAAAATTACAAACTATCAGACAAAGACTAGTTCTACAACAATTTAAAAAAATTGAAACTGCAATCAAAAACCTTCCCCCTAAAAGCCCACCAGGTTTAGACAGCTTCCCTGGCAAATTCTACAAAACATTTAAAGAATAAACATCTCTAGCCTTGCACAAACTTCCAAAAAGAGAAGGAAGAATACTCCTCAAATTGTTTTATGAGGCCAACAGAACCTCATTTCCAAAGTCTGGCAAAGACATTTCAAGAACTGAAAATTACAGACCACTCTTACTCATGGAACACACCTGTAAAAATCCTCAACAAAACATTAGCAAAGAATCCAGCACTGCATAAAAAGAATAATAAGTCTATTATTAACAAAACTGTTAACATACAAAAATTAATCAATGTAATTTACCTCATTAACAGAATAATGAAGAATCATATGATCAACTCAGCAAATACAGAAAAAAAGTATTTTATAGAATTCAATTCAATTAAAATAACAACAACAATTCTTGATAAATTTCTTAGCAAATTGTAAATACAGAAACTTTCTTAATCTGATAATGGGTATTCACAAAGCTATCCTTAATGGTAATATATTCAGAGCTTTCCATTTCATATTAAGAACAACAAGAGGATGCCTGCTAACACCACTTCTATTCAAAGTGTTAATCAGTGCATGAAAAAGAAATAAAAATAATAAGGATTGGAAAATAAGAAATAAAAACTTACATTATACAGAGAAAATCCAAAAGAATCTGCAGATAAATCATAGAATTAATAAATCAGTGTAGAAAGGTTGTTGTATATAAGGTCAATATCCAAAACAAATTGCATTTCTATATAACAGCAATAAACAATTTGAAGAGGGTGTTATGCTGAGTGAAATAAGTCAATCAGAGAAAGACATGCATCATATGACCTCACTGATATGAGGACTTCGTAATCTCAGGAAAGAAACTGAGGGTTGCTGGAGTGTTGGGGGATGGGAGGGATGGGGTGGCTAGGTGATAGACATTGGGGAGAGTATGTGCTATGGTGAGTGCTGTGAATTGTGCAAGACTGTTGAATCACAGATCTGTACTTCTGAAACAAATAATGCAACATATGTTAAGGAAAAAAAAGAAGAAGAAGATAGGAGGGGAAGAATGAAGGGGAGTAAGTCGGAGGGGGAGACGAACCATGAGAGACGATGGACTCTGAAAAACAAACTGAGGGTTCTAGAGGGGAGGGGGGTGGGGCGATGGGTTAGCCTGGTGATGGGTATTAAAGAGGGCACATTCTGCATGGAGCACTGGGTATTATGCACAAACAATGAATCATGGAACACTACATCAAAAACTAATGATGTAATGTATGGTGATTAACATAACAATAAAAAAGAGGAAAAAAACACAATTTGAAAACAAAAATTTTTAAAGATAAATTTTCCAAAAGTGTGAAAATATAAAATACCTAGGAAAGAATCTAACAACAGATGTGAAAAGTGTATATTGCAAAAAGTATAAAACATTGTGAAAAGAAAGTAAAGAAGACAGAAGTAAATTGAGGAATATACCATGTTCATAGATTAGGTATCTTACTACATTGTAAAGATGTCAAATGTCAATACCCCCACACACACTGATCTATAGGTTCAAAGCAATCCCATTCAAGATCTCAAATTATTATTTTTGAGGTGCCTGGGTGGCTCAGCCGGTTAAGCATCTGCCTTTGACTCAGGTCATGATCCCAGGGTCCTGGGATGGAGCCCTGCGTTGCATCAGGCTCCCTGTTCAGTGGGGAGCCTGGTTCACACTCTGCCTGCCACTCCCCCTGCTTGTGTTCTCTCTTGCTCTCTGTCAAATAAATTTTTTAAAAAATCTTTAAAATTATTATTTTTGAGCTGACTTGCAAGGTCATGTGGGAAATCAGATAAACTGAGTTTTTAAATTCTTTTAAAGATTTTATTTTTTTGACTAATCCCTACACCCAACATGGGTATCAAACTCAACCCCAAGATCAAGAGGAGCACTCTCCACAGACTGAGCCAGCCAGGTGCTCCACAGATAAACTGGTTTTAAAATGTCTTAAGGTAAATTTGTTTGTTTATTACAATTATGTTACCTCCTGTAGTTACTTCTGAATTATTTATGGCTACATTGATTAAATAGGTAATTAAGTATTTTTTAAAGATTTCATTTATTTATTTATTTGAGAGCAAGTGAGCAAGAGAGGGCACAAACAGGGGGTGGGAGAGGGAGAAACAGGCTCCCCACCAAGCAGGGAGCCCGACTCAGGGCTTGATCCCAGGACCGTGGGATCATGACCTGAGCTCAAGGCTGACACTTAACAAACTGAGCCAAGGCACCCCAGTAATTAAGTATTTTTTCACAGCAACCTGTGATCGTATAAAATCAGGTGTTCAAACCTTTTAAGATATTTGACAACTTTTGGTATTTTGCCTTCTCAAAATCGAACCCTAAGTAACATCTTGATCTTTAACTGACTTCCCAGAGGGCCCCTGGAAAAATCTCAAGGGATTTCTTCTTCTCCTTGTAAAATGAGAGATACCAAAAATTAATTAGATACATTGAATAGCATAAAAAACACTGGCAATTAAGAAGAGATATTTAACTTCCCCTAGGTTATATTTGTGTGGGTAAATACTTCTGGGATTATATGAGGCTCCTAGAAATTTGTCAGCTTCCTCACTGTCCATATGTCCTGGTACTGCTTTGCCTCATATTAGACACAACAATAATATAATGCTATCAACATTCTAGTTATTATTTCAAATGCAGCATGCCACAGAAACAACAAAAGTTCCTTGCCAGTTATGTTAATTTCATAATGAACTCTCATAAGATCTTTAGCCACAGACAGTTAAGTCTTTCGCCATCTGCAGATAGTTATTGGTTGTCTTGATGCTTCCTTGGAAACTCTTACAATCAGCTGCAAGCCAGGACGCTTGTCTTCAACAAGAGGAACTCTCTCAAAGACCCATGGAAAAGGGACTATGTCAGGCACTCTAGAGTATAGGCTTCTGGTAGCATTGACTAACAGTGAGAGCATATCACAGGACTGAGCAAGGAGTTCCAAATCTCGAGTGGGCAAGCTGATGGGTTCATGAAACCCAAGATCAGATCAAGGAGAACAAAAATTAATTACATAGTACAAAATGAACTGATGAAGGATATTACATCATTTCTTTAAAATATTGCTCCTGGCTTTAAGGAACCACTTTGTTTTTGCTCTTAAGGTATTTTTAACTTTCAACAATTTAGTAGATTATACTTTTGAAAACACTTTTTTTTTCTCCCTGCCTCATCCCTCCAGAATTTGGAAACTCTTATTGAGTATTCTAATTTTCATGGCAATATAGTTATTTTCACAGGTTGAATAAGAATCTGTTCTTTTGTAAACAGGACATAACTGGAAACACTGGTTATATGATCAAGGCTTTGATTGGAACGTCATATTTAAGAATGACACGTGTAGAATCAAATACAACTAGATAGTTTTATGGAAATAAGGTTGACTTTATGGATCTCGTGCTTATAGAGCCCTCTTGGGTATCTGCCACTGCCTTACAGGTTTCCTAGTATTACAGGTGAATAAGGAAGGATCTTTTAGGGGACTTTGAGAAGAAAGGAACTCACCCAAATCTATAGGTACTACAGTGAAATCTAGTGGTGAGTTCTTGGCTTGGCATTCTAGCCTCAAGAAACATTTAAAGATCTAATTTAAACTTTCTTATAAAATTCCAGCAAAGCAGGCTCTCTGCTCCTCCCAATAGACAGCTGCATTTTCTTCTGCAATGCCAGCAGCACTCCTAAGACACAATGGTGATGGTCAGAGAAAACAGAGTTCTCAGGCACACTGAGTGCCTAGTCACCAGTGCTCCTATTTTTTAAAAAATCTATTTGAGAGAGAAAGAGAGAAAGAGCATGAGTGGGAGGGACGAGGGGAGAGGGAGAGAGAATCTGAAGCAGACTCTGCACTGAGTGAGGAGCCTGACACAGGGCTCAATCTCAGGATCCTGAGATCACAACCTGAGCCGGAACCAATAGTTGGCCACTTAACCGATTGCGCCACCCAGGCACCCCACCAGAGCTCCTTTTAACTCTGGCAAAGTGGATACTGTCACCATCGATGGCCCCTTCACTGACCTCAACTACACAGTCTACATGTTCCAGTATGATTCCATCCATGGCAAGTTCAATGGCGCAATCCCGTTAGCATTAAAAACCCAATAGAACCTTCTATATTTTCCCATTGAAACCCTAACGCTCCCCCCATTGTTAAATTGATATATGCATCTTTACCTCTGGCTATTCCGGTGAGTTGCTCACCACTATAGAGCATTTCTGCATGCACAATAAACTTTTTTCCTGTTAACCTGTCTATTGTCTGTAAATTTGCAGGTCCCTGACCACTCAAACTCGAGTTGGTAGAAGAAAAGTTTTTCTTCTCAATAAACGCTTTTTATATCAAACAAGAATAAACAAAAATAAATTAATCAAGCAACTAGAATAGGAACACCAAAACACATCCAAAGAAATTAAGAGAAAGGAGGTCATAGGAATAAAAGCCAGTATTAATAAATTCAAAAAGACAGCCATAGACTCGGTAGATAAATCTAAGAGCTAGCTCTTTGAAAAGATCAATCAAACAAAAGAATCTTTTTTTTTTCTTTTTAGTAGAGGGTAAAAAACCAAAGAGGAAAAGGAGGAGCTATAACCAGCTATACTAGAGAAGAAATTGTAGGTCAAGCTCCAGAGTGGACATGTGGAGATCTCAGTCCCCCTAGTTAGAGGAGACAGACAGTAGTGCCTGCCACGGTGAAGCCTATTTTGGCTACAAGCTGAGTCAGGAACCATTTCCCTGCAATGGACCTCACAGCAGCCAGTACTGGAGGCTAGGGACAGATCCTGCACAGAAGGACTGACTCACTTGGGACACTGAGAACGTTATCTACCTAAGGAGACATTTGCGGCAGCAGCAGGTGCCCGTGCTGGGATGCTGGGGGTAGTGAAGCTGAAATTCCATGAGACGGTTAATATAGCATCAGCAAAGCTGCTGACGCCAAATGAGAATCAGGGCAGAATCAATACAGAGATCCGGAATGGAGAAATTATTATAGATCTCCACACTGGCTGGAATAAGCTAAAACAATTTTAATTCTTTGCCTACAAGAGTCACTTCAATCAAGTGATCAAAGTGACCACACACTTAATGAGACAGACTGAAAATGTGTAATACCAGATAGGGTGCAATGAGAACCCAGTCCCTTCTATGCTAGTCCTCCCAGGTGTGCACAACTTGAATCTCCTCGGGAGGAAACAGCAGACAAACACAGATTCAAGTACAATCTACAGAAGCAGGGGCCTATCATCTTCAAAAGTGTTTGGGCATCACATTCAAGGAAACTCAGAGGAACTGTTCCAAAATGAAAGATAACAGAGCAACTCAATGCAGTTTGTCATTGTGAACCGGATCTTTCTGCTATGAAGGATGACATTATTGGGACAAATAGGGGAACTTGAATAAGGTCTGTGGACTGCGGATTAATTGGGAGTAACATATTCCAGTTAATTCTTTGATCTTGATGGATGTTTGGGGCTGTAAAGGAGACTGTCCTCTGTAGGAAACACATACTAAAGTATTCACAAGTGACTCAGTAGGACATCAGCATCTTATTTTCAGATGGTTCAGGAAGAAAAAAAGTACATGCAACTTTTAGGTAAATTTAAGATTGTTTTCACATTTTAAAAAAATTGAGGGAGGAAATAAAAGCATTGTCCTCGAGTTACTTCTGTGACTCAGTTAATTTTGTCATTTTAATTCATTCCCTCCCAGGGCACTTCATAGTATATGTTTCTTAGGCAGTTTTCCTCAGACTTCAATTCGTTTTGCATTGATTTTTTTCACATGAGATCATATCATAACCGTTTCCCTTCACTCTTTGTAACCTTTTAAAAGGCTGCTGCACAGCTGTCCTGTGGCTACCCACAAGTTTAGCCATCCCTCTCTTGTGGGAGATTTGGGGTTTTACAAACTTGTTTATTCATTTGGATATTTGCTTATTTGTTTATTTTTAGTATTATGATTAAGCTTAGTGAATAGTTTTGAGTGTGTATCTCTTTACAGATTTAGGATTATTTCCTCAGACTTGCTACAGTTGAAGTTAAAGAATAGAAATCATTTCTACACTGTATTCCAGAGTATCCTATCAGCCAACCCTCCTATCTGTCAGAAATTCAGAGTGCTAGTTACCAAGCTCCTTGCCCAGGATGAAATATCTTAATTATAATACATACTTATAACTTAGTATGCAAAAAGGGGGAGAAAAAGATCTCGGATTTTTATGTGCATTTCAGTTTTAGGGATGCTGAATATTTTCTCACACCTATGATAAATAATATTTTTTTGCATAGTTAGCTTTGTGATTTGCTTATGTTTCTCTTTTCTCTAAACTATTTCAAGATTGAAATGAGCACTCAATAAAAAAAGGAAGCCATTTTCCACATGGAGTTAGGCATATTATATAAATAGAAACCAAAAATCAAGTAAATATAAATATAAGTTATTTATAACTTAATAATTATAAGAATTATATGTAATATAGAATATTGTATACATATATATGCATACATATATACACACATATACATACATGTAAAATTTTGTAGGCCCAAGATGGGGTTGCTTCTGCCTGGGGTGCCCCATCAGCAAACTGAAACTTACATAACCTTCTTGTCCCTACAAATGTTCCACTTGACCAGAAGGCAGTATATCCAGTCAGTTAATCTCCAAAAGCCAAATCAACCCTGGGTCTTCTCATCCCAAACCAGGCTAACTGTGAGGCCCCAGCCCATCAGATACATTTTATTTTTCTTTTCCTTGTTCTTTATTCTTTATCCCATAAAAGCTACGGCCCCATTTTACAGTTCTCCAAAAGGAGAGAATCCACTTCATGAAGTGTTAAGTAAACTTTGTTTTCTTTAATCATTTTTAATAGTATGCATGTATGTGTACATATATATGTCTGTATATACATACATAGGTATACGTGTGTATATATGTATGTACATACACACTGGAGATATATACGTACATACATACACACACACACACACAACTGTATTCTAATAATTTTTAAATCTTCTTATATGAAATGATCCTTTCCTAGGAAAATCTAATCTCCTAAAGTTGATTCAAAAGAAATAGAAGATCTGCATAAATTAATAACTTTGGGGCGCCTGGGTGGCTCAGTTGTTTAAGCGACTGCCTTCGGCTCAGGTCATGATCCTGGAGTCCCGGGATCGAGTCCCACATCGGGCTCCCTGCTCAGCGGGGAGTCTGCTTCTCCCTCTGACCCTCTTCCCTCTCGTGCTCTCTCTCTCTCATTCTCTCTCTCTCAAATAAATAAAATCTTTAAAAAAAAATTAATAACTTTGAGGGGGGAAATGGAACATTGTCAAAGATAAACCTGAAGTCAGAGCCAGCTTCCAAGGCGACTGTCCCAGGTCTTCGACTAAGCCAGCTATACACATTCCTTGAAGACTAAAAACACCAAGAGCCAGAGCAATATGCAATGGAGAAAGGGCTTGCAACCCAGTAGCAAAATAACTGGCTTCATTTTCCTTTGTTTGTTGTCATTTGCAAAGACTGTGATTTTTAGTAATTGCTTCCTTAGTTGCTTTGCTCAGATTAAATTTGGTCCATGATACTTTAAGAGTTGTCAAAAACCCTGTGTAAACACACACAGAACTCACAGTGACCCCAGTGCAATGGGTGCAGCCCACCAGCAGCCAATTTAATCAAGGGGGAATTCAGAGTATTCACCACAAGCAATTGATTTTCAAGAGAAAAGTCAGCAGGATCAAACAGCCTGTTGGGATGAAAATCCCCTGAATCACCCCTATCACCGTGTTTTCTAGCAACTAACTCCTGACTCCATATAGAGTAATAGCCAAATTACTATAATTATCCTGCAACACAAGTGGCATATCAACATTATTTTAAACGTGGATTTTTTGCATAATCTTTCATTATTATCATTCATCCTCCCATTTGGAAATGGCAAACAACAACAAACTGTGATCTACCCCCAAAAGAAGAAAGGTCACCAAGAGAACAAATAAAAGGGCTATTTACATGTGAATATACTAAGAGAGATGTGTTTTACAGTCAAATACACTCTTGAAATTCATTAAATGCCTTCTCCCCTGCATCATAAATATGGGCAAAACAGACATCACCTACTGAGAAAATAATCCCAGCACATAATGATCATAACGAACATAAATAAAGCCACTTTTCTTTCAATGACCTCAAGGCCCTATATAAAAATGTGTTTGTATTTCTACCATCGTGAAATGATTGGCAGCAAGCACACCAGTCATAACACAAGTCCTTCCTAGTGCTGAACAGGAGAATATGAATATGGTCCCCAGTGATCTTGCTCTCTGCAAAATAACATTCTTAACTGGGCGCCATCATTTGTCGCTGCTGCTTTTAAAAGCATTCGAAAGGACGCAGAAAGCAGTACTTGAATTAAGATGGAAAAATCAGCAACAGATTTTGTTAAATACAGCTGACCCTTAAACAGGGGTGTGAACTGTGTGGGTCCAGGTACACACAGATTTTTTTTTATATGTATACAAATATGGTACAGTGCTGTAAATGTATTTTCTCTTCCTTATAATTTTAATAACACTTTCTTTTCTCTAGCTTACTTTATTGTAAGAATATAGTAGATAATACATACAACATAAAAAATATGTGTTAATTGACTGTTTAGATTATCTGGAAGACTTCTGGTCAACAGTAGGCTATTAGTAGCTAAGTTTCTGGAGAGTCAAAAGTTTTCCTGTGGGTGGGGGGGTAGGCGTGGGGGGGGGCACACAGACCCTTGTTGTTCAAGGGTCAATTGATATGAAAAGGCTCACCAAGACTTTTGAGGCAGTGTCCCTGACAACAAGACTGGGTTTCAAGTCTGCCTCATCTTCCTGGTATGTTACCAGTCCAAAGACTCCACCTTGAGAACCCCTGTAAGAGTTCAAGCTGTCAGCCTTGGAGATAATCACATGAGTTGGGCATAGGTCTGGTATTATATACTTGTTTTATCAACATCTCTAGCAAAGCATCAGAACTCACATGGTTAATTCTAGAAAAGAAAAGTTGGCAAGAGTGGCTAAAGCTTTGAAAGAATGCAATTTTGTTACCTTCATATACCAAAAACAAATTTAGTGGCTACAAAAAGACAATAATATTCAGATTGTGATAAATACAAATTGGTGTCTCAGGCTTTGTATGAGCATCAAGTAGAGCAGACTTTGTTGCCACTATCTGCATAATTGCTGTGGCCTTGTAGTCTTGCCCACAAGGCTCCAGGGAACTGTTAACACAGGACCCTAAGTGTTATGGCTGAATTGTGTCTGCAAAAATTCATATATTAAAGTCTTCACCCCCAGCACCTCAGAACATGACTATATTTGGAGATAGTATCTTTAAAGAGACAATTCAAATAAAATGAGGTCATATGGGTGGGCCCTAATCCAATATTACTGGAGTCCTTATAAGAAGATTAGGACACAAACAGGGAAAAAGAGAAGACCATGTGAGAGACACAGGAGGAAGACACAGCATGGACAAGCCAAGGAGAGAGGCCTCAGGAGAAACAAACCTCACCTACACCTTGATCTTGGACTTCCAGCCTCCAGAACTGTGAGGAAAATTAATTTCTATTGTTTAAGCTCCCCAATCTGTGGTACTTTGTTTAGGGCAGCCCCAGCAAACTAATACGGAGTCCTAGTGGGTCACTAAATAACTACAGAATGTACTGGGTGTTAAAATAGTGTTCTGAGATATATAATGCAAATATTTTGGCAGAAAGACTGCTATGCTCTAAACACAAGTGTTTCATCCATATTTGGAATCCATGTTAAAAGAAAAATAAAGTGAAACAGAAGGCAACCCAGGCATATAAAATGGAACCTTAGGAAGAGAAGCTAAAAGGCTATTTGATACACAAATAAGATTTGACTTGGCCATTGTTTCTTAGCTCCCGCACTGGAAACTGGTTTCAGATGTTTCTTCCTCCTACAGAGAAAATCTGAGGTAAGAAGCAAATGTAAGTCCAAAGAAAAGAAATTTAAATAAAACATAAAGAAACATTTCCTGACAAAAGTAATTTTTAAATTTAATTTAAATTTTAAAATTTAAAAGACAACATTGCTATGTTTTATATGGATACATTATGAAAATCATGTTTTGAAGGGCCTTTTAAATATCTAGTAAGCAACACTTTTCCTGAGTGGTTTGGTTACAAGGGGCTACACTGATTATTCTTTTGAAAGCCCACAAATCTGTTACATAGAACTAAGTTTCTCCCTGCCAAGGGCACATCAGCTCCACAGAGATTCTGCACAGTGGGCCCTGGATGCATAATGAGATTCACAGATCTGAGCCTGAGACTCCTGCTCCCCAGGTCACACCAGCCTATATGACAAACAAAAATTGCTTTATGCTTTTTTTTCCTAGTTTTAATCAGTAAATGTGGCAATGCCAATACAGCTGCGGAAACGCAGGCTGTGCCCTATTTTGCCTTATGCATCACCAAGAAGTTTGCCAGCTCAGTTCTGATTCCAAAGTCTTTACTGTGATGATGCAGTGAATAAAAGACACAGCATGATTTTCAAATGCTGGGCAGGGCCAGTAGTGGGGCCAACTGGAAAAAAAAAAAAACTATTTTGAGCCATTTTATTGTTACCGGAAGAAAATACACATAAACTATCAGGCATATGCAATATCCTAATGTACGTTCACTAAGTTTTCAGAGTCTTAGTATCTTAGGGGATCTTAGATCTCATTTAGTACAATCCCTCACACAACAAGAAAATCTTTTCCTAAGCATCTATGACTGTTTCTTAATGAATCCTTCCAAAATTGGGAGAAACTGCTACTTCTAAACTAGGCTTTTCACTATATAAAAAAATAAATAAATAAACTTTTACTAGCGTTTCTTTATATTGGGACAAAATCTGCCTCTTTAGACTTTGTTCCAACTGGTCCCAGTTTAGTCCCAAGGTTTAGTAGATAGAAATCAAAATCTACAAGTGTGTGCAAAAGGTTATATATGCAATATGAGTGGCTGAAAAATGGAAACATATACAAGTTACTCAAGTAAAATACAAATTGAATGTGCATGGTTAAATTTTTTAGATCCAATGAAAACTTGTGATATGGCTGAAGTAACAAATAGCTAGTAGGCTGATTATAATGTGGGTAAGTAGCTAAAGAGGGAGGGCCACTATATTAGCTTAAGAATGTTGAGCCTTGACATTAATCTGCTCAGAAGGGTGAGGTTGGTGTGGTATTGCAAGTTTCACAGCTGGTGGGGAAAGCATAGACCTTGAGCCAAGGGTTTGAGAACAATGGTTTATTTGGGAGGTGATTTCTGGAAGCATCAGTAGGGTGGTGAGGAAGAGAGAAAGGGAAGAAAAGGCAGCTAGTAAGCAATGTGTCATTATACAGATTACCACTGTGGACAGCTGGAACCAATCCCATAGAGGAACTCTGGGAAACAGTACAAAACTAATGTCGTAGAGTTATCCCACCCGAGAAGTGAGGGAGCTGGGGTATTTATACCTGGACTCCTGACAGTTGTGTAAAAATAAATGTTTTCAAGGCTGATGGGAAAAGACTAGGCAGGCAGTGTTCTGGTGTGCGTTCCCTCAGAAGCAGACCTTGAGTCAAGGACTCCAGTACAACTGTTTATTTGGGAGTTGATCGAGACAGAGGCATAGGGGGACAGGGACATGAGACAGGGAAGCAGAAGCTACTCCTGGAGTGTTAACTTCCTGGCAATTCCAGCCTGCCTCTTGCATGGGCCAGAGTGGCCTTCCACAGTTCTGGCAAACCCCACAGACCCAAAGGTGAAGATTCCAGCACATGGAAGCTGTCCAGAGCACATGCACACACACACAAGCCTGAAGGAAATGGGTGGGCCACTGAGAATTCCTTAAAGTGGTAACTCATTACATAACTTATTGAAGTGAAGAAAGCCAATCATGTATCCAGTGTAGTAGACACACCACTGGAGTTTACAAAGCCACCCAAGATAAAAAGTCCCCTTGCCAAGCAGAGAGGGCTGGGGCTGGGCTCCAGGTCCGCCCAACGCTGATGAGCTTGAAAACCTTGCATGAGCTTGGACGGGTATAAAAGGAAACAATGTCACCAGTCCTAGTCTCCTATATCAAGTTATGAGGATAAAATGAAATAATATATATGACAATCCTTTGAAAAGTAAAAAATACTAAGCAAAATTCAAGGTATAAAGCACAATGATGTGTGCTCATTTGAAACAAGAATTTTAGTTCATATTTTAGAGAAATTATATTTCTTTTAACTTGAGACTTTCATCAGAAAAACAATGAACGGAAGATCATAGCACATTTAGAATTTTCTCTGGAGTCTCATTCTTTGTTGTTGTTGAAGGAAGATGGCAGCAAAATGTGTTGATGACTCTTTTCTTAGATATAATAAGCTGATGATGATTTGTGAATCCATCCCTGAGTTATTTGGAAGTCTATAATAGTGCTCCCTGATGACAATTTCATAATCATCTTTGTATCAGTGAACATAAAGCTGGATTTTCAAAAATAAACAAGGCACAGAGGATAACAAGAGAAGTTTTCCTATTTCCTTCACTTCCCATTTTGTCCTAGATAAGGAATTTTAAGTAAAAATATTAAAGTTGGTAGAGAGAAGTAAGACTTCCTTCAGCTCCCATATCTGGGCTTTAAAGTGTGTGTTTTAAAGTCCAGGGTTCAGCCTAAATTTTGAATTTTGTTTTACCCGTATAGTTTCTAAGATAGGAATTTTCCATTCATTCTACGTATGGAACATCATAGTTGTCTCAGGGCTACTCACAAACGCACTGGAAAGGATTTTATCTTTTCAACTTGTTTTTTATGACAATAGTCACAGGCGGAAATACAAACAAATTTTTTGAGGACTTACTCTGTGCTTGGCACCGAGCTGAGCACATATGTAGATTCTAACATTTAGTCTTCCCAACAACTTTTTGGGTTAGATACTATTTTTATCTCCATTTTACGCATGAAAAAAATCAAGCCATAAAACTTATTTAATGCTGCCTTTGAGAAGAATTTATGCACTTGAAAGTGACAAAGATAACTTATGGTTCAGGATTGTGTCATGCTGAAAAGTTCTTTAGAACACTCCAGTATCTCTTTGCTGAGAAGCATGGGCAAGCCAGCTTTCACTATTAAAAAATAATGACATCAAACCTTTCTTTTAGGAAGAGTGTGGTCGTCAGTACAAAAAGGAAACACCTCTCCATCTGTGGCTCTGTAAGTTCTCTGTAATGAGTATGAACATTCAGATAAGCTCTGTACATCCATGCATGTGGTTCTCAGTGAGGGGATAAGATCAGCCAGATAGACACCTGCCATTGCTTACATTGACAAGTCCTTTGCCACTGCCCAGTGTGTTCTTCTTCCTATTTTTGAACACCCTTGATATCATCCTTCACACATGAGAAAGCAGAGCAATTCAAAATGCCCTGATTTTAACCTTAGAAGGCTCAAGTAGGTGAAAGGCCAATCACAAAGAAGTAACTATCACTAACAATGATGGTCAACATTTAATGAGCACCAAGTCTGCTCAAGACACAGAGTAAAGTGGTGCCTGGGTGGCTCAGTTGGTTAAGCGTCTGCCTTCGGCTCAGGTCATGATCCCATGGTCCTAGAATCAAGCCCTGCATCCATTGGGCTTTGGGCTCAGTAGAGAGCCTGCTTCTCCTTCTCCCTCTGCCCTTCCCCCTTGCTCATGCTCTCTCTCTCTCTCTCTTAAAATAAATAAAATCTTAAAAAAAAAAAAAAGACACAGAGTAAAGCCCTTGACATGAGTAATCTCAGTGAAACTTCACAACACCCTCATGTAGGAAGTATTAATATTATTCCTATTTTACAAAGGAAGAAACCCAGATTTAGAGAAGTTAATTAACATATCCTGCATCTGTCTGGTTTAAGAATGGAAACACTTTACCTGCAAAGATACCCATGGATGTAGGAAGACCTCATTAAATACCAAAGTCTGAGATTACCTAATTTCACCTCATGAAGAACCTGATACAGACAATATTTAAAAATCAATTTTTATTATTTCATATGGCTAGAAATAATTTAAGTAAGTTAAAAATGACTACTTGCAGTAGACCTGTACTATATAATAATTTGTCAAAGACACAAACACAAAAGCACTAATTGGTGGGATTAAAACTTAAAAGCATAAAGAACTTCTCAAGTTATTGACTTGAAAAAACACATTATATTTTGATGTGTGTGTGTGTGTGTGTCTGTGTGTGTAAATTGCTGAAATACTATCAATTATTTCACAATGAACATTCTTAAGGCAGGCATTCTGAATTTAAGGAACCTTAAGCTGCAGGGCCACCATCTCTGTCTACACCTGTGCACTTTTGGCCATCTGTGCTCACAGATGAGTGCACCAGGTATGATCAACCATGGAAACTATACCTTAAAGGGAACTGGAGAAGGAGACATAAAATAAGCCATCTAGTTCCATCACTCCTCAAAAGGCACAGTGGTATAGAAGGCATGGATGTAATTGCTGAAGTGTTCCTGTGATAGCCACTATACCTTGACTTCCTTTAATGCTTAGCTCTTCCGGTGGCTGCAGAACATCATCGGGGTGTGGGATGCAGAGTCCGTGGAAGGGCCCCAGGTCAAAGCACTCATGCAGGAGCTGCATGTTTACTCTTGAGCACACACTCATGAACCCGACAGCTACACCTTCCACCTGAAACATCCAAAACATCTCGTTACTCTATCAGACCCCAAATGAATTCTCATCATGAAACTTCCAGGAGCCCACAGAATGCGGGTGGTTAGTAGCTTGGCAGGCACTTTGAGATATTTAAGGGAGGGAGGAATATTTTCCTTCAGAAGCTCTAGTGTCCAGTACCATGCATGGCACACACAACATGCTCCAAAATATGTCCAGTGGATGACCAGTGTGAACAGTCCTAGAAGTGGATACATAACTTAGGGAAGTTGCTAGAGTTCTAGAGGGAAAGAACATGTGTCCTCTTTGCCCAGACCTGCCCCATATCCTTCTATTATCCCACGGGAAGGCCAGCCTTCCTGTCCACTTTCTTCCCCTCCACCATGCACAGTCTCAATAAGACCAGTCATCATTCCATCGATTGACCCTGGATTCAGAGATGTTCATGGTCACCTACTCTTTCAGATTGGAACTTTGATTTTCTTGAATTCATTCACTTATTTGATTTGGTGGGGATGTATGAGCGAAGTAAACTGACAACACTTGTTCACCATGTGGGTCTGATTTACAAATACGTCACCTCCTAGCATCCGAACAGATACCTGGTTCTGAACCTCTTAAAACAGTCCCATTAATTTAGGCCTCTGATGAATACACAAGTGGGAAGGTAAGTGGGACAGCGTGACATAATAAGAAATACATGTTTGGTCTTCATCCCTGGTTCCTAAAACACTTGTAATTTCCTGAGAGGAACATCTTTTCTTTTTCCTAATAAGCTCCTTTGGGTAATACCTATGTTTTTTGTTTTTTTTTTTTTTTTTTAAAGATTTTATTTATTTATTTGAGAGAGCGAGAATGAGAGAGAGAGAGCACATGAGAGGGGGGAGGGTCAGAGGGAGAAGCAGACTCCCTGCTGAGCAGGGAGCCTGATGCGGGACTCGATCCTGGGACTCCAGGATCATGACCTGAGCCGAAGGCAGTTGCTTAACCACCTGAGCCACCCAGGCGCCCTGGGTAATACCTATGTTTATGCTAATGAGGTGACTCCCAGAGAATGGGAGCTGATTGTCAGGGAAACCAAACATGTGATTGATTAGAGGGTTGGAACTTTTGGCACCTCCTCCTGACCTCTAGAGAGGGAGGAGGGGCTTGAGATTGACTTCAGTCACCAGTAGCCAATGATATAATGAATCGTTAATGGAACCACCATAAAAACCCCTCAACAAGGGGAATCAGGAGTTTCTGGATTGGTAAACACATGGAGATGCTGGGAGAAGACATGCCCAGAGAGGATACAGAAGCTCAGGGCCCTTTCCCCTGCACCTCGCTGTATGCATCCTTTCCATGTAGCTGTTCCTGAGTTGTAGTCTTTATAATAAGCAGGCAATAGTAAGTCAAGTGTTTCCCTGAGTTCTGTGAGCCATTCTAACAAATTATCAACCCCTAAGGAGGGGGCTGTGGGAACCCCTGATTCATAGCCAGTCAGTTACAAGTACAGGTGACAACCTGAGACTTATGACTGGCACCTGAAGTGGGGGCAGTCTTGGGGGCCTGAGCCCTTTCCCTGTGAGATCCACACTCACTCCAGGTAGTATCAGCACTGAATCGCAGGACACCCAGTTGGTCTAGGGAGCTGAAAATTTGGTTGGTGTAAGCAAAACCCTACACATTTGGTGTCAGAAGTGTCAGAAGTCAAGAAAACAAGTTATCTTCTAATGAATAATTAGCCGATCACACCTATTCTTGGTAGTGATACAAAGGAACAAAATTTAACTCTGTCATAGTCCACACTGACAGGTATCTATGATTGAAATTCTTTATGATGTTCCTTCAATAATTCTGCATATCATTCTTCCCTGCAAGGAAAGCATTTAAAATTTTAAAAGAGAGCAAGAAAGAATGCATAGTTCTGTAGTTAACTAATCTTCCTGTGGTAATTATTGTGCAATATATATATACTTGAGTGTGTGTGTGTATATATGTATATATATGTAATATATATGATATGTATGTATATACATACATATCATATATATATCAAATTGCTACATTGTAAACCTTAAACTTATACAATGTTATACAATTATATTTCACTAAAATTAGAAAAGAGAGAAAACTAAATTGTACATAAATAACTCCTCGTATTAATTATAACTTGAGTTTTAAGCAAATTCTGGTTGACTGATTTGACTGCAGCTCCTGTTAGAAACCAGCTTTACTAGATCCTATTCCTCAAGTGTTCATGCTGTATTTCTTGAGACAACCACCCTGTACAGGAAGCAAAAGAACTCATCATCGGCATTCCCTAGTCCCAAGAATGCAGTAGCATCCCATAAATGTCAGTCAGAGAAAATGGTTAATATTTGAACCTACTAAAGCACAAAATTAAGCTACAACAATACTCAGTCTTTTATATGACACATAGAAAAATTGGGCATTAAAGTATTTGTTCTCAAATGTGCCTTCTAGTCGAAAGTCATTTGTTTTCAAACATGTGTTTGAAAAATAAATGTGAGACTCCCTTTGTTTTCTTCCTAATGCTGGAATACAAGAGGAATTCTTAAAAATTAATTTTTCCATGCGTACTCTTTTCTTTACAGCCCCCCACCCCACAACGATACTAGCTGTACAAGGCTGGATTTACACAGCTGTTTTATAAAGCCACCGGCACTTTAATAAAAGTCCAAAATAAACATTTTAATTTTTTTCCCAAATAACAAGTGATTGTTTGTCTTGTTTGCACTCATGAACAAAGGCTGCGTAGCCACAGTTGTCTGGCTTCTCTGTAATTTTAGGCCCAAGACTCAGCAGACGCTGATTAACCAATCCATCTACCATATGTGCAGAAAGAGACGGCCAGCCTCACTCTCGGCAGGGAAAATTGGCATCCATCTTGGTTCACATGGAGATGTCCTTCTAAGCTACAGCCACGCTGGCGCAACGAAACTTCGATGGCCTGAAATACCTTTTGCTGGCTTCATGGCGAGCTGCATGTGCATGATAAGAATGTATTATTTATAAGACCGCTGTTAGTAATGAGCTATTACACTAATGGCTCATTGTGTTTGGAATTTGATTTCAAATGGCATGGATCACACATTCTGATGAAAATGAGAAGAAACATGTTTTGCCATTAGGAACAAAGATGTAACGTTCTCCAATTCCACAACCTGTTATATTCCCGTCATTCATCCTCGGTTGTGACAATTCACAAAAGTTCACAATTATGAACTGCAACAGAGCAAGGACATATTGTGGAAATGTCTGCTTTTCCCTTTGAGTTTCTTTCAAATAACTATTCTGATTTGAGAAACACCATTCTGAAATATGAATTTGTGGGAGTATTCAAATTCAAATCTTTGTGTGTGTGTATGTTTTCTGGAAAAATAGATTCAGTGAACTTCCTTTACTTGAACAATGAAAAGGCATTGATTGTTGACTGCTATCTATCCTCTAGGCAACAGAGATAACTTTCCACCACAAAGGTGTCTTCCATTATCTTATACTAAGAGAGCAAAACTGAAAGTTCTGCTTATTGTTCTTGTTTCTCCTGGGAGGATATACATTAGGATACATAAAGCTCTGGTTGCTAGAAATCCCTACATGCAGTGGCCTTGTCTTCAAACACAGGCCCATTTAGAGACATGTGTGCCCTGTATCATTCATGCTTCCTTCTAAAAAGCCCTACAGTCACTCATCCCTTATGGGTGACCATACTCCATAATGAGGGTGCTCTTACTGTGACCACTGCCAGCTTTGATCCCCTCTGCCTCATGCCAACAGCAGGGCTGAGTTGGCAGGCTCTGCCCACCCGCAGGTCAGTGGTGCCTGTTCGGACCACTGCTGCCCATGCTGTGGACGATGCCAAAGCAGACGCTCTGCCCATCTGTCTCTAGGAGCCGCCCTTGGCCTCTAACCACCCTTCCCCAAAATCTCAGTTTGGAGTAAACACCAGATGTCAAGGTAAGCCAGGATAAAGTTATGAAAAGCAACTTGCGCAGCAAAGTGATGACTCAAAATTCCTCCCAAGTAGCTATCAAGCCAAAGAAAGCCTGCACAGTTAAAAACCTTTAACTAGTCAAGAGTTTCCTACTTGGCACGGGCATAGATCCCAGGCTTTCTATGTGCATGGCCTGTAACTACCATGGGCCGGTGTGGGAAGAGACAGATCTGATGCACTCTGTTCTGTGATCTCTGGTCAACTGCAGTCACCTGTAAGCATGGCATGTTGCCCATAAATGCTTAATCAGCAACTGGGGCGGGGAAAACCCTGATTTAGCAATTTGCCAATCTCTGTGGTGTAAATATTCCCACCGTGGCCAATTTTAAGCTACCAATGTGATGTTACTGAATGGGGAGTTGGGAAGGGATGCCCAGTAGCCACTATTATATAGTATTTCCACTAGAGAGACGATAGACATAAATAATCTCAAGAGCAAAGATAATAATAAAATAATTAGGAAGTGATGAGTGTTGAGCATTAACTTTGTTTTCTACCGTGACTGCACTGCAAGTTTATATAATTTAATTTTTAATAATGGCTGTGTTTAACAACCAGCTTGCAAAGTTCCTGAGGATTGAACACTTGGTTCTTGTGAGGCAAAATGAACTAGTTCCCACATACCACTGTCTGCAGGGCCAGCCAAAGAAAGTCCAGGTGGTTGGGAAAAGGGTCCGGGAGGCAGGTGGGAGGGGAGTGACAGCACTGATCTTGAACGTAAAAGGTTTAAGAAACCAGATACAGCTCAGTAGAAACTGGAGATGTGCTCCCAAGTCCTGGACTGGCTTCCCCTCTGTTAAGGAGGTCCTGCTTCTGCCCTTCCATTTAAAGATTGAAGTCCATGGTCGCTTCTCCACAGAATGTGAAGTGTCTGATGTCTGAGGTAACATGGCCTCTCAGAAACTGGGCTGGACTCCATTTGCCTCTTTAGAGACACCAAAAGATCCTTGCAGTGCTGGGACTGCAATTTTCAGCCTGCAACTTCCTCCGATGTTACATGCACTGAAAAATGTGTAACATGTGACTAGAGAGGAAGATACGTAGAGGTAGTCACTGCAGCTGCTCTTCATAAGCACTAACACAAGTGATTTGGGTTGAAACTGTCACCTTAAAAACAAAGAATTAAAAGCAATCTCCAGAGTGACATCAGCTTGATGGCGGCATAAAGATGTCCATCATTGTTGTCCCTGAGCTCAACAGCAAACATTCAGCATCCAGCCATGAACAAAAGGGCCTCTGAGGGAGCTGTGGCATCCAGTACCATACACCAAGGGACCTGGAAGAGTTTTGCCAACTGTGCATGAGGAAATAGGCAGACACACCTCGGTCTTGACTATGAATCCTAAAGAGGACTGGGTCCAGCTTGTCTTGGCCATGGTCCAGAAGCCCTTGGAGAATACAGACTTAGATAATCATTTACAGAGGAGAGAGTCTTTGTAAAAAGTACAGTTTCCAGAGAAGTTCTAGGACTCCACTGGAGCAAAAAAAAAGTATGAGTTTGGATGCACTGAAGTGAATGAGAGGAACAGTCTGGCTTTACCCATCTCACCCACCCCCCAATGAGGCACTGCTTAGGGCAAGATTTCTTGGCCCATGATTTATCAATGGGGAAAAGGGAAAGTGTGTGTGAGCGCCCAGCTTCCCCGCCTGTGATGGATTCTTCCAAAGAGGCCCATTTCTTTTTCATCTCATCCAGAGTACTTAATTGGAAGCTCTATGACTTGGGGAGTGGAAAGAGTCTAGGAAAAGCAGCGAATAGTACTCTTGGAGGGCAATAAATGGACCTGATTCCTCACTGCATTGTGGATTGCATCAGGAAGCCTGCCCACAAACTGCTGGAAATATCTTCCCCATGAAATCCTTCAACTGGCCCACAAGTACTGCCAGCAACCTGTGTGCCTTACCCACACATCATCCCACCCCGTGGCCAGCTCCTGTGCACACTCCCAACAAAACCATGAGCAGGCTTTAGCAGACAGTTAGTGAGGACTGCAGAAAATCAGTCTGAGCACCTACCCTTAGAGACACCAAAGGATCTTTGGGAAAATAAAAGAGGTTGTCTTTTTGAGCACCTACCTTTGGGAAAATAAAAGAGGTTGTCAGCACACGGCCTGGTGCTTTGTAAGATCCAGAGAATGCGTACGAGCTTAAGAAGTCTGCCACAAGAGGGAACAAGAAAGGTGGAGCAGATTTATCCATCGAAGATCTGAGAACCCCTCAGGATCTCTAGCAGGGCTGACAGAGGTATGTCTCCTCTGAAGAAAGTAAAGACTGGAGGGGGTAACTGCTACTTCAAATGTGAAGACAGTAATGAAAAACTCCAAGAAACATGAGAAAATCAAGAAAATGACATCAGCAAAAGATCACAATAATTTTCCTGTAACTAAAACCAAAGACATGGAGATCTCTAACTTACCAGATAAAGAATTCAAGATAGCAGGGGCGCCTGGGTGGCTCAGTCAGTTAAGCGCCTGACTCTTGACTTCAGCTCAGGTCATGATCTCAGGGTTGTAAGATCAAGCCCCATGTTGGGCTCCACGCTGGGCATGGGGCCTGCTTGGGATTCTCTCTCTCCTTTGCTCTCTGCCCCTCCCCCACCATTCACATTCTCTCTCTCTTTCAAAAAGAAAAGAAAAGAAAGACCCAACTATATGCTGCCTAAAAGAGATTCACTTCAGCTTTAAGAAAACACATAGGCTCAAAGTGAAGAGAAGGAAAAAGATACTCCATGCAAGTAGAAACCAAAAAAGACTTTAAGCCAAAAACAGAAACAAGAGACAAAGAAGGTCATTATATCAATGATAAAGGGGTCAATTTGTCAAGAAGATATAACAATCCTAAATATATACAAACTCAATATCAGACCACCTAAATATATCAAGCAAATACTAAAAGATATGAAGGGAGAAACAGACAATACAATAATAGAAGGGGACTTCAATACCCCTACTTTCAACAATGGATAGAACATCCAAGATAGAAAATCTACAAGGAAATGTTGGACTTGAACTTTACTTTAGACCAATGGACCTAACAGACATGCACAGAACATACCATCCAATGGCAGTAGACTATACATTCTTTTTTTTTTTCTAAAGATTTTATTTATTTATTTGACAGAGAGAGACACAGTGAGAAAAGGAACACAAGCAGGGAGAGTGGCAGAGGGAGAAGCAGGCTTCCCGCCGAGCAAGGAGCCCGATGTGGGGCTCGATCCCAGGACGCTGGGATCATGACCTGAGCCGAAGGCAGACACTTAACGACTGAGCCACCCAGGTGCCCCCTAGACTATACATTCTTCTCCAGCATACATAGAACATTCTCCAGGATAGATCATATATTAGGCCACAAAACAAATCTTAGCAAATTTAAGAAGACTGAAATCATACCAAGTATCTTTTCTGACCATATGTTATAAAACTAAAAATCAGTAACAGCAGGGAACCTGGACAATTCACAAATATGTGGGGAAAAAAATTCCTGAACAACCATGGAGTTGTTCCAAAGAAGAAATCAAAAATGAAACAAAAAATATCTTCAAACAAACAGAAATGGAAAGACAAAATACCAAAACCTATGGGATGTTGAGAAAGCAGTTCTACAATTCAAACATATGGGAGGGGGGAAAAAAAAGGAGAGAGGGAAACAAACCATAAGAGACTCTTTTTTTTTTTAAGATTTTATTTACTTATTTGACACAGACAAAGACAGCGAGAGCAGGAACACAAGCAGGGGGGAGTGGGAGAGGGAGAAGCAGGCTTCCCGCTGAGCAGGGAGCCCAATGTGGGACTCGATCCCAGGACTCTGAGATCATGACCTGAGCCGAAGGCAGCCGCTTAACAACTGAGCCACCCAGGTGCCCAACAGACTCTTAATGATAGAGAACAAACTGAGGGTTGATAGAGGGAGGTGGGTGGAGGATGGGCTAGATGGGTGATGGGTATTAAGAAGGGCACTTGTGATGAGCACTGGGTGTTGTATGTAAGTGAGGAACCACTGAATTCTGTTCCTGAAACCAGTATTTCACTTTTGTTAACTAAAATTCAAATAAAAATTAAAAAAAGAAGAAAAAGCAGTTCTAGGAGGTAAATTTATAGCAATAAATGCCTACATCAAGGAAAAAAAGATCTCAAATAAACAAATTTACATTTCAAGGAACTTGGAAAAGGAGATCAAATTAAGCCCAAAGTTAGCAGAAGGTAGGAAATACAAAGATGAGAGCAGAAATAAATGAAATAGAAAAACAGTACAAAAAGTTCAATGAAACCAAGAGTTGATTTTTGAAAAGATAAACAAAATTGACAAAAAGAGGACTCAAAATCAGAAATGAAAAAGGAGACATTACATCTGGTAACGTAGAAATACAAAGGATCATAAGCAACTACTATGAACATTTGTATGGCAACAAATTGAACAACCTAGGATAAATGGATAAATTCCTAAAAACACACAACCTACCGAGACTGAAACATGAAGAAATAGAGACTATGAACAGATGAATAACAAGTAAAGGGAATGAATCAGCAATCAAAAACCTCCTGCCAAAGAAAAGCCCCAGACTAGATGGTTTCACTGGTAAATTCTACCAAACATTTAAAGAATTGACACCAATCCTTCTCAAACTCTTCCAAAAATTGAATATTTTATGAGGCCAGCATTACTCTGACACCAAAGCCAGATAAGGACATTACAAGAAAAGTATAGACCAATATCCCTGATGAATACTGACACAAAATTCTCAACAAAATATTAGCAAAGTGAATTCAACAGCACATTAAAAGGATCATACACCGTGATCAAGCAGGATTTATCCCTGTGATGCAAGGATGGTTCAATATACACAAATCAATAAAAGTGATAAACCACATTAATAGAAAAATAAAAATCATATGATCATCTCAATAGATGCAGAGAAAGCATATAACAAAATATCACGTCCCTTCATGAGAAGAATGCTCAATAAATAGGCTATAGTAGAAAAAATATTTTAATTAAATAAAGGCCATTTATGACAAGCCCACAGCACATCATGCTCAACAGTGAATGGCTGAAAGCTTTTCCTCTAAGATCAGCAGCGGGACAAGGGTGCCCACTCTCACCACTCCTATTCAACAGAGGACTGGAAGTCCTAGCCAAAGAAATCAGGCAAGAAAAGGAAGTAGTAAAGTAGTAAAAGTATCTGTGTTTGAAAATGATATATGATCTTACATATAGAAAATCCTAAAGAATCCAACAAAAAACTGTTAGAACTGATAAATGAATTCAGTAAAGTTGCACAATACAAAACCAACATACGGAAATCAGTTGCATTTCTATACACTAACAATGAAATACCTGAAAAAGAAATAAAGAAAACAATCCTATCAATAGTATCAAAAACAACTGGATTAGAAGAATTAACATTGTTAAAATGTTCATACTACCCAAAGCCATCTCTAGATTCAGTGCAATCCCTATCAAAACTCCAATGGCATTTTTTCATAGAAATAGAACAAACTATCCTAAGATTCGTATGGAACCACAAAAGACACCAAAAGAACAAAGCTGGAAGGGCACCTGGGTGGCTCAGTCGATTAAGTGACTGACTCTTGATTTTGGCTCAGGTCTTGAGCTCTAGGTCATGAGATCTAGCCCCAAGTCAGGCTCCGTGCTCAGCAGAGAGTCTGGCTTGAGTTTCTTTCCCTCTCCCTGTGCCCCTCCCCCTGTTCTCTCTCTCGAATAAATAGGGGTGCCTGGGTGGCACAGTTAAGTGTCTGACTCTTGGTTTCAGCTCAGGTCGTGATCTCAGGGTCCTGAGATGGAGGTACATGTCAGCTCCACTCTTAGCACTAAGT
Source organism: Zalophus californianus (assembly GCF_009762305.2). Classification (NCBI taxonomy): domain Eukaryota; kingdom Metazoa; phylum Chordata; class Mammalia; order Carnivora; family Otariidae; genus Zalophus; species Zalophus californianus. Next base: position 94,874,924 of record NC_045602.1, read on the forward strand.
CTGCATGAGATTCTCTCTCCCTCTCCTTGCCCTTCTGACTTGTGCTCTCTCTAAAATAAATTTTAAAAAATCTTTTTAAAAAATTTAAATAAATAAATCTTTAAAAAAAGAACAAAGGTGGAGGCATCACACTTTGATTTCAAATCATATTACAAAGTTACAATAATCAAAACAGTACAGTACTAAGATAAAAGCAGACACAGAAACCAGTGGAACAGAATCAAGAGCCCAGAAATAAACACCTGCATATATGAGCAACTAATATTTAACAAGGGAGCCAAGAATACTCAATGGGAAAATGACTGTCTCTTCAATAAACAGTACTGGGAAAACTGATATCCACATATAGAAGAGTGAAATTGGACTCCATCTCACACCACTCACAAAAATTAACTCAAAATGGACTAAAGACTTAAACATAAGACTTGAAACTGTATCACTACTGGAAGAAAATGTAGGGAGAAGAAGCTCCTTGACATTGTTCTTGGCAACCATTTTTTTGATATGACACCAAAATCACAAGCAACAAAAGCAAAAATTAATAAGAAAGATGACACCAAACTAAAAAGTTTCTGCACAGCAAAAGGAACAATCAACACAATGAAAAAGCAATCTACAGAATGGGAGAAAGTATTTGTAAACCATATACTGGAATATTAGATAGGGGGTTGATATCCAAAATGCATAAAGAACTCCTACAACTCAACAGGGAAAAAAAGATCCAATTTAAAAATGGGCAGAGAATCTGAATAGACATTTTTTCCAAAGAATACATACAAATGATCAGCAGGTATATGAAAAGATGCTCAACTTCACCAGTCATTAGGAGATGAAAATCAAAACCACAATGAGATATTTCCTTACATCTGTTAGAATGGTTATCATCCACAAAGACAAGAGATAACAATTCACTGGCAAGAATGTGGAGAAAAAGTAACCCTTATGGGGCCCCTGGCTGGCTCAGTTGGTAGAGCATGCAACACTTAATCTCGGGGGTTGTGAGTTCAAGCCCCATGTTGGGTGTAGCGATTACTTAAAAAACAAAATCTTTTTTTAAAAAAAGTAACCCTTGGGGCACCTGGGTGGCTCAGTCGTTAAGCATCTGCCTTCGGCCCAGGTCATGATCCCTGGGATTGCGGGATTGAGCCCCGCATCAGGCTCCCTGCTCAGCGGGAAGTCTGCTTCTCCCTCTCCCATTCCCCCTGCTTGTGTTCCCTCTATCTCTGTGTCTTTCTCTGTCAAATAAAAAAAAAAAAAAAAATCTTAAAAAAAAAAAGTAACCCTCATGTGCTGTTCATAGGAATGTAATTTGCTATAGCCAGTATGGAAAACAGTATGGATGTTTCTCAAAATATTAAAAATAGAACTGCCATATGACCTAGCAATACTACTTTTGGTTGTATATCCAAAAGAAACAAAAACAGGATCTCGAACAGATATTTGCACTCCCATGTTCATGGCTATTCTTAATAGCCAACATATGGAAACAATCTAAGTGTCCTTCAACAGATGAATTAATTAAAAATGTGGTATATATGCATACAATAGAATATTATTCAGCCACGAGAAAAGAAGGAAATCCTGCCATTTGCAACAACATGGATGGTCCATGATGGCATTATGCTAAGCAAAATAAGTCAGAGAAAGGCAAATATTATATGATATCACTTATATGTGGAATCTAAAAAAGAACACATAGAAACAGTAAAATTATGGTTACCAGGGATTGGGAGGCGAGTGAAAGGGGGGGATGTTGGTCAAAGGGCACAAACTTCTAGTTGTACGATGAATAGGTTCTTGGGATCTAATGTACAACATGGTGATTTTAGTTAACAATATTGTATTAGATACTCGAAAGTTGCTAAAAGAATGGATCTTAAACATTCTTACCACAAAAAGGTACTGGTAATTATGTGATGTGATGGAGGTATTAGCTAATGCTATGGTGGAATCATTTTACAATATATAAATGTACCAAATCAACATGGTGTACACCTTAAACTTACACAATCGTATATGTCAATTATATCGCAATAAAGCTGGAACAAATAAAAGCCTTCTCTAAAAAACAAAGGCCTGACTAAACCAGATTGTCCATTTTGGTCATTAAAAGGCCTGACTGGGGTCTTCATGAATCACTACTTCTCAGTAGTTTTGTCTCATCATGTAAAGACATAGTTTTCAAAATGGTGCTGCTGGGCCCAAATATTCCTTGACTCTTCCTTTATTCATTAGCGTGAAGCTATAGGTCGAATGAACATATATGAAAGTCCTTAAAGGAGAATGCAAAAACCTAAATATGAAAAAATAAAAATAACCCTTTCAATGAAGAAGAAACAAATATTATGGACTAGGACCTCAGAATCCAATTTTTAGGGCCAGTTCTCACCTTAAGAACCTAATGCCTTTATCTTTCTCAGGTCATCCTGTCCTTCACCACATATGGTTTCGTTTTCCATCATGTAGATAAATGTTTCACCACTTGGACTGCACATTGGAACCATATGGGAGCGTTTTAGAAATGCTGATTATGTCCCACCCTGAAAGACTGATCTACTTGGTCTAAGTATATCCTAGCATCAGGATTTTTAATTGAGATATAATTCACTTACCATAAAAATAAACCTTTAAAGAATATACAATTCAGTAGCTTTTAGTATATTCACAAAGATATACACCTTCAACCACTAATTCCAAAACATTTTCGTCCCCTGGCCACCCCCATAAAAAAATGCCATACCCTTTATTAGTTGTTCCCCATCTACCTCTTTCTCCAGCCACTGATCTATTTTCTGTTTCTATGGACTTGCTCTTTCTAGGCTTTCATATAAATGGGATCATACAATACGCGGTCTTTGAGGTCTGGATGCTTTCACCTGGCATAATGTTTTCAAGGTTCAAACATGTTGTAGCATGCATAATTCTTCATTCCCTTTTATCTCCTAATAATTTTCCATTGTATGGCTATACCACCTTTTGTTTATTCATTCATCAGCAGATGGACATGTGGGTTATTTCCACTTTTTGGCTATTATGAATAATACTGCTATGAATGTTTATGTACATGTTTCTGTGTGGACATCTATTTTCAATTTAGGAGTGGAACTGCTGGGCTAAATGTTAATTCTATGTTTCACTTTTTGAGAAAATGCCAGATTGTTTTCTAAAGTGGCTATGCCATATTATAATCCCACCAGCAGTCCAAGAGGGTTCCACTTTCTCCACATCCTCACCAACTCTTGTTATCGTCCCTCTCTTTTATTATAACAATCCTAGCAAGTGTGAAGTGGTATCTCATTGTGGTGTTGGTTTGTATTTCCCTGAGGACTAATGGTGTTGAGCACCATTTCATGAGCTTTTTGGCCATTTGTATATCTCTTTTGGAGAAATGTCTATTCAAATCCTTTGTCCACATTTTATTTAGATGATTTTTCTCTTTATTGCTATATGAGTTCATTATATATTCTGGATACAAGTTCGTGGGCATGGGGATAGTCTAAAAGTCTCCCAAGTGGTTCTCATACAAACTGAGCTTGAGAACCGCTGGTGTAGAACCAAGTCTCAAACAGATCATGTTATCAGAATAAAAGAACTTTTGATTCCAAGTTTCCCAAGAAAAGTAATATTCTTTAAATAGCTCTTACAGTTTTGTCAAAGAGAGAAATCAGTGTATGAAGAATCCCTGAACAATCATCCTAGAAGTAAAACTGCTGAATTCCCACCTTTGAAAGCTTTTCAATAAACTGGCACAAAGCAAAGGTCAAATATCCACTTGAAAAAAAAAAAACAAAACAAAACTAATTTGTGGTCATCTCTGCCTAAACCTTGGGATTCTATGAAGTATTCAGGTATAGGGCTGGGTACCCAAGGGTTCTATCCATGTTTGTTGATTATTATGATATGCAAAAGGCAACACAGAAATTCATTCTAAATAAGATTATCTTTTTGTCAAAAACAATCTTCAGTCCAAGCTTATATAAACCTCTTTTAAAGGCCTTTACAGAAATTGCCCTCTATATTTCTCATGTGATGCAAAGAGAACATCTTAGCTCACATTTGAATTGCTTTCTTTTCTTGATTCTCAAAACCATCAACAAAAGGCCGACCTTGTGAGGTCCCTATACACAAGTCAACAACAAGTCATTTGGAGGAGAGCTTCAAGCCTTTAAAATAGAGTACATAAATGTGGTTCCTGAACCAGCAGCATCAATATCACCCAGGAACTAGGGAAAAATGCACATTCTCAGGCCCATCCCAGACTTACAAGATCACACTGTGGTGGGTCCCAGGAATCTGTGTTCTAATCACCCCAAGAAGTCATTTCAATGTATGCTCAAGTTTGAGTACTTACTACTTTAAAATATTTTCCTCACATTTCTCATACACACATAAAGCAGATGCCATTGGTCACAGCCCTATCCTACCTAAAGCTGAACAGTCACCATACATTCCCTAATTACCCTAAGGCACTAAAAGTCTCAATCTTTTTTCAGTCAAACAATTTCTCCATACCACTGAGCAGACGTTGTGAATATCCCTAGTTCAGCATTTTCAACCCTTAAGAATGCCCAAAGCTTCCGATGGAGTAGGACAGGAGATAGAATGCCATCATGATATTTTTCAGGAAGGCCAATTTCAGCACACTGAAACCAACACAAAGGTCTAAAGATACCTCAACACACTTACATTTAGCTATCAGAACTGGGATCGAATCCTCATTATCAAATCATGTGGGGACAAATGCAGAGAAGGAAACCACAGCTAGCTAAAATTCTATAAGGGAGGAGCGTCCCTCTGTGAATGCCTCTGGGGGCAGGGCAAGGATGAGAGACAGTCTCAAGAGTTGCAGAGTTGCCCACAGTGGCTGCCCAAGGTGCCTGCTCCCTGCTTTGAGCTGAGACACACCAAATCAAGCCAGCTCGCCAGCTCTCTTCTGTGTCTCTTCTTCCCCCCTTCCCTTGGGTGTAGGTAGACCACAGGGTCTACAGCTGTCAAACCAGAGGGGGTGGGTTCCATTTTTCTTTATTGCCATTCCTACCTCCCATCTCAGTAAAGCCTTCCGGGATGGATGGTGTGGAATCAGGACACTCATGAAGCATGTCACGACTGACATGCTCATGAGGGCCAGGCTGGTTTAAAGTGGAGAAGATGGCCAGAGGAGGGTCATGAACCCCCAGGACACAGTAGGAATGGTGATGTGTTCAAGGGCACCTACATTGTCTATAGCAGCAGCTGTTCCATAGCTCCAATTCACTGGGGCCCAAGAGCAGGCCTTCTGATATTTCCGGAGAAACTAGAAATTCCAATTGTTATATATACTTTCTTAATTTTGAAATGCTAGCCACTAATACAACAAAACTTAATCATCTATGATCTAAATCAAATCATGAGAAAACAACGGACAAATCCAAATTGAGACACGCTGCACAAAATAACTGACCTGTGCTCTTCAAAACAGTCATTGTCATGAAAAACAAAGACAGACCAGGGAGTTGTTCTGATTACAGGAGACTGAAGACACAGGACACCTGAGTGCAATAGATGATGTGGATTTACTTCTGCTATAAAGGACTGTCAATACAATCAGAAGAAGGTCTGTAGATTAGATAATAGGGCTGTAGGAATCATAACTGCTCTGCCTGATCACTGTACTGCAGTTACATCAGAGAACATTCTTGTTTTTAGGAAATATACACTGAAGTATTTAGCAGTAAAGGGGGCGTGACATCCACAACTTAAATGGTTCAGAAAAATATATAAATAAATAGCTCTAAAATAATACATATATGTATATTTATATTATGGTATAAATACTTTTATGTTACGATATAACATAAGTAATATAAATATATATGGTTATTATAAAAATAGAGAGAAAAAGCAAGCAAAGAGAATGATAAAGCTAATGTGGTAAAATGTTACCGTTTAGGGAATTTCAGTGCCTAGAAGTTTTCTCTAAGTGTGAAATTTTGTTAAAACAAAAAGTTAAAAAGAATTATTTTCCAAGTCAAACCAAAATCCATGTGCCAGCAGGATGCTGGTCTGTGATCTCTGGCCTCTGGGATCTTGGGTTCTCAGAAATCCACCCAGACGCCCTCAAGAATCTCTCCCTTTCACCCTAACTTCCATCCCTACCTTCAGGGGCAGGGCAAAGAGTCCACAGCAGCCTGGTATCTGGAAGCACCTCACAAAAACCTATAAACCTAAAGCCAGGTCACACTGGGAAGGAGGGTGATGTCACCGCTCTGAAGTGGGCCTGGCATACCACCTGGAAGGACCTCAGGAAGCAGGGAGGGGATAGCAGCTCTGGGGGAGCTGGGCAAAAACCAGGAGCAATATCGCTTATTTCTTTCATTCCTCTCACTAAGCGCATCCCCAGGCGGATTAATCACCAACCTCACACACGACAGCATGATTCTCTTCGTCTTGGGCCTCTATTAGTTCAGCCAGGAAGTACTCGCCATAAGTTTCCTTCAGAAGTGTGTCATAGCGCATAAATATCGGCATGAGATCATCATGATCTTCTACCCTGTTTAATGCAAAGGCTTCATTAACTTCGGTGTTCATTCCTTCAGTGGAGCACCTTATTGTGTGCCAGAGCCTGTTCTAAATGTCGGGGACACAGCAATAGGCTCATGACATGAACTTGCATTCAAATAAGGAGAAACAGAATGACAATATTATAAATACATTTCTTCAAACATTTCAAATAGTTGTAAGTGCTCTGGGATGGAGAGTGACAGGGTCAAGTGGTCAGGGAAGACCTCTCTGAGGAAGGACATCTGAGCTGGGACCTGAATGAAGAGAAGGGCAGAGAGCTATGTCAAAGACCTGGGGGTAGAAAATTCCAGGCAAAGGGAACACATTCAGCATATTTGGATATGGAATGTAGGGTAGCGTTTGTCATGAGACAGGACAAAAGGCTGGGGACAGTATTTCCCAAGTGTTTCAAGGAACCCTACTTCTATGACATTGTCCTCAGCATCCCCTTCCTCCTCCAAAAAGAATTCCACTGTCTAAAGACAATTTCCTAGTATAGGTGCCTTCTAGAGTGACACGGTTACATATTAAAGACTGAGAAGTACTAGCATAAAGAATATTTAACCTTGTTTATGCATTTACCCAACACTGGCCCATGGTACCCTTTATTCCTATCAAGGTGAATGGAGAACAGAAACCATGGTGCTCACTGGCCCTTCTGACTCAGAGAAAGTTCCAGCAGCTCCTCTGCCATTTGGCAGCGTTCTGGGGCTGGTTCCTTTATATTCTAGTTGCCCTTTTAAACTGAGGCTTTTTTTCTGTGGGCAGACGAGTCTGCTCATGGTCCCTGGTACTCTCTCTGCCCACTGAAGTTCACGGTTCCCTTCATTCCTGTGTCTCTGTCTCTCTTGCTGTTCTCTCTGTGGTCCCTCTATCATTTGTTGTGATGTTCAGAAGCTGTTCAGTCAGTCCTCCGTTCTTCTTCAGGAGGAATTGCTCTGAAATAGCAATTGATTTGGTGTGTCCATGGAGGAGGTGAGTTCAGGGTCTTCCTACATCGCCATCTTGGACCAGAAGCCTACCTTTTATTCCTTGAGACATCTCCACATTTCCCATAAAGGGGGAAATGCTGGTTTAAAAATAATGAAGCTCTGCTCACTGTCTTGGAGACATTCACCTCAAATTTCCATTGTCAGGACTCTATATAGTGACCTTGACAACCAGTGTGGGAGGAGAGGGAGAACCAAGAACCAGGTTTATGGTAGCACGGTGATGCTGGCCCTTGGACTCCATTAACAGTCTTTTCTTCTTTTTAATATATTCTTGGTTATATTTATATTTAGTATACTCTTGGTTATATTATATCTATTTTACCTGTCTAGGATGGTCTTATACTTACTCTTATTAAAATGTTCTACCCTTTTGTTTGTTTCCCTATAATATATCTGATTTGGCTACTAACTTTTATCTCTTCTTCCCTTTATTACTATGCCATCTTCATCATCCTATTTGGTCTTCTTTTTTTTTAAGATTTTATTTATTCATTTGAGAGAGAGAGAGACAGAGAGAGCACAAGCAGGGGGGGAGGCAGAGGGAGAGGGAGAAGCAGACTCCCCGCTGAGCTGGAAGCACAATGTGGGGCCCGAGCCCAGGACCTGGATATCATGACCTGAGTGGAAGGCAGACGCTTAACCCCTGAGCCACCCAGGCACCCCCCCTATTTGATCTTCTAATATGTTCTCTTTGACATTAATAGTAGGTTCATCTGAGTGATTCATATGTATATAAAGCTCAGGGCTTTATCCAGATTATATTTATTGCTATGCTTCTCATAGCAACCCCAGGAGGTAGGCATTGCCATCTTCACTCTGTAGAGGGAGGAGAGCAAGGCTCATGGGGATGAAACGCTCCACCTGAGATGACAGCAATAGTTGGCAGCAGAGCATGTTATGAACTCAGGTCAGCTTAGACCCTGCCGTCACATACTACACTAAGCCAACAATGCACTTCAAAAATTCACTTCAAAAAATTACTTTGATATTCTTTTTGAAAATGGGTAGCAAGAAGCATGAGCACAAGCAAAACAGTTGAGAGGAGACTTTGGCTCAAGGGCCAGAGGTCAACACCATGGGCTCATCCACCCAGCTCTGCCACAACTCCTGGGTCAGATGCCCCTGTTCCTGCCACAACTCTACTCTCCACATCTAAATGCTTTAAAGTGGACAACTGCATGCACTCTGGATGAAAATCTCTACCCTGTACCCATGATGAAACCTTTATCTCTGGTGACAGAGCCTCATCTGTTGGAATGATGTTGGTTTTTCATCAGTAATAAGTATCTTGATGGAAGCACCATCTTGATGGAAGCACCATCTTGATGGAAGCACCATCTTGATGGAAGCACCATCTTGATGGAAGAAATACATATTTGAAAAACTAGATCTCTGCTATATAAAACCTCAGATGTAGGGGAAAGCTAGCCAACAGAGCATGTAGAAGAAGAAACAAAGAGAAGATGACGACCAGGGGGGCTTAAACATAACTCCTCAGGTTGAACCTTATTCTTCATCTCTTATCAACACTCTCTGGAAGGAGAAACAGCAGAGGGTCCTTATCCAGGAAACCAGGATATTTGCTTGTTATACTATACTATCAACCTGGCAGTGATGTCATAACCAACCAACAGTCTCATCCCACATGCCAGATCATCAGAGGGATTCTCTAGTGATGGGTCTAAAAAGTGGAGCCAGAACTGAGTAATGTATAGAACTGCTGAATCACTATATTGTACAGCTGAAACTAATATAACACTATGTGTTCATTATACCAGAATTATTAAAATAATGACTAAATACACTTAAAACATGGAGCCAGAAACAAACAGTCTTTAGGATGGACGGGACTGTATGTGACACCATAGCCATTTCACAAGTTATTTCAGGCCCACACTAATTTTTTAAAGTAGTCTTTGACTACCTACCCATCTATGTTTGCGTGTGCACAATCACTGTGAGAGCTACCAGTGGTCACCTGTGGCTGGGCGTACCAAAGCTCCACCATAAATGCATTGAAGGCCCGCAGGGCTCAGTCTGGGTTTAAAAACTGTGACCTTGGACAAATCACTTAACCTCCCTGTGCCAGAGTTTTCTCATCTGTCATAAAGACAGTAAATTAAATGGTGAGATGCTAATGTGTGGTGTGCTGTTATTAATATTACTACTACTTAGGTAGGAAGGGTCAATAAGAACAACTGAAGAACATTTATAATCAACTCATGGAATGGAAGAGGTTATCACTACAGACGCTGAATCATTGTGCCCGTTGCCCACTGACCGCTGTAGGTATAAACTTTCCCATTCTGTCCACTATCACTGATCTGTTTAAAACTCTGCTTTCTTCACCTCGCTCCCTTACTCAAAAACTTTTGCTAGCAACCCCTGTTTCTGGGATGAGCCCAGAGCCCTTAGTCTCATTTTTAAAGCCTCTTTCCATCATTATCAGCAACAATAACACAAGTTGATCTACTCATTGTCCCTAGAAGGGGACCTCACCATCTTCCCTCCTTCTGCCTCTGTCCCTAATCTAGCACTGTGACTCCCTCAGTTATCCGAATTCCGGCATCCTTCAAGGCTCACTCCCTCCCCCCCCATACCCTCCAGTGGTTCATCTTCCCAGGCTCCTTTCCCAGGAACCTAATGACAGGGTCAAAGCTGGATATCTATTGTCCACTTTTGTGTTAATGTCAAAGCAGAGCATGTTCCCAACCAAGGAATATTCTCTTTGGGGACAGAGATGGAGTCCTGTGCTTCTCTGTAACAAAGCTTAACCAAGACACTCTGAACCTTCTTCTCGACTAGACTTCAACCTTGGTCTATAAAGACTTGAACAAACACCCACATAGTTTCTCTGAGCTCAAGACCACAACCTGAGGCTGACCCCAGCCCCCCTCATAGTGCCTTCCTGAGAAAGCAAGGCTGCCAAAAGAATGGCCTACTTGTTCCAGCCAACACCTGAGGTGGGGCCCTTGTCTCCCAGTCTCTTTGGGAGGGCAGGAGCCTAACTTCAATAAGCTCCAGCTAGCAAACTCAGGTTTCACAAGAAACAACCACACTTCCCACTTCTTGTAGTTTTTCATGTCCCTGACTCTACTGAGGCTCTCCTTGCCCCCTCCCAATTCCCTCATTTTCTCTCTAAAAGGTCCAGTCACCTCTGTACAAACCAAAGTTGAGTTCAGTTGACACTGCACGCTTTTCCCCATTGTAATAGTTATTACCAATTGAAATCTGTCCTTACCACTTTAACCAGTCTGGCTTTGTTGACCTTTGACATCTGCATACCCTGCAGGCTGTAGCACAGGAGAAACGGTGACAGCCAATGTGGGCAGGGCCCTTCCCATCCCCAGGATATATGGGTAGCCCACATGCACTGGCAGCGCTGAGGGGTGCCATTGCTAAGCCCGTTTTCCAGGTGAGGGACGTGTGGCCTGAGGGGAGCCCACAGCCCTGTACTGACTGAGAAACCTGCCTAGGCACTTCAGTGCTAAGCCTTGGTTTCTCGTCTACTAAACAGGCAGGGACAAGGACAGCAGGGAGGGTACAATGCAGTGATACAAGGGACTCTCTGTAGGCAGTAAGCCCTCGGCAGCACTTGCTCTGGGGATATTTCACATTCCCCAGCTGCATCCCACCCCCCCACCCCCCCCCCACCCCCGGCACTCAGGACCTCTGCTCAAAGAACCTAGAATACCCACTGCATTCCAGAAACCACTTCCCCACTTAACCTGCCAAAAGGGCTCTGTTAACAGAGGGGAGCTTTTCTCCATAAAGAGTCCTGAATGATACTTGTTTGAAAAAACAAAAAAGATTCTAAAAGAGAATAGCCAAGAAATCCACTTCAAACACTTTGCCAAAAACAAAACTCCACATTGATATTAATAGAGATAACTGTTGTAAATAACGGGAAGATAATTCAATATCCTAGTCCTTTTTTAGTGAATCGAGACACCTATCTTATAGAAAACTCCAAAATCAACTGTGTACCATGGACTTTTATCTACGTAGGATGGATACCAAAATAATACTCCATGGATATAAAAATCCGAAATAAAGGCTCAGAGAGGCCCAAGGCCGTGTACCTAATCACAAGCCCTCTGCAGCCTACTAACAAAGTTATCCATAATCAGACCTCACTACTAATTCTTCCAGGAAAAATAAGAAGAACATATCCAAATTGTGGCCTTCTAAGGAGTCTCTCCCTTCTGCTCTTCCCCAAAATGGATACAGTGGAACTTGTTCTGCCAAATGCATTCCTTGGGGTAATCGATAATTTATGATCTTGCATCAGCCTCAGTGCTAATGATAAAGTATGACATCAGCCTTGCAGTGTCTCAAATGGCATATGACAAAATCCAGCCCCACAGAAACAAACTACCCCAGCTATGAAAAACAATTCATCCAGTAAAATGTTTCAAAACGAGCACATCGAGTTGATGAGCACTGCCTGCCTCTGGGACAGGAGAGTGGCAACTCACTGTGAATCCATTCGGCACAGTACAGCCATGTGCCCAGCACCTCTGTGACCCACAGTATTTCAGGGCTTATGCCTATGTCAGGCTATAATTCATCAACATAAATACAATGGGAACAATGCCATTTTTCTGGGTGAAAAGCAACATTCTTCCATTCGGGAAGTGGCTTGGAGGAGGCAATGATGTGCTTGTTAATGTAATCAGTTACAGAATATTTTATTTCACTTTGTTTGGAGGAGAAAAGAGGTCCATCCCATAAAGACTGATTGATTGCTCAGGTACCTAAATGTCTATCAGACTCTGACAAATGTATCAGATGAAAATGGGAGTAGAATCAAAAGCATGAGGAAATCAATAGCTTCTCAAGGACACATCACTTGGGGTGTGGGTGTCCTCAAACCCAGGGGCAGGCAAGGTAGAGGATGACAGGAATGGGATGGCTCTCCCTGGCTTCCTGGGAGGACACGCTCTCCTCATTTCCACTATGTCAGTTAGCTGGGCTTTCAAGAACATCATGATGCCTGGCACCCACAGAACTTTCCCAGGGGACTGGCATGGTCTCTTGGTGACAAGGGAGACCCCCAGATTGCTTCAAAGCTTCAGCATCCTGACCACTCTTCTGTATAATTACAATCCTAGAGGAAAATCCACAGGCTAGCTTCCCTCCAGGGTGGGAGATGCGCATTGTTTCCTTGCCAGCAAAGAAAGCATTGCGAATTCACAGATGGAAAGTTCACACTTAAGGACTGGAACAACAGCAGCAGCAGGGACTAGCCACCTTTGCATTCAGAATATTGGCCTGGCCTCTCCTCTCCTGTCTGACGGTATTTTCCACATCCAGAGAGGATTTGCATTTCATTAGCTAGACTTAAACATGTACTGTTGAAAAAGTGATTCTGATGTTACTTGAAATGCCCTAAATAGTGTATTTCTTCAAGTCCAAGAGTGAGTGTGTGCCTGTGCTATCAGAAAACAGTGAATGAAGGAAAAAAACTCACAGAGAATCTAATTTAGTGGTAGTCCTAAAGAAAGCAGTGTATTTGGATTAAACCAACCTTTTACCACAAACACTGTTTCTACTTGAGGTAGGAGAACCTAAAGTCAGTCTTTTTCTTCAGAAGCGGAAAACAAAGCACCTTTTTCTTTCCAAGATCTCTTGTGACCTCTAGTGGTCTTCTTTAAGAAAATCAAATCCATCATTCCTCAACCACATATTCCATTTTAGAACTTGAAGATGGATTTTGGAACCGTTTAGGTTCTACTCCTTGGAAAATGTCATGATTTTTAAAATGAGGAGGATTTTAAGCCCTAAATGACTTCAAAGCATGTGCAAGGCCAGTAAGAGGCCCCTGCCGTTTATACCACCAGGATCTGATCCAGAAGTCTATCTTGGCATGCCGACACTCCAGCTGGATTGTTAACCAGATTTTATTGGCTGGGTCACTTACCAAGACCCAAGAAGAGCAACAGTGAAGCTCCTAACTGCGCTATCCCTTCTTTTTGAATGCTTTAGGATTCTCATAACTTAAGCCTCAGAACGTTCATTCCTATGAAATCGCTCAGAAGTCCAACTTAAGTGAATTTCAGAAAAGCATGAGGATGTCAAATGCTTAATAAAAGTAATTGCTTTAAAAGGTGAAAAGTTCATGTTTAAAAACTACCAGTCTTATGTTTTAAAGCCCTAAATTGTCTTTCACCTATTTTACATAGCAATAATGTTGACACAATCTGGTTAACCTTTATTATCAGCAGAAAAGCAGCACTCTATTTTAGTCATTTTACAACACTGACTGACAGCACATAATCCTTCCCTGGCAAGTCCTCCCCCACACCCCCAAAAGACTTGAAAAGGGTAGGTTTTCCCCAAGAAAGACTATTCCAACAGTTTTTCAGTCTGAGAACATCTCAAACCCACCACTGAGTACTAATCAAGTCCACTATAGATTATAAAGGTGTGTCCAGAAGCAGCTATGCTTTATTTCAAATATTACACAAAATATAGAACAGTAACTTTAATAATTAGTGTCTAAGTGGAAGGGCAGATTACAGCACAATTTTCCACATGGGTAAATCAAAGAACTGGGACTGGGTATTACAGTGTTAATTCCCTGGTTCTGAACTTGTTGCTAGGTAAACAGGGGAAGGATAATTACATCCTCAAACCCTTGTCTGGTCTAGTGTTTTAAGAACTGTGTTCTTCACTGTTAATTATCAGTGCAAGTAACTATTGATGAGACAGATGTCAAAAAATCAATGTGGGGGAAATAAGAGAAAAGCAGCAGCCTAAGAGGATGCACAGCCATGCTCATCTGACCTTGTGAAAAATCTTTTTTCCTGCATCCTTAAGGAAGGGAAATGATCTACATAAGTGCATTTTCTGCCTACCTGAAATTCTACACCTGCTAGTATCAAAACTTTGGACAGAAGGCTTCTTAAAATGTGTCATACTTCTCTACCTTCCAACAAGCAAAACCATCAATTGTCATAATGTCACCATTCCCTCATGAATTCACTACTGTATGCTAAATTGTCTTTTTATAAATGCCCCTACCTCCTTACAAAGTACCCACTGTCATCTCTTTGCCATCAGGACCATATTCCTCTTGTGGCTTGCTACTTGCAGATTTTCTGTAGGCTGAGCAAGCAGGATGTGTCGCCATCAGAGACTGAAGGAGCAAGACCTCAAGGTCAGGAATTGGGAAGATTTAGTTCAGGCCAGGACATCCTTGTCCCCTTGAAGGTTGTAGTCCATAACTTAATAAAGTTTTCAAGGGCAAAGGAGGAAAGGAAGGCAGGCCTGGGAAGATAAACTAACTCAAAACCATCAGTTTACCACATGCTTACTAGGAGCCAGCACTGGCCTGGGCACAGTCTACACCTTTTCTTGAGCAACCCACATCCTGAATAGCAAGTGGGGCATCAGCGAGTAGATTAGCAAAGATGTCGCCTTACTAAAAAGTGAAAGAAAGACGTCATTTTTAGATACGCTGCCTCTGTACATGTCAGTTTCAGTATTAGATTTAGATATCATTTTCTATTACAATAATAGATTATATAGAATTATCTAAGTCTATAGGATTATCTATTACAATAATAGATAATAATACAATAACGTCTTGCCAAATATCTATGCTGGAAGTACTTGAGCTTTAAAATTCCTCAAGAAAATGACAATTGCCAAGATCCAAATTTGGTATACTGTCTACATACTTTAAGAAAATAAGGAGCTTCCGGGTTGGTGAGTGCATGGAGATTGAGAGAGAGTAGCCCACTGGAGAGGGCATGGAAGCTCTGCTCCCTTTCCCCACACTTCGCCCTGTGCATCTCTCCCATTTGACTGTTCCTGACTTATATCCTCTTAAAATAGACTGGTGACATAGTAAGTAAGAAAAAAAAAAGTCAAGAAAATACTCTCAGAAACGTGCCCCCCTCACCTGCTGTTCCTATCTACCCTCCCCCCTAAAATCATCTACTATGTATACATACATTTAATCATCCATCCAGATAATTTCTAAATTGGAAATTATTTTTTAAGATTTTATTTATTTGAGAGAGAGAGAATGAGAGATAGAGAACACGAGAGGGAAGAGGGTCAAAGGGAGAAGCAGACTCCCTGCTGAGCAGGGAGCCCGATGTGGGACTCGATCCCAGGACTCCAGGATCATGACCTGAGCCGAAGGCAGTCGCTTAACCAACTGAGCCACCCAGGCGCCCGGAAATTATTTTAAATGCAACTATTTTATTTCAGACAAAGCCCCTAAAACAGCACTCAAACCCACAAAATATTTAGATAAATGCAATTTAAAATAACAAGATATTGGCTTGACCTAACAGATTGGAAACAGTTTTAATAACTGAAAACATCCAGCATTGGTGAAATGTAAGGAAACTAGACTCCGTTGGTTAGAATATAAATTGTTATATTTTGGTTAAATAACTTGGTAGCATCTATTTTTAAATCTTAGTATTTAATGTACTCTTACCTAGAAATTCTACTTCTTGTACCTATATTACAGAAAAAAAAAATAGCATGAGTACCTGAAGATACACATTACAAGGCCATAGTACTACTTGTTATAGGAAGAAAATGAGGACAAATTTCCATAAATAAGGCATAATTAAATGAATATTAGAGCCACATGTTGAAATACCATGCAGCCATTAAAAAGAATAAAACTGATCTAGAAGGATGATGAACTGTTATATTAAATGAAAAATACAATTAACAGAACATATGATCATTACTATATACAGACAAAAAGAGAGACAAAGAGAATACATATATACTTGCACATGTGTGTGTAGTTATATACTCACATAGAAGAATTCAATGAGTAATTTTACTTTAAAAATTGCTCTAATTTGAAAATAGAATTCATTTTATTAAATGAACCCATCCTCCAAGCTAATTAGCAAATGGCAGAATAAAATGAGAAATTTTTAAATGAAGACAAAAGTTCAGCCAATTATTAGACTACTTACAAGATCCTAAGCAATTTATGTAAATTTCTCCTAACATAATAAAGAAACTGCCTACTTGTGAATAGTTTTACAATAAAACTCCTTTAAAGACTAATTTCCTGAAGGGCAGGAGGACCTATTTTCCTGTGCTGATACTAACAAGAGAAACTTCATAAATCAGGAAGGAAGATTTGAAAGGTGTGAGAGAATCAATTAAAAATGTTATTTAAAAAATATATTTCACTCACAGAATTCCTTTTCTTCAGAATGCATTTGGCTTGAATTAGCATTTGTATCCTGACCAAAGGGGTTTTATAAAGAGAATTATAATGTATTTGGCTATGAATAAAAAGAAATTTAAAAAAAATGGTTTTCTACAAGGAATTTTCTTCTCTCTTGTCCTAAATTAGGTGGATAATTTGTATCAATATTACAATATTATTGTAAAATATTGGTAATCTTGATAATCTTTTTTTTAGACACAAGCTGTCTGGATCTTAGAATGCAAATAAATGCTCTACGTGGATAGTAAAAATGAAATCACTTTACATTGTTTGCATAACGTTCATCATCCGTCTTCTCTTTGCTTCTTTGCTCTGGTCTTTGCTCCTTCATTACCAAACTTCTCTAAAGAGCAGTGGATATCCCCTTGCCTTCACTTCGTTACCTCTCATTTATTCAGCTCACTGCAATGTGATTTCCAAAACCCAACTCTGCCCTTCAAGGAGAGACAAGACCAGACCCCAAACCAAGGGGCTGGAGGTAGGGCACTGGTGACTAAGTGCCCACTGTTGGCACAGAAGAGCCAAAGGGATGAGCTTGAGAGAAAGTTGAGGTCCAGGTCCTGGGAAGACAGAGTTCAGAGCCATGAGGACAAGAGAAAAAGAAGAGAAGCAAATCAGGATGAGGCAGGGTCAGGGCTGGAGACTGGGGGAGAGGCAGGCAGCCACCCTGCCTCCCACCCAAAGTTCACTCAACTTTTCCTTAATAGATACAGAATTCTCCAAGTTATTATCATTTTTTTTCTTAAATGAGTTTTGGCAGATTGTGTTTTTCAAGGAATTGGCCCATTTCATCTAAATTGTTGAATTTACAGAGCCCTTATCCTTTTACGTCTGTAAGATCTATAGTGGTATCACCTCTTTCATTTCTGATATTAGTAATCTGTCTTCTCTTTTTCCTTGGTCAGTTTGGCTAGAACTTCAATTTTATTCAACTCCTCTGCATCTTTTTAAATTTCTAAGTCCAAAGGCCTCTTCTTTAGACTCCAATTATTTGATTTCCCTGCATCATTTGCCAGACTTATGAGTCTGACTTCCATAAGACTCCTCTCCCTCTCTTCTAGTTTGCTTCCTTATCATTAACAGCTCATTTTCACCTTTCAAAATTCCGCCCTAGGCCTCTGCTTTTTCACTTTAAAATCTCCTCCTCAACTGGACAATCTCCTTTATTTTCATGACCTCCTGTGTTCCCACATCCCACCTATCCATCTAACCCTATTATTTCTACTCTCAGCTCATGAACCCACCATCCCCACCCCCATACTTAAAAACCCGAGTCACCATTAACTCGTTCTCATCCTTCAACTTCTCCATCTAGCTGGCAACCAAACTGCACTTTCCCCCTTAAACATTTCCTTGCATCCATGCACCCCCCACCCCCAGCTGGATCTCTTTGACTTGTCAGTGCCTGAATTCCAGCTAGGATCATTTCTGGGCCAGACTGTTCTGTGCGCCTCCCTTATAAGCCACTAACCACACAAAAGTCAGTTATGTTTCACACCCAGCCCATATCATGCCTTTCTTCATCAGTGCTCGCTGCTGGCTCCAGGATAAAGCCTTCTCATTGTAATTCTTCCTCTCCACACCGTGAAAGCAGCCACGCTTGCCTACTGCCTGCTAATAGATATTCCAGGTGCTTTCCTGCCTCTACAGCTTTGCTGAGTCTGTCCCTCTGACTAAACTCTGGCTCATCCTTTCTGACCGGATTCAGAGGCTACCTTCTCTGTGAAGCCTTATTTTAAATTATTTTTAAAATTGAGACATAGTAACATATAGTAAAATGCACAGGTATTAAGTTGGGTGAGTTTTGGCAACTGCATGTCCCCTAATCAATACACAGAGCACTGCCATTGCCCCAGAATTCCAGCGTGTTCCTCCCAGGTGTAGTCTTCCCTCCACCAGAGGCAACCACTCATCTGCTCCCAATCTGTATCGACTGGCCATTTGCACATCACACAAGAGGAGTCAGTAGTATATGGTCTTTGTTTCTATGTCTGCCTTTCACTCAGCATGAACTGAGATTGATCGGCCCTCCTGTATCTATAAGAAGTTCATTGCATTTCATTGCTGAGAAGTATCCACTGCATGGATGCACCACAGTTTGTAAATGTAAACATTTACTTGTTGATGGATATTTAGATTTGGGGATGGGGGTGGGCACAGAGGTTCTGTATGAAGCTGTCTTCCTCTTTCTCTGTCCTTTCCTTTTCTAAGCCACCCAGCATTATAGTTTATTGTAGCTGGGTCTGTCTTCCCTATTTAACTTAATATTTTTTAAAGGTTTTATTTATTTATTTATTTGAGAGACAGAGATTGTGAGAGAGAGCATGAGCAGGGGGCAGGGAGAGGGAGAAGCAGACTCCCCGCTGAGCAGGGAGCCTGATGTGGGGCTTGATCCCAGGACCCTGGGATCATGACCTGAGCTGAAGACAGACACCTAATCAACTGAGCCACCCAGGCGCTCCTATTTAACTTAATATTAATAATATTTCATTTCCTTGGGCACTGACATGTGACGAGAAGTGTGCTAAGTACCTGTATGAACTACTTAGTACATCCATCAGCTTATCCAATCATTGCAACGATCCCATGAAGTAGACAATGCCCTGATACCCACTGACAGGAATAAAACTAAGGCCTGAAGAGGCCAAGTTTCTTTTTTAAGTTAACCCATCAGGTGAGTAGTTGAATCAAGATCAGAATCTAGATCTTGTGCCGTTATTGCAAATTCTTTTTTTTTTTAAGATTTTTATTTACTTATTTGTCAGAGAGAGTGCGCAGAAACAGGGGGAGTGGCAGGCAGAAGGAGAAGCAGGCTCCCCGCAGAGCAGGGAGCCTGATGCAGGACTCGATTCTAGGACCCTGGGATCATGACCTGAGCCGAAGGCAGATGCTTAACCAACTGAGCCACTCAGGGGTCCCTCATTATTGCATATTCTTAACAATTATGCCATAATACTACAGGACTGGTAAATAGTAGGCTCTCACTTTTTAAAAAATTTAAATTTAATACTTTCTAAAGAAATACAGCATTCATGACAACAGTTGACCCAAGAAGACACAATTTATTCTTCACTGATAAAACCGTGCAACGACCCTTGTAAAATGATTTCATATGCACTTTTATTCCAAAAATCCCTTTTATTTTGCTCACAACTTTGTAAGTCAGAAATCTGGGAAGACTCAGTTGGGTCAGTCCTTGCTTGGGGTCTCTCCTGTGGCTGCAGTCACATGTCAGCTGGGCTTCAGACATATGGGGCTCTCCTTGGCTGGACGTCCACAATGGCTCATTCACATGGCTGGTAGTCTATGCTGACTGTCAGTGGGAGCCATGCTGGGGCTGTCGACCCCAGGGCCAACATGTGGCCTCTCCAGCACAATAGTCTCCTAAGATCCCCTTGTAGGATAGCTTGCAGGATGTAAGATGGTGTTGCAGCCATTTTTGGAAAAGAGAATCTGCCAGAGCCATCTTCTTAAGGCTGCTGAACTTTGGGTCATGTCATTGGGCCCATTGATGGTAAAGACCTTCAACTTCCAAAACTCCTCTTTAGGGTCAATGTCAGAAAATAGGTGGGCTTTACTGGGAAAACTAAACAGGCGGATTTATTTTTACATTTATTTGAAAGTTATTTCACCCACGGTGGGGCCAAGGATTGCATGTTTTCAGAAACTCAATTAAATAGTAAATGTACAACTTTGTTGGCCACATAGCACCACATGAGTCTCATCAGATATTTAGTCCTGTAAATTATGTCAGCAAGGGGAACTGAAAACATCTCCAAATAAAGTTACTTACGGGCATTAAAAAATAATTTAATCCAAGTTATAAATACTCACAGTAAGAACTGGCAATTTAGCAGCTCTTTGTAAGGTAAGTGTCCGGGTAAACCTGAGGTCAGAAAAGGCACTGCTCCAGCCTTACCTGGCATTGCGGATGTGCAGCTGGGGGTAATGGTTGTGCCTGTGACATATATGCACGGCAAAGTCCTCATCATACGTCAGACTTGGAATGTTCCCCACTTGCTCAAACACAGTTATGAGAGTCGAGCCTAAATCACGGAGACAAAGAAATGTGGCCTCATTTTTACCAAGGAATAACTTTCATACTTCGTAACAAAACGTAACTTCCGTTCTAAGTTGTATTTTAATTGTTATGATCAAATAGGCACATGATACATTTAGGACCTGGAGACCATTCTTATTCCCATTCCCCAAAGTGCCATTTTAAGTGTGAGTTTCCTATGTCGGCGACTGGGGACAGGAGGTGGTTGCGTAGAGCTTACCTAGGCTCATGTAGGATGGCACTATGAGGAATATGAAGTGCAGTTCTGGCACTGCCTTAAACACGGTCCTGGCAAGGGGAAGAGAGGGCGGGACAGGTGTTAATAGCAAAGAAATCCCATTAGCTAGCACTGTGTGAGACACATGCCTTCACTAAAAACATCAGATGTTCATAAATCCACCTGGGCTCCTCTGCTCCCTGCCTGCAAAGGCAAGAACATCTTCAAGGCAATTTCTTTTCCTTCTCTACATTTCCTTAAATTCCAACCGGCCTCTTTTCTGTCTGTTCCATGGAGGTAGAGAGAAGAAATCTGGCACACCAGATTTCTGCTGACATTAACCTTTGACCTGGCATCTGGATGGTCTGGTGTGACATTACAAAGTGCCTTGAAAGCTGAGGCCACCACCCCCAAATGTCTGTGCAGGCTGTCAGAGACACAGCACCATCACCTGGTAGCCTGACTGATCAAATTTCGACACTCCAGATTATTCAGGATGCTTCTGCAGTCTGTCAGGTTAATAAACATTTCTAAAGATAAGATTGAGGAAAACTATTTTTAGAAACATTCAAACTTATGATGCTTTACTCTTCCTCCCCAAATCCATTTTTTTTAAACGACTGCACTACCTGTTTGCCTCAATGATGGTAGTGAAAGATGTGTTGACTCAAAGAAATAGATTGTTTTCTTTCAGAAATATCTCTGCTATTCAGCATAGAGGCTTTAATACAGCCCTAAGTTACAAGCAAATTAAACACCTCAAAGAATTTCATGTCCTTTGAAAATATTTTCAAACTAGGCACATAGTCTCTTTCGTGTCATTTTGGCATTAACATGTCTTGTCTATGGTGCTGCTGGCCAGCCCCCTGACATCGCGGTCTGCAAGACCCCAGCTACTCACCGAATAATCTCTCTGCAGCAACCAACAGAATACTCATCCACCGCCACAAAGAGGTGCAGGAACAACGTGTTCAGAGGCTGCACAAGAAAGCAGAACATGATTAAAGGCTGAGGCAGCATTCGGGCCATGTCAGAGCAGCGTGGGAAATGGGGGGGGAGGATTTGGGGGGTGGCCATAGGCTCAGAACTGCCCGGTTTGGGGGGTGATATTTCATGTCTGTAGTGATGAGACACCCAGGCAGCATTCGAGCTATCTTACTGACTCCATTTGCTGCCTTCTGTCCTCCGAGCTTAGAATTATTCAAGGAAACAGGGATTGTAAATGAGTCCAGTGCATCCAGCCCTTCTTCCTGCCCTCACGAATGGGGCTAGGGGCAGGGAAGTGCCTGCAGGGGAGTGAAATCGATTATTAACTCAGTAGTCTTGTCCTCGGGGGTGTCTATGCCAAGTGAAAGACAATCACCCATTCCCCGGGGCTCTTGAGTCAGCAGCTGCTGCTCTATTCAAGTGACACAAGAGAAAGATTCTCTTATGAATTTGAAGGATGGAAGGCAGATGCCACGTTATGAATCCAATAGCTTGTTTTGTTCAACATTCCCAGAGTCAGAATCGAATATTACTCCTGGGAGCCAGAAAACCTGAGAGCTGGAAACTCAAAGTAGCAAGATTGGAACAGGACTTTAGGTTAAATCTTTCCAATTTTTAAAGAGCTTTGTCTCTTAACTTCTGAAGACATTTTAAGTGGTCTCAAAAATGAGCAGTTATTTCATACATCCACACGTTGGTCTGCCTAACTCGGTACCCCAGTGTTTATGGGCAAATTTTCAAATTCCAGAGATAATGCAAATGTGAGGTGGTTAACCGGTGAGGGTGGTGCTTGTACCCAGAAATCAGGACAACAGGAGTGCTTTCTGTGTTTCTTGTCTTCTGAGCAATTTTATAGACAGCCTTGGGTTACCACCTGCACATCCGTGTGCCTTGGTCTCCCCTCCTGTTGGATAGTGCATGCCTTAGAAATACTCAGAGGGTGTTTATCAGACATAAAATGGCAAGAAAAGAATCATGAGTTTGGTTCAGGAGCTTGAAAGCTCCCAAAAGGCAAACAATACAAACCCTACAGTCCAGATAGCAACAGCCACAACACCACTGTGAGCACTTTCCATGTGTTACCTGCTGATCCCACAACCACCTTACTTAACATCTGCTGTACATTCTCAACAGGACTAGTCTTAGGAGTACACAGATTATTATTTGGCTGATTTATCTTCCAAATTCTCTCTTCCATCAAAAATATTACAATTCAAGGTTTATTCTTTAGCTTTAAGATAAAAAGCATTACTTCAGTTGCAAATACCCCTGGCATAAGTAATACATTAAGCCTTAAGGCTTTATACCAATGCTGTCCAATAACAAAATAACTTGAACCACAAATACAAGCAGGATATGTAATTTTCTAGTAGACATAAAAAAAGAATAAAGATAAACACATAAAATTAATTTTCAATATATTTTATTTAACCTAACATACTTAAATATCATTTTGACAAGTAAAATAAAAATTGTGAGATATTTTACACTCTTTTTTCCTACTAAGTATCTGAAATTCACTGTATATTTTACACTTACAGCACATCGTAATTCAGACTAGCACATGTCAAGTACTCAATAGCTATGTATAGCTGATGGCCACCATACTGGACAGCTGAGCTCTATACTGCCGAAGGAGTTTAAAAGTAGTTCAAAGAGAAACAATCTTAAGAGAACAAGCAAAGGAACAAAAGGGGAATGAATTTATGAATAAGGGTGTTAATTTATGATGTTTGATAAGGTAAAGTCATGACCCTAATACAAACATCAAATAAGCACACGTCAGAGATTTATTCAACCCATCAATTAAAGAGGCGATTGGTGGGATGATAAAAACAATTTGCTGCACTTGAGGAGCTGGCTACTTCAGGTATTTTAATGAGGGAATGTTAGAATAAGATTTGCTAGGCTAGATACAAAATAGTTAATGTCCTACAAGGCCATAAACCATAAATTCTGAGGTGATCTCTTCCACTAGACAGAAATTATTTACATCTCGAATGGACAAAAATCTACAAAGTTAATCAATGTTCCTGTAGAACTGTACAATAGCCTGGTCAATAGAAAATCAATCAGACATACAAGCATTGGACTGAAAGCATCTTTTTGGCCTATTTCCAAGTTTGAGATAATTTTTCTGAAAATGTAACTGGGTGTATAGAGTAGTGAGGAAAAGGAGAAGCAAAGGACATGGGGAAGACATTATTTAGC
This sequence comes from Zalophus californianus, assembly GCF_009762305.2. Taxonomy (NCBI): domain Eukaryota; kingdom Metazoa; phylum Chordata; class Mammalia; order Carnivora; family Otariidae; genus Zalophus; species Zalophus californianus. The sequence continues at coordinate 94,899,151 of NC_045602.1, forward strand.
TGAATAAATGCTAGATGATGTGTTGGGGTGCACGTGGGCATGTATGTGTGTGCACATACACGTGTATATGGGGAGGTGAACTCACTCATTCACGCAGTTGGCATTCCCTAGGGCTCTGGGGACACACTCTTGAATTCCACTGACAGGCAAGCATGCTACCCACAGTCATGGCCTCTAGCTCTCCACAGAACTGCGGCCATATGCAGGCCTGGCTCTGACAGGCTGAGGGCAGAGAAAGCTCAGACTCAGCACCAGCTACCAAGTCAGGTTGCCAACAAGTTGTAATGTGCCCACATTTGATGAAGACATCAAAAGAGCCAGAGTCCACAAGGGCACCTCAAAAATTACAGAGTGCAACGGGGATCTGAGGCTCTATTATCACTGTTATGGGAGCAAAGGTGTAAAGGCAGGTGCCCTCCCAACATATCAAAGACTTCAGACACTGAGCCCAAGTGTCCACTGATGGATGGATAAAGAAGATGTGATACACATACATACATACACCCACACACATATAGACACATACAATGGAATATTACTCGGCCATAAAAAATGAGATCTTGCCATTTGTGACAAGATAGATGGACCTAGAAGGTATTACGCTAAGTGAAATAAGTCAGGCAGAGAAAGACTAATACCAAATGATTTCACTCATATGTAGAATCTAAAACACAAATGAACAAACAAACAAAAAAAGCCAGAAACAGACCCATAAATACAGAGAACAAACTGGCGGTTGCTAAAAGGGAAGGGGGATAGGCAAAATGAGTGAAAGGGAGTGGGAGGTACAGTTCCATTTATGGACTGAATAAGTCATGGGGATGAAAGGTACAGCATAGGGAATAGAGTCAATGGTATTGCATTGTATAGTGATAGGTGGTAGCTACACTTGTGGTGAGCACAGCATAACATATAGAGCTGTCCAAACACTGTTGTACACCTGAAACTAATGTAACATTGTGTGTCAACTATACTTCAATAAAAAAAAGACTTTGGGCACTGATGCTGGGGACACAGTGTGAAGACCTGAGAAGCACACATCTGATGCTCCTGCTGATTCCCTGCTCCCTCCTAGTCCTCACCAATAGAGGTGACCAAGGCCTTGCCACCAGCTGACTGATCTGGCTATTACCTTCCTTTCTGCATCCTCTCTGGCCTCTTGCTCTTAGACTCACCGTTCTTCCCTGCTAGCTAACTTTGTTTCTGTCATGATGTCACTTTCTATCATGAGTTTGGAACTGTTCAGTCTCAAAACTGGAAAGACATATGTGCAAACACAGGGTTTCCCTTCAAAATTAAGGCTGTTCTAATAAGAACTGTGTGTAATTGCTTACTGTGCATGGAATTTCACTGTCAAGCTCCCGGAACACAGACACCCAGTTGTCCTGATTGGACACATTCCAGTTGGGATAGTCCACGAAGGTAGCCTGGGCCATGATCGCCTCCTTGTCATTGCAGAGCGTAACAGCAAGGTTTGCCTTTTCCCTGCAGAAATGATTAAAACCACACACATGACTAAGATTACCAAAAGGGAGATGATGAGGTGTACTTTTTCCCCCTCCTTCCGCTACTGAAGCCTAGCAACCACTGTATAAGGTATGAAACCTTTGGAAGAGTTGGGAAAAATGTGACAGCAACTTTGAGAGCACATCTTTCAGGACATCTCGGGCTATCAACTAAATTTTTATTGAAAATTACATTTCGGGGGTGCCTGGGTGGCTCAGTCAGTTAAGCATCTGCCTTCAGCTCAGGTTGTGATCCCGGGGTCCTGGGATCAAGCCCCACATCGGGCTCCCTGCTCAGTGGGAAACCTGCTTCTCCCTCTCCCACTCCCCCTGCTTGTGTTCCTGCTCTCACTCTCTGTCAAATAAATAAATAATCTTTAAAAAAAATGAAAATTACATTTCGTTAGAAAGGTGTTATATTTACATGAAGTGTCCAATACGTTTCTCTTGGAGATTGGCTGGGGAAATTGTTTGACTGTCATTTTCCCTATACTTCCCATGTTGTCAATTCCACTGTGTTGGCCTAAACATGTAAAGTTAGAGTGGCCAACTGTCCCTGTTTACCTGAGACTGAGAAGGTCCCCAGGATATGGGACCACTAGAGCTACAGGTCCTGAGCAAGCTGGGATGAGTTGGTCACCTATGCAAAGCAGTGAAACTGAGAGTTTAGCCCCACCTCTCTCAGCTATCTTAACCAATTTCTCCAAACACTGAGCCCAATTCCCTGGACTGATGAATTCTTATGGGATGTGAGTATCTATCACCTGAACCAGTAGCAGAAGTGGAGACCCTGAGGGGTCTGGCTTAAGCCAAGGCAACCCAGCAAGTTAAAAAAGACAAGGGTGGAGAAGCAGGTCTTCCAACTCTTATTCTGGTGGCTGTCCCAAAGGGACATCCCGATGGTCCTTCCCAACCGCTCCCCTGGCATGACAGCAAGAGCTCTGGAGAACCATTTGTATAGAAATTGAGATGCCGTTTTCACTTTTTCAGCTGAGTGGAATTTACTGGTATCTTAAGTTGGAGGAAAAAAGATTTAAAGGTTCCTTCAAAAAACAAAGGCAGAAGTTACCCACATTCCTTAGTAAGGTGCCTAAGAGGATAGCATGTAACTGAAGGAGGAGAAAAGATAATGGAGAGCATAGAGAGAGAGTTCCATATGCTTTCCAGTTACATTTTCATCATAAAACAAATTGTGACTGCAATCAAAAACAGAAAGTACTCACAAGAAGAGAAAAAATTATTGGAAAAGTCATCCTTCATACCACTTCCCATAGGTAACCAAACAGTGTCAATATTTTGGTGTCCCTCTTACCAGACTTATCTTTTTGAGAATAATTATACAATGAAATGTACTTTGTGTGTTTTTAAAAATGGAGTAACATAACCCATACTGTTTGTAGCCTGTTTTCTTTCCACTTGACAGCATACCATTTTACTAGAGTCATTCACCAAACAACCTCTCACACACATGCACTTCCTGTACTTCATTTTTTTTTCTTCCAATCAGTTCACTTTTGGCTTAGATGATTTCAATAGGAAATTTGCAACAACATCATAAATAGAAAACTGATATCCCTTGCTATAAACAGAAGATTAACCATAAAAATCAAGATATACATTTAGAACAAAACTTGTTCTTGGGTGTATCAAGACAAATCACTGTGGTTACCAGCAGAGGTACAGGCATCTTTGGGAAACACTGTGCTAGGCATGTTGATCTCAGCACCTATAGTCACTGTCCCCCTTCATAGGAGGTCCACTCTTCAGCCATGGGGGACTTCCTCTGGGTGCACCTGCTGCAAGGGCCCCGCCCTAGCACTGGCTATCATGGAAAGAAGACAGCAGACTGCCCTCGGGTCCCAAGAATACACTACCTGCATAGGGAGCTCATTAGCAAAGGGATGCAGCCCCCCAATCTCTCCATTCTGATTCACTAAAGCTCTGCCCCTCTTCCCACTTCAGCTCCCTCCAGCTCCTGATCCTCTGGGCTCCTCTGCCCCAGGCTCCCAGAGCCATAACCTACTGCCTTCACAGTGATAGTCCTCACTCTAATTCAGATGAGAAAATGCCCAGGGCACAGGACCCGGCAATGATGGTGGTGGTGGTGGAGGAAGTGGGCAAGAGCTAGGACAAGGCAGCTGCCTTCCCCTCAGGGAAACAAGGGAAATGTGTTCCTGGAATCCCAATTTGAACTTGAAACACATTTATCCATGGGAACCTAGGGTGGTGGTTGGGTTCCATAGTACAATTAGCACTGTACTATACCACACAGACATTATAGATTAAATAGGCTTTTGTGGGTTGGCTGGGAAGCCAGCCATGAATAACGTCGTTTCAATGGGAAAATGCACTTCAATTTCCAAATGGCTGAGTGCAAGAAAGTAACTTTTGTAGCATTATCCTTTTGTATGTATAATTTCCACTTCTTATTACCTTTTAACATTAGCCCTCTATGGGACAGATAAAAAATCATTGTAGGAGAAAAGAAGGGAGAGGAGGAAAAAGGTAGGGGAAAAGGCTTGTTTTTAAAAGTTGGATTTAGAATTCTTCTTTGGAATAAGCCAAATCAGAAAAATATACATACACACACACGTATATATTTCACACAAAATAAGTTAAAGCTCAAGACTATTATCCAGCAAGCAAAATCAGAGTTCTTTTCATTAAAGTAATGTCTCATTTGTTCACTTGGTTTAGCGAATTTTCCAAGTTCAGCCAAAACTCATTTTATTTAACTACACTTGATGGAAATCTTGGGTGAAACAGTATCCCCATTTTCTGCCTTATTAAGCAGCACGAATGGCACAGATTTGGGTGTTCCCAGAGCCTGTCATGGTTTCCTCTCCCCCTCCCGGGTCCCTGCACCGTGACACGTGCACTTGATGTGGCCGATTACTTTGGCCCTGTCCCCACTCATCTGCTATGCCCAATCTGCTTATTTTCTCCCCTACCATTTAACAGGGTTTTTAGGTGAGGTCAATTGTATTCATTCCTATATCTGTGACTGAGCAAGCAGGTAATATAATGAAATGCAATAAAACCAGGAAAGAAACCACCGTTTTAGAAATGCTTGTAAGATGGGTCTCTGAGCTTTGCGTTTGGCCTGGCAAGGGGATGGGAGTTACCTAACAGGAAAAATGAAAGGCTGCATGGGCTGGGCATACACTGATGAAAATATAAATTTACTTTTACTTCTGAAGATATGCTGGCTTCTGAGGTAAGTCACAACCTTTTTAGTTATTAGGATCCCATTTTAACATTAAAAAAAACTTTCACTCACTCCCACATAGCATAAATTATGTTTTCATATCTGCTAATTCAGAAAATACATAAACACATGAGATGTGTGGATTCAAGGTACCTTGACAGCCACTCCAAGGCCCAGCAGTGTTGTGTGAAGCTCACCTTCAGAAACTGACTGTCAAGAACTTTCAGGTAATTAGTATGTGACTGTGTACAGGATTTGAAAAAACAGATTTGTGGGAAGGTTTTTGAAAAAAATCTGTAAAAAGGCCCCAGTTGTAACCCCATCTCCACCCCCCATGCCATGCTCTGAAGACCTCTAAAAGGATGGGCCCTTGACAACTGATCACATGGATCACTGGGGATGACATGGACAGCCCAACCACATCCCCTCCTGCTCAGGCCAACCGTGACAACATGTCACCCCAGGAGGGGCAAGTCACAAGTGCACATTTGCTACCAAGCTGGGGGTTTATAATTTCTTTGCATGCAGAAATTTATTCACGTGGTAAAGATTCAAGACTCATTAAGGTGTATAGTGGCCCCCTGCCACTTGCTTTTCCATCTCAGAGGCAATCATGCCTCCCTTTGTACCATGTTCTGTGGCTTGTTGATTTCTTTTAACAATATATATGGAAGAGAATTCCATTGTACTCAGAAAGCAATGCCTCATCCTGTTCTACGGCTGTGTGGTTGCTGAGAAAGGAAGGGAAGGAGAATAACAGAAAAGGCTGCCTCTTTCTGACCCTAGTCTCTGCTCCCTTATAGGCAAAACCAGAGGGAAGGGGAAAACTAGCTATGAGCACCTCCTAGGAGCTAGGCACTGCCCTGTATTTAACAACTACTCTCACCATCCCACTCATCCTGTAAATTAGGTATAACTGTCCGTTTCACAGATGAAGATGCTACAGCTTAGGCAGGTTATGCAAAATCACATGGCTAGTAGTGGATTTATTCATTAATGCAACAAACATTTCTTGAATATATACCAAGTGCCAAGCTTTTTTCTAGGCTCTGGGCACACAGTGGGAAACAGGCAAAAATCCCTCCCCTCGTGAAGCTGACGTTCTAGTGAATGGAGACAGGCCAATTTTCAAAAACAAAAACAAAAAACAAAAAACACCAAAAACTAAAATGCACAGAATGTCAGATGGGGACAAGTGTTGTGAAGAACAATAGGGGGAAGAGGATGTGCAGGTGCACTTCCAGGAGAAGGCAGCACTTGAGGTGCAATGGAAACGCCTCTGTAACTGTAGGATGAGGCACACATATGCCTGGAGTGGTCCAGGAAAAATAAAGGAACTCAGTGGAGCTCAAGGGAGGTGAGGTCAGAAGGGAAAAGGGTGGGCTCCACTCCAGATCATGGCAGGCACATGGCAGACAAGGGGAGGGTTTTGAGCAGAGCACAACAGGATCTGGTTGGTGTGAACAGTGTTGTTCTGGATATTATGTTAAGAATAATTTGCTGGGGCTAGGTCGGGGGAGAGGGGGTTTGGGCAAGGGCTCATGCCAAGGTGGAAGCAGAGACCAGAGAGGGGCTGTTGAAATACTCGAGTGTGAATGCTGGTGCCTTGACTTGACATCTCAGCAGGAGAAGTGAGGTGGAAAGAAGCCAGGTTCTGGATGTATTCTGAAGGCAGAGCTGACAGCTTTGCTGGTGTGGGAGGTAAGAGCAAGAGTGAAGGTGACACCAAGGTTTCTGGTCCAAGCAAGTGAAAGTTTGGAGCTGCTGGAGTTACCAAGATGGGGAAAGTATGGACAGAGTAGTTTGGAGGCAGGTGATGATTGTGCTGGGTGTAAAGTACCTACTAGGTATCCAAGGGGTGACATCCATCAGGAAGGTGGATAAATGAATTTGGAATCTAGGAGACTCCGTCAACAATGTTAGCTCTTTTTCACATTTAAATCATAAATTCATCCAGAATTGGCTTTTTTGTTTGTTTGTATGACAGGAGGTTGTCTTTACATTTATTCTCTTCTCCACATAGGCAACAAATTGTGCCAGCACCATTTATTGAATGGTACATCCTTTCCCCACTGGCTTGGTCATCAGGTTTTCATATGTGTGTGGGTCTCTTTCTGGGATCTCTAATTCCTTGGCCATTACCATACTGTCCTGATTACTACACCTATAATGAGTCTTCAGTTGGGCAAATCTCCCCACCTTACTTTTCTTCTTTCAAATTGCTCTGGCCCTTTGCTCTCCCATATAAACTCATACCCATATTGTCAACTTCAACAAATATTCCTATTAGGATTTTGACTGGAGGAGAATTGGCTTCTTTACATTATTAAATATTCCTATCCAAGTATGTGGTATACCTCTTCCTTGATAGAATAGGTCTTCCTTGATGTTTTTCAACAGAAATGAATAATTTACCCCATAATAGGCTTGGATGTGTGGTTTCTGGGAAGGAAGGGGAGTACCTTTGAATCCTACCCTCCTCTTGAATAATACTTTGAGTACTTTTTTTTTATTTTTAAGATTTTTTATTTACTTATTTGACAGAGAGACATAGCGAGAGAAGGAACACAAGCAGGGGGAGTGGGAGAGGGAGAAGCAGGCTTCCCACTGAGGAGGGAGCCTGATGCGGGGCTCGATCCCAGGACCCTGGGATCATGACCTGAGTCGAAGGCAGACGCTTAACGACTGAGCCACCCAGGCACCCCAAGAGTACTTTCATTCTAATCATGCACCTGCCAATTTATCTGCTATTTTTGTTCTGTATTTTACCTAAGTTATTATTTATATCTTATAACTTACTATTTACATTTAGTGTTTATATTAGTCATTATCATCACTGCTTTATGTAAGTTTGATTTTTTTCTTAGACTTACCAACATATTTGTGCATATATTTGTTTACTTTCTTGTATCTTGTCTTTCCAGCTGAGATATTCTTCTTTCCGCAGAGTATATTCTGAGGAATTCCCTTTATTCAGGGTTCATTGATACTCTAACCCAGTTTTTGTTGGCCTGAAAATGCATTCATTTTCCTCTAGGTATTGAAAACCCATTTCCCTGGGTATACAATTTTAGTTTGGTGCTATTTTCTCTCCAATACTGAAGATATTCTACTATCTCTGGCTATCATGGTTGCTAGTGAGAAATCATTATTAGTCTAATCTTCAGTTGTTTGCAGGCAATTTGTCTCTTCTCTCTGATAATTTTTCAGATCTCTCCAGCTCTGGCATTTCGCTCTTTCATTATGATGTGCTTAGCTGTGGGTTTCTCTATACATTTATCCTTATTTGGGTTTCACTGAGTTTTCCGGATCTAAGCATTGGTGCTTTTCAACAATCCTGGAAAGTTGTCAGCCATGATCTCTTCAAATATTGCCTTTTTACTTCCCATTGTCTCCTTTTAGAAATCTGGTTAGACCCAACTGTAACTGTTAACTGTTCCATTCTTACTTTTTTGACTTTGTCTCTTTGTGCTGAATTCTGGATAATTCATTGGTATCAGTCTTCCAGTTTGCTACTTGCTACTTCTATCTTCAACTGTGTCTGTTATGATGTTTAATTCATCTAATGAGCTTTTTAATTTTAACTATATTTTCATTTCTGGATTGTTTATTTGACTTTTTTTCAAATCTCACTATTAATTTTTATGGGTCTATTTAAATGTATCTTTTCACTATAAGACATAGAAAGCACAGTTATTTTCTATTCTCTGACTGACTTAACATCTGAAGTCTTTCAGGGTCTGATTCTGCTCTATCTTTTATTGTTGGTTCTCCCTAATGGTGCATGTTTCCTTATATATTTGTGATTTTTGACTGTGCATGCATATCACTTAGAACTCTATTTAGGTGCATTATTTGAAGTCTGAGTTGAAACTCCATCCTTCAGACCTGATTTGTGTTATTTCAGCCAATTTCCTGGACACACTACTAATCTGCGACCACTTTTAATCAAATTCCCCACTTTATTTGCTTTATTCAGTCTACTGATAAACAAACATAGTTTTTGTCTGAAAATGCACTCATTATTTAGGAAGTTTTGAAGCTTTTTGGGGCCACACAATGAGCTTGGACCTTAAATCAAGACATGCTCACAAATTCTTAAAGGCTTTGTCCCCCTTTATTCCATGCTGAGGTTGAAAAGGCTACTTCCCTTACTGTCCTGGCTTCAGCAGTGGGATTATGTCTCATTCATCCTTACAACGAGCAACCCAGTTTTATACAAAAGGATCTAATACTTGCCTCCTTAGGTGGAGGGAGTATATATCTTTTGTTCTTTGCAAAGCTGTCAAAACAGAAGCAGGAGGTTTCTAGAATGCAGCAAAAATCCTCAAGGAGAAGGTGACACTGGTTCCTGCTGTTTTCCAAAAGTTTCTGATTTCATTTTCATAATGTTCTTTGCACAGTCTTTAACTTTTGTGCTGTGCGTGTGCGTGTGTGGGTGTATGTATCAACATGTTTCCACCCAGAGAACATCATTACGGTGTTTAATCCACCATAATGCCAAAGAATGGAATCATTTCATTGATATACACATTTTTAAAGCATTTTATACATGTTGCCCAGCTGCTCTCCCACAAAATTGTGTCCATTTGCATTACATTCATCAGTGCGATAATCAGAAGCTACAAATTTTAATGTCTTAAGCTGGCCTTAGTTTAAACATTTCAATTATCTTTAATATGAAGCTTTATAAAATCCAAAATACTGAGCTATCTTTTATCTTTTTCAATAAAAATAATAAGGAATATATTATAGAATGTTTACATTCTAGTGCCCCTACCAAAAAAAAAAAAAAAAAAAAACCCGGGGGGGGAAAATCTATGCATATTTTGAAGTTTAGAAGACCATTTTAATAGCAATGGTTAAGAGCAAACCTGGGCTTTGTCACTTACTAACTGCTTGACCTTGGGCAGGCCTCCATTTTCTCATCTATAAAATGGACAAGATAGTGCCTACCTCAGAGTTGTAAATAAGACAATACTGGTAAAGCATAGCACCTGACAGAAAATGAATTCTCGAAACTAGCAGCAGATATTATTAATTTACCCCAAGTGGCTCTACTAGTGGGTGGGGCAGTTGAGATTTGAACTCAAGTTTGTCTGAATCCAAAACACATGAGAAACGCTTTCAATTTGCAGGTTATGAGACTTAGAGATTGGTTGTTCCTGGAGATCTCCTGCTCAGCAGGACAGATTTTCTTGCTGTCCATTTCCTCACCATAAAGCCCCATAAGATAAGGAGTGGGATCCCTTCCTCGTGTGTGATAAAATTGATAAACAGCCTTTCTTCAGGTGGCTGGGAAGATGGCGGACATTCAGACTAAGCGTGCCTGTCAAAAGCAGACAACCATCTTTCAAAATAAGAAGAGGGTCCCACTTGGAGAAACTGGCAAGGAGAAGCTCCCACCATACTACAAAACATTGGTCTAGACTTCAAGAGGTCCAAGGAGGCCACAGAGGGCACCTATATTGCCAAGAAATGCCTCTTTACTGGTCATGTCTCCGAGAGTGGAGTCTCCCTGGTGTGGTGACCAAGATGAAGCTGCACAGAACCACTGTCATCCGCTGGTACTACCTCTATGACATCCAAAGGTACAACTGCTTTGAGAAATGCCACAAAAACAGGTCTGTGCACCTGTACCCCTGCTTCAGGTGAACACGGGATGTCCAGACTGGTGACACTGTCACAGTGGGCAAGTGCTGGCCCTTGAGCAAGACTGTGTGCTTCACTGTGCTCAAAGTCATGAAGGCCACAGGCACCAAGAAGCAATTCCAGAAGTTCTGAGACTAGACATCTGCCTATACCCCTGAAGAAAGTAATTTTCCCAGTTAAAAAAAAAATGATAAACATTTTTGGCTTACTTAGCTATATACTTACAGAAGATAGATGATATTAAGCCTCCCAAACAACTTCTGGGTAAATTTTCTAATGAGGTTTTTAATACAATAAATATCTTGTGATTCTGTTCTTCGGCAATGAACCACTTCTACCTTTCCTCTTGGAGAAGTGAGCACTGACATTTTTTATCCTGTCCCAAAAAGAGAGAAAACAGCCCACCATTAATCTGAGATGACAAGCCAGTCTGGTTACAGTACTTACAAAATCAGACATTAATTCAATTTCCGTATGGTCAGAGTGAACATGGTATTTGAGCGCTGGTGGTACACATTTCCCCCTGGGGGTTGGCTGTGACGACTGTCATCACAAACTAGCCACATGTTTCTTTCTAGGAGAATGACGTTTCTGAGAATTGGCCCATCTAGAATTTTCTGCAACTGTACTCTTTGTTCCCAACAAAGCTGCTTTAATATTCTAACAAAAGGATTGAAAAACACTGAAAGGAGTTATTTACTGATTCAGAATCCTTTTTATTTAATTGGCCACCATGGTATGTGGGCAAGAGTTATAGGGGAAATACTGTCAGCTTCTACCCATGTTCCAAATAGAGTTCCCCAAACTGGAGCCCTGAAAAGCAACAGTCCTGAGAGAGGTTTTGAGACAAAAAAAAAAAGTTCTATGGTCAATTAAGTGTAGGAAATGCTGTTTATGATGGCCTTCCTGAGGGGCCACCATGCCCATTAAAGTCCTTGAGAAGTTCCATAATAAGTACCTACTTTCTTTGTATAACCCAGCCTTTCCCACACCCTTTCTGAGGAGAATTTCTAATGACAATGACAGTGGAGAGTCTAATGTTCCAGAAAAACACTTTGGGGAATGCTGCTGACAGGAACAGCAGGCCACAGACTGATTCCAATTTCTCTCTTAATGTCTTAATATATGTGTGTGTCTTTCTATTTCCCTCCTCCCTCTGTCTGTCCCTCCATTCCTTCCTTTTTCCTCCTTTCCTTTTTCCTAGGGATAATCATTTTATTATGTATTAGCCAGTATATTCAAAACAGGCACATTAATACTCACCACTGTACTGATCCTAGGAACAATATGGACTACTTCCAGCACCCTGGAAGGCTGTCTCATGGCACCCCTTCAAAGGTAACCATGATTCTGACTTCTATCACATAGACGATCTTTGCTAAATTTTGAATATCACATAAGTGGAATTATATGATGTGTATGGTTTTCTTCCAAAACACAATATTATATCATTTGTCTTTCTGTTATCATTGTTGTTTAGATACATCCTTGTATAACTGTCAATGTATCAAAGAACTTGAGCACTGCAGGGATCTGAGACAGCACTGGACCAAGCTCCTCCTTCGTCAGATGAGCAAACTGAGGCCCATGAAGTGAAGTGACTTGCCTCAGGACACCCATATTTAGTCAGAAACCAAATCTTAGGCATGTCCTTCTAGTCCAACCCTTTGTCACTCCCGCTGTTGAAGTAGCCTGCAGGCTGCCTCTGTGGATAAGGGTCCCCTGCCCTCCCAGTCCACTGGTGTTCACTTAACTGAGGTTTGACTGCTTTTAACCATCAAAACTCGGATGTTAAGGGTGCAAGGTGCAGGGGGGGCTTAGAAAGATGGCAGGTGGCAGCCAAGAATCCTCACCCGGTGGCCTTCTCCTTGGTGAATTCACACCACCCTCCACTTCCGCAGGCCTCCATTAGCACTTGCCAAGCAGACCTAGCTCTTGCCGATGCCCTACATTGTCCAAACTCACAGAAACTGAAAGGAGGAGCCCAAAATGCCAATTTTTTATTTACAATGGGAAAGTCAACAGCCAGACAGGCCAGATGTTTCTGCAGCCCAGACAGTTAACAAACAAGTCATGTAGGCTAAATACACGCCTGTCTTCCTCTCCTTTGATAGAACAAGGTGTGCTATGTGGCCACTGCCTCACAGCCTTGGTGTCAGGGTACCTAAGGTGAACTGGGAGCCCATGTATTCTCAACTCCAGCCTCGTGTTGTCTTGTGAAAATGTGATCTCAGACTGGCAGATCTTCACATTCTGCAAAGGAAGAAAACCTTGACATTTATAATAACATCTCCAAAATCAAAAATCTTCTTCCCACTCTGGGGATGTAAATAAGCAAACATTTGTTTAAGCTGGTTTAACCTCCACACCTGCCATGGCAAAGCTATCCAAGCACTCTCTCTTTACAAAATACCTAACTGCATGGCTATGAAAGCCCAGCTATCAGAAAGTGGTTTACATGGGGCCATGGCCAAGAACACGGGCTGTGGAATCAGAGTACCAAGGATGATACCCAGTTTCTAGCTCCTAGTAGCTGTGTAACCTTGAGCAAGTTACTTAAACTCTCTGTGCCTTGGTTTTCTCATCTGTAAATTAGAGATAATATGCATACTGTAAAAGGTTTCATAAATGAGTTGTTACGTACAAAACACTAAAAGCAATGTTTGACATGTGCTCAGTGAATATTAGCCATATCATCATTAATATTATTACTACTGAGCACAGACATTCTCAGGATTCAAAACACTGGACATCAAGAAGTCACTCAAAGCTCCTGAAGTCTGGGGGATCTTCATCTACTGCAGAGATGCCAAGCCAAGGAAGCCAGAGATGGCTAATGCTTAGGTGGCACCTTCACAGTTTCCTGGGCATCTCTACGTTGTTGACAACCACAAGACTAATCAATCCCCTTTGCAATAAACACATTCCTTCTTGGATAAACGAACACACCTTTAGTAAAGTGGCCGTCAAGTTCTGATGACCTGATGACATTCCTTTCTAAGATGGCTTTACACAGCCCAGCTGCAATATGAGCTGATTCCAAGTTTTAATTCTAATGTCAATCTTTCTTAACATTTAATTTTAAAAAGCATTTTTAAGTACAGCAATGCATTCTTCATTATACCTTCTCAATGCATAATACCTTCTCAGTGTGAAAAACAAATCTTTATATATAAGGCTTGAGGCCATGACATTTTTTATTGTGGTAAAATATACATAACATAAAATTTGCCATTTTTACCATTTTAAGTATGGTTCAATGGCATTAAGTACCTTCACATCACTGTGCAATCATCACCGCTCTCCATACCCAGAATTTTTTCATCTGAAATTCTGGTATGAAACCCTTTGGTCCCAACTGAAATCTGCTCTCTTTTGGGCTTGGCATGTATATAATTTCAGACAGTACCTTCTATGCTAGGGGGAACCCAATATATGCTGGATGGGCACGATGACCCAGGTGGGAGATAATCCACTGGCGGGTGTCTCACCTGAAGGCCTTCTCACTCCAAATCAGGGAGAAGCATTACCAAGCAATAAAATGACAGTGTTATTTCAAAGGAGGCAATCAGAAATCTGGCTGACTACCATCTGAGCATTAAATACTCTAATATTTTCCACAGTCCCTGTGAATGTGAAATTCGGTGCCTGCTACAAAGACATGGCATTAGCAGAGACAATAATTTTTCATATTTGCAAATATCTTTTACCTAGTTTGGGTAGAAATGGACATTAGTAGTCTACATTCTTGTCAAAGCTAGCCATAAGTGTTGTCATTCCTGGTTTTGGTTTTAACTTAAAAGCAAAACTGGAAAGAGACATCCTGTTTGTGAAACATGATGTCTTAGGCTAATGCTACAAATACATATAAATTTTGAATAAAATAAAATAAGAAAGCATAACTAAAGAGGCGAGCTTTGGGGAAAAAGGAGACAAGGAAAGAAAGAACAAGCAAAGGGAAATTCCCCCACCCAGGTGGCAACGACTTTGTGGGCAGTGGCTCAGGGAATGATCAAATGTGATTCAGGCCCTTGGGGCAAGAGTTTGCACCCTCTGTGGGGAAAGCAGGGGCCTCATTCAAAACCAAGAACTGAAACCAAAGCCATGTGTCCAACCTGGACTTTGGAGGGGTGAACCTCTTGATAAATGAGGAGACTAAAAAAAATGAACCTACTAGCCCCTGGAAGTGGCAAAGCAGCTTTCTCTACTGATAGCTCTGGGTAGAAAACAAAGCTACTTGTGAGGAGTCCAAATCCTAGACCAAAGTAGGTATGCATCCTAACCCACACTTACCTGGGTAGTGTGCAAGTCCCCCAAAACTTCAGATAATATACTGCGAAAGAGATGATGAAATAAGTATGTTTACAATTATTAGAAATATAGAAAGAGAAAAGTCATGAAAACAGGTAATTAAGAAAAAGAACAAAAACTTTAAAAATGGAAAATATGATTATTAAACTTTAACTGGATGAGTTAAAAACATATTAAACACGATTAAAAAGAATTAATGAACTAGAAGGCAGCTATGAAGAAATTTTCTAGAAAGAAGCACAGAAAAATAGAAAGAAAATATAGAAAGTGGTTAAAAGACATGTAAGACAGAATAAAAAGAATATCTATGTCTTATAGAAATTCCAAAAATAAGTAAATAAAATGTTTGAAAATAATGGCTAATGATTTTTTTTGGAAATGATGAAAGACCTGAATCCTCAGGAGCAGGAAAATAAGAATAAATAAAAATAAAAAATAAAAATAAATCCTAAATATATAGTAGTGAAATTACAAAATGCGAAAAACAGAAAACCTGAAAGTAACCAGATAAAAGACAAACTGCCTATGAGAGAGTAAGAATTAGACTAAGAGTATGTTTCTCATCAGCAACAATAGGAGCCAGTAGTACAGGGGTTGGCAAACTCCCTCTGTAAAAGGCGAGATGATAAATATTTTAGGCTTCACGAGCCCCGTGTTCTTTGTGCAACTACCCAACTCTGCTAATATAGCATAACAGCCAGAAACAATATGAACACAAATGGGCATAATTGTATTCTAATAAAATTCTAGGGGCCCCTGGTGGCTCAGTCGGTTAAGCATCTGACTTCAGCTCAGGTCATGATCTCAGGGTCCTGGGATTGAGCCCCAAGTCCGGCTCCAGGCTCAACAGGGAGTCCGCTTCTCCCTCAGCCCCTCCCCCCACTTGTGCACCCGCTCTTGCTCTCTCTCTCAAATAAATAAAATCTTTAAAAAAAATTCTACTCATGGATAGACAATGAAATTTGACTTTTATATAATTTTAGGGTGTCCTGAAATACCCTTTGGGTTTTTTCAGTTGTTTAAAAATATTTTAAAAGAAATTCTTAGCTTATGGGCCATACAAAAATAGCCTATGGGCTGAATTTGACCTATGCGCTACAGTTTTCCAATCACCAGAATAGTATCTTTTAAAAAGTAAAGATAAAAAGGAAAGGGGGCTGGGGGGACACGTTAGCCTGGTGATGGGTATTAAAGAGGGCACGTACCGAATGGAGCACTGGGTGTTGTACACAAACAATGAATCATGGAACACTACATCAAAAACTAATGATGTAATGTATGGTGATTAACATTACCTAATAAAATAAAAAAATAGCCATTAACCTAGAATTCTATGCCTAGCTAAACAATCACTAAAAGATGAAAGCTAAAAAAAGACAATTTACTACAAAGATGGAAGGAAATTACACTCAAAGAATCTGGTTGAAAGAACTCCTAAAAGATGTGTATCAGGAAGAATAAAATTAAAATCAGAAGGGAGTGAAATATAAGATAAAATGCTGGAGGGAGAGAGAAGTAAACAAGCAGGTGTATCTGAAGAAGCACTGAAGGCAAAAAAAAAAAAAGTAATGATGATAAATTTTGCTTAAAAAACAAACAATATCGAATTACCAGACAATAAAAACTTGTAAGATGGAAGGAGAGCAACCAGAAATAAAACATTCAAAGTGTCTGTATCTCTCAAAAGAGGCCAGAGATGATTAACATTAAATTCTGTTAAATCAGTTATGCAAATTTACAAGTTTAAGGGACATCACATAAGGGAAACATCTTTTTATTTTAATAGGTATTTATTTACTTTGTTAGGTGACTTTATTTCAGTGATATAAAATCTCAATCAACTTATTTAAAATTTGAAAAGTAAGATAACTTACAAATATTTAAATAATAAAATTGGTAGTAAAGAGCTATGGCAAATATTTTTATACTGGTTGCAAATGACTTCAGTTCAAGTTTTCTCAAAAGCACTATTCACAGAGATAGATGTGATTTTTCCAAATACATAAAATACACACAGCATTTTTATAATTTTTTTTTCTAAACACCAAAAGAGACTTGCAACTGTCATTTCTTAACCAATGAGCTATCACACCATGAAGACATAGAGGAATCTTAAATGCATATTACCAAGTGAAAGAAACCAACCTGAAAAAGCTACATACTATATGACGCCAATGATAGGACATTCTGGAAAAGGTAAAACTAACAGACAATTTTTAAAAATCAGTGGTTGCAGGAGGCAAAGGGGGAAGGAGGAATAAATAGGTGGAGCACAAAGGAATTTTCGGATAGTGAAACTATTCTTTACCATACTTTGATGGTAGATACAGGTCACTAAATTCCACAGAATGTATAATACCAAGAGTGAACCCTAACGTTAACTTGTGAACTTTGGGTGATAATGATGTCAGTGTAGGTTCATCAACTATAACAAATGTACTACGCTGGTGAGAAATATTGGGGAAAGGGGAATGACAGGTGTGAGAAACAGGAATTCTCTGTACCTTCATTCAACTTTTCTGTGAACCTAAAACTACTATTTTAAAAAGTCGTGTTTTTTTTTTAATTTGCTTGCATATAATTAATTTTTTGTTTTGAAGACAGGTCAAGAAATATACCAGCTAACATTTACAGAGCACTTTACTAGATTTTCTCTTCAATGCTGATGAAATAGATACTATTATTTTCGTCTCATAACTAAGGACATCGGGGCTAAGAGAATTTACGTAATTAAGGCACAGTCACATAAAATGTAAACATCTGTTTATCTGACCACAAGTATGGCTTATTTGCTAGTACTCTGATGATTTATTTTCATTTTCTTCTATTATCTGGCTTTAAAATACCTTCAGTTATTTTTAATTACAAGCCTTAGATTTTATTTGTGCACGATTGTCCAGAAAGGAAGACCTCAGAGCCTACAAAGCCTAGAATACAACGCGGCGCCGGGCCATCTTAGGGACGCATCAGCTCGCCCCTTACCATAATGGGAAAGGTAGTTTTCTGGCCTGCCTCTCCTCCCTCGCCCCCGAGCCTCCGGATCGGAGCTTTGTTCCTATTCCCCTTCCCAGGCGCCAGGGTTCGACCGACCCACCTGTCCTCGCAGGTCCTCCCAGTTCTGGAGACTGACGTGGGGATGCGCCCTTGACGCCCTGCACTCCGTCCCCGCGTCCCTGCCGGGCTGGCCAGCGCTACCACGTCACCTGCAACTCCGAGACACAGCGCTCAGAGGAGGACGCGCAGCCCGTTACCACAGAAACGAAGTTGCCTACGTCACGGCGCGTGAGGGAAGTCAAAGGTCATACCAGCTAGTTCCGTTTCCTGTTCCGGGATTCCGCTTGTTGTCAGAAAGTGGTGGGGTTCCGGCCAACCCTCGGGGCCTATTTCTGGGGTCCAGGTTGGCGCGAGGTCGGCTGCTGCAGCCATGGCGGCCTCCACCGCGGCCGGGAAGCAGAGGATTCCCAAAGTGGCCAAGGTAGGAGACCGTGAGCGGCTTTGAGGTTTGGGCTTGCCCAAGCCTCCTTGGGGCTCGCGGCGAGAGTGTGGTGCCAGCCTCAGTTGTACCCCATGTGGGCCAAGGGGAAGGAGGAGGGGAAGGGTCAGCTGGTGGTGGGGTGCAGGCTTTTGTCACCCCGGGGCAACCCCCTTGTTGGCGTGGCTTTCGTTCTAGGACGTGTTTTTGCTGGGGGAGGAGTGGGGCTACTCGGCAGAAATTGGGCGGTGCGCTAGGCGCTGGGGAGCTACTATCTAATGAGGCGATGTGCAGCGTTCACATAAGACACGAGTCAGTGAAAAATTGCAACCTTACCAAATGCTAGTGAGGCAGCGTAGAATATGCCGTGGAATAATGGGGGTTGTGTGAGGGGTCTGCAGAGTAAACTTTGCTGAGGAAGTGATATTTAAACTGACACTTGATGGCTGACTAGGAGTTAGCCCAGCTGAGAGTGGAAGGAATGAGAGGGCATGGGGTTGTGTAGTGGCGTTAATTTAATTAAACAATAAATTTGATGTTATCTGATATTTCCATCGGTGGCTGATACTTACTATTTCATATGTGACAGGCTTTGCCCTGAACCTTTTCAGATGCCCTCACTCCAGTCTGTTTCTCCAGCCCAGGTGGCTCTCTTGAGCTTGTCCTTTACATACCCATTTAGATGACTTCCAGAGATAATTTATATAAGTCACATAGCACAATGTCTGTGATTACATATAAGCCATCATCATTACTAACAAAATCATTCCACACATGACATTAAACAGTTAATATTTCTTATAATTCAATTCCATAATTTTTTTAAAAGGTTTTATTTATTTATTTATTTGAGAGAGAGAGCACAAGCAGAGGGAGTGGCAAAGGGAGAAGCAGACTCCCCACTGGGCAGGAGGCATGATGTGAGGGTTGATCCCAGGACCCTGGGATCATGACCTGAGCCCAAAGCAGATGCTTACCTGATTGAGCCACCCAGGTGCCCCTCAATTCCATAAAATTTTATTGGGCACCAGTGGTGCAACAGAAATGCAATGTGAGCCACATATATAATTTTAAGTTTTCCTGTTGCTATGTTAAGCAGTCAAAAGAGTCATCATTAATTTTAACTGTATATTTTCTTTAATCCATTCTATCCAAGGTATTGCTGTTCCAACATGTAGTCAAATTTAATTAGGTAGTTTATTGTGGTTTTTTTTTTTTCATACGAAGTCTTCAAAATCCAGTGTATATTTTGCCCTTAGAGCCCATCTCTATTTGGGCTCACTACATTAGCTCATGGCCACTATGTTGGGCAGCATAGCCCTAAGACTTCAAGAAGCTTACAGTCTAATGATGGGAATTTACTGAATATTGTCTTTGACTTGAAATGCCATGAAAAAAACAAATGCAGTTTGAGGCATTATCGTCCACCTGGGGCATAATTGAAAAATTCTGTAAATAGAAGTGGCAACACTAGAAAAGATAGCACACGTTTTGATAAAACAAAACCTCTAGTGAGAATTTTACCTAAGCAGCCTCAAAGTTTATTGGTTTTTTTTTTTAAGACTTTATTTATTTATTTGACAGAGAGAGAGACAGCGAGAGAGGGAACACAAGCAGGGGGAGTGGGAGAAGCCGAGGCAGGCTTCCCGTTGAGCAGGGAGCCGGATGCGGGGCTCGATCCCAGGACACTGAGATCATGAGCTGAGCAGAAGGCAGACACTTAACGACTGAACCACCCAGGTGCCCCTATTGTTACACTAATCTAAAAGGAAACACTTACTATTTTTGCTCCCTTTTCTCTTCATACTTACCTATGGCTTTGTAATAAATACCGTGCAAAGGAAGAAAACCTTGTTTTCTCTTTAATTTCGTAGAGAAATGAAAACCTGTCATACAAAGAGGGCATCTTGTATTAATACTTAGAAAGTTCACATCCTAAAAAATGTTTCTTTGCTTCCTAAACGTTGTGTGGTGAGCATCTACTAAAAATGAAAATGTCTCCTGTCTTAAAAGGTGAAAAACAAAGCCCCAGCTGAGGTACAAATAACTGCTGAGCAACTCTTAAGAGAAGCTAAAGAAAGAGAGCTTGAGCTTCTTCCACCTCCACCTCAACAGAAGATCACAGATGAAGAAGAGCTAAACGATTACAAACTAAGAAAAAGGAAGGTCAGTCCGTCATTTTCCAGTCTATTAATAACATTTTTAGGAGTTTATAGGATAGAGTTTGCAAAGTTCCTCATTGCTTAGAGAGGCTATAAGATAAAATTAGGTTAGTGTTTCTAGCCACAAGTAGTGCAACTTCTGGTTACCAGATAATTGCATTTTTGCTGAACTTTAGAAAATATGCCATGAGTTGTCTTTGAAAGTATAAAGAAATTAAATCCACCAGAGATCTAATTTTTGGTGCTGAATCCAAGATGGATAGCAGACAAGTGGAATGTCTGACAGCTGGAAGGGGCAGGACTTAACCAAGGCCACATTATGTCCTGTCTCTGTACCACCTTCTGTGGTAGGAATTAAGACTTGGAAAAGAGCCATGAGAGGACTTGGGAATCTGACCTCTTCACCCTAGAATCCTCACTCTAGGGCAGTTTTTTTTTCTTTAAAGATTTTATTTATTATTTCCAGAGAGAGAGAACGTGCAAGCAGGGGGAGGGGCAGAGGCAGAGGGAGAGGGAGAATCTTAAGCAGGCTCCATACTCATATCATGGAGCCCCACTGGGGGCTCATACTCAACAATCCTGAGATCATGACCTGAGCCGAAATTAAGAATCGGACACTTAACCGACTTAGCCATCCAGGTGTTAAACCACTAACCCCGTTGTATCTACGTATTAGTGATGTGTGAAATTCTGAGACATTACCAAGAGGACTGAAATAGTCAAAAAAAACATTTTCATACTAGGAACAAGTATAGAATATATACAAGTATCAGTTAGTTATGAGCAATAAGAGAAAGTATCAACAAATCTGCTAATAACTCTTTATGTCTAAAGTTTTTCTCTTTGTGTGTAAGACTTTAAAGAAGCACCTGAGATTGTAACCTTCATTAGTGAGTTTCTTATTTCTCACAAGGATTCCAGGATGTAATTTTTCCTAAATAAGAACAAACTGAATAAAACTTTTAGAACAGGATTAATAGACAAAGGATGATGTCATTTTTACTTACTTTTCCCTTCAATTTGATCCTTTTTCCCTTCCTCCAGACTTTTGAAGATAATATAAGAAAAAACAGGACTGTGATTAGTAACTGGATAAAATACGCACAATGGGAAGAGAGTCTAAAGGAGATTCAAAGGTAAAATTCCTGAGTCTATAATTTCAAATGTAATGATGTCCTGAGTTAAGAGACAGAAAAGTAGTAGAAAAAGTTATAGCACAAGTGAAAGAGTGTGCCTTTGGTAGTAGTTTTCCAGGTTGTTCTGTGGAACCCTAGGGTTCCCTTGAGGGGCCTCAGGGGCACTGTGGTAGGCGAGTCTGGGGGAGCAGCAGGGGAGACGCTACAGGTGGGTCTCGCCTCCAGCACACACTACAGTCAGAGAAGCGCACTTTTATCTGCTTTCTCTGTATTGGGATTTTTTTTAAATAAAAACTGTTCACTGGAAACCAGTGGCCAACAAGATAAAAGTCACAAGCTGGCCCTTCCTGTTGCCCAGGCTTTCCGCATTTTCCCAGCATACCCACTGCCCCAGCTGTGCCCATGTGCCAGCCACTCCCCGAACACATTGTGTCTCCTCCTTCTACACTAGGCTGTTCTCTCTGCCTGCAGTGAGCACTCTCCCCTACCCACCTTGGCCTCTGGAGTTTTCCTCAACTTCTTAACTCTGCAGTTACCTCCTACTTACTTAGCCATTCGCATCAGACATTATTATTTCTTCCCTTTTGCTTCCTTGTGTAAACCTTGATTATAATGTTTACCACATTGTGGTGAAATTACGTGCGTGTCTATTTTTCTGTAAGAGTTTGTTAGGTTCCTGAAAACATGTTTTTTCACTTTCTTATGCCCAGAACCTGGCTCATGGTGGACACATGATAAAATAGCAGGGCACTGCAGATGGTTTGAGATAGTTGCCCCATGTGTTGTATATACTACTTTTGATGTTCTCCAAATCTGGCTTCTTAAGGGCTCGATCCATATACGAGCGTGCTTTAGATGTAGACTACCGAAATATTACACTCTGGCTGAAATATGCAGAAATGGAAATGAAGAATCGCCAGGTCAACCATGCCCGAAATATCTGGGACCGGGCCATAACAACTCTGCCTCGAGTCAACCAGTTCTGGTAAGTTTCTGATCTACCAAAGCAGCTTTTTGTAGGCTAGAAAAGTTCTGCAGTCTAGTGTATTTATTTTATTCACATCGTTGCAATCACATATATTTAATTTACATTCTACTTCTTTAAACATACTATAAGTAGTTTTTAATGTCCTGTAGTATATTAAGTCATAATGACTACATGTAATAGCTGTGTAATCAAAACTAAAATGTGGGTTGCAATCTTTTATGCATAAGAAACGTATTGTTGAACTAAGCAATTTTTAAGAAAAATGTATTTTTATTTCCTGTGGTTCATCCTTTCCAGATCTATATTTGATAAGAAAACATGTTCGATTTAAGCTTTGGGGAAAATAAAGCTCTAAGTCTTCGTATTTAACAAAGTTAGAATTACAAAGTACAAAAGATCATTTTTTTTTCCCCTAAGTAATTTTGACCATGACAGATATTTGGGGATGATTTTGTTAAAGGTACAAGTACACATACATGGAGGAGATGTTGGGAAACATTGCTGGCGCCCGGCAGGTGTTTGAGCGCTGGATGGAATGGCAGCCTGAGGAGCAAGCCTGGCACTCCTACATCAACTTTGAGCTGCGATACAAAGAGGTGGACCGGGCCCGCACCATTTATGAACGCTATATCCTTTTTTTATCCTTCAAATTTTTATTTAAACTCTAGTTAGTTAAAATACAGTCAATATTGGTTTCAGGAGTAGAATTCAGTGATTCATCACTTACATACAACACCCAGTGCTCAACAAAACAAGTGCCTTCCTTAAGACCCACTCATTTAGCCTACCCTCACCCCCTTCCCTCCATCAACCCTCAGTTTGTTCTTTTTTTATTATTATTATTATGTTATGATAGTCACCATACAGTACATCATTAGTTTTTGATGTAGTGTTCCATGATTCATTATTTGCGCATAACACCCAGTGCTCATTACAACACATGCACTCCTTAATGCCCATCACTGGGCTAACTCATCCCCCCACCCACTCCCCTCTGAGAAACCCTCAGATTGTTTCCCAGAGTCCATACTCTCTCATGGTTCATCTCCCCCCTCTGATTTCTCCCCCCTTCAGTTTTCCCTTCCTTCCCCTAATGTCCTCCATGCTGTTCCTTATGTTCCACATATGAGTGAAACCATATAATTGTCTTTCTCTGCTTGACTTATTTCACTTAGCATAATTCCGTACAGTTCCATCCATGTCGATGAAATGATGGGTATTCATCCTGATAGCTGAGTAATATTCCATTGTATATATGAACCACATCTTTATCCGTTCATCTGTTGAAAGGCATCTTGGCTCCTTCCTCAGTTTGGCTACTGTGGACATTGCTGCTATGAACATTTGGGTGCCTGTGCCCCTTCTTTTCACTACATCTGTATCTTTGGAGTAAATACCCAGTACTGCAATTGCTGGGTCATAGGGTAGCTCTATTTTTAACTTTTTGAGGAACCACCATACTGTTTTCCAAAGTGGCTGTACCAGCTTGCATTCCCACCAACAGTATAAGAGGGTTCCTCTTTCTCCACATCCTCTCCAACATTTGTTGTTTCCTGCCTTGTTAATTTTTGCCATTCTAACTGGTGTAAGGTGGTATCTCAGTGTGGTTTTGATTTGAATTTCCCTGATGGCTAATGATGTTGAACACTTTTCCTGTGTCTGTTAGCCATTCGTATGTCTTCTTTGGAGAAGTGTCTGTTCATGTCTTCTGCCCCTTTTTGACTTATTTGTTTTTTGGGTGTTGAGTTTCAGAAGTTCTTTATGGATCTTGGATACCAGCCCTTTATCTGTAATGTCATTTGCAAATATCTCCCATTCCATGGGTTGCCTCCTGGTTTTGTTGACTTTCCTTTGCTGTGCAGAAGCTTTTTATCTTGATGAGGTCCCAAAAGTTCATTTTGCTTTTGTTTCCCTTGCCTTTGGAGATGTGTCCTGAAAGAGGTTGCTGTGGCCAATGTTGAAGAGGTTACTGCCTATGTTCTCCTCTAGGATTTTGATGGATTCCTTTCTCACATTGAGGTCTTTCATCCATTTAGAGTTATTTTTGTGTATGGTGTAAGAGAATGGTTGAGTTTCATTCTTCTGCATGTGGCTGCTCAATTTCCCCAGCACCATTTATTCCATTGCATATTTTTTCCTGATTTATCGTAGTTGACCATAGAGTTGAGGGTCCATTTCTGGAGACTGTTCTGTTCCAGTGATCTACATGTCTGTTTTTGTGCCAATATCATGCTGTCTTGGTGATCACAGCTTTGTAATAGAGCATGAAATCAGGCAACGTGATGCCCCCAGCTTTGTTTTTCTTTCTGAACATTTCCTTGGCGGTTTGGGGTCTTTTCTGGTTCCATACAAATTTTAGGATTGTTTGTTCCAGCTCTTTGAAAAATGCCAATGGTATTTTGATAGGGTTGGCATTGAAAGTATGGATTGCTCTGGGCAGCATAGACATTTTAGCAATGTTTATTCTTCCAATCCATGAGCATGGAATGTTTTTCCATCTTTTTTTGTTGTCTTCAATTTCTTTCATAAGTGTTCTGTAGTTTCTAGAGTATAGATCCTTAACCTTTTTGGTTAGGTTTATTCCTAGGTATCTTAGGGATTTTGGTGCTATTGTAAATGGAATTGATTCCCTGATTTCTCTTTCTACAGTTACATTGTAGTGTATAGAAAAGCAACTGATTTCTGTGCATTGATTTTGTATCCTGCCACATTACTGAATTGCTGTATGAGTTCTAGTAATTTGGAGGTGGAGTCTTTCGGGTTTTCCACATAAAGTATCATGTCATCTGTGAAGAGAGTTTGACTTCTTTGCCACTTTGAGTACCTTTTCTTTCTTTTTGTTGTCTGATTGCTGCTGCTAGGACTTCTAGTATGTTGAACAAGTGGCGAGAGTGGGCATCCTTGTTGTGTGCATGATCTTAAGGGAAAAGCTCTCCGCTTTTCCCCATTGAGAATTATATTCGCTGTGGACTTTTCATGGATGGTTTTTATGATATTGAGGAGTGTTCTCACTATCCCTACACTCTGAAGAGTTTTAATCAGGAAAGGATGCTGTATTTTGTCAAATGCTTTTTCTGCATCAATTGAGAGGATCATATGTTTCTTGTTTTTTATTAGTGTTATCACCTTATATTATTGATATTATATTATTTACATTATTGTATGTATTATTATATATATTATTTATATTATATATTTACATTATTTTATTATCACATTGGTTGATTTGCGAATGTTGAACAACGCTTGCATCCCAGGAATAAATCCCACCTGATTGTGATGGATAATCCTTTTAATGTACTGTTGGATCCTGTTGGCTAGGATCTTGTTGAGAATTTTGGCATCCATATTCATCAGGGATATTGGTCTGTAATTCTCCTTTTTGACGAGGTCTTTGCCTGGTTTTAGCATCAATGCTGGCCTCATAGAAGTTTAGAAGTTTTCCTCCTGTTTCTATTTTTTTAAACAGCTTCAGGAGAATAGGTATTATTTCTTCTTTAAATGTTTGGTAGAATTCCCCTGGGAATCCATCTGGCCCTGGACTCTTGTTTTTTGAGAGGTTTTTGATTACTGGTTCAGTGGTTTTTGACACTGGTTATCAGTGTATTCAGATTGTCAATTTCTTCCTGTTTCAGTCTTTGTAGTTTATAGGTTTCCAGGAAGACATCCATTTCTTCCAGGTTACTTAATTTATTGGCATATAGTTATGATAATTTCTAATAATTGTTTCTATTTCCTTGGTGTTAGTAATGATCTCTCCCCTTTCATTCATAATTTTATTAATTTGGGTCCTTTCTCTTTTCTTTTGGATTAAGTCTGTTCAGAGGTTTATCGATCTTATTAATTCTTTCAAAGAACCAGCTTCTAGTTTCATTGATCTTCTTTACTGTATTTCTGGTTTCTACTTCATTGGTCTCTGCTCTAATCTTTATTATTTCTCTTCTGCTTGGTTTAGGTTTTATTTGCTGTTCTTTCTCCAGTTCCTTTAGGTGTAAGGTTAGCTTGTGCATTTGGGATTTTTCTACTTTTTTGAGTGAGGCTTGGATGGCTAGTTTTGGACTGATGTGTTTTCGTTCTCATTGGTTTCCATGAATTGTTTAAGTTCCTCTTAATTTCCTGGTTGACCCAAACATTCTTTAGCAGGATGGTCTTGAAAGCTTCCAAGTGTTTGAATTCCTTCCAAATTTCTTCTTATGATTGAGGTCCAGTTTCAAAGCATTGTGGTCTGAAAGTATGCAGGGAATAATCTCATTCTTTTGGTATCGGTTGAGACCTGATTTGTGACCCAGTGTGTGGTCTATTCTGGAGAAAGTTCCGTGTGCATTCGAGAAGAATGAGTATTCTGTTGTTTTAGGGTGGAATGTTCTGTATATATCTATGAAGCCCATCTGGCCCAATGTGTCATTCAAAGATCTTGTTTTTTTTTTGATCTTCTGTTTAGATGATCTGTCTGTTGTTGAGAGTGCAGTGTTGAGGTCTCCTACTATTAAAGTATTATTATCAATATGATTCTTATTTTGGTTAACAGTTGGCTTATGTAGTTGGCTGTTCCCATGTTGGGGGCATAGATATTTATAATTGTTAGATCTTCTTGTTGGATAGACCCTTTAAGAATGATATAGTGTCCCTCTGTATCTCTTACTACAGTCTTTAGCTTGAAATATAATTTGTCTGATAAGAGAATTGCCACCCCAGCTTTCTTTTGAGGTCCATTGGCATGAAAAAATGGTTCTCCATCCCCTCACTTTCAGTCTGGATATATCTTTAGGTTCAAAATGAGTCTCTTGTATACAGCAGATGGATGGGTCCTGTATTTTTATCCTATCTGCGACCCCGTGCTGTTTCATGGGAGCATTTAGGCCGTACATGTTGAGAGTGACTATTGAAAGATATGATTTTAGTGTCATTATGTTGCCTGAAAGTCCCTGTTTCTATAGATTGTCTCTGTAAATTTCTGTCTATATTACTCTTGGGGTCTTTCTTCTTTTATAGAACCCCCACTTAATATTTCTTGCAGGGCCGGTTTGGTAGTCACATATTCTTTCAGTTTCTGCCTGTCCTGGAAGCTCTTTGTATCTCCATCCATTCTGAATGACAGCCTTGCTGGATAAAGTATCCTTGGCTGCATCTTCTTCTCATTTAGTACCCTGAATATGTTTGCCAGCCCTTTCTGGCTTGCCAGGTCCCTCTGGACTGGTCTGACGTTATTCTGATGTTCCTCCCTCATAAGTAAGAAGTCTCTTCTGTCTAGCTGCTTTCAGGATTGCTTCCTTTGTTCTAAGATTTGCAGATTGTGCTATTATATGTCAGAGCATTGATCTGTTCACCTTGATCTTGGGAGGGGTCCTCTCTGCCTCTTGGACATGAATGCTTGTTTCTTTCCCCAGATTAAGGAAGTTCTCAGCTACGATTTCCTCAAATATATCTTCTAGACCTCTCTCTCTCTCCACCCCCTCAGGGGTTCCAATAATTTTAACATTGGAACATTTCATGGCGTCATTAATCTCTCTCAGTCTGATCTCTTGGGCTTTATGCTGTTTTTCCCAGGCCTCCTCGGTTTCCTTCTTTTCTATCATCTTATCTTCTAGCTCACTAATTCATTCTTCTGCCTCGTTTACCCTGGCAGTCAGAGTATCCAGTTTAGACTGCATCTCATTCATAGCATTTTTAAGTTCGGCCTGATTAGATCTCATTTCTACCTTTAGAGATTCTATATTGTTGCTAATATTTTTCTCAAGCCTAGGTATCGACTTCATAATTGTTACTCTGAAGTCTATTTCTGACATCCCGCTTATATCATATCCATTAGATCTATGGCAGAGGCCACAGTCTCTGATTCTTTTCTTTGTTGGGGGTTCTTCCTCTTAGTCATTCTGTTGAGGGATGTTTGAGGGAATGTACAGAGTCCAAAGTATTAACCACGACCCAAGCAAGATGTACCTATTTTATAGGGACCCCTAACGTTGTTGTCCTCTTGTTCTTCCAGCCTGTCTTCTGGGGGAGGGTGCTGCCGCACTTTTACTCAGGCAACCCTGCTTGGCCCCCTGTTGGTGGGGGGAGGGGCGGTGGGCCCAGTGAAAACCAGTGTTTCGAGCTTTTGTTCTCTGGCAGCTTTCCGTCTCTGGCATATCTTCCGAGAACCAGAGCAGAAATGACTGCACCCAGACCTCTGTCCCAGAGCAGAGGAATCGTAGTCTGCTCTTCACTGAGCTCTCCAGGACACACAGTCTCTGTTTCTATCTGCGCTGCTAAAAACCTCAGCTTCCCTGGGTGTGTGCCCCACAGCAGCTCTCCCAGAGGTTGATCCCAAGGCCGGTCTCTGCCCTTTGTGCTACTAAAACCATGAGCTGCCCTGCGCACCCGCAGCTCCTACATCCTGTCTGGGGGCTGGACTAAAGTCCTTTCCCGCTGCTACAGGTCTGTGAGTCTGTGTCCGGTCCCCAACGCAGGATGCTTTTGCACTCTGGTGTTATATCACCTTCTCAGCGCCAGCTTATGGCAGCTCCTTTCCCATTCTGTTTATCTTTCAATATCTGCCTGCAGAATCACGGCTCTGCCCTTCATACCTCGAGACCGCCAGAGATTTTCTGCATGTAGAGATCCAGATATATATTCTTACATTTCAGGCTGATTTCATTGGTGTTCAGAATGGTTTGGTAGATACCCAGTTAAATTCAGGGGACCAGTTGAAATATGGTCCCCTATTCCTCTGCCATCTTCTGTGCTCCCCCCAAACGCTATATCCTTTGAGTCAGTCTGAGTGGTGCTGTTACTTTCCTGGGTGCTACTCCGCCCCGGGCAGTAAGAGTCATGGTCTGCACATATGGATCCCCATCAACATAGGCCCGGAAGTCAAAGATACAAGTTTCATCTGCTTCATGAGCTACATAACTATTTTCTAGAGACATAGTGTGGTCAAAATAGAAGTTTGTGGTCTGGGTAATTGAGCTTTTTTTGGCAAAACTTTGGGTTTGTTTATATTTTGGCATTCCTTATGGAAAGTGACATACCAGGGCTTTGGTTGCTGTAGCCAGTCCTGTTTGTCCGGGGTTTTTTCCCTAGGTTTTTCTAGGGTGTTGGTCATTAGCACCACTACTGGAGTCCATCCAAAGGATGGAGACAGGAGGACAGCATAGTATAGCCTAACAAGCTCTGGCTCCAGGGCCAGTTGGATGGGTGTGAGTCCCTTCTCTGGCACGTGTTGGGGGGGTGGCCTCAGGTCATTTCACACTTCCAAACCTTGTTTATTCCTTTATAAAACAAAATTGAATCTACCAAGAGGAGTTGTTTTTAGGATTTAAGATTATAATCTGTATGAGCAGTGTGTGTGTGCGTGTGTGTGTGTGTGTACACTTATTTCCCTTAGGAAGGATGATTTGGTATTTGCTAATTAAGTGACTTCATAGAACATAACTACCCAGAAAAAAAACCATCAACTTTATTTATTTATTTTTTTAAAGATTTTATTTTTTTGAGAAAGTGAGAGAGAGCATGAGAGGAGAGAGGGTCAGAGGGAGAAGCAGACTCCCCACTGAGCAGGGACCCCGATGTGGGACTCGATCATGGGACTCCGGGATCATGACCTGAGTCGAAGGAAGTCACTTAACCAACTGAGCCACCCAGGCGCCCAAGCATCAACTTTATTATGCAATTTTAAGGTCTCTATGACCTCTGCCCTGTTTTAATATGATTAGCTTAAGAGAAGCTTTTATAGTGCTTATTACACATCAGGCATTATTGTAAGCACTTTACAAATATCAACACTTAATCCTCGGACAGCCCTGCAGTGCGGGAACTACTCCAGCCTGTGGGGTGTGAGATGCAGGCACAGCTGAGAGGCGGCATGGCCGGGGTCTTTCCGGGAGTGACAGAGATGGGCCTTGAACCCAGCTGCAGCTTCAGAGCCTATGTCCTTAATTTCATTGCCATTTTTTAACGTATTACTACTTTGGAATTAATGAGTTCCTCAAGCGAGGTAGATGAAAAATAGATTTCATCTGTTAAGAAATAAAACGGTAATTCAGAACTTTTTTCAATATCAACTATATTTCAATAAAAAGAAAAACCCTAAAAAACCTTTTTCTTCTGCCTCTAGTTAGCAGTTTTGTTTTTGTAACATTTTTTTTCTTAATCGTTAATTCCAATACTAATGTTATTGAGCATATAATACGTAGGTGCCATTTATTGAGCACATTCCTTTGGCCCCAAACTGCTAAGAGCTTTACACACATTTCCTCCTTTCAAGCCACTGTGGTTGGGTTAGGGTTCTTTTTCTGTATTTACAGATGAAAAAACTGAGTCCTAGACAAGTTAAATGACTTGTCCAGGATAGCATGGTTAATAACAGGCTTCAGCTTCTTCATTTCTCCAAACTCCCATTTGTACCCACTACAGAAGTACTGAGTAAGTCCTGGAGGAAGAGAGATGAACAAGACGAGGCCCCCTTCAGAGGTCACAGTTTAGTGGTTCTTCAATGCCTTTGCACGTGTTTTATCAACTCTATAGTCATAGTTTGTGTTGTTGGGGGTTGGGTTTGTTTTTTGTTTGTTTGTTTTGCGGGATATTTCCTTAATTCCTATGAACTTGTCCTCGTGCACCCTGATGTTAAGAACTGGATCAAGTATGCTCGCTTTGAAGAAAAACATGGTTATTTTGCCCATGCACGGAAAGTGTACGAGAGAGCTGTTGAATTCTTTGGAGATGAGCATATGGATGAACACCTTTATGTTGCCTTTGCCAAATTTGAAGAAAATCAAAAAGAAGTAAGTACACTTGAAGAACTCATTTACATTGCATAACAGCTTAGGAAAGATTACTTGTGCACATTGAGTTCATTCCATTTTCTATTCACTTATCCTTGGAAAAAACGTTTCCAAAATCTCTCAAGGAAAACAGCATACATTTGTGGCTTAGCTGCAGATTGGGAACTGAGCGATTATAGATTGTACTAAAGTGTCCTAATTGTGTTGTGCTTTGCTTGAAAATTAAGCCTTTATAGCTATATATAGAGAATATCGCGTGTAACCTGAGAGTTCGTCATTTGGTCTCCTCATTAAAGGGTTTTATGGGTAATAAACTTGGAAAACAAAAGTGGCAGGGCTCTTTGAAGTAGTGAAGGTGGGGGATGAGGACAGGAAAGGAGTCAAGGAGAACCCCTGGGGTTCGGGGCTTGAGCAAGGGCATGACGGTAGGTGTTGCTTACCAAGACCAGGAAGACAGACCCAGGTTTGATGGTGAGGATCAGGAGGTCAGTTCTGGACCTGTTTAGTCTGAGATGCACAGATGACACCCAACTGGCAGAGTCAGGTAGACAGTATTAAGTATGGAGCTCAAAGGAGAGTGTCAGTACACCCTGACAAATAAAGACCTCAACAAGGGGGAGAAGAAAAGTCTTACTTTGGAGTAGTATGTGATGTCATAATTACCTTCCAAGTTGTGGCTCAAGTGAGAGTATTGTGTTGTAGAAGTAATCCTCCTGTCTACTTTTAGTTTGAAAGGGTACGAGTGATTTACAAGTATGCCCTGGATAGAATTTCAAAGCAGGAGGCCCAAGAACTCTTTAAAAACTATACCATCTTTGAGAAGAAGTTCGGTGATCGACGGGGTATTGAAGACATCATTGTGAGCAAACGAAGATTCCAATATGAGGAAGAGGTGAAGGTGAGTGCTGGTGCGGACGCCGAACCCTGCAGGTGACAGAGATGTGCCGACCAGCAGCAGCTCAGGTGAAGCGAAGAATAGCAGGCGGGGGGGCTTCCAGGGATCACGCTCTTGCTGACACGTCTGCAGTGATTGGCAGCCGTTGCAGCAGCAGTCTGCAGGGCTCATAGGAGAGGGCAGCAAGTAGCACTTGGGTTTGCTCTGACACCCACATGTTGAAAGTTACCATGTTGGTTGCTGCTGGTGCGCCGTAGAACTTGAGCAAAACCGGGAATCCATGTGAACTCCTTTCTGAAGATGGAAGAGGCAGAGATTGAGCCAAACAGTTTTTCTGCACTACCGTTTAGCTTAACTGCTTAAACAAAACATATATTGTAGATATGTTTTCATTCTCATCTCTTTATTTGTAATGTACTATTTTGATTTGAGTTCAAAGATAGTAACATTTTTGGGGGCCTGGGTGGCTCAGTCGTTAAGCGTCTGCCTTCGGCTCAGGTCATGATCCCAGAGTCCTGGGATCAAGTCCCACATCGGGCTCCCTGCTCAGCGGGAAGCCTGCTTCTCCCTCTCCCACTCCCCCTGCTTGTGTTCCCGCTCTCGCTGTCTCTCTCTGTCAAATAAATAAAATCTTTGGAAAAAAAAAAAAGATAGTAACATTTTCCCTTACTGGTCTGCTGTGCATCTAAAAACTTCTGCTTAGTCAGATGAATTAGGATATCACTAAAGGACCGAGTCTGGTGTTAAATGAGGTCAGCAAGATATATTCAAGATAAATGACTATTAATTGAGAAGGCAAGTTTCACATTTGTGACCATGGTTCTAATTGCACTGTAATTTTATTTTATTTTTATTATTATTTTTTAAGTTTTTTTTAGTTTAAATTCAGTTAGGCAACATGTAATACATCATTAGTTTTTGATGTAATGTTTGATGATGCATTAGTTGCGATGTCATGTCATGTGCCCTCAATGCCCATCATCCACTGTAGTTTTAAATCTAGACATGATGATATGCAGTCAGGTATATAAACAAATACATTTATAAAAGTAGGCGTCTAATTATTGAGTAATTATCTTGGGGGTGGTGGTTGTATATGAAAGCAGCCTTGCTGTGGGACACCTGGAAAATAATCTGTCTCCTGTGTTCCTTTTTCTTTTCTATTTATGATATCTCAGGAATAGTATTTTTCTAAGATTTTATTTATTTGAGAGAGAGTGCGAACATGAGTGGGGGCAGAGGGAGAAGCAGACTCCCTGATGAGCAGGGAGTCTGATGCAGGACTCATCCCAGGACCCTGAGATCATGACCTGAGCTGAAGCCAGATGCTTAACCGACTGAGCCATCCAGGCACCCCGGGAATAGTATTTTTTTAAATGAGATAGGTGCTAAACAGTTGCTAAAATACAGGAAGTCAATCTAGTGTCTTTTTTTAACCTCACAGAGTCCAGCAAGTATAGCTCTTGGTTTGGTTTTTATTCATTAAACTTGTGGTCTGTCTAGGCTAATCCACACAATTACGATGCATGGTTTGATTACTTGCGCTTGGTGGAAAGTGATGCAGAAGCAGAAACCGTTCGAGAAGTCTATGAAAGAGCCATTGCCAATGTGCCACCCATTCAAGAGAAGCGGCACTGGAAGCGCTACATCTATCTGTGGGTCAACTATGCACTCTATGAAGAATTGGAGGCCAAGGTAAAAACAGAATTATGCCTCAGCTGTTGATGGCTGCCCCCTCCCTGGCTGCTTCAGCCCTATGTGTACACCTCGGCCATTGTGGGTAGCAGTGGATACTGACATGTACAATCCCAGAAACAGGAATCTCGTTCTAGATTCTCAGCCATACAGTTACATAGTCTCTCTGCAGCCTTTTAAACTCTGTATACCTGTGGTGGGCCCAGGTGAGGTGTTTTGGTTTTGTTGCATTTTGTGTTTCAAGCCTGAGGCACCACATTTATCACTTGGAACTTGGAACAATGAAGCAGGCTTTAGCTTATTTTGTATCGTTTTCTGGGCTGCCTCCTAAATAGGGATCACAGCTAGATGACACATCTTTGCTTCTAGTAAAAGATCAAGTGGGATTTTGAGAAATCAGGTGTGTATAAATTAATTGGGAGAGACTAGCTTTGTGCTGTTGATCTGAGACTATAAAATATCTCTTTCTGCTATCAGGCAAAAAGCCTTTCCACAGACAAGCTCTCAGAGATTGATGGCTATCTCGTTGGTGATTCTTTAACCAGAGTTTGAGGGCCACAGGGAGTTCACATTTGATCATAAATGATGAAATCAGGGTTTGAGAATAGCACCCTGTGAAAACACTCTGGGTGGGGGTGTACGTTTTTACAAGTGCTAACCAAACTAGCATTAGTAACAGACTTCAGTAGTCGGTGAAAATTTCTTATCCTAATACAGGATCCTGAGAGGACAAGACAGGTGTATCAAGCTTCTTTGGAATTAATTCCTCATAAAAAGGTATGTTTGCTCTAAATGTTCTGTTCCAAAGTGTCAAAATCCTGCTTCTATTACTTGTGAAATAATACTTACTGTTTGAATAGTTTGCTCTGCAGGGCACCCTGAAAACTTAGGTTTCAAAAGTATGCTCTTTGCCTCTGAAAACAGTTTACAATCTGGTTGAGAGGACAGCCTGCATTGACAAATGAAAAAATACAGATAATGTAGAAATTCAGAAGAGGGTGGGTAACTGGAATGACTGAGTGGAAGGAGGAAGACACACATCCCAAGAGCACACAGCATGTGCAGGAAACAACGAACAGGTGTTTGTTGGCATCAGAGTGGACATAAGTGTGCATGGGTGAACACTAGTGTGTGAGTTCTGGAAATGGTTGAGACATTTATCTCTGCCCTATTTCCCAGCCTGAGAAACAAGTAGAGATGTTGACTGAACTACCTTCTAGAGTAGAGATGGCATGTTCTGCCTGCTCACAAGCATACCCAGAAAACAAAGCCAATTCTCAGTAGGGGTGGCAGGGCCATACAGTACGATAAAGTATTTGAATTACTGTAACTTTTGTGAAATAAACAACATCATATTTGCTTAAAAACAAGAAAATACATCTGTCCTAGCTCTGAATATTTACGGAAATCTAATTGCATGTGGCCTCTTATTAAATTTTTAACTTCAGTGCAATTGTTTTTTTTATTTTTTATTGTTATGTTAATCACCATACATTACATCATTAGTTTTTCATGTAGTGTTCCAAGATTCATTGTTTGTGCATAACACCCAGTGCTCCATGCAGAATGTGCCCTCTTTAATACCCATCACCAGGCTAACCCATCCCACCACCCTCCTCCCCTCTAGAACCCTCAGTTTGTTTTTCAGAGTCCATCGTCTCTCATGGTTCGTCTCCCCCTCCGACTTACTCCCCTTCATTCTTCCCCTCCTGCCATCTTCTTTTTTTTTTTTAATATGTTGCATTATTTGTTTCACAAGTACAGATCTGTGATTCAACAGTCTTGCACAATTCACAGCGCTCACCATAGCACATACCCTCCCCAATGTCTATTACCCAGCCACCCCGTCCCCCCAGCCCCCACCACTCCAGCAACCCTCAGTTTGTTTCCTGAGATTAAGAATTCCTCATATCAGTGAGGTCATATGATACATGTCTTTCTCTGATTGACTTATTTCACTTAGCATAACACCCTCCAGTTCCATCCACGTCGTAGCAAATGGCATAACTTCAGTGTAATTGAAACGACTCTTTTAGATGTTTTTTGTGCTTTTGTTTCCTAGTTCACATTTGCCAAGATGTGGTTACTATACGCACAATTTGAAATAAGACAGAAAAATTTACCATTTGCCAGAAGAGCTTTGGTAAGTAAAGAAAGCATCAAGGGGCACCCGGGTGGCTCAATCAGTTGAGCATCTGACTCTTATTTTGGCTCAGGTCATGATCTCAGGGTTCTGAGATCCAGCCCTGCGCTGGGCTCTGTGCTCAGCGCAGAGTCTGCTTGGGATTCTCCGCCTCTGCCTCCCTCCCTGTGCTCGCATGCGTACTTGTGCGTGCACACGCTCTCTCTCTCTCAAAGAAATAAAATCTTGAAAAAAAGGGGAAGGATCAAGATGCATCACTGACTTCTTTGAGAAGGAAATTAAATCTTAGTAGAAACTGTCCAACTTGTGGGCACCTGGGTGGCTCAGTTGGTTAAGCAACTGCCTTCAGCTCAGGTCATGATCCAGGAGTCCCGGGATCGAGTCCCACATTGGGGACCCTCCCCCCCTCATGCTCTCTCTCTCTCTCTCATTCTCTCTCTCAAATAAATAAATAAAATCTTTAAAAAAAAAAAAAGAAACTGTCCAACTTGTAAGCACTAAGAATGCAATGGAAGTATTCTGCCGTTATAACCTGAGATGTGTCAGAAGATGCATGGCCTTTTGAAGAAAGATGGGTGAGGGATGCCTGGGTGGCTCAGTTGTTGGGCGTCTGCCTTCGGCTCAGGTCATAATCCCAGGGTCCTGGGATCAAGCCCCACATTGGGCTCCCTGCTCGGCGGAGAGCCTGCTTCTCCCTCTCCCACTCCCCCTGCTTGTGTTCCCTCTCTCGCTCTCCGTCAAATAAATAAATAAAATCTTTAAAAAAAAAAAAAAGATCAGGTAACAATGTTTAAATTACTCTTTTTTAACATTGGAAGCTTTATCTGTAGGTGCCAGTTACCAGATCTTTTCTCAGAATGGAAAGATCTGACGTTAGATCACATTAGATCTTAAATCAGCTCTTGAATAGACTCATCTTGTGCAAAACCGGGGGTATGACATGCACCTTCCTCTTAACAGCTGTTCTAAAGTCTCTTAATAAGATCAAATGCTGTTTAAATGCAGGTGTCCTTCTGTAAGCCACTCTTGCCCTGGCTGTGGGCAGCGAGGCATCTTTCATTCTGTGGAAACAAAGGAGGTTTCATCCATCTGACATCCATATTCCCTAGGTGCTCCTGAGAAACTTAAGTAAAATCCAGAATACTTGTGCAGACAGTTCTGCAGCCCTCTCTTGCTGAACAGGCACCAGTGGGCATAGGCCCTCTTGACCCCTAGGTAAAGTAGAGGGTTTCCTTGGCCTTCTGTCAAGAACCAGTGTGGACAATGTGATAGCACAGAGGGTTCTTCCTCAGCAGAGAAGAGCTGTTGGGATAGGTGAGTGACATCTGTACACAGGTTGAACCCACATATCACAGTGGTTTGGTCATTTTATTTTCCAGGGAACTTCCATAGGCAAATGTCCAAAGAACAAGTTATTTAAAGGTTACATAGAATTGGAGCTGCAGCTTCGAGAATTTGACAGATGCCGGAAGCTTTATGAAAAGTTCTTGGAATTTGGACCTGAAAATTGTACGTCCTGGATTAAATTTGCAGAATTAGAAACAATCCTTGGTGATATTGAGAGAGCCCGGGCAATCTACGAGTTAGCCATCAGTCAGCCACGCTTAGACATGCCAGAGGTGAGAATCTCAACATGAATATGATTTTGTTTAAGATACTGCCCTAGTATTGCTTTAGATGACCGTCTACATGTTGTGCACTTTAGAGTATAAAGATAAACTCACTTGTGGTCTTGTCTACTCCAGATTAGTACTTTACTGTTGAGGGGATAGAAGAAAGATGGGAGTGGGAGAAGCAGCCCTCTGGTAGGATACCAGAGTCCAGCAGAGCCCCATGATGACACCAGAATGAGTTGGGATATAATGGGGCAGGTGACTGGCCCTCTTCCTCCCTTCTTCAAATAGAAGGCTAACTAAAGGGGATGGGACAGGGATGGCCAGGCAAGGAAATAGGCAGCAGGCAGCTCTGGAGAACAGGGCAGATGAAGGTTAAGACTGAACATCCTCAAATTCTCCTGGCACAGTTTTTCCCAGATTGGGTCAGCAAAAGAAGCTCTATCTAAACCAGGATATTCCTGAAATTAAACTACTGCCACCGTCCTCGCCTGTCCCTTCCTTATTTAAACTCAAGCCACAAGGTGGCGCCAAGCCACAACTAGGACCGATTTGAGAGCCACTGAACTCACCCAGCCTTTTTGTGAGTCTTGCCCTAATGTGACTGCATTTTATGGCTTGGGTCCCACTGGCTGCATTAGGGCATTTCGTTACGTATAATGGTTCTATCAGTTGGCCTTAGCTCCCAGGCATCCAGGCCACATGTTACTCCATCCTTGTCCCCTGACAGGCAGTACCTAGCAGGTGCACTACTGTTTACTGAATAGTTGTTGAGGTGAACTCAAACCTATCAAGGAATTTACAGTGGAGGTAAGAAGAGTAAATCCTGGATAATCGAGCCATGTCATCTCCTGGCAATGTCAGTTGTATGTGACAGGATCATGGCAGTGTCTGGGAGACTTGGCAAGTCTCTGAGCTTTTCTTGGTAAGTCCAGCATTTGAAAAGCTCTGAAAGAGAATCCAAAAATGAATCCAAAGCATTTTATCTCATAATGTAGAATGGTAGCCAAGTTTTGGTCAGCTTGTAAATGCCACTGTTTTTATTGTGTCCAGATGCTACCTGTTCTTTAATTGTTCATAGAAGTCCTAGGTTCCTGGATGTCCTAGGTTGGAATGGTCATTAAGCTGATAGGGACATGTTGCTCTTTAAATGTCAAGGCTGACTTATTAAGTTCTTTCTTAGGTGCTTTGGAAGTCATATATTGATTTTGAAATTGAGCAGGAAGAAACTGAGAGAACACGAAATCTTTACCGAAGATTGCTTCAGCGGACACAACATGTCAAGGTATCCTGCACTCTGTTGATTCTTTGATTTTGCCTAAATCAGCAGTTCTAAAGGAAATAATCGTATTTCTGTATTTTAAGTGTATCAGGTTTTTTTGTTGTTGTTTTTAGTGCTTTTCTTGCTTTTAGAAAGAGCCCATGAGTCTCAGAGGACTTTGGAATATAAAGCTTATACTAGGTCAATATTTATACTGCATGGGAGTAACTTGAATATCACAGGATTGAATAAAAAGTTAAACTCTTTTCAGGATTTTAAGACCATTTCAAACACCTAGTTGGATATAGAAGCAGACTGCTTCAACATCATTGAAGCATATAATCAATATGTTCTTTGGAATACTACAGATGAATACATTAGTATGTTCAGATGTCATTAACTAGAAATTAGCATTATTACATGATCGTTTTCTGGATGACGTGGTTAATTTGCTTCTATAATAATTTTTCTTAAGGTATGGATCAGCTTTGCACAGTTTGAGCTGTCTTCGGGGAAAGAAGGAAGTTTGGCTAAATGCAGACAAATTTATGAAGAGGCTAACAAAACCATGAGGAACTGTGAAGAAAAGGAAGAGAGACTTATGTTGCTGGAATCCTGGCGAAGCTTTGAAGATGAATTTGGAACAGTATCGGATAAGGAGAGAGTAGACAAACTCATGCCAGAGAAAGTCAAGAAGAGAAGAAAGGTCCAGGCTGATGACGGGGTAAGAACTGAGCCTGTGGAGCTGGTCATCTCATGTCAGATGAGCAGAAATGCATCTGACTTTGAAATTTGTACTTATAAGTGCCATATGTACAATCTGAGCATGGGAGCAGACAGCCTGGAGTAGGAGACAGTTGCAGCCTGGCTACCATGGAAACACAGCTATAGGAAGGTTCTTATGCACAAAACGACATGACCCAGTGGTTGGCATCTCCTGCAGGCATACTTGATGGGCTTAGATTGGAGGAAGATCTGTTGGGAAGCTAGCTGTTATAAGCAGAGCAAGTGATGGTGGAAGCTGGAACTAGAGCAATGTGTAGGAAGCCAAATCAGTGACCAGTTCGAGGTGGGGCTGTAAGGGCAGGGAGTCAGAATAGTAGTGCACAGATTGATGGCTTTCGTACTGAGTATGAAGTAAGTCTTTAAAAATTAAGTAATTTATTTAAATTTATCAGAGCACAAGAAAAAGGAGTGGCAGGCAGAGGGAGAAGCAGGCTCCCCGCTGAGCAAGGAGCCCGACTCGGGACTCGATCCTGGGATCCTAGAATCATGACCTGAGCTGAGGACAGCTGCTTAACCAGCCAACCCACCCAGGTGTCCCAGTCTTTAAAAATTTAAAACCTTAGAAAACTACAAGATGGGGAAAAAAAAAAAATCTTAGAGTATAGAAGAGCTCTGCTTTAATTTTTAGGATCTTTTTCCACTGGTTTTTAGCTCTCCGTGAGCTCCACTTGCAGCAACACCAACCCCAACAGCTACTTTTTTTTAATTCAGTTAATCAACATAACGTTAACATAAGTGTATTGTTAATTTCAGAGGTAGAGTTCAGTGATTCATCAGTCTCATATAACACCCAGTGCTCATTATACCCCGTGCCCTTGTTAATCTGCATCACCTGGTTACCCCATAACTACTTGTTCACCCCAATCTTGCAGGCCCAGCCCTTGTTCTTTCTGTGATGGGCTTTGGTGGTGTTTTGTAAATGAACATAAGTTGAATTTGAACACTCCAGGGTTTTGCAGTGAAAATTCTCCACTTTAAAGTAACTGCAGGGTGTTTCAGCCACGTGTTGGCTTATCTCATTTTACTTTTTTTCCATAGTCTGATGCAGGCTGGGAAGAGTACTATGATTACATCTTTCCGGAAGATGCTGCCAACCAACCCAACCTCAAGCTTCTGGCCATGGCCAAACTCTGGAAGAAACAGCAACAGGAAAAGGAGGCTGCAGAGCAAGACCCAGATAAGGACATTGATGAGAGTGAATCCTGATGTTCTTGTTCATATTGATAAGTGTTTTATTATTTTTATAAATTAATCGTTCGGAACTCTTGTGATTCCGTAAGTTTTTGTATATTTCACCAGTAAGGAATTGGAGTCTTTGATAGCTATTTTTTGAATTATTTTTAAAATGTTCTTGGGTTAGTGAGGGGTGGGGGGGTTGCAAGAAAATTTTTTTAACCATTAGTTTTATCGGAATCCAAACATTTTTTTTTTTTTTTGGTTCATATCACGTATTAGGAAATCTAATTGAGGTAATGCTTTCAAGATGGACCTGCACTTTTGAAAGTGTTTTTCTAGAAGTGTTCAAGTTACATTCTACAGTAACTTTTAAAAGTGTTTTTTTATGCTTGTCTTCTTCATAAAGGTATTTAGTGCACTCACCTGAAATCTCTAACCTCTTCACATCTTCACAGACTCGAATTCCATTCCCAGCTGCCACTAATCTGTAACTTAATCTTTTAGTTTCTTCTCTCATAAAATGGGCATCTGCCAACTCATTTTGAAGATTAGAAACAGAATATACCTGGCACATCGTGACTGCTCAATAAAATGTTCATTCCCAGCCACTTTCCTAAACACGTTCATCCTTGTAGAATTGAATGTGCTTGGATTAATTTAACTTGTAAATATCCGTACTTTCTTAACAGTGGCCATTGGCACTACATGCTTTTGAAAACACCAGTTGGGAAATAATTTACAGTTACTGTATTTCCGAACAAGGTCTTTTTGCTACCAAGATGTTTTAGTCAAATTTCATGCTGTAATCAGTTTACCCCACTGGTTGAGCTCTGTAATGGCTTAAGGAATAGTAACACATGTGCTGTGAAAAACAGTGCCCCCTGCTCCAGTAAATTTAGGAAACCCCAGGTTAAGGTTGAGCCTTTGTTAATCAAATCTCTTTACAGTTCAGCTTCTCAGAGACTTGGATACATTACTGTACATGATGAACCCCAGTAGCAATGCTGGCCTGTTTCGCAACCTTACTGGACGAGGGAATCATTTCCACCTGTAGTACCAATAAACATTCCCTAGTGTGTTACAGCAGAAAGTAGCTACTGTAATCCAGGATACATTTAACTTACGCTTGGTTTAGAACACGTAAAAAACACCAAAGGTAACCAACTATAATGCCAAAAAAGAAAACTTAAAGTAGCACAGAGATGTTAACACATTTGTTGAAGCACTGCTCTTATCCTCAAGCAAAAAATATTTGCCTTAATTAACTGATCTGATTATTTTCTTTAATCTGGCCTGATTTCTCAGGCCTTTTTTCTTGTTTTGTTCACT
The DNA here is from genome assembly GCF_009762305.2 of Zalophus californianus. Classification (NCBI taxonomy): domain Eukaryota; kingdom Metazoa; phylum Chordata; class Mammalia; order Carnivora; family Otariidae; genus Zalophus; species Zalophus californianus. The sequence goes on from NC_045602.1 coordinate 94,941,245, forward strand.
GCCCAAGCTATTTGACTCGAACTGTCATCTTTAAGAGTATTTTTTCACCTGGGAGGGCAACTAGCAACTTTATTATTGGCAGATTTAATTGGGTAAGGCTTACTAAATTTACAAAAATGTTAAGTTAGGAATAAAAAAAGCTAGTCAGTATGGTACTAAGTTGTATCTTGAAAGTAAGCTAGTGTTTGAGGGCAGAGGCGGCCAGGACGGCCAGGATCAAAGGCACACCTTTGTTCAGCCTCAGTGCTTCCAGCTCTGGACCAGTGTCACCCAGCTGCTGGGTGTCACTGAGGTCTGGTTGGCCAGGAGGAACATTTCTGATTTTAATACCCTTTAGCTAAGTGCAGAGTCAAGGAGTGAGATGAAAGCAGGTCAAAATGCTAATTAAGTGACTAATCCGAGTCTTTTTTTTTAAGATTTTATTTATTTATGAGAGAGAGAGAGAATGAGAGAGCGCATGAGAGGGAAGAGGGTCAGAGGGAGAAGCAGACTCCCTGCTGAGCAGGGAGCCCGATGCGGGACTCAATCCCGGGACTCCAGGATCATGACCTGAGCCAAAGGCGGTCGCTTAACCAACTGAGCCACCCAGGCGCCCTAATCAGAGTCTTCTATAATTCTGTCCTGTTTATGCTGCATAAGAACAAAAATTAATAGGTTCCCAATGTAAACTCCTACCGCCACTTTCTGGCTGGTGCCAACATGAAATGCGTGAAGGAAAGTTTACCTTCTCATGGGAGAACATGAGTAAGTCCTTTAAGAGGCAAAGCCTTTTAGTAATCGTTTCTGTGGGGTTTTCTTTAGCCACTTCTTTTACTCACTGGATATTTTCAGATATTACAAGAAAACTATACATGAAACTACATGGGTGGCCCACAACCTAGTTTTATGGCCTTTCTTTTGGAATTAGGTTTTTTCTCCTTTAAAGAAACCTCAGTGTCTTTTTATATTTTCAAAGGCAGGATTTAAGCAAAGTGGTGTGAGATTAGACAAGGAAAAGATCTGGGAGTAACAGTATGTAAACAAGTTATCTGGGAAGAATTTACTATGCAATAAGGATGCCTAAATATTGCTGGGCAAGGGCTGTTTCAGTATGTATTTTAAAAACGCTTTCTATGTAAGCCAAACAAGAGAAACATCATATCCTAAATGATGGCTCTTCTCAATCCTGATCTAATTTTATAAATGACCAACAAGCTTCCAGACATTCATAGGGTCTACAGTGCATTTTATTATACATCTTAGATTTATACATTTCATATATGCTTTTAAAGCTTCAATTAACAGTTTGATACAAAATAAAAAATACATATGTAGCAGTGGTTCTCAGGCACAGAATTTAGGAGGAGACTGGAGCAAGTTTTTTCCCTAGCATACAGTAAATATTATGAACCAAATCAGTGGAATGTTTCCATCTAACCCAGCTGCCTTTTTGATTGAATTTTATTACAGTGAACAGCTTTAGTAGGTATGATATTGCTAACTGGAAACAATGAGACTCAAGTTTATAACCTGTATTTTCTTGAAGTCTGTGAGACCTAAATGATTACTTTTCTCCTAATAGAGCTCCAAGATCATCCAATGAAAATAATATTGTCCATAAAATATCTGGAGCATCAGCCTAAGAACCACTGCCCATGGTTATTCAATGTCTTCAGGCCTCACAGGATGAGGTAATGGTATGATGGATTTCTTCTCAGTGTCTCTGGAAAGTGCTTTCCTCATATCTGTTAGGAAGCAAAATTTAATGTAAGTACCCAAATACCAAAATACCTTATGTCAAAGTATGTATGTAAAGTTCTCATAAAAGGTTTGTCCCCTACCCCCACATTTCCTAGGTCCTCAGAGACAAATGTTTTTGAGATTCCCAGTCACCAGTACTCAGCTCTTTATACCAATGTTCTTTTGACAAAATCTTAGTAAAATTAACATGCCAGTAACATAATAAAACAACTGATAGCAATTAACCATTGGTTAATGTAATTTAACCATTGATAGGTTCATAAAGGCAGGTTAAAGAAGATTTAAATATTATAGCTCAAATTTAAAATATTAAGTCCAACAAATACTATAATTCTTTTCCCCTTGTTAAAATGACTACAGTGTGTAGAATGAATGTAAGTGTTTTGGCTTCTCTTGGGGGAGACTGCCACAGAAGGGAGCTCACCATAGGCGTCCTCGTCGGGCTCCCCGTTGCTGGCCGAGTAGTACTCTATGACCGTCCTGTACACACTGTAGCCCAACTGCTTATACATGTTGACTGCGACTTGGTTAGATACTCTTACAAAGAGATCGACAAAAAATCCACCCTTTCTTTAAGGAAAAAAAAAGGGAAAATGTCAGTTACATATTTTTAAAAACACTTGTTTTTAGTTGGCTTTGACTACTATTCAAAGAATGGTAATAATAGGACTTTGCAGCTGATTACCTCATATCCATTTTTATTACTGAGGATTTATGACAATTATTTTGAGGTACAAAGAGATGATTTTCTTAGCATACTAACATTTTAAAACCTGTATTTTCTTTAAAAGATAAACTTTTTTTTTTAAGATTTTATTTATTTATTTGACAGAGAGAGACAGTGAGAGCAGGAACACAAGCAGGGGGAGTGGGAAAGGGAGAAGCACGCTTCCTGCTGAGCAGGGAGCCCAATGTGGGACTCGATCCCAGGACCCTGGGATCATGACCTGAGCCGAAGGCAGACGATTAACGACTGAGCCACCCAGGCGCCCTAAAAGATAAACTTTTAAAACATTTTTTAAAACCATAATTCTGTCTTGTGTATTTTATATCACCGTAAATGACATGCTCATTTTATCAAGTAGTGATACAGTATTTTCACCCATATGCGCAAACTAAAGATCTTGAGCAATAACAAGCACCCGTGGGGCCATGGCCCATGTGTAATGACAGGACACGGGCTGCCGGACACTGGCAGCCCGGGAGCCCTCAGGTCTCTCTGGGCATTGACAGCTATCCCCTTTACCCAGAGGTCTCCAAGTCTTGACTCTTACTCTCATTTGCTCCTTGGTTTTTGCTGTAGATTCACCACCTAGTACAGTTTTTCCTATTTATGAACTTTATATAAATATTATCGTACTTTGTATATCCTTTGGTGATTTGCCCCCCTCAGTAATGTGCAAGTCAGCCTGGTGTAGCTGGATCTTGTTCATCTTCCCTTTGTTTAGCATTCCATTGTATGGATGGATATACTACAAGTTGTCCATGGTTCCACAGATAAACATGTCACGTTTTTACTATTATAAACCATGCTATGAATATTTTTATTGTATGTCTCATGGTACAATATCTAAGGTCTACAACTAGGAGTGTGATCACTGGCTCATAGGGGCATCTTCAACTTTTTTAGTTAATACCCATTTCCCAGTCTGCTCACACTCCCAGAGGAGGGTAAGACTCCATTCCTACAGTGACAAAAGGCTTGGTGCATCAGACATTTTTATTTTTGAAAATCTCATAAAAGTATCTCCGGGTAATTTTAATTGGCATTTCTCATTACTAATCAGGCTAAATATATTTTTGTAGGCCATTTAGATTTCTCATTTTTTAGTCCTTATTGATCCTTTACACATTTTTTTTTCTCTTCCCAACTGTGGTTCTCTATGTATTCTGGATAGTTGACATTATGTAAAGGATGGTTGCAAATCTTTTCCCAGTCTGTGGCTTAACTTATTATCCTCATGTAACTTTTGATAAACAAAGTTACTTCACTTCAGTGAAGTTGTGTATGAGCCTCTCCTTTGCAGTCAGACTTTTTATAGCTTATTTAAGGGGGAAAAAAAAAGTTAAAAGGGCTTTTGAGTTTTGCTCTTCACATCTAGGTTTTTAATAAATGATTGATCTGTGTATGGTAAGGTAGTAATCTGGCAAGTTTTTTTCCCATGTGGATATCCAATTGTGCCACCATCCCTCCTGAAGAGTGTGTCCCTTCACTGCTGCTCTGCAGTTGCCTCCTCTGGAGTATGTCAAAATCCACGTATCCCTGCATCTGTTCCTCGATTCTGTTCCACTGGTCTAGACAAGTACACCAGCAGTGGCACAGAGCTCACTCATTACTGCTTGATATCTGGAGGGGCAAACCTGCCCATTTTGTTGTTGTTCAAACGATCTTAATCTCCTTCCATTCCCCTGTAAGCATCAGAATCAATTTAACAAGTCTCACAAAAAAGACTGGAGATGTTGATTGCAATTACATTGGCTCCATGGATCAGTTTAGCCCTCCATGCCACTGATCTAGTTCTCTCTCCACTAAGATAGGTCATCTTTTCTGTCTCTCAGGAAAGTGTTAGAAACTTCAGTGAAGTCTCACACAGCTTTTGTTAGATTTTTCTCAAAGGGCTTAAGGTATTTTGATGCCATCATAATTGGCATCTTTTCCTAAATTTTACTGTTTGTATAGAAATTGAAATTTTATACTGACTGTCCAACTCTGCTTAACTTTTATTCTAAACATTTATTTATAGCTTCTTGTGGTTTTGTTTGTACAATCTTATGTGTACAAAATAAGAGTTTTGTTTCTTCTCAGTCCTTGTATCTTTTATTTTTCTTGCTGTACTGTGCTGTCTAGATTTCCAGTAAATTACTGAAGATGGGCTGACTGTAGGCATCCTTCCTTGTCTCATCCCTCTCTTCAAAGGGAAAGCATTCAATGCATCACTGAAATTATTTACTACAGGTTTTTGGTAGATACTCTTTTTTTAGGTTAAGGAAGTTCTCTTCTATTTCCTACACTGCTAAGTTTTTAATCAATAGGATTTTATCAAAGCATTTTCTGCACTTACTAACAAATGTTCTCCTTTCATCTATTAATATGGTGGAATACATTTACAGATTTTCTCATGTTAAAACAACCTTCCTTCCCCTGACAGATCATCCTTTTTATGAATTGCTGAATCCATTTTGCTAAGATTTTTCTGGGATTTTTGCATCTATAAAGACTGATATTTTCTTCAAATTTTCATTCCTCTTATTTCTTGTTGGGTTTTCTTACATAAGTATTATTTTAGCCTTAAAAAAAAGTTGAAAAATGTTCTTTTTTTGGTTTGTGTAAAAGTGAACTTATAGTTGTTACTTCTTAAAATAGTTGGTGAAATTTGCCAGAGATTCCATAGTTTTCTGGAAAGATTTTTAGCTACTGATTGTAATCTGTTGAGGAAGGGGGTCTACCTGCAACCTATTTTTGTACTGCTCTCCAGCTAAGAAGTTATTAAAATTTTAAAGGGGTGTTTTAATACACACACACACACACATACACACACACACAATAGAGATATTAACTGGCCTGTAAAGCCTAAATATTTATCTGGCCCAGGAAAAGCACTCACCCCTATTCTATGCCCTTAATCAATTTGTCTAATTGTTCTGTCAGTTAGAAAGAAGCATGTTCAAATCTCCCACTATGATATTGTTTGCTTATTTCTCCTTGTATTTTTATCAATTTTTGCATTTTATTTTGAATTTATGTCACTGTGTACATAAAACTTGTAATTATTACATCTTCCTGATGCATTAAATCTTTCCACCTATAAGCAATGACCCTTTTTTACTCTGATAATTATTGAACTACTTTGTGACTCTTGTTAAGTATACTGTCTTTTGGTTAGAATCTGCATAATTTTAAAAATTTCTTTCAATCTTTGTCTTTAATCTTTTCATGTATCTCCTGTAAACAGAATACAGTTCTGACAGTCTTTGTCTTTATTTTACTGTTGTAAGAACACTTTAGTATGACATTTTTTCCCTCTTAATAAATTTTAAATGTACATTATTGTTTTACTACAGGTACATGTACAGCAGACTATAGAGCTTATTCATTCTGTTTAACTGAAACTTGTGCCTGTAACTTCCCATTCCCCTCTCCCCCTGGTCTCTGGCTACCACCATTCCACTCTTTGATTCTCCAAATTTACCTGTTTTAGGTATTTCATAAGAGTGGTATCACACATTATTTGTCTTTCTGTGGCTGGCTTCACTTAACATCATCAGGTCTTTGTCTTTTAACTGGAGTAATTAGTCCATTAACATTTAGTGTTGTATTTATGGATTATATTTGGATTCATAGCTAACATCTCATTTCAGGCTTTTTATTTGTTTTACCACTTTAATTTCCTTTTTCTTTCTTGTTTTTAAGGTATACAGTTAAAAATACATGTATGTATGTATGTAGATAGGTATATATACACACACACACAAATCTTACAGCAACTATTCCAAAGTAATGAAGATTTAGAAACTGATAAAGAAGGGAACTTAGTGGTTTTCTACTCTGAGAATTTATCCCATAAGTACATAAAATCATATGTGTACAGTAATAATTAGAACCCCTTTCTGAACTCCCTGTCCACTATATAATAATGCCAAATACTTTTTTCAGTAAGATAATGCCATTAACAAATATGTAAAAACTAAAAATTTTCAAGTACTAGAACTTATTTCTTTTTCAGCTAATACTATTTTCTCTCTTCTCTGAATAAGCTCAAGTTCCTCTTGCCCTAACTTGGCCCAGAGGATTTTCAGGCCATGGTTACTTCTTTAAAACTTACCTTTTTAAATCCATTAAGTGGAAAACCTCAAGAGCCCTTCTCAGCAAATATTCCCTTTCCTATATATTGCTAGGCATTTAAAAGTAGAGAAAAAAGTAAATGGTAGCCTGACAACTGATTAAACTTATACACACATCTCTTACCTCTTTTAGAATGGGAGCTGGCAGGAGTATTTTAACTCAATTACTTTTATCTCACATAATGAGGGTGTGAGATTGACATACACAATAGGTCTTTTTTTAGGGGTGGCTCAGTTGGTTGAGCGACTGCCTTCGGCTCGGGTCATGATCCTGAAGTCCTGGGATCGAGTCCCACATCGGGCTCCCCGCTCAGCAGGGAGTCTGCTTCTCCCTCTGACCCTCTTCCCTCTCGTGCTCTCTCTCATTTTCTCTCTCTCAAATAAATAAATAAAATCTTTAAAAAAAAAAATAGGTCTTTTTTTAAAAAGCCCTAATGCTGGCAGTTCCCAAACTGTGCTCCAGAGTGCTCCAAGGTGGCCCTGTAGGATATTTCAAATGTTTGGGGAAAACACAGACAAACCTTACATGTCAGATACTCGCAAACTACTAGTTTGATATAATCACAAATGCAGCATTACATGGTGTCACATTTCCTCTGATGACAGAGTAGGTCATCAAAGGTTTTAATGAAGCCAGGTTTTGGCAGTCCCGGTGACTAAAAAAAAACCCCAGTACCACAAGAAAATCAGTATGAAACAAGAATGCAGGTGGTTGTGTCAAATCTGTTTCCAAGGTTGAGAAGTCATGCAATTCCCAAAAGGCACACACATCTCATTACTTGGTAACCACAATTATTACTTAACAATGAAATAAAAATACTTTTTCTCTCAATTTGTTTATTTTTTCCAGCTACTAGTTTGTTAGGCCATAAATACTTACTAAGCAGTTAGGACGTAACTGCTTAAGTCTGAACGGAGGGATTTTTTTTTTTTTTTTTTTGGCCATAGGGGCACTATGAAAAAGATCACTGAGATGCCAAGGGCAACATTAACAGAGAATTTGGGAAATCTGCCACAGTGGCAAGAACACTAAAAAAAAAAAACCTTAAGGACTAGTCTTTGATTGCACCTGTTACCCAGGACATAAGCCCATGGCAGGTCACTCACTTCGCCTGATTTTTCCTCAGTGGCTAAATAGGGACAACACTACTACTCTGAATATGTGAATACCCTGCAAACTGAAGCACAACATTCAGGCTGAACAGAAAAAAAAAAATCTTACACATTTTCACCATAAGAAAAATCAAATAGTTAGGGTTTATAAATTATCACTTGAAAAGCAGGATCTCACCTTTCTGAAATCTCCTCTAATAACTCCATAAGTTTAGCAGCCAAACCAAGGCGTCGAAATTCCGGAGCAACAGAGAGAGCTGTGACGTGCCCGTGCCATTCTTCCCTAGCTACTGAGCCTTCCGCTTTACCCATGACTGCCAACAGAAGATTCCACTCAGGAATTAAACACATGGATTTATACATGAATACAGAATGACTGTTGGCACATTTTTATGATACAGGAAACTAATGACAAAGTTTTAATTTTTAAGTAACACGTAAAGTCATCTAGCTAATGGTTAATAGTGCTCTTATTTGACTTTCACTTAGAGAAAGGTTTCTTTTTAAAAAAAAAAAAGGAATGAACTGAAAACACAACTAATTTTGAACACAGAACCAGAATATCTATTTTTTTTAAATATCTACTTTTCATGTAGGTATGTATGTCTACCCAAAACTGAGATAACCCACAGCTCAAATTTTCATTAGTAATGCTACTAATTCAATGGAGATGGTACAATTCCTGTGTTATGTACCAAATAAACCATGTAGAAATGTAACATAAGCACAGAATCAAAGATCCATGAAGCCTGAGGTCATGTCTGTCTGTAGGCCTGAGGCCTAAAGCACAATGCCTAAAATGTAGAAAGCACCGTCGAACTGTCAGTGGTTAAAGGAAATAAAATTATAGGCATCATGATTATATTTCCACCTCTGCAATCAATCTAAAACAATCAGTTGAAACCTATATTAAAATCTCAACTACCTACCCAAAAAAGTTCTAGTGGTATACTTACTATAACCCATTAACTCTCCACCAGGTGCCTCTGCAACAATGAAGTACTCTGGCCAGTGGGCAAGGTACTGTAGGTAAAAAGGAATCCCATACTAGAGTCTCGTTAAGGAGTGTGGAAAGTAACGGGCAGTACACAGTTCTTCATAAAAGAAATATTGTGAAGAAAGTTCCTTTGAAAAGTACATTGTTACTTTATCCCCAGCTCTATATATGTGTGATTTCTATATTCATGTCAGTACATTAAATATTTAGGTTAGCACTAATAATTTGTAACAAAATTGCCTGAATAAAGAACTTCAAAAATATGAGTGGCGACAACACCATCTAACAGCAGAGAGCCAGAGTCTGAAGGTCTATCATCTGTGTCCATACTGATCACACTGTATTTAAATCTCGGCACAGCACTTATTATCACTGGATATTGTTTACTATCTCTCTCCCTTTTGGATATGAATGTCATGTTCACTCTGTCCCTGGTGCTTGGCACAAAGTAGATGTTCAATACATTTATTTTTCCATAATTGCACTAGAAAATTAATGACTAGTTCCTACTTTAGCTACAGCTGTGTGGCTGTGAAAGTAACTTCAAAAGTTAAGCATTTCCAGAGTCAACAATTACCTAGTGTTTCCCCTGCACTGATTCAAATTCTCTCTTTCTGGTACTACAAATAAAAGCTGACTTAAGAGTGAAAGCCTGAATAATTTGCTCATTACGAAACTCTTCAATCCTGGTGTCCTTACTGACATGTGCTCATTCTTCTATTTCTTCTTAGTGTAAGCTTGCTGATGCAATTCTATAAGGGGCCACCACCAATCACACAATTTTAAGGTTCTGTAAAATCTTCTCAGTTGTAAACTCTTCAAACTCTCCTCTGAACAATAGCCACTGTTTCAAGCACTCTCATGACCCATAACAGGGCAGGCCGGCCAGTCTTCTTGCCACTCAGCCACCGACACACACCGTTACCGCCTCTCCTCCAGCTCCAGGAGGAGCCCAGATGTCGGCTCAGCAACAACCAAGCCCTGGCAGGTTACTTTCAAACATGGCCTCACCTGGATTATGGGACTTTTACTGTAAATTTGAAGTGTCAGTGGACACACACGCTATAACTTGATTCACATCCTAATACTTTACCTTATTATACAGTGAAAATTTTTGTGTCATTCAGAAGTCTTTTTTTTTTTTTTAAACATGGAGGTCTCTTTAAAAAGTCAATTTTTGAAATATAAAATGAAACCTTTTGGTGATTTGCTTTTTCACTCAGCTTTATTTCTGATATGTACCCCTGTCGTTACCTATACCTAAAATTAATCTTTAATAATGTACAGTACACTCCACTGGGTAAACAATTTAAATTTCCTATCTCCTGGTGAGGGACATGTGGGTTATTTTCAGTTTCTCAAAAATCTTTTTAAATTCCTCATGAATACAGTATACTTTATTTAACCATTTCCTTGTTGTGTGTGAATGCTATTCCAAATTTTTAATATAATTCTGCAATAAAATTTTTTGTAATGACATAACTCAGGTTAACAAACATTTCCTATAATGGGACAGACAGTAAATATTCGTGGCTGGGTGGACCAGCTCTCTGATGCAACTACTCTAACCATGAAAGCCATGGACAAAGCTACAGACAATATGTAAATTATTCAGCGTAGCTGTGTCCAATAAAACTGTATTTACAAAAATAAAAATAGGCAGTGGACCAAATTTGACCCATGCACCTTAGTTTGACAATTCCTCCCCTAACTGACTCTATTATTTTTAGCTTCTGGGAAATGGAATTACTTACTATGTATTACACTGCCAACGTGCCTTCCAGAAAGACTGCAGCAATTTATACTGTCACTAGCAATTTATGAGAATGCTCCTCTTACCCTCACCAGCATGAGTTTTATCATTTTTTTAATCCTTGATAATTTGATAGGTAAAGCATGGCATCTCATTTTGGTCTTAATCCACATAGCTTTTAACTGGTGAGACTGAACTCAATAATGTCACTGGCTTCTTATATGCCCTCTTTTGTTAAATTATCAGTTAATATTACCCTCCTACCCTGCAATGGACATGGAGTAAAAGCTAGAAAGCCACTGAGAATGTGGGATTGTCTATTAGTACAACATAACCCAGAGCACCCCAACTTCACACATCTTTGCCCATTTTTCAATGGGGAACATGATAGATACAGCTAATTATTACCCCAAATCCTTTCTTAGTAACAAGCCCTAATTTAAAGCTGGGCTCATCCCCCAACTGTTACAGTTGGACGAGTGTGGCAGGGGCAGCTGCTGGTCAATGGGATACAGGAGTCCTGTGTGGTACTTCCTAAAGGTACCCCTGAAAGGGAAGGTCATTCTCACCTTCCCCTCTGTCGATCCTCCTGCCAGGAACATGGAGGTGATGCTGTTTGCTCGGGCAGCTATCTGGGACAGGAAAGCCAAGGCCACCCTGGGAGTGAGACAGTGGTTAAAGTGCACAGCCTGGTCGCTGATGACTTCATGAAACCACCACAGACTGCTCGTCACCTCCAGGCTTCATTCACAGAGTAATAATCCATCTTGAAGTCACTGCTTTCGGAGCCATACTTACTGCTCAGGGGCAAGGTAGGCAGGGGAGCTGCACTGCTGTAGATTTATGAGCCCATTCTGTTACCAGCTTGTCAGGCAGATTTAAGACAACTCTTACCCCCAGTTCGTTTGGTTTTTTAAATTACTTTCAATGTTCCTTATGTTTCCTGGCCTATAAGTTTTAAAGTTTTTTGGTACTCAAGTCTATTTTTTCTTTTGTTTGTCCGTGTTCCTTACTCTTAGCCTTCATTTAACATTTTTTTTTAAAAGGATACAGTTTCTGTAAGTGGATCCAAGTTACTAAAAGAAAGAAAAGAAATGTCAATAGTAAGCAGTGTTGACAAAACCAGTTTAAATAAGCCACTGAAACTAAAAACATGCACCAGGAAAACAAAACATGCCAAATCCACAACTTTAAAACCAACTTTAGGGCTAAGGAAAATAGTGTAAGCTATGGAATGGCCAAACTGAGCCATCACAGCCTCTATAAAGATACGTATAAATTTTTATTTAACTGTTTCTTCTTTACAAGTTACTTTATAGTTAATATGTCTGCATCAAAACCTTCCATTTTTGAATTGGCAATAAGTCATTAATGGAACTGGGGCCCAACAAGGCATGTAAATCACAAACAGAAAGTAAGACTAGCTCCCGCAGCATCCGACAGCAGTCCCTTCCTCCTGTGTCTGGGCCTTCACCTGCTCAGTCTGGGCTCTCTCACCACTCAGTGTTTGCTCCCCACTCTTCTACACTCTCACTTCCTCTCCCCCACCACCCCATCCCTTAACTTTTGGAGGAAGACTCCTGCATCTGGCTTTGGTGCTGCCCAGCACCTGTCTCACCAGCATATCTGATCACAATACTCCTGAATCAGCAGTTCTTAAAATGCACCTTTGCGGCCGGCTGCAAAGAGCTCTGCCCCTCACTTTCCTATTCAATTAACGGAACCACTATTTTGCCAGGCTCAAAACCAGCCACCCACAACTCTTCCTCTTGTATATCCAGTCAGATTCTTCCTGAGGACCCTTACCAAGGCACTTCTCTAGGCCAGTAGTTCTCAAATTTGTTGGTTTCAGAACCCATTTATACTCAAAAATTACTGAGGACCCCAAAGAACTTCTGTTTATGTAGGTTAGATCTACTGATATTTAAACTTTCTAAAATACTCATTTTAAAATAACAAATTACATGTTAATATGAATAACCTTTTTTTTAAACCAGAAGTCATTCTATTTTTTTTTTTAAAGATTTTATTTATTTGACAGAGAAAGACACAGTGAAAGAGGGAACACAAGCAGGGGGAGGTGGAGAGGGAGAAGCAGGCTTCCTACTGAGCAGGGAGCCTGATGTGGGGCTCGATCCCAGGACCCTGGGATCATGACCTGAGCCGAAGGCAGACACTCAACGACTGAGCCACCCACGCACCCCGTCACTCTACTTTCAAGAACACAATTTATCAACAAGAAAGGCACTGTTTTAACAATTTTACAGATCTTTGTAACGTCTGGCTTAAGAAAGCTGGATTCTCACATCTGTCTGTTATGCTTGGTATTGCAAGTCACACAACTGAAAACTCCACTGTGCACTTGTGAGAGAATGAAAACGGCTTAAAAACCCATCTTGGTGATACCCTGAAAATCACTCTGACTTTGCAAAAAGAAGCTTGGAGAGCCTTGGCCACACCTGGACAATCACTGCTCCACCATGTGGGAATACAGTCTCCCACACTTCTCAAGGACTACTTTATAGCCTCTCATCTTGCCTCAACTCTCCACAACAGGCCACCCCTTCTCAATCTCAGCTGCTTCCTATTTCACACAGAAAATATACAACAGTAGGAAGAAACCTTCACCAGGGTCCCACCATGGAACCACACACCTACAAGCATTTGCGCCCCGCTCTACTTGCTCTCCTGTAAACATGCCCGGAGTGCTGGTGGGCAGATCCACACCCTCTCACTGCCCAGGCCCCCGCTCCCGCAATTCTCTTCTCTCCTGGGATAAATGTGCAGACATGCTGCACACTTAACCATCAGCAGCTCTTGACAAGGCTCCCCACTCCCTCCACCTGAAATGCTCTCCTCACTCAGCTTCCAAGACCCACCATCAGCTTTTCCTCCCACCTCAGTGGGCCACTAAGGTCTCCTTCAACACCTGGAGCCTCATTTTTCCTATCCACATTCACTCCACCACCGATGTCACCTAGTGTCCTGGTTTTAATACCGTCTACATAGTGGGGGCCCCCCAAATTACTATCTTTAGTCCAGACACCTACCTGATTTCTGCACCTGGGTATCTCAATGTACTTAGCAGAGAAGCCCAACTCCTAGGAGGGTCTCTCCTAGCCCCTCTCACTCTGCTCTATCCACACTGGCTGCCTCCTCCCGTCAGAAACAGGTACCTGTACCCTCTCTGCCTGGAAGTTCTCCGGCTCCCAATATCCACAGGACTCAACTCCTCACCTCCCCTTCAGTTAAAAGAAGGTTTTGCAGGCGCCTGGATGGCTCAATCGGTTAAGTGTCTGACTCTCGATTTCAGCTCAGGTCCTGATTTCTGGGTTGTGAGATAGAGCCCCACATCAGGCTGACCTGAGCGTGGAGCCTGTTTAGGATTCTCGCTCTCCCTCTCTCTCCACCCCTCCCCCGGGCCCCTGCATGTGTGTGCACATGTGCACGCTCTCTTAAAATATATATATGTGTGTGTATATGTATATGTGTATATATATATGGTTTTGCCCTGTCTACTCTTAAAACTTCGAGGCACACTATCCCTTCCCTGGCCTGCACCTCCCAAACACAAACCTTTGTCAAGTCATCATCTCTGGGCTGTTGCCAAGACGTCCTAAATGACTTACCTGCCTGATATACCGCCTCTAATTTCCTCACATTCCATATAACCCTGTGGTGAAGAGCTTGGGCTCTGGAGCACTGGTCCTTAAGCAGCCGAGAATATGCATTTGCAAAGTGTTCTTGGTGGTCTGGGACCCCTCTTAGAGAACCACTGTTCTAGAGCCAATCTCCTTGGATTAAATTCCTTGCTTCACCCACTCCCACCACAGCGTCTATCACCTGGGGCAATTCTCTTACACTCTCAGTACCTTAGTTTTACTCATACAAAAAATGGGGATAACAAGAGCACCTACTTCAAAGAACTGTGAGAATTAAATGGATTATTACAGTGCCAGTGCCCAGCAAGCACAGGGAGAGCTCAACACAAGTCACTTGAGTTACACTGCTCTGACTGAAAGAGGCCCATAAGAAAATTCTTCCCAACAATCAAGGCTGAAACCTCCGACACAGAGCAAAAGTCCAGTTTCACCAGCTGCTCTGATGACGCACTTAGAGAAACCCACTCCTCCAGTCACACCTGTCTCCCACTTGTCTGGCCTCCAGCTTTCTCACCGTCACACCTGCTTCCTTCTCCAGAACTTCCTCAACACTGTCAACATTTTATCCACCCTTCAAGGCTCATCCCCTCTTTGAAAGGTTTCTAGCCAACTCCTCTCAAGTTCTTCCCATCCTCCTAACACTTGAATCCGAACCACTTGATCCTCAGTTTTCACACACTGCCCAGCTGTCTTTAAAGTGGATTTTGGACTGCTGGGTGGGTGGGTGAATGCACAGATATGTGAGGAAGTCAACAAAAGGTTAACTGTAGAATCTAGCCGATGTGTCTATAGGTGTTCAGGGTAAAATTCTGTCAACTTTTTAAACGTTCAGAAACTTATGTAATAAAATGTTTTGTTTTGTTTTTTTAAAAAAAGGTACCTGCAAGTCACAAGTCCTGCCTTAACTCGGATTAAAAGAAAGTACACACAGTGGGTCTCCACCAGCACGTGTCCCCGCCCCGACTCTTCACACCTGAAAGTGGTTGTTCAGGCTGGATGGGCCGCTTCAGCAACGAAATGAACAAAAACCAACCCGGGCCAAGAAAGAAACGGCGGCGGTCGGTGCCACCCTCACAAGGTTTCACTCAGATACAAACGAACCAGCAGGTGGGCTGCACCACGTCCCTATTCTCAACAAACACTTGGCTGTTGACCTCCCAACGACCTCTGCGGCCAGCGCTTCCGTGCCCACCGCTGCGCAGGAGACGAAGCCGAATCACCCGCCCGGCCACTGGCCGCAGGCGGCAGTCCACTGCCGGACTCAGGCCGCTCCCCCACCTCCTACCCCCCGCCGCGGTGCATCGGGACAGCCACCGCGACAGGCCGCCCGCGCGATGCCCCGGCTCCGACGAACACACAAGGATGCGGGATGAAGCTGCAGCGCCTCTGCCAAGGTCAGCAAGGAGGTCCGCACGTCCGCCCCCGCCCCGGCTCCGACACGGCGGCTCCCAGGGAGGAGCCAGTGGCGGCCGGCGGGGGTAGCTCCGCGGGCCGCGGCCCGGGAGAGGGAACGGGGCCACCAACGCCGGCCCAGGGCGCCTCACTCACATGTTGTTGAAGCGGAACAGGTCATCGCACGTGAAGGCCCGGAGCGTAGTCATCGCACCGCCGCCGCAGAAGCCGGCTCAGGGGGGATCGCGCGCCCGCCCCGCCGGAAGTTGTCCTGCGCGCTGTCGCGGCGGGGGCGGGCTGGAGAACTGCTTCCGGGCCACGAGTTGCTCGGCAACCACGGCAGCGACATGACTCTCTCTGGCGGCGGCGTCTGGAATTGCAGGATCATTCCTGTAGAGTCACGGGGGGGTCTTACCCTTCAGAACCTCAAAACTCCTCCGTGGGAGTCCCTGGAGGAAGTAAGTAGTGTGATCTCCCAGGAAGGAGACAGAAAGCTGCCAGGGGTTAGCAAATCACAGCAGAAAAGCGGGGTTCAGGAACACTTGGGTGGCCCGTAATAAATGGACCAGAATGGGAGAATTCATGATCCAGAGCTGCCTGTCCCAGGGATGCCCGCCCAGTATGTGATCTCAAATCTTCTACTACCACGTTTACAAACATAAAGAGAAAGGTGAAATGAATTGTAACAGTATGTTATTTTACCCCGTATGTAAAAAATATTCTCATTTTACATGTACTCAATTAAAAAAATATGGAATGTTTTACTTTTTTTGGACTAAGTCTTTGAAATCTGGTGTGTATTTTATATTTGCAGCATATTTCAATCTGGGAGGTGATTTGTCATCAGAAATACTTGTTCTGTATTTAGATTTCATCAAATGCATACATAAAATGTATAGTTAAAAAGTAGATTTGCATACTCAAATGGTTCCAATCATACTGAGCTTTCAAATAACTGAAAGGAACATCAGTTTTCACATTTAAACTTAAATTAATTAAAGTTAAATGAAGTTAAAAATTGCATTCTTCGGTAGCATAAGCCACATTTCTAGCACTCAATAGCCCTATAGGTAGTGGCTGCCCCACCATATTGGACAGCACAGGTCCAGAGGCTAAGAAATGTGCTGCCTGCTTTTGGAGGTTCTTTCACCTCACTCCTTTTCTAAGCAATTACTGAGGTGGTCTTGAGGGACACATTGCAGAGGTCAAACCAACCCACATAACTCTTCAAGAAGAGGTCTGAATTCCAAGGCCCTCACATCTAACTGCCCTGGATCCTAGTTGCTCCACAGGGATCTTCAATGGCCCCCTGACCAGATATGTGGGCCAGGCATGGAAGGAGAGGGCAGATGGCTGAAGAAATAGGTAGGCCTATAAGAAGGATCTCCCAAGGTCCAAGCTCATCTCCAGGTATTGTTTCCAAAAACCTCAACAATATAGGTGAGTGTAAACACACAGGTAATAGTCCCTGGAGCATGCAAACTCATCCTACAAATGCACCCTGAGGGCAGAATATGACCTCATGAGCTCAGCTACTGCCTGCCAGGTGTTTAGACAGGGAGACATTTTAGAAGCATTTTCCTATCAGCAAATCTAAGGAGCCACTTTAAGTGAATTAAAGGATAATTTGTGATTTTCATACAAATATAAAATGAGCACATGACAAAGATCGTAATTCATTAATTAATGAAAGAACCAGTCAGTTGTTACAACTACCTCAAGGGAGAATTTGAAGTGCACAAGGCAGGGCGTCTGGGTAGCTCACTTGGTTAAGCGACTGACTCTTGGTTTTGGCTCAGGTCATGATCTCAGGGTCCTGGGATTGGGTTCCGTGTGCAGTGAGGAGTCTGCTCGAGGATTCTCTCTCCCTCTGCCCCTCCCCCCACTTGTGCACTGGGGCTCTCTCTAATAAATAAAAATTTAAAAAAAACTGAAGTGCACAAGGCAATTAGGAATGCTGAAATGTATGTACAAATAAATGTGAAACTGGTTGATACCCGCAGAGCAGTAATCTAGTGCATCATCTGGACATGTATGATGCATTTCTATTTCTGTGGACAAGAAACAGTTTCTTTACCATCAGTTTTCTGCAGCTTACAGAGCTAACCTGGAAGGATGTCCCTGACAGAACATCTAGTCATCGTTTTTTTTCTTTTTTGGTCCTTTAATACTGAATTAAAACCAAAGAGATTGCTGAGAACCATAGAAACATGGGTACTTAAAGGTTTCCTTTAAAGCTGAAGACTTTGTAAACATCGTTACACCATTATTTTCTGGTGGTTAAAGTTTCTGGGGGAAAAGAGTAGGCCAGATAATTTTTGTTTTCCCTTTTGTGGGTGACTTAGTTTACTTTGGAGTGTCATTCGTCCTAACACCTCCAGAAGTAAAAACATTCTTAACAGTGCATACATTTTAAACCTAGTGAATCTCTGGAGTGTATCTCCTAGTGAATTTCAGCAGTTTAAACACTGAAATTTAAAAAAAAAAAAATCAAAGCTGGATCGCTCCCACATAGCCAGTGAGAATGTGAAATAGTGCAGCCTCTCTGGAAAACAATTTGGTGGTTTCTTTAAAACCTAAATATGCAACTACCATTTAACCCAGCAATTGCACTCCCAGGCATTTATCCCAGAGAAATGAAAACTTATGTTCACATAAAAAACCTATACACAAATGTTGAAGCCAGAGTCAAAATTCTGTGTATGCTATGATTCCATTTATGTGATATTCTGAAAAAGGCAGAATTATAAGAACAGAAAACAGATCAGTGGTTGCCAGAGACTGAGGTGGGGGGAGCAGAAGGGAATTATGGGAGAGTTTTATAGGACTGATCATTACTGAGTGTTTCTGTCAAAATTCATAGAATATACACTAAATAGAGTGAATTTTACTGTAAGTTATACCTCAATAAACATGACTTCAATAGAATAAAATCAACAGTTTTTACATTATTGTCCCCACCATTTCGATAAAAAGCATGAACTGCATTGAACCCCATAAAATCTCATGGGTTTTTGAGCTCCTGGGACATGCTGTTATTGATTTCAGTTTCAGTGCCTTCAATTTTATTTTTAACATGAAGGAAAAACACTGTTTCAGTCCTGTCTGCACATTTTCCCCACGTTAAAGATGACTCATAGAACTTTTTATTTATCATTTTACATTGTGTAATTCCTTTTACTGCTTAGTTGGAAAAAACTACAAGCTTTTACCACATTTTATCACAAAACATTTTCCTGCTCATTGAGACAAAACACCATGTGCTCTTCTGTAAATAGTGCTGACCCAGGTTCGCATCCACCATGGCAGAATTCCACATTTAAACAAGCAAACAGCTTGGTGTTTCATCTGTTGTTGCTCCGTTTCTTTTCCTTCAGATCATGTGGAAAGGACAAAGAGCACAGTAAATATATATATTTTGACAAATCCTAGGCAATGTGCTTAACAATAAAACAGCTTGGGTGGGTGGTTGCCTTCAGATAGCAAATTTATTTTTTATATATAATAACTGAGCAGGGTAGATGCATTGACTCTGACCATCAGCGTAATAATCTACGTTCAGTTCTGCTAACCAGGTTTTCAATTGTGCTCACTCAAGAGCTGACTACAGGTTTCCATGAAACAAGACAGACTCCATACATCCACTCTCTACCAATACCTCACTAAAATGAGAATTTAGAAAAATATTTTCTCAACATATAAATCCATAAGAACAAAGAGGATGAAGGAAGAGACAATAACAGTGAGAATTTGCAACAAAATTATGGATGCTAATAAACTCATTTAGCAAATAGAATAAAGCCAAAAGGTTAGTGACTGCAAGAGGGAAAGCCAAGAAGCAAGGCAATTACTTCCAGGGGCAGAATCCATGGAGGCTTGGGAATTAGAAAAGCCAGGTCCCAGAATGGGAGAAGATAAAACTCTTACTTTCTGGAGAGGCACAAGAAGCTGTGTCCTTGAGTTCAGAGCATGAGCATGAAGGGTGAGGTTAAGATACCCTACCGATGATGGGGATTTTAAGTAAAAGCTGGCATCCTGAATGATGAACCCCTGCAAACACTTTACCTGCTCTGCTCCCAGAATGCCAGAAGCTAGACTGCACCCCACCCTGCCACCCCCCCGTAAGATTTTAGAGAACTTTTTTGTGGCTAAACTGCCTGACCTAAGAGAAAAGCCCCACAGACATTCACATTTTTTTTCAGACAGAATGAGCAGACTGCCACTTAGTCATTCCAAGAGAAGGGACACACATTCACAAACTCTGCCCAATATACATGATTTCCAACAAGTTTTGTGGAGCTTTACATTTAGTTATGAATAGTTAAAAGTCACTGAGCATTTGAGTAGAGCCTCTAACCCAAAAGACAGAGATCAAAACAATCAAACAAAAATAGACCTGCATAAACAGAAAAACAAACACTAAAGGAGATCTTACTATAATAGCCACAGAGAGGTAAGAAGATACTGTATCCATGGAAAGAAAGAACAAACTGTTATAAAAATTACATTCAGAAACAAAAAAAAAATTTGGAAATTGCAAATATGTTATTGTGTTTAAAAAGATTAATAATTAAAGCAATGCCCCCAAGAGTATAAGAAATAAAGACAGAGACAGAAAATGGGATTAAAGCTAAAAAAAAAAAAAGCTCAATCTAGTAGGTCCAGTATTCAAATAATAGGATTTCCAGAAGAAAAAGAAAATGGAGAGGAAGAAATGATAATTGTAACAATATAAGAAATGTCCTCAGAATTTAACAGTATGAGTCTCCAGAGTGAAAGAGAACACGGAGTCTCCAATACAGTTGATGAAAAAAATACACATCAAGGCACATCACTGACATTTCCAAACAGTAGGGATAAAGAGAAGATTCTGAAAGTTTCTAAAGAGATTCTAGAAAATGGAAATGAGGTATATTACCAATAATGAAGCAGACGAAAGAGAAATCAAGGAATCAATCCCATTTACAATTGCTCCAAAAACCATAAGATACCTAGGAATAAACCTAACCAAAAATTTAAAAGATCTGTACTCTGAAAACTATAAAACACTTATGAAAAAAATTAAATACAAAGAAATGGAAAAACATTCCATGCTCTTGGTTGGAAGAACAAATATAATTAAAATGTCTATACTACCAAAGCAATCTACACAGTCAATGCAATCCCTATCAAAATGACACCAGCATTTTTTTGATCAAAACTCTTCAGAGAATAGGGATAGAGGGTACATACATCAATATCATAAAAGCCATCTATGAAAAACCTACAGCGAATATCATTCTCAATGGGGAAAAACTGAGAGCTTTCCCCCTAAGGTCAGGAACGTGGCAGGGATGTCCACTATCACCACTGCTATTCAACATAGTATTAGAAGTCCCAGCCACAGCAATCAGACAACAAAAAGAAATCAAAGGCATCCAAATCGGCAAAGAAGAAGTCAAACTCTCACTCTTTGCAGATGATATGATACTTTATGTGGAAAACCCAAAAGACTCCACCCCAAAACTGCTAGAACTCATACAGGAATTCAGTATAGTGGCAGGATAGAAAATCAAAGCACAGAAATCAGTGGCATTCCTATACACCAACAACAAGACAGAAGAGAGAGAAATTAAGGAGTCGATCCCATTTACAATTGCACCCAAAACCGTAAGATACCTAGGAATAAATCTAACCGAAGAGGCAAAGGATCTGTACTCAGAAAACTATAAAATACTCATGAAAGAAATGAGGAAGACACAAAGAAATGGAAAAATGTTCCATGCTCATGGATTGGAAGAACAAATATTGTGAAGATGTCAATGCCACCTAGAGCAATCTACACATTCAATGCAATCCCCATCAAAATACCATCCACTTTTTTCAAAGAAATGGAACAAATAATCCTAAAATTTGTATGGAACCAGAAAAGACCCCAAATAGCCAGAGGAATGTTAAAAAAGAAAAGCAAAGCTTTTCTTCTTCTTTTCACAATTCCGGACTTCTAGCTCTATTACAAAGCTGTCATTATCAAGACAGTATGGTACTGGCACAAAAACAGACACATAGATCAATGGAACAGAATAGAGAGCCCAGAAATGGACCCTCAACTCTATGGTCAACTCATCTTTGACAAAGTAGCAAAGAATGTCCAATGGAAAAAAGACAGTCTCTTCAACAAATGGTGTTGGGAAAATTGGACAGCCACATGCAGAAGAATCAAACTGGACCATTTCCTTATACCACACACAAAAATAGACTCCAAATCGTTGAAAGATCTAAACGTGAGACGGGAGTCCATCAAAATCCAAAAGGAGAACACAGGCAGCAACCTCTTCGACCTCAGCCGCAGCGACTTCTTCCTAGAAACATCGCCAAAGGCAAGGGAAGCAAGGGCAAAAATGAACTACTGGGATTTCATCAAGATAAAAAGCTTTTGCACAGCAAAAGAAACAGTCAACAAAACCAAAAGACAACCGACAGAATGGGAGAAGCTATCTACAAATGACATATCAGATAAGGGCTAGTATCCAAAATCTATAAAGAACTTATCAAACTCAACACCCAAAGAACAAATGATCCAATCCAATCAAGAAATGGGCAGAAGACATGAACAGACATTTTTCCAAAGAAGACATCCAAATGGCCAACAGACACATGAAAAAGTGCTCAACATCGCTCGGCATCAGGGAAATCCAAATGAAAACCTCAATGAGATACCACCTCAACACCAGTCAGAATGGCTAAAATTAACAAGTCAGGAAACAACAGATGTTGGTGGGGATGTGGAGAAAGGGGAACCCTCCTACACTGTTGGTGGGAATGCAAGCTGGTGCAACCACTCTGGAAAACAGTATGGAGGTTCCTCAAAAAGTTGAAAATAGAGCTACCATATGATCCAGTAATTGCACTACTGGGTATTTACCCCAAAGATACAAATGTAGGGATCCGAAGGGGTACATGCACCCCGATGTTTATAGCAGCAATGTCCACAATAGCCAAACTGTGGAAAGAGCCAAGATGCCCATCGACAGATGAATGGATAAAGAAGATGTGGTATATATATATATATATATATACACACACACACACATATACACAATGGAATATTATACAGCCATCAAAAGGAATGAGATCTTGCCATTTGCAACGACATGGATGGAACTGGAAATAAGTCAATCAGAGAAAGACATGTATCATATGACCTCACTGATATGAGGAATTCTTAATCTCAGGAAACAAACTGAGGGTTGCTGGAGTGGGGGTGGGGTGGGAGGAATGGGGTGGCTGGGTGATAGACATTGGGGAGGGTATGTGCTATGGTGAGCACTGTGAATTGTGCAAGACTGTTGAATCACAGATCTGTACCTCTGAAACAAATAATGCAATATATGTTAAGAAAATAAAAAGAAGAAGATAGCAGGAGGGGAAGAATGAAGGGGGGTAAATCGGAGGGGGAGACGAACCATGAGAGACGATGGGCTCTGAAAAACAAACTGAGGTTTCTAGAGGGGAGGGGGATGGGGGGATGGGTTAGCCTGGTGATGGGTCTTAAAGAGGGCACGTTCTGCATAGAGCACTGGGTGTTATGCACAAACAATGAATCATGGAACACTACATCAAAAACTAATGATGTAATGTATGGTGATTAACATAACAGTAAAAAAAATTAAAAGAAAAAAAATGACACCAGCATTTTTCACAGAGCTGGAACAAACAATTCTAAAATTTTTATGGAACCAGAAAAGATCCTGAGTAGCCAAAGTAATGTTGAAAAAGAAAAGCAAAGCAGGAGGCATCACAATTCTGGATTTCAAACTATATTACAAAGCTAAAATCATCAAGACAGTTATGGTACTGGGACAAAACAGACACATAGATCAATGGAACAGAACAGAGAACCCAGAAATGGGCCCTGAACTTTATAGCCAACTAATCTTCGACAAAGCAAGAAAGAAGACCCGATGGAAAAAAGACAGCCTCTTCAACAAATGGTGTTAGGAAAACTGGACAGCCACATGCAGTAGAATGAAACTGGACCGCTTTCTTACACCATACATAAAAATAAATTCAAAATGCGTGAGGGACCTAAATTTAAGACAGGAATTCATCAAAATCCTAGAAGAGAAAGTAGGCAACAGCCTCTTTGACCATGGCGGCAGCAACTCCTTGCTAGACACATCTCCAGGGGCAAGGGAAACAAAAGCAAAAACGAAGTATTGGGACCTCATCAGGATAAAAAGCTTCTTCTTCTTCTTTTTTTTTTTTTTTAAGAGAAACAGAGAGCACGCATGCAAATTGGGGGGGGGGGTGAGAGGGAGGAGAAGAGGGAGAGAGAGAATCCCAAGTAGGCTCCATGCCGAGCATGGAGCCCAATGTGGGGCTTGATTCCATGACACCGAGATCATGACCTGAGCTGAAATCAAGAGAAGAATGCCCAACCAACTGAGGCACTCATGTGCCCCAAGATAAAAAGCTTTTGCACGGTGAAGGAAACAATCAACAAAACGCAAAGGCAACTGATGGAATGGGAGAAGATATTTGCAAATGACATATCAGATAAAGGGTTAGTATCCAAAACCTATAAAGGACTTATCAAACTCAACACTCAAAAAATAATCCAGTTAAGAAATGGGCAGAAGACATGAATAGACACTTTTCCAGAGACATTCAGATGGCTGACAAATGAAGAGATGCTCAGCATCACTCAGCATCAGGGAAATACAAATCAAAACCACAATGAGGTATCACCACATACCTGTCAGGATGGTTAAAATGAACAACTCAGGAAACAACAGATATTGGTAAGGATGCAGAAAAAGAGGAACCCTCTCACACTGTTGGTGAGAATGAAAAGTGGTGCAGCCACTCTGGAAAACAGTATGGAGTTTCCTCAAAAAGTTAAAAATAGAACTACCCTTCAACCCAGCAATTGCAGTAACAGGTATTTATACAAAGGATACAAAAATATTGATTAAAAGGGGCAAATGAGGGGCGCCTGGATGGCTCAGTCATTAAGCGTCTGCCTTCGGCTCAGGTCATGATCCCAGTGTCCTGGGATCGAGCCCCACATCAGGCTCCCTGCTCAGCGGGAAGCCTGCTTCTCCCTCTCCCACTCCCCCTGCTTGTGTTCCCTCTCTCTCTGTGTTTCTCTCTGTCAAATAAATAAATAAAATCTTTTTTAAATAAATAAAAGGGGCGAATGAGGGGCGCCTGGGTGGCTCAGTCGGTTAAGCATCTACCTTCAGCTCAGGTCATGATCCCAGGGTCCTGGGATCGAGCCCCGCATCGGGCTCCCTGCTTGGCATTCACAAGGGTGATGAGAGGGTTCTCAGCAGCAAGAGAGGGCCTGCTTTTCAAACATTTACTTGCCTCGTATTTGCTTTTCCCTCTCCCACTGCCCCTGTTTGTGTTCCTGCTCTCACCCTCTCTCTCTCTGTCAAATAAATAAATAAAATCTTTAAAAATATAAAATAAAATAAAAGGGGCAAATGCACTCCAATGTTGATAGCAGCAACAATAGCTAAATTATGGAAAGAGTCCAACTGTCCGTTGGCTGATGAATGGATACAGAGGATGTGGTATATGTATATACAGCGAAGTATTACCCAGCCATAAAAAATAATGAAATCTTGCCATTTGCAACAATGTGGATGGAACTAGGGGTATTATGCTAAGTGAAGTAAGTCAGTCAGAGAAAGACAAGTATCATATGATTTCACTCATACCTGGAATTTAAGAAACAAAACAGATGAACATAGGAGAAGGGAAGGAAAAATGAAATAAGATGAAAACAGAGAGGGAGACAAACCATGAGAAACTCTTTTTTTTATATGATTAAAAGATTGATTTTTTTATTGTGGCTTTGCATAGAAAAATGAAATTACATACTGTCAATATTTTTTTAAAATTTTTTAAATTTTTTATTGTTATGTTAATCACCATACATGACATCATTAGTTTTTGATGTAGTGTTCCATGATTCATTGTTTGTACATAACACCCAGTGCTCCACACAGAACGTGCCCTCTTTAATACCCATCACCAGGCTAACCCATCCCCCTACCCCCCTCCCCTCTAGAACCCTCAGTTTGTTTTTCAGAGTCCATTGTCAACCATGAGAAACTCTTAAATACAGAGAACAGACTGAGGCTTGCCAGAGGGGAGGTGGGTGGGGAGATGGGCTAAATGGGTGATGAGCATTAAGGAGGGCACTTGTTGAGATGAGTGCTGGGTGTTATATGTAAGTGATGAAACACTAAATTGTACTCCTGAAACCACTACTACACTATAGGTTAACTAACTTGAATTTAAATTTAAAGAAAGGAAGGGAGGTGTATTAGTTCACTTTTGCTACTTATCATACCACCCAAACTTGTGACTTAAAACAATTTGTGGGTTGGTTGGGTAATTCTCCTGGTCTGAACTGGATGCCTGGCTTAACACTGCCTTACTCACATGTCTGGGACTTCCTGGAATGGGGGGACCACTCTCCCCACAGTCTCTTGTCTTCTAGGAAACTCGTCTGGATTTGTTCACAAGGGTGATGAGAGGGTTTTCAGCAGCAAGAGAGGGCCTGCTTTTCAAATATTTACTCGCCTCATATTTGCTATTGCCCTTTCGACCAAAGTAGGTGATATGGCTGGGCCCATAGTCAAAGTGGAAGGAGGTCATCCAATGTTATAGGTAAAGTGAGATATGATTCTTTGGAGGTCATTATGACAACTGTGTAAGGTACACACAAGGTATATCTTGATAGAAGCAAGGATTAGAAATCAAATGGTCTTGACTTGTCAACAGCACCTCTGAAAGCCAGAAGTCAAATGAAGGAAAATGATTTCTAACCTCCAAAATTCTGAGAGACAATTTCTAATGTAGAATTCTCTTCCTGGCCAAATGATCAAGCACTAGTAAAGATAAAAGAATCAGAAGAATATGTAAAGCCTCAAATATTTCACCTCCAATTTTTCTGAATAGTGTGCTTCAAGAAAACAAAAAAGTGAGTGAAGAAAGAGAAAAGACAAAATAAGGGATCTGGATATAGGAAATAAGATGTTTAACTCCATAGAATGGTACGGAGAATTCCCAGGATGACAGCTTTATCGGGTCCTGGAGACCAACTGGTCCATATTACAACAGGAGCTCAGCTCTAGGAAGATATCTCCATGAAAAAATAAAACAGGAAATAATGGATTATTCCAAATTTTTAGCAAGGGATTTCTCAGCCATGGAGTAGAAGTTAAGGAGGAATTAGTGGTAAGTACATGAAAAGTAAGCAAGCCAGAGGGAGAAAAAGGAAACAACTCCAAGAAAAACAAAAATTTGTACAGAAAAGGAATATAATTGCATTGTAGGTTAGCTCTTAACAATGTTTACATTGTCATGATAATAAAAAACATGAATTTATCCAAAGTGTCGTGTAATTATTTGGGGAGGATAGAGAAGAAAACATGCATGTGTATAAATACATGGTAAGAGATATAAGAGATTAAATCCTCACCTTCCATAATAGGGACTGAGTAATTAATGTCTAATATTGGAAAAGAAATCAATACACATCTGCATACCCATGCTTTTAGAAATATGGAGCCAAAGAATGGAAGACACAGCTGTAGAAGCTGCTTAGGGGAGAAGGCACCAGAAACAAGTTGTGAGGAGTTGCTTCGTTATGTACCAGTGAATATTTGACATTGTAAACTGTGCATTGTGTTTATTTAAAAAAAAAAACAAAACCCTCTCTTTCCCCCAGAAAAGCCAGGGCAAAATCATGTGAATGAACCAACGTCATGGAGAAAAGCGCAGGAGGGCTCAATATTGTTGGGAAGGATGGCCTGAGAGAAATGAAGATCAGAAGAATCGGAAGGCTATGGAAGGCCTCAAATATTTCACCTCCAAGTCTTCTGACCCTTTCCCTTTGCAATCGCTGGCTGGTGAGGCCAAAGGAACTCACTGTTCCAAAGACATCTTGAACAACTCACTCCTTGGTCACCAAATACATTTAATTAAACATATCTTCCATGTTTTTCAACCTTGGTGAGTAAAATGGCCCTCTTAATGAACACATCCTCAGGGACTGAAACGCCTTTAATAGAAATATGGTTGTCCTTTCAGAGAATAAAAAAACTCATGAACTCCCTACATCACATGCAGACAGTGCGACTAAATTCTCCGGACCATATGAAGATGTCCCTGCATGCACACGTGTGCCCACACATGCGCGAGCAGCTGGCCTAGACAGAAAGAACTTTCCCAGTTTCTGTCGGCCTTCGCACAGTCGAAGTAAAAGAAGACAACATCCAACAAAACCAGCAAAACTAGTAAATCTGACTTCATCAACCCATCTCGTTTTTGGTTTTTCCCTAGACCTGCCTTTCAGGTCTCTTCCCCACAAAAGCAAGAACATAACGAGTAACCAACCTTGAGATAAATACTTATTTCCTGACAGCGGCATTTTAAACCTTTTGTGATAATGCAGGGGACTTGAGTGAGGTTATGCCTTTTTATAAAGTGAGCCTCACAGGGGCGCCTGGGTGGCTCAGTCGGTTGAGTGTCTGACTCTTGGTTTTGGCTCAGGCCGTGATCTCAGGGTTGTGAGATGGAGCCCGGCGCTGGGCTTCACACTCAGCACGGAGTCTGCCTGAGATTCTCTCTCTCCCCCCCTCTGCCCCTCCCCCCACTCATGTGCGCACGCGTTCTCTCTCAAATAAATACGTAAATCTTTAAATAAATAAATAAATAAATAAAGTAAGCCTCCATTTCCTTCTTTCCTCCTGTGTGGTAAGAGCAGCACCCCTACAAATTGTTTCATTGTATTAGCTGATGCAGATGCCATTGCCCCAGACCCGCCTGGAACTAATGCTTCTCCATCGAAGTACACTGTGCACACGCATCATCTGCGGGTTTTGCTAAAATTCAGGCTCTGCTTCCGCAGGTCTGGGAGGGGCCCAGGATTCACACCAGCGCCAGGGAGATGTGATGCTTGGCCCATGGACTATATTTTGCAGCAAAAAAGCTATCTGTGTAATGAGATTTTGCAGTTTGCCAATTATCATGCTGGTAAAAACCCAAGCTTTCCAACGTCCTAGCTAGTTCACCTATATTCAGTTTTGATTGGCTAAAGAGTCTTTGTCAGCTTATTGTTCTTTGCCAGTTTTCCTTCTTTCCATTCGGAGTAGACACATGTCTGTTGACTGCAAAGGTGAAAGCCAGTGAGGAAGAGGAAATGAACCGCAAGCGCAATCTGAGAAAGCGAGTCCATTTTCTCATGATCTGTAGAATGGGCAGGAGACGCGAAGCATGGTCATCAGAGATAAAGAGCTTCACATCAAATACCTTATTCTTTTGGGTAGAGCATAATGCTATTAGGAGTAATCCTGGTAAATGATATCCATGCTTATGTAAATATCAAAATAAACAAGTGATTATAATAAATACAACAAAAAGTGGAAAAGCTGTCAAAATAATCCCTGACCAGAGTTACACTTCTACAGAGGTAATAATTCCTTTCTGGGAAGGGCTGCCGTAGGCTCTGTGGGGGCAGAGGCGGGTCCTCTCAGCATCTCACTCAGACTGGGAAGCGGACACACCTTGTCTTTGTAACCTCTCTTCCTCCCCTTTGCCCTTCTTGGCACAAACCCTCGCTGGCTATGGGCCCTGTGGGTTCTCTCGGCCAGTAGGGTATACTGAGAAAATATTCCCAGTTCTCACACACAAGCACGCACGCACACACATGCAAACACCCGGCCGCCGCCACCACCACCACCACCCTCATCAGCACCAACAGAGTTAAAGGATGCGGTTCGCTTCATTTTTTTCCTCCCATGCTAGGCAGCTCACCCCAGTATATCTTGCTTAACTTCTGAGACCTGCTTCCTGCCTTTCTTCTATCGCGCCAGAAACTTGCCAGCAGGTAATACCCAAAGCGGGTAAGTACAAAAAACAGTAGTGGAAAACTTTCGAAGACCTTGATCGCATCACGATAATAGCAACTAATATTTAATATGCACGCAGGTGCCAGGCACTATTCTGACTCAGCACGGATGAATTCTTGCTGGCCGGGGGCACTCGGAGGAACCAAGATGCTGTGACGACCTCAGCCGTAAGAAGTGTGTGTTTGATAGGGGGCACGTGCGTTTTCTAATGAAGGTAAGCGGTGGATGCTTTTTAAATTTTATATACACATACACTTGTATTTTTTAGCTTTTCAAACTCTTCCTAGTTATTATGCTTGAACTGCACTATCCAACATGGTAGCCACTTAGCCACACGTGGCTTTTGAGCATTTGACAGGTGGCTGGTTGGTGTGAAATGAGCCGTGGAATAAGTGCCAAACATACGCAAGATTTTGAAGACAGAGCAAAAAGAAAATGCATCTTTAATATTTAAATTAATTGTTGAAGTATGATCTTTGGGATATCATGAGTTAAATTATTAGGAGCCTGTTAATATATTACTATTAATTTTGCCTATTTTTTCCTTTTTCTTTTTTAAAGATTTTGTTTATTTGACAGAGAGAGAGAGAGATCATAAGTAGGCAGAGTGGCAGACAGAGGGAGAGGGAGAAGCAGGCTTCCTGCGGAGCAGGGAGCCCGATGCGGAACTTGATCCCAGGATCCTGGGATCATGACCTGAGCTGAAAGCAGACGCTTAACCGACTGAGCCCCTCAGGTGCCCTCTTTTTCCTTTTTTTTTAATGTGGCTACTAGAAAATTTACAATTACCTATTGGTTTGCTTCGTCTCTCTCTAGAACGACGCCACACTAGAAGTACCTATTCTATGGTCTACTGCCAACCAAATAAGATCGAGAGCCTCCACTTGGTTAGGCGTTCGTGGCCATAGAAAAGGGCTTACCTCTCCCAGGTGTGTTTGTATCTTCAGACCTGCGTCTTCATCTAAACTGGTGTTTCTCAGGCCTGACTTCACGGTACAGTCACTTGGAAGTTTTAGTAAGGACAGCTGCCTGGGCCCCACCTGCAGAGATTCGGATGATCTGGAAGCCAAGGCATCAGGAATATTAAAGGCCCTCAGGTGATTAGAAGAAGCAGCCGAGGCTGAGAACCTGATCCCAATGGGACCCATGAACCCTGAGTCCTGGTGCCAGACAGGGTGGGCGGACGTTTGCAGCAGGGGCCTGGGTCACACTCTGAGGCTCTGGCAGGAAGTGGGGAAAAGAGGTGCCCAGCCAGAGGCCCCTGTTGGCAAAGAGCCTTGTAATGGCCTTCACTGAAGTCTACTGGAGGAGGGAAACGTGCCCTCTGGAGCCAGGGGGAGAAATGGGAGGAAAGGAGAGGAACAGAGCTAAATGAGGGGAACTGCCTTCACTTGTGGGAGGTGATGGTTCCCTGGGGAGCCCGAGGGCTGGTTACAGAGGGGCAGGGCCTCCCCATCTCCACCACACATCTCAGAGGAAAACCGCAACCAGAGGTCAGCCACAGCCTGGACCACCCTGGTCCGCGGGCTCTGGGCCCCCTTCCCCTCCAGACTGGGAGCGAGTGACGGGAGGACCGTGTTTGGTCAAGGGAAATAATGATTCATTTCTGTAATGCAATTATAAATGTCTGTTGTGTGGCATGTCTCAGAATTCAGGCATCTTCCACGGTAGGAGAGTATCTTACGATCGAGACAAGAAGCTGCCCCCATTCCCCCAACTGCCTGGGTTCAATCAAAAATGGAGATTTTCCCACTGGGTTGGGGGTTTGAGGGCAGACAATGGGTACCACTCTGTTAAACCTCCACCAGATCTTTCTGAATACTTTTAAACCTTCCCATGCCCATTCTCCTGGCAAAGTTGGTGTTCACGTGGGAAAAATTTGTGCCATCTACCACCCATCCTTTGATATTGGAGAAAAATAGATCTTTTTCAAATAAAAACCTACTCTCTGACACAAATACCAGATAGTCTCCTCCTCCCTCCACCTCTTCCTTTTGTTCTTACTGACCACTGATGAATCTGCAACATTGTATACATTTTTCATATTTCCAACTTGGTTTGGGTGAACTAAATAACCAGGAACACGTTTGGTTTCAAATTCATCATCATGAACATGGTCTGAAAAATGATGATTTTTAGGATTTTCCTATCAGATACGGCCAGGTGATTAAAAAAAACCTGTGTCCCATGTACTGAGCCATTTCTCTCAGACTTTCGGGAAGTAACCAGGTAGTGCTGTCAATAACCAGAAAGCTCTCCTTTCTAGTCTCTTCGAAATGAAGGTAGGAGCTGCCCAATGGAAGCGAAGTCACATTTATGAATGACTGCATTCATGGTTGTGTTTTCTGCCTTTTGTTTTCTTATAGATCTAAAGTTGTAACTTCCACATAATACTGAACTACTTTATTAAGTTTCTATTTCTATCCTGTGTCCCTGGGGGGGGAATCTTTGGCAGTGCCCACAACATTAAAAAAAAAAAATCTTTCCTTCTGGCTAACATTCAATTTTTATAACATAATTTCAGATTTGGAAATACATTCTCCTCTCCCTCCACCCATCATGTGTATTTTTACTCTCCTCTTATTCCTTCCAAATTGCACCAAAATCTGTTTCCTGGCAATTTGAGAAGTGAGAAATGTCTGCGTGGGGGGAAAAAAGTCAAGACACATGTTATGTTGTAATTTTAGCAGGGAAGCATTGCCCAATGACAAAACCAGGGGCTGTCTTGTGATGTTTTCTTCTGCTCACACGAATCTGTCCTATTTTGATCTCTCTCTAATCTCACTGAAGGCTGCCTCCCATTCAGATGTTGAGGTTTGCTTTAAATTGCTGTGCACTGATTTCTAAGGACCAGAACAATGACCTGAATTTGGAGGGTGGGGAGGACAGTTATGTGGGTTGAACTGTCCCCATTTTTAATTCATTGTAAATATAAAAAGCAGGCAGTTAATTCAGCTGTTGTTCTGATCTTTAAGTATCCATCCTACTGATGGGTTAGAAAAGTTCGTTCAGTCAAGGACTTATCAAGCACTTGTTTTCTGCCAGGATAATTCCAAGCACGGGAAAATGGTGGCAAAAAAGAGCGCCTGCCCTGCTGAATTTTGAAAGAGCACTTAACTCTCGGACAGGGCACTTCAGAGGTCACGTAAGAACGGTGGGGGGTTGTCTGTGGGGCCCTCCTGATTAACAGCGATTCTTCTCTAGGTCCAACGAAGCCACCTACTGTCCTAGATAACACTGGAAATCCTTTCAGACTGGAACACTATCTTTTCCTTCTGCTCCTGGATTTTTGCCTCATTATCAGTATATGGGCTCCTGCAAAAATGCAGACTTTTCCATTTCCTGTCTATGGATGGTCTCACCACAAACCCTGGTGTGCATTTCAGATTTGCATAACACCAGGTGGCGCATAATTATCTTCTGCTTTTTGAAGAAAGAAAAGGACAACTCAGTATTTCAAAAATCTTCACACATGATTATCATACAGTATTACAATGTATTATGTGCAAAATTCCATTTTAAAAAATCATTTACAAAAGGAAGTACAACACAGTATGTGCTGAGGGTTCTAGATGTACAGCAAAAGCTAAAAAAGGTACAAGGTACAAAGCCAACCAAATCAGATGACAATGCATCTTTACACAGTACAATAACGTGTTCTTGTGAGTACCTGTGTCACGTTGATACAGGACCCTCATACTTTGTGCACCCCCAAACAGGTCTCATAAAACATAAAGTTAACTTCACCATACATTCTTATAACACAGATGGGCTTTTTGGTGGCATCACGACCTCTTTTCCAAACAGCATCTTATTTCACTCAATGGAAGTCACATTATACACATGTGGTTTTTGCCCCCAAATAATTTGATGCTGTTCGTTTTGATTTATGTGGAAAAGGTAGGGGGAGTGTTATCCTTATTTTTTTTCCCCTCCTCCGGGGGTTTTCAAAATTGTTTCCAAAAGCAAATAACGTTGGACAGATTTTGCCAAATCTCACTGCATATTTACAGTATTTCAGCATAAGTGGATCCTTCCATTTCCTTTTACCACTTCCTTCCAGGAGTCTGAACCCGCAGACTTCACCCATTAGTCCTTTGTTAAGAGTCTGTTTTTCTCTCTCGACCTCTCTCTACATTCATTTCTCTCCTGATCCTCAGCATCACTTGGTCGACACACAAAAGAGCACAATACCACTGAGCGTGAACAAGGTAACAGTACATCAGATTTCCAAAGGCATTCTGTGGCCAGTGTCAGTAATACATTGCTTTAAGAAATCCAGCAGTCTTTCCCCACAAAGTTGCCAAAAATCCAGTTACAGAAGAGAGACATTTAAAAAATGTGATACTCTCAAATCCAGCAAGAGATTTCTTTTCGAATATTAAATGTTAAAATCACATGCATAATTATAGAATATTTTAAAGTTACAAAAATATTTTAAAAACCAATCCTGACAGTTTACCTGCAACTGCTATAAAAATTTCTATGAAATATATAAAAACACAAAGGCTCTTTGTAAAAAAAAAAAAAAGAAGAAGAAGACAAAGAAAAGAAAGAAAAAGGAAGGAAGAAAGGAAGGAAGAAAGGATAGAGCCATCCACAGAACTGAGACATACCTGATGCACTGCATCGGACAGGCTTGGCAAACACCTGCTGTTGAATTGAAGAGCTTGCACCCTAAATGTTTATTCAGGACATATACGTACGTGTGAGCCAACCTAGAACCTGGCTGGGGGGTCGGTAGCAAACAATCTCAGGACACCTAAACTATCGAATGCAGTTCTTCCATCTCTGAAGGAGAATCCTACCGTTTCATGAACCTCAGCTACCTTGCCTGGGCAATGTGGCTAAGGACGCCCTTGGCCCAGTCAGCCTGTGGATGGCTTAGTCACTGAACCGAGGGGTCCCCAAGGAGGTGACTGACTGCTTTTCAAGCACAAGCACGTGGAAGCCAGAAGGCAAGGTTCCTAACCCCCCTTTGGATGCACCACGGGGGAGTCTCGTCTCTTCTATGAGGTGGTGAGATCTTCTTCCCCATTCTGGAAAATGACGCCGTAAGGATCGTTCTTGACGCGCTTGTAGACAAAGTGGAAGATGTGGGGCTGTGGCCGGCTGTGCAGCTCAGCCTTGATTTTCTGAGGGTAAGTGTCCTCAGCTAGCTGCTGCCATGTTTCGTCAACAAAGAGAAAGAGGCTGTACTCCTCAGGGTCCCCCACCTTGAACTTCTCAGCACAGAGCTGGCACACGTCCTCGGTGGTCACGTAAGGTCTCACGAGGAGGGTCTTTCCCGTGCAGCCACTGTTGACCTCCTGGAATGCAACTCGGAGGTAATTCTGCAGGTAGAGAGATGTGGGAGACCAATCAGAAGAGAAAACGAGTCAGAGCAATAAGCCAGCACGACGGTGCAAGGGCAAGGTTAACTCGTGAGCCGCACCCAGCTCTGGCTCTGTGGTAGGGCCCCCCAGGACAGCCCCAGCAGGACGCAAGGCCTCGGGTGGGAGGAAGGAGGCTGCTTGGAATTTGGACAATGGAGGCAAGAACTATACGGACTGAGTGGCTGTATTCTGATGTGTTGCAAATAAATACAAGGAGCAGGAAGTCCCCCAGAAAGCCAGGCTAAGAAAGCTCCGGTTAAGGGTGGGAACCGGATTCAATGCTGGGTTTATCCCCAGCCTGAAAAGTAAACCAACCAGCAAAAGAGCCCGCACCAGAAGTCACGTTTAAAACCCGAGGACACAAGAGCATGTACTAGGCTCACTTTGGACTACTTAGGCGTCTAATGACGCCTAAACAAAGGCAAGAATGTTCCCCGGGACCACAAGAGACTGCTGATGTTTGACCATTTTTCACCTCCCCAAGTGGCAGTTCCAGGTGGTTCAACCTCATCTGAGGCTCCAGGGGGACGGCAATGTGGAAAAACTAGGCCACAAGGCTCTGGGGATGGAGCTGACTGAGGGCAGGGGTTGTTGCAGGGAAACGAAAGGGAATTCTTGCAGGCGGGGCTCTGCGAACAGCGCCAGCACCTGCCATCCAGACGGACCGTCAACCTGTGACCTCACACGCGCCATGCCCAGGTGAGCTATCAAGAACCCTATGCTCATCCCAGGCTCTCCAGGATCCTTTTCATTTTCCACTTCACCAGGAATGAGGTGACCAGATAACACTGAGAATGCCCAGACAGAAAACAAATACGTTTCCCTTTCCTAAATCTGGCGCCCCAGCTCAGGAGTGAAGGGAAATGGTGCTCTCGGCCCAGAGTCCCACGTGGTTACCTTGAGGGTTTACTGGGTGGGTGGAAGGAAAGGCCCTTGGGAAGGACACTGAGCTCTGCACGTGTAAGAGGGCTCTGACAATCTTGAATTTGAACACCCTAGAGTATATGCATGTTCCATTTTACCAACCCCCTCCTCTCCCATCCCACTGCCCCCAACACTTGGCTCACACTCTTGGTCTGCATTAACCCACTGACGCCTGAAGAGAACTTGGTAAGGAAGTCTACACCATCCCCAGTTGACCAGAGAAGAAACTGAGGCATAGAAGAGCCAAGTAACTTGCTTCAGGCCACACAGCTCATGAGTGGGAAATCCAGTGTTCTAGAGTCTTCACCACTGTGGTGTGCCATCTCTCCAAAGTGAGGAGACCATCATGCATGTCCGTGACCCTGATTTAGGAGTTCCAAGCAGAGCTTTGCTTCTGCATTTTTGCTTTTACAACTGAGCTGAGCACTGACAGACAATTCCTCTCTTGGGTTATATTCTAAGAAGGTGTGTATATCCTGGATAAGAAAGGCCAGTGGGGAGGAGCTCTGTGGAATCTGGGGGCCCCGGGTTAGAAGCTCCAGATGCAGGCGGATAGATGGAAACATGAGCTTTTCTCATTTCTTCTGTTCTTCTCCTCAGAGGCTGTAGGACCTCAGGAATTTTCCTGACACCCAGCCAATATCACAGTATCCCAAGAGCCTGCATATGCTAAACCATTTAACACGTGCATAGTTCTTCAACAACCCCTTTAAGAGAGTGGGGGTGGGAGTGCAGTAGGCGTTCTTTTTAGATTTATGCTCTTGGGAATGTATTTCTGAGAACAGTGCTATCTTGGAGAAAGACTTGCTGATCTTGCCTTTCCATGATGGGCTGACTTTGAACCTCTGAGTATTTTCACAGCATCGAGAAGACAAAAAGGCAAGGAAGGTGATTCTGGACATAGAGACTAATCTGTCCTGCTTGGAAATTCCCCACATGACACACAGAAACAAAACCTAGTCAGGTTTTATAATCTGGTTCGAAACTTTGAAAACACTATTCAAAGACATTTGCGGACTTATTCATAATGTCACTGACTATGAGCAAATCAAGAGTTGTGTTGGGCAAGAAGTCTACTGCCTTAAACTGCCTTTCGTCCCTGAGAACCCAGCTCTTTGGGAACCCCACACTTCCAGCTCGTGGCCATGGAAAACTCTGGATGGGGATCCAAGCAGGATTTGTTTCAGATGCTTACTCTGAAACTCTGGCCCCACCTGGCTGCAGGAGCTGATGCTGCCCGTGAGATTCTGGAGTCTTCCGTCTTGAGGGGAGCGGGGAGAGAAAAAGAAAGAATAGGGAAGACATCA
Source organism: Zalophus californianus (assembly GCF_009762305.2). Taxonomy (NCBI): domain Eukaryota; kingdom Metazoa; phylum Chordata; class Mammalia; order Carnivora; family Otariidae; genus Zalophus; species Zalophus californianus. Next base: position 94,978,260 of record NC_045602.1, read on the forward strand.
CCTCTCCCTCTTCTCAGGGAGACCAGGTCTAACAGTGCCAGTTGCACTCGGCCGATCTGATAAAATAAAATACCCACTGCCTGTGCCAAGGGCTTCCTTCTTTTTGACTTCCTGTGTGCTCAGATGCTCCGCATCCATGCAGACCATTCTGGGAGAAATCTTGACTTAATCTGACTTTGTTTTCTTAAGGGCAGCAAAACTTGGGCCAAACCCACATGTATTATTTATTTACTTATTTATTTTTTAATTCAAAGAAAACAGAGAAGTGAAACAACAAGGTCAGAGAGTGGTTGAAAATATCCCTTTCCCCCGGATGATCTGACAAAGGGGGGACCTCAGGCGCCCCGAGCCGTGTGAGCTGTGGGAGCTAGCACTGCCTCCCCGGAGGGTAGGGTGACATTCGGGACCCAAGCTGCCACTGCCAGCCACGTACCTGAAAGTCGTCCACCGAGGGGATGGTCCGGTTGGTGGTTCTCCGTTTGTGCCACTGCCTCAGGGTGTCCCTGGTCTCTGAGCTGAGCAGCCGAGCGGCTTGTTCTTCTTGGAAATTCTTTATCAGAGAAAGTGCCCCGTAGGCGCTTGTCAAGTAATAACCTCCTGGGAAGGGCAGAAAGAATGAGTTGTCCGGGGATTTAAACTCTGGTGATAACAGATGGGGGCAACAGAATCAGAGGCCATGCTTCCTATTGTCTCCATATGCACTTGCTTGTGGGACCAGAAGCTCGCGCCCTTCCCACCTTCTGCTGTCCTTCCCTCCCTCCATCCATCCATCCATCCTGTGGATGTACTGGAGGACCCCCGGCCTGTGTCGGCGCTAGGGGGCGCCGTCGGGCCAGGCTAACAGCACCCGTTTTCACTGCCGGAATTTCCATTCTCATGGGTGAGACATACAAAATCTCTAGATTATTTCAGTCAATTGTGAAAGTGCTTTATCGGGAAAGGTCAGGGCACTGAGGCCTGAAGGAGGCGGGGAGACACATGAGGGTAGTGGAGTCGAGCACTCCAGGCTTAGAATCATTTACTTCTTGAGCAGGAGTCCCCACATCTCTTGGCAATACTTACTTTTGTGCTTTTCTTTTAGGAATTAGTATTTCCTAAATTTTAAGTAAACTAAACATTTTGAGAGAACTGCACAGTGTACGAGTGTGCTCGCAATAACATGGGTTCTTCAAACTTCTTCCTTCCTGATTCCCTTTTTACCCTTACTTGGGGGCTAATGTAACACGACATTTAGGAAAAACTAATTCACAAGTGAAGGCAAGTGGGTGCACTTAACGAATGATTTATTGTGTTTAGTGAGTGTTACAAGCCTCGCAACACCTTGAGATGCATATAAGTGGGTTCACAGCTTGGTCCTCAACTATAATTAGATGCCTTTGGTGAACTGGTGAGCTCCACGCTAGTGGACCACTAGGGGACGCCCTGAATGTTTATTAAAAATTCCCTAATTGGGCTCCCCATATTTTAACTTGAGAGACACTTTTGTCAAAATATCTACTGAATTTCTATTGTGAGCCCAAGCCAGGTATAGAGCAGGAGGCAGGTTTTAAGAAACGGAATCTGAGTCCCTGCTTTACAGAAGTTTATGGATTTATTAAAGCAAACAGGTATAGTGGGTTTATTCATGCAGGATTCCAAGTTAGTTGTGATTAAATGAGTTTTGTTCATGGTCAAAGCGTTTAGCTACTAATGCAAGACTCTGAAGGACTCTCTCTCTTGTCAACAAGTGATGACAGTGTTTGAGGTGGCAACTGGTCTACCACCCGAGAAATGAACACAGCCCCCACAAACTGCATCGGACATGTAACTTAGAAAGGAACACACCTTTGTGATTTTCACGTCACTGACGGAGATATGGGGGGTTATGTCTTAGTGTAGCATCACCTAGCCCACTCTGGGCAATACAGGTCCCATGCACACAACAGGATACTTGTTTCGAGTTCCCTGAACAGCTTAAAGTCCCCACCACCTGAGTGCAAGTTCCCTATGGAACCTCCCACACGTTAGTATAGAGTTCTGAGTAGCTGATTTTTTTAATATTTGCCCTGTTAACAAATCAGCACATGGCTGAGTGTGAAACTCGGTGGTACAGAATTTAAATGCTACACAGAGGATTTCAAGAGCGATCAGCAGGGACTTAAACGTTCACATAAGGCTGTGTAGAGGTGTCAGTTTTGGAGGTAGGGCTTGGAGGGACCATTACAGTCAAGTTTGGGAGGGAGGGTGTTCCCTTTGGATGTCAAATTTTAGACTCCATAGCTCTGATCTGTCCAGGGCACTAAGGAGAAAACTCAAAATTCTGGGAGCCCAATGTTGACCACACTTTGAAACATGTGGATGCAATTAGAGGAAGGGTTACATGTCAGCAAAACTATAACCCTGACACAAGAGCAGTGCACTTAAGAGGGATTCTGTGACGCCTTTTCCGTAAATGAAACTACCTGCTTAAACAGCAGAAAAGAGACGTGGGCTGCTGCCCCAAAAACCAAAGAGGGCTTTGGGCAGGCCGCAGAGGGCTGGGTTGGTAATGCATGTCTTCCCCCGGGGTCTGCAGAGCTTCAGGTCCCTGACGTGCAGGCCGGGTCTGTAACTGCAGCCAACCCGACTGGGCTGGCCTGTTTTCCCAAGGAAAGAAGCCAGGAAGCCCGAGACGGTAAGTGGAGGCGGGTTCTAGTTTAAGTGCAAGCTCACTGGCGGCTCCAAACATTCACTCTCTGGGTCCTCGTCTTTCTTTTTTATGTGATTCCTGGAGGTGAGGACAGCCACCTGCCCATCTGTCACCAACACGGTGCCCAGGGCAGTGCCTTGCTCTGGGGAAACGCTGGGACGGGTGGCAGGAAGGGGCTGTCTCAGTCCTCGGGCCACAAGATGTAAGCATATGTTTGTCCTAAGTATACATTGTCAGCAACAGAATGGTAATTTTCTGAGTGAAACTGACATGCCCCTTCCCCAAAGTCCCAAGAGTTTGACATACTCATTCCTAGAATTAAGCATGATTAGAGCTCCCAACAACTAAGACAACGCCCAGACGCATATGAAATTGTAATAATAATGCAGTAGAAGAAAGGAAAGCAGGGCATGGAGACTAAGGTATGCGTCTATTGGTCCTTGGACAAAACCACACGTTTTCCCTTCTCCTGTTAAATCCCGGAACAGGTGAGGAAAGCTCCAGGCAGGATCTTGGGGGTTCATCATGGAATGTCTGGTTCCAGGGTGATGAATATTAGTGAGGGGAGGGGTAAACGGGGGAAAGGCTAAGGGGATCAAAGAAGTTCATTTATATCTCTCTGGGGTGGGGGGATAGGATGAAAATATATTCATCACTAATCCTGAGTAAGCACTATCCCTCAAGGAGTGGGAAGGGTATACTTTGTACCTTGGGGGCTCTAGGGAGGACAGACCCTCCGAAAAAAAGGCCAAGCACTGAGGACTTAGGGGGTTAAGAGATACATTCTGGGGGTGACAATGCACTTCAGTTTCCCTCCAGGGAAGGAAAATCCCGGTATGACACATACCCTGCAGAATCCAATCAGCACATGGACCTTTTTACTTAAGGCCAGACTAAAACTCAGCAGAGAAAAGAAAAACCAAAAAACAAAAACAGTTCTATGCAACAATTCACCACTCAGGGGCCATCTGGGCTCATGAAAATGGATTAACAGGATTCACAATGCAAAGACCCTGATTCGTTCTCCTTTAAAAAGACAAGCTCACATAAGAGCCCCAGTTATTTCTGCTTTTCAAGGCTGTGCACCACAATGACAAACATCCCATTTATTTCCAGGATAAAATACCTAACCAATGTGCAAGGAGAAGGAACTTCTGCTAAGACATGTTGGGGTCAGGCAGGTACAAGAAGGAGACTGAACTGACAAGGTAAGTTGAAAGCAACTTTACTCCGCTGCATTTGTATTTTAGCAGTGAGCAGATATAATTATTTAAATAGAAAAGAAAATCAATGCTGTTTTCATCTTGAGAACAAAATTTTTTAAACAGATGAAAACAAAAGGCCAGCCTTCATCCGTCTCACTGATAGAACAACAGGATATTCTTCTGGTAGTGAACATATTCTCTCATAAAGGTTTATACCTTCCTTCTTCCTTAAGGAAACCATTTCTTTTTAGAAATGGCATTTTTTTTCTATTGAGTAATTTTTTTATCACAATTAACCAATCTCGATGAAGTATATTTATGGCTGGGTTCTGTTTTTTAGTTTTTTTGACTTTCCCATATTTTCTACAATGAATATGAATTACTTTTATAATTAGAAAAGAGTCAGCACATTCTTTTAAATCAAAAAAGAAATTAAAACCATAGTTAACCATTACAATGTCAAAAAAGCACCCCCATGACTGCTGAATGGGCATGGGGTTTTATCTTGGGGTGATGAAAATCTATTATTTTGGGGGGGCAAAAGAGAGGTGGTGGGCTGCACAAAACTGTGAAGGTACCAAATGTCACTGAATAGTTCACTTTAAAATAGCTAATCTGCTGCTATGTGAATTTCACTTCAAGAAAAAAAAATGAAAACAAAATAAAGGCACCCCAGTTCCTTCCATGGCTTCAAGCGATTGTTACCTTCTCCGTGTAACAGCGATGGGTCTAAGAGCTCCATCATATACTCAATTTCAGTGTCGAGTTCCAACATGTCACACTGAGCTATGACGTAGGTCAGGACTGGTAAAAAATCGTCGGCTCCGTACATCCTCCCTGGGATCGGAAGAAAGGGGAAGATGGGAATATTTTTACCAACATTTCTTTCTTTCATAGCCTACGCATACTGCTTTTATTAGATAGCTAGGAGTCATCTGGGGAAATGTGCTATTCATAAACAGGGGTGGGTGTTTCTGGAATCCTATGCAGCCTGTGACCCTCCTGGCTGCTCATGTCAGAGACCAGCCCTAACATACAATTTCAGAATGAAATGTCTGCGAGTCAATGGACACATGAAAGATTTTCTCCATGCTTTCATGATACGCCTCAAGTTATGCAACAGAACAGAGTACTTGCAAATAGTTTAACTTTCAGCAAGTAGTATTATAAAACATTTACTAAGTATCTACTTACTATGTTAATCCTTTGTGAATTCTACTGTGTTGCTCACTGCTTTCTGTGGAAATTAATCATCAACATAATGACAGGACCAAACTCTGACCAGGAAAAAACTGCGCTCTGTTCAATGTGAGCACACAGTTAATTTATTTAAATGTGCAAATTCAGTATATGTCAAATAGATACATTCAATTAATATATGGCAAAAAATTTTTTTAGTCCTTATTGCTACTTTTCATTATATAAGTGAGTCTCAACTCGGGGTGACTGTGCCCCCCCACAGGGGAATCTGGCATTGTCTGGAGACATTTTTTTTTGGTCATGATTAGAGGGTGGGGTGCAAATGACATTCAGAATGCCGATAAACTCCAAACAGGAAGCAGCCCCCACAATAAAGAATTATCCATTTTAAATGTCATTAGTGCTAAGGCTGAGAAATTGTGCATCAGAAGAGCATAATCCTGCACCAACACCATTTTAGAACTTATACAAATGCTTGTGTGAACTGCAGAAAATACCCTTCCTGTACGAGAAATATATTTGCAAATTTCAGAGGTGATGTTCATATGCTATCACGACTGGCTCAAGAGCTCACATTTTAATGTCTTTGCCCAACAATATGCAAAGTGCACACACATTCCCATCTACCCAAGTGGTGGTTAATACAGCCTGTGTTTTTTCTCTGTTGCTTTTCCATGAAGCAATTTTACTTAGAGGAAAAGTCAATCACAGGCTCACTGAAACCCCAGTACTATGCAGGGTCCAATCACTAGCCATGAATCATGGTGACTCCTGGGTCTATAAGAAGCAGAACTGAGGAAATCCGAGGACTTACTTTTGAACCATGTAATTCTTTTGTGAATTCAATGACATTGCTTCAGCAGATAAGGGAGAACCAATGAAATGGTTGTACTGAAGTCATTATCATTATTAAGTGCTCCGTGTTTGACCCATGCTGGACGTAGATCATTGACACAAAACCTCACTGGCCAAAATGTAGTAATGATAATTGCTAATATTTCCATCGTGCTTGGGGCTATGCCTGCATTGCCTCATCTAATCCCCGCTTTATGAAGGACAGGATCAGATTCAATGACAGGCATAGAAACTTCAGTTTAGAAGTAGATTAAGGGAGCCAAAGCCCCATAGTTAATGAACTCATTCACAGAGTTAGGATTTGACTTCAGTCTCCAGAGACTGAAGCCGCATCCACTGCTCTGAACTAAATCTTTAACAAATTGGCATCATACAAGAATCTTGTTGCCTCAACCGCTACCTCTTCTTGGTAATACCCATCTGTTGCAAGTGACCAATTTGCCAGACACCAGCGTGTCACTTGTATTTTTTGTGAGCTGCTTGGTGAAATCAAGAGATCAAAACAAAGAGGAACTGGGAATCGGAGAGCCTGACGTGTCCCCGGCCACATCCCTGGCCCTGGTGGGAAGTGCCAGAAGCCTGGGCAACTCACCTGAGTTGTTCTCCATGACAGTGTAAATAAGTTTGCAGACCCTCAGCAGCAGCATGACTTTCTTCTCCGGTGAATACATCTTCTGCATGGTCATGAATTTGACTTTGATTTTCTCCACGTCCACAATATCAGGAGTTGGGGCGAAGACCCCCAGCTCCTGGGGGTTCCTCTGCCGCACAAGCTGCAGGTTCTCCTTGAGTTGCTTCCACGAACCGTCAGCCATGTGGAAGTCCCTCAGCATGGCCTCCACGTGCCCCTTGAGGGGCTTTAAGATGCACTTGTGCATGGCTTTTTCCAGCACCACATCTGCGAAAGAAAGTGCAGCTACTGTGACCATTGTCTGAAGAAAGAAGAAATGCAAGGTCTGCTTTCTCAGGATGGACATGTGCAACTCTGCATTGGCTATGGGGCAGACAGGTTATCACTTCACACCCGCCCAACCAACAAAACTGAGCAGTGCCACCGCTCCTCACACTCCAGCACGTTTTCTGAAAAGCCGGGGAAAGTGAATCTTCCCTAATAAATTCCTATGTTTTTTGTTTTGTTTTGTTTTTTGCAGAGAGTCAATACAATGAAATAGATTTTGTTTTAACTATTTTTATGCCCCCTCCCCCATGAGCACAGGTGAATATTCTAGAAGACATTCTTTTGACCCACTGATCATCTGGTTGACAGGTAAATAAATATATTTTTTCAAAGGAGAGAAGATTTAAGATTTCTTCAAATATTTTGAGAGAAAATAAGTTCACCTAAATACACACATTACCTTAGATGAATTCTGGACCCCAAATTTTTTATTTCATTTGCTATAAAGAGTGTTAGTGGGACACTGGATGAAATCTGAATAAAGTCTGCAGGTCAGGTACTAGTGTGAACACTCAATCTGTGGTAATTTTACTGTAGTTTTGTAACAAGATATCTGTTTTTAGGAAATACACACTGAGCATTTAGGGGTAAAGGGACACAATGTCTGCAACTAGTTCTGAAATGGTTCAGAAAAAAGAAGGGTGTATGTGTGTGCGTGTAAATGTTGTGTGTGTGTGCGTGCATGTGCAAAGAGAAAGGAGGAGAATGAAAATGACAAAGAGCTAACGTTCAGGGAATCAGGATAAAGGGTAGACATGATTGCAACTTTTCTGTATGTCTGAAATGATTTCAAAATAAAAATTTTTTAAATTTTGAAATGTGTTTCTGGCTAGAGTTTGGAAATACCTTTAGGTGTGGAAGGCATTATTTTTCCCTCTTTCTTTGAATGGTTGCTCAATGAAGTAGCTCTCTTGGCTGACAGTAAAGTGACCATAAATCTGGAGATTCAGACTGATGATGATTTATATAATCCTAATCTCTCTGCTTTTTCAACATCAGCTTTCCAATCTCAAATGTTTGCCCGTTCTCATCAAAGCTACCTGGGTAGCCAGACCTCATCTATGAGACTTTAATGTGATTCTCTTTTGGAAGCCCATGGATCTGTTTCCTTATAAAACTGGAAATAGTTATCTCTCTGGATTTGGGAATTCCTGACATTGATTCAGATCACAATGCATCCAAATTACCACCTATTATTAGAAGGTCAGGAACAAAGAGAAATCTAAGCCGGATGCACAAACATGGGAAAAACAATTTTCCCATAACCGAAAGTTAAAACTCATGCCAAAGTTAATGCTGACCCCACAATGATCTGCTTCTCCAGCCCAAGTTTTATTTATTTTTTCCTCTGCCTCTATGTCCAGGAGATCTGTGCTTAAATTTAGAGCTTTATACCGCGATAGAAGTCAAGGTTGAAGCAAAAGAGGTTAGAAAGTAAGAAGAAAAACAGAATAAACATTTTCACTTGACATCTGGCACTGAAACAAACTACTTGATCTATACTGGTTCTGTTGTGTTAATAAACCCTATGACGTTATAGCATCTTTGACTTTACCCTAAATGATCATTACATTGAAAGGCCAATGATAGCAATTGATACTGAGCTTTCAGTTGGGCTAGGCTATAAGTGCTTTACTTATTAGCTCATCTAATTCTTACAACAACTCTTACTTTTGCAAAATACTAATATTATTTTACAAATGAGGGGGCAGAGATTTGGAGACATCTAATGGCTTGCTTGAGGCTGCACAACTATTTTAAACAATCACATTGCTTTCCAAAGTAAATGATCTCTTAATTCTCAAGGTCAAGGTGCTTTAAAAACATTTGCCTGTTTATTCCTCTCTATCTAAAGGTCACACAAGCCCCATTCATGGTTATAAGTGACCACTACCCTGTTAGAATGAGGTCACCAAGGGGGGGCAAAAGTACATGAACATGGATAGCGGCGTGATTCATAATCACCCCAAACTGGAAGCCATCCAAAGGCCTACTATCCCAGTGGAATGGAGAGAAGGATATATTCGTAGAATGGAATTCAGAAAATGGAATTCAGACAATGGAAGATTCATTCCCTGGAAAAGAGCACACTGCTGCTTCTGATGCAACTGGATGAATCTCAGAGATACAATGCTGTGTGAAAAAAGCCAGACATAAAAGAGTATCTCCTTTAGCATTTCATTTATATAATAAAATTCAAAAGCAGGCACAACTGAATCTATGATGACAGAAGTCAGGATGGCAGTCACCCCTAGGAATACATGAGGCTGTGGGAGGATCTTTCTGGGGAGATGGAGAGGTTCTATGTCTGGATCTGGGTGGAGGCTACCTGTGTGTGCTCATATGTGAAATCTGTCAAGCTGAGCAGTTAAGATTTGAACGTTTTAGGAATCAAACCAACAGAGAACAACTGGAGACCAGCTTGAGATTTTTACCTTGAATCCCAAGGGCAACTTTTAACCTCAGGGTGAGCCTGGTCATCTCTGAGCCAGAGTGTTGACATGAATCATCTATCTATACAAGGTTCTGTGCTGTTCCCCGGGGACAAGGGCACAAAGCCCATTACCAGTGAGCCAGAGACCCTCGTGCAACTCATCTTTGCCACCAGGGAAGGACACTGGTCTTTGTGCCATAGACTCCCACTCTCAGGAATGATGCTGTGGAAATCTTTTGTTAGGATGGTTAAAACCTGAGATCCATTGCCAAGTGCCCATTCTCTTAAAATCAAAAACGAAAAAAAAAAGACCAGTGTTAATTTTTTTTAAAGGTTTTATTTATTGGGCGCCTGGGTGGCTCAGTTGGTTAAGCAACTGCCTTCAGCTCAGGTCATGATCCTGGAGTCCCGGGATCGAGTCCCGCATCGGGCTCCCTGCTCAGCGGGGAGTTTATTTGAGAGAGAGAGAATGAGAGGTAGAGAGCATGAGAGGGAAGAGGGTCAGAGGGAGAAGCAGACTCCCTGCTGATCAGGGAGCCCGACGCGGGACTCGATCCCGGGACTCCAGGATCATGACCTGAGCCGAAGGCAGTCGCTTAACCAACTGAGCCACCCAGGCGCCCCTTAAGTATACTTTTTAAAGATCATAATTTAGAAATAAGGCTGGTCTCTTTGCATTCTTTTCTAGGACTTTACTCCTAAACCCTGCCCTCCTAAAATCCTTAATAGGTACAAAGAATAGAAAAAATAAAGTTCAAATAACAGGGATTTGGAACCCACCTGGTTCTCTCCAATAGGAAAAACAGATTCTACTCAAAAAGCAAGAGGGAAAAATGATTTGGGGAAACAAAAGGAACAGAAAATCTTTCAGAATGTGGACTAGCCCAGGAAAGAAAAAAAAAAAAAAAGAAAAGAACAGATCAGTCACATTTCTTGTAAGTTACTACTACCTGTTGTTTTCTACTATCTGCAGTTGCTTAAAATCCAAGAAAACAAAATCTTTTGAACTGTGAGAACAATGGTACTATTCTAGACACCTTATATACACCGACTCTTCAAATACTCAAAGAAACCCCATGGGGGGAGGACTATTCTGTTTCATTTTCTAGATGAGGGAACAAACCCGGGGAGATCAATACCACACAGCTCGCAAGAAGGCAAGCCAGGATTCGAACCCAAGAAATCTGGTCCTGTCAATTGCATTTATCCACAAACAAACAAACATACAAAGGACAAGAAAATACTAGAGAACTGTTTGAAATACAGTGTTTTGAATTTTCGAAACCAAACGTTAGCTGAATGACCAAAATAAAATGAAGCGAATTTTCCGAAAATATTTAGATAAATCCTATCAATTGTTCCCAAGGCTCATGCGAGAGGGGGAAATGGTAAAGAGCATGGTAGAGGCTTAGATGCTCCTTGGCTTAATGAGCCCCAATATAATAATGTATAGGAAGTGTACGATGTGTTGGCCTCTGGTGCTGTGGTCACTCCTTATCAGGAATGGAAGACAGAAGCCCTGTCTCTGTTGCTTCACTCTGACCGACAGCACAGATACCAAAGAAGGTCGGAGTTCAGACAGGGAAGCATCACAAGACTGGCTCATGCATCAGCTTGAGTACTTTCTGCTTATCCACTGCTGCCTAGGGGGAAGTGAGAGCCCGGGAGGTTAAGGTGAAGTCCAGGCGCGTGTCTTTGAAAGAACACTAGGAACAGGAGGCCTGGCAGCCAGCCCGGCTCTATCTTTCTAAGCAGCTTTGGCCAAGTCAGTTCACCTCTCTGTCATTGCCTTGAACTTCTGACCTGCCATCTCATTGCCCACAGAAAGTGAGAAGGAACTAGCACCCTGAATGATGGCCCAAACAAAACAAAATAATAAATGGCATTCTCTGGGAGATTCTAACAGTACGAAAAATCTAAGCGACATAATGTCCAAAATGTACAGGCGGCAACCTAAAGTTAGTTGACAAAGATAAAAGATGAGGTCACATGGCCTCTCGGTTTATTTGAGTTCTGGCATTCTGGTTATTATTATTTTTTTTTTTTAAAGGAAAGTGACAGAAATCGAAGCTACTGTTCGAAATTTCAAATGGTGAAGTTACACTTGTATAATCGCTACAATGTATTGAGCTTCCTCTGAACAGTTCTTGTTCCAAGGGGGGTCATCCGAGGGGGTTCTACGTATGACCCCCCTGTATGTTAACCCTCATGTCAGCGGTGGGAGGTGGACCCCAGGGCCATCCTCATTGTGCAGGTGCACAAGCAGCTTAGAAGTCAAATGATGCTCCCAGGGTGGTAGACTGGCCGCAAGCCTGTCACTGGGGCCAACAAGTCAAGACAGCATGATGGGCTCTGTACAAGAACAGTGAAACGAGCTGGGTATTTTCTTTTATGCACTAACCTATCTTCCTTTGACTGCTTAATTGGATTAAGGATTAGAACTGACATTGACTGGGTGTCGGTGTGTTGCAAGTACTGTTACGCACTTTACACAGATTTAGGATTTAAATCACTCTTCAGCTGAAATGAGTACATAATCCCTATTTGTTTTAGCTTGGGTTCTCCCAGAAGCCAACCTTGAGACAGGGACTCAAGTGTGAGTAGTTCATTTGGGAGGTGAGCCTGGGAAGCACCGGAAGCAGATGAGGGGAGTGGGATGGGAAAGAAGGCAGCCAACGTTGCGTGCTCTATTAAGCCAGTTATTACTGGGGGCAGCTGGAGCTCAACCAGCTCAACCCCGTGGGAAGTCCAAGACACAGTGTAGAGCATGACTCAGAGGGGAGGCAGCTGAGGTATTTATACACCTGTTCCCTTTCAGGCTCCGGGAGAGTGGAGAGGGCATTCATCTCTCAGCCATTCCATCTGCCCTGGACAAGAGCTCTGGGGGCATGAGAAAGTGTCAGGTAACATGTCTTAGGCACTGCCAGTTGGAAATCAAACAAGTAAGTGAGTATCCAGGGCGGGGCAGGCACAATGTGTCTAGTTCACGTTATGTATGAAGAAACAGAGGCACAGATATGTTAAGACACATGACCAAGCACACACAGATCATCGGCAGCAGAGCTAGGACTCCAAACCCAACAGTCCTGCCTGAGCATGTACTCTGAACCACCAGACACTCCTGCCTTACAGCTGAGTAATTTATCCATCCTGTCTTAGCAGAGCTGGGATGGGACACCCAGGCAGCCACAACAGAACTTTGCTACTCCTCTGTACCAACCTCTCCTAAAAAGCAGACCACCTGGTGTTCAAGCGGCTCTTGGGTTACATGTGAAGTCCACATGAGCCGTTTTCTACTTTGTGACCTTGAGGGGAGAAGATGACCTTTCCAGGCCTCAGCTTCCTCATCTATAAAATGGGATCACTCACAGCTTCCCAGTGGGATTGCTGAGAGGATCGGGTGAGATCCCACAGGGTGAGCACTTCCTATGCACCTGTCGCCTGGTCAACAGGCAAGAATCACTGGCCCCCTCTGTTCCTTTTGAGTGTGGGGTGCATACCTTGGGATAGGGACTCCAGGTTTAATGATTCAGGCCTGTTTGGTTTTGTTTTCTTCTGTGTTAACTGTGGTTTACTTGGTTGGAAGCGGGAACTGAAAGTGCTTTGATAAATTAATTGAAAATTAAGCCTGGCTTCCTGTGTATCTTTCTCCCTCGTGCCCTCTTACTCCTCCTCAGCCCCTCCCACCCACAGGTACAAAGGCAGCAGATCTGCAGTCTGGCCCTCTGGGTTTTCCCGCCCGGAACTTGCCAGTGTTTTGTCACAGCCTCATTCTGTCCCCGCCTAATAGCTCAGACTCCCAGACGAGCTGAGCGCCTTAGGCAGTGGTGTGTCTTTCCACCTGAGAGGTGGAGAGCCCCCAGCCCCACTTGGGACGAGAGATGAAGGGTTGCTTTGGTTCATCGCTGACGGCTTTTGGTCTACTAATTGGGAAGGCCGGGGTCACACTGCTGTTCCTACTCTGTGTCTGTCTACTCCATACCCTGGCCTCCTGGCCTGCAGATGTTTATGGCCAGTGTCTGATTTGATTGGTTGGTACCTGGGCTACAGAGATTGTTAAAGAGTTCGACTCTTACCCTGCCTGGAGTGATTTTCTAAAATGCTTTCAACCACCCTAAAGACTCAGCTTCTGGGGGTACACCCCTGCTTTGCCCTCCCTTCTTTGCTCCCTATCCTCGTGAAGAAGCAACCCATGTTCTCACTGAAGGCAACAGCACTGCGACCCCTCTGTGCCTCTGCACCTTTCCATATGCTGTTCCCTGTGGCTGGTGGGCTCCTTGCTTTTCCCAACATGGATTCCCATGCAGCCTTGTCTGTCCGCCTCCTCCCTACTCCCTGGGCCCCTGGTGTTCTCTGTGACCTCTGCCATGGCATAGAGCAAACTAGACCTCTCTCCTCTGAACACAGACCTGGGGGTGCTCACATGAGCCAGCTGCAGTCCCTAGCTAGAGGCCCACAGGTAGCATGGGCTCCAGAAGTGACTTCTGAATTGAACTGAAAACGCTTCCTTTGGGTGGCTTCATGAAAATTATGTTTCCTCTCCTTACCCCCGGGAAGCGTGACTCTGGCAATGAAGCCATCCCCCGAGTGTGGGGCAGTCACCCAATCCCTGCAGTCTCCTGTCACCCCGCAGGGATGTCCTGTAACCTGGTTTGCTTTACATTTTGTGAGCAATGCATGCTTCAGCCCATAAATAACACAGGGCGCTTTATCATTTAAAGGAAGACCCCACCAAAATAAAGATGGCAAGCACTGCATGGTGATTCACTCGTATTTTTGTTCATTTTGGTGGGCTTCGAGGAAAGGCATTATGGAAAGTATAGGTTATATTCACATCATAGTTTATGTATAAAATCCATCAGACTGGTTTCAGGACCTTCTAGTAAAAGGCCAGTAAAAACCAAAGCAGTGGAGGGGGCACCTGGGTGGCTCAATTGGCTAAGCATCCAACTCTTGGTTTGGGCTCAGGTCATGATGTCAGGGTCCTGGGATCAAGCCCAACGTCAGGCTCCGTGTACAGTGGAGATTGTGCTGGAGATTCCTTCTCCCTTTCCGTCTCCCTTTACCCCTGCTCTCTCTCTCTCTCTCAAATAAATAAATAAATATTAAAAACAAAACAAAGCAGCGGAGAAGAGCCCAACCTTCCTTACAGAAAAATTCAAAATAATTTATGTAGCTACTCTGGTCTTGGAGGCAGAACTGAATTCTAGCCTCATCCCTTGGCTGTGGGCAGTGCTTAGTGTCCTGCTTCTGCAGAACAGAATATGGAGGGGGTGGAGGGAAGAGCGGGCATTTTACAGAGCAGAACTTGGTGAGTCAGGGTAACAACAACGATGATAAGTCTTGTGGAGAGCAGGCCCCCTCTGGTATGGTGACTTCGCCACCACAGTCTTCCCCCTCCTCATAAAATGGCCCAGAAAGGCAGTGTAGCCGCCCCACGTGGTGTGAAAAAGCCACTACATGATTTGGTTCAGTCCCATTTGCACCCAGGCTTGACCTCGCTAAGCTTTCCTTTCCTCAGCTCTAAAAATGAAGATAAGGGGACCCCTCCAAGGCATTAAGGGGATTTAAGGGGCTTCTATGCATAAAATTGCTCCATAAACCATCAAGAACCACACACCAGTGAGGGATTATGGGGGCTTTCACTTGCTTCTATTAAAAACACAGTATGCATTTAATACATACTCTTGGATTTGACAGAGGGGCGGGCTATGACTCCTGGTTTCTAAAAGAAGCCCCCGAGCCTGGCCAGTAAGTGAGGATCTCCAAAGTGGACATTGTCCGTCAGAGGTAAGGTCGGGGGTTTTCCTGCCCTGGCCTGTAGACAGACTGGGGGAGCAAGGCAAGCCTGTGGGTGGGTCCCCGGATGGTGAAGGCCCCATCTACAGGTAAGACAGCCAATCGGGGCCATTCTGTTGGTGGGAGTAGAGTAGCGGAAAACATGTCCAACTCTTAAAGATTCAAATGCCTCCATTTCAATCAACATAGCCTTTCAAGTGGCCCCTTGCTCATGCTCTCAATCGCTGTAAGATTCCTCTTTTGCCTGGTGAGGTTTCTTGCCCAGCAGGTGCTGATCTCTCTCTTGAGATGGAAGATTCTCAGGATGTAGTCAGAAAACACTCTAGCACAGACATCTCCATGAGCCTTATTTTGTGATGCCATCCCAGTTCCCACCTTGTTAGCAAAGGCTCTCTTTCTCTGAATTACTGAGCTACCCATTTCCTTGCACAGAATATCATGGAGTCGGGGACTTCTAACAGAGATCCTTAGCTCCAGGGTTGTGACCTTCTTTTAGTTGATATAATTAAACCAATTTTTGATGTCCCAGGCAAAAACTGTACAACAAATGATGCCCCATGGGAAAAAAAGAAGTGCTTCCTGCTGGGGTCTTCTATTTAAACTAATTTTCAAAACTAATGTAGGCATTCTTTTTATGTCTTGCAAGAGGTCAATCTTTCTCCTCTCTTTCCCCTTTGCTAACTGTACAAGGCCATTCGCTCCTTGCAGTTATTATGGTCACATGGTCTAGATCAGAAGTCAGATTCAAGGTTCTAATCTCATCTTGGCACCAATATGCCGCTCTGGTCACATCTCTCAGAATGATCCTTAATCTAAAAAAGAGCAGATAATTACTCAAGGGCTTGAACCAAACTGTGAAATAAAAATTAATAACAAGTCACACCAGATATTGAAGCTTGAGGAAGCAAAGTAGTTGTAATTGCTTAACTCCGGAGGGAGTCACTTCAAGCCCCCTTTCTTATTCATGCTATGCTCTCTGATGTCTAACCACTTTTCAGTACTGTTCTCTATTAAAAAAAAACAAAACTCACATGAATATGAACTGACTTTAAAGATACCTTTTCTTTTACATGATTAAAATGTTCTTCAGAGAAAGTACAAGTTTTAGTACATAGCAATTAAATCAAGCAGAACACTATTGTCTTGCTTTTTTTGCTATTGACTTTTAGGAATACAAACACTTGGCTTTTTAAAATGGTTGCTCACAGTCCGTGGTGGGCAGTTTGAATGAAATAGAAAATTTGGGATGACTAAAATTTTTGGAGTTGGAGAAATTTTGTTTTTCTTGAAACAAACCTTGAAAACAGAGGGATTTCCCAAGATTAACGTCAGATCAGAAATAAAAATTATTTTGCTTGAATAAAATCAAAACACTGACCACAAAAATGCAACAAGTTCTGCAGAGTGGAGATTTCATGATCAGAAATTTTGAACTAATCTCTCCCATTGGTTGCAAAAGACTGAAGCAAGAGTGGTATGATGGGCAAGCTCACCAAAGAGGAACACATCTATGATAGAATAATGAGCAATGTCACACCCTGTCTCTACTTTACAGGGTAGGACACACCAGTCATGAGTATACCTCACTGTCGATGAAGTTACTGATCCCCGGACTTTCGCGTAGCACTTGAAAGTGTGTACGGTTTTCGTTAAAGCATCTGTTTGTCCTTTCTTGTACCACTTTGTGGGGTACGGGGGAATGAGGGTGAGTGGAGAGCTCTCCAGAAGGGAAACAATATGTGGCCCTGGAAGGAACAGGGGGCTTGACTCACCCGGGAACTCAGCATGTCTTATCCCCATTGGCTTCCTTCTCCAACCAGGAGAGTGAAGCTGATGTCAATCAACTAATATTTATTTATTTTCAAGACCTTGAAATGTCAGAGCTTCCTGACAGTGCTTTAAAGGGTAGTCTAAACAGAATGTAAATTCTCCATACTAGGACACAACCATTTAGGGTGGTAGTTTTTTTTTTTTTTTTTATTTTCGAGACTGGCTATTTATCATTTTACACTCACCTAGAAAGTGCTGACCGAAAGGGCTGCGACAAGAGTATAAGGTGGCAGTGAGTGAGAGCTGCTTGGTGTTCTCATTGGCTTTTCTCTAGACAACTGAAGAACCACTCTCTGAAGAAGACAGACTAGCACCATTTCCAGATACTAAATGTAGACATGTATGCACTCATGCAGTCATTTTCCACATATGAATGACAGCTCTAATTCTACATGGGTTAAGCCAGTGAAATGCCCCCTCCATCTTCCTTGATTTCAGGATGGACATTCTGTAAATGCAGGCTTTAAATTTAAGTTCCCACCTCTTGGTTTGGAGCTATCACCTTCAGAAGTTGTGGGAAAGGAGGATAGGACTAGACTGGCATTCTTGAAAAAGCCTTAGGAGCATTAGTAGACACCTGTTCAGAACCAACTTAAGCCTTGGTATTCCGGAGATGGCGTTCAAAGTGAATCCATTCAGAGTGAATCCATTAAAAGTAAATTACTTCCTCCAAGGAAGTGAGATATGGTAAGACCATACAAACAACTGAGAAAAGATCTGGGTTGAATCCAAGCTCCCCTACTTATCAGCAGTGAAACCCTCTACAAGTCACTTTTCATATTTTGGCCTCTGTTCTTGAATTTGCAAAACATGAACTCTATCTACATAAATGTACCAACCTTGAGTTGGTTATGGGGCTCAAAGGAGTGACTGTATTAACCAGTCTATAGTAAACCAGTGAGCACTTCACTCATGAATATGTAAAACACAGACAATTAGACTAAGTTCAGTTTTTTGTTGGAGTGCTAACCGAGTGACTTACACATTGAAGGGGATCAGTTTTCTGATCATTAGGGTCACCTCTTTCTCTCCATTTGGGCAAGTGTTGAGTTTCTCAGGTTGACCTCTGCTCTGGTTCACCTTCCTCTTAATTTCAAAAGCCCAGCACATTCACTGTACTTTCAACACAGAACGATGCTTTCATGGGGGAGGCAACATGTGATGAGGTGCCTACTTTCATGCAAAAGTTTAAAAAAAAAACAAAACAAACAAGCCAATAAAAAAAGTGGGGCAATGCTTAGTTGGCCACACCCACACCTCCATACAGAATTGTAGTCTGAGCTGCCTCAACAAGGGGTGAGCCTCCTCTTCCAAATGCTGCACCTGCTAGTGACTAGCTGGTGTGGCCTGGGGACAAACGGCTCCACCTGGCAAAGCCCTGCTTCTCCACCCCACAGGGGATGGCCATGCCTGCTTCACAGGGGTGAGGCCAGGCCCCGCTGACATCACCTGGCCAGAACCCTGGCTCATATGAGAGGCTCCAGAGATGTCAAAGTCCCTTCTTGTCATGACCTTAGTATAAAGGGGGCACGTTCTACATACCTTAGATTTTAAATTAAAAGCCACATCCTTCCAGAGCAGCAAAGTGTATGTTTGTTTTTGGAGAAAATGAGCCCTTTGCACTCTTCAAAGAAGCTGGCAGAAGAGCCTCTCCTGGGGAACAGCACTCTGGTTGGTGCTTACAGTCTCAGCAGGGAAGGAAGGGAAGGCCCTTGTTCCCTCGGGAGCCTTGTCTCTTGTGGGCTGGTTGGCGCTGTGGCCACATAGCTCGGTGCTGACATCAGCTCCCGCCTGGCTCCCCACACTGGGCTCCCCCAGAGGAAGCTTCTTCCACCGGTTCAGTGTCCCTGTGAATATGGCATGTGAGCTGGTCTCCCCTGAGAGGCGGACTCTGGTGGGACGGGGCGCAGGATGGCCTGGGTAACTATTCCGCCTGCCCCTAGAAACCTTTCTCAGTTCCAAGCACACCACAAGGGAACATTCCTTCCCGTGGCTCTCCTCAGCAACACCCGGCTCTAACCCCGCCCCGTCAAACCTCGAGAAAACAAACAAGGCTTTGATTCCTTTGTGAGAAAAATCAAAGAGCTGCTGAAACTTACTTAAAGGAGAAAGAGACAGAGACAGAGAGGGAGAGAGAGAAAGAGAGGAAGGGAGGGAGGGGGAGAGAGAGAGAGAGAGAGAGACCACTCTACCACATACTGTTTACTACTTTCAACAAACAGACCCAATCAGAAAGAAGAAATCTGGGTTTAGCTTTAGGAACTGCCTGGAAATATTTGCTAGCTCTTTCAGCTGTGGCTGCACAGTGAATGAAGTCTCTGAAATTAGCCTTTTAGAGTCAACCTTCTGAAATTAAAAAAAAAATCCTTGCAACACTCTTTGCCCTGGAAAAAAGGATGCCTTGCCAAATTCAAATTTTCCTTGGCCAAAGTAACTATTAACAATTCAGCCCTTCGATGAGGTTATAAAGAAAATATTTCCTCTTGACTTTGGAGAAAACACCTTTCACGTGACCTCCAAATATGTTACTTATTTGAAAGATACACAAAATAAACTTGTCTTGTCTTTTTTTCCTTTTTTTTCCCCTTAATCCAAAACCCTGTTGTTTAAGGAATTCTGCGGCTTCAGAAGCCAGCAGGGTGTTTACCCTTTTGGTAGAAGGGTGACAGGATGGTGGTCCCAGGGGGCTTCCAGATGTGGGTCTGTTGTGGTTACTGAGCTGTCACTTGTCACACATTTGTGGTCACTATGGAAACCCATCCAGCGGCACACCCCTGATGGCTGCTCTCTTATGAACGCACACGATCCCTCAGTGGAAAGTGTCCTTCCCAACGAAGCAGAGGAAAACACCCTCCCAGAAGACAACACAAATACCTTTCTACTCAGGCTCTGGCTGCAGAGCCACTTTGAGGAAACACACCACGGCTGTGTCACACACACAGCCCAAAATCAGGGGGGCCACCCGACCCTCAGAAGGCAAACTCTACCCCTGAGCAGAACCATTCTGGGGTTCCCATCCGTAGCTCCCCGAAACACTTGCAGCAAGCCTGGCTTACAGCCAGCGAGTCACATCTAAGGTGAGCGCTGCTTTCAGAAGCTACCATGCCCTGCCAATGGGTGGAGGGCATAGAGTGTGCTGTTGTTTTGAACTCGAGAAAACTTCAGCCAAGAGAACTGCCACGGGATGCACTGTGCTACGAGGTGACGGGACTCTCTGTTTAAAAAAAAAAAAAAAAAAAGCCACGCGAGGACTTACCGATTTGGTCTTCGGGGATCAGCGACTCGATGGGGGGGTCCAGCTCTGAGCTCTGAGCCAAATAGTTCTTCACCTGGGTCATGAACTGCCGGATGGTCTGCAGCATGTCGGTGCT
Source organism: Zalophus californianus (assembly GCF_009762305.2). Classification (NCBI taxonomy): domain Eukaryota; kingdom Metazoa; phylum Chordata; class Mammalia; order Carnivora; family Otariidae; genus Zalophus; species Zalophus californianus. Next base: position 94,998,580 of record NC_045602.1, read on the forward strand.
GGACACGTGGCACTCCTTGTTCTCCTGCAAAAAGCTCACGTAGTCCTGCACCAGGCAGCCGAAATAGGTGCACTTGTCCCGGGACAGCTCCGCGATCCGCCTGACCATCCGCTTCTCGGGGGTCAGGAAGGAGCTGAACACCCCGCTCATCTTGCGCAGCTGGGACTTGACCAGCTTGGGTAGCACGAAGGAGCTGTTCCTCTTCTTTTTGGACTTGATGGGGGGGGCCATGGTCTCCTGGTCGCTCTCTTCCTCGCAGTCCTCCAGGCTGCTGTTGGTGTCCGCCTCGTAGCCAAACAGGGGCATGCTGCGGTCGAACTCCAGCGAGTCGGAGGAGGAAGTGGAAATGCTCATGTCGCTCAGCCTCTGTCTGCCTCCACGCCACGGGGCCCGGGGTTCGGGGCCGGCAGCCCTTGTGCAATCCCCCGGGGCCTCGGCAGGCGGGGCCCCACCTGGCCTGCCAGCTGTGCCCGGCCCCGGCGCCTCCGGCTGCAGCTCCCGGCCGGGATACGGCCGGCCGCCGGGCAACGTCTTTGCGCTGCCTTCCGCTTCGAGAAAAGAAGCCTGCTTCTTCAGCCGGGGTGGAGGGATGGGGGTTGGTTTCGTTCCAAGCTGAGCTACGTTCCCATGTTTGTTATGGTTGACTGTTTCTGGCATGCTCGCCTGGGTTTCAGTCCTGGACAGCTGCGGGCTTGTGTGGACACTATTAATAGCGGGTGGCGGGGGCCTGGGTGGGGGGGACCGAGGCCTCTCGGTGCCATTCGCGTTGGGAGTCCTTGTGCAGGGCCGTTTCAGGCCTCCACCGAGGTCCTGGCTGTGCACTTTCAAGAAAAGAGGATTAATAAAACACAGGGCTCCATTGGTCTGGCTGCACTCCAGCTCCGAAGGCGTCCTGGTTTTTATAGAATGCACTCCATTTATAAGGCAGAGCTGACGAGAGGCAGGACAAACACCGTCTGAGGAGAGAGGCCTATGGGGAGGTGGAGGGTTTGGGGGTTTGTTGTCAGCTGGAGAGCTCCAAAAATCTGAAAGTCATTATCAGTGAACACAAGAATGTAAATACAGTACTCTCGGGCCATTCCTTCACAAATTAAAAAAAAGCACACTTGCATGACAACACACGTCTTTGAAGGGGGAGGCGCCACACTTGGATGTTTTGTTTTTTTTTTCCTCTTTTCTTTTTTGCTTTAACTGCATTCCCTTACTGGAAAGGGTAGAAGTGCTGCCAGGCCCAGCTGTGGGCTCACAGAAAGGCTCCAGGGGCTTTTCACCTTCAAAGCCCTTGAGAAGCGGCTTGGCCAACATACAAAGCCAGCCCAGGCTTTGCACAGGTGAGGAAAGGACTGGAACTGTTACAGAATAAGCCTGGAAAAGGCCATGGGGCTCCCCGACTTGCTTTACAAAAACTGAGCTTACTCGAAAAGCAAGCCACTCTTTCCAAGCCACTTCTCCTGGAGGTCCCTTCCAGAGGACCTGGCAGTTCCCCTTTAATGGGCCGGACCAGCAGCTGGGCCTGGGGGATGTTACACAACCCGCTTGGGGTTTCACGCGTTCAGCATTAAAATCCCAAAAGGAGGAAAAATACACTCATGGAACCCATCAGCAGAAAAAAAGGACAGCAGACTTATGCAAACGCTAAGTGCAAGTTCAATCATTTATCGTAGTGGTTAGCTGCCCATACTCCCTAAATCTGAGACCTCCTTACTATGGCAACACCCACTCAACAGTCTTTGGAGCAGTGCACATTGCTTACGCAGCTACGGCCCTATGTCACCCACATACGAGGCTCAGGTTTCCACGCAAGTTGTGGGAGACAGTGATGGTGATAAACGTCATCTGTTGTGATTTCCAGTTGGATTAGGTTTATTCTCTCGCTACAGCTTTGCCTTGTTGTGTTTGCCTAAAATGTGTTTCTTTCCTATGGGCCCAGAATGGCTGATCATAGGGGACAGCAGGGAGGCTGGGACTGGGAGAAGCCCTTGTCCTGTCCTCGCTGTGTGGTAAACATGCCTGATAGTGTCACCTGCTTCCTCTCGCCCTTCCTTTCCTTCTCTCTGGCTCTGCGCTGTCCAACTCGAGAGCCACTGAGCGCTGGAAATCCAGCCATTGTGACAGAGGCATTCAATTTTAAATTTCGCTTCATGTCGATCAATTAAATTTAAGAACAGATGTGCCGTTTGATTACTGGCAAACTTTTAAGTAGTTTTGGAACTAGGGTATGTTATGTGAATGCAGTTTTTCAACTGTAAATTTAATGAAATCTAAATGAAGGTCATGTGTTTCTGATGAAAATTTATGAGATGTGCTGTAAGGATAAAATACATACTGGATTTCAACACTTAGGATGAAAAAAAAGAATGTAAAATATCTCGTTAATGCCTTTAAAATATTGCTTTTATTGTATTTGTACTTTTAAAAATATTCCTTCTATGTCGAAATATTTCAGATCTATTACATTAAATAAAATAAATTATAAAAATTAATTTCATCTGTCTTTTTAATTTTCTTTAATGGGGCTACTAGAAAATTTAAAATTACACACTGGCTTGCTACATATGCATCTCTCTTGCCCAACTGTAAGGTCTGGGTGAAATGGCTCCCACCACCTTTGGGTCCATCTTAGGCTTTTACTGCCACTACTCCCAGACTTTATAAGGTTCAGTACATTTATCTCCCATGTGCCTGTTTCTCCCATATGGATTACAGACCTGGGTGGGGGGGGAGGAGAGAGATGGACACTGTTAACTTTTGACTCCTTGGTGTGGAGCGTGTCACAGAGCAGATCCTCCAGAAACATTTGTTGGAAGGACAAATAAATGAAGAACAGAGTTGTAGAAAGTGCTGTCTCTTCACAAAATGAATAATGTGTACACGGACAATTACAAATTGAGTATATATTAATTAGACCTCATTTGCTTCTGGTCAGTGGCCACGAGAACAAGGTATTTAGCATTTCTCTTTGCAGGACACAAGCACTGACCATGACACTTCAGTCCTTCAGCCCCGGCATGAAGTAGGCACTGCCCACTGACCACAGAACCAGGAGTTTCTGTGGGTGGAGATCAGCATCAAAAACAGACCTGGAGCAGGTCTTCAAGAGGCCTGTGATCTAGTTGGTTATAGTCACTTAAATTCAAGAAATGTCTTAAACTCTCTCCAAAGGTGTCTGAAACTCCACTGCAAGAGATGGTGAAACTTTTCAGCACGGACATTTATCCTACCCTGGTATTTTTACCAGGAATCAGTTTCCCAATCCCGCTACCTAATTGCCCATCAGACAGGCCTCAGACGCATGTAGCAATTCTTTTGAAGCAATCTTAAGTTTGAGAAGGGAGTCTGAATCTACCTCCAGGCGTCTCATAGGTCCTAGGAGCCCTGGTACTTGCATTTCAGCATCTCAAATTTCATTCCAATGCTATGGCCTGGTTGTAATTCTTTTGGAAGACTGAAGCCCTAAAAATCTTAAGAGAATCTCCCCTTTCAATCTAGGGGGAAGCTCCCCCCACCAAAGTTAAACCCACAAAGATTCTTCATGGCAATAGCACAAGGAAGTGAAATTGGGTGAACTGTATGTTCCGGTCCATTGTCAACCACTGTCCAGAAGCATGATGCTGCGTTTAGGGGTGTTGGCAAAGGGGCAGGAGGGGGAAGCCAGTGCCCAGCTGGCCAGAGCGAGGATGGGCGGCAGCATAGGGGACATGACCCAGGACACCAGGACTGAAATTGAACAAGAGAGGAAGTGAGACAGATGTTTACTTGAGATGCCTGCACGGTCAAATTCCCCAAAGCACAGAAGTACTGTCAATGTCCGTGTGTTCTTGCAGAACAAAACTTGTGCATGTGAGATGTGCTGCGCTATTTCCCTTTCTGCCAAGCACCCCCTTCCCCAGTAGGATGCCACAGAAAGGAAAGAAAGACATGACCCATTACAGAAGTTTGTGTTCCGTTAGGACTTGGACGTTTAGGGTAGCTTAAACCTGACGGGAGTCACTGGGGAGATGTGGGAGTGACCCGGGCAAACGGAGGGCTTGCCTCTGAGAGTCAGTTCAATATTTGACTTAGAAAAAAAGACTCTCAGCAGGTGTGATTCAGGGACCTTATGGACCTACAGGCCACGTTTTGTCACGGAGTTGGGGACTATTTTTTGATGGAACAGTATATCACCAGCCAGCCAAACACTGACTCTGCTCCATAGATTCATTTCAGGAGAGACCTGGGCAGGGGCACCCACTTACTTAGTCCCAGCTGGGCTAGTTCTTCAAGCCGAGCCTCAGTCTTGGCTGTTGAAATGGCATAAGGCAACTTCAAGGTAAACGGCAGAACGTCCCTGATTTTTCAAAAGAGAGAATATTTGTAATTATATGTCTTGTTTCTATCTCTTGTTTGTGTATCCATCCTGGAGATGTTTTAGTTTCAACTGAAATATCCTAAGGAGATGTTTTAGCTTCAGCTGAAATGTCCTAAGGAGACACTACATCCTACCTAACCAGGCCTTGTCTTTACTGGGGACAGGACCGCAGGATTACTATTCTTGACTCTAGGAACACACTCGGGACAGCCTGAGAGATAGGCTTGACTGGTTTTGGTATCTGTAGCAAGGACCAAATTTCCTTCCCGGGGTAGATGAAATATATCTAGCATTAATATCAGAATCCCTATGTTGGTGGATCTTACACACATACACATAAAACATTATGTACTCATTTGCTGCATGTTCTGAACACTGGGCCCCAACTCATTGAGTAGAACTGTGTAATCCTAAACCAAGATTTATGATCTCACTTCCTTACACACGGGAGGTTCACCACTATCTGTTGGTTTTACTTTGACACCTTCCAGCTAGAGCCCATGCGTTGTGCTTTGTGTGTTGGAGACAAAACTTCCTCTTGTTTTAAGGTAGTGCTTCTCTATCTGTAATGTGCACACGAATCCCTGGGAGTCTTGTTTTCCTGCGCTCTCTGATTCAGGAGGTCTGGGTGAGGCTGGACATCGGCATTTGTGCCACACTCCCCGGCGATGTTGTCGCTGCTGCCCCTGCACCATGCTGAGTAGGGAGGCAAATGGAAAGGACTTCATGCAACAACCCTGCCCCCAAGCAGCATGGGACCATGTGTGCACCAGCAAACACATGCACCCACCATGACAGACCAAAAGGCCCAACAGGAAGGAGCTGAGCGGAGCTGCCACCAGTGTCCTTCCACGGCCAGCGAAGAGTGTCATCACCAGTAAGTGCATGGACCATGACCTCCTGCTTTCTCCGGAAGGGCAAAAGCAGACCTAACAAACATCTGCTCATTTTAATATACGAGGGATAAACATTGGTGATTCCCCACTCCTCAGGGCTCACACAAGGCCTTGCCTGATACCAACAGGGAGAAAGCATGTTTTGAATAAATGCATGAATGAATATGCAATAACAATGGTGACTTATCCAAAAAGAAATTATTTTTTCAGTGGTGGTACTGGTCTTACAAAAAAAGAACTCAGGGGCGCCTGGGTGGCTCAGTCAGTTAAGTAGCCAACTCTTGGTTTTGGCTCAGGTCACAATCTCAGGGTCCTAGGATCGAGCCCTGCGTCAGGCTCTGTGCTCAGTGGGGAGTCTGCTTGAGGTCCCTCTCTCCCTCTCCTTCTGCCTCTCCCCCTGCTCATGCTCTCTCTTTCTCAAATAAATAAATAAATCTTAAAAAAAAAAGGAATTCATTCCTTCATTCGACATCATCCAGGTGCTGAGAACGAACAGACAAAATACCCTGCCTGCCTGCATGGAGTTTCACTCCAGTGGATACCAAAAGACAATGAATGAATATGCAGTTTATAGAATACACAAGAAGGGGATGTGTGCCACAGATTTTAAAAAAACATGCAAAGGGGGAATAACAAAGAGTATTCAACTGAGAATTGGCCAGAGAAGACCTCATGAGCAGGTAGCATTTGACTGAAGTTCTAAAGGGGGCCAGGGGGTAAACCATGAAAGAAAGAACTTTCTAGGCAGCGGGAGCAGCAGGTGCAAAGGCCCTGGGGTGTGAGAGGGTCTGGCATATATGAAGAACAGCAAGGAGGCCATCATAGCTGAGGCGGAGTAAGTGAGGGACAAAATGTAGAGCTTTTGCCTGTATTTTGTCTACACAAGATGCTGTGAAAATTTCCACAGAAGAGAATAACTATCCCAAATAACTCATTGTTTACAGTAAGATTAAGCAACATTCTAAACTGAATCAGATTAAATCTAGATGACCAGAGAATTCTGGAACCCCTGAAGTTGTTGACAATGAATAACAAATTACTAAGGTCAATGAAAAGAGCAAAACATGAATACCATGTAATTTGTCGCATGGCCTCTAATATACTGCTCACATAAATACTAAGAGTTGGCAGTCAGGAGGCAGCTCTTTCCTGAGTTGTCAAACCTGGGTCACCCCGTTTCCAGGGACCCTTTCGTCTGCCTCCAAATGGTGTGAGCACTTCCTTCTTCTTGTCCACTTGCATCTGTTCTGGATGAAGCAGGCGGAGCCTCAAGGGATGGCAGTGTTTGTAATAGCTGCTGCCCGAGCCGGGAGAGGCAATGACTCAGATTACAGTCTTAAAGGAAGATTAATGGGAAGCAGAACTTTGTAACGCCAAAGCATCATATAAATATATGTTTCTATGGCTGTACAAACTTAATTAAAATCTTCTTTCTTTAGACAATTGGGGGGAAAGCCACATATGACAAAACCAACCTATGTTTATTTTAAGCTTTACCTTGCCTAATGCAGTACCCGGAGCCTAAACATCACATGGCTGGTTTTGTTTTTTCTTAAGGGCACGTATGACAGGAAACCATACCTGTATTTCACTAATGGGTGGTTTTTGACTTTGATCTACAGGAAAATTAGATGTTGCGCACGAGTCCTCTTCCACTGCACTAGCTAAGGGTAAAACATACCATCTCCTCACACACACACATACACACACACACACACACACACACACACACACACACACACAGTCGCTTCCCTCTTATTTTATCCTGTTAAAGAAAGGAGCCCAGATTCTAAAACCTACGTAGCAGACAAAATAAAGCCAACTTAGGTATAAATGTTTCACTCAAGTTTTAGGACACACATAATTTACTTATGAACCTTTGCTCTAATGTCATGTTTCTAAGGGAGAGGAGACTAACTAGTGAGCACCTACTATTGCACCAAGCACTGTACCTCACGTTGGACCCACACAGGCCCCTGGGAAGAAGTTCTGATGTCCCCCATTCCATGGACCAGGAGCGTAGGATAGCATAAATGTGGAGGTCCCTGCACCCACTCACAGAGCTCATGTGGAATTAAGTGGGGCCAGGAACCCAGGTACATTGGTCCATGGAGGGGCGCTGTACAGTGGCAAGATATGAGGTCTAGCATCAAGGCAGGCCTGGGTTTAAATCCAGTATCTGCCACGTATTAACTGAATGATCGTGGGCAAGTGCCCCACTCTCTGAGCCACGGTGTCTTCCAGGGTTGCCACGAGGATTAGAAATAGTGTATATATGGGACCTAGCACTTATAAAGAAAGCCCCTGAAATTATCATTATACTTAATCACTAATAATTAAGAATTATTATTTCGGGTGCCTGGGTGGTTCAGTTGGTTAAGCGACTGCCTTCGGCTCAGGTCATGATCCTGGAGTCCCGGGATTGAGTCCCGCATCGGGCTCCCTGCTTGGTGGAGAGCCTGCTTCTCCCTCTCCCTCTGCCTGCCTCTCTGCCTGCTTGTGCTCTCTCTCTCTATCTCTGTCAAATAAATAAATAAAATCTTTAAAAAAAAAAGAATTATTATTTCCTCTAGCCCTTTGCTACTCAAAGTGTAATTGTAGGACCAGTAGCATTGGCCTCATGACCTGGGAGATTGTTGGAAAAGCAGACTCTCAGATGCTGCCCCAGACCCTAAATCGGAATCCGCATTCTAACAAGATTCCAGGTGATTCTAGTGTGCAGAAAAGTTTGCGAGGCGGCACTCTCCATGAAACTGAGGATGCCGACTGACAGGGAGTGACCAGGCATTCATGGCCAATGTTTGCATCTCATTTGTGTCCTCAGCCCGACTCTTCATGTAACTTCCTGATGTGGTAAGCCACATGCTGACTGATTCATGAATTCTCTAGCCTAGTGCACCTCTGCATATGCATTCCGGGGACACCAGGGCTGACAACCCAACCACTTTTTCTCTGTGAATACATTTACGGACCAGTAACCAACTAGAACATTTCAAAAATATTGTGGTCAGACTGGGTCAAATCAAGTACTGATGCCTAAGAACATTGCCTTAGGTAAACGAGTAATATAAAGCATTAGAGGAGAAGCAAAAACATGATGAACTTTTGCATTTTGAGGGAAAAAAATAGGAAAATGAATCTTAGGGCTCTCTGATCACAAAATGTCAACGTGGGGATTTTTCCATCAGCACCTTATATTGGTATCATGCTTTGTAGTGTAGAGAAGGCTTTCTTGTGCTTTACCTCCTTCAGCCATCAAACAGCCATGGACAGCAGGTATACCAGCGTCTTATGAATACTGAGGGGAGAGATGGTATCTTTTGGGTGCTGCTGCCAAATACTGCTTTATAGGCGTAACAATTTTTCGCAACAACAGGACAGTCAACAAGCCAACTCTGAAGAGTAAGCATTGGCCAACTTCACCTCTGATCAACATGTTAGTGTTGAAATTCACTTTCGGGAACTGGTTGGCCTCAAACCAGACCAGGTGTAGATTCCTGGGGCCGGCGGGGGCTTCTGTACTGGCTTTTTGTTCTCTTTGAGCAGCCAATACTCATCCTCACATAGGCCAAGGGCTCTTGCCCACTGGGTCCAACTCTAGATGAAGCCCCTTGGTTTCTTCCTCCTGGTACTCAGCACCGGATGCCCCCACTGAAAGTGCCTCCCCACCCTCAGGCCATTGACTGTGTGGCTTTGCCAGCCTGGTGACGTCTAGGGATCAACAGCTCAGTGCCTGCCCCTGGGAGGGCCTAGCCCAACAGGTACAACAAATGTCTAACTCCGTCTTTGAGAACTAACTTGACCCTTAAATTAATATAAAGGAAAGGAACCCCAAACAAGCTTCTCCACTTCAGACTGGGATGGCTAGGAGACAGGACCTTTGGAAACAACCCCGGAATGCATGCCTGTCTGCACTCCATCGGCTGCAACAGGCACACAGAGAAGCCAAGGGGGCCAACTGAGCCCTGCAGACCTACATGGAGGCAACGTCAGCCTCTGCAGATGAAGACTATGGATTCTGAATCACCAAATGAACCCTCCATTTGACAAACTATGATGGCTAGAAAGGAAAGAAACGGGGAGAGCCTTCAACAACTCACAGCCTCCCCACACTTACTAACATGGTGATCTGGGGCTGAACTACTTGTAGTTTAACACAGTTGCTTTAGTTACAAAAAGGGCATAAGCACCAAGTGGGCCCGTAGGACAGTGATGTAAGGTTTATGGGCTGGTTTATGGAGCCCATATTTCTAGCATGAACTGCATCCCCTGGAGAGTTTTCAGAAACATTAGCAGGGACCTTTAAATGTTAGAGGTCTTCATTGTGGGGCCCTTTATGTGTGTGCGTGTATGTGTACATGTGTGTGTATGTCCCCTGCTTGACAGGTCCAGGTGAAAGGAACCATAGGAACAGCTTGAAGACATGGGCATGTTAATTCGGAGGGGCCAGGGTAGTATTCTGATCTTAAGCCTGGCAGAGGGGACTTGGTGATTGTTTTAATTCAGTAGCCAATCCGCCAGCCCTTCTAGGGACATCTCATAGGCAGCAAGCCTCCCAGAACCCTCTGCACTGCTTTCATCAAGAAACCCCAGGGCTGTTTATACTGTATGCACCAAGCAGATGCTTGAAATCATTAAGAGGTGAAGAGTCTTACCTGCTGATGCAGTAGAAAGCAATGAGCCGGAATAAATCCGCAAAACTGATTCCCGAGCCTTCCAGGGAAAAGGCTGCAAAAGAGAGATTTCAGAAAAGAGCTGAGTGTCCCGGAGCATTGTTCTGGGAAAGGAAAGGCCCTCTGGTGTTGTCTGCTGCGTATGTAGGACCATCTCTGTGCTCTCAAACCAACTACTGTGTGGCTTATCAGAACCAGCTGTGGGGAGGATGTGTGTCACCAGAAACAGGCCAGTAGAGAGTCCATGGCCTAAAAGTTCAGGCCCTGACTCATTCGGAGCACAGGCTCCAGTGCTTGGTAAACAGACCAGCATGGGCTCAAATTGCACAACTATCTTTTCTAGAAAAATTCCAAACACATGGGGCACCTGGGTGGCTCAGTTGGTTAAGTGTCTGCCTTCGGCTCAGGTCATGATCCCAGGGTCCTGGGATTGAGCTCCGCATCGGGCTCCCTGCTTGGTGGGGAGCCTGCTTCTCCCTCTCCCACTCCCCTTGTTGGTGTTCCCTCTCTCGCTGTGTCTCTCTCTGTCAAATAAATAAAATCTTAAAAAAAAAAATTCAAATGCAAAGTTGGGCAGGGGACAAGGGGCCACTCAGGTCAGCGTGAGAGGCCATGAGCATACAACAGTGCTGGGGAAACACCAAAGCCCCCACTGCCCTTGACCCTCCTTGGGTGGACCTACTGGGTCACATTCTTCTCTTCCAAAACAGGCCACCTCCGGTTAAGACACAAGGCAAAAGGAGTACAAAGCTTGGAGGAAAACACAAGGTTCCAGGAAATTAGCTTTGGGATAAATTCAGTAGGGAAGATTCCAAACCCCATTTACTTCAAGCGCCCCCACCCACCACCACCACCACCAAGTGCACAAGCTTCCCAGCGACCATGTGCTGGCAAGATGGTGAGCCATCTTGCACATCTTCCAAATGGCAGGACAGCGAGTGGTTTGACTTCAGATACTTATGTATTTGCCAACCACTCCTCACGTCGTGTCGGCCAAAATGCCACTCAGGCAGTCATCCTTCCAAAAACATTCCAAATAGCCTCAGCTTTGTGAAGATTTCCTCTGTTCCTCAATCAAATGCATTTTTCTCCTTCTTATAACACTCCACATCCTCATTCGTGTTGCTTGTTATTTGCGTATGTTGTCTTAGTTTGCTTATTTAGTATCTCCATAGCACCCACAAACGCACCTATCCCTCTACACATGCACCATGACAGGCAGACAGAAACAGAAACATACACGTGCACCATGATTTAATGAGTTGAGTAGGAGGAAGCCAATGTGGGGTAGGTTAACCTCTCTGAGCCTTGGTTTTCTCATCTGTACAATGGACAAGAATAGTACTTTCCCTCTCTTCCAGAAGAGTAGGAGTGGGAACTGAAATTTTAAAAAAATGAAGTAATTGTATGTAGGTGATAAGTCACTGAGTTCTACTCCAGAAACCAATATTGCAGTGTATGTTAACCAAGTCAAATTTAAGTAAAAAATAAAATAAATAAATAAATAAAAGTAAACAAATAAGCAAACACCAAGATCTGGGCATTAGGTGTGCTGGTTCCTACTGGGGTATTGCTTCTTTTAGGTGTTATTCTCTCAGCTGACAGACCAAATATATGAGTGTATAGTAACCTGTGTAAATACATCCAACTACAAATATTCCCTGTATGTAACCACCTGTATCAATATCAAGAGAAACCTGGGTTCTTACCAATGATCCAACACTAATCCTTACCATGTGGATCATTCTAGTCTCCTGCTCTTGTTTATGTGTAACCTCCGCCTCCAAAAGGGAGAAACATGGCTCCCCCCAAATGCCACCATTTACTTCGTAAAGCCAGTATACATGTATAGTGGCGTCAGAACTGTTAACCTGTCCCCCTGTGGGAAGCCACTTTTATAACCACAGTATAGTACTCATGTGCAGTTCCTTTTGCCTCTAGTCTTACAGACTTGATTGTCATAATACCAGTTATGCAAGTAAAATCTGTTTATTACCTAAAAAAACACAATACAATACAATACAATACAATTAAAAATTGAGTAATTCATGTGAAAGCAGTCCATACAAGTATGAGCTGTTCTTTATTATTAAACCATACTGTCCAGATGTTGTGACAAAATATCTGTTTTCCTAGCAAGCCCTTCCTTTCTCAATCTACCTCCGTTCATAGAGAAGCCAGGCCCCGGCCAGGAAGGGGCTAGCATGGCTGCACCAAGATCTGTGGTAACCAGTTACAAAGGAATGTTTTGCTCAGACCAGCTTTTTCAGCCACTGTAAGTCCCCTGGATAGGAAGAGGGAATTGATAAGTCTTGACACAATCGAGAGGAAAAATCTTTAGCTGGGAGGAATCTGAGATGAACACCAAGAAGGTTTTAAAGTATAAACACTAACTGTACTTACTGTAGGGGGACAAAGAGGGGGCTTCCAGGCTAACTTATCATGCTTCACTTTGGATATTAGAAGGGATGTAAAAACCACTTAGATCTATCACTTCTTGGCTAGCCAACTTCCAAAAGCCACCTCAGCATTGCCTTCCCTCACTTAAAATTTGATCCACTGTCTTTGGAATGGTGGGTTTGCAATCTATCTTGTGATTACCTCCTCATGCAAATACACTGGTATAAGCCATGTACCAGGGTCACTGACTGCTCGTGGAGGTTTTCTGGGCATCAGTGACCTTGCAGAGCCTGGAGGAAACACACCTCAAGGCACAGGTTGACAGCTAAACCTGAGGCTGGCCACAAAGAGGCTGGCATGTTTTACTTCTGCTGGAAATGTCTCCTCTAGACTCTGTGAAGGCCATTTGGTTCAGGGAGACTATGAACTCCGGGCTAAGTATAATCCCTTCCTTGCCATTAAACTGACCTCAGGACCTTCGTTTTCTTCAAATGCAAGGACTGAGGCTTGCTTAGGTGGAAATCGGGAAGCAAGCGAACATTCTGGTCTTCGTCTTGCTATTGAGAGAGTCGCCGGGCTTCCAAACTCACCTCTTCTGCCTCAGCTTGCTAACCTGTGTTGTCAATGAAGCCTTCCCCTTTGGGGCACAGAGACACTACGGATCCTTTGCTGGAGGTTGCCAGTACACCAGCACTGTGTCCCCTTTTATATTTAAAACGTGGCCTCCCGAGACTTCATGTTTTCAGGGATTGCCGAATAGCGGAAGAAAACCAAAGCCACCACTCTCCCTTCAAAACTTCCACTGGTTGATTTTTTTCAGAGGGCTGGATTCTGCCTCTGATGAGCTGCATCTCATAGACGACTGAACAGTGATTGTCTGGAGGGAACACGTCTGCTCAAGGGTAATTTACAAAGATGTGCAGACACATGCTTTCGCATGACATCCCATAAAAAGGCCCAATCGCTGTGGCTTGTCCTGTGGGTTAGTCATCAGCAAATCTAGGAACCAAATCCATGCTCTACTTAACTGGGAAGGGGACAAGAAAGCCAACCTGCCATGTGCCAAGCAGTGGGCTGCACGCTTTGCACACACAGGTTGTTTAATTAAACTGTTAACAGCTCCCTGATGCTGCGATCACCCCATTGTCCTGATAAGAAAACCAAGGCTCCTAGGGTAGGCTACCTGCCCAGTCACTGAGTGGAGAAGTAACAGTGCCAGGACTCAGCTTCATGTCTGTCTGTCTCGAAGGGCAAGCTCTGTCCACTTCCACTTGCTCGGGTGACCAGAGGCCCTCCTGTCGACCAGGACTTCACCATCCAGTGACCACTTACTGTACGTGCTTTCCTTTATGGCAAATTCCTTGAGTGGGGCTCCAAGTTCACAGGGCAGGCGAAGGGAGAGAACTTTCTTCTGCATTTTGGTGGATTTACGAACCAGGAAGATCTGGTGGAGGGAAAAAAAAAAAAATCAAGCTTAGGAAATATCTAGAAGGTGAGAAATTGGGCATAGGATTTCCTGCACATATGATGTCTATGACTAGAATGCCCTTCATAACTAAACCACAAGGCTCAACCCGGGAATCTCAACAAGCAGGCCACAGCTGCCCTCCTTTGATACCTGGCTTCAAAAGAATCCTTTGACAGAAGCTTCTCCATGAGACTAATGCTCCCTCAGTCTGCAGAAGCATTATCAGTTTTGTGATTGTTTTATAGCTTGTGTTACATGTTCTCTAGCCCGTGTCTTATATGGGCATCATGCTGAAACCCAGATTCTAAACATGGGTAACATGGCTAAACCACAGGAGGTGAACTGGGAGTTCATTGGCTATTTTGGCTCATAGGTGTATTAATGAGAAAATTAAATTTGTGGGGCACCTGGGTGGTTCAGGCAGTTGAGCATCTGACTCTTAATTTCAGGTCTGGTCATGATCTCGGGGTTGTGGGATCAAGCCCTGTGTTGGGCCCGCACTTAGTGGAGTCTGCTTCTCTCCCTCTCCCTCTGCCCCTTGCCTCACACTATCTCTCTCTCAAATAAATATATAAATCTTAAAAAAAAAAAAAGAAAATGAAATTTGTTACCAAGAGTGAGAAAGCAGGTTTTTAAAATTAAAATCTGAGTTTCCAGCCTCTCCTGGAAAACAGGATGATATGGCAAGAGCAGGTACGGTGACAACTGCTGAAGCTAAAAATGGCTGCTCCATTAGGGAGGTGGGGAGGTATATTCTGAGGTTCACTGAAGCCAATCCTGGAGCTGCAGGTCCATTTACACCTGACTCGCCCCAATTTGTGCCAATCTCCCTCCAGTTTCTAATACTGTCTTCAGACATGTGTGTTGAACCAACTCAACTCCCACTGCCCATCTTGGGCCACCATTCTGGCCTCTAACACTGCAGAGGCAAGTATGCCCTATACCGCTGCGCACTGCACAACTCCAGGGGGCACCAATTACCTGGGCTACAAACCAAATGGTGCCCCCTACAGTGTGCAGTGGGACAGCCTGGCTGAGTTCTGGTTCCCTTCTGGATTAAGTCCATGAAACTTCTCCAAGGATCCTGTCCTGTCTTATTTCTCTAACCACTTCTCCTCTTTGCATTCGGACACCATGCTTTCTGCTCCCTTACTCTTATTATTTCACCTAATCTTCACTTCCCTCCATATGTCCAGTCAATAGCTCCTAAGAAACTTCTTCTGGGTAGAGGGTGGTAGGGTGGCTATGGGGATTGGGTGTCTGCTGAGAGGGAATTAGGAAGACCTCTGAGTTCTCTTTTCTCTCCCAGCACCCATGGGGAGGCAGCCATGGGAGAGAATACATCTAATAGCCAGTTCTGGGAGTCAGGGTTTCTGAGACGCCCTAAAACTGAAACAGATATTTCCTAAACACTATCCCAATGGGTACAAAAGCCCAAAGCACTGCTGGGAGCCAGCTGTTGGTTGGTGGAGGAGAAGTATTATTCCCTTGTGCAGGTGGGGATCTCTTGAACCTTGGGGGTCAAGGAGAGTATAACCTTATTTCCTGAATGTCTGAAGCTTTAGAACAGGGTTTGGTAAAGTCGGGCCTGTGGACCAAATCTATCCTGCTGCCTGTTTTTATAAATAAAGCTTTATTGAAACAAAGTCACACTCATTCATTTACATGCTGTCTATGGTTGCATCTTCACTACAAGGTGGAGCTGAGAGGTTCTTTTTTTTTTTTTTAAAGATTTTATTTATTTATTTAATAGAGAGAGCGAGAGAGCACAAGCAGGGGCAACAGTAGAGGGAGAGGGAGAAGCAGGCTCCCCGCCGAGCAGGGAGCCCGATGCGGGGCTCAATCCCAGGACCCTGGGATCATGACCTGAGCTGAAGGCAGACGCTTAACCGACTCAGCCACCCAGGCGTCTCCAGAGCCAAAAATATTTACACTTTGGCCTTTTACAGAAAGTTAGCCGATTCCTGTCCTAGGATGTAGATGAAATAAGGATGGTGGCATCCCAAGGACCCATGATACCGCAGCTGGACTTTCAAATCTTCCTTCCTCTCACACCTGCTTTTCCTTCTCTTCAGCAGTCTTGCTTCTGGTGCACTCTGGCCTCTCCTGATCCATGCTGCTCCTGTCCTCCGCCTGCCTTCCGCCTGCCCTCAGCTTGCCCTATCTCGTCAGACAGGTCCTGTCCAGGGATCAAGGAGGTAGACAGACAGAACATTCCACCTGACTTGTTCCCCACAGGTCTCAGCAGGAATGGATGTGCCCCACGCTGGGAGGGAAGCTGAGCAGGGAAGGGAATTGTTGCCTAGCAACAGGGCAACCTCCCTCTTCAGAACTTTTGTGCAGAAATGCAGGAACAGACAACTCAACCTCCAAAAAGAAGGGGCCCCACAGACATGGGTCCTGATCATACAGACCCAGATTAGAGGCAGCAATCTGGCATGCTGGCCAAGGAATTTTCCACAAAGATGATCAAATATTGCACCTAATCACCCTGAGCATGTTCCAACAGAAGTCTCAGTCCTGTCTGTTTCTGTCAGATGAGGAACAAAGACTCACTTATAAGTCAAAAAGTGATAACAGAGAGGCTCTGGCTGATAGGAAACTCAAAAGTTTATTTTTGTGCCCAATTGCTACAACATTCTCAGCCAGCTATGATGGAGTTTGTTTTTTTCCTTTATTTCCCTTGCTTCTCCATCTATTTCTTAGTTTCTATGTCTTGCCATGAGTTGTTCCAAGTCTTACTTTATCTGTGCTTTATTGTATTTATCCTTTTTTGGGAACTAGATATGGTACGTAAGCGCTGTCCAACACAACTTTCTGTGTTGGAAACATTCTATATTCTGCACCATCTTATATGGTAGCCTCCAGCCTTCTGTGGCTAGTGGGCACTTCAAATGTGGCTAGTGCAACTGAGGAACTGAATTTTTAATTTAATTTAATTAGTGCAAATTTAAATAGCCACACTGGGCAAGTGCCTAGCATATTGAACAGCAAAGGACACCAATCACTGAATGACATTTTTTGAGGAACCTCTATAGAGTCATGGAGTGGTCTTGATTAAGAAACTGGTGTTGGGTAGACGGTAGCTGGACTGTGAGCCCTGTGTGAAACCACTGATGAAACCCAAGAGAAACAGGATTACATCAGCAGCCAGAGCAGACAAGTCTAGAGACACAGAACTTTGGAACTTTTGAAGTCCCAAGTTGGATGGCTGGGCCCTGGCAGGGTTTCCAGCTTAGAATGAAAATAGCAGGGGCAGCTGAGGACCCCACAACCAGGCTCATCCTCAATGCTGAGGCCCAAGAATTCAGCCCAGGGCCTTCAGCCAGGGGCCCTCCTCATTACCCAGATGCCCTGTCATCCTGCCCACTCCTGGACCTCCCTTGGTAACTGAGTCAATGAAGACAGAAAGACAAACCATGAAGGGCTCTTTTCCTCGGAGCTGCCTCCATACATCCCACAATCCCCCTGCATTGCAACCCTGGTGCACACTGGAAGCTACGCTCCCTATAGCCCAGGAAGAACTTTCTGGAACTCCAAGTCTTTCTCTTTAAGAAAGCAGAATTCCTTGAGATTCTGAATCTTACCCCTGGAGGCTGGGACTGGAGGACTTCCGCTGCCTCCTCCTCACTCAGACTCAGCTGCAGCCAGATCGGGTGGGTGTGAAGAAGCCGGTCCAAAATGCTGAGCCTGTTGGAGAGGCTGTCATAGCCAGAGTCCCGCGGATAGGTCTTCACATCCTTTTCTTCGGAAAAGCCATCATCCTTGTGTCTTACCATGCTAAGAGAAAGAGAATTGGCAGGGGTCAAATGGCCGCAGCCCCATTTCTCTGACGAGGAGACCATCCTATAGTCTCCAGGCTAGACCTGTCCTAGCCCATACTCCATCTTTCATCCCCACCTTGCTTGTCTTCCCCTCCAGCCTGAAAGCTTTCTTGGGGCAGAATCCATATTAGCTCTCACTCCATATCTATACTATTAAACAGAATATTCGACAGACCCAACAGACCTTCTATTTCTGACCCAGTTTTCAAAAGGTTCTAAACATCCTGAATGCTGTTGAGTCTGTCTTCTAGCATAAACCATTTCACCACTTGAGCACAGAACCCTAAATGCTATGTTCCATATGGTAGCATGAGGTCCTATGACTCAAAAGCATGTATCATAAGCACAACCATGGCATGCTCTAAAAGCAAAAACAAAACATTCACACTCACTCATGCACACTCATTTTTGTACCCGAATGAACTGGATTTCATTTTTTTTCACACATCTAGGCATTTTTATTACTAATATTATTTGTAATGAAATCTTACAGTTGAATAATGCTGTGCTATTTATAAAATCATACTAACATAAGTTCATTATTGCCATAAAGTGGAAACAGCCCAAATTTCCATCACCTAATGAATGGGTAAATAAAATGTGGTCTATCCATTCAGTGGAATTTTCTTCAGTCATAATATTCATTCATTCTTTTTATGAATGGAGTACTGATCCATGCTCCAAAATGGGATGAACCGTGAAGACTTCATGCTAAGTGGGAGCAGCTAGAGACAAATATTGTGTGATTCCACTTACACAAAATATCTAGACTAGACACAAATAGAGAAAACAGAAAGATTAGTGGTTGCTTGGGACTGGGGGTGGGGGCGGGATGGGTAGTGGTTGCTAATCAGTATGGAATTCCCTTTTGAGGTAAAGAACATGTTCTGGATCCAGATGTGTTGATGGCTGTACGACTTTGTGAATGTGCTGAAAATCACTGAATTATACACTTTAAGGTATGATCTGTGAATGAAATCTCAACTAAAAAAATATCATTTTGATTTCTATAGTTGCCTTTGGGTGCCAACACTAATCCTGTGACTGAGTATGTAATCCCCATTTTACAAATGAGAAAACTGAGGCCCAAGAAGGTATTGGGCTGTCCAGAATTATAAACACCCATGAAATGGAAGAGCTAGAAATTCAAGAGGTCTGGTGTTCCTCCAACTTTGCAGGTAACAAGTTAAGATCATGAACACAGGAGAGCTTGTATCAATGTGGTGTCTACTATGTGCCAGGCCCTTTGCAAACATTCTATCATTTCCTTTAAAACAGCCCCCAAAGGCAAGTACCAGGAATCCAGCGTTAAAAAAAGGCGGTGGGGGGGGGAGGGGACAGGGAAGCCCAGACTCCTTGAGTAACTTGCTCAAAGCAAGGATATGCCTTTGGTGAGAGTGAATAGGTGGGAATTCCAATCCAAGAGTGCTTGGCTCTGGTGTCTCTTTCCCTCTACCATGCCCTGACTCTCAATGAGCTGGTCATCAACACCGATCCTGGAGTGGCCAGTGAAAAATAATAGACTTGATGGTTCACATTTGAAGGGGCAAGTTCAGGTTAGGGTTCAAATGGTCTTCAAACATCTAAACCCAAAGAAACCCAAATGTGTGGCCTGAATGAAGTTTTCAACATTGTGAATTATGATGATAAAGCCAAATGGTAGGCAAGAGTGGGGAAAATGTAAAAAAAAAAAAAAAAGTGTGCTCTTCCCATGTGGACCACTCCACTCCTAAGAGGTGGGACTGACTACAGAAGAAGCCAACCTAAGGCAATCATTTTTGGGTAAGCAGGCTCAGTATCAATACCCACAAGGATAGTGCACCGGCTGGCCAGACCCCCATCCTAATGTCTTCCCCGCACATTCTTGACTTTCTGCAGATCTGAAGAATCTCATGCTTCCATTCAAGATTTACATTTTGTTTCCCCTTAAAGTTTTCCTTTACCTTTGCTACAACTTTCCAGATGGGAGAGTCTGTGCCAAAAAAGAGCAGTTTCTCATTCTGCAAATGCCATCCCAGGGCCTCCAGGTATTTTGAAGTGAATCTTTGCAGCTATAAGAACGCACTCTTCAAAATGAAGCGGCATTAAAATTCCTTTCACATGAGGTAAACGGAGGCAACTTTAGAGCAGTGATTCTCAATGCTGGCTGCCTATAAAATTGCCTGGAGCTTAAACATGTTTTGATGGCCAGACTGCACCCCAGATCAAATAAATCAGACACTTTAGGGTGGAACACAGGGAATTTTAAAAAATTTCCCCAGGCAATTCCAACTTGCGGCCAAGTTTACAACCACTGCATTGGATTGGCGCTTGAGCCTAAGAGAGAAATCTCCTGGGGTTTGTTAAGCTACAGATTCCTGGTTTCAGCCCAAGAGGGTCTGATTCCACAGCCCTGGGGTGGGGCTCTGCATGTCTAACAAGCTCCAGGAGATGCTGATGCTGCAGTCTGAGGAGCATTTGCTTGAGATCTAAGAGCAAAATGTGCACTGGAACCCAGAACCAGTGAGGTGGGGTGGTTTTTTCTTTTGGGGGGGGTGGCAAGGATGGTGGTAACATGCCCCTGAAAGAATTCTCCAAACCTAAGTAAACCCTCCATCCCTGACATCTCAGGCTGGTGATATTTTACCAAGAGCAAATTCTACCATCTCTAACACGGCAACCCTAACACTCATGTGTGCGGTGAGTAAATATGTGGACGCTTCTTCCTTCCTTAGAAGGGCACGTCCTGTGACAACTCAGTTGTTCAAGAGGTCTTTGTCCTCACAACCAACCTCAGCCTAAAAAGCCCAGGTCCAGACAGGAAGACAGTGAATAAGATTCATGGGGCTTCATCAAGGAGAAACCATAAATTAGATCTTGTCTTTGCAAATGACTAAGCTAACACCTTTCTTCCACCATCCGACATTTGGGGTTTATAGTATATTATTATAAGATAGATTGAAAGAAAGAATGAAAAAAGACCGATTGGCTTTTATCAGAGACAACCTTTGGGAAAGAACTAATGAGGGAAATGAATCTGTATTGGACACTGTTGGTGCACTGCCCAGTTCCCCTTTACCAGACTGGGGACCTATGCCCCTGCTGCGGTGGGTGCTGGCTGCCCCCTTGTCCTGGTCATACCTGGAAAGGTATGAGCTTCCCTGGGAGCTGATGCACTAACGACATACTGATACAGGGCGGAGAGGAATGGCCTTTTTGCCTGAAGGCGAGACAATCCTGGGGTGCTATTCATGTGGCAGAGCTACCTGCGGGATCAGGCTGAGGTTACCCTCCAGCTGCCCCCGTATCTCTGCCTGGTTTCCTACTCATCCCAAACGGCCCTGCTCACTCCTTCACAGGCTGCTCCTGAGACCCTATCTCAGTAAATCACGGCACAGCGATCTGCACCTTGGGCTCTGCTTCTGGGAATTCAACCTAAAACAGAAGCTGCTGAGATTAATAGAAACCAGTGATTCTTAAAACAGATGTCTGCCTGCACATATGGGGGGGCAAAGAATGAATGGTTTATAAAAGATAAATCGCTGTGATATAATTCAGGAGATTCTAATGATGACATGGTCACGGTCAGCCAGCCAGCACATGAGACCCATCTCCCCTTTTGAGCTTTGTCTCTCTAATCAGCAAGTGGTAAATAACATCTCCAGCACAGTGTAAAACTGATATAAGCAAGAATCCTGGGTGGGTGTTAACATCAGCACGTGAAAGATCGTTAGGGAACAGAACATTCACAGTCTTCAAATATCTGCCCGCAGATTACTTTTCATGAAGAGGAAAGGTACCCCGACAATGCAGAAATCCTGAGACACCATCTTTTCTTTTTTTTAAAGATTTTATTTATTTATTTGAGAGAGAGCGAGCTAGAGACAGAGGAGAGGGAGAAGCAGATGCCCCACTGAGCAGGGAGCCTGACACGGCGTTTGATCCCAGAACCCTGAGGATCACGGCCTGAGCCGAAGGCAGACGCTTAACTGACTGAGCCACCTTAACTGACTTGAGACACCATCTGAATAAGCCATCAGCATTAACCTCTCCAATAATCAGGCACCTGACATCATGTCCGCCCAATATGATGCTCTGAGAATGTTGTAATAACATCTAGTTCATCCTCCTGCCCCAAAACATGTTTAACTTGAAACTATACAAGAAAAAACAACCAGACAAATCCAAATTCAGGGACTTTCCTGCAAAACCACTGGCCTGAACTCTTCAAATTATCAATGTCACGAAAAATTTTTAAAAGGCTGTGGGATTATTATAGATAAAAGGAGAATAAAGAGACATAAGAGAGATAACTCTATTGAGTGCACAGAATTGATAACATATGGCATCAGAATAAAAAAATAGCTATAAAGGACAATTGGGGATATTTGAATAAGGGTGAATAACAGATATACTGTATTAATGTTTAATAATTTCCTGACTGTGATACTGTTATTTATGTAGGAAAATGCTCTTGCTCTTTAAGAGATGCAAATTGAAGAATTTAGGGTCAAAGCATGAAAATGTTGGAAAGTAAATGTCAAATGGTCAGCCTCCCATTCCCCTCCAAAAAAAGGGGGAGAGGAATATAGAGGTAAAAGAAATGTGACAAAACTTCAACAAGTGGTGAATTTAGTTGAACAGTACTATTCTTAACTTTCCTATAATGTTTGAAATTTCTCAAAATAATACATTGGGGAAAATATCTACCATCTCCCTGGGTTTATGAGTATGAAATTCATTTATTTATTGAACTATTATTACTATTTCCAAGCATCTACGCCTGCTTTCATGGGGAGATAAAGCTCAGGTATAGATTCAGTGAGACCCACACCCACATGTGAAAATACTGGGCAAACCACAGAATATGCCCCACCAATGTGCCTCTAGGATCAGAGAACAAACTCTGGGCAACTCAGATACTACATCTGGCCTCATTCCAATGGACCATGGCCTCATGGCTCTGAAGGAGCCCAGTGGATATTACATCCACTCTGGGGGACAGGTCTCTCCAGCAACAGCTACATTCTGGTCACACCCAACTTAAGGCTCTTTTGAGTGTGGGATGAGAGCGGGCTTTCCACTTGGCTATATTCCCTTCATTCCCAGGCCCAGGTGTTAGCAGCCTAGACAGGAGCAAGAAACTGCAGAAAGCGTGTTCTAATATAGGACAGGCAGAAAGACACTAGGTCTACTTTTATTAAACTTTACAGAATCTAATTCATCTCAGAGAAAAATAATTTGCAGCAGACTTTCCAAATGATGCTCTTTCTTGTCCTAATCCACAACCCCAGAGGATGGCATGACCTATCAATGCAGCTTCCAATGACCAGGGTCCCAGACATCACATAGGAGGACTATACTTTGATTTTACAATCCGTCTTTTTTCAAAAAAATGACATCAAGAACCAAGCAATATATAAAGTACATAAAACTCAGATGTAGGTTGTCTCTGTAGGAAAAAATGCAGGTGCAGTAAATATAGCTAGAAACCTTCTATACATCAGAATCTTATTGCAGACAAGGAATTGCAAAAAAAAAAAAAAAAAGACTTAGGGGGCTAGATACAAGGCATAATGCCAAATTTTTACCATCAACAAGGTGGTACCTTCCATTTGACTAAAGGTCTCAGCACAGGTGTGGTGCTCTTGATGGTTCTATGCTCAGGACATGGGGACAAAACAAGTATACACAAGAAACAAAAAGCCAAACCTTCTCTGTGTGCGTTAAAAGCACACCTTCATTAAGCTGAACAATTATATTTTTTCTTTTTCTTTTTTTTTAAGATTTTACTTATTTGTGTGTGAGAGAGAATTTGAGAGCTCGCGTGCACATGCGCGTACACAAGCCGGAGGGAAGGGGCAGAGGGAGAGGGGGAAGCAGACTCCCTGCTGAGCAGGAAGCCCCACTCAGGGTTCAGAAGGTATTAGGATCATGACTGGAGCTGAAGTCAGACGCTTAACCAACTGAGCCACCCAGGCGCCCCTGAACAATTATATTTTTTAAATGGACAATTTACATCAACAACCATGGTAAGATACCCTTGATTATTTTTTAAAGACCAAAGCTGTCTCAAATAAAGACAAAATGTACTACGAATTTGTCTTTCTAAAGCAGACCATAGTTCAACTAAAAAAGAGATGGATTTAGTTAATTAACAACTTCTAAAAACCTCTCATAGAATCAGTGGCAAGTCCTCTGGAATTAAATAAGGCAGGCGGTGACTCTAATCAAAGTAATGCTCTCCTAAGCCACTTCTTAGGGTTCTCTGGCTCATGCAGAAGCATGTCTGCATGTGTGAGTATGTGTGCCTCCCCACAAACATTATCCTGTCTGCCTTGGAATTTGGTACTACCAAATGCGGTCTACCTTCATGGAAAAGCCACTCTTACATTTTATCTAGGTATTCTGTTTTGCTTCCACTTACAGAATTAATGGGCCTTGTAAACTGGGACATCTGGAGACATTTAGATGACCAAGTCAGCAGGATAGGTTGAAGGAAGGACTATCACGACCTCCTAAAATATCGCTTGGCTTTTGACTTTTGTCCTCTCTACTATCCAATTCCTGGCCCCAGGTTCCACCCCTGGTCTCCTATATCAGGCTTTAGCAAGGTGTGGAAGGTGATTCTCTCGTGGAAGGGGACTCCCTGCTTGCTTTGCCTGTTCCTTCCAGACCAATCCTGGTGATGCACTTGGGGCTGAGTAACCCAGAAAGGCTACCTCAGCTTTGTATCTTAAGTGGTGAGTGGCAGGATCCACCCAGGTCTTACCTGGATTTCCCTGGATTTCCAGCAAAATGCTCCCTGATAACTCAACCTTTAGGAAGACTCAGTGCTCTTCCTGCAGCCTGAGCGCTGGGTCCTTGAAGGTCTCCAGTGGACCTTCCCAACTTTTTAGAAAACTAATAGTTTTTCCTTGTTTACATGCTAAGCATCTAATAAACATCATAGAATGAATCATGACAAATTGATGGGGTTAATTATAATCAATAGATTGCTGAGCCCATCAATAAAACACAACAAAACAAAAATAAACAACAAAAGCAGAGCCTTGGCTTCCAAGGTGCCTTTGTCCAGGGCTTAATTATTGCCTGCCTCCCTAACAAAGAGTCCCAGTCCTGCGACAAAGTGAAGAGCTCAAAAACAAAACCAAACCATATTTGGTGGGAACTTTTGCTATGTTATAAATTCTCTATGGTTTATTAAAATTGACAATATTTCCCAAAGAACGTTGGATATACCAAAGTCACACATGGAGGCAGTTTTTATTTTAATGTCCAGTACTTATTTAAAGAGCTGCTGTAGGGCTCCTGGGTAGCTCAGTTGGTTAAGCTACTGCCTTCAGCTCAGGTCATGATCCTGGAGTCCCAGGATCAAGTCCCGCATTGGGCTCCCTGCTCGGTGGGGAGTCTGCTTCTCCCTCTGACCCACTCCCCTCTCATGCTCTCTCTCTCTCTCTCCCTCTCAAATAAATAAATAAATCTTAAAAACAAAATAGCTGCTGTATTCAGTGTAGTCCCCAATTATGGCAGGGATATTAAATTTACTTCTTTTTCCCCCAATTTTTTTATTGTGGTAAAATACATACAGCATAAAATTTACCATCTTAACCATTTTTAATTTTTATTTTTTTATTTTTTGAAGATTTTATTTATTTATTTGAAAGAGAGAGAAAGCACAAGCAGGGGGAGGGGCAGGGGGAGAAGCAGGTCCCCCGCTGAGCAAGGAGCCCGATGTGGGACTCGATGCCAGGACCCTGGGATCATGACCTGAGCTGAAGGCAGACGCTTAACCGACTGAGCCACCCAGGCGCCCTATCTTAACCATTTTTAAATGCACAGTTCAGTAGGGTTATGTATATCCATATTGTTGTACAACCATCACTACCATCCATCTCCAGAACTCTTTTCCTCTTGCAAAACTGAAACCTATGCCTAGTAAAAAAATAACTCCCCCCCACTTTGGGAAACAAACTCTTCACTTTCTGTCTCTGATTTTGACTCCTCTAAGTACCTCATATAATTGGGATTGTACACTATTTGTCTTTTTATGACTGGTTTACCAAATTTACTTTTTAAAATATATGTCAAAGGTGAGTCAATTTAAAGAAAAATATTAGGTACATTAATAATAAGCAAGATGGTGCAAGAATAAGAGAAAAACTGTGGCACAGTGGGTGGAATTTGGGCTGAGACAATCTGGATTAAAACATAAGAATATTTCCTCCATATTAATGTTTATAAACTTTGCTCTTGGACTCAAGGGGGGGAAGATGATACCCAAAAAAGCATCTATTTGCCATTGCTCAGCTCCCTCCTTGACTGGGTTCAAGCTATTCTGGAGTGCCCATTGGACACTGGCTCCAACCCCCTTGTCAAAACCAAGGTCAGATCCTGTTCCCCCCCCATCTCCTGCAGTTGCAAGTAATCTTTTGGCACATTTAATTCCTTCACCCACTGTGTATGCACCTCTGGGGCACTTACCCCATTTTGCTCTGCATTACATTTATTTCTCTCACTAGCTTCACCTAGCTTCACCCCCCAGGTAGGCATTGATCATATGCCTGCTCTATGCATGATGGGGGACTGGGTAGGAGGTCATCTGCAAACACAGGTTTATTCCTTGTGAGTGAGGAAGGGGAGAAGCTCAGTGGGCAAGGTCTCTCCATCAGCTTCTTCCTGGATTCCCCAGGCATAACTTCTGATTCAGGCCTTCCCTCAGCCAGGCCCAACAACAGAATCCGGTTCCTCAGCTCCAGTCTCAGGAGACAAAGGGTTCTTGTCTCTGTGTTTATCAGGAAACGGGTGGCAAAAATCACGACAGCTACCAAGATCCCCCTGGTCTTCGGGCTGCGGCGAGAAAAGGAAGCAGCCCAAATCCTTCCAGAACAACAAATCCAACGTGTTTGCAACTCCTTCTTCACCGTTCATGAATTTCCTTCATGGACAGCCCCTCCAACCTCCCACCAGCTGGCAGGGGGTGGGCTTTGGATATAAAAGTCAATGCTGAGTTTTAGCTGACATCCACTAACACAGGGCATTAGTGATACATGCTCCATTCAAGGTTCCCAAATACAGAACACCTTATCCCAACACTGGGAATGAGATTTAATTCCAACAAAAGAGGTTGACATGTACCGGCTGGTTGAACACAGAGAAGATAGGAGTAAAAGAGTATTGGCAGGAAAGCTGCCTTCTGTTGATGTATGGAAAAATCCAGAGTGGGAACCCCCCACATACACATATGGGGGGCTTTAGCATCGGTTCTCAACAAAGTTCTCATTTACCTGGAGTCAGAATGCATCAACATGAGAATTTCCTGCACATGTGAATCAACATCGAGGTGCTAAGTTTTGCATGGTTTAATCTGGTCAAGCCAATTCTGGCCTCCCCTCAGCCTCATAATCTCCAGGGGTTTGGTAGAAAGAGCACCTGCACTCGGCTGTGATCAAAACCTCAGTTGACTCTTCCTAACTGTGAAGCCTTGGCTTATTATTACAGGTCACTGAGACTCAGTTTCCCCATCTCTAAAGATGGAGTCTTACTGGAAAAAGGAATCTGTTACTAAAACAAAGCCTGAAAAGAACGGACTCTAAGAGTCTGAAATGTCCTGGGAACTATGAGTAAAGATTCTGTTCAGCAGTTTCCAGGATGTCTCTTTCACTGTCCCCTAATTTCCAGAAATTAAAAAAAGAATGCAAGGTGACGCATTTCCATTCTAGGATACACAAAGACTATTCTATAAACACAATTCTGGAGCTTGTTTGGTTAGCACTTAATGTGAACCTTCTTGAGGATGGCCCCTGGCGGGTCCTCGCAGCTGCAACATTCTCCATCCACCATTAGGGTCTAGTCCCAACCTGGACTCTAGTGCTTGCCATCCTCAACTTATAGATGGAAAAAAGAAAGGATGAAAAGCTTTCTCTCTTGATATTTCTGTAATGGAAGCCTCCCTTCCTCATTCTGCCCATGTGAAGACTTCAGCGTTTTCACATGATGTTACTTCAATGGGCCTCAAAGGCAAGAAAGGTGCAGACTGGGGCATGGCACTGCTTGAGGGCTCAGGCTTCCAGCTACAAGAGACCAATGCAGGAGTCTTCTTAAGAATTAAGCACCAGACGGAAGTTGGAGTCTTGTGTCTGCCATGGCCTTGCTCATGGAGCAGTAGATCCTTGTCTATGTATCAAAAGGAAAGCAAATATACCCCAAATATCAAGCAGTGACCAACATTACAGGCTTGGTGGGAGATGAATCAAGGGCTTCCTTGATCTTTGGGGGAGAGAAATGAGGGGTCTGTCATCAACAGTTTCTGAAAAAAAAAATATAGGAATAGAAGAGGCCCCTTATGTAGAGAGACAAGAAAACTTTTATCAGATGGCTTGCATGAAGAAAGTCATCTGATAAAAGTTGCTGGTACAAAGACCAGTTCCAATTTCTGTTACACACACACATATACACACAGAGCCAATGAAAAATTCCCAGAAAACCTGCCATTTCAAGAGTACCTACTAGTGGGCACCTGGGTGGCTCAGTTGGTTAAGCATCTGCCTTTGGCTCAGGTCATGATCCCAGGGTCCTGGGATTGAGCCCCGCATCAGGCTCCCTGCTCTGCGGGAAGCCTGCTTCTCCCTCTTCCTCTGCCTCTCCTCCTGCTTGTTTTGTTTTGTTTTTTTTTCTCTCTCTCTCTCTCAAATAAATAAATAAGATCTTTAAAAAAAAAATACCTACTAGTGGTGCCTGGGTCGCTTGGATGGTTAAGCCTTTGCCTTCTGCTTAGGTCGTGATCTCCAGATCCTGGGATTGAGCCCCATGTTGGGCTCCCTGCTCAGCAGGGAATCTGCTTCTCCCTCTTCCTCTGTCTCTCTTCCTCTGCCTCTCCCCACTGCCCCTGCTCTCTCTCTCTCTCTCTCTGTATCTGTCTCAAATGGATAAATAAAAATAAATAAAAAATACCTACTAGTCGTATGTCCAGTGATATCTTACTTTCAGTCATGAAAACACTTCTTTGGAATTTGTGAAGCTGAATTCAACCCCTACTCTGAAATATTTAATCCTGGAGAGGTAGGGAGGCTCAAATTCATTCTGGCCATACGTGGAGCCCTGGCTAATTTCTTGGTCAATAGAAAAATTGCCAGGTGAGCTGAGGAAACTTTTACCCAACACTCAAGATGGAAAAAGTAATGGGGGAGGCCTGGGGGAAAGGTTATCCCTGTAAGGATCACAGTGTGTTTTTCTGAGTCCGAGGGGTATTATTATTATTATTTTTAAAGATTTTATTTATTTATTTGACAGAGAGAGACACAGCGAGAGAGGGAACACAAGCAGGGGGAGTGGGAGAGGGAGAAGCAGGCTTCCCGCTGAGCGGGGAGCTCAATGCGGGGCTCGATCCCAGGACCCTGGGATCATAACCTGAGCCGAAGGCAGACGCTTAACAACTGAGCCACCCAGGCGCCCCTGAGTCTGAGGGGTATTAGAGACTCTATGGCTTAGCTCCCTACTCAAGGTCAAAATGCTAGAAACTGCCAGAACAGGGTCCAGCTCTCTGACTCGTGAGGTCTTCTATAGCATACAAGTTGATATTTTAATTTCTCGAGGCCTTTTTTTCATCCTTTAAAACTCCAAAAGGAAAAAGACTAAATATATTTTGGGTTGCAAGTTTTATTCCCGCCCTCGACTCTCTCTGCTGCTCTCTGAGGGAGGAGGTCTCAGCTTCCTCAAAAGGATTGCTAAAAGCACACCAGAGGATTTTTGTGCAAAACTGTCAGGGCCTTCGGTGATTTTTCAGCTCTATCTGCAGAGAACCAGGAGGAGAGAACAACGCAGAAATGGGAACAAAAATGCACGTCCGCTTCCAGGCAGGAGGAGGCACCGCCATTTTCAGAGAGGAGGAAGATCTGGTAACTTTTATGGCTTATGAACTTCCTGTCATTGAGTCTCCGGCTAGAGATGAAAAGGGCAGATATGGAGCCAATGCTGGCAGGGGCCTTCATTGGTTCCTGTAAAACTAAGAAACAGAAACAAAGAACACGTTGTCCTGGCTGCCTTTGGAGCTGAAAACGGGAGAAGGAGCCAGGCAGGCTCTAAGTCTTGGCCTGCTGACCTTTGACCCTGAGCAGTGGCATGCACGAAGCTTCACAGAAAGGCAAGCATTTCATGGATTTGCAGTTCTTAGTGTTTATGTGCTTTTGGTTACACTAGTATTATTTCACGCTGGACTAAATCACCACTGCCTTCTAAACAAGCAAATATTTCGTGGTAGAATCAACTACCAATATAATAGCAAGGCAAGGTCTGTAAGGGGTAAAACTATCTAGAGTAGGCCATCATTAAAATTGTGTGCCCAAGGGTACTGTGGATAGGGAAGCCAGCCACTAAATTGGAAGGCGCTATCCCTCAACAAAAATAGAATCAATTTCTAGGACACACTGCATTTTCAGGATGATCAGAAACACCCTGGTTAAATCTGTGGAAAATCATGCATGATCTGCCATCGAAATGCACAGAAAAACATTGGAGGGATACACACAAAGGAAAGGAAATATGGCAGTCAAAAAACAATCAAAAGTGGTTTTGTCTCAGGGATTCATGGTAATCTTTTTATTTTTTATATTATGCTTTTTCTACAATGTTTATGTTCTACTTGGTCATCAAAAAAATAAATCTTAAATGTTCTTTTTAAAAACCTTCCCCAATATAATAGATATCACCAATCAAAACAGACTAAACAGGTGTTTGGGCATTTTTGATCTGGAGGCTTACCTCATTCTTTACTTAAGGTTAATGTGGGAGCTCATCTTTCCCAAAACCACCTCTTAGCTGGAATTACCTGCTTCCTCCTGTCAGGTTCCCAGAACATCTAGTATAATCCACTATTATATCCTCATTGCATTCTATGATACTTGTTTATAATCTTTCTCCTGGCAGGCTCCACTGTCCCGGTATTTTAACAAACAGCACCTACTTAACACATATTTTCTTGAAGTTGAACCTAATTGTTGCTACACTGGTAACAGTATAAGCAAAGAGTTGGTCAATCCTCATAGAATTCCTTGAAACCATATCATAAACACCCGGCAGTGGCTTTAAATCAAGAAATAATTTAAGGGTTTGGGGGGGGTGGGGAGAGATGAATCAAGCTAGTCATAGCAGAATATCCCAAAGGACATGATAGGAAAATTTAAGTAATCTCTACACCCAACATGGGGCTCAAATTCACGACCCCGAGATCTAGAGTCATGCTCTTCTGACTGAGCCAGCCAGGTGCCCCAAAGAAACTATAAATTTTGATAACACCAAACACCCTTTTTAAGATACCTAAGATACTGCAAGATATACCAAATACTCTGTAGCCAGTGATTATCGTGAGCTTCCCAGGTTCTGCTGAACCAGACAGAAGCTCCCAGGAAAGGAGGAAAACCAATCTTTATGACAGGTGTGACTGGTTCTAGGACAGTGGCCTGCTCTCAGATGCTGTGGGACTTGAGGACGGGTGCCCAGCTCTGAACCAACGACCTGTGGCACATGCAGCTTTCCAGAGATGACAAAGGGGAAATATTTGTTTTGCTGGCTAATAGTACCCATGACACAGACACTGTGAGAAGACAAAATGCAAACCAATTTCTGCATCTGATGACTTAACCTTGCTTCTCAACAATCTCATGAATACACTCTCCAAAATCTTCAGAAGAAAGCAGGTATAGATTAACCAAGAATGATCACTCTGTATCTGACTTTTCAAGAGGAAAAGATGGAAAGGAATAATAGGGAGTGACATTAAATTCTGTGTCTGAAATCACTGCAGTTGAGAACATATATTTAAAAAAAAAGAACATATTATTTTTTAAATATGGGAAATTGCATCAGATGCAGATGTATCCTGAGTTTCAGAGAAGAATTAAAACTTCCACTATAGCTCTACTGGATTTATGCACATACATTTCTTAGTTATGGTGCAGCCAATGACCATGGCCACATTAATTCATGAGATGCTGAATATTTCTGCATATAAGTACAGAACAAAGTTAAAGCATAAAGCAAAAGAATCCAAGACACGGGGAGAATTTCATTGGTGAGTTTTTTCTGTTATGAGTTTACGATCTAAGATTCATAAGCAGAAATATAAACAATAAAAGGTACATATGTATTTACACTACACTCATAATTTCTGGATTGTCTTCTCTTTTTATCTCCTCCCCCCAAATAATCCTTTCCATAACTTCATGCTTTCCATAAATATCACCCAATGAACTGACTGTGGACATGCCTCATGACTTTAGCCTTGAACTTAAACATGCAAGAATTATAAAATGATGTTCTGTTAAAACTAAAGAGTTCCCATTCCTGACTCCCACAGCACTGAGCTCAGTACTTGAGTCACAACATACAGGTACTCTTACCTGTCTTCATCCATCATGCTTTCAGAAGCTTTAAATCCACACACCCATTCAAATAGCTAAAATGAAAAAGCAGCCAATACCAAGTGTAGACCTGGAGAACAGAGTATTTGGGAACTCCCATATACTGTTAGTGGATGTGTGAATGACTATAATGACTGGAAAATTCTTGGGCACCATTTACTGACGTTGAATATTTAACCATCCTACAACCCAGCAATTCCACTCCTATATTCCTAACTAAGGTGTGTCACCAAAAAACATGCACAAGAATGTATGTAGCAGCATTATTCAAAACAGACCCAAAGTGGAAACAATTCAAATATCCATTAATAGTAGAATGGATAAACCAACTGTGTTGGGTTCGCACAATGAATACTACACAAAACATTGAATGAAAGAAGTCAGAGTTAAAAGAGCACATGCTGTATGATTCCAGTGATAAGAAGTTCAAAAACAGGCAAAACGAATCTATGGCAATATAAGTCAGGAGAGTGGTTCCCCTTGGGGTGCACAGCACTTGGGGGGGGTGCTAGGCATGTTCTGTTTCTTGATCTGGGTGCTTCTATGTGGTATTGTTTACCACTGAAAATTAATCTAGCTGCATACTTATTGGTGTGCTTCTTCTTAATCATGTTTTACTTCAGTGGAAAGTTTTTTTTTTTTTTTTTTTTATAAAGCAGCACTAAGTGAGGATGGGTTGCTCCAGAAGGCCACAGAGCAACTACTACAGTCACTGTGGTACTTCAGGAGACTTACTGGAGTAGAACACTGGGCATCTCTTCCCCAGACTGTAAGCCATGGATCTTCTCTTCTGACCGTGTGTTCTAACATCAGTCAAGTGGAAAAAGCGAAGGGTTGTACCAGGGACCAGCAATCTGAGCTTCCTGTGGTTTGGGTATCAATGCCATTGCATAGCTGCTGGGAAACTGAGAACTTCCTGGGGCACACAGACCCTTCCAGAAAAAGTCAGTGGTGGTGACCAACTGCTACACTATAGTACTGGGCAGAGCAGGCCAAGGTATTTTTTAATTCTGTGCATCTGATTCCGGGGTGGGGGAGGGCTGGTTGGGGGTAGAGTTTTAAGACCCTGGATATCCCCCCCACCGCCCAGTGGTCCACTCAGACTGGAGTGTACCAGCGAGGTAAAACGGGAGTGAGGGGAGGAGAGGAAGACGGCAAACAAAGTTAACAATAGCCTTGATAACCCGGTCCAGCCAGGCCCCCTGCATCCTGCAAAGCCAGCCTGAGCCTCATCTCGTGAAGTTGCTTTGTTCAATCCCTCTACTCTACCTGTGGACAAAGGGAACTTCAGAGACTTGTCTTAGCCCAGAGGTGATGGGTCCAGATGGCAATGAGGGTGGAACACTGCCTACATTGGGTCTACTGTGCTAGCCCCACCTGAAAGGAGACTGCAAAATCATGGGGGAGGGAGAGGAAAGCACAAAGCCTTTATTTCCCCACACTCTAGTCTCGGGGGCAGTGAAGTGGAGAGCAGGAGGAAATAAGAAATAGCATTTAGAGAGAGCAGAAACAAGATATCCTTGATCTCTCTCCTGGCTTCCTAGCCTCTTTTTGGTAAAACGCTAGCAGAGGGCATGGAGTTGATTTAATCAGATGCTCCTCTATCGGCAGACGTTTACAACAGCCCTGAACCCAGAAGTGAGGGAGGAAGCATGGCTGGCACGTAATGGGAAGGTGCCCTGGTCCCTCTTTGCTAGGGAGCCAGCTTAAGGCCCATAGCACATGTTCAACTTTTGATTTTTTTATGCACCAGCTGGGGTCCCCTAACTGCTTTACAGGGTAATGTCTTGTTTCTGCAAGAGGCTTCTGATGCTTTAATACCTTTAGAATCTCCAAAGGGCTGGCATCTTTCATTCGTCCATTCAAATACTTACTGAGTGTATGCTACATGCCAGACACTATTCTAAGGCCAAGCCCATGCTCTCAGTGTGCTTCCCTCCTTGTGCTGGGAGGCAGAAAATGCACAGTTTAAGCAAGTGACCATATATGTCAGATCTGTACAAGTTCTATGAAGAAAACTCAAGTCACCTAAGGTGACGGAAGAAATGAGGGTCCTAAGGTGAATGCTTCCTGGAGGAAGGGAGTTCTAGGCAGAGGGAATAGTTAAGTGGCAAGGCCAGGAGGTAGGAGCCTTCTGGGCAAGGAGCCGGTGGGGCTGGAGCAGAGGGACCGAGAGGGGACAGGTTGTAAGAGAGGAGGGCAAGGTGATGGGAGGAGTCAGAGCCTGGGGCATCTCAAAAGCCTTCACGATGATTTTGGTTTTAATGAATGAAAAATACCGAAGGGCTTTGAACAGAAGTGACATGACTTGGATTTGGGTTAACAAAAGTCAGATCCTTCTCTATGCTGCTTAAATAATAGCCCAGGGAAGGCAGGATGGGTGAAAGCAGAGGCACTGGGCAAGTGTCTCCTGCAGTGGTGCTGATGGGGGAATCTTACAGGTAGAGCTGCCAGGGTCTAGAGATGGACAGAAGAACAGGTATGAGAGATGGAGAGACAAAAGCCCTCTGTGAGTCCCAAGCACCTGCAGGTATGGTCACTGGGATGGGGAAGACCAGGGAGGAAGCAAGGTTATGAAAGAAAACCGAGGTCTCAGTCTTGGTCTTTGTAAGTTTGAGATGCCAGAAGTTGGGCTGAATGGACAGCTAGAGGCAAACATCTGGATTCAAACAAGGACCAACCTAGGGATCTAAGTTGGGAATTCCCAATATACACAGGGTATCAAAGCCACGGACTGGATGGGATTAACTATGAAATTACTCTAGAGGTCTCTTTTAATAAACAACATATTGTATTTACTCGCTGCCAGCATTGTGCAAAGTTCTTTACAAATATTAACTCACTTAATCTTTCCCACCACCCTCAAGTCAAGCTCTATTATTATCCTCATTTCACTGATGTGCACACCGAGGCACAGAGACTTTTAAGTATCTTGCTCAAGGTTAGTGGGAGAGAGAAGGTGGGGGGTGGACAGGAGAAGAGAGGCTGTAGGCTTGAGCTCTGGGTGCTCCGGGATTAGGAGGTGAGGGAGATGAGGAGGAACCAGCTGGAGACCACAAGCAGCAGAAGGTGAGGAGAGAGGAAACCAGGAAGTATGGTGTCCCGAAAGCCAAGCCAATCGAGTGTCCCTAGAAGGGAAGGGAAATCAACTGTGTGGGATGACGCTGATCGGTGAGGAGGTCAGAACTGACCACTGGATAGAAAAGTGACATCTTTACTTTCACTAACCTGGTTTTGAAATTAACTTCCTCCCATTTTGAATGCAGGCCAACAAATCCCAGTAGTTTGCACAGTAGCTGAGACTCTGTCACCAATAGAAACCCCACACATTTTCATTGTTGGTGAAGAAGTACTGTTTCTGGCCATCTTTGCTTCCAGAGGACAGCAGTTTCTAGACCTTGCTATTTAACGTGTTTATAATAAAGAAGTACCTATGCTATGAAATCATGCATTTTAAGAATTCTGATCATTCTACTGCAGTAGAATTGTTTTCCCTATGTCCTCCTGCATATTTTATTTTATGCACTGAAAATATTAATCTGATAAGGGGGTCCATGAGACATGAAAAGATTAAAAATTACCTCAATATTAACGACAAAGGAGCAACCAAAAGCCAATGCAGGTAGAGAAACAGCATTCCTAACCTAGGGCACCAGCGTGGCACTTAGCCCAGTGTTCAACAAACGAAGGGACCATAGACACTCTGTGGTGACTGTGGCTGGGGTAGGTGAGGCTGTTATCACAGCTCACACTCGCCAAGGATGCCACAAAGGAAGGCGACATCCATGCATCTGTGCTGCAACTGGAACGTGCTCAGCCAAGGTCCTGGGGGAGGGGGGCAATCTGTCTTCTCTCTACAGGGGTTTCACTTGAGGTGGCTCCGTTACTCTCACTAACCCCTCTCCTTTCCTTTCGTCCACGCTTTGGGCTGCTCTGTGCCAAGCTGACCTGCTGCTTCCCTGTGGCCAGGGCTCTGCTCTGCTTTCATTCTGGAAACAACGGAAGGTCCTCTTCACCCTACCTCTCCCATATCTGGCCACCTGGACATTGTCGGGCAAAACAGAGGAATTAACAGCAAAGTCACGACTCCCTGCCTCGGCAAAATCAGCGAGAGACCCCAGCACAGAAGCCACAGCCTCATTAGTCAGACAGGTCCCGCACAGTAGAATGAGGGCCATCCTGGAGATTTAGCTCCTAGGGTAGTTAGGAGAGTCAATGAGCTGGCTGCTGTGACGCACTTATAACAGTGGCGGGCACATGGTAAACACCGTATGCATTGTTCAACTAAGATAGTCTTGCCTTTTCTTTCTTCCCCACTAAAAAAACACCAAGTAAAATGCATCTGAAATTTCACGAATTCATTGTTAACCAACATAGCATTCAAGAATAAGTGACATTAATCTGAAAAACATAGTTATTATGGAATGCTTACAGTCATTCTTAAATTTGAAAAGAAAAAGATAGAGATGTTAATGACAAGATGGCAGCCCTGCTTACCCAGCCCAGTGCCTACTGCTGTCAGATGTCAAGATCGTGATGTGATGGCCTCTGATGTACCATCACGTCTTCCAGCAAACCTAACATCCCTGGGCCTTACACATTGGGGGCGGGGTACTGCCACTGGTGTCCATCATCTGCAGAGCTTGGGGACTATTTTGCTGTGTTGTGTTCCCTGGATGTGAGAGAAATCAGCCACTAAAGCTCTCTTCTTTGCCCTTTGGCACTAACTGGACTCCTACATTTATTTTGCTCAGTAATGCAAAGGGGAAAGGGAAATCCACTTCCACGGAGTTTGGCACTATTCTGAACGTGAGGTCGAGAGTTTTTAATCAAAAATCAAAAATTAGCCATTGAGGTCCAGGGAAATCAGAGAGAATGCCAGGGTGCTGCTGCAAGAAGCTTGGGGACCATCTGGTCTACTCTGTCCCCCCAGCATTTTTGTAGAAAAGGGGAAGAAATGGATGGCATGCAGCATTTCCACAGCTAAGGGGGAATATGGTTTCTCCAGAGACAGAGGAGAGTTAAAGCACCACCTTCCAGCTGCAAAGTACCTCCTTGCGATTGTCTGCTCTCTCTGCAGTCTAGGGCAGGGAACAAGTTGGGCTGGTTTGAAACTTGCCTGGGCAACCAGCACCACCTGGTTCACCCGCCCTTGCAGGATTCCTGCCTGTCTCATGACTTGTGAGCAAAACCCACTCCGTGAATCTCACCTCATACCTGCACCAGGCTGCCTCAACCCGTACCCTGGGAAAGAGGGGAAAGTTAATAATGGGCCTGGCCTCCAAGGCACCAGGTGTCCATGTCATTTTTTAGTGATTATATTCTGTTGCCTTTCCTAGCAATGAATTGCAGCATTCAAGAGCTAAGATGAGGTTGGAGTGACCTCCTCCAGCCTACCACCCCCACCCTGACCTCTGCACTCCCATTCTCCCTATAAAGACCAGTCCCTTACAGCTAACTCAGATCGGATACGATACGAACACAACACGTCATGCTTAACAAGCATAGTATATTGCCCCCCACTCTTAGTTATTTACAACCACATCCAAACTCCAACACACTGGGTCACATTTTAGGCCAATGGCCATGATAAGCGCTGGGGTTTTTTTCTGACCTGAGAACGCAAAATGAGTCCATCCTCTTTAGGGCGCCCCTTTACACCTTCTGGAGACTGACATGGGCTACACTGAATTCTATTTTGCACGCGGAGGATCCTGCTGCGTTATTGTTTCCATCACTGTTGAGTAGGTGGATACGACAGATAGAGCTTTAGGTTTCCGGGTTCTGGTGCCAGGAGGCATTGAAAGGGTGTAAAGTTCAAGTGCCTTCAAAATGATTAAAACAAACAGACAACTGGTTCCTAGGCCACTCCCACCTCCTACAGAGAGCTTCATCGGGAGAGGCCACCACACTCCCAGTTCCCAAACTTCTGAGAAGCCACCGAGATGGCAGTCCTCGTAGCTGCTAGGGTCCACTTAGCCCCCATCTGACGCCCGGCACCTGATCGTCTCTGTCACCTGTGGGCTTCGTTGGGTTCCAGTCCATTCTCCAGGCTGACATCTGTCTGCACCATCTCCTGTTTCAGTTCTCCGAGCTCCGAGACGATT
The DNA here is from genome assembly GCF_009762305.2 of Zalophus californianus. Classification (NCBI taxonomy): domain Eukaryota; kingdom Metazoa; phylum Chordata; class Mammalia; order Carnivora; family Otariidae; genus Zalophus; species Zalophus californianus. The sequence continues at coordinate 95,036,692 of NC_045602.1, forward strand.
GTGTCAATGAGCTATTCAAAGACAAAAATAGTGTGACGTCAGGCAGTGGAAGAGGCGTGCCCAGAGCCTGGGGAGCTTCAGCCGCTTCAATAGGAGGACAGAGAAGACCACCTTTTTTTTTTTTTTTTTTAAATCCCGGCTGTGTGAATTTCCTCCACCCGGAGGAAAGAAATAAAGAGGGTGGGAGCAGCTTTTTTCTAAAAAAAAAAGAGGAAGAACTTAGGTTTCGGTACTGCCCTCAGAAAAAGGATATGACACCCACTTTGGTTTCTCAACATACAAAGAGGAATAAACAAATCCTGGTAAAACCAGGCTTCCACATTCATTTTGTCAAAATCAAAACTCAAGAGGAATTCCCTGAATTAAAATTTATACAATCATTGTTCTGGCTACAGAAATAAGCGTATTTGTTTTTGTTTTTTTAAGATTTTATTTGAGAGAAAGAGAGAGCACAAGTAGGGGTGGGGTGGGGGGGAGAGGGGCAGAGGGAGAGGGAGAAGCAGACTCCCCACTGAGCAGGGGGCCCGATGCGGGGCTCGATCCCAGGACCCTGAGATCATGACCTGTGCCGAAGGCAGATGCTTAACTGATTGAGCCACCCAGATGCCCCAGAAATAAGAATATTTAAAAGACATATATAGTTTGCAATTTCCAGACATTAAGCTTACTCATACTATTCTTTGCTTTTTATTTATTTTTTTGATAAAGAAGACTGTGCGAGGAAAGGGAAGAGAGAGGGCTGCCTGGGGTGGGGAGTGGGTGAAGTATAGGGGGAACGCAGAGGGAGATGTGCCCTTCTCTTGCAGAAGGCTCATGCACACTTGTATCTTCTATCCACACACCTGGGGAGAGGTTACATCTGCCCCTGAAGGCTGATCTAAACTCCTGAGCCCACCTAATCACTCATCCAACAGAATCCTTCCTGGTGCTAACTAGGCCCTCTATGTGTAGAGCAGCTGTTCTCAAAGTGTGTCACTGCTCCCTGATTTTAAAAAATCATAGTTATTTTTTACATAAGTGTTACTTACGTCATCATGTAATAGATTTATTATTGTTTCAAAATAAATATTTTTAAAACATTTCTCCATTTTAATTCCCAATACAGCGAGCATCTCGTAGCTGTGATCCATGTGAACTCAAGCTCTTTGGGGTCCTCCATAATTTTTAATGGATAATGGGATCCTCGGGCTATAAAGTTTGAAAATCACTATTCTAGCTAAAGATAAGTGTTGTCTTGCCTCAAGCAGATTTATCCCACCCAGGCGCTGGCAGAAACTTCATCTGAGCTTACAGGCTCTTCTAAACTGTTGACCCCATCTATTCATTCATTAATTCAACAAACCTTTACAGGCACCCACTTCATGCCAGGCGCTACAAGCACGGAATAAGGTGGACAGTTCTCGCAGAGATGATAGTCCAGTGGAGTACAGACCACAGCCCTGAGTGCTGAAAAGTGCCAGGATGAAAACAGAACAGGGTGATGCTATAGGGGGCAGCTAAGCGGCCACCATGCTAGGTGGGATGGGATGGTGACGGTGGATCTTTGAGGAAGTGATGGAGCCCTGAACAACAAAGGAGCCATGAAAAGATCAAGGGAAGATCCCTCCATACAGAGAAAGTCCCAGAGTCTGGGAAGGCACATGGCAGGAGAGGCAAACAGGGACCAGAGCTCGTTGGCATTCTAGATCACAGTACCCATACATTTGAGTTTTCTACACTAAGAATCATCAAAGGGCTTTAGGAGGGGAAGACATTTTCTTGGTTTTATGTTCTAAAAAGATCACTTTGGCTGCTGGCTAGAGACGGTTTGTAGGGGCAAGAGGAGAAACAGCAACACCAGTTTGGAGGCAACAGAAGGGATGCAGGCAAGAGTGGGCCAGGTGGCTTGGACCAAGGTGCTAGCAGGGGAATTAGAAAGAAGGGGGGAAATCCGAGAACAATTTAACACAGAAATTGATAGAAGTTGATGGACTTCATATAGGAGCAGTAGGAAGAGAAGAATCAATACAACTCCTAAGTTTTTGACTTGATTATCAAATAAATAGATGGCAGTGCCATTGACTGAAATGGGGGAGGATTAAGTTTGAGGAAGAAATTGAATTGGATATTAGGTCAGTTATGTCTTGATTTTCTTATCGGCCATCAAATAAATTTGGTAAGTGGTTTTTGATATTCAGTATAGAGATATTTATACATTTGGAAGTCACTAGCATATGGGCTGGCATTCCAAAGCCCTGTGACAGGGAGAGAATATCTGAGGGGAAGGTGGACATGGAGAAGGGGTCCCTGCAAATAGCTCTACATGTTCCCAATGCTTGGAGGTCAGAAGAAGGGAGGCCAGCCAAGTCCTCCATGCTTGATCCATCCCTGTTGTGCGTGCCTGGGATGCAAGCTATAGGCAAACATTCTAGAAGCACTGGGGACCTGGAAGAGAAAATGATCAGGAGATCCCTTTTATATATATCTCACTGGCAAAAATTTAAAAGTCTGACAATATTTGAGAATGTGGGAAAACAGGAACCCCAAATGCTGCTAGAGGAGTGTTATTTGTAGAGCTCACTTTGAAGAGCAATTTGGCAATGTCTTATAGAGTCAGAGACACACAGACCTCCTAGATACACACTCTAGAGAAATCCAGGCACATGGGTGCAAGGAGACCTTTATAAGAATATTTCTTCTCCATTATTTGTAAAAAAAAAAAAAACCCCAAATTATAAGCACTTAAATGTCCATCAGTAAGAGAATGGGTAAACTGAGGTATAGAATACTACGTAGCAGTTAAAATTAATGAACCAGAGCTATAGGTATCAACACACATATAAACAGTAATGCTCAAAAACTTCTCATAAAAGCAAAAAAAAAATAAAAAAATAAAAATAAAAAAACAAACTTGCAAAGGGTTACATCCAGTATATAAAATTGAAAACCATTCAAAACTGTACAATACTATAGTGTTTATAAATATACACATAGATAGACAACTCCAATGTGTGATATGGGGGTTATAATCTTAGTCCAGGATAATGGTTACCTCTGGAGGAGAATGGATGAAGACGTTCACAGGTCAAGGGGCTCAACCACTATGAGATTTTATTTCTTAAAATGAAATGGCAAAATTATAAGGTTTGACAGAGCTGAGAGACGTGTGTTTAGCAGTATATGTGATTTTCTGTATGTTTATTCGTAATCAAAATTATTAGAAAAAGAAAAAGGGGTGGATGGGCATGAAAATGGAAGGAGGTGGAAAGACTGAGAAGGTAGGCGTGAGTGGGGTGAGCAAAGGCAGTCTGAGTGTCTGTGCTGAAGACCCCCCAATCTGGGCTGGGTCACCCTCCCATTCTGGGCCATGGCTATAGTCCTGGGCAGGAGAGCCACACACAGGAGGGTCACCCACAGCCTCGGGCAAACCTAGGACAAAGAGTTCCCAACCCCAGCAAGGAGACAGGTCACTAGACACAATCAGCCTGTTCACCCTCAGTCACCCTCACGGCCACCATATTAATGTGAACGTAAACATAGCCTTCCCCAGGAGAAGCCCTTGATCTTCTCTGGCCAGACTGTTCCTCCTGATACTGGCCTTGCTGACACCTTCAGTAGTGTCTCAAGGCCTCCACACGCCACACTTGCTTCCTTCTGTGTACCTAACCAAACACAAAGAACCTAGAAATTGTGGTTCTCACTCAGCCGCACTCGGATGGCAAATCATGAACACCACCATTGATCTGTAATGCAGAAGGGATGTGCAGTGACGCCTGAGACACGGAGGTGTACAAGGACAGAGGGCCCCCTGCCTGCAGGACTATGAGACCCTCCTGTCACCCTCCATTCTGCCCCAGCCCACCCACCTGAGGGCACAGACTCTCTGAATGATCTGTTGTTACACCAACCAGGCCCCTCCACCCGCCAAAGTCATCCCCAAACATCTGCTCCTCCCCAAGGTCTGCCCTGGTGTCAATGATTGGATTTGAGATGTTTCCCAAATTTTCCCAGATACATTTGTGTGTGTTTGTGGTTTTGATACCTGCAGATGTTTGATCGCATCCTTTATGCTCTTAATACATTTTATTTTTGAGGCTAAACAGAGATAACTTGCCACCCACAAAGGGAGGGGGAGCAATTTTAAGCTAAGCTTTCTCGTGTTTAAGACAACAGGACTTTCAACCTAAGCGCTTTATCAAAGTTGGTGTCGCAATCGAAATTTCTCCAAATCCACTTACACAACCCAAGACCCCACCACATCCCCGTAGCTGTCTAGAATTCCTGTAACACAGGGAAGGGGCTGCTTAAGCATCTGCCATGCAAGCACTGCTCTTCACAACCCTATCTGCTGGCCCAGGATGTGTGTGGACACTTGGGAAGACGGCCACGGGACCAAGCGGCTCTTATTCAGAGCAATCGGAGCAAGACAGGACACCAGGGTGCAGGGCCACCAAATCAGTGAGACAGTGGTTCTACCAAAAACACAGCATCTGTATCAGTTCCAGAAAACTACAAGTCGTGAGGAAGGCCCCAAACCAGTAAATAGACAAGGCAGGCAAGTCCAGGGTGGGGTCTCTGGGTCCCCTCCCTCATTCTACTCAGAAACCTCTGTTCACCCCTCTCCCTCCCAGGTGAGCATTTGTGCATACCAAAGTGCCAGGAACCTGAACTGTTCACCTGGGTGATTTTCATGCCAGTTGGCATCCAGGCCAAGGGTAGGAAGGCCCGGGTTCTTCCCCTCTGAGATCACACCTAGGGCTCGGCCTGGGCAAGGTGGGGCCTGCAGCGTCCCAGGCTAGAGCGGGATCTACACCAATTTGTACCACTTTGTAATCATTCTGGTAATCTCCCCGGAGGCGGGAACCTCCTGTGAGGGGCCACAGTGCCAGCAGCGGCAGCGTGGACCAGTGGTGAGGGCACCGGCTCTGGGCTCAGAAAGACCTGCCTTCAAATCCCACCTGAGCGCGCCCCTCTCCCTGCTTGGTTGGGTCCTGAACCTTGTTATTAATTGTGAGCCTTGCCACAAAGCAGAGTGATACCTGAAGACGCTTCAAATAGATGCAGATACCTCCTAGCCTGGAAAGAGGCCATTTCATTACCGGGAGCAGACCTGGATCACAAAAGACCCGTGTTTGTGGCATCCGGTCTTCCTTTGACGGCTGCCCAGAAGTCTCTAATCTCAACATCTGCCCCCTAGATGCCAATTTTCCCCAACCAGGGACAGAAGTCTTGATGCCATCCCTGCTCGCCCGGGAAGCTGGAGGGAGGGAAAAGAGAGGCACTCCAAATCTTGTGTTCTTTCTTTTAGGGTTAGATAAAGGAGAAAAATTCTCTTGAAGGCCAAGTGGAATTAAAAGGAAAAAGTGTTTACAGAGCAAGTTCTGATACAGCGCTCTTCAAATGGCAAGTCAAACTCAGGAATGTTATTGTGGTTTGAAAAGGGGATGTGTTGCTGATATGGCGAAGACTTGAAACCTAGGGTGTGGGAAAAGTCAAGTGTTTTGCTCTCAGCTCTGGAATTCTATTCCGCTCGTGCATCAGCTTGGCCTTGGGGTGTGATGTGCCTTTACAGCCCCCATCAGCCCTGTGGGATTAGACCTACCTCCAGGTCATGAAAAACCACATCACCCAAACAATCCCTCTCCTGTCTATTTCTGTTGAGCCAGGGGAGCCTCATGGTCTGGTGGGTACATCCCATGTTTGGGGCTTTTCTAAAGTAGTCTGGAAAATAATGGGTTCCTTATCAACCTTGAGATGATCTTTGCCCCCAGGAGCTGTCACCATAGAAACAAACAAAATAATGAAGGCTTCTTCCTTCCACTTGCAGAGGAGTGTCTAGAAAATGATGGTGGGGTACCTCAGAACCCTTTTCTTTGTTTGTTTTCTAAACTTTGTGTGCCACATCCTCCGGGGTGTTTCCATTTATATTTTTGAAATTTAATTATAATAGCAAACAAAAAACATGAATACATTCTCATTGAAAAACATAAATTGTTGTCATTAAAGCTAATGTCCCTTAAGCATCATCCAGAAGCCTTTCACCTACCCAGAGGTAACCACTATTAGTTTTGTGCACACCATTCTGTGCTTTTTCTACCCAATGGAATTATACTGATGTATTGTCCTTTGGTTCCCTTATTTTACTCAATGAAATGTGGGATTTATCCGCATTGATACATGAAGCCCTAGCTCATTCTTTCTTTTTTTTACATTTAAAAAATTTATTTAAATTCAATTAATTAACATATAGTGTTATTAGTTTCAGAGGTACAGTTTGGTGATTCATCAGTTGCATATAACAGCCAGTGCTCATGACATCACGTGCCCTCCTTAATGCCCATCATCCAGTTACCCCATCCGCCACACACCTCCCCTCTAGCAACCCTCAGTGTGTTTCCTATGATTAAGAGTCTTTTACTTTGTATCAAAAACTAATGATGTACTATACCTTGGCTAATTGAATTCATATTAAAAAAAAAGTCTTTTATGATTTGTCTCCCTCTCTGATTTCATCTTGTTTTATTTTTCTCCCCCTTGCCCTATGTTCTTCTGTTTTGTTTCTTAAATTCCATATATGAGTGAAATCATATGCCAATTCTTTCTCTGATTGACTTATTTCGCTTACCATAAGACCCTCTAGTTCCATCCACATAGTTGCAAATGGCAAGATATCATTTTTTTGATGACCACATCTTTATCCATTCATCTGTCGATGGCCATCTGGGCTCTTTCCATAGTTTGGCTGTTGTGGACATTGCTGCTATAATCATTGGGGTGCAGGTGCACCTTCGGATCACTACATCTGTATCTTTGAGGTAAATACCTAGTAGAGCTATAGGGTAGCTCTATTTTCAACTTTATGAGGAACCTCCATACTGTTTTCCAGAGTAGCCACACCAGCTTGCATTCTCACCAATAGTGTAAGAGGGTCCCCTTTCTCCGCATCCCCACCAAAATCTGTAGTTTCCTGACTTGTTAATTTTAGCCATTCTGCCTAGTTCATTCATTTTAAGTGGGAATAGTTTTCCACCCTAGGGATATACCACATGGGGATATACCATGTATCCATTCTATTTTGACAGACGCTTAAGTCATTTCCAGTGTTTTACTGTCACAAGCAGTACTGTGTTTAACACCCTTGTGTACTGCGTGAAACCTCACAGAAAATGCTGAGCTTCAATCATGTAAGAGGTTATGAGATGGCGCTATGTGGCTCTTCTGGTGGCTGTGCCAAACTATACTGCCTCCACCATCTTTGAAAGTGTCCCCCTCACTTGTCAGTGTTTGATTTTATGAAACTTTTAACCTTTGGCTAATCTGATGAGTATAAGTGGCTTCTTATTGTTTTAATGTGCTTTGCAGAGATTATATTTTCGTTGTTATATGGATTTCTTCCTTTGAAGAATTGCCTGTTCATTAATCTATTGCTCATCTTGGGGTTTCTTGGTTTATTTCATTAAACTGCACGAGTTGTGGATATGCACCTCTTGTCTCAAATATTTAAAAGATTTTCTCTTGTACTGTTTTTTGTTTGTCTTTGTATTTCCTTAAGCATTTAATGTTAATAGAATAAAAATTTTTCATTATGGCTCCTGTTTATTGACCCTTGTCTAGGAAGACTTTTTTTTAGGTTTATTGACTTATTTTATTTTTTCTTTAAATTTTTTATTGTTATGTTAATCACCATACATTACATCATTAGTTTTTGATGTAGTGTTCCATGATTTATTGTTTGTGCATAAAACCCAGTGCTCGACGCAGAACGTGCCTTCTTTAATACCCATCACCAGGCTAAACCATCTCCCCACCCACTCACCTCTAGAACCCTCAGTTTGTTTTTCAGAGTCCATCGTATCTCATGGTTCGTCTCCCCCACAAATTTACACCCCTTCATTCTTCCCCACTGCTATCTTCTTCTTCTTCTTTTTTTCTTAACATATATTGAATTATTTGTTTCAGAGGTACAAATCTGTGATTCAACAGTCTTGCACAATTCACAGCGCTCACCATAGCACATACCCTCCCCAATGTCCATCACCCAGACACCCCAACCCTCTCACCCCCCCAACACTCCAGCAAACCTGTTTGTTTCCTGAGATTAAGAATTCCTCATATCAGTGAGGTCATATGATACATGTCTTTCTCTGATTGACTTATTTCACTCAGCATAACACCCTCCAGTTCCATCCACGTCATTGCAAATGGCAAGATCTCATTTCTTTTGATGGCTGCATAATATTCCATTGTGTATATATACCACTTCTTCTTCATCCATTCATCTGTCGATGGACATCTTGACTCCTTCCACAGTTTGGCTATTGTGGACATTGCTGCTTTACACAATGGGGTGCAAGTACCACTTCGGATCCCTACATTTGTATCTTTGGGGTAAATACCCAGTAGTACAATTGCTGGATCGTATGATAGCTCTATTTTCAACTTTTTGAGGAAACTTCATACTGTTTTCCAGAGTGGTTGCACCAGCTTGCATTCCCACCAACAGTGTAGGAGGGTTCCCCTTTCTCCACATCCCCACCAACATCTGTCATTTCCTGATTATTATTGTTTATTTTAGCCATTCTGACTGGTGTGAGGTGGTATCTCATTGAGGTTTTGATCTGGATTTCCCTGATGCTGAGTGATGTTGAGCACTTTTTCATGTGTCTGTTGGCCATTTGGATGTCTTCTTTGGAAAAATGTTTGTTGATGTCTTCTGCCCATTTCTTGATTGTATTATTTGTTCTTTGGGTGTTGAGTTTGATTACTTCTTTATAGATTTTGGATACTAGCCCTTTATCTGATATGTCATTTGCAAATATTTTCTCCCATTCTGTCGGTTGTCTTTTGGCTTTCTGGACTGTTTCTTTTGCTGTGCAAAAGCTTTTTATCTTGAGGAAATCCCAATAGTTCATTTTTGCCCTTGATTCCCTTGCCTTTGGCGATGTTTCTAGGAAGAAGTTGCTGCGGCTGAAGTGGAAGAAGTTGCTCTCTGTGTTCTCCTTTAGGATTTTGATGGACTCCTGTCTCACATTTAGGTCTTTCAACCATTTGGAGTCTATTTTTGTGTGTGGTGTAAGGAAATGGTCCAGTTTGATTCTTCGGCATGTGGCTGTCCAATTTTCCCAACACCATTTGTTGAAGAGACTGTCTTTTTTCCACTGGACATTCTTTCCTGCTTTCTCAAAGATGAGTTGACCATAGAGTTCAGGGTCCATTTCTGGGCTCTCTATTCTGTTCCATTGATCTATGTGTCTGTTTTTGTGCCAGTATCATACTGTCCTGATGATGACAGCTTTGTAATAGAGCTGGAAGTCTAGAATTGTGATGCCGCCGGCTTTGCTTTGTTTTGCTTTTTCAACATTCCTCTGGCTATTCAGGGTCTTTTCTGGTTCCATACAAATTTTAGGATTATTCGTTCCATTTCTTTGAAAAAAGTGGATGGTATTTTGATGGGGATTGCATTGAATGTGTAGATTGCTCTAGGTAGCATTGACATCTTCACAATGTTTGTTCTTCCAATCCATGAGCATGGAACGTTTTTCCATTTCTTTGTGTCTTCCTCAATTTCTTTCATAAGTATTTTATAGTTTTCTGAGTACAGATCCTTTGTCTCTTTGTTAGATGTATTCCTAGGTATCTTACGGTTTTGGGTGCAATTGTAAATGGGATTGACTCCTTAATTTTTCTCTCTTCTGTCTTGTTGTTGGTGTATAGGAATGCCACTGATTTCTGCACATTGATTTTATATCCTGCCACTTTGCTGAATTACTGTATGAGTTCTAGCAGTTTTGGGGTGGAGTCTTTTGGGTTTCCCACATAAAGTATCATATCATCTGCACAGAGTGAGAGTTTGACTTCCTCTTAGCTGATTTGGATGCCTTTGATTTCTTTTTGTTGTCTGATTGCTTTGGCTAGGACTGCTAATACTATGGTGAATAGCAATGGTGATAGTGGACATCCCTGCCACATTCCTGACCTTAAGGGGAAAGCTCTCAGCTTTTCCCCATTGAGAATGATATTCACTGTAGGTTTTTCATAGATGGCTTTTATGATATTGAGGTATGTACCCTCTATCCCTATACTCTGAAGAGTTTTGATCAAGAAAGGATGCTGTACTTTGTCAAATGCTTTTTCTGCATCTATTGAGAGGATCATATGATTCTTGTTCTTTCTTTTGTTAATGTATTGTATCACGTTGATTGATTTGCGGATGTTGAACCAGCCTTGCAGCCCAGGGATACATCCCACTTGGTCATGGTGAATAATCCTTTTAATGTACTGTTGGATCCTATTGGCTAGTATTTTGGTGAGCATTTTTGCATCCATGTTCATCAAGGATATTGGTCTGTAATTCTCCTTTTTGATGGGGACTTTGTCTGGTTTGGGGATCAAGGTAATGGTGGCCTCATAAAATGAGTTTGGAAGATTTCCTTCCATTTCTATTTTTTGGAACAGTTTCAGGAGAACAGGTATTAATTCTTCTTGAAATGTTTGGTAGAATTCCCCTGGGAAGCCATCTGGCCCTGGGCTTTTGTTTCTTGGGAGATTTTTGATGACTGCTTCAATTTCCTTAGTGGTTATAGGTCTGTTCAGGTTTTCTATTTCTTCCTGGTTCAGTTTTGGGAGTTGATACATCTCTAGGAATGCATCCATTTCTTCCAGGTTATCTAATTTGCTGGCATAGAGTTGCTCATAATATGTTCTTATAATTGATGTATTTCTTTGGTGTTGGTTGTGATCTCTCCTCTTTCATTCATGATTTTGTTGATTTGGGTCATTTCTCTTTTCTTTTTGATAAGTCTAGGCAGGGGTTTATCAATCTTGTTAATTCTTTCAAAGAACCAGCTCCTAGTTTCGTTGATCTGTTCTACTGTTCTTTTGGTTTCTATTTCATTGATTTCTGCTCTGATCTTTATAATTTCTCTTCTCCTGCTGGGTTTAGGCTTTATTTGCTGTTTTTTCTCTAGCTCCTTTAGGTGTGGGGTTAGGTTGTGTATTTGAGACCTTTCTTGTTTCTTGAGAAAGGCTTGTATTGCTATATACTTTCCTCTTAGGACTGCCTTTGTTGCATCCTAAAGATTTTGAACAGTTGTGTTTTAATTTTCATTGGTTTCCATGAATTTTTTTGATTCTTCTTTAATTCCCTGGTTGACCCATTCATTCTTTAGTAGGATGCTCTTTAGCCTCCATGTATTTGAGTTCTTTCCGACTTTCCCCTTGTGATTGAGTTCTAGTTTCAAAGCATTGTGGTCTGAAAACATGCAGGGAATGATCCCAATCTTTTGGTACTGGTTGAGACCTGATTTGTGACCCAGAATGTGATCTATTCTGGAGAATGTTCCATGGGCACTAGAGAAGAATATGTATTCCGTTGCTTTGGGATGGAATGTTCTGAATATGTCTGTGAAGTCCATTTGGTCCAGTGTGTCATTTAAAGTCTTTATTTCCTTGTTGATCTTTTGCTTAGATGATTTGTCCTTTTCAGTGAGAAGGGTGTTAAAGTCCCCCACTATTATTGTATTGTTGTCAATGTGTTTCTTTGCTTTTGTTATTAATTGCCTTATATAATTGGCTGCTCCCATGTTAGGCACATAGATATTTACAATTGTTAGATCTTCTTGTTGGATAGACCCTTTAAGTAGGATATAGTGTCCTTCCTCATCTCTTATTACAGTCTTCGGTTTAAAATCTAGTTTGTCTGATAGAAGGATTGCCACCCCAGCTTTCTTTTGGTGTCCACTAGCATGGTAAATTGTTTTCCACCCCCTCACTTTCAATGTGCGGGTGTCTTGGGGTCTAAAATGAGTCTCTTGCAGACAGCATATGGATGGGTCTTGTTTTTTAATCCAATCTGATAGCCTGTGTCTTTTGATTGGGGCATTTAGCCCATTTACATTCAAGGTAATTATTGAAAGATAGGAATTTAGTGCCATTTTATTGCCTGCAAAGTGACTGTTACTGTATATTGTCTGTGTTTCTTTCTGGTCTATGCTGCTTTTAGGCTCTCTCTTTGCTTAGAGGACCCCTTTCAATATTTCTTGGAGGGCTGGTTTCGTGTTTGCAAATTCCTTTAGTTTTTGTGTGTCCTGGAAGATTTTTATCTCTCCTTCTATTTTCAATGACAGCCTAGCTGAATATAGTATTCTTGGCTGCATATTTTTCTCGTTTAGTTCTCTGAAGATATCAAACCAGTCCTTTCTGGCCTGCCAGGTCTCTGTGGATAGGTCTGTTGTCAATCTAATGTTTCTACCATTGTAGGTTACCTATCTCTTCTCCTGAGCTGCTTTCAAGATTTTCTCTTTGTCTCTGAGACTCGTAAGTTTTACTTTTAGATGTTGGGGTGTTGACCTATTTTTATTGATTTTGAGAGGGATTCTCTGTGCCTCCTGGATTTTGATGCCTGTTTCCTTCCCCACATTAGGTAAGTTCTCTGCTATAATTTGCTCCAATATACCTTCTGCCCCTCTCTCTCTTCTTCTTCTGGGATCCCAATTATTCTAATGTTGTTTTATCTTATCGTATTGCTTATCTCTCAAATTCTGCCCTCGTGATCCAGTAGTTCTTTATCTCTCTTTTTCTCAGCTTCTTTATTTTCCATCATTTGGTCTTCTGTATCGCTAATTCTCCCTTCTGCCTCATTTATCTTAGCAGTTAGTGCCCCCATTTTTTATTGCACCTCATTAATAGCCTTTCTGATTTCGACTTGGTTGGATTTTAGTTCTTTTATTTCTCCAGGAAGGGTTTCTCTAATAACTTCCAAGCTTTTTTCAAGCCCAGCTAGTATCTTTAAAATCATGATTCTGAACTCTAGGTCCAACATCATACTAATGGCCATATTGAGTAGGTCCCTGGCAGATGGTACTACCTCTTGTTCTTTTTGTTGAGGTGATTTTTTTTGTCTTGTCATTTTGTCCAGAGGAGAATAGATGAATGAGAGAACAAAATGCTAACAGGTTAACAATGTCCCCAGAAAATATGCTCTAAACAAATCAGAAAAGACCTGAAACCAGGGGAAAAGAAAGGGAAAGAAAGAAAAAAGAAAGAGAAACGAAAGAAAAAGAAAAAGATAAAAACAAACAAAAACAGAACAAAACAAATAAAAGCAGAATATGATCAAATATGATCAGGCTAGTGCATAGATCAGTGCCACACACTAGATTTTGGGTGTATTTTGGTTTGTTGGAAGAAAGTGCCTCCTAAAATTTTAAAGAAAGAAAGACTTATATATGTACCAAATAAGGGTTGATACAATGAAGGGGTGTAATATGACTGTAAAGATGAAAGTCATAAAAAATTTTATAAAAGGAATTGATAATGTGTTTGAAAAAAGAAAGAAGAGAATTTTAAAAAAAAAAGAAAGAAAAAAAAAACGGGGAGAGAATGTGATCAGGCAGGAGACTAGAACAAAGCCATACACTAGAGATTTAGGGTATATTTTGATCTGTTAGAAGAAACTGTATCTCAAAATTTTAAAGAGAGAACAACTTATATATATATGCCAAAAATAAGGGTAACTATTATGAAGGGATAGAATATGACTTTAAAATGAAAAATAAAAATGTTTTTTTAAAAAAGGGATTGATAAGATGTTGGTTGAAAAAGGGAAAAAGAAAAATTAAAAAAAACAGTTAAAAAATTAACTTTGAAAGACTAATGAATCATGGTAAAAAAGCCATGAATTCTATGTGCAGTATTCCCCTAGTGCTGGAGTTCTCCCGTTCTCATTGATCGATAAACTTGGTCTTGGCTGGCTGTTCATGCTGATCTTCTGGGGGAGGGGCCTGTTGCCATGGTTCCCAAATGTCTTTGCCGGAGGCGGAATTGCCCCGCCCTTGCCGTCCGGGCTAAGCAATCTGCTCGGGTTTGCTCTCGGGAGCTTTTGTTCCCTGCAAGCTTTCCATATGGCTTTGGAGGATGAGAGTGAGAATGGTGGCCTCCCAATCTCTGCCCGGAGGAGCCGAGAACTCGGGGCCCTGCTCCTCACTGCACCCCCAGAGAAAAGCAGTCAGTCACTCCCATCTCCCCGGTCTCCGGCCGCACTCCATGGTCACCCGGCCTGTGACCATGCATTTCTATCTGTGGCACCCAATTCAGTGTGGAGTCTCCAAACCCAGCAGATCCCTGTGGTGCGCTCCCATGCCCCTCCTCCCGGGGGAGGAAGGGGAGTCTCCCGGATCTGCCACTTGTTGGGTCCCTGCTGGAGGAGCAGTGGCCCAACTGTGCCACTGATCACAGTTTATGGCAACCCTGAGCTGAGAGCCCACGCCTCGGCTCCGTCTCTGCAGCTGGCGTCCCTGCTCTGATACCCAGGAGCTCTGCTGCACTCAGGTACCCCCAGGTTTGTGTGACCCCAAGCGTCCTGAGACCACGCTGTCCCAGCGAGGGTTCACCCCCCCCCGCTTAGCCACTAGAGTGACGTCCCTCAGCGGAGCCGACTTCTAAAAGTTCTGATTTTGGGCTCCGCGGTTCTATCACTTGGTAGAAGTGGCCAACGGAGGCCCCCTCCCCCGCCGTCTATCTTCCTGAATATCGCCTCGGATTCACTTCTCCACACGTCCTACCTTCCAGTAAGTGGTCACTTCTCTGTTCAGAGAGTTGTTGCTACTCTCCTCTTCGGTCTCCTGTTGAGTTCGTAGGTGTTCAGAATGGTTTGATCCTTATTCAGCTGAATTCCTGAGACCAGACGAAATCCAGGTCTGCTACTCCTCCACCATCTTGCTCTGCCCGCAGCAAGATTTATTTACTTATTTTAGAGAGAGAGTGACGGGGGGGGGGGGGTGCTAGAGGGAGAATCCCAAGCCGACTTCACACTGAGCATGGAGCCTTTTCAGGGCTCAATCCCAGGACCCTGAGATCATGACCTCAGCTGAAATCAAGAGTCGGAAGCTTAACTAACTCAGCCACCCAGGTGCCCCTAGGAAGACATTTCTTATCTTGAAGTTATAAAGTTTCCTTTCTTTTCTGCTGAGACTTACATATAGTTTTGCCTATTTACATATAATGTACTTATTTATAAGTACGCCTTTAATTCATCTGAAGTGTAATTTTATGTATGGTATGAAGTCAGGACAAGGAGGGGAGGGAGAACTCAAATTCGGTCCATGCTGGGTTCCCCAAATCCCTAAACCCCACACTCTGAGATGGCTATATCTGCCTCAAGGTGCCTTCTCCAGGCCAAGGAATGCGCCAGAGGGTTGCCACTTTCAAACATGCCCAGAGGCTGGGGATGAACTGTGAGGCAGGGGATAGAACTCTGCCCTCGATTTTTTTTATTCCAAATGGAGAGCAGATGAACTCAATAGCATTTTTGCAAAAGTCCATCTTAGCCCTGATGATTCAAAACATCCCCTAATCACAGCCAGAAACTTCCTATTTACTAAAAACAATATTCATTCTCTTTTAATTCCATTTTCTACTTTGGAGTTAAGAGAGAAAAAATACCTCCACATACACAGAGAGAAAGGTAATATGCAACCCACCCCTGTACCCTCCTCTGAGTAAAGTGAAACGAATGGTTTGATGTGAATAACTTTCTGTTTTTAGCTCAAAGTAGAAAAGAGTAGTGTTAAAAATAGAAATACTAGGCCCCAAATGGAGTCCCTTGTGCAAAGCCCCATGTCACAAACCAGGACTTCATGCCTAACCTAACTCCAGTTGTAGACTCTCCCAGGAATGGTATTTTATTTTATTTATTTTTTTTAAAAGTTTTATTTATTTATTTTTTTTAAAGATTTTATTTATTTATTTGACAGAGAGAGAGACAGCGAGAGCAGGAACACAAGCAGGGGGAGTGGGAGAGGGAGAAGCAGGCTTCCTGCAGAGCAAGGAGCCCGATGTGGGACTCGATCCCAGGACCCTGAGATCATGACCTGAGCCGAAGGCAGACGCTTAACGACTGAGCCACCCAGGCGCCCAGGAATGGTATTTTAAACCAGTCTGCAATTTCCTAATCAACACAAGTAAACTAAAGGACAGATCCCTGCCCTTCCCCCAGAGGAAGGTGACCAGCCTGAAACAAACCTTTCTTTTGTTGATGACTTCCTTGTCCCTACTCCCTTTTCCTATGCATGTCTTCCGTTTTATACTGCTCCTTTCTTTTTGCTGGACAAGGTGCTGCCTCATTCAGAAATTGTGGGCCAATTAGACCTTCAAGTTTACTCAGTTGAATTGTGTTTCCTAAACATCAGTATTTAGAGGAAACAAACACAAGTGAACAAATCTAATATCTAAAAGCAGAATTTGGCTAAATGACTGGCTTGGAATTCCTTTGGCGCTGCAGCTTCAAGCACTGTGTCCTTGAATAAATCATTTGACTCTTTAAATTTCCTCATCTGTGAGCTGAGAACATGCTGAGGGCTGCTTCTTGGGCCTGTTTAAGAGTGCACTGAGGTGATGCAGACAAAGTCCATAGCAGATGTGCATTTTTAGTATTTGCTGGTGGGGAGAGGGCTTACCAATTACATTGCCCACCCATAACAAAAAAGTCAGAGGCCTGGTTCAGAGGGTACTAGAAGTACAGAGTGGGATTAAGGTAGCAGGATGTGTTGGCTCATTGTATGTGTTGGGGGACACAGGTCTTTGTACAATGTCCATGAGAAAGACCTCCACATGCTATGTCCCTAGGGGCACATCAATTCGATGGGGCTTCTTGGGGTCCAACAAGCACGAGTATTCATAAAATGGATAGAAACATTTGAAATTAGGAGATTTCCAGAAAATTCAGGACCTGGTGTGCTTTGTGTGCATCAGTACCTTCTGGGTCCACCTCAAGATATTGATGGACAAGGTTTTCATAGCCTTTAGCCTCTTGGAGCTTCCTCAGATCTGAAAACCCCTGTAAACATCAGGCAGCACAGTGGCCTCTCCCAAGACCAGTGTTTCCACCAGACGGGGCCCCTAATGCTTCCCAAGAGTGGTCAGGAGAAGGGAACCTGGCCCTACACAGCCAGCCCCAAGGCCCTTGTCAAAGCATGGCTCAGGTAGCCAGAACCTGCTTTGTCTGGTGCACAGGGACCAAGAAGGACCCTCAGAGTCAGTCCTTGACCAATGACAGGTGGGTGATGAGGTATAAATGCCCCAGCTCCCTCTCCTCTGGTGGAGACAGCTGAGAAGACCTATACTGTCCCCAAGCTCCCTTTAAGATGGAGCCAAAGTTATCTTCAAGGGGACTTTGCTTGAAATTGGACTCTTGTCTGACCTCCTTCCCTGCCCCACTCCTCTATGGGTTTCTCTTGGGAGCACTTCTTGATAAGCCACTTTCATGAAAATCTTTAGCTCTGCACCTATTTCTGGGGAACCTGACTTAAGATAGCCCCCAGCCTTCACTCTTGGCTCTCCTCTTTCACCATTTGAGGTGAATGGTTCTGCCTGTGGGGTTATTCCTGGAGCCAGAGGCTCTCTCAAACGCCCCCACCTGGATGTAAATCCCAGAGTAAGAACCATGTCTTTTTGCTCCCTGCTATATCTTTGGAGCTCAGGCCAGTCCCTGGCACACATGAGTTGTTGAATGAATGAGTGCTCTTCCTCCTCTGCCTTCCTCTTGGTAACTTCCCTGTTCATTTTCCTCCTAGACCAGGGCTAAATCAGGACATGGAGTGGGTGGCACTCCAGCCAGTCCATGAGAAGCTCAGCTGGACATGGTGGGGAAGTCACTGACATGGTGGTAGGCACTAAAGGGCACTGCTCAAGATTTTTCAATTATTTACCACCAACAACCATCTATATAGCTGCACATTGGAATACACTGTATTCTGATCCACCGTTAAGCTCTCACGGAGCAGAAGCCATTGGCTTTAAAACATGGTCCCTCTAATGACGAATTTGTAAACTGTTTCTACTGACCCATAAGAGAAGCCCAAATTGGCTCTGCCTCACCAGACAATCAACACCAAGTACACACAGGCCGTGAGGGTCTGGGAGGACCACACTGGCATAGATGCTGCTCATTCTATTCAACTTCTAGAGGCTGAGCCCAGAGTTTTTTGAGTTTTGTTTTTCACCATATTTGAAATGATTCTGCAAACACTGATATAACTTTAAATTTAGTGTATCCTGCAGTGGGGGAAGTTTTTAAAGAGACACACAGTGTCTGTAGTTCAATATATGAAATATGGAAGCAACGTGTATGGCTGCATCTTGAGCAGTCATTCTGATGAGGTCCTAATTTACTTGGTCAGTTGTCTGAGGCCAGTATTGTGTTAGATTTCTCAATGACTCAGAAGTCACAGATTATCACCATATTACTGCTCGTGGCTTTGAGTTTTAAGGTTAAATAACAAGCTCAATGGTAGAAGGGCCACAAAGCACAGGGTTCTTTCTAAGAGTCTTCTGCAGCCCTGGTTAGTTTCAGCATTTGTGTTTTAAATCTGATTTTGCATTTTTTTCTTTATGTTTTTACAAAATGTTTAAGCATCAGGCTCTGGGTCTGCAATAGGGAAGAAAAACAAAAATACAGTGTGCTCCATCAAATTAAAGTTACTACTAATTATAAGGCACACTCTTATTTTATATGCCATCAAGAAAAAAAAAAGCTGCCAATTATAACTATGACACACTACTGACTGTAGCATGCAAATGATTTCAGAGAGGACACATTTTGGAAATCAGTAAATCTTGAAACTGAAATGTGCTGATCCGTGTCTTCTGGAGCTCAAGTTGGAGAAGCCTGAGGTTGTAAGTTGGCTTGTTTTGCTGTCTTGTCAGTGACAAACCTGCTGTGTGGGGACTAGCATCTTGGAGTTTACAAAATGGGGGCTGGCGAGATGACCAGCAGGCATTCAGGCCTCCTGGGTTCCACCTAGCATTCTCTCCAGGTGTGACAGGGCTCTCATGGAAGGCATTCTACCTTGACCATGGCTGGAACCCTGGCAAGAGCAGACTCCTGCATCCTGAGCAGGTACTTCTCCCCCAGGTCCCTGGGAAACATGAAGCTTGAAGCTCATTGCCATGGGAAATATGCACTAAAACCTGAGTGTGGTGCCCCTTTGGCCTTCAAGCATTCAGAGGAACTCCAAGGCCAATGGAGCTTTGGGTGGATTTACCACTGCGATCAATCTCATCCATAAATCAGTTCAGCCACAAAGGGTTTGTTCCTACAGTTAACAAAACTGTGCAAAACTTGATGCCAAAAAAGTTCCCTTTCAAAGTCATAGTTGGACACTGGATAATAAACTTACCTAAGGGTCACCTGGAATGTCATTTTGTTTGACTCTTTTCTTTTGATGAAAGCCCAGACTCCATACAGTCAGATGCAGAACACGTGGAAGATTGGTAAGTTGCAAATGGTATTTGTTTGGCAGAAAAGATAAAAAAGATTTTAACTTTATTGCCCTGGACATCTTTAGCCACTTTTGTATTAGGTTGAGCCATATGAAATTACAATTGTTTCAAGGTGACAAGATTGTTGAATATTAACGGTCTCAAGCTTACATCTAACCTTACAAAGTTAGACACACAGAGCTGGCTAATGGCAGATAGTAGAGCTGGTTCAACATGGGATTCTTTTGTCCCATGACTACTGACCAGTCTCTGCCATCTGGAATTGGCATTAACATCCTGTTGATTATTTCTTTAATGAGTTAAATTGATCTTTGACACACGGTCCTTAAGTATTTGTATGAGAATTATAGTTTTCACTTCTGAAAATTATCTCTCAAGTTTTTATTATCTCTGTCTTTGAGGGCCATCCATTCTAAGACACTTGCCAACTGTGGGTCCCAGGCCTTGTGTGTGCATGGTGGGATGGGTGTTCCTTAGCCTCTCCGGACTTCAGTTTCCTCAAGCATTAAATAGATGTATATATATATATATATACAATGGAATATTACCCAACCATCAAAAAGAATGCTATCTTGCCATTTGCAACAACATGGATGGAGCTAGTGAGTATAATGTTAGGCGAAATAAGTCAGTCAGAGAAAGACAAATACCATATGATTTCACTCATATGTGGAATTTAAGAAACAAAACAGATGAGCATGGGGAAAAAAAGAGAGAAGGAGAGGCAAACCAAGAAACAGACTCCTAACTATATATAGAGAACAAACGGATGGTTACTAGAGGGGAGGTGAGCAGGGGGATGGGCTAGATGGGCGATGGGGATTAAGGAACGCATTTGTTGTGATGAACACAGTGTGTTGTATGGAAGTGTTGAATCGCTAAATTGTACACCTGAAACTAATATTACACTGTACGTTAACTAACTGGGATTTAAATAAAAAGCTTTAAAAAAATGAAGGAATCGATGAATTTCTAACACCTCTTCTGGCTCGCTCTCTTATTGATGGCAAGCTGGCCTCCTGTGCCTCTCAAGAGTGCAGTGGCATGAATATTGTCACATTCACTTCTCTTTTGCCACCCCCGCTTCCTACTGAGCTTCACTGGGCTTTCTATAAGCCCTGGAGGAGAATAATGACTCACCCTTTCTGGAAGCCAATCTGAATGTATACAACATCAATTTATGTACAAAAACTGTTGAAGTCAATGGTTCTAATTCTAGGAATTGACCCAAAGAAAAAATCAGATATATAGCAAAGGATGCTCTTGGCAGCATCATTCATAATAGTGAACCAGGACTAAATGGCTAACTGCAGGGCACTGGTTAAAGTATGGTACAGCAATAAACTAGAATATTACACAGTCATTGAAATAGTGATTCTGCGGCTCTTAAATTCAGAAAACAAACTGATGGTGGTCAGCGGGGAGGTGGGTGGGCAGATGGGTGGAACAGGTGAAGAGGGTTAAGAGGTACAAACTTCCAGTTGTAAAATAAAAAGGTCCTGAAAATAAAAGCACTGCATAATAAATAGAGTCTATAATATTATAATAATGTGGTATAAGGACAGATGATAGCTACCCTTATTGTGGTGAGCACTGAGTATTGTATAGAATTGTCAAATCACTATATTGTACACCTGAAACTAACATAACATTATATGCCAACTCCAACTCAAAAATAAATTTTAAAATGGTGATTCTGTTATATGTTTATATATATGTCAATATATCAATATAGTGATAAATTATTAAGTGGAAGAAAAGATGCAAAACAGCATGTATTCCCTGAGCCCATTTTTATAATATCTTTATCTATGGATTTATGTAATACAGCAGACAGAGCCAGATTCTGGATGCCTTAGCACATAGATACAGGGCTCATTTCCAGATGGAGCAATTAGTGGTGGTAAAATACAGGTAATCTTCTCTTCCTTCTTTATATTTTTCAATTTTTCAGCAATAAGCATACTTTTCCCCCATAGTCAAAACAGCTATCTTCATTTTGGGAAAAACAGAAGTAAAAGAGCAGTTTGATGGGTGCTATTCATATATTGAGCCTGGAGTTAACAGCACAGCAATTAGACAAGTTTTCTTGAGGGCACGGAGACCCTCCAATCTACTACTCTGCCGATAGGGACTTATATTTGTTGAACCTAGTACCAGCGATACATCAGCTGGTTGGTGCAGGCCTTGATAAAACAAAGCAAATAAGACATCCTGCCATGGCTGAAGGATGGAATGATGTTCCTCACTCCCTGAGGCCAGGGCCTTGCCAAGCAGAGTGGCGCCTCCCCCAGGCAGTGCACCTTTTTTGACGAATCTACTCAGCTGCCTGCCAGGGAATAGAAGGCCCTCCTCATTCCAAAACATCAGTTTATATTTAAGGAAGTGTTCTCTTTTTTTTTTCCCCTATTACAAAAAAGGAAGTAAGCTCTGAGCTGTAATTTTCCCGTGTGCCGCTGCTTCTGACTCAACCCATTCCAAGCGCCTATCAAGTTCAAATGCACAAGAGAGTCCAGGGATGTGTTCCAATTAGCATTTCCCCAGATGTTTTTTGCTCAGCACCAGCAGTGTAAGATGTGAGCAGGAGGGCTTTCCAAACAGGGTGACTGCCCAGATAACACTGGCAGCATCCAATGAAACCAGGCCAAGCATTCACTCAAACAAGGTCACAGTGGGCTCCTCAGGAGCTTGAAGATGCTGGTGTGCAGCGTGGGTCACCAGGAAGGCAACGGGGAGTGCAGAATTCCACAGACCTGCTGCCCTAGGACTCTTCACCGATGACTATTTCAGCAAAGCAGTGTTCTGCAGAAACTCTTAAAGAAGTGCTGACTTATGGGGACGCTGACATGGCCTCTGGGAGCACTAACTGCTGCATGCAGAATTTCAGTTTTAATTGAAACAAAAGCAAAACCACGGAAAACCCACTAGAATGCATGGAGTAAAGATCCAAAGGCAAAGGAACTAAAGAGGAAGCATGAATCTACGACTTGCAACATTAAAGTGAAAATTTTGAAATAGACCATTAACAACTTATTTTCTGTAAGTTGAGTATGATAAGGCCCTCTGAGCGCATATATTTAGTTTAGGGAAGGAAGACAGCGAGGGATTATGAGAAGGGAATTTGGACTTTTTAAG
Source organism: Zalophus californianus (assembly GCF_009762305.2). NCBI lineage: Eukaryota > Metazoa > Chordata > Mammalia > Carnivora > Otariidae > Zalophus > Zalophus californianus. Next base: position 95,059,084 of record NC_045602.1, read on the forward strand.
AAAATGTGAAGGTTCAGTCATTTTGGTCTTGTGAAGATGATTAGTAACTCTGAGATGATGAATCACTGAGGCTTTGAAACTTGTTTAAAATGCAAAAGGGTGGTTTGTTCCTCATCAGGAACTGGAGCTTTGATGCACAGGTCTGCAGAGGCACCCTGGCCTCATGATTTCAGATTGGATATACCAGCAGGTGTTGGTTAGTGCCTTGCCCATAACCCTCGGAGGCCACCGCTCTTGTAGGCTCTGATGACTTTCTACTGAAAACACCTAGAAGTCTCTCCCCACGGCTTACAGATGCTCTGGCCAGACGAGCTCAGAGCAGGGTGACTGACACCTAGTGTGTAAATACCCCAGCTTCCTCCCCCTTGGAGGGACAACATTGATACTCACTACACAGTTTCCCAAGACCAAGACCCAGAGGCTGCCTTCCCTTCTCTGTCCCACTCCCCTACTCTCCTGCCTGAGCCCCCTGTGATCTCCTCCCAAATAGACTATTGGCATTCATATCCTGTCTCTGAATCTGCTACTGGAAAACCCAACCAATGTTTTTCTTTTTGCTATAAACTCAGAGCAAGACATCTTAGGCTATTTCCTCTATCTTGGGCACGCAGGTGCCTTCACCAGCCTCTGGGGCCTTTACTCCTCCCTAGTGTTCCCAGGTAATGAGTATATGGGGGGTGCCTTGGAGTATTCTTACAATCCTGCTTTGATTTAGGTTATGTGACCAGAATTGGGCACAGTGTTTCAGTGCTAACCTAGTCTCATCTTTTCTATACGTGTACACACACACACACACACACACACACTATGATAAAGAGGTTGGTATCTCTCTTATTATCACTACGAATAAAACTAACAGAATAATATCCACCAGACTAGTGTTTCTCAAACTGGAATGTGCACATGTATCACCTGGGGGGGTTCGTTAAAATGCAGGTTTTGACTCCTGGGTCTGGGGTAGGGCCTTAGATTCTACACTTCTAACAAAATCCTTTGCTGATTGACAGCCCACAAGTGGAACAAGGTTCTAATGAGGACAAGACCAGTGCTTTTGATGTCAGTATATTCAGCATCTTGTCCAACTGGCCACATATTGGATGCCTAATATATATTGGTAAAATCAATTCTTGCAATTGTTTTATTAAGAATTCAATCCACTAATTTAATTCAGCTGTCCAGCTGCAGACGAGACAACAGCAGCTATTTAGTCCAAATTCACAAAGAAAAATCTGATGATGGGAAAGTACATATTGGGACACTGGTGATGTCAATGCACAGCATGGGTAGACAGGTAAATCTGAAACGTGAGTCACTGTCCATGAACAGACATTTCTCCAAAGAAGACATACAGATGGCTAACAGACACATGAAAAAATGTTCAACATCACTCGGCATCAGGGAAATACAAACCAAAACCACAATGACATATCACCTCACACCGGTCAGAATGGCTACAATTAACAACTCAGGAAACGAAAGATGTTGGCGAGAATGTGGAGAAAGGGGAACCCTCTTACACTGCTGGTGGAAGTGCAAACTGGTGTAGCCACTCTGGAAAACAGTATGGAGCTTCCTCAAAAGGTTAAAAATAGAACTACCCTACGACGCAGCAATTGCACCACTAGGTATTTATCCAAAAGATACAAACATAGTGATTCGAAGGGGCACATGCACCCCAATGTTTATAGCAGCAATGTCCACAATAGCCAAAATATGGAAAGAGCCCAGATGACCATCGATGGATGAATGGATAAAGAAGATATGGGTGTGTGTGTGTGTGTGTGTGTGTTTGTGTGTATTCCCTTATATATATACTCAGCCATCAAAAGAAGAAATCTTACCATTTGCAATGATGTGGATGGAACTAGAGAGTTTTATGCTAAGCAAAGTAAGTCAGAGAAAGACAAATACCTTATGATCTAACTCATACATGGAATAAAAGAAACAAAACAGATGAACATAGGGGAAGGGAAGGAAAAATAAAATAAGACAAAAGCAGAGAGGGAGGCAAATTGTAACAGACTGTTAACCCTAGGAAACAAACTGAGGGATGCTGGAGGGGAGGTGGGGGGATGGGGTAACTGGATGATGGGCATTAAGGAGGGCACATTATGTAATGAGCACTGGGTGTTATAAACAACTCATGAATCACTAAATTCTATCAATGAAACTAATATACTATATGTTAACTAACTTGGATTTAAATAAATAAAAAATGTGAGTCACTGTCAACTCATTTACTGGAGACCTGCTCCCTTTAGGGTAATAGGCTAAATGGACACCAAAAGAGGTGTAAGACATTTTCCTGTTTTTGAAAAGTCTTACAATGTGAACGGGAAGGTAAGACAGAAATAAGGAACGGGAACACGTGTCTGGTGCGTGCTCATAGACGCTAGTAATACCGACAACTTGCATTTACTCAACATAACTCACCTGACTCTCAGTATAGCCCTTCAGATCACTAAATAGGTTGGACTGTTACTAAAGCCCTTGGTCCCTTCCAGCCAGTAAACACAGGGAGCTGCATTTTGCAAGACAGACTTGGATTTCACTTCAGCCCTAGCCTGTACCCATCACAACACACGCGTGCGCACTTGTGCGCACGCACATGCACATGCACCTTGTGGGTGGTGCACCCCTAATCAGAGAAGTCTTAATATTCTGATTCAGGACAAGGGAACTAAGAACATGTTCTTTAAAAACAGAATCTGACCCATGTTCGTAGCTGCATTACTCACAAGAGCTAAAAAGGGGGAAGAAACCCGAACGTTCATCAGTGGATGAATGGATAAACAAAATGTGGTATATATACAGACAGTGGAATATGTCTGTGCCTCAAAAAGGAAAGAAATCCTCACCCTTGCTACAACTGGGTGAAAACTGCAGTAAATGAAATGAGCCAGTCACAAAAAGACAAATAGTGTATGATTCCACTTATATGGGACAGTCAAATGCACAGAGACAGAAAGCAGAATGTGGTTACCAGGCACTGGGAGGAGGGGAATGTGGAATTCGTGTTTAATGGGGTCAGAGTTTCAGTTCAGGAAGATGAAAAAGTTCTGGATCTGGATGGTGGTCGTGTTTGCACAACGTTGTGAATGCAACATTGTGAGTCGTTCCATGTCACAAACTGTTCACTTAAAAACAGCTAAAATTGGGGTCCCTGGGTGATTCAGTTGGTTAAGCATCTGCCTTTGGCTCAGGTCATGTTCCCGGGGTCCTGGGATCGAGCCCCGCCTCCGGCTCTCTGCTCAGTGGGGAGCCTGCTTCTCCCTCTCTCTCTGGCTGCCACTCCCCCTGTTTGTGCTCTCTCCCCCTGCCCCTGACAAATAAATAAAATCTTTAAAAAAAATAGTTAAAGTTGTACATTTTACGTTGTATATGTTTTACCATATTTTAAAAACTCAGAATCCATAAAGGTCAGAAAACAGGGTATCAGAGTTTTTGTTTTGTGTTTTTACAAATGTATGCTGTAGAGACCATCTTCGGAGGAACTGATCTCTAATAACCCAGCAGCACCCTTCAAACTCTGGGTTCCCCTAAGAAGGTAACAATCACCTAAAGCAATGCCCAAGAGAGGAGTGAAATGTAAAGAAGAGTAACCCTCTTGACAGCACTTTCACCGAGTCCATGTAGCTATGGACTGAGGGCCAACCCTGGGCAGGCATACTCAGATGGTGCCTCGATGGGGGGGGGGGCAAAATGCAGCCCCCTCTGCTGTGCCTCCTCCACATCTTGGGGTCTCCTGTTTCCTGATGACATCAGACACTCAGGATGGAGAAGGAAGGCCTGCTGTTCACACACAAAGATTAGGAATTACCATCCCAGCAAAGGATGCTGGGAATCCTTCTAATGTTGGACAGGCCCCTGGAATCAGGCAGCTGGGCTGAGATGCCCCAAGGGTTTAGACCTGGCCACCAGTAGAAGCATCAGCCTAGAGCAGGAGACCTGACGCTGGTCCCAGAGCTGGGGAGCCAGGTGGAACCCCACGTGTCTCTCTTTTGTGTCTACGAGCAATGGCGGCACATCCATGCACTGGGCTGATGTCCTGAGAATTGTCTATTCTGATAACCAAGGGACTGATGTGTTTTTTTTGTTTGTTTGTTTTTAAAGATTTTATTTATTTATTTGAGACAGAGAGCACGTGTGAGAGAGAGCACAAGCCAGGAGGAGGGAGAGGGTACCGGCAGGGGCAGAGGGAGAGGGAGAAGCAGGTTCCCTGATGAGCAGAGAGCTGGACGCAGGGCTCTATCCCAGGACCCTGGGATCATGACCTGAGTGGAAGGCAGATACTTTACCAGCTGAGCCACCCAGGCTCCCCGGGACTGATGTTTTTGACATCATATATAAAGCACCATTACCAGGTAGATTGACTTTGTGAGAATTCATCAAGGTGGATACTGATGTGAAAACTTTCTGTATGTATGTTACACTTTAACAAGTTCAACGTATAATAATAAAATGAATAAACGGTGTCATTTGAAGATTCAAGAATCATGACCCCTCAATGCACAAAGGAGCCTGGGTTGGATCCAGAATGAGGGGAGAAGAAATTCCATAAGGACATAACTGGGGCAATCACCAAACATTGAAGATGGACTGTGGGCTAAAGTAGTGTTGTAGCCACGTTTAATTTCTTGGGTTTGATCATTTACTGTGCATATGTAAGACAATGTCCTCACTCCTAGGAAATACACATGGAAGGTTTTAAATGGGTGTGATGTCTCCACCGTATTCGCAAATGGTTCAGAAACTATATCACATATATGACTACCTACAGAGGCAAAATTTACATTTATGGAATAGTTATGTAGTTATACAATTGCTTGTGCATGTGTATATGTAGAAAGAGAGAAAGAGAGGGTGCCTGGCTGGCTGAGTTGGTAAAGCATGTGACTACTGATCTCAGGTTTGTGAGTTCAAGCCCCACGTTGGGTGAGGAGCCTACTTAGAAAAAAAGAGAGACAGAGAGAAAGAGAGTGATCAGGCAAATGGGGTAAAATGTAAAAAACTAGGGAATCTGGAACTGGGGTAATGGGTATAGAGGAGTCCCTGGTATTATGCTTGCAACTTCTATGGAAATTTGAATTATATAGTACATATGTACATGAAATTATATATGAAAGTATGTAATACAAGGAATCCCTTGTGCTATTCTTGCAACTCTTCCGTAAAATATACCAATAACCTCCCTTCTCTACCCCCAACCCCAAGGGGGAAAAAATTAAAACGATGCACATAAGAATGAAAACCCAGCTGCCAGAAACCACTTCCCTAATTTCTGCTCGCACAGCTCCAAAGCTCACTATCACATTCTCATTGTTGGGAAATCTGTCCTTTGGAAAGCTCAGTAAGCTATGTTCCTTATCCTCAAAATCTGCGTCAATGTGCCCTCGGAACACGAGCCAGAGGAAGCGTTAGCTGGGGCAGACTGCACCTCTTCCTGCCCAAGGCTGTTGAGCCCCGACACCTGGCTGAGCCGTGGCCCCTGAGCATGCCAGACATACCCAGCGGAGCCCCCAGTACAGTCAGCGCTCAGTGGCCACCAGGCAGGCCTGCTGAGCTTACTGATGAGCCCTCGAACCACACATGCCTGGTGGCAAGGCCAGCTGGGGATCCTCCCACCTGTAGGACCTATGGGGCCATCTGGAAAAGGGGCAGGGGTAACTTGGTGGGAGGACAGCAGGGAAACAGCATAAGGAAGGTGCCCAGCACATCCGTCGGCGTAAGAGCCCCAACCCCAATCAGCCCACGCCAGCAGCGTGGGACACCTAGCAGCACACATATACACAAAAATGTCATCTTTGTGGCCCTGGTGGGCTCAATCAGTCAAGCGTGCGACTCTTGATCTCGAGGTCATGGATTTGAGCCCCATGCTGGTGTAGGGATGATAAATAAATAAACTTCAAAAAATGCTCATCTTTGATGGACTCACCCAGCATTTGGCTGTCATATTTCCAGAAAAGAAACAATTTAAATTTCATCAGAGTTAACTTTTGGCTCACTTGGGAAAAATAAAAATTTATTTTTAATTATATATAAAGGGTGGTGGATCAAAATTTTTTCAGTATCTGGGAAACTCTAGATGCATTTAATATGGTCTTGGGGGTAGAGCAGGAAAGGACTATAGGTGAGTGACTGGGGTGGAGGAGACAAGGAAGGGAGCCCAGAGGAGATTATAGAACGGACTGCTCTGGTAACAGGTGTATTTTGTTTTATGTCCCTTGGTAGATTCACAGCAAAAACATGACAGTAAGCATGGTGTTCCCTGTATTTTTTTCTGTCACCCACACCCTAAGTCCTGCTCCTTTAAATACAGCTGAGCCTTGAGCACATGGGTTGGCGCACTGACCCTCTCACACGGTTGAAAATCCAAGTATAACTTTGGACTCCTCCAAAACTTGATTAAGAGCCTGCTGTTGACTGGAAGCCTTAACATAATCAGTCAATTAACACATTTTGTATTACAGACTGTATCCTTACAATACAGCAAGCTAGAGAAAAGAAAATGTTATTAAGAAAATCATAAGGAAGAGCAAATACATTTACAGCCCTGTATGACATTTATCGAAAAATATCCACGTGTAAGTGGACCCACACAGTTCAAACCCAGGTTGTTCGGGCATCAACTGTAGTAGGTACTAGACAAATGACTACAATCTCTCCAAATGGAAGGGAATGTGGAGCATTCACCTCTTAAAAAAAAAAAATGTTTATTTAAATTCAATTAATTAACATATAAAGTATTGTTAGTTTCAGAGGCAGAGCATGCACCTCTTTCACCTGGGAGTAATTTCTGCCTCTTCAGTCTGATTCTGGAAAACTTTGTACTTAGTCATAAATGATGTCTTTGGGTTACTCCAGTTGTTCCCAGCCCTCATTCCCTTGCATGCTGGGAACGAGAGATTCATTCCACAGCGTTATTCTAGTTTCCAGTAGGTTATGTTTTCTGCCCTCCCTTTGATGTCCAAAATCTTTCTGAAGTTCCTACTTACAGAACCTAACATAACGCTTCTTGGAGGATCCTTGTCAGGTCTTGAAAAGATCGTACAATGGATGTGATGGTGGAGAAGCTGAAGCTGTCCTAACTTTGGGGAAGTCCCAGGAAGTCCGTGTCACATGTCACAGGAAAGGTAAAGAAATACACTTTGTTAGCTTTAGCCAGTGATATCTACCACTTAACAAGGGGCCTTCTCTGCATCAGGTACTATACTATACATCGTATCATTTAATCCTCACATCGTCCTGGTGTGACAGGCAAGGACTTTTGGTCCCATTTTACAGATGAGAAAACTGAGCCTCTGAGAGTTTTTCTCATGGCAAGCAGCTGGTGATGGTTGTAAGAGGGATTAGTAGTCAGGATTCTCAGACTTGCAAACCCATGACCTTTTCACAGAATTTCCCCCACTTTTTTTTTTTTTTTAAGTTCTTATTTTAATCACTCGGTGCTCATCACGACGAGTGCATTTCTTAATTCCCATCACCTATTAACTCATCCCCCTACCCACCTCCCCTCTGGTAACCATCAGTTTGTTCTCTATAGTTAAGAGTCTGTTTCTTTCTTTCTTTCTTTTTTTAAAGTGTAAGCTGTACACTCAATGAGGGACTCAAACTGATGACTCCAAGATCAAGAGGGGCATTCTCTACTGACTGAGCCAGCCAGGTGCCCCAAGAGTCTGTTTCTTGGTTTATCTCTCTCTTTCTTTTTTCCCCCAACTTGTTCATTTGTTTTGTTTCTTAAATTCCACATATAAGTGAAATCATATAGTATTTATCTTATTCTTTTTTGTGGCTGAGTAATATTCCATTGTATATATGTACCACATTCTTCTTTATCCATTCAGCAATCGATGGACACTTGGGCTGCTCCCATATCTTAAGTATTGTAAATAATGCTGCTATAAATATCAGGGTGCATGTATCCCTTTGAATTAGTGTTCTTGTATTCCTTGGGTAAATACTCAGTAGCATGATTGCTGGATCATAAGGTAGTTCTATTTTTAACTTTTTAAGGAGCCTCCATACTGTTTTCCACAGTGGCTGCACCAGTTTGCACTCTCACCAACAGTGCACGAAGGCTCCTTTTTCTCTGCATCCTTGCCAACACCTGTTGTTTCCTGTGTTTTTGATTTTAGCCATTCTGACAGGTGTGAGGTGATATCTCATTGCAATTTTGACTTGCATTCAGGGGGCGACTACCTTTGATGCGCTAAAGGTAAAATTGGGCTTTATAACATTTGAAAAGGTTGACATGTGCACCCCTGGGACACCCCTGTTGGCCATGCCCAGGATGAACTTAGCAGCTTCCTCTCAGGCCCTGGGGCTCTCCTGGGACCCACTTTCCTCCTCCTTCGGGCGCTCAGCCTTCCTGCATTTCCATATCCTTTTTGACTCCTGGGCACTTCCTTCCCTCTGCAGATAAGTGGAGTATGAGGCTGTTCTTAGCATCCAGCTGAAGGCTTGACCGGAATGCAGGGATAATGGCTGATAGGGAACTTTTCCTGGCGAGGGCCCAGGAAAACTCCCTGCTGTCTTACCTAGAGCAGCAAGGAATCTCTGATGGTCATTCCAATGTCCCTGGTGACCTCTGGACACACTCAGCTATGTTTTGTCCAGCTTGCCTCACATGGGCTTATCCTATCTTTTATGGTTAAAACAGTTCCAACATTGAAACACGAAATGTATTTCATGCAAAACTCAGGAGATTTACACAAAAGCCCAAGTTTAAAATTTCAAAGGCTTTTAGCTTCTTGAAAATTAGAAACACAGTGCTATCCTGGTGATGTTGCCCTCTTGATATGGGACATCTGCTCTTCAGTTTGCTACAGTCCCCACCATTCCCTATTGTCCTCAGTACTGCGATCAAATATCGTTGCCATTTATCAACTTTCGCCTGGCTTGGCTTTACTGGTTTACATGATCCACCTGGCCCCTGTAGGCATTTGAGGTTGAGACCTCTGGTGTATTCATTCTAGCTGTTTCTGACGACCCATATGAAGCAGGCAGTGTGAGTCAGGAAAGAGAAGGGGCCCAGCCCTCAGAGAGCAAGTTCTCACTGGCAGTGGCATGCATCTGTTCATTTGTAAAGTGGTGACATGGCTACCCACCCGCAAGACTGACTTTGGGAATTCCGTGACAAATATGCAATTATCTCCCAAGTCAGCGGTCAGCAAACTTTTTCTATAGAAAGCCAGAAAGTAAATATTTTAGGATTTGCAGGCAGTAGTCTCTATAGCAACTCAGCTCCCCAGTTGTGGACAGAGGGATGGGCGTGCCTGTGTTGCAATTACAAAAACAGGTGTCTGCAGGGTCACAGTTTGCTGACTTTGTCCTGATCTGTCGCCTTCCCTCTGCTGCTCCTCTCCAGCCCTCACTGCATCTTTCAGGTACAGGGGTGATTTCCAAAAGTATGGGCAGGCCTAACAACAGATACATAAGAGTTTGTGATCTTCCTCCGTCTTCCGCCTTCTAAGTGGGGAGTCAGCTCTGGCCCCGTGTTTGCTGTGCGGTTTCAAAGTAAGGGACAGAGAAGGAAAACATCAAGCTCAGGACTGCAGACAGGCCAAGATGCTGTGTATGATAAAGATGAGAAGGTGGGGGTGAGGCAAAGGAAACTGGAGGGGACCAGGAGACACAGGGAGGAGTTCTGAAAGAGTGAAGAGGGGAGGGAGCTCCTGGGCACATGGATAAGGTGCAGGGAATGACTAGTGAGCCGGCTGCAAGTGGGTTGGGTGAGAGAGGACTCTGGGTCCTTTGAAGGACCCCAGGCAAGATCTGAGCTGCACTTCTGTTTTCTTGGTTGATGGAATGTAGACAGGGCACTAACGCCAAGTGAACTTTCGGAGGGTTGCATGTATACTGGATCATGGTGCTCCCTTCCTCAAAACCCTTCATGGCGTCCAACTGCGGGCTAACTGCCAACTCCTCACCCAACCAGCATGCCAGCCCTCCCCAATCATCCCTACAGGTTGCTCTGTTATCTGTTTCCCCCATCACTGCACACTCGGTACCCAGAACCAGCCCTGCCACTGTAGGTGCTGAATAAATGAACAATGCATATATAACATACACATATATGCATTACACATTTTTCATGCATTCAGCATATTTACTGAACACCTACTATTAAAGGCCAGACACTGAGCTAGTCCCACATGATGCCAATTCAGGACAGTGGGTCCTAAATACACGTGCACACTTTTCTTGCTTTCATTTCCTTTAGCTCTGGAAGGCATGCCCCAGAGATAGCTAGAGAGACCTCAGAAATGAGGCATTTCCTAATTTACATTGCAGACCAGGATTTCTCGGCCTCAGCATGAGATGGAAACTTGGGGCCAGATAATTCTTTGTTGTGGGGTGCAGCCTGTGTATTGTAGGGAGTCAGCCAGTTACACCTCCACCCATGGTGTAACAACAAAAACTATCTCTGGAGAACCAGTGGCCTAGACTGAACTGGCTGTCCCGGACCAGAACCTCAAGTGACCTGCATCTTTGAGACATTAGCATCTGGGGAGACTCTGAAACAAGCCCAGAATCTGGAAGTTAAATGCGAAAGTAAGCAATGTTTCTGGCTTGTTCCCAAGTGAACATTAATAATGCACACAGAATGTCAACACATGGCTTCAACAAGGCCACTAGCCACCAGGTCTGAAACAAGACAGAACACAAGATGCCCAAACCACAAAAATGACTAAACGGCCCCCTCTTCCGACACTGAGTGTTGGCTGCTTTACCGCCGCTACCTCGGGCTCCCTTTATCCTTCCCGCCTTCTAGAGAAAAATGATTAAGCTACCCAATCACCCAAATTGTCCTAGCTTCCTGAGAACACTCAAATCCGCCTTCGGGGTTGCCAGATAAAAGAGTGTGCAGGTAAATTTCAATTTTAGAGAAACAATGAATAATTGTTTTGGTGTAAGTATGTCCCCAACATTGCACAGAATGCATTGTCTATATACATGCTATATCTAAGATTCAAATTCAGCTGCGTGTGCTGTATTGTTTTCCCTAAATCTGTAACCCTTCCTTCCTTAGAATTAGCCAGCACACAGGGCGCCTGGGTGGCTCAGTCGGTTAAGCATCTGCCTTCGGCTTAGTTCGTGATCTCCGGGTCCTGGGATCAAGTCCTGCATCCGGCTCCCTGCTCCGTGGGGAGTCTGCTTCTCCCTTTCCCTCTGCCTCTGCCCGCCCCCCCCCCGCCCCCGCTCATGCTCGCTCTCTCTCACTCTATCTCTCAAGATAAATAATTAGATAGCACAAGCCCAAATCCTATAACAAGCCCCTCCAAGCCCCTCTTAACTGAGACCACTCCCCCCACTGCCCCACGCTTCTTCTGTTGTGTCCTCCCTGGCTGCAGCAAGTTAGTAAATCCAATTCTGATGAAAGATGTATTCGGGGTGGTCTTTGAGAAGAACAATGCCCACTTTCTGAGACAGGAAACTCTGAGTGGCGGCTATCTGAAAGGGACAGCTGTGGGTGCCCAGTAGGGAAACCAGAGTCAGGTTCACATCTCAATGAATAAGCGTCCAACACAGGGACCATGACACAGGGACCATGACATGAAAAGTGGGGGGAGGAGGGGGACCCGTTTTTCATTTCAGAGCTGGCTGAGGCACAGAGTCAGCATTTTAAAGCCCCAAGGGTGCTGGATCCCATCTCTATGAAGTTCCTTCCAAGTTGAAGCACCATCACCATGGAACTACAACAAAAACCACAAATTGTGTGACCCTGGGGAGGTATCATAACCCATCCACGTCTCAGTTTCCTCGTCTGTAAAATGGGCATAAGGCCGGCACGAGGATTAAGTAAGTGAATGGGTTTATAAGTGCTCAGAACAATGCCTGGAATACCATTTCTGAAATTAAACATTATTTTTAAGAAGTCACTGAATAAAGAGGAAGGCTGGGCTGTGCCTACGGAGTGGCCCCCAAACAGCAGTTTTCCCTGAAATGCCAGGCATTTAGTAAAGGACATGTTGCCTCTGCGTGTTCTGTTCCTCTGGCAAATGGCAGTGGAACTCAACAAGAGAGTTTGAGTTCATTTCCCCCAAGCTTTCACCGAGGAGGGGAGGAGTCCACGTCTGTGAATCTGAGACAGGAGAAAGTTCCAGCACCTATGGGTAAACTGCAACATCAGGTGCCGGGGGCTTGGTGGGGCGATTTTGCTTCTGTCTGTTACAGAGCTCTGGGCGGCTGTGTCATCCTGCCTCTGAGGGTCTTCACTAGTGTCTGTGCAGCTGCTTTTGAAAGAGCAAATGAAATGTGGAGGTATCACGGGGAGGAAGACAGAAAAGAAAACCCACACCCAAACACCCATCCGCAGTGGTAGTCACACCCACCTACAAAGGGAGAATGACTGACATCATGAAAACACTGCATCTGAGCTGACCGATGCCTGCAGCCCAGCGGGGAAGGCGATAAACTCCCTTCTCCAGACAGGAACATGAAATCAGCTCTGCAAGGCAGACATTTCCATGCGTTTTGTATCGTCCTGGCTACTTATTCAAATATAGAGTATAGCAGTTCTCAACCTTGAATCCCCTGGCGGGCTTGTTAAAACACAGACGGCTGGACGCCACCCCCAGCGTCTGATTCACTAGGTCTGGGGTGGAACCCAACAATCTGCATTTCTAAGAAGTTTCCAGCCAAAGCTGATACTGGAAGCTGACACCACACCTTGAGAACCAGTAGTCGAGACTGCCTTGCTAACAAACTCTGGACATGCCAATGCTGCCTGTCCAGGGGCCGTATTTCAAGGATCAACTCCTTCCTAATACGCACGCTATTAAAAAGGAAACCACAGGTCCAAAATGGAGTCATTTATGTTAAGGGCCCCACATCAGCAAACCAAGACTTGATACCTAACTTAACTTAGTTTCAGCACCTTCCCACGCCCTCCCTGCCCCTGATGGAAGGTAACTTTCAGCCAGATAACAGGGAATTTTTCCTGGTCAGCACTCGGAAATTTACCGACAGGCCCCTTGTGTTCCCCTCTGGAGGGCTACGTTGCCTAAAACAATGGATTCTTTGCTAATAACTTCCTTTTTGCTCCCTCTACCTTTAAAAACCTTTCTTTTGCGGCAGCTCTACAGGGCTCCTTTCTATCTGCTCGATGGGATGCCACCTGATTCATGCATCATTCAATACCACCAATTTGATCTTTTAGATTACTCAGCTGAATTTCTGTAGCTTAACATGTTGATTGGTGGCAGTGATGGGATCCCAAGGGAACCTCCCTGTGGCATTCAGGGACAGTGATAAATACAGGCGTGGTACCCTGTGACCTTTGAGTCCCTGGTCTGTCTCACGGCTTCCGAAGACCTTGGGGAAGCTCCTCCTGCTTCTGAGAGCCTCTCGACCTGATTGGCTTTCCCGTACAGGGAGGGTCAGCTTGACAGGGCAGAAGGTTCTGCCCCAGCCCCTCCCCTACCTTTTCAGACCGCCATTCCCAGGTCTTGGAGTGGAAAACCCCAGCCCTTGCCACTTTGAGAATTGGTGGTGGTTACCAGCAGGACTTGAACTGGGTCCAAATTGAGCTGGACTGGGTCCAGCAAAAGGCCTCAGGTGAATAAAATTTGTTTAAGTGAAATCCTTTAAAACCCGAAGAGTGAAATGCACCACCTTCCAGCACACCTGCTTATTTTATATCTAAGAACTATAGCCCCGGAAGCTGTAAATATCTACAAAAATGTCAAAATCGTACTAAGCTTGTTTTGTGTCCTATTGAACTTGGCTAGGTAACAGTCAGGTTGGCAACCCCAAAATAAGGCTGGACAGAAATGTGAGTTGCACGCCATTTGAGGCTAGATTTGACTGGACAGAATTTGTGGCTAGGGTCCTACCAAACTGCTTCCAGCCCTCAGGGGAATTACAACCTAGAATTACAGTGGCCATAATGGGAAACATTCCAGTGAGACAAGATCATTTAAGGAACGCACTTAAAGCAAACACTTCAAAATTTCAAAGCTAGCTTCATTGGAAGTTTCCTTGCAAAAAGCTGATAAATTAAAAAGACCCAAGAGGTACCTAACACAAAAAACTCTAAGACTGACGTAATTCTTAATGCTTCCTTATATCCTCCTTTATTTACTCATTCTAGTTAGCCTCTGTCTGAATAGCTTTTACAGGATCATAAACAAAAGCCCACCAAGATAATGACGTTATAGACACCTCCATATCTACCTTTGCAGGAGGGCCCTCTGTGAACCCCTCCCAGAGTCAATGAGACTCAGAGATAAAGTGCTACATTTTCCCCTTAATAGCCAAGGGAAAACTAAAACTAAAACCAAAACCAAAAACAATACTGCATTCTAACATACATGGATGGGTATGGCAGTCCTTATCTAAACTACAACCCAGTTCTCTGAGGAATTAAAAAGCAACTGTCTTTCTCATACAAATCTTTACAAAATTAGAAATGCACCTTTGGAGGCCATTCACAGTTTACCTATTCCTTTTACCAATTCCAAAACCTCCCCTAATTCAAAAGGCTTGTAAATTATTAGCCTTAGGAAACCAAGCTCCTTCTTGGAGGAACCTGTATTTTCCCCCTGACTTTGAGATAAAAATATTAAAAGCACCAAACCTCTATGAAGTAATTCTTATCAGAAGTGAAACAAAAGGGGGAAAAGGTCATTCAAAATTTAGACGAACGAAAAATCCTGTGTCTTCTCCACAAATATTAGCAAAAAGAAATTTTAGCCTTCCAATCAGGTAACCTTAGATTATTCCACTGACCAGAAAACAGTTTGGATCCAACTGTTCTTTTATAAACTAGTGAGTTTTTATTATCATACCTGTTTTCTATCTAAAACTTTTGAAACAATCACTAAAAGGTTTCTATTTGTATGTTTTTGTGTATCTATTGTAGATGTGTGACATTTTCTACCTCTGAATGGCACTGTTAAAATTATTTTGTAAATGGCTCTATTTAATTGACTTTAAAATAAGCACTTATAAATAAAGCATTTCTAAATCTCAGAAATAGAACAGAAACTAATACAAATGTTTTTCAGGTTCATGTGATCTAGGATGATTTTTGGTAAATTAGACAAACAGCTTTTATCCCTACTTAGGTTTCCTAACCAAATAAGTTCGTGTTATCCCTGTTTATAAAAGTTGTCAGCAAACAATAACTTGAAATAATGACTTTGTTTAATGTTTTATAAAAGTTTTTGTGGGTAATCTAAACATAATTGTTAAGAACAAGTAAACTGGATAGATGTAAATAAGATACAGTTTTTAGGTAAACTTTAAAATAGTTTCCCCAAGGGATGCCTGGGTGGCTCAGTGGGTTAAGCATCTGCCTTTGGCTCAGGTCATGATCTCAGGGTCCTGGGATCAAGTCCTGCATCGGGCTCCTTGCTCAGCGAAGAGTCTGCTTCTCCCTGTGGCTGCCACTCCCCCTGCTTGAGCTCTCTCTCTCTCTGACAAATAAACAGATAAAATCTTTAAAAAAAAATAGTTTCCCCAAATCATTTTGGTAACCTGAGATCTTAGTTTTGCTACATTAAGTGATGAGTTAAGTTAAATTCACTGAATATCTAATTTCCAAATAAGATAAAATAATGAAACATTAATTACTGAACAGAGGTTTATTTACTTTTGACTTCTTAATATAGAGAAACTGAAGACAAATTTGGGTTTGTTAGTAAATATATTTCATGCTTTTTAAAAAAATTATACTATGAAAAACACATATTTCTAAAAATCATAAAAAGTATTTATTACCTATTCATAGAATGCTAATGTAAAAGTTCACAATCGTTTACTTCTTAGTTAAGGCTGCTAAAGGTTAAGAATTCTAATTAATATATGTGGTTAAAGCTACTAAAAAGAAGGGAAACATCTCCATGTGCAAGAGAAGTAGGATGTGTGCTTTCAGTAAAAAAAGGTATGAGGAAAAAATAGACAATCCGATTGAAAATGGGCAGAGGACGGTTCTCCAAAAAGACCTACAGATGGCCAATAGACACATGAAAAGATGCTCAGCATCACTCATCATCAGGGAAATGCAAATCAAAACTACAGTGAGATACCACCTCACACATGTCAGAAGAGCTAGAATCAAAAAGACTAGAAATAACAAGTGTTGGTGAGGATGTGGAAGAAAGAGAACCGCTGTGCACTGCTGGTGGGAATGCATATTGGTACAACCACTGTGGAAACCGGTATGGAGGTTCCTCAAAATATGAAAAATAGAAATACCATATGATCCAGTAATTCCACTACTGCGTATTTACCCCCCAAAACCGGAAACACTAATTTAAAAAGATGTATGTACCCCTATGTTTACTGCAGGATTATTTACAATAGCCAAGATATGGAAGTAATCCAAGTATTCATCCATAGATGAATAAAGAAAATGTGATACACACACACACACACACACACACACACACACGAATATTACTTAGTCATAAAAAAGAATGCGATCTCACCATTTGCAGCAACATGGATGGACCTAGAGGGTATTATGCTAAGGAAATAAGTCAGCTGGAAAAGACAAATGCTGTATGATTTCACTTATGTGTGGAATCTAAAAAACAAAACAAAAAGCAGAAACAGATCCATAAATACAGAGGACAAACTGATGGTTGCCAGAGGGAGCAGGATTAAAGAAAAAAAAAAAAGGGTAACTTAGGTGGCTCAGTTGGTTAAGTGTCTGACTCTTGATTTCAGTTCAGATCATGATCTCAGTGTGGTGAGATTGAGCCCCGCAACAGGCTCTGTGCTCAGTTGGGAGTCCACCTGAGATTCTTTCCCTTTCCCTCTCCCTTTCCCTCCCCCTCCCCCACTTACACACTCTCTCTAAAATAAATTTATCTTTTAAAAAAAGAAGAAGGAGGTATGAGGAATGGAAATACATTTTTGTTGAGGGAAAAAAAAAGGAATTTTGTCCTAAAGTAAGGCTTCTTATTTATAGAGGGAAAACTTAGGATAACATCTGAATATAGGAAAAAAGTTATAGAAGTTTTGTGGTAAAGGAGTCTCTGAAAAGGAATTTTAATGTGTGGTCAAGTTGTCTAAGATTAAAATATAGCTAAGAATGAGTTTTAATATCAAAAGTACACAAATTAGAATTTGGTTTTTCTCTGTGTTAAAAGGACACAGTTTTCTTAGATTGTTGACCTGCTTTTAAAAAAAAAAGATTTTAATTATTTATTTGAGACAGAGAGAGACAGAGAACATGAGCGGGGGGAGAGACAGAGGGAGAGGGAGACTGATTAGGGGGTCGATCCCAGGACCCTGAGATCATGACCTGAGCTGAAGGCAGATGCTTAACCCAAGTACCCCTGTCCTGCTAATAAGGAATTGTAAACAAAAGTTTTCTTTACCTTTAAAATAATCTGTTAAAAAAACAAAGATTCTGTTTTGTCTTTATCAGGTCTTTGATTATTTAGAAAAAAATGAGTCTTTTCAATATGAAAAAAGCTAAGGTTTTTTTCTTTTAAAGATTTTATTTATTTATTAGAGAGACAGAGAGAGCATGAGTGGGGAGGGTATCAGAGGGAGAAGAGCAGAGGGAGAAGCAGGCACCCCGCAGAGCAGGGAACCGACATGGAACTTGATTCCAGGACTCCGAGATCATGACTGGAACTGAAGGCAGACGCTTAACCGACTGAGCCACCCAGGCACCCAAGGCTTTTCTTTTTTTAAACTTTTTTTTTTTTTTAAGATTTATTTATTTATTTCAGAGAGAGAGAAAGAGCGTGCAAGTGGGGGTGCGGGGAGACGGGGCAGAGGGAGAGGGAAAACAGACTCTGCTGAGTGGGAGCCTGACTGGGGCTCCATCGCCAGACCTTGAGATCATGACCTGAGCTGAAACCAAGAGTCTGATGCTCAACCGACTGAACCACCCAGGTGCCCCTAAAAAAAGTTAAGGCTTTTTATGACTATTTAACTTTCCTTATTTGTCTGTGAAGTCTTTAATTGTCACTTAGGTTAAATAGATAACTAAGTATTGTTTCACAGTTACCTATGATCCTATTTGGCCAAGTATCCAAACCTTTTGATATTTTTGACAAATTTCTCCAAAAACCAAATTCAAAATAAAGTTTTTTTGACCTTGAACTAACTTTGAAATTTTCCAGAGGGCCACTGGAATATTGAAAAGGATTTGTTCTCTCTCCTTACAAAAAATAGATGTTAAACTAATTAGTTCATTTGATGCATTAAATTACATGGGAAGGATGTCAAATAAGTGATGATAAACCTTCTTAGATCACATTGCATGGGTAAATGTTATTAATAGAAGCATTCCAAAAATCTGGTAAGTCCTTGTATATTATCACTTGTTATTTTAGTTATTATTTCAAGATGTGGAATGTCACAGATATAATCAAATATCCTTGTCAATTCCATTATAATAAATTCTCATCAGATCTGTAATAATGGGCATATTGAAATCTGTTGTCATTTACAATTATTGCTGTAGTCAGAGGCTTTTACAAAACTTCCTGCAACTGTGTTTCATCTTCAGAGAGGTTCATGGAAAGGAATCTGACAAGTACTCTAGAATTCACGTTTCTGATAACTTTCAGGTCATACAATTAAACTGGGTAAGAGGGCGCCTGGGTGGCTCAGATGGTTAAGCGTCTGCCTTCGGCTCAGGTCATGATCCCAGAGTCCTGGGATCGAGTCCCGCATCAGGCTCCCTGCTCCTTGGGAGTCTGCTTCTCCCTCTGCTTCTCTCTCTCTCTCATATGAATAAATAAATAAAATCTTTAAAAAAATAAAAAAATAAAAAAATAAACTGGGTAAGAATTTCCAGAACCAGTGGAAATATTGAATTCAAGCAGAATAAGAAATAAACTGAGGGAGATGATTCTAATTTTTTGTGACTCCTTGTTTAAAACATCGCTGGTTTTCTATTGCTTTGCTTTTCCAGATTTTAGGAAATCCCTTTCTCTTTTCTCTTAAGCTATTAACAATTTGTTAAGATATACCTTTGTGACCAAAGATGAAACATTTACTCTTTCTCCCTACCTGATGCCTCCAGAATTAAAAAACTCTTGAGTATTCTTTTCATGACAAAATAATTAGTTATTTCCATAAGTTCAATAAGAATCTGTTCTCCTTGGAACAGGACACAGTTGGAAATATTGGCTGTATATATTACCAAGGCTTTGACTGGCTTGTCACATTTGAGACAGTTGTAAAAGTCCACCTGCTAACTTGATTACAAGGTTCCAGCAAAGCAGTCTTTAAAAAAAACTTTCTCAATCACTGATCTTGCTACATTTATAAAAATAATCAGGCAAAACTGAATACAACAAGTTGGTTTTACTACAAAAAAATGAGGATAATTGGAGAGAAAAGAAATTATGTTTACATCATTATCTATATTCAATTCTAATTTTGTTAATTTTCTTGGAGGCTCTGGTATGGACCTACCCTGAATTCTTCTAATTTCCTTGAAAATCTGGTCACAACTCTCCACACTAATATTTCCAACTTTCTCCCACCCTTCTGATTTGGAATCAGTAAAAACAGAGACTGCCCTTGAATCTCCTTGGAAGGAACTAAACCAGGTCCTCTTCACCACTCAGACAGCAGCCAAACATGGGAGACTTAAACCTTGGATATGCATCTCATAGCCAAACAAGGTTCCACCTGACATCTGATCCTGCACAGATGATGCAAACCTCCAAATCAAATTGACAAGGAAGAGAAGCAGCTGACATGAAGGTAGACTGCATCCTCCCAAGATCAGGACTTCATGATTTTAACTAAATATAAAACCCTTTCTTCTTCACTTTCCTTTACTCTGACACTGGCTTAAAAAGATGTCAACATCTGTATCTCCCAGGACATTGTTAAGGGGTTAAACTCTGCCTTTCAGACTGCTGGATTTGTCACCAAAAACTCCTATCTGTCCTTTAGCAGTACCACCCTAAGAGGAATGGTTTGTGCCTATAGGGTTTGTCTTTGTGCTGGTTATCATTCTCCTTGGGCCTCCTGACACACAGGACAACCCTTGGAATTTCCTAAGTGATAGAAGTGTTAGGAGTATCTTTTGTTATTCACTTGCAAGCCCCTTTGAATCCTGCCAGAGTTCTTGTTAATGAGATGACTGGTGGCAGGTAGCCCCCCGGATAGCTTCAGGGTGGGGGCCCGGTGACCCAACCCTATGATTAGAGCACTGGAATTTTCTGCCCCACCCCTACCCCACCCCTGGGGAAGAAAGTGGGGCTGGGGATTGAGCTAATCACTAATGGCCAATGATTTAATCAACCATGCCTACATAATGAGTCTCCATAAAAACTCTAAATGCAGGGGTTTAGAGAGCTTCTGATCAGTGAAGCTGAGAGTGGTGCACCCCAAACTCCACAGGGTTATAAACTCCTGTGGTCAGGACCCTTCCAGATCTTGCCCTATGTATCTCATCTAGTTGTTCATCTGTATTCTATGATACAGTGGTAACCATAAATAGTGTTTCCCTGACTTCTGTGAGCCAATCTAGTGAATTACTGAACCTGAAGAGGGGTTGTGGGACCACTGATTTGTAGCCAAGTTGGACAGAAATTTGGATCATCTGGAAACCCACTGCTTGTGACTGGTGTCTGAAGTAGGGGCAGTCTTGTGGGAATGAGCCCTTAACCTGTGAGGTTTGTGCTAACCCAGGGTAGTTAGTGTCAGACTTGAATACCCAGCTGGTGTCCACAGAGAATTGGAAAATGGGTTGGTGTGGGAAAAGCCCACACATTTGGTGTCAGAGTGTTGTGAATAGAGTTTTCTTTTGGTGGTAAAAGATATGTCCTAAATAAAGCGGCCATGTGGAACCACTCAGCCTCCAGGTTCAGGGCAATGATATTTGGAGAATCTCCAGAGGATATGATCATCTATATCTTCACCTACTACTTCCTGCACCCACTGCACTCTGGGCGACTCGTGCCCATGGTGACTGACCTATATACAGTGGGTCCCTGAGGTCTGCCCTTCCCCTCAGAAATCCCAATTTGCGTTATTCTATCCCCTTCTTCAGTACATATGAACTCAACTTTCTTTTCTAGGCTGACTGCAGCTAGTGGTTCATAAAGTCCCAGTTTATACCAGGTTGTGAATGACTAATGAATCATCCGATATTCTGCCAGTTAAGTGCTACTTATGAACTCAAAATGATTTTCCATTTGGAATTACAGGAAGGAGGGAGGGATATTTTTGGCAAGCCATTCTCCTTTTTGGAAGATGAGACAAAGGAGAAAGAAGACCCTGTATCCCACATTAGTTCCTCTCTTGATACCTCTAACAGCTGGGGCAGTGGGCTCTCAATACCTTATCTGTTAAAGGTGAGAAGCTGCTCCCAAAAGTGGGAGGAGGAGTCTCTACAACTTAAGGTCCCTACATACTTGGTGACCATGGGCTGGGCTGACCCTAGGCACTGTCTTAAGGCCTGCAGAAACTTGCTGCTTCTTTCCCTATGTATCCCTTAGTCCATCCATGGATGATCATGTCTCTCAGAGCTCAGCTAGAACTCATAGGCTCTGTCACTGCTGCATGTGAAGCCTCCAAGAGAAATAGCAGCTGTGGCATCTGTCTCCCTTGCACACTCCCAGAGCCTCCCGGGGGGTCAGCAGTGTTAAGAGACTGAACTTTCCACCTGGCTAATCCCTCTCTCAGCTAACTAAGTAGGAGTCCAAACTGACAGCCCCCAGGCCAAAGCCTGCCTTCCGAAGCATTTTCTTCCAACCTCAGTATACTTTTTAAATTGGGGTCTCTTACATAAAAATCTGGATTTCTGGCCTCTCTTGAAAAATATCAGAGGACCCACATTCACTCGTGTGTCAGCATCTGGTTGGAACTGAGTCAGCAGCAACCCCTCCCAGCTCCAGTCAGTTGTGTTCCCACCAAAATTACCTGCCCAAAGCCAGGCAGGCCCGCCCATTCATGCCACTCCTGTCATTCTTTCTGGTCCTATAGGTTTTTGACTTTGTGACTGTTTCCAAATGTTTTCATCTCTAAGATAGCCGGTGAACCCCGCATCCTGGTATTCACACCTTTGAGGGATGGCTGGACTACCCGACTGGCTTCCAATGAACAGAACATGGCGGAAGTGATGGTATATCACTCTCAAGATTAGGTGATAAACAGACTCTAGCTTTCATCGCTCTTGTTTTCTTCTGTGTCACTGGCCTTGGAAGAAGCCAGTGGCCTCATCCTGAGGCCAGCCCTGTGGAGAGGGATGGAGACCTGCCACATGGGTTTGAAGTAGGCTCCCCACCATTCAAACAGTCTGATGAGAATGCAGCCCAGCCAACAACTTGACTGCAATCTCCTAGCGACCTACCCCCAGAGGGACTCAGTTAAACCTAGATTTCTGACATGCAGAAACAGTGAGGTATAGATATTTGTTGTTTTAAGTCACCAAGGTTTGGGACAAATAGTTACATAACAACAGACAATACAGCTTCCAATGTTGTTGTGAAAGTGGTTTTTCTGCTTGCCATGTAAAGACATCTGAAAGACTATTATCCTGGGAAATTCGACTCCATACATTTCGCCTCAGTCCAGTGAACTTACTGGTGACAGGCACACGTGCAAAGATTTTGTCAGCCTCTGGGATCTGACTTTAGGTGTCAGAGCAATATCCAAAATAGCATCGTGAGGCTTTTACATTACGAAAAAGAGCCCAGAAATCAGTGCTATTAACACATCCACGATTCCTCAGCAAACAGGAAGATTCTCCTCTAAGGTATT
Source organism: Zalophus californianus (assembly GCF_009762305.2). Classification (NCBI taxonomy): domain Eukaryota; kingdom Metazoa; phylum Chordata; class Mammalia; order Carnivora; family Otariidae; genus Zalophus; species Zalophus californianus. The sequence continues at coordinate 95,081,779 of NC_045602.1, forward strand.
TAAATCAATCAACTCAGAACAAACTTTCCCATAGTTCTACAACCTCACTGAAGAAATTCACTCTTTGAGGCACAATTCTTGGTTGGAGAAAGCCAGGGACAGGGGAAGGGGAGGGTTGTAGAAGACACAGGGCATAAGCCATTTCAGTATGAATAGGAAACACTATTTAAAACTTGAAAATAAGGCAAAAAAAGTGGGTAAGGCATATCTTTTTTGATCAAGTGTTTAATGCTATGAATTTTCCTCTGACCGCTGCTTTAAGTTTATGCCATTGATTCTGACAGGTGGCATTCTGCTATTTTTTTAAATAAATTCTGTAATTCCATTTTTTATTTCCCCTTATACCCAAGAATTTTTTTATTAAAAAGTTTAAAAATTTCCAGGTGGAAGAGCCCAAAAGTTTTTGAGCATTATGCTTGAGCATTATTTGACAAAATCACCTAAAGATTATTTAGTGATCTAGGGGGATGTACCTGTGTTTGACTTTGCTACGTGTTACTAATGAAGGGCTTGGGCGCTGGGTGGTTACGTGTCAACCTGGGAATTTCTGTTCAGGGGAGGAAAAAAAGATTATAACAACGGTTAGAATTTTATTGCTTGTAGGACTTTAACCAGCTTTGATTTTACCTCAGTAAACTTACTACAGAAGGACTTTTTAAGTCAACTACAGATATATCACTTGTCAAAGTGTTCTTTGAACCAGCTTGATGCTTGCTTCCTGGTTTAATGCATGGGGTGAATAAAGGGTTGACAGATGTTCATTCTATATTGTATGAGAGTCCCATTTTAACTTTTTGGTGAAAATTATACGGTGACATAGCAGTCCTTCAAATCTATATCTCCCTCTTTGGCATCTCCCTAATAATGAACACTCAGAGTTACAAGTAAGCCTGGAGAAATATATGGTTGAGGAAAACCAGCGCAATCTATTTTACTCTTGATTTTACAAAACAAAAACAAAGTTCCTTAAAGCAAGTGAGAGTGTATTGCAGTCCCAAAGGCAATATTTAGTATCAGAAATGAATGGCCAAAATGTGCTGGAAAAACTACCCCATAAAACCTGAAATCCATTGCTTTTTGAAAACACAAATGGGAACCGGCGTCCAATAAGTAAATTCATGACATTCCTAGAAAGTCACGCCCTGAGGGACTGATGTGTGTCCTGGAGGGATCCGGAGCAGATGGTGAGCGATGCACATGTGAATCCAAAAAAAGCCAACCGCTCTTCCAGAGAGAGAGGTCCCTGTCCCCATGACCTCTCCAGAGGGAGTTTCCGGGGAAATCTCCCCGGAAGTAGGAGGAAAGGGATTACAGTGGACCCCTCAGGGGGTGGGGCTTCCAGAGGGCAGGGTGCCACAGGAGAAAGTCAGGCCAGGTCCAGGTCCCATCCCTCCTATAGACTAACCTGCCACACTTCAACCTCCCCGGGCCTCAGTTTACCCATCTATGACAGGAAGCACTTCAGACAAGATAAAATGTAACTCTCCACTGTCCACTAAGGCAGCCACCAGCCACATGTGGTGACTGAGCACTCGAACTGTGGCTAGTCTGAATCGAGATGTGCTCAGTGCAAAATACAAACTGGGTTTTAAAGGCACGGTACCAAAAAAAAAAAAAAAAGTAAAATATCTGACTAATACTCTTATATTGATTACATATTTACATGATAATATTTTAGATACACTAAGTTAAAGAAAATATATTGTTAAAATCAATTTCACTTTTTTTTCTTTTAATGTAGCTACTAGAACATTTAGAACGACTCCTGTAGCTGGCTTTGTATTTCTACGAAGTGTAGAAATACACTCCAAGTGTAAGTGTCCAGGAAGAATTTATTTGTGGAAAACAAAAGATACACCAAATACCGATGTCAGCTCTGCTCTGCAATATCATTATGAATAATTATCAATACGTCATCTGCTCTGACCGAATCTCTAATCTCTGTTTTGTTTTCACCTCAGCGCCTAGTCCTTTCCTGATTGCGGACTGCCGCACGGTCCCTCCCTGGATGCCTGGCCTGTGAGGTGATGTCTATTCACGGCCCGGGGTGCAGGCTAGGAGATCAAGGGCGTGGTGCTGAGCGTCCACCAATCCATGAGAGGATTTGTCCCCTGAAATTACTGACTAAAATGTGCTTTGGGTTCCATCCATTATTCTTCAAGCCCCCGCTATCTCTGTCCCCTGTCGTGCAACAGTGAATTGCTGTCCCGGGCAAACAAATGACTCCCCACCCCGAGAGTAGTCCGGAAACATGAATACGAGGAAATCACTGACGCCAAGGTGGGAGGTAGTGCCCATTCTGGATGATTGAAAATCTGCCTGCAGACAGAATTTCTGAAAAGAGATAACTTTTCCAATGCTGAGGAGGGACTGATAGTGAAGGGAAGGGAGTCAGGGTGAAGAGAATCATCAACCCTGGTTTATCTGGTTGTAGAGTCAGATTTTAGCAATCAGGTCTCCTCAAAACTTGTCACACTCTATTCTTTATGGTGCCAGAGAGTTCCCTTCTATGGCTTCTCTGGACTGTCTGAAAGACACACATGATACACCTGTTATCCAAACCATTCCAAATGACCAAAAGAGGATTTCTCAAACTTAGACTCTGCTGCTGAGCTGGGCCCTTGAAACCTCCCAGCTGGTTTGTGAGCCCAGGCTCAGGGCATCTCCCTACAGAATGGGCAGTTGGGAGGCACAGGAGGGCAGGGTCCCTGTCATCAAAACACATTTTCGTCCTGGTCAGTTAAGACCAACTGCTTCCCTGTCCCAGAGGCAAAGAAAGGCTGGGAACCTGAGGAACAGAGAACTCTACCAACTTGTAGGTGGCACAGGACAGGATCGCCCAGGCATTCCTGGAAGAAATCAGACTGTCGAGTGGGCAATACACACTGGGTCCGCTTCTGGAATCATTCTCTGCTATAGAGGCTCCCCCTCGGGGTCAGGGACACAGCAACAAAAGGACAGAGCAAATTGCTCATGGCAGAGGTCAAGTTATGGATGGAAGTTTACTTCCTGGTCCTACGCTGGGGCCACCGCTAGGCCTTCTACCACAATTTTATCTTCAGACAAAAATAAAGGTAGACGCCAGCTCAGACAATGTGAGCTCCTTCGTCTGTGGATAAAGTGCGTCTATGTCAGCCTGGAAGGGCAGTTGGGAGCCCAGTGGGGAGAGGTGGGAGGAGGAGGGATGGACAAGGCCTGGAGTCTGGGCATCAGCAGGTCTGGACCACAGGAGCAGACCCAGGATGGCACAGTGTCAGGGCCAGTGGAGGTAGAGGGGGGAAGCATAGCCGGAAGATTTAGAATATCAAGGTGAAGAGCGCAGACCTGGTCCTGGGCCCAGCTTGGAGTGGATGAATGGAAACAAACAAATACACCAAATACATTGGGTGGTCCTGCAGATAGATTATGAGCATCCTCTGTAGTGCCCCAATATGAAAGAAGGAGAAGGGAAGCGGGGAGGTGGATGTAGGGGAGGGAGGAGGGTGAGGAATTTGGTGACTTGAGAGGAATCTGCCAGCACTGGGCACCCAGATGGGGTGGGGACGGGGGTGGCTCGGGAGAAGCTGTGGAATTCAGGAAAAGGAGGGATCGAACCTGATTGTGAGCTTCTCTGCTAGTGCAAGACCCCCGGGAGCTTTGCCAACCTAGATGATGACTTCCTCTTTCATGCAACGCACCCTGGAAATCTGACAGCAACGGGTGTCAATTTCTATAGTGAGGTGTGGATACCTTTGGCTGTTTTGTCCAGGGCATCACCTGCCTCCCCCTATAGGTTTGCAGAGACACCTTGTAGAGCATGAAGATGCATTTCTCACTGGTGAGTGAGGAAAATTCACGATGGTGCTAGGAAGGACTGTGGAAAATGTGTTTGTCCAGTGTAGGACGTTTGGGGCCAGGGTTCTGGGATGTGATTCCACATGAACAATAACCATGGGGCATTGTCAATCACCCAAAAATGCTCAGACCATCTTCAGTGGCCAATCAAATAATCACAATACTAAGCACATAATGAGTCATAAGAGAAAACAAGTGCTTCATGTGAGAAGGAAACGGGGCTCTGAGAATACGCAACCCAACGTGGTGTTCCAGAGAAATCTTTCCTGAGAAAGTGGCCTTTGATTTGCAAGCTGAGGTTGATTCCATATTATGTAGGGAGGTGGGGTAGAGCTAAATTTTGGAATGACTCTCTTATGTTCCTGCCATGCTGTTCTTCACATATACCAACAATGCCCTATAACTGGATAGGACAATTTCAGGAAGCGTGAGAATACTTGGTCACATTCTTGGCTCACAGCTGAATTCCACATGCATAGTATCCATTTCTTGGTTATTAGGGCTCATGTGATTGTGTGTGAAGTGTAGATAATTGAAAGATAATCACCAGACCTCTTTTTCATCATTATCTTCCCCTACCCAACTTGTGTTTTTAAACCAGAGTCACTAACCACTGGTGGCAAGCTTTGATTTGTGGTTTCCTATCTGTCCTGGCTCACAGAAATGACTCAGATAAGTTGCAAGACACAAGGGTGCCTTACCCCAACTTCCTAGATAATATGGAGTCAACCTCAACTCTCAAATCAAAGGACACTTCCTCAGGGAAGATTTCTCTGGAATATTCTCAGAGTTATACATTCTCAGAGCCCCTTTTATATCTCACATGAAGCACTGTTTTCTCTCTCTCTTTTTTTAATAAAAGATTTTATTTATTCATCTGAGACACAGAGATACAGAGAGAGAGAGAGAGAGAGCATGGGCAGGGGGAGAGGCAGAAGCAGAGGGAAAAGCAGGCTCCCCGCTGAGCCAGGAGCGAGACATGGGGCTTGATCCCAGGACCCTGGGAAAATGACCTGAGTCGAAGGCAGACACTTAACCATCTGAGCCATCCAGGTGCCCCTGTTTTCTCTTTTGATATTATTATGTGTTTAGCATTGTGATTATTTGATCAATCTATTTATTCGCTACCAGACTGAAAGCTCCATGGAGTCAGGGATCACTTCTGGTTTTTCTCTCCCTAGTGACTAGTACAGAGCCTGGCTGATCACAGGTGCTTGATAAATGTGAATTGAAATAAAGCATGAAAAGTAAAAGAAGAACCAATGGGTCCCAGAAGGTGCTGAGCAACAAATCATCCCAGCAAACTGAACTCCATCCTAGCATTTTTAAGACGAACCTCCAAAGAGTCAGCATTGAATGTCCAAAGGGCAGCTGACTTCATCCTTACAGATAACTCCATGCCTAAATCATGAAATCATCAATAATATTTATTTACTATTATAATAACTAATAATAATAGTATTCCATCATTAATTATGGACTAGCCACAGTGAAAAATAACAATGTCTATAAAGAAGAGAAAAGAAAAAAGCACAAAGTAACTATAGGGTTTACTTGGAGTATGTAACTTAAACAAATTAAACAATTTAAGCTCCAGAAAAAAAAAATAAAGAAGAAAGACAATACCAAGTTAAATAGTATAAGCCACTTTGCCAACAATTTCCTCAAGGGCATCTGACTCAGGGAAGATGAAGTAGGACTTGTCCTCGACGGGGTCAGGCAGGCCTCTCACCTCTTGCCTGATTGATTCTTTCATAGGACACAGCCCAGAAATACAAGTTAACTGCTTTACCTGCGGTCCAACTGAAAAAAAAAATTAAAAAAAAAAAAAGATTTTCCCCAGGACTGTAGGACACACTGACTACCATGGACTTAATAGGTAGTATTGAGTGAGTCCACTGTGGACCCTCTTTCAGGAATTTTCCAAAGGCAATTTTGACCATACTTGATTTTCTCCTTTTGCTACGGCTATAAAATCCAACTGCTATGTCAGATTCAACCCCTGCCCCGCCAACGCCCCTGCCCCACGTGCTTCCTGAGCATTAGGTGGTAGTTACAGACCAGCCAGTAGTTAAGATGATGTAGGCAGTGCCTTGGGTTAAGGAGCGGGGTGGGCTCGTCCTTTCTACCAGGATGAAATAAGTATCTCTGCATAAGACAGGATCAAGGAACTGGAGATGAGTCAGGAGCCTGGTGGGTTTAGTGCCTGGTCTACAGGGGACATGATGAGCCCCTCGTCTGGCTCATGTGGGTGGATGATGTACAGGTTTGATTCAAACTTGGGTAAATGGATAAAGAACGGAGACTGCTAAGTCCACATCACTGAACTATGAGGACAGAGAATGGAGACCATCTGTGTCAACAGAACTATTTCTTCCAGGATATTCTTGCCCAGGATGTTAAGACTTTAAACCAATAAATCACTTTACTGTTTGCTGCAGGAAATTCCTACAAAACAATTTGTCCTGGCAAACAGTTTGCTCACCTGGGAAAAGCTTGCTTATCAAATAATAGTTAACTCGCCAAGATTCTATTCAAAACCATTGTCTTGCTGAATCCACCAATTCTGAACTATGATGTCACATACTCTGCTGAAACCGGATCAATTCTCTGCCTTGAAAAATGCAGCTCCGAGGGTGCGTGCCCAGACCTATAAACCCTATCAAAGATGCCTCCTGCAGTCCCATCTGCACACCCGTGCAACTGTGTCCAGGTGATGTCTGTCCTTACTGCAGTCCCATTACTGAATTTAGCTTTGCTGTATCAACAGGCTCTTCTGGTGGATTTCTTTGGAGTCCAAAATTGATACAATAAATCAGGTTTAGTCTTTTGCAAGTGGGAGGCATATAAATGCAAGTTAATACATACTTATAACCCATCAGGATGGGATAATTAGTAAACATTGTGTCAGTTTTCCTCAGTAATTAAGAGGCCCCTATATCATTCCTCCTTTGGGGAAAAAGATCTGGTGTTCAAACGCCTGCCTATGACAAATTTGAAATGCACATTTGACCTCCATTTTTCTACTCGTTTACATGATTCTGGGTTTTCCAAATGTTCTACAGTGAGTAGGCGTTACTTTGAGGGTGAGTGAAAGGATACAAAGTAAAAGCCCTAAAGAAGAAATGAATTCTCAATTGCAAATTTGAAATGACTGCTAAGTCTTAATTTACAACACACACACACACAAAGCGTATCAAACACCCATTTAGAATCTTGTCTCACTCATTAAGCTAGCAAGGTAATTTTAACCCATTCACATCAATATCCAAATAGGAAAGTGGTACAGTTGTAATCATGCTGCTTTGGTTCTCTCTTGCCTGATCACAACGGGCCTCTAGGTATTTGATAAAATATAGCAACAAATAACATTCAATCAGTCTAGGCTGAGACCTGGGAATCTGTTCTTTGTGGCTGTTTTTTAATGAGGACTTAAGTGACTCATACAATCAAGCAAAGTGTGAAACACACTTGCCTACAGCATCCATTCTCTGGAAGGCAAATTCCAGCTTCTACCATAAAACCCATCCAGCTAGCTGAGCAGTTGACAAAGATTGCCTCAACTGTTTTACACAGGGTGGCATCTCGCAGCTCCTGGGTCCTGGGTCTGTCTTGGAAGCCCTAAGTCACCAAAACACCAGTAAACCTGGTAACAGCTAGCAGCTGGGTTCAGGCAAGCTGCCCCCCCTGCTATAGCTGGCTCAGAGCAGCCTCCCCTCCGCCGCTCCCCACGCAGCCCTGCAAAGTGAGCGAGCTTGCCCATTAGCAATCCCAATCAAGGCTTCCTTTTACCTTAAAGAAACTTCCTCGCTTGTCCAGACTGCGGGCGCCCATGGTCCAAGCTGACATCTCCCCCTGCGACACTCTACTGCACGCCCGGGACTCCTGAAGGTAGAGACATTTTTAATGGTTAGTCCAGCCTGTAGGAAATTCCTTTCTAAGCCACAGAACACTCACAACAACGGTCCTGCCAAGATCTTTTTCCGTCAACAACACAGTGCCATTTATTTCCCACCAAAGCCCTTCCATCCTCTTTCAGGCTGATTTCCTGCCCCAGACAGCACAGTTCCTAGTCTGTGCCCCACCTCACTGCCCCACCTCCCGCTCCTCCAGCTGACGCAGAAGGTCTCTGGCACTGCGGAAAGGATAATGATTGCTTTGTGTTTGCTTGACCTCACGCTCGAGTCCTAAAGGGACCAATATTAGATGTCACCGTAATCTGCTCTGAAGCTTATGGACTTAATGTGGCTGAACACAGACGGACAGTAGAAGAATGAGGCCCTGCATGTCCCAGGAAATCCTGCTGGAATGGGATGAGGTCATCATCAGCTCTGCTAACCCTCTCCCCCAGGCAAGGTCAACACAAGGGCACTGGGAATAAATCCCTTTATTTTCTCCCTAGAAATCAAAGATGGGGATGAAATCCTGTGTCCCTGTTTACAGAGATTAGTTTGTATAAGAAACAGCCCAGAAACAGCTCCATGATAACCCAAGGGGAGGGGGGCAGGGCACTTTGGAATGTAGAGAAAAATTTAAAGGCATGATATGATTCTGAATCATAACTGTGGCCATTTCAGCTTGGAATTTCCCTCACTTGAGCATCGAAACCCGATAAGCCTCCCTCTGGGCTACAAAGCCTGCAGTGTCCACTTCTAAGTAAAATACATACACACCCAAGCAGCTGGTCTCATCCCAGCCAGCATGCATCGAAGACCTGGGGGCGCATCCCCAAACCTTCCTTACCCAGGGAGGCTGGACCAGGAGTGAATATAAAACTGCTCTCCTGCTCACCATAACCTGCCCAAGATAAAGCTCGTCCTCACCATGACCAACACGGTCGGTATAAGGACAATAAAGTGAAAACATGTCACACCACATTAAGGAATATTAAAAGGGGTTCAACTGCGGGGGTGGGGTGGGGAGACATGGAAGCCACAGTCGCTGGTGCCAGTTTGCTAGAGCTGTTTCATTATTAGCTGGGGGACAGAGAGCCAGCAGCTCCAAAGGGACTTTTCAACAAGTGGAAAGGCATAATTACTTAGAGAACTACATTCGCATTAGTGAGTAATGCTCTTTGGAAAGGGGCTCATTTTGGTCCCAAGATTAGCCTCAATGTTCACATTCATAGTGGGCTCCATTGATTTGTGGAATCCCATCTAGGAAGATAGTAATGCAGTGCACACCTATCCCTCTTTCCGGAACATTCACCTATTTTAGTCCTTTCTCCATGGCTTGGTCACTTTAAAGGTTTGGAGATGCCTTCCCTGTGTTTCTTTCCACTTGCAATCCTGCTGGGATGAAGGCCAATGCTCCAAAACCTCCTGAGAAGACTGGTGAGGTTTCCTTTGCAATTCTGCTGACTCCAAAGCTTCAGGTTCTCGGACTCAGCAGCTGAATGGAGCCCCAGCTCCAAGGCCTTTGAAGTTCACAACTTATTAGCAAAATCGACAGATTGGAGCAACTCCAGAATGAAAACACAGTGCTGTGTTCAGAACCAAGAGGGGAGTGGGAGCCACACCATAACCTTGGGGAGCAAATGATTAACTGTTTCGATGCAGAACCACACACATTAAAAAAAATTTTTTTTTTCTTGAAAGCAAACCTAAAATTCTTTTCCTTTCAGACATTTTCTCAGCGAGGGATTTGACATCGTACAGCAGTTAAAGAGCTGCCTGGTAAGAGCCAAGACTTCATTCCTCAGCCAGACCTAAGTCTCTCCGTTCTGTTCAGAAGATTTCCACAGACAAACCCCTTCTGATGAGCCATGACAGGCAGGGAATTTTGCCTATAGCAACAGAGCGGTTTGGATTCCAGAAGTTTACCAGTTTAATTAGCTGCCTGAAAATTGCATGCATGCGCTTCAAACGCCAGTGGTCCTCAGTGAAACAGCCAGTTTGGATTCCGTGTGCATGGGGCAGACAGACCTATCACATTTCTCCAACAAATGCAGGTCACCTCCCTCCTTCTTCAAAAGGCTGCTCCAGGAGGGAGATGACAGCAGGTGATAAGAGCAGGTGGGCAAGTGCAACAGCGGGTCCTTCCCACTGAAGGAAATCCAAGTGGACAGCACATCACTGATTATCCTCATTTTAAAAATTCAGTTCTTAGGGCCCAAAAGAAGTTCTGGCTAAGGTCCTTCCTGTTGTAGCAATAGTTCCCTTCTCAAACCATAACCTCTAACACCTTAACTCAATATAGACAGAAATTTTAATCTAACTTAAAAGGACAACTTCTTTCCATTCATGGTTCCCCACCCCTCCTTACCCCAAGGGATTACACCAGCAGTTCAGTCCTAAACACCCCCCACCCCCAGTAACAGGCTAGGCAGAGAAACAAAAAAAGATGCAGTAGTTTGAGAGGCTGTAAAATTCCTCCAGATTTATACGTTGGGAGATTGCTCCTTTCCTGGATTCCCTGAAGGGTAAAGTGGATTCTTGAAAAATGAGCCCATCACATCCATCCAGTGGATCTTTCCAGATGCTAGCTAAAAGCTAGCAAAAAAAAAAAAAAAAAAAAAAAAAAATAGTGGGAGGAAAAAAAAGCCCTAATGGGACACTGCAAACATTTTGAAGCTGCCAAGCCTTTTCAATAACACCACTGAAGGAATGTAAACGAAGCGGGTTGCTCCAGCCAGCTAAAGGACAAAGGCAGGAAGTGAATATTCCTCTCTCAGAAACACCAGCCTCTGCCACTTGAGAGTAAACCTAGCTGTGGCTTTTCATGTGGCCCCAAGAGCCACTGCTGAGGTGAAGGTACGTCCTGAATTTTCAGCGTAGAGGACTCGCTGAGTGGTCTGGTGGGGCTCCAGGCTGGCTGTCCAGTGCATTCTACTGCGATCCACTGAGGACGGGCACAGAGGCACCACCGCCCAGACACTGGCTGCAGGCTGGGTACAGGGAGAGGGACACCGAGTGCCTAGCTTCCAGGTCACTGACCAGTGGGGCTGGGTTGAGCCACTGGCACTCTGGCCGCTTCTGCTCTCCTTGGCCACCGGCCAGATCTTGGCAAGACAGGAGGGTCCGGGGTGTAGCCTCCTTCCTCCCCTGCCCTCCTCGTCCCCTCTCCGTTTATTTAGTCAAACTACCCTCCCTACTTATTTGCCTCAGGTCACAAGTGCAGACCCACAGGAGAAGCAGAGGGACACTTACACTGGCACCCGCAACTCAACAAGTCCAATTTACAAGAGACTTCGCCTCTTCAAGGCATGGGTTCTCAACGCCGAGCTGCTGTTGACAGTTGGCCACAAAAGCCTTCTAATCACTACCTTTCTTCTTCTCCTTCCTCGCAGCCGAATGAGACGAAGCAAAGTGGACTTCAGCTCTTAGTAAACAAGATCTCGTTATTATAATTATTTTACAGCCAAACTGACTGAAGAAGGATAAAGTGACTCACCCCTGGGCATCTGTCAGATCAAGGCCAATCCCAAGAAATGCACATTACTTTTTTTGCCCGGTTCCTTATGTCACTCTGACGACAGCAGGTCTGTCTTTTGAATGTTTTTCATCGTTACTAAGGGGTGAAAGCTAGTGCGGTGGCTCTGTGTCTGGATCCAGGGAAGGTCTCTGAATATTTCCATAATTATCTTTGTATTACCAGGGATTTTACAAACTGGACAGAAAAAGCTCTATTCCAGGCTCTGGGCTGACAATTCAAATTACGTGAATTTTTTTTTTTCAAATTATGTGAATTTTTATTTTTTATTTTTTATTTTTTTAATTATGTGAATTTTTAAAAATGTTTTTCTTTAAGCATTTTGTATCACTGTCCAGCACTGATTTTCCCTCAGTTGATAGTTGAACTTTTTTCAAAACAGTTTTAAGATTATGAATTTATTTCATTGAAAAAAGAAACCAAATTATGGGAAGAAATCAGAAGCAAAGAGCTGTACTCCCAGTCCTCTTACTAATAACTGTGTTTTTATTCTTTATTTCATTTTTTAAAGATTTATTTATTTTTTGAGAGAGAGAGAGCACAAGCATGGGGGGTGGGGTAGGGCAGAGGGAGAGGGACAGAGAGAATCTCAAGCAGACTCCCCTCTGAGTGTGGAGCCCAATGTGGGGCTCCATCTCATGACCCTGAGATCATGACCTGAGCCAAAATCAAGAGTGGACGCTTCACCGACTGAGCCAACCAGGCGCCCCTAATAACTGTGTTTTTAAATAGAACTGGGAACAATGTTCAGTACCTCAGTTTTCCCCAAAGTAACCAAGGATCATAAAATAATTTTCCTTTTTTTTCAGCAAGGAGCATTTCTGCCACTAGTAAGACTGGCCTGACAATGGGGCTAATTCCACAGGTGGTCTACCCCTTCCATCCTTGGAAAACTGGTGCCTCATGGAGACTCTCGCCATATCCATGCTGCATAAGCTTTGCTGGTGCCCACGTGGCCAAGGTGTGGATTCCACCAACGGCAATGCATGCCACCTTGGGCAACAGGTGGGCAGCTCAACTGGCAAGAAATTCCTGCTTTTCTTGGATGGGAAACTACCTCTCTCACCTTCCACCTGATGCTCTCATTTTACCCCTTGGACCATTCAAGAATTAGCTTCCTGCTTCCTCTTCTTCCATATCCCTAAAGAGATCCCTATTCCTCCCTTGAATGAGTGCTTCTCTTGAGCATGGCTCAGTCCTCAAGGCTGGTGCACTCTGCCCACCTGGAACAGGGCTGAGAAGGGAGAGGGGGTGCCTACCTCCCAGGCCGCTCTCTTTTGGCATTTCAAAAGTATGTGTCTTTTCAACCTCCTCACTTGAAAAGCTCCACGTGGTAAGTGGTAATACACACTGCACATCTGTGCAGTGACTTCACGTATACAATGAGGAAGCCTCATAAGCCACATTGGCTCTTAACCCAAAGGAGGCCATAGACAGGGAGCCACACACTCTAGGTCTTCTTCAGGGTTTACTTGCCAACCTGTGAGGCTGAGTTTAGAACTTTCTTTTCTAAGGCTCTCTGGCCATGATGGTAAAAAGTGTATGGTGGTTAATTTTGTGTAGGTAGTTAATTTTAATTGGAGGTTTATAACCTAGCAGCTCTTGAATTGAGTCTGCACTGAAGATATAACAGATTAAGTAATACACTTTAAAAAAAGTTTGAATAAATGGTCTCCAGAGACCCTAAGTCAACAATTCATGTCCAAGTAATTTATTGGAGGTACCTTTAAGAAACACTAGTTGGGGAGGGGAAGTGATCTGGGGAAGAAGAGCAGCCAATACAAAGTACAAGACCAAGCATGTAGCCACTGGGCAACTGGACTTCAACTCTTCTGGAGAACTCTGGAAGCCAGTATAGACCATACCTCGGAGTAGTCTCAACTGAGGGACAAGGTAGCTGAGGAAATGTCCACCTGCCCCCAGTCACTCGTTGAAAGCTGCCCTCAGGAAGCCTTAATTCGCCAGTATTTCCACCATGACCCTAGTGTGGGTAGAATGGGCTCTAGTGGCCAAAGAGAGACCTTAGGCAAAGTTGGCAGTTGGAAATCAGGCCAGCCTGCATGGAAATGTTAAGTACTCAAGGGATATGGGAAGGGCTTGGCAGTGGCTGCTACAATGGCCACTTCTTAAAAATCAGGACACTTTGTGTATAAAATGTAGATATGTAGCTTCTCTGGTCACACTGAGCTATCATTCCAGCCTGGCCACAACTGGCCGACTCTGAGTGTTCTCTTTAGATGGGATATAAGCTCTTCCGGTTCTCCAGTGCCCACGGATCTGCTCCCCTCACTCACATGCCCTGCCTGACCCACCCACACCCCTTGTAGAGCACCTGCCCTGCCCACGTTTGCCTTATAAGCAATGTGAGTGATTCTGCCCACCCCATCCCCTCAGCTGATCGGACCAGTCATGTTACAGCTGACCCATGCTGGTATTTCACTGGCTGTTCTCAGATGAAGTAGAATCTTCCATTCAAGATTTTGAGCTGAGAGTCACAGGGTAGGTGCTTATGCTTAAACACTGGATTTGGAGCCATATGCCCGCTCAATTTATGATGAGCATATATCCTGAGTGAGCAGATACGAGGGGCTACCAGTCCACAGTGGGCCAGGAAGGGAGAATGCACATGTGAAACTGAGTCTTGACCTCAGGCCATCGGCCTTATAGTTCCCACCACGCCTGGCAGTGCCAACGTTCAACACATCTTGTATCTTGCCAATAAATGTTCCCTTTTCTTGAGTAGTTTGGGTGGATTTATATTCCTTTCCATCAAATATGCTTTGACCAGAATAGCTTCAGAAAGATAACCATGAGTTCTCAGAAGCAGGTATAACTTTAAAAGGTTTTTCATCATCTTATCAAATATTTAAGTCAAACATCTTGGAATAAAGTAAAGTACACACTGATAAATAAAAAGTCCCGTCAAACCAGAGCAGAACTTGCCAGTGTCACCTCTGGTGGGGATATTTTAGATGAACACAGGACAGGGAAGACTTTGAACCATCTAAGGGAAGATGCTTCAATTTGGGGCTGAAAAGAACAAACAGAAGGCACATTTCTACTTCTTATATCAAAACCCCACAGGTGAAAGGAAGCTTCGCTGTGTGTTTACCTCTTTTATTTTATTTATTTATTTATTTATTTATTTATTTATTTATAGAGGGGGTGGACAGAGGGAGAGAGAGAATCGCAAGCAGGCTCCATGCCCAGAGTGGAGCCCGGCGTGGGGCTCTATCTCACCACCCTGAGATCATGACCTGAGCTGAAATCAAGAGTCGGACGCCTGACTGAGCCACCCAGGCACTCCACCTCTCTCTTTTTTAAAATTTAAGTTCCTCAGTTGAATGAAATGGAATGGATTCAGCTTTTCTAATCTTGAGACAGAGTTGTGGGTTGTTGTAAAGATGTTTTTACCCTGTTATTTTAATCTGGTCTTTGTATCATCAAGGAAATTTTAACTCAATGCTTAACAAGCACAAATATTTCCATTGGAATTATACCATTATTGATCATTTTCATGGAGAAAATATTTTCTGGAGCACACTCCATTCAGCCATCTTAAGTCTTCAGTCAATTTCTTACCTAGTACAGTTAAACTGTTTAAAGCTTTCTTCAGTTCTTTTTAATTTTGTACCTTTCTTCTTTTCTGATATAAGAATTTAAAGCTAGTAAATATTCTGTTTCATTCCAAAGATTTATAGTCTTAGTTTTTATTCATGGATCTATGATCCACCTCAAATTAATTTTTGTGTATGTTGTGAGGTAGGGGGTTGGGAGTCTTTACTTTTCCACACAGATATCCATTTTATTTTCATTTTAAGGAAAATGGTTTTTAGGGATTAATTCTGTTCCTTGTAAACTTTACACCAAAGATGTGACTGAGCAAAGAGAATTTTGTCTTCATGAAAATCTACTGCTTAATGTTCCTGCCCCATAAGGTGGTGGTAATTGTTTTCATTATTTCTATCAAGTTCCAATTTTCCTGCGTTAAATTTTGAATATACATTTTGCAAGATTATTCGATGAGTCTGCACATTTTTAGAAAATAACAAATAGGACTTACATAGTTTAAACTCTTATAAAGTTTTCTCCTAGTATAATATCTCTCAGACCAAGGTTTATTTCATTTTCAAAAATTCCAAACAAATGCAATTCATTAGTCAGATTTGGATCTATCACAAATGATGATCAGTGCAGCTTCATCTATTTCATTATGTATTGGCTACAGTACTGGATACTTTGTATTTCTTAGATAATCAGTGAGAAAAGTGGAAGCAATTCTCAGAACTCGTGGAATATTCTGTTGCTCAGCAATAGACTACTGTAGTTCCAAACTCAAAGGTCTTTATTCTTCTAATTTCCTTTATTTACTAACGGCCTCTGCCATTAGTGGACTGAAGAGTAAAGAATAGACACACAGTCTAAAGGGTTACATAAAAATGTCCTCTTTAAGAAAGTAGGTCTCATGTTAAGTGTTCTTGCCACAATAAAATAAAATAGTCCTAGATTAAAGTGTCATGACAACCACCTCTAAAGGACGAAAAGAAGGATACCATCCCTATAGACTAAAATAGCCCCTGGGTCACATATTGCCTAGAATTTCATGTACTGATCTGCTTCTTTTTCCTTCATTTGGATCCTGTACATGTTGATGGTTCTCCAAACTTCCCACTTCACCATTAGGATACCTACCTGCCTCTTTAATCAGGGTATGTGCTAGAAAATGCTGTTGTTGCTTTCTGGGGAATAAAAGCCCCCAATTTTAGCATTTGCCTATTCTCTGGGGTAAATACTGTCAACAAGGCCAATTTTAAGCTACGAACAGGACATCAACAAACTTGCAAAAGTGATGAAAGTCTAACAATCAGCTCTACTGAGCAGGGAGAAGTGACTCCTTCACCCATTCTAAACCCCAAGTTTTCTGAAGAGGTTGCTTTTATTTGATTCTTTGTACACTGAGGTAATAAAAGAGAGCAAAGTAAGAAACTAGATCTCTAGACTGAAATGAAACCACATTATTTGTTCCTGGTAAGACATGAAATATGTCTGGCTATCATCTCAACCAAGTTGAGTGGTCCCATCAGGAAAACCTGATGTTTAATCTGTTATTTTAGACTTAGTGGGCTCTGTTTCTTTACAGCTTGAAAAAGAGGAGAAGAAAAGATCTTCCTTTAGCCAATCAGACATTGGCGAGCCCATCTGCCTTATTTCGTGTAGTATCTTTAATACTTGACACAGTGCCTGGCATATATATGGTCAATAAATGTTTCTTGGATAAGTAAGTGCATGAAATTTTACAAAGAAGTCATCGAGGCTGAAAGGAAGGGTTTTTAAGGGATGGCTCTGTCAAGAGCATAAGATGATAGGAAGAACTATAACTTCAAGAATGACAAGATAAGCTCAAATACCATGCATCAATCCACATAGCATGCTGGAAAAATCCTTCTTTATACTACTTTGAAACACAAGGATGTTGGTTTAGGCAATCCACATGTTCTGTCTGTTGTTGAATTTTTCCTACAGAATCTGTGATCTGAAGGCCCTTCTTTTCTATCACATACAGACCCACTTTGTCCTCTGCAATTCCCTACCTAATCATGTTTCTTGGCTCTTTCATTTTTGCACAAATCAGAATTCTAGAGTCTCCAGGTATGTGTCCACAACTACACCTTCGCTGGAGACCACAGAACAAACAAAAAATCAAAGAGAACAGAAGCAAACCTCCCAGTGAAATATAGCTGGCTGAGAAAATAGACTTCTTTGTATGCTTGTGCATGTACCTACACCCATGTGTTATGGGGATTAGAGCCTTAACATTCCCATCCTTGCTCTTAAGTGGGCAGTCTCCTCTGAAGAATACCCTTCTTCTGAGCCTGCAGATTCCATGTGGGATGGTCAGCAGAAGCACAACATCCAAAATCAAAATAATAAAATACCACAATACCCTCTATCCATAGTAGATGATTAATACCATGTCACAGCCAGAATCCAGAAATTATTAAGGATAATGCATAAAGAAACAGCTATTCTCCAAAATAATTAATATTTCATGAATCTACAAAAGAATCATGGAAACTCACATAAGCTCTCGTGGTAAGGCTCTCGATGATATCTGCTGCCATCACCAAGGAGGTGGTTTTGTGTTTAAAATTGTGCCTTGGCAGTTCAGGTACGTTTTAGTCTCTCTTGGCTGACCATTGGCATTCATGTCTTTCGCTGAGAGAGACAAGTACATATGATTGGGGCATTTCACAAATCCAATTTCATATTACTACCAAACTACCAAGTAGTTTCTGCAAGGCTCTGCATATTCTCTTTGAAGCATAGGGTTTTCCTCGCTATGGTTTACCCAAATCCTATCCTTTTGTGCAGGTGTCTGACTCATGATTATGGCAGACATGGTTAGTATGGAGGCCAAGGGGTGGGGAAGCAGTTGGATCACCCCTTTTCCATTGGGAGTATTTGAAGGTGAGCACAAATTCACACCTGAGGGAGACTGCTTTGGGTCATCATGATGACCTTGGAGTCAGACTTCTAGAAAAAGACGAGCAAAGGATGGAGGATCAAACCAGCCCATGGATGGATAGCCTTAGTAGATAGTGGAGGCACTGAGCCATTGACCTTGTCTGGGCTCTCATGCCTCTCAAGGGGAGGCTAGGTGGGCATGAATATTTGCAGGGCCTGGGGCAAGAAGACAAATGGAGCCTCACATACTTCATGTCTGAATTTTAAAAAGTTATCCATCAAGACTACAAACTGTTAAATAAAATGCATTCTATTCTCCTACCAAGACAGATGTACCTTGTATAAGGACTTGCAAGGTCAGGCTTCAATTTAAAATTTTCAGACTCTTCAGGGTTCTGTGCTGAATGTGGGGACATGCGGACAATCCTGAACCTGAACCTACCCCATGGTTTGTCACCCTTTTCTTCTGAAAGCTCTGTGGACACCCCAGCCTTCCCATCCATCTTGAATTCCCTCCCCCAAACTTCCAGCCCTTGCAGACTGTGCCACCAGGCTTGGAGCATGTGGGTAGGGATTCCAGAGTGCTGTGCATCTGGAGCCAGAAGGGCAGGGAAATGTAGGCTCCAGGCTGGCATAAGCCTTGACGCTGTGGACTTCTCCTCCCATGGGGAGTGATGAAGCCAGAGTGAAACAAAGTGAATAGCTCAGGACAGAGGCCTCTTTTGCCCAAGTCTCAGGGTGGGTTGGCTCATATTGGGGCCCACGAGAGAACAGACACAGGTTCCACTACTGGTTGGGTCTTCCCCCGTGCTCACCCGAGCTTGGTTTGCAGAAGTGTAAAGTTCAGTCCCAAGTGGCCCTAGTTATACCTGGTGGCACTTGCGGAAGAGGGACAGGCTTGCATTCAAAGGCCCTAAGGCTTCCTAACTCCTTTCTAGCTTGTAATTCCACTTTAAGAGGTCATGCTCTCTCCTTAAAAGCATTCTGGCTATGATACTCCTTCCTCTACCTTCTCTCTCCTTTGGTTACTCTACAGTCTTGGAGTCCTTCTCCAATCCTGTCTCAGTCCTAAACCAGCTGCCTTTCCCCTGCCAGCATCATCGTCTTGGAGGTCAATACACACTCAGTAAGCATTGAAAAATACTTCAGCCCTGTGTCTGAGATCAAGCCCCCAAATGCACACTTGTTTTGGGCCTGGGGATATATTATGACCTTCTACAATCAGCTTCTACTGACCTTGAGTTACTGCAGATAAGAGGAAACTGGACAACATGCCAGAGAATCACCCCAAAGCTGATTATCTTGGCAAAACAAGGCCTCCTTCTCTTTGGGTGGCTGTAATAGGGCTCCAGCCACAAGGAAGACAAGAGGTTAATGCTTTTATCTCCCTGAAGACCTCACCCTCTTGCTCTTCTCTAGAAGGCTGAAAGAGTTTTTGTGAAAGCCTGGAGAGGTAGTTTATGTCTGCTTCAATGCTGGGCCAAACTACCCCCACTCACAGTCTCCACTGGCCTCACCCAAATGGTGGGGACCGGATATAACAGAGCTAACGCCCACAACTACGGGAACAGAGACCCAGTGGCACATGGCACTTTGATTTACAAAGGGCTTTTAGCCATATATCTCCATTTCCTGCCCGTTATGACGTCGCACGTTACATGGCACTTTTATGTACAAACGTGAGGCTCCCCTCCGGCCAGAAGCTTCTATTTTAACCGAGGCTTTCTCCACAAGGCAAAGGCTTTCTTTTCTCAGTTATGGCTCGAGTGTTTCCTTCTCCTTCCTGCTCCCTGTTTCTGATTATTTTCTATCCCCTTTATTAGTTCATCGAGGTATACAAGGAGAGCCGACAGAAGCGAAGTCATTCTGTTGGCGGACCTGTGCGTTATTTCTAGATTGCAACTATGTATTTTGTCTGGTTCCAATTTAGAAAAAAAGCAAAGCGAACCAAAACCCAGTCTTGGCCTAGTCCTCTTCCTGCTTTTCTACCTGCTTTTCTGAACCCAGAAATACCTGTCTACAAAAAAGTACAAAAAGAAGCACTCGGTTTTGGTTTCTTTCTCTGAAATGCAGCTCTGCATGTTGAATGCTGACTTTCCACTTAACATTCCATTCCTCTCAAGTCCCTGCGCCCTTCCGCTAACGAGGGCCCCAGGCTTGAAACCTCGCTTGACTCCACACATCAATCAGGGCCCAATTCTGCAGAGTCTTCTCATTACAACGGCTGTCATCTTCCTTCCCCTTCTCCGCAACCACTCAGACCTTGGGCTGCAGCAACCTTAATGGTTTCAGCAGCTCCCTAATGTCTGTGCGCCCCCGCTGTCTGTCTGCTCCTTTCCGTGCCGCAGGAACATTCCACACCAAAGGGACGGTCCTTTCCCAGCATCCTGCTTCCCTGCTTGCAAGCCAGTTTTTAGAATTGAATATCCATATTCCCTGGGTAGGTATTCAGGGTCCCTTTTTGATCTGTGTCCAGCCCAATTTTCTAATCTCAGCAGTGACGTGTGTGTAGATTGGCACTGTCCTCTCCAGCAGAGAGATCTCAGAGATCCCACATGGGTGGAGACGGGGAACATTCCTGACTAGCATCGGCCTATCCTGGCGGAGTACTTTCCCAGGTGACATTGCATGCTGTCATTCCTGGTCACACTGTCCCACCTCGACCAGCGAGTGGGAAGTGGCCTAAGCTGGCAATCCTGGGCGGGGAAGATGCTGAAGCCACACCATGCATGGTGCCCTCACTGCTGCTCGCGAGCAACAGTGACTCGCCTCACCTTGACCCAGCTTCCTCATCTCTCAGGTGGGAGAGCTGTGATGTGCATGCTCTACACTGTTTCCCAGGGGTATCTCATGAGATTGGGCTTCAGGCACCCCAGTGGGCACTGGCTTGGTAACCAACCAGTTAGTGGCTGCCTTTCTCCTCACTTCCAAACTTGCCAACAGCATCCCCTCCAAATCCCAAAAACCTGTTTGCACTTAAACCCTTATCTCAGGGTCTATTTCTGGGGAGCACCCACACCAAGACAATCACGGACAATCACAGATGGATGCAAACACACATGCACACAACACATACACATGTGCATGCACACACTTGCTTTACTAACACACTTTAATGACTGCTTCCCTTCCTCTCACTCCTGTCCCTTCTTTTCTACTGGCCTCCCAGGAAATGGCCTACACCGAAATTCTTATTTCAGAGTCTGGTTCACTACTTCTCTTAGGAATCCTGTTCCATTGGTACTGAATTTGCAATTAATGGAAACGTTTTTGCCAATATGAAACCCAGAAAAAAATAGGTACACATATTTTGAATAAAGTTTGTACATCCCTGTAAATAACTACTATCCTTTGTGAGTATAACTAACATTATCCAGTTTAGAGTAATGAAAAAAATGAAATAAAAGACTTATTTTCAAATTGTTGCAAATTTCCCACAATTGAAAGGCTTGTTACAGAGGATGTGATTTGTATCAACAGAACATCTTTTTTTTTTCAAAATAAATTCAAAGACTTTGATTCATCCTCACAAAATACTCATGCACTTTAGTCCAGCTCTGTTCCCACCTGACCCACAATTAAAGCTTTTAAGAAACTCCTATTCTTCTCATCATAATCCCTTGCTTGTTTTCCCATGGTCATCAGCAATTAATCCCACAACATAAATAGGCCCTTGAATCAGTGAGGAGCTTTTATGTTGTAAGGAACAGAAAATCCAATTCAAATTGGCTTAAAAATAAACAGTAATGTCTCCTTCCAGACCACTCATTAATTGCATAAGAAATGATAGTAACTCTACAGTGGAGAAACTACATTAGACTTCTACCAGGTGATCAGAGTTAAGATCCCCAGTGAGGGTGGACAGATGCTCCGTTCCTCCTAATGTGACGCCCCAAGAATACAACCTCAGTTACAGCGCATTCCAACAGGAGCTGTGGAACCTGAATCCAATCACAAGGAAACAGCATATGCACCCCCAACTGAGGGACATTAGATAAAAACCCACATTCTACACAAAGATCAAAGTCATGAAAGTCAAAGAAAGATTGAAAAATCATTCTGGATTATAAACGCCCAAACCTCTGAAAAACACATGATCTTTGACTGGAGAAATAAACATGCTACAGAGGATGTTACTGACAACATTTAAAAATTAGTATCTGTAGTTCCGATCCATGGCTAAGCCTCAGTCTTGGACGATAGGACTGGGGGAATGAAGAGAACACCCCTGTTATTAAAAACAGCATATGGAAGTAGTAAATGGTAACGGGATGTGAAGTCTACAACCTGCCCTCAACTGGTACAGCCAAAGGGGCAAACAAGTACCAATCGGCGGACCTGCATAAATGGTAAGCGGGAGTTCTCTGAACTCTTCTTATAACTGTTTTTGGGACGTTTGGCATCATTTCAAAATGAAAACTTAAAACTCACCCAAGCAGTACGAGTGATTAAAGGACATGCTGAAGTCCACGTGTCACGAGGCATGGGCCAGACCAGTAGCTCCACGATTTCCACAAGGCCCTGTTTCCCTGGCTTTCTTCTGTCTCCCAGTTCTGCCTTCCTGGGGTCAGGGCTGGCCGTGCCCAGTGTGGCCCACAGTGACAAGACAGTAGCAGCTCCCCACATCTACGCATCCAGAGACAGGTCAAGTCCCTCAGAAGGGTGAGTGAGGGTCTTCTTTCCCAGAAACCCTTACCTCAAGTTTGAGAAACCCCGCTTGCTCTGAAATGGTCTATATTTTGCATTTCAAAATCTAATAATTGAGATGAGACACCAACCCCGAGCTTTAGGACATTAAGTCCAAGCTCTTTGATGTAGCGTATACCACAGGGTCTTCCCCAACCTGACTCAAACCTTTATTCCCATTTCTGACCCTCCACGAGGCCACCCTCATCTGCCACACCTTCGAATCAGTACAAGTCTCTCTGTTTAAAATGCCCCCTTCACCACCTGGCAAATGCTCTCGACCTCTCAAGACAGCCTGAGGATCGCCTCCTCCGAGCAACTTTCCCTGGGGCCTCCATCACAAAGCCTTCCCTTCTCTGGGCATCACAGCCCCTTGAACAGCCTCCCATGACACTATAATTCCATGTTTCTATTTACCACCCACAGGCTCTGCATGGTCCCTAACATTTAGAGGGTGCCGGGCATACCCATAAAACACGGACAAGCTCCTAACATCTGCCCTGCCTGCGCCATCATGCTCCCTTGGCCCAGTGAAAATTTCTGGAATGAATTCCTGAGTGAATCTGTGCTGGAACTTAAAACAGCTCTGGACACGAAGTAATTCACTAAAATAAAATATTACTCAATAAAAGATATCTTAATTAGTTAAAAGTATTTGCCTCTGAAAAAAAAAAGACCCTGTTATTCAAGCCACATGGAACCACTGAGAAAGCTGTAAATGAGCCAATATGAGAAAAGTGCCTAAGTTCTAATTTCCTGTTTTTCTGTGAGAGGCCACTGTCCCAGCCTGGGTCAGGCTGTGCACAGTCTGCGGCCTGGCACTTCGGTAGCCCTGGTTCAGAGAAGAGACTGTCTTTACTGTGCACGGGAAAGTAGGGAAACCTCAGAAAAGCCACACTGCACACATATGACATCACCAAACAGCGGAACAACCACACTGAGCAACCATCCTGGAGGCCCGGCTTGGTGCAGGCTCCTGTCGTGGAACTGAGTTCAGTTCTTTGAGCACCAGGGTGCCGCAAACCAGACATGCAGACATGATGGCTTTTGCCGCCCCCGCCACAGCAGGCTGCTGATGCTGCCCTTTCCCGGGACCACAAAAATGCTGCCCAGCTTAGAAAGCAGGCTGGCTCACCCAGCTGGCTGACATTTTCAGAGCAACTGTGGAGCTACGGTCCAGGAAAGTCTAAATAAGCCCCCCTGGATTCATCCCTCATCTGTAGTCAAATCATGGCTCTCAAAAATCTCCCACTGAAGAGAAACCTGGAGGACAGCACCTTAGCCAGCCAGCAGAGTCTCCTGCCACATGTGCCTCCTGAAACCAGGCGCTGGGGAGGATGCAGATTACTTTTGTAGCATTCCCACCAAGAGCACATAACCTGAATCCACCTGTGACGAACAGCAGATGCGCCAGACCGAGGGTCACTCTGCAAAAACAATAGGCTTGAACTCAAATTATGTCAAGGTCTCAAAAGACAAAGAAAGGCTGGGGCGCCTGTGTGGCTCAGTCAGTTGAGCATCTGCCTACGGCTCAAGTCATGATCCCAAGTTCCTGGGATCGAGTCCTGCGTCCAGCTCCCTGCTCAGCGGGGAGCCTGCTTCTCCTTCCTCTGCAGTTCCCCCTGCTTGTGCTCTCTCTCTAGCTCTCACACACACTCACTCTCTCTCTCTCAAATAGATAAATAAAATCTTTAATAAATAAAAAAGACAAAGAAAGGCTGAGGATCCATTTCAGATGGAAAAGCTCTAAAAAGAAATGACAACTAAATGCAATGCATGATCCTGAGTCTGAAGAGTAAAATTGCTATAAATGGCATTATTGAGATAATTGGGGAAACTGGAATATGGACCGTAGATTAAAGATTTTATTTATTTATTCGAGAGAGAGAGAGCATGAGAGAAGGGAGGGTCAGAGGGAGAAGCAGACTCCCTGCTGAGCAGGGAACCCTGCTTGATCCCGGGACTCTAGGATCATGACGTAAGCCGAAGGCAGTCGCTTAACTGACTGAGCCACCCAGGCGCCCCTGGACCGTAAATTTAGATAAGAGTATTACATCAATGTTAAATGTCCTGAATTTGACAACTGTACTGTGGTGACAATAAGAATATGTCCTTATTCTTAAGAAGTAAACACTGAAGTATGAAGTAGTACTAAGACATGATGCATGCAATTTCCTCTTAAATCAGTTAGAAAAAGGTGTGTGTGTGTGTGTGTGTGTGTGTGTGTGTGTGTGTGTGTGTGTGTGTGTAGGGGAGAGAGAAAGAATGATAAAATAAGTGTGGTAATATGTTAACAATTTACTAATCTGGATAAATAAATGGAATACTTGTTTCTTTGTACTATTTGCAACATTTATTCAGTATGAAATTGTTTCAAGATGCCTGAGTGGCTCAGTTGGTTAAGCATCCCACTCTTGATTTCAGCTCAGGTCATGATCTCAGGGTCCTGGGATCGAGCCCTGCATCAGGTGCCCTGCTCAGCGCAGAGTCTGCTTGAGACTCTCTCCCTCTGCCTCTGCCCCTGGCACTTCAGTAGCCCAGCTCAGCATACTGGCATGCATGTACTCTCTCTCGCTCTCTCTAAAATAAATAAATAAATCTTTTTTAAAAAGTATGAAATTGTTTCAAAATTTAAAAATACATTCCACTCTCTCATTATAAGAAATAAAATAAGATTCTCAGTGACAATTTAATGTTTTGACCATTAAAGCTCCTCATGTAACATTGGAAAATGTATAATTAAACAGAGAAGGCAAGAGAAAGCTTTATTCCACCACTTGTACAAAATAAGTTTAGTCTGGTAGCAAATTTGACAGTGGTTTTAGAGGGTTGAAATTTGATATAAAATGTATTTGTGGGTACATGTCTTGTGAATTTGTTACACGGTATTTAAGATATACAACAGTTTAGGGTGCCTAGGTGATGTAGTTGGTTAAGCATCTGACTCTTGGTTTCAGCTCAGGTTCTAATCTCAGGGTTGTAAGACTGAACCCCACATTGGGTTCCACGCTCAGCGCAGAGTTTCTTTCTCCCTCTCCCTCTGCCCCTCCCCCATCCCTGCACAAGCACACGCTCACTCGCTCTCTCTAAAATAAATAAATCTTTTTTAAAAAGATACACAACAAAGTTTAAAGATAGTATCGCACACCTCTGTACTCACAACCCCTGTGAATTCCTCACCATCATATACTCTTTTCTATCTCAGGAAGTTACAAAAATTCTACACTTGGTATTCACCAGTCTCACATATTTCTTTATATGTTTGCTACATGTGTATGTATGTGTATTCTTACATTGTATTTTTTTAAAAATATAAATTTGAATGAAAGTTTGTGTAACCTGTGAAGCATCCCCAAGGAATATTATTAGGGTTCCAGAGATTATAGTTTCAGGACCATCGGATGAGCTGATCTTTCAGGCTTTTCAGAAATACTTACTGAGTGACCATAATTCTACATTGTTGGAAAGTAATTTGAATACCATGACCACAATCCATGAAATGTATGTCAGAACACACACTCATTGATGTGCTGGAACTAGAAAATGCTGGCCCACAAAAGTGACTGTATACATTTCTTCTCAACTCTGCCTTCAACGACATCACATTGGTCGATGGAAATTCCCCATGGCTGGAGTGTTTACACCAAGGAAATAGGCAGATGCCTAGGCATATAAAGGTGTTGTAAACACAGCAAACCATTGAATGCACTTGGCTCCCAGGTGCCTTTGATGTAAAAGGGACAAGTTAATTCAAGTTTTTCAGGTGGCCTTTCAGATACTGAAAAGGAAAATAGAAGAACTAAAGCTTGTTAAAATTTTGTAGGCCATAGAGACTGGTAAGAAAATGTCAAGGTGAGTCTGGATGATAATTTAAGAAAAACTGCCCAAAACATCCAGATATAATCATGCAAATATAATTCACAAATTACATTTGTCCAGTAAAAAACAACTCCAAAGATTATGGTTTGATTGCCCTATACAAAGGTAACTAGTGCTGTACCTAAGTTAGGCGAGCATATTTCAGCTGTCTTGCTTTGAACTGAATCATATATACATATTCATCTTCTATATCCCACCTTGAACTAGCCTGACCATCCTGGTGATGCCTTCCTAATGAGTGAAATAAATCTTTAAGCCAGGCTCATTATATGTCTGTAGGAGAGCTTTATTTTTAAAACTTTTTAATAATCATACTTTGGCAAAAGAAATGTGGGCTGGAACGAAGGAATTCAGTCCTTTTTTCTTCTTGCCAAATTCAGTGCCGTCAGCCAAGAGGAGAAGCTTTGGAGAAGTCAGAAGGAAAGGTTCAAAGCACGCCATGTTGGATGAACTGGTTGTCTTATTCCTCAGAGCCAAACCTCATGGTTCTCAAAATGAAACCAAGTCTGGTTGTAATAAGAACCAGGACAATCGTAACCACAAACAGATGGATGTTTTGCCAAAAGCCTGGTGCCTCCCTGGGCAAACCTAACTAAACAACTTTATGCAAGTTCAACTGTTAATTCCCCACTCCAGAAAAGAGGACATGAACCCTGCAAACTAAACAGTGCCACCCAGGATGGTCCAAAGCCAGGCGAACGTCAATAGTACCTTTTTTGCCCATTATAAACCAGCGGGGCTCTTGTCCTTGTGGTCATTGCTCCCCCCCAGGGAGCTTTTTTTGACATTTTTCTCCTAATGATCCTCCCATTCAATTTTAATATTACAAATATACTGTATATTTGTTTATATGTCATAGGTATCTGTGATTTATACATAGAAAGACCAAGATTTGTTGTTGTTTCCCCCCCGCCAAACAACATTTGGCTCTTTGGGGCTATTAGAGCCCCAACTAAGAACATACACAGGTTATAAACTGACCATTATTAACTGGACACTCACAGCCTCATGATGGCCACACAGGGCTTCTCTCTGCAGCATGCAGAAGATTGCTTTCCCATCCAGGGGCATCTTTGCTTCCTACTGATGAACAACAACTAGATAATGGCAGAAACAATGGTTCTGAGCACTTGCTAGATGCTAGGCACTGAGCCAAGCTATTACAAACAACAGAAGTTTATTACGCACAGAACTGGACGCTGGAAGTGCTAGATCAGGCTGCCAGCATGGTTGGGTGAGGGCCCTCTCCTGGTTGCAGACTTCTTGTTGTATCCTCACGTAGAAGAAGGGCTTAGGGAGCTCTGCAGAGTCTCTTTTATAAGAGGGCTAATACAATTAATTTTATTTATTTATTTATTTATTTTTTTAGTGTTCCATGATTCATTGTTTGTGCATAACACCCAGAACTCCAAGCAGAACGTGCCCTCCTTATACCCATCACCAGGCTAACCCATCCCTCCACCGCCCTCCCTTCTAGAACCCTCAGTTTGTTTTTCAGAGTCCATCGTCTCTCATGGTTCATCTCCCCCTCCGATTTCTCCCCTTTCATTCTTCCCCTCCTATCTTCTTCTTTTTTTCTTAACATATATTGCATTATTTGTTTCAGAAGTACAGATCTGTGATTCAACAGTCTTGCACGATTCACAGCACTCACCATAGCACATACCCTCCCCAATGTCTATCACCCAGCCACCCTATCCCTCCCACCCCACCCCCACTCCAGCAACCCTCAGTTTGTTTGCTGAGATTAAGAATTCCTCATATCAGTGAGGTCATATGATACATGTCTTTCTCTGATTGACTTATTTCACTCAGCATAACACCCTCCAGTTCCATCCACGTCGTTGCAAATGGCAAGATCTCATTCCTTTTGATGGCTGCATACTATTCCATTGTGTATATACACCACTTCTTCTTTATCCATTCATCTGTTGATGGACATCTTGGCTCTTTCCACAGTTTGGCTATTGTGGACATTGCTGCTATAAACATCGGGGTGCACGTATCCCTTCGGATCCCTACATTTGTATCTTTGGGGTACATACCCAGTGGTGCAATTGCTGGATCATATGGTAGCTCTATTTTCAAAGTTTTGAGGAACCTCCATACTGTTTTCCAGAGTGGTTGCACCAGCTTGCATTCCCACCGACAGTGTAGGAGGGTTCCCCTTTCTCCACAACCCCACCAACATTTGCCGTTTCCTGACTTGTTAATTTTAGCCATTCTGACTGGTCTGAGACGGTATCTCATTGAGGTTTTCATTTGGATTTCCCTGATGGCGAGCAATGTTGAGCACTTTCTCATGTGTCTGTTGGCCATTTGGATGTCTTTTTGCAGAAATGTCTGTTCATGTCTTCTGCCCATTTCTTGATTGGATTGGATCATTTGTTCTTTGGGTGTTGAGTTTGATACGTTCTTTATATAGTTTGGATACTAGCCCTTTATCTGATATGTCATTTGCAAATATCTTCTCCCATTCTGTCTGTTGTCTTTTGGTTTTGTTGACTGTTTCTTTTGCTGTGCAAAAGTTTTTATCTTGAGGAAATCCCAATAGTTCATTTTTGCCCTTGCTTCCCTTGCCTTTGGCGATGTTTCTAGGAAGAAGTTGCTGTGGCTGAGGACGGAGAGGTTGTTGCCTGTGATCTCCTTTAGGATTTGGATGGACTCCTGTCTCACATTTAGGTCTTTCAACCATTTGGAGTCTATTTTTGTGTGTGGTGTAAGGAAATGGTCCAGTTTGATTCTTCGGCATGTGGCTGTCTAATTTTCCCAACACCATTTGTTCAAGAGACTGTCTTTTTTCCATTGGACATTCTTTCTTGCTTTGTCAAAGATGAGTTGACCATAGAGTTGAGGGTCCATATCTGGGCTCTCTATTCTGTTCCATTGATCTATGTGTCTGTTTTTGTGCCAGTACCATACTGTCTTGATGATGACAGCTTTGTAATAGAGCTGGAAGTCCAGAATTGTGATGCCGCCAGCTTTGCTTTGTTTTGCTTTTTAAACATTCCTCTGGCTATTCAGGGTCTTTTCTGGTTCCATACAAATTTTAGGATTATTTGTTCCATTTCTTTGAAAAAAGTGGATGGTATTTTGATGGGGATTGCATTGAACGTATAGATTGCTCTAGGTAGCTTGACATCTTCACAATATTTGTTCTTCCAATCCATGAGCATGGAACGTTTTTCCATTTCTTGGTGTCTTCCTCAATTTCTTTCATGAGTATTTTATAGTTTTCTGAGTACAGATCCTTTGCCTCTTCGGTTAGATTGATTCCTAGGTATCTTACGGTTTTGGGTGCAATTGTAAATGGGATCGACTGCTTAATTTCTCTCTCTCCTGTCTTGTTGTTGGTGTATAGGAATGCCACTGATTTCTGTGCATTGATTTTCTATCCTGCCACTTTACTGAATTCCTGTATGAGTTCTAGCAGTTTTGGGGTGGAGTCTTTTGGATTTTCCACATAAAGTATCATATCATCTGCAAACACTGAGAGTTTGACTTCTTCTTTGCCATTTTGGATGCCTTTGATTTCTTTTTGTTGTCTGTGGTGGCTAGGACTTCTAATACTACGTTGAATAGCAGCGGTGATAGTGGACATCCCTGCTGCATTCCTGACCTTAGGGGGAAAGCTCTCAGTTTTTCCCCATTGAGAATGATATTCGCTGTAGGTTTTTCATAGATGGCTTTTATGATATTAAGGTAGGTATCCTCTATCCCTATACTCTGAAGAGTTTTGATCAAGAAAGGATGCTGTACTTGGTCAAATGCTTTTTCTGCATCTATTGAGAGGATCATGTGAATCTTGTCCTTTCTTTTGTTAATGTATTGTATCACGTTGGTTGATTTGTGGATGTTGAACCAACCTTGCAGCCCAGGGATAAATCCCACTTGGTCATGGTGAATAATCCTTTGAATGTACTGTTGGATCCTATTGGCTAGTATTTTGGTGAGCATTTTTGCATCCATGTTCATCAAGGATATTGGTCTGTAATTCTCCTTTTTGATGGGGACTTTGTCTGGTTTGGGGATCAAGGTAATGGTGGCTTCATAAAATGAGTTTGGAAGTTTTCCTTCCATTTCTGTTTTTTGGAACAATTTCAGGAGAATAGGTATTAATTCTTCTTTAGATGTTTGGTAGAATTCCCCTGGGAAGCCATCTGGCCCTGGACTTTGCATTGTTGGGAGATTTTTGATGACTGTTTCAATTTCCTTAGTGGTTATAGGTCTGTTCAGGTTTTCTATTTCTTCCTGGTTCAGTTTTGGGAGTTGATACATCTCTAGGAATGCATCCATTTCTTCCAGGTTTTCTAATTTGCTGGCATAGAGTTGCTCATAATATGTTCTTATAATTGTTTGTATTTCTTTGGTGTTGGTTGTGATCTCTCCTCTTTCATTCATGATTTTGTTGATTTGGGTCATTTTTCTTTTTGATAAGTCTGGGCAGGGGTTTATCAATCTTGTTAATTCTTTCAAAGAACAAGCTCCTAGTTTCATTGACTTGTTCTACTGTCCTTTTGTTTTCTAGTTCATTGATTTCTGCTCTGATCTTTATTATTTCTCTTCTCCTGCTGGGTTTAGGCTTTATTTGCTGTTCTTTCTCTAGCTCCTTTAGGTGTAGAGTTAGGTTGTGTATTTGAGACCTTTCTTGTTTCTTGAGAAAGGCTTGTATTGTTATATACTTTCCTTTTAGGACTGCCTTTGCTGCAGCCCAAAGATTTTGAACAGTTGTGTTTTCATTTTCATTGGTTTCCATGAATTTTTTAATTCTTTAATTTCCTAGTTGACCCATTCATTCTTTAGTAGGATCCTCTTTAGCTGCCATGTATTTGAGTTCTTTCCGACTTTCCTCCTGTGATTGAGTTCTAGTTTCAAAGCATTGTGTTCTGATAATATGCAGGGAATGATCCCAGTCTTTTGGTACTGGTTGAGACCTGATTTGTGATCTAGGATGTGATCTATTCTGGAGAATGTTCCATGGGCACTAGAGAAGATGTGTATTCCATTGCTTTGGGTTGGAATGTTCTGAATACATCTCTTAAGTGCATTTGGTCCAGTGTGTCATTTAAAGCCTTTATTTCCTTTTTGATCTTTTGCTTAGATGATCTGTCCATTTCAGTGAGGAGGGTGTTAAAGTCCCCCACTATTATTGTATTGTTGTCAATGTGTTTCTTTGCTTTTGTTATTAATTGGCTGCTCCCATGTTAGGCACATAGATATTTACAATTGTTAGATCTTCTTGTTGGATAGACCCTTTAAGTAGGATATAGTGTCCTTCCTCATCTCTTATTACAGTCTTTGGTCTAAAATCTAATTTGTCTGATAGAAGGATTGCCACCCCAGCTTTCTTTTGGTGTCCATTAGCATGGTAAATGGTTTTCCACCCCCTCACTTTTAATCTGGGGGTGTCTTTGGGTCTAAAATGAGTCTCTTGCAGACAGCATATTGATGGGTCTTGTTTTTTAATCCAATCTGATAGCCTGTGTTTTTTGATTGGGGCATTTAGCCCATTTACATTCAGGGTAACTATTGAAATGTATGAATTTAGTGCCGTTGTATTGCCTATAAGGTGACCGTTACTGTATATTGTCTGTGTTCCTTTCTGGTCTATGCTGCTTTTAGGCTCTCTCTTTGCTTAGAGGACCCCTTTCAATATTTCTTGTAGGGCTGGTTTCATGTTTGCAAATTCCTTTAGTTTTCGTGTGTCCTGGAAGCTTTTTATTTCTCCTTCTATTTTCAATGACAGCCTAGCTGAATATAGTATTCTTGGCTGCCTATTTTTCTCGTTTAGTGCTCTGAAGATATCACGCCAGTCCTTTCTGGCCTGCCAGGTCTCTGTGGATAGGTCTGTTGCCAATCTAATGTTTCTACCATTGTAGGTTACCTATCTCTTCTCCTGAGCTGCTTTCAGGATTTTCTCTTTGTCTCTGAGACTTGTAAGTTTTACTATTAGATGTCGGGGTGTTGACCTATTTTTATTGATTTTGCGAGGGGTTCTCTGTGCCTCCTGGATTTTGATGCCTGTTTCCTTCCCCACATTAGGGAAGTTCTCTGCTATAATTTGCTCCAATATACCTTCTGCCCCCCTCTCTCTTTCTTCTTCTTCTAGGATCCCAATTATTCTAATGTTGTTTCATCTTATGTTATCACTTATCTCTTGAATTCTGCCCTCATAATCCAGTAGTTGTTTATCTCTCTTTTCTCAGCTTCTTTATTTTCCATCATTTGGTCTTCTATATCGCTGATTCTCCCTTCTGCCTCATTTATCCTAGCAGTTAATGACCCCATTTTTTATTGCACCTCATTAATAGCCTTTTTGATTTCAACTTGGTTAGATTTTAGTTCTTTTATTTCTCCAGAAAGGGTTTCTCTAATAACTTCCATCCTTTTTTCAAGCCCAGCTAGTATCTTTAATATCATGATTCTGAAGTGTAGGTCTGACAATGTACTAATGTCCATATTGAGTAGGTCCCTGGCAGACAGTACTACCTCTTGTTCTTTTTGTTGAGTTGATATTTTCCGTCTTGTCCTTTTGTCCAGAGGAGAATAGATGAGTAAGAGAACAAAATGTTAACAGGGTAACAACATCCCCAGAAAATATACTCTAAACAAATCACAAAAGACCTGAAACCAGGGGAAAAAAAAAGAGAAGGAAAGAAAAAAGAAAGGGAAAAAAAAAAGAAAAAGGAAAAGATAAAAACAAACAAAAACAGAACAAAACAAAAAAAAAACAGAATGTGATCAAATATGATCAGGCTGGTGCATAGATCAGTGCCACACACTAGATTTTGGGTGTATTTTGGTCTGTTATAAGAAAGTGTCTCCCAAAATTTTAAAGAAAGACTTATATATGTACAAAATAAGGGTTGATATGATGAAGCGATGGAATATGACTGTAAAGATGAAAATTATAAAGAATTTTATAACAGGAATTGATAAGATAAGAAGTTGTTTGAAAAAAGAAAGAAGACTATTCTAAAAAAAAAAGAAAGAAAGAAAAAAAGGGGGGGGAGAGAATGTGATCAGGCAGGACCAGAACAAAGCCACACACTAGAGATTTAGGGTATATTTTGATCTGTTAGAAGAAACTGTATCTCAAAATTTTAAAGAGGGAACAACTTATATATATATGCCAAAAATAAGGGTAACTACTATGAAGGGATAGAATATGACTCTAAAAATGAAAAATAATAATGTTTTTTTAAAAAAGGGATTAATAAGATGTTGGTTGAAAAAGGAAAAAAGAAAAATAAAAAAAATAAAAGTTTAAAGAAATTAACTTTGAAAGACTAAAGAATCCTGGTAAAAAAGCCATGAATTCTATGTGCAGTATTCCCCTAGTGCTGGAGTTCTGCCATTCTCATTGATCGGTAAACTTGGTCTTGGCTGGCTGTTCTTGCTGATCTTCTGGGGGAGGGGCCTGTTGCCGTGGTTCCCCAATGTCTTTGCAGGGGGCGGAATTGCCCCACCTTTGCCGGTCCCGGCTAAATAATCTGCTCGGGTTTGCTCTTGGGAGCTTTTGTTCCCTGCAAGCTTTCGGTACAGCTTTGGAGGACGAGACTGAAAATGGCGGCCTCCCAGTCTCCCCGCTGGAGGAGCCGAGAACTTGGGGCCCTGCTCCTCGGTGCGCCCCCAGAGAAAAGCAGTCAGTCACTCCTGTCTCCCTGGTCTCCTGCTGCACTCCGTGCTCACCTGGCCTGTGACCGAGCATTTCTATCTCTGGCACCCGACTCAGTGTGGAGTCTCCAAACCCAGCAGATCCCTGCGGGGCACTCCCACGCTGCTCCTCCCAGGGGAGGAACGGGAGTCTCCCCGGATCTGCCGCTTGTTGGGTCCCTGCTGGAGGAGCAGTGGCCCGACTGTCACCGATCACAGTTTATGGCAACCCCGAGCTGAGAGCCTGCTCCCCGGCTCCGTCTCTGCAACCGGCTTCCCTGCTCTGACACCTGGGAGCTCTGCCGCACTCAGGCACCCCCGGTCTTTCTGTGACCCCGCGGGTCCTGAGACCACACTGTCCCACGAGCATTCCACCCCCCACTTAGCCACTCGAGCGATGTCCCTCAGCGGAGCTGACTTCTAAAAGTTCCGATGTTGTGCTCTGCTGCTTTATTACTTGCCAGAAGCGGCCGACAGAGGTCCCCTCCCCCACCATCTATCCTCCCGAATATCGCCTCGGATTCACTTCTCCGCACGTCCTACCTTCCAGAAAGTGGTCGCTTTTCCGTTCAGAGAGTTGTTGCTATTCTTTTTTTCGATCTCCTGTTGAGTTCGTAGGTGTTCAGAATGGTCTGATCCCTATCCAGCTGAATTCCTGAGACCAGACGAAATCCTGGTCTCCTACTACTCCACCATCTTGCTCCCAGCGCTAACCCCATTTATGAGGGCTTCACTCTCATGATGTCAGCAATTCCCAAAGGCCCCACCTCCTAATACCATCACCTTGGGCATCAGGATTTCAATACAATACATACAATTTTTGAGGGGACACATTCAGACCAAAGCATACTGTCGTAGTTTGGGTTCCCCCAGAAGCAAACCCTGAGACAGGGATACCAGAGCAAGCAATTCCTAGGGCAGATAATCCCAGGAAATACTGATAGGTGAATGGGGAGTGAGACACAGAAGGACACACAAATTTTTAAGCCAATTTCACTGGAGTTTAATTTCATAGAGAAATTCTGGCAAACAGCATCAAACACAAGCCTTAGAGTGATCCCATCTGAAAGGGTGAGGGAGCTGGGGTATTTATACACCAACACTCATCAGTCATTGGTTGAGAGCTGCTCCTGCTCTCTTTTGGCAGAGATGCAAATGCTAGGAGCCAGAAGTCAGGCTGGTATGAACGAGACAGATAAGGTCCAAGGTACCAGACTGGGTACACAGACTCATCTAAGTCTCACAACAACCAGGAGAGGTTGGCATACTAATCAACCTGAAATGGGGCACAAAAATGTGAAATAATGTTCTCCAAGTCAACAGGGAATAAATGGTAGAGATAAGTCAGGACCCCAGAGGCTACATGCTTAAACTATGCTACATTTTATACTACCCCTCTCCTTGTACATCTATGATGCATTTCTTGATTTTTCCTATTCAAATAGATTCAACAAATTGATAAGACTCATATGAGATAGTGCTCCTCCTATATGAATCCATACGTTAGCAAGAAAGGGAAGGATTTAGGGAAAAGATAATACATTGGATTTTGGAATTGTTGGGTTTGAGTTGACAGGAGGACATCTAGGAGGAAAGATCTAGAGGCAGGTACATCAATGGATCTGGCTTTTAAGGGGGGGGTACATGCTGTAGAAACAAGTGTGGGTTTTTCAGCACACACATGAGCTATGGACTGAATTTTGTCCCTCAAAATTTGTATATTGAAGCCCCAAAGCCCATACCTCAGAATGTGACTGTATTTGGAGACAGGGCCTTTAAAGAGGTAAATGAGTTAAAATGAGGCTGTTAGGTTGGGCCCTAATCCATCTGACTTTATAAGAAGTGGAGATTAGGGCATACAGGGAGACACCAGGGATGCACTCACATAGAGGAAAGATCATGTGAAGAGGCAGCAAGAGGAGGAGTGCCTGGGTGGCTCAGTCACGAAGCATCTGCCTTCGGCTCAGGTCATGATCCCAGGGTCCTGGGATCAAGCCCCACATCGGGCTCCCTGCTCAGCAGGAAGCCTGCTTCTTCTTCTCCCACTCCCCCTGCTTGTGTTCCCTCTCTTGCTGTGTCTCTCTCTGTCAAATAAATAAATAAAATCTTTAAAAAAAAAAAAAAGAGGGCAGCAAGAGGACAGCCATCTGCAAACTCAGGAGAGACGCTTCAGAAGAATCCAATCCTGCCAGCACCTTGAACTTGGACTTCCAGCCTCTAGAGATGTGAGAAGATGAATTCTGTTGTTTAAACTACCTAAGTCTGTGGTATCTTGTTATGGCAGCTCTAGCAGATTTATACAACATGGTGGCTGTCGTCACAGACTAGGGGGATCTATCTGGGAGCCAACCAAGGGAAGGTTTTATTTTAAAATATTATGACTGTTCATGTGAGCCAGTGCTGCATAGTGGGCAAGAAAGATAAGGACTGACAGCTATCCACTGGGTGGAGCATAGGGAAGAAGTAGGAGGAAAATGGGAAAATTAGCATTTTATACATACTACCCTATTTGGTCCTCTTGTCAGTCTTAGGATGGAAGTATCATCCTGCCTCGTGTCCTACAATTAATCAGTAGTAGACCCAGTATTAGAACCAGGTATGTTTGACTCCCACCAGTCCTCTCTTTCTACTACACCATGCTCATCTACCCTGTCTTGAGGGTGGACAGCCAAGGACATCTCTGCAGCCCCATCCAGTTCACCTTCTTAGATGTTAAGGGGCTACTCCTATCTTGTTCCTGCCAATTACTAGGAACTTAGGAAACTCAGCTCCATTTCTGGTGACCCAACATTCTAATGATAAAACTCTTGGAATAGACTGGCAGGGAGATACGTTCTCACTGCACAGCTATTCTCCCTTCCCAGGAAAGCCTCACAGAACCATGGCCTCCAGAGCTCATCTCCTGAGTGGTGGGATCTCAACTCAGCTGCTGCTACCTGATCTCAACCCTACTTTGAGACATAGGTTTCTGTCCCCCACAGACTTTACAGCTGCCCCATCTTCTCCCTACCATGTCCTGTGTTTCCTGCCAACTCCCACTTGGCGCTTGTCCCCTCTGCCTGGGCAGTGCTGTCCAGGACCTGCCAGGGTCTCATTATGACAAGCAAACCCAAACATTTACCCAGGACCATAGGAAAATAGATGAGATCATGGAATTATTGACATGAATCTTTTTTAGGAAAACTTATGAAAAATGGGGGAAGAGTGAGAGGATTCGGGATGGATAAATGTTATTCTAAGTGGAGGTTTTATTTCCTGAATATGGTCAAGAAAGGATTATTAAGTTAATGGGTTTTGAGCACTTAGAAGAAAAATGATGGCCGCTAGACATTAACATCATGTCCCTAAAACATAAAATTGGTCAACTTTTTAATGTTTCTTTCTAGGCAATAAATCAGAAGCTGTGAACACTGAAGAGTTTAATTTTATGAAGGAGTCTGACAAGACTCTCAAAATACTCAAAGAGATACAATGTGGGCTGGACAGCAACACAGTTAATTATCTGCTTTCCCAACCACAAAGCCTCCAGAATTCATCTTTCCTTGGACCAAAAACCTAACTGTGTTGGGCCTCTTTCTGCTTCAATCTATTCTGCACATCTGCTGATTTCACCTTCTTAACTTAACCTCTGGCATTTCCTGTTTCACCCAGATTTAGCCTGACCTGATTTCTATTCTCAAGAAAATACGTTAACTTTGGCATGCCACTGAACTGGCATGGGAAATGGGTTATGAGACTGGGGAAGTAAGGGGTAGGCAAAGATTTCTTAACCAGGACATAAAAAGCAAGAACTATCTCGACAACAACAACAACAACGACAACATTTTAAAAGGATATAGAATGCAAAAAAGATAAATTAGATTTCATTAAAATTAGAACCATTGTTCAACAAAACACATCATTAAAAAGTGAATGGACAAGCCATAGGATGGGAAAAGATAGTCTAAGTATGTACATCTAACAAAGAACTTATGGTCAGAAGGTTTTTTTTTTTTTTTAATTGCAAACCAATAAGGAAAAGGAAAGAAATTTTTAAAAGGAGCAAGACATGAATGGGCCCTCCACTAAAGAGAATATACAAGTCTAAAGCAGAAAAAAAGGTGTTCAATATTGTTACTCATCAGGAAAATCTCAACCAAAACTATATAATGAGATGCACCCATGTCACCAGCTGAACAGATAAAATTAAAAGACTGCCACATCAAGTGTTGGCAAGGATGTGGGGCAACTGGAACTCTCACACACTGCCAGTGGGAGTAAAATTTGGTCTAACGACTTTGGAAAACTGGAATGTCTACTGGCATCTATGCCTACCCTGTCACAAGGAATGCTACTTCAGGATAAATGAGTGTGTGTGTCTACAAAAAGACATATGTACAGGAGTATTCATGGCAACTTCATTCCATAGTAGCTCAAACTAGAAACAACTTAAATGTCCATTAATAGAAAATGGATAAATAAATTGTGGTACATTCATATAATGGATAAATACCCAGGAATTAAAAGGAACAAATTATTGATATATATCATAACATGGGTGCATCTCAAAAACATGTTGAGCAAGAGTGGCCAGTCACAAAAGTGTATGTATTTTATGCCATAGATTAGCTAAAATGAATCCATGATGACAAATATCTGAATAATGGCCATTCGCATTTGGGAGTGTTATTGACAAACTACCTGGGGTGACACAGATGCTCTACACCTTGATCTGAGTGATAGCTACAGTGGTGGTATGCTACAGAGCTCTGTAAGTTTACTGAGCTGTACATCTAAGATTTTGTTTTTACTGTGTGAAAATTATACCCCAATATATAATTTTTTAAAAAAATGAGGACAGATAGTGCTAAAATACTTCAGTAAACACAAAGGCTTTAAAAAGCCAAAGAGTGGTTTTTCTTCCTGTTTCTTCATTATTAGCCATCCTGCAGGTCTGGAATTACTCCATTCATGGTTCTAGTCCCATTTTTGATGACCGGTCAATAGAATGCTCCAGTGGAAAAATACCAAATTTGACAGCATCCAAATCACCATTGATAGTTAAGACCACCATTATTTTACATACCATCTAGTAGGACAAACATTGCCAATTAAACCATGACATGATGCTTTCTAATCATTTCGAATTTATTTTAATCTTATTGAAAGAGACTTTAAAAGCTAGAAGCTTTATTTAGACACACAGTGCTATCATACATCATTTTCTGTATACATTAAAAGGAAAATATAAGCAAATAGGTTGATTAATATAACCCTAAAACTCCTTCATATCCAGAGCCTAATCTTTCAAGAGCATTTTTGTGCACAATCTCTTAGGAGTGCTCTGTTACTGTTTCGGATTTTCTCCCCAGTTTCTGACATCAAATGTGCAAGTCAAATGCTGGTATTTTCTTGATCTTGCAGAGGGGTCAATGGGAGATTTTCAGACAACAACCTAGACTCTTATTTCTTCAAGTGGTCCTTCAATGCTTTGTTGACTGAAATGTTGAGGCTACCACTATCCAATGAGGCACCCAAAAATAACAAACGAGTTTGTACACGCACAGGAAATGAGAACCATCTCATGACCTCGTGGTCAACAAAGATTCTAAGATATCCACTGCAATTTCAGAGTTATTAATGAATATGTAAAGCACCTTGTCCTAAGCAATAATCAGTACTTGAGTGGCTGGGGAGTCTTAGCAAATGTGTTAATTCTCAATATGGTTATCAGCTGATAGTCACTGAGGAATAATTTTATTATCATCTCTAAAGCTATGGTTGAGTCAGTTACATTGTACCTAAGAAAGAATGTAGGTTATTAATGGTCAGAGAAGAGGTTAGAAAAAGTAGTGCAAAAAGTAAGTTGGCACCATCTCCACCTAAAGGGGGGTGACCTGCCCAAGTACCCCTTTGGCAGAATTTTCCTGTAGTGGAGATGGAGGTCTCCACTGGAGACCAGACCCGGATAACTCCAGCCATTAAGCTCCCCAACCAATGCCCCTTGCTCTGTCCCCATGTTTATAAGCAAAACTGAAGTGATGATTTGATGCTCTAAGTAGCTTTCCTACAAGAAAAGAATACACTGAGTGGATGACAGGAGTTACCTTGTCTGCAACATACCTAAGTTTCTCATCACAAATCAATAAAGTGGCATAATTATAAGCTGTGTGCGTTTAGTTCATGGGATTCATCCCGAGCAGTGGTCAAAACCTGGATTGGTTTTGTAGAGTCCCCAGCAGGCCTGGAGTGCAGGGTCAGACTGCAGTGCAGGCAGACCCCCTTCCACCAGCCATTTCGAACCCCGGTGTGCACCCTCAGAGACCTTCCTGGAACCAGACATACCGCACCAGAGGCATGTGTTGGGTGATACATGACCCTGAATTCAGGGTCCCCAGGCCTCCTTTACTAGCCTCAGCTGTTCCTTGCAGCTTCACTTATTCATGGGGCTGCTACAAACAGAAAGTAAGGTGACCATCATGGCCAACTGGTTTGTGAGAACTCTACATCACGTTTTCCCTGAAGTGATTTGCAATGTTGGCTTTTGTCCCCTGTCTAGCATCCAGCCAGAGTCCACACTGATGAGGCGGATACACAGTATTTCTCCTTAGGAACGATCACCCTGAGGAGAAACGACAGCCTCCACCGAGCCATGCCTGATGTGCTGACACAGTGAACAAACCCACCCCCTCGTCTTCCAGGATGCTCACTAGATTACCCTTTGGGGGGCCCCTGGGTGGCTCAGTCGGTTAAGCGTCTGCCTTTGGCCCAGGTCATGATCCCAGGGTCCTGGGGTCGAGTCCCACATCGGGCTCCCTGCTCAGCAGGGAGTCTGCTCCTCCCTCTCCCTCTGCCCCCCACTCGTGCTTACTCTCTCTCTC
Organism: Zalophus californianus; assembly: GCF_009762305.2. Taxonomy (NCBI): domain Eukaryota; kingdom Metazoa; phylum Chordata; class Mammalia; order Carnivora; family Otariidae; genus Zalophus; species Zalophus californianus. Next base: position 95,122,590 of record NC_045602.1, read on the forward strand.
TAATACTCTCTCTCTCTCAAATAAATAAAATCTTTTAAAAAAATAGATTACGCTTTGGGAAAAAAAGAAGGATGTGCAGGTGGGAAAGAAGCTGATCATACAGAATTAGCCAAATGTTAATGGCCTTTATGCTCAAGGCACATTTTTGCAGGGCGTCCAGGCTAAAAGCTCTTCAGGCACGAGGCTATGAACACAGCAGGGACTTTTTCATAGTGCTCTGAAATTTACTTTAAGGAGAACAGTCACTTGTATAAAACCAAAAATAAAGTTAGGAGGAAAAGAGGTTCAGGAGGAAAGAACTTGTTTCTTTCCAATAAATCAACAAAGAGGAAAAATTTTGATCTTTAAAGCTGTAATTTCTAGCCTGATACATTAAGCTGCGCATTTTCTAGAGGCTGCTGTTTCGAGGCATTAAGAGACTTGTATTTTAATATAAAACACACAAAACCCTTGCTTTTTTCTCTGCTGTGCCATTATCTGACTCTTGGCAGGCCTAAAATTCTTCCTTTTAAAACTATTTCCTTTTGGAGGTCAGCTGAAGGCCCAGTTCAAGCACCACATTGATAAAACTGAACACAGGACCACTCTTAAAAGCCAGCCATTCTGGGTCCCAGGAGAAAAACACTCCGTGGTGCCAGGCTTCCGAGACATCATGCCTCAAACGTGGCTTTGTGTCAACGCAGCTGTATCCACAGGCGAAGAGTTAAAAGATTTATTTAAAAATGTTTCCACTTCTGGAAGCCCTCTCTCTGCAACTTCGAGGCAGTGCAGGAGCAAAATGCTGGGGGGAGAAAGACGTTCTCTCAGCTACTGAACCCGGGTGTGTGTCGAGTTCCCATGCCCAGACCCCAGCCCCGGTCTTCCCGCTGTTCTCCCGAGGTCTGAGCAGACATGCCCACACAAGTGCCTTGATCAGCATCGAGGTCCAGAAGGAAAAGTCATATTTTGCTGACTGTCTATATTTAAATGACAAAATATTAAACCCATTTATTCATTCTGCAGACAGGATGAGCTCATAGGGAACCAGAATTTTTTTTTTAATTGGCAAAATCTGGTGGCGTAAGCATATGCAGCCCCAATAGAGCTAGCTTCAGCTTTTGCAATCCAGTGAATTCTGTCCCCTTACATCTCCCCAAAGGGCCAGGGGCTTGACTTTTGTCCCTGTACAATTCTCCCAAAGGTAATGACCGTTATACAGAACGAATGTACAGTAAGACAGGAGTTACAGATACTTGGGGGGAAAGCCAGATTATGTGGGGCAACTAAGTGTTTGACTACCAGTGGAGAATGGGAAAAATGGTGTCACTCTTAAAGTAGGAAGAGGACTGTCACTGATTGACAAGAGCAGATACACATTCCTGGCTCTTAAGTCAGCTTTTTATTGAAGTATAATGTATATATGGAAAAATACAGAAATGACACATAAACAGCCTGATGAACTTTCGAAAAGCTAGCAGACCCACTTAACCAGCACTCAGAGCAACAAACAGCATGCCATCAGACCATCAGAAGCGACCGCATCTCCTCCTGCCCACAGGTCTTTATCTTCGCACCAAGCAGCAGTCAGCAAATCTGCCTCCGCCAGTTTTTGTAAATTAAGATTTATTACAACACAGCCACACCTATTCATTTACATATTGTCTATGGCTACTTTGGCACTAGACTAGCAGTGAGCAGTTACAACAAAGACCTTATGGCCTGAGCAACCTAAAATATTTACTACCTGGACCTTTGCAGAAAAGGTTTGCAGATCCCTGTTCTACGGTACCACTACCCAGTAGAATATAATCATTTTCTAGTAGCCAGATTAAAACATAAAAATAAACAGGTAAAATTAATTTTAATATTTTATTTACCTAACGAATCTAAAATACTATCATTCTAATATGTAATCAATATAAAGAATGAGATATGTTCTCTTTTTTTCATACTGTTTCCCAATCCGGTATTTTATACTTAACAACACATCTCAATTCGTGCAAGCCACATTCCAAGTGCTCAACAGGCCCGCATATGGCCAGGGGCTACTGTGTGGGACAGCACAGTTCTAGAATACCCTCCCGCTCTCCAAAGCTGGAGCTCCAGCGCCTCTACCCCTTCACTCATCCCACTGTCAGCCTGGCTCGCCCCCTTCAAATGCACGGGCATTTTTCGGCATAAGCTTCCCTGATTCCTTAACATGTGAAATGAAAAACTGCATTCAGAAATCATGCAACTTGTGTTTGTCACTTATCTCTAGGACAAAGCACAGAAGAACCAACTGCCTAAACTCAAAACTTCATGAGAAAGAGCAGAAGGAGTTGGTGAGGAGCCTCAGGACCCTTTGGACTTTTGTTTGTGGGGGAAATGACGCTAACACATGAGCTAACACAAACTGCAAACAATGCTTGAGATGAAGGAGGAAAGAAAAAAAGAGGACTTGATGAGCATCCCTAAGAAGACCTTCCGCAATTCAGCAATGTCATTATTCTATTTAGCAATAAAAGAAGGTTGGTTGGCTGCAGGGCTGAATGCTAATTCTGGGCTGCCCAGTGATACAAAAACAAAGAAACAAAAGAAAAACTGAATCATTGCCAATGTTGAAAAATGAAGACATGACACTTAACAAATAGGAATTTTTGGCCTCTTTTGAAAAACTACAAGGGCTGGCAACACCAGTCCTACATTCCCATGTGAGAAACAGTCAGCTGGATGGAACAGCAGATGTCCCCTCCCCCCCCAGAAGGAATTGGGGTCCCCAGTTATCACACACCGTTTGTGTATCTTTTTCCATGCCTACTTGGTTTTTGAGCCTGTGCCCCCTGCAGTAGACATAACTTTGAGACACCCAGATAACTTTGGAATTCTGACAGGCTAATATTGAGAGTAACAGTTCCAAGCTATTGACAATAGAAAATAAACTTAGCAGGGGCGCCTGGGTGGCTCAGTTAGTTAAGCGACTGCCTTGGGCTCAGGTCATGATCCTGGAGTCCCGGGATCAAGTCCCACATCAGGCTCCTTGCTTGGTGGGCAGTCTGCTTCTCCCTCTGACCCTCCCCCCTCTCATGCACTCTCTCTCTCATTCTCTCAAATAAATAAATAAAATCTTTAAAAAAAAAAAGAAAAAAACTTAGCAGAAGTAAGAATGATTACGTTTCAGATTATATTCTAGTGGTTTCAGTTCAATCTTGAGGGGCTTTGATTCTTTAGCTTATTATCTTGGCAGAATCGTTGACCCCAGATTCAGAGGCAAGAGATGTTTTTTATCCTTTAAATATCTGAGACGATGAAGTGTTTAATGGGTAGCTCCCAAGAGCACAGGATTGCAATTACAAACTGTTTCCAGTCTTACCAGCCAAACTGGAAAAATATCCCATCGACAACATTTCTGGAGTTATTCTCTCTTAAAGTATTGTGGCATTGGAGTTTGACATACTTGAAGATTTAAATATGATTGACAATCAGGAAACTAAGTTTATTCTTTCAACATCCCCGTCCAAACTATTTGTACCCTGAATCCTGTTAATTTACCTGAATCCTGCTGTATGCAAAGTTACAAACTAGCCATGACATTTCATTGCCATGTTATATAGAACTAAAAAAATGTATTTTTTAGAAAGTCAACACCTTTTATTTGAACACGTTTTGAAGACTGAAAGTGATTTTGTCAGAATAATTTTCTACTTCTGACAAGACTCGTTCTTCTCAAAACAAACTCAAAGGAAGTGATTCTCTTCTTTAATGTTGCTTGCCATTTTATTTTTTGAACATGCTGGTGGGGTGTGGTTATATGAGATTACTGGATCAGAGGTAAGAGGAGCTGTCTTTGACTAGCTGTACAATATAGAAGCTCTGTTGATCTAGAAGCTGTGTCTGACTAGTTGTGTAACCTAGAAAGGAGTTGGGGTGCCTGGGTGGCTCAGTCAGTTAAGCATCTGCCTTAGGCTCAGGTCATGATCCCAGGGACCTGGGATCAAGCCCCATATCTGGCTCCCTGCTCAGCGGGGAGTCTGCTTCTCCCTCTACCCCTCTCTCCTGCTTGTGATCTTTCTCTCTCTCACACTCGCTCTCAAATAAATAAAATCTTAAAAAAAAAAATAGAAAGGAGTTGCCTCCCTCCTCTGAGCCTCAGTTTCCCTATATTTAAAGTATGATGATGGCTTGGTGAATTCCAACATTTTTATTTGCAGCATATCTCTTTTTTCAAGTGAAATTCTGGGTAGAAGTTCACCAGATACAGGCAAAGCTGCCTTGGCTGAAGGGGGTATGTGTGAGATGCTTGGCGGGGACACTCCCTCCATCTACTCACAGGCAGCCCTGACTGGTCTGAACACAACTGGCCAAGTGACACACTTTTATTCCTTTTTCAGGTTGCAGAGTTTCTGAAGCAATCATTAAAATTGCCTAGGGTACGTTGGCAGACCTTCCAGAACTATACAGACTGGGCTCTCTCCTCACAAAAATTCTCCACGTGCCTCCGTAGCCCTGGACTATGCTGTGTTCCACTCCCCCCGAAACTCCTTTCTGCTTTTCTGAACCTCACTCAGTCAAGAGCATTCTCCAGCCCTGCCTCCCTTCAGAAAGCTTTCTGAAACACTGTGCCATCAGATCCTGCTTCTCCCTGGTTCCCTCCTCCATCACCAGCACTTAACATTACGGGGACCTTATTACTGAATCGATGAACACCCCTGACAGGACCCTCCCTCGAGGGAGGGACAGAGGAGGTCCTGACAAACACCCGTTAAGCTCCATGTGTGCCTATCATTCTAAGAGCCCCGCTTTCCTCATGAGGTGCAGAGTCTCCCCCTGATTCTCCACTGCAGGAGGCTCCCAAATGTTCTGATCTTTGAAAAGGTAACCTTCATCACAGGATAAGTAATGAGGACACCTCAATCAACTTCTAAAACAAATATGAACACTTCCTAGTAGAGAAAAAGAAACTCCATCTTCATGGTTCAAATCATCATTTCATTTTTATTCCATACATCAGCAAAGCCTATGGGGCTGCATCTGCGACCCCCAACTGCAGGTGAAGGTACAGAGTCAATTCACATCAACAGAACTGAAAGAACAAAAGCCAACTCATGTTCAAGGTGGCAATGCCAAAAAACCTAATGACATCCTTTTGAAAAAGTCCTTGCCTGGTAGGTATGAAAGTTTGAATAATGGCCCATATGACCAAATGCCTGTGGAGAACAGACCTCGTAAGGAATGGGAGGAGCCAGAGAAAAAGAAAGTGGGAGGAAAGGAACTCTCTAGAATCTGACTTATGTGTCAACTTTCAACAAAAAAAATTCCTTCACCACATTTTAATATTTTAAATCTGTGAGTTCCTAGGAAAAAAAAGACACGTGTTGATGGATTGCTTTGGATGAGCCCAAGCACAGTGAGGGGGCCCAAACGGGACCTTGAGGAACCTGCAGGGAAGAGGCTCTGTTGGGCCCCAGGGAAGGCAACTGTATGGATCTGAGACTTGACCACTCTCTGGCCATCTTGGATGGAGATGCTCTCCCAGCTATTCAGGGCGTGACTGGACAGGTAAAAACATCTCCTTAATTTTCATAAGTATTTTTGGGTTCGCCTAAGGGGCATGGCAACTTAGCCTCGAAAGGAACCTATGAGTGGGCTGTGTCAACAATTTAAAAACATTCCTGGAGGGATGCCTGGGTGGCTCAGTCAGTTAAGCATCTGCCTTCAGCTCAGGTCATGATCCCAGGGTCCTGGGATCAAGCCCCGCGTTGGGCTCCCTGCTCAGTGGGGAGTCTGCTTCTCCCTCTGCCTGCCGCTCCTGCTGCTTGTGTTCTCTCTCTCTCTCTCTCCATCAAATAAATAAATAAAATCTTTAAAAATAAATAAATAAAATAAAAGCATTCTTGGCAACTGTGGGGGAGGGCTCTTTATGGAAAGGGAATGATGATGTGTTTGTACATTAAAAACATAAGAAAATGGGAGTAGCTCTTGGTTTCAGTTTGTCTCCCCCCAGGTACTGCCAGCTCCCTGTCACATAGGGGAAACTCAGACACCTTATGAGGGAACAGAGAAATAGCCAATTCCAAACTCCTGCCCAGGTAAGCACTGATAAGCCTGACTACTCTCTTGCCTAGGCATGGCACCAGAAGAAGAGCCAGGGGAACAAAAGCCCTGAGATCTGGACTCAGCCAGTTCCACCGGTGACATATCATGTGACCTTGGACCAAGCATGTTGTCTGAGTTTCAGAGCCTTTGTTTATGAAATTTGACATTGACACTGACGGTCTTGAAAATATTAGCTTGTGGCGTGTTTTTGTTCCCTTGGTTAAGAAATAATATGCGTTCATTGTAACAATATATGATTCATTCGGAGGCTGAGTGGCAAAGGGGAGGGCCCTGCTAACCCCCTCATACTGGGAGAAGTGGGAAGGACGGGGGTACTGAGGCACAGGAAGAAAGGCCTAGAAGAGAAGTCAGGGGTGAGGGTTGATTTAGACCCTGCAGCAGCTGACTGGAAGGAGAAGACAGAACAGGGCCTCCTCTAGTCCAAAAATTCCTTATGGCACAGCAGACTCCAGAGCAGGTCAACCAGAGGAAGGGCATTAGGCCAGGAGCCAGGAGACATGTCCTGCTCCATCGCTGAACTGATTTTGTGACTTTGGGCGGGTGACTGAACCTTCCTGAGTTTTCATTTCTTCATCTGTAACACCTAGGCAATAGTTCCTATTTCAAAGCGGGGTTGGGACAGGAGAAGGGATCCAGCTCATGAAAGCTGTAGACAAGCTTTAAAGCATGGATAGGGCCAGTTACTGTCATGGTCAGGAGAAAGGATGTCCCTCCCCATCTTTGCCTTTATTGTATTTCCTTCACAAGTATTTAGGCAGTTATATACCAAACAGAGGGACTCTGTGCCCAGCAGCTTTGCTCACCTGTTATCTTGTTCCTCCACTGAAAATCACGTGGTGGTGAGACATAGGTTAAAGCAGACAAGGGCATAAAAGAACAAATGTCAGGTGCATCCATGAGGTGATGAGTATAGGCACGTGCACACAATCAGAATTGGGCCCATCCCATTGGGGAAACAGTCTCATCCGACAGTTCCTGCTGAAATCCTGCTCTTAATAAACAGGATGGTCCACTCATGTCCAGATCAAAAATGATGGTGGAGGCTTCACAAGAACACAAAGCTGACCAGCTTGTGTTATCAGGTCACTGGTTGGAGTTACAGGGACTAGAGGAGAAGTCTTGCATGAGATCCTCAAGGACCCAGTTTATAGGGTAGGTGTGGGTGGCACCTCCAGCATCAGCCCTGAACCCAGAGCCAAATCCCACACTGGAAACACAAATGCCGGAATATGGGTATGCCAAGACCTGCTGGGTTATCCAATCTCCCAGGCCAGAAAACTGTCAAACCTGTCTGCGATGGACTTATCCAGGCCATCAGTTTACATTTTTCCATGTTTGGGGGTGTGATTTCTCCTAGCCATAAGGGGAAAGAGACTTGAATGGAAACAGTCAGCTCCAGGCCCCAGGATGATGCCCAGTGGGGAAGGGAGTGCCGACAACCACAATCCTCCCCAAAGTGTGGTGAAATTCCCCTGCCTTTTGCAACATCCATGCCTCAAAGACCCCCTACTCCATCTTCATCTTCTCCCAGCACTAAATTGATCATTAGATGCATTCCCTCCCCCAGCAGTTACTTATTCATGTAATATTTTTCCAAAGCAGAAATCTTTTTTATCTAACACACAATCATTGAAAAAAAATTTTTTTTTCCAAACAGACAGTGACATTACCCAACCTGTTTCCACCCATAATTCTACTTTTCCTACCCCCTCACTATTTATAGTTTGGAATATATCTTTCCAGAGCTTTTCTTTCCCTTAATTTGGGGGGTTGATGTGACACATATGCACAGGTCTTAAGTGGACAGCTCTATAAATTTCTATACAAGTCTACACCTGCACACCAAGATTAAAAAGCCACCTGCCTTCCAGAAGCCTCTATCTTGTCCTAGCCCAGATAACACCACCAAAGAGACCCACCATCCTGACTTCTAGCCTCTTTTAATTTTGCCTGTTTGAACTTCATATAAATGCAACCATATGGCATGTATTCTTTGGTGCCCAACTTTTATTTTCCTTCCCTTCTCTTTCTTTCTTTCCTTCTCTCTCTTTTTCCCCTTCCTTTCTTCTTTCTTTCTTTCTTTCTTTCTTTCTTTCTTTCTTTCTTTCTTTCTTTCTTTCTTTCTTTCTCTTTCTTTCTTTCTTTCTTTCTTTCCTTTTCTTTCTTTCTCCTCCCTTTTTACTTTCTTAAATATACTTAAAAAGTAGACATTACCCTTTATATTAATTTATCTTTCTTTGCAGGATCCTTAATGTATAATTCTCTTTCTCTCTCTCTCTTTTATATTTTCCCCCCAGTAGACTTGTGAACTCTTCCAGGACTCAAGGCTCCTCCAGGCATCTAAGGTTTGAGAGCAGCCCTAGACTCTTGTAGCTACTAAGGAACATGGCCCTTCTCTGTGAAAGGTGAAGAAATGGAAACTGAAATGAGCAAGTAGCCAGCTCTGCTACCTCCTATATTGTCTGCTGACCTGAAGATATGATCTTATCAGAAGCCATGCAGGTCAGAAGGCAGTGGGATAACACATTCAAAGTTCCAAAAGAAAAGCCCTGCCATCCAAGAATTCTATATCCAGTAAAACTGTCCTCCAAGAATTAAGGAGAATTTAAAATACTTTCAGATAGACAAAAACTGAGAGAATTCATTGCTACCAGAACTGCCCTACAAAAAATACTAAGGGAAGTCCTTCAGGCTGAAATGAAAGGACAGTAGACAGTAATTTGAATTCACATGAAGAAATAAAGAGCACCAGTAAAGGTAACTACATAGAAAAATATAAAGGACCCTACAAATATATTTTTTGTTTGAAATACTTTTTTTCTTCTATCTGATTTAAAAGACAATTGCATAAAACAGTAATTGTAAAACTGTGTTGATGGGTTTGTAGCATATAAAAATGTAATATGTATGACAACATTAGCAAAAAGATGAACCAGTTTTTATATATTATGAAAACTAAATTGATATTAATCCAAACTAGACTATTACAGGTTAATATAGTCATTGTAATCTCCAAGGTCCTGGGATCCAGCCCAGTGTTGGGCTCCCTGTTCAGTGGGGAAACTGCTTCTTCCTCTCCCTCTGCCCCTTCCCCCACTTGTGTGCACATTCTCTATCTCAAATAAGTAAGTAAAATCTTTTTTTTAAAAAGGATAAAAGATTTCAAATCCAAAACCTAACGTTTCACTTTAAGAATTTCTTTTAAATACCAAACAAAACCCAAAACAAGTGGAAGGAAGTAAAGAAAGATTAGAATGTAAATAAATGAACTAGAGAATAGAAAAATAGAGAAAAATCAACAAAACAAAAGTTGTTTCTTTAAGAAGATAAAATTGATAAATCTTTAGTTAGACTATGAAAAATGAAAGTTAGTTAGACTTAGAAAAATGAAAGAAGTGTCAAATTATTAACATCATGAATGAAAGAGGAGACATCACCATTTACTTTACAGAAATAAAAAGAATTACAAGAGAATACTATGAACAACAGTACACCGACAAGTCAGATAACCTAGATGGAAGGACAAACTCCTAGGAAGATACAAACTACTGAACTGACTCAAGAAGAAATAGAAAATCTCAATAGACAAATAAAGAGATTGAATTAGTAATTAAAAAAAAAAAACTTCCCACAATGAAAAGCCTAAGGACTCGATGACCACTGATGAATCCTAGCAAATGTTTAAAGAATTAAGACCAGTCTTTCACAAACTCTTCCAAAAAAGAGGAGAAACACTGTTTAATTCACTCTATGAGGCCACCTTATAAGATAGCAATACCAGACGAAGTTATCACAAGAAAACTACAAACCAATATCCTTTATGAATATAGCTGTAAAATCCTCAACAAAATAATAGCAAAACAAATCCAGCAACATATATAAAAGTTTAAACACCATGACCAACGGGGGGGTTCAACTCCAGAATGCAAGGTTAGTTCAACATACAAAAATCAATCAAAGTACAAATGTTGACAAGGATGTGGAGAAAAGGGAACTCTTGTGCACTGTTAATGGGCATGTAAATTGGTGCAGTCACTATGGAAAACACTATAGATGTTCCTCAAAAAATAAAAAAGTAAAAAACAGAACTACCACACTATCCAGCAATCCAACTTCTGGGTATATATCCAAAGGAAAGAAAAACAGAATATTAAAGTGATATCTGTACTCCCATGTTCATTGCAGAATTATTCACAATAGCCAAGGTAAGGAAACAACCTAAGTTCCATCAGTGGATGAATGGATAAAGAAGATGTGGTATATTTATGCAATGGAATATTACTCAGTCATGGACAACAGGAAATCCGACTGTTTGCAACAACATGGATGGACCTTGAGGGCATTACACTAAGAGAAATGAATGAGATAGACAAATACTACATATCACTTATATGTGATATCTTAAAAAAAAAAAGTCAAACTCATAGAAACAGAGAGTACAAAAATGGTTGCCAAGGGCTGGGGGTTGGGGAAATTAGGGAAAAGTTGGAAAGAGAATATAAACTTGAAGCTATAAGATGAACAAGGTCTGAGGATCTAATGTATAACATGATGACTATAGTTGATAACACTGTATTGTATAACTGAAATTTTCTAAGAGAACAGAACTTAAATGTTCTCACCCCAAAAAAGAAAATGAGATAAATATGTAAGGTGAACAAGATAAGAATGTCTGTTCTTATAACTTCTACTCAACATTGTAGTAGAGGTTCTAGCCAGGACAACTGGGCAATAAAAAGAAACAAAAAACATGTAGACTGGAAAGGAAGAAGTAAAACTATCTCTATTCACAGATGACATCATCTTATATACAAAAAATCCTAAGGAATCTACAAAACAAATCAGAACCAAAAAGAAGTTTAGCAAGGTTGCAGGACAGAGGATCGATACACAGAAATTAAATTGTATTTCTGTGCACTAGCAATTAAAGTGAAATGAAGAAAATAAATCCATTTACAATAGTATCAGAAAGAATAAAATACTTAGGAATAAACAACACAAAAGAAGTGTAAGACTTATACAGTGAAAACTACAGAACATCCTTGAAGGAAATTAAGGAAGATGGAAACAAAAAGAAAGACAGTCCATGTTCACAAGTTGGATAATAAGATGGCTCACACTCTCTAAATTGATCTACATATTCAACACAATCCTTTTCAAAACGCTTTTTCTAGAAATTGCCAAAATGCAAGGAATGCAGAATAGCCACAACAATCTTGAAAAAAGAATTGGAGGACTCAACTCTGAATTTGAAACTTTCTGATTTCAAAAATTACTACAAAGCTATGATACAAATTACATATCCAATAACAGACATGTATCCAGAATTTGTTTAAAAATTCTCACAAGTCTACCAACAATATAAAGACAACCCAATTTAAAAATGGGGAAAGAATCTGAATAGACATTTCTTCTAAGAAGATATACAAATAGTTAACAAGCACATGAAAAGATGTTCAATATCACTGTCATTAGGGAAATGCAAATCAATACCAAAATGAGATACCACTTCACAACCATCAGGATGGCCACAATCAAAACGAGGGATGATAAGTGTTGCTGAGGGTCTGGAGAAATTAGAACCCTCACACATTTCTGGTGGGATTGTAAAATGATGCAAATGCTAAACAGTTTGGCAATTCCTCAAAAAATTAAACATAAAGTTCCCCTATGATTCGTCAATTCCACTCCTGGGTATATACCCAAGAGAAGTGAAAACACATGTCAACACAGAACCTTGTACATGAATGTTGATACCAACATAATTCATAATAGCCAAAAAAGGCTGAATGGACATCTGAATGTCCATCAATTGATGAGCAGATAAACAAAATGTGGTACAGTAGCCTCCCCCTCCCTTATCCTTGGTTAACTTCCTGCAGTTTCAATTACCTGAAGTCTACCATGGTCCGGAAGCAAATGATCCTCCTTGTGATTTATTGCTGAGTCAATAGCAGCCTAAAGCTACATCAAAATGCCTATGTCATTCACCTCATTCAGCTCATCATGCATGCTTTTTATCATCTCACATAATCACAAGAAGAAGAGTGAGTATAGTACCATAAGTTGTTTTAAGAGAGACCACATTCACATAACTTTTATTACAGTATATTTCTATAATTGTTCTATTTTATTATTGGTTATTGTCATTAATCTCTTACTGTGTCTAGCTTATAAATTAATTTTTTAATTAAATTTTATCATGTATGTATAGAGCTCAGTACATAGTATATATAGAGTTCAGTACTATCTACAGTATCAGGAATCCCCTGGGGGTCTTGGAACATATCAACCATAGATAAGGGGGGACTGCTGTATATCCATACAATGAAATATTACATAGCTATAGAGAAGAATGAAGTACTAATATATGCTACAACACAGATGAAACTTCAGAAAATATTATGGTAAGCAGAAGAAGACAGATACAAAAAGCCATTTATATAAAATGTCCAGAATAGGTAAATCCACAGGGAAAGATAATAGATTAATGGTTGCCAGTGGCTGGGAGAAAAGGGGAATGGGGAGTGACTGCTAATGGTTATGGGGTTTCTTTCCGGGGTGATGGAAATGTTCTGTAATTAGATAGCGGTCATGGTTGCCAAACTTTATGTATATACCGAAAACCACTAAATTGTATGCTTTGAAAGGGTGAATTTTACACCACGTGGATCATATCTCAATTTTTTGGGAAGTTATAAAAAAAGTAATGGTCTTATTAAAGTCACTTGATTGAGGAAATTACCCTGGATTGAGTAAATTAGTTAAGTACCCATAGCATCTACTCCACCAGGGCATCCCCCTATTCTTCAAGACACACAGCAAATGCAGCTGCATGTAGGGTGATAAACTAATGTTAGACTGACAATGCAGAATGTTATTTTAAAAGTAAGTTAGAAGTTAATGAGCAAAAGTTACTTCATATTAAAAGAACAAAATAGCCTCTCAGTGAGAGAGATGTGATTTTCTTTTCTTTTCTTTTTCTTTCTTTATTTTATTATGTTATGTTAGTCACCAAACAGTACTTCATTAGTTTTTGATGTAGTTCCATGATTCATTATTTGTGTATAACACCTGGTACTCATTGCAATATGTGCCCTCCTTAATACCCATCACTGGGCTAACCCATCCCCCCACCCACACTCCCCTCTAAAACCCTGTTTGTTTCTCAGAGTCCAGAGTCTCTCATGGTTCGTCTCCCCCTCCGATTTCCCCCCCTTCATTTTTCCCTTCCTTCTCCTAATGTCCTCCCTGCTATTCCTTATGTTCCACAAATAAGTGAAACCATATGATAATGGTCTTTCTCTAACATCTCTGAAAGCTTTTTGGCAAAGCAAAACAAAACAAAACCTTGATTTTTTTGTAAAGTTACTGCTTCAGCCTGCTGAATAACGTCTTTCTTTTTCTCCCCACCCCTCGATATACATTTCAGATATTATAGAATATATAAATAATAAAACCAGATGAAAATACAGGCATTTATCTCTCTCATCTCTGAATAGGGAAGATCACTGTCAGCATACACTCCCTTCCAGAGGGAGAAAAAGCATTTAAAAGGAAAAGATTGATAAACCTAATTACATTAAAAAATTAAGTATGTACGTCAACACACATCATAAACACAATTGAAAGGCAAAGTAAAAGGATGGTTTAATAGTTGCTAGGAATTTGACAAAAGATAATATAATTAACTTATAATTAATTCAGATAAATCAATAAAAAATTCTAACAACCCAAAGGTAAAATCTGAGCAAGTTATGAACAGAAAAAAAAAAAAAGCACACAAAAAAGCCACAGGGTAGAAAAGATATGTGGTTAATTTGAAACTGTTGAAATTTCCCAGTAATAAAAATGCAAACTGAACTGACAATGAAAAGCTGTTTCTCACTTATGAAATCAGTCAAGGTTAGGAAAGAGATAATGCTAAAATTTGTTGATTTCTCAGTGCTTTTATTTTCCCCTGAGGCATTTTAATTTTCTTTGAACAGTTCCTCATGGTTTTTGAGTTAAATTCATTCTCAAGTATTTCCTTTTTTGCTGCTATTACATGTAAAGGCTTGCAGTCAGAAGCCCCAGTTGCTTAAAACCCCAGCTCTGTAATTTTTCGTTTGTGCACATGTGTTTGTGTGCGTGCTTGTGTGTGTGTGCGCACATGGGCTTTATGTTCAGTATTACTTAACCTCTCTGAGGCTCAGTTTCCACATCTGTAAAATGGGGACAAATGAAGCTTTAAGGGAAATATCTGCATATGACAAGCAATAAATGGTAGTAATAACAGCAGGGCAGCCATGATGGTGACCAATATCGTCCAGTTCCAATATCTCTTGCTTGCACCTCAGGTGGAGACCAAGACCCTGAAGCAGAATCACAGTGGGGAGGACCCAGTTCTGCCTTTTAGCAGGTACGTGATGTGGTTGGAGAGAATCCCTACTCACAAGGTGGGTTGGTGTGTGGATTAAATTGGTTGAGGTATGCAATGCACCATGCCTGCACTTGTCAATATTATTATTATTATAGGGCGCCTGGGTGGCTCAGTTGGTTGGGCAACTGCCTTCAGCTCGGGTCATGATCCTGGAGTCCTGGGATCGAGTTCTACATCGGGCTCCCTGCTCGGTGGGGAGTCTGCTTCTCCCTCTGACCCTCCTCCCTCTCACGCTCTCTGTCTCTCATTCTCTCTCTCGCAAATAAATAAAATCTTTAAAAAAATTTAAAAAAATTATTATTATTATAATTATTATTAATTATAAACCCTAGATACTTCCTGTCCAACTCAGAACATTCAAGACCTACCCTAGAGTATCACCTTCTTAGAAATAGGTTATCAGAGACACAGGTCAGAATTCCAGCTCAGCTGTGTAACTCTGCGCAAGTTACTTCCCTGTGTCTCAGTTTCTGCACCTGCAAAATGGAAATGATAATAGTAGTGCTCATAGGACAGTATCATGTTAGTCCAGGTCCTCTGAGATGTAGACACCAAGACAGGATCAATTGTATGAAGATTTTATTAGGGGAAATGCCTGTGGAAGAGATGGGAAGGGAGCCTGGGGAGGCTGAGAGAGCCATGGGGAAGGGTGGAGGAGCCTCCTTGACCATGCAGTCGGAGAAGGCTGCTAGAATCATGGAGGCAGCGATGCCTGTCAGAGGAGTTCTGTGTCTCTCAGGGATGGACCGGCCTTAATATCCCTGCAGGACGATGGATTACCAAGTGCAGCAGTTGGCTCTTTGGTCAATCACGCCCCCTTTAGTTAGAAGTCTGTGAGGCACATTCTCATGGCCCCACAAGTGTTAAGGATGAAATGTATCAAAACATGTGAAGCCCTCGGAATATGGCCAGGCATGAGGTGAGCACAGTATAAGTGGCCGCTATTATTATTGTTATTATTATTAATTGCCTGAAACATTATCTCTATAGTAGAACCAATAAATACATTTTATTTTATTTTTTTAAAAGATTTTATTTATTTATTTGAGAGCAAGAATGAGAGAGAGAGCACATGAGAGGGGGCAGGGTCAGAGGGAGAAGCAGACTCCCTGCCGAGTAGGGAGCCCGATGCGGGACTCAATCCCGGGACTCCAGGATCATGACCTGAGCCGAAGGCAGTCGCTTAACCAACTGAGCCACCCAGGCACCCCCAATGAATACATTTTAAAAGTCTATGTCAAGGGTGATGTGATATGAACTATTATTACTTAACGTTTTATACATATTTGTTGTATCTACTATAACAAAACTGTGGAATAAAGCTCTTATATTCTCCCTGGAACATCTGCATATACATGCTCATAGAACACGCTCAGTAAATGTTTGCTGAATAAATGACAGATCCAATTATCAAGGAAATTACACTGACTGGATCTTCAGTACTAGATGGACTTAACCTTATCTTGGAAATAAATTCATAAAAAGTTCCCAGTCTGCACTTCCTAGGAACACCATACCTAGTTGTTTTTCCAATACTTTATAATAAAAACTTCAAACAGAGCAAAATAGAAAGGTTTTTTTTTCTTCAGTGAACATTTACACACCACCTAGATTCTACTGTTAACATTTTACAATGCATGTTTTATCACATATTTATCCATTTGTCTATCTCTCTATCAATCCATCTGATTTCTGGTGCATTTCAGAGAAAACTACGGACACCTGTATTTGTTCCTAAATATTTCATCATGTGGATCATTAACTAGAGTTCAAAACATTTTTTGAAGGTTTTTCTTTCTTTTGATGTAAAATTTACACTGAGTTTTTAAATGAGTGAAACCACTTCTGAGCACCAGGATGTTATCTGATTGAGAGTAGTTGGCAGCTGCACATTTCAGGGGAATTTAATGCCCTTGGCGGATGGAGCATTTGATTGGTCCATGCCACGCTGGGGCATCTGTCTATGTGCTTCCTGCAGATGCTAATTATTGTAGGTTAGGGTCCCCAGAAAGCAGACTCCGAGCTAGAAGTTAGTGTGCAGATTTATTAAGAAGCGCCCATGGGACCAAGGCCTGTGGGATCCAGGTGGAGGAAGCAGGAGAGGCAGAGGGAGAAACAGAGTTAGGGGACAGGTTCAGCCAGCCCCACAGGGAGCTGGAACCCCGGTCAGAGTTGTCCGAGTTGGGCTGAGATGGCTGGGCCCTTGTACCCCTACAGCCATCAGTCACTGGATGTGGGTCCCCCTGGGAATGACCGTGACATTGGACTAGGCAGCTCTCTGCAGCTGAAGCACCCCTGACATTGAACGCTGCCCATGGTCGGCACACCCAGCAGCTGGGGAACAAGTCCTTCCCTGAAGGGGAAGGTGGCCCATCACCATGTCCACAACACTGAGGACACTGCACTCATTTTAGAGACACATCATATGGCAATTGCACATGCTTTATTCCACAGCAACAGGAAATAGCATCCAAACCACGTTTAGGGTCCTGGAGACTGAATTAGTGGCCTGAGGATGCTATGATAAACATTGGCTTGCTATGTTACAGCCGGTGGGAAACAATATTGCAAAGGGCTGGGATTTATGGTTGGTTGTTACATTCTGAGGGTATTCCTCAAGTAACACAGGAGGAGGCTCTATATCTCAGGTAGCAGGTGGTCCTCTCCAGACTGGGCAAGAATGACACATGAGAGAGGGACCAAGAAAGGATTCCAGGATTATGCCATAGAAGGAAAAAATTATTTGTGACCTGGCATAAAAGTTGATGAACAGCTAACTTGGGTTCAGAGAACCTGTTAAAATAAGATGTGAGGCTAGCTAAAGACACTGGTGGTCTCAGACTCAGACAGTCATTGGGATTGGCCTTGGCTGAAAAACTGAGTGATTCATCAAAATGATAGTTTTAAATGAAAATTTCATCTCTTATGGTCTGAATAGTTGTGTCCCTCCAAATTTGTATATTGAAAACCTAATGCCCAAGGTGATGATATTAGGTGGGAGGTGATTCGATCATGAGTGGAGCCCTCATGAGTACATCCTTATAAAAGAGGCCTCACAGAGCTCCCTCATGCTTCCCACCATGTGAGGATACAGCAGAAGTCTGACATCCAGAAGAGGGCCTTACCCGACCATGTTGGCACTGGATCTCAGACTTCTAGCCTCCAGAACTATGAGAAATGAATATCTGTTATTTATAATAACTGTGGTATTTTATTAAAGCAGCCTGAACAGACATCATCTTATATGCTTTCCCTTTAAAAAAAAAAAAAATAGTGCATGGGGCTCAGTCAGTTAAGCAGCCAACTCTTGGTTTTGTCTCAGGTTATGATCTCAGGGTTGTGGGATCAAGCCCCGCATTGGGCTCCCCACTCAGCAGTTTCTCTCCCTCTACCCCTTCCCCTGCTTGTGCTCTCTCTCTCTCTCTCTCTCAAATAAAGAAATCTTTTAAAATATTTTTAAAAATTAAAAATAAAAAAAATTAGTGCCTTCCTAAAGTGGACACCTGTCATTTGTGTATGCCCCAAATCTCTTGACCATACTCTCCACACTTTGATAATGTCTTATAGGATAAGTCTTTTCTTTTTTTTTTTTTAAAGATTTTATGTATTTATTTGAGAGAGAGAGTGAGCGAGAGAGAGAGAGAGAGCATGAGCAGGGTGAGGGGCAGAGGGAGAAGCAGACTCCACAATGAGCAGGGAGTGGGACACGGGGCTCAATCCCAGGACCCTGAGATCATGACCTGAGCCGAAGGCAGACGCTTACTGACTGAGCCACCCAGACACCCCAGGATGGGTCTTTCTCTAACACAGAATGTGAAAATAAAGCAAAACCCTCATTTCCTGGCCTCTTTGCTGCTGGGACACAATCATGTGATTTAGGTTCCTCCAAGCAGAAGGGCTCATGCAAAGCTTTGCTGGGAACTGAGTGATGCAGGGACAGAGACAGGGTCAGTGGCGATGGCAGAGTGAACGTGGCTCTGAGAGCAGCTGGGGAGGGATCTCCTGATTCACCAGCTCACTGATGCTTGGCAGGTGACTCTGTTGTGTCACTGTGTGAGTCACTGGTGAAGCTCAGCCTAAAGCCCACTTCTTGATCCCCTTTTATGATTCTGAGACCTCTGTTCCTCAATATCCCTTCCTACACACGCCAACTACAGGCGATTCAGTTGTACGCATCAGAACACCCTGACCATATTCCTATCACCCACAACAGTGCACTTGGAACTTTCCAAGCCACAACATACTTTCATCAAATACAATATTCTGCAGAAGCCTGGTACATGAAGTAGATTATAAATGGAGTTGTTCTAATATACCTTGGTCTTCTTGCTCCTCCCCATTCTAGAACTCTAGGGTTACAGTGAACTTGCTTATTGGAGAAAGTGCAAATTCCTTAGCAAGGTTATTCCCAAAGGTCCTTCCTACATCGGACCCAATATATTTTCTTCTGTTTCATCTCTCATGACTGATGCCTTCTGTTCTACAGTCCTACCTGATGGATGAATCCCTGTTTTCTCCATAACCGTTCATCTACTCTTCCTCTTCTGAGCATGTCAGTCATGACTGCCAGGAAAATACCCATGCACTCTTTAAGACCAAGATCAATTATAAACTCCACGAACCTCTCACCAATGCTTCTTCTCATCCTGTGACTGGTCATTTCATGGGCCTAACTCTCCAGTGATGACCCCAGGTAACCTGTCATTTTGCTGAGGCACAAATCTGAGTCACTAAGACACCAAGTTTGGTGAATTGCCCCAGCTTTTCCCTTCCTTCCACCCACAATATCCATCAGGGTTTTGCATTGGCCAAACCTAGCAGGAAGCCAGTTCACAAAGGGAGCCAGAGAAAACATAGCTGGGCCAGTCCAGGTGCAACACAGGGCAGAGTCAGGGAGAAGCAAGACCGGATCTAGGGGGAAAGGAAGAAATGATCAGCTCAACAGAACCTCAGAGGAGTCAGTGAGACCATAAGGAATGGGACTCTTAATCAGAATATGACAAAGGTAGGACATACTTTGTCATGTTTTGTTCTTAAGTAATGGATTTTGTTCATTTGTTTTGGAGCTGTCTCTGTAAGTCAAGAATGAATCTATGCATTCATCACGAGTTTTCATGTTGGAAAATAATGAAGATGAATGAAAAACAGTGCTATTGTAATGGCAGGACACCACAGCCCCTGTCAAACGCAGGAAATGAGTAATTCATTCCTGCTACAGAAATCAGGAAGAAAGATCGAAGACCGACCTGATGGGAAATTCAATTGTGCACCCACATTCTCATTGTATCTTGTGATAACTGCAGATGACACACCCCTGACCTAACTTGCTGGCAGACTCAACCCTCAGAAGGTTGGGCAAGCGGTGGGAGGGGGTGCTATTCTTGTCTTCCTTCCAATCACAAGGAGGAACTGATGGGAGAAGTGGCAGTCATGGGCACCAAGAGAGAATTCTCACATCATCTTTACCTTCAACTCAGCTCAGAATAGAAACCTAGTCTGGCCGAGAATTCTGTAGTTAGGAGCAGAGATTTCAAAAAGTTTAAAGGCGAGTTGGAGTTTATAAAAAAATGTCTTCCTTCTCATCAAGTAGGGTGGGAAGTTTGTGGCAATGGGGTTCTGACACCCTGAACATAAGCAAGTACATAGCTAGAGGGAGAAGAATCACAACAAGCTGATGTGTTTGCATAGACAACTCTGCAATGAATTCACAGCCAGAAAGGACAAAATATGGGTACAGGCTCCAGAGGCATAGCTGAATCCCACCCACTGAGGCAGAACTATATGAATAATGTCAGGAAGGAGTGTCTTGCAAATAACACAAAGCTAAATAAAACCATAAATGAACTTTTAAAAGGTTTGGAACAAGATAAGGTTGAGTGGCAGCAGAATAAAAGAGAAGCAAACTGACTCAATTCCTTGCCCACTGGAGTATTTAATGCCGGTAACATGAACAAATAAAGAAAGAGGTAAGACTTAAGACTCGGAAGAGGAAGCCAGCATTAATGTGCAGGACTGAATCCTCAAGTATCTGGATATTCCATAGACATTTCCATTTCCCAGTCTGGTGGGATCACATGCCTGGCTACAGTTAAAAATAAAATGCACAGGAGATGATTTGTGGTTATCTTCAAGCATTCATAGGCAATTGAAGAGGTGCTGGGTCAAAGCTGGTGGATAATGTTGACCTCCGGTTTCAAAAACAGAGAAGGCAGTGGACTCTTCCAGCTATGCAGCTGTGGGCTGGAGGGCCATTCTTACTCATGACTATGGTTGGGATTATTGGCAAAATGGTTTGGCAAAAAGTGCTCATCCTCAGGGGTCAGCTTGGGTTTCCAAAGGCAAGCTGTGTCAGCTTAGCCATACTTGTTATGTTTTTGGCAGGGCTATTAGACTAGGAAATTACTAAGAACCTGTTACCCATGCAGCTGAATTTCATGAAAGGAGCCAACAAATAATGACACATTTTGAGCAAGATGGAAAATTGTGCCTAAGAGGATGATAGTACGATAGTTAAATGCCCACACATAGAGAGCCCTACTTGACGGATTGCAGCCACACCGGAGCAGGTCCCTAGTTTCTTTCCAGGCCTGTCCTGTTCAGGATGTTTATTAATAAGTCGAACTAGGATAAGGGTTGAGTGAAGGTTAAACTGACAAATGGGTTACAGGACAGAGAAATGTCAGATCTTCTAAGTCAGTGTTTCCTGAACACTGGTCATTCAGGTACTGCCCTCGCAGTTCCCATTACCGTGTACCAGATGGGCTGAAGATCTTTCTTTAAATAGACTCTTTTTAAACTTAAATTTATATAAAAAGAAGCTATGTATTTGATGTGTTAAGTATATCTTATAGTACAAATTAACTTCATAGGAATTAAAAGAAACAATGAAATAAAAGTGTAGAAAATGCTCATCTGAGTACCACCTAAACATCTGGGCTACCTCCAGTGGCGTTTGTAACATGCTTCGGAAAAATGGGACGAGATGACAGAATTGGGATACAAAACACAATTCAAGTGGCTGAGATAGAAGCTCACAAAATGAAATTTAGCAGAAAGAAATGTGAAATCCTGTGAGTAGGGGTACAAAACACATGGCTACAGCACATCCTGGGGGAAGGTGTAGTCTATCAAGTACAAATTGCAGAATGAGACTCTGGATCAAAGTTGAATGTTAGCACCATGTGATGGCGGCATTGACCGAATCTCTGATGCCTATCCTATGTGGGCTCATTGAAAGCAGTATCTCCATTGAGGGAAGTCCTGCTCTGAGTCCTCAGCTCTCAGTGTAAACATGACAGCTCAATTCATAGGGCTCAGTTTGGGTGGGCACCAACAGTGGTACTCTGCCACGCCGGACTGACGTGAGGAGAGAAGACAGGAAGTGAGAAAAGAACAGAAACCTGGCCACGGTAGGATTAGCTGAATGGCCTGGGAAAGTTCAGAATAAACAGAAGAATTGGAAAGGGAGTAGAGTGGGGCAGGAGAGCTGTCTTCTGGAAACTAGGCTCAACCTGCTGGGCTCAGCCTAAGGAAGACCTAGGATCAGAGTTTGCCTATAAATGGGATGGATGCCCTGGAAAGCAGAGAGCCCCTGTTTGCTGGGGAGAGCCATGCATAGGCTGTTCAAGCATTTGGAGGGGCTGTTGAGAAAGGCTTACGGCTAGATTAGATTCCCCAGAAGCAGCATCTGAAATGGGGATTCAGATGCACATGGCTTATTGGTGGTGTCTTGGCAGGGAGAGAGGAAACCAGAATAGAGAAAGACAAAAGATCAGGCAAGTCTGTATTCACAGGGAAAGTCTAGCACTAGCCTGACCCCACTGGAAGCTGTGTAGAATGAACTGAACCACACTTATCCCACTTGAGGCATAGGACCTGCCTTTAACATCCTTGTATTGGCCAGTCAATGACTTGGGCTATCCTGCTGGGCATATCCTCCTGGGTGAGGAGGTTCCCCTCAGCCAAGAGCAGGTCTCTGGAGAAGGGGGCTGCTGTGATGCCATTAGACTTCAACACCCATAGCAGCCTGGAGAGGGGTGTATCAGCCTGGTGATCCTTGGTGTAGAGCTTCCAACCAGTGGTTTAAGAGGCTGACCTTTGAGTGTTCCCTTCTATGTGGAAATGATTGATGAGACCTGAGCTTTTATACCTTACGTCTTGAGTTCATTTTTTAAAAACTGCTAAAGACCATTTTTCTTCTTGGCTCCTATTGTGTCTCTAACAGCCAGAACTTGCAAAAAAAAAAAAAAAAGGCAACGACAAAGAAGAAACCAAAACTTAAAAGATAAAAAACTCTCTTCCTGAGATTCTAAGAAGCTCCTATAACTGTTATAAAGTCCAATTCACAGGGGTAGATCCAGGTGTCAGGGAGCCTGAGGTTTATTCTATTTTGGAAGCCCCCTTCATAAGAAAGAATTCAAAATTACTAATGTAAAATGCCTGCAGGCCCCTGGAAGCGCTCTGGGCACCAGAGGGCCTTGAAGGACACTTGAGTGTAACTAGATATACCACAACTCTATGTCTGCCTGCATTAATTTTTGCCACATCCATGGAATACTGTTCTATTATTTATTTACTTTTTAAATTCATTTCATTTAAAGACAAATAAATTTGACTCATCCTAAGCAATAATCATGGTGATATCACAATTTGATGTGCTAGGTAATACACTTTAAATAATCTTAAAATGAATCCCTAAGCTCAAAAAAGATTTATTTTTGATCTGTTTAAAATCATCTCATGTTCAACCAAGGGTAGACATACCACCCCCCAACTCTGATAAGTGGTGGTAAGAAACGGACCTGAAGCTTCCTTCTCTGCCCCAGGACTCTTACATGAGAAGGAAAATGTCATCTGGAGGGAGGCCTAGTTCAGGCTCCCAAAGTAGGAACTAACTAAGATCTGGCTTTCAAAGCACTTTTATACAGTTAGTAACTCCCCCGATGCTTACACCAGTCTCCGGGTGGCTGTAGAAGGAACAAAGCAGGTGTTACTACTATTCACTCACTTTTGCTCAGAGAAGGTCAAACAGCTACTAAAGGGTGAGAGAGAACTGAACTCAACTTTCAGATTTCAGAGCATAAATATTTTAACTACCTTCTGCTTCCTTACCATGTTCATTATCAGTTAACTTTGATTTTAAGGTAAGAAATCCCCTGGCAACATCTCCTTGCTATGGCTCTGTAACTGTATTGGCCAGTCAAACAGGGAGGGGTCCATCTCAGGGATTCACTAAGAGGGAGACTTTGAGCAGTTTGTTGCCCTATGCCTTAGTTTCCCCAAGTGTAAAATGGGTATGCAATGCAATAATCTATGGAAAAGTACTTCTTAGCATAATGACTGGAATATAGTAAATCCTTAATCTGTGCTAGTCTAATGATTCTAATGAGTCACTAAAAATTATTTAAAAATTTTTTTAAAAGTTTGGTTTACTAAGTTGCTAGGCCAAGATAAGTGTTTAGGAAAACAGCCACCTCCTTTTACAGAGTACATTATGAAGAAATAATATATTAAATGCATGCAAAGCAGTTTTTAATTGTTAAATTGAATTAAATTATTGTCAAAATTATGTAACCATAATAATGCATATATTAGCATGAGCAATAAAGAGTGACCATACATAATTAAAAATTCATTATGTTCATTCAAATAGGTGTATACAGTGCTTCAGCATTTGGGACTGATAATGGTGTGTGGGTGTGTGTGTGTGTGTGTGTCTCATTAGTGTAAATCTGTGAGAATAAGGACCATTAGCTGAGCCTTTACTAGTGCTCTAAGTTAATATAACTATTTTTTTAAGTTTTTATTTAAATTCCAGTTACTTAACATACAGTGTGATATTAGTTTCGGGTGTACAATATAGTGATTCAGCACTTCCATACAACACCTGCTGCTCATCACAGTAAGTTAATATAATTCTAACACCTAACAGAATACATGTACTTAGTGAGGATCAGGATAGGAGTAAGGACGGGCCCTGAGCAAGAGAATTTTGAAGATAAAATCAGGATATCAGTTTAGAATCTATTCTAGGCTTTCAGAGTTCCTTACTTCATACAAATATGGGCTCTTCCATTTATTCCAATGATCCAGCCCTTGAAAATTCTTTCCATTCTTTGGATTCATTATAGGACATTCATCTATAAGCTCTGAGCAAACACAGGAAGAAAAAGAGTGCTGCCACCTCCACTGATCAAATCCAGGCAGTTCTCAGCCTCCTCCTCGGTCTTGGAGAACTGGTCAACCTGTCTCATACCTGCCCTGCAGCATTTCTCGTCTGCAAAGCTCCCAGGAAGCTCAGACCTCTGGGCCACCTAGAAATAAAATATACTTGGGTCTACCTTAAAGGATGGAACAGAGACTAGAATGGACTTTGTGGGCCTGAAGGTCCTGGAGACCATGTTCCTGCGTAGTATGAAAACATCCTCCAAAAATGTGAGAGAGGAATGAGCCAGCTCTAATGCTGCTTTTCACCTTTCCAGGTCTTGCTTTCCCAATCTAGGCACCGAGGATGGGTGTATCTTGGCCCACAAGTCATTCAACCATTCTATTTAAGCAGCATGATTGGGCACCCACGATATAGCAGGCAGTCAATATGAGAAAACATATGTATTAAAATGCTGCCCTCTGCACCGAGACACTCACAGGACCACTGCAAAAATTGAGATTCGTGATCCGTGCAACAGGAACAGAAGACAAGAAGTGTAAGTTCCTCTGAGGGAGACCAAAAGAGCTTTACAAGGAAGGCAACCTCTGAGTTGAGCCTGGAAGGATAAGTAGGCAGTGGAAGGGGTTCCAGGCACAGAGTAAAGCACAAGAAATGCCATACAAAGTGAGGGGTGATGTGCTTTGGAGAAACCATAAATCCAGTGTTGCTCACTACTGCTAAGAGCCCCAAGTATTCAGTGGAAGGGGAATTAAGGTTGGACAGAACAGATCGTCTTGTAGGCCATGCAGACACATTTAGGTTTGACCCTATGGGTGATGACAAGGCACCACTGAATACTTCTGAATAGGAGAGTGACAATGTGGAGGGCCAACAGGGTGGGGGGGTAGTATATATGTAAGATAAATATAAAGGGTGAGGTATATACACATGTGAAATCTATTCCAGGGGTACAGGATTTGATACATGTAGGTGGTAGGAAGAGGAAAAAGTGTCCAAGGTCACATTCTGGTTTCAGCTATAGAAAACAAGTGGAAGCGGTACAATTCACCAACAAATGGCCTCTAGAAAACTAGCAGGTGTGGTGAGAGCAACAAAAGAGCTCGACGTTGGGGATACCTGGGTGGCTCAGTCAGTTAAGCATCTGCCTTCGGCTCAGGACATGATCCCAGGGTCCTGGGATTGAGTCTTGCATCAGGCTCCTTGCTCAGCAGGAAGCCTGCTGCTCTCTCTGCCTGCCGCTCCCCCTACTTGTGCTTGCTCTCTCCCCCTCTCTCTATCTCTCTGACAAATAAATAAAATCTTTTTTATTGTTATGTTAATCACCATACATTACATCATTAGTTTTTGATGTAGTGTTCCATGATTCATTGTTTGTGCATAACACCCAGTGCTCCACGCAGAACGTGCCCTCTTTAATACCCATCACCAGGCTAACCCATCCCCCACCCCCCAAATAAATAAAATCTTTAAAAAAAAAAAAAAGAGCTCGACTTTGGACCATCTGAGTTTGCAGAGTGGGTCCCCAAAGCAGAGATGACCAAGAGAGGGTTAGAGATAGGAGTCTGGAGCTCAGACACACAGTCAGGCAGTGGAGACACAGAGCTGTTGGGGGTCTGCAGCATGGCCAATGAATGACATGGATGAGATCTGAGGTAGAAACCAGAGGCCTCCTCCAGATGAGCACTATCAGTACCGCCTGCAGCAACGTTCTAGGACCAGCTCATGCCATGTCCAATTCATCCCCTAACCTAAGTTCTATGAAATGTCTAAAATATGAAATAAAGAAAAGGCTGGAGAGAACAGACATTATTTGACTCACATGGAAACAAACTCTTCCTTATTCTAAGAGCCAGAAGTGACAAGATCATTAAAACAGAATACTACAGTGGGAATGGAAACTGAAAGAATAAAGCTTTATGAAAATCAGTTTTTCAGAGTTGCCCTGGATTGGTTGGTTGTTGGTGGAGGGGACCAGTCAGGCACCCAGTACCCCCAGCTACAGACCCATCATCCATGGGAATCACTACTTGAGACCATTCACTTTCTTTCTAGTTCTAAGCTCATCGAAGTCACCTTTGGAAAAAAGGAGTGTATTTTCCTTGGCCTACAGATTCCAAAACATCAGGGAATATTCCAGTTTCCCACCAGGCACTAGCTCCCAGGGTGGAGCAACATCCTGGCACTGTGGTTTACAGAGGAAACCAAGCTCTGAATCTAATTAGGAGAAACAACCTAAGGCCCGGGCCTCTCCTTGTGGTTGCCTGAGTTTCTGTGCCTGTAAGGTTTCTGGGCAATGTTCGGGCTAGCTTGTGAGCAACAAATACGGCGTCCAGACCTGTGGTAAGTCACAACATCTCAGCGTGTCGTTAGCACGAGGAGGACGACGAAGGCTCACTGAGTGCGTGGATGGCAGACAGCAGACTTTCTCTCTCCCTGACATCACAGATGCTGATCATCAGTCATGGTGATATATCCCAACGGGGTACCTCAGGACCCTTTTCCACACAGCACCCCACGCCTTCAGGTAGAATTGGCCCCGGTCAAATTCTGTCAGTAAAGAAAGTGAGGTTCAGAGGCTAAATGACCTACCCAAGGTCTCACTGCCGGCCAGTGTCAGAGCTGGGGTAGAACGTGGCTCTGCGGGACTGTCTTGACAGCAGGCCAACTCTTACATTTGAATTCCAAGTTGGAAGGTGACTATGTTCTCTATTTCCCCAGAGCTTCCAGATAATCAACAGGACAGGCAAGAGTGGAATATCCAGACAAGAGCTCCGCTGTCTCAGTGAGAGAGAACTGGCTATACTTTTTACAGCAAAGGTTAAAGCATTCTATTTCTCTGTGTTCATCTAATATATGGTCAAGACTTTTGTTTGTGTGACCCAGTTCTGATAACAAGTCACCCATATCTAACCCTTATGTGGGTGCCCTGTTTTCTGTTGCATTCCCACCTCCAATTCTCCATGCTAACAGACTCATAAGAAGCCTAAGGCCTAGTGAGGCAAAAGTACTTTCCCAATGCCACCCAGGGCTCAGCCCAGAAATGGAGTTTCTGACACCTTGTTTATTAGCCCATCTACCTGGTTAACCATTTGTCCCTGCTCTTCGACTGCTCTGGTTCTGTAAACTTGAAGAGGCCTCACTCTAACGAAATTAAAGAATTCTTCTGACTGCAGAGATAGCAGTCCTTGTGCTCTCAGAGCAGGTGGTATCAAATGGAGATAAGATCACAACTGTATCCTGTGGATAGGCAGTCACAAACTGTCGATCGGCAATGCTAAATGCAAGTTGAAACCTCAAGACAATAATTGAGGGCACCTGGGTGGCTCAGTCGTTAAGCATCTGCCTTCGGCTCAGGTCATGATCCCACGGTCCTGGGATCAAGCTCCCCATCGGGCATCCCCTGCTCAGTGGGAAGACTGCTTCTCCCTCTCCCTCTGCCCCTGCTGCTCCCCCTGCTTGTGCTTGCTCTCTCTGTCAAATAAATAAATAAAATCTTAAAAAAAAAAAAGACAATGATATGATTGGGGCACCTGGGTGGCTCAGTCAGTTGAGCATCTGCCTATGATCTCAGGGTCCTGGGATCGAGCCCTGCATCGGGCTCCCTGCTCAGGGGCGACTCTGCTTCTCCCTCTCCCTCTGTGATCTCTCTCACTTTTGCTCTCTCAAATAAATAAAATCTTTTAAAAAAACTAATTGATATGATTAAGTTATGACTTTAGGAATGTCTTCATAAGTCTGGCCTATGAAGAAAAATCCTTTGGCTTAAAACTTTCTGAAGTTAGATCCAAGTGGGTGAGATAAAAGTATGTTTGAGATAAATGAATCTATTCCAACTTTTCCAAAACTGCATTCATATATTAAGACTCAACCTATCCACAAATACTCTATGCACATGCCACGGGCAAGGGGCCGTGACCAACTTTTATATGTGTTTCCTGAGGCTGGAAGTATTGCCTGAAAAGCTTCTTAACCAAATGACACATTTGTCTTTTGTGAGATCCAACTTGTCTGTATGTTAAATTGTGAAGATGAATCCAGGAGTACAACAAGCCATACAAACCCCCAAACTGATGCCCTATTACTTTCCCAAAAGAAGATGCTACAGCAACTTTCATCTTCCTCCAAAAGACACAGTTGTTGGAGCAGATGCTGACCACAGGCACGCAAGGTGCCTTGCTCGGGGGTGACTAATCAATTTCCCAGAGGACTCTGTGGGGTAGTGAGCTCCAGAGGAAATAGATGGCAATGAATCACAGTGCTCAGGAGTGGAAAATATAATATGATTCACATTAACCAAAAGAAAAGGTTGAGGGAGAAAAAAAAAACAACTAAAAATTAAAACCACACACACACACACACACACACACATTCAAACATCAGCAAATACCACACTGAGCATGTCAGCGTAACTTCTGCTTTTTCAAAGTCCAAAGAAGGAAAAAGAGGGCAGATTCTCAAAACAAAGCCTAATAAATCTACATTTTTATCGAAGAATTTTATTGAAGAAATAAATTATTCGTAGTGGACTTGGTATTTGTTGTAAGAAAAAAGGAGCCAATATATTATTTTTCATTCAATCTCATATAGTCCTTTAGACACCTTCTTTAATTTTTGTTAAATACTATCAAACTTTAAGATGTTAGCTTTTGCTTAAAGTACACTTCATCTTTGTAGATAAAATTCCTGCCTCATTACTATAACATTCTCTGAAGCAGCATTATTTAACTTTTCAGTAATGAGTTGCCTAGGAATGCAAAATAAGGGAAAGGAAGTTGGGCTCCCCAAAAATCTAATCAATAAGCAAGTAAAAAACAAACAAACAACAACAACTAACAAAAAAACAAGCCTATATATATTGGGATCAATCACTTTGAAATAAGAGAAATTACTGGAAGCAATGAGTAGAGCCAGAGAGCTTAGGTTTAAAGTACAAGCCATGTGGCCACAAATTTTGAGTTTCTTTGCTGGTGCTTAATTAGATAAATATGAGCGTGAATTGGTTAGTTACAAGAAAACATGACCAAGGTTACAAAATATAAAATGAAGTTCATATTTGGATAAGATTTGGTTTATTCCAGCACCAGAGATGGCCAAATGGATTTTGAAATCGGCATGGACCAGAAATTGAATGACTTGACAGTGTGGGGCTGGAAGGTTTTGGGTGGGTGTCTGGATGGGGGGTTGTGTGACCACACTATTGTTGAGTAAGGGAGAGGAGGGGCTAGGTAGGGAGAGAGATAGGGGGCTATGTGATCAGGCCCACAGAAATCCCAAAACTGAGGAGGTGTACAGAAACCAGAGATAAGGGAACACTCCAGACCACCATGCCCTAGGTGTCCGGGGGGGTGGGGGGGTACCTTTTTTTATGACAGTCACCTGTGACCAACAAAAAATAACCAGACCCTAAAAAGAAGTAACCCATTAAAGATGTTATCACTCATCCTTAATCAATGGTGTTACCAGTAGAGAAGTCAAAAAGATTTAAGTTCCCTGGTTAGCTTTCTATAAATGACTAATGCTAAAAGCCCTCAGTGGCAACCCTTTTGGGACCCTTCTCACTCCTGAGGGCTTTTTCTGTATCCTTGCTTAATAAAACTCTATCACTTTATTCATTCTTCCTTTGTCAGCGAGATTCATTCCTCGACTGCATGAGACAAGAACCTCGCTCTCCCGCTTCATTATCTCGAGCGGTTGCTATGATCTAAGTGGTGATGTTACAAAATAAAATGTTACCCCTTTCAGAAGTGGCACCACTCAGTGAAAAGGCA
The DNA here is from genome assembly GCF_009762305.2 of Zalophus californianus. Classification (NCBI taxonomy): domain Eukaryota; kingdom Metazoa; phylum Chordata; class Mammalia; order Carnivora; family Otariidae; genus Zalophus; species Zalophus californianus. The sequence goes on from NC_045602.1 coordinate 95,153,023, forward strand.
GAGTTGGGCCTATGGAGCCCTGAGGTTTGGGAAGAGCGGAAAGGAAGGAAGGAGGAGCCAGCAATGTGATCACCCCCACATCCCATACCCACAGCATCTGTTCCAGGGAGCTGGGCCTCCAGCAAACAGCCTCGGTCAAGCCTTCAAATGCTTTATCGTTGTCTGAATTTTCCAACTTTGGGAGTTTTCTTGGGCCAAGGTAACTAAGTGACTGACATCTCCACTTTATGTTGTGTTGTCTGAACTCCTAGACACATGTTTACACTCCCATTTGTCAGTAAAAACAAAATAAAACAATGTCAGAAACAGTATTTTGAGCTCAGCTGTTTTGGTCCCCACATCTTTCATTAATGCTACCATTTTCTATTTTGACCTACGTGGCAAAATTTACCATTTACCAAGACTTTTTTTAGGGAGCATTCATCATTTCCAATTACCCATCGGGAAGGCATTTTATAAACACGTCTGGTTTTCTGTAATTTATTTATCTTGTATTTCCAAATACCAAAATTCCTAACATGCAGAAACCACACCCCCAGATAATAAAGGCTATGTGTTATTTTCCAATTGACTTTTTTCAACATTTTTTGGTCATAAAACGAGGATACAAGTGATCTGATTAACCATGCAAACATTCAAATCTATTGTTTTTCTGTAAATTTAGAATAACCTTTTTATTACAAAAGCAATCTGAGTTTGTTATAGGAAAATTCTAAAGTAAATTCTAAAATAAATAAATAAATTTAAATGATTAGCTCTATTAATCCTTTGTAGTACACCCTTCCAGAATTTTTATAAAACCATCTGTCTCCTACCTCCTTATTGTATTTTTCATTTTGTAATGTTGATTATAACCTGACATGTTGCGTATTGACTTGCTTGCTTATGTATTGTCTAATTCTCCCACTAGGGTGGGAGTCTCCTGGGGAAGCACTTTGTCAGGCTGATTCTGGCCTCACAAAGTGTCTGATGCACAGTAGGATTTCCTTTTTTTTTTTTTTTTAAGATTTTATTTATTTATTTGACAGAGAGAGACACAGCGAGAGAGGGAACACAAGCAGGGGGAGTAGGAGAGGGAGAAGCAGGCTTCCCGCGGAGCAGGGAACCCGATGCGGGGCTCGATCGCAGGACCCCGGGACCACGACCTGAGCCGAAGGCAGATGCTTAACGACTGAGCCACTCAGGCGCCCCCATAGTAGGATTTCCTAAAGATACAATGGATGAATGAAAGAATGAACAGTCGGTACACACTGACTATTTGAAAAATTAAAAGCCAGTAAGTACAAGCCAACCTGCTGAAAGTCAAGGAGACGGCAGGTGGACTGAAACATTTTTCTGTTCCATCGCATTGTTCTTTACTCCATGTACTATTAGGTAACTGGCCCATTAATTTCTGTTCAGACTCAATAAATTTACGGGCCTATATCTGGTTCACTTTATTATGGGAGAAATTGTAGAAGTAACGGGTTTGGTGGGAAGTGAAAGAGAGGCAACTCCACAGACGCACACGCTTGTGCGCAATTAAGGTTGGTGTGGAGGGGATGTGAGGGAAGCGCCGCTGGGGAACATGCAAGCGCCCGTGCCCATAAGCCGACCGGCTCTGCTCACTCCTCCGCTCCCAGGGTCCCACTCTACACCGGAAGGCAGACACATAGCAAGTGCCTCTTACCCAAACGCGGGGGGAAATGGCTGAGAAAGCTGGGTAACTTCTGTAGGGACGGAAGAAAGAAAGACAGTAATAAGTCTTTTCATGTTTTTCCTTTATCTAACATCCGGATATTTTTAAGTCACCAATTTCCCATTACAGAAAAAAAAGCTGTCAAGGAAGTATGTCTTGATTTAATAACGATCCATTGTGTCTTTACCAGACAATGACTCTTTCTGGCAGAAGACTGAAAATCTGATCTCTCCCTTCCTTTTAATTCTTTTACTGAGGATGAAACACCATGAAACAATTCCTGAGGGTACCATTCTGATGGGGCGTGGGGACACTGATGGGGGCTAGGATTTTTCTTTTTTAAACTTTCTATTTGGAAAAAATGTTGACCTTACAGAAAAAAATTACAATAGTCCAAGCCCTTTTTAATCAATAAGAAAAGAAACAAAAATGAGAAAAGATTTGAAGAGACATTTCCCCCAAGAAGATTTGTGAGTGGCATATAAGCACATGAAAAGATGCTGGACATCATTAGTCATTAAGAAATGCTAAACCAGAGATAAGATGCCCCTAGGCTTCTATCAGAATGATTAATGTCAGAAAAACTGATGTTACCAGTTGTTGGAGAGGATATGAAGAAACAGGACCTTTCATTCAGTGTTGGTGGGAATGTAATAAAATGGTATAGTCTCTTTGAAAACAGTGTGGCGTTCCTTAAAAAACTAAACATATACTTACCATATGCCCCAGAAATTTCGCTGGTTAAGTACCTACCCAAGAGAAATTAAAATATATGTCCACATAAAGACTACGTGTGGATGTTCCTAAGCAGCATTATTTGGAATAATAAAACCAAAAACAAACCAAATTTCTATCAACTGTAGGACAGATAAACAAAAAGTGACATATCCATACAATGAAATACTATTGTACAGCAAAAAGGGAACAAACTGTTGACATATGCTATGATGTGAATAATTTCAATAACACCATGCTGAGTGAAAGTCAGACACAAAAGTCTACCTATTGTATGATTCCATTTATATGAAATTTCTAGAAAACTATATATTTACCCACTCATACTTGTATCCTTAAAATGGGTGAATTTTAGGACATGTAAATTATAAACCAATAAAAGTGTCTGCATAAAAAAAATCCAGCATATTCTACACATTGTTCTGCACTGTGCTCTTGAATAGAGTTTCATATCATCTCTTTAGCTCTCCCTCTTTTGTTCATAATTGTATAATGTTTCATTGTATGGCTGTGCCAAGATATAAATAAATTAAATAGCCAAGCAAAGGAATACTCACCTTTCCCCATTCAGTCCAAAGTCCTTCAAGGTATTTAGCTTCTGCTGTGCTCCATTTCAAAAGCCACAAATTCTCTCCTTCCATTCCCGAAAATCTCTGGCATGCTCATAGCAGATGCTAATGGTGCCTCACCAGGTCCCTTCAAGCACTTACCATCCTCTTAACAAGTCTAGAGTTTCCACAGCAAGTACCGGTGGTACTCTTTCTGAAGACTCTGACAGCAGCATACTTGACTTACCCATGGGTGGACCAGAAGCCCAGAGAGTTACTGCCCCTTGAAATGGTCCTCACCAACGATGGATGGGAGTCAGTGGATAAAATACCCCAGCGACCTTGGTGAAGCAACTCTGAGTTGAGGTCGAATCATCTCCCAGAGTTCCCCCGAAGGACAGAGCCCCGCTTGCCCATGGTGGTAATCTGTCCATTAACACAACTGCTTTCCTTTCCCTGTCTCATTTACCCACTGCCCCCACCATCCTTCCCACCAAGAAGTGACACTTGGTTATTGGCTCACACTTCTGATACTTTCTGCTCCACCCTTGTGCATTTATAAAGACAGAAGTGAACCACTAAGCTCACAGGCATTTTGATTTAGTATTAATGGGGCATATGATTTCATTAATGTGTTAATTAGAATGCTCTAACAGGACAAAGTAAGGTGCCATGGTTAAGACGTTAGCATCAAGGTCTGTGTTCACTTGCTTGCTTGCTCGGCCAGTATGTGGACACAGTATAAATAACTTACGAGTGTTTGCAAAGACTTTTAATCGTTCAAGGCTTAGATTTTTTCCGCAGACCTTCTTTACAGGGCCAACAACACACAGTCAAGCCACCCTGAGCATATGCTTTACGACTTATAACTCACAAAAAGCATAAAATGGCAAGTCTTTTCCATGCTAACTTGGAAAAAAAGTTCTGTAGATTTATGGCTGCAAATTCCATCCAAATAAAAGCTCTGCCTCTTCTTCTTCCAGCCAAATTGTCGACATGCCAGTAAGAGAGCCAAGGTACTGAGAAAAGCAGAGAAATGAGATTTTTACAGGAGTCCAGCCTTCTCCCAAAATGTAGGAAAATACACACATCAATATAACTGACAATTCATTCCACTTGCTGCTCTTATTTCACTCTGAGCTTGAGCAACTGGTAGGGGCAGATGCCAAGTTGCACCATTTGAGGCAGCTGCCCAGGTGGTGACCAGTTGTAACTGGGACAGAAGAGCTCAACAACTCCAGACACCTTGTGAGTCCATGATGAGCAGTCACGGTATGAGATAAGGCAACAGTCCCCAGCTGAGGTCTGAGACAGCAAAGAGGTTTCTAGAACCCGAGGGTGTGCAGCTTTTAATAACCATCTCCCATTAATAACAAATTAGAATATCGTTAAAGATTTGGGATTTTGCCCAAAGTGATAACGAAGACTGGCAGTGGTAAAACTTTTAAATTTCATGTTGTATTTGCACAGTTTAGCAGCCGGCAGAGTGCCTTATTGATTCTAAGCCAAGGCCCACAGTAGAAACTTCCCCAGTGAAGGCAGAATGTACCTTCCTGCCTCTTAACTTGGGTTTGGCCATGTCACTTCCTTTACTCAATAAGATAATAGAGAAGTCTACGTTAAGAGGCCTCTTGGGTTTCCACTCGCACCCCTGTGCCTCTGTCATGGTCATGAGAAGAGCCTTCTTTGGGTAGCAACTGCCCAGAAGCCTGACTTAGAATGCACTCAGATGGAGCTGGCCCGAGCCCATATCTCAGCCAAGAGAAGCCAACCCTAGCTGGATGTATGCCGGAAGCAGAGCCATCCAGCTGAGCTCAACCCAGATCAGCCAAACCCCAGCCAACCTTTAGTTGCATGAGCTAAATAAATGCTCATTGTTAATTTTCCACTGAGTTTGGGGGTAGATGCTGTGCAGCGACAGCCAAGGCAGAGAACAAAGGGAAAGTACAGGAAGTCGAGGGGAATAATGCACAAGAGCTTTTCCCTGCTTCTTTCCCTGGACAAATGGGTGGCAACAGACAGGATTACAATGAGGAAGTCTGCAACTGCTTTAAAAAGATTCCCATGATTTCTCCAAGAATACCCCAGCTTCCGTGTCCCTTGGTGGGATAATTCCAAGATGTATCCTACACCATCTGTCACAGATCTCCAGTGGGATTGAGCCCCAGCTACCTACTGTCACCTGCTCATGGTCACATCCCGATGGCCTCCCCACTTCCCAACCCCATCCCCTCCTTCATTGTGTGTCCATGTGTCACTGCACACAAATTCTTTTTTTTTTTAAGATTTTATTTATTTATTTGACAGAGAGAGACAGCAAGAGAGGGAACACAAGCAGGGGGAGTGGGAAAGAGAGAAGCAGGCTTCCCACCGAGCAGGGAGCCTGATGCGGGGCTCGATCCCAGGACCCTGAGATCATGACCTGAGCCGAAGGCAGTCGCTTAACCAAATGAGCCACCCAGGCGCCCCTGCACACAAATTCTTGACCCAAGTCAAGATACGGCCCATTTTTACAAATAAAAGCTAACACTCATCGAGCCCTCGAATGTGCCAGACACCATGACACACAGATGACTTCAGTGCTCTCCATTTTCTCATCTGTAAAATGGGGACAAAGACAGGGCCTCACTACCTCTCAGGGCCATGTGAGGAAAGAATGGGTGACGTACCTAGAACAGGACCTGACTCATCGCAAGCCTTAAAGCAATGCTACTATTTCCAACAAGACTCACTTATCCTATTACTATCAGGCTTCGAAGCTGCATCTGCATGTTGGAAAGAACCAGCAGAACTGAGGAAAACACAGAGGGAAAAAGAAGCATGACAGGAAAAGAGAGAAATTCTTCATGAAATCACTTTAAAATTCTCAACCAGTGGATGGCAGCACTAGCCTTTAACTAAACAGTGAGCAAGGAGAGCAACAGGAAAAACAAGCATTCGCTGCTATATTTAATTAGTGAGATTGTGTTGCATGGAAAAAGGAGAAGCCTGAGAACGGGAGAACATCAGAGAGGCGTGCAGCGAAAGACACCAGTCTGGCTGTGCTCCTCTGTGTGCATGGTTAATTAAGGCATGGGAGGTATTTTCAGCAGAGCTGTGTCAGATGGGCCCAGTAGTGGCCTGAGGATTTTGGTCTGGTGAGCAGAGGCATAGGCTTGCTCTAGACCCTGCCAGAGCACCCTCTGGGTACTGTGAAATAGGGTACTCAAACCCAGCCTCTGGGGCCTCAGGACTCAGCCAGGAGGAGGAGATGGATCACCCAGTTGGGACTGAAAATGACCCATCCCTGCTTACCCAGGGGAAGCTGGAGGTCTTCCCAAAGGTAGCTGCTTATTTGCTGCTTGCCAGATTCTCCTCTGGTGATGACATCCCACCAGCGCTACACTTCCATACCATGCTCCTCAGTCCAGGATCCAAATGGAGGCCAGGGAAAGGGGAGGGAGTAAACCCCAAGTGCTCTGATCACACCTGTACGAGGGCCGCCATTTTTATAAAAACCCGCAGGCCGCATCGGCATGGCGGGGTTCAGCCAAGTACACCACGGAAGCCATCACACAACTGGACTTTGAACCCCATCTTTGCCAATGCCCAACTGTGATCGTGAGGGCAAGTTACTTGACCTCTTAGCACTCAGTTTCCCCATCTGTAAAGTGAGGATAATAATGATCCCACCCTTACAGGGCTGTTGTGATGATGAAATGTGACCGTGAACGTGGTGGTAGTTTCACGAGGCCAAGTGTTCGTAGCTGAAGCCTTCCTGAGATCCCATGGGAACAAAGCCATTCGGGAGACAGACCATTTAACCCTTTCCCTCCCTCTCTGCTGGCTCCCCCAAGTGAGACTTGAGAGAGCCACACTTTCATCACCTGCTACTCCCCCCCACCACCACTGACAATGGGAGGAAAGAGAACAGCAAAAGCAGAGTCTTTCCTACCAACTACGCCCCCTGTGCTCTGCCGCACCCCTCCCTCTCAATCCCCCTTCCACAGAGTTAGGCGGGAGGGGAAGGGGGAAAATGGCTGGTGGCTCTTCTATTCTGTATCCATCTGAGCTTCTTCCTGCTGTCCTCTCTTCTCAGCCCAGGGCCATTTTTCTCGTAAGTTATCAGCCACGCACGTGGTTTCCTTTCATTCTGTATCGTAATGTTGTTAATTCCCTTGGTACAATATTGGCATTTCATGTGGTGTTGTGGGTTGCAAAGACGACCACAGTTCTCCCCTCTTCCTACATGCCTGCCTTTTGCAAGGCAGCTTTGCAGTTCCTCCCATCAAGGGCTGGGGTCGATTTCTTTTCTCTTGAGTCTGGACTGGCCAATAGAATCTGGCAGATGTGACCCTGTGTCATTTCAAGCCCTAGCCTCAAGAAGCCAGGTGTGTTCACTCTCTTGGAGCCCCAACCTGTGGGGGGATGAGAGACGCGCAGAACAGAGGTGAGCCCTCCCAGGCGAGGCTGCCATCGCCAACCTGGTAGCTAACTGAAGATACATGTGTCAGCCCTGCTGGGCCAGCCAGATCAGCGGAGTCCAGCCCAAACCATTTAACCTGCAGAATCCTAAACTAAATAAATGGCTATTATTTTAAGCTACTAATGTTCTGGGGGTGGTTTTTTTTAAGGCAACAAAAGCTAACTGATGGATTGGGCCATAAAAAATAATGATTAAAGACTTAAACTTGCCTCACATTTTGCATGCATTTATTCATCCCTCATAATAACAACAACAAAGAAAAACAATCCTCATATTCTCGTCCTGCTGTTGCCTCCTTTATAACTGGAGCCCTACACCTGCAAAGCGTAGGGTAAAAGAGCAGACATTCTGGACAAGGTAGAGATAGGAGTTATCCACAGTTCTCGAGCAGCCACAATGACACGCTCATAGCTAAATACAAGATGAAAGACACAAGTGCCCCCATTCCTATGAGTAAAGGCTGCCCGGAACGAATGCAGAAGCTACATGTCCTATTTCAACATTCGCACCAAAATCAAATCTCCCATGTCGCACATCTGAAAATGTTTTTCACTTGGATAACAATGCAGTGAAATAGAGTGTGTCAGAGCGCTTCCAGTTCCTGTCATTGTTAATTGACTGCTGCATTTCACTGAAGTCGTTTTTTTTACAGAAGTCAAACGTGAAGATGTTTTATCTCACAGGAAAGACAAAGGAAGTGAAAAAGAAACCTCTGACCTCAAAAGACAAATCGTCAGCCGCAAGATAAGATGTCGGTATTTATATCTGGAATTTTGCATTTCCTCGCCCTACTGTCATCATTGTCAAGAAAATTCTCAGTTGATGCTCTGTGGTTATTTATTTCTCATGCCTTTATTCATTGTCCACTGGGAGTCAGAATCTGTGCTAGAAGACATGAGGTGAGGAGACCAGAGACAGGAGGACCATCCCTGGCCTCAGAGAGGCTGAAGTCAAACAAGAAATAGCTATGTTGGTGACAGAAGTATCTGGTCACATGAATGACTATTACTTCACATGATACGGAAAAGTATCTCGCGGGACATGAGCAGATCCCATCGAGTCTAAGCTCATGGAGGGAAGGTAGCTGGCTTCCTGAGGGAACTGTATGTCTGAGCCAGGACTGGCAGCATTTATCTGAGGTTCAAATTAAGGAAACAGCAGACTGTGTAAAGCTAGTTCTTCTGTTTTACTGTCTTGTCCTCTTTTGCCAAATGGATTGGCTTTCTCTGAGAGCAGCAGTGTCTAAGTGGCAGCAAAGGTCCCAGCTCTTGATCCAGAAGGAGCGGACAGCTGGGCAGTGGTGGATCTCATAAGCTTGGGTAGACTAGACCTGGACTCAAATCCCACCTCATCATGTGGCCTGGGTGAGTCACATCATCTCAATGGGGCCCTATTTCCTTACTTGTAAATGAGTGTATTGTCCTCTACCTTAAATGGTGTTGCAGTGAGTACACACTCGAAACGATGACAACGTTAGTGTTGCTCACAAATCTGCTGTGGGGGCAGGGCTGAGCAGGAACAGTGCATCAGGGACAGCTTGTCTCTTCTCTGCTCGGCATCAGTGGGGGCAGCTCCAACACTGGGAGCTGGAGCCACCCAAAGTCTCGCTCACATGTCAGTGTGGCCTTAGGTGGGGCTGGTGGCTGCAATCCCTACACATGGCCTTTCTATGGGGACTGGGCCAATGGTGGCTGGTCTCAAAGACAAGTGTGCCTAAAGAAAAAGATAGCCAGGTACAAGCCATGTCGTCTCTGATGGTCTGGTATTGAAGCCACTCTGTGTCCCTCCCCACCTTCTGTCTGTCACTGAATTCTATCCAGACTCCAGGAGAGGGAAAGTAGCCTTCCCTGCCTGAACGAGCGTGGCAAGGTTCTAAGCAATAGTGTTGCGGCCATTTTTGGAAGGTCAGATCCGCCAGTGATGTCTACTGACATCCCTTTGATGCTAATTCCCTGTTATTTGGAGACCTATGATGCTATGAAAAAAGAGAAAGAGAAAAGCGGGGATGGGAAGAAATGTACAAGAGAGGGAGAGAGCAGACAGAGTAAGGCTTTTATATTGGGATGGGGTCCCACCATCACAACCCCTCTTGGCGAGCAACCAGCTTCTTTGTGCTCCCTGGTGCTCCCATTTCTACAATGGGCACAACAGCCGTGACTGTTTCACAGCAGTGTTGTGGGAATTAAATGAATCAATCCATTAAACTGCTTAGAGCCTCACCGGGCACATAGTCCGCGCTCCATCAACAGGAGCTATAGTTTATGTTCTCCTCAACCACCTTGGTGTTGGTGTGGCCCTGCGACCATACATCCTACACTGAATCCTTCAGACACCTGGAAACAGGTACACAGCTGCCCCCTGTCAGAGAATTCACACTCACGCCAGCATAACTGAGCTAGAGCACACAATCTCTCTGACGCACGGTTGAACCTAGAAATCGAGAAATGTCCCCGGGTTGCCACACACTGGGTTTTATAAGGTCAATGTTACATACCCTTCAAGCCGGCATGTCCCTGTCTCCCTCTTCAGTTCAGCCCCAGCCTCCCCAGCATCCTGAAGGGCTTGCACATTTTATCTTTTCAGAGTAGAAGTTCAGAAGTCCAGATCTCTTGTCTCCATCTACAACACACAGAATTAGCTGTTTAGGGTTTTGGAAACATTTTTAAAATACCGTGCACAACCACAAGAGGACTTGCCTCACTGAGCTCTGGAAGGATGCAGTGATAGCTAGGAGTGAAGCCAATGGCCTCCCCTTCCTTGTCTGGCCCTCATTCCTACCTCTGGGCCAGGTAACTAAAAGCAGGGTTTCTTTACCAGAACATTCTCTAAATCCCTATGCCAATGCTCAGATTTCTAAAACTCCCAAATACTCTTTCACTAAAAAAAAAAAAAAAAAATGGAGCTAATTAGCAACCAAGCTCTCTTCTCTATCAATGAGGTGTCAAATTGTTTTCCATTATGCCCTTGCATCATCTCAGCTTCTACAAATTTAAAGAGTTGTGCAATCTTCCAGTCTAGGACTTTGGAGATGGGACCAACCTGAATATGAAATTCTGAATTATCCCCCTTTTTCATTTGTTTTGTATCAAAGCCCTAACCTTTCCAAAATTACCTAAGCACACAAACGCAATCAAATTGCTTGCAAACAAACAGAAACAAAACACAAATATTAGATCAAAGCTCAAGTTCTTTTGACCATCACCACTAACACCTGGAGCCTACATCCTTGGCAGAGGAGGACACTTATAATTTGGGATTATCTTTCCAGATCACTTCTGTGCATTCGAAGATTTAATATCTCTCTCCCACATACACACATGTGTTTCTTTTCCAAATAAATGTTCATTGTGTGTCATCCTCCACCTTGCTTATTCCATGCTCAAGATGTCCTATCAACTCCCTACAGCAGTGTAAGAAGATTCTCTCATTTTATTTTTGTTACTCTTTGGTAATATTTCATAGTTTCAGCTCTTCCATCAGGCTGTGTAACTGGACTGACTCTCTCTCCAGCATGTCATGTCACATGCGTCCCTTCATTCTCTGGAATCAAGTTTGGCCTCTGGCCTGGAACAGCCTCCCTGGCCCTCTCCTCACTCTCGAGAAGATTCAGTTCTCAGGCCTGTGGGCAACACATTTGATGTTGAATCCCAGCTGCATCTCTCAGGCAAATCACTTAACTTGGGTTCCTTCTGTGTAAAATGGGGTGACTGTAATAGCACCTACCTCAAAGGGGTGTTCTAGGGATCAAGTAAAGTAATCCATGGAAAACACTGGCCCATTGCAGGTTGTTTAGTGAATAGCTCAATAAATGTTCACTGCCACGGTCACCAATATCAGTGGTCACCTTCATTATCATCCTCACCTTTTTTTTTTTAAAGATTTATTTATTTATTTTGAGAGAGTGAGAATGAGAGAGAGAGTACATGAGAGCGGGGAGGGTTAGTGGGAGAAGCAGGCCCCCCGCTGAGCAGGGAGCCCGATGCAGGACTCGATCCCCGGACTCCAGGATCATGACCTGAGCCGAAGGCAGTTGCTTAACCAACTGAGCCACCCAGGCACCTTTTTTAGGTAACAATTTAAATCCCTCACCTTTTTTAGGTAACAACTTAAATCCCACTTTCCTTATTTTTTGTTAAAGATTTATTCATTTATTTTAGAGAGAGAGCACACGTGTGAGTGCTCAAGTAGGGGGAGGGGCAGAGGGAGGGGAGAATCCCCAGACAGACTCCCTGCCAGGTGCAAAGCCTGACCTCACCTTTTTTAGGTAACAATTTAAATCCCACTTTCCTTATTTTTTGTTAAAGATTTATTCATTTATTTTAGAGAGAGAGCGCACGTGTGAGTGTTCAAGTAGGGGGAGGGACAGAGGGAGCGGAGAATCCCCAGGCAGACTCCCTGCCAGGTGCAAAGCCTGACCGGGGGTTCAATCCCAGGACCCTGAGATCATGACCTGAGCTGAAACCAAGAGTCAGAGGCTCAACCAACTGAGCCACCCAGGCACCCCCCCCCCACTTTCCTTTTTAATACAGGTTTTCCTCTGACTCTTATTTCACACATAGATAAGATTACTGATAAATAGTCGAAGTAAGCTTTAAGGCCGATTCACATCATTTCCCAATGTCTTCTAATCTTTGCTAACAGATATACAAGAAGTTGGGAGTTAATTTACTGGCCCACTATATTCAGGATGAGCCACACAGTCATGCTGAGCAAAGGAAGCCATGTAAGAACAAGAATATAAACCAATAGAATTAGAAGTAACAAGATTAATTTAATGTATTAGATGACGATGTTTTGCTAAAACTCAGTCACTCCTTGTAACATGAATATAGCAGTTTCATCTTCTGTGAGGGAAGGACTACCATAAGAGAATAAACCAAGAATTTCCCTTAAAATTTTAAAACAAAGACTGTAACAAGAGACAAAGAAGGAAAATGTATAATCATAAAAGGAACAATCCAACAAGAACAAAAAGTAATTATAAATATTTATACACCCAACATGGGTGCACTCAAATATATAAAACAGTTAATAACAAACATAAATGAAGTAATTAATAGTAATGCAATAATAGTAGGGAACATTATTACTGCACTCACGTCAATGGATAGATCATCCAAAGAGAAAATCAACAAACTGTGGCTTTGAATGACATATGGGACCAGATGGATTTAACAAATGTATTCAGAACATTCAATCCTAGAACAGCAGAATACACATTCTTTGCAAGTGCACAAGGAACGTTCTCCAGAATAGATCACATATTAGGCCACAGAATAAGTCTCAACAAATTCAAAAAGATTAGTCATACCATGCATCTTTTCTGACCACAAAAATATGAAACTAGAAATCAACCACAAGAAAAAATCTGGAAAGAGCATAAATACATGGAGGTTAAATAATATGCTACTAAACAATGAATGGGGCAACCAAAAAAATCAAAGATGAAATTAAAAAATACATGGAGACAAATGAAAATGAAAACAAAATAGTCCAAAATCTTTGGGATGCAGCAAAAGCTTTCTAAATGGGACATTCATAATATAGGCTTACCTTAAGAAGCAAGAAAAATCTCAAATAAACAAGTGAACCTTACACCTAAAACAGTCTGAAAAAGAACAAACAAAACCAAAACCAGCAGAAGGAAGGACATAATAAAGATTAGAGCAGAGATACATGAAACAGGGAAACTATAAAAACAATGAAACAGATCAATGAAACCAGAAGCTGGTTCTTTGAAAAGATCAACAAAATTGATGAACTTTTAGCTACATTCATAAAAAGAGAGAGAGAGGGAGGGGGCGGGATGAGTAAGAAGAGAGAGAGGAGGGAGGGAGGGGGAGAGAGAGAGGGAAAGGAAGCACTTAAATAAATAAAATTAGAAATGAAAAAGGAGAAAGAACAACCAACACCACAGAAATGCAAAGGATTATAAGAGAATTTGATGAAAAATTATATGCCAACAAATTGGAAACCTGGAAGAAATGGATAAATTCCTAGAAACACATAGCCTCCCAAAAGTGAATCAGGAAGAAATAGAAAATGTGAACAGAATGATTACTAGCAACGACATTGAATCAGTCATCAAGAAACTCCCAACAAAGGACAGTCCAGGACCAGATAGATGGCTTCACAGGGGAATGTTACCAAACACATAACGAGGAATTAATACTGATTCTTCTCAAACAATTCCAAAAAATAGAAAAGGAAGGAAAATGTCCAAATTCATTCTATGAGGCCAGCATTACCCTGAAACCAAAACCAGATAGAGACTCCACTGAAAAAAGAGAACTACAGGCCAATACCCCCGATGAACATGGATGCAAAATTCTCATAAAATACTAACAAACGAAATCCAACACTAAATTAAGAAATCATTCACCACAATCAAGTGGGATTTATCCCCAGTTGCAAAGATGGTTCAGTATTCAGAAATCAATCAGTGTGATACATTATATCAATAAGAGAAAGGATAAAAGCCCCGTGACGATTTCAAAAGATGCAGAAAAAGCTTTGACAGAGGACAACATCCATTCATGATAAAAACCCTCCACAAAGTAGATTAGTAATAAACAGAACTGTTGAATCACTATACTGTATACCTGAAACTAATATAATACTGTATGTTAACTATATTGGAATGAAAATTTTAAAAATAAAATTATAAAAAAATAAAAGAAAAAAGAAAAAGAATTACCCTTAAGTGCAGTTTGGTGTGTGGAGTGGCTCGCAGTAGTGAGAGGCACCCATAAACAGACCACCTAGGGCAACAGCAAGCTCTGAGGTCCCATATCACACTGACTCCGGGCCATTCACTCACAGAGTGGAATGGCAGGTGGGATGCTCACACAATTCTAATTATCCTAGTCTCTTTTCCACTCTACATTCTCCCTCCACATTTCTCTATCTGAACTACTGTGAAGCTTTTATTTTTTTACCCCACAAGACTACATGTGTCCTTCACTTGGGGCAGCCATTATCTATCTCCTAAGCCCACTCTGCTCCTTCCCTAGACTCTGCCACAATTCCAATTTGTAGGACAACTTGGTCCCAAGGCAAATTAAATAAATGAGAATCCAGAGGGAGGCACTGAAATTACCTAGCAGAGCTTGTCTCGAAGGCTCAGCTCTTCAAGGGTTCTTCTTCCTACCTACATATCTAAGAAGTTTTAAGCATGCCCCATGCTTAGGTCACACCCCAAAGCAAAAACAGCAGAATCTCCAGGGGCCTGGACCCATGCAGCCCTATTTTTCAAAGCCCACTGGGTGATTCCAGTGTGCAGCGAAGGTGAAGAACCAGTGATCTAGCAATTAGTGACTTTCAAACTTTTGACTTCTGTCCACAGTAATAAATACATTTCACATCATGACGCACACCATACACATACATTCAAAACAGAAACAAATATATTTTTTTAATATATTATTTATTTGAGAGAGAGAGAGAGACAGCACAAGCGGGAGGGGCACAAGAGAGAAGGAGAGAGAGAATCTCAAGCAGACTCCACGCTAAGCATGGTGCCCAATGCGAGCCGAAACCAAGAGTAGGTCGAAGTGGGCACCACCCAGGTGCCCCAGAAACAAACATTTTATAAAACAGTACTTAGCTCTTACATCCAGATGTTTTCTGTTCCATTCACTTTTATTTAAAACAAGGCTGGGGGTGCCTGGGTGGTACATCTGGTTATGCATCTGACTCTTGGTTTCAGCTCAGGTCATGATCTCATGGGGCATGGGATCAAACCCCCACAAGGGACTCCCCACTCAGCGGAGAGTCTGCTTGAGATTTTCTCCCTCTGCCCCTCCTCCACTCTCTCTCTCTCTCTCTCTCAAATAAATAAATAAATCTTTTAAAAAAATAAAACAAGGCTGGATGTGCCCAACTTCCTATTTCACAATCTCTTAGGGGGTCATGACCCACAGTTTGAAAAACACTGCCTTAGATGACCCAGAATAGTTAATTACTAAACACTATCCTCAAAATAAACACATATTTCAAAAATTCCCAAAGACCATGTGTGAAGCCCTGAAAATAAGTCCATATTTACAGATGCCCATTTTGAAAATCTGTATAATCCACATCTTTCATTTGACAAAACAGGAAAAGTCAAACTCATATGTACGTTCCCTCTCGTATGCACATATGCCTGTGTATTCATTTTTTGAAAAATCTTTAAACAACTGCATCATGGACCCCCAAGCTTACCACTCTTCGAACTCAATGATGTTGTTTCAATGTGTGTAGCTCAGGGGTGCCGGTCTTAATTTTTTCTTTGCTCATACACCATCGTGCATCACACAGTATGGAGCTTGAAGTAGGTATTTGCATTAATACTGTTGACTGAGTTCTAGCATCCTGGCATACATTTCCAATTTTGATTTAACAAAATAATGCACTAAGTAGGCTAATAAGCACATCTGGCTATCG
Source organism: Zalophus californianus (assembly GCF_009762305.2). NCBI lineage: Eukaryota > Metazoa > Chordata > Mammalia > Carnivora > Otariidae > Zalophus > Zalophus californianus. Next base: position 95,168,876 of record NC_045602.1, read on the forward strand.
GGAGAAGGGGATTTGCTGTCACTGCAGTATCTTGTCACTGCATGCTTGTAACATCAGACCATAGTTTCAGGTATCTGGTGCTCTCAATACACAGGCAAAATGAAGAGAATTAAATGTTGTCACCAATATTCAATTTGCACGAATGTTGCTGCAGTAGCATCCCTGAGTGCTTAATACAAAGTGTTCTGAGCCCCTGAGGGAAAAAACCTGCCAGGCAAAATGCTATTAGCTAATTTCCAAAGGGGTTTTGACTTAGAAAAATACAAGAACTCAGCAAACCCAAACAAATCTTAAGTATAGATATTAAACTGAGCTAACAGTGGATATATGTTATATATATTCAAAAATTCCCAAAGACCATGTGTGAAGCCATATATGACATATGTTATAAAATCTTCTATACAGAAATGTAAAACACCAGCCACATAAAGATTATCTTTATATAAGAAAAATATAACTGATCATTAAAAAGAGCAGCTGATTGATGGAGGCTTCCCATCAGTCGCAGTGAAGGAGCTGGAAGGGTTGCTGTGTTGGTCTCACCAAGTGCGCGCAGAGGTATTTCCTCAGCAAAGGGCATCTGTTCTCACTTGGTCATTGAACTTTAACATGGTCGTGTTCCTAAGAGAAATGCAAATTCATTTCAAACTTACACTGGTTGCCTAGCAAATCAGACTTTCTCTAGGGAATACTAAAGTGTTTCTCACCTTCACAACTTTAAATTATCTTGTTTTAATTTGATTTCTCTATGGAAAAAAGCTAAATTAATGGGGAAGTGTCTGGATCACAACTATTCATTGATCAACAAATACTGATTAAGCATCTATTAGGTGTGACTGCACACACCTCATACTCATCAGAAGCTCTAAAGCCCTTATGAAGTATTTAAAAACTGAAACCCTCAAGGTAAAACAGATTGAAGAAAACAGGCTGCCGAACAATGTTACCAAAGTTAGTATGTGTTAAAAGAAAACATTGTTCTAAATCCTAATGAACTGGGAAATGTGGAGTTATACAAAGTAAAACAGGGTTTTTTTTTTTTTTTGTTTTTGTTTTTGTTGTTGTTGTTGTTGTTGCAAGATTTCTAGAGCCTCTATGTGACTATAATCTAGAAGGGTTAATTTATGTTCTAGTGTCTCCCAAAATTCTTTAACCAAAGAGTTTTTATTGCTGACCATCTCAGGATTGGACCAGCTGTGAAAGACGGTGACCCAGAGCATGTTTTCCCTCTCTTTTCCATTTCTTAAATTAACTATATCAGAGAAAGGCACTGCAATCTCTCTCTTTAGGGAGGACAACAGACAGAAAGAGTGCAAAGAAAATGGCGCTACTACTATCAGAGTGAGACTCTGTATGGCTGGGCTGTCAGACACAGTGACTAGCCCGCATGGTTGTTGATCGCCCATAACGTGGCTCGTCTGAATTCAGATGTGTTGTAAGTAGAAAACACACACTAGGTTTTGAAGACTTAGTAAAAAAATTGTACAATATTTCATTAAAAAATTTTTACATTGCTCACATGTTGAAACTGATACACTGGATTAAAGAAAATATATTATTAAAATTAATTTGGGGCACATGGGTGGCTCTGTCGGTTAAGTGTCTGCTTTTGGCTCAGGTCGTGATCCCAGGGTCTCGGGATCAAGCCCCGCATCGGGCTCCCTGCTTAGCAGGGAGTCTGCTTCTCCCTCTCCGGCTCCCCCTGCTTATGCGCTCTCTCTCATTCTCTGTTAAATAAATAAATAAATAAATAAATAAAATATTTAATTTTACCTATTTTAAAAAAACATTAACCACTAGAAAATTTAAAATGACATATGTGGTTCACATTATATTTCTTTTTAAAAAGATTTTATTTATTTATTTGAGATAGAGAGGGAGAGACAGAGCATGAGTGGAGAGAAGGGGCAGAGGGAAAAGGAGAAGCCGACTCCCCATTGAGCAGGGAGCACGACGTGGGGATCGATCCCAGGGCCCTGAGATCGTGACCTGAGCTGAAGGCAGATGCTTAACCGATTGAGCCACCCAGGCGCCCCATCACATTGTATTTCTATTGGGCAGCATTTCCTTATGGATAGCCCTCAAAATCTTACTGGTCACTAACACCACACCACATGGATATCCCCTATCCCTTGTCTGGTGCACGTCTCTCACACACACACACACACACACACACACACACACATACACACACACACACACACACACACACGGTGGCTGCTCAGCGTAAAACACCTTACCCTCTACAGCCATCTCTTGCTACAATCCTGCCCATCCTTTAAGATCCATCTCAAACTATAGCAGGCAATTACAGGCAAGGTACTGTGTTAAGTACATTTCATGTGACTCCCTTAAGCCACATCACAGCAGCTTTATGAAGTGGGCAGCATTCGATTCTCATTTTATACCTGGAAGAGGTGCTCATGGGCTGCACCAGCAGCAGGTCAGTGGAAAGCCCAGATTCATCTTTGCTTCATCAATCACCACTGCCCCATCTGCTGGTCCTTGCCATCACGCCCCACGTCTGCTCTGAGTTCCTGAACACATGTATCCCTCACTCCCTGGAACCCTCACTGCACTTAGTTATTGCATCTTAATTTATATACCTTTTTCACTGCAAGGATCACTGCATTGTATTATCACTATTATGATTCTGTGTGATCCATATGATTCTCTCTGAAGATCAAGATGAATCTGCTCATTTAAATCTTCATGCAAAATAACACTTTGAGACCTCAGTCAGTATTTGATTAATGTATAGCATATTATATATTTAAACATATTATATACTCCTCCCATGCCTTTTACAAATGTAAATCTTGTTGTTGAAATAAGAATTGGGTAGATTGATGCAGATGGCCATTATTGACCAGGTGGAATCTAAAAGCACAGTAAAAGAGAGCACCTGGAAGTCCAGTTTCCCCTCTGGTGGAGGAAACCTCTGAAGATCTTCCCAGGGCAGTTCCTCTACCTACAAAGAGTAGTTTCTCTCTCTTTCAGCTCATACTGTAAAGTTGACCCTGTCCTCTGCTCTGGCCTTGTCCCTAAAGGGATCCTGACCCCGACCTTCCCAACCATAGAATAGTCCCTGAGAAAAATGGATAGGGGAGGGAGGGAAGGGATTACGACAGTAATCATGGATAATTCCAAAACATCACATTGCTGGTAAGTTTAGAAGACTTCTTCCCTTACCCATCTGTTGTCTGCAAGGAGCACAAGAAAAGCAGACTAAAGACCCCAATTGTCCTGATCAGTCATTCCCAATGCTGACGTTTGCATGAGAACAGTAACATTTCCCAATAAAACATCTCCTGGGGTGACAGTTCTAGGAATATCAACATTCGGAGAAATATTTTTTGGTACTAGAAATTATAGTTCCTATGAAAAACCAGGATTCAATCTGATATATTTTTATTCCCTTCCCAAAGACTTTTGGGTAATGGAGAAAATTTAGATTAATTCAGATCACTTCAAAATGGACATCCTGGCTAATTTTCCTTAACCAATGATCTCGATTTTTTCCCCCAGAAGCCAGGTTGCCATGACTATATGAAGTTTTCCTCACTTCTGTGTATTTACATCCAAGTGCAAGGCATACTTCCTCTCCAGGTCGATTATTTTTTTCCCCTGGAATGTCTTCTTTCAAAGGACAAGCTAAGAATTTTGCTGAACTTCAATAATCTAAACCTTAGCACTGGACCTCCAAATTAGATTCTTGACTTTTATTCAAATACACTTGATTACATTAAGATCCACAAGATTATTTTGAATATTCTCATAAATACGTTCACTATTTTGGAAACCTCTTGGCTTCAGAAATGACTAGTATTTCTATCAGAAATGACTAGTATTTCTAGGAAAGCATATTTATCCATGGTAATTTTCAACTATTTCTATCTCTTTTCTGCCAATTAATGAGAGGGGCAAGTAATTCATATATTTATTCAATTTAATACACATTCGCTGGATTTTGTTCCAGGTCTAAGATGGACACTGTAGGGACACAAACGGGGTCCTGTTTTAGATGTAGGCATCTGAAGGGGAGGCCAAGACAGGTGCAGGTTCAAATGGGGGAGCACAAGGAAAGGCATTTAGTTTAGACAGAACCACCTGGCTAAAAGCAGATGTCCCAAGACAAAGGCATGAGAATCTGGGCTGACCCTGGAAGAACTGAGGATTCGGAGGGAAAGGTAGGTCAGGCAAAGGCCTGGACTTAGGGGAAGTCTTCCATTGTATAAGGTAAACCTACGGGAGCCATTGAAATCTCTGTCTAGGGGTGGATGCTGGAGGTGGAAGGACAATTTAGAGCAGATAATGAAGAGCTGACCGAGGGAACTATAAACTTGAACTTGGAAAGGAGGTGCCAGACACAAGAGCTCTTACGCCAGATGCAAGGAGGAAGCATCTGTTACAGACATCCAGAGTATAAGGAAGTCAGAAGGGGCTGGTGTGGGCAGGTGAATGATGATTATATTTTTAGATAAGGTGAGGCTAAGCGGAGAAGTCCAATAAGAGTTGAATAATGAACACGAATAAGTGCATAATCTGCATCAGGATAAACAGTCCCCTCCCCCAACCCACATATGCAAATAGAGAATGTAAGGAAGTTGTATAACAGGTACCCTGTGATTAGTAGAGCTAAGGGTCAAATTGCCTGTGTGGGAAGCGAGCAATCTGACCTGCTGGTCTTAAAAAGACAGAGGAATCACTGCTGTGCATAGGTATATTATTGTTTCATTTTTGGATAAGGTGAGTCTGATGTTCTGAGGGAGATCCAGATTGAGAAATCCAACAGGCAGTTGGAGCACTAACACGGACAAATGCCCAACTATATATCCAGAAAAGAACAACTACAACAAAGGGGACGATGGTCTATAGAAGTCAGATCACCCTGAAGTCTTCTATTTAATTCTGGGTGCCACACTTTGATGATAAAATTGGGGTCTGTTCAGAAGGGGAGAGAAATGAAATGTGTGACTGTAGTTTGGGAAAAAGCTTTAAGGAGCTTTGAATGCTTGACTTGACGAAAAGAAAAAGCAGGGAAGGCTCTGTCCATCTTGTCAAAGAGGATTCAGACTTGACCAGTATCAGGTTAAGAGGTAGACCTAGGAGCCAAAGGACAGATACTAGGGCAAGGCACATTCCAAGTCAAGATCAGGACTCCCTGGACAGCACTTTGGCATAGGGGTGATTGCCTCATCATCAAGGAAACTGAAGCATACACTGGACAATAACCCCAGGGGATGCCATCGAGGGGACCAAAGCATATGGTGGTGAGCTCAATAACAGTTAGATGTCCTGTCAGTTCTGACCCCATGGGAGGAGGCAGATTGGAGCAAAATACATATGGGTAAGGGTCCCCTACAGAAAGCAGACAGGTGAGGCCACAGGTAAGATGCCCAAAACACAGATTATAGCAAAAGAAAATAATGGAACTGTGGAAAGAATTTTGTACAAAATGAGAGAAAAGAAGCTAGTGGAGACAGAAATGTCATAAAAGAATAGGAAGAAAATTCAAAGACTGTCACATAACAAAAGACAAGGAAGGGGAAATATATTATTGAGATACATATAGCTTTCATATCGTAAAGTGCACAATTGTTAAGGGTACAGCTTGATGATTTTTCACACCGTTCCAGAAGGTTCTCTCAAGCCTTCCGTATTCACTACTCCCAAAGGATAATCACTTTTCTGACTTCTGGCATAGATTAGATTAGCCTGTTTTTGAACTTTATATAAATGGAACCAGGCAATATGTACTCTCGTGATTTCTTTAAGTCAATATTCTGTCTGCATGTTGTTATGTGTCAGTAGTTCATTCCTTCCCATCATTATGTAGATAATGGAAGTTTCCAGGTTTTGGCTATCATAAATAAATACATGTGGACATAAACACTCATTTCTGTTGGTAACCTTCACAGTATAATCTCTGTGTCATAGGGGAGATATATATTCGGCTTTAGTCACTATAGCCAAACATTATTTCGAAAATCTTGTAACAGTATATACTCTCACCCACAATTAAGAGAGTTAAAATTCTATACATCTTCATTAACACTTCATATGTTGTCATTTTAATACCAGCCATCTTGGTGGGTGTGTCATGATATACTATTGGGCTATTTTAATTTCTCTGGTGAGAACAGCATTTGGTTGAGATGAGACCATCTCTGGCTAAACATTATTTTTTCATATATTTAGTAGATATTCTGATACCCTCCTTTATAAAGTGTCTGCTCAAGTCTCTTGTCCTTCTTAAAGTGGGTTGTCTGATACATATACACACACTTCTGGATTTGAGTCCTTGCATGTATTGCAAATATCTTTTCAAAGTTTGTGGCTTGCTTTTTTCACTCTTTTAAGGACATTTTTGGATGAACAAAATTAATTTTAATGAAGTCAAATTTATCCATCTTTTTCTTTTATTATTGGTTCTGTTTTTAAAAAGCTTTGCCTTCTCAAAGGTCATAAAGATACTCTCTTATGTTTTCTTCTAGAATGTTGATAGTTTTAGTGTTAAGTCTATGATCCACCTTGAAATAATTTTTGTGTATGGCATAGGGATCAAGTTTAATTTTTTTCCTTACAAATCTACATGTGATCTCACATCAACTTGGAAAAGACTCTCCTCTCCCTCACTTAATTGTAGGGTAGTCTTTCTTTTAAGTCAAGTGACTGCATATCTGTAGGTTTGTCTCTGGACTCTCTGTTCCATTGATCCTTCTATCTCTGTTTCAATGCCACAATTTCAATTATCTTGTTTTAGAGCAAGTCTTAAAACTGGTAAAATGAAACCTCCAGATTTGTTGTTATTCTTGAATATTTCCTTGTATATTATAATTACTTTTCATTTCCATTTAAATTTTGTAATCAACTTGTCAACTTATACAGGAAAAACCCCTACTGGGTCACTAATTGAAATTTCAAAGAATCTATATGTCATCTAAGGAGAACTGACATCTTTAAAATACTAAGTATTCCAATCCATGAACACGGTATATGCTTCTATTTTTTAAGATCTTAATTAATTTCTCCCAATGTTTTGTACTTTTTGGTGTGGCATTCTTGCACGTCTGCGGTTAAATTTTTTCCTAGATATTTTTTATGGTACTTTTTATATGGTAAACCATATTTTTTTAACTTTCCTAATTGTTGCTAATATATTAACCTCTGAATGACACTTTTAATTATTCTTTCCTAATTTTAATAACTTCCATTTCTTTTTCCTTGCCTTAGTGCTTCAGTAAAATAGACGGTTAAGGCGGTTAACTTTTTTTTTTTTTAAGATTTATTTATTTATTTGAGAGAGAGCAAGAGAGAGTGGGGCTGGGAGGGTCAGAGGGAGAAGGAGAGAGAAACCTTAGCAGACTCAGCACTGATCACAGAGCACCACACAGGACTCAATCCCATGATCCTGAGATCACCACCTGAGCCAAAACCAAGAGTCGGATGCTCAACTGACTGTGCCACCCAGGCACCCCAAGGTGGTTGCCTTTTAATCCTAGTTTGCTTTCAGTATTTTAAATTTAAATGTTAAATTCTACAGAGGAACTTGATAACTTATTTGGACATTTCAGGAAGGGAGTATAGTGCTTTTGTTGATTGAAGAACAGCACCCTTCTATTTGGGAAAGACCATCACCTTGGACAGATCAAGCAGGTCTAGAACTGTCCTGTCTACTGCATGGGGCAGTACTGTGGTCACCACTAACCACATATCTGAGTCAAACTTTAATCTCTGGGTCATTCTCAGTTGATGTGTTTTATTCTCCCTTTCCCTAGATCTAGGTCTCTGGATCTGGAGTTTAAAATCCTGAGAGCACTGAATACTCACTATATGCTTGACGCTGTATTAAGCCATTCCCAGGTATTATTTCACTCAATCCTTGTGACAACCTTTGTAACAACAGATAAGGTAACAGGGCCACAGTGAAATGGGCTTACTTATCCATGGCCGCACCATCATTATGCAAGGGAGCCAGCATCCAAACCAGGCACTCTGATTCCGTAACACTGCCACTATGCCATTAGGAATCAAATTTCTTGCCCCAGCCCCCTGTTTGAGGTCACTTCTCTTTATTATGGCCTAGACCACTAGACATGTTTGCTCACCATGTAGCCAACAGGAAAGCTACTGAATTTGGGCTTCATCAGAAAGCCTTGAAAATAGTGGTCATGTTCTCAATTCCTGCGTTCTTAAAGTTTTATCCCATTCCAGAACAAAGTAAACAGTTCTCTCCAGCATTCTGTCCTACCACTTACTTTTGTCAAAAGCAATAGGTAAAGCTCTGCAACTACAAAAGATAATTACCTGAAAATAACTCAATTGTTTCCCAGTGGAAAGGTTAGTTTATACACAAAATCTAGAGAGGTGCATAATTCTTAAAAGAGACATATTCTGGTCTATCAACCGTCTCTTTAAAAATTATCCAAAACAAAACCACTGCAAAGAGTCTAGGCATAGAAAGAGTCCTTATTCCTCGAGGCTTCATTTATAATAGTTATCTTTTACATCATAATAAATCACCACAAGACTCAGTGACTTAACAACAATCATTTTATTATCTTTATGGTTTCTGAAGGTCTGGAATGCAGGAAGGGCTTGGCTGGGCAGTTCTGGCTGAGAGTTCTGAATGTGGTTGCAGCCAGCTGTTCCTTGGAGCTGGAACAAAGGGCAGTGGTACGGGGGGAGGCACAGAGTCAACCAACTTCCTAAAGTTTCAGACCATGTGGTCTCTTCCCAGGGGTTAGTTTGGGCTTCCTCACAGCATGGTGGCCTTGGACAGGTATAACTACTTATATGGCAGCTCAGGGCTCCAGCAAGAATGTTCCAGAAAGCAAAGTGAAACTGCTTTATCTCTTCCAAATTATCCTCAGAAGTAATGCAGTATTATTCCTGCCACATTCTATTGTTACAAGTGAGACACAAATGTATCCAGATATATGGGGAAGGGATTAGACTTCCCTCTTGATGGGGAGCTGCCTAAGAACAGCTACTGCTCTTTGGGCAATGATGTAACCATCTTTGGAAAAATTCAATCTGTCCACAGTCTAGTGTTAGCCATATACTGCAAATGTCACGTATGAGGGAACCCATGCCATTCTCATTTTTCAGATATGTAAACCAAGAAAAAGCATTTCTGATCTGTTTCTGGTTATAAAGAGGAGGGGAAGAAACCATCACATCTGTTTAAACACGCATCTTGAAAGATAAACATAGTATATACAAATTACTTTGTGAACTGTAAAATATGGCATAATTTACTGTGGTCATTCATCGCAACTTGGAAACATCTCTGAGAAGTCTGTTATCTCTGAAAATCTGACATTTTATCAAGACAAATGATGCTGTCCTTCAAAAGTTTCATCTACATAACAAGTACCACTTGAATTGCTGTAGGAAAATATTTGGGTATTTCCTAGAGTTTTATTTAATGGAGAATTTGGAAAGTTCAAACTATCAACAAGATTGGCCTGCCAAATGTTTCCCATTGGAAGAGAGTACAGTTCCAGGCAAGAAATACGTGCTTTGGCTTGGAGCTCAGGAAAGAAAGAACCATGGATGGACAAGGGCAACTCGCAAAAGGTGCCCGGTTATTGGTCAATTGCTGTCCAATTAGCATCTGCAAACAGAAATTCTTCATCTCCTCTCTCAAGTTCAGTCAACTCTCATTTCACATCTTCCAGGGTTTTGTACACTTTAGTTTTGATTTTTAAAAATTTTTGATTCAGAGTTTATATATATATATACACACACACACTCATAAATACATATATAAACATATATACACATATAAATATATATAAATACATAGGTATATATGCATATATACACCCACACGCACACACACACATATGAATATATATGTGAAAATGCTTATCTCAAGATAATTAATGCTGGAACACTACTGTTTTCTACTTTGGGTGTGTGTGTGTGTGTGTGTGTGTGTGCGCGCGCGCGCGTGTGTGTGTGTGTGCGTGTGTGTGTGTGTGTGTGTGTGTGTGTGTGTGTGTGTGTGTTCGCGCGTGCGCATTTAGAGGTGGTGAGAACATTCAACCTCTGAAATGTTTTGATTCTCAAACTGTTTCCTTCTGACTGCAGCTTTGCTTGCATGTTGTCTGTTTTCTGCTCCTCCGACAATATTTTCCTTCCTGGACCAGCAAGGAGTTCACGCAGACCGGAAACAGGGCTTGGGGTGGCTACCTAAGTTTGTTGGTTCAAACACGCCCTCTGCTGTTGACTTGGTGAAGTGCAGTTTCTTTCGTGAACGGCGCTGCTTTGGGGAGAGGGTCTCTTCTGATTTTGTGATTCCTGTTTATCTCTGGGCGGCTCTTAATTTTATCCCTTTCGTTTTTCTCTCTCCACATCGCTCAGTCTCCAACCGGTAAGTGCCCTTCCAAGGTTCCCCCTTCCGTCTTTGAAGCCTCATCATTCCCAGGGCTATCACTGTGGATCCCACCGGCGTTCAAGTATTTCCACTAGGGATGGGACTTGACTTTCTAGGGGTGATGTTGGCTGGGCTGCATCACCCCAGACTCCTCATTTCCTGTCCTTTTCTCCACTTGTTATCCACTGTCTATCCAGTGCTCCTGACAGGGGTGGACTCCAGAGCCGCCCGGCTGGACCTGGGTGTTTATCTCCCTCCATACAGGTAACCTGAAGTTTGTAAAATGATGTCTCCTAGTAATACTGAAGGCACGTATAAAAGATGCTTTTATTTGCTCTGTTTGTTGATTTGAGGGATTTTGGGGAGAAGGTATACAAAAATTTGTATCTAGGCAATCACCATTATTCTACTACAACTTGGAGTTCTGTATGTTTAAATAGTAATGCCATTTACTGCATGAAATATATATCCATTTTACCCAGACCTATTTACTCTTCACAATGCAGGAATGTCTCAGCACAGCAGTATATATAACTTTTTAAACAAGGAACTCTGTAATAACTAACAAGCATTCACACACACAAAACCAATTGCTTAAGATACTCTCTGACTCCCTAACGCACACCCAAAGCTAACTCTTATTCTTATATATCATCAGCCATCACCAAAACAGCCAAACCTGCCCCAACTATATCAGCAAAGGGTCAAGCCTTTGACAGCATCTGCCACCCAGAATGAAACTATAGGTAGTAGAAGTCACTGGAGAAGCCTTACCTGTGTTTCAAGTTGCCCTGAGATTTTCAAGTTTGAAATGCAGGTAATTCACTGGGCTCTAGCAGAGCCCTCCTGGTTCCAGGTACCAGATTTACTCAGATACATATGGTTTTTCACTCCAGGCCCCCATGGTAGACAGTAGACGCTGCCTGGACAAGGAGCACAGCAAGCCTCAAGTGCTGGGAATTAATCCCCCCACGCCCCAGCAGCCTTCATCCATGACTTCTGGGAGCTAGCAACATCCGGCCCCTTTGCCCCCCACCTAATGGGCAGGATAACTGAGTCAGAGTTCCTGCTCTGGCAAGGGTGAGCTCTTATCCACAGGGCTGATTTGATTGATAACACACCCTGGATCAGCTGCCTCCCTCTCAGCTCACCTCCCTACTCCCCTACCCATGCTTCCCAGGGCTACCCCTCAAATAAACTACTTACATTCAAATGCTCAGGGCTTCTGGGGGGACCCAGACTGAGAGGGCCCCCTAACTTGGCTCCTCTTCTCCAGCCTCTCAGAGTCTCCATATAGACAGTTCAGAGCCAGGAAGACAGCCCCAGACTGGATCACTGATCCAAACAGGGTGAGAAGGAGAGAAGTCTAGCTGTAAGCGTCCAGGGATGCACATAAGGTCTTAATGGGAGTGTGCAGGACACAGCCTGGAGTACTCTCTGTCCCCAGGGCCACTAATGTGGCCATGGCTGAGGATTTAAAGGGACAGTGGTGAGGTGGTCCTTCCGCATTCCATGGCCAAGGCCTGCGTACATAGTAACTTCTCTGTAAATATTTGTGAAACGAATGAACAAGGAGGAATTCGGTTTAAGAAAACCACATTCATGTAAACCCTGTGAAACATGGAAGGTTTAACTCCCACTCCTAATATAATGGAGATACTTGTTTTATGATGGGATAGAGAAGTAAGGAAGGATGAGCTGAATTCTATAGAATTCCCATCCACTGCCACCATGGGGGTTCTAGAAAACTGAACACTGACCACCAGTAGCCTCTTTGCTGTGAATTCTTGGCGAGGTCGCACGCTGAAGGAGTAGTCACGGGGAGAAGTGGAAATGACTTAAAACCTAATCATTCCCTCACTCTGTCACAAAGCTCGCTGGCACTCAGGTTCCCCTCCTGTTATAGCTGGGAGCTGCCATCCCAGCCTATGAAATACTCGTTGAGTGGCCATGAAATAAACACACCCACGCACCAGCCGGGGCCTACTTTAATGATTAAGACAAGGACAGCCAACTGGGGTCATGTTTTAGAAGAAGCCATGCAAAGCTCATGCCTAATACAAACCAGGAAAGTAGTTAGAATGCAGGAGAAAAAGATGAATATTTATAAGCAGGATCACTGGTTTTTTGAATTCTTGGAGAGATCAGTGAATCAAATCAACAGCTATTTTTAAGCTTCGTCATTTTACAATAATCACCATTTTAAAATATACATTTCGTGCCTGGCATTGGATTAGGTGCTGGGCCCACGGCGAGGAACAGGCAAGCGCCATCTGGACCCTTCCCTCAAGATGTTAGTGAGAAAGACAAGCCAGTCTAGTGTGATCAATCCATAGGATATTTTAAGAATAATCCTCCTGTAGATATCTACTTTGTCTTACGTGGGCCTGTCGGTTCTGGTCACAGAATAAAGATAAAGAATGGCTAACCATTTAGGCATTAAAACCTCAAAGAATTAAACAGGTTTTTGTTGTTGTTGTTTTTACAGGGCTTTATTTAAAATGTCTATCACCCTACCTTAGAAACCAACCTAACAGGTGAAATGTGACGTTTCTTTGATGAGCTGAGTCATCAATAACCTGCGGTGAGTGTGTTTTAGCCCTAAGTAGCATCGTAAGCGCAAGCACAGGGTTAAGGAAGATTAGCTACAGGGGAGTACCTGGAAATACTTTTCCCGGGGAAAAAGGAGAACAGCACATCCTCCTCCTCTGGAGTCCCCTGCCTCTCCTAAAACATGGTGAAGGGTATGTGGACGGAGGTAAGATGTCCAGGCTGCTACCACATGGCTGCTCTTCAAACAGATCCCCAAAGTCAGGACACCCTTTTCCCCCAACTCCAGAAGTCACCTAATCAGAATCATCACCAGTGTTGTCTCTCTTGGCAATAATACAGTAAGTTCTAGATCACTGCTTACAACAGGGGAGCCCCTGTGGTGGAGGGGCTCCCCGTGTGCCTTTTATTCCTGAGGTTCTTGCATTTGGGGAGAGCCTATGTGACTGGGTTCTGTCCAGCTAGCTATGATATTTAAAACCCATCCTACGCTATCTCCAGCCCCCTCTCCCTTTCTGCTATGACCCTGGAAATTGTGTCTTCCAGATGACCTTCTACAAGGTGGGACCAGGCTGGCTCCCTGAGTCATCACCTGGAGAAAAGCCACCCCCCTACACACTGGCTGGACATTCCCTTTTGGGTTAAGCTCCTGAAAGTGGGAGGTTTACTGGCTAGTCTCTCCTAACAAATGCAACCACCTGACCAAGTTGCAGCCACCTTCCATCTCTCTAGCAGGAGGAGACGTGAAGTCAACTGAACAAAGGCCCTGCCTCCCCATCCAGGACCTCTAGTATCATCCTTACTGCATGGGCTAATCATGAGACCATGTCCATCCAAGTGAGGTATTACACATGCATAAGCCTTTGGATACTCTCCTTCGTGGCAGGGGCTGTTCTTATCCCCACTTCACAGAGGAAGAAACTGAGACTCAGAGAGGTTCACTAATTTGCCTAGACAACCACAGCTAGGAAGTGGAGGTACCACAGCTCTAGAACATGGACTTACGTCACCACACCCTACCGCCTCTCCCCCTGGCCTTTGGTTTCAGCACCATCTCCTGGAGCACTGCACACCTCACCTACCAGCGCACTGATTCATGGTGGCCTCACGGTGACAGCCCTCATTCACACTGAGTGGGCTGTGCTGTAAGCGAGAGTACGTGCAGAGTCCAGAGTACGGCCGGGCATGTGACGTCCCAGCAGAGGATGAAGCACCAGCTCCCCTTGTGAGTGTTTCCTCATAGAGGCACTACTTCTTCAAAACCATAAATTCATGGCCCTGATGGGAAGCGCTCTCCGCCCACAGCCCTAGGCCGTGCTATTTTAATGCTTTCCTTTTAACAGAATGCTAGGCATATGCAGCTTTCCAGGGATCTAGCCGCCTGCCTGGTGGATGACATTTCTCGAGAAACATGGCCCCCATTAACGATTCATGGTCTCAATCACATGATACTCGGGTCCAAGGATTCAACCCGTGAGCTTCAGGGCTTCCTATTTTCTAAATTGTTCAAACGATACATGAGTGGATGTGACCTTCATAATCAGGAATAAAAGGCATTATCCAGTAATGATAGTATTACCAGTGCAGAAGCCATAACATTGCCTCCTTAGGACAAACACAATTCCCACTCCTGGAATTGAGCTGGTTTTGCTCTGCTTCCGCAGACTTCAGATTTGGTGTATTCCTTCCCTAGAGGCACAAAATATGCCGGTCCCAATAAAAAACCAGATCAGTTGCATTAACTTGAGTTCTGTCAGCAATGGCCGGGATACTTTTTTTTTTTTTTTTTTTTAAGATTTCTTTCTTTCTTTGCTGGGCGCCTGGGTAGCTCAGACGGTTAAGCGTCTGCCTTCAGCTCAGGTCATTATCCCCAGGTCCTGGGATTGAGTCCCACGCTGGGCCCCCTGCTCAGCGGGGGGGCCTGCTTCTCCCTCTCCCTCTGCCCCTGCTGCTGCCCCTGCCTGTGCCCTCCTGCTCTCTCTGTCAAATAAATAAATAAAATCTTAAAAAAAAGATTTATTTATTTGAGAGAGAGAGAGAGAGAAAGCATGAGCAGGGGCAAGGGCAGAGGGAAAGGGAAAGAGGGACAAGCAGACTCTCCACTGAGCACAGAGCCTGACCCAGGGCTCGATCTCAGGACCCTGAGATCGTGACCTGAGCTGAAACCAAGAATCCCAAGCTGAACCGACTGAGCCCCCCAGGTGCCCCCAGCTGTTATACTTTTGAGAGCTGGGTTGTCTCACCGGCACAGAATTTATTTTAGAAAATCTCTTAGTGTTTGGGTATGTAAAAATACTCATATTCCTAATGTTTGGGTCTGAGGACCCTTCTCTGAGCCTCCCTGTTGGGCTAGAGTTTGACAAGGGCAGCCGCAATGAACGGTTTTCATCCTAGCAGGCAACACGGGTCCTGGAATGTGGAATTATATTTCTTATGCAAATCCTGGCTTCCCTGTCTTTTTAATCCTGGGATCCTGAGCAAGTTAATCAGTGAGAGGTTCAGCTCTACTGACCCATGAACTGTGGGCCAACCTGTGCTTAAAAACAAGTCTGAAAAGACAACCTGGAAGCTTCCTTGAACACTGCTCCTTAATTAACATCTGATCTTGCTGTTTTCTTTCTTCAAATCTATCCCAACCCTTCACAATATAAGAAGAGCCCCTAGCTGTGTGCCCAGTAACACTCCGTGTGTGGCAACACTCAGTTAAGATTAATTACTGTTACTACTATCATTATTGTCATTGTTATTGTAATTTCTGTCTGGGCTTTGAGTGCCTGACACACACGAGCAGCCATTTGCTAAGGAGGACCGGCTGGATTTCAGTGAGAACTAAGCCAGAAATCAAACCTTCTCCGATCCTCACTGCAGGGCCCTCCTGGGCATGACACTGCTTCTCTGGATCCAGGAATGCAAAGAATATCACCAGATCTCCTTTTGCAGCTTTGTGGTAATCCAAGTGAATGGGTCCTCCAAAATACTGCCGTTAGCACCCTCACCCAATCGGCTGTGTGGCCTGATTTCCTCTCTCCTTTTTTTTATTTATTCATTTGAAACAGAGAGATACAGAGAGACAGAGAGAATGAGCAGGGGAGGTGCAGAGGCAGAGGGAGAAGCAGGCTCTCCGCTGAGCAGGGAGCCCGATGCGGGACTCGATCCCAGGACCCCGGGATCATGACCCGAGCAGAAGGCAGAGAGGCCTAACTGTCTGAGCCACCCAGGCGCCCCTGATTTTCTCTCTTAAGTTACTTATAATTTTCTTTTGGCTGTTTCTACCTTCTGACTTTGTAATTTCCCTTAATCTGAGATCTGAATTCTCACTGCTGGTCTTTGGATGTGAAGAAGGAGAAGGGAAAGCCCTGGAGTCAGAAAAGTCCGGAGGCCTGGGACACAATCCCAGATGCTAGCAGGCAATGGTGTGGCTTCCCTGGGCCTCAGTTTCCCTTGCACCCTGAGGGGTCCTCTGAGGTCCCCACTCTCCGAATAGATGCCTTTCCTCCAAATGTGCACAGCACACATATTCCATTGCTTGGTGTGGCCCAAGCACCGGCTGCTGGGCCTGCGTATTTCCTGGGGCTCAGGTTCTCCCTGCCCAGCATCTGCAGGGAGTTAAGCATCAGGGATGTGGCTTTGGGCCATGTTGGGGACGTGTCATGGAAAGTCTGTGCTGGGCTTTACAGCTGCTACTCCTGCCTACAAATCCTGGCCTGGCACCACTAACTAACTTTGTGACTTGGGACAAGCTCACTTACCTTCTCGGAGCCTTTGTTTACCTACCTATAACATGGAGCTCATGTTCACAAACTATGTGGGGGCCCCAGATGGAACAAAGTAAAGCTCCCAACACAGTGGGAAGTACAGTTTTCATCACAGCACTTTTATTTTATTCTCATCAGAAGAGCTCTATTCAACTTAATTAGACATTTAAAAAAAAATCATATGTCACTCTTGGACATAAAAAGAAACATACCAACAAAAACACATAGAAAGAAACTGATAAGCCAAATTAACTGCTTGAGGTCTTTAAAGCTTCCTCACATTCAGAGTCCAACTCTTCTGGATCACTCTTCTACTCAGAGTGGTTTATGGCCAGGTTTTATTCATCTAACATCATCCCCTGTGACATCAAGAGCAAAAGAGCATCAATGAGGGTAGGTCTTTTTTTTTTTAACTTAAATTTTTACTTGTTTAATTTGAAAAAATTAGAAAGTCATCAGTTTGAAAGTAGAGCAGCTAATACTCTGGGGGCAACAAACTAAAATAATCCAAATGCCTAACAATAACTCAGTTATAAAAGCACAAGTATAATTTACAACATCACATATCTCAGAAAAATAAATAAAAATACGAAATGTCTTTCCTTCTAGATCAGACTGTTTTCTCCTCAGAAAGAAAATAGAAAGGCAACTAATGATTTGAGATTAAAATCAAACATAACTGTTATTCACCTCAGCAACAGCTAAATAAAGGAGCCACACAGCACAGTGCCAGCACAGAGCTAGTAGCCCCAAAATATTAAGTGTGCTGGTTACAAGAGCTTGGACCCATAATTTAACTATTCTAGGACTCAGTTTCCCCTTCTGTAAAGTCAGGTGGTAGGATTCAATGAGTTTTAGGGTATTTCTGTTAATAGAAAAGTCTTTGTCTATATAAATGCTCATGCAACTTTAATTCACCATCTTGTTTGGTCACTGAATGATGCCCATTTTTTATGACATCTGGCAGGGAAGCACATTGGTGTAGACAATTTGTAGATTCATAAATTCCCAGGGGCAATACCCTTTGCATTTCTAAAGTTAATTGCTTCTATATCAGGAAACTTTATTTTTCTTTCCCAGTAAATGAAAATATATTCAGGCAGATCCCAAACAGAGACATGATTTTTTTTTCTATTGTAAATACAGCTTCTGTAGCATTATTTGCCTTTCTAAGAATTTCATTAGATTTGGAGGAAAATCACTCCTTGTAGGACTGAATTGTAGCATGTGTTGATTTTAATCAAAGGTCTCAAGCCTCCTGACATCCAATTATGTTTTTATTTGTTTCTAAAAGAGTAAAATTTTACTTAAAAAAAAAAAAAGGTCAAAGTAAAAGCCCAAGGAAGCCACAAAGTAAGGCTCTGCTCCACCTGAATTCATGTGGAATGAAAACTGCACCAAAGAAAGGAAAGATTTTACATGAACAGAAAATCCCCCTTATGGAAAGAAGGGTCAGTTCTCAGCTGGAAACTCACACAAAGTTAGAGAAAAATATCGCAGAATGTTTCTGCCGTGAGTGAAGACCGCTCCAGTTTACTTGAGGGTTTGGTTTTAAATAGTCATTTCCTGGAATCTCTAGGCCACGTGGGGTCAGATCCAATCAACAATTTATAAAACCCTTAGGACTTCCTGGATTTCAAAACTTACTCTAAAACTACAGTAACCAAAACAGGGTGGTACTGGCATAAGGACAGACATATAGACCGACAAACAGAATAAAAAGCCCACAAATAAACCCATGCATAAATGGTAAAATGATTTTCAACAAGAGTGCCAGGACTATTCAATGAGCAAAGGACAGTCTTTTCAACAAATGGGTGTTAGGAAAACTGGATATCCACACGCAAAAGAACTTATGCCACATACAAAAACTAACTCAGAAAGGATTAAAGACCTAAGTATAAGAGCTAAAATCATAAAACTCTTCGAAGAAAATACAAATTGGGCGTGGCAATGAGTTCTTGGATATAACACCCCAAAAGCACAGGCAGCAAAAGAAAAAAATTAATTGGACTACATCAAAATTAAGAACATCTGTGTCTTAAAGGATACAAACCATAGAGTGAAAAGGCAACCCAGAGAACGGGAGAAAATATTTGCAAATCATATAGTGGATAAGGGATTAATATCCAAAATATACAGAGAACTCCTACAACTCAGTAACAAAAACAAACGACTGGATTAAAAAATGGACAAAGAACTTGAATAAATATTTCTCCAAAGAAGATATACAAATAGCTAACACAGAGATGAAAAGAGGCTCAACACCACTAATCTTTAAGGAAATGCAATTCAAAACCACAATGAGACACCACGTCACACGCATTAGGATGATTCCTATCAAAAGACCAAAATAACGAGTGTTAGCGAGGATGTTTAGAAACTGGACCCCTTGTGAACTGTTGGTGGAAATGTAAATGATGCAAGCTGCTGTGGAAAACAGCAGAGCAATTTCCCAGAAGATTAAAAGCAGAATGACCATTATGATCCAGTAATTCCAATTCCAGGTATACTCTCCAAAGAATGAAAACAAGGTCTCAAAGAGATATCTCTGAACACTCGTGTTCACAGCAGCCAACAGGTGAAAGCAAGTGCCGATGGACAGATGAATGGATCAATAAAATGTGGTATGTATACATATACACAATGGAATATTATTCAGCCTTAAAAAGGGAGGGTATTTTAACACATGCTACAACATGGTTGAATCTTGAGGACATTATGCTAAGTGAAATAAGCCAGTCACAACAAGACAAATACTCTTATGATTCCACTTAGGTGAGAGACATAAAGTAGTCTAACACACAGAGACAGAAAGTAGGTTGGTAGTTGCCAGGAGCTGGGGAGAGGAGGTGGGGAGCTAGTGTTTAAGGAGTACAGGGTTTCAGTTTCAGAAGGTGAAGAGAGTTCTGTGGTGATAATGGTTGAAAAGCAGTATGAATGCTCTTAATGTCACTGAAACATACACTTAGAAATGGTTAAGATGGTAAAATTGTTATATTTTACTACTATTAAAAATAATAAAAAAGAGGGGTGTCTGGGTGGCTCTGTCGGTTAAGCATCCAACTCTTGATCTCAGGTCAGGTCTTGATCTCAGGGTTGTGAGTTCAAACCACACATTGTAATAATAAAAAGGAAAACTATAACCCATCTTTTACTTGAAATTATTTGTTAATAAAAGATGAGAATTTGGGGGAGCAGTTAAGATGGTGGAGGAATAGGGGACCCTAAGTTTCTCTGGTCCCTGGATTACAGATACATAGTTATCAAATCATTCTGAACACCTGAGAAATCAATCGGAGGTCTGAGAAAACAAATGCTGCAAGTCTACCAGTAGAGAAGTGACCACCATTTGGAAGGTAGGTGTGGAGACTTGAATCCAGAGCTATATATCTGAGGATACGGTGGAGGGGGAAGCCTGCTTAAGGAGACTACCACAAAGTGTTATAAGCAGTGGAATGCAAAATCAGAACTTTTACAAATCCCCTAGGGTGGGGGCATCCCTGGCTTAAAGGTACTCAGGAGGCGAAGTGGGGCAGAATCCCAGGTGGGACAGCATGGTCTCAGGATCCCTGGGGGTCACAAGAAGAACGGGGGAGGGGGGCCTGAGTGCAGAGTTCCCAAGCACAACAGGAGGGAAGCTGGCTGAGAACGGTGGTCGGGCACCAGCTTTCTGCTCAGTGTTGCCATAAACTGTGAACCCATGCATGGTCAGGCGACCGCTCTCTGGATAGGGGCCCAGCAAGTGGCAGAACCACAGCGAAACCCCCCTCCTTCCCCAGGGTGGAGTAGCACAGTCCACACCACAGGAGTCCGTAAAGTTTGGAGACTCAAAATAGTCCCATGCCTGAGATAAAAACACTCAGTCACAAGCCAGGTGAACACAGAATTCTGAAGGAAACTGGGCAGACAAGAGGGATTAATTGCTCTTCTCTAAGGGCACACTGAAGAGGGGGAGATGTGAACTTTCAGCTCCAGGGCTAGAGAGCGGGGCAATGCCATATTCATCCTGCCTATTCATCCTGCCTATCTGTGCTGCTGAAAGCAGTCAGGGAGCAAAACAGCACCACCTAGTGCATTCTGGAGCCACTTACCTGCCTCTCTGCTCACTGGAGGTGCATTTACACTAGGGCAAGTCCACCTGAGAATCAGTGCAACAGGCCCCTTGCCCAGAAGACCAGCACAAACGACTCGCTCACACCAAGTTTACTGATCATAGAGGGCTGCAAAGCTTCAGCTCTTGGGGAAAACAGTATATAGCATTCTTTGTATTTTTATTCCTTAGACATTTAGTATTATTTTCTCAATTCTTTTTGATTCTTATTTAACTTTTCTATATACTTTATATATATTTTATTTTTTGTTTGCTTTCATTGTATTTTATTTTATCTTCAAATGCACACACACATTTATGTTTTTCTTTCTTTCTTATTTTGGGATCTAGTTTCTTTTAACAAGCAGACGAAAACACACCCAGGATCTAGTGTTTCTTTGTTGTTGTTAGCTTTTTTTCTTTTTTTGTTGTTGTTTTCTCTTTCTTTCTTCTTTTCTTTTCTGGACAAAATAACAAGATGGAGAAATCAACCCCAAAAGAAAGAATAGGAGGTAGTACTCACTGCCAGGGATTTACTCAAAATGGATATAAGTAAGATGTCTGAACTAGAATTTAAAACAACGATTATAAAGATACTAGCTGGGCTAGAAAGAAGCATAGAAGACACTAGAGAATCCCTAACTGTAGAAATAAAAGAACTAAAATATAGTCAGGCCAAAATTAAAAATGCTATTACCAAGATGCAGTCCCAAATGAAGGACACAAAAATGAGGATGAACAAATCAGAAGAGCAAATCAGTGATATAGAAGATAAAATGATGGAAAATAAGGAAGCTGAAAAGGAGAGAGAAAGAAACCTATTAGATCACAAAAATAGAACTGAGTGATTCCATAAAGCAAAATAATATCCGTATGATAGGAGTCCCAGAAGATGAGGAGCAGTAGAAAGGGAGAAAGGGGCAGGGGTTTATTTGAACAAATTATAGCTGAGAACTTCCCGAATCTGGGGAAAAAAAAACAGGCATTCAAGTTTAGGAGGCACAGAGAACCCACCTCAAAATCAACAAAAATAGATCAACACCTCAACGTATTATAGCAAAGCTTGCAAATTGCAAAGATAAAGAGAAAATCCTGAAAGCTGCTTGGGACAAGAGGCCATTAACCTACAAGGGTAGACACATAAGGCTGGCAGCAGACCTGTCCACAGAGACCTGGCAGGCCAGAAAGGACTGCATTGTATATTCAATGAGCTAAGTGGGAAAAATATGCAGCCAAGAACACTTTATCCAGCAAGGCTGTCATTCAGAATAGAAGGAGAGATCAAGAGATTCCAGGACAAGCAAAAACTAAAGGAATTTGTGAACACTAAACCAGCCCTGCAAGAAATATTAAAGGGGATACTTTGAGCAGAGAATGTCCCCAAAAGTAACAAAGATCAGAAACGAAGAGAGACAATCTACAAGAACAGTGACTTTACACGTAATACCATGGAACTAAATTCATATCTTTCAATAATTACTCTGAATGTAAGGGAACTAAATACTCCAATCCAAAGACACAGATTGGACAAAAAAAACAAGACCCATCTATATGCTGCTTATAAGAGAATCGTTTTAGACTGAAAGAAACCTCCAGATTGAAAGTGAGGGGGTGGAGAACCATTTCTCATTCTAATGGACATCAGAAGAAAACTGGAGTAGCCATCCTTATATCAGACAGACTAGATTTTAAACCAAAAACTATACTAAGAGATGAAGGACACTGTATCATAATAAAGGGGTCTATCCAACAAGAAGATCTAACAGTTGTAAATATTTATGCTCCTAATGTAGGAGCAGCCACATATATAAACCAATTAATAACAAAATTAAAGAAACTCATTGATAATAATACTTTAGGGAACTTTAACACCCCCCTCACAGCAATGGACAGATCATCTAAGCAGAAGATCAACAAGGAAACAAGGGCTTTGAATGACACACTGGATCAGATGGACTTAACAGATATATTCAGAGCATTTCATCCTAAAGCAGCAGAATACACATTCTTTTCTAGTGCACATGGAACATTCTCCAGGATGGATCACATACTGGGTTACAAATCAGCTCCAACCAGTACCAAAAGATTGAGATCATACCATGCATATTTTCAGACCACAATGTTATGAAACTTGAAGTCAACCACAAAAAGAAATTTGGACGGACCACAAATACACGGAGGTTAAAGAGCATCCTACTAAAGAATGAATGGGTCAAACAGGAAATTAAAGAAGAATTAAAAAAATATATGGAAGCAAATGAAAATGAAAACACGACAGTTCAAAACCTTTGGGATGCAGCAAAGGTGGTCCTAAGAGGGAAGTATATAGCAATACAGGCCTTCAAGAAGCAAGAAAAGTCTCAAATATACAACCTAATCTTACACTTAAAGGAGCTGGAAAAAGAACAGCAAATAAAGCAAAGGCCAGCAAAAAAAGGTAAATCATAAAGATTAGAGCAGAAATCAATAACATACAAAAACAAAATAAAACAAAACAACAGTAGAACAGATCAACGAAACTAGGAGCTGGTTCTTTGAAGAATTAATAAGATTGATAAACCCCGAGCCAGACTTACCAAAAGGAAAAGAAAAAGGACCCAAATAAATAAAATCATGAATGAAAGAGAAGAGATCACAACCAACACCGAAGAAATATGAACACTTCTAAGAGAATATTATGAGCAATTATATGCCAACAAATTAGGCAATCTGGAAGAAATGGATAAATTCCTAGAAACAAACTACCAAAACTGAAAGAGGAAGAAATGGAAAACCTGAACAGACCCACCACCAGCAAAGAAATTGAATCAGTAATCAAAAACCTCCCAACAAACAAGACTCCAGGGCCAGGTGGCTTCCCAGGGGAATTCTACCAAACATTTAAAGAAGAATTAATACCTGTTCTTCTCAAACTGTTAAAAAAAAATAGAAATGGAAGGAAAACTTCCAAATGCATTCTATGAGGCCAACATTACCTTAATCCCAAAACCAGACAAAGACCCCACCAAAAAGGAGAATTGCAGACCAATATGTCTGATGAATATGGATGCAAAAATTCTCACCAAGATACTAGCTAATAGGACCCAACAGTACATTAAAAGGATTATTCACCACGACTGAGTGGGATTTATTCCTGGGCTGCAGGGGTGGTTCAACATCCGCAAATCAATCAATGTGATGCTCTACATTAATAAAAGAAAGGATGAGAACCATATGATCCTCACAATAGATGCAGAAAAAGCATCTGACAAAACACAGCATCCTTTCTTGATAAAAAAAAAAAAAAACACTTTCGTAGGGATAGAGGGAACATACCTCAACATCATAAAAGCCATATACGAAAGACACAGAGTGAATATCATCCTCATTGGGGGAAAAACTGAGAGCTTTTCCCTTAAGGTCAGTAACATGACAAGGATGTCCACTCTCACCACTGTGCAACATAGTACTGGAAGTCCTAGTCTCAGCAATCACACAACAAAAAGAAATAAAAGGCATCCAAATTGGCAAAGAAGATGTCAAATTTTCACTCTTGCCAGATGACATGATACTCTATGGAGAAAACCCCCAAATTGCTAGAATTGATAAAGGAATTCAGCAAAGTTGCAGGATATAAAATCAATGCACAGAAGTCAGTTGCATTTCTATACACTAACAATGAGGCAGAAGAAAGAGAAATCAAGGAATTGATCCCATTTACAACTGCACCAAAAACCATAAGATACCTAGGAATAACCCTAACCAAAGAGGTAAAGGATCGGTACTCTGAAAACTATAGAACGCTTATGAAAGAAATTGAGGAAGACAGAAACATATGAAAAAACATGACTCAGTCCATTAAGCATCTGCCTCCAGCTCAGGTCATGATCTAAGAGTCCTGGTATTGAGCCCTGCATCGGTCTCCCTGCTCAGCGGGGAGTCTTCTTCTCCCTCTCCCTCTACCCCTCCCCCACAAGTTGTGCCTCCCCCACCTCTCTCTGTCTCAGGTAAATAAATAGAACCTTAAAAAAAAAAAAAAAGGAATGTAAAACATTCATGCTCATAGACTGGAAGAACAAATATTGTTAAAATGTCTATGCTACCCAAAGTAATCTACATATTCAATGCAATCCCTATCAAAATACCATCAGCAGTTTTCACAGAGCTGGAACAAACAATCCTAAAATTTGTATGGAACCACAAAAGACCCCGAATAGCCAAAGTAATGTTGAAAAAGAAAACCAAAGCTGGAGGCATCACAATTCTGGACTTGAAGCTGAATTACAAAGCTGTAATCATCAAGACAGTATGGTATTCACAATAACAGACACACAGAACAATGGAACAGAAGAGAGAACCCCAAGGTCCCCAGAAAGGGACCCTCAACTCTATGGTCAACTCATCTTCAACAAAGCAGAAAAAGAATATCCAATGGAAAAAAGACAGCCTCTTCAACAAATGGTGCTGGGAAAATTGGACAGCCACATGCAGAATGACACTGGACCACTTTCTCACACCATACACAAAAATACAGTCAAAATAGTTGAAA
Organism: Zalophus californianus; assembly: GCF_009762305.2. Classification (NCBI taxonomy): domain Eukaryota; kingdom Metazoa; phylum Chordata; class Mammalia; order Carnivora; family Otariidae; genus Zalophus; species Zalophus californianus. The sequence continues at coordinate 95,194,189 of NC_045602.1, forward strand.
GACCTAAATGTGAGACAGGAATCCATCAAAATCCTAGAGGAGAACACAGACAGCAACTTCTTTGACCTTGGCCGCAGCAACTTCTTGCTAGACACATCTCCAGGGGCAAGGGAAACAAAAGCAAAAATGAACTATTGGGACTTCATCAGGATAAAAAACTCTTGCATAGCAAAGGAAACAGTCAACAAAACTAAAAGGCAACTTACGGAATAGGAGAAGATATTTGCAAATGTCTTATCAGATAAAGAGCTAGTATCCAAAATCTATAAAGAACTTATCAAACTCAACATTCAAAAAATAAAAAATCCAGTCAAGAAATGGACAGAAGAAGTGAACAGATATATCTCCAAAGAAGACATACAAATGGCCAACAGAACATGAAAAAATACTCAACATCACTCAGCATCAGGGAAAAACAAATCAAAAGCACAATGAGATACCACCTCACACCAGTTAGAAAGGCTAAAATTAACAACTCAGGAAACAACAGATGTTGGCAAGGATGCGAAGAAAGGGGAACCCTCTTACACTGTTGGTGGGGGAATGCAAACTGGTGCAGCTACTCTGGAAAACAGTATGGAGGTTCAAGAAGTTAAAAATAAGAGCTACCCTATGACCCAGCAATTGTACTACTAGGTATTTATCCAAAGGATACAAACATAGTGATCTGAAGGGGCACCTGCACCCCAATGTTTACAGCATCAATGTCCACAATAGCCAAACTATGGAAAGAGCCCAGATGTCCATCGACAGATGAATAAAGAAGATGTAGTGTGTGTGTGTGTGTGTGTGTGTGTGTGTGTGTGTGTGTGTGTGTGTGTGTGTGTGTGTCTAAAATGGAATATTACTCAGCCATCAAACAGAATGAAATCTTGCCATTCGCAATAACATGGATGTTAGTAGAAGGTATTACGCTGAGCAAAATAAGTCAGTCAGAGAAAGACAAATACCATATAATTTCACTCATATGGGGAATATAAGAAACAAAACATATGAACATAGGGGAAGGGAAGGAAAAATGAAATAAGATGAAAACAGAGAGGGAGGTAAACCATAAGAGACTCTTAACTTTAGGAAACAAACTGAGGGTTGCTGGAAGGAAGGCGTGTGGGGGGATGAGGTAGCTGAATGATAGGCATTAAGTGGGGCACGTGATGTGATGAGCGCTGGGAGTTATATGCAACTGACGAATCACTAAATTCTACCCCCAAAACTAACAATACATATATGTTAACTAAATTGAATTTAAATAATTTTTTAGAAAGATGAGAATTTGGTAATCCACTAGCAATAGGGCCTTACAAATAAAAGATGGGGGGGCAGGGGATATTCCCTTCCTGACCTTCCCCTTCATACTCCTACCTCCTTCCCACATCCCTTTTCCTATGTTACCAAGTAACTCAAAGAAATTACTGGTAAACCTTAGGGCATAGAAAGGAATGAGGCTTGAGAATGCCTGGTAAAGTCTTTAATAAACTATAAGCATCACAGAAATACTTGTTAGCATTAGCATTTCTATTCCAGAGGCACACTGTAAAACCAGATCCAGGCATTTCTCAACAGCCAGGGCAGGAGCATAGCCAGAGGCTTGGACAACATTTGGAGGATGGGATCCTGCATGCAGAGCCCCACACCCACCTAAACAATGGTGAGTCACCTGATACAAATAGTCCTTAAGACTGCTGACTTGTCTAACAAAGTTCCACTAACTGACAGGCTTAGAACAACAGAAATTACTTGCCTCCTAGTTCGGGAGGCCAGAAGTCTGAAAGCCAGGTGTCAGCCAGCAGCACCACGCTCCCTCTGAAGGAGCAGGGAAGAAACTGTTCCTTCCTTGCCTCTCCCAGCTTCTGGTAGCCTCAGGCATTCCTTGGCCTGCAGACCTGGGGCCTCTGGTCTCTGCCATCTCTGCCAGCATCCTTATAGGACCTCTCCCCTGTGTCTTCAGGTCACCTTCCCTCCCTGCAGAGTCACCTGCCCTTTTTATAAGCGCACCAGTCACCAGATGAGGGACCCCCTCATGACTTCATCTTGACTAAATCTGCATAGACCCCATTTCCAGATATGGGCACATTCTGTGTACTGGGGATTAGGACTCCCATAGATCTTTTCAGTGGGTTGGGGCGGGGGCACACAATGAGCCCACCACAGGGGATAGAGTAGAGACTGATCACATATCCGGGAATGGTGACCAACGCGGCCAATCAGAAGAGACATGCTCAGTAGTAAGTCGTTAACTGCATGGTCAAAGTGCCTGACAGGAATCGCCTCTCTCCTGCCCTGTTCCACCAGGGCAGGGAGCCCTCAGCACCCTCTCGGGAGTGGGTGAATGCCAAGCATGGTCGCTGATGGCTTAAAGAAGTGGGCAAGCAGAGTGGGTGGTTCTTGACCATTGATTTGGAGATGAGCTGTCCATTCTACCTCCGCGGCTGGTTTCAGTCATCCCCTGATGGCACTGTTGGGTGCCGGGGCCTCCTGAGAGGCGGGTGCTAGATGAGCTACAGCTTCGCCTCCTGCTGGTTTAGGGTGTGCTAGAGGCCAGATGACTCTGTTTGGGAAATGAGCAATAGAACCTCAAAGTTCCCAATAATACATTAAAAATAACATCATTGAGTGTGTAAAAATAAAATAGTAGAATGATTTTCTGTAGGCATTTTCAATTCCTTCATGTGCCACAAAGGCAGAAGACAAGGGGGAAATTATAGCTTTTCCTGAATAAATATTTCTCTCCCATCCTCTGTAGTCTCTGGCTCTTGATCTTTTCCCCACTTTTTCTCTACTTGTAAAAATATTGCTTTTATCACTTGCTGCTCCAAGAAAAATACAATGTGCCCAGTCCACATTCCTATCTGACTTCCTTTGGAAATCTAAGTTGGGGTTGGTTGAGTGCCTTGTGCTGCACTATGGCCCTGTCCTCTCAAGCAATCCCCAGGCTCCCTTTCCTGCTTCAGTGAACTGTGCTTGGTGGCTGGGGTCGGGAAGGGAGAAGTGACACTCGAATCGGGTTAGATGCACTATGTGAGCTGAGTTCAGTAACTTGAGCTTTGCCTTGACCAGTTCTCTGGGAGAAAAAGAGAGGGGAACCTGCAAAGGCCTCCAAATCTTGCCTGTGTATGAGAGTAGTTATTCCACAGACAGAACCCCAGGGTTAGAACAAAAGAAGCCCCAAGGTCATAGAGACTGGTGCTGGTCAGTGGAAAGCAAGGACATGACCATGAGTTTTAAATAAAACTAAACTGATGCCTTTAAATTATACGTACATAATATATTATGAATTATATAATATTATAGAATATATTTTACTATTTTATTTTTGCACACCCCATGACGTTATTTTTTTATTTTAATTCAATTAGCCAACATATAGTACACCATTAACTTTTGATGTAGTGTTCAGTGATTCATTAATTGCATATAACACCCAGTGCTCATCACATCACGTGCCCTCCTTAATGCCAATCCCCCAGTCATCCCATACCCCCCACCCCCCTCCCCTGTGTAACCCTCAGTTTGTTTCCCAGAGTCAAGAGTCTCTCATGGTTTGTCTCCCTCTCTGATTTCTTCCCATTCAATTTTCCCTCCCTTCCCCTATTGTCCTCTGCACTGTTCCTTATGTTCCACATATGAGTGAAACCATATGTCTTTCTCTGCTTGACTTATTTCACTTACCATAATACCCTCCAGTTCCATACATGTCGGTGTAAATGGTAGGTATTCATCTTTTCTGATGGCTGAGTAATATTCCATTGTATGTATGAACCACATCTTCTTTATCCATTCATCTGTTAAAGGGCATCTCGGCTCTTTCCACAGTTTGGCTATTGTGGACATTGCTGCTATAAACATTGGGGTGCAGGTGCCCCTTCAGATCCCTACATTTGTATCTTTGGGGTAAATACCCAGTAGTGCAATTGCTGGGTTGTAGGGTAGCTCTATTTTTAACTTCTTGAGGAACCTCCATACTGTTTTCCAGAGTGGCTGCACCAGCTTGCATTCCCATCAACAGTGGAGGGTTCCCCTTTCTCCACATCCCTGCCAACATCTGTCGTTTCCTGACTTGTTAATTTTAGCCATTCTGACTGGTGTGAGGTGGTATCTCATTGTGGTTTTGATTTGTATTTCCCTGATGACAAGTGATGTGGAGCATTTTTTCATGTGTCTGTTGGCCATTTGTATGTCTTCTTTGGAGATAAATCTGTTCATGTCTTCTGTCCATTTCGTGACTGGATTTTTTATTTTTTGGGTGTTGAGTTTGATAATTTCTTTATGGGTTTTGGATACTATCTCTTTATCTGATAAGACATTTGCAAATATCTTCTCCCACTCTATAGGTTGCCTTTTAGTTTTGTTGACTGTTTCCTTTGCTATGCAAGAGTTTTTTATCCTGATGAAGTCCCAATAGTTCATTTTTTCTTTTGTTTCCCTTGCCTTTAGGGATGTGTCTTGCAAGAAGTTGCTGCAGCTGAGGTCCATGGTGTCATTTTTAATAGTGACATGATCACAGTCACTGTATTATTAGGAACTTTGAGGTTCTATTGCTCATTTCCCAAACAGAGTCATCTGGCCTCTAGCACACCCTAAACCAGCAGGAGGTGAAGCTGTAGCTCATCTAGCACCCGCCTCTCAGGAGGCCCCGGCACCCAACAGTGCCATCAGGGGATGACTGAAACCAGCCGCGGAGGTAGAATGGACAGCTCATCTCCAAATCAATGGTCAAGAACCACCCACTCTGCTTGCCCACTTCTTTAAGCCATCAGCGACCATGCTTGGCATTCACCCACTCCCGAGAGGGTGCTGAGGGCTCCCTGCCCTGGTGGAACAGGGCAGGAGAGAGGCGATTCCTGTCAGGCACTTTGACCATGCAGTTAACGACTTACTACTGAGCATGTCTCTTCTGATCGGCCGCATTGGTCACCATTCCCGGATATGTGATCAGTCTCTACTTTATCCCCTGTGACGGGTTCATTGTGTGCCCCCGCCCCAACCCACTGAAAAGATCTATGGGAGTCCTAATCCCCAGTACACAGAATGTGCCCATATCTGGAAATGGGGTCTATGCAGATTTAGTCAAGATGAAGTCATGAGGGGGTCCCTCATCTGGTGACTGGTGCGCTTATAAAAAGGGCAGGTGACTCTGCAGGGAGGGAAGGTGACCTGAAGACACAGGGGAGAGGTCCTATGAGGATGCTGGCAGAGATGGCAGAGACCAGAGGCCCCAGGTCTGCAGGCCAAGGAATGCCTGAGGCTACCAGAAGCTGGGAGAGGCAAGGAAGGAACAGTTTCTTCCCTGCTCCTTCAGAGGGAGCGTGGTGCTGCTGGCTGACACCTGGCTTTCAGACTTCTGGCCTCCAGAACTAGGAGGCAAGTAATTTCTGTTGTTCTAAGCCTGTCAGTTAGTGGAGCTTTGTTGGGGCAGCCTTAGGAAACTAATACAGCTTCCTCTTTCTACGTGGAGGTATCTATAAAGATATTTCAGGGTAGTTGCTAAGAGCTTAGGTCCTGGTGTCTGACAGACCTGTTTTGAATTGTGGTTCTTCTATTTTGTGGTTTGTGATCACAGACAAGTTACCTAACCTCTCTGCCGCAGTTTCTACAATATGAAAAAAGAGGGAAATTAAAACTATTTCATGGATACCAAGAGGATGATAGATGAGGTGATCACCTCACAGGCTGGTTAAGATTCTGAAATGAGGTCAGCATGTGTGAGCTGGGCACAGGGTCGGCCATGTGGTGGCCACTCCGTACCTTCAGCTGATAGAATTATTAATGGGGACCTTGGAGCTCCTGTCAGTGGAAGCTTACGTCTTGTGCTCTGCAGGGCTCCAGGACTGGCTTTGGGATGTGTGACCCATGTTCAGAAGGGCTCCATTCTTAGTTTAATGCTCTGCTGATACCACCAAGGAATTTTTCATAATTTTTAGACAAGGGGCTCCCATTTTCATTTGCATTGAGCCCACAAGTTACGTAGCTGGTCCTGCTTAGCTCCACCAGTCAGGCACATGGGTTGAAACCCGGTTTATAACCAGCATTTGCAGGAGCAATTTCTCCTCAGAAGTTAAGCGACTCTCAGGAGTCTGGCCCCTTTGCTAGCTTCAGTGCATTACTGTCCCCCAGTGCCATCCTTAGAGGTGGGTTACATTTAAATTTCCAAATTTTTTATCTCAAACTTAATTGGAATACGACCTGTACTTTTAAAAAAATCTCCCTTGCAGAAATGTTTCTTGGTGTTTGGGGAAAAGGATAAAGAAGGACTTTTGTAGCCCATCTCCCTCCTGATTCTTCTGTGTGTCCCACGAGGCCTTGCGCTGTGGAACTGAGCATGAAATATGTCCTGCTAGAACTGGTGAAGGCTTCCTCAGAACAAGGCACACTCTTCTTTTTAGCCCAAAGGGATATTTTGGCCTCTTTAGCCACGCTGACCAAGGCTTCAGGCACCTTTCTGCCTTCAATGTGGCATTCATCACATATTTATTAACAAGTATTTCTATGCCGGTGCTATTCTAGGTGCTGAGGAGGCAACATGGAACAAAACAGCCAAAACCTTGACTTTCCTAATCTATATCATGTGAAAATAAATGCTTGATGAAAAATAAGGCAGGGCATAGGGATGGAGTGGGTCAGGAGGGTGGGACGAGGGTTTGCTATTTTATATGGGGTGTTCAGGGCCACCTTCTCTCGGGACGTTCGGGGGAGACCAGAAGGAAGTGAAAGGCGGGTCAGTGGGTATGTGGAAGGGGCACATCCCAAGCCAAGGAAGAGCCAATGTGGAGGCACAGAGGGGCGCAGGCCTCTACACTTGGGCAAGGAGGCTGGTGTGGCTGGACCGGTGAGCAGCAGACAGGCATGGTAAAGAGAGCCCAAGGTAAGCGGACAGGAATGGTAAGGAGTGGACAGGGGCCTGGCAGGTGGCAGAGAACCTTGTGGATTTTACTCTGAATGAGATGGAAACTGGAGGGATATGAAAGGCTCTGACTTATGTTTTTAAAAGATGGCTGTGAACATGTTCACAAAAACATGGCTGGGAGGCAAGAACAAAGCAAGATCAGTGAGGTGGATACTGAAAGATTCCAGGTGGGAGATGATGCGGGCTTTGAGGTGGCAGCAGTGGGATGGTGAGAAGAAGTCAGAAAGGGATCTATTTTGAAGGCAGAGCTGACAACACTGCTGATGGACTGCATGTGCGGTATCGGTGGGGGGTTAGGGAGCCCAAGGTGCTGAGCCTGAAAACCTGGAATAGAGTCATTTGCTGAGATGGGGAAATGATGACGAGCAGGACATGGAGCTTGTTTGGGACACGTTTGGTCTGTGATTCCCATGAGACCACTACATGGACATACCATGAAAACCACTGGATATGCTGCAGAGGCTGTGTTCAGGAGAGGGACCTGATCTGGAGACCATCCACACACACAAGGTATTTAAAGCAGCAGGGCTGGAGGACTTCACCTAGCACAGGTATCAGTGGGAAGGAGAAGAGACCCAGGGACCAAGCCCCAAGGCACTCTGATGTTTAGGGATCGAGGAAATGAGAAGAAGCTAGCAAAGGAGGCTGAGAAGCCCCCAGTGAAGTAGGAAAAGCAAGAGAAAGTGCGGTCTTCACAGCTAAGTATTTGTAAGAAGGAAGGACAGGTACTGTGTCAGATGCTGCTGGAAAATTGAAGGAGATGGGGACCAAACACTGACCACCAGATTTGCCAACATGGAGGTCATGGGGACCTTGACAAGATCAGTACAGCAGGCAACATCTTCATGGGACTGAATGTAGGAAAGAATGGAAGGCTCTGTTGTAAAGCCAAGTTGAGAAGGCAGGAGCTGGTAGTGGATGTGGGGTCAAGGTAGGTTCTCTAAAGATGGGCAATACTGCCGGATGATTGTACTTGGATGGAAATGACCCAAGGGGGGTGGGGGGGAGACTTGATGATCTAGGACAGACAGGGGACAACTGCTGGAATAATGTCCTTGAGTATGCAAGCAAAGTTGGAATCTGCCATAACAGCCAAGGGGTGGACCCCCTAGAGGAGTACGAATGTTTTATGCTTTGGGGCAGACGTGGGGCAGCACATGTGGACACAGGTGCAGGTCTGGTGGTAGTTTTAAGTGGGGAGTGATGGAAGTTCTTTGGATTCATTCTAGTTTCTCGGTGAAATAAGAAGTAAGGTCATCAACGGAGAGTGAGGAGGGTTTGGGAAGTCTGAGAAGGGAGGAATCCAAGTGAAATAATAATCGAAGGCATTTTTTTTTGAAAGCCTATTAGTGGGTTGTGAAATCAATTTAGAAGGTTGCCATTGGAACATTTTAAGTAAATGAAACCGACAGGATCAGAGGGAAAGGGAAATTAGTGTTAGTTCCCCAAACTTTGTATCACTCCTATATATATATATATATATATATATATATATATATATATATATGGATGTGATTAAAAAAAAAGTTTGTCAAAGACTGATCTGAGCAGGAGAGTGGATGGGTTAAGAAAAATGGAGCGTCCACATCCACGTCCACCTGCCTGGTGCAGGCACCGACTAAGGAAGGTGTATCTCCGCCAAGGTTAGGTTCAGGCAGGGGAGTCTCCTGAGAGAGCGGGGAAGACAAAGAAGGTATATGCAAAGGAAGGGTTCTAATCCCAGACCACGGAATCCACACTGGGAAGGAGGCAGATGCAGATATGATGCAGATTAGGGACAGTGACCAGGTTGCAGGGTAAATGGATTGTAGAGCCTGTTTGTGGCTGAGCCAAAGCAACTCTGCAAGAGAAACAAGATTTCTTAATTCCTCCTCAAGACTAAGGGCAAGGCAAGCTGTGTTCCCTCACCAACGTTCATTTGCAGAGATTTTCTGTTGAATGGCTTATCAGAAAATGTTTTATCGGTCAGAAGGCACTCTCCTTGCTTCTGTGTTAGGCTTGTCTTATGGTGTATAAAAATGTTTGAAGTCAAATGGTATCGTATTTTGGTCAGTCTTCCCAGCATTCACCAAAAGAAAATTTCCCTCAAAGGCAGTTTTGTTACATAAGTAATACTAAATCATACTGTTGTAAGGTACCTTCGGTTCAATCAGCCTTCAACAACTATTTTGCTATGTTTATCGATTTTTAACACTCTGTAAAATGATGTTTATTTTATAAAAGCGTCATAATCCTTGAGAACTATGAAGTCTTGGTTCTTATACCAGGCTCTTTTCCTCTCTGGAACGATTCAGTACAGCTTTCCCCGAAGCCTTTAAGCCTTTCACACCTTCGTTATATGCCGTCTTTCATGGGATGTGTAAAGAATTCCTCCATATTAAAGACCAGCTAAGACTCACAAGTTTACATGGATTCATGGTAAAATAGTAGCTAAAATGTTGCACTTCTGTGCTATTCGTTTTCTTTCATCCTTACAGCTGATCACTTTTTCCTCTTGCAATTACGATTTTAACGGTTTCTTGATTCTTTTTTTTAAGATTTTATTTATTTATTTTGAGAGTGAGAGAGAGAGAGCTCGAGCAGAGGGGAGGGACAGAGGAAGAGGGAGCAGACTCCCCGATGATCAGGGAGCCCGATGCAGGACTCAATCCCAGGATCCTGGGATCATGACCTGAGCCAAAGGGAGACACTTAACCAACTGGGCCACCCAGGCGCCCTGGTTTCTTGATTCTTACACTAAATGAAAAATACCTTAGAAAAAACTAAAAGAGATTGATTTCTACCTTATATCAATTGTCCAAATTACACCTTATCATGATGTATCTCTTGAGATCCTGAACCATGATGCTTAAAATCTCATCAGATTCCACAGGGTCCTGCCATGTTATTCTGACTGCTCTGTCTCAACCATTATTCCAGGTGCTGCATGCTCAGAAGAGCAGATGCATGGAGTTCCCCTACTGGTGGGACATCACTGGGGAGGATCTGCATGTTAGACTGCAACTCCCTGGTAACAGTGTGCTTCTTCTCTGAGGCTGGCTGTGATTGGCTAGTTTGAAACAAATCACATACCCCATTGTCTTATGCCTGGCACCCACCAGAAGTGGGAGGAGAGGATGATGGTGGCCATGGGGCAGAAAGGATGGAGGCAAGAGGTGCATATGCTCTCTGATGCTTACATGTATTTATGGAGCAAGAATTTGACAAACGACTGGCCTGGACAGTGAGGGTGTCGGTTGCCATTTCCTGACATGATTAAGAAATTCTCCTTCAGATCTAAATGTTCTCTGGTTTCCTAGACTTTTGGTTCTCGATGTCCTCCATCCTACATCTCCCCAGTCTTCAAGGAACCAGGAGCCAATGATTGTAGATACAATGAGCTAACTATGTCCAAGAAGGACATTTACATATTTATAGGCATCCTGTGATTACACTGAATATTTCTAATACAATCTGAGGACATAAACGTCTGCAGTAAAACTGTGGGAAATAAACACAGCTGGGAAGCATCGAAGATGGTTTCTGGCGGGCCAGTGTGCCCACTCATGGGCCATGGAGGCAAAAGCCTCATGGCAGAGGGTTAGTAAGGAACTCTTGCTCTTCATACCATCACAAGAAATGAAGGGGGGCTAATTCTTCCCAAATGTCTGCCCTCCCCTGGCTGGGAGGTTGAGAACAAGTATCCCAGATAGGGACAGATGGTGTCAGTGGTCTGCCCATGTGCCCTCAGACCCCTCTACCATTTTCCTTCCCTAGGCTAGCACCCATTTCTGTGGGAGGATGGCTTCAGGCTGATGGGACCTGCTCTGCCTCCATGCAGAGAGAGCTGAAGTGCAAGGGGCAGCCCTTGGCCAAAGACTGACAGATACAGGGGTAGAACTACTCCAGGCAGCTGGCCTCTGATCTAGCCACTCTGGTGGGCCCTACATAGTCTCCAGAACTTTCCTGTGAAGACCTCCCCTTATTTCCCATGAGACAAAGAAAGCTGAGATTCTCCTTAAATCAAAAATAGGGCACAATTCCCCGCAGAGCCTGAGCATGGCTTTGTGACAAGACTGTGCGGATGATAGGTTTCCCTCCCAGACTCTCCCCATCTCTCCAGTCTGATTCTTTAGGACATGAGACTGTCCTAAACTGCCCTCCACAGGTCCCACACACCCTCTCACCTCCCTCCCTGGGCTGAAGCCGTGAGAGGATCAAGAACACACCTTCCCTCTCTCCACACTCCCCAGAGCCCAAGCAGGAACCTCACATTCTAAGTGGAGCCATAATGATCAGGAGAGTTCTTTCTCCAAACGCACCTCCCTCCTCCTGATTCTCATTCTTTGCACATGACACGCTTCTACCTGAAACCCACTGGTTACTAGTCATCACCAAATAGCCAATCTGTCAGAGCTAATCCCTTCCACTGTGAATCCTTTTCTGACACCCACAACAGGATAAAGAGCCCCTTCTGTATGCCACCGCAGCACGCTTGAATAGAAAGAGGTCACTGTGCCCTGTCCTGGCCCCCGCTCTTTGATATGACTCCAACCCTGGTAGGAAATTCAGTGAAAATGCAGTTTAAGAAAAAGGGATCGACCAAACCAACATTACAATATAGGTTACCTGCATCATTTACAATTCCTTATGGCCCAAGGTCACCCTGTACACTGTTTAGGGAAAGACATTAGTCGAAAATATTAGGCATAAGGGGTATGAAATGTGCCCAGAGAAAGACTGTGTGTAATACCAAGTATGTGTTAAGTCTCTGTCGGGACAGGAATCCCAGAATACAGAGAGAGTGGGTGGGGGGCCCCAAGGACAGATGGCCAGGGGAGGGCTCCCGCCCTGGGGGAGGGACAAAGAGCTGTCAGGTCTGACTGCAACTTCATATATCAGACCTATTTCTAGTGAGGGGTGAGAAGCTTTGAGGAAAGCACCTTCATCAACCTTGTGGGGCCCTTCCTGTCTGCTCATCTCATTGGTTCCTCCCTCCCTCCCTTTCTTCCTCCCTCCTTCTGCTTCTTTGCTCAGAAGCCACAAAACAGGAGTGGAATCTCCTTCCTTCAGGGCCCGCGGATCCAGAGGAGCCTCTGAAATACAACCCCCACCACCCTTGTGTTTGTTTAATAAAGACTTGATAAAAAAAGAAAACACCTTCTTTAAAAAGACAGAGCATCTGTCTTTGTTCTCATTCAGACTCCTAAACTGCCAGGGGAAAAACAATCACAAAGGAAAATAACAAAGCACTTTAATTAGCAGTTTTCAGGGTCAAATTTAGCACAAGTCTGTCTCCTGAGTCAGGCACTGACTACACTGTCCCTTCCTTACTAGCATCACTAAGCATCCCCTGCTAGGCGGGAGGGCCCATGAGGCAGGAATTATAGAGGGACACCCGCACTGGTCAGATCTCAGATCCCAAGGGAATGTCCCGGAAGTCAGCCAGGACCCCACACCTGCCAACAGCACCGAAACCAGAAGCCAGCGTGGCCTGAATATACACACTCAATGCCTACAGGTTGCGTTCAGTTGGCCATTTACTAGAAGAGTAGCAAAAATGATCAAGTCTTCCCAAATCAGTGTCCAGGTTTAGTATAATTCCAGACAAACCCCATGAAATACAGTTTGCCTGATAGAATTAATGGTGGACATTGCCAAGAGAATTTGGAAAAAAGAGAAAGAAAGATAGATAAAGTTGTGGTAGGTGCAGAAGGGCTTGCCTGCCAAACAGCACAGATTACAGAGCCGAGGAGAGGTGAATCTAGTCACCAAATGATGCTCAGTAAACTACCTGGGGGAAAAAGAGTTCAGTTGATTCTTACTTCATAAACCACATGCCAAAGGATTATAGAAATCTGTAAAATGGACACCATTGAAGTTAGAAGGAAATATAAACAGTGAGTTGTTTGAGGATGCAGAAAGGATTTCTGGGCACGAGAGCCATTAAAGGAACCCAAAGGAAAAGTCCAAGCCTTTGACTCTACAAAATGCTGAAGCTTTCTGTAGGACAAAAAGTCATGAACACTCCGTACTTAGACAAGAAAAATCCGGATAGTGGGATGAGGGGTGTTGTTTAGATGCCACATCACCCTCGCACCACATGTTGAACTGGCAAAACCTAGGCTGGTCTTCCAAGACACAGCAGCTGGTTTCGCCCCGCGGGGAGGTGTGACATCTTGGCTCATTTCCAGGGACTCAAAAGTTCATGGGCAATCCCACCCATGAAGGTGCCTTTTGCTTACCACACAGGAGAAATACCTGCCTCCATTCATTTTTAAGTATTCTTGTAATCAAACTGGAGTTAAATGCAAGGGGGAAAAAAAACCTCTGGTGATTTCATCAATTAAAAAAAAATGTCTTAGATGAATGGATAAAGAAGATGTGGTATATATACACAATGGAATATTATGCAGCCATCAAAAGGAATGAGATCTTGCCATTTGCAACGACATGGATGGAACTGGAGGGTGTTATGCTGAGTGAAATAAGTCAATCAGAGAAAGACATGTATCATATGACCTCACCGATATGAGGAATTCTTAATCTCAGGAAACAAACTGAAGGTTGCTGGAGTGGTGGGGGGTGGGAGGGATGGGGTGGCTGGGTGATAGACATTGGGGAGGGTATGTGCTATGGTGAGCGCTGTGAATTGTGCAAGACTGTTGAATCACAGATATGTACCTCTGAAACAAATAATGCAATATATGTTAAGAAAAAAAAAAAGTAGAAGATAGCAGGAGGGGAAGAATGAAGGGGAGTAAATCGGAGGGGGAGACGAACCATGAGAGACGATGGACACTGAAAAACAAACTGAGGGTTCTAGAGGGGAGGGGGTGGGGGGATGGGTTAGCCTGGTGATGGGTATTAAAGAGGGCACATTCTGCGTGGAGCACTGGGTGTTATGCACAAACAATGAATCATGGAACACTACATCAAAAACTAATGATGTAATGTATGGTGATTAACATAACAATAAAAAATTTTTTAAAAATGTCTTATAAAGCAAATAAAGTTCATTTCGCCTCCTATTTAAACTAAGTGGATTTTGGTACTTTGTATTTCTGACCTAGAACACGATATCGTATATGTGAAAACCAAAGTGTCCATTTATGTCATTTATTGTGTTAACCTACTCAATTAAAATAGTTAATTCATTAAAAATGGTAAAATACAAATGTTTCCACCAAGTTTTATTTATGAAATACTCAACTTTTGAGAATTTCAGGAGAGTGAGGGCTTATAGGTTAATATCTCCGTTTACTATCATTTGACCACATGTCATGATCAAATAAAAATGAGAAATAAGCTCACAGCAGTAATTAAAATACCTCCTGAATTTATTTCTCATTTGGACACTAATGAAGCTCAGCAACATCATCTGAAACACTCTTATAGATGGTTTTAAAATACAAATCAGTGTAGCTTTATAACCTTTCCTACAACTTTTGGGAGAATTTAAAGTTACTCAAAGGGGGGGTCCTTGCCACCAAAGATTCTTGATCAGAGTAAGACATGTCCCACAGGATGGAGTATCTATAGCCTCATCCACACAACCCCCTTGCCATATCCAACTTTATTTTCTGAGGGTCTTCTACAAAATGACTCTGTTTAGGCTTTTGCCAAACCATTAACAAGTTCAAAAACTGTTTCTACCACAAAAAGCAATGTCATTTAATCAGGCATTCATTCAAAATAATAATGCTTTTGAGTTGGTTTGCTAGCAGCTGCATTAACTTGTGTGGTTCTATTCACACTCTCAGCTGACACTCCACACTTCTCAGGGATGATATTAAAAATACTTAACGACATGGGATAGACTGGGCCCCGATCAATCACAACAGATGCTGGCCACAAACTCGCAGGTTGAAAACTCTGGATTGTCCGGCTCACTGGTGCAGGTTCTTCCTCTTCATCCCCATCCCTGACTTCACAAACTCTATCCCTGCTCCTGGATGTGGGCTTCCCGGTTCTGCTTCGACCCCTTTCTGCTGGGCCTGTGGTCCCTCTGTGGGTAAATTCATCAGCTCCCATGTTTCAGTCCCCACCATGCCCCAATGACGCTGTTTCTCCAGCTGCTTATTGAAAATTTCTATCTGGGTAACATACAGGACTTTTGTAGGGGCCAAGGCAGGCCACTCCAAGATGGGCCACCAGGCGTGAAGATCATTTTTGACGTCAAAGCAATCAAAACCCGGCCGATTTGGGAAAACTGCCTGCAGGTACCAGAGATGCCTCTGTACCTAAGAAACTTACATGCATAACCGGGCAACCTCCCATCCCTCTCCTTAGCCTCATGTTGCCTAACCGTCTTGGGAATCTCATGTCTGTGTGGATTCCCTGTACATATGTAATTAAATTTTATTTTCTCCTGTTAATCTGGTTCACAAGAACCCCATCTATTTGATTCTTAGTCCTGCTAGAGGGATCTTGAAGGGCAGAGTAAATTCCTCCTCAACACTTTTAAACTCACAATATTAAAAAAAAAAAAAAATCACACTCAATATTTCCCTCCCACTTTTTCCTTGGCCCCAAATGCAGGAGGGCATGCACACACACACACGCACACACATGCACACACACACACACACCCCTGATAGGTCCATTTTTCTCAAAACACATCTGTCCCTGACTTCTGTGATACCACCCTAATCAATACAGATCAATACAGGTCCCAGAGACTACTTCCTTTCCATGCTTTGGAAACATCTATGAAACAAATCCTGAGATAAGTTCAATCAGCACTGGAGACCCTTGAAGATCTGCTTGCAGCCGCGCCCCTTCTGATGATGGTGTCACCTTTCCCGAGGCTCCTCAGCGAGCCCTGCTAGCCCGCCACTCTCCCCTGAAACCCTGAAGTATGAACTCTGGCTTCCCCTGTTCACCTCCTCCCTTCAGTGCAAACAAGGCTGAACATCCAGGGTTACCCCTCGTGAAAAGTGTGGAATTGCTGGTTGCTGGCAAACTCTTTCTTAAAAACACCAGATTCCAAACAATGGGTGCTTACAAGCTGGTGGCTCCCATCAGCAGCTACCTTTTCATGAGTAAATGTAGACATCCTACAGAAGCCAAACTGCCAGGTCCCAGGGAGAGAGGACAACTGAAAACCCTGGGTGTACCTTCCCACTCCGGGGAGGTGATCAAGCAAGATGTGTCTCGGCTCCAGATCCCTATGCTGCCATTCCACATACAAGCCACGTTGGAGGCACGCTCGCTCAGGAAAAGCTGGTTGACATCTGCCGGCTTCTAAGCAGCATGAAGACACGCTCCCCAGAGCCTGTTTGCATTGTTTACTTGACTCCTTCGGCTCCCTCAGATCTGACCAAACCCTGGAGAACGGACTCCTGTTAATCAGGCGCACAGGAGCTGCAAACTAATACCTCACAAGGGGTGGGGGTGGGGGGTATGATTACCACGCCTTTTTAATGTCCAGATTATAGATGTTTTGCTATCCGAAGCACCAACGCTCCTTGAAAAAACTGCCTAGATGTCAGAAGGCGAACTAAAAAAGCATTTGGGGTCAACTAAACATTTCCCAAAGTGGATTCCTTGGGACACTGGATCCTAAAGATGCTTCATGAGAAAGTGTTCTGTGGCCAAATGAAATTGGTAAACGGTCCATATTATGGCGTCATCCTAAAGAGTCCCAGTGCATACTATAATAAAGGCACTAAAAAGTCCTGCAGAGGAAACCCTGCTTAACGTTAGCACTTTTCTAATGTGTTCTAGCCTTCTATCACTGTAACTCTTTAGGAATTTTTTTTTTTTAAGAGAAAGAGTGAGAGCACACGAGCAGGGAGGGGCAGAGGGAGAGGGAGAGAGAGAGAATCTTAAGCAGGCTCCACGCCCAGTGCAGAGCCCCACTAGGGGCTTGATCTCAAGACCCTGAGATCATGACCTGAGCTGAAATCCAAAGTCATACACTTAACCGACTGAGCCACCCAGGTGCCTGTCTATCATCTATCTATCTATCTATCTATCTATCTATCTATCTATCTATCTATCTTTCGTAATTCTTTAGTAAAGTTTTACCCTAAACACAACTTGATTAAATTCTGCTCTCGACAGACACTGCCTGGGGTGTACCTCTGAGCACAACCACGTCTAGCAAATCAGTGGTGGTTCAGCGAGATACCCTACTGGGCCTGGAGCCCTGGTCCCAGCTTTGGTGCTTTGACCTCTCTAGGCCTCTGTCTTCTCACCTAACAAATGGAATTAATAGTACTAGGGTGAAAAACAACTGAGGTGTTATCTGTAAAAGCATTTCGCAATGTGCTACAAAAATATGATCAATCTGCTAAGGATGGACTTCCTGCTGTGCATTTACCAAGGGATACTTTTGTTCATTATTTTCAACACCCACTCCTTGGTGTTGGAGGCAGGGAGGAGGAGCTAGGATCTGGCTTTTGACCTTGTTGACAGTGGGCAAGTGGGGTCCCCTGCATACCACTCCTAAGTGCTACACAAGGAATAGTGGTGGCACTGAGGGGGTGTCTTATCAGGGAAAGGAGGAAGGACTTCAGGAAACCTTTCCAGCGGAAACCATTAGAATCTTGAAGGATCATTCCAAGGGCTGGATGTACACGGGGAGTGGGACATAATACCCAGATGACATAACGTGGGGAGTATGTGACGAATGGGCCCCCTTAAGGCTGACCTCTCAGGGCTGCATGCCCTCACACAGAAGAGAAATAAGCTATCTGTCTCCTCTAAGCAGAGGAAGAGGATCCAGCCCAGTAAAGAGGTTGATTCTGGAGAACTGAACTCCTCTTTGAAGTGGGTAGTGGCCCTTGACTTTGGAGAAGGGGAGGAGAGGCCTTATGTGGGGATAGAAGCGCTGCTGGGAAGCTCTCTCTAGCAAACAAGCACATACCAGAGCCCTAGAGGGAGTCAAGCTCCTCCCTGCTGCCCCTGCGGAGGGGTTCAAGTGTGGGTTATTTTAGGTCTCCTTCTCTACTTAGCTAACCTGTCTGCAGAATGCCACCAGACAAAGGAGGTCCTGGTAGCAGGTTGCTCTACTCTCATGTCCTCAGCCTCCAACTGCTGAGAGCAGTCCCTAAACCCCGCAATTCCTGTCAACCACCAGCTGCCTTCTCCAGTCCCAAATGCAAGGGCCCCTTACTGTTCCAGGCCCCACCCAATCCCTGATCCCTGATGCCCTCTATGGAGCTACTCCAGTACCCCAACACAGGGAATTCAAGGGTGTTCTAGAAACATACTGGAACCTGAGGCCAAAAGGAAAATGCATACATGTCTGCACACCTATCAAAATATTATCCCATACTTGAACTATGTAAAAAGTTAATAAAAAAACTGTACAGCCAAAAAAAAAAAAAAAAAAAAGATTATATATAAAACCAGCATTGCCTAATCTGCTGCAGGCCACTGTCAACCCTCATTAACCCCCTGGTGGGGACCAGACAAACAGGGTGATTGGAAACCACTGTCCCCATTGCACAATAATGCAGGGGCATAACAAAACCTGTCTTTATTTAAAATTTGGTATTTTGTTCATGTGGATTTTTTACATTAAATTTTTTAAAATACTGCCTTAAAATACCATGTTAATTGCTGAGTACAGCCAAGTGTTTATTTTTGCTCAATGTTGACAAAGTCCTGTTGCTGGAAGAGTGCTCTGAGGTTTCCTTATTGATGACAGCACGTTCCTAAGAAACCCCAATGTTCCGGAAACCATCAGGCCTGCAAGAAAGTACGATTCCACTATATGCCCGGTTTGTGTGCAGCCTCCTCTGCTGAATTAGGAAAACCCAAGGGTTCGAGATCTCTGTGAAGAAAGGGCCCAAGGGGCCAGGTCTTGCCCTGTATTTCTTGGCAACAAATCATAGGCTTTAAAGCAGAATTCTGCAAACTCTGCTGTCCCCCGACCGTGGAGGGGGCCCAGTGACGGGTGGGTGGACGCCTTGCTGGTGGAAGCCGAGGCCAAGGGTGGAGGCCGAGCCCAGAAGGGGGCGGGGAGGCCTGAGGATGGGAAAGTGGCCCCGTCCCTTCCCGGCAGGAACCCCGGGCTCCTCCTCCTCCTGCTGTGCAGCCATCAATCCCCGCGACAGCCCAGCGCCCCCAGGTCGGACTCACGGACCCTGCTAGGGCGAGGGGGGGTGGGTAGGAGGAAGCCTCGGACCCGGGCGTCAGCCCGGTGCACTGACTGGGCTCACGGACCCGGGCGGAGCTGGGCACCCGGGCTATGCGACCCTCGGCCCGGCCCGCGCTCCCAGGCACGAGGCGCACTTGACACCCCATAGTCGGCCCCCGCAGGTAGAACTCGACAAAGGTCCCTCCCCCTCCTCCTGCATGCACGCACACACCCGGCACCTGGAGCCACCGGGCCCGCACCCTCCGGCTGCCCCTCACTCCACCCCCGCAGAGGTCGGCTGAGGATACTCCATGACCCGGCCGTGACCAGCGATCGCCCCGCGGTCGCCCCAGGGTACCCTGGTCCTGTCCAGGCGTCCCACTCCCCGGCGCCTACCCCCACCCGTTCCCACAGCCCCCCGAAGACACTCGCTCGCTCTCTCCCTCCAGGTCCCCTCCGAAGGGGAAGACAGTACGAGCAGCAGCACCCCGCGCCTCGAACCCCGCGCAGCCCCCGCCGGCGCCCTGCAGCCTCCCCGGGTGCGGGGTGCCGACACCAGGGGTGGGGTCTCCGCGGCCGCCGCCCCTTACCTCGCGCAGGCCCTCCCCGCAGATCTTGGAGGCGGGGGAGAGCGGTGGCCCCGCGAACTAGCGCGGGGCTGGGTTTCCCCGCCCGGGCGGAGCAGGAGGAGGAGGAAGAGGAGCTGGGGAGGGGAGGGGAGGGGGAGGGGAGGGACGGGCTTTGTGTCTGCCTCCGGCCCTCCCTCGGCTCCGGCGCTGGCCATCCCCCTCCCCCAGCCACCCTCCGACGCCCGGGGAGGGGAGGGGACGGGGCGGGGGTGAGGCGAGGGGGCGAGGAAGGCGCCTGCGCGACCCGGGGTCCCTGCCCTCTTGCGCTCCCCCCTCCGCCCCTCGGGATGTGCAGCCGAGGCGCCTGCGGGTGACCGGGAACCCTGGCTGCAACTACGCGAAGCCAGGGACCGAGAAAGTTGATCTGACCCGGAGCAAACTTGGCTGGAGCAGCTCCCGACGCGCCTTGGCGCCGCCGCCCGGCTCTTATGCGCTCCCCGGGGAGGACCCGAGTTTTGTTCTCGGAGATTCTTTTCTATCTCCTTTCTTTGCACTCACTGCTGAGCCGGGCAACCGCGCGCGCACCTCTCCCCCGGGCCAGTCCCGCCGCCTGGTAGCGGACGCCGGGATCAGCCGAGGGGGCTGGGAAGCCTCTGTGCGGGAGGCCTGGGTGGGCTCCTGCCCTTTGTTCCGCGCTCCGAGGCGCTCCAGCGCCCGGTGGCTGCCGGGCTCCCGCTGGGGGATGTTTTGCTGCATCCCCGCTGGGAAGCGGGCGGCCGGGTCGGTTTCTGAGTGCAGAGCTGCCCAGCCCCACCCGGACCCCAGGGAGCCAGAGCAGCTGGGAGGCAGGATGTGGTTTAGCTCAGTTCTGAGCCACCCTTTTAAGGCCTAGGTGATGAGGGAGCAGAAGGCAAGCTGAGGACAAAGCACAAGCGGACATCCTGCAAACATTCCCCCCACCCCCGCCAGGTGGGATACTTGTGACAGCCCCCAGGCATTCTTGGCTGCCCTATAACTAAGAAAAGGGAAAAATAAATGGTTAACTGATAAAGATCACAGCCCTGCAGGACTTTAGTCCCCATCAGTGTACCAATGTCTTAGTGATATACAAGGAAAAAGCATTATCGGTAGCCTAACTTTCAGAGTCCCATAACTCAACTTCCTGGAGCCCTAACATCACCCTCCCCTCCACAGTGATGTGGAAAACACAGAAGGGAAAGTAAAATTAAATTTCTTAATGACCTGCAGCCCACCGACAAGGATCTGAGATAGGCAGAGTATAACATTCCTCCAGGAAGCTCCCAACCGCCTAATGTTAGCGCCTTACTAGCAGGAGAAACAACTTTAGCTTGACTATAGCCAGGCCTCCAGCATCCTGGGAGTCTTCTTTAGCATATGAAAGTCCTTTTGGCCAGCTCCCTTTGTCCTCACCTCCCTCCACTCCCAAGTATATAATCAGCCACACCTCACAACCCCAGTGCAGCGGCTCTTTCTGAGCACCAGTCCCGTCCCCGTGCTTTAATAAAATCATCTTTTTGCACCAAAGACATCTCAGGAATTCTTTCCTGGCCGTCAGCTCCGGACCTCACCAACATTCCACAACTACATCATAGGGATGGCGACATGGACCGGCGGAGAGCTGGGGGCTGCAGTCTTTTCTTTGGAGCCAGGCAGGTCCCTGGTGAGCTGCTGTGTTTTCCCACTCCCCTGCCAAGGAGAACACCTTTGGGGAGAAATTGCTAACGGTGTGAGAGTTACCAAAGTAGCCAGAGACGCAGAAGGAGCCTCAGACACCTGTTTGGGACAGAAGCAGAAAAAGGGAACAAAGTCCTTATTTGTATCCTTGTTCTGCCTTAGACCAGTCGCCAGAGAGGAGAATCGCATTGGCATTGGTTCTTGTGATTCCTGCCTTGTAAAATCCCCAAGATTTCTCTTTCATAATCAGCTCAGTCCCCAGGAAGTCATAATCCACTGTACTTAATGTTCCAAGTCACCGATTCAATACTTACCTGAGCATCTGATATGCGCCAGGCGCTGCTCTACTGCTTGGGATGCCCTGGGGAACAAAACAGATCTCCCTGCCCTATTGGAGCTGACATTTTGGGAAGCATGAGCTGGATACAGGGTGAATTTTGAACATCACTAAGTCAGTTCCTTAGAGCATTAGAAAAGGTCAGCAGTAGGGAAAAAAAAGAAAAGGAAAATAAGCAGGCTGAAGAGTGCCAGTGTCCGGTGCAGAGGGTAGAACTGAATGTGTGGGGTGGTCAGAGCAGGCCTGGTTAATAAGATAGGATTTGAGCAGGGACCTGGACGAGGTGAGGTAGGAGTACATACCTGGGATGAGTATTAAGGTCAAAGGCTCTGAGGTGGTAGGTGGAAGCTCTTGAGGGTCTGAGCAGGGGGTGGCTCGATCTGATCTTTTTATTATGAAAGATTAGTTTGATGCCATAGGGAGAGCCGGCTGTGCAGGCAAAGTTAAAACAAGTTAGGAGCTATTGACATGATCCTGCTGGAGAGGGAGGTTGCACAGAGCAGGGTCACGGCAGTGCACGTAGAGAGAAGTAATTGGATCCTTATTTATTCTGAAGGTTGGACAGTCAGGAATTCCTAAGAGGTTGAATACACTGGCAAAACAAAGAGGTGGAATGAGGCAGACCTAGTTCCCTAGTTCCGTATCCTTCACTCTTCTGTCCCTTCCGCCCCAGAAAGATTCCATTTTGTATACAAAGCTCCCGCAGTAACTGTTGAAGGTGTATGTCTTCTGCTCCTTTCCTCCCGGTTCCTTCCCCCTTTTTCTCTTTTCATTCACCCTCTTGAAAACTTCCTTCATCTTGTGGACATTGCCCCATGGATGGCGCCACAGACTCAATCTGTTTTAAAACTTGGAGCTCACGTGGCTCTGTTCTCTCTCAGGAAAACCTCTTTTACTGTAGAGATGGATTTGGAGATTATTCACCTGAAACTCTACTGGGGGGCACCTGGGTGGCTCAGTCCGTTAAGCGTCCAACTCTTGATCTCGGCTCAGGGGCTCAGGTCATGATCTCAGCGTCATGAAACTGAGCCCCGTACCCAGCTCCTCCTCCCTGGACTTGGAGCCTGCTTAAGAGTCTCTCTCCCTCTGCTCCAGGCCCATGTGTGCATGGGTGCTTTCTGTCTCTCTAAAACAAAACAAGAACCTATCTACTGAGTAGCTACTATGTTTCAAGCACTATTATAGGCAGTCCAGCTAGAGCAGTAAACCAAACAGACAAAATGCTATGCTCTCATGGAACTCCCATTCTAATGCTGAGACAGAGGCAATACACCAGGCAAGGAAAATATGTAGCAAGGTTGATGATACCTGCCACAGAGAAAAATCAGCCCAAGAACAGAAAGAGGGTGATGGAGAGGCTACAATTTAAAACAGGTTGTCAGAGAAAACTACAAGAAAACAACAACATTAAAATAAACTTCAGGGGCACCTGGGTGGCTCAGTAGGTTAAGCATCTCTCTTCAGCTCAGGTTGTGATCTCAGGTCCCCAGGACCAAGCCCGGTGTTGGGCTCTCTGCTCAGCGGGGAGTCTGCTTCTCCCTCTTTCTGCCCCTCCCCCCCCACTCATGTTTGAGCACAGGTACACACTCTCTCTCTCCTAGATAAATAAATAAACTCTTTAAAAAAAAATAACAAACTTTGGACCCTCTCATGGACTTATCTCACATTTGGCAGGTTTGACATCCTACCCAGGTCCCTTGGGATCGAAGTGACCACTCCGGTCAGCTGCAGAGATCACAAGTGCTCTGGGAGCACTTTGGTCAGCAGAGGACCAGCTAGCCAAGAAAATGTCACTTGTAATGAAGTTATTTCTCCTCTAACGTAAACCCAGCAGCATTGCTTCTGAAAGCATTGCCCAGAGTGGGCAACTCAGCAATTTCTCTTCTCTGTTGTAGAAGTAGAGGTTTCTTATGCACAGAAAAAGACTTGAAAAGATCACTTTTGTACCCCAGGGTCTGAGCTGTGGAATAATCATCATAATAGTGATGGCAATTCTTTATTCATGGGTCTGCATTGGTATGGGGTGACATTACCTTGATCCATCCCCAAGGCCACCCTGGGAGTCAAGTAAAGAGTATCCATGGAGGGGTGCCTGACTGGCTCGGTAGGTAGAGGGTTAAACTCTTGATCTTGAATTGTAAATTCGAGCCCCATATTGGGTATAGAGATGACTTGAAAATAAAATCTTTAAAAAGAAAAAAAAAAGAGAGTATCCGTGAATAGTTAACCAATTCCTAGTGTTAGGAATTATCTAGTAGTTAGATGGTAGTTAGAAATTTCCTTTCCAAAGATTCAGTTCACGTAGAGAGAGGTGGTTCTTCACAGAAGGGGGTATTTGGCAGGGATACATATTTTATTTATATCTTTATTTAAATCTAAAAGAAAGGGCACCTGGGTGGCTCAGTCGGTTGAGTGTCTGCCTTCAGCTCAGGTCATGATCCCAGGGTCCTGGGATCAAGCCCTGCATTGGGCTCCCTGCTCAGCGGGGAGTCTGCTTCTCCCTCTCTCTCTGCCCCTCCCCTTGCCCACACTCACTCTCTCTCTCCCAAGTAAATAAGATCTTAGAAGAATCTAAAAGAAGTCAGTGATTGCCTCTGGAGTGTGGGATTATTGAGACTTTAACTTTTCAAGTTGTATGTTTATGAACTGTGAATATTTAAAATGGTGTATTACTTTGTTAATCAAAAAAGCATTCATTTTATATATAAAATTGGATACCCAGAGAATTAGAAGCACAAGTGTAAAGGTGAACTTACATGTAATTACCTGATATTTTAATTTTTCCTTTGACATTATTTAGACCATTTAAAAATGTCTGAGTATTGAGGTTTATTTTTATTCTTTAAGTTTTTATTATTAATTTCCAGATTTATTGCATTGTGGACAAAGAATGTAGCTTATATAATTTCTGCTCTTTGAAATTAATAGAGGCTTTGTGACCTAGTATATATTTTGAAAAATATTTCTGTATTTATCAGAAAAGAAGGCATATTAAACACCCCCATAACCCAGTTTGACAGTTAGCATATAGCAGGTGTTCAAAAACTATTTTGGAACTGAACACCAATTAATTAAATGTTAATTCATCTTTTACATTGATTCTAATTCACGATGTCTTTTATTTTTACTATTTCATTTGCCAGTCTCCTAATTTATATCCTGCTTTCTTCCTCCCTCCCCTTCTGGAATATAATGGACTTAGGGCCGATGTGTTAAGATCTTCCATTTTGGGCGCCTGGGTGGCTCAGTCAGTTAAGCATCTGACTCTTGATTTCTGCTCAGGTCATGATCTTTGGGTCGTGAGATCAAGCCCTGCATTGGGTTCCATGCTCAGTTCAGAGTCTGTTTTAGGTTCCCTCTTTCTCTATCTAAATAAATACAATCTAAAAAAAAAAAAAAAAAAAGATCTTCCATTTCAATTGGAGTTCTGATATTTTTCTTAGAATTTACAATTCTATTTACATTTACAATATAATCTGTACAATCTGTTACAATTTACAATTATTTATATTCTAGCATTTTCATGCTATCACCCAGTACCTAAATACTCCTATTACTATAATTTCACCCTGGATCATGTAGTTTATTATAAACCTCCTTTGCCCCATTCAATGTGTTTGCCTTGATTCATTCAGAAATTCCTATCATGACCCCTGCTTTCTTTGTGTTTGCCTTCAACCAATGCATTTTTTCCGTCCTGTATTGTAAACCTTTCTGCATCATTTTATTGTAGATGAGTTCTTTTGGAACAATGTATACCATAATTGAATGTTATTTTTAAACCCATCTGGTAAATTTGCTTTAATTTTTGTCACCTTGTTTTATGCTTTTGAGGTTTTATAAAACCCTGCCATTTCCTAAGTTCTATGCTTTTTGGTTAAAAGAACTGAACTTTATATCTTTATATAGTCTTCCCTCATTAAAAAAAAAAAAACACCATAGTGGTTCATTCACTCTTTATTCAACACATAAATCTTGATTATTTACTGGGTGGCAGGTACTCAAGGTGCTTGCCATCTAATGGAGGGGGGACAAACAATAAACATACAAACACATAGAAATAAAGATATACAGGGCATGATGTGTGCCATAAAAACCTGTATTGTGAGAGTAGCTCAAGGACTTACATTGTTTGGGTGATCAGAGAAGACCTCCCTGCCAAGGTTATATTTAAGCTGAGACAAATGACAAAAGAGGGACCCAGTCAGGTGAATTTCTGGGGAAGAATGTTCCAGTCTAAGCAGAAGGAACAGCCAGAACCAAGGCCCTAAGGTGAGCTTCAAGGAGCAGGGAGTAAAGGGTTTTCGAGAAGTGAGGAGTTTTCAAGAAGGCTGGAGTGAGGGGTTTAAGGACAGTTTGGGAGGGTTTCAAATGGGAATGGCTGGATCTGGTTTCCATTTTTATATGACCACAAAGGCATCCCTAGGGAGCAGGGTTGGAAGGGAGGAGACAGCAATGAATGGAAGGAGACAAGCGAGGTAGCGCAGCAAGCACGGGGCAAGGTGTCGTGGAGGATGTGGAGATGATGACTGGGTAGGGGCTGGGACAGAGGTAAGCAGGTGGATTCCCGGTAAGCTACTGAAAGGGTTTCAGAACACATCACTCCAAATATGTCCATTTGACATACTAATTTGAGCTAAAGGCACCTGAAAGACAAAGGGGCAAGAAGGGTGCTCTGACCTCCCCTTTTTTTCCCGAAAACAGGACACAGAACTCCCATGTGAAAGCTTCCCTCCCTGTACCAGGAGGAAAGGAACACTGTCATCAGCAGAGATGGGCAGTCGAGGCCAAGAAGAGTCTGGACAGACCCACCTTGTGAAAACAGCCTTCTCCTCCTTTTCACTCCCCTATATCAGAAGCACTGCTTTTTTCAACCTGCTATATAAGCACCTAGACCTAACCACTCTGGGGGTCTTCATTTTCCTGGGAAGGCTCCTATGCAAACGTAAAATAAAATGTATATGCTTTGTTCTTGCTGGTCTGTCTTATGTCCACTTAATTCTCCCACCCAGCCAGAGATTTTAAGAGGATAGAGGAAAAGTTGGCCTCCCTGACACTATGAAGGTAGGACCGACTGGGCATGCTCCGTTACATATCCCTCCTGTTTTACATTTGGATACAATAAGGTTACATTTTGGTTGTGCCTCCACTGCCACCAACCTAGACCAAGCCACCCTTACTCCACTACCTCAGAGCCTTCTGCTTGTAACCTGGCATCCACTCCTGCCCCCTACTGGTTATTCTACACATAGCAGGCAGAATGGCGTATTTATTTTATTTTTTTTAATTTCATTTTATTATGTTGTGTTAGTCACCATGCAATACATGGTTAGTTTTTGATGTAGTGCTCCACGATTCATTGTTTTCATATAAGACCCAGAATGGTGTATTGAGAAGGGAAATTGGATCCTATTCCTTTCCTGTTCACCCCTCTGGCTACCCACTCTTTTTAGAAGAAATCCAAAATCTTTCTCATGGTTCGCAGAGTCCTCATACTCTGGCCTGAGGTCCTCTTTAACCCCATCTCCTGCCACTCAACTTCTGGCCTTCCTTTGGTTCCTTGAACACATGGAGCTTGATCCAGCCCCAGAGCCTCTGCCCTAGCTGTTTTCTCTCTGGTCCTTTGCATATCTGCACTTCTGGCACAGAACACCATTTATATGCTTGAAAATATTTTTATTATGTCCTCACAATTCAGCGAAAGTCTGGCTAGTTATAGATTTCTAGGTTCAGAGTTATATTTATGAACACTTCAAAAATATAATTCCATTGTCTTCTTGAGCTTAAGACTGCTGTTGAGAAGTCTGAGGTCAGTTTAATTCTTGCTCCATTGCAAGCAAAAAGCAAGGAAGCAAAGATGGTCTGCTTTGGTCACCTGGAAGCTTAAACATAATAGTTTTGCCTTCAGTGCTTCTAATTCTACCCTAACAAGGTCCGAGAGTTTTTCCTTTGCTACAGTATCCTTGGTGTCCTTTACATGTGCAGACTATCATCTTTTCTAATTCTAGGGAATTTAAGGACATTATTTCAAGTCTTTCCTCCTCCCCTTCTGGATCTCCTGCACTGTGGATCTGCATGTTTACCTCTATCTTCTCTTCCTTTTAGCTTCCCCATCTTCCTCAGCTGCCTTCTTGGAGATGACATGGATCACACCTTCCTACACACTGATTCTGGGGCTCTATGTGTCTGTTCGTTATTCCACCACTATCATTTGCCATATATTTTTTAAAGATATTTATTTATTTTATTTATTTATTTGAGAGAGAGAGAGAGAGCACGATCGGGGAGAGGGAGAAGCAGACTCTCCACTGAGCAGGGAGCCCGATGCGGGGCTCGATCCCAGGATCCTGGGATCATGACCTGAGCTGAAGGCAGACGCTTAACCGACTGAGCCGCCCAGGGGC
Organism: Zalophus californianus; assembly: GCF_009762305.2. Taxonomy (NCBI): domain Eukaryota; kingdom Metazoa; phylum Chordata; class Mammalia; order Carnivora; family Otariidae; genus Zalophus; species Zalophus californianus. Next base: position 95,222,168 of record NC_045602.1, read on the forward strand.
CCCTATCATTTTCCATATCAAAATAATCTTTCGTATCTAATATTCCCACTTGTTTCCTCTATGTGTGATGTCTGATTCTTGTTTCATATGGCTAATATCTTCCCCTACGTTCTTAATATGTTTATCATGTTTATTTACATTTTTTGGCATCACCATTTCTGTAATTCTGCTTCACGTCGTCTATGTTGGTACATTTTGCTCCTTTTGCGGCAGTTTTACTCCTCGGGCATACAATATTTTGGCCAGAGCATTCATGATATTCTGAGGGTACTGACTATTCTAACTAGTCTGTGTATCAGAGAAGGGCCAAAGCTTAGCTCTAGGCCTTGTTGCTTCTCGTGAGTTTAAGGATATGTGTACTGGTTTTCTCTTACCACATAACAAATGCCCACAAGTACGGTAGCTTAAAACAGCACCCGTTTAGCATCTCACAGTTTCCGTGGGTCACGACTCTGGGTACAACTTGGCTGGGTTCTCTGCCCTGGGGTCTCGCAAGGCTTCGATCCTGGGGTTGGCTGGAGCTGTGGCTTCAGCTGAGACCTCTGAACTCTTATCCGGGTTCCCTTTTAAGCTCCTGTGGTTGTTGGCAGAAATCACTTCCTCGCAGCTGCATGACTGAGGCTCTCAGTTCTGTAGAAATAAATTAAGACCAACCAAGTGAGACTAGGCAAAGGCCATGTATTCAGAACTTGCTCGAGCAAGGGAGTTGGTCATGATTATTTGTGCTTGGCGAAGACTCAAAGGCAGGCAGAAAGTTGGAAAGTTTTGTTGTGGGATAAAGGGAAGGCTTCAGGTCAGGTGTGCCCTGATTGCAGGTTGTTGGTCCCGGGAAGCTGGAGCAGGCTCAGTAGCAGCCAGCATCCTATGAGACTGGTTAGGGGGTGCATATTTGGCTTTCTCTCATGGGTCCCAAGTTGGAAACAGGAACAAAATTAGGAAGCTCTCAGTTATGAATCAAGCGCTGGCTGTTTGGGACCAATCATGACAGAGGCTATAGTGTGGCTTCCTGGACCAGTTGCTAGAGATCGTAGTCTGACTTCTTATGCGTCTGCTTTATAAACAGCAACTGGGCTTCCCGGGCTTGTTGCCGCAGACTGCGAGTCAGAGTTCTATCACTCTGGCTATTGTCCATTTGTATGTTCAGTCTTTCAGCTCCTGGAGACAGTTTGCAGCTCCCCGGCGCGTGGCCCGCTCCATAGGCAGCTCACATGGCGCTTCCCGTCTTTGGGGTCAGCAGTGTCTCTCCCTCTAACACATGCTGGTAAGATGGTGTTACATATACATGGCATCATGTAATCACAGGAATGACAACCTGTCATATTCTGTTGGCTAGAAGCAAATCACAGGTCTTGCCCAAATGGAAGAGAAGATTATAGGACATAACTCCAGGGCTGGAGATCATGCGGCATTTTGCATCCCGCATAGGAGTCTTCTAACCACGGTAAGAAAGGATGAGCCCCACCAGCAGCTCCCCAGGCCCTGAAAAACGACTGCTGCACCCTCCCATTTACTGGCTTCCACCAGACAACATCCGCCCTCAGGTTTCGCTTTTAAACCAGTAGGAGGAGCAACACTGGGAGAAAGCCATTTCCACTTTGCTCCGTGGCCCCAGAGCCTGGAGGAAGGAATGCCCTAGGGCCATTGGTCCCTGCGTCCCTCTTTGCACTAACACCTCACCTTAGCAGGATCTGTGCTGCCCTGTTAATCTCTGACACCTGCATCCAGGCTCTTGTGGCTGATTTCTGTGAGTAAGGGACTTCCAAGGCTTCCTCTCTGTGCTGCATCCTCCAGCTCCGGCTCCTGTTATGGGGTCTCTCACCGAATCCTCTCTCACTGTTACTGCTGTGTGACGTGCCAGGCAGTGGGGCTCCTCCTTCGCTGTTCAGCACAATCACCTGGAGAGTTTTCCTGATGCCAGGTTTCACCCCCTACCTATTAAATTAGCGTCTCTAGAGTGGGACCAGGCATGAGCAGCTTTATAGCTACCAGGTGATGCTAACATGCAGCCAAAGCTCTAGAAGAGTCACCATTCTAAAAGTGGCAGCCTTTAAATCAGTTGTTAGCCTTGCTGCACACTGGAATCACTGGGAAGCTTATTTTTTTAAATATTTTATTTATTTGAGAGAGAAAGAGAGAGAGAGAAAAAGCGAGTGCATGAGTGGGGGGGGGGGGCGCAGAAGGAGAAGGAGAGAGAGAATCTCAAGCAGACTCCTAGTTGAGCACAGAGCCCAACGCGGGGCTCAACCTCATGACCCTGAGATCATGACCTGGCCGAAATCCAGGGTCATTCGCTTAACTGACTGAGCCACCCAGGTGCCCCATGGAATCACTGGGAAGCTTTTTTAAAAAATGCACCCATTCCCTCCTCAGAGATTGTGATGTAGTTAATATGGAGTGTGGCCCAGGCGTCGGGAGTTTTAAAAGCCCCCCCAGGTAATGCCAGCACGTAGCCGAGGACAAGGGCCTAAGCTTCTACATCCAGATAGCAAGGTGCTCATGGAGAATGGGGCTTGGTCCTCTTCTCTTCCTGGTAAGGAAAGGGCCAGGTGCCCCGTTTCAGTGTAATTAATAAAAAGTGGTGGCTAGAGAGCACAAGGATCCGTATCGCTTTTGTTCCAAAAGTTGAAAATAATCAGGAATGTGAATTCAAAGATAGATCAGATTCCTTGCTTTTAGGAAAGTTTTCCAAATGAACAGTTGAAATTTCCCTTTGCTACCACATTTTGCATGTGTTTTGATTTTATAAGCAGTATGAAGAGACCATTCTTCAAATCCTCCGTCTGGTAAGTCAGTTTGAGTCTATGAAGCAGTTCCCAGATGTACAGTGAGATCACTGTAGACTGGCGTTGCCAAAGGAGACAGCCCGGGGAAATTGAAACGTGAGCTGGAGCCTGAGCATCGACTCAGCGCTGCTGGAAGAAGAGAGAGGGACGCAAGGCCCAAGGTGTGGAGCAGGGGAACTGTGTATGGCCTGTGGAATAGCAAACATAACTCAGTAGATACGAGATAGGAGGGGTTGCAGAGAGGATAAGCCTTTCCTGACTACCTCTGGGATAGAACTTTTCCCTTCATCATCTTTATCAGATACATTTTTACTTTTGCTTGTGCATTCTGCTCTATAATCATAATTCAGTTTTCTATACCTTGTTTACAGGTTGATTCTAAAGAGGGAAGAACAATAAACCACATTAACATCATTATAACCAAGGTTCACTCTACAGCCTCATAATGGGCTGATTTATTTTCCTTCTCTAATGAATCAAACATTCAAGATGTTTCTAGCATCAAAGTCAAATGAATTTTCTTCTTGACCCCCTTCAATTCCTCAAAATCATGATGATGCTATATTTCAGTTGACTTTATATTTGAAGTTTTATTTCCTTAAATGGTTCTTTCCCTCCCAAAGTTTCTAATTTCCCCTCCTTCCTTCCCTTCCTCAATCCCTTCCCCCTCCCTTCTCCCTCCCTCCCTCCCTCCCTCCCTTCCTTCCTTCCTTCCTTCCTTCCTTCCTTCCTTCCCTTCTTATTTTTTATTGTTTTTGTTGTCAACAGAGCACATTTACCATCACAGATCTTCAGAAATATCCAGACTTTCAATTACACTAACTGCTGCAGGGAATCCACTTTCTCTCTGAAAACATTCTTCCAGAGACTTCTGTATTTCTGCTCCAATCTGAATTGGTTCTTTTCTAGATCTGCTGAAAACTATAGTCCCAAAACTCTTTCTCTCTGTACTTCTGGGGTAGAGCCACTGTTTTCTAGATCTCAGTTCTTCTTTCTCTTTCTTTTTCTTTCTTTCTTTCTTTCTTTCTTTCTTTCTTTCTTTCTTTCTTTCTTTCTTTCTTTCTTTCTTTCTTTCTTTCTTTTCTTTTCTTTTCTTTTCTTTTCTTTTCTTTCTCTTTTTTTCTTTCTTTTTCCCCATCATTTTATCTCAGGAAGGTTTCCAGAAGGCTAACTTTCAGTCTGTGTATGTCTGAAGACATATTTATTTTGCCCTGGTGCTTAATTGATATTTTGATTAACAGTGACACTTTAGACTCAAAATACTTTTCCCTCATTTGAAGGCATTTCTTCATTGTGCTTTACCATCTGGTGTTGTTGAAAAGAGATCTAACTAATGGACGCTGTCAGCCTGAATCTCCTTCTCTTTAAAATTGATCTGATTTTCTTTTCCTCTAGAACGTTGTAAAATTCATGGGAATATGTCTGGGGCTGGATCTTTTATTCATTGCTTTATGTTATCTACCAGCATCCTTTTTTTTTTTAAAGATTTATTTATTTATTTATTTGAGAGAGAGAGGGAGAGAGAGAGCACACAGGAGCGGAGGGGCAGGAGAAGCAGAGGGAGAGGGAGAATCTCAAGCAGACTCCCCGCTAAGTGGGAGCCTGATGTGGGGCTCGATCTCATGACCCTGAGATCACTACCTGAGCCAAAATCAAGTGTCAGTCACTTAACCAACTGAGTGACTCAGGTGCCCCTCCACCAGGATCCGCTCATCTGTTTTTGTCTCTGTTAAACTTATCACTGGCTCAAATTTTCTGATGGAGATCACACAGATCTCTTTGTTGTGATGGATTGAATTATGTTTGTACTCTCTACTTTCATTTTAGGGGGATGCAGGCAGGGGAGGGAGGTAAATGTGTATGATCAGTCTGCCATGTGGAACTCTAGTTTCAGACATGTTGTTTGGATATTAAAGGAAAGGCGGACCCTTGAAGATGGGACTTGGGGGTCCTTGACTTACATTATGGGGAAACTGGCTCTCATAGGGGTCACTGGTGGCCTGAAGAAGTAATGTCAGGTGTCTTCCATGTGTTCTGCTCTTAAGCAAGCTATGACAGCACTTCTCTAGTGAAGAGAAATGATTGGGAATATTCCAATATCTTCTGGACTGTTTCCATTCACCCATGTTTATTCAGAGTATCAAGTGAAGGATGAAAATAATAAGGTGGCTTACTGTAGGAACTTTTTTTTAAATTAAAGTCTAGTTGACAAAATGTTACATTAGTATCAGGTGTACAACAGTGATTGGACAGCTCTATATGTTGTGCTGTGCTCATCCCTAGGGGTGCCACAATCTGTCACCATGCAGGGTTATTACAGTACCATTGACGAGATCCCCTACGCTGTGCCTTTCACCCTTGTGATTTATTCATTCCATAACTGGAAGGCTCTACCTCCCACTCTCCTTTGTCCATTTTGCCCATCTTCCCACCACTCCCAACTCTGTTAACCATCAGTTTGTTCTCTGTATTTATGGGTCTGTTTCTGCTTTTGTTTGTTTAGTTGCTGTATGAGCTCTAAGTGTTCAATACTTCTGGAATGTACCTGGTGCTGGTCAGTGGACGTATCTTACAATTCTTATATTCTAATGTACTTTGTCCTTGGCACATGAGATGCACCCTGAACGTGAAGATGATGTTACTATTCTGAATGATGAATCAACCCAGGTTCTGGCCAGGCATCATGTAAGTGTGAGCCTTCTGAAGGAAAGGTGTAAATGCCCTGCTCCCTGGTAAGTCCCAGTTGTGATCAGGAGGAATCAGATGCAGATCTCTGCATCTCCTTTCAAAGTGGGAAGACTCCAGGGTCCTCCCTCATTCGACATGATATGAAAGCAGCAAAAATATTTATGAGGAGACAGAAGCACGTGGACCTAAGACAGATCCATGGAATTATCACACCTGCGAGTTGGCCACAGGGACCAACAGGGACTAATGAAGAAAAGCAGAGAAAAAGAGCACATCTCAGCAGATGCCAGAGTGACTAAAAATGCCACCCTTGAGCCAGCTGCCTCCTGGAGTATACCCCCCAAGGCTGCTGATGGGCGTAGTGATGGCAAAGCCTGGGATTGACTATGACTCAGTTTCCCCCACTGGTCTCTGAGGGCAGGTCTGGCATGCTTGCGTCTCAGAGAATCCTATCTGCTGGGCTCTTCTTTTGCTGGTCTCCAAAAACATGGCTAATGAAGGCAAATGACCACTGAGAACAGGGGTTCCCTCAAGCTAGAAGCCCCCTTGGGTGGCCACTTGGTGCACAGCAAGTGAGAAGTGGCCATTGCATACTCCAGTAGCCGCAAGGTCTGTGTCTCTACTAGCCTTCCAGAGATCCGAGGTCTGGGACTGTGACCCTCCCATTCATCCTGAGCTTGTCTGCTCCTGTCCCACCCTGGCCCCAGGCTCAGCCTCTGCCCCTTGAAGGGGATGATTCATAGGGAGAATGCTCCTCCATCTTCTGCCCGCCCTCTGGCATGGGCCTACAGCCCACCCACGTAAGAGCAAATGGGAGCAGAGGTTGCAGAAGTCTTGGTCTCTCATATGCACCCCATCCCCATTAGATAGCATCTCCAACTGCTGGGGTATCTAAGCCTCATCCCACAAACCTGTGGCCAACCACTACCTCTGGCAGAATCGCGGATAGATCCGTTCCCATCTTCGAGACTTTATGGAGGGCTGTGTGTGTAGGTGATGAGCAATGGCCCTGTGGCCTTGACATCTCCAGGTGTTACCTGGAATGGATGCCCCATAGAAACACTGTTTCAGAGGTGGCAAAACTGGGGAGTCCTATCTGTCCTGTTTGTACCACAGCCCCACCTGGAAATGGACACAGAAAACTGAAAGAGTGTTGTGCAATTTTCCAATAGTTATAGCTTTTTCCTAACTAGTTAAGATCCAATCAAACAGACCTAGTGTGCTTATAAACTTGGTATTATTTTCGCGTCGCTATCTGAATCATAATGGAAATGGTTTCCTAGGGCCGCCGTAACAGATGAACACAAACTGGGTGGCTTACAACAACAGATATTTATTCCGTCCCAGCTCTAGAGGCCAGAAGTCCCAAATCAATCTGGATTGGTTCCTTCTTGGGGGCTCAAGGGAGAGTCTGTTTCATGCCAATCTCTCAGCTTCCTGGTGATCGTTAGCAGTCCTTGGCATTTCCTGGCTTGTGGCGGCATAACTCCATTTCTGCCTCTGTGGTCATATGGCATTCTCCCTGTGTGTCTGTATCCAAATTTCCCTCTTATAAGGACACCAGTCACTGGATTAGGGCCCATGTGAATCCAATATGGTCTCATCTTGACTTGTTTATATCTGCAAAGACTCTCTCCGAATAAGGTCACATTCACAAGCAGCAGAGGATAGGACTCAAACATATTTTGGGGGCAGGAGACACAATTTAATCAATAATTATCAAAGTAAAAGATAATTCAGATAGTGACATGTGATGAATCTTGTTGTTATTCTTTAAACAACAGCACTGAGAAATTTCCCTAGGTTTACCAATACATTTTCAAATGCTGAAAGACAGGTTTATGAATACTTAGGTTGCTAAAAAATGGAAAAATAGATGCTCCCACTTCTAAGCTCCTAATTAATGCATCCAAGTGGAGAAAGAGTGAAAAACACAGTAGTCCTCTACAATAAGTAGCAAAAACAAATAGAGAGAAATCATATTCTCATAAGCATGAAAAAAATCAGTTTATCTTTTTAAAAAAATAACCAAAGTTTTTCTCTTACTTCATCTTACTTTAGGGTGGAAAATTTCTTGGAAGGGAACATAATACTTGAGAACGAACTTTTACCTTCATAATGCATTAACTCCTTTCTTTTTTTAAACTGTAGAGTCCCCCCAAAGAGAAATTAACACTAAATCACATGTTTCAATTTTACACTGTTTCATGCATGTATTACGCTCAGAGAAGAATCTTTAATTCAACCCGGTCAAACATTCCTGCTTCATTTCTCACTTGCTTGTGGGTGAGAACGTGCTCAGCTGAATGTTTCCTGCTACACTTTCTTGCTGCCTTGAATCAAATGTGGGCACCGCAGAGTGGGAACAAAGGCATGTCTACAAGTGAGAGGAATCTAGCTATTGCATGAAGTTCCTTTGAATTAATATCTTGTACCATGTTGGTGCTGGTGGGCTACAAAGGGAACATTTTAAGGAGGGGAAGAGCCATGCTTTTAATGAACATGCTAGGAAACTAGAGGAATCTCAGGCCCGTTTAGCTGAATCCCTTGTGAACATGCATATATAATAAGTGATTTCAATTGAAACCAGTTGGAGTTCCATGACATTATCCAGCCCTTGGAAAAAAGGCCAAGAGAGGGTTGGGATTAGGGGTAAGGCTAATCTGTCCTTTCAGTGTCATACTGAGCCATTGTTCAACATATCCACTCAGAGATTATGGATTCATGTTGGGGAATGTCCCTCTGCTTGCTTCTCTATTATTGATTAAGGCTCAGAATGTTAACTTGTGGGTCTTGTTTGAGAGAGGCAAATAGTTTCCTTCGGGTGAAATAGATCACCAAGGTCTGATTGCTCTGGTGCTGGTTAAACTGGTCTTGTATGTAACACTTCTCACTTTTCTCTTCAGGCTCTTTGTGTATAGCTCCAAGTCTCCATACCCTCCCATACTCTTTGGACCAGTTTTACACTCTTACTGGTCCCCATGTCCGTGAATTAATATCTCTTCAACCTCTATTTCTTCCCTTATTTTATTTTTGCAGGAAAGTAATTTTGAAAAACTTTTTTGAATAGATACTTTTGATACATGTTTGGACTTTTTAAATCTGTATCCTTATTTTGGCGGCAGAACATAAGAAGTTATCTGTCAAAGTGCCAGTGGTGTGTTTTCTTGTGCCAGGACCTTGTAGGTCCCGGGGGAGGAAGCCACAGATCAAATCCCCTCAACGGCTTTGCTCTCGCATGTGGGTAGAATCAAATAAAATGCCAGAATAAAGTACCTCATTTGTTTTCATCCTGTGCTTATTTGCAAATGAGATTCTGTAATGATAGCTCTTAAAAAACAGCTTTTGGGGGCGCCTAGGTGGTGCAGTTGGTTAAGCATCCCACTCTTGGCTTCAGCTCAGGTCCTGATCTCAGGGTTGTGAGATGGAGCCTTCCTGCCCCTCATGGGGCTCTGTGCAGAGTGGAGTCTACTTGAGATTCCCTCTCCCTCCGCCCCTCCCCATGCTTGTCCTCACTCTCTCTCTCAAATAAATAAATAAATCTTTAAAAAAGTCGCTTTTGTATGGGGGGGAGATGAATGTTAATTTTAAGTAGTTGAATCTGATTTCTAAGGTACTTGGGATGGTCTGAACAGCTGTGAAAGAGGCATTTAAAACCAATTCCCAGCTGTTTAGTTTTATATTTGGATCGGGGGTGCTAAGTGAAGAAATGAGTATGGGCACAGGAGGTCCCAAGGCAAGGAAAGTTCAACCCTAAGGAAAATTCAGGGGTGGTGGGTGCTAAATATCTAGATTTTGGCATGCAGAACTGCTATTAAGTTACTCTCATGAGCTGCAGGAAGACCAATTTTTATTCTCGCTCACCGAGATGACTACACACCACCACCAACACAGCAGATGACTGTTGGTGCTCCCCTGGGTGAAGCTATCATCCCAAACTCCCATGCCCTGTGGGCTGAGTCATCTGCTACTCCACTTCCTGGCTGAGCTGGCTCCTGGCTTCGAACCTTCCCACTATCCAGCTGGGGCCCAATTTTCGTTTCAAAAATTACAGCCTAAATGTCCTCCCGGTGGGACCTGTCCCCACACTTACTACAAAAAATTGCTGTTACATAAACCACTCTCCTTCTTGTTCTATTTCCTGCCCCCTTTTTGCTAAGTGCAATGACTTTGCTGGTTGAGTTTCTTTAGTTGTTTTTAATAGCCTCAAACTATTGGAAACCTCTCATTTTGCAAGTGAAGCAGAAATCTGGTGGGACTTTGGAAGGTAAAGAGTAGAATCGGTTTCCAATTTCACTATAGAAAGGAGACAGGCCTGCTTAGGCGAGCAGTACAATGCAGGAATTTCTAATATTAACAAGGTATCTGACAGCATATCCACCACAGGTCCACATCTAAAGAGCGGGGTGAATTTCAAGATGAGGTGAGATATACCCCGAGTTAGATCTTGTCCTTTCAATTCTCTGTAGTTTCTCCTTTACCCCCAACTTACTGGAACTAAAATATAACTCTTTCGTCCTCCAAATTCACCAATCCATCTCCAATTTCAAATGTGGTGTTCTCCATAATCTGTGCCTATCCCCAATTGGCATTTTTTTTTTTTTTTTAAGTAGGCTCCACGCCTAGCATGGAGCCCAACGCTGGGCTTGAACTCACGACAATAAGATCGAGACCTGAGCCGAGAGCAAGTGTAGGACCCTTAACCGACTGAGCCACCCAGGCCCTTCCTGCCTCCCATGCCAATTGGCAATTCTTATTACACTGATACCAGTGACTAATATAGAGGCTGTCTGTGCAAATGGCGATGTGTCTTCTGTAGGGCAGAGCGGCTATCTACATGCAGAGCTTCTCAAACTTATGCTTCTCAATGTTTGCACAAATCACCTGGGGACCTGTTTAAACGCAGGTTCTGATTCAGTAGGTCTGGGTGGGGCCTGAGATCCTGCATTTCTAACAAGCTCCCAGGTGATACTGCTCCTGCTGGTCCAGCAACCAGGCTTTGAGAACAGCTGCTCTAAGGCATATCTCCTATTTCAGGACAGCCGGCCTCACGAGTGAGGGCAAAGCAGACGGGGCACCTCCTCTATACTATGGAAGGAACTATAATCTTTTTTGGCCAAGTCAGCCCCTTAATAATCCCCTACCTGTTCTGCTCCATAATGCAATCACTAATTATATGTGGCTCTTTAACTGTAAATTTAAATTAAACATTTTATTCCTAGTTGCATGAGCCACCTCTCAAAGGCTCAACAGCTACATGGACCGACAGCTTACCCTATTGGACAGCAAAGATGTAGGGCATTTCTATCAGTCCAGAAAGTGCTACCTGACAATGCTGTTCTATAAGAATTCCAAAAATCTTTCTAGTTAAACCTGCTAGCTTAAGGCCCACCCACACTTTGAGTAGCAAAAACCTATGGAACATGCAACATTTCTTCTTGGATCTGCGCAATATCACAAATGGTCTGATTATACCTCCGTGGGCCCTGGTTCTGAACCATGGACACGTGTAGAAACACCTGGCAGCCCGACACAGGTAACCAGCTAACCCGAACCAGAATTATGGAGGGGGAGGTGGGAGCGGGATGGGCACTGGGAATCTTAAATGCACCCCAGGTGATTCTAATGTGGGACCACGATGCAGAGTCCCTGCTTTAGGCCAGAGTTCGATACCATGACCTGCACTGACAGGCAGAGTGAGGAGGGTTAGGAAATGTTTTCTGGGCTTGTCAAAATGCACGACTTTCCGCGGCAGGAGGGGTGGAGTGTAGGGGCTGCCTCCATCCCAGCAGCCAGCAGGCTTCTTGGTTACGTCTAGCACAGATTTTTTCAGTGCCTCCATTTCCCGGTGATGTCTCTGAGAAACAAGATTGAGGCTTTAAAAACTATTATTATTTTAAAAATCGGTTAAGTGACTGCCGTCAGCTCAGGTCGTGATCCTGGAGTCCCGGGATCGAGTTCCGTGCCCGGCTCCCTGCTCAGTGGGGAGTCTGCTTCTCCCTCTGACCCTCCCCTCTCGCATCCTCTCTCTCAAATAAATAAATAAAATCTTAAAAAAAAAATTCTAATAGGGGGCGCCTTCGTGGCTCAGTCGTTAAGCGTCTGCCTTCGGCTCAGGTCATGATCCCGGGGTCCTGGGATCGAGCCCCGCATCGGGCTCCCTGCTCCGCATGAAGCCTGCCTCTCCCTCTCCCACCCCCCCTGCCTGTGTTCCCTCTCTTGCTGTGTCTCTCTCTGTCAAATAAATAAAAATTTTTAAAAATTCTAATATGTATTAAGCAACCGGGGCCTCTGCCCAGTGAAGTTGAGATAGGGACCTTGGGAACAAGCCCCAAGTAAAAAACCTTATGCACCTGCGGGGCTTTCTGTTGGCTGTTATTGTTTAAACCGCTTCGCTTACAGAACAGAAGCAGGATGCCACTCCATATACAAGCTGGACCTAAGTCAGAGGACCCGGCTCCAAAAAGAACGGATTGGTTGGCATGAGTTGCCTGCCAATATCGACCAATCAGGACGAGGCCCTTCCAACCAATCAGAACAATGTGGCACTCCCCCCTCTTTCCCTCATTAACATATTGTACCTGGTGTGGGAACCTGAGTAGGAATTTTCGCTATATGAGCAGGGTCTCCACTTTGTTTGGAGAGGCCAGCCTAACTGCTCTCTGATGGCGCTGTGGAAAGCACACGTGACATCAGCAGAGTGTGTGTGGCTAGGTCTTCTGAATTACATCAAGCTGGACCATCACAAACCCATTTTACGGTCCATGTCCAAAAAATGCCCGGAGATCTCCTTAACAAGCTGCTGATTTAGTACTTACTAATATATTGTGCAGATTTTTACCAATTATGACTATGAGGGAAGACTGCCAAAATTTAGTAAGCATTGAACCAAGCACTGTCATTTTTCCCCAAGGAAAGCACACAGTGGGTGCAGAGATCCACAGCTACTCCCTCAATCTCAACCCCTCCAAGCCCTAATAAATATTTGTGACTCCTTGTGCTGCATCAAATCATGAACTTTAAGTGTGAGCAAAGATAAAAAGTAACTCTGACCTTCTGATGGTCAGGAGACCTACAAGAAAATGAATAACCTATAATCAGAATGATTGCAATGTTCTCTCTATTCTACATATTGTAACTATTTAAAATAGTCTTTGTCCCCAGATTGACTTACATGTGCAAGGGAAGTCAACTACATGAGGAGTTCTCCAACTTTGATGTATGTTAAATGGCCTCATTAAAGATGCCTGGCCTCTTTTCCAGGCCAGCAGACTAAGGTTGGGCACATTCCACCAGCCCTACTGGAAAGTTCTGACACATGTCATCTGCTCATCACTGCTTCCTGTAGCCCAGCAGTCCATGCATCCTGTGGATCTCTTTGTTCCCCCAGATGGTAAATCCTTTGGAGTTTTTTTAGAGGTCTAGAACTCACACTACATTTGGGGCTTGGAAAGGATAAACGTATTTCCAGCCATTACCAGCAAAAAGCAGATATGCCACCTTTTCTTTGAAATGACTGTGTTTTTAGTCTCTGAAACCCTAAAAATTCTTTCTGAGCATGACAAGGGATGAGAGTGTCAAAGAGTTTTGATTTTTCTAAGAGACGCTATCCAAATTATATACATTAAAAAAAAAATCCCAGCAACAGTAAAGACAATTCCAATTACAGGGGCACTGTAGCATCCGGAATAACTTGCAAACTCTTTTTATCTCATACCAGGCTTGCTGTCTTTACGTAACATATATTTTAATTTCAAGAGAGAAATCATCTTTTCTCTGGTCTAAATTAATAGAATGTCTGCATTGGCAGGGACCTTAGTGATCACGTGATCAGTCATTTGGGAGAAATTCAGATGCCCATATGACAGGACAGGACAAAACTTCTGCCCTGGGGTCCAGACCTTGCTGGCTCTGCTGAATTATGGCTTTCACAGGAAGAAGGATACTATTATGGACACTATGTCATTATCTAGAGTTCAAAAGTTGGGTTAGAAATGTTCCCTGTTTTTAGACATGGGGATACAATATATAGCATAGGGAATATAGTTAATAATAGGTAACAGCTTTTTATGGTGACAGATGGTAGCTAGATTTATTGTGGTGATCACTTTGTAATGTATATATAATGTCTCTATATAAATGTTGAATCACTGTGTTGTACACCCAAAACTAATATAATTTGTATGCCAACTACAATTCAATTAAACGTTCCAGTTTTTGTTCCCTGTATCACAGGACCTGTGATTATGCAGGTAAACATAACCTATAGTTATGCTGTGACTTCCCCTCGCTGTTCTGAGGTCTTTGGATGGTACATGTCACACTACTGCTCAGTTGGCAATGAGAAGCTCTGAGAGACCCACCTCTGGCCACCGTCGAGCCATCAAAAGGGAGAAATCAGGCCAGAGAGCCTATGACATGTGAAAAAATGCCAAGTGGGAACAGTCAGGACCGTGGACAGTTGTAAAGCTCAGGAGAAGAAGGAGGGACCAGGCAGTATTGGAGATGGGTCCTCACTGTTTTCCAGACCACTGAGTCACAACTGGTGACTCTTAGAAGTAAGAGTGATATATGACATCGATTTCCCTGACAAGGTACTCACACTAAAAGGCTCTCTTGTTCCAGAATTCATAAAGTTTATATATGTATATATAAACTTTCTGTGTAGCCAGTCAACCCATGTTAAAACACTAAAGGGACATAATTTCTTTCTGAAACAAACACTAAGATGCAGTTTAAAATTTGGATTTCTATTAGATCCCTTTTGAGAATAATGTTTACAATTCTGTTACCATGTTCATCCAAAGTACTTTGAAACCCAATGCCTTCAACCCCAACGGATTGGTTTGCTTCATTTATAACAGATTTGCTTCATTTATAATAGATGAGTGAATTTCTTGGCATAGATCTCCTTTACATATTCAAACTTGTTTTTCCTCCTAAGGCGTGTTGTTAGTTAATATTTAGGTGGTAGATGAGATCCTGCCTCGAAGTGTAAAGGGCTGCCTCCACGACAGAGGGGTCTTTGCATTCAGGAAACAGGAAACTTCACATTTGGTTATAACATGACCCATGTGGGTCTCACATTAGCACTGCTACCCTGGGAGCATGTTTCATAATTGGTGATGCCCCCTCTAGGGACAGAGGCTGACTGTGGCTGCATAGTGCACAGGGAGATTTAGGGAGTGATGTAGAACACCTCCTTGCTTTGGGGCACAATGCCCCTACTGTTGCCATAGGCTAAGCATAAAATGTTTTATTTCTGGAAAGGAAGACTTTCCCCTCCTCCTTGCCTCCCCTCCCGATTATGCATACCAATATCTAAACCCGCTTCCTGACTCTGAGCAAAAATTTAGTGGATAGAAAAATGTGGCTTTGACCATGTCGTTTTAGAGCACAGGGTGTTCCCTGAGGTTCTTGTAGTAAAGCCAAAAGCCCATGTCTGAGTTAAGGTCTGGCCATAGGCACAAACCAAGCCTGTACCTGTCCCTCACCTGGGAGTCACAGTCATTTCCCACATGGACACTGACTGTGGCCACAGCCTGCGTATGGAGGTTTCTGCATGCCGGGCAAGAGGTGTGTGGCTGACCACCGTTCTACTTCGGTTTCTTAGGCAAGAGTGTAAAGTGGGTATGCGTGATTGTTTGAAGCATATGGGGCCTTGAAGGCTAACTCTGGTGCAAACCTTTTCTTTCTTTTCTGAGCCATGACATCTTTCTTGGTTAGATTTGCATCAAACTAACCTTTTTAGATTAGAAAGTTAGCTGTACGTGGTTGTAATGTGTGAATGAGAGTTCACAAGCAGGAAATTTTTCCTGTATTCACCATTAGTTTCTCTGGTTGGAGTTTTTTTTTTCCTTTTTTTTTTTTTAAAGATTTTATTTATTTGAAAGAGAGAGAGTGCGCATGCATGCATGCGTGAGTGGGGGGAAGGGCAGAGGGAGAGGGAGAAGCAGACTCCCTGCTGAGCAGGGAGCCCCATGGGGATCTTGATCCCAGGACCCAGGGATCATGACCTGAGCTGAAGGCAGACCCTTAACCCACTGAGCCACCCAGGTGCTGAGCCACCCAGGTGCCCCTCTCTTGTTGGAGTTTATAACTAAACCTTTTTCACCTTGAATGAATTGGTGGTTGCCTATGCCCATCTCTACTGACCTAATAACTCCACCCAGAATCTTGGCTTTCTCTCATCTCATCTTAAATCATTAACTTTGATCTGGTTTGGTTTTAGTTTAAAAGTTGTTTTTGGCAGGAAGCAAACATGCTGCAGGATGATAAGAGAATATAGATTATGGAGTTGCCCAAATTTCTTTTCTTACCTTCAGCCATTTGTAGATCTCAGTGGAAAGAGAAAGAAAAAAGAATTCTGAAAGAAATAGTACATCTGTGTGTGTGTGTGTGTGTGTGTGTGTGTGTGTGTGTTTTGCATAAGCTGTCTACCAGTAATATGGGTAGAGGCTGGTATAGGCTTTCTGGACAAAGGACATTATTTACACCAGTGGTTCTCAAAGTGGGACGCAGACCCAGCAGTGAGAGCATCTGGGGGTTGGTGAGAAATGCAAATTCTTTGACCTACTGAACTGGAAATCTATATTTGAGTAAGTCTCCAGGTAGTTCCAATTGGCGCTTAAATTTGGGAAGCTTGGATTTTAGACCATGAGTGAATGTAGGTAAATGCGTTTTCTCACACATGAAGTTGAATAGAGTATTTGACTTTTAAGCAACTTTTGAATAGAGTATTTGACTTTTAAGCAACCTGACATGATAATAAATTTTTAGAGATTCTGGAACTAGTTGTTTGGACCTGTAAAATTCAGCAAAATAAAATCTCCTAAAACTACAGCAGTGGTCATTTTGGTTCAAACCCATTGGTGGTTATAGAATTGATGATGGACAGAGCATCTGAATGTATCATCCTGCATCAAGCATGGGAGGGAGATGATACATATGATTTATGTATCAAAAAGAAGGGTACAAAAGTGAGTAGAGCACATCTTCTGCAAGAATTTAAAAGTATTAGCTTTCTGCTGAAAGCGCCTTTGCGCACAGGCGCATCTCTTTTCAGCAATGGTCTGTGGGCATGGCTCAGAATCCCTCAAAACAACTGCCGGGATCCTGAAATTCCTCGTCACACTTTATTCCAGGTTTTGTATGCAGTTTTCTGGAATCAGTTACTAGATGAATTGTCTCAATAAACCAGAAGATGTGATATCTTCAAATTCAGTTTTTGATAAACAGGGTAAGTTTGAAGTTTTGAAAGGAAGAATTGTAATGTATGTATATATGCATACATTTATGTAAGTTTATTTTAGCAGGAAAACCCTGAAGTGGCATATATGCCAATGTTGTCTTAAATCTTCCCTTCCCTCCTACCTGTTGCAAAAGCAAAGACCAAAACCAAAATGAGTAGTAACTACAACTATTCACTACACTTAAAATTTCTACAACTTGGTAAGAGTGTTTGCCAAATTGAAGCTCATTAAAAAATTAATGGGACTACTGGCCACAATTTATCAAGGAAATAAATGTTCTGAGTGCTACAGGAAGCCATCTGAGAGCTTTTGGTGGAGTTTTATTGCTCTGCACTGGGTTTCGAAACTAAGCATAAAGCTCTATGTGAATCAATTCTGGGGCATCACATCATTTATCTTACGCATGTTGCTAATCCTCTGCTTGTCCATGGCTTCAGTACCCAACTTTTTCAGCATCTCTAAGTGCTCCACATCTCTGGAGGATGATGCAATAGACACATGGCTTTTTATTTATCAGAGAAACGTTGGCTGAACCCACCCAATTCCTCCTGAAGTTGTATCATAACAGACAGCTGGATATATGGAAAGTTTTCAAAGATCTATTGGATTGTTTTCATAAAGAGTTTTGATGTCAGATAGATGGTGTGTGTGTGTGTGTGTGTGTGTGTGTGTGTGTGTTGAGTAGCCATTGCAGAAAATATAAACAAACAAGACTCAGTAATTAGTATGAGCCTACATAAAATTCAACATGGAAATGTCCCATCTACTTCAAAATAGCTGATCAAAATGGGTCAGAATAATTGGATAATTAGCCTGTTAATGGGACAATCATCCAATTTTGAAAAGGTAAAAATAAATAATTCTTAGAAGGAGCATCACTAACACCAATTTCCCACTTCCAGTTTCTCCCAACAATCTGAATATTTTCATGACCAATTAGGTAAAGCTCTAGGACTATGTTTTATTACATTTTATTGCAAGTTGGATGTTATTCCTATTTTATATACCACAATTCAAAACTGTCTGGACCTTAGAATACTATCAGCCCTCTCTCCCCATTTTTAAACATTTAGGCTTTTCTTTGAAGCCTGTGTGCCTAAAGTGAGTTCAGATTCACTGTCTGAGACATGCAGAATCTCAAATCTCTAGCATTCGAATTCATGACTGTAAACTATAAGCATCAGTAGCAGTAGACTTAGGAAAACATAATCACCCACCTATCCTCTAGCCAGCTCCTTTTGGAAGTAGATAGAAAACATGTACCTACAAAAAGGCACTACCCCTAAAAGGGTAGGGCCAGTGCTTTCCTTCAGAAGGGGGACAGAAGCCTTTTGGAAACTTCCCCATGTTGTGGCCTCTCAGTGCATCCAAAGCCACCTAACAGGTATGTGTGCTGGCAGGGGTCCCAGCAGGCCAGGACATGGTTGGGAATATATTTTCCAGAAAAAGAGGACTTTCTGGCAGTTCCTCCTTGTAGGGTCAACTAGGATGTGCTGAGGAAGAAGAGCAAACTCCAGCATCCGTCTTCCCTTACCCCCTTATATACAAGATCACAGCCTGGGTAGTTCACCAGCACATTCCAGAAAATTGCTGAGAGGGTTCTCTGGTGTTACTGTCAGGTATAGCCTATTGAATCAAAATTCTTCCCTTACATCCATTCTAACCCCTCCCAAATAAATCCCAGAACAGTGGAAGCAGTGAAAATAGCAACATCAGCTATCTTGCATCACTGGAGAGCAGCTCATTTAGAACCACATTCTCAGTCGATAACTCAAGACACAATCGTGCATGGTAGGGATCTGGGCAGAAATAGGCCAAGTGCTTATTTCATATACGAAACCTTCCCTGTTCCTAGGTTGGCAATCATTATGCATGGGAACTTTACCTTATCCCATGATTTTGTCTTTGAGAAATTTAGCATGGAACTACAGTTTCTAAAGATATCATAGAAAGTGTGCTTGAAAGAAAAAAAAAATCAAGCTTCAGATCAAATGTTTTGCCTAAGACTAAAGCTAATGAAGACCAATATAAAAAGTACCAGTCAGAATAATGCAAATACCCTGTCCATGTCCAGCATATATGTATAAAATGCACAAAGAGTGGTAAAGCATTTTTAGATGTCAACACCTTTTCCCTCCAACCTGGGAAAAACATATATACATACATATATATATATATATATATAATATATATATTAAGTAGACTCCATACCCAGGGTGGAGCCCAATATGGGTCTTGAACTCACGACCCTGAGACCAAGACCCGAGGCTGAGATCAAGAGTCAGGCACTTAACTGACTGAACCACTCAGGCACCCCTAGGGGAATATATTTTTTTACATAGTTAAATAGAAGTTGGTGCTGTGACTTACTGGCAATTTTTCTTCTGGTTCCTATAAATGAATTCCGTTGCTTCAGGTGGAAACCTGGCTTGTGCACTAACCTTGGTCTACTTTTAGATCTGGGTAATTATTTCTTGGGAGTCACTCAGGGTAAGAATGTGGCTTATCACAAAGATGTGTTAGTCTCTCTTTTCAGGAGTTAGCTTCAGGGAAGTCTGAATTTTCACATTTGAAAAGTAGTCAGGTCAGACAGGATAAAGAACTTGAACGTTGCTGAATGTTATCAGCAGTGCTGGAATCTCTTCCTCTCACTCCAGCTGAAAGAATTCCTAAGAGAGCGTTGCATGGACTCTACAGGATGACAGATACAAAGTCCCTGCGAGATTTAGAGGAGACCCATGATTTGTGACTTCATACTTGCAATCCACCAGACATTTGCCAGCCTTCCAGGTGAGTCCACCCAGAAAGAGTAGAAGCACGAATACCTGGCCACTTCCTTCCACTGACACATACAGGTCAGTGTAGTTAAAACAGGCAACACTCTAAGGAGAGGAAGTAAAGCGTGCTGCTCAAGGAAGGATACAGAACAAAGAAGTTTATTTTACACTATCCGTCCAAGAAAACAATCTCCATAAACCAGTGCAAAATGTGCAACAGAATCAATACGTGTGTCTTAGCTCTGAGAGCCCAAATTGGTGATTTCCTCTCCCGTTCCTCCTTCGGGCAGGTGCCCCATCGGCTAACGCTGGCCTCGGTTTGCACCATCGACAGAAACATTCAACCAATTTGTAGCAGGTTATTTTTACAATTCATACCAGAATGTGTACAAGGGATGGGGGGGAACCATACTGAATGAATGATAAGTGATCAGTGCTTAAAGTAAATACAGGGGGCAGCACGGGCAAGAATCCACAGTTTCAATAAATACAAGTGTAACAAGCATGGGTGGGTCTCAACTCGGTGGAATTAGTCTGCATAATAATTCAGCATCATACAAAATCTAGCAGGGCTGTTGAGCAGTGATTGGCAACAATGTTCACAATAACTTATGCCCTTGAGCGAGTCTTGCATTGAACACATTCTGCGGTTCCAAAGGTGTCAGTCAGTTCTCTGTTTTCTCCTTCCCTGGCCATCCTCCAGGATGGGAGGGGCGGAGCTGGGGCAGCTTGGTGGAGGCGTCCCATGAGGAAGGACGCTGGCCCAAGAGCCAGCTGTCAGGGTCCAGTGTACTCAATACCGAGTGGCAAATCGGGACTTTAGTGACGACGTCTGTGCAAAGTGTGCTTCTCTCCATTTTCCAAGAAACCAGTGTCTGTAACTCCTGCACGAAAAGCAGTGGTGGCCTCTGGGTCACTCCCTGTAACCCCAAATACCAAGCGACGAGCGCGCATCTCAGGGACTCACGGGCTGGGAAGCTTCTGGTGCTGACTGCCTGGCACCTCACGGATGGGGAATGTAACCAGGGCCCCTCATCCAAGGCCTCAGGCAGGCTAGAACTATTGCTTGAGAGACTAGAAGGAACCTAGTGAGAAAAAGATGATCCTAATGGCTATGTGGGAAGCTGTCTTCTTCCTTGAAAGCCTCGTGCCCCCTAGGTAACGCCTACAGGACTTCGGGGAGGCGTCCACGGATATGAAACGTCACGCATCTGTTCCCGGTGGCCCCGCCCACGTGTTCCTCTACTAAGTGCCAAATCCATGCATATTCTACCGTGCCTGGGATATGACCCCAGAACACATGGCAGGGACAACCTGTAGATCGTCTGCTAATCCAGAGCCCAGTGAAAGAAGATTCAAGAGAAACTCTCCGTCTCTGGAAGAAAAGGAAGAAAAGGGGGCAGCTCCCCCGCAAGTGAAACAACCTCCCCAAACCCAGTCACCTAGGCATTACCTCAAAACAACGAAATCCCAAACACTCCCTAGCATCGATATATCCTCTCCTCTATTCTTTTGACAGTCTCAGGTCATAAATTAGGTTTGTCTTCCATCCAATAACTTAAAAAAGGAGGAGGGATTGTAATAAGTTTTGCCTGGCTTGGGCCAGTTAGCAGCCAGTTTTTTGTTTGTTTGTTTGTTGTCTTTTCCTAGAATCTCAGTCACTGTTCAAAAATGGAGCTTGAAAATTCACGCGGATGTCAGAGTCTTCACACGGAGGAGACAGGAAGGGGTGGGCGGGAGAAAACCAGGGAGGAGGGGCGGGAGCAGGGAGGGGCGGGGACAGCCTGGGCCACCGAGGCAGAAGCGGAGGCCTGTGACCAGCGCGGGAGAGCCGGAGGCCCCGGCCCCGGGGCGGGGGCGGGCCGCGTGACTCGGGGTGCGGCTGGATCTTGTATTGCACAGAAAAGGAGGCCCAAGGCTCGACGGGCGGCCGGGCGGGTCAGTGGTCCCCGCACATGGGCAAGTTCACAAACGTGAACACGTTGAACTCCGTCATGATGGAGAAGCACAGGAATACGCCGTACAGGAAAAGGCACCCGCACCCGAGCTTCTTGTCCAGCTGCCACTTGTTCAAGTGAACGCCAAACACCTGCAACACACACAGCGGGGTCAGAGGGTGCGGGAAGAGGCGGCACGAGGTGGGGGGGGGGCTTTGCGGGGTCTGGGGGCGGGGCCGCCAATGCCTCGCAGGGCACCAAGTGTCTCTGAGCCCCCCAAGCCCATCGCTCACGTTTTGGAAGATCAGAACACTGAAATCAAGAAGGGAAGTCAGAACTTTAAAATAACTTTAAAAAGTCATAATGATGGGACCAATCGACTCAGGCACCGCGGCCATCACACTTGCCCTGGACTCCAACCCAGCACTGCTCTGTGCCCGAATCACCTGTTCTGACTCTTCACCCTCTTGTCCCCAAGCAGCCCCTGGCTCTTCCTGAGGACACATCTCCTGGCAGGTGGTGGCCGCATCTCTTCCATTCCCACGCCTGGAGGCAAGGGAGTTGTACCCCTTGCTCCTCACTGCTGCTTCCCCAGAAACACCCAGCTTGGAATCTAAAGACTTCCAACAGTCACACTCCATCCCATCTGCTACAGTCCACACTGCAAACCCAGACTCCCCCACTCCCCCTTCCCCAGATCCCCAAGTCCCACTCACTGCCACTCCTATCTACAGCACCCTGACGCTCTTCCCGGCGATTTCACCGTCCATGGAGAGGATCTTCCCAACACCTGTCCTCAACCCCATCTCCCACCCTGCACCTGCACTGCACCCACTAGTCTCATGTGGCTGCCCAAATCTGAACGTAAGTCAAATAATATTAAAAACTCAGTTGCTCAGTTGTACTAGCCACATGTCATGTGCTCCACATCCACACATGGCCAGTGGCTGCTGTCAGGGCAGGTGCAGGTGCAGGCCACTGACCAGTTCTGCTGGCCAGCCACGTAGCTGAGAGCCGGCGATGAGCAAGAACAGAAACAACTCTACGCTCTCAATGTCCTTCATCCCGCTCTCTGCCATCTCCTCTTTCCATCTTAGTCCATCTGGTACCCTCCCTCCCACAACTCTGCAGACCTGCAGGACCCAGAATTCACAGCTACCACCACCATTCTCCTGCATGCCACCCCCTGGACCCACCTCTGTCCCATCTTACCCTGCCAAAATCCCACCAGCAATCGCTAGAACCACCCCTGGGCATCCACCACATTCACTGGTCTCTCTGGCGCTCCCATGGCGGAGCCACAGCCTTGGGTTCAAGCCCAGCTTCCAGGGACTCCACATTGCTTCCGTGCTGCTGACCCAGGCTGGAGGAAAATGCCTGGCCATGCTGAAGAGTCTCACTTTAAATTCAAGCCCATAAACCTCAAGTGGGCCATTTATGGCAATCATCCCACATTTCCCTAAGTGCACTGTCTCCCCCTTCCTTGGATGGCTGTTTCCAGCCTCTCCCCTCTTCTCAGACCCCCCACACCCACTTCTCCACCTTCACTCTCAGCACGTGACCATGTTCCATCCACAGAGCTCCCACCACCAGACCCACTTGCTCGCCTTCTCTCCTGCCAGTGAGGTCCCACTGCCCATGGCCCTGTCCATGGCCCTGTCCACTCCTTCACACATGTACACAATCCCACCGCCCCCACCATTCAAGAACATGGCCCCAGCAACTGCCCCCCTTTCCTCTCCATCTCCCTGCCCCACCCCTGGATTACTCTAGCTGGGATACCAGAATGCTTCTACTTCTCTCCTCTTAAAAAACAACTACATTTTTTCTCTCCTTTCTTTACAGCAAGATGACTTGAAAGAGTTGTAAATACCACTGTGTCCGATTTCTCTCCTTCCATTCTCTGTGAACTTGTCCTACTCAACCTTCTGCCTCATTGCCCCACACAACCACCCTCTCATTAAGAACATCGATAATGTTGTATTGCTAACTCGAATGGCCAATGCTCAGGACTCAACTCCCGTGACAGAGCCTATCACTCCCTCCACCCTGAAATACCTTCTCCACTTGGCTTCTAGATGCCATACTCTCCTGGTTTTCCTCCTACCTCTCTAACGGCTCATTCTGTTTCTTTTGGTGTTTATTATCATCATCCTGACCTCTAACTACCAGAGGGCACCAAGACTCAGATGTTGGGCCTCTTCTCTTTTCTGTCCTTCCTCACCCCCTTGCTGCCTGCATCTAACTGCTTGGCTTTAAATACCATCCACATTCTGGGGCCTCCAGCTTGGACGTTTCTTCTGAACTCAGAGTCATCTTTCCAGTGGCTTTTTTGACCTCTCCCTTGGGTGTTGAACAGGCACTGCAAGCTCAAGATGTTTGAAATTGCTCTTCCCCCACCCCCGACAAATCTACCTCTCTTCCATCTTCTAGCAACCCCATTTCAACATCCCAGGTGGTGGCTAGCCCCATCTCCTAGAGGTTGTACAAATGTAGCTGTAAGCATGCACTCTGATGTCGGATGGCTTGCCCGTTCATTCATTTGGTGTCAATTTCTCTAGAGGCCTCAGATGTTCATCTGTATAATGGGGTTGATGTAGTGTCTATCTGATGGGCATGTGGTGAGCTCCAAATGGGAAAATGTATGCAAAGCATTGAGCACAATGTGTGGCTATGACAGGTACCATAAGCCTAAGTCACACGAGACCCAAAGAACCTCCTAAGCTACAGAACAAAGGATTGCATAGATTCTCACTTTTGTGTAAGGCAGTGTTTGCTTTAGTAAATCCTTGACATCTGACTCACAGTCTGATCCTGTCGATGACCTCCAGCTTCCTGCCTGCTCTTCTAAATTCCTATTCTCTAGCATATGGACGTTCACATGCCAGTGTAACTCAATGACTGTTTCCTTGAAAATTTTAAGAAGAAACACATTGTGTCTCAATGTTTTCTAATGTGAAAATTCAACTGCATACTTGTATGTTAACAGATACTTCATGTGGACCAGTCCATGTGTTGGTGTGAATCAATTCCCACCAAAACATGTCAGCTGAGTTGGAATATCAAATTATACAAGTAGATATAATGGCCAAGATAGCAGAATGGCATAAAAGTACATTGTGAGTAAAACAATGTGTTCTTAGTCTCCGAGTATTGGTCAAATCCATGGATTTATGGAGATGCTTATTAACCTGGAACAGATAATTAATTGGAATCTACCCTTCTCTTGACTAATCTTGCAGAAAAAGTGGGATCTCCCCTTTGCTTTTGATAAAATGGCTTGGGCTTGGCATGAGGCAGGGCCATGCTTCTCAGAGGAGGGCTGGCTCCTTTCACAAAGAGGGAAGGCTTTCTAGGGAGTTGCTAGGATCCACTTCTAAAGGAAACAGCCATGAAGGAGATGGGACATCTGGAGGCCGATTGTCCCCATCCACCCGGAGGCCAAGCCCATCTGTTGTCCAAACAAGCTCTGTAGCCAAAGAACTCAAGGGCGGGAGTGGGGGTAAGGGGAGAGGAGTCACAGGAACTGGAGAGGGGAAGGAGCTGTAGCCCTACCGTGACAAAGACGGAGGCCAGGAGTAAGCCCACGGAGTAGATGAGTCCTCTGCTGTTTAGCCGAATCTGTAAGAAAGGATGCGCTGTTAGTCTTCTAAAAAGGCATCTGTTCAGTGCAGGGGCTGAAGCAACTCTGAATAGTGGGCAGTCCAAATCTCTGCTTCAGGATGGCAAACAAAAGGGAGCTTCGACAGCCATGCTCTGCCGCTGGGAGCAGGGACGTGCACTTTCTTAGGACAGCCAGGGGCTCCCTTGTCTAGTCCCCTCTCAGTCCAACCCCATTCTTCCCTCCAGAGGCAGTGCCCACTGGGCTGCCCCATGGTCACTTGAATTCCCTGTCGTGTGTGGCCTGATTCTTGGTGCCCACAACACTTCCCTGTGGACCTGACCTCCAGGAAGCATGTGCTTTCTTGACATACAACTTTTAGGGTAAATCTTGTGATGTGAGGGATGGGAGCAATATTTTGAAAAAATATTACTAAACTTTTTATCTCTTTTGCGTTAAATTGTCTGTGAACTCCCGCCAGACTTGACAGGAAGAGAGGGATAAGTCTTGCTCTTGTAAGCAAGCAAAGAAGAGGAAAGAGTTAACATTCCATTCCTGATATTCGTAAAAGGATTTTGTTTTGTTTGTCTTTCAGAGTAAGACAGGGGGGTTAGCTGCCAAACACTGAAGAGAAAGAGAGAAACAATTTTTGGAATTCTTATAAAATAGCGCTGTCCAGTAGAACTTTCTGCCATGATGAAAATGTCCTGTATCTGTGTTGTCCCATATGGCAGCCATTAGGCACATGTGGCTCATACAACTGAACAAAAATTTTAATCTTATCTTCAATTAATTCAGATTTACACTTAAAGAGACACATGTGATTAGTGGCTGCGGTATTGGGCAGGGTCCAATATTTAGAGGCCAACCGGGCCAAAAAATATTACAGAGTTTCTTTCATAGTGTAGAGAAGATGTCCCTTCTGCCTTGACCTAGGTCAAGGTCATGAGGTAGGCTACCCTGAAATAGGAAGTATGCCTTAGAGCCGCCATGCTCAAAGTGTCCTCCCTGGACCAGCGTCACCTGGGGGCTTGCTAGAAATGCAGGATCTCAGGCCACACCCAGACCTCCTGAATCAGAAACTATGGGGATGCACCTATCCAAGTGTTTTAATAAACCCTCCAGGTGGTTCTGATGTGTGAGAAAGTTTAAGAAACACTGACTTTAAGCCAGTACTGAGGCTAAATCCACATCTGATCTCCACGGGTTTTGGGGCTGGGACTTTGACATTCATTTTCACCAGTTCTCTTGTAAAGTCTTATCTGCATGGAGGTTTGGGGACAATAAAGCCCCCCACCAACATACACTGTCTAGCTGGGAGTCAAAGGCTCATCTGTATCCACAGGAAGGAAAAGCAAGGCAGGTTGATCATTTCATTAGAGAACTGAGTGGTGATTATTAGAAGTGGTTTGGGGCCCTTCTGACAAGGTCCAAGGTGCCTCTTGCCACTCTTTTACCAGTTCAACCCTGGGGTATAGGTATGGGAATATGTGGGTGTCTCTGTAGGTGGGTGTGTTCGGTTTACCTTTTGGTGACAGGAAACTCCATGCCCTTAACAGTCAAAACCTTTGTGTGGGGACCCAGGAACATAACATATCTCTTTATGCAATGTTCTAACCCTCTCCCCTGCTGGCACAATCCATGTGAGCCAACCATCTGCTGAACCCCAGCTGGAAATTATTCCCAGCCACCAAATGCCTTTTTAAGAGCAAAGGACTCAAATCATCCCTCTCAGAAACACTTTTGAACTCTTAACTGTCAACATTGCATGGATTCTGCTAAGCACGTGGTCAGTGCATTCCCAGCCCAGCTCACCCTTTGAGCTCTAGGGTTGAATCCTTGTCAGCAACAAGAATTGAGTAAAGTGATTTCCTGCCCCTAAGAAACCAAGAGCCAGTGAGAGCCAAGCTCTAAGCAGGAAAATTCTCTTTGGCCAAGCCTTCTGTCTTTTCAAAATCAATCATATTCAACTAGAGCTTTGGAACTTTACTCTTCCTCCACTGACATAAAATCTCAAAGAGTGGTGCTTCTAAAATTGTAAATCTGTCTCCAAAGACTAAAGACAACTGACTTGGTGGGGTTTCTGAGTATTTTTCATGTTTTCACCTTTTCCTCTGCAGTGTTCCTTTGGTAACAGATTGCCACACGCACCTAGGGGTAATTTTTGTTTTTTTCATTCATTACAGACCGGAGCTTTCAAAGCCTGTATTGATTCCTTGCTATCTGAATCCCCACCTCCACATGTACATGACAGTCAGGAATTAGGTTTTCTTCAGTTGCCTGTGGGTCCAACTTGAACATCTCCCAATCACTGGAGACTATGGATGGTTTGGGGCAAGAGTTGGCCAACTAAAATCTGGCCCATCGCCTGGTTTTGTAGATGAAATTTATTGGAGCTCAGCTCGTTCATTTGTATATTGTCTACTTCTGCAGTGGCAGAGTCGAGAAGTTCCATAGTGACCATATTGCCCATGAGGCTTAAAATATTTCCCCTCTGGCCCTTTCCAGAAAGTCTGCTGACCCCTGGTTTAGGGCACAGACTCCAGATCCAGTTCACCAAACCCCTTCTGAATCCCTGCTCGGTCACCGAGTTGCTGTATCATCATGGAAAATGACTTAACTTCCCCATGCCCCAGTTTTCTGAGAAGTAAAATGGAGATAATACAATTCCCACCTCATGAGGTGGTTGTGAGGATTAACTGAATTAATCCATGTTAAAAACCTTGAATAGGACCTAGTGTATAGTGAGTTCTCAGTGTATCTGGGCCATTATTCTCCATTCAACTCATGAGCTGCCTAATCCTTTCCCTGGTACCCCTGGCTTCTTCTTTTATAAACTCACCACCCAGCAGCCCCCTGATCAAAGCCTCAGTAGATGGCAAACACCATAAGGGCGGAGAACCATGTCTGACTTTATCCTCCGCCGGGCACAAGGCTGAGCAAAGACCACATGCTTCAATATGTAACCAATGAACAGACGATGAATCCGTTTCCTTGCAGAAGTGAAATGGAGCAGGGTGGACTGCTCAGAGAGAGGCTGGGAGCAGGGAGACCCTGGCTGCCATTTCTGGATGGTGTTCCAGAAGCAATGCAATCCTGTCCAACATTCCCTGTCCCCTTTCCCCACTTTATATTTTTTTAAGAATCCTTTTTTTCACCTAACATTTTATTATGAAAGTTTTCAAGCATTCAGAAAAATTGAAAGAATGACACCATTTTATTATACCATTTTACCAAAGGGCTCAATTATAGTTCAAAGGTCTTTTGTTTCTAGATGCAATTTCTGTATGGTGAAATTCACAAATCATGATTGCACTGTTCAGTGGGTTCTGAGAAATGCATATACCTGTGTTACCTCAACTGTGGCCATGATAGAGACCACTTCCATCCTCCCCAGAAAGTTCTCTTGTTCCCTCATTAGTCTCACCCAGGATCAATCACTGCTTCTAAGCTTAGCCCGTCCAAGAAACTTCATATAAATGGAGCCCTAAAATGTGTGTTCTTTTACACCAGGATTCTTT
Source organism: Zalophus californianus (assembly GCF_009762305.2). Taxonomy (NCBI): domain Eukaryota; kingdom Metazoa; phylum Chordata; class Mammalia; order Carnivora; family Otariidae; genus Zalophus; species Zalophus californianus. Next base: position 95,250,727 of record NC_045602.1, read on the forward strand.
TACTCAGCATAATTTTTAAAGATTTCTTCATTTCCTTCGTATTTTTCATTGCATCAATAGCTCATTTCTTTTTATAACAGCATAAATATATCACGGCTTATTAATTATTCTCTTGTTTATGGACATCTGGCTTGCTTCTAGTTTGGGGCTATTAACATGCATTGATTTTTATAATTCACAAACACAACGAAAAGAGACCTACAGTGGCCCCTCTCACCCACAGGAGAAGCAGGAATGGAGATAATGAAGACGGCCAGGGGGTCTGCTGGGACCTCAAACACACTCTTTCACGCACCGGTATCCCCTCTCACTAGCTGGGCACTAGGAGCCTCTCCAAACAGGGCAGATCCACTTTCCTCACTTTAGTACACTGCTGTCTCCCTTTTGGAACCTCAGTCTTGTCAGATGGGGTGCGTACCTCCTTTTTACCTCACCTCTATCCTGCCCATCCCTCCCTCAGTCCTTTTGTCTCTTCCAAGTTCACTGAGCCCTCGCTGGCCCTATCCCCACTACCGATGCAGATCATGTCCTGACCTTGCCTGGGTAGCCTTCTCACCTCCCCAGCTAGTCCCACTGCTCTAATGGCAGATGCCTGGGTCTTCAGTTTTGCCTCCTTCCACCTAGCACCTAGCTCCCCACTTGTCTACATATGTTGTATATTTAAATAAATATCTGCGGGTGATGCTGAGCATGTGTGTATGCTTGTGCACATGTGTGAGTATGTCCACGTGTGTGCACACACATGGAGTGTGTGTGCACATTGGAGGCAGTAAGGCTGGGTGGCAAGGGGCAAGATTTCAGAGCTGGATGAGGAGACTGATGTGGGGGTGGCTTTAAGCTGATCTTTTTAAGCAACACAGTGAGAGGGCACCAAAATAGGATTTTTTGTAAAAAAAAAAAAAGGCATAATTTGCATACAGTAAAGGCTCAAATCTCTCTTATTGGCTAAGTTTTGACAAATGCATGTACCCATGTAATCCACAACTCAACAAGACATAAAACATTTCCAGCACCCCAGTAAGTTTCCCCAAGGGCAGCAAATTTAACTCAACCCCCTTAAAATCTAGTTTCTTGGATCGTGCAAGCCAGCAATAGCACGGACCCGTCTCATCTCTGGACTACCTTTGCAAAAGACTTGGAGCTCTAGCCATGCACAGTGTTGATCTAAACAATGGTTTCCCTGCTTCCTGAGTCACAGATACAGGGTCCATTAAGTGCAAATGCAGCAAATCTCCATGGCAATGCCCACCGAAGAGCATGCAAGGTACAATTGCCCTGACATTGAACACTGTTTTTATTTCTTTCCTTCAAAATACGGAATTCATTCTCTAATTCCCTCATGGCAATTGTTGCAGAGAAAACAGAAGGCTGGCTGGTTGCCAAGTCAACAGAAATTAGACCATGATGCATGTATATTTTTTCATCTGCATGCACACACAGACACCCATTCAGACCTAGCTTTATTTCTGCACACGGTTCATAAGTAGTTCCCTAAATCCTACACAGTTTGGGGGTCCAAAATCCCCAGCCTCAAAGGTTCTGACTTCCCCATATTATAGATTAAAATCTCTCTATGGTTTGAAGTCAATTGTACACAACCAGAGGAATTCTTTTAGGAAAAATAAGGAGCCCCTGTATTTTTGCTAATTTATTTATGACCTGGAACGCATGCTGCATGTCACTTTGCATTTTCAGATTTGGGTAGTTTGAACATTCGTGTGGGTGTAGGCTCCAAATGGATGTGTCTAGCCTTGGTTTGATGTTGTAAAATATCACCGGGTGGGAATCTCTTTCCCAGAACAATTAAATGAGGTGAGAAAGTGAATAAGCCTACAGAGAAGAGGCGCTTCAGTGGCAGGTGGTGTCTGAGTCCTGTCCCATCCAGGGGGCTCTCACAAACACAGGGCTGTGTGGAATTCTAGTGGCAACTCTGGAGGTAGGTAGGGTGGGTTTGTTCTCCCCGTGTAAAGATGAGACAACTGATGCTCTGGGAAGTTCAGCACTTGGCCAAGGTAAGATTCTGCTCACCAATTCCCATTCGTGTGTGGGTGTGGGTTTTCCCCACACATCCAAGCATTTCGGTGACCCCAGATGGGTGTCCTACAATTTAACTCAATTCTTTTTTTCTTTTTTTTAAAGAATTTATTTATTTATTTGAGAGAGAGAGAGAGAGAGAGAGAGAGAGCGCGCACGAGCAGGGGGGAGGGGCAGAGGGAGAAGCAGACTTCCTGTTGAGCAGGGAACCTGATTCGGGGCTTGATGTGGGACTTGATCCCAGGACTCTGGGATCATGACCTGAGCAGAAGGTAGACGCTTAACTGACTGAGCCACCCAGGCGCCCTAACAATTTAACGCACTTCTGACACTATTTACCCAGTGACAACATCAGATCGCACAGGGAAAGGGCTCAGTCCTACAAGACTGCCCTCCCTGCCCCCAGATACCAATCACAAGTCCAGGTCTCACCTGTGCTTCTGATGGACTATATAGATTGGAGATTCCAAGGACCCCCTCCTTGGTCTTGATTAGTTTGTTAGAGCGGCTCACAGAACTGAGGAACACATTTTACTGACTAGATGACGGGTGCGTTATAAAAGGATATAACTTAGGGGCAGCCAGATGGAGGAGATGCACAGGGCGAGGTATGGGGAAAGGGAGCAGAGCCTCCATGCTGTCTTGGAGCAAACCACCCTCCCCAAACCTCCACGTGTTCACTAACCTGGAAGCTCTCGGAACCCCGTCCTTCTGGGTTCGTATAGAGGCTTCACTGCGTAGGGAATTGATTAAATCATTGGCTATTGGCAACTGATTCAACTTCCAGCCTCTCTCCTCTCCCTGTCAGCAACTGTTTTTCAAACAGTTGAAAAAAAGTGTCAACCTTTTAATCACGTGGTTGGTTCTCCTGGCAACCAGCTCCCACCCTTAGATGGGACAGGAAAGTCACCTCATTAACATAACAGAAGACACCTTATAGCTCTCATCATTGGGAAAATTCCAGAAGTTTTAGGAGCTCTGTGCTAGAAACAGGGATGAAGATCAAACATGTATTTCTTACCATAAGTCATAATATCACACAAGGCCAGGAAGCTGGTAAGGGATCAGTGTAGACTGAAAACTGGAATTCCGACAGTAAAGTCTAGACTTTTCCTTGCACCCTGCAGGGCACAGGGAAAATGCTGGAGTTCTCTTCACCCACTAAGAACCCTCAAAAGTGGCATCTTGACCTTTCCTGCTTATCATTTCTGAAACCATCCTGAATAAACTTTAGGAACCACAGATGCCAGTGTGGCAGATACCTCTGGGACCCCATCCATGTCCCAGTGCCCCCTTCTTACCGTTTTTGTGGGACCAGCTGCCTCTCCACAACAATACCAGTGTCTGTGCCTCGAGGGCTTTTTCCTGAACTCTGGAAGTGCCAAGCTACCCTGTACCAATGACTCTCGGGGTGGGTGCATAAACACGTAGCTCCCCTGCCCCTCAGATGTGGTCATTCTGAGATGGAAGTGTATACCATTTGCTAGAGCCCCCCACCCGCCCAGGGACTGAGCTCCAGTTCCCATGACTTCGGTTGGCTGCCTTCCCTGCCCATCTCCCTGCCCATCCATCCCCACTCCTCTGTTGGGAGTTTCTTGCCCCTCCCCAATACCCACCTCACCTCAAATCTTTGTCTCAGGATTGAATGGTTTCTGGGAGGATCTAAACTGGGGTAGTGAAATGAATAGGCTTCAGGCCTTAGGCAACCCAGGGAAGCCCATCCATGGGGGACCTGTAAGGGCAGGAGCTCTGCTAGGACAACCTCAAGAAGAACCATTCAGTAAGATGTCAGCAAACTGTCCCCAAATTCCCTATCCAGATGCTGTGGGAACAGTTTGTAGACTGGCCTTATTAGTGGCATTTTGGCATTCTGCTGCTTTCCATGGCTGAAACACTCCACTTTGGCTGGGTGTAAGCTACCAATATGGCCTCACTGAGGGCAAGGTTACAAAGAGCCGTTCAGTTCTCCAGAGCCTATAAGAGACAGCTCCAGTGCCCCACTGTCAGAGTTCTGTGTCCACCCCCTTTCTATAGCCTCATGGTGGGCAGAGGCATTTCTCTGCCTCTTGGAGTTGGGTTTGGCCATGTGATTTGCTTAGCCAATGGGATATTAGTGGATTTAACAAAAACACAGGTTTGAAATATACTTCCATCATTGACATGACCTCTTGTGTGTTCATCCTGCAAGGAATGTGTCTCGGGAAGTCACTGGTCCAAAGAGGATGAGAGACACAAGGAATAGCCCCGTCTGAAGCCTGGAGCCAAACCTCGATTGGCCAAACACCTGTCACCATGCAGATGCATGAATGAGAAATACATGATAATGTATGCAGGCTGCTGAGTTTGGGGATGGTTTGTTACACAGCATTATGGTATCAATAGGTAACTTATACAACTGTCCTAGTCTAGGTCACTATATTTTCTCTCTCCTTCAAATGCCTCATAACAGGTCTTGCTGTCATCAGTCTGATCTGACTCCAAACTCTTCTCTGTGTAGTAGTCAGAATCTTCTTTCTAAAAGGCACACGCAATCACACCACTCCCTCCCTCATATCCTTCATTTTCCCACTGCCTTGGCTTTAGCTCACCATATCCTTTAGCACATGGTCCCTCTCTATCTCTAAATTCACCCCGGCCACTCATCCCTCCACTTTGCCACTTCCTGCCCCCCAACCCCCTCCCCCCGTCCCAGGTGTCACCCTCAGATCCTTCAGTGTGTGAAACTTTTTTGGATCTTTGTCTTCTACAAACTGTTCCTCTCACATTCTTTACCTGCTTGGCTCCTGATAATCTCAGATTCTCAGAAAAAGCATCACTTCCTTACAAGCATTGGAGGTCCCTAACCCCTGCCATATACCGAGCAACTCCCACACAACCAGCTCTAGGAGGGCGCACATCACACTTTGTTTTGGTATTTCTTGTGTACCTGTCTCCTTCCAGAGGCTACAGTCCCAGGGGCACAGGACGGTGTCTGGCCTGCTCACCAAGGCATCCCCAGTGGGGGTTACCAGCTTAGCACACAGTAAGCATTCAGTTAATGTTTGATCAGAAAAAGAATGAACTGGGCAGAAAGTATGGGAAAAGAATGTTTCTGACCACCTCTTCCTTTTACCTTTGTGGATTCTGAAGTTAGATGGGCTCTTGGCTTGGAAAAAAAAACATAATAAACTCTTTCTCCCTCTATTACTTTGTGGATTCATTTTGCATTTCTAAGCCCTAGCTCAGAGATCTGAGTTTTGTCCTGGCTTCCCAGAGCCTGCCTGGTGACCTTCTTAAATCTGTTAGAGCATGTGGAACAGACATTCATCACAAAAATGGGACAAGAAGTGCTCATTTTCCAAACTCTGACTTTTAGAAATGTTTCAGGCACTTAGGTAGCTAGCTGGCTTCTGAGCAAACCACAAGTGCTAAGAAATGTCAAAATCTGTAAAACTGCATTTATTCCTCACCATCAAATGCCTGAACCTAATACTATGCACAAAACAGCCGTCTTGTGGTAATTATCCAGTAATTATGACTTAGAAGCCCCATCTAGTAGAGATGGAAAAATTGCTTCAGAATTGTCAGCAGGTCCATTATGAGGGCACGAGGGGCGATTAAGCCCACTCGGGCTTCTAGCTTCTGATGTGAGAGATGCTGAGATGTCATGGGATTTACTGCCATGCTACATGGAAGGAGGTCCCTGAGTGTCCTTCCAGAAATGAAGCCTCTCTCCCAGGAAAAGTTGGAGGTGAAGAGGGAAGGCAAAATGCTCCTGGCAAATAAACCCTTAAGTTTGCTTTTTCATGAAACTGAAACTATTTTTCTAAGTGAGTTCTGTATCACGTCATGAGGTTACACAGAGATGCCCCCCAAATGTGGCTGGGCATTGGGGGCTGGCCGGGGGGGGGGAGCTGGTGAAAGCCAGGTGGGGACCTAGGGACTGAATAAACGTGTAGCCCTCATGGAAGGATCCAGAATGTTTCCTCCAACCTTCAGCTGGAAAACCATTGTAGACATATAATGCATCATGGCCTAGGGCAGCGAGGATTTTAGCTGCCATGATGTCTGTGGGAGTTTTAGGATGGAAATCTGCAGGTCAGGAGTTGCTTCCTTCCTTTTTTTAAAAAATTAAATTCAATTAATAACATATAATGTATTATTGGCTTCAGAGGTGGAGGTCAGTGATTCATCAGTCTTGTATCATACCCAGTGCTCATTACATCACATGCCCACCTTAATGCCCACCACCCAGTTACCCCATCCTCCCTCCCTGCACCCTCCAGCAACCCTCAGTTTGTTTCCTATGATTAAGAGTCTTTTAAGGTTTGTCAGGTCCTTCTTTCTTTATGTAAAGCTGCAGAACTTGCTTTAGCCTTATAAGCCGATCCTTTCTTCTCTTCTAATGAAGATTCAAACTCAGGGATGGATACGGTCTAAAATCCCACCCCAGCAACATCTCCCGCACTCCTGTGCCCTCAACTGTACATGGTGGCGTTGTGGCACCATTTACTTTTAGCAATAGTCTTCTCCCTCCTGGTTTAGTCTCTTGTGTTCTGGGGAGAGAAAAAAGTCTCACTGTCTTCTGCCTATTTTTGGCTGTGACAACCTCTCTGAGATGTGGTTGCCTGGTCTGCAGAAGAGGACTTGGGACAGCAGTGCACTTAGAATGAAACCCATGACCCCTGCCCACCTCACCCCTGCATTTCTATTGCCTGGCTTCCCTTCTGTTCTCAGACACAGCATGCCTTAGTGCCTTGGCACTTGCAGCCCCCTTTCTCTAGAATGCTCCCCCCTGCCCTGCAAACACCCAGCTCTTCTTTATCTTTTGCTCCTCAGCACAGAACGCACCTCCCTATCCAAAGAATCCACAGTGATGTGTGCCACCCACCCTATCACAGCATTACCTTCATGAGGCTTTTGCTCTCCCAAGTTAGCACACTCATGTACTTGTCACTCACTGACTGTCTGTCTTCCCCAACCTGGTGCACGTTCTAAGGGGGAGTATCTACTGTATCTTGTCATTCTGTGTTCCCAGCACCTCACCAAGTTCTTGGCACATTTAGCAGCTGCACAAACAACAACGCTGGTTGAAGAAGTAATCCTTGCCTTATTTAGCTATTGTCAGGATTAGATGAGGCCACGTGTGCATATAGTAGGTACTCAATGAATGTTAAGCTATTCTTTTTTTTTAAAAAGGACTAAAAAAAGATTTATTTATTTGAGAGAGAGAGAGAGAGAGCAAGCACATATATGAGTGGGGAGAGGGGCAGAGGGAGAGAATCTCAAGCAGAGTCTCCACTGAGTGACCCATGAGAACAGGACCTGAGCTGAAACCAAGAGTTGGATGCTGAACTGACTGAGCCATCCAGGTGCCCCTAAGCTATTCCTATTGCTGTTTTCTTCCCCCTTGCTCTCTTCTCAGGTCATCCTTTTGCTTTATTCTGTTCTGTTCACATGTTTTCCACTCAAGGTGGGAAAGTTAGGATCATCTATCCGTCCATCCATCTATCCATCTATCCATCCACCATCCATCCATCCATCCAACAAATATTTTTGAGCACCTTCTAAGTACCAGGAACTACCAGGCATAGAGGAAAAACAAACACATAAGATGGGTACGGTTCTTGCCCTCAGGGAGATCACTTGTCTGGGGGAGACTCAGACAAAGGGTCAAAGGTAAGCTATGATGGGAGCTGCTCAAAAACACAGGAATGAGACCTGACCCAAGCTTGGGAGATCACAGTAGACATCCAAGCTGACACCTGAAGAATGAGCTGGAAAAGGACAAGAGAAGCCCCGCATAGCAGCCCTTTTACCCCTTCTGTGAGGTGATCTGGTTCCAGATGGTTATTTTCTGGCTTCCAGGAAAACCAAAAGACATAGCTTGCTTGGGCCAAATCCTGGGCCACTATTTTGGTCTACCATTACTAGGCAGAGATGTAGTCTGTAGAAATAAAGTCTCCCAGAAAATTAAAGTCCATCTCTCTATAGGCCAGCAACTTAACTGTTTTTGATGAAAATGTTTTATAACTTTTTCTTGATGATTCAGAATCACCACCATGAATATATATATATATATATATATATATATATATATATATATATATATATATTTTTTTTTTTTTTTTACCTGAGCTGAAATATAGTAAAGCTCTCAGGAGCTATTGATGTATGAGGAGTTGCTTGCCCCCACCTTTGATGAAATAAAATTTATTCTCTATTTAAACAAGTAAAATGTCCTGCTATGTGTAAGATGGCAAAGTGTACCGTGTGAATGGCAAACATGAAGTGGACATGGTCCTACATTCAGACTTTAGTAGCAGGTAGATGATGTGGGTGCATAACTATCAGACAAGGTAGGAATGAGAATGGATCAACAGGGACATGGAGAAGAGATTACAGTGTGCAGTGTGATGCTGTATTTGGGCAGCATGTGAAAGGGCTAGAGGGCTAGGCATGTGGTCAGGACTTGAGGTATTCTTTTGCTTATGGGATTTCCTCTTCGTTGAATGCCCTCTCAACCAAAGACATCAAACTGAGTAAAACACGAAAAAAGTAGCATTTTAAAGAATGCCACTAGGATCTGAGGATGCTTTTGTTACTCTGTCTCTCCCTAATTCAGCTCACCTGGCTGTCCTTCCCTCCTTCTTGACCATTCACCTTTTTATTCTGACTCAGGCTCAAAACTTTTCCTGATAGTTAAGATTTTACTACTTATAAAATCCAGGGTTCTAGACTACATAGCTTCCTAATAGCTCCTAAGTCATGAATATTACTGAAAAGGAAGTAGATATCTTTCCAAAGAAGATATACAGATAGCCAACAGACACATGAAAATATGCTTAATGTCACATTATCAGGGGAATGAAAATCAAAACCACAATGAGATATCACCTCACCTCTGTCAGAATGGCTAAAATAAAAAAGACAAGAAATAAGAAATATTTGCAAGGATGTGGAGAAAAAGGAACCCTTGTGCACTGTTGGTGAGAATGTAAATTGGTGCAGCCACTGCGGAAAACAGTATGGAGTTTCCTCAAAAAGTTAAAAATAGAAATACCATATGATCCAGTAATTCCACTACTGGATATTTACTAAGAGAAAACAAAAACATTAACTCAAAAAGATAAATGCACCCCTATTTATAATAGTCAAGACATGGAAGGAACCTAAGCATCCATCAATAGATGAATTGATAAGGAAGATGTAGTGTGTGTGTGTGTGTGTGTGTGTGTGTGTGTATGCATATACACCTATACACACACACACACACATGTATTTATAGTGGAATATTACACTGCCATAACAAAGGATGGGATCATGCCATTTGAGACAACATGGATGGACCTAGAGGGTATTAGGCTAAGTGAAATAAATCAGGCTGAGAAAGACAAGTACTAGTATGATTCCACTCATAAGTGGAATCTAAAAATGTGAATACACAAACAACAAGCAGAATTAGACTTATAAATACAGAGAATAAACTGATTGTTGCCAGAGGGGAGGGAGGTGGGGTGTTGGGCAAAATGGGTGAAGGCCTCCAGTTATGGAATGAGTAAGCCATGGGAGTAATAGAGTATAAGGAATACAGTCAATGATACTGTAATAGTGATGCAATGGGACAGACAGTAGCTATGCTTGTGGTGAACAAAGCATAATGTATTAACTTGTCAAAACACTAAGTTGTACACCTGAAACTAATGTGATATTGTGTGCCAACTATACTCAAATTTTATAAAAATAAATAAAAAATAAGTTAAATATTTTCCTTTGAATTTTAAAAGTCCAAAATGAAATCTCCTTTTTAACACATGTTGCTAAAACAAACACATGTCCACATTCAAAACAATGAAACTGGACCCTTACCTCACACCATATATAAAAAAATCTTGATTTCCCTGAGGTTCATGAACAGTTTATAGATTATATTACTGATTTTCTGCTTTCAAAAGCAAGGCCTACATTGGATGCTTGTGTCTTGGGCATAAAATGAAGATCTCTCTGGAACTGAGTACAGAAATAGCATTTGGATGAAAATGCAACATGACATGTCTTTTTCCAGTCTTCTGACCAAAAGTTCCCCCAGGAGCATTCTCCTATGTGCCATGGCTGTTGATCACCAAAGTGGCCTGTTTCTTCTCCTATATTTTCCCCTCCACTTCAGTTCAGGGTAATCTTCAACCACAGGATTAGATGTGCTCCTTGCACAATCCCAGCAGAATGACCAGAGTGACCCAATGATGTCATCTACAGATGGAAAATATGAATTTGAGCCAAACATCTAATAGGGCCTGAATTTTTGTTTTCATGATGTTGCCCTGTCACTAAAGTTTGGAACCTGAAAAGCATATGTTTTCATGGCCGTGGATATTACTGAATGAAAATCATGCTTAATTTTCTGCTCTCTGAAGAGTGTTGGGAGAATGTCAGAAGGATGGGAAAGGAGGGCAGATCATTGGGGCTCATTTATGGCAGACAATGTGCTTTACTGAATTGGAATTTCAGGTCTCATGTCCATGTTCAGTCAGGGAGATTTCAAAGCTGTGGGGAGGAACTGGTTTGCATCTAGAATGAGTTGTTGTTGTTGTTGTTGTTTGGAAAGGTTTTGATTTTACCTTATATGATTGTACGTTGTAACCACAGTAAAGAAAAAATAAACACAATGGATCAGTGGATCTTAGGGACACTGGAAGGATGTGCATCCCCTGCCCCTGGAGAGAGTCAATGTGGTAAAAGTCTATTATTCATGGATCAATTTTCCAGGATATTTAGAGTACGGTTTCTTTTCATCTTTTTGCTGCCTGCTCTTTAGCCACTACTCTCTAGTCTTCACCAGAGGCAACAAAAACTAGTTAAAATTCACACAGGTCTGACTCTTACTTCTTCATAACTTTGATAAGTGGTTAAGTGAGGAAATGAAACAGGAACGCACCAGGTGGATTTGCTGGGGAACTCAACAGGTCCACACCCAGTGCTCTGAGCTGGGTTAAGGGGCAGAGAACTTAGGCAGAGTCTGGGGTGCCAATGAAGATGGGATCTAAATGTGAACCATAAAATGAGAGATGGAACATTGCATAGAGCAGCCTGTGGAGGGAGGGAGACACCCAAGCCTGAGTATGATTAAATAATGACAGAGAGTCACTAGTAGCATTTCCAAAGGAAGTTAGGTTGTGCTATTCCCAATATATTTGACACTTTTTTCATGGCTCAAGTATGTACATGCCCCATACTATGTGCCACAAGGAAGCTCACCCTCATGGAGCTTCCTGTGGTCAGAATGTCGGGGTAAAGCCTGTGTTTAAAAAAAAAAAAAAGGAATAGGAGGGTGCCATGAAGCTGTCCTCCAAATCTCAGAAATGAAATAAAGACAAATTAAAATGTCAGGAATACTGTCATTTGGAAAAATAATTAGGCATGTGTAAAGAGCTTCAAAGTGTTCATATTCTATGTAACAACTCCAGCTCTAGGAAAATAACCTCAAATGCAAATACAGTTTTATGTAGAATTTTTATAGATCTCTAAAATCCATAAGATCGATATACAAAGATGTATGTTGCATCATTATTTATAACCGTGAAAATCTTGAAGCAATATGTGTCTAACAGCAGCAGCATGGTTAAGTAAATTTTGGTGTAACTAGAATATGAGGTTGCCTTTAAAGATGATGTTTCTATAAGATTTTAAGGAAAATGTGTTTGCTATCATAAGGAGTAAAAAAAAAGCAATTTTACAGTGACGTCTCAGCTATGTGAACCAAAGTGGAAATAAAAATATGCTAAAATATTAGTAATTGATATTTACGGATTGAACTATGCATGTTTTTTATTGTATCCTCTGAATCTGCAGAGTCACATGGGCAGCCATAAGCCATATGTGGCTATATAAATTGAAATTAATTAAAATGAAATTAAAAATCCAGGTCTTCACTTGGACCAACCACATTTCAAGTTCTTAAAAAGTCTCATGGAGCTAGTGGCTACTATAGTTGACAGTACAATAAAGAACACTTCCATCATTATAGAAAGTTCTATTGCACAGGCATTGCTCCAGAGTATTCTCTAATTAGAGTTCCTCTAATTTTCGATGAAGACCATGAGCTATTTTTATAATCAGAAAAAAGGAATAACAAAGTCAAGATGACTTGACTATAGAAAACCCAGGAAATTATTTGAGGAATGGCAAAACAGAATCAAGGGGAACTTGTATTTTAAGGACTTCAGTGAGAGAAATTCAGTACAATCAATAATATTGTTCTCAACTTAAGTACAGGAAAGGTGTATTAACTGGGAGAGGAAGGGTCCACATATGACCCAGAAAAAAGGAGCTCAAAGAGGTAGGATTGGCCAGTGTGCCCCAGGAAGGTTGTCATGGCAGGGAGAAAACCCTACGATATGGGTTGATGCTTCAGACAACAACATTTCAACAGCTCCAGTAAAAGGTTATCCAGCAAACCCTTTTGTTGGCTCCCACTCTCAACCTGATGCCCCAGACTTTAGAGGCTGCTAGTGTCCACTGACACCTGCATCTCCTCTCCTAAAATAGCTAAACAAGTGTCCTGGATCCTTCTTGCCTCTTGGTGGGAACATTTGACTCATCTGGACAATGGGTGGGAGCAGGCAGGACGCACATCACCTTCAGTCCTTGTCAAAAAAAGATCTACATGATCTTCCATGCCCTTGCTTTCTCTGCTTTCTGTGTGTCTATTGGAGAAGGACTCCAAGAGGACAGAACCACAGAATGAAATAAGCCCCAATCCCTGAGTTTCTGTTTGGAGATCCATGAGAGCTGCCAGAATGGAAATATCTGCAATGGATTTGGGGCAAGAAATAAAGCTTTGCTGGGCTACCCCAGGGAAATTTGGGGGTTTGTGATATAGTAGCAGTGGTACTTATTCTAACATATAAATTCTAATTTGATCTTCTACGCAGAATGTGTTAATGCAGCAGGTCTGGTGACTTAAACCTTGCGTGCCTTTAGGGGAGCCTAGAACCATGACTGACCTTCAGCCAATCTCCAAGAATGTAACCCTTGGAATGTTCTTTATGTGACTGACGGATGATGTTGTTTTGTGCTCCAAAAGCAATGGGTGGTCATGGGGCTCCCCAAATACCTCCCACCTGTGGGAGGTACAGGCTCCAGTGTGGAACAAAGAAGCCACAGGGATGAAAGGCACAACATAGGGAATACAGTCAATGGTATTGTAATGGTGTTGTAGGGTCACAGAGGGCGGCTACACTTGCGGTGAGCACAGCGTAACACAGAGACTTGTGGAATCACTATGCCGCACACCTCAAACTAACATTTTGTGTCAGCTACACTTCAAGTAAAAAAAAGAAAAAACAAACAAAAAAACTAAACAAAACCTGAAAAACAAAATACCTCCCACATTAAGATCCTTCTCCAGGAAAATGGAGCACAAATTGTCCAGAATAAGTATACTTTTTATCTGGCACTTGTATATCTTACTACCATCTATTGACACTCTAGCACAGACACCAAACTCCTGTGAATTTGGTTGATTATGAGTCCCTTCGTAAGTGCCTAACTGACAACAATGTCACTCATAAAATCCTTCGGAAGATTATCTGGAACCCGGTGACCACCTAACGGATGATGTCCTTTCAGTGGCCAACATGGAGGGCATTTCTTCAATGTCTCTCTTATATGCATCACTTAAGAAGATGAAACAAATTCAAGATTTAGGACAAGGGCCATGAGTGTGATAGAAAGAAAGGCTATGGAGAGAGGCCCCATTTGGTGATGGTGATGGGGAGGGTCCAGAGAGGAATTCTGAATGAGACACACCTGGAAGAAGGGACATCATTTCCAATGGGAGAGTGACGGAATGTGTGCCTCTGAGGCAGAGTAGTCTGCCTCTGAAGGAGATCACCTTCAGGGACAATGACTCCGAGGGGCACTGGCTTGGCTCTCTGCAATGTCTGAGACAGCAAGTAGTCTGGGAAGGATGAGGTTTAGAGTGCACTGTTGGGGGCTGTTGAAGAACTGGCCTTCCCAGTGGATATCTGTTTACATTACAATTAGCCAAGGCTAAGGGGTCCTTATACCTTAGGGCAGGATTGAAACTCATGCTGCTGAATCTCTCATAAAAGTCATCAAAAACATCATTTTCTAAATCCATATTGTCATGTAAGTTTGAATATCATCATTTTTTTATTGTCTGATGAGCACCCACATGATCTGTCCCTGCCTAGCCTCCTAACTGCCTCTCAAACCATGGGACCCTCCCCTATGTGCACTCTATTCCACTTAGACTGGACTTGCTTCTGTCTCTCCAACATGCCAAGTGCATCTCTGCCTCAGGGCCTTTGCACTGGCTGTTCCTTCTGCCCGGAATGCTCCACACTGCCCCAATTTCCCCCTGGCTGGTTCTCTCTAGTTATTCAGATGTCATGTCATAGTTACCTCCTGAAAGCAGCTTCCCCCCCCCGGGAATGTGGCCTCTCTCACCATGTCATTACCCAATTTCACTGACAACAGAGCAGAGATCTTCACTCCTTAGAACACATTCTGCTTCTTTCCATCTTCTTGTGCTTATCTTTACCCTCTGGTGAAATTTCTCAGGCAGTGGGTAACTTCAGATGAACCAAAAACACGTGGACTGTCTGCATGGATTTCAATTTCATTGCAACTGTCTGGATACCTTCCCTGGTTGAAACAGCCATTCGTCAAGCAACTTGGAAGACAACCGTCATCTGATAAAATGAGCCACAGTATTTTCTATAGGATATAGCATTGCTTAACAACAAATTGTGCAGATAGACTAAGGTAATGCTTGGCAGCACATTTGGAGAAACACCAGCAGTGGGTTGGGTCTAACAAATTTGGAGGCACGTTACTCTTTTATTCCCATGTCTAGCCAAAATCTCCAATTGCAATTTCTTCCTGAGTCCTTGGATGGTGAGTGTCTCAGACAGAGCTGCCATTAGCGGAGGGCAAACATTTTAACAAATTGGGAAAGAGAGCTGGACCCTCCATGTCACTCACCTGTTAATCTACCTGAAGTCACAATCAGCTTAGACTTGAAAAAAAAGCATGGAGGCCATCTTCATGGGTCTAACTGTCGCCAGACCCCTGGTAGGGGGGTCATCTTGTATTTTGTGTCCCTTCCCCCATGAATGAAATTATTTTTCCCACGAAGCAAACACACTAGACGGGGGTGGCAGAGGATGGCCCATGGGCCAAATCTGGTCAGCCTCCTATTTTTGCATGGCCCATGAGTTAAGAATGATTTTTGTATTTTTCAATGGTTGAAAAGAATGAAAAGAATCCTATACCATAGATCATGACATGTAAAAATTATATGGAATTCAAATTTCAGTTTCTGTACATAAGGTTGTATTGAAACAGCCATGCTCACTCATTTGCACATTGTCTATGGCTGCTTTCAGGCTACAGCTGCAGAGGTGGGTTGTTGTGACAGAGACCATCTGGCCCACAAAGCCCAAAGTGTTACTATCTGGCCCTTCCCAGAAGTTTGCCAACCCTGTACTTGAGTCCTGAATGTCCTCGCAAGCCTGGTTTTGGAAGGACTTCGATGAGGAAGAGTTTGTTTGCCTCCCAGCCTTAGGATTTCTGCATCTCCTTTGCCCTGAAAACAGAGTCTGCAGAGCCCAAGATTTAGAGCGAAATCACAGGGGAAACCCACTTACGTAGGATCCATAATCCACAGCCAAGGTCTGCAGGGCCCACGGGAGACCAAGGCCGATGAGGATGTCAAATACGTTGCTCCCAATAGAGTTGGACACGGCCATGTCTCCCATGCCTGCAAGGACAAGAGGTCAACTTGAATGAGGGAGGTTGATCTCAGGATAGGACAGGGGCTCCCCAAGGCACTCTCCCAACTCTTTGGTCTGACAGCCAGAGGCTTAGCTGGCAGGTCTGTTGGCTCATTTGCTAAGGTGGTTCCCTCCCAGGCTACCACCTGTATTTTCAATAGAGTATGCATTTTCAGTAGAAAGGAATGGAAAAGAACAAAACAGACTAGAACGAAATGCACGTTCTGACCTTCAGAAGGTCTGTTGACCTTCAAACGTGATCACTGGCAAAATGTGAATGATTCCAAAAACCGAATATAGTTCCCCAAATTCTGAAACTTCCTTCTAGAAAGGAATAAACTTGACAGTTCTATTAAGCCTTTCATAAGCTCACTGTGAAACTGATACATTTTAGTACCATCTCCCAACTGCTCTACACTGTCTTCAATTCTTTTTCTAAATAATTGAGCATTATTAAGAAAAACAATATAACTAGTAGAATTTCGTGAGGACTTCTAGGGGACACTATGCTAAGTGTTGTAGTTACACATAGTGTTTGTTGAAAACAAATGCAATCTAGCACAAATCAGGCATATAAATTAGAGTGGGTGCTAGCAAAGGGCGTGGCCATCTGGAAGGGGTGTCCATTTGTGAGCTTGGATTTGAAGGAGGGGAGGCTGTGCCATACACTGAGGACTGACCTGTGGTAACCACCACTGTTGGGGTACTGCAGCTGGGTAGACCTTAGGCTATGGGGTCTGTCTTCTCTAAGCCTTGGTTTCCATATCCATAGAATGTGGGTCTGATTTTCCCCACCCCACAGAGTTGTTTAAATTAAATAAGATAACGTACCTAAACTGCTTTGCTCAGTGTGTGGCACTCAGCAAAGATTAGCTCTCATTACATTTATTACTTCTCCAGAAGGGCCTCTGCATGCTACCTAGAAAATGTCTCTGCCTTTCTTAAGGGTAGATCTTCTGGCTTGTTTCCCTGTTCTTTTGATGCCAGTTAGCTTTTTGACCAACACAGCACGGAAGTCACCCATCACCCTGGTAATTGGCATGTGGATCCCCAAAGCTCCCCCCACCCATAGGCCTTTCCCCCTCCCCCATCTCTGTCACCATTTAACTGGAGGTCCCACCTTGTCTGGCCACGATGAGGCTGGCCATGCAATCGGGCACACTGGTTCCAGCTGCCAGGAAGGTAATCCCCATGATGACATCAGGAATCCCTAGTGTGTATCCAATGATTGTGACCTGGAAGAAGCAGGAAGAGGTGGTGAGTTGGGGGCTGATGCCAACCCAACCTGTCAGTGGATCCTCTGCCCAAGAAGCACAAAAGGCTACAATCTGGGCGGTCTGCTCAGGGGGCAATGTCTGCTCTCGTTGTCAATGTAGAGGGCAAAGAACATCTCGCAGAGCAGACCAGGACTGCAGGTCTGGGGACCAGGGTGCAATTATGGAGTCCATGTTTTCCAACCAAAGATTGGCATTTTATACATGTTCCTTTCAGGTGAAGCAGGAGGACTGAGAGAGGAGAAACAGTTTCTGAGAAAAGGTGATTTGGGGACAGAATATTTGAACTTAGGATGGTCCCGGGAATTACAGAATGGAAAAGTAGGGTCATAAATGGGCATTCTGGATGATGCAAATGAATGCATTTCCTAAAATGGCTTTGGGGCAGAGGCTCTTTTGAGCCATAACCCCACAACCAATGCCAGTCCCTGAATCCTTGTTTTAGCTTCAGAAGGGACCCTTGAATGGTCACCTGGTCCAATGACCTTATTTTCTGGTTGACAAAACTGTGACTCAGTTAGAGGAAGTGACAATGACAGCTAGGATTATTACTCCCCAATTCCTCCCGTCTTTCCTTCATGCTTTTTGCCTTGTGGCTTTGCCACGCTAGAGCAGGGGGAGTGTATTTCCCCCACTCCATTGATATTGGGCAGAAGTCACAGGCCAAGGCCCTAGGAGGCACAGCATGTTTCCACTGGCCTTCTAGTATTCCAACAATCTGCCATGAGAAGAGCATTCCCCAGGCAGCCACGGGTCCAAGGAAAATGAGCAAGCATAAGGGGTAGGCATGAAACCCATCTGCTGCCTGAATCACACATAACCATGCTGTGGCTTGAAGCAGAACCGCTCAGTCAGTGCCAGCTAAGATTAGTCAAACCATGCTCAACCTGCAGATATATGAGCAGGAGGAGAACTTCTTGTGATTCTAAACCACTGAGTTTAGGGGTGGTTTGTTATGCAGCTTATTGAGGCATTAGCTGACTGATACAGTTACTGGGCTGGAACCCCACTTCCTATTCCCCTCTGATTGAGCATAGTTTTCTCTTTAAAGAGGTCTAGCAATGCTGTGGGGTCCACAGTACACTCACCATCCACACCATCATGTAGGAGAAGGCTGCTATCCACAACGTGGAAGAAGCAAATGTCACCATAAACCATTTTTCCCAGCGGGGTTTGTTGCAGTTGGGTACAGTGAAGTATAAAACAAAACTCAGTGGCCAGGTGAACGCCCACTTCACTGTTTCCAGTTTTCCAGCTGGAAAAAGAAAAAAAGACAAAAACAAAAATTAGTTTCGTTTCTGTTTTACCAGCCCTCCATGCTGCTTGCCTCAGACACTTACATCCTAATTGATGACCTGTGAAATCAGCCTTATTATGTTGTTCTTTTCATAAAAAACACAAACAGCTTTCCACCAGCAACAAAACCTGGCGTACAAAACCAAGCAGAATAAAAACAGTTATCCACCGCTCACCTGCTAGTTAGGCACCCAAATGACAGATGAGGCACCTCTGAGGATACAGGGCTGGGAGGGTGGTTGGTGCATGGGGCCAGGTGGGACAAGATGAGGAAGATTCTCAGACACAAAGGGTGGGGAGCAGGTGGGGGTGTGGGTGAAGGTTGGGGAGGGGAGCTGGAAGACCACCAGTTGGCCTGGGGTCTGTTCTCCCCATGGGTAGAGAAAATCTTGCCGGATTTTAAGGTGCCAGTGGTCACAGCGCCATCTAGTGGAATTTCTCAGCATTGCCAACTCACGAAATCCTGAAAGATGATTTGAAAGCTCTCAAGGTGGGGTTTGTATCTCAAGCTGATGTGAACTTGCAAATTTGTCATTGATTTCTGGCTCTCTAAATACCTGCTGCCATGGACAAAGTGATGGATTGGCTAGTGATGACCTGATCCTATCATCTCTGTGTTGCCTGAGCGCCATGTTTCAGAGATACCCATAAATGCTTATTTTGGCGACTTTGTGGCCATGAGTTCCTTGTAACCTCAGATTTGACAAACCTATCAATTCTCCTTTAGCCTTTATTACCATCCTGCTTAACTGCTAACACCTCTGGTAAGAAATATGTATTGTATACACTCTTTGCTTCAATGCTTCAATAAAGAACAGCTCTGCCTTCCAGAAAGTTCCTCGAGCCTCTTTCCAGGCAACCTTCCACCCTTTACCACCATAGATTAGTTTTTCCTGTTATCCACCTTCAAATAAGGAAAATCACATGGTATGTGATTTTAGTCAATTATATTCCTTTAGTCAACAGGTTTTTTGAGATCCATTCATGTGTCGGGAATTCATTCTTAATTGCTGTGTAGTTTTCCATCCTACGAATACACAATTTATCCATTCTCCTGTGACGGGAATTTGAGTTGTTGCCAATTTTCAGGTATTACAACTAAAGGCGCTATGAGCATTCTTGTACACTTTGTTTTGTGGGCATTTTTTTTTTTTCCTCTTGGGCAAAGACCCAGGAGTAGAATTGCTGAGTCACAGGGTGGGTGTTTATTTAACTTTGCAAGAAATTGCCGAGCAGTTTTCCAAAATGATCATCCCATTTTATATTCCCACCAGAGTGAAGGAGGTATTTTTTAAATTACACTTTGAACAGTGATTAATAAAATGTTAAATGAAATTTATTTCATAATTTTATGCCAGTATCTAGCACTTTTCCAATTAGCTGCTATGCAGATATGGAGCTGGGAATGGATGATGACATTGAGACTGTTTGGCTGGATTTCAAAGCAAGAAAGCTGTCAGAGGTTTTTCATGAGGGGCTTCCAAATGCTGTGGACTCCAGCATATCGTCAGACCCTTGGATCCCAAAGCCATCCTGGAATTCTGCGTGCTCCTAAATCCTGTAATGTGGTGACGTCATTTATCCATCTGGGGCTCTGGGGACCCCCTCACTGGCCTTGCAGTCTTCCTGATGCCCTCACAGAGAGAGACTTGGTCCAGCTTAAAAACACACACCCAATCAAAGTTACAAAGACACAAATGGGAAGAGAAATGACTGCAATCTGGATCTTTGCAATTCTTCAGAAAATAAAAAAAAAAAAAGAAATCGGAACTTAAGACTGTGGCAGCTTAGAAAATGATACTGAGTAAAGCTGCAAGCAGTACATTTTGGCACCAATGACTTTTGAGTTTTTTCTCGGCTGCTTTAGAAAATTCTGACTTGACCCTTGAGGGGCCTTATATCTAGAAAACAGTTCTCTCCATTTCATGATATGGATGCTTTCTCTAAGTTACAGCTCCACTGTAACAACAAACTTACAGGAGAAATTTAATCGGTATCAACTGGAAGGTAACTTTAAATGTAATGTAACAAATACAACTCCTTGAGCAAACCAAGTGATACAGAAATGTGCTTTTATTTAAGTGATTTTGAGGAGCAGGGGTTAGATAAGGAACATACTTATGTTTTGGTGTGTTCTTTTCAGTCTTTTTTCCCCTGAAAGTGTGTTTACCTACCTCCCCATGTAAATGTTTCTATTTCTGTTAGTCAACAGTAAGTCTTTCTTCATACAGTGCTAAGAATATATGTACAACTTATACTATGCATAGGTGCATATAATTTACATATATACTATGTAGATTTAGCCTCTACACATATTATATGCACATGGAAACACAGAGATGTTAATATATGTGCACATTTTAGCGGGCTTAAATTTCAGTTTCTGAATGAAGGGGTAAAATGGTTTCCTTTCCTCTTTGAGTCAACAGTATTTCTGGACATTTTCCCATCTTTTCTTCCATTGCTATATGTTCCAAACAGAGCCCCCCCTCTGGCCCCCCAGGGGATAGGTTTATTACTTCACTTAACAAATATTCATTGAATGTCCTCCCCCACCCCCACCGCAGCCAGTCTGTGCCAGGTCCTGCTCTGGGTGCTGAGGACAGAGCAGTGAGCTAAGAAAACCAAACTCCCAGTGCATGAACCTGATGTACCCGTGATTATGTGATTTCTCGGAAGGCAGCCAGCAGCTGGGAGATGAAGCCAGGGACATGAAGCGGGGACTCTGAGCGTTACAGTATCCCTTTGAGTGTGACTTGGCTCTAAAAAGCAAAGGACCTGTTCTTAAGTTGTATTCCTTATTGAGTTTTAAAAGAAGCTTACTTTTATTGAGAAGAAAAGATCATTGCTCATTCTTATGGACCTAGAGTTAAATATATCAATTCGTTCTAACTATATAGGCCATAAAAATGTAGTGTTTTAGAATGAAAAATGTAGAAAAAATAAACAAGAATTCCATCTAGGAGAAACACACTCATATTTTGGTATACTTCTTTTCAGTCTTTTTCTGTGGAAGTATGTTTGCCTATGTACACATGCAAACATTTCTTCCTTTTCTTTCTTTCTTTTTTTTTTAAGAGAGAGAGAGAAAGAGTTCAAGCAGGGGGAAGGGAGACGGAAGGAGGGAGGGGGAGAGAGAGAGAATCTTATCCATGCCCAGCATGGAGCCTGATGCAGGGCTCGATCTCACGACCCTGAGATCATGACCTGAGTTGAAATCAAGAGTTGGACGCTTAACTGAGCCATCCAGGTGTGCCCACATGTAAACATTTCTATTTCTGTCAGTCAATAGTAAGGCTTTCTTCATGCAAGAGATAAGAATACATGTGCAAATTTTATGTATATATATGTGCACACACACATACTATGCACAGGTGTATATTCAAATATATATTATATGAATTTAACCCGTACGTACATTATATGCACATATAAAAACACAGATATGTTAATATCTGTGCATAAACCATAAAAGCATACAACTCAATATAAAAATGTATACACTGTATGAATAAACATGTCATATGTATAGATGATAACCATACACGTGCACACTGCATATATGAACACACTTTTATTCATATATGTACATGCATGTGCACATAGATGCATGCACAATATATGTGTCTACACATACATACATCCTATATATGCCTATATTTACATACTTCCACATAATTACTTACTCATTACTTACACTCACTACAGTCAAGTCCTGGAGAGAAGAGAGCCCTACAGCTGAGTGACAGAAACACAGAGAGCCATGGCCCTGCAAGATTACCATGAGAGGGAAAAGTATCCTCATCATGTGCGCAGAGCTTTTTCAGGCCAAGGAACTTAGTGCAGAGGAACCAGATGTGGGGCTCCCACTGGGACTGGGTCCTTCCCGCTCCTTGAGTGGCCTCTGCTGGCTGGCTCAGTGCTGTGAGGGGTCTGCCTGCCCCAGGGGGCGCTTGCTGGACACACAGCCCGCGAGGCTCAGATGGAAGTTCCTGAGTCCCAGAAGGGGGTTTGGCTTCGGTGGTGGGAGGGAACAAAGGATCATAACTGGACAAACCCACTCTCCAGTTCAGAGGCAGCACCTGGCTCCGAATGAGGCTCCCCTAAGGCTCAACGGTGAAGATCACTGGTGTGACTCCAGGGTGCTACACCCCCACTGCCTCAGGCGTGGCCCGCCGACAACCAGCACCAGTGTCACCTGGGGGCTTGTGATAAATGCAGAATCTGGGGCCCCCCACCAGACCTCCTGAATCAGAGCCTGCATTTTATCAAGGATGCCCAGGTGACAGGGCTGGTCTAGAAGAACTTGGGTTCCACTTCCTTTCTCGGCAGCTCGGGGCCCTGGAATGAAGCAGAGACCCCCAGGAGTGGCAGGACCACGCAGAGCATCCTTTCTCCTCTCGTGCCTGACATTCCAAAGGAGGCAGGGTGCCTGGGGGGGGGTGGTTTCTGAGCCCACACCTGCAGCCACATCTCTTAGCACACACGAGGAGACAAGGTGATGCGGCTGGGAGCCCCGGGCCGCCTCATCTGCAACTAACCACAGAGTCGAGGAGGGGAGGTGAGCAACAGTTACAAAATAGCTTGAAACCTCACAGTTAGGTCTGGTGTTTATCCCATTCAGGTGAGAAAAAGGAAGTGACCTGAAAGGGGCCCCTTTGTCCCACTAAGTAATGAGATCTGGTGGGAGTCAGAGGAGTTGTCTGGTGTCACACACACATCTTTGGTCGTCTGCCTGGAGGGGTGTACATGGGGCTTCGGGGCTTCTGGGGGGCCGACACTTGCCCCTTACAGACTCTTCACCTGGTCCGAGAGTTTCTTTCATCAGTGAAGGACTTTAGCAAAATAGACGTTTTTGGAGCTTGGTTATGGGCTGCCAATGGTGAGCTCTGAAAGCAAAGGCCAGCCTAGGCAGAATTTTAGATATGGGCCCCCAAGAGTCTAAGCCCGATTCTCAGAACCTGTGAAGAGGAGGCTGAGCTACCGTTCCACAACTGTGCTCTGCTGTGTGGCACAACAGACCTCCTCATGGAGAGGTTATGCACTCAGAAGCAGAAGGGGAAACCCAAGAGACCAGAAGTGTGAGAAGGACCCAAAGCACCATTGCTGATTGAAGAATGCAGGCCTCCAGAAGCAGTGAGCAGCTCCCGGCTGACAGCCAGCAAGGAAACAGGACCGAGCCGTCCAACCACAGGGAACCAGATTTTGCCAATAATCTGCATGTGTTTGGGAGTGATTCTCCCCAGGGCCGCTGGGAAGGTCTACAGCCCTGTCTACACTCTCATATGGCCTTTGGAGCCTCTGAAACCCAGCCAGGCTGTGCTGGACTTCTGACCTACAGAACTGGGGGCTAATCAACGGGTGTTATTTTAATCCACTCAGTTTGCAGTAATTTGTTCTACAGCAATAGAAAATGAACAAAAAGTTCATAAGGGGGATACAGAGAGTCTGGTCGCTTAATCCTTAAAATGTTTTTGTCTTGTTGATAGGGAAGAAGGTTGCCAAGAAATAGAGTCAAAGATGGCAAAATGGATAAAGAGCCAGCATGCTTTTTTTTTTTTTTTTTTTATCAAGATAAGCTTCTAACAAGTAATGATTTAACTCTGGCTGGGTGGTTTGGGACTTTGGGATATAGGATCTGAGTGGATTTTCTCTAGTTTTGGGAAGCACTTGATGAGGTTGAGATCTGAGGGGCAGTTCTGGCCCTAGTTTTACTTGCTATCCCCTGGACCACAGAAAGGCCTTACATCTGAAATTAACACAGAACTCTGCCACTCCACACCCACATCCTATCATTAAATGACCTTTCAAGTGGGTCAAGTAATACTTCTCCAGAACTCACAGGTCTCCTGTAATTTTAAACATCCTTGAGAAATCACACACTTATTAATTAAGCCTCTCACCCTTGACCAGGGTGCTTTCCTGAAGCAGCTGGAAACTTCTGGAAGGTCTAGCAAATAGGCAGAAGTCTTTGGGCTTGGTCCATCCGTTCCACTAATGGGTGGGGTCAGGGGACAAGGTCTCTTCAATGGCCAAGTCATTGTTGGGTAGCAGTCAAGGGAGGATGCTGCTTTGGTGGCAGGGGTCCTGAAAAATATACATGCCTATGTTTCCCCTTCGCCTAAGTGTGAGACTTAGCTGGGGCTGGGATGCTTTTTGCCCAGGTCTATCTCCTGTGGTGTCTGTCCTGGAAACAAGCAGATCATAGGAGAGGAGAAAACTGAATGGGGTGTGGGAGGTAAGGGGCAAGAAGTGAGCAGGAGAACAAAGGCCAACTGGGAAGTCTGCATGTTTTGCCCTAGGGTGGCCTTGACAGGACAGGTCCCCTGGCCAAATGTAATGGGATGGGTGAAGATGGGTGAAGTGCCTCTTCCCTTGAGCACCAAGCTGCCTTCCCAACATGGGTCAAGTGCATGTCCTCCTTAGCACCAAAAGGTCCCACAGAACAGCTAAGCTAAGCTAAGGGTCTTCCTTCACAAAGTGCCAACAAATTATACATTTGGTCAAAGAACCCACATTTCAACCAGTGATCATGTGTTCCCATCTTGTTCATCTCTGGACCCTCTAAAACAGAGTCTTGCCCACTGTAGAAGTTAATATAAATACTTCTATGTTCATATAGAGAGAGTTCTTTGAATTGAGTGTCAAAAAGATCACCAAAGTCAAGGGCATCTACTCAGTGGCCTCAAAATAGCTCCCAACCCCAGCCTAGACATAGGACCTCTTACAGGGGAGGTCGAATGGCGTGTATGGTCCTTCGTCATCCTCCTCATCCTCCTCTTCCTCTTCGTCATTCTCGTTGTTCTCATTGTCCTCATTCTCATTTTCTGTCTCGTTACCAGCCTCGGCCACAACATCATCCCTCCGAGTCCCATTCACGCCTCTGTCTGGGGCACTGCTGGGCCCTGTCCCGTTCTCCACGGTGTGCTTAATTGGGATTTTGATGGCCACCTCGGATTCTCCATTGGCATAGGCCCTACTGTTTATCAGTCTTTGTCTCTGGAAAGAGAAAGGCACATTCTTACCACAGTCAGGGGGACTCTAGATCCTTACACCTAGAACACCGGGATCTTTTTCAGGCAGCTGACAAAAAGATGCTTCCAGGAGATTCTGCAGAGAAGTCTTAAGGGATTCCTCAAAGTAATAAGCAACTCAGACAACATCCTTCCGGGAGGAAGGATTAACATTTTATGACCCACTGGAGCTTGCAAATCTCTTTAGAGGAAATTTCCTATGTCTCAGAGGCACTCTTCTTTTCTACCAGCGTTCTCGAGTCCCTGTGCACTGCAGTATTATCTTTCTTCTCCAGACTGTAGGAATCCCTTGGACCATAGGTGAGAAAGCCACACAAATGTGTCTGGACTAGTATATCAATAAGGCTGCCACTCCAGAAAAAGGGATACACAGGAAAATTCATGTCAGAGACTGCATTACTTTAAAGTAAGGCAACCTTGATTTAGCAAGTACTTCTGTGCAAGTTCACATCAGAGGGCTTCACCCAAATGGAAGATGAAAAGAAAAAGGTAGGTAGAAGGGGACAGGAGAGTTTTTCTATATAACTGGGAGCCTGATCATGTCTTCCAACACATGGAGGGAAGAGTAAAAACCAGGAGGCACAGCTGGCCCCATGAGCAAAGATGTTGGGAAATAGCTGAGGGATATTATTGTGTTAAATGTTGAGCTTGGTATTTCTATTCTCAGACCAAGAAAGTTTCTCCCCTTCCCAAAGTCTCCCATCTCTGTCCAGTGGCAATGGAGTGTGCTTTCCCAGATACCTCATTGATCAACATGCGACTGGCCATGGAGAGTCGGGTCTTGGGGGGAAAGTGGCTGGTGATCATGATTCGAAGTCCAGCCTCAGAGAAAGAAAGCTGGTGAGGGTAGGCTGACAGCAGCTCGTCTACCATAATCACTGACGCTTTGCGGTGGAAATTGGCTAGGGAAATTAAAAACATAAAATAAGGATAACATTGAGGTTAGGAGCAGAAAAGAGATATTTCTTTAGTCTTCTCTCCATTCCTCCCTCACCTCTCCCTCCCTCTTTCCTGTTTATTCATTTATCCATCCATCCATCCATCCATCCATCCATCCATCATCTACCCTTCTACCTATCTATCCTTCCTTCCATTCACCCGATCATCCATCCATCCATCCATCCATCCACCCATCCATCCATCCAAGGAGGGTTGTAGTGAGCAAAATATGGAGAAGAGTCAAACTCTTCTTTCCTTGAGGCTCATTGATAGATAGCTCTTTTGATATGACTTGAAACAATATAAGCATCATTCACTGGCATGGTAAGAAAGAGTGATAACCTAAGAGAATTCCTCTGTGTCCTCAAAGGACTTTTTTCCCACCACTCAGACCTGGGGCACAGGAAAGACCCCAATAATCTTAGTAACCCTTTATGCCTTTCAAATGTCAACAACGTTCAAAGTTCTGAGCTGTTAAAAGCTGCAGAAATGACTTTAGTGCCAAGTGGAGGGCTTAGTGGGGGAAAGCGCACCTTGCCGCAGCCCAGCCTATAAGTAAGGCTGACAAAGGGGTGGTAGGTGAACTGGCCACGTGACAGAGGCCCAAGGTCCAGAGTGGCCCAAATTGTTACACAACATTTGCTGGAAGGCCTGATTAATAAGGTCTAAGGCCCCTCTCTACAAAAATGTGATATGAGCACACAGCTCATAGGTACCTGGCCACACGCTCTCCTGGTGGTCACCCCTGTTTTCCAAGCCACTAAACCATGAAATGATCTCTGGAAACACTGAGTAATATGAGGTACCTCTTTTTGGTTCCCGAAGAGTATTCCTTTTATGGTTATAAACTATCCAAAAGAGAAGAGATTCAAGGAAATCCTTATATGGGATGGCACTGAATAATCAAGTCTTTTGTTAAACATAACTAGAAAAATGTATCAAATAATCGATCTTCACATTCTAATAATTACCTCAGATTTCAAACTCAGATTTGAATAACCTATAGATTTTCAAAGTTCTTTTGTGTTTTTCCTGCAAAGCAACCATATGAGACCAAGAAGAAATAAACCCACACATTTTTAGAGAAGGTTAAAAGCAATTGAGAAACCAAACACATTCTAAGGCAAAAGTAAATGATAATTTTCTGTGTTCCTCTAAGAAAGAATATTCTTTGTTAGGGAGCACTATCTTAGTTCTCTTAGTGTATCAACTGCTTAATGAGAATGTATTGAATATAAGAATTACTTTGGGAAAAAAAGGGAGGCGGTAATTTTCTATGTTATTTTGCAGCTTGGAAACGGAGGTAATGTAGCCTGAAAATGAATGTGGATATAATAATATACTAACAGCAACTATCATTAATGGGGTATTTTACATACTTTATCTCCTTTACTCATTACAATAATTATCCCCATTTTGCAGAAGAGAAAATTGAGCTCACAGAGGTTCCGTTAATTTGCTTCATGGTAACATAGCCAAAATATGGCAGAGTCAATACCTCAAGACCCCTGGTCTTGTCTCCTTTAACATCCTGTCCTAAACCCCCCATGTCACTGCCAGCAAATATTTTGCCCAAGAACTCCCACGAAGCTTTCCCAGGTGGCTCATCACCAGGTATGACTGCCCCAGGATATAGCCAAAGGGAGGCAGGGAGGCCTGGAAGCTTCTCTCCCTTGGTCTCCTCTGGCGCAGACAACCTCCCGCCAGACCAGCTGCGGCACCCCAGGGGTGGCCGTGACGGTGGAAAGCCAGGCAGCCTCCCAGTGCTCCCTCCAGGGACCCAGGTTGTCCATAGGTACCTTTCTTGAGTAGCACCACAGTTGCGTCGCAGTTGCTGCTGTCATCAATTTCAGCATTGTTGGCCAAGCCATTGACCATGTTTCCAGCACCTTTTGTCCTTCTTTCAAAGCACTGATGGATGCAAGCGTTATATCTGAACAAAGTAACAAGCAGAAGGAGTCCATCAGCTGTGTGTGCCCTGCAGCTCTCAGTCTAGGTGCATTGTGGGGGATCCCGTGCCTCAAGTTATCATTATTATTATTCTGTCTTCCATGTCCCCATAGAAAAATGCAATCTGTCCTATTTTCTGATTTCAGGATATATGGTAAGTGAAAATAAAACCAACATCACATAAGTAAATAGAGACACACTGCTTTCTTTGCAACTTTTCAAGGTCAGTGGCGGCATCCCGGGATTGAGTTCCCTTGCCTGCAGTATGTGCATGGAAGGGCCATGATGAGACTCAGCAGGATGGGCAAAGTCATGGCTCCAGGACCTTTGCTGTCAGGGGCCTCCTGGGTGGGGGAAGGAGCAGGTGTCACAGTACATCATGGTCTGCAAGCTACAGGCTGGCTGGCACTCTAGGTCTCTGTGTTTGGTTTTTTAAGATCACAGGTTGGGGTCCTGTGAATCTCTGTACATACTGGGCCATAATTCCAGGTCCAGTGGGCTATTGGCTTTAGGAAAAAATTCTGGGCTATGATTGTCCAGAATAACTGGGTGAAAACATTGTATAGTCCTTCTTACATGTGTGTTGGAAGGGAAGAAGCTTATATAAATTCCTAGCATGTTTTTGGCATCTAAATGTTCTGGTCCCTTTATCTTTAATACTGGAAGACCCCCAAAGAGGAATCCTAGAAAACTCTTGGGGAAAGTCAGCCAGGTAGTTTCCAGGGCTTTGGAAGTCACTGCTGCTTTTTGCACCACTCGAACACCTAAAGGCCTCGGTGGCTTATTGGCCATGGGATAACCCATTGAGGTGTTCCCCAGATTGATCTCTGGCCTCCCAGAGGAGCCACAGCCAGTCATGGCAGCTCTAAATGGCCAGCTGGTAGGCCACTCAAGCTGCATTTCCCCACACAGGCTTCTCTTCCACATCCCCTTTACTGCTACAGACTCTCTGGAGTCTTCTTCACTGTAACCAATGCCTGTTCTTCAGTCAGAGCAGCTCTGGGTGGGTGGGCCATCATGGTACAGATGGAGGGACCTTCTGTGGTTGGACAGTCCCTTCCTGTACTCCCTGGGAGCTTACGGTTCATCCTCCATGGCATGAGGGAGAACAGAAAACTAGTCAAAAGTGATGATGGTTTCTGTGAGAAGGGAAGTGGGTAGGCCAGTCCTGGGGCAGTCTGGGGCACTCTCAGGCTTTATACTGAGAGGGAGAACAGAACCAGAACATCACTATTTTGCAACCCTAAAGAAATAATGGAGCCAGATCTTGTGCATCAAGGACTGCCAACATCACAGAGAGACAAGAGACATTAATGTGCCTGTTGGTGGCAGAACTCACCACCACTTGGGACACAGTCTACCCTGAACTGGACTGATGGCTGGCATTCAGGAAACATGGAGGTCAAAGGAACAGGCCACACCACGGTACAGGATGTAATCAACAATTTCCAAACTGTAGGAAACTGTGTAGCTAATAATCCAACTTCATCAAAGAATAAATTGCAAAGAAAAAGAAAACCAGAGGGGGGATTCATAGATTAAAAGTTGGAGCAACCAATGATAATGAGTGGGATTTATTTGGATTCTGATTTTAAAAATATTTAGGAGATTAAAAGAAAACTGTAAAAAAGAGCATTCATGAGATCATTGAAAGTTTGAACACCGATTTGATATTTAATTATATTGAAGAAATAGCATTAATCTTGGGTGCGATTATCATGCGGTGGTTATGTGAAAGGTGAGTCCTTTTAGAGGCATATCCTGAGGTTTTTATAGATGAATTGGCATGCTGTCTGGGGCTTCACACCACATGGAGGGAAGGAAATGGATAGGGGTGTGGTCTTGTGGCTGTCAGGCTGATGATGAGCATGGGGGGCTGTCATACCATTCTGCTGGCTTTTGTAAATATTCAAATTCTTCTTAATGAAAAAGTCTCCCCACTTTCTAGACTGAAGAAGAATGTCTTGCCTTACTGATAGAGCTATGGGGGAGAGGCAGAATTCCTGTCATCTTGACTCAAAATCCATTTCCCCATAGAAATACCGACTTGCATGAGGCTTTGCCTTGAAAGTACAACCATGCGTTACACATTTATTTGGATTTGGATAACAAGGTAATAACACTATGTCTAGTCTTATTATGAGACCTTTCTTGAAGTCAGATACTAGTTAGTAACTTAACTATGCTGTCCCATTTCATGCTTACAAACAACCTTTGTGGTAGGAGGCATTAGGAACCTTGTTTTTAAGAGAGGAAACAGAGATTCAAAATGGCAGAATAACTGGGCACAAGGTCTTACTGTTGGCAAGTGGCAGACTGTAAGGTGTGACCAGGCAGGGCTGAACGTGCAACTCTTGATCTCAACCACCAGACTACACTGCCTCACCTGGGGACTAACTCCCAAAGAAGGGACTCAGACGTACAGAAATCAATCCTCACCAAGGCCAGGTAAGCCTCATGTTCCCTTAAGATTTCTATCTACTTGGCCAAACTGAAATTGCTTTTTGACCTTCAGACAGAATGTTTAAAGTCATCCACCCAGGAGGCAGCTGACAACTCTAATATATGCGGGTTTTAACTGCTGCTACTCAGTTTTATATTTTTAATTGAATGTTTTAAATTTTGTGCTTGCACCCTGAAGCTATTTTATTGTGAAGCATGCAATTTTATAAATCAGATTTTATAAAACCCCATGATTAAAGCCTCTGATTGTGGACAGGGATGGCTAAAGAGCAGAGATTTCAATTTAGAACTTGGGACCAGAATTTATGCAGAAAATTCTGTGAGCACAGTAGCTGCCATTCCCTGTTTTATTTGTATCCTGCTGGTTTGAACAGCTGGAAGGCTGGGAAAGTTGAGGCATCAGCAGAAACACACTTCATTAGCTTTCACGTTGGGCATAGTTTGGGGGAGAGGAGAGAAATTGTTCACTGTGTTATCTTAATATCCACATGCCCTGCCAGCAACTCATGGGCTTTATGATGGCTTGGTAGAGGGGTGCATTGGTCACAAGATGCATACTAGCAAAATTCCTCAACCTTCCTTCCCTTTGGGCCAACTCTGGTGTAAGCCCTCCTTATTCTGTGAAGCTCCCAGAATGCACTATGGGCCATGCTCTCCTCTAAATTTGGATTCAAAACCGAAGACCAGTGTTGAGTATAGAGCAGACACTCAGTCAACTCTTCCGGAATAATTGACCGATTCACCCTTTCAAAGGGGAAGAAAAGGGCTCTTGACTTTTGGGGAACTCAAACTTAGGGTCTCAACATATTACAAGAAAAAAAGTTGAAATAATCAAATTTAAAACACACTGAAAGAAGATGTATGTATTATTGAGACCTTCCTATAGTGGCACTGATTCCCTAATGGTTTTGCTATTTGAGAGAAGGAGGAGCAACATGCCTTCAAAGGCTTTTCCTTAGGAGTCTAGAAACTCTGGAAGGCCTTTGGGCCAACTCTGGTTTTCATGGGAGCCCATCAATTGGTATTTTTAAATGGAAGGTGAGTAGTCGTAAAAGCACCTGATTTCTTCATCAGTTATCCCATGGTAACCCCACACCAGGATACTCTAGAAATACCCTCTTCCAGTAACAAGTCCACACTGACCATTGGACAGCTCCTGAGGTGAAGGCTGGATGCCATATTGAGTGGACTGGCCACAGCCTGCTTACAGCCCACAGTGGACATCAGCTGAACCAGCTCCTACCTTTACTGTTGGTGTAATGTTTGCCGATGGCCATGCTGATTTCTCAAAATAGGTCTCTCAGACACTAGTGGCCAGAATTATTTTTTGTCATTAACAGCAAAGACAATTTGACATGTCAAATTCCAGACTGCTACCTGATGTGTCTAAATGGCAATTTCTGACTGTGTGGTACTTTCTTGCCCCCTGAGAAGGTAGTCACAAATGCTGGGGAAAGTACGGGTTAATTCGGAATGAAAGAAACAGTGCCCATGGGGTCCAGCAGCTGCAGCACGGAATGGCTCTACATTATTTATAAGCTCCTCATCTCAATGGTACTTGGCAAAAAGATGAACCAGCAGGTTCATAGCCATGGTGCTTACTTTTTGCCTTAGGGTATGGGAAATACTGGCTAATAAAATTCTTGATACAAACAGTAAGCCTCCCAGACTCTTGGGGGCGGGGGAAAGAACCTATGAAGTGGTGGTTTTCAAATATATCCACAAATTCTTTGACACTCCTCCCTTCAAATGGTGAAGCAGATCCCACGAGTGTGGGCTAGACTTACTTCTAATTAACAGAATATGGCAGAAGTGACAGCATGTGACTTGTGAGACCAGATTAGAAAAGGCACTGGGGGTCCTTCTTGTGCTCTCTCTTGACTCACTTGCTCTCGTGCTGTGGAGACACTCAACTAGCCCTAAGGAGAGGCCCACGTGCTGAGAAACTGAGGGCTCCAGCCAACAGCCAGCATCAGCTCGCCAACAGCACAAATGGGTCATTTTGCAGCCCCAGTTAAGTAGATGACAGCCACCCTGGCCAACCTCTTAACTACGATCTCAAGGAAGACCCCGAGCTAGAACTCTCTGGTTATGTGCTCCTGGATGCCTGACTCAGAAGCTGTAATGAGATAACACATGCTTGTAGTTTTAAGACACTACATTTGGGCTCATTTGTTACACAGTGGTAGGTGACGAATATGATATGACTAATGCAAGTCTGCAGGTATTTGATCCATGGTTTTAGTCATCTCTTAATTAGCTCTGGTCCCATCTTTGTCACCCTATATAGAAGCATGACTTAGTGAATTTTACCTCCTTTCCTGTTACGAAAGAGAGTGAAAACAGCCCAAAGCTTGGTTGCTAGGTATTAAAAAGGGTACAAGGGTTTGAGAGATTTCTCCAATTAAACCCTTAAAGCTTTGATTCCATTATCACATGAGGTTTTGAAGGGCCTTTGCTGTTGCTTCGAATCAGAACTTACAGTGCTGCACAGCAGGTTGCTGAGGGAACCCAGGAGTCTGTGATCATCAGCACTGAAAGCCAGCCCACTACCTGCCCTGCCCCCATTCCTCTTTCCACATTATCCCATCATTCTCGATGTAGGAAGAGTTTTGGCAAAGAAAACCGAGAAGGCATTTTACTTACTTCATGATGACGATATAGATGAGATACATCAGTACGAGGACTAAAGACTCCCACCTGGGTAAAACCAAGAATGGCTAGTTACAGAAAGTCACCACAGGCAGATGGGCAATATACCAGTCGATCTCTAAACATCCATACCACGTGACGGGCAGCTACACCTGGTAAGCAGGGCGAGGACAAGGCACATGTGCAGACTGGTTACAAGTATTTCCTGGTCTGCAGACACAGCTTTCAATGGGCTTTATTTTCCTTTTCTACCCAAAAGGAAAATGCTCCTTCCCTTCCATTATTCACTCACCCAGAAGTTCTGTGAGAGCACAAGTCTACCATAATATTGCTGATTATAGGCCTGTATTTATGAATCCATCCACCGTTTAATCGTTCAGCAAAACTATTCAGATATATTTACAAAGAGCAAACTAGAGGAATTCACAGGGGTGACCCACGGATTGCTGGATAGGAGGAACAAGGCATACAGAGAGAGGGAGGGGCAGGGCGGAGGGAGAAGGAGGGAAGGAGGAGGTTGGGAGAGGAAGGGGGGGGAAGAGGGAGGGAGAGAGAGAGGGAGACAGGAAGGGAGAGGGGGGAGATAGAGAGGGAGGGGAAGGGAGGGAGGGAGAGGTAGGGAAGGAGGAAGAAAGGACACCTGGGCAGGGAAGGTGCCAGCAGGAAGGATAAGAATGGTCAAGTGGAAAATGGTCAAGAGAAAGTAAAAAATAAACCCACTGGAATGTACCTTGAACTTCGGATAATTTGAATACTTCTATTTTATTCATTTTAGTAACTTCCAGTTTCAAAAACCAAGGAATTTATTTTTTAAGCTCCCCTTTTAGCTATAGAATTGAGGGAGTAATTCTGGTTTTGAGAAAAGGTTACTGGAGAATGGTCTATGAAGAAATTCTAGGTTATGCCTTCCCTTCCTGTTTTCTTCTCAAGTTCTGTGTCTAAAAATTGACCCTTGGGGAAATATGTGGTCAAATTTAAAAAGGCCGCACACAGGGGTTTTGTTGCAGTGGTGTTTATAACCCCGAAGTGCTGGAAAGCAGTGAGACAGCTGTAGGAGGGAAGGCTGGGTCCACCTGTCACAGTAAGTCAGTCCCGCACATCGGTTCAGAATCACTATGCAAACTGTGTGTGTGTGCGTATCTGGTATACAAGTGCTCTTGCTGCTACTAAGAGAGGTCAGGGGCTCCAAATCTCTCCACCTCCACCACATTTCTTGGCTCCTCTCTCAGCAAACCTTCTCAAAGCATTGCGTGCACTGCCCCGCAGCACTTCCCACTCACTTGGCAAATTCCTTGAGTCTAACGTCCACAGCCATCCATCCCCTGACACACTGGTCCAGGGCACTAGCCACCTCCATGTGCACGTGCCCAGGGATGGTTCTCGGCCACCCTGTTCAACTTCCCTGCAGCATCTGTAGGCTGACCACCTGTCCTCCTGCATGCAACATGTTCTTCCCCCGACTTCTGAGAGGCTGCACGGCTGCTTTTCCTTCTGTCATCCCCTACCTTCTCCTTCCTTCCGCCTCCTCCGTTTCCTCAGGTGAAACTCCAAATATGAGACCCTCTTCTCTTTTTACCTAGATGACGTCATCTCATCATCCTGCCGTAAACACCAGCTGACACCTCCACCCCGCACCTCTCCCCAGCGCAGGGGCTTATACCCAAGGTCAACATGGTCTCTCCACGTGGCATCTAAATGCACGTCAGAGCAGAATCCAGAATTCCTACTTCCCGGCTTCATGCTCAGTCAACTGTACCACTCCCTGCCCAGTCAAGCTCCAAATCTGGAAATCAGTCGGGAGCCCTCCTTGACCCTCACCTCACATCCCTCAGAACCCCACGTCCAAAATATT
The DNA here is from genome assembly GCF_009762305.2 of Zalophus californianus. Lineage (NCBI taxonomy): Eukaryota > Metazoa > Chordata > Mammalia > Carnivora > Otariidae > Zalophus > Zalophus californianus. The sequence continues at coordinate 95,285,999 of NC_045602.1, forward strand.
TCCTGAATTGTTGGCTTCTGCCCTCCCCACTGCTACCCGCTAGGCCACCTGAATGGCAGCTCTGAACTGGTGTCCGCGAGGCTACTGGATCATGTCATTCTTCTGTTTCAAGCTCTCCAGCTGCTTCCCAACATACTTGAGGAGAAAAAACAAAAGGTGCCCTGTCTCTGTAAAACCCAGTTCTTTTGCTTCGACCAATTGTCTGTGCCCCCTCTGTGTTTCACCACACTGGCCTCCCTTCTTTTTCACACACCAGAAGCTCTTTCCTTCTCCACAGGGTCTTTGCACTCACTATTCCTCCTGCCAAGAATACTCTTCCCTTCACTCCCTGGCTGGCCCCTTTTATCCTGCAAATGCCCGTGGAAATGCCACCTCCTCCAAGACGTCTTCCCTGCCTACTCCTTCACTTTCTATCACATGACCTTGTGTATGTTCTTTAAACCGCTGGCCAGTCTGTGCTTCCCTTGTTTATTTATTTATTCATTGCTTACTAATGCCTGTTTCAGGCAGTCACTTGACAGCACTCCTCATACTTGATGCCCACCTCAGCTATCCCATTTCTCATTTTCCAGAGACTTAGAACAGATCCCCTGACAGCTGATTCATCTTCCCTCCCTGGGGGCCCACTATTCTCCTCTCCCCACAGCACAGAGCAGCCCTCAGCTCATCTGCACAGGGTGAGACTTCCTTTAAAATCCATTTTCAGGGGCGCCTGCGTGGCTCAGTTGGTTCAGTGACTGCCTTAGGCTCAGGTCATGATCCCGGAGTTCGGGGTCGAGTCCCACATCAGGCTCCTTGCTCAGCGGGAAGCCTGCTTCCCCCTCTGACCCTCTCCCCTCTCATGCTGTTTCTCACTCTCTCTCTTGCTCTCTCTCAAATAAATAAATAAATAAATAAATAAAATCTTTAAAAGAAATCCATTTTCAGTTGCAAAACAACTCTTGAACATGGTCCTTATTGAAACCAGTGTATGTGTGGCATGAAGTTAATTGGGAAAAATGAGGCTTATTCAGTGTTCATTTTGAAGGCAGAGATACTCGAGATCCAAAGGGATGCCATGTAACTTGGATGCATTTTAACAGACTCAGGAAGGGGTCACCAGAAAACAGACCCACATCATGAAATATTTCAGCTAGGCTGAATGAAGTCCAGCACTTTGTAAACAGGTAGATGGATACTCTCTAATTCCTTTAGGCCTTTTTGTTTGTTTGTTTGTTTTTCCCCTCAAAACAAGCCCTTCTATTGCAGTGTTCAAGTTCTCTTTTGTTAGATTTCAGGGATGCCTGTGAGATGGGTGTTCTCTGCTTCTGCTGACATTTCAGGTTTGCTTGGTGGGCGCCCAGACTCAGGGCTCATCCAGTGCTTCCTCCAGAGGAAATACATGAGGCTCTGTGAGGCCTTGATACTAGCCAGCTGCTGTCCTCTCTGCTTTAGGGCCTGAGTGTTTGATCCAGTCTTGGCTTAATGCTCTTCAGAGTCCCGGGGATGCCCCCCGCCCCCGCCCTCCCCGTGCCATGAGTGTCTCCAAATGACCCCGTGATTACATGTCTCCTGTCTGCCTCCTCTCTAGTCCCAGAGAGCCCCAAGGTGAGGGCCGAGTTTGGTTCTGTGTTCTATTTCTGGTTCTGGAACAGAGCCTCACATTCAGGAGGTGTTTAGGAAACAGTGGTGGAACTGGACAGATTCCACATGCAGACCTCTAAAGTCATACAGCTCTTGTCCCCCTTCTCTCCCCCGCTGACCCAGGGACACTTCTCCACCTGCCTCTCCTGACCACAGCTCATCCACTGTCCTCCAAGGATCTGGTCTTGTGGCATGATCTGGGTTTGTTCTTTCCCTTCCCACAAACTTCCATTTGAAACCACCTTCAACTGGCCCCTGGTTCTCCTGCCAAAGATTGTTCTTTCCTGTATTGGGAGGCTTATTTCCTGTTCCTCCCCATTCTCACCCAAAGGGCATGGCTCTGCTTTCCTAACTGTGGTCCAGAACACTCAATGCTGGTTCCAAGTGCCACACAGGTAAATATTCTGCAGGTCACGTCCCCAGGCTCTCTTTTCTCTCCCAAAGTTACAGCTTGAGGTTCAAAGAAGAAACAAGAATATCAACCTGGATCTTTTTGTTTTCTTGTCAGGGCTTCAGACTCACTGAAGATACAGTCTAAATTCCTTCTGGCAATATGGTGGGCCTTGCTGAGCTGTCATTATGGATTCAGGTTGAACATCCTTCATACTTGGTGGATCTCTGATGCTTTCTATTTTAAATGTCTTTAGGGGTAGTTATCTAACTGAAAAGCACCAAACATATATTCACCTGCCTTTTGTTTGCTAATAGAAGCCTACAAGGTTGAGACAGCAAATGAGGACTGCTGGATCTGAAGGAGGGTGGGTCCATCTCCAGGATAAATAATGATCGGTCTAGAGTTGTAATTCTATCCCACCTGGCCATGGTGGGGACCAAGGAGATATAAGGTGGAAAGGTGTTCTTCCTGTTTCATCCTTCCTGCCTTCAATCCAAACTTGATGCTTGGGACTGCAGCAGGCCTCCTGGGACCATGAGGGAGAGGCCAAGAGAAATGCGGAGCCATCATACCACCAACAGCTGGGGTACTTGTTATGTAAGAAAAATAAACCACCGTTTCTTTAACCCACTGGAGCTGGTTTTCTGCTGTAAAAGCCTTTTGCCTGCCCTTCCCTGGATGCTTGAGATCTGCTGCAGAATGCTGATTCAGGAGTGGTAAAGGCATCTGAGCTGTGGATGATGGGGAAGTCTTGCCCCTGTGTATTGTACTCGACAAGGCTCCTTTAGTCCTACAGAGTACTCTCGTTTCAAAAGATACACAAGTGAATTAGTTTGCTTTTGAGGATTTGGGATGACTCGGTTACCGCCCTTGAAATCGCTAAGACATGATGGAATGTTCTACAACAAGGAATGGAATTCACTGTTAAAGGTATTTGTGAAGTATTGCTGTGTTTTAATTGCACAGGTTGAAGAATCTGGCGTTAAAGGGAGAAATCAGAGAAGTCAGCTCCTAGGCACACCCTTTCAGCAAAACAAATGCTTGTGGTTGGCGGAGTATGAAAAATACCCAGTATTTTCGGTGGACAGTGAAAAATACCTTAAAGTTCAATATATTTTGCATTTAAATGAGGAGCTGAGATCCCTGGAAGTCCCAGAGCAGTTATGGGCCAGTGGTGCAGACTTTAATCTCTCGGCCTCACTCATGTGAAGAATGTCCTCCGTCAGCACATCCACATAATAACAATAGTTACGTAACAGGCCAGCAGTCTGGGAATGATGTCCTGGTGCCCTGAAGCCTCCCCCTTGTTCTTCCCTGCAGCTACTCCTGTGCATGAGTTAGGATTCTAACCCAGCCCAGGCTGGAATGAAACATACTTGGGAATCTGCAACTCATTCATTCATGGCCTTCCTATCTCCTTCTCCACGTGGGAGCCTCAGTGCTCAGGCTAAGGGCCCAAGGACCTCAGACTCTGAGCCCTTCAGCGCAGGCCCGGGGTTCTAACCTCGTAACATCCACAGGAGATTTGGCCTTTGGAATGCAGAGGAAACAGTCTCTCCCTTTCTTGATCCACACCATCTGAAAGATCCTAAAAGACATTTTGAGGACTGAAATAGGCCGGCTTTCATCAGCAAAGCCAGGGAGGTAGAGAAAAGAGAGAGCTCTAAGAAAAACCAACACTAAGCCACCATAGCTATCCCTTCTTAAGGTTTTCTGTGCAAAAACAGCAGAAAAATTTCCAAGATCGACTGCAATCATAACTTGTCTTTATGGCAGTGTTGTGAGCTAAGAGCAGCAACACTGAGCAACACGTAAGCATCTACTATTTGCTAAGGCAGAGCGGTGGCATGCCATCATTTGGAGTGAGAACAGTTTTGTAAGTTTTCTTGTGCTGCACTTCATCCCTAAGGACATGGTGGGAAGATGTCACCACTCTGCTTGGCGACCTTGTCCAGGCAGATCCCATGAAGAGCTTCTCCCTGACCTCTGACCTGACACCCTAATCCCTTTTAGCCTGCTGGTCCAGGCTTCCCAAAGAAGACCTTCTTGTTTTGTAATGGGTTGATATATGGATGATGATTCTTTTTTTTTTTTTTTTAATTAATTTATTTGACAGAGACAGACACAGCGAGAGAGGGAACACAAGCAGGGGGAGTGGGAGAGAGAGAAGCAGGCTTCCCGCGGAGCAGGGAGCCCGATGCGGGGCTCACATCCCAGGACCCTGGGATCATGACCTGAGCCGAAGGCAGACGCTTAACGACTGAGCCACCCAGGCGCCCCATGGATGATGATTCTTAAAGCAAGTTCTCCTAGTGGCCTCCTTGCCCCTCCTGGACAGAGGAGAGAGAGTTGGCAAAACTACACTTTAATACCTTGGCATGGTGAATTACATTCACCATCAATGGGGCAAGTTCCTCTACCATGCCCAAATTCTGAAAATCAGAGATCCTAAGACAAAGAGCTGTCACTCCCACAAAGGGCTAGTGCGCATTTTGCCAAAGGCTCACTCTTAGCTTTAAATAATACCACAAAAGTTGGTCTACTTACCTAGCTACACTGCCACACTATCCCTAAGATGCTATTTCATATTTCTCTATATCTACAGATCAAATATTTGAGAAAAACGAAGCAAGAATGCACAATGCACCCAATTTCTATTTCTATTCCAAAGATATCTGACTTGCTCAAAACCCACCTGAGAAATGGGGATTTGGATAGTTGGCCCAAACACAAATGTTCCCATAGACGTAACCTGGCTAAAGTTTTGTATCTATCAAAAAAAAAAAAAAGTCACTGATTTTTCAGAGATCGAAGATCGTCGTAAATGTCAGGCAGAACTTTAATGGGTTAAGGATAACGGAAGTGCCTCCATTTCTGGTTCCTGAGACATACATGGCATATTTGGAATATGCCAACGCGGTCTGGATACGATTTGTAAAGACCAGTCAAATCCTAACCAGGACCCAGCAAATGACTGACTGCAGGAGGCCAGCTAAGTTTGTCACTAACCTGGGTGACAAAGACAGTGGGATATTAGCCTCCCAAAGGAAGGCCACCACCCCAGCCCAGGGGAAAAGGTCTCTGCTCTGTGAAAGCTAATCTAATGTCTTTGTTGAGGTCCACAGAGGGGTCCCAAGAGGTGCTGGTTGTTCCAAGCTGCCCTGACATTCCCCTTTCTTTCTAAACCCTGACTGGTCTTCCATATATTCGGCTCCGCAACACAGCCAGGGGAAACTGGAAGGGAAAAAGAGGCACTTACCAGGAAACTTGTTCGTCATAAATGAACTGTAGAAAAAATAAAAAGGACAGACTATTAGACACGCGCACACACGTGCACGCAAGGTCCGCGCGCGGGTGCGCGCGCGCGCGCGCACACACACACACACACACACACACACACACACACACACTTTACGACTGCACGTTGTCCCCCCCCACGTAGCCTGCTTGGCGAAAATCAGGCTGCGGCTGGCCTGCAACATGAAGAATCTGCAGATAAACTTCCTTCTGTGCTGGTTCTGTTTCTGGCTAATGTTAGTGGAAGGAGGTGCTGTTGGCAGGCTGGGGCGGCACGCTGTGGAGGGGAGAAGCACAGGGTCATCCCTTCCTTTCTGCAACTTCTGTCCAACGGTGGAGGGGCAGAGAAGCACCACCACCCCTCTGTGCAGAGCACGATGCGCTGTCGAATTTTAGATCTGGAAGGGGATAGGGGAGCCTGGCAGGTGCTTCCAAACATTAGCCACTTGGGGGCCACCTGTAAGACGTCTGCATGTCTCTGGGCACTCTACAGCACCTTCAAGCTTTTACGCAAGCCCTCGGATTTCTATGTACTCAATATTTTTCTTTCGGTTGACCTATTTGTTTCCTTAAAAGAATTGACTTTCAAAGAAAACTCTGCATCACACCCAGAATCAGAGACTCCACTCCGCTTGCCGCCCTCTGCAGAGGGTGGGAAGTCAATGCAGTGATGACAGTGATTGCACATCCCAGCGGGGCACCGCGGGCTGCCCATGCCCTGGGCCACAGACCTGCCCTTTTGTTCAAGGAGATTCGCAAGGGTCAGAGGCTGCTGGAAAGACGGAACAGTGCCAAACTGACATTCCCTGCCCACTTAAGCCAGAGCCCAAATCCCTTCTCACTTTCGGGGGGAAAGTGGTGTCATCCTGGCCCTTTGATTTGTACGGGGAAATGGAGCCACAGAGAACATGAGGAATTTTCCTGAGGGTGCTTATTTAGCTGCAGAGTTGGTTCTAGAACTCAGGCCTGGCTCTTAAGTCTTCTTTCCATGACACATCGATGGCACGCTGTTGAAAACAAGTGGAAGCTGAGGGTTGCTTCATAGCTCGCTCTTTCCTCCTTCACGGGATATGACTGCTCTGGGTACGACAAGCTCTTAGCGCTTTTCTTTTGGGGCCCGTGGCCCTCTGGAGACTCCAAGGCAAAAACCTCTGGGTGCAAGGGGTCATTATGGCATGGAGATTGTAAACTCAACCAAAGACGTGGGCATTGCTTCAGTCCCTGGAGATGATAATAAGCAGCAGCTGTGAGACATGGAGAGAAAGCCGCACAGCTGAGCAGGTGTGGCTCTGAAGGCACCAGAAAGGACCTCTCTCCAATTATCCCAAAGCCGCAAAGAGAAGATGAGAGGAAAGGGGACCCACTTATTTGTAGCTCACACTTCCTGACAAGACATTGAAGAAGACGTTGGCTTCAGCAGCTTTGTGACTCTTGTTATCAGATTCAACAGGTTGACATTTGGATGAAAATGTCAAGTCAGAATGGGAAGATAATTAAAGAAATAAAGGAAACCATCCCACGATCCAGGTTGGATGGTATGCAGTCCACCCGGAAGGCATTCACGGATCCTTTTGTACCATCCCCAGCTTAAAAAAAAAAATCGTCAAGAAATCAGGGAACAGAACAAATGATTTAAGGTGGAAAACGTTTCTATTAATAGAAGTTAATTTAGCATCAGTCTTGAGCATCGTGCTGGAGCAATCAATTCATGGCCGCTTAAGAGAACACGAGATACTGGTAAAGACTTTATTAAAGCGCCAATTTAATTTTCGTCTATCAGGGAAGGCAGGTGATACCCTATAATATAAAAGCAGCTTTCAGGAAGCCCTTATTCTATGCCATCTGAGTGACAGGTGGGGGCACAGATCAATGGGTCTTTAGCGATTATTTCACTGATCATATCAATGGGGAAAAATCAGCATAGGCTGAACTGTGCAAAGGATCCCAAAATGAGAATGAAATTTACAGAGGACACAATAAATCAGGAAATAGTGGGGTCTGGACTAGATACACAATTAAGGACAGAACATCATGAGTCTGAAGCTTAGGTAGAGGCGGTGGCCAGGGAAGTCGGGGGTGGGAATAGTGGTGAGGGAGGCGGGCAAAGACAACTGCCCATGGTCTCCCTACAAGTCTTAACAAATGCAGATGATCTGGAAGCCTCCACATAACTGACGCAGGGGCGCTCCCTCACTGACCACTCAGAGTCAGAAGCCCTCAGCTGCCCGGTGGCTAATAAGCAAATACCGCCTGGAATTTACCTGACTTCTTCTAGAGGACTGGGAGGAAAAATGAGAGGACTCAAAAGAAGAACAGTAAAATAGAGAAAAGGAACTAGAAGTCAGGCCTTTAAGGAAATCTACATGGAAACAGGACTGCTGGTGGTGGGAAAGGAGGGGATGGTGAGTTATGAATGCGTCTGGGCCTTGCTGGTGGCACCTGCATGAGGCCGAGCCGCTGATCATCCCCCACTCAGAAGACCGAGAATGAGCAAACCGACACTGCTCACAGAATGTTCCTTCTGGTTCCTGGACCACCCTGGCGGAATGCTGGGGTTACTCGGTCTGAAAAGTCCTAAAATGACAAGGACAGGCGACTTTCTCACTTGATGTTGCTGATGGTTTCAGGGAACGGATCTGTTACTTTGCTAAGATATTATTTTATTTTATTTTATTTTATGACAAATGTTGCATATCCTTCTTTATTTACATGTTCTATCTGTGGGTAAAAGAAGACGAAACAACTGTCCCACTCCTTACAGCAGCCTTAATAGGGTAGAAAACCCCCGGAAATCATTTATATAGTTACTTGTCAGAAACAAGAAATTGGGCCCCCACTTCCACCTGGTAACCACTAGGTGGTGCTCACGTCCTACCCTCCGCCTGTCCACTCTGCCAAGGCTGTGAGGGCGATTGGAAGGAAGTCAGATCAAGTCCATTTCAAGGCTCCATTAAACCTCCTGGGAAGAGGGTAAACACCTCAAGACATAGGGCTTCCTAACGGAGTCTTCAGCCCACGTTCTGGAGGCAGGACACGTTCTGAGTTGGGGACAGGCAGGTCCCTCAACTCATGCCACCACTCAAACCCCAGGACATGCTGCAGTTGAGGGACCTCCTGTGTGGACTTTGGAACTGACTCGCCCTTATCTCAGTTGGGTTTCTGAAAACAAGTCTTGCTTGGGAAGGTAGCTCTTTGGCTTTGCTGGTTGTGTTTGGTGCTGCCCCCTGTGACCACATGCGGGTGGTGCTAACTGGTATCTGGGCCCCAGATTTGCTGCACACAACTGGTCAGGGGACCTGCTCTCTGACTCCAATATGATTCATCCAAAGCTACCCCTCTGGCTTCACCCTTAAGCTTTCCACGTGTTCCACAGACAAGCTAAACGTGAACATACAGGAGCGAATTTGAATACAACAACAACAACAACAACAACAACAACAAACCACTCTTTTCCTTCAGGCCTCAGAGAAACAGTTGGGTACCATGGAAACCAGCTTTCAGCCCTGGTGTCTCCTCTAGAATTCTCCTAAGAGAGACAGGCTTACATCAGGCAGGTGAATCCCTGGATGACCAAGCGTCCCAGGGAACTGTTAAGGAAGTGGCCTGCTCAAGACGGAAGAGCAGGGAAAACACGGTCCAGCAGTCGCCCTGGTGTGTGGGCAGCAGACAGCCGGGCTGGCTTCTGAGCAGGGAGGCAGGTGGCTGTCCCCACATTGCGTGTCAGTCCATGGAGTGGCTTACTCTACGCTGCAACCATGGAGCAGAAGCAGGCGCACTGAAGAACCTACGATTTCCATAGCTTGTGTTATAATCACTGGCACCATTAGAATTTTAAGCAGCAAAAGTAATAGGAGACAATCAACACCACCATTCTCTTTCAAGACACTAAAATCCTCAAAAATCGTCCCTCCCTAGCTGGAAATGGAAACTGCACTCCCCCCTCCCCATCCCCCCGACTTCTCACTCAACAGCATGGAGGCTCCCTCATGAGATGTGCCCAAATGGGATTTCTGACTTCCTCAGCTCTGGGGACTGGGGGTGCAGATGGCGTTCCTTCTGAGGAGAGGAATCCAATGGAATGCACTGGAAAGCTGCTGTTAAGCACCAATATGGTTTACACTTGAAAGTTAGACAGGAATTTCGACCTTGGGATCTCTAGCCGGGCCACGACAGTGGTGCGGGCTGCAGGAGGGTAGGAGATAAGGACTACCTCAAAGCAGGGCTTGAGCAGAGCTGGTCACCTCACATAAATATGAAGAGGCAGGTTACGGGATGAAGGAAAGCAGATAAGGGGATGGATTTAGGATACAGGGGAGGATAGTTGCCAAACCCAAAGGGCTATATTTGCTGAGCGGTGCGAAACCAAACACAGGCATATAACTGAAACCTCCAAGTCATTTTCCTTGTGAGAGAGAAGAGGATCCTCTGTGCATCCCTCCGTCTGCCTGACCCACGTCCCTGCTCCAGGACCAAGCGCAAGGAAGGCCCAGCTTCCTGGTACACCCCAGCAGCCTTTAGGGCACGGCCTTCTTTCTCTGAGTGGCAGGGATAAGGACACAGGCGACCCTTTGTATGACCACAGCTGACTTGTTCAAGGAACTTAAAAAATTCTCACCTTCATTCCCTCTGAGACTCTTCTAGCTACCGTGGTTAGTTCTCGCTTTCCCAGAAGGAGAGCTGAGATGTAACAAAGGGGTACCATGAATGTCGCTGAATCAGAGAGAAGAGGCTAACTCCCTGCAAGGAAGGGGTCCAAGAAGGGAGGGTGGTGAGCCAGAGGGGCAGGGCCCTGGATGGAGGCCAGCGTGAAGGTCGGGGGGGGGGGTGGGGAAGGACCGTCATCAACTACCGTGAGATGTCTTTCTCTCATGGATAGGGTGACATAAGAAGATTCTGGATCATTTACAATCAGCGGTCTTAAGGAAAGAGGAATCAGGAGGGGGAAGGCAGAAGCTATTCCCTTCAGTCTGAACATGTGAAGTTAAGTGCAGGAGGCATGCCTCTCTACTGGTGGACTGCACAGCAGGCGAGGGTAAATCAGGATGATTTCAAAGATGAAGAGGCAGATTTTACTGGAGGGGAAATCCGAATTCTTTGCCAGGGCCGGGAGGTGGGGGAGGGTGGAGATGTACCATTTTAGATACCTGCTCTGGCAAACCTGAGCTATTGCAGCTCCCTGACCCTGGGCAAATCCCTGAATTTCTGGGGCCTCAGTTTTGCCATCTATAAAATGGGACTCATGTAATTAGCTAGCTGGCAGAGTCGTGAGTATTGAACTAGAAGTTCTTCATGGACAGACCCAGGATCGTGCCCAGGCCTGTAGTAAGTACCGAGTCTATGCTGGTTAAAACTCGGGGATGCCTGTGAGAATGTGCATATGTTTTCTCTGGACGGATCTGCTGTCTACAACCGTGCTATCTGGTATGGTGTGCACTAGCTGCACGTGGTTACATAAATTTCAATTAAATTAAAATTCAGTTCCTGGTTTCATTCCCTGCATTTCAAGAGCTCAATAGCCACATGTGCCCAGTGGCTACACAACTGGATGGTGTCGCCCAGGCCACCTCTGGTGGCTGGGCCAGCTAAGTTGTCTCTCTCTGTCCCCGCAAAATCACTCAAGAGGGGGGACTGCGATCAGCCCCCTGGAGGAAGAGAGGGAAGCGTTACCTCGGAGGGGCCTTGCCACTGTGCCTGTGCTCAGGGGGCCCCGAGGGCCCCCAACTGGTGCCAGTGGCCCACCTGGTCCCTCTCGGAGTAGCCAGCATTCCTGACTCTGGATCTGTGAGCCAGTTCAGCGATCCGAACCTGTCTCCGAGGCCTATCCACTCCCCCCGGGAGGTTTCCCTTCTCTTACTGCTCTCAATCCCGGATCTCAAAGCAGAGATGGAGAGTAAAAATAAAGTATTCCTTTTTAGGGCAGCTGTTAGACGGAGGATGTAATGAATCATTTGCATTTATGTAAATTACATGATTATGTAAATTATAGTAACATTTCAATAAAAGAGGCTGTGGGGCCTGCTGGAATTTGGAGAAAGGGTAGGGCTAGGCAGAGCTGCCTGTGGTGGTGGACATCGGTCGGGGGTGGGTCACTTGAACGGGAGAGAAGCAGCAAGAGGGTCTGTGAGGATGTGCAGACTATCTGCTGGATAGATGCACACAAGGACATCCTGCAAAGAACCCAGAATGCTTTCAGGACCTAAAATGTGACACTTGTCTTGCAGAGAGAGACTCCAGTCATGGGGTGAGTCTGCTGGGCCTCGTCCAGCTTCCCCAGGGCCTGAGGCTTCGCTGTACAGGATGTCACCAGGGCTAAAGGGGGGACGCCTGATGGGGCAGGCAGGGCAGAGAGACACACACTGCATGTTTTTGATATCATAACTGCTTTTGACAGTAACACGTTCCTAATTTCTTCTGCTTTCTCCCTGAAAGATAACACCAAACCCACCAGAAAAGAGAACAGAGCCAAGGTAGGTAAAACCCAAATGCCCAAGGGAACAAGTCTCTTGTCTCTAAGTTAACAGTCTTAAGCTCTGTTGTTTTCAGTGTGTGTTTGCCCTCCGGTCTTCTCCAGCTCAAACCTGCTTCAGACCCAGGTAATTGCGACTGTCCGCACTCTCCTGGCCCAGCAGTATAAGCATCCCTCCCATAGCTCTCTCCCCTGTTCTCTGGGTCCCCCAGCCCCATGGTTCATTCTTGGGGCTCCTCTGCATGGGGTTGAAGGGGCTGTAGGGGCTCTCACAGGGATATACAAAGAAGCAACATCTGGTCCCACTTAGGTGCTTCTCATGCACCCACTTAGTCCGGACTTGCCCTCTAGGTGAATGAGCTCTTTACTGCATCACCTCTGGAGACTGGCAATTCTGTCTTCTAAACATTTCAGAACCATAAAAAGGGCAAAAGGGTAAAAAAAAAAACAAACCCTAATAGTTAAAATAAATTGTACGGATGGTTAGTAATTATTTGTGGATAGGAAGAAAGTGTTTAAATACAGGAATTTTAAGTGCCCACTGCAGGGTCCTATTAAAGAAGCCTAATATTCTATAAGGAAGGCCAGAAGAAAAGTGATTTTCTTAACATTTGGGGAAAATGCAGAAGGAGAAGAATAGAACACCCTGACAAAAACAAGCAGCAGCCTGGGGATGCTGAGATCTGGGGACGTTGAAAAATGCACTTTGCTAAATGTTGTGCTTCTGTGTGGAACACTGTTCTACTCCTCACCCCGGTTTCAGGTATCATGTGAAAATGACCCTGAGAATGAATAGCAGTCAGCAATCCAGACAAACAAGCTGCCATGATGCCTTGTGTTGGAGAATCTCAACATTTCCTCCAGAAGCGATCATCACCACACAGCAGGTGACTATCCCAAGGAAATGGTGTACAACTGTATTTGCAGTTGAGTTTCTGGAAGTGAGTGTGGTGCATCGGAATCCCCTGAGGGGCAGGGCAGATCTGGCCAAAGTGGAACTTCGTGCATCCTACCCCAGAACTTACTGGATTAAGATCTCTGGGTTGCACTTTTTAGATAAGCATGCTGGGTGTTTCCAGGGCGTACAGAAGTTGGCGGAACATGGGTAAAAATAAGAAGACCCAAGACCAAACCCTGAGGACTCAAGCTTTATCTCTGCCATTACTTCCTAACAGTGGAGAAATGTAATTTTTCTCAAAATCAGAAAACTCCAGCCTTCACAGCTAGGCTGTAAATACACAGTCCAAATCTGCAAGTAACAGCAAAGAGTCACTGGCTTTTGCATCTTGTTGCCATCTGAGGGAAATACAGAGCTGTGGCAGCCTGGGTGTCTGGCTGGCTCAGCTCTGTGATTCACGGGCCACACACGGGGCAGAGGACAGCTTTGCCTAAGACCCCACTTGGGTGAGCATCACCTGCAGCCCAAAGAAACAAAACTCTTTACTTCCTCACACATTATTAGCAACAATTACATTTTTTTTTTAAATCCTGGGCATATTCAGATAAATCCGACCCAAGACAAGTTATTTCACACAGAGTCCAAGAGGCATCTGTGCTGAAAACAGAGAAAGAAACCAGTGTGGGCAATTCACTGTTGGGAGTGGACATGCTGAGTCCATGCTCCGGGGAGATCTCTGCCTTCCACCTCATCACCTCTTCTTTCTGGGAATGGTCATCTCATTCCAGAATTCAGCAAAACAGAGAGTTGCATCCATTTATGCCATCCCTAAGCCATGCCTTTTGAAACAGTAACTTCCAAAGCCATCCTAAATTACCCCAAAGGCAGGAGAGCAGACGGTGCATGTGATCAACGTGGGCTCCCATGTCACAGAACAAAGCTCGCTGCAACAAGTGTTTGAGAATTCTTTGTGAACAGAAGAGTCTTCTAGATTTGGGGTGATCATACCTTACCCATTACCATACCTACAGGTAGTAATTGAGAATGAGAACATAGAATCCAGGCGTGTTCTTAAGTCTACCAACCAGAAGTTCGACAGAGGAGGCATGTCTTCAGTTCCAACATGGTGGATCTGAATGCTCTGCTGCTTGGGCAGGTCTTGACCCTTCTGATTATCAATGGCCCCTGGAATGAGGGGACTGTGGTTGTACACCCAAGATCTTCACTGCCAGGAACTGCTGTTGGCTGAAGTATCTATGGGTTCCTTGTAGAAAGTCTTGTATTAAACATCACTTTCAACTTATTTGTATAGATATTGACAATTAAATAACCAACAGGCAAGTACTTGGTAAATAGGGGAGTAAACACTTTAGTAGATCTATTCCTGTTTTGTAGGTGAGAAAACCATGACTTGAGGAGACTGATTTTTCCAAGGTCATTAGAGCTAGCCAGAAGGGAGGGGGCCATGATTAGGAGTCAGATGTCCTAACTCCCATTTCAGTGTCTTTCCGATTCACCACCCTTCTCCTGGATGATTCGGCTTGCCAAGCTGAGGGGTTTGGAATCGTCCCCACAGGTGACATGGAGCCACAAGCATGTTCTTTGTAGAGCTACCACTTGGACAACTCTGAGGACTCACCTGGGGGTAGAAGGGGGGGGGGATGGGTGGCAGCAATGCTTCTCATCGTCATACTGACCCACGACAGACTGTGTCAGCTCAGGCCAAAGACATAAAAAGCCTCAACTAAAATGGGCTATGAAGGGACACACTGGGGAGATTTTTACAAGATGAAAATCTACAATGAAGCCAAATTGGGACAGTGGAATTGGGGGAAAGGTCAACTTAATATCATCCGCAGGTTGGGTGGCTAGGAGAGAAACGGGGGTTGAAATACAGAAAGAGGGTCCAGTCTTGGGGAAGTCACAGTAAGTTTAGAGACACACTGAGTTTGGGATAGGAAGATGTCCAGTAGAGAGGGGCTTCTCTGTGACTGGAGCTCAGGGGGATGCCATTGCCAAGAATACAGTGTGGACGTGTCCACCACAAAGGTGGTAATGGCCATGGGCACTGTCCTGGGAGAGCATGTGGAGAGGGGGAAGTAAGGTCCAAACCCAGGGACACTGATGCTGAAGAGAGTTCCAGAGGAGCCTGTGAGAAAGTGCGAGGGAATGGTCAGGGGGTCACAGGAAAACAGCAGATGACTCTCATGGAACCAGCTAACCAGAGTCAACCCTCCTGTTCTGAGCACCAAACTATCACTCTGGGGTTCTGGGTGATCAAAGCAGCTGGAAGAGAAGCCACCTCCGTGCATAGATATCCGTTCTCTCATTCGTCACCAGAGACCTTGAACTTGCTCCATGCAGAGAAGCTGCACATAATCCCGAGGGGTGAGAAGGAGGAGTTAAGAGTCAAATGGCAAGGGGACTCAAGGGAGGGGTGCGTCACACACTTACCACGATGAGCGCCACCACAGACAGCGTGTAGTAGATCGAATCCCTCAGCAGGCACCAGGAGGAAAGAGCCACAACCTGAAGGAAAAGGGCAAAAGACAGTGAGAAACAGGATATTTGATGGTGCAAAGGAGAAAACATGGCTCCTGGTGGCTCTGGCCAATGATAAACCGAGAACACAACTTAGTATTTCTGTCTCCTGTGCTGGTCCCGGTCAATCTGCCCGCCAATATGAATTTACTGAAGGTCTTTGGGCATATTAGTCCGGATCTTCTGAGAAAGGCAGATTCCAAGATGGGATTAAACCTGCAACGGTTTTGTGAGGGGAAGACACTCATGAGAGGAAATGGGGAGGGAGCCAGGGGGGAAGGTAGGAGTGCCACCCACCTGCACCTTGGGTCTGACCCCTATGAAGGAGGGATAGAAGTTCGGGTGGACATGTCCCAGGCTGTTGGGCAGCACGAGGAAGGCTCAGCAAAGTGGAATCAAAGACCTGTGTCTCCCAGGAACCTACCAGCCTTAGCATCCCTCATGCCAAGGGGATGGAGGAGCGACCTACCCTGTGTCCTTGTCAAGGCTCTCATGTCTGCTGCAGCTCAGGCTCATGGAATGAGCCCCAGGGCTGGGCAGCCGCTGCCCTTCACAAGGGGCTGGGACAAGCCCAGTCTGCTGCCCCCTTCTCTCCCCTCTATTACATGGCTGTCCTTGTCGGCAACTGGCTCCTTGTTTCGTCAGAATTTTTAAAATATTGATTTGCATATTTATCTGGAGAAAATGTTATTCTTAGCAGTTGGGCAATGTCCCTTTAAGGATATGATGGCTCTGCTATGATGAGGCCAGGAGGCACACGGCCGGAGGCTATGACAGCCCTGGCCTGCTGTGTCCAGACTTCCTGCAGGAGAAGGAGGCCCCTGGGTGAGACAAAGGAGGGCAACGAGCAGGGTTGGGGCATGGGGAGGAAAGGCAGCTGCAAGCGGGGAGCTGCAGGCGCCAGGTTAAGATCCCTGTTCTGGAGGAAAAGTCATTTCTCCTTGGTAAGCCCTCCCAAATCTCCTTTTGAGGGATACCTGCTATTTTTTCTTTGCTTTGTGGAGTGGGTCCATTTTGGCAGACTCTCAAAAAGAAGGGTGAAAGAGTCTGCAGAACAGGGTCAGAAGTGCTTCCTGGCTGTCACCCACAACTCCCTCCCGCCTCCCAAGACAAGTGTCAACCACCCCTCGGCCACAGGACCTGTCTAGTTGCCTTTGCCCTTGGCCTCATAAGTGAAGGACACAGCAAATGTCAGCTGTCGGCTGGGCCAATGACAGCCACATGCTGCACCAGAGACAATAGGAAAAAGGGATTTGGGGACAAGACAACATTTGGAGCCTTTTTCTCCCTGATGACTGTGTCCGTCTATAAAGAAAAGATCAGGCAAAGTCAAACCAGAAAAGGCTTTCTGGATTCAAATAACATGAAAGATAGGACTTAAATAGAACCATAAATGAGTAATGAGGTCTCCTTCTATGAACACATTCTTCCACTTGTTATAGGGACACTTAGGTATTTTTCTGTTGCTGATTTTGCCTTATTAGGTCTTGTATTTGCAGATCTAAGTTATGGATGATGGGGTTGTCAAGAAGAGAGCTTATGCCACAGAAATCACTTTAGAACGAATGTATTACTATTATTTTTTAAAGATTTTATTTATTTATTTATTTGACAAAGAGAGAGAGAGGGAGAGCACAAGTAGGCAGAGAGGCAAACAGAGGGTGAGGGAGAAGCAGGTTTCCCGCCGAGCAGGGAGCCCGATGCAGGGCTCGATCCCAGGACGCTGGGCTCATGACCTGAGCCGAAGGCAGACGCTTAATGACTGAGCCACCCAGGCACCCCACAACGAATGTATTCTTTGCCCTCTTATCATTCTCTCTCCTTGTACTGTATGCTCTTAGAATCCGTGGTTATCTATGGAATAGCTTACATTGGACTGGAACTGTCCATTTTCCAGCAGGTCATAAAAGGTTGTGAATATTTATTCAGTGTCTGATGATTAGGAAAACGGACTTAAAACATGTGGCAAACATCAATTCTGAATTTCCTTAAAAAAATCACTTGGGCTTTTGGTTAAACATAACAGACTAGAAACATACCATGACCTTTGCTCTTTCTTGTTATACCAGAACAAGATAATAGTAACGGGGTTCTTTTTTTTTAACAAGGCATAAACCCCCAAGGAAAAGAGAATGTATGAGCTGATCAAAGATCTTATTTATTTATTTGTCAGAGAGGGAGAGAGAGCGTGGGCATGAGCGAGCACAAGCAGGGGGAGCGGCCTGCAGAGGGAGAAGCAGACTCCCTGCTGAGCAAGGAGCCTGACATGGGACTTGATCCCAGGACCCTGGGATCATGATCTGAGCCGAAGGCAGACGCATAACCAGCTGAACCACCCAGGCATCCCAGATGCTGGAAAGCAGAACAGTGGTCCACTCAGCTGGCAGTGGGCAAAGCTCTAGAAGTGGGGGTGAAGGAGGGTCTGAAGACAGGATCACTGAAACAGTATTTGAAAATGTAATCCACAAATTATCTCCCTCACTTCAAGCAGACCAGTGACTGTACCTCCCTCACCTTAACAGAAACAGGAAACCTGGCACTTATAGACAGAAGTTCCAGCAAACAGGAAAGAGAAAATAATCGAATAAATAATTTTTAAAAAATTCCCAGAAGTTAAGGATGTGCATTTTCTGAGTAAAACAGCCTCCTGAGTGTTCAGCACAATGGACCAAAAAAAAAAAAAAAATATATATATATATATATATACACTGAAGCATATCATTATGAATTTTCAGAATACTGGCACAGAGAAAAAGGTCTTAGAAACGACCAGAAAGAGAGAAATGGGATTACATACAAAGGATCAAAACCAGAATGACATTTCACTTCTGAACAAAAGTGCTGGAAACTAGAAGACAATGGAGAGACACCTTCAAAATTAGAGAGGAAAATGATTTCAGCCTGAAATTCTGTGCCCAACCAAACTATTCATTAAGAGTGAGAGAAGAATAAAAATAAAAGTGTAACTGTCTCAAAACCTTTACTTCCTATGTATCCTTTCTCAAAAAGCTACTGGAGGACATGCCCCACCAATCCTGATGCTGGACACCTGAAACTAACGTAACATCGTGCATCAACTATACGTCATTTAAAAAACACAATTGCGTCAAAAGAATGGGAAACGGTGCTGGTGGACTGGTAGAGAGCTGTCTTTCATAATAAGCTTTTTAGAACTGGTTGCCTCTTTAAGCTCTGTGCATATTAAAAATTAATTAAAGTATAATTAAATTTAAAAATAAGAAAGTATAATACAAATTATCCACTTAGATTTACTGCTGCAAGAAATACACCTTGCATTAAGCCTACATGCCAACTCTGGATGAGTAGTGATTATTTTATCCTCCGGAATAGCTTTCAGTCGCTGGACCATCATCAAATTTAGCTTTAGATTCAGAGCCCACACTTGAGCAAAACCAACTTTTTTCTATAGAAGCAATGAACTGGAAGATAAGTAAGAAGGAGACAAACCAGAGAATAATTACTTTCCACACTCTAGAAGGAATTAAAGCACCACTGAGGAGCTCTGACCATGACCTCCTGTCTACCTCTACCTTACGCTTCTGTGACCGCCACTCATCACAACAGCAAATATTTACATGACACTTTCTGCAAATCCAGGGATCAGGAAGGGTTATCTCATTCAATCCTATAGTGACCAAATAAGGTGGGCACTGTCACGCTTGCTGACCAGCAATCTGGTGGGAAGGGTTGGGATCTCAACCAGGAGGAAACCGGGGTCTCAAGCCCCTGTCTCCTCACACCATGGCACGATGCCTCACTGCAGGCAGGGGTGAAAAGCAGACACCCATTTGTGATTGCCTCCTACAGAGATCATCTTTTCTCTTTGACTTTGGAGACGGTAGACAAAGGAGGGAAAAATTGCAGGTGAGAGACAAAAAAAGCAGTGACCACAGCTCAATTTAAAATATATACTGCTTTAAAGAGATTCAGGCCAAGTAATCCAAGCAGAAAGGTGTTACCATAAGGACCACAGATATGGATATGGTATGGATGTATTCCAGGGGGGAGAGAGTCCTCGAAATAAACTGGAAACTACTCTAGCTAGTTTAGTTAAAGCAAACAAACAAATACCGATACAGCTCATTGTTTGGTGATTGAATGTTTCACTTTTCCACAAATTGGGGTGCATGGGGTCTAAGTGGTTCCCTTTGCTTCTCAGTGAAGGGTGTTTTATCTCTAGATGGAGGCCAGCAACCATCAGACTCTGGTCGTGAACACATTTATTAGCACCTCTTCATCAAAATGGGAGCCTCTTTGTCATCTGTTGGCAGGTGTCACCCAACTCGGTGGGGGGGGCACTTATGGGAGGACAGTACCTCCTTAGCACTTTGCAAATTGGCTGCAAGGAAGACCGAGAAGTCACTCTGGCGAAGAGACCAGAACAGGGCTCCTGGGAGGAAACCAACAGTGAGTAATTCTGCCCTTGACCTCATTAATCAATAATGCAGATTACAGAAGGCCATTGCTGGCAAACTCCCCCCGTAAATTAAAGGCAGACACTCTATTTCCCACCTAGCTCTAGGAATCCCTCCCAACTGAAATTTCATCTTGATATTTCTTGATCATCTTTTCTATTTCTAGAGTGCATTTTACACTTTTTCTATTAAATATGCAGCTTTAGTTTCCTTTTTATGATTTCATTTGGTTTCAGAGTGGCATGATGCCAAAAGAAAAAAAAAAACCACCCTTCTAAAACAGAGGAAAAACACATTCTCCTTTATTCAAATGTTGACTGATAATCTTCTGGAATTCTGGCTCCTTCTAGGAGGTTAAAAGTAATTGTTTATGATAAAATGGTATGTTTTCTGTATATTCCTGGATATATACTGCAAATCTGTATACAGCTATTTATATATATGATAATATACACACATAGCATATACACAAATATATAGTGTAAATATATATAATGTAATACATATGATGATTTTTCTCGATGAACAGCAGAATCTGACATTGCAGACACATTTTAAAAGGCACAAATACCCTCGACTTGTAAGCGCTTTGCCTTTTTGAAAAACTATTGAAGCAGTCAGAACAGCATAATAGTTACATGACATAAAACATACAACTATCGTCTCAGAAATACTGTTATTTCACACAGATTTCACGGAAAAGGGATTTGAAAAATCATAACATGAGTTTTGTTCCAAGCTTTTGAGCTGACACAATTTCTACCGCCAATTCTTATCTCAGGAAAGGCAACCACACGATGTGGAGCAAGAATGGGGCTCTGGGGCATTCCCCACCCAGTCTGAGCACACCCAGTGGTGCTGAGAACCGGTGAGGGCCTGACCTGGGTCTTCCTCCCATGGGGAAGGCTTGGCGCTGCTGTCTGTGCATTATTCAAGTACACTTTTTAAATCCTTAGATCCCGGGAAAAAAACCCTTTTATATAAAAGTCTCCTGCATTCTGGTTTATTGTCAGAAATGGACCGTAACAATCAGGCCATGTACAAAGACCATGCTTCTGCAAAATACAGTGAACCTTTGCTTATTAATCTTTGCAAAAATTTGTATGTTTAATTTTATTTTTTTTCCTAAGAAATCTCATTTTGAGATGTATGTGGGGAAAGCAAATGACAAGTAAACAAGCTGCTATTGGAGATATATTTAAATAAAAATGAGGCCGCATCAGGACAGTGCAGACAGACGGTAATCTCTTGAACGCTCGTTCTTCATTGATTGTACTGAACAATAACCATGGATGCTCATCATGACCTGGAGCACCCAGGACTCTGGAGTGCCTTCTCAATTATCCAAAATGTTACCTGCAGTTGTTTTCACATTAAATACAAGTTATTGCCTGGTAGGCCTTCAAAATATGGTAGCTCTGACTGTGCTTACACACAGCAGAATTCACAAGGAGTCGGCTAGCTCTGCCTTAGGGAAGAAATCCCGGATTTGTGGCCACAGGACTGTGGCCTGCTGTGCTGCTGGAGCCCTCTGCCCATGCTAAGACAAGGTGTAGAGTCTGCACTCACCACTGTATCTGGCCGCACTAGGTACCAGCACCAGGTACGAGTTGGTTGAATAAATGCAGGGTACTGAGGGTAATTTCATGTCACTGGATGTGTGAGCTTGGCTCCACCCAGAAATAGAGCCCAAGGCAAGGATTTGAGTGCACCAAGGTTATGTGGGAGGTGGTTCTAGGAAACAGTGCTGGGGTCTGGGGGAAGTGAGGCAGGTGATGGAAGGAAGACAAGAAGCAAGTTACAGCAGATGCAACTGGGGTACAATCCTGATTCTTGATGGGGAGTTCTGTGAGACCAGGGAGAATGCGCCTCCTCCATTGTCTCACCCAAGGGAAGAGAGAGCTGGGGTATTTATCCACTCACTCCCATCAGTCACTGGTTGAGGGCTGTACCCAGGACTGCTAATGCTTGGCACTCCCTGCCCAGGGGCAGTGACCAAGGAGAGCCTTCAGAAAGAGAAATGCAGGTATTGGTAGTTGGAAGTCAGGCTGGTGGGAACTGAAATGGCAAGGGCAAGGGATCATGGGCAGAGCACCAGCAGTGTCTTCTGTACCCCAAAACATAGATTTATACACAATAATCCAATAATCAGAGTAAGCATTCTCTCTCACACATGCACACACACACACGTTTTTTTTTTTAATATTTTATTTACTTATTTGAGAGAGAGAGAGTGAGAGAACACCAGTGGGAGGATGGTCAGAGGCAAGGGAGAAGCAGACTCTGGGCTGATCGCAGAGCCCGACATGGGGTCCAATCTCAGGACCCCAAGATCATGACCTGAACTGAAGTTAGACGCTCAACCAACTGAACCATCCAGGCACCCTACACATACACAGTTTTGTAAGCTTAAAAATACAACCCAATCCCATTTACAGAAGGTTTGAAAGCAGAGCATATTAACTTATGCCATTTTATTTTAGTTTATTTATTTATTTTTAAGTAATCTCTACTCACCACCCTAGAGATCAAGAGTGGCATGCTCTACTGACTGAGCTAGCCAGACACCCCAAACTTATGCTCTTTTAAGTCTGGAATGGTATTCCCCTTGGGCCAGGGATAGAGCCTGAAAGGGCATGAGGTGCTCCTGCAGGCCAGGACCGTTCTCTTTTTTGATCAGGATCAGGGTACTGGTTACTGCGTGTGCTTGGGTGTGAAAAGTCACTGAGCTGTAGGGATGATATGTGCACTTTCCTGAATGCATGTGGTCCTCCAATAAAAATGCTACCCGACCAAAAGAAAAATGCAATTGCTGTGCTGGTTGTCAATATTACATATTAGTTTTAGTAGTAACTACTCCATCACACTGGGAGTTGGCTTATAAGTAAAGTTGCCAGATAAGATACAAGACACCCAGTTAAATACGGATTTCAGGTAACAATAAGTAATTTTTAAAAATGTAAGTATGACTTCAAATATCACCTGGGGAATATATTAAAAATATATTTTTTGCTTATCTGAAATTGAAATTTAACTGGGTGCCCTCTATTTTTATTTGCTAAATCTGATAGCCCTCCTTACAAAATTTTGGGTGTTGGTTAAGACAACAATTTTTCCTTTCTTTAAGTACAAAACTGGAGGTTTAGTGATTTTGAAATATTCTTAAGGCAAAGGGAAAGCCGAATTTTTTCTATCTTGTCTATTTATCTCATGCTGGATATTGATTGCTCTTTTGTTCTGGTTGTTTGGCCTGCTCAGCATATCTTTTCCCCTCTGTTTCTTGTTAATTGCAGTCATTGCCAAGATATACATTACAATATTGTGTGTCTGATGGGGAGGATTTCCACAACACCAAGACTTTTGGCTTCTCTCAGAAAAATCTGAAGACCTGGCAACCTGGGGGTGTTCTCATGTCACTGTGGAGCCGTCAGACATGCCCTCTTTAGATAGGACTACATTCTTCAGCTTGCCACAGTCCCCTCAACTCCACTGTCCCCAACTCCAAAGGCAAGAGTCAGCTGCCATATATAACTTTTTCTCTGCTGTTGTTTCTTTTAGACTGGACCACTTCACTCATTTTCCTATATACCTGGGCTCTACAGGAATATGCACTTGTGATCCCTGACCTAAAAGAATTATTTGAACTAGTGTTGACCATGCCGAATGCACCGGCTGCCATTTCTTTACAGCCCAACATTGTGCTAGGGGAGGGAGGTCTTAAACATTTTGTGCGATGCACGCCTTCATACGTTACGGACCCCTTTTCAGAACTGCGTAGTAAAAGATATAAATAACAAAGAATGACAAAGAAACTGATTTACTGAAATCTGGTTATCAAAACATGGAGAAATGGAGATATTAGTGATCTATGTGCTTCTTTATTAACAAGAGCCAGGAAGTTTCCTTATTGTAAGAAGAGTTAGTCATTCAATGTATTGATGAGTAAGGAGAGCAATCCCAGATAATCTGCAATAGCTGTAATGTAGCATGAAAATATCTTGTATTTCTGCCGGAGACAAAGTCACGAGTAGCTACTGCTGTTTTGGTGCCTCATGAATAATGAAATGTTAAACCTAATTGGTCAGTAAAAGTAAAGATGTAATTTTTTTTCTCACTCAAGTTCACAGACGCCTCTAATCTAGTTTTTGGAAAAGGAAGTCTTGAGGGTCTACTCGTTCTCGGTTCCTGGCTTTTCATCATTTACTTAATTGCCCCTCTGTCAGTAAGGTGGCGGGAGGTGAGGTGCCTCTCAGTCCCTTCTGGGTATGCTGATTTAAGCACTCGGATGGAGGGGCTTGAAACTAATGGCAAAAGCACTATTTGGGGCTCTCTGATGATTTCAATTATGTGTGCTTTCTGTTTCATCCATTATCGTGGAGAGAAATCTGTCTATATTTATATCATTTTCCAGGAAGAACTGAAGTGGCTCACAAACATTCATTCTCCTACCTCAGCCCAGGAAATGCAGAATGGGTGTCAGTCCTCTGGCTGAAGAGATGCTCTCGCCACAGCCTGCTGCACACCTCCTGCTATTTACCCCAAGTGTGGTCCGGAACAGCTTGTTAGAAGTGCAACTCTTGGGCCCCAGTCTAGATCTGCTGAATCCGAATCTGCATTTTAACAAGACCCCCAGGTGACGTGACCATGTGCACGTTACAGTGTGAGAAGTGCTGGCCCAGAGGACAGTGAATTTCCGAGTCTGGGTCACACCTGCAGAACTGAAATGTAATGAGCGGGAGGCTGGTGGGGTGGCTCTTGGCCTTCACCCTGGGCAGTGGGGCTGGACACAATGCTGGATCTTTGCACTAAAGAGCAACTGGATGTGTTTGAGCTGTAGCTGCAAATTAGAAGCACCCTAAAGCTTCTACGTATGGTGTTTCCTACTTTGTCCATTTCTAGCACCAAGCCTGCTGAAGATGCTGGGGGATCACCCCTTGTCCAGTCCCTTTGTAGAACCATGCCAGGGAAATTCCGGCTCCCTTGTACACTCTCCTACTCTGTCTGCTGAAAAGATGGTATAAAGAATCCAAATCAGAGTGGTGCTAAATTTATTTTTAAATTTATACCATTTGGGAGTAGTAGCCAAATATACATAGGAGACAAATATTTCTTCATTTCATGGATTATGAAACCTAGAAGGACAATCTCAAGCTTAAGGGATCATCTCAGTGTCCTGATCTGTGACACATCATCAGAGGTAGTAGGGTCCCCCAAATGCTGTGGGGCTTCTCTGCATTTGAAGTGTTGATGAAAAAGGAAATTAATACATATCATGTGAGTTCAGAAATCAGACAGCTATGACCAAGTATTTTAATTAGGCTTCTGGAAGTAAGACCCTGGCTAAAATGATACACATTATTTATTACATGAGTGTTTAGTGTCTATAATACCGCCACATAGAGAAGCCGGTGGTAGAATCATGGGGGACAGACACACCATTTCCCTCTAGTCTCTGAATATTAAAATGCTCAAGACAAAGAGGACAGAAAAACAGGAGAGCCAGCTTTTTTTCAGCCCACAGGCTTGGGTATGGATTTAGACGTGTCCCTTTCATCCCTGGAAGGATCCATGTTTCCCTGGCTTCCTCAAGTTATTGAGGAGAGGCAACATGGAGCCTGTGCTTTAAAAATTAAGATTTATCCCCACTGTTTGACAAATAGGACTTCCACAATATCAGGAGTTAATCTGACTTATAATGGAGTATGTGTTCAAAGGAAATGTGGGAGACCACCACCTGTGGGGGCTGTAGGTTGCGAAGGAAGCACCTGTCCCCTACTCCTGAGTGGATGCAGTGCAGTGATATTTTCATACTAAAAAAATACTGGTTGCCACGTCTGTGTGGCTCATCTGGCTCCAGCTGATCTGTCAGGCAATCTATTTTAAGCAATTTCTGTGATTCAGGGTAGGGACAGCAGGTGATGTTCATGAATCGATTCTGAAGCCAGGGCAAATTGAACACAAGAACATTTCTTTAATGAGTGCTTGGAAGATACTTTCTCCCCGAGTTAAAGAAACCGAGAATTAAAATGTGGTAACATCAATACACTCTGGCTTCTTCTGCGTTAGGCAATAAAGCAGAGAGCTGAGGGAATGGAGTGGTGGGGAGGTGGGTGGGGGGGACAGCCAGTAACACCAGCCGGCCAACCAAAACCTCTTGCCCAAAGAGCCAAGAAATAGTTCTTAACCAAAAACATGGTGAGAGGTTATCTAAGTAGTTAGGTAAATTTTCTCACCTTGCAGATGACCATGTAAGTGGAGAGCAGTTAGTACCTTTGCTGTTCTTGGACTTGGAAAAGTCATCAAAGTGCAGTGTTGTAAGGACAAAAGTAGGGAGACGTGTTCATGCCGTGCAGAGAAAGCAGAGGCAAGGGGTAGTCTCCAGGTGTCTGCCAGGACTGGGGATGGGGCCCCGCCCCTCCATCTACAGCCTCCTCCCTGTCTCTCATTCTCCCCACTTTCCAGAGACTTCTCCCCGGCTTCACCCTTATGGTGCCCTGTGATCGGGGCATGGCCTATGCTCTTCCGCATTTCAGTTCTCTACCGGGAATGATAATATTTACCCACACCTGACCCTCAGCAACTTGCAAGGATCCATTCAACGATGTCTGAGAAAATCCTCTAATTTGGAGGTGAAAGGGATCTTGGGCATGTGTGCAGTACTTGCAAGTTGTGGCTTTATCTGGAGCATCCTATCTCATGTGTAGGCAAGAAAATGTCTCTTTGAATAATTTGGAACCTTCAGGGACCAGTATTAGGACTGTTTCCCAAGAGGCCTTGGTCAGCAGTGGAGCCCATGCTTATAATAGCCAATGTCTTAAAATTGGTTCTTCTGCACCAAACACTATGCCAAACACCTTATATGCTTTTTTCCCTCCAGTTTTTCAATACTCCCATTTTAGAGATGAGTCAACTAAGGCTTAGTGAGGTTACATAATTACCCATGGCTCACAGTTTGAAAGTGATTGAGCCAGGTGTCAGTCCTGCAGAGCCCACATGGTCAGCCCCTTACAGGTGATTATTCAACTTACCTGGTCATAAGAATGACCTGGGTCTGTTCGATAAATACAGATTTCTGGGCTCACCCCAGAACTTCTGAATCAGACTCAGGGAGGCCTGGTTCTCAACCTTGGCTGCTTGGTGGAACCATCTGGAAGCCGTATGAAACACTCATGCTTGGGTCCCACCCTCAGAGATGGTGAGTCAGCTGAGCTGGGCTGTGGTTTGGCTACTGGAATTTTCCATTCTTAGGTGATTTTACCCTGAGCAGCTGGGGTTGACACCCCTGTCCCCTCCTGCCATGACCTGTTAGTCTGACAGATGCCCAGATAATGAGAAACGAAGTGCCCGGCACTTCCCAGTCCCACACAACATGGACGAAAACCCCATTCTCTGTGTATGAGGTTATGAGAAATGATAACGAATTTTATATATTCCTTATGAATATTTCATAGTCTACACACGAGGAGTGTTTGCCATACATCACTCTGCTTATAAAGTAGATTTGTTTTAATATCTTTTTGGGATTTATAATAAAAATTCACTTTGTGAGTCATGTCAGTGTAAAACAAAAAGTGTAGAATTGCTGGATTTAACTTTATAGCCAGAAAGACGCAAAGGCCAGGGGCTATAGTCATAGGGGCTGGAGTCATTGGCAGGTTGGCTCGCTTGCATGACCGATGGCTCCTGTTGGCCATGGACTGGGATCTCGGCAGGGGCTACTGACGGAACTTACACATCGCCTCTCCATGTGGCCGAGGCTTCCTCACAGGATAGCAGCCTCAGGGCAGTCAGACACTTCCGTGGGGGCTCAGGGCTCTGAATCCAAGTGTCCCAAGGGAATAAGCAGAAGCTCTATAGCATTTCAGGACCTGGCCTCAGGGATCACACAGCTTCATTTTACAGTCACAAGACTAATCTTTGTCTGGAGCTTTAAGTTGGATAGAAGCATTGGCAAGAAAATTTTAATATATTTCCCTTCAAATGAAACAAACACTTAAAGTAATAAAATGTTTAAATCCATTTCCAAAGAGTGCATTTGTATGCATAAATCACACACATTTATACAAATTATCTCTGATCTTGGGAGACAGAAGAAACATAAATGAGTTTTCATAAATGTCTTCCCACTCCTATCTGATTTTAAAATAAAAGTCCACTGAAATTTTTAAGTTTTGGGTAACACAAACTTTAAAACACAAAATTGATGATTATGGTTAAAAAAAATCAAGCGGTAGACTGAGCATGAAGGTAAGCAAAAGTTTTCTGCCTCCCCGTGCCTTCCACCTCCCCACCCCCTCTCACTCACCGGAAGTATCCATTCTTAACATTTCTGCTTTTAGTCATTTTAGGTGTCACAAAGCTACCATGAAATAGTTTGCTTCTACCTCCATATGTTCATTGCTCCTGACCTCTCATTAGGAAAGGCGAGGAAGGGGCGCCTGGGTGGCTCAGTCAGTTAAGCATCGGACTCTTGGTTTCAGCTCAGGTCATGATCTCAGGACATGAGATTGAGCCCTGCAGTGGGCTCTGTGCTCAGTGGGGAGTAGCTTGGCATTCTCTCTCTCCCTCTGCCCCTCCCTTTTTCTCTCTAAACTAACTAAATAAATCTTAAAAAAAAAAAAAAAAAAGGAAAGGCGAGGAAACAATCCCACAGGAAT
Organism: Zalophus californianus; assembly: GCF_009762305.2. Lineage (NCBI taxonomy): Eukaryota > Metazoa > Chordata > Mammalia > Carnivora > Otariidae > Zalophus > Zalophus californianus. Next base: position 95,314,311 of record NC_045602.1, read on the forward strand.
TATAACAGCATAGAGCAGAATGGTGAAGAGCAAGGACCCTGGGCCAGCATCCCTGAGTTCGAATCCCAGCTGCAGCAGTTACTGGTTACACAGCCCTGGGCAAGCTCTTACTTCAAGTCTCTGCTTCTGTTCCTCATCTTCAAACTGGAGATGATAATAGCACCCCCCGTCAAAGGTTATTACCCAGATTAAATGTGCTGATACATGCACCAGGTTTAGAATTCCACCTGGCACAATATTAAAGTCTATATAATAGACTTCTCTCCTACCTTCCCTTCCCCCTCCCCTGAGCCTTGAATTAATTCTTCTGGGAGTTATGTTAATGACTTTATACTCCTATTAAGGAAATTAAATAGCACGTATTACAAAAACTAAGTAGTACTTACAGGGTCTTATTAATGAAAAACAATCATCCCTGCCTCATCCCTCCCACCTCCTGGCAGTATACAATTTTAGTCATTTTCCTTTTTGGTTCTTTTAGTTCTTAGTTCTTATCCCAAATAAAGGGATCATAGTAATTCTTTCTAGATTTATCCACTTTAGACATCATCATTTGAAAAACGAAGATTTAGCTCATTTACATTATTCCCTACATCTTACACTCCTAATGTTTGAAAGTTATATTATTATTATCAGGGCTAATAAATCTTTGAACTTTTCCTCCTCCATCTCACATTCCATTAGCTTTTGGAAATATGTCTTGATTCCATATTAGGTAGGAGAAGAGTGCTCACATTCCTGTCTCAAGCCACCTTCTTATCCCACCTTCTAATTTAAACTTCTCTCAAATATAACTTGAATTTTACATTGTCAATATGAAATAATTTATATTCTATCACCATCTTTTTAGTTGTCCACGTTTTATCTGAAGGTTGAGTGTAAATGTAGAAAAAAATAAAGAGCAGTTATATTAGAACGACTAGAAAGTGAATATTGCTCATTGTAGAGCCAAATAGCATGCTAAAAATGTAATCTTTTCTTACAGGTTCAATGTCACCACCCACTTGTTATTCAAAAGATAATGTTCTTATGTCAAGATAAAATAGTTTATCATCTTAAACATCATCCTTAAAAAAGAGATTCTGCATTTTAGTTTGCATTATATATTTGCAGTACTTTTCTTGCATAGATTTTTGTCTTGAGGTTTGAAACTACCTTTTCCTTTCCTTGTTGGGAGACTTGATGTGTGCCTTCTTCCTCATATTACCGACATGTGCAGATACATTTTTTTAAAAATTTTTTTTGAGAGAGAGAGAGAATCTCAAGTGGACTCCACACTCAGCACAGAGCCCAATGTGGGGCTTGATCCCTGGACCCTGAGATCATGACCTAAGCCTAAATCAACAGTCAGATGCTCAACCAACTGAGCCACCCAGGTGCCCTAACACACATTTTTTTTTAAATATATGACTTGCAATTAATTCCATTTTTCTTCTTGGGGACCTTAGAACTCTCTCTCTTTGAAAATCTGAACCATTTTCTTTTTAGACCTGCTTGTTCAGCTTGTTTTTTGGGATTTCTTTTTATTGGACTTCTGTGTTAATTTTGCCAACCTCTTTTTTTAGGTTTTACCCTCATTTTGCTGGAGCACATTCTTAAGTAGCTTCCTAAAAAAAAAGGTTAGGTAAGAGGTAAAATTTCGGAGCTTTATTTTGTTGAAATACATTTTTATCTTACCTCCCATTTGATTGCCAGTTTAGCTAACTATAGAATTCTGGGTCTAAATTTATTATCTTTCTGGGTCTAAATTTATTATCTTTCCTAATGAAGTATATTTCTGTTGTCTTCTAGCATCCAGTGTTAGTCCAATTCTATTCCTTTGTACATGACCTGTTTCCTTTCTGAAAATTTTAGGATCTCTAGCCTCGATGTTTCAACATTTCATGCAGATGTTTCTAGGTATAGATGTATTTTCATTCTCTTTGTTCACTACTGTGTCAACTCTCAATATGTAGACTTTTGTTTTCCTTCTGCTAGAGGACATTTCCTATTATTATATATTTGTTGACTTTTCCTCTAATTTCTATACTTTCTTCTGGAACCCTAGCTAAATTTCATATTGGAGCCCCCATTTGATCTTCCAGATTTCTTAACATGATGGAAACATCATGTTTTCTTTCTGTTCTAAATGCCACTACTCTTATGTCTCTAAAGTCTTTGTTTTGGTCATTACCATATCAATTCTATTATTAAAGTTCTTTTCATATTTTTTACATTTTGGAAGTCACATTATAAATTTTTTTAAACAATTTCTTTTTTTACTGATTATTCCCTCAACTCCCACCTCCCTTCCTTTTTTTTATTTTTTATTTTAGAGCAGCCTGTTCTGATTTTATGTCTTTAATATACTTGTGGAACCCTTGAGAATACAAATTAAAATTTTTTTAAAGTTTATTTCTATCACCTGAATTATTGGTTACTCGGTGGAGAGCTCTTCTGTTTACCCATTTTGGTCCTTTCATTGGTAAGTTTTCTCAAATGCCTGACAGTCTTTGGAAGCACACTCATACATAGAAACTAGAGTAATATGGCAACCAGCATGAATTTTCTTTACAGGTGTATAGGTCTGCTTCCCCAAAGTACTCTAAATAAGAGAGCTGATTGCTGGCTCTCTGAAGGTATGTAGGGTGTGTACAGACAGGCAAGCTTCAAGTGAGGGTATGTGGTCATTGTTGTAGGGTCTCCAAAAGGCAAAATAAAGAGGAGATACAATACTTGAATGTGATTTTTTTGCCTACTTTTCTGTTGAGTCCCTCTACAATGTTAGACATTATAAAGGTCCAGAGATAGCTCAGACTTTTCTTTCTTCTCTAGCAGAAGTTATAAGCCATCTTAGACAGATATTCACTTGTTTTAAAGACCATTTTTTTGGTCCTGACTTGGGAAAGACACTGGTCAACTGATGGAGATAAGAAAGAACCAGCTGATTCACTTATTCTAAAGCAGGGTGGTTTTCCAACATGGTCACACCTCTCTGACACTCCTGTCATCAAGAATTGGAGATCTAGGGGGCAGAGCAAGATGGCGGAGGAGGAGACCTGGATTTCGTCTGGTCTCAGGAATTCAGCTGGATAGGGATCAAACCATTCTGAACACCCAAGAACTCAACAGGAGATCGAAGAAAAGAATAGCAGCAACTCTCTGAACAGAGGAGCCACCACTTTCTGGAAGGAGGACGTGCGGAGAAGTGAATCCGAGGTGATATTCTGAAGGATAGATGGTGGGGAAGGGGGCCTCCGTCAGCCACTTTTGGCACGTGATAGAGCCGCAGAGCACAAAATCGGAACTTTTAGAAGTCGGCTCCACTGAGGGACGTCACTCCAGTGGCTAAGCGGGGGCTGCAACCCTTGCGGGACAGTGTGGTCTCAGGACCCTTGGGGTCACAGAAAGACCGGGGGTGCCTGAGTGCAGCAGAGCTCCCAGGTATCTGAGCAGGGAAGCCGGCTGCAGAGACGGAGCAGAGGCGCGGGCTCTCAGCACGGGGTTGCCATAAACTGTGATCCGCGGCACAGTCGGGCCACTGCTCCTCCAGCAGGGACCCAAAAAGCGGCAGATCCAGGGAGACTCCCCTTCCTCCCCCGGGAGGAGGGGCATGGGAGCGCACCTCAGGGATCTGCTGGGTTTGGAGACTCCACACCGAGTCAGATGCCAGAGATAGAAACGCTCGGTCACAGGCCGGGTGAGCACGGAGTGCGGTTGGAGACCAGGGAGACGGGAGTGATTGACTGCTTTTCTCTGGGGGCGCACTGAGGAGCAGGGCCCCAAGTTCTAAGCTCCTCTGGGATGGAGATTGGGAAGCTGCAATTTTCATTCTCGTCCTCCAAAGCTGTATGGAAAGCTTGCAGGGAACAAACTCCCAAGAGCAAACCCCAGCAGATTATTTAGCCCAGCCCCGACAAGGGCGGGGCAATTCTGCCTCCGGCAAAGACATTTGGGAACCACAGCAACAGGCCTCTCCCCCAGAAGATCAGCAAGAACCGTCAGCCAAGAACAAGTTTACCAATTAATGAGAACCGCAGAACTCCAGTGCTAGGGGAATACTGCACATAGAATTCATGGCTTTTTTCTCATGATTATTTAGTCTTTCAAAGTTAATTATTCTTTAACTTTTTCTTTTGAATTTTTCTTTTCCCCTTTTTTAACCAACATCTTATCAATCCCTTTTTTACAAAACATTTTTTAGAGTCATATTCTATCCCTTCATAGTAGTTATCCTTATTTTTGGCATATATATGTAAGTTGTTCTCTCTTTAAAATTTTGAGATACAGTTTCTTCTAACAGATCAAAATATACCCTAAATCTCTAGTGTATGGCTTTGTTCTAGTCTCCTGTCTGATCATATTCTCTCCCTTTTTTTTCTTTTTTTAAATCCTCTTCTTTCTTTTTTTCAAACAACTTATAAATTCCTTTTATAAAATTTTTTATAATTTTCATCTTTACAGTCATATTCCATCCCTTCATCATATCAACCCTTATTTTTGTACATATATAAGTTTGTTTTTCTTTAAAATTTTGGGAGGCACTTTCTTCTAACAGACCAAAATACACCCAAAATCTAGTGTGTGGCACTGATCTATGCACCAGCCTGATCATATTTGATCATATTCTGTTTTTTTTTTGTTTTGTTCTGTTTTTGTTTGTTTTTATCTTTAACTTTATCTTTTTTCTTTCTTTCCCTTTCTTTTCCCCTGGCTTCAGGACTTTTCTGATTTGTTTAGAGTATATTTTCTGGGAACATTGTCACCCTGATAGCATTTTGTTCTCTCATTCATCTATTCTCCTCTGGACAAAACGACAAGATGGAAAAAATCACCTCAACAAAAAGAACAAGAGGTAGTACCGACTGCCAGGGATGTACTGAATACAGACATTAGTACAATGTTGGACCTAGAGTTCAGAATTATGACTTTAAAGATAGTAGCTGGGCTTGAAAAAAGCATGGAAGTTATTAGAGAAACGCTTTCTGGAGAAATAAAAGAACTAAAATCTAACCAAGTTGAAATCAAAAAGGCTATAAATGAGGTGCAATCAAAAATGGGGGCACTAACTGCTAGGATAAATGAGGCAGAAGAGAGAATCAGTGATATAGAAGATCAAATGATGGAAAATAAAGAAGCTGAGAAAAAGAGAGATAAACAACTACTGGATCATGAGGGCAGAATTCAAGAGATAAGCGATACCATAAGACGAAACAACATTAGAATAATTGGGATCCCAGAAGAAGAAGAAAGAGACAGACGGGCAGAAGGTATATTGGAGCAAATTATAGCAGAGAACTTCCCTAATGTGGGGAAGGAAACAGGCATCAAAATCCAGGAGGCACAGAGAACTCCTCTCAAAATCAATAAAAATAGGTCAACACCCCGACATCTAATAGTAAAACTTACGAGTCTCAGAGACAAAGAGAAAATCCTGAAAGCAGCTCAGGAGAAGAGATATGTAACCTACAATGGTAGAAACATTAGACTGACAACAGACTTATCCACAGAGACCTGGCAGGCCAGAAAGGACTGGCATGATATCTTCAGAGCACTAAATGAGAAAAATATGCAGCCAAGAATACTATATCCAGCTAGGCTGTCATTGAAAATAGAAAGAGAGATAAAAAGCTTCCAGAACAAACAAAAACTAAAGGGATTTGCAAACACGAAACCAGCCTTACAAGAAATATTGAAAGGGGTGACCTAAGCAAAGAGAGAGCCTAAAAGTAACACAGACCAGAAAGGAACAGAGACAATATACAGTAACAGTCACCTTCCAGGCAATACAATGGCACTAAATTCATATCTTTCAAAAGTTACCCTGAATGTAAATGGACTAAATGCCCCAATCAAAAGACACAGGCTATCAGATTGGATTAAAAAACAAGACCCATCGATATGCTGTCTACAAGAGACTCATTTTAGACCCAAAGACACCCCCAGATTGAAAGTGAGGGGGTGGAAAACCATTTACCATGAAATGGACACCAAAAGAAAGCTGGGGTGGCAATCCTTCTATCAGACAAATTAGATTTTAAACCAAAGACTGTAATAAGAGATGAGGAAGGACACTATATCCTACTTAAAGGGTCTATCCAACAAGAAGATCTAACAATTATAAATATCTATGCCCCTAACATGGGAGCAGCCAATTATATAAGGCAATTAATAACAAAAGCAAAGAAACACATTGACAACAGTAAAATAATAGTGGGGGATTTAACATCCCCCTCACTGAAATGGACAGATCATCTAAGCAAAAGATCAATAAGGAAATAAAGACTTTAAATGACACACTGGACCAAATGGACATCATAGATGTATTCAGAACATTCCATCCCAAAGCAACGGAATACACATTATTCTCTAGTGCCCATGGAACATTCTCCAGAATAGATCATATCTTAGGTCACAAATCACGTCTCCAGCAGTACCAAAAGATTGGGATCATTCCCTGCATATTTTCGGACCACAATGCTTCGAAACTAGAACTCAATCACAGAGGAAAGTCGGAAAGAACTCAAATACATGGAAGCTAAAGAGCATCCTACTAAAGAATGACTGGGTCAACCAGGAAATTAAAGAAGAATTAAAAAAATTCATGGAAACCCATGAAAATGAAAACACAACTGTTCAAAATCTTTGGGATGCAGCAAAGGCAGTCCTAAGAGGAAAGTATATAGCAATACAAGCCTTTCTCAAGAAACAAGCAAGGTCTCAAATACACAACCTAACCCTACACCTAAAGGAGCTAGAGAAAAAACAGCAAATAAAGCCTAAACCCAGATGGAGAAGAGAAATAGTCAAGATCAGAGCAGAAATCAATGAAACAGAAACCAAAAGAATAGTAGAACAGATCAACAAAACTAGGAGCTGGTACTTTTAAAGAATTAACGAGATTGTTAAACCCCTGGCCAGACTTATGAATAAGAAAAGAGAAAGGACCCAAATCAACAAAATCATGAATGAAAGAGGAGCGATCACAACCAACACCAAAGAAACACAATTATAAGAACATTTTATGAGCAACTCTATGCCAGCAAATTAGATAACTTGGAATAAATGGATGCATTCCTAGAGATGTATCAACTACCAAAACTGAACCAGCAAGAAATAGAAAACCAGAACAGACCTATAACCACTAAGGAAATTGAAGCAGTCATCAAAAATCTCCCAACAAACGAAAGCTCAGGGCCAGATGGCTTCCCAGGGGAATTCTACCAAACATTTAAAGAATTAATACCTATTCTTCTGAAAGTGTTCCAAAAAATAGAAATGGAAGGAAAACTTCCAAACTCGTTTTATGAGGCCACCATTACCTTGATCCCCAAACCAGACAAAGACCCCATCAAAAAGGAGAATTACAGACCAATATCCTTGATGAACATGGATGCAAAAATTCTCACCAAAATACCAGCCAATAGGATCCAACAGTACATTAAAAGGATTATTCACTACGACCAAGTGGGATTTGTCCCTGGGCTGCAAGGGTGGTTCTACATCCACAAATCAATCAATGTGATACAATACATTAACAAAAGAAAGAACAAGAATCATATGATCCTCTCAATAGATGCAGAAAAAGCATTTGACAAAGTACAGCATCCTTTCTTGATCAAAATTCTTCAGAGTATAGGGATAGAGGGTACATACCTCAATATCATAAAAGCCATCTATGAAAAACCTACAGCGAATAACCTTCTCAATGGGGAAAAACTGAGAGCTTCCCCTTAAGGTCAGGAATGCGGCAGGGATGTCCACTATCACCACTACTATTCAACATAGTATTAGAAGTCCTAGCCACAGCAACCAGACAACAAAAAGAAATCAAAGGCATCCATATCAGCAAAAACGAAGTCAAACTCTCACTCTTTGCAGATGATATACTGTATGTGAAAAACCCAAAAGACTCCACCCCAAAGCTGCTAGAACTCATACAGGAATTCAGTCAAGTGGCAGGATAGAAAATCAATGCACAGAAATCAGTGGCATTCCTATACGCCAACAACAAGACAGAAGAAAGAGAAATTAAGGAGTCGATCCCATTTACGATTGCACCCAAAACCATAAGATATTTAGGAATAAATCTAATCAAAGAGGCAAAGGATCTGTACTCAGAAAACTATAAAATACTCATGAAAGAAACTGAGGAAGACACAAAGAATTGGAAAAATGTTCCATGCTCACCAATTGGAAGAATAAACATTGTGAAGATGTCAATGCTACCTAGAGCAATCTACACATTCAATGCAATCCCCATCAAAATACCATCCACTTTTTTCAAAGAAATGGAACAAATAATCCTAAAACTTGTATGGAACCAGAAAAGACCCCGAATAGCCAGAGGAATGTTGAAAAGCAAAGCTGGCGGCACCACAATTCCGGACTTCCAGCTCTATTACAAAGCTGTCATCATCAAGACAGTATGGTACTGGCACAAAAACAGACACATAGATCAATGGAACAGAATAGAGAGCCCAGAAATGGACCCTCAACTCTATGGTCAACTCATCTTTGACAAAGCAGGAAAGAAGGCCAATGGAAAATCGACAGTCTCTTCAACAAATGGTGCTGGGCAAATTGGACAGCCACATGCAGAAGAATGAAAGTAGACCATTTCCTTACACCACACACAAAAATAGACTCCAAATGGTTGAAAGACCTAAATGTGAGACAGGAGTCCATCCAAATCCTAAAGGAGAACACAGGCAGCAACCTCTTCGACCTCAGCCGCAGCAACTTCTTCCTAGAAACATCGTCAAAGGCAAGGGAAGCAAGGGCAAAAATGAACTATTGGGACTTCATCAAGATAAAAAGCTTTTGCACAGCAAAAGAAACAGTCCACAAAACCAAAAGACAACCGACAGAATGGGAGAAAATATTTGCAAATGACATATCAGATAAAGGGCTAGTATCCAAAATCTATAAAGAACTTATCAAACTCAACACCCAAAGAACAAATAATCTAATCAAGAAATGGGCAGAAGACATGAACAGACATTTTTCCAAAGAAGACATCCAAATGGCCAACAGACACATGAAAAAGTGCTCAACATTGCTCGGCATCAGGGAAATCCAAATCAAAACCTCAATGAGATACCACCTCACACCAGTCAGAATGGCTGAAATTAACAAGTCAGGAAACGACAGATGTTGGAGGGGATGCGGAGAAAGGGGAACCCTCCTACACTGTTGGTGGGAATGCAAGCTGGTGCAACCGCTCTGGAAAACAGTATGGAGGTTCCTCAAAAAGTTGAAAATAGAGCTACCATACGATCCAGCAATTGCACTATTGGGTATTTACCCCAAAGATGCAAATGTAGGGATCTGAAGGGGTACGTGCACCCCGATGTTTATAGCAGCAATGTCCACAATAGCCAAACTGTGGAAAGAGCCAAGATGTCCAACAACAGATGAATGGATAAAGAAGAAGTGGTATATATATAGAATGGAATATTATGTAGCCATCAAAAGGAATGAGATCTTGCCATTTGCAATGACGTGGATAGAACTAGAGGGTGTTATGCTGAGCGAAAGAAGTCAATCAGAGAAAGACATGTATCATATGACCTCACTGATATGAGGAATTCTTAATCTCAGGAAACAAACTGAGGGTTGCTGGGGGTGGGCGTGGGAGGGATGGGGTGGCTGAGTGATAGACATTGGGGAGGATATGTGTTATGGTGAGCACTGTGAATTGTGTAGGACTGTTGAATCACAGATCTGTACCTCTGAAACAAATAATGCAATACATGTTAAGAAAAAAAAAAGAAGATAGCGGGAGGGGAAGAGTGAAGGTGGCGAAATTGGAGGGGGACATGAACCATGAGAGACGATGGACTCTGAAAAACAAACTGAGGGTTCTAGAAGGGAGGGGTGTGGGAGGATGGGTTAGCCTGGTGATGGGTATTAAAGAGGGCATGCTCTGCATGGAGCACTAAGTATTATTCACAAACAATGAATCATGGAACACTACATCAAAAACTAATGATGAAATGTATGGTGATTATCATAACAATAAAAAATTTAAAAAAAAGAATTAGAGATCTATGTCTTCTCCTCTTGAATCCAGGTGGGCTTTTCAATACAGTATGACAGAAGTGGCAGTATATGACTTTGGAGGCTAGGTCATAAGAGGCCACACAATGTCTGCCTCATTTTCTGGAACACTAACCCTGAGATCCTGGAGCTACCATGAAAGTCATTTGACACAGCCCAAGGCTGCCATATATGAGGAGGCCCAAGCCACATGTAGGTATTCTAGATAACAGTCCCAGCTGAGCCCAGCTTCATGTCACCCCAGTCCAGGGTTAAATGTGAGTGAAGAAATTTCCAGACGATCCCAGCCTTAGCCAATCAAGTCACTTCTAGCCAGTCCAGAATTTCCAGTGACATTGTATTTTCTTAGTATTTCCTAATATTTCCAGTATTTCCCTACACATTTTGGAACAGAGATAAATCATCCCTGCTATGCTCTGTCCAAATTCTCAGAGCACAGATTTAAAAGGTTGTTGTTTTACATGACCAAGTTTGGGGTGGCTAGTTACATAGCAGTAGATCTCTGAAGCACAAGTACAGTTATTTAATTAATTACCCTAATTATTCCTTCTTCACCAACCTCTGCACATACCACACCTTCTGATTATGTGCTCAGAGCTCTGAGAGCTCAAGTGGAGCCAATTCTACTTTAACTCTTTCCTACATGTGCTCCAGATTGAGACTCCCTGCTCTGGATCAGAACAATCACATCTGATTTCTGTCCTCTAGAAATTCATGAAAGTGTCTAGACACTCTTGTCATGCTTTCCTGGTCTTTGGGAAATAATAATGGATTCATTCCCTCTGTGTGTCACAACTGTTATTTCAACAAGCTTGTAGATGTGGGGGTGGGGGTGTCAGGTAAATGTCCCTCCTGAGAACCAACTGTGAGGTAGTTCAGATGAAGAGATAGATCCTCCATTCAAAAATGGGCACATTTCATAGCCAGTAATGAATTAGAAACAGGCTGTGTCTATGAGGCAACAAAGGCACAAATGTCCTTTTTTCCTAATCACACAGGCTTTGAAATTGACTACATTAATTTTCTTTTATCTTGGTTAGATTTTTAAAATTTGCCCAAATTAATCAAATATTTATTATCATGTACTATTTGGTCTAGTCTTCATGGGATGCGCAGACTTAATAAGGAACATTTGAAATATAATCAGACAATGATTTCAATGTGACATATGCTCTAATTTGTAGCTTTTAAAATATTGATTAAATTATATTGTATTTATACTGTATAAATAAATAAATTATATAATGTATAAATTATGTACCAGAGATTCTTTCAAACATTTATGGAAATTCATTTACTCTTTGCTACAAATTTCTGACTTAGGTCATATTGTAACCATCCCCATTTTATAGTTGAGAATGAGAGCATAATGAAGTTGATTAACTGTCAAGGCCACAACACTAGTAACTGGAGGGGGGGGGGAACTGGATTTCAAACAAATCTTGCTTGGGTTCCTTCATTAATGCCCTTCATTACTCCTTCATGTCACCTCCTGTCAGAATGGAAGTTAGAAGAAATACTCACCAGAACCCAACCTATGGTTTTACATACGGAAGGGAATGGAAGATTCCAGTTTTCACATTCTCCCCCAACCCACCAGGTTTAAAGATTCTCCCTGGTAAGTAGGTGCAGGGGATGATATAAGCCCCACCTTGGGCAACTATGTGGTACACTTTCACAAACTATGTTCTCTGCCATTCTATTGAGAAAATCAGTTTGGTGATTGTGGAAGGACTCTTGTACATGATATGACCCTGACTCCTCATTTACCAGATGAGAAGCCAGAATGTTAAGTGAATCTGGAAATAGCTCAAACATATAGCCAACCATAATGAACCTTGAAAAAGAGAACAAGGAAGAGAGAGAGAATGGGAGAGGGAGAAAGAGAAGGAGAAGGATAGAGCCGTCAAAGAGATAGTCTCATGTGTACTGACTGGATAAACTCAATTAGAGCTGGCTCTCATCCCCTCACCCAAGTGCCCCTACAAAGCTAAGAGTACCCCAAAGATGTTGGCAGGGGTGGTACTGGCCCACTTGTTAACCCATAATTGCCATGCAACTTGCACCCTGTTTTTCCTGTCTTTTCCCAGTTTCTACATCTGTTTTTTTTTTTGTTTTTGTTTTTGTTTTTTTTTTTTTTTGCAAATCCTCTTAGAAAAAAGCTTACTGAGACTATGTGCTTAAAAAAAAAGTCAGTGTGCATGCCATAGTTTCTGTCTTTAGATTTACCAAAAGTACTGAGTGTCAGCATAGTGTTGGGTTTCATTCAGAGTTAGGAAGTAGGGTCTTCCTGATTATGCAACATACTTTGTTTCCTGGGACAGTCAGCTCTGCATATCCTCAGAATTTTCATATCTTTAAGGATTGCTTCTATTACATTCTACCTCTCAATTCCCTTTCTCCACTGAGAACCAAAACCAGCTCGAGGTGTCTGGCAGGTATCCAGCTCTTTCTTCCAATTAAACTCCTCTTTTCCTACTCTGTCATGAACAAAGTCTTCTAAAATATGAAAAGATAAGAAAAATTCCTTTGGGGTCAAAGCAAGAATGGGGTGGGAGTACAGAGAATTTATATTAATGGGAGAGATAAAGAGAGAGAATACCAGTTCAAAATGGCTTCCTTTAAGAGTACAGAACTCATACCAAATAGAGAAGAGATAAATCAGGAATTTCACTGATGTTCAGGTAGACATTCGTGGACCTACATGAAAGCAAGTGTAACATAATACTATGATTCTCATCTTTCCAAGTTATTCCAACTTCTTATTCTTCACCAAAAACTCCACAAGGTAGGCAAAAGAAGGTGATATTATCTCACATATCCAGATGATAAATTTGGATCCATTTTCTAGTCATATCATTTATAGTCCTTTTGTAAATACATAGCAGATATTGTATTAAACAGTGCCCAATTTTTCTGAATATTGAACAGGGAATGGCAGAAGTTAATACTCTCTGTTGCACAGTATCTACCGACAAATTGCAATGCTTACTATCTAAAGCACTGAAACTCAGGCAGAACGTTTGCTGATAATTTATAAGAATTCTTTCTTAAAAGGCTCTGGACTGAATGTTAGTCAGCAAATAAGTATGAGAACCTATTTTAGTCTTCAGGAATGAAATGAATTTAGAGGGCTTTTGAGTTTGCTGAATTTTCACAGTGGATCAGCAAAAAGTTATTTGTTCCAGGCATCCTGGTCGCTTATGCATTACTCCAATATGTAATGTTCCATGGCTCTCTGTTCAAGAGCTTTCAGCCTCACTTTCTTATTTCCAATCTGACCCTTTGTGGGTAAAGCACACAAGAATATAATGAGAGCCAAAAAGGCCAGTTGGCTTCAGGGCTGTGTTAATATAACCTCAAATTCTAATTTGGAGAAGACTGCATGGAGCAGGATGTTATTTTATTTATTGATTGGTTTTTAAATAAAATTTGAAAGCTTAATTTATAGGCAATTAAATGCATACATTTTAAATGTATAGCTCAGTGAGTTATAAACAAATTTGTATGTCCATGTAACCTAACCACCACCCCAGTCAAGATATAGCACATTTCTATCATCCATGAAAGTGTCCCCATTTCCTTCCTGTCATTCACATCATCTATCCCCACCTGGTCAACTACTCATCTGATTTCTATCACCATAGATTAGTTTTCATTGTTCTAGAGGCTCATGTAAATGGAATCACACAGTATGTTCACCTTTGCATCTGCTTCTTGGGCTCACCTATGTTGTTGTGTGTAATGATAATTTGCTCCTTTTTATTGTTGAGCAGCATCCCTTTTGTTTACTCATTGACCTGTCGTTGGATATTTAGGATGTTACTGGTTCTGAGGTACTGTGATTAAAGTTTCTCTCGCCCTTTTGGCACAAGTCTCTTGATGGACACTAGATAAATCTTCTAGATCCACATATTGTAAGCCCTTCGTTTCTTCCTTAGAGGAAGTAGAGTTTCCCTGACAGAGTTCCTGGTGACAGCTGGGTTACTGGGATCCATAAATGAACAACTTGTTTTCTCAGTTTTTCTATGAATGATAAAACTCTGGATCCCAGGAATTACAGGGAGTGAGTGAACCAAATCAAAAGTGGTCTGTGAAAATCAAAGCCAGAACTACCACACTGAAAAAGTTGACTCAGGTATACCTTGGTCATAAGCATTTCAAAGAGATAAGCAGCTTCCCTTTAAATAACATATAAGTGCCACTGCAAAAAGCCTGAAAATGCATCCCTTTTCAGTGGCAATACTGTCTTAGTGTTTAGGAATGGCCATGTATATAAAAATAAGTAGGGAACCCAAAAGGAAATGGAAGACACAGGAAGTTTTTAAAAAGAATTTATAAACATGTGAACTATTTTATAACAGATATAGAAAGGGGTGGAAGGGAGTGTTGGCCAACTTCCTTTAAAAACAATAGCAGCTCCATCCACGTCGTTGCAAATGGCAAGATCTCATTCCTTTTGATGACTGCATAATATTCCATTGTGTATATATACCACATCTTCTTTATCCATTCATCTGTCGATGGACATCTTGGCTCTTTCCACAGTTTGGCTATTGTGGACATTGCTGCTATAAACATTGGGGTGCACATACCCCTTCGGGTCCCTACATTTGTATCTTTGTGGTAAATACCCAGTAGTGCAATTGCTGGATCGAATGGTAGCTCTAATTTCAACTGTTTGAGGAACCCCCATACTGTTTTCCAGAGGGGTTGCACCAGCTTGTATTCCCACCAACAGTGTAGGAGGGTTCCCCTTTCTCCACATCCCCGCCAACATCTGTCGTTTCCTGACTTGTTAATTTTAGCCATTCTGACTGGTGTGAGGTGGTATCTCATTGAGGGTGTTAATGCTGAGTGAAATAAGTCAATCAGAGAAAGACATGTATCATATGACCTCACTGATATGAGGAATTCTTAATCTCAGGAAACAAACTGAGTGTTGCTGGAGTGGTTGCGGGTGGGAGGGATGGGGTGGCTGGGTGATAGACATTGGGGAGGGTATGTGCTACGGTGAGCGCTGTGAATTGTGCAAGACTGTTGAATCACAGATCTGTACTTCTGAAACAAATAATGCAACATATTTTAAGAAAAAAGAAAAAGAAGAAGATAGCAGGAGAAGAAGAATGAAGGGGAGTAAGTCAGAGGGGGAGATGAACCATGAGAGACAGTGGACTCTGAAAAACAAACTGAGGGTTCTAGAGGGGAGGAGAGTAGGGGGATGGGTTAGCCTGGTGATGGGTATTAAAGAGGGCACATTCTGCGTGGAGCACTGGGTGTTATGAACAAACAATGAATCATGGAACACTACATCAAAAACTAATGATGTAATATATGGTGATTAACATAACAACAAAAAATAAAAAAAATAAAAAAATAAAAATTCTAGAATTCTAAATCCAATAAATAAATAAATAAATAAAAACAATAGCAGCAACAACAGTGGCATTTTATGGAATATTTATGAGTGCCAGGTACCATCCTAACAGATTTTCTCTACATGCTTTAATTAATTTGTCATATAATTCATTGAGATGGATTGTTTCTTATAGGCTGATTTGTGACCCCCCCCCAACATTTATAGGTTTCAGTCTTAACTCCCGGAATCTCAAAATGCAACTGTATTTGGAGAGAGGGGTTTTGAAAGTGGTAATTATGTTAAAAAATGAGGTCACAAGGGTGGGCTCCAATGCACTATGTGTGGTGTCTCTACAGAAGAGGAAATTCGGGCACAAACGGAGGGAAGACACGTGAGCACACAGGGAGAAGGTGGCAATCTACAAGCCAAAGAGAGAGGCCTCAGAAGGAACCAACCCTGCCAATGCCTTAATCTCAGACATCCAGCCACCAGAGGTGTGAGGAAATAAATTTCTGTTGTTTACGCCCCCCAGGCTGTGATACTTTATTAGGATAACCCCAGCTGACTACTGCTGTGCTACATAATGTCTCCATTTTACTGACATGGAAAACCAAGGATCAGCAAAATTCGCTAACAAGCTTTGTACATCCAGTAATGGAGCCAGCTGACTGACTCAAAAGCCCATGCTTATAAGCATTATATATATAAAAAACTATTTTTCTCAAGTAATAAAAATAAAATTGAAGGCAGGTCCCTATTTTTCAGGAACTTACAACTCACTGTGAAGACAAACTTCTGCAATGGGTCTACATGGCCCCGCTGTCAAGTCTGAACAGCCCAAGGAGTTGTAGGGCCAGGCTGAACATTTTTTAAAAGACTAGTCTAGGGCTGTATGCCTAAATCTGATCTAAACCACAACACAACTGCTCTTCAACCCTTGAGCTGGGCTCAGGGGCAACATAAAGGGGCAGTTTGATAGACTCCTGAAAAGAACAGACAAACAAACCAGATTGCCTGGTATGGTTGGCTGAATAATGGCCCCTCAGAGATGTCCACATTCTGATCTCTGGACCCTGGGGATATATTAGCTTATGTGAAAAGAGGGACTTTGCAGATGTGATTAAGTTATGGATCTTGAGATGGGGAGGTTATCCTGGATTCCTGGGTGGGCCCAATGTAATCACAATGGTCTTTACAAGAGGGAGGAAGGAGGGTCAGAGAGAGTAGAAGATGTGGTGATGGGGGCAAGGGTTTAGAGTGATGTAAGGAAGGTGCCCCAGCCCAGGAATGAAAAAGGCAAGAGGAATCAGATTCTCTCCCTGAAGCTTCCAGAAGGAACACAGCCTTATGGCCAATCTAACTTTAGACTTCTCACTCCCAGAACTATAAGAAAATCAGTTTGTGTTGTTTTAAGCCATTACGTTCGTTAAGAGTGGCAATAGGAAATGAATACATCTGTGTCCACGTGTCAGGTGCTGCTAACCTCCACCAATCCCTTGGCTGGCAAGTGTTTGAATTAGAGTATAGTTCAGATTGTTTTCCTGAGATAAAAAATGTCTGGCTTTCCTTAGGCCAACTGGGGCCCCAGAGCCCTGCACCTGAGGCTGTGGGTGAGGAGTACTGTGTCTTTAATGAATCTGCCACAGCCTCTAACTCTTCCTACAATCCTATGCAGGCCCATGTGGTTGGTCCCATTTTATAGAGAGGTAAATGGTGGCTTAGAACAGTGGAGAGACTCACCACAGCTAAGAGTGGCAGGGTCAGGTCCAGATCCCCATTTGCCAGAGCCTGAAGCCCACATAGTTGTTGTTGTCGTTGTTGTTTTTAACTTTTTTTATTGTGGTAAAATATATACAACATAAGAATTATCATCTTAACTATTTTTAAGTGTACACTTCAGCAGCACTGAGTACATTCACTCTGTTGTACAAGCACAGCAAACTCTGCTCTGTACCCATTAACTATAAATTCCCATTCCTCCCCCACAGTCCTTGGCAACCACATCCAACTTTCTCTCTCTATGAATTCAACTACTCTGTGTACCCCATATAAGTGTAATCCTATGGTGGTTGTCATTTTGTGTCTGGCTTTTTGCACTCAGAAGAATGTTTGCAAGGTTCATCCATGTTTGAAGCCCACACTTTTAACCTTGGCATCATTTCCAGCTACCCACAGGGAAGCTTTGGCATGGCTCAGGATGGAGGCCCTGTGGAGTGACTCAGCACCCACAGCCCAAGTTTACAGAAGAACCTGGGACTCATTCTTGATCATAAAGAATATTTTAACACTCAATTTTGAGCCTAAAAGTGTGGTCCAACAGTCCCTGCACTGCCCACAGAGAGGCTTACTAATTACAAGAGAATGAAAGATAACTGCAAAATCCTTCAAGCTCATAATTTCCACCTACCCTCCTTCTATACAAACACAGATGTCACACAGAATGATGTTCCCACTATTAATTTCCTTTGCTCTTCCTGATGGTCTGAAACGTGACAGAGGGAGAAGCAAGAGGTGTTAGTACTCTACAGACTTAAAAAAATAATAAAAAGGAAGAGTTGGTCTATTTTGACTTTATGTTGATCATTCCATGATGGATATGTGCTTACATTATTTTGTAAAACAACGCAATATTTAGTTCATCACTCACAATGTTTTTTATAAAAAATACTTAAAAATCCATATTCCACACACATAGTGACAAGGTCATGGTGACTATGTTCAACATAATTGTTAATGTAATTAGTTTTTACTTCTAAGTAGCTAACACATTCCATCTGCACAATTAATTAGCTCTTAGAGGTCCTCCCCCACAGTCCTTGGCAGATTGTTTTCCTGAGATAAAAAATATCTGGCTTTCCTTAGGCCAACTGGGGCCCCAGAGCCCTGCACCTGAGGCTGTGGGTGAGGAGTGGACCTAGAGATCCATGAAGCCATTTTCAAGCGCGTCCATAAAGACCTATCCCTCCTTGCTCTTCTGGTTCTGTGGCACATTTTCACTCTGGGGAATAGTAGCTGGCTAGCCTTATGTAGCAAGTCAGTCTTTTTCCACTGTAGCCTGATTAGATACTTAAAAAATGTTTTTGGTTTAATGGAGTTTGGCTTTTGTCATAGATATAAAAAATAAGGTAAATAAGAAAATGAGGCTAAATATTGCTGAGTTGGAAAGAAAAAAAAAGGGAAAACTGCATCCCATTGTAGAAAAAAACAGCTTTTATCTAGAGAATATTTCAGGACAGTTATATTTTGTTATCCTTCTGGGATTCTGTTCCAGAACAAGAATTGGGGTCATTTTCTTTCTCAAATGGTCTCCTTGATCATAACCTGTTATTTATTTTCATCATCAGAATGGCTTTCAAAACATAGCCAGAGTTACCTAGTCAGCATAAGCAGCAAATGACCTGAGAATTCTGGAAACTGAGCAAACTTATGTCATATATCACAAGTCAACCCAGGTCATTCAAGTCAAACATGGAGGGTCCTCATGAGTATTCAGGTAGCTTCTTCTTGTCACAAAACCTGTTATTAATATTATTACTGAACAGACATTTCTTCAAAGTCACACACCATCTGACTTTTATCATGTGACTTTATCTAATGCTTTTACCTCTGACTGTTTCCCTCATCTCCAGCTGGACAACTTTACTCAAAATGAAACTTTTCTGAGTATAAATCAAAGTGGCTTTCCATAGGGTCTCATGTACATGGAGCTTCTGAGATTAGTTCTCTCTACTCATCAATAATTTATAGTCATTTTTATGCTTTTGTCTTCTAAATTCTATACCAGAGCTAAAAGTGATTATGCACCAACTTTACAATACTATAGGATTCCATATTTGTCTGTGTATTTACCATTACCAAAGAGCTTTATATTTTCATACAGTTTCATATTGCTATCAAGCACCCTTTCATTTAAACTTGAGGGACTCCTTTTACCATTTCTTATAGGGCAGGTCTAGTGATGATGAACTCTCTCAGCTTTTGTTTATCTGAGAGTCTTGTTTTCTCTTTTATTTTTTGAAAAATAGTTTTGCTAGATACAGTATTCTTGGTTGGCAGTTTTATTTATTTACTTCTTTTGTTTCAGAACTTTGAATGTTATTCCACTTCCTTCTGGCCTGCAAAATTTTTGTGGGTAATTCTATGAGAGTTTCATTGTACATGATGAGTTGTTTTTCCCTTACGACTTGTAAGACTCTCTCTTTGCCTTTGCCTTTTGATAGTTTGAGTAAATGTGTCTTAGTGTTGGTCTCTTTGGGTTAACTATGGTTGGAGTTCTTTTAGCTTCTTGAATTTGTACGTCCTTGAATTTGGGAAGTTTTTAGCCATGATTTCTTCAAATAGGCTTTCTGCTCACTCCCACACCACCCACTGCCCCTCTCCATAATCTCTTTCTGAGACTCCCAGAATGCTTATATTGGTCTACTTGACGGTATCCCATGAGTCCCTTAGGCTCTATTCAGTTTTCTTTCTTCTTGTTCTTCCTCTTCTCCCTCTTCTTCTCCTTCTTTCTTGCTCTGACTGGATCATTTCAAATGGCTTGCCTTCAAGTTTGCTGATTCTTCTGCTCGATAGTGAGTCTGCGGTTAAGCTCCTCTAGTGAATTTTTCAATTCAGTTACTGTATTCCTCAGCTGCACAGTTTGTGTGGTTCTTTTTTATAGTTTCTCTCTCTTTGTTGATATTCTCACTTTGTTCATACATCATTTACTTGATTTCATTTAGTTGTGTTCTCTTTTAGCTCACTGAGCATCTCTATGATGGTTATTTTGAATTCTCTGTCAGATAACTCATAGATCTCTATTTCTTTAGGGTTTGTTTCCAGAGACTTATCTTGGTCCTTTGATTTGGCCATGTTTTCCTCTTTCTTTGTATGCATTGTGATCTTTTGTTGAGATTTGGATATTTGAAAAGAACAGCCACTTCTTCATCTTTATGGATTATCTTCATGCAGGGGAAAATCTTCACCAATCAGCCCAGCTAGAGATTCAGTTGGCCTCTCCAACCTTTTCTGGGTTGTGTCTTCTCTAGGCTTGTGTGTATAATTTCCCAGCTGAAAAAATGTGCCTGTTTCTACTCACCAACTTCCCTTGGTGTCTGTGTGCAGTCTGTAATCTCTTTGATGCTGTGGCAAGTCAAGAGGCTCACCTTTGTTCTCAGTGTCCCCCAGGCATCCAAGGTGTATTACCACCTTTCTTGTCAGTGCTCTGAGTCAGGTAAGATAGAAACCACTCTTTGGAAGCACCCTGAAAAGCCAGAACATTAGACACGTGTTCCATCTTTCTTTTCCCAACCAAGGGAGAGAGAGTGAGTTGGGAGTTTTCTTCTAATCATGCTGCATATGCTGGGAATGAAATGGAGTTTAGTGGGTAAATGCTATGGACTTTCCTACCCACTCCAATGCATCTCCTTTTTGGCCTTGCACTCATCTGGGGGTGCTGTAACCTCTCAACTGGCCTTTGATGTTCTTACAAAGGCAATTATATGGCTTATATATCTGGTCCATATTATTGTTAAATCAGTTTCTCCATGGGGAAGGACTGTCTGGGGCTTCCTATTCCACCCTCTTGCTAATGTCACTGTTTCTCTCTGTATTCATTAGTGATATGAGCACTTGCACTTTTGTAGGTTTTTCTTTAAGGTATCTGTTCATCTTGGCAGCTGATTATAATTTTCCTTAAAGTTAATTCAAATTTGCTTCTACCTGTGCTAATACATGTCTTCTTATGAAATCCTTGTCACTCATCACTGCTCAGTGTTTATAATTGTTCAACAAATGTGACAGGTAAATATTTCACAAATCCCTCAACTGAACATTCTTCTTAAGGGAAGGCAACATGGTGTTCCTTTCTCTGCTAAATAATATAGAGGAACAATTAAAATAATGTTGGTCAGGCATACCTTATTCTTTCCTTTCTTGAATCTTACAGTTTCTTGCTCCCTTATCTGTTTTATCATAATCCTCTCTCCCCAAGAACATTTAATAGTTTTCATCCTGTGCCTTTTTATCCATCTTCAACCCATCTGCCAAGTAAACACAAGAGTCAGGAGTCCTTTATGTCCATAGAAGGTATAAGTGGTTTTAGGGTTCATAAAAGCAGAATGCTCAAGAATCATGTTAAGTTTATGAGTGCTGAAACTAAGTAAAGGAATTCCCTCCTCTCCAAAAACCCCAAATCTTGCATGGTGGGGATACTATAGTAACAGTGGGAGAAATATTCAAGAAAATGGAAAATCCAGACATAATGGAATAACAATAACAATATTTTTACATGTAAAAATGGGGAGATAGTGACTGGGAATACTGGCTTCTGTGCAACTGTGTCACTCTTCAGAAAGAACACAGAGGGGTAATTGCATCCTTGTAGTAGGCAATAGAATGAATCCCCAAATGAGTGCCTTCATTTCCTTAGAACTTTCTTAAGTGCCTTTTGCACTCACACTCTGACTCTGACACTAAACTGGTTCACCTTTGCCTTGCAGTTAACAAGGGAGTTTGAAGAGCTCTAATGGGCTTTACTCCTGGTCGATCTGTAGATCTCCACTAAGTCAAGTATTTTTTGGTTATATGACCTTGTTGGAAGAGTCCTCAATTAGCAGTTGGGGGATCTAGATTCTTGTCCATGATCTCCCCTAAAACTTTCTATCTGATCTTTTCCCAGGAATCAATTGGCTCTCCATGACAGTCCATATTTATTTTGAAAAAGACAGGGGAGATGATCAAACAGACATATTGCTAGTAACTGAAATAGTCAAGGCCATCTCAGAATTGGGGGACTTGGGCCATGAAAATGAATATTTTTCCTCTACATCAACATTATTTATCCTTACTCCTAATGCCTGGTGGTTAGACTACTCATGGGGTGGAGCAAGAGTCCCAGAGTAATTTTATGTAAAGTTTTTAGGTTGTGGTGTATACAGAGTGCTGGAATTGAGGAATAACCATTTACAAGGAAGAACTAATTCCTTAAGTTTAATGTTTCTTATGTTTCCCTGGGAAGACCTACTCAGAACCAGATGGATAGAACAAAGAAATAATCACTTACTCTTGAAATAAGCTGCATTGTTACCCTAAAGATGGATTTTTATTCTGTTCAATTAAACACCATTTTTTTGTCTCCTACTATGAACAAAGTACAAAAATTTCTGACTTTATATGTAACTTATGTCACAGCTTTGTTATCAGGAAAAGTGACATGAATAATATTCTTGCTTTTCTTCACTTTCATCCTAGGACTTAGGCCAGGTGCTTCACTGCTCTGAGCCTCAGCTTTCTTAGCTGAAACACGAAAATAATAATCTACCCCTTACACAAGGGGTAGAGGAAAAACATGGGAGGATGAGCAAGATAATGGTAAGTCTTACTATAGAGCTTGGATATAGGTGGTATTCAATAAATGTTAATTTCCCTTTCATTCTGAATTCTGGAAGATTTTTAGTGGAGTAAGTGACTAAGTTGAAATATTTTATAAATCCAAGTAATATTAAAAAATAGTAACTACTACTAAAACAGATTCACTAACACCATACAAAGCTATGGGCAGGTGGACTAAAGTGATGGAAAATGAACAAATTATTCCCACAGATAAATGGGAAGAAAGATAGAATTCAGTAAAAATAGAGAAGGGGCAGTCCAAAAGAAATTTCACACAGATGAATAGATAAAAAATGTCTGAAGCGGGAGAGTGTTTCATTAAAACTCTTGGTGGGATGAAGCAGAAAACTAGGACTCCATGGAAAAGATAAATATTTTAAGGATTTACTACTTGCATTCACTTGTGGCCAACTGTTCCTGTAGGGTAGGGATCAATGACACAATATATGCTTGTAGTCACTTTGGGTCCCAGAAAGAATGAAATTATAGAAACTTGGGGTTTAGTGTTGTTACAGCTGTTGTTGACAGCTGTTATTAACAGTTGCAACTCCATCTCCTAGAAAAAACTTGACAGGTGGTATTGGCTGAGGATGGACATCCATGGGGATTGTCTTGGTAAATTCAGACCCAGGGAATTGCTGGTGTGGTGTTGGATTAATAACTGGCTGCTATCATAATACATCATATAATGTCAACATGCTTTTAATGTTATCTCATCAAGTAAGATAGGGCATGCAATGATACCCCACTACATGGGGAGAAATTGAGGAAAGAGACACATCCTTCTCTGAATTCTACCTGCACTTTTACTCAGACCGAATTATTGGCTCTGATTCTTCACTCTGGATCTACACTCTATTCCACATAACTTTGCAATTCTTCTTATAAAAGGTAGAATGCATTTTCTTTGGATGCTGGAATGAGAGCAGAAGTGAAGGTTCATCAGTTCTAAGCCTAGAATGAAGAGGTCTGGCATATTTTACTCACTCTATTATATTTTTACCATCACCACAAGAAGACCTTCCCTTTAGTAGCTGTTGCTGTCTCAATCTGGGACCCAGAATAAATAAATAAATATCAGAGCCAATAATTCAGTCTGAGACACTGCTAGACCACTTATCCAGATCTTGAGAAGAGAAAATGAGCTGGTTAATCAGTCATACAGCTCACACTCATTGAGTTCTAACTTTGTGGATGAGTTCTGGATAGTATCAGTTATCTATTGCTGTGTAATGAACTATAGAAAAACTTAGTGACTTAAAACAACCATTTTATATTTTTCTTTTAAACTTTTTGTATTATAGTATAGTCAATGCACACTATTACATTAGTTTCAGGTACAACATGGTGATTTGACACCTCTATGTGTTATGCTATGCTCACCACAAGTGCAGCTGCCATCCAACGGAAGTTTCTGTGATGATGGAAATGGTCTATAGTCTGCACCATCCAATATGGTAACTGTTATCGACATGTGGTTACTGAGTGCTTGAAATGTAACTGGTGTGACTGAAGAACTGAATTTCAAAATTAAATTTTAGTTAATTAAAATCACACAATTTATTTTTTTAAAGATTTATTTATTTATTTGTGAGAGCAAGAATGAGAGAGAGAGAGAGAGTACATGAGAGGGGGGACGGTCAGAGGGAGAACCAGGTTCTTCGCTGAGCAGGGAGCCCGATGTGGGGCTTGATCCCGGAACTCCGGGATCACGACCTGAGCCGAAGGCAGTCGCTTAACCGACTGAAGCCACCCAGGCGCCCTTACACAATTTAATTTAATTTAATTTTAAAAGTGGCTAGTGGTTGCTAAACTGGGCGGCACAGTTCTAGAGGGCAGTGTGCTGGCCAACCCCACTACATTATGAAACTTTAATAAATATTACTCATTAAAAAGCAAAGCCTATTGAAAGGCCAAGCCTCTCCAACAAGAACCACAGGTTTGCTGCCCCTCCTGCAGCTCCTGCTTCAGAGCTGAGCAAACCAGGTGCTGCCAGTCAGCACATAAAGTGATAGAGGTTAAATTTCCAGGGCCAAGAACCACTCATTCTGAGGAAGGTTTTTATGGCAAGAGTCGCCACCATCTAAAGAAAATGGACCCTAGTACAATGGGCCTGCAGTGTTTTCAAGCCTCCTGGGCAAGTTCTGGAGCATGCAGCAGCCGCTGATACGAACCACCTTCTCCTGCTTGATTAGAGACTCAGAACTCAAGTCACAACATTTGGTGGCTCCTATTGTTTAAAAACCCAACCCAAACCAAAGCAAAACAAAAAGCAGAAAACATTTATAACTGAACTCATCTGAACTCATCTTTATGCTCCAGGGTTGGAAAATAATCCAGGATGGTTGGAATGTGAAGTTTGTTTTCAGATATGCTATTCCCCAGTTTAGGCAAAAATGGGGTGTGTTGAAAAAGGCCTTCTCAGAAGTCTATATGGACTTCAAGAATGAGAGTGCAAATGTTCTGGACCACGTCCCCTGAAACAGATTTTTCACTTTTCAGCTCTTTCTGATCAGAAACTCTTCCTCAAAGGGTGTGAATTATGGCTGCTGGTTTGATGACCTTTAAGCACTGGTACCAGATCATTCGAGAGACTCTCTAGACATTACCCAGACATTTTGCCTCAGTTTCCCTCTTTTGTATTCTTTTAAACCTGTACTGATTTTCAGCTACCAGAAAGCTATCCTCTTAATGGCCCCATCCCATGTCTCCAATGAGTGTATGCTCACTCTGGTCACCATCTTGGCACATCTCAGCATCCAGCTCCATCGCCCCATCCTGCATTGAGCTCCAAAGGCTCTTCCCAATTTCCTGAAGGCTGTGGTGCTGGCATAGTGCAATCCTGTGCTTCAGTACTCATCTTGTTTTCTCATCTGGTACCCCTTCTGTGTCCTTGACTTTGCAAGTGCACAGCAGGAACTTTGCAGGAGCTACCTAAGAGAGCCCCTGGGAACCCATCACCTCCTTGCATCTTGCTTGATGTCGGCACAAGAAGGAACTCAGTGGATGCCTGACATTAGATAGAAGGGCTAAGAGCCACAGGTCTGCATTTGCAACCAGGTGATTTGGCATTTCTGGGCTTCGGTGCTTCATGGTAATGATCGGCCATGAGCAGACCAGCTGAGAGGAGGGTTTCTGAAGGAAAGGCAGTGGAACATGTGCTTCTGGGCAGCATGGTAAAAGCAGAAGACTGGATATGCCCTACAGCCTTGTTCTTTAGTGTGGTTTGGGGCAGGATAGCAGCAGTGTCACTCAGGATCTGGTTAAAATTGCCAAGTCTCAGGCCCTGCCCCAGACCATGTGAATCAGAATCTGCATTTTAACTAGATCCCCAGTGATCCACCTGCACATCAAAATTTGAGAAATGCTGGTCTAGAAGTAAACAGACATTTGGGATATACCTAAGGAGTGTGAGTCTTCATAAAAAGGAACACTTCACTTCACTGCATGTTTGAGAATTCAGTATTATTCCACAAGGGACCAGAACCAACACACTCCGAGAAAGAATGCCAAATCCAGTTCTTGGTGAACAATATTAAGCATCCTTAGTTAAAAAAAAAAAATAAAAGCTTTACCCATATACATGGCTGAGGAAATTAGGTCTAAGGGCTAAGGGCTACTGCTGAGGGGGCGGGTGGGGATACCTACTCAAGGAGCTAAGAGATCTAGGGGAAAATAAGCCTACTTTGACTCTATTGGTTTGGTAATGTCAATCTCTGGGAATCCACTCAAGCATCCATACAGGACCACTGCTAGAACGGAGGAAGGCACAACTGGGCAGATGCCCATCAAGAGGGATCCTTAAAAACAGGAAGTTTGGTGGAATTCTTTTTGGGGGGGGGTTGTCAGGAAATTATGTTCTTTGCCTCCTTTTATTACCTCCAGACATTGAAAGTGAAGAGTCTGGAAAATGAACTTGGAATTGGCCGCTAAAGAAAGAGAATAAAAAATCCTATAGGCACTTTTCAAATCAAACCCATACCAGAAAGAGACCAGCAGCTCTTGTACTTTTCAGCTAAGAAACCTTTTCAGAGCCAGTGATACTGTCATTCTGCAGGATGCTATGATAGGTCTCTTGAAAAATGTCTTTGGGCTTTGCCAACATTTACTCTGGCAGATGAATGAGAGCCAGGAAGCTCAACCTTCTCTTTCTCCATGTAAGGCAGACTCACAACAAGGCCAGAGTTGCAGCTTTTTCCAGCTCAACAAATGCTCTACCTTCTGATCTCTCATGCTAGGACAGAAGCTCATATCTCATTTCTTAGGTAAGGAACAAGTGAATTATCCATCTATTCACTCTGCAAACACAAGAGAGAAGACCCAATCATGTCCCAGCAGGTGGGGTCTCATCCAATTTCCTTCACTAATGTGCTGGGTATCCCAGTGACATCAGATGACAGCTGGTATGGATGCTGCAGCTGCCTGCCCCCCATATGAACCTCTGCCTTGCTGTCAAAGCTCCATCGTTAAGGTTCTGGTGATGTCAGTTCTTATTCTTCCTGTCTCTTTCTCTCAAGAATGCCTAATCTCTCACCATCTATATGGCTTCCCACGACAGAGCACTGCAGGATGTACTGGTTTTGAAGAGCTTTGAACTTGAGATGCTCAAGTGCAATCATTATCTCTTCAAGCCTCACCCCAAAGAAGATTGACAGCACATAGGCTCTTAAGACTCCCCAATTCATCATTTCGTTTATCCCAAAGGGAAAAGAATCACCATTTAATCTTATTTCTAACATGCTGGAAGCTGCCCTGATGATAAAAAGATCTGCTTAACTAGTCAAGGTGACGTGGGGAGGCTTTGCAGGATTATAGCTTGGATGCACAGCGAGACCCTCAGGCTAGGCAGATTTTGATGGGATTCCCAGTTGCTGAATTAACTGTGGGGATTATGGAGTGAGTCAACCAAGGAAAACTGGTCTAGTTCCTCTGAAAATGCAAATGAGGGCCTTTGTGGGGTGGGGATGGGCTGTGTGGGGGGGAAGTAGCAGAGGGGTTTTGTGATCTTTTTGGTGGGTGCTAAGTGTCTTTTTTTTCTCTCTGAAGGACAAAGTGCCCTAAAACCATAGTTATCCCCCACCTTCCATTTTTCCTTTTCGATCAACTTTCTTCTCAGTTAAAATATTCCCTTGCCATCATTTAATCTGCACCCACAATATCACTTGCATGACAAGCCATAACCAGAACTGCTCTTCTTTTAAGCCTATCAGCTGTCATTGCCAATTTAAAAAAGTTCCTTCTGTCAGTTTTCAATAACCTAAACCCAAACCCAAACGGGGCCTAGAGCTCCTTATCATATATCTGTAACCTAATGCATCAAAGGGAGGGACTGCAGCCCAGAGAAGCACCCCACAAAAGGCTGCCCAAAGTGGTTGTATGTTAGCTAAGTTGGTGCTCCAAATAGGTCAGTTGCATAACAAGTTATTCCAAAATGTGATTGCATAAATCAACCATTCCCGTGCTCACAGATCCTGTAGATCCATGGAGAGAGCTCATCTGCTCTAGCTGCCAGTGGTTGGTGTGGCTTGGGGATTGGGGACTGCAGTCATATGAAGATTGATTATTCTCATGTTTGGGTCTTCTGGGCTGGAAACATTCAAATAGCTGGGGCAAGAAATCTGGGGCTCCTTGGGCTTCTCTTTCTATCCTTGTACTGTCTCTCCAGCATGGCAGCTCAGGTTAGCTGGGCTTCTTTCCTGATGTCTCAGGGCTCCAAAAGTCCATGTCCTGGGAACCTTGAGAGAGAGCAGGGGAAGCTCTATTGCCTTTTCTGATCCAGTCTGGAAAGCCAGGCAATGTCACTTCCATCTCATTCTATTTTATGGAAGTGAAGCACTAGGCAGCCCACAGTCAAGGAGAAGGTAGCTAGACTTTTATTTTTGGATAGGAGAAAGGTAATGGAATTTGCTGCCATGTCTCAAGCTACCACAGTTGGGCAGGAGTGGCATGGGGAGAGGTATGGGTGCCAGGAAGTAATGGTGGGGAGGTGGCTGGGAGCTCTGGTCTGCTCTGATGGTCCACCCTGCCACAGTTTTACATTTTGGTTTGTGGGAATCTGAACCATTCAGCTCTCTCAAAGAGTAAAAACAGCTGACCACAGACCCTTTCGATTCTGAGGACAGAGTCAGATATGCCTTGTCCTGACAAATCACTAGAATGAAAAGGTTATGTTTGAGAATCTCTTCTGCTTCCCTCTGAAATAACAATTCCTGACACTGTTCTAACTACTACTTAATCCAAGAAGTACCTACCCAGTTAATCCTCACAATGGCTCCGTGGGGTAGGCATTATCACTGTGCCCTTTTTTCAAATGAAGAAACAGAGGCACGTGAGGCATAAAAAATACTTAAGGTCACCTAGTTGGTACCTGGTTGTTATGGGCTGAATTGTGTCTCCCAAATACATATATTTTAGTTCTAATCCCCAGTATCTCAGAATGTGACTTAATTTGGAGATAGGGCCTTTAAAGAGATGATTAAGGAAAAAGAGGTCCTATGGATGGGCCCTAATCCAATATGACTGGTGTCTGTATAAAGAGAGATTCGGACACATTCATCCAGGGAAGACCACATGAACACACAGTGAGAAGATCAATATCCATCTACAAGCCAAGGAGAGAGACCTCAGAAGAAACCAACCCAGCTGGCACCTTGACCTCAGAATCCCAGCTCCACAAGTGTGAGCAAAGAGATTTCTGTTGTTTAAGCCCCCCAGTGTGTGGAACTTTGTTAGGCAGCCCTAGCAGACTAATACATGGTGACACGGGAATCTGAACCTAGCTACCCTGACTCTGGTCCACATTCCCACCCATTCTACTCCTGGGTCTGGAAAGTGGGGGTCTCCATCAGTGATTCTCTTCCCCAACTTTCCCCACCATTAGTAATCAATATGTTTTAAGATAGGCTGGAACTACTCACCTGCAAATTTCAAGGTGGATGCTCAGGGGAAATGGGAGGAGAAAGCAATTCAAAGTGAGGGGAAAAAAACCCACTTGAAATGAAATATTTAAAATAGGATGAGGAGAGTTTTAAAGCTCCCTGGGATTTGGCTTGGAAGTTGGAGATCAAAAAGAGAAGTCACAGAGCCCCCCAAAGCCTCCCTGACTTCATTACTCCACAGTTACATAATATGCAGCCTTGGCTGAACCAGGCATCAGAAGTTCCTGCTGGGACACCCCTGCTTTTTTTTTTTTTTTTATTAAATCTTTCTTTTTACAGTTGCTGCTGTGAGAGGCAGAAAGTGCTTGGGGCTGGCGATGGACACTGAGAGTATGTGGGCAGGTGGGTGGTTCAGGATACAGACCTTGGATGGCAGACTTCTCCCAGGAGACTTCCCCTGCTCTAACCCTCAGAAAGGGGACCCTAGAACTGCCATCCCACACTCAAGTCTTGGTTTCACTACCATTTACCCTCCCAGATCTGTCCTGAAACAAACGTCTTGGTTGATGTCCTTTGTGCCCATGTGAGAAGAAAAGGCCTCAATGCCAAGGTCACCTCCACTAGACGTCTCAATACCCTGCTGCTTCAAGACTGGGAGGCTGCTTCTGTTCCTCGCTGGCCAGTGATGGCGGGCAGTGGGAAGAAGGGCATGGACATATGTTCATGTTGCCATAGTCCTGCGGGCTTCTTGCCCAACATCTCCGGGTAACACTTCCAAGTGCTCTAGGGGTGTGTTTTCTTCTTAACTACCGGGGTGGGGGGAGGCACAAATGCACTGGCATGAAACTCACCAGGCATTCTCCATGATCCATTCTCATACCTCATCAGAGTCTGGAGTCCAGATGAAGGACTGGGTTTGCTCCAGAGGAGCCTGATGAAATCAGTTTCATTTGGAACCTTGTCCCATAGGACATCTGACCTGCCATGCAATGCTCAGCATGGTGTCTGACAGGCTGTATGTTCCACCCAAATGTAAGGCCCACATGGACACAGGCTTCACTGGCCTGGTTCACCATAAGTAGGTACCCAATAAATACTGAATGGAAGAGTGGGTGAGTGACCCATAGGTCTCCTGTCCAGTGGGGGGCTGGAGGCGTCTGCAGAGGTGGTTTGCTCTTTTCCTTCTTCCCACTCCTCAAAGAGATCCTGGAGGAGTTCTCAGCTGCATAAGCAGCACCTTGGGCCGAGCCATGCTTGGGCTCTTGGCTGAAGAGGACATCAGGAGGAGTGCAATGCTGGAAAGGAGCTGATGTCCTTATGGATGTGGCTCAGCATCAATTGATCAACATTCCTAAATGGCTTCTAGGCCTTCCAATGCCCTCTGGGTAACCAGACCCTCCCTGGGACCCATTTCCCTCAGGGCCATTTGAACACAGAAGTTTCCTTTCTTCAGGTGCCCACTGTTTGTGTGGCCTTGGCATTGGTGGGCGGGTCTAGGCCAGCTGTCTCAAGACAGACAGAGTGCCTGGGAACTGGGACGTCAGAGCACTTGCTAAAATGTGGTTGAGAACCCACCGTACTTCCCCAACATACTTTCCTGACTGGGTGCACGTGAATGCTCAGAGGTCTTGGACAGCTCTGCTGGAGTACAGGTGTGAGGCACAGAGAGATGATGCTCAAACTCCTTTCAGGGAAGGACTTGCTGCCCAGCTGCAGGAGTGTGGTCAAGTGGCTTCCAGCTGTCATCTCCCCTGGGCTGGCTTTGCAGACAGCAGCCTTGCATGAGGTCACATCCATCCTGGGTGGCACTCATCCACTGACTGAGAGAGACAGTGGCACATAGGCTGGGAAGTTTGGGCCCAACATGGGCCATATTTGTTCCAGAACTCTTCCTGCTTAGCTTTGGAGAGCTTGCATCACAGCCTGACTTCATCTTCCTCTCTCTTCCCTTCACAGGTATTAATCCCTAAAAACAGCTTGCACCCAAAACTCTGTCTCAGTGTCTGCCTGCGGAAAATCCAATGGGTAGCAGCAGCTAATTAATTCATTTTAAAATGTCTAGGCTCTGATTGGTCTTGCCCTGATTTTAAAATAGGACAAAAAAGAAACCTAAGCCAAACTGAACCCAACAACAAGAAAACCAACTGGAAAAGGGATTAAACCATTTGGTGAGAATGATCTATCCCATAAAGGTCTGTGAGGATGAAGCTAAAGACCTCAAAGTCAGTGAAATTAAAGCTTAAAAGATTACAGCTTAAAAAAAGGGATTATGGCTTGGATGATGAGCAAACAGCGAAAGGTTCACTACTCAAAACACACATACACACACACACATACCACCAGCAAATTTCAATTTGGGTTGTGAGATGCTACCCTAGTGGCTCATCTGATCTTCCTTGAACAGTCCTACTAACTCAGGCTCGCTATTCACGACCAGTCTTTATGTTCTTAGCAGAGTGATCCAAGTTAGGGATCTATGTGGGTCAACAGAAGCAAGGTCACAGGCAGCTGCAGAGATGGTGGCATTTTAATCAGAATCCACATGGTATCCAGAGGGGCCTTGGAGCATGACTGCACTTCTCTGAGTCCACAATTTGCACTAGGTCTTTGGTTAATAAGAGCCTGATGTGTACTGTGCACTGGATGGGAAATGGAAGTATGAGTGATAGTGCTTGCTCTCCCAGTGCCCACAGGGCAGCGTGGTGACCCTGAATGACACGTGCACAGAGGGTAAGAAAAGCAGAATGGGATCAAGAGCAAGGTTTTGTGGTAAACACTGATGTCTGCATGAAGGAGCGTCGATGGGTCTGCGGCACTGAGAGCTGCCCCAGAGAGAAAGGGCTTGGGCCAGGCCCTGCAGGAAGGGCCTTCTAGTAGAAAGATACTGCATGGGCATGAGTATACTAGCAGGATCATTTTTACCGAATATTTACTATATAATATACTTGGTGCCATTCTAGGTACTTTACATGTATTATTTCATGCAACTATTACAATGACCCCACAAGGTACTACTATTATTATTAACCCACTTTACAGGTAAGGAAACTAAGGCACAGAAGATTTAAATAATTTGCTCAATGTCACGGGTAGCAGGTGGCAGAAATGGACTCAGTCCCCACAGTGCGACTCCAAATTCCAAGCCCTTAATCATACTCTCAATCTTTTCAAGACGCCACTCCAGCCAACCCCTACAGGTCTACAGAAACGGCAAAGAATATAAAACCCCAGTGGGTTACTGGACTCAAGGGAGGATGCAGACAGTTCGGGTTGTACAAGAGTCTTAGAGGGCATTTAAGAGAGTTTGGCTCATGGGTCGGAGGAGTCCTGGGTCTCCCAAAACTACTTAATATCCCTGGGAGCAGGCCGTGGGAGCACTGCCCTGGCCTAAATGCAGTGATGGATTTCAGAACACAGCAGCCAGGGAGATCAGTCAATTACTCTCCTGCAGTCGGGAATCGGAGAGGCCCATTCTCAAGGCTGTCACCTACCCAAAGATGATCAACATTCATGGTGGGCAGTGCTGGGCCACCTGCTCCAGCTCTGTTCTCATCAGCACTCATATCTGTGAGCTGGAGGAAGACCAATCTTCCCTGGAAACTCACCAGAGGCGAACTGCCTCCACCCTCATCACACTATTGAAATTTTTTATCAGATCTGTGGACATGCACACCCAGGAGACGGGAATGCACTACAGTGGAGAATCATGATTTAAAAAGATGTTAGCAGCCTGTGCCAAGACAAACAAGGGTGGTGTGGGAGGAATGAATGCAAAGAATCTCATACCTAAATATAGGACAGGGTGGTGCATGGGAAAAATACCTGGAGACTGAGCAGCTCAAAAGTTCCCATGAACCAAGAGTGGGATCCAGGACGCCTGGGTGGCTCAGTCAGTTGAGCATCTAACTCTTGGTTTTGGCTAGGGTCATGATCTCAGGATCATGAGATCGAGACCTGTGTTGGACTCTACGCTCGGCGCAGAGTCTGCTTGGGATTTTCTCTCCCTTTGCTCCTCCTCCCCCACCTCCAGGCTCTCTCTTTCTCAAATAAATAAATAAATAAATCTTTAAAAGAAAAAAAGAGTGAGAGCCTACTGCCACACAGACCAACACAGGCTCCAGCTGCCTGAAGGGACATTTTGTATGCTGAGCAGGAGGTGGTATCTTCCTGTGCTCAGCACTGGTCATTACACGCTTAGTGAACAGTATACCCCAGGTCTGGATCCCACTCTGGGGTGGAGACATTGACTATGGTTAATATCCAGAAGTGGGACAGGTGTCTTGAGACCAAGTTCCAGAAGAGCAATTAGGTGAATTGAGAAAGCCAGGGAGGAGTTCCCATTCTGAACTGAAGCCTGAGGGTCCATCTGAAGGGTTCATCTGAGATCTGGCTTTCATTATTGATTAAAGAGGGAAAAGATCTCTTTTGCTTTGGCAGATAAGGCAGAGAAATGGGACCAGCTGTCACATGTTCTGGGAGGGACATTTGAACTTAATACTATAAGGAAGAAATCTTCCAAAAATTCATAGTGGAGCACTTTGCAAAATTATAAGCTCTGTATCACTAAATGACAATCCATTGGGAATGGATGGACACTTGACTGTGATGTCTTTTCTTTCATCAGTCAGTTGCCAGACATATCCAGCACTGTTTAGGCAACGGGGATAGAGAAGGAAGCAACATCAATGAACCTGCCTGACCCTGGTGATACTTGCATCCCATGCGAGGAAGGTGTACGATAAATAAATATATAGTAAATTATATAGCATGTTGAAGATATGGAGAAAAATGAGGCAGAGAAAGGGGATTGAGAGTTCTGGGTGGGGACATGTGAAGTTTTCAGCATGATGACCAAGGAAGATCTAACAAGAGGAGACATTTGAATAATGTGTGAGGGACATGGGAGAGTGAGTGTGCAGATGTCTGGGGCAGGAGTGTTCCTGAAGGGAGGAAGAGCAGGTGCAAGGGCAAGGGCATTGGGTGAGTTTGTGAAACAGTGGGGAGGCCAGAGAGAAAAAGGGAGGGGCAAGTTCTAGGAGAGGAGGTCAGAGGGCCCTGGAGGATATTACTTGGCTTTCATTCTGAGTGTGACAGGAGTCTAATGGAGAGTTTAAGCTGAGTGGTGATATGCTCCCCCTTAGAACTTCAAATGTCATTCTGGCTACTCTGTAGGGCACAGAGCTGGAAAGGATGAGGGAAAAAACAAGGAGACCACCCAAGGGCCTATGCAGCAATCCTGAGGAGGGACGACGGTTGCGCGCCCAGAACCGCAGCTGTGGAGGTGGTGAGAGGCGGTCGGATTCTGGATGTATTCTGAAGGCACAGCCAAGAGGATTTCCTGATAGTCTGGACATGGATTATGGGGTCTGGAGTCACCAAGGATGACTCCAAGATTTCTTTCCGCCTCTGCAAAGATGGAGACACCATTTACTTATAAGAAAGACCACGAGAGGGGGGGGGCGGAGCAAGATGGCGGAGGAGTGGGAGACCTGGATTTCGTCTGGTCTCAGGAATTCAGCTGAATAGGGATCAAACCATTCTGAACACCTACGAACTCAACAGGAGATCGAACAGGAGAGTAGCAACAACTCTCTGAACAGAGAAGCGACCACTTACTGGAAGGTAGGGCTTGCGGAGAAGTGAATCCGAGGCGATATTCGGGAGGATAGACGGCGGGGGAGGGGCCTCCGCCGGCCGCTTCTGGCAAGTGCTAGAGCCGCGGAGCACAAAATCGGACCTTTTAGAAGTTGGCTCGGCGGAGGGAAGTCGCTGCAGTGGCTAAGCGGGGGGTGGAATCCTCCCGGGACAGTGTGGTCTCAGGACCCTTGGGGTCACAGAGAGACCGGGGTGCCTGAGTGCAGCAGAGCTCCCAGGTATCAGAGCAGGGAAGCCGGCTGCAGATACGGAGCAGAGTCGCGGGCTCTCAGCTCGGGGTTGCCATAAACTGTGATCTGCGGCCCAGTCGGGGCACGGCTCCCCCAGCAGGGACCCAACAAGCAGCAGATCCGGGGAGACTCCCCTTCCTTCCCGGGGAGGAGCGGTGCGGGAACGCACTGCAGGGATCTGCTGGGTTTGGAGACTCCGCGCGGGGTCGGGTGCCAGAGATAGCAACGCTCGATCACAGGCCGGGTGAGCACGGAGTGCGGCCGGAGACCGGGGACACGGAAGTGACTGCTTTTCTCTGGGGGCACACTGAGGAGCGGGGCCCCGAGTTCTCAGCTCCTCCAAGTGGAGATTGGGAGGCCACCATTTCTGCCCTGGGCCTCCAAAGCTGTACCGAGAGCTTGCAGGGAACAAAAGCTCCTGAGAGCAAACCGGAGCAGCTTCCTTAGCCCGGACCGACAAGGGCGGGGCAATTCCGCCTCCGGCAAAGACATTTGGGAACCACAGCAACAGGCCCCTCCCCCAGAAGATCAGCACAAACAGCCAGCAAGCCAAGACCAAGTTGATCGATCAAGGAGAATAGGAGAACTCCAGCGCTAGGGGAATACTGCACATAGATTCATGGCTTTTTTTTTTTTTTTTTTTTAACCATGATTCATTATTTCATCGAAGTTAATTTTTGTTGACTTTTTTTTTTATTTTTCTTTTTCCCTTTTTCAACGAACATCTTATAAATCCCTTTTTAAAAAAAAAAAAAAACATTTTTTATTTTTCATTTTTAGAGTCATATTTTATCCCTTCATAGTAGTTACCCTTATTTTTGGCATATATATATAAGTTGTTCTCTCTTTAAAATTTTGAGGTACAGTTTCTTCTAACAGATCAAAATATACCCTAAATCACTAGTGTATGGCTTTGTTCTAGTCTCCTGCCTGATCACATTCTCTCCCTTTTTCCTTTTTTTTTTTTTTAAATCTTCTTTCTTTTTTCAAACAACTTATCTTACCAAGTCCTTTTATAAAATCTTTTATAATTTTCATCTTTACAGTCATCTTCCATCCCTTCATTGTATCAACCCTTATTTTGTACATATATGTCTTTCTTCCTTTAAAATTTTAGGAGGCACTTTTTTCTAACAGACCAAAATACGCCCAAAACCTAGTGCGTGGCATTGATCTATGCACTAGCCTGATCATATTTGATCATATTCTGCCTTTATTGTATTGTTTTGTTTTTGTTTTTATCTTTTTTTTCTTTTTTTTTTTCTTTTTCTCTTTCTTTTTTCTTTCTTTCCCTTTCTTTTCCCCTGGTGTCAGGTCTTTTCTGATTTGTATACAGTATATTTGCTGGGGACGTTGTAAACCTGTTAGCATTTTGTTCTCTCATTCATCTATTCTCCTCTGGACAAAATGACAAGACGAAAGAAATCACCTCAGCAAAAAGAACAAGAGGTAGTACCGTCAGCCAGGGATCTACTCAATACGGACATTAGTACGATGTCGGACCTAGAGTTCAGAATCATGATTTTAAAAATACTAGCTGGGCTTGAAAAAAGCGTGGAAGTTATTAGAGAAACCCTTTCTGGAGAAATAAAAGAACTAAAATCTAACCAAATCGAAATCAAAAAGGCTATTGATGAAGTGCAATCAAAAATGGGGGCACTAAATGCTAGGATAAATGAGGCAGAAGAGAGAATCAGCGATATAGAAGACCAAATGATGGAAAATAAAGAGGCTGAGAAAAAGAGAGAGAAACAACTACAGGATCACGAGGGCAGAATTCGAGAGATAAGTGATATGATAAGACGAAACAACATTAGAATAATTGGGATCCCAGAAGAAGAAGAGAGAGAGAGAGGGGCAGAAGGTATATTGGAGCAAATTATAGCAGAGAACTTCCCTAATGTGAGGAAGGAAACAGGCATTAAAATCCAGGAGGCACAGAGAACCCCTCTCAAAATCAATAAAAATAGGTCAACACCCCGACATCTAATAGTAAAACTTACGAGTCTCAGAGACAAAGAGAAAATCCTGAAAGCAGCTCGGGAGAAGAGATATGTAACCTACAATGGTAGAAACATTAGATTGGCAACAGACCTATCCACAGAGACCTGGCAGGCCAGAAAGGACTGGCAAGATATCTTCAGAGCACTAAACGAGAAAAATATGCAGCCAAGAATACTATATCCAGCTAGGCTATCATTGAAAATAGAAGGAGAGATAAAAAGCTTCCAAAACAAACAAAAACTAAAGGAATTTGCAAACACGAAACCAGCCCTCCAAGAAATATTGAGAGGGGTCCTCTAAGCAAAGAAAGAACCTAAAAGCAGCAAAGAGCAGAAACGAACACAGACAACAGACAGTTAACAGTCACCTTACAGGTAATACAATGACACTAAATTCATACCTTTCAATAGTTACCCTGAATGTAAATGGGCTAAATGCCCCAATTAAAAGACACAGGCTATCAGATTGGATTAAAAAACAAGACCCATCCATATGCTGTCTGCAAGAGACTCATTTTAGACCCAAAGACACCCCCAGATTGAAAGTGAGGGGGTGGAAAACCATTTACCATGCTAATGGACACCAAAAGAAAGCTGGGGTGGCAATCCTTATATCAGACAAACTAGATTTTAAAACAAAGACTGTAATAAGAGATGAGGAAGGACACTATATCCTACTTAAAGGGTCTATCCAACAAGAAGATCTAACAATTGTAAATATCTATGCCCCGAACATGGGAGCAGCCAATTATATAAGGCAATTAATAACAAAAGCAAAGAAACACATTGATAACAATACAATAATAGTGGGGGACTTTAACACCCCCCTGACTGAAATGGACAGATCATCTAAACAAAAGATCAACAAGGAAATAAAGACTTTAAATGACACATTGGACCAAATGGACTTCACAGACATATTCAGAACATTCCATCCCAAAACAAAGGAATACACATTCTTCTCTAGTGCCCATGGAACATTCTCCAGAATTGATCACATCCTAGGTCACAAATCAGGTCTCAATCGGTACCAAAAGATTGGGATCATTCCCTGCATATTTTCAGACCACAATGCTTTGAAACTAGAACTCAACCACAAGAGGAAAGTCGGAAAGAACTCAAATACATGGAGGCTAAAGAGCATCCTACTAAAGAATGAATGGGTCAACCAAGAAATCAAAGAAGAATTAAAAAAATTCCTGGAAACCAATGAAAATGAAAACACAACTGTTCAAAATCTTTGGGATGCAGCAAAGGCAGTCCTGAGAGGAAAGTATATAGCAATACAAGCCTTTCTCAAGAAACAAGAGAGGTCTCAAATACACAACCTAACCCTACACCTAAAGGAGCTGGAGAAAGAACAGCAAATAAAGCCTAAACCCAGCAGGAGAAGAGAAATCATAAAGATCAGAGCAGAAATCAATGAACTAGAAACCAAAAGAACAGTAGAACAGATCAACGAAACTAGGAGCTGGTTCTTTGAAAGAATTAACAAGATTGATAAACCCCTGGCCAGACTGATCAAAAAGAAAAGAGAAATGACCCAAATCAACAAAACCATGAATGAAAGAGGAGAGATCACAACCAACACCAAAGAAATTCAAACAATTATAAGAACATATTATGAGGAACTATATGCCAACAAATTAGATAACCTGGAAGAAATGGGTGCATTCCTAGAGATGTATCAACTACCAAAATTGAACCAGGAAGAAATAGAAAACCTGAACAGACCTATAACCACTAAG
Source organism: Zalophus californianus (assembly GCF_009762305.2). Lineage (NCBI taxonomy): Eukaryota > Metazoa > Chordata > Mammalia > Carnivora > Otariidae > Zalophus > Zalophus californianus. Next base: position 95,353,596 of record NC_045602.1, read on the forward strand.
GAAATTGAAACAGTCATCAAAAATCTCCCAAGAAACAAAAGCCCAGGGCCAGATGGCTTCCCAGGGGAATTCTATCAGACATTTCAAGAAGAATTAATACCTATTCTCCTGAAACTGTTCCAAAAAATAGAAATGGAAGGGAAACTTCCAAACTCATTTTATGAGGCCAGCATTACCTTGATCCCAAAACCAGACAAAGACCCCATCAAAAAAAGAGAATTACAGACCAATATCCTTGATGAACATGGATGCAAAAATTCTCACCAAAATACTAGCCAATAGGATCCAACAGTACATTAAAAGGATTATTCACCAGGACCAAGTGGGATTTATTCCTGGGCTGCAAGGCTGGTTCAACATCCGCAAATCAATCAATGTGATACAATACATTAACAAAAGAAAGAGCAAGAAGCATATGATCCTCTCAATAGATGCAGAAAAAGCATTTGACAAAGTACAACATCCTTTCTTTTTTTTTTTTTTTTTTTTTTTTAATTTTTTTATTGTTATGTTAATCACCATATATTACATCATTAGTTTTTGGTGCAGTGTTCCATGATTCATTGTTTGTTCATAACACCCAGTGCTCCATGCAGAACGTGCCCTCCTCAATACCCATCACCAGGCTAACCCATCCCCCTACCCCCCTCCCCTCTAGAACGCTCAGTTTGTTTTTCAGAGTCCATCATCTCTCATGGTTCGTCTCCCCCTCTGACATACTCCCCTTTTCTTCCTCTCCTGTTATCTTCTTCTTTTTCTTTTTTCTTAAAATATGTTGCGTTATTTGTTTCAGAAGTACAGAACTGTGATTCAACAGTCTTGCACAATTCACAGCGCTCACCGTAGCACATACCCTCCCCAATATCTATCACCCAGCCACCCCATCCCTCCCACCCCCCACCACTCCAGTAACACTCAGTTTCTTTCCTGAGATTAAGAATTCCTCATATCAGTGAGGTCATGTGATACATGTCTTTCTCTGATTGACTTATTTCACTCAGCATAACACCCTCCAGTTCCATCCATGTCGTTGCAAATGGCAAGATCTCATTCCTTTTGATGGCTGCATAATATTCCATTGTGTATATATACCACCTCTTCTTTATCCATTCATCTGTCGATGGGCATCTTGGCTCTTTCCACAGTTTGGCTATGGTGGACATTGCCGCTATAAACATTGGGGTACACGTACCCCTTCGGGTCCCTACATTTGTGTCTTTGTGGTAAATACCCAGTAGTGCAATTGCTGGATCGAACGGTAGCTCTAATTTCAACTGTTTGAGGAACCTCCATACTGTTTTCCAGAGGGGTTGCACCAGCTTGCATTCCCACCAACAGTGTAGGAGGGTTCCCCTTTCTCCACATCCCCGCCAACATCTGTCGTTCCCTGACTTGTTAATTTTAGCCATTCTAACGGGTGTGAGGTGGTATCTCATTGAGGTTTTGATTTGGATTTCCCTGATGCCGAGCGATGTTGAGCACTTTTTCATGTGCCTGTTGGCCATTTGGATGTCTTCTTTGGAGAAATGTCTGTTCATGTCTTCTGCCCATTTCTTGATTGGATTATTTGTTCTTTGGGTGTTGAGTTTGATAAGTTCTTTATAGATTTTGGATACTAGCCCTTTATCTGATATGTCATTTGCAAATATTTTCTCCCATTCTGTTGGTTGTCTTTTGGTTTTGTGGACTGTTTCTTTTGCTGTGCAAAAGCTTTTTATCTTGATGAAATCCCAATAGTTCATTTTTGCCCTGGCTTCCCGTGCCTTTGGCGATGTTTCTAGGAAGAAGTTGCTGCGGCTAAGGTCGAAAAGGTTGCTACCTGTGTTCTCTTTTAGGATTTTGATGGACTCCTGTCTCACGTTTAGGTCTTTCAACCATTTGGAGTCTATTTTTGTGTGTGGTGTAAGGAAATGGTCCAGTTTCATTCTTCTGCATGTGGCTGTCCAATTTTCCCAACACCATTTGTTGAAGAGACTGTTTTTTTGCCATTGGACATTCTTTCCTGCTTTGTCAAAGATAAGTTGACCATAGAGTTGAGGGTCCATTTCTGGGCTCTCGATTCTGTTCCATTGATCTATGTGTCTGTTTTTGTGCCAGTACCATACTGTCTTGATGATGACAGCTTTGTAATAGAGCTGGAAGTCCGGAATTGTGATGCCGCCAGCTTTGCTTTTCTTTTTCAGTATTCCTCTGGCTATTCTGGGTCTCTTCTGGTTCCATACAAATTTTAGGATTATTTGTTCCATTTCTTTGAAAAAAGTGGATGGTATTTTGATGGGGATTGCATTGAATGTGTAGATTGCTCTAGGTAGCATTGACATCTTCACAATGTTGATTCTCCCAATCCATGAGCATGGAACGTTTTTCCATTTCTTTGTGTCTTCTTCGATTTCTTTCATGAGTATTTTATAGTTTTCTGAGTACAGATCCTTTGCCTCTTTGGTTAGATTTATTCCTAGGTATCTAATGGTTTTGGGTGCAATTGTAAATGGGATCGACTCCTTGATTTGTCTCTCTTCTGTCTTGTTGTTGGTGTATAGGAATGCCACTGATTTCTGTGCATTGATTTTATATCCTGCTACTTTACTGAATTCCTGTATGAGTTCTAGCAGTTTTGGGGTGGAGTCTTTTGGGTTTTCCACATACAGTATCATATCATCTGCAAAGAGTGAGAGTTTGACTTCCTCTTTGCCGATTTGGATGCCTTTGATTTCTTTTTGTTGTCTGATTGCTGTGGCTAGGACTTCTAATACTATGTTGAATAGCAGTGGTGATAGTGGACATCCCTGCCGCGTTCCTGACCTTAGGGGAAAAGCTCTCAGCCTTTCCCCATTGAGAATGATATTCGCTGTAGGTTTTTCATAGATGGCTTTTATGATATTGAGGTATGTACCCTCTATCCCTATACTCTGAAGAGTTTTGATCAAGAAAGGATGTTGTACTTTGTCAAATGCTTTTTCTGCATCTATTGAGAGGATCATATGATTCTTGCTCTTTCTTTTGTTAATGTATTGTATCACATTGATTGATTTGCGGATGTTGAACCAGCCTTGCAGCCCAGGAATAAATCCCACTTGGTCCTGGTGAATAATCCTTTTAATGTACTGTTGGATCCTATTGGCTAGTATTTTGGTGAGAATTTTTGCATCCATGTTCATCAAGGATATTGGTCTGTAATTCTCTTTTTTGATGGGGTCTTTGTCTGGTTTTGGGATCAAGGTAATGCTGGCCTCATAAAATGAGTTTGGAAGTTTCCCTTCCATTTCTATTTTTTGGAACAGTTTCAGGAGAATAGGTATTAATTCTTCTTGAAATGTCTGATAGAATTCCCCTGGGAAGCCATCTGGCCCTGGGCTTTTGTTTCTTGGGAGATTTTTGATGACTGTTTCAATTTCCTTAGTGGTTATAGGTCTGTTCAGGTTTTCTATTTCTTCCTGGTTCAATTTTGGTAGTTGATACGTCTCTAGGAATGCACCCATTTCTTCCAGGTTATCTAATTTGTTGGCATAGAGTTGCTCATAATATGTTCTTATAATTGTTTGTATTTCTTTGGTGTTGGTTGTGATCTCTCCTCTTTCATTCATGATTTTGTTGATTTGGGTCATTTCTCTTTTCTTTTTGATCAGTCTGGCTAGGGGTTTATCAATCTTGTTAATTCTTTCAAAGAACCAGCTCCTAGTTTCGTTGATCTGTTCTACTGTTCTTTTGGTTTCTAGTTCATTGATTTCTGCTCTGATCTTTATGATTTCTCTTCTCCTGCTGGGTTTAGGTTTTATTTGCTGTTCTTTCTCCAGCTCCTTTAGGTGTAGGGTTAGGTTGTGTATTTGAGACCTCTCTTGTTTCTTGAGAAAGGCTTGTATTGCTATATACTTTCCTCTCAGGACTGCCTTTGCTGTATCCCAAAGATTTTGAACAGTTGTGTTTTCATTTTCATTGGTTTCCAGGAATTTTTTTAATTCTTCTTTGATTTCTTGGTTGACCCATTCATTCTTTAGTAGGATGCTCTTTAGCCTCCATGTATTTGAGTTCTTTCCGACTTTCCTCTTGTGGTTGAGTTCTAGTTTCAAAGCATTGTGGTCTGAAAATATGCAGGGAATGATCCCAATCTTTTGGTACCGATTGAGACCTGATTTGTGACCTAGGATGTGATCAATTCTGGAGAATGTTCCATGGGCACTAGAGAAGAATGTGTATTCCTTTGCTTTGGGATGGAATGTTCTGAATATGTCTGTGAAGTCCATTTGGTCCAGTGTGTCATTTAAAGTCTTTATTTCCTTGTTGATCTTTTGCTTAGATGATCTGTCCATTTCAGTCAGGGGGGTGTTAAAGTCCCCCACTATTATTGTATTGTTGTCAATGTGTTTCTTTGCTTTTGTTATTAATTGCCTTATATAATTGGCTGCTCCCATGTTCGGGGCATAGATATTTACAATTGTTAGATCTTCTTGTTGGATAGACCCTTTAAGTAGGATATAGTGTCCTTCCTCATCTCTTATTACAGTCTTTGTTTTAAAATCTAGTTTGTCTGATATAAGGATTGCCACCCCAGCTTTCTTTTGGTGTCCATTAGCATGGTAAATGGTTTTCCACCCCCTCACTTTCAATCTGGGGGTGTCTTTGGGTCTAAAATGAGTCTCTTGCAGACAGCATATTGATGGGTCTTGTTTTTTAATCCAATCTGATAGCCTGTGTCTTTTGATTGGGGCATTTAGCCCATTTACATTCAGGGTAACTATTGAAAGGTATGAATTTAGTGTCATTGTATTACCTGTAAGGTGACTGTTAACTGTCTGTTGTCTGTGTTCGTTTCTGCTCTTTGCTGCTTTTAGGTTCTTTCTTTGCTTAGAGGACCCCTCTCAATATTTCTTGGAGGGCTGGTTTCGTGTTTGCAAATTCCTTTAGTTTTTGTTTGTTCTGGAAGCTTTTTATCTCTCCTTCTATTTTCAATGATAGCCTAGCTGGATATAGTATTCTTGGCTGCATATTTTTCTCGTTTAGTGCTCTGAAGATATCTTGCCAGTCCTTTCTGGCCTGCCAGGTCTCTGTGGATAGGTCTGTTGCCAATCTAATGTTTCTACCATTGTAGGTTACATATCTCTTCTCCCGAGCTGCTTTCAGGATCTTCTCTTTGTCTCTGAGACTCGTAAGTTTTACTATTAGATGTCGGGGTGTTGACCTATTATTATTGATTTTGAGAGGGGTTCTTTGTGCCTCCTGGATTTTAATGCCTGTTTCCTTCCTCACATTAGGGAAGTTCTCTGCTATAATTTGCTCCAATATACCTTCTGCCCCTCTCTCTCTCTCTTCTTCTTCTGGGATCCCAATTATTCTAATGTTGTTTCGTCTTATCATATCACTTATCTCTCGAATTCTGCCCTCGTGATCCTGTAGTTGTTTCTCTCTCTTTTTCTCAGCCTCTTTATTTTCCATCATTTGGTCTTCTATATCGCTGATTCTCTCTTCTGCCTCATTTATCCTAGCATTTAGTGCCCCCATTTTTGATTGCACCTCATCAATAGCCTTTTTGATTTCGATTTGGTTAGATTTTAGTTCTTTTATTTCTCCAGAAAGGGTTTCTCTAATAACTTCCACGCTTTTTTCAAGCCCAGCTAGTATCTTTAAAATCATGATTCTGAACTCTAGGTCCGACATCGTACTAATATCGGTGTTGAGTAGGTCCCTGGCTGACGGTACTACCTCTTGTTCTTTTTGCTGAGGTGATTTCTTTCGTCTTGTCATTTTGTCCAGAGGAGAATAGATGAATGTGAGAACAAAATGCTAACAGGTTAACAACGTCCCCAGCAAATATACTGTATACAAATCAGAAAAGACTTGACACCAGGGGAAAAGAAAGGGAAAGAAAGAAAAAAGAAAGAGAAAAAGAAAAAAAAAAAAAAGATAAAAACTAAAACAAAACAATACAAAAAAGGCAGAATATGATCAAATATGATCAGGCTAGTGCATAGATCAGTGCCACACACTAGATTTTGGGCGTATTTTGGTCTGTTAGAAAAAAGTGCCTCCTAAAATTTTAAAGGAAGAAAGACATATATGTACAAAATAAGGGTTGATACAATAAAGGGATGGAAGATGACTGTAAAGATGAAAATTATAAAAGATTTTATAAAAGGACTTGGTAAGATAAGTTGTTTGAAAAAAGAAAGATGATATAAGAAAAAAAAAAAAAAAGGAAAAAGGGAGAGAATGTGATCAGGCAGGAGACTAGAACAAAGCCATACACTAGTGATTTAGGGTATATTTTGATCTGTTAGAAGAAACTGTACCTCAAAATTTTAAAGAGAGAACAACTTATATATATATGCCAAAAATAAGGGTAACTACTATGAAGGGATAAAATATGACTCTAAAAATGAAAAATAAAAAATGTTTTTTTTTTTTTTTAAAAAGGGATTTATAAGATGTTGGTTGAAAAAGGGAAAAAGAAAAATAAAAAAAAAAAACAGTCAACAAAAATTAACTTTGATGAAATAATGAATCATGGTAAAAAAAAAAAAAAAAAAAAAAGCCATGAATCTATGTGCAGTATTCCCCTAGCGCTGGAGTTCTCCTATTCTCCTTGATCGATCAACTTGGTCTTGGCTTGCTGGCTGTTTGTGCTGATCTTCTGGGGGGAGGGGCCTGTTGCCGTGGTTCCCAAATGTCTTTGCCGGAGGCGGAATTGCCCCGCCCTTGTCGGTCCGGGCTAAGGAAGCTGCTCCGGTTTGCTCTCAGGAGCTTTTGTTCCCTGCAAGCTCTCGGTACAGCTTTGGAGGCCCAGGGCAGAAATGGTGGCCTCCCAATCTCCACTTGAAGGAGCTGAGAACTCGGGGCCCCGCTCCTCAGTGTGCCCCCAGAGAAAAGCAGTCACTTCCGTGTCCCCGGTCTCTGGCCGCACTCCGTGCTCACCCGGCCTGTGACCGAGCGTTGCTCTCTCTGGCACCCGACCCCGCGCGGAGTCTCCAAACCCAGCAGATCCCTGCAGTGCGTTCCCGCACCGCTCCTCCCCGGGAAGGAAGGGGAGTCTCCCCGGATCTGCTGCTTGTTGGGTCCCTGCTGGGGGAGCCGTGCCCCGACTGGGCCGCAGATCACAGTTTATGGCAACCCCGAGCTGAGAACCCGCGACTCTGCTCCGTATCTGCAGCCGGTTTCCCTGCTCTGATACCTGGGAGCTCTGCTGCACTCAGGCACCCCGGTATCTCTGTGACCCCAAGGGTCCTGAGTCCACACTGTCCCGCGAGGGTTCCACCCCCCGTTTAGCCACTGCAGCGACGTCCCTCAGCGGAGCCGACTTCTAAAAGGTCCGATTTTGTGCTCCGCGGCTCTAGCACTTGCCAGAAGCGGCCGGCGGAGGCCCCTCCCCCGCCGTCTATCCTCCCGAATATCGCCTCGGATTCACTTCTCCGCAAGCCCTACCTTCCAGTAAGTGGTCGCTTCTCTGTTCAGAGAGTTGTTGCTACTCTCCTGTTCGATCTCCTGTTGAGTTCGTAGGTGTTCAGAATGGTTTGATCCCTATTCAGCTGAATTCCTGAGACCAGACGAAATCTAGGTCTCCTACTCCTCCGCCATCTTGCTCCCGCCAGTCTCCGGTCTCTTCTTAACATCCTTTCTTGATCAAAACTCTTCAGAGTATAGGGATAGAGGGTACATACCTCAATATCATAAAAGCCATCTATGAAAAACCTACAGCGAATATCATTCTCAATGGGGAAAGGCTGAGAGCTTTTCCCCTAAGGTCAGGAACGCGGCAGGGATGTCCACTATCACCACTGCTATTCAACATAGTATTAGAAGTCCTAGCCACAGCAATCAGACAACAAAAAGAAATCAAAGGCATCCAAATCGGCAAAGAGGAAGTCAAACTCTCACTCTTTGCAGATGATATGATACTGTATGTGGAAAACCCAAAAGACTCCACCCCAAAACTGCTAGAACTCATACAGGAATTCAGTAAAGTAGCAGGATATAAAATCAATGCACAGAAATCAGTGGCATTCCTATACACCAACAACAAGACAGAAGAGAGACAAATCAAGGAGTCGATCCCATTTACAATTGCACCCAAAACCATTAGATACCTAGGAATAAATCTAACCAAAGAGGCAAAGGATCTGTACTCAGAAAACTATAAAATACTCATGAAAGAAATTGAAGAAGACACAAAGAAATGGAAAACCGTTCCATGCTCATGGATTGGGAGAATCAACATTGTGAAGATGTCAATGCTACCTAGAGCAATCTACACATTCAATGCAATCCCCATCAAAATACCATCCACTTTTTTCAAAGAAATGGAACAAATAATCCTAAAATTTGTATGGAACCAGAAGAGACCCAGAATAGCCAGAGGAATACTGAAAAAGAAAAGCAAAGCTGGCGGCATCACAATTCCGGACTTCCAGCTCTATAACAAAGCTGTCATCATCAAGACAGTATGGTACTGGCACAAAAACAGACACATAGATCAATGGAACAGAATCGAGAGCCCAGAAATGGACCCTCAACTCTATGGTCAACTTATCTTTGACAAAGCAGGAAAAAATGTCCAATGGCAAAAAGACAGTCTCTTCAACAAATGGTGTTGGGAAAATTGGACAGCCACATGCAGAAGAATGAAACTGGACCATTTCCTTACACCACACACAAAAATAGACTCCAAATGGTTGAAAGACCTAAACGTGAGACAGGAGTCCATCAAAATCCTAAAGGAGAACACAGGTAGCAAGCTCTTCGACGTCAGCCGCAGCAACTTCTTCCTAGAAACATCGCCAAAAGCACGGGAAGCCAGGGCAAAAATGAACTATTGGGATTTCATCAAGATAAAAAGCTTTTGCACAGCAAAAGAAACAGTCCACAAAACCAAAAGACAACCGACAGAATGGGAGAAAATATTTGCAAATGACATATCAGATAAAGGGCTAGTATCCAAAATTTATAAAGAACTTATCAAACTCAACACCCAAAGAACAAATAATCCAATCAAGAAATGGGCAGAAGACATGAACAGACATTTCTCCAAAGAAGACATCCAAATGGCCAACAGGCACATGAAAAAGTGCTCAACATTGCTCGGCATCAGGGAAATCCAAATCAAAACCTCAATGAGATACCACCTCACACCCGTTAGAATGGCTAAAATTAACAAGTCAGGGAACGACAGATGTTGGCGGGGATGTGGAGAAAGGGGAACCCTCCTACACTGTTGGTGGGAATGCAAGCTGGTGCAACCCCTCTGGAAAACAGTATGGAGGTTCCTCAAACAGTTGAAATTAGAGCTACCGTTCGATCCAGCAATTGCACTACTGGGTATTTACCACAAAGACACAAATGTAGGGACCCGAAGGGGTACGTGTACCCCAATGTTTATAGCGGCAATGTCCACCATAGCCAAACTGTGGAAAGAGCCAAGATGCCCATCGACAGATGAATGGATAAAGAAGAGGTGGTATATATACACAATGGAATATTATGCAGCCATCAAAAGGAATGAGATCTTGCCATTTGCAACGACGTGGATGGAACTGGAGGGTGTTATGCTGAGTGAAATAAGTCAATCAGAGAAAGACATGTATCACATGACCTCACTGATATGAGGAATTCTTAATCTCAGGAAACAAACTGAGTGTTACTGGAATGGTTGGGGGTGGGAGGGATGGGGTGGCTGGGCGATAGACATTGGGGAGGGTATGTGCTACGGTGAGCGCTGTGAATTGTGCAAGACTGTTGAATCACAGTTCTGTACTTCTGAAACAAATAACGCAACATATTTTAAGAAAAAAGAAAAAGAAGAAGATAACAGGAGAGGAAGAAAAGGGGAGTATGTCAGAGGGGGAGACGAACCATGAGAGATGATGGACTCTGAAAAACAAACTGAGGGTTCTAGAGGGGAGGGGGGTAGGGGGATGGGTTAGCCTGGTGATGGGTATTGAGGAGGGCACGTTCTGCATGGAGCACTGGGTGTTATGAACAAACAATGAATCATGGAACACTGCACCAAAAACTAATGATGTAATATATGGTGATTAACATAACAATAAAAAAATTAAAAAAAAAAAAAAGAAAAAAAGAACATGAGAGGAACAGATTTGCAGGAAGTCAGGAGTCCAGGTTTGAACATATTTGAGAAGTCCCATATGTGACTGGGGATAGGGGTCTAGGATCATCAGCATGTGGATGGTGTTTAATGCCACAAGCCTGAAAATGAGTGTGGAGAGAAAAGAGAATCGGTCAGAAGACAGAGCACTCTGTTTTTTGTCCAGTGGGGGAGATGAGGACAAACCAACCAAGGAGATGAGGGGGAGCGGCGGGGAGGTGAGCCAGGGTGTGTGGAGCCTGGAAGCCAAGGAGAGGAAGTCTCCCCAGGAGTGAAACAACTCACTGCTGTTACAGCAAGTGAGAAGGCTGCAAATCAGCTTCAGATTTAGCTACCCGGAGGTCACTGTGACTTTGACGAAAGTAGTTATAGGGAAGTGAAGGAGCACATGCCTGATTCGAGTGGGATTCAAGGGATATTATATTGGGAGAAAATTTGAACTGAGAGATGTGTCCTTTGAACCCTCGGATTCTAGATTCTTATTCTTTTCACTCAGGAAGAAGTTTTGGTTTTTGGAGGGTGGCTAAAGAGGTGTAAACTACCTGAATTCCCAACGGTCCAAAAAGGCTTTGGAGAAGGTATAGCATTGACAAAGGCTCAGCAGTAGTCAGGTAAATTTCCCCATGTTGATCTGGCCTCCAGTGGCTTTATGGGTGAAAATGACAATAATCATTTGTGTATGGGCCATTCTGCTTGGGGGTTGCTGATTGAGATATCAGGAATCCTAGGTGAGGATCAGACTGATCACTGTTTTCAAAGAATCTCTGAACATGTTGCAACCATTTCATTTCCTTTCTGTCTCAAGAACCAGGTCAGTGATGGATTTAACCAACATTTTATTGTATTTTTTAAGATTTTATTTATTTATTTGACAGAGAGAGAGATCACAAGTAGGCAGACAGGCAGGCAGAGGGAGAGGGATCATGACCTGAGCTGAAGGCAGATGCTTAACCAACTGAGCCACTCAGGTGCCCCATTAACCAACATTTTAAAGGTGGAGAAACAGGCAGAGAAGCATAGAATCTTGCAGTGGAGACAGGCTGGCTAAGACTAGCCTTTTATCCTAACACTTATCCACAAACCTACTGAATTTGCAGGGGTTTTGTGTGTTGGTGAGACTTGCCCCAAAGGATTCCTGCTGAAAGGGAGTCACTTAAAAATTTAGGGCTGTCGTGTGTTCTAGTTCCCCCTTCCTCCTATCCTTCTTGAAAAAGGAACTTAGCATCTGTAAAACCAGTATCTTCTTCCCTGAGAGCAGGAAAGAGGATCCCATCCTCTCTATGGTGTGTTTCTGTGATACAGTGTGTGGAAGACATAGCTAATCTCCTGCCCATATCCCATCAGCATCAACCATTTCCATGCACATAGGCTGGACTTCCAACTTCCAGCACCTGCATCTTTGCCAGAACATTGTCTACTCTGCCTTCACGTGGGCCAGGCTGTTAGCGCTACGGAGTCACACCTCCGAGTGCACGTTTTGTACCATTTCCCAGAGTTTCCCCCATGGATTGAGTCCCAGCTGTCTAGGGCAGTAACCTGCTTGACAGCACACCTGTGGGTGCTTCTTTGTCTCCTTGGTCTCTTTCGCATTTGGGTTTCCTGGGACCCAGTCCCAAATAAATTACTTGCTCTTAAATTTTGTCTGAAGGTCTACTTCTAGGGAATACAAAACTGTATACAGGGGGAAAGTTTCCAAGACCTGGTGTCCCTATATTCTGTGTCATTCCCCTTCATGGCCATTCCCACCAGGAAGCAGGGCGTGGCTTAGAGGACATGGACTAGAGCCATGAGTGGATGGGGTAGGGGCCCAATCCAGCTCTACCATTCTGTCTCTAGCCCGAGTTCTCTCATCTTAAAAATGAGCGGGGCAGGCTAGCTCATCACTAAGGTCATTATTTTCAGTATTCACATTCTACATCTTGCAGAAGAGAAAGAGTAGCTAGAAGATCCCAAGCTATCTCTGCATAAGTGAAATAATATTTGGTAAAAAAACAAAAACAAAAACAAAAAAACACAACAGAGCAAAACCCAAAAAGAAAAAAAAAAAAGAAGGGGAGAAGGAGGAGGACAATGGAGGAGGAAAAAAGAGGAAGGAGAGAAGAAAAAGGGAAGAAAGAATAAGAAAAAAGCACCAACTTCCAGGAAAAGTTTTATTTTATCAGAACTGAGCGATGGACTGCAGCTGGCTCATAAGGAACACGAACAAACAGTTCTCCACCTGAGTTTCCTGGTATGCAATCCAACACCGGCGTATTAACTCAGTGAGTATAAATCAAGGATCCACAGTTACGATCTAGAGGAACAAATGCTTATTCAGATGGCAAACCCCACAAAGTTACTGTTACCTCTTCCACTGACTCACAGAAATACAGACACCCCCAAATCAAATGCTTTTTGACCTCCAAGTCCTTTTTCAGAGATAGAAACGTCTCCCATTATTTAAATATAATGTACATGGGGATAACCAGAAGAGGAGAAAGATGACTTCATGCAGACTACTTGAAATGAAGGAAAGTTGCATAAAAAAGGCTGCACTGATATTTTTATCTTGAAAAATAAAATAGAGACCTAAGGTTTCCTTAAAAATTTATGTTCTAAGAGCAACCATGCCCTGCTTGTTATAACGAATGAGGGAGGGATCAAATGTTGATTGTTCTTTGGTGTAATTTCCCCATAATGCAGTAGAAAAGCATGAGATAACAATGCCCCTTCATGTCCACTTTCCCATAACCACAGAGAGAGTTTGGGGGAAAATATTCAAGGGTTTTGTCTGGTTTTCCAAGTCTCTAATCCTAATTCTTTACTAGTTGAATCATTTTTTTTTTTGGAAGGATATAGAACCTGTGTCATCATCCTTGTTTATGTCCGTCCTCAATTGTGAGATCCTCATTTGATAATACCTTTGTGTGTGGGGTGTAAACAATTCTCCAACACGTCAACTTCATGAGATTTGCATTTCGGTGGGATGATACACTGTCCAACAAATAGCCATAAACTGGACAAAAAGACGGATATGGGGGTGGAAAGAGATGCTATTGTTAAGCAGGGAAGGGTGGATGAGGGGGGCTCATTTTATTCAAGTGCTCAATTCACTAGTGAACATTGTGTGTTTTAACAACTCTGCTTCTCTATGCAAACCGCTTAACAGCAGGGGATCAGGTAATGAATCCTGTACATAGATCAATGAGGACCCCTGGCTCCATTATACATTATACTCTCTTTGTCTATTTAAAAAATACCATTCTTCTTTTTTTTAAAAGCCTTATTGTTACATGGTGATTCCATAGAGACTATAAAAGCATTCCCGAAAAATGGAGCAAGGGTTGCTAATCTGCAAAGAAAAGCTATTGACTTAGTTACACTTCTTCATTGAACTGTGTGTGGACATAAGACACCAGAAAATGTCACAGATACCAAAGGACCAACTTTAACTCATGTTGTAGAATAATGCATTGGGATCTTGAAAACGGTACAATTCATTTGGCAGTTAATCATTTATCAACCTGTAACTTCACATTGCTTGTTGCCTTAAAGGTGTATTTAAGCCTCACTGCTAATAGATACTCACAAGTGCATGTATTTCCCCTACACCCTCACCCCCATATCACCATCACCAGAGAAAGCAAGTACCAGAAGAATCCATTTGGACAGCCAAGTTTAGGAGTTTACTAGAGCTTATCATCTGCACACTTCAATAACCAAACTGAAAAACTGCTATAGGAGTTCAAAGAAGAGGAGATTTGTCCACCAGAGAAATCAGGGAAGGCTTCTTGCAGGGGTGACACTGAATAGAACCCTTAAGAACAAAAATGGGAGTTCTTTCAGAATTGGGAGATGGTGTGGAGTGAACAGAGAGGAGAAAGGCATTTCAGCTAGAAGGAACAACATATATGTAGGCACTTGTCCAGAGGTAAGAAAATGGGGACAGATAACTGAACAGACAATAAGCTGTTCAGTTCTGCTGAAAATGTGGATAGGTGAGAGACAGCCAGAAATGGGAAATGGCCACCAGGATGTGACCATGGAAGATGGGCCTTGCAGGTAAAAGATGACATCAGTGAGGAGATTCAGGAAGTCTAGTAGATGGGAAAAATGTATTTGAGGAGGAGGAGCTAAAAGGCAAAAAGACAGGAGTGAGGGGACCCTGGCAGTCCAGTTGCCCAAGAGTCATGGTCTGCATTGGATGTTGTCAATGGACTTGAAAGGAAGGGACAGATATGAGAAATGCTGTGATGGAGGAATCAATCAGATTCAACAACAGATTGGATGTGGAGTGTCTGCCATGAGGCTGAGGCTTAAAGTGTGAGACAGAACCCAAGGGGTACACACTCAGTGCACCTGAAGAACTCAGATGGGATGGTGGGATGGCTAATTTTATATGTCAGCTTGACTGGGCCATAGAGTGCCCAGATATTTGGTTACACATTATTTCCAGGCATGTCTGCAGGGTTGTTTCTGGATGAGACTGCCCTCCCCAATGTGGGTGGGCCTCATCCAATCTATTGAAGGCCTGATGAGAATAATGAGCTGAGAAAGAAATAATTTCTTCTCTCTGCCTGTCTTTGGGTGAGGACATTGGTCTTTTGCCTTCAGACTTGGACTTGGACTGGAACTTACACCATGGCTTTCATGGGTCTTAGGCCTTTGGACTTGGGCTATACCATCAGCTTTCCTATGGTCTCCAGCTTGCTGACTCACCCTGCAGATCTTGGGACTTCTCAGCCTTCAAAATCATGTGAGTCAATTCCTTATAGTAAATCACTTTATAGATATGTGAGTGTGTGCGTATGTGTGTGTGTGTGTGTGTGTGTGTATTGGGGAGTGGGGGCAGGAGAAGGAAGCGAGTCATATCTTATAGGTTCTCAAAGAGTATCTTTGAGTTGACTCATCTTTCTGGTGGCTTCCTTTAAGATAACTCTCTGGACCCACTCAACTCGTCCATCTCTCCTTAATGCCCACATATCTGTTCATTAATTCATGAAGGGGCCTGAGGGGCTGCAGAAGGGCAGGACTGACAGGTGAACCAGGTACAAAGCACAGCTTAGTCACACACTGTGCACATATGCACTGGAATGGCCGAAGGAGGCTGGACCCAAAGCACAACAGTGGGGTTCAGTTCAGTTCATAGTCTGACAGTTACTAGCTGTGTGTGTGGACAAGCCACTCCCCCCTTTTGAGCATCAGCCCACCCATCTGCCCTGGTCATTCTTCTGTGGTTCATGGCCTTCCCAGGCTTTCTTCCCTCTACATCCTCCATCCCACATGGCCTATGCCCCCTCTGATCTCCCTCCTACACATAAGGGACATACAAATGCCTTCTATTGATATTTATGGACAGAGAAGAGGGTAGTTAGCATACTTCCCTGGGCTCTAAAATTCACTCCTCGACGTCAGATGAATCCCATTTGCAAAGCAATCATTCAGATTCAAATTTATAGAGAAGTCTTAGAGCTTCATTGGAACTTGAAATACCTTATAAGAAATGTGTTTCTCCATTTCAGCACCAAACAATTTTTTAAACACTCTGAGCTATGGAATAAAAAATAAGATCAATACCCACTGCCTTTACTTCTGTGGGCACTGCCTGAACCATTCTCAACCAGAATCATCCCTGCTGTAAGAAGCTCTATTCAGTAACAGAAGTGCCCCTCCCCTATGCTGGAAGCCCTAAGCACTCAGCAGGTAGTAATTAGAACAAGACAAGTCCACACACACCAGCGAGCAGCATGTTCACGTGGAACCCAAGCAGGCAGCCTGCCCTCATCTGCACCCCAGAATAACTCTCAAGGGGAGGAGGAGTTTGCTGAGCACAGAACTCCAGGTATAATGTCACAGACCCACTTTTATTTCAGGGACAGAAAGAATGGGGGGCTGGCTAGTTTGGCCAGCTCTCTTTTGCTGGGCCAAACAGAAAGCCCACCTGGGGGCCTCAGGAGGCCCCACCTACTGCCAGGCTAGGAATTCGAACTGGGTGCCAGAACTGGCTTCAGAGAGTGGGCACAGCTGTTCAGAGCAGGAACAGGCAAGGGGCAGCCTCTTCCCTTCACAGCCCACTAAACCTCGTGCTGCTGCTTCCAGCCACCATTCAGTGGAAGAGATGGGAAAAAAGCAGCCTGATAGGGAGAATTTCCTTTTCGTTTTCAAAGCTATTAGGGTGTACTAGTTTCCTTTTGGTTTGGCAAGTTCACCAGACGGGTTCGTGGTGAAAACTGAAGCTTTGACAATTTGGTGGTTTTGAGTTGCTGGAGAAGAGGATGAAACATCAGGTCTCTAAACAGAGACTCCACAGGTGGATGTCAGAAAGCCTGTGCTGGGAAGAATATCTTTTCAATGGCAGGCTCATGGAATTGAACCTGCATCTCTTAATGGCAGTCAATATAAATTGCTAAAAATCCTAAAAATAGGTTGACATCAGCTTCAGAAACTCACATGTTGCTATTACATTCTAGCACCAAAACTACATTTTAAATAAAGAAAGAAGGAGGGAAGGAAAGAAGGAGGAAAGGGAGGGAGGGAGGAAGGGAAAGAAGAGGGGGAGAAAGGAAGAAGAAAAGAAAGGAAAGGAAAAAAAGAAAAGATGTTTTTTGCAGAGAAAGCTTAGTAAAAGTTCTAATTGGAAACAGACTATTTAGGCAGTGGATTTAAGTGATGTAAAAAATCATAGAGAAAAAACTAGAAATAAACACAGGGTGAAGGTCTAAACATCAGACAGCTGTGGTTGAACTGGGTGAGTATGGAGCTTCAACTAAATCTGATCAATCAAGTACTTCATACAGATTGGTCTTTAACCATTCCACAGTATCTTAAGGTTCTCCAAATCTAGGACCATTGCAAGATTGAGATGAAGTCAATGAGGTCTGTTGCTTTTACCTGGTATTATCTGCCTGTCAAAAATCAGATGCCAGGGACGCCTGGGTGGCTCAGTTGGTTAAGCGACTGCCTTCGGCTCAGGTCATGATCCTGGAGTCCTGGGATCGAGTCCCACATCGGGCTCCCTGCTCAGCAGGGAGTCTGCTTCTCCCTCTGACCCTCTTCCCTCTCATGTGCTCTCTATCTCTCATTCTCTCTCTCAAATAAATAAATAAAATCTTTAAAAAAAAATCAGATGCCACAGGCAGTCATGCAAGGAGGTGGGAGCAAGGACTTTTCTGTGAAATAGGTGTGGGCCCGAGTGCCTGCTCTGCCATTTCCTGGCAAATCCCTGATATCTCCGAGCCTGCTTTGTCATTTACCAGATGGGGGTAAATTTTACTGTATTAGTTACCTACCATGTGTAACAAACTACCAGCAAACTTAGCAACTAAACACACACAAAAAACGGTTATTATCTCATGGAGTTTTTGAGGGTTCAGAATTTGGAAGTGGCTCAGCTAGGTCACTCTAGCTCAAGGTCTCACTAGGTTGCAAGGAAGATGTTTGTTGGGGCCGCAGTCATCTGATGACTTACAGGAGCAGAAGGAGCTGCTTCTAAAGTGGCTCAGTCACAGGGCTGGTACACTGGGGCTGTCGGCAAGAAGCCTTAGTTTCTCTCCACATTGACCTCAACACAGGGCTGCTTGAGTGTCCTCACAACATGGCTGCCTCTTCCCCCAGGACAAGTTTTCCAAGAGAGAAAGGGAGGCAGAATCTCTCATGCCTTCGATGGCCAGCCTTCAAAGCCACACACTGCCTTTTCCACAATGCACTACTGGTTACACGGGTTATCCTTGTTCTGTGTGGGAAGGGAATGAAGAGGCCAGAACACTAGAAGTGGGACACCATCTTGGAGGCTGGCTACCACATTTGTCAAATGTCTTCATTTCTCAAATTAGGGGTAACTATACCCTGATGTTATTATGAGGAATAAACAAGAAAATGCACATGTTGTGCCTTGCTCTCAGTAAAGCCTATCCCCTTTCACTAGGATTTAGGCCAACTTTCATCTGGGGGAGACTAAAACAGCAGGGTACACTCAGTTTAAGTACCACAGAGAGAGTCTGGAAAGTAGGGGAAGCTCAGCCTGAATAGAAATCTGTCAAATTACAACTCAAAAGTAACACCTGAGATAAGACTGTGAGAGGCAGACAAACAAAGGGGCCTATCTATAGACAGTCTTGGTTTCAAATATTCCAACCTGTTGTTCATAATAAACCACCAGACCACCCAAGCAAATTCCAAATTTTCAGCATCCGAATGACTTCCCAATTTAACTCTTGCACCTGGCATAAACCTTGGTCAGAGCAAGTATTCCAACATGGGCGAGGGAGGAAGGGGAAATGGGCCCCTGAATGGGGGAGGCAAATACTTGGGCTTGGGACTAGCCAATCAGAAAAGTCTCAGCAAGAGGGGAATGCTGAGAATTTGAAGGATAAAAGGATTTAGAATAAGACAAAGAGGAGAAGGTGGCTAAGGCTAATGGACTGCATACTCTTTTAGGAATGGAACCGAGGCTGAGCAAAAAGGGGGTGATTTGATGTGAGGATACAGAGCTGGTGAGAAGTGAGGGAGGGTGGCTGGGGCTCCTTGGGGAAATTCCTCAGAGGCAGTGATTGGAGGTTTTGAGCCAACATCCAAAGGCAGACATGGTGGGGACCCACACTTGAGTGATATTAGAGATGTTGCCCTTGTGGCATTAAGCTGGTTTAGAACCATCTAACACCTCAACACACCTAGGTTAACATGCAGATTTCTGTGACATTTCACCAGGAAAAGTGCCCCCAAGTATTTCCCTAGAACACTCTCTTGATTGCAACCAAACCCCTCATTAGGACCTTTAGGAGCCGGCCCTGCTTCACCCCTGGCTCTCCTCCAGGTCCCCCTCTCCAGAAGCACTGCCTTCCTTTCTGTTCCCCCAAGTTGCCCCTTTGTTCCCATCTCATGGCCCTTGCATGGAAGTTGTCTGGAAATGTCCTAGATCTTTACCTAGAACTTCAGCCCCAAAGAATCCTTTGTTCCCTGCAGCAATTTGGTTCACAGCTTTGTGCAGAGAACACGGAAGCTACTCTCAGGAAGACTCCCGTGGGCCTTCAACCTGGCCCCTGGGCCTTCACAGGTGGTACAAGCAAAACCAAGCCACCCAAGGGCTCCAAAATAAATGTGTTTCTGAAAAGGAAACCGACATTTCACCAGGGACACACCTTGCCTTCCTGGGTCAAGTAATAACCCACCTGGCTATCACTCTCAATCTTTCCTCCTTTTCCCTGAAACAGAGTGGACTCCCCTAAAAGAAAGAATATAGGCCAAGGGCAGAATGGGCTGCGCAAATCAATCAGGGGCAACCCCAATCAATGTGAGGCAGCGGGAGGGCCAACCTTCTGCTGCTTTGTGCTGTGGAAGGTCCCTGCACCATAGCAGTGGTATTAGAGATTCTTGATGTCCATTTCATCCCACAACACATTTCAATACCTGCTGTAGTCAGAGCATGTATAAATGCAGCTCACAACAGAGTCTCTGTGGCTGAAAGGAGACATCATCTGGTTTTTCACTCAGAGACAGTCCCCCAGGCTGCCAGTCTCAGCACTTTCTATAAAAAGTTCTAAAACAGAAGGACTTAAAGGAAACCCCATACATGTAGACACTTTGAGACCAGAAAGAAGAGCTATCTGACAATCTGGGAGGGCCTCTTCTTTCAGTGGCAAAATGTGTTTTTCTACAACCTTCTGCCATGAGAGACCCCACATTGCTTTCCTCTGCTGGTTTTTGTTCCACAGGGATTAAGGATACACATTCTAGAACGAGACGGCCTAGTTCTGAATCCCAGCTCTGCTATTCCTGGATGTGTGGTCTGGGGCAAGTTTCCCCACCTTCTTCTCTGGGCTCAATTTTCGCATCTGTAAAATGAGAAAAACAACAGCTACTCTATGGGGTTGATGGAAGCATGAACTGAGTTAATATCTATATCTATAAAATTTTGTATTAACTCAGATGAAATCCCAGTAAAGATGAGCTATTAATACTAAAACGGTCTTTAATTGAAAATAAAAATAGATGGTAGCTGGAAGCAGAAGAATGTTATATATAATTAAAAAACAAAAAAGAAAAAAAGGCAAAGATGCTATGGGGAACCTAGAACCCATGTTTTTAGCAGCTGCATGTCGTGGTGATCAGAGACAGAGCAAGGGAATGGAAAAATAAGGTTTACTGTATAATGACCAAGATCTTGACATGATGAAGGCCAGAGGTCTCATGCTGTCTAACAGCTGACCTAGCCCTGAATCCCCCCATTGGGGGCTACTGCATCAAATACCCTAATTCTCATTTTCCATGCCCCAACTATAGCTACAGTTTGATCTTGGTGGAAAAAAAATCACAAATAAAGCACACCAAAGCCATTTTCTTCCCCAATCTCCCGGAAAGTGGCAGCTCATGTCTATCTACTATGGGGAAGGAGAGTTCCCTTTCCTGCCGTGTAAACATAAGCTGCCCTTTGGTTGAGTCAGGGGGAGGAAAGCCCCAGGCCAACCTCTACTCCATCTGACTTTGCCTGTAAAAGCCAGACATTTGGTACATGAGCTCTCCCGTTGCCCCAAACAGTCTGCACGCTATCTGGAAAGGTTAATGACATTTGTTTATTTCTCACTTGGAGATTCAGGCTCAGGTCCAATCTTAAGGTTTCCATTTAAATGCAGAGTGATATTTCCCCTGCAGGAAAGAGCAGCTGGATCAGGAGGGCATAAATGTCTTACTTCACATAAATAAAAGGAGATTGACCTGGAATAGAAAAGAGTGAACTATAAAAGTGTTTGGTCATATTAAAAAAAAAGGGGGCAAAAAGATCCACAAAATTTTCCTTGGTTGCTTCCCCCTGCTTCCCCAATTTTCAAGTTGCAAACTGAGTCCTGATAAATAAGCAAGTAGAGACAGGGCTCATTGGGAATTCAGACAACCTGGAATAAAGACACGTGCATGGTACCACAGCCTAATATGATCTGATACAATACCCCAGCTCCATCTGGACCCAGGGTATGTAGGGGAAAGAAAATGATAGAGAAAATGGTGGGTCCAGCCACACCACAGTAAATGCTGGGGATTTCAACTGTTCTTATCTGACTTCACCAAATGCAAGATCATGACCACCATCAAGGCAGTCTGTGGAGCTCCCAGGTGTCAGCTGTAAATTCGCAAAGACTGAGGTTGACATGAGATGGGCAGTGCCATCCAGGACTCAGGTGTCACTGCATCTGAGGTCCTAGAAGGTGCTAATCAGGGCTTTCACCCCAAGTGACACCAATAGGAGCAGTGGCTCTCTAAGACAGTTGGGCTAGGTTGCTCGGGCAGGCTGAGTAGGGCTGTTAGTGACAAAAGCTGGCCAGCAAAGTGGCTGGTGAGTAACAGATGGCTGATCAGACTTTGAATTAAAAAAAAAAAAAATCTCACAATGTATTTTGGCCCCCTTACCAAGTTTCTGGATCTGACACACCAGGGTAGACTTTCGAATACGTTAGATAACAGCCTGGCTATTCTTTGAAAACAAACCCTCCTCAGTTCTCATGACCAATTTGTACTTGTTTGTATTGCCAGGACCCGTTTACATGGGTCACGACCAAAATCCCGAATCTTCCACGATTTATCTCATTCTGTCACCCCCATTTCCAATTCATCAGCAAATCTTGGCACCATCTCCAAAAATATTCTACATCTAACAACCACTTCTTATAGTTGTTACTGCCCCAAATTCAACTCATGCTTCACCACAGACTTCCTAACTGGTCTCCCTGCCACCATCTATCTCCATAGGGTGCCTTTCCCCCCAGGGTAGTTCAAGTAAATTTCCCAAAGTATAAATTAGGGAATGTTACTCTATAGCCTACAACTCTCCAATGGCTCCCCATTTCACCCAAATCCCACCATGATCTGCTTCCAACCAGAGCTCTCTCTCAGCCACACTCTGCCTTCACTAGGTTCCTCCAAATGGGCCCTTTTCCTGACCCACAAACATGCCACGCTTGTTCATGTCTGAATACCCATTACTCTTTCCCAGATTTGCGTGCAGAGTTGCCTTCATGATTTGGGCTTCCTTTGACACCCTTTTCCTGACCACCCTTGCCAAAGCTGCTCCTCTACCTTTCACACCAGTCATCCCATATCCCAATGCACTGTCTTCAAGACCTTCTTGTTTTGTATTATTACTTCATCATTTATTGGTTTACATGTTCTTCGCCTGGGTTTCCCTACTGGTCTATGAGCTCTAGAAAGGCAGAAACCTTTCCTCTCTTGTTGACCTCTGTATGCCCTGTGCCTGTACATAATAGGCAGTGAATGGATCCAAGAATCGAAGCCCATGTAAAATCACTAATTAGATTTTATGACTATGTCTCAAGTTCTTCCCAAAGAGTTTCTGCTGTTTCAGTCCACCTTGTCTTTGGGGTACTTGGTGGCAAGTTGGGACATTCATCCCTACATCTGTCTAAGCCCCGAACACCTGTCAAACAGTTCCTGAGCATGTTTGTGTCAGCCTATGGGGCACTGTAAACTGTACCTCTGATCCATATATCCATCCTCCCCCTGCCCCACATCAGTGTATCAGTCAGTCACTCCTCAAAGATCGATGGAGTGCTTACCATTTGTGGGTAGTATTCTTGGTGCTGCAGACATATTGGAATTAGGTGGAGCTGGGCTGGGCCCTCAGGAAGCTCCCACCACGCATCATGATTCCCTACCAGCAGGAAAGAGCTTCCCTGCAAATCTGAAGCCTCCTCCTGCATCTCACAGTGGATGGGGATGGTGGTGGTCACTGCACACACCCTTCCTGCTATGCTTGGCATTGGGGTATTCTTATTCTACCCTGTGAGGTTAGCAGACCAGCCTTTTACACTGTCCCAGGGCAAGAGCTTGGTGGGGGGTGGGGGGATGTTCTCTCTGCTCAGAGAGACTCAAATGTTCAAAACAGTGCCCAGAACTTGTCTTCATTTTAGATGGTGCCATTTTCTTCATGGGATGGAAAACAGCAGTATTATCTCATCCCCATTGAACTATCAACACTTATAAAGGGACTTTTCATGGAAACCCTTTATAAATCAGTATTCCTTCTCCCGTCTACTCTCTGTGACCCTTACTTTGCTTTATTTTCTTCATAGCATTGACCACCACCTGGCATAATACATCATGTCCTCATTTCACTCCCTCACTATCTCAAACTTTATCAATCTGTCTGCCTGCCTATCTGTCATCTATCTAATGCATCAATCTGTTATCTTTGTTGGGTATTTAACATCCCATAGCCCACTACTAGAATGTAATTTTTTCACTAATATCTCTTCAGTGCTCAGAATGTACTCAGTAAACATTTGTTGCATCAATGAATGAAGTGACTGCCCAAAGAAGAAATGTAATATAAACATTTCCTCCCAGAACACAATCAATGGATTATTACCCTTGCTTTAAATTCATAGATGGCAATACAGAGAGACAAACCACCTTTAATTAACGTTATTGTGCAGACAAGCCTGGGATTGTAAGTACTGGGGATTCTCCGTGTTGGGGACTGGCCATGGCTCATGCCATGGACACTCTGACCATAGCTGCTTGGATCCAAAGCATGAAATCTGGTCTGACAGCCCATGCAATGCCCTATGTGTTGGGGTTGGGGGGAGACAAGAGCTAAGACCAGGAAGGACTCTGGTGGCCACCCAGCAGAAGGCCTTCTTTGTCCTGCTGCAGATACACTTTCATGACTTGTTAACATTCCATGTTCTTTTATCACCGGGAGCTTTCCAACGACTTTTTGCCTGGGGTGGAATTAGAAGGTCATGATTAGACCTCTTCACCTCCCCTAGTGCTGTCTGCAGGCTCTGGCTATGAATAAAGGGCAAGTGTCTTGGTGAGGGGGTGTCTGTGTCAAGTGCTGGGGTGCCTGGATCCCCCCTGGAGCTTTCATGGAGTCCAAGTGTGGGTGTGGCAAGCCCAAGATGCCAGAATGCGCCAGAAGAACGTAAGCTCCGCAGATGCCACACACACATTCCACTCTGGGGTAAAGGGGGCATTTGAGGATCCTTCGAGGGATGGTGAGGGTGACTGCCACACGGAGGGAACTTGCTGGGTAAGGCTCAGGCGAAATTGGCTCTCTGAGCAGGGCCAGACCCCTGCAGCCCTAAAAGTCTCTCAACTTTCTGGTTCTGTGACTGACACACTGCTCAGCCTCTTGGAGCTCAGTTTCTTCTTTTCTAAAACCAGTGTCCTCGACAGTCACAGGGCTGTTGTGAGGACAAAGAGTGTGATGAGAACAGTGCCTGTCACAGGGTGAAGGACTTGAAGTGTGCTGGTTAAAGAGAAATACTATATAAAACATGCATCTCCCTGTCAGATGGGCTTTTTTCCTCCCTGCATTTACCATCAATCCCAGGTTCAGCTGCTGGTGGGGGAGAGGGCCTGGAGGCCCACAGTTCATATCTCTTTCTGTGATTTCACTAAGGGGTAGCCTGGCTCTGGTTCAATTTGGCACCAGCCCACAGGGCAGATTCCTGCTAAGAGCCCCACTTGTCTACACCAGGAGGCAGTGTGGGGGATGCTGTGTTCACTTGGGCAAGATCATGAAAAGAAATGTCATTTGTGCCAAAAAGATGGACTCTCTTCATGGTGTGGTGCCCAGCTGCAATGGGTGTAAAGTTCTGGTCTCCTTGTGCCTTGAAAGTCTTGGCCAACTGAGAATAGCCCTGACCTGAGGTGGCAACCTGAAACCCCATCCCCTTTGCTCACTTTCAAGGAGCAACGTGAGACTTAATTACATGGGAGGAATGTTGGGCCCTGGCTGCCAGAGGCTCCTGCTTTCCTCCTGCCATTTCTGGAAGGGTGCATCTCAGCTCTCAGTGACTGCTACACACACAGGCTGGACGAAGAGAGGCGACCTCTGCATTTTCTCCCACACAGCTGAGGAGTACCGCTTCTGAGTACCTCCTGCAAACTCACATGCAAGCAATGAAAGAAACCAAACATGGCCAAGACCACTTTAAATCGTTTCTCATGGCCTCAGGCTCTACTGATTTGGAAACGGAAGTGAATTGGACAGAAGGACTCAGAGGGGAGGTCCGATGTGATGGTTAGAGGATGTCTGAACAGTGACATCGAGGACAAAATCTCCAATTAAAAAAATGGACAAAGATTTGCACAGAGTCTCCATCAAAGAAGATACTAGATGGCAAGTAAGCACGTGAAAAGATGTTCACCATCATGACTCATCAGGGATCATGTGAATTAGAACCACAGTGAGGTGCCACCCACACTCACTAGAATGGCTAAGATTGGAACAAAAGGAAACCAGTAACACCCAGTGCTAATGAAGAGTTTCTGCAACCTCACATAGTGTGGGGAATACAAAATGGTTCAGGCACGTTGAAAAACTGGCTGGTGTGTTCTTACAAACGTACTCACCATACAACCCAGAAATCCCATTCCTATGTGATCCACCCCAACAAAATGAAAGCCTATGTTCACACAAAGACCTGTGACGGATCTGTGCACTTTATCACCATCTGTGTTACACCAGCCAAGGGGAAGCAGCCACTGAGGCAGCATGTGATACTGCATAGTAGTCATTCATCTGTTTTATATAATAATCAGGGACCAAAAGCTATACACTTGGGACAGAACTGATCACATTTTTAGTTCTGGGGAGAAGAAAATGTGAAGGTGGTTCTTGATTACCCTAAGCCAATTGGGTTACTCTAGTTCCTTTACCACAATGACTGGTTCAGGATGGTCAGGTGACTCAAGTTGGCCCACTCAGATTTTTGTTTGATCATGCCAGGTGGGGGATGAGAGGTATGGTGGGTAGGGAGACATTCTTCTCTTCTGGTCAATGTGGTGTGTGTCTGTGAGTCATGAAACCACTACAGTCATCTTTTGCCTCAAAGGATAGTCTGAGGAAGGAGTCAGAGAAGGTTAGTGATAAGATAATCACAGAAAGTGGGCTGGAGCCCTGAGCAAACCATGCCTGATATCCATTTTCCTCTGTATTTTCAGAGACACCGATAAAGTCCCTTCATTTAAGAAGCCAGTTAGAGGTGAGGATTTTTTTGTTACCTGAACCTGAAAGCCTCTTAACTAATCTATATGTGGGTCCAAGAATGGATCTGATTTCAGGAGATCATTTCAAGGAGGTAGAATAAGCCAGAGACAAGTGCCATAAGCCAAAGTCAAAGGTCACGAAGAGACCTGGGATGAGGATGCAGAGGCCATCAAGATGGAGCAGTGCAGAGGTGGGTGACTTTAATGGAACTCGGGGCTGGGAACAGGTGTGTGTCAGGGGGAAGATCAGGTGTGGGGCCCTGTCAGTACCTGGCCTTGTAGGGGCATTGGGAATGGGCCAGGGAAAAGAAATGACCAGGAGACAGTGAGGGCTGACAGCCTGTTATAGGACTGGGGCATCAAGCAGGGATAGTTCACGTTGCCTGGGCCAACTGCCCAATGAGGGCTGCCTCTTGCCCAAGGCCAAGCGTGGTCCACGAATTTGAGCTGAGTTGAGCCTGCAGATGGGGCTCAAGCAGGTACATCTGCTCTTCTGAGTTCAGTTGGTCTCAAACTAGGGCTGGAGATTTGCCTTCGAGCAAGGTCTTCCTGAGGCAGGTAGCCAGCTGATGTCACTAGGAGAAATTCTTATTTTACTGGAATGTGATAGATCCAGGGACTGCTCCAGATAGACCCGACTCTGGCCTTTGTTTCCTCCCACACCACAAATTTTCCTCTCCTACTCACTGGATCAAATAGTAAAGCATCCTGCATCCAGGGTGAGGCCTTCAGAGGGACCTGCCCCTCGAGTACTCCACGAATCACTCTTGTATACTTTCATCTCCCTTTCTAGGAGGAATGACAGACCTCTAGCCCCTGTTTCCAGGGATGTGTGTGGGGTTTTTCATTCTCACCTGTTTGGTCCCTCAGCCTCTTGGAGAATCTGGATGCTCCTCAGAACTGGAACATGGTTAAGTGATGTGTCGGGTTTTGTCTGGAGAATGATAAGCGAGGAACCAAGGTGGACAGGGTAAACCGGGATGATCTGTGGGTCTCTTACTGTGTTTATCAGCCTGAATCCTCCAATCTGTTTTGTGGAAGTGAAAGTCCAGCAGTAGATGATGCCATCTGATTACAAGAGAATCTTCTAGCCCAGCACTGGTTGGGCTGAGTACTTCCAGCACCCATCCCAGGGCACCACTATTGTGTGGACAGGTCCCTTCTTTGCATTGCCCCCAGCTCCCACACTACCTACTTCTGGAGAACACAGAAATGCTAGAGATAACCATAATAATGCAGTAACAACATCTGGGGAGTTTTAAGTCATAGGCTCCCCAGGAAGAAGGAGAATGGTTTTTACAGTCAGCCGATGTGGGCTCCAATCCAGGCTTCACTAGCTCAAGGTAGCCCCTCTTGTACCAGGTACCCTCTCCCTTGCTGTAAATGATGATAATACTGTCTTAAAGCTCAGTAGGTGTATTTCTACAAATATTTATAAAGCACATTGTGGTGCCTGCACACTGGGAAAGTTTAATAAATGGGAGTGAGGGTTTTGTGTGTGTGTGTGTATAAAACATTAACATTAAACCAGATCGAATTATATATATATATATAATTATATAATAAATATAATTTCGATCTGGTTTTTCTTATTTTTTCCACTTCTCTGCTGAAATTCCCCATCCATTCATTTATTTTTCCCATCTGTCCCTATTTAAGATAGATACTTTAAATTCTTTTCTGCTAATTCTTATATCTGTATCATCTGTGGTTTGCTTCTGCTGCTGCTTTTCCTTGGTTATGAGTCCTATTGCCGCCTCCTCACAGGTTTTGGATTTTATTATTACATCCTGGAAATTATATACAGAAGAAAAGTGAGAACTGAAGAATAATACTGATTATTTTTTCCCCCCAGAAATGTCAAGTTCTGCTCTCATCTGCTGGCTAAAGCGAGGAAGTGATTATTCAGATTTCAGCAAGTGTTCATTCGACTGGGGCTGATCCGTGGATCACCTCTGGTTAGCCCCACCTCTCCCACCCAGCTTCTGCAGGAAGGGCTAGTCTCCTAATTCTTAGGGTTGAATTTGGGATTCCTCGATTTCGGGGACTGGGAGATTGTGAGAGATGGTGCAGATGGAATGATCTCTTTCTGCTTCTCGGTCCTGCCTTCACTTGTGTTTTTCCCAGCAAATTTGGGGTGCGGTGGAGAGGACTATCGTCCTCTGTTGAGCATATTATTATTGTACATGATAGTATTTCAGACTCCAGGACACCCCAGCTATCTCCAGTACCACCCGTAGCTCGGCTGGCTTCATCTCCGCCCTGCAAAGTTCTGGATCTTCACATCCTTTTGCTCTCCTTCCATCTAGATCTGCCAGGACTCAGATCACTGATAGAGGGCTCCTCTCTCTGGAAGTCAGTACATCAAGTCTCTCCTGCCTCCACTGTTCTCTGATGGTTTCATATACAAGTATGATTTTTATATTATCCAGATTAGTTTTTGGTGTTCCCATGGGAGCCAAGGTCTTCTGTGTCCTAACTGGAAGCAGCAAGTGCCTAGAATGGTAGCTGCTATTTTTAGCACTAGAGGAAATTCCCTAAATGCAAGACGTCCGGGCCCTGAACTCTTAATAGCCAGCCTAGTGCTGAAGCTCGTGTTTCATTCAGGAGAGTTGAAAATGAGACCGTGCGGGTGGCCTATCTTTAAAGGCTTAGTTGAGTTTCTAGCAAATGCGTTATGGGCCGCACTCCTATCTCTCTACCTTTACCATTTCGGGTCCTTCCAGGGCCCAGCCTCTATGTCTCTTTGCTTGGGGGTTTTCTCCCAAGGTCCACCCTGCCCATGTCCAGCAGGAACAGTCCTTACCAATGACTGGAGGAGGCTGGTGGATAAACACCCTGGTTCCCTTTCTCCTAGGTTGGATACCTTAGAGACCTGTGTTCTAGACAGTCTCCCATTCCCCCAGAAGAAATAAATCCCAGCTGCCCACAGAGGTAACTTACTTGCTAAACACACTTTCCTTGGCTATTTTCTCTTCCTGGCCTCACTGACTCCCTCCCTGGCATGTCCTGGGATCACCTTTCAGATCAACTCCCTGTCTTGGAATCACTGCCTAGATTCTCCCGTGGAAACCCAACTGAAGGCAGGCTTCAATTCAGATGTGCAGCCTCTGGGTACTCCTTGGGTTTGTGTAAAGGAGCCAGCATGGACAGGTGTTATTTGGAGCAAGGTGAAGTCAGCCAATGTTAGATGGACCTCTCCAGGGAACATCAGGCACATTTCAAGAATGCCAGGAGTGCTGATGCTGGAGTTCTTTATTATAAACTGGAGCCATCTGCCGGCCTGTAATAAACGGAATATGACCATCCTAATCTGGGATGCACTTAAACTGTTTACTCTCTCCTGGTGGTTATGTCTTTAAAGCCTAACATGCGCTGGATGTTGGATTTAAATTCATAAGTACATTTTTTTTTTTGCAAAATTGGCATGAAGTTCTTGCCACACAATATGCAAAATACATTAGTATGTTGCATCGAGAGCTTAGTGTTCTTTATTATCTTATTATCTTTTGTTTCAAATAAAACAAGCTTGTAGGACCACAGCCCCGTACGTGTCTTGTGGGGATGCCAAGAACTGCTCTAAAAGCCACTTTCTAAGAAGCAATTTTCTTCTTGTCCCATAAAACTCCCCAAAGCACCTTAGGCGAACACCAGAGCGCTGGGTATGTTTGCAAACTGCAAATACGGCAGACATTTAATTACATCGAATTCATCAGAACCCTAATTGAGACAGGAACTCAAACCTTACTGCTTAATTACTTTGATTTCAGATGAGTAACAGACTTGGTCATGAGCAGCCCTTCAGGCCGGAATACATTAGAAAGAGGCCCGCGGGCCCTCGCGGGGAATTCTCCCAGCCAAATGAAAGTGTGGAGCCACATAAATATGTGCCTAGAAGTAAATCCCTCACATGCTAAGTGAGACCCATGATTGGATTTATTAATCAGTTCAATTCCCAATATCCATCCCTTGCTGTGGTGTTCCACGGCACTGGCCCCACCACCTGGGAATGCTTCTCAGTGTATAAGGCAGGATTTATTTCTCACCAATTTTTCCTTTCCCTCCCACTGATGAGACAGCATGGAGGCGAAGCCTGGTCCTCTGAGATCGCTCTTCTATCAACATCTCCTCATTTCTTATTTTCATTTAGAACACCTTCTCCCTGACCTTCATTCCCTTCCCCACCTGGCCCCAGGGAGATGTTCCACCAACTTCTTGGCCAAATGATCATAGTGACTTATGGTGGGATTTGGAGGTGAGGACCGCATGGATCCTTATTCTTTTGAGAGCCAATAATGGTATTTTTTATTGAGCATTTACCAGGTAGGCTGACTCCTGCTTAATGCTGAACATGCTCTGGTTCACCCTTATGGCGATGCTGGGTGGTAGGTGGGCTTATACCCTCCCACTCCATAGATTGGAAAACAGGCTCAGAGGAGTGATAAAGTCACTCTCCAAGTTTTCGTGGCCAGCAAAGGGCAGAGTCTGGATTCAAACCCAGGCCAGTCTGAGTCCCCGACCCATGTTCTTTCCAAAACATAATTTGCTCTGTCTGCAAAGGTTTCCGGGATTCTACAAACTGCTGAAAGAAGAGAGGTGGATGGCCTTAGCAACCCCCAAGTGGGCACAAGACAAGGAAAACCAGAAGGAAGTGCTGTGGCATCCAGAGTCATCACGCGGGCAACTTCTAACACCATGGTGGCAGCTACTTCTCTCTGCGAGACGAGCTTGCAAAGACCTTCCAGACGGGGGAAAGTGACTGAGCACTTCAGCACGTGCTGAAGTTCAGGAAGCAATCTGCCTTTTAAGCAGGTGTTCTAACCAAGCCAGCGATTAACCACATTGCTAATAAATTATGAATACAAATGAATGCAAGCCACTTCATATGTAATTAGTTGCCTGGCATTTACTAGATACCTCCCTGTCATTTGTTTCATTTCTTTACGTTACTTCTCCCCCTTTGGGCTCGCCTTTTCATCAAGCCGCATGTACAAATGACTAATGCACTAATGACAACATGCATAATGGCCGGGCTAATAATCATACTGCTCATGGTGACAATGCTAATTAAGAGAGTGTGAACAGCAATAGCCTCTTCTGCAGGATGTGACTATTCATCTCCGCAGGGCAGTGAGAAGACGGCCACAAGACGAGATCCACGCAAGTGTACCAAAGGCAAAGACAGAGCCTCGTTTTTTGGTTTTTGGTTTTGGGGGGGCACTACCAATATTTATAAGAGGTCTAAAAAAGACACCATATTGTGGGTCCACAAAATCTAAGACTAGAGATGATGGATCAAAAAGATGAGAAAAAATAAAATGTCAGTAGCAAATTGGGCAGAACTCAGCCACCACGTATGGATACACCTGTGGGCTCTGGAGCCCATTCCTGGAGAGATCGAGGTGTCCTTCTGCCTGTCACCCAGAAGCAGCCAACTCATCAGGCAACCTGAACTAATCAATGGGCATGAAATGATGGCATTTAGAAACAGGCAGTGGAGAACAGCAACGGTGTCCCAGGTGCCTCCTGCAGAGACTTTCCAGTTCAAGTTAGAGAGACGGCCAGGGTGGGCGCCCCTGGCTGGCTGACTGGACAGCACAGGGGCCCAGAAAAGGGTGTGGAAGGAGGTTCAAATGGTGCTTTCTTTAGCCTTCAAACTAGCCAACACCTTTAGCAGGACCCTGTGTCCTCCACAGTGAGGGAGCTGGTTAGGATCACCAGGCTTTTCAGTAATGCAAGCGGAGTGCCCTAAACGGGCTTCTAGAAGGTGCTTTTCCTAGAAGACATTCAAAGTCTGGGTGTCTGGGCAGAGCTCAGGATCAAAGTTCCTATGAGGGAATTAGGACGTCGGAGCCGGCAAACCCTTGGGTGCCTCAGCATCACCCAGGCTACCAGTGAGCCTTGCACTTAGGTGACTTCTGGGTGTCTTCCCAGGACTTTCCAGACAGACACCAGACCCCAGGACACTCCCTGGAAGTAGAACAGCCTCATAGACAAAATGCAGGCATGCAAAGACCCTCAGGATACCAAAAGTAAGCTAAAGTAACCATGTAAATAAATTGCTTGATGGCTGTCACAAAACTGTCCTATGCTGTGACAGCTGCAAATGGTTTTTAGCAGAAAAAAAAAATCTGTCGTTTCCTCTCTCTCTCTTACTTGCTTTATCGCCAGTGAGTCAAAGCCGTACCTTAAATTGTTCTAGGTCATTTCAGTTCAGATCATGACATTCAAAATGAGCTCTACACCTTCAGATTCGTAGCCTGCACCTTCAGGCTGGTTAATTATTTATGTGGACCTGGGTGCTCTGTACGCCATCAACATGGACACCAAACAATGGTGCCTGACATTTTCCAGTCCCAGGTGGGTAGCCTCCTGGGGCGTGAGATCCCATGTCACTGCTGCCCGAGACCATTGGCCCCCATGCTGACGGCGCTCCTGCCCCACCTCTGTGCTGCCCCCTCCGAGCCCACACCACGTTCTGCCGCTGGCCTTACCTGCCCAGCAAAGAGCCCGCAGACACCGATGATGCACAGGATGTTGAACACCGCGGAGCCCACGATGGTCCCGACTCCCACGTCACCCTTGGTGATGAAGACCCCTGAAACAGACCTAATGTCAGCCTGGCTGTTGTGGCCAGTTGCATTCTAATGTGGGTGTGGGGTTGTTTTCACAAGTGTTAGTCAGACAGCTCTCAGGGTCCACGGGAAACGGCCGAGGACGGGAGAGAGTTTTAAAATCTGCCCTGCGGGGGGGGGGGGGGGGGTGTTGCCTGGGTGGTTCAGATGGTTAAGCGTCTGCCTTTGGCTCAGGTCATGATCCCAGGGTCCTGGGATCAAGCCCCGCATCCGGCTCCCTGCACAGCGGGGGGCCTGCTTCTCCTCCTCCCTCTGCTTCTCCCCTTGCTCATGTTCTCTCTCTCTCTCGTATCTCTGTGTCTCGAATGAATAAATAAAAAAAAAAAATCTTTAAAAAAATAAAATAAAATAAAATAAAATCTGCACTGGGGCTATTGTTCCATGGGGGCATTGGCACAGGAACTGGGACACATTCATGTAAAGTGAAACTGTCACTTGAGTAAAATAGTAACAGCAACCACAGCGGGGTGGGAAGATGGTGTTCTGCTCCTTGGGCTCTTGAGAGTCTCATTTCCTATTAGCCAACCCACTGGAAGGCTGTCTGTCCCCACAGTCCTTGACCTTAAGAGAGGGCAGGGCTGAGATATCCCAAGATCATCACCTACCTATGACAGATGTGAACAGCTCTGGGGCCGAACTGCCTGCTGCCATGAATGTGGCCCCGGCCACATCTTCACTGAGGTGCAGGCGCTATAGAGGAGCAAGGACAAAGCACAGGTGAGTTGGGATTCCCCTGGGAACAGAGGCGATCATGACTACTGAGGTCCCGAGCTCAGGGCCTCCCATAACCTCCCCCCTCCCCCACAACTGGCCTTTCCTGCACCACCCCCTGCTGGGACACTGCTCCTCTGGCCATCCTCCTCAGGGGCAGGATCAGGGAGAGGGTTGCATATCTCTGTGAGTTAAAGGCTCTTGACAAGATCTAGGAATCCCCACCCCAGAAGCCCCGGGTGTTGTGCCAATGACAGGGGGAAGTGGGGTGGGTTGGTGTGAGGCACTATGGGCGTCTGCCTCCTTTCTAAAGGGTGTGCCACTCACTTCCCTCCCTGTTGCCAAATAGCCTTACTTCTTAAGAGATGGCCAAATCCACATTTTTACGCAAAACATCCCGATTTTTTTTCAATACTCCGCCTATCCCAGGCTAAATGAGGTAATCAGTTTGCAAGTCTTGATTCTAGGAGGTTACAACAGCTTTGGGGGTGGAGGGGTCACCCTCCTGAAACCTACTGCTCGTCATTAATGCAGTTGGGAGAATGGGGGGTGGGGTTGAGACCGAGTGGAAAGGGTGAAGTGCCCTGTCAAGATGTCCTGTACAATGAACCCTCCAGGTTACTCTGTCTGTTAACTCAAAAGGTGATCTGCAAGAAGAGGAGACAAATATATATATATTTGAGGCTGGTTAGCGTGTTTAGCCTTTCTGCATTCAGTCATGACCCAGAACGTAAGCTGCTGGCTGTCAGTAACTAGCCTGTTCCCTCTTGGGTCCCAGCCAGGAGGTGCTAGTCTTGAATGACAATAGTCCCTCTTCCCAGCACACGGGCAGCTGCACTTCCATGCTCAGCCATGGAGGGGCAGCATGGCCTCGGCGTGGGCCACTGGCTCCCCGGACCAGCAACAGGCTGCAGTGGGAGCCCTAATGGAGCTCTTTGATCTGGAGTCCTGGGGATCTCTCACTCTGGACTGAACAGCTCAACTTCAAATGCGACTCTAAGATGGAGGTGCTGATACCTCAAGTTGAAAGCTGTGGCTGTGAGGGATGCAGGTGAGACCCCAGACATGAAGTCCCTGAAGGTAACCTAACACAGAGCTCACACTCTTTGGTAGTCAGTCAAGACTTGCCAGGAGCTGTGAGCCTGGGAGTGCTGTGTCTGTTCCAGCTCAGGGTCCATGATGGGCATTAGACATAGAGTCCACACCTTGAGCTCATCTCCAGTTCCTCTCTCTCTCCTTCAAACACTGAGTTTCCTTCTTCCCCCATGTTTCCTTACATCCCCTCCTCTCTCATCCCTAATTCACTTGGGCCCTGGCAACAGCTTGCTGGATGCTCCGAATCACCAGCTAGGGAGGGGTAGGGTCTTCCTGCCTCTGGATGCCTCTATCAGAACATAGTTGTCAAGAGCCTTCCCAGCTCCCTCCTGAGACCTGGTAACCACTGATGCCCTAGCCTTGCCTTCCCCAGGGTTCCTCAGAGGCCAATTCCAGTCCTGGGTTCTTCTCCCATGGTCCCGGAGCTCAGACTCTCCTCTGCACAAATATCCTTCCTTGAAATGTGTCGCCTTGAAATGTGAAAAATGCCTCCAAGGGCTGCTCCACTCCTGTCCCTGCACAAGCCCCTCCCTTACCCCCCACCCCAATCAAGCTGTGCCTCCCCTTTCCTCTCTCTCTACTTTCCAAGTACACAGAACTTCATCCAGCCCCCTGTGTGCCTCACCCCGGAGCTGCTCTGTGCCCTATGGCCCGTGGATGGCAAGGACCGTGCTCTATTTCATATCATGTCCTCCCCAAGGCGGGGTGTGCTCACAGGTGCTATGGATTTCCTCTACGGAGTAGAACACCTCCTGACAAGAATACATACGTACATGTCTATGTAGGGTCGTAAATTTGCTATAAAAAAAAGTTGTGTGGGAAAGAGAGTAGTTTGCTTTGCATAATGAATAGAGTACCACGTGGTGGTATTTGAGAGATCACAAATGACCCCGGTTATGGGTGCTTCAGCACCTCCTCTCCTGCTACATAAGGTGACCCTGTGCTCAGGTGACATCACTTGGGACAAAGGGCTCCCACACGTGTCCAGTGCCCATCTCAGATGCCACCTCATCGCTCTCCTCCTTCTGCCCGATAAAGAAACCTCCTCCCGAGGCCCCTCCAGGGCTCCTGTGGTCTGATTCTCTTTTATTTATTTAAACTACAAAAACCAAACAGATTTCTAGGATGTAGAAGAAACTGCTTAAGTGAACGATCTCTAAGTGTGGTTTCTGGACCAACAGCCTCAGCATCACCTGGGCAACTTGGGTCCTCCGCTGCCCCCTAAGAACTAATGAATCAGACCTTCGGGGGGGGGTGGGGGCTGGGGGGAGGGAAGAGGAAGGATGACCAAGGGGAAGGATGACTGAGAACTACACGAGGACACGAGTCCCAGATGGGAGGCGTGTCTGGGAGAGAGCCTTTTGGAAAACAGGATTCTAAATTAAAAATAAAGTGGAAAGCTTCCAGATAAAGGAAACTAGTTCAAAACAGATGGAGACGAAAGAGGCGAGAGAATGAAAGTGTTCTAAATACGCTGAATATTTTCTGATGAAAGGGCTGTCATTTGGTCTTCAACCTGACGTTCCCCAGGCTGAGTGAGAACAGAGTCCCTTTCCTGTTCTCTGTGGCCTGTTCTTTCATCGTCTCGCTTCTCGGGCCTCCGCTTGGCACATTTCTGCACATGTACAGAGAGGGGCAGGGTGGTGGAGGTGTGTGGCTGAAGACCTCCGGCTCCGCAAGGACCCCACGAGGGAGGTCACGGATGCGGAAGGAAACAGAGGAGGGGAAGATGGGGGACATAGAGGGATTTAAAAGAGGAAAAGAGAACAGGGAAGTAGAACACAAATATCACCACGAATTGTCAAATGGAGCAGGGAGAGCTGGCAATGTGTGTGAAAGCCCAACTATGGGTCAGAGCCCTGATGTTCTAAACGGACCGATGGAGTTTTGTGCTAATGTTGTCGGTCGCTCAGATGCACACTGATGTCTGGTGCTCCCGCCCGGGCATGGAGGGCTCCCCAGGACCTCCATGAAGGAGGCTGGAGCAGCACAGTTGCACCCCCTGCCCAGACATGCTGAGAATATAAGGCTTTTACCTCACAGATCTTTTCCAAGGAGGGGACGAAGAAGTCGTCACACACAATGGCTAGCGCATAGAACATGTACATGGCCTGGAAGAGAGGAAAGAAGGGGTTAAAGTCACAGTCAAGGCAGAGTCACAGGGTGAGGGCCTGGCTACCCTCTGCTTTAATAACACCCTCTGGCATCATGGACACAACATCTTACCCAAAGTACAAAGACTGCAATGCCTGGGAGGCCCTCCGTGATCTCACCTCTCCTCTGACCTCATCATCTACCGCTCTCCCCCTTGTCCACCAAACATACTATGGATGCCTGCCTCAGGGCCTTTTCACCTGCTGTTCCCTCTGCCCAAATCACACTCCCCTCAGATGACCTTGGCTCACTCCATCATGTCCTTCAAGTCCCTGGTTCAATGTCAACCTAAGCAAGGGACCTGGGACTCCCCTACCTCCCATTTCTCTGTATCCACCTTATCCTGATTTGTTTTTCTTGACATATTAATTTGTTTGTTGTCTGTCTTCCTCACTAGAAGTCCATGAGAATATGGACTTTATCTTATTTATCTCCAGCACTTAATAATATATGTGCAATGAAGGAAAAAATAAACGAATACTTCAAGTGAGGCTGTTCACTGTGCTGTTCCCTGCAGGACAGGCACTGCAATCTTGCTTCCTGTCAGCTATGACCAGAGAAACCCCTGGAAGTCTACTGTTTGGCCATAAATTACCTCTTTACCTATTTAACGCCAGGTTTCTTCTCTAATTAATAAAATCTTATTGGGATTTCATTCATTGTTGGTTGACCACCTAGCACCCATCCTTCACTCCTTCCTAATGGGACCCCAGTTTCATCCCAATATCCACCATATTCCCTGGGAAGGTGACTCCACCCCTTCCTCCAGGAGTAGCTACTGACTGGCCAATCAGTATGCAGTGTTTCCCACTGATGGTTCAGGGGTGGACACATGACCTGGGCTGGCCCAATGAGATGGCAGGAAAGGCCTTAGAGTCCTTGCCAGTGGGTGCCATTTCCCAACTTCTGGCACTGGTTATAGACAAGGAAGCTGGAAGTCCTGACTGCCCCTGGCGGCCATATTGAGGGAAATTGGACATGAGATGAAGTTGACCCTGAGTAACTTAATGGCATCACCAAGCCAATGAGCACATGGTGCTGGAGCATGCCTGCCTCTGGACTTTGTAACAGGGCATTCAGGCCAGTCTGATTTGGAGTTTTCCTGTTACTTGCAGCCCAAAGCATCAAATGGGTACAGTGGGTCATCCTTCAAGTTCCAGTATCCTCAGCAGTAACACCGCTTTCATGTTTTCATCTCTCAACATCTTTTCCTTTTGAGCATTGCTCCACCAGACAGAGCTTCAGTCACACTTTCCCAACCTCCCTCAGCACAGGGCACAGGCACATGACCCAGGCTAGCTGCCTGGACACTCCCTTCTCTGTCACACAGTGGTGGGTGGGCAAAAGGTCTGCAAGGGGCCAAGGAGGGACTGACAAAGAAGCTGGGAGAGAGGGACTCTCTCTTTATGAGATATAAAGACACCCAAGTCTGGAGCTGTCCAAGAATGCAGCTCACATAGTAAGAAGACTATCAAGGAGATGGGACAGGTAGACAGACAGACAGACACAAACACACACACACACACACACAGATACATACATACAGACACACACATTTACACAGATAGACACACACATTCACACAGGTGCTCAATGACACCACATGAACTCTGGACCCAGCTCAGTCTGAAGCCAAATTCGACTTTCCAATTTCATGAGCCAATAATATGCCTTTTACACTTAAGATGACTTAAGCGGAGTTTCTGTCACTTGCAGCTGTCCTTCATGAAGGCTTCTGTAGCAACCCAAGCATGAAATGATCTCTCTGGCCTCTGACTCTTGGTTGTTGCACTAATTTAGCCATCCCTCCCCTACTTTATGAACTCGTTTTCCTTTTCACACCTATGTGCTTGGGCTCTCTGACCAGACTGTAAGATTCTAAAATGCATCTTACCACTTGATTCTGTGGAAATATCAGACGAGTGCACAAAAACATATGCATTGGGGATATTCTTTCCAAAATGCTGACTATAATAAATTATAAAACCTAACAAAATATACAATAGGGGATTGGTTATATAAACTATGGTTCGTCATTCAATGAAATCCTGCTAAAAGAGGTTATTTAAGTCCACAGCTAACAACAAGAAAAGGAATTTACAATACATTGCTAATGAAAAATATTATAAAACAGTGAGTACAATCTCTTTTTGAGTATTATCTATTGTAGAAGCACATACACACACACACACACACACACACACTCGCATAAGTATATTTGCACATAAGAGTTTGTAAGGCCATAAATCAAAATAGCTTCTCCCTCTGTTGGTGTGACTCTATTTTTATAATTCGTATTCATATTTTCTGTTTGTCCACCTTGAATTTGTATTTCTTGTGTGAATTTTGTAGGTGGTGGAGACTTTAGAACAAGGATTCCGTCTTACATGTTTCTAATCTCCAAGGAACCTGGGATGTCTGGCATGCAAAGAAGCCTTAAAAATAACTTTTATTGATTGGTCTATTCATAATCTGTACAAAATTATTTGTCTGTGGACTTTTGGGGGAAGAAAATGTCACTTTAAAAAAATTAATGCTATATTTACAGCTTGTGGATGAGTGAGAATATACATTCCCAAATTGCAATGGACTCAACCCCCCTTTTCCTGTATGACTTGGCTGATCCAATGATATGCGGGCTTTATCATTATCTTGAAAGGATAGCCAGATGCAGTAATTAGAATACAGAATTGCACATTTGTGAATTAAACAAGATCTAAATAAGCTGTCTATAGCTGCCATACTCACCTCCCTGAAATAGCCAAGTCTATAAATCATCTCTTTAAGACTATGTTCCAATATCATGTATTGATCCTGTTGTGAAGCAAGAAGCTCCATCTAACATAACACAAATCAATACTTGGATTGGGTTGAGACATGAAGAGTTCTTCCAGGCTCTCTGTGATTTCAAGGGTGATGACCATTAATTCCCCTGCACAGGGGAGTGTGAGACGGGGATGCCCACCCTTGATCAGATGCCCCTTTGGACACCTGAAGGGGCCTGCCAGGCGATGGGGCTCCTCTCCAGCCACAGAGTACCTCCCGGCCTGCCACTTTGCTTACAAGAAACTCTGCTCTAATTCCTGCCATGTTACCACTGGAAATCAGGTTCCCACTGGAAAAACAAATAAAATAGAACAAAGTATGGATGGGGGGAGATGCTGTGCAGGTAGGGGGGTAGGAAGGATATGAAAATCAGTACCTTCCGCTCAATTTTGTTGTGAACCTAAAAATGCTCTAAAAAAGGGTCTACTACTACTACTACCAAGAAACTAAAAAACCAAAAAAAAAAAAAAAAAAAAACTGAACAGAACAAAGGAACAAAACAAACATACAAAGTCAACCTTGAAGATACAACCTTGAAGAACCTTCTTCAACCTTGAAGAAAGCCTGATGATATTGATAGCACCATCAATACAACTGGTCTGAATATTTTAGAGTGGGGCACTTTTGCATTAAGTTGGCCATTCCTTTATTTCCAAAGGATATAATAATGCGGTGACAATGACTAATAGCAATACTATTAACATTTGCTACGATTTGTTGGGTCAGGAACGGCAGGCACATTCCAGGTACTTTATGAGGGCTGTCCATGTAATTTCTCTAATTCCTGGGGGAGGCAGGGAGTTACTGGCCCCATTTCTCAGATACCTCCGAGAGTACGGCAGCCTGTCCAGGACACATGGATGGCAAATGGCAGGCCTTGGATGTGACCCCAGGACTCTCTGAGTCTTCTCACTGAGGCCAGCTGCCTCCCCCAACAGAGGCCATTCCTGAACTGCTGCCCAATTGACACCTTCTATTTTCAGTTGGCCTATGAATAAGCTGATCTCTCCAACTACACAAAGGGAGGGATGGTTTTGGAATCCCAGCCATCCACTTCTGGGGGCTGGTTGTTGGAATCACTGATGCTCTTTCTTATTTGTTTTTATTTTATAAGCTTAATTTTGATTACATACTCACATACAAATATACCATTTACATAAATGTACCAATGTGATCAGCACGAACAGGAGTAAACCTTAGTTACCTCTTTATTTGTAGCAGCTTCCTGTTTTCCTCTATAAATAAATGGATTATCCACCCTGCTGCAATTAACATCTTTACACATACATCCTTTTGCATTTCTAGGATAAACTTCCAGATGCTGGAACTGTTGGGTG
Organism: Zalophus californianus; assembly: GCF_009762305.2. Taxonomy (NCBI): domain Eukaryota; kingdom Metazoa; phylum Chordata; class Mammalia; order Carnivora; family Otariidae; genus Zalophus; species Zalophus californianus. The sequence goes on from NC_045602.1 coordinate 95,394,425, forward strand.
ATGTTCTTTTTTAATATTATTATTTTTACAAGGTGCGCTAAAAAATACAAGACAGACTTAAACCCTCAAAAATGTTTGAGGTGAGCCAATACCCTGGGGCGGCAGATGTGTGGCCACGCCCCCTGGAATCTGAGCCTGTGGGTTGGCTACAACCAGAACAAGCATGTGTGGGATGCTTTCTGGAAATGATGAGTGGGGGGTGTGTGCAGAGGAGAGGAGAGGAGGGGTCCATTTCAGCTTCAACTTCCAGCTCACGATCACAGGGTTCCTCACTTCCCTGGGAACTCATCTGGGCCCTCACTGTAGGCATCTGTACTTTGGCACTGACTGCGTGCTGCCTGGACCGTGAGCCCTGTTTTAAGTTCATGTACCTGGCTTCTCTTCTCTTGAAGAGGGCAGCAGCTGTGCTCTTCCCACGTTCACACCCCGTCTTAGGACAGGCTTGCACAGAATGAGGGCCCTGTTTATATGAAATGAATGCATCCAAGCAGGGCTGTGCCCTCAGAGTACGGTGTCACCTTTGGAAGCCATCAAGGGAAATGCCTGCGTAGCATTGACTAGCACAGCAGCTGCAGAAGGAGAGGCAGCCTGGAGCCTTGGAGGAAGCCCAGGATGGGGTCAAGGACCTCACAGCAAATCCCACATTGTGACCTTGAGTGACTCTCCCTGCCTCCCTTAGCCTTCAACACGAGACCAATCACACCATGCTCTCAAGTTAGCGTATGAGGCTACCATGGGGAGTACATGGAAACGGAAGAGCAAAAGGGCTTGGGTGTGGCCAGGCACCTCACACAGCAACAATAATACTATGAGGACGTGCCCCAGCTAGCCTGCTGGAGGACAAGAGACACACGGAGCACAGCCAAGTTGCCCTGGTCCCAGCTGAGACTGCCAGAGATCAGTTGACAAGCAGCTAACCCCCAGACGTGGGTCAACTGATCCCCAAAGTTCAGCTGAACCCCAAAGACCCACAAGCTAAATAAATGTTAACTGTTGTATGTCACTGAGGTTTTGAGCCCATTTTTTATACGGCATTATTATGGCAATAGGCAACAGATACAGCCAAGATGATACAGCCACAGTGAAAACAATAATGAGAAGTAACTTCTAAGTTCTGACTGACAATATCCTCAGCTTTTCTAGTCTCCCTGGAACTAGCCATGATCATATGATGCAGTTTGGGCCAATGAGAATAAGGGACAGATGGAACTAAAGTGACCCTTTATTTCTAGCTCTGCACTTGAATGTAATGTCTGAGTGGCAGCAGCTGTCATATGACCATGAGACAACAAGCAAGAGATACACACCAACATGCAAAGGATGGTGGACCCCTAAGGATGACCATTCACCAGCTGCTCTAATGCCAGAAACCATCTCCATCTGTACTTCTTATTATGTGAGAAAATGAAAAATGAACCCCCATTTGCCTCAATGGCCATTAGGTTTCCACATTTGCAGCCATGTACCTCCCTATCTGATTCTTTTTTTTTAAAGATTTTATTTATTTATTTATTTATTTATTTATTTATTTATTTATTTGAGAGAGAGCTCAAGTGGTGGCGCGGGGGAGCAGAGGGAGAGGAACAAGCAAACTCCATGCTGAGAGCAGAGCCTGACACAGGGCTTGATCTCATGACCCTGAGATCATGACCTGAGTTGAAATCAAGAGGTGGACGCTTAACCTACTGAGCCATCCAGCCGCCCCTCCCTATCTGATTCTGGACATAGAGGGTTCATTCTGCTGGGCAAGGCTAGTGAAGGGAGGCCAGAGAAGGCTTCACAGGGGAAGTGTCACTGAACTGGGATTTTGGAAGATAAACATCATCTCATCAGGTGGTTTCAAAGGTTGATTGGGACTAATAGAACTGGAGAAACGTTGGCCATGGTGGTTAAACTGGAAAGCACCTAAAGTAACAGGAAATTATCATGGCCTGTGGCTTAATGGAGGTGAACAGGCTCTAGCTGAAATGTCAATATACATAAGGGCTTCTGAATTGTGAGGGCAAATGTCTCTGAACAGTGTGACATTAACCCCGCTGTTTTATGTGGCATCTATAGTCAGCGGTTTTCACAGACAATTTCCTTTTATTACATAATCTGCACTCATGTCACTCTGTCTTTAATCTCAGTGAAGGTGGTGCTGGACTAGCAATTCCTAGGGAAGACCTATGTAACTCTGGCCTTGGTAGAAATTGTTCTAAATCTCTAAGGGAAGATAGTCTGAGTACTAAACAAAAAAAGATTTCTTTTTCCCTTCTTTGTCTTTTTCATAGTTTCAAGTGATAATATATGATTAAACTTGGGGGGGGGAGGAATGGTATTTCTTTTAAAATCATTTCCCCCCATTACAGACTTGGTCTCTAATGGCCCCATGATGCCTTGGGTGGGACTGAGATACATGCTCACTTTTGCATTCTGTTACCACTACAGACAACAGTCTCCTGCACTCACCCTCTCTGGGGACTAGAGAGAGAAACTCTGAGCTTCACAGCCAGACTAGGGTTCTGCATAAGAGGATTTGGGGGAGGGGAGTTGCAGGGAAGAGGAACATAGCAGATGACTATGTGGGCCCCCTGGTCCTACCATATTCTTCAGGCTTTTTTAATTTAGAGCATCTTTTGAATGTCAGAATCTGCCTCAATTTGTTTGAAGACTTGTTTTTAAAGATTTTATTTATCTGAGAGAGACAGAGACAGTGACAGAGATAGTGAGAGAGAGCACAGGTAGGGAGGAGAAGGAGAAGCAGGTTCCCTGCTGAGCAGGGAGCCTGATGCAGGGCTCGATCCCAGGACCCTGGGATCAAGACCTGAGCTGAAGGCAGACACTTAACTGACTGAGGCACCCAGGTGCCCCTGAAGACTTTTGATTTAACCTTACACAAAGCAGTCAAGAAGTGCTAGGGTATGACTGCCCCCTGGGAGCCCTCCCACCATGACCAATGGGAGTTGGTGTATCAGTACCCCAGCTCCCTTGCCCTCTGGTGTAGTAACCGGCACTGTCTCCCTGCGTTCTCCAGATGACTAAGCTTCAGGTGTCCACACTGTTGCGAACTTGACCACGCATTTTTTATTAGCAATCCTCCCTTCTCCGCCCCACTTCCTACTGCACTACTGATGTTTCTCTCCACCCCCAGAGAGCCACTTGCACTCCAGCCCTTGTCTCAGAGTCTGCTTCTGGGAGAGCCCAAATTAAAACAAGCGAGGGGGTTAAAGAAGATTGTGGAAAGAATGAAATGCAGTTTGCAGTCAAGATGGGCTACTGTCAGAAACAACAGTTTTCCAAAACCCCAGAGGGACTAGCGTAAGGGCATGTAATTCAAAGACATCCATCTCAGATAAACACATTGCCAGCTACTAGGTAAGGAGGCAGGTTGCCCTACCATGAGGTTCCCATTTTAGAAAGCCCTGGGTGACCTAGATGACTGAACGTGTGAATGACCCTGCTTCTTCCTTCCCACACCTTAAATTCACCAATAAAGAGTAAGCCTATGAAACCCTAGGCATCCCAACTTGGACCCCAATGAAGACAGAGCCCCAGGTCTGCACTCTCTCACCATGCCCCTCACTGTGTGGCTCTGCTATACCGTGTACCCTCCAGAACCTATAAGTAATAAATCTTAGTTTTCCAGAGTTCCCTGATGGTTGTTGCCGAGGGATGCCTTGCATTCATAAAGAGAACCACAGAGGCCAATTCAGCCACAACACTGGCTCCTGTCAGGGAGATGTCTGTGAGAGCTTGCCACAAGTAGCTGGGGCCCAGATGCATGCCCTAGGCAGTCCTAGAAGATAGCATCACTATCTGTAAGTTGAGACAAACACAAAACAGGGACTCTATCCCTTAGTCCTACCCCCATGATTGTTTTGTCAGTTAGCACTGTGAAGGTCTTTGAAAACACTGTCAACTGAAAGGGTTTCTCTTGCAGGAACTCAAATGCTAAAGGAAATGAGTATGGTAATGTACCTGCTCCATTAGCATACATCCTAGAATTATGTTACTTGAAAGGAGTTTTATGATGGCCATATAAGGCCCATCGCTGATCAGTGTTCTTGGAGGTCACCACATTGGAATGACTATACTGGAGCCTTGGGAATGAGACATTTGCCATCTCAGAAGAAATATTTTGGTGGGAGAAGATCAATTGTTTCCCTGTGTGTTCTCTTCCTTCTTTCTCTTTCTCTGTCTCTTCCTTACCCCAGATGCCTCTCCCATGGTATCCACTCTGAGATATTGGTTCCTAAGTCCCTGAGGAAGTCATTTATTTCTTTTGGTTGTTAGGGTGATAACTGCCACTTCTCCTCCATGTTCATTAAAGGAAAGTTCTGGGGACAGGTTTATGTAGCTGGGCTGATGCCCACATGGGCCTTATAGGAGGCTCACACATTCTCTGTTCATCTGCACAATGGTACAGGGTGGGACACTGGATTTAATCCAGTGTCACGGGTGAGAATCAAGCTCAGTAGCTTGGCTCAGGTCACACAGCTAGTAGGTGGTAAAGGCAGGATTTAAACCCAGGGGACCTGCCTCCCGAGTCCATGTTCCTAACCACCATGCCACACAGCATCTCAGGAAGAGATGTCTCCTTATTTAAGGAGTTGTCCTTTAAATAAGGAATATCTACTTCTTTAACCTGTACCAGGTCTCAAATTCCCTTCTATGGAGACCTCCTGTGAGACGGGGGCTCTTAACCAAGGGTCCCTGAACCCCCTACCCCACCAGGGAGTACTTAGAACAACTTAGGAGTTTGTTTTTGTGGATGGAAACAAACTGCATCTCTGTTTTCACTAGCCTCTGAGTGGAATTCAGCATTTCCTTCCACTAAGAATATAGGCAATAAGCCCCAGTAGTATTGGCAAGACCTGGGAATATGTCCCCAGTGGAAATCACAGGCCTTTCATATTACATGACCAGCACTGCAGAGACCACATACATGACCATATGTCACAACTTCAAAAATAGTTATGAGATCTGACATTAGATCTTGTATTTAACATATTAACAAAGGATCATGCAGGTTTCTAGATTGCTGTGTACTTTAAAGTATACCAGATACTCATCTGGGAAATGCAGACAAAATGAGGGTACCCCAGGCCCGCTTCCAGAAAATCTATTTAGCAGGTCTGGGTGAGGGCCCAGGGATCTGCATTTCTAATCGGCACCAGATGGTTCTGATGCAGGTGTCTAGGGGTTTCTTGGTCTATTTCTGCAGGCCCCAGCGGGACCCCTTGAGTGAGTTAAGTCCAGAATAGTGGGGAGGCTTGGTGCATCTGTCAGAATCTGCGTAGGAAACAGAAGGTCACTCAAAAGGGTTTAACCAGAGAGAACTCTTTTTTAATTGCAGAGAGTTTGGTGAAGGGCTTCCTTACAGTAGTATAGGCAGGGCTAAGGGAATGGACAGAGAAAGCAAGGCATCCAGCACCTAGCAACACAGGAAGCTGTTGCCTTGAAGTGGCCTGAAAGAGCAAGAGGAGGGAACCAGGTTGCTGCAGCCTGGTGAGTGGGGATGAGCTGCTCAGCACGTGGATTCTCACAGAGGGTGGAGGAAGCAGCTGCTGCCAGAGTCTGGAAAGCCAGGAGTGAGCAGGGAAGAAATGCTCTGTCCTCTCTCTCTCTCGTCCCTCCCCAGAGGCATGGAAGCCTGGTAGATATGGTCCTTAGAGGCTGGCCTTCTGGGGTCCAGAGTGGGGCAGAGAAGAGTGGACAATGAAAGTGCCGGTGCAGAAAGAGAAGAACCACCTAGGAAAATTGGGGAGAGATGCAAAAAAGAAAGGGGAAGAATGATGGGAGAGGGGGGCCAGAAGAGAAGAAGGAGGTGGAAAGGGACATAAACAGGTTCTTAAAGCCAACCACAATTCATCCATGAAGACATCAGCCCTTCACTACTTCCTTCCCTCCACTGGGGATTTATGAAGACTCACAATAAAAACAGATATGATAAAATAGTGGTCAACACAAATGAGTGTAAAGCATCAAAACAGAAGAAAAATAAAAATACAGGTAGGAAGTTGTGATTGGGAAGAAAGAGAACACACATATAGTGCCAGGCACACTGCACCCCTCGGGGACACCCAGAATTCCTGAGGGTCTGGGGGGGACAGGCACATTCTGGCTGGCTAGGTCTGAACCCCCATGGGGGCTCCCTCACACACCCTTTTTGGGGGTTATGGGCTGAACTGCTTCCTGGGGTTTGTGGACCATTCCCATCTCTAAGTAAGCTTTTTTTTTTTTTTTTTTTTTTTTTTTTGCTTTTCCTCACATAAGACAGAAGAGAGCAAACCCAGTTGGGGAGGAGAAGGGCCAAGTTCTATGAGAGGGAATGGATCATTCTCTTTCTCCATCTCTCTCTCTATAGATATATAATACATATTAGGTATTTTTGATTTTTTAAAATTTAATTTTAACTTTTTTATGGTGGCAAAATATATACAATACAATCTTTACCATTTTAACCATTTTCTAGTATGCAGTTCAAAGCCATTATATATATTCACGTTCACATTCAGATCGTTATATAACTATCACCACCACCCATTTTGAGAACTTTTTCATCCGCCCAAACTGAAATTCTGTACCCATTAAACACTAACTCCTCATTCCCCCTCCTTCCCAGGCCCCAACAACCACCATTTTACCTTCTGTCTCTATGAATTTGACTCTTATAGGTACCTCATCTAAGTGGAATCATACAGTTTTTGTCCTTTTGTGACTGGCCTATTTTACTCAAAATAATGTCCCCAAGAGTCCTCCATGTTGTAACATGTGTCAGAATTTCTTTCCTTAAAAGCTGAATTAATATTCCACTGTATGTATATATCACATTTTATTTATCTGTTCATCCATTTATGGACATTTGGGTTACTTCCACCTTTTGGCTATTATGAACACAGGTGTACAATTATCTGTTCAAGTCCCAGCTTTCAATGTTTTTGGGTAAATATCCAGTAGAAGAATTGCTGGATCATGTGGTGATTCTATGTTTAATTTTCCAAGGAAACTTCCTACTGTTGTCCACAGCAGCTGCACCGTTTTACGTTCTCACCAACAGTGCATGAGGAGGGTTCCCATTTCTCCACGTGCTTGCCAACACTTGCTATTTTCTGGTTTTTGTTTTATTTTGTTTTTTGACAGTTGCCATCTGAATGCATGTGAGGTGGTGTGATCACGACACAGTTTGGAGTTTTGTGAATAAGTTCATTTGTGGCAAAAAAAAAAAAAAGTAAATAAAATCTCCCTGAAGCCCTGCTGTCAGGACAGGAGACAAGTCTGAGTGGAAGAGGAAAAATGTTTCCTTGTTCCCTTGTAGCCTTTTCCCCAAGCACACGCACAAACCCCATAAAGTCCATTAATTCTTTACAAAGGAAGAGCCTTGTTTGCAGAATCAGGAATGGTAATTTCCCTACATCTATATGGGCTTCCTTTTCAAAGTCTTACCCAGAAGAAGTCTTTGTTTAGCTTACACAAGAATAAGCACAGAGTCAGGGCTGAGGGAAATAGTGACAGTGAAGGAAGGGGCAGACTCAGTGAGTGATGACGAGTTTGGGGACCTTGGTATTGTCACCGGCTGTCGCCTGGCACCATGGCCTCAACTGCCCACAGGGGCCCACAAGGTGTAGGAATCAGAAAAGTGGATGAGGTGGGGTCTGTGACTTGCTGGACAGTGGAGGTCCATCTCAGGTGGGCAATCTGTGCTATGCCGTGGCCAACACTGCATGAGAATATGTGCTCAGTGTGTCCAGAGCCTCTGATTTTCCAAGAGAGAAGCTGCAAATTTGGACTTTAGGTAAAATCTCCTCATTCTGAGTAACAGAAACTAATGTAGCCACTCTGGTTTCACCCCCGACTCTCTCCTTTGCTGATTCTGTTCCAAGCACACTGGCTTCCTGGCTGTTGCATGAATAAACCCGGGCGGTTGTACCTCAGGGCCCTTGGACTGGCTGGCCCATTCTCTCCCCAGCCATCCACATGACTCCCTCCCTTACTTCCTTCGCTTCTGCTCAAGTATCACCCACTTTGAACCTACCCTCACCCTGCAGCATATCTCTCTTGCACCTCCCCTCCTCACTGTCTGTGCTCCACTATTTCTTTTTCCACCATATGGATTAGCTTCTAGCATAATAAACAATTTACTTATTATGTTTATTTTCCTGTCTGCCTCCTTCCTTAGAATATAAGCTCCATGAGGACAGAGGGCTCTGCCTGTCTCATCCTCTGATGTATTCCAAGTGCCTAGAATAGGGCTGGCACATAGTACATGCTCACTAAGTACTGAGTGAATGAATGATTGAATTCAACAATTGTAAAGCACTGAGCCAACCAAATGAAACCTGTTAATAGTCAGAATGGTGATCTCAGGTCAGGTCCAATTGCCCATTTCTTTGATCAGCAAAATAAGGCCCTGGGCAGTTAAATAACTTTTCTGCAGTCATTCCACCTGGCTTGTTCTGAAACTCCTATCCCTGGACCGTTGGGCCAGGGCTCTGCCCACAGCTTCATGCTCTATCTCAAAGTTCCCCAAAGGGCTCAGATGAGGGCCTATGACTACTGTCCCCTAGGACTTTCCTCATGTGGAAATCCAAGATAACAGGCACCATCTTTCCACCTTCTTTCCAGTTTATTCCAGGAGATAGGCACTAACTACCTGGTGGCTGAAAGACTGAACCCATATGAGAACTTCAAGAGCCCCACACCCAGGCGTCCCACACCTCAAGCCTAGAGTCTGTGCTGATGAAAGCATCAACAATATCTGGATGGCACCCAGGACACAGGTTTGGGACAGTTTTGTTCACTTCTGTATCCCCTGGCTTACATCAGTGCCTGACACTGTTTCTGGAACGTTTCTTGAATGAATGCCTGAATGAATGAGCTCTTTCTATGGGCCAGGCCCTAGGCTCTGCCACCCCAGAGAATGCAAATTACCAGGCCCTTGCCACTCAGTGAACCCTGGTGAAGTAGCCCCAGCAGCCCAGATCTTAGAAGGTCACAGGGGTGATCCATGAGAAGCACAGCATCCAAAAGCCACAAACTAGTATGGAGGACTCAGGTTGATCTGATGGAGCACCAACATGTCTGCTAAATACGTAAGCAGAGCATTTGGTATTAAAGCTAAACACAGAGCTATTCACAAGATTCTACATGAGCTTAGAGGAAGGACAACTAACCTACATTTTAGATAGTGAGGGGAAGGATATGGCAAGACTCTTGGGAGGAGTAGATGGTTATATCATGTCTGAGAAGCCAAGCAAAGAAGTGGCTAGGTAAGGGAAAAAACAGCATGACTAAAAGGATGGTATCATAAATTAACATGGTTTGTACTGAAAAGGACAAATTATTCACTATCCCTGGAGTGTAGATTGTGGGCAAGAAAGTGGACAGATGAGGCTGCAGATATAGGCAAAGGTCAGTTTGGGGAGGCTCTTATATTCTGGGCTGATATTTGGATGCATAAATGCAGACTGTCTGCCTTGAACAGGAATTACTTTTTGACTCCAGTAGGTGAATGCTATAATGATGAAAATGGTTTTGGTGGCGGTGATTATGGTTGTAATGATGATGATGATGATGGTGATATTAGTGATTGTGATGGTAATATTGGTGGTTAGGGTGGTGGTGATAGTGATAGTAATGATGATAATGATGACAATGAGGGTGATGGCGATAGAGATAGTGATTTGATGATGTGACGATGATGGCAGGTGCTGGCGGTATAGGTGCTGATGGTGATTGATGATGATGATGTAATGATGATGATGACAGTGATCGTGGTGGTGATGGTGATGAAGATGAATGATGGTGATGGTGATGGTAATGATGGTGATGATGAGGAATGATGGTGATGGTGATAGTAATGATGACAGTGATAATAATGATGAAGATGAGGATGATGGTAACTATGATGAAGATGGTGATGATGTAATGATGATGATGATGACAGTGATGGTGGTAGTGATGGTGATAATGATGATGGTGATACTGATGGTGATAATCATTTGACCATGTGGTGACACTGATGACAGCAGTGGTGATAGAGTGACTGTGATATGATGATGACAAAGACAATGATGATGATGGTGGTGATAAGTATGATTGCTGACATTTATTGAATATTGAACATGGGCCTAGAATTACTTTAAAGCTTAATCTCTCAACTACACCATGAAATAGAAACTACTGTCATCCCTACCATTTGGACAAGAAAACTGAGGCAGAGAGAATATAAGCCCAAAATCACAGAGCCAGTCCATGGCTGAAACTGGACTTCAACCCCATTTGTATGAATTCAATCCAAGCCAGAGTTCATGGCTCTAACTCCAATTGCTTTCAGCAGCAAGAGAAGAGGAGTGGTCTGGAGGCTCAGAATGCCCACTGTCTTGAAGATTTCTTGAGATCTTTTTCTTCCCTTTCTTCCTCTCTCATTTCTCAGTGACATCCCCACCTCATCCTTCCCCATTAATCCCTAGTGGCACACTCTGTGGGAGTTCTCAAAATCTCATGCAGAGACTGGTTGACAGCTGGCTTGTCTCCCAACAGCGGCCTTTTCCTCTTCAGGCTTGTTTGAGAAAATGAGGACAATGACTTCTCCCCTAGAAGTATACTGCAAATATTAGAGAATTTAACTTTTCTGGAGGACTTTGGAATTTCAAAATTTCCCCAACTCTCTGCAAGATGGTGGAACTCTTCACTTCAAGGTTGGTGTGGTGAGAAACCTGCTTCTTGCCTCAAAGTTTTTATTAGTAACCTGAGCCAAGGCTTTCTGAGGAAAACCACAATAGGGTAGGGATTTTCATGCTAGAGTTAGAGCTAAGCTTATTGCACAACAATGTGCCTTTGAAAGACACCAGGCTGGTTAAAGTTATCAAGATATTTGCATTCTTGCCTTTCTGTCATTTTCTTGTTATTCTCTCCCCAAATAGTCTTGGGAGCTGGTGGGTACCACAACTGCCAGCTAACATCAAACAGTGGAACTGCAAGCCAATCATGGGCGAGCAACCAGCACTTCCAAACACACAATCGGCTGGAGACACAGGCCAACCAAGCAGGCTCATAATCTGGCGCCTCTTCAAACCCATGTTCTTTAAATATTTATTCAATATTTATTTAGTGGAGAAGGGAGGGGAAAACTAATCTTCTATTAATAAAAAATGTATATTTTATATATAATTATTATATATATAAAAATATATATAAATGAAGCCCCTTACTAATTCATTTCCACTGGTGTAAGCAGAGCCAATGTTCTGAAAAATATCCTGAAAAATCTTCCCCCATTCTTCTGTAATTGTTATCTCTTTCGAGTTTCTTTTGTAGCAAGAACTACTCTAAAGTAGGCAACTTCTTGTTGGTGAATTCAAAATTTCAGTGTTTAATATTTAGATAATGAAACACATTTTATTCAATGTTGGTAGATACTATGCTCTGTGCAAATTCAAAATTTCAGTTGGTGGGATGCTATGAGCACTTACAGAGTACATGTAATCGAAAGAGGACAGTAGTAGCAAAAGGCAGAAACATCCTTTTTATTCCACTTTTTAGGCGGCTGTTTGCTTCAGGTGGAGGGGATTAATCTGTTTGTCTTTAGTTGTGTCATGTGGAAGCCGGAGTTAAGTAGAACCATCTTTCCCATTTATTATAGTCATGTTTTAGTGCTCTTGGTAGATTGGCACTCCTGAGAAGGTGCCCAGATGGCCACCCTGCAATCTAGGTTTGGGCACCCAATTGAAAGCCATGGCAGCATTCCCAGGTTGGGACCACTTCCTTAACTGTATGTCTTTACTGTGTCCTATTACCAGAACTGACCTAGTATCACAGGATATGCTCCTGCAACAGAAGGCAATTTCCCATTAGTGGTGAAGGGCTATACTGGGTCATCTAGCATCCCCAGCCTGATCCTGCTTGTGAATGGTATAAAGGGCTAACGGTTGGATGCCTGTGGGTAGGGGTTCAGTCTGGGACTGTGTGTATAAATGAACAAAGCAAACAGGCTTGTGTGGGGCTTAAACTCTGACCTTCATTTTTATTACTTAAGATCTAGTGCAGCTAACGAAGCCAGACCAAAGCTTCATATTACAGTATTTCCAACTTCATACTTCAATGACAATCCATTAAAATAATTACCAAATGATTACAAGGGACTTTTAACTAGGAGGTTCAAAATCTCTCTTGCCAGACAATTAGCCTAGCTGGGCACAAGGGCTCCTTCCCCATGGTTGACATAGGCTGGCTTGAGGTTCAGGGAATCCTGTGTACCTGGACAACAGTACAAATGACTGCCAGTCTTGAGATGTCCTTCTTGCTTTCTGTTCACTTGGTGTGTCCTTAGAAGGCAATCAGGGTTCAAGACAAAGATGCTCCCAGATCATTCCACTAAAAATCCTCTCTGTTGTTGGAGGAACAATGTCACTGATAACGAGAAGGACTGACTCTTGCTGCGGTGTGTAGATGCTGACACCAACTTTATGAACTGTGCCTTCAAGGCAGAGAGCTAAAATTTAATCATGTTTTCATGTGCCTCTCTCAGGACTCAGAAAAAGTAAGAAACAGAGTTGCAACTATGAGTCCAAGAGATCATCTAATGGCATGGAGGGAGAGCACACTGAAACACAGGAGAGATACGTTCCATTGAGGTGATAAAGGGACGGAAGAACACTAGTTATCTTTGAGTTTCTGCAGTTCTCTTCTGCAACTTACAAAACAGGATTGGGAGAAATCTGCCAGCCACTAACTCCTGCTCTCCCCTAATGTAAAGAAGTTGGTGGATGCTACGATTAACCACGGTTACAAAGCAAAATCGGATAGCCTGGTTACATATCTGAGTTGTGTGACCTGAAGTGAGTATTTTAAACCTCATTAAGACTTCAATTTTCCTTGTTTGTAAAGTGGAGAAAAATAATGGTATCTATCTCATACAGTTGTCTTGAAATTAGATAATTCATGCAAAATTCTTAGCATCATGGCTGGAATGTTGCAAGCATTCAATAAATGCTGAATAATATTATTGTTGCCAGAGGTCATTATTATTTTAATCAACTTGTTAGAAAAGTGGGACCAACTGAACTGAAATGGAATCATGGAATCACAAGAAAAGATTAGAAGGCTTCTTCCTCTTTGACTGCATCTGTGGTGGCCACTTTAGCATGGAAGCAGGCACACAGAAAAGGTTTGCTGCACAGCCTGGCTTCCTTTTCTTCTCCTGTCTCATAAGAGTTGTTGCCCACCCAAAGAAACCCAACCCAAGTTTCACATTCCAACAAACACATGATTTAGGATTCCCCAGTGGTCAAGAGGGACGGCCAATGCTATGGCAAAATCCAACCCACCCCTGGAACCGATGTTAATTACAACCAAAAAGCAGATGGTGCCTCGATCTAGGCCCATCTGTTCCCTGTCTGTGGGAAGTTTCCCCGGCAGAGAAGACAGAGCCATAGCCAACTTCTTTTTGCCCCAAGAAAGACTGGACTTTCGCATTTCAGAAAACATCTTATTATTTGTCATGATAAGACTTTCTCTGATCTACATAACTACAGAAACATTAGGTCAGACATCTGACAAGGGAAGATCAGAGGGATGACCTTGGGCATGTAGATAGCTGCTCAAGCTCAAGATGTCACCACAAGTGAGACAATCTGGAGAAAAGAAAGTATTTGAATATGACTTGTCTACTGGTTTGTAAGACAAGGCTTCCTCTTGGACATACAGAAATCCAATTATTAAGTGGCCTGGATGAGGAAATTATTTGATTAGATTCCATTACTCATATTTACATTACCCATGTTTTTAAGAATGGACAAGGAAGTGATTTCCCCTCTCCCTTTCTAAACAGAACATACCAGTTTAACAGAAGAAGTGACCTTGTGGCTCCTATAGGGAACGGCAATGTCACTTGGTCTGGTCTGGAGGTGACTTTAAATTCACTGATATGAGCCAATAAAGAAAACATTACCTAAGTTTGCACTGGGCAGGGAATTGTGCCTTTGACTGTGGACCTAATGGGAGGGGCTGTTCACTACTAGTAATTCAGTGTTTAGAAAAAGTATGGGGTACGTGGAGTGGACCCTGGTGCTTCTTCCAGTCTCACTTCTGACAGTGAGCACCTTAAGACACACTGGCAGCTTCCTACCCAGAGCAGCTTCCCACCTCACCTGTGGCTCTCTGCTTTTCTGCCTGAGGAAGCCACCAGTGCTAGAGGGCTTTCCTTAGCAATGAGCAGAGCAGCCTGAAAGTGCCCAGGTTTTAATAACTCAGTGACCATCATCAACAAAAAAGAGACAGAAGAAGGAATCTGTGAATCAGTACCCAGCCTGCTCAGCCCTGGCTGGGAAAATTCTGAGTCAGAGTCTATACCATTTCTCTGAGAGTCCTCACTGGGATAGAGCCCCAGTTGTTCAGTGGTAACCAGCTCTTTAATACCCCTTTGTTGGCTCCCCTCCTTTCCCTGTCTTGCTCCCCCCACTCCCTCATTTCTGCATCCTGAGCATCACCTCAAATAAACTGCCTGCACCTGGTGGGGTGCTAGAACAGGCTTGTATCAGCTCACAAGGGCCAATGATTAAATTTTCAGGAAATCTGCATATCTATTGATGTACTGATAGCTTAAAATTGGTTATGGTGTAGGTATTTACACCATGGATATTGGGAAATGTTACAAATCAGGCTTCTCCCCACCCCCAGGGGACAAGTTGTTAAATATTGACCAACACACACTGTTTTTACCCTAGATTTGTCTCAGGGTTTGTTTTGGGGAGCACCCAAAATAAGAATGTGAGTAGAAAGTACCTCACAGAAGCCAACACATGAGCATTTACGGTAACAAAAGAATCAAATTTGCCATCGTGATTACATGCATCCCTTCACTGTCCAAAGGATTAATGATTCTTAGTGTGTTTAATGAGTGGAGAAGAATTTGTTTCTAAATTTACAATTAAGAGAGTAGGTGGAACACTACATTAAAAACTAATGATGTAATGTATGGTAATTAACATAGCATAATAAAAAAACAAATGATCAAATGATGTAATGTATGGTGATTGACATAACATAATAAAATAAAAAAAAGAGAGTAGGTAGAAAAACTGAACAAAAAATGCGAGGGGCAATTGCTTCTTGAAACTTATTTTGGACTAAAATACAGAAGAAAATCTTTGTGAGGCTGGGTTACACATAAGTTTATCAGATAGAATATAAAAAGAAAAACTGAGACAGAAAATATATTGATAAAATGGAACACATCAAAAACAAAACTTTGCTCTTCAAGAGACACTGTTAATAAAATGAAAAGGCAGGCCACAGACTGGGAGAAAAAAACTGCAAAATATACATCTTACAAAGTACTTGTATTCCACATATATAAAGAAAACAACTCAAAAACAAGAAGGTAAACAATTAAAATGAGCAAAATGAGGGCGGAGGAGCAAGATGGCAGAGGAGTAGGAGACCTAAATTTCGTCTGGTCCCAGGAATATACCTAGATAGGGATCAAACCATTCTGAACACCTACGAACTCAACAGGAGATCAAAGAAAAGAATAGCAGCAACTCTCTGAACAGAAAAGCGACCACTTTCTAGAAGGTAGGACGTGTGGAGAAGTGAATCTGAGGTGATATTCGGGAAGACAGACGGTGGAGGAGGGGGCCTCTGTTGGCCACTACTGACAAGTGATGGAGCAGTGCAGCACAAAATCGGAACTTGTAGAATTCTGCTCTGCTGAGGGACGTCACTCCAGTGGCTAAGCGGGGGGTGGAACCCTCGCTGAGACAGTGTGGTCTCTGGACCCTCAGGGTCACAGGAAGACCAAGGGTGCCTGAGTGAAGCAGAGCTCCCAGGTATCAGAGCAGGGAAGCCGGCTGCAGAGACAGAGCCGAGGAGCGGACTCTCAGCTCGGGGTTCCCATAAACTGTGATCCGTGGCACAGTCAGGCCACTGCTCTTCCAGCAGGGACCCAAAAATCAGCAGATCTGAGGAGACTCCCCTTCCTCCCCCGGGAGGAGCGGTGTGGGAGCGCACCGCAGGGATCTGCTGGGTTTGGAGACTCCACGCGGGGTCGGGTGCCAGAGATAAAAACGCTTTGTCACAGGCCAGGTGAGCACAGAGTGCCGCCGGAGACCAGGGAGACAGGAGTGATTGACTGCTTTTCTCTGGGGGCTCACTGAGGAGTGAGGCCCCGAGTTCTCGGCCTCTCCTGGACAGAGATTGGGAGGTCGCCATTTTCACTCTCGTCCTCCAAAGCTGTACTGAAAGCTTGCAGGGAACAAAAGCTCCCGAGAGCAAACCGGAGCAGATTACTTAGCCCAGCCCCCGACAAGGGCGGGGCAATTCCGCCTCCAGCAAAGACATTTGAGAACCACGGCAACAGTCCCCTCCCCCAGAATATCAGCAAGAACAGCCAGCCAAGGCCAAGTTTACCAGTCAATGAGAACAGCAGAACTCCAGCACTAGGGGAATACTACACATAGAATTCATGGCTTTTTTCCCCCTTATTCTTCAGTCTTTCAAAGTTAATTTTTAAAATTTTTTCTTTTTTTTTTGAATTTTTCTTTTTCCCTTTTTCAACCAACATCTTATCAATCCCTTTTTTTAAAAAAATCTTTTTTATTTTTCATTTTTACAGTCATATTCTATCCCTTCATAGTAGTTACCCTTATTTTTGGTATATATATATAAGTTGTTCTCTCTTTAAAATTTTGGAATACAGTTTCTTCTAACAGACCAAAATATACCCTAAATCTCTACTGTATGGCTTTGTTCTAGTCTCCTGCATGATTACATTCTCACCCTTTTTTTTTAATTCCTCTTTTTATTTTTTCAGCCAATTTCTTTTCTTATTAACTCCTTTTATAAAATATTTTATAATTTTCATCTTTACAGTCATATTCCATCCCTTCATCATATTTACCCTTATTTTTATACATATATAAGTTTTTCTTTCTTTAAAACTTTGGGAGGCATGTTCTTCTAACAACCAAAATACGCCCAAAATCTAGTGTGTGGCACTGATCTATGCACCAGCCTGATCATATTTGATCATATTCTTTTTTTTAATCTTTTTTCTTTTTCTTTATTTTCTTTTTTCTTTCTTTCCCTTTCTTTTTCCCCGGTTTCAGGTCTCTTCTGATTTGTTTAGTGTATATTTTTCTGGAGTCGTTGTTAC
Organism: Zalophus californianus; assembly: GCF_009762305.2. Taxonomy (NCBI): domain Eukaryota; kingdom Metazoa; phylum Chordata; class Mammalia; order Carnivora; family Otariidae; genus Zalophus; species Zalophus californianus. The sequence goes on from NC_045602.1 coordinate 95,411,562, forward strand.
CCTGTTAGCATTTTGTTCTCTCATTCATCTACTGTCCTCTGGACAATATGACAAGATGGAAAAAAATCACCTCAAAAAAAAAAAGAACAAGAAGCAGTACCGACTGCCAGGGACCTAATCAATACGGACAATAGTAAGATGTCAGAACTAGAATTCAGAATGACGATTTTAAAGATACTAGTTGGGCTTGAAAATAGCATGGAAAATATTACAGAAACCCTTTCTGGAGAAATAAAAGAACTAAAACCTAACCAAGTCAAAATCAAAAAGGCTATTGATGAGGTGCAATCAAAAATGGAGGCTCTAACTGCTAGGATAAATGAGGCAGAAGAGAGAATTAGTGATATAGAAGACCAAATGATGGAAAATAAAGAAGATGAAAAAAAGACAGAGAAACAACTACTGGATCACGAGGGCAGAATTCGAGAGATAAGTGATACCATAAGATGAAACAACATTAGAATAATTGGGATGCCAGAAGAAGAAGAAAGAGACAGATGGGCAGAACGTATATTGGAGCAAATTATAGCAGAGAACTTCCCTAATTTGGGGAAGGAAACAGGCATCAAAATCCAGGAAGCACAGGGAGCGCCTCTCAAAATCAATAAAAATAGGTCAACACCCCGACATCTAATAGTAAAACTTATGAGTCTCAGAGACAAAGAGAAAATCCTGAAAGCAGCTCAGGACAAGAGATCTGTAACCTAAAATGGTAGAAACATTAGACTGGCAACAGACCTATCCACAGAGACCTGGCAGACCAGAAAGGACTGGCATGATATATTCAGAGCACTAAATGAGAAAGATATGCAGCCAAGAATACTATATCCAGCTATGCTGTCACTGAAAATAGGAGAGATAAAAAGCTTCCAGGACAAACAAAAACTAAAGGAATTTGCAAACATGAAACCAGCCCTACCAGAAATATTGAAAGGGGTCCTCTAAGCAAAGAGAGAGACTAAAAGCAACATAGACAAGAAAGGAACACAGACGATATACAGTAACAGTCACCTTACAGGCAATACAATGGCACTAAATTCATATCTTTCAATAGTTACCCTGAATGTAAATGGACTAAATGCCCCAATCAAAAACACAGGGCATCAGATTGGATAAAAAACAAGACCCACTGATATGCTGTATGCGAAAGACTCATTTTAGACCCAAAGACACCCCCAGATTGAAAGTGAGGGGGTGGAAAACCATTTACCATGCGAATAGACACCAAAAGAAAGCTGGGGTGGCGATCCTTCTATCAGACAAATTAGATTTTAAACCAAAGACTGTAATAAGAGATGAGGAAGGACACTATATCCTACTTAAAGGGTCTATCCAACAAGAAGATCTAACAATTATAAATATCTATGCCCCAAACATGGGAGCAGCCAATTATATAAGGCAATTAATAACAAAAGCAAAGAAACACATCGACAACAATACAATAATAGTAGGGCAATTTAACACCCCCCCTCACTGAAATGGACAGAACATCTAAGCAAAAGATCAACAAGGAAATAAAGACTTTAAATAGATACACTGGACCAAATGGACTTCATAGATATATTCAGAACATTCCATCCCAAAGCAACAGAACACATCTTCTCGAGTGCCCATGGAACATTCTCTAGAATAGATCACATCCTAGGTCACAAATCAGGTCTCAACTGGTACCAAAAAGTTGGGATCATTCCCTGCATATTTTCAGACCACAATGCTTTGAAACTAGAACTCAATCACAAGAGGGAAGTCAGAAAGAACTCAAATACCTGGAAGCTAAAGAGCATCCTACTAAAGAATGAATGGGTCAGCCAGGAAATTAAAGAAGATTTTAAAAAATTCATGGAAACCAATGAAAATGAAAACACAACTGTTCAAAGTCTTTGGGATGCAGCAAAGGCAGTCCTAAGAGGAAAGTATATAGCAATGCAAGACTTTCTCAAGAAACAAGAAAGGTCTCAAATACACAACCTAACCCTACACCTAAAGGAGCTGGAGAAAGAACAGCAAATTAAGCCTAAGCCTAGCAGGAGAAGAGAAATAATAAAGATCAGAGCAGAAATCAATGAAATAGAAAACAAAAGAACAGTAGAACAGATCAACAAAACTAGGAGCTGGTTCTTTGAAAGAATTAATGAGATTGTTAAACTCCTGGCCAGACTTATGAAAAAGAAAAGAGAAATGACCCAAAATCATGAATGAAAGAGGAGAGATCACAACCAACACCAAAGAAATACAAACAATTCTAAGAACATATTATGAGCAACTCTATGCCAGCAAATTAGATAACCTGGAAGAAATGGATGCATTCCTAGAGATGTATCAACTACCAAACCTGAACAGACCTAAAACCACTAAGGAAATTGAAGCAGTCATCAAAAATCTCCCCCCCAAAAAAGCCCAGGGCCAAATGGCTTTCCAGGAGAATTCTACCAAACATTTATTTTTATTTTTATTGTTTTTTAATTTTTTATTGTTATGTTAATCACCATGCATTACATCATTAGTTTTTGATGTAGTGTTCCATGATTCATGGTTTGTGCATAACACCCAGTGCTCCCCGCAGAATGTGCCCTCCTTAATACCCATCACCAGGCCAACTCATCCCCACACTCCCTCCCCTCTAGAACCCTCAGTTTGTTTTTCAGAGTCCATCGTCTCTCATGGTTCGTCTCCCCCTCCAATTTACTCCCCTTCATTATTCCCCTCCTGCTATCTTCTTCTTCTTCTTCTTTTTTTTCTTAACATATATCGCATTATTTGTTTCAGAGGTACAGATCAGTGATTCAACAGTCTTGCACAATTCACAGCATTCACCATAGCAGATACCCTCCCCAATGTCTATCACCCAGCCACCCCATCCCTCCCACCCCCCACCACTTCAGCAACACTCAGTTTGTTTCCTGAGATTAAGATTTCCTCATATCAGTGAGGTCATATGATACATGTCTTTCTCTGATTGACTTATTTGACTCAGCATAACACCCTCCAGTTCCATCCATGTTGTTGCACATGGCAAGATCTCCTTCTTTTGATGGCTGCATAATATTCCATTGTGTATATATACCACTTCTTCTTTATCCATTCATCTCTCGATGGACATCTTGGCTCTTTCCACAGTTTGGCTATTGTGGACATTGCTGTTATAAATATTGGGGTGCACATACCCCTTCGGATCCCTACATTTGTATCTTTGTGGTAAATACCCAGTAGAGCAATTGCTGGATCATATGGCAGCTCTATTTTCAACTATTTGAGGAACCTCCATACTTTTTCCAGGTGGCTGCACCAACTTGCATTCCCACCAACAGTCTACCAAACATTTAAAGAAGAATTAATACTTATTCTCTTGAAACTGTGCCAAAAAGTAGAAATGGAAGGAAAGCTTCCAAACTTGTTTTATGAGGCCACCATTACCTTGATCCCCAAACCAAAGACCCCATCAAAAAGGAGAATTACAGACCAATATCCTTGATGAACATGGATGCAAAAATTCTCACCAAAATACTAGCCAATAGAATCCAACAGTACATTAAAAGGATTATTCACCATGACCAAGTGGGATGTATCCCTGGGCTGCAAGGTTGGTTCAACATCCGCAATCAATCAACGTGATACAATATATTAACAAAAGAAAGAACAAGAATCATATGATCCTCTCAATAGATGCAGAAAAAGCATTTGACAAAGTACAGCATCCTTTCTTGATCAAAACTCTTCAAACTACAGGCATAGAGGGTATATACCTCAATATCATAAAAGCCATCTATCAAAAACCCACAGTGAATATCATTCTCAATGGGGAAAAACTGAGAGCTTCCCCCCTAAGGTCAGGAACAAGGCAGGGTTGTCCACTATCACCACTGCTATTCAACATAGTATTAGAAGTCCTAGCCACAGCAATCAGATAACAAAAAGAAATAAAAGGCATCCGAATCGAAAAAGAAGAAGTCAAACTCTCACTCTTTGCAGATGATATGATACTTTATGTGGAAAACCCAAAAGACTCCACCCCAAAACTGCTAGAATTCATACAGGAATTCAGTCAAGTGGCAGGATAGGAAATCAATGCACAGAATCAGTGGCATTACTATACACCAACAACAAGACAGAAGAAAGAGTAATTAAGGAGTTGATCCCATTTACAATTGCACCCAAAATTATAAGATATCTAGGAATAAATCTAACCAAAGAGGCAAAGAATCTGTACTCAGAAAACTACAAAATCCTCCTGAAAGAAATTGAAGAAGACACAAAGAAATGGAAAAACGTTCCATGCTCATGGATTGGAAGAACAAATATTGTGAATATGTCAATGCTACCTAGAGCAATCTACATATTCAATGCAATCCCTATCAAAATACCATCCACTTTTCTCAAAGAAATGGAACAAATAATCCTAAAATTTGTATGGAACCAGATAAGACCCCGAATAGCCAGAGGGATGTTGAAAAAGAAAAGCAAAGCTGGCGGCATCACAATTCTGGACTTCCAGCTCTATTACAAAGCTGTCATCATCAAGACAGTATGGTACTGGCACAAAAACAAACAGACAGATCAATAGAACAGAATAGAGAGCCCAGAAATGGACCCTCAACTCTATGGTCAACTCATCTTCGACAAAGCAGGAAAGAAGGTTCAATGGAAAAAAGACAGTCTCTTCAACAAATGGTGTTGGGAAAATTGGACAGCCACATGCTGAAGAATGAAACTGGACCATTTCCTTACACCACACACAAAAATAGACTCAAAATGGTTGAAAGACCTAAATGTGAGACAGGAGTCCATCAAAATCTTAAAGGAGAACACAGGCAGCAACCTCTTCGACCTCAGCCGCAATGTTTCTTCCTAGAAACATTGCCAAAAGCAAGGGAAACAAGGGCAATAATGAACTACTGGGACTTCATCAAGATAAAAACTTTTGCACAGCAAAAGAAACAGTCCACAAAACCAAAAGACAACCAACAGAATGGGAGAAGTTATTTACAAATGACATATCAGACAAAGGGTTAGTATCCAAACTCTATAAAGAACTTATCAAACTCAATACCCAAAGAACAAATGATCCAATCCAATCAAGAAAAAAAGAATAAACTTCTTGTACATACAACAGATACATACAACTACACAGATGGATCTCAAAAGCATTATGTTAAATGAAGAAAGTTAATATCACCAGTAATAAGACATATCAACATCCCATCTTCCTGATATGAGATGTTGAAGAGAATATAAGAACACTGCAGTATTCATCTGAAACGTATACCTCAATCAAAGCATGAAAAAACAGAGCACAAACCCAAACTGGCCTGGACTCTTCAAAACTGTGAATGCCATGAAAAGTAAAGACCAAGGATGTGTCACAGATTGGAGCTACTAAAGAGACACACAACTAAATGCAATGTGGGATCCTAGGTTGTAATGGAAAAATAGTTCGGTGGAAAAACTGGTGAAACTGGAATGAGTTCTGTAGATTAGTTAATAGCATTGTGCCAGTGTTAATTTCCTGGTTTTGATCTTACTATGATTATGTAAGATGTTATCATTAGGGGAAGCTAGGTGAAGGGAACATGGGTATTCTCTGTACTCTTTTTGCACTTTTTTCTATAGGCCTAAAATTATTTCAAAACAAAAAGCTTTTTGTTTTTTACTTTTTTAATTTTTTAAAAGATTTGTATTTATTTTAGAGAGAGAGAGAGCATGAGCTGGGAGAGGGGCAGAGGGAGAGAGAGAATCCCAAGCAGACTCTGAGCTGAGTGCAGAGCCCAAAGTGGGGCTCAATCCCAGGACCTGAGATCACGACCTGAGCTGAAATCAAGAGTCAGATGCTCAACTGAATGAGCCACCCAGGTGCCCCAGGTGCTTTTTAAATGATGATATCTTTTTTACATGTGAATTATTCCTCAATTGTAGTGATTAAAAAATAAGCAGGTCCACATTTCTCAAACCGTAGTTCAGAGAGTGTGATGTTTCTTCCAGGGGTCCAAGATAGGGAAATGGTAAGCATATGGAGCTTTGAACTCATTTCTCTTCCCCATCCCCTACCTTAGGTCATGCTTCACCTCAACTCCATTTTTTTTCTGTTATATATACATACATGCATATATACATGCACACATACACATATACACACATATTTATTCTGCTTATGACTTCATTCAAAAGGGGGGATATTATTGCTAAGAATTAAAAGAAGTTTCAACAATAGGATTATATTTTTAAACATTCAATTTAGATGTGTCTTTTTTAGAAGAAACCCATCTTTAAGGAAAATGGAAGCGGGCAGGTGGTTTTCGAGATACTGAGTTTGAGGTGGTAATGTCAACAGATGGACCCAGTGGTGAGCTAGTAAGTGTTTAATACTTGATACTGTGGGGGAAAAGCCATGACCGGTAGCATTTATCAATTTCCATGGTGTAAATACCACCACCATGGCCAATAGGCTACCCAGAGAAGCCAGGAAGAGATCTTGGCTCTTGTGAGCTAGGACAAGCCATCTCCAGTACATTCCTGGACAGATATGACTGGGGAAGGGAGCAGGACTTGGTATATTGATAAATGGGAGAGAGGATCTCACAAGTGTTTGGAGGTGGAAGAAGCCTCTTTATCTGTCTGATAAAAACCACAGAAGAATCAAAACTTTGCCATCACAGAAGAGCAAAGAAGACTTGGGAGAGATGAGCCACAGTATGCCCTCAGACTGTGTGAGCTACAGACTTCAGGTCATCCAGGAATCCGAGCCCCAAGTTGAAGAATGCTGTGTCAGAGAAGAGCACACTGCCTGCAGACCCCCAAAGGGCTACGGCTTTGGAGAAGCCCAGAGGGCCTGGGCATCTCGCTGGCAGCATGGGGCGGGCGGAGGCCCAAGGGGCAGTCAGACAATGGAGAGGGCCCTACTTCTTGGGCCACCAGGAATGAAGGTAAGACTTTTTTTAAATGAGTTTTGAGAAATGTAGGGAATATTCAGCTCCCATAAGCCATCTGTAGATCTAATGATTGCCTGGTGTTTTCTAATTCTACTTCTTTCTCTATAAGTTTTGAGGTCAGTAAGGATGTAGCATGGCCCTGTCTGTGCAATAAGAGAGAAGACGCTACACAGAGAAAGGGTTACATGAACCTAGTCACTTGGGAGTCTGGGGAAAGGTGTCCCAAAAGCCTGTCATAGAAGCGAGTTACATGCTTTGAGCTACCAAGCTGAATTTGTCTTTTCATTTTTTAACACACTGGCTACTACTACAGCAACATTTTTACACTCCAGCTTAAAACAATGCCTCCTTCTCAATGTAACATAATTATTTAGGGGTTGCTGGAAGAAAACCCACACTTATTAAATGGCTTAACTCAATGGTAAAATTATTCAGCTGACTCTGAATTCCATACCAATTTGGGTGATAGGGGCGGGGGAGAGGACAATTTAATAGGACAAACTGATTATTAACACCATGACCAATTTTCCCACTAGAATGCTTTGTGGGTATGAAAGAGTTTTATTCTTGGATTTTCTTTATGCCTAAGGCACACAGTGAAGGAGATGAGTAACAGGTAACTTTTGATGCCCATGGTGTATCTTTTTGTGTGTCTCTGTGACGGTCAGCATTTACTCAGCTTGAGTTGCTAAAATTTTGTGTGGTGTATTTGCTCCTCCACAGAGGAGAGGGGTCCTTTGAAATGCAGAACAGTTCACAATCCCCTCCAGTCATTTACAGAATGACTTTGGGGGCCTTCTTTTCCCCATGATAAAATAAAGGAACTGGCTTGATGATGCCCTTTCATGCACTAGTGTTCTTCATTTTATAAATGAGAAACTGAGGCCCATTGGAGAGAGACAGGATGTTCCCAAGGGGATGGAGCAAATCTCTGGTGCCACTGTGGTAGAAGCGGTCTCCTGAAATTTTTCTAGACCACTGGTTTTTAGAATACTGCCTGGAGCAATCTGACAAGTATCTACTGTTCTAGGTTATCCATGTATCTATTTTTCTTTTCCATTTATTGGAACAAATGGAAGAACTATGGCCATTCTTGAACTCTGAACCCAATAGATTGGAACTGGAAGATAGAATTTCTCATCTATCAGTGATCCTTGGTCTCAGTTTCCTTTATTTAAGAAGTGTCATATCACCACCAGGGGCCTCTGAAATAACTCCCTTTTGCTCCCACCTAGCCTCACCGGGATCATGGGACATTTGCATTCACTGTTACGTGATGTCCCTTTGACAAATGACTTATTTATAAGTAGCCGATATGTGAGTTCTTGAAAGTAGGACAATAAGCATGGGTTTTTATTGTCTTGTTCAGGGATGTTAAATTCTATCTGGGGGATGTTATTGATGTCATCGGTGGCTCAGGCTGTGGCTAACTCCACGTTGACTATCCAAAATTGCAAAGAATGAGAAAATCATGTTCCTTTACTTAAGAGGAACAAAAGTATCTGCTTAATCCAGGCATGTCTGAGAGCAGCTTTTAGCAAAATTGGACAAAGCACTTCTACACCCTCCCTGCTTCCCTGCTCTCAGGACCCTCCATTGCCATCACAGCCTCCCCCCAAATCAGAAGGATGGCTTTGTCATCCCTGTTTGGGTGCATTCCTTTCTTGCCTCTATTTGGTTTCTCCACTGGACTTTCTACTTTTTTCACTTGCCCAGTCTGCTGCAAACCAGGGCATTCAGAAAGTCAAAATACACATTCAGAATTTGCTAAAGTCTAGTTTAGCTCTGTCTTGCTGCCTCTGAAGCTCCCGGTGTGTTACTCTGGCTGAAGGAAAGTAAGGAAAGAATGCAACTATTATCTGAGGACCTCCTGCTACATGCAAAGTATCCCATTAGAGGCTCTGCATGGTTTCCTATTTAGGTTAACGACCACTCCATGAAATAGACATTATCAGTAGGCACCATCTGACAGATGAGGACACTGAGGCTCACTGAGCTTATGTAACTTGTCCAATGACCTAGAGCCAGGACGTGACCTCTAAGTGATTTCTGCTCTCACAACATTCTCTCTCCTCCACCCTCCCTCTCCTCCCCAAACTTTGCTAGAAGCGCATCTAGAGCAGAGCTGTCCAGAGAAATATGTGAGCTACATAGACAATTCACTGACTTATATTTTTTCAAGGTTTTTTGAGATTCCTGGATTTTTGAAATTTGATTTAGATTGAGTTTTAAATTTTGATTTAAAATGTTCTGCTTTTGAAGTAAAATTTTTAGTTCAAAAAATGTACGAAGCAGGTGAAATTAATTTTAATATGTTGTATTTAACTGAATATACCCACATATTATTTCAATATGTAATTTAAAGACTGAATGTAATTTGAATATCAATATAAACATATTCATGGGATATGTTACATTCTTCCTTTTCATCCTAAGTGTTGCGATCCAATGCATGTTCTACATTTACAGCACACCTCAGTTTGGACTTGCCACCATCTTTCATGCATTCCAGAGACTCCTGTGGCTGGTGGCCACCATGCTGAATGGTGCACCGGGAATGCCCTATTTCCCATCTCCGCTGTATTTCTGCTAAAATTACCTTATTCTCGTTGGCTCCATTCCTCTGTGCATTTGCCATCTTAGATTCACTCTCTGTGTTTTCTGAATCACTTCCCTCCTTTCCCACACTCTGTCTACAGGCTGTACCGCCTGCCTCCTGCCATCCTCATGTTGTCCACCAGCCTGCACAGTCCTCTACAAAGTCACCCAGACATGCACAGTCTTGTGTAGCTCCCTGAGTACTCCCTCTTCTTGGTCCCCAAATATTTTATTCTATTTCTAAGGTGTAGATCACTGCAAGCATTCTAAGGCAGACCTGTGCATTCCATGCATCCATTCATGCCTTTAGTCTTGGGGATTTCCCAGCATCATTTAAAGGGCTTGAGGTTGCCATTCCACAGTAAGCTGATGTGGATAGTGCCACTGCTTGTAAATGGTTTTATCAGTATTAGTTTTATGCACCCCATCAGTCCTTCTGTTATTAAATATTTACTTAATACCCACAATGTCAAAGACACACTCTGAGGGGCTGATGGAGAAGTACGGATTATTTTCATCTGGACTCTAGCCTCTTGAAGTTTACACAGCTGTGTTATAGAGAGGCTGTTCTACACTTTGGTGCATATGATTTCACATTTTCTGAGCTCAGTATATCCCTGTGACCACAAGAGCCACTGTACTTTCTTGTGATGCAGTGATTTACCTTATAGTAACTATAACATACATACTACCTCCCCATAGCTTTTAAGGTGTTCTGTCAATACTACCTACCACTTGCATTCATCACACACACAGGTGCACACGGGTCAACACACAGGCACACCGGGGCACTCTCAGGTACACAGGCTTCCCGTTTGCTGCAGAAAAACTCTATAGATATTAGAGGAAGGAAGGAAGGAAGGAAGGAAGGAAGGAAGGAAGGAAGGAAGAAGGAAGAAAGGAAGAAGGAAGGAAGGAAGAAGGAAGGAAGGAAGAAGGAAGGAAGGAAGGGAATAGGTAAAGGCAAGCTAGTATGGAGCCTTTGCAAGCTTTGAGAACTGCACCCCTTGCCATTTGCCTACCACACTGCACACACTTGCACATGACAAATTCCTGCTGACTGGGATCTATGGACCTTGGTAAATACAGCCTCCCTCTTCCTCTGATGAGGCAAGATGACACAGGCATAGGCTGTCCCCTAATCCTGTCCATTCTTGCTCTCTGGAGCTGACACTCGAGGTAGCTGGGGAGGGAGTCTCACGTTAGTGAGAACTACAGGCCAGGCAAAGTGGAGGCAGCTGAGAAAATCAAAAGAAGAAAACCAGATCTTGTGAAAGGTTTAACCTCAAAGTAAAAAGCAAATGGCATTAGCCGAAATCAGATGTTGTTCCATAATGAAATTATTTTCATCCCTCGCTGCAGCCCAGAGATCCCAGCTGGTATGCAGGAAAGGAATGGTTCTTGTCAGTGTACAGAATAATGGAAAGAATGTCATCATTGGCGACCTTGATTTTCCTAAACTTTGAAGTAGATGGCCACGGTGAGGAGCAGCTATACTCTAGAGACCAGGATAATTTGGTGTCAGAATAGAGTCCAAGTCAGTAGAATGCCACTGTTAGTCTCTCCCCTGGTTGGGAAGCAGGTGTGTAGACAGCAACACGACAGGGATGAGTTTTACTTTGCAGACATCAAGAACTTGTCTCCATCAAAAAGGAGAATTACAGACCAATATCCCTGATGAACATGGATGCAAAAATTCTCACCAAAATACTAGCCAATAGAATCCAACAGTACATTAAAAGGATTATTCACCATGACCAAGTGGGATTTATTGCTGGGCTGCAAGGTTGGTTCAACATCTGCCAATCAATCAATGTGATACAATACATTAATAAAAGAAAGAACAAGAACCATATGACCCTCTCAATAGATGCAGAAAAAGCATTTGACAAAGTACAGCATCCTTTCTTGATCAAAACTCTTCAGAGTATAGGCATAGAGGACACATACCTCAATATCATAAAAGCCATCTATCAAAAACCCACAGTGAATATCATTCTCAATGGGGAAAAACTGAGAGCTTCCTCCCTAAGGTCAGGAACGCGGCAGGGATGTCCACTATCACCACTGCTATTCAACATAGTATTAGAAGTCCTAGCCACAGCAATCAGACAACAAAAAGAAATCAAAGGCATCCAAATCGGCAAAGAAGAAGTCAAACTCTCACTCTTTGCAGATGATATGATACTTTATGTGGAAAACCCAAAAGACTCCACCCCAAAACTGCTAGAACTCATACAGCAATTCAGTCAAGTGGCAGGATATAAAATCAATGTTGAAAAAGAAAAGCAAAGCTGGCGGCATCACAATTCTGGACTTCCAGCTCTATTACAAAGCTGTCATCATCAAGACAGTATGGTACTGGCACAAAAACAAACAGACAGATCAATAGAACAGAATAGAGAGCCCAGAAATGGACCCTCAACTCTATGGTCAACTCATCTTCGACAAAGCAGGAAGAAGGTCCAATGGAAAAAAGACAGTCTCTTCAACAAATGGTGTTGGGAAAATTGGACAGCCACATGCAGAAGAATGAAACTGGACCATTTCCTTACACCACACACAAAAATAGACTCCAAATGGTTGAAAGACCTAAATGTGAGACAGGAGTCCATCTAAATCCTAAAGGAGAACACAGGCAGCAACCTCTTCGACCTCAGCCGCAATGTTTCTTCCTAGAAACATTGCCAAAGGCAAGGGAAGCAAGGGCAAATATGAACTATTGGGATTTCCTCAAGATAAAAACTTTTGCACAGCAAAAGAAACAGTCAACAAAACCAAAAGACAACAGACAGAATGGGAGAAGATATTTGCAAATGACATATCAGATAAAGGGCTAGTATCCAAACTATATAAAGAACGTATCAAACTCAACACCCAAAGAACAAATGATCCAATCCAATCAAGAAATGGGCAGAAGACATGAACAGACATCTTTCCAGAGAAGACATACAAATGGCCAACAGACACATGAAAAAGTGCTCAACATCGCTCGGCATCAGGGAAATCCAAATCAAAACCTCAATGAGATACCACCTCACACCCGTCAGAATGGCTGAAATTAACAAGTCAGGAAACGACAGATGTTGGCGGGGATGCGGAGAAAGGGGAACCCTCCTACACTGTTGGTGGGAATGCAAGCTGGTGCAGCCACTCTGGAGAACAGTGTGGAGGTTCCTCAAAAAGTTGAAAATAGAGCTACCATATGACCCAGCAATTGCACTATTGGTATTTACCCCAAAGATACAAATGAAGGGATCCGAAGGGGTACGTGCACCCCGATGTTTATGGCAGCAATGTCCACAATAGCCAAACTCTGGTAAGAGCCAAGATGTCCATTGACAGATGAATGGATAAAGAAGATGTGGTATATATACACAATGGAATATTATGCAGCCCTCAAAAGGAATGAAATCTTGCCATTTGCAACGACGTGGATGGAACTGGAGGGTATTATGCTGAGCAAAATAAGTCAATCAGAGAAAGACATGTATCATATGTTCTCACTGATATGAGGAATTCTTAATCTCAGGAAACAAACTGAGTGTTGCTGAAGTGGTGGGGGGTGGGAGGGATGGGGTGGCTGGGTGATAGACATTGGGGAGGGCATGTGCTATGGTGAGTGCTGTGAATTGTGTAAGACTGTTGAATCACAGACCTGTACCTCTGAAACAAATAATATATTCTATGTTAAAAAAAAAGAATATGATAGTAGGAAGGGTAAAATGAAGTGGGACAAATTGGAGGGGGAGATGAACCATGAGAGACTATGGACTCTGAGAAATAAACTGAGGGTTCTAGAGGGGAGTGGCATGGGGGGATGGGTTAGCCTGGTGATGGGTATTAAAGAGGGCATGTATTGAATGGAGCACTGGTGTTATATGCAAACAATGAATCATTGAACACTACATCAAAAACTAATGATGTAATGTATGGTGATTAACATACCATAATAAAATTAAAAACAAACAAACAAACAAAAAAGAACTGTCTGTCTGTGGATATTTGTGGATGTGGAAGATGAGCCTCTCATGTCTTTTTTTCCTCTACTGGAGGGAGAGGCTTAGAAGCACCAACTTACCTTTCTTTTCCTGGCTGAAGCCTGAGAACAGGCTGCCCCAACTGTTTCTTCATGGAGAGAGGAATATTCCCAGGATGTATGAACAATGAGAAGTTTGAAGAGAGAGGAAAAAAAGTTTCCGTGAAGGTAGATCTTGAAGGAAACAGAAACTTTTTTAGGGGCGAAGGAACTAAGTCAAAAGTCACTTCCAGGCAAATAAATGAGTATAAGCAAGCAAAGAAGTGGGTGGCTTCTTGCATAGTCAGCAAAATCAACTTTTGGGTTTTGTTTTATTTTGTTTTTCCATATTTTGGCTTTTGAGAGATTTTGTTATAATTTGAGCCCCAAGAATGGATCAGGCAGCTGGGGTCAGGCTATCTGGTCCTCTAGGGAGCGAAGGGAAGGAGGAAAGAAAGTAATGAAATAGCCTCTTGGAATCGATTCTAGGACTCATTAGGAGGAAAGCTGAGTGTGTCCCACAGGGTGGGTGATGAGCAGGAGAACAGCCTTGCATTGGAGGGCTTTAGTTCCCAGGAGTCAAAGGACCAGGGCATTTCCAGCTACCATCATCTGTGCCTCCAATACAGGGCAGTACATGGTCTTTAAAGGGGACTGGGAGGATACAGCCCGTGAAGAATAATCAAGACTCATGGCATGTCATGGTACCTCCACCAGTGGAATTTATTTTTCTATACCCATCATGAGGGCCAGGGAGGATCATACACATGTGGGATGGGGAAGCAGGAATGATAATTAATTTTACAATAACACCACTTCTGTTTCAAGTTTTGGGGATTTTATCATATATGCACACAATCTTTTCAACACCCTCCTAGTTTCTTGAATTCTTCTGCTCCAAGGGTCTTGTCTTCCATCCTCCCTCAGACATTCACCTCTATAATCACACCATAGTAGACCCTATCATTATTAATACCTCCTGTCCCTTCCTCAATCTCAAATTGGTACCTTCCACTCTGATCACTGCCTCTTGCCTTCCAAGTGTGTTCCCTTTAACGTCCCACATCCATCAGTTCTTTTCTCCCAAGTGGTGGCTCCATCTTGAAACCATGGGGGCTAAGGAGAAGCGGTGCAGAAAAATGGAGGGTCTTGGCACATTAATAACACTGCAAAGGCACTGCACAAGCCCTTGACATGACTCCTCTGAACTCTTTTTTTCCCCTTGAGAAAAATAGGTACCTCTGAGTTTAAGCCATCGTCAGTTGGGTTTTCTATTCCCTGAAGCTGAACAGAACTGGAATGACACAGCCTAAGCCTAGCTGGTCTGTGTCTTATGTAATTGGCACCCCTCCCGCCCCCCGGTGGTTTTAGTTTACTCCCAGACCTCATTGCCAACTTGGGTCAAATTTACTTACCACTCTCACCTTTATTCTAATTTGCTCTTAATTAATTTTTAACTTTTTCAATACAGTTCCTAAATTGGTCACAGCTTTGAAGGCACTTCCTCTCTCAACCAGACTTAGTGATCACCTTTCTACACAAGTGAAATATAAGGGTTACAAGAGCTACAGATAGAAGGCCAGGAACTAAATCTCTTTCTGCAAAGACAAAAGGAAAATATATTGGCCAAGACACCTAACTTCATTTTGACATCATACTGCTAGTCTTTAACTTAAATTCAAAATACAGAAATACATTTTCCATTTTCCTTGTACACACACACACACACACACACACCAAACCCCATTTTCCTCTAGTTGTGATTGTGTTGCTATGCATAAGTCAAGAAAGTAGAATCCTTTTCAATTGCGGGGGATGAGGATGCGGTGAGGAACCTAACTTAGCCCCAGACTCAGACTTTACCCCATCTCTAACATTCACCTTGCAGTCATAAGGAACAACAACAACAGGAAAAGTCAAATGTTTGCAGCTTCAAAAACAAAACAGAGGTGCTTTCACCTGGAAACACCAGTCCTGGGTTCCAGCCCATTGACCATCCCTGATGCAGGAATCATGCCCTGACATTTGCATTCTCAATAAGAGGAAGCCTGAAAACAGGAGGCTTAGTTTGCAAAAAGATGACCAGGGGCTTACCCTCATCCCAAACAGTTATTACTCACTGACATATTTTCAGGACCTAAGAAATACATACACACACAATCTCCCAACTTCACAAACTCTAGGATTTCAACATAGATTAGAGTGCAATTCTCACTTGGGCCTCAACATTAAGCACCCAACTCAGGTGTGTCTCCTGAGGTACTGCCTTGAAACCCTCATCTCCCCTTCCGATGCCCCCTTGGAACCTGCAGGTCCCCACAGTTGGTTGGTGTGATAATGCTTTGCTGCATAGGATCCTTTGGATTCTCATTTGGAATTGCCATTGGCTGGGATCCCTGCCAGACTGTAAACTCTTGGTGGGTAAGCCTGGAAGCTTTTTCTTCATCCTGCCCCTGCTGCGCCCCCCTCCCCACCACTCCCCAAGGGCCTGGTAGCTGTCCACTGTAGGATGCATGTTGACTATTTCGTGGCAGCCAAGGACTTGTAAACCAGGAGACCATGGGAGAAGAGGGACCCACATAGCCTGACTCTATATAGCTCCCATCCCACAGGTCTCCCCAGAAATAAGAAATGAGACCATGCATCCTAAGACTAATCCTGAGATGTGAGGAGTGTGTGATTCCAGACAGGTGGGGGGACGGGGGAAGGTCCCATGTCTTTGGATCACACCTCCAAATCCTCTTCCTGCAGGGCCTGTCCGAACCTAGGGGTGAGCACTTAATAGTGCTTGTTGATGAAAGCGTTATCTTGACCACAGGAAGGAAGTGAAAAAGATAAGGAGAGAGCTGGGTGCAGCAGAATCCCCATTCCCTGGAGAACAAAACATGTATGCGGGTGGAGGAGGATTACAGCAGTGCCAATGTCTTCTAGAAATGTCTCCTTGCTGCAACGCCATCATCACCATTATCACTATGATTGTCTTGCACACAAGCCGTTCTTTTTCATCTGAAAAGTTTCCATCATGGATTTAGCCTAAAAGGTACATAGTGTTGAAACGTTTAACCAAAATATGTTCACTAAAAACAAAGAAGAGAGTAAAAAGTTGCTATAAAATCAGGATGTGAGCCATACATGTGGGTGCTTCTTCAAGCAGCTGGGGTTCAAGCCTTCAGTGTCAGGCTCTCACCATGGATGGTTTTGTGGGGTTTTCCCACAAGAAGCAGGGGCTGGGTGCTGGGAGGATATCAGTATGAAATTATCTGTAATTTGTAAATTACTTCAACATTTATACATTTCAAATACATTTGCGGTGGCAGTGTTACTCAGATCAATTTTCTTTCTATGAACACTTGTCATTGATCTTTGGTGATTGTAACAAATCAGTTAGGACCATGCCATAAAGGGAAAGAAGACCAGAGATGTTTTTTTTCTCAGGTTCCTTTCCCATTTCTGAAAATAATTCTGGAAATAAGGCCAATCAAACGCAAATGGGCCCATTCCTGCAGCACTGCTGTAGAAGCAGAATGTCAGGAAATCCGCTTCGCCAGTCTTCATGCAACATTAACCACCCACCCATAACACATGTGATGTTTACTCCTCACTTTGGCTCTGGCTTCATCCCTCCCATACTGTTTGGAATGTATGATGTGGAGGAGTTGGTGTTACCGGCCTCTGAGAACCTTCTGGTTTCATATTTGTGTAAAGTAACAGCTTTTGCATTTTCAAGGCAGATCACAGAATTCGTTTGCATTTAAAATGGGCACCTGGGCAGAGACAACTGTGTGGAAGGCTTCCGGTTGCTTCTGGCTTGTTCTGGTTGTGCCAGAGCAGGACCCTTGCTAGGAGCACCAGCTGAGTCCCCTGCTCTCCTCTTCATGGCAGAAGGGTCCTTCCTTTGGAAGGCAAGTTCTGGAGTCTGGGAGACCCTGGTTCCAGTTCTAGCTCTGCCATGAGTGTAGTCCCTGAATGACGTTGGATGGGCCATCTGTCCTCTTTGAGTCTTGGTTTCTTCATCTGTACAATGGGGCAGATAACATGGTATATGGTATATACCACACCCCAGGTGGCTGCCCAGAGTGGGGGCTGGGCAGGCCAGGGAGCATCTCTGAGCTCTGGTGTGGCTACAGCCACCATTTCCCCAATGACTTGGGGATCCTCATTTTATGTTTCCCTTCTTATTGGAATGGACAAGTTATAAATGAACAGCTCAACAAGTTTTTATACAATGAATACACCTATGGAATCAGCAACTAGATCAAGAAACAACAGACCATGACCCACACCCCGTAATCCCCCTTGCAGTCACTAACCCCTAAGGCCACCCATTATCCTGACTTCTGTTTCTGTACTTTAATATAAGTGGCATCCTACAGTCCATACTTTTTTGTGTCTGGCTCAGTACTGTGTTTGTGAGATTCAACCACAGTGTTGCAAGTAGTTAGAGATCAGTGTGCATCATTATCATAGTGTGAACATAGCAGGATTTATTTTTCTCTTCCATTACTGACGGGCATTTGGGTAGTTTCCAGTGTGTGGCTATTACGAACAGTGCTTCCGTAGACATTCTCATACAGCTGGTACACACATACTATACATTGCTGTTGATAACACAGGAGTGGAATTGCTAGGTCACAGCAACCCCATGTTGCTGCTCAGCTTCAGTAATGACTGCCAAATAGTTTCACAAAGTTACTGCATCAATTTACATTCCCACCACTGGCAGAGGGGAGTTCCATTGGTTCCCCATCCTTGTCGACACGTGGAATTGTCAATCTTTCATTTCAGCCATGCCAGTGGATGTGGAATGGTACTTTATTCTGGTTTTAATTGCCTTTCCCCGATGAATGATGGACTGAGCAACTTTTCATATGCCTACTGACCGTTTGAATTTCCTCTTCTGTGAAAGTGCTTAAGACTTTTGTGCTTTTCCTTTCCTGGAGTTGCTGTCTTTTGCTTATTGATATGTAACAGGTTTTTTGCATATTCTGGATATGCATTCTTTGATGGAGATACACACACACACACACACACACACACACACACACACACATATTATCGTGATTTGAAAATACCACTAGGCTTGGAGTGTGCCATTGGGTAAAGAGGTATAAAAGGAAAATAAGAGAGAAGCCTGGGAAGGGACATTAATGGGGTAAGGATGAGGCTGGAACTGGGCTCTCTACTTAGAACTGAGCTTCTGAGCCTGGAGGATGACATGAACATGCTGAGGAGTAAGAGAAGTGACCGTCAGGAAGTCTCTTCGACAGACACAGTTGGTGAGTTGGTATTTTTTTGTCCATGGTTAATGAAATTCTTGCTACTAAAGTAGGCATTTAACAAGGAAAAAAAAAATCTTGAAAATGCCAGGCAAGAAGGGAAAGGACATAAAAGGAATTAGAAGAGTGAATATATGCAGAGTCAGATGAGAAATTAGAAACACAGAAAATCTGTTATGATTTGTAAAATACAAGTGCTCCTAATCTAGCCAAAAAAGAGTAAACAATTGTGCAGAGCACACGTCACATTTCCCAAGTAGCCCTTTCTCTCAGGGACTGTCTATAAGGATGCTCTGAAAGGGGCGCCTGGGTGGCTCAGTTGGTTGAGCATCTGACTCTTGCTTTCAGGTCAAGTCATGATCTCAGGGACCTGGGATCCAGCCCTGCGGTGGGCTCCACACTCAGTGGGGAGTCTGCTTGAGGATTCTCTCTCTCCCTCTCCCTCTGCCCTTCCCCCTGCTCATGCACTCTTTCGAAATAAATAAAATCTTAAAAAAAAAAGAATGCCCTGCAAATATGATTTAGGGCGAGGAAAAAAGGAGAAATGGCCCCCTTGTACAAAAGGTCCAATTTTTTTTAAAAGATTTATTTATTTATTTGAGAGGAGGGGAGGGACAGAGGGAGAGAATCTTCAAGCAGACTCCTTATGGAGCACAGTACCTGATACTCCACCTCATCACCCATGAGATCATGACCTAAGCCAAAACCAAGAGTTGGATGCTTAACCGACTGAGCCACCCAGGCACCCCCAAAAGTTCCAGTTTTTATGAGAATACCTCATCATTACGGGGATGAAGGAATCTGGAGTGTATTAACTAAAGAGAGAGATCCAGTTTCAAAATTTATAATGCAAATGAAAATACTATTAATTCTCAAATTTGCATTAATGGAGAGGAATATTAACACAGACAATCCAGATTGCTTTAATATTTGGCTCTTGAATGTGTCTTGGTATTAGTACATGAACACAGGTGTCGCTGCCTTTCAGGCAATTCCAAATGCTTGAAATAAAATGATGATCTTGCCTGATACACTTCTGATTTGCTCCTTGCTCCTGCTCTCCATTCCCTGCTGAGGAAGGCCAGGGTCATCTCTCCATTAACAGCCACTGAGGACTTGGGGAATCCCAAGGAGGCAGTGGCCACATCACTGAGTCTCCTTACTCAAAGTAGTTATGTCCTCTACCATCGTCGTGAACACAGACTTTGGGAATACTGAACCATTCCTCACAGAGGAAATGCAGGGTTCCTGTGAGCCCCTAGTCACATCATTTTCATCAAATGATTAATACAGAACATTGTTTTATGTGTGTTTCTGTTTAAAAACACCTCACTTAATAAATAATGTCAAGTCATTAACATTGAACTCACAGACAACAGCATTACAACTCATGCCCAAACGAAGCTTATCTAACAAGCATATTTTCTCCGTAAGGCACATCGTAGCTTCATGTGCTCAGGAATGCTAGACAGCATTTCAGCATTATGCTTGGAGGCAGTTTTAAACAGCAAATCACCAACAAAAAGCACAAAAATGCACAAAGCCTGGCACTAAGAAGACTGAAGAGGATGCTTGTTGACAGTATCGGCTGAGACAAGAAGGCAGAGCATTGCCTCGTTCGACCTCAACTGAGAACTTGCACGTGGAGTCACCACTCTGTGCACATCTGTGAGCGTGAATATTGGTTTTGGGGTTACAAATAAATTCTAGCAAGTGGGTGAATATGCAAATACAGAATCTGTGACTAACGAGAATCAAACATATATTTGTTGACTGATGGATGTAGGTTAACGAATCTTCTTTATTAAGTGCTATGAACTAGAACAAACAATGATCTCACATAAAGTCCTGAACGAAGCAGAGTAATGGCCACACTCTTCACTCTGCTACAGATGATGAACAGAAAACTTTCTTCCAAAGAATTTGGACCGCTGAGAACAGCTGTGCAGTTTGCGCACTGCACAAGGCTTTCAGCTGAGGGGTGTGAGCCGCTGGCCTCCACTATGTGGTTAAGTTCCATGCCTTGTTTGCCTTGTTCCACTCAGGAAGGGGTGCCATTTTGTCATTGGCCTTTTGTCATTCATCCAGAGGCACCATGTGTGCTCATGTGCTCTCAAAGTGCTCCTGCATGATTTTCTACAAACTTCCCCGAATGTCTATGAGCTTGGTAGGGACAGGCAGCCACCCACTGGTTTTACTACTGGCAGTCCAATGGCTTGCTCAGGGATATTCCAAGAGTCACTCCTTCAATCCATGTGCTACTTTGAAGGCTGACAAAGCAAGGGCTCCTCTGAACAGTGGCCACCTGTGTAGTGTTTCCCTTAGTCAACAGGAAGTCTCAGGGGAGGGCCAAGGTTGCACCCTGCCAGCTTAACTCTTTACCCCATTTGAGAGTTCACTCTTGAGACTGCCATGCCTCTGACATAATGAAGCAGCCCAGGCCATGCACTGCTGAGGCTAGCACATGGCACAGTCTCTTACTGACCAACTTCCATCCTGGCCTGTGAGGAAACAAAAATCTGCCCACCAGCAACCAAATCACAATGATCCCAACAGAATTCTGACATTTCCACACAGACTAACGAATTTTAAGCGACGTGTCTAACAGCACATGGATAAAACTGAACCCCAAATCCCAAATAACCACCATCCCACCTATTGGGATCCCACCACCCCTTCTTCCTCCATGCCTCCTCAGAGGCATGTGGCCCAAGGCTAACTTCCCCCTTCCAGAGACATTCCCAAGGCTCCCCCGGGCAT
The DNA here is from genome assembly GCF_009762305.2 of Zalophus californianus. Taxonomy (NCBI): domain Eukaryota; kingdom Metazoa; phylum Chordata; class Mammalia; order Carnivora; family Otariidae; genus Zalophus; species Zalophus californianus. The sequence goes on from NC_045602.1 coordinate 95,433,137, forward strand.
GTTCTCCCTTGCTGCAGCAGGCTGAAAGAATCTAACTTTGTACTCTGGGTGACTAAATTGGTATTCCTGGTCATCTCTCACTGGTGGGCTTCGATGCCTAAGAATACTATTTTATTGGGAGAGAGAAGTTTAGACTCACCTCTAGTGGGCTCATGGAGGAGTGGACTGCAGGGTGGTGTTAGTCCTGTGTAATCTCTATCAGCGGCCCTTCCCTCTCTGGCACCCCAAATAAACATGCGGTCTAGGTCCAAAACTCTTTTTCTTTGTTATAATCACAGCTTCAACAATTACCCTGGGCCTGTTCTCCCAAGCAAATCACCTGTCCAAAGACCCTAGACATTTAGAACACTCCATTTCTCATGCTCATTTCTCCTTGGCTTAGGATTCATGGGAGTTGACCTTGTGAATAGCTTTGAACAACAGAATGTGGCGGAGGTGAGAGTAGTACAGCTTCCGATTGCTCTCTTGGAACCCTGTCCAGCTGCCATGTAGATAAACCCAGGCTAGCCTGATGGAAGTTGATATACCATATGGCCCAATTGCTTTCACTGCCCCAGCTGACAGCTGGTCAACTGCCTAAGGCCAAGCTATCTGGCTGCTGACTACAGACACATGAGGAAGTCCTGCCAAGATCAAAAGAACCACCCAGTTGAGCTCAGCCCAAATTGCTGACCAGCAGAACCAGGAGCTGAATAAACGGCTCTTGGTTTCAGCTACTAAAACGGAGAGTCATTTGTTATGCAGTAAAAGCTAACAGATACAATACCATTCCTTTGATAGCTGAGCCAAGATCAATGAATGAGCCCTGAGGATGGTCAGTCATCATTCCTCAAAGTAGGATGCTTTGCAAGCTCCTGTGAAATACTCTGTGAAATCTGTGGTCAATTTTGAAAGCCCTGCTAGTATACTTCCCATACGGAGAGCTATGGTCCAAAGCAGCATATTTAGAGTTTGTGAGAAATCCTGCATTCAGAAAATAAATACACAATACTTTAGCATTTCTTTTTTTTTTTTAAAGATTTTATTTATTTATTTGCCAGAGAGAGAGAGAGAGCACAAGCAGGGGGAGTGGCAGGCAGAGGGAGAAACAGACTCCCCACTGAGCAGAGAGCCCAATGCGGGGCTTGATCCCAGGACCCTAGGATCATGACCTGAGCTGAAGGCAGACGCTTAACCAACTGAGCCACCCAGGCATCCCTACCTTAGCATTTCGTAAACACTCTATTAAAGAATCCTTATTTTCCACATAATACCTATGACCATCTTCCTTTCAGTAGTGCCCTGAGAAAACAGGATGGGAGATGCTGTTCTAGGTCAGTAAAGGAGGCTTGGTTTCCAATCTGTAGACCATGGGCCCACTGAGAAGTCTGACTTATTGGAAGGGCGGGCAGGCATCTGTGCATAGATGGTGGAGGAGTGGTCAACACACTCCTTGGCTGTCAAAAAGGAATCCCCACATTCCAAAATAGATTGGGGATCGCTGGTTCCAGACTGCCTGGTTGCATATGGACTTGTGCCCACTGACGCCTTGAGACTGGCCACAGAGATGATGTGACGTGTCCCCTGGAAAGAGTTGAAATAAGACAAGTGCTGGCTCCAGAAGGTGGACGAGCTGCTTGGTAGTAATTGCCAAAATTCTATATTTACAGAAAACTGGCACTTCGTAAATACCAAGCTATGCTATTTATGTAGCTGTTTCTCATCAATATATGTGGGAATTCTGTAATTATCACGCGTGCTATTCAAAGGCTTCCGGAATTTCAGACAAATGAGGGTAACAGATAGAGCTGGCTGAGCCCAACACACACCACCAGCCCTGGGCTCCCACTCTCTCATGCAGCCCAGCTGCTCAGATGAGAGCAAAGGGCCAGAGTGGGGCCCAGGCCCAAGCTGTGACCAGAGTCTGGCCTGGTGGCCCCTCTTCTGGGGGTGTAGATGAGGGAGTGGTGAGGACAGACCCTAGCCACTCTGGGATCTAGACATGGAGGGATGTGAAGCCTGTCCAAGAATCCCATCCCACTTGGTACTGGATTTGAGGTTGGTTGACACTACCCTGAGAGCATGGCCACAGGCCCCATGCCCACTCTCGAGGACCCCCTGGCTTCTCTGGCAGTTCATAGGCATCAGGAGGTTGTTTCTAGAGCCATATCTAGAATAAAGACTGAAAACCTTGATCAGACATGTCCAGTGATCAAGCCTACAGCCCCTTCCAAACTCACCATTCAAGTCACTGTCCTGGAAAGGGGGCTTTCTCCCTGCTGCCACCCCCACTCTGGAGTCTTAAGGCCTGAGGTCAAACTCCAGCTCTGACTCCTGAGCTATGTGCCCTGTGAGTTGCTTAATTTCTCTGTGCCTCAGTTTCGTCACCTTGTGAAATGGCAGAAGGTAATACCATACATCATATGGGGCAAGTCACTTAACAACTTTGGAGCCTTACCCCTCCACCAACACAATGGGAATGAGAGCAGCCACGTGGCAGGACAAACTAACACCTTTCCCTGCTATATGATGCTTCCCAGTTCATGTCTTACAAGATGTCGGACTCCTAGGAGGTGAGGACCATGTTTATCTATCCCTCCCTGTGTCCGTTCTGCACCACTCATTTACAAAGCTCCCAGGAAATATTTCTTCGTTTGATGGAGCTCAAGGTATCTAACACACGCATTGGTCTAAACATGACACAAGCAATTTGTTCCTGGGGACTAGTGACTTCTCAGGCCTTGGCTTACTCAATTATAAAACGGGGAGGGTGACAGACACGGGGGGTGGGGCGGATCAGAGGAGAGGGTGTGCAGAAGACCCCAGCACACTTCTCTCCTCCTCTTTCTCTTCTTGGCCTGGGAGCAACACAACTGGACAGCTGGATCTCTACATTATTTATTCACACCTATCCCTTTTCTCTCTCTCCCAGCCTCCCTTGTAAGCATCTTAGTAGGAGATAAGAAATTCCTAACAACTTGGTTGATTGTTTTTTTTGAACTTCAGGGCAAGTCTGATGCACCTGGACTGCTGCTGGGCCCATCTGCAGCTGAAAAATGAAATGGGGGCATTCCTGGCTCATAAACCTGGTGGCCAGCTTATAGCAGAGGAGCAAAAATCATTGAGTGACCTTTTGCTCAGGTCCCATCCTGGTGCCTGTGGGTTGCCAAGAAGTGATGTGGACGCAGTGGGCCACTGGCAAACCAAGTCTGGCATTGTCTGGCATTTTGCCTGTAGCCATTAATATTATTTGGGGGGGGACACTGGCTCTTATTTCTGTATAGGAGTCCTATTCCTTATATGGAGCAGCTGTAAGCCTCTCTTCTGCCTACACTGGTCATGTGACTTAATCTAACCCCAGAGCCATGGAGGCATGCCCGTTCACCCATGACAAGAAGGTACAGAGCCTCTGAGAGTACTTGGTTCTACCTCAGGGCTGAAGCTCCCAATGACTGCCTGGCAAGTGTTAGCTGGGCAATATCAAGACTCCCATGTGTGTCCAGGAACTCCAGGCTCCTCAGAAAGAGAAAGTCACTCGGGGGCTTTTACTATACAAACTATAGATCTCAGAGTCTTTTGTGGGGCAAAGGGTGGATCTTGGAGTCAGACTCGACCTTGAGAATATTTTTCTCACTTAAAATTGAAGAAGCCAAGATCCCAAAGACTCACTCAAGGTCACAGAGTTGGTCACTGGTGGCTCTGGACAGAAGACCCCCCAAGACTCAGCCATCGTGGAGCTTAACAAGCTTAAGATATTGACATCCTCCCCCAGTCATACCTTCTCTCCTTTGGTAACAGGACCAGTGTCATCACCCAATTATCCCAGAGACAAACAGAGAGAGCCCCTTGGCACTCAACTGATTTGAAGACATCTAAAGCAGCATGGCTAACCTGTTGATACCCAGTGAGTATGATTTCTTTGCATCTTGTCATGAGAAATATCATAATGGGGAAAAACTGAAGTCTTTCTATGTCCTACAGTGCGGGACACTCCAGTCCCTTCCCTTGTCATGCTGCGTTTCCATGGCAACATCATCACTAAATCAAGTTATATGAATACATTCACAGAAGAGCTTTCTCCTTCCTTTCCAACAGTTTTTTTTTTTTTTTTTTTTTTTTTAATGAGGGCCAGCTAATTTGGTAAGGGATGACATGGTCAATTATCTCTTCAGTCATGCTGAGCCCTTTCTAGTCTGAACAGATTCCTCTCTGAGCTGACTTGTCTATTTACTATAAGAAGGGAGTCAGGATGATTCACTTTTTTGCCATTTTTGGTATAGAAAAATGTGGTTCCTTGGCCAGCAGAGCAAAAAGTGGAGCAGAACTTTCAGGCGGCTGGCCATCAGTGAATATTCACAGGCGAGTTAGGATTGAGATGTGGGTACATGAGACAGCAGTACAGAGGGTCCAAGTGCAATCAGAGGAAGGGCATATACCCAGCTACATAAGGTGGGATGAGCTTGAAACGTTTGAGCAACGGGAGGGCAGGTGTGTGGAGTTGAAGCGTGGCGTGTGCTTCAGGTGAGGTGAATTTGGAGAGGTCAGAAGGGCCAGGAAGTGCACTTCTGATGCCCACGTATGTTTTTAAAGGACACCAATGTGTACCTGAGAGGGGAGATCCTGGTCCCAGTGAGGGACGACGGTAGTCTGGATGATGGCCATGCCAGTGGAGGTGGAGAGAGGATGGGATGGAGACACAGGTTGAAGGTGGAATGGCCAGGACTTGTGATGGGTGTGGGGAAGAGGAGGAGTCAACGCTGATTCCTGAGTCCAGCCTGAGCAACAGGGGTGGTGGTGACAACTGCTGAGGTGGCCAAACTAAAGGATAAATGGGTTACAGGGGAGAATGAAAGGAAGCTATCTTTTAAAAATTCATGGCTCCATTTCAAACTATATTCTGCCTTCATGTCAACCCATGCTGAGTTGCCAAGGGAGAGATTACGAGCACACACACACACAACCTTCATGTCTCCAGAATCCCACTTTAAGTAGTCATGCCTAATATATTAAAAATTATTTCCAATTGTCTTTCTAGAAAGGGTAATAGTATCCATAGATGTGCATCTGTGTGTGGAATGTGTCCATTCTCATGTGTTACGTGCATATGAGCCTGGGGATAACACTACCCTCCAGGCCCTGTCCCTCTACTGAGGAGAGTAATGGGTCTAGCCTCAAGCCAACTCTATAAAACCAAAAAAAGTGATGGAGTCAAATGAACTTGGGCCTGAGTCCAGGAGAAGATGAGAGGGCCCAGCAAATGCCAAAACTGCTGGTCCCATCACAGTTTCATCTGCTGAAAAGCATTATGCTAACTGCCAAAAATACATGTCTGCCTTAATCCCTGCAGTCCACAGCACAAAGGAAAAGACAGTTCTCACAACTTCAGGAAGGGAAAAAATAGATCCTCTGGCTTCCACCTTTGCGCATAAGACTGGAACCATCGGAGCACCAAAGAAACAGCTGACAAGACAGATTCCATGATTACCTCTGGAATCTACTCGCTGGCAAGGAGCTAAGGATACGTCAGAAGAATCATTGAAAAGCATCCCAACCAAAGGCCCAAGAAAGAGGGTCACATTTGGACCTGATTTGTATACTTGCTTTGAGATTTCTAGGTGAAAAAGCATGTCACCAAAGAAATCTATTTGCGAACAGCTCCTAGAATTGATGGGAGAAATGTGAAGAGAACCTTAGGAAATAAAACTCTTGAAGAGAGTGCCATAGGTTGTCAAGGACACACAGCTTTACAAGGGTAAAGAGTTGGGTAAGTGGGTGCCATTTTGGGCCCAGTTTTCAGTGAGTGGGAGAGTTGATGGTTGACAGTTTATTACACATGTCCTCTAAACCACGAAAACTGGCTCCAAATTCCCCAATGGAACAGCTGGTAAGCACTGAAAGGGCAAGTTATCTTTGGGGGTCCTTGTGGTTCCTGAAAGCATAAGAACAAGAGTGTACCACCAGCAACAGGAACAGTTCTGGAAAATCTTCAGGAGCCTTTGAAGAGAGTAAGAAGTTCCCTGGGATCTCAGGGAAAGGGAAGGGTCCCGGGGGAATCCTGGTGTCTGCAGCAAACAGACCTTTCTCATCCTTGGGTCCCCCAGGCTGAATGGGTTTAGGGAACCAAAGCCATGGTCCCAAAGCCCACCTCTGCTCATCTTTAACTGATAGCACAGTTTGAGTGCCTTTCATATGTGGGTACTGCCTTTGGTTGCTGAAATAATGCCTCAGTAGATAAGGCCAAACCTTTAGGGAAAGAATTTAGCTTAACAGAGTTAGAGAACATTGTGATCATCATTAATGATGATGTTTGTTTAGTTGCTATTACTTTGCGCACATGTTCAGAAAAGACTTTGAGTCATAGTGAAACAGACACATCTCTGTAGGGGAGGGTCTCTGCTGTCACTGGATCTTTGTAATGCCCAAGCTACCTGGGCAGCACTGACATCGTGGTAAGAAAGGCATGCCACTGGAGTAGGAAGCCTCTGGGTTCTTGTCTTAACTCATTCATTCCTGCCTTGGATGCTGGGGTATCCTCAGCATTTAACTCAGTACACTTCTCTCAATGAAGATCTATCTCCAAAAGACCATCTCGTTATACTCAGGATTGATGAACCCCCAGAGCCTTATGAAAGCATCATTTTATTTTCATTGCTTAACTCTTTTATCAGTTTAGTGAACAGACCCTATACTCGGCAGCTAAGATATTAAGCCTATTTCATTCATTCATTTACTCACACACTACAGTTTCCTATATGCAAGGTGCCATGCTGGGTGTTATGGGAACATAAAGATGACTAAAGCATGGTCCCAGCTTGTTAACACTCATCTGGGAAGAGGGGGAGGCAAGACACACGTTATTAACAGAGGGCTGCCTGCATGAAGTTCCTTGGGGGATGAACAAAGAAAGTGGGGATTTAGAATAGGAGGCAGATCTGAGCCAATGTGAAGTCCCACTTCTCCTTATGGGAAGTAAGAGAAAGCTTCAAGGAGATGACATCCAGCTGGAGCCTGAAGGAGAATGGCAAGGAGACTAAAGATAATGGGGAGCTGGCCAAGAAGCAGGGGCAGGAAGGCCCCTGGGATTTCTTGGTGGGTGGCGAAGAATCCGGTTTTTGCTACGCTATCATATACTGGTATACAGAAGAAAAGAGAAGAAAAAAGACTGAACACTGGTTGACACATGGACGGTGGGGACACTCTGAAATAACAATGACAATGACTAGCAATTAGGAGCACTTCCTAAGTGCCAGGTTGTGCTCTAGGCATTAAGATAGCATCTCGGAGGCAGATACTAATATTATCCTCATGCTACAGGGAAACTAAGGCACAGAGAACGAAGTTAACTTGCCCAAGGCTATTAATGTACCTAAAAAGAGCAGTGAGGCTGGCATTTGAACCCAGGTGGTCTGACTCTGACAGCCAATCCCCTCCCTCCCTTTGCTGGTGGGGGATGTGACCGGGAGAGAGTTCTGAGCATGACCAGGACTTCTGAGCATGACCAGGAGACTGCACTCAGGATGCTGATCTGGCGTGAGTAGTGCTGAAGTTCGATGGAAAGGGAACAGATTGAAGCCAGGAAGATCATGTGGATGGCCACCATCAAGGCACGAGGGGACCCAAGACGATCCAGAGTAGAAAATGAAAGTAATGTGATAGCTAACGTTTTCTTGTTCCTATTATGTCCGAGGCACTGGACTAAGCATGTTACCTGCTTTCTCTTATCTGGCAGCGGAACTTCTATGAGGTAGGTGCTAACCTCATGCGCAGACACAGATAAGGAAACTGAGGCCCTGAGTCATAAAGGCCATGCAGGTGGTCTGCGGCAGTCAGGGTTTGCACTCTTGACCTTCGCACGGATCCTGAGAAATGGTAGAACTGATAGAGCTTGTCAAGTTCAAAGTCGGACACCACGCTGGAGGGAACGCATGGAAGGGAACACAGGCTTTGGGACAAGACAGGGCCTTTGAGGGGGAAAGGAGTCTGGCACACGTGAGGGGAGCACTGACTGGTCTTCCTCGGGGAGGTATTGGGACACTCCACACAGTTCACGCAGTGAAGGGACACCAGCTTGCTCCGCTCCCCACCACACCAAGTGGGTTCAGACAGCCCGAGGAAAGCTACAGGGCCATCTGCCAAATAGCCAGCCTCGGGAGTTCCCAAGAGGGTGAACTCACACAGAGGATGTTTGCCGGCATCTGACTCTGAAGGTGCTCCTGGGGAGAAGATGCAGAGAAAGGCCCTGGCCAGGATCTTCAGGAGGAGCTCAGGGTGTGGGCACGGGTGCAAGTCCACTCCTATCTGGGGCAGCCTGGCTGGGACGTGCCATGCCCACCCTCGTCCTTGGCACTCACATTCCTGGCACGCCAACTGAACAACTTCCTTCTACTGACCAGGGCTTTGGAGCAGCTCAGCTCCCCCAGAAGTGCAGCCCTCAGCAGTGACTGGCGGGAGGCTGCCATTTCCCCGTGCCTCAGTTAGGGTGATCAGAGCAAGCTCTGCCAGTCTGCATGGGGCTAAGCTCCAGCCATCCTGATCATGACGTGTAACTGGCCTTACCCCACAGCTTTTATTGGCTGCCTCCCTCCTCTGCCTCGCCCTGCAGGGTGCTTCCTGGCAGCATCCCTCAGAGGAAGCACCTGTCCTGGACTCCTTGTCTCAGGGCCAACTTTTCGGGGGGAACCCAAGACATGCATCTTGGCCACAGGAGCTCCCCTGGTACCGATCTGATGTGGAAACTGGCTCCTCAGACTGTGCAACAGGCTGCAGATCTGGGTCCCTGGGTGCAGAAACTTCTGGACTTTAAGGTCAGGTTTCTTTGTTAAACTTGAAACTCCTATCTGGAGTCTCTATATTATACCAGAGGCAGGGTTAGGGTGGGAGGCATGATAGATAGAGGGAATAAAAAACAAAGTTCCCTCCAGATAGCACTAATTCTGATGCCTCGAGGCATGATAAAGAGCAGGTCTTCTACTGAGGTTCTCCAGAGAAAAGAAGCATCAGGAAACCATTGACAAAGATCCACACCACTGGTCACCAACATTTAAAATACATGGAGTATTTTCTGATAAATTAGAGCACTTAATGGACTATATCATCCAGATTGCTTTGTTTAATATTTGCTACAGACTAGTTCTTTAAACTAGGACATATGATAAATCCAAATAGCAGTACCTGATTGTTCACTTACCTTTGGTATGTATATTTTTCAAAAGGAAAAACTACTACAAAATTTCAAATAGTCAACACATAGCTACTGTGTATAAATTGTGGCTGTTGGCAAAATCATCTCAGAGGAACATATAAATGAAATTTATTTTCCATATAACAAAATAAATGAAAAAAAGATACAGACAGTGGGGATGAGTGAAGCAAATAATAAATAAATAAGATGGAGAGGAGCATACAGCAGGCTGCAGGTGTCTGGCCCCGACGGGGAAATGTTAGGTGTCTAAGTCATGTGCATGTTCTCTGCCCTCACTGGTAGGGGCCAGATTTCATACTGAATGCTCCAAGGCTCATTCCCAAGCTCTTTCTATATTGCACTGGGTTCAGGACATGAATCACAGAGACAGTAGATGAATTCATGTCACCTCTTGGTCTCTGGATGTCTAAAAGGGGCTGGAATCTCCCAAATTCTGCTGCTCACATTTCAGAGAGGAACCTAATTTGCATAACAATAACGGTAGGTTATATCTATTCATCCTGTGCCTTAGAAGCAGAGCCGGATGCCAGGATTTCAGTTGCAAGTCCTTTAGTTGGAGGCGGAAGTTCCCAGAAAGCAGCAACAGACAAGCAGGAAAATGAGCTGGGGCAGACTGGGCGGATAATCAAGGTGTTATCAAGCAAGGCACTGGCTGGGCACAGAGAGCTACTTCCTGCTCCAGCAACTCTGGGACACAGCGCAGAACAAATGTTTCATTTAGCCCAAGTGAGGCGTGAAGAAATGTAGATATTTACCAACCAAGCCCACTCCATCTGAGGGCAACTTCTGGGCTGTCCTGCATTCTGGTAGAATGGGCTCCGGGGACCAGAAAAAGCCCAGAGTCGTGGGGGCTGGAAGATGGGAGGTGAGGAGGGCACACACAGGTTGCAAGGACTAAGGGGGTAGAGGTGAGGTATTGTCTATGCAGTGCAGACACTCTTGAGCTTGGCGTGCCTGCCTTCATATATTCCTCAGAGCAACCTGATGAGGTGGGTGCCGTACTTTTCTCCAGGGACAGATGAGCGAAACTGAGGCTTGGCAAGGCAGAACAACTTGCCCATGGCTATGGAGCTAATAAACGAAGAGCCAGGACTGGAACGCAGATGGGTTTCATTCCAAGAGCGTGCTCTAACCCATCCTCATGCTTTGTATCCAGCTCAGCGGTCCTGGGGACATCAATCTCCCAGCAAGTCCATGGTACCTAATGGTTAAAGCTGGGCCTTCTGAAGTGTGTCCCGGGAGCAAGGAGGGGAGGGAAGAACTTAAGATCTATCGAAACATAATAATTTACTCTCTTTGTGCTAATCCTCTCTGGACGCCAGTTTTAGCTTTGTGTTGACACTGACAAATTAAGGACATGCTCAGCACTTTTCCAAGAGTAAACAGCAAATTCCACAAGCTCTTCTAATCATTTTTCTCTTCCAGGGTGAAATTCCTTAACTAAACATGTCTGCCCAGCAAGTGAACTGTTGCTGGGACCTTGCTGACCAGAACATACAGGTTCCTTTAAATTTCCAAAACCCTCACAGCAGCAGCCTCTCTCCCAGAGCCCTGGGCCTGGCAAAACACGAGCTGCAGAAAGGCCTCCCTGATGCCCCGTGTCTGGCTGCTCAGGAGACAGGGCTGCCTCTGAATGGATCTGGCTCTGGTCCCATGACAGGTGTTTGTAACAGGTTAATCACAGGGGAGCTGCCCTTAGAGGGGTGTGGGATGGAGAGAAGGTGAAGATCAAAAACCTACCATTTACTTGAGCACCTACTATGCACCTGCCACTCCACAGATGTGGAAACTGAGGTCGGAAGTTCTGTGACTTGTTCCAAAGCACTGAGCTTGTGGGCGATAGACAAGCGTCCTCACTCCTAATCTGGGTGTGCTGTCTCATTATCGAACATCCCGTCGGACCCTGGCAATGACTTCCCTGCATCCCATTTGTTTGAACTGCTAACCCCAGGCTAGCCCTTAAGAGGATGGAGTGAGGAAGCAGCGCTTCTTTGCAGGCAACCTTTTTTTTCCTGTCTCTGCTTCTTGATTTCAAGCTGACAACATAAAAAAGGAAGGGAAGGTGCTGAATCAGAATCCATCTGAGGGCTTTCCAGGGCAGTCCCCTGCCACAAGTGGCTATTTGAAAATATGTTAATTAACATGAAATACGAATAAAGAATCAGTCCCTCAATCGCACTAACCACACTTCGAGTGCTCAGCAGCCACACACAGGCCAGCAGCTGCCCTACCGGCCGGCGGAGAACATTTCCACCGACACAGAAAGTTCTATTAGATAGGGCTGGTGTATAAAAGTTGAGCTGTATTAGAGCCAAAAAAGCAGAGCGATAGCCTTGGAGAGACAAAAATCACCCCTGGGGCGGAGGTGGACCAAGAGCTTTGACATGCAAAGTTGCCTCTTGGAGGGCTGGTGTGAGGGGCGGGTAGCAGAAGGGGTCCCCTTCACCTCCTGCTGGTAGCCTGGCCCTTCTGCCCCCTAATAACCTGCTGTTGCAGCAAATAGTTTATTCCTTGGCTCTTAACAAAAGTCATCTGGGCCCCAGGGAGAGGAGCACATCCAGAGAAACTACCCCAGATATTAAAATTAAATAGCAGAGAGAACTGGAAGAAACTCAGGCCACAAGGAAATGACACCCCTTGTTGAGACCCCTTCCAGACAGCTTCCTCCCCCAGGACTGAAAGGGGAACAGACTGCCTGGGATGTGGGCTCTCCCCAGAAAGGCCCCCCACCTAGCCAAATCAGCCTTCGCTTTCGCCCTGGGTAGTTTGGTGTTGGGGTTGCAGGGCCCAGACTCCTCCTTCAGGAGCTGCCCCACCCTCTGCAAGGCAGGCCTGTGCCTTGAGCAAGCTGATTGGTTAAGACCTGACCCAGGGGAGGGCAACCCATAGGCTGGCTGTGACCTATGGTCAGGCAGGAAGAAATGAACCGACCCTGGGGCTGGAAATTAAGAAAGAGTGAGCGGTATCGGGAGGGAGCAAGCAGAGCAGGTGCACAAAGAGGCCAGCATGGGAGAAGAGACAGTGTGGAAAGGGAGGGCAGGATGGACACATCCAGGTCATCTAGGCACTCTGTCTGCCTGGAAGCCCTGGGAATACAGCAACATTGAGGCAATATGGAATGGACCTAGAAACACCACAATTCCAGAGGGAGCCTGGTATTTGAACAGCTCCCCTGCCTCACATCCCCATCACTTCCTCCAATGTCAACTGGTTTCCTCCACAGCTTTGGAGAGCAAGCAGGTCTTAATGGAACCATGAGACAGAAATTAGCAAATTCTTTGAGTTTAAAAAGCAGGATGATCTGGGAACAAGATGGAATCTGGATGCAGGCTCACAGAGCCAGTTTCCCTAAATTGCCAGACCAGATTAAAGAGTCCTTGGGCTAGAGGAGGAGGAAAAGAAATACGAACAGGAGCTGGGGGTTCAGGAAAGCCCCCATGCTTGGGATCCAGCTTCCAACACCATCATATGGGGGTGGCACAGGGATGGACATCAGTAGCCCTCACTGCCATTCCTGGAGAAACTCGACGTGTGGGATCCCTGGCTTGATGACCCAGCACAAAAATCCTGCCTCTAATTCGGAAATGCCCCACCCTGTGTAGATCCTCCCCCCTGTGAATACACGTGAGCCCCTAAAATCTGCACTGGATATTGGGGTGCAGTGAAGGGAGTCCCCACCACAGGACAGAGTGGGCCTAAGGCAGATGGCAAGGGACCTCCCAGTGGCCCACGCATCCTTTTTGCTGCCTTGGGAAGCCTGATGTGGCCCCAGTGGTGGCTGCCCTAATGTTCCACGGAGGAGGAAATCCCTTCTGTGGGCACAGAGTCGACACCTGAGTTTCCTGTGGGGCTTCTCCAAGCATATCCAGGTTTTAGAATATGAAGATGGACATCAGAGGCATTGTCGTTGCTATTTCTTTCCTGGGCTGCTCCATGGATGGGTCTAAGCTGCTGGACCATCTCCCCGCCAGATTCACTTAGCAGGAATTTGCCTTCATAAAGGCTATACCTTCATTTTTAGGAGTATGATCTTTTATACCACCTCTCTCACACACATATAGAAATATCTGTCTGTTGGAAGAGAGGAATTACATTAAAAATGTGAAAAGAAGACTAAGCTTAGGAAGAATATTTTTGAAAGCTGACAAGGTACACAGAGGGTATTTATTTCCACAGTGGAATTTGACTCATTAAGGACAGACCCACTTTGAGACAGAATTTCAAATATTGATTATTTAAAGCTTCTTTTACTAGATGAGAAAATGTGTAGCTTGGCTTATGATCTCAAAGATTCAACTATCTACCAGCGGGATAATTAGCAAATTTCACAAGATATTCATAAATCACAAAATTATTCATACGCTTCTCTATTTAGGGCAGCCTCCATGAGCTTATAGGGTGCATATTTCCTCATAGGCAGAGAATACTGCTTTTAGTGTCTCAACATTATAACAGATTGGCTACAAAGCAGGTTCTAAGACAGGTGTGTTTTCTTGGGGATGTTCACTGTTGATAAAGTTATACCAATGATGAATTTCCACACTAGTAAGGAACCCACCCATGAAGAAGAGTCAGAAGGAACAGAAATATTTTTTTTAGGGCAATCCCGGGATTTAGGTTTTCTGAAATCCACAAAACCAGAAAGATCCAAGGGAAAATGAAAGCTGTAGCCTTCGGAAAGTTTAACCAGAAATGGCTATTTGATTTCCATGAAACTCACACAAGAGAGGAAAGTATTTGTGTGAAAGTCAAAGAAAAAGAGAAGCAAGTTGTGATAGGAAAGATTTAAAAGACTGTTTGGGGGCATCCCCAGAAGCATCCGTGTCCACAACCAGGAACCAACTGGGGCTGAAGGGAATGAGCTTTGCAGGCCCCACATGATAAGCAAACCCAGGGGGCCCAACTGGAATGGGGAAGTTGGAGTTTGAACACAAATGGGAAGTTGAGTCAGGTTTCAGACTAAGATCTGAAAGGACTGGGTTCTCCAGTCTAGATCCGAAATGACCATCGGTGAATCCCAATGAAAAGACAGCCCGATGGCCCTCTCCCTGGGGCAGGCCGGGGTGACAGGACACACATCTGGGGCCTTCGCCTCACTGGATAGGCAGACCCTGCTCTTCAGGGGCTCAGAGGCACCTGGATGACATTCAGTCCCCACACCCCCTGCTCAAGGCTTCTCCCCAGGCTGGGGTATTCTTGGGGTACTGGGACTCTGGGATCCTTGCCCAAATGGCCCTGAGCCCTTCTCTGTGGCCTGCCTGGGTCTTTGTCACCTTATTAGAGCACAGACCCTGCTGGGTTCTCTCTGGCCATGCCTGACCCTACTCCCTAGGCAAGGAAGGATGGTGAGGTCAGGAATCTGCTTCCCTCCACTTCCAACTCAGCAGCTGAGTCACCTCATGGCGCTTCCCAGGTGACGCCCGCCCCCCCACCTTCCCTGCCTTTAGTTTCTGTTCACTCCAGATGCCCTGCATTCTTGAGTCTCTACATCTTTGCTCATGGATTTTCCTTTCCTGCCTAGAGTTCTTTTTTTCCCCTTTAGTAAATGCCGACCTACTCCAACCCAACTGCACCTTCCAATGTTGGAAGTATCCTTCTCTGCTCTCCCACAGAAGCATGTGGGGGAGCTGTCCCTAAGTGGGTCTCCCCACAAGACAGTGGGCTGGTGCAGCATGAGGCTCTATCTCGGGCTTCCAGAGGGGTCCAGCCCAGCGCCACTGTATGCGGGGGCTCAGAAATGCTTTCTAGATGGCTGGGAGCGGGAAATCTATACTTAGCTCCTTGCAGCTTTGATTCGTGCGTTCATCTGGCCACTGAAATGCCACAGGTGGGCCCTGGCAGCGTTTTTTCTTACATCCAATGATGTTCATCGAACAGTTCCTGAGCATCCTAAGAGCTTGAGGCACCATGGTACGTGAAGGGGATAAAAAGAATCTCCCATTCCTGCACTCAAGTGTGCAACCTTTGTTGTTCAAGCACCAGACACCGTACAAAGAGGCTTCCTCATGAGGTTTACATCTTATATCCTTGTGGGGAGGATAACACAAGATTTGGCCCTTGACCTTGGGAGGGCACCAGCAGGTCCACCCTACCATGCACCTCTGCCACATAAAAGCTGGAAACCGGCTCCACCCTGCACCCCTTGCATGTGTGTGGGTGCCCCAGGAAGCAGGTTCAAGCTTCTCTGCCAGGGTCTCTTCCCTCCAAGATGCAGAGCTGAGGCTGTAACAGCAAGCACAGGCCCTCTGAGCAGAGAGTTGCCGAGAGCATGGTCTTAAAGGGGTGGATGCTCACCGTGGCCCCTGGACTCCTTGCCCCTGTGATTTTTAGGATGCAGGGTCCAGGACAGGAGCTAACTGTGGTATTAAATACTAGTGATGACAAAGTGCTAACTTGCAGGCTTGCGTCCACTCTTGCAAGGGAGTGTCTAAGGGGGATTTATCTGTTTTTGTCCTGCTTTGCCTACATGTCCCCCTGAGAATTGTATAATCACGGAGACCAGAGGCCTTATGGCTACTCTTGGCTCATGAGTGCAAGGCAAATGCACTCTGCTCTGCCTTCAGTTGGATTCAGAGGATCTGCCAGGGAAGGTGGGGACAAGGTGGGAAGCCAGCCACAGGCCACCACACCACCTTGGAAGGATGGAAGCTCGTGCTGTTTGTGCTGAGAGTGGAAATCTCCTGTCTCGGCCATCAAAGCATGTGGGTACTAATGGCTGCAGGGGAATTCTGGTTCCAGCTCCAGGGACTGGGTCTCCTCAGCCTGGAGACAGGGGAGGCTCCTCAGTGCCGAAGGTAGCAGCTGGCGTCCATATTAATCGCTCTGCACCTGTGACTCTCCTAAAGGGCAGGGAGGATGGCAAAAGGTCTACCTTATCTGGTGTTTTTAGAGAATGTCTTTGCTAAAAAAAGACTTCTCATGGCTTTTCTTCAAGGGGAGGGTTCTGGGCGGTTGGGGCAAGTGGGGAAAGACCTGAAGAGCTGACTGCTTTCATGCAAGGGGAGTCAGGCTTAGGGCAGCTTCAGGTCCAGGGAGGCTAAACATCTTGTCAGAAGCCACACACAAAACAAGGACAGCGGGCCTGGTTCCAAACCCATGCCCGTCCAACTCCAGAGCCCAGCGTGTGCACTGAAAAGGAAGGTCTTTGACCCCTGCCCTTGAGTCATGGTGGGTTTGTGACTGTAACACAATCTGGTGGATTGTTCACCTAATATCCCTCTCCAAGCGCTGGGCTGTGGCACGGGGCCGTGATGGAGAGGCCCCACGGAGGCACTCTGGCCAACAGTCCCAGCCGACCTGGTGCTTTGGTCACCGCAGCCCGGACACCAGATGTGATGCCAGAGAAACCCTCTTGGGTGGGGGGGTTCTCTGGCACCAGGGGCTTTAGCCCTGCTGCCGGAGTCACTGCCGGGCACCTGATTTGTCCCCTCCCAGGCCCAGGTCCTGTGGTACAGCATTCCCTCCGTGCCCTTTCTGAACTCCCGACTCACAGAACCCATGAGTAACAGAGAGTGGTCACTGGGCATGTCACTAAATTTGGAGAATTTGTTTCACTGCAGTAAATAACCAAAATGGAATTAAGAGAATTCCAGGGGAGAGTGAATACCATAGAGATGGGAAAGCACAGTGACGTACCTAGTCCAGAATTTGGCCTGCATCTTTCTGATTCTGCGGCCACTCCTTAGATATATTTTCATGCACACACCCTCCCCACTCTCTCCAAATGGGGACAAGGAAAACTGAAGGCCTCCCATCCCCTGGGTCTGCTGAGGAAGCGCTAGGGCAGTGGTAGACATTAGGAACCAGAGCAAACTTTTCTTGCTCACCTACTCTATGTCAGACGCTGTGTCAGTGGCAATCTGTTAACTTCACAAATACTTTGTCGTTACCACGTGCCAGAAACAGGTCTGGGAAAGAAGCCACGTGCAAGACCAAGTCCCAATTCTTCTGGGCTTGTGTGTGAGTGAGGTTGATGGGCAAGAAACAAATAATGATGGCATACTATGTCAGATAGTGGTCAGTGGTATGGAGAAAAACAAAGTCCAAGATGGGGAAAGACAATGGCATTTTAGAGAGGCTGGTTAGGAAAGGATTCCCCAAGAGGGTGGCACTGGAGGAGAGAGAATAAGGTTAAATAGTAGAGAGCAAGTCCGGCTGAGCTTGTAGCCCACGGTTTAGACTCTGATATCAAGAACACATCGTTATCTTCCAGCTTATGAACCCGCAGCCTCCTACAGAGGATGCATTTGGAGACTGTCCTCCACGGGGCTCAGAGGACCCACGCCAGGTGTGCAGCTCACTACGCCCACCTACCACCGGCCAGGCCTCCCCTCGGGACCCTCCAGGCAGAGCCCCAAAAGGGGTACTTACACAGAGCACGTGGAGAACCACCGCCCCGTGTCTTCGATCCTCGTTGGTGAAGATGTCATTGGGGAATTCGTGCAGGGCTGAAAAATGGAGAGAGAAAACCAGCTCAGAACAGAGGACAATATTTTCAGTGCTGGAGGACTGGGATGGGTGTGCCAGTCCTTGTCTTAATGCAGAATCCATGAACTTGGATGAGAAAAAATTACATCTTTACATTCACACATCTCTACCTGGAATTTAGTGTTTCCTTCAGATAAGAAGGTAGGTGACAAACCTCAGGAGTGTGAGAGGCACTGGGGACTTGGCCCCCAACAGATAAGTTTTCATGATACATTACACTATCCTCTGGTTCACCGCTGCAACATTTGGGGGGTTTTTAGATCACCCCTTGTGATTTAAAGTGTTCATGAGGAACTACATGAACCAACTTCATGCAAGTTTATTTTCTAACACTCTGACAACTTCATTTCAATATGATCAGTTTCCTTCTGTAAGCTTATATAGCTGATCACATGCATTGAAAAATGGTTTTCTGAGCAGAGGTCTGTAGGCTTCCCTGCATTACCAAGGGGGCCCATGGCACACACAGGGTTAAGGCCCCTGCTCTAAACTATCCCTCCTTTCCCACCAGGACTGCCTTGGCTTGGGGTCTTGGGCCTGGTGCAACACCTTCCCTGCTCTTTCATTTCCTTTTCGAACTTGACCCACATTTGCCACCGCTGACCTGGACTATCAAGCAGAGCTGCTCGTGCCCCCTCCCTGCTCCCAAACCTTCCCTCCTAGGAGAGAAAAGCCCCGTCTGTACACTGGCAGTGCCAGGCTCTTCCCCACTAGAACTTTCTTCTCTTCTCCCGCCCTTTTATACTTTGCACGTGCTCATTTGCTCAGTTACTAACTGAGCAGTTACTGTGTGCCAGGCCATACTCTCACTGCTGGAAATTCGACAGTCAGCATTGTTGCGTGTGCTCTCATATTCTCGCCAGTACAGTATCATTTGCCATTCCTTGAGCACACTTTGCATTTGCTTTCTTTTTATATCTTTATCTGCACAGATTATACCATCAGCCCAGGATATCCCCCACCCCCAAACGATCTTCTCTCCCTGCTGCTCATAAAATCCCATCAGCTTCATGGCCAGGGCCTTCATGAGGCCTCCTGTGGCACCCATGGCTCTCCTCTCTGGAAGATGCATCAGACAAGGCTCCGTGGGAAGCTGTGCACACTTCTTTGCCCTTGGCCTCATCTTCAGCAAATGCGGCCAGCTGATGAAAGCAGCCTTTCTCTCGGAGCTTCACAAGTTCTTCATCCTTCTCCAGTGCACGGGTGGGACAACTATCACCAGCTGATGGAGAGGATGTACAAGATGACACCTGCTTGCCATGTGTCTTGCTTTGGGTTTCCCCCAAAGCAGACCCTCAGCCAAGGATTTGGGGGTACATAGTTTATTTGTAGGTGACTCCTGGGCACACTGTGAGTGAGGAAGGGGAGGAGACCAAGGAAGGAGGAGAGTCAAAGATGAGTTAGTGGGTGACCACTCAGGATGCCTGGGGCCCAGTCTTGCTGCAGACTAGGGGAGAGTGCACAGAACACGTCTCTGGTTTACAGCTTGTTGGCCAGGGGGCTTGTCTAAGACACAAGCCTTTGGTTATTCCTTGAGAAAGTTCTGCTCTCTGCTTCCAGGGCAACACCAGATAAGGACATCGTGCAAGTCAAGTCTTCGCCAGAGCCATGGCAGTGATGGTGAAGCCAGAGGGTACATCCAGCATATTAAGCATGGATCACTTGTACATGTCACAAGTGTGATCACACTTGCTAGTTTTGTCCTATCCTTCATGTGATGAAGTGGGGGGGATATGGAAAGACAAGGAGGTCATGATCCACCCCCCCCAAGTGGCTTTCCAAGCTAAAGCTCTTCCAAACAGGCTGCACTGAGTCCTCCTGATCAATGGATGGGAAAAATGAGGGCAAGCCTGGAGGATTTCACTTTGAAGACCAAATGACACTACAGTCTGGAAATTACCAGGAGGGGACAGGGTTCACAGAACAAGCTTGAAGTTTATCCCTCAGGCCCTGGGCACTGCAAGGATTCCAGCCACTTTACTGAGGTGTCTCTGTTCTAGCATCTTTCTTCTATGGGCCTAATGCTTCTGGCTGGTGTGCTCTTGTCCAGTGAGCAGAGCTTGCTGAAGCCCTCCAGCCTCCCTGATGAGAATCCCTTCGACTTCCTCCTCCCCAAAACTTCCCTGCTGCCAACAGTGCCCACATAGGCTGGACCTGGAGAGACCTGGTCTTTGCAGCCCCCAGTCAATTCCTGCCTGTCCTTCCTTCCACACCTCCTGGCTCTCCTTGTGCACACAGGCTGTCTTACACTCTTAGAAGATGCTTTCTCACACTTCCTCCTTTGAACTTCTCTTTGAATTCACCTGAATAAATTTTAGTCCAAATAACCATCCCATGGCTCTCACATTGCCCTCCCCCCGCCCAAGTTGCTCAGTATGGGTCAGAAACCACGAGAAATGTCCCTTTCTGTCCACTTCCCAAACCCAGGACATTGACGGTCTCTGTGGGCCACCCCCATGGTGGGGAGTGGAGCAAACGTAAGGAGAGGAAAGGCCCTGCAGGGTGGGCTGGAGACCTTTCCAGCACTGACTGGTCTCCATGTTCACCTGGACTTGCACAGATCTTCTGTCCCAATCCTTGGTTCTGAGAAAACAACAACCACCATCCGCATCTTTGCAACTTCTCCTTTCTGATGTGCCCTTTGTACTATATAGACATTTTGGTGCCCTGGGGAGGTGGGGCTTGGGATGGGCTGGCTGGTGATGGGCTGAGATTGGCTGAGATGAAGGCTCTGGTGGGCAGAATACACATTCACTGAGCACCTGCTCCTGGCAGGCACCGTGCCTTGCCCTTTATACCCACTATCCATTTCTGTCCTCACAGAAGGCTATTACTCACATTTTGTAGACAAGGAACCCAAGGGACAGAGGAATCGATTCCATACTAGAGGATCCACAGCTGGAAAGTTGCAGAGCAGGGCCACCCACGCAGCAGATGCAGGCCTGGTAACGCCCCTTACTGCTGTTATCCCGGCTCCTGGCATCTAGTTGCAATCTTACTCTGCTAGGTGGCCTCTTCCTTCTTGGGACTTCCTCCAAGTAGAGGATCTGATCAGATCTACATTCTGCCCCCACACACCAGAGGGAAAAGGCAGGCTGTGTGTTTGTTTGTTTGTTTGTTTTCATATTTCTCTGTGTAGCTGCCATGGTGCTTTCCTGCACTGGCCAGTTCATGGTATAAATGTGACCATCCTATTGCCCTCCTACCTCCAGAGAATCTGAAATGGGACTAGTATGCTAAGTTAATGTATGGATCACAACGGCCATCACCCTCGAGAAACCAAAGCCACCTGTGATGGGTGCCACACAAAGCAATCATGCATTGGGACTACTAATCATCAATGAGGAGTAGAGGTGGGTACAGAAGTGGGAGCTGAGGTATGATCTGTCATTGACATGTTAAAGCCAGCTACTTCTTTACTTCCTGCCCCTCAGGCTTCCTAGATGAGGAGTAATGTGGTTTTGAGCAAAAATGGGGCTGAGGGCAGCGTGTGAAGGGAGTGAAGGCCACGCACTGCAGCCCCACCAGTCTGCATCTGCAAGGTGTCCACCCTCGTGTCGGCTCCATCCTCCCCGCTTCTCTGCTGCTTCATCTGTGAGGTAACCCAGGGCCCCCACAGTGTAATGATTCGATCAAGGGTACCATGTCAGTAAGTGATACATTATGTTCTGAATCCAGGCATTTTGATTTTAAATCCCCTGGCACTCAACAAACAGCCAAGTGGATGAGTGTGATGACCATGAATAAATGGACCCACTAGGCTTCATGTTGGGGAAGGGTCTTGGCAGAAGTCTTGATGGCCAGCCAACCCTGGAACCTGGCGGGAGCTCTTGGAGAAGACCGTGCTGGAGGCTATGCCCTTGGATGAGGTGGGACCCACAGAGCCAAGTGCTGGCTCAGGAAGGGCTGAGGCGCTGTCCGAAGTCCTGGCCAAACAGGCCACTGGCAAACTTCTTCATGAAACCGAACCTGGCAGGTCAGTGGCTGAGATAAGGGGTGGGTGTGATGGAGGGGTGGGGAGGGAAAGGCAGAGGAGAGGCAGTTAAGTGTTCTCAAATCAGTCTGCTTCAAGAACAACAAAGTTCTTATTTGGTGGTTAACAGCAATGTGGAAAGAATGACCAGGTTCAGTATTCCCCAGGAAGCTTCTGACACGGATCCCACTCTGGCTAGTTATTCATTATAGGTCCTCTGTGAAAACATGTATCGGGCTGGTGATGAAATTATAACAATTAATTTCAAAGAGCTAATGCACAATTTGCAAAGAAGAATACATAGATTTTATTTTCCTCCTATAGATTTATCGTCTTTTGACAAAAGTCACAAGAAAAGATTTTTAAAACTTGAGCAGGAGGCCCTCTCCTCTTGCCTTCCACGCAGTCATAAACCTTCCTTCAGAGGTTCCACATGCCTATGTTTGAGGCTGGGTCCCTCAAGAGCAGACCTTGAGACAGAGATCTGAATGCCAGCAGTTTATTTGGGAAGTAATCCCACTACAGGGGAGGAGGGAGACAAATCAGGAAAGGGGCTAAGACAATAGGTTCAAACTTGCTGAGGCCCCTCTGAGAGATGGTGTAGAATATGCCTCAGTGCTGTCCACACATGCTCATCCATTACTGTTGAAGGCTGTCCTAAACCCTTTAGGGCTGGCCCTTAACACTTGTCAGCTCTGCACTGGTCCAGTCAGTGTGTTCATGGGACCAGAGAAGGCCGAGATAGGGTCACAGATGCTTCAAGAAACCATGTTCATAACTGTTGGCCATTTGAAAAATGGCCTACAATTCCTCTTCATTGCTCCCTCCAGTCTAAGCTCAGAGTACAGTTAGTGCACACAGCAGGTGTTTAATAAGTGTCAGCAGAATGAAGAACGCTAAAGGAAGCAGATCCTGGACACTGACGGGGGATGGAATATGCCCATCTTGTCCATCTGGCCCAACCGGTCAAGAAAAGGGCTGCTAGCAGCAGCTGAGCTTGCTTCCTTGAGGCTGAGCAAACTCCCTACCTAGCGGGCACAGACCCTGAGGCCCCAAACACACATGAAAAATGGTGTTTCAGAACAGCTACAGCTGGCCTAGACAAGAGTGTACGGGTGCAGGGTGGCACGCTGGACTAGAAGGTTCTTCCCAGTGCTCCTTGGCCTCAGTTTCCTCACCTACAAAACAAGGTAGGGCTGCTAGAGCCTCCTGCAGAGCTAATGGCAGTGCCGTTGTCATCCCAGGTGCCTTCCATTTGGGTGTGCTTCCTCGCACCCAAATCCAAAGAACCAGGGGCATTCCTTGGTCAAGGTGGGAGCTGGATGGTTACTCACCTTTGGGAACCTGACATTGCCCTTGGGCTGTTGGTTAGATTTTGCATAAGGGCCCAGCATGGAGAATCAGGTCTGGGTTCGGATCCCTCCTATACCACCTATATAACTCACAGGTTATACTTTCCTCTCTCAGAGCCCCATCTCCTTCATCTGTAAAATGGGTGTGTGAATGCCAGCTTTGCAGGGCGGCTGGGAAGAGGGCAGGCAGAGCATGTAAAATGCCTCCCACCATCTTCCTGGGCCGCCTATCGTGAGTCTTCATAATTATAACAACAATGGGATGCTGGTCCAGCCTGGGGACAAGGACACATTCTTTTCTAGTCTTGGAGTCAAAATCCTCCTACTGCCAATTCCTGCCTGCTTTGCACTGGCATCTGTTTCTCCAGGATGGTGTTTATTCGGAGGGGGCTGCATGAAGGCATGTGCCTCTAGGTACATGCTTCCCCCGTTCAGGCTGCGTTGGAGCTAAATGGCCTACATGGTGTGCTGGGAACAGCTACACATCCAGTGAAGGGTTCCCCCCAAATACCTTCAAAATCCTCAAAGTCTCCTTCTGCTCCTATCTTTCTCTCCCCCAATTTTCCTTTTAGTACATCTCACCAGCTCCGGGGAGCCAGCAAAGGCAAGTAGTGCTGTTCCCATAGAAACCACAGAGCCCTGAATGGAGTGGATTCCCCTTACCAAGGCAACAGCACTCTGCCGTCCTGCTTCTCCTGGCTGCTTTCCTGAGGCCTGAGTTTGATGAGTCCAAATGGAGGTTTGCAAGGGATTGAGAGTATTTTCTGTTTCATTTGGGGGAAAAAATGTAGCAGAGACATTCATGGCATCTACAGACACACTGATCTCATGTTGATCACATGGAGCCACCCAAGATGAAGACCCAAAAATTTAGCTACCTTAACACATTAGAGCAAAAGGAATCTGGGCTGCTACAACCATCAGAACACTGGCCTTTCGTCCCAAGGGACTTTTCTTTCTTTCTTTCTTTTTTTTATTATGTTATGTTAGTCACCATACAGTATACCATTAGTTTTTTTTTTAATTTTTTTATTGTTATGTTAATCACCATATATTACATCATTAGTTTTTGATGTGGTGATCCATGATCCATTGTTTGCATATAACACCCAGTGCTCCATGCAATACGTGCCCTCCTTAATGCCCATCACCGGGCTAACACCTCCCCCCATCCCCATCCCCTCTAAAACCCTCAGTTTGTTTCTCAGAGTCCATAGTCTCTCATGGTGCATCTCCCCCTCCGATTTCCCCCCCTTCGTTTTTCCCTTCCTTCTCCTGATGTCCTCCCTGCTATTCCTTATGTTCCACAGATAAGTGAAACCATATGATAATTGACTTTCTCTGCTTGACTTATTTCACTTAGCATAATCTCCTCCAGTCCCATCCATGTTGATGTAAAAGTTGGGTATTCATCCTTTCTGATGGCTGAGTAATATTCCAATGTATATATGGACCACATCTTCTTTATCCATTTGTCTGCTGAAGGGCATCTCGGCTCTTTCTACAGTTTGGCTATTGTGGACATTGCTGCTATGAACATTGGGTTGCATATGGCCCTTCTTTTCATTACATCTGTGTCTTTGGGGTAAATACCCAGGAGTGCCATTGCTGGGTCATAGGGTAGCTCTATTTTTTATTTTTTGAGGAACCTCCACACTGTTTTCCAAAGTGGCTGTACCAACTTGCATTCCCACCAACAGTGCAAGAGGGTTCCCAGGGGACTTTTCATAAGAAAGTAACTTGAGCATCTTATTGATCGGGCCTCTTGGGAGTTGCTCCAAGAATTTAGGGCTGACACTGCCCAACTTCTCCCATGCATGATGGGTGACTTCATGCTGCTGCATTAGACTCTTTCATCCATCTGGGTGCTCCATCCCATAAAGCCTGCTGCTCCCTCTTCCCCCAGCTTTAACCCTAGGAGAACACCATCAGCCAGCTGTGGTAGTACTCAGCCTCCCAAGGAGTCTTCCAGAGTCTTTCTGTGGTGCCCTTGTCCTATACAAGTACCTAACAAGTGGTTTTCCAACCCAACTATAGTCACCTTTGATTCCCACACTGTGAACTCCCTACAGACAGGAACCCTGCATTTTTCTCTCTGTGGCCAGTACCTACTGTGCCAGGGTCCATGAAAGAGAACAATAAATACCACATAAAGACAAGTGTGAACAAACTTAGAGGGACTTTCCCCCAGGGGATGGTTTTTGTTAAAACACAAGACAGAATTATTAACTAAGAAGTGACGTTGGGAGAAATAGTTCAGTAGAACTCCCAGCAACTGGGAATGGCTATTTGGGCTGTTCAAAAATAACCTATTTCTCCTTGTTCTGGAGACTTGGAAGGAATACACTTCTAGGTTCCCTTTAAGGGTAGATGGGACCATGCAGCTTGCTTTGGTCAATGAAATGGGAGGAAATGACATATGTCACACTTCTAGGCAGGCTTTAATAGCTAGTGTCTGATTCATCACTTTGCATTTTCTTGTCTAAATATTCATGGAAACATACGTCAGGATGAATCTTCCACCAGCTTGAGTCCCTGCGCAACTGATATCAGAATCCCACCCCACTGACACGCACATTTTATACATGTAGCATGAGTAAAAAATAACATGTTTCTTTTCTTAGCCACTGAGATTTGGGGCTGTTTGTTACCCAGTGTAGCCAAGCCCACCCTGAGTAATGCGAGAGCTAATATGGTGCTCAGCATTCTGCCCATGAGGCCTTGCCTCATCAATTTTTGGTTTCTTTTGTCTTCTCCAATGGACCAGAGGAGGACAATTAATGTTGGAAGGAATTTATCCTTCTCTTCTCTGCATTCCCAGTGCCTAGTGAGGTGCCCAGCACAGAACAGTCACTTAATTAAGAGTGTTTGTTGATTAAATGAACATATATGTCATAACTGAAGGCCCCTGAACAAAATTATCCACAAAGGAATCTGTGTGAAAATGGATATATTCTCAACTTAACTCTCTAAATATTTAGTCTCTGGAAAAGTTTCAGAGACATTTTGGTGCCCGCCTCTTGCGCTCAGTGAGGTTCAGCAAGCCACAAAAGTGAGGGGGTGGAGGGTGGGTGGGACGTATATGGCAATGGGAGAGTACAGGATGTCCCAGATAACTGCAGGCTGCTGGGAGGTCGTCTTTGGAATCTGTGTCTCAACAACATTGGAAAATGTATTAACAAATCAATCATTTGCAAATAAACACAGTTACTCAGCCCTTCACACACGCCGGGTTCCCTACTCAACCCTAGTTACATAAAGGCAAAGGATGTACCACCCTGGTCACTGATGAGTCACCAATTGAGTGGACCAAAGCGTAGGTTGGGGGCCAGGGAACACTCAGCTCTCTCTGCAATCATCCCAATATTTAAGGATGGAACTAATCTTTATTGAGTCCTGTAAATATCTATTTTTCACTTTATCATGGTTTCTAGGATAGGAATCTTTATCTTCAGTTTACAGATAAGTAAACCAAGACCCAAAGAAGGCAAGTCATGAGCCCAAGTTCACACAGATGGTAGTGGAGGACCTGAGATCATGATCGGGGTCTGACTTTCTAGCATGTTGAGTCTTCTGTATCAGAAAGGGCTAACTGACCTTTTTTTTTTTTTTTTTTTTTCCCCTTGAAGGGCACAACTTCTTCCCTTTGAAAGCCAGAAACAAAGTCTGGATTCAATCCAGACTTTGGATTGAATGGATTGATCGATGTATGCATGGAAATGAGACCATAAACAGCATCTCTGTGAAGGAGGATATAACCACAGGTCATGGTAATTGAGAGCCTCAATTTGGGACCGTCAAGCTGTCAATCAAAAAGATACTACCAATCAAATTTGCTGATTGGCTTCAAATGCTTGTGTGGTGACATTTGTTTACCACAGGCAGCCAGGGTTTTGTAAGAACCTAAAAACCTGGACTTGAAGCCTTCCTTACCACTTAAGAGTTCTGTGGCCTTGGGGGAATTCCTTAACCTCTTTCAGTCTTAATTTCTTAATGTGCAAAATGGGAGGATGAAAACAGTATCAGTTTATGTAATTATTATGAGGATTAATTGTGATGATGTTTACAAAACATGTAGTACCTAGAATCAGGCAAGTAATTATCAAATGATAAATCCTTTTACTTTATTAAATAGTAGAAAAGGAGAAATATGGATAAGGGGTATTTCCCAAGACATCAGTGTCTTGGGACACTGCCCACATTCCTGGGATCCTACCACTTTTATGCTAAGCAACTACCAGCACCTGCATCTGTTTGCCTGAGGGCTTTCCCCAAAGCAGAGATGGGGTTCTCTGCCCAGATACTGCAGGCTAGATATGCTGGAGAATTAATACTGCTCTTTCCCCCAGGTGAAGCCCTCAACCAAAGTGTGATGAAAGGGTGGGTGTATAAATACCTCAGCTCTCTCACCACGTGGGTGAGATAACTCTCAGGTGTGTCCTGTGCTGTTTGCTAGCACCCTCAGCTGGGTTAAGCTCTGGTTGCTCACTGTGATAACTGGCTTTATAACACTCTTTTGATTGGCTGCCTTCCCTTCCCTGTCTCACTTCCTGACTCCCCTATCTGGATCATCTCCCAAATAAACCTGTACTTGAATCTGCCTCAGAGCCTCCTTCTGATGAACCCATATTTAGACAAGGGAAGCTAAGAATTTTGCACTTCAGCACCTCTCCATTTCAACAAAGATTAATTTTTCCAGCAGAGGACTCATCCATATTCATGTAAATTGCCCCCCAATAATGGCAACAGTTTTCAATGGCCTTATTTCTATACATTTATAGGGGAATGATGCATCCTGCTTTGTTGACAACAGCATGGAACCACCTAACTCCTGAATGCAGGATGGAAGACTGTCTGCCCCTTTTTGATGGTGCTGAAGTTGATCCAACACACCCATGAGAAGTTCCTTGATTTCCACTTCAGAGCTCTTTTTCTCATATCCATATTGGCAGGAGATTTAAAAAAAATCATCCCACAAGCTTTTCTCCTGGAAGGGAACAGACATTCTTTGCAACTAAAGAACCCCAATCATTAGTTACCATAGACTTTTGGCCTGGCAAGGCACTGCAATGTAATTTGATGAACTGGAAACATATTTCTTTATCAATAATAAAAAGCTATGAAATCAGTGTTGCTCATGTCTCCAAGCCAGTAGCTACTGTAGAAAATACAGTGATCCCATGACTAATTTAGTGCTCTCAGGCCACAAACATGGCAGCACATAGAAGGAGGCCTATTTGTAGAGGCAAGAGCCTACAACCTGTATTTGTTGCTCATGTGGGATTACCATGGCTGTATCAGTTATGAATTCTCATTAAAGGAAATTGAATATTTATGGCATATAGTCCTGTGGTGTTCAGAACTTTATGCCCTTCATGGACTGCTCTGTTCTTCAAAATGTCCCTTGGTGCCAATGTCAGAGAATGTGTAGACGGATGGACTAGGGTCTGATCCAGGTGTTGCATCTCTCGTGCTCTCATGTCTGCTTACTGATGCAGAGAAATTCAGACCAACAAACTGATGTGCACAGAAACCCACTACATAGCTCCTTAAGGGGATGCACATTGTTAAAATAAATGGCCATTCCTCCTCAGAACCCTTAGAAGGAATGAGGGTGCATGAAAAAGCTTTCTTAAGACAAATGCAATTAAAACAGTTCTTTTTGAATGTAGTAACTCCCCATGAGAATATAAATTGACAATTTTCATTCTTTATGTGTTTATTTTATAGCAGAGATGAAGTGTGCATGCTAAATGACTGGAGACTCCAAAATCAGTGATTTTTTTTTTTTAAAGTGTTAACCCATCAAATTTCAGAGCTAGAAGTAACCTTTAGTGTTCTGTTGGTCTACAGATGGAAAGGTAATAACAGGATTTGGTGAGAAGCACAGTTAAAAGTTTTTCCTCTGTTTTCCCCTTTCAAAACCTGTTTCTTCTCTTTCACCTTTGATGATATTCCATAATCATCAGTTTCAGAGACAGAAAATAGATCTCATCTCACATGTTCATCAGTTGAGTGGTAATGACTGGCTGTTAGGCTGAGTCTTAGATGGGGTGCAGTGTGGGAGAGGAACTTGATCTATTAACAATGCTGTCACATTGGTTATGGGAATGGGAACGGGGGCATGTATGCTTCTTATTTCCCTTCACTGAAGCTTTGCTGACAAAGTCCTAAAATGAAAGAATAACCGGCACTCCTTGCTCCTAGTCATAGTGATTACTGCCATAATTTCCTTAGATGTGCATCTCTTTTTGAGTATCATCTTTTTAAAGTTTGTGGGAGATTAAAAGTATTTCAATACAATCTCCCAAAGATATCAAATATATTCAAGCAGATGCATTAGGTTGTTACACATTTAAAATATAGTAGCTTGAAATCTGGTCTATAATAATGAAATAAATATCTAAAAAACTCACAGTTAGTTGTAGGAAGAGATGTAAATAAATAGACAAACTACTGCCCAATTTAGCTGGCAAAATACAAGCTGTGTTTACTCCTCATTTAGTACTTGGCAACCTCTGCTTCTCCTTGGAAGAAAAATTAGCATGTTACCTGGAGAAAATCATTTTCCTTTTTTTGTTGCCATATATTAAATATTAGATACCTATAGTTTTGGGTCAAAACACTCAAGAATCTAATTACATCTGAAACTCTCTTAAGGGTAGGTCTGAAACCAGGGCTTTTTTGTTGGCTCACTAAGTTTGTGCATTTAAAGTCTACATTCCAAATATGATGGCTCCAACTGAATGAAAATTATGAGATTATAATTAATCCAAGACTAAAAGTAATTCCTATATCAGTTTTTCTTAATTTTTTTGGCTGTAGTGATGGCACATTATGGTTTTGAATGAAACAGACTAAATACCTTCTGCTTTCACAATGTACTTTGTCCTCCAAACTAGGCTTTCAAGGGTTTAGACCAAGAGTAGGACCAAGAAAGATCCTTCAAGGTCACTGTACTGTCTTGTAGTTAGCAGAGCAAGGCTGGTTACAGTTTAGAGCAGACAAGATTAAAGCAAAAGAATTTATAATCTACTTGATGTATGTCCAGTCCTTCTTTATTGTATATCTGACTTTACAGATGATGCACTGAAGAGACTCTGGATTCTGTTGTCTTCCTCGGAACAGTGTTGAATTTGTTCTAGTAGGCAGTTAAATTACTGGAGGGTCATCTCTGGTGGTGGTTTTAGGCTTTTTTCTGTTCTGATTATGCTCTTTATCTTGGGATGTCATCCTCACAGGATTTCAATGTGAAGTCTGAGCTGTTTACCAAGCCCCTTAAACACTGGAGACTTGAACTCCAGAGTTTATCTCTCCAGAGCAGGGGGCTCTGGAATCCCTACTATGGAATTCCAGCCTTTTAGCTGTTGTCTCCCCCTGCTGCTTGGTGTGCCTCTGAGCATGGACATGAGTGCAGGGGTCAGTCAAGGACTTCAGGGGAATTTATATGCATGTTAGGGCTTCTCTTCTGTGAATCCTTCCTTTCTGGGACGCCCCCCCCCCCAATTTCTAGCTCCTCCAGGAGCTCCAAACTCCAATCTCAGAGACCTCAGCCCAATAAGATCCCCGCTTTCTGTTCCAGCTCTATCCCCCATGCACCGCAAACACTAGGGAATGTCACGGGGAAAAGCAGACAGGTGTGGTTTATCTTCTTCCAAGTTTCATACTCCCTCCAGTCTCTATTTGTTTTATTCACTTTCCAGAGTTTTTAAACAATTGTTTTTCTTTATTTTGTCTAGAGTCCCTAATTGTTCCTACAGGAGCATTAATCCAATGCTCTACCACTGGAAGCTATTCTACCATTAATGGAAGTCAAAATCCAGAATATATTCCACATCAGTTACCTGTGGCAGGAAATTTACAGGAAACTAAATTCACATTAAAGATCCCCAAAACTTGCTATTAGCCACATTAAGTTCTCCATGGAACTAAGGCAACCTGAAGGAACCATGTGGCCCAAGAGTAAATAAGGACCTGGGGAAAGTGAAGGTCACTGGAATGGGCTGGCAAGATTTAATAAAGGGCCAGCAGGTAATTTAATTGCACACTAACTTATATAGATAAACCAGAGATTAGACAAAGAGGGTCCTCAATACAGCAGAACTTATAGGAAGTGATGATACGGCCTTCCCCAGCTCTCAACTACAAATATTTCAAGGTCAAGGCAACCCAGAAAAGCATCTGTGGCAGTTCTGATGTCTCTGACAGGTGATACTCGAAGGCTCAGAGACAAGAATGTGTGTTAGGGGACAAAGGATATTGGAAACCAGTTGCTACCAAGGGAGTGAAATCATGCTCTACTTCTTTTGGAGTCTGGAGGTTCTCATACATTTTCCCATACGTGTCAAATTTTGACATTCTACATGAAACTGGCAAATTGAAATTCACAGCAATAGAAAGTAGGTGTTTAATAAGTGCCTTTCAAGTCCAGACAAATTTGTGAAGCTTCAGAAATAGGAAAGAGAGGTGGGCAGCAAATCAAACTTCTGACTAAATCTGGCCATTATATCAAGCACATAAATATATTAGTGCTTAATTTTTTGAAAAGGAAGAAAAGGAAAATTCTGCTAAATTCCTGAATTAGTCAAGAACAAAATAATAAATATTACAATTTCTGTTGAAAGTAAAGTGGGAAGTCATCCACAAAGGAGGAAGGAGAGGTTCCACTTTGTTCTTGCCCCAGAACCCCATCATATTCCCTGTTACGAGTCAATGACCTTTGCCCGCCCCACCCCTGAACTTAGAATTTAGTGTCATTGCTGGCTATCTTGTGTTTTTCTGTGTGCTTGCATGTCATTGTAGGATTGTTGGAATTGAAAGCACATTCAAAGAAATCCTTAAAGAAGTCAACATCATTATTTTGAAACCAAAAAAAAAAAATGGAGAGGCAACATAAACTGTGATGCATTAACCTCGGTCTTCATGTCACAGAAGCCGGATGCAAATGTGCAAATGTATGTATTTACTGTCATAAATCAGGACAAATCGTGGACTCACTTGAGAAAAGGCCGGTCAGAGAAAATGAAGTCCCCCTTGCTGCCCCCATCATCCAAAGACTGGTTTAACATGTACTTGAGGATGCTGGCGTGCAGCTCACTTGAGCTGCTTGGACAGTGAATTCGTGCAGTGGATGGGTAAAAGGAGTTGGCAGACTTTCAAAGGATGGAAGAGTTTGTATCATTCCTTCCTCCATCTTTCCTCACATAAACACTGAATTTCAGGGCATTTCATATAGACCTAAGGAGACAATCTAATAAAATAATTCTTTAAAAAATGACCCTTTTGATGTTTGAGATGTATAGTTTTGTTGTTATCGTTGTCGTTGTTGGGGAGGAATACAAATAACTTTATTCTTCTATGAGAGACTCCAACATTTAAGTTTTCTTGCCATAGCCCAAATAAGCAGGACCAGACTGTCACAGATATTTGCATAAAAAATCTCCAGTCTCCTAGGTAACATTAAGATGAGGAGACAGGCAACCGGGCTGTTTTTCAGTCTGAAGATGGAAGCTGCAAATCCCGCAGGGGTCCTGGACCGAGGAGACAAGGTCCTGCCTAATCGCCTCGAAGAGGCTGGCTGTCAAGTGCCCACAGGTGGAGGGGCTGGTGAGAGCAGTGTTGTCTTTCTCTGAGTCTATGACACAGAAGCAAATTGGCTGGCTTACTCTCAGTGATCTCAGACAAATGGTTCTTTCCAAAGATACAGGTTCCTATGAGAAAGATTCAAGTACCAAAGAGACTCCGATTTCTTCAGGATCACAGTTGCATTCTGTAAGGATGGCAAGCTTTCAGGGACACAGATGTGTGCCCAGATGTTTCCCTGTCAATTTCACTCAAGGATGCACGGTGCAGTGGTTATACATCTGCCCTGCGGCTCTAACTCTGGCAGAGGATAACTAGGAAGTATACCACACAGTCTTGCCCTCATGGAGTTTACAGACCTGTTGAAGAAGTCAGATTTAAGTTCACAAACATACAAATTGGAGGATGGTAACAGGCAAACTATATCCCCCAAACACATAAGTATGTATGTATGTGCACCCATATGTCTGCACACACACACATATACATTTATACACACATATGTATCCTATACATACCTCCTGCTGCATAATGACTATCCCAAAATGTAGTGGTTTAAGGCAACAACACTTCTTTTATTATGTCTCACATTTCTGGGGTAAGTGGCCCTGATGTGGCTGCTCATGAAACTGCAATGATTTAGCATTTGGAACTGGAAACGTGACACTTACTCATTGCCTTTCTGGCACCTGTGCTGGGGAGACTCAAACACCCGGGGGCTGGAACCACTCAGTCTCCTTGGCCTCTCTAACTCAATGTGGTTTCTCCACATGGCCTTCCCTCAGGGTCTCTTTGGCTTGAGGACTTCTCCCATGGTGGCTCAGAGCTACAAGGCACAAGTTTCAAGACGGAGAGCTAGAAGGAGGAAGTTGTAGGGCCTTTTATGATCTAGCCTGGAAGGTCATGTAGAGGGTCATTACAAAGATACGGCCGGCCTCAAGGGGGAGGAACAAGACTCTGGAAGAACACGTGGTCCTGGAGTTATTGCTGTGGCCATTTTGGAAGATGCAACCTACCACTATTCACCTCTATCTGAAAATGAGAACTATATCTATGGCCATATTCACAACAAATATTTATCTAGATGAAGATGAATCAGACAGTGAATGGTATTTGGGGTCAGGAAGAAAAGTATCAGCATGAGCCAGCTCAGTGGATAAAGACTGCATGGGTGACTCAGATGTGTGGAGCCTCCAAGAAAAAAGGGCTTACACAGTTGCAGAGGAGACATTCCAAGTGGACAGGAAGCAGAAACAGAGGTACGGAGGTGGGAAGAGCAGAGCCATTCTCTGTTCTAATGAGGTGGGTACTCTTCAATGGGTTTCCCCTTGAATGAACAGCCAAGTTCTCCAAGGGAAACACAAATAGCTACTAATGTGTTAACGTATCACCGTTTCCCTTACATGATCTTTCCTAACCCTCATGGCCATCCCGAGAGCTCTGTGCTTTATAGAGGGGGAGACTGAGGTCTAGCGAGAACCATCCTGGGGCCAGATCTAAGTCAAGTGGCCTCTTGAGGGTCAACATGAGTCAGGGCTTAGTTCACGTTTTCCCCGAGGCCCAGAGAGATCAAGCCCATACTTATGCAAAGCCCAGTTTTGTTTCTTTTCCAAAGAAAAAGACTTCACCCAGAATCTAAGAAAGGACATGGGATTGCATTGAATTTCATGGTGCATGAGAACCCAGAATGGGGCCCAAGACTAAAATTGGCCAGTTTTCCTGATTAGGCTTTTACTAAGCCTCGGGCTAGAGAACATAACTCTGGCATGCATTGGGATTCTGCTCCACTGCAGGCCTTGTGGTGGATAGTTTTTTTTATCTAAGGGCTTCCTGTTCAGACAAAATGGCTTCGACCCCTTCTACCGAAAAGGAACTGGTTCTGAGTTTTGCCTTAGTTAAGTATTGGGAATGTGTACCTGCATCTTGGCATTTGTTATAGACTGAGAATAAGCTAGGAGTTAACTCAGATCCTCCTATTAGCTGAGATACATCCTGATGGAAAGCATGTTGGCACCTTTTGTGTCACTTTATCTGTGCCCTGGAGCCCCATTTTATCATTTGAACATTTTATGGCCATGGGATGCTGGTGCCCCAGTATCTGCTTAGTGTGTTGGGACCCACAGGGGCAAGGCAGAAAAGAGTTGGTATCAGGGGTCCCCAAAGATCCCAACTTACAACACAGTGAGGTTTTAGACACTGGGGCAGAACTGACCTGGGGCAGTTATGGCTCCTGTAAACTCTTCTGGAAGTTACTAGAAGGGACCTGAAACCATATCCATACTCTGACCCCCCTCCCTGTGTATCCTTTTGCCATTTTCCTCCTTTCGCTCCCTGGGTGCTTTCATATGCGACAGCCAGCACCCAGGGCTGCCTTGAGCCAAAGTGGCTGCTACATGTCTGCTCAACACAGTATCTCTCTCCTCTCTCCTTCCTTCCTGGCCCCACCACTCACTCTTTACCAGTTTTTCCAGGGAGCACTTTAAAAATCACTTTTGCATGAACATTCATGCCAGGCTCAGCTTCTGGGAACCCAGGCTAACCCAGGAACCACACAAATGCTGCTTCTTCCACAAACATTCCCTTGATCATCCCAAAGGAATCCTTCACTAAATCACCACAGAGATTGGGATCCAGACCACATGAGTGGAGACTGGAGGGTGGGTGGTGGGCAGCAGCTTGTTCCCCACATCCCTGGGTATGGGGACAGCATTCCATCCTTTCCTTCAAAGGATAGGGTCCCAAACAAGCCACATACATCACTCATCAGCCTGTCAATTCCTCGGGGGTCTATGGGAGCTCAGCGGACGAGCTTTTTTTGTACTGAGATCGCAGCATGCCTATGGGTCCTTGCTGCATGGAGATGAGCTGGCTGATGTTTAGGATGGACTGATGCTAGATGGGACTTGCTCTGGGAAATCGTCGGTGAGAAGGGGAGCAGAGAAGCCACAGAAACGACTAGCTGTGGCCAAAGTTTCCATGCTTGGTGCCAGCTGATGGGAGCCAGGGGTGTCCCAGGGGCACATCTGACTTGTCTGAACCAAAAGTCGGCAGCGAGAATGTCTTCTTACAGGGTTTTCACTGGTCTTGAATATGTTCCAGACATTTCTACATTCTCCTGTCACATCGTTTTTAAAAAACTGTTTTTACCAGGAAGGTCAGATCCAAGCAGTCAAGAGACTAGAGCTTGTGGTTGTCCCACTGGAAGTGGAAACAGACTCAGGTGACAATGGAACATCCAGCCCCAAATCTGGGATGTTGTGGAGGAGCTGGATATTAGAACCTCATGGGGTATGTGTGTGAAAGAACGTAGCAGCTTGGGTTTGAGAATGGAAAAGGCTGTAATTTTTTGTGACCATTTCCAAATAACAGAAAGGCAAGAGCTTGAGAAAAGACGAGAAGCGTAAGTAGTGGTCAGGGGCAAGACTAGGCATATACAAGGGAGTAAAGTCTTGAAAACATCTTCCACACAAAAGGTATGGACCACATACATGTTGGCTAACCTTGCCTTTCCTGGGGCGGGGGGGAACGATACTGCCATAAAATGGATGAAATCAGCTCTTTTTATGCCCTCATTTTTAACAAGTCTGGCTGAATTGCGGAGTGGCTACATCCATGGCTGGTAGGGCTCTATGCTAGGGTAGGCAATAATGTCTGACCAGCTATGTTAACTTATGCATCCACTCCCCTCCCCATCCCTCTATAAAACATGTCTAAAACCTGCTACAGTATAATGGTTTGGAAAGGAAAACGAATCTCTTAGACTGATGAATGGCGCTTACTTGTAAAGGTAACAAAAACTTGTGGTTTTATTACACCCAGTCTGTGGGAAGTCAAGCAGGATGACAGGGTGAGTGTGTACCACTGGAATGGACCTTCTGATGCATGCTCAGGATCTCCCTCACCAGGCTGGTGCACCCACAGCCTAGTGGTGAAAATGCTGTCTGCTAATGGCTCAGCTTGCGTTCTCCTGAGAATTGCTCTCAGCAAATGGGTGCTACCTCACCCTACATGCCTGCAAGATGAAGTCCTCACGCCAAGAGCGGGGTGCAGCCAATGTCCTGCTTCAAGTTGGGACATCTCCATGCTGCTATTCATGCACCATAGCCCTGTGGAATCAGGCGGAGGCCAGCCTGCAGCTGAAAACACAGCTCTGCTGACTCGTCCTCCTGCCTGATCCTGCTTCTCTCGCTTGCCTTCTCCTGAGAACTCTCCATCAGTAAATCCCCCACACAAAGGGGCTCCATCTGAGACAGCCCCTTGGGCTGGCTTTTGCTTCTAAGACTCCAAGGGAATGGGGCATCTCACTGAAATGGAAAATGCACACCATCTGGGAAAGGTGAATCCCTGTGCACTCCGGGATGGCCCGAGGAAGCTTTGCCTCTCTTAATCCCTCAGATCACTATGGCCCAGAGCTGGACCAGGGGCTCTGGCTCTTTCTGTTCCAAGTTAAGCCCCCGGCCTGAGAAAAGTTGCTGCCCAGGCGGTGTGCCCTGGAAACTGACCCATAGCACGGAACCAGATTCCGACTTGGCACCAAGAAACGATTTTCCTTCCCTCCAACCCCCTACAAACATCCGTGGAATAGTTAAAATTGGGTAGGATTTCCTTCCCCCAAATCTCCCTTTGAAGTTTGCAGATGGATTCTGGGGAGGTCTTAGATTTTAATAAGAAATTTCTTTCCCAGATGATTCCATCACTTGGAAGGTAATGAGTTTGGACGAAACCAGACATCCTTATTGAGATGCCCCAAAGATTTGTGTTTGCAAAGCTTTCCTTGGCTAATTCCGTAGCTCTTGAAGACAGAGCCCTATCACCACAGAAGCGCTTCTCCACGGCAGGACTCCCACCTTGACATCTGGAGGGAAATACTGTTCTCCTTCATGGCAAGGATGAAAAAATTTAAAACGCTGTCCACATGTATGTTTGGTTTGATTGGGGGTGACAGCAGATGGGCTGTGCCGGGGTCTAGATATTCATGTAACACAGCCGGCATCTCTGCTGTCACATGCTGGCCCAGTGGCCAAGGGTGAGAGGCACAGATAGATGTCCATCAAAGGGAAGCACAGCAGCAGCGGGTTTTCTCTTCCTCCACGCAGATCTACACCCCGGGCCCTGGGGAGGCTCGTCGTTCCCACCCAGAAGGAGTGTGAGCTATTTTAACTTGGAATGCAGCAAGCCAGGCCAAGAGAGAATTTTCCCAACAAACCACGTCTCTTCTGAGGACCCAAAGAGGCAGGCAGCACAGTGCACCGCCTGCGGCCCGCCCCTCATCAGCTGCGCTGCAGTGTTTCAGGGGCAGGAGGGCTGGGGCGGTGCCTGAGCAGGCAGCTGACATGACAGGCGTGCTCCCAAAACTGGACCCCTAACTCAGACTCCTGACCCTTCCCATTTTCTGATTGTTCCCCTTTCCCCAAGAAACTCCCATAACCTCTTTCTTCCTCTTCCCCATCCCTCCACCTACCCCTTTACATTCCAACAGCGCTTCACACCTCCAGATTATTTTACTCTTTTATCCTTGACCTGGTCCTAAAGAGTACAGAAAATGGGAGATGCTGTTGGCAGGAGTGGATGCCTGCCTATGATACAGAATGGTTTTAGTAGTTGGTTTATTTGTTCAATAAAAATTCTGGAACACCTACTCTGCACCAGGCGCTGTGTTCACTAAGTAAACGGGCAATGCTTACCCTGTTTGCTTATCTTTCTCTCTCTCTCTTTTTAAAATACATCATTGCATCATGTGCCTCTTCCAAGGTACGTACAGTAGACTACGTTCCATGGTTTTCAGCACCTCCCAACTGAGATGTCAGATGTGACATCTGGGATGGTGACCGCTGGTGCGACCCACTCAGGGGACGGGAATGAGAGACCCTGAGACGTTGACAAAGAAATAGCTCACACCTATAAAGCTTCCCACCCAGCTGGTTACCTGTCAGCTGGTGCTGATTCCTGTTACCATGGTGACGATGAGGCCAGACCCAACCATTTAATTCTGAGAGCTACCTGTCAGCCCCACCAGCAACCTCGGGGTCCAAAAATAATTCTCTACCTGGAGTCAGACACTAGCAATCAAATATCAAACGTTATCGGAAAGATTAGGAATAACAGACTTGTAACGGCTCCCCAGGCTATAGGGCTGTTGAGGTCCATCGCTGTGGCTGGATAGCATTTGATGAACAAAATACTATCAGCAGGAATGCCTGGGGTGTTTTGGGTGGTACATGAGATGATACTGGGCCACACAAGAACAAACTGTGTCGATAGTTATATAATGCTTATTTTAATGTTACTATAAAAATATCTGTGTTCATTTACGGAAGACATATAAAATCACCTTTAAAAATAAATTCCTTAATTCTGTATTTATAGTGGTGTGGAAGCCTTTTGTTGTTGTTGTTGTTTCTCATGAGCACTGAAATTTACCTAAACTTGTACTGTCAGGGTATTCCCAGTGTCTATATGTGTATGTTTAAGCAAAGAGTGTTTACTGTACAGTCTGGTTCTACTGATACAATTTTGGAATGGGTTAAGGAGGGCAGTGCACATACAGGATGTCTGTCTATGTATGTGCAGATATTTGTCCATGACTGCTTTTCATCCCCTCTACCACGAATGAATTTTCTTGTTTGTGCATTGGAATGATTCAGGAGTAAGTGACCATAATTGGATATATCCACAGAAAGGGACAATTAGCCATCTTACAGGGATTTTTGGCATGAAAATAAATTTCTAACTCTGTATACTTGGGTAATCTTGTTCTCTATAAAGCTGGGAAAGTTGACATTGTGATTTACTAAAATAAAAAAAAATTCTTGTCGGGAGTAAAAAGAAAATTTTTTTTTGAAAGTGAGTTTAAGGGCGCCTGGGTGGCTCAGTCAGTTAAGTGTCTGACTTTGGCTCAGGTCATGATCTCAGGGTCCTGGGATGGAGTCCTGCATCAGGCTCCCTGCTCAGCAGGGTATCTGTTTCTCCCTCTGCCCCTCTCCCCGTTCGTGCTCTCTCTCTCTCAAATAAGTGAAATCTTTTAAAAAAGTGAGTTTAAGAAAAGTATAAAGGAAATAATTGTCCACGGCAAACATTAACTATTGGATACAAGCAGCTAAAGTATGGACAGCTTGGCCTCAAAATTCAAGGGTCAAAGTCCACACTGAGTGAGGGTCCTATAGTAGCATTAACCTCCCCAATTCCTCTGCTCTCAAACTGGGAAAGATGTGTGACTCTAAGACCTCTCATGTATTGAGTGGGTGTCGTGGGCTGGGTCCTGGTGGTAGGCCATGCACCCACTGTCTCAAATGGTCCTCCAGACACCCTGGCAGATAAATGGAACTGTCACCATTGCACAGATGTGAAGATTTGACTCCAGAAAGGCAAATGACTTTCCCACAGCCACAAGTGGCAGAGCCAGATCTAAAGCCCAGTTTCCTTTGATTCTAGAACCCACACTTTTAACCACAATGTTGTCCTAATTACCAGAAAAAAAGCACCTGGCTGAGAGGATAAGGAAGAACAGGTACGACTTTGTCAAGGCAAGAAGGCTTTATTTTGGAAATACTCCCAGAGTTGCCTCTCTCCTGGTTCACCATGGACAACAGTGGAGACCTGTCAGCCCCCTCGTTGGGATGTGCACCCCCTTCCTATGCTTCCAGCTCCCCACAACCAGCATCTGGATGGCCCTAGGGCACCTGCAGAAGAGTCTGGCTGCTAACACATTACCCTTCCCTTGCCCAGGCCCTCATACAGGCAGCAAACTTGCCTGGGGTTGGGACAGCCAGAGGGCATAATGGATACTTGAGAGCCACCGTGGGATCAGGGGAAGCCACCCTGGGCAGGACTCTTACTGAGGTCACACCCCACTTTGGTTCCTTCTTTTCCTCTTCCTGCCGCACTCCCTGTCTGTCCTTAGAGATAGCACACAAATCCTCATTTCAAGGCTGCTTCGGGAAAGCCCATCCTCAGACAGTGGGAACAGAGGAGGGGCAGATGTGTGGACACAAGAGCCAGGAGGACCAGAAGCTCAGTCCCCATTAGGTTGCCTTTGTCCTTCAGGCACAAAGGTTGGGCACTTCAGCCCTGAGGTTACAACTGTGGGCACAGAAGACAGTTGGCTCAGCCGCTTGGGGAACAGGGCAAACGAAGCTGGGGAAGGGAGCACTGAAGAGGCTGGTTACATAGATGATACAGCTAAAAAATATAAGGGTCGGGGGAGAATCAATGCACAGGAGAAAACAATGACCAGGAGAAAGCAGAACAAGGAGAGACACACCTGAAGGGCAGGAAAGAGTTAATGCCATTTGGTGGGATGGCCCCATACAGCTCAGATGAGGGTCTTGGGGCAAGGCAGTTGGTGCTGGTAACGCTGTCATCCAAATTCAAGGCTGGCAGTGAGGACCCATCCTCCCTGAGCAACAGCAGGGCCAAGTACAGGTGCTAGTACTTGGGTACTAGCATAACTGAGTTATTAATGCATGGGAAGTGGGGAAAAGGCAAAACTGACTTTTATTAAAGTTCCACATTTAAAAATATGAATAAAACACTCTCTGCTCACTGCAAAGAAAAACAGAGACAATATGAGTTTTTAAAGTGCCACTAGGGAGTGGAGGGGAGAAAGAGAATTTTTTGCCCCAGAGCCAGTCATTCACTCATATAACATCCACAGATGCATATTTTTAACACCTCTGAGGGAAGGCAAAGAACAAGGGAGAGGAGATAAGTCCTCAAGTGCCCCGGGGGCAGATCCCATTTTGTTTTGTGCAAAGAGCCCATGCAATCTTGTGTCCCTTGGGAAAGGGTCCTGGAGAGAAGGGTATGGAACAACCAAACTGAACGGCAATGTTCATTTTCAACACTAGCGTCTTCTGTAGAATCTTCACCCTACCTCCTGACCTTAACACTAGCATCTTCAGTAGAATCTTCACCCTACCTCCTGATCTTAATAGCTCTGTGTCAGTCACTGAATCATTGTCATCTTTTAGCAGGTGTCCAGGTCTTGAAGCCTTATTTTTTTTTTTAAGGTAGTTAAATACTCAGATGATAACCCCCAGACATCTCTTTCCCCAGAAAGCTAGGTAGCTCAGCAACAAAGGAAGTCCATAGGACCCTCAGGCTCTGACCTGCCTCTCTCTTGGGCTTTGTGGATGGAGTAGGATGGAAGGAGGGTCAGGAGACATTTTTCAACTGCCGGCTTTCTCACGAGTCTGAGAAGAGTTTCTGTCCTGGGCAAGTAGACCAGGAGCCACTTTCTCCATTCCCAAAGGGCCACACGCTGTGAGTTCCATCTCATCACTCTCCTTAGGGACAGATGGGAGGAGAGGGGGCCTTTGGGTTCAAGAGGACAGTTTGAATGAACCAGCAACTGTGCATGTGACCAGTCTGGGACCACTGATGATCAGGAAGCATAGTTTCTGGGATCCCTGGCAGTCTTTGGCAGTTTATAAAGTTAGAAAAAAATACAGCGATTCGGGATCACATGCACACCCACAGATGATTGGAACTTTATTCCCAGAGATATCTTCTACTACCTTCTACCCAAAGGTTCCGGGATCTAGTGTATTCAGAAAGACAATGGGGCAGCATTAAACTCTGTTATTCAGTATGGTAAAGGGAATGGTACATTCCAGAAAGAGCGAGCTACCTACTGTGTGTTAACATGCAGGCCATCTAAATAAAAAGACAACATGCTATAAAGTACACTCAGCACTAACACTTTTCTGGACATAATTTGATTTTTCTTTCATGCTCCAAACACAATTCAGGACCCAGAGATCCTCAGCAGCACTATTAAACTCAACAAGTTAAAACTCACTGTTAAACACCTTGGTGCCTCTGAACAGTGATTTCTGGCTGATAGAATTCCTGGAACAACACCCCACTTTTACTTTGCTTCCAAAGACCCTTGAGCTCCTTTGACAAAATAAGTTGGGGAAAAAATTCATAAAAGAGCAAAATATGTAAATGTTTAGACTATATCTACCACACTGCAGGTATTTAGTAAATGTAAATTATGAACTGAAAACAGAGGATATGAGCCTTTGTTGAATATATTACTATGGTGTTTACTTAATTTTCTTGGGTCACGTGTTACGTAATCAGGTAGTCATGATTTTTCTGCAATCATAATTAAAATAATATAAAATAAAATGGGGAATACTTGCCATTAAAACCTGTGATCTGAACTTAGGATTCTGAAACATGAAAACTCACATACATTGAGAAACTAAAAAGCTCACAGAGTCAGTGGGTCAATCCTATTGAGAAAGGGAGCTGTGTCTTTACTTACTAGTCCCTGTGAATGGAACTGAGAGTCTAGTAATTCTTCATGGCGTCATGGGATGATGCAGAACAGAACTTAACCCATGAAATTCTCTAACGAAACACTGTCCTGGTTTGTTTTACCTTCCTACGTCAAGACCCCCTGTGTGACTTCTCAGTCTCGTCCTTGAAGTGCTCCAGACAGGAAGGAGGAGGTACAAGCGATCCTCGGAGGTGAGCAGGGAACAGAGCTGAGGTGAGGGGTCCAGCTCGGCGCTCCAAAGCACTTGTCCTCTGGCCTCTGCTTGGCCCAGATGAGGGAAGTGAGCACTGCCTGAGGTCCCATAACTGCAGCTGTATCCGTGGGGCAAATACCAGAGTAAATAGGAACAGTCACATTCCCCGGGCCATGCTAATTTCTTGAGCTGTGTATATGAGGTCTCCCTTGCTGATGCCTTCCCATCCCCATCAGTCTCTGCAGAAGGGGGCACAAGGACCTAAGAGACTGTTTGGGATGTGATGACATAAACATGCAGAAAGGGTTGTGGATACATCCCCCAATTTAGCCTAAATTTGAAGAAGGAAGCATCCCACATATCTAGCCTCATCAGGAGAAGACAAACAGAACAAAACTCTGTAGGGAATTTGACAATAAAATTGAAGCGGCAGCTAACCACAAAGAGACATC
Source organism: Zalophus californianus (assembly GCF_009762305.2). Classification (NCBI taxonomy): domain Eukaryota; kingdom Metazoa; phylum Chordata; class Mammalia; order Carnivora; family Otariidae; genus Zalophus; species Zalophus californianus. Next base: position 95,476,645 of record NC_045602.1, read on the forward strand.
ATTCTGAGAGGCTTGGCACAGAGCTTCATGACCTCGGAGTGGTATCAGCACCTTGGGGATCAGTAAATATTTCCAGAAATCAGTAGCTACGTCTCATCCTCTAAATTCACTGGGTGGGTTGGTGTGCTGTACAGATTTTGGTCTTCCTCTTCCGCACTCAGTGACTGACTGGATTTAGGGACTGTGACAGACTCAAGATGGAACTTCTTGATGTCTTCTAATATGGATGCTCAATTGCACCACAAGCTGGTGTGAGTTCTCCAAAAAGCTGTGAGTCTACCTCAGCTGAGCCATGGGGTCTCCTCAGAGCCTTGGTTTCCCCATCTACCAAGTCAGGCAAAGACGTTTTCTGTTTTGGAAACCCTAAAGTGCCATTGTTGTCCTCACCATTATTTCAAAGTACTGATTCTGGTGCCAGGGAAACCAATCAGATTCGGTCGAAGGGCAGTGAGGAACAAAGGGATGGGGAAAATGGAAACAATGACCAGGGAAAGGAAAAGAGGAAGTGCAGGTGGAGAGGGGACAGAGCCCCCCACCCCCACCCCACACCTCTTGGAGGATGTGAGGAGGATTCCTGGAGGACACCTCCAGGCTCGGAGACCCTCTTAGCATATTCCAGGGTGTTTAATTCAGTCCCAGAGGAATCTTTCTGGCATCACCCATGTTCTGAGCACTTGGTTCTATGGGAGCTGCCAAAGAAAGGTAGTAAGAAAATAGTCAATTCTCCGCACTTACCTAACGGATCTTCCAAACTCATCTATGAAGAATGTATCCATATTATTTTCTCCACTTCATAGATGAATAAAACTGAGGATTAGGCACTTACATAACCATGTTCAAGGATCCGGAGCCAGAACTCAATCCCAGGTTTGACTCATCCCAGTGTCCGTACCTTTAACTACCATTCAAAGAGGCACGAGTCCACGGCACAGACAGGACTGGACCATGGCCTCCTCTGAGCGTCACCTCTGTCCCTGCCCCATCATACTGCCCACAACCACCACTGCTCCAGTCCCTGCAGCAGACCCCTTGCAGGCAACATGGTCCATTATCCAAAGTCCTCAATGGTTCACCCCCAGGGCTAACCCCAGATGTGGAAGCCAGCCCGGTTTGGGGACAACCGAATGAGACAAAGGTGTTTGCTCTGGCCGCCTGGATGGCACTCTCTCTTCTGTCCTGGATGGCATGCTCTCTGTCTCTCTCTCTTCTGGAGGGAACACACCCTCTCCTGGAGAGGGTTCAGAGCAGATCTGTGGCAATGGAGCCCCCCACCAGCCTGGCCTGTCTTCCACATTCTGTGTCTTCCTCTCTCCCTCCCTGATGGGTATGGAACCCAAAGTTCCACAAGCATGAACCCTGCTGCACACACCTAAGAGATCTTGCCCCCACACTGCTTCACCCCCTTTGTGTTTCTTACAACTGAAACTCATTCTTGTAGTATGAGAACAATCACAGAAGTTTTAAGAGGAAAGAAAACTGATTCAATAAGTGCAGAAGAAGTTATGAATGACAGATAGGGACACCTGAACCGTGCAGTCTCCGCATCCGTCTCTGGTTGTGAAGATTCAAGACTGGTTCTGGAAGTGAGTGAATCTTGGTGGTCCAGCCCACAGAGCCATGGCCCAGACAGGCCTCTTGGAGAAATTGCTAGGCCTTGGGCCTTCATTATCACAGCCAACTCTGAAAGTGTACATATGTCTGGATGGCTAGGTGATGTGTGCATGTAATTGTTTAGAATCAGGAACACAAGTATATGGAAGGGAATCCCTGAAGATATAAGAAGGAATGATGGCCCCGGTCACCCCAACTCCAGGCTCAGAGACTACCAGGATGCCCAGTCCTCTTGGGCCCCTGGCATGAATATCCTTAAGCACATATGAGCACTAAGGCATAAGTCCGGCCTCCTTTCTTTCTACACAAATGGTAGCTAATGAAACACGGTGGTCTGCATGCTGCTATTTTCATTTAACACGTCTTGGAAAACTATCCATGTGGGCACATCAACCTAGCTGCTTCATTTACTGCCTGGTGCAAAGGAAAGATCCATCTCCTCGGTGGTGCCCTGGTGATGGGCACCTAGATTGCTTCCAGTCATTCGCTATGCAAACAGGGCTGCAGCATTCCCCTGCACACTCCTTTGTGTACCTGGGCAAGTATATTTATAGGATAAACTCCCAGAAGGGGAATCGATGGTTAATGGCAATGCACATGTTTTAACTTTGCTAGAAATAAAATATCCTCCAGAGCCTGTACCAGTTTTTATACCCACCAGCAAAGTATGAGAGTGCCTGCTTCCCAACACAGTAAATTTTCAAGCTTCTTCACCTCTGCCACTATGATGCAGGGAAAATGGTGTTCGATGCAGCTTTAATTTGCACTTTTGCTTATAACTGATGAGATTGTGTATCTTTCCATATTTTTTAAGGTTTCATTTTTTTCCAATTGTGGTAAAGTACACATAACAAAATCGCCATCTTAAGCATTTCTAAGTGCACAGCTCAGTAGTGTTAAGTATATTCACATTGTTGTGCAACAGATCCTCAGAACTTTTTCATCTTGCAACGCTGAAACTCTGTCCCTATTAAATAAGGACCTCCCAACCCCCCCCCCTCCCCCAGCCCCTGGCAACCATCATTCTACCTTCCATCTCTGAACTGGACAACTCTAGGCACCGCATACCTTATAAGTGCAATTATACAACAGTTGTCTTTTTGTGGCTGGCTTATTTCACTCAGCCTAATACCCTGAAGGTTCATCCATTTTGGAGCATGTCTTGGAATTTCCTTCCTTTTTATGGCTGGATAATATTCCATTGTACATATATACCATGCTTTGTGTATCCATTCAACTGTTGGTGGACACTTGGGTTGCTTCCCCCTTTGGGTTACTGTGAATAATGCTGCTATGAACACGGGGTGTGCAAATATCTCTTTGAGACCCTGCTTTTAAGTCTTTTCGATAAACACCCAGAAGTGGAATTACTGGATCATATGGTAATTCTATTTTTAATTCCTTCAGTATGTTTTAATGCCATTTATTTCCAGCTGACCCTTTAACACCCTTGGGGCCTCAGTTTCCAGGAATCCTCTCTCTTCAGCCTTTAAGTCTATCGCTGAATCTGTCCTCGGCACCCTACCATACTCTGGGATTTTGCCTTCCAAGGTGACCTCAGAATAAAGCTGGAACCAGCCCTAACAGTGTGGACTCAACCTGGCCTGGCAGTTTCGACAGGCTGGCCCATGAGCAGAGAGAGCCCCTCTCAAAGCTCCCAACACAGTGGCTGCATAAGCTCAGGCCCCAGGGCACCTGGCTCAGCCCCCTGGCCATGTTGACCCCTTGGTTTCTCTCCTGCTCCCGGATACAGCGACTCTGGTGCACACACAAAGGAGGCAGCTTCTTAGGGCATTTGGAACATCACTTAACCTCAGAGGTAAGAAAAACAGCTAGTACATCTGGTAAAAATGCTACCTACCCTTAAGATCTTGCCAAAATACTCCAAACCCTAAATTTAGGTTTGGTTAAACCATACACACGCAGTCCCACAAGCCACTGAAATGTGATAGCCAGTTCTGTGTCCAGCGTCCTAGGCTGGCTGCCTCTAGAATCTCTTTTCCTTTTGTTTCTGTTGCAAATAGCTCCTTTTCTTTCTTGGTCCCCTTTCCCACTACTTTGGAAAGCCAAGCTCAGTCAAAAATCTGCCAAGGAGCTACTGTTTATTAAATGTCAACCCCTCCAACGGGTAGGAGGGGAATTATTGGTGACTGAGTACAGGTGCTTCCTGGAGTCCCTGGTCAGTGGGACAGTTTGATCAATGAATCAGGACTATCACTGGCCCTGGTGTGCCTGCCCTCAGCAGTCATTAATTGCAAGCAAACAAGCTAATCATTAGTAGGTAATTTCTTGCTGCAGAGCCCCGATTCCTGTGGTGGAGACAGAAGGTGTGTTGATACGTGAGTTCAACCAGAAGGCTGGGCTGGCTCTGCCATGCTTCAGAGAGGGGAAGACCCCAGCCATCCCACGGTGCATTGCTGGAACTCAGCACACTTCCCGTCTGCTAAGTTGGAATCATTAACTCTGCAATTCAATTCCATGCACACGGTTGCAGAGCCTTGCATTGGCTGAGCCAGGTCCTCAAACTCTGCCCAGGCGTCCTTCCTCAGCAGAAGAGTGTGCACTGTCCAGAGTATTTCAGCAAGGTATGCGTTCTGTCCTCACAGAAGGCAAGAACAATCCCCAAATGGGAGGAGAAGTGAGACTGTCCCAAGTTTGCCTCATTCATTCATTCATTCATTCATTCATTCATTCATTCATTCAGATAACATCCGTTGAGCCTGTTATGTGCCTGCGTACAGAGAGATTATTGTCTAGTAATTGACAATTTAAGTTCACTAAGGAATATAAAGTTTCAACTGTGATGAGCACAGGAAGATGCTTCCTGGGGCTCCAAGTGCTCATGAAGGGAGTGCTGGGGTTCCTCTGCCTGTGGAGGGAGGGAAGAAGAGTAGGAGGGAAACAGGAAATATGCAGAGGACAGACTGATAAGACAAAAAGCCCAGAAATGCTGGAGTGGGGGTGGGAGGCCCACACGTGTTTGTGCGATTCAAGAAGGAGAGAGAGGCTGGAGGGGAGAAAGGCAGGGGGAGGCAGAGAGAGGGGAGGTGGACAGGGAAGTGCTAGACCATGCGGGCCAGGTGGGCCAGGCTAGAAGGGCTGTCCTTTACCCTGGGAGCAATGGGAAGTCATTTATGCATCTTCCAAAAGGGGGTGCATGATGGCCTTAAATGTGCAGAAGGATCACTGTGGCTGCTGTGTGGTGGGAGCACTGGAGGGGACAGAAGCCACGCGACCCACGGCACCATCCAGGAGAGAGGAAGAAGTGCTTGGCAGTCCTGTGGAGGATACGTGGCCAGATCTGAGAGCTTGTGAGGAGGTACAGCCCCAAGATCTGTTAGTGGATGACACGAGGTGTGGCTCTAGGAGGCTGTCTAGGTCCCTGTCTTCAGCAATGAGTAGGTGTTCAGAGAATGGGAACTTGAGAGGAGCACTGGGTTGCGGGGACGGTCAAAGGGTCAGTTTGGATGTGTGGAGGGTAGCTTTCCAGGAGGCGGTGTCAGCTAGGTCTAGAGTTCAGAGGAGAGCTATGACAGTAGGGGCAAATGCAGTAGGCCCTAGTGTCCCCTCCAAAGAAGAGTGTCATGTGGGAGAGTAGCCTGGTGAACACTCATTGGCCATCTCTGGGTGGAACAAAATGCTGCCTTGACTTTCCTGACTTCACCAGAGAGCCCCATGGACATTCTTTATTTTTAGAGATTGATTGATTGATTGATTGATTGATTTATTTATTTATTTATTTATTTATTTATTGAGAGAGCGAGCACACAGAGGAAGAGAGGCAGAGGGAGAGAGAATCTCAAGCAGGCTCTGCACTCAGCATGGAGCCCAATACGGGGCTCAATGTCACGACCCTGAGATCACAACATGAGCCAAAACGAAGAGTCGAACGCTTTAACTGACTGTGCCACCCAGGCGCCCTACCGTTGGACATTCTCCTCACTATCTCACCAACATCTCACTCAATTTATCCTGACTCAGACCCAGTCTGCTATCTTGCATCTTGGAGCCACCCACTAGGCTCTCATCCTGTATCGACCTTATGGACTGGTAGGGCCACAAATGTCCCCAGGCACCCAACTGGAAAATCATGGTTGACCCGCCTTTTCCTGAGCCTTGATGCCCTCACCCCAGACCCAGCTCTTTCAGCCTGTTCTCTCCATCCTTACCAGGTTCTTCTTATATCAAGAGGATGGGTTTTCAGGAAGGTCTAAAGCCAGGCCTTCCAGATTCTTGTTCCGACTCTACCTCTTACCAGATGGGCAATGTTGGGCCTCAATTTCCTCGTCTAAAATTGTGACTGTTGCCTCCTCTACTTTATACAGAGTGTGTGTGAAGCTAAGCACTAATGTATGTAAAGTGCTAAAACTAGTGTCCAGCACACAGTAATTGCTCAATAAATACAGTTTATCATTTCAATATCTCTTTCCACATCCCACACACTGACAAGCCAAGACATGGCAATGTACTACCTTTTCCTGAAAGCTCTGCCTCTAGTATCTGTTTCTTTATCTCAACTGGCCATTCCTCATAAGCAGGAGCTGTTTCTCATTCATATTTGACTCCTGAGCACCCCTTACAATGCCGGCGCACGCCCCACCAATGACCGCTCTTTCACTGAATGTGTAGCCACAAGAAATCTTACAAGATGAGTAGATGGTTAAGTTGTAGGAAAGGCAAGCCTTTCTAACGTTCCTGTCAAGAAGCCAGAGTATTTTCAGAGGCTTTTTATTAAACATGGTGGTCAATATGCATCTGCTGAATTCTATCGGATTCTTCTTACACTACTAAAGTCAATTCAGAGCCTTCCAGGAGAACACCAGAGCCTCACTGCCAGGAAAGATAGGTCTCCCATGACCCGAATGTTCCTGAGCAATAAATGCAGCTCTCAGATTGAGTCCACTGACCCAGGGAGCTCAGATAAATCAACGGTCCTCTCAGGAACCTTTCCCTCTCCAAGACCCACACGCAGCTGAGTGTGAGGTCTACAGAATGTTCTGGACTTGTCTGTGAGCAGGGGCTCAGGAGCTAAGTGGGCTAGTTGTCTGACAAAGGCACAGAACCGAGTCTAGAGCTAAGGACCCCACCACCTGTCAGCGAGGCAACCTGCTGGGCAGTCCCAAATTGGGCACCACTTTTTTCCTCTTTTTGAAAAAGGAAATTCAGGCAGCTGTGTGTCCAGTGATATAAATAGGGTTCCCAAGGCAAGGTTTGGGAGGGAGTGAAGCACAGCCTTCCACGAGCAGCCATTCCACAGACTCATCAGTGATTAGAGCCCTCTTCTAGTCCAAAATTCCTGAATGAGAAAAATGGGCTCAAAGAGGAGAAATGACTTTCCTTAGCTCACTCATCTTAAGGCCAGACACCCACCCCCCCAACCCCCCACCCTGTCTCCTAGTAACTGCAACTTCTTGCTGCATGTTTTTGCAGACACCTGATCACACTGCAATGAGCAAATTTCAGTCCGAAACAATCAGCGAGAGACAGGTATGGTAATGGCACCATTAATGGCTAAAACGTCCTTGAACTTTCTCAGCCAGGCTCCATGTGCTTTATATGCGTTTCCTAGTTTTGGCAACCACCATATGAGGGTGTACCAAAACTGGCCCTGTTTTTTTGAGGGAAGAACTGAGTCTCACAGAGTTTGGCCTGCTTGCCCCAGTTCACTGAGCAAGCAAGTATGGGAGCCTGCTTTGAAGCCTCAGGTTTTGACCCGAGTGTAGCTAGTGTTGTTCATGTCCCAGTCGTGTGTCCTGAGCACGCAGCCCTCATGCAAGAGCCTGAGACTCTCCACCCAGGGGCTATCTCCCATCCTGCAAGTGGGACAGTGGGACAGACGAGAGAGCTGGGGGTTAATGGTCCAAGGGCAGAGCCCCAGCCAGTGAAGGATGGGAGTTGGAGGTTACAAACCACCTCCCAGAGCTCCCTAGCGGGACTGAACCCCACCTGCTCCTTCATGCACCTTTTACTGATTTCCTTCCCCTCCCATCTCACTTCCCCATGGCCCACCAAGTTCCCTGGGGTTGCTCCCAGGTAAACCTCTTGCACATGCAATCTTTGCCCAGGGGCTGCTCCTTGGGGAACCGAGGCTAAGGCTGAGAGAAATGAGTAGGAACATTCTCTCTCCTTATCTATGAGAATGGAAAGCACAGAAGATATCTGAAACACATGAGTGATGTCAGGAAAGCCGGTCAGGAGCTGGGGGCTCCTCCCACAAACATAAATGATGAGCAGTTACAAAGCCAAGAAGAGCTGCAGGTGAATGGATAGAGTGAAAGACTCTGGCAGCAAGCAGCTAACCTGACGACCTGTCTGCAGTCAGTCGTTCCTGATGAAGGTGCTGAACCCACTGGACCCTGGTAAGAATGGGAGCCGCATGTGCATGTACGTTAGCCGCAGAACACTGAGGCGACCTGGGCTGTGACCCTCTGGACTCTGCCCTCTCCACTCAGGGGTAGCCAGTCAGCCAACCTGGCCTGGGCCTGGGAGAAGCCTGGGAGAAGGCCACGCCATCGTCCAAAACCTATAACAAGCTCCAAGACAGCAGAGTGGTCTTCCGAAGGAGGGAACCGTAGGTTCTATGGCCAGGGCATCAACGATGCTTTGTTTCCTAAGGAGTCTTGGTGTTGGCAACCAAGGCCACCTGTTCCCCATTCAGCCAACAGGGGTTGATGGTGCCAGGCACGGGGTTGTGTTTTGGGACACAGAGGAACTTGATTCAGTTTTCACCCTCAAGATACTCATGGTGCCCAGTTCCTTGCCACATAATGGGAATGGCCTGGTGAGTCTGAACTTATCCGTGGACGGCTCTTGCAGAGGCCAGACTCTCCTGGTGGAAATCTTCACCCTTACCCCAACCGGGCTAAGAAACTGCTGGTGGTGAGGAGTGCAGTCACATTTGGAGCACACTGTAGCTTTCCGAGCCTCACTTGTCAAACCACAACGGATCAGGGGCTGTGGTCCCTTCATTTTCCCTCTAAAAAAAAAATCCTTGAAATAAAAGTTCAGAAATGCCCTCCAGTGAAGGCGGGGGTGTACCTGAACCCCAAGGATATTCTCCACATCATATATAAGAAAAAGCCATGGCATAAAGGGTCATGCAATACATTTTGTCAGCTGATTTACAGACCTGAATCGGGTCACAAGGCTACTTCTGAAATAAAAATAGAGTCCTAAAGATGCATCAGTTGTTACGGAAAATCGGTAAGGCCCTGAGCCTGCACTGCATTGCTCCCAGGGGGTGGGAGGAGGGGTGTGTCCTTTGTCAAATGCAGGCTGGTTAGGACAGGACCAGAAGCAGCCATACAAGGTCATCCCCGGGCTCCCGGCTCCGATGGACAAGCTCTGGATTCAGATCACTAAATGAAATCCCTACACATAATCAAGATGACAGATGGCAATAAACGAGAATGACCGAGAACTTCTTGCTGACCCCATGGATGGAATTCCTGAAGGCCTTTCAAGGGAGAGAATTAATAGCCAGGCACCTGGGGATTCTGTTTCTCTGTAGGGCTCTTTTAATCCCCTCTATAGACTGTCCCTTGTGAAAATGACAACCAGATTCTTTCATTCACTTCCGATACCTTCAAGCTGTACTATCAGTAATTTAATTTCTTTTGGCATCAAGTCTAAATGGTTTTATACTATACAGATTATATACAGTTTCCATACGGTATCCAGGGTATACAGAGTTTATACTATATTCATGTATGAGTCAGGCCAAGGGGATAAACTGTCCGAGAGGGAAGAAGATAATCAAGCCATTCGCCTTGATTGTGATGTCACAGACACTTGATTTTCAGGCACAGAGCAGGTGGTACTCTCCTGACAGGCAAGGCCAGCTTGGCCAGGAGAAGGCTGACCCGCTGGCTGAAGACCCTCCCTGATTCAAGAACTGTGGTACCTGTCATTCTTAACTCTGGGTTAGGCACTGTTCTTTCTCCGCAGAGTTTTTTAGCACACACCTACACAGTAGAAGAGAAACTTTGTAACTCAAAAATGCTTCCAGGTAATTAATTTATCTGCTATTAAAATCCCTCCTTTTTGTGGATTTAGCTCGCCTTCAACTAAATCAGCAACCCGCTCCCTGAAGGTCCCTCCAGCTGCAAACACCTGCATCTTTCTCCTGAGCTCGTTATTTCTGCCAATGGCAGCAACACCTACACAGGTGCACAACAGAAGGTCTGGACTCAGCTGGCCCCAGCCCGTGTCCAACCAGCTTTCCCAATCAGGAAGGCTGTTTCCTGACAAATTTCTTCTCCCCATCAGCTTTCCTTCTCCTTAGCCCCACAGGGGACAGGTCCTTAGGAGGCCCACCTGCTTGTGCCATGACAAACCCATTTCTCCAGCTGTAAATGATCCTTTCTCAATCTCTCCTGCTCACTTCCACCCCGATAAGAACCCTGACTCGGCTCAGCTGCCAACCAAGTGGGGACCAGAGTCCTTACCATGGTGTCCTATATACTCCACAGCTGCGTGCCAGTCCGTGCCCCAGATGACACTCTGGGGGCTCATCCACAGGAAGGAAATAAGCCCTCCCCTGTATTGTCATTTCTGCCTAACTCAGCTCCTAAAAATCCTGCATGGTGCCCAGAAGAGTAAGGATAGTGATACAAACAGAGAAAAGGAGGATTAATAAGCCTGTAGTGCTGGCATCCCTCCTCCAAGGACTGCCTTTGGAATTCTTTGTGCTCTGGATTCCCATACCTGGACGATGACCCCCCACCTGCTCCTTTCTCCCTGCCATGAAGGCTGCACCCTCCTCACTGTGTTCCCTTCTTCTTCTGAAGCTGCCCTCCACATGCATTCACCCAGCCCTCTCCAACAGCAGGTTGCAGAATTTTACGTAGTTTGGATAACAGCCCTTTATCGGATCTGTGTTTTTACTCTTTAAGATGTTCTCCCAGGCTGTGGCTTGTCTTTTTATTCTCCTAACCGTGTCTTTCGACAAGCCCAAAGTTTTTATTTTAATAAAGTCCAACTTAAACCATCTTCTCTCACGGATCATGCTTTTGGGGTCCTATCTGAAAAGTTAGCGCCAAACCCAAAGCCAGCTAGATTTTTCTCCTGTGTCATCATCTAGGAGTTAAAGTTTTGCATTTTACATTGACTTCTGTTTTATATTGCACAGCAGAAAAATGAAGTCATTTGCTAAGTAGTAAGAACAGCAGGACTGCCTTTATCCGTCTTTAATCAAGCCTAGGATTTGCATCCGAGGCAAGCTCAGGCTTGTCATTATTAACCACTAGCATCTTGGATTTATAACAATTGCTCCTCAAAATGAGGTTCTGGGTGCATTCACATAACCAGCTGCAATTCTAGCAAGAAAGAGGCTGAAAGGGCAGATGGGTCATATTTTCCTGTCTGTGAGTGCATTGCTCTGGATCTGAGAAAGTGGTGGGAGAGCAGGGAGGGTTTTATATATACGGTGAGGTGGGACTCTAACTTGAGTCTTCCCAAGTAATTTACCAATTTCCCCATGCACTTTGCTAAGAATCCTTCCCTTCTGCCTCGGTCAAGGCTCTTCTGTTCCCTTTGTTAGAGACTAAGTTCCTGTCCTGATATCAGTTTCAGCCTACCTACTGTGTTCTACTCATCTGCCTGGTATAACACTGCAGCTCTAACAAAATGTAAAACACATTTCAGTATAGAGGAGGGGGAAAATGACACCTCATTTTGAGTTCCTTCATGGCTCTTCCTCAAAATATTTTTAGGTCTTCAGGTAAATTCAAAGATCGACCCTATAGATTTTTAAGTTAAATTGGAAAGAGGATTTAAAAATAGGTTTCCATGTTCTACCTAAAAACACTGACTTAAAAAATATATTTTTAAAAGACTTTATTTATTTGACAGAGAGAAAGACAGCCAGAGAGGGAACACAAGCAGGGGGAGTGGGAGAAGCAGGCCTCCCGCGGAGCAGGGAGCCCAACGTGGGGCTCGATCCCAGGACCCTGGGATCATGACCTGAGCTGAAGGCAGACACTTAAGGACTGAGCCACCCAGGTGCCCCTTAAAAATATTTTTTAATATATATTTAGATGCATGTTGAAGTTTCCTTTATAAAGGTGTGCACTGTTAAAATTAATCCTAGTTAATATGTTATATTACCTCTTTTTTGTTGCTATTATCTGAGTAAAAGATTCAATGTATCATTTAATAGTCACTGTCAATATTTGGGAAAGTTATTGATTTCTGCATCTTGTGTCTGACTACTTAAAACTTTCTTACTAATTTTAAGAGATTATCAGTAAATTCTTATGATTTTCTAGGTATACAATTATATTATCTGCAAATCATATTCATCCTTCTATTGACAATAGCTATTCACCAGGACCTTTCAAAAAGCAAATACGTTAAATAAAAATGGTCATGGTGGACACTGTGTTATGGATGTGATTTTTACATATCATGTATGTTTCCTGGTCACCTAAATTGCTAACCACTGGTGTCAGAGAGAGAGAGTATTTTTGACATCGGGGGATGCCCTTCCCTTGAACATCAAATATTTTTTTTCACATGATGTTTTTTCCCACGGAGTCTCATCTCTATAAAATATGGCATTGGTAGATATTCTACTATTAATCAATATTTGCATCACTAAGATAACTCCCACCTGCTCATGAGAAATACTTCTTTCATGTACTGCCAAATTTAGTTGTGTATTTTCTTTGACAGGTCTGAATTTTTAGTAATTTTCTTTTCATGGTGCTCTCTAATAGAGCCTAAAATCTGGGTTGTGACGGGGGCGCCTGGGTGGCTCAGTCATTAAGCGTCTGCCTTTGGCTCAGGTCATGATCCCAGGGTCCTGGGATCGAGCCCCGCATCGGGCTCCCTGCTCAGCGGGAAGCCTGCTTCTCCCTCTCCCACTTCCCCTGCTTGTGTTCCCTCTCTTGCTGTGTCTCTCTCTGTCAAATAAATAAATAAAATCTTTAAAAAATAATCTGGGTTGTGACGATGTTCTAAGCTATTGGGAAATAAATGCTACCCTCCCACCATTCCCGGGCTACCCTGCCCAGGGGTGGTGGGAGAACCCCCCACCCCCGTGGACTTGGGGGTGTTCTCGATCATCCAAAATCATGTAGCAATCATGTGCTTTGCTTCAGGTGGGGGCCACTGGAGACCACACCGGGAATTTTAGAAGTAGCTGACACCAAATCCACCCCAACTTCAAAAGGAAAGCTCGACTTGAGTTGCCACTACGGCTGACAGGCTTTATGAAGTGCACTGTTGGGCCCGTGTTGAGGAAGACAAGTAGAAAATCTCCTCAGACAGTTTAATTAAGTTGAGTGACTTTCCCTGTTCTGGAAAATAAACCATTTTCTCTATTAGCAAAAATGGCAATTCAGCATTCAGTCAGATTGCTGAATTAATAAAAGTTCATTAAAAAAACCCCATCTTTTAATTAGAAGTCTTTGCAGACCCAACCACTGAATTACAGACTGATCTGATTAGAAGGGACAGGGACAGGTATTTGGTGCCAAGGCCTGCACCAACCTGATCGCTCCTGCACCTTCCTGAGGGCATGTCCCCAAGCTCTTCACCAGCTTCTGCGATGGAGCTATCAGACCCTTCGTGGCAGTGACAACAGCTCCCCTGGGAAGGTCTTGTAGGTCTTCCAAGACCTACAAGGTCTTGGAACTTACTACGTGGAACTTACTAGAAGGCAGTGAGTAAGGTCAGCGAGAGCTGGTTCAGATTCTGGCTTCCCAGCTCCCCAGCTGCCTGGCTATGGGTGAGTGACTTGCTCGCTGTGTGACCCTGGAAATGGGAATAATAATAATAGTACTTATTTGTTCATAGGTTGTCAAGGGATGAAAGAAGAAAAGCCACACAAAGGACTAAGCACAGTTCCAGAAAGTGCTCAAGGACGGCCAGCTGTCATTGTTAGGACTATGACTGTCACTATAATCATTATTTCCCCTTGGCAGACTGTAGTAGACTGTGAGTTAACAATCTAGAGCTTAGATTCCTTAGCCAATTCCATAAACTCTGCAGCTCCCTTTTCTCACCTTTATAATGTAAATAAATAATATTTGTCTAACTTATTCTACAGAGTTCTAAGGAACAAGTGTTTTAAAGTCCTGGGGATGAAGAGAGGAAAGAAAAGAAATTATCCCATTAGTTCTGAAACACAATTCACTAAAGCGACTATATTCCCCAAGTAGCAACTATATTGAGACTGAAATGATCATATTCCTCAGAATATAGTTCATTTATATATTAACCCTATGAAGATGTATTGTTCACTCAGGATTTTTTACTGTATGGTGGCTAATGTAACAATAAAAAAAAAAGCATTGCTTCTGTAGAAAATGAGATTAATTAATGCACAGAGAACTGCAAAATTATCACCCACCAAACAGCTCAGGGATGCACTTAGAGCGAGGCAGGCAGAGGTTGGCTGGCTGACTGACAACACAGGGCATTTACTAAATCGTGATAATCCAGCTGCAGGGGCTACCTGGGAGAATCCCACACACCTAGGATGCAGCAAACAGTTACAGAGCAAAATGTTTCTGTTTTGGTGAGTTTTCCATTTACAATCAATGACTGACAAACTGAATTTAATCCCTCTCTTTAAATTAGGACCACGTGGACAAATACAAACACATGAAATAAAATCCCAAAGAGTCACGTGGACGTGAGTCCTCACGTACTGCTGAATGTATAACCGCAGCAAATGTATAAGCGAAACCCTGCCCCACCAAGTCACTTTGGTCCTGCATCTTTGGTCCTGATAATGGCAAAACTCAGCTTCTGGGGGTTAGAGAGGCATGGTGAGGCCAGAAGTACTAACTCAGTGTCAGATGCAGCAGGAGTCCCGCATGGCCGGGCAAGCCCTTTCAGCCCCAATACCAATGCAGCAACCCCAGAGGCTGAGTGCTCCATGCCATGGTCTCGAGGCTCCTTGTGCCCTCCTCAGCCTTCCTGGGGTCCTCCCTCAGGAGCACTCCCACTCCTGCGGACATGTGGGGCCTCTCCAAATGTGTGAGAGTGACGCTGAGAGGGAGACCCCCCCCCCCTCCAAGGGCTTGGGTAGTCTATGTGCTCATGGGCGTGGACACACGTGACTGGAAAGGGATGGTGCACCTCACTGCGACTGGCAGCAGGAGAGGGGATGGCCAGCCACAGTCCCCTCCCTCAAGCAGAAAATTCTTCCGTCCTTGGGAAGGCCAGGTGCAGAGGCCTTGGTTCCCCAAACGCACAAGGAGACGGACATCAGCTTTTTGAGAGACCCCACCATGGCGATGAATATTGTCACGGAGGACTGTCTTTCACAGCCCTGGTGAGTGAGCAAGTGTAACACCCTCAGACTTGCACAAAACAAGCCGAGGGGCCTCATGCATGAAGGGGGGTAATGAGTTTTGGCTTTAGCTTGGTTTCTGTTTCATTTGATTTCCTTCCCCACATATGTGAGTGAAGCTGAGGTGTCACCATCACTGTCACTGTCATCATCAAAACTCTGTTGTAGACCTTCCCTGCGAAGCCCAGGGCAAGCCCAGCATCTCTAGCAGGAAAGGGCGACTGTTTACACAGACTGAATCTGCGCCGACTTTAAATGTGTCCTCAAACTTGAAAATGCCTTGCTTGGATCCGCAGAGCTGACCACCCATGCATTTGTGACGTACATCACCTTCTAAGTAACAGACACACTGAAGAATATGTTGAAATCTGCACAAAGTCCCTAAACTGTCACCCCAGTGGCTCCTTCCAAGGATTCTTGGATCCCAAATTAAGAATCACTGCTTTATACAAGAGGAATTTTTTTAAAGAAACAGTAAACTAAATAGTTGCACAAGCGAATAATTAAAAAACCCCAAGGTTACCTGGTATTTAAAGATGTACATAGGGGCGCCTGGGTGGCTCAGATGGTTAAGTGTCTGCCTTCGGCTCAGGTCATGATCCCAGGGTCCTGGGATCGAGTCCCACATCGGGCTCCCTGCTCCTTGGGAGTCTGCTTCTCCCTCTGCTTCTCTCTCTCTCTCTCTCTCCCCCTCTCTCTCTCCCTCTGTCTCTCATGAATAAATAAATAAAATATTTAAAAAAAAGCTTTAAAGATGTACATGGCACATGGTAATTTCCTTTGCAAAGCAATAATCTCTGTTATGCAGAGATTTGCAGACTATTATTTTTATTAAAAAATTTCAGATGTTGCAGTATTTTTAAAAAGCACTTTTGAAATTTGGGTGTAGGTAAATTGGCTATATCCACTCAGTTAAAAAAAATTGTTTTGGGCTTAAACAATACAAACATTATTATTTTACAATTCTGTAGGTAAACAGCAGCTGTGGATGGAGCACGCTGTCAGAGTTACTGTGACAGCAAGGGAAGGAAACTTTTCCACCCTGACTGCATATGCTTTCATTTTTTCACACAACCCTTCCTACCACCCAGTGATGGGCTGGGGGGACCAGCCCCTAGAGCCATATGGTAAGCATTCAGAAATTTTACAAGCCACTTGTTAAATCATTCCTACTGTGACGTTGACCACTGTGGGGGTATCTACACCAGAGAAGTCAGCCAAGGCTACAAATCACAAACTGGTCTTTTTTCCATCTCCAAGAGCCAATTTCCCAAGACTCCCCTGCCTCACGCCCTAGTTCCATACTTCCATACGTGTAGTCAACACCAGAAGTGTTCACAGAGACAGCACCTGGCTTCCTGCTTCTAGAGCAAGAGCGGAAATGCATTAGCAGCAAACCCTAAGGAAGAAACTGGTGCTAAACTCGATCTTAATGGCGTATTAATTAAGGTTGAAATCTGAAGCAGTTTCTGTGGATGTTTCAGGACCACATTCGTGGAGTGACTGGAACAGCAGTTGAGGGCGGAGACCAGGCAAATCTGGGCTCTCCTGTCAAGAGGGCATCCCGGCGATGCCACAGCTGCCGACACCCCCAGCCAGAGGGCCACGTGCGGCATCAGCACAGACAGAGGCCCCCCCCTTGACTCTGCTTCTCCCTCAAATTCCCCAAAGATACCTTGAGCCAGAAAGATCACGACAGGCACAGAATTCCTGATGTGACCCCAAGGCCCTGACACTCCCTCTGCTGGGTCCTTGCCCTTGCCCAGACCCTGCCTGAGCCGTGCCACCTGGCTCTGGAGCTTCTCCCGAGCCCTCTTCAGGGGAAAAGTCCACCCTGCTTTGAGCTCCCGTGGTGTTTTGCTGATGGGTATCGCATGTCACTTAGTACATCTGCATCGTGGCCAGGGTGTGTGTGTGTGTGTGTGTGTGTGTGTGTGTGTGTGTGTGTGTGTGTGTGTGTGTGTGTGTGTGTGTGTGTGTGTGTGTGTTCGTCTCCACTAGCCTGCACCTCCCTGAATGCCTGGGGCTATGTGGGTTTGACATCACTCACATGTGAATGAAGAAAACACAAATCAACGAAGAAATGTGTGCACATGTGACCTACCTAATTCAAGGCCCGGGCGAGGCACGGGTGACAGAGTGGGCCAGTCTTCCTCGGTGTCTAATTTCAGGGATTGTGTGCTGTTGAGTTCAATGTTAGCCAAGAGTGGTCTTGTGTATGTGTACGCATGTGTGCACATGTACATGTAGGCACACTCAGTGTACACCCTTAGTGCTGTGTATCTGAGCAGTCATTTCCCAGCCTGGGATGTGACCCACATTTTAGGGTTGGAGCAAGTGCTACTCAGGAGAGGGAAGAGCCCTCTCTTCACATCTGGGCAGGGCAGCCTAGCCTGCTAGTTCCAACCCACTCCTTTCTCAGAGAAGGAGAGCTGGCCCCCCAATTCCACAGCTATAGTCATTGAGATAAGAGCCCTGCTCAGGGACCCACCAGGTCCCTACCTTAAATCAAACCTGGGCACTGTCAACCTCTGAGCCATATGCCAAGCATACGTCAGCAGTTCTACAGCAGGAATGAAAGGGACGATGTTTGGGTTCACCTCTGTGGGCAGGACGTAGGCCCCCAGTGTGAGCCCCACCCCCGTGCCCCCCATCTGACAAGACAGGTACGGAGTCGGGCTAGGGTGGTGGGGCCTCTCCACACACACGCATCCAGCCCTGGACTGTGGGAGCCACCCGGATGGCCAGCTGCATTGCTGGCAGACCTGAGAGCCCCTGCAAGGTTGCAGGGAGGATGTCTGTGTGGACAGATGCCCATTAGCAGAGCGACGGGCATCCCTTTTGCCCAGGAATATTGTTAGGCTTGAAAAGGTGAAGGTGGCAAGGTGACATGCTTCAGTGGGCTTAGTGTGTTAATATTGTTAATATTCACAAATGGATGGTGTCCTTTGTCAATGTAAACAACTTGAAGTGTGCTGGTTTTTCTCAAGACTATAGACAGAGGCCTCAGGCCAGGTGCAAACATGAAAAGTCATGGAAGGCTAGAGTAAAAAAGGCTCCAGATCAAGGAGTCCATTTACTCTCCCACATGACACATGAGTAAACTGAGGTGGCATCACAGGTCCAAAGTCACACCGGGACATAAGGGCAGAGCTGGGCAGGTACTCTGGTCCCCCGAGGCCCCCAGTGAATGAACTGTGTGATCATGGACTTGGCCTTGCAGCAGTGGGGGCAGCCGCATGCTGTGCTCCCGGTTCAGCACGGTGAGGGGCTGTCATTTCTCCAGCACTGTAGGTCGGTTGGGGCAGCTGGGAGTCCTCAAGCCTGGGGACATGTCGTTCTCCAAGAACCTTCTCCAGCACACAGTAAAACACAGCTCCAAGCCCAAACAGTGAGGTAACTCAAGCATTCCAGATAGCTTTCATTTCCAACAAATCTCCCCAGCTGGGGCTTCCAAACCATGTTTCCTCTTCCTTCTTCAACTTCCAGCTTAGTCCCTGCTTCTCCATCCCTGCTCCTGTCATCATCATGGTGACATCAACAACCAGGGGGACAACCATCTAAAGCCCTGACCTCTCCCCTTCCTGACCTCATCATCCCCAACGTTGTCTTGTCATCATAAATGACATCACTACATCCAACATCCTCGTTTCAAGCATCCTTTCTGACCACCCCCAAAGCTGTCCAGGCCACTGACTCCAGAACCCTAACTACCACAATCCCTTTTTCACTAACCATCACCTTCCCCTCTTCATGGCCTTGTCTATCCTTCGTATTCCTCCTTTTCAAATACCCTCACCTCCTTGCCCCTCACATCTTGTGTGGTACTCAAGGGGCAAAACTTCAGACTGTGGTTCAGTCCAACTCTCTACCTATTCTGGGCCACACCTGAGCAACCTACCTGGCCAGAGAAAAATGACACACCTGGACTGACAGGCCACTGAAACTCCAAGGGTCGCCTAGGAAGCCAGGCAGTTAGACTACATTTTCTATGTGAATTTGCTCCCTGCTCTTTGGGTTGCTCTTCAAACACGTCCTCTCCATCAGCTCATCACTTTATCTTATGTTCAGAAAAAAGACAAGCAATCAGACTCTCGTCTTCTTCCACCAAATCCCCAAGCCTCCCTATGTCCACACCCATATTCTCCCTTGCCTGCTGTGAAAGTGGGAACATCCCTGCTGCTTTAGAAGGAAGACTGGGGTGCACATGTATTCTCGGTGCCACCCCGTCCTTGACTTTTGACAGCTTTACCCCTATCATTCTCCCCTCTGCTCTGAAACATCAACCCCTCCTTTCTACTCTGTCATTTCCATCAGCAAACAAAGATGCTATAGAATCTCCACCCAAAAATATCTCTTAAAAACAAATCCTTCCTGGGGTACCAGGATGGCTCAGTTGGTTAAACATCTGACTCTTGGTTTCGACTCAGGTCATGATCTCAAGGCTGTGAGATTGAGTCCTGCATCAGGCTCCAAGCTCAGCAGGGAGGCTGCTTAGGATTCTCTCTCTCTCTCTCTCTCTCTGCCCCTCCCCTACTCTCTCTTTCTCTCTCTCTGTCTAAAATAAAGTCTTTAAAAAACAAACAAATCCTTCCTCTGTTCAGCATCCTATATCTAGCTGCTGTCCCATTTCTGTGCTCAGCTTTCAAAGAAAAACTTGTGAAAGTTTAAGCTCAACTTGCTCATTTTGCTCTTCTGACTCAGTTACTCTTTGATTCCTTCAACCCATTTCACACCCTCCAGCCTCCCTCTGGAACTGCCCTTGTCAAGGCTTCTACAGGCAGCATGGTATAGGACCCTTCACCGAGTGCTTCTCTGACCCCCATGGCCCTGGTGGCGACCACCCCTCCTCACCTCTCTTGGCTTCTAGTATGCCATACTCTTTTTTCCTTCTTCCTCACTGGCCACTCCTTGGTTTCCACCACCTGTACCTCTCCTACTGGATTCCAAGTGGTGATGGATCAGAGGGTTCATTCTCTAACTGAGCTGTCTTTCCAGGTTAGTCCATAGCTTCAAATACCACCTATAAGCTTATGTCTCTGTCCATTTGGGTATCTCCAGGCCTGACCTCTTGCTGGAACTTTAGGCACATCTGTACTTATGATATCCATATTGAGATCATTTAGATGACAGTATACTCGATATTTCTCCCCAAACCTGCCCCTTCTACTCACACCTCGATCTTCCCTGTCTTGGGAAATGTTACAACAATCCGCCCAGTTGTTGAGCTGCATATTTAGTTCTTCTTGCTTCTTTTTCTTCTGCTATCCTGTCCAAATCACCAGCAAGTTCTGTCTTGCAGTCTCAAATATGCTGCAAATCCTCCCTTTCTCGCCACCTTTATCACCATCACCATCTCCTCCCTGGACCCCTGCGACAGCCTCTTAATTGGTGTCCTGGCTTTCACGTCTGTCCCCCTACGATCCATTTTCCCACCCAGCAGCCAGAGTGATCTTTCAAAATGCAAATCAGGGTATGTCACTGCTGTGCTTAGAACATGTCCCACCGCCCTACTTATATCTTTCACAGCAATTATCACAGCCCGTGATTATCTTGTCTTCTTGCCTTTCGTCCATCTCCTGTGCCTAGAATGAAAGCTCAGAGGCAGGCACCTGACCCACTAGCACAGGCCTGACCCGTCATGGATAATCATTATCATACTGCCGCCTAAATTAATCAACACGTTTTTTGGGGGAAGGACTTATAATCTAATCTCAGGTCCAGGATACTTTCTCGTGGTCAGCAGAAAGTCTGTACATTAGAAAGATGAGACGTGCTTTAAATAGGCACCAGCCCTGGCAGAAGACAGGGCAGTAGGAGAACTCCGTCTCTGCAGAACCTTTTATCGCCCTCAGAAACTGAAAGCCCCTAAATATAGGCCAGCCATTAAAGATTCATGAGCTCCCGCCACGATATATCAGCACCGTGGAAATCGGAGACGTTCGTCATGGTGGACACTTTGACATTTGTTCCTAATCAGAAAATGCATATACTTTGTTACTTTTTGAGGGAAGGATGACCAGGGCAATATTCCAGAAGCATAGGAGGCTTCCCCCTTCAAGCAGGGATTATGTTTTGCTCTCCAGTGCAAACACAGAACACCCACAAGCCACCTCCACTGCATAGAGGCTGAAAAAAGAGGTGGTTCTGGCTGGACTCCCTTCCCCGTGTCTCTTGAGGCATCACAGATGCTCACTGTCCTTTTTTCTGGGGCGTATTTTACTTAATCCCCATTTAGGAGAGGTTTGCAGCGTCTTTCCTGCGGCCACGAAACTTTTTGATCAAAAGAGCTATTGTAGGGAGCGGCAGTGGAGGGGATCGGCCTGAAATAATGCCATCATTTGACATTTTACAGAAATCATGCTGATTTATAATTTGGGTTTTTATATGCAAGAAAATGCAAACTTCTACATATGGTGAAAATACGGAGTTATATTTTCTCTAACGAATAGGACGAAGAATGGGGGAACTCATGGTATTTGTGGATCTTAGTTTCTTAATCTGTATAATGGGCATGCTCTCACCGCCACCCCCCCCACCACCTCAGCTTCAATATATTTAAAGGCTTGCTAAAAAGGAAGGCTTAAATTCCTGAGACAAATGTACTCTGTACATAGAATGTGCTATTACTGTTAATTTTAACAACAGTAAGTACAAACAAACAGACCCCCAGAAACCAGGCCCAGGAGGAAGGATTACCGCAAATGAATGAGCGAGCACTTGAGTTCTCCGCATGGTATTCTAAACAAGACAGAGCTTCACCGGGTCATTGCTTTCCCAACTGACTCCATCTCTCCCTTTGCCCCCCTCTTTCTGTGCACACGCGTGAGAGGGTTCACATCCGTACACACATCCGTTGGCAGTGTGCGTGCATACCTGTGTGCAGGTGTGTGGGGGGAGTGTGCACACATGCTTGTGATCGCAGAGGAAGGTGGGTGAGTTATAGGCAAGTCACAGAAGCAGCTCCAAGGAGGCAAGAAAGCCCACCTCCAGCAGCCAGGGCCGGCCCAGAGAACCATGCCTGCCCTGACAGCCCATGTGATGAAGAACCTTCCACTGCAGCGGCAGCTTTTTACAGTTTCTATTAACCTGTAAAAAGGTCAATAGAAAACCATTAACTTCCCGATGGCCTTGGTGACAGCGTGTCCCGATTTCCTTCTCAGTGTTTGGTGAGTCAGGAGCGAGTGTCCAGGTCTGTGGATGCCGTGGGAACGGCCTTCTATTTTCAGCAGGGCTGTGAGAGTGGACAGAGAAAGCCCCAGGGCCGCCTCCCACCCTCACCGGGGCGGCCTCCCAGGGATTCGGGGGGAGCCACATGACAAAGCCAGTGCAGCTCAAGCTGAGCCCCCTCCCTGCGAGACCTCCAGCAGGCCAGGGTGAGTCCCTCCCATCCCTTGCCCTTGCCTTTCTCAGCCCTAATTCTGTCTCCAGGCCACCCCTAGCAGCTGGGTCTTCTCCTCAATTTCCCAGTCTGCATGCGCGGGAGGGGAGAGGGTTCCTGTCCACAAGTCCTAGCTTCTCAGCAGGGCACTCAGCTGCCCCTGTGACCTGGCCAAGCCCATGCCGGCGCCCACCACGTCTCATGGTCCACACCCCTCTTCTTTCTCCCTCTCCTGCTCCGACGTCTCATTCACGCTCTGCATTCGCCCAGGCAGCTGTCGCAGAACAAATCATGGAAAAGACATAAAAAGCTCTCCTGTAGCTTGATATTTACTACTAGAAAAACATCACGATGAGGGATCAGTGCTTTGGTGGAGGGATTCTGGGGGTTTCTCCACACAAATAGGTGAATACGCACCTTCAACGTGATTCCATCCAGACTAAATTTTTTTTTTAAGATTTTATGTATCTATTTGACAGAGAGAGACAGCAAGAGAGGGAACACAAGCAGGGGGAGTGGGAGAGGGAGAAGCAGGCTTCCCGCTGAGCAGGGAGCCCGATGCGGGGCTCGATCCCAGGACCCCGGGATCATGACCTGAGCCGAAGGCAGATGCTTAACCGACTGAGCCACCCAAGTGCTCCGAAATCTCTAAAATGGAGGGACTGTGGTGGGTGCGCATGTCCTGGCAGAGGGAGCTGTCCCTCTGGGAAATACTGGCGTTACTGGACCCAGCAAGCACTCTAGGAATCTCTTGTAAGGCAAGGTGGACAGACAAGGATACAGTGGAGTTATGACCCAGGGAACCTGGCGGTGAACCAAGGGCCTCACAAGAGACACCTATGTAAATACACATGGAGCTTCCATGCAGGGAAATGCCACACAGTTATTAAAAGCCATGGGCGACTACTCTTTATGTTGACAAGAAAAGGCATTCTTAACATGTTGTGAACCGAACGGAACAAAAACACTAATGGTGGCCCTTGGGAGACCTGCAAAGTGGTCCATCGGGGAAGATGGAACCACTGTTCTCACCACTGAGATCATCACCAGTGATGGTGTAGGGGATTTGTCAGTGATTCCCCCTAATTAACAATGGAATTCTTCAAACAGAATCCCAACTCTGTGCACAGATACTTTCTTTTTAAGGCAATGGTAAGAGGCGCTTGCTTGAAAATGAACAAGAGGGACCTTTTCAGGGAGATGGGTACTGCTAACAGACTTGACCTGAAGAATTTCTTCAAACACGTTTTGGGGAGTGCCTGAAGTGTCCAGTAGGAGTCCAGACCCGA
Organism: Zalophus californianus; assembly: GCF_009762305.2. Classification (NCBI taxonomy): domain Eukaryota; kingdom Metazoa; phylum Chordata; class Mammalia; order Carnivora; family Otariidae; genus Zalophus; species Zalophus californianus. The sequence continues at coordinate 95,500,229 of NC_045602.1, forward strand.
GGAAGGAAACAAGGCCACCGTAGTCAGGAGGCAAGTCACTCTGGGAAGAGCATGGGCAGAGCAATCAAGAACTTGGGTTTGCCTGACAGAGAGAGACTGGGCTACCAGCAGGTAAACTTGCACCTAACTAAGACTGTGTCACCCGGGATGCGTGAGGTTATGGTGCAGTGACATATAACTCGGGGGCTCGCAGCTTACCACAGCACATGTTTATTTCTCATTCATACCACATGCCCAGTGTGGGTCAGCAGGAGGCTGTGCTCCCAGAAATCACCCTGGGAGGCTTCATCTCCACCCTTGCCCCCGCAACGAGCCAAGCAAGGAAGGAGGGCATGACAAACCACCATTGGCTCTTATAGCTCCCATGTAGGACAACACACCACACTTCTGCTGAAAACACATCACGTGACAATGCCTGGCTTCAGGGGCATGGGGAGGTCATCTGAGTGCCTCGAAGAGAAGAGGACTGAGACCCTTTGAGAAACAGCACTAAGACTACCGCAAAGGCAGGGGGCTGTGGCAAGGGGGGTGGCATCAGCTGCCAAGATGTAGGCTCAGTGGTGTGCAATGGGAGGGCTGCAAGAAGGAAGATCACTGGTGTCAAGTACATCCTTGGTGAGTGGGGCCAAAGTGAGAGACCACAGGCAGGGGAGTGTGGGGCATATGGCCCAGATGTCAGGGCAGGAGCTGAAACCCAAAGAACTAGGCTGAAGTATTTCGCCCTCCACCAGCACTCCTGAACACTGAGAGCACATCACCCATGCTCCAAAAGCCAAAGGACCCAAGTGAATGTTCCGGGAGGGGAACACCTGTACCCAGAGACTCAGGTTCACCACGGGACCCAAGACATGTAGGGCGCCCATGACCACCCGCCTGCTGGTTCCCTGCTCCAGAACACAAGAAGCAAGAAGTGTTTTTTTGCACAACTCCCCTGCCACATAGGCTGGATGGGGAGAGCGCCTCTCCACCTCTCTGAAATTCAGTTATAAATGCCTCAAGTGCTAGAGCTCCCAAGACACCCCTGGCCGCCTCTGATGCTCTGCAAACAGTCATTTTACTACTCTTCTCTGCTTCCCACCATTTATACTTTAGCTGATCTGGCTTCCATCAGTGACACTGTTGGGCTCTGCATGTGCCCTTGGCATATTCAGATAAATATGGATCTGGATTTCTGTAGGATCACTCAGTGACTGCTAGCAGGAGAGTATGGAAGAGAAAAGAATCAGGAGTGGGACAGGGCACAAAGCCCTGGGGGGGTGCCCCAGGGGTGGGAAGCTGATAGCTTCCACAGGCTGTGGGCTTCTCTTGGCCTTTGAGGTTCAGCTGAGAGCTGTGTCTACACACCCCACTCCTCTTTTCCCTTGGAAATGGGAACAAAAGAGAGGGACAGTTGGCACTCTCCCTCTTCCCCAGGTTTCAGGGGGTGGGGCAAGATAAGACACTCACTTCATCACCTAGCACCTGCTAGGTGTGTGGGATGATCCTAATGCCAACAGCGCCCATCAAGCTAGCTTTCTCTGCTAGCTGCTCGAGCCTTCTCTGTCTGTGTGCATGGCAGCTCTGGACGGCCAGGGAATGAACATCGTTCAGTGAATAAAGGGAGTTGGTGGATAAATACCCCAGCTCCCTTACTCCTCAGGCTGGGTAACACTGAGGTGTGTGTGTTCTACTGTCTCCCAGAGTCACCCAGTGGGATTGGGCTTCAGCTGTCCAAAGAGGTAACTGGCTGGATAAAGCAAACTGTACTGGCTGCCTTCCTTCCCTGTCTCACTTCTCCACTCATCCATCAGTGATTCCTGAAGTTACCTCCCAAATAAATTATATGCACTTTCAGGGAAAGAGCAAACTCTCCTTCTGGGGAAACCCAAACTCAAGACATATGAGAACTACTGGCATAGTGGTTAAGATTCCAGGCACTGGGGTCAGAGCATCTAGATTCGAATCCTTGATCAGCCATTTAATAACTGTTCAACCTTCAATACTTTACTTCACCTCTCTGGGGTAAGTGGAGAAGAGTATTGGTATTTTCCTGTTAAGATTGCTGCTAGGATATACAGGAGATAGGTAGGTAAAGTACTTAGCCAAGTATCTGGCAAATAAAAAAGGTGCTCAAGGCATGCATATTATATGCATACAACGTATATATGTGTGTATATGTATAATATGTGCATGGCTATATGGATATATGCATATATGTGTATATGTGTGTATGCATTTTTTTTCCTTTCCCATTTTTCTTCTGGTGGAGAAAATAAGAGCCAAATCTTTCTGCCAAACTTGAGGCAGAGGACAAGGGACTTATCCAAGACCACCTAGAGAACATGAAGTGAACTCAGACTTAGCATCCCAAGCTCCTTCTTGGGGAACGAACACAGTGTGAGCAGAGAAGCAGCATCTGGAAAGACAGGGGATGCTGAGGGTGTTCCTCAGGTGTGGAAGTCATTAGCTTCACCTCGTCCTTTTCAGGGACCTGCAGACCTAGGTGTAGGATAAGAAGAGGTTCTCCATTCCCTCTACAGGCTGAGAAATGAACTCTTAGCTTGAAAAAAACCAAAGTCTGGTCTTCCCTGTCATGTCACTCCAGCAGGATGTACATCCTGCCGCCCCTCCACCCTCACCCCTCACCAGAACCATCCAGGAAAGCCCATGCTATGCTGTTGTCAGCTGACCACTCATCTCTCTCTTCTTTTGCTTTCGGGTAATTTGATTTCACTGGAGAGTCAGAGACTTGCAGAGAGGACAGCGTAGGAGCTTTGCAGTGACTCGTCACATGGCTAACATGAGGCAGAGAGCCTAATTACCCACGATAAGCACCTGGAGGGAAAAACATCAACATAAGACAGCATACACCGAGCATGTTCCATCAGTCTCACTTCAGCTGAGCAAGTGGTTAAGACACAGCAAGTGAAGGATCCCTTTGGGTTCAAGGCATGGCCCCGCCACAGACTCAGGCTGCATCCCCTCAGCCTGCTGTCATGGAGGGCATTGTGCACCTCACACCATGGAGCACTCGGGAGAAAACATGTTCTTTTTAAAAGATTGCACCAGCCGGGCAGCAAAAGGACAGACTGAGCTGTCTGTGGGAGCCCTGCCCTGACCGGGTTAGGTGGCGGGTCATTTAGGTGTGCCTAGCTGGCTGTCCAGAATCCACTCAGGGAGCAAGAAGGACTGGGAATCTCTGATCAAACACAGGCGTTTCCACTGCACTGGTCCATGGGGGTAACGCGGGTTAGAGCAGCACATCATGCCCCCAATCCCCTGGACCAAAAGTTTCCTTTCAGGGCCAGGACTAGTGTGGGGTGAGAGAGGAACTTGGGGCACAGAATGTAAGGAGGCCCCTGGGGTCAAGGCAGCCTTGCACCTGCACACCCAGAGAGGAAGAGCCGCCCTCAGTACCCTTGGATAAGTAACGCTGAGAGCCGGCGCCCCCTTACGTTTTGTGCCCTAGATGCCGCACTCAGCTGGTCCGAGCCCTGCTCCTCTTATACCCCTGCATTGCCAGGAGCCTTACTTATGCAGAGTGGTAGGACTAGCAGCAGCGGCATCACCTAGGAGCTGGCTAGAAATGTAGAACCTCGGTTCTACTCCAGCCCTTCTGAGTCGTAATCTGAAGATTAACAAGATGCCGGATGATTCGTATGTGCAAAATTAAAGTTTGAGAGATGGCAGGGCTGAGGGATGGCAGAAATTGCAGGCCTGTCTGGCATTTGCCATCTCTCAGCCTTGGTGGTGCTGGGGTGGGAGGTGGCTGATAGCAAGAAGATACTCCCAGGAGTTCCCCGAGTCTCTCTCAACTACTGAAGATCACAAATCTACATTCAACTTCCAGAGAGACATCACATTGGTTATATTAAAAGAAATAGTTATTGACCATCTATTAAATATTTAACAAAGCTCACACATTGCATTTGGATAGAAGAACAACCACTCTCTAAAGTTCCATCCAGGACTAAGAGTCTATTTAATATTGCATTATGTCAATACAGTCTGGGCAATAAAAATCAATAAATATTTACATGGTGTCTCAAATGTATCCAGAACTTAAAAGAACAATGTGTCAGGCACATGCCCAAGTTCCCACTCCTCCCACAACTGAAAGATATGAAGAATGGCAATGAGTAGGTTATTAATATGAGGAAGGTCTTGCAAGAAATCCATTTGTACTTGGCTGTTTTACCTGATGGAGCCTTAAAGGGAGTGATGCTAGGGAAGCACTAAATGGGAAGAAGTTGCTGAAATTGTAACAAGACTGGCCTGGATGTTCAGGGTTATGGTCAGTATCTCTTTAAATATATTGGAATGTATATACTTTCCATTAAAAGCAACCCAACTTAATAAACCATGTTAATCACCCAATCAAGTCAACCAAGACTGATCTATCACCCACCATGCTTGCACCCTGCACACCTGAGTCCTCCAAAACCTAAGGATACTCTGATGACCCCTGGGCTCATGCTGGAGAGAAGTGAGTTCTGAGCAAGTCTGACTATAATACTACTCTTTGAACTACTCTCATGAGCCAAGGCAAGTGTGTCCAATAGTCCCAAGTTCTCCAGTGTCTACAGGTAACAATTCTCAAGTCCATCAAGGTAAGTGCCTTGATAAGCTCACAGAGCAAAAACTGACCAATTTTTTTCCACCTCCCCACAGAATTAAATGTAATTCTTATTTTGAACACTGATGATCACAGGGTATATATCAACAACATGAAATAGACTGCTCAATCAGCAGTGAAAAACAGTCTGAGATAAACAAAATGTGGAATACCCATACAATGGAATGTTGATTAGCCTTAAAACAGACGGAAATCCTGTCACATGCTATATAACATGGACGAACCTAGGGGACATTACGCTAAGTGAAATAAACCAGTCACAAAAAGACTAAAGCCATATGATTCTTCTTCTATAAGGTACTCAGAGTCATCACATTCTTAGAATGACAGAAAGTGGAATGGTGTCTGTCAGGGGCTGGGAGGAAGAGGGGAATGGGGAATTTGTTGTTTGATAGGGACAGAATATCAGTTTTGCAGGATGAAAACAATTCTGGAGACGGACGGTGGTGACGGCTGCCCAACAATGTGAATGTGCTTAATGCTACTGAACATTAAAAAAAGGGTTAATGTGGCACATTTTAGATGTAAAAGAACTGGTCTGTTGAAAATTTAAAAAAACCAGCCTGGACTAATGCCAAATATAAGGCTGGAGTTGGTTAAAAAGAATGTTTACATAGCTACACTTAAAGGCTGTGTAGGAAGCCTGCCTCTGGACTTTATTCAAGTGAGCCCAGGAATGGAGAGGATACAGACACACACATACACGGACACAGGTATGTGCGTGTGTGGACACGTGTGTATGTGTGCTCACTTGTGTGTGTGTGCGCGCGCGCGTGCGGGTGTGACAGGCAGGTCTGAAGCTACCCTTTGTACAGGATGTAGAAGGAATGAGTCCAGAACATGCCGTGACCCTGCGGCAGCCCTACCCACCCAGGTGTGCAGAAGTCACATATAACAGGATAATTATGTAACTGCAGAGTGTGTGCAATCTGGATTTTTCTGGGGAGGAAAAATCTGGGGAACAAATCCACTGCTGCTCCCCAGATTCTCTGGGATTCTCCTGGGGGCACCTAGTCCTAAGGCTTTGCCGCCTCCCAGCCTCATAGCTCGAGCTGCCATTCTCGTTTACCATGAGCTGGAGGAAATTCCGGAGAAGCTGCATGGGGTTTTTCTCTGGGGACTGCCTGGCTTGCTCTCCCAGCTGACTCCTTGCCCTCCTCCAGATGGGACGACAGCCGGCCAGAGTCACAGGCCCAGAGAGTATTTGTCCTCAGAGGGGTTTTGGTCCCATGATGAGTGATCTGTGGCCGTCAGGATGCACACATTTGCCTGGCTTCACAAGACAGCGCGGAGAGCCCATTTTAGGGCAGAACACTGGGAAGCTTCCCCCATTCTACCACTTCTCAAATATGCCTAGCTATTAACATTTCAGAGGGTAAAAACTAGGGCATGGACTTTCTCATTGGTGTTCTTCTATTCAGTGAAGTAAAACATCTAAATTGTTAGAATACACATTTTTTTCAAATAGAATTTAATAAAGCACTTTCATTTTGAGTTAAAAAAAAAAAAGGAGGCCATGAATAATTTATAGTATAGCCGGAATTTGTATCATGCAAGAAAAAAAAAAAAAGGAAAGAAAGAAAGAAAAAAAGAAAGAAAGAAAGAAAGAAAGTTGATTGAAAATGACCCAGTCTCATGCCTTCATTTGAAAGTTAAAGCCCAGGGAGGTAAACCGATTTGCCCAAGGTCACACAGTAAATCAGGCCCCAGAACTCTGTCTTCCTGTGTACAGTCTCCCTGCCTCCCCTAGAGACTCTGGTCATAAATGTGAGGCTCCAAGAAGATCTGGGATGATGCCATGAGGGCTTCCCTTTACATCCCAGGCCACATGTCGGTAAGTGCTGCATTATTCATTTTTTTCTTGGGTTGAGACATTTTTCTGGATGCCCTTTGCAGTGTTTCTTTTTATAGCACCACAGAGCTCATGGAGGAGCCGTATCTGGCACACGCCTCCCCTTATATTAATCCCAAGAGAAAGCTCAGGCTCTAATATTTAAGCTTCCAAGACATTAACGGGGAGGCTCTGCACAAAGTCTCGGTGTTGTGTTTTCTGTCTGCGAATACAACATGCCTGCCAGAGCACGCTACATCCCCAGGCTGGTGACGCGGACATGGCAGTGACTCTTGGGTCAAAGCCCCCATCCCCACCCCTACCAAGCTGAAGTCACTCTGCCCATGGCCACTCTTTGCTCCCACTAGCCTGCCATGCCCTGTGACCAGGGTTTGGGATTCAGAGGTGGACAGAGGATTTCTGAGCCACTGCTAGCTGTGGAGGGACAATTCGGGAGAGAGTGTGGTCACTGAAACGCTGGCCATCATAAGACAATGTGGCAGGGTTTGCAGGATGGGATGCGGTCTCGCTCCACCAGGGAACGAACACATTCCTCAATAGGCTTCCTAACTGTGGGCCCAAAGCAAGAGCATCCTACCGTGTCTCTTTTCCTAAGGATTTCTCCTTCAAGGTTAAGAAAGAGTTTTACGAATAAAGATGGAGAAGAGCAGAAGGCAGGATTCTCAGGGGACACTGCATTGCCTGGCCGTGTAGAGAACGTGCAGGGCGGGACTTGCATACTTGACCTTCGTCAGGACACTCACTATAAACTCAAGCTCACTTGCTTGTGTAAGAATGTCCAACATAGAGTGTAGTTCCTTGTATACAACAGGGGCCTACTAGACGTCACTGAAGGAATTGATATGTGATGGTGACACTTGTCATTTTCATGTCCCAACCAAATATAGTTCTAGTTATTCAGCCTCTATCTTCATCTGGGTTGCCCCAGAAGCTGACTCTGAGACAAGCAGTTGATTTGGGGAGTGGTGGCAGGAAGGCAGCGGCGAAGTGAGACAGGGGAGGGAAGGGTGTAGTCCCCAGCTTGCAACCTCAGCGGGCAACCGCTCTGAGAGGCGATGCTGAGTCACCTTTGAATTGTTCCCACAAAGACGCAGGGAAGCTGGCATTTATCTGGCAACTCCTGTATGGCACTGGTGAAGTTTGCTCCTGGAGTACTGAGTCCCAGGCATTTTCAGCTTGTTCTATGTTCAGGCTGAGCACACAGCCATGACCAGAGAACACCATGAGGGAGAAAGATGAAGAAGCTGATAGTTAATTAATCGACCCACCAATGATCCAACACTGTAGTAGGCTCTACAGAAAATAAAAAAGAACTAGAGAATCTTAGAGTCGCTGGCATTTTTGGCTGCCTCTCTCCCTCCTTTCTATCAGGATCCCAAATCTGCTCAGCTGAGTTCTTACAGCCAGCCTTTCAGTGACCAACAATGGTGGTTCCATTCTTCTTACTAATACTTGGCTCAGGAACGGGCTTGAGATAGGAGGAGGAAGTGTTCAAGGGGGCATTAAAAGTCTCCTTGCTGATAACAAGGCACACAGAGCAAGAGACAGGGGTAGGAAGAGAGGGAGGTCTGACAGCAATCACCTGGGTTCTTTCTTAGGGGGACCGCACATCCTCAGCCACATCGGATCGTAGGAACCTGAACAAAACCAGAAGGTCCAAGCACTCTACCGAAAGTGCTCTTCAGCCAGAGTTCACCATCCCCCACTTGTGTCACTGGTCTCGGGGCGTCTGTGTGGGACTCTGCGCTTATCCCAATTAAATTTCATCTCCTCCATCTGCAGGCTGTGGAGACAGCCTGGCATCTTGGTCCTTCGTTACACTTTGTGGTTACCACTACAACCCTCGGGTCTCTTGCAAATGTGATAATTATGCCTTTTATGTCTTTGCTGAAATTCTTTATGGCTTGACTTTTCTAATCCACTATCATTTGGGAAAATGTTGAACTTGCTGGAGAGTCAAGTGCAGACGTGCCATGATAGAGGCCCCTCCCTACACTGAGGCTATTAAGATTTTATTTATTTATTTGAGATAGAGCAGAGCGCACACGTGAGAGAGAGAGAGAGCATGAGTGGGGGTGGAGAGAGAGCATGAGTGGGGGTGGAGAGGCAGAGGGAGAAGGAGAAGCAGACTCCCCGCTAAGTAGGGAGCCTGACATGGGGCTCTATCCCAGGACCCTGGGAACATGACCTAAGCCAAAGGCAGACGGTTAACCGACTGCCGACTGAGCCACTCAGATGCTCTAATCACATTTTTTAAAAAAGATTTATTTATTTATTTGAGAGAGAGAGAGAGAGGGAGAGCATGAGAGTGGTGGTGGGGGGAGAGGGAGAAGGAGAATCTCAAGCAGACTCCCTGCTGAGTGTGGAGCGGAATGAGGGGCTCCATCTTATGACCCTGAGATCATGAGCCAAAATCAAGGGTCAGATGCTTAACCAACTGAGCCACCCAGGTGCCCCCATCAATCACATTTTTGAAGCAGTTTGGCCACCAGGTACTAACTGTATTCATGCCCAGTTATCTGTCTGGTCGCCAATGAAAATAATAACAGATTCTACAAATCTCATGTTGTAATCAAGAACTCCCCCCCCCCATATCTACCTCATAGTCCTGAATTACCTGGAAATCCTATCACAAAACAAGAACATTTATTAATGACAGGAGCATTTATTAATGACCAGTGCCAAAGATGCCCTCCGTGAACCTTTAATCCATCACAAATTAGGGGGTCACAGATTGAGGACCACACAACATTGATGCATCTTGCCTTCACTGACCTGGTAACACTCAACCCCCTAGACGGTTGGGAAGTGCACAAGGTGGCTGCCAAGCCTCTCCCCATGCTGTGGGTCCATAAATATTCAATTACATCAGAGCTGTCTCTAAATCACTGGCTTTGAGTACACTTGGTAATCTCCAACATCTCCGCCTTTTGAACTAGGAGATGGTAATGTTACCAAGGTGGTCAGATTTCTGAAAGGAGTAATTCATTAACATTTGGGGACAGTGCCTTGTAAAATGGAAAGGGGCCCTGTCGGTGGTGTTAGCAATCCTTCTTCCAAATGCTTTGCAGTAAATGAAGGCTTCAGGTGTATTTTTAGTCTTGTTTAAGGCAGAGAGGGCAGCCTGGGAACACTCTCAGCCCCTCAAATCCCTCTCCTGAGCATGTTTTTGATGCCCCCATTGGACAGGGAAAAAACAGGGCCTGCACGTGAGCTGGGGAGAGGGAGCAGCTCAGAGGGGAGTGAGAGCATGCAGGGGTCCTGCATAAAAGAAAGGGGGGACTCGGGCACATGCAGGGCAAGGGCAGCCCAGGGAGACAGGAAGCATCTAAAGCAAATGTTGCAAAACTGTTTCAATCAGAACCTGAATGCTCAACACCTGTCTCCAGGCTCCTCTCTTGCCACCATAACCTACCAACCCCCCACCACTCCTCACATCTCCTGGGACATTTGGCAGTTTTTCATTTGAGACCAGCAGCCAAGGACCTTGAAAACTTGGTCAGGCTCCCAAAGGACTCTGGTGGTGGACAGCATGTTCCTTGTGTGCACCAGCTCATTCTCTCTTCAAAGGGCTGGATCAGGGTGAGTGATACCAGGGATCTACCGGCAGCCCCTCAATGATGCCCTGTGGATGGGCAGAGCTTAGGGCTCCCAGTGGGTCCTCTCACTGAGGGTCAGCTGCTGTCCTCTGCTTATTTCCCAGCCCCACCAAGTACCTCAATTTTTCCAGTTAAGCATCCAGAGTATCCCACCTCTCTCAACATCCTCTCTGCCTCTCTAATGATATGTCTCCCCAACACCTCACCTCCCCCCAGACACACACACACACACACACACACACACCTCAGATGCCACATTAGCCCTGTGCTTTCCATTTTTTAAACTTTGCCATTGACAACAGTAAATACAATAAAGACAGAAATACTGCTGGGAGCCTGATGGCCAGATAGTAGGTTCTGACGTGAACCTTTGATAAATCGTAACCCGCCCCCCCTGGAAAATTCTAACCCTGTTCTTTAAAAAGTACACCATCTCTTCCCCTTGGCGTCTCAACTGTTGGTCTGTGGCTGAAATAAACTTGTGGGATAAGCCCCGAGTGTCTTATCTCTCACACGCAATGCTTCCCCAGAGCAGAGCTGGGCTTCTTTGAATTATGTTCTTGCGCTGTGATGAGATGTGGTCTGGGCTCCTGAAAATAGCCACACAGAGAATCCTGTCTTATAACATGTGCACAGACTTAGGATGTCAAGAAAAGCAAATAAGGATGGGGAGGGTTGCTCTTGGTAAATCTTTACTTTACTAGGGCTGAAAGTCCATTCGAGCACTGCTAGGAAGAAAAAAAAAAAAACATGAGCTGAAACCTGATTTTCTTTTGGTGGTCTGAGATCTGAGAATCCAATTACATGACAAAGACCATGTGTAGGCCACTCTTGAGGCAGGCGTGCAGGGAAGAGGAAAACAGCATTAGAAAGGGATGGAGTCACTAAGAAACCAGTTGATAGTTATTTATCCACAGCTGAAAATGCAAACTCCCCAACGACCTTGAGACTCTCCCAGCCCTACACGCATTTGCAGCCATCATTTAAAATGTCTCATGCACAGGGAGCTGCTGGCCAATCTTCCATTTGCTCTTGCAAAAGCAGGATTAGCTCAGGTGACAAAATTCTCAAGTTCGCACAAGTGACCTCCCCACTGGGCCACATAGCTGAGTTGTCAGTAGCAGTGAAGGAGACAAAGAGCTGCCTCTACTCAGAGGGCCACAGAGGCTCAATACAACTGATGAACAGATCAAGTAGACACCCATTAACAAGATGACCTGCTGGAGGCCAGGCACAGTTTCAGGAAGCCCGCCTGAAACATAAGACATCGAGTAAGGTCAGGGCAGCCATGCACAGTTGTGGAGGATGTGCAGTGCACAAAGACCCCTGGCCGAAAAAGCAACTGGGTGTCCTTGCCAAACCAAGAGGGAGGAAAGTGTATTTTTAAAAACATACTTTCTTCAGAGTCTAGAGGGGAGGGAGGTGGGGGGATGGGTTAGCCTGGTGATGGGTATTAAAGAGGACACGTTCTGCATGGAGCACTGGGTGTTAGATGCAAACAATGAATCATGGAACACTACATCAAAAACTAATGATGTAATGTATGGTGATTAACATAACATAATAATAAAAAATAAATAAAATTAAAAAACACACTTTCTTATTCTTTTAATGTTTTTGTAAATGTCACTGAAGTATCACATACATTTAAGAAAGTATGTAAATCATAAGTTGCAGGTTTGATGAATTTTCACAAACTGACCACATCCATGTAATTAGCACCTGGGTCAAGAAATAGAAGACTAGCATGAACCCCAGAAGTCACCTCCAAAAGGTATCCTTAAAAAAACGTGAACCAAGGTGCCATTTGCTTACTATGCCAGTGACCACAAGGCTGCCACTAGCATAAGGGGCACCTTTCTCCAGTCTGCATGAAAGTGTTCTATGGGCTAGTGGGTCCCAAGAAAGCTGGTCACTGACCATATGATGAGGGGCGTGGGCACGTGCTGAGATGACAACCTTCTGATACAGGATGTGACGAGTGACAAGGCACAGAAGGAGGGCTTCCTTCCTCTGTGCACACTCCTCTTCACCTCCCTCCCACCTTCTCCCCACAGTAAGATTGCTCATTGCTCATTACAGGGCTGGGGAGACGGCATCAGAATGGGCAGCATATTGGCAGTGAGGGCAGAAAGAAGACAGAACAAGATGGGATGCAGGCCCATCTGTCACTGAGAGCTGCCTTGAATTTGGATGTTGCCTGTTGACCACTGTCTGAATGTTAGAAGCGAGTCCAGTTTACTGCTTAGTGGAAGGGATCCCCATCATGTCCTCTGAAGCTTCATCATCTAACCTCTCATGAGCCGGAGGAAAGGTATGTGCTATGATCTCATTAACCTGTGGAGACCCAGCTCCTCTGAACCACAACCTTGGTTCTTTTCAAACTGACACACACCTCTGCCCCCTCACCCCAGACAGTTTATGTCTTGAGGAATGGACCCCTGAGCTCTGTTCCTTAGGAAAAAGTGAGGATGCTCAAGAAGTAGTGTATGAATGAATGAATGAATGAATATGAAGGTTATATAAAAAAAAAAAAAGAAAGAAAGGTACTTTGGGGCACCTGGGTGGCTCAGTCAGTTAAGCATCAGACTTGATTTCAGCTCAGGCCATAATCTCAGGGTCGTGAGATCAAGCCCCGAGGTGGGCTCCGTGCTGGGTGTGGAGCCTGCTTGGGATTCTCTCTCCCTCTCCCACTGCCCCTTCCCCCTCCCCCAATGATGCCCCCCTCCAGGTGGCGCATGCTCTCCCTCTTTCTAAAAATAAAAAATAAAAAACAAATAATAATAAAAAGAAAAGGCATTTCATTTCCCCTTATTTTCTACACAATGTTTCTTTCCAATAGTTTCAACACAGAGAGTATCTGCAATGCTCTCTGCCTGCCTGGCACAGAGTTTGGACCTCTAGCCATAGAACAGTGGTAGGAAGGCGGGGCTCCCAAGAGAGCCTACAGTAGAAATATATTCCTCCCCTTTCCCCCAACATGGCCACCAGGAAGAGGTTCTCATTCATCTCATCTGCCAGACACTATGGAGCTGACGGAGTGTGCAAGCTCAAGGACAGGGAGAGAACCCACAGTGTGGGAATACTGGCAGAGCTCAGGACACAAGCCCCAGGCTTGGGCATCTGGCTGGGCAGGGTACCCTAGATGGGAAGACCTGAGACCTGTTTTCCTGATGAAGGCCAAGGCTTTTATCCCAGTTCCCGACTCAAAGCCCCAGCCTAGGCCACCATCAGGGTGAGCTTCCTGAAAAGGCTGCCCCTCCCAGGGGCAGGGAGGCCAGTGGACCCTGGGCCCTCTATTTCAGCTGTGGCTGAGGGGCACACCCCAGCTCTCCTGGCAGAGTCCCACCTCCAGCGTCAGCAACAGCTCTCAGCCTTCTGCTCTGGGCTCTCCCAAAGCCTAGCAAGGCTGCTCAGGCCCTGGAAGCGCAGAGGAGTGGGCCTCAGCCATGGGGGGCAGGGACTGGAGGAGAACCCTCCTCGCAGCCATCTCTGTAGGGAGACAACTTCGCAGGGTGTTCTACCCACCTGAGTGCCACGGAACCCCTTTCGCCCCGAGCAGCGCACTCAACACTGCTCCCTTGACTGGGGCCTCCTCCTTCCTGCCCCACTCATCTGCCCCCGACTTGGAGTTCTGCCATCACTCCCTCATAAACCACGTGAGTCCTTATCTCGGGCTCTGCCTTCAGGGGATCCTGGGTAATATGGGCAGAGTCCCTGAGTGTCTCCAACCCAGGACGGCCCACACAGGGTGGCCAAAGGATGGCTGCTCTGTTGTGACTCCCTCCCAGTAAGTGAGGCTTCCCCTCCATTAAGGAAGTGTTGAATCACTACATTGTACACCTGACACTAATATAACACTGTATGTTAACAACGATGGAATTAAAATTTAAAAAATAAAATGAAATAAAATACTTAAACCTTAAAAAAAGAAAAGATCAGAAAAGGAAAAATGACCTCCAGCCTTTCACTCTTGCTCCAATACTGATAATTTATGGAGCATCTGCAAGGTGGCAGGACTGTGCTGAGTGGCTCTGTGTGATTTACCTGATCGAATCCTTGACAACTGCCTGTGTGATTGGCACAAGCTGCTAGGTGGTGGGGCCTAAATTGGACCCAGAGGTGGTCTGAGTCCAATCTCACACCTCTAACCACAACAGTATGGGCCTCATCCAATTACCCATTGGCACAAACACAACCTTGACCCAGTGTTGACAACCATGAAAGGCTGCTTCTGGGGAGAAAGGGCAAATCATAACCTGTCTGATGCTATGATTTCATGGAAGTTCGGAGAAGCTGTGTGACATCTTGCCGGGGAAACACGGTCCTAGGGAGGACCAGGCTTGCATCTAGGATCCGCCATGTATCTTCTCTGAAACCTAGGATTCTGTTTTTACGTTAGCAAATGTAGATTATAAAGACAATTTAGAAGAGGTTGTGCAAAGTAACCGTGTGTTATTTGCACATAATAAGCATCCAATATGTGGCCGCTATCAGTACAGACACTTATTAGTAATGCAAAAATCATCTCAAAGCACTGAGACTGGCACTGTGTCTAGCTGTGAGCTGAGGGTCTGGAGACTAGGTTCTGCCATCCTGGCCTGTGCAGGATTGGTTGTGACCCCAGACCCTGCACTGGGGAGGAGGACGTGACCTCCCCTTAGACTCAGTGGATCTCCCCCAGGACTCAGAACCAGCTAGTGCAGGAGGAGCTAAATGCACTGATTAGTGCTGGGAGGAGGGGGGCTCATTTTGTGCATGGCAGTATGAAATCCTGGGGTTGGAAGGGACCCGAGAAATCATGTGTCCCTACCATCCAAACCAACATTCATTCATAAGCCTTTATTAAGTCCCCACTCTGTGCTAAGCACTGGAGATGTGAAGGTACACTAAATCTACTGCAGAAATTAAGTTCACTAAGGTGTCCCAAGTGCAACAACAAGGCTCATTCAAAGGCATGGTGGGTATGCAAAGGAGAAAGTGGACCATCCAGCACTGGGGTGTCCTGGAGCAGCATCATTGAGAAATGGCCATCAGCCCCCCAAGGGGTGTTTGAATTCCTTCAAAACACCACCAGCAAATTATGCCCAGCATTGGCCCAAATACTTCCAGTGATAGTGGACCTGCCATCTTTCTGTCTCTGTATTAAAAATTAAAGCAAAAAATGCTCTTTCTTATATAGAACAGAACTTGGCCTCCCCAAACTGTACCTGTTCAGGTCCTGGTCTTACTGCTCAGGGCTCTAAAAAAATAGTCCACTGAGACTCTCATTCCTGCAGGTAAATGGAGTGCCACCCCAAATGCCCTTTCTCCAGATCAAACAGCACCAGGCATCCAGCCTCCTCTGCAGAACAGGGCTTTGACATCATGCCTGCCCCTCACTCCCAAGCTCGCCTTTACCCCTTTGCCAGAGTATGGTGCTGAGAGCAACCATGCATATCCCAGGGTGTCTACCTAGCAGGGAGGAGAGCAGGATTACTCCACTCTGCTTCAGAAATCTATTCCTTTAGAAAGACATGAAATCTGAACAAGGCTGACATAGACTTAAATCTCATTTGCCCCATAGCAGCCATGTGACCTTGGGCAAATTAGCTGGTCTCCCTGAGCCCTGTATTCTTGATCTGTAAAACGAGGATGAGGGGACTGTCAACTCGAAGGGTAGCTACGAAAATGAGATAATGCATGCAAATGCCCAGTACAGTGCCTGCCACACAGACCTGACATAGCACTTGACACACATTAGCTACTCAGTATATACAGTGCAGACCCAAGGAAGCTAAGAGCCACTTACAAGTGTGATGCTCTTGAGCCACATCTTCTGCATCTCATACTTCTGTAGAAAGGCTTTCACCAAACTAAGAGCCTGATGTTAGATATTAATCTCAATCAAATTTCATCTTTTAAGATATGACCCATTATTAAAGGCTCTCAGACCTTTGTGAATCCTGCTTCTGCTCTTGCGTGATTGAAGCCGAGTTGGCTATAGTGACAGCAAAATGCATGCTCATCCACTTCACCTTCCATGTGTGGCCACATAGCTGAGTTCTGGCCAATGATACCTGGGCAGAAGTGATATGCACCACTTCTAATCCTGCCTCTTTCAAATCTCTCTTGTGGTCCTCCACCCTTTTTTCTTCCCCATCTGTGTGGAGGGGAATACCTGAGGTCCCAGCAGATGGTGAGTTGAAGACAGAGGTCCCTAAGTCCCTGAGTCGCTGTATGGAAGGGTGTCTGCTGGACACTGCATCGGACCTTGCAAGAGTAAGAAAGGACCTTCCATGGTGCTAAGCCACTGAAATTTGAGGTGTTACCTATTACAGAAGCTACAACTATCTTAAATAATTCAACAAGGTCATTTCTGCCCATCCTTCCAGCTTTATGGGATCCAAAGATGGGTGTGCATTCTTTCAGCGGCCTCATCCAAGTCACAGGGAAGATGCTGAACAATGGAGCCCTGTAGTGAACCACCAGGCATGGCCTGGTGGGGAACCCACTTAATGCTACAAGGTGGCATGAACTAGTGGCAGACACTGGCGGCAGACGCTGAGCACCACGAATGCATGCAGGGCTTTTGATGCAGGCTCCATGCATGTAGTCACCTGTTTGCCACGCACTGTTAGAGTTGAACAGGATGAACTAAAAGTCACTAAATCCAGAAAGTTCCATGGACTTGTCCAAATTCTGACAGCTGGTTAGTGGCTAACCTGAAGTCTTTTTGTTTTTTAGCCCAGGAGATTTCCCCATAGGCAGACATTCTGGTAGAATGAGTCAAGGTCACATAAAGGGTAGTCTCCCTTCCATCACTTTCTGCTCAAAGGACTCACCCAAATCACCTGAATGCAGAGAATAAGAGTAACTCCCTCCTTCCCGGAGTGATGCCTGGAACACTTGCCTCCAATAGAACACCCCAAGACATGTCCCCTGGCAACAGGCTTCAATCAGCAACCAAATCCAAGACCTGCCTAAAGGCAAACTGTGAACCGAGAATTAACATCTTTGTCCCTATTGCTAGGAAACGAGAACTTGGTAATTATATCACCCCTAATGAGAGACCTGCATTTCCAGACTTTTACATGTTTTTTAATCTGTAAATATTAGCTTTCCCATTGAAGCAGCTTACTTTCAATCTCCTGTGCTTTTCAGTGTTTAATTAAAAGGCTCCCAGCACTCATTGTACACTGCCCTCTAAAAGTTGGCTCAAAATAAGCTTCCTTTGACACCACAGGCTTTCCCTTTCTGAATGTTCTCTCTGAGAGGCAGCTTGGGGTCCTGACAGGTGAGTCAGAGTTCTGGTGCTGGCCGCAGCCACTGCTGAACACTGAAGCCTGGCCAGCTTCATTTTCCAGATCTGGACAACTGGGAAAAGGTAACACCACCATCCTCACAGTGTTCTTACAAGGATGGAACGAGATCCCAGGACCTTGCACACAGCACATGCTCTTCGTTTTTTTTTTTTTTTCTTTTTACATAATTATTAAATAAGCTAAGTGTTAGCAAAGAGATGTTTAATGAGAGGTTTTAACAGATGCTGTCAGTGGGTGAATCACATCCCCTCCCTTGACCAACGCAGAGTACACCCGCCTGACTCCCGTCTGCCGGCACCTGCACCTTTGTGCCCAAGGGCTCTTTCTGGCTGTCAGAGCCAACTTTGTCCGTGTACAGAAATTCTAGGGGCTCAGTGGACCCGGGAAGCCCTCTCAGTCACTGGTTGATGGGAGCTGCGGTGAACATTCCACTTCCTCACTCTCACGTGTGCTCTGTGCTGCCTCCCATATCCCCAGAGGGCCAGGGCTCCATTTGCTAGTTCCAACTGCCCTGATGATGTGTTCTTTCCCAGTGCTCTTCCCTTCCTTGTCTAACTTCGCTGCTCCACAAGCTGCATGCCAAACAAATTACTTATCCTTGAATCCTTGACCCTGGGCCTGCTTCTAGAAGAACCCAAACGAAGACAGATGCACTGTGCGTGAATACACATCTCTGCATTCCAGACTAGATAACTGTGAATCCTGCTTCTGCTATCTTCTGTACTGACCGCGCTCCTTGCCAGCATCCATAATGTTGATGTAAGATAAATCGAGGTTGTCATCTAAGTCAGTAGAAGTAACTGCATTGGGGCACCTGGGTGGCTCTGTCGTTAAGTGTCTGCCTTCGGCTCAGGTCATGATCCCAGAGTCCTGGGATCAAGCCCCACATTGGGCTCCTTGCTCAGCAGGAAGCTGGCTTCTCCCTTTCCCACGCCTCCTGCTCGTGTTCCCTTTCTTGCTGTGTTTCTCTCTCTCTGTCAAATAAATAAATAAATAAATAAATAAATAAATATCTTTAAAAAAAAAAGAAGTAACTGGATTGGAAAGAAACCCACCACCTTCATGATAGTAGTTGTTTCTGGGAATGGTGGGCGAGGAGTGATTAGGATTGGTGGCAAGGACAGTACAGCCATATCACATGTAGTGTTGTGTTGACTTTTACTAAAAAGAGACAAAATGAAAGGTTACTGACAAAGTCAGTTCTGGTTGGTGATTACACAGAATATGTTAAATTATCTTGGGGCTTTTCTATATTTTAAAGTGTTTTAAGTAAAATTAAAATGCACAAAAATTTTATAGGATTTGTGGGATGCAGCAAAAGCAGTACTTAGAGGGAATTTTATAATATTGTGTGCATATATTAGAAAAGAAGAAAGATTCTAAGTCAATCATCTAAGCTTTCACTTTAGGAAACCAGAGAAAGAAAAACAGATTAAATCCAAAGTAAGCAGAGGAAAGAAATAATAAAATTAGAGCAGAAATAAATGGCAGAAAAAGAAAACTGGAAAACAGTAGAGAAAAAAAAACCAAAGCTGGTTCTTCGAAATGATTGTTAAAATCGATGAATCTCTAGCCATGATATAAGAAAAAAAAGAGAGAAGACACAAATCACTAATATCAGAAAGAGGGGCCATCACCACTGATCTTAGGGACACAAAAGGATAATGAAGGGATATCACGAAAAACCTTTGTCCACAAATTGACAACTCAGATAAAATGGATCAATTTCTTGAATGATAAAATCTACCAAAACTCACATAAGGAGAAACAGACAATCTGAATATCAGGCCTGTATCTATTAAAGAAATTGAATCAATAAGTAATAACCTTCTAAAAGACAAAGCTCCAGGCCCAGGTTTGCTCACCAGTGAATTATGCTAAATATTTTAGGAAGAAATTATACCAATTCTCCACAATCTCTTCCAGAAGATGTAAGTACACAGAATACTTCCTAGCTCATTCTATAAGACCAATTGCCCTACTACTAAACCAGACAAAGAAATTATAAGAAGGGAAAACTACAGAGTATCTCTCATGAACACAGATTTAAAAATTCTGAATAAAATATTAGCAAATCCAATCTGAGAATGTATAAAAAATATACATCATGACCAAGTAAGATTTATTCTAGGTTCAACATTTAAAAATCAATTACTGTAATCCATCACATCAACAGACCAAAGGAGAAAAATCATATGATCATATTAATAAGTGCAAAAAAAAAAAGCATTTGACAAAAGCTAACATCCATTCATGGTGAAAAAAAAAAAACTCTTAGCAAATTATGAATAGGGGAAACTTCCTCAACCTGGTAAAGAACAACTACAAAAACAGTCTATGGCTAACATCATACTTAATGGTGAGAAAATAGGTACTTTCTTAACTCCCAGCATTCCTGGCCTTTCCTGAATATGGATTGAATCTGCTCTGTAGCCAGAGAAAGCCTTCCCACAAGGAAGGGTGGGTGGCAAGGGAATATAGGTAGAGCACCCACAACTCCATGTCACATGGAGGATTTAACAGTAAAAGTAATGATGAGAAACTAGGTGCTTTTCCCCCTAATATCAGGAACAAGGCAAGGATGTCCCTGCTCACACTCCTATTTGACATCATACTGGAAGTCCAAGTCAATTCAAAAAGACAAGAAAAATAAATAAAAGGCCTACAGATTTGGGAAGGAAGAAATACACTGTCTTTTTTCAGAAATTAGATGCAAGAAACCCCAAAGAATCAAAACAAAAACAAAACTCCAGGAACTAATAAGTGATTATAGCAAGGTTGCAGGACACAAAGTTCATATACAAAATTATATTGTTCTCCAATATACCAGCAATAAACAATCAGAATTTGAAATTACAAACACAATATCATTTATAGTAGTACCCCCCAAAAAAAGAGAACTACATAGGTATAAATCTAATAAAACATGTGCAAGATCTATATGAAGAAAACAAAAAACTCTGATGAAGGAAATCAAAGAACTAAATAAATATAGAGATATTCCATGTTCATGGATAGGAAGACTCAATATTAAGATGGCAGTTCTTCTCAACCCGA
This sequence comes from Zalophus californianus, assembly GCF_009762305.2. Classification (NCBI taxonomy): domain Eukaryota; kingdom Metazoa; phylum Chordata; class Mammalia; order Carnivora; family Otariidae; genus Zalophus; species Zalophus californianus. The sequence goes on from NC_045602.1 coordinate 95,520,656, forward strand.
TCTACAATCTCAATGCAACCCCAATCAAAATCCCAGCAAATAATTTTGCAAATATCAACAAACTGATTCCAAAGCTTATATGGAGAGACAAAAGACCCAAAATAGTCAACATAATACTGGAGAAGAACAAAGACAGAAAATTGATACTATCTGACTGCAACACTTACCATAAAGCAACACTGATCAAGAAAGTGTGCTATTGGTGGAAGAACAGACACATAGATTAATGGAAGAGAATTGAGAACTCAGAAACAGACTCATGCAAATACAGGTGACTGATCTTTGATAAGGAAACAAAGGCAATTTAGGGCAAAAGAGCAGCCTTTTCAACAAAAAGTGCTGGAACTAGACATCCATATGCAAAAAAATGAACATAGACACTGACATCACACTTTTCACAAAAATTAACTCAAAATGAATCATAGGCCTAAACATAAAATGCAAAACTATAAAACCTTTAGAAGATAACACAAGGGAAAATCTAGGTGACCTTGGGTTAGGGGATGACCTTTTAGATCCAACACCAAAGGTATGCTCCATGAAAAAAATAACTGATATGCTGGATTTCTTTAAAATTAAAACTTCTGCTCAGTGAAAGTTACCATCAAAAGAATGAGAAGACAAGCCACAGACTGGGCAAAAATATTTGCAAAAGACTATCTGATAAAAGACCGTCAGACAACATATACAAAGAGCTCTTAAAACTCAACAATAAGAAAATGTACAACCTGATTAAGAGAGGGGTGCAAGAGTCCTGGATAGATACCTCACAAAAGAAGGTTTACAAGTGGTGTATAAGCATATGAAAAGATGCTCAACATCATGTCTTTAAGGAACTGAAAATTAAAACAACAATGATACCACTATACACCTATTATAATGGCCAAAATCCAAAACACTGATAACCCTAAATTCTGGTGAGGATGTGGAGCAACAGGAACTCATTTATTGCTGGTGCAAATGTGAAATTATACAGCTACTTTGGAAAACAGTTTGGCAGTTTCTTACAAAACTAAATATACTTTTACCATATAATCCAGCAGTTGTACTTCTTGGTATTTACCTGAATGAACTGAAAACTTAAATACCTGCACATAAACGCTCTTAGCAGCTTTATCCTTAATTGCCAAAACTTGGAAGCACCTGAGATGTCCTTCAGGAGGTGAATGGATAAACAAACTGTGGTACATCCATACAGTGGCATATTATGCAGTGGGGAAAAAAAAAAGAAACAAGCTATTGACAAAAAGATGGAAGAACCTTAAGTGCATACTGCTAAGTGAAAGACACCAATCTAAAAAGACTACTATATGGTTCTAACTATATGACATTCTGGAAGAGGTAAAACTATGGAGACAATAAGAGGATCAGTGGTTCCCAGAGGTTGGGGGGAGCGAGCGATGAATAAGCAGAATGCAGAGGATCTTTAGGGTCACAGAAACTACTCTGGAGGATACTGTAATGGTGGATAGAGGACACGACGCACTTGACAAAACTCATACACCTGTATATCACCAAGAGCGAACCCTAAGGTAAACCACGCAGTTTAGTTAATAATGTTGCATCACTGTATATTCATCAATTGTAACAAATGAACTACAGCGATGCAAGATGTTACCAGAAGGGGGGTGGAAGTGAAGGGGAGTATGCTGTTTTCCACCCATTTTCTACAAACCTAAAGGTTTAAAGTCTTTTAAACTATCTTAAATAAGCATTAAATATATGCATATATACATGCATACATATTTTAAATTTATACTTGGGGCGCCTGGGTGGCTCAGTCATTAAGCGCCTGCCTTCGGTTCAGGTCATGATCCCAGGGTCCTGGGATCGAGCCCCGCATCGGGCTCCCTGCTCGGTGGGAAGCCTGCTTCTCCTTCTCCCACTCCCCCTGCTTGTGTTCCTGCTCTCGCTGTGTCTCTCTCTGTCAAATAAATAAAATAAATAAAAAATAAATTTATACATGTATTTCTATTTCCTGGGATTCTAAGAAGTATGCCCTGGTTGGTTAAGGAGGGACTGTGAATTGAGTGAGTGCACACCAACTTCAGCCCAATCTGACCTTGGCTCCTTTCCTTCTGGATGCACAGTGTTCCTCAGCTGGAAACGAGAGCTGTGCATCCATAGCAGGCCACGAGGTTCCTGTACTTGGCTGTGAGTCACCGAAGGTCATTACTTCTGGCCCCCAGGTGGGGATGCCAGGGCCCACGAAGGTGAGAAAACCCAGGTCACAGCTTGTCAGCATCAGAGCTGAGATTAGAAGTGGGCTCCTACTGTGTGAGGTTGGGAGAGCCCAGAAAGAGGTCAGCCTGTCCCTGGCTCAGTGGACAGCAGGAAGGCTAAGGATTCCAACCTTAATTTCAAAAATGGCCTGACCCAGGCATTATTATTTTTTTTTTTGACCCAGGCATTATTGCACAGACTGGTCTGAAGCAGTGCTACCGGTATGAGATGTGACATCCAATAACAGCAGAGTCTCGAGATCCAACCTACTTCTCGCTCAGAGAGCCGGTGGCTTTGCTGTTAACGCACCTGCCAACCACATTTGATGAAATTCCTGTCTGAGTCCAGTGCTGGGCTGGCAATAGCGCCCTCTACCCCGGGGGCCTGTGACTTCATCTTCCATTCAGCCTCCTCGGATACCTGGCAGAGCCCTGGCCACCATCACCATTGTCTCCTTCTACCTCTTCTGACACTGTTTCTTGGACTTAGACTTATCTCCAGTTGTTGAAACTCTACTCATTCTTTAGAGAGTAACCCAGCCAGGCCTCTCCTCCAGGAACTGTTTCTGGATTTTTTTTTTTTTTCAAGTACATAAATCTCTTCTGCTTAGCACAGTATGGGAATGACAACTGTGGCCACCATCTCTCTCTCTCTCTCTGATCTCATGGTTTAGAAGCCAGGTTAGTGGTGCTGAAGACAGTTTGGCTCTCACTAGGGAGCCCGCAGGGATGGGTTACTATTTTCCTTATTAGCTCTGCAGCATAGGATTTTGGAGGGTTACCACGATCAGAGATGAAACAGCTCCTTAGACCCTTATCCCTTTTCTTCCACCCATCCCACCCGCTCTCTCCTAGATTACAGACAAGAGCCTCATCGACCTAACTGACAAACAGGTGCTCAGCAGGTGTGCGGGAGGGCAGGTGATCAGATGGCTCTGGTATGCTGGAAGCAAAGTATGGGGTATGTTGTTGCTCTTACATTTACAGTTGGTATCTCTGAGCTCTGAAATAAGTGAAATTTACCAAAACAGGAAGAAAATACAAATTCCAGAGTGATGTCTGATTTCAATGCCCAAGGATTCACATATATTTTAGCAAAGAAAGTTGTCAAAGTTAGGTCTGATTCTTTTCCCTATATTTGAAAGAGGGACCATATAAAAAATCCATAGGAATACGTACTTCTTATGTGGGAATAAAACCCCTACATCCACCAGTCAGAACCCAGCCACTAACATCACCCCCTCCAACACACAACCACCCAACACTGGTTAAATGCAAAACCAGTGTCAACCTTCCTCTCCTTTCCTGCTCCCCAAAGGAAGTCAGCCATGTCTGCATGGAAAGGTCTTGTTCTTTGTCAACTCAGACACTCAGATCAGTGAGGCATTCTGTTTAATAAGCTCTGATTCATTCAGAGATCTCTGAACTTACCCACTACACAGATTAAATCCATCAGTTGTTCTGACTTTAGGTAGATATAATTTATGGAGAAAAGGAAGAAAGCAAGAGATTTAGAAGTCCTTGGAAGGAAATGGGTTCTGATTTGTTTTTGGTGAATTTTGGCTATGACTAATCACTATTCTCGTGGGGTCCTAAGGAGTCACTTACATATGCCAACAAAATGTGTACAGAATCACATGAGATAGAAGTCATTCATAAGTGTTTCACAAGTACATCTCTAAGAGAGAAATCCAGCTAAATCTACCTGTTTGAGAGGTGCTATGCTATTCTCCCCATATAAGGTTTTGTTTGTGTGGGCTTTTCTTTTCACAGAAGAAGAAATTAAATAAAAACAAGAAACAATATAAAGACAAAAATTTGGTACTATGCTCCTATAGGCCTTCAAAGTGAAAGATGAGTGAGGCTTGACCCTCAGACCTGGGATGGCTGCCCAGTGAGATCACATGGCTCGCTTGACACAGGATGGGGTCCCAGACCTAAGGGAAGCCACAGTGTGCTTAAGGGGCATCACGCCTGCCAGTGACAGTGGATGCCATGGTGGAGACACAAACAGCAGCTGAATAGGAACGTCTGTACTATGGAGAGGAGTGCTCACTTAGAGGTAATAAGCCCAATTTTTAAAGGAAGCTCCCTTGAATTCCAGAAAGCCCACAACCAAACAACATCTTCACTCTGGCTGTGCACTCATCTCTGGGCATGATGAAGGTAAGGGGGGTGGGGTGGTCAGCCATGGGATGAAGGCTGCAAATCACTCTGTGGTGGGGATAGGTAGGGGCAAAGACCAAGGAGTGGTTTGCTGTCTACACTACCTGTCACCCCCGAACAGGCAATGGGTCAGGAGGAACCCGATGTGGAAGGTCTCCCAGATCAGCTTTCTATGTCACTCAGAAACAGTCCCTGTACAAACCAGACCTCCCTGAAATGAAGACCTCCTTTTAAAAGTTCAACTTATCCCTCCTGAAAGTGGTGAAAAGTCACTTCTCCCAACTCCATCAGATGCCTTTTGTATGCTCAAAAGCCAGCATTTTCCTTTCACAGCAGAGCGGATGGTGCCCAGACACTTGGGGACTCACCAAGCTCAACTGACTTCTTTTTCCCAATGATCATTTCACATTTTGAAAACAGGGGGCCACTGGGTTCAACCTTGAAGTGAGGAGACTTCTTGGGGCACCAATGACAGGGCCTTTCAGGGAAACCTCCACTGCGTCAATTTGTGAGTTAGACGTGTGCACAGAACACTGCCCTGAAAATACAGCAGGTCCCTGTGTTGGCCTCACTGATGTGCCTTCGCCATCGTGTGGTGAAAGTGGCGGTGAGGAGTTTTCTGGAATCGCGACGTGAGAGGCAGGCATGGCCAACAGCTGCACCCCAAGAGCAGTGGGAAGAAGGCAGAGGAGAATGGAGACAGGGAACAGAACCCACACCACACAAAGCACCTGGCATCTGTCAGCCACTTGCAAACCCATCTCTCAGTCACACCAACCATGGAGCAGGGTCATGCCATGATAACCCAGATGCCCTCTGGCATCACCAACTTGGACACTCAGATAAACTTGCTTAAACCCTCACCTCACATGAAAATTCCGGGAAACCCAGAGTTCCTTGAGGGCATTACGTTGGCCCAGTCCCTTCTCGCTTCCTTCTGACTTCTGACTCTCAGACTCTCCTGTCTTTCCTCTATGTACCCTCTCTCCTTTCTCTCCTCTCCACAACGGCACAGCCCATTTGCTTCTGATCACCCCATAAAACCATCAGTCTTACAGGGACAATATTCCTGCAATATTTATTGAGTGCTTACTGATTGCCAAGCATTGGCAATATACAGGGGAGCCAAATAAAGAAACAATTCAATGAATGATTAAAATTTATTGTAAGCATTCTGAAGGAAAGAGGGATCTATGGAAGAGAAGGAAAAAGAGGAACCTGACTTAATCAAGGGCTCAAAGTCAGCCTCTCAGAGGAGATAATTCTTACACTGGGGTATAAAAGGTAAAAAAAAAAAAAAAAGGCAGCTACAGTTAGTGTGAAAATGTGAGCATTACACAAGAGGAGACATCATGTACAAAGGCCCCATGGTGAGTAGGCTCAGGTCGTTTGAGGAGCAGAAGAAAACTGGTAGAGCTGCAGTATATGAGCCAACCCCTCCTCCGTGCTCCCCTATCACCCCTCATCACACTTTTTACCCCTCTTCTTCCTTTTGAAGCTCCCCAATATCCCAGTGCCAAAACTTCTGCCACATATTGGCAGAGGGTTATGCTCTCAGTTTGTCTCACTCTGAGACACCCTCTGAGGACTATTTTTCCATATTTGCTGCTCACCTTGTTATTCTGTCTACCCATCTCTCTGATCTGGAACTTGACCTCTTTCTTTTCAGGGGGAATTCTCATCCCCCACCTGTCCTCTAATCCTGTCAGCCAGAAAGAGAGCTGCTATCTTCTGATGGGACCCCACTCTTCTGGCTGCAGTGATTGGTCAAGGGTGGACATGTGGCCAATGCTGGGCCAAAAACAGTCCCTCACCTCCCTGGCCATTGCAACTGCTGTAACCAATCAGTACCCTTTCTTGGGGTTTTTCTAACCGGAGCCGAGAAGCGGGTCTTTCTAGAGGCTGGGAAGAGCAAGGCCAATACAATGAGAAGTGCAGCCATACAACCATGTAGGGGCCTTTGCTCCAGCAGCTGGCCACTGGCCACAAAGTTCCTGACAGCAGCCAGCCTGAACCTGGAGGGAAGACATCCCCTGGAGATGCCTATGTGGGTAGCAGGGCCTCTGATCCACATGAGCACATGGATTGTTTTGCCCCATGGAGAGCAGGCGTTCTTTTCTACATTTGCGCAGAAGTCTAAGAGACACAGAGGAGAGAGTCAGGCTCCATGGTGCCAAGAGTAGGAGGTGAAATTCTGCTTGGGCCCTTTTGGCTGGGCTTGTTGAAAGGAAATCAGAGGAGACTACGCACAGCCTCTGAAGAATCACAGGTCAGACAGAAGACCTATTAGTGGCTCAGCACAAATCCATGTCTGCAGCTTCCCTTCCCCAGTTGTGTAACTTGGGGCCAGGCACTGAATCTCTCTGGGCCTCAGTTTCCTCATCTGGGCAAATACAAGTGATATACTGTGTTAGCACATGGGTCCTAATAATAGTCCTCACTTCATATAGAGTATGAGGACTGAGTGAGCTGATGTGTGTCATGTTCTTGGAACCACATCTGCCACATGGCAGGTACTCAGTAAATGTTAGCTACTATCATCCCTCTCTCTCTCTCTTTTTAATATTTTATTTATCCATTCATGAGAGACAGAAAGAGAGAGAGAGAGAGAGAGAGAGGCAGAGGCAGAGGGAGAAGCAGGCTCCCCAAAGAGTGGGGAGCCCGATGTGGGACTTGATCCCAGGACCCCAGGATCATGACCCGAGCCGAAGGCAGACACTTAACTGACTGAGCCACCCAGGTGTCCTCGCTTTCTCTTTTTAAAAGATTTTATTTATCTATTTGTCAGAGAGAAAGAGAGAGAACAAACAGGGGGAGCTGCAGGCAGAGGGAGAAGCAGGCTCCCCGCTGAGCAAGGAGACCGACGTGGGGTTCGATCCCAGGACCCTGAGATTGTGACCTGAGCTGAAGGCAGATGCTTAACCAACTGAGCCACCCAGGCGTCCCTACTATCATCTCTTTATTTGTACCTGAATAGAGGCGACCTCAAACCTCCCCTTACCAAGCACAAGTCAGCATTTGTAGGAAGGAGATTTAATGTCCGACTATGTCACTTGGTACAGGGAGTTTGAGGTGACCAAACTGAACATCTAGGTCCTCTTTCCATTCATTCCTGGAACCAGGATGGGCGACCACTACAATGTGGTAGAATAAAACTTTCCTCTCTGTTCTGTTTCTCCTATAACCATTGACTGTTCCAGATGGAAGACACCTTAAAGATCAAGAAAGCCATCAAAACCTCTCATGGGACACTTGAGAAAAGGGCAGTCACCTTCAGACAGTGCCCACCGGGAGTGAGTGGGGACTCCGATGGGTCACCCTGTGCCTGGCCAGACAGCTTGGTGAACCACATACTAATTGCCCTGAAATACCTCAATAGGGCCAGTACCCATGGGTGAACACAACATCTAGTCAAGTAGATCACTCTGGGTTCCTAACATCTTCACTGGGCAGATGAATCTCCTCCCAAAATATTCCACCTTAAAATTGTACTTACTGCTATAGCATAAAATATAAATCGTGACAATAAATATATTTTTATTAAAATACTTTTGTATGTTGTTTGGGGTAGAAGTATTAAAAATATACAAACAATAAGTCTACAACACGGCAGGGCCATCAAAAACAGTATCATCTGACCTTCCTATAAGTTACAGGGTAGGTGTTGTTGCGTTCATTTTGCAGAGGAGGAAATTCAGGTTCAAGGAAGTTGAGTAATGGGCTCAAATTTGTCTCGCTACTAAGTGGCTAAGCCAGGATTTGAACGTGGGCTTGCCTGACTTCGAAGTCTCTTATCTCTTGATTATAGACTGTCCCCAAATAGAGAGGGCAGCCTCTTGTAATCATTCTTTGCAAAAATCCCATGTCAGAGTAAGTGGATTAGTTGATCAAAAAGCAGCTGTTGAAAGATATGCAAGCATCCCAGAACCAGCAGCAACACAAAGGAAAGCGGACTCCTGACCCAGTTGTTGTGTAGCTTCCAAAACTAAGACGTGGAATATCTATATGCTGTCAGCAAGAAGGGAAAGTGTTCCTTCCCTTTGGGTGTGCAGTCAGCATCTGCCCTCCCCTGCTTCCATGACTCTCCAATGAGGCAGGAGAGGAGTTCCGTTTTTCTTAGGAAAAAAGAGAAAGGGTGAGTTCCTCGCTTTCCTAGCTGTAAGACTGTAAGTCCTTCATTCTGTAATTAGCCAAGAGCAAATAACCACCAAGAGGCAGCTATGTGAGCTGCTGAAGGCATGCATAGAGAAAAGGATAGATGCTCTGGCTACACTGCAGGAATTACCAACAGCTCACCTTCCCATCTTTCTAAGCAGATGGCAAGTTCTCCAAAACAAGGTCATTCATCACCAATGCTAACAGTACAGGCTGGGGTTCTACAATATTCTCCATCTTATCCACCAACTGAAATGTTATTCCTGCAGCGTAAATTTTCCTGGGCTGAGGCCAACTGAAAAAACATTTTCGCATTTATTCTCGTCGTGCACTTGAACCCAGAGTTGTGCCCCCCTTTGTCTCGTAGCTTGCTTAGCTTCCCTCTTCTATGTACAGAGCCTTCCAGAGCCTCTTGACTCCATGACCAGCAGGGGCTGGTGAATGCCAGGTTTGTGGACTTCCATGGGAGAATAAGGTTCTGTCATTTCTTGGTTTCAATATCCAAGAAAATTTCCCTCAGATGAAGGTTTCTGTGAGCATAGAGGCAGCCCTAAATCTTTACTTGTCTTGTTTGATAAACCACAGGATTTTCAGCTCGGAGATATGCATTAATCATGTCTTTTATTTTCTAAATTCTGATGGTTTGACATCTGGGGCCCCACTGACCCTGGAGGGACAGCGTCTCTCAGGGGAAGCCAGTTCCTTGAGTAAACATACGACGAGTAATGAATAGTAAACGTGGAGTACACTTTTCAAATGCAAACCAGTCAATCCAAAGTCCACCTCCTTTAGTGCCCTGTCACATTCTGGGCCACTATCCACCTGCCCTAATCTGGTACCAGGGCCAAGCACTAGACAACTAGGGACAGCTCCTATTCCACAGAGTCTACTGAAATTGTTCAAACTAGCAAATCCTAAGCCTGCTTCCCCTGCTTCACCCGCTCCTTCCCATGGAAACCACAATAAAGGTTTTGCCCCCAGATGTCTCCTCACCCTCTTGACCCTGGTGCTTCCCCAGGTGGCCCTGAATGGTGTGGAATGCCCCCTTCTCTCCAGAATGGCGAGGAACAAGCTGTTTCAGTGGCAGTCGGCTTCTACTGTTGGCCCTACCCTACCTCACATTTATCTATGAACACATTATATTTTAAACCAAGATGGGAATTTCTCTCTACTAAGTCACTCTCACCAAACTCCAAGCCCATGTCCTACAAGACAGGAGAAAAATCTGGGTGGCCTCATCGTGCTTTTCTAAGATGAAAATCCTACAGTTACGACTGAAAGAAGAATCAAAAGAATCAAAGATAAGCAGATGCAAGTTTAATACTCTGCATATCGGAGGAAATTTACCCAAAGTGACCTAAGTTTAGTCACTGCCTGATTCAAACAAAAAAATCTCGGTGCATTTTCCCCGTGGAACATTCATTAAAACCACTGCAAGCATGATTTCTGAGGATCTGGATTTTGTAACCTCATTAGTTTGTGTAAGAGCTCTCTGAGATTTGACCCAGTTTCAACTCCCAAAGTCTGAAAATAAAATGTAAATGTTTTCTGTATAAGGATCTGGTCATGTGTCATTAGTCGACTAATAAAATGTGGGGCCATACTGCCCCACACAGAACTTGAAATGCTCCACGTGATGCACCCCCCGGAAGGCACATATTCCATTAAATCCTGAGTGGGAGCACCTCCTAGAGAGGTGGGATAAAATATCTATATCTTCACTAGAACTACCCAAAGAAGGGAATTATACTCCTTCTAAAATGATTGAAGATGCAGACAGTGACAACTATCACCTTTCATCACCGAAAGCTTGCAACATTCACATGGATTTAAATTCTCATAATTTACAGCACTACGTCGATGTTTTAAGATGCTTTGGTGAATGCATGTTAAATAATGCATGTGGCTACTAAAAGCTGGCAAATCTTTCTCCTCAGTAGCTGAGGCAACACAGCTGAGTGGGTCCCCACAGCATCACCTTACAGTCTCTCTACCAGGACAGACCAGAGACCCCAGCTCCCGGCTGAAAACTTCCTTTCAGGTTTATGGCTGATTTTTCCCCCCTTTGCTTATGAATGTCTCGGGGCTTGAGATATGTGTGTAGTGTTGGAATCAGACCTCAGCTTGGAATTCTCTATGGGGTCATTTGCCTCTACTTGAATTATTGCGGGCAGTGAGAGAAAGCTCTACAGGTTACCTTAAAAATGGTCACAGAAAAAGAACAACCAAAGACCAGAAATATGCAGGCACTTTTTCTTGTCTTCTATGATGGATTGAACATTTTTTTAAAACTCTGAAATTTTCCATTGTTTATTAGGATGATCCTTAAAATTACATCTAAACCTGTTTGATTTCATAAAAATGATGTCAGGGGACTACTAATCTCAGGATATTGGCTTTGGCGTCAGCTTTTGCTAAGGGCTGTGTTTATATGGACATACTCAGCACTTCCTTGTCCTCCATGTGAGGACCTCTACTTCCTGTCACCCCACCAGTGCCTTTCACTGACCCCAGCATGAGGGGAGCAGGCTTGCTGGGGAAGTTAGAATGACAAAGTATCTCCCCTCAGCCAGGGTCACTCAACCTATGTCAAACTGATTTTTAAAGATCCTAAAATGAAATGATTCTATAACCCTGGGCCATGTTTAGGGTTTCCTTCACCGTCCAGAAAGACCTCCCTGTTTCCAAGCCAAGAGCTCCCTTACCCAGTTGAAAGTGCTGGCATTCCTCGGTGCTGATAACAGGGGTGCCTGCCTGTTGCCCAGCTGAAAGGGCAGAGAAAAGCCCCTGGAATTCAGACTCTTGTTAACAAATGATTACTGGACCAAATATGTCATTATTTGAAAAGTGAACCTATTTCTTGAATGAATTGTTGATTTTCTGTTTTGAATCAGTACAAAAGGGAGTTGGGTCACTGCTTCTGACTTGGGGCAAAGTCTCAATGAACTTCTTTTTCTGTCTGCTCTGTGGCCATGTACCTGACACAACCTGCCCACTGACCATGGGAGGACAGGATCCACAGCCACACTGGCAGGGACACCAAGGCAGGCCCGTCCCCAGGAGATGTGGGACTCCCGTGAGGGCCAGCGATGGCTCGGTGATTCCCTGACGGTCCTGCAAAACCTTCCCTGGGCTGCAGGGCCATCCCATAGGACGCTTTCCTACAACCTTCCCTCCCCTTTCCACCCTCCCTTACGGGCACTTCCCTAGGAAAGTCCTTGCATGTTTCATCCCATTCTGGCATCTGTTTCTTGGAGGCTCCTGTGATGACGCTGGGACGTCTGCTGGAGGCTCAGCCAAGGGCACACCCAAGGCCTTACTGAATTCATGTCAACATTTTCTTCCCACTAATTAACTGGTCAGTTCAAACTTTCACAGGTGTATAAAGGCTGTTCCACCCCACTCCAAAGTCCAAGGTATTCTTTGTTCATACCCAGCAGCAGAAGACTGGCTGGGGTCCTGAGGGCAGGCAGAGGATGAGAGGACACGACCCTGGTGGATATCCCACCCCTGGATCAAGGGTGAAGACAACCACAGAGGCCAAGACTCAAAACAGGAAGAATGGTATAGGGTGTGTGTGTGCGTGCATGTGTGCACATGATTGTGTGTGTGTACGTGCATGAGTGTTTGTGCATGTATCCAAGTCTTTGTGTGCCTGTGTAGGTCCATGTGTGTCCATGTGCCAGTGTGCATGTGTCTCTATGTGTGTGCATCTGTACACGAGTGTGTCTCTACGTGTATGTGTGCATGCCTTCATGCATGTGTGTGATAATGTGTGCAAGTGTGAGCCTGTGTGTACCTGTAAGTGCACGTGCACATGCATGCAGGTATGTGTGTGCCTGCCTGCATGTGCATGTGTGTACATATGTGTGAACGTGTGTGCGTGTGTGCATATGTGCAGGCATACGTGTGTGTGGTCACAGGCTGGGGCAGGGGCATCTCAAGGGAGCAGCGCTGCTAACATGGATCAGCTGCATTTTTCTGCCCTATTTTCCCCATTAACTCTCTCCCCGAAGGCTGCAGAAACCCTGCAGCACAGGTTCTGTTTTTAATTTCCACACAAATCAATTGGGAGAATGGCCTTTCCCTCCCCCTTTCTCTCCTCCCCCTCCCCCATTCCCTCCTTTCCCCTTTTCCTCCGCCCCTCCCTCCTCCCCCCCTCTATGCTTTTCCTCCTCACCCAGTTTCCCTCCCATCTCCTATTTCCTTTCTTTGGGTTCCAGGCCCTTGGTCTGATTGGAGACAGCACCTGCCTGAACAGAGAACCAGAGGAGAACCCCTTTAGTTTTCCTATCTTCTCTGCTTAATTCTCCTTCCTCTCCTTGGTGAGCCCAGAAAACAAAACAGGGGTCTGTGGCATGTCTCTATAAAACCCATGCCAGACGAGATTACGGGTCCAGGACCGAAACCCAGACAGAGATGGGCTTTACCCCAGCAAGAGCCACAAGGAATCTCAGCTCAGTGGAAAAGGCTGGGGGTGGGGGAAGGAATTAAGAGAGGTGAGGAGGGAAAGGATGGGAGTTGGGGAGGGGGTTGAAGAAGGGGAGGGGGGTGAGGGTACAGGAGGGGTGGGGTTTGGAGGGGGGTGGGGAAGAGAAGGGTCGGGGTGGAGAGGAGACTCCAGAGGGGTGGGAAGGTGGAGAGAGTGGGGCTGGGAGAGGCAGGAAGGAGCGGGGGCCTGGGGAGGGTGAAAGAGACCAAACAGAGCCCCTCCCTCCACCCAACCTCTCTCCCTCCCTGGGACCTCACACCCATGGGTACCCCAGAAATGCCTTCCAGCAGACAGGAGTGGTAGGCTGCCTTCCTACTATTTAATTCCAGCCACCACCACCCCCCCCCTTTCCTCCAAATTATGCAGACAGGCTTTCCCCACTGCAGTTCTGGATTAAAAATGAGATTTATTGTGAGGAAATTCTCCCTGCTTTAGGGTGACATAACTTCAAATCAGATGACAGGTTCATAATCAGCAACACGGAGGATGCCTTTTATGGGTCAGCCAGAAATGAAGATAGAGTAACCACCCTGCCGTTCTCCTGTGACAGTGTACTTATGAGCCCCTGGGATGCACCGTAGAGAGGTTCTGCGCCGGGCACATTATTTATTTAGCAGATCAGCAGTGCTCCGAAGACAACCTTCAGTGAACCTGGCTGTCAAGTAAAGGGGGCAGTATATTAAAATGACACAGTAAATTCAAGCCCAATTTCCCGTCGTTTTCCACCCAAACATGTTGGCTTTATCCTGGACTCTAGAAAGAACAGCATCTACTGAATGGGGGAGGGAGAATAGAGTAATCGAAATGCTGTGTATTTATTACCTTTGCATTTATTTACATGGCACTCCTGGGGTTTGTTTCCTAGATTTTTCAACCATAAAAATGAGAGGTTCAGCATCACGCTGCAGTATTGATTGACTAACCCTGAACCGTGCGTGCCATTCCCTTTCCCCAGAAATCATTAGGTTAAATCATTGGAAACTGGCATTTCTGCATGTTAAAAGTGGTCAAATGCCAGCAACTTCCCACCAGCCAGCCAATGCACACCAGCCCCTTGATTCTTTTCTTGAGGATAATAGAGATAAAGGTGAGGACAGTGGGGGAAAGCTGAGCTGTTTTCTTTTGCCCACACAGTTCATACCCTTCCTCTGGCGGGTAACCTTCAGAAAAATGAAACTCTGGCTGCTGCTAATTGCAGCCCATGGTGGGGGGGGGCATTATTTCAGATTTTTTTTAAAAACAGCATTATATTTCCTTTTAAAGTTCTTAGGGGCAGAGAGAGGTTCTCCCTAGAGGAGAAAGGGGAACTTGTAGATGGAAAGAAAACGTCCCACGTGTGCTGCAGCTGAGAAAAGTCACAAATGGAATACCATAACTTGTCTATCATCCATTTAAAATATCCCCAAAGTGCAGATGAGGGTATTTTGTGTATGGAGACCACACTCTTTATATGAAGTGTTTCCACAGTTGCCACCTGGGCAAGGCAGGTAAGAGCTCCACTTGTAGGGAGGAAACAGGAGGATGAGGAATTTCTAACCTGCCCAAGTCCCTACAGTACAGCATTGATAGAGTCTGGGGTGGATAGGAACTCAGAACCCCAATCGATGGCATCTTCTCTTCTGCCTGCCAGACAACAACGAGGGCTTGCCCATGCCATCCCCACCTGCTCAAAGGACAGAATCCATACCAGCAATTCCACCCGAAGCTTATTTCTGGTCAGTTACATTGTAGGTTTTATCAGGTTGAGGAAAAGGAACATTTCCAGAAGCCACACTTTCTCCACATCCTCACTCTTCATGGGAATCTCCCAGCCCTCGCTAATGGTGCCATGAACCCAAGTCAGGCATTTATGCTCAAGAAGTCTCTCAGACTCTCATGACTCCTATTTAACACACAGTAGTAATGCTATTACAGACTGGGTAGCTATGTCCAAGCCCATGGGATGTTCAAGCCAGCAAACAAAGGAGAATGACTGGACTTTACTGGTGTGAAAAGAGCTATTAGCAGCAAACCGGAAGGGAACAGAAGTGGCCAATGGCAGCCAACCTTGAAGAGAGCGAACAGAAACTACAATAATCACAACCAGGGGCGCCTGGGTGGCTCAGTCGGTTAAGTGACTGCCTTCGGCTCAGGTCATGATCCTGGAGTCCTGGGATCGAGTCCCGCATCGGGCTCCCTGCTCAGCGGGGAGTCTGCTTCTCCCTCTGACCTTCCTCCCTCTCATGCTCTCTCTCTACCATTCTCTCTCTCACCCTCTCAATAAATAAATAAAAATCTTTAAAATAAAAAAAAATAATCACAACCAGGCCAGGCTAATGTCCTTATATTAATTCTACTGAGTTATTTAGAAATAACAAAGTAATGGACCCTAGACACAGTATAGGGAGGCAGAAAAGCATATTAGAAAGATTGCACTGGAATGAATGAAAACCAACGGGGGTTGTGTTTTATTGTTGCTAAGTTGGTGCTTGAAGGAATTTTTCAATGATTTGAGTAACTGAAGCATAAGGAGCACAGCAATGCCCAATCCCTGACGTGTTACTGCAAGTATGCTGGTTTGTTACATGTGTGCAGAGAACAGAATTTCTGATAAGCTTCTAAAAATGGGGATTTATCCACTGTTATTTAAGTTGCCATGAATACCCAAGGCTGCACCTTTAGCCAAACATAAAGTGGCCTCTAGAAACGAAGAGCATGTTTCCTGATGGAAGATAAGGACCGCTTTCCAGGGAACTTTTGTAGATCCCACAGGAACCTATCAGTGAACCGATTTCCCACTGCCTTCTAGTGCTCCCAGCCTCTGGCAAGTAACTTTTTTCCAAGAGCAAACTTTATCGTGCCTGGGTCAGCCCAGGACAGGCCTGCTGGAGGACGAGGGCAAGGATGGGTCTTGAACAGAAGCGCCATAGGACTGGCTCGTGAGGTCCCGGCCAATAGCTTGTTTCATGGCCCCCGCCTCTGATCAGGGCCGGTGTGCACCCACCCGCCCCTGCGGGGGCTGCTAAAGCCTGTGTGGTATCTGAGAAGCCGGGAAACATCAAAACCATTTTTTTTTTTTTTAACTGCAGTCAGTTACACTTTGACATAAGGTGCTCGCTCTACTTTTCCTCAACTTCAAGTTACCCTTTCAGGGGAGTACCACTAAGTCGAAGGCACCAGGTCCACACGTATATCTGAGAAAGGTAAAATAAATGCCCCATTTTCCCTGTGCGTCCAGAGGCTGGGGACACGCAAGAGTGGACCTACTGATGTGAGCCACAGTCATGGTACTGACTGCCTTCTTTGTGCCAGGGGCTCACTGCTGCCAGCCCAGCCCACCCTGTGCTCCAGGCCTCTGCACATCCGTTTCCCAAACATATTTACACACGTGAGCCTGTGCACACACACACACACGGGCACAAACACGCTCATTCACATGCACCCACGTGCACCATCATATATATGCACGCACGCATATATGCACACGCATGCACAGAAACACATCTGCCTTAGTGTGGACGATCAACTGCCTCCTTACCTTAGTCCAAACACTCTGGAGTCCTTTGATTTCCTTTATCCCACATCCGATCAAGCCCTCAGCCAGTCCCCATCTCCCTCTCCGGTCTCACTGCCATTGGACGAGGCACTGGCCGTCACTCGTCTGAACGGCCACAGTGACCTCCATGTCTGACCTCATTTGCCCTCAAGTCTCAAGCGCATTCTCCAACAGAACCTACCGAAAACTCAAATGTACAGTCTGTACCAAAGGAAACGTGGCAACATCTCACAAAGGAAATGCGCACTTGCCCTTCAATGCAGGAAGCCCATTTGCAGGAGTTTGCCTGGAAGATACATATCCACAAATCAAAATCATTTGCCACGGTGTTATTTGTAATAGCAAAATATTGAAAACAAACAAGTGCCCATCCCTAGGACATTAAAAACTTCCAAAAAATACGTTTCCAAAAAATAAAACTGAAGATGAAAAAGCAAACCCTAAATTGTATTCAAATGAATCTAATCGTACACATTGGTATTATAGCCGTGCACACAAATAATGAATTCAGGTACTCTGATTATACACTCTCGGTAAGATCCGTTCTAAAAAGGAAAGTAACTGCAAAGAAATCTTGCACTTTACCTAGTAAGCCTGCTTTTAGTGGTGGTGTGACTAGTATAGTCATCCAGAATGACTGTGGATATTGTAGAATAGAGCAAAGAAGTATGTGAGCTCATATATTTGGGGATCAACGTGGGGATACAGAAGTGGGGAAAAAGAACCTTGTGAGGAATCAGTGTTATTTGCATATACTTGCAAGTTTTAAAAAAAATACACATTTCCTAGCACTCCCCACTCTAAGGGCCTAGAAACGATGACATTTCTGTAGTTGCCGAGTACAGCTGGTACCCAGGCCATGATTTCCAACGATCATTCCTCTCTCGAAGCAACCAGGGCTCCTCAGAGAAGTGCTCATTTCCAAGTGTGGAACACGAAAGAACCAAGCGAGGCAGAAAGCCCAGAAGTCCTCAAAGTCAAATGGGGACCCAACAAAGACACACGAGCTGGCTTGAAGGGGTTCCCACTGGCCCAGTTTGGGACAATTTGAGCATCAACAAGCACAGTGGCATTTTCTAACACCCTGAATAAAATATGAATCCCATGAGCCTCAAGTGATGATTTTTTAAAAATGGGGTGTGGTCGGGAGCTTTTCCTGAGAGAATGCCAATCTACAAACGGAAAAGGAAAAGACAGAATTGCACAATCATCCTTAGTTATAAAGAATAAGATGTTTCTGGACAATGGAGAGACCCTGGTGACAGCCGAGTGAACAATTTAGCCCAGAACACTGGGCCAGGCTGGAGGAGTGCTTTTGCCAAAAATGTTTAACCTTCATCTAGTTATGACTGAACCATCACACAGATCCAGACGGAGGGACATTCCACTAAGCCATTGGCCTGTACTCTCAACAAAGGACAGTGTCAAGAAACACAAAACAACAAAAGGTAGGGGACATTCCACCTTGAAAGAGACTAAAGAGCCAGTGTCCCCAAGGGCAACATGTCTTCTTGATCGGACCCTAGATGTAGACTAGAAGAGCTATAAAGTTCATTTTGGGGAAAAGAGAGGAAATTTAACTGTGGACCGGATGTCGGATAACACATTCAGTATATTACGAGTGTTTGGTCCTTGGGTATGATAATGACATTGTGGTTAATGGGAAAATGTGGTTAATGTGGGAAAATGAATCTCCTTTCTTCCTGGAGACCCACCTTCAATTATTTAGTCATGATGTCTGTAATCTACCTTCAAAGATTGTAGAAAAAAAAGTGGAAAGAAGGTCAATATGACATATTTGACAGGTGTTAACAACCTGAGAATCCCTGTGTAGGGTGCACAGTCATTTGTTGTACTATTCTTTCAACTTTTCTGAAGGTTTGGAAGTTTCAAAATAAAGAGTTGGAGAGAAGGACTTTCCTCAGTCACTCTCAGAGTGAAGTCTAGACTCTGACCCAGCAAATGGTCTTGGCTGTTTGGTCTTGGCTCAGTCTCTCAGCTACATCTCTCCTCAACACCCAGCCCCCCAAACTGAGCCTCCAGCCCTGGGACCTTTTGCTATAACCACGCTGCTCTGTCTGCTGTTCCTCCATCACACCACGCTTTTCCTCCTGGCTCTACCACAGCTCATGTGGTTCCTTCCACCATGAAGGATTCCTTCCTTCCTTTTCATACTGTAACTGTTTTTCATCTAAACTCATCCCAGATGAGGCTTCTTGCTGGGCAAATGCCTTTTCTGTACTTCCCTACCTCTCCCACCAGGCTCCATGACTACTCCCATTAAATCATGCACCATGTAATATTGAGATGATCTGCTGATGTAACTGGCGTCCTGCACTCAACAGTATGCTCCCCAGATAGAACTGGCTTCAAATCGTGATTGCACCATTGGGACCTGGCACCCTCAAATGTCTACAGGGCTGGCCCTACCGTAGGAGTTGGGCAGGGATGTCTGTGAACAGGCTGCCCTCTAAATATCAGGATCCCTGCTTCCCTGGCTGCCTGTCTTTGCTCAAACTCCAGATGATGCGGTGTTATTAATAACAACAAAAGGAGTTCTAGAAGACCAATACTGTTCAGTGCCCACACCAAAACAGAAATTGAACCCCTGGGAGCCAAGAAAACAATTCTGCAAGCCCTCCTGCTGCTTAGGCCCATTAAAAACACCTCTGAGGGGGCTCCTGCTTAGCTGTTCTTTGGGAGGGAAAGCATCCTGCAAAGTTTGTAAATGGCCCGGCTACATTTTCTTCTGTCCTAATTACAGCCGGCTCTTTCAGACTAAGTGGAGATCTTTTATCACATAGCATTTGCCCTGCTGTTGGCTTTCTGCATCTGTGGTTGGGACCGAGCAGGGGGCAGCAGGAAAAGCTGGAGGAAGTGTGATCTCCACTCCTGAGTCTGGGTCCTCAACTGTTTCCTTCACATGACATCTGGCTGCCCAGCACCGCAGAGAGGAACAAACATCTGCTCCACAAAAGCAGCTTCGATGTGGCCACCCTCGGCCTGTCCAGCTGGATGTGGGGCAGGGGCTGCCCTTGTATGCCCCGAGCACAGTAGGCAAATGGTTTATGTGAGTTTTCTCCAGCACACAGATCCTCATTTTAAAGAAGAGGAAACAGAGGCTTGGGGAGTTGAAGAGGCACAGATGGTAAGGCTTTTATGGCCAGGGGGTGACAGAGACCGGGCTCCAAACAGCGAATGTCTCCCAGTCGCTTATCAATCAATCACTAATCAATTACACTTACGAACTCTCTTAATCCATCAGAGGCCTGCGGGCAAAAGGGACTTACTCATACACCCCTCTGCTGGGTGTCCTTCTCCCCCCAGCTCAGGGGTGGAGCTTCATAAAGAAGTGAGAATTTCCCTCTTAATTGCTAAAATAATGCTTGCAATAGGGACTTCCTGCTTAAACTTTTACAATTTTCTTATAAGCTGTGGCTGCTCATTGGAAACACCTGGAGAGACTGTTAAAGCTCCCTGTCCCAGCACTCACCTCAGACCAATTACTTCTGTCACTTTGGGGATGGGACAGAGGCATCCGTCATTTGAAAGGTCCCCAGATGACTGTAATGTGCAGCCACGGTTGAGATCCACTGGAAGCATTTCCACCAAAGCTGCCAGGTAAGGAGCAGAATTAGCCCTAAGGGATGGCCACAAAAGATGCTGAACTGGGCAGACTGCCTGGGTCAGAAGCCACGTCTCTGCCAGCACGCTGAGTGGAAGGGTGTCTCCGTTTCTTTCTGGGGCGCATCATGTCAGAGTCACCTGTGCACAGTACCAAATGTCTGCTCCCCCAACACATGACACCTGCCGGGCTTAGGCGAGTCCGGCCATGGCCAGCCTGTCCTCTGTCCCTGAGTTCCAGGTCTACACCTTATGAAAGACCCTCGATATCGATCTAGTGCAGCAGTTACCACCACGGTGTTGGGGCCAACAACGTCTGGTTCTGTTGGACTCTATTCACCCCGGAAGTCACTTGCAGGAAGTTGCCCTACCGGTAGCTGGTTCCCCAAGTCTCTCTGTCTGCAGGGGTTCTCTGGCCAGAGAGCATGCTCAGTAAGACTGGCCAGAAGTGTCAGGGAGTGGCAGACAATGACTGGTGGAGGAATACTCCCTCATCCCTTGATGGGACAATCCCTGGAGGTCCCCAGGGGGACTGAGCCCCAGCTGCCCATGGTGGTAGCTGGGTCCCAGTGTATCTTGCATGGGGCACCTCTCTCACTTCTTCTCTCCTTCACCATGCCTCCTGGGATCCCTCGTTCAGGCTTGGCTGTTGGGGGCATCCAAACTAAGACATCATGAGACTCTGAGTTAATGCCTCAGAGCATGGCTTGCCTCAGCTTTTAAAAGCCTGTGAAAGCAAAAGGTGGCACTGTGCAGGAGGCGATCACTCACTGCCTGCAGTGGGGAGAGGCAGGAAAGGTCAGCTGCTGGGACTGCCCAGCCCAGAGGCTGAGCCCTTCTTTCCTGGCTTCCCCATGTCCCTCCCCAGGTGGGTTCCAGAGGGGCCGCAGTGCTGGCCCACCTGATGGATGGACTCTGGGTTAAACCTCCAACATTCCTTCTGGGCAGAGATTCAGGAACTTTCAGCTTGGAGGCACTGGGTCGCTCATTAAATAATTAAATCACTTACAAAGGCCTTTATGCCAGATCCCCAGTCCTTTCATTCAGTATAAACAGAGCCTCAGCCTAAACTATTCTCTCCTGTCTTAAATAGCCAGGAATATGAGAAATTGGCCTTTTACTGCCTAGTCTGTGCCAAAAGAGGTAGGAACTTGGCCATACCACCTCCCCAGTGCTACTCCCAGGTACTTCTGTTTGGAGGCACGATGTGTCTGGATGTCACTCTTTTTGGGATCTCAGTGACCAGTAATCTTAGCTTGGATCCTTCATTTCATTGGCCAATGCAACATGGTGAAGTTCTCATTTTTGTCATTCCTTTCTTGGTTATTAGCTCAAATGCTTTCATAAAGAGAAACGTCTCTTTGTCAACTATTTGGTGACCCGAGGTACAGTTTTACAAGAAAGACAAAATAAATGCTGGATTCTTTCTTGCTATTTACCAGCTTTCAAAATAATGAGTTGGTTACTGGGCATCTTCCAAAGGTGATCAATGAGTTCTTTCAAGTATCATGACAGACTGTGGTTCCATGCATTGGAGGCTCAGAATGTCACATCTTTAGCCAGTGGGAAACCTCCCAAATTGGCTTCTGGGTCCTACTGACATGACCCAAACAGACTTGATTAACTGCTTTGTTGTCTGTGTGACACAATGTTCCGTCTCTTAGCTCCACTAGTTTCAGGGATCTCTACTAGAGCTAGAAGAGACCTCAGTAATCATGGAGCCCACTCTGTCCTAGCATTTTACAGATAAGAATCCAAGATCCAGGGAAGTGAGAGAACTTGTCCAAGTACCACTAGGGTGTTCATGGCTTAGCTGGGGCATGCAGCAAGTTTTTGACTCGTCCATGAGTGGTCTTTCTTAGAACCACACACTCCCTTTCTCTGCATTATTCACCCATGTATTTGTTTCTCACAAATGTTGTTTCTCACAACTGTTTCAAACAGTTGTCTTGATTCTGACTTGTTCTATGTGCCAACAGCTCATCTCCTGAATCAATCCCATACTGACAGAGACTGAGATTTTAACTTCTTTTGAGTCCTTCATGCTTGCTCAGATATAGTGATGTATCAATTAATACTTGAGGATGCAAATGAAATTAGTGGAATTTCTCTTCCCTGAATCAAATGACTGTTCTTTCCAAAGCTCAAATAGTACATTTCATAATTACATAGGACTCTCTTATCCATACAGAAAGTTCTTTCAGTCCTCCACTGAGGTAACATGGGGAAACTTAGTTAACCATTCTGGCTTCCAGTGTCCTCATCAGTAAAACGGGGATAATAGCTTCTTGTGGCCCTGTCAGAAGCTTGCCCCCAACTCTAGGAGATGTTACAAGGAGATCTCCAGACACTTCAGAGCAAAGTTCCGAAAACTTTCCAAATGGACAGGCAAAACATTTTATGGAATTCACACCTTAATATAATTTGAACACCTTAATTTCTATAATATCCTCCACTGACATGTCTGCGGATGGTATTCTTTTTTATAAGAGCCTAGGTAAATCCTCTTAATACCCTTGTAAGCATGGGAGGCTGACTGTGATTGCCTCTACAGAAATAAACCGAAATGCCCTCAGCCTATTAGGGATGGGGCATTGTATTAGTTTCCCGGGGCTGTTGTAACAAATCACCAGAAACTGGGAGCCTTAAACAACAGATACTTATTCTCTCACAGTTTTGGAGGCCCGAAGTCCAAAATCAAGATGTCAACAGGGCCACACTCCCTCCAGAGGCTCCAGGAAAGAATACTTCCTTATCTTTTCCAGCTTCCAAATCTCTGTCCCTGTCCTCAAATGGCCTCCTTCTCTGTGTGGATCCAGTCACCCTCTCCCTCTCTCTTACAGGGACACTTGTGATAATATGTGGGGGCCACCCAGATAAGCCAGGGTAATCTCTTCCTTTCAGGACCCTTAATTTAATTACATCTTTGGCCATTCAAGGTTAATACTCACGCCTTTGCCATGTAAAGGTAATATTTATAGGTTCTGAGGATTAGGAAGCCTATCTTGGAGAGGGGCATTTTTTTTTTTTTACAGCCTATCCCAGGTATGATCAAGTTTTTGTGACACTCTTTAGAGAAATACTTAATGAAAATTTCAGATTTGCTAAAGCAACACCTGACTGGAGACCAGGGCATTATTCATGTTGCATGTTGCATGGTGGTGGTGGTGGGGTGGTGAGGGGAGTGTTATGACATTTCCTTCCCTAAGTATGACTTCCCCTGGATGTCGCTGTCTGGAATTGGAGGTGAAAGGGCAATCAGTCACTTTCCCTGTCCCACTTCGCCTAATCCTCAGGGGGAATCCTTTGAGACAGTTGTTACCAGCTAAGGCTGGGCAGTTAAGAACACAGGCTCCAAGGCCTGGCTTCCTACTTGCAATGTAGGCCCTGCCACTTACAAGCCATGCGAACTTCAGCAAACAATTCCACTTCCTTCTGACTGGTTTTCCTTCTTTGCCACGGAGTCTATGTAACGCCCACCTGGTGAAGTGGGGGCTGAGATGAGTCAATACATTGTTAAGACCCTTAGCCCAGCCCTCGGCACAGAGAAATTCCACAGTACATGAGCTGTGATTTTTGTTTGTATTTGCAAATGAGGAAACTGAGGCTTGGGGGAGTTAACTATCACTGCCAAGTTCGCAGAGCTGATAAGCGGGACAGCTGTCATACCAAGGGTACAAGGTTCCAGTTACACAGGATGAACAAATTCTAGAGCTCTGCCATACAGCTCGGTGACTATA
Organism: Zalophus californianus; assembly: GCF_009762305.2. NCBI lineage: Eukaryota > Metazoa > Chordata > Mammalia > Carnivora > Otariidae > Zalophus > Zalophus californianus. The sequence continues at coordinate 95,544,590 of NC_045602.1, forward strand.
ATTAATCATCCTGTATTGTGTGCTGGACATTTGCTAAGTGAGTAGATCTCGGGTGCTCTCCTTCCCAAAACAAAGGTAACTGTGTGAGGAGATGGACATGTTCACGAGGCTGATTGTAGTAATCATTTCACTGTGTGTATGTATATCAAACCATCATGCTTTCTCCTTTAAATATACAAAATTCTTATTTGAAAAAACTCACAAAGCCAGGCCTGAGACCCCACAGATCCGTGCTTGGCTATCATGATGGACCACCTTTCGCATCCAGAAGGAAAGGTACAAAAGATCCAAAACATAATAGAGCTTTGGACAGTTTTTCTTTTAATTTAATACATTAATTGGAGGCCAAAACCATCTACCCTCTGTTTCCCCTCCTGGAAATGGCATATGATGACAGGATTCACTTGACAGAGCAAATTCTCCAAAATGCCTGCAGGTTTACTCACGCCAACAGAAAGCAAAAGTTCCTGGACAGGGCTCCAGAGTTAGTTCTGAAAGGCTGTTTCACGCTTAACATTTTCTCCAAGGTGAATTCTGAACACTTTCAGGTTCTTTTGTTTATTTTAGGAAAAATGAATGGTATGGCTGAAGCGTTTGTTTCTACCTCAACTTTTTTTTTTTTTTTTTTTTTTTTGTAGAGATGCATGGGGCCGGGCCTGGGGTCTGTAATATAAATTTGCTGCACTATGAAATCAAAGATAGAATTCCTCCAAGAAGAGAAAAGGTTGATGGTAGCCATGTGAGGTGGCTTCTGTCACTCAGACCACAACAAGAACTAAAGGCAGAACGTCAACACAGTTCTGAAGTAGCGTATCAAGAATGTGGCTAGGGGTTAGGAATTATGCTGAACAAGGAAGGTCTAGCAGAGTGTGTGTGTGTGTGTGTGTGTGTGTGTGTGTGTGCTTGCACATGTGAGCAGAGGTATGTGTGCTCACACAGGTATGCACATTACGTGTGTGCTACCATACCTACAAGTGTGTATACCTCCAACTCTGCTAGGATTTTTGCACAACTTCCCACCTGTCTCTCCTGCTAGGACACATTATAACCAAATGTGTCTACTGAAACTTAGGTAACACTGTGTCAATTATACCAAAAAAAAAAATCTCAAATGTGTCTGGACTATTGAGCAGAACACACACAAATACACACACACACACACACACACACACACACACACACACACACACACACACACACACACACACACACACCCCAAAGGTGTTCAATGCTTTTCATTAACTCGAAATCCCCTAAACATGTTTGTATGTATTAATAATGTGATTGCCAAGTATTTTTAAAATAAAAAGAACTTAAAGTGGTTTCTAATTAGAGATACCCACTATATAAATAAATTAAAAATATACAAAGTAATATAAAGAGAGGTGGGGGGAAAAGGCATACATAGTCAAGACTGTTACTTATTTTGGTTGAGCATTCAATGTGGTCCCAGCTTTCCGACAGGCAAGGCAGAAAGGCCAAGCAATAGAACACACCGTGTAATTTATGGGTTAGTTGTCCACAGAATGGAGGCATGCTGAACGACACTTATGAGGGATCACTATTATTTGTCTATTTCTGGAAAACCTGGGGGAGATATTTAAAAAGAATATATAGTGGTTCTGTAGTATTATTACCCTGAGATAATTGTGATGAGGATTTGGTACTTCCACTCTCTTCCCATTTAAAAAAATACAGATGAAATCATATGTAGTGATATTTTCTTATTTTTTTCTAATAGACTTCTATCTTAAGAGTTTTTCCATGTCATGAAAAGTGGTCTCACACCTCATTTTTAATGGCTGTATGGTTCATGGAACAGCTCAGCCTTATTTACTGAGCTATTCTCATCACCTGGTGCACTTTGGCTCTTTTTAAATAAGTGTTTAAATAAATCAAATATCCATTATGAGTGCCTTCATACATAAACGAGGGTCCACATTTTTGATGACCTCTTCAACATACATTCTTTAGAAGCTGACTTCTTAGGTCAAAGGCCATGCACATATTTTAAAGCTCTTGATGTGTATGGACAAATTATTTTCTATAAAGTCTGCTTTTCCTGAGTAACACATACCATTCTGTTTCACTGCACCCTTTTCTGGACCATCATTGTAGAATCTTTGCTAATATGTTAGGGGAAATGATGTCCCCTTGCTATTTCAATTTGCATTTTGTTGAAACCAGCTAGGCTGGACGGTTTATCATATGTTGATTTGCCATTTGCATTTCCTCTTTGGAGATTTGTTTGTCCTTTACCTGGGTATCTATTTTGGGTCTTAATGTTTTTTCTTATCGATTTGCATGAATTCTTTATATATTAGGAATATTCATCTTTTTGTTCTGTCCCATTTATTTCAAACATTTACCTGGTGTTTACCCATTAATTCTGCTAATGAGATACTGTTATGGAGAGAAATTTTTAAATGTTATGAAGCCAAACCTCTTGGTTGCTTCCTTTCAGTGCATCTACATTTTGTAACTCCAGTGGCAATCTTTACTAAAATATTCTTGTCCTAGGGAACTATGGTAGAATGTTACAGAGACTTTCTTCCTTCTGTTCACTTGCTTCAGAATAGGAAGTTGCAGATCAAAACATAATCATTAGTCTGTGTGGCAAAGGTGGATTGAGGGTAAAGTAAAAGCTGATTACTGTGTGTTAGAATTCTTGACAGAAACCAAACCAGGGGCCAGAGGAGGCCATCAATGTAGCTGGAACTTACAGCATCAGGCGTCTTCTTGGACAGAACTCTGAAAAGATTGGCCACACCACTGGGCAGCTCAAAGGGCTCACCTGGAACTTGGTAATCCTCTCCTTGAAAAGGAATTGGGAAATTTTTCTAAACGTTCAGTATCTTCTCCAGTTCTTTGGCACTTTTCCCTTGTCACCAAGACCAGAGAGCTTGAGGCATGGTACCATTTATTTATGGATACCATAAATACCCATTGCATTTAGGCTTTGCCCAAGACTCTCCATGAGGCATTATGAACCCATGCTCTCATTTTCCCATTTTCTACTTTTGTTTTCGGAAAAGGGTCTTGAGTTATGGAAATAAAACTACCTACAGGTCCAGGCCAACTCCCCTAGTCTTAGACTTCTGGGTTTGACCTTGCTCAATGACTGAGTAGGTGGCCAAAGGCCAAAGAGTTGACCATTACTTCAGGAGCTAACAGACTACAGGAGTGTCCCAGCTAGACATGGGTAGACTTCCCTAAATAGATCGCTCATACCGAATGATGCACTCCCAAGGCAAGTGTTAGGTGAGAAGGCTCTTCCCCAGTGAAGCCACTGTTCCAGTTCCTTTCTTTTTAAATGGGTCTTTTAATAATGGATGATTTGTAACATCAGCCATTGGTCATTTGGAAAATAGTGGTTCACTGAGTTACGCAGAACTTCCAAATTTTGACACATTTCATTATACAATTTCAAAAAATTAAGTGCCGATTATCTTTTATTTTTATCCTGAAAACACTGCAACGTGTTCAACAGAGATATACTGAAAAGTAGAAAGCCTACCAAATAATATGAATTGGCCAGGTACTAGGAGTTTCATTTAGAAGCTGATCAGCTAATGCTTTGCAAACTGTTACTCCACATTTGGGAAGTACAGGGGATTCAGGCTGTGAGCAAATGACCCATTTCCTCCAATCTTGCAAGATATTAAGCCAAAGGGGCATCCAAAATAAGCTTCCTATGCTGTGCTGTGAGAGATCTTGAAATGATTTCATCAGGACAGGCTGGCCATGCTGTTGCCTTTGGGTGGCACCCCTTCTCTTCCTTCTCTTCCTCCTCTTCCGCTTCCTTCCCCACCCCCCCAATTTGGCATTGCACTCATGTGGGAAATTCAATGGTCACAATCTTCATGATTTTCCCATCCCTGTCCTATAGGAAAGTTTTCTCCATGAGCTTCCTGGCTCTGTCTTACCGGCCCAAGCCAGAGTGTTTTTCTTTGTCTGGGTCATTCCTTCTCCCTGAATAATTTCATTAGGAATTAATTTCATTAGGCTTGAAACAAAGATGCATTGGATGAACTGGAACAAAATCACAGGTCAAATGCTCCAAATTCCTAGTTACTGGGATTGAAATCTGCCTCAATCAAGAATACTGTAGTTTAATATCTTCAAAAGTTTCCCCCAATTGTTGCAGAAGAGAGGCTATGACCCTGTGCATACTCAGAGTTCAAAATATGATGAAAAACAAGTACAGGGAATGGGGGCCGACTACCTTCCTTAGCTCACATTGTGAATTTCTTACACCCTGGTAGGTCCTGAGATGAACACGAAATAAGTTCATCAAATAGGTAAGAAAAAAATTCCACTCTTTTGGAAGTGTCGAGGGAAATTTCACGTCCCCATGGCCAAAGCTAGAGTGTGAAGCTGCTGGTGATCGATGGCATCGAAGGCTACTAAAGGGGAACACTTGGGTTTTCACTTCTCGAAACAATAACCCGCAATTATTCACACTGATGGAAAGATTGCCAAACCTCTGCAGGGGGGGAAGCAAATGAGATTCTCCCCAAGTGACCTCCCATTGCTCGTATGTATTTTCCTTTATGCCACTTTCACCTCAAGCTTGCTTGACTCACTCACGCATCAAAACAAGACTATTCTGATAGCCAGAGCCTTCAGCTGCTTGAAAAATCCAACTCACTTCTTGCTGCTGGATGCCCTCAAAAGACGCAGACCCTAGAATTGGGCCTAAGCTACCATCAAGCTTGGTGAGAGCCAAGGCAGAATCCAAGTATATCTTGACATTTCCAAAATACTGACATTTTTTCCCTGCCAACTAACATGACACTAGAGGAGTCTGAAGACTCATGCTAGAGAAATAAAGTGGTGGCAACATACAGAGTCAGTGCTGCCCATCTTTGCTCCACTCAGGACATGGCCCTGAACAGTAAGGAGGAAGGTGTCAACTGGACTGGAAGGGAAGGGATTCAGGAACCAGATCCACAAATGTATGGCTGTTCTGAGGTCCAAGGATGCAGTCCTTGGGAGGAACGAGACTCCATCTCTAAAGGGCAGAGATGTTTCCAGGAAGATCATCCACCTCAGCTCCCTTTCACAATCCACTGTATGCACACTGATTCGGTCAAATTTATCATGGACTTGTTTCCATTTTGAAGATGGTGCCTTGTGCAGGGAAATGTGCAATATGTGCAGAAAGGAGTGAATGTGTGAGTGAAGATGTTTATAGTGTCAGCTCTTGAGGAACCTTCAACTTGTGCTTCACTGGATTCTTTTATTCCTTTATTTTCAGTGTTTATAGAGCACCTACTATGTGCCAGATGGTGTTCTTCGTGCTGGGTCTGTGGTAGAGAGCAAAATTGGATGTGGTTCTTTCTACCTTCTTGGAATACACAGACTTGACAGAAATGAGGATGAAGGGGCATACTCCCATAAGTTCCTCCATTTTATGATTTGATTTCATGATCTGATATATTTCTTCCCACCCCAAATGCTGTTCATCTTTTAAGTCTGTCTTCCAATGACCATCTCTCCTCCCACAACCCCAATCCCCTGTTTCCTGGACCACTGGGGGATGCATCCACCACACCACCCCCACCACCCAGCGAGGAGTGACCTAACCTTCTTGGGCTTGGAAATCAGACCTGGGCAAGTGGCCTGCCTGCTCCGCACTTTGGTTCACTTACCTGGAAGAGCAGGTGCGCCCCATGGGGTCTGACTAAATATTAAAACCCACGGCTGCCTCCTTTCCCACCTCACCTCCCACTCCCATTTCCTCTGCTCTTTCTTTTTTTTTTAAGATTTTATTTATTTATTTATTTGAGAGAGAGAGAGAGAAAGAGAGAGAGAGAGAGAGAGAAACAGCATGAAAGGGGAGAGGGTCAGAGGGAGAAGCATGCTCCCCGCTGAGCTGAGAGCCCGATGTGGGACTCGATCCCAGGACTCTGGGATCATGACCTGAGCCGAAGACAGTTGCTTAACCAACTGAGCCACCCAGGTGCCCCTGCCCCATCTTTCTTGTGGGGGAATGGCCTAAGTCCCACCTAGCAGCTCAGGATGGAGCACAGCATTTCCTGTTTCTCTCCAAATGTGTGCTGAGATGCACAGCAAGGCAGTGACTTCCTCTTTTCCTTCCATGCTCTTAGTTTTTTTTTTTTTTTTTTTGGTGGAGGGAGGGGCATGACCACACAGTGGGTCACTTTCTTCAAGGACATTATCTAATGCCTTTTGTCAGTTTGTCAGGTGGTAGTTTATTTCTTTTCCCCTTTGGTCACAACGTGTCTTTGCTTCTCTGTAAGTATTTTTTCTAGGCCTTTAATAAGGTGTTTGATAAAGTCTCCTGGCTCCTTACAAGGCACTTCCTTTGTTCTATGGCTCTTTTCAACATCTTTCTAACAAACACTCCTATTCTTATTATGGCTGCTCTTGTCCTATAATTGAATATCTGTGCAATGTGTTTCATCTGAATTCTCGCATTCAAAAAAGCATCTATATATTTTATTTTTCAGACCACAGATGTAATGTCTGTATCACTCAAGTTTTGGAAGATGCAGAAAATTATAAAGATAAAAATGAAAGATAACCCTAATCCTACCATCCAGAGACATCCACTGTTAACACCTGAGGCCGCTCTGTTCATACAAATTTTGTGCCTGCATATATATTTTTATATAACTGTGCTACTATATATAGTTTTAGAGCTTCTTTTAACTTCATATAGCCTCATTAGCATTTTTTATGTTATTAACAGTCTTCAAAGCCATGATTTTAAACGGTGGCATAATATTTTTATACTATGGATCTATCATTATTTATTGCATCATTTTTCTAGCTTGACACTTGGGTTATTTTCCCTTTTTTGCTATAATTGTATAAGGAAATACATTTATCTCCCTCAACCTCTTCTCCAAACAAACATTTGAATTTAATTGGGCTGCAATCCTTCTGACTCAGTGTCTTTCCCACAAATATGCCCTGAATCCTTTCCAGTTTATTGGTCAGAACAGGCACAGAATGTTCTCTTTACTCTTAGGGTATGCGTCCTGGCCAAAAGCTACACATCCTAGTCTTCACCTGATGGGGTACATCCTGCCTCCAGATCCCTCAATGTCAGCATCTGTGCTCATTTTTTTCTTCCTTAACTCCACTGAGTCTGGCCCCAGCTGCCCTTCCAATCTTGGCTCTGACCCCCTTCACCTTCACAGAGAGGGCCCATGCCAGGCCTTTGCACCTGTGCTCCTCTGCCTGGAAAGGCCAACCCTCAGGTCTATGCAATGTGTCTCCTCATAATTCAGGTCCCAGCCTGCGGGTCACCTTCTCAAAGGCCTCTTTGGATCTACAATCTAAAGAAGCTGTAGGTTTCCCTCCCTGTCAGTCATTCTCAATGAGCTCCTCACCCAGTACTCTCTGAAAATATCTGCTTTTTTAATGTGTTCCTTGACTGTCTTCTCCCTTCAACTAAACCCAGTTTCTTTTGTTCATTAATATGACACTTTGCCCAGAACAGTGAAGATATATAGCAGGAGCTAAATAAATATTTCCTGATGAATGAATGAATGAATGAACGAATGAAAGAAAACATAAAAGCCAATCTCATTTCCTTGGTGAAATACTCTATACAATATTTGCCACATTATATGGATGTACTTTATACCCAGAGACTTTCTTAAATCTTGAAAATATCCATACACTTTTGGCTAGCATTTTGCTTCAGGGACTCTCTTCTGATGACATGAAGGGAACGGAGATGCCAATTCTGGCAAAGAATGGTCATCAGACAACAATTTATAATCTTAAAAACTGAAAGTGAATCACTATATTGTACACCTGGAACTGATATAACACTGTATGTTAATTATATTGGAATTTTAAAAAAACAAACTGAAAACTCTAAAGAAAAATGGGGAAATTGTTGCACATGTTAATCTCATATGAAAATGGTGAAATATGATGCAGCCATGAAAAAACACATTTATAGGGGCACCTGGGTGATACAGTTGGTTGAGCATCTGACTCGTGGTTTCAGCTCAGGTTGTAATCTCAGGGTCGTGAGATGGAGCCCTGCATCAGGCTCTGCACTGGGTATGGAACCTGCTTAAGACTCTCTCTCTCCCTCTCCCTCTTCCCCTCCCCCACCTCTAAAATAATCTTTAAAAAAACATATTAAAATAAATAAATAAAATAAAAAATAAAAATAAAAATAAAATACATTTGTAGAGAACTTTTAAGGACATGAATATGACAACAAATGTTCCAAATATTAATGGTATATCTCTGAGTGATAAAATTAGGATGACAATTTCCTCTCTACTTTCAGTGTTTTACAAATTTTCTTCAATGAGAATGTGTTTCTTGACAGATAAAGTAAAATATAAAAAACCCTCCCGTGTCTGAGTTTAAAGGTATTTCTACTCAACATTTTTCTCCCACTTCTTTTTTTGAGCTCTCCTCCTCTTCTATTCTTAAAGGTGTTTTGCAAACAGTAGGTATTTTTTAAGTGTTACAGAAAGAATGTTCAAAGAAGGAACCGGTTTTACAGGGTTAGTCCTATAAAACCACTACGTTCCCTTGGAACTAGTAGCAGTCTGCACCTTGTCCTCCCTGAAACCCCACTAATGCAGAAAGAAGTGTAAGGACTTACTCCTGTCTCACTGACAACTTCTGCCTAGTTCTTTTGGGGTGGTTAGGTAGTTAGGGTACAGACACCAAAACAGAAACATGCCACTGCCAACATTTCCTTGCTGGGCTATAGAAGGTTGAGCAATCAATATGGTGGAGAAAGGGAAAATAGATTCACATAAAACACAAGGGGTGAACTGTACACATCTACATGAGATTACTCTCATTATTATTGTTGTGGTGGGTTAGTTTCTCCTGGTTTTTCTTTCCATGCCTGACATTAATCACCAGTAACCAGCCTCCTAAAATAGACCCTTTTGTGATTCACTTATTCTCCTCGAAGATCTTTTCCTGCTCATCTTTCCTGTGGTTCTCTTCTAAAGCCAGGAAAACTTTGTTGTTATTTTTCCCTCTTCTGTTTCTGACATGAAAGGCAGCTCCGCTTTGCCAGGTGGCTTCCATGGACGCCTGAAGCAGCTGGAGTGCGCGCCATCACAGCACAACCCGCCCCTTTCTTGACTCCCAGGAGGAACACAGAAATTGGGACACAGCATCGGGACACAGAGAAACTGAAGATGACAAACACCTCCCATCTGAAGAGCATGTCCAACTCATCCCCAAATCTCCCTCCACCATCATTTTAATTGATCACCACAAACAACCCTATTACTATTTCTTTGCCTTGCACCTTCTTAGGCAGCCTCTCAACACCACTGTCCAAATGCTCTCCCCCGGGATGGCTACCCTCTGCCCATGGACCCAGTGACAAGAACTGGGTCTGGTCCTTGGGAGCCTCCACCGTCCCTTGCCCAAAAAACCCAGTTCACTCCCACTTTCCTACTCAGTCTTCAGAAACCAGATCCTCTGGTAAGAGTCAACCTCAACCAACTGGTAGAAAATACCTGGTCCACCCTCTTGTCAGAGACCAACAGAAAAGAGTGCCAGGATTGATTAGTAATGCCTGTCTGTGAGGGGGACTCAGAAGTAGCATATCTGCCAACCGCTATCTCTTAATGGATCCGTCCCCCCACCTGCCCCAAGGCTGATACTTCTATCTTTGTCACCTCATTCCTACCTTTAGATGGGGTGGGAGGTTTCTCTCACATAAAATAGAAAAAGCAACTGAATAACCCCACTCATGCATTGGGATGCCCAGGCCACAGCACTGCCTCATTCCAGCCGGGGGGACTGAACTGGCCACTGAGGACACAGAGAACACCATGGACCCCTTCCGTGTCCACACTCTCAAAGTTAATCCTTTCCTCTTTTGTGCTGCTTTTCCCTCTTCTCGTTATACCCCTATACTTGTCAGTACTCTTCCTGCTCCATTGATGTTTCTATATTGTAATAAATCAGTCGCATGTGCCTTTATCCCCCAGTAGGACTGTCGAGACAGTTAAGGCAGGGATGAGTTTGTTCAGAGTGGACTGGCCTAGAAAGGGCCCTCAAAAAACATTTTTGAATGGAATTGGACTGAATCTCTGGACAAAGATCTAAAAGTCAATTCTCTTAGTCTCTGTCTGGACATTAAAGGGAAAAGAGAAACAGAAAAGCTATAAAATTGAGCTCCAAGCCCCACCTTTTCTAAATCAACTGTGCCAATCCTCTATAATTTCACAATTGTTCTCACATGTAAGTACAAGGATACTCACGTGGAATTTCAAAGAAAACGGAATCTTCCAGATGGGGTATAATTTGGCACCCGCATTCAAATACTCCCCCCCCTCACACACACACACACACACACACACACACACACACACACACACACACACACTAATCATATATATTTAAGAACACTAGACATTCTGCTAAAATATGGGTACTTTGGTTTGGGCCACCCAAATATCGTTGAAGGCCATCAAGCCTCTCAGACTGAGTCCTAAGAGTTTTTCAAAGCAATCAAATAAAGAAGAAAGGGAGGTACAAGATTTTAGCAAATTCTATAAAGCAATTCAAAATCAGATTTTGAGAGGTTCCCTTTTGAAATTCCATTGCTGACAGAGTATTTATTAATATAATCCTTCAGCACAGGAAATCATTCACTGAACAAACATGAATATATTTCTAAATTCATGCGTTAAAACTGTTCCATTATTTCACCCAAAGTTCCCTCTACAAAAAGAAAAAAAAAAAAGCACTTTAATTTTACACCATCCAGCCAGAACAGTCCCATCAGCCCAAGCAGCTGCAACTTTTGGTAATTTTTCTTGGTAGAAATAAAATTTAAATTCTTCAAATTCTTCAAAGGTTTGGGGCTTTGTCTTAAACCATTTGGAAAACAGTGCTGATGTCAAACATACTCCTAGGAATTAGGTTACTTATGTCAGGATGATTTTCAGTGAAAATGTAGAGGAAAATACCAACTGTGAAGGTGGATGCAGCTGAAATTATGCCCCCACCATAGCCATCAATCCCAAGTTGTCACTCTGCCTTGTATGTTTCAATTATGGCCCCATACATGTGGCCAGGGTACCGATGGCGTGTGGTAATTTGTTTATGCCCTTGTCTCAAAATGAAAAGGAATTTGAAGCATCTAAAAGGCCACTGACAGAAAACTCCTCCAAATTTTGTTATCTCAAACATGAATCTATTTTCCTAGCTGTAAGCTTTACTTCACAGAAGGAATGGGAAGATGGAATCAAGACGGATGGTCTAGTGGTACTGGTGGGTCCTGGTTTTCTGGAAGAGCCTGGAGGAAGAAGGACTGAAGGGGCTGTTTCAATGCTCAGTCATACCCACAGCTACTGAAGGGGATGCTGGGAGCAGGCTGTCTCAGTAACACAGTGACCAGGGATGATAGTAAACACATTAGATCTTGGAATTAAGATTCTGGGGGACAGGGGAACAAGGGGGGTTCCTAACTTTCAGAAACAGTCATGCCAGCAAGAGTTCACCCTAAGGCTAGAGAACCATCACTGGGGAGTGACCCCTCTGGGATGCGTCACTGTGCAGGCTGTCTCTGCTCTTGGTACTCTGGGGGAGCAGATGGAAAGAAACTGAGCTGGCTCTTAAAAATAAAGCTACGTCAGGGTGCCTGGGTGCATCGGTTCAGTTGATTAAATGTCCAACTCTTGATCTCAGCTCAGGTCTTGACCTCAGGGTTGTGAGTTTTAGCCCCATGTTGGGCTCCACATTGGGTGTGGAGCCTACTTAAAAATAAAACAACAAAGAAAGGAAAGAAAGGAAAGAAAGGAAAGGAAAGGAAGGAAGGAAGGAAGGAAAGAAAGAGAGAGAGAGAGAGAGAGAGAGAGAGAGAGAGAGAGAAAGAAAGAAAGAAAGAAAGAAAGAAAGAAAGAAAGAAAGAAAGAAAGAAAGAAAGAAAGAAAGAAAGAAAGGAAAGAAAGAAAGGAAAGAAAGAAAGAAAGAAAGAAAGAAAGAAAGAAAGAAAGAAAGAAAGAAAGAAAGAAAGAAAGAAAGAAAGAAAGAAAGAAAGAAAGAAAGAAAGAAAGAAAGAAAGAAAAAGAAAGAAAGAAAGAAAGAAAAAGAAAGCAAGCAAGCAAGCTGTGGGTGACGGACCATCTTGCTTGGGAGTCGGGGGAAAGAAGCACAGCACAGCCAGGGGAGAAGCCCCTACACTTCTCCGACTGTGCTATCATTCCCACAAGGGAGCATGTGCTGCAGGATGGCTGGCTTGTACCTGCAACAGACCACAACTGACCAACCTGCCTCCAGGGCCCATCAGCACCGTGTGTAACACACTGACGTCTGCGTGGAACGGAAAGAAAACTCAGGGCCCAGTCATCAGCTTGGCAAACCATCAGCTTGGCAAACCATCTGCTTGCACTGAGGTGAATTAACAAATGCATGAGGGGGGAGGCCGACAGATGTGCAGAAGAAGAGCTGGGGGTGAAACTGGGACCTCCTTTTGGCTCCTGTTTCCTGGTAGCGCCTATTAAAGGTCTACTTACTAGGTACACCTTGTACTCAGGGGCTCTCACTGACCACCATGGCACGTTGGTAAAGGCATTTTTATTTGCCACCAGTGCAATGTCCTAAGAACCTAAGGATTTTGACAAGGAGAAAGGCCATCAGCTTATCCAGCTGGATACCAAGGAATCCCCAGTGGCAGGCTCAGAATTCTTCCCTTGTAGTAAAGCAGAGAGAACGCGTAGTGGGAGGGAGTGAAGACAGATGACCACAGTGCTGGCTTCCCTTGGCCCTTATCAAACTATGGGACCTTAATAAAGTCACGCACTTGACTTGACCCTCGGTTTCCTCATCTGTGCCAAGAAAAAAGTTGACTCCAGCAATGTTTTCCAACTATGTTATGTTGAGCCCCGAAGCTTAGCAGAGGTGCTTCCGTGTGCGAGGTGTATACAAAACTTTGCCTTCATCTTCATCTGCTTTATCATGAGAGCTCCCACAAATTTTTGTTTGACTGATGGATTCCACTGATAATAATAATAAAAGGTTGTTAAAACTACTTGACTCTTTTGCCCCTTAAAGTCTCTCCCACCCAACAATATTTATAATTCCTTAAATCTGGCTACATCAGCCTTATGGCTCCCAGAATACCCCAAAATCCATCTGCTGTCCTCACTACCTGGAATGCCCTTCTCTGGCCACCCATGGCTACATCTTTGCCAGAATAACTCCCTCTGCATCCTGCTATCCTCAGATGAGTCAGAGTCCCTGTTATTTGTCTCATGGCACTCTGTCCTATTTATTAATAGCACTACCCAAAGTTAAAATTGAATAAATCAATGTGATCATCGGTCTGATGTCTGTTCCTCTTGCTAGATTATCATTTCCATGAGGATGACAGCAGAGACTGGGTCTGTGGTGTTGTCCTCAAACCTGAACTCATATGTCTTACTCAGTAACTACCTCTTGAATAAATAAATGCATGCATGCATGAATGAATGATAAATTTAACAGGCATTCAGATAATGCCTAAGAGCTGCATAAGATGTTGCATCACAGTTAATTACTGTGGCGGTAGATCCCATATACCTTAAGATGTTGGACAAGGCAAGGCCAGGGTCACACTTCTCATAGAAAGGTAGAGTAGCAATACTGGCCCTTCCACAGTCCTCTGGCTCATTCTCTGTCCTATGTGATAGCTCCAAAGGATGCACTAGTAGCAAGTTGGGAAGGGCTAGCCATTGCCCAGGGGTGCATCTTCCAGACCTGGGCTGTCTAATATGGAAGCCACTAGTCACATGTGGTTATTTAAATTTACAGTGATTAAAATGAGATAAAGTTAGAAATTCAGTTCCATAGTCACACTAGTCACCTTTCAAGTAAGTGCTCAACAGCCCTATGTGGCTAGTGACTACTGTCCTGGACAGTGTGGACAGATAGAGACCATTCCCACCACCATAGAACGTTCTTTTGGACAGGACCGTGCTAGCATCTGCTAAGCTCAACACATGTCATATTTCTGGGTCATCTTGGACCACATCGTTCTCTGTCTGGGTTTTGCCTTCCTTCCTAACATCATAAACCAGAACTAGCTGCAGCGGACATTCACAGCGGATCTTTTCTGAAAGGACAGAAGTCAGATTTTAAAAGGTTTTGTCTGTCAAAGAAGCTAACTTCTCTGATCTGTTCCTTCTGCCCAGTAGATTTTAAATGTTCTGTTTGTTTTCATTATTTTCATGCTCTTTGCTGGCAACACTTCCTTTCAAGACTGGCCCTCTCAATATTGTGCGGGTGTGCCTGGCTGTCTCATTGTCCTCCTCTTTGAGGATCTGGCCTCATTCTCTATGTGCCCTAACTCTATACAGTTGGGCTAGGTCCTTGGCTGATTTCTCAACAGTTCTGTGCTTCTGAGACCCTGGTTCATTTGCATCTGGAGAAAACTTTAGGCTATTGAAAAATTGCTCTGATGTCTGCGTTCATCTCTCTCTTTTCATATCATGGTTGGGAAAAACAGCTGGAGAGAAAGCCTAAGCAAATCTGCTTTCCTGAGATGGAGTCTCTTCATTTTCTGGCTTATTCTTACTGAGATCACTGTGGATTTGATTATTTTATGATCATTTCCTCCCAGGCTTCTGTCTAATCTTTAGATTAGAGCTTTAGAGCTGTAATTCCTTCTTCCCTTTCATAACATTACATTAAAAAGGGATTTCTGCCTTAGTTGCTCCTGCCTTTCCTGATGCTTGTAAATCGTCCTCATGCAGCCCGACCCCCGGCGTTGTTTGCATTCCTCCAGAAGCAGACACCCGACACCAAGATTCAAGGGCAACTGATGCTTTTGGGAGGTGAGCCTAGGCACCACAGTAGGGGATGCAGGAATGAGACAGGCCAATGATGGCATTCATTGAAAGGTGTGTGTGTGACAAAACCAGCTACCACCGTGGCCAACCAACTGGGACTGAATCTCCCTGGGGAATTCCAGGAGGAGATGTAACCCATGTGATTCTGAGGCAAGGGAGCTGGGGTATTTACACACCAACTCCCACAATGGTTTGTTGATTCATAGACAAAGGCATTATTTCCCACACTTTCAGCTTCTACTAGATAAAGCAAAACATGGTTCGCCAGCCAAAGAATGCCCTCAAAGAAGTGCAGGTGCTGGGAATGAGAACCGGGCAGCCGTGTCCTGGAGCAGTGGGGCCGAGTGGCTCTGGGCAGTGTCCCTGGAGCAGCTGCCCCCAAACTGGTTCCTAACCAACCTCCTCTGGGAAATCCTTTGTGACAAGTCACATCATCTTTCCATGCCCAGTATTCTCATTATTCTCATCAGCCTAAAGGAGGTTCTAAAGTTGATGATCCCCAAGGATCTGCGAGTTTTTGTAAATTCTTTCAGGCTCCTAACTGCTTTCTAACAGATATCTGAGTGAATGCCTGTTATAAACCACATGTTTGTGCAGCACCCCGCACCAAAATCCGTATGCTGAAATCCTAACACCCAATGTCATGGTATGAGGAGGTGGGGCCTTTGGGAGGTGATCAGGCCATGGGGTGAAATCCTCTTGAACGAGATTAGTGCCCAAATAAAACAGCCCCCCAGAGAGCTCTCTTGCTTTTTTTCTACCATGTAAATTAAATGGCTGTCTAGAAACCAGGAAGAGAGTCCTCACCAGAACCTGACCATGCTTCATGCTGATCTTGGACTTCCAGCCTCCAGAACTGTGAGAAATCAATGTTGGTTATGCCACCTGGTCAATGGTATTTTTGTTATAGCAGTCTGAACTAAGACAGGGCCCCACTTTGTGAGCACCAAGCCTGAGACAGACATCAGCTGCAACAATGCCCTTGGTCTCCAAATCTTTCACAGTTACCTCAGCCACTTTGGGGCTACTGGCTGCTTGAACTGTTCTT
Source organism: Zalophus californianus (assembly GCF_009762305.2). Lineage (NCBI taxonomy): Eukaryota > Metazoa > Chordata > Mammalia > Carnivora > Otariidae > Zalophus > Zalophus californianus. The sequence continues at coordinate 95,560,448 of NC_045602.1, forward strand.
GACTCTCCACGAGTAAGTCCCCTGGGAGAAGACAGAACCTCATACCATCACTGTCGGCACCCGCCCACCTCTGTGGAATGGTTCTTTAGCCACTTTCTGACCTCAGGGGTTTTTTCTGACATTCTAGGTGCTGTCTTAGGGGCCACGGTCCCTTCAGACCCCAGCCAGTCCCCCTCCCAAAATAGGAAGGGAGTTTATCAAGTGTCAGGTGTAATCTAAGTGCTTCATACTACTCCCTTCCCATGACAGCCCTAGGGGACATGGGTGGAAACTGAGAAAACCCAGACATAGAGATTTAAACATTTGCCCCAGATCAAGCTTCTGGCCAAGACTGAGGGACAGGAACTAGATTTATCCTCCTGCCTGAAACAACCAGGAAAATGTGCACTATATATGAAGCAATAGTTTTCAAGACAATGGGCATCAGACATGGAAGGGCAGGGATCTCAAAAGATGGGAAACAAACGTCATGAGCTTGAGGAACACCCCAGCTTGCTGCCTTGAGACAGTTCCAAGGCTGCACAACACAGGGAGAGAGAATACAGAGGGAGATTGGCAGACCCCTTGAACAGAGGAGACAGAGCTCAGCCCGAGCTCTCAGGACAGGGTACTGGGGGAGAGAAGAGACCTGCAAAGAAGGAGCCCCCTGGAAGGTTGCAGAGGACCAGCCTCAAGCATTCAGCCAAGTGCTTACCAGCACATGCAACCCAAAGCCAGGAAGGAACCACTCGAAAGGATTAGAGGTCACAGTGCCCAGTGCTCACAAAGGGCTGGGAACAGTGCCCATTCCCACCAGCCAGCTTGGAGAAGCTCAAGATTCATGGGGCAGTGGGTGGAGTGCACAGTAGGCTCTCCCCTTAGCAGTGGGAGACAATGAGCCCTCCTAAGCACCGACTACCATGATCTTGCCAAACAAATTTAAAAAAAGCAAGATCCAAAAGGATCAAACCGTTTCCAAGTAACTTAACCAAATCCCAGAACAAAACTCCAGAATATTTACAGGAATACAAAAATACCCAGCACCTAACAAGGTAAAATTCACAATGTCTGGGCAGCCAGTTAAAGATTACCAGTAATGCAAAAGAGCAGGAAAATGGGACCCATAATAAGGAGAAAAAGCAATCAGTCAAAACTAACCAAAAACTGACACAGATGTTGGACTTGGCAGACAAGGACATTAAAACAGTTGTTACAACTGCATTCCATAGTTCAAAAAGTTACGTAGAGACATGGAAGATGTTAACAAGATTCAAACTGAGCTTCTCTGGATGGAAACTACATCTGAGATGAAAACATACTGGACAGGATTAATGGTAGATTGGGCATTTCAAAAAAAATAGATTAGTGACTTTCAAGATACAGTAATAGAAACTAAAATAAAACAGAGCCCAAAGATATTTCAACGTCCCTCTCTCAATAATTAATATAACAAGTAGATGGAAAATAAGTCAGGAGACAGTAGACTTAAACAATCCTATCAACCAACAAGACATAACTGACATTTGTGGAACATTCCACCCGGCAATAGCAGAAAGCATGTTCTTTGCAAGGACACATGGAACATTTATCAAAATAAACCATATTCTGGGCTGTAAAACTAGTCTCAATTAATTGGAAAGGAATTAAGTTATACAAAGTTTGTTCCTGTCCACAATGGAATTAAATTAGAAATGAATCCCCAAGAGGTATCTGAAAAATCTTCCAAATACTTGGAGACAAAATAATACATTTCTAAATATTCCATATGTCAAAGAATGCAAAGAGAATCAGAAAGCATTCTGAACTGAATCAGAATAAAAACACCATGTCAAAATTTGTGGAATGCCACCAAGTAAGGGGAAATACGCAGTACCACATATCTATACTGCAAAAGAAGAAAAGTCTCAAGCCAATGACTTCGGCATCCACCTTAAAAGAACAAGAAAAAAGGAACCTCCATATGGGTTTCCACAGTGGCTGCACCATTTTACAGTCCTGTCAACAGTGCACGAGGGTTCCCTTCTCTCCACATCCTCGCTAACAATTACCTGTGTGTGTGTGTGTGTGTGTGTGTGTGTGTGTTTTCTAATTCACAGTCATCCTAACAGATGTGAGATATCATGATGGTTTCTATTTGCATTTCCCTGATGATGAGTGATGTTGAGCACCTTTCATATATCCGTTGTTGGCCATTTGTATGTCTTCTTTAGAGAAATGTCTATTCGGTTCATTTGCCTAATTTTAAATTTGATTACTTGTGCAGTTTTTGTTTTTTGTGTTATTTTTTGTTTGCTTGTTTGCTATTGAGTTGTAGGAGTTCCCTATATATTTTGAATATTGTTTTGCAGATATACAGTTAGCAAATTCTTTCTGCCATTTCATAGACTGCTTTTTCATTTTGTTAATTGTTTCTTTTGCTGTACAGATGCATTTTACTTTGTTGTAGTCCCCAAAGAGAATTACTATATGATCTAGCAATTCCACTTCTAGGTATATATCCAAAGGGACTGAAATCATGATCTCAAAGAGATATCTGCACTCTTATGTTCATTGCAACATTATTCACAATAGCCAAGACAAGGAAGCAACATACATGTCCACTGACAGATGTATGAGTAGAGAAAATATGGCATATACATACAATGGAATATTATTCAGCCTTAACAAAGAAGGAAATCCTGCCATTTGAGACAACATGAATGAACCTGGAGGACATTATGCTAATTGAAATAAGCCAAACACAGAAGTGCAAGTACTATGTGATACTACTTACATGAAGTATTTGAAATAGTCAAACTCACAGAAGCAGAGAGTAGATTAATGATTTCCAGGGGCTATGGGCAGGAGGAAACAGGGAAGTATTAGTCAAAGGGTGTAACCAAAGTTTCAGTTATGTGAGATGAGTAAGTCCTAGAGATCTACCATACAGCATACAGTGTAGAGTTAAGAATACTATATTGTAGGGGTGCTTGGGTGGCTCAGTCGATTAAGCATCCAAACCTTGATCTTGGCTCAGGTCATGATCTCAGGGTCATGAGACTGAGCCCCGCATTGGTTTCCATGCTGGATGTGGAGCCTGCTTGAGATTCTCTCTCTCCCTCTCCTTCTGCAATGCCCCCTCCCTCTTCAGTGCTTTTTTTTCTCTCTCTCTCAAAAAAGAATACTACATTGCATACTTTTGCTAAATTTTTCTAAGAGGGTAGCTCTTATGTTAAGTGTTCTTATCACACAAAAATAATGATAAATAATTCAAGAAGGCAGAAGAAAACTTTTGCAGGTGATGGATATGTTTATGGCATAGGCACAGATGTGTACTTCTCTCCAAACTCCACAAGTTGTATCCATGCAATATGTACACCTTTTTGTATGTCAATCATACCTCAACAGAGTGGTTTAAAAAAAGAAAAGCAGGGGTGACTGGGTGGCATAGTCTGTTAAGCATCTGACTCTTGGTTTTGGCTCAGGTCATGATCTCAGGGTCCTGGGATTGAGTCCCATATGCTTGGGAGTCTCTCTCCCCTCTCCTTCTGCCTCTCCCCCCCATGCTCACATGCATGTGCTCTCTCTTTCTCTCTCTCTAAAATAAATAAATATATCTCTTAAAAAAAAGAAAAGAAAATTAAATTCAAAGTAAGTAAAAGATAGAAAATAATAAAGATCAGAGTGGGAATTAATGAAATAGAAAATAAAGCAATAGACAAAATCAATGAAATCAAAAGTTGGTGCTAGAGACCATTAATAAAATCGATAATCCTCTATTCAGACAAATAAGGAACGAGAGAGGTGACATGAGTAGAATGTGCATGTGTATGTACATATGCATATGTATATATTTAAAAGATACTATGTAAATATTATGAACAATTTTATGCCAATAAACTTGACAACTTAGATGAAATGAACAAATTCTTTGACAAACACTAACTACTAAAGTTCATTCAAGAAGAAATAGATAATTTGAACAGCTAACTAACTACTAAAGAACTGATTTTGTAGTTAAAAACCTTAACATGAAACTTGAGGCCCAGATGGCTTCATTGGCAAGTTGTATCAAACACTTAAGAAAGAAATAATACCAATCCTACACAAACTTTTCCAGCTCCAATGCAACTTATATTATGAGGCCAGTATTATCCTGTTACTACAAAAACCAAACACAGACATTACAAAAAAAGAGGAACTATTGACCAATATCCCTTATGAACATAGATACAAAATTAAAAATAAAATTTTAGCAAACCCAACAAATACGTGAAAAGGATATTTCATGACCAAGTGAGATTTATCCTAGGAGTCAGGACTGGTTTGACATTCAAAAATCAATTAATATAATTCACTATATTAACAAATTAAAAACAAGAACCACATGACCATCTCAATAGATGTATAAAAAACACTTAACAAAATCCAATATCCATTCTTGATGAAAACTCTCAGCATACTAAAAATACAGGGAACTTCCTCACTTAATAAAGGACATCTAGAAAAATCCTATAATTTATATCATACTGAATGGTGAAAAACTGAATACTTCCCCCTAATAAAGAACAAGACAAGAATATCTACTCTCTCCACTTCCATTCAAATTATGGCAGTTCTAGCCAGTGCAATAAGGCAAGAAAAAGAAACAAAAGGCACTTGGAGTGAAGAGAAAAAAGTCAAACTGTATTTATTTGCAGACAACATGATCTTCTATGTAGAAAATCTAATGCTAATATACAAAAAGCTACTAGAACTAAGTGTGAATTTAGCATGTTGCAGGATATAAGATCAATATGCAAAAACCTACTGCATTTTTAAGTGTTAGCAATGAACAACCAAAACTTGACATTAAAACAGGTTTCTCACAAAACCAAAAGACAACCGACAGAATGGAAGAAAATATTTGCAAATGACATATCAGATAAAGGGCTAGTATCCAAAATCTATAAAGAACTTATCAAACTCAACACCCAAAGAACAAATAATCCAATCAAGAAATGGGCAGAAGACATGAACAGACATTTTTCCAAAGAAGACATCCAAATGGCCAACAGACACATGAAAAAGTGCTCAACATCACTCGGTATCAGGGAAATCCAAATCAAAACCTCAATGAGATACCACCTCACACCAGTCAGAATGGCTAAAATTAACAAGTCAGGAAACGACAGATGTTGGAGGGGATGCGGAGAAAGGGGAACCCTCCTACACTGTTGGTAGGAATACAAGCTGGTGCAACCACTCTGGAAAACAGTATGGAGGTTCCTCAAACAGTTGAAATTAGAGCTACCATTCGATCCAGCAATTGCACTACTGGGTATTTACCCCAAAGATACAAATGTAGGGACCCGAAGGGGTACATGCACCCCAATGTTTATAGCAGCAATGTCCACAATAGCCAAACTGTGGAAAGAGCCAAGATGTCCATCGACAGATGAATGGATAAAGAAGAAGTGGTATATATACACAATGGAATATTATGCAGCCATCAAAAGGAATGAGATCTTGCCATTTGCAATGACGTGGATGGAACTGAAGGGTGTTATGCTGAGTGAAATAAGTCAATCAGAGAAAGACATGTATCATATGACCTCACTGATATGAGGAATTCTTAATCTCAGGAAACAAACTGAGGGTTGCTGGAGTGGTGGGGGGTGGGAGGGATGGGGTGGCTGGGTGATAGACATTGGGTAGGGTATGTGCTATGGTGAGCGCTGTGACTTGTGCAAGACTGTTGAATCACAGATCTGTACCTCTGAAACAAATAACGCAACATATGTTAAGAAAAAAAAAGAAGATAGCAGGAGGGGAAGAATGAAGGGGAGTAAGTCGGAGGGGGAGACAAACCATGAGAGACGATGGACTCTGAAAAACAAACTGAGGGTTCTAGAGGGGAGGGGGGTGGGGGGGAATGGGTTAGCCTGGTGATGGGTATTAAAGAGGGCACATTCTGCGTGGAGCACTGGGTGTTATGCACAAACAATGAATCATGGAACACTACATCAAAAACTAATGATGTAATGTATGGTGATTAACATAACAATAAAAAATTTAAAAAAAAACAGGTTTATCACTTCCTATTAGCATCTCACTTGCTACTGGAATCTTACGTCCTGTTGCGAGGTTCTAAGAGAGCGATGTAATACTCCTCCTCCTTCTCATCTTCGAGGTTCTCATAAGGCTGTGTCAAGAATTAACAGCCTTTTGTCATCACACACACACACACACACACAAAAATGGTGTTCTTTCCTGGAAATTTCCACCTTATATAACAGATGTAAAGAGCTTCACTGTTTTCTCCATCCTCAACTTTATCCCCTTATCTCTTTAACAACCACATTTTTTTAAAGCAGTCTTTCCCTTTATAACCACTTACATTTTAAGAAAGCCTAATATTTTCAAGGTAAAATGAAATAAGAGACAAGGAAAAAACCCAGTCCTTCTTTTAAAGACAACAAATGTCTCTTCTGTAATAAGTTGTTTTTAGGATTTTGTTTTCATTCAAAGTTTGAAAACACTGTTAAACTCCTGGGCCCAGGTCTTATTTTCTTTCCAAGTGTTGTGGTTTCCAACTAGTTTGTTATCTTGGTTGGAGGACTGAGCTTCACGATATGCATCTCAAATGATTATTGCATATACCTTTGGCAAGACCTAACTGGTTATGATGAAAAACAAATCATTTGTATTTTGAGGGGAGAAAAACATATGGCTTGCGGAAGAAATTTTGCTAATGAGAAAAAGATAATGCATTATTTTAGAGTTCCAAATCTGTATGTAAAAAATATGCAAGATGTAGAATGAGGGAAAATTTGAAAAGTGGGTAGAATGTGCTTACATTGAGACTGAAAGCATTAATTCTATTGAGTTAGATTGAAATGCATATATACATACAAACACATATCCAATGTCTACTATATCCTTGTGTGTTTGCTACTTCAAATATTCAGTGACATTAATGATCACTTTCTCATTTACCCTTCAGGCCAAATTCTCTTCTAAATTCAATCCCACCCATACTAACACCGGCCATGTGTATGTGTCCTGAAACAGAATTCAGTGCTGTTGGCTGCGATGAAAATGCAAAAGAACATCCGTATGCAAGGTTGGCAAGTGGAGGTGATAGAGTCTGCAATGCATACCCCTGACAAGTTTTTTTCTGGCACTAATTACCATGATTTGACATGACTGCATATTTTTGAGACACCATATGATCCTGGCAAACAAGAGTGTCAGTGAAAATTATACTCCATCAGCTTAAACTTTCCTAAATGCCAGAGAAGTAATTTGATCTGTGCTGTGAGCAAAGTTGTTAAAAAAGGGTGATGATCCTGATCATGTTTTATAGAATACATGCTATTATTTATTTCTTTTCAACCACAGCATATTCTAGAATTGCTCTGTCCCATACAGGAGTCACCAATGATTGTGGCCACTGAGCACTCAAAATGAGGCTAGTTTGAATTGAGACATGCCGTAGGTGTAAAATACACACTGGATTTTGAAGACTTGGTATAAAAAAGAGAATGTAAAGTCTTCATTTATAATTTTATATTGATTACATGTTGAAATGATATTATTTCAACAAGCAATAAAATGGGTTAAATAAAATATATTATCAAAGTTAATTTCACCTGTTCCTAATGTAACTATTAGAAAATTCAAAAGTACATATATGTGTCTTGCATTATATCTTTATTAGATCGTGTAATTCTAGATAATAAAGATTAGTAAGTCCTTGGACTCTCTGCTTGGTCTATTTTTAAGTATATAAGATAAGAAAAGCCACAGAAAAAGCAGACTACCCTTTGTGTCAATCCCCACACACATTTAAAGCTTAAACCTCTGGAAGCACCAGGATTTGGGCAATTTCCTACTTCAGAGCAGTAAATGGTCATCTTCAAGGGTTATTTTTCAACTCCTGCAGTGACAATGGATCCGTGGTGACCATTTTAATGTCATGCAGCCCAAATGTCATTCTCATTATTCAAAAAACAAACACACAAACACCTCTGGGACAGGGAGGGGCAACACCTTCATTGGCTGACCACTAGAAGATTAAATCCCCCAACCGTGTCCTCGAACCACTTTCCCTGGGCTCAGGCCTCACTGCTGCCTCCCCTCCCAATACTACCACTACCTCAATAGACTTACTCACTGTTGTCCAAACTCTTTGCGGCCTTTCACAACCACTGCCTTTTCACATGCCTTCCCTGATCCTCCTTCTCTGCCTGTAAAACTCCTACTCATACTTTAAAACCCAACTAACTCAGATGCCTCCTCCTTGGCAAAATCATCCTGTACTCTCCCACAGTGCTTCAACATTCTTAGCATTTAATTACTAGAGCACAACTAGGTTTCATTGTAATTATTCAATTACCTTTCTGTTCTCCTTTCATCTGTAACTCTCCATGTGACTACAATGTTCTCAGGCCAACAAATGGTTGGTGTGTGTATGTGTGTACATGTACACATTTGCAAACACACATGCAGAGGAAAGAAATCTACAGAACATAACATAGTTAAATACCCAAATGTTAAAAATGGTTAATCCTGGTGGTGGGATTATAGGCGCTTTTTAAAATTGTGGTAAAATGCACATAACATAAATTGTATCATCTTAACCATTTTTAAGTATACAATTCATTAGTTTTAAGTTTATTCACATTGTTGTACGACAAATTTCCAGAAATTTTCCATCTTGCAAAAAGGAAACTCTGTTCCTGTTCCATGACTCTTCTCCCCACCCCCACCCCCAGTCCCTGGCAGCCACCACACCACTTTCTGTTTCCATGATTTTGACTCTTCTAGATACTCCCATGTAAGTGAAATCATACAGTATTTGTCTTTTTATGACTGGCTTATTTCACTCAGCATAACGTCCTCAAGGTTTATCCATTTTGTAGCATGTGCCAGAATTTCCTTCCTTTTAAAGGCTGAATAATATTCCATTGTATGTATACACCACATTTTGTTTATCCACTCATTTGTCACTGGGCATTTAGGTTGCTTCTTCTGGCTATGGTGAATAATGTTGCTATAAACATGAGTGTACGAAATATCTCTCTGAGAGCCTTTCAATTCTTTTGAATACATACCCAGCAGTGGGACTGCTGGATTATACAGTAATTCTGTTTTTAATTTTTGTGAGGCATGACCATACCATTTTCCATAGCAGCAACACCATTTTACATTCCCATCAACAGTGCACAGGGGTTACCAATTTCTCCACATCCTCACATATTTATATTCTATTGTTGTTGTTGTTTTAATAGTAGCCATCATAATGGATGTAAGGTGGTATCTCATTGTAGTTCTGATTTGCATTTCCCTAGTGATTAGTAATATTGAGCATCTTTCATGTGCTTGTTTGCTATTTGTGTATCTTCTTTGGAGAAATATCTGTTCAAGTCCTTTGCGCATTTTTTAATTGAGTTGTTTTATTTTGTTTTTGACTTGTAGAAGTTCTTTACATATTCTGGATAGTAACCCTTCAACAGATACATGATTTGCAAATATTTTATTCCATTCTGTAGGCTGCCTTTTCACTCAACTGATTGTGTCCCTAGATGCACATAAGTTTTCAATCTTGTCGAAGACCAATGTACCCATTTTTACTTTTGTTGCCTGTGTTTTTGGTGTCACATTCAAGAAATCATTGCCAAGTCCAATGTTGTGAAGTTTTGCCATATGTTTTCTTCTAATATTTTTATAGTTTTAAGTCTTACATTTAGTTCTTTGGTCCATTCTGAGTTAATTTTTGTATATGGTATAAGGTATGGGTCCAACTTCATTCTTTTGCATGTGGATATCCAGTATTCACAACACCATTTGTTGAAAAGATTGTCCTTTCCCCATTGTATGGTGTTGGTGTCCTCATCAAAATCATTTAACCATATATGCAAGGGTTGATTTCTGGGTGCTCTCTTCTAATCCAGTGGTCAATATGTCTGTCATGGAGACAGTACAACACTGTCTTGATTATTGTAGATTTGTAATAAGTTTTGAAATAAGAAAGTATGAGATCTCCAACTTTGTTCTTATTTTTCGAGTTTTGTTTTTGTTTTTATTTTTGGCTATTCAGGATCCCAGGGTCCCTTGAGATTCCATAGGAATTTTAGGATGCATTTTTCTATTTCTGAAAAAAATCCTTATCAGGATTTTGATAGAGATTGCATTAAGTCTGTAGATTATTTGGGGATAGTACCGACATCTTAACAATGCTAAGTTTTCTAATTCATGAGATATCTTTCCATTCATTCATGTCTATCAAAAATTCTTTCAGCAGTGTTTTGTAGTTTTCAATTCTTTTGCCTCCTTGGCTAAGTTTCTTCCTAAGTATTTCATTTATTTTGATGCCATTGCAAATGGAATTGTTTTCTTAATTTCCCTTTTGGATTGTTCACTGTTACTGTATAGACATATGACTTATTTTTGTGTGTTGATTTTGTATCCTGTAACTTTGCTGAATTCATTTATTAGTTCTAATAGTTATTTTGTGAAATCTTCTTAAAGATCCTATCATCTGCAAGGTAAGAAAAATTTACTTCTTCCTTTCCAACTTGGATGGCTTTTATTTCTTTTTCTTGCCTAATTGCTCTAGCTAGGACTTCCAGTACTCTGTTGAGTAGAAGTGGCAAAAGAAGGCATTCTTGTCTTGTTCCTGATCTTAGAGGAAAAGCTTTCAATCTTTCACCACTGAGTATGATGTTAGCTGTGAGTCTGGGCGTTTTTTTATGTTTTATTTTCCTTTAATTAAGCTATTATTTTTTTTCACTGAGTATGTATTGGGCATCTGTTATGCTTCAGACACTGCCCTAAATTGGAAATTCAACAATAAATAAGACAAATCCCTACTTCTCATAGAACTTGTTGTAGGGGGCAGGGAAAAATTAACATATAAGTATCTGATATTAGAGGTGATGATACATCCCATGAGGCAATACAAAGCAGAACTAGAAGGTGCCTGTATTGATGGGAACTACAATCTTAGATAGGGCGGTCAAGAAAGCCCCCAGTGAGGTGAACTGAGCCACTGGATATCTGGGGAAGGACAAACATTTGATTTAATGACTGGTATTAATCATGCTGTTGGTAGCTGGGGCAGTACAGAGATGGATTAAGATACCGTCCCAAACTCTGTGGAGCCTTTAGATCTGGTGGCAGAAAAGGAAAATGAAGACAAAGGACTGAAGAACTGAAAGTGCTGAGGTCACAAGCACAAGTGCTGAGGTCATAAGCAACCCCTGAAGGAAGCTTTCAGCTTTGGGGTACAAGCAGGTGGTGGGTAAAACAGGTCATATGCCAACAGTTCTCAAGGATTCTAACTAGGAGTCAGCAGGGGTAATGGGGGGGGTCATACAAATACCAAGTTTCATCCCAATGAAGCCCCTAACCCAGTGGGTCAAGGAAAACAGGCAAAATAACAAGCTGAGGCTCCATTGATCTACAGTATAAACACAGAACATCAGTACATGCATGTGAATTGATTATTACGTGCATGTTTCTCATGTGCTTATGTCATTTCACAGATCATTCTATTTTTGTCCAGGTGAAAGAATAAAACTTCTATAGAAAAATGCTAAAGGAGAATGAGCTCCTCTATCTTTTCTGGCATTTCAACTGCATTTTTAAAAAAAACCACTAGATTTCTCTTCTTGAAGTACAGGGTTAAACAAAAAAATCAAGACCAGCAATGGAATAGCAGCTGTCTGAAGTGATAATATCTATGGAAAATGGACTGGATTAGCCAAGCAGCATCCAAAGAAATATGTATATCATCATGATTACCTCCCATTTATAGCCCAGCCTCTTGGGAGGGTGCTGATCAGGGCTGCCAAAAAAGATAAATCAATTCATTCCAATTGGACTTGGTGACTTTACCACTTGCACTCGGAGAATCAGGCTGGAATCACTTTGAAAAGAGATCATCTCTCCTCCTCTCTATTTAAACAGAAGCCTCTGTCAGAAATGGACGGAAAATATGTTTTGGCAGCTGAGTCAGTGGTAATTGCAAGAGTTGAATGCTCGCAATTTTGCAGGCTTTGCCATAGAGACATGGGGCAGACACTCGAGTGAGTGTATCAGAGCTTTTGAGGAAGCTGCAGCCCCATCACCTAGCCTGGCTGCAGGCAACAGCATCCTGATTGATCCTCTTCGGGTCCAAAAAGCTGTTTGTTCACAAATTAATTTCTAGGTGAAAGCAGACAGAACAAGAGCAATGGAGGGAAGCTGGACTTAAACCCTCTTCTTCCTTTTCACATCTGGGCAGTCTCATTATTTCGTCTGAGTGCACTCTGGGGGTTTCTGTGTTGCCTGACAAGACCAGGGAGAGGGCTGCTGTGCAGAGAGACTTTGGTCACACCCACGCCTTGGACAGCTCCTGAATCAGGAGGGACACGTGCGCTCACTTCGCCTGTCTGCCAGCCGCCAGGCCCCAGGAGCAAAGACAACAGCCTCTCCAGGTTCCCTTCGAAAAAGATGAGGAAGCTGCTTAATTTCAATCATTCTCTTAGATGTAAAAATATAAAACTCACTTTATTTTCCTTTTAAACCTATTTTTCTTCCCCCCTCCCTTCCTCCCACAGCAGTAAATTAGACTAATTCCTGAGTGGCTTTAATTAATCATATTATCACCATCAACAGTAATCGAGTCTCTGGAACTTTTCACAGACTCACATCGTTCATTGTGTAATTATCATCCTGGGGAGAACTTCTGTTTTTTTCTGTGTCCGCCCACAGATAAGAAGTGGCATTTTCTCCCACGTCTGCAGGCCCTCGCATACCAATCGATCAGCCAAATTCATATTTATTCACGTGTAGTGAATCACACAAATTGTTGACATGTTTACCAAGACACTGACACACTGAAGAATGCTTCCCAGCCCCAGCAGAGAAGAGGCACGTGGCAGACGTCCACATCAATGTTGGAAGGGATGCTCGTGGCAGAGAACATCATCTATCGAATGCAGAGCAGACATTTCTAATGTCACTTGAGTGGCTCCATTTCATCCAGAGATACATTTCCTTCCATTTCTACTTCAGCTTGTCAACTCCCACTGCTTATTTCTGTGTTCCACGTTTAACAGGACACCTGCCCCTCCAGCGACCATGCTGCTAGACAAGTGGGGAATTTTGTCAATCTTGAAAATTGTCAGAAAGGAGACACAATAATACCTTAAGTTGCTAGACCTCTCCAGACACTTCTTGTGGGAACCTCTGCCTAGTGTATGAATGGCTGAAGGTCTAATCTATGCAGAAATGGTGAGAGGGAGCTGGGATCAGAGCCCCAAGGAACAAAAAAAGAAAATCAGAAGTAGGTGCCAATCACTTCTATCAGAGTTGCTTACCTCATCCACCTGAAAGAGGAGCCCACTCCCCTTATTAGGGATTAGTGGTTAAGTAAGAATAGAAACCTAAGCACACAGCTAGGTTAGCTTCCACAAGCCATGCTAGCTTCCTCCCTCAAATCCTGAAAGCACTTCCTGCCACAGGGCTATTGCACCTACTCTTCAGTTTCCCTAGTCATTGGCAGAGTCCATGCCCTCCACTCTGTTCTTGGCTCAGAGGGGCTGCCTGGACCATCTTATCCATCACTCTCCAGCTTCTTTTCCTGCCTTAGTTTTCTTCTCAGCTCTTATTCTCATCAGCCAGCTAATGCATTTATTTATTTGGCTTTTATTTATTTGTTACACTCTGGTGTAAGCTGCATGGAGACTGCAATGTAATTTTGCTCACTGCTACATCCCCAACACCTATAATAATACCTAGTATAGTTGGTTCTCAATAATATTTTTTAAAAGGGTGAAATGAATGAATGAATGAATGAATGAATAGTAAAAGGTAAGAGAGTAATGCCAGAGTATTCCTATTGGTAACAGTGGTACTGATATTAATAACAGCCATATAATAACAGCTAACAACTGTGCAGGACACTGAGGTAGGCGCCTTTATACTTCTCCTCCCCCCAACTTAGTGTCTGGGTTACCCAGGTGTCTCACCTATTTTGATCTTCACCTGGCTCATTATTACAGAGTCAGAAATCATTCCCCATTGCCCTATGGTTAAAGAGATGATGCCAAGGAAAACCTCTTACACTACATCCTGGACGTCAAAGGAAAAACTGGTTTAAAACAGGAACTTACTCTTTAAGGCCAAGGTTTGGTGGATGGAATCATTTCAGACATCAGTTTACCTGTTAGCACCATAATTCCCCCATTTAGTCCACTGTTGCTAACATATGGTATTCCTACTCATTCCACAGCCCAAGGAATACCTTTCTAGAATATTCCATCCCACATTTCCTTCTGCTTATGACCTTTTTATAACCAGTCCTTCTGCTCTGAGACCATCAGAGATTCAATCAGCCCAGAGCCCCATAACCCAGAGGAAAAGTGAAAGAAGAAAAACAAACCCACAGAAAGTCATCATTGCAGGCTGAGTCTTCCCCTTCTGGTCCACACCAGCACCACAGCCAGAGGGAGCTTTCCAAAGTGTAAATCCAAATGTACATTTTCCCAATGTAAATCTAGCTTGATTAAAGCACTACACAGCTGCTGGCCATTCTTGGACTCAAGTTCACCTTCTTAACACAACCCACAAGAACCCTGCATTGCCAGGTCACTGCCAATGTCTTCAGCCATACTAGAACCATCTTGTATTACACTCTGCATTTCTCTCACTCTTCAACCTTGTCTTAGTTCCTCTTACATGCCCTGTTCCTTTGGACCACAGGGCCCTTGCACAACTTCCTTCAACCATCACTGGTCAAAATTCTCCCTGTAGATTCCAACCCTAGTGCCACTTTCTTCTCTGTGAAGTATGTCCTAACCCCCAGACCCACTGTGTGATCTTATGGTACTGAATAATTTATAATACTTTTCTAAACTGGCAAGCTTATATCTCAATATTATTTATAGTTATCTGTCCCTCCTAGGAAGCTGTGAGTTCTCTGTGGGCAAGAACTGGGCTTTTTTTTCTTCTCACTATTTACTCCTCAGTACCAAGCATGGCCCCTGGCAGATGGCAATGTGATCTGTAAAGATGAGTTAATGAATGCATGGATCAATGAAGGAATGCATATACAAACTACCCAGTCAGTGTCCATATCACAGGGTTATTGTTAACACTGCTATTAGAATACTTATAAAATAAATACTTTATAAACCCCTGAAACAAATAATACATTATATGTTAAAAAAAAAAAAGATACTAGGAAGGGAAGAATGAAGAGGGGGAATCGGAGGGGGAGATGAACCATGAGAGACTATGGACTCTGAGAAACAAACTGAGGGTTTTAGAGGGGAGGGGTGGGGGGATGGGTTAGCCTGGTGATGGGTATTAAAGAGGGCACGTTCTGCATGGAGCACTGGGTGTTATAAGAAAACAATGGATCATGGATCATCACATCAAAAACAAATGATGTATTGTATGGTGACTAACATAACATAATAAAATAAAAAAAAACCAATGATGTAATGTATGATGACTAACATAACATAATAAAATAAAATTTTTTAAAAAGTATGAAAAAATCATACTCTCCCTCAATCCCAAATCCATATCTGAAGCTTTAAGGAAAAAAACCATGAAATTACGGTGTGTGTGTGTGTGTGTGTGTGCGTGTGTGTGTGTGTGTGTTGATGGTGCTGCTATTCTCACCATCAGGCACAGTAACCTAAAAGGGAGGAGGAGAGGTCTTTATAGAGATTTAATTATTTTTGACACTACCAGGCAGCAGAAGGAGTGGCTGGCTGGCTTAATTCTGCTAAGCATCTGATCCTTGACTAGCTCCCAGTTAAGAGGTAGCTGCAAGATGTGAGTGTGAGTTCACACCCGTGGCCTCTCACTCTACTGACATAAGACACAGCACACTTAGGAGGCCCTAAGCATATGCAACTAAGTGAATGAATCGCTCATGATCAAATCGGCAATTCTCTACATGGAATACATCTCCACGACTCACAATTCATCTGCTTGTTTCTGAATTCCTCTTAGTTAGACAGCAATTCATTAGTTCTGGCAATTCTGCCCGACCTGCTCCCAGCCCTGTAACGTGGGGCCATGAAGGAACAGCCTAATGCAACACTCAAGCACTGCCTGGATTTTTTAAGGCCCCAATTACATAGTTATATCATTATTGTATTTCTCATTTACATATTCATCACGTATACATGGATCGTTCACATATTTATATGTCATGCATCATTAACATATCATATATTCATATATATATATATACACACACACACATATTTTTAAAGAGAACAAAAATCTACTTCACATTTAGTTATTTTCATTAAAAAAGTTATTGACCCCTCTTCCCTAAGACCGAACTCTTTAATTCTGGTAAACACAGAATAAGAAAACCAGACAGATGAAGGAAATAACAATTACAAAATTACAAAAGCCTAAGCTTTGGGACCCATGTGCCACATTACCAGAGCCTCCAGGGACTGCCTGCCTGGCCATAAGCATTAATCTTGGGGAGAAAGTGAAGGCAAGAAGGGGGTGTAAACCTTTTTAAACAACAGTTTAAAAGATTATCTTCAATAAAATGGCTCATTTAGCTCCAAATGCAAACCCAAATTGTGACATCAGTTCATATGTTCAATTAGTTCCTTCATTTACTTAACAAACACTGCCAATCAAGCTGACCAGGTCTCACCAGGCCACACCTACTTTTATCAAAATCAATTAGCTGACTTTAATTTTCCAAGCAAGGATCATTTATAACCAGAGGCTTAGGGGTTTAAAACAGGAGTCTTGCTTTGGACACGGAGAGCTTCCAGTCCTTACTTATGTCTCCCTCCCTAAAAGGAGCAATCCAGGAAACTTTTTTTAAAATTCCATCTAGGCCTAGCTGTACTCCACCATGGATCCATGTCACCATGCATGCCCAGCAAAGCCCAGGGAATGAAGAACAACTTATCTACACTGCGACCACAACACAACAGCTATACTTGACCCCTTCCAGGCAGCATCCTCTGCCCCAAACCTCCGCCCGCACAGAGCTGTCGTGAGAAGCTCCCAAAGAAACGGTCCTTTAGACCAAGTTGCCACAAACCTTTTCTGCAAAGGGACAGACGGTTAAGTATTTCAGGCCGGTGGACCAGCAGCCTCTGCTGCAGCAACTCAGCTCTGTCACTGTGCCATGAGAGCAGCCACAGAGGACACATAAATGAACAGGCGTGGCTGTGTTCCAATACAATTGTATTTGCAAAAATGAGGGTGAGCGGACTTGGCCCAAGGGCCATGGTGCGCTGTCCGTGCATTAGACTCGGCTTCCTTCTAATGAGAGGCTTTTGTGAACAACTCTGTGGACAAGGAAAGCCTGGGTGGCCAGGATAGACCGTGAACACGAGATTTGGGCTAGACCCATTAGGGCTCAAAATCTGCAGAAAGGCACAATGCTGAGGTCTTTTCATGTTTCTTTCATCAGGGAGCAATTTACATGCAATGAAATGCACAGATTTTAAGTGTCTATCCCATGTATTTTGAAAAATGTTCACATCATCTAACCCTTGGCCCAAGAAAGAAATGGAACATTCTCCCATTACCTTATACATTTCCCTTGTGTAATCCCAGCCTCACCATGCATCCCCATAGCTCAGTTTAGCGTGATCTAGACCTTCACCAAAATGGAATCAGGCAGAAAGGACTTTGAGGTGTGGCTTCTGTCACTCAATAGACCAGCAACTTAGCTGTGGTGCTGTTCCGCGCTATCGGCGATCACCCCTCTTGTCCATGACTATCCCTTCATCTTCCCGACAGGGAGACACTGCCCCAGACCCCTAAAACCAAAATAATTTCAAATCAGAGAGAGAATAGTACTTCTAGAAGGGCCTGCACCAGAAACGACATACTCCACCACCATCCCCACTACACTCAAATTTCCATGTGGCTCAAACTTAACCCCCCATGCCCCCCCAAGCACCAAGTGCCCACCTTGGCTCAGTGCAAAACAGAAAAAATACACACACTCCAACTAATAAATAATCTTGCTTCCCCAGAATCCCAAGTAGGCAGCGCTGGCAAATTCTCTAGAAATCATGAATGTGTCTCTCCCAAGCCTTTCAAGCTGCCATGTGACAAACCGGCCCGTGGCATTTCCTCTGCTAACACTGGACTGTAAAGCCGGGCTGCATAATTAACACCCACGGTTATTTTTCAATGCCTGCACCTGGCACTCTTAATTTAATTATCTCTCCATTTCTACAATCCACTGCACACTGGTGACTGCTCCACCTGGCCATCCTTGCCCTGAATCTCCACTCGCCTGCAGGACATTTCATCCAGAAATAATTAGGAACACAGGGTCCTCTGTCTCGTGGCCAATTCAGCCATGAATGCTACCGGACCAGGAGGAAAGTTTTATCTCAAATAAATGGAGTCAGCTTGCAGCAGTGGTTAAAGGGACAGGGTTGACATCCAAGTATTTCTGCCGTGCTGGGAGCTACCAAAAAAAAAAAAAAAGAAAGAAAGAAAGAAAGAAAGAAAGAAAAAAAAAGTGGCAATGACCTTTCAGAAAACCTGGAACACTCTAGTTCTGGGAATAATCTTTTCCCTTGGTTTGCTCATGGCAGAGAGTGAGAGAATAAATTGGGAACAGTCTCCCAGGAAGGCCAGAATGACAGCCTGCTCACAATTAACCATGCTAAGGACACACAGAACAGGGGAATGAGCAAGCCAGAGATGAATCCTCTGCCTCATTTCGTAAGGCGGCTTCCATTTCTTCTTATCTATGTATCCCTCCTGTACTATGACTCACCAGAACCACCAGCAAGTAGCAACCTTGGACCGCCACCTTTTTTTCTTCCACTTTTTGGTTTCTTGTTGGAAATGGCACCTAGCACCTAAAAACATTTTCCCACACTAGCAGTTTCATCAATAAGTAAAATTACAAATAAATGATATTATAGAAAATACAAACGGGTACACAGCGTATTTCAGGAAATGTCCTTAAATGCCACTTTCCCTCATCTTCATATATTTTCTTCCAATGCTTGTCCTTGCGCGCGCGTGCACGCACACACACACACACACACAGTTCTTGTATTGGGTTAGAACAAGCCAATTTGTAATAATCAGTTTTAAATAAGAAAGCCAGGCTGTCCTCTTCTCTCTATTTCAATCTCTTTTAAGATATACGAGAGAAGCTTCCAGACAGGGATAAGAATTTTGGAGATCTTGCTTTATTTAAAAAGTCCCTCCCCACTCACATGGCAAATTTTAGTTCACCTTTGCCAAATGCAGACATAATTTCTCAGGAAACCCTGACATGCTTTTCTCAACTTCTCTGATGCTCAAGGGTGTTCAAAGGAGTTGCCGAATTCCACCCCCACCATCACCTCAGTAGCATCCCCTCTCTTCACCAAAGCAAAACCCAGGGGAGTGAGGGCCAGGCAGCCTGGCCTCCTGGTCTGATAGATGGCTTCATTTCCAAGCTGCCGCAGAGAGGTGGCCCAGCACACTTCCCATGATTTACAACATCTGCCGTGGAGTCTAAAATGGCACTTCCTCCTCTCCCATAATGTAGGCAACGTGCAGAACAAATGCAGTAAATTGGTGAACTCTATAACCTCTCTGGGCCCAATGTGTCTTCCCTGCCAGAGGCTCTGACAGTGGGGTTTTCTCCTGGGTCTCTGCCCTCCCCATCTCCACTTCAGACAACTTCCCTTTATGGATAAGAAACAGGGCTGATCTGGGGGGCAGATGCAGGGGATGTACCAGGGAGTACCAGTCAGTTTTCTCTCTCCTCAGAGTAAAAGAAAGAAAATTCACCAACTACACGCCATGCATCACAGCACTGACAGGTTGTTCTTAGCCTCGGGAACACAGCTTGGTTCCCTCTCAGGAGCCTGCTGGGCCATTACACCAGAAGGAAGCGAGAGGAGCACTGCTGTCCAGATGCAAAAAGCCAGGATTTGGTGCCCAAGGATCTGGGTCTTAGTTTAGGTTCTCCTAGAAGCAGACTCTGAGACAAGGATTCAGACACAAGGGGCTAATTTGTGAGGTGGAGGAGAGCCAGCAAGGGAGTGTGGAAGTGACACCTGGAAGGCAAGGTAGCTGGTTGGTCCACAAGCCAGTTATCACTGTGGGCCTAGGGTTTTTTAATCCCAGCCCTAGGGGAATTGGGAAAATGCACAGACCAGGTAACTCAGTGTCATCTCCTCCAAGGGCTGAGGGATCTGGGGTAGTTATACACCAGCTCCCATCTGTCACAGGCTCTGGGCTGCCCTAGGAAGCATTCATTGCTCTGACTTCTGGTCTACCACAAAGGCAGGCAAACCACACTTAGGTAGCCAGAGAAAGCCATCAGGCAAAGAATGCAAGTGCCCTGACGGGTATGGATGAAGGACACGGACAGGGCCATGACAGTCACTGAATTCCTGTGTCCTGCCACTGAGCAGGGCCGGCACTTGAGAAATACCTCCTAACTTCTCTAACCTACACCTAAGGGAGCCCACCCTGTGCCCAGAGCTCCAGGCTGTTGAGGACAGCCTGGCTTTCTTATTTCTCTGTGTCTTACCGGAGGACCTAAGGGGCGCTTGATCCCATAGTCAGGATTCTGCTTGTTGGGGTGTGTAGGGGGCAGGCACTCTGCCTAAAACTTCCAGGGGTGTGAATCCAACCTGCTGCACCAGCATCCCACCTCAGGGGAAACATCTCATTTCTACAAGATTGGGATTACTCCTACAAGACCAGAAAGAAGAAAACTCTGAGCAGAGGGACGGTCACACCCACGTGACATCTGAGTAACATCTTGGGGTCAGGTAAGCAAAGAAACTAGGGGACTGTCCCACTTTTGAAGCATGATCAGGGCTCCCTGCTTTGCCCTCTGACCATGAGATAAATAATCACTCCATACTTCTCCAACCTAAAGCCCCTTCTCAAGCAAAGACACCGTGGCATCGAAGTATTCGTGCTATCTTAAAAAACGATGGTGTGACAGCTGATGTCAGTAGCTAGTGACAAGTACAGGATAAAACCTTACAACCTAATCCAACTATCTGCCCATTCAAGAAAAACCCAAAAGAGCTGTGATTAGCCCTGACAGGGAACTAGGAGATGTGCATAGACACACACTTCTCCCACCTCCACGCACACCTTACCTCCCACCACCTCTAAAAGTTTCATATAGTCTTGGCCTCAAAACAGGTCATCCCTCAGCAGACACCTTTAAATCCAGAAGCCCGCCCACTTCGGTCAGAAAAATGATATAAATCAGCAGCTAAAGCTCTTCCCCCACCCAGTTTTTTTTCCCTTACCCGTATTCTTTTGGACAAAGTTTTCTTAACCTGGGATCCAGGCAGTAGTGTTCGACTGAGTGGACATGAAATGGATCCCTGAGTGCCCTCAAATTCCACATAAAATCTAAATCAGAATTTAAAGCTGCTCAATGTCCACAACAGCCAAACTGTGGAAAGAGCCAAGATGTCCATCGACAGATGAATGGATAAAGAAGATGTGGTATATATACACAATGGAATATTATGCAGCCATCAAAAGGAATGAGATCTTGCCATTTGCAACGACGTGGATGGAACTGGAGGGTGTTATGCTGAGTGAAATAAGTCAATCAGAGAAAGACATGTATCATATGACCTCACTGATATGAGGAATTCTTAATCTTAGGAAACAAACTGAGCGTTGCTGGAGTGGTGGGGGGGGTGGGAGGGATGGGGTGGCTGGGTGATAGACATTGGGGAGGGTATGTGCTATGGTGAGTGCTGTGAATTGTGCAAGACTGTTGAATCACAGATCTGTACTTCTGAAACAAATAATGCAATATATGTTAAGAAAAAAGAAAAAGAAGAAGATAGCAGGAGGGGAAGAATGACGGGGAGTAAGTCGGAGGGGGAGACGAACCATGAGAGACGATGGACTCTGAAAAACAAACTGAGGGTTCTAGAGGGGAGGGAGGTGGGGGGATGGGTTAGCCTGGTGATGGGTATTAAAGAGGGCACGTTCTGCGTGGAGCACTGGGTGTTATGCACAAACAATGAATCATGGAACACTACATCCAAAACTAATGATGTAATGTATGGTGATTAACATAACAATACAAAATTAAAAAAAAAAAAAGAATTTAAAGGTGCTATCACCAGATCTTCCAAGTAGGCAGTCTTTCCTCAAGAACTAAGAACCACCATCTTAGACCAAAGTGACACCTGGAAAGCCATGGAGCCGGGTCATGCTCTACACTATGAAGTACTCAGGTACATAAGGGCTGTTTTGATTTCCAAGACACAGAGAAAAGGGGTGGCTTCTCTGATATATCACCAGGTGTCCCTGAACAGAGGAATGAAGGACAGGTATGCCCATGACCATGACGCGGCTCTTGTAGAAAGTGGTTTAAGGCAGGCAATGGAATCCATTTCCAGTCCTTATTGTTCAAGTATCTGTCTTTAAAATTCAAGCAGATTTTATATGAATAGCATAAATATGCCACTGTTTGTTTTGGCCTAAAAAGTGATCCTTCTCCCTCAAACCTTCCAGTAAATCTGATATCTCAGAAGGCAGTCTGAGTTTATTGACTTCGTGTCCTCGATGAAGGATAGACAGGTAATGCTAGCAGACAAGGGGTTTGAGAAGTTCTCAGGGCATCCATGGTGGTCTTCAAAGGGTCCCCCCAAATGTCTCCAGCACTCAAGAAGATGCAAGAGAAACCCACTGGGGTTCTAAGCAGTTAAGTGACATAGTCAAGGTTGGTAGCGGGTCTGGCCCATGTCCTCTGCCTGGGCCCTTGGCTTTTGCCCCTGTTCTCCCTGGTTTTCCCGTTGGGGTTTAGAGGTCACACAGCCCTATACTCTTATTCTTCCAATGAGGAAACTAGGTCCAGAAACTTGTGATTTTCCAGTCATGTGGTTAGCTGAAGATGAAGATCATGACTATGAGTCCCTACCACGACTTTTCTCACAAAGGCCTGTCCCCTTCTTCTGTGAGGAATGAGTCTTTTTTCTTTTTCTCCTTCTCTCTCTCTCTTTTTTTTACTTCCATTACTCTCTGGTGTTCCGAACTTTTGATGCCATAAACCATTATGGTGCACTGCTTTTTCCAGACTACCAGTCTCCCATCCAACTTCCCAGCCAGGTTCAAGAAGAGCTCTGCCCAGCCTAGGACCCTGCCTTTGCTGAGGAGGTGACAACGGGCTGATGTTGGCTGGCACAGAGCAGAGACCCCCCCCCCCCCCCGACAAGAGATGTCTGCTTCTGGCTTGATTTCTTCTGGGGTCTGCTGAGGGAGAAATTAGCTTGTATAAGTCAGATCCTCTCTCAGGAACTAAACACCAGCAGCAAACAAAAACCAGACCGAAAAGCATCCATTTGAAAAGACAAAGTGGGGCAAAGGCAGAGAGCCAACCCATAGGACCCTGACCAGAGCTAATTGCCAGGATCTCCCTTCAATGAAAAGGGACAAAAAAAAATCACAAAGTAAAGGATTTCTTTCTTTCCTTTTTGGTAACTAAGTCAGGCATGTGCCCTCTCTATGTAATTCACTTCCCTTGTGGTCCCAACCAGCCCCAGGCCACCACAGGAAATGGTGGAGCAGAAGAACTTTCCATAGACAGGTCCAAATATTTGCCTCCTGATGCCACCTGATTAAATCTGTGGCCACCACAGAGAAAGGCGGAAATTCACTGGTGGTTCCCCATGTCCTCTGCTCAGTGGTGTGGAGCATGTGAAGTGAAAGCCTTGTAGTCACTAATGTTTTCCTATTTCTCCATGGAGACTCTTCCTTCCTAGTCTCAGTGTCTTTCTTAATAATAGGGGACCAATGGGGATCCGACAAGGGAACCCCGTTTACTCACAATACAATTCCATTGCCAGTAAACAGACAGGAAGCTTCCCCCAGGCTAAGTTGTCTGCCTGTTGGTAGACCTGTTTCTTTTTGTGTTTCACCATTTCCATAATAAGCATGTGAGGGAGATAATTGGATCTACTGCCAGATAGTGCTAATGAGGCCAAGTTCATGGCCTTTCTTCCCTTGGGAGCTTTTGTTGTTGTTGTTTTGTTTTCAATGTGCTCTCTGGCCTCCCAGAGCATCCCTCACCCTCAGGGGGCTGCCATGGCTGGGTGAGACTGAGTCACGGCACGAACAAGGATATCACGACATCACTAAAAGGCATGGCAGCCTGAGGCTATCCCACATGAGGAGGTGTAGGAGGGATGTTGTCAGGGTTCCTGCCCCACATTTTGAGGACAGTGAGGGTTATTCCTAATGGAAGGCACTGGGAGGCATTTGCCCCTTTTAAGGAACTAACTGGAGAATCCTGTCTCCCTGCCCCACTCCTCCCCCACCCTCCCCCACTTCCACCAGTGGCCAGGGCAGAGTGAGCCTACTCCAAGATCCTACTCAGAGTCCAGCCCATGATGCTCTTTTCCCCTCAAAGCTCTCAAAGTCGATTCCATGTGGTCTGGTCCTTGAAAGGTAGCCTGGCAGACACTGTGGGTGCCCTCCCCACATCTCCTCAGTCTCTACCACTTCAGTCCCTGGCAGCTCCATCTCCACTTACCAGCACCAGCAACTCTGTCCAAATGTGTGATGGACAGAGTGATGTACCAGGAATAAACACACCCCTCTCCCAGCAGCCCTCAACCAACAAGTAATGAGAGCTGGGGTATATATACCCCTGCTCCCTCCCCCATGGGTTGAAAAATGCTCACATACAGGTTCTCCACTGCTTTTTAGAATCCGCAGAAGGGCGAGTTACCACCAGGGCTTCCTTCTCTTCCCCGGGTCTCTTCCCAAACAGATGACCTATACTCAAATCTTTGCTCAGGATCTGCTTCCAGGGAGACCCCTACCAAGACTGTGTGATATGCTGGAAAGATCCTCAGAGAGGAGGGAAGAAAGCCCAGGTTCTAGTGGACTTGACATCTCTGAGCCTCAGTTTTGTCATCTGCAATAATGGTCACAATGTTGCTTGGGTGACTCCAGCGTGTAATAAAAGTCAGGACCACCACAGTGACCTGCCAGGCCCCTGACACCATATGCTGATCAGACCTGAAAGGCGGGTTTCTTCTTCTGAACAACCAGAGCAGAGCCAGTGAGAGACTGCCAGGGTGAGATCCTGACCCTGCTTCCCAGACCAGAACTCTGCTCTTGGTTCAGAGTCCTGACTTCACATCCATACCCCTTGCCCTTTCCCTAGTTCAGGGTGGCATGACATTTTTATTCCATTTGACCTGGAGGTGGAAGGATTACAACATCCTAAAGCTTCCTGGCACAGAAGAGTGACTTAAAAAGCAACAGATACATTTTCCAACCTCTGCAAATAAGGTGGGAAGCTGGCTGGGGACCCTTAAAAGGAAACAAGGAAACTCCAAAAAGCAGACTGTCCAGCTCCAAACCCAGGCTTGCCAATTCTGCAGCCTGTTGGGTGGCAGGAGCATTTCCTAAGGTGGAAAAATGTTTCCACTGAGGTTGTGAGTGCCTGGAAAGTTCTGGCCTGGGGTCTCTTGCTGCTCCCACCCTAAATACACAAATGCCTTTCCTGTCCACCAGGTCTCTAATAGGATGAAGTGTATTTGTTATAAAGTCCAAGATACCGGCCATCAAAACAACTGGCTAACACTTATTGTGTGTCATATGGTGCCAAATGCTATAAGGAGAAACAATATATGACCATGAAATAGTGAATTATTTTTTAAAAAAGAATATGCTTAGATCAGGGAATACCCTAGAATTTCAAGAGAGCCATTTGGAAAGATTGATACTCATCTCAATGGCTTTACACATTGAACAATTTTAGAATTGTCTTTTTAAAAAGTTTAGTTATTTTGTGACTTAACTTTTCAGTGAGGCATAACTTACATATGGGAAAATGCACAGATGTTCAGTGTACAGTTCAGAAAGTTTCAATAAATGTAGATACTCTTGTAACCCACAACCCAGTCAAGAGTCAGAGCACCCTGTCACCCTAGGCAGTTCCTCTGTGCCCCTTTGCAGTCAATCCAGGAACCATGCCCTTTGCACCTACCTAGTCTATTTCCTAAGAATGAGGACATTCTCTTACATAAGCATGGCAAAACTGTGAAACTATGGAAATTAACAATGATCACAATGCTATTATCTAATCTACTGACCTTATTCGTTTTGATCACCATCTCACTAATATCTTTTATAGGAAAAGAAAAAAATTCTGCACAGGATTCAATCAAGGGTCACACATTGCACTTAACTGTCCTGTGTCCCTTGGTCTCCAAACTAGGGCAGCTCCTCACTCTTGTTCAGCCTTTGTCTTTCATGTCCTTTTAGGCCAATTATTTTGTAGAATGCCCCTCAGTTGGGGTTTTCCTGCTGGTTTCTCTTGAAAGGAGTGCCCCAGAAGTGATGCTGCATCCTTGCCAGGGCAGCATATCCCAAAGCACACAATTCCAATGTGTTCCATCACTCCACTGGTTAGGGTAGAGTCAGTCCACCCACTTTCTTCCCCTGTAAAGTTACTACTGGGGATATACCCTGAGGCAATGTAAATACCCTGCTTATCAAGCATATAGCCACTAGTTATGATATTAGTTTATGGTTCTTTTTTTATTTTTTTTAAGATTTTATTTATTTATTTTGACAGAGAGAGACACAGCGAGAGAGGGAACACAAGCAGGGGGAGTGGGAGAGTGAGAAGCTGGCTTCCTGCCAAGCAGGGAGCCCGATGCGTCGCTCAATCCCAGACCCTGGAATCATGACCTGAGCAGAAGGCAGACACTTAATGACTGAGCCACCCAGGCACCCCCCCCCCCTTTTTTTAAAGATTTTTTTTCTTTGACAGAGAGAGAGCACAAGTAGGCAGAGTGGCAGGCAGAGGGAGAGGGAGAAGCAGGTTCTCCGCTGAGTAGGGAGCTGGACGTGGGGCTCGATTCCAGGACCCCGCGATCATGAACTGAGCCGAAAGCAGCTGCTTAACCAACTGAGCCACCCAGGTGCCCCTAGTTTATGGTTCTTGACTGAATCAATTATTATGATGGTTGCCATATGGGGATTTTCCTAATTCCATCATTTCTCCTACTCAAAGGAAGAGTTATTTCCACCCCATTCATTCATTCATTTAAATGTGGACTCACAGATTCTTATTTAGTTCTATAGATTATATATTACCTGCTACCATCGTTATTTATTTTGATGTTCAAATTGTCCCAGATTTGGCCAATAAGAGCTCCTTCAAGCTGGCTGTTGTGTCCTCTCAACATGTCAAGACCGATAATTTCT
Organism: Zalophus californianus; assembly: GCF_009762305.2. NCBI lineage: Eukaryota > Metazoa > Chordata > Mammalia > Carnivora > Otariidae > Zalophus > Zalophus californianus. The sequence goes on from NC_045602.1 coordinate 95,587,616, forward strand.
CCTGGATGCTAAGAAACCATGGGCCTCATTTTTGTTCCAGAATAGATTTACCTTTTTGTTAAATGCTTTTCTTTCAATAAAGCATCATTTGGCTACACTGCTGGGGACTGGGGCCAACAGCTGTCACAGCTGCTTGCCCCAGGGAGAGAGGTGAAGCAGATGGGCCTGGGACGACACAGGGAATGGGGTGGTGCCCACTGAGCAGGAAGGAGGGCCACTGCCTGGACCTTGGTTGAATGCAGTAGCCCATTGCTGGGGGTGCCAGCCAAGAGCATGGACAGAGGGCACACACCAGCCCAGAAGCCAGAGCCAAGCTGGAGAGTGCTGCTAGCAGAGACACCCAGCCAAAGGCATGTGCCAAGAAGGACCATGATGCAGAGCCAACATAAAGGGGAGGGAGAGGCAAATACGGGTGCCAGGTTCCCAGGGCAGTCTGTGGACCTTGCCTTCCTGCTTTTAACTCTGTCTGCTCCATTTTCTCTTGGGCTGTACTTTGTCTGACTTCAAGTGTCAGCATTCATAGTCACCACTTACTGGACTGTCCTCAGTAAAGACACCAGCAAGATGGCTCTCAGTTTAAAAGGAACCCAATATTCCTCTAATAACAAAGTCTTTATCTCTCTTGCTGCCACCAATGTGTTACCTAAATTTGTACATGCGCACACAATTACACTCACATTCTCATTCTTTACTGAAAAATTAACACTTCCATAACTACCTTTTCTGCCATTCATACAACAGCACATATTTTGTCTTTCTTATTCTCTGGTACTGTATGTTGTGGTAATAAATGATGTTTCTCCTAAAGTTCGTAGCATGAAATGCACACACCAGTGATGGATGCTGGTCGATTGTTACTAAGGAACATTCCGAAATAGAGTTAGTTTTCTCAGACAAAAACTGCCAATGTCAAATGGTACTGGGTGCAAGGCTACTTGGGATCTTCCAGACCTTGGGATGTCTCAGGCACCTCCCACCAGACCCTCTCCTGAACCTGCCCAACAAGGTCAATCAGCTAGTTCTCATTCCTTCTCTTTTTCTCCCTCCCCAGATAAAGTGTGGCTCCGCACATGGTAAAACCGAAGGCAGGCAGACCACCAGGTTCTGAGAACTTGGGCATCTAAGTGGACAACTGTCTACTCCACCCTTTTCCTAGGCAAAACAAACCAAAAAAATAAAAACCCGTGCACACTCACAGAGTTTTCTGCAATTCATCCCTGGCTGATGAAACAGGATTTTAAAAAGAAAAAAAAAATTCAGGACTTCCTGTTTAGGAATAATATATTAATATATTAATAATGAAGGTTCTGTTTCACCTCAGTGAAAATTTCAAGCCTCAATTATCTCATTTTCTTTGTAAAACAATGATCTTCTCCTTTCTCCATGTCCAGATTTAATAATTTGGGGGAGGAAATCCTCTTCAGGGAGCTAGTCTGGTCCTTGCTACCACTGTCCAGAGGAATTAACTAGAGCAGGCACTGCCCAGGCAACTTCATTTCCTTCCCTCCAGCTCTGCGCTGCCCAGCATGGCAGCCATTAGCCACATGTGGCCATTTAAAAGTAAATTAAATAGAATTAAATGAAAGTCAAAATGTAGCCCATCAGTTGCCCTAGCCACATGTCAAGTGCTCAACAGATGCACGTGGCAAGTGGCGTCCTTACTGAACAGTGCAGAGAACATTCTGTCATGCGAGTTCTATTAGAGGGCAGGGCTGGCCAATGGACCTGCCTATTTCATAGGAGAGAGAGCCTGGGCTCAGAGCAGGTGTAGAGGATGTACAATGGGAAGCATTCGACCTTTATCTTTCTTCTATGGACCTTCTATGGACCTTTTATACCTTCCACATACTTTCCACTCTTCATTTCTCAACAAGCTGAGAACATCCCCCTCAATATGAAGTCTGACTGTTGGTCCCTTTTCCCCCTTAATTATTTATAATTTAAAATTTTTTAAGTTTGACCATACCCAAAGTCTCTCTGGGACCAAAGATTCCCACTTACTATTACTCAGGGTTTCACAAAGAGAAAGGCATAATTTTAGGGCCCCTCCAGGGATGGAGAGTCAGTTTATTACAATGATGCCTGGAGAACAGAAAGAAGTCTTAGGACTCTCGTCATCAGGCTGGATGGGGAGGCAGTTGAGAAAGAGAGACTAGAACCCACAATCACGGTCAAAATATCCACTAAAATGAAGTAACTAAAAGAAAATTCAAGTCTCCAGAGGTCACCTCTCAGTATGAAAGCAATTCACATTGGAGATCATTATCAGTTTAAATGTATGCTGTGAGCGTGCAGTATTTAAAAGTCACTCTTCAAAACAGTTGCAGTAACTTTTACTTCCAGAAGCCTGGGATGACTTTTAGGAACAATTAGTTGAAGATGAACTCAAGGAAGGAGCGTCTGTTCACGAGGGGCCACGATGACTGTTTTGCCTTTAAAGAGGTTAACCTTCCACACTGAAACTCAGGACCCTTGGTAATGGAAGGGGAAAAGAGGACCCCTGCACCCCTAAACATACACAAAATCACCCTGTTGACTTGTAGGTTGAAAAAGAAAGAACAGATCCGGGGGCGAATTAATCACGAGGGCTGGGCAGGTAGAAAGAGATGGATTTCCTGTTTGAAGGAAAGCCTTGCCAAACCTAGAAGGGGTTAGCAAAGAGAGAGTTATTTTTAAGACTTGCAAAGTTTGAATTGGCTTAAATACAGTCCTTGCCTGGAGGCAGGGAGCAAAACCAGATAATAAATAATACCTGGACCCACATGTCAGGGAAAAGTCAGAAAGAAAAAAAAAAGACAAGGATCTTCATTTTCACAGGGCAGTGTCCTGAACGACACAGCAGGCAACCTTTGGTATTGGATATATTCATTACGGAGCCTCCGGGGGGGAGGGGCTCTAGCACGACCTCCCATAGACAAGGATCACTAGTCCTTCTAGACTAGAAGATACTAGGCTTCTCGTTCTTATGTAAAGTGTGAAAAGAAGCAGTATTACAAAATCATTACTGCTTTTATTGACATATCATTTAAATACTAACCTTGTGCTTTTCTATATAGCAACCTCAAAAAAAAAAAACACAAAAAACCCGTCCCCCATTCCAGGCAAATCATTACCTCAAATCTTCCTAAAGGCCCTCCCATATAGAAACCCCACTAAAGCCCATGGAGAGAAACTAGAACAGGGATGAGAGTAGGAGACACCCTACAGTGGAATCCGCATCCCCACCCATTTCCTCCAGGAGCTAGCCGGGTTCCTCTACACCTGTGGATCCCGAACTAGGAGTGCTAATCAGGCTCATCCGGAGGACTTTGAAACCTCAGATTCCCGGGCCCAGCTCTGGAGTTGCTGATTCAGTAGGTCTGGGGAGGAGCCGAAGAATATGCATTTCTCACAGGCTCCCAGGGGTAACTGAGGCTGGTGGTCCAGGAATGGCTCTTTGAGAAATGCTCGCTGCTTTCATGATTCTTTTCACTCCTGGAAGGAAAGTCAAGCTGAAGGGGCCAGTAGGGGAACATCCCTCTCCTCCTCGTTTGTTACTGGTGTCAAATGCAAGGCCTCCTAGGAGAGCATTTGTCAGCACCCAGCACAGCCACGTGGCTGCACGGAGGGGCCGGGCGGTGGGTATCCTTCTTAGCAGGTGATGTACACAAGCCCTGAGAAACCTTCTCTGTGGTCCACAGGGGGCGCTGGGTAGTCTGCAAGTTGGGCTCTTCCTGCTACTTCCTTCTTTTCGTTTCTCCTGCTATTTCTCTGTGCCTACTCCCCTGAAGCCCCTGACCTGGCAGATTCTCAGCCCTGCAGACGATCTCAATGCCCACAGAAAAACTGGGATCTGGGTGACACCCGCATGGTGCTGAGGCAACAAGCAGTTTCAAAGTTAGCTGGACACCAGGCCAGGCTGCAGGGCATCAGCCCAGTGTGGAACTCCCATCATCCTGTTCCCCATTAGGTTTTGGACTAAGCTGCTCTGGAGCCCATGTCTCTCATGGCCAGGGGCAAGGTCACTGCTGTACCCGCAGCTCCCACTGAAGACCCGGCTGGGCCCTCACTAAAGACCGGAAACCTCCTGAAATCAGCCCATCTGCCTGACCGCATCTGTTTCCCCCTGGACACTCATTGCTTGGGAGAAAATGGCATTTCTGCAACTGGGCCCAACTGCCCCTCTCAAGTTGCAAACTGCCCCTCGAGATGTTTTCATTCTCCAGGAACTATTTTTCCTGGCATACGTGTCACATACAAAGAAAAAATCCTTTGCTTTTTTAAACATCCAATACAAAATAAGCGATTGTGAAGGCTCCAAACAGTCTGTTGTAATTCCCTAGCATGCTCTAAAAACAATAAGCCCCACGAGGCTGTGTATTCTTTGGCCATGGCCACTCTCCAGGGGTTGGTTGGACTGTACTTTGTTCCTACCATGGTATCTATCATGCCATACAGCACCCCGAGTGGGCATCCCCCACCAGACACGCATGCTGGGCTCTGGGGCTGTCTCTTTCAGCACTGATGGAGCCCTCAAACAGCTGCCACTATTTTCAAATGGGCACCTTTTTCTTCCTTTATGTTGCAAATAAGGCCGGTAGCCAATTCTGTATGATGGACCTAAAGAGATGGGCAAATCTTCATTAAAGCCTGTCCAAGACAACCAGCTGTGTGTGGGGCAGATTCGATGTCTCAGGAGGAATGGTCCAGTAAGTAACACAACTGTTCTTTGATTGCTATATGTGGAAACTCCACAGCTTTGGCTAAAGGAAAGGAAGCAAAGGGGAATGCATTTGAAAAGGACCCAGGGCTCTTTGGAAGGCCATTGCTGCCCTTCTGACCCACCACCACTGGCTAAAGTAAAGAAACAGCAACGGACTCACGTATGCTGGCTTGAGTCCTCCATCTACTTTGGGATACCCATATGGTTAGGGGTCTAGAGGTCACTGCACCTCCACAAACACTGGTTATCTTCTCTGGGAAATGCATAGGACAATACTCATTCTGCTACATAGAAATTTCATAGGGACTTTATGAGGCTGAGAACGCCACCTGATTAAGAACCTATTATATGTCAGTCTCTTTAATGTGCTTTGCCTGCATAACCAGTATCTCCCGCTTTTTGAAAGTTCGCGTTAACCACTTTAGTTTTACGGAAGACCAACATTAGTACCTGTTTTCACTAACCAAGAGAAAACCAAAGACGATTTTCACTATATGAAAAAAGACCAAAAGCGGAAATAGCTTTGAGCATTTGTTTTGTTTTATCATTTTTTTATGTTATGTTAGTCACCATACAGTACTTCCTTAGTTTTTGATGTAGTGTTCCATGATCTATTGTTTTCCTATAACACCCGGTGCTCATTACCACACGTGCCCTCCTTAATACCCATCATGGGGCTCACCCATCCCCCTACCCCCTCCCCTCTAAAACCTTCAGTTTGTTTTGCGGAGTCCATAGTCTCTCATGGTTCGTCATCAAGAGAAGGAAGGGAAAAACAAAGAGGGGGAAATCAGAGGGAGAGGCAAACCATGATTACTTGTATAGAGGTAGCGCACACCCCGAGCTGCAGGAGCAGCGCCACACAGCACCTCCCCAGGGAACTACACTCAGTGTCACAGCACCAGACCGCCAGAGCTTTAGAACTGTGTCTGTGAGTGTCTGCGCTTTATCTCGATTTGTTTTGTGCATCCCTTAGTATGTTGCATCCCAAGGTACCAGAAAGGCCAAAGAGGTTATTTTTTGGGTCTGGGAATGCTCAAACATTTTTTTTCCGTATAAATTAATGGTAATTGCTTCTTCACTTTATTATTTGGGCTTACAAAAGGTTCCACAGGAATGCTCTACTATCAGATGGTGGGGAAAACCTGTATTTGATTTATTTTGTACAAGTAGCCTATATTTTAGGTACCATAATTCCCACCTGTCACATGAAAACATCAAGCTCAAACAGATCAAGAAATGCCCCCTTGGTCACACACTCAACAAATGGATGAACTAGACAGAATCCAAAGTCAGGTGATTCCAGCCCAAAACCTTTTCCCTAAAACCCTAAAGCAATACATGTAAAAATACCCTGAAAATTCTGAAGCCAAGTCATCCACTAACTAAAAATTCTTATTAATATAACATCTCATGTATCCTGCATTGTCAGGGAATGAGTGATTTCACTTAAGTGGGATTTTTCAGGTATCTAAACTTTATCCCTAATTAAGAATTGAACTCTTTTCTTAATGCAAAAAAATTTAATGGAAAATTTCCAAAAGTAATTACATTATTTTGGTGTCTTAAATACACATGGATCAGAATTGTAAGATTTCTAAAAAAAATCCAGGACATTAATGAATATCAGGCATGAAAATGAGATACAACTGGGCAATGTTCTCAGAGTCTGTGACGTGGGTAAAGCATCCCCAAATGGCTGGACTTGTAAGTCTTCCAAACCTACTTTTTTCCAGAATACCTTATTATTAAAAAAAAATGTTTAAATGTGCAGAAAAGTTGAAAGAATGTACCCACCACCTAGATTCTTACATAACATTGTAAAATACTTGTTTCATCACACATATATCTCTGTCCATTATCAATCTACCCTTTCAAAAATGCATTTAAAAGTATATTGCAGATATCAGCACACTACTCTCTGGAATAATTTCAGCATGGGTATCATGTCAATATATATGGTATTTTTCTATTGAGATACAATTTGCATACAATGAAATGCTCAAATCTTAAGTGAACATTCACTGAGTTTTGACAAATGAACACACCTGTGTAGCCCAAAACCTTATCAAGATACAGACCATGACTACTGCCCCAGAAAGTTCCCCAGCACCCCATCCTATTCTATTTCACTCACACTCCTGGGGAGCCTACTTTCTACAGGCCTTCTTTCTCTTCCCTCTGCTGTCAGCTGTCACTTTACAAATGTCAGACATTCTGTTTCTAATCTGTGACCTCATTTTATCTGTAATTATCTCGGTGGGATGGTGCAAGAAATTCTAAAGCCATTTCAGGAAAGCACATGGGGCTTGGGGTTATGTTTTCCAGGAGGCTGAGAGGCATTTCCCCCCAACAAGGATTTGGGAGTATCTAATACTGCCAGCAGCCTGATGTCCATATAAATAGAGTGCTAGTGGACTGTTATAAAGCTTGAGCAGCTCTCTTTCTATCTGCAGATATCTATCTGTAGATATCTCTAGATATCTAGATACCTATCTATCTCTTTCTATCCACAGATCCAGTGCTGATCTGTAAAAGAACAGAATTTCTTCAGGAGTTAAAATTTCTGTGCTCTAGTATTTCACTAGGTTCTGGTGTTGAGAAGAAAATACATGCACCCCAATGTTTATAGCAGCATTATCTACAATAGCCAAGCTATGGAAGCAGCCCAAGTGTCCATCAACTAATGAATGGATGAAGAAGATGTGGTATATACACGTGATGGAATACTATTCAGCCATAAAAAGAATGAAATCTTGCCATCTGCAAAGACTAGAGAGCATAATGCTAAGCAAAATAAGTCAGTGAAAGATAAATACTGTATGATTTCACTCCCGTGTGGAATTTAAGAAATAAAATAAATAAGCAAAGGGGGGAAAAAAGAGAGAGAGAGACAAACAAAGAAACAGACTCTTAACTTAGAGAACAAACTGCTGGTTACCAGAGGGAGGTGGGTGGAGGGGGGATGGGTTAAATAGATGATGCAGATTAAGGAGTGCACTTGTCATGATGAGCACTGGGTGATGTCTGGAAGCGCTGAATCACTATAGTGTATACCTGAAACTAACATAACACTGTATGTTAACTGGAATTAAAATAAAAACTTAAAAAATAAAAACACTGATTTTGTTTTAAAATCTTTATTAATTAATCTTAATCTTTTTGAATTTGTGGTGTTGTGATATTCATGTGTTGTGATGTTGAGACAGTCACAAGTTGTGATGTTGACAATCACATGTTGAGATGTCAAGGCACTTGCATGTGGAGATGTGACCATCAGAATCACAGGCTGAGACATGTTAAGATGTGGAGACATTCACATGTTCATATGTTGAGATATCAGGTGTTAATTTGTGGTGACATTTGTCACGTTGAGATGTTGAGGTACAATTCGCATGTTTGGTTTCATGGCATTTGCATGCTGAAAAGCTGAGACATTCACATGTTGAGATGTTGAGGCATTTGCATGTTAAGATGTTCAGATATTCACATGTTGAGAGGTTAAAACATTCACAGGCTCAGATGTTGTGACATTTGTATATTGAGATGTTGAGACATCCACATGTTGAGATGTTGAGACATCTGTACAATGAGGTGTTAAGGTATTTACAAGTTCTGAATTTAAGACATTCACAGGTTGACATATTAAAACATTCGCAATTCAGATGCTGAGCTTCTCACATGCTGACGTATCGAGACATTCAGAGGATCAGTGGAGACATTCACATGTTGAGATGTTGAGACATTTACAGGTTGAGATGTTAAGATCTTCTCATCCATATGTCTGACTTCGAACATCAGATGACTTTACCTGGCCCTAAGATAGAGATACTGACTCCTCAGCCATATCTGTAGACTCTTCTTCCACATCCCTTTCCCCATAGCAAACAGTGTTGGTGCCACCTTGGAGGCTTCCATGGATGATTTCCATCCAATGGGCCTAGGGCATCCTGCATCTCTCTGCCTGGGGATGCTCTCTGGCCCCAAGTGGGTTCTCAACCTCTATATGGGCAGGCAAGAAATGCTGGGGGGGGGGGCATTACAGCCCAGAAGTGACCCTCATGTATGGCAGGATGAGATTTAGGAGGTGAACACCTCAGTTTCCTCACCTGTCAGTGACCCATCACTATCTACCAGAGGGTCCTCACTGGAACTGAGCCCCGCTGTTCTCAGTAGTAACATTTCCTGCTGATATTTCTTGAGATCACCTCCCAAACAATGTACTTGCACCCAAATCCATGTTTCTGACTTTGGTGGGAACCCAAACTAAGTGATCTCCAAAGCACTCCAAAGATCAGTCCTGTCTCCAAATAGTCAGAAAGCAGAAGGTCAGTACATTCATTCCTGCCCGAGGAGACACTTCCCCTTTCATAGGTTTCCAGGTTACTAGCTACTCACTAAGTTTGCTGAAGCAGGTGGGGGTGGGGACCAGCTCCTTGAGGACTAAGGGGCACCAGATGACAGAAATCTATGGAAGTGCCTCATATTTCTACTATCATCCCTTCGAGGCTGAGGACATGCTTACATCCCACCACATGGCAATCTGGAAGGGTCCCTCCTCTCCCTTCACACCCAGATGTCCATGTGGGTCAGTGACACAGGGGTTGACTGCTCTCTTTTAAGGGGGGGGTGCTCCCAGAATGGTGCCCTCAGTGAGTAGAGAAGGTGTTGGAGCCCCATGTAGGCTGTTCATAACAAATTCCTCCTTGAATCACAGGGTAGGTATAAATGAAGGATGTGTGCAGAGACAGAAGACTCTTAGAACATGCGCAATCTGAAAGAATAAGAAATGTTTTTCATGGGAAAACAATGGATCAAGAAAGACACAAATGGTACAATTGCTATGAAAAACTGGCAGTTCCTCAGTAAACTGACCATAGAGGCATTCAAACAAAAAAACTGTACCCTAATGTTCAGAGAAGCACTATTTACAATAGGCATAAGGGGGAAAAACCCAAAGGTTGATCAACAGGTGAACAGATAAAGACAATGTGATATATCCACACAATGGAATATTATTCAGTTCAGCCATAAAGAGACATGAAGTATTGATGCAAGATAATATACAGTTGAACCTTGAACCATGCAGGTTTTGGGGTGATGACCCTGAGCAGTTGAAAATCCATGTATAACTTTTGACTTCTCCCAAACTTAACTACTTGTAGCCTCCTATTGGCCAACAACAAACAGTTGATTAACACACATTTTGTAGCTTACATTATATACTGTATTCTCACAATAAAGTCAGCTGGAGAAAAAATATAGTGAGAAAATATATTAGTAAGAAAATAAGGAAGAGAAAATACATTTATAGTACTCTTTTTTTATAAATCGGATTTATAAATTTTTATATATATATATAATCCATATATATAAAAATAATTTTATATATATGGATTTATAAAAAAAATCCACATATAAGTGGAACTACATAGTTCAAATCCTGTTCTTTAAGGGTCAATTGTATATACCTTGTACATATATACATATGTAACATACCTTGTAAACATTATGCTAAATGAAATAAGCCAGATACAAAAGGCCACATATTATATGAGTCCATTTATATGAAATGTCCAGAATAGTCAAATCCATAGATACAGAACACAGACTAGGGTTTGCCAGAGGCTAAGGGCAGAGGGGAGTCGGGAGTGACTGCTAATGGGTACAGGGTATCCTTAGGGGTGATGAAAATGAAAGACATGGTGGTTGCACAACATGGTGAATAGAATAAATGTCACTAAATTGTATACTTTAAAATGGTACATTTTATGTGTATTTTACCACAGTTTTTTTAAAAAGGAAGACAGAAGTCTGTGAACATGGACACCATGTATCAAAAACCACTATCAGGGGCACCTGGGTGGCTCAGTTGGTTAAGCTGACTCTTACTGACTCTTACTCTTGATTTTTTGCTCAGGTCATGATCTCAGGGCTGTGAGACTGAGCCCCGCATAGGGCCCCACACTAAGCATGGAGCCTGCTTAGGATTCTCTCTCTCCCTCTCCCTCTGCCCCTCCCCCATCCTGTGCACGCTCTCTCTCTAAAAAAACAAAACAAAACAAAAAACCACCATCAAAAACAAGAACAAGCCATAAACAAAATATAACACTAACAAAGAATTGATATCCAGGATTTGTAAAGCTCTCTTACAGTTACTAAGAAAAAAACAATACGTAAGGTTTATGTATGACTAAGCAATTCACTGAAGAAAGCATACAAATGCCCAATAAACTTGTCAACAGAAGCTGAACTTGATGAGCGTATTTGTGTCCTGGGGCTGCTGTAACAAATGACCATATATTGGGGGCCCTGAAACAACAGACACGTATCCTTTCCTAGCACTGGGGACCAGAAGGCCAGAGTCAAGGTGTCAGCAGGGGCCACACTTGCTCTGGAGGCTCTCGGGAGAATCTGTTTCTTGCCTTTCTCAGCTTCTGGTAGCTGCTGGTACTCTTCAGCTCATGGCCTTAGTGCTCCGGTCTCTGCCCCCACCTTTGCATCACTGCCTGCTCTGTGTCTGTCTGACCTCCCTTGGCCTCTCTTATAGGGATACCTGTGATGGCATTTAGGGCCCACTCCAATAATCCAAGGTAATCCCATCTCAAGAGCTTAACTTAATCAGATCTGCAAAAACTTTGCCACATAAGGTAACAGTCACAGCTTCCAGGGGGTGAGGACCTGATATCATGGGAGGGCACCGTTCATCTCACCACACTCAGGAAACAGAGGAATGCAAATTAAAGCCACATTGAAACAGCTCATCAGACTTGGCATGTATTAAAAAGTCTGACAATACCAAGTATTTACAATGCAGAACAACAGGGACTCACATCCCCTGCTGGTGAGAGTGTAAATCTACCAGTACAACCAAGAACGGTTTGGTAGAATCCCTAAAAACTAAGGATGCATGTACCCTATGATCCAGCCATTCCACAGCTAGAGAAATTCATCTTTGCAGGGGACACCCACAAGAATGTTCAATACAGCATGGTCATGTCAAAACCCTGGAAACGATCCAAATGTCCATCAACAGGAGGATAGCTAACCAAACCATGAGGTAGTCAGGCAACAGGATACCACACAGCTCAAAAAAAAAAAAAAAAAAGCGGGGGGGCGGAGCAAGATGGCGGAGGAGTAGGAGACCTAGATTTCGTCTGGTCTCAGGAATTCAGCTGAATAGGGATCAAACCATTCTGAACACCTACGAACTCAACAGGAGACCGAAGAGGAGAGTAGCAACAACTATCTGAACAGAGAAGCGACCACTTACTGGAAGGTAGGACGTGCGGAGAAGTGAATCCGAGGCGATATTCGGGAGGATAGACGGCGGGGGAGGGGCCTCCGCCGGCCGCTTCTGGCAAGTGATAGAGCCGCGGAGCACAAAATCGGACCTTTTAGAAGTGGGCTCCGCTGAGGGACGTCGCTGCAGTGGCTAAGCTGGAGGTGGAATCCTCCCGGGACAGTGTGGTCTCAGGACCCTTGGGGTCACAGAAAGACCGGGGGAGCCTGAGTGCGGCAGAGCTCCCAGGTATCGGAGCAGGGAAGCCGGCTACAGAGATGGAGCTGAGGCGCGGGCTCTCAGCTTGGGGTTGCCATAAACTGTGATCCGCGGCCCAGTCGGGCCACTGCTCCTGCAGCAGGGACCCAACAGGCGGCAGATCCGGGGAGACTCCCCTCTCTCCCCTGGGAGGAGTGGTGCGGGAGCGCACCGCAGGGATCTGCTGGGTTTGGAGACTCCACACGGGGTCGGGTGCCAGAGATAGCAACGCTCGGTCACAGGCCGGGTGAGCACGGAGTGCGGCCGGAGACCGGGGACAAGGGAGTGACTGCTTTTCTCTGGGGGCGCACTGAGGAGCGGGGCCCCGAGTTCTCAGCTCCTCCGGGTGGAGACTGGGAGGCCACCATTTTTGCCCTGGTCCTCCAAGGCTGTACGGAGAGCTTGCAGGGAACAAAAGCTCCTGAGATCAAACCCCAGCAGCTTGCTTAGCCCGGACCGACAAGGGCGGGGCAATTCAGCCTCCGGCAAAGACATTTGGAAACCACAGCAACAGGCCCCTCCCCCAGAAGATCAGCACGAACACCCAGCAAGCCAAGACCAAGTTTATCGATCAAGGAGAACGGGAGAACTCCAGCGCTAGGGGAATACTGCACACAGAATTCATGGCTTTTTTTTTTACCATGATTCATTAGTTCATCAAAGTTAATGTTTTTAACTGTTTTTTTTTTTATTTTTCTTTTTCCCTTTTTCAACCAACATCTTATCAATCCCTTTTTTTAAAAAAAACATTTTTTATTTTTCATTTTTAGAGTCATATTTTATCCCTTCATAGTAGTTACCCTTATTTTTGGCATATATATGTAAGTTGTTCTCTCTTTAAAATTTTGAGATACAGTTTCTTCTAACAGATCAAAATATACCCTAAATCACTAGTGTATGGCTCTGTTCTAGTGTCCTGCCTGATCACATTCTCTCCTTTTCTTTTTTTTTTTAAATCTTCTTTCTTTTTTCAAACAACTTCTTATCTTATCAAGTCTTTTTATAAAATCTTTTATAATTTTCATCTTTACAGTCATCTTCTATCCCTTCATTGTATCAACCCTTATTTTGTACATATATGTCTTTCTTCCTTTAAAATTTTGGGAGGCACTTTTTTCTAACAGACCAAAATACGCCCAAAATCTAGTGTGTGGCACTGATCTATGCACTAGCCTGATCATATTTGATCACATTCTGCTTTTTTTGTATTGTTCTGTTTTTGTTTTTATCTTTTTTTTTCTCTTTCTTTTTTCTTTCTTTCCCTTTCTTTTCCCCTGGTTTCAGGTCTTTTCTGATTTGTATACAGTATATTTGCTGGGGACATTGTAAACCTGTTAGCATTTTGTTCTCTCATTCATCTATTCTCCTCTGGACAAAATGACAAGACGAAAAAAATCACCTCAGCAAAAAGAACAAGAGGTAGTACCGTCAGCCAGGGACCTACTCAATACGGACATTAGTACGATGTCGGACCTAGAGTTCAGAATCATGACTTTAAAGATACTAGCTGGGCTTGAAAAAAGCGTGGAAGTTATTAGAGAAACCCTTTCTGGAGAAATAAAAGAACTAAAATCTAACCAAGTCGAAATCAAAAAGGCTATTGATGAGGTGCAATCAAAAATGGGGGCACTAACTGCTAGGATAAATGAGGCAGAAGAGAGAATCAGTGATATAGAAGACCAAATGATGGAAAATAAAGAGGCTGAGAAAAAGAGGGAGAAACAACTACAGGATCACGAGGGCAGAATTCGAGAGATAAGTGATACGATAAGACAAAACAACATTAGAATAATTGGGATCCCAGAAGAAGAAGAAAGAGAGAGAGGGGCAGAAGGTATATTGGAGCAAATAATAGCAGAGAACTTCCCTAATGTGAGGAAGGAAACAGGCATCAAAATCCAGGAGGCACAGAGAACCCCTCTCAAAATCAATAAAAATAGGTCAACGCCCCGACATCTAATAGTAAAACTTATGAGTCTCAGAGACAAAGAAAAAATCCTGAAAGCAGCTCGGGAGAAGAGATATGTAACCTACAATGGTAAAAATATTAGATTGGCAACAGACCTATCCACAGAGACCTGGCAGGCCAGAAAGGACTGGCAAGATATCTTCAGAGCACTAAACAAGAAAAATATGCAGCCAAGAACACTATATCCAGCTACGCTGTCATTGAAAATAGAAGGAGAGATAAAAAGCTTCCAGAACAAACAAAAACTAAAGGAATTTGCAAACTCGAAACCAGCCCTCCAAGAAATATTGAAAGGGGTGCTCTAAGCAAAGAGAGAGCCTAAAAGCAGCAAAGATCAGAAAGGAACACAGACAACATACAGTAACAGTCACCTTACAGGCAATACAATGGCACTAAATTCATACCTTTCAATAGTTACCCTGAATGTAAATGGGCTCAATGCCCCAATCAAAAGACACAGGCTATCAGATTGGATTAAAAAACAAGACCCATCAATATGCTGTCTGCAAGAGACTCATTTTAGACCCAAAGACACCCCCAGATTGAAAGTGAGGGGGTGGAAAACCATTTAACATGCTAATGGACACCAAAAGAAAGCTGGGGTGGCAATCCTTATATCAGACAAACTAGATTTTAAAACAAAGACTGTAATAAGAGATGAGGAAGGACACTATATCCTACTTAAAGGGTCTATCCAACAAGAAGATCTAACAATTGTAAATATCTACGCCCCGAACATGGGAGCAGCCAATTATATAAGGCAATTAATAACAAAAGCAAAGAAACACATTGACAACAATACAATAATAGTGGGGGACTTTAACACCCCCCTGACTGAAATGGACAGATCATCTAAGCAAAAGATCAAGAAGGAAATAAAGACTTGAAATGACACACTGGACCAAATGGACTTCACAGACATATTCAGAACATTCCATCCCAAAGCAACGGAATACACATTCTTCTCTAGTGCCCATGGAACATTCTCCAGAATTGATCACATCCTAGGTCACAAATCAGGTCTCAACCGGTACCAAAGGATTGGGATCATTCCCTACATATTTTCAGACCACAATGCTTTGAAACTAGAACTCAATCACAAGAGGAAAGTTGGAAAGAACTCAAATACATGGAGGCTAAAGAGCATCCTACTAAAGAATGAATGGGTCAACCAGGAAATTAAAGAAGAATTAAAAAAATTCATGGAAACCAATGAAAATGAAAACACAACTGTCCAAAATCTTTGGGATACAGCAAAGGCAGTCCTGAGAGGAAAGTATATAGCAATACAAGCCTTTCTCAAGAAACAAGAAAGGTCTCAAATACACAACCTAACCCTACACCTAAAGGAGCTGGAGAAAGAACAGCAAAGAAAGCCTAAACCCAGCAGGAGAAGAGAAATCATAAAGATCAGAGCAGAAATCAATGAACTAGAAACCAAAAGAACAGTAGAACAGATCAACGAAACTAGGAGCTGGCTCTTTGAAAGAATTAACAAGATTGATAAACCCCTGGCCAGACTGATCAAAAAGAAAAGAGAAAGGACCCAAATCAACAAAATCATGAATGAAAGAGGAGCGATCACAACGAACACCAAAGAAATACAAACAATTATAAGAACATATTATGCGCAACTCTATGCCAGCAAATTAGATAACCTGGAAGAAATGGGTGCATTCCTAGAGATGTATCAACTACCAAAACTGAACCAGGAAGAAATAGAAAACCTGAACAGACCTATAACCACTAAGGAAATTGAAGCAGTCATCAAAAATCTCCCAAGAAACAAAAGCCCAGGGCCAGATGGCTTCCCAGGGGAATTCTATCAGACATTTCAAGAAGAATTAATACCTATTCTTCTGAAACTGTTCCAAAAAATAGAAATGGAAGGAAAACTTCCAAATTCATTTTATGAGGCCACCATTACCTTGATCCCAAAACCAGACAAAGATCCCATCAAAAAGGAGAATTACAGACCAATATCCTTGATGAACATGGATGCAAAAATTCTCACCAAAATACTAGCCAATAGGGTCCAACAGTACATTAAAAGGATTATTCACCATGACCAAGTGGGATGTATCCCTGGGCTGCAAGGCTGGTTCAACATCCGCAAATCAATCAACGTGATACAATACATTAACAAAAGAAAGAACAAGAATCATATGATCCTCTCAATAGATGCAGAAAAAGCATTTGACAAAGTACAGCATCCTTTCTTGATCAAAACTCTTCAGAGTATAGGGATAGAGGGTACATACCTCAATATCATAAAAGCCATCTATGAAAAACCTACAGCGAATATCATTCTCAATGGGGAAAAGCTGAGAGCTTTTCCCCTAAGGTCAGGAACACGGCAGGGATGTCCACTATCACCACTGCTATTCAACGTAGTATTAGAAGTCCTAGCCACAGCAATCAGACAACAAAAAGAAATCAAAGGCATCCAAATCGGCAAAGAGGAAGTCCAACTCTCACTCTTTGCAGATGATATGATACTTTATGTGGAAAACCCAAAAGACTCCACCCCAAAACTGCTAGAACTCATACAGGAATTCAGTCAAGTAGCAGGCTATAAAATCAATGCACAGAAATCAGTGGCATTCCTATACACCAACAACAAGACAGAAGAGAGACAAATCAAGGAGTCGATCCCATTCACAATTGCACCCAAAACCATAAGATACCTAGGAATAAATTTAACCAAAGAGGCAAAGGATCTGTACTCAGAAAACTATAAAATACTCAGGAAAGAAATTGAAGAAGACACAAAGAAATGGAAAAACGTTCCATGCTCATGGATTGGGAGAACCAACATTGTGAAGATGTCAATGCTACCTAGAGCAATCTACACATTCAATGCAATCCCCATCAAAATACCATCCACTTTTTTCAAAGAAATGGAACAAATAATCCTAAAATTTGTATGGAACCCGAAGAGACCCCAAATAGCCAGAGGAATATTGAAAAAGAAGAGCAAAGCTGGCGGCATCACAATTCCAGACTTCCAGCTCTATTACAAAGCTGTCATCATCAAGACAGTATGGTACTGGCACAGAAACAGACACATAGATCAATGGAACAGAATCGAGAGCCCAGAAATGGACCCTCAACTCTATGGGCAACTCATCTTTGACAAAGCAGGAAAGAATGTCCAATGGAAAAAAGACAGTCTCTTCAACAAATGGTGTTGGCAAAATTGGACAGCCACATGCAGAAGAATGAAACTGGACCATTTCCTTACACCACACACAAAAATAGACTCCAAATGGTTGAAAGACCTAAACGTGAGACAGGAGTCCACCAAAATCCTAATGGAGAACACAGGTAGCAATCTCTTCGACCTCAGCCGCAGCAACTTCTTCCTAGAAACATCACCAAAGGCACGGGAAGCCAGGGCAAAAATGAACTATTGGGATTTCATCAAGATAAAAAGCTTTTGCACAGCAAAAGAAACAGTCCACAAAACCAAAAGACAACCGACAGAATGGAAGAAAATATTTGCAAATGACATATCAGATAAAGGGCTAGTATCCAAAATCTATAAAGAACTTATCAAACTCAACACCCAACGAACAAATAATCCAATCAAGAAATGGGCAGAAGACATGAACAGACATTTTTCCAAAGAAGACATCCAAATGGCCAACAGGCAGATGAAAAAGTGCTCCACATCGCTCGGCATCAGGGAAATCCAAATCAAAACCTCAATGAGATACCACCTCACACCCGTCAGAATGGCTAAAATTAACAAGTCAGGGAACGACAGATGTTGGCGGGGATGTGGAGAAAGGGGAACCCTCCTACACTGTTGGTGGGAATGCAAGCTGGTGCAACCCCTCTGGAAAACAGTATGGAGGTTCCTCAAACAGTTGAAATTAGAGCTACCATTCGATCCAGCAATTGCACTACTGGGTATTTACCCCAAAGATACAAATGTAGGGACCCGAAGGGGTACATGCACCCCAATGTTTATAGCAGCAATGTCCACAATAGCCAAACTGTGGAAAGAGCCAAGATGTCCATCGACAGATGAATGGATAAAGAAGAAGTGGTATATATACACAATGGAATATTATGCAGCCATCAAAAGGAATGAGATCTTGCCATTTGCAACGACGTGGATGGAACTGGAGGGTGTTATGCTTAGTGAAATAAGTCAATCAGAGAAAGACATGTATCATATGACCTCACTAATATGAGGAATTCTTAATCTCAGGAACAAACTGAGGGTTGCTGGAGTGGTCGGGGGTGGGAGCGATGGGGTGGCTGGGTGATAGACATTGGGGAGGGTATGTGCTACTGTGAGCGCTGTGAATTGTGTAAGACTGTTGAATCACAGATATGTACTTCTGAAACAAATAACGCAACATATTTTAAGAAAAAAAAAAGAAGAAGATAGCAGGAGAGGAAGAATGAAGGGGAGTAAGTCAGAGGGGGAGAGGAACCAGGAGAGATGATGGACTCTGAGAAACAAACTGAGGTTTCTAGAGGGGAGGAGGGTTGGGGATGGGTTAGCCTGGTGATGCGTATTAAAGAGGGCACATTCTGCATGGAGCACTGGGTGTTATGAACAAACAATGAATCATGGAACACTACACCAAAACAAATGATGTAATATATGGTGATTAACATAACAATAAAAAATTTTTAAAAAATCCAAACCGACAAAAAAAAAAAAAAAAGCAAACTGAGACCCATACATTGACATGGATAAATCTCATACACATAACGTCAAGGGTAAAAAGCATGTTGCAGGACTCACACAGTGAGAAATCACTTAGACTGAGTTCAAAAACAGGCAACTGATACTGGATGTTGGTTATGGATATGTACATTGGTGATAGAAGCCTAAAGATAAACACAGGAACCACAAACACCCAATTCTAGATAAAGGTTGCCCCTGGGAGGCAGGGAACAAAATGCAAGTAGGAGCAGTGAGAAGTCCAAAGGAGATTTCCAAATGTATTTGCAATAGTTTATTTCTCAGGTGGGTGATGGATATATGGATATGCATTATATTATTCCCTATATGCTTTCATGTCTGAAATAGTTTGTCACTTTTTTTTTTTTTCAATTTAGGAGGTGATCTATACGGCCAGCAGCAGTGGTGACAGATGATTCATCTCAGTGGGAAGGCCCGGCAGGAGGGAAAGTCTGGCCTTAGTACCGAGGGTTCTTAACCAAGGGATCTATGGGTAGAATGTAGGGGACCTGTGAACTGCGATGAGGAAATACATTTTTTCTTTCACTAACTTCTAACTGAAATGTAGCATCTCCTTCTAATATGAATGTAAGTAGCGAGCCACATGGTATTATAGCAATTTCTTTGACTTTATCACCCATAGCTGTCAGATACTTTACAGCCCACTGCAGTGTGGCAGATATTTCCAGATAGCATTTATGCTCATCAGCAATTCAAAATGACAGTAGTTATTAGACCCACCACCAGATCTTACTACTGGATGTTGAGAATAAAGAAGCACATGGATTATTATTCCATCGCCAGGTTGTTTATTCTCTATGCTGATAACCATATTTCAGTGTAGTTGGAATACTTTCTGTTGCCCTGTGTATTTTATCCAACGTATTTATTTTTTTAAGATTTTTATTTATTTGTCAGAAAGAGAGAGAGCACAGGCAGAGGGAGAAGCAGGCTTCCCACTGAGGAAGGAGCCCTATGCAGAACTTGATCCCAGGACCGTGGGATCATGACCTGAGCCTAAGGCAGTTGCTTAACCGACTGAGCCACCCAGGCGCCCCTATCCAATGTATTTAGAACAATATCCTGCCCCAGACTGCCACGGGGATTTCGCACCCCTGGAGGGGGAGAGGGACTGGGGGTTCCCAAGAAATTGGGTCAGCGGCTATGGAAGGTCCCTGGGGCCCCCCAGAGCTCCAGGCTGGAGAAGTCAGAGATAGAAATCAGATCCCAGTTTAAGAAGGAGAGGCAAGTGGCACTTGATTATCTTAGCAGATGTGCAACACAGAGCCAAGGAATTAAGCTGAGCTATTTTACAGTGTGCCATCCTTGTTACCCCATCTTCTCTGTCTCGTCTTATTGGATTTTCCTCAGGGGCTACCCAGTGAAGTGTTCTGAAACCCAGATCAAAATGTTAACACAAGAACTGAGCTGATGGATAAAGGCTTGGAGGGGACCTCCAAACAGAACAGAAACCCAAGTGAAGGCGGAGTCTTTAATTAGGTGATTGGAACCACGTGCAGCTTCCTCCCTGCAGGCCAGAAGGATGCCTGGGTGGAGCAGAGGCGTGAGGACCAGCTGGTTTCCTGACTCAGCCCAGTCTGAGGTGTGGCCAGGCCTTGGGAAATCTGCATGGAGGCAAATGATGCAAGATGGAAAAGAGAACATAATTGCTTCAGGCAGAGGAGGGGAGCTGAGTCAATATTTCTGCCCTCCCGGGAAGACCTTAAGGAGCTTCTATCCTTCGTTGCTGCCCCCGGGAGGAGAAGTGACTTATCTTAGGAGTGAGGCTGGTGAGAACCCAGCATGCAGTGGGCCATATATATATATATATATATATATATATATATATATATATATATATATATATATATACACTTTTCATGAAGTCCGCCATTTATTGAACCCTTGTGACGTGCTTAGGCATGCTGCTGGATGTTTTTAAAAATCAATTTTGGGGGGCGCCTGGGTGGCTCAGTCGTTAAGCATCTGCCTTTGGCTCAGGTCATGATCCCAGAGTCCTGGGATCGAGCCCCGCATTGGGCTCCCTGCTCAATGGGGAGCCTGCTTCTCCCTCTCCTACTCTCCCTACTTGCGTTCCCTCTCTCGCTGTCTCTCTGTCAAATAACTAAATAAAATCTTTCTTTAAAAATCAACTCTGGGGTGCCTGGGTGGCTCAGTTGGTTAAGCTCTTGATTTCGGCTCAGGTCATGATCTCAGGGTCATGAGATGGAGATCCACGTCAGGCTCCACGTGCTTTCCTTTCCTCTCCCTCTGCTCCTCCCACCCCATGCATGCACACTATCTCCCCCTCTCTCGAAAGAAAAACACAAAACAAAACAAAAACTTTATTTATTGATGTGTAATCTACTTGCAATAAACTGTAGCCATTTAAAGTGTACATTTCTATCACCCCCAAAATTTTCTTGTGCCCCTTTGTGGGGTGCATCTCTTCCACACCTGACCTCCATGTAACCACTGGTCTGCTTTCTGACTCCATAGATTCATTTGCATTTTCTAGAATTTTACACAAATGGAATCATCCAGTATGTATGCTTTCGTGTCTGGACTCTTAAATTTCACATGATGCTTTTGAGATCCATTCATGTATTTTCAGTGTTCATCCCTTTAAATGCTAAGTAGTATCCCATAACATGCATTTGTCCCTCTTTGTTTATCCATTTACCAATTGATGGCTATCTGAGTTTTTCCAGTTTGGGGCTACTGTGAATAAAACTGCGGTGAACATTTGTGTGCATGTCTTTTTATTAACCATATGTTTTCATTTGGGGTAAACAGCTAAGTGCCCAATGGCTGGGCCATATGCTAAGTGTATGCTTAACGATTATGAAATTCCAAAGTGGCTGTACCATTTTATATTTCCATTAACCATATATTAGAGTTACAGTTATTCCACATCCTTGGCAACACTTGGAGTTGTTGGCTTTTACACTGAGCCATTTTGGTGAGTGTGCAGTGGTATCTCCCTGTGGTTTTACTTTTCATCTCCCCAGTGACTAATGATGCTGAGCATCCTTTCATGTGCTTATGCCGTCATATATTTTTATTACTAGGTTGAGGAGATAAAGGACTCTTGCTCTCATCTCTTGTTCTGTTTTAAGCAGTTTTTAATGATGCAAATCCTGTATGGACAAGGACCATGTCTCAATACTCCTTGTATCTCTAGCACGGTATCTGACACATGGTAGGTACTCAACAGAAGTCCGTTAAAAAATGAGCAAATAAATTCCAGTTAATTCTGGGATATAATATAATGGTATTTTTAGGGCCTACTAAAGAGTGTTAAGCTGCAGGCTTTTCTATAGTGAATGACCCAAGACTTAATTTTTTTCTGATTGCTGTGATTAAACGCTCCTCTCCCACTGAAGACCTTTAGCCTCCCACCGCCTGTAGATGAGCCACCACCCAAACTGGTGGTTTGAATCTACTGCGGGCTTGTATGGGAAGCAGACAAAGAAGTGTGACTTCTAAATGTGTAACTATATAAGTAAAGGCAAAGAGGCCTGAAAAAGAGCCTTCAAGACTTTAAAAGATGGCTTTGGGTAAAACGTCCTAGGAGATTGGTGTACAGTGTTTTTCCCCATCAAGGACTGAGAAATGACATATTTAAACAGGAGTCCCTGGTGCAGGCAACAATTTAGCAGTGAGATTCAACACAGGCAACTGGGGCCTTGAGGAGAGAAACCAGAAAGTGGGGTCTGGATTCAAATCCTGATTCCTCTGCTCATTATTTTTCTGACCTTAGAAAGCTCCTGAATCCCACTGAGGGCAAACAATGCTGTGTTTATGCGTTGTTTTTGTTGTTGCTTTTTAAGGATTTATTTATTTGAGAGAGAAAAAGAGAGCATGTGAGAGTGGGGGGAGAAGCAAAGGAAGAGGGCAAGAACCTCAAGCAGATGCTCTGCTGAGCTCAAGAGCCCGATGCAGGGCTCGATTTCACAATCCCGAGATCAAGACCTAAGCCAAAATCAAGAGTTGGATGCTCAACCAACTGAGCCACCCAGGCACCCGTGTTTATGGATTGTTTTAAGAATTAAATGAAGAGATGGATGTGGAGGCTCTTCACACACACCCACTCACAGCAGCCTTTCAATAAGAGGGAGCTTTCTTCTTCTTGCACAATACTCGGGGGGATCGCTGCCCTTGGTGCCAGCCAAGATCTTTAGCAGCTGATGCTGTGTCCCTCCAGCTGCTGGGGCTAAACCTGGGACTCTGTCCACAGAACAGTCCCCTGGAAGTCTGGGCCCCCCAGGCCTCCAGGGGTGTTCAATGACTAACTTATGTTAGGACAGAAGCTAAGGCCCCTTGACTCAAGCAGGGACAATTCTGGGTATGATTTTGGCTACAGCACTAAGCCTCCCCCACACTGGATCAGGTCAAGGCTAAACCTGCCTTAGAGGACATCCTTTCTGGCCCCTTCCCCTGCCATGTCCTGCTTCTCTCCCTCTTTTGCAGACTTCTCCTGAGAGCTTTCCCTCAGTAAAACACATGCCCATGGATCCCCATCTCAGGCTCTGCTCCTGGAAACCCATGACACAGAGGGACTGTTTTCTCCCCTATGTGTTAATGACACAAAGGATAAGAGTTTCTGAAGCCACACTCTGGTCAATGGAGTGTGAACAGTCACAGAAGTTTTCCATGAATTCTGTGCTGGTTTAAACCCATGAAATCTCTGCAGATGATGGCATTCAGCCTGTCCCAAACCAATCATCCGTAGGAAACAGGTTAACTTAGCAATCAAACAAGAGGCATTTTCAGAAGCCTTAGGATGTGTACAGAAGAGAGCTACCCAAAGCTAAACCTCTAGTCAGAGTGTCAATGGCACAAAAGACACTGACAAATACCCCAGGAGAGGCATTTTGGGGAGGCTGGGAGTGACAAATGTGACTACCCCTGTTGATACATACATGAGTGCTGATGAGAAGCTCAATTACTTAGATTACAAAGCAAACACCAGAGAAGTTCTCCAAGTTGTTTGTCAAGCTGGGACATGAGGACAAGTAGGCAGGAGAAGCTGGAGAGGGTGGTAGTAGCCAGAGAGTCAGAGGGATGGGGGTCCTATGTAGTCATACATGCAGACATACAGAACACACTGCAACTGAGCCCAATGGGTTGGCCTATGATGCAGAGATAAGACAGAGAGGGAAGAGCAAAAATAAGCTTTGATTTCAGAAAGATGGTCTAGCAGAAAGGTGGGCAAGAAGAGAAGTGATCCCCACATGTGTGAAGGAGTTAGCCCACCCCTATGTGTACACTTGGCAGAGCAGCAATTAGAGATGCTCACATCGCCAAAACTAGGTTTCTGGGGAAGACTGTGAGGTACGAATGTGGGGAAGTCTCTGTCTGCCTCGACAGACTCTATGGAGGCCAGCCCGGGACCTGAGCCCCCAAAGACCATCACAGAGCAGCCAAACATCACAGCATCTGAGGAGGGATGATGTCAATGACCAAGGGACCTGGGAGCTAGTTTATGGGGAACGCCAGTGGCATTGATATGCGTAAAATCGATGGGAGGAGAGAAAGGGCAAAAAGCCCATGTGTAGATACTGTGAAAGGTCTTTATTAAACTACCCCCGGAACTCAGACAGAGGTGACTGGAAAACTCAGCTTGTGGTTCTTATCTTCCTTGGATTTCTCTCAAGCTAATGAAAAAGTTAGTACAGGGCTACACCCAAGACTGACACACAACCCATGGAACCCAAAGAGAAGTTGTCCTAGAACTATCCTTTTCTTCTGACTTCTAACAAAGAACCACTGAAAAGAGCAGGCATATCAATTATGTGTCTAAATTGGTCTCCCTGAATCTAATCATTCACATTAAATTACAAAAGTTCATCTCCTATGCTAATATCAATCAATTGGCAGTGGCTTCCTTGAGCTCTAGGTTGAGAAGGGTGTTGTGATTGATTATTGATCTCTGGCAAGATCTGTGGCGAGGAGATGGCAGCCTGTGTGCCACAAATTTGTCCTTTTTGTTGTTGTTGTTGTTGTTTAGGAAATTCTAATGAGTTCAAATGCTAAACAGTTAAATTATCTTTGCATATGAATTTTTTAAAAACACCTTAATGTTGTCTAAATATAATAGCACAAATAATAATGGTAAAAAGAAAGGAAGAGAGAAAGGGAGGAAAAGAATGAAAAGAGGACAAGAGATCAGAAATTTAGATAGAAATAAGCCTGTGAAAGAAAAGAAATAAGTCTGAAACTTCTCAAAGTAACTCTGATATCTTCCACAAATTCTATTCTAATTAAATGCTCTTTTTACCAACTACAGAATAAAATTATATTTAACATTATAAAAGTATTTTCCATTTTTCATATATAAATTCCCTAGCTATGAATTCATTCCTTATAAATAGCAGAGCTGGTAACTAATTCTCAGTAATCTCTGGCTTTAGGTAGAGCTACTGTAGCCAAGAACGTCTGCACCCTTTTCTCCAGAACTTCTGGAGACGCCAAATTGTGCCCACATTCTCAAGGTACATTCTTCATCCTGCTGAGTCCCTGATTGAACATATAACTTACAAGGATTAGTCCTGTGACATAAGTAAGGCAATCATTCCAGCTAAGAGCTTGGGGATGTTTGCCTCACAGGTGACAAACTACGTAGACAAAACACCAACTAGAGCAAACCGAAGAATGAGAAAACCAAAGAAGCCAGAGTGTCAGCATAAAGACTACTCTGCAGTCATTCAGTCTTAATTTGGGTTCCCCAGAAGCAGAATCTGAGACAAAGACTCAAGGCAGCTAGTTTATTGGGAGGTAAAGGGAACCCAGATAGTGAGGAAGTGGGACAGGGAAGGAAGGCAGCCAACAAAGGGTTAAGTTATCAAGTTAGTGATGTTATGGCCAACTGAAACTCATCCTCTGGGGAACCTCTGGGAAACCATCTAAAGTATGTACTTCAGGGCCATCCCACCTGTTGGGAGAGGTGGTTGAGGTATTTATATACCAACCTACATCAGTTCTTGGCTGAGGACTGTTCCCAAGGATATTCATCCCCTGGAACTTCTGCTTGACTTTGTGGAGCAGAGTGACTTTCCCAGGATTTGGAGAACCTCCAAAAACCCTCAGGCAAAGAGATTCAGATTCAAGCCATGAGAAGCTTGGGCAGTACAAACATAAGTATTAAGGCCTCAGGGACTAAGCTGGGCATCAATAGTGCCTGGTATGTGATATAATCCTCTTGTGTGCAAAAGTAGACACATGACCAGTGTGGCTACAAGTTGGTCTAGAGACAGAGAGATCAGGGATTGAGACAGAGATTCTGCAGGAACCCCCCAAATGGAGACAGTGTAAGTGTGCTGGCTTGCTCCTATGGTGGTTTAGGAAAGAACATGGAGGAGTGACTTTGGAGAATGTTTCTTGGCAGGAGGGTCTTAAAATTCACCAAATACACATTGCTTGCAAAGCACTGGGCTAGCCTACACAGATGAAGGGTGTAGAGCACTTGTCCTTAAAGTGGTGTATTTCCAGGAGGAAGGGAGGATGGGTAATGCACACAAAT
Organism: Zalophus californianus; assembly: GCF_009762305.2. Lineage (NCBI taxonomy): Eukaryota > Metazoa > Chordata > Mammalia > Carnivora > Otariidae > Zalophus > Zalophus californianus. Next base: position 95,614,057 of record NC_045602.1, read on the forward strand.
GATTTCCTATGAAGCAAGATGTGCCAGGTGTCACAAGGAAGGGAAACCTAAAACATTTCCCTGAGGGACAAATTGTCTCTGCTTGGGTGAGCATGCAGGCCTTCTTTAAGGGGAGGGTGAGATTTGAGAAGTGTGCCACATAATGGAGAAGTCTTTGGCCAGGACAGATGGAGAGGAGGGAGATCACTCTCAGAGTGAAGAGTGAAATGACACCTAGCACAGAGGTGGGGGGGGAGGGTAGGAGAGATGAGCTCCCAAAACACCAAGCACCTGGTGCATACCTGCCACACACTCTGAGTAATGCTGGGGAATGGGAGGAGATAAAGTGTCACAGGTGACCTGGGGTCCTGGTAAGGGCTTGAGTACTCGCAGAGGACTCGCTCTGTCGGCTGAGAAGCCAGAGGTATAGCATCACATCAGACTTGCTAAAGGACAACTCTATCAGTCTGTCAACATGTTATTAGGCATTGAGGGCCAGAACTGGGGTGGTGGCAGCAAAAACAGCAAGGCACAGATGCATGCAAGGATTAAAAAAAAAAAAAAAAAAGGCAGCTAGTGAGAGAGCCAGAATATTCCCTACCTGTGCTATGCAACAGAACTTTCTGATATGATGGAAATATGAATATATCTGCACTCTCCAATACAGTGACGGTTACCCCCTGCTACATACTGATGGCTCATCCAGATTTGGCCATGTATGCATGTACAGGAGAGTCTATCTGAAGTGCCAAAATGAGACTGAACAGAACATTTCAATCAGCTGGGAATTCCCCATCACCCTTGTAGAAAGCAAACTGTCCTCAAGAGGCTCATCTGAAGGCGTGAAACACCTTTGCCAGCCCATAAAGAATGTTTGGAGTGCCGCAGTTTGAAACTGAAACCCCACATGGGGAAGCCCTTGGCTTCTAGCAGAGCCTGAACAGATGTCCTGGAGGGGGAGCAAGGTCAATTACCACTTTGTTGTGACCTGCCAGAGTAGCTGTCTGTCATCAGTTGGCAGCCCCACCACAGAACATAAGCCAAAGATGGCACAGCCCTTGATGGAATCGAAGTGAAACATTCTGTACAGCACTCTGAGAGATCTGGAGGCTGGGAGAGGCTGGGAGGGAACTGAGCTCCGTGCGCAGAGTTGTACAACCACTTTACAGCCATTACCTCCCTTTACCTCCACAACCACCCCACGGAGTAAGTCTTAGCATCCCCACCTTGTAGATGACAAATCTGAGGCTGAGTTACTACTTATCTGTGACTCCTGAGCCTGGGGTCTTCTACTGCACCCTACACAACCCCAACAGAGTGTTTCTGATCTCTTTAATGTCACCCTTTCGTCTTCACCTTACATTGTTTTATGGGAAAAATGTGGACTCTGTTCTAATTTATAATTACAAATATTAATATTTTTAAAACTCCAGGGGCGCCTGGGTGGCTCAGTCAGTTAAGAGTCTGCCTTTGGCTCAGGTCATGATCCCAGGGTCCTGGGATGGAGCCCCACATCAGGCTCCTTGCTCAGCGGAAAGCCTGCTTCTCCCTTTCCCTCTGCCTGCCGCTCCCCCTGCTTGTGCACTTTCTCTCTCTGTCAGATAAATAAATAAAATCTTTAAAAAATATTTTTTAAAACACCAATCTACTTAATGGCTTGCTTTATTTATTTTCCTTTATTAGTAGACTCTGTTTTGTAGAGAGATTTAGGTTTACAAAAAAAATTGAGTGGAAGGTTAACAATTGAGAGTTCTCATACATCCTCTCCTCACCCCAATTTCTCCTATTATTAATGGCTTGCATTAACGAGGTACATTTGTAACAAGTGATGAACCAGTACTGATACATTATAATTATCTAAAGTCCACAGTTTACATAAGGGGTCACTCTTCATATTGTACAGTTCTGTGGGTTCTGACAAATAATGTCATGTATCCAGCATTACAGTATCACACGGAATAGTTTCACCACCCTAGAAATCTTTTCTTAAAAGATTTTAATTTCCTTTTTTTTTTTTTTTTTAGAGACAGAGGGAGAGGGAGAGAGAGAATCTTAAGCAAGCTCCACGCCCAGTGCAGAGCCCAACACAGGGCTCAGTCTCAAAACCCTGAGATTATGACCTGAGCCAAAATCAAGAGTCAGATGCTTAGCCGACTGAGCCACCCACAAGCCTCCACCCTAGAAATCTTATATAGATGATTAAATGTTGCACCCATTTATATGTCCCTGCCTCTATCCCCTGGAACCCCAGGCAACCACTGATCTTTTTACTTTCTCCATAATTTTGCCTTTTACAGAATGTCATGTAGTAGGAATCATACAGTATGCAGCCTTTTCAAACTGGCTTCTTTCACTTAGCAATATGCTTTTAAGGTTCCTCCATGTCTTTTTGTGGCTTGACAGCCCCTTTCTTCTTATTGCTGAATGATATTCCATCACATGGATGTACCGCAGTTTGCTTATCCACAGACATATTGAAGGACATCTTGGTTGCCTCCAATTTGCCTGTCCATTCTGTTCTATTGATCTATTTACCTATTCCTTCACCAATATCACACTATCTAAAAAAACACAGAAGTTTATTTATGTATGTAAATAAACACACATAATCACACACGTTGTGCTCCTTTCCGGAGAGTATCACACTGTCTTAATGACTTTAGCTTTACAATAAGGGTGAAGCTCCATAGTGTCAGTCCTCCAACTTAGTTCTTCTCTTTCAACACTGAGCAGGCTATCCTGGGTCTTTTGTCTCTCCATGTAAACTTTAGAATCACTTTGTTGATGTCCACAAAATAACTTGCTGGGATTTTGACTGGGATTGCACTGAAGGATCAAGGTGGGAAGAACTGACATCTTAACACTATTACACCTTCCTATCCATAAACATGTAATAGCTCTCCACGCGTGCATTCAGCTCTTTGTTTCCTTTCATCAGAGTTTTCTAGATTTCCTCCTATAGATCTTGCACATGTTGTTAGATTTATAACTAAGTATTTCATTGTTTTGCTGTTAATGTAAATGGTATTTTTTAATATCAAATTTCAATTATTCATTGATGGTATATAGGAAAGCACTTGACTTTTGTATCCTTGTATCCTGCAACTTGGCTATAATCACAAGTTCTATGAGTTTTTTATTGATTCTTTTGGATTTTCTATACAGGCAATCAGGACTTCAGTGAACAAAGACAGTTTTATTTCTTCCTTCCCAATCTATATGCCTTTTATTTCCTTTTCTTATCTTATTGCATTGGCTAGGACTTCCAGTAGGCTGTTGAATAGAAATGGTGAAAGCAGACATCCTTGACTTGTTCCTGATCTTAGGGAAAGAGCATCTACTTTATCAACATTACTTTTACTGTTAAACCTTCTATGTGACATGGAGTAATGGGTCCTCTATCCGTATTCCCTTGGCATTCAGTCTTCCATGTCTGAGGGCTTTCTCTGGCCACAGAGTATGTTTGGCCCACTATGTGGAGAAGGCCGGGAGTGCTGTGGAGTTAATTTCCCCAGAAGTAACCTTCAACCAATGGTATACAGGAGTTCATTTAAATGCTCTCTGGTGTCCTCACCCCTTGAGGAGATCCATCTTGCATGTACTCTCTGAAGGCTCCCAGTGGTCCCCTGGGGGGTGAAACCCCTATTGCCCAAAAAAGTTACCTACTTATTATTACCTCATTTATTGGCTTCTGTCCCTTGCCTAGCTCACTTCCCACTCCTGTACCAATGCTCTTTGGGTCATTTCCCAAATAAACTAGTTAAATCCTATTCTCAGAGTCTGATTCTTGGGAAATCCAACCCAAAACCAGGGCTTATTTCCATGCCTGTGGCAAAACAGAGATCCAAAACACTTCCATATCAGTTTTGGCTATAGGTGATGTCCAGGACCCAACAACTTCGGAAAAACATGGCAGGTGCAAACCCCTTTATGCTTCAACACTTTTACCAGGCATAGAACACCTGCAAAATCATGTCCTAATCCCTTTTCCCTTTATGGGTGAGAAATCTACCACCAGGCCTATAAGGTCTTCCATAATCTGGCTTCACTGAACTTATCCAACATTGTTTCCCAAAGCTCTCAAGTCTTCCTCTTTGTTCCAGTCAGACCTTAGTGCAAACCCCAAATGGCTGACTCCAATCCTATACCCACCTTTCTTCACAGGGATTGGATGAGAGCCACATCCTCTATGGGCTTTAGTTTTTCATTTATAGAATAAAAAACCTGCCACATGACTTCAAAGAAGGCTGCCTTCTAGGGCTTTCTTATGGAATGGAAACTGCATCCACTGGACAAAGCTGTCAAATTCCAAAGCACAGTTCCTGGGTGAAGGGGAGTTTCCCCCAGTTACTGAGTGAAGGCGTATTTACTCCATCTTTAAGTGCCAGTTCCTTTCTAGTGTGACGCTGTAACATCTACCTTTAGAGTGTTTGAAGGGAACAGATGGCCATGCTCCCTAGGTCACAAGGTAGGATGTTACAGCACTGGCTTTCTGGGAAGACAACAGAGCCCTTCATGGCCTAGCATCCCTCTAGAACAAACTCTAGATCCCAAACCTGTATGATCCTTGAATGACCTTTGGAGCATTCATAAAATACAGACTCCCAGACTCCACACCAAGAAATTTTAATCTAGTGCGTCTGGGTGGGGCCCAACAATCTGTATTCAGGGAAAAATTTTGCAGGTGATTCTCAGCAACTTCTGTTGAGAACGTCTCCATAAGCCAACTTAAAATTTTCAACCTAAAATGCTTTGTTCGCCTGTCATGGTGCATCTCAAGCTGGGAGATTTGAAAAAAACTTCATGCATAGGCCAACTTCCCAGACCAATTACATGAGCCCTTCTGGGAGTGATCCAGGCATCACTACCTTCAGAACTCTCCAGGTGACCCCAGCTGGGGAATAGTGCCCTCATCCTACAGAATAGTGGGGAGGTCCTCAACCCTGCAAGTCCAGGGTCCTGGACTAGAACTCTCGTCCTATCATTCACCTTGTGCCAGTTCCCTTACCCTCTGGAGCCTCAGCTCCCCTTCAAGGAAAAAGGGCCCATAAACCCATCATTCAGTGGGAGTGAAGACTAAGTGTGGCCTGCATACCAATTACCCGATGCACTAACAACCCCCTCACTGAATCACACCTTACAACTGCACTTTTTACATTATTATTATTACAAACAGAAAATCGAGATGACAAGAGGCAGAAATCATAAAATCATCATATTATTTCTGGATGCTTATTAGAAACACACAAGTCTCAGTTGCCAAGTGGTTCCCAGCCTCGTTTGAGAGGACCTGGAAATCTCTGGTCCCCCAGCCCTGCCACTGCTCGCCCTCCACCACTCGTGCTCCCTGCACAGGCTGTGGGGGAGGGGGGGAGGTAAGCAGGCTGTGGGGGTGAGAATATCCATGCCCTCTGTCACAATGCTAGCTGTATTATTTGCTAGGGCCGCCTCAACAAGGTACCATAAATGGGGTAGCTTAAACAATCGAAATTTATTGTGTCACAACCCTAGAGGCTAGAAGTCAAATATCATGGTGTTGGCGGGGTGGATTCTTCTGGAGGGTTCTGAGGGAGAACCTGTTCCACGCTGCTTGCCTTGCTTCTGGTGCTCTGCTGTCAATCTCTGGCATTCTTGGCTTGGAGAATCATCACCCCTATCTCTTTCTTAATCTTCACATGGTATTCTTTCTGAGTGTGTCTATGTCCAAATGCCCCCATTTTACAAGGATACCCATCATACTGTATTAAGGCCTGCCCTGGTGACCTCATTTTAACTTGATCACCTCTGGGGGTGGGGGGGGAACCTAACTCCAAATAAGATTACATACCGAGGTATTAGGGATTAGGAAGCCAGCATATCTATTTGATGGAGAGATACAATTCCACCCATAAGACCCTCCTAAATGTAAAGATCTGAGACCATCCCCCTGGGTCATGCACATGCCCCAAGTCCCACTGACAGAGACAGGCTGCAAAACACATGCAAGGGTGTAAGGTCCTGGCTCGAACATCCCTTCATCAAAACCCCTTGCCTCATAAACCCTCACAAGAAAGTCCTGTGGAGATTGTACAAAACTCACTTTTTTTTTTCCCACTTGGAACTCCTCTACCTCCCTCTACTCAATCTACTATTGCCTAAACATGACTGATCACACACTTCAAGTGTCACGAACTCAGAGTTGCAGCCAAGTGACCCAGCTTATGGTCAGGACCTGCCAAGGGCCATCCCCAGCTCAGCTCTGTCTTCTTCCCTTCACTTGGTTGCTGGCCCTCAGCCCTCAGCCCTCAGCACTTGGCAAACCTCATGGCCCTGAGTTAAGAACACAGTTCTACCCAGCAGGTAGGTCAGGGTGGGGACTCTCTGGAACACCACGTGGGAGCCAAGTGAAATGTGAACTCCAGTATTTGTTTAACAATTTCTGCTTCTTCCAACACTGCCATACCTTAGGTTGTTTTCCTAACCTGTTCCTATTACTTTTCCTTATAAAACAGCAAATAGCAGAATTTCTGAATGGCTAAATAAGTGAACTGACATTCAGTTATCCTATAAATTGTTACACGGACTCAGAGATATTTTATGAATGAATATTCTCATGGTATTCTTCATTGAGTGTATTTATTTACAAGCTCCGTTCTGTGGGGCGAATGGCCACACAGATGTTGAGCAGGTAAAAAAAAAGACAAATGAAAACAGGTACAGACAAAAAAAAATACTGCCCTCCATTAAAACGTAGCCCACATGATAAAAATGAGGGCTGTGCATGGTTTTCCGAACCATAGCTACAGCCCAATGAACTCCCCATGGAAATACAACAGGGAGGGTATAACATGAAGCTCTGGAAGCATTCAAATTAATTACAAACAGGGTCTGGTTTGTTGGAAGCTCTGTGTCCAAGAATGCCTTTCCACGATTCAGCAAGTTTATAGCTCTTTCGAAGCTTGGCAAGAGTCCCTGTGCTGAGGAGAAGCTATCCCCTTCAAAATGTGGAAAGTCCCTGTGCGAATCAAAAATGACATCTTCATGGCAACCCATGGATGTTTCCACTCAAACGGGGCCTTCCAGAGCCAGCCGGAGAAAGGCGGTGAAGACCCCTTCGAAGAGGCAAAATTGGGCATGTAACTCAGACTCAAAAATCACCAAGGGGCTCACACTACAGTGGAGTCAGACCCCTAAAAATAATCTTGATAATAAGAGCTGTCGCCAAGTGAATGTTTATTCCACAAACTGAAGTCAGATGCCTTGCGAGCTTTAGCTTGCATCATCTCTGCAGCCCCATATCATAAGTGCCATGATGCTCCCATCATATTAATGTAAAACCTGTAGCTCTCCAGCTCAGCATCTTGCCCAAGGTCACACCTACAGTGATGGAGCCAGGTTTCCATGTTCGGTTGGGCTCCAGAGCCCAAGCTCTTGAATGCCTTGTGTCTTCAACAGTTAGTGAGTCCAAACCCAAACTGAAACTGAATAGCCAATGAGATCAAACCACCAAGGCATCCAGGGTGACCTGACCCCAGAGGCCAGAACAGTGCACTGTCTAGCCACGATTTTTGCTTCTCAAGTGCCTTAATGGCAATGTGCAGACATGGCCTCTGGGAGTTCCATAAGTCTGAGAAGCAGGGAGCTTGATGGTGCCTTCACAAAAGAACCCAAAGACTGCGGTGCTTACTAAAATGTCAGAGAAATATGATACACAACCAGCCAACAGGCTCTGAGGATTGCTGACCCTGTTACATGACAGACAAACTGTGGGAGGCAAGCCCCAAATTAACATCCTGTCCCTTCAAAGGCTCCGCTGGCCAAAGTCTGTAGCAAAGATGATGTGGCAAGGAAAATCCTGGGTTTCTCATGTGGAACTTCCTAATCAAAAGCTTTGTTTCCTAGCATCTATCAAAGGTAAAAATTATAAATTCATTGTCTTTTTTATCAACCTAAGTAGAGTAGCTGCAAATATGTGGATACTTGACTTTAAAAATTCATATGAATGAAAGGCATGATGTCTGCAACTTCTTGATTTATTTTTCATCATCTTGAGGTAGCCAACATGACAGATGAATTGCAAAAAAAAAAAAAAAAAAAATGCCCCAGTTCTTCATTCATCCCTTTCCATGCCCCTTGCAATCGGATGTTTCAGCTCATTCCATCTTTTGGTAGAGCTATCCTTTAAATGTGGGCTGACCTTGTGACTTGATGTGACCAAGAGAATGTGGTGGAAATGATGCTGTGCCACTTCTCAGCATAGGTGTCAACACACAAGAGGCCATACTAGTCTAGCAGCCCTCACCCCAGGCCCGCTGACCACCAATGATCACGGACACATGAACCAACTGAGCTGAGATCAGTTGAGCTTGATCTAGCATAACTACTCAGCTGGCCCACAGACTCATGAGCCATAGTAAATGCTTATTGTTGGATGCCTGCGTGGCTCAGTCGGTTAGGCACCTGCCTTCAGCTTCAGCTTGGGTCAAGATCCAGGGGTCCTGGGATTGAGCCCCATGTCAGGCTCCCTGCTCAATGTGGAGCCTGCTTTTCCCTCTCCCTCTTCCCCTGCTTGTGCACACTCTCTCTCGCTCTCTCAAATAAATAAAATAAATAAAATCTTTAAATTGTTATTGTTTTAAACAACTGAGTTTTAGGATGGCTTGTTACACAACTATAGTCAACTGATACAATAGGGTTCCCAAAATACAAATGGAGACTCGTTCCCAAGATTCTCATATGGCCGATGAGCTTGTTCTGAAGAAGCCATTCTCCTAGTCCATCCCCTTATTTACTAAAACATGCTGCTGCAAGAAAAGCTACTACTTATGGACTATGAACATGTGCAAGGCACTAGGATAGCATGTTTTAGTGCATTTTTTTATTTCATCCTTGCTGCAATGTTATCTCTACAGCCACAACAAGGATTGTGATTTAATACTATCATATTAATATGAGGGAACAGATACTCAGAGAGGCTAACTCGACCAAGGCCACACACGAAGTGGCAGATCCAAAATGCGACCCCAAGGCCAATTTATCCCAAGTTCACATCCTCACAGAGTGTGCTTAAGAAGTTCTATCTCTGTAACTAATAATGATGTACTGGGGTTAACAAGTTTGCACCCTGGCCATATATCAAGTTCATATATATATTACAGATTGGAAGTTGCATGAGCAATAAGCTTCACCAGCTTCACCCAGTGCAGGAGGGGACAAGCACAGGCTAATCTAACTCTTGGAAGATGGGAAGGAGAGGTCTTCTCCCTGTACAAAAGTCAAAAGAAGAGTCTAATATGGCATCATGTTTTCTAAAAAGGGGCAGAAAATACATATTTTAGGTTTTGCAGGCCATACAGTCTCAAATGAACTACTGTACCACAAAAGCAGCCATGAACAACACAAACAGTTGTTTTGTGTAAAACAGTAAAATCTTCTTTACAAAAACAGAGGTAGTTTGCTGAGCCCTGGCCTAAGGAATAGAGCCAGGAGCAGGGGCAGGGGTGGGGAACAGATTATAATGTTAGTTTCTTTAATCCCGAGGGTCAAAAAGAAAAAACAAGTATATTAAAGTCTCATAGGTATAAATGATACCTGAATCACCCACTCTTTTCTATCAGGTAGGACAGAAATGACTCATTATTTCTTACCGAACATGCTAATCTTAGTTGACTTGCAGTATATGCCAGGAGCATTGTGTTATGAAAAGACCCAGAGGCTGTATTTCAGGTCCACAAGAAAGAGCACGGCGACTGATTAGCCATGTCTGCCTTGGGCAAAGGAAGGGAGAAAAATGCAGTGTCAGGCGCCCCACACGTTTGTCATTTACTTTCCATAATGCCGCTACCTGTTTTCAATAACAATTGTTGATGATTCAGGCTGCTTTTCAGACACAGGTGTGAAAAATCTTCTGAATGCCTTTATAACCCAGTGATCTGATTGATATCTTCAAACATATCATCCCCAAAGTAAAAAGCTGGTCAATACAATGAAGCTAGAAAAGACTAATCAAAATTGCCTAACCACTTTGTTTCAATTACAAGCATCCAACCAAATGACTTGTTTCAATTATAAGTATCAAACCAAATGAATAATTCCATTAATCCCCTTGCAACAATATTTACCTGAGCAAGCACTCGGGCATTCCTGCAGCACGGATTCCTATCAGCGAAGGCTCTAGCATGTTAGTTGCCCCTCTCTGTGTTCAGAGCTAGGATGCAGAGACACAGAACTTTCCTACAGCGGGCACTGAAAAAACGTGAACTGCATTAATTAGCAATTATCTGCAGCTGAGCACACAGAGTCCTACCTATCTGCTAAGAGCAGATGAAAATCTGTTCAGCCAAAGAGCGAAGACTAAAGACTTAAAGAGTCCATGAAAATACATCTTTAGATAAAACGTACCACTCATTTTATTCTAATCCTCTTGATACCGAATTTTGAGACTTTGAGACTAGGAGACTTTGAGAGGTTCATTTTCTAATATTCTATTTAGACTTGCACTACCCAGGCTGGTAGCCACTAGCCACACTGGTCACTGCAGACATTGTGCCTTTCATCTATATGAATTATTAAAGTCAAGTATCTGTATATCTTCAGCTATTGCTGTTTAGCTTTATAAAGGAGACAATAAATATACAATCTTTACCTTTAGTAGAAAGAAGCTAGGAAATGAAGCTTTTGAAATGAAGCAAACCTAAGTCCCATTAGTCATCTTTCAAATTGTCTAGTGGCTATCTTACTGTATTATACAGTCCAGCTTACAGAACATGTCCATCACTGAAGAAGATGCTATTGAACAGCACTGATTTAGACTAAAGTAGTAGATGCTACTAACAATTCCAACTCTGCCTGAGTCCAACTCTCAGAAGAGTGTTGTTTCTCTCTAGAAGAGCACACTCAGCCTAAGTGCAGGGTATTCCAGCAAACAAATTCTAGCCAACAAGAAGCAGTTCTCAACAAGTGACAGATGAGAATCAGTGGGCAAACACCCCATCTTCCTCACTTCCTAAGTTGGGCAATTCTGAGGAATGTTCCTGGTGACAAGGGAGTCCCATATGCCCACAGTGATCACCTGCCGTGAACACTCCTGTCACTGGCTTGACCAGGCTGGCTTCCAGAGGAACCCAACCAAGACAATTAACTACAATAGTTCACAAATCATAAGACAATCACATTTCCCTTGGCCTACAATGTTGGTGTTTGAAAACCTGTTAATTTCACTGGTGAAAAAGATGGTCATTGATGGAGTCAATAAATGGGAGCTCCCAAAAGAAAATGTCATCTTACTTTATAGCATTCTTTATTATTTTTATTTTTACTGTGTTGATATTTCTCTCAGCTTCATCATTTGCTTAATTGCTAAACCTACCTTTGAGTCATTTTAGCTGTTTCCAAAAACCAAATCATCCTCCAAAGACATATGACCCCATTGAGAATACAGAAGGCAATATGTCCCTGGTTTGAAAGCTTTCCCACCGTCCAGCTTAAGGACCTTTGGGCCCACATCAATCGTTAAAATTAGTTGTCCAAGTCCCATGGAGATGATGAGTACTCATTTGTAAATTCTGTTTCCTGTATGGCTTTTTAAAATTTGATTTCTTCATAGTGAAACCTGTCTGCCTGTCTACTTTTCTTTAGCTATTTTTTCTAACAGCTGTATTCAGATATAATTCACATATCATACAATTCACCCATTTAAAATGTGTAGTTCAACATGTTTTAGTATATTCACAGGGTTGTACAACTATCTCTCTTGTCTTCTTTCTCCAAAACGGTTATAGGCAGTCAGCTCTCTCACACACATTATTCCTGCTTGACGACCTGATGGCTACATCCAAAAATCAAAGTCACATTCACTGAAGGATCACTTACTATCACTGAGCATAGAGAAAATAAGCAATAGTTATACTAGTATTGCTTTCTTCCTTTCCATTTTTCAAAAAATTACCATGTTCAATTATTGATTTATCTATTTATACTGCAAAAAAAAATCATGAAGACTGGACTCAGGAACATTTTGTTTGCTCAACAAAATGCAAATTCACACACAAAAATGTATTCTTTTTAAAAATTCCATCCCTCCCTAGTTCTCTGATTCTTACTGATGCCACAAACCACTTTGGTAAAGTACTTCCCTCCTCTTCCCACACTGCTCTTTGCAATAGTCTCCCACCTTCCCCCCAGTCACTTAGAAATCTGTTTGGGGCCATTTAAGCCCCCACCAGAATCTGCATCCCAGACCCTAATTTGAGCTCCCTGTATAGTGGAAGAGTGCCATCGAGCAGCCAAACACAACCAAAGGGAAGATAAAAGGGCACCCCTCTGTATAACCATCACAAGATCTACCAGAACTGTTGACATCACAGGTAAATGTTTTTCCAGGGACATCCACTGTCCCACTGTGCAGCCGCCCAAACCCTAGACACACACACATGCACACACACAGCCTGAAGTTTGGGGTCTTATGAGGCTCTTAAAAAGAGTCTGCCCAATCTTTAAAGAATCAATCGTTGCACTGAAGTGCCCTTTTCCTAAGCTTCATGATTCTGCTTTCTGGCAGGATGGCGCCTCCACAAAACATCCACCTAAGAGCTACAAGAACCCCATCCCCGGGCCCCTTCAGTCTGCTAAAGAAAAACCACAGTTCACTGGATACCAGGAAGGGAAACAGGGCTATTAAGTGTCCTCTCTGGACTACAGAATTCCAAACTCCAGAAAGGGTGGCTGGTGGCAGATGGTGGGAAGCAGAAGCAGTGGTGGGAATCCATGAGCAAGAAAACTACAGTCTTTATTTCTTTTACAATATTCCAGGTAGTGCCAGAGTGGTCACGGGGCTGATGTCCCCTTGACACCTCCTCCTATTTCTGGGGTTCTGGTGAGACCCCCAAATACTTCTCTGGAACCTCACAGTGGTTTTTTTTCCCATGGAATGGGGCCTCTTTAGTCATGTTCTGGGTTTCTATTTATTATTCCCCAACACTCAGGCCTGAAAGTAGCTCAAGAGCAAAAAAGAAAAAAAAATTGGAGAGAGATACATTTTTGTCATTCTTGGCATGTGTCAAAATAATGTTGGAAAAAGAAATCTGGTCAATTTTTAGAGTTGCTGAGAAGCACTGAGCAACTGCACTAAAGATCTGTTTTGGTATTAAAGACAAAAAAGAGAGTGTGCTCATACAGACACCCTGGAGTCCCATAGATGTTCACACCAGTGGGGGCCATAGAGGGCACTGCCTCTCTGGGTCCCTCATGGAGGCTTCCTCCCCAGTCAGCATCCCCCTACAAGTAATACTCCATGAGGTAACCAGAGTGGTCTTTGCAAACATGAATTCATTAATGTCACTTCCATTCTTTCAACAAACCATTGGATCCCCCTCCTATTTAGAATCAAATCCAAGCTTCCTACTATGGCCAACAAGGCTCTAGATGGTCCTGCCCTGCCCCAGGTTCCAACTCCTTGTCCCTGTCCCTAACCCCTGGTCACAATGTCTTTTTCCTGTTCCTCAAGCATGCCATCTCCCTCCTGCCAATGGGCCTTTGCAGTGGCTGGTCCTTCAGCCTAGAAAGTTCTTCCCTGGGCAGATATAGGACTGACTCCTTCCTGCAATCAAGTTACCATTCCCCCCATGGCCCTCGATATAAATAGGACCCCTCCCACTGACCCCCATCACCACCTTATGACCCGGTTTCCCTTCTCTGAACATCGATTACCATCTGACACCTTCTTGTGGATCTTTGTGTATTCCTCTATTCTGTCATCTCCCCCTAGAGCAGAAGCTTCCTGAGAACCAGGGGTTTGTCTGCATGCCTCACAGCCTGGGAAACCCATGCTCAATGAATTCTGCATGAATGGGTGGATCAATCAAGCCTTCAACAAAGGATCTTTAACTTTTCTTTGGAAGCAATTTCAAACTTACATACAAATTGAAGTAGTGCATCGAACTCCCATAAACCCTTTTCCCTATTGTCAATATTCTGTTCCATCTACTTTATCATTCTATTTATCCATCTACGTAATTTCTATCTATATCCAGCTATCCCCTTCTATCCAGCCATCCATCACTATTTCTGAACTGTTCCAGAGTAAGTTGCAAACATCATGTGTCTATACCCTAAAACAATTCCGTGCTTATTTTTCAACAAAAGGACATTCTTTTACGTGACCATGGCACACTCATGAACTTTGTAAGTTTACTATTGATATAATTTTTCTGTCTAGCCTACTGTCCATATTCCAACATTGTCAACTGACCCAGTCATGTCTGTTAGAACAACTTCCCCCACCAGTACAGGATCTGGTCAAGATCTGTGCTTACCTGTACTGTCTTCCCAGTCTCCTCTACTCTGGGGCAGCTCGTCAACCTTCCTGTTGCTCATGCAATCAGCATTTTTGATGCTGATTTCTGATGCAATTCCTTGTTTGGGATTTTCTGGTACTTCCTTATAATTAGATTTGGGTTGTGTCCTCCTGGTGAGAACACCATGGAGGCAAAAGTGCCTTCTGGGGTATCACTTCTGCAGGGTACTGTGACCACCTGGTCTCATCGGTGATGTTCGCTTTGATCAAGGTGATTTCAGTAAATATGTTGTTGGATTTATCCACTTAGTTACTTTTGTTTCTCTTGCTGCTTAGAAGCAATTTATGGGGAGGTAGTTTAAGAGCAGGCAAATATCCTCTTCCTCATCAAATCCATCCCTGGATTTTGCACCTACTGGTAATTTTCACCTGATTCAATCCTTACTGTGATGACTGCAAAATTATGATTTTTCCTAATCCAGCACCTTTTCTACAATAACCAATCAGTACTCAGCATTCAAATGTAAATCTATTTATTATAAGCATGGGATCATGGATTCTTACTTTTTATACTTCATTCCTATCCTCATATGTTTTGGTACTCAAACTGTCCCAGATTTGTCCCAGTAGAGCCCCTTCAAGTAGGGTCCTATGTTAAGGTAGCTAATTTTTAAATATATTCATTAGACCCTGGCTGGTTGAAAGATGCCTTCTTTACCCTAAAGTTTGACTTAATGGAGACATAAGCATTCCTCCTTGTAGTGATTTCAGGCTGCTGTAACAAAATACCATAGGCTCAACAGCTTAAAGAACAAATATTTATTTCTCACAGTTTTGGAGGCCAGAGGTCCAAGGTCAAGGTGCCATCAGATTCAGTGTCTGTCTGGAGAGCCCTATTCCTGGCTACCATCTCACTGTGGGGGAGGGCTCTGAGCTCTTCCTTTTATTATAAGGGCGCTAAATCTATCATGGAGGCTTTAACCCCATCATCTCATCTAAATCTAATTAGTGTTTCAACATATGAATTTGGGGAGACACAAACATACAGTCTGTAGCATCCCACATGGAGTCTCTGGACAGTTGGGGGATCATCTCACTGGCTAAGCCACAACTCTGTAAAGTCCCTGTCCACCTCCTCAGGAGCCATGAAACCAGACCCATGGGGTCTGACAGTGTTCAGACCCAGAGCCTGACAGACCCTCCTCAGCTAGCCCTGCCCAGGGAAACCTTTGGACGAGAGATACTGATACCTCATCCCCCAAAACAGCTAAAACAATTTCTCATTAAGGCCTAATTGTATTTCAGAATAAAAGTGTGTGATGTGGTTATCCCAAGAATCACACTACAATGAATGTGTATAAGATGGTCTATGATGCATATTAGAGTCCTTTTCAATAAAAATCATGTTTAGGGACTCTAGAGTATCAAAACACTGATTCAACCAGCTCAAGGGGTGTCCAGTATATGACAGGGCTCCAAGCTGGAACAAGGAATATCTCACATATGTCAGATCACGGAGAGTCCATGTGTGCTGCCAAGGTCAAACTCCTGACCTTGAAACAGCACAGGTAAAAGGATAGCACTCACTATGTATTAAGTAGACAGGATGAGCCAAACAGCAAACTCAGGACTCATGAACATGTTTTTGACTACAAATTAATTGACCTCAGTCATTTAGCTCTGAAGGGGAAGACTTATTTCTGGAGTAGAAAATCGAGGAGAGGTCTTATTTGTTCCCCAAGGAACGATTCTACACCTCCCAGTGTCCTGTAAATTGATTAACAAATTCAATAACAGTAAACTCAAAATAGTCTTCATAGCTACCCAGTGGAATACAACAATCAAATATTATGAGGAACAAAGTAAGAGAACAGGCTTATCTGTTGAGCACTGCCATATGTTTACACACACCCAATGTACAGAACAAAACTGGAGCTCAAGGATGTCTACCTGTGTGTCTCCTAGAGGAATAAGGACTCTTCCGATCTACTGATAAGAAGGGAAGACACACCTGTGGAATGAAGTAGAATGAAGTACAACAAATATATCAGGTAAAAAAAAAAAAGACCCTGAGAAGTCAATACGTTCAGCTGAACAGAGATGGAAATTCCATTACTATACAAATATATTCTTGGGTTTTTTTTTTTCCCAACCAGCAAAAATTCTTCTTATTCCCACTTTTCCTATGAGGTACTATACTATTTCTCTTCACCCTTTTGTAACAAAACTTCTCAAAAGAGTTGCCTATATGATCTGCCTCCAATTCTTGCCCTCCCTTCTTCCTTGAACCCATTCCAATCAGAATTTTGTCCCCACCAGCATTGAGACTGCTCCTGTACATGTCACCAAAGACACTGGATGTGTGGGCAGCATTCAATCCCCTTGTTCACTCCCTTCTCTCTGGGTGCTGGGCTTCCATGTCTGACCACACCATCTGGCTCACCTCCCCTGTGGCTGGCTGCTCCCCTCAGTCTCCTTTTCTGGCTCCCAGTAGGGCCCCTCTCTGTCCATGCTCACTCCATAGGGGATCTCCCCCATCTCATGGCTATAAATATAAGCCTCTATATGCTGAATTCCCAGTTCAGATCTCAAGCCTTAACCTGTCAACTGACCTTCAAGTGCACACTTCAGCCTCCTACTCATTAATTCTACTTGGATGCCTAGTATGCATCTCCAAATCGATATTTTCAAGAGGGAACACCATATCATCTCCCCAACAAAGCCTCCTATATCAGCTGCCTCACCCACTCTTGCTCACGTCAAGAATCCTAGATTCTTCTATTTCTATCTCATCCACATCTATTCCTTCAGGAAACTCTGTTGTTGCTGTCTTCAAAATGTAGCCAGGACCATCTTAAGAGTCTCCTAAGACTTTACTTTCTACCCTTGCTCCCTTCATTGTATTATCAACCTGACATTCCAGTTGATTCATTGAAAACATAACCCTGGCAACATAACTTCTCAGAGCAAGAAATGGCTCCCCAACCACAGGAAAAGCCAAAGACCTCCACTGGTCTCCAAGGCCCTAAGTGATCTGGTTCTGCCTCCCCACTCTGACCTTCCTCCTGCTTCTCTCCTCCTCCCTCAGTCTGCTCCAGCCACCTTGACTCTGCACCATCCGTGCACACATCCAGCATGCTTCCACCTCAGGGTCTTTGTGTTTGCTGTCCCTCTGCCTGCACTGCTCACCCTCAGATATCTCCATGGCTCCCCCCTGCACTTTCTTCAGAGGTGATTAAAATAACACCTTCTCAAAGGCTTCTACCTTGATTAAAATTTGCAACCCACCCTGGTCCCTCTTTATCTTGTTCACTTTTTTCACACCATCTATCACTTTCTAGCAAACTTGACATTTACTTGTGTTTGTCTGCTGTTTGTCTTGACCACACCCTCCCCCAGCCTGGATGCAAGCTCCATGAGGATAGGAATTTTGGCTTTTTTGTTCCTTGTCCTCATGTCCCAGAACACATAGTGGGTGATGCAGAGTGGGTGCCCAATAAATATATACTGAATGAACAGGTCTCTACAGAATCTTGTAGAAAAGTGGACAGAATAAGGAATACACATTTAAACCATTAAAGTATGGTAAGCCAAGAATGCAGAGGGTTCTGAGGCCAGGGAGCCGACAAGTTCAAATCAGTACAATCCTAATGCTATTACAACCACAAAGACCATATATAAGAGGAGTAAAATAGTTAGGAAGGACAGAACAGCATGTCTTGAAGCAAGCTCCACTTGGGAGCACAGTGTGGAAGGCTCCACTGAAGTCTGAGTTTGGAGGACATCAGGTTTCACACTGAGACTCTGAGCAGCATCTGGGTATGGCACACACAGGTTTCTCTGCTTCATTCTGCAGAAGTCTGTGCAGGTAACAAATCTCGTGACCGCACACCCATGTCATCTCATACGTTCCATTCACTGGCAGCTCTAACCGGGGGGTTCATGCATGGTAAATGAAAGGTCTTTCTCTCGGTGACCAGTGTGCTGTGCCTTTCAGCAACAAAGCAACTGTAGTTATGTGCTGCTCTGTCCCTCTCCAGCCCAGCCACGAAATGGGAAGACACAGGGAGTCAACAATGACCTTCTCAAAAGCTGGAAAAACTCAAGGTATTTCCCTTAATCTACCACTCCAGCAATCATGAGAGGAGAAGCCTTTAAAAATTCTTTTCCCAGGACGCCTGGGTGACTCAGTCGGTTCAGTGTCTGACTCTTGATTTCAGCTCAGGTCACGATCTCAGGGTCATGAGATCAAGCCCCGCGTCGGGCTCCATGCTGGGCATGTGTGGAACCTGCTTAAGATTCTCTCTCTCCTTCTAGTTCTGGCCCTCCCCCTCCCCCCTCCCCACTCCCCTTCTCTAAGAAAGAAAAGAAAAGAAATTCTCTTCCCACTGTGTGAATCATAACAGAACAAAATGATCCAATACTGGGTATAGTTAAATATTAATAGGATATTTTAAAAATAAAATTAAAGAAATAAAGAAATGTTAATCAAAATAAATTTAGGGAACAGTAAATGGTCAGGCCACATCTCTCTCCTGGTGCAAAGCCTGGTTCTCATGAGTCTCTAAACAGTACCTAATTATTGGCAGGATTTATTTTTCCTGGCCTTCCAAAGTATCCATTTCTGTAAAACAAAGGAAACAAGCTTTGCCCTGTGTTTAAAAAAGGAAAACTGAATGTGCTGGCAATTCTCCCTCTGTCTCTCCTGACCCACAACCCACAGGCACCCCACTCTTGCTATGTGCCCTTAAAGGCCAGACCCAGCTCCCTTGGCCTTTGGCTTCCTGGGGGATTTGGCCAATGGCAGGAGACTAAAAGTTGAGAGACCATGACACTTATTTCCCCCTCATTCTCTCCTGGCCCAGAGCTTCCACCAAGTCCCCCCCTCCATAGCCCACAGCTCAGTGTTGGGATGTCTCTTGCCCCTCCTTGCTCTCTTAGGAAGAGGGGTGGTGATGGCCCCTTGCCACGGCTACTCTCTGAAAGCTTTAGCATCTCTTCTTGGTTCCCCATCCTGCCCACTTCTTGGTAAAAATACATTCCTTTTGAAACTACCCCCCAGTCACCTCTTTGGAGCATACCATCTGTTGTTTCCCAGACTCTGGCTGAAGGAAGAATGCATGTCCCAAGAGGAATACCACATTCTGAGGGAAATACAGCCCTACAGCCCTGGCAGCCATGCCTTGTCTCCCATGCAGTGGTGAGGAAGGAGCAGGGCTCGCAGACTGGCCACCAACTCCGCAAACAGGCAGGGGCCGTCCGCCCAGGTCAGTGCTCAGGGCTGCAGTCTGGGCTCCTTCTCTCTTTTCTGGGGATGGGGGTGGGGGTGGGAATGCCACTTTGACCTAAAGGCCGCCTAAGCTATTTCAGGAATGCAAGAGAATAATGAGTAGGAGTAAGAATGAGAAGGTGTCATCTCAAGGGGAAAAAAAAAAAAAAAAACCCACCTTCCATTCACCTCCAGGAGCTGTCACAACAGAGAAAAGCTGTGCTTCTGGAATGTCAGCTGCCTGGGTGAAGATTGAAAAGTGAACATACCAGGAGGATTAAGTCACCAAACAAAAGCCTGAGATGTTCCCCAGGACAGCATGTGTCACAATATTAATGCAAATATCACATTGCATTAAAGTCTTGGGGAAAAATAAGATAATTGACTCCCCCCCCCATTTCCAGCTGCATAATTGACATTCTATAGACATAGCCTAAAGGCATCTCATTAAGAGCCAACAACTTGATTTTTTCTGATTATACGGATGAGTAAAGATGTCAAACCATCCTGGTGTGCAGTCAGGAAAGGGTGAAGACCAGCATAGCTGCCACCACAGAGCCCTGTGAGCGGGAGGACTGGCGGACTCGGGGGTTTGTGGGATTGTAACACCTCTCGGTGTGAATCAGAGAGAGCCGTGTTCTTAAAACCAGAACTTCCTACTCCTCAATTAGAGGAGTGAAAATGCTCCCCGGTCATCGTCAAAGGGTTTATAACTGATAATATGTTTGCAGCCCCATCTCGCTGCAGATACGATCAGTACGTGAGAAAAACATTAAAACTAAAAACGGTTTCGAACTGATCTGAGTGTGGCTTTCACAGCAAGGAAAGCAGCATTCTGGCGAACTTGCCCTCCTCTATGAGGAGAAAGGCCAGTCCCATGTGCCCTCTGACACCCATTTGTAACTTATCCATTATAGCAGACAGCCAGGAGATTTCCAATGACTGAAGTAAGTGGAATTATTTTGAAGTGTTCCAAGGCCAGATCATCAGAGCTACCAAATATGTCCCGTAATCAAAACTGATGTTTTCTGAGCTCTTATCCTGCACCAGGTGTTGTTGCACTAGGAACTTTCTGGGCCTGATCTCACCTGCCTCTCAGCCACCCTGTAAGGCAGATATTCATCTTGTCTGTGACATACTAGAAAGCAACTATTCTTAATTCAGTTAGACTGGTTTGAAACACTTGTGATGGTGTTAATAACAGTAACATCAATTAAATGGTCTGCAGAGCAATTAAAAAACAATGCTTCATCACTGAGTATTTACCCCAAAGATACAAATGGAGGGATCCGAAGGGGTACATGCACCCCGATGTTTATAGCAGCAATGTCCACAATAGCCAAACTATGGAAAGAGCCAAGACGTCAAGCCACTCAACAGATAAATGGATAAAGAAAATGTGGTGTGTATATACACACACACACACACACACACACACACACACACACACACACACACACACACACACAATGGAATATTATGCAGCCATCAAAAGGAATGAAAGCTTGCCATTTGCAACGACATGGATGGAACTGGAGGGTATTATGCTAAGCGAAATAAGTCAATCAGAGAAAGACATGTATCATATGATCTCACTGATATGAGGAATTCTTAATCTCAGGAAACAAACTGAGGGTTGCTGGAGTGGTGGGGGTGGGAGGGATGGGGTGGCTGGGTGATAGACATTGGGGAGGGTATGTGCTATGTGAGCGCTGTGAATTGTACAAGACTGTTGAATCACAGATCTGTACCTCTGAAACAAATAATACATTATATGTTAAAAAAAAAAAAAG
The DNA here is from genome assembly GCF_009762305.2 of Zalophus californianus. Taxonomy (NCBI): domain Eukaryota; kingdom Metazoa; phylum Chordata; class Mammalia; order Carnivora; family Otariidae; genus Zalophus; species Zalophus californianus. Next base: position 95,635,370 of record NC_045602.1, read on the forward strand.
AAGAAGAAGATAGCAGGAGGGGAAGAATGAAGGGGGGGAAATCGGAAGGGGAGACGAACCATGAGAGATGACTATGGACTCTGAGAAACAAACTGAGGGTTCTAGAGGGGAGGGGGGTGGGGGGATGGGTTAGCCTGGTGATGGGTATTAAAGAGGGCACGTTCTGCGTGGAGCACTGGGTGTTATACACAAACAATGAATCATGGAACACTACATCAAAAACTAATGATGTAGCGCATGGTGATTAACATAACATAATAAAAGGGAAAAAAAGAAAAAAATAGTGCTTCAAACTGAGCAGGGAAAAGAAACAATTTTCTAGCTAAAGCCAATCCTTCTGCCATCTTGGCAAATGAGGCACAAACTTTTAGTTTCTCACACAGGTAAGTGTGGTTTCCAGCACCTTTCTGACAGAAGGGTGCAGAAAATGTGTAAATGGTAGCAAATGCCCCCCTTAGGCTTCAACCTTCATATTAACCTCCTGTGAACCCACTGGATGTGGGTGGGATTCACAGTGAAGGAGCGGACGGAGAAGGCATTCCAAATGGCAAGCTGACAACGCTGCTGGCCTCGTGGCGTGTGGTCACCTCAATGTGCAGGTCTGGTCCTACAGATGCCACAGGGCCTGATTCCATTCCTTCTGGAGGTGCACTGACCAAAGAAAGTCTCAAATGTAAAAGAAATGATCAACTTTGCCAGAAACTACTACCCTAGATGAAACCTTCCAGTCCTAGGAGAAGTTTAGAACATTTTCAGGCTGGGCCATCTAAAAGCTTATATCATAGACCTGCTTACATTCCCACCATCAGTTAGCACATCTGCAGTCACACTTTGCTCTAGGTCATTCTGTTTACAATGCTTTTCTCAAACTTTTATAAACCCGAAGAATAAAGACTATATTTCTCTTCAAAGGAAAATGTCATTCACCCAAAATAGGTTCCTTTATGTCCCCATGTTTTGCGTCTCACTGTCAATTCATCAGCTCTAGCTGACAATGTGAATTAATCCAGACAGGCTCAGAGAAGAGCTCTGCGTGGGTCTGCTGACTTCCAGGAGCTCATGGCTGCCGGGCCCAGGTCCAGCAGGGGGATGGCGCCTCCTATGTGTGCCGAGTGGACACAAAGGAGCGCCAGATTTTTAAGATCAATGCTCCATAGTCGCCAGAAAACTGTGATAGTCTAACTGGATTTCACAGAAGAACTAGGTGCAGGCTAGAGAAAGAGAAACCCCCGGGTTTTTGAAAGTCTGAAATACCCTGCAGGGAAGAACAAGGCAAGCTGAGTCCGGCAAGTCATTAGGGAGCATGTCGGTGTGAATGGGCTTTCATGGCCAAAATTAGGACAATTTGAGCATTAAAAAAAATGATGATGAATAGACAAAAAAAAAAAAAAAGAATCCATAGTGATACTAAATGGGGCAGAAGCACTCTTTTTTTAGAGAGGAATGCCACCTAATGTAAAAGAGATTAAATAGGAAAATCACCATTTTGCGAATGGATCTAGGGAAGGATGATCTCCAGGTGCTAAAGCCACACAGGGCAAAAGCCTGTTAGGAAGCGGGATAGTCACAAAGATACAAAGCATCAGTCCGGTGGCTATAACATGACCAACTGGTCAAAGGAATTAATAGAACACACTGGCACTCTGCCTCCCAACGTGATACAGTGAGAAGGACACCATACCACATATGCAGAGAATCCTTACCAAAAATGTTCAACCTGCATCTAACCAGGGCTAGACAATGGGACAAAGTCAGAGTGTGGGGCGCTCTACAAACTGACAGGCCTGAGTTCGTCAAAATGTCAATGGCAGGAAAAGAAAAGAAAAAAAGCAAAAGAGATGTTCTATATACAAAAGTATACATACACTTTTCGTTATTTTAAACACATTTAAATGTAGCACATGTCTTAGAGACCCACGGAATAAGACCATCTCACTCTTTAAGATGATTTGTCTTTGGGGCGCCTGGGTGGCTCAGTCGTTAAGCGTCTGCCTTCAGCTCAGGTCATGATTCCAGGGTCCTGGGATTGAGCCCACATCGGGCTCCCTGCTCGGTGGGAAGCCAGCTACTCCCTCTCCCACTCCATTGCTTGTGTTCCTGCTCTCTCTGTCTCTCTCTGTGTCAAATAAATAAATAAAATTAAAAAAAAAAAAAAAAAAGATCATCTGTCTTGATGACCTGACAGCCTGGAAGTAGAAGCAGCTTTTCCTTTTCTAAGACTGAAGTCCTTTAGCGTGAGCTTCTTCAAATTTCTTTTTTTGCCCTTTTCACCTATTTCCAGTATATTCACCAATTCAGTCTTTCTTTTGCCCTTGGCTTCCTTGGTCCCACGCCTAGCGATCAGGGCATACCAGTGACTTGGCAAATGTGTGTTCAATACATTACTAATAATTTTGCATGCTTCTGATACTCATGTCTTAGTTCGATCAAAACTTCATTTGTACTGTTTCAAAAGTTTCCGACGTGACTGTTCCATTTCTTAAGTGGTATTGTGTTCATGGGTGGGAATGCAGTGCCCTTATTCTTAGGAGATCGGTCCCAAGTATTTAGAGACACAGGATTTTGATGTCTGCCTGCAACTTAAATTCCAAGTGATTTTGCCAAAAAAAAAAAAGTTTCACACCTGTGTGTGTATGTACATAAAATATGTCCAGTGTAATATATTTAGTCTTTGTCCCTGGTTCCTGGCATAAAACTCCTAAAACTCTTGGAATTTCCTGAGTGACAGCAATGTCTTTTGTCACTCTTAAGAAGCTCCTTTTGGAACACACCTGAGTATATGCTAATAAGACAGTTCAGGGTGGGGCCCCTAGAGAGCCTTGGGATGGGAGTGGTCACCAGAAAGGCTGAGTGATTAGTGTTCACCTGTTTAACCCCACCCACAAACCTCTGGGAAAGGGAAGGCAGGGGCTTCAGGGGGAACACTAACAAGAGTCTTGAACCAGCAACAGTTGGTGAGCTCCCAGGTTGGTGGACACAGTCATGTCCTGGGAGGGTGGCACGTCCCAGTTCCACGGGGACAGAAGCTCCTGCACACAAGATCCTCTGGCCCTCGCCCTACGTACCTCCTCACCTGTCTGTAGTTTTACTCTTGCTAATATCTTTTTTAATTTTTGCATTAAGATATAATTGCCATACAGAATGTCCTTTATAATAAACCAGTAAACGTAAGTAAATGTTTCTCTGAGTTCTATTAAATTCTATCGAAATTTATTAATTAAATTAATCAAACCCAGGAAGGAAGTTGTGGGAACCTCTGATTTACAGCCAGTCGGTCGGAATCCCAGTGACAACCTGGACATGCAACAAGCATCTGAAGTGGGGACAGCCTTGTGGGGCTGAGCCCTCCACCTGGGGAATCCAACACTATCCCCGGGCCATGTCAGAATCGAATGAAATACGTAGGACACACAAGTAAGTGTCCACTCAGACTTGGAGAGTGGGTCGGTGATGCAGGAAAACACACACAGGAAACGCGCATGCCTGGGGATGCGCATATAAGGACAGAGAGAGCACGCACATGTGATGCTCCCCACATAGGATGTTGACACAGAGCCAGAAGTGCACAGTGTCAGCAGGATCAGCTCACTTGAGGCAGAATGACCACAGCATGAACCAAACAAGGGACAACATCCCTCCCAGAGACATGAGCAGATGTCCAAACCCAATTGCTCCGGAACAGCGATTCAGCAACAATCTCTTAAATGAGGTGGAAATCATCTTTTAATTTCCACTTGGGCATCCCCTCATGTTAATTTCATAACACGACCTTTATAATGTTAGTAAATCACCATATTTTGATTGAAACAAAAAAGACCCACACATGTGCTGCCTCTCCAAATGACAAGCCTGACCATTCGGTGCCCGACAGAAAACAAAGCCACGGGACGGCTGAGCACAGAACACAGGCATTGGTGCTTCTCTGGCCCAGCTTTTATTTAAACACATTTGGCTCCAGGTGCAGCCTGGACACGCCAGCAGATTTAAGCAAATGAAATTATAGGTGAGCAAGCTGGGTGGACCTGGCTTTCCAATCCATGCCTCCAGCTGCCCAGCCACAAGGCAGGCCCAGGACAACTCCTCCTTGGGAGTGTGCAGGAGGGAGCTCTGGGAATCCCTCCCCACCCCAACGCCCAGAGCTCAGGAGGTGCTGCTGTCTTTTGGCAGGCCCCGTGCACCAACTTCCTTAGGTGTTGAGTGGAGCCCAGCCCCACCATCAAACAGGCACAGGCCAGCTGGTGCACACCAGTATGGATGGACGTACTAGTTGTTAAAGTATCACCTGGAAAAGCACACCCTGTGTCTCCCACTCTTGATTTCATGTCTCGTACTAACAGCAGCTAAGCTCAAGAAATGGGCTCGGCAGAGCTAACCTGGCTTTCCTGCAAAAGTCATGCCCATTGATACCAGGAGTGAAGAAACAACATGGCCTCCCCAGGCAGAGGCGCCAGTGGGGTCCTCCCTCGACCCCCCCACTCCCTGGCCCAGGCCTTGCTCTGGGCATCTCTGGCATTCACCACAGCTAATCACTTCTTCCCTGTGTCCACCATCACCTGCCTGCACAAAAGGAGGCAAGCAAATGTCTTGGTTTAAGATTCCACAGAACAGACACTCAGAAAAAAAGATAATTGGTACAAGTAATGAATGGGAAGTTGAGACATAAAGGGAGGGCAGCCAATAGAGCTTGTGTCATCAAGCAGGTGCCCACTGTGGGCATCCCACCAGAGGGGCGATGCACCAGCTCCTGACGGTCCCTGGGTGAGGGCTGTTTCCAGGGGTCCCTGGCTCCTTGACCTCCCAGCCTGCCACTCGGGGAGCAAAATGAACTCTGACACAAGGCACAGCCTCTCAGCAAAGGAATGCAGGAGGCAGCAGGGGAAATTTGGCCAGTGTGCCCTGAGTGGAAGAGCAGAAGAGGCGTAAGCTGGGTGCAGGCAACACCTGCTTCTTGAAAGACCCCAAACCAGCTGCTACGGCACCACCTTGGGTGCCTGAGGCCACCCACATATAAAAGGCTTTGTGCTCCTCAGAAGAGAGGGGCCCCATAACACAAGGCATGACCATTCAGCCAGAAAAGCAACTCTCTTTCCCAGACAAGAAGAGGAGAGCATGTGGAGAATAAAAGAGACCCCCAAAGGAGCCATGTCCCTGTCACAGAAACTCAGCGAGGAAAGGCAGTTACCCTGGGGCTCCATCCTGTCAGCTTCCTACAAAGAGGTGCTCGAGGCAAGTCTGAGGTGTGGCTGGGGATCCGAGTTGATTTTACCATTTGGGGCCACAAGAGTGAGGGGCAGTGTCCCACAGGCCTTGCGTGGCTTCTCCGCCCTGAAGTGCTCTTTTCCCTTTTGCCTCTTTTCTGTAAATACAGCAGGTCACAGAGGAATCAACGTGGGAAGCAGAGGAGACATGAAAGCATCACTTGGTGACTGAGGAGAAACAGAAACAAGATGATCCCAATACCCACGAAGGGGGGGCAGCCACACTCACTCATCACTTGGAAATCAAGGGGTCTCCACATTTTAAAATTCTGCTAAGAGAGGTGGCAGCGCCTAACGTCCCCCTCCTCGGCAAAGACCTTGAGGTGGTTCCCACTGCCTCCTCTGTGAGGCCCACCTCAGGTCAGGTGACCTCCCCACCACATCCCCTCCCCACCCCCCAGCCAACCTGGCCTCGACCCTCCTCTGCTGCTATCAGAGGAATCAGAATGACTTAGCTTCCAGCTGATTTATGGCTCCCACTGGCATAACTTAATCCCAGAGTTTTTGAACTGCTAGACGTTTTCAAGATTGGATTTTTTTATTTGACTGATCTATGAACCATAGCTCAGATTAAACAGGGAAACCCTGTCCTGTCAAATGGACCACCACACTTGCTTGCATAAGGCACAAACACTGATGTTGTAAAGTGTGTTGCCCCCAAGGTGGCTGCAGGCCAACTCCCTTCCTTGGCTGTTTTATAAACCCCGAGGACCAGCTTACCTCCTCTGGTTGTGTCTGACGCTTCGTCTCATCCCTCTTTCGCTCGTGTTCTCTGCCTCTCTTCTCTCTCTCTCCAGCCTCACAGCAAGTACATGGAGGCTGGACCTGGGGCCTCATCTTTGGGAATGCCCCTTACGCTAGCACTTCCCAAGCATTTATGTGCATGACTGAACAAAAGAACTGTGAATTCTGATTATGGTGTTATAGCTTTCAGAGTTCTAACACAATAGAGACCCTTCTACCCGCAGAGTCACTGGATCCACACCGGTCATAAAAATCACCAGCATGTGTGTTCTTGGTAAAATCTCCAGCATGGTACAACATCCCACAAAACTGCCATGACAGGAGGAAGGAGAGGCCTCAGCCTCGCAAGGTAAAGGATCTGCCCCCAGACACTCAACCTACTTAGGGTGGGACCATGACTCCACCTCTTTCCAGAACATTCTATTTCATTCCCATCTGGTGCCTAATGGAAAAATCCCTCAATGAACCCTTCCTACTTTGCACCTGAGTGGGAGTCTCTGACGCCCAGCCCGATGACTGCTCTTAGAAGTGTCATGCTCTTGGAAAACCCGCACTGGGGATGCTGCCAGGCTTCCGCCAGAGCTTCCTTTCCATTCCTCATTTAAAACATTCCTAATCTGGTAAGAAAGAGGGAAAAACAGGTCTACTCGGCACACAGGAAGCTGACCTATCATGCATGAAAGTGCTAGAAACAGACATGGGTGTGAGGGTGAGCGGGTGAGTACAGCGACACAAAGGACCTGTTCTTTTCAGGAAGACAAAAACAAAACAGATGACCTCCTTGAGCTGGGACAGAATGTGGGTGCTCCAGAAAGCAAGCGACTTGACTGCAAGCACACTAGCCTCATGACCCATAAAATCAAAGCAAATTTCTCCTTCAGTACTTTTTATGTGTAGCCTTTGACCAAACACCCAAATACGCTGTGAGTGTTTTCAGACAACAGGGTGATACTGTTAATTCTGGGTAATTCTGTGGACGGCAGACACCCCATGTAAATCACACATTTAAAACATCAGGCCTCCTGCCTACATCCAGACACAACGGCAGGCCGCGGCCTTTCAAATGCTAAGGTGTGTTATTTTAAGCCTTAGCTGACTCTTTCTGGAACACTGTGAGGATGGGCGGCATGCCGGTGTGACTGCCTGCACAGCCAAGACCCTTCCATTGCAGTTCCCCGCACCCTGCAGATGAGAAAAATCCTCACTCTTGCATGAGAACACACATGTGTCCAGAACACCTGTAAAGATGGTTTAGAACAGGACCAGGAAACAGCTTTACTCCAACCTTCCTTGGGAAATTCTGCTCCTGGAAGGATCCTGTCTATCACCCTCTGACCCTGTAATAAAAGCAGAGAAAAACTTGGGGGCAGAGAATCTTCAAGTCAAAAGCTCTCGCCATCCATCCACCGTCTCCAGATCCACAAACGTGAGCTGGATCAATGATCAGAATGGTTAGACCATAAGCTATTTCAGGAAACGCTCACAGAAGACTCTCCTTTCTGCAACCCCATATTTGAAATTCTACAAGTCATCCCAGCTGTCCAGCATTGCCCTATCCCTCGGCCCACCCTTTAAAATGTATAATCTCCTACTGAGGGGTGGAGGTTGGGCAGGCTGTGCAAGTTTCTAAAGCCCCAAGGGGATTAAACTAGTCTTCAAGACACTTCCCTGTCACCAGCCTCAAAAAGGTGGAAGAAGACAGGGTTTGAGCACAAGAGAACCTTGCCCGATGTCACAGGAATCCTCAGGGCCTACTCTGAAAACAGAAGCTGCTATGTGTCCACCTGGAATGAGCAGCCACAGTAGACTTAAAGCCTCAGATCCTTAGTTAAAATCTGACTTGCCAGGTCAACTAAGAAAAGAAAGGCCTCAGAGAGGCAAGTGGGGGCACTGGAGTTGAACATGGCCCAGAACAGGCCTGGGTTCTAGACTGGCTCAGGTTGCTGGGCCCATGCAGTGTCAGGCAGGTGCAGAGCGCAGGGCACCCGGTGGAGAACCAGCCGCTCTCTGCTCTTCCTTGGGAAGCTCTGACTTCGTTCCACCTCCGAGTGGAGTACTAGCATCTGAAACACCCTCTGTTTCACTTTGTCTCCTGCCAGGGGACCATGGAGCAGGAATAAAGAAAGCAAAGAGAAAGGGAGAGCTAAGTGAAAACACAAGAGAATATACCTGCCTGCCCTCAGTGTGTCTGTCCTGACACTGCATTTCTATAAAGTCCTGGGGAAATCCGGCAGGTGGCTGCGGCTGCTGGGGGTCCAAGGGAAACCTGTATGGCCAGGCTGTACCAACTCATGGGACCCTGGGCAGTCACCCCCGAGTGCCAACACCCCCACTGCTACAGCATAACCGCAACTGGCCAATGGAGCTCTAAGACCCTGGGCGACAGCATGAGCACACAGCAACTCCCTCGCTCACTCAAGTGCTGAAATAAAACTTGTCTTCCCCATCACACGTGTCCACATAATATCTAGACAAAAAGGGGTGCCTGGGGGACTCAGTCAGTTAAGTGTCCAACTCTAGATTTCAGCTCAGGTCACCATCTCAGGGTCTGGGATCGAGCCCCGCATCAGGGTCCACACTGGATGTGGAGTCTGCTGGAGGATTCTCTCTCTCTCCCTCTCTGTTTCTCTCTCTCTCTGCCCCTCCGCCCCCTCCCCCCAAAAAATCTAGACAAAAAGGTGTGCACAAAACAAAACAAAAACACCACGGGCAATAGTTTAGCAAGTAGCAAAATAAGGTGTAAATAGCAAAATAAGATGTAAGATGTATCTTGTTTGTGTGTGTGTGTGTTTTTTTTATTTTAAACCAAAGTATAATTAACACATTGTTATATTAGTTTCAGGTGTACAATATAATGATTCAACAATTCTATGCATTTCTCAGTACTCATAAAGTAAGTGTGCTCCTGATCCCCTTTTATCAATTTCACCCACTCCCCACCTCCCCTCTGACAACCACCCAAAGCGAGTTTGTTCTCTGTATTTAAGAGTCTGTTTCTTGGTTTGTCTCTTCTTTCTTCCTTTATTCCTTTCTTTCTTTCTTCCTTCCTTCCTTTCTTTCTCTTTTTCTTCCTTCCTTCCTTCCTTCCTTCCTTCCTTTCTTTCTTTCTTCCTTCCTTCTTCCTTCCTTTCTTTCTCTTTTTCTTTCTTTCTTTCTTTCTTTCTTTCTTCCTTCCTTCCTCCCTTTCTTTTTCTTTTTGTTTCTTAAATTCCACAAATGAGGGAAATCACATGGTATTTGCCTTTCTCTGACTTATTTCACTTCGCGTTACCCATCCTTCTAAATTCATCCATGTTGTTGCAAATAGCAAGATTTCATTCTTATGGCTGAATAATATTCCATTATATCTATACCTATATCTATCTATCAAAATCTCTCTTTCAATCCTAAAATTTGTATGGAACCAGAAAAGACCCCAAATAGCCAGAGGAATGTTGAAAAAGAAAAGCAAAGCTGGCGGCATCACAATTCCGGACTTCCAGCTCTATTACAAAGTTGTCATTATCAAGACAGTATGGTACTGGCACAAAAACAGACACATAGATCAGTGGAACAGAATCGAGAGCCCAGAAATGGACCCTCAACTCTATGGTCAACTTATTTTTGACAAAGCAGGAAAGAATGTCCAATGGAATAGCCAGTCTCTTCAACAAATGGTGTTGGGAAAATTGGACAGCCACATGCAGAAGAATGAAACTGGACCATTTCCTTACACCACACACAAAACTAGACTCCAAATGGTTGAAAGACCTAAATGTGAGACAGGAGTCCATCCAAATCCTAAAGGAGAACACAGGCAGCAACTTCTTCCACCTCAGCCGCAGCAACGTCTTCCTAGAAACATCGCCAAAGGCAAGGGAAGCAAGGGAAAAAAGGAACTATTGGGACCTCATCAAGATAAAAAGCTTTTGCACAGCAAAAGAAACAGTCCACAAAACCAAAAGACAGCCGACAGAATGGGAGAAGATATTCGCAAATGACATATCAGATAAAGGGCTAGTATCCAAAATCTATAAAGAACTTCTTAAACTCAACACCCAAAGAACAAATGATCCAATCAAGAAATGGGCGGAAGACATGAACAGACATCTTTCCAAAGAAGACATCCAAATGGCCAACAGACACATGAAAAAGTGCTCAACATCGCTCGGCATCAGGGAAATCCAAATCAAAACCTCAATGAGATACCATCTCACACCAGTCAGAATGGCTACAATTAACAAGTCACGAAACGACAGATGTTGGCGGGGATGCGGAGAAAGGGGAACCCTCCTACCCTGTTGGTGGGGATGCAAGCTGGTGCATCCACTCTGGAAAACAGTATGGAAGTTCTTCAAAAAGTTGAAAATAGAGCTACCCTACAATCCAGCAATTGTACTACTGGGTATTTATCCCAAAGATACAAATGTAGGGATCCGAAGGGGTACGTGCACCCCAATGTTTATAGCAGCAATGTCCACAATAGCTAAACTGTGGAAAGAGCCAAGATGTCCATCGACAGATGAATGGATAAAGAAGATGTGCTATATATATACAATGGAATATTATGCAGCCATCAAAAGGAACGAGATCTTGCCATTTGCAATGACGTGGATAGAACTGGAGAGTGTTATGATGAGCAAAATAAGTCAATCAGAGAAAGACATGTATCATATGCTCTCACTGATATGAGGAATTCTTAATCTCAGGAAACAAACTGAGGGTTGCTGGAGTAGTGGGGGGTGGGAGGGATGGGGTGGCTGGGTGACAGACATTGGGGAGGGTATGTGCTATGGTGAGCACTGTGAATTGTGCAAGACTGTTGAATCACAGACTGTACCTCTGAAACAAATAATATATGTTAAAAAAAAAAAGAAGAATAAGAAGACAGCAGGAGGGGAAGAATGAAGGTGGGGAAATCAGAGGGGGAGATGAACCATGAGAGACGATGGACTCTGAAAAACAAACTGAGGGTTCTAGAGGGGAGGGGGTGGGAGGATGGGTTAGCCTGGTGATGGGTATTAAAGAGGGCACATTCTGCGTGGAGCACTGGGTGTTATATGCAAATAATGAATCATGGAACAGTACATCAAAAACTAAAGATGTAATGTATGGTGATTAACATAACATAATTTAAAAAATCTCTCTTTCAGCCATTCATCTGTTCATCCTTAGAGGGGCACTTGGGTTGCTTCCATATCTTGGCTAGTGTCAATACTACAGCAGTAAACATAAGGGTACATGTATCTTTCTGAATCAGTGCTTTCATTTTCTTCAGGTAAATACCCAGGAGTACCGGATCACAGTGTAGTTCTACTTTCAATTTTTTGAGGAACCTCCATACTGTTTTCTGCAGGGGCTGCAAGAGTCTGCATCCCCACCAACATTGCATGAGGGCTCCCCTTTCTCCACATCCTCACCAACACTTATTGCTTGTGGTTTTCCAGTCTTATTTCCAGTCCACTGAGCATTTTTACAATCATTACTTTAAATTCTTTATTGGGCATATTGTTTATGTCCATTTTATTTAGTTCTTTTTCTGAGTGTTCTTCTTGTTCTTTCTCTCAGAGTATACTCCTGTCTCCCATTTTGCTCGACTTTCTGTGTCTGTTTCTATGGTTTAGGTGGACCAGCTACTTCTAAACTTAAAGGAATGGTCTTGTGTACGGTCAAAAGCTATGCACATGGTGTGTACCTGCTGACTTCTGCTGGCTGGCTGGTGCTGTAAGCTGGCGTGGGCTGGGGGTCCTGGGGCTTTCCATGTAACAGGCATCCAGGTCTGCTGTCTCTCTTGCTGTTCTCTGTCATTTGTTGTGCAGATGCTGTTGATTCTGCCCTCAGTTCTACTTTAGAAGGAACGGTTCTACAGCTAGGCTTAATTTGGTGTGTTTCATGGAGGCAGTGAGTTCAGGGTCCTCCCACATCACCAATTTGGATCAGAACCTATTTGTTGTGTTTTTTATTTTAACCATTCTGACAGGTGTGAAGTGATACTCATTGTGGTTTTGATTTGCATTTCCCTGACGATTAATGATGTTGAGCATCTTTCCATGTGTCTGTTGGCCATCTGTATGTGTTCTTTAGAAAAATGTCTATCGAGGTCTTCTGCTCATTTTTAATTAGATTATCTGTGGGTTTTGTTTTTTGGTGCTAAGTTCTTTATATATTTTGGATATTAACCACTTATGTTACAACAATCTATACGTGCACACTTGTGAGTGAATAAACGGAGGTCATGAGGAATCCTGCCCTCCCAACCACACAGTTTGCAATGGCTGTCTTTCCAGAACACAGATTTGGGAGAGGCAAGGTGTGGGTAAAGAAGGATTTTAACTTTTTCTCTATATAGTTCAGTATACACAATTTGGATTATCTAAGCTAAGTATGTATTCTTAAATGACTTGTAATTTTAAAAAGTCAAAGACATCAATATAAAAGCTATATACACTTTAGCTGTTCTAAGCTTCTATATTACTGGAGCTTTGGGCAGATTCACAGAATGTCTTCCCCTATTCCTGTCCACACGTTGGGCAGCCTGCTGACATTACAGACACATTTCTTAGAAGCAAGAAGGAAGCCCTTCACTGAGGGGAAAACAGAGCCCCGTGTCTTCCACTCCTAAAGAACTCCCCCAATACTCTGACCTGAGGGACATTCACTGACACTTGAAAATAAACTCATCACCTTCATAAATTAATCAAATGCCATTTTGGTTCACATGGCAATTTTCACATCCAATTTTCCTTCCAGCTACCCCTGACTTTATTGTTCTTATATTATAGGCTCCCTTCCATTTGCTATTCTAGTGTTTGGAACATGAATTAGCATGAGAGCAGGAAATGGGTGCAAAATTACTCATTGCTCAGAGCAGATGAAAGGGAGAGAATTCATAGGAAAAAGTCCCCATGTAACAAACAGAGCACAGGCGGCGATGTTCTCAGATGGGCCAAGGATTATATCAGGCAACTGCAGCCGTATTTCTTTTGTGCAATCCTTTCGAGAGATGTATTCTAATGAGCGTGGGAAGTGAGTGCGGCAAAATGAATTCTGTGCTGACCACAGTGGAAAGAAAGGCGTCGTGCGTTGCTGCTAACGTACAATAGGCTGTCCTGGTCTCATCAGCCCCCCTTCCCAAACGAATACCATCATCCTCCTGGGGGCGGGGTGGGGGGCACAACCCAATCATTTTCCTTTGGAGGTACTTATCAACTCAAACACTGCCTCCTCTTGGAAGGCTTTCCTTAGCAGCACCCTCCTATCCGTCTCATCCTCTTCTGGGCCCCCACCCAGCCCAACATGCACACCTTTAGTGGAGTGTTTATCACTCTGTATGGAAGTAGCTGGATTTCTCTCCCCCTACCTTCAGCATGGGATTCCTGAGGGCTGAAACCATGTCTTGTCTATCTCCAAGCCTCACAGCCACCAGGGAAGTGCCTGGACCAGCAAGAAAACTCAGAGAGGGTGGGTCTGTCTTTGTTATCCCTCATCCTGATTTCCTGTGTGCGGCCCCAGAATGATTCATCACATGGTGACAAACTACCACTGCACCCTGCTGTCCCAAAGCTGCCTGCTGCAAGTCTGGGGTTCTCTCCCAGCCCTAGGCCCTTGAACATGGGTTTAGGTTCATGCCCACACACACGGGAGCAATGGAAACCAAGGCTCCAATGGCCCCAAACTGTGCTTCTTCAGGAAGGAAGGAAAGAAAGAAGGAAGGAAAGAAGGGAGGGAGGAAGGGAGAGAGGAAGGGAGGGAGGAAGGAAGGAAGATTACAGAGAGAGAAAAAAAATTTTTTCAGAGAGACTCCAGGAAAGCAAATAAACACAACCTAGAATGAGCTCAAAAAATGCATTTTCCCAGAAGATTTAAAGCACCGGGTTGTCCTAGGAGCTTATCTCTGACCTTTCCCCAGAAAAGCTGAACATGGCTAAAGTGACAGGTAGTGCAAGAAGCGGGGAGCATGTCGATACACAACATCTGGAAAATATGACTCCCAAGCAAAGTTACGTAACAAAGCTGAATGCAGCATCGCCCTCTGTTTATACTCTTGCCGCCCGAACGATTGCAACACAGAGCATGGCTGTCTCCCGCCCAGGCTGCAGACACCCACAAGGAAGAACAGTGCCGGGAGCAGTAAGGTTCCTCCCCAGGTAGCCACAAGGCAGCCGTGGAGTGGCCCCAGCCTTCCAGAGAACTGGCCTGCACTGGAGAGGGAAGAGACAGTTTTCATAAAATTTCTGCTCTGACATCTTGCTCCTCGTTTCTTGAGCTCTCATGGGGAGACTTATTGATTTTTATTTTATACACAGTGTTTAACACAGGAAGAGAGAATTAATATTTACTGAGCATACACTAGCCTGGCACTTGTCAAACTCTACTATGCACATGAATCCTCTGGGAATGTTTGAAATTCGCATTCAGATTCAGTAGGTCTAGCTGGACCTGAGCTTCTGGGTGGCCAACAAGCTCCCAGGCACGCCGATGCCTCTCTACTGTTGGACCGCACACTGAGAAGCAAGAGTTTAGAATACAGTGAAAGATGTTAGAAGGGGCAGTATGAAAACAAGGGTCCATCCGTTCAATAAACTGCATAATCAGTGGCTGGCTGTCAGGAGTCCAGGTAAAGTCCAGCTCCATCAGGAACCAGCAAGGTCAGGCCCATCTCCAGGGGCTACCTCTGACATTGAACCTGGCTCTGCTTCAGGCCCTCAGGACCTGCTGGACTCCCTGTTGTGCAGGGTCAGGGCGAATAGGCTGGATATTGTAGCCCAGACAGTGGTGCTCTACTGCCCCATCATAGCCGGATGACCCAGAATCATTCCCAGGAGCACGCGGTGCATGGGGCACAGGTGGGAGCCCAGCTCTCCTGGAGGAAGGGGGCGCCCCTTGTCTGTACAGCCCTCAAAAGATGATTCTACATCTGCTTGTGTACGGCTGAGAAATGAACAGTACATGGCTATCTCACATTAACCCACCTCTGTGGAGAAGAATCAGAAAGAAGTTTCCATGTTCCTTCCTTAGGTTAGTCTCATGATGCTTAGGACCCAGCATCCTTCCAGAAAGCCAAAGGCCTTGACTACCTAAAGCTGGTTCATTGCTTTTTCTCCCAAACAGGAGAGAAAAGGGGAGCTCTGGGCCAGTATTTCTCAAACTTCAGTGTGCGGGGGAATCACCTGGGGAGCCTGTTAGCAGGCAGCAGCTGAGTCAGTGGTCTGGGTAGGATGTGATTCTGCATTCCCAGCCAGCTCCCAGGGGATGCTGAAGCTGCTGCACTGGTCCCTTGCGATAAGTACCAAAAGCCTGGAGAATGTGCTGGCCACCTAGTTAGGCCCTTAATTTACATTAGTTAATTTAATGTACTACCCATGCCATCAGCTCAGGCACCGCCCTCCACCTGACAGATGAAGAAGCCAACCATCGAGATAAGAAAATCTGATCAAGTTCTACAACTAGAAAATGGGAGCTTTCGGATTTCCAGTCTGGTCAGCCTGACACCAAAGCTCATGTTCTTTCCTTAACAAAATGATGGCCTAAATGTATTATGATGAAGTCCAATCCACACTCAGTGCACTGTGTCCCAGAGGCAAGAATGTATAGAATTTACTTGAGGAAGACATCAATCAAATGCTACTACTTCTTTAAATGGATTGGCGTTTGAAAGGATGTTTCATTTAGTTCATTCAACCATATTCAACAAACATTTGTTGAGTTCCTTGACATGCAACACTGTGCTATCATCAGCAGCCACTACGGTGGAAAGATTTCTCAATGATACAGATAAATGAGGTGCTGAGGTCATAACATGGGCTCCTTAACAATGAACAAAGCCCCCACTGCAGCCCAGTGCAAATGACACAGCTGATTTCAGACATTTTAATTAAAAAATATTATAGCTCAATAAAGGTTCACAGAGTGTATCACGTATCAAATCTAGCCTGATAGACCCTCAGCCAATGAGGCAAATGGCCAGGGGACTTGGTGTGATTTGGTTCTCCAACATCTGCTTGAAGATACCACAGATGTCACCTCCCACCAGCTAGTGTCTGGAAGCTGCAAATAAAAGCATCTTCAGTCTTTTACAATTTCAGAATGAAACCATTCGCCAGTCTAAGTAGGAGCTTTCTTCTTGCAAGGGCCATCTGAGCAAAATGTAACAGCTGCAGACTCGAAGAAACTAAACATCAAGGGGCTGGTAACGTCAAGGTGGGCCAATACACCTTGAAAGAGACCCTCTCCTTTCAAAGCATTTCTTTATTTGCCCATTAGAAAACCTCGTAGCATGGAAGTTAAATATGTTGAATATGATCCATCCTTAACGTAAACAGTGGCCAAGCTTGAAGGGAAAAAGGACTGACCTTAGCGCTCATGCACCTGCAGCCCGATCTGTTTCCCAAGGTCCCTTGTTATATTCCTGTGGGGCAACCTCTGTGTTAGGTAGACATTAGATGACGTGTAACGAAGGAAGATGATGATATTTCACGTCTTTGTTTCTTCATTAAGATCAGACACAGGAAAAATGCAACTATTCCCGCACTGTGTTCGGTTAAGTAAACCATTATCTGCTTGGTCACCACAGATGTATGACTAGCCCAGAGGTCCCCAGGGCACTAAAGATGCACCTCTACAATTTTAATTGGTTGCCCAGCATGAGACATGTCAGAGGATCACCACCTGGTTTTGAAAATAGTTGGAACTGTGTGTCTTGAATAAAAAGCACGGTTTGCAACATAATTCACATTCACCTGCATGGGCATTTCCCCATGTGTTTTCTCCCCAATCCTAGATTCCTAGGAAGTTAACAAGAATTATCAGAATGGGGTTCTGTTGCCCGGTTGGTTTGGAAAACATGAGCTGAAACAAATTCAGACAAGTTTTCCTGTAGTTCTCTACGGCTTTGATGGAAATGTGTCTGAGGTTTCTCCAAGATTATGATGCCATGTTGCCTAAATTTAGGGGATCGTGGAAGCCCCCACCTCTAGTTTTGTTTTCCCAACAAGCCAGACTTGCAAAATGGGACACATTTTCAGGATGGACCATGCAAGTGTTAATTTTTTGTTTTATTTAAGTTAAATCAGTGGGTCCTAGAGCAGGAGAAGTGACAACTGAAGCCAGTTCCTCATCAATTGCCCTACCCTCCACTGTCATCATTAGCTATTTCTCCTGCCAGCTCTAAGGACCACCATGATGCTGGGGTCTCATGTGCCACAAAGACAGTCATGCTGTCCATTCACTCATTCACCAAATATCTAACCAGAGCCCACGCTGTGCCAAGGACTGTTGTAGGCCCCAGGGACAGAGCAGAAACTGCTAGAGTAAGACCCGCCCTCGGGGGGGGGGGGGGGGGGCGTTGCCCTGGGGTGAATAATCTTATGTAAGTGCCTCACAAACAAGTCGATTTTTTTTTACACTGAGGTGTTTGCTATCTTTCCACATCTCCGGAAGCTCTTCATCTACGTGAGGACAGGTTTTATGTCTCTTTGCAATAAAATCATCCCAGTTTAGCCCTAGGAGGAACCTTAAAGATCATCCGGTCTACTCCACGCATCTCATAGACAAAGAAATGGGAGCTCAAAGGGGAGTGACCACTAACTGAGCATTGACTGTACACACAACACACCACGAATAGTAGGTGCGATCACAAATCTGATCTCATTTACTCTTCATAACAACCCAGTGATGTAATTCATATATCCATCTTGAGATGAGGGGACTCAAGTTCCCACCTATAATTCATGGAAACATGATGACCCAAATCCAGTTTACAGAAATCCCAGTTGCTGTGTCTATACCAAATTGTCTTATAACTCCTTCCCCACATTTTAGCCCAGAACCCCCAGCCCTCCCCCAACCCCACCCAACCAAAGTCCTCACCAGGACAGAGAACAGCCAGAGCCTGAAGAAGGCTCAGAGGACCTCCAGTCCTTGGAAGGTCCAGATACCATCCCCTCCTCCAAAAGAAAGCTCAATGAACGGTCAATAGGAAGCACCTCCATTGGCCCAAATGCCCCGCAGCCAAGAGTAGATGTACCAGGGGCAAACAGCCAAGCAGAACTGAGGAGGTGGGTCCAAGTAAGAGCAGCACTGCCATCAAGTCAGGGCTTGGCATCCGCTCTCAGCATGCTGTGTCCCTTTGGACAAATCCTTGCCCTCCCTGTGGTTCAGGTGCCTCAATTACAAATGACTCTGGCTAGCCAGGAATGCTAAGAAGAAGTTCAAAGAGGTTAGAAACTGGAAGAAGATTCCATAAATGGCTTTCAGAATGATGCCCTAAGAGCAACCATCTTTCACATTTCCTCACGAAAGAGGCAGCACTCAGAACTTCCTAAGAAAAAGGGGTGTAATGAGAAGATGTAGTAACAGAATGCCAAGGAAACTAACCTTGGGGGAAAATACTTATCTACACAAACATATATTTATATCACTCCAAGAAAAGAAAGGTGACATCCACAAGCCACTAACCCCATGGGCCAGTGAGGCCATCCTGCCCAGGCTTCTTTCCCCAGGGATGTGACAGCCCATAGCGGACTTCATGCCCCAGGGAGAGCTGCTCTCATCCCACACAGGTCTTCTGTGAGCAAATACTCCAAGCAGCCAAAACAGGAAGAGTTAAATTTAGAAACACAACTGTCATGTTGCATTCAAGAAGGAAAGAACAAAATAACTCATCAGGTCGTAAAATTCAGATGGGGCTCAAATACCCTGGTCTAAGTTTTCAGACTATGAGGATTTAGAAGCCAAGGTTCTGAGAGTGTCTAGGACTAGACTTCCCTGTCCTTCACAATCCCATCCCCTCCGAAGACACGCTTCTTCTCAGCTTCTGTTCAGTGATCACCATTCTCTTATAAGGATTTTTTCCATGGTAAAACCTTTCGCCACTGGCTTTTAGTTGAGGGACTTTCATATTCATGGTCTTTTGAGGAAAAAAAAAAAAGCATGGGAGAAGATGAGGTCAACGTCTCGGTGTGTCTCTGCCTAGCTGACTGCTCACCTCACCATGGGATGCAGAGGTTAACCAGACCACTGAGGGGAGCCAGATGATGGAGAAGACAGGCAGAAAACTTTTAAGACCTTAAAGGGTTTTTTGTCTGTTGTATTACAGACAATCTGGGGCCACAGGCCAGCCAGGGTGGCTATCTCTGGTCCTCCTCACATTATCCTTGAAGATGAAAGACCCTATAAAAACTGAACTGTGTGCCAAATTTGAGAAAAGAATAACCAAGGCTGCTATTAATTGAGCCCCCACTCAGTTCCAGGCATGAGGTTACACTCAAGGCGCATGCTATTAATTATCCTAACAAAGGCTTACAATTACTGTGCCCTAATTATGCGATAAGGCATCCTTACAACCATCTTATGTTCAAGAAGATGAATCTAGAGCACGTGGAGCTGAAGCACATGCAGTTTGGTGGACCCTCTTCATGAAAAAGCACACCAAATTATGAATAAAAATTAGATAGAAGGTCTTGGAAGGGCTCCTGCAAGTGAAGAGCCCCGAGGCTCCCACTTCCCGGCAAATTTGTTCTGGCAATGAGGCGGTTATCAACATCATCTGCTCTGAAAGATGAGGAAACCGAAAAGTTACGCAAATTGCCCCAGAGGCTCTCCTCTCCACTGCGAGTCACAGAGCCAGGTGGCCTAAAGGCCATTATACCATTTCTGGAGAAGGGAAAAGAAGATCTTTATTGTCTCAGAAACTTGAACATCTTTTGCTAAATCTGTAAAATTGATTAATGTTTTCAAAGCCCTAATTTTTAAAGAGAAACAAGGATAGAAATGATTAGTCTCTTTTCATGTGAAGTGGTTTTCAAACCTGCTCTACAGTAACCCTATATTCACTTGCAATGAAAAGAAAAAAAAAGGGGGGGGATGCTAACCCCCAGGACGGAAGTGGTACCATAGTCCAGTACCCTCTGAGCTAGGAGAAAAAGTCACCCATGCCCTCTTGCTGCTTTTGTGAATTTTGGGCCAGCTCTGAGGTGGTTGTAAGACTTATCCTGACTTGTCTGTCCAGGGGAACACCAAGTGCCTGACAACAGACACAAGAGTCAGCACTAGGGATACCCCTCCTCTGACACTCAGGTCTTTTCTCTTCCTTGAAACTGGTGGGGGTGACCTCCTTTTGCATCAAACGCTTATGCTGGTCTCTAAAAAGGGTCATTTCCCAATCCTGGAGCTTTTAGGAGATAAAGCCCTCTCCCATTTCCTTTGACCTGTCATCTCCTTTCCCAAAGGGAGACAGCTGTGGTGCAGTGAGGAAGACCATGGCCTGAGGTCAGAAGATAGGGGACCGTCCTCTGGTTCTACCACCTGTTAAAACTGTGGCACCTTAGAGGGGTCATTTCACCTCTGGCTCTAAGTCCCTTTGCCTGACAACTCAGGATGATGAGAATATTAACTACCCACAGCAAAGAACTGAGAACAAGCCACGTATGTATTACTGGGGAATGGATAAATGCTAACAGAATCTTACAATGGAAAAAAAAAAAAGACAGCAGTTAAAATGAATGGACCAGCGCATGCATACACATAGATCTCAAACATACATGCGTGGGAAAAACATCACAGAATATTAATATAGTCAAATAACACTCATGTGCATTCGAAAGCACACCAAACAACATTATTGCTTATGCATACAAATATCTACATGAGACAGAAACACTAAACACAGGCCAACCATGCCCAAAATAAAGACGATGGCTGCTTCTGAAGGTAGAAGACCTGACAAAGCAGAAAAAAGGATGTTAACTTGATCTGCAATGTTGTATTTCTTCGACACAGAAAAAGATCAGAAGCAAATAAAAATGTTAACACTTATTAATTCTAACAGTAAATACACTGAAGTTTGTTATATTTTCCCTTACAGTTTTCTGTATTAATCTTTTGTTGTTTCAAAAATGAAATGTTTGTGGGGGGAACAACTGTCACAGAGAAGTTACAAGCAGAAGGATTCATTCCTTCATTCAATCATTCATTCAACAAAGTTTCAATGTCAACAAATATGAGATACAACCACCATGTTGTAGGTTATTTTGTAGACCCTCGGGGATAGAAGAGCGAGCAAAACAGCCCTGGTGCCTGCCCACACAGGGTTTAGCACCCGCAGGCAAGGACTAGTACTTGTGGAAATCATGTCTCAACTCGACATTCATGCCTGACGTTCAGCGTGGAGGGGAACGCGGTGCTGGGAAGGGGCACCTGGGTGCGGCTGGGTTTTAACTCCAGCTCAGCAGCTGGCCCTGGGTGCTCACGGAATGCCTGACTCATGTGGTCTGTCAGAGTTAAGGAGACTTGCAGGCAGAGCACTTAGCCCAACCCCGACTCCAAGTAGACACTCGACCCTGTCTCTGGAAAGAACCTATGGGTTTAAATCCTAGCTTAGCAATTAATGGGTTTGCATCTGAACATGGGTTTGCATTAGGTGAATTTGCATCTGAAATAATTACATCTAACAGCTGAGCAGGGACTGAAACAGGTCCAGTTCTTCAAGTGTTGTTCAAACACAATGACAGGAGACTGACTTTTTCTTTTTTCTAAAAGATTTTATTTATTTATTAATTTCTTTGTGAGAGAACGCACGTACACACAAGTTGGGGGGAGGAGGGAAAGGGAGAGGGAGAAACAGACTTCCCACTGAGCAGGGAGCCCAATGCAGGGCTTGATCCTAGGACCCCAGAGAGGGAGACAAACCATGAGAGACTCTGGACTCCCAGGGAAACAAACTGAGGGTTACAGAAGGGAGGGGGGGGTGGGGGAGATGGAGTAACCGGGTGATGGGTTATTAAGGAGGGCACATGTGGTGATGGGCACTGGGTGATCAAAAACTAATGATGTACGATATGTGGGCTAATTGAACATAAAAAAATAGTGATTGCTGCCGTTAAGCTAAAATATAAGATGTAAACAAATGTATTTAAGTTAGTGACCACTTAGAAATACATTTAATGAGCCTTTCGGCTCCTACACGCCGAGGAACAAGGTCGTGAGAAGGGGAGGACTTGGTGGTGCTGCCATTTCTACGGTCTTAGGGCTCTGCCCCTTTCGCAGAACTTCCAACAGCGCCATGTTGGGACAGAGCGTCCGGAGGTTCACAACCTCTGTGGTCCGTAGGAGCCACTATGAGGAAGGCCCAGGGAAGAATTTGCCATTTTCAGTGGAAAACAAGTGGCGATTACTACTTATGATGACTTTGTACTTTGGATCTGGATTTGCTGCACCTTTTTTTATAGTAAGACATCAGCTACTTAAGAAATAAGGATGTTTTAATTACTCCATCAAACAGATGTGAAAAGGAACATTTTAAGAGGTGCAGTCTCTTTGAAAAATGGGTCAAACTCTTGTTTTCAACATACTCAATATGTTTGTAAATAAACTTATGGCATGCATCCTTAATGCCTCTTCTCTGAAACATGGAATGTAATAGTTGTGCTTACTTTTTTATTTGGGAAATATTCCAAGATTAGTTTGTTTGGTCAAATTAGTGTGTGATTTAGCCTGTTTCTTGTTTTTAGATTTTGAGGTTTTATTTAATTTTTGATGCTAGGTCAGGACCTTGTTGGTAATTTATGTTATTAAAAATGCAAACTTGAAAAAAAAAAAAAAAGAAATACATTTAATGAAAAAATTTCTTTCCTAATATACAGAGACTGATTTTTTCAGAGTTGGTCCAGAAGGTAACCAGGATGGTGAGAGGCTCTCCAAACCATGCTATATGAAGTAGGGGTGGGGAGGAGGGGCTCAAAAACTGAAAAGACCAAAGCCTGAACAAGGAAGGCCTTGATATTCGACCTCATAGGGATGCCATGCGGAAAAGGAAGATGATTTATTTTGTAGAACCCTAGATGACTAAAAGGAAGATCACTTCGGTTCAGCACAAGAAAGACAATTTTAATGTTCCCAGTTGCTCAGGGGAATAAAAGGCCTCTAAAAGGAGGTGGGGGTGAGCTCCCTGCCACTGAGGATATGCAAGGACATGACAGAGGACCATTTTCAGGCAATGTCGTAAAGAGAACTCGAGCGTTATATGGGGTCCTGGGCCACATTATTTTTTTAGTTGAGAGTTTATGATCCTTAACTCACGGTCTTTGGAGAAGATAAAACCACCACACTGGTGTGCCGCTCCTGCCTGATCCAGTAATTGTTTGCAAATCCCTTACCCGTACCTTCCGGTTTCATAAGACCTTTACAGATTTTTCAAAGTTCTCTCACATGCATTTTCACATCTCCCCAAGACAGTGAAGAAATGGGGGAGCCACTCTCAGGCTGAAGGAGGAGAAGCTCAGAGGAGAAGTGATAGGGGAGACCTCCAGCTGGCCACCCAGGCACCCACCCTCCCCAGGACTGGAGCACTGGAAGAGACGGTGGGGCCACACTACTATGCACCCTCTGACAGGAGGAGGCCAGACCAGGGAGGTCATGACAATAAGGCGAGTTAGGTGTGCAGAGTCAGCCCCAGAAGCCCAGAGCGTCGGGAAGACACGCAGGGCTGCTTCCCACCACTGCTGCCCCCCAGTGCTCGCAGCCAGACCCAGAACAGGCCCTCAATCCCCAACCTACTGAGGTTGAGACAGCTGGAAACCTCACACATCTCTAGGCCGCCTAGCTGGCAGCAAGCTGGAGACTCGAGAAACATGCCCACTCTTGTCTCTTCTCCCCAGACACTGATTTCCCAGGGAGCAAAAAGTGAGTCACCGCACCAGATAAAAGCAGTGAGTGAACAGCAGAGATCCTTTACTGGCCCTGGAACTTCTTGGACAACACGGCCGTGAGTCTATGAGCGTACCAATCACCATGGCTGCATAACAAACCAGCCCAACCTGGCAGTCCCAAACAGCAACGAATACCAATCATGTTTATCTCTATGGTTCTGGGGTGACTGGGCTCGGTTAGGCAGTCCTCACCCGGATGGCATGTGGTTGCAGTCCAATGGTGGTTGGGACTGGAGCCATCTAAAAGGTGTCTTCGCACACGTATCTGGTTGTAGATGCTGGCGGTCAGTGATCACACAGGACCATGGCTTGGGCTGTCACCTGGAGCACTTGCAAGCAAGTCTCCATGATGCCCAGGCTTCCTCTCAGCATGGTGGCCCAGTTCCAAGGGCTGTCCCAAGGGAGAGAGCTGAGTGGATGTTGTATTGCCTTTTACGACACAGCCTTGGAAGCCACACAACTTCTGCCACAGTCTGTCTGTTAGAAGTGAGTCATGAAGGGCAGCCATACTCAAGAGGAAGAGAATGAGAGCCTATCATATCCCCAGAGAAATATCAAAGCACCTGGGGTCATGGTTTAAAACACCATAAGGTACAATCCTTCCTCCCAGGCCAAAAACTGCATCTCATAGCCTTCGAGGGATCTAAATGTCTCCAATTCCAGGTGGGAATGACCTCCCCTTGTGCCAAGCTTTGGGATGAAGAACCTTACTCAGTGGGATGTGTTTTTTCTAGAAGGCTTTGGAAGTCCCACATTTGGGGGGCTCTGGAATATGAAAGCATATAGGCCCTAAACACCAGGGCTACAGGGTTCTCTACTTTAAACATACTGAGTCAAGATGACATGGTGTGAAATATGGACTCCATTTGATATAATACAGAGCCCAGTGACAGATTAAATGATTACCTGAGGATATGGATCCATTTTCTTTTCACTCTGAAGCCAGAAAAGCCAGTGTATTCCCCTAAAATAACACCCATGCTAGAGACTAAAGTATGGACCACATGTTGGTGGTGACACCACATTTCCCAATTTCTATTCAGGATTTAAATGAAGTCTTCTCCCTGGATTTACGTTAAGTTCGAGACCCCAGACCCCAGCAACACTTCTAGAAGTAACTCTTTTGCTTTAATTGATTGCAAAATAAAAAGATCTGCCTGGTGAGCAGAGGCTCTGTTTGCTTATGGAAGGAGCTTAGGCAGGATTTTCTTGGTGGGTTCCTCTTTTTTCAATTTTGACATGTTTTGAGCTTCCCAGAGGTCCCCAGAAGTCTAACACATGCATGGAGGCAATCTTAGATGAATGAGGAAGGAAGGCATGTTTCCTGGTTTTCATGAAAGCCCTCTGCCTGCAAAGCTTCCTTGGTTCATGCAGCCTGAGCCTGCTGCCTGTGGCACCAGGGCCTGGCGAGCAGTCAGCACTTGTTCGAGCACACATTATGACACAGTGAAAACTAGCGGGGTGAGTCTGAGTGCCTGCGTCTAGCGAGACAAACCCGTGCACACACAGAGGAAGTGCAAAGTGCCGTTATGAGCTCTTCCTGGTTTAGGATGAGCTTTCCAACCTGTTCTACAACACAAAACTGCTTAGTGGGAAAGAAGGAAGTCAGCGTCTAACAATCACTGTTGGTGCCCCACTCACCTTCCCTCTTCTGAGCACTTGGGTGCACAGTGTCCCAACTTCCAGCTCCCCGTGCCTGCACTCCTTCACCTGGGGCCAGTCCTTGGTCATGGATGCTGCTCTGCCTGGCTGAGAGGCAGGCTGGGTATATGGGAGCTGGTGTATACATAACCCGGCCCCCTCACCCCTGAGTGGGAGATCTCACAGGCATCATCTATTCCCCGTTGTCCCCAGTGGTAACTGACTGACATTCAGACATTGGCTATCTTGTCCCCCCTCCCTTGGCTCACTTCCCTTACTCCCTGCTGGTGTTTCCTAGGATCACCTCCCAGATAAACTTCATGTACCCAAACCCTTGTCTAAGCGTCTGCTTCAAAGGGAACCAGAACTGAGTCAAGGGAGTTGATGGTTACAGCATGAAATTAATGATCACCAAGGGTGTTCCTCACTGTACCAGTGGCTTGTGCCTTTCAATGACCTACTCCAAATCAACTTGTGTGTCAGAAACTGTAGACAAGCAGGTAAGGAACATAAACAAATAAAGCCTTATGCCAACAAAATGTTCTGCTGGGACAGAACTTGTTTGGGAAAATGAGGATCTCACCCTTTCCAAAGACACTAACACACACACACACAGTTCCCACTCGAATGCAGGGCTGGTCCTGTTCCCTAACTAGGCATCTACCTCCCGAGGAGGTGCTTAGAGAGAGAAGGTCTTTCTCTGTTGCTGTTTGTGATGAGGAGCATGCCCAGCTCCAGAAGGAAAGAATGCCACACAGGCCTTCTGGAAGCAGCTTCCACAGCAGAATGCACATGGCTGTTTACTCAATGAACCAGACCATTTTCTCCACCTTCACAGTTCGGCTTCTCCCATTTCTTTTTGTAACCGAGTAACTGAAAGTGCAGGGCTGCATCCCATACGGAGGCCTTAAGGACAAGAGAGATCTCCCCGCCCACCCCCTCCCCCTTCCAGTCCTACAACCAGAAGGCTTCTGGGTCCAGTCCACGGTTCTGCTCTGGAGGGAAGTGAGAGGGTGGGATTAGGGATGACTGGCTTTCATCTATATTTAGACCCTGGTCAACCAAAGCTCTTACTAATTTTCCAGACATCACAAAGGTCTCTTTGGAAGTTGATCTAAGTTTCTAAGAGAAGTGACCAAAATCTACGAAGCATTTCCCAGAGAGAAATATACCTAACATATTAACATTTACATGGGAAGTTGGTCACACGTGTAAATGTAATCCATATACATAGATATTTATTGATGTGTGTGTATGTGTGCATGTACAGTAAAGGATGTATCTATACACAAAAACACAGATGAATCTCCAAAACAGTGTGCTAATAAAGAAGCCTTATATCAAAGAATATATATTTTATGATTCTTGTATATAGAATAGGTATAAGCTAATCTATGGTGAGAGAAATCGTAAGAGTGGTTATGTGAGGGCATGAAGGAGCTTCCTGGAACAATGTATGTCTCAGATCCTGACAGAGGTTGGGAGCACTTCTGTATGCATGTCAGAACTCACTGATGGTGCACTTAAGATTGGTGCACTTCATTGTGTATAAATGTTACCGAAAAAGAAGGGTAAACGAACAATAAACTCTAGTTACTGATATGCATGCTAAACTTATGTAAGAGGGAGTGTGTTTATTTCAGCAAATTAGTTTGAAATCCACTCAAATGAAACAGAAGAGACTGATGGACAGATACAGGGTTGGCTAGATGAGTAAATGTGTGAGAAAGCCAGCAGAGTAAAATGTAAATTACAGAACCTAGGTGTTGAGTCTGTGGGTATTCACTGTAAAATCTCTTCTATTTTTCTGTATGTTTGCCAAATTTCATAATAAAATGGTGGAGTGAAAAAAAAAAAGTACCTGAAGGTAAGGTTCTTGAGCCTGGATGGGGAGAGAAGGGATGCAAATTTGTAAATAAACAGCACATGAAATTGTGGCTTTGAAAAGACAATCATTCTAGATTCATAATGGCTACTACTTAGAGACTGTGCACCCTTGGGAACCACCAAGCACCAAAGTATTCATGCTCGGCCCCATTAAAGGAAACATCCTTTTGTAAGCCACAAGCACATTCCTGCAAGGAGGCCAATGTTCTGCATGAAACTAGGGTCAATGGATAAAAACACCTGATTAGAGGGATGGGTACAGCTGTGTTACAATTTTCCTTCCTTTAAATTCAGTATTAAATTAGAATTTAATTTAACAAATTGGTCTCGTACTTGTGGTTAAAATGGCGCAGGCAGTGGGGGAATGTTTCTGGAATACAGAAGGATCGTTGCCCACGGAACACAGGCCACCTCTTTCACATGATTTGACTTAAAGTTATGTCCAAAGGGCAGACTTGCATGGTGAAAAGTGGACAGAACTGAGCACAGAAAAAGTCCAGCTTCCTTCCCACATTCTCACTGCCCTTCACTCCCTCTTCCTTCATCCGCTGATGTCCATTCTATACAGCCAACCTCGAATCTCAGTCTGCTAAGACCAAAATTCCCATTCCTGGTGATTTTCCTGTGGATTTTCCCAGGACAGACCAACATAAATGCAGCTAAGTGGAATTCCCATTCCCCAAAAAAGACCTACTGGGAGGCTGGGGCTGATGTTAACAGGCTTTTCATGAACCAGCACAGAGGATTTGACAATTAAGAATATTTTTACTGGGCGCCTGGGTGGCTCAGATGGTTAAGCATCTGCCTTCCGCTCAGGTCATGATCCCAGGGTCCTGGGATCGAGTCCCGCATCGGGCTCCCTGCTCCTTAGAAGCCTGCTTCTCCCTCTGCCTCTCTCTCTCTCTCTCTCTCTCTCTCTCTGTCTTTCATGAATAAATACATAAAATCTTTAAAAAGGAAAAAAAAGAATATTTTTACTTTCCACGTAGGTATTAAAGGCATACCTCAGAGATATTGCAGGTTCAATTCTAGACCATGGCAATAAAGCAAATGTTTCAGTAAAATGAATCACATGAATGTTTTGGTTTCCCAGTGCATACAAAACCCAGTGTAGTCTATTAAGTGTGCAACAGTATTATGCCAGAAAATGTGCATAACTTAATTAAAAAATACTTTATCGCTTAAAAGGCTTAAAAAGGCTAACCATCATCTGAGCTTTCGGCAAGTTGTAATCACCTACCACCATAACAAATATAATAATTAAAAAGTTTGAAATATTGTGAGAATTACCAAAACATGACAGAGAGACACGAAGCAAGTAAATGCTGTTGGAAAAATGGTGCTGACAGGCTTGCTCATCATCTGAGCATTGCCACAAACTTTCAATTTGTAAAAAAACAAACAAACACGCAGTATCTGCAAAGAGAATAAAATAAAGTGCAATAAATGAGGCGCACTTGTATGATATTAGTACGTGTCAGGTCCATTCACTCTCCTCCCGCAGTAGAAATTTCTGTGCCCTAATCGATCTGTGAATAATAACCACAATCTCCTATGCATCACTAATTGAGACTCTGTGTGTGAAACTCCTTAGCACATAGTGGGTGCTCAAAATATGGGCATCCATTCACGGGTTGAGCATCTGCTGTATGTCACTCTACATACTGTATTCCACAGACTGACTCTTCACGGGAACCCTTGCTGTTTGAATTTTCCCACTTCACGGGGGAGGAAACCAAGGCTTTGAGGGGTTCCATGACTGGTCCAGGGTCCCTTAGCCCACGGGCATCAAAGTAGGACTCCTCTCCATGTCTGTGGAACCCTGGTCTGAATCCCTACTCCACCCAGAAGTACTTTTTAATTATAAACCGTTGGTACCCCTTATCTCCTCTTTACCTCAATGATCCCAAGGCAGGGTGGGAACTCTGGGCACTTTTTCAGTGACTGAGATGATGGAAGCTTAACTGAGTCCAGCCTGACTCCTTGGACCCCAGTCCTATGTTCCTTCCAGAGTGGCCTGTCCCCAGTCCTCTGCATCCTGTTCTCTTCCCTTTCTCAGCCCAGGGCCCCTGATCCCAATGGCATGGACATTGGGTGAGCCCTGCAGGCTCAGGGCTGGGAAGCCAGGCTCAGCTCTGTGCACAAAGGCCTTGGCAGGGATGGACAAGCCACTGGGCCAGGCTCATGTCTATTTCGTTCAGAGTCCGCTTCTAAAAAAGGCTGCTAATCTTTAATTCAGGCATTTTATTGTTCTTTTATAGAAATTTCAGCCAAACTAATGGTTTAAACTATATCAGGAACCTCGGAAGCGTCAATATAAAATCCCAGACATGTACTTATTTAACCTTACTCTCCAAGGTGGAATGTGAACGTTGTCATGGGCATAGATGGGTCCTATCCCAGTGAATGCAGACTGGAGGGGTGGCCATTGGCCCACAGGCCATGGGGAGCCCCCAGGTAGGAGGAAGCAATAAGCTGGGTGCCTGTTGCCCAAGTGTGTGGTCTGTGGAAGGCACACTCATTTCACTTACTCAGATATGCCCTCCCCACAGCCCTCAGCCACACTGCCTGCTTACTCCACAGAGCCTGTTTTAAGAAGTCTGAGGCCCAGAGAAGCTGCTGTGAGCCTCTGGGGAGAGACACTCTGCCTGGGCCTCATCCTACCCTGAATCTCCCAGAGTCTACCCCAGGCCTGAGAGTGTCCCTGTCAGGTCAGGACTGGAGTGCCCAAGAAGAGGCAGTCAGGACCCCAAGGCCCTGGCCTCAGGCCCACAGTTAGCCCTGTGTGGGACCAGGGGTCCCAGACAGCCCAGGGGTCTGAGACGGAGGGAGAGAGGGAGTGGGAGAGGTGAGCACTCAGCAACCAACCAAGATCTAGAACACAGGATGAGATCCCCTGAAAGGTGAGGCAGGTACGTTCCCATCAGACCCTCACAAACATACATCTTATTTTATTTATTTTTTTAGAGATGGGGAAAGAGAGGGTGGGGAGGGGCAGAGAGAGAGAGGGAGAGAGAGAATCTTGTGCAGGCTCTACACCCAGCACGGAGCCCGATGTGCAGCTTGATCTCACGTCCCTGAGATCATGACCTGAGCTGAAATCAGGAGTCGGACACTTAACCGACTGAGACACCCAGGCACCCCAGATGGACATTTTAAAATACAGCTAGGTGAAACTCCATCCTGGTATTTCTTGGGGGAAGAAATCTTAGAAACAAAACCCAGGGATCCCCAAAATGGAGTCTAAAAATGAACGACTGTGTGGCTCACAAGGAATGAATGAATGAATGCAGAAGGAATGAGGAACCTAGAGCAAGACAGATCTGGTGTCTTATATTTGGCTGACACTCTCCCTCTGGTTGGTTGGTTGGTTGGTTGGTTGTTGGTTGGGCTCACTCACCCAGTTCTCTTCCTCTTGACCAGATTCCCACAGCCAGCTTTTCAGAGCCAGCCAGTGCATGGAGGTGGGTGGCCTCAGGCCATGGTCTCAGCCCTGACTGCACCCTGGCCTCACCAGGGAGCTTTCAAACCACTGAAGCCTGGTTGGTTTCCAGTCCCAGAGACTCAAGTTGGTCTGGGGTGGGGCCTGGATGGAAAAATCTCCCCAGGGGACTCCAGTGAGCTAAGCCAGGGCTCCTCACACTCAAGTGCACCTAATAAGCCCCTGGAGAGCTTGTAAAAATCCAGATGGCTGGGCCTACTTCCCAGCAGCTCTGGCCCAGGAAGTCTCAGCTGGAGCCCAGGAATGTGCATTTCTGACAAGCTCCAGGACTGGTGCCACTGCTGCTGGACTGCCTCACTTTGAGAACTGCCACCCTAAGGTACCTGAGAGCACTTGTATGAGAGCAGAGTGGTATCCTCCTGGTGACCCCGATTTGCGGATGTGATTTCAGGCCGACTCTACACATACACAAGGTGAGGGGACACCGCCCAGCCCTGTGGCCAGAGGCAGGAAAGGTTGGGAAGTGCAAGTGCAGGTCCTCACTCGACTGCCAACAAGAGGTGGACCCTGGAGATGCCCCTTCATGCCCCTCGACCTCAGTCCTGGCTTTATCCGTGAAATGGGTTTATCTGTGGTACAAGATCATTTTAGAACATGTAATTCAAGAAAAAAAAAGTCCCCCAGTCACCTCAGGTGTGCTGCAGCACCACCAAGGAATCAGGGCAGGCAAGAATAAACTCCCACAGGGCTGGAGAAGGAGACGGGGCTGCAAAGAAGAAGTGGCTGTTGCTGCCACTGTCAAAAGGCCATGCCCGTACAGCTGAGGGGTGCACCAGGGCCGGGAGGTGACTGACCCTTGAGCTGACCCCACAGCAGGTGTTCCCAGCCACCTCATCCAATGCCCGTGGCCTCCTCACACAGGGGAGTTCATTGCTCACTGCTCTGGGGGTACCTGGGCGAACTGTCTGTATGTGGTGGGGGCTGACCATGCTCATCAGCGGCCAGCCCCTCATGGATGCTTCACCCTCTGACCCCAAAGGGAAGCAATTCCTGGCGTAAGAAAGACTGGGCAGGTGGGTCCAGATACCCAGATGCTTTAGAACAAGGAGTTAGTCCAGACCAGTGGGTTTCCAGCATCTTTATGGGGATGAACATTACCTCTTCTACTTTACACAGATCCCTAACATGTGGACAGACAATGCTGAAGGTTTTTGATTGTGTGTCTACGGGTGAGAGAGAAAACAGAAAGAGGGGAGTATATGAGTCACAGGCCCCCAGCCCAGAAGTGATGTTAAAAATATTTAATGGGACACTAGTTTTAATATGGCACAGGCACTATCTGGGGGAAGGGTCAGGAAGAGCAGAGAGAGAGGTGGGGATATCATTCTTGCCTTAACCTCTCCTCCAGGCCACCTGAGGCACCAGTCCCAGGGCCTAGGGCTGGAGGTGGTTACAAACATTCCTGTACAGGACCACTAAGTAAATACTTTAGGCTTTGCAGGACCTGAGGTCTGTGTTGCAACTACTCAGCTCTGCCTTCAGACATTACACAGATGGACATATATGGCTGTGTTCCAATAAAACTTTATTTACAAAAACAGTCACCAGGCCAGATTTGGTCAAGGGCCGTAGTTAGCTGGGCCCTGGCTTGAGGAAAGGGGTTTGGAATCAAGAATCCCTAAGCGTCCTTCCACATCTAGGACTATGAATCAATTTTTAACCCAACTGGCCCTGGTCTAGGTCTAATTTATCTATCAACAATACAGTCATTCCTGGCCGTCAGGTATTTTTGTTCCAGGAGCCAAACATGTTCCAATGAGCTAGTGAATGTAAAAATGCTTTGAGAGTCTAAAATCCTGCACAAATAGGCAGGCCCACGAAAGCATCTAAGAGCAGAGCTTATCATCCTTCACCTGGGTTTCAGGAAGATTCTATGCACTGTTCACTGGATTAGTCTGCCTGGGCTACTTTTAAAGAATGGGGCTTTTAAGAATGTCTCGATGTCTCAAGAAATAAGTCCTAAAGGGATGCTGACCCTAGAAGAAACAAATAGCGGGGCCGCCTGGGTGGCTCAGTTGGTTAAGCATCTACCTTTGGCTCAGGTCATGATCTCGGGATTCTGAGATCGAGCCCCTCATTAGGCTCCCTGCTTCGTGGGAAACCTACTTCTCCCTCTGACTCTGCCTCTCTGTCTCTCATGAATAAATAAAATCTTAAAAAAAAAAAAAAAAAGAAATGAATAGCATCTGGCCTTTCCTCCCAGAACTGGAAACTTTTAAACCCTTCATTAGTGTGCAGTAGAAAATCCTATACTCCTTATTTCATCCAATGGGTCTAGATAGTGGCCTCTGAGGCCAGGAAACAGTATTAGTCAGAAGCCTCCTGGTTAATCTCTTAACATGTCTCATTCACACAGCTGTGAGAATGCTGTGCTGGGGCCGAACTGCACTCAATAAGCGATCCATGCTTAAAACAATCTTCATAATCCCACCATGTTCTAATGTGCCTCAGAGTGGCAAAGTCCCTATAAATGACCTCTGTGGGTCTGCTCTCCATTATATTTCTGGTAACAGAGATAACACAGCTACCATTTAATATGCACGTACTATAGCTGAGGTTCCAGCTGTTTATGAAGCTTACTTGGCTTCGTGACTACCACACCTCTGTGAAGTGGGCATCTTGACTGGCATTTTACAGACAGTGGAAATGAGGTTCAAAGAATTTAAGACACTCACCTGGCATCATATAGGTCGAAAGTGATAGAAGTGAGATTTGGGATCTCCTCTGGAACCTAAGCTCTTATGTTATTGCCAATGACTTCATGCATCAAACTTTCATTATTTTTCCTAGCGTTCTTATATTTACAAAGAAGAGAGGCAATGTTCAAACAGGCACAACTGGGACAATTCCCACCTCACCTGTGACCCTCCCAAGGTGAGAAGAGAGTCGAATTGTGCCACCTTGACCAAGTGAGAATCATGAAGGTCAAACCAAGAGCAAAGTCCACCTCAGAAGATGTTAGTCTGGGTTATAATTTTTCTGTAGAGGGTAGAATATGGCTTTTGAAATAAGATAAGTATTAAGGAAAACTGAGAAGTTTGTTTTTTCCAAAAAAAAAAAAAACAAGTTGGGGGGGTATAAAGTAGCAGAAATTAGCTAGCTGTTCACCAGATCTGCTCCCTCTTCTTCGAGGGCACTCTGCTAATACATACAAATCCCAGCCTCCTTGAAAGTGAGGAGCTGTCATGTGACTGAGCCCTGGCCAGTGGCATGCGAGCAGGAGTGAGGATCTAGTCCCTCAAACTCAGCTATGCACAATCCTCCATGCCTTTGCCTCAGAAAGCAGAGAAGCACAACATCCTTGGGAGCGAAGTGTAGGATGAGCCACTTGAAATGGAAGGCTTCAGAGTCCATGGACCACCTCTTGCAATAGGGCCACCCAAAGGCCAGAACCTTCCACAAGAAAGAAATGAACTTCTGTGTTAAACTCCCAAATCTGCAGGACTTATTTTTTACAGCAGCTACTCTTACCCTATCTAACTAATTCAGTAACGACTTTGATACAAATTAAAGAGGAGACCACAATAAGTTCCTAACTTGTTGTGCTTAAGAGTGTCAAGAGCTATTATGTGAATCATTATGAAATTCATAACTGCAGAGAGAAGTTAGTAAAAGTTATGTAAGCTAATACAATAAAGAACAGATTTTAAGACTTTAAAAAAAAAACCAAAAACCATTGCTCTTTCCTGGGTTCAAACCCAGGGATAAAACACTGAGGCGATTTGAGGTTTGTCATTCTTAATATTTTGTACATATTTCATTAAATTAAAATATATATATATTTTTTTCTTAAGTAGGGTCCACACCCAGCATGGAGCCCAACGCTGAGCTTGAACTCACAACCCTGAGATCAAAACCTGAGCCAAGATCAAGAATCCGACACTTAACCCACTGAGCCACCCAGGTGCCCCTAAAATGTATGACTAAAGTTAATTTCACCTGCTTGTTTTGACTTTATTAATGTAGCTATTAGAAAATTTAAAACTATATCTGTAGCTTGTATTCTAATTCTACAGGACAGTGCCTACTCTAAATCATGCAAACGTCAGGCTTTGTATCTAATTATCAATATGTATTGAGTACATATGACAGTTTGGTGGGGGTGGGGGGCTCTACTCAGCTTCTGATAAGTGCTATGACTTTAGGCAAGTCATTCATCCCCTCTGGATCTTTTTTTTATGTAAATGATGAGAGATTTGGATTTTTCATGCTTTGTAGACTGGTCATGCTCAGCCCTGTGATTACAGACCTACTGGCCATTTTTTTAAAGTTTTTATTTAAATTCCAGTTAGTGAACACACCATGTAATATTAGTTTCAAGTGTACCTGTATTGATTCAACACTTCCATACATCACCCAGTGCTCATCACAACAAGAACACTCCTTAATCCCCATCACCTATTTCACCCACCTCCCCAGATCAACTGGCCTTGAAGTCAAAAACCAGTAGGACCCCAACACTTAACTTTGTTCATGACCTGCAACCTGAATCAGTCTGTGCTGATTGCTGATCTGTGGACATAACTCACCCCTTGAACTTACCCATATTGCTTCTCTTATATGGACCTCTGGCTTCCCTCTTCTACCACAATTCATATTTGACTCTCAGATCACATGCTTTCAGGATATTCCAGTAGACACCTGATCGAGTAAACACTCCTGGCATGCCCCACAGGTGCCTACAGCACAGGCCCAAGGATCTTAGACCCAATTAAGCCAGACAGAGAGAGGAAGATGAGCCCTTTCTCAAAAGAACATCCAGTGATCTCAGAGTTAAGCCCACACCAAAGGCTATCATTTTAAATAGCTCTTTCTTCCAAAGTTTATTTGAAGGAGGCACTCTGAGGAAAAGCTCCTTTCCTTAAAACATCAAAGAACTAAAAACCAAAAGATGATAGATTTTTCTGAAGACAGACTGCGAAGTGTATAAATAAAATTCTGCAAAGTGTACAAATAAATACTACAAAGAGTTCATTTCTGCTACAGTTGTCCACCACTCTCAATATTACATTTAGCTAACTTAATTTTCCATGGATAAAATTTATTCAAAGTTAAATTTCACTTAATAGGTCATCTGAGTAAACAGTTTTAAGTCTTATTTGCCAAAAAACAATAGGTTTTCAGGCTCTAGATGAAATCGGGAGTGTCAGGCTAAGAAAACAACCTTAAAAATTCACAGAGGACTGGAACAATTGCAGAAAAATTGGAGCCCAGAGCTTTGTCTTTTTCATGCAGTTCTGGAGGCACAAAAAATTACCAATTTCCACCAAAACCATGTCTTGGAGGGGCAAGGGAAAAATGCCATTTAAAAAAAACATCCAAAATACTGCAAAACAACATGTTTTTAAAGCGGCAGCTGCCATATGAAGAACGTGTCAACTTCATGTTACCACACCAACCAAAGACAGCACTGACACTATATTGGGCACCCTGCATCCTGATCGTTGCCTGGGCAGGTACTCTGGGCACCTGCTTTTCAGAGGAAGGCAAAGAGAGAGATGGGGGATGGGGCAGGGGAGGGAAAGAGGAAAGGGGAAAGAGGAAAGAGGGTCCAAGGAGGGGCTGAGGTATGACATGGAATTTTGCAAATGCCAAGAAGTTATTTGGGAAAGTGGAGTGGGGCATCTTGGGGTGGAGGTTTTCATGAATCTCTCTTCTTGAAATGTTGTGGAATTACTGGATTTGTACAGTGGAAGGAGTAGAAAGGATAAACTAGGTGCAGGTCTATTTCATAGATAAGGAAATTGACATCTGAGAAGCAAACCAGCCCCCTATCCTAAACAGAGAATACAACCAGAATGGAGGTCATTCCATCTCCAGGCTCAGAATCTACTTACTCTAACGGCACCTAAAGCCAGGGGTTCCAAGAACACAGTCTGAGAAGCCCAGCGACATGACGAGGTAGCACTAAGTGTACCTTATGACAAGAGCCAAATTAAGTCCGGCCGACAACCCTGGTGCCAATATTCACATGGCCACGGCACACACTGGCACCCCAAATGCTCAGGTCCCTGAGTAAATAATCACCCCTCTGAGCACAGAGGGAAGGCTAATGCATCATCTTTGGAAATACACTCTCGTTCTCCTGACATCATCACAAAGCGGAAGGGAGGTGGTCCAGAAACCACATGGCTCCCTTCCTAGCCCCTACATTGAAGACTTTCGAGAGCAGACACTACTGCATTCAACCAGTACAAGCAATATTCACTGCCTACAGGGCTGCTCTGACCTCTTAAGGAAACCTGGGCAACTGGGCCTTGGCTCCGTCCAGCTCAGTCCTGCCCTCCCACAGTAAGTTAGAGATAGGGAAGATGAACACTACTAAATTTAAATTCCAAATCCAGCCCTTATGAGTGCTGTAGCTCTCAACACTTTTGTGTAAAATATCTGTTCCATGCAGACTGAGAAGACTTCCAGTAGCATTCTGTAAAGGGCACCAAGGCTACTGGGGGGTCATGTGTGTCTGTGGTCATGTTTTGACCACATTCTTGTAGAAAGAGCATTCCTCAGAGGTGCCGTGCTCATTACCATGGCAAGATCGTTCAAGCTTGCCTGTATTAGAAAATAGTGCTTGAACCTTTCAGTGCAGCTTCCTGACTGCTCAGACCTGGGCCACCTGAGAACGTGGCCTACTGACAGAACCAGATGGGCCAAACGTGCCCATTTCTGTGAGGAGGGACTGGAGAAAGTAGTTCCATGACCCACCTGTAATGGATAGATGGCTGCCCCCAGCAGACAGAACTTCATGAGTGAGCTCTTATTACAGAACTACCACACACAGTCATACTTCATGACTTCATTACCAATTCTCACATCAGTCATGAAAGGTCAAAATGATTACCTCAATTTCTCACAGAAGCAGACAGAGGCAGACAGAGGCTCAGAAAGCCTATTTGGCCCAAAGCCCAGAGCTTCTAAGCTGGGATTCAAATCCAGGGGATGGTGACCCCCAAACCCAGGAAGAGATGGGGCTCTCAAGTCTATATGTCCACTTTATATCCTTGAGGTGCTTGTAACTAAGCTGGAAAGACGGGATATATGTCCAAAGACAAATG
This sequence comes from Zalophus californianus, assembly GCF_009762305.2. Classification (NCBI taxonomy): domain Eukaryota; kingdom Metazoa; phylum Chordata; class Mammalia; order Carnivora; family Otariidae; genus Zalophus; species Zalophus californianus. The sequence continues at coordinate 95,673,141 of NC_045602.1, forward strand.
AAGTTCTAGACCTGCCTGTCCAATAGAACTTTCTGTGATGATAGATAGAAATGGGCTATGATCTGTGCTCTCCAATATGGCAGCCATGAGCCACACACAGCTATTAGGCATTTGACATGTAGCTAGCGCAGTTGAGAATCTGAATTTTTAATGTATTTAACTTGAATTAATTTGAATTTAAGTCACCACTGAGTGTCCACATTAGACAGCACAGTTAGAGACATACAAAAAAACATTCAGCAAACAGAATGGTCACTGCAGCTTGGTGTGGTCAAAGCAGGCTTGAAGAACAGAGACTCCAGGTAGGCCCTTGATGTGCCAGGACTTAAAAAAGACCCCTCCTGTTTCAGGTATGATCACCTTCTTTGTAGCCTTTGGCTCAGAGTCAAGGGCCCCAGAAATCAAGCCCAGTTCCCAGAGCCCCCAAATGAAGACATTGAGAATGTTCCTTCTGGGTCTTTATTCTTTCTGGACAGCTCTAAGCAGCATTATGAGCTCTTGTTCAATCCTCCCGCTGCCCTCTAGAAGCCCTTCCTCCTCTCTCCCCCTGTGTCCTCCCTGTCAACACCAGCAGGGGCTGGACGGGTGCTCTTTTTAAAAACCTTAGACATCTTCCTTTCTACCTGGGAGCTGAGTCATTTCCTCTCTTGCAATGGCTTTTAATGTACTTTATTCTTCTACACCTGTCACTCTGAGAAAGACACTTCTAGATACAATGAGCAATGCCACTCACAGAGACAGCACCACCTCCCCCAAAACACATCCCTCAACAGGGAACAGAAGCTCCTTCCATCACCATTGGCCCTGAGCATGGTAGCAGACCTCAGCATGGAGCCAGTCACTGTACTGCGTGTGACTCCATTCTTTCCCATACCAAAGGTATACCAAAGGTGCCGACTGGCCTCCCTAATGCTGTATTTCCAGTCTTCTGACATCTCGCTCACCACCTGCCTCTTGGTTATAAGAAGATACTGAAAAATATTTGGCTACATGACCAGATCAGCTACCAGGGTTCTTGGCATATCTCTCTACAAAGGGCTCTGTTGGCTCAGTGTGGCACTCAAACCCATCACACCCGTTTCTGCTTCTAGCTCATAGAGCAGCCATGTGCTTCACTAATCTTCAAGCGTGTTCCTTCAGAGCATTTAACAATAGCCACAGTAACTCCTGAATTCTCCAGCTTGAGGAATATAGATTATGTAGCATTGTGGGTTGTTGTGGGTTTGGGGTGGGGAGTTGCCGGTAATCTATTAATTCTTTCCAGCTCTGCTTGGGAATGGACTATTAAAATTCTCAGTATGGTGGTGAAACACCTCTACTCACCTTTCCCCCCAAAAAAGGTAGAAGCACAGCTTCACAGAACACCCTCTGTTCTCAAAGGTCTAAAGTTCTTTGGGCTGCAATGAAGACTTTATATCTTTCCAGCATGACACTAAAAATGAGACTGGCCTTTGGAGGTGGGATCAACACATGGTTCAGCTTCTGACCCCTCAGAGGGAGCATGCATGGGGCCCAAGTTCCCATCACGCAGGGAAGGGAGGTCCCAGAGAGCCAAACAGCCCAAGTAGGGGTTGGCAAAGTAGAGCCACAGGCCTAATACCTCCCAGTGACTGTTCTGTATGGTCTGTGAGCTAAGAATGGTTTTTAAATGTGTTAAGCGTTATAAAACAATGTTTTAAAAAAACAAAAACTATAGACATGGCATATGTCCTGCAAAGGTTAAAATATTTCCTGTCTGGCCATTTGTGAGACAAGCTCGCTGACTCCTGGTCTAAACTAGCAAGGCCCTCATCCATCCAGAGGGTGCTCGCCTTTCCTGAGATCTGGTGAGCTGAGTTCTGACAATTCCAAGTCCCCTTCATTCCCTTTGTGTTTGCTTTCCTTTCAAGTTCAATATATTGGAGATAAAACGTTCCATATCTTTCTGAGGAAAGATGCAACAGATATCAAATATGACAGCTGATAAATGAATATTCACTTCTTCCAAGAAGACCAACAACACAGCTAAGGATATGGTTCAACCCCTGTGTCTTTACTATGACAGAAACAAGGCTCCTGCTTAAAAACCAGCCAGAGAGGATTCCAGGGATTAAAGCAAAGATGGCCAGAGAACATCCTCACTCATCCTGCTCCCAACTCAGTTTCCCACTTGAGAGCACCAGCCTCCACATTTGATATCAGCACAGAATCAGGAGGATCACTGACTGACTTACCTTTTCCCCCATGCCCTAGAAAAAGAATACAGAGGTAGAATCCCCTGGGAACGTCACCTTTCAGTTTCTTAGACACCTGCCCTAAATGTCCCTGAGAGCTCTCTGGGTTAGAACTCAAAGGGAAAGCATGGCATCCAGCTCTTCCTCAGCCATAACCCAACAAAATGGCAGCCACTGCCCACAGCGCAGCTGTGTCTGTTACCTGGTTCAGTGCAGTTCTTACTGCTTCGGAGTCCTGCATCTTCTGAAGTCAGAGTGTCGTTCACCTGCATTAACTTCCTCCCCACCGTCCACTGTCGGTCTTCCCCTAGGAGGTCCATGAAGTCGAGGTCTGGGGAGAAAAAGATCATAGCCACACATGACTAATAGCTGGGTTTTGGCCTACCCCAATGTTGGATGTCCAGTGCCTTCATCAGCCACCATTTGCTCAATGATGAGCCTATCCCTCCCACCTTGGGCCTTATCATTATACTCCATCCATGCTGCCCCTGACTGCCTGAGGGCTTCCTCTGGCTGCTGGATCCTGCTGGGCCCAACAGAGACCACCCTCAGCCACTGACTAGTAGGGACTGGTGTGTTACTACCTTACCCACTCCAGCAAGATGACTGTGAGGTGTGTATTCTAAACTGGATTACAGAATTTTCTCCCCTGGGATTATGCTCCAGCTGTCTACAGTGTAACTCTCCTGATAAAGCACAATTTATGAACTGCTATCCTTCCCTGCCTTAATTCCTCACTCCCAGTAACATGCTGATAAATGTTTAACAACCAACTCTCTGGGGGGAAATATCCTGGTTTGGAACCACTGGCCAATTTTCATAGTGTAAATATTCTCATCATGGCCAATTTCAGCATGATCCATGTGACCTCACTAAACATGGATTTGGGAAGAGATGGGCACAATTAGGTCCATGAAATCAGCATGACTGTCTCTAGCCCACCAGCATCTACTCCTCCCAAAGAAAGCTCCCACAACTGAACACTTTCTCAGGAGCTGCTCCTGGAGGGTTGCCCAAGCTAGGACACCATGTCAACATCCCTAGAGTCTGGGCCAGTGAATGCCACATAACAAGACTTCCATAAACAAGAGATGAAAACACAAATGTGAAAACACTGAACCACTTGAATGCATTACAGGATGAGCAGGTTAACAGTGCTGAGGTCTCCAGCTGAGATGACTGTAGGGACCGATGTGCCAGGAGAAAAAACAAAGATGAAGGGCACATTGGAGGGGAGAATGGAGCAAATTCCATTATGGACTTGTTGAGCATGAAGTGTCTGTGGAGTACAGAAAGGGAGGTAAGCCACCTGTGTCCATGTGGGTGGAGACACCTCAGGGGAGCGAGCTAAGCTACAGAGAGCATCAGGAGGGTCATAAGCAAATAGGGAAGAGTATGAGACATGATGCATGGGGTCTTCCAGAAGGGCAGAGGGGACTAAAGAGAAGACGTCGTGGAGAACTCAACATTCATTCAGAGAGCTAGTAGACTGAAAGAATTCAACCGCGGATCATGAAAGGAAGGGAAAGAGGATGGGAAATGGCATAAGGCAAGGTTAGCAGAAAGGGAATTTCAGGAGCAGCCAATGGCCTTGACCACTATAGACAAATCAAAGTAAGTCAAAGGCCAAGAAACAACAGAGCTGGACATCAGAGGGCCACTGGGAAGTGGAAACAGCAAGCAAAGATGGTCTTTCTGGCAGCTTAGCACTAAAGAAAGATGTGGCATTAGGCAAGGGACACTTCTTGAGTGTCCAGACTTGCTGTGGGCAGAAAATGGATCTAAGTACAAGATAAGGGCCTAATTCATGGACTGAGTGGCCTTCACGAAAGGACAGGGGGTGCACCCCATCCAGCCACATCAGTGTGGTGTTCTGAAATGGGCAATGAAGAGCTGAAGGTCATCATACCCATTCCTCTATTTCCATGGTGATTTTAGTTTCCCAAATGATTCCACCTTCATTGTTGAATTTGAACCTCACAACACTGTTTGGGAAAGAAAGAGGGAGCAGGGATGTTGTCCACTTTGTCCACTATTGTCTCTCTAACACCAAATCACTCCTGGCTCAGAGGAGGTGCTCAGTAAGTAAGTGTTGAAATAACTATTCCCACTTTGGGTATGGACAACATAACACTCATGGAAGTTTCTGGAAATCACAGTGCTTGTGGGAATCTCACCTAAGCCACAGGACACATGTAACTGCAGCAGCTCATGCACTGAGGTCTTCCTCAGTCAAATGGCATCTGCCGTCAAATATAAAATTATCAAGGTATCTCATTACAACTTACACATATTAGCCAGAAGAGCTATTTTAGGCATATCTCACACACACACACAAACGTAGAATGTGGAGCCTAACTAGGATAAACAATCAGTTTAGATTCTGAAATGCAAAAGCCTACATGGTGGCCACATACATCAGTTTAGTCATAACTAAGGGAACAGTACCAGAGATAATTCAAGGTGAAAGCAAGGCATTTGTGTCGTCTGGTTAACCTCAACAGTTAATTCTTAGGATTAAGAATGGTGACAAGAGGAGAAAAAAAATCTCAAAAGCTCATGAAGAAATAAAAAGGTCAGTGGCCTGAAAATCCAACAAGCAGCCCTGAAATGTAAGTATAGCACCTCATTGTCACAAACGATCTACAAAAGTGTGGAGAAAGACAACCGTTTGTCTCAGGCTGGGTTTCCACAGCAGCCCTGGAAATGAGGATTTAAACACAGGTATTTCCTATGGGGGGGTGGGGGTGATCCCAGGAAGCACCTGTAGGGGAACAGGAACATGGGACGGGGAAGGGGAACCAGCCAACAGATGGTACACTTCAAGCCAGTCACCAAAATGAGTCAACTAGAGCTTGGCCTCCCTGGAAAGCTCTGGGGGTCAGGGTGGACAGGTATCTCAGATACTCAGGGATAAGCAAACTTAAGTATGATTCCACCTATTCCTGGTCTGCCACTGGTTGAAGGCTATTCCCAGGGGCCATGAATTCCCTGGCACCTCTCACCTGGCATGTGGGTGTCCCAGGTGGGCTCTAACGCCCAGGAAAAGGCCTTAGACAATGAGATGCAGGTGCTAAAATTTAAACGGCGTCAGTGAGCACTGAAGAGGCAAGAAGGAAGTGATACAGGTGGGGCAGCAATGGCATTTCCCAGCCTGCATAAGACCAAAGGTAGAGTCACGCAATGGACCAACAGATTGGCCACTCTGCTGTTCTCATAATCGGGGTCAGAGAAAAGTGCTTTGTGGTACTGCAATCTGAATGTTTAGGAAGCCTCCAAAGATTTGCAAAGAAGCAAGTGTCCCTTCCAATGACTTCCAAAGTTCTCTCTCAGGCCAAGTTTCCATGGTTCTGTAATTCTGAAAGAAAAGCTGATACCAATTAAGAGATGTAAAAATAAAGCCAGCTATTGTAGCAGAAAATTAGAGGATTTTTTTTTACATAATGATTCAATATCTTTAGGCATTAGAGACTATTAAGGCAGCACCTCTGGATTCCAAAACCTACAAATTTTTATCTCAACAAAAATATAGTTGACCACTAACCACTGAACTACTAATGCAGAGACCAGAGTCTGAGAAAATCACAGTGATGATAGCAAGTACTGCATTCACTTCCTTCCTTCCCCACTGAGAACCAAGTGTAACAATATTATACCCCATTCCATTCGTCCTCACAAAATTCTGGTGAGGCAGGCAGGGGCAGTTGGTGCTGGGCCGACCTACCTCTGGAGTAAATAAACCAGGGTAGAAGAGATATGCCTAAAATCAGAGCCAATCCATAGCCAACCACACCAACTACCATTTAATAACTATTACGGCTCCCATTCATTGAGTGTCTATTACGTGCGAAGAACTTTCCATTCTATCCATGTTTCATTTTAACAGCAGTCTTATTTTGAACTATTAGCTCCATTTGCAAATAAGGAAACCAAAGCATGAAGAGGTTCAAAGACTCACCCAAGGTCACACGTCAAGCAATGAGAGGGGCAGAATGGGGATCTGAACCCAGGTCTGGTGACCCAATGGCCACGTTCATGGTAGATCACTGGGGAAGATGCAGTCCATCTGGTTGCATTATTCAGCTACAGTGAGGCAGATCAACAATACAGCAGAACCTTTTAACAGTTTAGGGGTGAAGACAGTCTTCCCTAAACCTACTTCCAGGAAGTTCGTTTCCTCAGAAACGATCAGGAACTGCGGTGAGGCATATGAGCCACCGCATGAAGCCACCACAAACAGAAAAGAAAACTGTTCCAAAAACCCCACTGAATGCATGACGCTCTGCTCAGTGTGGCCTTCTTACAGGCTAAGCCGGTCCCATGGGTTATGACTTGGAGGGCTCTATTGTTGGATTTAGGAGGAGGGGCAGAGGGTGGGCCGTGGGGAAGGCAGAGGGGATTGGAAGAGGCACCCACTTGGGTTTCTCCCTGCTCTCCCTTCACGCATCTCAGACTTCCTTGGATTTCTCTGCTCCAGCAGAGGCTGCTCCACAAAGCTGCACTTGAGCAATGTCAACAAAAACACTTGGCACCTGTCCACCGCATTCTTGGCTCCTCATCTGCCAGGCCCTGGAAGTTGCATGTTGGCCTAATTAGCCCGGGGGGAGGGGGCGCATGAGGAAGGAGGCAGGAGGCTCACATGTCATGTGTCACCGGCAGAGGCAGGGTGCATAACTGCAGGCTCTGAGAAGGGGGGGGACAGGAGTGGGCCATGGAGATCATGCGGGGTGCCTGCTGAAAGGGGAAGACGTTCTCAACCCGAGACTCAAGCCACATGCACTAAGGAAGGAAAGAAGTGGAGGCTAGGTGCCAAGTTTCCATTACAGAGCTGTGTGCTCACCCTCTCCTGCTCTTACCACCCCCCCCCCCCGCCTTTCTCTCTCTCACTCGCTCGCTCTCTCTTCCCCCACCCCTTCCTCCTCCCTGGGACTGGGGCTTGGAGAATCCAAAGTTTTCTGACACCAAGAATGGATTTCCTTGGGTGCCCCAGATCCCAGCCTTCTCCCGAAAATTAACACGCTTTCTCCTATGTGTACCCTTGTCCCACAGGGCTTCCATCCTTCCCAAATCCTGGCCCCAGGCCCCTCGGGGAGGTGAGGCTTTCTACTCTCTGAGGAGGGGACTCCCGCAGACACACAGGCAGGCAGCAGATGGGGGGGTGCTGCCGCAGCATCACAACTGGCCTGTGTGCCCCTTGCCTATGCACCACGCCACCCCATGCTCCCCGTGGCGTTTCCACCGCCTCACTGCTGCTAATGGGTCTAAGCGGCCAACCCAGGACTCGAGCCCAGATCTGACTCCAAAGCCCAGGTACGCACGTCCGACCTTGTCCCAGAGCTCCAGGAGCCCAGGGGAACGGCCTCGAGGGGTCAGCAAGGCTCACTTTGAGAGGTCGTGTTAACTCCCCCCCCCCACCTTAAAACTGGAATACTGCATTTCTTCTTGAACACTGGATGGAGAGAGCCACCACTCTGAAATGCCCAGGGGACCAGGGCAACAGCCCCCCATTTGCAGATGAGGAAACTGAGTCTGGGATGCCTAATGCAACACTGAAGAAATAATGTCCAGAAAACTCAGTTAACAGAGAAAAAGAGACAGAGCCAGTGGCCGCAGTGACTGGCTCCGGCTCTCTAGGCTGGCTCAGTGCTCCTCACCATGGCTATAAATACCCCACCCGGCAGTTTACACAGCTGTCTCCACTCTCTGCACCCCGGGTCTTCACCCCGGGGTCGGAGGTCAGGTTTGCATAAGCCTGCAGCCAGCAGACCGCCTTCTGCAGACTCGATGAGCAGGGGCGAGATCTGCTGGCCCCCCAGCGGCACCCTCCACATGGCCCCCTTCCTGACCCCACTCCTAGAGTCCCTCGAGGGTGAGCCCGATGGTTCTCACCCTCTGGGGGTGAAGAGGGAGCAACGGGGGTGCTGGCTTTCTGCACGTGGATTTTCACATGGACTTCTCAGCTGAAAGAAGAGTGTGTCTCTGCACTGTTCTTGGTCCTTGGAAAGGAACACAAAGTGTGGAGAAGTTGTGAGCTCTCCAAAACCACCAGGAGAGGAAGAAGCCAGAGGCTGAGCGGGCTGCGCACTGGTTCTTCTCCACTGCCTCAAAGCTTCCAGAAAGACAGAGAAGGGCAGATCCAGAGACCTCATTGTGACAGGATGGCCACACACTCTGTTTAAACTTCTCCTCTCTCTAGCTGCTTACACCCACGGTCCGGTGGGTGGGGCACCCTGAGAACCCAGTGTGCTGGGTCAAGTTCTCCACTCTCCTGCACTCCAACCACGCATGGCATTCACAGGCTGCAGCTTTCACACTGAATTTAAACCTCCCAGCACCGAGGCAGAATACCTCTCCTCGAGGAAAACCCTGTGGAAAGCTGAAAGCTTTTGGTCCCTCCACAAGGCCTCCCTCTCACTCAGAGGGGAGGAGTAGCCGCGAACCACCTGCCCCAGAGGCGGGCACTGCCGCTGATGCCCTGTCCTCTGGAGGTCTCCTGCAGAGTGGTCGGTTAGCTACAGCATGGGCACCTCCTGGGGGCTGGATGGAAATGCAGATCTCAAGCCGGGGAGACCCCGAAGCTGCAAGGGGCACACTGGAGCCTGAGCCGCTGCTCCCACGGCCCAAGTGGCAGTCCTCCCAGCATCACACACACAGGGAGCCTGCAGGGCAGAAGGAACTGGTCCCTGCCTGCCACTGCTGGACTAAGGGGGTGCAGGAAAGCTAGGGCTTCTGATGGAGAAAGGGAAGGCAAGGAGCACACAGCAGCCTGCTGGGGCTTCAGGCCATGCTGTGGTATTCAGTCATGTCCTGCATCAGAAAGACCAGTCCCATTACCAGTCCCTGGGCAAACGAACCCATAGGAGGGGCAAAGGAAGGCCCAGCTCTCTCTCTACTCCCCTGCAAAGTCCCCACCCCTGCTGCACCTTCCCTTCCCTCCTCACCCCAAGCCCACCTCACACACCCACCCCAGGCCCACAGAGGGTGGCAGAGCTCCTAAAAGAGTGGCCTTGGGGACAAGGACCTGCCCAAGGCACCCACCCAAAGACATAAGCAAGGAGTCCAAACAGGCCCCAGATACAGACTGTGCCATGGCCAAATAAGGCAGGCCTGGTTGTGAGACTCTGAGTCCCTCGCTGCTTCCAGAGGGAAGCCCTTCCTCCAGGCAGCCCTCCCTGACCTTCCAGGACCTCCCTCACCACAAGCTCCCAGAAAGGGAGCTGCTCCTCCTTCAGATCATATATCACAGACAGAATTATAATCTGTCCTTATTGCTCCTCCCCACCCTCCAACCCACATGTAATCTCCAGGGATACCCAGCCTGCTTGGTTTTCCTCCACCCTGTGTCTGCCCAGCCTGGAACTCAGGCGATGCTGGAGAGCCACAGTGTGGCTGAGTTTCACTCAAGCCACCATCTGGGTGGGACTGGGAGTAATCCAGGAATCCCCAGGAAAGATGGGGGGGGTGGGATTCTGTATCATCCCTCAGGGGTCATGCCCTTTGACCGGGGGAATTATGTTTCAATGACAGGCTGAGAACTTTAGTGGCAAATCTGAACCAGAAATTCAGGATTTCCAGGTTCCTGGAAAAAACCATTCCCATTACAGCCTTGCTCCTCAAAGTGGTCCTGGGACCAGCCATATGAGAATCGCCTGGGAGCTTGCTAGAAATGCAGAATCCAGGGCCCACCCCAGACTCACTCTGCATGAGATGCCGCGATTAAACAGCTGACTCACGTGCGCTATTTTACTCCGAACTTGTTCACAGATGTCACTGCAGGCCTGCACAGCTCCCAGTATGGTTCGCAGCTTCGTCTCTCCACCTCTGAAGTTGGAAATGCAGGGACCCCTCAACATCCCCAGAGACCAGAAGGCACCTCACTGAGCACCACATAAGCCGCAGCCAGCGACGGTGCTTTGGCCCCCACAGTGCAGTGTGGGCTCCTGGAGCACACTTCCTGCCATGTCTGCTTCCCCAGATCTGTCTTCAGAGTCCTCTGAAAGGCTTGAAAGATCTGGGCCCAACAGCCTGGTTTTTTCAAAATCGCTTCATCTTCTTTCATTGGCCCACTGTTCCAGGGACGCAAGGGTTTGTGGTCATAGGAATTCAACATGTTGGGCATTTAGTGAGTTGAGATTCTATGCCAGTTCTGTAACTAGCTCCGGGCTGTTGGAGAAGCTAAGTCACTTTATCTCAGTTGCTGCATCTGAAAATTCAAGGGCATGAATGATCCGACCTCTAAAGGATTGTTTTAAATCCAGGGTAGAGTCAACTGACGAAAGGTTGACAGGGTCCCATGGTACCTCTGTCCTGATCCTTCAGAGTTGCACACTCCAAGATGGGCTATATGACTCACTGAAGGGTAGGAAGAAAATATTAGAATTTCCACATCTGTATCACACACCAGTCCCCAAAACTCCCCTGGCCTTCATCCTCACCATGTCCATGGGGTGCACTCCCAAACAGAGAGCTCTTTCTTCTCTCTGCATAAATGTCTTTCATCCTACCATGAACACAGAGCCTCCCAATGGTTTCTATGAACCAAACTAATAAAGATATGAGAGCACCAGGAAATTGTATGGGGATTGAAATGGCTTTGGGGGATAAGGGGTTCAAGTACAGGCTGCAAGGGATGAAGGCTGGACACTGACGGTAGAGAGAGAGAGTCTGCACAACCCCCCCCCCAAAAAAATACCCTGTCAGCCAGGGCCAGATAATGGCCAGAGGTTGGCCCAGGCAAACAAACAAAAGCTTCAAATGTTGCTGAGACACTACAGTAATGCTTTAGATGGCAGTGCAATATCTACCATGTTGGGAGGTGTCCCGGTTTGGGTTCTCCAAAGGCTAAGTCTGAGATAAAGACTTGGGTGCAAGTAGTTTCCTCTGAAGAGGATCCCATGTAGGAGGAGGGAGGCGGAGTGGAAAGCGAGACAAGGAAATGGACACCGGATAGATAAGGACACACTGTGGAGGTTGCTTCTGCTGGAAACTAGGGCACAAACCAACTAGAAGCCCAGAGATGCATCCAGGATGCCTACCTGAAGGAAGAGAGTTTTGGTTCCCATGGCCGGTTAGCCGAAGGTTGCCCGAGAAGCACAAACCCCCCCAAATTCTGGGCTGCACTTTTGAGTGGGCCAAGCCAACTCCCACCTACTGGGAAAGACCCTGAGCCATGCTTGAGGGCCACAGCAATAAGAGTCTGAATTCACACCGAACTACCCACCGCAGCTGCAGCTAGAACCCAAGAAAGGTTGAGGGACACCAAATGATGTCAGCTACGAAAGGTAACCTTGGCTTCATCTTGGAAAGAATGCCTCTTGAAGCAAGTGGGCAGATGTGATTGGTCCAGAGCCCATGGGCATGTAGATTTTCCAACAATGTTTTCCTTTCCTTCTCTCTTCTCTCACCAGGGAACTCGATGCCAGAACAAAAATATTCTCTTGATGCCTCACAATGAGAAGGACAGGACCAGAGAGGATGGCCAGTGCGGTTTTCATTTAAGCACAAAGCCACTTGGTTCTTCTCACTTTTTCCTACTCATTGGCCCACTGCTTGCCCCTTTCCAAGTTGGAAACCAAAGCCAGCCATCGGAGAGAAACAACGTTGAGTGGAAAGAAAGACAGGATCCATTCGTTCCCTCTCGGGTTTCAGTCCCCAGTCAGAGATCCGGCATCAGGAAAGGGGAGATGGGGAGAAAATACGTGAGTGACCAGACTAGGACAGGGCGCACGCAGGGCCTTCCAGGCCACCACCTGCTACCTGAGCAAGGGCAGGTTTGCTTCTCACCTTCCAGCCGGAGAGCAACACCTCCCTCGCTCTGATCCCTGGTGAGGCCCGCCGGGGGTACTTCTATGGATTTGGGGTTTGCCTAAAGAATCAGGCTTTGTTAATTTTCTAGAGTCCTGACAAAAGCAGACTGCCAGTGACTTCCCCCTGAAAACAACATTCAAGGTTCAGTATTTAGGACCTGCCACGTGGCTCCTGGTCACACTTGGTGGGTTGCTCCACACACACCTGTCTGAGCCCTTCCCTCCAGCCCAGGCGCTCTCCCAACGTGAGGCCCTGCCATTTCAGATGCTGAGAGAAACCCCGTCCATCACAGCCACCGCCAGCCAAGGTCAGGAAGCCCTTTGACAGGGTGCCAGAAAGAAAAAAGAAAAGGCCTCTTCCAGTGTTTCTAAAAGCGAAGGAAGTAGGAAACAAGAGATCGGAGGTCAACAAACGGACACACATACGCACACAAGCTGAGAAGCAGTGATGGAGCGAGGGACTCTGGGAACAGAGGAGCATGCCCATCACTCCTGGAATCACGTCCGAGTTGCTCCACGGCAGAAGGATGAGTGGGCACTGGAAGGGCAGAGGGGTCACAGACACAGTGGGTGCGGTTGGTAGATGCCCCTCCTGGACACTGTGGTCCTTTTCTCAAGACCTCCCCCACTCTTTGCCCACTGGGTAGCAGTAGCAAGTTATGGAGAAGGGGTAGCTTGACCCCACCTCATCTCCAGGGATGGGCCCACAATCAAAAAGATTGGTTCAGGCGTGGCAAGTGGCCCTATTTAGGTCAATGAGACATTGAGGGGAGGTATGCTGGCAGCTTCTGGGAAGGAAGGTCTCTCACTCTCCAGACAGAGCTCTCGCTCCTTCTGCATGAAGAAGTGATTCCTAGAACCTCTGCCACTGTTTTGCCACCAGGGGAGAGGCTGGTCTTGGGATGAAGCTCACATAAGGAAGGGAAGAAATGGGAGAGGGAAAAAGTGGGTCCCTAAAGACATCACTGGTCCACTGATAGGCCTACCTGCAGATACACACTCCGAACAAAATCCCCCAGTGTGTTAGGCATTTTGAATTTTTTATTTCTGACAGCATGAAGTGCCATGACTGATATATCATATTGAGCCTTTTGTTAAGAAGATAATGAGTACCATCGTGAGAAATATCACACTCTGGTCTGAAACATAGCTGTGCAACTTTCTACGTGATCTTACCACAGCACAAACTTCTTTCTGGAAGCTGCCCTGCATACGTGAACTGTTCCAGAGCTGAGCCTCCCTAGACACAAAGCTTCCTGATAAAAGCAGTGAAAGCTCATCGCAAAGTACTGCCCCTCTTCTCAGGGCTCCATTACCCATCAGGTCAAACCATCATGGAGTAAGTGGCGGCACCTGGCGCGCTCCCACTTCTTTCCCCCTCGTCGTCCATCATGACAGCCTCACAGTCGGCGATAATGCCTCTCAGCCCCAAACAGCAGCAGACAGGAGGCTAGATAAAGATGAGGAGTCCCCGGAATAAATTTCCACCTCTCCAAGGGGATTCCTCGCCTCAGAAGGGTTCCGTGAAGCCACGAAAGGCGCATCTAATTTCCGAGGAGCCGGCAGCACGTGACGAGCCTCAGGAGGGGTTGGAGGCTCCGGAAGTGCTACGGAGAGCCTTTCTCCACCATCTCCTGCTTCCAGGGCCACCCTGACTTGGTGTTTAGTTAGGAACACCCTGCATCTGTGACTTGAGTTGACCCCATTCCCTCCGATGGCAAGCGTGAGCTTTTGCGACTGCCAGATGATAAGCAGGAAGTCACTGAGTGAGGGGAGTGTGTCCATCCATGACAGAGGCATCGCCCCACGGGATGGCAGAGCTCCAATAATCGTGTCCTATACAGCGATGATGGCCCCAGGCCTTCTCCAAAGGGCCGCAGGGGACAGTGTTCTCGTCGCTTCAATCTTTTATGAGAAGCAATAAACCAGAACATTCTCATCCATAGAGGCAAACGTAAGAGCTCTTTCCACAGATGCACGCAGGGGATGTTCAGGGTGTGAACTGAGAAATTTTTTTCTCTTGGTTCTTTTTGTCTTTGGTTCAGGTTTACTTAACTCTACAAGAACTACTGCTCTTGTTACTACTACCGTTTCTAAATAGAGTACAGATGCACCTTCGGCAATATAAGAAATGGACCCTCTGTGAGCACCACGTGTTGGACACCATACAAAGGTAAACGTGTCTTTGTATTCATAATAGGGGTGACCTTGGCCAGGTATCATTTGGGGGCATTTTCATAGCATCTCAATACCTCACTTCGTCTTACAACAGCTTTGTGAAGTGGGTGTTGTTATCCCCACTTCCCAAATGAGCAACCAACAGCTCAGAACCTAGGCCATTAATCTGCCAAAGGTCCCAAATTATATGTCCAGTCCCTGCCTTGAACTAGACTACAGGGAGCACTTCATCCAAGGTCAGCACGAGGACTGTCCTGTCAGGATGAAGGTGATCCCCTTAGGGATGCAGACGTTTTAGCAGCAGAGCCTGGCCTGGCACCCCCACCTTCTAGCTCCCACTCTGGGAACCCTTCCTTTCCCTAGACCTGCCCTCAATTCGCAACACCTGGATTCTTGCCTCAGTTTCACCACGATGCCCTTTTGCATCATATTCCCATCCACGTTTCTATCTGAGACATGGGCGGGATAGGGCTATTTTGTCTTGTTTTAAAGAACACATGACGGGAAAATCGTGAAGAGATTTCGCCATGGCAAAAAATAAAAAATAAAAATGTTGTGACTATAGTAAAAAGTTAATGGTGGAGTCTAGGTGGTGAGTATCTGAGTGTCCTTTCCATGCTGCTCAGTGGTTGAATATTTTCATACAAAATGTTGGGAGGGGAAATAACGTTAAAGAAGGTACCAGAGGTACATGAATATCAGTACCATCTCCCTTATAGTATCTGGGAGTGAGAAAAAGAAAGATAATGTCAATGTGGTCAAGACCCATGTGGATGAGGAACCCCTCCAGACGGGGCAGGGCTCTGGCCACTGGGTGATCACAGCACCTTGGCTGATACTGACATGGCGGCCAAGTGCACTGCAAACACCCATCGCGGAGAAGAGAATGTTCTGGCGGTGTCCAGCAGGGTGGAAGCCGTCCGCTCCAGAACCAACACCGGAGCCTGTGCTCCTGAGACATCCGGGCGCGGGAGGCAGGACATCCCAGGGCTTTGCTGCTGGCTGACTACACACTTGTTTCCCTCTACTGGAGCCACTCTCTGACATATCCTCTCATCCAAAGGCTAGGGGGGCCCTCCCTCAGCAGCGAAGCCACATCCACAGAGTGTCCCTTCCTGGGAGATCCAAAGGCAGATTATCTTTGAGCGGCTCCATTTCCAATCCCTCCTCTGGATATCACTGTTACAAGAAAACGTACCTGACTCTAATTTAATCATGATGTGGGCCCTATCGCTGCACTAATATTAAAATGGAAATTGTTGACATGGCACGCTCTTTTGTTGCATTATTGCCAGGATGAGATAGGGCCTCGACATGATTTGCCTGGTGTCCCGGAAACCACTCTGTGGATTTCTGCAGACAGTGGCCTTGGTCGAATTTTCTGTCTCTTGCACTTTACTCCCCTGTGCAAGCTCTATGTCTGCTTATTCTTCTCTGGGGATCTCTGGAAAGCTCACACTCAGTGGAAAAGCTATAGGAAAAGTGTTTGCTCTTCTACAACTTCCTCATCATTACTGTTTCTATGACTATGTCTCTGTGACCACAGTTATTTCAAAAGAAGCCCAGGAGCTAAAGAAGGTTTGCTTTTGCCTTGCTCCCTGGAGAAATGGCAACACAGGTTTTTACAGAAAGCCCTCGCTTCCGCATGCCCTTGCCCAAATGCCAAAATGGGCAAGAGCTCACAGTGCAGAAAGCAGCTCATCCAGAGACGTGGGATGACAGGGGTGGGAGCAGGTGGGACAGGGGTACCGGCCTCCAGCAGCTGGGCCTCCCCAAGACAATGAACACTTTCACTGACCCTTTAAATGAAAAAAGATTGAAAGAGAGGTAAAGGAGTTTAGGGATAAGGTTCCAAACAGGGACCTACGCAAGAGCAGTTGCTGAAGAATGCAGAAGGTGACAAGGGCTCAGAGATCCTGCCAGCCTTCCAGGGGTTGGCTGAAGGAGCAAAAGGGAAAGACTCCCCTCACAGGGGAAATACAAGCCACGCCCAGGGGCTTTTTTTTTTTTTTTTTTTAATGCATGCCGATACTTCCCTATTCTTGCAGAGTCAGGTATCCCCACGAAGCTATATTACTTGGGAGTCTGCATTTCCCTACAGCACCCAGCAAAAGGCAGCAGAGTGGCCTCTGTTGGGCCCAGCAGGATCCAGCAGCCAGAGGAAGCCCTCAAGGCAGATAGGGGCCGTGTGGACGGAGTACAAAAAAAAAAGGCCCAGGGGAGGGGTATAGGCTCATCATTGAGTAAGTGATGGCCCATTAAGGCAATGGACAACCAGCATCTGGTGAGTAACAGCTACTGGGGGCACTAAAGCCAAAAGACACTTCCAGAGATCATCTTCAGCCCTCCTTGTAGATAAGACTGGGGGCCAATGTTTGTGTTTTGACACTGGGCCTTCGAGGGAATGAAAGACACTCCTGTGGTCTCCGGCTAGGCCATAAGGATATAAGGAAGCCAGGCACCGGCTCCTGTGAAGCCATATTGCCAACCAGGGATTTACTGCCTGTTCCTCTGGGCAGCGATGGCCCCAGAGTCAATTTTCCAAGAGGAGGATCGATTGAGGAAACCGTTGTTCAGGCTGAGACTGTAAATTTTTTAAAACAGCCCTGTCCACAGTTACAGATGGCTCTGGTGGCTGATGGGGACAGGAGAAAGTGACGGTCTCAGTGCTCAGGCTCACCTTATGTGACTCTGTGCCTCCTTCCAGGATTTCTCTCCAAAAACCTAATCTTGCAAATGGTTTTAAAGAAAGCCCAAATGAACTTTTTTTCAAGTTGGGTTTTAGCCATGACACCAGATGAGTCATCAGAAGTCCAAACCTGGGGATCGTTTTGTGGAAGAATATAATTTTGGGACCAGGAAGGTCCTTCGAGAATGTGCAGTGCAGTGCGGTCCAACAGAAATCTACCATGAGCCACAGAGGCAATTTCGCATCTTCTCCCAGACACCTTTAAAAAGTACAGCGCAACTGGTGACATCAATTTTAATGTGTTTTATTTAACCTGATACATCGAAAATATTATCATATCACCATGTAATAAGTATAAAAACTATTTTACCACCTTTTTCTGAGACATACCTTACCTGCCATAAAATTCACCCATGTAAAGTGTACAATTAAATGGTTTCTAGTATGTTTACAGAGTTGCGCAAGCATTGTCACGATGTAATTTTAGAATACTTTCAGCACCCCGGAAAGACATCCTTCACCCATCAGTGGTCACTCTCCATTACCACCAGGCCTAACCCGAGGCCATCATCACATACAGTCTGTCTCTGTAGATCTGTCTATTCTGGACGTTTCATATAAATGGAATTACACAGCATGTGGTCTTTGATGACCAGCTTCTTTGCTGTCACATAAATGTGTTCAAGGCTCAGCCATGGCATAACATGTCGCATCAGGCCTTCCTTGCTTTTAATTGCTGAATAATATTCCATTGTGTGGATAAAAATTATTAGTGAACTATTTTACATCCTTTTTTCTGTACTAAGCCTTCAGAGGCCATTGTATATTTTATGCACACAGTGTGTCTCGTCGGACAAGCCACATTTTAAGTGCTCGGTGAGTCCGGTATTAGTGCAGATCTAGACTCTGCTTTCTTTGGGGGGTGACTGCCCCGCTGTTGTCCCACTGGGCCTGTACCCTGGCTGAAAACAGAACGATGGCCAGCCAGGTTTGGAGTGTTGTTGTGAGAGAAGAGTGTTTGGCCTGCTGGGTTTTCTTCTCTGTCCTCCCTATGTGGCCCGAAGTGTCGGTGAGAAGGAAGCATGGTGCCCTTGGATGGGCCTGGGAACACGTGGGTTCGAGATGTCTAGAGCTCAAACCCACCTTATCCCTACAGAAAGCACCTCTCCACCTCCTGACGAGCGGACTCCCAAAAGCAACAATTGGTGAAAAGCAACAAAGGTTAAACTGAGAGGTCACTGTGAAGAAGCCACACCACTTCCCCGAGACCCCTTGACAAAGGGATGGTACATACATCCCCTACTTTATGGGGTGCTCGGGAAAGGAGATGGAGACACTCCTGAGGAGGAGGTGTCTGCTGGATTAATGAGAGTCAATGAACTTCCATCCCTTATAAATAATGTTGCCCCGTGGATCCCCACCCAGGGAGTCAAAGCATTTACTACTTACGGGCAAGGGCAGGTGCATCTTTCTTCTGTATGTGGTATAGGTATAGTAACAAAAGTAATAATAGCAAACACTTCTTGCAAACCCCCAGAGAGTCTTCTAAGTGGTTCACATACAGCAGCTATAATTCTCACAACCGTGTATGGGAGGTACCAGCATCATCACTGTTACCATTACTATTTGCATCTAAAGATGAATACAGTATGGCACAAAGAGTTTAAGTAACTTACTCAAGGTCACAGAGCTAGGAAGCAGGACAGCAGTCATCTGAACCCAGGCAGTCTGGCTCCAGAATCCAGGCTCCTGACCACCATGTGCCCTCGAGAAGCCTGGGACATCTAAGGAGCCCAGGGTGCTCCCCATGGAGCCTCCTCCTCCTAGATGGACCCTCTCGGACCTCCCAGCTCATGCAGTACCACCTCTGGGTTCATGCCTTCCAGCTCCAGAGAATATCTGTGGCCACCCTTGCCTGGATTTCCCATGCTAGAGGCATGAGTCAGGAATGACCAAAAAAAAAAAAAAAAAGAAAGAAAGAAAGAAAATCCTTTTTCTTATGAGCTATTATTACTTGTCATTACACTTGTACAAGCCACAAAGGTCTAGATTTATTAAACTGGGAGGCAAGCTGCTGAGTTTGTTGCTAAGGAATGACAGATCACAATACTTGGATTCACTGCTTTTGTCCCCAGAACCATGCCCACCCCACCCCACTGCCGGCTTCCTGAGATCCCTGTCCAACAAGACAGCAAGCCGTCCATTGAGTATGGGAAAGGCAGCTTCCCCACAGGGGAGCCCTCTTTCCCCTTGCACTGAGGATGAAGTTGGGATCCCATGACCTGTTTTGGAACCCTCAGGGCACCAGGGGTGGCCACACAAAGGTAACCGGACTCTGGTTCCAGGGGGATACCAGACTCCCAGGCTCTGTCACCCTGCAGAAGGAGCACACTGTGATGGCAGAGGCCAGAGCTCCAGTCTAGCTGGAGAGCAGCACAGATGCATTGAGTTTAGCTCGGACAGTGTTATAAAAGTTCCCTGACGTCACAGAGAAAGCCAGATTTCCAGCTTCTACTGAAAAACTGGAAGACCTGGCAGAATGGGCCTGAGTTCCTGCCATGTGGACACCTAGGAGAGCATCTGCTCCCCTTTGGACAAGGTAAGCTACCTGGCCCGCACCACAGTCACCACCCTCCCTGCTGTCTCTCACCGGGCCTTCTGGCAGACAGAGAGCGTGCACACCGGACCTGGCTGTAAGCAGAGGACGGTGAGGCCCCTGGCTTATCAAGCAGCATGTTCTTACCCGTCATCCACATCCGCACCAAACTCGGACCGGCGCTCAGCCTGCACCCCTCCTTGTCTGTGACACCTTCCCTCTCTGCCCCCAAGCCCCATTTCTTCGCCCTCCCACTTCCAGGCTGCTCTTGCCCACATTTAATTCTAGAATGTCAGATCTTGTGTTTTTCTCACATGTGAATGCCTCGTTTCTCCATCCGCTCTAGAAGCTCTTTGAGGAAAGGAACATTTCATATACTTTTCTTGGCTCCTTTTGCTGCCAAACTGGGTTGGGCCCATGGTAGGTACCCAACAAGGGTGATGTGGCATAAGGAGGAGAGCCTGGAAGGACAAAGGGTGGAGAGGCATAACTCCACACAGCTCCCCGGAAGACCATGAAGGATGTATAGACATGGCTCCTACAAGGAAAGATGCTGATGACTCAAAATGCACAACCATGAAACAATCAGAGAAGTGAATGCCAGACTCCGTGGCTTAAGGATCTGGGAAGTCCAGAGGATTCCAACTTGACTGCTCAGAAGAGCTCAGGCCCTGGGGGTAACAGTGGGGCTGGGCCAGGGTGACGCCTGGCAAGGGATTCATTAGTATGTGCCACATATTCCATCATCAGACCCTGGAGTCTGAAATAATTTCATACCTCTCCCATAGTGGAAATGCCTTAAAAATGACAAACTCCGAACACCAACAGCGGCAGGTCATTTACACTCAACATGTGTCACAGACTGAGATTTCTAGGACATGATCTGGGCCCTGGGACCTCCAGATGGACCCCCAGGGGATGTGAAGCTTCAGGTCTGTCCCTTGCTTCCACCCATTCCTATAGGAAAAGGCACATGAGCCCATGGACCGCCAGGCGAATGCCAGGATGCCGTCTATAAATGATACCATTCTGTCCACTGCCTGGGGTCATACTAGGACCAGCACTATTGCCTAATCCCGTGGGAAGACCAAGCATCCAGGAATTGCTCCAGATGTTTCCACATGATCTTGCTTCACTCCAAGAGGCAAAGCACCCATTGCATAATTCTATAAATCTAAGGCACATACAGCTCCCTACAATGAGACTGTGAAATCGAGTACCACCTCTTCATGGATCTCGTCAGAATTTAACACAGAGCTACCAATACCTTAGTTCTAAGTATACGCTGACCCTTCCCCCATATTGGAGGCTCTACTGGAGAATCCAAAGAAGTTTATCCTGGGAGCTCCATTAAAAAAAAAAATTGTCAAACAGGAAATGTGGAATTATTCTCTCCCTGATTCATGTGATCCAGTGAGATAAGTCCACACACAGAAGAAGGTACCAAGTCAACTCAAGGGAAACTGTAAGGGGGTTCTTGAAAATGTACTCTCCATTCTCATTTTAGGCTGGTTTTTCTTAAGCTAAAATAGGAGAGTGAGAAGGGGTAAAGAATAGTTTTTGCATATCCGCCTACTGGAAAAGATGAAACTGAACCACTCTGTCAGCTTGCTGATTTCAGCAGATGACAGCAATGATTAAAATCAGCCGTCCGGGTTAATTAGCGCCTATTACCACAAATACATCATTACCCTGTCACCACCATGGCTTCTTCTTCTTACTCCAAGCTTTGGGCACAGAGATTTTTGCTACCTGCGACTGTGAGGGCCTCCCAAAGCTAAGGGTCTCATCGGTGCCAGGGTCATCTGAGATCGCCCTGCCTTGGATCTGCCCCTTCCACTGCTGAAAGACTGTTTGGCTCCATTTCAAAGCTAGTTATTTTGGCCCCAACACTCTGGTCTTCAATTCATGGTTGTCTGGGATGACATTCTCTCCGGCTGACATGGCCCCGCTGTGTCAAGAGGAACAATGCTTGCTGGAGATGGTGGTAAAAGATAACAAGGAATTTATTAGGAGCTACACACAGCACTCTGCATTGTCTTTGATGGAATCAACCACCACCATAAATTTCAAATCCGCACGGCTGGGCGGTAACCACTGAGAATGCAGCCTGGCCACAGAGATAGGCCATTTGTGGTCCATCCATCCCATGACATTAGGCGTTCAGAATATAAAGAATCTGGGGGACTCTCTAAGGGATAGGAGTGGGATCAGCTTAACTTTCGACCCAGCATGTGGGAAAATCACCCACCAGATGTCAGCTGGAGGGGGCACTGGAGATACCCCTGCTCCAGGCCTCCATGGCACCCGTGTGAGTATCCCTGGTGAGGGAGGGGTCCACTCAAAACTTCCCTGCTGCAGCACTCACCTGCCTGCTTCTCGGCCTGAGGGTTTTCCCTAGCACCAAGGGAGGCTGATCAGCCCAGAGGCAACTGAGCTGTGTAGAAGATTTCATTCTGGGGAAGGGAGGGGTGTGTGTGAGCAGCTGTCCACCAGTACGGGAGTGGATATGGTGGATAAACAGCCCAGCTTCCTGCCTCTGAGGCATGTCCCACACGGCCTCCCAGAGATCTAGGGTGGACCCCAGTTGCCCACAGCAGTATTCTGCTGAAGAAGGCACCTTGTGTTGGCCCTTGCCCCACGTGGCCTCCCTTCCCTCATGCACTCTCTTGGAAGAAGTCCTGAATCACCTCCTTCTGCCCAAGTCCTTGGTGTGAGGGTCTGCTTTTAGGAAAACCCAAACCAAGACAGGATTTAAATTCATAATTGTTTTTCTTCCTGTCTGTGCCTATTCCACAGGGAACACTTTAGCTCTCTCTTAGAATCCCAAATATAGAAACAGTGAGCACAGGGAAAATGCTAGAAGGAGGGGTGGGGGGGGGACACCTCTGGCCCTCAGTAGTGAGTGGCTAAACTGGCCTGAAAGCTGCCCACCAGCGGCTGTATGAGTGTCTCCCTAAGTCCAGACATTCCCAGACATTTAAGGGGTGATAAGGGTTTTCCATTCTGAGCATCATTCACTATCTTTATGGGCAGCAGCATAGAATAAGGCAGGGAGAATAAATGGGTTATCAATTGGTGATGTCTGTAATGGGATCGGGATACGTGAGCGGTAGTCAGTATGCCAGGCATTTACAATCATTTCTATACAGAAAACTCTAAGCACTCTGGAATCAGACAAACTCAAAACTCAAAATTCAACGCTAACACTTAACAGATGTTAAGTCTTGGGCATCTTAATTTCCTGCCGAGGCCTCGGGTCCCTCAACTGAATAAATGCAGATAAATGGTTCCTATCCTATAAGGCTATTATGAGGATTAAGTATGATGATATGGAAAAGCTCCTGGCACACTTTGAGCTCAATAAGCGTTTGGTTCCCATCACCACTAGGAGCCAAAGAGCTGTTTTATAAAAAAAAAAAAAAAAAAAGAGTACTTTGGATTTCTTAAGCAAATACATTATTTGCCAAAACTATTTAATGTATTTAATGGCAAAGAAACTCAAAAGGATTTTTTAAAAAATTTTAAAGCTCTAAAATCATGAACCTCTCCCTCTGGCCACACCTCTCTTCCAGTTGAAGCAGTTTTTCAGTGGAATTTAATGCTCCAGGCAGAGACATTTGATTCTAAATAAACCCTAACACACTCTTTAGAGTAGCCATAATCTCCAGGTGAATTAAAAACACTGAAGAAAGAAGATGCTGAGAAATGAGACTGGCTTTGATGAAACATGCTTTGAATAATTAACCAGCAACTATGCAAGTTTAGACTGTGTCCATTAGTTGATTGTTGTATTTAGAAAAGGGACTGTCCCATCTGACATGCCAAGATGCAGACCATATCCCAATCTCAGGAACCTGATGCTCTGACAGCATGTGTTTTAAAGTGACTTCAACACAGTAAAAACTTGTGGGAGGAAGAAGTCACTTTAAAACCTTGTGAAAATGGTGTAAGTGGTGGTTTGGAAAATATGCTGGAAAGTCAGCTGCCAAAAACCAAAAATGAGAGCAATTTAAGGCACTTTCAGTTGCCAGCAAACATGCCAGAGCCTAGCATGGTGCCCAGCACAGACGGATACGGAGCAAATAGCTGTCGAATGACTTAATGAACACTGAGCCCTGCACAGTCCCCCCTGTATACTTGGCATGCTCTCAAGGTAACATCTGGGGACTACAAATAGGAAAGGTGGCCTTTTGGATCAGACAAAGGACAAGAGACAAAAGTTGAGGGGTTGGTGTGTCTCTGCCCAGAGGAATAACTTCTGAGCATGCCAAGAATAGGAGTCCTCATTTCACACAATTATGAGAGGCGCTAATTTCAGGTGCCACAGTTGAGTTGAAGAACAGCAGTGCCCCAAAAACATGGTTCAAGTTTCTGTTACCACAACATATTACTGTGAAGAACTGCTCCAAGTACAAACTTCACCGCTAGCTCCCCTGTCCATGACCATGCACACCATGATCAGTGCCCAACACGTCAATGTTTCCAAAACCCGTCATGATGGGTCACTGCATTGCTGACTCAGTCCGCCAAGAGACTGCAAATCGTGTGGTTGTGTTGCCCCCTTGTCTCCCCGTGATAAACCCACATGACATTCTGTAAGATGAACAACTGAAAGAAGGAACTGGCCAACAAGACGAAAATGCAGCAAGGAAATGAGAAGTGGTAGTGCCAGGAGGGAAACGTGGCCAGGACAGAGCATGGTAAGAAGGAAGAGCTGACTGCGGGGTCACTCAGCACCTAGTATGGTCCAGAGACTCGAGATGTGCAGCCAGAGGAGCTCAGTGCTAACAAACTTAGCAGCACAAATGAAGAAAGCTGTGGTGACCCAAAGGATGAAGATGTCTCTGAGGAAGTGACGCTGCCAAAGCCTTCACATTGAAGGAGGTCTTGGAGATACTTCGCGATGGTGGAAGCTCAAGAGATAAGATGTTGTCCCTCTTAATCCCCTTCATCTATCTTCCAGTAATAAAATATGTAAGTCAGGGAGATGAAAAGTGCTGCTTGGGAAAGTCAGTAATAAATAATGTTGTATGGGGATAGATGGTGACGACGCTCATGGTGACAAGCGCTGAGTGATGTACCGATGTGTCTGATCTTGATGCTGTGCACCTGAAACTAATGTAACACTGTGTGTCAACTATACTTCAATTTATAAACAAAAGATAAAGGGGTGCCTGGGTGGCTCAGTCAGTTAAGTGTCCGACTCTTGATTTTGGCTCAGGTCATGATCTCAGGGTTGTGAGATTGAGCCCCGCATCAGGCTCCACACTGGGCCTGGAGCCTGCTTAAGATTCTCTCTCTCCCTCTCCCTCTGCCCCTCCCCCCACCTGCTCTGTCTCTCTCCCCCTGTCTATAGGAAGGAAAGGGGGGGAAGGAGGAAAGGAGGGAGGGAGGACGGAAGAAAGGAAGGAAGGAAGGAAGGAAGGAAGGAAGGAAGGAAGGAAGGAAGGAAGGAAGGAAGGAAGGAAGGAAGGAAGGAAGGGAAGGAGGGAGGGAGGGAGGGGGGAGGGGAGGAGAGGGGAGGAGAGGGGAGGAGAGGGGAGGAGAGGGGAGGAGAGGGGAGGAGAGGGGAGGAGAGGGGAGGAGAGGGGAGGAGAGGGGAGGGGAAGGGAGGGGAAGGGAGGGGAAGGAGGGGAGGGGAGAGATAAAATGTTGGAAGCTGAGCCAAACTCAGAAAGTAGTAAGACAACTTTCCGTGGTCTAGAAAAGATGCTCAGTCTATATCCTAAGCACTATTTAAACTACTCTTGATAAGTTGTTTTTACAAAAAAATAAAGCACTTTAATTATCAATATTTCTAAAAACAAATTAAGCATACTACATAAACATTATTTTTACTATTTTCATTTCACCTTACACGTATAACTGATAGCAAGACACATCTTAATGATGTAACAAAAAAATTTCAAAGTTTACAAAACCATCATAATTTTCCTTATTGAGTATTGAGATTACTCTGCACAGTTCCCATGCACATGGTCATTTTTACCATTCTGTACAACCATGGCAGTCTTAAAAGGATGTCAGGCACACAGGAGTCTCTCTAAAAGCAGAAGCCCATAAAGAAGACAAATAGCAAAGCTTTGCCTAGAGGTTGGTCCTGATCCCTGGGGATCCAGTAAGTCCACAAGGTGCCAGCAATGTTGTCAATTTTCTCCGAGTCCTTTTTTGTTCTATTTCTGGAACTGTGCTATGCTCTGGAACAAAGAGAGACTAACAAACAAGAAACAAAATCATCCAGTATAGCAATAGAGCTTTGCCATTTATCAAGTACTTCTTTGGGGAATGGGTTTCTCCACTGAATGTTCTCAACTACTCAAGGTACATGAGGCACTTATCCCCCTATTTACAAAGACAATGACTGAGCCTCAGAGAAAATGAAGCACTCATCCCAAACTACACCATTAGGAATGAGGAACCTAGAACCATGCTCAATAGCAGAAAGAAAATCTCTACAAACACAAGCTGTATATGTGCCAAATTTTCTAGTATTCACATGAAGAAAATTTAAAAAAGTGAAGTTAATTTTAATAATTCATTTTAATTAACCCAATATATCAAAAGTATTACCATTACAACACATAATCAATATAAAATTATGAATGAGACATTCACGTCCCTTTGAACTATCTTCACAATCTGGTAGGTGCTTTACACTTAGAACCCATCACAATTCCACATTTAAGTGCTCTACTGACTGCATGGGGCCCTTGGCTACCACGTGGGTTGGGGCTGGAAACTGCCTTCAGCCTCCAGGAATGAAAATTTCAGTAGCTGTGGGCCTCATATTCTCATCCACAAAATTATTACCTCGGCAATTATACCCTTCTCTGCAAAGAATGTACTGAGAAAGGTGTAGATCTGTGTAAAGAGCTGAAGAGAGTTCAGAAATTGGATTTAATTGGGGTTTTTTTTTTTTAGTTTTTTTAATTTTTAGTCAGAAAACTATTACACCAAGCAACTGAGGAAGTACCTCTGGTAAGGATGGGTAGGAGGTTGGGCATACTGATGTACAAGGAATTGCTTCTGTACCTGAGCAGGAAGATTTCCTGATGGTATCTGAGAGAGATGGTACCTGAGTCATCACTGGTTTTGCTTTCTAAGCAGTATATATTATTCTATTTATCCATGACCAATGTATAGATATGGAATCAACTTTTGTATATTGATCCTACATCCAGCAATCTGGAAGACCTTTCTTATTAATTCTAATAATCTATACTAATCTGGTTTTTTTAATTAGAAAATCACAATCTTTGTAAATATATTTTTTGCATTGCACTGCCTCTACTACTTTCAATCTGATTTTTGACTTACTACAATTAGCTACAACCTCAGATAAGATGTTGATCACAAAAAATAAAAAGAACTCTTGCTTTTTCCTGATTTGAAAGAAAAGTCTTTTAAGTTTCTTAACTAATGACCATATATTTATTGTTAGGTTTTAATACTCTTTACCTGCCTATTAGTTCTGGTTTGCAGAGTTCGAGAGAGAAACTGAAAGAGAGGGAGATAGTAGGTGAGAGTTTTTTAATATTTTTCTGCATCTGTTGAGATGACCACATTTTTTGGCCTTTTTTAATATGTTCATAAGGAAAATTACATTAATGCATCCAAACCAATGAATAAACATCCTACATTGATTAAATAATATTAAAATTTTTTATTTTAATATAACAAATCTCTTCAGGTTTTCAATTTCTTCCTCAGTCATGTTAAGTACTTTCCTGAAAAATGTCAATTTCATCTGCATTTCCTACTACACTGAGAGTTACTCTTTTTAATTTCTGCCATGGCTGTACCCATGTCCTCCTTTCCATGCATACTACTATTAATTTGTGCTGGCCAGACTTGTCAATGAGTCTGTGTATGTTATTGTTCTTTATAAAGAACTGAAGTCTGGTTTTGGTAATTATATTGATTATTACTCAGCTGCTTATTTCATTCATTCTACTCTTATTTTTTACTATTTCTTTCCTTCTGATTTGAGTATATTTACTGTTCTTTCCTCCTCCTTCTTAAACTGAATGGTTAACATATTTAATTTTAATATTCCTTTATTCTGATACATAATAAAACGCAATATATTATGATATAATGTAACATACTGTATATTTAACAAGGTTATAAATGTCTCTCCGTGATCAAAGAATTGAATCTGTGTGATATCAATCCTGTGACATTTTTTGAGACTTGTATTATGGGCTAGTTCAAGGTGAATTTTTATGTATGTTCCCTTTTATAAATGTTGGAAATAGTATGTACTACATATTGTTGAGAGTAAAAGTCCATCAGATCAAAACTTTGTTCAAATCCTTTATATCCTTTATGAATTTTTTTATTATTTGATCTGTGAGTTACCCAGAAAATTGCATTATCTCTCCATATGATTGTAAGTTTGTCCTTTTTGTTAGTTTCTTCTTAAAAACCCATCAGTTTTGCTTTATGCTATTTTGAGACTGTTATTAAGTGCTTAGAAGTTTAGAATTACTCTATCTTCCCAGTTAACTGTATCACTTACCATTAAATACTATCTCGTTATCCCAAGTCATAATTTCTACCTTTAAATCTACTTTATTGGATAATAATATCCAACCTTATCCAACCTTGTGTGTCTTTTAGGTGGTATTTGCCTTCATATTTTCCCAGCCTTTTGATTTCAACCATCTGTGCTTTTATCTTGTAGATGTGTACCCTAGGAAAAACAGCATAAAGATGAAATTTTTTTAACCCAATCTGTCATGAATTTGGTCCATCTTCATTTATTATTGTTCATATATTTGAATTTATTTCTACCATTTCATCTGGTATCTCTGTTTATTCTTCTTCTCTCCTCCTATCTGTTCTTTTCTCCCTTCTTTGGACTGATTGGGTTTTATATATCAATTTTATCTTCTACTGGTTAGAAAATCATATACCCTATTCACAGTATTTTTGTAATTCCCCATAACTTTTAACATACACATTTAACTTAATAAAATTAGGTTGTAATTAACACATCACTGTCTTCAGCAAAAGTACAAAAAGTTTAAAATGCTTTACTGATCACCTGCCCAAACTGATCATTTACTTACACAGTCAATATTGCTTTATACAATCTAAAATATGTTCAAATTTCATATGTATGTGAATATATATTGAATATATGCATGTGTGTATATATCCACATATGTATCCATATAGGTGTATATATGAAAGAATACAATCATATGAAAATCTTCAGGGTTTAATTCTACTTACAATATCAGAGAAAACTGAGATGCATCCCAGGGTGATTACCAGAGTGGGACTCATTATTATGTTAATTTCTTAGCATGGGGTTCCAGGACCATGAAAAGAGTATAAAGAAGACTCCCACACCTACTTGGGGCACCGTCCATAGTAAGAGATCTTTGCAGAAGACTTGTCCCAGCCCCAACCAGAGCCCAGCTCAAAAGAGACAAATTTTCTAGCATTTTCTTTTGTGGGGAGCAGATTTAATGGATGGTCCCCCTTTTACTGATCAAAGGGTTCCTCTTTCATGTCACGTCTCAGATCACTTCCCCAATCCATTTACACCCCTTGCATTGTCTATTGTCCCCGTGTAGTCACTGAAGTCACATCTTTTGCTTACTGAAATAGGCAAATGCCACCAGGGAGATGAAGCAGGCAGGGCCAGCATGCTCCTTGGGTATGCAGCTTTCCCTTTATTCACAGCTCCAGCGATGTCTCTTACTTCCTAGTAAGTGCAGCTCCACTATGGTATTATCCAGCACTTCCTGTTGTTTCAAATCAAGAGGATTTTCAGGTTATCTTGTCTTCTGGACATCTCTGAATATCAGACAGCAGTCATAATGACCTTCTGAAAAGGCTTATCTGGGCGTGTCATTCCCTTCCTGCTTAAAACCCTTCAAAGACTCCCCTTGGCTCTGAAGATAGACACCTGATTTCCACCCCCCTCAGCTTTACTGAGATATAACTAACTTGTAACATTGTGGAAATTTAAAGATTAAATGTAATGATCTGCTGCTAGTATGTATTACAAAATGCTTCCCACACAATAACATTAGTTAATACCTCCATCAACTCACATAATTACTTTATATACCTAGGTGATGAGAACATTTCAGATCTACTCTCATAGCAACTTTTAAGTACATAATACAGGACTGTAAAGTATAGTCACCATGCTGTGTATCAGATCCCCAGAACTTACTCATAACTGGAAGTCTGTACCCTGTGACCAACATCTCCCACTTCCCCCTCCCCCAGCCTGTCGACCACGTTCTATTCTCCATTTCTCCGAGCTTTCTAAAATTCCATGTATAAGTGAGATCATACGGTATTTGTCTTTCTCTTATTTCACATAGCCTAGGCCCTCAAGGTCCATCCATGCAGACACCTGAATTTGTACTGCAACTTAGCATCAGCCTGCCCCTGCTTCCTCCCGCCCCCAGCTCATCCGTCATCACTCTGCCCCGACTCACATCACCAAAGCACGTGGGTCTTTCAGGCCCAGTCTCGCTACTGCACCACGCCTCCAACCAACTCCAGGACTTAGGAAACACTAGGTTCCTCCCCTGATAAACTCACGCCCTCCACGTAGCCTTCGCATAGTTAGTGCCTGATCATTCCTCAATGCTCTCAGGGATCACTTCCTCCAAGGAGGCTTGTCTGGCCCTGAAGGCTAATTTAGGGTTTCCCATTACATGCTCTTACAGCACTTTCCTCCAGCACTTATCTCAGCTTATAATCATACACTTAGTAGTATGAGCATTTAATTGACGTCTGTCTTTTCTGCAGACTGAGAAGCACTGGACCCCTACCAGCTGCGTCAGGGCCTGACTCATGGTATCCACTTCTCAAGACACTAGAGGGATACTGACTGAATTCAGATAATGTTGAAGCTATGACAGCAAGTCAGTGATGAAGGGATGAAGACCTGGATTATGGCGCAACAATGGAATGAAAGAAAGCGTCCAATAAGAGAGATCCTGAGAAAAACGAATTGACTGTGTTTGATAAACGGCTGGGAGAATAAGTTCAAAAAGGAGCTACATTTCTTTTTTTTTTTTTTAAGAGCTACATTTCATTCAAAGGAATTCCATTACTTGCACTTCAAACATACTGAGTGTGATGTGTAAGAATATTCAGGTGGAAACATCCAGGAGCAGGTGGAAATGTTGGTATGGTATTCTGGAGCAGAATGAAAATCCTGACCATCTGAACCCAGATGAGAGCTGATTCTCTGCATGAGGATGCAGTGTCCGGGGAGGAGGTGGCTGGAAAAGAGAAATATAGTGCCACGGGGGCATCCCAGGAACAAAGGGAAGGGGGGAAGAAGGGGGGCCAGCGAAAGAGAATAACCCCAGCAAAGGAAAACAAGGGACTATAGAGGGTCCGGAAAAGAAGGAACAGGCATCCAATAGGAGAGGTGGGTCAGCAATGTCAAGGGTTACCAAAGGGTCATGAAGAAATATTTTCACAGCAAACCAGAAGAGGCTATGTAAGTTAAATCCTGCCATAAATTCCCTAATTCTTCCTTTTTTCATAATAACTACACATCTTTTCAGGAAAAACTTTAGGAAGGCAGAGAAGACAGAAACATCTAGGATTTTAGATCCTTTGGAACTGTGAAAAATATCACCTTCAATTAAATTACATTAAAAGTTTTCAGATCTTAAAAATTAATGCATGAAGAAATTCTCAAGTATTTTTTTCAGGAATTGTGTTCTGGAATTTCTAGATGCTTCTACAAGTGTCTTCTTCCCCTACCTCCCATCCCCTTGACTCTGCAACAGCTGTGCTCTGGAATATTCTATGTTGTCTGAGCCAATTCATTTCTGGTTCACAGATTCACTGTTTCCATGTTACTCATATACCCAATATCTTATAAATCATATACATAATTCCTGTAAATCATACTTTCTACTCATTAATAACACTTTCTACCTATATTAATGAGTAGAACCTTACCAGGCTAAGGTAATTCTCTTCCAAAATAACTGTGGAAGTTGCATTCAAAAATGAAAAAAAAAAAAACTTTTATCATTGCTACTTGTATATAAGAAAGGCACTTTTGGAGCAAGTTTAATGCTTAGAACACTGGATTTTCTTAAGAGTATAGGGAAAAATCTTCACTTAACAGAAAACCAAGCATTGTCTAGAACATACCTTTCCAAGTTGTCTCTCAATTTTCATGGCCCTTGAGCTGTTTTACCATTCCGTAAATTGACAGCGAAGCACAATAACTATTATCTATATGTGCAAGTTGACTTCTCTCCCCTACTGTGGAAGAAACAAATTTTGCCTCTATTTGCATATTCATTTCAACATTCCTGGTCTATAAAGGTGTCTGTTCTTTGGATTCCCCTTTGAAATGTTCCTCACATCTTACCAGTTTCCTCCTCCATGAGTTAAATAAAATCTTTAACATATGTTCATTTTCTATCTGTATGAGAGCTGAGGTTTACCATTTCTGAAAATCATTCAACAAGGAGTGAGGGAACTTGCCCCATGAATTTATCGAGAAACCCAAAAACTGACCTTGTCCTTTGAAAACATGGAAATGTGTAGAAAATGTCAGCTGCAATCCCAGCTGCCTGAAGTACAGTCCTGGGAAAAGAGTGAAAAATTGCTCCTTCCCACAGTCCAGACCTCTGTTGTCCAAATTCCAATCTATATGGGCCATCCCAAACACAATGCCAGCAAAACTGACCTCATCCCACACCCCTCTGTTGACTCAATGAATGAGGAATGAATGAAGGAAGGAAGGAAGGAAGGTGAAACACCTATAAGAACTGGGGTTTTTATTTACTCCCATCAGGGCCTGGCACCCCTCCCTCCCTTCCAGTGTAAATTAATCTTCCTCTTGGATCTGGGTCTCCAGTACACCCATTCACAACCCCGCAGCCTACCTCCCCTCCTCCACCTTTTCCAGGAAATCCTTTTGAGTTATTCTCAAAACTTACAACTCACTATTGAGATGAAAGTCCATGGTGGGGAATCTGATAACATCAAGGCACAGAGAGATACGCTTAAGCCAATCACTTTTTCCAAAGCACCAGTCTAGGGACCCTGAACGTATAACTGGGTCAATCAGAGGGAGTCTTTCAGCCCTTGCCTCCTGATGGGATCAAGTTCACTTATTATTCAGCATTTCTACAGCCCTGAACATTCATTTCTCAACACCCCTTTGCCAGAGAGACAAAGGGCAGCCATTCTGCAGTAAAATGACCCTCACTGTCTCGGGATGTTGATTCACTATTCTTCGCAATTGCCCTGAATGAGAGCTAAGTGTGCCAAAATCTCTGAACTCAGAGCCACCATTACAAGTCTGGAAGGAGCATCTTGGCCAAGAAGGGACAGAGCTCAAAATGGCACTATGTCTCCACAAACCACCAACACAGACCAATGGAAGTGCTAGTTTTAAGTCACTGTTATCCACTTGTCAATACCAGCCCAGAGACACCCCTCCCCCCCAACCAGGCATGCTCAGTAAATCTACCTAGAAGCAAATTTTCGTTTTTTTTGAAATTTGGACCTGGCCTGCCTGACTCTACCCCAGCGAGACCGGGAGATATTTTCCTGACCAACAACTCTGCCTTAAGAATGGAAAAATGGAGTGGCCTAAAGAGCCAGACCATTCTGAGAAATGGTCCCCAGCCTGAGTGGGGACAGCACAGAGGTGGAGGGGACCAACAGTACAGAGCTGTGGGTGTGCTGAGAATGGAAGGAGATTCCAAGCCCGACTTAGCATCTGCATGGATCTTGGTGCCCCAGAGCACATGGACAAGGCAAGAATGCACGGCTGCGCAAAAACGCCAATAAAAAAAATCATCTTTTACCCATCTCAAACAGGAATGCCTCCCCAAACATCTGGAGCGCCCCCAAACCTCTCTGATTCTCACAGTCACATCTCTGAAGCCTAGTTTTGCCCACTTACATGGTCTTCTTGGATCCAACCACGTAAAAGTGTTTGCTTTGCCCAAATCTGCCGCAAGGTCCCGGCAGGGCCACACAGACCTGTCCAACTGGCATAATCCAAATTGGCAGGACCAGAGGGGGCCTGTTCCCAGGGATGGGGTTGGGAGAGGTGGTGGCCCTGAGACAGGGACCTTGGGAACAAGTCCCCAAGCACCTGGGGCATTCCCTGCTGGCTGTTACCACTTTTCCTGGAAAAGCAGAGCACAGACCAACGAGCAAGCCCAAACGGGTTCAAACTGAACCGAAACGGGATGGCCGCCAAATGTGACCTTTTACCAACTTCTCCCCTCACTTTAATGCTTAAAAAAAAAACACTAAGAGGTGGTGGCTTAATGTGCAAATGAAACATACAATGTATGTCCACTGAGCCTGCGCGCCCACCTTCCTGGGACTCTGTGCCCCTACATGCTTATGCATCATTCCTTTCCCACCTCAGCCCATTTAACACTTTCCTAGGCTATCATTCAGAGGGCCAGTCTGACAATATTGTCCTGTGTCTCCCTTCAGCTGCAGCAGTTGCCCTAATAAAGCCTTGCCTGTGCCTTTACATTTGGGGTCCAGCTTCATTTCGACCATCACTGGGTCCAAGGACCTGGGTCCAGTAGCAGCCCACCACTGGCCAGGCCCGTGGGCCATGTGGTGCTTACTTGCTGGTGCCCACCCAGTCCCCTGCACCTCACAGGCAACCACCCCAGCTACTGTGAGTGCTAGTTGCTAATGGCGCTCACCTGCCCCCTTCTCCGAGGCAGCTGCCTTGCCTGGCAGTTCACCTCCCCCTCCCCTGACAGAAGCAGCCAGTGGCCAGTGAATGGCTGACTCTGCCCCAGAACAGGATCAACTCTGGCATGTAGCTGTGCTCTGGGGCTCCCTGTGGGATCAGCTGGCCCCAGGAGAGACTACATCCCACTTTCCCAGTTGAGCCTTCACCCCCAGCCTATCCTGCTTTATCCTGCGTCCATCCTGCAATAACTCACTTGCCCAAGAACCAGGCTCTGACGACCAGGGACAGTGGACACCCTGCAGGAAGAGGTCTGTGACTCCACATTCATTTACTCCTTCCCAAGGAGGGGGAGTCACTGCAGGCAGCACCTACGCTGGCTTCCCTTGCCTCCCCGGGCCTGTCTGCCCATCTGCATGCACATAGTTCAGCCCACCCTGAACAGTGACACTGCTCCTGGAGCTCCCAGGAACCCAGAATGGGGAAAGGCCTGGGAAGAGTCTGCTTTCACAATGCAAACTCGCATGGCAGAGCCCACTTTCGCCTCTCAGTAGGACGAGGTGGTACTGCGGATGTACACGCTGTGTCAGAAGAATGGAACCCTCACATCTACTCCTACGTGATGGCTAATGGAAATGCCACCGGCCTCTGCTCTCAGCTGCAATTATGTAAACTCTGGTGGCAGCCCACAGACTGCAGGGTGACTGAAAGCCCCCAGAAGTACTCAGTCACACAGGTCCTTGATGATTTTCAGGGGAACAAGAACAGATTGGTGCTTTATTAATATGGCCTTAGGAGTCGACAAATCTTCTAAGACTTCATATGGAAGAAAATAGTAACAGGAGGTACCGAAACTACAGTCTTCGTACCTCGTTGAAGTGGCTGTCTCTATTAGTCCTCGGGGGAAAGAGAGAAGATGGAGATGAGGATGGTCCCGAGTCATTCCTCTCCCTCATCAGGGCCCATGGTACCCTACCACACCAAAGAGCAGGCCACAGAACTGAGAGGGGCAGCTGCCCCGCCCTGGGCTCTGCGGTGGTCCAGGAGAGAGGTGGTCAAGGAGAGACCCTCTGCGCAGGGTCAGAGGGCAGAGGGGAGCCAGGGATGGCGACATACAACCCTGCCAGGCCCACTCGGTCACCTGCCTTTGCTTAGCATGTTTGCTCCCAGCCAGGCTGGCTCCGCTCCCCAGGACACCCCTTTGTGTCTGGACTCATGCCAAGGCTGCCCACAGGCCCCCTGAGTGGTGTCCAGTCGGCTTCTGCACAGACGCATTCGCTGCACTGGCTCCCAGGAGGCACCGCCCCCATGACAGAGACCCTCGGGGTCCCCAGGCTGGCAGGAGGAGCCTGAGGTCTGGCCGAGAGCTGGGTCTCTGCAGAGGTCCCTGGGCACGCCTCCGCTCCACTCCCCCAAACAGGTGCCCTGAGGAGGGCTGGGACGGCAGCCAGGTGGGTGCCCAGATCCTTGGCCCTCACTCGAAGCCACGGGGCCTGGGGCCAGACCCAAGATGGAGGAGGGAGCTGGTGGTGCGATCCCCAGTCACAGAAGGCGCTGGCTAGAAAGGCAAAGCGCTGTACAGAGAATGCACTGCCTTGTTATTTTCATCTGCGGGTCTCTGGGTGGCTTCTGCGGCCGGCCTGCTGCACACGGGCTGACCGTGTCACGAACGTGCAAGAACAGCATGAGAGCAAGAGCGAGGCTGTCTCGTACAGGCCTGGCCTCAGGCACAGTAACTTGGGGAAGGCTTGTTCTTACTATTTTTTTCTTCTTAAATAAGCTTTTCTCTGAAGAGCTCCAGTTATTGTGATCACACTGTCTCCAGTATAATTAACACTTTTCTGCACATTGTGTTTCCCCTGACTGCATTACTACCTTAGGAACTGGTCCTCCCACATGCAAGGGGTGTGTGTGTGTGAATGTGTGTGTGGTGGGGGTAGGGGCGGGCAGGGATGGGGATACAACTGCTTTTTGGAGATGTTCTGAGAGGAGAGAAGAAGAGAAGTCCATGAAGAAGAGGGGCAGGAACAAGGAGGAGATGCAGAGAAGGGTCAAAATGATAATAATTGTTGTTTCAGCTCAGAGGTGACAAAACATGTGACCATGTGGCCACCTCTTGCCTACTGCAGGGACCCCAACACCAAACAAGGGTAAAGATGCCGTGATGCCAGCAATTTCTCCATCCCAAAGGTTTGGACTCTCTCTTGGCTATGGTTTGCCCATGAAACCTTTCAATCCAACCACATGTCACCATGAAGCTTAAACTCAATTATCCACTTTGCTTTAAAATCCAAGTTATATTTTAAATAGATACACCCACTTCAGAAAATTACTTATTAGGTCCTGCAGAGGCCAAACGTAGGCACATCCCAAGACCCAGTGATTCCACGCTAGGGTATAGACCTTATCAAAGTGTGCACACATGATCACGGAAAGGCAGGTATGAAAATGAACCACATTAGTGAGTAATCTACAACCAATTTAAATGACACAGATGGATCTCACAAGCATATATTCAGCAAAAGAATATATACACAGGTTACACTGAAGTAACATACAAAAGCAGGCAAAACTAATCTATGCCGTTAGAAGCTGGGACAGTGGTCAGTCTTGGGGGAAGGCAGGAAGGACCACAAGGGGGCTTCAGCGGTGCAGGCCCTGCTCTGCTTCTTGATCTGACAGCTGTTGTTCGTTTGTGAAAATTCATTGAGCTAAACACTTATGAAAGATACACTTTTCTCCGTGTGTGTGTATATATATGTGCATACATTAAACTTCCAAATGAGTTTTTAAATGTAACCACATGAATCCTATTCTCTCTGCACGGAAACCATCCCTGTCATTTCCTATTTGGGTTGAACACAGAAAAGTCCGCAGGAAAACGTCAGAGGGGCTCAGGCTTTGGAAGTCCATCAACACAGGCAAGACATCAAAAGGCAAGGTGAGGCTGGGAGGGAGAGTCACGGGTACAATTTGGCGAGAAGGGGACGAAATCAGAGTCCCGCGGGACAGCTGTGTGAGTCATATCTCTCCACTCTACCACTTTTCCTCTCACCGGGGGCTAATCCCAATCTGTCTGAATCCAGCCACACATGGATGCTCAGGCTGTCAACGTCTCAATTCAAATTACGGTGCGTGTGTATCGACCTGACATAGAACCAGAGGTCAGGGTTCTGCACGAGGAGAGCACTGTGCAGGACCACATCGGCACCCCGAATTCCAGCCTGGTCCTGCTGGTTTTCGGATGCCTCGCAGGGTCTGAGGCCAGGCTGAACTTGCATGGGACACGAGCAGATGCTGAACCCCAGAGAGCACAGATTCCCATGCCTTTACAGGGACCCCATGCCAGGCCTCCTTATAAGGTAATTTCTCATGAAATCCCTTCCCAGGATGACCTGCAGACGGCAAAACGGGCAAAGGAAGGAGAGGGGCAGAGAGTGCTGCTGGCTACCCAAATCCTGACTGCTCCATCCACCCCACCACGTCCCACACCAGGCAGGCGGCAGAGGGCACTTCGGGTCCCCGGGTCATCACGCCATCCCCTTCCACCGCAGAAAGAGCTCTGCTTTGGGAGCAAAAGGGACACGAGTGAGCAGCCGCAGCTTCTGAAACCGGGAGGGTCTCTCAACTGAAAATGTAAAGGTTCCTCCCAAGAAGGAGGCACAATGCGATCACTCCCGAATGTGTTTACGAGGATGGAGCTCATCCTATGTGCGTTGTGTGGCCCTAACTCCTCATTATCGTCATTTATAGGCCAAGCACTATAAAGTAGAACTAATCTTACTTTTTCAAGTTAATTGCAGGATTTGGAAGTGTCTGAAGTCTGGGCAGTTCCCTGGGAACAGCAGCCTAGGGAAGAAAAGGGGAAACTCTACCAGCTCAACTGGTAAAAAAAGAAGAAAGGCAGGTTTATAAACCTGGTCCCCAAAGGAACCCCCCATTCCTTTTCTACACACACATCCCTGTCTGCCTGTCACATCTGCTGGCTTTTCCATATGGCCCTTGATGCTCATTTTGAGGGTTTTTCTTTTCTTATCTAAAAACATTGTGGGGGTGGAGTAGAGAAGTGTATAAGGAACTACGGCCCAGCCTTTTGCTTCTCTGGGGAGCAAGGTAGACTCCAAGCATCTGCGGGCATGAGCTGCTCGCTTCCCCTGAGGTATTTCGTCCTCTTAACCCCCATCACTCATTATCAACACCTACACCCACCCTCAAAGTCACAACACTCTCCCAAATCATAGCAGACGCCTGGTTCCCTAAACCCTGCCATAAGGAAACCAAGGAGCTTTTCTGTAGCGCTCATTTCACACAAACCACGACACTGCTCCTGGACATCCATGATGGTCTGGAGCCTGGATCAGCTTCTCCAAGGAAGGGGACCCCGAAATAACTTGTACTCTGTTTGAGGTGAACAGGCCATGGAACGGAGGCAATCTCATGTGAGGTCAATGAGGCAAAGCTTTCTCCATCTGCATATGGGAATTCATTCATTCATTCATTCATTCATGCACTCATTCACTCAATAGTTAGTAAGCTCCTCTTTGCAGAGCAATTCACTACGTACTGCAGGCCCCTGAGATCCAGCACATACCCAAAGAGACACCAAAAGTGAATGACTGATGTGGTGGTCCCACTGCTTGGCATCACCTAGGCACGACATAAGGGCTGTGTGTTAGAATGTTCAACTCCAGCACTCTGTGATGGGGAAAAACAATGAAAACACCTCAAATGTCCAACAGAACAGGAAGAGCTAAAAAGCAAAATCATCTCTGATATACCCATGTGAATGAGACAGTGAGGAAAACAAACACAAGAGAAAGTCGTACAGGGTAACTCGGACTGTAGAGGTCACAGAGTTAGAGGCTTGAACGTGCTGGTGGGGCAACCAGAGATTACCAATGGCAGGAAGTGGTTAGCATCCCTAGGGTGGAAAGGGCAATGGGGAAACAGGGTGTTACTAGGGCTCGGGAGCCAGGCCATAAAAGGAGGGGCTTTCAGCATGAATGCAGTCATGGAGAGAGGCTGCTGAAGCAGGGTGGGAGGGGAAGAAAGAGAAGGGAAGGAGATGCTCTTCTTTCTCTCCCCATCCTGAACTCCCATTGGCCAAAGTGTCTGAAAGACAGAGGGCCAAGGAGCTGGGGAAAGTAGCTCCTGGTGATAAAAGAAGAGCAGGGAATGGGTAAGAGATGCATCTGAGGGTGCACTGGATATCCTGCAATACCATTCTGGCACTGAAAAAAAGAAGGTGGATCAATCTCTAGCACATATTGCTGAATGAGAACAAGCAGGATAAGCCAGGCCAGTAGGCTCTTGGACAGGGCTGTAAATATTGGGGATAGAGGCAGAGTGCTCAAAGAGAACATTAGTGTTATCTGTGACATCTTCAATTTTCATTAGCAGGAAGTAGCCCATGAACTACTTTGGTAATAACAACTAATTTAAAAGGGTGACTGCATGAGCCACTTCTGGTGTGTGTTGCCTCCCAACCCTGCCAGCCAGAGCTGCTGTCCCCTTCCTAAAAGTCCTATAGCTCTTTTTAGGGCACTCCACATGTGGAGGTAAGCCTGGGGTACCAAGGACAATGGATGCCACCCCTTAAGGAAAGGGCATCCTCCTTTCTACCCCCAAGAAGTTCTGTATTTCCCTCTCGACATCCTCAGGCCCTCAACAGAGCAGCCCGAGCTTCCCGAACACAGAAAGTTCTCTATCTCGGCATTTCAGATAAAGCTTACTAGGTCTGTTGGAAGTAGAGTCACTCAAGGAGCAGACCATATGCTTGGGGTATGTTCGCATGCCCAGGGCAAAATCACAGCACCTGTCTGCCAGCCGGGCTTATAGATGCTTCTCAATGTTCTTTCACATGCAATTAAGAGACCTTGTTAGTACAAAGTTTCCTGGCTCCATCCCCAAAGGTTCTGATTCAGGAGGCTGGGGTGGGGCCCCTGACTCTGCATGTCTAGCAAGCTCATGGAGGAGGGGGGGGGGTGCCGGGTGATACTGACGTTACAGACCTGAGGATCTTGCTTGGAACAGCACTGGCTTATACTACAAGCAAAAATTTATGACATGCCGAAGAAATCCATCGAGCTGGGTAATCTCAATGGCTCTGCGAAACCAACAGAAAATCACATTTATAAGAGTAATTCTATGAAATAAAAATGAATAATGATTCAGGGCATGCTCAGAAGCAAAACTATATTGCTCTGGCTGTAAATTAGCCTTAGAAGGAAGCAGATCTCCAACATCTTCCAGGAGGTTAGTGATTTAAAATTAATGATAAAATTGGAGAGTTTTAGTGTTTCCCAGTGGAAAGACAACACAGCACAAAGGTGCACATTTCACAGATGGGAAACGGAGAACACATGTGCACATGCAGCTGACTTCCAGGAGTGAGACTTGAACCCCTGTCTCCAGACTTACTGTCCAGTACTCCTGGTTCCGGACAGGATGAGCCAAGTTCCCCACCCACGAATGTTTTCATGGCAGAAAAAGATGCAGGAGGATCAAGAAGTTTTATCGTCCTTCATGGTGGAACAATACAGATCAGTCCTGTACAATATCAACATAAAAGATTTCATTCCTGGTGTCTCCTAAAATAAACCCTCATTCTGCACTGACACTCAGAATGTTCATCGAAAGACCGTGCTCCCAGGCAAGCACTCATTCCTCTTATCTTCCCTTCTTCCTTCTCTCCTCCCTACTCTCCTTCCCAGTGGAATCAGAAAACACTGAAAAAGCAAACACTGAAATGGAAGGGCCATCAAGAGACACGATGGCACCCTGGAAGCCTCTAGGACCATCCCTTCCCAGGCAGAACAAGATATGCCCATGTATGGCGTTCTTGGCTCAAGATTGAAAGATGATGATCTTGCCATCTTAGGCAAAACAACTGTCCAGATCAGCCTCAGAGTGGACATCCTTCTCCTCCCAGGCTCAGGGCTGTTGTTTGTAATTCAGTTAACACTGCTGGCTTGTACAGCCAAAGGGCATCTGGAGAGATCCCCTCCCCCACCCCTGGATTTTTTTCATTGCTCTTGTGAAACTGAGTCAATGGAGAACATTTTTTCCTTTTTATTTTATCAGAGGAGCAATCAGCATGTAGGAAAACCAAAGCGACTGTCAAGAAGAGAAAAGAAGAAAAAAACAAAGTGTCTACTTATAAAAGGGAAGGTCATCATGTGATATATTCTGAGGAGATGCCTTCCCCGGAGTCTCATAACCATCTTAATGTGTTTTCCAAACTGGTACCTCTTTGCCATCACTGACCCATTAACACTCTCTTTGCCTCCAGTTGTTGTAGAGGTTCTAGGGTTTTCTGACAAGGAAGAATTTTACACCGAACTGCAATGTGAGGTTGAAGAGACAAGGTGGGACACTCGATACCAGGCAGAGAATGCCTTAGGAGTAAACAGAAATGAAGAAGCTATTCAGATTACTCTAAGACAGGGGCGCCTGGGTAGTGCAATCAGTTAAGTGTCCAACTCTTGGTTTTGGCTCAGGTCATGATCTTGGGGTCCTGGGATCAAACCCCATGTCGGGCTTCTTGCTCAGCGTAGAGTCTGCTTCAGATTCTCTCTCCCTTTGCCCTTCCCGCTCATTCTAGCTTGCTCTTTCTCACTAAAATTAATAAATATATCTTAAAAAGAACACTCTAAGACAGGGAACCTAGTGGACAGAGCTCTATACAGAAACATGTGGAAGCCCCATAACTCCACATTGTCAGCAGCTCCAGCAAACCTACTAGATTACTATAAACACAATAATAACTAGAGAGCATAGTG
Organism: Zalophus californianus; assembly: GCF_009762305.2. NCBI lineage: Eukaryota > Metazoa > Chordata > Mammalia > Carnivora > Otariidae > Zalophus > Zalophus californianus. Next base: position 95,715,090 of record NC_045602.1, read on the forward strand.
ACTTGTAACACACTCATAGGCTAGTGTTTAATTAGTAATAATTAAATGTTTTAAGTAACCTATAACATTTTAAATACCAATAAACACTTAAATACATATATTCTATATATTCAACGGAATATCCTATATACTCAATGGAGTGCCAACCAGCCCATGAAATGATAATTATCAAAAACTGATGGTTATCATTATTAAAATGTTAAGTCTCAAAAATGCAACATGGAGCATCATATTGATAACCATAAAACCATAACCTTTTATGAAAGGATCCCATGAGAGTGTGAGAGGAGTATTTGCTAACTCTAAAAAAAAATTTTATGTATATGACTAGACACTAGAAAAAACACTGAAAAGTAATCATTTTAACTCAGTTTCTTCTTTTTATTTTTGTTACTACTTATACACTCAGCAGTATTCCATCAAAGAAGCAACTGAGACTCCTTTTTGTTGGTACAGTATCATCTGGGCAAAAAAGGAATAATCTAACAAATATTTATTGAGCTTTTCCTCCAAACCACCACCAGGCATAAGATGGTGAACACAACAGAGGAAGTTCCTGCTCCCGGGAGCTGACATTCTCCTTGGGGGGGGGGGGGTAGCATCAGCACAGTGAGAAAATAAATATACAGTATAACAAATGAGGACACAGTAACGGCCCAGGTAAATGCCTGTTTGATGTGCAATCACTCCAGGACTTCCTGTTCCTGTTTCTCAGAGTCAGACCACAGGGCACCTGGGAGGCACAGTCAGTTAAGCATCTGACTCTTGGTTTCAGCTCAGATCATGATCTCAGGGTCATGGGATCAAACCCCACCTCGGGCTCTGTGCTCAGCGTGGAGTCTGCTTAGGACTCCCTCCCCCTCTCCCTCTGCCCTTCTCCCCTCCCAAATATATAAATAAAACTTTAAGAAAAAACAAAAGCAAACAAAAAAACAGAGAGTCAGACCACAAAGTCTGATACGCAAAGTGTATTAGTTTCCTAGTGCTGCAGCAAGAGATTCCCACCAACCTTAATGGCTTTAAAACAAACAAAAATCTGATAGTTCTAGGAGTGAGAAATCCAACAGGGGTCTCAGTGGACTAAATTCAAAATGTCAGCAGGGCTGTGTTCCTTCTGGAGGCTCCACAGGAGAATCCCATTCCTTACCTTTCCCAGCTCCTAGCAACTACCGAGATTCCTTGGCTCATGGCCCCTTCCATCTTCAAAGCCAATAAGAGGACCACCCCCACCTCTGCTTCTGTCCTCACTTTCCCTGACTCGACCCCTCCTGCCTCCTTCTTTCACTTACAAGGACCCCCCTGAATAATCTGGGATACTCTCCCATCTCAAAACCAGCTGATCAGCAAACATAATTCGCCCTTGCCATGCACCATAGATTCACAGGTTCCCAGGATTAGGACATGGGCATCTTTGACAGGGAGGGGAACATTATTCTGCCTACCACACTGGGTAGCTTCTGTTGAACTTCCTGGCAGGAAATGTTCCTCAAAGATGTTCAGCACGGTGGAAACTACCATTGTCTACCTACGTGACTTTGAGCAAGTCAATTTAACCCAAAGAGGATTACAATATCTAACCCATCATTGTGTGTAGATAATTGAGATAAAATATGTGAAAGAGGTGTGACCATGAAAAAACACTGACCAGTCAGTTAATATTAGATAGATTTAGCTGCTCCTGAATCTCTTTATCCATGAATTAAATTTCTTCTTCTTTGTAACAAACTAAAACTTTAAAGCTAAAATCTGAACAGGCATCCTGGGATAATATGGCCATCAGTCAACAATATGTGATTTGCCCTTTTCTACATTCATGGAGTGTGGGTGAGCCCCTGAAACAGAAGGATGGGATACGACAGGTGGGCTGTGGGAAGTGATAGGTGGGCTGTGGCACACCGGTCCCCTGGTGTGAACTCCTATCTCAGAACCAGGCTGCTGAAAGGAAATGCTTCCAAGGAGACCCCCACCCCATGAATATGTCTTTCTATATCCATCCATGCAGAGACTCCAATTCCTGGAAATGCAACTCAACCTGGGGAAAGAGTGGATGGATGGGGGAATATTACCATCTGCAGAATAACAAAAAGGAAAAGAGACAGAACTACAGGAAGATACAAACTAGGGTGGTAGACTTTAATGCACTGTCTCTAGATGGAAGAACTATCAACTAATTGAAATTATATGATTAAAGCTCCATCTAAATATTCAAACTACCGGGAGATCTCCTCTCAGGCAAGCTGAGTCACCCTAGAGAAGTCAACATAAACACAAGGAATTTGGTCAAGACCATGAACATATCTTCAGCTAAAAATATGCTAATAGTAACTGGACACAATATGGCAGGGTGAGTGCTTTGGAGAGACAGGAGTGTCCCTTCACAGGCACACATGGGGCCTGGATCTTCCCTTTCAAAGGTAGATAACTCAAAAAAAAAAAAAAAAAAACTGAATATTCACTGCAACCTAAAAAAGAATACTATACTTCCAAAAATAATTTATTAAAAGTAGAAGAAGTAAATTTTAGAAAGAATTAATTTTGTAATCTCAATGGCATGCAAAGAAATATGGGCTATATGAAAGAAAATTAAAAGTGAGCAGAAAGGCTAAGATTACAATGGCAGCTAGTTAATATGGGGATGGACAAGATATGAAATTAAAAAGATGGAAATACATGAACAAAACCTAAATGGAATAAAAGGCAACAGATCAGACCCAAAGTGCTGAAAACAAAACCACTGAGGAGGAAAAAAAAAAAATGTAGAAACTCTTGCATAATGAAGAGGAAATGACAAAAAGAGGGAAATGATGAAATGAGAAGATGATAGATACAAAAGACAGACAAATGAGTATCCAATCACAAACAGTTCGTGTTCCAAAAAAAAAAAAAAAAAAAACAACCAAAGCAGATGAAAACCACAATCTAAGGTCATATTCTCCAGACAAACTGAAAGACAATTAGAAATTGGCATTTTAAAATATGCACATGGGGGCGCCTGGGTGGCTCAGATGGTTAAGCGACTGCCTTCGGCTCAGGTCATGATCCCAGGGTCCTAGGATCGAGCCCCGCATCGGGCTCCCTGCTCAGCAGGAAGCCTGCTTCTCCCTCTCCCACTCCCCCTGCTTGTGTTCCCTCTCTCGCTGTCTCTCTCTGTGTCAAATAAATAAAATCTTTAAAAAATATAATAAAAATAAAAATATGCACATAAACTTTGAAATTAGAAATCACTCTCCTAAATAATTAATTGCAGAAAAAAATAAAACTACAATGACAAGACTATCTGAAAAGTATAATAATGACTACTTGACACTTTGAAACTTATAAGGTGAGTCAAAGCTGCCCTCAAGGGCAAATGCACCATTAGCAAGAAAGAATAAAAACATATAAATAAAGCACTTAATTCGAAATATTAGAAAACAAAGGAAGAGAAGATTTTTTAAAAAACTATTAAAGATGTAATTGATTCAGAAAACAGGGGGAAAAGCAAAATTGATAAAGATACATGAGATGTATCCTCCAAAAATAATAAAATAAACCAAATACAGTCAGATTTGATCAAGGAAAAAAAAACACATGAGTTAGTAATAAGAAAGTGTTACATAATCACATTAGAGAACAAATTGAAATTTTAAAATGCAATGCATAATTTGGTTCATTTTAAAAAGTCTTAATGAAATGGACATTTCTGAGAAAACAAATTAGCTCCATGGAAAAGTAAGCAGTGGCAGAAATTGAAGATTTTCTCCAAAATTATTTTTAAGATTGCTACAGGCCACGTAAAGGCCAGGCAGTACTATATAAATATTCTTGCAAATTTTAAAGTTACAGACCATCCCCATGCTTCATAAAATATTCTGGAACATAGGAGAACTTGGAAATCATCGATTAGTTTTGTGAAGTTAGTGCAATACTAACACCAAAACCTGGCAGAGAAGCTGTATGTCAATATCTGTCGAGAATATAACAGCAAAAATCCAAAAGGAGTATGAACAAATCAAACCCAATAGCCTATGAAAGGAAAAAAAATAGCATGGCTATCTGGGGTTTACCTCAGGAGCAGCTTCACATGGATATTTATGTTACATTATACTAAACACTTCAACAAATGTTAATAAGGCATTTGACCACATATAACATCCATGGCTGATTTAAAAAAAAAGAAAAAAAAACTTTTAGAAAATGAGAAATAAAAGGAAACTTCCATAGCATAATGAAAAGCAACTAACATAACCAAGAGCCAACAGTAAAAAACTACCCACCTACAGCATGAACCTAAAAATTCCCTCTGGGGTGCCTGGGTGGCCCAGTCCTTTAAGCATCCAACTCTCGGCTCAGGTCATGATCTCGGGGTCATGGCATCGAGCCCTGTGTCGGGCTCCATGCTGGGCATGCAGTCTGCTTAAGATTCTCTCTCTCCTTCTCCCTCTTCCCCTGTCCCCCCCGACTTGTATGCACACACTCTCTCTCTAAAAAATTAATTAAAAAAATAAAAATTCCCTCCAAGTACACCTATTGTGATGAGCACCAGGTGTTGTATGGAAGTGTGAAATCACTATATTGTACACCTGAAACTAATATCACACTGTATGTTAACTAACTAGAATTAAAATAAAAATTTAACAAAAAAGAAAAAATAAATAAACCTCCTTTTTGAGCACTTTTATCATCAAAAAATAAATCAAAAAAATAAAAATTCCCTTTAATAGAAAACTATTGGAAAATATAAGGTATTGGTTTGTATAACAATTTGTCTTTATTATTATTACGTAGTTTAAAACTTAAGAATAAAATATAAAGAAGAGAATTAAGAAAAAATTGTAAAGACTAAATATTTTAAGAGAATATATAAAGAATGAAACAAGAGTCAGAATAAATAATAACAATAGTTCGCACAAATATATGTAAGAAAGAGATAGGGAAATAATTACGAATCTTGACAGATTTGTTTTATAGCCTTGATCAAATGAAGAAGCACCCTAGGAATGAAAAGAATCAATGCTGTAAAATGCCATTTCTCCACAAATTATTTATAGATTTGTCAAAACCCAGAGGCACTTGAGCAAAATTCAACAGAGATTCTAAAGTTCACCTGGAAGGATAAACAAGTGATAATAGCAAATGATTTTTTCTCCCAGAACAAGAGGAGAGGAGTCTTGCCCTATCAGATAATTAATATGCTAATGGCCTACAACAATTAATTAATGAGAAAATAGAACAAAACAGACATCACAACATCTGCCTCTGATACATAAGAAAATAAGCATGGAATAAAGGTCATACCATAAATGTGTGGCTAAAGGAAAAATTATTCAATAAACAATTTAACTGTTAAATCTGCTCATCTGTTCAAGTAAAATCTTCATCTTAGCTCAAGTAAGTTCCAAATGAAATAAAGAGGTGTTTTTTTTTAATTAAACCATACAAATAGGAGAAAAAAGACAAAGAACTATGTGGAATAAACACACCCTTGATATCCTGAGTCTAAGAATAAAACAATGAAAAAATACAAGAGAAAAGAGATACAGTTTTGACCAGATAAAAATGAAAATCTTCTGTACACCAAAAAAGGGGGTGGGGGAGGCAAAACTTCTGATATAGGATAAAAGACGAATATGTAGAATATATAAAGAGCTTTACCAGTCATTAAGAAAAACAGTTATCCCCTTAGAAAAACATGGAGAACAGACATGAGTAAGTTTTTCTCACAAGGATATATATATATGGCCAATAAACATTTTTTAAACATTCAGCTTCACTAGTACGAAGAAATGCAAAGTAAAGCAATGAGATACCATCTCTCCACAATCAAATTGAATTTAAAATATGTAAAATAATCATAATATTCAATTCTGACAGAGAACACTGAATTAAGCACTCTCAAACACTGCTATTGGAACTTCTAATTTGTCTAAATTCCTGGAAAATTACATGGCAGAACGTTATTAGCCTTTACAATAGGCATGCACTTTGACACTGACATAGCACTTCTAGGAATCCAGCCTAAAAGAATCATCATCGATTATCAAAGACTTCAGTACAAGAACATTCATCACAGTGAGGACACAGAAAATACCTAAATATCCCAAACGGAGGCCTGAATAAATAACTTATAATATAACCAGAGGATAGAATGTAATAGTTAAGACCATGGGGTCTGGAATCAGACAGCCTGAATTCAACTACTACCCGGCCACATAGGAACTTTAAGCAAGTTAATTACATACTTCGTCTTATTTTTCTTTGCCTGTAAAATGGAGATCATAATGGCACCTATTCCACTGGATATGGTGATTAAAGGAGTCAATACAGGTAAAAGCACTTAAACAGTGCCTCAAGCATGCAAAGTGTTCAATAAATTATCACTTGCTATAAATACTAATAAAAATATTGTGATTTTTAATACTATTATTATGCAGACATTAAAAATTATTTTTAAAGTTTGGTGCCATGGAGAAATGTTTACAATAAGTTAAAAAGCAGAATCTACCAATTCTATACAATCTCTTCCAGGAAACAGAGGATAAAGGAATACTTCCTAATTCATTTCATGGGGCCAGCAAAACCAGACAAAGATAGTACAAGAAAAGAAAACTATGACCAATACCCTGGGTGATCACAGGTGCAAAAGTCTGCAATAAAATATGACCAATTCAAATCCAAGAAAATAAAATGAAAAACACACCATGATCAAGTGGGGCTTCTCCAGGGTATGCAAGGCTAATTCTGTATTTGCAAATCAATCTATGCAATCCATCGTATTAAATGTCTAAAGAAGAAAAACCATAGGATCATATCAATTGATGCAGGAAAAGCACCTGACAAACTTCAATATCCATTCCTGATAAAAATTCTCAACAAATTATAAGCAGAGGGCGCCTAGGTGGCTCAGTTGGTTAAGCAACTGCCTTCGGCTCAGGTCATGATCCTGGAGTCCTGGGATCGAGTCCCGCATCGGGCTCCCTGCTCAGCAGGAAGTCTGCTTCTCCCTCTGACCCTCCCCCCTCTCATGTGCCCTCTTTCTCTCTCATTCTCTCTCTTTCAAATAAATAAATAAATAAATCTTAAAAAAAAACAAATTATAAGCAGAAGAGAACTTTTTCAACTTGATAAACATCTATGAAAGTCCTACAGCAAACATCATACTTAAGGATGAAGGACTGAAGGCTTTCTCCCTAAGTAATCAGGGATAAGGCAAGCATGTCCACTCAAACTCAACACTGAACTAGAAGTCTCAGCCAGTATAATAAGGTGAGAAAAAGAAATTTAAAAAAAAAAACTGGATTTGAATGTTGATAAGCAGCTCTATTCATAATTACCAAAACTAAAAACAACTCAAATGTTCTTCAATAGGCAAATGGATAAACAAGCTGTTGTACATCTTGTTTAATGGAATACTACTCAGCCAGAAAAAGGAATGAATTGCCCACACATGCAACAATGTAGACAAATCTGAGAGTCTGAGTGAAAGAAGCCAATGTCAAAAGATTGCAGCCTATAGGATTTGATGTGTATGACATTCTCAAAAAGACAAAATCAGGGGCGCCTGGGTGGCTCATTCGTTAAGCGTCTCCCCTTGGCTCGGGTCATGATCCCAGGGTCCTGGGATCGAGCCCCACGTCGGGATCCCTGCTCGTCAGGAAGCCTGCTTCTCCCTCTCCCACTCCCCCTGCTTGTGTTCCCTCTCTCGCTATGTCTCTGTCAAATATATAAATAAAATCTTTTTTAAAAAAAAAAGAAAAAGACAAAATCATGGTGACAGCAAACAAATCAGGGGTTAGGGATGAGGAAGGGTATAATTACAAAGGGTTAGTATGAGAAAGTTTCTAGGGGGTGATGTTTTTGTTCTGCATCCTGTCAATCAATTTTCTTGTATAATCATATTTTTAGTTTCAAAAGCAGTATCCAAGACATTTTATATATTATTCCATCAATTTTGCAATATCTAAGGGAGGAAACATACCACAATGCTGGAAAATACTGCAATTGACCTGTCCTCAGGTCCAGATTTATTGAAAATAGGTGCAATGAGCTTTCTTTCTGCACTCACCCCAATAAACACTGGTGATTTCAAATGACCACACTGTGAAATCTCACTCAGAAGGGGATTTTCATCGGGTTTTCAAAACCTAGGGTGTTAAGGTCCTAAGAAGCTTTGCTTTGTTTGGAAGTGGTGTTCAGATCACAGACTAGAATTGCAACACCAGGTGTGGAAAGTGGTGAAATCTTGTCAACTCAAAGACCCCAAAAAGAAAAATTCAAGGGCACTCATCTTCGAAATAACCAATATTTCTTATGGCTGTATGAGGTGACTAGCCAGGTGGAAGGTAAACCAAGGATGTTAACTTTCTCCTGAAGCAAGCCACATGTGTCTTAAGAGCCTGGATTTCTGAAAAAACAAATCTTTTGTTACAAGAAGCAGCTCCCCCAGAAATTCCCTAATTTTCCCCATTTAGTGACTACACTGCATGCCAAATAACTCCCAGCAAGATTCCAGCACTCCAGAAACATTTCCGAATTTGAAATAATTCCACTGAGTCCATCTGCACTAAATATATTTCTAACCTTCATTTTCTGGGGTGAGGGGGTGGTTATTTACTAAGCAAAGAATCAGAAAACCAGGGTCCGGGCCCTGATTGAATTCTCTTTCACATCAGGTTCCTCAAACATAAAGTCAGATGTTAAGAGACAACAGTCCCAAGATTTCCATCTCTAATACCCTAGGAAACAAATAACGGGGACAATAGTATTGCAGAAAGTTTGGCTAACCTGCCTGAATGAAAAAGAAGCTTGAGTAAACTTTTCACGGAGCATTCATTCAGAAACACTGTGCAAATGACAGAAAACATGATCCACCGAAGAAACTGGTCACCGGCCCCGCGCGGCCTTTACCTGGCACTTAGCGCACGCTGCTGTCCCTGGAAGGACGGAACACAATCACTGAGCGAGGTCTCCATGGCCCAGGCTCATGAACATCGATGGACTTCACGCTCCTCTCCCCACCCTCAACTTACAAGCAGCCTTTCACTGGAGAAGTTATAATGCTTTAACTTTATTCTTGGAGGTGACAGGAGTTACTTACCTTGCCTGTTCCTTCCGTATAAAAAGGTACATAGGCTGTGTGGTTATGAAAAGGGCAACACAAGTTACCCTTGTGACAGTGGATCTGTCCAACACTCTGACTGTGGTGCTTACAGCAACCGACACAGGTGATAAAGCTGTGCAGAACACACACACACACGTACACACATACTACACACATGCACACACGTATACACATGTACACACATACTACACACATGCATACACATGCCACACATACACCCACTGCGCACACACACGTACACATATACCGCACACCTACACACTACATGTACATACATACACACGTACACACACTACACACATACACTTACACACACACACATGCGCACCTGAATACAACTGAAACTCGGGAAATTTGAATAAGGTTGTTGGCTCGGATCAGTAGCACTACTCTGGTTATGATATTATACTAGACTTTTGTAAAATGTCACCATTGAAGGAAACTGGGGAAAACATACGAGGAGTCTCTCTGCATTATTTCTTACAATGGCCTGTGTATCTACAGCTATCTCCATAAAAAGGTCAGTTAAATTTAAGAAGATGGTGAAAACTAAGCCTCCCCCTTATCCCTGAGCATAAGCCCTCCCAGGAGGCAACAGTTCTTAGCAGTTTCATGTGTACAGGAGTTAAGGGATAGAAAGGAGGAAGGCAGGAAGAGGGGGAGGAGGGCAGGAGGAAGGGAGCCTGAAATAACTCAGGATGGTCCTGCAATGTATCAAACTAAATTGTGCAGCTCTGTCATACTCATAACCACCCTCAAGACAACTCACTGAGCCTAGGAGAATGTTTCCACTGAACGACACCCCTTAAACCCCACTTCCTCTCCCACTAGATTCCCACTGGATCTCCCTCCAGACAGGACACGGGGTGACCCCTTTCTGAGAACTCTGACCACCCACTGATAAAGATCCAGAATTAGAGACATGAGAGCACTTGCCAGTGACATGGCCTGGCTGGATCACCTTACAGAGAAACTCCTTGTACATCATTTCAATGGCCTCACGTAAATATGAGTAGACACCAAGGATCACTTGACTTTCGAAGAAAGCACATAACATGAAAAATAAAATAGACAACAGCAACTTGGAGAAACCAAGTTGGTATGTAAGCGATGATACTGTATTGATGAAGCAGAACAGGATGCTACTAAAAATAACTTTCACAGGAGGGTAAAAAAAAGAGCTCTTGGAAACTAAAAATATGACAGCAGAAATTAAAAGCTCAGTAGAGTTAAAAGATATGGTTAGGCAACCTATGGAAATTAAAGCGAAAGGATGAGAAAAAACGTAGGAGAGAAGAGACAAGAAATCAGAAGATGAATCTCGGGAGTCAAACACCCAAATAACAGACAATTCAGAGAGAAGAGAGAGCTTAGGATGGAGGAAATCACACAAGTTCCCAGATCCAAAAGACGTCAGCTTCCAGATTAAAAGAACCAAATGAATGCCCAGGAAAATGCATGAAAACAGGACCACATCAGACATTTAACTGTGACAGACCTGAACTTAGGAGCAGAGCAAAGAGCACACATGCTTTTGGCGGGGGAGGAACAGGTTTCATACCAAAGAATTAATTAAAAGTGGAACAGCATCAGACTTCTCGGGGCAACCCTACAAGTTATAGGAGCAATGCCTCCAAAACTGTGTGGAAATTGTGTTTCAGCCTGAATTCCCGACCCACTCCCAATCTTCAAAGGGTGGGGCTAGAATTAATGTATTTTCAAACCTACAATGTCTTAAACCTTTGTTCTTGCTATTTCCACACCCCCTGTCTTAGAAAGCACCTGGAATGTGTGATCCCCAGAAATGTATACCACAAATGAAGGGATAAACCAAAAAAGACAGGAAACACACATAGGATCCTTTCAACATAGGGAGAGCTGGGGGAAAGAAACCACAGGCAGGAAGAAGGTGAAGGGAGATCTCAAGATGACAGCTGGGCAGCAGATTTAACAAGCAACCTGTCCAGACTGGAACAAGCCGGAAGAGTCCGAGAAAGATTTCTTCAAAAAGAGAACTGGATAGAATATCTAATGGCAGTGTACATAGGCAGAGAAGATGAAGGAAACCGGAGGAAAATTCCAGCTTTAATTAGTCGTGAAGGTTTAAAAAACAAAGCATTCGTGTTTAGGACAGAAAAATTCAGCCCAGCGTACTTCATAGCTCAGCTACGACGTGGCCGTGATAAGGTAAATACTGACCACCCATCTAACCCAGTGGTGCCCGGTCTTGGCTGCACATTGGGGCTATCTGCCTCACTTGTAAAAAATCCCAATGCCCAGGCTACCCCCCAAAACATTACATCAGAATTTTGGGGGGGCAAGACCCAGACATAAGTAAAGTTTAAGGTTCCCCAGTGATTACAACGTGCAAGGAAGACTGAGACCCATGGAGTTGAGCAAAGATACAATTTTCACCCTCATGCATACTATTCTCAGGTCTTTATCTGTAACAACTGCGTATAAACTCAACTTTAAATGATCAGCTATACTCCACCTAGATGTCCTACCGGTAATCAAAATCAAAATGTCCAAAAGTTATTATCTCATGTTCCTTCTTAAAAATGGGGCTATTGACTTCTTGATGTCAACTGGGGGCACCCCCTTTCTCCTGGTGGCCCACACCCCACCCCTGCCCCCTTTGTTCTTTCATGAAAGTCCTATTCAAGAAACCTGCTTGTTACTTCCTTGTTCAGAATTCACAGTATGTCACACAAGTGAAAATGACCTTTGTTGTGGTCAAGCAATGCAGAAATGCAGTGGGGGAACGAAGAAAGAAATACCAAGTTGCAAATGTGAAATTCCACCAACTAGGTCACAGATGAGCAGACATTAATTATTCTTGCTATCGTAGAAATAAAGAGTGACTGACAAGCAAGGAACAATGGCTAGATTCCATGATTCAAATAGGCAACTTGTTTCGGTTTGAACACCTCCCGATATGACAAAGGCCTTTTCCCCTGTTCACTCAAACTCCCACCTAACGTCTTTAATCTAGAGTGCAAAGGGTCATGACCAACATGCTTCACGGTCACGGACGGGTCCAGGAAAGTTGGGTTTCCATCCAAGGCTCAAATGCCTAGGCACTGCCATTCTAATCCCACCACTCCCTTTTCTACACATTTCATTAAAAATTAGCCAAGGCTCCATTTGGGGTCTGTGCCTAAAACCTTATCACCTCAAAATTCCCCACAGTGTTTGGGGAACCAATTTACATCCTCGCCTACAGTAAATGAGAGAAGCTGTCTCCCCTGCACCTCTGCCAACACTCGACATTATCATACACTTTCATTTTTGCCAATCTGATCTTAAAAAAATGGTATTTCATCATTTTTAAAATTAGATTTCCCTGAGGGGCACCTGGGTGGCTCAGCAGGTTAGGCGTCCTGATCTTGATTTTGGCTTAGGTCATGATCTCAGAGTCGTGAGATCGAGCTCTGTGTTGGGCTCTGTGCTCAGCGGGGAGTCTGCTTGAAGACTCCCTCTGCCCCTCCCCCCACACTCTTTCTCTCTCTCTCCCCGCCCCTTCACCCTCAAATAAATAAATAAATCTTTAAAATTAGATTTCCCTGATTACTATTAAGGCTGAGGATTTTTACTGCGTCTACTGGTCATTTGCAATTGCTTTGTGAATTGCCTGTTCATAACTTTTGCCCATTTTTTATAAATTAGCTTTTTGGTCCCCTATTCATTACCAACTTAATTCCTTTTATTTTCCAGGTTCCAGCTTCTCCTTACCACCAACACCTCCTCCAAGCCATGCTATATTTCTCATTCGTCTCTCTCATAATTCTTGAAAATTAGTTGTTCAACACCTCTCCTCCCACTAAAGTCCAAGCCACCATGAGGACAATATTCCAGGTATCCATCTTCGACACCGCTATCACCCCAACAACTAGGAAAAAGCCTACCACATGTTTACTGAGTGAATGAATGGAAGTCCCTGGGTCTTATGCCAATAGGGTTCAGGCAGGAATTCATTCAAGGGGTGCCACTGAAGACAGTTTCCTAGGGGACCACTTACAAAGGTGGGGGTGGGGGTGGGAAAACCAACGAGGGATGGTGAAGCCCCCAGGACTCCCAACGATGAACGGCATCACTGACCCCAGGGATGAGGACAAGGACAAGACAAGTGCACCTTCCAGGAGAGAGTCTGGAAGACACCATCCATGCCTAAGAACTTAGGACTCCATGATCACAACTGGCTGGATGGTGCCCCCCACTACTTCACTCAGAGAAAACCTCTTCCACTGAATCTTTAATTCTCAAACCCTATAAGAGAATACCATGTTTCAAACCATCGCAAAGATAAACAAAAGCCAAACAAGCTCTACAGAAACTGAAGGCAGGGAAAGAGCAGAAAAACTTGCGTTACCTTCTTGGCAGTACAAGCCATTTGCTATGTGACTTCAAGGATGCCTCTGAACTCTCTGTACCTCAGTCTCCCCAACACAAGAGCCTGTATACTATCATTCCCCCAAAAAACTTATTTCACTCAAAGAAAAGGAATCTCCTTAAGGAAAAAGAGAGTTGCCAAAATCCTGTCCTCTCAGCCAACTTCCACCAAGCCTTGGAATTCTCAGCAAATGGCTGGTTTTGCAATTCTTTTGGCTTTGCCAACCCTCTGGGGTATTAAAAAAAAAAAAAGAAGAAGAAGAAAGAAAAAGAAATCTTCCCACAAGGATTCAAGGCTTGCAAGTAAAGGAAATCTTTGAGAAAAATCTGGGTTGATGAGCAGCTAAGAAAAGCCAGGAGAGACACATCTATATATGTTTAGGCAGAAAATAGAAAAGGTTGAAAAGCAATGTGTTTCTAAAATACTGCTTCTATGAAAGCAACCTTCTGTTACTCCTTTACTCTCCCTAGTCGACTGAAAAAGGCAGCGTGATTCCCATTTTCTATTCATGTCCTCCTAAACTGAGGCTAGGGAATGCAGTGGCATCCAGCTTGGATGCAAATGGGCTTGCGTTCAAATCCTGCCACTTAATGAAGTGACACCAGGCAAAGCACTCACATTCCACAGCTCCGTGTTAGCCCATGAAAAATGGGTAACAACACTGAATTTGATGGACGGGGGCAGAATTCTAAATTGTGAGATTAAAATGTATGCCAGTAACTGAGCTCCTGAGGCATGGTAACTAGTTTTTAACACAGGTCCTGTAGTTCAGAAATCAAAACAGCTTTTTTACTCAACAAGCATCTTTTGAGCATCTACTGTGGGCGGGTGACACAGATGACAAAGGTGAGCAAAGGTCACAGGGTCCCTGACCTCCTGGAGCTTAGAATCTGGTGAACAGGACAGATTACTCAAACCAAAACCAAATAAATACATAATTGCCAACTGTGATAAATGCTATGAAGGGAAAACTGAGGGTGTTCAGAGAACAAAACAGGGGATCTAGTCAGGTCAGGAAGATCTTGGGCCTGGAGGTGAAGGATGAACTGCTGTAATGGTGACTGTGGAACAGCATGTGTGGCAGGTCTGGGACTAGAAGAAGTGTCACCCTTTTCAGGAGCAGAAGAAAGGCCTAAGTAGCAAAGCATGGAAGGGAAGGCAGGGAGGGAAGATAATGCTGGAGAATCCAGCAAGGCATCTCCCTGTCAGCCACAGGAGGGATCGAGAGGTTGTGGTCTTTGTCCTCTGAGGAAGAGGAAGCCACAAAGCTAAAGATGTGCTCTCAGATCTGCAACGGAAATTTGCAGTTCAGACACCCACACGGCGCTCTTTCCAAATACCACCTGTGGACCCCATACCTGACTTCAGATGCACTGCCACATTATCATGATTGGAAGGTATTTCAAATATGCATGTATTATTCACCATTTACCACCTTGGGAAATGTCTCTGATCTGTAAGTTATTATCCCTTGGACCCCTGGTTTTCCAAAGACAGCCACAACACACATGCCCATGTTACACACCAACACACATACCCATCTGCTTGCCTTACGATATACCCTGATGCTCCTCCACTGAGTAAGTGGCGGTTTCTCTGTCACCCCTTTTTGAACTTGGGTTGACATCTGTCACTGTCTTGGCCAAAAGAAAACAGTGGAAGTCATACCGTGTCATTTTGGAGGCTAAGACAGAAAAATGCTGTGCACTTCCACTTTATCCTCTTGGAACACAGCTGCTGTGCTATGAGGAAGTTCAAACTAAGGCACATGGAGAAGCCATATGGAGAGGCCACATATAGGTGTTCTGGTTGATAGCCCAGCTGAGGGTCCAGCCAACAGTGGGCATCAACCCCAGACATGGGAGTGATGTTGCCTCCAGATGACTGCCAACCCAGCTGTCAAGTCACCCAGCCTTGCACTCTTTCCAGCTGAGGCCCCAGACATGGAGCAGAGATAAGCCATCCCTACTACACCCTGTCCAAAGTATCCATGAGCAAAAAAATAAAATGGTAGTTTTACACCACTATATTTTGGGGTAATTTGTTATTAGCAATAGTAACTGGACCAGATATATGTGTGTGTGTGTGTGTGTGTGTGTGTGTGTGTGTGTATAAACTTTGAACTATATATATTACATATATATATTTCTCCCTTACTCATTATTCACCTACCCAAGAACTTTCTAGAGGGAATGTCTATAACCACTGCTGAGTTAGAACCTCTGGGCTTTTTTCACACAACTTCTGGAAAAAAGGGGGACCAGTTTCCTTACTTCAAAGAAAAATTAAACACTTTCAAACCACTCAAAACACACACAAGTAATCCATTCTCACTGCAAAAACAAGAAAAAGAGAAGAAAACCCTTGTTAGCAAATCTGACACCTTATTTCAATTGGCTTTGAAAACCGATGGAAAATGAGATCTTTATCAGCAACAACTAAATAGAGCACCTAGGCCCTCTTGCTTCCTCTACCACCGAACGCTCGAACGTCAGCAGAGTGTGTGCAAGCTTAAATAAGGCAATGCACATAAAATGTCCTTGTTTTAGCACAGTGCCTGGCACTTAAAAGCCCACCAAGTTCCAGTTATTATTACTGCTTTTGCTGCCCTGAGGGTTAACCTTTGTCTTGATTCCAGCACTAACCCTTCCTTTAATAATGCTTGCATCCCATATCAGCAGAAAGGACTCTATACTGGAGTTCAGTCAGATGTCCAGAAAGGGAGCTCAGATTCCATACGATCAGAAATGTTATACAACACTGTGTAACCCAACTTCCATGCTTCTCTACTTTGGTTTGGTGAAAGGACTGTCCTCTTTATAAAAAAAGAAAAATCAATATGTGTTAGAAAACAGGCTTCTGAGAAGTTACATTTAATCACTGCATGGCTTTCAAGGGGAATAAATAAAAATATCCCCCTTTGATCATTAGCAAGGTACCCCCCATGTGGTTATATAAATATTACAAAGCTGCACCCAGATGGTGGCATGAATACCAGGGAACAGACGTGGGATCAAAGAGCCAGGCCACCTCAGGTTGGTTCCTCCCTCTACTCCTCAATTGCTGTGTGACCTTAAGCGAATCACTCAGCCTCTCCCAGACACAGTGTCTTTAAAACAAGGCTAAATTCCAAACTTTTTATCCATACTGAAAGGACCCTTAAGTAGAATAGCACCCAAGTTTCCAGGGTAAAAGTCACTATTCAAATGCTTAAGTTTGCTAAATGACAACCCCCAAGCTAAATGATCACTTGCAGATTCACACACATTAATTAATTAGCTCAAAAAAATTAGCTCAAAAAACCTGAGCCTTGCTGAGAATCAGCTAGGCGTCATATAATGAAATTATAAGTATCTACCTGAAGAAAAGGTGACTAGGGACAGAATTAGGACTGGCATGCCATCTGAGACCTGGATGGCATCCCCCTTCACACTGCTAGCTTTTCACTATTACCGCCAGTTGCTGGGGTAGGGGTATTCTGAAGCCCTACATTTATGGGAGGGGAGAGAGAGGCAGAAAGAATATGGGAGGAGAGAGATCAAGGGAAGGGACAGGGAAAAGAGCTGTGCTATGGAACTAAGTCCAGAGCTGGTGGCACCTGAAAAGAAATGTCACTGCTAGGGAAACCATTTCAAAATGACATTCAAGTCACCAGGTTTCAAGTTTACAGAGTGTCTGCCACCCCCTTTCTCCCTGAACATCCCAGCTTTCCCAGGGCCCAGGCAGCCCCCTGCCACTGATGGACTTAACTGTATGGGTCACATTCTCCTTCCAGAAAAACGTCTTTTATAGCCTGACAGTGGTGGAAACTCTAGGACTCACAGAGCCCCAGCACGCAGGAAAAATGGCCGGCATGTAATTGACTTCGCATGGTCCTTTCCAAAGGTGGCATCAAGTACAGACTGGCTTTGCACTCATAAAAATCCGGTAGATTAAAGAGAGGTGAAAGAAAACCCTCCTCGTGAGAATCAGTCAGTAGCTGCTTTTGGCAGGTCTGGCACTGCCCTCCGAGAGAGGTCCAGCTTCCCTCCCCAGCACAGCCCCCTTCCCGATGTCAGTCCCCATCACCAGATAATCTGGGATTCAGGAGAAAGGGAGAGAGCTGTGGAGTCCCAACGGCTCCACTGAAGACTCGGGCAGACTTTCTCATATTACCCTATATGAGGAAGTCTGTCAAGAGGTCTGTTAAGACCTGAACCAAGCCCGACCATATGCTTTCCCCCCGGAAGCATGAGACCAGCCAATTTGGGGGAGATCCCTTTTTTAATTGATGCCACCCTTTTACCATCACTATCAAAAGGCTTTTATTCTGCACTTCCTAACGCTTTGTATCAGAGCTACATCTATCTTAACACCAAAGCACGTATTTGTAACGGCTTTTTCTCACAACCATTTTTACGGCTGTTTTCCCACGAACTGTGCCACTTGAACGGCTGGGATATAAAACCGTTTTTACAACAGTTATTCTTCCAAGTCTCTCCCTCCGTTATTTAGACAGCTGCCCCCCAGGGTCCAAACTGTTTTCAGTGGACAACTGTTCTGAGCACATTTCTCCACAAGGTCTATTTCAGCTCAAGAAAAGCCAAGGACAAAGATAAGACAAAAGTTGTGGGTAAAGGGCAGACCCACTGCAGGGCACCATAAGAGCAGTCGACAGCGTGATGGGCAGGGCAATCTAAATCATTTCTTCCAGAATTGCAAGTGCACAAAAGGGATCAGCCTTCCCAGTGAGTGGTCAGTGAAAGAGAACAAGTACATTCCTAAACCCTAGCCAGGTGACCAACACTTTTTTTCCTACCCGAAGTTCCGGGCACCTGTTCTGGAAAAGTGGGTATGGAGCTCTCTACCTGGTACATACCGCCTGTTCTGTGTGGGGAACACTGGAGAATTACGTGTTCTGGCCAGTCAACCAGCCCCCTTCGTGCCCGCAACAAGCCAAAGGTATACAGGCGTTTACCTGCACAGGTACCGAATCTTAATCAGGACCACTTTATTGCTGGCCTGGGGGGGGGGGGGGGCGCTTCTTTAGGGTAACAGCCCCCGCCGCCTCTACCACCAGTCCCTCCAGCCGGTTGGTAAGAAGGATAGAGCCAAGAGGCACAGGTAAGTGTTCCCGGGGCCAGCCGGGCGGCCCCACGTGCTGGCCGCGTTTCTACTGCGCGGTCCTGCCTCCAGGGCACCCTCCTCCTGAGCCCCTCCAAGGGGCAGAGGGAGTCCTCGTGCCCGGAACCCCCTCCCACCGGCCAGCCTGCTCGCCCCGAGCCCGGCCCGGGAGCCCCGAGCTCCCGGAGCCGCAGCGCCCACTCGGGGCGAGCCGCGAGCACTCACCATTATGCTCTTGCATGCTCGACAGCGACCAGAGCAGCAGCGCCACCAAGGCCAGGAAGCAGAGCTGGCTCAGCAGAAGGTCCCTCCGGCGGCTCCGGCGACGCTCGCGGTCCTCGTCGTCGGGCGACGGCATCCTCGGGCGGCAGGGCAGCGGCCCCGGCGGGGGCCCCGGCGGGCGGCGGCCGCTCCTGTCGCGGGCGGCCGCGGCGGGGACGGCGGCGGGAGGCAACCCTGCGCGCTGCAGCCGCGCGTCCTCGCTGCGCTCCCGCTCGGCCGCCGCCGCCTCCTCTTCCTCTTCCCCGCCGCTGCCGGGCTCGTCGTCTTCGTCCTCGTCGTCGCTGTCGCTCAGTCCCTCTTCGCCCTCCTCCTCCTCCTCCTCGCCGCTGGCCCGCGCCGCCGCCTCCCGGCGCTCGGGGTCCCTCTCCTCCTCGCGCGCCATGGCTCCCACGCTCGGCGTCCGCGCTCGGCCTCGGGCGGCGGCGCGGCGGAGGCGGCGGGGGCGGCCGGGAGGCGGGGGCGGCGGCGGCCGAGGAGGAGGAGCGGGGAAGGACCGGCGGGAGGAGGGCCCGCCGCTGGCCAACTCCGCCGGCTGGCGAGGCCACCCGGGCTGGCTCCGGCCTCGCCGGCTGCGGGAGCGCGTCGCGGGGCCGCCCGCCCCCTCACTCCATGGTCCGCGCGCGGGGAGCGGGGAGCCGGGGCGAGCGGGGCCGGGGCGCGTCGGGAGCACTGGCGAGGCGGGAGCACGAGCGGCGCAGCTCCCGCAGCCTGCGGCGCCGCGGCGGCTCAGGCTCGGGCGCGGGCGGGGGGCAGTGCCGGGGACGCAGCCCGCGCTGGCCGGCGCGGCGGAGAGGGGGCGCGTGGGGAGGAGACTGAGCTGGGGAGGGAGCCCGGTCCGCGATCCTTCGGCCGTGCGGGGCCGGGCGGGAGGGGGCCAGCGCAGAAGGCCCCCTCTTGGGGAGCACGCCGCCGGGAGGCGGGTCTCCGGGCTGAAGGAATCGCCCGAAACTTCGGAGAAACCGAGGGTCTCTTCAGCCCCCTCCCCACCTTCTGCCCTGAGCGGAGAGGCCGCGAGTGCGCTCGGCTGCGCGCGCCCAGCCCCTGGCCGCGCCTCTTCCCGCGGGCCTCCTGGGTTTCCCTCCGCCCCCTTGTGGGGATCCCCTGCGCGCCAGGCTCTGGACCTGGGAACCGGACTCTCTGGAGGCTCTTGGCTCACTGGGGTGTCCTGGCTCCCCCCGCTGGCCCTGCTCACACTTCACTCCCCGATCTCACTGGACCCAACCCAATGCTGTGGCTGAAGGAAGGGGGGCACCTGGCACTGTCCTTGAGTGAGGCGGCCTAAGGGTCCCTAGCAGGGTCACAGCAAAGGACAAAGCAAACCTTCAAAGGTGGCTTCCTTTCCACAGAGGGACCATTTCACTCACAGAGACTAGAAGACTCTTGCTTCTTGGGCATGTCATTTATTTACTCCTGTTCTCAGCTTGGCATTTTCCCAGACACACAGAGCACCTTTCCTATGATGCCGGTGTGGTTGTTCTTTTGCTTTGGTTCCCAGGTACTGAGGGGGATTTAAAACGATGTAAGTTCCTCCAGGCTGGAGTGGGGGGGGGGGGGTGGAATTCTCCAGTGGTGTTACCTCTCTCAAATGTTCAGAGACACAGAAATGGAAGGTTAGGAGTGCAGAACATGCTGTCTTTCCTTCAGCTAACTAGGGAAGACACTCAAATAGTGTAAATAGGAAAAATAAAAGTGAATGAGGAAAGCTGGAACTAATTGGGCTGGGGCACAAACACGAGCTTGGGGGGGGGGCAGGGGGGAAATGGCCACAGGCACCAGAAATTGTGTAATCCGGTGATGGAAGAGGTATCCGAGAGGGAGCAGGGAGGAGAGACCAGGAACTGGCGATTCCCTAGAAATCCTCCCAGCACCTGCAGTGAGTGAAAGGAGGAAACAGGGCAGGAGGGAGAGACAGGGACAGAGAGCTCACTCCTGGGGCACATAGAAATGACTTTTGATTTAATGTTCATTGTGACGTTTCAGAGCAAAGAGGGTATTGGAGTAAAACAAAGACCCCTGAGAAGCCAATCACCACCCAGGAAGAAAAATGGGGAAATCTGTTCCCCAGCCTGATAGCACCTTCAGCAAGTGGGTCCCTCATGCAACGCGCCCCCCCCCCCCCCCCCCGGCCCCAGCTCACCCGGAGGCAATGGCTTCTCTGCAGGAAGGAGAGGGAAGGTTTCTTCCTGGGTCAGGGAAGACCCTCTTCTCCAACAGGCAAACTTGGGGGTTGGGGGGAGAGCAGACTCCTAAGTCTTCTGTCAGCCCTGGGGAAGGGAGGCAGACCCCAGTAGGCTCCTCTTCCAAGGAAAACAGCTGTTTCTCTCCTACTTGTTCTTTCCTGGTTTTCAGAAGCCCCCCCCTTCCCAAAATTGAATTTTGTTAGAAGCAGGAGCTGAAATAATAATGTGCTACTTATCTTTCACCATCAGGATTGTCATCAATCCCGAGGTAGCTTTTGCCTTTTATTTCTTAATCTGTTTGCACATTTTTGTGCTGGGAGCCTTAGAGAGAAAATTCCAGGCCCTGCTATGTCAGTCTGAGGATTAGCGTGCTTGGAAAGAGAGGCATCAGCCCGGGATGCGCTGGGGCCTTCACCCTTCCAGGGATGAGCCAGGCACCTCCCCACCCGGGGCTAGGTGCTGGGGGTCACCATGCGTGCCCTGTTTTTACCTCCCATCCACATTTACAGTTGCCGTTCTGTGTAAAGACATTGGGCCTGATGCAGGGGCACAGAAGTGATTCATCTTTCTCCTAGCTCTGCCTTTATAACAAAGAATTAAAAGCCTCCCATGACCACATTCGCTGATGCTCAGCCCAGGAGAGCTCTTACATCAGCCAGTGAGTGGGGCCTTATCTGCACCCAGACAACCAGCAGCTTCTGGGCCCTCCTGTGTTCCTTCCGGGTCTCCAGCCTCCCCTCGCCCACAGCACCCAGCCCCGACAGAGCAGTTTCTACAACAAAGCAAGGTCCCATCTCCATAACACCAATGCCAGTTGTGTCAGACAAACCACTGAATGAGAAGGAAGGATGGGAAGAAACGAGAAAATCAGAGGCCACTTTTCCTGGCTGAGGTACTCACCAGGGCTGCACCCTAACGCGGGGAGACATGGCCCAAGCAAAAAGGAAAGACCACCAGAGGTTCGCAGAAAACCTTTTTACATCTCTTTTACTTTATTTTTGTTAAGTAAGCTCTACACCCAATGCGGAGCTTGAAAGCACGACCCTGACATCAAGAGTTGCATGCTCTACAGACTGAGCCAGCCAGGCACCCCTCACAGAAAACTTTTAAGCACAATAAAGCCAAATGTTGGCGGGTCGGGGGATAAAAGGGAGAGGCTCTTCCATGGAATGTTTCTGGAACAGTCCTCAGGTACAGTACTCCTTCCACGTTCCCCAGGCCTCCTGCCACCACCTAACCTTGGTAAACTACAGCACTGACCGAATTGACCCGCGGCCCTTGACCTGCGGACACGTCCCCTTGTGCCCGTGCAGCCACCCAGATTTGGACAAAACCCCAGGTTTATCCTGGAAAGCCTGACTCTTGTTTCCCTCCCCATTCTTACCAGCTGCCTTTCTTGAAAGCCAGTAAAACTCTCCTTTAGACTCTTCCTGGGCTGTCAGCATTTTGAAGAACACAAAATAATCACTCCTGTGTGTGTGTGTGAGTCCACATTGCACGTCCTGAGGCATTTGAGAGCACCCCGTCTGCAAGGTGGGGCTCACGTTATTTTAAGTGTTCAGTTTACAACTGGAGTTAAAAGAAACTGCTCATTTTATGATAGTTTCCATTTTTTTTATTTTCCTTTTGCCCAACTGTCTGCATTTGTTTGGCAATTTGCACTCGCTACATGGATAGGCTGTAGATTTTTTTCTTCCCTGGTGGACTGCCCATCATCTTTTTTTTTCTTAAGATTTATTTATTTATTTGAGAAAGAGAGAATGAGAGAGCACATGCGTGCGAGCAGGAGGTGCAGAGGGAAAGGGAGAGAGATTATCAAGCAGATTCTGAGCTGAGTGCAGAGTGCAGAGCCTGACATGGGGTTCAATCCCACGACCCTGAGATCATGACCTGAGCTGAAACCAAGAGTCAGATGCTTAACTGACTACACCACTCATCATCTTTTTTTAAAAAGTAGGTATCATAGTATACATACAGTAAAATGCACGCAGCTTAAGCATTAAGCTCAATGATTGTATGTATGTATGTACACCTTTTGTGGGTTCCAGATCATGACTTAGAACAATTCCTGATCACCGCCGCCCCAGAAGGCTCTTTGTGCCAACCCTCCAGCAGGCAATAACCCTCTGAAAATAACCCCTTGCAGGTCATTGTTGCCTGTCCTTGAACTTCAGGTAAATGGATGCTTGCTTCTGTGGGATCTGTCCACACTCGTGTGTAGAGCTGTGATTTTTTTTTTTTTTCATGCTGCGTAGGTGTAGATTGTTTTTACCTGATGCTTCAGTTCCCTTCCAAGTTTAATGTAAGCCAAGAATAACCAAACCACTGCCTCTGGATCAAAGACAAATGACCTCCCAGATTGACTAGTTTTATAAGGAACTTCAACTGAAATTGAAACAGTCACAGGCTGCTTCTCAAACCGGTTACACTACCCCAGGGTAACTGCAGGACAACAGGTCAACCAGCAAACTTCGGGGGTCGAACTTTTAAAGCCTAGAAGAAGCCCTCATATGTGCATAAGATTTGGACACAGCTGTGAATGGAAAAAGCACAACCCATTTCTTGTGCATTCTTTCCACCCTCTTTTTCTTCTAAATGAGAGTTAAGTAGAATAGGTACCATCAGGAGAGATTCCCACCCAGTCCTTAGCAGAGCCATGGTGCAGCCTTTCAATCAAATGTCAGTGGACTTAGAAAATACAAGAGACCTTGTTAGAAATGTCAGTTCCCAGCCCCAGCCTGGAAATCTGCAGTATGCACAAGCTCCCAGGGGTTCTTCTGTGTTAAGGTTTGAGATCTGCTGTTCTAGGGAATACAGCTTGGCATGTATTTTTGGTGGATCCTGGAGGGCAAATCTAAAGATGAAAAATATATTACCTTGTGCCTTTTTGTCAGTATTTTTAATTGACTCGTTTCGGATGTTTGGAAGAAATAAAGACAGGGTACACGAACAGACCCTATAGCTCTATGGCTCTATCTTCTGTTTCACACAAGTGGTGTCAAAAATAAAAGTGACTCGTATGGGGGCACCTGGCTGGCTTAGTTGGTTAAGCATCTGACTCTTGATTTCAGCTCAGGTCATGATCTCAGGGTCCTGTGATCCAGCCTCGCATTGGACTCCACACTCAGCCCAGAGTCTGTTTGAGATTCTCTCTCCCTCCCCCTCTGCCCCTCCCCACCAGCACACTCATTTGCTCTCTCTCAAAAAAAAAAAAAAATTCAAAAAGAAAACACATGAACCCCACTAGTTTTATTTTGTTGATGGAAACTTGGGCACACAGGACACTGAGTATGGCAGGGAGGGCCCTGAGGGTTTATTTCTGTTAACATATCAATATTAGGCTTAGGAATCCCATGTTTTTAATCAAGAAAATAGGTCTATAAAATGTTTTATCATTTTTGCGTTTCAAGACCTCATCCTGATAAATATGGTATACATCTTAAGTAGCAAAAGCAACCTGTATTATGAATTGTGTTAGGTCTTTTTTGTCAAGTTAAGCAAAATCATATGTGTCTCTGTATAGGCAAATAGATGTCAATATATATAGATATAAATATACATGGACATAAAATATAGAGATCTCTCTACATTTATATAGAGAGATATAAATAGGTGTAATATATAAACACATATAAAGATCCTTGTGTTATAAAAAATTACACTTATATAGTATAAAATATATACATTTTTTTAGATGGTTGACAATGGTTACTTCTGGAGGTGGGATTACAGGATTTTGGATGGGATCAGTGAATAAACAGGGTCTTTCACTTTTTATTTTATACTGTTTTATATTTTTGGAATTAATTTTCTGGCATCGGCATGTCCTTTTTTTTAATTTAAAAAATAAGGAAAAATTAAAAGAATCTGTTCATGTGTAAGTAGTTAAGACAGTTGACTTAAATTAGAGGAATTGACATGGTTTGACTTTGGCAGGACTGAGCAGAAGGCTAGGTCAGGGCCTCCAGGCCGCTTTGCCCAGCATTTCCTGGCTGCCCTGTGCCCTGAGGCTTGCCTCTGAGGAGCCTAGGATGGCAGAGGTGGGGCAGCCCACCCAGGTGCTTGGCTTTGGCTGGTAGAGTGGGAAGCTGGACTTCTGATTCTGATTTGGCCGCAGATCTAAAGTGCAGGCATTTCTTCCCTGTTCCTCCATGTCCTCGCTGATAACTAGAAAGATGCTGCCAGCCCTTCTTCAGAAGGTGGCGGCAAGTCTGCGTTTTGAAAATACAGAACAAGTCTGTGTTTTGAAAATACAAAACAGGCCAAAGAAAGAGATGCCAAGATCTGTCGCTCTTCACACTTGAGTAACCCTGTGTTATCGGTAATGAGGGTAATCGCAGCAAACCCCTCTTCCCCAGCACCTGGAATCTAACTGCAGATCAGAGTCCACGTTAAGCCCAGCTCAACTGCCAAGGGTAACATCCTAAGAGTTGTAAACACATGACCCATCACCAAGCCCTTGTCCCCGGAGAGACCCGAAGTCAGGCTCCTAAGTCAGTGGGATGGCCCCATGTTGTACAGTGCTGTATCCAGGTCCTTATCTCATTTCATCCTCTCAGGACACCAGCCACCCCAAGGTAGGGGGCAGTCCGCACAGCCGACCTTGAAAAGCGGTGGTAGCGCGCCCCCTGGTGGCAGTGGTAGACATCCTCCTGGGGGGGGATTTCTGACCACCTGAAAGTGGTTACTTCCCACCCTTACCTGCCCTTGACTGACTGGTTCAGCTTAATCTCAGACTGAATCCAGTCTCCACCCTTTCTGCTCAGGCAACATCTGACTTTGAGGTGACTGCTGCATCACCTGTACCTCTCTCCATCCCCAGAGTTCGAGTCACTGGAGAGATTTCCTCAAACTTTTATTACGGCCCTACTGCCTTCAGCTCCTTAAATATGTCACTCGTTTAATAGTAAATCTCTTCTTTGAAAATTTATACCTGAGTCTTTGAAAATTTATACCTGAGGTAGACAGGACTCATCTGTACCATTTCCTTTCCAACCATTTAGGTCCTCGCTACCCAAAATGTCATCCATGGGCCAGGAACATGGCATCCCTTGGGAGTTGCTTGGAAATGCAGATCTCAGGGCCCACAGCACACCTGCTAAATAAGAATTTGCTTTTTAACAAAATCCACGGAAGATTCCTATGCAGAGGAAAGATGAAGAAACATGGATTGGGTTGGTACTTCCTCTAGGACTTCATAACGACCCATATTTATGGTTTACTACGAATTACAATACTCAAGATTATATATACTATTTTATTTTTTGAACTTGCAATGTCTCACTTGCTTTCAAACACCTCTTAAATAAGGAAAACCAACAAAACCAAATTCTGAATGTTTAAGCATTTAAAGTAATCTACGAGCAACAGATTCTGAAGCCACCAAGGAATAAGAATTTCAGCCACATCATTAAACATTTAGCTGTGAATAGTGAGTCCCTCCATTGCAGAAAATATTCAAAAGAATTTCTAAGTTAAATCCCATACCTATCATAAACTATGTTAGTTCACAACACAACTAGAATTCATTTGAAACACAAAGGGTATAAATTAAACTTTCAAAATCAGCATGAGAATTTGAGAATACAACCTGACTTGGTATGATATTTTTTATTTTCTTTCAAAAGGTTTCCATCCATCATTTGCATTAGTCATATTCTTGTTGGAATATTATGTCCAAAAATATCAAGTTTTTGAGTAGGATGACAAAAATTATTAAAGGAATGGAAAAAATAGTCCTTTGAGGTGTTAATAATTGAGTGCAACAAATTTTTTAACTTTTTATTTTGAGCTACTTTTTTCTGATGTTATTTTATTAAGTTTTTTATTTTAAATCCAGTATAGTTAACATGCAGGGTTATATTAGTTTCAGGAGTAGAATATAGTGATTCAACAATTCTAATATTATTTAGTGCTCATCAGGATAAGTGCACTCCTTAATCCGCATCACCTATTTAACCCTCCTCCCCTCTGGTAACCATCAGCTTGTTCTCTACAGTTAAGAGTCTGTTTCTTGGTTTCTATCTCTGTTTTATCCTTAGCTTGTTTGTTCTGAGCTCATTTTAAACTTACAGAAAGTTGCAAAAATAGTACAAAGAGATCCTGTAGACCCCTCATGAATTCCTCCTAATGTTATCATCTTAGTATCATAGTACACTATGAAAATCAAATCTATAAAATTAACATAGGTACAATGCTATTAAATAAACTACAGACCTTGCTCAAATTTTATCACTTTTTCTTCTCATACTCTTTTTCTATTCCAGTAACCTATTCAGAATCCCACACTGTATTTAGTTATTATTTCTCCAATTATTTCATCCAATCTATGACAGTTTCTCAGTGTTTCCTTATCTTTCATGACTTTGTCGCTTTTCAAGAGTACTGATGGTTTATTTTGTAGAATGTTTCTCGATGTAGTTTGGTCTAATGTTTTCCCATGATTTGCATGAGGTTATACATTTCCAGCAAGGAAATGATACTGAATCTATCAAGGGTTTGTGATGTCAAGATGTCTTGTCACTGGTGATGTGAACCTTGATCGCTTGAAGTTATTATCTGGGGTTGGGGGAAGATACTTTGAAACTATGCAAATATTATTTCATTTCAACTTTTCACCCATTAATTTTAACATCCGTTGGTGGATCTTATGCACAATAATGATTAGTGTGGTATTTAACCATTTTGTCTACAAGCTTCCTTACCATATCCCTGAAGCCTTTAATAACTATTAGAGAAGATTTACGTGTTTGTGAGTAAAGTGGGAATTTGAGGAGGGAGGCGAGCTGTGTTCAAACAACAAACAAGGAGGGGAGGGGAAAGGAAAACAGGATGTGTTTCCATCCTATCTTGATACCCCAGGAAGTTATTTATGTACTGCAGTACCCATCTTCAAGACCTCCTAGATCAGATTTCACAACCTATCCGTAGGCATGACTCTACCAATCAAGGAATCCAGGCTTATTATTCAGAATTGTGTCTTTAAAGGAACAAGCATGCTTTAAAAACAAAAGAGGAGAAAAATCTGATAACTGTCTATATGATCCCAAACCTGGTGTCAGTAAAGTACATGAATCAAGCTGAGGAATTTATTACAATCAAACGGACTGTATTTTTTATTTTGTCATCCATATTTTATTAGTATTAACAAAGTATTTGATAGATGCAATTTTGTCTTTGATTACTTCAACTGGTCTTCATGAAAAAAATCTTTGGTCAGACACTTCGGGTATTACGCTCCTGGTGACCACCAACTTCAGATGTCAGAGTTCAAAAGTGTTTTGTTTGTTTTGTTTTTAAAACATGCATTCTTCTCTCTTTGTATTTAAAAGAAACCCCAGAGACCTTGAAATCACAACAAGGGCTCCTTTTTCCACATAGCAAATCACTTTTATTCCTTCCCAAGCAACAGCCTCTGGTTCTAGAACTATAAATGAATTGAGCCCAAAACCAGGGCTCAAAGGAACCAGGAACTATTTCTGGCTCTTCTACTGATATGCACGATTAGGAGAATGTCACAAGCCCCATGTGCTTTCATTTCCTCATTTACTAAAACCCCAGTTTCTTTCCTGTCTCCAAGATAAAGAGCTATCACATCATCACTCATAGTGCTATACAGATATCAGGGACTTCCAAATTTCTGATAGGAGAAACTGCTGTCACCTGTTAGATCAATTAAGAATAAGAAAGATGAGGGGCGCCTGGGTGGCTCAGTTGTTAAGCGTCTGCCTTCGGTTCAGGTCATGGTCCCAGGGTCCTGGGATCGAGCCCCGCATCGGGCTCCCTACTCCACGGGAAGCCTGCTTCTCCCTCTCCCACTCCCCCTGCTTGTGTTCCCTCTCTCACTGTGTCTCTCTCTGTCAAATAAATAAATAAAATCTTTAAAAAAAAAAAAGAATAAGAAAGATGAAAGTTTTTATTTTACCTTCACTTATTCCTTCTCTGATGCTATATCTTTATGTAGATCCAATTTCTGACATATATGTGTGTGTGTATACATACATACACACACACACACACACACACACAGACATATGAATGACAGCATGAGCCATGATACAAGGGATCAAGGCATGGAGGGGAAGAATTAGGATTATTTTGTTATTATATTTGGACTAACCATGCAGCATTGTTTGAAAATGAATTTGAATTAGTTTTATAAATGTATATTTCTACAACAACCAGGAAAAATGTATAACAGATATGCTAAGAAAGCAAAGAAAATGGAGTCATCTAACATGCTAAAAAAAATCACAAATGTCAGAAACAGTGGAGAACAAAACCATGAACAAAAAACAAGGGCAGTGAGTAGAAAACAATAACAAATATGGTTGATACCCAACCAACTGTATCAATAACCACTTTAAACACCAAGGGTCTAAATATACCAATTAAAAGACAAAGATTGGGAGCATGGGAGCAAGATGGCAGAGGAGTAGGAGACCTAGATTTCGACTGGTCTCAGGAATTCAGCTGAATAGGGATCAAACCATTCTGAACACCTACGAACTCAACAGGAGATCGAAGAGGAGAGTAGCAACAACTCTCTGAACAGAGAAGCGACCACTTACTGGAAGGTAGGACGTGCGGAGAAGTGAATCCGAGGCGATATTCGGGAGGATAGATGGCGGGGGAGGGGGCCTCCGTCGGCCACTTCTGGCAAGTGATAGAGCAGCGGAGCACAAAATTGGAACTTTTAGAAGTCGGCTCCGCGGAGGGACGTCGCTGCAGTGGCTAAGCGGGGGATGGAATCCTCCCGGGACAGTGTGGTCTCAGGACCCTTGGGGTCACAGAAAGACCGGGAGTGCCTGAGTGTGGCAGAGCTCCCAGGTATCGGAGCTGGGAAGCCAGCTGCAGAGACGGAGCCGAAGCGCAGGCTCTCAGCTCGGGGTTGCCATAAACTGTGATCCACGGCCCAGTCGGGCTACTGATCCTCCAGCAGGGACCCAAAAAGCGGCAGAGCCGGGGAGACTCCCCTTCCTCCCCTGGGAGGAGCGGCACGGGAGCACACCGCAGGGATCTGCTGGGTTTGGAGACTCCACACGGGGTCGGGTGCCAGAGATAGAAATGCTCGGTCACAGGCCAGGTGAGCACGGAGTGCGGCCGGAGACCAGGGAGATGGGAGTGACTGCTCTTCTCTGGTGGCGCACTGAGGAGCGGGGCCCCGAGTTCTCAACTCCTCCAGGGGGAGATTGGGAGGCCACCATTTTCACCCTGGTCCTCCAAAGATGTACCGAGAGCTTGCAGGGAACAAAAGCTCCTGAGAGCAAACCCGAGCAGCTTGCTTAGCCCGGACCGACAAGGGCGGAGCAAGTCAGCCTCTGGCAAAGACATTTGGAAACCTCGGCAACAGGCCCCTCCCCCAGAAGATCTGCCCAAACAGCCAGAAAGCCAAGACCAAGTTTACCGATCAAGGAGAACGGGAGAACTCCAGTGCTAGGGGAATACTGCACACAGAATTTATGGCTTTTTTTACCATGATTCATTAGTTCATCAAAGTTAATTTTTTTAACTGTTTTTTTTTTTTCTTTTTCCCTTTTTCAACCAACATCTTATCAATCCCTTTTTTTTAAAAAAGCATTTTTTATTTTTCATTTTTAGAGTCATATTTTATCCCTTCATAGTAGTTACCCTTATTTTTGGCATATATATATAAGTTGTTCTCTCTTTAAAATTTTGAGATACAGTTTCTTCTAACAGATCAAAATATACCCTAAATCACTAGTGTATGGCTTTGTTCTAGTCTCCTGCCTGATCACATTCTCTCCCTTTTTTCTTTTCTTTTTTAAATCTTCTTCTTTCTTTTTTCAAACAAATTCTTATCTTATCAATTCCTTTTAAAAAATCTTTTATACTTTTCATCTTTACAGTCATCTTCCATCCCTTCATTGTATCAACCCTTATTTGGTACATATATGTCTTTCTTCCTTTAAAATTTTAGGAGGCACTTTTTTCTAACAGACCAAAATACGCCCACAATCTAGTGTGTGCCACGGATCTATGCACTAGCCTGATCATATTTGATCATATTCTGCTTTTTTTGTATTGTTCTGTTTTTGTTTTTATCATTTTTTTTCTTTTTTCTCTTTCTTTTTTCTTTCTTTCCCTTTCGTTTCCGCTGGTTTCAGGTCTTTTCTGATTTGTATACAGTATATTTGCTGGGGACGTTGTTAACCTGTTAGCATTTTATTCTCTCCTTCATCTATTCTCCTCTGGACAAAATGACAAGACGAAAAAAATCACCTCAGCAAAAAGAACAAGAGGTAGTACCGTCAGCCAGGGACCTACTCAATACGGACATTAGTACGATGTCGGACCTAGAGTTCAGAATCATGGCTTTAAAGATACTAGCTGGGCTTGGAAAAAGCATGGAAGTTATTAGAGAAACCCTTTCTGGAGAAATTAAAGAACTAAAATCTAACCAAGTCGAAATCAAAAGGCTATTAATGAGGTGCAATCAAAAATGGGGGCACTATCGAAAGGAATGAGATCTTGCCATTTACAACGACGTGGATGGAATTGGAGGGTGTTATGCTTAGTGAAATAAGTTAATCAGAGAAAGACATGTATCATATGACCTCACTGATATGAGGAATTCTTAATCTCAGGAAACAAACTGAGTGTTACTGGAGTGGTTGGGGGTGGGAGGGATGGGGTGGCTGGGTGATAGACATTGGGGAGGGTATGTGCTACGGTGAGCGCTGTGAATTGTGCAAGAGTGTTGAATCACAGATCTGTACTTCTGAAACAAATAACGCAACATATTTTAAGAAAAAACAAAAAGAAGAAGATAGCAGGAGAGGAAGAATGAAGGGGAGTAAGTCAGAGGGGGAGACGAACCATGAGAGATGATGGACTCTGAAAAACAAACTGAGGGTTCTAGAGGGGAGGAGGGTAGGGGGATGGGTTAGCCTGGTGATGGGTATTAAAGAGGGCACATTCTGCGTGGAGTATTGGGTGTTATGAACAAACAATGAATCATGGAAACTACATCAAAAACTAATGATGTAATATATGGTGATTAACATAACAATAAAAAATTTAAAAAAAACGGGGGCACTAACTGCTAGGATAAATGAGGCAGAAGAGAGAATCAGCGATATAGAAGTCCAAATGATGGAAAATAAAGAGGCTGAGAAAAAGAGAGAGAAACAACTACAGGATCACGAGGGCAGAATCGAGAGATAAGCGATACGATAAGATGAAACAACATTAGAATAATTGGGATCCCAGAAGAAGAAGAAAGAGAGAGAGGCAGAAGGTATATTGGAGCAATTAATAGCAGAGAACTTCCCTAATGTGAGAAAGGAAACAGGCATCAAAATCCAGGAGGCACAGAGAACCCCTCTCAAAATCAGTAATAATAGGTCAACACCCCGACATCTAATAGTAAAACTTACAAGTCTCAGAGACAAAGAGAAAATTCTGAAAGTAGCTCGGGAGAAGAGATATGTAACCTACAATGGTAGAAATATTAGACTGGCAACAGACCTATCCACAGAGACCTGGCAGGCCAGAAAGGACTGGCATGATATCTTCAGAGCACTAAACGAGACAAATATGCAGCCAAGAATACTATATCCAGCTAGGCTGTCATTGAAAATAGAAGGAGAGATCAAAAGCTTCCAGGACAAACAAAAACTAAAGGAATTTGCAAACACGAAACCAGCCCTCCAAGAAATATTGAAAGGGGTCCTCTAAGCAAAGAGAGAGCCTAAAAGCAGCATAGATCAGAAAGGAACACAGACAATATACAGTAACACTCACCTTACAGGCAATACAATGACACTAAGTTCATACCTTTCAATAGTTACCCTGAATGTAAATGGGCTAAATGCCCCAATCAAAAGACACAGGCTGTCAGATTGGATTAAAAAACAAGAACCATCAATATGCTGTCTGCAAGACTCATTTTAGACCCAAAGACACCACCAGATTGAAAGCGAGGGGGTGGAAAACCATTTACCATGCTAACAGACACCAAAAGAAAGCTGGGGTGGCAATCTTTCTATCAGACAAATTAGATTTTAAAACAAAGACTGTAATAAGAGATGAGGAAGGATACTATATCCTACTTAAAGGGTCTATCCAACAAGAAGATCTAACAATTGTAAATATCTATGCCCCAAACATGGGAGCAGCCAATTATATAAGGCAATTAATAACAAAAGCGAAGAAACACATTGACAGCAATACAATAATAGTGGGGGAATTTAACACCCCCACCCCGACTGAAATGGACAGATCATCTAAGCAAAAGATCAACAAGGAAATAAAGACTTTAAATGACACACTGGACCAAATGGACTTCACAGACATATTCAGAACATTCCATCCCAAAGCAATGGAATACACATTCTTCTCGAGTGCCCATGGAACATTGTCCAGAATTGATCACATCCTAGGTCACAAATCAGGTCTCAACCAGTACCAAAAGATTGGGATCATTCCCTGCATGTTTTCAGACCACAATGCTTTGAAACTAGAACTCAATCACAAGAGGAAAGTCAGAAAGAACTCAAATACATGGAGGCTAAAGAGCATCCTACTAAAGAATGACTGGGTCAACCAGGAAATTAAAGAAGAATTAAAAAAATTCATGGAAACCAATGAAAATGAAAACACAACTGTTCAAAATCTTTGGGATACAGCAAAGGCAGTCCTGAGAGGAAAGTAGATAGCAATACAAGCCTTTCTCAAGAAACAAGAAAGGTCTCCAATGCACAACCTAACCCTACACCTAAAGGAGCTGGAGAAAGAACAGCAAATAAAGCCTAAACCCAGCAGGAGAAGAGAAATAATAAAGATCAGAGCAGAAATCAATGAACTAGAAACCAAAAGAACAGTAGAACAGATCAACGAAACTAGGAGCTGGCTCTTTGAAAGAATTAACAAGATTGATAAACCCCTGGCCAGACTGATCAAAAAGAAAAGAGAAAGGACCCAAATCAACAAAATCATGAATGAAAGAGGAGAGATCACAACCAACACCAAAGAAATACAAACAATTATAAGAACATATTATGAGCAACTCTATGCCAGCAAATTAGATAACCTGGAAGAAATGGGTGCATTCCTAGAGATGTATCAACTACCAAAACTGAACCAGGAAGAAATAGAAAACCTGAACAGACCTATAACCAGTAAGGAAATTGAAGCAGTCATCAAAAATCTCCCAAGAAACAAAAGCCCAGGGCCAGATGGCTTCCCAGGGGAATTCTCTCAGACATTTAAAGAAGAATTAATACCTATTCTCCTGAAACTGTTCCAAAAAATAGAAACCCAAAAAACTCATTTTATGAGGCCACCATTACCTTGATCCCAAAACCAGACAAAGACCCCATCAAAAAGGAGTATTACAGACCAATATCCTTGATGAACATGGATGCAAAAATTCTCACCAAAATACTAGCCAATAGGGTCCAACAGTACATTAAAAGGATTATTCACCATGACCAAGTGGGATGTATCCCTGGGCTGCAAGGCTGGTTCAACATCCGCATATCAATCAACGTGATACAATACATTAATAAAAGAAAGAACAAGAATCATATGATCCTCTCAATAGATGCAGAAAAAGCATTTGACATAGTACAGCATCCTTTCTTGATCAAAACTCTTCAGAGTATAGGGATAGAGGGTACATACCTCAATATCATAAAAGCCATCCATGAAAAACCTACAGCGAATATCATTCTCAATGGGGAAAAGCTGAGAGCTTTTCCCCTAAGGTCAGGAACGCGGCAGGGATGTCCACTATCACCACTGCTATTCAACGTAGTATTAGAAGTCCTAGCCACAGCAATGAGACAACAAAAAGAAATCAAAGGCATCCAAATCGGCAAAGAGGAAGTCAAACTCTCACTCTTTGCAGATGATATGATACTGTATGTGGAAAACCCAAAAGACTCCACCCCAAAACTGCTAGAACTCATACAGGAATTCAGTAAAGTAGCAGGATAGAAAATCAATGCACAGAAATCAGTGGCATTCCTATACACCAACAACAAGACAGAAGAGAGACAAATCAAGGAGTCGAACCCATTTACAATTGCACCCAAAACCATAAGATACCTAGGAATAAATTTAACCAAAGAGGCAAAGGATCTGTACTCAGAAAACTATAAAACACTCATGAAAGAAATTGAAGAAGACACAAAGAAATGGAAAAACGTTCCATGCTCATGGATTGGAAGAACAAACATCGTGAAGATGTCAATGCTACCTAGAGCAATCTACACATTCAGTGCAATCCCCATCAAAATACCATCCACTTTTTTTCAAAGAAATGGAACAAATTGTCCTAAAATTTGTATGGAACCAGAAGAGACCCCGAATAGCCAGAGGAGTATTGAAAAAGAAAAGCAAAGCTGGCGGCATCACAATTCCGGTCTTCCAGCTCTATTACAAAGCTGTCATCATCAAGACAGTATGGTACTGGCACCAAAACAGACACATAGATCAATGGAACAGAATCGAGAGCCCTGAAATGGACCCTCCACTCTATGGTCAACTCATCTTTGACAAAGCAGGAAAGAATGTCCAATGGCAAAAAGACAGTCTCTTCAACAAATGGTGTTGGGAAAATTGGACAGCCACATGCAGAAGAATGAAACTGGACCATTTCCTTACACCACACACAAAAATAGACTCCAAATGGTTGAAAGACCTAAACGTGAGACAGGAGTCCATCAAAATCCT
This sequence comes from Zalophus californianus, assembly GCF_009762305.2. NCBI lineage: Eukaryota > Metazoa > Chordata > Mammalia > Carnivora > Otariidae > Zalophus > Zalophus californianus. The sequence continues at coordinate 95,750,848 of NC_045602.1, forward strand.
AAAGGAGAACACAGGTAGCAACCTCTTCGACCTCAGCCGCGGCAACTTCTTCCTAGAAACGTCGCCAAAGGCAAGGGAAGCAAGGGCAAAAATGAACTATTGGGATTGCATCAAGATAAAAAGCTTTTGCACAGCAAAAGAAAGAGTCCACAAAACCAAAAGACAACCGACAGAATGGGAGAAAATATTTGCAAAGGACATATCAGATAAAGGGCTAGTATCCAAAATCTATAAAGAACTTATCAAACTCAACACCCAACGAACAAATAATCCAATCAAGAAATGAGCAGAAGACATGAACAGACATCTGCAAAGAAGACATCCAAATGGCCAGCAGACACATGAAAAAGTGCTCAACATCGTTCGGCATCAGGGAAATCCAAATCAAAACCTCAATGAGATACCACCTCACACCAGTCAGAATGGCTAAAATTAACAAGTCAGGAAACGACAGATGCTGGCGGGGATGTGGAGAAAGGGGAACCCTCCTACACTGTTGGTGGGAATGCAAGCTGGTGCAGCCACTCTGGAAAACAGTATGGAGGTTCCTCAGGCAGTTGAAAATAGAGCTACCATACGATCCAGCAATTGCACTACTGGGTATTTACCACAAAGATACAAATGTAGGGATCCGAAGGGGTACGTGCACCCCGATGTTTATAGCAGCAATGTCCACAATAGCCAAACTGTGGAAAGAGCCAAGATGTCCATCGACAGATGAATGGATAAAGAAGATGTGTTCTATATACACAATTGAATATTATGCAGCCATCAAAAGGAATGAGATCCTGCCATTTGCAATGACGTGGATGGAACTGGAGGGTGTTATGCTGAGTGAAATAAGTCAATCAGAGAAAGACGTGTATCATATGATCTCACTAATATGAGGAATTCCTAATCTCAGGAAACAAACTGAGTGTTGCTGGAGTGGTGGGGGGTGGGAGGGATGGGGTGGCTGGGTGATAGACTTTGGGGAGGGTATGTGCTATGGTGAGCGCTGTGAATTGTGCAAGAGTGTTGAATCACAGATCTGTACTTCTGAAACAAATAATACAACATATGTTTAGAAAAAAGAAAAAGAAGAAGATAGCAGGAGGGGAAGAATGAAGGGGAGTAAATCAGACGGGAGACAAACCATGAGAGACTATGGACTCTGAAAAACAAACTGAGGGTTCTAGAGGGGAGGAAGGTAGGGGGATGGGTTAGCCTGGTGATGGGTATTAAAGAGGGCACATTCTGCGTGGAGCACTGGGTGTTATGCACAAACAATGAATCATGGAACACTACATCAAAAACTAATGATGTAATATATGGTGATTAACATAACAATAAAAATTTTTTTAAAAAGACAAAGATTGTCAGAGAGGATCAGAAAGCAAGACTCACCTATATGTTGTGTATAAAAAACACACTTAAAATATGAAGATACAGATAGAGTAAAAGGAAAGAAATGGAGAAATATATACCATTGTAACACTAATAAAAAGAAAACAGGAATAGTTATATTAATTTTTGATAGCTCAGACTTCAGAGCAAGGAAAGTTATGGAATAAAGATGGACATTACATAATGATAAAGCGGTCAATGCTCTAGGAAGACATAACAGGCCTTAATGTGTTTGCGCCTAATAACAGAGTGTCAAAATACATGAGGCAAAAACCGATAGAATTTCAAGGAGAAAGAGATGAGTTCATTATTATGGTTGGAGATTTCAACATCTTTCTCTAAGAAATGCACAAACCCAGCAGGCAGAAAATCAGTAAAGACATCGTTGAACTCAACAGCACCATCAATCAACTGGATGTAATTGGCATCCATTGATTACTTCATCCAACAACAGCAGGATACACATTCTTCTCAAGCCCATATGGAACATTCACCAAGATAGATCACATTCTGGGCCATAATGCACACCTTAATAAATTTAAAAGAATAGAAATCATATAAAGTATACCTTCAGAATTAAACTAGAAATAAATAACAGAAAGCTGGGAAAATCCCCAAAATATTTGGGGATTAAACAGCACACTTCCAATTAACATATGGGTCAAGAAGGCATCCCAAGAAAAAAATTAAAATATTTTGAATGAAATGAAAGTAAAAAAATGCAACTTATTAAAATTTGTGGGATACAGAGAAAGCAGTAGCTTAGAGGAGATTTTATAGCATTGAATGCGTATATATTTAAAAAATAAGAATGACCTAAAGTCTATAATCTAGGCTTCCACCTTCAGAAACTAGAAAAAGAAAATTAAATCAAAAGTAAACAGAAGAAAAGAAATAATAAAGAGACCAACAGAAATCAATGAAATTAAAAGCATGAAATCAATAGAGAAAATCAACAAAATAAAACACTAATTATTCAAAAATAATAAAATCAATAATCTTCTAGCAAGGTTCATTTTTTAAAAAGGAGAAGACAAATTACTAATATCAAAAATGAAAGAGGGGTCATCACCACTAACCCCATGGATATTGAAAGGAGAATAAAGAAATACTATGAACAACTCTATGCCCACTAATTTGATAACCTAGATGAAATGGATCGATTCCTTGAAATGTGCCAAAACTCACACAGGAAGAAATAGACAACTGGAATAGGCCTACATCTATAAAAGAAATTGAATCAATAATTAATAACTTTCTAGAAGAGAAAGCACCAGACCTAGATGGATTCACTGGTGAGTTCCAACAAACATTTAAGGAAGAAATTATACCAGTCCTCTAAAATCTCTTCCAAAAGATAGAAAGAGAGAGAAGACTTTGTAACTCACTCTATGAGGCCAGCATTACCATGATAACAAAACCAGACAAAGATATTACAAGAAAAAAAACTATACACCAATATCTCTCATGAACATAGATGCACAAATCCTCAAAAACCATTAGCAAATCAAATCCATACATCATGACCAAGTGAGATTTATCCCAAGTGTGCAAGGCTGGTTCAACGTTTGAAAATGTAATGTAATCCTTCACATCAACAAGCTAAAGAAAAAAAAAACCACATGATCATCTCAATAGACGCAGGAAAAAAAAAGTCAGACAAAACCCAACACCTGATCTTGATAAAAATTGTCATCTAGGAATAGATGAAACTTCCTCAACTTGATAATCTACCAAAAACCTTATAGCTAACATTATATTTAATGGTGAGAAACTAGAAGCTTTCTCACCATGATGAGAAAAAGGGCAAGTCTGCCCCCTCTCACCATTCTCACCACTTTCAACATCATAGACATCCTAGCTAATGCAATAAAATGACAAAAGGAAATATAAGGTAAACAGATTGGGAAGAAATAAAACTGTTTTGTTTTTGCTTTTATTTTGTGGATGACATGATGGTCTATGTAGAAAATCTGAAGGAATAGACCCCCCCAAAAAAAAAAATCTCCTGGAGCTAATAAGCAATTACAGCAAGGTTGCAAAATACAAAATACATAAAAGTTGATCACTTTTCCACCTACCAGCAATGAATAAGTGGAAAGTGAAATTAAAAACATGATACACTTACATAACGCAAAAAATTAAATAAGCATAAATCTAACAGAATATGTAGAAGAACTATATGAGCGAAACTCTTAGACTCTGATGAAAGAAATCAAAAGAATGATAATAAAGAGCTGGCCAATGTTCATGAATAGGAAACTCAATATTGTCAAGATGTCAGTTCTTCCCAACTTGATCTTTAGATTCAATGCAATCCCAATAAAAAATCTTAACAAGTTATGTTGTGGGTATTGAAAAATTAATTCTAAATTTTATATGGAGAGGTAAAAGACTCAGAATAGTCAACATAATTTTAGAAGAGAACAAACTTGGAGGACTGATGTTACCAGACTTCAAGACTTACTATAAAGCTATGATAATCAAGACAGCGTAGTACTTGAGAAAGAATAGACAAATGTTATCAGTGGGAAAAAAATAGGAAATTCAGGAATAGACCCACATAAATAAATTAAACTGATCTTTTACAAAATAACAAAGGTAATGGACTAAAGATAGTCTTTTTAACAAACAATACTGCAACGAGTGGACATCCACATGCAAAAATCTAGCTATAAACCTCACACCCTTCACAAAAATTAGCTCAAAATTGACCCTTGGCCTAAATATAAGAAGAAAAAATATGAAACACCTAAAAGATAAAATAGGAGAAAATCTAGGTGATCTTGGGCATGGGTATGACTTTTTAGATGCAATACCAAAGGCATGATCTATGAAAAAAACTACTTGATAAGCTGGGCTTCAATAAAATCAAAAACTTATGCTCTGCAAAAGACACTGTCAAAAGAATGGAAAACAAACCACAGACTAGGAGAAAACATTTGCAAAAGGATCGCGATAAAAGACTGTCACGCAAATTATACATAAACTCTTAAAATTCAACAAGAGTTCTGTAATCTCTCGTAAGTCTTGTAGTCTGCCTTTGATTAAAGAAGACAGTGGACATGGCCCACAAGCTACTTCAGACCAGTAACTCTCTTACATTACTCACTGCTTTATTACTTTTTGAACACACACTTGCAGGATGTGCATAAAAGTTGGCATGCTTGTGAGCTCCTCGTCCATCCTGACCTTGGCCAGGCATGTTCCATCACTGGTTGCAAGGGTCTTTCCTTCACCGAATTCCCATTCTATAAATAGTTCTTCAACAGACTCATATGTGAACTACCAGAAATTGAAAAACTCTTAGTAAACTGTTCACCATTGCTGTCAAGTGTAAGAAGGGCTTGTGATCTTACGTGTCCAAATGCCTGATGCAGGATACAGAAGGGGCACGTTAAATAATCTTATGACCCTTTTTGAGTACAGAGTTTTCTTATTCAGTAAAATATTTTTAAAACCCGCTTTTAAAAGGAACTTTGCACATAGGGTCCTTGGCTTCATCTATTACTGAGAATGACTGCTATCTAAAACAACTACTGTGACCTATTTTTGTTTCAAACTTAAGCTCTTATTAACTCAAAATTATGAAGAATTTTCTTCTTAAAGCACTTGGAATTCTGTTATTTGGATTTTTATTTACAGTCTTCAAAGTATTTTTCTTCATTCTTTCTCTTTTTTAAAATTACATTTTGACTGAAGATGTTTTCTTACAGGGTTTTGAATCTTTTTCTTCCTTGTGGAAACTTGGGGAGGCAAAGTTGAAGTTCTGCTTTTAACTTGTCAACATAAGATATGAAGAAGTCCCACATAAGACTTTCTGATACCTTGTGTGGCATGAAATAACTAAAAAATAATACAGTTCACAAAGTTAATCTTGTTTAATGCTATGGATGCTAGTATACCACTTACATTATTATTTTTTTACCTTACTATTATATTATTAATTTTTTAAGATTTTATTTATTTATTTGACACAGAGAGAGAGAGCAGCAGAGGGAAAGGGAGAAACAGACTCCCTGCTGAGCAGGGAGGCTGATGCGGGACTCGATCCCAGGACCCTGGAATCATGACCTGGCCTAAGGCAGACACTTAACCTACTGAGCCACCCAGGCACCCTCCTTATTATTACTATTGTTATGAACTGAATTGTGTCCCTCTAAATTCCTATATTGAAGCTCTAACCGCCAAGATGACTATTTGAAGATAGGATCTTCAAGGAGGTAATTATGGTTAAAGTGAGGTCAAGAATGAGACCCTAATCCAATAGTACTGATGTCTTTATAAGAACAGCAAGAGTCACCAGGAGCATGGGAACAGAGGAAAGGCCATGTGAAGACACGGGAGCAAGTGCCCATCTACAAGCCAGGTAGAGAGAGCTCACTAGAAACCAAGCATTCTAGCGCTTTGATCTTGGCTTTCAGCTTCCAGGACTGTGAGAAATAAATACATTTCTGTATTTTAAGCCAACCTGTCTTTAGGATCTTATTATGGCAGCTCAAACAGACCAATACAATTATTATTCAAATTTTTATAAACAGTTATTTGCTCCGAAGGGATGAGATGGTTGGTCATATTAAAGTTATTTAGTTAGTCCCCTCGCTTAAAAATTCATAATAATTTTCAATCTCTTTCCCTGTTAAAATATCTGAAAACACTAATTACTTTTATTTTTTTATTTTTTTTATATTGTAAAGATTTTATTTATTTGACAGAGAGGGAGAGACAGTGAGAGAGGGAACACAAGCAGGGGGAGTGGGAGGGGGAGAAGCAGGCTTCCCACTGAGCAGGGAGCCTAATGCGGGGCTTGATCTCAGGACCCCAGGATCATAACCTGAGCCCAAGGCAGATGCTTAACCGACTAAGCCCCCCAGATGCCCCTGAAAATACTAATTACTTTTATAAATAAATGTAATGCTTCACAATTACCATTGATTAGTATAACATTTTACTCTTATAATAATAAACATACACTTATACTTTAGCTAACTAACAGAATTTCAAATTTTGGAGACTTTTCACTCTAAGTTATGTCTAAAATGTTTGCTTATATTTGGAAATAAATATATTCAAATATCAAAGATAAATCTAAAGGACATGTCTATTCCTGTTACTGGCATTGTTTTCAATTAGATATATATTCCGACGCAATCACATGATCATTGATCAAACGGAAGATAAGGTTGCAAAATAGGGTGGTGAAATAGATAAATTAGGCTATTTAGACTTCAAAGATTGAAATCAGGCAAAGCCAATAGCAGACTACAGACCAATATTGAGGTCAAAGCTAAACTATGATGTGTCTTTATACTTTGTGCCTGCACTTACTGGTAAACCCAATTAAACTAAAAAATGCCCAAGGGAGAGCTAGCCAACCAGAGGCTCAGGTCTTTTGGGGATGTCATTTTTAGAATATTTTAAATTCATGGTCTGAAAAGTTTTACAGCTTTGCTACGGTGTTTATAATCAAAAACAGACAGCATTTGAATGTTCTGTATGGAACAAGCTGTATAGATGTGTTCCTTCACTCTCTAAGAGCTCTCTGAAGTTTTCTGCTACAGTTTATCTGCTCCAAACACCCATTAAAGCCTGTCTGAATGCCCTTAGCCACCTCAGAAGGGCTCATCACATCTGTGATTGAGTCAGATCCTTACATTGGGATTAGGTACTGTTTCATTGAAGTACCCTTCCTGGGGCACCTGGCTGGCTCAGTCAGTACAGCATGTGACTCTTGATCTCACAGTGGTGACCTCGAACCCCACACTGAGCATAGAGATTACTTCAAAAATAGACAGATAGATAGATAGATAGATAGATAGATAGATAGATAGATAGATAGATAGATGATAAAAGAAGTACCCTTCCTGAAAGCGCATGAGCAACTCTCTGTGAGTCTAACTTGATGGGCATGTCAGTGAGGAGTATGTATTTTTGATACGTTGCATTTTCTTTTTCATTTAGTTCAAAATATTTGTAAGTTTCTCTTGAGACTTCTTTGAACCATGTGTTATTTAAAAGTACTTTTTAAAAATTTTCAACTATTTTAGGATTTTCCAGCCATCTTTCTGTTATTAATTTCTATTTTAATTCTACTGTGGTCTGAGAACATACTTGGTATGATTTCTATTCTCTTAAATTTGCTAAGGTGTGATTTACGACACAGAATGTGGTCAGGCTTGGGGAAAGAGCCATGGGAGCTTGAGGAGAATGTATATTCTGCTGTTGTTGGATTGAGTATTCTATAAACGTCAAGTTGATTGATAGAGCTGTTCAGATCAACTATATTCTTACTGACTTTCTGCTCGCTTTGTTTATCAATTACTGAAAGAGGGATGTTGAAGTCACCAACTATAATAGTGGATTTGTCTGTTTCTCCTTGAAGTTCTATTAGTTTTTGCCTCACATATTTTGACACTGTGTTGTTGGTGCATACACACTTAGAATTGTTACATTTCCTTGGAGAATTCAGCCTTTTATCGTTCTGTAATGCCCCCCTTTATCTCTGATCATTTTTCTTATTCTGAAGTCAGTTTTGTCTGAAATTAATGTAGTTACTAGTTTTCTTTTTATTAGTGGGGTATGGTATATCTTTCTCTATCCCTTTACTTTCAACCCATCTGAGTCTTTATATTTAGAGGGTTTCTGATAGACAAGGTGTATCTGAGTTTTGTTTTTAGATCCACTCTGACAATCTTTGTCTTTTCATTTGGGTATTTAGACCACTCACATTTATTGATTATTGATATAGTTAGATTAATATCTACCATGTTTGCAACATTTTTCTGTTCATCATACTTGCTCTTTGTTTCTTTACATTCTTCCTCTCTTTCCTCCTTTCTCTGGTTTAAATTGAACATTTTATGATTCCATTTTGTTTCCTTGCTTAGCATACAAATTATATTTCATTAAAAAAATTTAATGGTTGCCCTACAGTTTGCAATATACATTTACAACTAATCTAAGTTCACCTTCAAATAACACTGTATCCAGTTCACGGGTAGCACAGCTACCTTGTAACAAAAGAGTATTCCCAGGCCCTCCTTCTTATCCCTTATGGCATTGCTGTCATTCCTTTCATGTATCCATATGTTACAATCACCCTATACATTGTTATAATTCAACAGTTGTCTTTTAGATCAATTAAGAATAAGCAAAAAAGGGACTGCATAAAACTGAAAAGCCTCTGTACAGCAAAGGAAACTTGCAACAAAATGAAAAGACAACCTACAGAATGGGAGAAAATATTTGCAAATCATATATCTGATAAGGGTCAAATGTCCAAAATATATAAAGAACTCATACAACTTAATAGGAAAACAAATACACAAACAATCTGATTAAAAATGGGCAGAGGGTCTGAATAGACATTTTTCCATGGAAGACATACAAACGACCAACGGGTACATAAAAAGATGCTCAACATCACTAGTCATCAGGGAGATGTAAATCAAAACCCCTGTGAGATATCACTTCACCCCTGTCAGAATGGCTATTATCAAAAAGAAAAGAAAGAACAAGTGTTGATGAGGATGTGGGAGAAAGGGGAACCCCTGTGCACTGCTGGTGGGAATATAAATTGGTACAGTCACTATTAAAAACAGTATGGAAGATCCTCAAAATATTAAGTATAGAACTGCCATATGATCCAGTAATTCCATTTCTTGTGTTTATCTGAAGGGAATGAAATAAATATTTGAAAAGATATCTGCACTCCCATGTTCACTGCAGTATTATTTACAACAGCCAAGACATGGAAACAACCTAACTATCCACTGATGGATGAATGAATAAAGAAGATGTGCCATATATTGTGTATATATGTATATATAGTATATATATTGTGTATATATAATGCAGCCATAAAAAGGAAGCAAATCCTGACATTTGAGAAAAATGGATGGACCTGGAGGGTATTATGCTAAGTGAAATAAGTCAGACAGAAAAAGGCAAATACTATGTGATCTCACTTGTATGTGGACTCCAAAAAAATAGTTGAACTTATAGACACAGAGAACAGACTGGTAGCTGCCAGAGGTTGGGGGTAAGCGTGGGTGAAATGGGTGAAAGTGAAGAAAAAAGAATAAGAAATATAATTTTAAAGAACTTTACCTTCTTTTATTCCTTCTCTGATGTTCTCCCTCTCCTTATAAAAGATCCAAGTTTCTGATCTATATAAATTTCTTTCTCCACCAAGAACTTCTTAAACATTTCTTTCTGGACAGGTGTGCTGGCAATAAATTCCCTCCATTTTTGTTTTACTGGGAAATCTTTATTTCTTCTTCACTTTTGAAGGATAATTTTGCTGGATATAGAATTCTATACATTTTTCTTTCAACATTTTAAATATTTCACTCCACTCTCTGCTTGTTTGCAGGACTTCTAATAAGTTCTCTGTAATTCTTATCCTTGTATCTCCAGAAACAAGGTCTTCTCACACTCCCATCTTCTTTCCAGACTTTGTCATTGGTTTCATGTAGTTTAAATATGATATACCTAAGTGTAGATTTCTTTGGTATTTATCTTGGTGTTGTCTGAGCTTCCTGCACCTCTGATTTTGTCTGCCATTAATTTTGGAAAATTCTCTGTCATTATTACTTCAAATATTTTATCTTCTTTGTCTTCCTTCTTTTGGTATTCCAACTATGTATATACTATACCTTTTGAAATTTCCTCATTGTTCTAGAAATATCTTGTTCTGCCTTATTTTTTAAAGAAATTACAGTCTGGGAACTTTCTATCGGCATATCTTTAACCTCTCTGCTTCTTTCCTTGGCTGTGGTGAGTATACTGATGAGCCCATCAAAGGCTTTCTTCATTTCTATTACAGTGTTTTTGATTTGTAGGATTTCCTTTTGATTATTTGTTATGGTTTCCATCTCTCTGCTTACATTATCCATCTGTTCTTGTGTGTTGTCTACTTTTTCCATTACAGCCCTTAACATATTAATCATAGTTATTTTTAATTCCCTGTGTAACAATTTTAAAATCTGTGGCATATCTGAGTCTAGTTCTAATGCTTCTTTTTCCTCTTCAGGCTGTGTTTGTTTGTTTTTTTTTTCTTGCCTTTTAGCACGACTTGCAATATTTTATTAAAAATAAAATACAAATAAAAAAATAAATAAGAACTAAAGTAAAACCTTTAGTGTAAGTTTTATATTAATCTAAGAGTTGGGCTGTGCTTAATGTTTGTTGTAATGGCAGATGTCAGAGACTTCAAATGTCTAACGTCTAATGTCTTTGTTTTTGTCTCTCTTGTTGCCTTTGGGCTTCTTAAATAGAGTCTGTACCTTGAAGCTTTTTCAGCTATAATCCAATGTTGTTATACTAAAGTCCTACTGATGTGGTGGTAAGGTGTTGGGGAGAGGAAGCATGCCATAATTGTTTGATTAAATATCAGGCTTTTAATAGGCCCATGATGGGTGCCTGGGTGGCTCAGTCAGTTGGGCATCTAACTCTTGATTTTGGCTCAGGTCATGATCTCAGGGTTGTGAGATCTAGCCCCACGTCAGGCTCCATGCTCAGCAAGGAGTCTGCTTGAGACTCTCTCTCTCTCCCTCTGTCCCTGCCCTCTAAAATAAATAAATAAATCTTTAAAAAAAATGTTAATAGGCCCATGTCCCTGTGCCCTGACCTTCACAAGTTTTACTTAGCTTTTCTTCCTCCCCTTATATTCTGGCAACATTCTTCCTTTCGGATTTTGAGAGCAAGCGTTTGCTATGGAGGACTCTCTGGGCATATCTCACAATGTTTTCTTCTCCTTTCCTACTGCCACAGCCAGGAGGGGATCTTTCTTGGCTCTTCACCATTAAGAACCTGGTGGAGTTCCTAGAAGTAGATCCACGAGAGTGTGTGGGTCCCCTAAGACTGCAGACTCTAGGAGATTATCACGTTCAAGCTAGTCCACACTCAGCCTCCAGCAACTCAACAAAATTACCACTTAAGTGTTCCTACCTATTTGTGGCTCCAGAAGCTTCTGCTCCAAGTAAGCAGCTTGCTATCTCTCTAGATTTTGGGGTGGTGGATGACCCTCTGATCTCAAATCCTTGATGGTTCCAAGAAAATTCTGTTTATTTTCAGTTTGTTCAGAATTTATCTTGCTGGGTGGTTCAGATGGTTAAGCATCTGCCTTTGGCTCAGGCCGTGATCCCAGGGTCCTGGGATCGAGTCCCGCATCGGGCTCCCTGCTCCTTGGGAGTCTGCTCCTCCCTCTGCCTCTCTCTCTCTCTGTCTCTCATGAATAAATAAATAAGAAAAAAATTTTTAAAAAGAATTTTTCTTGCTGTAAGAACAGGATCACTTCCAAGCTCCTTACATGTTGGAACTGAAATCGGAAGTTCTGTGTCTGCATTTTTAGAGCAATGGAAAATCTAACAACAAGGGGATTTCTTTGCTCATCTAACTGGGAGTTTCAGAGGTAGTTCAAGGCTTATGTTTGGTTTGATCCGTGGCTCAACAACACCAATAAGAACACAGATTCCTTTCATTTCTCTGTTCTATCCCCTTAGTATCATTTATAATCTGGGTATTACAAGGTCACTGTCAAAAATATCCATGGCCACATGCTTTCTGAGAGAGAAAAACTTTCTCTCTGCCTTTTCCCAACACTGAAAAAAACTTTGGGCTTCAATTTTGATCGAACATCTCCGGTCACATGTTCATTGTATCAGTTAGGTATTGGACAAATGCTGTGTAACAACTACAGAATCTCTTGCCATTTAATAGTAAGTATTACTCATGTGTGTGAAGGTTGTCTAGTAGATCTGCTAATGTCATCTGAGCTCATTGACATGCTTACAGGCTGTGTGGGGGTGTGCTGATTTAGGCTGGGGTGGACTGGGGGGCTCTACTTCAAGCTAGGGAGATTTTGTTCCACTGTCCTTCATTCTGCTAGGATCTGAGGCTAGCTGAGTCCATTTTTGTTAGAGAAGTGACAGGAGTTCAAGAGGGGAAGTAAAAACAGAAAGCCTCTTAAAACCTCTACTTGAAACTGGCCTCATGTTAATTCCACCCACAATGCTACTGGCCAAAAGAAGTCACATGACCAAGGCCAACCAACATCAAAGGACAGGAAAGTACATTCTGCCCACAATAAAGATGTAATAAGGATGTAAATACAGATGAAAATTAAAGTCAAATACTCAATCTGTTGCTCTCACAAGTAAACCAGCCACTGCTTTCATAGGAATATGAATACCCTGATTGATATGAACTAGTTAAAACCCACGCCTTAGAGCTGCTGGTTGATTTGTACTCTGAATTTGTTAGGGCTGCCATAACAAAGTACCTCAGATGGATGACTTAAACAACAAGACATTTTTTTTTTTTTTTACTTTGGCCTGTAGATGGCCATCTTCTCCCTGTGTCTTCACATGGTCTTCCCTCTATGTATCTATGTCTTAATTTCCTCTTCTTAGAAGGACTCCAGTCATATTGGATTAAGACCCACTCTGAGAAAAGTAACCAAAAATGTCCACTTCATGGAAGGCACTGGAGGAGCAGTATTGTGGTTAACCGAGACTGCAGAATATACACCACCCAGGAATATGACTGGGTCAGCCCTTATCACAAGATGTGAGAGCAGTATACTCCTTCCACACCAGGGACATGCTGAGGGCTGTGTTCTGCTGTGATAGGAAGTCCAAGCCCTGTACCCTCTGAGGGCTGCTGGAAGTCCCTCTCTAACGCAAAGAATTATTTTGCCATGTATTTATGTGAGAAGGTAGAAAAAGTCTACTCTGACTACTAGATCGAAATCAAAGAGTGGGAAATAACCCACTGAGAAATCTGGTGACCTCTCGACCATTTTCTTGAACTGGCCCCACTTCAAGCATGACTGGATTTTTTTCTAGATGACAGGCTCCCATTGGCATTTCTAAAAGTACAAAAGTTTGCAGGTGAGTGATTGATGCTTTTCTTGGCACACCTGAGCCATTCTTTCCTAGTGAGTGAGTGGCAGTAATGCAATATTAAGTACAATCATGACTGAACTTAAGCCCAAGTTGAACAGGTCATGAGAACTTGTCATCATGAGCACTTGTGACTAGAGAGCACTATGCATGTGTAGTCTCTACTAGAGACCAACATTAGCCATCCCTGTGGAAAGAGCCAGCCAGTGGACTCACAGTATTAGTTTGCTGGGGCTGCTCTAACAAGGTACCCACAAAATGAGTGGTTTAAATGACAGAAATTTCTTGTGTCACAGTTCTGGAGGCCAGAAGTCCTAAACTGAAGTATTGGCAGAGTTGCTTCCTTCTTATAGTTGTGAGGAAGAATGTCCTTTGCCTCTTGCCTAGCTTCTCATACTTTGAGAAATCTTTGGTGTTCCTAGGCTTGCAGATGTATAACCCCAATTACTGCCTCCATTTTTATATGTCATTTTCCATTTATGTGTCCAAATTTTACTTTTTTATAGGGAACATCAGGCATATTGGATTAGGGCCAACCCTAATGATTTCATATTAATTTAACTAGTTATATCTGCAACTACTCTATTTCCAAATAAGGTCACATTCTGAGGTACTGAGAATTAGAACTTCAACATACGAATTTGGGGGGAGTGGGGGCACAATTGAATCTATAATAATAAGCAAAGTACCCATTAACTACATAGACCCTATTTCTTATAAAAAACACAAATATAGATTGGTAGCATTAAATCAATCTGCTATGTAGCAAAATAAATATCAGGAGGAACCACAATGATGCCATATGGGACCTTGCTTTCTTTAGTTTTGGTTTAATTGAGGAGTAAAAATTTAGAACAACTGAAAGAGTAGACATCCTTTCAGCAATCTTCACTGAATATTGTTTTTCTAAACTGGACTATGAATTTGAGATTATACAGTGTGGCCAGGACTTGGAAAGCCCTTATATTTTTTGCTGACTACAGTCCCATATGTCTTAATAGCAAAGTAGAGAAACCACCCACCCAAAGAGAAGACCAGTCAACTTAGTCTCAGAAGTGAGCTGACGGTGTATCCTGAAAACCCTTTTCATGAGAAATAATAGGAACTAAGTTGAGATGTCTAAACAAGTAAATATGGGGATGTTTTTAAAGACCCAGGATGTCTCCCAAATTCCAAGGGCAGGAACATCGTAGTCCCAGGAACAAGGGTTTGGCATTCTACAGGGAAATCAAGAAGTCATCATTTCCCAGTTCTTGCATGTCCTTCTGTGCTCTACTTTCTCTGTCTCTACATTGTTCTCTTTGTCCTCCCCCTCCTCCTCCTTTTCATTCTCCCTTTCTTGTCATCCATCTCTTTTTTCTCCGCTCTCCTCTATTATCCAAGTTCTCTCTGCACTGCCTTCTTCAGGCTCTCCAATTCTTATGTAGACAGACTATCTTCTTGGTATGGCATACCTAAAAATGTTAAGAAAAAATACCAAAACATCTTTCAAGATGCCAAACTGAGTTTGGAAAGCAAGATAATTCCTTTGAGTGTAGCTATTCTGACCTGCTTATGAATGCACACCTATTAGAACGGTCATGGCCAAAAGGGCAAGAAATAAAAAGTGTTGGCAAGGATGTGGAGAAATGCACCCCAAAGGGTGTGAGGGGAGTCCTGCACCTCACAAAAATACTTCGCCAGTCAGTCAATATCAGAACAAAATGAAGGCTTGTTAAGAAGAAGGAAGAATGACTGGTACATAAACACACAGTGGTGTCTTCCATACACACATAGCATTCAGCACCATCCAGGACACATTCCCATCCACCTCTCTAGTTTACTTTTTTTTATTGTTATGTTAATCACCATACATTACATCATTAGTTCTTGATGTAGTGTTCCATGATTCATTGTTTGTGCATAACACCCAGTGCTCCACGTAGAGCGTGCCCTCCTTAATACCGAACAACATGCTAACCCATCCCCCCACCCCCTCCCCTCTAGAACCCTCAGTTTGTTTTTCAGAGTCCATAGTCTCTCATGGTTCGTCTCCCCCTCCGATTTACTCCCCTTCATTCTTCCCCTCCTGCTATCTTCTTCTTTTTCTTTTTTCTTAACATATGTTGCATTATTTGTTTCAGAAGTACAGATCTGTGATTCAACACTCTTGCACAATTCACAGCGCTCACCATAGCACATACCCTCCCCAATGTCTATCACCCAACCACCCCATCCCTCCCACCCCCCACCACTCAGCAACACTCAGTTTGTTCCCTGAGATTAAAAATTCCTCATATCAGTGAGGTCATATGATACATGTCTTTCTCTGATTGACTTATTTCACTCAGCATAACACCCTCTAGTTCCATCCACGTCGTAGCAAATGGCAAGCTCTCATTCCTTTTGATGGCTGCATAATATTCCATTGTGTATATATACCACTTCTTCTTTATCCATTCATCTGTCGATGGACATCTTGGCTCTTTCCACAGTTTGGCTATTGTGGACATTGCTGCTATAAACATTGGGGTGCATGTACCCCTTCGGATCCCTACATTTGTATCTTTGTGGTAAATACCCAGTAGTGCAATTGCTGGATCGTATGGTAGCTCTATTTTCAACTGCCTGAGGAACCTCCATACTGTTTTCCAGAGTGGCTGCACCAGCTTGCATTTCCACCAAAAGTGTAGGAGGGTTCCCCTTTCTCCACATCCCCACCAGCATCTGTCGTTTCCTGACGTGTTAATTTTAGCCATTCTGACTGGTGTGAGGTGGTATCTCATTGAGGTTTTGATTTGGATTTCCCTGATGCCGAGCGATGTTGAGCACTTTTTCATGTGTCTGTTGGCCATTTGGATGTCTTCTTTGCAGATGTCTGTTCATGTCTTCTGCTCATTTCTTGATTGGATCATTTGTTCTTTGTGTGTTGAGTTTGATAAGTTCTTTATAGAGTTTAGATACTAGCCCTTTATCTGATATGTCCTTTGCAAATATTTTCTCCCATTCTGTCAGTTGTCTTTTGGTTTTGTGGACTCTTTCTTTTGCTGTGCAAAAGCTTTTTATCTTGATGCAATCCCAATAGTTCATTTTTGCCCTTGCTTCCCTTGCCTTTGGCGACGTTTCTAGGAAGAAGTTGCTGCGGCTGAGGTCGAAGAGGTTGCTACCTGTGTTCTCCTTTAGGATTTTGATGGACTCCTGTCTCACGTTTAGGTCTTTCAACCATTTGGAGTCTACTTTTGTGTGTGGTGTAAGGAAATGGTCCAGTTTCATTCTTCTGCATGTGGCTGTCCAATTTTCCCAACACCATTTGTTGAAGAGACTGTCTTTTTTCCATTGGACATTCTTTCCTGCTTTGTCAAAGATGAGTTGACCATAGAGTTGAGGGTCCATTTCAGGGCTCTCGATTCTGTTCCATTGATCTATGTGTCTGTATTTGTGCCAGTACCATACTGTCTTGATGATGACAGCTTTGTAATAGAGCTGGAAGTCCGGAATTGTGATGCTGCCAGCTTTGCTTTTCTTTTTCAATACTCCTCTGGCTATTCGGGGTCTCTTCGGGTTCCATACAAATTTTAGGACTATTTGTTCCATTTCTTTGAAAAAAGTGGATGGTATTTTGATGGGGATTGCACTGAATGTGTAGATTGCTCTAGGTAGCATTGACATCTTCACGATGTTTGTTCTTCCAATCCATGAGCATGGAACGTTTTTCCATTTCTTTGTGTCTTCTTCAATTTCTTTCATGAGTGTTTTATAGTTTTCTGAGTACAGATCCTTTGCCTCTTTGGTTAAATTTATTCCTAGGTATCTTATGGTTTTGGGTGCAATTGTAAATGGGATCGACTCCTTGATTTGTCTCTCTTCTGTCTTGTTGTTGGTGTATAGGAATGCCACTGATTTCTGTGCATTGATTTTCTATCCTGCTACTTTACTGAATTCCTGTATGAGTTCTAGCAGTTTTGGGGTGGAGTCTTTTGGGTTTTCCACATACAGTATCATATCATCTGCAAAGAGTGAGAGTTTGACTTCCTCTTTGCCGATTTGGATGCCTTTGATTTCTTTTTGTTGTCTCATTGCTGTGGCTAGGACTTCTAATACTACGTTGAATAGCAGTGGTGATAGTGGACATCCCTGCCACGTTCCTGACCTTAGGGGAAAAGCTCTCAGCTTTTCCCCATTGAGAATGATATTCGCTGTAGGTTTTTCATGGATGGCTTTTATGATATTGAGGTATGTACCCTCTATCCCTATACTCTGAAGAGTTTTGATCAAGAAAGGATGCTGTACTTTGTCAAATGCTTTTTCTGCATCTATTGAGAGGATCATATGATTCTTGTTCTTTCTTTTATTAATGTGTTGTATCACGTTGATTGATATGCGGATGTTGAACCAGCCTTGCAGCCCAGGGATACATCCCACTTGGTCATGGTGAATAATCCTTTTAATGTACTGTTGGGACCCTATTGGCTAGTATTTTGGTGAGAATTTTTGCATCCATGTTCATCAAGGATATTGGTCTGTAATTCTCCTTTTTGATGGGGTCTTTGTCTGGTTTTGGGATCAAGGTAATGGTGGCCTCATAAAATGAGTTTTTTGGGTTTCTATTTTTTAGAACAGTTTCAGGAGAATAGGTATTAATTCTTCTTTAAATGTCTGAGAGAATTCCCCTGGGAAGCCATCTGGCCCTGGGCTTTTGTTTCTTGGGAGATTTTTGATGACTGCTTCAATTTCCTTACTGGTTATAGGTCTGTTCAGGTTTTCTATTTCTTCCTGGTTCAGTTTTGGTAGTTGATACATCTCTAGGAATGCACCCATTTCTTCCAGGTTATCTAATTTGCTGGCATAGAGTTGCTCATAATATGTTCTTATAATTGTTTGTATTTCTTTGGTGTTGGTTGTGATCTCTCCTCTTTCATTCATGATTTTGTTGATTTGGGTCCTTTCTCTTTTCTTTTTGATCAGTCTGGCCAGGGGTTTATCAATCTTGTTAATTCTTTCAAAGAGCCAGCTCCTAGTTTCGTTGATCTGTTCTACTGTTCTTTTGGTTTCTAGTTCATTGATTTCTGCTCTGATCTTTATTATTTCTCTTCTCCTGCTGGGTTTAGGCTTTATTTGCTGTTCTTTCTCCAGCTCCTTTAGGTGTAGGGTTAGGTTGTGCATTGGAGACCTTTCTTGTTTCTTGAGAAAGGCTTGTATTGCTATCTACTTTCCTCTCAGGACTGCCTTTGCTGTATCCCAAAGATTTTGAACAGTTGTGTTTTCATTTTCATTGGTTTCCATGAATTTTTTTAATTCTTCTTTAATTTCCTGGTTGACCCAGTCATTCTTTAGTAGGATGCTCTTTAGGCTCCATGTATTTGAGTTCTTTCTGACTTTCCTCTTGTGATTGAGTTCTAGTTTCAAAGCATTGTGGTCTGAAAACATGCAGGGAATGATCCCAATCTTTTGGTACCGGTTGAGACCTGATTTGTGACCTAGGATGTGATCAATTCTGGACAATGTTCCATGGGCACTCGAGAAGAATGTGTATTCCATTGCTTTGGGATGGAATGTTCTGAATATGTCTGTGAAGTCCATTTGGTCCAGTGTGTCATTTAAAGTCTTTATTTCCTTGTTGATCTTTTGCTTAGATGATCTGTCCATTTCAGTCGGGGGGGGTGTTAAATTCCCCCACTATTATTGTATTGCTGTCAATGTGTTTCTTCGCTTTTGTTATTAATTGCCTTATATAATTGGCTGCTCCCATGTTTGGGGCATAGATATTTACAATTGTTAGATCTTCTTGTTGGATAGACCCTTTAAGTAGGATATAGTGTCCTTCCTCATCTCTTATTACAGTCTTTGTTTTAAAATCTAATTTGTCTGATAGAAAGATTGCCACCCCAGCTTTCTTTTGGTGTCTGTTAGCATGGTAAATGGTTTTCCACCCCCTCGCTTTCAATCTGGTGGTGTCTTTGGGTCTAAAATGAGTCTTGCAGACAGCATATTGATGGTTCTTGTTTTTTAATCCAATCTGACAGCCTGTGTCTTTTGATTGGGGCATTTAGCCCATTTACATTCAGGGTAACTATTGAAAGGTATGAACTTAGTGTCATTGTATTGCCTGTAAGGTGACTGTTACTGTATATTGTCTCTGTTCCTTTCTGATCTGTGCTGCTTTTAGTCTCTCTGTTTGCTTAGAGGACCCCTTTCAATATTTCTTGGAGGGCTGGTTTCGTGTTTGCAAATTCCTTTAGTTTTTGTTTGTCCTGGAAGCTTTTGATCTCTCCTTCTATTTTCAATGACAGCCTAGCTGGATATAGTATTCTTGGCTGCATATTTGTCTCGTTTAGTGCTCTGAAGATATCATGCCAGTCCTTTCTGGCCTGCCAGGTCTCTGTGGATAGGTCTGTTGCCAATCTAATATTTCTACCATTGTAGGTTACATATCTCTTCTCCCGAGCTGCTTTCAGGATTTTCTCTTTGTCTCTGAGACTCGTAAGTTTTACTCTTAGATGTCGGGGTGTTGACCTATTATTATTGATTTTGAGAGGGGTTCTCTGTGCCTCCTGGATTTTGATGCCTGTTTCCTTCCTCACATTAGGGAAGTTCTCTGCTATTATTTGCTCCAATATACCTTCTGCCCCTCTCTCTCTTTCTTCTTCTTCTGGGATCCCAATTATTCTAATGTTGTTTCGTCTTATCGTATCGCTTATCTCTCGAATTCTGCCCTCGTGATCCTGTAGTTGTTTATCTCTCTTTTTCTCAGCCTCTTTATTTTCCATAATTTGGTCTTCTATATCACTGATTCTCTCTTCTGCCTCATTTATTCTAGCAGTTAGTGCCCGCATTTTTTATTGCACCTCATTAATAGCCTTTTGATTTTGACTTGGTTAGATTTTAGTTCTTTTATTTCTCCAGAAAGGGTTTCTCTAATAACTTCCACGCTTTTTTCAGGCCCAGCTAGTATCTCTAAAGTCATGGCTCTGAACTCTAGGTCCGACATCGTACTAATGTCCGTATTGAGTAGGTCCCTGGCTGACGGTATTATCTCTTGTTCTTTTTGCTGAGGTGATTGTTTTTGTCTTGTCATTTTGTCCAGAGGAGAATAGATGAAGGAGAGAACAAAATGCTAACAGGTTAACAACGTCCCCAACAAATATACTCTCTACAAATCAGAAAAGACCTGAAACCAGGGGGAAAGAAAGGGAAAGAAAGAAAAAAGAAAGAGAAAAGAAGGAAAAAAAAACAAACAAAAAGAAAAAGATTAAAAACAAAAACAGAACAATACAAAAAAAAAACAAATATGATCAAATATGATCAGGCTAGTGCGTAGATCAGTGGCACACACTAGATTGTGGGCGTATTTTGGTCTGTTAGAAAAAAGTGCCTCCTAAAATTTTAAAGGAAGAAAGACATATATGTACCAAATAAGGGTTGATACAATGAAGGGATGGAAGATGACTGTAAAGATGAAAAGTATAAAAGATTTTATAAAAGGAATTGATAAGATAAGAATTTGTTTGAAAAAAGAAAGAAGAAGATTTAAAAAAGAAAAGAAAAAAGGGAGAGAATGTGATCAGGCAGGAGACTAGAACAAAGCCATACACTAGTGATTTAGGGTATATTTTGATCTGTTAGAAGAAACTGTATCTCAAAATTTTAAAGAGAGAACAACTTATATATATATGCCAAAAATAAGGGTAACTACTATGAAGGGATAAAATATGACTCTAAAAATGAAAAATAAAAAATGTTTTTTTTAAAAAAAGGGATTGATAAGATGTTGGTTGAAAAAGGGAAAAAGAAAAATAAAAAAAAACAGTTAAAAAAATTAACTTTGATGAACTAATGAATCATGGTAAAAAAAAGCCATGAATTCTGTGTGCAGTATTCCCCTAGCGCTGGAGTTCTCCCGTTCTTGATCGGTAAACTTGGTCTTGGCTTGCTGGCTATTCGTGCTGATCTTCTGGGGCAGGGGCCTGTTGCCGTGGTTCCCAAATGTCTTTGCCGGAGGCGGAATTGCGCCACCCTTTTTGGTCCCAGCTAAGCAAGCTGCTTGGGTTTGCTCTCAGGAGCTTTTGTTCCCTGCAAGCTTTCCGTGCGGCTTTGGAGGACGACAGTGAAAATGGCGGCCTCCCAATCTCCGCCCCAGAGGAGGCAAGAACTCGGGGCTCCACTCCTCAGTGCGCCCCCAGAGAAAAGCAGCCAGTCACTCCCATCTCCCTGGTCTCCAGGCGCACTCCGTGCTCACCCGGCCTGTGATCGAGCGTTTCTATCTCTGGCACCCGACCCGGTGGGGCGTCTCCAAACCCAGCAGATCCCTGCGGTGCGCTCCCATGCCGTTCCTCCCGGGGGAGGAAGGGGAGTCTCCCCAGATTTGCCGCTTGTTGGGTCCCTGCTGGAGGAGCAGTAGCCCAACTGGGCCGCGGATCACAGTTTATGGCAACCCCAAGCTGAGAGCCTGCGCCTCGGCTCTGTCTCTGCAGCCGGGTTCCCCGCTCCGATACCTGGGAGCTCTGCTGCACTCAGGCACCCCCGGTCTTTCTGTGACCCCGAGGGTCCTGAGACCACACTGTCCCGCGAGGGTTCCATCTCCCGCTTAGCCACTGGAGCGACGTCCCTCCGCGGAGCCAACTTCTAAAAGGTCCGATTTTGTGCTCCGCTGCTCTGTCACTTGCCAGAAGCGGCCGGCGGAGGCCCCCTCCCCCGCCGTCTATCCTCCCGAATATCACCTCAGATTCACTTCTCCGCACGTCCTACCTTCCAGTAAGTGGTCGCTTCTCTGTTCAGAGAGTTGTTGCTACTCTCCTCTTCGATCTCCTGTTGAGTTCGTAGGTGTTCAGAATGGTTTGATCCCTATTCAGCTGAATTCCTGAGACCAGACGAAATCCAGGTCTCCTACTCCTCTGCCATGTTGCTCCACCCCCTCTAGTTTACTTTTCAAATAAAAGCTACTTCTCCAGCATTATCAAATTCTGGAGGAATTGTTTGTTTTATCCCACTGGTTTCAGACGTCCACTCTCCTTGCCCATCCATATCTCCTGGCTTCTAGATCCACCATACATTCCTCTTTGGGTTTCTCAGATTTCATTTTGCTTAATCCTTACCCAAAATAGGGCAAAAACAAACAAACCTGGGAAGTAATATCCATAAGGATGTGGAACTGAGGTTCAGAGAGGTGATATAACTTGCCCAAATCCAACAGCTAGTAAATGGTGGTCCAGGAATCCAAAGCCAAATCTGCCTGACTTTAGAGCCCATGCATCTAACCACCAGGCCATACATACTGCCTTCAGGTAGATTTTGTTCTAGCCCCTACATGGTGTCTCTTGAATAACAAGCACACACACAAAAAACTATCTTGACTGAATGAGTCTTCAGAACAAAATACCTCCAGCTGTTCTAAAATTTTGAAATAGCTCTAATTTGTATAAGCATGCCTCTGAAATCTGGAAGCAGGAAGTCTGCTGCCAGTTAATGACACCTGCATGTGGGATATGCTACATGGAATGGGCTGCCACTGAGAATAAGAGAAAAGGAGATATGGCTCCTGCCTTCAAAAAAATCATGGTTTCAATGAACAGTTAGAACATCTGAAAAGAGCAATAGATCCTGCTTTCCTAGGGCAACTCATAAACACAGACAAATGAAAATAAATAATACATTTCCAGGGTGAGGCAGTGGAAAAAATGTTGACTTCGCAAAAGCCTAAAAGACTTGGGTTTTGAAATAATTTTGCCACAACTACTCATAAAACTTTGAGAACATTACTTAACCTCTCTGGTCTTTGGTTTTCTCACCCATCCAATGAATTATGTTAACGTCTGCCTCGTAAGACCCAGATGAAATAGTGCATGAAAAGGATCTGCGACGATGGCAACTGACTGAATATATCTTTTCTTGCTTTATATGTATATACTGTAATTTAAGGACTTACACACTTTTTAGTAGAAAATGTATGACCTTCATTTAGATGGTTTAGATCCACATCACGCCCTGATCCTGAGAAAGTTATCTTTTCTGATCCTCTTTGAACATAAATTTCCTTTCTTTTTCCATTTGACAAATTTTTATTGAGTTTCTACTATGTTTTAGGCACTAGACTAGACCAGCAGAGTCATGACTAACAGAATCTTCACCCTCTAAGGGCTTAAGGTACTTGTCTATAGTAGGGATAATCACAGCCCCCTCATAGGTGCTTAAGGACAAGGAACACTGTGTGTAGTGCACCGCCTGGCACACAGTAGTCCAGTTTGCATTGCAAACCCAGTCCATGAAAGATGAAAGGATGACAAATAGAAGGATAGGAGTCTGGGTTAGTTTTCTACTGATGCTGTAACAAATGACCACAAAGGTAGTGGCTAAACACTGGACTAAAATCAAGGTGTGGGTAGGACTCCTTTCTGAAGACTCTAGGGGGAGTGATAAGAACTGAACTCTGTTCCCCCCTGAATTCATATATTGAAGCCCTAACTCCCAATGTGACTATGTTTGGAGATAGAGCTTTAAGAAAGTAGTTAAGGTTAAATGAGATCATAAAGGTATGGTCCTAATCCAATAGGATTGGTGGCCTGATAAGAAGAGTAAGGGAGAGATCTCTCACCTTATGCACACATACCAAGGAAAGGCCAAGTGGGGGCACAATGAGAAAACACCACCTACAAGCCAGAAAGAGGACTCTTACAGGAACCTAGCTGGCAGCCACCCTGATCTTGGACTTCCAGCCTTCAGAGCTGTGAGAAATTTCTGTGGTTTAAGCCAGTCAGTCTATGATAGGAAAAGTGCTTTTTTGTTTGTTTGTTTTGTTTTGTTTTGTTTTTTCCAGATTCTAGAAGTTGCCTACATTTGTTGGCTCATGGCTCTCCTCCTCCAGCTTCAAAGCCAGCAATGTTTTACCTCTCTAACTGTAGCTGAAAAAGTGCTCTATTTTTAAGGATTTGTGTGATTAGATTGAGCCCATCTGGATAATCCAGGATAATCCCCCATGTCAAGGTCCAAAACTCTAATCACATCCGCCAAGTCTCTTTGGCCATGTAAAGTAATAGTCACAGCTCCTGAAGACTAGGTCATGGACATCTTTGGGGGCCATTATTTTACATACCTGAGGGCCCAAGAGGGTCAGTTTGGAGTTGGGTCAAGGACTCTGACAGAACATCTGAGAAGTGAACAGAAAGGGAGTGCATCCAGCAAAGGAAACAGTCAACAAAACCAAAAGACAACCGACAGAATGGGAGAAAATATTTGCAAATGACATATCAGATAAAGGGCTAGTATCTAAAATCTATAAGGAACTTATCAGACTCAACACCCAAAGAACAAATAATCCAATCAAGAAATGGGCAGAAGACATGAACAGACATTTTTCCAAAGAAGACATCCAAACGACCAACAGATACATGAAAAAGTTCTCAACATCACTGGGCATCAGGGAAATCCAAATCAAAACCTCAATGAGATACCGCCTCACACCAGTCAGAATGGCTAAAATTAACAAGTCAGGAAATGACAGGTGTTGGCGAGGATGCAGATAAAGGGGAACCCTCCTACACTGTTGGTGGGAATGCAAGCTGGTGTAGCCACTCTGGAAAACAGTATGGAGGTTCCTCAAAAAGTTGAAAATAGAGCTACCATACCACCCAGCAATTTCACTACTGGGTATTTACCCCAAAGATACAAATGTAGTGAACCCCAATGTTTAGAGCAGCAATGTCCACAATAGCCAAACTATGGAAAGAGCCAAGATGTCCATCCCCAAATGAATAGATAAAGAAGATGTGAGATACACACATACATACACACACATACACACACACAATGGAATATTACGCAGCCATCAAAAAAACCAAAAACGAATTCTTGCCATTTGCAATGACATGGATGGAACTAGAGGGTATTATGCTAAGTGAAGTAAGTTAATCAGAGAAAGACATGTATCATCTGACCTCACTGATATGAGGAATTCTTAATCTCAGGAAACAAACTCAGGGTTGCTGGAGTGGTCGGGGGTGGGAGGGATGGGGTGGCTGGGTGATAGACATTGGGGAGGGTATGTGCTATGGTGAGTGCTGTGAATTGTGTAAGACTGATGAGTCACAGACCTGTACCTCTGAAACAAATAATACATTATATGTTTTTAAAAAAATAAAGAAGGTAGTAGGAAGGGAAAAATAAAGGGGGAGGATATCGGAGGGGGAGATGAACCATGAGAGACTATGGACTCTGAGAAACAAACCAAGGGTTCCAGAGGGAAGGGGGTGGGGGGATGGATTAGCCTGGTGATGGCTACTGGGAAGGGCACATTCTGCATGGAGCACTGGGTGTTATGCACAAGCAATGAATCATGGAACACTACATCAGAAACTAATGATGTAATGTATGGTGATTAACATAACATAATAAAATAAAATTAAAAAAAGGAAAAAGAAAGGAATGCATCATGCCTTCTATTTGCAATTCACATGTATACCAGTTTCTCTCCCGCAACAAACACACTCAGCCAAAGAGAGAGAACAGAGGTGGTCTGGCCAGACATTTTCCCCCTCTAGACATGGTTGCGTGGTACATGGTCCCATAATGCTTTGAGCTACCCACTGGTTTGCTAGTTTCTTTTCTATGGCATATACTTGATTCTGATCATTAGCAAAAGATCATGATATCATGATTTTCAGAAATCTAGTTCTTCCTCTTTAAGTTCATGAACTAAAAAGCATTACTTTTGTGTCCTAATGTCAGGAATGTTCCAGGAGAAAGTGAATCCTAAGATTATTTCCCAGCATTTATCTTCCTGTGGTCACCAGTCCCTCCACATTTTCCTCTGCCTGAACTCTCACCTTCCTCATTGAATCACCTGCTAAAGAAACCTTCAAAATTCCTGCCTTACTATTCAGAACTCTACTTTTAAAATTTTAAAACCACTTAAATTTTAAACTTAAAAAAAAAAAAACTAAACTAAACTATTCCCAAGGGACATCATCTTCAAAATCAAACACACTGTATTAGTTTCCTAGGGTTGCTGTAACAAATGATCATAAACTGGGTCACTTAAAAATAAAAAATTATTCTCTCACTGTTCTGGGGTAGAAGTCTAAAATCAAGGTGTGAGCAGGGCTATGCTCCTTCCAGGCTCCAGGGAGAGTCCTTTCTTGCCTCTTCCAGTTTCTGATGGCTGCCAGTGATGCTGGGCATTAGGTCACAGATGCAACACTCCAATGTGTCCCTCTGTTGTCATATGGCATTCTCCCTATGGGTCTGTTTTCTCTTCTTATGCAGACACCAGTCATTGAATTAGTCTGCACTCTAATCCAGTATCACCTCATCTTAATTAATTATATCTGCAAAGACCCTATTTCCAAATAAAGTCACATCCTGAGAATACAACGCTCAGCCGCCGCTGCTGCTGCGACCCAGACCGCGTGCCAGCACACCCTGGCCGACAACTCCACCACCATGGAAGACATGAACGAGTACGGCAACATAGAGGAATTCACAGAGGGATCAACGCGAGCAAGAATCAGCAGGATGACAGTAAATGTTTATTGGAGGCTTGAGATGGGATACAAGCAAGAAAGATCTGACTGAATATTTGTCTTGATTTGGGGAAGTTGTAGACTATACAATTAAAACAGATCCAGTGACTGGAAGATCAAGAGGATTTGGATTTGTGCTTTTCAAAGATGCTGCTAGTGTTGATAAGGTTTTGGAACTGAAAGAACACAAATTGGATGGCAAACTGATAGAACCCAAAAGGGCCAAAGCTTTAAAAGGGAAAGAACCGCCCAGAAAGGTTTTTGTGGGTGGATTGAGCCCAGATACTTCTGAAGAACAAATTAAAGAATATTTTGGAGCCTTTGGAGAGATTGAAAATATTGAACTTCCCATGGATACAAAAACAAATGAAAGAAGAGGATTTTGTTTTATCACATATACATAAGAAGAGCCAGTAAAGAAGTTGTTAGAAAGCAGATATCATCAAATTGGTTCTGGGAAGTATGAAATCAAAGTTGCACAACCCAAAGGGTACACAGGCAGCAACAACAACATCAAAAAGGAGGACGAAGTGCTGCAGCTGGTGGACGAGGTGGTACTAGGGGTCATGGATGAGGTGGTACTAGGGTCATGGACGAGGTCAGGGCCAAAACTGGAACCAAGGATTTAACAACTATTATGATCAAGGATATGGAAATTACAATAGTGCCTATGATGGTGATCAAAACTATAGTGGCTATGGCGGCTATGATTATACTGGGTATAACTATGGGAACCATGGATATGGACAGGGATATACGCAGACTACAGTGGCCAACAGAGCACTTATGGCAAGGTGTCCCAAGAGGGTGGCAGTCACCAAAACAATTACCAGACAAACTAAAGGAGGACGTTGGAGAAAACAGGAGGAGATTGCTAAAGTTAACCCAGGACGACAATGAAGCTCGGTCTTCTGTTGATCTAAGATGATTATTTTGTAAAAGACTTTCTAGTGTACAAGACACAACTGTGTCCAACTGTATATAGCCACCAATTAGTTTCCTTTGTTTTTACTTTGTCTTTTGCTATCTGTGTTATGACTCAATGTGGATTTATGTTTATACAAATTTCACTTGTATGATTTCATGTTAAACCTCAAATAAATGCTTCCTTATGTGAAAAAGAAAAGTCACATTCTGAGATTCCAGTGGACATAAATTTAGGGGATGCTATTCAACCCGGAACATACACCCATTACAATTGTTTAGCCAAATTGCAGAATGGCTGTCCCTGAAAGGAATTCTGTCTTTAACTTATGCTACGTGGCTCAAATTATAGCCAGCCTTGAGAATAACACTTTTCTTCACCCCATAATCCTTAAAAGTGATTTAAAGGTCTCAGCCATGCTGGAAGAAGTAGTAGAACATGATTTTACCCTTAGGAGAAAATCAACACCATGGGCCTTTAAATTGGGCATGTGTAAATCAAGAACTCACCCAGTGTTCTCGGGTGTAGGGATAGGGTCACTGTTAACCTGAATGGTGTTGGGAATGAGGGGTTAAGTATTCTTTTTGGGAAGGTAAAGTTGACTTGTATTTCTGCAGAGCTGGGCTTATAGAACTCATTGCTTAGTTGGGATAAATGAGCATATTCCCTGTATGAATTTAAACTGCCCCATAATATTGCCTATACTTCTGAAGGTATGTGTAGTTTTCTATGAGCAGGTCAGGAAGAGTCAGTGGAAGCAAGGAAGCCTGTTTTTACTTCATACTTAATGTGAAAATGACAATTAACTGAGCTGGGCTGGGAGAACCCAACATATTCTGGGTGGTCCAACCAACTCCTGGTATCCTAAAGCCTGGACAACACAGTGCCTCTGGATACTGGTTTACTATATTCTAGTACAGTTGTCTTATTTGAGGCAGGCAACAAACTCACACTTTAGCAGGTAGAGTGTGAATCACTGTAAAGAGGTCTGTATTGGATGGAATGCATCGCCTGGAAAGATAGGTTTTACACTGAGATGAAAAGAAAAATGTCTTCCCTGTCTGAGGCCATGTGGTTGTTGGTGTCCTAAGGCTGAGCAGGGTAGAGGGCATTCCTATTAGGGACAAGTGACCTAGCCCCTTAAGGTTGGCAGCAGCAGATGGGGAGCAAGGTGGGGGGAAAAAAATCCAGAGATGGCAAAATTAAAACCACCAAATCAATAAATAGTATTTAGTAAGAATTAATTGTCCATATAAGAACAGTTTGTGAACTGGGCGCTTTCAAATTTAAAACTGATATGAAGCTCAGGACATGACATTATAGGGTAGCTTATTCAGTGAAAATGAGGAAGTTGTTTAACCTTTTCATGATTGGTCATTATAATGGGAGTTTCTGGATGGCAGAGAATTGGTTAAAGGTGATCATCATTTTTAGGAAGATGACTTAAGTTTCTTTTTAAAAGAAAATTTAATAATTTATTTTATTTAAACAGATACAGCAAAACTATCATTTCAACATTTATTAATGAGATTTTTTTTTAAGATTTTATTTATTTATTTGAGGGAAAGAGAGGAGCAGAGGTGATGGGAGGGAGGCAGAAGGAGAAGGAGACTCTCCACTGATCAGGGAGCCTGACTTGGGGCTTGATCCCAGGACCTATGCGATCATGACCTGAGCTGAAGGCAGCAACTTAACTGACTGAGCCACCCAGGCGCCCTTATTAACGAGATTTTTTTTTTCATTTTTTCATAATAGATCTTTGAAATCCAATGGGTATTTTATGCTTATAGCACATCTCATTTTTTTTAATTGAAATACAGTTGACACACCTTGTTTCATTAGTTTCAGGTGCAACATAGTGACTCAACAAGTCTATAGACTTAACGTTTGTTTTATGATTATCAGAGGCATTTACAAGAAGGGGCCCAAGTTAAGTTGCACTTGTTTTGCCAAATAAGTAAATTAAATTTCACTTATATGGCTTAGGTGGTTTTGTCTGCTCAAGGAATTCTTAAATCCAGCCTCTATCCTGTAGTTGACTTTAACACCCCTAACAGAGGACCTACACTGGGACCAGATGTCTCTAGGTGTAGACACATGTAGAATTGTAATTATAATCAATTCTACATTGTTCATCACTCCCTTACCTCTGAATGCTCATCTTATCAATCATGGTCCAGCAGAAGATAGAAACCAAACTGGTTCACTTCATGAGGAGAACTTAGTATAAAGAATCATTCACTAGGTCTTGGGGAACTGAAAAGGCAGAAAGAGATCATGGGGGGGTCATGGAGGAACACACGGCAGAGGCTGGAATTACTCTAACATAGATGCTGAGAGGAGAGAGCCCAGGCAGGTAAAAATCTTACTACTGAGGAGGGGACATCAAGAGGCTGGAGTTCATGTCCCTGATCTTGGAGGAGGGTTCTTGTGGGGCTGGATGGAGTCCTCTGAGGAGAGGACACTGACCAGCGGGTGCCTCTGTCTCTGAGGGGGACATGAGAAGGCTGGTTCTGTGGGCATTGGGAAAACTGCCAACTAGACCCAGCTGCTAGAGGAACAAACCATCAATGGCACTGTGGAAAGCAGGGTGGGACACTGCTGACAGGGGCCAGAAACACATAGGGAAGAGCAAGTCCTTTTCCCTCCAGCCTTGCAGTCTCCCGCTCATGCCCTAGTGACGAAGCCTAACCGCTGACTGAGCAGAGACGGGTCTCGGCCCAGCACACCCAGCAGAGTATAGAAGGGATCTGGGACACAATAGCTTTGTCCACCCCTTTGGCTACTCAGCATTCACATACAGCCCCCTACACATATCCTGTACATCAGCTAGAGAACTCCATGTCTCCACCTACAAAGTTGCAACTACTTTGTACAACTCAGATAACTCAACCCTCTCCCTAAGATGAGGAGACCCAAAGTCTCCAGGGTCACTGTGTCCATTTCTAAGTAGTTTGAAACCAGGGTCTTGATAGCCACAGAGCTCAAAGCAGCCTGAGTGGGGAAGCAGAATGTCTGTATTCACCAAGTGGCCTCTCTGATCTTGAGAGTCTTTTACACATGATTTCTTTTTCTTCTTCCTCTTTTTTTAACAAACGATTTCTAACTTTTTCTTGGTTCTTGTCTTTCTGCTTTGTATTTCATTCAGGAATCAACAGGGAAGCACTCTAGTTCAATACCCATAAAAACGGACCCCCAGCCCATGTCTCCTGGTGAATAAAAATGCCAGACTGAAATTTCAAAGGCTATGAACTCACCTCTCTTTTGGCTGATCATTTAATAGTAACTAATTCTTTCCTAAGGTAGTCTGGGGTTCCTATGACCCTGGAACCTCTGAGAGTCTCAGAACAGTTCATGAAAGGACAAATATGAAAAGAAGCTCTTCCTCAACAGCAAATAGTTTTTAAAATTATGTCTACATTTTATGCCTTAAAAATTCTAAAACATTGGCTATTAGAGTGAGGCTGCAAACTGGCAACCTAAATGTCCATAGTCACTTCTGGTTTGGTGAGCTCAATGTTTTGCTTCATTTTTAAAAAATAAATCTGAATATCATTGGAAAAGACACATGGTTTTTAGTCTGCCATAGTCAACACAAGTCCCTAATGCCTCACTCTGGTCAATATACTTGCTGGTTAGCAATGTCCACAATAGCCAAACTGTGGAAAGAGCCAAGATGTCCATCGACAGATGAATGGATAAAGAAGATGTGGTATATATACACAATGGAATATTATGCAGCCATCAAAAGGAATGAGATCTTGCCATTTGCAACGACGTGGATGGAACTGGAGGGTGTTATGCTGAGTGAAATAAGTCAATCAGAGAAAGACATGTATCATATGACCTCACTGATATGAGGAATTCTTAATCTTAGGAAACAAACTGAGTGTTGCTGGAGTGGTGGGGGGTGGGAGGGATGGGGTGGCTGGGTGATAGACAGTGGGTAGGGTATGTGCTATGGTGAGCACTGTGAATTGTGCAAGACTGTTGAATCATCGATCTGTACTTCGGCAACAAATAATGCAACATATGTTAAGAAAAAAGAAAAAGAACAAGATAGCAGGAGGGGAAGAATAAAGGGGAGTAAGTCAGAGGGGGAGACGAACCATGAGAGACGATGGACTCTGAAAAACAAACTGAGGGTTCTAGAGGGGAGGGGGTGGGGGGATGGGTTAGCCTGGTGATGGGTGTTAAAGAGGGCACATTCTGCGTGGAGCACTGGGTGTTGTGCACAAACGATGAATCATGGAACACTACATCAAAAACTAATGATGTAATGTATGGTGATTAACATAACAATAAAAAATTTAAAAAACATACACTTGCTGGTTATGGGCATGAAATTTTCAGCTTGCGGTAGTTAAACTCATACTAAAGG
This sequence comes from Zalophus californianus, assembly GCF_009762305.2. Classification (NCBI taxonomy): domain Eukaryota; kingdom Metazoa; phylum Chordata; class Mammalia; order Carnivora; family Otariidae; genus Zalophus; species Zalophus californianus. The sequence goes on from NC_045602.1 coordinate 95,782,936, forward strand.
TCAATTCTTTTTGAAGGCGGCCTGGGTGACCACCATAGACTCATTAAACTAAAGACATCTAGGGGCACCTGGGTGGCTTAGTCAGTTAAGCATCTGCCTTCAGCTCAGGTCATGATCTCAGGGTCCTGGGATTGAGCCAAGCGTGAGGATCCCTGCTCAGTGGAGAGCCTGCTTCTCCCTCTCTCTCTGCCGCTCATGCTCTCTCTTTCTCTTCCTCGCTCACACTCTCTCAAATAAATAAATAAAATCTTAAAAAACAAACGAACAAAACCCAAACAACTAAAGACATCTGGTCCACCCTCCTGCCTCCAAGCAGAGTCAATCTGTGATCATTGGCAAAGCTCAGGGACAAAGGGGTCCTGTTCTAAGAAGCCCACATCAGAACCAGGAAGAGTTTTAAAGAAAAGCTGCTCAGTGAGTGCATACCTTAAGCTAGTCAAGACACTGTGTGAGATGCATTTCTTGGTGTGGATTGTGAGCTCAGCTAAAGAAAACATTAGGCAAGACCACAATTTAAGAGACTCCACATTCAGGTGAGTTAGAAAGTGTGTCTCCCTTATTAACAATGCAAGATTTAATCTCCCTGGGGAAACTCCCTGTCCCTACCCTTCAGGGTAAACTGGAACCAATCTTGACAATCAATAATAATTTTCTCTTTGAGTTTAAGGAGTTTATAACAGCCTCTTTCAAATAAATGCTTGTGTCTTCCAAATTCTGCCCCTCCTCCTTCTCTTCCCTACTATGGCACCTAGGAACAAGGAAATCCTTATCTTGTCCTTGGGAAAGCTGCTGTAGGAGATCCTTGTGCTGTTGTTCTTTGGAGCCCCTTGCCTGCGGGCTTGACAGCATCTTCCCTGGGGATATCCCTTCTGAGGACTACATTGGCTGAATCTGAAGGCTAGGTGAGCTTCTGTACTTACCATGCCCAGTCTGGGATCTCCCTGGCACTACACGTCTCCCTGAAGTTTGCCTGTGTAGCCAAAGTAATGCTATGTATTCACTGAGCATTTCATTTATCTCCAGGGCACACAGGAAGACTGCATTTCCCAGACTCCCTTGCAGCCAAGTCTGGCCATGTGACTAGTTCTAGCCAACAGGATGTGGATAGAATGACCGATGCCTCTTCTGAGATTGGCATTCAGTTACTGGGTCACTATTCTCGCCACAGTGATCCCCATGTAAATTCATTGCCGGCACTGTCAACTTCTTTCCACATCCTTCCACCAGATGTGGAGCTAGTGCATCACGTCCTTGCCGCAGGGAAGACAAGGAGAGTCTTGAAGCTGAACTGAGTGCATACCTTAAGAGTGCATACTCTCTTTCTGTCTCATCATGCCTCTGGATCTTTGCTGTTGTGGGTGCAGTAGCTGCCTGGGAAGCGGCCTCCTTCCATATTTCCAAAGGGAAATGAGGCAAATGTCCTCAGTTTTCAGTTGTGCCTTCAACCTATCCAAGAATTCAACCCAGAGAGCAGGAATACTTACATCTCACCACTTGCTTTCCCATGCAACAAAGCTACAAGTTCACATTCAAAGGAAAGGCAGCTTCCACATGAACCTACCACTCCATCCAACCAGGTCTGGGCCACATTATGTTTAGGCTAACCTGGTGCACTCAGCTTGAACCAATCCAGTGAAAATTCTCCTCAGTTAACTCAGTGTGTTTCAGGTGAATGTGTAGTCCACTCATTCTCTGCTCTTCCAAGGCATTTGAGTGGTGTTTCAGGCAGGGGCTTCCCGCTGAGGGAAGAGTGGGGATCTGTGGCTCCTCTGCCCTCCTTGGAAAGGTTCCTACTCCATCTGTTCTCTAAACACCCTGTTTGCACTGGAGCCTGAAACTTTGGCCCACAAACTCTCCATCCAGCTCCTGAGCCCTGTCAGAGCCTGGCGTCCTCTCCTGTTGATTGGTCTCCCAGCCCAGCCCTCTCTGGTTCAGAAATCTGTTTGGAAGTCACATTAAGTCACCAGCCTAGGTGGCCTTCCCTGTGGCTCTTGTCCACTGGTCACTTTGCCCCAACATGGCAACTCCTCTGTCAGCTTCCCCAAGGATTCATTGCTGATTCTCCACACTCAGAAGCCGAGGGATCTGTCTGGATCCTAACCCTGCCACATGGGAACCAAGGGCTCCTGGAAGTGCAAACTCAAATTCTCTTCTCCCCCTTGACTTATTCAGAAGACCTAACACTCCAAGTGAGAAACATGGCCAATGTCCCTCTCCTTCTAAGTGGCCACCTGACCTAGGGCAGGAGGAGGGTCAGGATATATATATCTCACTATCTTCCCTGTCACCACCTCTTCTTCCCACAGGTCCCTGGGGAGCCTCCATTTCTACTTCCTGTCAGCCAGGACATCCTTACATCAAAGCCTGCCTCCTGGAAGGGCGTCTCTCCTTCCCCTTTCACCTGGCTGTTTTTGCAAAATGGCTACTGGGTAATATACAAAGATAGAAATAAAAATCTTACTGATTTTTACTTTCAAAGCATTATTCTCCTAGGAGTATATTTTTAAGTGGGGAGAGGGGCAGAAGGAGAGAGAGAGAGAATCTTAAGCAGGCTCCACACCCAGAGTGGAACCCAATGTGGGGGGGCTCAGTTCTGGGCTCAATATGGGGCTCGATCTCACAACCCTGAGATCATGACCTGAGCCAAAATCAAGAGTCAGACACTTAACCGACTGAGCCACCCAGGAGCCCCTCTCCCAGAAGCATATTGATGGCAATGAAGTTTGGACCAAAGACCCTGATTATTTTACCATGGAAAGAATGATTTATTCCCCTCAATATTTTTATTTTGATAAATATAGCATTTCTCAGCACAAACACAAACACATTGACTGATTCTTCAACCATGCAGTGCTACAGGAGAGCTGTAAGTGTGCAGATAATTCAGGTGGTCTCCCCAACAGCTGGTCATCTCCACCTGCTCACACCTGCCCAGAGGCAGAGGCTCTACCCACCCTCAGGTGCTTTTCCCCCCTCAGGACATGGCCATAAAGTCTGGTGGCAGTCAGGCTAGTCAGGTCCCCACTATGATGGCTAGTCCCCAAGTTGGGAGACCAGTAACCAAGACGCATGCAGCCGAGTGTGTTTCAATGTTTAAGTACATTTTCCTAAAGCCCAGAGTGTCCAGTGGTTCTCAAGATTAGCATCCTGTCAACACAGCTAAATCAGTCTGATGCCCATCTGCACTCTTTTTCATTTTGTCACTTGATGCCACAGAAACAGCCACCTGTAGGTAATTCTGAATTTCCAGTTTTCAGTTTTTCCAGTTTTTCCAGGCTACAATTTTAAAAATGTATCTTTCACCAGAGTCCAGCTGAGTACAACCTTCACCCTCCCTCTGCCCTAACTGCTGCGTGTGCCTTGAAAGCTTCACAGCTGTCACTCTGCCCTGCATCACTGCCCCTCCTTTCATTGCTCATTCAGCTGGAGAAGTCTCCTAGGCAGCATCAAGTTCAGTCCTCTGTTTCATTTCACCCAGGCCACTTGTGCCCTCAGCCTGCCTTTTAATTAGACATTAAAACAAACAAACAAAAACAAAACATGGTGTCTGGGTGGCTCAGTCAGTTTAGTAGCTGCCTTCGCTCAGGTCATGATCCCAGGGTCCTGGGATCAAGTCCCACATTGGGCTCCCTGCTAAGCAGGGAGTTTGCTTCTCCCTCTACCCACCCACCCTGTCCCCGTTCATGCTTGCACTCTCTCTCTCTCACTCTCTCTTTCAAATAAATATAAATAAATAAATAAATAAATAAATAATATTTTAAAAACCCCACTAAGTCAAAGATTTTGACCTGCAAGCCCCTTATCCTTCTTAATTACAGGTCATTGCATAAAAGGTTGGAGTGAAAAGAGTATGGACTTTGGAAAGAAACAAACCTGAGTTTAAATTCTGGCTTCACCATTTACCAGCTGTGTTACCTTGGGCAAGTCACTTAAGCTCTCTCTGTCAGGTTTTTTAACTCTACAGCAGCAGGATGGTGGAGGTAGGCAGACCTCCATTCTTTCTGCCAGGGGGAAAGAAGCTCACTGAGGTTGGAGCTATAGATCTCACGTGGATAAGAAGGGACTGCTGTGGTTGTTTGGATGTACGTACAATGTAAGCCAGGCTCAGAAAAGGGGTCAAATGATCCTTAACCCAGTAATGCTGGGGATATTGGTAAGGAGGGAGGAGCACCATTCTTTGTAAGAGACTAGACTTTGCTGTAACTGGGCAAAAAATAGTGCCCATCTTGGTTAGTGAGCTTTCATCTTAAGTAACTAGTGAGGAAATCTGTGGGGGGTTATAAAATTGGTGGCAGAGGTACCACCCCTCCAGTCTGGCCCTGCCCACGTTCTCCCTTATAAAGTGAACAGTGCTCGGGCCAAAGAGAAGCCACATCTGTACATGATGAAACTTGAATTTGCAAGTCATAAGAGACCCTTACACAGAGATGGGATTTCCCAAGGGAAGGAAATGGGACACAGAGCTCTAAGGTCTGAGCTGTGTGACTGCAGGGACAGGAGGAAGGTTGGGAGAGAGGGCAGCCATAGCCCTCTTCTGAAGGCTTGGAGTGCATGGCCCTTGTGCAGGGAGCGGGGGGTGGAGCCCACTCTTTTCTCCTATACTGCCCTGAGAGAGCATCTTCATAACCCTTCTTATAATGAGGTTACACACACTAAGGCTGACCCACGAGGCATTTCTCTGAGGAAGACAGGCAAAGGAATAAGTACTGGGGGAAGAAAGAACAGAGATGGAGGTCTGCAGGCCATTGCCCTCCTGCCTGAAGGGTAACTAGATGGAGTCACCATCTCAGCAGCAGTCAAGGTGTTTATGGGCCAGCAAAGATAGAAAGTGTCCCCAAAGAGTGAAGAGATAAAACTGAATTCATCATTGCCCCCAGTAAATTGGTAAGGAGCACCTTGGTGGCAGAAACACAGTCTCCTTCCACACCTAAGTGATAGGAGCAAAAACGTGAGGGTGGGAAGGAGTGGCAAGCTTTATTTGATCACTGACCCAACTCAGCGTTCCTTGGAGCTGGTGCACCTCTTAACCCATAATGAACTAATGGATCTAAACAATGACCATCAGTGGCTACCAATATCACAAAAACAGAGGTGCCAGATAACGAGCACATCACCATACGTGAAATAGTCTTGCCAAAAACAATCGAACTTGAATCTGATTGAACCTCTAGACTCAACAGCCAATTTACAAGGAATACAGGAGACAGAGAAACATGTCAATCAGCATCATGGGTAACAGTCAGTGAAATCCAGAATGTGCCAAATCCTACAGGGTCAACAACTAGTTTCTTCACAAATAAATTACAAGGAAAGAGTATGGAGGGAAAACCTATAGAATAAGAGGCTTTAAATACCTATCAACCAGGGGGTGCCTGGGTAGATCAGTAGGTTAAACAGCTGCCTTTGACTCAGGTCCTGATCTCAGGGTCCTGGGATTGAGTCCCAAGTTGGGCTACCCACTCAGCAGGGAATCTGCTTCTCCCTCTGGCCTTCCCTACCCCCCAACTCACATGTGTGTGCGCACTCTCTCTCTCTCAAATAAATAAAATCTTTATAAATAAATAAAATCTTTATAAATAAATAAATAAATAAATAAATAAATACCTATCAACCAGCATGTAGACCTTATTTGGATCCTAATTCAAACCAAAAAAAAATTGTTAAAAATTATAACTCATGAAATAAAGGGAAATCTGAATACTGACTACATATTTGATGCTATTAAGGAATTATTGGACATTTCTTAGGTGCAATAATTGTATAGTAGTTATGTGTTTTTTTACAAGTTTTATTTATTCAGAAATACTGTGTAATCAGGAATTTAACCTTGCCTTAAGAGAAATCTGGCTTTTGCCCTCAGCTTCTGAAAAGTAATCTTTCAACCCTTGGAATGTCATGCTTAATAGGAGGGTCTTTGTTTAGGGTTGGGGCTGGCCATACCAACAAGTCTAACAATATGAATTATGATGGGGCTTTGAGGCATGCGGTATCAACTCAGTCTCCCAAGGGGCTGAAGACTGAGGTCAACCATATGGGCAGTTAACCAGGGGGCCCCGGTAAAGATTCTGGACTCCAAGGCTCAAGTGAACTTCCTGGTTGCTAGGACTCTGTGCATATTGTCACACATCAATGCCAGGAAAATAAGGCTGTCCATGACTCCATGGGGAAGACAACTGGAAGCTCCATGTTTGGAACTCTCCTGGACCCTGATCTATGTAATTCTACCCTTGGCTGATTTTAATCCTTTGCCTGTAATAAACCAGTACCCTCTCTAATTTTGCAGTGGATGTCCAAAGTGAGGGTGGTCTTGGGCATACTGTGTCCCCTTCAATGTCACGGATATATACTGTATTATTTACAAATGAAATGATATGATATGATACCTGGGGTATATGGATCAGGGTATAGAAGGAGCAGAATTATCCACAGACTGAAGGCCCTTGTATGTTCAATATCACCTATCATTAAAGTTTAACGAATTTAGCTAGTATGTTCAGGCAAATGTCCCCAGTTCAGGTAATAGAGATTTGCCTTCCCATCTCCACCATTTCTTTCTTTTTTTTTAAGATTATTTATTTATTTATTTATTTATTTATTTATTTATTTATTTGACAGAGAGAGAGATAGCGAGAACAGGAACACAAGCAAGGAGAGGGGAAGAGGGAAAAGCAGACTTCCCACTGAACAGGGAGCCTGATATGGGCTCCATTCCAGGACCCTGGGATCATGACCTGAGACGAAGGCAGATGCTTAATGACTGAGCCACCCAGGTGCCCCCCATCTCCACCATTTCTTCAAGACTTCTGAGCCCCACTGCCAAATCTTGGATTTACAGGTGGAGAGGGATCCATGCGGATGGCTGAAGACCAACCAAAGCCTTGGGCACAAGCAGTCATCAGTCCTGATTAGCAGGTACTTGGGGTTCAGCTGGCTGTTGAGGGAAAGTCCTCACTGGACATCTGAGGACAGTTAATGAAAGCCTTGATGCGGGTGGTGCCTGTTAAATGGAGTCAGGCATGTGTAGCATACTCACAGCTCCCCGTTCTTGAACAAGGCCCGTCAGGGTGACAGTGCTGGGTGGTGGAGTGCCTTGCTCTGGCAAGCATCTGCACACCACATTCTGTATGGAAATCCATACTGTATGATAACACTTGTCTCCTAGGAGGTAAATTATAGAAAACCAGGTAAGCACTCTCTGTGGTAAGTGATATGTGGACCTGACCTCAGAAAATCCAGTTCTATGGTCTGGAGATGGGGGCTCAAGGAGGCAGGGATTCCTTAGAAGCCATTATTAGGTGCAAGGGTGGGGCAGGGTTCCATGTTATTCCAGTGCCAGTGGAAATTCCAGAAAAGAAAGCTCTGGCATTCAGCACCCAGAGTTCTAGAGTAGACGGCAGTGGCATCAGCTCCTGCATGCGTCCACACAGATGGCAAAGGTGGTGGTGTCAGGTCCAACATTCAGGACCCACATCTCATCCCATCCTGGCTACTCCTTTGATGTAATTGTGGCTAAGGGTCTAACCTTCTCAGTTCTATTAGTTTCTTTCCATTTTCTGATCATGGTTCCATAGCCTTTCTCTAAATTTTATCAGCTACTTAATACCCAATCAATAAAGTCTTCTACTACTTAATTTAACTGAGCTCAGTTTCTGTCTGTAACCAAGACTCTAGACCAATTCCATGGCCCTTTGCCCGTAGTTCACTCATTCCTGGCCCTGTGGCCCCATTGAGTCCTGTCTGCTTCCTCTGGGGTCTACTGACCCTTGCACATCTCTGTCTCCTCTGTGTCTTCTCACCGTGCCTATCCAAGCAGGTCTTCCATAGTCTGGGCAGAGTAAATCCTGTCTTCTCTAAGCTGCAAATGTTTCAGTATGCTACTTTGTAAGGACAGGACGTTTTGAAATCAAGTCAAGGAAACTCTGATTTAGAATTGTCAAAAAAACACCGCCAGAGGAGCAAGATGGTGGAGGAGTAGGAGACCTAAATTTCGTCTGGTCCCAGGAATTCAGCTAGATAGGGATCAAACCATTCTGAACACCTACGAACTCAACAGGAGATCAAAGAAAAGAATAGCAGCAACTCTCTGAACAGAAAAGCCACCACTTTCTGGAAGGTAGGACGTGCGGAGAAGTGAATCCGAGGCGATATTCGGGAGGATAGATGGCGGGGGAGGGGGCCTCCGTCAGCCTCTACCTGCAAGTAATAGAGCAGTGGAGCACAAAATCAGAACTTTTAGAAATAAGCTCTGCTGAAGGATGTTGCTCCAGTGGCTAAACGAGGGGTGGAACACTCTCTGGGACAGTGTGGTCTCAGGACCCTCAGGGTCACAGAAAGATCGGGGGTGCCTGAGTGCAGCAGAGCTCCTAGGTATTGGAGAAAGGAAGCTGGCTGCAGAGACGAAGTTGAGGAGTGGGCTCTCAGCTCGGGGTTGCCATAAACCATGATCCGCGGAAGAGTTGGGCCACTGCTCTTCCAGCAGGGACCCAACAAGTGGCAGATCCAGGGAGACTCCCCTTCCTCCCCCGGGAGGAGTGGTGCGGGAGTGCACCGCAGGGATCTGCTAGGTTTGGAGACTCCACACGGGGTCCTGTGCCAGAGATAGAAATGCTTGGTCACAGGCCGGGTGGGCACGGAGTGTGGCCAGAGACCAGGGAGATGAGAGTGACTGTGACTGCTTTTCCTCTGGGCCCGCACTGAGGAGTGGGGCCCAGCATTCTCGGCTCCTCCGGAGTAGAGATTGGGAGGCTGCCATTTCACTCTCGTCCTCCAAAGCTGTACAGAAATCTTGCAGGGAACAAAAGCTCCTGAGAGCAAACCCAAGCAGATTGCTTAGCCCGGACTGGCAAGGGCAGGGCAATTCCGCCTCCAGCAAAGACATTTGAGAACAAGGGCAACAAGCCCCTCTCCCAGATGATCAGCAAGAACAGCCAACCAAGACCAAGTTTACTGATCAATGAGAATGGCAGAACTCCGGTGCTAGGGAAATACTGCACATAGAATTCATGGCTTTTTTCCCATGATACTTTAGTCTTCCAAAGTTAATTTTTTTTAACTTTCTTTTTCTTTTTTTTTGAATTTTTCTTTTTCCCTTTTTCAACCAACATCTTATCAATCCCTTTTTTAAAAATCTTTTTTATTTTTCATTTTTAGAGTCATATTCTATCCCTTCATAGTAGTTACCCTTATTTTTGGCATATATATATATATATATGTTGTTCTCTCTTTAAATTTTGGGATACAGTTTCTTCTAACAGATCAAAATATACCCTAAATCTCTAGTGTATGGCTTTGTTGTAGTCTCCTGCCCGATCACATTCTCTCCCTTTTTTTTTAAATCCTCTTCTTTCTTTTTTCAACCAACTTCTTATCTTATAAATTCCTTTTATAAAATCTCTTATAATTTTCATCTTTACAGTCATATTCCATCCCTTCATTGTATTTACCCTCATTTTGTACATACATAAGTTTTTCTTTCTTTAAAATTCTGGGAGGCACTTTCTTCTAGCAGACCAAAATACACCCAAAATCTAGAGTATGGCACTGATCTATACACCAGCCTGATCATATTTGATCATATTCTTTTTTTTAATCTTTTTTCTTTTTCTTTTTTTTTCTTTTTTCTTTCTTTCCCTTTCTTTTCCCCCAGTTTTGGGTCTCTTCTGATTTGTTTACTGTATATTTTTCTGGGGTCGTTGTTACCTTGTTAGCATTTTGTTATCTCATTCATCTACTGTCCTCTGGACAAAATGACAAGATGGAAAAAATCACCTCCAAAAAAAGAACTAGAGGCAGTACCAACTGCCAGGGACCTAATCAATATGGACATTAGTAAGATGTCAGAAATAGAATTCAGAATGATGATTTTAAAGATACTAGCTGGGCTTGAAAAAAGTGTGGAAGGTATTAGAGAAACCCTTTCCGGAGAAATAAAAGAACTAAAATCTAACCAAGTCAGAATCAAAAAGGCTATTATTAATCAGGTGCAGTCAAAAATGGAGGCTCTAACTGCTAGGATAAATGAGGCAGAAGACAGAATTAGCGATATAGAAGACCAAATGATGGAAAATAAAGAAGCTGAGAAAAAAAGAGATAAACAACTACTGGATCATGAGGGCAGAATTCGAGACACAAGTAATACCATAAGGTGAAACACTATTAGAATAATTGGGATCCCAGAAGAAGAAGAAAGAGAGAGGGGGCAGAAGGTAAATTGAGGTAAATTAAAGAAGAGAACTTCCCTAATTTGGGGACAAAAACAGGCATCAAAATCCAGAAGGAACAGAGAACCCCTCTCAAAATCAATAAAAATAGGTCAACACCCCAACATCTAATAGTAAAACTTACGAGTCTCAGAGACAAAGAGAAAATCCTGAAAGCAGCTCAGAACAAGAGATATGTAACCTACAATGGTAGAAATATTAGATTGGCAACACACCTATCCACAGAGACCTGGCAGGGCAGAAAGGACTGGCATGATATATTCAGAGCACTAAATGAGAAATATATGCAGCCAAGAATACTATATCCAGCTATGCTGTCATTGAAATAGAAGGAGAGATAAAAAAAACTTCCAGGACAAACAAAAACTAAAGGAATTTGCAAACATCAAACCAGCCCTACAAAAAATATTGAAAGGGGTCCTCTAAGCAAAGAGAGAGCCTAAAAGTAACATAGACCAGAAAGGAACACAGACGATATACAGTAACAGTCACCTTACAGGCAATACAATGGCATTAAATTCCTATCTTTCAATAGTTACCCTGAATGTAAATGGGTTGAATGCCCAAATGAAAGGACACAAGGCATCAGATTGAATAAAAGAACAAGACCCATCGATATGCTGTCTACAAGAGACTCATTTTAGACCCAAAGACACCTCCGGATTGAAAGTAAGGGGTGGAAAACCATTTAACATGCTAATGGACACCAAAAGAAAGCTGGGGTGGCAATCCTTCTATCAGACAAATTAAATTTTAAAACAAAGATTGTAATAAGAGATGAGGAAGGACACTATATCCTACTTAAAGGATCTATCCAACAAGAAGATCTAACAATTGTAAATATCTATGCCCCTAACATGGGAGCAGCCAATTATATAAGGCAATTAATAACAAAAGCAAAGAAACACATTGACAATAATACAATAATAGTGGGGGACGTTAACACCCCCTCATTGAAATGGACAGATCATCTAAGCAAAAGATCAACAAGGAAATAAAGACTTGAAATGACACACTGGACCAAATGGACTTCACAGATATATTCAGAACATTCCATCCCAAAGCAACAGAATACACATTCTTCTCGAGTGCCCATGAAACATTCTCAAGAATAGATCACATCCTAGGTCACAAATCAGGTCTCAACCAATACCAAAAGATTGGAATCATTCCCTTCATTTCTTCAGACCACAGTGCTTTGAAACTAGAACTCAATCACAAGAGGAAAGTCAGAAAGAACTCAAATACATGGAGGCTAAAGAGCATCCTACTAAAGAATGAATGGGTCAACCAGGAAATTAAAGAAGAATTAAAAAAATTCATGGAAACCAATGAAAATGAAAACACAACTGTTCAAAATCCTTGGGATACAGCAAAGGCAGTCCTAAGAGGAAAGTATATAGTAGTACAAGCCTTTCTCAAGAAACAAGAAAGGTCTCAAATACACAACCCAAACCTACACCTAAAGGAGCTGGAGAAAGAACAGCAAATAAAGCCTAAACCCAGCAGGAGAAGAGAAATAATAATCAGAGCAGAAGTCAATGAAATAGAAACCAAAAGAACAGTAGAACAGATCAACGAAACTAGGAGCTGGCTCTTTGAAAGAATTAACAAGATTGATAAACCCCTGGCCAGACTTATCAAAAACAAAAGGGAAATGACCTAAATCAACAAAATCATGAATGAAAGAGGAGAGATCACAACCAACACCAAAGAAATACATCAATTATAAGAACATATTATGAGTAACTCTATGCCAGCAAATTAGATAATCTGGAAAAATGGATGCATTCCTAGAGATGTATCAACTACCAAAACTGAACCAGGAAGAAATAGAAAACCTGAACAGACCTATAACCACTAAGGAGATTGAAGCAGTCATCAAAAATCTCCCAACAAACAAAAGCCCAGGGCCAGATGGCTTCCCAAGGGAATTCTACCAAACATTTAAAGAAGAATTAATACCCATTCTTCTGAAACTGTTCCAAAAAATAGAAATGGAAGGAAAACTTCCAAACTCGTTTTATGAGTCCACCATTACCTTGATCCCCAAACCAGACAAAGACCCCATCAAAGAGGAAAATTACAGACCAATATCCTTGATGAACATGGATGCAAAAATTCTCACCAAAATACTAGCCAGTAGGATCCAACAGTACATTCAAAGGATTATTCACCATGACCAAGTGGGATGTATCCCTGGGCTGCAATTTGGTTCAACATCCACAAATCAATCAATGTGATACAATACATTAATAAAAGAAAGAACAAGAACCATATGATCCTCTCAATAGATGCAGAAAAAGCATTTGACAAAGTACAGCATCCTTTCTTGATCAAAACTCTTCAGAGTATAGGGATAGAATGTACATACCTCAATATCATAAAAGCCATCTATGAAAAACCTACAGCGAATATCATTCTCAATGGGGAAAAACAGAGCTTTCCCCCTAAGATCAGGTACACGGCAGGGATGTCCACTATCACCACTGCTATTCAACATAGTATTAGAAATCCTAGCCACTGCAATCAGACAACAAAAGGAAATAAAAGGCATTCAAATCAGCAAAGAAGTCAAACTCTCACTTTTTGCAGATGATATGATACTTTGTGTGGAAAACCGAAAAGACTCCACCCCAAAACCGCTAGAACTCATACAGGAATTCAGTAAAGTGGCAGGATAGAAAATCAATGCACAGAAATCAGTGGCATTCCTATACACCAACAGCAAGACAGAAGAAAGAGAAATTAAAGAGTCGATCCCATTTACAATTGCACTCAAAACCATAAGATACCTAGGAATCAATCTAACCAAAGAGGCAAAGGATCTGTACTCAGAAAACTATAAAATACTCATGAAAGAAATTGAGGAAGACACAAAAAAATGGAAAAATGTTCTGTGCTCATGGATTGGAAGGACAAATATTGTTAAGATGTCAGTGCTACCTAGAGCAACCTACACATTTAATGCAATCCCTATCAAAATACCATCCACTTTTCTCAAAGAAATGGAACAAAGAATCCTAAAATTTGTATGGAACCAGAAAAGACCCCAAATAGCCAGAGGAATGTTGAAAAAGAAAAGCAGAGCTGGCAGCATCACAATTCCGGACTTCCAGCTCTATTACAAAGCTGTCATCATCAAGACACTATGGTACTGGCACAAAAACAGACACATAGATCAATGGAACAGAATAGAGAGCCCAGAAATGGACCCTCTGCTCTATGGTCAACTCATCTTCGACAAAGCAGGAAAGAATGTCTAGTGGAAAAAAGACAGTCTCTTCAACAAATGGTGTTGGGAAAATTGGACAGCCACATGCAGAAGAATGAAACTGGACCATTTCCTTACACCACACACAAAAATAGACTCCAAATGGTTGAAAGACCTAAATGTGAGACAGAGGTCCATCCAAATCTTACAGGGAAACACAGGCAGCAGCCCCTTGGGCCTCAGCTGCAGCAACTTCTCCTAGAAACATCGCCAAAGGCAAGGGAAGCAAGGGCAAAAATGAACTATTGGGATTGCATCAAGATAAAAAGCTTTTGCACAGCAAAAGAAACAGTCCACAAAACCAAAAGACAACCGACAGAATGGGAGAAAATATTTGCAAAGGACATATCAGATAAAGGGCTAGTATCCAAACTCTATAAAGAACTTATCAAACTCAACACCCAAAGAACAAATAATCCAATCAAGAAATGGGCAGAAGACATGAACAGACATTTTTCCAAAGAAGACATCCAAATGGCCAACAGACACATGAAAAAGTGCTCAACATCGCTCGGCATCAGGGAAATCCAAATCAAAACCTCAATGAGATACCCCCTCACACCAGTCAGAATGGCTAAATTTAACAAGTCAGGAAATGACAGATGTTGGCGGGGATGCGGAGAAAGGGGAACCCTCCTACACTGTTGGTGGGAATGCAAGTTGGTGCAACCCCTCTGGAAAAGAGTATGGAGGTTCCTCAAAAAGTTGAAAATAGAGCTAGCATATGATCCAGCAATTACACTACTGGGTATTTACCACAAAGATACAAATGTAGGGATCCGAAGGGGTATGTGCACCCCAATGTTTAGAGCAGCAATGTCCACAATAGCCAAACTTTGGAAAGAGCCAAGATGTCCATCGACAGATGAATGGATAAAGAAGAAGTGGTATAGATACACAATGGAATATTATGCAGCCATCAAAAGGAATGAGATCTTGCCATTTGCAATGACGTGGATGGAACTGGAGGGTGTTATGCTGAGCGAAATAAGTCAATCAGAGAAAGACATGTATCATATGATCTCACTGATATGAGGAATATTATGGTGAATATTTGGTGAAAGCATGTGAGAGCAGAGAAAGACATGTATCATATGATCTCACTGATATGAGGAATATTATGGTGAATATTCGGTGAAAGCATGTGGGCATATACTGAATGGAGCACTGGGTGTTATGCACAAACAATGAATCATGGAACACTACATCAAAAACTAATGATGTAAATTATGGTGATTAACATAACATAATAAAAAACTTAAAAATAAAAACACCTCCAAACACATAATGGAGTAGATACTTAAATGGGATAGAGGAGGGAGGAGGAAAAATGATCTGGAAGAAAATAATTGGCCTATAGGATAACTTGTACATGAATGTTCATAATAGCCTTATTCATGATGGCCCAAATTCTAAACAACCCAAAGTCCATTAACAGAAGAATGGGTAAACCAACTGTAGGTTCATACAATGGAACGCTATGCAGCCATAATAATGATAGGATTATTGCTTCACACAATGAGATGGATGAATCTTACAAACATAATATTGAAAGAAAACAGACACAAGGGAGAATATTATGGTGAATAGAACAGGCTTAATTAAATGATATTAATACAAATCACAATGTGATTGTCCGTGGTCTTAGAGAGGTAAAAATTGATTGGGAAGTATGCAAAAAAGGTTTATGTTGAGAAACATGTTCATTATCTTGATGGGGGTGTGAGTTTTGCAGGTTTCTTTATTTGTCAAAAACCGAAGATCTGCTGGTTGTGGTGAATATAGATTATGTTGCATTGTCTTAAAAGGCAAAGGGAAAAGTGGCAGAGACCTGATCTGAATTTGGCATCTCACTGCATTGGCCTCTTGTCAAATATGCCCACTTATTGTCAGATTACAAAATAAAATACACTTCCCAAGAACTTCGAAGTCTCCAGGTGCAGGCAGAGTGTGTCCCAGCAGCCAGAAGGAAGTCCTCCCACAGAGACCCAGGGACTGGCTGCTGGAGGTGAATGTACACTGGGTATGCATGACAATGGCTGACAAGGTGAACAAACCCTCCGGGTGGTGGATAAAGCACCAACAGCAACATCTGCTCTGGTCAATCCCTCAAATATCACCTGCCACCAATGCTCACTCGGAAGGCTTGTGAGGATGCCAACCACTGATTAAGTCTCTGGCAGGTGGCAGATACTCTTTAAGTGATGATCACAAGCTCTATGAGCATAGTTGTTTTCAAGAGTCTTGTTGCCTCTTCACATGCTTTCACCAAAACATGCCATTTAGAGACAAGTGCCACTTGCATATACACATGCATGCACATACATGCACACGTGCACACACACACTTTTATTTATCTGGAAGCCTGGTTTAAAACTATCTCAGCCTAGGATGTGGAGAAAGGAGAACCCTCTTACACTGTTGGTGGGAATGCAAACTGGTGCAGCCACTCTGGAAAACAGTATGGAGGTTCCTCAAAAGGTTAAAAATAGAACTACCCTACGACCCAGAAATTGCACGACTGGGTATCTACCCAAAGATATAAAAATACTGATTCAAAGGGGCACATGCACCCTGATGTTTATAGCAACATTATCAACAATAACCAAGTTATGGAAAGAGCCCAAATGTCCATTGACTGATGAAGGACAAAGAAGATGTGGTGTGTGTATATATATATATAATATATATATATGTACATATATATACATATATATGTATATATATAATATATATATAATGTAATATCACTCAGCCATTAAAAAGAATGAAATCTTGCCATTTGCAATGACATGGATGGAGCTACATTGTATTATGCTAAGTGAAGTAAGTCAGTCAGAGACAGACAAATACCATGTGATTTCACTCATATGTGGAACTTAGGAAACAAAACAGATGAAAATAGGGGAAGGGGAAAAAAAGAAAGAGAGAAAGGGAAGCAAACCAAAGAGACTGTTAACTATGGAGAACAAACTGAGGGTTGATGGAGGGAATTGGGTGGGGGATGGGCTAACTGGGCGATGGGTTTTTTTTTAATTTTTTTATTTTTTATTGTTATGTTAATCAACATACATTACATCATTAGTTTTTTTTGAAGTGCAATTTTATTTATTTTTCACTGATGCATTTTATGTTTTCTTTTTTTGTTTTTCTTTAGTTCAATTAGCCACCATATAGTACATTACTAGTTTTTTTATTATGTTAATCACCATACATTACATCATTAGTTTTTGATGTAGTGTTCCATGATTCATTGTTTGTGCATAACACCCAGTGCTCCACGGGATGGGTATTTTTTTTTAAAGTTTAGTTTAAATTTTATTTTTTTTAATTTTTTTATTATTATGTTAATCACCATACATTACATCATTAGTTTTTGATGTAGTGTTCCATGATTCATTGTTTGCGTATAACACCCAGCGCTCCATGCAGAACGTGCCCTCTTTAATACCCATCACCAGGCTAACACATCTTCTCACCCCCCTCCCCTCTAGAATCTTCAGTTTGTTTTTCAGAGTCCATCGACTCTCATGGTTCATCTCCCCCTCTGATTTCCGCCCCCCTTCATTCTTCCCCTCCTGCTATCTTCTTTTTTTTGTTAACATATAATGTATTATTTGTTTCAGAGGTAGATCTATGATTCAACAGTCTTGCACAATTCACAGCACTCTCCATAGCACATACCCGCCCCAATGTCTATCACTCAGCCACCCCATCTCTCCCACCCCCCACCACTCCAGCAACCCTCAGTTTGTTTCCTGAGATTAAGAATTCCTCATATCAGTGAGGTCATATGATACATGTCTTTCTCTGATTGACTTATTTCACTCAGCATAACACCCTCCAGTTCCATCCACGTCACTGCAAATGGCAAGATTTCATTCCTTTTGATGGCTGCATAATATTCCATTGTGTGTGTATATATATATGGTATTAAGGAGGGCACTTGTTATGATGAGACTGGGTGCTGTATGTAAGTGATGAATCACTAAATTCTATACCTGAAACTAATTTTAACATATACATTAACTAGAATTTAAATAAAAACTTGGAAAAGAAAAAAAAATAAAGTTCAACTTTCTCTCAGTTAATAAATAAATAAATTAATTAATTAAATAAAACTAGCTCAGCTTCGCTAAGCTTTCCCTAGTGACTTTCTTGCAAGCTCCAGGTTAGACCTTGCTGGGGCTTCCACGCACATGCAACACTGTGGGAATCCAAGTAGGAGGACTCTCTGGGGTTATTTATTGTGAAAATGAGTAAGAGGAAACTACACTAAAGTGGACCTGGGATGCTAAAGGGGGAGCTTGGTAGGGGGAGCCTATTACTCTGTGTCAATTATAGGAAGAATCATCAATGACAGACCCCAACATAACTTGGCCAATGAGAAATCATCATCACCCTGAACTCCTGCTTCTTTCCAGCGGACTTTTGCTCAAAACAACCCTTCCCAATTTCTTCCTTCTTCTCCATAAAATAATGTTCCTCCCTTGTGTTCGTCAGACTTGCCTGTGGTTTCACTGTAGGTTGCTTGTCCTGGATTGAAATTCTTTGCTATTCCCAAATAAACTCATCTGCTGGTAAAATACCTGGAAGTTTCATTTTTAAGGTTAACGTTACCATTACTATTTAAGTGGGCAAGCTCTATTTTCAGAAGGAAGTGGAAAGAGCTGGTGGAAGTCTGTAATATATTTCAAATCATTAAGGTTTCCCTGTGCACCCTATGAGGGTGAGTTCTGGTGTTTGCCCAGTGAAAACTTTTAGCCATTCTTGATTTGGCCAACTGTTAGTGATCTATTAGTACCACAAAATGGGATCAGGAGAGAGCATGGAATCCTCTTGTTGATAGAACTGTTAAGAAAATGGGACTTTTTGTGGCACATGGATGACTCAGTCAGTTAAGCGTCTGACTCTTGACTTCAGCTCAGGTCATGATCTCAGGGTTGTAAGACTGAGCCCCGCATTGGGCTGCACATTGGGCTTGGAGCCTGCTTAAGATTCTCTCCCTCTCCCTCTGCTCCTCCCCTACACCCTCTTGCGTTCTCTCTCTCTCTAAATATATATGTTTAGAGAATATATAAAGAGTTTATAAATACATATATAAATATATACATATATATGTATATATATATAGAGAGAGAAAGAGAGTCTTAGTGTGATTAGGAAGGGGAAAATACATTGGATAATCTCCCAACTTTTCTTACTCTTTTTAAGTGAATGCCTATGAAGGTACAATCCACAAAGTCCTACAGAGAAGCCTAAGGTTTGCTTTTATTCTGAAGGTGTTTTTGTGCCTCAAAGCACCCACATTTGTAAGAATCTCATACTTTTGCATGCCCTTCCACAACCCCTTCTGTGGGGATCCCTGCTCCCAGGTTCTGGTGTGAAGGCAGTAGACCCTACCTCCTTACCCCAAGTGAGTCAGTATATACACACAAGGGTGTGGGACACAACCCAGAAAATGGGAAAAAGCCTGAATGCCAGGCTAAGGCATGAGGATATGGATGGCATTTCTAGCTAAAGGTTGGATTTGATTGGTCCCCAAACCAGACCCACTGCCTCTGTTAGGATCCCAAGTGTGATTGTGTGAAATTGCAACCTGACAAAAAAAAAAAAAAAAAAAAAAGTAGTGCTGTCCTCGGGGAGGTAACTGATACACAGAAAGGAGTTGGGCTGGGAGAAAATGGCACCATGTAATAATATGCTGGCCTCTCCCCACTGGAGCTATAGGAGTTGTACCAGCCACCGGGATGAAGTAGCAGGTCTAGTTTTCTACCGTCTTCCAGAGTCTGTTAAACAAGGGGCAGAGCAGGCTCCACGGGGTTATTGGTATACTTACATTATCAGGAGATCCAAGGTCCCTATGCCTTTAGAGAGCTTTGCCATCTTAAATAAACCGTGCAAGAACAAAGTGGTGTTACTTTAGCATTCATGAACATGCTTTTGTCTTCGGCTGAAAAGCTGGTACAAACAGTCTAAAAGCAAACAGAATTGTTCCAGAAAAGCAGCTTCTGTTGGCATTCTCACTGAAAAACTCTGCTCAGGTCCTCCTAATGGTGGATACTTCTGCCCACGCCTCAGGTGCCGGTAGAGCCACAGGAGGTGAGCATCTGGCTGGCTCGGGCACCTCATCGCCCTTCTCCGTCCCCAGGCCAGGCCGAATACACCTCTTGAAAGGTAAAATTTCCATGTTTCAATTTCTGTCTCTCCTTTAAAAGAAGGGACAGGGCAGGCTATAGTGAGAGAAAAAAACAGAAGCTGGGAAAGGGAGAATTTATTTTTTTCATAGTCCAAAAGTTGAAACCTAGAATTCAAAGAGGGGAAAGAAATGATAAAAAAGAAATGGCAATGTGAGAGGTTAACAATGAGAGGGAGGCCGGATAGTGAGAAGCCTAGCTTAGCTCTGATAGCTTTTCTGCACACTTAAAAGTATTCCAACATAAAAATGTTGTCAAAAAATAAAACTAAAAGACAAACAGTTCATCCCACCACGGCGATTAAAAGTCTTTGGGAGTCTGGCATGTCTGGATTTGAGCCCCTCTACCAATGACCTGGACAAGTCAACTTGCCCCAAGAGAAGCAGATATATCATCTACAATGAATTTGGTAACCTGCAAATCTTTGTTTTAAAAGAATTCTGCATACTGATAACTGTAATTCCTAATTATATGCACAATGAAGCTACATACAGCAATGTCTAAAGTACTATAGATCCCTGAATATATGTCTCTGTTTTCAAACACAGCTATTATCAGGCTTTGCATAAGGAGATAGAGGCTTTCTTTTTCCTTGTAAAAAAACCTTTTCGATTTTCTCATTTTCTTGGTTGTTTATGAGAGCCAAGAATTAATATCCTTCCTTAGTCCTTTTCTTTGAATGTGAATCCTCTCTGTCCCTATACACACTAACTGTCCCATCAGGGAGCAAGTTCACTTAAAAATTAAAAATATGAGCGTAATAAATTATCTTACTAGTTTATCTAAAATATATAATATAGAATAATACTGGCTTCAATTTACTCTCTCTTCCAAAGTAAGGGTCCTAATGCATGTCAGTATGGCCCTTTTTCCTTGAAAGTCTTCTAGAATTTCTTTGCTTAAGGAAGCAAAGGAACTGGAAAATAAGGTGTAAAAAGTGTTGAATCTCTCTGGATAACAAAGCATGAGGAAATTTTGGAGTCGCTAGCCAGAGTGGAGCTGGGAATAGAGGACAAAGAAAGTATCTGGAAACTGGACCCCACGCTGAGAGAAACAACCAGAGACCACTGTAACAAAAGAGAAAAATTTTAGCCTTTGATTTAGGAGGGCATTTGTCTTTATGTTAGGATAGCCTTTGACTCAGGCTTAAACAGATAGAAATATTTTTTTTCTCTCCCTCTCTCTCATGACAGTAAGTGCAAAGTTGACCATTCGGGGATGGTCTGGCTGCTCTGTAGTGTCGTCAAAAACAAATAGTCTCTCTGTCTTCCTTAGGATGTGCTTTTTTTTTAATGGTCACAAAGTGGCTGCTGTACCTCCAGGCATTACATTCACCTTCCAGGCAGGAAGAAGATGGAAGAGCAAAGGAGGAAGTCTATATTATGAAAGCCAAAACTTGCCCTGCTAGACAGAACTGTGTCACACTCCTAGCTACAAGGGAGTCTGAGTAAGTGACTACTTTTAATTGAGTATGTGAGCACCACAAATAAAATTGGGGTTCTGTAATTAACAAAAAAGAGGTGTGGCTACTAAGAACTAAGCAGGTCTGCCACCATGTTGCCACTGCATGGGTGCCCTAAGCTCCCCTGAACATTCAGTAAAGTCTGCATCAAAAGACCTTGCATGAGTGGTTGGGTGGCAGCAAGCAGATGGAGGGATTGAGCCCCATGATTATATGAGCGCAGAGCAAATGAAGGAGCAGCCATGCAGATAAGCTAAAACTCAGCTCAAAATTCTCTGGGAAGCAAGAGCACAGAGCAGGATGTGAAGAGGAAAATTTAGAGCCTCAGGGAGGAAATGAAACAGGAAGTTTTGTCTGTTGGTCATTACTTTGTCATTTTCATTGATGGTGATGAATGACAATAGATTATATAGAGAGATGATAGATGATAGACAGATGGATAGATAATAAATACAGATAGAGAGATTACATCTGTTGAACACACACTACAATCTTGATACTGTTCTATGTGCTTTTTCTATTTTGTCCTAATTCATCCATCCAGAAATAAAAGGCAAGGCAAATTATTTCAATTTCACCAATGAATGCGTCGAGGCTGAGAAAGTTTATTTTCTTGGTTAATAACCTACAAGTTCTAAGCCCCATTTGCACATGCACTGCCAAAGCACAGGCTCTAGAATCCACCCATCTTGTCCTTATCTGGTGTTAGGCCCCTGCCTCCCTCCCCCAGCTGGCAGATTAGCCCTGACACATTGTACCTAGACACCTAGACTTCTAACATTCTGCTTGAATCCTCAAAGAGACCAACTCCCTTTTCTTTCTTTGAACATTTCATCTCTGATTAATTCAACCTCACTGTAGTGTGGTTTCCTCACACACATTATTCAATTTGTCCTCAAAAGTGCCCCCACTGGGATGGAAAGAAGCCTGGGCCCGAACATAAGTGTGCAGGCTTCCAGCCATCTCTTTTCTCTCTCCCTCTCTGTCTCCCACACTCCAAAATATTATATAAGGAACCCAGAACAACTTGTTCTGGCTGATTGGCAATATTCTTTTTTCTTAAGATATATTTATTTATTTATTTGAGAGAGAGAGTCTGTGAGTAGGGGAAGGGGCAGAGGGAGTGGGAGAGAAACAGACTCCCCACTGAGCATGGAGCCCAATGTGGGGGCTCAATCTCAAGACCATGAGACCATGACCTGAACCAAAATCAAGAGTTGGACACTTAACCAACTGAGTCAACTGGCACCCCCTAATTGGCAATATTCTTAAAAAATTGGTCAGTTTTCTCTGAAGGAGACAAAGAAGAGAACCTGAAAAAGTAACACACCCAGGAAAGCCACCAAGGGTGACATCACTGCCAAAGCACCCAGTGGCCAGGGAGAGGGAGACTCCATCAGAGTCCACCCCTGGGGTCTTATGGGAAAATTAACATGAGCCACGGAAAGATACAATCAGTATCAAGTATCAGCCAACCAGTATGTGCCACCTGCCACCCCTCATGCCCAGGCTACATCACAGGAGGAGGTGGTAGTTTCACTCCAGATCCACCTTGCACTAGCTGGGTGCTCTTGAGCCTCAGTTTCCCCAACCATAAAATGAAAAGTTTATGTTCTAGTTCTAAGAGTCTATGTTCCTCCTAGAGCTTCTGATGTCCAGAACTCTATTGCTACCTCCTTGGCCCCAATAAATAATCATTTATTTGTCCTGGTATATACTGATGTTGCTAGCAAACAGTGGTCACATGTCTCCAAGAAGTTAGCAACTCTATTTTTAGGAGAACGATCCCCAGCTGAGGTGTCAAAAAGAAAGGACAAATCATCAACAAATAATTCAGTCTGTGCTATTCCAAACACATCATAAAATGAATTGTGAAGGATTTTATAGACTGGGGCTGATGGACTCGGTCTTATACACAGAAGAGTTCAAACACATCATAAAAAGTAAGAAGGCCTTGCCCAACTCATAAGTAAACATAACTAAGTTCTGATACCATGTTTTCATGGTGCATTCTTCAACTTCACTTGCCATAGTGGCTTCATGTTGAAATCCGGATTTCACAATGTTTGTTTTGAATATTCCCAGCACCATCAGAGGGGTCAGCTTTCTAGTGAACACTTAAGCAGGCGGTGGGTGATAGGGTAGCAACAAGCACAGTCATGGGATCTCCCTTGCAAACTTGATACATTGCAACCATTTGTTTTCCCTTCCTGTTGTAATCTCAGGCCCACCAGGAGAGAAATGCAAGTAAGACCTGGTAGGGTGGCATCAACATGGATGGAACTGAAAGAGATTATGCTAAGTGAAATAGGTCAAGCAGAGAAAGTCAATTATCACATGGTTTCACTCATCTGTGGAACATAAGGAATAGCATGGAGGACATTAGGGGAAGGAAGGGAAAAATGAAGGGAGGGGAATTAGAGGGGGAGACAAACCATGAAAGACCATGGACCCCGAGAAACAAACTGAGGATTTTAGAGGGGAGGGGGGTGGGGGGATGGGTGAGGCCAGTGATGGGTATTAAAGAGGGCACGTGTTGCATGGAGCACTGGGTGTTATACGCAAACAGTGAATCATGGAACACTACATCAAAAACAAATGATGTACTGTATGGTGACTAACATAACATAATAATTTAAAAAAAAGAAAAGAAAAGAAACCTACCTGAAAGAGCTCTGGACTATACCACAGGGACTAGAGTTCAGCTTCAGTATTGTGACATGGAAATGATATTAACTTATTCACAAGAAAGGTCAATGCATGAATAAAACAGATGGATCCTTTAAAATTCCTGGAAGTAGCTTGCCTGTCAGTCTATTGCCTATTTGTTTTCATTATGTCCAAATATAATTCCATATGAATAATTATATATCTCATTCTCTTTGGTTTCTACTAAAACCTATTGGCTCTTTCTAAAAAAAAAAAGACCTAGTGGGGTGGTGCTTATCGAGAAAGGCAGAATGCCTTTGCAGTGGATGCTGCTGGCTCCCACCCTACATGCCCTTGACCCCAGTCTTGTGCACATCCACCCCGTGCTTTCCAACTGCAGGCACTTGTGTGTCTGCCACACCAAAGGGTTTCCTGGTCCTGGAGCCTGCTCTGCTTGGGCATGTGGAGACTGGAGGTGTCAGAAGGCGCACTCTCTGGGAGGGGCTTTAAACCAATTGCACATGGGAGTGGTGGGCAAATGCATGAGCTTGCTCACTACTCAGGAAGGGCAACTTCCGAGGCACATCTGTCCCTCTCTCAGAGGTCCTCTGGGAGATGGGAAGCCAGTGTTCCCTGAATACAAATCCTGCTTGCTCTCTTCCATTCTCTGTTTTCCTCCTCTCCCAGTGCTTCCTGGGGTCGCCTCTCAAATAAATGACTACCTTCCAGGAAGCTCAGCCTAAGAAAGCCATTCAATGTAATGTGACAGGTAATCACATTTTTACATGCACACATATTTGAGTGTAGATGTGTATATATTTATATACAACCTTTCCACATAGGGTTTAAAGGGACCCAAAATTAATACCCACCATTCACATCGACATGGATGGAACTGGAGGGGGTTATGCTTACGTGAAATAAGTCAAGCAGAGAAAGACAATTATCATATGGTTTCACTCACACGTGGAATATAAGGAATAGTGTAGAGGACCATGGGGGAAGGGAGAGAAAAGTGAAGGGGGGAAATCAGAGAGGGAGACAAACCATGAGAGACTATGGACTCTAGGAAAGAAACTGAGGGTTACAGAAGGGAAGAGGGTGGGGAGATGGGGTAGCTGGGTGATGGGTATTAAGGAGGACAGGTGTTGTGATGAGCACTTGGTGTTATATGCAACTATTGAATCATTGAACTCTACATCAAAAACTAATGATGTACTATATGGTGGCTAACTGAACATAATAAAAAAATTACTTATTGCAACAGGATCTAAAAAGTCAGTTTATCCTTAAGGAAACAACAGCTTTGCATTATATTTTAGCTTCCCTTTAGTAACTATTATTTCTTTCTCTTATTGCAAAAGTGATAAATGCTTATTGCAGAAAATTTAGAAATATAACTCAGCAAATAAGATAAAAATTACACCATCAATAATCTTACCGCCCAGGTTATACTGTTGATATTTTGGTGAGTATCTTTCTAATTATGAGGATGAATGTGTGTGTGTGTGTGTGTGTGTGTATGCTCACAAATAGAATCATGAGTGTATACTTCTGGAATTCATTTTTTCCATTTAACAATGTCTTAAACACCTTGTTGCCACATAAATATTCTGATACTACTACATTTAAATGGTGGAATAGCTTTCCATTGTACAGTACTGATGTAATTTATTTAATCAGTTGCTCTTCACTGGACACTCAGGCTGATATTTTCTATTTAAAACAGACACCAGTTGTGGCTGGTCCTCCCAACAATACTGTGAAGAATGTGGGTCAAATAGGGACTGTTTGATAGATGGGCCAACTGGAACCCATCTCATAAAGGAGATAAGATTAAGGCATATGAAGCATTACAAGGACCATTAAGTATTATAGTCTGTGAAACAGAACATAAGTTGTATTAAAGATGCCAATTTATCCCCCACTCTGCAGACACTTCTTTAATGAAGCCTCCTTCCACTCACCCAGATCAATGGACATCACACCATGCACCCTAATTTTGGGGGTCACAATTGACTGAGCCAGGGTAGACACCTGACCCAAGGGGAGTGAGCCATTGGCTGTCCAGACTCATGGTCTGTGGGCCCTGGTTCAAAAGGATGATCTGGGTCAACAAAAGTCTTCTTGTCCCAAAAATTAGAATAAGAGATTGAAAGGTAGATTCTTGGTCAGTTATAGGTGCCAATGGACAGAGAGAGTTGAGGACAGGGGAGCCATCTGGGGCCATTTGCACACCAAAGGTATGAGAAAGTAGAATTCAGAAGAAGTATATTGGCAAGGAAGGACTGGATAAAGATAACAGAGAGAAATAGAGAAGGAGGGGGTTAAGGAAGGAGAAAGAGTTGGAGAGGCAGTAGAGGCCCGCCCCAATCTCAGGACTGACCAGTTCACACCCATCCTGAAATCTACTTATTCAGCCATTTCTATTCTTTTCTGTATTCTTATATAAATTTCCCATGTTCCACCTGTATTTTGTTTATCTTGAACTCATCTGAATGTCAGTCTGTTCTTTATAAATAAAAAATTCCTAACTTGAACATAAAGGCTACAGAAATGCATAGATGGGGAGTCAGTATGTGCTGGAATAGTTGGGGGAATTTTCACAGAAAAAGCAAGAAATATTCAGGCCTTAAACGATGTATGGAATTTGGATGATGGTTGAGCAGGAAGACAAGCAGTCATGATGGAATAAACTTGGCAGATTGGAGCAAAGATCCTTGTGAGTTCCCCCGCTAGGTCCCTTTCTGAAGAAGGAGGGGTATTGACAGTTAAGAAGGGAGAGCCTCAGTGAAGACCAAGAGAGACTTCTGTTTCATCATGGAATCCCTGAACAGTAGCCATAGAATGTAAAGAAACTAAATGCCCAAGGAAGAGCTCACCAGCACCTTTATTGCTTTGACTGAGAGTTAACCCCTGGAGGATGCTGGTCCCTCTTAATCTGGGTAAGGAGTAGCTTAGGAAGTGAGGTGGTGGGAGAAAGGAATAGAGGTAATGCATTGTTTCCCCGTCTCCCATTGCCTCAACTTCCCTGCCTATAGGAAAAAGCTATTCTTATTTCTCTTCAACCATTTGCCTCCCAACTGGAGTCCCTCCACCAATTACATATCAACCCTGTTAAAACTTCATGCTGGTGGTGGGAAAAAAAAAACTTCTCAGGATTGCTATGGACTGCCAGTCAAAGGGAGATCAAAGAGAGAGCACCACTTTGTCCTCCAGACCACTAGAAAGTCAAGGACTCAAATCTTTCTGAGTGGAAATAAGGCCAAAATGGAAAATTTCCAATATGCAGTGAAAGAAATTTGTAATTCTTATGAACAAGATATTGGTAGCAAGAAACACGATTTCTTTAAATCCCTTCAATGTGGGTATTATTAATTATTTAGGGTTTTTTTAAGATTTTTTATTTATTCATTTTTAAGAGAGAGAGAGAGCGCATGACCGGGGGGTGGGGTGGGCAGAGGGAGAAGTTGAGTCCTCCCTGAGCAGGGAGCCCCATGCAGGGCTCCATCCCAGGACTTGGGGATCATGACCTGAGCCGAAGGCAGACCCTCAACTGACTGAGCCACCCTTATTAAATATTTAGTAATGTAAGGCATTGCTCTCGCCCTTTCCCGCCCCAGGAAATTGAAAATATATGCCTTCAGCCAAACTGCCAATCAATCAATTAA
This sequence comes from Zalophus californianus, assembly GCF_009762305.2. Lineage (NCBI taxonomy): Eukaryota > Metazoa > Chordata > Mammalia > Carnivora > Otariidae > Zalophus > Zalophus californianus. Next base: position 95,810,409 of record NC_045602.1, read on the forward strand.
AAATTAGACTTGGTTTCCAGTTCCAGCTTTGCCACCCTGAACATGGATAAACCATTCCCCTCTCAAAGTGGAGGTGGGATCGGGTAATGGTGAAGATGCCATCCACGACAACTGCCACGTTTCTCCTAGTCAGTCGCTGAGCACTGGGCTAGGCCCTGGTATAACGTGGAAGAAGAGAATTGAATTTGGAGGAAACCAACCCACTTCCCATCCTGGCGCTTCCCTAAGAGGATTTGCACTCGCCCGCCCACAGGGGGCAGCATTGGCGAGAACACAGCTGGCCCCGTCTCTCCTTCCCCTCTGTTGCTCCTCTCCAATGCAGCTCAACTCTTCTGGGGCTGATGGTGTATGTAATCCCTCCATCCCAACTCCTTCCTATGCACTATAAGGCCACAGATGATCTCGCCCTCACGGCTGTCTCACCCTTATTTCTTTTGTTCCCCCTCTGCCGTGTCCATGTGGTCGCCCTGGTTCCTTAGATGCATGAAGCTCCTTTCTGCCTCTGGGACATTTGATGCCCCAGAGTCTTCACAGGATCTCATATAGTCCTTCTTGTACAGTTGACTCTGCTACAAGACCTGTGTGTTCCTAAAATCCCCGTGTGTGCAAAATTATGTGTCAGAACCACCGGAATTTATGGGGCACGTGGGGGTAGGGACACAGTGTTCAAAAATGTCAGTGACACATTCAAAAACATTGGAACTGAATAAAATTTTAAGAGATTGGAACCTAATAAAAATATTTTTTGCACATATAAATGGTTAAGAAATACATAAATATGGCAATAAATGTGTCACTTACCCTTGAAAAGGGCCTGAAGTTTGCTAGGGGAAATGGACAGCAGGAGGGCTACAACTTATGGATTATGGCAAATGAGATGAAGGATGTTATCTGAAATCAGACAGAAGTTGTCCGGCTAGACATGGACCGCATGGCTCACAGCACATGTGTTGAACTGAGGAAGCTGGTGGATATTTGGGGGCCCCGTGGTTGCCTTTTGTGATTCCTACACAGCCCAGTTCAGCTGGGTGCAAATCTGAAGGTAGAAAAAACTGCTGTCTGTATGCACCTAGTATTTTTACAGATGAAATCCCATGAGCAAATTCGAAACTTGTTTCTTGATATAGCAATCTCATGGGGACAAATTCACATTTTCAAAACAAGGATGAGAGCAGAAGTGACTGTCGTTCAGAATTCAGCTGCTACCCCTTCAGACAGACCTTCCTTCACGGCCCAACCAGAAGTGGTCTCCCCTCCACCGCCTTGGGGCTCACCTAACCCTGTAGGAGTTATCATTACCTGAAAGTCCCATTTGCCCTGTAAGAGTTGTCATTATCTAAAACTATCTTGAATGCATAAATTTTGGATTTTCACTGTCAGTTTCTCCTCATTAACCTTCAAGCCCGGGGAGGGGAGTGATGTTGTCCCCTGCTGTCCAAGACCCATGTTTCCAGCACCTCGCCTCATGTCCAGCACAGGGTAACTATAAATAACAAATGTTTTTAAAATGAGTTTAGCTCCTTGAATTTGTCACCACATATTAGAACTCCCGAGGAAGGGGTTCTGGTCAGCAGTGCCCCTCACCCCACCCAGCCCTTCAGTAAAGGTCAGTGAGAATTTTTTAATGTTTTTTCTACCTTCAGATTTGCCCTAGTTACTATTCCTGTGTAACAGATTACTCCCAATGTAGAAAGTAAGACCATGATTTTATTATGTTCTCCATTTTATGGGTCAGGAGTTTGAATAAAGTGCAGAGGTGGTATCTTGTTTTGGCTCCTCTATGTCTGGAACCTCAACCAGGGGGAACTTGAAGATTGGGAGAGACTCAACAGCTGGGAGCTAGAGTCACCTAAGGCCAGTTTCCTCCCCGGTCTGGGGCCTGGCCTGGGTTGCCACAGAATTTAAGACTGCCATCCAAAGTGCCTACCTGGGCTTCCTCACAACATAGTGGCCCCAGGTTAGTTGGCTTCTTACGTGATGCTGCAGAGCTTCAAGCAATAGTATTCCAGTGCACAAGAAGGAAGGCTGAGCCATCTCTCCTGACTTAGGCTTAGATGCCATACAGAGCATTTCTGACCTACTCTATCAGTCGAATTGTCACAAGCTGTGGTACAACTTCTGAAATGACACCCCAAAGATGTTCTGCCCTAATCCATGGAAACTGTGAGAATGATGAGGTATCACTCCCGTGATTGTGCCATGTTTTATGGCACAGCTGACCTTAAGATAGGGAGATTATCCGGGTATTTGATCCAATCACATGGCCCCTTTAAAAGCAGAAAGACTTCTCTGGTTGATGGAAAAAGAGGAAGTCACAGAGAACAAGTGTGGAATACAGAACTTCCAAATCAACTGAAGGAGTTTAAAAAAAAAAAAAGGAGTGGGGTAGGGGTTCAAGGAAGGAAAACAATCCAGGAAAAAAAAAATGCAAGAGTAGACAAAAAAAAGAAAAGTGGACAAATAAAAACGTTAAAATTAGATGGTAAATGGACAACTACAGAGTAATGCAAACGAGTGACCTACAGCAACTCAAAACAAAATGGGAAAATCTCAAAAACAAAGTTGAGGGGCAAAGCAAGTCCCAGTAGAATACATACAGTATGAATTGAATCATAAAGTAAAAAACATGCAGAACGAAACATATTGCATAGGGATGCTTACATATGTAATAAAACTATAAATAAAAGCCAAGTAGCCATAAACAGAAAATTCAAGATAGTGGTTACCTCTGGGTAGGGGGTTGAAGACGGATAGGATAAGGGAGGGTCCACAGGAGCTTCAAAGAAATTGTTAAGATTTCAATTCTTAAGCTGTGTAGTGAATATAAGATCTCATGTATTTGTCATTCCTTTTATTACAAAAAATATTTTGCATTTAGTTAATTTTTTAAAAGTTAAGAGAGATTGAAAAAAAGATTCTCCCAAATCCCTCCTCCTAACTAGGTTCAGGGGTCTAAACTATTTTTCCCAAAGGCACTAGGGAGTGAATCATCGCCACAACCAGAACTCGGGTACCCAGACTCCCAGAATATTATGTAATGATGCCATGTTCTAAATGTCTATGATATGAGCATGCCTGGGTGGCTCAGTTGGTTAAGCATCTGCCTTCGGCTCAGATCATGATCCTAGGATCCTGGGATCAAGTTCAGCATCTGGCTCCTTGATCAGCAGGGAGCCTCCTTCTCCCTCTGCCTGCTCTGCCTGCCATTCCCCCTGCTTGTGCTCTCTCTCTCTCTGACAAATAAGTAAATAAATCTTTAAAAAAATAAATAAAAAATAAATGTCTGTGATGTGTTTGTGTAGGAGCATGAAGCCAATTAAAATGGAAATGTTTAAACTGTAGAGTATTTTTAATACCTAAAGCTTTATTACTTTTGAGTTAAAATAATTGGGATTCCCTTTGCAAGTCTTCCAACACCTCCAAGTTGTAATATTCTTCAAACAAATTTCAGCTGAATAATTTCTCTCCTTAAAATAACAAAGGACTGCATGTGATGTTGAGAAAGCAGAGGGTAGAATGGAAACCTAGATATTTAATGGGGTGGGGAATGTTCGCTGAGTTATACTCACTGAGAAAGAGGAGAGTTCTAAGCACAGCCCACTGTCACTGAGGTGGAGTCATGGTGTCACACGGTCAGCCCTCCAGGAGGATGGAGAGGACACGTTGGCACTAGTACCCCATGTGCCAGTGCCTCCACACTGACGTGTGCCAGCTTTGTAGGGCATCTCGCCTTATCCCAGGATACAGACCTCTGAGAACAGGCCCCCATCATCCATTACCTGATGGGATTGCAGCCAGATACTGCCAACTGCCGGCATCCCTTCCATGTCCCCTCAGCACTCACCATTCCCACGGACGCCATGTACAAGATAGCAGGTGACTGCTCTCTCTGGCCCCCAGAGTCTGCTCAGCCCAAACACGCTTTGGAAACAACTTTCCCAAGAACAGTGACCACACTAGATGATTGATGTCACGGATCATCTGTTTCAACCTCCAACAACCCTGTGAGGCATGGTTTTCCCCAAATGGCATTTGGAAAAACTTAGGCTCAGAGAGGTTAAGTACATTGCTTCCAGATACCCAGCCCAGAAGGGGCAATGCTAGAATTGTAACCCAGATCATCTGAATCTGGAGGCCCAGCTCTCTTAAGCAGGAGGCCAAAGAAAATACTCCAGATCTGAGTAGGTAGTCCTTGTGTTTCCTTCTTTTTTTTTTTTTAAGATTTTATTTACTTAGAGAGAGAGAGAGAAAGGAAGAGAGAGAGAGCAAGAGCACAAGAGCAGGGAGCCTGACGCAGGGCTTGATCCCAGGACACCGGGATCATGCCCTGAGCCGAAGGCAGATGCTTAACCAACTGAGCCACCCAGGCGCCCCTCCTTCTTTTTTTTTCTTTACTTTTTTCTCCCTATTTTGGCATTGCTCTAAGTGGTCAAGTGGTTTTGTTTGTTTGTTCATTTAAAAAAATTTATTGTGTTAAGAACACTTAACATAAGATCTATCCTCTTAAATTTTAAGCATGCAATACAATACTGTTGACTACAGGTACAATGTTGTTAGCAGATCTCTGGAGTGTGCTTATGTTACATAACTGAAACTTTATGCCTATCAATTAGCAACTTCCGATCTCCCTCTCCCCCCAGGTCCCAGTAACCACTATTCCAGTCTTTGATCTTGCGAATTTGACCATTTTAGATAACTCCTATAAATGGAATTATGCAGTATTTGTGTTTCTGTGGCTGGCTTATTTCACTTAGCAAAATGTCCTTAGGGTCCATCTATGTTGTTGCAAATGGTAGATTTTCTTCCTTTTTAAGGCTGAAAGGTATCCCATTGTGTGTCCACACCATCTTTTCTTGATTTGTATACCTGTCTATGGATATTAATGTTTCTTTCCTTTTCCCAGCTACTGTGAATGGTGCTTCAGTGAACATGGGGGTGCTGATAACTGATTCAAGATCCTGAGTTCAATTCTTTTGGATAAATACTCAGAAGTGAGATGGCCAAATCATATGGTAGCACCATTTTTAAGTTTTTCAGGAGCCTCCATACTGTTTTCCATACTTGATGCATCATTTTGCATTTCCACCAATGGTATGCAAGGGTTCCAGTTTCCCACATCTTTGCCAACATTTGTCGTCTTTTTTTTTTTAATAATAGCCATCATTACAGGTGGGAGATGGTATCTCATTGTGGTTTCGATTGGCATTTCCCTGATGATGAGTGATGTTGAGCATCTTTTCATACACCTGGCCATTTGTCAGGGGGAGCATTGGCGGTTCTGTGGTAGAATTCTCACCTGCCATATCTGTGGCCATTTGTCTTCTTTGAAGAAATGTCTCTATTCAAGTTCTTTGCTCATATTTTAATAAGGTTGTAAGTTTTTTGTTGTTTGAGTTCTTTATGTATTTTGGATATTAACTCCTTATCAGATGCATGGTTTGCAAATATTATCTCCCATTCCATAGCTTCCCTTTCCACTCCTGATTACTTTCTTTGCTGTGCAAAAGCTTTTCAGTCTGACATTTATTTCTGTTTTTGTTGCCTGTTTCTTTAGTGTCATATCCATGAAGTCATTGTCAAGACTAGTGTCATGAAGAGTTTTATTTATTTATTTATTTATTTATACTTACATTTAAGTATTTAATCCATTTTGAGTTGATTTTTGTATATGGTGTAAAATAAGGGTCTTTTCCAAGTGGCTCACTGAAGTGACAACAGCACTGTAGACATCACAGAGTCTGAACTACCTCTCCCTTTTCTCCAACTACTGCTGAGAACAATTATTCTGTATACTAATATTCTTCTGAATAATCCATACCAAACTCAGTCCAGTCTTTTATATAAGAACACTCTCTCTTCCTTGCAGTAATATTGGATTCCAGCTCTGCCACATCCCACGCAACTCCAAATGGACAAGACACACAACCTGCCTAAAGCTCAGTTTCCTCACCTACGCAATGGGGTGAAAGGTACCTATGCAACAGGATGGTTTTGAGTGTGGGAATGATTGTCAGATGATGTAAATGGTTAATAGTAAAGCACTATGCAAATAATAATGGTTTATAGTATTGTTCCTTAAGAACCATTAGGTAATGTGAAAGTTAAAAATGCAAGCTTTAGAGTAAGACAGACGTCACTAGGAGATTGTGGGAGATCTTGTGAAATAACCTTCCCTCTGAGCCTACATTTAGCTTAAATAACCTTTCACCCCTATTGAGATGATGTATGGAAAAGCATGTGGCACAGCTGACAAATAGCCTGGGGGGAAAAAAGGTAGTTTTAGTAGCAGTAAGATTTACAGTCTCTGTGTGACTCTGTGACTTTATACACAAATTTGATGACCAGAATTTAGAGGCATTATATAAACATAATTTCTAGCAGCCAAGAACTAAGAATGATACTCCAGCGAAATGACAAAAGCCAACTTACTCCCTCCCATGCTCAGAGACTGCAGTACTGGGACTCGGTGCTCCCAACCTCAGTGGCCATGTCTACCCCTGTGCATTCCGCCCTGCCGTTCAGCCTGATGGTCAGCACACTAACATCATCATCACAAGTCTCAGTAAATGCTTTTAACTAAGTGCCATGGAGAAATAAGAATTCTGTCCAACTTGTCCATGACTCTGAATCCAGAGGCACAGCAACCCCATGTCCAGCTACAGGACCCAGGCTGACCCGCACATGTGTATGTATATAGACACCTGCATCTTGCATATATATATTTCCATTAGCTGTTGATACATTGCAAAGTACTGCCTGTCATTCAACCTCTCTCCTTTAATGATGCTGCATCTCAGATGTGTTGTGAATAAATCTGGCTTTTTCATGGTCCAGGTGAATTACTTTAAGGGTGTCTACCCTTTTATCATGTGCTAGGAGACATCCAATCTCAAACTACTCATATGTAAATTTTAGTCCATCATACTGAGGTAGAGAGAGTCTGTAGCACTTATTTATGGATAACCCTGCAGGCTTTAACCCGAGTCAAGTAAAGACCAGGTAGTGCACAGCTATCATGCTGATCAGCAGGCAGCTGAATACTGGAAGGACACTCTCTGAAGATGTCCACAGACCATCTGCTGAGTAGCTCTCTCTTCCCTGGTACTCTGAGAGGACCACCACCTTGGCCTTTCCAGACTTCCACCTCAATCTCCTCAACTCAGAGAGCCCACCAGGTTCTGTCCCCAATCCCACCAACAGGCCCCCTCCTCTGTTTCACTGCCTTGAAATCTCTTCAGACAGCAAGCTGGGTAATCATATGTTTCCTCTCTCTTTCTCACTATCCTTTCTGATATACAATGAACCATTTTTCACATATTCTATCCATTTTTGGTTGTTGTTTTAGGTGGGAGGGTGAATACGGTCCCTGTTTCCGCATCTTGGCTGAAAATGAAAGCTGCTTTCATTGATTTTTGTCTAACTCTTGTACCTGTAGTTACAATTGACATATGAGTGCAGTTCTATCGTGAATGCTGGTTGATATTTTTGTTCACACTAATGAGTAAGACAGAAGTGGTACAAAGCTGTATGTTGGAATGCCATGTTGTTCATCAATGATATGAGCAACTTCTTTCCTGAAATGAATAATAGGTGTCAAATGTTGGGAAAAAATGTCTTTAAGCTTTGTGCTATTTCACAATTTAGCAATTACAGATGTGACACACTTTTAAGTTTAATCTGTCTGATAAATATTTTCTCCATTACTTTTTAAAGCCTAGCCAATCAACAAAACAGCAAACCAAACCCTGTTTTGCAGCATTTGTTCATTTCCATTGTATAAATATTCCCACCGTAAAAGATTTCAATATACCAATGTGATGTCACTCAACATGGAGTCAGGAAGAGAGGCACAGTAGTCACCATGAGATGGACTTTTCTACTATGTGGAGAGTAGAGACATAAGTAACCCTAAGAGCACAGGTTATAGTAAAACAATTAGCAAATGATGAGAGACCAGTATTTGTTCCCTTTATTTTTAACATAGTACATTTCATTGTAAGTTTATATAATTTGAGTTTTAATAATGGTCTGCGGAATGCCTGATAATTTACCAAATGGCTCTTGTGAGCTAGCTAATGTAAGGCCGGTTTGCACATCACTGGATGCAGCCTGGTATTGGGCTTCAAGTATGAGTCATAGAACAGGCAGGCAGACACACAGTTTTGCAGGGGAAGTATTCATTTGCTAAATGGAGAAAAAGGACAAGGGCACCTGGATGAAGGGAGCAGTCCATGTGAAGGTAAGCAGGAGCTCACAGTCCCATCCTGAAGCTCCCTGGGTCCCGAGAGAGTGTCAGAAGAGATTCAGGACCAAACAAGGACTCTGGGTTCAAATCTGTTTCTACTTAATTAGTGTGGCCTGGGGCATGCCACTGAACTATCTGTGCTTCAGATTCTCCAATAGAGTTGTGGTGTAATCACGCTGATTGAGAAAAGTGCTAGGTGTGTAGGCACCAGGAAAAAAATGTAGCCAGTGTTACTATTACTTTCTATAGCCCCATTCCAGCAAAGCCCTTTTGTCAGCACTCTGGATTCATCCTGATCGATTTAGTGCTGACTTTAACTTCTACAAAAGTTAGACACACAGGACACAAATCCCACGTCCTCTCCCTCAAGGAACACCTGGGAAATGAACCCATTTTTACATCTCCACAGCACAGCCATGCAGGTATTGGGGTAGCAGAGCAGACCCATTCAGGCGCATCTCTTCTCAAGGCTGTATCCAGGGACATCACCGTGCTGGCAGCTTGAAAGCAGCTTGAAAGCAGCTTGAAAGCAGCCATCGGGGGAGTGTTTATGCCACAGAAATTGACAAATACTACAAATCAGGGCTTTTTCATCCAGAAAGCTGGTTTATCAGCACACCACTGCTCCTTCTTATAGCCTTTCTGACCTAAGCAGTTTAATTTGCTTAATAGAAAGGATGCCTTGTACTTCACTTCAAGAAAATCAATCTCTCTCTAGCAAGACATTAAAGGCAATAATGTAGCCTGTCTAATCTTATTACCAGATGACAGTCCTACCAAAGAAATGAGCAAAACTAGCCTGATGCAGTTTCTCAGGGTGGTTTTGGAAAGAAGTCCACAAATTCAAGATAACTTCATACGTAATGCATTGCCATTAATATTGGCTTCTCTGGAACTTAGCCATTTACGGAATGCGGCTTGGAGTGATGCAGAGCCCCACCTCCAGGGAGCTCATGATAACAGTACATTATGAAGGCACTAGTGACATCTTTCTGGGCCCTTTCAAAGACAGATGGCTCCTGCCATGCTCCCCGTTCTAGGACAGTGAGGCCCAGAAAGGAGAGAGCCCTAGCAAGATCTCTAAGCTCATCTGAGGAGCAACCCCATAGCAGACCAGGAAGCCACTTTAAGTGAGCAATTCTCCCTTTTGTTAAGCTCAAGTGGATTTCTAGGAGGCAGATCTAAGATCAATAAATGAGTATAGTAGAACCGGGTATTTACCCCAAAGATACAAATGCAGGGACCCGAAGGGGTACATGCACCCCGATGTTTATAGCAGCAATGTCCACAATAGCCAAACTGTGGAAAGAGCCAAGATGTCCATCGACAGATGAATGGATAAAGAAGATGTGGTATATATATATATACAATGGAATATTATGCAGCCATCAAAAGGAATGAGATCTTGCCATTTGCAACAACGTGGATGGAACTGGAGGGTGTTATGATGAGTGAAATAAGTCAATCAGAGAAAGACATGTATCATATGACCTTACTGATATGAGGAATTCTTAATCTCAGGAAATAAACAGGGTTGCTGGAGTGGGGGTGGGGTGGGAAGGATGGGGTGGCTGGGGGATAGACATTGGGGAGGGTATGTGCTATGGTGAGCGTTGTGAATTGTGCAAGACTGTTGAATCATAGATCTGTACCTCTGAAACAAATAATGCAATATATGTTAAGAAAAAAAAAAGAAGAAGAAGATAGCAGGAGGGGAAGGATGAAGGGGAGTAAATCGGAGGGGGAGACGAACCATGACAGACGATGGACTCTGAAAAACAAACTGAGGATTCTAGAGGGGAGAGGGGTGGGGGGATGGGTTAGCCTGGTGATGGGTATTAAAGAGGGCACGTTCTGCGTGGAGCACTGGGTGTTATGCACAAACAATGAATCATGGAACACTACATCAAAAACTAATGATGTAATGTATGGTGATTAACGTAACAATAAAAAAAATGAGTATAGTAGATGGCATTATTGGCTCCAATTCTTCACCCCTCTATATCCATGTCCTTTGTTATAGGTCTTTTCAATCTCTCCCACTGAAAGAGCAGATTATTTCCCTGCCCCCCCTTGACTTTAGGCTTGTCCATGTGACTTGCTTCAGCCAACAGAACAAGGTGAAAGTGAGTCTATGACTTAGAAGGCCTCAGCTATCACCATGAGAAGAACATGCCTGGCTAGACGACTGGTCGAAGGAGCATGAGAAATGGGTGGAATATTTCCCACATACTCCTGGCCCCAGCCCTTGTAGCTTGATGCTGAAACATCCCAGTCTACCTTCAGGAAATAGAGCTTCCCAGTGACACCCAGTCTAGATCAGTCAAACCCCAGTCAACCTCAGACCTAAGAGTGAGCCCAGCTGGGGTTCTCCAAGCCACCCCAGCGCATGCGCAGGTTGCTACTCTATGTCAAGACTCTATGGTTGTTTTTTCTATGTGGCACTATTATAGCAATAGCTAAGTGAAATAAGCAATAAGAATAAAATTATCTTTCCCTCATTAATTAAAAGAAAAAATTTTAGTTGTTTAAAATAGTTTAAACCATGAAGTTTTTGAAGGTTTAGGCTTTTTGTATTCATTTTGTAATCTCCAAAGCATACTCCAGTGCCTTGTACACAGTTGGAGCACAATAAATGTTTCTGTATGCCTGTGTGTCAGGGAGGTTGACTGCATAAGGGCTATTTATAAAATGCTTCATTAGGTAGAGAGCTTTCTATCATTGGCAATAAAGCAACATCGGTTGTATCTCATTTCTAGAATATAATAAAAAGGCATTTTTTTATTAAGTGGGTAAATTAATCAGGACTCTTTCACATGGAAATGACAAAAAAGGTGACTCATACTGACTTATTTGCTGGCTTACAAAGTTAAAATGTCAAGGGGTAGATCAGGTTTGGACCACATTGTTAGGACTCAGACTATCTGCCTCTGACTCTGGATTGTCTGTGTTGCAACTGAAGGTTGGCAGGCATCTAACTCTGTATTTCCTCCAAAAGCAATGGTTTAGTAGTGGCCAATTCAGTGCTCATGGCGACTTTATAGAACATAACCAACACCACAAATAACAAGAATTGACTGTGTGTGTGTGTGTGTGTGCGCACGCGTGTGTCTGTGCGCACGCACACATACCTAATTTGGTTTTTGATTTCTTACCTTTGGCAGTTTTGAAGCCACAAATTAGAAGGTATCAACAAGAACAAAAAGTAACCAAAAAAACTTACAGCAACACAATGAGGGAAGCCACAAAAAGCTCTATACACTTACAGCATCAGAGGGAACACACATTGTTGACCTCTTACTGTAGGCAAGATGCTCAGCTTGGCTCCCTAAGTGATATGGAGGAGTGTATAGAAAACATCTGCCCTTGAGGAGCTTATTGCCTGACAGGAAAGGTAAGGGGCATGCACAGATACTTAGAATGTTGGGAAGAGAGAGATCAGCACCACGAGAATCATATCAACTTTAAACTAAGTACTTCTAAGGGACAGCGAGAGGGAGAAGGAAACAACTTTGCTATTTCATCGTGTGAACTTACACAAGTCACTTTTTATCTCTGGACTTCATTCATTCACTCAGTGATTCAGCAAGTATTCTTTGAGTACCTGCTGTGTGTCACCCCAACCATGTGCTTGGCACTGTGACTTAAAAATCTGGATGAATGATTAAAATTTGAATTAGAATTACATGGCAATATCTCCAAGGCTCAGGTTTAGGGACCAAGTTTGCAGGTGGTGACCTGAGGTTTGAGCTCTTCAGGACTCAAGATGGCTCGCTGGAGCTGTCCAATGGAGTGGTCTCAACCAGATGCCCACTCAAGGTCAACAGTGACCTCTCTGACAGGAAGCACCACACTCAATGGGATTCTTACTCTGAGAAGTTTGAAATATAACCAGGTCTGGTCTCTGGCTCTATTGAAGAGACTGGACGTACACAGAAGGTTTAAGTGACTCTTATTGGGAATGGATAGAGATAGTGGGCAGTGGTGATTAAATTATAAATTATTTTTGTGCTCCTGAAAAAGAGTTTTGCACTCCCACTGAAGAACACATCTCCCGTGTACCCTGTGGGATAATTCAGAAATCACAGTTTTGCCTCAACCGCCATTAATAAAGAGGTCATTGGATTCCACCATGGCAACTTCCCTTGGATACTGTTTTTTCAGAAGCTTTGTGAGCTCATAGGGTAGTCTGGTGGAAGGCCCCTGGTATTTCTGTGCTCTTGGGTATGTCAAGTCTCAGAAACTTCGGTCTTCACACATAAGACATCAGGGAGCCAGTGGGTTAGGTTTGGGGAGGACATGGTACTGCAAAAGAAGCACTGGATTTCAGAGCCAAAGGAGGTTCTTCCCTTGACTTTTGGGTGAGGTCACTCTTGCTTTCTGCTTAAACCTCACTCCTACTACCAGTTTCTGGCTGAAATGTGTGTGTAAGAGAATTTGCTGGAAAAACATTAGTCCAGTGAACAGGAAGAAAGACGAAAGGAGAATGATAAGAATATCACCTGTAGGGAGCGCGGCCTTCTCCTGACACCTCTAATAACCCCACTCAATCCTGTGAGGTTGCTGTGGTAAGTCATCTCCAAAGAGGGCTCCCCAGTGGACACCATTTCATGGTATTCATAAACTCATGTAGTTCCCACCCCTTAAATCTGGGCTGGCCCTGTGACTCACATTTTGACCAATAGACTATGGTGGAAGTGACACTCTGCAGATTCTAAGCCTAGGTTACGAAAAGTCTCACATCTTCCACTTGGGTTTCTTAGGACACACGTTGTGGAGGAAGCCAGCCAAGATGGTAAAATTCTGACTACCCTGAGAACATGGTGCTGTGTGGAAGCCCAGCCTAGCTGCATGGAGAGAGAAAGACATCCAGTCAGTCACCAGCTCCTCCAGGCATCCACATGCAGCACCAGGCATGAGGGTGAAGAAGCAGATCTGATTGTGGGCTGTGAAGGCATGTCTCCAGAATTGCCTCAGCATCAGAGCTGGCTGCAAGTTTTAAAGCCATGGGAAAGTTCGGGACCTAGAGAGAGGGTAAGTGGGATATCCAGCCCATAGGAAGTCATTCCCTTTCCTTATGGGAAGCTGTGGGGACTGAGTATCGACAAAGGGGACCACAGCCGGTGCAAGAGGCAAGCCTTACAATGACCTACAACAACCTACTGCTGGCTCCTCTAGGGTCTTTGGAAGGCAAGATCAACTTCCACGGAGCTGCCATTGGCTCTTCAGCAGGATAAGCAGGGAGGTGGGGAGAATGGGTGGACAGCACTCAGGTGGGTGGGGGGAGGGTACCATGTAGAGCAGGAAGTCAGTGTCTGGGTGTTCCCTGGCATTTGGCACCATCAAGCGAGCCATCAGTCTTGGCCGAGAAGTCTGAGTATAAAACAAAGGAAATGTTCCCAACTTCGGTGACTCTCCTTCCTTACTCACAACAGACCTCCTTTACTATTTATTTATGTTTTTTATTTAAATTCAATTAGCCAACTTATAGTACATTAGTTTCAGATGTAGTGTTCAATAATTTATCAGTTGCATATCACATCAGTGCTCATCACATCACATGCCTTCCTTAATGCCCATCACCCTATTACCCCACCCCCCACCCACCACCCTCCAGCAACCCAAAGTTTGTTTCCTATAGTTAAGAGTCTCTTATGGTTTTTCTCCCTCTCTGATGACTTCCCATTCAGCTTTCTCTCCCTTCCCCAATGGTCCTCTGCACTGTTTCTTATATTCCACATATGAGTGAAAACATATGATTGTCTTTCTCTGATTGACTTATTTTGCTCAGCATAATACCCTCCAGTTCCATCCAAGTCAATGTAAATTGTAAGTATTCAACCTCTCTGATGGCTGAGTAATATTCCATTGTATATATGTACACTACATCTTCTTTATCCATTCATCTGTCAATGGACATCTCAGCTCTTTCTACAGTTTGGCCATTGTGGACATGCTTCTATGAACATTGGGGTGCTGGTGCCCCGTTAGTTCACTACATTTGTATCTTTGGGGTAAATACCCAGTAGTGCAATTGCTGGGTTGAAGGGTAGCTCTATTTTTAACTTCTTGAGGAATCTCCATATCATTTTCCAGAGTGGTTGTACCATCCTGCATTCCCACAGTGTAAGAGGGTTCCCCTTTCTCCATATCCTTGCCAACATTTGTTGTTTCCTGTCTTGCTAATTTTAGCCATTCTGACTGGTGTGAGGGGGTATCTCACTGTGGTTTTGATTTGTATTTCCCTGATGCCAAGTGATATGGAGTATTTTTTCATGTGTCTGTTGGCCATTTGTGTCTTCTTTGAAGAAATGTCTGTTCATGTTTTCTACCCATTTCTTGACTGGATTCTCTGATTTTGGGTGTTGAGTTTGTTAAGTTCTTTATAGATCTTGGATACCAGCCCTTTATCTGATATGTCATTTCCAAATACCTTCTCCCATTCCCTAGGTTGTCTTTTAGTTTTGTTGACTGTTTCCTTTGCTGTGCAGAAGCTTTTTATCATGAGGTTCCAACTGTTCATTTTTGCTTTTGTTTCCCTTGCCTTTGGAGACGTGTCTAGCAAAAAGTTGTTGTGGCTGAGGTTGAAGAGGTTGCTGCCTGTGTTCTCCTCTAGGATTTTGATGGATTCCTATCTCACATTGAGGTCTTTCATCCATTTTGAGTTTATCTTTGTGTATGGTGTAAAAAAAGGTCTAGTTTCATTCTTCTGCATGTGGCTATCCAATTTTCCCAGCACCATTTTTGAAGACACTTTCCTTTTTTCCATTGGATATTCTTTCCTGCTTTGTGGAAGATTAGTTGACCATAGAGTTGAGGGTCTAGTTCTGGGTTCTCTATTCTGTTCCATTGATCTATGGGTCTGTTTTTGTGCCAGTTATCATACTATCTTGATGATTAGGGCTTTGTAATAAAGCTTGAAGTCCGGGATTGTGTTGCCACCAGCTTTGGTTTTCTTTTTCAACATTCCTCTGGCTATTTGGGGAGAGATCACAACCAACACCAAGGATATACAAACAATTTTAAGAACATATTATGAGCAAGTATATGCCAACAAATTAGGTAATCTGGAAGAAATGGACGCATTCCTGGAAATTTACAAATTACCAAAACTGAAACAGGAAGAAATAGAAAACCTGAACAGACCCATAACCAAAAAGGAAATTGAGGCAGTAATCAAAAATCTCCCAACAAATAAGAGTCCAGGGCCAGATGGCTTCCCAGAGGAATTCGACCAAACATTTAAAGAAGAATTAATACCTATTCTTCTGAAACTATTCCAAAAAAATAGAAATGGAAGGAAAATTTCCAAACTCATTTTATGAGGCCAGCATTATCTTGATCCCAAAACCAAAGAACCCATCAAAAAGGAGATTTACAGACCGATATCCAATATCCCTGATGAACATGGATGCCAAAATCCTCACCAAGATTCTAGCCAATAGGCTCTAACAGTACATTAAAAGGATTATTCACCACGACCAAGTGAGATTTATTCCTGGGCTGCAAGGGCGGTTCAACATTTGCAAATCAATCAATGTGATACATCACATTAATAAAAGAAAGGACAAGAACCAAATGATCCTCTCAATTGATGCAGAAAAAGCATTTGACAAAATACATTCTTTCTTGATAAAAACTCTCCACAGTGTAGGGATAGTGGGAACATACCTCAATATCATAAAAGCCATATACAAAAAGCCTACGGTGAATATCATTGTCAATGGGGAAGAACTGAGAGCTTTCCCCTAAGGTCAAGAAGACGATAGGGATGCCCACTGTCACCACTGTTGTTCTACTATTTAAAACCTCTCCTCTCCTAAAGCTAAAAGCAGCCCTCAAAACAATGTAGCACAGTGAGTCCCACTTCTTAGCATTACCTGAGAATCTCCTTAAAAATCTTAAAATTTCTAGCCTTGATCACCCCCCAGAATACTCAAATCATGAACTATGAGGGTGGGGTCCAGCTTCTGCACTTTCTGAAGGCCTCCAGGGGACCCCAATTTGCAGCCTGTTGTGGGAATCATGGACTAGGCCATATGAAGGCTTATAAAAATTCATAATTACTGAGCCTGTAAGTCTGTCACTCAGAGATGAGCATCAAGGTTCATGTGTAAGTATGACATCACAGCAATATTTATACTAGTAAATATCAGGAAGCAACATAAGTGTCCAAAAGAAGATTGGTTTAGTAAGTTATGATTTATCCTGCTTTGCAATATTATGTAATATGGCAGACATGTACTTAAAGAATATTTCAGGGCATCAGAAAATTCTCTGGAATATAATAACCCTAATTTTGTAAGATATATACACATAATTATAAAAGTTTAAAATATATACACATAATTATAAAAAGTTTAAAATGTAATATTTCTATGTCCTAGAATTGTGGGGATTTTCTTTCATATCCTTGTTTGTACTTAACTAAGCTTTTTCAGGAACATGGTCATGTTGGTCGGGGGGGGTAGGGTAGGAGATGAAAGGGTATGAAAAAATGTACAAGCAAGTAAAGAAGACAGAAAATAGTTTCAATCTCCCCATAGCTGGGCCTCAGAAGACTAGAAGGACATGCAGGATTGAGGCCATTCAGGGTAAAACAAGTTCAAACAATATAATGCTGTCCCGTGACTCCTTGGGTCACTAGTCTAATGCTTCACCATTTTGGTGAGACAACTCCTTGCCATTGCTTCTTGGGCTTTTCCTAGAGTTACCAACTAATTGTACATCTCCCATTTGAATTGAATAAGCATGGATATGATTGGGGTAACCATTTGACATGAAGGACTAGTACCATTAGGCAGACCTCTTCACTCATTCTATGGACTGGCTGCTTTGGATCAGACTCTCTTCCTTGCTCCAACCATATATGGCCCAAACAGTCGAGTCTCATGTTCTTGCACATGGGAATGCTTCTCATGCAATGGTCCATTGGTTCTTGTGAAAGTGATTTGCTAAAAACAATTTTGGGAAACTGATAAGGGAATGGGAAGATGGGACCAGTGTGCAACATCCAGCAAAGTGCCATGGGGGGATTTTGGCTCACTCCTGCAGGGGAGCTCGAGAAATGCAACAGAGTTGTCCAAATTGTGGGTGAGGGAGGGCAAGACAAGAGCACCAGAGAATCTACACCTGCACACCAATCAGTTGTTGGTCAAGGACCACCACTGCTGGAGTTAAATTCCCAGGCACTTGTGTGTTCCCATGTGCCTTTGACATGGGGCAGGACAGTCTACCATGGGAGAGGCGCAGGTGCTGGCTGCTGGCAGTGAACTTTACCAGGATGAGACGGGGTGTGAGTGCAGCAGTACATCATGTGTTACCATGGGCCCTGGCTGCCCAACCCAACCAGAGCTGGTCACAAAGGCCACAGTGGAGCCTTCCACAAAATTAGCCTCAATTCTTTTTTTTATTTATAGAACCGGCTTTTTAAATTTTTATTACATTGTGTTAATCACCATACATTATATCATTAGTTTTTTTTGTTTTTTTGTTTTTTAGTTTTTGTTGTAGTGTTCCATGATTCATTGTGTGCATGTAACACCCAGTGCTCTATTCAATACGTGCCCTCTTTAATACCCATCACCAGGCTAACCCATCCCCCCACCCCACCCCGGAACCCTCAGTTTGTTTCTCAGATTCCATAGTCTCTCATGGTTCATCTCTCCCTCAGATAGCCCCCCCCCTTCATTTCTTCCTTCCTACTATCTTCTTCTTCTTTTTTTTTTAACATATAATGTATTATTTGTTTCAAAGGTACAGGTCTGTGACTCATCAGTCTTACACAATTCACAGCACTCACCATAGCACATACCCTCCCCAGTGTCTATCATCCAGTCACCCCATCGCTCCCACCCCCACCACTCCAGCAACCCTCAGTTTGTTTCCTGAGATTAAAAATTCCTCATATCAGTGAGATCATATGATACATGTCTTTCTCTGATTGACTTATTTCCCTTAGCATAATACCCTCTAGTTCTATCCACATCGTTACAAATGGCAAGATTTCATTTTTTGATGACTGCATAATATTCCATTGTATATATATATACCACATCTTCTTTATCCATTCATCTGTCATGGACATCTTGGCTCTTTCCATAGTTTGGCTGTTGTGGACATTGCTGCTATAGACATCGGGGTGCACATACCTCTTCGGATCCCTAGATTTGTATCTTTGGGGTAAATACCCAGTAGTGCAATTGCTGGGTTGTTAGGGTAGCTTTATTTTCAACTTTTTGAGGAACCTCCATACTATTTTCCAGAGTGGCTGCACCAGCTTGCATTCCCACCAACAGTGTAGGAGGGTTCCCCTTTCTCCACATCCTCTCCAACATCTGTTATTTCCTGACTTGTTAATTTTAGCCATTCTGATGGGTGTGAGGTGGTATTTCACTGAGGTTTTGATTTGGATTTCCCTGATGCCGAGCAATGTTGAGCACTTTTTCATGTGTCTGTTGAATTAGCCTTAATTCTTCGCCAAAAGATTCTGGATACTCTCTGAGCTTGCCTCATTGCATCAGAGCTATTTTCTTCTGATCTTTGATAGAGGAGCATTCAGGACACCTTTGCCGGTTTGGAGGGGGGAAATAATGACACAAGTCATCTCTGATGGGATAGACAGGAGAGATCCTTATGCTCCAAACAATTCTCCTGAAGTCTCAGCTAAGAATGTTCAAGCACCATGCTTCCTCCCTCCTCTCTAAATCCTCCTCCTAACTTTTGTTTGTGTTGGAACAACATCATTCACAACACCCAGGTGGGTGTTCACTGAACCTTTTCTTCCATTTTCTGTTCTAAGCACAGATAATTATGAGCGTCAAGTTAACATGTGGAGGTAAATATTGTAATTTAGCTTCAGGGATATTACGCATAATGTGGTTTTTGTTTTCTCCACCTCAGCAGCTAAACAAAGAGCATTGTCCTCCTGGAAGGGCTTGGAATATTCTGGGGGACATATAAATAAGGTTTTTAATTTTAAAAATCACTTCTGAGCCCTGCTGATAGCATCCCTCCTCTTTTGAATAGCAGTATTATTTGTGACATCCGGTGGCAGGCAACTCAGCCCGTGAGTCATGTGCCAGCAAGACATATGCTCCAATGCCATTATGAAATGATGAGCAGCCTCACAATCAAAGGTGGAACCTTTACTTGCAGATTAAACAGGAAACTTTCTCCAGAAGCTCCTAAATCAACACAGCAAATGGTTATTGCCAATTCACATTTATGTCTGAAAAATGCTAGGGATCATGTACATGTGAATTCTCACCTTGCTCCAAGAGGGGAGAAAGCAGGTCACAACAGATTGACTTCTCCTTAGGCTGGAGGACAGCATTCAGACTGAGCAAATGAATGGGGTTGCCTGATATAACCCGACAACTAACTCAGACAGACAGAATTTGAATTGGGGGCTGACTCTGTGCTTCATGAACACCTCCTGAATGATGATCTATATGAAGTAGGGTCAAGCATGGGTACAAGAGAGCTCCTGATTCCAGCTCTAGAATGCAGCATGTAAGTCTCCCCCTACTATTACTCTGAAAGTAACCTCGAATAGAACCCTAGAGCTATGAATAATTTTAAAAATTGGCTTCCATTCCCTACAAACCTGCCAGGAAACTGGGGTGAGGGTAACTGAGCAGCCTGGGGCTATGAAAGAATTTTGTGATTAATAAATATTCATTCACAAGAGCATGTGTTGAGTGCATGCATACATGGTTAATCTACCCTCAGGTGGCCAGAAATAGGAAATAAGAATTGTACCCCTTCCTCTCTACATTGAAGATGAGCTTCCGGGGTGGGGGGAGCAGTGAGAGCATCCCAGCTGGAGGTCTGGGTCCAGCATGTGCCTAGCATGGCCCAACGGGTGCCTTGGACCACTGACCTCCTATGCCGTTCCCAAAGTCCTGCCCCTTAGTCAGGAAGATAAGTGTGCCTTTCTCTGGGAATTGGCTCAATAAAGAGCAGGGTATGTTTACACTGGGGTTTAAGGGACGTTATGATTTAAAAAGAAAAATTAGGGCACCTGGAAGGAGAAGGAAACACATTATTTTAAAGTTAATTAAATATGTTTTATTTATTATCTGCCAGGTGCAATGTAGGGAAGGGAATATAAAGTTAAAGAAATCCCCGCCTACAGGGGGTTTGTGATCCCAGAGGGTAAAGAAGTTTGCAAATGAGCTGACATATGAGAGGGGGACCAGGCACAGCCTCAGGTACACAGGTATGAAGGCAGTTCCCACCATGGAACTGACAGGCATTTGGGAGGAGCCCACATTTGAGCAGGAACATATAACAGGAAGAACAAATGCTTGTATAGCTCTTCCTAGGTGCCCAGCACCCTTGACAAGGACCTCACCTCCACTCACTCATGAAATCTTCATATCAACGCCATAAAGAGGGCACTGCTGTTATTCCCACTTCACAGATGATTAAAGTGAGGCACAGAGAGAAAGCAAAATACTGTCACACCTGCCTGGAGATCATTTTCTGTAGGATCACTTCTCAGCTTCTTTCTTGTCTCTTTATTTCTCTTCCTGCTACAGACTTAACACTAGACTTGGGCTGCACAATTCAACTCGGCAACTATGGCTCAGATTTCAAGTGTGTACTAAACAGGTCAGCATGGGGTCAGGAAAGAGGTCAAGGAGTCTACAGCCCAGCAAAGAAGACGAATCTGGGAATAGATTCTACTCTGACTCACAGTGGAAAGTCCCATGTGCTGTGACTAGGGAAGGACAGCTGAACTGTTGGGATAAATTTGAAATAATGACCAGAGGTTGTGCTTTTTTCCCCTTATCTTTAAACAAACAATAATGATCATGAAAGTAGGAACTCACTGGAAAATACAGGGAAGATAAAGAAGAAAATTAAAATTATCCAGTCTCCTCGTCCAGAGAAAACATTATTATATATGGATGTATTTCATTCTGATCTCTTATATCTGCAAATTAAGGCTTTTTAGAAAAAAATAACATTAGAATTATACTGTTTATATAATTTTGTATCAACATTATATCATGAGCATTTTCCATTATCACTAAAAATTGTTTGGCACATAATTTTTAAAGGCTACCTAACATGCCTATGCACAGACATGCCATAATTCATCCATCCACTTTACATGTGAATTGGATATTCACATTTTGAATGCTGCTGTTGGATATTCACATTTTGCCAAGTTTTACTGTTAAAAACAATGCCACAATATATACTGTTGTGTATTATTTTTCCCAAATCTTGAATGGAGTCGGCCTTCTGTAGAAATGGTCAAACATTTGTAAGAGATTATAAAATTTCTAATGAAATCATACTCATTCTTGTTATTTTAACACCACTGCTTTAGGAAAGCTTTTAGACCATGGAGACTCACAGCCCAGTCTCACTGTGATTACTTGTATCTGGGAGAAGCTGCCTTCTTGTTCCATGCACCATCTTGTCTGGTCCATTGGCCACATGGTGGATGCAGGGCCATCTCTACAGCACCATTTTAACACCATCTTGCCATAGATTAGCCAAGTAGCCATCTGCAGCTCCAACCATCAATGGTGCAAGTGGAAAATAAGTTTCTTTTTACCAACAGTCCCCACCAAAGTCCTAGCAATGAGTTTCACTGGTCCACTTTGGGTCATGTGTCATGTGTGACCTTGACCAATTATGAAGGCCAAGGACATGAAACAAGCTGGTCAGCCTGAACTGTGTCTTGACTTCTTTCTTCATTTCCTGGCTGTGTCCTGTGTGCTGTTTATAAATAGGGAGCCACAGCGCAACGGTTTCTTTTTTTTTTAAGATTTTTTATTTATTTATTTGACACAGAGAAAGAGAGCACAGCAGGCAGAGCGGCAGGCAGAGGGAGAAGAAGCAGGCTCCCTGCTAAGCAGGGAGCCTGATGCGGGACTCGATCCCAGGACCCTGGGATCATGACCTAAGCCTAAGGCAAGACGCTTAACTGACTGAGCCACCCAGGTGCCCCAACTCAAGGGTTTCCAGCTATACCACTTTTTTATTATGAAGGAATTGTAAAAGGGGTCAAGCTGGAGCAGACCCGACCACCCGTCTTTTGGGATAACCTTGCCAGCAGCTCAAATTCAGTATGCCCCAAACCAAATCTTCCTTCCTCAATAGAACACATGCTTCCTCATGTGTCCCTAGAAGCCATTACAATATGTGGCAGACCCTGTGGCTTAGCTCATCCAGATTCTATTTATAACCTCCTCTCCTTTTCTTGCCTCTATGATGGAAGCTATGAAAGCTAAAAACTGAATCTCCTAGGCTCTCTCACTGCTAGGAGGGTCATGCAAACATTTCTGGCCAATGATGAATAAGCAGGTGATTGCTGGAGCTGCTGCAGCCATTTTGCGATTGTGGCTCTAGTAGGCCACACAGTAAGGAGGGAATAGCATATAAAGGACACTCAGTCAATGACGATGTCTCAATATGCTGAACTGGTCTGGGCTGTCCACCTCTAGACTTCCTGTTACATGAGACAGACAGGCCTCTACTTTTTAAATCTTCCATTACTTGTAGCCAAATTCCTAACAGATGTACCAGCTTTCCAGTCAACCAGAGAACCTCAGCATTTCTTCATCACTTCCCACAGACTTGCTCTCCATCACTGATCGATCGCCACATATTGTTGATTGTAACTCATCTGGGAAAGAAACTAGAAGCAACAGGAAGCCAGATTTTCAGTGGAATATAAACAGTGAACACTGTCTAGGTGTGTCAGCTATGCATGGACGGGTTCTCTGATAGGTGAAAAATGTACTTGGTAGGAAGTTATAAGGTAACAAACATAGAACTTAGAAAGGTAATTAATTATATTACAGCTGCTAGAAAATGTTAAGGTCTCTTTCATCTATTAAATGCTAAAATCATTCAGTTAGAATCACTGAGCATCACTTCTAGTCATGCAAAACAGAACAAAATACTGTCATTTGTAACCCAAACTGCCTGATAAAGAGAAGAGACCCTATTGGGGGAAGCTTTTTGTCTGCCCTGGATGTGGAAGCACTTGTTACACTTGTTTAGGAGCAGGAGCTGAAGGCGAAGATGGCTGAGTGACCCTTATACAGAGGGGGAAAATTTGGAGAGAAAGGGGACTGAGAAGTCAATGAAGCTGCAGGAAGGGTGGGTAACCAAGTAGCCCTAGATGGCTGAGTGTCTGGAATGGGCTGTCAAGAAAAGAGATTAGGGTATGAAAGTTTGCTTTGTTTGCTGTATCATCCATCCGGCAATCTCCCCCAACTCTTTAGTGACATCTTACAATTTCGTGTGAAGGTAACTTTTAAACTGAAGCAAGGACTGAGTTTCTCAGCTGGACATGCACATGGAAGAACAATATTTCAGGCAACAAACAGTGACCCTAGACCAAGGAGGTCATCAGAGCATGAGCACACCCTGGAACTCACAGACATCTTGGGACTCAGGAGGCCATGGATTGGGGTTTCAAGGGCTTATGGAAGATTCAAGGTCTTCTTATGGAAGTTTCAAGGGCTAAGAGGCCCCAGCTGACATAAAGTCTTCCTGGGAGAGAAAGATGACTATTTTCTTAAATAACACTCATCCCACAGAAGACATTATATGTGAGCAGATAAACCACACTGAAAACCAGGAAATGTTTTTACTTAAAAGTCTTCCTTTCTTTACCAGAGTCTCTGTAGCCAAAACAAAGAGCTAAAAGACGCAACCAGATGGAAAATACAAGAGAAATGTTGCAGGATACTTGCAGTAGATGTAACATTGGTCTGATATTCCAGAAGGAAGCATCAGAGAAAATGGAAAGGAAGAAATAATCAAAGAATGTGAATGCAGTGTTTATCTGTACTGAAGAAAGGCATGCATCTTGAGATTGAAAAAACCTACTAAGCATGATAATTTTAAAATTATAGTTAGGCCTCTATTGGTAAATTTCTAAACTTCAGGGATAAAGAGGAAAATTCTAAAAGCTCTGAAGGGAAAAAAATCTTAAAAAATAAGAATATGAGGCTATAAAGATCTTACATAGACACAAAACCCCCAATGCCATGAAGGAAACGACTGATATATTTGACTACATAAAGACTACACATACCTGCAGTTTGCCATTGTCTTTAAGCCTGAAATGAAATAAAACTATATATTTATGTGCAACACATATATACAATTAGACAAAAAGTCTCAATAATGATACAAAGCAAACTTCACTGGATGTACCTCTGGGGAAAGGAGGAGGATGATGTGAAAAGGATTTTCATTATTTTTATTGTTTATTCTGCTGAATTGTTTTGAATTTCAATTAGGATGTCCTACTCCATTACACCCGGAGTTTTTTAAAATACAAAAAACACATCATAGAAAAACACATCATAAAAATAGACTTTTATTTGCAAGGTAACAGATAATGAACTGCCTGCTTTATATATTTTATCATTCATTCATTTATTCCACACATATTAATTGGGCACCTACTATATGCCAGGCATTATTTTAGACATGAAGAATACAGCAGTGAACAAAAGAGGCAAAACTTCCTGCCCTCATGGCATTTTACACTCTCATGAGTAGAGATGGACAACACAAATAATTAATAATTATAATAAGAAGAATAGCCAACACTTGTATAACACTATACGCATATTAATTCACTTTGACGTCGGTACTACGAGTATCTCCATTTTACAGATGAGGAAATCGAGGCACAGGATAACCAATTTTCCCAAGGCTACCCAGCTACTCTATAATGAAATCAAGCTGTGCCGCACTTGGTCTATCTCCAGAGTTCATGCTGTTAACCATTTCGCTCTGTGCTGCAGCATGTCAGGTGAATATGTCTTATAGAGAAAAATAAAGCCTTGAGGTTGGAAGGAGTGTAGGTGATGAGGAGATTGGGGCCAGGGGCTGAATTGGACGTCAGATGTAAGGCAAGTTCCTACTGAGAAGGTGCCAGTGAGAGAGGGAGTGAACCATGTGAATACTGGGGAAGCGTGCTCCAGAAACAAGGAACAGCAGGAACAAATGTCCTGAGGTCAGCTGTGCCTGGCATGCTTCAGGAACAGCAAGGAGGCCAGGGTTGCCAGGATAAAGTTGGTGAGGGGGGGGAAGGAGCCCAGAAGAAGAAGCTGGGGAGTAATAGAGCCAGATCACACAGGTCCTTGAGGCCAGAGTGAGGACTTTGGAGGTTATCTGAGTGAGATGAGAGCAATCAGAGAGTTTTACACAGGAAATGAGTATGATCAGTCATATTTAAAATGGATCATTTTGGCTGCTGGGCAGAGAATAGATAATGGTGGGGGAGCGGGGCATGAATGGACAGAAGCAAGTGTTGAGGCTGTGAGATTAGTTACGAAGATACTGAAACTCCCAGGTGAGCGAGAAAGGTAGCTCAGGTGTCTTGAGAACATGACTCGATTCTGGATTTCTTCTGTGGTCTGTGAGAACAGAGAAGAAGGAGTCAATACTGATTCCAAGGTTTGAGCATGAGCCAATGGAGGGATGCAGTTGTTATTTACTGAGACAAGGAAGGCCACGCGAAGAGAACTTTGGGAGTAGCGGAGACCAGGTTGATTTTAGACATGTTCACTTTGAGATGATTAATCAACTTGCAAGTGGGGATACGAAGGAGGCATTTGGATGTAGAGGCACGATCAGTAAGCGGTCCAGGGGTCTCCACAGTCCATTTCAGGTGCAGGAGCACACGTGAGCAGATAAATGACCCAAAGCTTCTCATTATTACAACATGGGCTCCAACTAGGCAGTGTTTCCATCCCTGGATCTCAAATAACAAAGTGTTATTGCAGCCAATTTATACTTAGCCATGAAGTCAATTGTTTGCTTTCCAAAGGCTGTCTTCAGGAGTCCAGGTTGTCCCAGGGCTCGAGGGGATATGGATTCATCTGTCTTCTTTGTCCTAAAGATGCAACAGTGGAGACACTGTTGAGCATGGCAGCGGCCAGAAGCCTAGTTGGGGGAGCAGAAAGAGCCAAACAGTGTAACATGTAGCGTTCACAAGAAGAAGAAAGAGCAACAAAGTGTGACTATACCCTCACACCAAGATGCCACCTGCCACCCCCAGCTAATGGAAGTAAGTGACCAGCCTGCTGTCCACCGTTCTCTGTGCCTGGAGGATGCAGGTCCAGGTGTGAGGTATCAGGAGCAGCTCTTCATCACCCCAAACAAAGGGCCTAGACCATCCAAGGACATTGCCCCTGGAGTATTTGTGTGATATGCACCATTGACACCTGGGTATTTTTTTTCGTTGGGGCTACATGCGTGTCCTCAAACAAATGAACATACTCATCTGGCAGGAGAAATCAGTGCTGAGAAGAGGCAGCCAAGGGAAAGAGGAGAAACAGGTGCACTTTGCAGTTTGTCAAGGTAGATGCATCATCACCACATTCAATACAAAACCATAAAGAGCATAGAAATGTGCTCATATGATGTGCTTACATAGAGGACACAGAAGAGCTAAACAACATACCAGCAACACAGAATCCCAGCTGCTGTACTTGGACAGAGTGGGGCCCTGACAGTGCATGAAAGCCACTAGAAATAATCATGATAAAGAATTATCCAAATTCTTCTCTCCTGTTCAAATGGTAGAAAGGCTTTAATCATCCCCCTAAGATACAGCATCCTTCTGACATCCCAAGATTTGTAAACAATAAGAGAAACATTATTATACTAACAGTTCTTAAAATGTTAAGAACCATAAAGTCATCAGGCTATACTGGGGATGGTGATGATCACTGAGTGCTCTCGTGGGCTGGGCCCTGTCCCAGGTGCACCACCTTGTTCAGTCCTCAGGGACCCTGTGGTCAGTTCTCAGCTCCTTCCTTCTGCCCCATTAGCACCCGACACAGGACCTTTCCTTCCTCCTCCACAAAGCTTCTGGGATGGCTTCCTCTCTTGGCTGCTTCTTGATTGGATCCTCCTCCCTTCCCTAATTCTCTAAACATTGGGGCCCCTCCTTCTCATTACTTATGAGATGTCCTCTGCTTGTCCCAGGGCTTTACACACAGCATATAAACTGACTACAGCTAGGATCTTACCTCCAGCCCAGAGATGCCCTGCTGGGATAGCTAATAGGTACTTCAAACCAAGCATGTCCAGCAGACCCTGTGATTTTTTTCTATGCTTGCTCCTCCGTGTTATTCTGGTATTCCTCAGATCAGTCAATGGTGCCTTCATCCTTCCAGAAGCAAGGTCAAAACTCTCATAGATGATCATACACACACATGCACATACACACACACACACACATGCTCCCCAGCAAATCTACTTCTCCCATCCACATCCTTGGTTCCTGGTCCAAGCTACCTTCATCTCCCTTGGTCATTCTTGGGCTGTTGCCAAGAGACATCTGTTTCTGCCCTTGACCTCACCCCTCATCTAGCCATGCATCTATCTTCAACACAGCAGCCAGAATGATTCTGCTAACACGTTTCAGAGCATGTCCTTCCTCTGCTCCTATCTCAGCCCCCGAGTTCCCATCTCCCTCAGAGCAGCATTCAACATCCCCACTGTGCCGGCAGGGACTTACCCCATGGCCCAGTCCTGCTTCCATGATTTTATCTCCCACTTCTCTCTCCTCTGACCCAAGTCCAGCCATATGGGCCTCTTTGCTGTCCCCAAGACACTTCCCCCTAGGGCTTGGCACTTCCTGGGCCCTCAGCCTGGGCCTCTGTCTACCTGGAAGTCCATGTGGTCCACATGTCACTTCTTCAGAGAGGCCTTCCCTGATCATCCATCAAAAACTAGACAATCACCCATCTCTCTCTGTCCTCCTTAACCTGTTTTATTAGGGTTTACCACATTATCACTCCTGATACATGATGTAATTATTCATGTACTTTTTACTATCTTCTCTTTACTCCCCAGAACCTAAGTTCCTTGAGGTCAGGAGCACTTACTCATCCACTTCTCTGGCCTCAGTGTCAGGAGTGGTACCTTACACATTGTTGTGCTCAGTAAATATTTGTTGAATGACTCTCAGTGGCCCTGGGAGAAAGTAGAGTCCCAGGAACACAACGATGGAGCACTCTGCCCCAGGTGCACAAAATTAAGCAGATGCGTTATCAGAAAAGACTGTTATAGCAGAAAGAACACCAACCAAAAGTTTATCTTCTTCTTCTTCTTCTTCTTTTTTGAGAGAAGGAGAGTGGGGGGGAGGGTAGAGAGGGAGAGAGAATCTCCAGCAGATTCCCCACTGAGCATAGAGCCCAACTAGGGACTTGATCTCATGACCCTGAGATCATGACCTGAGCTGAAATCAAGAGTCAGTTGCTTAACCGACTGAGCTACCCAGGGGCCCCCTTCATCTCCTTTTTAATTATTACCCTTCTGAATAGCTTCTGCGATAAAATACTCCTCCCCAAATATTGTTCTATGTCCAAAATAATTGCCACTGAGTTTTAATATTGTACATATAAGCTTCAAATTAGCCCATTTTCATTACTTGCCTTTTAATAAACATTGTTTTCCATAAAGAAAGTAATTTGGAGAATTCCCAGTGTTAGAGTTGGCCTCTGACACTTGTAGACTCAGCCATGTGCATTCACTTTGAGAGTTAAGTTCGTAACCACTGGGAATTCTTGGGGCTTGGGGCTTGGGGCTCAGTTTGTTCTTTGACTCCTAAGGTCCTGCATGTCTGAATGTAGCCAGAAGATCCTAAAGAAAGGATAGCACAGTGATTGTGAAGAGACAGACTATGAGTCACTTCAATTCTATGTGACCAGATGGGGTTTTTATTTGTGACTAAAACTTAAAACAGTGAAACTGAGTGTAGCATTTAAGATACACTAGCTCTGTTTGATGAGTGAAAATGTTAGTTCACCCATGAAATATTTCATCAAATTTGAATAACATCTTTAAAACTGAATTTTAATTCTTTTTAAATTGTTACTTATTTTAAAAACTGAAAAACAAATTAAGGAATGAATGATTATTATTGATTACAACATGGCTGATACCGGGACCTATTTTGTCATCTAAAAGAGGGAGTGTTAAAACAATCTCTGGGCGTCGAATAGACAAACTGCTATCGGTAAGTAGATACTGTTATCATTATCAACCTTTTACATGAGGAAACTGAGGCACAGAGGTCTTAAGTAGCCTGACTTAAATGAGAGAGCAAAGGTTCAAGGCCAGGCAGTCTATAAGGATCACGTCTCCTCGATGTTAATGAACTTCCATTTATACTTGCAATTGAGTGAAACTGGGACACTCGTGTTTTATTTATAGCTAAAAGTCACTCGTGCCAACTCACACGTTTAAGTGAACTAAATTAAATCAATTCTTAACTCTATGGCCCAGTGATTCCACTCTTAGTATGTATCCAAAAGAAAGTGTGTCTGTGCTCAATAGAAGACATACGTAAGAGAATTCAAATCAGGTTTATCAAGAGGAGAATGCATACCTTGGGGCATAATCATATAACAAAATACTAGACATCAGTAAAAACTGTGAACACACCCAATGATATGGATGCATCTCACACACACAATGTTGAAGGAAAGAAGCCAGGCACAAAAGTTCATATATGGTGTGATTCCATTCTGATAGAGGTCAGCATAGTGGTTACTTGTGGGGGTGACTGGCCAGAGGGGGAACTAAGCAAACTTCTGTGTAGCTAGAAGGGTTATGAATCTTGATTTGGGTTTTGTTTACACAGGCATATGCACATGTGCTATGGACTGAATTGTGTTTCCCCAAAAATTCGTATCTTGAAGACCTCCCCATGATGTGACTATATCAGAGATAGGGCCTTTGTGAAGCAGTTAAGGTTAAATGGGGTCAGAAGGATGGGGCACTGATCCAATAAGATCAGCATCCCTCTAAGAAAAGATGCCATTGGCTCACTCTTTCTCTCTGTCCCTGCAAGGACTCAGTGAGAAGGTGGCCATCTCCAGCCCAAGGAGAGAGCCGCACTAGACACTGACCTTGTAAGCATCTTGATTTTGGACTTTCAGTCTCCAGAACTGTGGGGGAATAAATGCTTGCTGTTTAAGCCACCGAGTCTGTGGTACTTTATTATGGCAGCCCCAGCCGACTTTACAGAATACAACATGTAAAGTTTACAGAGCCGTACACTCTTAAATGCACTTTAGGCACATCATGTATGTTATATACTAATAGAATAAAATAAAAGAATCCTTCCATTCGTCATTGGGGAGAAATACCTGAACCAAGTAAAGAGTCTTTAGTGCCTCTAGTTTCTAGTGCGTCTCCTGAATCTAGACTTTGTATCTAGATAAGCAACTCTCATGTAACATGGCACCCACCAGCAGCAACCTCCTTCCAACCACCTAGCACGTTGCTGGTGCCTGTGCAAGCAGGGAATCCCTTCCATTTCCCTCAGATGATGGAGGCTGGAGGAAGTGGCCATGTTGGATGATCAGGGCAGAGCAGGGCAAGAGAGAGCCTCTGCATGCCTGCCCAGGCCAGATGTCATGGACAAGCAGTTAGTGATGCCTCCCCTGGTTCCCAGCCTGCATGAAGACAGTAATTGCCTGGAGGGGCAGTATTTGTCAACAGTGGACAGGAAGGGCCACCTTGGGGCAAGCCAGTGCTGCAGGGTGCCACACAACATTGAAGGCTGTTGATGGACACTAGGACCTGCCCAAATGCTTCTGAGCTGCGCAAATACACCAGAGGACAGGATGCATTGTGCAATGTAGAGTTAACAAAGAATAAAATGATGAAAATAGGACATTTGCAGCACGTCTTGTTGCTTCAGAGAAATGCAGCTTATCTTTCCTGTTCTGCTCTCTACAGAATCTTGGTAAAATTCATTTTTCTTGCCCCAACGTGACCACATAATGCCATTTCTACTTAAAATTGCTTTCCAGAACTTCTTTAGCAGTCATAGTAAAATTTTATATCTCTGCTCTTTCTGCATATATTCTCACTTCTCCTTAAAATGTGAAGTGATTTCCAACCAGGATATACATTTCTGACTGCAGACATAAATTTAGGTTTTGCTCAAATATTACTATATTTAGGTATACTTGGCACTAAATTTATTTTTTTTATTTATTTTTTTTAAATTTTTTATTGTTATGTTAATCACCATATATTACATAATTTGTTTTGGTGTACTGTTCCATGATTCATTGTTTGTTCATAACACCCAGTGCTCCATGCAGAATGTGCCCTCCTCAATACCCATCACCAGGCTAACCCATCCCCCCATCCTCCTCCCCTCCAGAAACCTCAGTTTGTTTTTCAGAGTCCATCATCTCTCCTGATTCGTCTCCCCCTCTGACTTACTCCCCTTCATTCTTCCTCTCCTGCTATCTTCTTCTTTTTCTTTTTTCTTAAAATATGTTGCGTTATTTGTTTCAGAAGTACAGATCTGTGATTCAACAATCTTACACAATTCACAGCGCTCACCGTAGCACATATCTTCCCCAATGTCCATCACCCAGCCACCCCATCCCTCCTACCCCCGACCACTCCAGCAACCCTCAGTTTGTTCCTGAGATTAAGAATTCCTCATATCAGTGAGGTCATATGATACATGTCTTTCTCTGATTGACTTATTTCACTCAGCATAACAGCCTCCAGTTCCATCCACATCGTTGCAAATGGCAAGATCTCATTCCTTTTGATGGCTGCATAATATGCCATTGTGTATATATACCACATCTTCTTTATCCATTCATCCGTCGATGGACATCTTGGCTCTTTCCACAGTTTGGCTATTGTGGACATTGCTGCTATAAACATTGGGGTGCACGTACCCCTTCGGGTCCCTACATTTGTATCTTTGGGGTAAATACCCAGTAGTGCAATTGCTGGATCGAATGGTAGCTCTAATTTCAACTGTTTGAGGAACCTCCATACTGTTTTCCAGAGGGGTTGCACGAGCTTGCATTCCCACCAACAGTGTAGGAGGGTTCCCCTTTCTCCACATCCCCGCCAACATCTGTCATTCCCTGACTTGTTAATTTTAGCCATTCTGACGGGTGTGAGGTGGTATCTCATTGAGGTTTTGATTTGGATTTCCCTGATGCCGAGCGATGTGGAGCACTTTTTCATGTTGGCACTAAATTTAAAGAACAAATTTACTTATTCATTTAGATAATATTTATTAAATGTTTATAATATAGAAAGTTCTGTATCCAAAGCTACAAAGGGCATCTGTAGAGAATGATAATTTATTTAATGATTATGTGCTAATAATAACTGCATTTAGCAGTTTATTGATTATTAGCTAATGGATTAAAACATTAGGCAGACAAAACACAGAAAAAATTAGTTAATGCAGATTGGTATCAACTAAGATGAAAGCAATACTGATAATGTAAACCAATAAGAAAGTGAGATGCTATTTTTAAAAGTTCGATTTATACGTATTCTCAGAACCGATTTTTGTGAAAAGTGAGGTACAACTAGGTGCATAAAAGTAAGTAATCCTCTCCCATCAAGTGAAAAGTCCTTGATACTCTTACATTAATAGAAAAATAGCTTCATTTTATTAGTAATTACTGAATTTAGTTACATGATTTAATATTAATCATTGAGAGACAATAGTGTAAAACTATAAAAAATCACTCAAATTAAAATAGGAAACTTAAAGAATTATACTTTCTCTGCTGTCCCAACAATCAATATAGAATTCCTGTAATACAGCTCCAGTTGATGTTGTGAAGGTCAGGGGCTGTGAGAATAATAAGTATTAATGCTCCTTTTCATCATTTCTATAAATTTGTTCCTAATAATGCTAATGAGCAAAAGGAGAGGAAGTGTGGAACAAGTTTGGTTAAACTGTGTTAAAGAGGAGATTTTATCGCAGGACTTACCAAAACCCTAGTGTGCTGGTGTGCATGGGAAATTTCAAGATGGGAATGCTTTGTGTGATATTCTCCAAGCTAACTCTGCCCCCACATTCTTCACAGAACACGTAGGGGGACTAGCAGTCTATTAAAACACACTTTGAGGAACACTTTTCTATCTCAAAAGGTCTGGAGAGACAAGTTGCTGTAAAAGGTGCCATTCCACCTTGAGCTAGCTCTGCCATGCAAGACCGCCACGTTTCATGACATTGTAGGATAGAGTATACAAGTCTGCCTCTTCTGGGAAAGCCTGGTTTTCGATTCAGAGGCTGTGAGACAGAAGGTGGGGTAGATCCTTGAGTTTCCTTGACCCTACCCAACTCTGACCTTGTCCTCTGAGTATTACCTCTGTGACTAAGTGTCTGCCTGGCTTAGAGAGACCCAAGATATGGTAGGACAAGAGACCCAGGGTGCTCACGGCAGTGAGAAATGGAGAGAAGTGTAGAGAGAGGAGAAAAGCAGCAGAGGAGGTGGACTAAAGCTAATAGTTGGGCCAGGATCAGGGCAGTGGGGAGGCCTGGAGAAGGAGTGCTCAGCAGATACGCAAAGGTCAGGAGAACCAGAATGGCCATTACAACTAGTGTCAGCTAGGGGTCTGATGTGATAGCAAACAAAGCTTAACATTCCAATGGTTTAGCATAACAACCCATTTTCCTTCTAACTCACACCACAGTGTGATACAAGTCAATGGCTCTCTGAGCATTTCCTCTCTGTGGGGTGACTCAGGATCTAGAAGCCTTAACCCTGCAGTGAGGGTCATTAGGAGAGGGGACAGAGATTAATTAAATTGTCCAAGATCACAAGCTAGAAGTAGTGGGGCAGATTCATAATCATGTGGTCTAACTCCCTGGCTCTGTACTCCTTTTTTTTTTTTCCTTTAAAAAAAAAATTATTCCCTAAGGTGAGGAACGTGGCAGGGATGTCAACTATCACTGCTGCTATTCAACATAGAATTAGAAATCCTAGCCACCAGCAATCAGAAAACAAAAAGAAATAAACGGCATCTGAATCAGCAAAAAAGAAGTAAACTCTCACTCTTTGCAGATGATATGATACTTTAGGTGGAAAACCCAAAAGATTCCACCCCAAAACTGCTAGAAC
Source organism: Zalophus californianus (assembly GCF_009762305.2). Lineage (NCBI taxonomy): Eukaryota > Metazoa > Chordata > Mammalia > Carnivora > Otariidae > Zalophus > Zalophus californianus. The sequence goes on from NC_045602.1 coordinate 95,844,570, forward strand.
TCATACAGGAATTCAGTAAAGTGGCAGGATAGAAAATCAATGCACAGAAATCAGTGGCATTCCTATACACCAACAGCAAGAGAGAAGAAAGAGAAATTAAAGAGTCGATCCCATTTACGATTGCACCCAAAACCATAAGATACCTAGGAATCAATCTAACCAAAGAGGCAAAGGATCTGTACTCAGAAAACTAGAAAATACTTGTGAAAGAAATAGAGGAAGACACAAAGAAATGGAAAAACGTTCCATGCTCATGGATTGGAATAACAAATATTGTGAAGATGTCAAAGCTACCTAGAGCAATCTACACATTCAATACAATCCCCATCAAAATACCATCCACTTTTTTCAAAGAAATGGAGCAAATAATCCTAAAATTTGTATGGAACCAGAAAAGACCCCAAATAGCCAGAGGAATGTTGAAAAAGAAAAGCAAAGCTGGCGGCATCACAATTCCGGACTTCCAGCTCTATTACAAAGCTGTCATCATCAGGACAGTATGGTACTGGCACAAAAACAGACACATTGATCAATGGAACAGAATCGAGAGCCCAGAAATGGACCCTCAACTCTATGGTCAACTCGTCTTTGACAAAGCAGAAAAGAATGTCCAATGGAAAAAAGGCAGTCTCTTCAACAAATGGTGTTGGGAAAATTGGACAGCCACATGCAGAAGAATGAAACTGGACCATTTCCTTACACCACACACAAAAATAGACTCCAAATGGTTGAATGTGAGACAGGAGTCCATCAAAATCCTAAAGGAGCTCACAGGCAGCCACCTCTTCGACCTCAGCCGCAGCAACTTCTTCCCAGAAACATCTCCAAAGGCAAGGGAAGCAAGGGAAAAAATGAACTATTGGGATTGCATCAAGATAAAAAGATTTGCACAGCAAAAGAAACAGTCCACAAAACCAAAAGACAACCGACAGAATGGGAGAAGATATTTGCAAATGACATATCAGATAAAGGGCTAGTATCCAAAATCTATAAAGAACTTATCAAACTCAACACTTAAAGAACAAATGATCCAATCAAGAAATGGGCAGAAGACATCAACAGACATTTCTGCAAAGAAGACATCCAAATGGCCAACAGACACATGAAAAAGTGCTCAACATCGCTCAGCATCAGGGAAATCCAAATCAAAACCTCAATGAGATACCACCTCACACCAGTCAGAATGGCTAAAATTAACAAGTCAGGAAACGACAGATGTTGGCGGGGATGTGGAGAAAGGGGAACCCTCCTACACTGTTGGTGGGAATGCAAGCTGGGGCAGCCACTTTGGAAAACAGTATGGAGGTCCCTCAAAAAGTTGAAAATAGAGCTACCATATGACCCAGGAATCGCACTACTGGGTATTTACCCCAAAGATACAAATGTAGGGATCCGAAGAGGTATGTGCACCCCGATGTTTATAGCAGCAATGTCCGCAACAGCCGAACTATGGAAAGAGCCAAGATGTCCATTGACAGATGAATGGATAAAGAAGATGTGCTATATATATAAATGGAATATTATGCAGCCATCAAAAGGAATGAGATCTTGCCATTTGCAATGATGTGGTTGGAACTGGAGGGTGTTATGCTGAGCGAAATAAGTCAATCAGAGAAAGACATGTATCATATGACCTCACTGATATGAGGAATTCTTTTTTTTTTATAATTTTTTTATTGTTATGTTAATCACCATATATTACATCATTAGTTTTTGGTGCAGTGTTCCATGATTCATTGTTTGTTCATAACACCCAGTGCTCCATGCAGAACGTGCCCTCCTCAATACCCATCACCAGGCTAACCCATCCCCCTACCCCCCTCCCCTCTAGAATCCTCAGTTTGTTTTTCAAAGTCCATCATCTCTCATGGTTCGTCTCCCCCTCTGACATACTCCCCTTTTCTTCCTCTCCTGTTATCTTCTTCTTTTTCTTTTTTCTTAAAATATGTTGCGTTATTTGTTTCAGAAGTACAGAACTGTGATTCAACAGTCTTGCACAATTCACAGCGCTCACCGTAGCACATACCCTCCCCAATGTCTATCACCCAGCCACCCCATCCCTCCCACCCCCCACCACTCCAGTAACACTCAGTTTGTTTCCTGAGATTAAGTGATATGAGGAATTCTTAATCTCAGGAAACAAACTGAGGGTTGCTAGGTGGTGCGGGGGTGGGAGGGATGGGGTGGCTGGGTGATAGACATTGGGGAGGGTATGTGCTACGGTGAGCGCTGTGAATTGTGCAAGACTGTTGAATCACAGTTCTGTACTTCTGAAACAAATAATACAATATATGTTAAAAAAAAAAAGAAGAAGAAGAAGAAGATAGCCGGAGGGGAAGAATAAAAGGGGGGAATTGGAGGGGGAGACGAACCATGAGAGACAATGGACTCTGAAAAACAAACTGAGGGTTCTAGAGGGGAGGGGGGTGGGAGGATGGGTTAGCCTGGTGATGGGTATTAAAGAGGACACATATTGCATGGAGTACTGGGTGTTATACACAAACAATGAATCATGAAACACTACATCAAAAACTAATGATGTAATGTATGGTGATTAACATAACAAAAAATTTAAAAAATTATTAATTTTTCTAAATTCCAGTATAGTTAATGTACAATGTTACATTCATTTCAGGTATACAAATACAGTGATTCAACAGTTCTTTACATTACTCAGCATTCATCATGACAAGTGCCCTTTTTAATCCCCTTCACCTATTTCACCCATCCCCCCACCTACCTCCTCTCTGGTAACCTGTTCTCTATAGTTAAGAGTCTGTTTTTTGGCTTATCTCTTTTTTTCTTTGTTTGTTTATTTTGTTTCTAAAATTCCACATGTGAGTGAAATTATGTAGCATCTATCTTCCTCTGACTGACTTATTCCACTTAACATTGTGCTCTCTAGCTCCATCCATATTGTTGCAAATGGCAAGATTTCATTCTTTTTTATGGCTGAGTAATATTCCATTGTATATATATTCCACATCTTCTTTATCCATTCATCTATCGGTGGACACTTGGGCTGCTTCCATATTTTGTCTATTGTAAATAATGCTGCAATAAACATAAGGTGTACATATATTTTCAAATTAGCATTTTCATATTCTCTGGTTAATATCCAGTAGTGGAATTACTGGACCATATGGTAACTCTATTTTTAATTTTTTGAGGAATCTTCATTCTGTTTTCCACAGTGGGTGCACCAGTTTGCATTCCCACCAACAGTGCATGAGGGTTCCTTTTTCTCCACATCTTCACCAACACATATTGTTTCTTGTGTTTTTGATTTTAGCATGGCCCCATACTCTTGGCCAATCTGCCTTCTACTTTTTCCAGGATACAGACATTGACCAGCACCTAAAAAATGCTTAATAAAGTCTTCTTGACTGAACAGTTAATGATTGGAGAGAAGTGGTTTTCCATTAAATATATTCCTTTTGATGATTTCCTCAAACATTAGGATGTAATTCCAAAATAATGTAGCCAGTCACTCATAGGAGGCAATTCCATGAGAAGCTTAAAAAACAAATTATGTGGTCTTGGATAAATAAGACTACAGGATTGTTAATTCTGTCTCTGACTCTTTGGAGGTCATACCCACAAGCCTCAGAGCTTCACTTGCTCCTGGTCCAAACACTAACAAGTCCTCTACATCATGCCAGAGCTCCAGAACCTCTGCCAGTTCGTCCCTGGTAGCAAATTTGGGCTCATCCCATTGCACGTGGGAAAACCCACAAGCAATGAAAGAGGGAAAACAAAGACTCCTGATTTTCCTATTTATTATAAAGCAACCAAACTCAGAAGTTAATAAATGTAAAAGGCTGAGAAAATGGAGGATGAGATAAAGGAATGTGGCTATTTCTCAATGCCCAGCACTGTTTAATCAGCTCTTCAGACACAATTGCTTAAGGACTGAGAAACTGGTACAATTTAAGGCTCTGGTTCATATATTCAGTAAATTCCACCCCCCATCTCCATCAGCTAGGGAAAATCCAATCATTCCATAATTACTCTAGCCCAAGGTGGGTGGGGAGCAAGGAGGAGGCAGAAAACTGCCTGTGGGAAAGAGCCTATTTTCTTGGGAACCCTCTGATGCATTCTTATGTTGGTAAAGTTTTCATTATTGTGAAAGAAGACATTTTGCAACTTAAAAGGCAGTGTTCCCCAGAGCACAGGCACTGCAGTAATTTGACAGAGGTCTCATGATGTCACAATTAGCATGACTGAGTGATTTTCTAATTTGCATAATGCCTTGGGAAGAAAGAAAAAACAAAACCCAGCCCCAAGCACAGCACTCAGAAATAATCAGGAAGAGTACTGTTTCCATCTCTGCCTCCCTCTTAGGTCTTAGGTGGTGTCCTGAGCCTGGCCCCTCAGACTCTTGGCAGTGCCCAGGTACAGTCTCTTACAAAAGGGTCCCCTCTTCTGGCCTTTACTCGTCAAGACAGATCAGTGCAGAAGCCCCACTGGTACATCCCCAAGGGTTAACTGTTGGCCTGCATTGACACACAAGCCTCCTTGCAACAAATGTTCATTGCTGAATCCCCAGCGCACAGCCTAGTGCCTGGGGTAGAGTATGGGCTCAATAAATATTTGTTGAATTAAATTAAAAAATCAAGTACTTGATGCCCACACACAGGGCAATCAGAGAAACATCACTAAAATTCCTGCCTCCAAGGTGTTTACAAACTAGTGGGGGAGATGAAGATAAACACAGAGGCATCCATCATTTTCCCAAACCATACCAATCTGGAGGCACAGTCCAGGGCTGTGGATTTGGGTGATAAAATGGTCACTGACTTAGCCTTCATTGGCAAATCACTGAAACTCACCTCTACTTTCCCCTACTCCTTCAGAGATGGCTGTGTCCAGCCTCTTGGAGACAACAGCTGCCTAACCTCTCCCACCATTCATGATGCAGTCCCCAGGTCACTAGGTGTCCAGCCCCACCCCAGTCTTCCTGTCCTCAGCCATTCCAGTGGTCATTTGGGATGTCCCCTACATTGTGTCACATTCCGTGGCCAGACCACAGTCCTAGGCAGCCTTGAGTTTCAGAGCCCTTAACCAAGGGGGCCGTTCTGTCACTTGACTAGGTATTTTAGTTCATTCTAGTTCCCCTTTCCTCTCTAAGAACATGGTGTGCATCCCTTTTGTTTGGACTTGAGAACTAATCTGCATCAGTCTTAAAATCTACCCCTCCCTCCTCACCAGCCCTCTAGGGCCCTGGGCTAAGCTTGAGCAATTCAATACCTCTTTACCAGGGAAATGCCCAACCATGGTTACAAATTAAATAATACTAAATGGTTTTTATTGAAAACCCTAAATGCACATGGCTGGGGGTCAGCTCAGTAGCTCATTGGCGCCTCCTCTATGGTTCTCTCTGATCTTCTGCTGGTCCTAAGAGAATGGCCATAGTCTCAGGGAATGTGACCTCATACAACTGTTTTCAAAGGGGAAGAGGGTGGCAGACCTTTCTGCTCACATATTTCTCTATTAGAAAAGAAGAATATTTCTCAGAACCTCCTGGTAGGCTTCCCTCTACATCCTGCTGTGCAGGATAATATGTATGCCCCCCTCACTCCCCAGCAAAGAAGCTAAGAAAATCTCCTCCCAAATAAATAAAATGGTGATTCTTTTAGCAAGGAAGGTGGGTGAATACTTTTATATAAATAACAGTGTCTGCCACAATCAACTGAAAGTGTGTGGATTGACCCAGGTAGCAGGAAATTCAGGGGTAGGCAGCTCCCAAGGCTGGTTCATTCATGTCAAGACTCCAATGTGCTCTCTGATTCTCTCGGCTTTACCTTCTCTGACACTGGATAGCTGACTTTGCATCCTCACGTATATAGTCCCAGTGCAGGCAGAGGGGTGTTTCCTCCCCTGTGCTACTTTTCGAATACTGAGGAAAATCCTTCTCCCAAACCCTTAGCTGACTGCTCCTCTGGTTCCATTGGTCAAGATTGGGTCAATACCCAAGTCTAAGTGAAAGGATATCTGGGAAATTGATTATCTGGCCTTCTGCAGAGGAGGAGGCATACCTCTGCCAGCAAGGAAAAAAGGAAGGGGATGGTGGTTGGTTAGGCATAGTAGCAGTTTTTAACCTACTATGAGAATTATAAATATTTAGAGTAGAGAGCTCTCCATGAGGCTGTGCTAATCAAACAGGTTCACGGCAGAGCAAGTTTGTGGTCATTTAACCCTATAGAAGGGGCACAGAACCAATCCCCTTAGCATGTTACTAAATTCTGTGGGTGATACACAAATAAATTGTTCGGTTCAAGCTATTTCAAGTCACTGGTTCATATTCCTTGAGGAACACCAGTTCTTTGCCTTTGCTCTCCACCTTGGTCTGTTTTTCTTGCTGGAGGAGGTAGGCCCATGTCTTAGCTACAAGCCAAGATGCCCATGAAACAATCCACCCTTCAGATGGATTTAGGAACCACAAGTACAGTTTGGATATGCATGACTGAGCTCAGGAAGGAGAGGAATAAACCCAAGCAGTGGGTGGTGTTGACCCTAGCCCTGGAAGCTTTATTAAGAATCATTGCTCAGAGTCCCCGCCATGTCATTAAGACTACTTGCATCATCCTTGTTGATGGGGATGCGGAGAAAGGGGAACCCTCCTACACTGTTGGTGGGAATGCAAGCTGGTGCAACCCCTCTGGAAAACAGTATGGAGGTTCCTCAAACAGTTGAAAATAGAGCTACCATATGATCCAGCAATTGTACTACTGGGTATTTACCACAAAGATACAAATGTAGGCATCCAAAGGGGTACGTGCACCCCAATGTTTATAGCAGCAATGTCCACAATAGCCAAACTGTGGAAAGAGCCAAGATGTCCATCGACAGATGAATGGATAAAGAAGAAGTGGTATATATACACAATGGAATATTATGCAGCCATCAAAAGGGATGAGATCTTGCCATTTGCAACAACGTGGATGGAACTGGAGGGTGTTATGCTGAGTGAAATAAGTCAATCAGAGAAAGACATGTATCATATGACCTCACTGATATGAGGAATTCTTAATCTCAGGAAACAAACAGTATTGCTGGAGTGGTGGGGGGTGGGAGAGATGGGGTGGCTGGGTGATAGACATTGGGTATGGCATGTGCTATGGTGAGCGCTGTGAATTGTGCAAGAGTGTTGAATCACAGATCTGTACCTCTGAAACAAATAATGCAACATATGTTAAGGCAAAAGAAAAAGAAGATAGCAGGAGGGGAAGAATGAAGGGGAGTAAGTCGGAGGGGGAGACGAACCATGAGAGATGATGGACTCTGAGAAACAAACTGAGGGTTCTAGAGGGGAGGGGGTTGGGGGGATGGGTTAGCCTGGTGATGGGTATTAAAGAGGGCACATTCTGCGTGGACCACTGGGTGTTATGCACAAACAATGAATCATGGAACACTACATCAAGAACTAATGATGTAATGTATGGTGATTAACATAACAATAAAAAACTTTTTTAAAAAAAGACTACTTGCATCATCCTGGCAACAATGAACGACATCTTTGCAGATTAGTGTGGTGGGCTTCACTGGCAAAAAACCACAGCTTTACTAACATTTCTATTTTTTTATGTCTGGCTTCCTCTTGGGAGGCTCAAACCCTGAGACCCTTAACCAGACATAGAAGATATTGACTCTGCAGTTTGATAAGGGCAAAGATGATGCAGAGATGACTGGTGGGGTCTCGTATATCATGGGGCAGTGTGTGGGACCAAAGGAGCATAGCTGACATCCACTAGAACCTTATTGTGTTAGACCTGAACTATCGAATTTAAATTCCTAACAACCTGGGGTTGGGGGATGGTCGTTCTAAATTGTTCCTAATTTACAGAGGAAGAAAGCTGACTCTCCCTGGGGGTTTGTAATTTGCCCAAAATCATACCCTCTAGGACTTGGTAGAGCCTGGCTTTGAATCTAGGATTTCCAGACTTCAATGATATGCTCTTCTTCCTTAGCTTATCTTATTGAAATTTTCTGAGAATTGTTGCAAATCAGGCATTCCCCAAATTCCTCTGTGAATCTCCATGGGGTCTCTGCATCCACCTGGGAGGCAAGCCAGCTACTCTAGGTGTGGTTCTCAAAAGTCAAGAAGTCAAATCAAATAATGATCTCTGCTCCCACAGGTCCAACTTTGTGGTCACAAAGGAATGAGCCATGCTTGACACAGCAGCACTTTAAACAGTAATGTTAAAATGCAAATATTCCTGGAAAGGACAGGGGACATCTTACTTCCCCACCAAGATGGAAAAGAACATTAAGAGGGCTCCACTGTGCCAGGAGAGGAGCATGGAAGTGTGAAAAGATCACAGACTAGTTAGAAAATCTCAAAGCAGGGGCCTTGGACTTGGGGACTTTAAACCAATGTGTGACTCTCTACCCTCTCCAAATGGCTCTCCTTAGAAAGTGGCATGTGTGGACAGCATTGATGACTTCCTTAACTCTCTGGCTTCCATTTGGCTCCAGCCAATGCTAAATATGGCAGCAGTCAGCTACCCTGTGGCAAGCTGACTACACTGGACCTTCCTATCATGGTGGGAGCAGTGATTTGTCCTCATCTGGATACACACACGTCTCAGACAGGGGTCTGTCTTCCCTGCCAAGTACCAGGAAGCAACTGTAAGATCAAGGCTCTGGTGTCAGGCTGCCCTGCCAAAATTCTGGCCCAGTCATCCAGGTCCCCACCTTACAGATGGCCGTAGGGATCAAAGGGGTATGCTCATTACTATTCCCAGACATTTTCTATCATTTTGCAGGCACATGCCTGTTAACTTCTTATAGATCTATGTCACAGGTATTATTATTCCCATTTTATGGATGAGAAAGTTGAGACTTTGGTGAAGAACTTTCGTTAAGAGAGTAGAACCCTAGGTCTGTCTGTGATTAGCCTCTATGCAAGACAGTCTCTCAGACACACCATTCCAGGTACTTGGAAATATACTATATCATTTAATGACATGCCCACATTATATAAATATGAATATGGATCTGGACATAACTATATGTGTATGTTGTGTGTGTTTAAAGAACAGCCATTCCAGTTGACATTAAGCAGCAAACAGGGTCTAGTGCTACCAACTGAGTGTAAACAACTTTTGCAGAATATAAATAATATTCAGACAAAGACACTGAATGAAACAAGACAGAAACAAGACCTCTCCATAATCATATGTAAACCTTATTAGAGATAAAGACACACTGCAACCACAAAAATAACTAATAATTAACCTTTGTTCCTTTACCAGTGACAACTTTAGCCCCATTTTAATCTTTTTGCCTCCTGCATAACAATTACCAAGACACTCAACAATAGGGTTGTTCCTTCATCCCACCTAGAACTAGCTTCCACTTCCCTAAACCATCTTTAGAATCACCCAACAAGCCTCACATTCCATGGGAAGCCTCTCTCAATTTCCTCTTTCTGAAATTCCCCAATTCCCCCAAATCCCCCAGTGTGGGTCTTCCCCTTCTCCTGCTGTAGAAAGTTAAACAAACCTGACCTTGTTCCTCGAAAAATGTTCCTGGATCTTTGGCTAGTGGGGCTTTGACCACACACACACACACACACACACACACACACACACACACTTTAAAGGATTAAATAGTGTATTCAAAGATGAAACTCACTGTACATCAATTTTACCCACCTCATGCAACTAATTCAGAAGATGGAAGGCTGGATCACTCTCCCAGATTCCAAGCTCCCTTCGTCTTTCTGTCCCCTATCTGTGCAGAACCTACTCCAGGATCCCTGAACTTTGAAGCCAATGCTTAAGTTTCTCAAGGAAAGCCCTAATTTCCCAGCACCTGGCTCTAGTGTATTTTAAGCTCTCTAGGCTTAAAACAGAGATTACAAACATCTGAGGAGGGACCAGGCTTCAAGAACTTAAAACTCAAACACAGAAGGAGATGCCAATTGCAGCCACTGAGGCAAGACAGGAAACCAGAACCCCTCCCATGACAAAGAGGTGTAAGAGCCCTGGTTTGGGAGGGGGATTCTTGACCTGGCTCTGCCATTTTGGCCAGAGGGACCTCAAGCAGGTCATTTCACTCAAGATACCTGATGTTTTAATGTGAGCTCCGCAGGGCCCCGATACTTACCTGAACACAGAGACCCCCAGGGATCAAAAACTCTGCCCTAATCTGTCTTAAGTGCTCATGCTTCTAATTTAGATAGCATTTGAAGAACTCACAAGATAAAAAAGCAGTTTGAAAAATCACCACACTAGATAAATCTCTGGTACCCACAATTTATGTCAAGAAAGGACAGAATACAATTATTAAACACAAAAAGGAAACAAAATGTTCAGTCCATTCTTCAAAACTTTAGGGTCAAATGTCTGATGACCTTGCCTAAAGAAGTGTTGGCTGAAGATCCTCTGGCTCACAGGGAACCTTAAGAAAAGTTTGATTGATGGGTGGATTATAACATAGTATAAATATGCCACTCCCATTTTAACATTTAAGTAAGAATGTTCAATGCCATCATCCAAAAGAGTTAAGTATTATGGGGATTTCCGATAGCACAGGGATATGGAGAGATAGAGCTATGTTTCTGCTTCTAGGCCCTCAATATGCACCCACAGCTACTGATGCATCAGTCTGGCGGGGTTAAGGCCCCGAACCACAGGGGGCAGCAGTTAGGGAATGGATCCAGAGCCCCTGGGATCCTGGTAGAGGGGGAAATGTGGAGGAGAGGCGAATGTACATCTGTGATGTGGATTAGACAGAAAGGGAAATGTGAGTTTGGGGTGGAGGACAGGGGAAAGGAGCTGGGACCCACTGGCTAGAGGATCCTGCCAAGTCTGGAGAGTGAGTGGGGTGCTTGCCAATCACTCCTCTCTCGGAGGACAGCTAATTTGTCTGGGGGAGAGAAACAACACATACATAGACTCTGTTTCCATGAGGTTTCTATTTTTGTTTTTCATATCTTTTAAAATCATGGAAGAAAGACACATATACACAGGAAAGTGCACAAATGACTACTGTATGGCTTAATGAACCCACACAGACTGAACACACCACTGGGCCAGCTCCCAGATGAGGAAACAGAGCATTGCCAGCCTCCACGCCCAAGCTCTCTTTCGCTCCTTCCAGACTCAGACCACTCCCTATCCTGCCTCGAACACTATACATTAATGTTTCTTGTTTCCAAACATTATGTAACTGGACTCACCACAAATATATGCACTCTTTTGTGCCTGGATTCTTGTGCTGAACAATACACTTGTGTGATTCATTCATGTTATTGTAAATAGTTGCATTTTGTTTATTCTCATTGCTGTTATATGGCTCTGTGTGCATATCACTCAAATCAGTCATCAATTCTACCACTGATAAACAGTTGTGTTATTTCTATTTGGGGGCTTTTATGAATAACACTGCTAGGAATGTTCTAGGACATGTCCCTTGATGCACAAAGGTAAACATTCCTATTGGGTTTATTCCTAGGAGTGGAATTCCTGGATCATATTATACATAAAAACTAAAAAGGCCATGGACTCTTAGGCATTGATGTTGCTGCTTTATTCGATGTAATTAAATAGTATACTGAAGTGGTCGTACCAAATGCACCTCCACCAGCGGAGCATGAGAGCCTGTGGGCTTTTTAGTTTTCAACCTAGAAGTCACGGAAAAAGAAAAAGGAAGTGGAAGGGAAAGAGAGAAGAAAAAAAGGGAGGACGATATGAGGGAAAAGCACATGCACACTTTCTTGTTATAGGGTCTGGCTTCCGGGTATGGGGAGGATATTGATAGTTATTGAATTATCTGACTCTACTAGGGACATGCCACTCTAGCAAGTGACAACACCCCTAGAGCCCAAGACAGCATGCACTTCTGTCCTTAAGGATGCCAATGATTCTTTCTGTCGTGTTTAGGCAGAAGACCAGATGTGCCAATGATATGGTTCACAGCCTAAGAAGGGATGATTTTGCCAGTGATTGATCCATTGACCTCCAAGCCATTTCAAGGACCGATAGGAGGTGGGATGACTCTGTCATGCTCCAGAGACCAAAGAGGGGATGGAAGGGACCAGCAGAAGACAAGAGACCAACAGAGAATAAGGTTGTACTTTTGATTTTATCCCCAGTAAACCGGTCATGAAAGAGTTACCCCAGGAGGAGTCAGCAAACAGAACTAAACCAGCAGCCTAGGCTAATGATGACTTGGTAACTTGGCTGGGCCCAGAGTCTACAAAGCAGGAAAACCTTAGCAATTATTCCCGTCAACAGGACTCTGACGATGATGGAGATTCAAGCTAAGTCTTGGTAGCTGCTACCACACGTGAAGGTGGTATAAGCCAGAGCCAAGGTAAAACATTTCAGTTTGCTGGGTGTGTATACATTCTGTTTCCTTCTCAAGATTAAACACGCTCTCCCCCAAGCGCCTCTGCTGACAGGCTTCTGAGTGTAAATGGTATATGATGTCTGTATTCAATGTCCGTCTCAAGTTGAAAAGAGAGTAAAAATAAGATCATATTTTTAGAAGCTGGGAGAGACAGACTGGACGGGTTGAGAGTGAAAGCACATTCCAGAAACCAAACTAACAGATGCTTCTCTTAAATGCAAATATTCCATCAAATCACAGAGAAGTTATGTGCTGTTTGAGAATGGACCACAACTAAGAATGTTCAGTCTGAACTCAGTTCTTTTCTCCATATTCCTAAGCAAATTCAGGAGAGACAGTAAGACTTTTAAAACAAATTAATTAATTAAATAAGAGATGGTCTTACATGTGGCTGGAATGGGGCCCTGACTGGAATCCAGGAGACAAACCAGATACATGCCTCTCAAGAAAATGGTTTTGGGGAGTAAGTCAAGAATTCCTATTTCAAAAAAACACATACCCTAAATGGCAGGAAGAAAGCATGGTGTTTATTGGTGAGTATGATTACCCACCTTCTCATCCACAATTTTTTTGGGCTTTTTGTTTCTAGATCTAAACAATCTAATTTAAAAATACTTACTGAGTTCCTACTATGTACAGATGCAATACTGAAATATACAAAAATGCCAATTAATTGAAGAACGAAAGATAAGAGAGATCCCCCTCTTCCAGGAGCCTAGAGTCCAGCAGAGGAGACACATAGGACTCACGACAACACCACATGGCAAGGAGGGAACCACATGGGTGGTTATGAACTACATTGAGCCATGATGCCAAGATCATGGACTTTGGAGCTCACATCCTGTCTTAGTCACTTAGCATCTGAGTACCTGGAAGAACTGCTACTCCTCCATGTTCTTACAAGAATTAAACAGGGAGGGGGAGGAGTAAGATGGCAGAGGAGTAGAAGACCTGGATTTTGTCTGGTCCCAGGAATTCAGCTGGATAGGGATCAAACCATTCGGAACACCTACGAACTCAACTGAAGAAAAGAACAGCAACAACTCTCTGAACAGAAAAGCGACCACTTTCTGGAAGTCATATTCTATCCCTTCATCATATTAACCCTAATTTTTGTACATATATAAGTTTTTCTTTCTTTAAAATTTTGGGAGGCACTTTTTTCTAACAGACCAAAATACACCCAAAATCTAGTGTGTGGCACTGACCTATGCACCAGCCTGATCATATTTGATCATATTCTGGTTTTGTTTTGTTTTTGTTTCTTTTTATCTTTATCTTTTTTTTTCTTTTTTCTTTCTTTCCCCTTCTTTTCCCCTGGTTTCAGGTCTTTTCTGATTTGTTTAGTGTATACTTTCTGGGGACGTTCTAACCCTGTTAACATTTTGTTCTCTCATTCATCTATTCTCTGGACAAAATGACAAGATAAAAAAAAAAATCACCTCAACAAAAAGAACAAGAGGCAGTACCAACTGCCAGGGACATTATTAATATGGACATTAGTAAGATGTCAGAACTAGAGTTCATAATGATGATTTTTAAAGATACTAGCTGGGCTTGAAAAAAGCATGGAAGTTATTAGAGAAATAAAAAAATGACAAAATAACGCACAGAATACAATATGGTAACAAACTATAATGCATCCGTTTGTCAGGAAATACCACTGGAATACTCACAGAAAACACCATGGAAGAAACAAGCATTTAAACAAGCATGCAGAGCAGGAGGTTGTAAATAGATCAAATACAGATGTTTCTAACAAGTTTTAGCTTATGAGATTTGCCAGATTGATTTCAATAATGAAATCCACAAAAAGTACTTTTGGTGAGTCATTATAGTAAAGATGAGCAAGGAAAGATGTAATCTCAACAATTGAGTTCTTTATTAAATACAAGGCTTATGAGATTAAAAAAGAATTCTGGGATAAGGCTGCCAAGAAAATACTACATGTGATACACACTCACTCACTGCCTCATTCACAGACCAACTCTTGCAGCAAATATGTTGCAGCCAGAAGTGTGCCAAGGACTATAGAATATCAAGGATGTGGGCAAATTTATAAGATTAAGACCTTTAAAATCAATAGAATTTTTATAATACTTTATAATAGAAGGGAATGTTAAGGACTGAATGTGCTCCCCAAAATTCATATGTTGAAGTGTAAACCCCCAGTGTGATATTTTGGAGGTAGGGCCTTCTTTGGGAGATTATTAGGTTTAGATGAAGTCATGAGGGTGGGGCCCCTATGATGGGATTAGTGTCCTTGTAAGAAAATCAAGAGCCCTAAGAGTTCTCTGTCTCTGTCTATCTATTACTATCTATCTATCTATCTATCTATCTATCTATCTATCTATCTATCTATCATCTATCTATCTATCTATCATCTGTATCTCTCTGTATGAGCATACATCAAGGAGAAGCCATGTAAGTACACAGCAAGATGATGGCCATCTATAAACCAGCAAGTAGGCTCTCACCAGACATTAAATCTGCCAGCATCTTGATCTTGGACTTCCAGTCTCCTGTAACTGTAAGAAATAAATTTCTGCTGTTTAAGCTACCCAGTCCATGGTATCTTGTCATAGCAGCTGGAGCAGACAAAGGGACTGACTTTGAAAATTTTTTTGTGCCACATACAGATTGTATATTATGTCACAGCAAAGTACTTAAAAGATGTGACAGATTAAAGATGAGTTATATACTTTTCTTTTACAAAAAGACGGTGTTTCAGATTTGCTGCCCTTTCCTGAGATGACAAGTGACCATCACTGTTCTGCTATCTAACAAGTATTTCTTTTTAAAAGAAGTGCCATACCTGTCCATTCAAGGTAAAGATAACATTTAAACAAAGAGGCAAAAGGAACTGCTTTTTTAAAGAAATGTGTGTCATGAAGACAGCATTTTATAAAATATATCTGGAACATTCCCAACATTATATGATTAAAAAAAAATCATGTGTGTTATCTGTAAAAAGTCTACTCTGTCTACATTCTAAAGACTTGGAAACATTTTATAACCTGTTAGACAGTCTTCCAAATGAAGAGTGTCAGTGCCTGAGAAACAATTTGCTCAAAATATACAAGCATAACACCTTCTGATTAGTTCACAAGAACAACTAAAGGTCATCAAGGAGAAATACAATTTGCTAGAAACATTTTAAGAAAAATCTTTGCAAAGTTGGTGGGCAATTGAAAGTTGTGGGTTGTGATTTCGTAGGTATTTATTCAGTTTAATTCAATTTAGCATGAAATTGCTACCATTAAACTAGTTTATTTCATATATATGATTTGACCATGTATATATTTGTGTGGCATCTAGTGGCCTAGAGTCTCATTGCTGCCCCAAGACAGGAACTAGGACCCCACAACCCATCTATCATCCACCTCCACTTGGGTAAATTAGGACCTGGGGGTAGTAACTGGAACCCCAGGAAGCCAAGAACATTGTGCCTCACTTTCTGATGGGCCTGGGAACTGCACAGACTTGCTCCATGCCTCCAGGGCCTATGACAGAGGAGATGCTGTGATAGCATTTGGAAGTGGGGTCTTTGGGAGCTTAATTGGTTTACATGAGGTAATGAGATTGGGATACTATGATGGGATTGGTGCTCTTAGAAGAAGAGGAAGAAACACAGAGCTCTCTTACAGAGTGTCTAAGTAGATGGGCCAAGACAATCTCAGAGACCCCTTGCACAATGATAGGAAGATTAAAATGTTTTTGTATGACAGGGAGAGACAGAGAGGGATCCAGTAGTTGGGTTGAAGGAGGACACCGAGATGGAACAGGACAAGAGAGGAATGGTAATGGGAAGGCAATGACCTGCATGACTCTATGATCAAGGGCCAGATGGGATGAAGTGTGTGGCAGAGAAATGAGAACAACAGAACATGAAATATGCCTCAAAAAAGGGAAAAGTCAGCTTTCCACCAATGTAGGCAAAAACCCAGTTCTTCCCTATTGAGTGTTTCTCTCTTGGGTCACTCTTTTACTACTCACACAAAACACTTCACTTCTGGTCACCAGATGTGTGGTTTCTCCCCACACCAAGCAATTCTCTGTGACACCAGCTGGATGAGCTACAATTTAACTCAATTCTAATACAATCTACCAGGAGAAAGTGTCATATCCCACAGATTAAGGGTTCAGTGCCACAAGACTGCTCCCACCTTATTTCAGATACCAGTTGCAAGGAGTAGGTCCCCAGGTTACCCACGGCTTCTGTGTCTTATTTGGCTACAAATCAGAGGTTCCCATGACCCCTTCCTCAGAGTCAGTAAATTTTCTAGAGTAGCTTACAGAACCCAGGGAAATGCTTACATTTGCCAATTTATTAAAGGATATGATAAAAGATACAGATGAACAACCAGATGAAGAAATAAATGAGGCATGGTCTGGGAGGGGCCTGAGTGCAAGAGCTTCTGTCCTCCTGGAGATGGGGTATGTCACCCCCCTGGGTGTGGACATGTTTGCCAACCAGGAGGCTCTCCAAAACCTATACTATCGGGATTTCAGGGAGGCTTCCTCACATAGATGTGATGGATCATTAACTCCATTTCCAGCCCTTCTCCCTTCTCAAAAGAATGGTAGGTGAAGCTGAGAATTCCATGCTTCTAATCATGGCTTTTCCTTTCTAGTGACCGGCCCCCATTCAGAAGCCATCCGAGAACCCACCCAGAGTTACCTCAACAGAACAAAAGACACTCTTATCACCTAGGAAATTACAAACATATCAGGAACAGGAACCAAGGTCAAAAAGACCAAATATTAGAATAAAAGATATTCTTAGTGGTTTTATCACTTAGAAAATAACAAGGGTTTTAGGAGCTCTGTGTCAGGAACCAGGAGCAAAAAACAAGGTATGTATTTCTTATTATAAATCACAATATCACAGCCTCCCTATCCCCCTCACTTCTGGACACTTTGGTCTCTGCAGCCTCCCTAACTTAGATGCAATCCTGAAGTAAAAAGGAGGAGAAACCCTGAAATGACCAGTAGAAAGGTCCCACCACTGAGCCAAATGCAAAAGAGAAATTAATTCAGTTAAAGACAAGCAAGCAACGTTGCACTTCTTGTTCATTTGACTGTGTGACTTGAGATTGCAAAAGCTTCTTCTTCTAATGGCGGTGCTCCATCTTTCTTTTTTTTTTAAAGATTTTATTTATTTATTTGAGAGAGAGAGAATGAGAGGTAGAGAGCATGAGAGGGAAGAGGGTCAGAGGGAGAAGAGACTCCCTGCCGAGCAGGGAGCCCAATGCGGGACTCAATCCCAGGACTCCAGGATCATGACCTGAGCCGAAGGCAGTCGCTTAACCAACTGAGCCACCCAGGCGCCCTCCATCTTTCATCTTGAACAAGAATCCCTTGGGAGCACATATTGAGAGGACAACTACACTAAGAGCTTTTACAAGACACCTTTGGCTTGGAATCAAGGAAAAGGAATGTGATTCTGAAGCAGAGGTGGGTGGATGGGTCCTTATTTTTTTCAGGTAAAACAGCTTTATCACAAGTGCCTCAAAGTTATCAATTCTCTTCTCTTACCCCTACCTCAGACTTCAAAATTTCCAAAATAAATGCAGCTTTTGATTAGAACAGACAGCTTTTGAGAGCTAAAAAATCAGGATCATGGAGCTCCCATAGATCTTCCCATCTTTCCTGGCAATATTCCCATTGGCAAGAGACTAGCACAAAAGCAGCCGTAATCAGAAGTATTGATTCTAGTGCTGAAAACATTGTTCATCAGTCTCTGAAATTATATTGTCAAGCAAGGAAGGCAAATAGAACAAGTTTTCTTGTTGATTGCAGCTATAAAAATGAATGAGGTGTTATGGACCATGGATTTTCGGGGAACTCACTTCCGTCTTCTCAAAATATCTTCCTCTAGAAACCCACCTTTCATGTTTGAAAACTCAGTGGCATGGTTATCTGCTTTGTGAGCTCCACAGCTGAGCACACATGCTCTAGTGCAAGGATTTTGCAAATAATTTCTGGGACATTTCCTGATTTTTTAGACACTTGGAAGGTTCCTGAAAGCACAAGTGCCTAGTGAACAGGTACATGGGCTAGCTGGCAGCTACCTTGCTTGGCCAAGTTATAGGTGACTCAATAATTAGAACTGAGTCACATATGGGGACACAATGATAAATAAGATGAAATCCTTGCTTTTGTTGACTTACAGTCTATCAGGGAATACAAACACATATACAAGCTCCTGCAACACCACAGAAGGAGGGCTAGGATAGCAGGAATCATTGCATGTTACAGAAGCACAAGGAAGAGTCTTGCAGGGATAAGAAAGGTTTCCCAGAGGAGGTAGTATCTATTCCAAATCATAAAGGTTAATGTTCTTGGCAGAGCAAATAGAATGGACAAAGGCTGAGAGGTCTTTGAGGCTTTTGGGGATCTGAAAAATGTTCAGTACCATGGAGGAGGTACATTAGACTTTTTTCCAAGAGGGCTTACTGAGGTAAAATTCACACGCAATAAAATATACTATTCTTAGTACACAGTTCTGAGTTTTGACAGATGCATAGAATGATGTGACCACCACTACAATCAAGATATAGAAGAGTTCCATCACCCCTAATTTCCCTCCAGTGCTCCTTTGTAGACAATCACCTCCTCTGACTCTTAGCCCCTGGAAACCACTGATTTGTTTTGTCCCTATGGTTTGTCCTTGTCTTTCCTAGGATCATGTAAATGGAATCATACTACATGTATCCTTGTGCATCTATTTTCTTTCACTAAGCACAATGCATTTGAGATTCATCCATGTTGTTGTGTATATATACATGAGCTTTTTTGAACTCAATTTAAGGCTCTGTACATTTGACATTTATACTAACCATCTGATCCTAAAAATCTAAATTGTAATAAAGTTTTAATCACCAAGAAGAATCTCAGTGGGGATTCTGGCAAGATGGCTGTTTACATGCATGACTGTTCACCTCCCTTCCATCTTTCCATCTGGAATGACACAACTAGCAAGATGCAACCAAAAATCACTCTTAAACAGAAGATCTTTGTCTGCCCCTGCTCATTTTGATGCTTATGGTCCTTAGAAAGCCTGCCTAATCCACAGATTATGGTGAACCTGGAGGGGTGATGCACACTGAAATGCATTGACAGCAGTCCCTGTGGATGGGGGAGTGTTGTCATTTGTCTCCAAAGAGACCTAGGGACAGAGTTTCCTCCCATATTCCAGTAGAGTGAACACTTTTTCAGGATTTTCACCATCTCCCCATAAGAGAAAAAACTGCCAGTTAAGACACCAAAGCTATAACTTCTACAAATTCTAAAGGAATATACACTCATAAATAGATAAATAAAATGAGAACAATTTGAGGGTGTAGTGCTTACTCTTGGCTAATTCATTAAATCACCTGAGGACCTTTAAAAAGCTACCTACTGATACCTGAATCCCATCCCCAGAGATTCTTCATTAATTGGTTTCTCTGTGTCCTGGGCACTGGAATTTTAAAAACCTTCTTAGAGTGATTCTCATGTTGAAAATGGTCAAGAACCATTGAGTTAAGGAAATTCAGCAACCTGAGGGAGAAGACTAAGTTTAAAAAAGAGAACACTCTTCAACAGATGAATGGATAAAGAAGATGTGGTCTATATATACAATGGAATATTACTCAGCCATCAGAAAGGATGAATACCCAACTTTTACATCAACATGGATGGGACTGGAGGAGATTATGCTAAGTGAAACAAGTCAAGCAGAGAAAGTCAATTATCATATGGTTTCACTTATTTGTGGAACATAAAGAATAACATGGAGGACATTAGGAGAAGGAAGGGAAAAATGAAGGGGGGGAATCAGAGGGGGAGATGAACCATGAGAGACTATGGATTTTGAGAAACAAACTGAGGGTTTTAGAGGAGAGGGGGGTGGGGGGATGGGTTAGCCCAGTGATGGGTATTAAGGAGGGCACATACTGCATGGAGCACTGGGTATTATACGAAAACATATAATCATGGATCACTACATCAAAAACTAATGATGTATTCTGTTGGGGGGAATGCAAGCTGATGCAGCCACTCTGGAAAACAGTATGGAGGTTCCTCAAAAAGTTGAAAATAGAGCTACCATATGACCCAGCAATTGCACTACTGGGTATTTACCCCAAATATACGAATGTAGGGATCCAAAAGGGTATGTGCACCCTGATGTTTATAGCAGGAATGTCCACAATAGCCAAACTGTGGAAAGAGCCAAGATGTCCATCGACAGATGAATGGATAAAGAAGATGTGGTATATATATACAATGGAATATTATGCAGCCATCAAAAGGAATGAGATCTTGCCATTTGCAATGACGTGGATGGAACCGGAGGGTGTTATGCTGAGCAAAATAAATCAATCAGAGAAAGACATGTATCATATGACCTCACTGATATGAGGAATTCTTAATCTCAGGAAACAAACTGAGGGTTGCTGGAGTGGGGGTGGGGTGGGAGGGATGGGGTGGCTGGGTGATAGACATTGGGGAGGGTATGTGCTATGGTGAGCTCTGTGAATTGTGCAAGACTGTTGAATCACAGATCTGTACCTCTGAAACAAATAATGCAATATATGTTAAGAAAAAAAAGAAGAAGAAGAAGGCAGGAGGGGAAGAATGAAGGGGGGAAATCAGAGGGGGAGATGAGCCATGAGAGACAATGGACTCTGAAAAACAAACTGAGGGTTCTAGAGGGGAGGGGGGGTGGGGGGATGGGTTAGCTGGTGATGGGTATTAAAGAGGGCACGTTCTGTGTGGAGCACTGGGTGTTATGCACAAACAATGAATCATGGAACACTACATCACAAACTAATGATGTATGTGTGGTGATTAACATAACAATAAAAAAATTAAAAGAAAAAACTAATGATGTATTGTATGGTGACTAACATAACAATAAAATAAGATTAAATTTAAAAAAAAGAAAAACAAGGAGAACACATGACTGCTATTAAAATAGAGCTAATGGAAAAAAAACAGATGAACTTAAACAAAAAACAAATGAGAACTCCCGAGGGCATTCAATTTAACACAGAACAAAAAAAAAAATCTAGAACTAAAATACTTATTTCTGAAATCACAAATTCAATAGACTAACAGAGACAAGAATAATCTTTGTTGGAATTAAATTACTATTTTGGAAAGTCAAGTGTTAGAAGTGTTTTATAAATGATGTGGAATTCTAAGGAATTAAGAAAAGGGACTTGGAAGACAGACTGGGATATGTGAATGTGAATAATACAAGTTTATTAGAAGGGGAAAAGGGAACAGATGAAGAAGTAATAAAGAAATCACAAAATAAAATTTGGGTAGAAAAAAGTTTGAGTCTTCAGGTTAAAGGAGTGGCAAAGCCCCAAGTAAAATTAATCATAATTAAAAAAAAAAAAGAAATCCAGACCTCCAGTAACATTTCCTGATGAAATTCGTGAATTCCAATTAAAGAAAAGAAAATATTATATGCTTATAGGAAGAAATGACAGATTCCTTTCAAAGGAAAAAAAGGCTGGCATCAGACACTTTGTCTGCAATACTGGAGGTAAGACTGTGAGAAAATGTTTAAAGATGACTGAATAAGGACAATATTCCAAGAATCTCATACCCAACCACAGAATCAATCACTTGTCAAGGAAAGATATTTGTGGATAAGCAGAGCCTCAGAAAGTCTATAAAAAATATAGATAATTCCTATATCAAACTATTCCAAACCATAGAAAAAGATGAAAAAATTTCCAAATCCATTCAATGAAGCTACCTTAGCCACACTGGCAAAACCTTATACAGGATGTACAAAATAAAACAAAACAAAGAAATTCTAAGTCAACTTTATTTGTGAATGCAGAGGCAAAAAAATTATAAGTGAAACATTGACAAATTGAATTCATCAGTATATTAAAAGGATGATGAACCATGACTACAGAGGATTTATTCCAGGAATTATGATTCAATTCCCAGATGAATATATGTTTTGGGTGGATAACTTGACATTATATGGAATTTAAGCAATATAAATCAAAATCTCAATGGAATTTCTTACAGATATAGACAAGCTGATTCTAAATCTTAGAGAAAGGCGAAGGAACTAGAATGGCCAAGTTATTTTTTAAAAGAAGAATAAATTAGAGGATTCACACTACCTGACTTTAAGACTTACATTTAATAAAGCTATGGTAATTAAGGCAGTAGAACAAAATGAGAGTCCAAAAACAGACTCACCAAAATGGCTGCTGATTTATGGGAAACTGGGAGGAGCAAAACTGAATTGCAAAAGCAATCCAATGGAGGAAGGACAGTCTTCAAAAAGTGGCAATCTGACATCTACTGGCAAAAAAATGAATACTGACCTAAGCTGCACACCTTATACAAAAATTAACTCAAAATGGGTCGTAATTCTAAGTATAAAATGTGGAACTATAAAACCTTTAGAAGAAACTATCGGTGAAAGTGTTCCTCTCTGATTTCTCCACTTGACTTAGTTCACTCAGAGAGGGAGACAAACCATGAGAGACTCTTGACTCTGGAAAACAAACTGAGGGTTACAGAAGGGAGGGAAATGGGGGAAAGGAGTAACTTAGTGATGGGTATTAAGGAGAGCACGTGTTATAATGAGCACTGGGTGTTATATGCAACTAATGAATTGTTGAACACCTAATCAAAAACTAAAGATATGTTGGCTAACTGAACATAATAAATAAATTAATACTTAAAAATTTTTTTAAATATATTAAAAAAAAGATGAAAGTCTTTATGATCGGAGGTTAAGCAAAGAGTTCATAGACATGGCACCAAAGATGAATCTGGAAAAAAAAAAAAGAAAGGTATTGAGAACTCTCAAGAATATTCAATTTAACATAATAATCACTGAATTAAATTCATCAAATTATGATATATAAATATTATGTTATGATACAAGAGACATTTTAAAATATTTTTTAAAGATTTTATTCATTTGAGAGGGAGAGAGACAGAGAGAGCACAAGCAGGGGGAGAGGCAGAGGGAGAGGGAGAAGCAAACTCCCTGCTGAGCCAGGAGCCCAACATGGGGCTTGATCCCAGGACCTGGAGATCACGACCTGACCAAAGGCCAAAGACCAAAGGCGAAAGGCCAAAGACCTGACCAAAGACCAAAGATGCCTAACCATCTGAGCCACCCAGGTGCCCCGGCATAGAGACATTTTAAATGACTATTTTGAACATATTTTTGTAGTGGCATACAAAATAGGATGTTAGTTTGGAGAAAAGATCATTTTTTGTACCTTCCTATTCTAATTATGCTTAGACCTTTCATAAGGACTGAATGTGGAATTTTATACAATACCTTTTTAGCATTTGTTAAATGTGATTTGCTGTAATCATATTTTTCTCCTTTACATTATTCATATAATAAATTATGTTAAGGATTCTGACATAGAAAATTATTATCTTATAACACTACTGTTATTGAACATTATTTTAGAGGTTTTTTCCTAATGCTGTAAAACAAAATGCTCAGGACTAATATTAAAGAGGCAGAATTAATTTCACTTGAAGATTATATGCTTGCATATTTAGAAATATCCAACCCCTCCAAAAAATAAACTCTACTAAAATTAATAAGGATTTATTCAAGTTGTAATAGAAAAGTACATGTTACTGGTGGAGGTGTTTGTTTGTTTGTTTAACATGCTGGGTGAAATACAAACATGAAATATGTTTTTATTTTTATTTAATTATAGGCTTCAACAATATTCTGTTGAAACTTCCTTTCCTATCCCTTTCATTTGGGTAGCATCCATTGCTTTTTGGTCCTTTTCAGGAACAAAAAGTTTAATCTGGCCTAGTTAGTGTTAAAATTACACAGAAATAGATAACTGATCCATTTTTGTATCCACCTACATAATGCTCAAAATATTCATTTTAAATGACTATATTCCATGACATACTATTTATGCATGATAATTTAATGAAATGTTCCCTATTTTGGGTACATTGGGATTATTTCCAATGCCTGGCTATTAGAAATAATTCTTTAGCAAATACCTTTTTAGTGTATAGCTTCATTGTTAGAGTTATTTCCTTGGGATAAATTCCCAAGTATGTGTAAATGCTTTAACATTTTTTGGTTTTATTCCAAATTCCCTTCTAAGAAGGCTATACCAGTTACACTGCTATTAATTTAACAAATATTTGTTGAATATTTCTCTTCTATCATTATGATTGGGTGAATTATTTCAACTGTATCTTATCATCATCTTTATCTTGCTCATATTATCTATATAAAGAAATGGTAAATTTCCAGGGGTCAAAAAGGCCTCCACCTTTAGTATCATGCCAATTATGTAATTCTTGCTGAGCAAATGTTTGAGTTAGGACCTGGCTAACAAAAAATCATAGGGGAAGGGGCCTGGATCTTTTATCGCATTGTGGGCAGAGGAGTTTCTAAGGCTGATGATACTTTCAGCTGAACTTAAGCACAGATTTTTGTACTGGAATCTAACAGTTGTTGGAGGATGCCTTGGGAGTAAATGAGCAGTACAAGAGGAAGGGGGTCACAAGAGTTCTTCTCGGTGATGAGGGATATATGGGAGTGATCCCCAAAAGGCAAAAATAAATAAATAAATAAAATAAAGGACCCAGAGGAGGTTCCAGTTGGGGGTAAGATGGGGGTAGGTATACTCCAGCATGTTGCCCCCACTGAGTGCAGCTATAATCTGTACAGATGCATGGAGCAGCTATTTGAGGACCACAAAAAGTAAACACTAGCAAGTAGATAGGGGAAGAAGACCAGAATTCAAGTGTCATTGAACTAGCAGTGATTTTCCATTTTATTTTCCTCCAGTACTCTGGCATAGACTTAAGTTGCAGCCTAAAAGCTGGATATGGGCATAGAGATGGACAAATAGCTCTAGAAGAAGCCTCTAGTTTTGGCTTGTAAAGTAGAAAAGGAGTCTCCTAACAGTCAGAGAGAGCATGGAAACTCTTCCTTTTTGTTCTTTTTTCCATTCTCTCACACTCCAGCTTCAAACAATCTGGTGCCAATGGCGGCACCAACAGAAACATTAGTAAGGGCCCACAAGAGACCACAACTCTGAGATAGAGGACTCTTCTGACCAGTTGGAGGAACTGTGATCCCAAGTGGGAGGGATGAACCCCTATTGCTTCTTTTCTCTCTGTCTTCCTGCTGCCTGACCCCAGACAAGGGTGCCCTTGGGGGAAGGGTGTGGCAGAGCAAGATACTGTCGGGTTTCTGTCTGGAGGACTAAAATGGGGGAACCCTTAGAAGAAAAGAAAGTACGAAGGAGGTTACAGACAGGATAGAGTTCAGGAAAGCGACCACATAATTTGGTTATGATTCTTGAGCTCAACCACAAGCTGTACACGCACGAATCTAACCATAAAAAGTATATCATTGACCTTGAGAATTGAACTAACTATAACATTTTCTCAAGGGGTTTTCAATGTATGTAGATGTAATGTGTAAGACAACTACCACATAAAGAGGAAGATCTATATAGTAGTAAGGAGTTCTATATTTCACTGAAAGTGGTAAATATTGATTCTAAGTGAAGTGTGAAAAATTATGTTTATTGTAATCCTAGCACAGCCTCTAGAATGTCTAAGCAAAGGTATAGTTAAAATAGATAAATTAAAATGGTGTATTAAATAATGTTCAAACAACCCAAAAGAAGGCAAGAAATGAGGAAAAGAGGAATGAAAAACAGAAGGAATGAACAAAAAATAATAATAAAATGATAGACCTAAATCCAACATTCCAATAATGATATTGAATATATATGGTCTAAACATACCAATTAAAAGTGAAAGATTTTGTCAGAATAGATAGGAAAGACAAACAATAATGTATGCTGCTATATGCTGTCTGCAAGGAACTCCCTTCAAACATAATGATATAGGTAGGTTATAAATAAAAGGATGGAATAAGGTATTTCATGTAAACATTAAAAGAAAAAAGGAGTGTCTTTATTAATATCAAACAAAGTAGATTTTAGAACAAAGAACTTACTGAGGACAAAGAGGGACATTATATAATGATCAAAGGTAGATTCGTCAGGAAGATGTAATAATTCTAAATGTGTACACACCAAATAACTGAGCATCAAAATGCCTGTCAGCAAAAACAGAACAGAAAGGACAAATAAACACAACTACAGTTGTATACTCCACCACTCCTCTCTCAGTCACTGATAAAACTAGTAGGATGAAAATCACCAAGGATAGAGAAGAATTAAAAAACACCATCAAACAACTGGGTCTAATAAATATTTATACAACACTTCCGTACAACATTCTTTCTTAGTACACAAGGAACATTCATACAGGTATACCAAATCCTGAGTTATACGACAAACCTAACAAATATTAGAAAAAGATCGAAATCATACAAAATTGGTATCATTCCAAGCTGACTGTGGACTTCCCCAAGGATATGTTCCCAAGAAGCACCATCAGAGGCTTCACACTGTAGCAAGGGAGGAGGGAGAGGGAAACAGACTTCACTAAAATAACCCAGCCAGTCATGAAACAAGTAAAAAAGAGCTAATGATGATAGCAATTCCTGGAGAGGAGAGACCAATATCCAGAATTCCAGCAATATATTATCTAAAATGTCCAGTTTCCAACAAAAAAATTATAAAACATGATAAGAAACAAGAAAGTATGACCCATATACCAGAAAAAAATCAGGCAATGAAACTATCTGAGAGAGACCAGAAGTAAGATTTAAGAGAAATAGACTTCAAATTAGCCATTTTAAATATGTTCAAGAACTAAAGGAAGCTATGACTAAAGAAATGAAGGAATAAAGGAATGTGTGATGACAATGTTGCATTGAATAAAAAATATCAATCAAGATATAGAAATTATAATAAAAACCAAATGGCAATTCCACAACTAAAGCATATAATAATTGAAATGAAAAACTCAGTAGAGAGACTTGACAGTATCTTTGAACTGGCAGAAGAAAGAATGAGTGCACTTGAAGATAGACTGATAGAGATTATGCAGTCTGAAGAAGAACAAGATAAAAAGAATGAAGAAAAATAAATGTCTCAGAGAAATGTAGGACACCAACATACATGTAACGGAAGGGCCAGAAGTAAAAGAGATAGAGAAAGGAGAAGAAAAAAATATTCAAAGAACTAATTTTGGAAAACCTCCCAAATTTATTGAAAAATATTGATCTACACATTGAGGATGTTTAACAAACTCCAGGTGGGATAAATAAAAAGAAATCTACAAATAGACAAATCAGAGTAAAAATGCTGAGAGCTAAACAAAGGAGGAACCCTTAAAAGCAGCAAGAAAAAAAAGTATTCATTACTTACAAGGGAACCAATAAGATTAATAGTTGACTTCCCAATAGAAACATGGAAGTCAGAAGGCAGTAGGATAACATGCTTGAAGTGCTCAAACAAAACAAAACAGTCAACCAAGCATCCTAAGATAGCAAAGCGTTCTTTCCAAAATAGAGGCAAATGAAGATACTGTCAGATTAACAACTGAGCAAGTTTGTTGTTAGTAGATCACCTTACAAAAAATATTTATGACAGTTCTTCATGCCAAATGCAAGTGACCATGGACACAGTAATTTTTATCCAGACAAACAAAAAGCATCAATAAAGGTTAGTATATAATTGTAAAAGATAACATAACTGAACAAATTTAAGGAGGCCTAAATAAGTAGAAAGAAATCTTATGTTCATGGATTGGAAGATTTAATGGCAATACTTCCTAAAGTGGTCTACAGATTCAGTGCCATCCTTAACCAATTCCAAGGAGTGTCTTTGCAGATATGGAAAATCTGATCCTAAATTCATATGGAATTGCAAGAGACCCAGAATAGTAAAATGATCTTTGGGGGGAAAAAATTTTGTAAACTCTCACTTTCTGACTTAAAAACTTACTACAATTCAACAATAATGAAAACAATGTGTGGCACTGGTATAAAGACAGACATATTGATCAATGTAATAGGATTATGAGTCTAGAAATAAATCCATACCTCTAAAATCAACTGATTTTCAACAAGGGTGTCATGACCATTGAATAGGGAAAAAACAGTCTTCAGCAAATTGTTCTGGGACAACTGAATATCCACATGCAAAAGAATCAAGTTGGATCCTTTACACCATATATGAAAGTTAATTCAAAATGGATCAAAAATCTAAATTTAAGAGGTCTACAAAATTCTTAGTAGAAAACATAAGGGCAAATCTATATGACCTTGGATTTGGCAGTAATTTCTTAAATATGATGCCAAAAGCACAGGCAAAAAAGAAAAATAGATAAATTGGACCTTGTCAAAATTAAAAACTTTTGTACATCAAAGGTCATTTTTGAGAGAATGAAAAGATAACTCAGAATGGGAGAAAATATCTTCAAATATATCCGATGAGGAACTTGTATCCAGAATGCTTACAATTTTTTAACAACCAAAAGAGAAACAACCTAACTTTAAAAATAAGCAAAAGGGGTACCTGGCTGGCTCAGTTGGTAGAGCATACAATTCTTGATCTTGCAGTCATGAGTTCAAGCCCCATGTTGGGTGTAGAGATTACTTAAAAATAAAATCTTAAAAAATAATAAAATAAATTTAAAAAATAAAAATAAGTAAAGAATTTGAACAGGAATCTCTCTAAAGAAGATGTACAAATGGTCAGCAAGCCCATGAAAATATACTCAATATTATTAATCATAAGGGAAATGCAAATCAAAACCACAATGAGATATCACTTCACACTCATTTAGGGTGGCTATAATTAAAAAGTCAGATAATAAGTATTGAAGGGGATGTGAAGAATCAGAACTCTTATTCACTGCCAAAGGGAATGTAAAATAGTGCAGCCACTTCGAAAAACAGTCTGGCAGTTCCTTAAAGGATTAAACACAGAATTACCATATGATCCAACAATCTTACTCCTTGGTATATACCCAAGAGAAACAAAAACATATAGCCACACAAACACATTTACACTAATGTGCACAGCAGCATGATTCACAATTGCAAAAATCTGGATACAACCCAGTATCAGTCAACCGATGAAAAGAAGGTTGCATTTGGAAACGTGATAGTCTAACATCATAAACATGGGATTTTGACAGGCTTATGTTGGCTATGGAGCCTATCACCTGCTGGAAGCTTCCCAAGGCAGTGTCTCTGGGTTTTAAAAGAAAAAAAAAAGCCCTACAATTATAGGAATTAGCCAATATGACTTGTTCAAGAGCTATTTAACCACCTGCATTATGCCATATATAACAGTAACAGGAAATGATTTTTAAGACTTTACATGGCACAGTAACAGAAACAATCTGAAGTAGCATTCGGAATTTCTTCTCAGGATAACCCCCTCTGAGTGCCTTCTGAATTTAATGCTTTTCTCTTTCTGGATAAGTATCATTACCCCCATCTCTTACATTTGCACGGTGCACTACCATTGATAAAATGCTCTTCCGTATATGACTTCTCATCTTCGAAGCACACTGCTCTCTGTCCTTTGGATGGGGTCTGCAGAAACTTTCAGAAGTGGGAATGCCACTTCTGATGTCTCCCCATCTGATTTCCTCCCTTCATTTTTCCCTTCCTTCTCCTAATGTCCTCCGTGCTATTCCTTATGTTCCACAAATAAGTGAAACCATAAAATTGTCTTTTTTTTTATAGGTAACAACTACCATCTTGCATCCATCTCAGCATACAATTTATTTCTGTATTTTTGCTTTTTATAATTTATTTTATTATGTTATGTTAGTCACCATATAATACATCATTAGTTTTTGATGTAGTGATCCATGATTCATTGTTTTCATATAACACGCAGTGCTCCATGCATTATGTACCCTCCTTAATACCCATCACCGAGCTAACCCATACCCTCCCCTCTAAAACCCTCAGTTTGTTTCTCGAAGTCCATAGTCTCTCATTGTTCGTCTCACCTTACGAATTTCCCCACCTTCATTTTTCCCTTCCTTCTCCTAATGTCCTCCATGCTATTCCTTATGTTCCACAAATAAGTGAAACCATATGGTAATTGATTTTCTCTGCTTGACTTATTTCACTTAGCATAATCTCCTCCAGTCCCATCCATGTTGATGTAAAAGTTGGGTACTCATCCTTTCTGATGGCTGAGTAATATTCCAATGTATATATGGACCACATCTTCTTTGTCCATTCATCTGTTGAAGGGCATCTCGGCTCTTTCCACAGTTTGGCTATTGCAGACATTGCTGCTATGAACATTGGGGTGCATGTGCCCCTTCATTTCACTACATCTGTACATTTGGGGAAATAGAAACAAATAATAGAAATTATTATCAACAACTGCTCAGAGGAACAAGATGGCAGAGGAGTAGGGGACCTAAATTTTGTCTGCTCTCAGAAATTTGGCGAGATAGGTATCAAACCATTCCGAACACCTACAAATTCAACAGGAGATTGGAGAAAAGAAGAGCAGCAACTCTTTGAACAGAAAAGCGACCACTTTCTGGAAGGTAGGACGTGTGGAGAAGTGAACCCGAGGTGATATTCAGGAAGATAGAAAGGTTCAGGGGTTGGGGGGGGGGAAGCCCCCGTCAAAAGGCTATAGGCAAGTGATAGAGCAGTGGAGCACAAAATTGGAACTTTTAGAAGTCAGCTCTGCTGAGGGATGTCACTCCAGTGACTAAGCTGGGAGTGGAACACTCACTGGGACAGTGTGGTCTCAAGACCCTCGGGGTCACAGAAAGACCAGGGGTGCCTGAGTGCAGCAGAGCTCCCAAGTATCAGAGCAGGAAGCAAGGAGCAAAGACGGAGCCAAGGAGTGGGTTCTCAGTTCGGGGTTGCCATAAACTGATCCACAGCACAGTCGGGCCACTGCTCTTCCAGCAGGGAGCCAACAAGCAGCAGATCCGGGGAGACTCCCCTTCCTCCCCCAGGAGGAGCGGCACAGGAGTGCACTGCAGGGGTCTGCTGGGTTTGGAGACTCCACATTGGGTCGGGTGCCAGAGATAGAAACGCTCAGTCACAGGCTGGGTGAGCATGGAGTGTGGCTGGAGACCGGGGATACGGGAGTGATTGACTGCTTTTCTCTGGGGCTCACTGAGGAGGGGGGCCCTAAGTTCTCGGCTCCTCCGGGGTGGAGATCTGGAGGCCACCATTTTCACTCTTGTCCTCCAAAGCTGTACAGAAAGCTTGCAGGGAGCAAAAGCTCCCGAGAGCAAACCCAAGCAGATTATTTAGCCCTGACAGGCAAGGACGGGGCAATTCCGCCTCCATCAAAGACATTTGGGGGCAATTCCGCCTCCATCAAAGACATTTGGGAGCCAAGGCAACAGGACCATCCCCCAGAAGATCAGCACAAACAGCCAGCCAAGACCAAGTTTACCAATCAATGAGAACGGCAGAACTCCAGCACTAGGGGAATACTGCACATAGAATTCTGGATTTTTTACCATGATTCTTTAGTCTCTCAAAGTTAATTTTTTTAACTGTCTTTTTTTTTAATTTTTATTTTTCCCTTTTTCAACCAACATCTTATCATTCCCTTTTTTAAAAAAAACATATTTATTTTCCATTTTTAAGGTCATATTCTATCCCTTCATAGTAGTTACACTTATTTTTGGCAGATATATATAAGTTGTTCTCTCTTTAAAATTTTGACATACAGTTTCTTCTAACAGATCAAAATATACCCTAAATCTCTAGTGTATGACTTCGTTCTAGTCTCCTGCCTGAACACATTCTCTTCCTTTTTTTTCATTTTTTTAATCCTCTTCTTTCATTTTTCAAACAACTTCTTATCAATTCCCTTTATAAAACTTTTTTATAACTATCATCTTTACAATCATATTCTATCCCTTCATCGTAGCAACACTTATTTTTGTACATATATAAGTATTTCTTTCCTTAAAATTTTGAGAGGCACATTCTTCCAACAGACCAAAATACACCCAAAATCTAGTGTGTGGCACTGATCTATGCACCAGCCTGATCATATTTGATCATATTCTGGTTTTTTTTGTTTTGTTCTGTTTTTGTTTGTTTTTATCTCTATCTTTATCTTTTTTCTTTCTTTCCATTTCTTTTCCCCCAGTTTCAGATATTTTCTGATGTGTTTAGAATATATTTTCTGGGGACGTTGTTACCCTGTTAGCATTTTGTTCTCTCATTAATCTATTCTCCTCTGGACAAAATGACAAGATGGAAAAAATCACCTCAACAAAAAGAACAAGAGGTAGTACCAACTGCCAGGGACCTACTCAATATGGACATTAGTGTGATGTCGGACCTAGAGTTCAGAATCATGATTTTGGAGATACTATCTGGGCTTGAAAAAAGCATGGAAGTTATTAGAGAAACCCTTTCTGGAGAAAAAAAGAACTAAAATCTAACCAAGTCGAAATCAAAAAGGCTATTAATTAGGTGTAATAAAAAATGGGGGCACTAACTGCTAGGAAAAATGAGGCAGAAGAGAGAATCAGTGATATGGAAGACCAAATGATGGAAAATAAAGAAGCTGAGAAAAAGAGAGATAAACAACTACTGGAACACAAGGGCAGAATTCAAAAGATAAGTGATACCATAAGATGAAACAACATTAGAATAATTGGGATCCCAGAAGAAGAAGAAAGAGAGAGAGGGGCAGAAGGCATATTGGAGCAAATTATAGCAGAGAACTTACCTAATTTGGGGAAGGAAACAGGCATCAAAATCCAGGAGGCACAGAGAACCCCCCCTAAAAATCAATAAAAGTAGGTAAACACCCTGACATCTAATAGTAAAACTTACAAGTCTCAGAGACAAAGAGAAAATCCTGAAAGCAGCTCAAGACATATGTAACCTACAATGGTAGAAACATTAGATTGGCAACAGACCTATCCACAGAGACCTGGCAGGCCAGAAAGGACTGGCATGATATATTCACAGCACTAAATCAGAAAAATATGCAGCCAAAAATACTATATCCAGCTAGGCTGTCATTGAAAATAGAAGGAGAGATAAAAAGCTTCCAGGACAAACAAAAACTAAAGGAATTTGCAAACACGAAACCAGCCCTCCAAGAAATATTGAAAGTGGTCCTCTAAGCAAAGAGAGAGCCTAAAAGCAACATAGACCAGAAAGGAAGACAGATAATATACAGTAACAGTCACCTTACAGGCAATACAGTGGCACTAAATTCATACCTTTCAATAGTTACCCTGAATGTAAATGGGCTAAATGCCCCAATCAAAAGACACAGGCTATCAGATTGGATTAAAAGACAAGACCTATCGATATGCTGTCTGCAAGAGACTCATTTTTGACCCAAGATTGAAAGTGAAGGGGTGGAAAACCATTTACCATGCTAATGGACACCAAAAGAAAGCTGGGGTTGCAATCCTTATATCAGACAAATTAGATTTTAAACCAAAGACTGTAATAAGAGATGAGGAAGGATACTATATCCTACTTAAAGGGTCTATCCAACAAGAAGATCTAACAATTGTAAATATCTATGCCCCTAACATGGGAGCAGCCAATTACATAAGCCAATTAATAACAATAGCAAAGAAACATATCAACAATAATAAAATAATAGTGGGGGACTTTAACCCCCCTCCTCACTGTAATGCACAGATCATCTAAGCAAAAGATCAACAAGCAAATAAAGACTTGAAATGACACACTAGACCAAATGGACTTCACAGATATATTGAGAACATTCCATCCCAAAGCAACAGAATACACATTCTTCCCATGGAACATTCTCCAGAATAGATCACATCCTAGGTCACAAATCCGGTCTCAACCAGTACCAAAAGATTGGGATCATTCCCTGCATATTTTCAGACCACAGTGCTTAGAAACTAGAACTCAATCACAAGAGGAAAGTCGGAAAGAACTCAAATACATGGAGGCTAAAGAGAATCCTACTTAAGAATGAATGGGTCAACCAGGAAATTAAAGAAGAATTTTAAAAAATTATGGAAACCCATTAAAATGAAAACACAACTGTTCAAAATCTTTGGGATGCAGCAAAGGCAGTCCTAAGAGGAAAGTATCTAGCAATACAAGCCTTTCTCAAGAAACAAGAAAGGTCTCAAATACACAACCTAACCCTACACCTAAAGGAGCTTTAAAAAAAAAAACAGCAAATAAAACCTAAACCCAGCAGGAGAAGAGAAATAACAAAGATCAGAACAAAAATAAATGAAATAGAAACCAAAAGAACAGTAGAACAGATCAACGAAACTAGGAGCTGGTTCTTTGAAAGAATTAACAAGATTGATAAACCCCTGGCCAGACTTATCAAAAACAAAAGAGAAATGACCCAAATCAACAAAATCACAAATGAAAGAGGAGAGATCACAACCAACACCAAAGAAACACAAACAATTATAAGAACATATTATGAGCAACCATATGCCAGCATATTAGATAACCTGGAAGAAATGAATGCATTCCTAGAGATGTATCAACTAACAAAACTGAACAAGGAAGAAATAGAAAACCTGAACAGACCTATAACCACTAAGGAGATTGAAGCAGTTATCAAAAATCTCCCAATAAACAAGAGCCTGGGGCCAGATGGCTTCCCAGGGGAATTCTATCAGACATTTAAAGAAGAATTAATACCTATTCTTCTGAAACTGTTCCAAAAAATAGAAATGGAAGGAAAACTTCCAAACTCGTTTTATGAGGCCACCATTACCTTGATCCCAAAACCAGACAAAGACCCCATCAAAAAGGAGAATTACAGACCAATATCCTTGATGAACATAGATGCAAAAATTCTCACCAAACTACTAGCCATTAGGATCCAACAGTACATTAAAAGGATTATTCACCATGATCAAGTGGGATTTATCCCTGGGCTGCAAGGTTGGTTCAACATCTGCAAATCAATCAACGTGATACAATACACAAAAGAAAGAACAAGAATCATATGCTCCTCTCAATAGATGCAGGAAAAGCATTTGACAAAGTACAGCATCCCTTCTTCATCAAAACTCTTCAGAGGATAGGGATAGAGGGTACATACCTCAATATCATAAAAGCCATCTATGAAAAACCTACAGCAAATATCATTCTCAAAGGGGAAAAACTGAGAGCTTTCCCCCTAAGGTCAGGAACGCGGCAGGAATGTTCACTATCACCACTGCTATTCAACAGAGTATTAGAAGTCCTAACCACAGCAATCACACAACAAAAAGAAATAAAAGGCATCCAAATCGGAAAGGAAGAAGGCAAACTCTCACTGTTTGCAGATGATATGATACTTTAGGTGGAAATCCCAAAAGATTTCACCCCAAAACTGCTAGAACTCATACAGGAATTCAGTAAAGTGGCAGGATAGAAAATCAATGCACAGAAATCAGTGGCATTCCTATACACCAACAACAACACGGAAGAAAGAGAAATTAAGGAGTCAATCCCATTTACAATTGCACCCAAAACCGTAAGATACCAAGAAATAAATCTAACCAAAGAGGCAAAGGATCTGTACTCAGAAAACTATAAAGTACTCATGAAAGAAATTGAGGAAGACACAAAGAAATGGAAAAACGTTCCATGCTCATGGATTGGAATAACAAACATTGTGAAGATGTCAAAGCTACCTAGAGCAATCTACACATTTAATGCAATCCCCATCAAAACACCATCAAATTTTTTCAAAGAAATGGAACAAATAATCCTAAAATTTGTATGGAACCAGAAAAGACCCCGAATAGCCAGAGGAATGTTGAGAAAGAAAAGCAAAGCTGGCGGCATCACAATTCCAGACTTCAAGCACTATTACAAAGCTGTCATCATCAAGAAGGCATGGTACTGGCACAAAAACAGACACATTGATCAATGGAACAGAATCAAGAGCCCAGAAATGGACCCTCAACTCTATAGTCATCTAATCTTCGACAAAGCAGGAAAGAATGCACAATGGAAACAAGACAGTGTCTTCAACAAATGGTGTTGGGAAAATTGGACAGCCACACGCAGAAGAATGAAACTGGACCATTTCCTTACACCACACACAAAAATAGACTCAAAATGATTGAAAGACCTAAATGTGAGGCAGGAGTCCATCAAAATCTTAAAGGAGAACACAGGCAGCCACCGCTTTGACCTCAGCCGCAGCAACTTCTTCCTAGAAACATCGCCAAAGGCAAGGGAAGCAAGGGCAAAAATGAACGATTGGGACGTCATCAAGATAAAAAGCTTTTGCACAGCAAAAGAAACAGTCAACAAAACCAAAAGACAACTGACAGAATGGGAGAAGATATTTGCAAATGACATATCACATAAAGGGCTAGTATCCAAACTCTATAAAGAACTTATCAAACTCAACACACAAAGAACAAATGATCCAATCAAGAAATGTGCAGAAGACATGAACAGACATCTGCAAAGAAGACATCCAAATGGCCACAGACACATGAAAAAGTGCTCAACATCGCTCGGCATCAGGGAAATCCAAATCAAAACCTCAATGAGATACCACCTCACACCAGTCAGAATGGCTAAAATTAACAAGTCAGGAAATGATAGATGTTGGCGGGGATGCAGAGAAAGGGGAATCCTCCTACACTGTTGGTGGGAATGCAAGCTGGTGCAGGCACTCTGGAAAAGAGTATGGAGGTCCCTCAAAAAGTTGAAAATAGAGCTACCATATGATCCAGTAATTTCACTACTGGGTATTTACCCCAAAGATACAGCAAAGTTTTTTCTACAACAATGTAACTTAGTCACTACTTTTAATCCCCATTCCTCCTGTTGAGGGTGAGGAAGTTTCGTTTATCTCAATGACAAGGTAAACTCGGTCATTTCAGATTGAAGCTGAACTTTTCCCTGGGAAGCTTCTAAAACCAGTGGCCAAGGGGGAGAGGGGGTGGGCATGCCCGCACTGAGGGGTCAACAGGAGCCCTCTAGACCATGGTCAGCATCTGCCTGTTCTGGTGTCTTCGGAGCTACACATCCCTGCCTGGTTCTCGGCCGTTGCCATGTTCCCTGCAGGCATGGGTTGACGGTCCACATGCTTTTTTGTCCTCCCCACTGGGGACACCATCAAATCTGCATGTATCTCAGGAGACCTGGAAGGACACCTTAGAACCCTTCCGTATGTCTACCCAACTGCTGAAGAGCCTCACTGGTACCCTATCTGCGGGGAGCCTGTTCTGCTCTCCTCTGCCTTGAGATTCCCAGTCTCTTCACAAGGCTTCACAGGTTTATGTAGAAACTCAAAGTCTGAGCATTGGCTGCTACTATTCTCCACATTCCTGCCACAGCAGTCTTTCCCAGGGCCTGGGGCGGGGGTGGGGGGGGTTCGAGTGTGTGTGTGTGTGTGTGTGTGTGTGTGTGTGTGTGTGTGTGCGCGCACGCGCACACACATGCGCATATGTGTGCCAGACAGGGGCACACCCTCTTGATCGTCTCCTACCCCAAAGTCATACTTGTCCTCAGACTTGGCATTCTCTAAACCTCAGGGAGGTTCCTCAGCACACCAACCCCTTCCAGGAACAAAATGCTTTTTATTAAGCACTTTGCCAACCATGGAGTTAAATTCTTTCCACATGATAATTCATTTCGTCCTCACAACAAAATCAATGCCATTGGTATTTTCATTTTACAGTTGAGGAAACTGAGTCATAGAGAGATCATGTAGCCTTCCCCAGGCCCCACAACTAATAGAGTAGTGAGACTGAGTCAAGCCCAGGTATTTCCAGGCCTTGTTCATGGCCGCACTGGCTCTGCTCCCTCACGAGACACAGCCCCTCAGGCAAAGCCCACTGTTAGCCAGCCTGGATTGGGTTTGGCTAACTGGCATGCGATTGTAGTGGGTGCTGTGTGCCCACCCGGACCCTCCATCAGGCCAACGCATGCAGACTTGCCCAGCCGCCGGAGAGCTGGCTGGCAGCTCCCACCCATGTTCACACCGTTCCCAAAATTGGCAACGGTGGTAATATCAAGCCCAGCCCCTATGCTTTTAGCCAGGACAGCCCAAAGCCCCCATGGGACTGGCTGAGGACTTTGTGGACAATGTGGAATGCCACTCACCCCCCTGCCCACTCTACTCCCCCAGGGGCTGTACCTAAGAGCACATCTCCAGCTCAGGGCCTGTGTCCCAAGTGCCCCCCAAAGACAGTGATCCTGCAAGCAGATGATCCCTCTTTGAGGGTGTCTGGAGAGCAGGCCATCTGCCCCAGGTGTCTGAACAGACTGGTCCTGGGATCTGGGGAGAGGGCTCATCAGCTAGTTCTGCTGGGAGTCTAAGGGGCAGTCTGAGCTTCTTCCTGTCCTACCCCGGAAGGCTGATGGGTGCCATGCCTCTCAGGATGTGTTCTGCCAACTCTACTCCCCACCTTGGACAGCAGGCAGCAGTTAAATCACCTGACCTTAAATATGGAATGAATCCCCAAGGATGGCTGGCTCACAGCCCGTGAGGAAGGAATGTGGAGGAGGTCAAGAGGCCTCCCCTAAACACAGCTGGGGCAGGGACAATGAGCTTGCTGGGCCCCAAGATTTATATTTGAGAGCTGAGGTTGTCATGGATGAGTGGTGTAAATTTGGGCAATGGCTCACCTTCCTTCATCACCACCCTTTCACTAGGGATAAAGGTTGTGAAAGTGACATGTGCTCTGGAAGGCTTCCTGCAAGGGCAGGGGACATTACAGGTCATTCTCCTCCCTCCTCCCTCCTCCCCCTACCCCTCAATTAGGCCTCAATTAGGAGGGGGAAAAAACAGAAACAAGTGATCTGTCCCAGGGACTCTGGTCCAGACAGTCATAGATAAGCTGAGAAACATGACCCCCAGCAGCCCTGAAGGACTCCTAAGTAAAGTCTGCACCACACGATGGAAAATATTATTCAGCTGAGACTTTAAATAGCTGGTGCATCTGGGGCTGGAAGGTGGCCTGCGGAGGCGGCCAGGGCAGCCAGACCCCAAATGTGGGGGCCTGAGAAGGTTGCTGAATCACTCCACAGTCTCCTGGCATCACAGGGTCCTAGGAGGCCCCCTCAGGAGCAATTGGCTTTGCTCAGGGCTTCCCAAGAAGGCATAGCCGTGCCCACTTCTCATGCATGCTCAGGAGTGGTTGGGTTACAAACAAGCTTTATTCAAGCCGCCTCACTATCCTGAGAGTCAGGGTGCATTGCAGTAACTCGGAATGCTGTTAGACCACAGATTGCCAGGTTTCACCCCAGTTCCCCGACTCAGTGGGTCTGGGTGGGGCCTGAGAATTCCTGTTTCTCACAGGTCCCTAGGACATCCTGCTGCTTGTGCCCAGGCCCTGCACTTGGGAGCCACTGCTCAAGGCCAGTGGTTCTCAGCCCTGGCTTTATGTTAGAACTGGCCGGGGAGATTTAACAATCCCATTGGGGTGGGGGGCAAACCCTAGATGAATCAAACCTGATTTTATGGGGGTGGGACCCGGGCATCCATATTTTTTAAAGCTCCACAGATGATTCTAATGTGCAGCCAAAGTTGACAACCACTGCTCCAGGGAGTGGAGATGGCATGTTGGAGAAAACCAGGGCTCAGCACCAGGCAGTGTAACATGGTGACCGGTGGGGAGGTAGAGACAATGGGCCTCACCAACATCTCCAGAAGCCACTGAATCCCAACTAGAAGTAGCACCACTGAGATCCAGAAGGTTCCTGGGCAAAACCTGACGGCAGGGGGCTGCTAAAGCGACCACATTTGTATTCTTTACTCCTTACAGTGGGGCCTGGGGACCAGCAGCAGCACTGGGAGCCTTGAAAAATGCAGCATCTCAGAGCTATCAAATCCAAATCTGTGCTTGAACAACATCCCCTGGTGATTCACATGCACTTTAAAGTTTGAGAAGCACTGATCTGTGGTGGGACCTCAGTCAGGGCAGGGAGGCAAAACCTGCTCAAATGCAAGGTTGTTTCCAGGGGCCATATCATCAGTTCCCCAAATCCAGAGAGCCCCGGAAAGCTGGGGTGCTCCTGTTTTATACACAAATCACCTGGTGAGCTATGTGTTTTATACATAAAATCACCCAAAAAAACCCCCAACCTTCCCTCTCTCCATCCAATGACCTGGCTGAACCCTCAAACCTGAGACCAACATGTCGGCCACGCCTGGATGGAGTTACAGCCTGGTCCTAGCCAGATCCTAGCAGAGAGGTCTTGAGCATGGCCAATACACTAGAATGACCCAGGTGGCTTTTAAAATCTCTTGACTGCCCAGGGCAAACCCAGACCAATTACATCAGAAGTTCTGGGGTAGGGTCCAGGTGTCAGGACTTTAAAACTCCCTGGGCAATTCCGGTTGGAACCAGGAAGAGTCCTACAGTAATCTTCCGTATTCTCTCTCCTGCCCTCCCTCCCACAGCCTTTGGTTCCCTGCCTGTCCGTCCTTCACCTTGGCCATGAAGCTGGACACTGGATTCTCCTGTTGG
Source organism: Zalophus californianus (assembly GCF_009762305.2). Classification (NCBI taxonomy): domain Eukaryota; kingdom Metazoa; phylum Chordata; class Mammalia; order Carnivora; family Otariidae; genus Zalophus; species Zalophus californianus. The sequence continues at coordinate 95,885,304 of NC_045602.1, forward strand.
AAAGATACCATGAGCTTCCTGTCAGAGAGGGAATGGTATTCTGCACACAAAGCAAATTTGGCTTTCTTTACTGACCTTGCAAAACTGTGAGCAGGCTACAACCCTCCAATTGTTTTAGTTTTATCTAATTTTTCAGCAAAACACACATAAATTCATGCAGCCGCTGCTGTCAGAGCATGGCTGGGACACCAGCAGAGGCCACCAGGCGAGAAACGCCAAGAAGACCAAGGCCAGAACAAATTCCCGCATGCATGCAAGCATCCTGGTTGTCAGTGCAAGAACTCACTTTTATATTGCATCCTGCATTCTTCTAGAAGTCACTAAGAACAAAAATTTGAAGGGAACTGTTCCGTTTCAATGCATATCCTATTCAAATGTCCTTGGATCTTGCCAACAATTTTGTGCAGTGAGCTAGGCCATATTATGATTTCCATTTGTTGTGAGCTGAATACTGACCTCAGTCCTATTTCTAGCTCCTAACCCTGCAACCTGTGGAGATGCCCTTATGTGGCAAATGGTGCGATTCAATTAGGGATATTGAGAGGAATCTCCTAATCTGGATTATGCTGGTGGGTTCTACATGCAATCATATGTATCTTTATAAGAGAGAAGGCAATGTTAAGATGGGGGCAGATATTGGAGTGATAAGGCCCCAAGCCAAGGACACCAGCCACCACCGGAAGCTGGAAGAGGCAAAGAGCATGTCGGAGGTCTTTGGAGAGAGTGTGGTCTTGCCAGTTCCTTAGCCCTGTGAAACTGATTTCAGACTTCTGGACCCTAGAACCGTGAGCGAATACATTTATTTTGTTTAAAGCCATCGAGTGTGTGGTAATTTGTTAAGGCAGCCGCAGAAAGCGAACACAGCCTCTTGTCTCCAAATTCATCCTGTATTCCACCAACATTCCCAAGATGCCAGCCATGGATAAAGTCCCTGGGATCTGGGAGGGAATAAGCCAGACGCAGTCCCTCCTCTGCGGAGTGCTTATCCCAGGGAGGTAGGCAGCAGTAAGCATTCTTACAAATGTGGATGGCAAGCCTCAGGGCCCAGAGTTCCTGACATAAAGAATGCATTTTTCTAATGCGTCCCCACATCTTGCTGATACTGCTGGCCTGACAGCCACACGAGAGCCTCTGAGGTAGCAGGACCTCAGATAAGGAAGGGTTGCCACTGGTGTCAGCTGGAACTCTGGGAAACTGAACGCTGTCCCCACCGCTTCGTGAGTATAAAACCTGGGGCATGCAGTGGATGGCAGTTTCCCAGAACAGCTCTCCGGCTGTCCACACACAACCCACGGTTCCCAGCACACCTATGCTTCTCCACGGTGATTTCGTTTCCAGTCCACAGTGAACGAATGCTTTTGTAAAATATGAAGTCACAGGCATGGATGTTGCAGCAATGTTGAAGTGCCACTAAAGTTTCCACATGCTCGTCTTGTCGCCAACTGGTACCGAAGAGCTCATGGCCTGGCATCAGCCCCTGGGCCACTTTGAGCAGTCCTACCCAATAGCCTCTATGTCCCCAAGAGGTCTTCACATGCCCACCCTGAACACAGCCCAGCACCTGGCACTAGCCAGGCGTCAGGGAGGTGCCAAGTGGATATTTTCTCCAGGACTGCTCTCTGAAAGGAAGTGTGAACCTGCTAGAAAAGGACAAAGGAAGTTCTTTATAGATCTTGGATACCAGCCCTTTATCTGTAGTGTCATTTGCAAATATCTTCTCCATTCTGTGGGTTGCCTCTTTGTTTTGTTGACTGTTTCTTTGCTGTGCAGAAGCTTTTTATCTTGATGAAGTCTCAAAAGTTCATTTTTGCTTTTGTTTCACTAGCCTTTGGCGGTGTATCTTGAAAGAAGTTGCTGTGGGTGATGTCAAAGAGGTTACTGCCTATGTTCTGCTCTAGGATTTTGATGGATTCCTATCTCACATTGAGGTCTTTCATCCACTTTGAGTTTATCTTTGTGACTGGTGTTAGAGAATGGTCGAGTTTCATTCTTCTGCATCTGGTTGTCCAATTTTCCCAGCACAAGATTATTTGACCATAGAGTTGAGGGTCCATATCTGGGTTCTCTATTCTGTTCCATTGGTCTATATGTCTGTTTTTGTGCCAGTACCATGCTGTCTTGGTGATCACAGCTTTGTAATATAGCTTGAAATTGGGCAACATGATGCCCCCAGCTTCGTTTCTCTTTTTCAACATTTCCTTGGTGATTCGGGGTCTTTTCTGATTCCATACAAATTCTCAAACTCAACACCCAAAAAACAAATAATCAAGTCAAAAAATGGGCAGAAGATATGAAAAGACACTTCTCTGAAGAAGACATACAAATGGCTAACAGACACATGAAAAAATGTTCATCATCATTAGCCATCAGGGAAATTCAAATCAAAACCACATTGAGATACCACCTTATACCAGTTAGAATGGCAAAAATGGACAGGGAAAGAAACAACAAATGTTGGAGAGGTTGTGGAGAAAGGGGAACCCTCTTACACTGTTGGTGGGAATGCAAGTTGGTACAGCCACTTTGGAAAACAGTGTGGAGGTTCCTCAAAAATTTAAAAATAGAGCTACCCTATGACCCAGCAATTGCACTCCTCAGTATTTACACCAAAGACACAGATGCAGTGAAAAGAAGGGCCATATGCACCCCAATGTTCATAGCAGCAATGTCTGCAATAGCCAAACTGTGGAAAGAGCCGAGATGCCCTTCAACAGATGAATGGATAAAGAAGATGTGGTCCATATATACATTGGAATATTACTCAGCCATCAGAAAGGATGAATACCCAAGTTTTGCATCAACATGGATGGGACTGGAGGAGATTATGCTAAGTGAAATAAGTCAAGCAGAGAAAGTCAATTATCATATGGTTTCACTTATTTGTGGAACATAAGAAATAGCATGGTGGACATTAGGAGAAGGAAGGGAAAAATGAAGGGGGGAAATCGGAGGGAGAGATGAACCATGAGAGACTATGGACTCTGAGAAACAAACGGAGTTCTAGAGGGGAGGGGGAGGGGGAATGGGTTAGCCCGGTGATGAGTATTAAGGAGGGCACGTACTGCATGGAGCACTGGGTGTTATACGAAAACAGTAGATCGTGGATCACCACATCAAAAACTAATGATGTATTGTATGGTGACTAACATATAATAAAAAAAAAGGAAAAGGACAAAGGAAAGTTGTAGCCTTGTGTCCACTCACATAAAGCCAGGGGTGGAGGGCAGGGCCAACCCCACCCCTCTGTCCCTAAGCCCAGCGCCTGGGGCATTGGCTAGGACAGATGCTTCTAGACACACCAGCAGGCACTGGGGCTTGAGAGAGGAGCCCTGACAAGACCTGCCTGAGGGGAGCTAAAACCACATCTCTAACACCACATCCCCAAGCTGTGCCTACATCCCAGAGCAGAGTCAGGCCTGCCTGGCCAGAAGCTGCGACCCCAAAAGCCCCCCCAAATCTGCCTGGGACCCAGGAATGCTCCTCTTCTGGACTTCTCCCACCTGCTCCCTCCCTGGGCCACCTTGGGGCACTCACCGATCCCCCACCTTCAGGGAAGTCTGAGGCCCCAGTCCTGGCATCTTTGGCAATGACAGGTGAGCCACAGGCCCTGGGAAAAGCACAGGAGCCAGGACTGCAGTGGAGATGTCACAGGAAGCCGGGCTGAGCACCTCGCAGGGAGACCCCTGAGGCCATTTACCCCTCACTGACCACTGCTCCAGGGGGCAGGGCTGTGTCTGGAAGCTGGAGCCATGGGGAATGCACTGAGCAGGGAGAAACAGAAAGCAGAGTCGGCCAAGGCCAGCAGAAGGATGATTGCTCCTCCAGAGAAGGAAGGGAGCCTTGTCTATTTTGCTTTGATTTTCACTGAATATATGTCTAAACAATAAATCACTTCCTGACTTTAACTGGCCTGGACAACACTGTGATTTTCACTTGGGCCTTTCCCTGACACTCAGCATTTCTCCAGTATTCTCTGAATCCCAACTTAAATGCTATGCATGGAGGGGTTGTAAACCAAAATAGGTCCCACTCTCAAGGCACTTAGGGTCCTGCGGGTTGTATCAGTTAGCTACCACTGCATAACGAATAGCCCCAAGCTCAGTGACATAAAAACCACAACGATTTGGCTTAAAAATACTCATGATGCTGTGGGTGAGGAATTCAAGCAGAGGGCTCTGTGTGGGCAGCTCACCCCTGCTCTGTGTGGTGTCAGCGGGAGCAGCTGGCCTGGGGCTGGTCAGGTTCACTTGTGTCTGAGCCCTTAGCTGGAATAGCTCATATCTGGGCCTGCGTTCTCCTCTCTTGGCCTCTCTTTTGACATTGGTGTCTCATCCTCCAGGGCCTTTCTCTCCAGCTAGATAGTGTAGACTTCTTCCCATGTGGCTGGATTCCAAGAGAGCAGAAGCAGAAATTAAAAAAATAAAATAAAAAATGACTGAGGCCAGGTCCCATTTCCAGACGTTCTGTTTTACTTGGTGTGGAGTGCAGCCCAGTCATCGGGCATTTCAGTCTCTCTAGGTGCTTCTGTGCTGAGTGGCCAAGGCTGAGGACCCTGGCTCTGGCCCCTCATACTTCAAGCGTGGTTTGTGCACCAGCAGCAAAAGCTGCTGGGAGTTTGTTGGAAATGCAGAATCTCAAGCCCCTCACAGCAGGTACTTTGGTGTGAGTGGAACCAGGACTACCGCTAAATGTGGCAAATTCAGCCAGAAGGAGCCACACTGGAGCTGTGGCTTGCATACTTCTCTTTACCACAGGTGTTCTGGACAAGGCACCTTCAGGTGACCCCACGGAAAGATGTTCCTGATATAACAGTGGGCCATCAGGAGAAATAAAAATGGGGTCCCATTCATTGGAACTTCAGGGAGATGAGAGGACAGAGGAAGGCAGATCATTTGTGCTGGGAGCAGGTAACGCAAGTGGCAAGGAGATCTGAGGTGCTTCTAGCTGCCTATTGGTGTCAGATCAGCACCTTTATTTCTGTGAAGCAGACACAGTGTGCTCCAAAGTCCTGGCCCTCTACTTCTGCCCAGGCAGCTGGACATTTCTGCAGAAAAGTCACACACCCTTGCAGAAGGGAGCCTGCTGGATTCTTCCTTCACCTTCACTCCAATCATATACTCCCCAGTGTCCAGTCCTGGCTTTCTCTGCTGCACGCCCATGCTCCCCACCCAGCCCCTGCCCCAGCCCAGCCCCTCAACATTTCTCTCCTGCTCATGTGAGAGTTCCCTCCCATCTCTCTGTCTTGGCTCCTTCAACCCAGCTTGCAAGCCCTGGACAATGTCACCCCATCACGACTCCAAACCAGCAGCAGAATGAAGCTCAGCCTCCTTGGGGTGGCGCTCAAGGCCTGCCATAACCTGTTCTCCCTCCTCCCCAGTCTAACTCCCGTGGGCCCCCTCCTTTCCCAGGTGCTTTCAGTTCCCTCAACAGCTTGTATTGCTGGAAGATCTGTGGCCTCATTCTATGATCATTCCCTCTGTGGGCAGAGCCTTCCCTCCTTCTCCATCTGGCTAATCCCCAGGGTCACCCGGATGCTCTCTGGGAGCATCGTGGAAAGAAGGGCGCCCCCTGGAGTTTAAACATGGTGGTGCAACATTTGTATCCCGAGGTCCAGCTCTGGTGGCACTTGGCCCTTGAAGCCAACTCTGACAAGGGGGCTCCTCAAGGAGCTCCCTCACCCAGCTTCCATCAAACCCCGTCGGTGCCTCTAGAACTACACTGTCCAGTATGAATGTCATGGGCCACATGTGACTGCCGAGCACCTGAAATGCGGCAAGTCCCAGCTGAGATGTGCTGGTAAGGGTGAAATGCACACCAAATTTCAACGACTTTGTGCAATAAAAGAAAGAATAAAATAGCTCATTAAAAATCTTTACATAGATTACATGTTGAGATGATAATATTTTGGATGTATTGGGTTAAATAAAATTGAAATTGATTTCACTTGCTTTTCTCCACCGTTTTTAATGTGGCTAGTAGAATACTTAGAATTTCTTGCGTGGTTCCCTTTATTCCTGCTGGACTGCACTGGTCTAATGGGTTATTCTCCCAGAACCCCCCTGTTCTAGTTGTAACCTAAGACAAATTATTTAACCTCTCAGAAACTCAAATTCCTTCTCTATAAAATGCAGACAGTGTGATTCCTATTTTTAAGGGTGAGAAAGGAAGATCATGCACCCAGCATACTATCAGAGCTCTATCAGTATCACATTAGTTGTTATTATATAGAGAATTAACAGTTACAGTGACCATGGTGGTCTCCAGGGTTCCATTCACTCATAACACCTAGAGTCTCACACCTTACATGACACGTGGTTGGTAAGTGCTCCATACTCAGTGTATACGATGGGAGATGAATCACAGACTAGGGGTTGACTGATTCATTGGCAAGAGCCCTGGTTCTGGTAGATGCTCCATCAGGGCAGGCTTCCCTCCCCACCTCCTCCTTGGTGGTCTAGGTCCGCATCTACCCCCCTCTGGCATCCACCTGTCTGACTGGAGCACCTGCATCCTTCAGCATCCCCCAAACTTTTTCTCCCAAACTCCAGCAAATGCTCCTGGAGAAGTGCCGCCCAAGTGGGGTTCGGCAGGGAGCTGTCTTCCCAGGAGCCATGGATCATTCTGCCTGCTTCCATTATTGTCCAAGGCGAGCAACCAAACAGCTGATTTTCTCTAGCTATTTCTGGGCCCTTTTCAGAAACATCCTTATCTCCAGATATGAACGTCAAAACTAGCAGCAAATCATTCTGGATAAATGTTAGTTTGATTCCTGGGAAAGAAAACCCCAGGGTTTGTCTACAGAAAATGAAACACCACTGCTCTGAAACTTGAATGGGTGTAGCAGGGATGGGCAGAAGCCCTGGAAGCCAGTGTCAGGGCCTTCTGTACTGCCGAAGCCCAGTGCCTTGGGGGTAATCCTGAACTTGGTCTGGGAACATGGTTGGGGTCCGATTGAGTTGGACTTGAGATTGCAACATGGCACTGATGCCCAGCGAGGTCTTCCACCCTGACAAAGGTCAATGGGATTCTAGGTCGGATAGTGTCCATGCATGGCCCAGTCCACTCTGAGGTCTCTACAGCCACACCTTCTGGGAAAAGTAGGCCCTGCAATCCTATTTATGGAAGTCAGCTTCCTGGCAGAGAATAAGAGTCAGAGGCTGGAAAAGTTTGTAGACATAGCAATCAGAAAGCAGGGCATATCCCCTCAAGGCCAATTGCTGCCCAACCAGGGACTGAGTGAGGATTCAGAATCACAATATCTCGGGGCTATCAGGGGCCATAGCAACCATTAGCTTGATTATCTACTTTACCCATGAGAAAACTGGAGCCCAGAAATGGGGAGAAATATTCCCAAAGGTGACCTGACAGGGCTGAAGCCCACCCCAGGTCTTCTGATTCCCAGACCAGTGCCCTAATGGGCTCCTTGCAAGAGAAACATCCTTGGCCCCAGGTCCTGTTTATCAACATACAGATGACAATATATAGAGCCCCCAAATACCTCTCACACCACCTATAATACATCGTTAAAGACTCACTGATCTGAGTAAATGTGGTCCTGGGTTAGCCTGCACATATCTCGATGGAAGTATTAATTCTCAGTGATTCATATTTTTAGGCAGTGACTTTCTGGAAGCTGATAGCCCAACACCCAAGGGATGGTGGTGTTCACAGGGAGTGTGGTGTGGAGGGAGATGGAGGAAGAGTCATCACGGGCATGGGGAGCCATCAGAGTCGGGGGAAAAAAATTGGGGAGAGCCCCTTGGAAGCCAGAGGACCAACAGTTGAGTCACTAAGTTGGAAGAGGAAAAGTGGCTTCCTAAATCATGGATAAAGTAATTGGCTCCAATTCTGTGTTCCTCCCTGTATCCACATCCCTAGTCTTACAACTTTGCAGTGCCTCCCACTAAGGCAGAGGGGACTTCCTGCCCCTGATTTGGGCTCAGTCACACCCTTGCTTTGGCCAATGGGATATGGGCAGAAGTGACAGTGTGTCTGTCCCCAGTCTCTTGTATTTCTGCTATCATTGTGAGCACAGCACCTTCTCACTGATGGCTGCTGTTCCGCCAGCCTGGCATGCAGAATGAACCCAGGTGGAAGAGAACCTGAGCCATGTTGGCTGCAAGGAACCCAGCACAGCTGGTCAGGCAGTGTGGAGCAGAGCCAGCCGCTAGCCGACCCTGACAGCACAGGGCTGATGCTGGTCAGAGCCCAGTGGTGCCTCACCTTCCAGAGCGATGGTGACATTTGGGGGAGAGAAAGCAGCCAATGTATGGGCCGATCCAGGCAGAAGGAAGGCCATGGACAAAGGCATGGGGGTGGGAAAGGACAGTGAAGATTTAAAGAATGAAGAGTTCAGAGCATCGGGAGCAGTGATGTCTAAAAAACTTTCTTTGATAACAGAAATGCCCTGAATCTGTGCCAACAAATGAGAGAACCACTAGCCATGTGGGGCCACTGAGCGCTTGAAAGGCAGCCAGTGCTGCCGAGGAATTGAATTTTTTATTTGACTAATTTTAAATAATTGCTATTTAAAGAGGCATATGTGGCTACTGCCCGGACAGCACATATCTGGATGAACGGGTACAGGTAGGGCTCAAGTAGGGTGAGGCTGGAAATCCATTTTGCTCAGTAGAGTATCTGAGCTCAAGGGGCCCAGCAATTCCATCAGCACTCACTATGGCCAGGCCCTGCATGCAGCACTCGTCCCAGATTACCTTACTGAAGCGTCCCAGCATCTTCCTATGGTAGTACATGTTATTAAGCCGTGTTATAGTTGAGGAGACTGAGGCACAGGCATGGGAAGTGCTGGGCAGGGTCCCTTGAGGAACAGAGCTGGCCTAGAAGCAAGAAAGACCCCAGTGCCTTTGCATTCACCACCTCCCCATATCCACACTGGCCCAGACAGCTGTGTCCAGAGGCTGCAAAGTCCCTTTCTGGGGGTTTTCCTCTCTGGGGTTTGCCTCCCCAACACCTCCCAAAGAAACAGTGCCTGAGAAAGGACTCACAGGCAAGAAGTTGTTTTTGTTGTTCATTTTGTTTGTTATTGTTTGCAGAGGTGGGGCAGTCAGCTCGTGGAATAGGATTGGCAGCACTGAGGGGGAAGAATGTCAACCCAATGGTGCCTTATTGAGCCTGTCACTGCCATGAGCAACCAGGTACCTCTGACTTGTCCACCCGAAACATGGAGGAGGGGTGTATCCTCCCCCAGGCTCTGTTCCTCCTCACCAGGAGAGCTGAGTGGCTCCCAGAATCCCTTGTGGAGACCCACATATAGCTGAGGGAAGATACCAACAGATCACTCCTGACCTGAGCTCACTGTCACCCCAACAGGGGGAACAAGAAAATGGCTGATATATACTCTATGATTCCGCTTACATGAAATGTCCAGAACAAGCGGACTCTTACAGTCAGAGAGCAGATTAGTGTTTGCCAGGCACTGGGGAAGGGGAATGAGCGTTAATGGGTAAGGGATCCTCACGGGCTGAGGGCAATGTTCTGGAACTAGACAGTAGTGATGGTTGGGTGGTGAATTTCATGTTTTATGAATCTTACCTCAATTTTTTAAATTTGGAATATGGTGACAGAAAAGAAGTGTGATCCATGGCCTGGCTCTGCCTTCATCTGAGCGTCCCACCCTGGGGCAGACCCTATTTGCTACCCCAGCTACAACACACCCCTGCTCAGCCCTGCTTTCCATCTTCCACTTGGTATGACCCAGCTCTGCTCTGCCCGTAGAGGCCCTGCATCACCAATCATCAACGTCACTTTCAGCCTGGCCCCCTACAGGGGGCTGCATCTAGCAAAGGGGACAGTGGGGTGGGGGGGGGTTGGAGACAGAGAACTCAGAGAAAGGAAAATCACACGACAAGCCATAGAGCACTTCTCCAACTGCCAGAATCCGGCCCCTCCATCCTGAAAGAAATCACATGCACCAAAATACTTGTATTTAGACAGGAAAAGATTTCACAGGATTTGACAAGGTCATATGACGTCATTTCAGTGAAGCGGTTCCAGAGATGACAAAATAAAATCATCCAGGGAGGTTGGCTTCTCCCTGGAGATGTTGGGGAACTTAACATTTGCAATGGGAGGAGAGGGGGCTGGAACGTGTGACTCCAGACACCAGGCTTTGCCTGCATGGGGTGCCTTTGGTGACAATTTTCCCTCATTTGTCTTGTCGTCTTAACAAACAGAGACCGTGTGTCACATCTAAATATAGCCAGGAGGCTATTACACAGAATTATTCAACAGGAATGCGGAAAGCTGCAGCTCATCACAGTTGAGCCTGGCTTGATTTCACAATCAAATGAAGAGCCTTTTCCACGTCCATGAGTCCTGGACTGACTATTACTACCAGCAGCTCTGGGAGAGAGGCAACAAGCTCACCCCACACTCAATTTTCCACAGCAGTCTTTCCATAGGTCTTTCTGGTAAAAAGAAGGCAAAGCCCACACATAAGCTAAACCATTTCAAGGAAAACTGTGGACCCTAAGCCAGTCACCGATTTGGCTTAAGAAATAAGGAAAGTCCATGATTACAAGTCTTTGCCTGCTCTCTAGTGTGCTGGATTTCTTTCCTGATGTAGAATTAGTTTTTGATCTACAAAAGTACATCAGACAGACCGAGGTCTGAGCCCTGGCTTTGCCACGTGCTACCTGTGTGTGACTTTGAACAAGTGACTTCCCCTCTCTGTGCCTCAGTTTCTCATCTGAGAAATAGTGATAATACTAGCAGCTTTCTCAAAGGGCAATAAGAAGATTAAATGAAATCATTCAGCATCCAACAATTATTAATTGAGCACCTACTATGTTCCAGACACTATTCTAGTTGTTTAGGACATGCCAGTGAAGAAAACAAAGACCCTTGCCCTCATGGAGCTCATGTTCAAGTGTGGCTAGATTAACAATAAGCAGTAAACCTAATAAACAAGTAAATTATATAGTATTTTAGAGGTGATAATTGCTACCTAAAAGGGAATGTAGAGAAGCTATGGGAGAAAGGAAATGGCCACATACCCTTCACTGCTCTTCCCAGGGAGAAGTGCAATCTAATTCCCACCTCCTTGTATCAAGGCTTCCCTTAGTGACCTGTTGACCAAGATAACGTGGCAGAGAGTGATGTTCTGGGGATTCCGTGGAAAGGCGAGATCAGAAGAAGCATTGCAACTTCCTTCTGGATCTCTTGGAACATTCTCTCTGGGAGCCCCAATCTACACACTGGTGCTGTGTAAGTGCTCTGGTCAACCATCCAGCTGAGCCCAGCTTTCCAGCCATCCCACCAAGCCCCCAGACAAGGGATGAAGCCATCTGGAGCCTCCAGACCAGCCCATCTGCCCCCTGACAACAACCAAATGACCTGAACTGATGTGTGTGGTGCCGAAGAATTGGTTGGCGGAGCCTGGCCTGAATTTCTGATCCACAAAATCATAAGATATAATAAAACCGATCTTTAAATTTTATAAAACTTAATTTAGTGGCTTTGAGCCACTAAGTTTTGGGATGATTTGTTACATAGCAAGAAAACAGGATGGTAAGTGGGGCTGGAGTATAATTCATATAAAAACCCTAGGCCAGCAGCCACAAAATGGCATCAGATATTAGTATCACTATTAGTATTTTTCACTAGCCTTCCCTCCTTTCAACAGGAATTATTTCAAAGCTGGGGCTTTCTGTTAGGCACCATTCAAATGATGTTTGTGTTTTCATGCATGGGACACAGATTCTGTTTCTCCTCTTGGAGATGATGTCCCAAGGAATAAATAGGCAGAGAGGCTCAGGCTTCAGAACTCAAGAATGGTAGGATAAGGAATAGCTCCACAAGGCATGAAGGCATTTATGGGCAGACACTGAGTTCGGTACTTGAACTTCATCCCCACCCCACCCACCCCTCCCACACACATTTTCTCACACTCAAAAATTTTCAGACTGCATTTTGAGGGACAGAGAGGTTTTCCTTGTAATAACATTATTGTACAACTCAGGAAAACCATTTCAGTTGTGTTGTGTGTCTCATTAATCCACACAAAGTTCTTGTGAGGCCACTATGAAGAAACCCTTGGTCATATACATATCCAAAAGCACGCACTCTCTCTATGCTCTGTTTTGCTCAGTTCCAAATATTAAAGAAGGAAAACAGCCTCCCAGGGCAGAATGGCTACAGCTTTTCTGAGCCACCCAGGCACCCCTCGCTACCCCAGCAAGATGCTTTTAAGCTACGGGGAGTGCAGTTCCTATCTCAAGGAATCTTGGGGAAAGAAGTAGTAAACACCTAAGGAAAACAATAATAATAAATATTGAGTGTCACTGGAGTTTACAGGAAGGAAAAATCCATAGCAAGCAGCAGAATTCCCAGTTTACCATGATAGGAAATAGAAGTAGGAATGATTAGGCCAAGTGGAAGACCAAGTAGTTCTTGATTTCAGCCTCCTCTGCTGGACTCTTACATCAATTGAGGGAGGAAGGGAGAAAGGGGGAAGGGACCCACTGCCATCGATGCCTACTATATGCTGGGATTTTGAAAGCTATTATCTCATTTACTCTTCACAGCTACTCTACAAGGAAAGGTTACTGTCAAAGTATTGACGGTCATTAGAAGGTAAATATGCAGCCAAGTTTCCTGAGCATGGATTGTAATACGGGTCTGAAAGAGTTGAAATTTTCATGTCCTTTGCTCTCTGACAAGCCACACTGCTTTTATACACTGAACCTCTCCTCCAGTTCCAAAATACTGTGATTTTCGAGAGAGATGCATGTGAGTTGGTGCTTTGCCAACACAGGTCACTTGTTCCTCATCGAGCGGTCCCATATGGTGAGAAGATATTCTCCTGCTCAGAGGGATGATGAGTTAGAGGTGCAACTGAAACTGGACCCTGAAGAAGCACAGCTGGCTCTCTGACAGGTTCAGGTCATTAGCAGCTTTCTATAGCAGCATGGCTAAATGTATCAGGATGCATATCTACCTCTGGAGAAACCTCCTATATTGACAAATTCTGAACACAGCCAGATAATTTGATTCAGCAGGTTGGAGGTGGTAGCCAAGAAGCACTCCCCAAGTGGTTTGGATGCAGATAGGCCATGGGCTACCTGGTAGAAGTTCTGTTCCAGATGCTTCAGATGCAGGATATGAACATCCTTTTCCCCCAACCTTGGTCTCTGCTTCCCTGTACACCAAATGCATCACTCACAAGGGATGGGGGAATCTGCCACTTTATAGATGCTTTCCATTAAATTTTACTTTGTGTACATCAGGGTCCCTTCAGGAAACAGAAACAAGAGGGAATTCATTACAGGGAAATAGTTACATGGGTGATGGAACAGCGAGAAGCCACACAAAGATTAATCACAGCTAGAGGTCACTCCACCCTCAGGTTAGGAGGATAAACACAGGAACAGCTTTTGCCGAAGCTGCAGAAATTGAACCCATGACTGGTCTGAGCACTGAGTCTGAGTCAATGGAAGGAGGAGCCATCCAGCAGCAGTAGGAGCAAAGATGGGAAACCAGATGCTTTTCATGTCCCCATTGAGGGACTAAGGTAGAATTCTAGGACCCAATTATTACTAATGCTTAGAGAGCATCCTTTCCAATGGCCTCAAGCCTGGGTGAGCCTTGGCATTAGTTGGATCCCCACTGGAGATTCTGATGCAATAAGTCAAAGACGGGGCCTGGACAGGGGTATTTTGACGTGACTGTAATGTACATACAAGGTTGAGAACTGATGTGTTAGACCATTAAGTTCCAAAAGAGTAAGGATATGCTTACCATTACATCTTCAGTAACACCACAGTGTCTGGCCCAACAGAGATGCTTAATACGTATGTGTTGAATGAATAGCAATGACCCAGAGCCCTTGGTGAACCAAGTAAACCAGATGGATCCCACCTCAGAGCAGAGGAACATGTAGAGAGTTAGTAGTTAGGAATAAGTCATTGCTATCATGGAACACTACATCAAAAACTAATGATGTAAATGTATGGTGATTAACATAATAATAAAAAATTTTAAAAAAAAGAATAAGTCATTGCTAAAGAGATAAACATGGCTACCAAGGCTAACCCCAAGCAAAATATCTTTCAGCCTGAAATGAATCAAATACCAAGAGAGTAGCAGATTCCCAAAAGGAAGTAGGTGACAGAGGTCAACTATCTATCCACAGTCCATGTAGAGCTGCCATCATCTGGGTTCATAATGGCACCAGCAATGACTGCTGAAGACTGTGCTCTAGTTTTATTTCAGCCCTTTCCCTAAAAAGCAGAGTGCCTGCATTTCTCCTTCCATTTTGCCTCCCAGCATCTAGGTATTGTACGTAGCAGGCAAGGATCAAAGTACTTTCCACTGTGGTCCAGCTAATCAGTGCCACTGTTGGAGCTCTCCTCCCCATACCCCATGAGTTGGAGGAAATGGCAGATACCCCTATCCTACCTGGATACAAACATAGCACTTGAACTGCTAGTTGCTGACTGTGGAATATGAAATAAGCCACTGGTGCCATTTGCCTCCCATTTTTCCATTCCTTCATGTCTTTTCTCATTTCTCTCTCCATTTCATTCTTGCTACACCCCTCTTTCCTCTTGTCACAGACCTCTCCCCCCACCTTCTTGGTTCTTCATGCCCTAGGACCTCACCTCCACTTTGAGCAAAGCCTTCCTCAGTCCACGCTTCTATTTGCTCCAGAATGAATAGGTCTAAGTGCAGACACATCCTTGAACATCTCATCAGGGAGGAGGGATGTACATGGCTTTATAGAAGAAAGGAGAACGGGTTGCCCTGATTACTCCCCTGAGAAACTTTAGAACTTGGGACATTTCAAGCGGCATGAAAGAGCTGCAAGCAAGGTCACCGGCAGCTATTTCAGTCCAGCTGGGCTGTAACCAGCTCTTCTGTACCCATAGCAGGAAGCTCTCATCAGAGAGCTTTGGCCGCTTCCTTGCACTGCAAGCACGAGGGCTGATGTGTCTCCCAGGCACCAGGGGATGAAGAGTACACACAGCCGGTTGCCCGGCAGCCTTCAAGACGCTGGAATTGGCCATGGTGGCTCCTGATGTGAATGACCTACAAACAAGACCAGCATGCCCTAATGCGGTACAAATTCCCAAGACTGGTTGCACCTCAAAATAACCTAGGGAACATGTAAGAAACATTTAGATTCCAGGACCCACCCCAGACATACTGAATTAGACTATCCAGGGGTAGAGTCCAGGCAGCCAGACCAATACCCTTCTGCTAACCTCTAAGAACCACTGCCCTGAAGGAATTTTGCATCTAGAAATGGCAGCGCGTTGAAACCTAACTCCCAGAGAGGTCCCTGGCCAATGCCTTCCAACTCCATTCACAACCTCTACATATTTGTGTGTGTGTGTGTGTGAGGTGTATAGTTTTTTGTCCTAGTGTGCACATTTCTAAGTAAGCAAAACAAACCCACCATGACAAAGTGCCAATCCCTCTCTACCTTATGGGCTTGGACTTTTCTCTAAGCCCAATTCAAGCAGTGAGGTACATTTTTGTGATTTCTCTCCCCCTTCCTTGTTGTCCTTGGTGGTTGCTCTAACCTGGTTTTAGGTGAACAAGCATGCTGCGGAGACAGCATCGTGAGGTTTTTTTCCTGGCCTTACCCCACAGGGGTGGCTGGCTCAGTGTATGGCCATCAGGACCCAATCCTTCTCACCTGCTCCATCACCAAGAATGGCAGGATGTCCTGAAGCTAAGGGCTCAACTTCCCATCTGCCTCCTAAGGACATGCCACCCACCTCCTATGGCCGAGGGCAACACAAACAGAGCAGATATACTGCTTTGGGGAAAAGTTTTTACCCTCATTAAGGAGGGCTTTAGACCGGAACCCAATGGCTTTGGAGCATTTTTAAGCAGCAGAATCATGTTTATAAGTTTCTTAATTGGGAATCCCACACCCTAAACAAATAATGAAGAGCTGCCCTCGATGCCAGAGATCTTCATATGGCCTCTCCTCCCTCCACACACACAGCAGCCCCTGCGCCTTGCCTGGAAGCTTGTTTCGGCTTCCATGACACCCAGTTCAAACCACTGTCTTGAACTTTGCCACCCTTCTCTCTCATTCAGTGGCTTTTTTGGGGTTTGGGGATATGTCTGAAGGCAGCAGAATGGAGGATCATGGCCATTTCCCAGAAGAGATCAAACAAACCATGTCCCCTATCTAAGGCTGGGGTTCTCCAGAAGTAAGGACTTTTGAGACAAGAACTTAGATGAAGATTATTTCTTTAGGGCAGTAACCCTAGGAGTGAGACAGGAGAGGAAGAAAGGTCAATTACAGGGCATATACTGAGGCTGCTGCTGGGCAAGGGAGGGTTCAATCCCAGTGGGAATCATACACAGTGTCCCCCAGAATCATCTGCCTGAAAGGAGACAGCTGGGCATTTACCCACTGACTTTGGACCCTCCAGGCTGAAATTTACCCTAGGGGCATTAACTACCCACATACACACAGGTGTACACTACACTCACACATGTACATACACAGGCACATGCATCTGGGATGCATGCATACCCTGGAAGCTTGGAAGGGCTATCCCCCACGGCAGCGGCTGAAATCAGACATGAGCTTTTATGAACTCCTTCATGTCCTTGGGGATGCTATGGAGCTCTCTTTTGAGGATAAGATGTCCCCCTTAAAATCACATACGTGGTTATCAAAAACTCCATGGAGAGCGCCTGGGTGGCTCAGTCATTAAGCATCTGCCTTCAGCTCAGATCATGATCCCAGGGTCCTGGGATCAAGCACTGCATTGGGCTCCCTGCTCGGTGGGAAGCCTGCTTCCTCCTCCCCGACTCCCCCTGCTTGTGTTTCCTCTCTCACTGTGTCTCTCTCTGTCAAATAAATAAAATCTTTATTAAAAAAAAACTCCATGTAAAGAGGAGATAAGACTCCTTCAGCACTTTCTTCATGCAAAGAAACCCATTTTGAAATCAGAGGAGGCAAGTTCCTGTACTCGTTCCAGCCTCTCTAAGCCCTGACTCACACATCAACACTGATGATTCCCCTCCTTCAGCTCCTCCAGGCTCCAGGATCCAGGGCTCGACTGTCCAGGACCCCTGATGGGCTGTCAGCAGGATGAGTTGTAGGCCCTGGCTGTCCTCCGGGATGTAGCACAGCTCATCGGCAGTGAGATATCCAGCTTGAGCACAACCCAGCAGCAGAGGCTGGGTTGTGCCTCATCTTGAAGATTTCTAAGCTCAGGTTAGTGTGACCAGGCTAAGGCAAGGATGGTTTTTCCAGCGGGAACTCAGACTCACTCCCATAAATTGTTCTACTTGGTTTGAAGAAAGTAAAACTTTTTTTTTTAAATTTATTTGACAGAGAGATAGAGAGCACAAGTAGGCAGAGTGGCAGGCAAAGGGAGAGGGAGAAGCAGACTCCCCGCTGAGCAGGGAGCCCGACGTGGGGCTCGATCCCAGGACCCTGGGACCATGACCTGAGCTGAAGGCAGACGCCCAACTGACTGAGCCACCCAGGCGCCCCGAAAGTAAAACTTTTTTCCCCTCTTAGCAATGCCCTCAAATGAGATTTAACTTTTCAAAGCTTGTCTGAACAGGGGCTTGGGGAACACCCACCATAGGGTAATGGTAGGGCAAACCAACAGAATACAAAACTAGGTGTGCAGCGTGACATCAATTCTGCTTAAAAAAGAGGGGGGGGGCGGTGGGCACCTGGGTGGCTCAGTTGGTTAAACATCTGACTGTTCATTTCGGCTCAGGTCATGATCTCAGGGTTGTGAGATCGAGCCCCACTTTGGGCTCTACACTCAACATAGAGTCTGCTTCAGGTTCCCTCTGCCTCTTCCTCTGCCCTTCCTGCTCATGCACGCTCTCTCTCAAATTAATTAATTAATTTTAAAAAGGAGAGAGAGAGAAAGAAAATCACAAGATTCATTTGGTCAAGAGTCTATGCTCAACTCAGACCAATGGTTCTCAAAATGTGCTTCCTAGACCAGCAGCAGCAGCACCACCTAGGGAACCTGTTAGAAATGCAAATTTTCCTCCCACCCAGGATTTACTGAATCAGAAGTTATGGGGTCAGAGTCCAGCAATGTAAGCTGATTGTGAGGCTTGCTGAAATCTGAGGACCACCGACAGGCTAACGAACGAGGCAGCCATTGCTCACGGTGCTAGGAGCTGGGAGAAGGCAGAGCTGCTGTCCTCTGGTAACTGTGGTGTGGCAGGGAGGGGGAGGCAAGTGCTTGGGGGGAGAACAGCCATATGGGCAGCTCACACAAAAGTAAGGGATCACAGGAAGGGGGTGCTAGAAACATTCACAGAAAGGAAAATCAAAGGAAGGTGGAAATGAAAGAGAAAAAAGGCAGACTAACAGAGAGAAAAATCAAAATAGAACAGAAAAAAAGAAAAAGAGAGGAAAGGAAGAAAGAAGTCCTGGTGGGGCTGGCTGGGAGCCCAGCTCCTTAAAGTCCATGGTGGTTCACCAGCTCCATTCCTTGAGTCTAGCCTGCTCTCGATAAAGGCCAAGGCTTGTGGGAAGGTGCTAATTCGCAAGGCTGAGTTACCAGGCAAGCACCTGCTCAGGGCGGGAAGCTGGAACCTTTTGCATTCTTTGAAGGCTCCAGACAAATGGAAAGTTTAAAATCCAAACATTTAAAAAAAAAAATCCAAACATTTCAGGTCAAGTCTTCTGCCAGTATGAGGTAGCAAACAGTCTCTCTCTTCCCCTGCACCGGTAGTAGAGAGGATTCAATGCCCCAGATGCTACAGAGGTTTTTGATTGTTATGAATAAGAGCAAAGCTGTAAGTCAAATATGGGGGTTTTCCTAAGCAGACATCAATTAAAAACATTATGGACCTCTCCTGTGCCCCATCCAATGACACATTTTATTTATGCTCATATATGGTGTTGTTTTTTAATCCTCTATACCAAGTTCCGCTCTGTGTCCCCACTTGGCAGTGCATTAGTTACCATGGAAATGGTGAGGCCCCAGTGGGATGGGGGTAGCTTAACTGACTGACACAGAAAGTCATTTTGTGCAATGGTTGGATATTATGTCTATCTATTTGTATTAATATTTATGTAATAATTATACACACATTCATATCTTGTATATTGCATTACAATAATTATAAGTATATAAATACATATAATTATGAAATCCAGGACTTTAGGGAATCTCTGATAACTTAAGGAACTTTCCAAAGAAAACAGCACATACACTGCAAGTTAAAATGCTAAGAATGTGGTTACCAGCCCAGCACACTGCCCGGCCACACATTATAATTTGTGGGAGGGACCAGAAGACCAGAATGGCAAGAGTGCTGGCATGGGCAGTGCGAGCACTGGATTCCTGCTCCAGGCATATCCCAAAGTCTGCACATACCTGCCTGGTGACCCAGGACAAGCTATGTCAATTCTCCAAGACTACGTCCTCATCACTTGAGAGAACTGAACAAAGTGGTTGCTAGAGCCCCTTTCTGTACAGATCCTAAGATTCAATGGTCTCATCCGTTTCTATGGAAGACTACCTTTTTCTTTTTAAGATGTATTTATTTATTTGAGAGAGAGCGCGCGCATGCACGTGTGGCAGTGGGGAGGAACAGAGGGAGAGAGAGAATCTCAAGTAGATTCCCCACTGAGCATGGAGACCCACGTGGAGTTCAATCTCACCATCCTGAGACCATGACCTGAGCCAAAATCAAGAGTGGGACACTTAAGCAACTGAGCCACCCAGGCGCCCCAAATTTACCATCTTGTAGTGGGGGGGGATTTATTCATTCATTGATCCATTCATTTATGCATCCAACAGTCATTCATTAAGCATATTCAGCCAGGTTCTAACCCTAGGTGAATTCTGCAGAACATGGAGATATAGAAGACTTCTGTTGAACAGTATTTATGGAATAAAGAGGTCTCACAGCATGGAAACATAGTGGAACATAGAGGAAACATAGCCTTAATTCTCATTGGTCAGATCTCTTATCTCTTAGCCAGAAACACAAACCTAGAATGGGCCCAAAAACAGGCCCAGTTCCACAAATCCATCAACCCAACACTGAGCCCCAGATGCTCCATTCCTTGTGTCCACTTTAACAGATCCACTGAGGCAATAGAAGTTATCTCCCAAAACTGTGTAAGTTGTCCTCTGCAACTCAAATATCCTTACTTAAGAGACAGTCAGCAGGTCCTGCGTGGTTATCCGGAAGTTCAGGATTAAAGAGACAAATTTAATCTAGATATTTCCCTGGGTTTCTTTGGCCCTTACCCTGTCCTCTCTCAGAAATAAAAAATGAGGTCAAAATGATACTCCAGATTCAAAGGTTCTTTCCTGGCCAAAAATTTCCTTTTGTTTTCCAAGCAGGACATCCAAGGGCTTTCTCTCTGGGTGGGTTTATCCCAGGGATTTAAAAAGAATCTCTGTAAAAACCATACACTGGCCCAACCAGATATCAATTTCCTTGCCTGCTCTCTTTGGTCTTGATAAAGATAAAGGCAGGGCAAAAGTCTCTATTCATTAAGGGGGCTATTAATTAATTGTTCAGTAATAGTTCATACCAACCTGATCAACCACCAGCAAGACAAGATTTATTTTCTCCATATTTCAGGTGAGGAAAATAATGCTCTTAAAGATGAAGTAACATGCGCCTTGTCACACAGCTAGTCTGAAGCAGGTAGGTCCATTTGTTTTCAGAGCACAGAGTTATGCGTACAGCAATGTATGAGTTCTCAATTGCCACAATAACGCTCTATAACAAGACACCCCAAAATGCAGTAGCTTAAAATAATTATTCCTATCATTAATAATTATTTTAGTATTTATTTATATCATTGTTATTGCTTCTGATTCTGTGGGCCATCTGGGTCTTTCTGACAATCTTGATCAGGCCTGCTCATGCATCTGGTTGGCTGTGGCTACTTTCAGCGAGGCTCCCATATCTGTCATTATGGCATCAGCTGGGTTGAGGGAAGATGTGACTATATTTCATGTGTAATACTCCACTAAGCTAGGTCAGGTGTGTTCTCGTGGCTATTGCAAAAGAGCAAGCCCCAATGTATAAGCATTTTTTAAGCTTCTGCTCTGTCACCCATCACACATGCTAACATCCCACTGGCCAAATCAAGTCACAGTGGACCCAGGAGTTAAGGAGTGGGGCAGAATGCCCACAAAGACAGGAGTGAAAAATTGAGACCATCAGTGCAAGCAACCTATCACGGGTAGATCTCACATTTTTAGCCACCTTCCACTCCATGGATGAAGGCAACACTGATGCTTGGACTTTCATTCTATTTCTGTTTTTCAGAGAAATACTTAACATTATGATTTTCATTTATGAACAGCATTGAAACTAAGACTCAATTCTAAGGAAGATGAAAAATGAAAATTTCTCAATGTGTATACAAAGATCTAGATTTAAAAAAAAACTATATCATCTTGAAAACAAATAATTTATTTTATTTTTTTTCTCTAGGGTAAATTCAGAACTTCCTTTGGACCAAGTTTGTCTAAAAAAGCAGCCAGTATCTAAATTTGAATTCTCATAAAGTCAGATATTTATAATTTCTAAGAATCCCATCCAGCCACGGCAAATCAACTAATTTCAAAGCAACCTTCTTTTTTAACCTTCTGGAGTGAGGGTCAAATACACATTTTTCTAGGGAAGAGAAGAAAGGAGTTAAACCACAAAGCCTGGGTTACTTCGCCTGGGTTACCTGATTAAAACCAAAGATCCCAAATGGCTAGACTGGTCGTGACTTTATGATACTCACATGCTTCAATGACACTCTGCCCTCCCAATACCAAACATCTTAATGTTTTGAGTGTTTTATAGACCAAACATTTGGATGCTTGACCACATTTTTCCATTTTCCATCTGGAAAAGAATGAACACAGTCTGAGGTCTGTCTCTCAGACTTCCTAAGAAGATGACCTTGGATGCCTTGAGAAAGGCAGCAAGTCAAACCAACACAGATGGCAATGACTGTCCTTACAATCAGCTACCTGGAAGGCATCCATGTTAGGTGGTCCAGGACATTGGCAAGGAAACTGATGCTGAAGAAATAAAGGTGGAATTGCGAATTATCATGTGCCCACTAAATGCTGGGTGCTTTTACAGATATTATCATAACCTAGGATATCACTGGTCCTCCTTTTATACTTAAGGAAAATGAAGTTCCATGTCCATCAAATAACTCACTCAAAGTCACACTGGCAGTCTTGGGAAGCCTGGAAACATGGGGTCTGCCACACAGATGCCATCTTTCAAGTATCTAGACACACACACACACGCAGATCAGGTTTGAAGAGTTGTGAAAAGAAACCAGTCTGTCATGTCTGTGTATGCCCGGCTTACCTCCCAGCTTTGCTCTGCTCTGGCCATGTAACAGTCCTCTAGACAAGCCAGTGATGCCAGACGCAATCTCCCTGCTGCACCCCCCAACAGCAACCATGATCTGAGTGCTGACAGAAGAACACCAAAGTCCCCTTCCCCCCAAACACCAAGCTTTATCCTTCACACCAGGATAGGCACAGCTGCTATTTACACTTGGAGATCTGGTTTACAGCAAAGGCCCCAAGAGCAAAAACTTGCACAGTCAAAGGAAAAACTGATCAACTTGAACTAATTCCCTTTTCCATTGCCGTTGGCATCGCTGGGAAAATGGAAAGGGGATCAAAGTGGTGGGGTTTGGGAGGACAGAATTAATGTTCATGCCTGGCCAGACAAGCTCCCTGCATTCCTTCAGCCCAGGGGTTGACTAAGAAGCACAAGAATCCAGACCAAATGAAATGCCAGATCCACACCTTGAATCAAACAAAGTAGAAAACAAAACAAAACAAAACAAAAAAACAAAAAACCTGGCCTCTTTAGTTTGGTTTCACTTTCAACACGAGCATTTGTTCACTTTACTTTCAACCTGATGCAGCAAATCTTTACTACTGTCTTTCCTCACAGAAACCTCCTCCCAATGTTGGGGAGAGAATTTTTAGGTACTGGCTTCCTTTTCATAGACAGCATCCAGCCTGAGCTATTACAACTTACCTGGTTGACCTCAGTGGAGTTTCCTAAACCTAGCTGGGCTCTGCCTGCTTAGTGGTCAGAGGGGCCCTGACAAAAATGGCTGCTACCTTCCTCAGGAACTTTACAAGCACCCAGGCAGCCAACAGAGCCCCTGACACACAGGCGCTTCTTCATCTCTGCAGATTGGTCGAAGGGTTGGGTTTGCCCAACGACTAAAACTGACGCGGCACACATTCTTGCCTAGAGTCAGGCAGACCACTAACAACTGTGAGATAGCAGGAATGTCACTTTACCTCTCCAAACTCCAGTTTCTGGAACTGTGAAATGGAAAAAAGATACCAAACTCATAGCAGCACAGAGTGGATTAAACTAAAAAATGTTTAGTTTATTTTTTACTTTTTTTTTTTTCCTTGAGTAGATGACCAGGGGTGACACTGAAGAGTGATGGTAGTGATTTAATCACAGGGATGGCTGCCATTTTTGAGAGCCGACTCTGTGCCTGGCACTATACCAGATGCCTCCCAACCATCTTCTCCCTCAGTCTTCACAATTCAGTGTTTTTCTTCTCTTTCTTCTTTCTTTCTTTCTTTCTTTCTTTCTTTCTTTCTTTCTTTCTTTCTTTCTTTCTTTCTTTCTTTCTTTCTTTCTTTCTTTCTTTCTTTCTTTCTTTCTTCTTTCTTTCTTTCTTTTTCTTTCTTTCTTTCTTTTCTTCCTTCCTTCCTTTTTAGGGGGAAGAGGGGCAGAGGGAGAGAGAGAATTTTATGCAGGCTCCACACCCTGGACGGAGCCAACGCAGAGCTCAATCTCACAACCCTGAGATCATGACCTGAGCTGAAATCAAGAGTTGGATGCTCAATCAACTAAGCCACCCAGGCACCCCCATAACCCAGCATTTTAAAGTAATGTCCAAAAGGTGGCTTGATCTGTTATTGGAAGAAGATAAGGATGTACTCAGATTGGTCTACCCCAAAAGACACTTATCAACAGAGGTCATTTGTGTGAAGATTGGGACCCAGTCCTCCAGGGATTACAACCTGTTCTTGGGGCCATAGACTTCTTTTGGAATCAGGGACCTTCAAGTGAACAATCTGATTTCTTAAATTGGAAGGAACTACTGTGACTCCCAGATGGCAGTTTGGTTAGACTGACCAACTTCTTTAAGGTATTTAGCACTAAGCCCTTACCTTGTGTTTGGCAGTGTATCAGAGATTAGAGGGCTTTAGGCAAGTAGAATCCCTGACCTTGAGGAGTCTGAATCCATCCGTCCAACAATCATTTTATTCACTCAAACATATTTATTGAGTTCCTATTATATGTTAAGATCAATACTATGTAGAGTCTCAGGACTGCTGCCTTCCTGGAGCTTACATTTTAGTTGAATTACCCTCAGGATATAGTTACAGAACAAAGGGAAGATAGCTCAGGATCAATAGATCCTAATTAGTTAACCTTTCTGTAAGGCAGTCCAGTAATGGGTATTGAAAACAATAACATTTTATTTTCCCATTGGCTCAGCAAATCTTCTTCAAGAAATGTATCCTAAGGAAATCATCATATATGTAAATCACCATATAAGTGCATGAAGATTAACTTATAAGGTTATTCATTGCTATATTGCTTAGAATAGTAAAAAAAAAAAAGGAAATAATGCAAATGGCCAATGAGAGATGAGTTAAATAAATTATGGTATATACCCACAATGGAGTATTACATGATCATTAAGGATTATGTTCTATACATACCATTAGGTAAAAGAGGTTATAAAATAACATGTAGGATAAGACCTTACTTTGATTTTTTAATAATATGGAATTATATAGATGGATAGAAATATCCCAAATAAAACTGGCTCATCTTTAGGCTTTAAAACTGCTCTCATTATCAAGGAAGAATTGAAGAGGAATGCATTTCTTTACTAAAGTTTTCCAGTGGTGTATGGTGACAAATATTTCTTTCAAAAAGTTATTTTACCATCCTTTCCTCAAAGTTGTATTCTACATTCCAGCTGCCTCACACCCATCCCTCTCTTTTTGATTGTGTTCATCCCTCCAAACTCCCAGCCTTTGAGACTTTCTTCCTCACTCACCACTCTGTCTTTTCCTCACTAACCCTCTCCTCCTCTCCTCCCCTCCCCTTCTCTCTCTCTCTCTCTCTCTCCTTCCAAATTCCTCCCCATCTCTTACTTTTCCCCCTTAGGGTATCTCCATGCCCCTTTATATATAGATCAGCTTGCCCAAATTTCTTTCCCCCCCCCAACCTCCCCACTGAGAATAATAAAGGCTTCCCTTCTCAGGAAAGGAGGGGAGAAATGCAAGTACTTGTAATTTAAAATTTTAATGTCTTTTATCATATTATTTATATATTATATTATTTGTGACACTATACTATTATATTATTGATTATACCATACTATAATACTACAATATATTAATATTGGACATAACTGAATGTTAAGATTTGGGATGATTTTATTTTATTTGCCTATTCAGACTTAGATTTTCAAAAGTAAACATGTATTTTTCCAAATAAGGGGGGGGAAGGCTTTTCTTAAATGATAAAATACATTGGACACTGTAGCATTTAGAGGTCTGACAACTTCCCTTGAAGAAATTACAAAGTTCTCTGTGCATGTTGTTAAAATTTCATGCACAGAAGTAGTGAGTGCCTTCAGGGGAAGTCCAGGACTGCTCCGATGTCCCCAGGATGTCTCCAGGAGTGCCGTCTCTTCCTTAGTGAAACACTGAAGTGAAGCCCTATGGTCTCTTTCCAGCTCAAAACTCCCATCCTGTTTTCTCTTCCTGAGATTTGCCCACCAGCCCCAGAAATGAGGGGCTTCTTAGTGCAACAGCCACAGCATGAAAGAGAGGTTGTCTGTATCCAAGTGTGCCGCCCAGTGCCTGCAGTGAACACACTGACCTTACCCACTCAGCCTTTGACTTCCACTTGGTAACCGTGCACACACGTACACACACACGCTTGCTCATGCACACACAAGACTGCCACCACAATGCACTGCCCCTGGCTATGCTATGACTGTCTCTTTACCATGCTGTTACCTTCCCCAAACAACCTGACAGTGAACATGAAGAGGGGCCCACTCATCTCACTACCAGACTCCTCCACGCCTGTACCTGGTGACACAGGGACACAGGTCCTCCCCCATCTCCTCCCATTCTTTTGGGATGTGCCCAGGATGATGTGTTACAGGTGCAAAGGAACAAATATCCCCCTGTCTTGCTCCAGCCCCTTGTCACAGTCCCTGGCAGTCACTGTCCATGCCTTCCGTGGACACACCCATGTACACCTCACCTCCCAGAGCTCCTCAAGCCCAGTTCTCCAGGCACCAGGGCAGAACAGAATTACATGCTCTCCAGTGCCGGGCTGCACCTCATTGCCTGGACTCTGAAGCGTTGCCATTGCACCCACCACCTCTGAAAGGGCCTCATGCTAACAGGCTCTTTTGCCCTTTGCCTGTGGCTCTCCCACTGGGGCCCCAAACAGTCCTGGAGGCTGGATAGGGAACCAGCTCCCTGCCATTGCCTTCCTGCCCTCATCTTTCTGTCTCTCCTTTTCTTCTGCCCAAACCCTTCCATTTCCTTCAAGCATACAAACTGTGTATAGGAACTCACGCAAACACTTGGGCTGGGAGGTAGCCTGACCTCCCTGCAGAAGAAGGTGGCCCAGCTCTGACCCAGCCAAGACTCCTGTTACACCATCATTAACCAGTGCCACTGGTGGCCTGCAGAGGTGTTTTCTGCAGACTAGAAGCTTCTAGCCATGAGAAACATCCCACCAATGGACCTGAGAGCAGAGATCTGTGTGGCAAAGGTGACCAGATATGGGTGAAACTTTGTCACTCCCTCCAATGGGATGCAGCAGACGTGATGCTATGTGACTTCTTAGGTCCAGCCATAAAAAGCTTGGCTTCCACCAAGCTCTCTCCCACTGGCATACGTACCTTCGGAGCTCTGAGCCACCTTGTAAGAAGTCTGGCTACCTGAGTCTCGCACTGAAGAGATCTTGTGGAAAGACAGCAGAGGGCGGAGAGAGATGCCTGAGGACCACCTGCTGCCCTTCACTGTCAGCTTCCAGCCAGGATGTGTGGAGATCCCAGCCCTCGGCCTTGGAGGCACTCTGGGTACTGTCATGGGAACAGAGATGTACTGACCCTGTCAAGTGCTGCCCAAACTGCAGATTTGTGAGCAAAATAAATATTGTCATTGTTTTAAGCCATTAGGTTTAAGGTGGTTTGTTTCACAAACATGGTGACCAGCACACTCTGAAAAATCCGGGTTCTGAAATTCCAAGGGCCCTGGGAACTGGGGTCACTTTCTCTTCTTGCTGGAGGATGAAAGGCAAATTCTCAACTCCAGTGAGGCTGGTCCACTGGCACATGAGGGAAGAGTAGAGAGAAAGCGCACATAACACGGCAGTAAGACTTCACTCCTGGCCTCACAATGTGTCTGTTTTGACATTTTCAAGACCCACAGCCATTTGTCCACGTGGAAGCCATGAGCAGCGGTCTCTTTGGGAAAGGGGGACTTGGCACGCTGGGCTTTGGGTCACAAGATGTGGACAGGATCTTCCATCTGGACTGTCTTCCTGGATGACGCTCATGCCAGCAGAGCCTGGAAGTCATTTCCTTCATATGGGAGCCCCAGAAGCTGGCCCTGAGATGAGGACCTGAAAGCCAATGATTTATTTGGAAGATTATCCCAGAAAACACAAAGGACAGTAAGGAAGCGAGATAAGGATGGGAAGGCAGCAAATAACACTTGTGTTATCGAGTCAAATAACACTGTGGACAGACAGGGTTCAGTCCTACTGGGGCCCTCTGGGAGATCATGGTCTAAAAGACTTCAGAGTTGCCACATCCCAGGGATAAGGAGGCTGAGGTACTTTCCAAATCCCACTTGGCCTGTCCCACGCAAGCTTTGAGCACACCACCTGGGGTGGGAGGTGCCCCCGCCAGGAAGCCATCAACCCACATGAGAAAGGTGAGTACAGGTGGTGGGATATAGACAGGCACCACAGTGTCTGCCCAAGCCACTATGAGACTGGGCAAGGCTCCAGGGCATTGACCATAGCAGATCTGGTGGAAGCCATCATCTAACTGCTCCAAGATAGTTAGCTCAATGGGAAGTATGCAGCAAGCACAAAGGTCGTGAGGTAGGGACTTGGGAAGCAGATTGGAAAGGAGGTCAGAGAGGGGGTGGTAGGCCAGAATATGCAGGACCACAGTCAGGAGTTTGGATTTTACTATAGTTAGAAAGAAAAACCATGAATGGTTTGGAGCAGAATGGTATAATCTGACTTATGTTTTTAGGATAATCACTCTGCTTGCTGAGGAAAGATGGTAATACACAGGTGAGCAGTTAGGAGACTGCCACAATACTTCAGGAAAGAGGTGAGAATGGCCCAGACCAGGATGATGGCTGTAGGAGCCATAAACATCGGCAGACTCTGGTATGTTTCAAAAGTCCAGCCTCCAGCATTTGCTGATGGATTGCATGTAAAGTATGAACAAAAGCGAAGAGTCATGAGTGACTGAAAGATGTTCTGCCCAAGCTCCTGGAAGGGTGGATTTGCCATTGACTGAGATGGGAAAGACACGGAGGGTCTGGTGTGGATGGGAAGGGATAGCAACTTGTCTCAAATGTGTCAAATGTGAGATGCCAAGTAGGCAGTTGGATATACAGACCTGGAATTCAGGGCTATGGTCTGGTTGCACATATAAAATTGAGGTAAAAATGGGAAATAACCCCATTAAGCTGGCAGGTGCCTCTGCCTCTGTTGGTAATCATCACTGAGCTCAGAAAGTTGTTTTTGAAGTTGACAATGAATCTTACTGGCAGCCCTGTCATATTCTTTTCTTGGTCTTCAGACAACAAAGTAGTCTTCCTTTAGTAGGGAAGCATTTCCAACTTCTGCTCAGTTCCCAAATTCTTGGGCATAGGGCTGAGCCTTCACACATACCACTGTTTCTCCTTGATTCACCCTTATTGGTCTCTTGTCCCCAGCCTTGCCTCTTAAGAGCTGCCCCTAGATGGCTGACACCTCTGAGAGGCACCTGTAAAAGGCCACTTTATCTTCACCAACTGCTCTGCAGAATCAGTGTCTCATTGGCCTTGGGCACTGGCCTTAAAAGCCAAGAACACTCGGGAAGGTGGGTTGAGCAAATGCTCTCCTGGTGCAATAATGGCCAATTGGGTTATACTCGGGGATGCTCTGGCAGGGGCAGACGAGCCTCCCCTCTTGCCAGACCCCCAGGAAAGAGATGGGGCTGGGGTGGAACACGCATTATCCCACAAATGAAGCACAGCACTTCTCCTCTGAACAAGTGTCATTTGGGTCCAGGCCCAGTTAGTGATGCCACCCACCCCACCTGGCCCAGACTAGGGGAGACTCCTGCAGGCCCATCTCTTGGCATCGTAAAGCAACACGCTTTTTCCAGTGGGCCATCTGGACATGCTTTGAGGCATATTGGAAAAAGACCTGGATCTGCAACTCCTCTGATACTTGGAACTGCTGGATTTTCATGTTTTATGTGAGACTTCTCATCCAATAAGTCCTGCATTTCCTAATGGGAACATGGTGCATCTGCCTCAAACATTTGGCCCTTGAAAAAGTGCCATATCTTCAGCCGGTAAACTGTGATCTAAAACAGCCAGGGCTGCTCCCTCCTGCTTCCAGAGAGATGCAAACCCAAGCGGTTGGCTGAGCAGCAACAGAGAGACAGATATGTGCTGCAGGAGATTCACCCCAAACACCCTGCAGGAACTCCGACACCACTGCATTTCTGAGAAGACTGGGTCCTGCCATGTGGTTCTCCTGCTCTGCTGTATTCTAAACAGACTCATCAAAAGCCCATTTGGGGGGGTTCTCTTTCCCTCTTGAACAATTTGAACCCCAGCATCCTGGGATTTCTGTTTATCTTTATATAATGCTTAAATCCTTTTCTCTTTTTCTAAAAGCATTTTTGGGCCCATGCATATTGTTTACTTCAGGGGCAGTCAAGCTGGAATTTGCTTTGGTAAGGAAAAATCTGGTTTGCTCACCCCTTTAGGATAAGAGGAGACAGGGTGGTGTGGTGGGAATTCAATGGGCTGGGAAGTGAGAAGGTGGAGTCTCAAATTGGTTCTGGGACTGTGGCAGAATTTCTAACATTCCTGAAGCTCAATTTCCTCACCTATAAGATCTGGGGGAGCAAATTCAAATGCTCCCCAGGTAAGTAAGGGGCCCCGTGATACACTGAGCTGCATGCCCCATGCTGGCCACACACACACACACACACTACTCTCCCCCTCCAGTTCTCTCACAGATATGGTCCTTATAGTCCCAACAGTCTTCATTCTAAAGACCAGGAGGTGCAGCATTATTCACAGTAGCCAAGGCAAGGAAACAACCTCAGTGTCTGTCAGGGAAGATCTCAGCAGAAGGGTAAGCTTGAGTCCAAGAAGGGAGGGAGGGAGGGAGGCCTCCTGTGTGCCAGCTGCCCTGCATAAGTACCCATGGTAGGACAGCTGGGATGCAAGTAATGGACCCTGTGGAGTGATGAGGGGCCTCTCCTTCCAGGGCCACCTGTCTTTCCAACAGTTTGGGAAATCATTATGATAAAACAGGGCCACCAGCTTACAACCATGTGCCATCTGGACCTAAGTGGTTTGGCCTGGTCAGTATGTTAAGAAAAGTGAATTTGAATTTCTTCCATTTGGGGACTGTCCAGCTTGCCCAGCCTGAGCGTCTCCCATTGCACCACACCTGTGACATCAAGCGTTTGTTACTTGCCTCACCTCTGCACACATCCCATCAATGCAACCCATCATTGTATTCAGTGGTCTCCAACTGACTTCTTGTGTGAGAATTGCCCAGGGCACTGGTGAAAACTAGGGACTCCTGGGGCCACCCTCCAAATTCAGTATGTCTGTAGTAGGTGTTTTCAGTAATGCCCTCCATTTGTTCACACCTCTCGTACCCATGACCTTGAGTGGTCCCATCCCACAAAGACTCTGGGCTTGTCCATATGACTAGCTTTACCAACAGGCCATGAGCAAACGTGACACAAGCAGAGACTTGAGAGGAGCTTGTGCTTCAGGGCTCACCCTCTGGCAGCTCCTGGATTCTGTGGCTCCGTGTGAACAAGCCTGAGCTGGCTTGCAGGAAGCTAAAAGACTTGAGGTCCAGTTGCCTTGGTTGCCCTGGCAGATGTAAGGGAGGTCTTCCTAGATAAGCCAGGCCTCAGTCAACCTTCCAGTGGACCACAGTGCCTAAGGGAAACCCACCAAGATCAGATGAGCAAGCATAGACCAAAAGAACCCCCTACGGAATCATGAGTTACATAAGTGGCTGATGTTTTAAGCCATTATGCTTTGAAGCAGTTTGTTACACAGCAAAAGCTAACTGATGCAAGACCCAAGATTCTGTATTTCTGTAAGCCCTGCAGGTGTATCTTGTGGTGCAGTCTGGTCTGGAAACCCATTACATGTTTACCTTCATCACCACTGCCTCATGCTACCCATTGGATGGGCACCACTGTAGCCTTGATGAGGGAGTAAGGCACTGTGAGGGAGGTCTCCAGTGGAGACCCCACACTGATACCCACTTGCTCTCAGTTCCCAGAGAGAATGAGGCCTGGCCTCGAAATGTTCTGGCCCAGGGAATGACAGAGAGGTTTGGCATTTTTCAGGTTAATGCCAGAGACAGATGACACTGGGGAACAGTCAGGATAAATAACCTCAAAATAGTTCCAGGTCAGATGTGGACAACTAGAAGGTACAGAAACTGGCCACTCAGGTTTTCTGTTTCTTGGAAACCAGAGGCTGAGGGAGGACGAATCTGACAGGACAGAGATACAACATCCTAGGGCCATGAAGGTGAAGGTTGGGAGCCAAGTGAGGACATGGGCTCTCCCAGGCCAACAGCAGAGATCAGTATATGGGAAGGAGAGGGAAGGACAGGCAGCCAGAGAGTGACTATGACCCTGTTCCTTCCTTCCACAGACCCAGCCAGCAAAATATCACTCTCATTTATTAAAATTGGAAAGTGATATGCATCCAAAACTCTGGGGAAGAAAGATGTCTTTCCAGCAGCAGTCAAAATCGCTTTCCTAGACAATGCCCTAAACATTGGAATAAGTATGTAGGACTTGTGAACCCAGGCAATCAGGCAGAGAAGGCCTCCTGAGAACGCTGTCAGGCTGACCCCACCTCAGGGTGTTGGACAGCTACAGATGTTGGAGGGCAGAGCTGCTTCAGTCTCCCTCAGCCTTCTTTCCCAAAGCCAGACCCTTGGTCCTACCAAGGAGCTCTTTCTAATAGCCACAAAATTCTTGCCAAAAATTAGCCTTTTTTCCTAGACTAAACATTCCATGACAATTCTATAAGGCATCCATTTATCCACACACACAAAATATTCATCTGGGAAAATACAACCTAGAAAATAGGTCACGTGAGCAAAATTGTTTTAGAAAATGCTTTTCTGTCAGCAGGAGAGGCAGTGTGAATGAATTGGTCTTAGAATCCTAGGGGGACTCTAGACCTAGCTGGGGAAACTTGGAGCAGGAGTTTCCCCTCACTGTCAAATGAAGATTGGGCTCCATGAGGTCTTGAGTCTGGGGAACCTCTGCTCTCCAAAGCACACAGATCCTGTTATGAGCTCACCCAGCATGACAGCCAGGGTTTGGGACAAGCTGCCCATTAACAGGAAGAAGTAAACTGAAGGTCCCATATGGACCTCATGTCAAAGAATAGAGGTTGGGGACAAACTGCATCCTCAGACTTTCAAGTCTTCCTCATCTGTACGATGTGGTTGCTTCTGGTACCTACCTGCAAAGGCACTGGTAACTAAATGAGAGAAAGTATGTAAGAGTTGGAGCACAGCGTCTGACAGAGAGAAAGCCCTCTATGGATGTCAGCTACTGCTGCTCTTAGGGGGCTCAGGTGAGGCAGGCATCCACCTGGGAATACCGGTCACTGATGGTGCCCTCAGGGCCCTTGGGCAATCAGTCAGTCTCCTCTCCTCTCTGACCCTCCCAAGCTGCATTCTAGTTCTGTTCAACCAAAAGTTCTTCAGGCATTTCTATGCAGCAGACCTGGGAGACGGGAATGCAGAAGAGTCAGGATAGGGTATCTCTGCTGCAGAGACTCAGTCTAGTGGGAACGCCTACAGATTCCACTACACCCAATTCAACAGGTCCAAGAGGAGTGTCAGCAGCCAGCTCAAGTGTCCTTATAGGCACACTACTCACAGCTGCTCAAAATCGGCCTTTGTGTCTGATGTTCCAGGGACAAGTGTAGCAGCATGTCCTAGCACTCAGGCCTTTGCTCAAAAATGGTAAAGAGTAGCTTGGATGTCAACTGTCACAGTGAATCTGAATGTAGTCCTACTGGGAGGACAGAAAATGGCCATGCCAAATTCTACTTAAGATTTGGGTTTTATGAAAACCTGATTTAATCTGAGTCTTTTTTTATTGTTATCTATTCCATTAATCTTTCCTTCCTAGTCATCTCGGGGAACATGGGGTAGGTATTTCCCCCATATCAGTCTTGCTTATATCCCATTCCTACCCTATCTTTAGAAAGATGAAGTCAAACCCTTTGATGCTCCCTCATGTCTATTTTCCAGAGTTCTGCCCATTTGTATGGTTCTGCCTTCTATTGCTCCTCCAAACACCTCACAGCATTTTGTCCTTGAGAACACGGGGACCCTACCCAATGCATATATCACATTCCTTGTAAGAGTGTCATAGCGTGTGTGGAAGATTGTACCTTTGTGTTCCTACAACTACAAACAGCCATGAAACAGAAGCATCATTGTTATGTGTCCAGTCACCAGAGAAAGGGGTACACCACCAGCTAAGAGGGCACAGAAACATGAGGTACCTTGGAGGTAGAAAATGGAGCCACTGCCAGGACTGTTGCTTCTAAAAACCAAGGGCAACAGCAACTTTGCAGGAAATGGGACACCATTTCCCCTGGGGCTTTTCCTCAACCAGAAGTATGGATGTGACAACAACCTAACTTCTTACAGTGTGTGTTTGTGTGTGCAACTGTGTGTGTGTGTGTGTGTGTGTATGATTAACACATGGATTAATTTATTTATTAATTAATAAATTCATACTAGAACCAGAAAATTGCCTAGAACTGCAAGATCTATAGGGATCAACAAACTATAGTGCATGAACCAAATCGTACCAAGTCATTGCTTTTTCAGTTTATGAGCTAACAATGGTTTTTACTTTTTCTACTGGCTACATTTTAAATGGTTATATAAATACCCACATCATAATCTCAGTTTTACCCATTGGCTGGCAAAACCTGAAATATTTACTCTCTGGCCCTTTAACAAAACATTTGCCAACACCTGTTTTAGAACAGTGACTCTCAATAGAGTCAGAATAATGGAAGGGGAAAATGTGAACATCAGGATCCTTGGGTGGGATTTGGGATGCACTGTGTAGTTAGAAAAAAGGAAGATCATGCTACATGTTCCTAACAATAACCAAAAAACGGAAAATTATAAACTAAGTTGTGGTACATTAGTATAATGGAAATCTGCACAACAGTAAATTACCTAGACCTAGATACATATCATTATGAGTAGGTCTCAAAAAATAATGTTGATTGCAAAAGCAAATTGCAGAATGATCTGTATATTCTGAAACTGAATGCATAAATTGACAAACAAAATTCAAAACAATACTATGGGCTGTTGTTAGGTATATATATATATATGTATATGAAAAGATGTCAAAAAATAGACTGGAAGAGGGGCTTCTAGATGGTTCAGTCAGTTAAGCATCTGCCTTTGACTCATGTCATGATCTCAGGGTCCTGGGATCAAGCCATGCACTGGGCTCCCTGATCAGCAGGGGAGACTCTTCTCCTTCTTCCTCTGCCCCTCCTCATGTGCTCTCTGTCGGTCACTCTATCTCTCAAATAAATAAATAAAATCTTTTTTAAAAAATTAACTGGAAGAATATCCACCAAACTTTTGTACTATTGCCTCCAAGAAGAAAGGGAGCAAATGCAAGGAGAGAGGTCAGAAGTGAGATTGAGATGAAATGGTTATAGCCAAGGGAACTTCAAATGTATCAATAGTATGTATTTCTTAAACACACACACACACACACACACACACACTTGCACACACAAAATGAAGTAAAAACAATAAAAAGCAAATACAAATTCTGAGTAGTTGGAAGCCAGGTACCTAACTTATTAGTCTTACCTCCAAATTAACAGAGCATATTCTAAAATTACTATTGTTTTTATTTGCTCTTTCCTACTACAATTAATTTATTTTGAAGTTCTTTGTAACTAAAGAACAACGTGAGGGTGTTAGTCTAATCAAAAGGAGCATGGACATTTTAAAATTTGAGAAACAGTAGGTTTTCAATTATTAAATCAACTGTATTAAAGTATAATTTACATACAACACATTTCACCCATTTTATTTTTTTTAATAAGGAAGGTCTACACCCAAAGTGGAGCTTGAATTCGTGACCCTGAGATCATACTTTACCAACTGAACCAGCCAGGCACCCCACACATTTCACTTATTTAATAAAAGCAGTCCAATGAGTCTTGCTAAATACATACAACAGGCCCACATAACAACCATCACAATCAAGATGCAACACTTCCATCTCCCAAAAAGTTCTCACCGCCTTCCCCCAAACCCTGGCCCCCAGGCAACCACTGATCTGCCCAAGAAATAAGCTATGTGAAGTGTGAGATGGCCCAAATGAAATGGTGGAGGACAGGGGTGCTAAACCTGCTTGAAATCCATAGAAGCTCAGCAGTGGTTTCCTCCTTCCCAAATCTAAGCACTACTTTTAACACAGAGCATTTCTTATAACCCCACATGATAGCAGTTGCCTTTTTATTACCTCTTGAATGAGAAAATATGTATGTGCCTATAAATCCCAAAACTCCAGGAATCACTGGCCCACCATGGTCTGGAGGGTATCCATTTTAAGGAAACTTGGTCCAACCTCTAATGTTAAAAACAAGAGAACCTGAGGAGATCTGCTTGAACTCAGCCTCGAGTGAAGGGACATCTGGTCAACACTTTCATGGAGTTAGCAGTTCTGACAACATACCTGATCTCCTCCTACTCTGCCACACTACCCTTAGATAGAAAAATAGATGTGCCCACCATCCCTCTCAAGCAAGTGATGCCGGGCCAGGATCAGGATGGTATCCCAGAATGTTGGGTACAGGACTGGGGTGGGGCCTTGCTATCCCAAAGACTGATTTTTAAAGTTGAGGGAGAAACCCAGAAAGTGGCTTTTCTACAAATCAATAAGTTGTCCATCAAGAAGGATATGTCAAAAAAGACAAGTCATGGTGCAAAGTCAACAAACAGAACCTGGCCCAGTTTCCTGCATATAACAGACATTCAAATAATAGCTGCCCCACTTCCACAAAGGATGTAGAAAGTCATAAGAGAACACTTCTTCCTACTCTAACAATGAGGAAAAGCCAGAAAATCTACAAAAACATAACTCTTTTGAGCCCATCAGAGAGTTAAGGTCACAAGTCAAGCAAGTGAACTAAATTCCAAAGGATGAAAACCTCTCTGAAGAGAGAGGGATCACACAAACTCTTTCACCTTTGTCAGCTCACCACAGCCTGACAAAGGAGGTCACCACAAAAGTAGGTAAGAAGAAATCAGCTAAAACTTTAGTGAATTCTAAAAAGTCAAGTGTGGGCCACAATATCAGTTTAGAATTACTGGGAGTCCCAGGCACAAAGAGAGTTCCTAAGTTGCTCACAAATTCTTTGTTATGGGCCTTCACCAGAAGCACATGGAAAGACTGGTGCAAAAGTGGATACTGGAATGAGTGCCCCAAGGTGGTGCAGGTAGGTAGGTGGTGATCTGCTGCCACTGCAGTATAAGCACAACACCCTACACACTTCCCAGACCCTCCTTCAGATGAAGCAACAGCCTTAACCTACTGGAGTATGGGAAAGAAATGCTCTTGAGCCCAGAATACTACACCAGTACAAAGCAGAGATTTGCTACTACTGAAAGGGGGCAGAAAACTCTCTCCCAACCTAGATCCAACACAGATAAACCCTGCAAAGTTTGGTTTCCATGGGACTGGGAGGTATGCTGATGAATCCCTATCTCTGAGACTCAGGTACACTGCCTAAGCCTCAGGCTAGATCAGCAAAGTGAGACACTCCCCATCCCCAGTCCCCATCAAGAGCATCAAGTAACAAGCAACAAAGTCATATTATTCAGGAATGTCAAGATCTTGGAGAAATTGACCACACAGTTACTACTGAAAGCTGAGTGTGAAACAGGAACACTGAGACAACCCCCTAAGCACTTCAATCCCCACATAAGCGCAGGATAACAGCATCTCACCAATAGAGGAATCTGAAGTCTGTGGTATACTGAAGGAAATGAGAGCAGAAACAAAACAAAAAACTCAGCTCAGTTCCTAAGTAGACTGACTCAAACACCCATGCTGATGGCCTGAAAAAAGAGACACATCCTTTTCTGGGTATAAATACTGTTTACTTCAGTCTCTAACTGTTTTTCTACAATCAATATCTGGCATGCAATAAAAAATTCTGAGATACACACACACACACACACACACACACACACACACACACACAAAAGCAAGAAAAAACAAACAAATGTAGAAAGATAAAACAACCAACAGAACCAGACTCACATGACTCACATGTTAGAACTGTCAGACACAGAATTTAAAACAACTGATTACTATGTTAAGAAATCTAATGGAAACATTGAACACAAATCTGATGAATTTGATAGGAACATGAACTAATAGGGAATTTCAGCAGTGAGTCAGAGTCAAATGGAAATGCTAGAAATATAAAATGCAATTTCAGAGATTAATTCTTCCTCTGGCCTTATCAGCAGGCTGCACACAGCTGAGCAAGAAATCAATGAACTTAAAGATAGGTCAATAAAAATTATACATACTCAAGCCCAAAAAGAAAAAAAGAGTGAAAAATAGAACAAACTTTCAGAAACTGTGGGACAATATTAAGCAGTCTAACATACATAGAATTGAAGTCCCAAGAGGAGAAAAAAAGAGAAAATGGAACAGAAGAAATGCGTTTATTTTTATTCTTTTTTTATATAATATTTATTTTCTCTCTGGATGCCTTCAAGTTTTTATCTTTGGATTTCAGCAGTTTGAGTATGATGTGCACATGTGTGTGTATATGTTTTATTTTTCTCCTGATTTGGTACACAGAGCCTCTTGCTTACGGTCTCTCATTAATTTTAGACAATTTTTGGCCATTATCTCTTCAAATATTTCAAATATTTGGATTTCCTTAAAGAAATGAAGTGGAGAAGGGAGGGAAAAATGAAGTGGGGGGGGAATCGGAGGGAGAGATGAACCATGAGAGACTATGGACTCTGAGAAACAAACAGGGTTTTAGAGGGGAGGGGTGAGGGGGAATTGGTTAGCCTGGTGATGGGTATTAAGAAAGGCACGTACTGCATGGAGCATTGGGTGTTATATGAAAACAATGGATCGTGGATCACCACATCAAAAACTAATGATGTATTGTATAGTGACTAACATAATAAAATTTTTAAAAATGAAGTGGAAAATGGTAAAACTGAAGGTAAATATGAAGCACATGTTTTTAATAGAATATTTTTGGTCTCAGATGAGAAAATGCCTCAAGTTGGTAAAAGAAAGCCAAGAGTAGACAATAGTGGTGGGTCTTCTAACTAGCAACAATTCTATTTTAAACATTCCTGAATTAGTCAAGCCTACCACCTAACCCATTGCTTCTGTTCCTTCTCAATGAGTAAGCCCTATGGGCCCATTACTTCTTATGGTTCAAGACATCATCAGAAGTCATCCCTACTGAAAGTAGAAGATGACCTACATCACATCTGCTCAGCTCACCTCTGATTTTAGCCTGCTTGGTGGGCAGTTCCTTGTGAGTGCAAACTCACCTCTCACTGACAAGCACATCCCACCTATATTTCTACTTTCTTCTCCCAGAGCCTTCTAAAACACTGTAGGACCTTTCTAGGCCCAGCATAAGAGCAGCCAAGATGGCAGGGACATCAACATTCTAGGCGCTACCCACAGCCAATGTGGGAAGAAAGTACTAGTGGACAAGTGCCCCAGCCTCTTTTCATTTCAGGGGGAATTCTCTATGCTTCTTAGAGGTCTTTGCAAAACAGAGTATTTGTTTGATGCTCACAGTAACACATTCTCATTTTGATACTTTCTCTTTCCTTGTCTCATCCTCCTTGGTTCCACCCTTCTGCCTCCTAAGATCACCTCCCAGAAAACTACCTGCACCCAAGCCCCAGTCTCAAACTCTACTCTTGGGAGGAAAATCAAACCAAGACAGATTCCATTACTGAAGGCTCAAGACCTCCATATTGTCTGGCTTCATCAGTCCAGAAAGATTCACTCCTATTACCCCAAGTCACCACCAGCATACAGCCACACACACCAGGAAGAACCCTTCAACCTGGCCATTCTTAAGAGATGAACCAACCACTAATTTGAGGGAGAGGAAAGTGGCAGGGTGAGTGCTGCCCTTACAGGGACCAGTTATTGCTTTTCCATTTTTTCCACTGACATTTACACCCAGAGAGGCCAAGGACATGTGCTTGAACAGCCAACTGTCCTAAAGTTATCTAATTCCCAGGCCTCCATCAGACACACATAAATATACATATTCAGTGTGGTGCCTGAAAAGGGAAATTGAATCATGACAAATTTATGGCAGGTTTTGGACTTGGATTATTCTCAACCTATCTTTCCCTACTTTTAAGAGTTGAGAGTTAGGGCCATGTACAACAGAACCTAATAACCCCAACGACTAAAAGCAGACAAGGAGCATGACAAGTCCAGCCTTGGAGCAGTTCCTCAAGCAGCATGACCAGCCAAGACTTCCTCCCCTCCCTGTCCACCCTAATCTCTGTGGTGAGTCACCTCTCTTCACCCTAGCCCAGCCACCAATCCATCAAAGGAGGAAAGATAGCCCTCTCCCTTTTAAGTGCAAAACATTTTCTTCAAAGCACTAAATTCAGGGCCATTCAGAGACTCATGAACGGATTCCCAAGGAAACAGTCATTAGGACAGCTTGGAGCTTTCAAGTTCATCCAACCTAGGTATAAAAGTCATTGAGAACCTCCTGTGTACAAATAGGATACCAGGGGGACACAGAGATGGGGAAAACCCACTTCCTATCCTCACGGAGATTTCAGTCTAATGGGGCAAATGACAAGTAACAGCACAGGAAGTGTATGCTCTTACGCTTTTTCAAAAAGGGCTTCAGTTAGTATCTCCTTTTAATGTTCATGATACACCAGATGATAGAATTGTGACAAGTGCTATAGGTTGGACCTGTGGACCCAGACTTCAAGTGGAAAACTGAGTTAACAATGTCAAAAATCCAGAAATAGCAAAATTAAACCTACTAGGTCAATAAATAGTATTTAGTAAGACTTTATTTGGCGGAGAACAGTTTGTGAACTAGAGCTGTCAAAATTTAAAAGTGATATGAAGCTCAGGGGCATGGCATTACAGGATGGTTTATAAAGTGAAAATGAGGAAGTTGTTTATCTTTACAATGATTGGTTATTATAATGTGGCTTCCAGATAGCAGAGGATTGGTTAAAAGTAATTAACTGGAAAACTGTATGGATGTTCCTCAAGAAGTTAAAAATAGAGCTACCCTATGACCCAGCAATTGCACTATTAGGGATTTACCCCAAAGATACAAATGTAGTGATCCAAAGGGGCACCCATACCCCCATGTCTATAACAGCATTGTCCACAATAGCCAAACTATGGAAAGAGCCCAGTTGTCCTTCGACAGGTGAATGGTTAAAGAAGATGTGGTATGGGCGCCTGGGTGGCTCAGCTGGTTAAGCCACTGCCTTCGGCTCAGGTCATGATCCCGGAGTCCCGGGATCGAGTCCCGCATCGGACTCCCCCTTCTCTGTGGGGAGCCTGCTTCTCCCTCTGCCTCTGCCTGCGACTCCCCCTGCTTGTGCTCACTCTGTCTCTCTCTCTCTCTATGTCAAATAAATAAATAAAAATATTTTAAAGAAGATGTGGTACACACACACACACACACACACACACACACACACACACACACAGTGGAATATATTTAGCTATCAAAAAGAATGAAATCATGTGGGGCGCCTGGGTGGCTCAGTCGTTAAGCATCTGCCTTCAGCTCAGTCCTGGGATCAAGCCCCGCATCGGGCTCCCTGTTCCATGGGAAGCCTGCTTCTCCCTCTCCCACTCCCCCTGTTGTGTTCCCTCTCTTGCTGTGTCTCTCTGTGTCAAATAAATAAATAAAATCTTGGGGAAAAAAAAGAATGAAATCTTACCATTTGCAACAACGTGGATGGAACTAGAGGGTTCTAAGTGAAATAAGTCAAGGAGAGAAAGACAATTATCATATGATTTCACTCATATATGGAACTTAAGAAACAAAACAGAGAATCAGAGGAGAAGGGAGGGAAAAATAAAACAAGATGAAATCAGAGAGGGAGACAAACCATAAGGGACTTAACTATAGGAACAAATTGAGGGTTGTTGAACGGGAGGTGGGTGGGAGGATGGGGTAATTGGGTGATGGGCTTTAAGGAGGGCATGTGATGTAATGAGCACTGGGTGTTATATGCAACTGATGAATCACTGAACTCTACCTCTGAAACTAATAATATACTGTATGTTAATTAACTGAATTTAAATAAAATTTTTTAAAAAATTAAACAAATTAAATTAAAAGTTCTCTCATTAGTTTTAGGAAGATGACTTAAGTTTCTTTTATGATTATCAGAGACATTTACAAAAAATAACCTGTTTTGCTTATGTTGATGAAATAAGCTAGATTTAGTTTTGCTTAAATGGGTGAAATGGTTTTGTCAGCTCAAGGAATTATCACACCTGGTCTCTATTTTGAGTTAATTTTAACAAAATACTAAGAGAAATCTAGACCAATGAGAACTTTAACAAAGGTTCAAAGTGTGTTTTTCCATGGGAAGAGAGTCTCCTCAAGTTCTTCCCAGGCTCCTGAGAAGCCCCAGTCTAAGAAAGCACTTCTGTCTATAAGGTCAGGCCAAGCCTGCATCTTTGTTTTCTGCTGTGGGTACCCAGACTGGCCTATAAATGCATAGAGGACAACTTACTCAACATACATTTGTTTGCTAAGGCTATGGGACCCGTACCAAATCCTGATCATGACATTACCTTTAAAAGTCATGGAACTCTTGGGACACCTGGGTGGCTCAGTAGGTTAAGTGTCTGCCTTTGGCTCAGGTCATGATCCCAGGGTCCTGGGATCGAGTCCCACATCGGGCTCCTCGCTCAGCAGGGAACCTGCTTCTCCCTCTGCCTGCTGTTCCCCCTGCTTGTGCGCTCTCTCTCACTCACTCTCTCTCTCTCTGACATAATAAATAAATAAAATCTTAAAAAATAAATAAATAAAAATAAAAGTCATGGAACTCTTAAAAAAAAAAGAACAGCTGAATCTGAACCTCAGAGAGATGCTCTGATTAAAAATAGGGTGAAATCTAGACTTCCCCTTCTCAACCTTGAGGATAGCCCCCAAGGCACCCCAAAATGTTTAGCCACATTCACCTGGGCTTTTCCAGTCTTAAAAGATTTTCCAGTTCCAAGATCCTTTATCTCAGCACATTCCCAGGCTGTGACGAATTGAAGAGGGTTGCACATTCCTCAACATTCTTTCCATGGAGAGGTTGGGTCTGTGCCCCACCCCTTAAATCTGGGCTGGTCTTAGTGACTTGACTATCCAAAAGAACGTGGCAAAAATGATGTTCTGAGAATTCTGAGCCTTGGTCATAAGAAGTCTTGCAGCTTCTGCCTGAGGTACTAGGAACTCTCACTCTTGGGATCTCACTCTTACTTAGAAGTCAGCCACCATACTGTGAGAAGCCCACACCACATGGACAGGCCACACAATGCTCCAGTGACAGCCCCAGCTGACAGCTGGCATCAGCTGCTAGCCATGTGGATGAGGTATCTTGGATGTCCAGCCTAGTTAAGCCCCCAGATACCCCCATCCCCAGCCATCATCTGACTGCAACTACAGAGGAGATCCCAAGCAAAATCTGCCCAGATAAACCTAGCCAACCCACAAAAGCATGAGAAATAATAATAAATTATTGTTTTATGCTACTGTGTTTTGGTGTCAGTTTTATCCAGTATATGGATACTAGGAGTATATGCACAGGGAAAGCTGGTGAGAACCAAGTACCCTAACCATAGTGAGGGGCTAGTTCCCCTAACCTAGCTACCCCATCCTTGATGGCTCTTCATATCTCCTAAGGACTTGAGGAATTCTGAGGGGACCCCAGCTGTATATCAAAGTCAGGAGTACCTGGGGAGACTCTCAAATCCAAGAGCCTCATTGTACAAAGAACCTGAAGTTCAGTGAGATAGGAGGAGAAGTTGGTGACAAGAGCCAAGGCAACAAACTGGCTCTCTTGTCCCTTGATCCAACTATGTCACTATGCTGCCTCCCCATCTATTCTGGAACAGAACAGGCAGAATCTCTAACGATTCTGCCAAGCATAACTCCTTTCCTGGCAGAATT
Source organism: Zalophus californianus (assembly GCF_009762305.2). Taxonomy (NCBI): domain Eukaryota; kingdom Metazoa; phylum Chordata; class Mammalia; order Carnivora; family Otariidae; genus Zalophus; species Zalophus californianus. The sequence continues at coordinate 95,928,890 of NC_045602.1, forward strand.
ACTCTGAGAACCACAGGAATGCTGCTTGCATGAGACCTCTGAATTAATCTGCTCTCCACAAGCTTATCACATTGCCTAGAAGGGCAGACTGTGAGTGGGGTCCAGGTCTACTTCATGTATCTCTCATCCTCCTTGGACCAGAAGCTACCCAGAGCATTTTCTTCTCATAGTGCTAGCAGAAGTGCAAAAAAGGCAAGCCCAAATGCACAAGCACATTCCAAGCCTCTGCTCAAATCACTCTTGTGAACATCCCAGTGGTCAAAGCAAGTCACATGGCCAAGCCTTACCTCAAAGTCCATCCACCATGAAGCCATGGTAAATGGATGGGTGAACGATTCTATTATAGTGTGAAGAATTGGGACCAGTGATGCAATCAACCACAGCCAGGAGAAGCAGAAAGAAAAGAGACTCAATGGGAAGATCATTGCAAAGATCCAGGCAGGAGGTGATTAACATCAGAACAGAGCCAATGGCAAGAAGAAGGATAACGGGAAGGAGAGTCTCCAGGTGTAGAAGAAAGAGCAGGAAGAAACACCAAGGTGACTTCCAGCTAAGCAACCAGGTAGTAGGTGATCAGCTGGGTAAAGTCAAGAACCCAAACAAAACTCAGACTTGGGATGGGGTTAATAAGGCATTCTAGATGGAACTTGTTTCTCATCATTGAGGTCAGACAATGTTCAGTAGTCAGATGAAAATTAATTTGGAGGCTCAAGGGAGAGAACTGGGTTGGTGGAAGCAATGTGGGAGTTAAATCTAGATCTACCTTTTTCAATATGGTAATCACTAGCCACATGTAACTACTTAAATTAATTAAAATTCAATAAAATTCAAAATTCAGTTCCCTAGTTGCATTAGCTACATTTCCAGGGCTCAATAGCCACATGTGGCTACTGGCTGCCATGTTAAGCAGTATGGATATAGGACATTTATATCATCACAGAAAGTTCTATTGGACACTGCTGCATAGTGACTGAAGCCACGAGTAGTTAAGATGGAGGAATAAGAGACTGGGTGGCTTATAGGAGGAGTGGTGAGATGAATCAAAAGATAAAATGGTTTGGCTAATGAGAACATCTACAGAAGGTTGCCACAACTCTGGGGAACCAAGCTTCTCTCCCTTGCTAGGAGATTCCTCCTTCAAGCACCCAGTAAGATAGAATAGAGTTCTAGCCACTAAAGACCATGTTAAATTCACACCCAATACCAAATTTAGCTAACAACTGAACTAAGTCTGATACTGCACACTCACTTACTTGACGTTGGATGGGTACCTAGTTTGTACTGGGAGCTTCATACTGCAGAGAGAAATAGAGCAGGGATTCTGCCCTCAGAAAGCTTTCAATCTGACTAAAAATATGAGATTACCAAGAAAATATGAGGGCTACCATAGTTAGCTAACTATGAGACCCTGGCTGGGGTCCTAGGCTCTTGGATAAATCCCCTAAATTTACTAAGCCACAGTTTTCTCACCTGGGTAAAACAAGAATGTTGGTCTCCATCTATTAGGGAAAGTACACCATTGTGGTTCAGTAAACAAACTTCAGAGATACAGGTTGAGATTTAAATCCTGATCTCACCATTTACTAGCTCTATGGTCTTCAGCAATTTTCTTATGTTTCCTGTACTCAATTTCTCCACTTGTAAAATAAGGGTTGTACAGGATATAGATTAAATGATGCACCTAAAAACCTCTGGGTCCATGTACTGAGTAATACATATTACCTTCATTGTTAAGCTCAGCCCTTTTTGCTTGTCATGCAGATTTCCATGTTGGGGAACACTGCTGGCTAACCTGGGAAAGCCCTTCTTGGAATCAAAAGTATGCAGGTGCCTGTTTGCACTGGCCAGGTACAGCTACTTAAATTCCACATCCCATCTATCCCTTAAACAAGCAAAAGAAATCACCTGAGAATTGCATTCTCCTTGGGAACCACTTCCCCTTCTGACTCACTACACAGACTGTCCCCTCTCAGGTGCAGCCCATCCACATTAAGCGAAGCCTCTCTCCTTTCTCTCTCTCACAACACTTCATCTATCCTGGAGCTTCTGGCAAGTTCACAGCTCACACCTGACTAATAGTTGGGAGCAGCCCAGACTCCTAGGATCTGATCCCTGAGGAGCCACACCTAAATTAGTCCACCTAACCTGAGAAAGTTTATGATCTCCCAGTTCTGAAGCTATAAACAAGACCACAATGACTACTCCCAAACCCACCATTTGAGGGTACACATCTCTGCCTTCCCCACGTGTCATCCAGGCCACAGGCAAACACTGTGGACCTAGTCTATTTCTGGAGATACTCAAGGGGATGCACCAGGCCTAGAAAAAAATCTGTATCTACTACAGTTGAACCACCTGGGAAAGTGGAAGACAAGCAAATCCAGAATTGACACTTCCTGAAAATTTAAGATCCTAAAAATTCCTCTCATAACTCCTTATATACTTAAAGCTTAACCCCCACTCCTCATTCCAACATCTTCCCATCTGAAGATGTTTGTATTGATTCCTACATTTACACCTTCTACTCCCACACTCAACATCAGGGTTTGACATGCCCACCAAATGTTGTGGGACAACACAGCATAATAGTTTATATCCATGCTACTCAAAGTGTGGTCCCTGGATCTGCATCATCTAGAGCTGGTTAGAAATGCATCATCTCAGGCCTCTCACTCAGGAACTTCTGAATTCGGGGCACGTGGGTGGCTCAGTCTATTAAGTGTTTCTGTCCGACTCCTGATCTCACGGTTGTGAGTTTGAGCCCTGTGTTGGCTCCATGCTGGGTGTGGAGCCTACTTAAAAAAAAAGAAAAGAAAAGAAAAGAAAAGAACTTCTGAATTAGAATTTGCATTTTAGCTCCTATTTGATCTGTGTGCCCATTAGCATTTATTTGGGTATAGGCACTGACTTCAGTCTGTCTGGGTTCAAAACCTGACTCTGCTACTTGCTAGTTGTGTGAACCTGAGAAAGTTACTGATTTCTGTTTTTCCATCTGCAAAATGGGATAATAATAGCATCTATTGCTTAGATTTATTATGAGGATTCAATTAGTTGATGCATGCAAAGTATTCAGCAAACCACTATAGTTCCTGGTAAATTTTAATGGCTGTTGTTTTTATAATAATTTTTATTGACCTGTCCAAACTCTTCAGAAATATGAGAATACCCTAACTCTTACTCTGCCTGTGGCACCCCTTCTCTGCTGGATAGCTGAGGAACTTGACGATAACAGTTCTTGGCAGCAACGGAACAATAGAACTGGCCAGAAAGCCAGGACTGGGATGGAAAAGCCAACTTTCCAACCAACCAACAAGTACTGTTAAGCACTCCTTCAGACACTGGTGGTTGTCAACTGCAATGGGCAGAATTTTAAGATGGACCCCAAGTTTCCCACTCATGTTATATACATCTTGTATAATCCCCTTTCCTTTAGTATGAATATGATGGGACAATCACTCTTTTTATTAGGTTAGATTATGTAAGACTCCATCATAGTAGACTGAAGAGAGATTAGAAGTCATAGACTTGCTCCTGCTTCCCTGGAAGAAAGCAAGCATCCGTGTGGCAAACCACCTATGGCAGCTACATGGCAAAGAGCTGAAAGTGGCTCCTGGTTGCTAAGAGTGGTCCCTGGCTGATAGGAACTCTAGTCCTACAACATAAGGGAATTAATTCTGCCAACAACCAACAAGCTTGAAAAAGGACTCCAACCAAGCCTTGGATGAGACTGTAGCCCCAGCCAACAAGACCCTGGCAAGGGCTTGATTTCAGCCTGGCAAGACCCTGAGAAGAGCTAAACTATACCTGGACTCCTGACCTACAGGCACTGTAATATAATAACTTATAGCAACTTTAAGACTTACTATAAGTTGCTACATTTGTGGTAATATGTTTACATAGCAATGAAAAACTATTACAGACCCCAATCCCAGAGGTTTGTTGTGTACAGTGGGTATAAGAGATGTGGTATAAAATCACTGAGGACATAGGTTCCTTAGCTCTTTCCGTTCCACCTTCCCCCTTATCACATGACTTCCATTTTTATACATGACTTATCTTCATGGTCCAAGATGGTGGATTAATCTCCAGCCATCTTATCTACACTCCAGAGATAGGAAAAAGGAAGGAGAAAAAGGCCAAAAAGGCATTCCCTGGCCATCTTTCCTCTACTTTAAGGAACAATTCTAGAAGTCTTACCTCACAGCTTCTCCTTATTTCTTAATAGCCAGAACTTACATGGTTACAACTAGCTGGAATGAGGCTGGGAAATGTGGCAGGGCACAATTGCTGTTCCTAGAATCAAATACCCATTCATACTGAAAAAAGAAATTCTCAGTAAACTAGGAATAAATGGAATGTTCCTCATCTTGATAAAGAATACCTGCAAAACACCCACAGCTAATATCATGCTTAATGGTAAGAAATTCAAAACTTTCCACTAAGATCGGGGACAAGGCAAAGGTGTCCCCTCTCACCATTTCTTTTCAATATCATACTGGAAGTTCTAGCTAATGCAATAGGAAAAGAAAAGGAAATAAATGGTATGCAGATTGGGAGGGAAGAAATAGTATGTCTTTGTTACAGATGACATGATTATTTACGTAGAAAATCTTAGAGAATCAACAAAAAAACTCCTGGAACTAATTAGCAATTAGAGCAAGATTGGAGAATATGATGATACAAGGTTAATATGTAAGTGTTCATTGCTTTCCTATATATCAATAATGAATAAGTGGAATTTAAAATTTAAAATACACTACTATTTCTTTAGCACCCTCCCTAATTAAATACTTAGGTATAAATCTAAGGAAATATGTACAAGATCTACATGAAAAAAACTACAAAGCTCTGATGAAATAAATCAGAGAAAAGTGAAAGCTATGACAAAATATTCCATGTTCATAGACAGGAAAACTCAAAATTGTCAGGTCAGTTCTCAGCTTGAGCTATAAATTCAATGCAATCCCAATAAAAATCCTAGTAAGTTATTTCGTAGATATTGACACTGATTCTGAAGTTTATATGGAGAGGCAAAAGACCCAGAATAGCCAACACAACATTGAAGGAAAAGGACAAAGTTGGAGGACTGACACTACCCAACTTTAAGAGTTACTATAAAGCAACAATAATCAAGACAGAATGGTGAAATAATAGGCAAACAGATCAATGGAACAGAATATAGAGTCCAAAAATAGATCCACATAAATATAATCAACCGATCTTTGACAAGGAGAGAAAGCAAAAGAATGGAGCAAAGATAGTCTCTTCAACAAATGGTGCTGGAAAAACTGGACATCAACATGCAAAAAAAAAAAAATGCATTTGGATACAGACCATATACCCTTCACAAGAATTAACTCAAAATGGATCACAGAGCTAACGGTAGTCAAAAACTTGTGTTCACACAAAAACCTGCACATGGATGTTCATAGCAGATTTATTCATAATTGTCAAAACTGGAAGCAACCAAGATGCCCTTCAGTAGATGAATGGATAAATAAACCAGTACATCCAGCCAATAGAATATTATTCAGCACTGAAAAGAAATGAGCTACCAAACCATTAAAAGACATGGAGGAAACTTAAATACATATTACGAAGTGAAAGAGCCTATCTAAAAACGTTACATACTATATAATTTCAACTATCTGACATTCTGGAAAATCAAAATTATGAACATAGTAAAAAATAAGTGGTTTTCTTTTTCAACATTCCCCTGGCGATTCAGGGTCTTTTCTGGTTCCATACAAATTTTAGGATTGTTTGCTCCAGCTCTGTGAAAAATGTCAATGGTATCTTGATAGGGATTGCACTGAAAGTGTAGATTGCTCTGGGCAACATAGACATTTTAATATTTATTCTTCCAATCCATGAGCATGGAATGTTTTTCCATCTCTTTGTGTCTTCCTCCATTTATTTCATAAGTGTTCTGTAGTTGTGATGAGTACTAGGTGTTATACACAACTAATGAATCACTGAACACTACATCAAAAACTAATGATAAGGGTGCCCGGTTGGCTCAGTCGTTAAGCATCTGCCTTTGGCTCAGGTCATGATCCCGAGGTCCTGGGATCGAGCCCTGCATCAGGCTCCCTGCTTTGCGGGAAGTCTACTTCTCCCTCTCCCACTTCCCCTGCTTGTGTTCCCTCTCTCACTGTGTCTCTCTCCGTCAAATAAATAAAATCTTAAAAAAAAATTAATGATATACTATATGTTGGCTAACTTGAACATAATAAAAAAAATTTAGTAATATAAAAAAAAAGTCAGTTGTTGCCAGAGATTGGAGGGTTGGGAGAGAAGAATGAATAGGCAGAACACATAGGATATTTAGGGAGTGAAAATACTCTGTATGATACCATAATGATGGATACATATCATTATACACTCATCCAAACCCATAGAATATATGACATTAGAGTGAACCATGAGGCAAACTTTGCCTTTGCTTTGGGTGATTATGATGTGTCAATGTAGGTTCATCAATTGTAGCAAATGTACCACTTTGGTAGGGCATGTTGATAATGGAGAAAGCTATACATGTTTGGCAGGGAGGCAAGGAGTATACAGGAAATTTCTGTATCTTACCCTCAATTTTGCTGTGAACATTAAACTGCTCTAACCAAAAAAGTATTTAAAAAACAAAAAATAAAAATAAGGTACTTTGATGAAGACAGGAAACATGGATATTGGGTAGGTGTGTTAGTTTTCTATTGCTATAAAAACAAATTACCACAATTTCTGCTGGCATAACATTAAAAAAACAGTGGGTCTCCCATGTATGTCATGAGGGTTCACTCCATTAGACAAGAGACTCTTCTATAGGTCTTTCCTGGATAATCCCATCTCTATTTTTGGCTTCTGTTGAGATGACTGAGGGGATCCATAAGTCACAAACCTAATCTTCTCAGAGAGCCCTATGTATGACTAAATCCTGTACTCTTTTTTCCCTCTGAAACACTAGCAAAAGTTTGTCCAGCTACACCTTGACTTCTCTCCAGAGTACACACTGCTGACAGTGGACCTTTTAATTTTGGCGTCTTTTACAATCTGGGTAGGCTAAGAATTTCCCAAATTTCAAGTTTTTGGTCACTTGTATTTAATAAAATTCTTTTTTTTCAATTTATCTCTTTCTTCTCAGCAAGAAGGAGCAAGGCTTCACTTTCAATACTTTGTTTGGAAATCTCTTCAGCTAAATACCTAAATTCATCACTTACAAGTTCTGCTTTTCTGCTTCCAACACAACGGCAGAACAAAACACAGCTAAGTTTTCTGTCACTATGTAACAAGAATCTCCTTTCCTCCAGTTTCCAATATGATGTTCCTCATTTCCTTCTGATCCTTCAGAAGCACCTTTATAATGTTCATATTTTTATGTTCTGTTAATGACAATATAGGTATTCTCTAAGACAATATAGGTTTTCTCTATCATGTTCCTCACTTCCTCCTGAGGCCTCACAGTCCAAGTCTTTAACATCCATATTTGTCTGTTCGAGGCAACTTTGACTTCTTCTATCATTGTCCTCACAAATTTTCCAGCCTTTACCCACTACCCAATTCCAAAGCCACTTCCACATTTTTAGGTTACAGCAGCACCCTATTTCAGATACTAAAATCTATATTAATTTCCCATTGCTGCTGCAATTAATTAGCACAAATTTAGTGGCTTAAAACACAAATTTACTCTCTTACAGTTCTAGTGGTGAGAAGTCTAAAATCAACAAGTCAGAATAGTTGCATTCCTTCTGGAGGCTTCAGGGTAGAATCTATGCCTTGCCTTTTTCAGCTTCCTGAGGCTGCCTGCATTCCTTGGACTCTAGCCCCCTTCCTCACATCATTCTAACCTCTTGCTTCCATCACGTCTCCAACTACTAACTGTCTCCCTTTTATAACAACCTTTGTGATTATAGTGGGCTCATCCAGATAACCCAGAAAAATCTCCCCATCTCAAGATTCTTAACAACATATGCAAAATTCCTTTTACCACATAAAGTCATATACTCATAGGTTCCAGGGATTAGGATGTAGACATCCTTGATGGGTCATTACTCAGACCACCACAGTGCATGAATATGTGACACTATGTATCTGCCAAAACCCATTAACCTTACAGCACAGAGATAAATTTTAATGTATGCAAATTTTTAAAAATTATTTAGGATGTCAAGAGACCCCAAGATGGAGTGCAGAATGTGATATAACAATCTAACTGTTACAAATGTATGAAGTAAACTCACTAAAGGGAGTAGAGGGAAAGGTGCTTATCTAAGTAGCTTTGGAATTAAAAAGGGAACCAGGGCTCCTTGAAAAATGGCTGATTCTAAGACTGGGTTAGAAAATAACACAAGATGAACCTGGAGCATCTTTGTACCATAAGAAAGTAAGGAAATGCTTTTAAAAATCCCCACAATGAGGGCGCCTGGGTGGCTCGGTTGGTTGAGCGACTGCCTTCGGCTCAGGTCATGATCCTGGAGTCCCGGGATCGAGTCCCACATCGGGCTCCCTGCTCAGCGGGGAGTCTGCTTCTCCCTCTGACCCTCTTCCCTCTCGTGCTCTCTGTCTCTCATTCTCTCTCTCTCAAATAAATAAATAAAATCTTTAAAAAAAAAAAAAATCCCCACAATGATAAGTGTATGTGAAAGGGACACAGGAGCCAACTGAAACAGCTTCTAATGGTCAAAGCTAAAATAATTTGAAGAAAAAATAAATTACCATTGGCTTATAGCCAAAAGTATAAAATAAAGTCCATACTGATACAAATAAATGATTGCATAAATTAAAATAAGAGGAGAATAGACAAATCTCTGTGCAGAAGAATTCTGAATAATTTTTAATTCCCTCAAGGAAATGGAACTTACTTGTGCCTCCTTGAGTGAGGGTTACACACAGTGAGGACTACATACAGTGACTTCCTTCTAAAGAGGGAAAAGGGGAACTTCACAGTGGAGACACCTGACAAACACTACCTCAGCCAGGTGATCAAGGTTCATATCAACAGTGACAGGCAATTTTGATAGTATGCACCCTTGAGATGATGTGAGAAAAATGGCACTTTACCTCTGTGGTCTTTCTCCCAAGAACATATCACCCCAGGCTAATTCTGAGGGAGAACAATCAGACATATCCCAATGAAGGGGTACCCCACAAAATACCTTATCAGCACTTCCCAAAATTGTCAAAATCATCAAAAACAAGGAAAGTCTGACAAACTACCACAGTTAGGCCTAAGGAGACATGAGAACTAAATGTAATATGGCATGGGATCTTGGAATAGAAAAGGACATTAGGTTAAAAACAAGAAAATCTGTCTTGTTAATTTTAGCCATTCTAACTGTGTAAGGAGGTATCTCATTGTGGTTTTGATTTTTATTTTCCTGATGACAAGTGATGTGGAGCATTTTTTCATGTATCTATTGGCCATTTGTATGTCTTCTTTGGAGGAGTGTCTGTTCATGTCCTCTGACCATTTCTTGACTGGATTATTTGTTTTTTGGGTGTTGATTTGATAAGTTCTTTATAGATCTTGGATACCAGGCCTTTATCTGTTATGTCATTTGCAAATATCTTCTCCCATTCTGTAGATTGCCTTTAGTTTTGTTGACTGTTTCCTTTGCCGTGCAGAAGCTTTTTATCTTGAAGAAGTCCCAATAGTTCATTTTTGCATTTGTTTCCCTTGCCTTTAGAGATGTGTCTTGCAAGAAGTTGCTGCAGTTCCTCAAGAAGTTAAAAACAGAGTTACCCTATGACCCAGCAATTGCTGGGTAATTTATAAATACTGGGTATTTGCCCCAAAGATGCAGATGTAGTGAAAAGAATGGGCATTTGCACCCCAATGTTCATAGCAGCAATGTGCGCAATAGCCAAACTGTGGAAGTAGCTGAGATGTCCTTCAACAAATGAATGGATAAAAGAAGATGTGGTTCATATATACAATAGAATATTACTCAGCCATCAGAAGGGATGAATACCTACCATTTATATCAACATGGATGAACTGGAGGGTATTATGCTACGTGAAATAAGTCAATCAGAGAAAGACAATTATCATATGGTTCACTCATATGTGGAGTATTAGAAAGAGTGCAGAGGATCATAGGGGAAGGGAGGGAAAACTGAATGGAAAGAAATCAGAGAGGGAGACAAACCATGAGAGACTCTTGACTCTGGGAATCAAACTGTGGGGGGATGGGGTAACCAGGTGATGGGCATTAAGGAGGACACATGATATGATGAGCACTGGGTGTTATACCCAACTAATGAATCATTGAACACTACACCAAAAACCAATGATGTACTACTATGTGTTGGCTAATTGAATTTAAATTAAAAAAAAAAAAACTAAGAAAACCTGAGTAAACTATGGACTTCAGTTAATAATAATGTGTATGCATTGGTTCATTATTGTAACAACTGTAGCACATTACCAGGAAACAATAGGAAATAATAGAGTTTGGAATATATGGGAACTTTTTACCTTTGTGATTTCCCTGTAAATTTAAAACCATTCTAAAAGAAAAAGATCACTTAGAAAAATAAAAGAGAGCCATTAAAGTGTTTAAATTGGGGAAAGTACCATGATAATCCTGGGGCTTTGGGAAAACAGTGTGGTTGGATTGGAAGAGGAAATTGCTAGAGTCCAAGAAGTCATCTGAAATCCACTGCGGTCAGGTAGGTCAGCTGAAATGGTGATGGACTTGACCAGTGTCCTTGTGAACAGTCAGGAGGTTATGAATCCCTGGATTTTATGCCAGTACCACCAAGTATCATGAAATCAATGGGACCACACCTCACTTTGGATACCAGGCTCCTTGCTTAGATGGGTTTAAATGGCTCTGAGATTCAAGCTCAAAACAAATACCAAGGCAAACAGTCAAAAGACAAGCTCCAATCACTCAGAGGTCTGCGGTTTTATGAACTTAGAAACTTAGTCTCAACAGATACTGCAAAAGAAGAACATGAGTCTTCTTGAATAGCTAAAAGCTTCAGGCAGATAACCTGAGATTTCACCCAACTCTAAAACCCTCTTTACGTGACTTTACGTGACTCTGGCTTGTACCATTGTCTTTAAATAATATTCTTTATCCCTCTCATAAAACATATCCGAGGCTGCTTCTGAAAGAGACTTAAAAAACTCAGCAAAGCAAGCTTTGGTCAAATCTATTTGGCTTTAGCATTCAGCTCCCCAGCAGAAATCCAGGTCAGTCAATCAGAATGCAATTTGTTGAAAGCCTGCATTTTGGACACAAGCATCAGCCAACATAGGGAGAGAGGAAAGAAATACAAGGCATGATGGTGGCGCCTTGCATTTATAGAATGGAGCAGCCAGACATTTGGCTGAGATAGGGTATTTTGAAGTAAACATATGAAATTGAGCAGTTTCCTGGTTTCTGTCAACCGAAGATTAGGAGCCAGAAGTTAAATGCAGGCATTTTTTTCCCTCCACAAATGAAATGCGGTGTTCAGAAAGCTCTTTGTAAAGCATTCGCTGGATGGTTGTGCCTTACGGACAGCATTTCCTACACCTAGAAAACAGAGAGATCTGATCATTGGGCATAAAGTGCTAATAATCTCCAGCTCAAAAATCCACAAGCCCCTTCCCCAACAAAGAAACAAATACTCAAGTAAAAGAAAAGAGATCAGCAATGAAATTGAATATGCTTACATGGCAGGGGTGAGAGGGGAAGAAATGGTGGGCTGGTGGCTATTTTTGGGGGTTTATTTGTTTAGTTGTTTTGTTGTTCTGTTTTGATTTTGTCTTGTTTAATTCCTCTTATTTGTCTAACCAAACTATAAGCCCCCTGAGGGATGGCCCCACAGATTTCATCCATCATCACCCCAACCCAAGCACAGGATCTTACCCAAGAGGTGCTCCACAAACCTTTGTCAGTAATAACTGAGAAGGCTCAATTTGACCATTTACAGCACACAAAGACTTTGCCAACAGCTTCCCCTTCAGGACAAGCAGAGTGCCTGTCCCTTAGGTCTAGGTGAAGAAACAAGGAACAAAGGAAAGTCTTTAGACCATGAATTTCTCTTCAAGTAAGAGCCCACAGCCCCAGGCAGCCCTGTTCCTTCCCTCGTTCAGGAAAGCACACTTTGCCCAAGCCCAGATGGCCTCATCCTGTTTAAGCCTCATGTGCTTTGTTTGTAGCTCATGGAGCCAGTTATCACAAAAATACAGAGGAAGGGGCTGAAGCTGTTTCAGTTTGATGTGACACAGACTGTGACAATCTTTGACCTTTCTCTTTAAAAAAAGAAAAAAATTACCTGCATCTGTGTATCAATAGTTACAAAATAATCATATATTTCCCCAATGAAAGGGAACAAAACAGCAGGCAAAATGTAGACACTTCTCTGATTCATCTCTGTTCTGTTCTGGTTCAAAAAGCAGCCCCAAACATTTCTACCTACACTTCCAGTATCTGGCCTGTCAGAAGAAGCTTGTTTCAGTGCTGCCTTTAATTTTACTGATGGAGGATTCACTGTTGCTAAAGATAAGGACATCCATCAGTGTACTGGAAGAAGCCTTCTGTTTGCCAAAGTCCAGGGACTGTAAGAAAGACACCACTTATGTTTTCATGTAAATGACTGTATCAAATGTTTCCTGCCACAAATTCTAGAGCAAGGCAGCTCTTACACATCGTAGCAGGGTAGTGAGACCTCTAGAAGATTCCATGATGTAACCTCCCCTAACGAGCCAGGTTCTCTTTAGTGCACAAACCAGTTCTAAAAAAATCTGTGTGCATTGCAGCTGTGACTGTTTGCCCCCAAAGCTCTGCATCAGCATCCATTCATGGCTGACTGACTCATGGCTGGGAGAGAGTGGTATGGCCCTAGCATTGTGACAGAGGTCTTACTAACATTATTTTACATACTAGAGGTTCCTGGTCTCCTCCAGTCAAATCTCTTCCTTTGGCTTCTGCTTAGATGACCACAGGAGGCATTTTACTTTATCATCCTGAGGACTCCTCTTTACTCCTCAGTTTACATGAACCAGGACCAATGATAAAAATATTTTTGTATTAGTTAATTAATTAATTAATAATACACAAATGTGGTCACATATAGAAAATGTAGGCATGGCTCAGAAAAACGTAGGCATGGCTCAGAAAAACATAGGCATGGCGTCTGGAGACTTCTGTTTTCAGTAACAGCAGGCTAGCTAATTTAGACAAAACCTCCCAAATAAAAACTATCTTCTTAAAGGCACCAATATTCTAACAAGAAACAATGAAGGGTGATCCTTGTTTGCTCGTGCTGGTGCCATTAGCAGGTGTGAATGACATAAAACCCTCAACAGAGGATCTAGTTCTCCACAGAGAAAGAAAGGGAGTGAAGGAATTCACACAATAGTCAGCTTCATTGGGCGTGGAGTCACTGCGTCCCTGCTGTATAGCACAAAGGAGTGATTGAGGGTCACAATGTGTGAACATGAGTCATCAAGGGACGTTAAATCACATAAAACTCTTCTTGAGAGACTCACCTGCTTTAGAAAGCCTTCCCTCCAAAGTGCTCAAAATGTTCATGACATAAAAGTTGCCTTGACATTTAAAGGCATATATGAAAAATGCATTTACATGAAATGCCATATTTTCAGAGAATTCTGGATAAATGAGGTGTTACAGGGTTCATGGTTTTCTTAAATCAGTGAATACAAATCATATGCTGAACAATTTACAGAATGCGCACCATAGTAATGACCTGAGCATCAGACTGAGAATCGCTGTGAATCTCCCAGTGACAACTCCTATTCCGTATACATCAAAGGACATTTATCAGTCAACCACAGGTTAAGCAACCTGCAGGACAGAGCCCTTTAGGAGTTACCCTCCAAGCCCACTGCTGGGAAAATGCGCACATAAACCCAGCCAGGTTTCATGGCAAAGGTGAAGTTCCCCAGACCCATGCAGTGCACTCATCCACCCAATTCAAGCAGGGTGGGGATGCTACAAATGCACACTGGTAACAGCTGGTCCCACCTGCACACAGGCACAAGGAGCTATTGGGGTGATCTCCCTTCTTAACTCCTGCTTGGCCCTTATAAACCTAAGCTCATGGGCTTGGACTCAAGAGTATACTTCATCTCCATGGAGTATCTTCTGACTGATGCCTCCTCAGTCACCCATCCAGTTGAGAGGCCACCACCTTTTTAAAACACTGCGCCCATGATTCTGTAAAGAAGATAGCAACTGATGGATCAACCAAAGAAGATAGAAACTGATGGATCAACCAAAGATCAAACTGATGAGTAAGAGATTAGCAGGCATCAACACAAAGAATTCTAGTCCACTTTGCTTAAAGATGATAAGGTAAATGGTCCATTTTGTTCTTATAAAGAGTTTGTCACAACCCTCAGTCAGTCCAATCCGCTTGTCCCCTGTAATGCCTCCTGAACCTGGCTACTTCCATTCCAGGTCATGTTATCTCGTCCTTGGACTCTTCCAACCATATCCCAATGCATTTCCCTGCTTCTGCTCTTGCTTCTCAAGGCCCATTCTCCACTCAACAGCCAGTGATCTTTTTAAAGCAGAAGTTAGGCCAATCATTTCCCTGCTTTAAGCCTCCCAAAGGCTTCCCATCACTTAGAATGAAATCCCAAACTTTTCCTGTGGCCTAAAAGACCCTACCTGATTTGTCCCTGCCTGCCTGCCTCTTGACACATCTCCTACCATTCCCTCCTCATTCACACTGTTCCAGCCATGTTGTCCTCTTTCCGGGCAGGCCTTGGACACATCAAACCTGTTCCTACCTCAAGACTTTTACAGTTGTCATCCCCTCTGTGTGGATGCTCTTCACCCAGGTAGGTCCATGGTTGGATTCATTTCACCATTTAGTTCTTCACTGAACTGTCACCTCCTCAAAGAAACCCTCAATGACCACTCTAGCCAAAAAATAATACCTTCCCACAAATCACCCTCTATAACATAATTTTCTTCTGTTTACTCTGTAGCATGAGATAGTTCTGGTAATTACCTTGCTTATCTGGCTTTTACTTGTTTTGTTTGTTTGCTTACTCTCTTCTTCCTAGAATATAAACTCTTTGAGATCAGGGAACTTGTCTATCTTGTTCAGCACTCTACATCACTAACATCCAGAACAGTGCTTAGGATTTTGATGGATTCCTGTCTCACATTTAGGTCTTTCAACCATTTTGAGTCTATTTTGTGTGTGGAGTAAGGAAATGGTCCAGTTTCATTCTTCTGCATGTGGCTGTCCAATTTTCCCAACACCGTTTGTTGAAGAGACTGTCTTTTTTCCACTGGACATTCTTTCCTGCTTTGTCAAAGATGAGTTGATCATAGAGTTGAGGGTCCATTTCTGGTGTCTCTATTTTATTCCATTGATCTAGGTGTCTGTTTTTGTGCCAGTTCCATACTGTCTTGATGATGACAGCTTTGTAATAGAGCTGGAAGTCCGGAATTGTGATGCCACCAGCTTTGCTTTTCTTTTGCAACATTCCTCTAGCTATTCGGGGTCTTTTCTGGTTCCATACAAATTTTAGGATTATTTGTTCCATTTCTTTGAAAAAAGTGGATGGCGTTTTGATGGGGATTGCATTGAATGTGTAGATTGCTCTAGGTAGCATTGACATCTTTACAATATTTGTTCTTCCAATCCACGAGCATGGAACGTTTTTCCATTTCTTTGTGTCTTCCTCAATTTCTTTCATGAGTATCTTATAGTTTTCTGAGCACAGATTCTTTGCCTCTTTGGTTAGATTTATTCCTAGGTATCTTATGGTTTTGGGTGCAATTGTAAAAGGGATCGACTCCTTAATTTCTCTTTCTTCTGTGTTGTTGTTGGTGTATAGGAATGCCACTGATGTCTGTGCATTGATTTTCTCTCCTGCCACTTTTCTGAATTCCTGTATGAGTTCTAGCAGTTTTGGGGTGGAGTCTTTTGGGTTTTCTACATAAAGTATCATATCATCTGCAAACAGTGAGAGTTTGACTTCTTCTTTGCTGATTTGGATGCCTTTTATTTCTTTTTGTTGTCTGATTGCTGTGGCTAGGACTTCTAATATTATGTTGAAGAGCAGTGGTGATAGTGGACATCCTTGCCGCGTTCCTGACTTTAGGGGAAAAGCTCTCAGCTTTTGCCCATTGAGAAGGATATTCGCTGTGGGTTTTTCATAGATGGCTTTTACGATATTGAGGTATGTACCCTCTATCCCTATACTCTGAAGAGTTTTGATCAAGAAAGGATGCTGTACTTTGTCAAATGCTTTTTCTGCATCTATTGAGAGGATCATATGATTCTTGTTCTTTCTTTTATTAATGTACTGTATCACATTGATTGATTTGAGGATGTTGAACCAACCTTACAGCCCAGGGATAAATCCTGCTTTGTTGTGGTGAATAATCCTTTTAATGTACTGTCGGATTCTATTGGCTAGTATTTTGGTGAGAATTTTTACATCCATGTTCATCAAGGATATTGGTCTGTATTTCTCCTTTTTGATGGGGTCTTTGTCTGGTTTTGGGATCAAGGTAATGCTGGCCTCATAAAACGAGTTTGGAAGTTTTCCTTCCATTTCTATTTTTTGGAACAGTTTCAGGAAAATAGGTATTAATCTTCTTTAAATTTTTGGTAGACTTCCCCTGGGAAGCCATCTGGCCCTGGGCTTTTTTTTTGTTGGTAGATTTTTATTACTGCTTCAATTTCCTTAGTGGTTATAGGTCTGTTCAGGTTTTCTATTTCTTCCAGTTTCAGTTTTGGTAGTTGATACAGCTCTAGGAATGCCTCCATTTCTTCCAGATTATCTAATTTGCTCGCATAGAGTTGCTCATAATATGTTCTTATAATTGTTTGTATTTCTTTGGTGTTGGTTGTGATCTCTCCTCTTTCATTCATGATTTTGTTGATTTGGGTCCTTTCTCTTTTCTTTTTGATAAGTCTGGCCCGGGGTTTATCAACCTTATTAATTCTTTCAAAGAACCAGCTCCTAATTTCATTGATTGGTGCTACTGTTCTTTTGGTTTCTATTTCATGGATTTCTGCTCTGATTTTTGTTATTTCTCTTCTCCTGCTGGGTTTAGGCTTTATTTACTGTTCTTTCTCCAGCTCCTTTAGGTGTAGGGTTAGGTTGTGTATTTGAGACCTTTCTTGTTTCTTGAGAAAGGCTTGTATTGCTAGATACTTTCCTCTTAGGACTGCCTTTGCTGCATCCAAAGATTTTGAACAGTTGTGTTTTCATTTTCTTTGGTTTCCATGAATTTTTTAAGTTCTTCTTTAATTTCCTGAAATTCAATTTAAAAATTAATTGACCCATTCATTCTTTAGTAGGATGCTCTTTAGCCTCCATGTATTTGAGTTCTTTCCGACTTTCCTCTTCTGATTGAGTTCTAGTTTCAAAGCAGTGTGGTCTGAAAATATGCAGGGAATGATCCCAATCTTTTGTACCAGTTGAGACCTGATTTGTGACCTAGGATGTGATCTGTTCTGGAGAATGTTCCATGGGCACTCAAGAAGAATGTGTATTCTGTTGCTTTGGGATGGAATGTCCTGAATATATCTGTAAAGTCCATTTGGTCCAGTGTGTCATTTAGGGTCTTTATTTCCTTGTTGATCTTTTGCTTAGATGATCTGTCCATTTCAGTGAGGGGGGTGTTAAAGTCCCCTACTATTACTGTGTTGTTGTCAATGTGTTTCTTTGCTTTTGTTTTTAATTGGCTTATATAATTGGCTGCTCCCATGTTAGGGGCATAGATATTTACAATTGTTAGATCTTCTTGTTGGATAGACCCTTTAAGTAGGATATAGTGTCCTTCCTCATCTCTTTTTACAGTCTTTGGTTTAAAATCTAATTTGTCTGATAGAAGGATTGCCACCCCAGCTTTCTTTTGGTGTCCATTAGCATGGTAAATGGTTTTCCACCCCCTCACTTTCCATCTGGGGGTGTCTTTGGGTCTAAAATGAGTCTCTTGCAGACAGCATATTGATGGGTCTTGTTTTTTAATCCAATCTGATAGCCTGTGCCTTTTGATTGGGGCATTTAGCCCATTTACATTCAGGGTAACCTTTGAAAGATATGAATTTAGTGCCACTGTATTGCCTGTAAGGTGATTGTTACTGTGTATTGTCTGTGTTCCTATCTGGTCTATGTTACATTTAGGCTCTCTCTTTGCTCAGAGGACCCCTTTCAGTATTTCTTGGAGGGCTGGTTTCGTGTTTGCAAATTCCTTTAGGTTTTGTTTGTCCTGGAAGCTTTTTATCTCTCCTTCTATTTTCAACGACAGCCTAGCTGGATGTAGTATTCTTGGCTGCATATTTTTCTCATTTAGTGCTCTGAATATATCATGCCAGTCCTTTCTGGTCTGCCAGGTCTTTGTGGATAGGTCTGTTGCCAATCTACCATTGTAGTTTACAGATCTCTTGTCCCGAGCTGCTGTCAGGATTTTCTCTTTGTCTCTGAGACTCGTAAGTTTTACTATTAGATGTTGTGGTGTTGACCTATTTTTATTGGGTTTGAGGGGGGTTCTCTGTGCCTCCTGGATTTTGATGCCTGTTTTCTTCCCCAAATTAGGGAAGTTCTCTGCTATAATTTGCTCCAATATACCTTCTGCCCCCCTCTCTCTCTTTCTTCTTCTTCTGGGATCCCAACCAGTCTAATATTGTTTTATCTTATGGTATCACTTATCTCTCAAATTCTGCCCTCATGATCCAGTAGTTGTTTATCTCTCTTTTATCAGCTTCTTTATTTTCCATCATTTGGTCTTCTATATCACTAATTCTCTCTTCTGCTTCGTTTATCCTAGCAGTTAGAGCCTCCATTTTTGATTGCACCTGATTAATAGCCTTTTTGATTTCGACTTGGTTAGATTTTTAGTTCTTTTATTTCTCAAGAAAGGGTTTCTTTAATATCTTCCATGCTTTTTTCAAGCCCAGTTAGTATCTTTAAAATCATCATTCTGAACTCTAGTTCTGACATCATACTAATCTCCATGTTGATTATGTCACTGGCAGTTGGTACTGCCTCTTGTTCTTTTTTTTTTTTTTTTTGAGGTGATTTTTTCCATCTTGTCATTTTGTCCAGAGGAGAATAGATGAATGAGAGAACAAAATGCTAACAGGGTAACAACAACCCCAGAAAAATATACACTAAACAAATCAGAAGAGACCTGAAGTGGGGGGAAAAGAAAGGGAAAGAAAAAACAAAAGAAAAAGATAAAAACAGAATATGATCAAATATGATCAGACTGGTGCATAGATCAGTGCCACACACTAGATTTTGGGCGTATTTTGGTCTGTTAGAAGAAAGTGCCTCCCAAAATTTTAAAGAAAGAAAAACTTATATATGAACAAAAATAAGGGTTAATATGATGGAGGGATGGAATATGACTGTAAAGATGAAATTATAAAAGATTTTATAAAAGGATTTGATAAGATAAGAAATTGGTTGAAAAAAGAAAGAAGAGGAATTTAAAAAAAGAAAAAGGTAGAGAATGTGATCAGGCAGGAGACTAGAACAAAGCCATACACCAGAGATTTAGGGTATATTTTGTTCTGTTAGAAGAAACTGTATCCCAAAATTTTAAAGAAAGAACAATATAAGTTAACTACTATGAAGAGATAGAATATGACTCTAAAAATGAAAAATAAAAAAGATTTTTTAAAAAGGGATTGATAAGATGTTGGTTGTAAAAGGGAAAAAGAAAAAGAAAAAAAAGAAAAAGAAAAAACAAAATTAAAAATTTAACTTCAAGAGTTCGATCGGTAGCAGGAACAGAGAGCTGACTCCAGAGAACCCTGGTAACCATCACACCCCGGGAGGAGCCGCAGCTGCCGCAGCCGGCCCCAGTCACCATCACTACAACCATGAGCAGCGAGGCTGAGACCCAGCAGCCACACTCTGCTCCCCGCCCACCGCCCACGCCCTCAGCGCTGCAGACACCAAGCCCAGCACCACCGGCAGCAGCACAGGAAGCGGCGGCCCGGGCAGCCTCACATTGCCGGCTTCTGCCTCCGGGGACAAGATCATGGCAACAAAGGTTTTGGGAACAGTAAAATGGTTCAATGTAAGAAACGGATATGGTTTCGTCAACAGGAATGACACCAAGGAAGATGTATTTGTACACCAGACCGCCATATAGAATAACCCCAGGAAGTACCTTAGCAGTGTAGGAGATGGAGAGACTGTGGAGTTTGATGTTGTTGAAGGAGAAAAGGGTATGGAGGCAGCAAATGTGACAGGCCCTGGTGGAGTTCCAGTGCAAGGCAGTAAATATGCAGCAGACCGTAACCATTATAGACACTATCCACGTCGCAGGGGTCCTCCACACAATTACCAGCAGAATTACCAGAAGAGTGAGAGTGGGGAAAAGATCGAGGGATCGGAAAGTGCTCCCAAAGGCCAGGCCCAACAGCGCCAGCCCTACCGCAGGTGAAGATTCCCACCTTACTACATGCGGAGACCCTATGGGCGTGGACCACAGTATTCCAACCCTCCTGTGCAGGGAGAAGTGATGGAAGGTGCTGACAACTAGGGTGCAGGAGAACAAGGTAGACCAGTGAGACAGAATATGTATCAGGGTTATAGACCACGATTGCGCAGGGTCCTCTTCGCCAAAGACAGCCTAGAGAGGATGGCAATGAGGAAGATAAGGAAAATCAAGGAGATGAGACCCAAGGTTAGCAGCTACCTCAACGTCGGTACCACCGCAACTTCAATTATCGAGGCAGACGCCCAGAAAACCCTAAACCACAAGATGGCAAAGAGACAAAAGCAGCCGTTCCACCAGCTGAGAATTCCACTGCTCCCGAGGCTGAGCAGGGCCGGGCTGAGTAAATGCCGGCTTACCAACTCTACCATCATCCGGTTTAGTCATCCAACACGAAGAAATGAAGATGAAATTCCAGCAATAAGAAATGAAAAAAAGATTGGAGCTGAAGACCTTAAGTGCTTGCTTTTTGCCCACTGACCAGATAAATAGAACCATCTGCATTATCTATGCAGCATGGGGTTTTTATTATTTTTACCTAAAGACGTCTCTTTTTGGTAATGACAAACGTGTTTAAAAAAAAAAAAAAAACAACTGGTTTTTCTCAATACACCTTTAAAGGTTTTTAAATTGTTTCATATCTGGTCAAGTTGAGATTTTTAAGAACCTCATTTTTAATTTGTAATAAAAAGTTTACAACTTGATTTTTTCAAAAAAATCAACAAACGGCAAGCACCCATTAATAAAGGTCTTAAATAATTAAAAAAAAATTAACTTTGAAAGACTAAAGAATCGGGGGAGAGGGGGAAGCCATGACTTCTATGTGCTGTATTCCCCTAGTGCTGGCATTCTGCCATTCTCATGGATCAGTAAACTTGGTCTTGGCTGGCTGTTCTTGCTGATCTTCTGGGGGAGGGGCCTGTTGCGGTGGTTCTCTAATGTCTTTGCTGGAGGCGGAATTGCCCCACCCTTGCGTGGGCCCGGCTAAGTACTCTGCTCGGGTTTGCTCTCGGGAGCTTTTGTTCCCTGCAAGCTTTCCACATAGCTTTGGAGGACAAGAATGAAAATGGTGGCCTCCCAATCTCCACCTCAGAGGAGCTGAGATCTTGGGGCCCCACTCCTCAGTGAGCCCCCAGAGAAAAGCAGTCAATCACTCCCATCTCCCCGTCTCCAGCCACACTCTGTGCTCACCCAGCCTGTGACTGAGCATTTTGATCTCTGGCATATGACCCCATTTGAAGTCTCCAAACCCAGCAGATTCCTGCAGTGCGCCCCTGTGCTGCTCCTCCCGGGGGAGGAAGGGGAGTCTCTCCAGATCTGCCACTTGTTGGGTCCCTGCTGGAGGAGCAGTGGCCTGACTGCGCCACAGATCACAGTTTATTGTAACCCTGAGCTGAGAGCCCACTCCTCAGCTCCCGCTTCCCAGCTCCAATACCTGGGAGCTCTGCCACACTCAGACACCCCCAGTCTTTCTGTGACCCTGAGGGTCCTGAGACCACACTGTCCCAGCGAGGGTTCCACCCCCCACTTAGCCACTGGAGCGACGTCCCTCAGCGGAGCCGGCTTCTATAAGTTCTGATTTGGTGCTCCACTGCTCTATCATTTGCCAGTAGCCGGCTGATGGAGACTCCCCGCTATCTTCCCGAATATTGCCTCAGATTCACTTCTCCACATGTCCTAACTTCCAGAAAGTGGTCTCTTTTCTGTTCAGAGAGTTGCTGCTTTTCTTTTCTTTGATCTCCTGTTGAGTTCATAGGTGTTCAGAATGGTTTCTAGAGCTTTTTTTATATAGGAGGTTCAGCGGTATCTCAAAAGTTTCAAAAGACAGTCCAGCTGGGATATGGCCTCCTAGGAACCTCCTGACCACTGGGGGCCTCCAACAGCCCCGAAGCTCTCATTGAGACAATAGGCCACCATGTTAGCTTTAAAAAGGTTAAAGTTGTCCCAGCTTATGACAACAGAAACATCATGAACAGGTCCTGAGTCCAATCTACCCTTCCAACCTGGTGTCCAACCAAGCTGAGCTTACAGTTTCCTGTGCAATATCCTGTGGAAATTCTGGCAACTTCTGCGACTGTATCATGGCTCCAGCTCTTCACATCTCCTCAAATACCCCTACCCCTATCACTACATGTCCTGATTATTTATAAATTCATCTTCCATTTAAACTCAGTTAGGATAGGCTTTCTGTATCTGATTTGCATTTGTGTCAAGCTTAGCAGAAAACTTGTATTTGACAGTAGTATATACTGAAAATTCTTTTACTCAGAAACATTTTGAAATATCACCTTTCTGGCCATGAATTTCTAGGTCACTGGCTGGGCCTCAGCAGAACATTCAATACATGAGGAATAAAATGATTGAGATTTATTTTCATCTGGATGTCTCTTTATGGCCCTGTACTTGGCTCTCCTTCGCCCCATTGGAAAATACTCATAAATGGTGCCTTCTGTTGATTGTCAGTCTTAATGGCATCACTGTAAATTTCAACTATGAAAAACATTTCTGAAATCCAAACCTGAGTTTGCTAGTAGGCATTGCAGTTGGGGACACCCAGCTTTTGCCAAATCACCACAGGTTTTGCAAACATAAATTATCAAGTGAGAACTGAGAGAAGCATGCATATCACTGACAGGACTATGTGGAAGCTGCTTAAAATGCTGACTAATTCTTCAAGTGAAGACCACTCTGCATGTCCATTACTCAGGTCCCAGTGTAGAGCTATTTAGCAATATTTTCCTAGCTTGGGACCCTGTGCCTTGTCTCTAAGGCAGACTCTGAGTGAATCTGTGTCTTCTTGGGAAATAGAAGTCTATGTCCATAGTTGTCCAGCATATAAATGTTATTTCAGATCACTACCATGAGTAAAGGAGAGAGTGCACTGGGGCAAACAGATGACAGTGGAAGTGAAAATCTGGCCCTAATAAACAACTGTGCTTATGCTTCCTTCTTATTTCTGGAAATCAGTTCAAATTTGCTTGCCTTCATGAAGCCAAAGATAGGTGGGAAATTATACAATTATTGGATAAATTTTGGACTGACTGTCCACTTGAACATCCCAGAGAGTGAAATAAGATTATCATTGTCCCAATATTTTTCAATTCAACCACTGAAACTTGTTTTAGCACCACCCCAACCCACAGTACTGGTGCCCTGTCCCTGGTTCCTTTTGCCCATACTTAACACCATGTGTTGCCTCCAAAGCCTTTCAGAGCCACTCAAACTTGTACAGTCAATAGACTCATGGAGGTCAGAGCTGCACTGGATCTCAGAAAGCCTCATTCTACAGATGAGAACCCAGGTGAGCATCCAGCCAGACCAGGTAACTCACCTAAGTTTACATACTTTTTTGGTACCTAGTGCAGCACCATAACTCTGGCCTCTCCATCCCAAGGGTAGCATTCTTCCCATGGGAACTCAAAACTGTTATTTTAGTTTGCAAGGACTCTATCACTCACTATCAACATTTGATCAATCACGTCAGAACCAGTGACTTTGACACGGAGCTCCTACTAGCCCAATGTGGATTCTTTGGAAAAGTATCTGTGTGACTTTGCCAATTATCCATGAAGCCACATTTGCTGACAGAGACAATAAACCATTCATTGGAGGAATTAAACTAATGTATCATTTTATATTCATAGCTATCCCTGGGACTATATGTGGTACTGTTTCCACAGTATTAATTGTTCTAACCTTTTGAGAACATAAAACAGATTAAAGTTAAAGCTCTCCCCACTGGGTCTCTATAAAAACAAAATTTACTAAACATTCTAAAAACCCAATTCAATTGAAATTGGAAGAAAAAGATGTGAGGTCTTTAAACAACTGTTTCCTGTTTTTACAGGCATAAAATGAGAAACTTTGGTTTGTATGGGACCTTGTTGAGAGCCAGAGGCTGGCTCTATAATAAACATGATCCCAAATGTTAGGGTATTGTTTCTATTTGAGTTGTGTTTTGAACTGGTTAGCAGTGTGGTTTGGTCCCCCTTGAAAGAGATGGTCATTCTTGGGGCCAATCACCCAAGGAAGAAAACTGGAAAGAGAGGATCTACCCATTGTCTCCTGCTTTTAATCTCTTAACGTTGAGTAGACATCCAGATGTGTGGGACTCAGTTATAGGGGCTAAGATGGTACCTACCATTTAGAGATATAAACGCATCTTTAAGAATCTCATGAAAGTTGTGGATTCTATTCCCAGAAAAATGCACAGGCACACAAACATTCAATTGCAATTTCAAAGTATTGATGGACCTTGCTGAAATTCATCTGCGGACTTCTCAACATCCACCCAGGGTTTGATACATCAGAAAGCTGGGGCCTAAGGAGGAATACATCCCCTGCAGAGCATCCCAAGAATCAAACAAAACAAAACAAGAAAACTCTGCACTTTATAGCCAGATTATCTAATTTGTGGTTAATTTCAGTGTATATTTCCATTCTGCAATCCAGAAGACTTTAGGGAAGTTCTATTAAGAGTCAGACTTTTCCTATTATACTATTAAGGGGAAGAGCTGTGTCTCTACTCAGGCCAGAACATGAGTAAGAAATCTTCAAGAAGAAGGTCACATTTGAGAGGACAAGATCGGAGCTATGTGATCCAGTTACCCCACACATGATGGATATTCTCCCTGGATAATCTGGGTTTCATTTTTCTATTTAGGAAGGGGCACATGTTTCACAGTTGACTATGAAACTTCATGATGGTGATGAGGATATTTTGACAGTACAATCATCAGAGGTTGTGAGGCCATCTTTGTAATTTGGTCTTGCCTTCCTGAATGACCTGCCTGTGATGGAGGGAGATCTGTCTTTGCTTCTGAATCAGAAGCTAATGTTAAGCCAAACAAAGACAAATACTGAACAGTATCACTTACATGTGGAAGACAAAAAGAAAAAAAAGTTGAACTGATTAAAATAGAGAGTAGAATGGTGGTTTCCAGAAGCTGGGAAGTGGAGGAAATGGGGAGATGTTGGTCAAAGAGTACAAAACTTCAGTAACGAGATGCATATATTCTGGGGATCTAATTTACAGCATAGTGACCACAGTAATAACAATGTATACTAGAAATTGGCTAAGAGAATAGATTTTAAGTGTTCTCACCACAAAAAAAGATAACTATATGATGTGACAGGTATGTTAATTAATTTGATTGTGGTAATCACTTCACAATGTATACATGTATCAAATCATCACATTACATACTTTCAATATATATAGTTTTATCTGTCAATTATACTTCAAGAAAGCTGGGGATAAGAAGCTGATGCCATTGAGAAAGCCTCTTCACCTAAGAAAATCCACTCTTCAACTTAATCTAGCTTCTGGGTAGCAGCGTTCCTGAGTTAGTTACCCTCATCTCTTGGATCTGAGGGGTGGAACTGAGTCACCTGAAAAGCTTCTACTCAAGTAGGAAGTATCTCCCTGCACCTTGTTGTCAGGGTAGGTCAACAGTATGCTGAGTTTCATAAAAGGATCTGAAAGCTAGGGACCCAGAGTGACATAGCAGAGATGACAACCATTCTGTGGGCACTCCCACCAGGAAGGATGGGGAAGTGGTGAGATTTAGAAGTGGTTGGCACCAGAAAGGCTTAGACTTGGGTTCAAAGTCAGGGCTCTAATATCTGGCAGGTCTAATATCTGATCCTGAAGAAGCAGAACTGGTTTCCAGGACCTGGAGGGTGCAGGGGTACAAGTCAGGTCACCATGCAGGGACTCCATGACAGGAGACATGGCAGGACCTATCATAAGAACTTATGTGCACAGAGGCTCTGGGCTCCAAACAAGAAGGGCAGTGCCTTTACCCAGAATTGGTCAGACAGACAAAAGGGAAATTTGAGAACAAGCCCAGGAAGGTAAGGGGAGCTGGTGAACCCCTCATGGGGACAGATGAGGAGAAATGTAAAGCAAAGAGCCAGGAATCACATCATGAGAAATACAAGGAAATGAAAGTCTTATCAGTGCAAGTAAATCAGTGCAAGTTTTGGCTGAGCCCCAAACCAGACTATCCCACGTATAACACCCTCCTTAACAAATACCCCTGGTCCCAGAAAAGTTCAAGACCACAAGGCTTAATACCAGCCTTACTTGATATATCAACCAACATCAGACATTAGTCACAAAAGATCAGAGGGCAACAAAGTGTGTTCAACTGAAGACCCCTTTCAAGTGTGGATATCTCTGAGATTCCTAGCTTCAACAAACACCATTGCAGTCACTAAGTCTACTCTCCAAGCAAAACCCAAAAGTTTTAAAGCAATTTCTTTTTTTTAAATATAATTTTCTTTTTTAAAAAAGATTTTATTCATTTATTTGACAGAGAGAGAGATAGCGAGAGCAGCGAGAGCAGGAACACAAGCAAGCGGAGTGGGAGAGGGGGAAGCAGGCTGCTTCCTGCCGAGCAGGACCCTGGGATCATGACGTGAGCTGAACGAAGACAGACTCTTAATGACTAAGCCACCAGGCACCCTAAAGCAATTTCTAATAAGAAAAGTCTGTGCTTGACTCATCTTTCCTGATGGGGAAAGATATCTGTAGGGTCCCAGTTGTCAAGGAATTCTGCAAGTCCTCATGAAATACTGACACTCAGAACAAATAATATCCTCGTCTTTGTATCTGACATAAATGGATAGTACACATCAGACTTTATTGGCTTCTGCTCAGAAGTCACTCCATATGTGACTTAGTCTTCTAGAGGCCTTTGGGGGAAGCCAGCAAGAACCGGTGAGGTAGACAAGATGATCCTGGAAATGCTTTGTCCCATATGGACACTACACTTCTAATGATGGAAATCCCGCCTATAAGTTGTTTCATTGACTATCCTCTATGCAAACTCCTCAAAAGGACATTCAGTCTCCATTCACATGAAACTCACTCCCCTGAGCCTTCACAGGAATTATCAAGTTCTAAAGGAAACCAAGTCTGTTTGCATCCTCAGCAAAACTGTCCTCTCTAAATTGACCTGATTCTTCACAGAGGTTAATCTCCAACAGGCTGCAGCTATAATTGGATCCATGTTAGTACTTCCTTTTCCTCTTAATCTTGTTTGTGAAAGATACACTTGCTGTTATGGAAAACATTTGATTGTGCTTTCTGACCTGTGCCTGAAGGTTAAAATTCAATATGAGAACCACTTACTTCTCGGTTCCTCTGAAGATCCACTCAGCAGATGAAGCCTTGGTGAGTGGCTGGCTCCAGTCTTTACATATTTGGAATTGAATTTCACCTAGTGCTGATGGCACCAATGGCTACCTAAGCATTTATAAGAAAAAGCAAATGAACCTGTAAATAAGTGAGACAAATGGAGTTGAGACAGGGAACGTCCTTTTGAGAGGAATTTGCAATTTGCAGTTTTAAACTTAACTCAGTGTTTTACTTTATTTTTTCTATTCTTGCTCCATGTAGAAACTTTTTTTTTTCCATGTAAAAACTTTTAAAAGTACTATGGAAAAGTGGGTGGTGGGGGTGAAGAACACACCAAAAAAGAAACTTTCTCATAATTCTACCATCCAGAAGCAATGCAGTTCCTTTTCACTTATTTCTTCCCCATCCTTTTTCCACAGTTTGAACCCAGTGGAGATAAAACTATATAGCATTCACCATCTTGTGAACATTTATGTAATAAGTAATTTCACATTTCATTAAAAGTATAACTTAAACATTCTTAGGGAATCCCATAATATTCTACTGCAGGAATGTTCCATGATTTACTTAATCATTACTCTCATGACAGGTGTTTACACTTTCAACATCTCACTTTTGTAAATAATCCTTCAGCAGCCATCTTTGGATTTTTAAATCTGTACTGTACTTATATCTTTAGGAAAGATTCTTAGGAAGAAACATATAGGGCCAGAGGAAATAGACTTTTTTCAAGCCCTGGCACATGTCATGAAATTGCTGAGCTGCTTGATTTGGAAATAAACAGATAAAGCAAGCAGCCTAAGTACCTCGAATCTAATTGGTTTGCTCAGCTGTTTTTATGCAAGCAGGAAGACAGGATCCTACTGCCCATCCCATGAGGGTGAATGAACTGGACATACAAATTACTCAGTAGCAGAAGCTATAATTATACCTTCCCATATTTTCCAAGTTTTATACAGAAAATTTATAATCAGTAAAATGTTATCTTTTAGAGCTACACAATAAGGCCATTGCCCACTGCTTCTCAAGCAATAGCCTGAGAAGCACCATTGCACACTGCTTTACAGTATACATTTTATGCAGTTTATAAAGCCCTGTCCAGAGCATTTTCTTAAACGATCCTCTCCACAGTGCTTATGCTAGGCAGCTCAAGTATTATTCCCATTGTACAGACGAAAAGACTGGGCTTCCCCCAATTTAAGTACCTTACTGAAGAAGTAGACAAGAAAGCCTTGTGGACATTATTTGTTTTCAGCTCCTTTTACTTAATCTTTCTCTTGCTGTGGAAACAGAGCCTGGGTAGCCACCAGTATAGTACAAAGCTGAAGACAGAAAGAACAAGTGCATCTCTGCTTAATGTCCCACTTGAATGTTGCCTGGTGAGGGACCGACTGCATTCCTGATATTTCTTTCTTTGAGCTTAAATAACATGTGGATGAGCTGCTTTGTACAACATGTTGTTTCTCCACCAGGGAGAAGCAATTGTTGGTATAGGGCAATGGCTGCCAGTGTTTATATATAACACAGCCCGGGGCAGGGGCAATGGCTTATCATTGCCCATTATCCACAAGGACCCCAGAATGATGATGTAAAGTGTCTATCATCCCAAGTAATTTCTCTGATGGGAAACACCATAATACTTAAAATATGTATAGCCATTTCAACTTCTTCAGTGATAAAACAGCTTCTTACATTTTGGTCCTCACAGCTACCTGGTGATGTCACTATTATTATTATCCTCATTCACAGAGAGGAAATTGAGCTACTATGTCAGAAACCAGCTAGATACTCTCCCTGAGTAGTCAAGAAGACCATCTTTCCCAGACTCCTTTGCAGTTAGGACAAGGCCATATGTTTGGGTCTTGGCCAGTGGATTGTGGGCAGAAGTGATAGAACTCACTGAAGGCCAAGCCATACAATTTCCTATGTGATCCTCCATATTCTCTTTCTTTACTGATAGGCCATTTAAATGAATAGGATACAGTAAAGGATTCCAAGGAGGCTCTCAAAGGTGGAAGAGCCACCATATGGAAGGAAACTGGATCCCCAAGTCACGATGTGGAGGAGAGCCTCCTGCTCCTCCTTGAACTGTCATATGAGTGAGAAATAAACACTGATGATATGAAGTTGTAAGATGTGAAATTTGTTTGCTTTTGCTACACTGACTAACCTAGCATAACTCATACAAAACGACTGACTCAAGGTCACCCACAAATGTCACTCTGGTTATAGCATCCTCCTATAACTTCTGCTGTGTCACCCTTAAATAGGATCAGGAAATGCTATCTCCAATTTTTTTGCAGTTCCTTTCTGCTTTGTGCTGGAGTGGCCTGAGGCTGGGGGCTGGAATCATCTGAGACTCACTCCCACACATTTCTGGAAGTTGATGCTAGCTGTTGGCTCAGAGTAGGCCTAGGGCTGTTGGCCAGAAAACCTAAACATGGCTTTTCCGTGTGTTCTCTCTTGGTGATTGGGCTGCATGTGTGAGCATCCCAAAGGACCGGGTGGAAGTTATATCACTTTTAATGATCTAGCCTTAAGAGTGACATAGTGTCACTCCCAACGTTGTCACAAGCCTACCCAGATTCCAAGGAAAGAATCACAAATCCCACATCTCAGTGGGCAGTGCATCAGGGTTGTGGCCATCTTAGAAAATACAATGGCTTATGTGGCAAACTAAGATACACAGTGATAAGGAAAAGCCTGGCACAAAGTGCTTTCCCCTTTTTTAACAAGAAAAAAAAGTGTATGGGTGTGTGTGTGTGTGTGTGTGTGTGTGTGTGTGTGTGTGTGTGTGTTTAGAAACTATCTGTAAATATTCACAAGAAACAGTCGACAATAATTTCCCCCAAGGAATGAGACTAGAAATCCAGGATGGAGGAGCTTGCTTTTCATTGCATATCTTTTTACTGTTTGAATTATTTACCATGTGCTTGTGTTATTTTCATAATACTAAATAGAATTTTAAAGGGATGAATGGGTATATTTGGAGTTGATTATACACATTTTCCTTTTTTCTCTGTTGAAATCATTAGATTCTTTTGGAGGCCAACCAAATGATGCAAATGAGGAAAAAGAATTTTTTTTATTTTCAATCAAGACGTCAATTTTCATTCTGTATTCACTAGATGACAATTTGGCAAAATTAGAATCACATCTGTACATGCAAGAAGTTCTTCATTTCTCTATATCAGTGGTAACCCATCCTGGTTGCACATTCCAGTCACCTGGAGAGCTTTATAAAACAAGATTCCAACGCCCTACTTCTGACCTACTCAATCACAGCCTCTGAGGTATGCACCCAGGAATCTAGCTGAACAATCTCCCAGCCCTGGGAGATTGAACTTGGCTTTGGAAAGAAAACAACTGGTGGCCCTGCCTATAGGTGGGGATCCACATGGATGCCAGTCTGGCTATTCCAGATGTGGGCCACCTGAGCTTGTTAGGGATGCAGATTCTCAGGTCCCATCCCAAGGCTACCAAATTAGAATCTACATTTTAGAAAGATCCCCAGGTGATTCCTGGGCATGTTAAAATTTGTGAAGCACTGTTCGAAAGGATATAATCCCAAGAACAGGGAAAAAAAACAGACAAAAATCCCCAACTTCATGAAGCTTATTTCACTTGGGGAAAAGAAACTAAATAATAATAGTCGTAAGTATACAGTTGACCCTTGAACACAGGTTTGAACTGCATGGGCCCACTTATATGTGGATTTTTTCCAATAAATAGGATACAGTACTATAAATGTATTTTCTCTTCCTTATGATTTTTTAAGATATCCATTTAGTTTATTTAAATATAATTGACATATAACAGTGTACTAGTTTTAGATATAAAACATAATGATTTAATATATGTCCTTATGGTTTTCTTAATAACATTTTCTTTTCTCTAGCTGACTTTATTCTAGGAATACAGTATAGAATACATATAATATACAAAATATTTGTTAACCAACTACTTATGTGATTGGTAAATCCAGTCAACAGGTTTATTAGTAGTTATTTTGGGGAGTCAAAAGTTATATGAAGATTTTCAACTGCATAGCAGGTTGGCACCCCTAACCTCCGTGTTGCTCAACAGTCAATTGTGAGATAGATAGATAGATAGATAGATAGATAGATAGATAGATAGATAGATAAATGATAGATAGATAATTTATTTATTATAGTATGTAAAATGGGCAGTTTTGAAAATAACCAGTGAATTGTTTGCCTTAAATTTAAAAACAGCATGTTAGATGTTGATAAGTGTCAGGGAAGAAGAAGGGGAGTGTGGAGGATAAATTTGCATCTTTAGGGCAAAAAAGGCCTCACTGAAATGACATTGTTTGAGGAAGAGCCTGAAGGAGGGGAGGGAAAGAGAATTCCCAGAAGAGGGAACAGCCAGTGTAAAGACTCTTCCAGGCAGAGGGAGACAGGAAAGGGGGCAGAGAAGTAACTGGGGCCTTGTATAGACTGTCTTTTACTCAGAATGGGATGGGGAGCCTGGGTAGTCTTTGAGGAGCAGTGACATGATCTAACTTACATGGTCAAAGGATCCCTCTAGCTGCTGATTTGAAAATACACGGTGGGAGCAGCTGTAAAAACAGGGAGCCCAGTCACAAAGCTATTGCAATAATCCAGGGGAGAGATGGTGGCCCAGAGCAGGGGGCAGCAGAGAGGGCTGTGAGTATAGGTCAAATGCCCACATCCTGCTCTAAACTGGCCACATGTGACAGTCCCTACCTCCAGGATTTAGGGACAAAGCTGGCATTGTCCAGGATGCTTCAAAAGTGTTGTGTGGGCCACAATGGGAAAGCTATGCAAAGCAATCGTGTTGCAGGTAAGCTAAAGTTGTGCCTCATTTGCCCATGTTTGCATCAGAGCCTGCTGCTTATGAAGGCACTGTCTGACTGTGTCATTCACAAAGATTAATGTTCCATGTTGTTTTACTGTTCTATGTAAAGCATCATAATGGTCACCAACAGGGGAAAATTGGAGTCCCTGCAAAGCATGGAAGTCATAAAAAAAAACAGAGCTTAGTTTCCAGCAAGGTTTGGAAGAAGATCCTGGGTGACTCACATACAATTGCTCTTTTCAGTCATTCACAAGCTGAATGATTACAATTTATCAGCAAGGATAATTAAGTAGTACAGTTCTGGTGGAGAGTAGGGCTGGAGGAGAGGGTAGATGGAAGAAGAGAAAGGAGAAAGCATCTTCATTAAGTTCTTCCTCCCATCACATGGATCACCTCACTGACCACACAAACTCATTAAAAAATCCTTTCCCTCAGGTTCACCCTAGTCCAGACTCAATATTCTGACCACCATGGCACATCCTGGTAATCACTAGTCTGCTCTTTCTGAGAACCCTGAGGTTGGTGCAATGAGGCAATGGGAAGAACCCTTCCAGAGAGACCACAGGAACAAACAGATGCCAAAGAGCCAGCCACCATTTTGAAGGAATGGGAAGGCACATATATTTTCCAAAGTGAAATGGGATGAGGCTGCCTGAGACAAGGGGAAAGCACAGATCTCATTTCACAACCTTAATTTTATAGACTCATAGATGCTTACAAATGGACCGATTCCACTCATTCACTTTACCCACTGATAAGGAATGTAAAGCTTTGGGCCAGTTGAGTGACTTATTCAGGGTCACACAACAGATTGGTACCTGAACAGGAAATTAAACGCAGAGCCGCTTGCCTGACAGCACAAAGTTGATCTTGTGTCTTAACAGTCAGGGCTAGCTTCATTAGGTGCTAATTAGGAGCTCCCTACTGATTATCTGTCAAAATCAGTGCTTCCCTGGGGAACGGTAAATACTAATCCCAATACCTAATATTACAGCTTCACTTTTCATCAGGAGGTATTATGAGAAAATTGTATATAATATCCAGGTTCCCATGAGAGACGATGGACTCTGAAAAACAAACTGAGGTTTCTAGAGGGGAGGGGGGTGGGGGGATGGGTTAGCCTGGTGATGGGTATTAAAGAGGGCACATTCTGCGTGGAGCACTGGGTGTTATGCACAAACAATGAATCATGGAACACTACATCCAAAACTAATGATGTAATGTGATTAACATAACAATAAAAAATTAAAAAATATATCCAGGTTCCCATCCTTTTTCTCTGACACAACCTTCCCCTCTTCCCTTAGGGCAAGCAGAGTTTGTCTTCTGTTCAGCTTACTTTACCTTCAAGACCCCTGGCTTACTCAGATTCTACTATCCTTGTTCTTTCATTTCTCTGCTTTCCCATTCTGCTGGGGAGGGCTCGTGTGGCAACAAATGGAAGGAAGGGCTAGGGTCTTTCCTAAATAAGTATTTCACTTGTCCACATTGCACTGCCAAAGGCTCTCCTTGACCAAACTCCAGTCAGGTTCCTCTGAGCCCTCTTCTCAATTAGGCCTCGACATTGGCCCTCTCCTTGCCTGGGCCTCCATGGCCTAGTCTTAGCAAGAATCATGATATGGGATCACCTTGGCCTGTCTTCAGTAAGAATCCACCCACCCCCCACCGCCCTTGACTTCTCTAGGTAATTTTCCACCCACCGACCCCTCACATTCTGCTCATTGGTGATAAACCACCACCTGTCCTTCCTGTATTGGGAGTTGAGCCCAATCTCAGCTTGCTATGGCAACAGCCTTGTCACCCATTACAACAGTCCTGAGTAGTCTTCTTTACCATTTAAAAAAAGTGTCAGAATAACTTTTTTCTTTAACAGCATAAGTATGAGGGGGTGGTAGGAAGTAAATACACTAAAATGTGAATAATGATTATCTCTGAGTGGTACTTGACTTTATACTTTTTGGAACCTTTAAAATTTTGTCACACATCAGTACAACAAATTGCTTCTTATGATAAAAAAAAATGAGGGGGGAGGAGCAAGATGGCGGAGGAGTAGGAGACCTGGATTTCGTCTGGTCCCAGGAATTCAGCTGAATAGGGATCAAACCATTCTGAACACCTATGAACTCAACAGGAGATCGAAGAAAAGAATAGCAACAACTCTCTGAACAGAAAAGCGACCACTTTCTGGAAGGTAGGACATGCGGAGAAGTGAATCCGAGGCGATATTCGGGAGGACAGACGGCGGGGGAGGGGGCCTCCGTCCGCTGCTTCTGGCAAGTGATAGAGCAGCGGAGCACAAAATTGGAACTTTTAGAAGTCTGCTCCGAGCACAAAATTGGAACTTTTAGAAGTCTGCTCCGCTGAGGGACATCCCTCCAGTGGATAAGTGGGGGGTGGAACCCTCGCAGGACAGTGTGGTCTCAGGACCCCCGGGGTCACAGAAAGACCAGGGGTGCCTGAGTGTGGCAGAGCTCCCAGATATGGCAACAGCCTTGTCACCCATTAAGGGGAAGCCGGCTGCAGAGACAGAGCCGAGGAGTAGGCTCTCAGCTTGGGGTTGCCATAAACTGTGATCTGCAGCACAGTTGGGCCACTGCTTTCCAGCAGGGACCCAACAAGCGGCAGATGCGGGGAGACTCCCCTTCCTCCCCCAGGAGGAGCAGCTCAGGAGTGCACTGCAGGGATCTGCTGGGTTTGGAGACTCCACACGGGATCAGGTGCCAGAGATAGAAACACTCGGTCATAGGCCAGGTGAGCATGGAGTGCAGCCAGAGACTGGGGAGATGGGAGTGATTACTTTTCTCTGGAGGCACACTGAGGAGTGGGGCCCTGAGTTCCTGGGTCCTCGGGTGGAGATTGGGAGGCCACCATTTTCACTCCCGTCCTCCAAAGCTGTACGGAAAGCTTGCAGGGAACAAAAGCTCCCGAGAGCAAACCCGAGCAGATTACTTAGCCCGAATCGGCAAGGGCGGGGCAAGTCTGCCTCCAGCAAAGACATTTGGGAACCACGGCAACAGTCCCCTCCCCCAGAAGATCAGCAAGAACAGCCAGCCAAGACCAAGTTTACCGATCAATGAGCATGGCAGAACTCCAGCACTACGGGAATACTGCACATAGAATTCATGGCTTTTTTACCATGATTCTTTAGTCTTTCAAAGTTAATTTTTTTTAACTGTCTTTTTTTTAAATTTTTCCTTTTCCCTTTTCCAACCAACATCTTATCAATCCCTTTTTAAAAAACATTTTTATTTTTCATTTTTAGAGTCATATTCTATCCCTTCATAGTAGTTACCCTTATTTTTGGAATATATATATATATAAGTTGTTCTCTCTTTAAAATTTTGAGATACAGTTTCTTCTAACAGATCAAAATATGCCCTAAATCTCTAGTGTATGGCTTTGTTCTAGTCTCCTGCCGGATCACATTCTCTCCCTTTTTTCTTTTTTTTTAAATCCTCTTCTTTCTTTTTTCAAACAACTTATCTTACCAATTCCTTTATAAAATTTTTTATAATCTTCATCTTTACAGTCATATTCCATCCCTTCATCGTATTAACCCTCATTTTTGTACATATATAAGGTTATCTTTCATTAAAATTTTGGGAGGCACTTTCTTCTAACAGACCAAAATACACCCAAAATCTAGTATGTGGCACTGATCTATGCACCAGCCTGATCATATTTGATCATATTCTGTTTTTTGTTTTATTTTGTTTTTGTTTGTTTTTATCTCTTTCTTTTTCTTTTTTCTTTTTTTCCCTTTCTTTTCCCCTGGTTTCAGGTCTTTCTGATTTGTTTAGAGTATATTTTCTGGGGACATTGTTACCCTGTAAGCATTTTGTTCTCTCATTCATCTGTTCTCTCTCTGGACAAAATGACAAGATGGAAAAAAATCACCTGAACAAAAAGAACAAGAGGCAGTTCCGAAAGCCATGGACCTACTCAATACAGACGTTGGTATGATATCGGAACTAGAGTTCAGAAAGATGATTTTAAAGATACTAGTTGGGCTTGAAAAAACCATGGAAGTTATTAGAGAAACCCTTTCTGGAGAAATAAAAGAACTAAAATCTAACCAAGTCGAAATCAAAAAGGCTATTAGTGAGGTGCAATGAAAAATGGGGGTGCTAACTGCTAGGATAAATGAGGCAGAAGAGAGAATTAGTGATAGAGAAGACCAAATGATGGGAAATAAAGAAGCTGAGAAAAAGAGACAAACAACTACTGGATCATGAGGACAGAATTTGAGAGATAAGTGATACCATAAGATGAAACAACATTAGAATAATTGGGATCCCAGAAAAAGAAGAAAGAGACAGGGGGCAGAAGGTATATTGGAGCAAAAAATAGCAGAGAATGTCCCTAATTTGGGGAAGGAAACAGGCATCAAAATCCAGGAGGCACAGAGAACCCCCCCTCAAACCCAATAAAAATAGGTCAACACCACGACATCTAATAGTAAAACTTATGAGTCTCAGAGACAAAGAGAAAATCCTGAAAGCAGCTCAGGACAAGAGATCTGTAAACTACAATGGTAGAAACACTAGATTGGAAATACACCTATCCACAGAGACCTGGAAGGCCAGAAAGGACCGGCATTATATATTCAGAGCACTAAATGAGAAAAATCTGCAGCCAAGAATACTATATCCAGCTAGGCTCTCATTGAAAATAGAAAGAGAGATAAAAAGTTTCCAGGACAAACAAAAACTAAAGGAATTTGCAAACACAAAACCAACCCTACAAGCAATATTGAAAGGGGTCCTCTAAGCAAAGAGAGAGCCTAAAACTAACATAGACCAGAAAGGAACCCAGACAATATACAGTAACAGTCACCACACAGGCAATACAGTGGCACTAAATTCGTATCTTTCAAAGGTTACCCTGAATGTAAATGGGCTAAATGCCCCAATCAAAAGACACAGGCTATCAGATTGGATTAAAAAACAAGACCCATCGATATGCTGTCTGCAGGAGACTCATTTCAGACCCAAAGATTGAAAATGAGGGGGTGGAAAACCATTTACGATGCTAAGGGACACCAAAAGAAAGCTGGGGTGGCAATCCTTATGTCAGACAAATTAGATTTTAACCAAAGACTGTAATAAGAGATGAGGAAGGACACTATATCCTACTTAAAGGGTCTATCCAACAAGAAGATCTAACAATTGTAAATATCTATGCCTCTAACACGGGAGCAGCCAATTATATAAGCCAATTAAAAACAAAAGCAAAGAAACACATTGACAACAACACAGTAATAGTAGGGGACTTTAACGCCCCCCTCACTGAAATGGACAGATCATCTAAGCAAAAGATCAACAAGGAAATAAAGACCCTAAATGACACACTGGACCAAATGGACTCCACAGATATATTCAGAACATTCTATCCCAAAGCAACAGAATACACATTCTTCTCGAGTGCCCATGGAACATTCTCCAGAACAGATCACATCCTAGGTCACAAATCAGGTCTCAACTGGTACCAAAAGATTGGGATCATTCCCTGCATATTTTCAGACCACAATGCTTTGAAACTAGAACTCAATCAGAAGAGGAAAGTCAGAAAAAACTCAAATACATGGAGGCTAAAGAGCATCCTACTAAAGAATGACTGGGTCAACCAGGAAATTAAAGAAGAATTTAAAAAATTCATGGAAACCAATGAAAATGAAAAAAAAAAACTGTTCAAAATCCTTGGGATGCAGCAAAAGCAGTCCTAATAGGAAAGTATATAGCAATAAAAGCCTTTCTCAAGAAACAAGAAAGGTCTCAAATACACAACATAACCCTACACCTAAAGGAGCTGGAGAAAGAAAAGCAAATAAAGCCTAAAACCAGCAGGAGAAGAGAAATAACAAAGATCAGAGCAGAAGTCAATGAACTAGAAACCAAAAGAACAGTAGAACAGATCAAAGAAAACTAGGAGCTGGTTCTTTGAAAGAATGAACAAGATTGATAAACCCCTGGCCAGACTTATCAAAAAGAGAAATGACCCAAATAAATAAAATCATGAATGAAAGAGGAGAGATCACAACCAACACCAAAGAAATACAAACAATTATAAGAAGATATTATGAACAACTATATGCCAGCAAATTAGATAATCTGGAAGAAATGGATGCAGTCCTAGAGATGTATCAACTATCAAAACTGAACCAGGAAGAAATAGAAAATCTGAACAGACCTACAACCACTAAGGAAATTGAAGCAGTCATCAAAAATCTCCCAACAAACAAAAGCCCAGGGCCAGATGGCTTCCCAGGGGAATTCTACCAAACATTTAAAGAAGAATTAATACCTATTCTCCTGAAACTTTTCCAAAAAATAGAAATAGAAGGAAAACTTCCAAACTCGTTTTATGAGGCCACCATTACCTTGATCCCAAAACCAGACAAAGACCCCATCAAAAAGGAGAATTACAGACCAATATCCTTGATGAACATGGATGCAAATATTCTCACCAAAATACTAGCCAATAGGATCCAACAGTACATTAAAAGGATTATTCTCCACGACCAAGTGGGATGTATCCCCCCGGTTCAACATCCGCAAATCAATCAACATGATACAATACATTAACAAAAGAAAGAACAAGAATCATATGATCCTCTCAATAGATGCAGAAAAAGCATTTGACAAAGTACAGCATCCTTTCTTGATCAAAACTCTTCAGAGTATATGGATAGAGGGTACATACCTCAATATCATAAAAGCCATCTATGAAAAACCCACAGCAAATATCCTTCTCAATGGGCAAAAGCTGAGAGCTTTTCCCCTAAGGTCAGGAACGCGGCAGGGATGTCCACTATCACCACTGCTCTTCAACATAATATTAGAAGTCCTAGCCACAGCAATAGACAACAAAAAGAAATAAAAGGCATCCAAATCGGCAAAGAAGAAGTCAAACTCTCACTGTTTGCAGATGATATGATACTTTATGTAGAAAACCCAAAAGACTCCACCCCAAAACTGCTAGAACTCATACAGGAATTCAGAAAAGTGGCAGGAGAGAAAATCAATGCACAGAAATCAGTGGCATTCCTATACACCAACAACAACACAGAAGAAAGAGAAATTAAGGAGTCGATCCCAGTTACAACTGCACCCAAAACCATAAGATACCTAGGAATAAATCTAAACAAAGAGGCAAAGGATCTGTACTCAGAAAACTATAAGATACTCATGAAAGAAATTGAGGAAGACACAAAGAAATGGAAAAACGTTCCACGCTCATGGATTGTAAGAACAAATATTATGG
Organism: Zalophus californianus; assembly: GCF_009762305.2. Taxonomy (NCBI): domain Eukaryota; kingdom Metazoa; phylum Chordata; class Mammalia; order Carnivora; family Otariidae; genus Zalophus; species Zalophus californianus. The sequence continues at coordinate 95,968,577 of NC_045602.1, forward strand.
CGATGTCAATGCTACCTAGAGCAATCTACACATTCAATGAAATCCCCTCAAAATACCATCCACTTTTTTCAAAGAAATGGAACAAATAATCCTAAAATCTGTATGGAACCAGAAAAGACCCCAAATAGCCAGAGGAATGTTGAAAAAGAAAAGCAAAGCTTGTGGCATCACAATTCCAGACTTCCAGCTCTATTACAAAGCTGTCATCATCAAGACAGTATGGAACTGGCACAAAAATAGACACACAGATCAATGGAACAGAAGAGAGAGCCCAGAAATGGACCCTTAACTCTGTGGTCAACTCATCTTCGACAACGCAGGAAAGAATGTCCAATGGAAAAAAGACAGTCTAACAAATGGTGTTGGGAAAATTGGACAGCCACATGCAGAAGAATGAAAGTGGACCATTTCCTTACACCACACACAAAAATAAATTCCAAATGGTTGAAAGACCTAAATGTGAGACAGGAGTCCATCCAAATCCTAAAGGAGAACACAGGCAGCAACTTCTTCCACCTCAGCCATAGCAACTTCTTCCTAGAAACATCGCAAAAGGCAAGGGAAGCAAGGGCAAAAATGAACGATTGGGACTTCATCAAGATAAAAAGCTTTTGCACAGCAAAAGAAACAGTCCACAAAACCAAAAGACAACCGACAGAATGGGAGAAGATATTTGCAAATGACATATCAGATAAAGGGCTAGTATCCAAAATCTATAAAGAACTTATCAAACTCAACACCCAAAGAACAAATAATCCAATCAAGAAATGGGCAGAAGACATGAACAGACATTTTTCCAAAGAAGACATGCAAATGGCCACAGACACATGAAAAAGTGCTCAACATCGCTCCGCATCAGGGAAATCCAAATCAAAACCTCAATGAGATATCACCTCACACCAGTCAGAATGGCTAAAATTAACAAGTCAGGAAATGACAGATGTTGGCAGGGATGCGGAGAAAGGGGAACCCTCCTACACTGTTGGTGGGAATGCAAGCTGGTGCAGCCACTCTGGAAAACAGTAGGGAGGTTCCTCAAAAAGTTGAAAATAGAGGTACCATATGATCCAGCATTTTCACTACTGGGTATTTACCCCAAAGATACAAATGTAGGCATCTGAAGGGGTAGGTGCACCCCGATGTTTATAGCAGCAATGTCCACAGTAGCCAAATCGTGGAAAGAGCCAAGATGTCCATCGACAGATGAATGGATAAAGAAGTGGTATATATACACAATGGAATATTATGCAGCCATCAAAAGGAATGAGATCTTGCCATTTGCAACAACGTGGATGGAACTGGGATGTATTATGCTGAGCGAAATAAGTCAATCAGAGAAAGACAGGTATCATATGACCTCACTGATATGAGGAATTCTTAATCTCAGGAAACAAACTGAGGGTTGCTAGGTGGTGGGGGGGTGGGAGGGATGGGGTGGCTGGGTGATAGACATTGGGGAGGGTATGTGCTATGGTGAGCGCTGTGAATTGTGCAAGACTGTTGAATCACAGATGTGTACCTCTGAAGCAAATAATACATTATATGTTAAAAAAGAAGAAGAAGAAGAAGAAGAAGAAGAAGAAGAAGAAGAAGAAGAAGAAGAAGAAGAAGAAGAAGAAGAAGAAGAAGATGATGATAGCAGGAGGAGAAGAATGAATGAGGGGAAATCGGAGGGGGAGATGAACTATGGGAAACGATGGACTCTGAAAAACAAACTGAGGGTTCTAGAGGGGAGGGGGGGTGGAAGGATGGGTTAGCCTGGTGACAGGTATTAAAGAGGGCACGTTCTGCATGGAGCACTGGGTGTTATACACAAACAATGAATCAGGGACAATACATCAAAAACTAATGATGTAATGTATGGTGATTAACATAACAATAAAAAAATTTTTTAAAAATGAGATGGAAGCATTATCATGTAGAGTTTGAGAAAGTCAATGACTGTAGCTATCAAATATTTTTAAGTTTATTTTTAGCTTCTTAATATAAATGCAATTTTTTTTTAATGGAACAAGAAATGCCCTGCCTGCATCCACTGTGCTCCAAGTATCCAGGCTTCCTGGCTATTTCTCAGACATGCCAAGCCCACTCCCAGCTCAGGGTCTTTGCCCTTGTTGTTCCCCAGGACACCTGCATGACTCCTTCCCTCACCTCCAAGGCTTTCTCAGATCTCACCTCAGTGAGGCCCACCCCAACTGCCTTATTTAATTTTGAAACCTATTCCCCACTCTCACCCCCCCCAAAAGTACTTCTGATTCTCCCGATAGAGTTCAGGACATACTACTCCAGATTAAGGCACCTTTGCATCTTAAATATGTTAAGCTGAAGGAGTTTGAGAAAACAGTAGAAGCAGGAAGGTCATTCTGACCTTCTCCCCACCCTTCTCCCCTGGAACAGGTCATAAACCCTCACACGAGAGGCACCCTCCCTATACCCAGAGAAAAGAGCATTCTTATCTCCAAGGACAAAGGAATGGCAACAAGCATCTGAATTTAGCAATAAGTTTCCCCCAGTTTACTATGTTTAGCTCCTATTCCTCAACCTACCATATTCCTCCATGACTGTCCACTCTTCATCAAACCTAGCATAAAAATACACAGATCTATTTCTTCAGGTTTTCATTTCCTAACGAATGTTCCCATGTCACATAAAACTTATTTTTAATAAATGCGTATGCTTTTTTCCTGTTAATCTTTGTTAGTTTAATGTTCAGAGCCAGCCAGGGACCCTAAGAGCATCAAGGAAAATTTTTCCTCCCTTATACTCCCTTATATTTATTATCTTTTGAAATACTAGAGAATTTACATACTCCTTATATTAATTGTTTATTGTCCACCTACCCCCATGAGAAAACAAGTTCCACCAGGGCAGGGATCTTTGCCTGGTTTGCTCACTGATTTATCTTAAGCATCTCTGAGCTTGGCATACAGTAAGCATTTTATGAACATTTGGTACATGAATGAATGGTTCTTTCATGATTGTTCATTTGAATGTTTGCAAATGTCTCTCTAGGAGATATACCTACATGTGAAATTGCTGGGGTAATACCCACGCATTTAAAATTTCAGTAGACAGTACCAAACGGTACTCAAAAAAAATGCAACCAATTTATACTTCCAACATCAATGCATGGGAGTCTTTGCTTCTCCACCCTGGTTATTAACTGATGAAAATTCTGTTTTTTTATTTTTTTCTTAACATATAATGTATTATTTGTTTCAGGGGTACAGGTCTGTGATTCATCAGTCTTACACAATTCACAGTGCTCACCATAGTCCTCATATACCCTCTCCCGTGTCCATCACCCGGCCACCCCACCATCCCACCCCCCCTCCACTCCAGCAACCCTCAGTTTATTTCCTAAGATTAAGAGTGTCTTATGGTTTGTCTCTCTCTCTCTGGTTTCATCTTGTTTCATTTTTCCCTCCCTTCCCCTATGATCTTCTGTCTTGTTTCTCAAATTTCTCATATAATGAAGAAAATTCTTATGTTGCTTTATTATGGATTTCCCATGCATATGCTGATGAGACTGAGCATAATACAAGAGTCTTATATTAACTGGCCATTCATATTTTCTCTTCTTTGAACTGGTTATCTTCTAGTATTTTTAACAAGTTAAAAAAATTATTATGTTCAGTTAGCCAACGTGAGTACATTATTAGTTTTTGATGTATTTTTCAATGATTCATTAGCTGCATATAACACCCAGTGCTCAAGAGAATATTATACTTTTTTAAGGAAAAACTGCCCAAGATTCGGGAATGAGCAAGAGATCCTTGGGTATACATCCTCTCAGTGGCAACCTGGACATGGCCAAGGGAACCCTCCAGGGACTTTCTAAATCCATAGAGATGAATGCCTCTGACTAACTTTCCATTGGTTATGCTATTTTACACACCTGTAAGGGTAGCAGTGAAACTGAAGACAAGTAGTAGCAATGTAAATGGTTCCTGTCCATAGCAATATAAATGGATTTTGTCCCAGAGAGGATATAACTTTCTGTAACTCAAATTCTGATTTGAACCTGTTTTAACAACTGACTGACTCCTTTAAGAATTAATGAATTAAATAAAACCTTTGGCATATGTTCATTTTATATTTGTATAAGAGTCATGTTTCTAACTTCTTGGAAATTATACCTTAGTGGACTTTCCCTAGTGAGCATGAGGAATTCAGCTGCGCTTGGGGCTGGGGACTCCAGGGAGGGATTTTAGAATTATCTGCAGCAGTGATGCCAAGAATTAATATTCACATTCCGATATTCAAAATAAGGTTGGCGTTCACAGCAAGATAATGGGCTCTAAACCCAGGCTCTGGGTGGAGAGAAAGAGATTTTCTTAATTACTTTATCTCCCTCCTTTAACTTATTAAGTGCCTGGAGGACTTAAGGAAAGTGGGTGCAGACCTGGAAGAGATCAAAGGAGAGTCCAGTAGCTTGCCAAGAGGCACTTGTTCTAGTTCAGCTGCTCTGAGTTGAAGGAGTGGAGATGTGTGTATAAATTGTGGGGAAAGCAAAAAGCAGGAGAACTTCAACCTCCCTTCCCTTCCCTTCCAGGTTATGGAAGGAGATGGTCTCACACTCAACCCCAGCCCCAGCAGGGGTGGGCACAACTAACTCAACCCAGTGCACAAGGTGGCAGAAGAAGTGCCAGGCAGAAGGAGGGGCTTGAGTTAATCCTTCCCAAGCAGTCCCTGGTTCCCACATGGCTAGTGTTGACAGATCTAGAAAATAAAAATAAAGACTGCCCAGTTAAATTTGAATTTCAGAAAAACAATGAATAATTTTTTAGTGTAACTATGCACCATACAATATTTGACACATGTGATATTTGGGACATACTTATACTAAAAAACTGTTTGTTGTTCATTTGAAATTCAAATTTAACTGGATAGCCTGTATTTTATCTGGCAACCCTCCATGTGGCACTGGTGGAATCCAGGGTTTCTTGCAGCCTCTCCAGGTGCCAAGGAATCTGGATGTCTAGCTGGGGAGCATGCCAAAGGGGGAGAAGGACACTGATGAAGGGAAGTAGTTCATTCATAGGTAAGAGCTGCAGGATTGGCCACATGGCTTTGGGGACATAGGTAGACCTCAGGGGGAACATAGTGAGGGCAGCAGTGGGGTCTGGTCAGCCAGAATGGGCCAGAGGTATTGACCCGGCTGGGAGAGAGACCAGAACCCAAGACACCAATGCAGACTTCAGCTGCAGATGCCAATGGAGATCAAAGACTTGGGCATGGGACAGGTGGCACCTGGACTGCAACAATCCACCAACTGAGGCAACATAAGGGACGATCCAGAAGTCAACATATGAATTCTCTGCTTGTTCTTTAAAAAAAAAAAAAAAAGATTTATTTATTTATTTGAGAGAGAGTGTGTGTGTGCAGGAGGAGATGCAGAGGGAGAGGGAGAGAGAGAATCTCAAGCAGACTCCCTGCTGAGCACAGGGCCTGACAACCCTGAGATCATGACCTGAGCTGAAATCAAGAGTCAGACACTTAACTGACTGAGCCACCCCGGCACCTCATGAATCCTCTACTTGTTCTCATCATCACAAGGCCACACAAACCACAGACTCATCCACACACTCAGATGCATCTTAGTGTGCGAGGAGGGAGGGGTGGAAGTCAGAAAACCTAGGCATCTTATCCAAATGAGACTGATGTCTACCTAAACAAACTGCTTAACGTTCTGCATGGAGCACTGGGTGTTATACACAAACAATGAATCATGGAACACTACATCAAAAACTAACGATGTAATGTATGGTGATTAACATAACAATAAAAAGTAAAAAAAGAAAAAAAAAGAAACTGCTTAATGTATTAGTTCACGTTAAGTTTACTAGAGTGCACCAAATTATGGGATCCCAATAGAGGAGATAAGATCAAGCATAGAGAAATAAAGTAAAATATATTTTGTCTGCACTTCTAAGTTTATGGTGATTCTGTGATTCAGACACACTCATTTGTATATAGCACTGTTTTACCTTTTTCTGATTGCTTTTTGGAGTGCTTTATGTAGTCTGAATATTAATCATTTAACTGCCATATGTTATAAAGATTTGCGGTTATTACCTTATTGTAATTGGTTTTATGATACCATCTGTTATACAGAAGCTTTAATTTTGATGTAATCTATTAAAATCTATCAATTATGTTCCCCCCGTATTGTCTTAAGAAAATTTCTCTATCCCAAGATTATTAACAATTGCTCTTATATTTTCTTCTAATACTTTTATAGTTATTACTTGTGCATTTGGCCTTTAATTTATTGTATATGATATATATCATTATAAATTTTTATAGTGGATGAGGCAATAATCTATAATGCACTCCCTCTTATGCTTTTTAAAAATCCTTTTGTGTTTTATGAATTAATTTAGTGAGAACTGACAAATAGTATAGAAATACAATATGGCTCTTCACTTACTCAGATCTCTACCAGTGACATTTCATAAGAAGATTTGTAATCTTTCTCATGTAGATCTTACACATTTGTTATTACATTTATTACTAGGTATTTTCCAACTTTGTGGTTATGGAATCACAGATTGTACTACACATTCTAATTTATTACTGCTAATGTTTAAGAAATCTTTTGACATTTTATGTGGAGCTTACATCAGACCACTTTATAGAAATCTAACTAGTTCCAATAACTGTCACTTGATTTTCTTCGATTTTTCTCAGTAATCATATCATCTCCAAATATCTCATTTTAACTCTTATTGCATTGGCCTCTAGTATAACGTTTAATAGTGATGTCTGTGCTGCCTTTACCTTGTTCATAGATTTGATGGAAACACTACAAGTGTTTGGGAGATGCTTCATATCAAGATGTGATGTGTCAGTAGCTTGTCAATTCCTGACAGCAACATCTACCTGGTACACTGTCCTCTTTCCCAATTATGGATGCTCCTACCTGCCTGCTGCTGCTTGAAAAAGATAGGTGGCAACCCATCTGGCTGCTCTAGCAATACCCTATCAATTACCTGGGCAGGAGACCCCAAGGGCCCCTCTCTCTCTGTCTGACAACCTCAAGCTCCGAGCTCTGCTGGAGCCTTCATGCAATACCCCTGGACTGCTCTCATCTTCTAAAGAATCTTCACCTGTACATGTTTTGATTGGTGAACTTCACTTTCAATCTAATCTCATCTCTTTACTGGCTTTTAAGCATTCCTCATAATTTCAGGTCCATCAAAAGCAATATGTGACATTTTACAGAAGCATAATGGATTGTTTTATGTCTTTTCTGTAATTTCTAGAGATCTAGTGCAGGAGGGGGCCATGGTTCACAATTGTGCTCATTCTGGTATTTTTTTTTATTTAAATTCAATTAGCCAAGGTATAATACATCATTAGTTTTTGATATGATGTTCAATGATTCATTAGTTGAATATAACACCAGTGCTCATCATATCATGTGCCATCTTTAATGCCCTTCACCCAGTTACCTCACCCCCAACCACCTCCCTTTCCTCAACCCTGTTTGTTTCCCAGAGTCAAGAGTCTCATATGGTTTGTCTCCCTCTCTGATTTCTTCCCATTCAGTATTCCCTTGCTTCCCCTATTGTCCTCTGCACTATTCCTTATGTTCCACATATGAGACCATATGATGATTGTGTTTCTCTGATTGCCTTATCTCACTTAGCATAATACCCTCCAGTTCCATCCATGTCGATGTAAATGGTAGATATTCATCCTGATGGCTGAGTAATATTCCATTGTATATATGAACCACATCTTCTTTATCAATTCATCTGTTGAAGGACATCTCAGCTCCTTCCACAGTTTGGCTATTTTGGACATTGCTGCTATGAACATTGGGGTGCAGGTGCCCCTCCTTTTCACTACATCTGCATCTTTGGGGTATTTTGATCCAATCCCCCTCCTCTATCATATAAGTCATTTCAACACTTCATCAAAGGCTCCCACCACACCAAGGGGAGACTCCATTGTCTTCTTAGCTTGTTATCAAAATCTTCTGGTACTGTACACATTCTCTGACTCTACTGGGGTCTCTGGGATGAAAAACACTGGCCAAGCCCCCTTGACCCATTATGAAAGCTAATTACAGATGGACTGGTTATTTTTTTTTCATCTTTAAATTTTTTATTGTTATGTTAATCACCATACATTACATCATTTGTTTTGGATGTAGTGTTCCATGATTCATTGTTTGTGTATAACACCCAGTGCTCCACGCAGAACGTGCCCTCTTTAATACCCATCACCAGGCTAACCCATCCCCCACCCCCCCTCCCCTCTAGAACCCTCAGTTTGTTTTTCAGACTCCATCATCTCTCATGGTTTGTCTCCCCCTCTGATTTACTCCCCTTCATTCTTCCCCTCCTGCTATCTTCTTCTTTTTTTTTTCTTAACATATATTGCATTATTTGTTTCAGAGGTACAGATCTGTGATTCAACAGTCTTGCACAATTCACAGCGCTCACCATAGCACATACCCTCCCCAATGTCTATCACGCAGCCACCCCATCCCTCCCATCCTTCCAGCAACCCTCAGTTTGTTTCCTGAGATTAAGAATTCCTCATATCAGTGAGGTCATATGATACATGTCTTTCTCTAATTGACTTATTTCACTCAGTATAATACCCTCCAGTTCCATCCACGTCGTTGCAAATGGCAAGATCTCATTCCTTTTGATGGCTGCATAATATTTCATTGTGTATATATACCACATCTTCTTTATCCATTCAGATGGACTGGTTATTTATGTCACTGCTAACTTTGTCCTCAAAGTCACCCTCTCAATAAGCAGAAGTCCAGAGAGAACATAAAAAGAAGTAGGATTTCATGATGATGGCTGTGGTTAGGAAGGCCCATTTCAGACACTCAGACAAGCTGAGATTGGAGCTCACCTGTGATCTTACAGAGAAATTTTAAAACATCAGTGGGAATAAAATTGCCCCCCCAAAATGTTCTCATAACTCTTTTGATAATTGACTGTGTTACCCAAAGGACAATAGTACTAATATTCTCAGTTATTTAGAATCACTTTTTGATCTTCAAAATCAATAATTACATCTTTCCTGATTTTTTGATGCACATTTGATGTTTTATAGGCTCTCTGCTTTGGAAACCATTCAGTCCCATTGACTTCCCTCTGTAAGAAGCCATAGAAGAGTCAAGGTTAAAGAAAGAGGATCTAAGGAAAGTCAGTGGGAGTTAACCAATTACTTTTACTCACATACACTAAAAATTATCAGCCTCAGATGTGCAGACAAGTGGATTTGTAAGATTTGAGTCCTCCCTAATTTGCTTTTATTGGAATCACCTCTTTCCTGACTTTAAATTTTTAAACTTGACTGTGTAAACAGTTTCAGAAACAATATGGACATAGGGGGTGCTGAGTTCAAGGATGCAGATGTCAGCTTGTTCAAAAACAGTCACGACTAGAAAAAAACTTCAAACCTCTGGAGTAGTGAGCCTGAAATACATCTCTAACACAAGGAAAAGAGGATGTTAAGGTCCAACAGATATGACCAAGACTTTGCTGCCACCTACCCTCCATCCCTAGATTGGCCTTACCTCCAAATGCCACGCAGCAACCACACACCCTCTTCCATCTACAGAGCTACCAAACAATGCAAAGCTGATTCTCACAAACTGTCCCTGCATGTCCACTTGATTGATAGAAACATGAAGATACTACAACACTCAAAGTGAAGGCGGTGGCCCAGAGCAAGCACAGGACTTGGGAGACACCCACAGCAAGCCACCAGTAACTTATCTATATATGGATAAGTAGACCCAGAGAGTCCCTTCCCCAGAAAGGCTAAGAATTAAAGCTCATGGTCTAAGAAGCAGTGATTCCAATTTCCCTTCTGCTAAAGGAGAATGTCTGGATGCAGAATACCAGTTATCTGGTTTTGATTGATTTGTCTTAGGTTGGAATCCCTAAAAACAGACCCTGAAATGAGAATTTGAGTGCACACAGTTTATTTGGGAGGTGGCCCCAGGAAGTACCACTAGAGGAATGGGGAAATGAGGCCGGGAAGAGAAGCCAGTCAATAAAGGATGTAGGATAGATCAGGACATCACTGTGGGCAACTGAGGATCAATCAAGATCGTGTAGAACATGGCACAGAGCTGTCCCATCCTGGGGACAGTGGTGAGAAATTGGGGGTATGAACCTATCAAATACCGCCATGGTTTGCTGAGGGCTTTTTCCAGGGGTATGAACTTCTGCCTACCCATCTTTGACCAAGCATATCAGAGAACGCCCTCAGGTGGAGAGCTGGGGGTACATGCAGTAAAAAGCCCTTAGCATGCCCTAACAGTGAACACAGAGGCAGACAGGGTACTAATACTGCGAGATTTGCAAACTTGGACGGTTGGGTTTTCTGAGCCCTCTGAGCAATATAACTACCCTTGTCTCCTCTCTTGGGTGAATATAGCTCAACCCCATTTCTTGGACACTGTTGTGGCCTTGCTCAGGCCAGATTCATTCGCTATTCCACAGCATTCCCATTCATATACCCTCAGTCATTGGGATGTCTATAAACAGTATCGGCATCTACAGGGGAGGAAAACATTTTCCTCGACCCTCTTAGGGTCCCTGGATGGGTCCAAAAACTTAAACTGACAAAGATAGATTAACAGGAGAAAAGCATACAAATTTTATTGAATTTTTACATGTACATGGAAGCCTTCACTAGAGAATGAAGACCTGAAGAAGTGACCAGAACAAGATGCTTTTATACATTTTAGACAAAGAAATGATAAATTTGTGAAGAACTGACGAGACAAAGGGGTTTGGGCTAGGGGTACTAAATGGTGAAGAGGAAATTATGAAGATAAGGGTGAGTTTAACAAGGTTTGTTTGTAAGATTTCTTGACTCCTGAAATGCCAGGCTCTGGTAATAAGAATGTCTTGCTTCCTCCTGATACAGGGAGGGTATCTTTCACATGGAAGTTTTATGACCTATTTCAGAGAAGAAGGGTGAGGGGTAGGTGGGGTTGGGGGTCACAGTGACCTTCCTGCTTCTACAGTTTTCTCAAACTCCTTCAGCTTGAGATATTCCATATGCCAAGGTGCCATATTTTGAAGTAGCATGTCCTGAAAAACCCACCATATCAAATAAAATTGGCTCCCTAGAAGAAAACCCTGCAGACCCAGGAAGCAAGGTGATTCCAGACTTTCAACTACAGCTTTTTTTGTTAGGTCATTTAAAGAATGTCCTAACACTCACACATCTCACCCCAGCTATGGCTATAATCCAAATAGGGCTCCAGCCTCTAGTGCTCCACACATTCTGTCAACACCAGGAGGAATAAGCTGTATGGAGCCAAACTTTGTATGTGGCACTCCTTATTCCCAAACTTTTCATGGCTTCACATTCTCTACAGAGGGTCTCCACAAACCGTACCCAGCTTGGCTTCCCAGGCCAGGATCCAGCCAATCTAGCTGCTGAGACAGGAATAGACTGTGTCACCTCCAACACCCTCCCCTTGGAACACCCTCCCTCCATCTCTCTGCCCAGTAAAAATTCTCTCATTTGAGGGACAAGACAAGACTTGCCTCCTCAATAAAGCCTTCCCAGATCACTCCAGCCCACTGGGCCCTCCCTCTTGAGTCCCACAGACAGGTCTCACCTGCACCACCCAGACTTCGAACACACCATTTTGTGCTATAGCTCATTATTTCATATATGCTTCTTAGCCCACTGGGATGATGAGGCCCTGGAGGGGATGAGCAGTGTCTCACACTTCCTTCTGCTTCTCTAAGCTCCTATTAAAGGGAAGGTAGGCACATGTATTTTTGTTGACACTACAAATGGAAGATGAGACCACATAGATGTACAGAGCAGTGGGGCGGAGTAAGATGGTTGGAGGAGTAGGAGACCTGGATTTTGTCTGGTCTCAGGAATTCAGCTGAATAGGGATCAAACCACTCTGAACACCTACGAACTCAACAGGAGATCGAAGAAGAGAGTAGCAACAACTCTGAACAGAGAAGCGACCACTTACTGGAAGGTAGGACGTGCGGAGAAGTGAATCCGAGGTGATATTCGGGAGGATAGACGGCGGGGGAGGGGGCCTCCGTCGGCCACTTCTGGCAAGTGCTAGAGCCGCGGAGCACAAAATCGGAACATTTAGAAGCCGGCTCCGCTGAGGGACGTCGCTCCAGTGGCTAAGCGGGGGGTGGAACCCTCACGGGACAGTGTGATCTCAGGACCCTCAGGGTCACAGAAAGACCGGGGGTGCCTGAGTGCGGCAGAGCTCCCAGGTATCGGAGCGGGGAAGCCGGCTGCAGAGACGGAGCTGAGGCGCGGGCTCTCAGCTCGGGGTTGCCATAAACTGTGATCCGCGGCCCAGTCAGGCCACTGTTCCTCCAGCAGGGACCCAACAAGCGGCAGATCCAGGGAGACTCCCCTTCCTCCCCCGGGAGGAGCGGCGCTGGAGCGCACCGCAGGGAACTGCTGGGTTTGGAGACTCCACACGGGGTCAGGTGCCAGAGATACAAACGCTCGGTCACAGGCCGGGTGAGCACGGAGTGCGGCCAGGAGACCAGGGAGACGGGAGTGACTGCTTTTCTCTGGGGGCGCACTGAGGAGCGGGGCCCCGAGTTCTCAGCTCTTCTGGGTGGAAATTGGGAGGCCGCCATTTTCACCCTGGTCCTCCAAAGCTGTACCGAGAGCTTGCAGGGAACAAAAGCTCCCGAGAGCAAAGCCGAGCAGATTGCTTAGCCCGGAACGACAAGGGTGGGGCAATTTCGCCTCCAGCAAAGACATTTGGGAACCACGGCAACAGGCCCCTCCCCCAGAAGATCAGCACGAACAGCCAGCAAGCCAAGACCAAGTTTACTGATCAAGAAGAACGGGAGAACTCCAGCACTAGGGGAATACTGCACATAGAATTCATGGCTTTTTTACCATGATTCTTTAGTCTTTCAAAGTTGATTTTTTTTAACTGTCTTTTTTTTTTAATTTTTCTTTTTCCCCTTTTCAACCAACATCTTATCAATCCCTTTTTTTTAAAAAACCATTTTTTATTTTTCACTTTTAGAGTCATATTTTATCCCTTCATAGTAGTTACCCTTATTTTTGGCATATATATATAAGTTGTTCTCTCTTTAAAATTTTGAGATACAGTTTCTTCTAACAGATCAAAATATACCCTAAATCACTAGTGTATGGCTTTGTTCTAGTCTCCTGCCTGATCACATTCTCTCCTTTTTTCTCTTTTTTTTAAATCTTCTTTCTTTTTTCAAACAACTTCTTATCAATTCCTTTTATAAAATCTTTTATAATTTTCATCTTTACAGTCATCTTCCATCCCTTCATTGTATCAACCCTTATATTATACATATATAAGTCTTTCTTCCTTTAAAATTTTAGGAGGCACTTTTTTCTAACAGACCAAAATACACCCAAAATCCAGTGTGGGGCACTGATCTGTGCACTAGCCTGATCATATTTGATCATATTCTGTTTTTTTTTTTTTTGTATTGTTCTGTTTTTGTTTTTATCTTTTTCTTTTTTTTCTTTTTTTTCTTTCCTTTTTCTTTCTTTCCCTTTCTTTTCCCCTGGTTTCAGGTCTTCTCTGATTTGTATAGAGTATATTTGCTGGGGACATTGTTAACCTGTTAGCATTTTGTTCTCTCATTCATCTGTTCTCCTCTGGACAAAATGACGAGACGAAAAAATCACCTCAGCAAAAAGAACAAGAGGTAGTACCGTCAGCCAGGGACCTACTCAATACGGACATTAGTACGATGTCGGACCTAGAGTTCAGAATCATGGCTTTAAAGATACTAGCTGGGCTCGAAAAAAGCGTGGAAGTTATTAGAGAAACCCTTTCTGGAGAAATAAAAGAACTAAAATCTAACCAAGTCAAAATCAAAAAGGCTATTAATGAGGTGCAATCAAAAATGGGGGCACTAACTGCTAGGATAAATGAGGCAGAAGAGAGAATCAGTGATATAGAAGACCAAATGATGGAAAATAAAGAAGCTGAGAAAAAGAGAGATAAATAACTACAGGATCACGAGGGCAGAATTTGAGAGATAAGCAATACGATAAGAAGAAACAACATTAGAATAATTGGGATCCCAGAAGAAGAAGAAAGAGAGAGAGGGGCAGAAGGTATATTGGAGCAAATAATAGCAGAGAACTTCCCTAATGTGAGGAAGGAATCAGGCATCAAAATCCAGGAGGCACAGAGAACCCCTCTCAAAATCAATAAAAATAGGTCAACACCCCAATATCTAAGAGTAAAACTTACGAGTCTCAGAGACAAAGAAAAAATCCTGAAGGCAGCTCGGAGAAGAGATATGTAACCTACAATGGTAGCAATATTAGACTGGCAACAGATCTATCCACAGAGACCTGGCAGGCCAGAAAGGACTGGCATGATATCTTCAGAGCACTAAATGAGAAAAATATGCAGCCAAGAATACTATATCCAGCTAGGCTGTCATTGGAAATAGAAGGAGAGATAAAAAGTTTCCAGGACAAACAAAACCTAAAGGAATTTGCAAACACGAAACCAGCCCTCCAAGAAATATTGAAAGGGGTCCTCTAAGCAAAGAGAGAGCCTAAAAGCAGCATAGATCGGAAAGGAACACAGACAATATACAGTAACAGTCACCTTACAGGCAATACAGTGGCACTAAATTCATACCTTTCAATAGTTACCCTCAATGTAAATGGGCTAAATGCCCCAATCAAAAGACACAGGCTATCAGATTGGATTAAAAAACAAGACCCATCAATATGCTGTCTGCAAGAGACTCATTTTAGACCCAAAGACACCCCAGATTGAAAGTGAAGGGGTGGGAAACCATTTACCATGCTAATGGACACCAAAAGAAAGCTGGGGTGGCAATCCTATATGAGAAAAATTAGATTTTAAAACAAAGACTGTAATAAGAGATGAGGAAGGACACTATATCCTACTTAAAGGGTCTATCCAACAAGAAGATCTAACAATTGTAAATATCTATGCCCCTAACATGGGAGCAGCCAATTATATAAGGCAATTAATAACAAAAGCAAAGAAACACATTGACAACAATACAATAATCGTGGGGACTTTAACACCCCCCTGACTGAAATGGACAGATCATCTAAGCAAAAGATCAACAAGGAAATAAAGACCCTAAATGACACACTGGACCAAATGGACTTCACAGACATATTCAGAACATTCCATCCCAAAGCAACGGAATACACATTCTTCTCGAGTGCCCATGGAACATTCTCCAGAACAGATCACATCCTAGGTCACAAATCAGGTCTCAACTGGTACCAAAAGATTGGGATCATTCCCTGCATATTGTCAGACCACAATGCTTTGAAACTAGAACTCAATCACAAGAGGAAAGTCAGAAAGAACTCAAATACATGGAGGCTAAAGAGCATCCTACTAAAGAATGAATGGGTCAACCAGGAAATTAAAGAAGAATTAAAAAAATTCATGGAAACCAATGAAAATGAAAACACAACTGTTCAAAATCTTTGGGATACAGCAAAGGCAGTCCTGAGAGGAAAGTATATAGCAATAAAAGCCTTTCTCAAGAAACAAGAAAGGTCTCAAATACACAACCTAACCCTACACCTAAAGGAGCTGGGGAAAGAACAGCAAACAAAGCCTAAACCCAGCAGGAGAAGAGAAATAATAAAGATCAGAGCAGAAATCAATGAAATAGAAACCAAAAGAACAGTAGAACAGATCAACGAAACTAGGAGGTGGTTCTTTGAAAGAATTAACAAGAATGATAAACCCTGGGCCAGACTTATCAAAAAGAAAAGAGAAAGGACCCAAATCAACAAAATCATGAATGAAAGAGGAGAGATCACAACCAACACCAAAGAAATACAAACAATTATAAGAACATATTATGAGCAAATCTATGCCAGCAAATTAGATAACCTGGAAGAAATGGGTGCATTCCTAGAGATGTATCAACTACCAAAATTGAAGCAGGAAGAAATAGAAAACCTGAACAGACCTATAACCAGTAAGGAAATTGAAGCAGTCATCAAAAATCTCCCAAGAAACAAAAGCCCAGGGCCAGATGGCTTCCCAGGGGAATTCTATCAGACATTTAAAGAAGATTAATACCTATTCTCCTGAAACTGTTCCAAAAAATAGAAATGGAAGGAAAACTTCCAAATTCGTTTTATGAGGCCAGCATTACCTTGATCCCAAAACCAGACAAAGACCCCATCAAAAAGGAGAATTAAGGACCGATATCCTTGATGAACATGGATGCAAAAATTCTCACCAAAATCCTAGCCAATAGGATCCCACAGTACATTAAAAGGATTATTCACCATGACCAAGTGGGATGTATCCCTGGGCTGCAAGGTTGGTTCAACATCCTCAAATCAATCAACGTGATACAATACATTAACAAAAGAAAGAACAAGAATCATATGATCCTCTCAATAGATGCAGAAAAAGCATTTGACAAAGTACAGCATCCTTTCTTGATCAAAACTCTTCAGAGTATTGGGATAGAGGGTACATACCTCAATATGAAAAAGCCATCTATGAAAAACCTACAGCAAATATCATTCTCAATGGGGAAAAGCTGAGAGCTTTTCCCCTAAGGTCAGGAATGTGGCAGGGATGTCCACTATCACCACTGCTCTTCAACATAATATTAGAAGTCCTAGCCACAGCAATCAGACAACAAAAAGAAATCAAAGGCATCCATATCAGCAAGGACGAAATCAAACTCTCACTCTTTGCAGATGATATACTGTATGTGAAAAACCCAAAAGACTCCACCCCAAAGCTGCTAGAACTCATACAGGAATTCAGTAAAGTAGTAGGATATAAAATCAATGCACAGAAATCAGTGGCATTCCTATACACCAACAACAAGACAGAAGAGAGACAAATCAAGGAGTCGATCCCATTTACAATTGCACCCAAAACCATAAGATACCTAGGAATAAATTTAACCAAAGAGGCAAAGGATCTGTACTCAGAAAACTATAAAATACTCATGAAAGAAATTGAAGAAGACACAAAGAAATGGAAAAACATTCCATGCTCATGGATTAGAAGAACAAACATTGTGAAGATGTCAATGCTACCTAGAGCAACCTACACATTCAATGCAATCCCCATCAAAATGCCATCCACCTTTTTCAAAGAAATGGAACAAATAATCCTAAAATTTGTATGGAACCCGAAGAGACCCCGAATAGCCAGAGGAATGTTGAAAAAGAAAAGCAAAGCTGGCGGCATCACAATTCCGGACTTCCAGCTCTATTACAAAGCTGTCATCATCAAGACAGAATGGTACTGGCACAAAAACAGACATATAGATCAATGGAACAGAATCGAGAGCCCAGAAATGGACCCTCAACTCTATGGTCACTCATCTTTGACAAAGCAGGAAAGAATGTCCAATGGCAAAAAGACAGTCTCTTCAACAAATGGTGTTGGGAAAATTGGACAGCCACATGCAGAAGAATGAAAGTGGACCATTTCCTTACACCACACACAAAAATAGACTCCAATGGTTGAAAGACCTAGACGTGAGACATGAGTCCATCCAAATCTAAAGGAGAACACAGGCAGCAACCTCTTCGACCTCAGCCACAGCAACTTCTTCCTAGAAACATCGCCAAAGGCAAGGGAAGCAAGGGGAAAAATGAACTATTGGGATTTCATCAAGATAAAAAGCTTTTGCACAGCAAAAGAAACAGTCCATAAAACCAAAAGACAACCGACAGGATGGGAGAAAATATTTGCAAATGACATATCAGATAAAGGGCTAGTATCCAAAATCTATAAAGAACTCATCAAACTCAACACCCAAAGAACAAACAATCCAATCAAGAAATGGGCAGAAGACATGAACAGACATTTTTCCAAAGAAGACATCCAAATGGCCAACAGACACATGAAAAAGTGCTCAACATCGCTCGGCATCAGGGAAATCCAAATCAAAACCTCAATGAGATACCGCCTAACAACAGTCAGAATGGCTAAAATTAACAAGTCAGGAAACGATAGATGTTGGCGGGGATGCGGAGAAAGGGGAACCCTCCTACACTGTTGGTGGGAATGCAAGCTGGTGCAACCCCTCTGGAAAACAGTATGGAGGTTCCTCAAACAGTTGAAAATAGAGCTACCATACGATCTAGCAATTGCACTACCAGGTATTTACCACAAAGATAGAAATGTAGGGATCCGAAGGGGTACGTGCACTCCAATGTTTATAGCAGCAATGTCCACAATAGCCAAACTGTGGAAAGAGCCAAGACGTCCATTGACAGATGAATGGATAAAGAAGAAGTGGTATATATACACAATGGAATATTATGCAGCCATCAAAAGGAATGAGATCTTGCCATTTGCAATGATGTGGATGGAACTGGAGGGTGTTATGCTGAGTGAAATAAGTCAATCAGAGAAAGATATGTATCATATGACCTCACTGATATGAGGAATTCTTAATCTCAGGAAACAAACTGAGGGTTGCTGGAGTGGTGGGGGAGGAGGGATGGGGTGACTGGGTGATAGACATTGGGTAGGGTATGTGCTATGGTGAGCGCTGTGAATTGTGCAAGACTGTTGAATCACAGATCTGTACTTCTGAAACAAATAATGTAACATGTTAAGAAAAAAGAAAAAGAAGATAGCAGGAGGGGAAGAATGAAGGGGAGTACGTCGTGGGGGAGACGAACCATGAGAGATGATGGACTCTGAAAAACAAACTGAGGGTTCTAGAGGGGAGGGGGATGGGGGGATGGGTTAGCCTGGTGATGGGCATTAAAGAGGGCACATTCTGCGTGGAGCACTGGGTGTTATGCACAAACAATGAATCATGGAACACTACATCAAAAACTAATGATGTAATGTATGGTGATTAACATAACAATAAAAAATTTAAAAAAAAAAGATGTACAGAGTAGTAACCTGTGTCTTACACATACCTAGGCTTCTTTGGCCTGGTTAGTGTTGGGATATAGTAGGCACTTGCTTGGTGAATTAATTAATTTATCAATCAAACTGTGCCCTTGGCACTGATGGCATCTTTTCTTTCCTTTTTTTTAAGTTTTTATTTTATTTTTTTAAGTTTTTATTTTAATTCTAGTTAGCATACAGTGTTATATCAGTTTTAGGTATACAATATAATAATTCAACACTTCTATACATCACCCTGTGCTCATTACAACAAATGCACTTCTTGATCCCCATCATCTATTTAACCCATACCCCCACTCCACTCCCCTCCCCTCTGGTAAAGTGTTATTTGATCCTCGTGCTCCAGTCTCAGAGCTTCAGTTATATTTTTGTGTTTTTATGTGGGCCTCTCCATCTACTCAAAAGATCTCTATGTCTCCAAATCTACCTTACAAAAAAGAACTCAGTGACTTGTTATTATTTTTCCTCCAATAAAAAAAAATAGCCTTTGAAGGGAGACAACAAATTTGGGTGGCTTTTTCATTTTCTTCTTTGGAACTAAAAACATCAAAGTTTGGTACACTTGGGACCAGGCATCCATGGTTGCTATGGTACCTTGTCCTGTGAGGGATGGAGGATCTTCCCACAATGCAGTTCTCTGCAGACTCACAGGGACTGGGCAGATGGAACACACAGCAGACGCTGTGCTCATCTCTGTCTCCCCTGAACTTAGCCAAGGGCGCAACAAACATCAGCAAGCGTGGTCCCAGATCATCTCTCATAGCCCATTTTGTATCAATAAATAAAAGAGAATGGCCCTAGGGAAGCAGTTCTATACACAACAATGTGGTGAAAAATAACAGAAATGGATTCAAGTAACACAGGAGGCTCAGCATTAGGAACCAGGGCATCCTGAGCAAGAATGGCAGTCAGGCCAGGAAGGGCTGAAATCGAGTCCTGGAGAGCCCTGACAGGATTCTCTCTTCATTTCCAGTCTCTGCTTCTCTCTGTACATGACTGCATTCTTCTCTTCGAATCCCCCCTTCCCTGTCACCCTCAGAGATACAAACACAGTTTGGGCTCAATGCGCCCAATCCAATCAACTGTGCCCTGAGAGGTGGGATCATACTGGGTGGACAGAGTTCACCCCTGTGAGTGAGGGAGCATAGTTTAAGGAAGTCACTGTGAACTGTAAACACACCCCCAAAATGCGTGTACAACAGACCTCCTACAAATGAATACCTCAAGGTCAGTTTTAGAGCAAGGAACACTAGGATATGATAAAGCATGTTCCAAATCCCTGAACACTAGGAGGAAAAAACCCATTACACAAGTCCATTTATAAGGGGAAAATAGTCTATGCGAAATTATTTGCCCCTAGTGGGGATACTGGCAGATGGAATCTCCTCTAATGTTTCCTACGTAGTATTGCATATTATTGGGTGGGGGTTTTTTTTGCCTTGTTTTTGTGACAAATAACATTTTCCACTTGTCTTTGAGTAAGGCAGCCCAAAAGCAGGTGGGAAATTACAAAATGTGCATGGTAATCAAAGTGTTTCCTTTGGGAAGAGAAAATCGAGTCTGTGAAGAAAATGGCTGTGGAGAGGTAGAGGTGGTCACACTCTAGAAGCCAAATGCATTGACCTCCAGTGGAACTGTAAACTAGAAATCACTGGAGATGTAATGGGTTACTATGGGATATAATATAATTCCAGTGAGAAGGTCTGCCTCTTCTTGGCCTAAATAGAGTGGCCAATCCTAGCTGAGGGAGTTTCTGGGATGTGGGACTTTACAGTTTAAAACCAAGAAAGTCCCAATTCCTTAGGTGGGTGACCAACTCATCCTGTAAAGAATTCCCACTGAGGGGGCATCTGGGTGGGGCAGTTGATTAAGCATTCAACGCTTGGTTTTGGCTTGGGTCGTGATCTCAGGGTCATGGGATAGAGGCCAGTATCTGTGTTCAGCACATAGTTTGCTTAAGACTCTCTCTCCCTACTTCTTGCTAGACACATCTCCAAAGGCAAGAGAAACAAAAGAAAAATGAACTATTGGGACTTCATCAAGATAAAAAGCTTTAGCACAGCAAAGGAAACGATCAACAAAACTAAGAGGCAACCTACGGAATGGGAGGAGATATTTGCAAATGTCTTATCAGATAAAGGACTAGTATCCAAAATCTATAAAGAACTTATCAAACTTAATACCCCAAAAACCAAAAAGTTCAGTCAGAAATGGGCAGAATACAGAGACATTTCTCCAAAGAAGACATCCAAATGGCCGACACATGAAAAAATGCTCCACAACACTTGGCATCAAGGAAATACAAATCAAAAGCATAATGAGATACCACCTCACACTAGTCAGAATGGCTAAAATTAACAACTCAGGAAACACGGATGTTGGTGAGGATGCAGAGAAAGGGGAACCGTCCTACACCATTGGTGGGAATGCAAGCTGGTGCAGCCACTCTGGAAAACAGTATGGAGGTTCCTCAAAAAGTTAAAAATAGAGCTACCCTACAATCCAGCAATTGCACTACTAGGTATTTACCCAAAGGATACAAAAAGAGTGATTTGAAGGGGCACATGCACCCCAATGTTTATAGCAACAATGTCCACCATAGCCAAAATATGGAAAAACCCAGATGTCCACTGACAGATGAATGAATAAAGAAGATGTGGTATATATATATGCAATGGAATATGACCCACCCATCAAAAAGAATGAAATCTTCCCATTTGTAACTATGTGGATGGAACTAGAGGGTATTATGCTAAACAAAATAAGTCAGTCAGAGAAAGACAAATACCATATGATTTTACTCATAAGTGGAATTTAAGAAATAAAACAGAAGAACACAGGGGAAGGGAAGGAAAAATAAAATAAAACAAAAACAGAGAGGAAGGCAAACCATAAGAGACTCTTAACTATAGGGAACAAACAGGGTTGTTGGAGGGGAGGGGAGTGGAGGAATGGGGTAACTGGGGATGAGCATTAAGGAGGGCACTTGATGTAATAAGCACTGGGTGTTGTAACAACTGATGAATCACTGAATTCTACCTCTGAAACAAATAATACAGTATATGTTAATTAAATTTAATTTAAATTAAAAATTTTTTTAAAAGACTCTTCCTCTGCCCCTCCCTCCTGTGTTTTCTCTCTCTCAAGTGAATAAATCTTAAAAAAAAAAAGAATTCCCACTGAGTATTTGCTGTGGCAAACAGGATTGAGGGAGAGATGTCTCTGCTGAGATGACATCCCTCTACCCCCACCAGACAGAAGCCCCCATAAACCACAGCCCAGTATGAGCGTGTTGCTTATCAAACAAGTTGCTTCTTTCAAGAGGAGGGCTAGTGCCAGTGTAAACCAGCTGGTTAAGGGAAAGGGATTTCTCAAGAGGTGTCCTTCTTGTTGTCTATGAATGAACTGCTGACCCCCTCCCACCCTGTGCAGCCAGCTCACCCAATCACCAAGTCTCTTCCCATCTGCAGCCCCAGAAATCTGACCTCCAGTTACCTCCCAGCTCAAAGACATTGTGTAAGAGAAGAAAACACATTTCCAGCTTGGCAACTCAGCAATCTAAATTATAAATATTCAACCTATCAGAAAATTTCCATACGCTCCTGTTTGTTTATGGAGCAGCTTACTTGCAGAGACTGTCTAGAGTGCCAGTTGGTTTTGCATACTGGTGTAAATACCATTAACCCCAGGAAAAAGTTTGCATCCCTGGTGGCCAGAAGCAAATTCCCCAATCTGATGGCGGGGTGTAGTGGGGCGGGGAGACAAGCCATACATTCTTCTACACAGAAAAAGAAGCAGCATCCAATGAAAGCTATGGCTTCACACCCTGCTGACTCTGGAGGCCTGGATTGTGGCCTTTGTGGTAGAGCCCCCTCTACCACAAAGATGGTAGACTTCCAGGGAGGCATTTGGCATGCCCAAGGCCTCCGTTCCCTACATCTGCAAAATGAGACCATGCCTTCAGCCCTTTCAGAGGTCCTTTCTGCTCTAATGAAGTGACCCAGCCCTGCAGATGACTGAAGACTGAGAACATGGTAATGGTGAACTGTGCAGGCATGGGGTGGGACGGCACTTGTGCAAGACTGGGGGATTCCAGTGAAGGAGGCTCACTACATACCCACAATGCAAAGTGATCACTAAAGAAGGTACAGTGAGGTGTTCACTGGTGGACACTGTTGAGACTCTACCCAGATGGCCTCAAATCCTTCTCACCATTTGTTATGGACTGAACTGTGCCACCCAAAATCGACAGGTTAAAGCCTTAACTCCTAATGTGACTATAATTAGGAGAAAGGATTGTTAAAGAGGTGATTATGGTTAAATGAGGCCATTAGTATGAATCCCTAATCCTGTAAGACTGGTGTCCTTATAAGAAGAGGAAAAGACCCCAGGGGCAGGCAGGCGAGGAGGTAAGGCCAACTGAGAATACCACAGGGAGGCAGATGTCTGCAAGCCAAGGAGAGATCTCACCAGAAATCAACCTGCTGGCACCTAGGGCTTGGACTTTCAGCCTTCAGAACTGTGAGGAAATAGGTTTGTGTTGGGTAAGCCCCCCAGTGTGTGGTATTTTGCTGTAGTGACCTGGGTAAATAGATCATTTCTGTGTGCCCAGCTCCCACTTCTGTTCCCTTCACTTTTGTTGCTCATACCTGCAACCTACTTCAGGGCCCTTATATGACTGGAATCACTGCCCCCCCAACACATGCACACACAAAACCTTCCATGCCTCTCCCTTGCTTCCCAAAGTCCAGACACATAAGACCCTCTGACTGGCGGTGGTCTGTTCCTCCGCTCCCTGCCCCCTCTCCAGCCCATGATTCCATAGCACCAATGCCAGCATGATGGGGTGGCCAGATGATATATCATCCCCCAGATTCACCACACTGTTCCCCACTTCCACTCCTCTAGTGTTCTGTTTGAGCCACCCTTCCTCTCTTACCCACAAAACTTTCACTGAGACCCTTCACCATCACCATGTTTGTTTTCCTGATCTACCATCCCGTGCCCCAGACAAAACTAATCATCTGGCCTATGACCATTATGCCTCTTCTACTTCCACAAATGCATGGAGCAGGTACGAGTCTCACCCTCCAACTCAGACAAGAGTTAGAGGATAATTTTCTTTTAATATCTCAGCTCCTTTGCCATGAGTACAATTAACTATTGTAGCCTTTTCTATACTGGCTTACAGTTTGCCCAGCAGACTCAAGCCCCCCTTGCCCACACAGGTGGCTGAGTTGATGACACACTCCCTGTTGGTTGCTTTCCCTTCCAAATGATACTATGCTGTGCTGTTTCACAGGTAGGGCAAGTACCTTACAATAACAAAATGTTCTTAATTCCTCCTTCCAATCCCTCATATCATTGTTATTCATTTCACTTACATACTCATTGGCTATGAACTTTCTAAGTGCTTTTCTGTTTTATTCCTCACTCCTTTACATGGTATAGGATGGCTAATGGAGTCTGGAGTTGGATATTTTGCTTTCTCTAGGTTGCTTAGGTTCTGATAAAACCCCAATAGATTAGGCTCTAGTAAAATAGCTTCTGTTGAGTGCAAATCTTGTTGAGAAGAACAGAATGGTCTTGAGATTTCAAAATGTCTCCTCCAGTGGGAAGCTTGAGGGGATTATTCTCTGTCTTCACTGTGAGAATCTTGTAGAGCTTCTGGAGGTAAAACTTGCAAAAGCATAAGGGGCCCCAAATGTCTGGGTCTCCCTGAAGTTTTTATTTCTCAGACTTGTCCACACCGAACCTCCAGCAAATCATCAATTATAATTCAGGTTTTCCCACCATGGAATTGGTATACATGGAGGTTTTTGCTTGGGGGTTTCTGAACCAGTAAGTTGTGATTCTCTGTATCCACCTGTCCATCTCTCCAATTTTGGGGGTACCAGTATGTCCTGTGACCTCACTTCTCTGACAAACCTAAGAAGAGTTTTTGATTTTTCATCTTGCTCAGATTTTTACTGGTTGTTTAGAGTGAGTGGAGACTTCTAAGTTCCTTACATATAGACCAGAAATCAGACGTCAAAGATAATTTTTTTTCAAAGGTAAAACTATGATTCTCATGCAGTTATAAAATGAATACACGTCAAAAATTTACTTAACTCTTCAATTAATGAGGGAACCAGTAAGATGCTGTAATCAGCTCAAAAGAGAATTTTAAAAATACCCACATATATAGACAATCAAAAATGCTGAAATTAATCTATAAACAAATGCAAAATTAGCCAATACCCACTGGGCAATAATTAATTATATTGACAATTGCAATTAACTGACATTATTTATATTTCTATGGACAAGAATCATTTGAATTACTATAGTTTTGCTATAATGTATAGAGCTGTAAGATAGCTCTAAGGCAATGAAAGGCTAAGAGAGCCTAGAAGGGTACCCTAGACAGGATACCCAGTGATCTTTTTCACCAATTCCAAACTCTTCCACAAATTTTCCTGGCACAAGTGAGCCAGACAGCTGTTCCCATTTTCCTATCACTAGTCTTAATTTCTATTTCAAGTCCCCATTCAGCCTCGATAGCAGAAATTTTATCTCGGTTAACTTGCAGTTACTTTCCAGGGATGGCATCTAAGTTTGGGGGGAGCTAAGTTTGGTGCCATTACTGGGTAAGGACCATCTGATCTTCAATGTCATCCCTCCACACTGAAGAGTCCTAAGGTAGGCATAGGTCCATATACATTGCCATGGAGATATCCCTTGTTCCCATCTGTGGCTCTTTCATGTCTAGAAGTTCTTAATGCTATTTCAATGCCCATTTGGGGTACATAAAAGTTCACTGTCTGGGACTGTGCCATGCTGAAGTGTATGAAACTCCTTAAGAGCATCCAAAGCCTTGCCTGCCCAGATACTAGCATTGCCATTTCTACCCTGGGATTTGCCATCTTTCTGAGCCCCACTCAGGCAGTAGAGTACAAGGCTACCCTGTTCGTGTAGTCTACACCAGTGGGGTTTGGGGTTGTCTATTGCCTTCCTAGGACATGACTCGGGAAACAGGACCAAAAACCCTCACTTTCTGTGAGCCATCTCTTCCTCTTCTATCCTGGAAACCCTTTCTAGTCTAAGATGGGAAAGACTTGCTCCCCTCAGGAAGTATTCTCCTAAATATTTTACCCATTTTGGGAGTCCTTCCCATCCTCCAAAATATTAAACTTCCAAAATTCAAAAGCCAAGAAGAGAGTTTCCTTCCTTTTGTGTTTTCTGCTGCCCAGTACTTGCATGAGTGCAGAGCTGGCTCCAGAAAGGAGGATAAATACACAGGAGGAGAGATATTGGTTATTATTTCAAACCTATTGCCCCATCACACATGTATGACTCTCAGAGTACAAGGACTGTATCTAAGGTACTTCTGAGTGCCATAGCACCTAGCACAGTGCCTGCCCATAGTATGGGTCTGATATGGACCAATGAATGTGGTGTTTAGCACAGAGGCTTTTAACTAATGTTAATTTCCCAAGAGGAAAACAATGGACATTATGGTTTAGAGCACTAGCTGTGGAGTTGGACAAATGGGCATTCAAAAATTTCGTTCCCTAGTTGTGAGAATGTAAGCAATTTATATACCCTTGCTAAAACTCAACTTCCTCACCTTAAAATGAGGAAAATAGTCCTGAATTTACAGGATATTATGAAGACTAATAAGCCCTGTGATATTATATGTTATGCACTTAGCATAATGCCTAGCATATAGTAGGTGCTCAATAAATGCTGGTTATTTTTAGTTATCACCATTACTCAGACTCTAGTTACTTTGCCCTGGACCTACCCTGCTCAGATACTCTGTAATAGTGGGTTCCTATAGTCAAACAGTAGGTGCTCTTGTGAAAAGAAGCATAAGGATGGCATCATTATATTAACTGTTACCTTATTCAGATGAGACAAGACTTTCATGGGATCCCAGAGGTTAAAAAAAAAAGTACAACAGCTACTGTGGTGTGACAACAATGAAGACAAAGAAGTCTGTAACTCGATCTTGCCATGGGTCACAGACACAGACAACCTTGCCACCTGTCTGGTCAGAGGTCCCATACAATAGCAAACTGCAATGGGGGAAGCCACCAAAACCCAGGAAAGGTGCTTCCTGAAGCATCCACCTGTACCTAGAGAGAAAGTCAATTCTTGAGACTATTGGGGGCCCTGCCCAACATGAGTTATAAAGGGACCTAGATAATGAGTTATTTAGTTCCAATTTGAGGAAAAAAAATTGGGCTTAGCTCTCAGATATTTCTTTCTAGTAAAATGTTGGCTCATTGAACTTAATTAATTAATTAATTAATTTTTAAAAATCCAAGCACAGAGATATGACTACAGTAAAATTAATCCTTTCCTTGATCAACTAGGTAGGATAGAAAGCTGAAATCAGGGCAATGGTCCTTAAGCTTTAGCATACATACAAATCACTGGGGAGGTTCCTTGAAATACATTTTGCTGAACCCCACCCCCAGAGTTTTGTATTCCATAGGTCTGAGATATAGGGTCATCAGATTTGCTAATAAAAATACATGACTCCTATATTATAAATACTCAATCCCAAATATTGCTTGGAACATACTTACACTAAAAAAAAAAAAAAAAAAAAAATCATTGTTTTTTTATCCAAATAAATCATTGTTACTTATCTTAAGTTCTCATTTAACTGGGCATCCTGTGTTATCTGACAACCTTACTGGGATGGCGCCTGAACATTTGCATGTCTAACAAGTTTCAGGTGATACTATTGCTGTGGTTTGAGAACCTCACTTTGAGAATTGCTAGACAACTCAGACAGGCCTTCAGCAATTTCCAATTCAACCCTGAGTACTAATGGCTGGGGCTTCCCACCCTGGAGGTAAATACATAGATACCTTTAGGTGGTGCTGGAAGGCCAGATAAAGGAAGTGCCTTAAGCAGCTCTTGGTTGTCTCGGTAAATGAGGAGTGCATCTTACAATCTCACCATCTAACCCAAGCAGTTATAATTATTTCAACAACAGAGCCAATCCTCTTGAGATAGTGGAAGTTTGATTTTTTTCAGCTAAGTTTGTGAAGACTTCAGTGGAAATTGGCACTGCTGGCTTTGACAGGAGATACTGATTTCCTAATAACACAGAGCTGTTCTTTTGCACTTGGAAATCAATTGTCACCTTGGCTTCCTGTTGCAGCAACTTTCTGATTGCTACATGACTTCCCTGTTCTCCTTTTGCTCAAGATTACAGGTGCTGAGAGATGCACGTGTGTCTGGTCGGTAATTCTTTATTTCTGTTGGCCAAGTGGTTGTTTGCTCTTTATAATCAAGCCCAGGCCTGTGCGTTAGAGTTGCACCTTGCTATGGGGATAGTTCTTGTCATTTATCTTTCAGGTGAGCGATTGTTTTTTTTTCCCATTGATTGTATGTTTTTAAATGCACAAACAATACAGAGAGAGTGAAACACTTAATAAAAAGAACCCAAAAGAATACATGCAAGTGAAAGCAACAACTATTCTTCTATATATATATATAGACAGCTATATATATAGACAGTGTTCCTGTTGTGACTGCCCTGTCTTTTCTTGTATTTCTTTTTTTTTTTTTCCTCTCCTTGTATCTCTATTAGTGGCAATCACTGGCTTTAAGACCACTGTCTCTGGGTCCCCCAACCAGACATGCTAATTTAATTGATCTGGGTGTGGCTTGACTAAGGGGAGTTTTAAAAGTTCCTCAGATGATATAATCACTTTAGCAAATTATTGAACAGTATTTATTAGAGTTGAACATACAGTCAGTTCTCATTGTTTGCGGTAGTTATATCCTATAAAGTCATGATGAATGCTGAGTTAGTAAATACTGAACCACTGCTCTTGGGGAAAATATAGGCTTAGGCCTCCATGACCCTCTGGTCATAACATTTTCATCAGCCAATCAATACATAACCTTGTTTTATGTGTGTTTCTGTTTAAAGACATCTTATATATATTGTTGATTCATTAGCATTGAACTCATGGCCAATGGCACTATCACTCATGCCTGAACGAAACTTATCTAACACATGTATTTTCTCCATAAGGCACATCACAGCCTCCTGATCTTAGGAACATAGATAGTACTTCAACATTTGGCTTGGGGCCATTTTAAACATGGAAATTACCAACAAAAAGCACAGAAATGCAAAAAAAAAAAAAAAAAAAAAACCCATGGCACTAAATATATAGTGAAAACGACAGTTGCTTTCAGAATGAGAGCTGAAACAAAAAAGCAGTTTCCTTGTTTGACCTCAGCTGGAAAGAGCAACTCAAATTTTCTGCCACTCTGCACATGGCCACAAATGACTGCCAAAGTGCGTGGGTATCAACTTTTGGGGCTACAAGTATATTTTAGCAAATTCACAATACAGAATCTACCAATAATGAAGATGAGCTGTACCTTTGCCCTCAGACCCAGCAAGTCACTTCACTCGTAGAGAAATGAGAGCATATGTCCACCAGAAGGTAAGCATGGAATGCTCAGAGTAGCTCTCCTCACAACAGTGCAAACATGGAACTAGTCCAAACACCCATCAACAGGAAAATGGATAATGCATGATATATTCATGCAATAAAATACTAAGTGGCAATATAACTAAGCTAACTACCAATGCACTCAACAGCATGGGTGAATCTCAAAAGCTAGACACAAAAGACTACATACTTTATATAAAATTCAAGATCAGAAATTAATCTGTGGAGGAGAAAACAGAATAGTGGTTAACCCTACTGTATTAATGAAAAGGGATAGAAGGTCTCCTTTGGGGTTGCAAGAAATGTTCTATCTTGATTAGGGTAGTGGTTACACAAATATACATGCATGTAAAATCCATCAAGCTGCACACCTAAAATGTATGCACTTTACCATATGTATGATATACCTCTACCTCAATTTTTTTAAAGCTACCAAGATGTTTCTAATGTTCAGGCAAACCTGGGAAACACTGCTTTAAAGAAATTGCTGAGCATCATCAATGCCCTGGCCATCCCAAGTTATGCTGCCAGTTCCACCCTTAGGATCATAACAGATTGCAGGATGCTCTCCTAGCAGTCTGGACCTTTTAAAACCAGAGAACAAAGGATAGCTGTAAGGGAACTCAAAAACCATCCATTGCCAGAATGGCTAATTGGTTTCATCCTCAGTGCTAACTCAGTTCATTTGTAATGGCTGCCTGGCAGTCTGGATTCAGAGGATTCTAAGCCTGCATCCAAACACAGTGGATGAGAAGTTGTACAATCAATTAGCAGTCCCTGGCTTGTGCCTGGGTAAGGAGAGATGCATATACTTGCCTTGTATTTGCCACCAATCTAGTCCAGCTCTCCCCTTTTTCACAGGCAGATACTGAAACCCAGAGAAATGATTTTTCTAACCTCATGCTGGTAGTCAGAGGCAAAGGCATGATTAAACCTAAGATGTAGGTTTACCACTCCATGAGATGCTACAGGATGGATGCTGGGAAGAATGAGCATTAAGAATGAACAATCAAGGCATGAACTTAACTCTACTAGAGATGCAGTTCATCCATGGGCAAGGATCATGAAATTGCCCTCCTGAATATTCAGGGAGTTTGAAAAGATACTGGTACAAACATCTAATTTCCGTTTCAAACCTTGTACCCATTCACTTATTCATAACTCCTCAGCAAACATTTTAATAGAAAGAGGATGGATATGAATGTTCTTTGCAATCCATAAGATGGATATGAATGTTAGTTACAATCCATAAGATGCTTTACAAATGTTGCCCATTTTTGATAAAAATGCTTTTTAACAGTCATAATAAATACCCACCATATGCCCAGTCTTATGCTAGAAGTTGTGGAAAATGTGACAAAAGTTGGAGACACAAGTAGTTGAGTAACAAACTGTAATAGCAGGATCTAGATGAGGACATGACACTACTCAGTAATTAATGTTGTTGAGTGGTTCACCATCACCCAAGTCTGTTTGTCCGGTTGCTAAGTGGGTTTTACATGAGTCCCCCACCTCATAGGATCATGGGAGGGATTGAATGAATTGTGAAATCACTTTGTGTGGTGGAGTCATACTTTTATAGATGGAAGAGTCCCAATTCCCAAATTTCTGATTTGACCCATCAGGCCAAAATCATGTAGGGTCAAAACTGGCTAAAGGCTGATAAATGTTAATTACTGTTTTGCAATGTCGTTGCAAAATGTTTTGCAATGTTCTTAAGGGGGTGTCTCACTCCTCCACCATGCTGGTCCCTTGGCTAACCAGATAGTCCAACTGCAGCTGGACTAGAGGGAGGTCCAAGTCCACATGGCGCAGATTGCCTGAGTCCCCACAGCCTTAAAATTCTGACTTGGAGAAAAATTTAGTCTAGAGCAGTAATCCTCTATCTTTAATCACTGAGATGGCTTTAAAAAGACTCATGTCTGAGTTTTACCTAGTGTTTTTTGGTTCCCCAGGTGATGCTAATATGCAGTCGAGGCTGAAAACAACTGATAAAATGATTTGTAAGAAACTGTAAGGAAGCCTAAGAGTATCAATTACACAGATGAGAGGAGTCTGTTCCACCCCAGGGGCTGCAGAATGGCCAGAGCAATTTCAGAGATAGGGATCTGCAGGACCCAAGGCCGCCTGTGATCTAGCAGCCACCCACATAGGGAATGAGCATACACAATGCCACAGTAAGCAGCTAGCCAGCGACCAAGGGGCCAGGGACCACCAAAGGTGTCCCAAGGGCCATTTGGGGCCAAACTAAGGGAGAATAAGGGCTCAGGGGAGGGACAAGGCATGATTTTCAGTGGTTTCACTGAAGGGCCTTAGAACCAACAATCATTTCCAGCCCCATTGCTCATGGGTATAGAGCCTAAGCTGGTGTAGAAGAGGGAATGCCAGGGTCTACTCATGTTCACCTAATTTTTCACTGGATAAATGGCTTTCACACACAGTGGCCCACTTATCCTTCCAATAGCCCAGTGAGGTAGCCAGGACACATATTATTATCCTCAGTTTACAGACAAGGAAATCAAGGCTTAGAGGTTAGGAGACGTACAAGGTCACAAAGTTGGGAAGAGGTTGGGTTGGGATTCAAACCCAGATTCCCTAACTCCTAGTGTGGGCTTTTTTTAGTTATTATCATTAGCAATAATAGATAGTATTTATTGGGGATTTATGTGTTCCAGATGCATGCTGCATTTTATATCAATTATATCATCTTAACTTCATTACCCTAGAAGTATGTATGAGGATTATCATACAGATGAAGAAACTGAAATTTAAGGGCTTAAGTGACTTGTCCAAATTCACATGATATTCTGCTATGTGCATTAGAAAACCACAAACACAGAGACATAGCAGCAGGAATGCCTGGTCTGTAGTCAAAGAAGCTAAAACCTACATGGAGAGGCATATTTCCAATCAGATTTGTGAGCCTGATATGTCTAGACCAGAGCTGTGTGGAACTGAAAGTTCCCGAGGGACATAGTATTACTGTTTCTACCCCATCACCTCATTCCCCAGCTGCCTCTGAATCCAAGAGGCTGGAGAGGAGAGCAGAATTCTTATCCTACACAATTTCTGAGGCCAGAGCTCAGGCCTAATATGTGGGCATATCCATCACCTTCCATGTGCATAGCCCTGCCCTCAAGGTATAAATAATCTGCATGTGTGAAAGAATGTCTAAAGGAAATCTGATTCCACCAGGCTATGGCACATGAATCCTCACTCAAAAGAAAACACAGAGGTCCTATTGATGACTTCCTCTTAAGTTCCTACTCTACAGAACAATCAGT
The DNA here is from genome assembly GCF_009762305.2 of Zalophus californianus. Classification (NCBI taxonomy): domain Eukaryota; kingdom Metazoa; phylum Chordata; class Mammalia; order Carnivora; family Otariidae; genus Zalophus; species Zalophus californianus. The sequence goes on from NC_045602.1 coordinate 96,001,252, forward strand.
TTTAACATCACTAATTTTGGAACTAACAGACAACATCTCCCTCTTGATAGAAGGCACTGGGAAGGACACATATCATTTCTGGGGTGTCCCTCCCAAAAGCACATCAACTGAATCTAATCATGAGGAACATCAGACAAACCAAAATTGAGGGACATTCTACAAAATAACTGGCCTATACTCAAAATGTCAAGGTGAAGGAAAGAAAGAAGAAAGGAAGGAAGGAAGGAAGGAAAGAAGGAAGGAAGGAAGGAAGGAAGGAAGGAAGGAAGGAAGGAAGGGAGGGAGGAAGAAAAGAAAGAAAAAGAAAGAAAGAAAGAAAGAGAGAGAGAGAAAGAAAGAAGGAAGGAAGGAAGGAAGGAAGGAAGGAAGGAAGGAAGGAAGGAAAGAAAGAAAGAAAGAAAGAAAGAAAGAAAGAAAGAAAGAAAGAAAGAAAGAAAGAAAGAAAGAAAGGAAAGAAAGAAAGAAAGAAAGAAAGAAAGAAAGAAAGAAAGAAAGAAAGAAAGAAAGAAGAAAGAAAGAAAGAAAGAAAGAAAGAAAGAAAGAAAGAAAGAAAGAAAGAAAGAAAGAAAGAAAGAAAGAAAGAAAAAGATCAAGCTCATCTGTGAAAGCCAATGAAAGATTGAAGAACTGTTTCAGATTAAAGAAGACTAAAGAGACACGGTACTTACACACAATGCATTATCCTGGATGGACCCTAAATCAGAAAATGTTTCTTTTTATATAAGGCATACAACTGAAAATTGCAAAATTTGAATAAGATCTGCAGATTAGCCAAAAGTATTATATCCATATTAATTTCCTGATTTGGAGAATTTTACTGTGGTTATGTAAGAGGATTTTCTTATTTTTTAGGATATGTATACCAATGTATTGGGGTAGAGGGAAAGAGAGGAAATCAGAGAGAATGATAAAGCAAATAAGATAAATGTTAACATTTGGGGTAAAAGGATTTTTTGTACTATTCTTGGAGCACTGGGCCTTTACGAGTAAATATGGCAGGATCCTCAGTCCTGCTGGGGAACCTCTGAGAGTCTGTGAAGAACATGCCTCAAACTTGTATCACTGACAGGGGAGGAAGCAGGGGTATTAATCCACCAACATTTGCTCTTTAGTTAAGAGTTGCTTCTGCGCATTAACTACCCAACACTTTCAGTCTGCCCTGTTCGTGGACAGACTACACACCTGCAGCCAGAAGCCCTGAGGCAGAGAGACACAAGAAGCCAAGATATGTACAAAAACAGCCTGCAAGATGGGCTGAGAAGATATGGACAAGGTAGCTACAGTGTCCCATTAGAGTAACCCAACCTAATTCCCACCCTCCATGCAGAGCATCTCCCACCCAGCCTTTTATCCCCTAAAGGGCTCTCAAGCACAGAACCCAAAAAACATACATAAGCACAAGCTGGAGTTGAGAACATGATATCCACGTTCTGCTGGAAAACAAAGATGCAGGTGCTATGGAATGAAGAATCAAAGAGCCCTAGATGAATGCAGAGGAAGTATTTCCAGTGTGGGTTTTCCCAGGCACAGTTTGGGACTTTCCAGCTAGGGTAATTAGAACAAAGGTGTTCAGAGACAAGATACCAGGTTCATGGCTTGAAGCCAAGAGCTTGGAGGGGGCTTCCAAGCTGACTGCCCTAAAGAAAGTAGTCTACTGCTGCCTGGGATTATGGCTTTTAGGGCTGAAGAAGTCAGAAAAATTTGAATCCACCTTGATTCCAGGAGCCAAATCAAGTCACTTACTTCCTTAAAAGCAGACAGTTCACCAAAGAACATACACAGGTGAAAGAAAGAACATGTTGAAAAGCACGTGATGAAAAGATGTTCAACATCATTAGCCATCACAGAAACGTAAATCAAAACCATAATGAGGTATCACCACAAACCTAACAGAATGACTAAAATAAAAAAAGAGTGACAACATCAAATGTTGGCAATGATGTGGAGAAACTGGATCATATTACTGTGGGAATGTGAAATGGCACATCCATTCTGGAAAGCAGTTTGATAGCTTCTTATAAAACTAAATATGCAATTACTGATATGATCCAGAAACTGTGCCCTTGGGCATTTATCCCAGAAAAATGAAAATTTATGTTCATACAAAAATCTGCACATGAATGTTCACAGCAGCTTTATACATAAGAGCCAAAAGCTGGAAATAGCCCAGATATCCTTCAACATGAATAAACTGTGGTACATCCATACCATGGAATGTACTCATGGTAAAGAAGAATGAACTATTGATACATACCTCAACTTGTTTAAGTCTCCAGGAAATTATACTGAAAGAAGTCTGTCCTAAAGGTTACATACTATATAATCCCATTATAGAAACAGAGAACAGACTATGTTTGCCAGGAGGTAAGAACGGAGGGGTGGGGTCAGGGAATGGAAGGAAAATGGGTATTGCTGTAAAAGGCAACACGAGGAGTCTTCGTGGGGTTGGAAATGTTCCGTATCATTACAGAAATGGTGAATACACAAACCTACACATGTGATAAAATTATACAGAATTAAATACACACACACAAATGAGTACAAGTAAAAATGGGAAAATCTAAACAAGATGGGTGAGTGGGTAGGTTGTATCAATATCAAAATCCTGATTGTAATATTGTACCATAATGTTGTAAGGCATTATCATTGCGGGAAACTGGATAAAGGGTGTGCAAACTTTCTCCATATTATTTCTTACAATGGCATGTGAATCTATAATTACCTCAAAATTTAAATTTTAGTTTAAAAAAAGATGAAAAAAAGAAGAGATGCACGTAAGAAGACTGATTCAAAATCTTGGAAATAAAAAAGTTAAACCCATGGGAAAAAGCACAAAGATGGGATAACCTCGACTGGACAGAGTCAAGGGAATAAGTGACTCTAAACCAGCAGAGACCATGAAGATGATCACATCAAGGAAGTGCAGACTCAGATGTCTGTGGGAGTAGGAAGTCCTATAGATGAGTGAAGTGGAATGACCAAGAGACTGTAGAATGAGAGGGGACAAAACTTTTCTAAAGAGACATCCACTACTCTCCACCAAGACATTTTTGCCAAGCAAGGAGGCAGGCCCAGGGTCACCAGATTTTTCCATTTTTCTAGAAAAGGTAAAATCTGTATTTTAATGAGAAATCTTCCCATTTTTAAATTTTGGCAACAAATTTAAAAATTCCAAAATTCTGTGCAGGTCAAATAAAATATAACTGAACAGTATTCACACTTCACACAACCAGTTTTTGACCTTTAGTCCAGTTCTCCTTCCCTCCACTTCATCTATGTTCTTCTCATCATCCAGGACTAAGTCAAGGCTTTTTCTTTTCCTTGGACCTTCTCTGAGTCCTACTTAGGGCTCACTCCCCCTCTGTACCTATATAGCCCACCTCCACCTCCTCACCATTCCATTTCCCTCTATCAGAGAACCATCCCACTGTATGGACATGTCCGATGGCCCAAGAGTTCTGTACAGCTAACTATGGCCACCAACAGGTAACCAATAGGTCAGCTAGGAATGTGCTGATCTGGGCTGAGGGGCTCTGCTGATCCTGGCTTGGCTTGCTTCTGTGTCTGTGAGTTAACGGAGGGTCAGCTGATCAGGTTGGCCTCAGCTGGAATGGCTCTACTCCATGTGTCTCTCATCCTCCTCCTGGAACCACTGGGCTAGCCTGGACATGTACTTCTCGTGGCAATAGCAGAGGCAAGAAGGAGACATGCCAAGGCCTCTTAAGGCCTAGGCTCAGAATTGGCACACTGCTGTTTCTACAACATTCTATGATCCCAAGCAAGTCCCATGATCCAACCAAAGTCAATGGTTGAGGAAAGAGACTCCAGCTCTTTAGTGGGAGGGGCTAAAAATCAAATGTGAAGAGGTTAAATTAGATACGGGGTGGGATGAAGAATTAGGGCATTAATGCAATTTACCCAAGTTCATGTGGCTAGGAGCCCTATCTTACTCATTTTGTATCCCCAGAGCTTATCATTGTGCCAGGTACACAGCATGTGCTTAATCATTCTCTTTTGGGCTCAGGAGAGGAACAATGAATGAGTAAATAAATAACCCTTTCTTTCATAGATGAGGAAACACTTCCAGTGAGGTGGAATGACTTGCCCAAAGTCACATAGTTCATGGCAGATTCACCACTAGAATTCACATCTTCTCTTTCCACCATCACAAGATGCCTGGTGATGAAACCATCGTGGCATGGCATTCACCCCTCTGTACACTGGGTCTGCTGAGGGCTGGTGTTTGGGGTGGACACCTACAGGCCACCTCAGAGCCCTTTAGCAGCAGGGTACTGTCGGTGCTGCTGCCATGGTGTGAATCCGTCCAAGGTGTGAGTCTGGCTAGCTCCTGCCAACCTCTTGCATACAATGGGAAGAAGAGACACTTGCTCCAACAATAGATAGAACACAGAACCAGATGTCTCCCACGTCACTGTCATCTCCTCCTTACACGCTAATCTCTGCATCAGGGGGTTGGAGGAGGCTGCTATTTCTGGGCAGTTTCCTGCAGTTTGATGCTTGTGTTTCTAATCGCTATTGCCACTTGGGGGCATCCCCTTTGGTATAGTAACAGTTTATTCCATGTGAATTTCATGTGTGCTTGCATCCTGGAGCTGCTTAAAGGGAAAGGTGGTTTTATTTGCTCGGAAAACTAAAGCCCTTTTCTCCCCCTTCAGAGTTACTGAGGCAATGGCTTCATCAGTTGGGAGAGATCTAAAACATTACAAAACTCTCCTTGGCAAAGAAAAGAGCGTTCAGCCAAATCTCTCACTGCCTCTACTTGAGGAATAAGGAGGAGTGACCAGGGTATAGGGAGTGACCCAGCTCTGCAGAAGTTTATTTTTCTCGGCTGCTGGTTAAGAAAATTAGCTTCTAGTAACTGGCTCTTTCATTAGACGGCCCTGTGACCTTAGAGAAGCTAGCTGACCTCCCTGCAGGTGAGGGGTAATCTGTAAAACAAAGGAGGTTTCTAGTTGTATGCTTGTCAAGAACAGGTTTAAATCCCCAGAGTATACCTCAGAGCATCTGGCTGGGGATGGGTAATGTAGCTCCAATACTTTCGCTTAAAAAAAAAAAAAAAAAAACAGGGGCGCCTGGGTGGCTCAGTTGGTTAAGCGACTGCCTTCAGCTCAGGTCATGATCCTGGAGTCCCAGGATGGAGTCCCACATCGGGCTCCCTGCTCAGTGGGGAGTCTGCTTCTCCCTCTGACCCTCCCCCCTCTCATGCTCTCTCTCTTTCTCATTCTCTCTCTCTCTCTCAAATAAATAAAAATCTTTTTAAAAAATTTAAAAAAAAATACAGCTACACCATGGAGTAGAAATCAACTTTCCATGAACATTTAGGATAAACCATGAGATTCACTGGTGCTTGGTGAGCTGCTTCGGGCCACTCTTCATTTCTAAACTTTCTTCTCTTCTAACATTAGAGGGGCTTGACAGAAAATTGCAAGAAACAGCAAAATCACCATTTGTTCCAACAATGAATCAAGTCTATGAATCAAGAGACAATCAAATAGCCAAACTCTCACTCTGGGAAGGGTAAATAAATACAACCACTTTCAAATACTCTTCAGCAGTTTCTTATTAAGTCAACCATGCATTTGCCTATAACCCACCAACTCCTCTCCTTGTTACCCAAAAGAAATGAAAACATATGCCCACACAAACACTTCTACATGAATGTTTAAATAGCCAAAGGCTAGAAACAACCAAAATGTTCATCAGCAGGAAAATGGATAAGCTGCAGTACAACCCAACAATGAATACTCCTCAGCAATAAAAGCATGGCACTGGTACTATATGCAGTAACTTGAATGCTATGGACTGAATGCTCTTATGTTGAAATCCTGGTGCCCAGTGTGATAGTACTTGGAAGTGGGACGTGTAAGAGGTAATTAGGTCCTGAGGGTGGAGCCCTCATAATGGGATTAGTGCCCTTGCTGGGAGAGACAAGAGAAAGAGCATTGCTTCCTCTCTCTTTGCCATACGATGACACACAGCAAGAAGATGGCCAGGGAAGAAGGCTCTCACCAGAACTCACCAAGCTGACACCTTGATCTCAGGCTTCCAGCCTCCAGAACTGTGAGAAATAAATGTCTGTTGTTTAGGCATCCAGTCTACGGTATTTTTGCCTAGCAGCCCAAACCGATTGAGACAATGGGTGAAACTCGGAATCATTATGTTAAGTGAAAGAAACCAGATACCAAAGAGTACACGCTGTATGATTCCATTCATGTGAAATTGCATTTTAGGTCATATATGCAATTATATATATATCTATATATGGTGATATATATATATATATATCACCATATAAAGCTATGGTGATAGAAATCAGAAGAAGGGTCACCTCTGGAAGGGATGGTGAAGTTATTGACTGGAAAAGGGATACAAGTAAACTTTGGGGGATAAGGGAGATGTTTTCTATCAGGACGGGGGTACTGGTTACACAGGCATAAACATTTGTCAAAACTCATTAAACTATGCATTTAAAATCTGTATTTTACTGTATATAATTTATACCTCAATTTAAAAGAAAACAAACTCTCTCCCTAGCTGCAGAACAGATGTGTCACTGGAAAGTGTGCTCTGGCCCTCTCCCTGAAAACTTAAGAAGAGCAGTGTTCTAAACACCAAGGCTTCTTGGAATTTCCACTAAAGAAAGGCTGTTGAACAGAAAAGTTTAACCCTAGGACAAACCCAATTTGCAAGATGCAACCGAGGGCTTCCCTAGCTGAGAGTTGCTATTAACACAGATGTCATGGATAATGTCACTGTTAAGGGTTGGGTTTCCTGGAAGGCAGACTCTGGAATGAATATGAGCTTGTAGGAGGCTTTCCAGGGAGGGCTCTTGGGGTCAATGTTTGTAGAAAGGAAGGGATGATAGCAGGATGGGGCAGAGGGAAAAGTTGAGCTGTGATACAGTCTCAATACTCAGCCAACCTCATGGGGAGCTCGGGTGCTCAAGTGGCCTCCAGTGCTGACTACTTAGGGACAAGAGGACCAAGCCTTCAGACCCCACATCGACCAATCACTGGATGCAGGTTGGCCCTGGCAGGAGGACTGACCTTGAACCAGCCAGTCCCCACAAGGGCTGACAGCTAAGGGCTATCTGCCAGCAGCACTCCCAGAAGCTGGGACAATTGGGCTTTCACAAGGTGGATCTGGACAGCTCATCAGAGAACCCACCACAGTCTCCAAAATTCATTTATAACAATAATTCCCTCATTTCTTTAGCATGAACCCAGCCCCACTCTCCTTGACCTATATTCTTATAATGAATGGTAGTATCAAACCCTGACATGAATGATCAATGTATACACACACGTTGAAAATAAAAAACCCAGGGCAATCTTCATGGAAATGCAAATTAGAACTATAGTGAGATATTATCTCACACCTGTTAGAATGGCTGCCCTTAAAAAGACAAGAGGTAACAAATGTTGGCAAAGTTGTAAAAAAAAAAAAGGGAACCCTCATGCACCATTGGTAGGAATGTAAATTGGTGCAGCCACTGTGGAAAACAGTATGTAGGTTCCTCAAAAAATTAAAAATAGAACTACCATATGACCCAGGAATTCCACTTCTGGGACTATATCCAAAGGAAACAAAACCACTATCTTGAAGAGATATCTGTGTCCTCATGTTCATTTGCAGAGTTTCTACGATAAGCAAGACACAGAAATAACCTGTGTCCATTGATGGATAAATGGATAAAGAAAATGTGGTATACACACACATACACACACACAAACATACACACACACAATGGCATATTACTCGGCCATAAAAAAAGAAGGAAATCCTGCTGTTTGTGACAATATGGATGGACCTTGAGGAAATTATGCTAAGTGAAATCAGTCAGACAGAGAAAAACAAATACTGTATGTTCTCACTTACATGTGGAATCTTTAAAAAAATGAATTCATAGAAACAAACAAGAGATTAGTGATTGTCAGAGGTGGGGGGTGGACAAAATAGGTGAAGGTGGTCAAAAGGTACCAACTTCTACTTATAAGGTAAATAAGTTCTGGGGATGTCATGTATAGCATATGACTACAGGTAACAATATGTATTTTATATTGTAAAATTACTAAGAAAGTAGATCTTAATAGTTCTGATCTTGGGGTGCCTGGGTGGCTCAGTTGGTTAAGCATCTGTCTTATGCTCAGGTCATGATCCCAGGGTCCTGGGATCAAGTCCCGCATGGGGCTCCTTGCTCAGCAGAGAGTCTGCTTCTCCCTCTGCCTGCCACTCCCCCTGCTTGTGCACTCTCTCTCTCTGACAAATAAATGAATAAAATCTTAAAAAAAAAAAAAGTCTGACTCCTGATTTTGGCTCAGGTCATGATCTCAGGGTTGTGGGATTGAATCCCACGTTGGGCTCTGCACTTGGGCGTGGAGCTTGCTTGGGACTCTTTCTCTCCTTCTCCCTCTGCCCCTCCACTCCCTCAAAAAAAAGTTCTTATCACAAGAAACAAATTTGTAACCATGTGAGCTGATGGATGTTAACTAGACATACTGTGTCATTCTGCAATATACACATATAGCAAATCATTATGTGATATACCTAAAACTAATATAATGTTATATGTCCAGTATATTTCAGTAAGATTAGGGGAAAAATTAATCCAGGGTAGCCCTAACTTTAACAGCTCTTTGGAAATTCCCTCCTTCATTCTGCAAATTACTCAAGATCTTTCCTGGAAAGGACCCATTTCAATTTCCATTCTCTAGAGAGAATGTTATTCTCCCATTACACAGAGGGGATAGTCAATACTTGGCAATAAAGCCTCAATCCAAGGTTGTCCCATGGTCTCAAGGATGACTGGCCATGAGAATGTGGGTCTCTGACTGAGAAGGCTGGTGAGATCCTCATGTTAGCCAAAGCAAATGATGGCCTCATTGCTCCCAGCAATGGGTATGGTTTATTTATTAATCAAAAGTTACTTCTTTTAGTTTCTTCCTCCACATATTTGAGAAAACATCACTTATTTTGTGAATAACATCAGCTTCTTCTTTCTCTAGCTGTATTCAGCCAGAGAAGCCAATTCCTGAGATAGTCCTGAATGAGGGCATGTATTTTCAGAGCCTGAGACAAGGACTTGGGTGCAAGAAGTTTATCTAGGAGGTGATCTTAGGACACCAGGGTGAAGGAGTGGGCAGAGTAGGACATGGAAGAAGGGAAAGCCCATAAAATGCATTTTATTGACTTGATTATTGCTATGGACAACTGCAGCCCAATCTTGCTGAGATCCCTCTGAGGAACCACCCAGAACATAACGCAGAACTGTCCCTTCACAGACTGAGGGCTGCCTTTGTAGTGTCCCTGGGGTGGCACCCAGAGACAGGCTGAGTTACCTCTCCTGGCTTCACAGAAAGTCCTGATCTGCAGCAAAGTGGGGGTGCACTGCTCAGATCCCCTTCAAGGTAGGACATGCTATGCAGGTACAAGCAGCATGGTCAGCTACAGCCAGAGCTGGCTTCATGGGTGTGTGAGCCTTGTAGTTGCACAGGACCCCATAGTTAGAAGGGTTCCACCCTTGGCTTAATGCCATGCTGCCACCATCGACATTCTTAGTAGTTTTTGAACAAGGGGCCCCCATTTTCATTTTACCCTAGGCCCTGCAAATTATATCCCCGGTCCTACTAGCAGCCTCCCGCTTTAACTGCCCAGGGTCCACCCTGATTCTCAAGCCAAACTCACATTCTTCTTGGGGCAGTGCCCAGCCCATGACTGAGCAAGGCAGTGAAACAAGGAAGGGTCTAGACATTTCCATCCAATATGAGACTCCTCTGATGGGCAGTCTTGGCTGGTATAGACTTTGCCAGGTCTGCACTGGGGTCTAATGGCTCTCCTGTTCAATCCTGCTTCCTTTCTTTTCCTTTCTCAGCTGTTACTCTGTAGTAAACCTTCTACACTCCTAACCCAGACCCAGTATCTGCTTCCCAGAAAAGGCGAACTGCCGCCACAGTGGAAGAAAAAGTTGGCCTGGGGATGTGATGTGAAAAAGCAAGAACACTGCATGGGTCACTTCTGTTACTCTCCAGCCCCTGGGAAACTCCTGCCCCACCATCCAGCAAGGGGGTGGGCAATTTGTTGTGGAACTATAAGCCTGGAATGTGTCCTACTGGGGGAGCCATGTGCATCTCAATGTCCACCAACCTTTACCTAGTCTTTACCACATGGCTCAGACCAGACAACTGGGTTTTGCCTCAGCCTCTCTTTTAGTGACTCAGTTCTATTGAAATAATTACTGTGTCTCATATGCCAGTTTCTGACCCAGCACTCTGCCTAATTCTTATCAACCTTCCTCCCTATGCTGGATAGGGAGAATCAATGAGAACCATTAAGGACACAGCACAGCAGATTTCGACCTTTGGGAAAGCCACAGTCCAACACCTTTCTGCACCAACACCCTAAATAATACACAGATGACACCATGACTTATCATTTCTTGAGAGTTATTTCTCTTGTCTAGCTACGAACTTTCACTTTCTCTCCACCTGCATGACCAACATTAGCTGATGACTTCTTCTTGAGTCATTTTTCACAGAAAAATAAAATTTATATCTCTCCACACAAATGACAGCATGGATGATGAGGCAAAATGACATTATTACACAGCATGAGACTGGTAAATCCATGAAATGGGTACACTCTATAATGATTTCAATAAACAAGGAGTGTAAGCACCCTCTCCACACCTAACTAGGCCATGAATCTAATGAATATATGTATATACACACTATCCGCACCTCTATTTGAAAATATGTATAATGCCACTGAATTCTCAGTATGTGGGGCATACTCTATTGCTGTCCCACCCCAGAGCCCCTTGGATAGCCTCTTGAGTTTACCTGAACCTGTGGTGGAGAGTTCCTGTGTACACTGGCAGCATCCACCTTAAGCACCTGTATCTTGCAACTTCTGTACCTAAGAGCTGGAGAAAGCACCAGGGGACCTTGCTCAGGCCATGCACAGGGCAACCAAGAGTGCTAAGGTATCCAGATTGCCAAGCAACCTCAACCAGTAAGAGCAGAGAGTTGGTGGATGATCACTCCAGTTTCCCCACCCCGCAAACTCGCCATGGGACAATTCTGTGGTGTGTCCTCTGCTGGTGGTTCTCAAGCTTCAGCGTACATCAGAATCACCTGGAAGGCTTCATAACATGGATTGCTGAGCCCCACCACTGGGACTGATCAGTAGGTCTGGGGTGGGTACTTGAGAATTTGCATCTCTAACAAGCTCCCAGGGGATGCCTGTGCTGCTGGTCCAGGGATCACACTGTGAGAAGCAGTTCTTCAGAGGTCTCCAGTGGCATGGAGCCCCTGTCTGCCGCAGAGGTACCCCTGCTGGTTAGCACACACTTTTGTGGCTTCTCTAACTTTTCAGTCTTATTTTCCCCACTCTCATATTTGGACTTCCTTGGATTCACCTCCCATATAAACCCCCAGCACTCGAGTCCTTGTCTTGGAGTGTCTGCTTTTGGTGGGACACAAGCAGGACACGTGGTTTTATATAGTCTTTTCTATTGAAAAGTGCAGCTATGAGCATGGGATTCCTGAGGAGGTCCTGACACCCAAAAATATCAAAACCCATTGATTTAGATAAAGCTTTCATTTCACAGATGATCCATAAAGGTTTGGGGTCTTAACAGGGAGATTCAGACTAGAAACAGTGTCTCCTAGACCTTCACTCTCTCACACGTATTTTCCTGATGCCACATGTTGAATCATGACCATGCATCCCACCTGCATAATCAAAAGGGTTGTGTGTGTGATTTGGTGGAGGGCATGAAACAAGAGAGAAGGAGACCACCCACTTGGTCAGTTCGCCCAGGATTTTCTTCTTTATGCCCCAAAGGGAGGCTTGGGAGCTTCACTTCCTACCCAAAGCATATTTTTTAATTGAGATACAATTGACATTCAACATAATGATTTTATGCATGTATATATTGCAAAATGATCACCACAGTAAGTCTAGTTAACATCCATCACCATGCAGTTACACATTTTTTTTCTTGTAATGAGAACTTTTAAGATCACTCTCTTAGCCACTTTCAAATACACAGTACAGTACTGTTAACTAACTATAGGTCACCATGCTGCACATGATATCCCCAGGACTTACTTATTTTATAACTGGAAGTTTGTAACTTTGATCACTTTCACCCATTTTGCCCACCCTCCACCTCCCACCTCTGGCAACCATGAATCTGTTCTCCGTATCTATAAAGGTTTTTTTTTTTTTTTTTTAAGATCCCACATAAAAGTGAGATCATACAGTATTTGTCTTTCTCTGACTGATTTCACCTAGCATAATGTCCTCAAGGTCCATCTACGTTGTCATAAATAGCAGGATTTTTTATGGCTGGATAATATTCCATTGTATATATACCACATTTGTTCTATCCATTCATCCATCAGTGGACACTTAGGTTGTTTCCATGTATTGACTACTGTGAACAATGCTGCAATGAACACGGGAATGCAATATCTCTTCAGGATAGTGATTTCATTTCTTTTGGATATATCCAGGGGTGGAATTGCATCATAACCATATGATGTGTGGTTGACACACAATGTTACATTAGTTTCAGGGGTACAACATAGTGATTCAACAAGTCTATGTGTTATGCTGTGCTTACCACAAATGTAGTTACCATCTGTCACCATGCAACACTACGACAATATCATTGACTGTATTCCCTATGCTGAACCTTTTATCCCCGTAATTTATTCATTCCATAACTGGAACCTGTACCTCCCACTCCAATTCACCCGTGGTGCCCATCCCCCCACCTCCCTCCCTTCTGGCAACCAACGTGTTGTTCTCCGTATTTATGGGTCTGTTTCTGTGATAGCTCCATTTTTAATCTTCGAGGAACCTCCATACTGTTTTCCATAGCGGTTGCATTTTCTATTTTTAATCTATCTGGGTACACTCTGGGCTTTCTCTGCCCCACCCTGAAACAGCAGGTCCTCTAGGTCCTCCCCATGATGGAAGCAGATCTTCCATGGCCATCCACTAAGCCTGTTTCCATGCACATGAAATCACTGGTGCGGTGGAAGGAGCCAGTTGTGCCGTCCTCCTCCAGTCTGCTGGCTGTCGACCAAGCATAGGTAGCTGTGAAATTCCCTCTGACATGGCTGATACAAAACCTCCTACATATTTGCAGACGGTGGAGCAAGTGGAGAAATACAAGAAGAAAAACTAGTGCTCTAAAGCTGGGAGAGAAAACCAATCAGTCTGGACCTCTGAAAACCCCACCAGCTGTGTTCGGAGAGAAGCAGCAATTCTCCTCCCGTAGCTCTGACGGCCCCCACCTGGCTGCTCACCTTGGGCTACCCAAGATGACACTATGCCCTGCTTTCCACTGTTCTCTCCGTGACCTGTGACTTATCTGATATTTAGGAACTTGTTTCTCCTTCTGTACATGCTACCCCATGGTGCCATCTGCTTGTGTGCATGACCCCTACCTCCACCAATATGTCCACTGGCTTTTAAAATGCTCAGCCTTTTAGGAGCTGCCAAGAGGCATTGTTTTGGGGCCTTGCTGCCTCCGATTTCTCCCTCATAAATCAGGAAATGCGTTGTCAAATTCAAAGACATTACCACTTCCTGAGAGAAATGGTCTATTGGGGACCATTGGCCATAACTGAATGTAGAATTCGTTTTCCAAAAGGCTAATCAAGTGACCCTGTGATCAGCGGAATAATTCCTCCCTAATGTGTCCACATCCCAATCCCTGGAACATGTGAGTGTCACCTTCCATGACAAAGGGGATTTATCAAATGTGTGAAATGGGGCCATTATCCTAGACTGTCTGCATGGATCCAGACATAATCACAAAGGTCCTTCTAAGAGGGAGGTAGGAGGGTCGGAGTCCAAGAAGGTGATATGATGATGAAAGCAGAGACTGGAGTAATTTATTTTGAAGATGGAAGAAGGGGCTGTAAGCCAAGGAAGACAGGCAGCCCCTAGAAGCTGAAAAGGCAAGGAGGCAGATTCTCCCCTCAGAGCCTCCAGAAGGAACCTGCTGACACCTTGAAATTAGCCTAGAGAGACTGATTTCAGATTTTGACCTCCAGAAATATAAGAGAATCACTTTGTGTTGTTTTCAGCCACTCTGGTTGTGATGATTTGTCACAGCAGCCAGAGAAAACCAACAAGGCTCTTGGTTCTTCAGAGCCATTACTTCTTTATATGGTGCTTATTGTCCAATTATACCCTTTGAAGCAACAAGTAAACTCTGAACAGTGTATCGTAGGGCAGCAAAGCTAACCTCTATATCCACTTCCATTGCCTGGTCAACTGACTAAAAAACATTGTCCTACTTATTCTGATTCCATCAGAAAGGTATTTTTTCGCTGCCCACAATGAAGTGATTGACTCTCAAAGCAGGGAGCCCTGAACTCGATGACTTTTCAGGGTTGTAATGAGATTTCCTGTGAGGCAGTTTCTCATGTGCTGATAGTAGTTTTGAGGTGAGGCCTGGCTTCTTGGGGATCTTTCTGACCAGAGGTGATCATTGAGTTCAGGACTCCCAAAATACAGAAACTTACCAAAAAAAGAATTCCTCATGGCCTGTCCCAATCCCACTTCTTTCTGTGCAACCATGGCTGCAGATTGCCTCATTCTCCCCTCTTCCTCCCTCTCGGGCTTGAGTCTGCTAGTTGCTAGTTCACAAATCTCACAGACAACACGGGCACACCAAACTTGCATCCACACTAAGGACACCTGTGGGCACAGACGGTGGATTTCAAGAGCAGTCAAGTCCTCTGGGGGAGGAAGTGGGGGCCAGTGGGCAGTCAGACCGGGTTTGCACCATCCTTTCATTGAGGATCGTGGGCCTGGGCCATCCAGAGCCCAGGGGGAACTGATGCCCACGCAAGCTTACCCAGTCCTGTGGCTGAGAGTCTGGTGCAAGGAAGCCAGCGGCAAGTGTTTGATAAACAAAATCAGCTTGGAAGCCCGGAGAAGAGGAATCTGTGGGGGAAGGACCAGCAAGACTGGGCTCTGGGCACCACCAGGGGGTTCTCATTTCCCTCCGTTCATTGCCTGCCATTGTTCCTGATTATGGTTTTTGCTCCTGTCCATCTCATATCCTTAGTGTTAATCCTCCCAATTTAAGCCAATTTTATCATATTGTGTTTGCTAATTTCCCATTTAGAGCACCAGGGAGGCAGGTTCCCACTACTTCCTGGATGGCTCAGAAGCCAGCTGAACAGTCAAGATATGGAAAGTCTTTGCTTCTGGAGTCTGCCTTTTGTGCACTAGCTCAGCACTAGCTTTGAAAGCAGACATACCACAAGCACAGGAGCAGCTACTTCCATAGAAAAGCAACAGAGCAGTCAGGACAGAGGAAGCAGGTGGAACATTCTGCAGACCCAGAAAAGAAGTGGTGTTAATGCTAGACTGCCAAGGAGAAGAGCCTCTACACAAGTCCCCTGGGCAGCTAGCTGCACTTCTGCTGTGCGCAGTAGGCCAGTCCCACCTGCTCCCTCCACCTCAACCTTGAGGTCTCACATGGACAGCGGAGCCTGAGATGGTGGCTCCTTGGTCAAGCCCATCCGCAGACACCCACTTCTTTACCACCTGTAAGTCACTCGGGTGCACTGGTGGGAGTGGGGCTGCAGGCACACCAGGAGGGAGCAGCTGCCCTTCAAAGGAAATACAAACGGTCTCTTGATAGGAAAGCTAAGGAAAGGAAAGTAATTATGTAACACTCTGCTAGGGTGACACAGCCCTTAGGAAACCAGAACACGTTCATCTTTTGCCTGATGTGGATATTCAGGAAGCTGCTGCTTCTGTCAACCAAATCCTGGCATGACGACTTGCCTCCTCCTGCCTGCCAACTGTGATCAGTGCTCATTACTACTTCCCCAATATGAGCCATGTGTCCCCAGTCTCATCCTGACATGCAGCATCAGCAATGAGGGCTGACTTTGAGAGATGGGGGAGGACTAATTTAGAATATGCATTTCATCCCCTTTAGTCTGACCTGAAATAAATGGTTTTCAGCATTCACCTAACCAGGATGCCCTATGAATCTGACCCTGACCTACCCCTCCACTGAAATATAATAGCTGGTAAGTACTGAGTGCTAACTCTGTGCACAAGACCTGCTTAAGTTTTTACCTGTCTAACCACATTTAGCATTCACACCAACTCTGTGTAATGAATACTACCATTATTTTCCTTTTACACATAAGAAATGGGAGGCTTAAGGACTTATCCAAGGTCATACAGCTGGGATTCAAACCAGGCAGAGCATAAGCTTCTGACCGATAGACTCTATTGCCCATGCAAATGGCAGTCCCAACAGTGTCCTAGGGTGTTGCAGGATTCCACAGTGGTTTATATGTCACCGTATTTGCTTCAGTTACATTTACCTGGTGCTAGTCTATTTTGAAAAGTGATCATTTATATGTGGTGACATGGAAAAATTAGCCAGAATTTTTTCCAGAGGAAAACACTGTTTGTTTATCAGAGGAATATTTGTTATTTATTACCTAGATCACTATCTGTGTAGAATTTTAACATTCACTATATTAAGTAAGCATTTATCTCCCTAGCCCTCCACCCCACATCTGGGGTGCTGAGGTCAGAACCTTATAGTAGTCACCTCAATGAATCCTCACGAAAACACAATGATGATGATGATGTTGATGGTGATGATGTAATGACGATAATGATCATGATCATCCTCATCATCCCATTTTATAGACTCATAAGAATCTTTCAAGTTCATTATTTTGTGCTGTGTGACCACTAAGGGCTTGACCAATCCTTATCACATGTAGCTTTCTCTCCTCTTTCCTTCCATCCCGGCCTGGTGCTTTCTCATGGCTTCTCTCTTCTCAATCTTTCCCTCCCTCTCACTTCCTGGTCCTGCTGTTTCTGTCCACACCTCAGACCTCTCAGTAGCTTCCCTGGGCATTACTAGACCTGGGGGTGATGTCCAGGCCCAAATAGCCTAAATCAAAATCCCAAGGGTATGGTCCCTGCTGGGAGTACCCCAAAGTCTCTTTGGTGTTGATAAGGAACAAGGAACACTTCTTCCTGTTAACCTTTCGGGAAAATGTGCATCCGACAATTTGATGAATTCAGACATAGAGACACTAAGAGGGTCTGATACTTTTTCTAAGCTATTAATAGAATCAGAAATCAGGTTCAAATTAATCTTTAATCATCTAAGCTGATCAAGGTAAAAATCAGCATGTACAACAGATAGGTTGCCCTCGTAGCAAGGAGCTGTGGCTGGGAGTTATATTCAAAGGGCTGTGTTGGACCACTTCTAACATGCACATTCGTTTCACATTTCATCACCCCTGAAATCAAGGCCACCATCTGGGGCATCTTCACAATTGCTACTGGCCAGATGGCAACAGTGATGTAGTTGTCATTGCCTGGGTCTGTGTGATCTTGGTCATGGCTCCCATTGCCATCACTTCAACTGTGCATTGTGAGGTTGATGCCAGCTGGGTATAATTTTCGTTTATTTTTTTATTGTTTAAATTTTATTTTTAGGTTGTGTCTACACCCAACATGGGGCTTGAACTTACAACCCCAAGATCAAGAGTTGCATGCTCTACTGATCAAGCCAGCCAGGTGCCCCTGGTATAATTTTCATTTAAAATGTATACTAAGGGGTACATAGAAGAGTAACTTAGCATTTTCCTACCTTCATTGGGATCTTTCTCAACTAATCTGCTTTAGAGAGCAGAGCCTGTGGTGTGTGGTTCAGGAATCTTCTTAATCATGAAACACCCACAAGTAACTTCCTTGGACTGTGGCAATGACAGTTTCCAAAGATGAGGCCATATTTTGACTTTGTGTGTCTTCAAAGATATGTTAAAAGGAAGGCCAAGGAGGAATATCAGAAAGGGCTACTCCAAGGTCATGCTACACTGGGAAGCTCCCATTCTGCAAATCGATGCTATTAAAGTTTATGTTCCTTGCAAGTCTACTGGGCCATGAGGTTTCAGAGTGAATAAATCAGTCTTGACCTAGAGCCTTTTCTAATGATGACAAGGACACCTCTGATATGACCTCCCTCCCTACACTGGATCAAGCTTCAGGTCAGTCCTTAAACAAGCCTGAAAAATTGTTTTTAATATTTTGTTCAGAAAAAATACTAGTAAACTTTTTGGCAATAACCAGTAAAGCAGAAGATATACATACTCTAAGACACAACAATTCCAACTCCGGGTACATACCCAACAGAAATACATACTTATGTTTACCAAAAAACTTGTGCTAGAATGTTTGGCTTTTATTAACAGCCCCCAAACTAGAAACAATTCATGTCTGGCAATAGCACAATAAATAATACACTGTATTGTATTCATATAATATTATATACTATAAAGCAATAGGAATGAACAATCTACAACTACATACAACAACATGGAAGAATCTTGCAGACATTCTATTGAATGTAAAATATTCATTCTGTATGATGCCATCTACATAAATCATGTTGTAGTTATGTCTTGCTGTGTAACAAATGATACCATAGTAGTGGCTTTAAACAATATTTGTTTGCTCATGAATCTGAATTTGGGCTGGGCTCCATAAGGCAGCTCATCTCTGCTCCACTCTGAGGTAGAAGGGGACGCTGGAAAGCTGAACCCTGTATCATCTGAAGGCTCCTTGCCCACGTGTGTGGTAGTTGATGTTGTCTATCAACAGGAACCTCAACTGGGGCTGTGGTTGGAACATATACACATAGCCTTGTGAGTGGCTGGGTTCCAAGAGTGAGTATCCCAAAAGAATCAGGGAGTAGTCATATTTCCTTTTGTAATTTAGCCCCAGAAGCCACATGGTGTCACTTCCACCATAGTTACACGTCCATGCATACTCAAAGGGAGGGAATGGAGACTCCACCTCTCAGTGGAAGAAGGTCAGCATCACATTTTCAGAAGAGGTAAGATGGGATACATTAGTACAAACATCTCTGAAAAATACACCTGCCATAAAGTACAAAACAGGCAAAATTATCTGTGGTTATAGAAGGAAAGGTAGCTGTTACCCTTAGGAAGAGGGTAGTAACTAGAAAGAAACATGAGAGGGAGTACTGGGGTGCTCATAACATTCTATTTTTTGATCCAGTGCTGGTTCACTTTGTGAAAATTCACTAGCTACACTGATTCGTGCACTTTGTGGATCTGTACTATAATTCAGGAAGAGATATTTTTAAGAATGTTAGGAATGATATTTTGACAAAGCTTGGTGAATTCAGTGGGTCCAATCCAAATATCCCCCACAATAGCCCCAATCACTTCCACTGAGATATATGATCACAAGGTGAATAAAAGCACTGTGGTTGGATGCTGGCCCTCTTATTGCTAACTTATAACTTGTCAGCATGGAGCCAATAGGTTTCTTTTCCTAAGGGCCGGAGAAAGATGAAAGCCCACTGTAATGGTTAATTTTCCGTAGCAACTTGGCTGGGCCACAGTGCCCAGACACATGGTCAAACACTACTCTGGATGCTTCTGTGAGAGTGTTGTTGGATAAGATTAATATTTAATCCGATTAACATTTACATTGGTGCACTTTGAGTAAAGCAGATTGGTCTCTATGGGTGGACCTCATCCAATCAGTTGAAGGCCTGAAGAGAACAAAAGACTGACATCCCCCAAACAAGAGGAACATCACCAGCAGAAGGCCTTTGGACATGAAGTACAACATTGGTTCTTCCCTGAGTCTCGAGCCTGTTGGCCTACCCTGCAGATTTGGGACTCACCAGCCTCCATAATCATGTGAGCCACTTCCTTAATTCTCTCTCTCTCTCTGTGTCACCATATATATGTCTTGTTCATTTTGTTTCTCAGAAGAACCCTAACTAATACACCCATATTTTTGGTCCCTAGCTTATGTCCTTTCTTATTTAAACTGGATGTCAACTGGGTGGTCTATGCCTCTCAGGGAGCTGGTAAAACTTTGCTCAGCCCCAATTTCCATGCACATGTGAGGTTCCAAAGCTCTCCCTAGGGCCTCTCTTCATCTAGAGCTGTCTTCCAACTGCTTCTTTCTCCCTCAGTACTGTCTTGCAAAATTTGTATGTAAGCCCAACCCCTCACTGGTTTCCATTTTAAAAAATAATTTGTCTCAAGCATTTCCTGAGTTTATTGACTTTACTAAAGTTTTAAGAGGATAAAAAACAGACTTCTGTGTTAGCTATTGCCACAACATGCTGTGTAACAGACAATCCCAAAACACAGTGGCATATGACAATAAGAATTTATTCCCTGATCACCTATCAGTGGATTGGATGGGGTTTGGCTAATTTGGTATAGAGTTTGGGTGGGCATGGCACACATTGTGGATTGGTTCCAGGTCTGTTCCATGGGATCCTCATTGCCCTTGGTCTTGCAAATATCTGAGGCATGTTCTTACCGTGGTGAACAGGAGGAATGCAACAGAGCAAAATCCTTGCCCGAGAGCATTTTAAGCCTCAGTTCATATCGTATCACTAACATCTCATCAACCAAATCAAGTTAAGCAGGCAAACCTAAAGTCAAGGAGTAGGGCAAATACTCATCGCCCCCCAATCCATGAGGCCATGGCAAGGGTGCAGATATGTAGCACTAGAGGGGAGAGGAGAACTGAGATCAGTTATTCACACTCCCACTGTGGGGTCTCCTGCCATCCCCCAGCCTCACACCACCTCCCTCACCTTTCCTCTTGTCCCTTCACATCTCTGCAGGGATCCAGGAAAAGCCTTCTCTTCATCTCTGCAGGATGGTTTCCGTTTCATTCAGACCAGAAGCATTGTTTTCCTCTCCAAAGCTCAGCGCATCTCCTCAATGAGAGTAGACTTCTCCCACCCATTTCCAGGAAGCTTGCTAAGAAACTAAATTTGCCTAAAACGTACGTGTAGCATAGGCAGGGTCCCTCAATCTGTGGCTATGATGCTGCCGTCACCTATGAAACTCTACAAAGAAAAATAAGCCATCACCTTTCCACCCTCCAAATCCTTTCTCTGCAAGCTCTGCAGTCAGGGAGATGAATATGAAATTTCCAGGTTCCCAAGCATTCAAACTGAAGAGTCAAGTTCCCCTGGGGAATTGCCTCAGTCTGTTCCTGAATGAACCTCTGTCCAAAAAAACAGACAATACAAACTTTTTTATAGGAGTCTCAGGGGCAGCGCTTTAATGGAGCAGCACTGAAGAACAGAACATCCATCTGCCAGTCCTAAAGCATAACCCCGGGCAAGCTGGGAAAATCAAGCAGAAAATGCAGCCTGTGCTTCGGCTCCCCTCCCAGGCTCAGTCCCTCGTCAGTGCACACTGCGGCTCGCCCTACAGGGAGGGTCCGTGTGTGGAAGGCTAGGAGTGGAAGCGGGAGGCAGCACCACCCCTGACCCTCCTCCAGGGGCTGCTCTGATGCTGACTCGTTTCACAACTAGATAATGATGAACACACCCACAGCCCCGCTGGGTCTGAAGGCTGGCAGTGCCTTTCCATTTTGCTCCAGACAAATCACTGAGTTGTGTTACTAGGCTTACTTTTGGAAGAGTGTGGGGAGCAGAGTGATGTAATCTTTCTACAGACAATATTTTCAGAAGATGTAGAAAAGTCAAGTGTGCAGACACAGGCTGTGATGGTGACTAGGCAGCAGACTTATAGGAGGTCTCGGACTTGGGGGCCTAGGAGTCAGCCTGCAGGTGGCCATGCGGCTATGGTGAAGCACTGATTCTAAGACGGACTTGTTTTCCCATCCTAACAGCTTTGAGGCTGGGACTCATCTTATCATCAAAGGTTCCTGGAAACCACTTCCTCTAGGAAGTTCATATAGTAACTGTGGCCTGCACATGCTTGACTATCAAAAGCACCAGCATCAAAACTGGCAGAGCCACTACTGGGTATTTACCACAAAGATACAAATGTAGGGATCCGAAGGGGTATATGCACCCCGATATTATAGCAGCAATGTCCACAATAGCCAAACTGTGGAAAGAGACTAGATGTCCATCAACAGATGAATGGTTAAAGAAGATGTGGTCTATATATACAATGGAATATTATGCAGCCATCAAAAGGAATGAGATCTTGCCATTTGCAACGACGTGAATGGAACTGGAGGGTGTTATGCTGAGTGAAATAAGTCAATCAGAGAAAGACATGTATCATATGACCTCACTGATATGAGGAATTCTTAATCTCAGGAAACAAACTGAGGGTTGCTGGAGTGATGGGGGGTGGGAGGGATGGGGTGGCTGGGTGATAGACATTGGGGAGGGTATGTGCTATGGTGAGTGCTGTGAATTGTACAAGACTGATGAATCATAGATCTACCTCTGAAACAAATAATACATTATATGTTAAAAAAAAAAGAAGAAGATAGCAGGAGGGGAAGAATGAAGGGGGGAAATCGGAGGGGAGACGAACCATGAGAGATGATGGACTCTGAAAAACAAACTGAGGGTTCTAGAGGGGAGGTGGTGGGAGGATGGGTTAGCCTGGTGTTGGGTATTAAAGAGGGCACATTCTGCGTGGAGCACTGGGTGTTATGCACAAACAATGAATCATGGAACACTACATCCAAAACTAATGATGTAATGTATGGTGATTAACATAACAATAAAAAATTTTTTAAAAAAATGGCCGAGCCATGGCAGCTGAAAGCAGAGCACCTGATTGCGTGAAATATGGATTTAGCAGCCCCATGCAAAGCAGGAATTGAAATCAGGCTAGCCTTGCATAATGGCAAAACCAGCTTCAGTTCTTGTATGGATTTTACACCTGGTACTGCTACACCAACCTAGCTCTTGAGGACACTGAGGACAATACTGCTTGGGGAGGGAGAGGGAACCACAGGAATCAACTTGTTGTCAAAAGTGAGTCAGAATAATCGGACTCTAAATGTTGAGAAATCTAGAATATGTTAACAAATTTGTTTTGCTTGTATTTCTTTATGTTCACCCAAGAAGAATAGATGATAAAATCTTCATGTAATTAAGTCTGAAAGAACTCTTTCAATAAGTTAAAGATAAATTCTAAATGATACTGCAATGCTTTTTCCTCCTTGGTGAGACAGCAATAAAAGTACACTTGAAGACCAGGTGGGGCTAAAGACAGTATTTTGTACTGGGCTTTACCAGATCCCAGATCTAATCTCTCACTTCAATCACAGTGCCCCAAAGTGGGCCAGACACAGGCAGAATCATGAGCCATACTGAGTTTATAGTCCACATCCTCACCCTCACTTCTTTTTTAATTTATTTTAGAGAGAGAGATAGAGTGGAGGGGGAGAGGCAGAGTCTTTTTCTTTTTTTTAAGACTGACAGAGAGAGCACAAGCATGGAGAGCAGCAGAGGGAGAGGGAGAAGCAGACCCCCACCAAGCACAGAGCCTGATGCAGGGCTCGATTCCAGGACCCCAGGATCATGACCTGAGCCAAAGGCAGATGCTTAATGACTGAGCCACCCAGGTGCCCCTCTCACCCTCACTTTATGGTACTTTCCCTCTCCTTTCCTTCTTAAATGAAAAACCTCTTCCTTCAGATATCAAGTGCCACTGGATCCCTCATCTGGGTCAACTCTCAGGAAAAGCTTTGTTCCTTTCTTCTCCCTGGAGGACAGATGACACAGAAGGCTCAAGAGAACATGCCTTCCCTATAGCGTACTTGCATTTCCGCAGTGGGAAAGTAAAGAGCCTCTAAGAAGGGGATTCAGGCACTGGCAGTGGGAAGGGAAGGTTAGGGGGAGTGAGGGAATGAATTCTTACACACTACTCCTTGAAATCTGGCCGAGTGAGCCAATGAAGCCACATGGGCAGCGTGGGCAACGGGATGGGAATGGATTTGAATTTACAAAAGAACCTTCCTTCTTACCCTCAGGTTCCCAGTAAATGTCGTAGGTGTTTTGGAAAACGTTAAATCATCTGCATGCTGGGGAGATAGGTGGATGGGAAGCAAATCTGGAAACTACCCACCCACAGTAGACTAGATAAACAGATTGCAGTATATTCATAAAATGAAACATGGTGCCGCAAACAGGATGGGCAAGCCAAATAACGTACAAGAAACTCATGAACTGTGCAGATAGCACATTGAGCCAAAGGATCCAGATACAAACGCATAAAGAGTGCATGATTCTGTTTATATAAAAAGCAAAAACTGGAGAGACTAAACAACGTTTATTTTAAGTTGAGATTTCAGTTTCCCTTGGTGGGGAAATCAGGTAGGGCCTGGGGTGGGGGAGGGAATAAGCAGGGCATCCAGGATGCTGCGCAGAGTCTGTTTCTTGACCTGGATGGAGGTGTTCAGTTTATGAAAATTCATTGAGCTGTACACTTTGGATGTATGCACCTTCTTCGTGTATGTATGTTTAAAGGTGGGTTTTTTTTTTTTTAAGTTTTAAAACTTGGTTTTAAATAAAAACGTTTTTAAAAGGGAAGATCCCTTTGGTTGCTGAGACCAGAGAGAAAGCCAAACAGGCTGGCTATAGGATCTGGAGAAAGGAGACAACCTTGACTCATTGGCTTCCACTTTCAACAGCCTGCCTGAAACTAAAGCATCACCCCAAACAAGTTATATATTGTATGTCACCACAACTTAATGAAAACAAGGCTTGGCAAACAAAATAGAGCTCCCTTGACAGCCCTGGGGAAACACATTTCACACATGTCAATCAAGGCTTTGAAAGGTATCAGCTTCCTTCCCTCCCCCCCCCACCCTAGTTGTATTAAGCTGTAATTGACATATGACACTGTATTAGTTTCAGGTGTTCAGCATGATAATTTGATGTCTGTATATATTGCAAAACAATTACCACAATAAGTTCAGTTAATATCCATCACCAACAAACATGGTTATAAAGTTTTTTCTTGTTATGAGAACTTTTAAGGTCTACTCTTTTATTAGCTTCCTTTTTAAAGGAAGACTTGGAAGCATAGGCATGCATGCACACATGTACACACACATAATGCACTCAAAACCTCTGACAGCTATAATTTACAGTCTAGGCTAAATTATAGCTCTGTTACAGTCATTCCATTTGTCCATTTTATGGCCCCCAATCTCTTTCCAGACAGTTTTTACCCCCCTTCCTCCACACTCTATGAGCCAAAATTAACAGCAAGTGATTATTTATTTGATCAACATTAACTGACACCTGCTATGACGCAGGCCTG
This sequence comes from Zalophus californianus, assembly GCF_009762305.2. NCBI lineage: Eukaryota > Metazoa > Chordata > Mammalia > Carnivora > Otariidae > Zalophus > Zalophus californianus. The sequence continues at coordinate 96,026,400 of NC_045602.1, forward strand.
TACTAGGTGTTTGATGTAATCTAACAGCAAGCATATGAGGCTGGAAACATGACCATTTTATAGATGGAGAAACTGAGGGCTCATAGGGCTTATCCAAGCATAGACTGGGTGGCAAGCAGTGGAGCTGTGATTCTCCCAGAGTTCCAGTCCTTGTTGGAAATGATAACCGTGATTTTCTGGTTATCTAATACTGCATAATGAGCCACCACAAAACAGCAGCTAAACCAGGAACAGTCACTTGTTTTGCTCAGAGTTTGGAGGTTCACAGGCTCAGCCAGATAGTCCTCACTCCGGATCTCCCATGAGTTTGCAGAGTGAGGCAGTGTGAATGCGTTCATCTCCAAGGACTCCTCGCTAGGGGTCTGGGGTGCTAAGGCAGTTCTCCCTGGTCTCCCCACATGGTATATCCATGCAGCTACCTGCATGGAGCGGCAGGACCTCTCACACGGGCTGTGTGTGTCCACGAGACACTGGCAAAAGCCTAGGAAGCCATGCAGCATCACCTCTACTACTTTCTATCCATTGAGGCTGTCACAAGGGCCTGGCCCCACCCAGGTTCAAAGGCAAGGGACCTAGATTCCACCTCTTAGATGGAAGGAATGTCAAATAATTTGTAAGCATGTTTTAAAACCACAACCTGTACATTATAACAGTGGATATTGACAACAGTTATTGTCCCAATATTTCACTCTCTTCCCCCACTTCCACTAGAGGAATGAACTTCCCTCCCTTCTAATTCTGGGTATGGCCATGAGACTGGCTCTGGCCAGTGGGATGTTAGCGCAGTGATGAGTACGTGAGATTGGAACAGGCTTGGACAAGCAGGCTTGCTCTCCTTGCCATCATCATGAGAGAGACACACCTGATGGGACCAGTCCCCTGGTCGGAGGAGGGACCAAAGGAACAGAGCCAAGTCACCCCAGCCACACTCAGCCTAGCTTAGTGGACCCTCAGCCAACCTACAGATCCAGTAGAATAACTCAGCATCCGTTAAGCCACAGGATGTTGAAATAGCTTGTAACACAGTGTTTTTGTGGCTATAAGTAAATGGTGCACTGCCACGCAAAAACAACATTGGACCCATTTCAGAAAGAATATTTAGGAGATGTGAGAGAGCCTTATGACTAACAGCATATGACAGCACTGCTCAAGATGAAGAAAACATAAATAGAAGACAAATTAATATGTCAGCCAAGCTGGTCAGTGACATTTTAGAATGTTTTCCAAGGTCCTGTGCCCATGAACCCACAGGATGGATTTGTTCAGAGATTCCCGTCAAAGCCACTGCCTTAGTCCTGCTCAGAACTGACTGCCTTGAACCAGCTCACTGATGCCCGAGCCTCACAGGGTGTGGGATGCATGGGTTCGTGCAAGTGCATTTTGGGTTCTGCATGCTGAGTATGAAAATGGGACAGCATCTTTGGATGATTGTTTTTAATGAGGAACAATTAAAATTCATCAGTCACTAGTCCATTGTTTTGAGCTCTGACCCTGGCTATTTCTTTAAATAAAAGAAAAAAAAGAAATTTTATTTGATCTTATTAAATAAACTTCCCTTAGAAAAATGATCACTTCTGCATTACTGATTCACCTACACCACTCCATCACTTATGGGGCCTGCCCCTTTCCACCACCCCAATTTCCTTCCCAAGAGACATGGGAAGTAGCTCAATGAGAAGCAGCTGGATCGGAGTTAAAGAACTTTGAAGCTGGCAGGAAAGTGGGAGACCACCTAATCCAGCTCATCTGATTGCCTGAGAAAGGCAAGACTGGAGCCCAGAGAGGGCAAGTTTCCTCCCAGTGGTCACACAGCGAGGCTGGGAACCAGCCTGAAATAGAGCTCAGGTCCCCCTTCAGAAGATCCCCTGGAAGACTGGTAAAGCCTCTGGAATTACAACAACCATGGCCTTGCATCCTTCAGTTCTCTGGATTTCAGTTTATTCCATTCTAAAAGGTAAGCCCTGGTTTAGGTGAACTTCAAAGTGCTATCTAGCTCTTTGATTTTTGTTTTTTAAACAATTCTTTTTTTTAAGATTTTATTTATTTATTTGAGAGAGAGCACAAGCATGTGTGAACATGGGGAGGAGTAGAGGGGGAGGGAGAGGGAGGAGGGGGAAAGAATCTCAAGCAGACTCCTTAAGGATGCAGGGCTCAATCTCACGACCCTGAGGTCATGACCTGAGTAGAAACCAAGAGTCAGAGGCTTAACTGACTGAGCCACCCAGGGGCCCCTCTTTTTTAAACAATTCTATGGGAGGAGGTCAAGAACACTAAACCTCTCTCAACAAGGCATTTGGAATCACACAGCTGTGTTTTCACATCCTGGCCGCATCCTGATCTTGCACCCTTGTACATGTCTCTCAGTTTCTCTTCCCCTAGACAACCCAGTAGGTGGTGTGAGTTCCTAGCATGGCCACATGCAATTCAAAGGCACTTGGGTTTTGTTTTTTTTTTCCCAAAAAAATAATTTGCTACATGGCAGTTGTATTTATTAGAAAGATGCTTTCCTGAAGACCTCATGTAAATCCCAGCTCACATAAGGCAAGACCCTCACAAAGGATGGTGGGTTTTCCCTCTACCAGCTCAAACAGCCCCCTGCCATGGGCAGTATCTTAAACACAGCTCACAAACCATTCTATCTTGACAGCTTTCAAATTCTGCAATTCCCAACCAACTTTAATTTGTTATGTATTTATTTTTTTATTTAAATTCAATTAGCCAAGTTATACTATATCATTAGTTTTTGATATAATGTTCAATGATTCATCAGTTGCATATAACACCTAGTGCTCATGATATCACATGCCCTCTTTAATGCCCATCACCCAGTTACCCCGTCCCCCCCTCCCACCTCCCTTTCTTCAACCCTGTTTGTTTCCCAGAGTCAAGAGTCTCTCATGGTTTGTTTCCCTCTCTGATTTCTTCCCATTCAGTTTTCCCTCCCTTCCCCTATTGTCCTCCACGCTATTCCTTATGTTCTACATATGAGTGAAACCATATGATAATTGTCTTTCTCTGCTTGACTTAGTTCACTTAGGATAATACCCTCCAGTTCCATCCACGTTGGTGTAGATGGTGGATATTCATCCTTTCTGATGGCTGAGAAATATTCCATTGTATATGAACCACATCTTCTTTATCCATTCATCTGTTGAAGGGCATCTCAGCTCTTTCCACAGATTAATTTCTTGATACTCTGTTTTATATTTTTATCATAAAGTAAGACTTTGTTATTATTTTATATTAAACAATTTCAGAATCACATCACTCAAGCTCACAAGAAAAGGTAACTTAAATTAGGGGCGCCTGGGTGGCTCTGTCAGTTAAGCGGCCAGCTCGATTTCAGCTCAGGTCATGATCTCAGGGTTGTGGGATTGAGCCCCACATTGGGCTCCACACTCAGTAGGGAGTCTGCTTGAGGATTCTCTCTCTCCCTCTCCCTCTGCCCTTCGCCCTGCTCACGTGCGTGCTCTCCCCCTCCAAAATAAATAAATATTTTTTAAAAAAGAACTAAAGTTATATATAATAACATTTCAAAAGACATCAAACTAGTCATCATTGAAAAACACCCAGAACTTGGTCAGTCTATCTTGGACTTGATTTCTGGTTTAGCACATTTATTTTTAGTCATATGTATTGGAAGTGGAAAGGAAGCACCATCATGTCTCTGAGGCCTAGACCTTGTCAGGTCTTCACCCTTGAATAGAAATGGGAAAAATTTCAGGGCCTCTCCCAGTGGAGGTGACAAGGAAGTAAGGTGATACACGTTGAACATTTAATGCAGTGCCTGCCAGTGAGACAAATGAATGGATGCATGCTTAGGGACTGGCAACATCAACAGGTTGTCCCTTTTCCTCCTGTAAAAAGCAGGATTCCAAAGGAGGAAGGTGGTCAAAGTGAGAGGTGCAATCCCTGGACTGTCTTCCTAACTCCAGACTTCTCCTCAAACTCCCCTAGAGGCCTTTCTGAATCCCATGCCCAAAACCAGCTTGAGCTTAGAAGGCACTTCTGAAGACACCCATGTTTGAATGGAGTCCCCAAGGCTTCAGAGTTTTAAGATCACTTGCCCATAACAGGTTCCAATCCTGCCTTGCAAGCCACCAGGGACTCAGATAAACTTGAAAAGCTGGGCGATTCCTCTGTCTAAAAACTTTCTTCAGACATGTTCTTTTATCAGTGAGGGGAAAGAGAGAGCACACACAGCTCCACCTCTTTATTGGCTAAAATCCTGATTAATATATGTAGTTTCCTGGAAAAAAGCATGAACATCTCCAGAAAAATCTATTAGTACCCGACTTAATCTACTCAAGCTACAGAACAACAACAAAAAAGGTACTCTGGGATGAGGCACTTGCTGATTAGTTGTTTAAGAGAAAACCCTCCTCGGCAGGAAATGTTCCAGAGGCTGCCAGACAGAGACATGGAAATAACCATTATTCAACAGCCCCAGTGAGCCAAGCAGCCCTCCATCATGGTATTTTCTGCGACTCCTCACCCTGCCCCCATCTCCGGGGCCACCCCAGGTTTCTCCCCTACCAAAGCCGTGGGAGCATCCCCGGGAGCCTCCTTCCCAGCCACTTTCATGGGCCGCCTGCAAATCTCATCCTGGGCTTCAGGAGCCCCCAGCTGTTTTCAAGAGTTGACTAAACATCAATTTAATTATACTGCTGGGCTATATAAATATTGCGCTCCAAAAAATGGTACAAAGCAGATATTTTTAGGAGGCCACAGATGTTTCTTGTGATTAGCCAAGTCACAGGTCTGGAAGAATTTTTTTTCCCCAAAGAAAAGTAAGAAAGAGGATCTGTGGGTACTTCATGAGATGGGCCAGCATGGACACTGGGCAGAATTCCTTCCAACCATAAGAGTTTTCCTCTGAAATGCAAGTGGGGTCCAAAGTCCATGACCATGGAGCAGGTCAGACACCAAGTAAATCACACAGCTCCCAGCATGGGCTTTTCTGTATCTCTGGACTTGTCCTGCCTCCTGATTCATGCCCCAAACATTCAGGAAGCACCTATTGGGTGCAAGATGCTATGCCATGGCTGTCACTGCAAGCTCAGATATTAAGTGACAGAAAGGAACTTCTGTATTTTTTTGTTAATGGAAAAAAATCCACGCATAAGTGGACCCATGCAGTTCAAACCTGTGTTGATCACGGGTCAACTGAAATCATTTTGCTTGGTTATTTGTTTACTGTTTATTGTTTGTCTCCCCACCACCCACATATGTCCCCCATCTGAAAAATGAAAGGCTGGGAGAAGAAGAACCTCAGCTTGCCACTGTCCGCTCCCCACTGCCAGAATCTAGAACCAGCAGTGATTTCCAGAATGTTTAGTAACAAGTATAGTAAAGAAGAAACCCAACAGGGCCCCTTGGTGTCGCAGCTGGTTAGGCATCTAACTCTTGGTTTCGGCTCAGGGTCATGAGATCAAGCCTCGAGTTGAGCCCCACATGGAGCCCCATGTTGGGCTCTGAACTCCATGCAGAATCTGCTTGAGATTCTCTCTCCCTCTCCCCCTGCCCCTCCTATTCATGCTCTCTCTCTCTCTCTCAAATAAATAAATCAATTTTTAAAAAAGAAGAAGAAGAAACCCATCGGAACCGGGTCTGACCAATGGGAATGAATCCTGGTCTCATAAATAACTGGTGTATTACCAGCTTAATATCATTAGTGTCTAACACATGATAAATGCTCAGCAAATATTTATGGGATTAATGAATTAATCAGTCAGTCTATGAACAAATAAAATCTGGCAGCTCACTGCTAAAAAATCTAAAATCTGCCCTAACTTAAACGCTCCAGAACAGAAACCTTGCCCTCATTGCTGGTGCTCTCCTGGATCTCATGCCTAAACACAGATGAACAGCCCTACCTTTGGGGACTGAGACACCATTTGCCCTCTGGGAAGTGAGGAAATCAGCTGCAAAACAATGGGGGCCCTAACTGTTGCTCCAGGTTCCAGAATCAGTCTGGTCTACACCCTAGCATGGGAAATCAGAGAAATCTCCACAGGGTCATGAGCCAGTTGCCCCCATCCCTTCTAGGCCTGGTACATGGCCAAGCCTTTTCTGAGCTGAAGAGGTAGCATCCCAGGGAAGCTCTTTTAGCCCAAGATCTGACCTAACTCCTTCCACCAGCCTAGCCACGGAGTACTTTTAGCCTCTCTGAGCCCCAGGCTCCTGTCCTAAGGATTGTTTTCCAATGTGGTATTGTCTGCTTGGATCGAGAAGAAGTGCTTCAACCACCACTGCATCTCAATGCTGAGCACAGAGCCCATTCATGGCAGATGCACCATAAATGTGTGCTGAATGAATGAGCTGTTCAATCAATGAAATGATAGCATTTCAATAGAAGATTATCTTCAGTCACGGCTCACATGACTCAACACTTGCACTCAACACTTCCCCTGTACTACCTGCGGAATCAGAGAGATGCAAATCCCCTGAAGAGTATAAAGCAGGCTACGCACAGATGAAGAGCCATTTTCTGAGGATGCCCAGTATATGAGCTGACACCCACATCTCTGAGCTGTCCCCTGGAAGGAGTTCCTCACTTCAGCACTAGGTGTCCCATGGTCGTCACTTGGGGTGGTTTCCCTCCCCCACAACCCTAGGCAGGAGAACAGAAAAACTGGCCAAGTGCGGGGTCTCATTAATACCCACATAAAACTGGGGGGGGGGCCTGGGAGGGGAGAGGCAGTCTCCCAAGAGAGACATTCCTGTGTCTCTAACAGAAAAGTGATAAAAGTTCTTCATCAGAATAGATTGTGTCCCCTTTTGGGCTTCAAGCAAATGAATGGATTAGTCCCAGCTACAGGGAAACTCAGGATTCCCATTCATGGACCTAGGACCACCCAACTGCCTCACCCCCTCCTACCTCAATCTCTACCTATTGCAGAAGTACCTGATTCTCTAGCTCTATCTGTTGATTCCTACTTTAAAGCTAGGGCTCCCTCTCACAGATCAGACAACACTTTGGGTCCTAGAGGGAAAAGGTCCACCAGGGTCTTCTGCATCCCCCATCAGGAGCCCATCACACCTGGCACTCTGTGTGTGCCCTTGAGCAGACAAGAGGCCAGAAGGATGGGAGGGTCAGGAGAAGCCATGGGCAAGGGCAGCCTCCAGCTCCACACATGGTTTCTGGGACACTGAGGATTGGCAGGACTTCTTCAACAATGAGGGTAAAAAATCCCACTTCCAATGGAGAGGAGTCCATTTTGCGACCTTCACCAGTAAAGCTGCCCATTTGTGAGCTTTTTCCTAAAGAACACAGGGAAATGTGAGAAGAGTTTCAGTAGGGTAAGTGAAGTCAAACTTTTAACCCTGCAGGAGAGCACTCTTTGAAGAAGAGACCTATGTGTAACCTCTTAAAATGCAAGATGGGGAATAGCATCTGTAGTCAGCTACCATTCCTGTAAAAACAAAAAAGTGGAAGGTGGAACTTGTACATTAGGGGGATGTGTACATATCTGAAAGAACACCCAAGAAACTGGTAACCGTGGGTGCCTCTTGGTATAAAATTAGGAGAAGGGGGTCAGGAAAAGCATGAAGAACTGAATTTTCTCTGTATATTCCTTTGTGCTATTTGAATTCTTTTTCCACATGCATGTTTTTCAAAAAAGTTTTAAGGAGTTCGTTTATCCATTCGACAAACACTTATGGAGTGTACAATGGGTATCGGGCGTTGAAAGGATGAGACAAAGTGAAACCAGGAGCATACTGGCACTGGGAGGTGTGCAGGTGAGCCACCTAACTTGTCATCCACACTGGGACCCTGCTGAAGGAGGCAGCACTGCTAACTGAACATCGAGACAAATGAGACACTGTCCTGAGCAAACCAAGACGTCTGGGTGGCTCAGACAGGAGGTCAGCCACCCACAGTCAGTGCCTGGGGCTGGAAACAAGAGGGTTAGAAGCACTGTGGGGGAGGAAGATGACAACTGAATCAGGGCCACTTCCTCAATGAAGGGTGGATAGGATTTAGACCGTAGATTCAGGGGGGGATGGGGGAGAGGTAGGCAGAATATGGACCCCAGGACTGAGGATGTGATGACATGCCATTCCCATGAATACATGACCCATCCACTCAGGCTGCCATAAACAAAAATACTGTGGACTGGGTGTTTTAAACAACAGATATTTATTCCTCCAGTCCTGGGAGCTGGAAGTCTGAGATCAGGTGCCAGCATGGTCAGCGTCACGTGAAAGCTCTCCTCCTGGCTTGTAGGTGATGTCTTCTTGCTGTAGCCTCACATAGTGGAAAAGAGGGAGCTCATATGAACTTGGGGGGGAGCATAATCATTCAGTCCATTGCATCACCTGACATGACAGAAGGGACTCTGCATATGTAATTAAGGGGACTAATCAGCTGACATTAAGATAGGGAGATTATCCTGGATTATCTGGGTGGGCCCAACACAATCCCTCAAATCCTTTAAAAGGAGGCAGAAGATGAAGGCAGAAGAGTTCAGAGAGGTTTGAAGCCTAAAAAGGACCACACACACCACTGCTGGCTTTGCAGATGCAGGAGCCACGTGAGCAGGAATGTGGGTGACCTTTGGGAGCTGAGAGAGCGTCCTTGATTGACAACCAACAAGGAAACATGGGCCTCAGTCCTACAACCACACAGAACGGAAAGGACACCACCAAATGAGCTTGGAACCAATTCTTCCCCCGAGTCCACAGGTGAGAGCCCAGCCTGGCCAACACCTTGATTTTAGCCCTTGTGAGATAAGACCGGAGCAGAGGACCCAGCTGAGCCCACCCAGATGTCTGACTTGCAGAAACTGTGAAATCATGAATGGGTGTTGTTTTAAGCTGCTCATCTGTGGTAATCTGTCACACAGCAATAGAAAATGAACGCAGGGTATTTCCCTTAGAGGGGACCACGTATTATGTGTGTGGGGGGGTGCAGTCATGAAGGCAAACACCTGCAGGCGCCCCAGCCAAGCAGGTGCAGATGGTGGAAACAACAATGCAGGCTCAAGGAGAGAGGACCACCAAATTCAGCTTGGGAATCAAGGAGGCAGTGTGGAGGGTGGAGCCCAAACCCGTCCCGAGAGCACTGCATTCCCTGTGTCCTGAGCTGTTGCCTGGCAAGGAATACAGGCTTAGTGTGACCAAATCGTCCAGTTTTTCAAGAGAATCCAGAAATCCAATTTTTATATAAAACATCTTCATTCAAACTCTATAAACACTGTACTGGCCAAACTTGTACAGACCAAACAACATGCAGATGTGTGTTTTGAGCCAGATGTGACCTTCTATGGCATCAACTGAGTGTAAGTGAAAAGGCAGAAAGAAGGTCCTCAGAGCAGAGCACAAAAGCCCCAAGTATGGACTTCCTTGGGAGGCAGTAGGGAGCCAGGGAAAGTCACCCCCTTCCCTCTCATCCAGAAGAGAAAAAGAACTCACTCATATGCATGGAAAACCCACCCGGGCCAGTTACTACACTGGGCATGACCTACTAGGAGCCACCCAACAACCTGATGTCATAAGGGCCACTTGCCTCATTTCTGGGTGAGGCAGCTGAGGTGCAGAGTGGTTCAGTAATTCCCTGTGCTTATAACCCAGGGCTCAAAACTAGATTTCTGATTCCAAAATCTGAGTCCTCCCAGCTGTTCTACATGGCATCCCAGCACTGAGGGATTTGGTTCCTTTTGAAAAGGGGTTTGCTGTTGTGTTTCCCAAGGTCTTCTCTCAGATGTGAACCAGATCCCTCTCCTTATTCAAGGCTTTGGCTCTTCCAACTCCAACTCCTACCAGGGTAGCTACCCATCCCCCACAGCACCTCCTTCACCCACCCCCCCCACACGCCACATCCCAGCCTTTCAGGTGGATTCCATTCCCACTGCTCACTTGTAGCTCTGTCTCTCTGCCTCCCAGTTCCAAATTCCTGAGAAAGGTATCTCATTGGCACAGGTCATGTTTTTGTTCCAAGTCATAACAGATCATAAGTCACTGGCCACCGTATGGGATGGGCCTCCCTTTGGCCGATGGCAGCCTAGATGTGACCCTTTGCACCCCTTCCTGCCTCACACCCCTCTCCACCTCCAACCCATCTCTGAGCAACCCCCGTCTCAAGGCCAGTCCCTAGAGGCTAGGGCCAACTCAGGGAACGAGCTTGGGCAAGCCATTTCCCTAAACATAGCATCCCAAACACCTGCCTGGCTATGCCTGACACTTATAAATATGGCTCTAATGGAGGTGCCTGGACTAGGCAAGGCAAGTGTTCACAACAGTACCCAAAGTCAGTCTGAAGCCTCTGAGATGCCCACTGCTTGGCTGGGCAGGGGCATTGGCAGGAGCACCACACACATCACTTACCTAATGACCAGGAGAGGAAAGAAACCAGAGAGTGCTCTGTGTCCCCACTCATAAACTCTCAGTAAGAGGCCCTCGGTCCCTTCCCAAAAAGTAGAACATGAATGAAACAAAGGGCCTCTTTGTTTCCCACTGAGAGAAGGAGATGTTGTTAGCAACAAGCCCTCATTCTGCCTTTTTCTGACAGGGGGAACTTAGGAAGTCCTCTGCAGAGCCATCTAAACCAGTAATGGCCAGGACAGGTAGGCACGTGATGAGGTCAAAGGACAGGTGCTGAGAGACAGGTAGAGGTTTATATCCTCTTTATAAAGCCTGCACTTTGAATGAGGGCAGCAGGTTTTCCAGTGTTACTGAGTTTATATTGACACAGAATAAGCTGCCCATGGATATATAAAGTACACAACGTGATGTTTTCCCTACATATATACACCTGTGAAACCATCAGCACACAAGATAATGAATCTGTCCATCACCCCCAAGCATCCTTGTAAGCCATTAATAATCCCCCCAAACCTCCCTGCTCCCCATCCCTGTCTCTTGGCAACCACTGATCTTTCTGTCCCCACAGTGTGCCTTTCCTAGTATGTTACATAAATAGAACTACATTGTGTGTACTTGGTTTTCTCTGGTTTCTGCCACTCAGCATAATCTGACATTCTTCCATGCCATTGTATGTACATCAATAATTCATTCCTTTTTATTGCCCGAGTAGTATTTCAGGGTATGACAGAGCACCACTGGTTCATCCATGCACCTATTGATGGACATTTGGCTTATTTATGGTCTAGAACTATCACAAATACAACTGCTGTGAACACTCATGTACATATTTTTGTACTTGTACATATGCTTTCTTTCCTCCTGGGAAAATACCCAGAATGGAATAGCTGGATCATTTGGTAGGCACAGGTTTTGAGCATGGCTGTTTTAAGGAATCTTCCATGTGGGCTTCAGAGTATAAAGGTATACAAGGTAAAGGTATACATAGATCACATGCAAACAAGTGTCACACAAACTTACCCATAGAGGTTACATCAGGCTGCAGCTGGCTTCATTCCCAGTCCTCCCAATGTATGGACAGGGCTCCCAGAAGGGAAAGTCTCCCAGGATGATCTTTGGTTTTGTAAAATGCTCAGTGCACAAGCTCCTGACAATTCAAAAATGGCCCACAGGATGGGGGGATTCCAGGAGATCCTTTATGTCATGGAAACATCTCATTTACATAATGGCAACATCTCATTGGTCTAGAACAGAATAGTTTCAACCAATACTGAAAGCTGCAGCATGAACTAGGACAGGGGTTCTCCAGGGGTGGTCCCATCAGCATCACCTGGGAACTTGTTAGAAATGCACATTCTCCCCAGCCCAGACCTATGGCATTGAAATCCTGATGTGGGGCCCAGCAATCTGGGCTTTTACCTGTCTTGCAGGTGGTGTGATGCATGCTCTAGTTTAAGATCCAGTAGCCTAGAACATCTTCCAAGCCCCTGGATTCTCTTGGAATTAAATCTATCTGAAGTCATGATACACCAAGAGCTCATCCCCTCTATGCCTTGTTCCACCCACGTAGCTGTGGAGGCCACCCTCTTAGAGCTCTGTAAATTTAAAATCTCGAAGAACCAAGTTACCAACTGGAATGCAAACCGACACAATGATGGTTGGCACTTCTTTCCCTTTGGGGCACAAACAAACAAAATTCTCAGGAACTCAATCATGAAAGCATTTAAATCCAAATGCCAAAACCACCCATTTCTCTATGTGTGGCTATTATAACATACATGAATCTAAAAAAAGAAAAAGACAAAGATTTTAGGTGATACACTCCACACTCTTTACTGCTCTAGAACCCTCACTGAAAATTAACACATCAGCAGGAAAATTAATCAAACTTGAACAGGAAGAATATGAGTAAAAATATTGGATATTTTTTGTTTTAATCTTCAGTTTAAGCATGATTTCTGCTCAACATTATAACTGAAGAGACGTTCTAGTCATTTCCTTGGTACTTTACATGCTTAAAATTTAGCCCAGTCTTTGAAAACTCTCTCCAGCTTCTGGCCAAGCAGAACTTTGCCACTCACTTTGAACTTGCCAGCAAGGAAAGCCTTCTGAGGGTTCATTTTGCCCAAAACCAACTCCATGAAGACAGGTTCTGGGATTGTGAAGACGGTGTCTGCTGGAAGGCTGGCGGATCCGGGATACATGTCCCCAGAACCATTCTTCAGATCAATGGTCCACTGCAGAACAGTCTTCCCTTCTTTGGTGATGTCCAGCTGAAAGATGGCATTGACTTTCTTTACCAGCTGGGCCCCCACCTCTTTGATGTGATGGCTAATATCCTCAAATACAGGGAAGCTCTGGAATTCTGACAGCTCTAGAGGGTGTGGCATGGCAGGTTCCCGAGCTGCACCCAGTTCCTTGAACTGGCCTGCCTGAGGTCCATCCACTGCTTTGATCTTGGGTTGATGGTCGATTCTCTTCCACATCTTACTGTGCTGGTCCTCTTGACCTTGCCATCTGGTTTGTGAGCAGCTGTGGCCAGATTAATATCCACAAGTCAGATTGTGACATCAAAGGTAAGGCCCAAGCAGGGAATGAGGCTGGTGTGTGTGCTGCAGTCTTATTGGCCAAACAGATACTAAAATGTGACATGGGGTGAGGCCTCAGATAGGTAATTGTGAGGCAGATCCACACAACCACCACCCAAACCAATCAGGGCTGTTGGTCTCACAGGCCCAGAAAGTTCTGGACCCCATGCTGGGAATAAGAGAAAGTGGCCCCAGAAGGTCTTTGGTGATATGAGCTCTGTCTTTCCAATGCAGGCCTCTCCCGGTGACAACCCTAATTCAGAGCAGTTATTCTGATTCCTTCAATGGTGTTTAATCCTTAAGGCACAGATCCTATTGCTAGATTCGGCATTACCTAGCTGCTGGTGGAAGGGGAAATGCTTTTAGAGAAAAATGGCTGGTTGGAGAAAGAATCAGTACCGGGATTTGCATCAGAAAGCTTCAGAGGCACAGTGAGAAAATGGGGAAGGGGAAGGGGGAGGAATATCCCTAAGATCAATAGAAGATGCTGCTGTGATGTCCACAATAGCCAAACTATGGAAAGAGCCTAGATGTCCATCAACAGATGAATGGATAAAGAAGATGTGGTGTATATATACAATGGAATATTATGCAGCCATCAAAAAATGAAATCTTGCCATTTGCAATGACATGGATGGAACTAGAAGGTATTATGCTAAGTGAAATAAGTCAATCAGAGAAAGACAATTATCATATGATCTCACTGATATGAGGAATTTGAGAAACAAGACAGAGGATCATAGGGGAAGGGAGGGAAAAATGAAACAAGATGAACCCAGAGAGGGAGACAAACCATAAGAGACTCTTAATCTCAGGAAACAAACTGAGGGTTCCTGGAGTGGAGGGGGAGTGGGAGGGATGGAGTGGCTGGGTGATGGACACTGGGAAGGGTATGTGCTATGGTGAGCACTGTTAATTGCGTAAAACTGATGAATCACAAACCTGTACCCCTGAAACAAATAATACATTATATGTTAATAAAAAAAAATAGAAGATGTTGCTGGCCTCAAATGATCATTGCATATAATAACATAGCCCTCAGTCTGAGCCAAGGCACTGTTGTAGGCATTGCACATGTGTGAACACTTTTAATCTTCATTAGAACCCTCTGAGATAGGTACTCTTTTTCTTCCCATTTTACAGGGGAAACTGAGGCAAGGAGAAATGAAGTGACTTACCCAAAGTCACACAGCTAATAAGTAGGGAAGCCAGGTTTAAACAGAGGTAGAATGACTCTAGAACCTATATGTATATACATATTCCTTTTATTTTTAAATAATGTCAGATTTACAAAAAGGTTATAAAAACAGTAGAGTTCCTGTATCACCTGCACCCCACTTCCCCAAATGTTAATATTTTACATGGCACAGTACAATGATCTACACCAGGAAAGAAATATGGGTACAATACTATTAACTAATCTACAGATCATACTCAAATTTTGCCAACTGTCCCACTAATGTCCCTTTTCTGGTCCAGAATCCACCTTCTGGTCCAGAGTCCTGCACTGAAATTAGTTTTTATGTCTCCCTAGTGCCCTCCAGTCTGGGAGTTCTTCAGTCTTTGTCTATCATGACCTTGACACTTTTGAATACTGGCTAGTTCCTCTGTAAAATGTCCCTCACTGGGGTCAGTCTGATGTTTTTTCATGATTGGGTTGAGGTTATGCATTTTGGTCCAAAATACCACAAAGATGATCTTATGCCCTTCTCGGTGCATCATATCAGGGGCTACATGGTATCAATATGTCCCATTACTGGTGATGTTGACCTTGATCAAAGTGTTGTCTATCAGTTTGCTCCACTATAGTTACTATTTCTCCCTCTGTAATTAGTAACTTATAAGGAGATACTGAGACTTTGCCAACATTCTGTTTCATATCATACTTCAGCCCTCTCTTTGCATCCATCAGAGGTCCATCAATGTGATGTGTACCAAATGTCCATTTTCCATCCCCATCACTTGCTTTAGATTTAACGATAGAATTTTGCTGTAAGAAGAGCTGCCCCTTCTCCCTCATTTTTTTTATTTGTTCAAATATGTCTTTATCTCAGTAGGGACTTGTGGATATTTATTTTATTCTGTGGGTCATAATCTATTATTATCATTAGGTATTTGCTTGCTCAAACTGTCCCAGGTTTGGCCATTGGGAGCTCCATCAAGTGAGTGCCTATGCCCTTTCCCAACCATGCTGCTCTTACACACAAGTGAAGCTACATTAAATGGAGTTGCTGGTAGCTTTGTTCTCTCAGGGAGGAATGCGGAAAATAAAAAAAAAAAAAGATTTGGCATATTTTCTTTGGTACATGATGGATGAGCTGGTATGATCAACATGGAGCAGTTAAACAAAACCCAGTGGCTTCCAAAACCAAGACTTTACCCTGAGGCCACCTGGTATGGACATCTGCATAGAGAATTTTAAATGAACAGGTGAGCAATCCTCAGTAAGATTGCTGTGAGCCACCAACAGTAAACTGAGCCCCCACCACCACCCATCACCCATATCTGCTTTTCCTCAGGGCAGGGTTGTTCATTCTGAATTATTCAGACAGGTCCCCAACTAGGCTGCCACTCCTGCCTCTGCATGTCAGAGGGGAACACAATTCCAAGCCCATATTTGTCCCCTTCATGAGTTCCTATCTTTTCTAAGTATTTCTACCATTAAAGGAATTCCAGTATGAATGGCCAAGATGCACCTGGAAAGGTGCTCAACATCATGAGTCCCCAAGGACACGCAAATTAAAACTACAGTGAGATACCTCTTCCCACCCACTAAAATCATGAATATTGGAAAGACTGACAATGGCAAGCGTTGGCAAGGCTGTGGAGCAACTGGGGCTCCTGTGCAGGGTTGGTGGGAGTGCAAAACACTGCTGCTGCTGATATGGAAGACTGCTTGGTAGGGTGGTAAAAGTCAAACATACACTCGGCACACAACCCATAGGTTCTCCTCTTGCGTAGTTATGCAAGAGAAATGAAAACATGTCTACAGAAGGACATAGAATGAGTGTTCCCAGAAGCGTCATCCATTAAAGCAAAACACTAGCAGACAATCCAAATCTTTTCTTATGTCCTTCATCTTCTGTTCATCAACAGAAGATCGGATAAGCAAACTGGCATAACCATAGAATGGAATACTACTTGGCAACAAAAAGGAATAATCTCTTGATTCACTCCACAACACAGATGAACCTCAGACACATTATGCTGAAAGGAAGAAGCCAGATTCAGAGGATGACATATTATATGACTCTATTCATACAGCATTCTAAAAATGGCAAAACTGCAAAAAGAAAAAAGAAATGACCAGTGTGTTAGGGGAAGTGAGTTTGTCTACAAAGGGACACAAAGAATTTCTTTTTGGTCGGGGTGGGGGACAGTGATTGAACTTTTCTTGATTGTGCTTGTGGTTACACAATTGTATGTATTTGTCAAAATCCAGAACTGTATACTAAAAGGGATGCATTTAAGTATGTAAATTATACCTCAGTAAACCTGACTTTAAAAACAAAAAGAAGCATGAACAGATCCGCATTGCCACTGGCATGAGTTCTGTCTAAAGCAGAGGGCACAAGCCAAAACTGGAATACTGGGGCCTTTTTTTCTTTTAGGTCCTATATCTGTCAGTTGCGATTATTACACTATGATGCATAATTTTAACTTGATTAATTCTTCTATCAGTTAACTCTTGCTATATTATATGGCAAAACAAACAGCCTCAAAATTTTAGAAGCATATCACATTAAATGGTTATTTCTCACATGTCTTTTGGGTGGCTGGGGTCTGCTGCTCTGGGCTGAGATGGGCTCAGCTGCTCTTCTGGACACATATGTCTCTCACCTTCTGTCTGCAATCAATGGGCCAGCCAGGCGTGTCCCTCCTGTGGTAACAGCAGAAGTACAAGGGCAGCAAGTAGAAAGGCCCAGGCTCGACCCTGGCTCAATGCCACTCCTGCCCATGGACCAGCAGCAAAAGCAACTCTCAGACCCAGGCGCAAAGTCAAAGGTTGGGGAAGCACACTCTACCCACGGAGGGGCCATGACGGGGCAAGAGGCAGGGAGAAGAGAAAAACTGGGGCAGACAATGCAATCTGCCACAGCTACGGACACACAAAAGGAGAAAGTCCACAGTTTAAGATCCAGATTTGTGTTGGGGCGCCTGGGTGGCTCAGTCATTAAGCATCTGCCTTCGGCTCAGGTCATGATCCCAGGGTCCTGGGATCGAGCCCCGCATCGGGCTCCCTGCTCTGTGGGAAGCCTGCTTCTCCCTCTCCCACCCACCCTACTTGTGTTCCCTCTCTCGCTGTCTCTCTCTCTGTCAAATAAATAAATAAAATCTTAAAAAAAAAAAAAAAGATCCAGATTTGTGGCTTTCTTATTCATGGAAGGATCCATAACCTTGGACCCACATCTTTATCTGGCAATAATTAGCCAGCACTGAAGAAGCAAAGACAGCTCACTGCAGACAGGAAGGGCTCCCCACAACTCACCGTCATCATTGTCATCAGGATGACCCCTTTCTAAAGGTTAGGTATTCTGAGGAAATGTTCCAGAATTCCTCAGATTTTTTTCCTCACTAAATTTCATCAAAAGTTCTACAAGAATTTGGACAATGTGAGAATTCAGGGATCCTCAGGTTTGCCACTATACCCAACCCCTCAACATATTTGCTGCACATTGACTGTGGAAAGCCCTGGGCTGCACACAGACGGAAAACGGCCGCTGGCAAGAATATGACGAGATCCGAACCCTTGGGTACTGCTGGTGGGGATGGAGAATGGTGCAGCACTGTGGGAAACAGTATGGTGGCTCCTCAGAGAATTAATCACAGAATTACTATATGATCCAGAGTTCCACTTCTGGTACATAAGTGAAAGCAGGCATGTGTACAGATATTAGTGCATTCATGTTCATAGCAACATTCTTCATAACAGCCAAGAGATGGAAACAACTCGTGTCCGCTGATGTATGAATGGATAAACGAAATATGGTATAAAATGAGCAAAGGAAAAAAGAGACAAATCAAGAAACAGACTCGGGCGCCTGGGTGGCTCAGTCGGTTGAGCGACTGCCTTCGGCTCGGGTCGTGATCCTGGAGTCCCGGGATCGAGTCTCGCATCGGGCTCCCTGCTCGGCGGGGAGTCTGCTTCTCCCTCTGACCCTCTCCCCTCTCATGTTCTCTCTCTATCTCATTCTCTCTCAAATAAATAAATAAAATCTTTAAAAAAAAAAAAAAAAAAAAAAAGAAACAGACTCTTAACTATAGAGAACAAATTGATGGTAACCAGAGGGGAGGTGGGTGGGGGGATGGGGGAAATAGGTGATGGGGACTAAGGAATGCACTTGTCATTGTGAGTACTGAGTGATACATAGACTTACTGAATTATTATATTGTACACCTGAAACTAATATAACACTGTATGTTAACTATCTTGGAATTAAATTCTTTAAAATAAGAAAAAATAATAAAAACACATATCTTTTCAAAAATGTGATAGACACATGATAGAATATTTTTCAGTCTTAGAAAGGAATGAAATTCCTATACACGCTACAACTTGGAAGAAACTTGAAGACACTATGCTAAGTGAAATCAGCTAGACACAAAAGACAAGTAGTGTATGATTCCACTTATATTAAGTACCTAGAATAGTCAAATCCACAGAAATGGAAAAAAGAACAGTGGTTGCCAGGGGCTGAAAAGAGGAAAGAAATGGAGAATTCCCATTTAATGGGCACATAGTTTCAGTATAGGAAGATAAAAAAGTTTTCTCTCTCTCTTTTTTTAAGATTTACTTATTTATTTTAGAGAGAGAGGGAGTGTGCGGGAGGGGCGGAGGGAAAGAATCTTCAAGCAGACTCCCCATTGAGCACAGAGCCCAACGCAGAGCTTGATCCCAGGACCCATGAGATCGCGACCCATGAGATCACAACCTGAGCTGAAACCAAGAGTCAGATGCTTAACCAACTGAGCCACCCAGGTGCCCCAGAAGATAAAAAGTTCTAAAGATGAATGGTGGTGATGGTTGCAGAACAATGTGAATGTACTTAATGCCACCTAACTGCACACTTAAAAATGGCCAAAATGGTAAATTTTATGTCATGTATTTTTTTACCACAAGAACAAAAGAATACACAAAGAAAAATAAGTATGTCGAAAAAGCAGTTTACCTTAGGAGAGAAAAACATACACATACATATCTAATATATAGTGCAAACTATCTAATATATCTAATATATCTATCTAATCTAATATATAATGCAAACTATTGCAAGTACCACAGAAAGATACATGTGGTGGTCTTACAATATGTTCACACAGTCTAAAGGCATTGTGGCTTCCTATCTGTTCTCCCTGGAACTGCTAACTCTAGGTGAAATCACCTGCCACGTTGTGAGAACACCCCAGTGGCCCTATGGACAGGTGTGCGTGCTAAGGGACTAAGGCCTCCTGCCCACAACCACATGAGTGAGGCGTCTTGTAAGCAGATCCTCCAGACTCACTCAAACCATCAGATGACTGGACCTTGGCCAACATCTCAGTTGCAATCTCAAGACAGACTCTAAGATGGAATGGAAGGGAGAGGAATGGTTGAAACAGTCTGAAGCTTCAAAACAACTGCAAAAGTGGGAATCGAGACAAAAGCCATTAATGAGTGTTACACCTCCAGGAGCAAAGTGGCAGTGATGGTGGTGAAGCACTGGCCTTAAGAAGACCCCTCAAAATGTTTGGCTATAAAGGGAGGGAGAGAAGCAGGAGGGAAGGCTGAGGAGACAGGACAATGGAGAGAAGTGTTTCTTAGGAGAAGGGAGATGTGAACACATTTATACCCAGAAGGGAAGTAGAAAAGGAGCAGAAAATGCAAGGGAAATGGGAGGAAGCTATAGTGCTAGAGGAGCTTCACCCCAGCCTGGGTTTCGATCCTAGCAATAGGACCCTGGGCAAGCTGCCCATCCATGTAGTGTTTCCGTTTCTCCACCACAAAGTGAGGATAACAGCATACACAAGTGCCAAACTTTTGTGGTAAGGATGAAATGAGATAATCCTCAGAAAGTATCTGGCACAGATAAATGCTCTGTAAGGTTAGCTCGTCTCATAAGATGGGACACAAAAGGAAACAAGATCCTGCAGAAGGTGGTAGGGAAGAGGAGGGTGGGCCTCAAAGGAGCATGGAGGATCCCTCTTCCTGTCCAACACAGAGCAAGCAAAGGAAGGTGAGCAAAGATGCTGATGACTTTGAGGTGAAGAGAAATATCACCAGTCAATGATCCCTATCTCTCCAGACTATCTCTCATCATGTACCTGCAGAAGCCCAGCAGACCAAATGGTTTTACATTTCCCTCCTGAACCGTCCTTGAACTTCCTGCCTCTAGGTTTGTGCATCCTGCCCTCTAATTCCATCCAAACTCTGTCCTTCCTTCACACCTCAGTTTAAACCACATCAGCCTCTATCAAGCCCCAACCCCCGCCCCCATGCAGTAAAATCTGTACAAACAACTAGCTGGATATACTTCAGGCTTTGGAGGTCAGACACATGCTAAACTGGAGATGGGTGCACAGGTGTAGCCCAAATCAAGCAAGGGCAGAAAACACTTTACCAAGACTATGGGGTCAGTGGGAACATCCAGTAAACAGCATTTCTCTTCCTCATCTGAATTCTAAAGAAATTGAGAACTAAGACAAGGAATGGCAGATGGAAACCAAAAGTTTACCCTTAAGTGATAACCAAGGGAGTGGGGCACATGGCTGGCTCAGCTGAAAAAGCATCTGACTCTTGATCTTGGGGTTGTGAGTTCAAGCCCCATGTTGGGTGTAGAGATTACTTAAATAAAGAAAACTTAAGTGATAACTGAGGGAAGGACAGTTGAAGGAAAGTACTTAATATGAGGCTCTAGTGGACTTGCCAACTACATCCCACAATGCAAGGCAGAGCCATCCAACTACCTATCAGCCCCCATCCTGGGAGGCCTCTGCCTGTGAGGTTAGTACTAAGGGGCCCACCAAGGGAAAGTTCTGGACATGGAGGAGCTCAGTTTATACTTCCCAGATCAAGCACCCAAAAAAGTCATCACAAACATCATGATAAAAACCCCCAACAAAGTAGCTTAAGAGGGAACATACTTCAACATAATAAAGGCCTTACATGAAAAACCCACAGTGAACACCTACTCAATGGGAAAAAACTGAAAGCTTTCCCCCTTTGTTTAAGGTCAGGAACAAGACAAGGATATCGACTCTCACCATTTCTATTCAACACAGCAGTCAAACAACAAAAAGAAATAAAAGGCATCCAAATTGGTAAGGAAAGAGTAAAACTTTCATTATTTGCAGATGACATGATACTATATAGAGAAAAACCTTAGACTCCATCAAAAAACTGCTAGAATTGATAAATGAATTCAGCAGTTGCAGGATACAAAATCAATGTACAGAAATCTTTTGCATTTCTATACATTAATACTGAAGCAGCAGAAAGAGAAATTAAGAAAACAATCCCATTTACAGTTGCACCAAAAATAATAAAATACCTAGGAATAAAATTAATCAAAGAGATGAAAGACCTGTACTCCAAAAACTATAAAACACCAATGAAAGAAATTGAAGATGATGTAAAGAAATGGAAAGACATTTCATGCCCATGAATTGGAAGAACAAGTATTGTTAAAATATCTATACTACCCAAAGCAACTACACATTTAATGCAACTCCTATCAAAATACCAACAGCATTTTTCACAGAACTAGAACAAACAATCCTAAAATTTGTATAGAACCACAAAGACCTCAAATAGCCAAAGCAGTCTTTAAGAAGAAAAGCATTGTTGGAGGCATCACAATTCCAGGCTTCAAATTATATTACAAAGCTGTAGTAATCAAAACAGTATGGTACCAGCAAAAAAAAAAAAAAAAAATGACACATAAATCAATAGAAAAGAATAGAAAACCCAGAAATAAACCCACAGTTAATATGGTCAATTAATCTTCAATAAAGCAGGAAAGAACATTGAATGGGAAAAAGATAGTCTCCTCAACAAATGGTGTTGGGAAAACTGGACAACTACATGCAAAAGAATGAAAACCAGACCACTTTCTTACACCAAACACAAAAATAAACTCAAAATGGATTAAAGACCTAAATGTGAGACCTGAAATTACAAAATCCTAGAAGAGAACACAGGAAGTAATTTCTCTAACATCGGCTATCACATCATCTTTCTAGATATGTCTCCTAAGGCAAGGGAAATAAAAACAAAAATAAACTATTGGGACTTCATCAAAATAAAAAGCTTCTGCACAGGGAAGGATACAATCAACAAAACTAAAAGGCAACCTACTCAAAGGGAGAATATATTTGCAAATGAAATATCCAAAAGGGTTAGCATCTAAAATATATAAAGAATTGATACAACTCAACACCCCCAAAAATGAATAATCCAATTAAAAAATGGGCAGAAGACATGAGAGACATTTTTCCAAATAAGATATCCAGATGGCCAACAGACACATGAAAAGATGCTCCACATCACTCATCATCAAAAAAATACAAATCAAAACCACAATGAGATACTACCTTTCACCGGTGAAAAAGGCTAAAGTCAAAAACACAAAAAACAATGGGATTGGTGAGGATGTGGAGAAAAAGGAACCCTTGTGAACTGTTGGTGGGAACGCAAACCAGTAGAGCCACTGTGGAAAACAATATGGACGTTCCTCAAAAAGTTAAAAATAGGAGGCAGAGCAAGATGGCGGAGGACTAGGAGACCTGGATTTCATCTGGTCTCGGGAATTCAGGTGAATAGGGATCAAACCGTACTAAACACCTATGAACTCAACAGGAGATCGAAGAGAAGAATAGCAACAACTCTCTGAACAAAAAAGCGACCACTTTCTGGAAGGTAGGACGTGAAGAGAAGTGAATCCGAGGCGATATTCGGGAGGATAGACGGCGGGGGAGGGGGGCCTCCGTCGGCCGCTTCTGGCAAGTGATACAGCCGTGGAGCACAAAATCAGCACTTTTAGAAGTCGGCCCCGCTGAGAGACGTCGCTCCAGTGGCTAAGCGGGGGGCGGAACCCTCACGGGTCTCAGGACCCTTGGGGTCACAGAAATACCGGGGGTGCCTGAGTGCGGCAGAGCTCCCAGGTATTGGAGCGGGGAAGCTGGCTGCAGAGACAGAGCCGAGGCGCGGGCTCTCAGCCCGGGGTTGCCATAAACTGTGATCCGCGGCCCAGTCGGACTGCTACTCCTCCAGCAGGGACCCAACAAGCGGCAGATCCGGACAGACTCTCCTTCTTCCCCAGGGAGGAGCGGCGCGGGGGGGCGCGCCGCAGGGATCTGCTGGGTTTGGAGACTCCACACGGGGTCGGGTGCCAGAGATAGAAACGCTCGGTCACAGGCCGGGTGAGCACGGAGTGCAGCCGGAGACCAGGGAGACGGGAGTGACTGCTTTTCTCTGGGGGCGCACTGAGGAGCGGGGCCCCGAGTTCTCAGCTCCTCTGGGCAGAGATTGGGAGGCCACCATTTTCACCCTGGTCCTCCAAAGCTGTACCAGAGCTTGCAGGGAACAAAAGCTCCCGAGAGCAAAGCCGAGCAGCTTGCTTAGCCCAGACCGACAAGGGCGGGACAATTGCGCCTCTGGCAAAGACATTTGGGAACCACGGGAACAGGCCCCTCCCCTAGAAGATCAGCACGAACAGCCAGCAAGCCAAGACCAAGTTTACCAATCAAGGAGAACGGGAGAACTCCGGCGCTAGGGGAATACTGCACATAGAATTCACGGCTTTTTTTTAACATGATTCATTAGTCTTTCAAAGTTAATTTTTTTTAACTGGTTTGTTTTTTGAATTTTTTCTTTTTCCCTTTTTCAACCAACATCTTATCAATCCCTTTTTTAAAAAAACATTTTTTATTTTTCATTTTTAGACTCATATTTTATCCCTTCATACTAGTTACCCTTATTTTTGGCATATATATATAAGCTGTTCTCTCTTTAAAATTTTGAGATACAATTTCTTCTAACAGATCAAAATATACCCTAAATCACTAGTGTATGGCTTTGTTCTATTCTCCTACCTGATCACATTTTCTCCCTTTTTTTTTAAATATTCTGCTTTCTTTTTCAAACAACTTCTTATCTTATAAATTCCTTTTATAAAATCTTTTATAATTTTCATCTTTACAGTCATCTTCTATCCCTTCATTGAATCAACCCATATTTTGTACATATATATAAGTCTTTCTTTCTTTAAAATTTTAGGGGTCACTTTTTTCTAACAGACCAAAATACGCCCAAAATCTAGTGTGTGGCACTGATCTGTGCACTAGTCTGATCATATTTGTTAATATTCTCTTTTTTTTTGTATTGTTCTGTTTTTGTTTTTATCTTTTTCTTTTTTTTTCATTTTTCTTTCTTTCCCTTTCTTTTCCCCTGGTTTCAGGTCTTTTCTGATTTGTATACAGTATATTTGCTGGAGACGTTATTAACCTGTTAGCATTTTGTTCTCTCATTCATCTATTCTCCTCTGACAAAATGACAAGAGGAAAAAAATCACCTCAGCAAAAAGAACAAGAGGTAGTACCGTCAGCCAGGGACCTACTCAATACGGACATTAGTACGATGTCGGACCTAGAGTTCAGAATCATGGCTTTAAAGATACTAGCTGGGCTTGAAAAAAGCGTGGAAGTTATTAGAGAAACCCTTTCTGGAGAACTAAAAGAACTAAAATCTAACCAAGTCGAAATCAAAAAGGCTATTAATGAGGTGCAATCAAAAATGGGGGCACTAACTGCTAGGATAAATGAGGCAGAAGAGAGAAACAGCGATATAGAAGACCAAATGATGGAAAATAAAGAGGCTGAGAAAAAGAGAAACAACTACAGGATCACGAGGGCAGAATTCGAGAGATAAGCAATACAATAAGACGAAACAACATTAGAATAATTGGGATCCCGAATTTACGGGGGGGCGGAGCAAGATGGCGGAGGAGTAGGAGACCTGGATTTCATCTGGTCTCAGGAATTCAGCTGAATAGGGATCAAACCATTCTGAACACCTACGAACTCAACAGGAGATCGAAGATAAGAAGAGTAACAACACTCTGAACAGAAAAGCGACCACTTACTGGAAGGTAGGACGTGCAGAGAAGTGAATCCGAGGCGATATTCGGGACGATAGACGGCGGGGGAGGGGGCCTCCGTTGGCCGCTTCTGGCAAGTGATACAGCCGCGGAGCACAAAATTGGAACTTTTAGAAGTCGGCTCCGCTGAAGGACGTCGCTCCAGTGGCTAAGCGGGGGATGGAACCCTCGCGGGACAGTGTGATCTCAGGACCCTCGGGGTCACGGGGGTGCCTGACTGCGGCAGAGCTCCCAGGTATCGGAGCAGGGAAGCCGGCTGCAGAGACGGAGCTGAGGCGCGGGCTCTCAGCTCGGGGTTGCCATAAACTGTGATCCGCGGCCCAGTCGAGCTACTGCTCCTCCAGCAGGGACCCAAAAAGGGGCAGAGCCAGGGAGACTCCCCTTCCTCCCCTGGGAGGAGTGGCGCGGGAGCGCACCACAGGGATCTGCTGGGTTTGGAGACCACACGGGGTCGGGTGCCAGACATAGAAATGCTCGATCACAGGCCAGGTGAGCCCGGAGTGCGGCCGGAGACCGGGGAGACGGGAGTGACTGCTTTTCTCTGTGGGCGCACTGAGCAGCATGGCCCCGAGTTCTCAGCTCCTCCAGGCGGAGATTGGGAGGCCACCATTTTCACCCTGGTCCTCCAAAGCTGTACCAAGAGCTTGCAGGAAACAAAAGCTCCTGAGAGCAAACCGGAGCACCTTGCTTAGCCTGGACTCACAAGGGCGGGGCAATTCCGCCTCTGGCAAAGACATTTGGGAACCACGGCAACAGGCCCCTCCCTGAGAAGATCAGCACAAACAGCCAGCAAGCCAAGACCAAGTTTACCAATCAAGGAGAAAGGGAGAACTCCACCACTAGGGGAATACTGCACATAGAATTCATGGCTTTTTTACCATAATTCATTAGTTTTTCAAAGTTAATTTTTTAACTGTTTATTTTGAATTTTTCTTTTTCCCTTTTCCAAACAACATCTTATCAATCCCTTTTTTAAAAAAAACATTTTTTATTTTTCATTTTTAGAGTCATATTTTTATCCCTTCATAGTAGTTACCCTTATTTTTGGCATATATATATAAGTTGTTCTCTCTTTAAAATTTTGAAATACAATTTCTTCTAACAGATCAAAATATACCCTAAATCACTAGTGTATGGCTTTGTTCTATTCTCCTGCCTGATCACATTCTCTCCCTTTCTTTTTCTTTTTTTTTCTTTTTTTTTCTTTTTAAATCTTCTTTCTTTTTAAAAACAACTTCTTATCTTATCAATTCCTTTTACAAAATCTTTTATATTTTTCATCTTTACAGTTATCTGCCATCCCTTCATTGTATCAACCCTTATTTTGTACATATATAAGTATTTCTTCCTTTAAAATTTTAGCAGGCACTTTCTTCTAACAGACCAAAATATGCCCAAAATCTAGTGTGTGGCACTGATCTATGCACTAGCCTGATCATATTTGATCATATTCTGTTTTATTTTGTTTTGTTCTGTTTTTGTTTCTTTTTATCTTTTTCTTTTCCCTTTTTTTTTTTCTCTTCTTCCTTTCCCTTTCTTGTCCCCTGGTTTCAGGTCTTTTCTGATTTGTATACAGTATATTTGCTGGAGACGTTGTTAACCCGTTAGCATTCTGTTCTCTCATTCATCTGTTCTCCTCTGGACAAAATGACAAGACGAAAAAAATCACCTCAGCAAAAAGAACAGGAGGTAGTACCGTCTGCCAGGGACCTACTCAATACTGACATTAGTACGATGTAGGACCTAGAGTTCAGAATCATGACTTTAAAGATACTAGCTGAGCTTGAAAAAAGTGTGGAAGTTATTAGAGAAACGCTTTCTGGAGAACTAAAAGAACTAAAATCTAACCAAGTCAAAATCAAAAAGGCTATTAATGAGGTGCAATCAAAAATGGGGGCACTAACTGCTAGGATAAATGAGGGAGAAGAAAGAATCAGCGATATAGAAGACCAAATGATGGAAAATAAAGAGGCTGAGAAAAAGAGAGAGAAACAACTACAGGATCACGAGGGCAGAATTCGAGAGATAAGCGATACGATAAGATGAAACAACATTAGAATAATTGGGATCCCAGAAGAAGAAGAAAGAGAGAGAGGGGCAGAAGGTATATTGGAGCAAATAATAGCAGAGAACATCCCTAATGTGGGGAAGGAAACAGGCATCAAAATCCAGGAGGCACAGAGAACCCCTCTCAAAATCAATAAAAATAGGTCAACACCCCGACATCTAATAGCGAAACTTATGAGTCTCAGAGACAAAGAGAAAATCCTGAAAGCAGCTCGGGAGAAGAGATATGTAACCTACAATGGTAGAAACATTAGATTGGCAACAGACCTACCCACAGAGACCTGGCAGGCCAGAAAGGACTGGCATGATATCTTCAGAGCACTAAATGAGAAAAATAGGCAGCCAAGAATACTATATCCAGCTAGGCTGTCATTGAAAATAGAAGGAGAGACAAAAAGCTTCCAGGACAAACAAAAACTAAAGGAATTTGCAAACACGAAACCAGCCCTAAAAGAAATATTGAAAGAGGTCCTCTAAGGAAAAAGAGAGCCTAAAAGCAGCATAGATCAGAAAGGAACACAGACAATATACAGTAACAGTCACCTTACAGGCAATACAATGGCACTAAATTCATACCTTTCAATAGTTACCCTGAATGTAAATGGGCTCAATGCCCCAATCAAAAGACACAGGCTATCAGATTGGATTAAAAAACAAGACCCATCAATATGCTGTCTGCAAGAGACTCATTTTAGACCCAAAGACACCCCCAGATTGAAAGTGAGGGGGTGGAAAACCATTTACCATGCTAATGGACACCAAAGGAAAGCTGGGGTGGCAATCCTTATATCAGACAAATTAGATTTTAAAACAAAGACTGTAATAAGAGATGAAGAAGGACACTATATCCTACTTAAAGGGTCTATCCAACAAGAAGATCTAACAATTGTAAATATCTATGCCCCTAACATGGGAGCAGCCAATTATATAAGCCAATTATATAAGCCAATTAATAACAAAAGCAAAGAAACACACTGACAACAATACAATAATAGTGGGGGACTTTAGCACCCCCCTCACTGAAATGGACAGATCATCTAAGCGAAAGATCAACAAGGAAATAAAGATTTTAAATGACACACTGGACCAAATGGACTTCACAGACATATTCAGAACATTCCATCCCAAAGCAACAGAATACACATTCTTCTCTAGTGCCCATGGAACACTCTCCAGAATTGATCACATCCTAGATCACAAATCAGGTCTCAACCAGTACAAAAAATTGGGATCATTCCCTGCATATTGTCAGACCACAATGCTTTGAAACTAGAACTCAATCACAAGAGGAAAGTCAGAAAGAACTCAAATACATGGAGGCCATAGAGCATCCTACTAAAGAATGAATGGGTCAACCAGGAAATTAAAGAAGAATTTTAAAAATTCATGGAAACCAATGAAAATGAAAACACAACTGTTCAAAATCTTTGGGATGCAGCAAAGGCAGTCCTGAGAGGAAAGTATATAGCAATACAAGCCTTTCTCAAGAAACAAGAAAGGTCTCAAATACACAACCTAATCCTACACCTAAAGGAGCTGGAGAAAGAACAGCAAATAAAGCCTAAACCCAGCAGGAGAAGAGAAATAATAAAGATCAGAGCAGAAATCAATGAACTAGAAACCAAAAGAACAGTAGAACAGATCAACAAAACTAGGAGCTGGTTCTTTGAAAGAATGAACAAGATTGATAAACTCCTGGCCAGACTTATCAAAAAGAAAAGAGAAAGGACCCAAATCAACAAAATCATGAATGAAAGAGGAGAGATCACAACCAACACCAAAGAAATACAAACAATTATAAGAACATAGTATGAGCAACTATATACCAGCAAATTAGATAACCTGGAAGAAATGGGTGCATTCCTAGAGATGTATCAACTACCAAAATTGAAGCAGGAAGAAATAGAAAACCTGAACAGACCTATAACCACAAAGGAAATTGAAGCAGTCATCAAAAATCTCCCAAGAAACAAAAGCCCAGGGCCAGATGGCTTCCCAGTGGAATTCGATCAGACATTTAAAGAAGAATTAATACCTATTCTCCTGAAACTGTTCCAAAAAATAGAAATGGAAGGAAAACTTCCAAACTCGTTTTATGAGGCCACCATTACCTTGATCCCAAAACCAGACAAAGATCCCATCAAAAAGGAGAATTACAGACCAATATCCTTGAACATGGATGCAAAAATTCTCACCAAAATCCTAGCCAATAAGATCCAACAGTACATTAAAAGGATTATTCACCATGACCAAGTGGGATTTATCCCTGGGCTATAAGGCTGGTTCAACATCCGCAAATCAATCAACGTGATACAATACATTAACAAAAGAAAGAACAAGAATCATATGATCCTCTCAATAGATGCAGAAAAAGCATTTGACAAAGTACAGCATCCTTTCTTGATCAAAACTCTTCAGAGTATAGGGATAGAGGGTACATACCTCAATATCATAAAAGCCATCTATGAAAAACCTACAGCGAATATCATTCTCAATGGGGAAAAGCTGAGAGCTTTTCCCCTAAGGTCAGGAACGCGGCAGGGATGTCCACTATCACCACTGCTATTCAACATAGTATTAGAAGTCCTAGCCACAGCAATCAGACAACAAAAAGAAATCAAAGGCATCCAAATCGCCAAAGAGGAAGTCAAACTCTCACTCTTTGCAGATGAAATGATACTGATGTGGAAAACCCAAAAGACTCCACCCCAAAGCTGCTAGAACTCATACAGGAATTCAGTAAAGTAGCAGGATAGAAAATCAATGCACAGAAATCAGTGGCATTCCTATACACCAACAACAAGACAGAAGAGAGACAAATCAAGGAGTCGATCCCATTTACAATTGCACCCAAAACCATAAGATACCTAGGAATAAATTTAACCAAAGAGGCAAAGGATCTGTACTCAGAAAACTACAAAATGCTCATGAAAGAAATTGAAGACACAAAGAAATGGAAAAACGTTCCATGCTCATGGATTGGAAGAACAAACATTGTGAATATGTCAGTGCTACCTAGAGCAATCTACACATTCAATGCAATCCCCATCAAAATACCATCCACCTTTTTCAAAGAAATGGAACAAATAATCCAAAAATTTGTATGGAACCAGAAGAGACCCCGAATAGCCAGAGGAATCTTGAAAAAGAAAACAAAGCTGGTGGCACCACAATTCCGGACTTCCAGCTCTATTACAAAGCTGTCATCATCAAGACAGTATGGTACTGGCACAAAAACAGACACATAGGTCAATGGAACAGAATAGAGAGCCCAGAAATGGACCCTCAACTCTATGGGCAACTCATCTTTGACAAAGCAGGAAAGAATGTCCAATGGAGAAAAGACAGTCTCTTCAACAAATGGTGTTGGGAAAATTGGACAGCCACACGCAGAAGAATGAAACTGGACCATTTCCTTACACCACACACAAAAATAGACTCCAAATGGTTGAAAGACCTAAACGTGAGACAGGAGTCCATCAAAATCCTAAAGGAGATCACAAATAGCAACTTCTTCGACCTCAGCTGCAGCAATTTCTTCCTAGAAACATCTCCAAAGGCAAGGGAAGCAAGGGCAAAAATGAACTATTGGGATTTCATCAAGATAAAAAGCTTTTGCACAGCCAAAGAAATAGTCCACAAAACCAAAAGACAACCGACAGAATGGGAGAAAATATTTGCAAAGGACATATCAGATAAAGGGCTAGTATTCAATATCTATAAAGAACTTATCAAACTCAACACCCAAAGAACAAATAATCCAATGAAGAAATGGGCAGAAGACATGAACAGACATTTTTCCAAAGAAGACATCCAAATGGCCAACAGACACATGAAAAAGTGCAAAACATCGCCCGGCATCAGGGAAATCCAAATCCAAACCTCAACGAGAAACCCCCTCACACCAGTCAGAATGGCTAAAATTAACAAGTCAGGAAACGACAGATGTTGGCGGGGATGCGGAGAAAGGGGAACCCTCCTACACTGTTGGTGGGAATGCAAGCTGGTGCAATCCCTCTGGAAAACAGTATGGAGGTTTCTCAAACAGTTGAAAATAGAGCTACCATACGATCTAGCAATTGCACTACTGGGTATTTACCCCAAAGATACAAATGTAGGGATCCGAAGGGGTACGTGCACCCCAATGTTTATAGCAGCAATGTCCACAATAGCCAAACTGTGGAAAGAGCCAAGATGTCCATCGACAGATGAATGGATAAAGAAGAAGTGGTATATATACACAATGGAATATTATACAGCCAACAAAAGGCTTGAGATCTTGCCATTTGCAACGACGTGGATGGAACTGGAGGGTGTTATGCTGAGTGAAATAAGTCAATCAGAGAAAGACATGTATCATATGACCTCACTGATATGAGGAATTCCTAATCTCAGAAAACAAACTGAGGGTTGCTGGAGTGGTGGGG
The DNA here is from genome assembly GCF_009762305.2 of Zalophus californianus. Lineage (NCBI taxonomy): Eukaryota > Metazoa > Chordata > Mammalia > Carnivora > Otariidae > Zalophus > Zalophus californianus. The sequence goes on from NC_045602.1 coordinate 96,057,942, forward strand.
GGTGGGAGGGATGGGGTGGCTGGGTGATAGACATTGGGGAGGGTATGTGCTATGGTGAGCGCTGTGAATAGGTCAAGATTGTTGAATCACAGGTCTGTACTTCTGAAACATTTAAATAATGCAACGTATGTTAAGAAAAAAGAAAAAGAAGAAGATAGCAGGAGGGGAAGAATGAAGGGGAGTACGTCGGAGGGGGAGACGAACCATGAGAGACCTTGGATTCTGAAAAACAAACTGAGGGTTCTAGAGGGGAGGAGGGTGGGGGGATGGGTTAGCCTGGTGATGGGTATTAAAGAGGGCACATTCTGCGTGGAGCACTGGGTGTTATGCACGAACAACGAATCATGGAACACTATATCAAAAACTAATGATGTAATGTATGGTGATTAACATAACAATAAATAAATTAATTAATTAAATAAAATAAAACTACCCTATGACCCAGTAATCACTCTACTTGGTATTTACTCAAAAAATATAAAAACACTAATTCAAAGGGATACATGCACCCCTATGTTTACAGCAGCATTATATACAATAACTAAATTATGGAAGCAGCTCATGTCCATCAATAGATGAATGAATAAAGAAGTGGTATACATATACAATGGAATATTATTCACCCATAAAAAATGAAATCTTGCCATTTGCAACAATATGGATGGAGCTAGAGAATACAATGCTAAGTGAAATAAATCAGTCAGAGATAGACAAATACCATATGGTTTCATCCATACATGGAATTTAAGGAAGAAAACAGATGAGCAAAGGAAAGCAAAACAGACAGAAAGAGAGAAAGAGAAACCAAGAAACAGACTCTTTAACTATAGAGAAAAACAGATAGTTAACATTGGGGACATGGTGGGGAGATGGGTGAAATAAGTGAAGGAGATGAAGAGTACACTTATCCTAATGAGCACCAGGTGACGTATGGAACTGCTGAATCACCATATTGTACACCTGAAACTAATATAACACTGTATGATAACTATACCGGAATTAAAATAAAAACATTTTTAAAGATTATTCAGGAAATTAGGGTACTTGCAAATTTTCTGTAACTGAGATTGTTTAAAATAAAAATAAAATCAAAACAAGTAAAACAAAAAAAAGTCATCCCATCCAGTGAATAATGAGGTGAAGAGAGGCCAGGAGTGATCTGGGGAGAAGTTGCTTTGGGGGAAAATCTCTCCTTGAAAGCAGAGAATGGAGACAAGCTCTGAGCTCTGTCCTCTAGCAAATGCTAGCTCAGCTGGGGTGGGCATGGAGAGGGCAAGTTCAGAAGCGCCTGACCAGTGGAGCACAATTTTATCCAATAGTCTCTCTTCATGCCTCATTTTCTCTCTGTCCCCCTCAAGTTTTGTTGGACAACTCAAGTTTACAACTCAAACTGGGGGATTCTCCCAGCTGCCCTCACTCCTCCCCAAGCCTCCCTGCTCTGGCAGGATGGATACTCTCTCTGTCAGTTAGCTTTGTGACCTGTAAACGAAGAGAATGTTGGACGTTGTAAATGTCAAAACAGGCTAGCTTGAGTTTTATTAAATAATCTAGAAAACAATAATTCATTTTTCCCAAAGGGTACAGACTGAGGGGCTGTCAGAATCAAGTGGTTAGCAGAAACGAGAGGTGTAGACAGAAAAGAAGTTGTAAATAAGAAATGTGAACATAAAAAATTTTCTGAGATAATGAAAATGTTCTCTCTATGCCATCCAAAGCAGTAGCCACTAGCCCTCTGTGGTTGTGGAGCTATTGACTTATGGCCGGTATGACAAGAACTGGATTAATTTTATTTAGTTACAGTGAATTTAAATATTTTTTAAGATTTTATTTATTTATTTGAGAGAGAAAGAGAGAGAAGGGGCAGAGGGAGAGGAAGAGAGAATCTCAAGCCGACTCCATGCTGATCTTGCAGAGCCCCACTAGAGACTCGATCTCACCACCCTGAGCCAAAACCAAGAGTCAGATGCTTAACTGCCCGAGCCACCCAGGTGCCCCTACAATGAATTTAAATTTAAATGATCACGTATGATTTCGCATCAGCACCCTGGAAAACCACCTCAATATTGTCCTAACCAGTGTAAGGAAGTTACATGGGCATCTAGTGGTTGCTGCCCCTGATTTTAATTGCTGAATTACACCAAACTCATAAAAATCCCCAATAACTCACTCGAGGCTATCATACATGTGAAATAGAGACCAGCGCCCATTGATGGGATCTGGTCCACCTGAAGGCACCCCATTTTTTGGGCAAAGCTAAAGGCCTGAAGACACACACATATATATATACTTAAAATGGTACTGTTATATTTACCTTTGAATAGGACATAAGCATGTCCAAGTGGGTGATTGCTGGGCAACTTCTGAGTTAAATTCTATCAGGTATGACTGTCTGTAAAGCCAACACATTTAGCCTCTTCTTACAACCCATCCAAATTGTCCCTGATGGATAAAAAGATATCTTAGTTATCCATTGCTGCAAAAATGCTGTGTAACAAACCAACCCCAAACTCCCTGGCTTAAAGCAGTAAGCATTTATGTAGCTTGTGAGTTAATGGACCAGCAATTTGGGCTGTGTTCAGTTGAGTGATTCTTCTGTCGCCTCTGGGCTCACTCCCATCTGGCAGTCTATCAACTGGTGTGCTTGTGCCATGTGACCCTCACTCTCCAACGGGCTGACCTTGGCACACAGTCATAGGCAAGGCAGAGCATGAAAAGTCCTAACTATGTGACTACTTTTCCAGCCTCTGCTTGCACCTGTTGGCCAAAGAACACATGAGCAAACCCAGAGTCATAGTGGGAGGGCACACGCTATGTGGCAAAGGGTGTTATTATGGATGCAATGTTTGTGTACCCCCAGAATCCATATGGTGAAACTTTCCCCCCATAATATGATAGTATTAAGAAGTGGTGCCTTTGGGTACTAATGAGGATTGGATTTGGTCATGAGGGTGGAGCCCTCATAAATGGGATTAGTGCCCTTATAATTAGAGTCACAAGACAGCTTGCTTCCCCTCTCTGCTCTCCACCGTATGAAGCTGAAAGGACAACCTGGCAGTCTGCAACCCAGAAAAGGGCTATTACCAGAGCTGGCACCTTGCTGCCATCCTGGCCTTGCGATGTCTGGCCTCCAGAACAGTGAAAAATAAATTCGTTTATTTGTTATGTATAAGCCATCCAGGATGGTATTTTTGTGACAGCAGCCCAAGCTAGGACAGGTGTAGACACAGGAAAGGGTAAAGATCAGTAATACAATTAATTTACCACACCACACAGGAGGACAGTGTAAAGCCCTGGAAGCCTTTCTTTCTGGGAAAAAGTCAACTGAATAACACCAAACTCATCTAAAAATATTTTCTTAAAGTCCCAGTAACGTATTTAAGACTTTTAAACATAAAGAACAGAGATCACCCCCTCCCTCCATAGCCATCACTTTAAGGGCACTCCTATTTTAAGAGGAAGCTAAATAAAGGCCCAAAGACATGCAAAGACTAAAATAGAATGTTATATTTATCTTTTAATATATCATATGCATGCCCAAGTGGTAACTTTTTTTTTAATTAGGTAAAAGGTACTAAGTTATACCTGCCCATAGATTAGTGAAACTGATTTGAACAAACAAAATGACACACAGTTTCTGAGATAAGCGAAGCACTTTTCCACTGACGTTGACATTACACAAAATATTTTTTAGAGTACCTCTTTCACAACTGCTGTCAGAAACAAGAGGCACATTCTTGTACTGCCCCATACCATTCAGAATCCTTTCAGCTACACGCACCCAAAACAGCCACAACTCACAAGGCTTAAACAGTAAAGGGAATTATCATCTCACATTGAAGTCCTGAGGCAGGGCAAGAGGGACCACCCATTGGGCATGCTCAGGACTGAGGGGCTTCCCAGGACACTGGACCTTCATTCAGTGCTGAAACTGGGACCAGGCAACCGGGGATAAGGGTTGGTTTCTTGAGCAGCTCAGTGAGCTTTCAGAGGCCAAGGTCCTTCCTTCCATCTTCCTGCAACATGTTCTCCTAAGGCCAGTGTCCCTCGTGGAAGCCTTAGTTTTGGGCAACATCTAGTAGAATAACAACAAAAAGCCATTTCCTTCCATACTTACCTCTTTATCCAAAGGGCCTATTCTTTAGAAGTCCTTCAGTGACTTCTCCCCCATCTCACGGGCTAGGACTGGGTCCTTTACCCTTAGCAAAACTGCCTTAGGTTCATCAAGTCACCTCTGAGGCTGGACTCAGCCAGCTCTCCCTGAATCTCTTAGCTGTGGGGAGGACTGTGAATCTTGGAACCAAACCCAGGTGTTAAGGGGAAAAAGAGAGACGAACCAGCAGTGAATGCTGCACATCCTCTGTGGTGGGAAATCCACTCAGGATTCGACCAGTGAGGCAGGAGCGTCAAGAATAACATGGAATACGGGATGTGTGATACGACTGTGGGTAGGAGCTGGTTGCACAGCTGTTGCTTCTGCGTCTGGTGCCCAGAGTGTGGGCAGCGCAGCTGGCAGCCTGGCCCAGAAGTCAGGGAAGTCGACGGCGGTCCCAGGGAGCTGACATTGCCGCAGGCCCGCCCCCTGCTCAGTTGTCATAAGGGCTGCAGGAGTGCTAGGACCGCCCGCTGTCCCCCGCCCACCGGTGAGCCAAGTGTCAGCGCCAATCCCAAGGCCTGCGACTGCAAGCAAGCCCCCAAACCCACCTTTCAAGGGTGGAAAGACTATAGTGTTGCGTCACTTCCGTCTTCCCAGGCGCGCAAGGTCAGTTGTCCCCGCTAACCCCGGAAGACTGCAAGGAAGGGAATTCTGGGAAGTGTAGTTCCAGCTTAGCTAAATTGGCACGGAACAAAGTCAGGAGCCAGGCCACACTAAGTGAGGTTTTAATTCTTAGTTAAATCAGTTAAATCTTCACACTAAGTCTAAGGGATAAAGTGGTCGAATGGGCTGAGCACAGGCTTTTAGCTACTGTGGAGGAAAATTGTCATTTTATTCTCATTTTCTTTCATTTTTTTCCCCACTCACTGCTATGGAAACAGAGTATGGCAAAGTAAGAAAGACAGCTCTCCAAGTATTTCAATCATTCCCACTAACCCACAGTTTGGACGTACTGTTGTGAGTCCTGGGAAGGATAAACTGCTGATGACCCCTTTGGGGAAAAGTCAGATGCCAATTAATCCTAAGAGCTCAGTCAACCCCTACATTTTATTCAAGTCAGTAAATCAAAAGCACTGTGCCCATGGGACAAATCTCAATAAATTCCCTCAGCAGTTTTGAAAGATTTATCAACCTTAAAGGGGAGGAGGTGAATACCAAAGGGCCAGATCTCTAACAGACAGCAGGAGAGATGCCTATTTCAGAAGGATGTTTGGTTCAACTGTATTACTTAACAGTGGTTACTATAACTGTATACATGTCACAGAAGCCCCAAACCTTAAGGTAAAGAGAGTCTCCAAATATCTTGTCTAATTATTCATTTTAAAATGATGACCATTACTGACAGATACAACATGTGTAAATATCAAAAATATTATGCCAAATAGAAGCTGGACACAGAAGATTACATAGTGCATAATTCCATTTCTACACTAACCCAGACAAAACTAATCTATAGTAGGGAAAAAAAAAAAAAACACAAAATAGTCTTTATCCTGGGGTGTGAGGGTGGGATTAACTGGGAAGGGACATGAAGAAACTTTCATGGGTGATGGGTACGTGCTTTTGTCAAAATTCACCATCAGGGTGATGTGTACTGAGGTCTGCAACTTATTTCAAAATGCATCCAAAAAATAAGATGGACTGATGGATGGAAAAAAGGATAGATAGACAGACATGCAACAAAACAAATACAGCAAAATGTTAATTGTACACTCTAGGCAGTGGTTATATGGGTATTCATGGTTCAGCCCAGGATTGAGTCATAAAGAGATGTCAACATAGTGACTAGGGAAGAGATGGGAATGAAGCCAGTAGAAAAGGATCCATAAAAGTTACAATTAAGGGGCAGATATCAACAGGCAGGCCAGACATTCAGGACAAATAGTGTGGTTCACTCTTCTTTTTCAGATATATAAAATACAATCACCCCACTGAATTCAGCTCCTCTCACAGTTACAAGGTGCTTGCTATACGACTACCCCAAGCTGAGCACTTCTGCAAATTTTGTCACTAAGAATCTCTCTCTACCTATCCTCCTTTCGATGGGCCTGTATCAGTCAGCTATAACATAATGTGCTACATAGCAAACCACCACAAAACTCAGTGGCTCACAATAATAAGCAATTGTCTCTTGCTTACATGTTTGCCAAGAGGTCAGACATTGACTGGTCTAGGCTGGGCTCAGTTGGGCTAGGCTCCAGGTTCTCATCCACGTGTCTCAGCCTCCTTGACCAGCAGGCTCCCTGAGGTATGTTCTCATGATGATGACTGAAATACAAGAAGGCAAGACCTCCTGCGCGAGTACATTTAAGACTCTGTAACACGATCTCTGTTAAAATTCCATTAGGCTAAGGCAAGTAACACAATTAATCTAAATAATCATAGGCCCCCATACACCCAGATCTGGAAATGAAAGGTTCACCTCGAGCTCTTATCACTGCAAGAGATTCCGGGGCTTCTTTGGTCCTAGGGTCTAGTGACATGAGCTACAACCCTCTTACTGAAACCTCTCTTTACTTGGGTGAAGTCTCCACATCTTCCATCCACCCAGCAAAAACAAATCTTGAGTCTGTAACGATACTAATTCCCATGAACTGTTCTATTTTGCCTCTTCAGCTTCCCTCAAGGTAGATCCCAAGGGAACAATTATAAACATCTGGCCAAGAGAAGGAATACAGGGCACTTGTTTTTCTGTTTTAAGAGAAGTCAATTAGAGTTTCAATTTCCACTGTTAAATGTCACCTTTTTACAACATCCTGGAGGGGGAGTTGGCAGCCCTGTCATTAGGGGAATAAAAACTCTTTCAAGGAAAGGCTTATTGTCTAAAAAGACACGGAAGGGTCCAGAGATTAAAGGACTCTCTCAGGTTGTCTGAATTTCCCAGAGCTCTCAGTTTCTATTTTGAGCTGAACATTTGGCTTCCCTTGTAGACTCGAGTGAGCCTTTTTAGCCTCCCTGAACCACTTTTCAATAGTTTGCAAAAAGGGATAATAAGACTTGCTGCTGGGTAATGCATATAAAGTGCGCTGAGGAGCTCAGAGGGAAGGTAGGCTTCTCGAGGGGAAAGCTGTCAGCCTGTTTCTCCTGATCTCTGGATATTTTCAGTGTCTGGTACCCCTCATTAGAACATCTGGTCCTTTCTCAGAGAAGTTAGACGAAAGCCAGAATAAGTGGAGCAGAGAGGATTCCTTCTCTTGCCTCTGTTGCAAAGGAGATATGTCAAGTTGAGTGATGAACGATTACTATTCTTCACTTGCTAACACTTTGTACCCTATTTTCAAATTAAGGAGCACATTGTTGGCACGCCTGAAAGGTTAAACACTCCCACTTCGTTGCTGCAGTCACTAATTGGTGTTTCATCACAATTTCTGTGGAGGGAACATTTTGTCTGCAAACCCTTCCTCCACAGAGCTGGGTGAGACTTTGAGAGCATCTCGAGTTTCTAAAGTTAGATCGTAAATCACTCTCCTGCTTGTAGGGTAGTGCTTTGCACCCATCTGTTAATTGTCTGCAACTTGGTTTGAAATGCATCAAAAAATAAGATGGATTGACATGTTTTTAAAAATTCTTTTTAAAAAATCCTTTGTTTTTTTTTTTTATAAAACTTTTTATTTATTTATTCATGAGAGACAGAGAGAGAGAGAGAGAGGCAGAGGGAGAAGCAGGCTCCCAAGGAGCAGGGAGCCTGATGCGGGACTCGATCCCAGGACCCTGGGATCATGACCTGAGCCGAAGGCAGACGCTTACCCATCTGAGCCACCCAGGCGCCCTAAAAAATCCTTTGTAAAATGCTTCCCCTTTCATTCTTATTTTATTGAGGGACTCATTTTCTCCCTCTCCTGGTATTTCACCCTCACCTGTAGAACAGGAACTTGTGCATCTTCCAAAGTATTAGGAGGCAAGGAGGTGGGCAACTGGAACTCTCATAATGCTGCTAGCAGGGGTGCCAAATAGTTCCTCTTCGGGAAACAGTTTCAGTATCTAAAATTGCTAGGCATTTTTGTTGGATATAACTCTAGAAGTGGAATCACTGGGCCCCAGGGGATATTTCTAGGGATACATCAACCAGAAATAACTGCATATTTTCACAAAAGGCACATATTACAATGTTTCAAATCACCTAAATCTGGCACCTCCACATATGCCCATCATGGGCACAGAATGGAAATAAATTACACGATATTCACAGAGTAGGTCAGCAATGAAAATTAACAATATAAATCTATACACAACACGGTGAACCTTACAGTCATAATTCTGAGCAAAAGAAGCCAGACCAAAAAAGATTCCATAGAGCTTCTAGGGAGCTGGTAATTTTCTAATTCTTGATCCACATGCTGATTACATGAATGTTTTCAATTTGTGAAAATGTATTGAGCCATACACTTATGATGTGTGCTCTTCTCTATATGTACCTTATGCTTCAAAACGAATTTTAAGAAATATATGCCTAAAGGAAAATTGCAAAAAAGTCAGAATAGAAAGTATTGGGGAAAGCTCCCACCTAATCTTCTCTCCACTCCCTCCTCACTCCTCACTGACTGCTGGTGAGGAGGGAGGAGCCATAGCTACCCACAGTCTGGGCGGCCCTTCATCCCCTGTTTCCGAGCCCTGCTCTGATCCCTCTGTCTTGACTGCCGTGACCTGAAAGTAAGAGGCAACAATTCTCCTTTTGCCTGGCCAGGCCAGTCAACCACTCTGCAGACCCATGGGCAACCCAGGTCTGTCCTGAAGGGAAGAAGCAGGAAGCCCTTGTCTGGCCATATAGTCCAAACCACATTCTCTGGTCCAGTGCTGCCAGCGAAGAGGTGCTCTTCTGACCTCCAATTCCCATGCTTGCATCTATTTCTCAACTGATTCCAAAGATAGAAGGGGAAGAGGTATGATTAATTATCAGCCCTTAAACCTCAACAACCTCTTCCCAGCAGTTAAGAAATGAAGCCAAGAATAAATGTGTTGCTTTTCTTGTACGGGACACTAGGGCCAGAGGCTGTGAGCTCCTGCCTAATGCTGGGGTCTCAGGAAACGATGATTGCCCCTTTGGAACAACACCACCTGGGTAATTGGAAAAGAAGAATGAGAGTATCTAATCTCCTTTCCATAATGTTACCCTGCATAACTGAAGAAACTGATTTTCTAGGTGCCACCTGGGGTGGGGATTTAGAGTGATTTAAAGAAATGATTCCTTTGCTGAGTTAGACATCACAGTCACCAACTGCTGTGGATGGGAAAATGTGGTCACCATAAGTTTCCTCCTCCCAGCTCCTCCCAGCAAGAAGGTGGGGGTCATTTCTGCATCCCTACAATCTGGGCCTGGCCACGTGACCTGCTTTAGACAATGGGATGTACCAAACATAAGAAAGCAGAGGCTTCAAAAGTGCTGCACAACCGGACATGCCCTCTCTTGCTACCAGAACCTTCCACCACCATGTGTGGAAGGCTGGGCTAGCCCACTGGGGGATGAGAGACCACATGGAGCGAGGTCTCCTATCATTCCAGCCAAGGCCCCAGAAATAAAAGTGAGAACACCCTAGACTATCCAGCCCCAGCTGGGTTGCCCATGTGAGAAGAGCCACCTAGACAACCCACAGAATCTCGAGAAATTAAAAATATGTGTCATCACCACACACACCTAATAAAATGACCAAAATCCCAAACACTGACAACACCAAATGCTGGCAATGATGTGGAGCAACAGGAACTCTCATTCATTAATGGTGGAAATGCAAAATAGTATAGCTACTTTGGATGACAGTTTGGCAGTTTCTTTTAAAACTAAACATATTCTTACCATATGATCCAGCAATCGTGCTCCTTGGTATTTACTCAAATGAGTTGAAAACATGTCCACACAAAAACCTACATATGGATGTTTATAGCAGCTTTATTCATAATTGTCATAACTTGGAAGCAACCAAGATGTGGGTGAGTGGACAAATAAACTGTGGTACTAGGCAGTAAAACACTACTCGGGGATAAAAAGAAATGAGCTTCCAAGCCATGAAAAGATATTGAGGAAACTTAAATACATATTACTAAGTGAAAGAAGCCAACCTGAAAAGGTGAAATACTGTACGATGATACCAACTATATGACATTCTGGGAAAGGTAAAACTTTGGACACAGTGAAAAGACCGGTGGTTGTCAGGGGTTAGGGGTGGGAGGGAGGGATGAATAAGTGAACATGGAATTTTAGGGCAGCAAAACTACTCTGTATGATACTATAATGGCATGGCAGACACATGTCATTATACATTTTTCCAGCCTCTAAGAATGTACAACACCAAGAATAAACCCTAAGGTAAACTATGGACTTTGGATGGTAATGATGTCTCAATGTAGGTTTATCAATTGCAACAAATGTACTAATTTGGGGGCGATACTGATAGTGGGGAAGGCTGTGCATGAGGGAGTGGGTTAGGAGTACATGGGAAATCTTTTTACCTTCCATGTAATTTTTCTGTGAACCTAAAACTGCTCTAAAAAATAAAGCCTATTAAAAATATGTGTCATTTGATGCCACTGGGTTTTGGGGGTGGCTCGTTACATAGCAAAAGCTAATGGATACACTGGGTCAAATCTCAGGTGGGGAGGGGAATCAAAGGGAAATCAAATCTGTCACCTCAGAATCACATACAAAAATGAAAAAACAATAATACAGCAGTCATAAAATTCAGGAGTGAGTTACAGAGTTATACCTACAGTTAAACCTATAGTATGGCACATTAGTTAAAACCAGACAACAGGCTGGGTCTGATATTTCACAAGAACAATACACTTTACAGGCCCCACTGTGTGCTGTTTTAGTTTCTTCCTTATTGTTAAGGGAAGGGATTCCCTGCCCTGAGGCCTGACAGCAAAATTCCTATTTCTAGAAGGCTCAAAACTGGATCACAAGATAATGAACGCAATTCCTGTATCTACTTCCCAAGAGGCAAAGAGTATGAGATGCTTCAACCTGAGCAGTTCAGCACATGCCTGTCCTTCTCCAGTCACTGGATCCCAGAGAGTACAGTCATCAGCACCAAGGAGGAAAGAAAAGGCAACAGGAAATTTTGAAATGATGGACTATGTAGAAACAATTTATTTGGTTCTCTGGAATGAGTGAACTCACCACCCCTCTGCCACCTCTCTTCCTATCCACCTTGCTCTCTATCTTCCCCCCCAACACACACACCCACGAACACAACACAGCATTGGGCCCTAGTCTCTCTATAAAAGACCCTGACGCTGATAACCAAGTATTTCTGTGGATGTCAGGGATCATGTGTCATGAAATTTGCCTTAGAAGGTGAAAATTTCCTGCAGATGCAAAACTGAAGTTGGGGTCCTGAGGTCAAAGATTCTGACCTCAGCAAGACTTGGATCGTGGCTGGCATGCAAGTGAAAATCCTCACCCAGCTCTGCGACCAACTTGAGGAGTCAGGGAGGATGCCTGGAGAAGGGGTGGGGGAAACAGGGTACAGCTTATGAACAGAGGAAGCCGGCAACGGTTTCAAATTAGCACAGCTTCCTGAATTGATAAGAATTCCCTCAAGGCCGTTAATTAGCTGCTAACTATAAGGCCTCTTGTCTTTGAATGTGCCTCCTAATTCAACATGAAGGTAACGACTAAATTACAGACTGGTCCTGAGACTGAACCTGAGCCATTCTATTCATCGTCTCCCCGCCCCCCCCACACACACACCCATTCAAAAGACAATTCAGGGTGTGAAGAAACCTGTCCTGGGCTGATGAGGAGACAGCTTGGTCCCCAGTCCATCCACCCACCTGGGATGACAGCCGTCAGACAGGAACAATTAGGGAATCTGTGTTTCCAAATCTGGAGAGGTGTTTCTGGTTTAAATCAAACAATACCTTGAAGACTTGCCTTAATTCTTGATCTGCGACAATGTAAGTCAATGAAGGAAAGAAGCCATACTCTAAAGACCTAGCCAGTGTTAATAAGAAACACGCTGGGGCGCCTGGGTGGCTCAGTCGGTTAAGCATCTGCCTTCAGCTCAGGTCATGATCCCAGGGTCCTGGGATCGAGCCACGCATCGGGCTCCCTGCTCCGCAGGAAGCCTGCTTCTCCCTCTCCCACTCCCCCTGCTTGTGTCCCCTCTCTCACTGTATGTCTCTCTCTGTCAAAAAAGTAAATAAAATCTTTTTAAAAAAAAGAAAGGAAGAAAGAAACACGGTTTCCTAACTGCAATGGAAGGAGTGTGTGTGTGTGTGATCTGACCTCCTCTCCAAAGTCACGTGATGATACTGGAACATTTTTTAAGAATTACACTGTTTCTTTTACCAATATCAATCAAGTGCTGGTGAAAGCAGGCACTGGCAAGAAGAGCAAGCAGTTGAGACCCTCACACGCACTGCTGGCGGAAGTACAAAATGGTGCAGGGCTCTTTTTTCTTTTTAAGGATTTTATTTATTTACTTTAGAAACAGAAAGAGAGTATAAGCTGGGGGAGGGGAGACAGAGGCAGAGGGAGAGGCAGAGAATTTCATGCAGACTCTGTGCTGAGTGTAGAGCCCGACACGCGCCAAGGCTCAGTCTCATGACCCTGAGATCATGACTTGAACTGAAACCAAGAGTTGGACACTCAACTGACGGAGCCCCCCAGGCACCCCTGTTCAGGGCTTTTCCCCCAAAGAGCCTGTTGTTCAATATCTATACTACAGCGCTGGTGGAGATAGGGAGTGTTTATATCAGGCAGGGTTCTTAGTTGCGGATGACAGAATCCACTTTAACAAGCAGGAAAGTGTTTATTCCATTAGGTATTGCACAAAATTTCCAATTCCAAGAACCAAGCTTGGGTGCTACGTGGCCAGGAGATATGTACAAATTTCCTCGGAGGAATGTTCCAGCAGAAACCCCACTGCTGCCACCACACACAGCCTGTGACTCTAGAGGACTGAACAGAAGAAGCTCCTGTGTTGCCCTTGAAGAACCAAATGCCTCTGACACAAAATGGGGCACCACGTGGCCATCCATGCGGCTTCCATAGAGCCCCATCACTCACATCACCCCTTCTGCCTCCCACGTCTCACAAGGAAGGGCCTGCGTGGTGGAAGTCAATCAAGCATGGCTCCCCAGCTGCACAGGAGTTTGAGAAATGTCATTTATAACTTTCCAGACTCTACAAGGGAGACATGCATAAGGGGATTGAAGGGGATGCTGAGCGAGCCACGATGTGGTAGCTGCCACAGCATGTTTTGGGAGGAAGAGCAGGCTGAGTGAGGCCAGTGGATTTGGGTGGAGGATTCCCACAGGAAATTGAAAACGGGCAATAGCGAAGGCTTAGATCAAGGAGTCACTTGCAGGGAGATGGAGACTAAAATGGTTCAGAGAGGATGCTGAGAACAAAGGGGAGTGAATGATAGAACCTTAGGGAACACTTGCATTTAAGAAGTTAGGTGCAGTGGGACAAAAGTTAACCTAAGATTACATTTTGTATGAAGGAGGAAAAAAGGTTTTTTCCTTCTTGGGGGCAGGATGGGGAGGGGGAAGCAGAGGCACTGACACAGAATGATGTCGTTCATACAGAAGTCACTGTCAGGCCCAACAGATCCAAATAAGCACCCACAGGGAATGGTCAGGAAGCAGCAGACGGCTGACACTTCTGCCTGCCTAGGTCCTCTCCCACTTTTCACACAGTTCCTCCAAATGGCACAGAGACCAGAAAAATAAAATCAGCTGGCATTAAGTTATTCCAGTGGTGGTTCCCGACAAAGAGGCTGTCCATCAATCCCTGCTTCAGAGACCCCCTGAGCTTCAGAGCTTCCTGATGCCCTCCTACTATATGTCTGTTCTTTTTAAATTAACTAGTCTGTTTCTGTTTGCTACCAAAGAACCCTAGTTGCTGATATGCAAATGCTATAGTAGAGAGAAGCTTGATTTTTTCCTGCTGGGGCATGTTTTGGTTAATCCCCATTCAGCAGATCATGGAGTATGGTAGGTCATTATAATAATGGCCCCCAGTTAGTCCGTGCCCCTTTGCAATGGGACACTGCTATCCCTTCCATCATGACTCCATCCTTGGAGTCTATTTCTCTATCCCTCTTGAATCGAGGCTGGCTTTATGACTTATTTTGACCAAGAGAATATGACGGATGTGAAGTTGTATGGTTTCATGAGTCTAGGCCTTATGGGGGCCTTGAAGCTTCCACCCTCACCTTCTTGGAACCCTGAAACCACCATGCTGTGAGGAAGCCCAGACTGGCCTATTGAAAGATTACAGGCCACTTGGAGGAGAACCAAGGAGTCTTGCCAACATCCAGAGAATGAGGGCATCTTGGGCTCTTCAGGCCTGGCCTAGTCATCAGATGATCTCTGCTACATACGTGAGCCCAAGTGAGACCAGCAGAAAAACTGCCCAGACTAATGACCCACAGAAATATGAGAAATAATAAATGGTACTGTTTTAAGCCACTAGGGTTTTTATAACACAGCACTAGACAACTGATCGATGGGGAAAGAAAGGGAGCATAGGACTCTGAAGCCTTTGAAACACTCTGGCACCTGTAAAAGCAACATCATGTGTGGGTGTATATGCACATACGGAAGGAAGGCTGAAGTTGAAATGGACTCCAGCTACAAGAAGCAGTCAAACATTACTGCTCGCATCTGCCCCTGGAAGAGGCCAGCTGACAGCACAACTGACCTCCTGGCCCAGCATGGGGGGTGGCAGGACAGAAGCCAGAGGCCCTGGCAATACCAGGAGGCACGAGACTTGGATTCTAGTCCTGGTCCTGCTGCTGCCTGGCTTGGAGAAGCCACTTAACCTTCCAGTTTCTTCATCCTCCAAATAGGCATGATAATACTTTCCCTGCCTACTTCACAAGCTTATAAGAGTAAATGAGATAATGAATGTAAAAGCCCTAAATAAACTTAAGAGCCAACTTGCTATGGCCAGCTAGTCATGCAACATACAGAAATCACTGGATCCTAATTTATTCTCAGAATATTAGCAGACATGCAAACAATTGCCAACCACACCATTACCAGGGATTCTGCCAGCAGGTGGGAGGCCAACTCTGTCTCTTGGGGATGTTCTGTGGCAAAAGTATGACATTGTTGATATATATTTATAACCAGCTTCCTCCCTTAGAGTACCTGAAAATGTCTAATGTCCATGCTGGTCACCCTTGAAATTTCTTCTATTTTGCTTCTCAAAAACCAAGAGCAACACTCTAGCCCCATTGTTCATGGGACTGTACTGAGTGTCTCTAAATCTTTTCCTTATTTAACTGTTAGCCATGGCCTCCATTAAATTAATTCCTCTCCCTTCCTGTCCCCAAATCCATAGTTTCCCTTTATGACCTCTTGTTAGCTATTGATAGATCGGATTTTCTCTTTCAATCCATTCTAAGTTCTCTTCAGTCTCCTTTGAACGTTGTCTTTTCCTGCTCCTGGCTTCAAGGTTTGCTCAGCCTGATGGCAGCCCCATCTCCTTTAGAAACCAGCAAATGGCCACACCTTATTCAGAACCTTATCCTTCTTCCTCAGCTCTTCCATCTACCCTACCCTTGACAGGATGCCATTATATGATCTCCTAAATTTCTCCTGTCAGGGTTGCATAGACATCTTAACAAATCTCTTCTTCCAACCCATGAGCATGGAATGTTTTTCCATTTCTTTGTGTCTTCCTCAATTTCTTTCATAAGTGTTCTTCAGTTTGCAGAGTACAGATCTTTTACCTATTTGGTTAGGTTTATTCCTAGGTATTCTTATGGTTTTTGGTGCAATTGTAAATGGGATCAACTATTTGATTTCTCTTTCTGCTGCTTCATTGTTGGTGTATAGAAATGAAACAGACTTCTGGGCATCGATTTTATATCCTGCAACTTTGCTGAATTCCTGTATCAATTCTAGTAATTTTTTTGGTGGAGTCTTTCAGGTTTTCTACATAGAGTATCATGTCATCTGCAAAGAGTGGAAGGTTAACTTCTTTGCTGATTTGGATGCCTTTTATTTGTTGTTGTCAGATTGCTGAGGCTAGAACTTCCACTACTATGTCAAATAACAGTGGTAAGAGTGGACATCCCTGCCGTGCTCTTGACCTAAGGGGAAAACTTCTCAGTTTTTTTCCCATTGAGAATATTAGCTGTGGGTCTGTCATACATGGCCTTTATGATGTGGAGGTATGTTCCCTCTATCCCTCCTTTGTTCAGGGTTTCTGTCAAGAAAGGATGCTATATTTTGTCAAGTGCTTTTTCTGCATCTATTGAGAGGATCATATAGTTCTTACCCTTTCTTTTATTAATACAACCCACAGTTCTTTAATAACACTCCACCACACCACCACCATCACTGCCATGCATCCATTATTGGGAATTTAAAGTTCTGGCCTCTGGGGCGCCTGGGTGGCTCAGTCGTTAAGCGTCTGCCTTCAGCTCAGGTCATGATCCCAGGGTCCTGGGATCGAGCCCCACATCAGGCTCCCTGCTCAGCGGGAAGCCTGCTTTCCCTCTCACACTCCCCTTGCTTATGTTCCCTCTCTCGCTGTCTCTCTCTCTGTCAAATAAATAAACAAAATCTTAAAAAAAAGATTTAAAAATAAAATAAAATAAAGTTCTGGCCTCTGCAGTCCAGTTAAAAATTTCACTCAGCCTGGCCTGTGCATGGGGTGGGGTTTCTCCAAACTCCAGATGAGAAAATGTTACATTTAACTTGATGTCACTTTCTACCAAGCAAATGAAGCTGCTCCTCCATTTGCAAATGTGGAGGTTTTAAAACATGGCTCTAAAATTCTTTGATATTCCTTCATGGAGAGTGGATGGGAGAGTATTTCTCCTTTCTTTGAATCTAGGTGGGCTTGTGACTGCTTAGAGCAATAAACAAAAGCAGAAATGATGCTGTGTGACTTCCAAGACTGGATCCCAAAAAAGCCATGCAGCTTCCACCTTGTTCACTGGAATACCAGCACTTGGAGCCTGAGCTGCCATGTAAGAAGCTCAACCATGTCAAGCTGCCATGTTGTGAGGAAGCCCAGTCACATGGAGAAGCTGTGGGTGAAGGTGCTAGTCCTGGACTTCGAGCCTTTCATCTCAGGCAATAAACATGAGAGCAAGGGAGCCTTTGGATGATTCCAACCTCCAAATGTTGAGTCACCACCAGCACCGAAATCCTCCCAGGTAAGACCCTAGAAATCCCAGAGCAGGGAGAAGTCATCCTTGGCATGCTCTGCCTGAATCCTTGATCAACTGAATCCATAAAGTATAATAAAATGGCTGTTTTAAGCAGCTAAGTTTGTGGGTTATTTGTTAAACAGCAATCATAACTGGCATGGCAAGTTATAGTACAAACAAGCATGTATGTAACAGAGTGGTATTTTGAAGTTCCTCTTGTAATACAGGCAGAGTCCTTGGGGGCACCTTAAGGGAAGGAATTTATGGTCCCTCTTTTGAAACATCTGAACTGTGGTGGGGATTGGGCTTGGGATTTAGCACCTAAAAAGGAAGATGGCTGTACTGCCTGGTAAGACCATTGATACACCCAAAATAAGAATCAGCATGGCAATGTTTTCAAATCACAAGGTGATATCACTTTGAGGGTTTGGCTCTGACCCACTTGGGAAGGCAATGGGAGAAGACCCTGTCTGGTTCTGTTTTTCAAGGCCTCTTTTATTCTGACTTATCAAACATAAAATTCAAAAATCTCTAGAGAAGAGACTATTTTATACTTTGGAGAGAATCTGAACATTTGAGCCTCTTTTGGGGTGAAAAATGCCACAAGAACTCACAGATTCCCCTTTATTTTTTATTATGTTATGTTAGTCACCATACAGTACTTCATCAGTTTTTGATGTAGTGTCCCATGATTCATTGTTTGCGTATAACACCCAGTGTTCATTGCAATGCAATTCTCCTTTAATTATAGATAATATTCATGGCTAAAAAAAATCTGGTAAAAAATGACAACTTTAAAAAATGACAAATAAAACATGGTTTGGGCATTTGTGGTAAGACAGAAAAATCAGTTTATCAATGAAAATCAAGTAAAGAGGCAATAATTGTACAGATTGATGGGGCCACAAGCTACTCTGCACAATTACTCAGATGGTAGACTTGGAGTAAAGAGGGATCCCAAAGGCTGCGTCTTCTGGGTAATTGTTCCAGCACCCAATTTTGTTTCAACATAGCTGGTTCAAACGGGTTCTGAACTCTTAGAGTAGTTTGAACCATAATCATTACTTGATTGTAACATATCAGTGGGATTCACGGGTACCCAAGGGGCTCTGATAAAACCACTTCCTCCCTCTTCCCCTAGAGGTCTGCAGGAGGCAATGGCTTCCCACTGTCACAGTTTCTGGGTGCCCCGATATCTTGTGTTTCTCCCTTGACCCTACCTCACCTCTGTAATAAGTCCTTTCATTAAAGTTTAGATCAGTTAAGATGGATTCCAATTCCTGACTGATACTATTGATGAGCTAAACCTTTGGTCAATGTAGAGCTTAGAAAAACAGATAGTCTTTCTGACAAGATTCTCCATAAGCTTCCACATCATTAAAGTCACCTGGTTATTCAAGAACAAATGTCCTGTGGACTGGACATAATATAGATATTATGTTAAGCTGCTGGTAGGAAGAAAATAAAAAACAATGGCTTAAGGAGTTGACAAACTTTTTCTCAAAGGGCCAAAAAATAGTAAATATTTCAGGCTATGGGACACACAGTCTCTGTCACAACTACTCATCTCTGTCACTGTAATGTGCAAGCAGCCATAGACAATACATTAAAAAAAAAATGCATGTGGCTGTATTCCAATAAAACTTTATTTACAAAATCAGGCAATCAGCCCATGGGGTGTAGTTTGCCAATCCCTGGCTTAGACAGATTAGTAGTTTCTTTATTTTTTTCATGTAATAAGGCCTGAGGTGTGTGGTTCTGGTGACCGTTCAGCAAGTTACTCGCTGATGCAGCAGTCATCTGAAGGCTCAACTGGGAGTGGAAGGATTTATGTCCAAGGTTCATTCACATACCTGGCAAGTTAGTGCTATAGTCAATTCCTGTCCTTGTGGGGATCTCCATGGGGCTGCTTGCGTGTCCTAACACAGTGTGGTCCTGGCTTCCCCTCAGAGCAAGCAATCTAAGAAAACAAGGTTGGAGCTGCAATGCCTTTTCTGACCTACTCCTGCAGTCTCACATCATTAATTTTGCTGTGTTCTACTGCTCACATAGGTCAACCCTGATTCAATGAAAGAGGGGACTGCACAAGAGGCTCAATACTGGGAGGTGATGCTACTGAAGGGCCATCACTGAAGTTCACTCTCACCCCACTTGAAAAGGCTGCATCGCTACAGTGCATGCCTCACACCTGGACAGCAAATGAAAGGAAAGGCAGACAGGGCTCCAAGGGGAGGATCTTCTGTGTGCAAGGCTCCCCCTAAGATAGTTTCTAATCGCACTTGTGCCCCAAGCCTACAGTTTCATGACATCTCTGATGAAAGCTAGGAAAACCCAGAACTAAGACAGGACCCTCTAGCTTGTGGAATTGACTAAGGTTAAGAGTGCTTTGAAGGCCCAAGACTGAAGTGAAGTAACAGCTTTGAGAGGCATCTTTGGACACTGCTAACGCCTGTGTGGCCTCCAGCCTCTACCATGAACCAGGCCGATGCTGGTTAGGCCAGGCTCCTCATACTTCCCCCACTCTGATGCTCAGAACCACCTTGACTTCGTTTCTGAAACAACTATTAGGCAGTTAACAATTATTAGACCTGTGAGACCAGGAGTCTCAATCCCACTGCCATTCCAAACACCTTGAAAGCTCTTGAACATTCTCAGCACAGACCTATCGAGTCAGCATCTCTGAGAGTAGGGCCCAAGCACCTAAAATTTTTAGATGATTCCGATACACTGTCCAGCTTAAGAGTCCCAAGCACAAACACCACATCCCTTTCAGTGCAGCTAGAGACAGAACCAGACGCTTGGGCAGCTACGTCACACTTCCAACTCATTTGTAGCTGTAGTTTGCTAAACCCCAAATTCATTTTCACGGAAACTCCACTTCACCTAGGTCCTGCCTTGTCTATATTCTGCAAGTTTTGTTTTACCCAAATATCATGTAATTGTACTGAATTCAAAGCGGACTCTAGATGCTGGCATCACTGCATCACTTAAGGCTCTCTTTTCAACTCTGGAATCTGCCACTTGATGAGTTTGACTTCATCCAAGACATCGATAAATGTGCTGTTTGGAGCACAGCCCTGTGGCATTACCCAGACAAATTCCTGTGGAGAATTTATCTGCCACAAACCCCCCAGCAGCATTCCTATCCTCTGTGAGTCCTCAAACATTAATAAGCTTTGCCAGGGTCATAAGTGCATCTGTAGTTCTTGTACACCCCCATGATAGCATCTCAGGCCTCCCCTTCTGTACTTTACATATTCCCAGTCTACACAAATTGTTCTAGAAGACTAGTCATTGTTCCTATGGAGAAGATGGACACGGAACAGGAACTGAGTGGTTCTGCCTTTTCTGGAGCCAGGCTGCCTCATTCAAATCCTGCTTCCTCCCCTCGGTAGCTGTGTGTCCTTGGGCAAGTTACCTACTGGCTCTGTGCCTCAGTTTCTCATCTGTGAAATGGGGATTCTAATAGTAATTTCCTCCTAGGGTTACCATAAGTAATAAATGTGTGAGTACATGAGAACTGCTTAGAAGAAAAGCTGGTACATAAAGGGCACTATGCTGTCTTACCCATCACCATTGTTGATGTCATTATTACTATTAATACAACAATTATTCCCACAAGCAGTGGAGCTACCTCTGTCATGTGGGGAGGTGGGATACTGAATATGTTTTAATTTCTTTTCTACTCCTTGCCTTAGGTTTTAATTACTCTTCCTTCTTTACTTTCCTAAGATGGAAGCTTAGGTCATTCATTTTAGCTCTTTCTTCTGTTCTACTATATGCATTTAATGCTATAAATTTCCCTCTAAGCACTGCTTTTGCTTCATCCCGCTAATTTTAATAAGCTGTATATTCATTTTCATTTAATTACAAATATTTTAAAGTTTCTGTTAAGACTCTTTTTGACCAGTGAATTTTTTAGAAGTGTGTTGTTTAATCTCCAGATATTTAGGGATTTCCTAAATATTTTTGTTACTGGGTTCTAGTTTAATGCCATTGTGGTCTGACAAATGATTGTGTGTGATTGCTAATCCTTTAAAATTGTTAGAGTGTGTTCCATGACCAAGATGTGTGTTCATATGAGCTTGAGAAATATATGTCCTCTGTTGCTGGTAGATGGAGTGTTCTATAAATGTCAATTAGATCAAGTTGATTGATAGTGCTGTTCAAGTCAACTCTATCTTTATTGATTTTCTGCCTGTTTGATCTATCAATTACTAACAGGCGGATACTGAAGTGCCCAACTACAATAGTGGATTTGTCTATTTCTCTTTTTAGCTCTATCAATTTTTGCCTGACAAATTTTGACAATCTGTTGTTAGGCACATACATTGTTATATCTTCCTGGAAAACTGACCCATTTATTATGATGTAGTGCCCCTCCTTATCCTTGTTAGTAATTTTCCTTGTTCTGACGTCTTCTCTTTCTGAAATTAATATAGCTGCCCTAGCTTTCTCGTGATTACTCTTAGAATGGTACATCTTTCTCTATCCCTTTACTTCTAACCTATCAACCTTTATTTTTAAAACGGGTTTCTTGTAGGGGCAGGTGGGTGGCTCAGTCAGTTAAGTGTCTGACTCTTGATTTCACCTCAGGTCATGATCTCGGGGTCATGAGATCAAGCCCTGCATTGGGCCCTGCACTGGGCATGAAGCCTGCTTGGGATTCTCTCCCTCTGCCCCTCCCCCACTCATGTCTGTTCTCTTTCTCTCTCTCTCTCAAAAGAAAAAAAATAAGTTTCTTGTAGAAAACATAGTAGCTGCCCTAGAGTTTAAAATATACATTTTAGAGCTTCCTGGTTGGTGAATTTGTGGCAGTGTGGGGGACGGAGGGGGGGGGCATGGAAGCTCTGTGTCCTTTCTCCATACCTGCCCTATGCATCTCTGCCATTTGGCTGTTCCTAGGTTATATCCTTTTATAACAAACCAGCAATCTAGTTAAGTAAACAAGTAAGCAAATAAGTAATAAAATATACATTTTAATGAATCTAAGTCCACCTTCAAAAAATACTATTCCACTTCACATGTAGTTCAGGTACATTGTAACAGAGTATTCTCCCTCCCATGCCTCATGACACTGCTGTTTTTCATTTCACTTATCCATATGCTACAATCACCAAATACGTTGTTACCATTATTGTTTTCAATAGTTACTTTTGTAATCTTTCAGAGACCAGGACAGAGCCTTTAGATTTGTTTCCAGTCTTGTTTTAGAAAGGGATGAGAGACAAAAGCTTCCTCAAATAGAAAGGTAGTCCCAGTCCTTCTGGAAAGCAGGACTTCCATTAAACATCTAAAGACACCTACCATGTAAAGCACTGTGCGGGGCACCCCAGGCCATCAAATAATCACAGAATGCAGATGTCCGCCTCTCTGGCCCCCATATCTTACAGATGAGGACACTATGGCCCACAGTGGGGAAGTGCTCTGCTTGTGAGCTACTCCGGAGGAAAAAGAAGCTACAGAAAGGCAGCCTGATCTTAGACTGAATCTAGTACTAAAAGATAAAATGTAGCAACAAAGGACATTGGGCCATTCAACAAAATTAGAATAAGGACAATAAATTAGAGCAAATAGCATTAAACTGAGATACACACACACACACACACACACACACACACACACACATATACGGACGGGGGGATGATAAAGCAAATGGGGCAAAATGTTAGCAGCAGGCACATCTGGATAAAGGGTATAAGGGTGTTTTTTGCACTATTCTTGCAACTTTTCTGTAAGTTTGAAATTATTTCCAAATAAAAGGCTTAAAAAGTAATCCTTTAAACCCCATAATAGGTTGTAATTCTACATTCCTGGCAATCTAAGGACTTTTTTTCTTCCATATTTCTAGTGTCTTCATATAACTGGCCCCCAAAATGCCAAAATATTGTTTATTTTTTGTTAATATAGACTGCTTTTCAGAGGGGTGAACTTACTAAAATGGGTTATTGCCATCTTGGGGAAGGAAGAGCATCTGGAATATGCTGTGTCAAGGGGACCAACCCCACTCTATTCAGAGGCAAACAGTTGCTGGAATTGAAGGATCACAATTATGCCTGAGGCCTTGCTCTCAAGCAAAGTACAGCTTGGTTTGGCTCTCTCTGGGACTCCCCCACTGGGCAGGGAGGGCCTCCTCTTTCCCTGTCCTTATTTGGAAGCATCCCTTCTTCAGAAAGTAGTGAGAAATACGGAGAGAACATTCTTTGCCGTCAGTTATCCATGTGGAATTTCTGTTTTCTTGTTGAGCAGCAACACTTACATCAACGTGTGCCAAAAAGTAACCCAAAAACTGAAGTTAGCAGGATGCCCATGGAGACCCAGCAGGCCTCTCTTATGCCCTCTTGCTCCCTGATCTGATCCCAGCCCACAACTTTTAGAACCCAAGTCTGGGGCCCAGAATTTTCAGGGAAAGCAGGCATAAGGATCAGTCCCCGACTCCCAACCCCGTCCTTCCCCTCTGCTGCCAACCCAGCATCGGCTGAGCAGCTGCCATCTTGCCGTACCTGTCTTCAGGTATAACAGCCTTGAGTCTCACATGCAGGAGGCACAGCCAATGTTCAGACAAGAAAGAGACTCAGAGGTCAAGCTGGGCTTCTAAGAACTTGCACAGGATGATAAGCCAGACCTGGGGCTTCTGGCCAGATGCATATAGCTCTTTCTGTTCTGTTCACTTCAAATGCCAAGCCTTGAGCCACCACTGGCTTTTCCCATCTCCCATATAGAGCCTCAGGAGGTGGAGGGAGCACCCATTCATTATACCACAAAGAAGGCAGAGCCTGCCTCTGTGCCTGGCTCAGATGAGAGACAAGACCCTTGAGACCGAAGCCCATTTCCTCTGAACACCATTCTAAATGGTCCAGAACTTGGGAGTATTGGTGTTGCCCTCAGGATACCACCCGAGTTTTACTGAATAACCTGCTAATGGACAACAAGAAGACTCAGATGGAAAAGACTTGTGAGGTCTTGAATGGGCATCATATACAGATATTAAATCTTCCTTGAGGTTCCCAGAAATACTCCATATTCCCTGTTTGTTCTCTAGATACACTGCTCTATAAGCTGTCTACTGTTGCCTTAGAATCCCCTACATGTCCCAGACCACTGACTAACCTGCCCTGGAAGTCCACCTCCAAAGTCATTTCTTGGGATGCTCTGGAATACTAGCTCAGCTATCCTGTAAGGCCCTTGTTGTGCCCTGTACTGAAGCACTCACCACTGTGCTCTGTCTCCATCTGCCTGTCTGTCTTCTCAGCGGTTACATTTGTCTGTGTGTGCTCAGCAACTAGCACAGTAGTTGACATAGATTGCTGAGTGAATGAATGAATGAAATTAATGAATGAACAAATGAACAAGCAAATGAACAAACTAATTGATAAGGCCCAAGAGTCAGGAGCCATAGGTTTAGGCTGTGGCCCTGTCACTATTTCTTTGCTCTCAAGCAAGTCAGTTTCCTCTCGGTGAACTCATCTACACAATGGTGATTCTTCTCTGGTTATAGCACAGAATTGTTCCAGCACAGGGGTCATATCTGCAGAAACATCAAAGAGATGTGGATCCTACTAACTGTTTCACCCGGGCCACTAAAGATACCTCACCTGCAGATCCCCCCAACTGGTCCAGGGGTGCCCTAATGCTCTACACACCTCATTTGCAGACCCTTCCCCTGTGACCAGCTCCCTGTGTGTGTTACCAAGAGCAACAAGTACAAGCCTCTGCAGACAGCCAGTGATCATGCACAGAAGGCTGGCCAATTCTGTGGGATCAGGAGAAATCACCCAAACTCAGTGTTCAGCACTACCCTCAGAAAGCAGATGGGAGGCTCTCAGCACCTGGTCTGGTTATCTGGTTTGTTGGGATACAACTGTTCATAGATGTCTTTTATCATCCTTTGTATTTCTGTGCTATCAGTTGCGAGGTCCCCTCTTTCATTTCTGATTTTATTTATTTGAGTCCTCTTGTTTTTTTTAAGTTTAAAGATTTGTCAATATTGTTTATCTTTCAAAAAACCAGCTCTGAGTTTCATTGATCTTTTCCATTGTTTTTCTGGTCTCTGTTTCATTTATTTCTGTTCTGATCTTTGCTATTTCCTTTGTTTCTGCTAACTTTAGGCTTAGTTTGTTCTTTTTCTACCAAGACTGAATCATGAAGAAATAAAAAAATCTGAAGAGACCAATTACTAGTAAGGAGATTTAATCAGTAATCAAAGACCTCCCCCCAAAAAAGGCTCAGGACCTGATGGCTTTGCTGGTGAATTCTACCAAACATTTAAATAAGAATTCATAACACTCCTTCTCATACTCTTCCAAAAATTGAAGAGGAGGGAGTCAGATTATGAGGCCAGCATTACCCTGATAACAAAGCCAGACAAGGACACTACAAGAAAAGAAAATTACAGGCCAATGTCCCTGATGAATATAGGGGCCCCTGGGTGGCTTAGTCGGTTTGGTGTCCGGCTCTTGATTTCAGTTCAGGTCATAATCTCAGGGTTGTGGGATTGAGCCCCTCATTGGGCTCTGCACTCAGCAAGGTGTCTGCTAGAGATTCTCTCTCTCCCTCTCCCACTGCCCCTCCCCACCATGCTCACATGCTCTCTCTCTCTCTCAAATAAATAAATCTTTAAAAGAAAGAAAGGTGCTCAACATCACTAGACATCAAGGAAATGCAAATCAAACCACAATGCGGTATCACCTCATACCTGTTAGTGTCGCTGTTACCAAAAATACAAGATATAGCAAGTGTTGGTGAGGATGTGGAGGAAAGGGAACCTTTGTGCACTATTGGCAGGGATATAAATTGGATCAGCCATTATAGAAAAGAGTATGAAGGTTCCTCAAAAAATTTAAAAATAGAACTACCACGTGATCCACCAATTGTACTTCTGGATATATAAACGAAGGAAACAAAATCAGTATCTCAAAGAGATACCAGCACTCCCATATTCACAGCAGCATAATTCACAATAGCCAAGATATGGAAACTACCTAGATGTCTACTGATTGACAAATGGATAAATAAAATGTAGTATTTGAAATTTATTTGTCACATGTGACTAGGTGGCTACTGTATTGGACATTGTTAAGTCTAAAAGTTCTGATATCCTGGATAGAAACCAAGAGACTTGAGGACACATGGATGCCATCATCACTTCCTCTAAAGTGAGCTTTAGAAGAGGAAGAAGGTCCAGTCCTTCTCTGGCCTGCAACACCAGGACAGTGAGCACTTGAAACGCAGGACCTCACTGGGAACTTCAAAGTAAAAGGGGAGAAGGGTGCTCAGGTTAAACTGTTAAATAACATACATGACATAGGAAGGACTAGGAGAGAAAAGTCCCCATAATTTTCCAAAGAAATTCACTCCGAGCTGGCAACAGCCCCCATGACTTCGATCTCAGCACACAGGGGCAGTTGAGGGGGCTGCACATTTCACTAGGAAGGAAACCCTGACACGGGCGGCTGGGCCACGGCAGCGGGGTCTGGGAGGGGGGTTGGGGGGGGAGGCTGGAAGACTTAGAAACAGCTGTGGGAGAAGACCTCCTAGAGGGAAGGAGCTAGGGAACCCACATCCAGCCCTCATTGTCTCAGTCCCCAGAGCACCTGCAGATGCAGTCCCTGCTCCAAACCTGACAAGAAGCCAGAAGCAAGTGCACAAGGGTCAGCCTCAAGGAAGAGCAGAGAAGGGCAGAGGAGGGGTCTGGACAAGCTAACAGGAAGTAATGCATCAGAGATGGAATGAGTGGCAAGGAAAGGGGGGTGACAACGACGTGAGAGACCCAGGGTATGAGGAGGGCACCTTTACGATGTCACAGCAGCAGCAGTCCAGTGGGGCCTGCCATCCTGGCTCTGAACCTGGACTCCACTACCTGCTGACAGACTGATTTGGGTTAAGTTCCTGATGGGCAACAATTCTCATGGTCTCTGGTGTTTCTGTACATCCTGTGAGCACAGGTGTTGGCTGTCTCTGCTTGGGGACTATGCTTCTGAGCATGTTTAAGTAGCAAAGAGCTTTGGAAGAGACAGAGTGTGTCTCTCTCCCGAGGCATTATAAAAGATTAGAGTTTTCTGGATCCTTTTGTAGCATGACCCGCTGTGTGGGAGGTGTCACCTGGCCCTCTGTGTCATCTGTGGAAGCTGGAGCGCAGGGACTGGCACAAATGCTGACACCAGCTCCTACTAGTGCTGTGAGCAAGAAAGCTCAGCCCTGTCACAGACTGGGGTCTCATGCGTGCTGCCAGCCCCCAGGAGACTTTGTGTGGCGGGCTAGCTCAGTTACTCTGGAAATAGGGCAAGGTCTGAAATTCTTCACAGCCCTTGACAGCTCACTTTTCTGAGTCTCAATTTCCTCAACTGTAAAATGGGAACAACAGAAAGGCTGTGGGAATGACAAGCATTGATACATAAAGGGCTTAGAATAGCTTTCAGCCCTGGATACATGCTTAAATTAAGATAGTTATTTTAGGGGCGCCTGGGTGGCTCAGTCAGTGAAGCAGCTGCCTTCAGTTCAGGTCATGATCCCGGGGTCCTGGGATCAAACCCTGCATCAGGCTCCTTGCTCAGTGGGAAGTCTGCTTCTCCCTCTCCCTGCTGCTCCCCCTGTTTGTGCTCTCTCACTCTCTCTTGCTGTCTCTGTCAAATAAGTAAATAAAATCTTTTTTTAAAAAAAAGTTATTTTATCTACTCCTGTAGGCCAAATGTTTCAAACCTCAAAAAAGCAAAAGAAACATAAAAGGGGACAAGCCCACGGTGGATGAAGAGACAGACTTACTAGGGTCTCTGAATGAACTGAAGCTTCAAAAGTCCTGAAATAATTTACAGATGCGATTATAGAAGACTACTCATAACTCCGAAAAATAATCTTCTGAAAAGAAAACAGGGGAGAGAAAACAAAAAATGCCAAAAATCCCAGTTTTAAGAAATGGATTCTGGACACAGCAGACAGGCCAGTGAGATGCAGATTCCTGAAAACATTCTAGAATTGATGATGAAACAGATGGTCTGTAAGCCTGTGGTAAAAAACACAGTGAACACTGGAAGCCTGCATGAGCCCACAAGTAACATGCTGTGCTGTACTAATATTTTTTCTGAGAGGATTATCAGGTTAACCACCAAAATACCGTGAAAATAGTATAGCATGATTTCCGCAAGAATGGGCAATGTGGGATGGAGGAACAGGCTTCGAATGAGAATATAAAGAAGGCAGCTACTGACCTGAAAGATTTCTAATGGAGTGCCAACTCTATCCTGTGCATTGGGGTTAGCCTAGACTTGGGCAAAGGTACAGAAAACATGTCTGGAGATGGCATAAACCTGGAAGAGCAAGCATGCCATTTGAAATATTTCCACAGTCCGGAAGCACAGCCTAGCCCAACAGAAACAGAATTCAGTTCTTCGCTGGGGTTCTTTGCAAGCCAGACAGTGGCTAAGGGAAGTAAACCTGGGATTTCAGTTGCCTAGAGGCCTGGGGAGCCCCAGGCCAGAGGTGGGATGCAGCTCCTGAAAGAAAGCAGCTTTGGCCACACTGAGCCGCATCAGCACAGGGATGTGGCCTGACACCCCGAGCAGATGCCACCATGAGCCATCGTGTCCAGTGCCTTGTGTACATCTCTTGCTTAACCCTTACAACCCAGGTGTACAGATGGAGGATGAAGTTCAGAGAGCTGAAAGAACAGACACACTGTGCCAAGACCATGGGACACCTCCACCGCATAGCCAGGATGCAACCCCAAGTCTGGGCCACCCCTTGGCCTGTTGAGACGTCCACACCACTGTCCAGTGGCCTCGGTCACCCCTCACCAGCAGAGCTGCACCCAGTCCCCCAGGTCACTCTCAAGGCCAGGTCACATGAGAAACTGCAGAACTAGAGCAAATCAGGCTGAAGAAGAAGGAGAAAGACGTGATGAAGACTAAACGCATGATCACGCCTTACCAGACCTCTGCAGGGCATGTTCCTGCTCCTCACTCCCCACTTGCCTCGGTCCACGTCCCTCCATGTGCCCCGTCTGCCTGAATCCGGCCCCACCAGCCTGCTGGCAGGTGCCTGAGCCCCCGCTTCACTCACACCTTGAGACACTGCACCTGAAGGCCTGCCCCCCTCCATGGCACGCCACTTTCAATTGGCCAACTCTGCCTCGTCCATCCTTCAGACCTCAGCTCCCTCCAGAGACTGCTGCATTGGACTGGGGCCTGGGCCGAGCCCACCCACTGCTGCAGGGTGACCATCTGCTGAATGTCCTTCAATAGACACCCCAGTACATCTCCTGCTTGATGACAGAGCCTCTCATGCACTAACCCTTGGGGAAGATTAAAAAACAAGCAAAGTTATTTTAAGGGCCCCTACAAATATGAATTATCTTATCAAAAATTAATTTAACAAATCTAAAATACCATCACTAATACTTTTGTGATAGGAATTTATTAGGTTTTGGTTTCCAGACCTCTACAAAGTTAATGCACAATTGTCTGTCCCCCAGAAGAGAATAAAGACATCAGCAGCAACGGAGAGAGGCAATCTCGCCTCAAAACCTGGATTTTCCACCTTCTTCTCAGGTATAATCAACGGGAGGCTCTACCTTTGATACTATTCCATGTCTTCTGAAATGAGGTTAACTCTACTCCTAAAAGACCTGAATCAGTTAATGAATTGCAAATTAACAATTCTGACAGTGCCTGGCTGAAAAAGGGAAGGGAATCTGACAAACCAGTTTGACAGAAAAGATCACCTCTCTGGCTTTGGAGTGACTAAAATGACAACATGTCAGAGGAAAGGGTGTGTTTGTGGAACCGTTTGTTCCCTACAATCAAACTACCACTTTATCTGGAGGCATGCACCCAGCTCTTCAGGATGCAGCTTGGTAGAGAAAATGCCTTCCTGAGGACCACCAACCATGAAGTGATGCTATGTCCAGCCCCAGAAGGTGCCTTTCTTTGGTCTATGTTTTGTATCTCCCAAGAGCTTGGTCTCCTATGAAGTAAACCATGAAAGACAAATGAAAACAGACCCTGCTGCACAGTGTTATTGGACAATGCTCTGTTTAAAGTACAGGCCTGCAGTCTGCCAAACCTTCTCAGAGAAGCCATACATGGGACGATTCTCCTCTCCCATTCCCATTCAAACGATGTTTTAATGGACAATAAAGAGCAAGCTTAAAAATAAACAGCAAGCAGCAGCTGGAGATGTTAGGAGGGTGTAAAGACTGAGTTTTATACTCTGCAAGTAGAACTGCACCCCAAATCTTTTAGCCATGAGTCCCCCAGTAAGGGTAGAAATGATCTTCCATAAGAGCAAAGGGGTAGGAGAAGGCAGAATTAACTGCCTCTTGGATGCAGCTGTGGATGTCATGGGGTTTCTTCTTGAGCTTTCATTATTATTTCACAACCTTGCCCCGTGGTTAGATCTGACCCTGTTGAGCCAGTCTTTAGTGTACATGCTGCTTCTTCTGTTTCTAGGAGTTTCTAGGCCTTCAATATGATGGAAAAGCTTTCTTCAATCCAATGCTACAAAAGTAGCAACCATATTCTGACATTTACCAGGTTTACTGCAAACCGTGAGGAAGGATTTTTAAATTAATTAAATAAAATTCTCCACACACATAAGCATGCTCAGAACTTCTGCCCAAACGCTAAATGCTCCTAACATTGCCATCCCCTTTTGAATCACATTGGAAAGCTTTACCTTGTATCAAGCCAGCATCTGTGTTCATGCAACTTATACCCATGGCTCCTCTTTTGTTCCTGACCCAAGTGTCTTGTCCATATCTTTCAAATATTCAGTTTTGTTTCTCCCCTTCAGTCCTTCATGGTTTTCAGATCCTTCAGCCAACTGCCCACATGACTCCGCTCATGCCCCAATTTGTCTATGTCCCTTTAAAATGGGATCCAGGAACTGGATTGTGGGCTATGAGAGTCTTTATCATTTTACCACTATGCAGACATCAAACACATTAGCTCTTCTTTCTATGCCATTCTCGTGACCAATTAGCACAAGGGCAGGCTGCAGCTGTTCAGTAAGCATTAATTGGTGGTGATAAAATGTTGTGGCAGAGAAATGTCTGACAAATGTGTTCAGCAAGTCCATGACCCTACAGCCAAGTTTACAAAACTGTAGTATGGAGTAACTTTACAGTGAATTTCAATTCATCCTATAAAAGCCTACACAGATAATTCAAACAGGAGAGCCTCTTGGACCTCACTGCCCATACAGCTGGAGAAGCTGACTGGGGATTTGCATCTGGAATGTAATGATTTCAAATCCAGAGGCTCATGCTATCATGGATTATCCCAAACCATCTGTATTGGTTCAGAGAAAGGCCGTCTGGCAAAACCCTTTCCAATTCCATATTCCAAGTACTTGAATGTACATTGGAGGTATAATTTGAGCTTTTTTTCTTTTTCTCGTATTTTCTATGTTTTTACTTGAAGTAGACAACTGGGTCAGATGAGACAGACCCAGAAGTTATTATAAAGGTCACAGATAGAGTTTCAGCATACAAAAATGCCAAATAAAGATGTCTCCTTTATAGTTAGGCAAGAAGTATTTCAAGAGAGGATAATTCTGTTTGTATAAGCATTAAAATATTATAGATGTTATATGTCTATATTATATATGGTAACACATATGTAACTACTAACATCATATAATGTCTAAAAATGACCACTATGGTTGTGCCACTAATAGATTAAAATTAACTGAGAAACTCTTTGGCAGAATGTGGTTCCTTCTTCACATAACTGTGAAGATATTGGATTTATGGACAACCATTCATCTCCTGGAAAAGGGGCATCTGTACAGTCCAACATTCTGAGACCTTTTTTGAACCTCCCAAAGGTAAATAAATCAGGGATGGCAGCCACACTCGGTCTCGGTCATTGGGCCATTCCAAAACTGGATTACCTTTCCACGTATACTCCCCTTTCCTGCCATCTCATGTCCAAGTAAAATGTCATCAACTATAAATTACCAGTGATAGGCTCTGACCATGGAATCAGAGATCTGTGTAGGCCACTGAGGGAAGACCTCTTGCAAGAGGGTTATTTGAAAAGAAGTACAGATTATACCCAGAGTGGGATCAGACACATTGTATTTCTATAGACAAAATCATTAAGCAGAAACACAGCAGGATTTGTTTAATAATAAAGTGGTTTGTTGGGGTTTAGGATTTTATTATTTCTTTTTAGAAAAATGAGAAAATTTACAAGATGCAAAGGTCTTACACAATACATTATCACCGATATTTGTTCTCTTTACACCCTAACCCGGGCCCTGGCTTAGCTAGTGTTGGGAAGAACATGGACAGCGTGAATGCAGTTGAGACCCATCATGGACACATGTGAAGGGAGGACTCGGTGACAAATGATGTTGGGCCAGCCTGTTTCAAAAGCAAGCCAAGAAATCACAGGAACCAGCAGTCTTTGCATGGGGGAAGCATAGGTGTATGCCCTGCTGCCATGTGCATGGGGTGCAGGCCCTGCACTGCCAGCACCCACTTCTGCTATTAGACCACAGCAACAACAGAAAACGGTGTCGTTCCTTTGGTGTTGTTGTTTTGTTCTGCTTTGTTTCTGCAGGGCTACTCGGGGTCCCAATTTCTTATTTCTGTCTTTTCATGATTCAGTTCCAGATTCTTAAAGCAGTGTAGGTACTCAGCATCTTTCATGAATTTTTCAGGATCCAGTTCTGCCCAATGATAATGCACTACAAAGAACAAAGATAAGACACATTACAGGAGAAGGTCCCAAAATATGCCCTCAAATCTTATTTAAAAAATATAACCAAGCCTAAAGAAACAGCTAAAGATATCCTTTCAGTTCAGACAATGACAACAGCATGACAGTATTTCACTTTACTATGAACAATGTGCCATGTTGTCATGTACAAATCCAAACACCTTCTCACCCAAGTCTCCAATTTATCAGAACCTCATTCTTAGAGCTCAAAGAGACACTAGATATCTGGGAATTAACTCACTTCTTAATGGCCTTTGGATCAAAGAGAAATGAGAAAATATTTTAAAGTGAATGTAAATGAAAAGGCAACATATCACCCTCTGTGATATGCACCTAAGGCAGTACGTAGAGGGAAATTCATAGCATTCAAAGCTTATTATTAGGGGAAAAAAAAGCTATCACATCAATAATCTGAGTTTCCACGTTAAGAAACTGAAAGAATAAAAGCAGAATAAAACCCAAAGCAAGGAGAAGAAGAAAAAAAAGACTAGAGCAGAAACTAATGACATTTCAAACAAAAACAAAAAATAAACGGAAAGACCAATACAGTTGATAAACCTCTTGCCGGACTTACCAAGAGAAAAGAAGACATAAGTTATGAATATCAGGAATCAAAGAGGCAACATCAGTATGTTTTATAGACATTAAAAGGATAAAAAAGGATATGTCACAAACAACTTCATTCCCACAAATTAGACAACACAGATGAAATAGACAAATTTCTTGAAAAAAAGATACAAAACTCTCATTTCCAAATCCTTTCAACCAAGAGGGAGGCAGAGGGGAACTTAAATAAAGCATAGGAACAGGGAATAAACTAAACACTTGCTTTTGAGGTATTTTTAATACTGTTCAAAGGATGGTAGGTTCTTCAGTATAAAATCTCCAAGTGTCTCAAGTTTCCCTCTGTAATTCTGAGGCTACAAGAAAAATAACTGGTCTTGCCAAGATTTGTGAGGCAGGCAATTGACATCCAAGAATTTAACTAAACCCCAAACTTAATACAGCAGTTTCTATTCCCTGAGATCTAAATTCTAATTGGGTGAACTTCAGTAAAAGCACAAGATTCTGATAATAGTAGGTTGCAAAGTGATACCACATCTGTGAATATACTTCTGGATGCACCCAGCACGGGCTGCATTCTTAGAAAAGGGTTGTACTGTGAGCAGATGCCTCACAGAATTAACAGCCTTCCATTCCTGCACCCAGCTTGATACAGAGGTCCATGGGCCCACGCTAGAAAGGCTAATTATAACTGCAGCTATGTTCTCCAG
This sequence comes from Zalophus californianus, assembly GCF_009762305.2. Lineage (NCBI taxonomy): Eukaryota > Metazoa > Chordata > Mammalia > Carnivora > Otariidae > Zalophus > Zalophus californianus. Next base: position 96,092,203 of record NC_045602.1, read on the forward strand.
TCCTATACAGACCCACACAAGGGACTGAAAATTTCCCCAAGGCCTATCCTCATGCTCTAAAACCCACCAGTCACAGTCCTATACTACTTCTTAAGAGAGATCTCAAAGACCACAAGGGGATAGGGATTCCGTAACATAATTCCTGGGAACCATATTGCTTCCATTTTTAAGTCAGGAAAAACAATCCATATATTCCTATATTTTAATCATGATGTTAACCCAAATCTAGACACCTGGGCTGTATTAATGCCTCTTTCCTCATCTGCAATATTAATAACTAAAATCCTGAAACTGGATCTCACATTGACCTTTGGGGAACTTCATTTTCTTGGTGCAGATTAAAACCTTTGTTTTGAACTTAAAATGAGCTTTGGGATCCTGCTGTAATATATTATTCTTTTACATTTACTTCAAATAAATATTCTACATGTTTCAAAGCTTTGAGATAATAAATTTATGCTTCCAATGTTTGATGTGCAGATGGAAATGATAAGGTTTGCTGAAGAAGAATAAATGACCTGGAAAATGTTCACAATATTCCATTAGATGATAAAAGCAGTGACATTATATACACAGTCTGTCTTTAACTATGTAAAATTAGAAAAAGAGATATAGAATTATCTGATTAGAGAAAATGTTATAAAAGCATTATGTTAATAATGATTATCCTCTATGAAATCGCAGGTGACTTTTATTTTTTTTTTGAGCATTTTGGCATTTTAAACAAATTTCTGTGATGAATGAGCATTAATTCTGTAATACAAAATAGCTGTCAAAAGAAATTTTATGAGAAAGACAATTTAGAAATTCCAATTCCCTACCAGAGAATCACAGAACTAGAAGGGATCCTGAGAGTTTTCATCCCAGGAGTTCTCAGAGTTTACAGTAAACCACTCAGGCCCAGGGACTTCATAATGCACTTAACCTGAAGGGTTTAAACTAAGAATTCCTTCAGAATTAACCATTCTAATATTGGGATATGCAAAGGCACAGCTCATCATAATATCAACAGTAATAACATGAGTATATGCAAACAATGAATCATGGAACACTACATCAAAAACTTATGATGTAATGTAGGTGATTAACATAATAATAAAAAAAAGAAAAAGAAAAATAACATGAGTGATGAGCTCCCAAACTACATGCAAGAGCCTTGTGGCCAACAGGAGACACTGTTCCACCTGAAAGCCACTGCCTCACCATGATACATGGATTGGTCAAAGAGATGCTGCTTTTCATTTCCAATCTCATGGTAACAAATGTTCCTTCTCATTTTCTTAAACATAACCGTGGAAAAACCTAGGGGTCAGGATGCTGGCTGTCAGGTGGGTGTGGCTGGAGATCATAACACTCACAAGGTCTAAAGCAGGAAAGGCGAGAGGAGCTATCTGTGAGGTCCACCTGCCAGGTCACAAGCACTGAGCAGAAGTCATGTGAAGCGGACAAACAGAGGATACTGCACAAAAGGGTGTCAAAATTTAGAAGCCCTGGAGGAAGGGCAATGTGCCTCCCAGTGAGGGCTATTGAGAGGATGGCATCTACTTCCAAGTGTCTTTTTCTGATGTCCCTGCAAGTCAGGTGAGCCATCTGAGGGTGGACATGACCTGCAGCCCAGACACACCTGATAGGCAGCAGTAAGTGCCTGAGATAACATAGCACCACAATTTCACAGCCTTATGGAAAGAAGTTTCTGGAGTGGTTCCCTTTTATTGCCTGCAAATATCAGGAGCAGGAGGGAATAGTCCAGCACCAGAAGAAAGGAATAACTCAACAGCCTGTTTGAGTCTCTCAAAGATGCTGATTTCCAGCTGATCTGCTTCTGGCTTCAGGCCATTCAAACAACCACAAGATGTAAGTGCCTGAGTTAAGATACACAGACCACAGACCTGCTCTCCAAACCACTGTCAAAAGAATCCAGCTTTTATGTATTTATTTCAGGCCACAGCTAGGAATCTAATTCGAATTCACTTACTGAATTCGAAAAGAAAGGCTGTTCTATGAGAAAACATGAGTGTCTGAGAAGTCCATGTTATAAGAGAAGGATTCGCTCTGACTTAGCATTTGTAGAGATTCCAGTGAACTGAACTGTCAAGTGAAGAATCTCTGCCTTTACACAAGGGCAAATGGGCCTGACTTGGTGATGAGAACATGGGGACAGTGATTCAATTTCCTGATTAAGACAGAAAATTTTAGGCACCTGGGTGTCTCAGTCGGTTAAGCATCTGAATCTTGATTTCAGCTCAGGTCTTGATCTCAGGAGTGTGAGTTCAAGCCCCAGCATGGAGCCTACTTAAAAAGAGAAGAGAATGAGAGAAGAAAAAAGAGGGAGGGAGGGAGGGAGGGAGGGAAGGAATGAAGGAAGGAAGGAACGAAGGAAGGAACGAAGGGAGGAACGAACGGAGGGAGGGAGGAGAGAGACAGGAAAGCTTGGTGTGGTGTGCTAAAGGAAAAAACTTCAACAGCAATTAGTTTTTATTTTTGGCTTAACTTCTACGCTATCTATTGCTCACGTATATTTGTATGTATTTAATCAAGCCAGTCTTACAGAACTGAACTGTTTCTGTCCAAATGAAATTTCTGCAATGACAGGCTTGTTCTGTGTCAGCACCATCCAATATGGCAACCACTAGCCAAATGTGGCTACTGTGACTAAGGAAATGAATTTTAAATTTTGTTTAATTTTAATTAATTTATGCTTAAATATCCACATACAGGTAGCACCTACTGTATTAAATGGCATACTTCTAGGTTATCTGTAAGCTTAGCTCAATGCTTTAGCAATAAAGAGAATCACTAACTATGGCCAGCTTCTTGGCTATTTATTTTCTAATAAATGAAACTGAGGTAGAAGCCTAGGCGCTTGGAAATCCAACCCTACTGCTGGCAAAGTAACATAATGTACCTACTCTGTATCAGCCTCCTGTATAATAACAAAACCCAGAACAACATTAAGGTTTGGGAATAGTAACCACCTCCAGGTTAGAAGAGAGAATGGGGCAGAAAATAATTTTTGAAGAAATACTGCTTAAAATTTCCCAAATGTATCAAAAGACAAACATTTACAGGTTCAAGAAGCTCAGAAGACCCAAAGCAGTCATCAGAGTGAAACTCAAGATGTGATACAGATGTTGGAATTATCAGACAAGGGAAAATAAATGCGATTAATATGTTAAGGGCTCTAATGGGTAAAGCAGACAATATGTAAGAACAGATGGGTAATACAGCAGAGAGATGGAAACTCCAAGAAAGAATCAAAAGGAAATGCTAGAAATAAAAAACACCATAACAGAAAGAATGCCTTTGATGGACTCATCAGTAGACTGAGCACAGCCAAAGAATCAGTGGGCTTGAAAACTGGTTATTGCAAACTTCCAAACTGAAATGCAAAGAGAGAAAAGAATGGGGGGAAAAGGGATGTGGGGCAATTGCAAAAGATATAACATACACATAACTGAAATACCAGGAAGAGAGAGAGAACAGAGCAGAAGTATTTGAAGTAGTAATAATGGCCAAGAATGTCCCAAACTGCAAAAAAACAAAGAGAAAATCTTGAAAGAAGCCGAAGGGGAGGGGAGGACAGGAGGAAGGGGTAAGAATGGGGGACAGCTGTGAACCCACCTTACCCACAGTGGAACAAGGATGAAAACTGCAAAGGGCTTCTCAGAAGAAACTATGCAAGCAAGAAGAGCATGCAATAGAATATTTAAACTACTGAAAGAAAAAAACCATCAACCTAAAATTCTGTGCCACTGAAATTATCCTCCAAAAGTGAGGGAAATAGACTTCCTTAGATCTGCATTTCAAGAAATATTAAGAGTTTTTCAGGCAGCAGAAACATGATATAGGTCAGAAACTTGGATTTGCGGGGTGCCTGGGTGGCTCAGTCTGTTAAGCGTCCAACTCTTGATCTCAGCTCAGGTCTTGATCTCAGGGTCGTGAGTTCAAACCCCACGCTGGGCTCTGTGCTCAGCAGGGAGTCTGCTTGAGAATTCTCTCTCTCCCTCTGCCCCTCCTCCCACTTGCTCACAAGCTCTCTCTCTCAAAAAAATAAATAAATCTTTTTTTAAAATGTGCATTGCAACATCTAGGGCAACCACGAAAAAAATTTTAAGTTTAAAAAAATAAAAACAGCACCTCAGAGGCACAGTTTTATACATGAAGCACCAGCACCTGAACTGGGAATGAACGTTGACATAGGGAAGCAAAATGAAAGCTGTGTAAATGAAAGAGATTCTACTTTCTACAGGGGAAAAAAACAAAAAACAGTGAAAACATGACTATCCTTGAATACACACACACAACTGCTCTAGCTCATTAGGAAGCAATGTGCTCAGCCAGATACATCTTATTATTCAGACAAAGGTCAAGTTGAAAAAGCAAACAGATGGCAGCTTCCAAAATACTTTCCTTGCTTGGTTTCAAGTGTGTTGACATTTGAGGACAGAAATGTGGGGTGCTGCTCAGGAGCATATTCCTCCCACACCCTAATGATGGCAGCAAAGTAAATACTCAAATGAGACCATACTTGACCTTGCAATCAAAGGCAGAGAGCATACAGTCCTCGTGAGAGGCTGCCATGCGCCTTTGGCTATGGCCAGAAAGGGAGGAAAAGGGAGTTGCAGCCTCATAGGAAACCTTGAACCCTCCCAGCAAGGTGAGTGAGCCTGAAGGAATGAGACCAAGTACAAAAACAGAAGTGCATTTTAGCACTTCCATGTCCAGTTGTGATAGAGAAATGTCAGCACCCTGGGAGTGTCCTCTGAAGGTTTCTGACTCACTTTCAAAGAAAACTATGCCCGAGCTCATGCAGTCTCTCACTCCATTTTCTTTTGCCTTTTCTTTCTCTCTCATGCGTTGGAAACTCAAAGCTGCTCCCTTAGGTCCTGTGAGGCTCCCTAGGGCTCTTTCTGTTGGTAAAGAAAAGCAAATGAAAACTGCAGCTCCCCTCACTGAGGCAGGGGTGGGGCTGCTGTTTTTCTGCGCAGCACAGTCAATGCCAAGGTCACCTTCTGTCACTACTGAATTCAGCTCTTAGAGATATCTGAATATTTGGTGATGATTCCGTGGGTCTACTGGGATGACAAATTTCAGCTGATGGGACAACAAAAGCCCATGGGCAACGAAAAACCCAAATACATAATTGGAGAACTAGCTGTCATTTACTCCTGGCCTCCTTTAGGGTCTTCAAATCTGAGAACATGTCTATAATTCCAGATGTCGGGGGGAACCCAGCTCCTTCCTGGCCCTTGGCTGGCTGCGGCAGTGGGCTCTCCGAGGTCCCCTCACGTCTGTCCATGCCGGGATGTCAGCACCAACCACCGGGCCTCCGCTGCCATCTCTGGTTAGAATTCCAACTGGACACCCACCTTCAACTGCCAATAAGTAAACGGTTTGCCTCACGCACTCAGTCAAAAAGCCAGACAGTGCTCCATAAATATGCAAAGAAAATGTGGCTTCTGCATTTTCATGGGCCCATCCAAACGTCCTCACAGGCCTCCATCCCGCTGAGTAGCAGCAGGGGCAACCCTGAACCCCTAGTAATTCTGCTCGCCTGGGTGTCAGAACGTCTGAGTCCTCAAATGGTCTCTGTGCCTGGGTGGCTGGTGTGGTTCCACACCTGGTGCTAAGCCCCGGGGACACCACTGAGCAGCACTTGATAGCTCAGGGGCCAGAGACCCTGCCCCTGCCTGACGTGACCTCATTTCTGCCCTCACTAGCACTACAGACCCCTCACGCCCCACCCTGGGAGCCACATGGAGATGGTGGTTGGACCTGCAGGGTCGGAGAGCAGCAGTGCTATCGAGAGCGGAACTGTCCTGGCTCTCTTAGCCTCTGAGCCAGGCTCACCTCACTCCTTCCACCGGGACCCATGGTCAGCCCAACGGACCCCTAACACACCTCTCTTCGACACCCCTCATGGGGCAGGTGAGACCCTCTACTGACTCCTGCTGCATCTTGTTGCCTAACCATGTCTTACTGCCCCTTCTACTCAGCTGCAACAGCCTTGCAGAGACCTACAGCCATCCTACACAGCAGTCTCCTGCCAGGACTCCCACCAGGGACCAGAGCACAGGACCCCAGGCCTCCAGCTTTCCTATCAACCTAACCAGCAGCCCAAGGACTCTAGCCTGGAGCCACAACACGATGTGTGGCCTTAGGCTTCTCCACCGTCTGTCCCTCTTCTCTCTCCCACTGCCTCTCCTAACCTGAAGCTTTCCTTCACCTTCCCTCCTGGTGGACAGGGGATCCCCTCTACATCATTCCTGCTCATTCACCTTCTCCTCATCTCCCCCGCCAGGGCCATAATGATGACAGGGCCACAGTGCCCTTGATTTACAGGGAAAAGGAAAACACATCTACTGTTTTCAAAACACTGTGCCCTTGAGTTTGCTTCCTCCACTACTGTGTCCCTTCTCTGGCTAGTTTTTGTTTGTTTTTTTGACTCCTGAACAACATGGAAGTTAGGGACACCAATCCCTACACAGTTGAAAAATCCACAGAACTTCTGACTCCCCAAAAACTTAACTACTAATAGCTTACTGCTGACCAAAGCCTTATTGCTGACATAAACAACACATTTTCTGTATGCCATACATATTATGCACTGTGTTCTTACAATAAAGTAAGCGAGAGAAAAGACAATGTCATTAAGAAAATCATGGGGAGAAAATACATTCACAGTCCTGTACTGTATCCCTCGGCACCAGAAGCTTTCATCTGTTCACAAGATGAATTGTCTGTCAGTACCTATGTCATCGTCCTACAGGACACAACACCCTGTCACTGTACACGTTATCCATATCACTAACTGCAGACACCAAAAATGAAAAGAGAGGGTGAAAAAGAAATTCATATTTGTTTACAGGTGTAATACTAAATGCATTGAGAACGAAGAGGTAGCAGTAGGATTGCTTTACGGGAGCCTAGCCTATAGGCTAATGAATGAATCATTATACAATATTTCTGGCATACAGTATCACAGTCGTATTCATAATACAGTACTGTAAACACTGTTAATGTTGTTTTAAGAACCACTTACCTGTGATGATAGGCCAGTGTGCACTTTGTCCAGTTATGAGACAGAGAGGCACACTGTATGGTAATTCTTTGAAGGCAAGGTTATAAGACAGCAAGAGAACAAACGTGTCATCAATTTCACATTAGTATCGCTCACCTTCCGCTCTCTGCTTCCACATGCGTCTTGCACATGATGAATACATGGGCGATGATGACAATGACACACATCAGTCCTTGCTGCACAGCTGCCAGGTTTTCACACGAGGACACACACATACACAACCCATCAGTTTACTAACTGTACAGCATGATGATTATTTACTATTCAGTAAGTAGAAGTGGATCATCCCTAAGGTCTCCATCCTTGCTGTCCTCACGAAGAGCAGATGGTGGAGGAAGAAGTGAGGCTGGTCTTGCTGTCCCGGGGTGGCGGAGCACAGCAGGTGCAGGAGGTGGAAGGGGAGGCAGGAGAGGCACACACACTCAGTGTAACCATGGAAACACCAAATCTCATCATTTCTGACATTTTTGCTTCTTCTTTTCTCTAAAATGTTTCTATATGGCACCAATCCTTCCTCTACCTTTGCTTTAGTTTCAGTGTCCATCTCATAAAAGAAGCCGAAAGCAGTCAGGAATGCCTGGAACCCTTCTGCCAGACTAACACAGTTTGTTTTCTGCCACTGCTGCTTCTAGGTCTTCCTCCCCATCGCCTGACACTCCTCTCCCTCAAGGCATCTTCTGGTAATTCCTCTGTGGTGCCCGTTAGCTCTTGAATTTCTCCAAGATCCATATCATGAAACCCTTCACCCCCTCCACTCACTTTTTTTTTTTAAACCATATCCACAATCTCTTTCATGATTCCTGTGACTGGCTCTGTTGTACATGCTGTGAAGTCATGCACAACATCCGGACACAGTTTTCTCCAGCAGGGATTTATTGTTTCAGGCTTGATGGCTTTCACAGAATTTTCTGTAATAACAGTGGCATCTTCAATGGAGTAATCCTTCCAGACCTTCTTGATGTTCTATCGGGGTTCTCTTCCAGAGCACAGACAATGCTTTCCATACAGTCCCGTGTGCGACAAGCCTTCAAGGTCCTCATGTAGGACCGTGACACACATCTAGATCCCTGATCTAGAGCCTGAATTAGAAACCAGGTGTTTGGAGACCACAGGCCACTTTGACACCTTCAGTGTTGAACTCATGGGGTTCTGTAGCCAGGGGCATTGACCAACATCAAAAAGACTTTAAAAAGGCAGTCCCTTCCTGGCAAGGTACTCCCTGACTTCAGGAACAAAGCATCAATGGAACCAATCCAGCAAAAGGGTTCTCATTGTCCAGACCTTCTTGTTATGTAACCAAAAAGATAGCAGCTGGTGTTCATCTTTTCCCTTCAAGGCTGGGGGTTAGCAGCTTTATAGATAAGGGCAATCCTGATCATAAACCCAACTGCATTTGCACAAAACAGCAGTTAGCCTCTCCCTCCCTGCCTTAAATCCTGATACCTACTTCTCTTCCTTACTAATAAATGTCCTCTGGGACATTTTCTTCCAGAATAGGGTACTTTGCATTAAAAACCTGCTCAGACAGATATCCTTTCTCCTCAGTGATTTTCTCAATGGTGTTTGAGAACTCGTCTGCTGCCTCTTGGTCAGCAAAAGCTGCTTCTCCTGTTACTTGCTATTTGTAAAGCCAAACCTCTTTCTAAAATTATCAAACCATCCTTTGCTGGCATTCAATTCTCTAGTTTTAGATCCTTCACCTTCCTTTTACTTTAAGTCGTCGCATAATGATTTCACCTTTTCTTTTCTCAAATCATCTTTGAGTCTACAGGTATGCCTTTCTTACAGCAATCCTGCACCCACATAAAAGCTGCATTTCCAATATGAGATAAAAGGGTATTTTGCAAAAAGTGCAAGGTTTCTGTGCCTGCTGGCATAGCTGCAGCAATGGCTTTGTGAATTTCCTTTTCTTTTTTTTTTTTTTACAATGTTCCTTACGCTGGATTCATTTATCCTGAGATGGTGTGCACTGCAGCTTCAGACCTTAATCTATGGTACACATCAAGCAATTCAGCTTTTTCTTGTGGTGTCATGATTTTTCTCTGCTTCCTGGGAGCAATCCCAGCATCACTAGTGGCACTTCGATGGGTCCCACAGTGTTACTCAAGGGTTAGGATACTGCACTAAACATGACGAAAAATATGCAAGAACTGCGAGAGATCACTTTTTACTACGATCTGCAATTTACTGCAGAGACAAACTGCTCACGGGGAGATGATAAGTGTCACACATTTGAAGCGGGTGCTCACAACACCTGAGCTCACTGCACTAGCAACAGGAGGTGGCTAGGAAATTATTATGGTAGTATATAGCATGTGCTATAGTTAATTTTATGCAGTTACCATTTAATACTGCATCTTCACACTTGTTTACATTTCTCTCCACTGTAAATGGTGCCACATATAGTCTGTTAAGTATTTGTGTGTGTAAGTTTTGGTAAATTTTAACTTTTTATAATAGATTTATGTGTACTTTATGGTTGTAACTGATACAACAGACTGGTACCTACATATATTTTATGCATTCGTGACATGCTTAACGTTTTCTTAATTTTTTTTTTTTTTATTTCTAGGCTACAGGGTTTGTCTGTGGACTTTTTCAAATTGTTGCAAATCTCCAAAAAATTTTTCAATACATATACTGAAAAAATCCATGATAAGAGAATCCATAGAATTCAAACCCATGTTGTTCAAGGGTCAACTGTAGCATGATTTACCCCAAGTTCTATACTATCCAATCTGTAATACCTTGAGAATAAACATGATTATAGGTTTTTAATTTTTCCACCAATTTTAGAAAAGCAAAAAATAAATACCTACAAGTCTATGAGAAATTTTGCCTCTTAAACTTTGGGAGATGTTGGAAAGAAATGCCCACTTTCACCTCTTCCCCGTTTTACTGTGTGCTGTTTTCTATTGTGAACATGTCTTCCAGGATGTTCTGTGATACATAGTTAGTGTCTCTTCCTCTATGCATGGGGCTTTCGGGTGTTTTTCTTGCCCACAGAAATGGCAAAATCATTCCCAAGCTGCCCACTGGCCACAGGATGCTAATGTCCAGGACGCCTTTCTACTGGAATTATTCTAATCTAACTAACTAGACTAACTAATTTACTGGAATTATTCTGAGGCCAAAATTTAACACAAGTAGAAAGTTATGTTTTACACTGACATAAAGAGTAGAATTCAGTACCCCTCAATAAATAAAACAAAGATTCAAAGTAATGTAACAGAAACAGTTACATCAAAAATCAAAACATTAAATTTCTAAAATACATTAGCAAGTAGATAACATAGTCAAGAAAGAAATCAACTAGGTGGCATAGGAATTTTTTTAAAGCCATTTTGAAAATACAAGGTCCAAGACACATTTGAATTTGTGCGTGTGTGTATGTTTACATTGTTAAGCTGGGTTTGGTTACTGGGAGATGAGTGATTATATATTTATTCCTTATCTATTCATTGAGTTCATCATGGGAGTCTGAAAATCCAATTTTTTTAAATTTATTGTAAAGTCCCAAGACTCACTGGGGAAGAAGCTATGATTTATATAATCTTAAAACTAAAGGGAAAACATATGGTGCCATGTCAGAGTAGGGCCAAGACAGCAAAACACCGTGCAGGCTGGGCAGCTGCCCTTGGTCCAAGGAGGAGAAATAGAAAATGTTGGGTCTGGATTTTGCTTCTGAACCAAGGAACCACCCACTATAATGATTGTCACTCCCTGGCCATCAGATTGACCAGTCCTTCATCCTTGGTCCAGGCGGCAGGAGTGAGTGCCAGGGCGGTCTCTCTAACAGGATCCCCAGCGGGCAGGGGAGGCTTAAGAAGAAGCACCACAAACACATGGGGAGACTTGCCCCTCCTGCCCCAGCCTGCTAGGATGGTCACCCAGCATTATGGCTTTACCTGCCTACCTTTCACAACAGCACTGGTGAAGGGAGGAGATTTACTCTTTTAGTTAATGAAGAAAAACCAAGGAAGCAAAAATGACACAACTTACAGTCACACATAAATTGGCAGGATGAAAATAAAAACTCAGTGAGTTTGAGTTATTGCTGGACCCACTTAACGAGCATACTTGTAAAACAAACTTCAAGAGCCTCTCTGTGCTTCACCCCTCAGACTGAAAGTTTCTGTTCAGACTGTAAGTCAGAAGCACCAGCAGTATTTGTGATGACAAAACTGACCACTGATATGAGCAAATCATCACAAAGTTCTGAAGGGGTGGGAATGGAAGTTTTATGTGATGTAAAGGCCACAAATTACACATGTAAATGTTGCTGTGTATTTGTGAATATTTAACATTATTTAGACACCACACAGCACTTTTCAGAAGACTCTCCCTGACACCAACTGTTCCAGTTCATGAATAAAAACCCATGTCTTGAAGTCCAGACCAAGAAAAGGGGGTGGGGGAGAGGCTTGTGAGTGTGACGAATGAGGCTGAGTGTGAAAAGACCTCCCTCTGATTCCTGCTTCACTTTCATGTGAGTGTGAGAAAAATCAGCCAAGACCAGTGACCACGGCTCTGTCATCCCCCATAGTTAGAGGGAAGGAAATGGAGTGATTAGGGGATAAGTCAAGGGGACATGACAGGATTTATTATCCAGTGCTTCCTTCCCCTTAAAACTATTAGTGAGTCCACAACGCAATCTTTCTGAGTTCTTTGGTCTGGCTGTGTTTGTAAACCAGCTCCACTGCACCCAAGTATCACTGCGGACTCTGTAACATAGCTCAGTGTCTGGCAGTGTACATCCTAAAGGTCACTTCACAGATGGACTTCCCTTTCAGAAGGGAAGGAGAAGGCAGAAAACCATCTTATGAATGTTCTCCTCTCTTGCCACTCAACACCTATACGCTGACTTGGTTTGAAACCACAGACTATATATAAGCTGAAGGCTCCGAGACGGATGGCCAGACCTCGCTCCTCTCTTGATTTCTGCTACCCCCTCCCAACTGGCCTATTGGTTCTACCCTCACTCCCCTCAGCTGCTAGCGTGATCCCTGGACCTGGACCTGCTTATGTCACTTGTACATTCGAACCATTTCAGAGGTTTCCCGCCATCCCAGAATGAAATCCAAATTCCCCAGTTGCATGCCAGACCCTTATGACCCAGAACTCTCCTACTTCTTTAATTTTACAGAAGCTCCCCAGACAATCCCACCCCAAATTGTACCTAGCGGTTCAGCCATTCTTCTCCACCTCTGTTCCAAAACTCTCTGTCCTTGTCCCACACCCAACAGTGTTTGCATCTACTCTTCTCCTGGCTTAGGCAGCTCCCACCCTCGCCCCTCATCTGCCCATTTCCATAGGTCCTCTGAGGTCTGGTTCTGGGGTCCTGCCCTCTATGGAGCCTCCCCAACTTCCCTCTCCACCACCTCACATTTCCACCACCTCCACAACAAACCACACTGACGTCTAATTAGTTCTATGCTTCTCCCTGAACTTGTGAACTCTGACAAGTTAAGAGGCTCTCCAAAATGTGCTTGCTGGGGGAATGAACTTGAGCAAAGGCAAGGAGGTGGACTTAAGACGCATTCCTGGGTGTGGAAGTGACAAGAATGAAGCCCGATTTTAGGAAAGGGACACTGGGAGTGCAGTCGGTGCGAGGCAGGACGAAGTGAAGGATGGAAGAACAGGAGGCGGGCAGCTCTGAGAGGAGCAGGCTGTAGGTGACCACGGTCCTGCTGGAGCTGCTGAGAGCAGGAGTGGAGAGGTGGGAGCAGTGGTAAGGCTCCTGGTCTGGATCGCACATCTGCGAACATTCTGGAAACGCTCCCAGTAGCAGCAGTTGTCGGCCAACACAGGCAAGTGAGGAAGGAGAACACCCCAGGCCCACGGATTCCCTGCCTGCACCTCCACTTTTCTCTCCACCCGGGAAGGCGGCAGATCCCAGGAAGCCATGGGTGGAATGCCCACAAGATGAATTCTGCCTCAAAAGCCATTCTGTTCTCCATCTGTTACCATTTGCCCAAAATGTGAGAAGACGGAGCTATGCAGGGAGGGGAGGCTCCTACCTGAGTTCCATCCCTAAGTCTACGGCTCCCGCTCGGAAGACACGTCACCTTCTGCCCCACTGCTGGCGCTGCGGTCTTCTTTTCGGGGGGCATTTCTCTCTTTGCTTGACTCAGAAGGCCCCTTGGCTCTGGTCTTTTCTTTCCTCTGCTGCTGTTTTTCAAGCTTTGACAGCTGATTATAAAAAGTAAAAAGACTTGTTTTACAAACGTAAACATGTGCCTGTATATCCAAAACACTGATTACTTCACACGCAACCACTGAACACACTTCTGTCTGATAACCCGGTGTGCCTCAGGGTTTCAGTTGTGCCAAACGGGCTGCGAAATGTCTGTCAGTCAGGCACCCGAATTGTTAACACACATTAGTCACACGTGGGACCTCTCTGGACTTTCCCCACCCATAACTCATCTTGCCATGTGCTCTCTGAAAATGGTCAACAGGCTTCACTGACGGCTGAGAAGAGCCCAAAAGTGAGAAAGCTTTTATTCTGTTTTTTTTTTCCTCTGACGTCTCTAAAGCCTTTTTTAACCAAGTTGTCTTCCCACTTACTGTTTTCTAAAGAGTGATCAATACACTCCTCTATTTGCTGAAGGTAAGAGAGAAGGCTCTGAAGAAAGGACATTAAGCAATTTTAGACATCGTCTCAGCTCTGTTTGTTGAGACTGAACGTACCCACAGCCAAAACCCTAAGTGCTCCTAGTAGGCCGCATGGTGGCTACACAGGGACGCTGGCCCCGGGAGCCCTCTCAGACCTCCTCCGGGCCAGGTGGGGGACATGCCTCTGGCACCCGACTCCAGAGGCACCTGGGTCCACTTCTCCCCTGGATAGTCTCCCCAACTTGTTCAAGGAAACCACAGACTAGACAGTTGAAAGAAACATCATCTGACACTCTGAGCAACAGCAAGGACACTCCAGAAAGGCCTGCTGAGAAACTTGTCAGAGCACACTGGCCAAGTCTGGGCCCGCAGGATTTTCTTAGACCAAAAAAGCCATCTGTTAACGAGAGACAGCAACACCCAGTTTCATCTGCCTCCCAGATCAGGACTGCAAACACTTTATAGTTCACATGGAAAGAGGGAAACTTAATGAAGAGCTGGATTCTCCCAGTCACTGTCCCACATCCAAGCACACAAAGAAAACACTTATTAACTAACCTGCCATGTCATCTCTTGATTATAGACAGACTTTGAATTGAATCTTAAGATAGATCAACAATCAGCAGCTCTCAATTTGGTCCAGAAAACCAAATGTATTAATGGTTGACTTATCTTTCCCACTCCCCATTTACCTGAAAAGCTATAGTAAACAATGAGGCTAGTTAATATGCTAATTAGACTTTGTGAATGAAGACATCGCTTCACCTTTGACCCATCAACTCTCCTCCCAAATAACTCCCCTGGACAAATTCCCATTCGTGTGCATAGGAAAGGCTCACAGGAATGAGCACTGCACTATTGTTTGTATCAGCAAAAAACCCAGAAACCAAATGTCCACTGACAGAAGGATAGATAAATGTAAATGTGGTATATAGTCAAATAAAGCAATACTGTAAAGCAGATCTACATATATCAAAATAGATCATGTTATGTGAACCAAATTAAGTTTCAAAAGGCTATATGCAGGATTCCATTTACACAAAACAACACTATACACTGATAACAGGCTTATGCTGATACAGTATGACTAGGAGAATACAAACCAACTTCAGCACAGTAGTTAAGTTTGAGGAGACACAGAAGAGAATGGGATCATAGTGGAATGAATATATATGGGCTTCCACCATACTGTCAACTTTTACTTTTATAAAAACACAACCAGATACAGAACAGGGCTGCTGACCAGTGCAAGTATGTGAACTGCTTGCTACTGGCGCTTGGACCACTAACAATAAGATGCCCAGGATGTAAACCAACACATAGCTTCCTTCATCAACAAACTCTTGTGAAAATAGCAACTACTGAACTGTGTGCTTGGTGGCATTTTTCTCTGTACTATTCTGCCACAGATAAGAGAGGAATTTCTTGCATCTAAGAGGACAGACTTCCATCCTCATTCCTCTTTTGGTGTTAAAATGCTCCTTTACTTTATGAAATGAGGAGGACAGTAGATGGGGGTCCTTCTGTCTTGTTCTTTTTTTTTTTTTCCAAAAATAATCTTGGATTGCACAATGTGAATGTACTTAACATTACTGAACTGCACATTTAAAAATAGCTAGGATTGGTAAATTTCATGTGTATTTTACTACAATTTAAAAAAACTTTTTATTGAGCTATATATAATCATCATATAGGAGTTTCAGGTGTACACATAATGATTTGATATTTGTATATATTGCAAACTGATCACCGTAAGTCTAGCTAACAGCCATCACTAAAGAAATTTGTTAATGATCTTAGAAAACACAGAGTTGGCACTCCATGCTGGACACCTCCCCATTTCTTTTTTATTTTTTATATTCCTAGTTCATGAAATCCAAACATCTGGAAATCAATGTTCTGCAGTGAACTGTATAAGCCGCCTTCGGCTGCCAGCAGCTTACGTTTACATCAGTGTCTGTGTCTGTGTTTATGTGTGTATCTACAGACAAATTACACACACACACATGAAATCATGAACATGTTCCAAGTTAGGCACTAAGAAAGCATGATCTTTATTTTAAAAAGAAACCCTCTCCGTTTTGTGTCCCCTCTTTAGAGGTAAATATAGAAAATGTTGAGTATCACCACTGACTTAGCCAAACCAAGCCTCCCCCCCACTGCTAAGATTCAATCCCATGCAAAGGCCTGTTTGTCAACCGACCTGTTCTTTACTTTCTACTCTTAAATGCTGGTGAGAAGCCAGACCCTGGGAGGGTGACAGGGAATAATTCCCAATTAAAGCAGACTTCTCAGAGGTTTCTCCGGTGCCCACAGTGCCCATTTGATTCTGCACTAACTCGGAGGTGCCACCAACAGAGTGTGAAACTGTGCAAACATCGATTTGAACTTTCACCCCAACCCTGTCCCCTCCCACCATGGACACTTGTAAATCACGTGTGATAATTATTGAAGTGACAGGCATAGCCCGAGTTTCTGTGAACGATGTAATGCTGATTCTCTTATGTTATTTATCTTAATACAACCCCAACCACATATGGTTCCATGCCTCTAAGTTCTCTGTGAGAACATTGTGAACTAACCTAATAAATTTAAGCCTTTTCTCAGAAAACTTGGAATCCAAGGCAGCCAAAACTTGGAATTTACATCTCAAAGCAAGAAAGCAGTTGGATTTTTTTTTAAAAGGAAACAAATGAGAAAGAAAGAAAAAGAAGAAAATAAATTGGTAATGCATATGGAATCATGTAGGATGTCAACAGCTTTCAAATTAACAGGGAGATGCATGTCAAGGAGAATGTAAACAACTACAGTCCTGTGAACACATGATCTACAAACACTGAAATGGAGTACTTTTGGTTTGTTCTTTGTTTGTTTTTTAATTAACTGATGAGGATGTCCATAATGCAAAGGAAACACTGTCCAAGCCGTACAGGCTCTAGTACCACAGGAAGAAATCCAACCTTCCAAAGGCAGCTCTGGGCATATAGACGCTGCCAGGGGCCGGTAACCGTTCTGTGGCCAGCCTGTACTTTTTGTGGTGGATCCTGGAAAGTTCTGAGGGGGCTAAGGCACGGGGGATGCTGCAGATATCTAGACCCCCAAACTCCCCAACTCATGATTAAATCCAGAGCAAATAAAGGATTTTCCTTGTCATAAAGAGGTCCATGCTTGAACAGCATAATGTAAGACTAAACCAGTTGCACATGCGTACTACTGCACAGCTTGCAAACCGAAATGCCTTAAAGGGCTAGACGGGTAGCAAACTGAGGGAAGTAACAAAGTACCAGACAACAGGGACCGCAACCACACTGGAGAGGTCAAGTCCCACCTAAGGACAGTCACGTTTCTTCTTCAGCATCTGACAGATGTCATGTCAATGGGACAGATATGGGCCCCCTGTTGGGGCCTTCCACTTTGCACTCCCCCCCACCCCTGTGTGATCCCGTTGGCTCTGAACAAGCCAGTGACAGCTGTATTATCATCAGCATCCCATACAGAAACCACTGCCAGCTGCCGGCACCACAGGTACAGACATCTTCCCAGCTTCTCCCTCCCTCTCTGCTGACCCGAGCCACTTGCTACTTCCGAAGTGGCCCTGTCTGGCCCTGCTATCACATGCGCGTGCGATGGAAATCACAGCCAACAGGACCTGAGGGGATTCAGGGGGCTACAGAGCAAAGTTTCCCACCCCCTTTATCAGCCAGCCTTGTTCCCAGCTAATTAAGGCTGAGTTAGTGTTGTGTTGGAGCCTTCCAACTTCCTCAACCATCGAGGTAGAAATGTACAGGCAACTTGCTGCTAAACCACCAAGGAGCTGGACCCGTGTCAGGACCAGTTTCTCTTTAATTTGGCAAACAGAGATGGCCTCAAGGTCCCTACGTATCTTCTAGCAATGAAGACGAGGGCAAAGAAGTGCTGTATACTACAGGCAGAGTGACAGGGGTAGCCAGTACCCAGCTTCCACTGCTTTAAAATGGGGATTACAGGGGCGTCTGGGTGGCTCAGTTGGTTAAGTGTCCAAATCTTAATCTTGGCTCAGGTCACGATCTCAGGGTCGTGAGACTGAGCCCCACATCGGGATCTGCACTGAGCATGAAGCCTGATTAAGATGGTCTCTCTCTCTCTCTCCCTCTCCCGCCACCATTCACACTCCTCTCTCTCCCTCTCTCAAAAAAAGGGGGGGGGGAGAATTATAATATTACCCTTCATACATGCCAAGTGCTTAGAACAGGGCCTGGCTCGTAGTAAGTGGAGATCACCAATTATATACCTGGTAGACAGTCAGCAAGGGGTTGGCTGGGCTTGCCTCTGTATCCCTGGCACCTAGAACAGGGCATGACTTATAGCTGGGGCTCAATATACATCTTAAATGAAGTTCATCAATTAAGCAAAAGAGAGTGTGTGGCTCCCTGAAAACAATGTGGAGTTTGGTGTCTACAGGTCTAGAGTTTGGTCCCATGCCAGCCACTTGCACGCTGTGAAACTGTATGCAAGTTACATGACCTACTGAACATCCATGTTCTCATTTAGTTCAGCGGGTATTTTATGAGATATTTTGCTTTTAGCTGCAAGAGCTATAAACCTACCTGAGTATGGCTTAAACAGGAAGGAGCTGGAGGACCTCCCCTCCAGGACAGTGGATTCCTCCAGCTCAGCCCTGCCACAGCTCCCCAGAGGCCTCTGTGTACCTCCAGACATCCCCTCCTCATTCTGAGAGCCACCATTCCAAAACTCCCCAAAGCAACAAGGGCCTAGAGTTAGCATTCTAATATCCCCAGCACTTGTCCTCAGGGAAAGACCCTGTGTGGCCTGTCAACAGCAGTTGGATAGGCAGACCGGGGTGAGAGAGGAGTCTGGCCCTAGGCCCATCCACTGGCACAAGGCTAACATAGAGCGGGGAACAGTTCAGCTGCCAGCATCAAGAGAATGCAGGCAGGACAGGGACACTCAAGGCCCAGCCACAGAGCAGGGGGACCAAAGCAAGCAGTCAGCACCAGAGCATCACAGTAAGGAACAGAGTGGCCAGGGTGTGGTGGGAGGTCGGGAAGGAACTGGCAGAGGTAGGTCAGGGAGGGGCCAATGGAAGCCAGGGCTGAGGGTGGGGTGGGAGTCAATGTCCTGTAGGAGGGCCGAGAAGGTATGCGAATTGCAGAGACCAGCATCATCCTGTGTATTCATTCTTCACGGCCAGACACATGGAGGCGGAGAGCACAGGCAGTGCGGACCGCTTGAGCAGAAAAGGCCGGGCAGATGACAGAAGACAAGGAGAGGCTGCAGAGCAAGAGGCCAAGGTGAAGGCGGGTGCACCATCAGCAGCAACTGAAGTGTCACCATTTGGGAATGGCAGGTGAGTCGACGCACTGCTGGTGCTAACTACGGCCAGAGACTTGGGGGACAGACCAGATGGGGCAAAGCAGCACAGCAGGCAGGGGTGCTGGTGGTGTGGGGGAGCCCCGGGAACACATTTTCCCCGAGCTCACCATTAATTCAGACAACCACGATTATCGTAACTGGTACAGGATGGCACACACTGAACGCTGCATGAGTGAGTGCACTGATGAGCGAGCGGGCCCTGTTCTGTTTGAAGAGGGACAGCCTCAGAGGGAAGGGAGACTTGAACTATTGTCACGTCAGCTGTGTGCCCGCACAGCTCTTTACCAGCTCTCGGGGGAGACAACCACATGGGATCCACCCAGCCGAGTGATGCCAAGTGTCAGCCCTACGGGTGAGTCCTGGTTTCCAGGGTGGGCCCAACTGTCTCATAGGCAGACAGCAGCTCCTGGGCAGGCCATTCAATCCTCCAAGCCTCCGTCTGCCCTTCTGTAAATGCTACTCCATCCCCCACCCGGTCTGCCGGCCCAGGGCCCGAGCGGGGACAGAGTGTGGCACGGGCATGGGCGCTGGCGCGGGGAGAGCACCAAACAAAGAGGGAATCGTTCTTACCTGCCCTGTCCTTTCACCCACAAAACAGCACTTCACAGGGCTCCTCGAAAGCTAATCACTGCACCCTGTGCAATGCTCCAGTGTGACAATGACATAAAACACCCCGTGAGTCACTTCAGCCTTTGGTGGACGCTAATGAGCTGCCAGGAGCACCCTGACAAGAGAGCTTGAGCATGGGGCGCTGTGTGTACGGTCAGACTCCAGGCTCCCCTGGACTCTGCCCACTCCAGGAAAAGCTCGGGCAGGGTGGAAGGGTGTAAGCAGAGCTGGCAAAGCTGACCCGTGTCTGCCGCTGCTGTCCCTTCTGCCTGCCTCTCTGGGGAACCCTGGAGCCTGCCGGGCCGCTAGGTGCTGGGTGCAGGTTTGAAGGGGCCCTAGAAAACCGACTTCTTTGCCAGTCATTTCAGAGCAAAACAGGTGCCCAGGAATTCCTGATGAAAGGATCAGTCTTAGAGTGAGATGATGTCTTAAACTTGCTTCCAACGTGGTCTGGGGGAATGATGGCAAAAAACTACAGCTTCTTGTCGATGTCCTCATAAGTTCCCATACGTCTCATGAAAACCATGTCAAGGTCTTCCTCTTTCTCCTTTTTTTTTTTCATTTTTTTAAGATTATTTACTTATTTATTTAAGAGAGAGAGAAAGAGAGCACAAGCAAGGGGGAGGAACAGAAGGAGAGGGAGAAGCAGACTCCCCACTGAGATGGGAGACAGACACAGGACTTGATCCCAGGAATCAGAGATCATGACCTGAGCCAAAGGCAGACGCTTAACCAACTGAGCCACCCAGGTGCCCCCTTCTTTCTCCTTTTTGAGCCTACAGTTGACAGAAGGAGTACCTCCTTCCTCAAAGGAACCACAGACATAACCTGAAATTTTAATTTCAGCTCTTTAAAGTTTTTTTTCACACTCGGGAAATAAATAACCTCTTAGATTATGGTAAGTTTGACACCTTTAGCATTCCAAGAAGTCAAGGGCAGACATTATGATTCCCAGATTGCTTTTGAGAACTACGGAGGTGAAGTCAGTTGAAAGGGAGCACACCCAAGACCACATCCAGGCACCAGCCAGGCGGGGAAAAGCACCAGGTCTCCCGGACTCCTAGCCAAGACTCCAGTCGACCTGCCTCCTTTTGGAGCAAATGCTCACTGGGACAGGAGCTCCTGGGGTGAGCCACAGGTCCAGGGCAGCAAACCTGGCCTCTATTCCTGCTAGGGCAATGTTGGGCCCACCCCCACGACCCCATCTTTGAGTTATTTTAGTGCTGATTATTTCCTGCCAGCCTGTTCTGTCCCGCATATGAACAAAATCTAATTAGAGAGTGAAGAAAATAACAAAAGAAAAACTCAAGCTCCACAAAGTCAGTTACTATGATTTTTATAGACCATAGTAGAGATGGAAAAGTTCTGTTCCAACTAACCCCTTGCAAAGATTCCAAGAAAATCTTATGGTGCAAGTCATAAAGATCAAATGTCTCCTCTGCAATTACTTTTTAAAAATACCATAAGGTATTATTACTCCGAGGGTGCTGGCCCACACTTGTGGCCCTGCTGCTGTCAGGAGACACAACTGGGCAATCACAGGAGGTTGCAAAGGACAGACATGCCCAGCCAGGCTCCCTTAGAAGGACATGAGTTAAAGGACAAAATGCCCCAAACTGATCAGCCCCATTAACTCATTTCAATAGCTTTAGAACTTTCCACAATGCTCACTGTCTTTCCTTAGTGTCCAGCAACTACCACCACCAGTAAAAAATGTCCTGATTCTGTCAAGTTGTTTAAATTGCCCTGTGTGGTCCTTCACTCACCCTGCAGATAAACAAAACAAGCTTGACACTAGATATATGCTTGGTTGAATAGCTAATAATTTCAAGGTAATGTATGAGTGAAGCACTGTAGAATACAGAAATATTCAATCAGCAACAAACCTCCTGAGGGTTAGGCTGAATTACTGGACTTGCCTGTGCCTCAGTGTGCTCTCCTAGACCACATAAACCAAGAGGCAACCTTGCATTACTACCATGGAGATGCAGTAGAGCCTAAGGGGACCAGCGCAGTGACTGGAGCAGCTCGCTGCCCTTCCATAATGGACCGACACACCTTCAGAAGTGGATTCTTCAAAGAATGGCAGAGACCCACACTCAAACTCTGGGCGGAGGATACTTCCACCTGCTGGTCCAACGCATATCAACTTGGCACAGACTGGCTTTGCCTTCAGAACCAGGTCTCTTGAGCTATTGGAAACCCCTGGGTCTATGACCTTTTGCTTCTCCCTGTTTCTTCCTGCTAGTTACAGGCCAAAGTGGCAGAGGGTGGGAAGGGGAAAGAAAAGAAGGCTAATTCCAACCAGCAAATGATATGGGCAAAAATTTGAGAAGACAGAAATGTGAATCTACTGCATAATTTTAAACATCTTGTAGAAACCTACTTCTATAGATTATCTCTAAATGACCAGGCCATTTTTTTAAAAGCAACTGGAATTTGTATTTGGGCAATTTGTTTTATCAAATTATAATTTGATGTAATTTCATTTTATGTGGTAATTCTGAAAGCTTTTTTTTTTTAAGATTTTATTTATTTGAGAGAGAGAGAATGAGAGATAGAGAGCACGAGAGGGAAGAGGGTCAGAGGGAGAAGCAGACTCCCCGCTGAGCAGGGAGCCCGATGCAGGACTTGATCCCGGGACTGCAGGATCATGACCTGAGCTGAAGGCAGTCGCTTGACCAACTGAGCCACCCAGGTGCCCCAATTCTGAAAGCTTTTTTAAAAAAATTCCTTGTGTAATGGAAAACCTATTCCTTGTGTAATGGAAAACCTGACAGAACATTCAAAGAGGATGTTTTCATATACACCGCAGCGTCTGCCATTATGTCAACTGTCGTGTTATTTTTATTTTTTTTTGTTGTGTTATTTTTAAATCAACGGGCTGCTTAATAAAAACATTACAAAGCAAAGTGCACACATGGTACCTAATTTTCATATATTATTAACTCTGCTTGAGGTTTTTGTGGGAATTAAAAAAAAAAAAAGCAAGCAGGCAGGCATCTGTTCCCATCTGAAGTCGTGCAAGCTAATTTTATTTTCTAATTCCCGATTGTTTACAAAAACCCTCTTAGGCATGCAGAAATGATGGGGGGTTGAGGATGGGGGTGTTCAGTTGTCTTTCCTATTATTCTTACTTCGCTAAGTCCCATCAGTGTACTCCCTCACCGCGCAGACACACACAGTGGGGCTTGTTTTAGGCCACTGTGGGATGCGCCAAGGGGTTCAAGGTCAGCCCAGGCATGTGTTTCTCTATCAATGCAGCCCCCTCAGATCTCCAAGTTGGCCCACTATAGCAGAGACTACGAGCACCCACCGTGTCCCCTAGCCCAGAGGTCACCGCAGTGTCAGCAGACAACCGCCTGCAAGCCAACTTTCGACCTGTACCTCTCTGCCTGAGCACACCACCTGGCCAGGGGCAGGGGCTAGCCCCGAGTGCAGGGCAGGCCAGGCGTATCAGGAAGTCAACACCTTTAGGAGAGAGTTCAGTCACCAAGAAATGAGAGTTGAGGGGTTCAAAACCCAGCTTCCTCACCCATCATTGTGCCAACTCTGAAAAAGTTCTATACAGTCCCCCAGAGGGTCCCCAGGGCTCATCATTGCGGCCTTAGTAGGCTCTTCTCTGCCCTGTCTCACGTGCTTCCTGGAAGACCTCTCTATATCTAAATCCTCTTACTCTGGGAAGACCCAAACCAGAAACATTTAAGCCATGTTTTAATGTGATAATTCACTCTGTGTAACCTGTTACCTGGCCCTCCATTAACCAGCATCCTACACTGGTTTACATACCTGGACACTGGAGGGCAGTGGCAATGTTTGGGATCACATCCCCAGTCACAGCCCTAAAGGATGCAGCAATGTGAAGGGAAGACTGAGCGAGTCTGGAGTATAATCCCACAACATTTTATTACATATGCTGATGCTCTGAACACTGATCACCCATCCCCAGGGCACACTATATATTCTAGTAGGCAGGATTTTTATGATGTTGCCCTCCACTCCCTAACTCTATTGGAGAACAAGGTATCACTGCCCTTCTAACACTTCTCAACTCTTCATTCTATCAGTGGCCTGGGCTTTTGCTTCGATGGTGGCTAATTTTAAAATTTCAAGAGTTATAGGAAAGGAGTAACCATTTCCCCTCCACTGAAAGAGAAGCAACGACCCACAGCATTTGGGAGGCCAGAGGCTGGCCTTCTTCCAATCCACACACCAAGTGAATGGATTCGTCTCTCCTCCTCCGTGCCTGTGTGCATTTATTGCTTTTTAGGCCATAAGCTATTTGAAGGCAGAAATAATAGGCAACTCTTTGGTCAACATCTACTTTAGACTGAAGTCAATATCTACCAAGCTGTTGGCACATGTCTGGTTCATAATCATGAACTGTAGCAAAGTTTAAGGAGACACTAAAGCAATTTCAGTTTTGCTATTCCAGTGCATAATTGGTAACAGAAAACTGTTCATGAGCATTTCAAACTAATAGTGTTCTTTAAATGATTCAAAATGTTTCTTCAATTTGCAAGTCTTTAAAAAAGGGGGAGTGAGATGTTTCCTCTGCCCTACTTGGTCTATATGTTGTACAAATGCCAATGGAGCAGATTTGGAACAATGAAGAATTATTGTACAAAACAGCAATAGTCCAGAAAAGAGGAAGACATGGGACCCAGAGAAACAGTGGACATTCTCTGGGAGAGAAATCATGGCCAGGCTTAGGCAAGATGAGGGCTTGGCAGCCCAGGGAGCAACCCATCCAGGGGGAGCAGGGTGAGGGCTCCAGAACTAGGTTCTCACAGAAGAGGCCTCTAGAGGGGATGTATGGCAAAGAGCTATTTGGAGCAGCAGGAGTAAATACAGTACTGTCAGTAAAATTTCAAGAAGAGAAAGACAAGTACATAAACCTGGAAAAGAAAAAGGCTGAATAAGACCAAAAAAAAAAAAAAAAAAACTAAGATACAGTCTGACTCTGTGGTAACAGTTCAGAACCATGACAATGTAAACATTACTAATTCAATAAAAATGATGATATCAAAAAAATAATTAATGATATCATAATACTAGAAAAGATGGAGGGAGTAGGAGATGAACAGTGCTAAGTAGCATGAAATAATGCCAGAATTTAATATATTAAGAAACAATAAAAGTTTATTATTTAGGGATAGAGAAGAAAGTACCCCCCAAAATAGCTTCAAATATGTTATGTTAAACATATTTGTTTATGTTTATAAACATAAACAACAGGGGCGCCTGGGTGGCTCAGGTTAAACGTCTGCCTTCAGCTCAGGTCATGATCCCAGGGTCCTGAGATCGAGTCCCGCATTGGGCTCCCTGCTCAGCAGGGGAGTCTGCTTCTCCCTCTCCCTCTGTCCCTACCCCCGTTCATGGTCTCTCTCGCGCTCACTCGTTCTCTCAAATAAATAAGTAAAATCTTAAAAAAAAAAACATGTTAAAGGTGCTCAATTGCGTGGAACAGGTCTGGGACAAGGACAAGGAAAAACAGGCAAAGGGGTTTATTTTTCATTATAAGCCTTTAGGTATTACCTGCTTTTTAATTATGCACAAAGTTACTTTAATAAATTTAAAATATGTTTAAGAAAGAAAACTCATACAGCGGATATAGTTAGCAACAGATCCAATACCATAAAAAAAGTTAATGATTCAGAAAAATCAATTCATGTAATCCTTCCAATATCGAGAGAACAAGACTATAAGCAAAAGGAGCAGAAACTTAGAAGTCAGCTACAGGACAGAAATTGCAAAAGAAGAGATCAGAGCAAATACAGAAAAAGCAATAAGCAAAGACATGACCGGAGAACAACCCCTGGACTACGGAAAGGCTCGAGTATGTCCTAGAAGGACCAACCATCAGGGAAATTTAAAAGAAACCCACAGAGGGCACCGGTCTTCTCTTCCATGCCACTAAATGCCACACCAGAGAGCCGGGACACAGGAAACAATGACAAACCGTGTGTTGGAGGAATAAAAGAATGACTGTGTGACGACAGATGGGTGGACAAAGGGAAGGAAGAAAGCCAACCAAGCATCAGGACAATACCTGCAGAGTCTAAGAGTAAAAGATGGTGACCCAAATATTCAATATCGACAGGACACTTGCAAATATGCAAGTATTCAGAAGGTATTACAGTCATTCCCATCCTTAAAAAAAATAAATGAATAAATAAATTACTCATAGAACTAGAGCCTCTTTAGAAAGTAATAAAGGAAATTGTGTTAAGTAATATGACCAATAAAATGAGTTATACAAGTTCCAAAACTAGCTGGTGGACAGAAAAAAGAAAATGCAAATGAGAAATTAATCAAACTTATTGGGATCCAAAAATCCAGATTCACAAGTAATATTTTAAAATTTGAAGAAATGCAGGGGTGCCTGGGTGGCTCAGTCAGTTAAGCGTCTGAGTCTTGATTTTCACTCACATCATGATCTTAGGGTCGTGAGATAGCCCAGCACTGGGCTCTGCACTCAGCATGAAGTCTGCTTGGGATTCTCCCTATCCCTCTCTCTCCCCTCCCCCAGTTTGCTCTCTCTCTCTCTCTCTCTCTCTCTCTCTCTCTCAAAAAAAAATTTTTTTTAAAGAAATGAAGAAATGCAAATACCTACTAAGCTTATGAAAAGAGTCAACTTCACTAGTAATTAAATCGATGCAAATAAAAACAGTAAGATAAATATAATTATTCACCAAGTTGCCAGGCTGATAATAATCAGCCTCTGCAAGGGTCTGAGGAAAGGAACATTATATTATTGGTGGAGAGTGTAAACTTGGGCCTTAGGGGCACAACCTGGCAAAGTTCATTTCAAAGCACTAAGCACCGTATGACCCAGCAAATCCATCTCTCTGGATTTATCTTGTGGAAACCAAGTGGCTTAGTACACAGAGATACATGCGAAAGGATGTTCACTGCACTCATTTTTACAACAGTAAAAACTGTGGAGGAACCTAAGAATCCCCAAGAAAAGGGATTCTTTAAATAAATTAGGGGACATTCTGTACAAATTGATTTCACCTGATTTGAAGTATTGCTATGAAAAGCATGTGACTGCAGTAATCGAAAACTAGAACTCCTAAACAATGAATCACGGAACACTACATCAAAAACTAATGATGTAATGTATGGTGATTAACATAACAATAAAAAAATTTTAAAAAAAACTAGAACTCCTATCTCCCTCATTAAACAAGAAAGCCAGGGGCACATGGGTGGCTCAGTTGGTTAAGTGTCCAACTCTTGATCTCAGCTCAGACCTTGATCTCAGGGTCGTGAGTTCAAGACCCATGTTGGGCTCCATGCTGGGCGCTGGGTGTAGAGCCTACTTAAAAGTAAAAAAAAGAAAAGAAAAGAAAGCCAGACACTGCTGCTTAGGGACATGCATGTGCTTGAAGCCATTTTAAGAGACTGGAACCAGGCTGACCGACACAGGACACAGCATAGTAGTCTTCGCTGAGCAGGTGCGGTGGGAGGAGAGACAGGAAGGCCTCTGGGTATGGCACATGCTCTACTCTTAAGCTTAGGAGGGAGATCCTTGGGTGTTCACCTCAAGGTTATGCTCTTTACATGCATGTGTGTTACATACGTTCTCTCCCAGCTATCAAATACTGTCATAAATTTTTTTAAGCTCAAGAGTGACAACACTTCATCTTTAGTCATTGCTTTGTCCAAAGAGCTCCAACAATCTGACTTGCCTCCAAAGAGAATATCTAAAGAGGTAAAAACTCTTGATCACAAACTTACAATTCTCAAGTGTGCAGCCTGTCAGAGAAAAGAAAGTGCTCTTCAGTAGTATTATTTCAACATTCCCAAGGATTTGACTGAAACCTCGGCTCTGAATGCCCCTGCAACGTGGCTGAGCCTGCTTAGTCTCAGGGTCCACATGCAGATACCCCACTAGGGGCCAAAATTATAGCACTCAAACTTTCTTTGAAATCTGATGTTTGCTATCATTACCATTTACTTCTAAAAAAAAATGTTAGCCAACCCCCACAAAACTCTCATGAATGCAATTTATGTGGGAGAAAACGTATTTGTAAAAGCATTGGCTAAAGATGTCCATTGACAGATGAATGGATAAAGAAGATGTGGTATATATACACAATGGAATATTATGCAGCCATCAAAAGGAATGAGATCTTGCCATTTGCAACGACATGGACGGAACTGGAGGGTGTTATGCTGAGTGAAATAAGTCAGTCAGAGAAAGACATGTATCATATGACCTCACTGATATGAGGAATTCTTAATCTCAGGAAACAAACTGAGGGTTGCTGGAGTGGTGGGGGGTGGGAGGGATGGGGTGGCTGGGTGATAGACATTGGGGAGGGTATGTGCTATGGCAAGTGCTGTGAATTGTGCAAGACTGTTGAATCACAGATCTGTACCTCTGCAACAAATAATGCAATATATGTTAAAAAAGAAGAAGAAGATAGCAGGCGGGGAAGAATGAAGGGGGGAAATCGGAGGGGGAGACCAACCATGAGAGACAATGGACTCTGAAAAACAACCTGAGGGTTCTAGAGGGGAGGGGGGTGGGGGGATGGGTTAGCCTGGTGATGGGTATTAAAGAGGGCACGTTCTGCGTGGAGCACTGGGTGTTATGCACAAACAATGAATCATGGAACACTACATCCAAAACTAATGATGTAATGTATGGTGATTAACATAACAAAAAATTTTTTAAAAAAGGCATCAGCTATAGTTTCAGTACAAACAAAAGCTGCTCCACCCCACTCCAAGATAAATTTGTAATTAGGCGCAACTCATTTTTCAGGATGCTATCAGGAGTATCACCTCAGGAAGTTTGCTAACAATGAAATGAGAGAATAGAAGCATCACTCACACAGCCATCCTACTGTTTGGATTCTCCTGACTCAAAATACACATATTACTCACCAGACCCAGGAAATAGTACAGGTGCTTCTCCTAACCCATCAGCCCCACTCTGTGCTATGAGGAGGGCCTATCCTAAGTGTGTGTTATTGTCAAGTGTCTTGTGCCAATGAGGTCCTAAAAAGACTCGACAACCTTTGGTTACTCTACTTTGCTCTACTTTCCTAATTCCCACAACCAGACACCAAAAGAGAGAGGCTGAGCAGCAGCAACCTGTGTGGAATTGGGGCTGCCCCCCGCCCGCTCCAAGCATTTCCTGCAAACTAGTTGGAAAGACAGACTCTCTGGTCCCACCCAGAACTGCAGATCAGTCTGTGTTGGACCAGACCCCCAGGGGGTTCACATGCACCCTAACTTTGACACACACTGGGCTACAGGACTTACTTAAACTGAGGATGCAGAGGGTGCACTGTCTCCCTCTGCCTGCAGTGAGCTGCTTTGGAGAGGGGCTAGTGGAGGCTGTGGGGAGAAGTAATGCCCAGCCCCCAGCCATGCCTTGCTGCTGCCTCTGACCAAAAGCCACCCCACCGTGACTGCCTTCCATCTTCCCACACCCCAGGGGAACCTTTCAGCCAGCTTATCCCTCCAGCCTTGTAGCTAAGGGGTTGCTACCGTCCAACAAGTGGTCTATGCCAGACGGGAGGCGGGGGGGAGGGGCCCAAGAGGGGCTCATCAGACTCTGACTCAATGGGAGGGTCCAAATCCAAACCCCTCCAGGTCTCTCTCCCTCCACCCCCTCTACACACATGAACACACACTCTCTCAACTCCTAGCCTACTCCTCTTCCAGCCAGCCACATTGCCCATGGGAAACCCCTCTTTGACCAATATAACCAACTTTTGTAACTTCTCAAAAAGCAACTCCCCACCCCCACCCCATTAGCTTCATGGAAGGAAGATACCGAGGGCAAGAGATTCTAGGCCTCCACACCACTGTCAAGGGTAGCTTCATTTAATCTGTTTTATACACTCCAGTTCTGCATGGAATTTTAGCTAAAACCCAAGATTCCACACCTAAAGAAGTACAAAAAGGACGCACAGAGACTTCCACAACTTCCTAACAATGATCCCTGCCTCATCTTGTCCCCTTCAAATCTATCCTGTACCCAGCCAGAGATGCAGTCAAAATGCCAAGTCGATGGCCTGTAAATAGCACTCCCTAGAAGCATTATTCATAATACCCAACAAGTGAGGCAACACAAATGTCTGTCACCTGATGGATGGGTAAAGAAAATGTGGTAGAGCCACGCAATGGAGTACCATCTGGAAATAAAAGCACTGAACTGGTGTTATATCTTACAATGTGAGGAACACTGAAAACATGCTAAGTGAAAAAAAAAAAGCCAGGCACCAAAGGCCATATAGTGCATGATTCCATTTATTTGAACCGTCCAGGGCAGGCAAATCTGGACACGCAGGAAATAAACACACTGCTGCCTGACACTGGAGTTGGGGGGGAGACGGGAAGCGAGAGCTAAAGAGCACTGGGCTTTTCTGTGGCGATGGGAACATTCTAAAATCCGTTGTGGGGATGGCTGCACAACTCTGAACGTGGCAAAAGTCACTGAACTGAAGCGTACACTTTAAGTGGGTGAACTGTATGTGAATAATATCTCAGTAAAACTGTTGAAAAAATAAAGTCACTCCCCATTTAGAACGCTTCCAGGGCGGTGCTCTATTTCTGAAGGACCAAGTCAACGCTCCTCAATGCGTTACAGAAAGTTCGTGAACTGGCCTCAGAGTGCTTCATCTCCCACTTCTCCTCCCCTTGCCTTTCGTGCTCTAGGATGTCTAAACTCTCCCGACCCTACCCCGTCACCCTGTTTCCTGCCCAGGCCTACGTGCATGCCTAGACTCCTGCGTCACCCCACTCCTAATCATCTTCAGAGCCGCAGATTCAGCATCCTGGTCTTCTCTGAGACCTGGACCGAGGGCCCCCCTCCAGCCTCCAGATTCGTACTGCCCACAGTTAGCTCTGACCAGGCTTACATGCATGCAGCCAAGCACCAGGCCCAATACCAGCACCTTGCCACAGCCTGCCTAGGAAAGTGCACCCATCCCTCCACCCACTCCCCATTGCCACGGACCCCAGCACACAGAAGCCCACACACCGTCCTCACTGGCTCTCAGTTCACAAAGCCAATGGGCTCCTGGAATACAAAAATAGTAATTCTCCAAACTTAGTCTCCAACATTTCCTTTCTTTGGGAAAGATGACGTCACTCCCAAGCCCCTTCTCCCTACCCCTCCACTGGCAATTAACATCTTAAAAAAATACTGTGTCCCCATCTCCTCAGTCTGGACTGGGAGCAAAAGTGCAACAAATGCCAGCAAATCATACCAAAGCCCTGGGACTAAATCTGATCTTCCTCAGCCGGCAAAGGAGCGACATTCTCTACTGAGACCATCTTCCTGACAAGAGGAATAGAATTCCCATTCACCCAACAAGGCAACCCTCAGAAACATCTCCAAGACCTCTCTTCATGTCCATGCACAAGGTACCTAAATTTTGGTGCCAGCAGCTGACATTTACACTGATGATTAACTGGGGTGAATTATGTCAGTACTCTGTAAGAAAAAACCTGGATTGACCACCACCCCCCATCATTGCTGTATTTATGGTGCGAGATCACTTATACAGTGCAATTTCATGATGAGAATTAATATAAGTATGGCCTCACAAGTGGACAAATAAACTGCACAATTTTCAATTATGACATCAAGATCAGTAACATTTCTGGACAAACAGATCAAGAATGAGTTTGACGAAGCAGGAAAAGAAAATGCCTCTGCTGTCACTAGGAAGGTCAGGCTGGCAAGATAAATGTCTAAATTTCAGGTTCAATCAGTTATTCACAGACCAGCTATGCCAGAGGCCTTCCCATGCCACACCCATAAATTCAGAAACATCCCTGAACCTGTGAGGACCCCAAAAAAGTGAACTTGAGGACAATCCAATGTTTTGGCACCAAGCAACCTTCTCCACTAAGACAAAACCATCCAGATGGAGGGAGCAGCACACAAAGATTCCAGTTCTCTAGAACCGACCACAGCACCCATCTGCATGGAAAGAGCCCAAGAGTAGAACAGAGGGAGGGAGGCTTCCACCACTCTTCAACATCTGCCTCTGACCACCCAGGAAGGCCTGTCTGAATTCCAAGGGATAAGATGCGGTAATGAGAGAAAGCGCTGACCATGCCTTGCAGGTTTCTTGCTAGACATCCACTGAAGCACAGTTGTAACTGGGAGGCCAAGTCTGAGAAAACGCTAATGTAGTACAATGATGACACTGACCGCTGTCACGGAGAAAGAGATGTGAGTCAACTGAAAACAGACAGACTGTGACTAGGAGTCGAGGTCTAAGGGTGAGCCAACCTGGAAGCACCTCAGAGAGTTCAAAAGTAAGACTGTCTGGCATCCTATTCAAGATGACCACAGCATCTTACAGAAAATGTCATCAAAAAGTAGCTCCTGGGGGTGCCTGGGTGGCTCATTCAGTTAAGCATTCCAAATCTTGGTTTAGGCTCCGGTCAGGATCTCATGGGCCGTAAGAATGAGCCCCCGGGGTGCCTGGGTGGCTCAGTCCTTAAGCATCTGCCTTGGGCTCAGGTCATGATCCCAGGGTCCTGGGATTGAGCCCCACATCGGGCTCCCTACTTGGCAGGAAGCCTGTTTCTGCCTCTCCCACTCCTCCTGCTTGTGTTCCTGCTCTTACTATCTCTCTCTCAAATAAATAAATAAAATCTTAAAAAAAAAAAAAAGATAGTAGGAAGGGAAAAATGAAAGGGGGGAAATTGGAGGGAGAGATGAATCATGAGAGACTATGGACTCTGAAAAACAAACTGAGGGTGTTAGAGGAGAAGGGGGTGGGGGGATGGGTTAGCCCGGTGATGGGTATTAAGGAGGCCACGCACTGCATGGAGCACTGGGGTGTTAAACGAAAACAATGAATCATGGAACACTGCATCAAAAACTAATGATGTAATGTATGGTGACTAACATAATAAAATTTAAAAAATTTAAAAAAAAAGAATGAGCCCCATATCGGGCTCCACACTCAATGGGGAATCTGCTTGGGATTCTCTCTCTCCCTCTCCCTCGGCCCTTTCCCCCACTTGTGAGCTCCCTCATGTGTGCTCTCTCTCAAAAATAAATTAATAAATCTTAAAAAAAACACAAAGCAACAGTGGCTCCTGCCAAGGCACAGTGCGCTCATCAGATCAGAGAACTAGATCCAACAGAACTGGGCCCAAGAGAACCAGACCTGACAGAAACAAATTATGTCAAACTTCTAACTTTACCACAGAGGCTAAGGAATAGCTTCATAACTATTTTTTCATAAAAATATAAATCCATTTAGGGACGCCTGAGTGGCTCAGTCAGTTAGGCATCCAACTCGTGGTTTCAGCTCAGGTCGTGATCTCAGGGTCAGGAGATGGAGCCCCGAGGCCAGCTCTGTGTCAGCAGGGAGTCTGCTTCTCTTCCTCTCCCTCTGCCCCTCCCCCTGCTTGCACTTTCACACATACCCTCTCTAAAAATAAATAAAATCTTTAAAAACAATTTTTTTAAACAAATCCATTTAACATCCATTCCACTACTGAAAAAAAAAAAAAATGAGGGAGCATGCTAGTCCAATTTCTATTATTTAAGGACTAGCTTGCTCTGGGAGGGCCTACAACAGGTCGCTGACAGCTGACAGATTTCCTTCCTTGGAAGTCTTACACAAAAATGAAATAGATCCCCATTTATCTGAAACTAAAATAATATTTGCAAATACTTTAAAATCTTGCCAGAGAAAGGGAGGGCTCTTCTTTTTAGGACAATTTGGAGAAAAATGAAAAAGTATATACAATTT
Source organism: Zalophus californianus (assembly GCF_009762305.2). Classification (NCBI taxonomy): domain Eukaryota; kingdom Metazoa; phylum Chordata; class Mammalia; order Carnivora; family Otariidae; genus Zalophus; species Zalophus californianus. The sequence goes on from NC_045602.1 coordinate 96,125,635, forward strand.
AGTGCCCATTACAGATCCTAAATCACGTTCCAGGTTAGAAACATAATACATAAACTATGAGTGGTAGGGCAATATTCACATTACTGTTTGTTTTGATAGTAATAAAATATTTACCAATGGAATTTTGAAATCTAATATCACTTAGTATGAGCCAATTTATTAAAAACAATCAGCATTATGGTAAAAGAACTGAGGTTTCTGGCCATGGAATTCTCAAATAAGGCTGAGGACAAATCACAGACAAAACACGAAAGCTCAGGGAATACAAGTCTTGGACCACCACCCCAACCTCTGTCTCCTAGCCTTTTCTTTTCTGAGCATGTGAAAGCCGACATATCCACTCCTTTTAGGTTCGTGATTTTTACTACAGATTTCTGAACACCGTGAGCCTTCCTGGACTGAAACACGGCTTGCTACCCGGTGCCTGAATTTTATCTTCCGAAATGCAGACCAGTGTTTTCACATGTTCCCGGCAGGTGCGGACCTGAAGCTGGCAACAGGCAGTGAGAGTCAGGTGAATGAAGAGGAACATCTCATTCCAAACACTGATCATTTTTTAAATTGGCCTGGCATTCCCCCAACAAATTTTCCAGTGTGAGGACCTCTTGGAGAAAAGAAAGGAGACTTTTTCCCCACATCTCTAAACTGGAACCATCTGGATGAAGTCAACATGCTTGAAGCTGGACCATCCTCTACATGCCCCTTGCTTGGGCTAAAAGTGTCCAGAAAGAAGCGAAAGCATGTACCCAGCTGCCTATCTCTCTCTCCTCCTCTTTCCCTGGCTTTTCCCTAAGAGGAAGGACTCTGGACCAAATTCCAGGCTATTGCTGGGGTCCAGTTTGCTAGCAAGAAGGGTCACCTGGTGTTAAAAAGTCACACACATGGGGCCTCTGTCTCTCTTTTCCACTTCCTTCTCTATACAGTTCGGATGGGTACTTAAGGCTGGTCTTCCCCATGACAACATAAGCCACTCATCAACCTAAGTCAACATGTATAGACTCTGAACTTCAAAGCCTGATGCCAGCCTTCAGGTAGTAATTGTTCTAACCTGTGCTAATTTCTTAACTTCCCATGAACATCTACAACCACTATCTTAATCACTTCCCTGCTTTGCTACTCACTGCTGTCATCTTGTCCTGTTTATGGGATTCTCTACGCTACACCTAAAATTGGCATTTATACTCTGATGTAACTTTAATGTTTGTAATCAAGAGCTCATACAAAAACAGAAAAAAAGAAAACTCTGTTTATTAAGGCAAAAAAGAACATTACTCTTCTGTAGAACAGGAACCCCACACACCTAGCTATATTTCTTGAACTAGGACATGACGCTCAGAGGCACCACTCTTGACATATCCCAGCAGGAGGCACCCTCCTTTTCTGCCCACCCACTCTGCCCCCATTCTTCCCCACTGACAGAACTCCTACTGAGTGCATCCTTGACCAGCCAGACCCCTCAGGCGCCACACTTTAAGCCATCATGGTCTACGCACCCCATATATCTTGCCAGGTATTGACTGAGACAAAAGTACGCAATAGAATTCCGGCCAACAAATGTGAGGGAAGTTTGCTACAGGCTTTGGGGAAGGTCTTAAAAAGGGATACGAGATAGAGACAGTCCTTCTGCCTCTGGGCACTGCCATCTGTCTGCATGCAACTCCTGGAAATACGCTTAGTAGGAGGAATAAAGGCGATGCACTTAGATACATAAGTGGAAAATATAAGGAACCTAGACCTGGAGGACATTACTTGCATGCGTGTTTGTTTACTCCATGCTGGACATGGCGCCTACTTAAAAAAATAAATAAATAAAACCAGACAAAAATAAAAGAAAGAAAAGCCCTAAGCAAAAGATTAACAAACCAAATCTAGCAAAATAATGACATATCATGACCAAAGCTGGCTTTTGTCGAGAAATGCAAGGATAGTTTAACACTAGAAAATTAGTCTACTTCATTATATTAACAGGTTCAGTGGGGGAGGACCCATGTGGCTGCCTCAGATTGAAGAACACTGTTTGATAAATTTCAACATTCACACATGTTAAGAAAGTGGAAAGAGAAAAGAACTTCCTTAAACTTGATAAAGAGTATTTATTAAAACACAACAACCCAACCCTATAGTAATCACCACCTCAATGGTGAAACAAGAGAAGCATCCCCTTCAAAATTAGGAAAAGACAAAGGAGTCTGCTCTCATCATTTCTGTTCAGCATCCTACAGAAATACTAAGTAGTGCAGTAAGATAAGAAAAGAAAATAACAGGCAGAGAGATTATAATGCCAGAAGTAAAAACTGTCATTATTCTCAGCTGGTATGACTACCTACATGGAAAACCCAAAAGAATCTACAGCCTAGAGATTATAAACTATTAGAAAATTTGTTTAACAAGGTTGTTGGATATAATATCTAAATTAATATATGTGTCCTTAGAAACAAAATCGAGCCCAGGAAATAGTTAAATCACACTTAACGTGTAAATAAACTTTTTAAAAATAACCAGTTAGGAGTAAAAATGAGGATCTGCTGATAAAACACTAGAAATCCAACAAGGATGAAGAGAAAAGATTAAAACAGAATAAATTAAACACGTATTTCCTGAAAATCTTAGAAAGGTAATTCAGGGGAAAAGCGCCAAGTTTATCTTACTTCTTAAAGGAAAGAGGCCTACTTGCTTAAAAGATTTTCTGCAGGTAGGTGCAGATGAGGTGACCTGGTTTAAGAATGTTTTATGTCTGATCTGCATGTGTGTTGTTAAGAAATGTTCTTTAACAGTCAATGGCAAAAAACCTACTGGTCATTTTTCTCCCTGCTAAGCCAGAGAGAAATGAGTACTCAACCTGAGTTTCACACGTGATCTACTAGATCTAACACTTAAAAACCAGACAGGGTCTCCACACAAATCAGAAAAGACTATAATGTTATTTACACTTTGATGTTATTATTACACTTTGAGGTCCAATCTCTAAGAGAAAATCATTGCCTGTTTGCTCCACATGAAATCTTTAAAAAGCTGCACTCCATGCCATCTCAGCCTTTGAATCGAGTAAGTGTGGCTCTATTCTGATCAGACTCCTCAAGAATCAGAATTCTGGAACATCAACAGATTGCGACTTCATAAAATGTCCCACTCTCTGACAAAACAAATTATTCTGACAAAATGATTTTATGCTTTGCTACACTTTTACATAAAAATAAATGTCTTAAGTCAAAGCAAGGGCCAGGGTTTGGAATGCCGGCACCTCTTTTGGCAGGGAAATGGCAGTTTTCCCTGTCCCTCACATGTGCCCCTTGGAGGCATGAGTCCTGGTACACCTCTCAGTCTCTGGCAGCTTGTTTTAGAAAAACAACTCAATCCATAAGATGCGATGTTCTGGTAAACACAAAACAACACCTGTTTCCACAACTCCCATCCCAATAATTATTAGATACGTCATAACATGACATTCTATGGCATCCATTTCATGTAAGAGTTCCAGCCACTGTAGCTGACAGGAGATTTTTAGCAGCAAATCCCTCAGAAGCCACGTTTTAAGGAATCATCTGCGAAACTGGTCTAGGATATATCTTTAGATGTGCATAAATAAGAGGCACTCTGCCTGGGACGCTATTAGAAACCAGGTTAGGGCGAGACATAGAGAAATACACAGACATTGAAAATATCCATATATGCAGAAAGATTCACAAAAATACAAAACAGGAGACATGCTCTCCAAGGAAGGACAAAGGCCTGTAGCTCTCTGCTCATGGAAGAGAGGGAGGCAAGTCATGCATGTGGTCTGGCCTCCAGCCAAGGTGAGGAAGACAGAGCTTCCACCGCCATCCTGCCTAACTCTGGGTTCCTATATGGGCCAAAGGGAACATGCAAGAAGTTTTCCTTAACTTGGAGAGCTCCAGTTAACAAGCTGGCATCATTCCTCTTCAACCCCTTTCTGAAAATTTTCTGAATTTACATACGACGTTATTTTAGATTGAGCCATGTAAAATTGCAATATTGGTAATAAAATATGGTCAAAGAGCAACAAGTTCATACGGTTCAACCTAATATAATCTATGTAGCATATATTATATATTACACATTATCAAAATTTTCTATTAGAGATAATATAAATATAATTCTGCATCAATTATTGGTGTCCTAAAGAGAGCTCTTTATTTCATATTTCTAATTTTGAAAAATGTAAGCTTCATGCCACTAATAAGCATGGATTTCCAACTTTTCATCCAAAATAAATCTCTTTATTAAACTAATGTTACCTGAACCTTCAAAACTCATTGAGTATTTTTAAAGAAATAAACTAAAGATCCAGTCGGAGAAACTGATAAAGACTAGCTAAGAAAACCTAACTCTAATCTTAAACTGAACCCCTTGTTGCATTCTTTCCATTTGGTTTTCTTTGGCTTATGAACAAGTTTCCTAGAAACACAAACAGATCCTTTCTTTCTTCCATGTTCTCCTAGGTCTTTTTGTCTTCTAAATCTTTAATCCTGGCCTATAAAGCGCCATATTTTTTTCCAGTTTAAAGGAGAATGGCACACTAATTTTTCCCCTTCCACTGGCACCCCTCTGTAGAGGAAGTTTTGAATAAACACAAAGTAGCTAGTTAAGTAAAAGGCCTAGCTGATTACATTCAGCTTAAGCTCTAAATTTTCTAAGGGGATAGTCAGAAAGATTAAAGTAACAGGAACTCTTGCAATCATAAACCCAAAAGGAGATAAACTGGTTTCATTACAAAAAATGAACTGCTCTTTCACCTAAATCAAAATTTATAAAATCATAGGTTGGCCTTTTATCTTATTTTTTAAAAGCCTGCAAAATCTCCTTTCAGAATAAAGCAAGCCCCAAATGTCTCAGACAGGTTAGGTCTACTCCTTCTACAAGTCAGAAAGCAGATCCTGGGTGAGTCTGTGGGCCTCCTCCTGAGACTCGGGGTTGGCCAGGCAGATGTGTGAGAAGTATGTGTGTCACACTGAAAATCTGGCCTCTGTGTGGGGCAGCCAGGACAACGTGACACTGCTGCCCAACCAGTCGGACCTCACATGCCACAAACCAGAATCTGGAAACATTTTAGAGCTCAGGTTCCCTCTCAGTCTTAAAACATTGTTTCTCTTTTCTGGAAAGTGAGGAAACCTTATAGCCTTTTTTTTTTTTTTTTTTTTTTAAAGAGAGGAATCCAAATGCTTCTGGGATTATCAAAGGGTTTAAGATCCTGAACCAAGATTTAGATGAACTGAGTAAAAAGAATCACATGGAATATATTTGCTGGAAAAAACACAAAGCTTTGAAAATGGATGGAGAAGGTACCATTGAAATGTGCTAGGTTTTACTAAATGCCAAATGCCTGAAAAATAGTTTGAAACATCCAGTAAACCAAGAGCATGGCAGGGTTGGCTTTTCCTTAGCAGAATCACTTAAAGTATATTAGTAGGTCCAACTTCAAATGACTCGATTTGCATTTCAAACATGACATAAACTAGGTCAGACAAGAGTCAGCACCAATGACAGACTCCACATATACCTGGAATATCCATACACCAGAGATTCAACACCAAAATCCTCCCAAGGAAAAAGCAGTGAGGAAAATAAACCCCTGCTGTCTGCAGAGAACATAAAGCCTGTGAATTAGAACTGGATACACTAACCTTTAGAAATTTGGGGAAATTTTCAGAGTCCAAAGAATTTATAACGAGGGCAGAAAGCAAAAAGAGCTTTGCCAACTCTTGATTAGTTTTCATTTTATAGATATATCCACAGAATATCCCAGAGTCTCCTTTTAAACAACGTTTCAACCCATTCCCCCACCCCAACAGAGTTCCAAGATGTCTGTTTGACTTGGTGACTTGGTTTAGTTTGGTGTTCTCTGCCTACTGATGCTGTAGCCCAGCCCAGGGCCAGGCACAGACGTAGGAATACTGGGAACAAGTGGAAAGAGCCACACCCTTAGATGAAGCAGATGTGCAGATGAGCTCCCCAACTTCTGGGACAGGTGAGAAGACCAGCTTGGCATGCTGCACACTGTGGAGAAGCAGGGCCCAGGTAAAGGGAGTGGTCTAGCAGGACAGGCATTCTTCCACAAGGAGGTCCCCTGGGGTTTGACCTCAGGAACAAGGTTTACTATCTTCAGGCTCCAGAGAGAATGGGGCAGGGGAAAGAAAAGTGTCAGGACTCACATAAGTACCCAGGGCACAGGGCCAACACCCACTATCAGAGCTGGACCAAAGGCAGATGTGGTGAAGATAGAGTCCCAGCTCATGCACCCCTGCGGCCTGGGATCAGGACTGGTCTTCGGACTGTGGCTAAGTATACAACTGGGGACAGGAAGATCCTCGGAGCCTGGGATCCAGGATGCACCTGGGCACCAGAACCAGAGACTTAAAAGCCTAGACACACAAATGGCAATAGACATTGGTTTGTATCATGCACAGGGGTTTGGCTGAAGAGGCAGGAATGTCAGCAGACCAGTCTCCCTTTGAGGTGCTGAACGTATGGCCTATTCTGACAAATCTTCTAGTTGAAATAAGAAATAAGTTTTGCTCTGAGGGAAATATTTTAAAACTTCTCCAGGACTCAGAGGATAAATTACACCTAATACTCTTAAGTGCTCCTAGCTGAACAGGACACCAAGCAAAGGGGCCTGAGTCCTCCTACAGGACAGCCACACTGGGCCCAACCTAGAGGACGACCAGTGACCAGGCTGGCCTCTACCTTGGTCAGGGGCAGCACTGAAGGAAGCAGAACCAAACAAACCTATCACCCAGGATCTGTGCTTAATCAGCCTGTGTATGCAAAGAATCACTGAATTGGGGCGGAGCAAGATGCGGAGGAGTAGGACACCTGGATTTTGTCTGGTCTCAGGAATTCAGCTGAATAGGGATCAAACCATTCTGAACACCTACGAACTCAACAGGAGATCGAAGAAAAGAATAGCAACAACTCTCTGAACAGAAAAGTGACCACTTTCTGGAAGGTAGGACGTGTGGAGAAGTGAATCCGAGGCGATATTCGGGAGGACAGACGGCGGGAGAGGGGGCCGTTATCCGCTGCTTCGGGCAAATGATAGAGCCGTGGAGCACAAAATCGGAACGTTTTGAAGTCGGCTCCGCTGACGGATGTCGCTCCAGTGGCTAAGCAGGGGGTGGAACCGAGGACCCTCGGGGTCACAGGAAGACTGGGGGTGCCTGAGTGCGGCAGAGCTCCCGGGTATTGGAGCGGGGAAGCCGGCTGCAGAGACAGAGCCGAGGCATGGGCTCTCAGCTGGGGGTTGCCATAAACCGTGATCAGTGACAGTCGGGCCACTGCTCCTCCAGCAGGGACCCAACAAGCAGCAGAGCCGGGGAGACTCCCCTTCCTCCACCGGGGAGGAGCGGCGCAGGAGCGCACCACAGGGATCTGCTGGGTTTGGAGACTCCACACGGGGTCGGGTGCCAGACGTAGAAATGCTCGGTCACAGGCCGGGTGAACACGGAGTGCGGCCGGAGACCGGGGAGACGGGAGTGACTGACTGCTTTTCTCTGGGGGCGCACCGAGGAGCAGGGCCCCGAGTTCTCGGCTCCTCCGGACAGAGATTGGGAGGCCGCCATTTTCACTCTCGTCCTCCAAAGCTGCACGGAAAGCCTGCAGGGAACAAAAGCTCCGGAGAGCAAACCCAAGCAGATTCCTTAGCCGGGATGGGCAAGGGTGGGGCAATTCCGCCTCCGGCAAAGATATTTGGGAACCACGGCAACAGGCCCCTCCCCCAGAAGATCAGCAAAAACAGCCAACCAAGACCAAGTTTACCAATCAATGAGAACGGCAGAACTCCAGCACTAGGGAAATACTGCACATAGAATTCATGGTTTTCTTACAATGATTCATTAGTCTTTCAAAGTTAATTTTTTTAACTTTTTTTTGAATATTTCTTTTTCCCTTTTTCAACCAACATCTTATCAATCCCTTTTTTAAAAAAAAAATTTTTTATTTTTCATTTTTAGAGTCATATTCTATCCCTTCATAGTAGTCACCCTTATTTTTGGCATATGTATATTAAGTTGTTCTCTCTTTAAAATTTTGAGATACACTTTCTTCTAACATATCAAAATATACCCTAAATCTCTAGTGTATGGCTTTGTTCTAGTCTCCTGCCTGATCACATTCTCTCCCTTTTTTTTCTTTTTTTTTAATCCTCTTCTTTCTTTCTTCAAGCACCTTATCAATTCCTCTTTTAAAATTTTTTATAATTTTCATCTTTATAGTCATATTCCATCACTTCATTGTATCAACCCTTATTTTATACATATATAAGTCTTTCTTTCTTTACAATTTTAGGAGGCACTTCCTTCTAACAGACTAAAATACACCCAAAATCTAGTGTGTGGCACTGATCTATGCACCAGCCTGATCATATTTGATCATATTCTGGTTTTTTTTGTTTTGTTCTGTTTTTGTTTGTTTTTATCTTTTTCTTTTTCTTTTTTTTTTTTTCTCTCTCTTTCCCTTTCTTTTCCCCTGGTTTCAGGTCTTTTCTGATTTGATTAGAGTATATTTTCTGGGGATGTTGTTAACCTGTTAGCATTTTGTTCTCTCATTCATCTATTCTCCTCTGGACAAAATGACAAGATGGAAAAAATTACCTCAACAAAAAGAACAGGAGGTAGTACCGTCTGCCAGGGACCTACTCAATATGGACATTAGTACGATGTTGGACCTAGAGTTCAGAATCATGATTTTGAAGATACTAGCTGGGCTTGAAAAAAGCATGGAAGTTATTAGAGAAACACTTCCTGGAGAAATAAAAGAACTATAATCTACCCAAGTCGAAATCAAAAAGGCTATTAATGAGGTGCAATCAAAAATGGCGGCACCAACTGCTAGGATAAATGATGCAGAAGAGAGAATCAGTGATATAGAAGACCAAATGATGGAAATAAAGAAGCTGAGAAAAAGAGATAAACAACTACTGGATCACGAGGGCAGAATTCGAGAGATAAGCTATACGATAAGACGAAACAACATTAGAATAATTGGGATCCCAGAAGAAGAAGAAAGAGAGGGGCAGAAGGTATATTGGAGCAAATTATAGCAGAGAACTTCCCTAATGTGGGGAAGGAAACAGGCATCAAAATCGAGGAGGCACAGAGAATCCCTCTCAAAATCAATAAAAATAGGTCATCACCCTGACATCTAATGGTAAAATTTACAACTCTCAGAGACAAAGAGAAAATCTTGAAAGCAGCTCGGAAGAAGAGATATCTAACCTATAATGGTAGAAACGTTAGATTGGCAACACACCTATCCACAGAGACCTGGCAGGCCAAAAGGACTGGCATGATATCTTCAGAGCATGAAACGAGAAAAATATGCAGCCAAGAATACTATATCCAGCTAGGCTGTCATTGAAAATAGAAGGAGAGATCAAAAGCTTCCAGGACAAACAAAAACTGAAGGAATTTGCAAACATGAAACCAGCCCTACAAAATATATTGAAAGGGGTCCTCTAAGCAAAGAGAGCCTAAAAGCAGCATAGACCAGAAAGGAACACAGACAATATACAGTAACAGTCACCTTACAGGCAATACAGTGGCACTAAATTGATTGCTTTCAATAGTTACCCTGAATGTAAATGGGCTAAATGCCCCAATCAAAAGACACAGGCTGTCAGATTGGATTAAAAAACAAGGCCCATCGATATGCTGTCTACAACAGACTCATTTTAGATGCAAAGACACCCCCAGATTGAAAGTGAGGGGGTGGAAAACCATTTACCATGCTAATGGACACCAAAAGAAAGCTGGGGTGGCAATCCTTATATCAGACAAATTAGATTTTAAACCAAAGACTGTAATAAGAGATGAGGAAGGACACTATATCCTACTTAAAGGGTCTATCCAACAAGAAGATCTAACAATTGTAAATATCTATGCCCCTAACGTGGGAGCAGCCAATTATATAAGGCAATTAAAAACAAAAGCAAAGAAACACATTGACAACAATACAATAATACTGGGGGACTTTAACACTCCCCTGACTGAAATGGACAGATCATCTAAGCAGGAGATCAACAAGGAAATAAAGACTTTAAATGACACACTGGACCAAATGGACTTCACAGAAATATTCAGAACATTTCTTCCCAAAGCAACAGAATACACATTCTTCTCTAGTGCCCATGGAACATTCTCCAGAACAGATCACATCCTAGGTCACAAAGCAGGTCTCAACCAGTACCAAAAGATTGGAATCATTCCCTGCATATTTTCAGACCACAATGCTTTGAAACTAGAACTCAATCACAAGAGGAAAGTCAGAAAGAACTCAAATACATGGAGGCTAAAGAGCATCCTACTAAAGAATGACTGGGTCAACCAGGAAATTAAAGAAGAATTTAAAAAGTTCATGGAAACCAATGAAAATGAAAACACAACGGTTCAAAATCTTTGGGATACAGCAAAGGCAGTCCTGAGAGGAAAGTATATAGCAATACAAGCCTTTCTCAAGAAACAAGAAAGGTCTCAAATACACAACCTAACCCTACACCTAAAGGAGCTGGAGAAAGAACAGCAAATAAAGCCTAAACCCAGCAGGAGAAGAGAAATAATAAAGATCAAAGCAGAAATCAATGAACTAGAAACCAAAAGAACAGTAGAACAGATCAACGAAACTAGGAGCTGGTTCTTTGAAAGAATGAACAAGATTGATAAACCCCTGGCCAGACTTATCAAAAAGAAAAGAGAAAGGACCCAAATCAACAAAATCATGAATGAAAGAGGAGAGATCACAACCAACACCAAAGGAATACAAACAATTATAAGAACATAGTATGAGCAACTCTATGCCAGCAAATTAGATAACCTGGAAGAAATGGGTGCATTCCTAGAGATGTATCAACTACCAAAATTGAACCAGGAAGAAACAGATAACCTCAACAGACCTATAACCACTAAGGAAATTGAAGCAGTCATCAAAAATCTCCCAACAATGAAAAGCCCAGGGCCAGATGGCTTCCCAGGGGAATTCTACCAAACATTTAAAGAAGAATTAATACCTATTCTCCTGAAACTGTTCCAAAAAATAGAACTGGAAGGAAATCTTCCAAACTCATTTTATGAGGCCACCATTACCTTGATCCCAAAACCAGACAAAGACCCCATCAAAAAGGAGAATTACAGACCAATATCCTTGATGAACATGGATGCAAAGATTCTCACCAAAATACTAGCCAATAGGATCCAACAGTACATTAAAAGGATTATTCACCATGACCAAGTGGGATGTATCCCTGGGCTGCAAGGCTGGTTCAACATCCGCAAATCAATCAACGTGATACGATATATTAACAAAAGAAAGAACAAGAACCATATGATCCTCTCAATAGATGCAGAAAAGCATTTGACAAAGTACAGCATCCTTTCTTGATCAAAACTCTTCAGAGTATAGGGATAGAGGGTACCTACCTCAATATCATAAAAGCCATCTATGAAAACCCTACAGCAGATATCATTCTCAATGGGGAAAAACTGAGAGCTTTCCCCCTAAGGTCAGGAATGCGGCAGGGATGTCCACTATCACCACTGCTCTTCAACATAATATTAGAAGTCCTAGCCACAGCAATCAGACAACAAAAAGAAATCAAGGGCATCCAAATCGGCAAAGAGGAAGTCAAACTCTCGCTCTTTGCAGATGATATGATACTTTATGTGGAAAACCCAAAAGACTCCACCCCACAACTGCTAGAACTCATACAGGAATTCAGTAAAGTGGCAGGATATAAAATCAATGCACAGAAATCTGTGGCACTCCTATACACCAACAACAAGACAGAAGAGAGACAAATCAAGGAATCGATTCCATTTACAATTGCACCCGAAACCATAAGATACCTAGGAATCAATCTAACCAAAGAGGCAAAGGATCTGTACTCAGAAAACTATAAAATACTCATGAAAGAAATTGAGGAAGACACAAAGAAATGGAAAAACGTTCCATGCTCATGGATTGGAAGAACAAACATCGTGAAGATGTCAATGCTACCTAGAGCAATCTACACATTCAATGCAATCCCCATCAAAAATACCATCCACTTTTTTCAAAGAAATGGAACAAATAATCCTAAAACTTGTATGGAACCAGAAGAGACCCCGAATAGCCAGAGGAATGTTGAAAAAGAAAAGCAAAGCTGGCGGCATCACAATTCCAGACTTCCAGCTCTATTACAAAGCTGTCATCATCCAGACAGTATGGTACTGGCACAAAAACAGACACATAGATCAATGGAACAGAATAGAGAGCCCAGAAATGGACCCTCAACTCTATGTTCAACTCATCTTTGACAAAGCAGGAAAGAATGTCCAATGGAGAAAAGACAGTCTCTTCAACAAATGCTGTTGGGAAAATTGGACAGCCACATGCAGAAGAATGAAACTGGACCGTTTCCTTACACCACACACAAAAATAGACTCCAAATGGTTGAAAGACCTAAACGTGAGGCAGGAGTCCATCAATATCCTAAAGGAGAACACAGGCAGTAACCTCTTCGACCTCAGCTGCAGCAACTTCTTCCTAGAAACATCGCCAAAGGCAAGGGAAGCAAGGGCAAGAATGAACTATTGGGATTTCATCAAGATAAAAAGCTTTTGCACACCAAAAGAAACAGTCCACAAAACCAAAAGACAACCGACAGAATGAGAGAAGATATTTGCAAATGACATATCAGATAAAGGGCTGGTATCTAAAATCTATAAAGAACTTAACAAACTCAACACCCAAAGAACAAATAATCCAATCAAGAAATGGGCAGAAGACATGAACAGACATTTTTCCAAAGAAGATATCCAAATCGCCAACAGACACATGAAAAAGTGCTCAACATCGCTCGGCGTCAGGGAAATCCAAATTAAAACCTCAATGAGATACCACCCCACACCCGTCAGAATGGCTAAAATTAACAAGTCAGGATATGACAGATGTTGGTTGGGATGCGGAGAAAGGGGAACCCTCCTACACTGTTGGTGGGAATGCAAGCTGGTGCAACCCCTCTGGAAAACAGTATGAAGGTTCCTCAAACAGTTGAAATTAGAGCTACCATACGATCCAGCAATTGCACTACTGGGTATTTACCCCAAAGATACAAATGTAGGGATCCAAAGGGGTACGTGCATCCCAGTTTATAGCAGCAATGTCCACAATAGCCAAGCTGTGGAAAGAGTCAAGATGTCCATCGACAGATGAATGGATAAAGAAGTGGTATATATACACAATGGAATATTATCCAGCCATCAAAAGGAATGAGATCTTGCCATTTGCAATGACGTGGATGGAACTGGAGGGTGTTATGCTGAGTGAAATAAGTCACTCAGAGAAAGACATGTATCATATGACCTCACTGATATGAGGAATTCTTAATCTCAGGAAACAAACTGAGGGTTGCTGGAGTGGTCGGGGGGTGGGAGAGATGGGGTGGCTGGGTGATAGACATTGGGGAGGGTATGTGCTATGGTGAGCACTGTGAATTGTGCAAGACTGTTGAATCACAGATCTGTACCTCTGAAACAAATAATGCAGTATATGTTAAGGAGAAAAAAAAAGAAGAAGACAGCAGGAGGGGAAGAATGAAGGGGAGTAAATCAGAGGGGGAGATGAACCATGAGAGACAATGGACTCTGAAAAACAAACTGAGGGTTCTAGAGGGGAGGGGGGTGGGGGGATGGGTTAGCCTGGTGATGGGTATTAAAGAGGGCACGTTCTGCGTGGAGCACTGGGTGTTATGCACAAACAATGAATCATGGAACACTACATCAAAAACTAATGATGTAATGTATGGTGATTAACATAACAATAAAAAATTTATAGGAAAAAAAAAGAATCACTGAATTGAACCAAGGGGGAAAACCCTGCTTATCCTAATTAGTCTACCTGCGAACAGCTTGGGCAAGGAGAAGTTCTAAAGCTAATTCCAAGCAGAAAAGAACTCAAGGTGAAAATAATTATCCCTATAGCAAGAAGTCATCCACACAGAATAGGGGGATTCATGTAGGTAAAACCAGCTTCAATACATGTGGTGATGTGGCAGCCCATGAAGTCTAATGACATGGTGCTCGGGTCAAAGTAAACACATAAACAAACCTACAGGTGGTTATGAAATGGTAAAATCACAAAGGTAATTCGGTTCAAAAATATGTATCCAGGACAGCCTTCTGATTTCAAAGGTCAGAAAAGTGGGGGCTAAAAGATTAAGTGACTTGACACAAGAACCCTCTATGCTCCCCTGAGAGCCCTCCCTTTCTCATCCTTTCTTTTGAGCCTCACAATGATCTAGGGGCTGAGGAGGCCTCATAGTCATCCCCATTTGATAGACGGGTGAACTGAAGGTCAGAGAGCTCGGGGCCTTCCCAGGTTCACATTTCTAGGGAACGAGAGAGCGGAAGCCTGAGGTTAGGCTTCCCTACTCTGAACCAGGGCTCACCCGCATCAAGACAATGAAAATATCTAATAATGATCCACTCTACCCACAGTCGTGCCAGGTCCAGAAAGGGATGCAAAGCCAGGAAAACAGACCTTACCCTTGGGAAGAGAACACTGTGTGCTGCTGAAGACAAGGACTCCATGGTCTCATGCCGGGAGGGGCGAGGGGAGGGGGGAGTTGCTCAAGAATGGGTAGAGCCCAGATGAGCAGGAGAATTCTCAGCCCAGAGGCAAAGCATGAAGGAGCAGAGAGAAGTAAACACGAAAGAATGGCCAGGAATGACCAGTGAAGAAGACTCAGCCTCAGGTTCCAACTAAGGAGTTATGAGCAATGTGGTCAGATAAAGATGGGGACAGGAACCCAGGCCAAGGATCCGCCAAATCCTTAGTCCTGCACCGAGGACCAATTCAGACACACTGGGAATCTCAACCAGTCACACTCATCCCACTGTGATCCTGTCAGCTCCTTGCCCCAGCTCGTAAGCAGAACTTGATATCCCTAGAAGAAGCCTGGCCTGCTCTTGCAGGCTAGCTCATCCAAGCCAACTGGAGAGTCAAGTCCTGAACCGCCCCCGGACCTGGGAAGATTTTAACAAGAGGACATTTCTGAAAGAGCAAAAAGGTTTAGGGAAGAAAATAGGTGTTTAAAATTAAAACTTTTTCTATTGTCTTTAGGTACACACTTATAAAGCCAGCCACTGCATGAAGCAGCTCCTAAAATGCCAAGGGGACACGCACCAGGAAGAAAGAGCAGTTGGAAGAGGAGCACAAAGAGGCATTTTTCAAAGAGTGACCTCTGCAAAGGATGCCCCATGGGCCAGCCTCAGCAGGAGGCCACCAAGGGGCAGCAGAGGCTGCAGCAAGCCCTGAGAGCAGCTGCCAGCAGCTCCTTCCGGCCAAGGCCAAGGACCAGAGGAAACACTGGGGAAATGGAAATGCCCAGGCAGGGGAGGGAAAGAGAACACATTAAAATGGTAATCCCATTACAAGGAGATCCAGTGACAGTCAAACCTTGAGAGCTGTGCCAGATCACTCTGCTGGAATTGGTACCTTCTGTGGGGTGGCAAGGAGGGAGGTCTGCACACAAAAGGCTTTGTGTGGACTAAGAAAGAAGACTCCAGTGGCAGCACAACTATTGGTAAAATAGGTTCCGTGTGAGTCAGTTTAAGATCGTGACCGCTTTGGGGCGCCTAGGTGGCTCAGCCAGTTAAGTGTCTGCCTTCAGCTCAGGTCATGATCCCAGGGTCCTGGGATTGAGCCCCACATCAGGCTCTCTGCTCAGCAGGGAGCCTGCTTCTCCCTCTCCCTCTGCCTGCCACTCTGCCTACTTGTACTCTCTGTCAATAAATAAATAAAATCTTAAAAAAAAAAAAAAAAGATCATGACCACTTCAAGCTGAGATAGAGCCACAGTAGACAAATACCCAGGATGCTTCCAGATCTCACATGTGTACATTTGGGGGCTTTATTTCCACTGGGGACCTACATAGATGCAGGGAGCCCACTGCTGCTTTATTAAAAGATCTGTGAGAGGGGAGAGACCTAATTTTACCGAGTTTGTCTCAATTGTTAAGATTTGGTTTTCATATGGTCACTCAGGTCAAGTTCCATGCTGACCTGCGATCTAACAATCTCATGGTAAATAAAAGGCCACCTGAGACCCAGACCGAGGGAGACTGGTACAGCCGTGTTGACATCTGACCGTGTGGTGAGAGCCACTGCTTCACCCTTACTCCATCCCAAACCCGCACGCACAGAGTATTTCCCAAAATGAACATCTCCTGTGCATCCTTTGGCCACAAAGATGAGTATTCCTATGAACAAGTACCTGCTGATGCTTTCTGGGTTTATTGCTGTGCTGATCAATACAAGGAGCATGAGAAAGTATAAAACAAGAACCCCTGGCTCAAAAAGTCTGGAAAGGTAAGATTTAATCACTGTAAGACAAAGATGGAGATGGCACACCACTGGCTACTAAAATCTCTAAGTGCTCTAAGAAAGGGAAACCAAGCAAACTGGAACCAGTGAAGAAAGATTTGTGGGACTTGGGCTTGTCCTTACACAAGGTCTGGACCTAGATAAAAAACAGAGAAGGAAGGGCTTCAAGGCAACCCAGACACCACCCTTGAACTGTGAGCCAGAACATCTCATAAGGGAAAAAAGGGGGGGGGGGAATCAAGATTTTTTAAAAAAACCATCCTGAGACTTCTGCTTCTTTCAAAGACAGAGCAATAGGAACCAGACTTACCCTTTCACCTGAACCCAAAAAAAAAGGGAAAGAGAAGAAAGAACAGACAAACATAGGAAACAACTGTTTCCAAGACACTGGACCTAAGGAACCAAAGGCCAGTGACCCCTGACACAGGAAACAAACAAGGTGAGTCCTGCAGCAGGGCCAGCCGACCACCTTGAGACTTTCCAGGCTGCAGTACAGAGAAGGGAACCGAGGCAGAGCCTGATGACTTTCTAAATAGAGTAGATGGAATTAAGAGTCTTGGAGGCCAAAGCAGCTAAGTGCTTTGGGACAGAGCACTGGAGAGGAGCAAGCTACACGGCGAGCCTTGGGGGTCCATAGGCAGAGACTAAACATTCAACAGCGTACCAGGCAGCACCTGTGGGTAAGGAGACTACTCGAGGCCAGGAAAGAACCACTCAAAAGCATTACAGGTTACAGTACCTGGTGCTCACATAGGGCTGGGAACAGTGCCTGTTCCTACCCACCAGACGGAAGAAGCTCCTAATCCATGAGGCAGTGGGTAGGGTGCTCGGCAAGGTCTTGCCTCAGTAGTGGGGAACAACCGGCCCCAGGATGAGCAATGCTCTGGACTCAATCAATCATAAAAGCAAGACCCAAAAGAATCAAACTGATTCCAAGTAGCTTCACTAAAAGCTCAAGAATATTTATAGGAATACAAAAATATCCAGTATCCATCTCAATAAAAAAAAAACTATCTGAAATCTACCCCAACTACAAACGGCCAAAGGAGGGAATGCAGAGAACACATAAGCCATTACTCTCAATGCACAGAGCCCCTTCCTGACTCTGCACAGGGAGGCAACATGGCTTCAGCAGTACTGTCGTCTGGGTTCAGAAAGCACATCAATGTGCAATCCCATCAGTGACATTTGTCACTGTCGGCCACCTTCATTTAAGGGCTGTTGTTTGAGAAGTAGTGCAGTGAACCTTTTCCTACAGCTTTCTAAGCTAAGATAAGTCTTATTCAGTTGTTTCCAAGGCTGAAACAATTTAAAATAACTGAGGTGCTAATTCTTTCTTTTACATTTTGTTGGGGTTTTTTTATTATGTTATGTTAGTCACCATACATTACATCATTAGTTTTTGATGTAGTGATCCATGATTCATTGTTTGTGTATAACACCAGTGCTCCATGCAGAACGTGCCCTCTTTAATACCCATCACCAGGCTAACCCATCCCCCCACCCCCCTCCCCTCTAGAACCCTCAGTTTGTTTCTCAGAGTCCATAGTCTCTCATGGTTCATCTCCCCCTCCAATCTCCCCCCCTTCATTTTTCCCTTCCTTCTCCTAATGTCCTCCATGCTATTTCTTATGTTCCACAAATAACTGAAACCATATGATAATTGACTTTCTCTGCTTGACTTATTTCACTTAGCATAATCTCCTCCAGTCCCATCCATGTTGATGCAAAACTTGGATATTCATCCTTTCTGATGGCTAATATTCCATTGTATATATGGACCACATCTTTTACATTTTGTAAAGCTTATCTAATGCACAAAATTCTATGTCATGATACAATTTTATTAGAAATGACCATCTTGCAAAAATAAACTGATTATTATTAAAGATGTTAGTGACATCTATGAATCTTCAAGATAACTTTAAACAAGCAGCTTGTTTTATATGTGAATTCTTGACAAGATGAACACTGTCCCTACTTACCTTCAAACACTGTCCATAAAAAAATTTCTCAAAATATTTTAATAAGATTCTGAAAGTATAATGTATTTTTTGTCAAAAATTCTATTTTATGTGAAATTACCTTGGTATAGATGTTTCATAAGACAATATACTTATTTTAATAAAAATTTCTCTGTTGTATTATTTCTATAATACACATTCTATAATTATTATTATTTCTATTATATTATTAGTTGCTATTATAGAGAGAATATAAGACATGGTACCTAATCTGAGTTCTATCAAAACTGTTTTCAATTTTAAAAAAATGTTCATTTTAAGATAACTAACTCAAACTGATCTTCATAATCAGGGTGACCACACATTGTGGTTTTCCCAGAACAATCACACCTACCGTCCTCTTCAGTCTCAGAAGTGTCCCAAGTTTAGACAATACATTATAGGTAGCCCATTCATAATGGAAGGGAGCTCACTGTACTTTCCAGTGACCTAATCCTCAAATACAACCACAAGAAGTGATTTAGACTAATGTATCCTAGACTCAAAAATGAAATTAGAATGCAGGCCCAAAGTTTCTATTTTCTATATGGTTTTCTAGGCAATTTTAAAAAAGGGGGGAGGGGACGAACACTCACAAATGAAAATGCCCCACCCCACCCTAGCCCCTAACTTCTGGGTATAAGGTGGCTTATTAAGTCCTTACCAAGCTGCTTTCATTCCCTTTGCTCGACTGTAAGATTTCCCAGGGAAGCTTTTAAAATCTTTATGCCAAGTCTATACCAGTATTATCAATTACATCACAGGTACATTTAATTTATAAGAATTCAACCATCTGGCACTCAGAAAAAAAGAAAGGAAGATCCCCATAGGCTAGGGCATTCTGCCCACCATCACCTTTGGTGAGAATCTGCCCACAGCAATGGGAATAAGGGGCTGCCGAACCAATGGGAAGACCCGTGGATAGAACTTGCAGGTCTCAGGCAGAGAGATACGACCTTTAGGGGCCAGGCAGGTGAGTGGTAAGGCTCCTTAACACCTTTCAGGAAGAAACGAGAAGGAATGGAAAGTCACAGAGAAGCAATGACCATGGGAGAGTGAGGAAATGAGTAACCATATTTACCCAAATGATGACGATGGCGAAGAGGAATGGCAGCCCAGTGGAGTTGCCATCAGTGACACCCTTATGGACATCATCATGCCCACCAGTGCATACCAAACAGATTTATATAAATATGCACTGTACGGTGGAGGGCCGTCTATATAAAACCATGGGCTATGCAAGGGATTTTCCAGGGTCACTGAGACCATATCCAATTTCCACCTTATAGGAAGACTCTGAAAACTGACCCATGCTCAGATGAGAGTTCACTACCAATTTGCAACCCCAAACTTAGCAGCAAAGGCATGTGAAATCAGGGGAACCAAAACTAATGCCTCAGGGAAATGAGGAAGGTACAGCTGCACACGTAGAGGGCAAGTGTGAGAAGAGCAAAGGCCTCCTGCAGAAGAGGCAGCAGTGACTCAGGGCAAGCACCCACTGCCATCAGGATATCCATGTCTGACTGGGGGGAGAAGAGCTGAAAATCTCAACTTTTTATAACAATGGCAACCAGTTTTCTTTAGAAGTATAAATACTGAACTGGCCAAACACACGTGTGGGCTCCCAGTTTGCAAGCATGAGTCTCTAATATTCAGGTCACTGCGCTTATTCTATTAAATATGTTTATACTGCCCATGGTCCATAAGTACACAGCCTGGGCATTCACCTTGTCTCATCAAATCACCCAAAATAAAACTACAACCAGTCTTCAAAATACTGCCTTCAAACAGGATCACATCTAGGCATAGCAGACCTCTGGTAAGCGAAAGCTAGGTGGGCAATGGGCACTGCTCAAACTGGAGAGAGCTGTGGGGGTAAAAATAAAAGCTATGCCCAGATCTCCACAGACCCAATGGAGTCACAATGTACACCAGTCCATTTCCAAGGAGACGTGTGCTCTTCCCTTATTGGAGAAACAATAGCCAAAGGGCAACGGGAAGACCATGCTCCACCATCAAGAATAACCAGTGTTATCAAAGAATGTAGATACAGAGACCCGTTTGGTGGACAGTTGTTCTAAATTGGGCAGAGAGAATCCGTGGAGGCATCGTGATCTCCATGACAATACTTCCTGGTTCCATCAAGTCTGCATGGGAACAGGCCCACTATCCAGGAGAACAACCTGCCCGCCCCACAGACCTGAGCAGGCATCAAATGCGAAGAATCACTTACAGAAGCTCCCTGGAACACGAGGCTAAAGAAATGGAGATTGGCAAGGAAGGAAAATGTCTTTCCAAACTTACAGGATAGCAGGGAGTTTCTCTGATGTGCTTTCTAAAGTAACTTTTAAATAGAAGTCCATTTGTATATAATGAATGAAGAAAGTTTGATGATGCCCTTTGAAAGGAAAGTTAGCCTCTTCCAAAAGACCAAAAATATCCTTGAGCAAATGGGGTTTTATTTATGGTGTACATGTCTTTCCCAAGTGTCTTGTTCTGTGGAATGGAGTCTAGGAAATAACATGCTCTCTACATTCCTCAGTCTTTCTTGCAAAGCCTGTGAAGACTCAAGAGTCTGAGCCAGTGGCCTAACAGAAAGCACATTTTTCCTAGAGGCAGCAACTAGGAATGGCTCCAGAATTTCTATTTAGAAGGGGCTTGGCCGTGCCAATTCAGTGGAAGGAAGGCGAGGGGGCTTGTCTTGAAGCTATCTGTGCACCGCAAACCCTTCACTCGGACTTAAGTCACACATGTACTTTGATCAGCAGGCAGGACTGCTGGAGACCTAAGAGGCGGAGGGCTACAGATCCCTAGCCACTCATAGGCCCACCACTGTTGCAGGCGACAGGGAACTACCTCTCTATCCTGACCATAGTGCTAGAAAAGACCGCCCTCTAGGACAACGCTACTCAAAGGGAGGCCAACAGACCACTGCCTGCCCCAAACTGTTTGTGCAGATCTGTAAGGACAAGTATAGACGGCAAGAGTGTTCAGAAATTTCTGCAGCAATTTGATGCTGCTGTGCATTTTTACCATATTGGTCCCCAATATCAAACATTAAAAACAAACAAACAAAAAACAAAGTACCACTCTAACTAAGCAAGCCATCCCTCCACTTAACTCTCCTCAGTCATCAGGCTCAGGTGGTAAGATTCAGACTCTAAGCTGGTGTGGCATGAATGGGGACATGGACGGGGAAGAGGACAGGGAGCATGGGAAAGCCTAACTATGGCCTCATGTGATCCTCAAATATCGTTAAGTCCCCTTGGGGTTTACAAGAGTAGGAAAGGCCCCAGGGAATCGTGAACACTGGAAAAGATCAAATAAGCCCATTCTACTGGGAAATAGAAAAAAAAAAATTAGGGGCGCCTGGGTGGCTCAGTTGGTTAAGCGACTGCCTTCGGCTCAGGTCATGATCCCAGGGTCCTGGGATCGAGCCCCGCATCGGGCTCCCTGCTCAGCGGGAAGCCTGCTTCTCCCTCTCCCACTCCCCCCGCTTGTGTTCCCTCTCTCTCTGTCTCTCTGTCAATTAAATAAATAAAATCTTTAGAAAAAAAAATTAGGCAGAATTTGGAAATGAAACCAAAAGATAACTGGGCTCTCCTTCAACACTGTTGTGGAGCATGGTTTAGCAACACCAAACTCACTCTCGGGGCGTGTGGCTTTGTGTGACTTACTCTTCACTACTGATTAGAGCCCAGACCCTGTGAAGCTCAGAATCAGAAGATTGAGAACCTGCAAATGACTTCTGTAGAAGCAAAGAGATATTCCCAAGATTATGGCTGGATGTCCATTAATCAATCTGTATTTACCTTAGTGCCCTTACTCTAACATTCCGTACCTGATTGTTCATTCCCACCTGTCTCCTGTTGCCTCCCTGATCCCACTGCCATCCAGCTGGCTCCCTCATTTATGAGTTAAATAATTCTTGATGCCTACTCACTATACATTTGTAGGAGAATTAGGTTTTAACTTTTTAAAGATTATAATTCAACCATTACTATGAAAAACTGTTTTTCCCTCTGGCCTCTCTCCCTCTAGGTAGCAATGGATACATCCTATTTACCTGAATAACAGCATAAAATTATCACGTGGAACAAAGGGGGGGGGACACAAAGAATCATTTCAAATGAACAAATAATTTCATTTGAGAAAAAAATCTTAAATTGCATTCCTCTCTTTAAAATGAATAACCAATAAGCCAGTGATCAGTAAAATCACCTCCCTGTATATAAAAACATTTTTATTCATACAAACTTTACTTCAACAGTAAATGCACTTTCTTGCTCTCTTAAGATCAAAACTTTTTACTACACAATCGTCATACAGTTTTCCCATAATATACACTAATGAAATGTGGAGAAAGAGTTGTGGAGAGAAGAAGTTCACAGTTTATATTTAAGATTTTAGTTATTTTATTCTCCAAGTCCTAGGCAATTTACATGCATCCATATATGAATGTATCGACATGCAGGCACACATACACACACATTCCTTGCTTTTATTGCAAATTTCTCATTAAGAGTCCTAAAGAAAACCCCCTTTCGTTAAAGACCAGAGGCCAGCATATATATCACTGTTGTGTCAAGATGTTCACCAGACTATCCTTCGGTGCTGTCCAATAGAAACAGAACACAAGCCACAAATAAGAGGCACCAATATAATTTTAAATTTTTTAGTAGGCACATTAAGAAAGTAAAAGAAAAAGGTGAAATCATTTTAATACATTATATTGTATAATCAACATAAAAATTACTAATGAGATATTATACCTCTCTTTTTACTAACTCCTTGAAATCCAGTGTGTACTTTACAACTACAGCACATTTCAGTTGGGACTAGCCACATTTCAAGAGACAGAAAGAATGCCCCATCTTCTCCAAGCTCCTGACCACCCTCTATGCGCATGGCCCTCAATCCCCCAAGCCCTGCCCACTCACAGGAAGAGCTAGCTACACAGCTAGGTCTGTAAAGGTGTC
Source organism: Zalophus californianus (assembly GCF_009762305.2). NCBI lineage: Eukaryota > Metazoa > Chordata > Mammalia > Carnivora > Otariidae > Zalophus > Zalophus californianus. Next base: position 96,148,990 of record NC_045602.1, read on the forward strand.
CCTTGCACCACAATCCTCACACAGACACACTCACAAGACACCTGTCCTAGGATGCCTGTGGGCCAGTGCCAGGTGTTGCGGGCTGGTGCCTAGGTCCTACAGGAAAGTTCCATCCTGCCTCTGGCTGGGCTGGATGCCAGGTTCCTGAGGACCAGCAGGTCACCAGGAGGGCCAAGGGAAGGAGCTCTGAAAAGCGGGAGACCTTCAGTGCTCTTCTGGCTAGAAAGGAGGCAGCACAAAGATACGTGCACACACATGCGTGTTATCATGCATTTTAAGATTTCCTGTGCCGGGGTGCCTGGTGGCTTATTTGGTTAAGTGTCCAACTCTTGGTTTCAGCTCAGGGTTGTGAAATCAAGCCCCATGTTGGGCTCCGCACTCAGCATGGAATCTGCCTAAAACTCTCTCTCCCCTCCCTGCTTCTCCCTCCCTCCCTCTCCTGCTCCCCTGTGTTCTCTCTCTTTGAAATAAATAAATAAAATCTTTAAAAAAAGAAAAAACTCTCTCTCCCTCTCCCTCTCCCCCAACATGCATGCATGTGCTCTCTTGCTCTCTCTCAAATAAATAAATCTTAAAAAAAAAAATAAAGATTTTCTGTGGCAAAGTCTACTTGTCCAGAGAGAAAAGAATCAGCTCTAAGATCCACCCTCAGCAGTGGATCAGTCTCCAACAGGACTAACACATGATGCCTTGAGACGGCCACCAGTTCACCTTGAAGGGAGCCATTCCCCCTTTCAGGCAACCAGGGCTCCATTTTGAGTCCTGGGGCCATTATAATACACTGTAGTCTTCGGCCTAAAGAGCTGGCATGTCCCCAGACATCGACCACTACAGCTTGTATTTGGTAAGACCAGATGCATATATGAGAGAGCAAGCAAAAGTAGTCCTAGACATGGAGTACTCAAAAAATAATCTATTCCAATGCATTTTGAGGCATTTTACTTAGACAACAACTATGTATGATTTTGAACACTAAAGAAGGTTGTTTAAACTGAAGAACCTGAGCTGAGACCAAGCAGGTCTCTGGCTTCCCATAATCAATCACCATGTGCTTTACCCAAGAAAGCTCTTTCTGAACATAACTGAAATCCTGACAATATCCAAGGGAGCCAAGAAGATTGGAGTTATCAGGATTCTGCGACTCTCTCATGAAGATACTAACTGCGTAAAGGAGATGAAGACCGGGTGAAAAATGGCAAACCACACAAGAAAAACAAAATGTGAAGGAGGCCATCTAAGAGCAGGCACTTTCTCGGGCCTGGGCTCCCACTGCTGTTCAGCCCCCTTGGGCACGCTGCTCTCTGTGGGCCACCCCTGATGGGTAGATGGCAATGCTCAAAAATGCTTCACCTGAGGAATGCTGAAACATTCAATTAAAATATGTAAATGTACCACTAAAGAGATTAAAAAGAACTGATTACAAAGGCAGTGCTTCCTTTCAGAAGCTTAAACACCAGGACAGGGCTAATTACAGAGCACTGAGTCACACTGCTTCCTTGGGTCTAATTCACACAAAATGTTTTTCTGCCTACAAATGCACTCCACTTGATCTGCCTCAGAGAACAGAACTGAAAGGTCATTTTCTGTGTTATTTTTTCAAAAGATTAGCTATTAATCTAGCTCCTTGGAGGCAACCTCCCACATCATTGTCAAAGCATCAAGTCTCATTTTTTAAAGGTAGTGGATCCTCCACCAGTAAAGAAGTCTCAATGTTCCTTTTCCTTTTCTAAAGTCAACCATGACACCCTGAACTGCCCAAACCCAAGAACAATCCCACCCACTTGACAAGTTACCTGTTTGGAAATCAAAGGAAGAAGATTCTATTCCAGAAAACATCACCACAAGGAGAAAATCTAAAGCAGTAGCAAAGAGATTTTATCTTTTAATTTTTCTTCACTTGCAATTGCAGTGGTGCTCTTCATGAAGAGACCTTTCCAGGTACTAAAGAAAAGCAATGCCCCCAAATAAATCTCTCTGCAGGAAGGCAAATCTCCTCCCATGAACACAGGGTATGGCCAGCAAAGCTGATGCTACAAGCACAATTGCCTTGGCCTTGCCCCTGACAAAGGGAAAGAGTTCAGAACTCTCTGGCTGGTCAACAACTGTCAGATCTCTAGCATCAAACCACAACTGCTAATAACAGCTCACTTAACCTTTATCCTCTTTATCCAAATCTAAGAAAAAAGAGAAAACTAAAGAAACCCACGTGCATTAAGCCAGGCCCCTTTCCAAGTACAGTCTTAGCTCCATGTTTGATCAGTCATGGCTCCCACCAGCAAAGACAGCCAAGTAGAAAACATGGTTTATAAGAAGGATTCTAATGGCTGTGCCTCCAGAAGGACACTGGCTCAAAAGCCAGCAAACACGCTGAGAACACACTGGGCTACAAGAGCAAACTCTTCCATTTTAGAACATATTTAAGATTCCAATATTGCTTCTGTCCTTTGGCATTTATCTCTAACATCTCCACACTCAATTCTTTTCAGTTCTTTTGAAGTCTGTAAGGGAGCACAGTGTCACCGCCTTCTCCCAGGAGAGAAAGTACACCCTCCGGCAGATTACACAGGTGAAGGGAAGCAGGGGCTCATTGAGTCCCCTTGTCTTCAATTTGGTCATTCTCACACAAAGCAAATCTCCTAACTCACGGTGACCGTCATGACTGAGCTAAATCACTTCCATCCACCTCCTCCCTTCCACTGAGACATCTGTGTTTGAGCTCATTATCATGTTATGAAAGTGCTCAGATTCTTCAGTATCCTTTTGAAAAGATATTGGAACTCTCTCCCTCCACTATAACCTATCATGGTCCTGACTCACTCCTCGTGTGTATCTCCCCCAGTGAAGTAGCACTTGCAAAATAAATGTATTATTTTCAGTGAATGTTAATTTCCCCCACTATCACTGATTAGTCACTGGCAGTTTGAGGAGGCCTTGCATCACTTCCTTTGTCTGGGGCTCACTCTAACTCCAAATCTGACATTCTACTGAATGCATCTTGGGACCTGTGCTAGAGGGTCAGCACCCTCTAGCTGAGATCACACCTACTTAGTAAAAGACGCCTGAATGTAACATAAGACCCTCCAGAAGAACATCCGATCCAACAAGACATCTCGGACTCATCAAATGAGGCTGGGATTATAGTCTCAACAGTGTCCTTGGACTCGGCACAGAACATCTTTGGCCTGAATCTTCCTGGAGAACTTCATGCACAACATCTAAAGCTGCTCTCACTTTCCATCTACTGGAGTTCCATTCCTCTTCCCACAGTAGCTATGAACCAACTGTGCAGAAAGGATATGGGCTGGGGGCAGGGGCTACTGTGGGTATGTGAGTGGGTGTCTGGTTGGTGCAGCAAGTGCACTATGGATGTGTATCTACGTGTGAGGACACTGATAAACCCTGATTAATCAGTCTGTTAGAATTTGAATTTGTGCCTCTCAGTGACCTCTTCCAAACTCCCCTTAGCCCGATACCTTGAAATACAAAACTAGATTTTTTAACAAACAGCACCCCTTCTAGTCTTCAAATTCCTCAAAACATCACCAATACTGTCTAGACCAGCTCTGTCAAAGAGAGAATTATCTGTGATGATGAGAATGTTCTATCTCTGCACTGTCTAATGCATAGCCACTAGTGGCTGTAGAGCACTAGAAATGTGGTTAATGCAACTCAATTATTTTTTATTTTAGTTCATTCTAAATAGCCACTTGTGGCTAGTAACACTGCACTGGACAGTGTCTAGACAATCTTTCTTACAAATTCTCTGGGACGGAAACATTAACTCATGCAAGTCTCTCCCCTTGGCAGAGTGGACAAGCAAAATAGAAACTGACATCCTACAAGACATGCTTCCTGACATCCTTCAATCTGCCCTGACTGCCCTACACTCTCCTTGATCCTCTTGCTCTGCGGCAGCATTTCTCAACCTCAGCACTACAGACATTTGGAGCCAGATAATTCTTTGTTGTGAGCACTGTCCTGTGGATTCTGGGTTGTTTGGTAGCATCCCCGGCCTCCACTCACTGGAAGCCAGTAGCCCATCCCCTTTCCCCAGCTGTGACAGCCAAAAATGTCTCCAGACAAAGCCCAATGTCTTTGGGGTACAAAATGACTATGAACCACCACAGGAGAAATAACTTTAAAAAATAAACATAAACAAACAACATTGTTCTTAGAATTCCTGTAAGTCTCCATTTATTTTTTCAGACTAGGCTACTGTCTCACATTTACCCTTGATTAGGCACCCTTTTTTACCCTTTCCACATCCCCCCTTCAACACCTGAGGCAATGAGAGCGCCTGCATTGTTTTTCTGAGGTTTCTGCCCACATATGCACACAGGCTGAACACCCAGCTATCCTCCTGTTCAGGGAAGAAGTCTGCTAAAGACCAAACTGACCTACCTGTGAAACTAACTACTCACCGACTACCTCTATTAATCCACTCCAGTCAGCATTCTTAAGCACGGACACACAACCAAAACATCCAGATATTTGAGGGAGCACCCATTCCTCAAAAGAGAAGAAAGTAAACAGAACAACTGGCTCCAAGGAAACAGATATAATTCAGGAAACAGAAATGAATATTTTAAATTTCCAATTTAAACCCTTCCAATTGAAGGGTTCAGTCACCAAGGAAAATCATCTTCAGAGAGTATCAGGAAGATCTAATATCCCTGGAAACAAAATAAGCAAACAAAACAAAAACAAAAACTGGCTGCTATGAAAAAGCAGCCATTAGAACAACAAAAAAAAAAGTTCCTGGATATTTGAAATATGAGTGCCAAATTAAAAATTCAGGGGTGCCTGGCTGGCTCAGTCAGAAGAGAGGGCAACTCTTGATCTCAGGGTCATGAGTTCAAACCCCACGTTGGGTGTAGAGATTATTTAAAAAATAAATAAATTAACTTAAAAAATAAATAAATAAAAATAAAAATTCAGTAGAGGAACTGGAAGATAAAGTTCAATAATTGTCCCAGGGAGAAAAAAGAAACAGAAGAAGACACAGAAAATAGTGAGAAAATTTAAGACAGTGGGCCAATCTAGGAATACAATTAACTGATCTCCAGGCTTTCCAGAGAAAGAGAATAGAAAAGTAAATAAAGGGGATACAACAGTAATAGTGATGATAATAACAGGAGGGAGAAGAACAAGGAGGAGGAGGAGGAAGAAACAACTTCCCAGAGCTAAAGAAAGGCAAGAATATTCAGATTTATACAGGACGAAAACTTAACAATCTTCATAAAATTTCAGGACACCAAAGAACAAAAACAGGATCCCAGAAAGAAAAAAAAAAAAGGCTACCAACCAAGCAAGGAGAACGTGGTGGTCCACAAACATCATCACAGAAACACCAGAGGGAGAACCAAACGCTTGGGTATTCTGAAGAAAAGGATTTTGAACCTATATCCATCCAAACTAACAAGTGTAAGGAACAACATAGATCTTTCAGATTTCTAAGTCAGAAAGTTCACTTTCCAAACATTCTTCCTAGAAAAAATTTCTTGAAGAAGGACTTCAGCACAAACAAAAAAGCAATTCAAGAATAGTAAAGAAGGGAGGGGACCCAGGGTGCAGGGACAGGGAACTGGGACTGACTCTGCACAGCAGGGAGCCCAGAGGCCACTCGGGCCAGGGACCGGTCATGGTGCTCGGGGAGGAAAACTTGTCACATGGGATAGGAACTGAGGCTGACAGGAAGGAACGTGGCAGAGGTGTGTGCTAAAAAGGACATTAGTTTGACAATTTTTTACCAAAAAAATGTGTATAAACAATTCCCTTTCTTGCCTACTCCAGACATGATTTGTCCTGCAACAGAAGCGGTGATAGTTTTGTTCTCCGATCTCCATCCTTCATGACAGCCCCGCTCCCTGGGGTACCCCACCTCAAGTACTGACACAGAGACATCTGAGGCCGTCCACTCTTGGTCACCACTGCAGACCCCTGCAGCTGATCACCCTCTGGGACCACTAGCGCTTATCCCAGCATGGCTCCTCTGGTCTGCCTCAGACTCGGATCTTTATTCTACACCACTTGCTAAATCCACCAACTTCCCCAGTTCATGCTGGATTCAACATCTGCCCAGGCTGGGAAGTGGGAAAAGGGGAATTTAAAACAGGGAGGTAGCTAATGGCACCCAAACGAAGGGTTCAATTGCCAAGGAAATGAAAATTAAGGAAGGAGAGCCTGTTAGAGAGAGGGAGGGAAGGAGGAGGGAGATGGTGTCATACACAGGTGGGGAGTCTTAGAGGGTTTGGGAGGGAAACCAAAACCTTTCTTGTTAAGAAAGAAAGATTATCAGCCCTTCCCTCTTTCTTAGCTCAAGGGACCAATGAAGAGTCTCTCCTTTTACCACTTCTGCTTCACCTTTGGTCTGGTCCTTTAAAAAAAAAAAGGCATACAAATAGATGCTTACCTAAAAACCACCGAAAGGAAAGTGAGTAAGAAACTCCCTAAACATTTATTATGCAACAGATTAAAGTGACTACAGATAAATTTCTCTTATCAACAATGATAAGATTACATAACAGGACCTTAAAATGGACCTCGGGCACTGCACTACATTAGCTCTATGCAAAATAAGCAACTCTAAATGATACTTTAAATCAACCAGAAATTAGTTCTGTTCCTATTCAGAATCATCAATTTACTTTCTGCATTTTATCTGATAGATGTACAAATCAGCAGTCAGAAAGACTTAACAAATTATTCTTTGAAAGCAGAAGTCAAAGCAAGCACATAGAACAACGCCCTCTCAGTAAATATTTACTGAAAGCCAACCTACTACATCTCAAGCCCTGGGGCAAGGCAAACGCTATTTCCTCAGTGACCCATGTGGTTCATTCCTAACTGTGCTCCTGGACACTCCAAGACCAGAGGGATTTCTTGAGTGCATTCAGCTCATGCAGGGCAGCGGAACCAAGGGCCCTGGAGATGTTTCCCTGATCTATTGTTCCAACCTGTCTGCAGATTGTACATGATGAAGGAAAGGTATAAAGTCTTAAGGGCAAAAACTCTATTATTGAAAAGGCCTAAAAAGTTCAAAAAATACTGCCAGGGTCTAGCAAATGACATAATGAATTATTAGGAACTAACCTATTTAAAGAAGACAATTTGTAATGTTTTTAAAGACATTTGCTCTATGCCCCCTTTATCAGGGTACCTGTTGGTACATCTCATTTATCAGGAATTCATCCAGCCAAGTTTGTTAGGGGACACATTCTCTCTCTGGCCCAGGGTGCCCACATGTAGAAAAGGCTGTGTTCTTGTGCAAGTCACCAGGCAGGGGACAGAAACCCCGCCAGCACTCCCCACAACAGCAACTTTCTGGGGCTCATAATCCCTGATGAGAAAACCCAGCACCCCATGAGTCATTTTGTAATGAATAAAAAAACCAATCAACTTGTGCTTTACTGAAGTACTGACCTTTGTTAGGAATGTTCCAGAAAACACTATAGGAAAACAGAAGTAGCTTCTTTACCTTCTAACATTAGGCATTACTGTAGTGCCACCTTTCCTCTGTACAGTGCTTTTTGTACGAGAAGTAATTTTACAGCCAGTCTCCACAAGATCTGTCCTATGAAAGCCTCCCTTCCTCCCCAGGTCCCTCTTTGCTCCAAGTCTCCTCTTCTCCATCAGCCTTCCCAGAGCCTCCATTCACATCCCAGGCCCCTCCAGCCCTGACTCCTACCCCCATCATTCCGTTGAAACTGGGTCAAAAACAGGTCAGCACCGTGCATACAGGAAATTTTTTCTGGAGAAATACACAATGAGGAGAATTTTCTTTTTTTATAGTTCTTACTGTTTGACTTTTCTAACCAAGAGCATGTTAACTTTAAAAAAAAAAAATATATATATATATATATATATACACACATACATATATATGTATCAGCAGATGGGCACCCGGTGGCTCAGTCAGTTAAGTGTCCAATTCTTGATCTCAGCTTAGGTCTTGATCTCAGGGTTATGAGCTCAAGCCCTGCATTGGGCTCCACGCTGGGCATGGAGCCTACCTTAAAATAAATACATACATATATACATACATACATACATAAATAAGATGATCAAAAGATGAGTCATTTTTAAAAGCATCTGTGTTTAAAAAAATAAGAAATATGCTTTTCAAAAATAAAGGAATAGTGACTCTACGGTAGAGAAACCTAGAAGATACCACCTTGACCAAGTGACTGATCGGAGTCAGTATCACCAGTAATAAGATACACTGACTGCCCCCCACCCCAGTGCCCCTTGATGTGATGCACGAAAAGGACACATCAATTCTGTGGTGTTCCTGCCAAAACACATAAGCTGAATCATGACAAATACCAAGTAAGCCCTAAATTGAGGGACATTCATACAATAACTGGCCCATGCTCTTCAGAAGTGTTAAGAACATGAAAGACAAGGACTGAGGAACTGTCCTAGATCAGAGAAGACTAAAAAGACACAATCCCTGAATGCAATGTGGGATTCTGTAGTAGATCCTAAACCAGAACAAGGACTTACAAAGGACAACAGGCAACTGATGAAGGTTTGTAGATTAGTTAATGGTATTAGGTAACTTGCTGGTTTTGATCACTACTACATAAGTGAGAATGTTAACATTTGGGGAAACTGAGCAAAGGGCATTATCAGAACTTGTTCTATTTGTTCAACTTTCAGTCTGAAATTATTCAAATATAAAGTCATCTCACAACATGCTATACATATGTGAAATCATTATGTTCTACATCTTAAATTACTACAGTGTTATATGTAAACTTTATCTCAATAATATATGTAATAATATGTAAACTATATCTCAATAAAGCTGATGGGGGAGAAGGGCTGGAATGATGATATGGGCCTTCAGTAACAAATCAAGCCTCCTGTCTTGGTCATCCGTGTATGGCAGGTTGTTCACCCAGATCACCCTCCCATCCAACCTGAGACAATGCCTTTTGCTCTGCCACCCAAAACTGTTTCAAGTTATCAAAAATTTACTCAAAACAGGGGCACCTGGGAGGCTCAGCCAGTTAAGCATCAGACTCTTGATTTTGGCTCAAGTCATGATCTCAGGGTTGTGAGATTGAGCCCCATGTCGGGCTTCACACCGGGCATGGAGCCTGCTTAAGATTCTCTCTCTCCCTTGGGAAGGATGTGGAGAAAGGGAAAGCTTCTTGCCCTGTTGGCGAAAATGCAAACTAGTGCAGCCACTCTGGAAAACAGTATGGAGTTTCCTCAAAAAGTTAAAAATAGAACTACCCTACAATCTAGCAATTGCACTACTAGGTATTTACCCAAAGGATACAAAAATACAGATTCAAATGCACCCCAATGTTTACAGCAGCATTATCAACAATAGCCCAACTACAAAGAGAGCCCAGGGTGCCTGGGTGGCTCAGTTGGTTGGGCAACTGCCTTCGGCTCAGGTCATGATCCTGGAGTCCCGGGATCGAGTCCCGCGTCGGGCTCCCTGTTCAGCGGGGAGTCTGCTTCTCCCTCTGACCCTCTTCCCTCTCATACTCTCTCTCTCAAATAAATAAAATCTTTAAAAAAAAAAAAAAAAGAGAGAGCCCAAACATCCACTGACTGATGAATGGATAAAGAAGATGTGGTATGTATATGTGTATATATATAATGGAATATTACTCAGCCATCAAAAAGAATGAAATCTTGCCATTTGCAATAATGTGGATGGAGCAAGGGTATATCAGGCTAAGTGAATTAAGTCAGAAAAAGACAAATAACATATGATCTCACTCATATGTGGAATTTAAGAAAGAAACCAGAAGAACATATGGGAAGGGGGAAAAGAAAAAAAGGAGAGACAGAAAGAAACCATAAGAGACTCTTAACAATAGAGAACAAACTGAGGGTTGATGGAGGAAGGTGAGTGGGGGATGGGCTAGATGGTGGTGGGTATTAAGGAAGGCACTTATGATGAGCACTGGGCAATTTACTTAAGTGATGAATCACTGATTCTACTCCAGAAATCAATATTGCACTGCATGTTAGCTACCTTAAATAAATAAATAAATAAATAAATAAATAAATAAATAAATAAATAAATAAATAAATTTAAAAAAAGATTATCTCTCCCTTTCCCTTTGCCGCCTTCTCTCTCTGTCCCTCTCCCCTCTCGCTCTTTCTCTCTTAAAAAAAAAAGATAAATTTACTCAAGAGTCTGCATCAACATGAGAGAGGCCACCATCATACATGTCTCTCAGTCAACTTCTTCCTGAGGCTTCCAGAACCAGAAAAAAGAGTGTCATGCTGTACTGAAAGCTTGCAGGGAACAAAAGCTCCCGAGAACAAAACCGGACAGGTTACTCAGCCCCGCCCCAGCAAGGACAGAGCAATTCCAACTCCAGCAAAGACATTTGAGAACCATGGCCACAGGCCCCTCCCCCAGAAGACCAGCAAGAACAGCCAAGCAAGACCAAGTTTACCGATCAATGAGAACGGCAGAACTCCAGCGCTAGGGTAATACTGCATATAGAATTCATGGCTTTCAAGATGTCCATCAACAGACGAATGGATAAAGATGTGGTATGTATATATATACACAATGGAATATTATGCAGCCATCAAAGGAATGAAATCTTGCCATTTGCAAAGACGTGGATGGAACTGGAGAGTGTTATGCTGAGCGAAATAAGTCAATCAGAGAAAGACGTGTATCATATGACCTCACTGATTGAGGAATTCTTAATCTCAGGAAACAAACTGAGTGTTGCTGGAGTGGTGGGGAGTGGAAGGGATGGGGTGGCTGGATGACAGACACTGGGGAGGGTATGTGCTATGTGAGCGCTATGAATTGTGCAGGTCTGTTGAGTCGCAGATCTGTACCTCTGAAACAAATAATACAATATACGTTAAAAAAAAAAAAAAAGAAGAGGAAGCAGAAGATAGCAGGAGGGGAAAAACAAAGGAGGGAATCAGAGGGGGAGACGAACCATGAGAGACGATGGACTCTGAAAAACAAACTGAGGGTTCTAGAGGGGAGGGGGGTGGGAGGATGGGTTAGCCTGGTGATGGGTATTAAGGAGGGCACATTCTGCATGGAGCAACTGGGTGTTATACGCAAACAATGAATCACGGAACACTACATCAAAAACTAATGTAATCTCTCTCATTCTCACTCTCTCAAATAAATAAATAAATCTTTAAAAAAAAAAAAAAAAAAAAACTAATGTAAGGGGCGCCTGGGTGGCTCAGATGGTTAAGCGTCTGCCTTCAGCTCAGGTCATGATCCCAGGGTCCTGGGATTGAGTCCCGCATCGGGCTCCCTGCTCCTTGGGGGCCTGCTTCTCCCTCTGCCTCTCTCTCTCTCTCTGTCTCTCATGAATAAATAAATAAAATCTTTAAAAAAAAAAAAAACTAATGTAAGGGGTGGAGCAAGATGGCGGAGTAGGAGACCTGGATTTCAACTGGTCTCAGGAATTCAGCTGAATAGGGATCAAACCATTCTGAACACCTACGAACTCAACAAGAGATTGAAGAAAAGAATAGCAACAACTCTCTGAACAGAAAAGCGACCACTTTCTGGAAGGGAGGACGTGCGGAGAAGTGAATCCGAGGTGATATTCGGGAGGATAGACGGCGGGGGAGGGGGCCTCCATCGGCTGCTTCTGGCAAGTGATAGAGCAGCAGAGCACAAAATTTGGAACTTTTAGAAGTCGGCTCCGCTGAGGGACGTCGCTCCAGTGGCTAAGCTGGGACAGTGTGGTCTCAGGACGCTCGGAGTCACAGAAAGACCGGGGGTGCCTGAGTGCGGCAGAGCTCCCAGGTATCGGAGTGGGGAAGCCGGCTGCAGAGACAGAGCCAAGGCGCGGGCTCTCAGCTCAGGATTACCATAAACTGTGATCGGCAAAAGTCGGGCCACTGCCCCTCCAGCAGGGACCCAACAAGCGGCAGATCCGGGGAGACTCCCCTTCCTCCCCCGGAAGGAGCAGCGTGGGAGCGCACCGCAGGGATCTGCTGGGTTTGGAGACTCCACACGGGGTCAGGTGCCAGAGACAGAAACACTCGGGTCACAGGCCGGGTGAGCACGGAGTGTGGCCGGAGACCGGAGACACGGGAGTGACTGCTTTTCTCTGGGGGCGCACTGAGGAGCGGGGCCCCAAGTTCTCGGCTCCTCCAGCAGGGTGAATGGGAGACTGCCATGTTCACTGTCGTCCTCCAACGCTGTACGGAAAGCTTGGAGGGAACAAAAGCTCCCGAGAGCAAACCCAAGCAGATTACTTAACCCAGACCAGCAAGGGCGGGGCAATGCCGCCTCCGGCAAAGACATCTGGAAACCACGGCAACAGGCCCCTCCCCCAGAAGATCAGCACGAACAGCCAGCCAAGACCAAGTTTACCAATCAATGAGAATGGCAGAACTCCAGCGCTAGGGGAATACTGCACATAGAATTCATGGCTTTTTTACCACGATTCATTAGTCTTTCAAAGTTAATTTTTTTTAACTGTTCTTTTTTTTTTTTTTGAATTATTCTTTTTCCCTTTTTCAACCAACATCTTATCAATCCCTTTTTTTAAAAAAACATTTTTATTTTTCATTTCTGGAGTCATATTCTATCCCTTCATAGTAGTTATCCTTATTTTTGGCTGATATATATATATAAGTTGTTCTCTCTTTAAAATTTTCAGATACACTTTCTTCTAGCATATCAAAATATACCCTAAATCTCTAGTGTATGGCTTTGTTATAATCTCCTGCCTGATCACATTCTCTCCCCCCCCTTTTTTTCTCTCCTTCCTTTTTTTAATCCTCTTCTTTCTTTTCTCAAACATCTTCTTATCAATTCCTTTTTAAAAATTTTTTATAATTTTCCTCTTTAGGGTCATATTCCATCCCTTAATCATGTAACCCTTATTGTCTACATATATAAGTCTTTCTTTAAAATTTTAGGAGGCACTTTCTTCTAAAAGACTAAAATACACCCAAAATCTAGTGTGTGGCACTGATCTATGCACCAGCCTGATCATATGTGATCATGTTCTGTTTTTGTCTGTTTTTATTTTTTTCTTTCATTTTTTCTTCTCTTTCTTTTTTGTTTCTTTCCCTTTCTTTTCCCCTGGTTTCAGGTCTTTTTTGATTTGATTAGAGTATATTTTCTGGAGACGTTGTTAACCTGTTAGCATTTTGTTCTCTCATTCATCTATTCTCCTCTGGACAAAATGACAAGATGAAAAAAATCACCTCAGCAAAAAGAACAAGAGGTAGTACCGTCTGCCAGGGACCCACTCAATACGGACATTAGTGCAATGTCGGACCTAGAGTTCAGAATCATGAGTTTAAAGATACTAGCTGGGCTTGAAAAAAGCGTGGAAGTTATTAGAGAAACCCTTTCTGGAGAAATAAAAGAACTAAAATCTAACCAAGTCGAAATCAAAAAGGCTATTAATGAGGTGCAATCAAAAATGGGGGCACTAACTGCTAGGATAAATGACGCAGAAGAGAGAATCAGCGATATAGAAGACCAAATGATGGAAAATAAAGAAGCTGAGAAAAAGAGATAAACAAATACTGGATCACGAGGGCAGAATTCGAAAGATAAGCAATACGATAAGACGAAACAACATTAGAATAATTGGGATCCCAGAAGAAGAAGAAAGAGAGAGAGGGGCAGAAGGTATACTGGAGCAAATTATAGCAGAGAACTTCCCTAATGTGGGGAAGGAAACAGGCATCAAAATCCAGGAGGCACAGAGAATCCCTCTCAAAATCAATAAAAATAGGTCAACACCCCGACATCTAAGAGTAAAACTTACGAGTCTCAGAGACAAAGAGAAAATCCTGAAAGCAGCTCGGGAGAAGAGATATGTAACCTATAATGGTAGAAATATTAGATTGGCAACAGACCCATCCACAGAGACCTGGCAGGCCAGAAAGGACTGGCATGATATCTTCAGAGCACTAAACGAGAAAAATATGCAGCCAAGAATACTATATCCAGCTCGGCTGTCACTGAAAATAGAAGGAGAGATAAAAATCCTCCAGGACAAACAAAAACTAAAAGAATTTGCAAACATGAAACCAGCCCTACAAGAAATATTGAAAGGGGTCCTCTAAGCAAAGAGAGAGCCTAAAAGCAGCATGGACCAGAAAGGAATACAGACAATGTACTGTAACAGTCACTTTACAGGCAATACAACGGCACTAAATTCATATCTTTCAATAGTTACCCTGAGGGTAAATGAGCTAAATGCCCCAATCAAAAGACACAGGCTATCTGACTGGATTAAAAAACAAGACCCATCAATATGCTGTCTGCAAGAGACTCATTTTAGACCCAAAGACACCCACACATTGAAAGTGAAGGGGTGGAAAACCATTTACCATGCGAATGGACACCAAAAGAAAGCTGGGGTGGCAATCCTTATATCAGACAAATTAGATTTTAAACCAAAGACTGTAATAAGAGATGATGAAGGGCACTATATCCTACTTAAAGGGTCTATCCAACAAGAAGATCTAACAATTGTAAATATCTATGCCCCTAACGAGGGAGCAGCCAATTATATAAGGCAATTAATAACAAAAGCAAAGAAACACATTGACAACAATACAATAATACTGGGGGACTTTAACACCCCCCGACTGAAATGGACACATCATCTAAACAAAAGATCAACAAGGAAATAAAGACTTTAAATGAAACACTGGACCAAATGGACTTCACAGACATATTCAGAACATTCCATCCCAAACCAACAGAATACACATTCTTCCCTAGTGCCCATGGAACATTCTCCAGAACAGATCACATCCTAGGTCACAAAGCAGGTCTCAACCGGTACCGAAAGATTGGGATTATTCCTTGCATATTTTCAGACCACAAATGCTTTGAAACTAGAACTCAATCACAAGAGGAAAGTCAGAAAGAACTCAAATACATGGAGGCTAAAGAGCATCCTACTAAAGAATGACTGGGTCAACCAGGAAATTAAAGAAGAATTTAAAAAGTTCATGGAAACCCATGAAAATGAAAACACAACGGTTCAAAATCTTTGGGATGCAGCAAAGGCAGTCCTAAGAGGAAAGTATATAGCAATACAAGCCTTTCTCAAGAAACAAGAAAGGTCTCAAATACACAACCTAACCCTACACCTAAAGGAGCTGGAGAGAGAACAGCAAATAAAGCCTAAACCCAGCAGGAGAAGAGAAATAATAAAGATCAGAGCAGAAATCAATGAACTAGAAACCAAAAGAACAGTAGAACAGATCAACGAAACTAGGAGCTGGTTCTTTGAAAGAATGAACAAGATTGATAAACCCCTGGCCAGACTTATCAAAAAGAAAAGAGAAAGGACCCAAATCAACAAAATCATGAATGAAAGAGGAGAGATCACAACCAACACCAAAGGAATACAAACAATTATAAGAACACAGTATGAGCAACTCTATGCCAGCAAATTAGATAACCTGGAAGAAATGGATGCATTCCTAGAGATGTATCAACTACCAAAATTGAACCAGGAAGAAATAGAAAACCTGAACAGACCTATAACCACTAAGGAAATTGAAACAGTCATCAAAAATCTCCCAACAATGAAAAGCCCAGGGCCAGATGGCTTCCCAGGGGAATTCTACCAAACATTTAAAGAAGAATTAATACCTATTCTCCTGAAACTGTTCCAAAAAATAGAAATGGAAGGAAATCTTCCAAACTCATTTTATGAGGCCACCATTACCTTGATCCCAAAACCAGACAAAGACCCCATCAAAAAGGAGAATTACAGACCAATATCCTTGATGAACATGGATGCAAAGATTCTCACCAAAATACTAGCCAATAGGATCCAACAGTACATTAAAAGGATTATTCACCATGACCAAGTGGGATGTATCCCTGGGCTGCAAGGTTGGTTCAACATCCGCAAATCAATCAACGTGATATGATATATTAACAAAAGAAAGAACAAGAACCATATGATCCTCTCAATAGATGCAGAAAAGCATTTGACAAAGTACAGCATCCTTTCTTGATCAAAACTCTTCAGAGTATAGGGATAAAGGGTACCTACCTCGATATCATAAAAGCCATCTATGAAAAACCTACAGCAGATATCATTCGTCAGGAACGCGGCAGGGATGTCCACTTATCACCACTGCTATTCAACATAGTATTAGAAGTCCTAGCCACAGCAATCAGACAACAAAAAGAAATCAAAGGCATCCAAATCGGCAAAGAGGAAGTCAAACTCTCGCTCTTTGCAGATGATATGATACTTTATGTGGAAAACCCAAAAGACTCCACCCCACAACTGCTAGAACTCATACAGGAATTCAGTAAAGTGGCAGGATATAAAATCAATGCACAGAAATCTGTGGCACTCCTATACACCAACAACAAGACAGAAGAGAGACAAATCAAGGAATCGATTCCATTTACAATTGCACCCGAAACCATAAGATACCTAGGAATCAATCTAACCAAAGAGGCAAAGGATCTGTACTCAGAAAACTATAAAATACTCATGAAAGAAATTGAGGAAGACACAAAGAAATGGAAAAACGTTCCATGCTCATGGATTGGAAGAACAAACATCGTGAAGATGTCAATGCTACCTAGAGCAATCTACACATTCAATGCAATCCCCATCAAAAATACCATCCACTTTTTTCAAAGAAATGGAGCAAATAATCCTAAAACTTGTATGGAACCAGAAGAGACCCCGAATAGCCAGAGGAATGTTGAAAAAGAAAAGCAAAGCTGGCGGCATCACAATTCCGGACTTCCAGCTCTATTACAAAGCTGTCATCATCCAGACAGTATGGTACTGGCACAAAAACAGACACATAGATCAATGGAACAGAATAGAGAGCCCAGAAATGGACCCTCAACTCTATGTTCAACTCATCTTTGACAAAGCAGGAAAGAATGTCCAATGGAGAAAAGACAGTCTCTTCAACAAATGGTGTTGGGAAAATTGGACAGCCACATGCAGAAGAATGAAACTGGACCATTTCCTTACACCACACACAAAAATAGACTCCAAATGGTTGAAAGACCTAAACGTGAGGCAGGAGTCCATCAATATCCTAAAGGAGAACACAGGCAGTAACCTCTTCGACCTCAGCTGCAGCAACTTCTTCCTAGAAACATCGCCAAAGGCAAGGGAAGCAAGGGCAAGAATGAACTATTGGGATTTCATCAAGATAAAAAGCTTTTGCACACCAAAAGAAACAGTCCACAAAACCAAAAGACAACCGACAGAATGAGAGAAGATATTTGCAAATGACATATCAGATAAAGGGCTGGTATCTAAAATCTATAAAGAACTTAACAAACTCAACACCCAAAGAACAAATAATCCAATCAAGAAATGGGCAGAAGACATGAACAGACATTTTTCCAAAGAAGACATCCAAATCGTCAACAGACACATGAAAAAGTGCTCAACATCGCTCGGCGTCAGGGAAATCCAAATTAAAACTTCAATGAGATACCACCCCACACCAGTCAGAATGGCTAAAATTAACAAGTCAGGAAACGACAGATGTTGGTTGGGATGCGGAGAAAGGGGAACCCTCCTACACTGTTGGTGGGAATGCAAGCTGGTGCAACCCCTCTGGAATACAGTATGGAGGTTCCTCAAACAATTGAAAATAGAGCTACCATACGATCCAGCAATTGCACTACTAGGTACTTACCCCAAAGATACAAATGTAGGGATCCGAAGGGGTATGTGCACCCCGATGTTTATAGCAGCAATGTCCACAATAGCCAAATTGTGGAAAGAGCCAAGATGTCCATCGACAGATGAATGGATAAAGAAGAAGTGGTATATATATACAATGGAATATTATGCAGCCATCAAAAGGAATGAGATCTTGCCATTTGCAACGACGTGGATGGAACTGCAGGGTATTATGCTGAGCGAAAGAAGTCAATCAGAGAAAGACATGTATCATATGACCTCACTGATATGAGGAATTCTTAATCTCAGGAAACAAAATGAGGGTTGCTGGAGTGGTCGGGGGGTGGGAGAGATGGGGTGGCTGGGTGATAGACATTGGGGAGGGTATGTGCTATGGTGAGTGCTGTGAATTGTGTAAGACTGTTGAATCACAGACCTGTACGTCTGAAACAAATGATACATTATATGTTAATAAAAAAGAAGAAGAAGAAGATAGCAGGAAGGGAAAAATGAAGGGGGGAAATTGGAGGGGGAGATGAACCATGAGAGACTATGTACTCTGAGAAACAAACTGAGGGTTCTACAGGGGAGGGGGTGGGGGGATGGGTTAGCCTGGTGATGGGTATTAAAGAGGGCACGTACTGAATGGAGCATTGGGTGTTATATGCAAACAGTGAATCATGGAACACGACCTCAAAAACTAATGCTGTAATGTATGGTGATTAACATAACCTAATTTAAAACAAAAAAAAACAAAAAAGCAACAAAAAAGTATAGTTCACCTAAGAATACAGTAACTTTTCTAGACTGCTGGAATGTGTTATTCACTCCCATAAATTTCCTCACTAATTAATGCATATTTCAATTACCCCCACTGGACCCCCAAACTAAGGTGGACACCTGGGGTCAGCATGACCTAAAGGGGCAGGGGGAGACCAAATAAAACCTGAGGTGAAAGACATGGAAACCATAGGTGTCATCTTTCCTCATCTTGACAAGCCCCTCTCATCCTTGCTTTCACTCACAATGAGACTGTCCTAGACAAGTGACCTGACTCGCTCAAAGGCATGCAGTTCTGACGGCAGGAAAATGTACTGGGGCCAGAAGTACTGCCCACATTTTTCTCATTTCTGGAGAACTCTTAGAAAGATTCATGAGAGAGGTGCTCTTTACATGGAGCACAATGGAGCCTGGATATAAATATCAAAACAACATCCATAAAAACATGGTGAGAACAGGAGTCTGCAAAGTGTCCCACTTCCAACAGGGATTTCACTAGGGAGTGTCCTCTCGCTGGGCTGTGCAGTCATTTCTCACAGACAGTTCAAGGCTGGCTCCATCTGACCCCACTGCTCCTGCTTCAGGAAAAGGCCTGCCTTCTCTCTGCCTCTGCTGAACTTGCTTTTTAAGCTCCTTAAACCATTTTTATGGTAGAAAAGGCTAGAGTAATAATAGCCTCAATTTATTTAACGCTGAGTGCTGAGCACTAGGTTTTACAAATATCTTTTTTCTTTTAACCTTCACCACTGCTCCATAAGACACTACTAAAAATCCCACTATTGAAATGAAAGAAAATGAAACAGAGAGGGTAAGGGACTGACGACAAGGCATGCACTGGGCTGGATTTCTTTGCACTAATCATTCTCCTCTTTTGTAAAAATTCTGCTTAGTTATCTTTCTTCCCTGCCGAGGAGATAGGGATAGTTTCCCCAGCGTAATCCGTGCGTCCCCAGGCAGTGGTGGCCACAGAGGTACTGACATTTATTACCTGGGATTTTCTGACTGTGCTTAATACACCTTGCTCCTCACCAAGACAGTGAGTCCACAAGCGCCAAGCCTTGTCTTTCCTGTTCCTCACAGTGTCCCCGTGCTCAGAACAGGCCTTGACAAGGATAAGATACTCAGCACTACCTGTTGACTGGATAAATAAAGCCCATTCCAAAAAATGGCTACCACAGCACTATCCAATAGAAATTTCTCTGTGATGGAAATGTCCTACGTCTGAGCTGTCTGGTAGCCACTCGTGGCTACTGAGTGCTTAAAATGTGGCTAGTGGGACTAAAAAGGATTTTCTTTTTTTTTTTTAATTTTCACGACTTTTAATTTCCATGGCGACATGAGGCTGGTGACTACCCCACTGGTGGACGCAGGTCTAACCTCTCCTGATTTCTAACAAAACACCAACATTCACTGATGATGTTTCCCATCTCTGCTCTAAGCTTTACTCCTGCTCAAGCCCGCATCTGTGTGAACACCACACTGGCGCTGCATCCATGTTGGGTGTTAAAGCTGCTAATTTCAAGGTCCTTAGTGAAGGAACAACAGGAAAAACTAAATGAATCAAATAAGCATGATTCATGCTGAAGACACGATTTTGGGATTACAACAAAAGCTGGTGGCAAACAACAATGTTATTCACTGATCACTTTCTCTTCACTGATATCAGTGAGTCATGAGAACAAATGTCACCTCCCTTCCTACCTATCACTAACCACCACAAGAAAAAGTAAGAAAAGGTCAAAAAGGAAAGCAAACAATTTTGTTACCAAACATACCAGTTATGAAGAAATTTGAGTCATGGTTACTCGAGTGCCAGTTAAACGCAGAAAAGATGAATCAATATCCATGTCATGTTTCCAGAAAATGTTCAAATGTACAAGGAGCATATATCAAATCAAAAGAATTCAAGGTATGAGATATTTCAAGAAGGAATAGTACTGATTAATCATGTGCAGCTCTATCCTGCGTGGTAGTCAGGGGTGATTTTATAAAAGTAAACATAACTTCTAGGCCCATGGTGCCACCTGCCAAGAGCCCAGGCTCAGAGCCACACCCGTCCCTTCCAGGCATGTTGGCAGAGCTCCTCCTGACTCCAACCTGACTGACCCCGCCTCCAGCACTTTGAGCTACTGACCTCAGAGATGACCAAATCTTGGCTGGCTGAGCAACTGTACTCTCCCCTACACAATCCTATCCACCAGTGGTGCCCTGTTCTAGCCCTGATGAAGCCAGGTGACTTTGTGATAAAGGCAGAGGAGATGACTTCTCTTCTTCTTCCACTAGCCTGCCACAAATGCCCTGTTTGAAAGGCACCCCTACTGGGAAATGGACAAAGGAAGCAAAGATACAGAGAGTTTACAGCTGATAAAAATATCAACATCCGCACACCAAAGACTCTCCTCTAAGTCAGAGACCATTTCATTATCTCCATCACTGACAAAGCATCCAATCTGCAAACATCAATCTCCTTGTCTTAGGTATCATGTTAATACTTCATTACACACAAAAGGGAAATCTCCATTCAGTCCTTGCACTGCAATGTGGACACTACCTGAAGAATAAACTATGGAAGAGAAGACAGTTTGGGTATGGCTCACACATCTTTGCTGTATACAGTATATACTCAATAAAAGTATGCTCTTTTATACATTCATCACTGCACCTTAAGTTGCAAGCAACGTGGTAATTGTTATAAGGGCACAACCTCTTCTGTCTTCTGCCTCTACTCATGACACTGACACCGTGGCAGTGGTGGGTAGATGGCAGTGGCTGGCTTGATGCTTTACCAGGTGTGAGATTCTCCAAACAGCGGGGACCAAGGGCAGGATGGGAGTAATCCAGCCCATGTGCAGGCAACAGGTGGGCTACTGCCTAGCCCTGCACCAACCAATATGGTAACCAATGGCCATATGCGGCTATTTAAATTTAATAAAACTAAAGTTCCACAATCACACTAGCCACGCTCATAGTGCTCATCAATCACAAGCAGCTGATGGCTAACGTACTGAACAATGCAAACACAGAATACCTCAAAACATCACAGAAAATTCTATTGGACAGCACTGGTCTAGATAGTTTTGAAACAATAATAAAAGTGACTGAAAGTCATTCTGGTTTGTACTGTTAACATGCACTGGCAATTCTAAATAAAATTAGTGATAAAATACTCCTCTCTGGCCCCTTGACCTTCCCCATATGCTACTGTCCAAATAAATCTGCCTAGAGACTAAAATCTCAGCTGCATCACTGCTCAAATGAATGTAAAAGTGAAGAGAAAAAAAAAAGACTAATGTGTATTCCACTCCCTTTCTCTATCCCTAACAGAGCTACCCTAAAGAAAGTCGACAGCTGATTTTATGAAAGTCTGGAGAGAAAAAGTGGTAGAAGAATTTATAGGAGCACCTGGGTGGCTCAGTCAGTTAAGTGTCTGACTCGATTTCGACTCAGGTCATGATCTCAGGGATGTGAGATCAAGCCCCACGTCAGGCTCCTTGCTCAAAGTGGAGCCTACTTAAGCTTCTCTCTCTCTCCTTCTCCCTCTACCCCTCCCAACCTACTCTCTCTCCCTCTCTAAAATAATAAATAAGTAAATAAATAAATAATTTATAATTACCAAATGTGTACAGCCCCTGATAACTGCACATAACATATATTCAAAGGGGGCGAGAGGCAGATAACCCAAAGCAAACCATTTTTCTTCTAACAATATACCTAGTTGTGTAGGAGAGAAAAAGCAACCCAGACCTCAGGGCTCTCATTCCATGGCAGGATCCAGTTCTCAAATACAGGCCTAAAATAGAACCCAACTTCTTTTTTCTGGACAAGTCTGGAACAAATGGGGCCATGGAGAGCTGTTCAGCTCTCTATTACGGGCTGTGCATTAAACATTAATATGGCTAAGGTCTTTTTCCTAGCAGAATATTAAAAATGCACACAATGTTTCTAATTTCAATTCCCATAATGGTCTGTAATGCTTTCAGAGGGTTCTGAATTTTTTATTTCTCTTTCGGTCATCCCTCCTGGTCACTGCTGGCTCCAACTGTTACATGTTCTGTCTCCCTCCCAACCCCCCCCATTAATGGCAAATGGGGCCAAGACTTCTAACCTCTCCTACACAAAGCTCTGCTGGCGTTTCCCCCAAGTGCATGTGTTACCCAATTAAACACCATTTCCTTAAGAAGAACGTCTTCGTTCAGGTAATTTCTGGGAATGCATCATAGCTAAAATATAAAACACTAGAGAATAAAATGATGACAAAAATAACATTCAGCTATCTATTATAGTAAAGCAAACTGTTCTGGATAAGGAACCTTCCAGATGCTCAAAGGGGAAATTTTTATGCCCCAAAGTGTATTTAGCTAGGTCTAAAGACTATGACATATTTCCCTGCTATTATATAAGAATACCCCAGAGTTACCCTGCGGTCTTTTCTCAGGGCCTTTGCACATGCCACCCCTGCTGCCTGGAATGCTGCTCCCATCCCACTTCTCCTCACTTATTGCCCCTGTCTTTAGCTCAACTTCACTTCCCCAAGGAAGCTTTCCTGACATCCCAGATGAATACAGGTTCCCCACTCTCGATACCTTGTATTTATACTTCATGGCATTCATCACAGTTTTTATAATTACATATTTATCTACAGGATTATTTAGACAATAATATAATTATTATATAGAGAATGTCTACCTCACCCCCCACATGTCTGAACAATCAGTAAGGAGTGGCACTGTGTTAGTTCTGTTCATCATTTCATCCCCAATGGCCAGTACTATGCATGGTATAGCAGATAACCAATAAATGTTTAAAAGATGAACAAATGGATTAGTGAATGAACAAATATCTTTTGAGAATCAGGGAAATATGTTCTTGTACTAGGATGTAACTTTAGTTTCAAACAGAGATGTGGGGAAAACTACACCTTGAAACATGGAGAGACAGACACTTCAATAGAGATGGCCAAGGTCTGCTTACCTGGAACAGAAGCCCCTGGAGCCATAAACTGGTAGGAACATTTAAATGGTAATGTTGGTGAACTGCTGGAGACTGAATGTGCACTAGTGTGGGGGAGAAACTCCAGGGTCCACAGTATTAGGGGGGTTCCCACATTTGTGTGCCTCACCACCAGGAATTGAATCAGAGTCTCACAGTGAAGGATGTCTCCAGAACCGAGGCTTACTCTCCAGGAAAGTAAGTAAGTAAATAAATAAATAAATAAGAATTTATAATTACCCTTTGCAGACCTTTTCAGACCCTCAGCTCTGAAAGGAAAGTTTCTCCCACTCTAGCCCCCTCCAGGTTCCCTGTCTAAGTGGGGGTAAACTAGTCAAAGGATGAGGGCTTCAAGGAAACAGATAAGGAATGCTGCATGCAAGGAAGGGAGCAAGGGATAGAGAAAACCATCCCACAGCCCCAAGACACAGGCTCCCTACAGGACTAAAATTTAATGGGAAGATTACAGAATGCTCCTCCCCTATTCCTTACCGCCATACCAACAGGGCTCCAGTGTAGGAACAGTGGTTTATAGCTCAAAGAACTAGAAGACACAGACCTTCTCTGAGAAAAGTACTTAGAGAAGCCCAAAGTGACGAAGAGAAAAATAAGGACAGTAGGGAAATTTGAAGGCTCTGGCATCTCTTGCTGGAACAACTGCTAAAGAAAGCCAACTCCAATCACACTAACGTAAATCCTCCCATTAAAGATCTATTTACCTCAGCTCCTAAACCCTAACCAACATATGTGATTGTCAACAAAGGGTTAATTCCACAGGCCTGGGGTGCTCAAACTCAGCACATGACCAAGAAAGGCCCATTTTCCTGACCAGCCCTGGGTAGCTCCTGGGAACTGAGCCCTTGGAATCTTTTGTATCATAAGACTGTTTTTGCTTGCCTGAGGCCTTGCATCACACTGTAAGCTTGTCTGGATAGTTTATACTGACAATGTCATTTGTGGGGGCAGCTGCTTTCCCTCTAGGGGCATGGAGCTTCAATCCCTGAGGTCAGCTACAAAGGTTCTGGATGCCTCCATAACTGACCTCCAGGAAAAAGCCTGGACACTCAGTGGGGCAACATCTCTGGCTGGCAGCACTTTGCACATATTGTCACACATTGCTGCTGGGGGAATGAGATATTTGGGGGACACTTGGAAGCTTGTACCTGGTTTCCTCCAGACTTCAACTCATGCACTTTTTCCCTTTCCTGATTTAACTCTGTATCTGTTCACTGTAATAAACCACAACCACGAGTGCAACCACCTCTCAATCCTGTGAGTCCTTCTTGAAATCAAACCTGAGGGAGGACCCGAAGACCCAACAGAGGAGTGAGAGGTGTCGGAAGTGAGATTCAGTAAAAGACTCTGACTCACTGGGTTATGGCAAAAGTACTGCTTGGGAAAAGGATGAAGAGGCAGGGAGGACAAACCTTTGACGTCTGATGGCCAATGCGTCATCCACAGTCTAGAGAGCAAACACACTCTGATCATTGCTGGGGGTAGGCTTCCCATGGAATTTAGAAATGATGGCTCTAAATTGTAAGGAGTTGGCTCACTGCCCCTCCTTTAAATGCCAAATAGCAAGCCATTCTGGATTGGTTCTATGGCTGGGATGTTCACCCACTTAATGTACCCCTTCCCAATGTCATTAAAAATGCTGGGATTAAGGAGCCCCTTTACACAGGTCCCATGTAACCTCACTAATGCAGAATCAGGGAACACTTTGAGAAACCATATGAGACTTATTATCTCAGCTTCTCCTATGGGTATTAAGAATGCTAAATATATATATTAGAGTGATTCACAAGGGAATGGGAAAAGACAAAGAAGACAGCCAACAGACTCTCCCAACAGAGTGGAACCTTTAAACTGTTATGAAGGAATGAATAAACTGAGTAAACTGGACACTGATGGGGTCAACACAAAGGTCTCAATATAACATTATTGAAGGCTGGGCCAACTGATGGAAGCCCCTGCTGGTCCTCCAACATTAAAGGGACCTAAATAGATCTGCTCTATTTACCACCATTTGGAGAAATGTTAAAAGCCAGAAGGCAAAGACGACAATGAGAAGCCTGACCTCCCAATCACTGGGGGTGACATTATGACTGATAAATCGGGATCAGAAGTGATGAAGGAGCCACAGTCTCTTGGCCTGACTCCAGGCTGGGGACCCAAGGCCATATGCACATGTGGGGGTAAAATGACCGGGGAGTGAAGAAGAAACTTTTCAGAGGCTCCCTGACACAGAAGTCAAATTCTCTGTGATTCAAAAACCTGCTGGTGAGGTCTTGAAAGAGGCTACCGTTAGACTGGGAGGAAATGGGAATGCAAGGGTTGGTGCGATTAAGATAAAAGTTTAGGTGAGAACTGGAGTGTTTGGACAGACTTGATGTGAACTGGCTGTGTCTACCCTACATGAATGTACTGTTGGGATGGACATTATGTCTGACTGAAGAACATGTTCCCTACCTAGAATTGTTAATTTGAAACAACACAAAATACCTGGTAGATGAAAAGAAATTCTCGCCTTATTTAATGATATTCTAGAAGTACCAGCAAATGTTCTGCATGATAGTTCTGAGTGGCCTGTGAAAAAGGCAGACAGCTCATGGACACGAGCAGTAGGTTACTGAAGCCTGAACAAAGCAGTACCACCTATAGCATCAGCAGCTCCTGAGATGGTTCTGATGGTACAAAAACTACAAACTAGAGGAGACTGGTATGCAGTGATCGATCCTGCAATACCTACCTCAGAGAGTCAACTGCAATCTGCCTTCACACAAAATAGATCCCAGTTTATATCTACTGTGTTGTCACAAAGTTATTTGAATTCACCAGCCTACTGTTATGATCTGGTTAGGAAGGATTTGTCTTCACTGCAGGTCCTGAGGGTGATGGTACTCCACAGTGATATCACAGTAGAAACTGAAGAACAAGCTAGAACTGAATTAAATGTAGTGATGACCCACACTAACAAAGGCTGGCTGATAAGCCCAGCAGACATTCAAGGGCCCAACCACACAATAAAATTCTTAGAAATAACTTGGGCAGGAGCCACCTGTGATATTCCACAAGTAGCTAAAAGTACTGTCATGGCACCTGGGTGGCTCAGTTGGTTAAGTGTCAGACTCTTGATATCAGCTCAGATCTGGATCTCAGAGTTGTAAGTTTAAGACGTACCTTGAGCTACACACTGGGCATGGAGGCTACTTTAAAAAAAAAAAAAAAAGTAAAATGCTGTCCTTGTCTATGCTTGGAACTAAGCAAGAAACATAGTCCTGGTCAGGCTGCTCGGATCTGGAGGACAAGTATCCCACATCTGGGAATATTGCTGGCTCCTAAACAAAACCACCCAAAAGAAGGTCATATTTTATTTGAAGCCTAAACAATATCAGGCTATGTAGGAACTGCAAAGAGTGGTGGCTATCAATGCCTTTGGGCCCCAGGATCCACATTCAGATTTTGCACTTAGACAGATTAGAGCTTGTGGCAAAGACCCATGAGTGCCACTAAGCAGTGACCACTGGAATTTAGGAGCAGAAAATTTCTAGACATGGTGGTATGGTATATGCCATCTGAGAGATAATTACTGGCTTGCTACTGGATATTAATGAAAATTGTCCCTGTGACTGAAGGACATAAAATAATCTTGAAATCTGAGATACCCAGAATGTCTTAGGTAAAGTCAAAGAAACACTCTAATAAGGAAACGAGTTACCAGAAAAATGCCATACTAAATGGAAATGGTTTATACAGGAATAGGCTACAGGAGAAATGAGTTATTGCCTTCATGAGCAGGTGGCCCGTTTTTCCCTAGCAACAACTTTGGAACCAACTAAAGAGCTGACAGAGCCTATCAGTACATGGGCAGTGCCCTGTAAAAACTCCCAACTGACCAAGAGCTGCTTGTTTTACAGCTGGTATTCCAAGATGGATGGAGAGTATTCTGTTTAGAAAGCTGTCACACTACAACTAATTCATGGAAAAAGTCTGATTAAAGAAGGTTAATGATAAATCAGCTCAGTGGCCTAATTGCATACTGTCTTCCTTCCAGTAATGGAAGAATTAGACAACAATAAGAGCACTGAAGTTTGGGTGCATACAGACTCACGGGCAGTAGTCAATGGCTTGCCACATGGTCAGACAGGCATGGAAACCGGGCTATTAAAGTGATGTTCATATGGAGCACAGGCTACTAAAGCCACAATGAAAATTTGTAAGAAGAACCCTCTTCCAGGATCAGAAGGTGATTGAAACCAACAAGTGGATATCCTAGAGTTCTCACTTGGGATAGCCACCTAGCTCCATGAAATAAATGGATACAGGGGAGCTACAGCCATACAGAGATGGGCTGTCAAAATATTCTTCTTGCATCCTCTGAGGTACAACATGCCAACAAAGATTGTCCTATCAACAAGAAAGATGGGGTACCTGGGTGGCTCAGTTGGTTGAGCATCTGACTCTTGGTTTCAGCTCAGGTCCTGATCTCATGGGTTGTGAGACTGAGCCCCACGTTGGGCTCCACACTCAGCAGGAGTCTACTTGGATATTCTCTCCCTCTGCCCGCTCTCCCACTCGCGCTTGCACTCTCTCTTGCTCTCTAAAATAAATAAATAAATCTTAAAAAAAAAAAAAAAGAAAGAAAGAAAGAAACTCGGGCAGCTCTTGGGCAGATTCCTGAAAGGAAGGTGGCATGCAGCTGGCAAATGGACAACATGATGATCAGTGATTGCTGCCTGAGATCCAGGAGGTTTTAAATAGGTCCTGATATACATAGACACCTTCGCAACTGGGCTTTGTAGGCTGGGTGGCAGATGCTATGGCTCAAAACACTACTGAAGGATTGAAACAAAAGATACTCAACCCATTTGGACCACCAGGTTACATTTCTTCAAACCAAGAAACATACTTTACAATACATAGTGTCCAACAATGGGCAAGAACTATCACTTATCAAATGTGACACACAGCATGTCACCTATTACCTTCATGGTTGTAGTCTGACCAAGAACTGGACCAGGGAATTGCAGTATTTGTTGTCTAAAATAGGAAGAGATAAACACATGTCTTCACAAATGTGTGCTCACTCTCTCAAGGGATCAATTAATTATATGTCTCTTTAAAACTTTTAGTGATTGCCCAAGAGCTTACAATATGCATTTTTAACTAATCTAAGTCACCTTCAAATTACCACTATAGTGGTAACCCATCTAGTGCAGGTCCCATAGAACAGAATTCATAATTCCTCTCTCCCATCCCTTATGACACTGCTGTCATTCATTTCACTTGTCCATAATATATCATTCTGGTATTGGTTTGAACAGACGGTTAACTTTTGGATCCATTGAGAATAAGTTAAATAAAAACTTTATTGGGCGCCTGGGTGGCTCAGTTGGTTAAGCGACTGCCTTCGGCTCAGGTCATGATCCTGGAGTCCCGGGATCGAGTCCCACATCGGGCTCCCTGCTCGGCAGGGAGTCTGCCTCTCCCTCTGACCCTCTTCCCTCTCGTGCTATCGCTCTCATTCTCTCTCTCTCAAATAAATAAATAAATCTTTAAAAATAAATAAATAAATAAATAAATAAAAACTTTATTTCACCATAATTTATTCCTTGCCTGATACTCTTCCTTTCTTTATGGAGACCCAAGTATCTGACCTACATCATTTTCCTTCTGCCTAAAGAACTTCTTTTACCATTTCTTATAAGATAGGTCTGCTGACAATGAGTTCTCTCAGTTTTTATGTGAGAAAGTTTTTATTTCTCCTTCCCTTCTGAAGGGTAATTTCACAGAGTGCAGAATTCTAGATTGGTGGGTTTTTTTTCTCTCAACATTTGAAATATTTTCCTCTACCCTTTTCTGGCTTGCACAGTTTCTGACAAGAAGCCTGCTCTAATCCCTATCCCCGTTCCTCTGTAGGTAATGATGCTTCATTTCCATATTGAAAACCTTCCAGTAAAACACCTTCCTCCAAAAACAGAAACACTCTTTATCGATCCCATAAAATTCCCAATGAGGTAAACCTGAACACCATGTGCAATCCAAGCAAATTAATGCGGTTCAAGTAGAAGATATCTGGTCATGAGGTGTCTGTGAAGGGCTTCACCTAATTTTCACATCGTAATGCTTAAAATAATTCCACACCTTGCAAGCAAACCAGCCTGTAAACAAATCTGTTTAAAATGTCCCAAATTGACAGACAGCTTAGCAAGCCCAGCTGTTGTGTGACCCAGAGAGAACAGACTCCCAACCCCATCAGGAGGCTCTGGTTGGTACAAGGGTGGGTGGCTCAGTACTCAAGACCACTTAAAAATATTTATTTATTTATTTATTTATTTATTTATTTGAGAGAGAGTGTGTGGCATGAGACAGCGAGCAGGGGGTGGGGGGTGGGGGGTGGGGAGGAGAGTAGAGGCAGAGGGAGAAGCAGAGAGCCCGACTCTGCTCCATCCCAGGACCCTGGGATCATGACCTGAGCCAAAGGCAGACGCTTAACCAAATGAACCACCGAGGCACGCATAAGTACTCAGGACCACTTAAATAAATAACTACTAGTCACTTGCCAGGCCTAAAAAAAATCACTAAGATAAAGAATAGATAATGCTTACTTCATGCAGCTGGTTACCTGTCAACTTTATTGAAAGACCAGCTGAAAACTATTATGAGCCAAGTAAACTACTGATAGGCATTTAAAACAGAATGTCTTTTTTTATAATTTTTTATTGTTATGTTAATCACCATACATTACATCATTAGTTTTTGATGTAGTGTTCCATGATTCATTGTTTGTGCATAACACCCAGTGCTCCACGCAGAATGTGCCCTCTTTAATACCCACCACCAGGCTAACCCATCCCCCCACCCTCCTCCCCTCTAGAACCCTCAGTTTGTTTTTCAGAGTCCATCGTCTCTAATGGTTCGTCTCCCCCTCCGACTTACTCCCCTTCATTCTTCCCCTCCTATCTTCTTCTTTTTTTTTTAACATATATTGCATTATTTGTTTCAGAAGTACAGATCCGTGATTCATCAGTCTTGTACAATTCACAGTGCTCACCATAGCACATACCCTCCCCAATGTCTATCACCCAGCCACCCAATCCCTCCCACCCCCCCACCACTCCAGCAACCCTCAGTTTGTTTCTTGAGATTAAGAATTCCTCATATCAGTGAGGTCATATGATACATGTCTTTCTCTGATTGACTTATTTCACTCAGCATAACACCCTCCAGTTCCATCCACGTTGTTGCAAATGGCAAGATCTCATTCCTTTTGATGGCTGCATAATATTCCATTGTGTATATATACCACATCTTCTTTATGGGACTACCTATGCTGGCTTTAGGAATAAGGGACCAACTGGAAGACTTTTGTAAGTGTAGAAAACTGTGCTGTGATAGAGATAAACTTGCTAATTCAGGGAACCACCTTACGATAACATTACTAAAGATGAACCCATCATTAACTCCAAACTGGATTCATTTTTACTTTGGCCTCCTGAAAAGTATGAGCTCTCCCACTTGCTCAAGGTTACCTTATGAAAGGCAGCTGCCTCCAAGTGCCATAAAAAGTAGGTGCATTGTTCCTTTGCTCTCTCCCTTCAGCAGAGACACTGAGGCCTTGGCCACATGGCCTGCCAGGAATTGACATGGCAGGAGTGGGCAGCCTGTGTTCTAATCAGGACCCACATTCCAGAGACCATGAAGCCAGGGGCTTCATTATCCACATATTGGCAATGGGCTGTACTATGAGAAAATGAATGTCAGAAGTGGGAGTTCAGTAGCAAATTAATGACTGGTTAATCTGCATAACAGGTATCAGAAATGGGTTCTCACCAGTGAAAGTTAACAGTATTCATGAAATGTGGAATGGCTACAATATTTGAGGCAAACTCCCTGGATCCTGCACAAACAGGGTATGAGTATCTACCCAGGTGTGTAGCCTCTATGCCTGAGAAAGGGGCCCTAGACTTAATTCCTGAGCAGTGCTATGTACACTGATCTTGGATCAGGATCCTAAAGCAGATCCAGGGGCCTAATGCAGACCATACAGGTAATAGTTCCTGCCGTTACATCTAGAAGACAGAGCATCCTCTTGAGCACTGACGCTCTAGCAAGCTAACAGAACAGGCTGTAGGAAATGTCTTGTGCCAGCTTATTAATGCATGTTTCTTTAATAAATCCTACAGAGCAGTATTTGGTCTGATATTTGCTTCCATCACACAGCTGGCAGGGAGAATGGTGGAAGGAATAACTAATCCTCACCTACCTCACACATTCTGGTGGTAATTGTTACCTACCAAAAAAGAATCTAAGAGTTGGCATGGGCAGGTTGATGAGGTCAGTTTTCAAAGGCGGTTTATCCATTCTTCCTCCTTGTCAATCAGACAGGTCAGTATTACATATAAAGCATACCGGGGACAGTAATTACTTAAAATCTCACTTTTAATATCTATTCTTCAAAAAAAGTACCCCAAATTCCAGACTCCTTAGAAAATTAAGGCCAGCAGTGGCAAATTACAACCACCACAGTTGGGATGGATGGATGTAGGCTCCCAGACTATAATCAGATAGAGAACAAGGTTAGGGTGAGTCACTTTCATGTGCTTTAGAACAGAACCTCATTCCACACCGTGAATAAATAGGCACCTGGTGCTCTCAATAATGGTGACTGCCCTAACAGCACTAACCACAAGTATCATCCCCATAGCAACTGTTGTCAGGCCAACAGGCCTTTTCAGATGCAATCAAAGAAAATGTAAATTAAGAAACGCTTTCACAACTCAAAAGTATGGTCTCAGGAAAACCAGAAAGAAGGTCCTGGCTCACTCAGGGACTTGGAGAAAGACGGGGCTCATTGCTCTGCTGGCAAATTTGACACTTCTTTAGTATTCAAAGAAAACCCATGACATGAAGCCTGAGGTCTAGCCGGCTTTTCCTTCCACTCCTCAGAAGCCATCCTAGGGATGGTAAGGTCAAACGTGGAGAAAAGAGCTCTCCTAGAAAGCTAAGGGACAGGACAAGAGGAGACCTTTGTCTGGAAGAGTTTACTGATTCCAAGCCCAAAATTTACTAAAAAGAAAGGAAATCAATTCTCAATGGGAATCTGCGGTGACCAGGGGAGAGATGGGGTGATGCAGGTGGAGGAGATGAGGTAGTGACAAGGGGCTGGACAGGGACAGAAATGGGGAGGTCAAGACAAAAAATAACTATAGGATCAAAAAAGTAAAACGTTATCTTCCTGGAGGGTAAACAGTTCACCTAAAAAACTTCATCTCAACATCAAGCATTTAGATAAACTTTTAGGATTTAAAATGTGTATTACTTCTGACATATTTTTCAGATCTCTTTTTTCAGAAAAGATCAGTTTACAATATGGCCTCACCTGTAATCAAGTTTCAAAATATCAGCTGCTTAAAAAGGATTATGATGAGCTTCCAAAAAATGGCAACTGTCAGAACATAAGGCAAACTGTCTCCAGGGAGAGGTGGGGGAAAGTAGGCAGTGGGTTAATGCGGAAAGAC
Source organism: Zalophus californianus (assembly GCF_009762305.2). Lineage (NCBI taxonomy): Eukaryota > Metazoa > Chordata > Mammalia > Carnivora > Otariidae > Zalophus > Zalophus californianus. The sequence continues at coordinate 96,181,910 of NC_045602.1, forward strand.
TTAAGTTCCAAAGAAAGAACATTCCCAGACAGTAAAGTTGAATTACCAGTGGAGGTGTTAACAGCCCATCCCCCACCTAGAACCCTCTTAAAATCAGCTCTACTTTCTCCCATCCGGTGGCTGGCACAGTGTACCTGCAGATGGCCAGCCCAGAGGTGGCTCCGGGCCTCTGGAGAGCCCTTTGAGGATCAGAATCCTCAACACACATGCAGGTTTTAACTTCCTTGTCGCTTTTGCTGTCCTGCCACCATTTACAGCACCTCTTGGTCTCAAATACTTTTCTAAGCCTTTCTTTTATATTTCCACTCATAAGGCTCTCATATCATCTCAAAAACCTCAGGAAAACCTGCATTTATAATTTACTCCACAAGAGACCGGACCATCAAAGAGTGCAGTGTTTCAGAAATGAGCCCTTACACTTTCCTCTCGCCAAGTATACTTTAAGAGCACACTCGTGTGTCCAGTAAGGAGAGCTGAGGTTTAATTTTTTTAAAGCAGCAACTACATTTCTCAAATTACTGTTTAAGACTTTGGTAAAGTGGATGCTCCTGAATTTTGCCTTTTTTGTAGATGTGTTTAGATAAAAGTTTGATAAAGTCAAGGAAAGAGAGAAAAGAAGAGGGAGTTTGGGGTCTAGTTCTCCTCTGTCTCCCTGTTTCTCTGCCCACCCGATCAGTAAAATCCAAGCAGGTCTCCTTTGAGATGTTGGGAGAATTTAACAAAACACTATCTGTGAAAGGTTCTGAATGCTTTGGGAAAGTAAAATGTCTTCGTTAAGCAGTATTTGCTAAACATCTAAGGCACAAGGCACAGAGCTAACCATGAGCCTTCTGGAAAGCATTCCCTAAGGGCAGATTTTCACCATGAGAGACATCAGAGCGGCACTGGGTGGACACTCAAGGCATGTTAGCCGGTCTCAACCACCCTCCACTAATCCCCTGTGTCCAGTATTCTTAAATTATAGAAAACAGCTCCAAAAAAAAGAAAAGAAAACAGCTCCAAGAGGAAAAATAGAACAAAACAGTAAAATACAGCTGACTCTCAATGCGGATTTGAACTGCATGGGTCCACTTATATACAGATTTTTTTTTGGATAACCACAGTACTATAAATATATTTGCTCTTCCTTACAATTTTCTTAATAACACTGTCTTTTCTCTAGCTTACTTTATTGTAAGAACACAGTGTAATACATATAACATACGTATTAATTGACTATGTTATGGGTAAGGCTTCTGTCAACAGAAGACTATGAACAGTTAAGTTTAGGGAGGGTCAAAAGTTATACACAGACTGTCACCTGCAGGGGGGGTGCCGGCACCCCAAAACCCCGTGTTGTTCAAGGGTCAACTGTAAAATAGGAAATGAAACTTCACTGAAATGTTCCTTAAGTCACTCAGAGCTGCACAGAGACAACATAGGTTCTTAAGCAAGCATTTCAAAAGTCAGGGCTCTAGCTCACAAAAAAAGATTTGGCATGTCATCTCCTTAATGGCAGAAGTTGCATGTGTTTTCTTTACATTTATAAAAAACAGCAAACTGAAACCTCAAACCATTTAAATGCACATGGGTTGTTAAGGGTTGTAAAACTCTTGAATCAGGCAGAAAAAACAAAGGCCCCAAATAAGAAAATATTTACTTGCTCATAAAGTTCATGTGCAGGAAAAAATTTTAAGTCATACATTATTTATGACCATGATTAACTACTTTGTCACCTGAATAAAATAATGTATACAAAATGCCTGTTTCTTTTCTTTTTCTGGAAGGGGGAAGGGAAGTTAGTAAAAATAAAAACAAGAGAAATGCCTGGCAAGGAGGAACTAGGAGTTGAATAAATGGTAGTTCCCTTCTTCCCATTCCTGCCCTTTTAGGGGGCCTGAGACAGAAGTATCCAAGGGCCAACAAAGTTATAGGTCATCCAGTACACACAAGCGTGAGACAAAGACTGGGAGCTCAAGGTCTGTCCGTCACTGAGCCCTATGTTAACCAGCGGCAGATACCGAGAACAGACATGACCAAAATGCCATCCTAATAATAACCAGTGACAGTCAGCGAAGGCACACAGGACATCATCACCTTAGATGCTCTGAAAATAAACCAATCACCTTGGGGATGAGCACCCCTGTGCTTTTGCTCTCTGCTCTCGGCTGTTCTGCGGCTCAACAGAATCATCAGTTAGAGTGGGGAGAGAGAAATTAAGGATGAAACATAAAACAGTCAATTTTCCAATTATTGGCTTCAGCGCAGGTGGAGGAAACAGCTGCTTGCAGGGGAGGCTGCTTGGGTTTCTGCTTCAACTGCCTGGCAGATCATTCCACATGGCCTGGTTATTCCCCACCTCCTCGCTACTACCTCCATGCAATTTCTTTGGGCAAATAGAAATTAACGGACTTTTTTTTAAGTGAGGCATACGCTGATAAAATTTCTATCATTTTCTATTTTTTAATCTATCAAATTGGCAAAGATTCACATTGATATGCTAAGCCCAATACTCGGGAAGGGCTACCTGTAAACTCTGCCAGCTAATGGTTAACTCTAAAGATATCACGTAGGGGGGCGCTTGGCTGGCTCAGTTGATAGAGCATGCGACTTTTAATCTCAGCGTTGTGAGTTCAAACCCCATGTTGGGTGTGGAGTCTGCTTAAAATAAATAAGTAAATAAAAATAAAGACACCATGCTCCCGGTCAAAAGCTTGAGCATGACTCTGTTGTCTGCCCCAGCAGTTACAGGTCTGGGAATTCATGCCAAGAAACAACCCTGGCTACACAGCAAGATTTAGGACACAATGCAGTTTGCCACAGCACCTCTCCTAAGATGGAAAGCTAGGACGAAATTTAAATGTCCAACAATAGTGAGTTAGGTGATAGACCACCTCTTATGGCACAGTGGTAGGCTCCCATTAAAAGTGAGCTTGAAAAAGATTATTTGAAGATATGCAAAAATGTCCATGATGTTAGAAGTAGAAAAATTAGGTTATAAAACAGTACAGTGTGGTCCCATTTTGTAAATATGTATGTCGATCTAGAGGGGTAAGCACTACACAAGCACAGAAAAAAAGGACTACACAGAAAAAAACTAAAAGTATTTGGGTACTGCGGAGGGTAGAAGTAAGGTGATTTCTTGTTCTTTGTTAAAAGAAATTAAGTGTTAAAAAAAGAGATTAAGTGTTATCACTGATTTTAAAAGAACATTTGAAGAAACCACTCCCACCCACGCACTCAACAAGGATGCTTTTCTCTATGATGTCTAGGCAGATACAAGAAAAAATGTAAACCCTGAAACACTTAATTTGGTAATTTAAGAAGGGAAACTAAGCATTTCCTCCCCTTTATTACCAATGATTTTAAAAAGGTGATTCTGAAATGGTTTGTATCAATTTAGAATAAATGAAATAAGTTTTAAATTGTGAATTCTATACAGAAAAGTATCTCAGTGTAGGGTTTTATTTCATTTTGGACACATATTTTATGGAGAAAACAATCGAATAAATGCTGTCAGAGGGGCTAGGCAGTACACTTGGCTGAAAAATATGCTAGTCCCACTCAGCCATCAAACTGAGAGAAAGACTTCTGTGCTTGCTTCCCCAGGCATAAACTTCTCTTATTCTGTAAGAGACTTTTAGTGCCAATTTACATGTGACATGAGTTTAAAGAGTTAAAGCTCTTTTGAAAATAGTAAGTGACAGTATCTCAAAGAACGTACTTTTTTTTTCTAATCAATTGAGACAGATGTTATTCTATAAAGGTCAAGAATCATAAACTTGACAAGAACAATTTTCATCACTTTAGACCTTTCCTGTTATGTTATGTAAAAGTAGCAACCTGCTAAGAATGAAGTCCCTCCCAGCCTCTCCCCCAGTAACATGTAAAAATTAATAACAATCACAAAAGAAAATATGATCATACATGTGCTCTACCATGTGCTTTGATTTGTAGCATTTTTCAACCTAGAAACAGTTTAACATTTTATTAACTCTAAAATGCTTAGGTAGGTACAAAATCCAAAAAAAAAAAAGACTGATCCATTGATCTCTTTTTTTTCCTAAGATTTTATTATTTGTCAGAGACAGAGAAAGAGAGAGAGAGAGCACAAGCAGGGGGAGTGGCAGACAGAGGGAGAAGCAGGCTCCCTGCTGAGCAAGGAGCCCCATGCAGGACTCGATCCCAGGATCCTGGGATCATGACCCAAGCGGAAGGCAGACACTTAACCAACTGAGCCACCCAGGCATCCCTGATCCATTGATCTCAAACAGTTTAAGATATCCCATAATAACAAAAAGTCCTACTACCAACCAAGAAAACCTCAGAATTTCAACTTAGAACTTAAACAGACTGGACGGATTAAGCAGACTGACAATCAGTTAACACTCACAGGTAGATAACACCGTGGAAAGCAGGTGGCACCCCAGCAATAAGCCATCCCCCAGGTACAAATGACATCTGGTCACTTGTTAATTCTCTTGGCAATTCATTAATTGGGCAAACAGTTACCGAATGCTTGTTATGCACCAAACAAGTCCTGTGCAATGGGAAAAAGAATAAGGCAGAACCCAGCTAGATGAAAGAACAGGCTCACTTTCTAGCTCGGAATCAAGAGACTTCTACATCTAGAAAGTTCTGATTACGAGTTGAGAGCAGCATCTGTCTGGCTAGCTTACCGTAACAAACATTTTCTGTACAATCATAATGGTATAGGCCCAAATCAGCTAATGTATCAATTAACTATAGAAGGAAATTTGCTAGACCACAGGAGTCGTCATGACCATTTCCACTGTTTTGTTGACTTACTAGGTGTCTGCTTTAGGATAAACCAATGGAGTTTCCCCATCTATCCAAATTTGTAAAAGGGCAGAGAAGAGCAGTCAAACAGTATAAAGAGCAAAGAACCCTTAAAATAAACCTTTCATCCTTAGAGACTTTTTCTGAATCTAAAATTCTTCAAAATAATGAGCTACATTAATTATTTTTGCAAACCTTGTTATGAAATAGCAATTTAGAAAGTACACTTTGACCCAAAGGTGGAAACAAATCTCTCTTTTTTGAATGCCCAAATTAAAAGAACCAAAAATAATCACTGGATTCTTTAGCTACAGCATAGGAACCAAGCTCATGTCCAAGTCTGAAGTCAGTTTGAGGCTTTACAAAGGTATCAGAGTTGTGAAGGCTTTAACTGGTTCATAAGCTCTCTCTAAACAGATGGACAATTTTCTTTTTAAATTTGGCTTACCTTAAAACACTGGTAACTTCACTTTTGCATTTCTTAAAAGCCATCTTTCAAGGTGGTTTGACATTTGGATTGCTATTGAATGTTCTACTGACTGTACATGGAGAGGTTTCAGCATGCTGGCCCTGGGTTTTCAAGTTTATGGTTCCTTCCCTCAAGACTCTTCCCAGCAAAGCTCTCCCTGGCATCCTCACTATCTTTCCCCAGGACCAGGTCTGGAAAGGGCCAATGGGGTTGCTCTGCTCCCATGGCCCATGGCTCTTTTTTTTTTTTTTTAATGTAAATATAAATGTCCTGCAAGTCATCAGAAATTAAATAAGCAAATACAGTCATGCCAAAATATTCCTTTTAAAACATCTGTTCTAACAACAACCAATTAAAGTGATGACAGAGCCTACAACAAGTAAAACAAGGGACTGTGTTGGTGCTGTTTTTACTGCCTGGTGCAATAAATAGCACAGGAGTATGCTATCCAGCTTACTCTGGCTTCGGCCTCTCAGTTATGTAGTCAAAGCTTTAAAAGTAGCATAACTCAGAGTGCAATGGGCCAAAAACATTAAGCTGTCCCACGCTGATCGAGATGGGATAAAGGCCTTGAGAAATAATGAAAAGGAGGCCCTTCGCCAGGGAGTTACAGTCATTCGTTCATCATAAGGATCAATGAAGGCCTCTGCATGACCCCAGATTCTTTACAACTGCAATGTTTTAAACATTTTTTTCATTGAAATGGTCTCAATTAAATAAGCTGCAAAAGTAAAAGATTTAAACTGTAATGAGACCAAGGTCTCCAAATAAAATAAATACAGAATAAGAAGGAGCCCCTCAATCTAAGAATGTCATATGAAGGGGCAGCCTCTCCCTTTCCTCCTTTCTTTATTCTAGAAGGCAGCAGAGGCCCGTATGCTCTGCAAATTCAAGTGCATTTACACAGTGGAGACTGTTTTGGGACACTACTAAGGAAGGACAAAGCCACTCTCAGTTCCCCTTTTCATGAGGCTGTTAACCACAGTTACACCAAGAATCTGTGTAATTGGTCCACATCATAAACATTAGAAGAAATGATGCAAAATAATTATGAATGCCACCAGAACTCCAGACTTACATTTTCCTATTAATAGATAATACTGATGATGATGCCAGTGTTCCCACTGTCCCAATGTACAAAAACCTTAGGAAATGTCACCACTGGCTTCTTGTTGTTCTCCCTATTCATGAAGAACAAGACTGGAGAAACAGGATTACCATGTTCGATGCACTGACACAAAGCTTCATCCTGAGGAATGATTTTCTTTAGGACTCTAATAGAAAGCAAATATTTATCAACTGCCTGCTCTGTGCAGTCATGGGAACTTTGGGGAGATTTTTAAGTTCTGGTTCTCTTATAGAAAAGAGTTCCTAATTTAATTGCAGAACAAGGGATGAGCTCTTGAAAAGTCAAATGGAAATGACCTCATCACATTTCCAGGCAATGAAAGTGCTAACAAATAGCTGTGCACACCAGCACCATACACAGACAAGACAGGCCTGCCATTCCAATGCAAGAAAGGGTGAGCAGGAAGAAGGTGCACTCATTTGCAGCCATAAAGGGGAAAGAGTTTGAGCGCGGTCTTGGGGACAAGAGAAGAAGTGTGTGTTCTTGCTGACAATCCCTACAGGGAAGCAATGGGACCCAGACCTAGAGACGCAGACCTGTGCTGGGCTCAAGTTTGATCTTTACCTAAAGGAAGTGGAGCCAGCAAGGACCTTTGGAGGGGACTGCTGAGATCAAAGTGCTGGAGAGATATTCAGCAAACCCTGCTATGCAAGGCATGTACAGAAAGAAACCCTTGGCACGCAGACTCATCAGGGGCTGTTAGAAAATTCCAGTGTGAGGCGAGAAGTGAACTCTGGTTTCAGCAGTGATACAAGAAATGGAAGCTACAGGTCATCCACACCTCCCACGAAAAGGCTGGGGCGAGGGGTGAGTAGGATAACACGGTGAAGCACTAACAGCAGCCTAGCACCACGACTGCTCCATCAATGCTGGCCGCTAATGCTGCTGTAATCATGACCAAGACACTGACGAACAGGCCCGGGGTACAGAGGAGAAACGGGGGGCCAGGTAAAAGGAGCAGGTGCCAAGAGCCCGAGCCAATGACGGATCATGAATGTGACAGAGAAAAGAGGAACACAGCAGAGGAAATGCTAAGACTGACTGCCTTCCCAGCAGAACTATCGGGCCTCCAGTGAAACGCAGGTCCAAAGCACAGAGGGCTGCAGTCCAGAGAGAGGCGGACAGCACCAAGGACAGACCCTCGATCTCGTGAGATGACCCTGCTGCCCACAAATGCCTGACTCCAGAGCTGTGGCTTCCAGGCTATGTGACCAAGGGCTCCCCCAGTGCCTCCTGCAGAAACAGCTCAACACTCTCTGTCGTCTCGTTATCCCAGTCCCCACGTCACACAGCGGCTCGTTTTGGTGTTTTATTGCTGTTCGACATATAATTATATGTCTACAAACGGGGCCCCTACTAATAAAGTTTGAAAACAAGTGCTCTATGGAGTATCCTCACCTAACTGCTAATGAGGATGAAGCTGAGCCACCCCAGGTGAGCTACACCTCTCAAAGACACTCTGTGCCTCCAAGACGCTCGTTACCCAGAACTCAGGGAAACAAGTATCTGAAAACAAGGAGCCACAGCTGCAAAAATGTTCAATTCGATAACATTAAAGCTGAAAAGAAAACCTTCCGGTGACCTCATATGCAGCTATAAAAAGGAGCAGCAGAAAATCTGGAAAAGGGCAAGTAAAGCTGTTTAGGTTTCCTCATAAAAGAACAGGGAGCAGTTCAGAAGAGATTGTGGTCTGTGTAAAAACGAGACGCTGTAGCTCATTTCACTCAGGAATTCCACTGTGGCTCCAGACCCAGAAGGGCACCAACCCAGAGAGTCACACCTCATAATAATTATTGCAGTGCTCTGTTCCTACGCCCCTGGCCACTGACAGGTGGAGCCGAGGCTGAGCTGTTGGGCCACCCCCAGGATGGGGCTTTGCTGACAGGTGTGGGTCAGGTGAACTTTACTCGACAATGGGGAATCAGAAATGGTGCCGCTGTCCCAGTGCCCTGCTCCTGGCTTCCTCATCTCTAAACAGCACAGAACCCGGCTGTCCTTCTTCGGCTTAGCCTTTACTTCCAAAATCCTCACTGAAAATATAACTGCCTGCTCTTTTTTAGAGCTGTTAGAAACTGACCCCACTGTTTACAATTCGTGTATTTTGCTACTGGCATCCCATAACCAGGAATTCAAGAAAATTCAAAACTCGAAAGAGCTTGCCAAAACATAACCCTATGATCAGGTAGCACTCTGCGCTCATTTCTACAGCAATATCCCAAAATGTGTTTTTAAGTTTCAAAACAAAATTCAGAAACAGATAATAAAAACTTGTACTACAGACATCTGGTATCTTAAAAAATATAAACACATGGACAGACATATGTTGTTCTGTTCAAGAAGATAACAAGAACCAAACAGACATTTGTAATACCTTGAGGAAGCTATGTTAAAAGTGAAGCTTCTTGTTTCCTTATGAAAAAGAATTGGCAGCCTCAGACTAAAGTCATTAACTGTATACAGGTGCGGATATTTTAATAAGTTGCCCTGGGGGCACCTGGGTGGCTCAGTGGGTTAAGCATCTGACTTTGGCTCAGGTCATGATCCCAGGGTCCTGGGATCAAGCCCCACATTGGGTTCCTTGCTCAGCAGGGAGCCTGCTTGTCCCTCTGCCCCTCCCCCTGCTCATGCCTCGCTCTTGCTCTCTCACTCTCTATCAAATAAATAAAATCTAAAAAAAAATAAGTTGCTCTGGGCACTTTTGCACCTGTAAGCATTTCTTACTTGGGACGTACAAATCATTTCAGCCTAAGGTAGATATTTATTCACTCCTCACATATCAGACAAGAGCCTTCTGCAGGCCGAGGACAGTGCCAGGTGCCAGAGACAAGACTGCATAAAAGACCCCTCGAGAGGCAGAGACATGGGCAGCCCCATCCTGGTGGGGAAAAAAGAGAAGGTACATGGATCAAAGGACATCAGACCTCCAGGAGTGCTGGCGACTTTCTGTGGAGACCTGACAGGAATGAAACCGTATAGTCGGGAAAACGGATTTAGATGAAGCAATGACAAGTGATGGGCGTTGTTAACAAGGGAGACAGGGCTTAGTTGAGGTAAGTAGACAGATCCATGTCACAACTGCTGCAAAGAAGGAGGGCACCCATGTGATGGACAAACCTGTAATAACACACCTACAGTGTGCCAGGCAGGATCCCACGTTCAAGTGACATGAATCCTCTCAAGTGCCATCGTTTCAAATGAACTGACAGGAAGGCAACCGTCAGCAGGGCCCAGCCACATTCCATTCACCAAGCTCCGAAACCTCCCCTCTGCCTGGCCCTCCAGCTCCAGGAAGGCTTGTCAGGGCCCCCCGGCCAGCTGCAGCCTCTCATCCAGAAGGAGCTGAGCAGCCCTGTGCCGCTTCCAGGAACACTGGCTGCTGCAGAGAAGCAGGTCCCGGTGTGATGGGTGCGAGCTGCTGAGAACACAGCCCCGAGGAAAGCGGATGGCAGAAAGCGTGCTGCAGCACTACCGCTTTGCTGAAAGGCAACACCTGTGATGGGCTAGGCGCACTGCATGCAGGAAACAAGCGGTCTGGTTTTCGTGTGAAAGGAAAACTACCCGGATCCCCTCGGCATCGCTACCACCCCAGTCCACCTTCATTTCACATGCACTTGGCGTTCTACCACCCCGGCCAGAAGTCAGGGATCAGAAGCCATCACGAGGGCCTCACACTGCCAGGTTCAGCCAGAATTCAAGCACTCCTTGCTACTGTCGCCCCCTGGGGCTGCTCAAAGGAACAGCAGAGTCTTTTTTCCCTGCACCTCCCATGATCCACACTTGGAAATTCAGTACAAATCTTGTTTCCTTCACCTCTGGGTTTGATTTATAGGGGGTTGGAAACTAATGTGCTTTTTGGCTCATGTAAGGAGAAAAATCCTTTGGTCAAACACACACACACTAATTCATTTTTGAGCAAAAGTCAATTATTTGCCATGCTGTTTTAAAAGAAAATTAAGTAGACAAAGTGTAATCACTAAAATATATCAAACTCTGCTGAAGGATGACGGAAAGTGGGAAGACAACCGTACCAAAAAGATGGTGTAACCAAACTGAAAATCAAATGTAGTGGGGGAAGAGACTAATTTTTCTTACAGAAGAATTCCAAATAATTAGGGTTGCCAGATTTAACAAAATAAAGGACGCCCAGTTGAATTTGATGTTCAGGTATCGCAAGGGGCATACTTACACCAAAAAGTTATTCATTATTTATCTGAAAATCAAAGTCATCTGGGTGTCCTGCAACCCTACAAATAATACATGGAATACTTCCCCCTCCAGGAAGTGGGGCTTCATCCTCCCAAACCCCTTCAAGGTGCCCCTGTGCTTCAGGATTCACTTCCCAGAATTGCGGAGAGAAGGGGAAAAACAGTAACACCGTAGTAGAGCCATCTGGCCAACCCGACATCAACCAGGTGATCAAGCTTTGCATCACCGGGGATGTTACATGGGTGTCACATATCCCCTGATAGGATGAGACGAGAAGAGCACTCCACCTCTGGGATGCTCTTTCCAAAACCCATAACCCCAGTCTAATCACAAAACACATGAGACAAACCCAGATTTGAGGCTATTCTATGGGGTGCCTGACCAGTACCCCTCAAAGTCAGAAACTGCCAAAGACAATAAAATGTAATGTGCCCTGGACTGGATCCTGAAACAGAAAGAGGATATAAATGGAAAAACTGGTGAAATCCAAATAAAATCTGGAGTTTAGTTAATAGTAATGTACCAATGTCAATTTCTTTTTTTCTTTTTAAGATTTTATTTATTTATTTGAGAGAGAGAGAGAGAGAGAACACAAGGAGGGGGAGTGGCAGGGAGAGGGAGAAGCAGGCTCCTCGCTGAGCAGGGAGCCCGATGATGCAGGGTTCAATCCCAGGACCCCGGGATCATGACCTGAGCTGAAGGCAGACGCTTAACCAATTGAAACACCAGGCGCCCCAGCAATGTCAATTTCTTAATTTTCACAAATGTGCCATGGAAAGGTAAGACGATAACAATGGGATATGCTGGATGCAAGGTATTCAGAACTCTGTACTCTCAGCAACATTTCTAGAAATCTAAGATTACCCCAAAACAAAAGTTTATTTTTAATGAAATCAAATGTAAAGAAAATGGGAAGATATCAGGGAAATATTTCAAAACTCTCCAGCAAAACACAGAGAGGGAATTAATAAAACAAGAATAATAAAGTGTTGGTAATCATAATAAGAAAATTTTTTAAATAAGAATTTTTTTAAAAAGGGACAGAGCAAATGGCAGAAGACTAGGACTAGAAACTTGCCACTGGTAATCTTGTAGGTATCACCAATCCCCATCATCCTCTGTCCCAAGTAGGTCCTTTATAGGGCAACCAACCACTCCAGTTTGCCTGAGACTGTCCCAGTTTTAGCACTGAAAGTCCCACATCCCAGAGACCCCCCTCAGTCCTGGGAACACCTAGACCTCTCAGTCTCTGTCTCCCTAGGGGTATGTATGTGTGTGTGTCTGTCTCATGTGTACATGCATGCATGCATGCATGCACACACGCAAACACTCTGGGATTCTTGAGTTAAATACCCAAAGATTTGGGCACAACTCCAGAATCCAGGTAACTAATTCACTTTTACAGAAAACTCTAGAATAAAACAACACCCGCCCCCCACCATCTACCTACCACTGCTATATATGTATACCCAATATCAGGCCTAGAAAGAAAGGAATTTTTTGTCATTGTCTGTGAACACCGAGTACCACTTTTGCATATGTCCTTCCACAGCCCCAGATATACTTCTAGAGCACCCAAGAGTCTTGGGAAAGGCCACCTTAGAAGCAATCAGGCTCCCCAGAAACAGTGCAGTTTATCATGCACAAACCTGAACAGTGAGATCTGGGCTTTCTCAGGCTTGGTGTGGATTCGTAGGTGCACAACACATCTGTAATAGAGAACACCACTCTGGCCCCCACTACTGCACCAGATCTCCCAAGACTAAAAACAGTTGCTCACAGCACATAGTCTGAGGCACTTTCCCATCTCACACCTGCACTGGGAAACCTGAATCTGAGTAAACTAGAAAGCATTTTACCCACAGGTGCCACATAAGGAGTCCAATGATAAGCTCCAAAAGTAACACTGGTGGCAGGCCAATGACCACGCCTCATTTATTATCAAAACAACAGGAGCTACCATTCACTGAGCAAGTACTATGTGTCAGGCATGTAACTGGCTGTGATGCAAGAGAAGAAGCCAGGTCATAGCTCGGGGCAACAGGGACTTGGAGAAAAAAAACAAAATTATGTTCAAAGGATTTCTACAAAGTCAGATTTATACATTTTCAAAAATATAAACATGGAGACCGAGGCACTGTCCCAGGATGGAAGAGACCAAAGAGACGTGACAAACCCCAGTGTGGCATCCTGGATGGGATCCTGGATGGGATCCTGGAACACAAAAGGGAACACACTAGTGGGAAAATCAGGGAAATTCAAGTAACGGTTGACAATTACTTAATGGTGGTGTACTAATGCTCATTTCTTGCTTTTGATAACTGTGCTAGGCTCATGTAAGATGTTAACATTAGGGGAAGCCAGACGAGTGTACAGAAACTCATTACTGTTTTGCAGCTTTTCTGTAAATCTAAAGTTATTTCAAAATAAAAGATTAAGAAGATACATTATGCAAATTACATGCAAGGGATTACAAAAATATGCACTGTAGACCAGATGCATTCTTTTGTAAAGATACTTCAAAGTTACTGAAAAGACTATGAGAATTGACTTTTATTTTTTTAAAATTTCAGACTACAAAGTAAGCCCGGCACACAAAGGCTGCAAAGGATGGGTATGCTTCATCAAACACTAAAAACTGCTGCTTCTCAGGAACAGAGGTCCCAATTGCTAAGGACATTTCACTTTGTTATCAAAGCTACTTCTCATGTTTTTAACTCAGGACATCATTCAAACAGAGTATGTGTAACCAAGCTGAGTAAGCCAGGATCCTCCTGCAACTCAACGTGTCTTTGGGGCCGCAGGGCCTAAATGAGGGAGTGATAGTAACCCCCTGGAGTCCTGACCTGGGACATTGCCAAGAAGGAATCTTCCATCCGTATTGGCCTACTGTGCATAATGGGGGGTGTGGGAAGGCAGAAGAATATTACATGCTAGGCACTGCAGGAGGCCCTTCCACCAAAGCACCCTGAAGAGGAGGACTACCCTTGTTTTACAAACCAACAGGGGTCCTCAGAGAAACTGAATGACCTGCCAGGGCAGAACCACCAACACTTCTGAGCCTGATATAAATGCAGGTATGACTCTGAGGCCAGAGGATGCCTAAGAATGGCTTCCCTAAAGTGACCAGGGTCACAAGGGACGATTGCTAGAGGCTTGCAGGGCAAGACAGCTACCACCAGATGGCTAAGCGGGCACTGTGCCGGCACAGGTCTCCTGAGGACAGTGCTGAGGTGTGCTAGGGCCTCTGTGAAAGTACCCAGTCATAGAGGGAGACACTGGGCACAGCTGCCAACCCTGTCCCGCACCCCAGGACCAGCCTCCCTCTTAGTGGAGGTCTTGAAACTCAGTGATCACCTACCCTATTGGTAAAAGTTGTGGGGCACATACCCCAATGACACACATTCACTAACTTCTAAGTTATATGCATCTTGCTGTGGTACTCACACATTAAGGACATCATAAAAACAGACATTTTAAAAAATGAGATACAGATAAATAAAAGTGTAATATTTACTTCCCATACTCCAAATGACTTTTTTTTTCCCCACAGCTCACTCTGGAGGCCACTTGCTTATTAAGTCTATAGCCCGAGTCTCCCATACAGAGGAGTAGGTAGGGAGAGGTGGGATTTGCCACAACTGGGGATTCTCACCCAGCTCTAGATGCTCCAGGGAGGGAGAGGACTACAGAGACTCTAAACAGACCACCACCAGCAGCCCTTGGGTCACCCACCTGCCTCCCACTCCAACACACTGCACACCTCTACCAGAGCTATAGACTGAAAAGCACACTGAGCATGTCATCTGCCTGCTTATAATCCTTCCAGGACTCCCCAGGGCTTTGAAGATAAAATAGGAAGTACGTAAAGCAGTGTCCAGAGTCTGCACTGGGATTCCCAACCCAATCAGTTCCCCCAACTCACAGCTGCCCCGCCCCCCGTCCCTGGCCTACTTGCAGATTCAGGACCAGGCTATGGCAGCAGCCTCCAAGAGGGCCCCCATAATCCTTGCCTCCTGGTATGCATGTCCTTACGGAGTGCCCACCCCCCTCACAGTAGTTATAGCTGGCCGGTGTGGCCAGCAGGACACTGTGAAATGGCCAGCAAGGCTAGGTCACAGAAGATGTTACAGCTTCAACCCTGCTCTCTTGGATCACTTGCTCTGTGGAAGCTGGCAGCTTGCTGTGAGAACAGTCAAGTAGTTCTAGGAAGAAGCATCAGGAAAGGAACTGAGATTCTTGCCAACAGCCAGTACCAACTTGCCAGCCATGTGAGTGAGCTACTCTGGAAGCAGACCCTCCAGCCCCAGTTGAGCCTGCAGAGGACGGTGGGCCCTGGCCTGACATCTTGACTGCAACCCCACCACAGACTCCGAGCCAGAACCACCCAGCTAAACTGTTCCTGAATTCCTGATGTTCAGAAACAATGTAAGATAATAAATGCTGTAAGCCACTAAGTTTTTAGGTACTTTGTTAGCCAACCGTAAATAACTAATATGCTTATGCTCTCTCTCCCTGTGTCTTTGCAAAAACCTGTCCCTCACCTTGAACTGTCCTATGTCCTTCTCACTTACCCATACATATATCCTCCCTCCCTCCCTCACCTCTCTCTCTCATATACACACTAACACACATACAATAGCGTACTCTGCCGTAGCACCCTGGACATTCCTCTCTTAAAGAAACTCCTAAAATAGGCTAGGAATTACCTGTTTCTCTCTCCTGGGACACTGGGAACAACTTGTGGGCAGAGGTGGTCTGCAAAGGACACTTCAGCCAGACCAGGTGCTCCACACCAACCCTAAACATAAGCACTCCATGTGGCCCTGCTCTAGAAGGGCCACAACAGCATGGAGCTGAGCCCCAGATACCAGTGTTAATCAGCACAATGGGCAATAAAATGGCCAGCCCTCCCCTCACTGGGACATCTTCAAGAACCCACTTTCTTAGGCTGGAAGGTGGCTACACTGTGTTCACTGTCTTATTTCTTCTTGTCTTAAAAATTCATGATAAAATATCTTTAATTGGAAAAGAACATACAGGAAATGAGCTCTGGTCACAGAAGCAATTCTGTCCTGAAGTTTTTTTGAAAAAAATAAATACTGTGATTTATTAAATTTAATGATCAATTCATTTTGATAGGCACATAGATCAAGGCATTTACTCAACTGTTGTATCGATACCTTTTATGAAACTTTTCTCCCAAATGCATCATGAAAACAAGACTTCTTCAGATGCCAGCCCTACTAAGACCTTGTCAAAGAAAAGGCCATTCCTCAGAGAGGTTAGCAATGCCCTTCTGACTGGAGTAGGATTACAAAGCGCCAGGGCACTGAGAGGACAAGAGCACTCAACATAGCCAGAGACACATCATTCCTGCCTGTGGCATGGCCCCATCCCCGCAGCCCTGGATATTTATTCCCCATTTTGGTACACAATGAAAGCAATAAAAATGACTTCAAGATAAGAGCCATAAAAATAAAGTTAATTTATCAGTAATTTAGACTCCCTGAGCCACAGCGTAATTATCTGAAGCATCTGTATCAGTTCAACAGTGTGACAGGGAAGTCAGAATTAAGCAGATGGCCAGTTTATATCTGTTTAAAAGCAAAGTAGTACTAAAAATGGAAGGGGGCATAATTTGACTTCTTTCCTATTCTTACCTAATTTGAATGTCAGTACAAATAGGTCAGCCTCATTCTTTTTAAATGGTGCACAGTATTCTACACTACAAATGAGATATGATTTATCTAACCTTTCCTCTACTGATGAGCATTTTGGTTGTTTCCATAATGCCGTATTGAGCCCTCTTGTACCAATACCTTCATGCACATGTGCACAGACTTCTGAAAGAGAGGTTCAAAGAAGTGAAATTGCTCAGTCCACTTATGTCTGGGTCTAGTTTTTTTATCTTTTCTTTAAAGATTTTAATAATTTATTTGTCAGAGAGAGCGAGCGAGAGCACAAGCAAGGGGAGCAGCAGAGAAAGACTAGGCTCCCCATTGAGCAAGGAGCCCGATGCAGGACTCAATCCCAGGACCCTGGGATCATGACCTGAGCAAAAGGCAGACGCTTAACCAGCTGAGCCACCCTGTTGTATGGGACAGGTGTCCCTGTCTGGTTCTAATTTTGATCAACATTGCTAAATGCCTTCTGAAAAGTCTTCACCAGGTGACAGAATGGATTAAAAAGCAAGACCCATCTACACGCTGCCTATAAGAGACTCATTTCAGACCTAAAGATACATGCAGATCGAAAGTGAAGGAAAAGCATTTTATCGTGCAAATGGAAGTGAAAAAAAAAAGCTGGGGTAGCAATACTTATATGAGACAAAACAGACTTTAAAAGAGACTATAAAACACACACACACAGAGACTGCAATAAGAGATGAAGGACACTACATAATCATAAAGGGAACAATCCAAGAAGATATAACAGTTGTAAATATTTATGCACCCAACATGGGAGCACCCAAGTACATAAAACAGTTAATAATAAACATAAAGGAACTGATCAATAGTAATGCAACAATAGTAGGGGACTTTAACACCCCCTTACATCAGTAGATAGATCACCCAAACAGAAAATCAACAAGGAAACAGTGGCTTTGAATGACACATTGGACTAGGTGGATCTAACAAATATATTCAGAACATTCCATCCTAAAACAGGAGAATACACATTCTTTTCAAGTGTACACGGAACATTCTCTGGAAGAGATCACACATTAGGCCACAAAACAAGTCTCAACAAATTAAAAAAGACTGAAGTCATACCATGCATCATTTCTGACAATGCTATGAAATGGGAAATCAACCACAAGAAAAAATCTGGAAGGACCATGAATATGTGGAGGTTAAATAAAATGTGACTAAACAATGAATGGATCAACCAATAAATCAAAGAGGAAATAAAAAAATTCATGGAGACAAATGAAAATGGAAACACAATGGTCCAAAATCCATGGGATGCAGCAAAAGCTGTTCTAAGAGGGAATTTTATAGCAAAACAGACCTACTTCAAGAAGCAAGACAAATCTCAAATAAACAACCTAACCTTACACCTAAAGAGCTAGAAAAACAAGAACAAACATAAAACCAGTAGAAGGAAGGAAAATAAAGATTAGAGCAGAAAAAAATAAAATAGAAACAAAAAGCAACAGATCAATGAAATCAGGAGCTATTTCTTTGCAAAGATCAACAAAATCGACAAACCTATAGCCAGACTCATTAAAAAAAGGAAAAAAGAAAGAGAGAAAGGACTCAAACAATATCAGAAATGAAAGAGGAGAAATAACCAATTCCACAGAAATACAAAGGATTATGAAAAAACTGAAATATTCTGAAGTATATCTGAAATTATGAAAAATTACATGCCAACAAATTGGACAACCTAGAAGAAATGGGTAAGTTCCTAGAAACATATTAGCTCCCAAAACTGGACCAAGAAGAAACAAAAATTTGAACAGATCAATTACCAGCAATGAAATTGAATCAGTCAGTAATCAAACAATCCCAACAAACAAAAGTCCAGGACCAGACAACAGTAATCAAACAATCCCAACAAACAAAAGTCCAGGACCAGACAGCATCACAGAGGAATTCTACCAAACATTTAAAGAAGAATTAATATCTATCCTTCTCAAACTATTCCAAAAAAATCAAAAAGGAAGGAAAACTTCCAAATTCATTCTATGAGGCTAGCATTACCCTGATACCAGAACCAGATAAAGACACCACAAAAAAAGAGAATTACAGGCCAACCTCAATGACGAACATAGATGCAAAAAATCCTCAACAAAATACTAGCAAACCAAATCCAACAATATATTTTTAAAAATCAGGGCCGCCTGGCTAGCGCAGTCAGTAAAGTATGCAACTCTTGATCTTGGGGTTGTGAGTTCAAGTCCCATGATGGGGGTAGAGTTTATTTAAAGAAAATGCATGTTTAAAAAAATCATTCACAATGATCAAATGGGATTTATTCCTAGGATGTGAGGTGGTTCAATATTCACAAATCAATCAACATGATACATCACATCAACTAAAGAAAGGATAAAAACCATATGATCACTTCAACAGATGCCGAAAAAGCACCTGACAAAGTACAACATCCATTCATGATTAAAACCTTCAGAAAAGTAGATTTAGAGGGAATACACCTCAACATAATAAAGGGCATATATTAAAAAAAAAAAAAACCTACAGCTAACATCATACTCTGTGGTAAAAATACTAAAAGCTTTTCCCCTAAGATCAGAAATAAGACAAGAAGAATAGCCACTCTCACCACTTCTATTCAACCATAGTACTGGAAGTTCTAGCCTCAGCAATCAGACAGCAAAAAGAAACAAAAGGCATCCAAATTGGTAAGTAAAACTTTCAATATGGGCAGATGACATGATACTATATAGAGAAAACCCTAAGGACAACTCTATCAACAACAAACTACTAGATGTGATAAATGAATTCATTAAATTTGCAGGATACAAAATCAATGTACAGAAATCTGTTGCATTTCTATATACTAATAATGAAGCAACAGAAAGAGAAATTAAGAAAACAATCCCATTTACAATTGCACCCAAAAAGGGGTGCCTGGGTGGCATAGTCAGTTGGGCGTCCAATTCTTGATTTCAGCTCAGGTTGTGGTTCAAGGCTGTGAGACTGAGCCCTGCAACAGGCTCTGCAGTGGTAAGATCCCACTGTTGTGTATGATGAGATTGGTAAAAATAAAATGGGATAATATTATTAATTGATAAGAGTATAAGAAAATGGACATATGTTGATGTAGTCCCAATAGTTAATTTTTGCTTTTGTTTCCCTTGCTCATGCATGCATGCTCGCTCTCTAAAATAAATAAATAAACTTTAAAAAATTGCTCCCAAAATAATAAGATACCTAGGAATAAACTTAACCAAAGAGATGAAAGACCCATACTGTGAGAACTGTAAAACACTGATGAAAGAAACTGAAGACACAAAGAAATGGAAAGACATTCCATGCTCATGGACTGAAAGGACAAATATTGTTAAAATGTCCATACTATCCAAAGCAATTTACACATTTAATGCAATCCCTATCAAAATACCAACAGCATTTTTCCCAGAACAAGAACAAATAATCCCAAAATCTGTATGGAACCACAAAAGACCCAAAATAGCCAAAGCAATCTTGAAAAAGAATGAAACTAGAGGTATCACAATTCCAGACTTCAAGATATAATACAAAGTAGTAGTGTAGTAATAAAAACAGTAGGGTGGGTACTGGTACAAAAACAGACACAAAAGAATAGAACAGAAAGCCCAGAAATAAACCCACACTTATATGGTCAATCTTCAACGAAGGAGGCAACAATATGCAATGGGAGATAGTCTCCTCAACAAATGATGTTGAACAAAATTGCACAACTACATGCAAAAGAATGAAACTGGACCACCTTCTTATATCATACACAAAAATAAGCTCAAAATGGATTACAGACCTAAATGTGAGACCTGAAACCATAAAAATCCTAGAAGAGAGCACAGGCAGTAATTTCTCTGCCATCAGTTGTTTTTGTTGAAAAATCAGCATTTTTCTAGATATGTCTAAGGCAATGCAAACAAAAGCAAAAATTAACTATTGGGACTACATCAAAATACGTCCATTTTCTCATACTCTTATCAATTAATAATATTATCCCATTTTATTTTTACCAATCTCATCATACACAACAATGGGATCTTATAATTTGCATTTCCTGGAACACAAGTAAGATTGAGCATCTTTTCAAATCTTAGAAGCCATTTGTATTTCATGTGAGAATTGACTAAAAATAGCCTTTTCCTAGTTTCCTATGGGATTTTGGCTTTTTTTTTTTTTTGATTTGTAGAAGCTCACTATGGGTTCCAAGCACTAGTGCTTTGTAAAAAAGAAAGTATTTCATAAGTGGAGAGACAAACCATGTTTCTGCATTAGAAGACTCAACATGGTAAAAAAGTTAATTCACTGCAAATTGATATACAGGTTTAATGCAATTCCTATCAAAATCCCCGCCTAGTTTTTTGTAGAGAAGCTTATTCTAAAATTTATTGGAGAAAGCACAGGCCACAGAATAACTAAAACAAGTCTGGAAAGGAGAATAAAATGGAAGGAATCACTATGCCCAATACTAAGGCTTACTATATAGCTACAGTAGTCAAGACAGTATGGTAGTGGTGGAGAGACAGGCACATAGGTCACTGGAACAAAGTAAGAGAACCCAACAATGGATCTACACAAGCAAGTCCAGCTGGTTTTGACAAAAGGATAAAAATGGAGGAAAAGACAGCCTTTTCAACAAATGGTGCTAGATCAATACGCAAAAAAAGAAATCACTCACCCTAAAGATGGGTGGACTGAATCAATGTGGGGTTGTGATATTATACTATACTTTTACAAGATACTGCCATAAGGGAAACTGGGTAAAGGGTACGCAATATCTCACTGTATTATTTCTTCCAATTGTATGCGAACCTGTAATTACCTCAATTAAAAATTCAATTAAAAAATGTTGAAAATAGGGGGTTAAGCGTCCAATTTTTTATTTCAACTCAGGTCATGATGTTGGGGTTGTAGGATCAACCCCCACATTGGTCTCTACACTCAGCAGGAAGTCTGCTTCCCTCCCTTCTCCCTCTGCCCCTCCCCCTGCTTGTGCGTGCTCTCGCTAAGATAAATATATTTTTTAAAAAATGCTGAAAACAGGAGACATGGCTTTAGAAATTACTCCCATGATATCCTTATTTGTACAAATAAAGTTGATGTTGTGAGACAAAAAAAAAGTTGAAAATATTTTCTCCTAGTCTAACTTTTTTCTGTTTTTTTTTTTTTTTTTTTTTTGGTTATCAAATGATCCTTTATTGAAACATTTTCCTCTTCCTTTGTAGTTCTTAACTAGCCGGGCATTCCACTGCACCACTTTTGATGTCACCTATGAAGTCATGAGGGTGGCGGCCGGCCATCCACACTGCAGGCCACAGACTGGGCAGTCCCCAAGATCTCTTTAATGTTCTAGAGAACTCTCTAGCTACAGATTGGTGCCATATCTGCTGGGCAATGTTGACAATCTCATCAAAAGTGGTATTTCCACCGTGCTTAATGTTTTTCTGCTTCCGTCTGTCAGCGGTTCCTTAAGGGCCTTGATAATCAGGGCAGAGGCAGAAGGTACCACTTCAGTCAGGGCCTGTCTGTTCTGAATGGTCAGTTTCACTGTAATCCTCAGACCCTTCCAATCACTGGCTGCCTTGGTGATGTCATCACCAACCATTTTTGGAGACAGATCCAGGGGGCCAATCTTGGGGTCCGGGGCAGATGTGGCACCAACTCCCCAACCAGTGCACCTCAGGTACATGACTTTGATCACACTGGGGCTGAACTTAGGCAGCTGATGTCAGATGAACCAGGATTTGGGACTACCAAAGAAAGGCGCACCTTGGGCTCTTCCAAGTTGAAAGCCAAAAGACTCTCCTTGTCTAACTTTTATCTTCTAACTTTCCTTATGGTAGAAGAAGGGTTAATTTTTATCTAATCAAATTTACTTCTCTTTTTATGTCTCCTGAATTTATCTAATTTTTTAATGCTTGGCAATTTTCTTGAAGTTGTTAAAAGAGCATCGATTTTAAAAAGTCTTTTATGCTAGGGCTATCTGGGTGGCTCAGCTGGTTGAGTGTCCAACTCTTGGCTTCTGCTCAGGTTATGATCTCAGGGTCATGAGATCGAGCCCTACATCGGGCTCTGTGCTCAGCAGGGAGTCTGCTTGAGATTCTCCCTCTCCCTCTCTCTCTGCCCCTCCCCCCACTCACACATACTCATTCTCTCTCTGCCTGCCTCTTTCAAATAAATAAATAAATCCTTTAAAATAAAAAATAAATAAATAAAAAATATTTTATGCTAAATAAGTATTTAAAAGTACTGTTTTAGTCATAAGAAACCCTGTGGAACATAAGAAAATTAAAGAAACCTAGGAATGACCTTAAAGAATGATGTTTAAGTGATCTCAATTTCAGGCTTAGTTGATATGACAAGAACAGAGAAATTAAACGTCATGAATAAAATGGCAAAAGCACATGTATACGTAGTTGCTCCTGAAGGAGGGAGGAAAGATTCTATAAAGCCAGGTAAATCTTAGAGCACCCCCACCTTTCCCCCAGACCATGTCAGCCCAAGCAGTCACAGTGGGGGCAACAGGGTCAAAAGTGCAAACCAACACCAGGTGCTGCTTTCGGTCAAGTTATTCAGCACCTGACTCAGGATCTGACACATTTGACTATATCCCAGAAAGATGTCTGTTCCACTTTTTTTTGTGGGATACACAAAAAGACCTTATTTTGTTGTTTTTTGACTGTTTTTGTTTTTTTTATGTTCAGTTAGCCAACATATAGTACATCATTAGTTTTTGATGCAATGTTCAACGATTCATTAGTTGTGTGTAACACCCAGTGCTCATCACAACACATGCCTTGAAATTTTAAATTCTTCTTAAGAAAGCTGCCATGCACATTTGAGTTATCTGTACCTAGAGTTTTTTTTTTTTTTTTTTTTTTTAGAGAGAGAGAGAGAGCTGGGGAGGAGAGGAGCAGAGGGAGAGGGGCAGAGAATCTTAAGCAGGCTCCACGTGCACTGTGGAGCCCAATGCCGGGCTCGATCTCATGACCCTGAGATCATGACCTGAGCCGCAATCAAGAGTCGGACACTTAACCAACTGAGCCACCCAGATGCCCCAATTTTCTTTTTTTCTTTTAAGATTTTATTTATTTATTTGAGAGAGAGAGAGCACGCGCATACACAAGTGGGGGCGGGCAGAGGGAGAGGAAGAAGCCGATTCCCCACTGAGCAGGAAGCCTGAAGCAGGGCTCAATCCCAGGACCATGAGATCACGACCTGAGCCAAAGGCAGGCACTTAACCCACTGAGCCACATAGGTGCCCCATCAATTTTCTTTTTTTAAAGAAAGTATTCATCCAGACATCCCAGACGTCTTAAACAGAATTATAAAGTTTTATGTTTAGTGCCTAAAATGTGCCAGAGATGCCAGTCCAGACACTTTACCTACTTGCTACACAGAAAGGTGAGTAACCTGTCCAAAGCCACAGAGCAAGCCAGTGTTGAACCAGATCCCATGTCTCAGAGTGCTACTTCTCAAAGTGCAGGCTCATGTTGCACCACACAGTCACATCTTCAACTGCTAACCAGTGTCCCAGCCTTAAATAAGCGGGTTAGCAGCTGGTTCTACCAAAAATTCTTCCTTTGATGCTAACATGGGCTGTGTTCAGAGAAACAGAAGCATAAGTATTTTAAGTCAATCATGTTTAACCAGTGGGATAAGAAAAACAAAAATATCAACAAAATGAAAAGACAATCAAAGGAATGGGAGAAAATATTTGCAAGCCATATATAAGATAAGGGGTTAATATCCAAAATACATAAGAAACTCATAGAACTCAACAGCAAGAAACCTCCAATAATCCCATTTTTTTAAATGGGCAGAAGACCTTGAACAGACATTTTTCCAAAGAAGACATACAAATGGCCAAGAGGTATATGACAAGATGTTCGACATGACTAATCAGCAGGGAAATGCAAATGAAAACTGCAGTAAGATATGACCTCACATCTGTCAGAATGGCTATCATCAAAGAGGTAAGAGATAACAAATGCTGGTGAGGATCTGGAGAAAAGGGAACCCTTGGTGGTAGCATTGGAAATTGGTACAGCCATGATAAAAAACAGTATGGAGGTTTTTCAAAAAGTTAAAAATATAACTACCACATGATCCCATAATTCTACTTCTATATATATATCCAAAAGAAATGAAATCACTATCTCAGAGAAATATCTGCACCCCTATGTTCATTACAGCATTATTTATAGTAGCCAAAACACAGAAATAACCCAAGTGTCCATCGACAGATAACTACCTACCTATCTATCTATATAATGGAATATTATTCAGTCATAAAAAGGAAAGAGATCCTGCCATTTGCAACAACATGGATGGACCCTGAGGGCATTAATGCTAAGTGAAATAAGTTAGAGAAAGATAAATACTGCATGATCGTACTTATATGCGGAATCTAAAAAAATCAAACTCATATAAAGAAGGTAGAATGGTGGTTGCCAGGGGCTGGGGAGTGGAAGAAATGGGGAGATGTTGGTCAAAGAGTATAAAATCTCCATTATAAGGTAAGTAAGTTCTGAGGATGTAATGTACAGCATGATGACTATATTAACAATACTGTTTTATTTATTTTTAATTTTATTTTATTATGTTATGTTAGTCACCATACATTACATCATTAGTTTTTTTTAATTTTTATTGTTATGTTAATCACCATACATTACATCATTAGTTTTTGATGTAGCATTCCATGATTCACTGTTTGTGCATAACACCCAGTGCTCCTCGCAGAATGTGCCCTTTTTAATACCCATCACCAGGCTAACCCATCCCCCCACCCCCCTTCCCTCTAGAACCCTCAGTTTGTTTTTCAGAGTCCATTGTCTCTCATGATTCGTCTCCCCCTCCGACTTACTCCCCTTCATTCTTCCCCTCCTGCTATCTTCTTCTTCTTCTTCTTTTTTCTTAACATATATTGCATTATTTGTTTCAGAAGTACAGATCTGTGATTCAACAGTCTTGCACAATTCACAGCACTCACCATAGCACTCACCATAGCACCTCCCCAATGTCTATCACCCAGCCACGCCATCCCTCCCACCCCCCACCACTCCAGCAACCCTCAGTTTGTTTTCTGAGATTAAGAATTCCTCATATCAGTGAGGTCATATGATACCTGTCTTTCTCTGATTGACTTATTTCACTCAGCATAACACCCTCCAGTTCCATCCACGTCGTTGCAAATGGCAAGATCTCATTCCTTTTGATGGCTGCATAATATTCCATTGTGTATATATACCACTTCTTCTTTATCCATTCATCTGTCGATGGACATCTTGGCTCTTTCCACAGTTTGGCTATTGCGGACATTGCTGCTATAAACATCGGGGTGCACATACCCCTTCGGATCCCTACATTTGTATCTTTGGGGTAAGTACCTAGTAGTGCAATTGCTGGATCATATGGTAGCTCTATTTTCAATTGTTTGAGGAACCTTCATACTGTTTTCCAGAGGGGTTGCACCAGCTTGCATTCCCACCAACAGTGTAGGAGGGTTCCCCTTTCTCCGCATCCCCGCCAACATCTGTCGTTTCCTGACTTGTTAATTTTAGCCATTCTGACTGGTGTGAGGTGGTATCTCATTGAGGTTTTGATTTGGATTTCCCTGATGCCGAGCGATGTTGAGCACTTTTTCATGTGTCTGTTGGCCATTTGGATGTCTTCTTTGGAAAAATGTCTGTTCATGTCTTCTGCCCATTTCTTGATTGGATTATTTGTTCTTTGGGTGTTGAGTTTGATGAGTTCTTTATAGATTTTGGATACTAGCCCTTTATCTGATATGTCATTTGCAAATATTTTTTCTCCCATTCTGTCGGTTGTCTTTTGGTTTTGTGGACTGTTTCTTTTGCTGTGCAAAAGCTTTTTATCTTGATGAAATCCCAATAGTTCATTTTTGCCCTGGCTTCCCTTGCCTTTGGCGATGTTTCTAGGAAGAAGTTGCTGCGGCTGAGGTCAAAGAGGTTGCTACCTGTGTTCTCCTTTAGGATGTTGATGGACTCCTGTCTCACGTTTAGGTCTTTCAACCATTTGGAGTCTATTTTTGTGTGTGGTGTAAGGAAATGGTCCAGTTTCATTCTTCTGCATGTGGCTGTCCAATTTTCCCAACACCATTTGTTGAAGAGACTGTCTTTTCTCCATTGGACATTCTTTCCTCCTTTGTCAAAGATGAGTTGTCCATAGAGTTGAGGGTCCATTTCTGGGCTCTCGATTCTGTTCCATTGATCTATGTGTCTGTTTTTGTGCCTGTACCATACTGTCTTGATGATGACAGCTTTGTAATAGAGCTGGAAGTCCGGAATTGTGATGCCGCCAGCTTTGCTTTTCTTTTTCAACATTCCTCTGGCTATTCGGGGTCTCTTCTGGTTCCATACAAATTTTAGGATTATTTGTTCCATTTCTTTGAAAAAAGTGATGGTATTTTGATGGGGATTGCACTGAATGTGTAGATTGCTCTAGGTAGCATTGACATCTTCACAATGTTGGTTCAGCATGGAACATTTTTCCATTTCTTTGTGTCTTCTTCAATTTCTTTCATGAGTGTTTTATAGTTTTCTGAGTACAGATCCTTTGCCTCTTTGGTTAAATTTATTCCTAGGTATCTTATGGTTTTGGGTGCAATTGTAAATGGGATCGACTCCTTGATTTGTCTCTCTTCTGTCTTGTTGTTGGTGTATAGGAATGCCACTGATTTCTGTGCATTGATTTTATATCCTGCCACTTTACTGAATTCCTGTATGAGTTCTAGCAGTTCTGGGGTGGAGTCTTTTGGGTTTTCCACATACAGTATCATATCATCTGCAAAGAGTGAGAGTTTGACTTCCTCTTTGCTGATTTGGATGCCTTTGATTTCTTTTTGTTGTCTGATTGCTGTGGCTAGGACTTCTAATACTATGTACACCATTAGTTTTTGATGTGGTGATCCATGATTCATTGTTTGCGTATAACACCCAGCGCTCCATGCAATATGTGCCCTCCTTAATACCCATCACTGTGCTAAAAAACAATAAAACAAAACAAAACAAAAAAATCCTGTTTTATAGACTTGAAAGTTGCTAAGAGAATAATCTTAAATGTTCCTGCCACAAAAGAAAACTTGTAATTCTATGAGGTGATGGAGGTGTTAACCTCAATGTGATAATCATTTCACAATATATACGTGTATTAAATCATCTCACTGTGCACCTTAAGGTTACACAAGGTTATATATCAATTACATCTCAATAAAGCTGGCAGAAAAAAAGAAAAACAAACAAAGTCACCCTCCTCTTCTAACACTCCTACTACCCAGATAAATTGGTTATCTGTGGGTTTATCTGGGGTTGAGCCCAAACTACAAATCATTAGTGGCCATTGAGAAATGAAACTAGATGGCACAATTCCTTCATTTCAGAAAAGAAAGTTAAATTTCATCAACACTTGCATGTATTAATACCTACTGCAAAGACATAAAGCATTACAAGCATTTCATTATTAGAAATTAAGTATAAGTAGAAGACAGACTGGTGACAGTTTGATATTTAGACCTACAGTTAAATCTTTAATACACACACATCCCAGGCCTTTAGGCTCTCACCCTGGAATGCTCTTCCCCCAGATATCCATGGAAAGGGGCTGAATAAATAATAACTTTGTGTGGATAGGCTAACACTAATAAGCAAACCTTATAGCAAAACACTGGGCACCAAATATTTATGACAATTCAATCTTTTCCCACCTATAACATGGATTTTCAGGAATCTTTGCCTGACCTTAAGTTCACTTTCTAGCCATTTCTCCAAGATCTGTCCCTCATATCTCAGGGATTATAGCCCATACATTCAGTCACAGACCTCATAAACCACCAGCCTGAGTGAATTCTTGCCTCCCCATGATGAAAGAGCCAGAAGAAAATCCCTAGATTTGAAACACTAATCTATGAAAAGAAGTCAGAGGCAAACATTCAGGACAGGCCAAATGGCAATGGCAAACAGGGCAAATGCCCAATCCTAGATGGAAAGGCTCTGAAGAAAACTCCAAATGGACCAGTCCCCTGGATTTAAACTTCCTTACAGAACTATGAAGGTTCCCCCATGACCCAGCCCATGGCTTTGACCTTACAGCTCCTCATAATAAAGGTACTCGCAGTCACTGGTATTTTTATCTTAGCACAAAAAAATAAAATAAAATAAAATCAATAAGCTCAATCTTAAAACATTTCGTCTGAAAAATATACTCCGTAGTTTCCAGGTTTAAGTATTGAACAAATCTCACTGCATCTTTAAAATCTCCCTCCTTATCATAACTAATATTCCCATAACACACTGCATAATTCATGCATCCCCTCACACTCGAGTTCATTCTTCAAAACAGCCCATGAGTTCCACAGGGCAGGGTTCATCATCCTCTTTGTTCCCCAAGACAACCTTGTAGGCAACAGAGATCAATACTGGAATTCAAGCCTTCTGACTCAAAATCTCTACTTCTGCCCACCAAACTTTGACATTGATGAGGCCCACTTTCTTTTGATGGTTCTTGGTTTTGATTTGTTTTTCATTAAAATCCAAAATACCACAATAGCCATGAGAACCAAATCTCCAGTATTATGTAATTGTAATTAATACTATTTTTTCAATAAATGACAAAATGAGTGTCACAGAGCCTTGTCACTTTATCTCCCACTGTGGTAGCCAGCCTACAACATGGCCCCCAAGGATCCTCACTTCCTGGTTTTCAGGCTTTATGTACTCCCTTCCCACAGTGAATAGGGCTGACCTGTGTAACCAACAGGATATTGTGGAAATGATGGTGTGTGAGTGGTAATCCACCTTGCTCCCTCTTGAACTGCTCACCCTAGAGGAAGCCAGCTGCCATGTTACAAGTCATGTCAAATAGGCCTAGAGGAGGCCCATGTGGAGAGGAACGGAGGCCTCCTGCCAGTAGCCAAGCCCAAATAGCCAGTCCCATGGACCGTCCTGAAAGCCCCACACCATCCTCCAGCCCCAGCCAAGCCTTCAGATGACTGCAGGGCCAGCCGATAACTACAACCCCACAAGAGACCCTGAGCCAGAACCACCCAGCTAAGCTATTCCTGAATTCCTGACTCACAAAAGTGTAAGAGATAATACATATGTATTGACAGTTTAAGCCACTACATTTTGGGTAATTTGTTCCACAGCAATAGAGGACTAATACACCCATATCTCTTTACAAGATTCCAGGCAATCAGTAGGCTTGAATTAAGGCAGCAGTGAAAATGATTTTCTGTTGATTGATCCAGACTCCCTCAATCTCACCTTCTGTGTCTAAGCCCATATTAGGATAACCCTATTAATTAAGATTAGAGGTGCTATCTGTGGCCACAGAGGAGATTATGGAAAAGTGAGGATTAAAGCAGTTTTAGGTCTTATTTATCTTAAGAGTCCCCAAGACTACTGGAGGTTCTTTGTCTACTGTCTGATAAATAAGAAAGTCTTTCCTTCCCCTGGTTTGTTCTGGCATAGTGCATGAACTACAAAAGGACCAGTGCTGGGTTACACTCAGCAGTGTG
Organism: Zalophus californianus; assembly: GCF_009762305.2. Taxonomy (NCBI): domain Eukaryota; kingdom Metazoa; phylum Chordata; class Mammalia; order Carnivora; family Otariidae; genus Zalophus; species Zalophus californianus. The sequence continues at coordinate 96,211,717 of NC_045602.1, forward strand.
GGGCCTAGCCTGGGGTACTTGGGGGATTCTCAGTTCATCGTGCTTGTTTGTAAAGTAAGAGACACCTGTGGGCAAAGAGAGCCCACCTATGGGCGATGGGGATGTGCCAACAGGAACCTGAGAACAACTCCGGCATTAGTTATAAGACCACTCCCTTTGACGAAATTCAAATAAGATCTGCAGATTAGTATCATATCCATGTTAATCTCCTGGTTTCGACCATTGTACTATGGTTATGAAAGATGTTAATATTAGGGGAAGCTGGGTAAAGGCATACAAGTACCCTATGTGCTATTTTCACAACTTTTTATACAGTAGTCCCCCCTCATCCGAGGTTTTGTTTTCCATGGTTTCAGTTACCCATGGTCAAATGTGGTCAGGAAGCAAATGATCCTCCTTCTGACCTATCATCAGAAGGTCAGTAGTAGCCTAACGCTACGTCACAATGCCTGCGTCGTTCAGCTTGGTTTCATCTCATCACGTAGGCATTTTATCATCTCCCAACTTTGCAAGAAGGGTGAGTATAGTATGATAAGGTATTTTGAGAGACCACATTCACATAACTTTTATTACAGTACATTGTTATAAATGTTCTATCATTAGTTATGGCTGTTAATTTCTTACTGTGCCTAGCTTATAAATTAAACTTTCATAGATATGTATGTACAGGACAAAACATAGTATATACAGGGTTCAATACTATAAAACATAGTATATATAGGTTTCAGGCATCTGCTGGGGTTTTTGGAATGCATCACCCATGGATGTTACAAACTATTTCAAAATAAAAAAGTTTAAAAATAAAATACATTTAAAGCAACAACAAAAAAAGAGTATTGCCACTAAAATGTAAATGACACCAAATCCATTCCTTGAAAGGCTCTGGTGCCAGTTTTCCAGAATGTACTTGGAAAGGCTGTTCCAACATGGTGATTAGAGGAGTCTAGCTTGATTTCAAACCTCCTATTCCCTGGTGGGCAGACTTCAAGTGTTTGGGAATGCATTACACCTTAGGTTCTCAGCCTCCCATGAAGTGAGTGATTCAGATGAGAATATGAGCAGAGATGATGCATAAGAGTTGATAAGGTAACTCTATCCCTCTCTTCCCCTGCCCGGGAGGCCAGTGTTATAAGCTGGAGGGAGCCTGGACCCCCGAGTCAGCAAAAGGATTAGATCCGCTCCAACCCACATCATACTTTGGTGAGATTAACTTTGTGTTAAGCCATAGAGATTCTGAGTTTGTGTGCTGCAGCAGCTAGCATTTAAGATAATCCCAATAAAGATATTTCCATTCAGAAAATAACCCAGGACTTCTAAGAAAAAAAGCACAATTGCTAAAATTGATCAAGTTATAATATCTTCAGAGGGGAAAATGAAATAGCTAAGCCTCCTCTGTATCTAGATGTTCCTTCCATTATCCTATAGAAATACTCACACAGGCAAGATGTACACACAAGCAGGTTTACCGCCACACTGCCTGTCTGTATTAGAAAAAAAATGAAAACAAACTAAATCAAATAGGGAAGAACACAGCAAATAGGGAAAGAAGACAGTCATTCAGTGAAAAATTCTCTATGGCCCCCACAACAGTCCCCCTGATGTGTGCTGGGCTCTGTCCACACTTCCCTCCAGCGGAGCTCAACTAGCAGGGCCCACAGCCTTGCCATGCACACGGGAACACACCATTCTGTGATGGATGATAGTCACTGATACTGGATGATGTGGACATGGCAATTTGTTACACTATCCTCTCTATGTGAGTTTGAAGTTTACTATAATACAAAGTTTTAAAAATGTGTATTTCAGAAAAATCGCCATAATTAAAACTGACTAACCCTTGTAATAAACAGAAATTATGATGCTCACTAAAGGGGCAGAAAAAACTAACCCAGGCAAATAAAGCAATTAGTCTAGTACATCAGTGGTTAGAATGGGCTGTTAGCTGATTAACTCATTAGTCTACTATAATCATTCACATAGATTCAGTGGTAATCGAAGCTATTTGTATCTAGATTAACTTAAGACAGTTCCTGAGCTTGTGTGGAAAACAAAGATACTGAATAGGAAGTAACCCCCCAATGGACCCTCATTTCCTACACTGCATTGTAAATCCTAAAATTCAGGGTTCTTGTCTTGGTATTACCAAAATTAAATTTAAATGTGATTATCATAACATAGCTAAACATCCTAATAACCAAACACTCTTTGAAATAATTTTATAATTTAAATTACAGATTAAAATAAAATATAGACTCATGATCCATACACATGTATTCATTTTCCCAGCCATGATTATTTTTTAAAATAAAAATGATGATAATAATAATACAATCTTAACCAAAGAACACTGTTAATACTGAGTAACGTGCAAAAAAGGAGGTCCTTTTAACAGTCTAAGATACTTTGATTTGCATACTAATAAAACTGAAGCTTCCCTTATTAAGCTAACCTTTTACTCAACAAAATTTTTTTCCATCCTGTCAAACTCAGACAATGCCTCAGAGTGTGAGACACGCCGGTTCTAGAGACAAGCCAGGGACTCTCAGAGCTTTGGCCTGGAGAGATACCACAGAATGAGGAAGTTCTGAAGAACAGCTTTGCAAGCAGGGGCTGAGGGACTCTGGTCAATACCATCCAACCTTTGGGGAGAAAAGGAACACACAGACCTGTAAACCTTGGGACAACTACACAGTGAACTGAAGGTGCACTTCCAAGGTCAAATGGCAAGGACGTGGACGCATTTCTAGAACAGCTGACTCCTGGAGGACCAAGCGGCACCTACTGGTCTGAGAAATCCTGAGGCTTTATTTGTTTAAAGAGACCACATAATAAATCAGAAAGACGGTAGTTAAGGAAATTCAGTCAGAAATCGGAAGCAGTGCGGTCTGAAAAACTGTCTTCTGTTGGAACCCAGCTCTCCCATCTAGCGGCCATGTCTCTTGATCTTGAATCAGTCACTTAAGGTGAGGACTGAGCTGCTCCCCTCCCTTGGTGCTTGTGAGGGCCACATGAGTAGATGTGGAACTTAGAAACTGTCAGTTCTCAAATCTGTTTTTATTAATAATGATAGTCTGCTATTTATTACAATCCTCCTTCATATATAACAATTTCATTTTTGGAAAGCAAAGTTTACTTTTAGAGTTATATATTTCAAAAAAGAAAACGTTTCACAATATTTCATTTGAAAAAGAAAAGAGGGCGCCTGGATGGCTCAGTTGATAAGCGACTGCCTTTGGCTCAGGTCATGATCCTGGAGTCCCTGGATCGAGTCCCGCATCGGGCTCCCTGCTTGGCAGGGAGTCTGCTTCTCCCTTGACACTTCCCCCCACCATGTGCTTTCTCTCTCTCTCTCATTCTCTCTCTCTCAAAAATACATAAATAAAAAATCTTTAAAAAAAGAAAAGAAAAGAAAAAGAAAAAGAAAAAAAAGAAAAAAGAAAAACTTTTGGAAAGAACACCAGAGCTACCAGGGTCACCTGGCTGGCTCAGTCAATATAGAGCGTGACTCTTTTTTTTTCTCTCTTTTTTTTTATGTTATGTTAATCACCATACATTACATCATTAGTTTTTGATGGAATGTTCCATGATTCATTGTTTGCGTATAACACCCAGTGCTCCATAGGGCGTGACTCTTGATCTCGGGGTTTTGAGTTCAAGCCCCACGTTAGGTGTAGAGATTACTTTAAAAAAATTTTTTTAAAGATTTTATTTATTTATTTGACAGAGAGAGACACAGCGAGAGAGGGAATACAAGCAGGAAGAGTGGGAGAGGGAGAAGCAGGCTTCCCGCTGAGCAGGGAGCCCGATGCGGGGCTCGATCTCAGGACCCTGGGATCATGACCTGAGCCAAAGGCTCAGGCCAATGACTGAGCCACCCCGGCACCCCAAATTTTTTAAACAAAATAGGAGTGCTTGGGTGGTAAGTGGTTAAGCTTTCCTGGTTTCGGCTCTGGTCGTGATCTCAGGGTCATGAGATGGAGCCCCATGTCAGGCTCCGTGCTCAGTGTGGAGTCTGTTTAAGACTTCTCTCCCGGGCGCCTGGGTGGCTCAGATGGTTAGGCGTCTGCCTTTGGCTCAGATCATGATCCCGGGGTCCTGGGATCGAGTCCCGCATCGGGCTCCCTGCTCCTTGGGAGCCTGCTTCTCCCTCTGCTTCTCTCTTTCTCTCTCTCTCTCTCTCTCCCCCTCTGTCTCTCATGAATGGGTAAGTAGAGTCTTAAAAAAAAAAAAAAAGACTTCTCTCCCTCTCCCTCTGCCCCTTCACCCCACGCTCACATGCTCTCTCTCTCTAAAATAAATCTTTCTAAAAAATGAAATAAAATAGAATAAAATAAAAAAGAACACCAGAGCTACTACCCAAAGTTAGAAGGCAGATGAGAAGTTTATGAACTAGCATCTAATTTTCAAACAAGCAGGCTATCTTGTCTGATTTGCCTCTCACATTAATAATAAGCCACTGAGAAGTAAAATTATTCAATTTTACAAGCTTCTTTAATTTTTTGAATACTTTTATTTCATACTCAAAAATGAAACTGAGCTACTACTTTCATATATTTGTACACTTTAGATCAATATTTAAATTCAAACAAAGAAAATTTATGGAATCTGGCCATTCTTCTTAATTAATATCTGGTAACACAGTATTGGGCCACAACACACTCATTACAAGCCACATCCACAGCTGAATGAGCCCTTTTTGCTTCAGGAAGTTTCAGCCACACTGGCAAAAATTAGATTTCTGGGGCACCTGGCTGGCTCAATTGGAAGAGCACGGGACTCTCGATCTCGCAGTCATGAGTTCAAGCCCCATGTTGGGTGTAGAGATGACTTAAATAAATAAAACTTCTTTAAAAAATTAGATTTCTAAGGCAAATCAGCCAGCCTGCTCCCAAGCACCTCCCACACCCCTACCCCGATCCCCAGCACCATCTTATCCCTCACATCTGAGGCACGCCGCACCGATGGTGGGAGTGCTCTTTTCAGAAGTGAGACCCAAGTGCCCAAGGGGCTGGAAATACTGAACCTGGCAAGGCCCTTGTCATGGGCGTCCCTGACACCCTGTCCAGGGACACACTTCACAAAACTGGAAGCAGAAGGGTCGCTTCACACATCCCTGGAAGGATGTTTGCCCCTGCCCCTCACCCCTCACCACCTCCTGAGGCCTCCAGGCTACACCTGACTTGGTCCAAAATCTGGATGGGCCCATCCAGGCTCAGCCTGCCAGTTCGCAAAAAGAAACCAAGCAGGAACCAGAAAGGAAAGCGTTGCCAAGGACCCCACTGACTTCTAATCTTCCCAGGAGCTACTCTACCAGACTAAACATATAAAACAGAAATGGGACTTTTCTCTCACTGCTTTAGAGAATACTTTACTCTAACAACTATTATGTTCCTGGTAATATTTATTGACAATCCCACAAAGTGCCTAGAAGTGCACTTAACTTTAAGGATGGGGTGCATGAGGATATACAAAAACTTAAATGCAGGCCCTTTGGAGTGCTGTCCCCTCGACCCACCTCTGATGTCAGCCCTGGTTGCTGCAGACACTTCCATGCACGCTCCAGCTCAGCTGACAGCAGGACTCCTCAAGCAAGCACTGAGGGTCTTTGTGCCTCAGCGCCTTCTTGGGAGCCATGCAATCCTGCTCACCTGTTCGGACAGCCAGTGGGACAGGACCCAGTAGCTAAAGGCCCCACCTCCCATCCTCTGGAAAGACATTCTGCACGCTTTAACACGTGGGCTGGTTAAAAATACAGCAGTTACACCCCCATCCCTACATAACTAGAAGAATCTAGTGAGCCCTACGCCCTAATCCTTTGGAACAGCATTCCTGGCCTACATCTTGTGTTACACCCCAAAAGAAGGAATTCTTACCAGATCCAATTAGAACAGTGGTTCTTAGCATTAACTGCATGTTGGAATCCCCTGGGGACCTTTGTAAAGTCTTGATATTCAGACCACTTTCCAGAAAAATAACACTGAATTGTCTCAGGGTGGGGCAGGCTGCCCAGGGCTCACCCTTATACCAGGACCCATGAGTTCCAACACAGGCCAGGAGTGTAGTCAGCTTAGCCTGCAGAGAGGGCCAAAAGACACAGTGAGGCCATTCTCAAGGGGCCCAGTACTGAGAGTTTAAGACAACTGGAGACAAAGGATCCATGAACGTGGGCGGCAGATAAATGGATTATGTACCAACAGTCTTTGCTTTTCTATAACCGGAATCACACTACAAGTATTCTTTGGAGAAATGCCTATTTCATACAATAAGAGAGCCACTATGTTTTCCCACACAAGTCCATATACCTCTATTGCATTCAATTTTTTTAAAACTCACTAGCCAGCTGTAACACCTTTGTTGAAAATCCACCTCTTGCCCAATGATCTGAAACGCTGCCTTTACTATATACCAAACTTCTAAATAATTCTTTCAGGTCTCTCATCTAGTTTGCTAATAGTGTCTCTCTTGCTCTGCCAGCACCATCTGTTTTCATTACTGTCGTGTCGTAATACATTCGGATATCTAGGAAGGCCAGAATATTCTGTGAGATTTTTTTAAATTACATTTATCTCTTTAATTCCATCGGAGTTTATTTTAAGGTATAGTGTAAAGTAAGGATCCAAAATGATTAATTTTCCATTATTGCCAACTAGTTGCCCAATTACTGCTTACTGAGAAATCCTTCCATCTATTAATTTATAATGCCTACTTAATAACATAGTATATTTTTTTTAAAGATTTTATTCATTCATTTGACAGGGAGAGACACAGCGAGAGAGGGAACACAAGCAGGCGAGTGGGAGAGGGAGAAGCAGGCTCCCCACTGAGCAGGGAGCCCAATGCGGGGCTCGATCCCAGGACCCCGGGATCATGACCTGAGCCAAAGGCAGACGCCCAACGACTGAGCCACCCAGGCGCCCCAATAACATAGTATATTCTTACACAGTGAACAGCGCATATTCAATTTTCAACTGCCTATTGCCTTCCTTTACCTGGTCTAAGACCCCTGCCCCTGGGGAACTTGTATTCTAGCAGGGAAAACAGACAATAAGCTTTTCAAAATAAATAACCAAAAGACACAGTTATAACACTTTAGAAGGGACAAACCTCGCAAAGAAATAGGAGGTGGAGAGGGTAGGGGGCACTGAGTACACAGCAAGAAGGGGAAGGGGAAGGGGGGGCAGGAACAGGCTGCAATCTGAAGTAAGGTGATCAGGGTAAGGGGGGCAGGAGTAGAGAGAGGGAGAGCAGGCTTTGTTATGAAGAAGGATGGCGAGGACAGGAGGCCACAGCCATTTAAGGAATACAGGAGACCTTTTAAAAACAATTCTCCTGATGTGGGCCCCCTCCAAGTTGATGATGCCACCATCCCTTAGTCAATTCCACCAGAAACCGAAACCACACATCCTCCATGATCAAGCAGTCCCCTCCTTTCTGGCTCATTATCCCCCCGCCCTTCTGAATTGCACTCGGATCCTGTCTAGCCTGGCCCAATGCAGTGCTCGCCTCTCAGGTCCCCACCTTTCCTGTCTTGCCCAGTCCAATCTAAGAGGGTCACAGCCAGAGAGCAAACGTGACCCTCCCATCCTGCTGAACTATCCACAGTAGCTGCGCACTGCCAAACGACCAAGCCCCAAGCTCCTTACTGGGACCCTGAATACCATCGTCATCTTTCCATCCCATCTGCCTGTCTCTCCAGGCTCATCACCCTCCTCCCCATGGGCAGCCTTGTTGCCACGAGACTCAAACCGCTTGTTACCTGTCGGGCCAGTTCAAGCCTCCCTCCCCTTGTTGCTCTTCCAGCAATGTACCAGCCCCCACCCCACCTTCCAGACCCAGCTGCTCCTCTTCCGCCCTTTGAGACTTGACCCAGATACGGGGTATCTGCTCACAGACACCTGTTCCGATGACCCCCACCCCCAACCCAGAGCTCTGTGCATTCTACTCCCTCTCTCAGCACCAGGAAAATTATGTCCTCTCAGAACTGTCCCAGTGTGATTTCCATCTCATTGAAGGACAAACTTCTCAAAGAAAGAAACCTTGCCTGATTTCTCTTTCTTGTACCCATGACTAACCCAGAAATTAGGCACATGAAGAGTACTCAACAAATACTTGTGAGAAGGAAAAAAAAAAAAAGACGTAACTGGCCCAATTTCTACATATACAGGTATGGATCAGGTATAGAAATCAGCCTCCTACTCAAAGCAAATGGAAACACCACTACACTTTGGAAGATATATATACCCATAATGCAAATGTTATTTGCATTTGTTATTTCTGCAATACGTGGCCTTTGAGACTTTCAGATTGGTTGATTAGAGGAGCAGAGAAAGCTGGAAATCCCTTCCCCCACTGTCAGGGCTTTACTTTGTTCTGCTGAGCTGAAATTAAACCCAAATGTAAGTGGTTCTCTCAGGTCAGAGCTGAGGAACCTGAAATGCTATCTGCGCCTACTGCTTTACTAACACGTGCACCCTCCTCTGCGGCATCTGATCTCCATCAGGGTACACAGACACCAAAGCCTGCATGGTGCCTAACAGTCTCCAGTGGAGTCTGCAAAACCATTTGGGGTTGTGGGTTTCTTGCGGAGAATAAAGGCCTTAGGAAAAACATGTCAACAGAGAGAGACGATGAGGGCAGATGAGGAAGGATGTTGTATAAATGGCCAACTATCAACATTACAGTAATCTCAGATTCTGGGGCTAAAAAGGTCCCCAAGGATCCACCTGGTCCAACCCTCTAACCTGAAACACAAAGACACCCAACCTGTATCCCTAGAAAGGAGGCAGAAAAAAACCCTCAGTATTACCATCTACACCACAATCCTAAACCAAGGACTGAAACAAGTTATGCCCACTCCGCTGAATGCTGAAATACCGATATTTCACTTTTACAGCCTTAACATATATAATACTTCAAATACTGTGGACAAGAAATCCACAAAAGCTCCAAACCAGCTCCCGCCTGTGGTTACTGTTGTCACTGTTGTCTTTCAGGCTGGAGGCCACAGGCCTTTTCTCCCGGAATCGCAACATAAAAAGTGAAAGCCACATTCCCACCAAACACTGTTTCAGCCAGGGATGAGATCCCAATGCAGTGTAGATGTTAAGATATCTCTGTGGTTCCTTCGTATTCCACTGTTAATCAACAAGCCAGGAGGAATTTTCCCAAGGATGTTATTTAGCATTAAAAACAAAACCCTTGAGGGGCGCCTGGGTGGCTCAGTCGTTGGGCGTCTGCCTTTGACTAGGGTCCTGGGATCGAGCCCCGCATTGGGCTCCCTGCCCCGCGGGAAGCCTGCTTTTCTCCCTCTCCCACTCCCCCTGCTTGTGTTCCCACTCTCGCTGTGTCTCTCTCTGTCAAATAAATAACATCTTTAAAAAAAAAAAAAAAAAAAAAAACCTTGAAACACCCACTGACAGTAACATGGAGACTTCGTTTCTAGGTATTGAGGCCACATCGCCAAAGCTCACAGGAGCTGGTGTTTAAGTGGACTGCATTTTTCCAGGACTATTAGGAAGACACACTGGCCATGTGCCTTAGACTCTGGTCAGTCGAAGGCTTGCAAGAGATCCAAGAGTCCTGAATTTATGTATTTACTTATCTTTAGAGAATTCCATATCCTGTGACTTCATAAAGTAAGCTGGGCTCTGACCTAATTCCTTTCCTTCTCCCCTTGACTGGTCTAATGTCATGCATGCATATAGAACTGATTTATCGCCAATCTGTCCTGGGTACTGAAATAGGCTTGGAATGAATTCCCGGACACGCTTCTCACCTCACCCAATGCCAGCCAAGGAAGGGATCCAAAAGGAGAAATGAGCAAGTCTTTCTGGTCTATTATTCTTAACCTTTCATGATTCCTCCTCCTGTTTCATTTCATTAAATTCTATTAAGACAGACATGAAAGAAGCCTAAAAGAAAAGTTGGCTGAGCCTACCTGGGATTTTATTCACAGTTCACATCTGGGTGGAAGGCCTACATTTTCAGCTTCTTAAATCTGACAGGCTCTCCCAAAATATCTCTCTCCTGAATAAAGCTACATACTTTTGAGGCAATTTGTCATTAATAATAATTCTCACTCAGTGAGATGCTAACTTTGCACAAATCCCAGTAAAACTCCCACACTGAATGGGATGACAACTTTACCAGCGTAAAGATTCAGAGCCAGTATTAACATTTACTAAAGTTGGGTATTGCTGTATTATTCTCCATGCTTTTGGCATGTTTGAAATATTTCAAATTTTAAAAATAATAAAAATCTATTGCCTAGGAAATCTACATCCACAAAAAGAAATGTAAATAAGGATGACTTTTGCATCCTTGTTAGTAACAGCAGAAAATTGTCAATAACCCCGTAAGTCCATCAAAAGAACAGCTAAACAAAATACAGCATTTTCATATGACAGAATCCTATCTTGCAGTTAAAATGAATGAACTAGTTGTAAATGTAACAAAACAAATGATACTGCTGGGCAGGAGAAGAAGCATGTCTCAGAACAGTGTATGTACTACAGTACCATTTAGGTCAAGAGCATGTGCAAACACGCATGCACATACATACATACATGTATACACACACACACGCTGAATCTAGTCCTAAAGAAACCTAAACTGAGGGACATTTTTCAAAATAACTGGCTTGCACTCTTCCAAAGAGCCAAGGTCAGGAAAGACTGAGCAACCGCTCCAGAATGAAGGAAACTAAAGACATATGACAATTAAATGCAACACATGGTTCTGAACCACTATAAAAGACCAGTTATTGGGATAACTGCTCAAAGGTGAACAGAGTCTGAGGATTAGACAGTACTGAAATAGCAGTGGCAATTTTCTGCTTTTAATGGATTTTGGGGGTTTTTTTTAAAGATTTTATTTATTTATTTGAGAGAGAGAGAATGAGAGAGAGAGCACACGAGAGGGGGGAGGGTCAGAGGGAGAAGCAGACTCCCTGCCAAGCAGGGAGCCCAATGCGGGGACTCGATCCAGGGACTCCAGGATCATGACCTGAGCCGAAGGCAGTCGCTTAACCAACTGAGCCACCCAGGCGCCCGATTTTGGGGTTCTGTAAGAGATGTCTTTGTCTGCAGGAAATATACACTCATGTTTTCGGGAGTGATAGGACATCAAGTCAGCAACTGATTCCCAAATGGTTTAGGAAAAATATCCATTCTTCCAACTCATCTACAAGTAAAACCTTACAACATTTACTTCACATCATATACAAAAATTAAGTCAAAATAAACATTAAGAGCTAAAATTATAAAACTCTTAGAAGAAAACACAGGGGAAAGCCTTCGAAACCTTCTTATGTTTTGGATATGACACCAACAGGACAGGCAACAAAAGAAAAAACAGAGAAAATGGAATTCATCAAATATAAAACTTTTAGGGGCACCTGGGTGCCTCAGTCAGTTAAGTGTCTGTCTCTTAATCTCAGCTCAGGTCTTGATCTCAGGGTTGTGAGTCTAAGCCCTGCATTGGACTCCACACTGGGCATTGAGCCTACTTAAAAACAAACAAAAAAAAAAAGTAAAACTTTTATGCATCAAAGGACACTATCAACAGAGTGAAAAGGCAATCTACAGAATGGGAGAAAATATTTGCAAATCATGCATCTGATAAAGGGTTAATATCCAGAATAAAGAACTCCTACAACTCAACAACGAAATGATTCAAAAATGAACAAAGCACTTGAATAGATATTTCCCCAAAGAAGACTGCACAAATGGCCAATCAGCACATAAACAGATGCTCAACATCACAAAGCAAAAGGGAAATGCAAATGAGAACAAGATCTCACCTTACACCTATCGGAGATGGCTATTATCAAAAAAACAGAAAAGAAGTGCTGGCAAGGATATGAAGAAATTGGAACCTTGCGCATTGCAAGTGGGAATATAAATGGTGAGCCACTGAGGAGAATGATAGGGCACTTCTTCAAAAAAATGAAACAAAGAATTATGAATATGATCCAGCAATTCCACTTCTATGTATACACTCAAAAGAACTGAAAGCAGGAAACTGACCAGATATCTGTCCACCCATGTTCACAGCAGCATTACTCTCCAGAGCCAAAAAGTGGAAACAACCTAAACATCCACCAACTGATGAACAGCTAAACAAAATGTGGTATATACCTAAAATGGAATGTTATTCAGCCTTAAAAAGAATGAAATTCTGACACATGCTACAACATGGATGAACTCTGAAGACATTAAGTAAAATAACCCAGACATTAAGTAAAATAACCCAGACACAGAAGGACAAACACTGTATGATTCTATTCGTGTGAGGGACTTAGAATAAACAAATTCAGAGACAGAGAGTAGAATACTGGTTACCAGGGGCTGGGACGCATGGAGGGGAATGGGGAATTAGAGTTTAAGAGGTAGAGTAACAGTTTAGGAAGATGAAAGAGTTCTGGGGATGGATGGTGGTAGTGGCTGCACAACCAACATGAACGTCCTTAATGGCACTGAATTGTACACTCAAAAATGGTAAAATGGCTAAAATGGTATGCTTTATATTTTAGCACAATTTTTAAAAAGTCCTATGATATACACACTCTCAGAGATACGACGTACTTTCTATGGGTATGTGGTAAATGTGTAAATAAATTCTTATTAAGTCTGGAAGAAAAGGCATAGAACTTACTAATGGTGTTACCTCCAGAAATGAGAGATTATAGTCAAAACCACCCTTAGGCTATCTTAAACTTTTAATTTTTTAAAAGGATACTGATTTTACATATTATATGTAACAAAAACTGATATAAAAACGGTATATTATGGGCACACGAGAAAAATAAAAGACAGGAAAAGAACTGCTTCTATAAAAATACCTTTCTGCCCAGGAATACTATAAAAACTCACTAATAAAAAAAAAATAACATTTCCAAACTGGTACTTTCCAGTTAATACACTGCTTGCATGAAATTTAAAAAACAATAATGGGAGATTCTTCCCAGGAGAAAATGAAGGGGGCACAGGGACAACATGAAACCCGGATGGGGGTGGGGGGAGGGAGAATCCACAAAGCATAAGGCCAGATCTAGTCTGGATTTTGAAATGAAATTTTACAGGACTTGTACTTATCCCCTGAAGGTTTCATGACCCAACAATGACACCACCAACAGTTAATAACAGCCTTTGCCCTCCCTGCAGTCAAACCGCACTGTGATTCCTGAACAGAGCCACTGCTTGGGGGGATTCTGTGGGCATTGTGTTCCTGCCTGAGCAGGAGGAGTGGAGAATGGAAACAAGGCCACAAACTTAGATCTTTCCACTACACAGAAATTGAGGCTTCCGGGCTCCACTTTCATGCTTAAAAATAGAAAAAGAAATTGACTTCACATTTTATGGAGAGTAGTCAAAGGAATACATTTAATGTGAAGAATCTTCATAGAAGTGCTGTTCTTTTTTGTTTTGTATTGACAAAAATAACTAAGATGGTGGAACAAAGCAGGTAGAAAGTGACGATTATGAAACTCTTGACCTGATACCAGCAAGCGGTCCACTGGCTTTGGTCAGGCATGACAGCCTCCTCTAACCCCGGATTTCCACTACGCCTCTGGAGCTGCTGCTGCCCTTCTGACAATTACCACCCACAATTTCCAAGATCAATGAACACCAGGAAACATACTTTTCCAAAAATAAATCTTTTTCTTCCTCTGACAAGTTCCGAACACTTAGATTTAGAAACTGCCCTAGAGATACAAGTTAAAATGGCATATATAAATCAAATTCAACATAGATGTTTCTTGGGCTCTTTATGATTTCTTTTTATAAAGTTTTTTGCATTGGGAGGAAAGCTGGCTGATAATGAAATACGTGGCTTCATGCTGACTTGAAGAAGGGGACCTAAATCCCTGAAACTTGCTTCTTTGTTGTTTGACATCATCAAACAGAGGTTCTGGCTTTATGTCCAAACTGTGCCCAAGGACCTCGCAGAACCAGGGGTGAGCATCACACCCCTTGATGTCTAAATGTCTGATCTCATCCTAGAAACTCAAAGAAACTCATGCCATGGAATCCCCTCACTATCCTGAATTGGAAGCAGGAATGGGGTCTTCCTAGTAGTGAACTGTAGGAGGTGAGACTTTACAGTACATCCCACTGCTCAAACCCTGGTATAAAAGAACTCAAACATGAATCATTTATAGAAAAGCCTTACCGTGGGAGGCAGAACACCAGAGTGGCCGAGGGCCTCCAGACTCTCTCCATGTCTCTCATCTACCTGTTGCAAGAGCTCCTAACTGCTATCCCTGCTGCCCCCTCCCCAGCCTGCATTACAGTCCAGCTTAGCCACCTCTGCAAATACACACAAATGCTCTCAAGTTCCAACAACCATCCGGCTTTCTACCCTAGCCACAAGGCCTCACATCATTAGGCCTGGGTCACAGTTCTGAGCTCATTGTCCTACCCTCTCCCTGATACCCTCTAAGCTCCAGCCACACTGGCCTTTCTTCCACTGATCAACCCAGGGCTCTGCACTCACTGATTCCTCCTTCAAGCACATTCTTCCCCCAGGCTTCATGGGCCTGGCTCCCTCTCAGCTCCACCTCCTTCCCTAGCCCTCATAACTAAGGTAGTCCCCACTCCACCAGCATTCTCTACACCTCACCCTGTTTTGATTTCTTTATACAATCACAACTTTAAATTATGCTTGTTTTTGTACATGTCTCACTACAGTGCAAGCTCCATAAGGGCGCAACATTGGCTCAGTGCTGTACTACATGCAAAGCCAGCACAAAACAGGCACCCTATCAGTATCTGTTACACACAGAGATGAGAGGGTGGTGGGTGGGTGAGTGGATGGTTGGATGGGCAGACGGATGGATGGATACATGGCGGATGTAGAGGTGGATAAATGAACAAGCAAACAAATGAACAAAAAATGAGGATGGGCCATTAATAAAAGTATCAACCACTATGCAACCAGTGCCACACCATGCAATGAGGATGCAAAGGCAGGAAGAGCCCACCCGGATGGGCCCTAAGGTAAGCATCACGAATGAGGTACTACCTGAAATGGACCTTAAAAGATGGGGGCGGAGGGGAGAGAGGGGACAGGGAAGGAGTTCATTTCAAGTGGATGACCAGGAAACAAGGAGAAAAACAAAAACAACAATCAAAAACCAGTAAACAATCTGCAGGAAACTAGTCCTACAATTTAATGTGAAAAGCTTTTACCATGAACTTAAGTAATACATCATAAAATATGAACCCCTAACAATGTCCCCTGTGTTTAAAAGTAAATGATTAGCCAACTGCCCACAAAGCCTCAACATTCATGCATTCCGTTAAATTGCAATTCTCCCAGCCAAGGCTTGGGTGATGATCACCCTGGGTTTTTATTCAAGTCCCATGAATAAGTCAACCAATGAATAAGGCATGTCTGGTCCCAAAAAACCAAGAGAACTATGCATTGCTTTTCAAACCAAAAATCTCAAGAGCGTATGCCACTGCAATCTCACCCAGCCACTGGGCAATCCACACATTGGGTTCATCTCTCTTAAGAAACAAGTTTTCCAGAACACCTGGGTGGCTCAGTCAGTTGAGCATCCAGCTCTTGATTTCAGCTCAGGTCATGATCTCAGGGTCCTGAGATCGAGCCCCGAGTCAGGCTCCGCACTCGGTGCAGAGTCTGCTTAAGATTCTCTCTCTCCCTCTGCCCCTCCCCCAACACACATATGCTCTCTCTCCCTCTCTCTCTCTAAAATAAATTAAAAAAATAAAATCTTAAAAAAAAAAAAAAGGGAAACAAGTTACTCCACTGGCACATGCCTCAATGTCACTCGGCAGAGGGGCCCATCATCAGTCACTCATGTACTGAGCTGTTGTTCTATCGGCTTTTCCCTGACACATCTGTAATTGTGTCAAGAAGGCACCATGCTCTGGGAATATTTTCATCACTGTGGAGTGTATGGGGGTAGGGGGGAGGAACTGAGGGGGCACTGATGAATAAGAACAGCCTCATATGTGACCTCAATAACAAGCCCAGCCATCTTGCTTCCTGGCAGCTGTAGTAACACAGGTTGTAAAGTATTTGTAGACGTCGCATCTGTGGGGGCCGGGGGGGGGGGGGGGGGGGGGGGGGAAGGTGGTCCAGAGAGACCAATGCCTGGAGCAGATAAAAATGGCAATGTTCAATTTTCTCTGGTCCAGTAGTTCTCAAATGTCAGTGTACAAAGCACACAAAAAGAACTAGTTAAAAACGTAAATCTGCTACTCCTCTGCCTTCCACATCTAGACATGCCAGGAACTCTGGTTCAGAAAACCAGCGGTGGGGGGAAAAGCGCCAAGACTCTGCATTTTAATATGCACCCTCCGTGGCTTGAAGCCTGTGGTCTCAGCTCTCAGAGTGACTTTGGGGGAAAGAGAGTATGGAATCCCTGCACACAACAGCCCCCAGCCCACCAGTATCTTCATTTCTTTGGGGCCTTCTGAGAATCTGATGAAAGCCCATTTTTTATTTCTATCACTTCCACACCATTCTTTTCTCTCCATTAGTAATGCAAATGTTTGAACAAGGCTTTCTACAAAACACCACTGATGTGCCAAACATCTTTCTACAATTATCTGGAACTATGAAGCTCCTAATAAATTAGCTAAAAAGCTAAAAATTCCCAATTAAAATCTTAAGTCTGTATAATTAAAGTACGCTATGCTCAAAATATAAATCCATGGAAGGATAAAATTCACCTCCCTCCCTTGGGAATAAAAAAAAAAGATGATTAGGGGGGCCTGGGTGGCTCAGTGGGTTAAGCTTCCAACTTTTGACTTTGGCTCAGGTCATGATCTCAGGGTCCTGCGATCAAGCCCCATGCTGGGCTCCACGCTGAGGGTGGAGCCTGCTTAAAATTCTCTCTCTCCCCCTTTTCCTCTGCCCCTCCCCCCCCAAAAGCTGCTGGTTAATCCTTGGCAGGTCAAATAGTAACGTAAGGAGTTTATGGGTTTTTTTTTTAAGATTTTATTTATTTGAGAGAAAACACACGTGCTCATGCAGGTGCACATGTGCAGGGGGAGGGGCAGAGGGAGAGGGACAAGCAGACTCCCTGCAGAGCAGAGAGCCTGATGTGGGGCTGGATCCCAGGACTCCAAGATCATGACATGAGCCGAATGCAGACACTTAACCAACTGAGCCACCCTAGGCACCCCTAGGATTTTGTGTTTTTAACACAACCACAGATAAGATTAGAAGGTTAAAATAACTAAGAATCTGCCCAAAATACATACAAAGAAGCAAAGCCCTTAAACTTTAAATGCACTAACCCATTAGTGCCCTGAGAGAGTTGTTTAATCTAGTTGATTACAAATGTTTCATGTGTCAAAGGTCGAGAGCATCAGTTTTTAATTTACCAGCCATATTTCAATAGGAGGGACCCAAACTCTTTTCAATTTTTGCAATTTCAGTAACACATGTTACAGATTCAAGAAGGTAAGATGAAGGTCAGTCGATCAATCAATCAATGTGTCCCCAAGCAGAGATACAATCATGTACCTCTCGGAAAGGCCTTTTTTTAATTCTACAGTATGCCAACTTAGGACAATCGTCTATATGGAAAGAAATTTAAATGATAAAACAAAAGCAATCCCTCGCAGCTCCCCCAACTAGGAAGAAGCCAGCCTGCTTGGAAACATCTTCAAGGTTTCCAACCTTTCTGACCAGCCAGGTCTGCATGCCCCAGGCTCGGTGCCCCCTCACACGCATTGATGGGACTCAGCAGAGATTGTGGTTGCTGGTGAGCAGAGGGCAGGGCTGTGGGAGGTCAAGAGCCCACCCAGCCTCCATACCCAACCCACCCTCCAGAGGGTTATGCTGCCTTCCTAGTTCAGGAAAGTGAGTGTTCACATTGGAAGAAAAATAAGGGTGATTTCTGTAGCCCAAGAGGTCTGGCCAGGTACCAGCCCTGTCCTGTTGGAAAGCCTGTGTGGCAGGCGAAGTCCCAGGATGCAGGGTCACCAGCACTCCCACCATGATACCCTGACAAAGATGAACAGCAACAACAAAAACAACATAATGAAGAAGCTCTTACTAAGTTTCTGCTTCTGTTTTAGTAACATTTCAGTATTAACAAAACAGGACTCTAAGTCAACATTTGTTTGATATATCAATGTGACAAAATGAACTAATGACTGGAATAAAGGAGAGGATCTGGGTACCATTTTGGCAACCAGACTTGGAAGCACATCCTTGTGGCAAGTCAACAACGCAAGCCTGGCTCAGTTCATGTAAAAACCGAGATGAAACTAATAGAGATAGGGAACTCACACGTGGAGTTCGAGCCTTAAAAAAAAGAATAAAAAAGTAAAGACCTACACTAAATAAATGTAGTTCTATGAAAAAATGCAAACTTACGGGCATCAACATAATTCTTCCTTATATTGAGAATAATTCTCATTAAATTTGAACCTCAAACTGGAACATGCAGGAATGAAAAGCCCACCTTGGTGCACCTGCAGTAGGCTGCCTATCCTCCATTTCACCTTCAGGATTCCATAGCACGGATTACTAAAAAGGCTACCCTGTCACTGGAAGTACAAATAAATAAAACCAAACGGAGCTCTTTCCCCACCCACCTCTCTACCCTACGTATTTCTTTCTGATCCTACAGAAGCCATAAATGTCTCAATCCAGGCATTCCAAAGTTTCCAGGCATAGGGATGGATCCTTGATGATAAGACAAGTCTATGGAGAAAGTTATAGGTGAAGTGATGATGATATTCAGAGAAGCATAAAATTAAAAGCTCTGGCACCATTTTTCACTGGTCAACTTAGCCCAGCAATGTGTCAATAAACACGTGAGCTAGTTCAAAGATGTGTATTTGAAAGTTCATTTTTTCAACTCCTTCCAGCATTTCAATTAAGTGAGGGTTTCAATCACACTAAATAAATGAAAATATAAATAATTAATGGCAATGCTATGGACTAGGTGGACTCTGGGCCTGAGGGAATAGCCCCTCAATTACAAAATGCCCCTCCCCATCTGCTCACACATACATGCAACCCCCTCTTTGTGAGACCCTGGCAAACACCCCCTACTTAAAAAGGAAGGGCATTTAAATTAAAGCAAGAGCAGGAAGAAGCTTCTCCCATCAGGAATGGCTAAGGAGGGTGTTGAAATCTCCCAATATCTAGCCATCCACAGAAGAACTCATGCACTAGCAATCTTTTCTAGGTAATCATCAGCATGTTCCTCCCAGAATCGTGTTCTTCTGCAAGAATGCAACAGGGAAGAGAGCTTCTAGCTGGTGGTTCTGCTACTGCTTCCATGCCCTGTTCCCTTTGGAAATATCTTTCAGAGCAAACACATTATGCTCTTGTTGCAACTTCTTCTGTCAGAATACATCATGGGACCCACAGAGCAGCCTATAAATGTATGGGGCATGCTGCCGATGCAGCCACAGAAAAGCATGCGGAGGCTGCACTGCCAGTTCCAAGAACAAGCAGAGACCTGGTTAAGGCAGGCAGACCACCAGTCACCTTTACCAGCTCAGGCTTCACGAACAACAAGTAACTGCATCACCCAAACAGAGCTCTGGGACTCGTGAAAATAAGAATCTACCCCTCACTGAAGTGGAAGTTTGGGAACAACAACCGAGAATGCCTCCTCCCCTCCGCATCCTTAAAGGTCAGTGAAAACCTCTGATCCCCTGGGAGGCCGGCCTGGCTTGACCGCCCCAGCAGTGGCATCGGCCTTCTCGGAACCTGGGACATTCACAGACAGCACAGCTCACCGGCCCATGACACAGAAGTCCAAAACAAACTACGCAACCCAGGCTCACCTCCTGGGACATGGCAGTGAACAAGACCAAGGGAGCTTGAGTTCTAGGAGTGCAATGGACAGAGGAAGAACAAGGAAACAAGCAGATAATAACAGAAGGCCAAGTGCTATGAAATTAATCATCAGGGTATGGTGACAGAGTAGCTGGCAGGGGCTTGCTCGGGACCTGATGGGATCAGAGGATCCCTTCTGAGGAGGAAACACGGACACTGAGACAGGAGCCAGAGGTAGGAAAGAGCTCAGTCTGTTCTCAGAGCAGGTAAGGTGTAGGGACCAAGGGGCAGATGGCTGAGGAGCAGGGTGGACGGAGCCACAGAAGCCTGGGCACTCAGGCATGCTAAGTGACAGGAGGGAACTTAGATAATCTAAAAGCATCTGGAAGGCGCTGAAGGGCCTTAAGGAAGAACAGGACATGATGGTCTTGTGACCCGTCCTACGCTGTCATATACTACTCTTTACCCCCCTTGCTGTTATTAACCTTCCAGGTTTACATTGCCCCAGATCTACCCCTGGGAGCAGGGACTGGGTTGCAGGACTTCTTTCTCTCCATCAGGTGCCCAGTATACTGTCATGTACTAAAAAGACACTTGATGCATAAATACACACACACACACACACACACACACACACAGAGAGCACGCATTTGTCCAGATGGTTTAAAGAACCTGTATTTTTTTTAAGATTTGTATTAGTTATTTATTGGCGGGGGGGGGAGCAGAAGCGAAGAGGGAGAAGCAGACTCCCTGCTGAGCAGAGAGCCTGACATGGGGCTCGATCCCAGGACTCCGGGATCATGACCTGAGCTGAAGGCAGCCCCTAAAGAACCTGTATTTTAAAACTTGCCAAAAGAACTATTTCTCTATAATGTACATAGTTTTCACTACTAATTGGATTATATTGAGAAAATAAAACATTTGGAATTAAAAGCTCAACTGACAAAAAGGCATGCTTATCTATCAGTGAAAACAATTTGGCTGCAGTCTTCCTACCAACACAAAAGCAAGCAAATTAGCTATTTGCCCAAAGAGGAACCCCCTTATTTTTTTTATTATGTTCACTTAGCCAGCATATACTACATCATTAGTTTTTGATGTAGGGTTCAACGATTCATTAGTTGCATGTAACACCCAGTCTTCCTGAGAATGGAAAGGCAGAGACAGACCACAGGCAAAGAGGCTGGCCCCCACCATCACCAGGGCCCTTGCATGTCTACTTGTCGCCACCTACTGGACAGCGAGAGGACACAGATCTGCGCGCGGTCACAGGGTCTGAGACTCCGGGGCCAGTTAACGAGTAAAACAAATGAAATTAATACAGCATGATACATGCATTTGAAGAGACCGTTCCTAAAAGAAAGACTCAGAAATAACTAAAATAAAAGGCTTTCTTGGGGCGCCTGGCTGGCTCAGTCAGTGGAGCACGTGACTCTTGATCTCAGGTTTGTGAGTTCAAGCCCCACAGGTGTACAAGCCCCACATGTGTAGAGATTACTTAAAAATAAAACAGTAAAAAAAAAAAAAAAAAAAAGACTTTCTTACTCTAATAAGCTAGCATGCCTCATTAGATGTTAAAAAGAAATCATGCTTATATATCTTTATGTTATAAAGAGGAGGCACTGATTTAGAATGAAAACACAAATTGGACTAAAATTTTTCTCCAAATAGAGTTAAAGCAGACTAATAGATCAGAACTACAAGACAGCAATCACACCAAACTAGAGAGAGTGAGCAGAGGCAAGAGGAAACCTGGGAGAGAACCACCGGTGTCCCAGAAAACAAGATTCAAGACCATGCAAGCGGCAACAGTGGTAGGAGCTGCTGAGCAGCCAGATCAGTGCCTACCAGGCACAGAATCAGGCAACATGGAGCTCAGGGGGCCTCGGCAGGAGCCTCTGCAGATTACAGTACACTGAGCAGGCGGCAAGCAGAAAGGAAATGGAGGCATTTCTCAACTGGAATGCTCGGGAATATTTAAAAGCCACAGGAATTAGCTGGATGAGTGAGAGAGACAGACTGACCCGACAAGAGGACAAAGGGCTTAATGGAGGCTGCCAAGAAGGTAAAGGGGAGGCCGGGAGGGGCGCCACACCCCAGGCTGGTCTGGCTCCACCAGATACAGGCTCACAGGGCCTTGCTTGTAGAAGGGCTCACCCTTGGCTTCATGATCCGCTGTGACTGTCCTGAAATTCATTATAATTTTTTAACAAGGGGCCCCTCATTTTCATTTGGCACTGGGCCCCACAAATTATAGAGGCAATCCTGGCCCAGGGGAGGCACTGGCCTCAGCACAAAGAAGGGCAGCTCTGCTACATACACAGGAAGAGGCGGGTGGAGAAGCAAGGTCAATGCCATCCGATGGCTTCTTTGTGAAGCAGAAAGACAGCCATCTGTTATGAACAAGCAATAGAGCAGATGAGGGGGAAAGGTTAATAATACTCCACGTAGGGTGGAGAAATTTGGCCGACTTCATCTTAACCAAGGGATCGAGGTTAACACCACCTGTAATAAGACAGATCAGTCTCATGTACTTCTCTATGATGCACTGAGAAAGGCACATCACTATTGTGCTATTTGATATTCCTGTCAAAACACATAACCTCAGTGTAATCAGAGAGCCCAAACTGAGGAATCTTCAACAAAACGCCAGTACTCTTGAAAATCGTTAAGGTCATGAAAGACAAGGAAAGACTGAGGAGCTGTCACAGATTAGAGAAGAGAAATAACAATTAAATGCAATGTTGATTACCCTGAAATAGAAAAAGGACATTAGAAGGAAAAAAAAAAAAAAAACTAGTGAAATTTAAGTAAGGTTTGTAGTGTAGTTAATGATGTGGGAAACAAAGGCAAAAGAAAAGTTAAAATTTCCTCACTATTCACAGCCCCCTGACACGTCCTTGAAACAGGCAGAGTGACATTCCTGTAGGAACTCAGCTGCCTCGATGTTAATACTTTGCTAAGGGCAAAAGACAATCTCAGCTTAACTTTATCCCAACCTCCCAGATCCTATAACATATAAAAATTCGTTTCGAAATTTCCTTTATCTCTACCCCCAAGATACATGTTAGCAACCATCCTCCAAGCATATGGCCCACTGATATCCATCTACAGGGTCTCATGACTAGGGTTTTACTGGTAATAAATGACCTTTTACTAACAATAGCTAGCCCCCTCTGGTTCCTGGAATCCTTGCTTCCAAAATTCCTTAGAGACTTACCAGCGCCCTCCCAACTTGAACGTATATCATCAGTTGCTCTTCACAACTCCAGTGCAGCTCCTTCTGCCCGCGGGTCCTGTCCCCATGCTTTAATTAAACTCCCTTTTTGCACTGAAGACGTCTCAAGAATTCTTTCTTGGCCATTGGCTCCGAACCCCAACATTCCTCCATCAATTAACAATATTACATCAGTATTAATCTCAGCGTTCCATCAGTGTACTATGATTATGTAAGGCAATAAAGTTAGTGGGAGCTGGGTAAAGCGTCCAGCGGAACTGTGACTCCAACTTCTCCTCATGTCTCCAATTATTTCAAAATAAAACATTTAGGGTGCCTGGGTGGCTCAGTCGTTAAGCGTCTGCCTTCGGCTCAGGTCATGATCCCAGGATCATGATCCCAGTGTCCTGGGATCGAGTCCCACATCGGGGTCCCTGCTCAGCGGGAAGCCTGCTTCTCCCTCTCCCACTCCCCCTGCTTGTGTTCCTGCTCTCACTGTCTCTCTCTGTCAAATAAATAAATAAAATCTTTTAAAAAAAATAAATAAATAAAATAAAACATTTAAATTTTCAAGTGGATTTTTCACTTGTGATTTTCTTTAATGTTACAGTTATTCCAGGAACTTCAATTACCACCTTTGAAGTCCAGCACTACTATATAAGACATGTTCCTGCTTCTCTATCAACCCAAAGTATCAGCAACAAGTAAGAAAGGTTATGTTCCCCTTAAAAATAATAACTTGGAACTAAGAAAAAAACAAAACAAAACAGTCAAACAAAGAAACAAAAAAATCACCCACGGGTAAATTGCTTATTTTTTTAGTTTCAATAAATGGAATAAAAATTTTAAAAATAAAAATAAACCATGGCCCCCAAAGCACAGGAACCACAGGCATTTTTCTCCAAAAACGGCTGGGAGGTGGCAAGCATTCAGAGACTATTAGATTTCTCTTCAAAAAACAATGTCAGTGACCTCAGATTTTAGGCATAATTTTTTGCTTCCTGATTTTGAAAACTGGGTTTGCCTCTTGGTTCTGCCTCTTAGCAGCTATGTGACCTTAAGTTACTGCTTAAGCATGGTGCCCCTATTTCCTCATCATACCCTATGATAAAGATTAAATTACTTACTACATTTAAAAAAAAAAGAAACATTAGAGCAGCATCAGCACATAGGAAACTGTATTGGGAGAGGCAGGGATGAAATTAGGATGACACGAGATTTGGGCCTGGCTGACAAGGTAAATGGTAATCCCATGAATTTAGGAAAAAAGAAAACAGAGGGAATGTGTGGAGGTGGGGTGGCAGGAGTTTCCTTTTAGCTTTCTGCATTGGAGAGGACCATCAACTGCAGGCTGTGAATTGACTTAAACCAGTCTGATTTTGCATAACTATTAGGTTTTTCTCGGTTGATAAGAGTAAGCACCCAAAGAGGAGGAGAGTCTGCTATCCTACTCTGGACGGTATCAGGTTATACTGATGGCAAGTCTTAGATCAACTTCGGCCATACACACGGACCTCCCATATTTTAAATGTGAATTTATAAGCAAGTAGGCACAAAATAATTCACATCAGCTATTTTGTAAGGCTGACAGAGTTAGTACTCTGTCCCACTGGCTGTCACAATAACATCTTCGTAAGAAGTTCTGCAGTGGCAGATGCATGAGGCAACCAGTCCTCAGACCCGTGCTGGACAGGGGACTATTTTGATATCAGACATTGTCCAAAAGGATTCAGACTATGGGCTGCTATCTTCTCCTACTCTATTCTTGTGAAAAGAGTATCTCAAAAGTATTTTATTCAATAAATATCAATGAAAGAAACGTTGTAACTTTGAACAGGTCATACAGCTTTATATTTATCTAATACTTCCCCCACTTACTGCATCATTTCACTTCACAGCATCCTAGGAAGGGAGGGAGGGTAAGGGGAGAAGGAAGAACAGAAATGTCCCTTCGGTTCTCACTCCTCTGCCTGCTCCCACGTGTCTCGAAGGCTATTAAGTGGACACATTAATTAAAGCCTCAAGAACTGTTAAGCATCTATAAGAACCATACAGGTTGCAAAAACTATCACAGATGTCCTTTCTCTATTTTAATTAAAATTCTTCCTCAAAGCTTAGAGAGCTGGCAGCAAATCCAGGTCAGACAGTACTTTAGAAAAATAAGGATTTACAAAGAACCTCGGGAGGCACAGGTACCCACACCTGGGACAAAACCCACTCTTGGTAACTGTTCCAAACCCGTGCAGAGGCCAGGTCAGGCCTCAGCGGAGCTGTGCCACTACTCTGCTGCCACCCAGTGGCATGTGGGGGCTAAGGCACCTCGCAGCAGGGAAGAGCTGGGCTCTTGGAAAAGGACATTTTCTCTGGAATCCAAAGTCAGGAAGAGGTAAGGGAGAAGTGCTGTCCAGCCTACCACAGCACCAAGGAGATGCAGTGTAAACAGATGCATTCTTGGGAAGGGATGTATTAAAAGAGATATTAGGTTGCTACAATGAAGTCTTTCCTCCACCTCAGACTGAGAACTGCTTGAGGGACTCAATCAAAGCTAAAAGCCAGGAGACAGACCCCAACAGAGTCCAGGCTTACCTGCTTTGGGTCAGAGGTAGCAGCACCAGGAGCCGGGGACTCCAATTCTATGGTCACAGGCCCATCATTCTGAATGTGGACTTGCATGTAGGCACCAAACTTGCCATCTGAAAGAGCAACACAAACAGTTATGAGAGGTTTCTCTTTCTAAAAAGTCACCTAGATCAATGTAATCAGAAACATGAAGAGTAGGACTAGCCAGTAAACACAGGAAAAGGTGGTCAACACCGTAAGTAGGGAGGGAAATGCAAAATTAAACAGCAGAGGTGCCACTGTAAGCCCTACATACTTGGCAAGAATGAAAAGATCTGGGAACACCAGGGTCGAGAAATGTGGGCTTACAGGACTATAGAATGGGGGGAAGGTAAATTGATTTAACCACTTTGGGGGGCATTGTGATGCTTGAACAAACTACAACTCTGGAATTCCACCTTGGTGAGTCTACTCAGAAATTCTTACACAAAATCAAAACCACATTGAGGTACCACCTTACACCTTACACCTTACAAGGTGTAAGGTACACCTTACACAAGATACCATTAGAATGGCAAAAACTGACAAGGCAAGAAACAACAAACGTTGGAGAGGCTGTGGAGAAAGGGGAACCCTCTTACACTGTTGGTACAGCCACTTTGGAAAACAGTGTGGAAGTGCCTCAAAAAGTTAAAAATAGAGCCACCCTATGACCCAGCAATTGCACTCCTGGGTATTTACCCCAAAGACACAGATGTAGTGAAAAGAAGAGCCATATGCACCCCAATGTTCATAGCAGCAATGTCCGCAATAGCCAAACTGTGGAAAGAGCCAAGACGCCCTTCAACAGATGAATGGATAAAGATGTGGTCCATATACACAATGGAATATTACTCAGCCATCAGAAAGGATGAATACCCAACTTTCACATGAACATGGATGGGACTGGAGGAGATTATGCTAAGTGAAATAAGTCAAGCAGAGAAAGTCAATTATTATATGGTTTCACTTATTTGTGGAACATAAGAAATAGCAGGGAGGACATCAGGAGAAGGAAGGGAAAATGAAGGGGGGGAATCGGAGGGAGAGATGAACCATGAGAGACTATGGACTCGGAGAAACAAACTGAGGGTTCTAGAGGGGAGGGGGTGGGGGTATGGGTTAGCCCGGTGATGGGTATTAAGGAGGGTACGTACTGCATGGAGCAAACAATGAATCATGGATCACCACATCAAAAACTAATGATGTACTATATGGTGACTAACATAACATAAAAAAAAAAAAAAGGATATTCGAGGGTGTTCAGTCTGGCAGTGTTTATAACAGAAAAAATGGACAGAATCTGTCCCTCACTGGGGGGATGAATGCATAAACTCTAATTCTTCAGTGGAATACTATGTGGCAGCCACATGGGTCAACAAGGCAAATCTCAAACACATGATGTGATATTTAAAAAGTCACTTGCTGGGCCGCCTGGGTGGCTCAGTTGGTTAAGGGTTTGACCCTTGATTTCAGCTCAAGTCATGACCTTAGGGTCGAGGGATCACGCCCCATGTTGGGGGGGGGGGTCCACGCTCAGCAGGGAGTCCACTGCAGATCTCTGTCTCTCTCCCCCCCTTTGCCCCTCCCCCCACTTGCATGTGTGCACATGTGCATGCTCTCTCTAAATAAAATAATCTTTAAAAAAAAAAGTAACTTGCAACAAGGACATATCATTTTATACCATTTATTCATTTATATGACACTTTCAAATATCCAAAACAAGTTATATTATTTATGGAGAGAGATATATATAAATGAAAAAAAACATGAGCAGGAAAGAGAAAAGCCAAACACGGGACAAGAACCACATTCACACCGAAGAGAAGGCAGGGGATGGTGGGATTTGAGAGAGACAGACCTCAGACCAACATGACTAGCTGGGGTAGTGAGTACACTAGCATCTATTTTCTGTATGTTTCATAATTAAAATTTTCAAACAAGTTAACTATAAAGGAAAAGGGTGAGGTGGGAAGGGAGGGAGGGCCTGCTCCCTCACGGTGCGAACCATCCCAGGCTCCCCAGGATTCCTTTCAAAATGGCCACGGGCTGCCCCGGAAAGAGCTCCTCTCTGCATCCTGGTCCAAACCTGCTAACACCCAAACCCACTCAATCATGTCTGACCAATCCCAAATGCTGAATTACATTTATAAAGAAAGCCAAGAATACGCCTTTAGAGATGACGCCGTGGAGTATGAGAATGTTGACTCCATCCATCCAAGTACCGCTGGTAAGCCTCGGGCTTAAACACTGCCGATGACACATACAGACACTTACTCCAGGGGACACACTGGTCTTGACAATTTATCAATTAAATTTACTCATATTAAATTTATCAATTTAAATCCAAAGTAAGAAAAGAGTTGGGTCCAGAATTAAAATAGTATGAGTCCTCAGAAACAGAACTATCAGGAACTCTTCTGCTGCCACCTACCATTAAGGAACAAAGAGAGCATATGAGACCCAGTCCACATGTGAAAACCACTCACTGCTTTTCACTCACAGCAACCATGTGCCAGGCATGGTGCTAGAGACCACAGACTCAGCTCCCAGGCACAGACAGCCCTGGCACTCATGAACCCTGTGGTCCAGGATGGGGCACAGCTGGGCACATCGTGGTGACAATGCAGTATGGCAGAGACCTTGAGGGATTCTGGCTCTGGAGACCAGAGAAGGGTCCGAGTCCTCCTTGGGGAGGGAAGGAATCAGAAAGGCTTCTTGGATGAGGCTACACAGGGTGCAGGACTTGAAGGACAACCAGCACACAGGCTGGAAGAGAGGGACAGGCCCAGCCCTCACAAACTCTGAGGCTTTGGACAACTTTCTTAACCTCCCAATGGCTCAGTTTCTTGCCTGTATCACAGGGATGCTAACAAGAGGACCTAAAACATGGGGAAAATTTAATGAGACCGTGCATGCAAGTGCTTGGGACGACGGCTCACACATGGTGTGTGTAAAATCAGCATTTGCTCTTATTGTTATAAAAAGTCATGTTCAAGGCTTGTTCATGTTCATTGTTATAAAAAGTCCTGTTCAAGAGGTTCCATACAACCATAACCATGCTTCCCAAACTGTGCCGTGCCACATATTCCTTGAACAAAGAATGCTACAGTCACATACTTTTGGAAAACCACATTTGTTTGAACTCTCCTTCAGAGAATCACAAAGCACAGCAGCATGTAACAGACTCTCAAGATGTCCTTGGGTAGGGGCGCCTGGGTGGCTCAGTCGTTAAGTGTCTGCCTTCGGCTCAGGCCATGATCCCAGGGCCCTGGGATTGAGCCCCGCGTCAGGCTCCCTGCTCGGCGGGAAGCCTGCTTCTCCCTCTCCCACTCCCCCTGCTTGTGTTCCCTCCTCTCGCTGTGTCTCTCTCTGTCAAATAAATAAAATATTAAAAAAAAAAAAAAAAGATGTCCTTGAGTAGAGAAACCTATTTAGTTTCTTTACCCTGGTAGTTCCCAAACTCCCCTGGGCAAGGAGCCCCAATTTCACACAAAACATCCTTTACAGAGCAGATGACCCTCTGAGAGAGACCAAGGAAAAGAAAAGCACCAAATAGACACACTAGGCCAGGGCAGGCCAGCCTGGGGCCTCCCTGGCTCCCTCCCTGGAGAGCGGCTCTGCTCTCAGGTCCTGGGCTCCCTCAGACACCAGACCACTACCGCATGAGGTGACCTCCATGCACCTCTGCTCCTGCCACCACAAGCACACAATTTCCATCTCGGACTCCTCTCCCCAGTATCACTCCCTCCACTGATCCTTACCTCATGGAGGGTCTTAGCAAAATGGGCATACCAACGGCCGGTTCTCTTCAATGCTCAGGCAGCAGCATTAGAAACTACATTAGAAGCACCCAAGCTGTTTGCCATTTTTACAGGCAAGATTAACCAGTCCTATCGCACAGCCAAACGTGCTCAAACAATGGTGACTTTTCTTCAACTCCTATCAAATTGAAGCGGCCATTTAAATCTACAGGGCTTTTGTTCTATCCATGTCAGACTAGCTAAAAGACATCAGCTGGGAAGGAAATCATGTGTTTAATTGCATGCTAAAATTATGGCTACAATTAGTAGCAAATTTCAGCCGCTGCTCTCCTCAGGGAAGCTGAAGGCAGATTCAGGAGGAAAGGAATTATTTCCGACCTTGAATTTCTGTTGCCAGGATATACAGCATACGCTTCACCATGTTTATCACTCCAAGTAGCAAGAAATTTATTTTCTTTTCCAGTTTTTCTTCAGTTATGAACAGAACTATTATCTGAATTTCCATTTGTACAGACAATAAATCCAAAGACATGTTTTAAGAGGTCTTAAAATGGGAACATTTTTTCCAGTTCAAATCAAACAGTAAAGCCCCATGAAAAATTATACTGGCCAGAGGAAATAAAAAACATTTTTAAAAATAATCTTAAAAAACAGAAACATATCTGCAGAACTACCGCTGGGCTCCAGTGGTGATATAATCAAGTCGTCCTTAACTCAAAGTCCCAGGGTTCTGTCCAGAGCCAGAGAGGCACGTCAGGCACGTCTGTGCCACGCGTTTCCAGCTGGAGCCCCAAACCTGCTGTGACCTGGTTTCCAGCAGCCACTGTCCAAGGCCTCTACCGGCTCTACACCAGTGCACCCCATTCACCTGCGAAGGCTGACATCCCACCCCTTTGAACAATACTTGATGATGGTCACCACTCCCCGAGAAGCCCTGCCCCACCTCTCCATGCCCTGGCTGGTTCAAGGATGACAGCAGGACAGTCACCACAAGGAGGATGCATGTTAGTACAGGCATGGCCCTGGGCCCACAGTCTGGCAGTCAGGGTGCAGGAAATCTGGGTCCCTGTTACTGCTGTCACTCCCACCGCTGTCCATGGTAGAATATGGGCAAATGGGGGTGGGGGCAGGGGACAAGAAAACCACACTGAAAGAACACGCTACTGAAGAAAAATGGAGAACAAAGGGCCTGATGGTTTCTTGGACGGGCTGGGAGCAAGCCCATACACTTTCCACAGCCAGCCTGCACAGCCATGACCAGGCTGAGAGTTGGCCTACCTCTGGGGACAGGTCCTGAGCCTTGGGCCAGCCCACCTGAGCACATCCCCAAAGGCAGCTCCCCCTGTCACTAAGGCAAAGTCCTCACCACCCAGGCTTCCTCTTCGTTCTATTTAAAGCTGTTCAGAGCCTGGGCAGGCAGGGAAGAAGGTTACTGATGGAGGCTCCAACATTAGGTGCACCAGCTGGGAACCAAGAAATCAAGCAAATGTGTGGAACCAGGAGACTCAAAATAAGCATTGGCCAGGCAAGGGCCACTGCAGCTAATGGAGTTTGGTCTAGACCCACAAGCTTGCATCACGCCTGGAGCCTGGGGGAGTGGACCCTGGTGGGCCACAGGCACTAGGGTAGCTCTGTCCGCCAGCATGGAACTGTTCCTCTGAGGGTAGTGTGCCCCCGGCCCCACCTCCCCAGAGGGCTCAGCTCAGCTGATTCGGGGCACCCACCAGGAGGGCACAGATTCCCCAGTGGGCTGATCTGGCTCAAGGGAGCCTATGAAGCAGAGGCCAGGGCTCTGGGAGCTATCAGCAAAGACCAGCAGCTCCAGCAACGGCATTTCCTAAATGACTTGGCTGGGGAAAGGATTCAGTTGCAGGAAAAGGGGCACATGACAGGCCCTGTCAGCCACATTAGACCTCAGTCAGCAGCATTAGAAACACTGGCAGGTTCCATTCCACATCCAGGGCCATGGAGGGAACTGGAAAGGCAATTCCTGGAATCCCATGGCTCCTCCTCAGGCTCAAGTCCCCCTTATCAGGGGTCTCTGCTTGTTTCTGCATTGTTCAATCCACTCAAGAGAACACCTCCTCCAGGCAGCAGATGTCTCAGGCCTGGGACTCCATGGCCAGAGGAACTGGGGAACAGGCCCTGTGGCCCAGGATGGAAATGAAGTGCCTACTCCCAGGTGAGGGCATCTGCCACCAAGTGACCACCCCAATTCCAAACCAAAGAGCTGGAAACAGGAGCTGCCAGGGGAAATAGCCCAAAATTAACCTCTCTCTGGGTTAAATTCTCATCTGAGCTGAAGTTCTGAAGACAGATTCAAGGCAACTGGCATAGCCCTCCTCGCCTAACAGGGAGGCTGAAGGCGAGGTTTTTCTCTGGCCGTCAGGCTTTGCTTGGACATCTCTGGTCTTTGCTGGGGTCCCAGGCATGGCATCATTCTGCTCGGGATAACTGCATGGAAGCCTCCCTGGTCTCCTCATTGAGGCACCAGGGAGCCTGTGTAGGGACATGCAGTGTTTGAGGTCCCAGAGGACCTACATGGAGCCTTGTGCAGGGCTGTGCAGATGTGCTGGAAGAGCCTGGACCCCACCAGGCAAGGACACCCTTCCATCGAGAGCAGCAAAATAAGAAACCAGGAAGAACGGCTTCTGAGCTCATCAGACCATGGGGTTTGAATTTAGACTTTAATTCCTTTATACCTGAATATGATACAGAATTAAACTTGACCTAAAGTTTTCCCTGGGACTGTAATAATGGAAGAAGGTTTACATTCAAGTTCAGTGCATCTCCATGTTGTTGGCATTTTATTATGAGTTTCCTATGTATTATATTAAAGGAGTGTATTAATATCATCACTTAGCCTCACTGTAGAACCTCTGGTGTGCTGGGTTGGGTGATGTGACTGGACATGGTTTGGGACACAGGCTAGGGAATAAGTCTTCACTTTTGGAAGAGAATGGCCTTGGAGTGGCTTCACAGCAGGGTTCTAACCCAGTTCAGAGTCTCTAGGAAGAAAAAACATATATATGGCAGAAGTAGCCTCAGAGAGGCTCAAAGGCAGACTGGAAGGACTAAGCCTGTAAACTCTAACCCTCCCCTGAGCGGGGAGCCCCCATGGCCACAAAACAGTCAAAGGAGATAAGGGAATATGCTAGAGGGTGATTATCATCATGCACCACAGGATTCATGAATTTATACAATGAGTGTGATCCAAATAAACATAATACAGATTATTTTCTGGAGCTAGACAAGCTGATTTAAAAATTCATACAGAAAAACAATTAAGAATAGGCAGGAAAACTCCAAAGAGCAATGTGGGTGAGACTCACCTTACCCAATATGAAAGCACACCAAAATCCTCAATAACTGAAAGTGTGTCTTCATCATATAAATAGACCAAAAAAAAAAAGACTAGAAACAAAACTTAATAGCTCATAAACACATACAGGAATTCATATGGGATAAAGTCAGAATCTCAGATTAGTGGAGGTAAAGATGGTTTTCAAATAAATGTTTTGGGAAACCATTTCATAAACACCTGAGAAAAATAAACTTTGGATCTATGTTTTACATTGTATACAAGATAAACTCCAAAGGGATCTAGGATTTCAAAATAAAAATGAAAGCATAAAAGCACTAGGGGGGGAAAATAGCCAGATTTCTTTGTAACTTTGGAGTAGGAAATGTCATAGAAATCCTAAGAAGCTATGATTCAAAATCCAACAGACATTTCAAAAAATTAATATCAGAAATGTCTGTCCTTGGGGCACCTGAGTGGCTCAGTCAGTTAAGCGTCTGACTCTTGATCTCAGCTCAGGTCTTGATCTTAGGGTCGTGCGTTCAAGCCTCGTGTTGGGCTCCACACTAGGCATGGAGCCTACTTAAAAAACAAAACAAAAACACAGGGGCACCTGGGTGACTCATTGGTTGAGCATCCAACTCTTAGTTCTGGTTCAGGTCATGATCTCAGGGTCATGGCTCCGAGCTCCACATGGAATCTGCTTGGGATTCTCTCTCTCCCCTCCCCCCCCGTCCCTGATCATTCTCTCTCTCTCTCTCTCTAAAATAAATAAATAAAATTTTTAAGAGGAAGAGAGGGCAGGAGGGAGGGAGGCAGGCAGGCAGGCGCCTGGGTGGTCCAGCCGGTTAAGTGTCTGCCTGCAGCTCAGGATGATCTCAGGGTCCTGGGATCAAGCCCCACATTGGGTTCCCTGCTCAGCGGGGAGTCTGCTTGTCCCTTTCCCCCTTCCCCTTCCCCCTGCTCATGCTCTCTCTCACTCTTTCTCTCTCTCAAATAAATAAATTAAAATCTTTTAAAATAAATAAATTAAATTAAAAAAAAAAGAAAGGTCTATCAGCAATCAACCCTTAAAGCAAGGACAAAGGACAAATGACAAAATGGATGAAAAATATCTGTAACTCACAGCACATATTAAAAGCTCACAGAAATAAAGAACCTGATCAAAGCACATGAACAGTTCATAGGAAAGGAAATACATATCATGCAAAGATCTGAAAAATGTTCAACCATATCCTGCACATTAAAACTAAAAGGAGATGCCATTTTCACCCGTAAGAAAGACAACATTCTAGATAAAATACACTCTGTTAACAAAACAGTGAAGAAGATGTCAGTCTCACACACTGAAAAAAGGTCAACGCCTACAGAGGACCATCGAGCACTATCTAGCAATCCCACTTCTGTGAATTTATCCCCAGGTATGCCTGCCTGAACATGAAATGCCTATGTACAATTTATTCATTGCATCACCATTGTTCTGTTGTTTTCAAGAGCCAAAATCAGAAACAACCCAAGGAGTCCAACAATACAGATTAAATAAGATTTGAAATAAGCTAGGCTCTGTTCCCACTACAGAACACTGCACAGCTGTTACGAAAGGTGTGAGGAAGTTCTCTATGAACTAATAAGGAAAGAATCTCTAGAACACACTGTGAAATCCTTTTTAAAATAATTTGTTAAAGATGCTACCTTTGTATAAAAAGACACATATATTCATATTTTGCTCACATGTGCATGAAGAAACACTAGAAAGACAGAAAAAATTAAAAGTGCTTGCCTACAGAGAGTAAGGGAAACAGAGTGGATGACACATGAGTGAGAGCATGGCTTCCCAAGGCAGACCTTTCCATATCATTTTGATGTAGGAACTATCTGATCATATTACCTATTCAAAATCAATTACAACAAAATTGGAAGACTTACAATTTTCAATTCAAAACCTACTACACAAAGCTATAGTAATCAGAACATTGTAAGCACTGGCATAAGAATAGGCATACATAACGATGAAACAGAACTGAAAGTTCATAATAAACCCATACATATATAGTCAACAAGAGTACAAAGACCATTCAATGGGGAAGAATAGTCTTTTCAACAAATGATGATGGAAAGGCTGGATATCACATGCAAAAGAATGAGGTTAGATCCTTACCTCACACCATACACAAAAATTAACTCAAAATGGATCAAAGACCTACCTGTATGGATTAAAACTGTAAAACTCTGAGAAGAAACCATAAGGTTATCCTTCATGACAATGGACTTTGGTAATGGTTTCTTAGATATAAAACCAAACACAAAAGAAAAAAAAAATAAAACTGGACTTCATCAAAATTAAAAACTGTTAGGGGTAGGGGTTGGGTGAGATAGGTGAAGGGGATTAGGAGATACAAACTGTCAGTTATAAAATGAATAAGTCACAGGGATATAAAGTAAAGCACAGGGACTACAGTGTATAATACTGTTATAACTTTGTACGCTGACAGATGGTAACAACACATATCAAGGTGAGCATTTTTAATGTATATAAATGTCAAATCACTATGTTGCACACCTGAAACTAATATAATATTGTATGTCAACTACACTTCATAAAAAAAAATATGTTAGGGAGTGCCTGGCAGCTCAGTTAGTGGAGATGAGACTCTTGATCTCCAGGTCATGATTTCAAGCCCCACATTGAGCCAAAAAAAGGGAGGGAGGGAGGGAAGGAGGGAAGGAGGAAGGAGGGAAGGAGGGAAGAAGGAAGGAAGGAAGGAAGGAAGGAAGAAGGAAGGAAGGAAGGAAGAAAGAAAAAAACAATTTTTAAACTTTTGTCCATCAAAGGACACTATCAAGAAAGTGAAAGGACAACCCACAGAATGGGAGAAAATATTTGCAAATCATATAACTAATAAGGGTCTGGTATCTGGAATTTATAAATTACTTACAATTCAGTAAAAAAAAAAAAAGACAAACAATTCAATCTTAATTGTGAGCCCCAACTCGAGGTTTGAACTCACAACCCTGAGATCAAGACCTGAGCTGAGATCAACAGCTGGGTGCTTAACTGAGCCACCCATGCATACCTCAAACAATTCAATCTTAAAATGAGTGAAGATGGGACGCTTTGGTGGCCTCAGTCGGTTAAGTGTCTGCCTTTGGCTCAGGTCATGACCCCAGGGTCCTGGGATTGAGTCCCACATTGGGCTCTTTGCTCAGCAGGGAGCCTGCTTCTCCTTCTGCCTGCAGCTCCCCCTGCTTGTGCACTCTGTCTCTTTGACAAATAAATAAATAAAATCTTTTTTAAAAAATTAAAATAAAAATGAGTGAAGAATTTGAATAACATTTCTCCAAAGAAGATATACAAATGACCAACAAGCACATGAAAAGATGCTCAATATCCTTAGCCATTAGAAAAATGCAAATTAAAACCATCATGCTGTACCACTTCACAACCAATAGGATGGCTATAATCAAAAACTAAGTAAAAATAAAAAAGGAAATAATAAGTATTGGCAAGGATGCAGAGAAATCAGAACCCTCATTGGTGGGAATGTAAAAAGTCACTGTGGAAAAGAATTTGGTGGTGCCTCAATAAGTTAAACAGAATGATCATATGATCCAGCAATTCCACTCCTGAGTATATAACCAAAAGAACTGAAAAACAGGTGCTCAAACAAAAACTTGTCCACACATGTGTATAGCAGCCCTATTCACAACAGCTAAAAGGTTGGGAATAAGCCAAGTGTCCATCAATGAATGCATGGATAAACAAAATGTGATATATTCATGCAGTGGAATATTCTTCATATAATGGAATGAAGTACTGATAATATGCTACAATGTATGTATGTATGTATGCATGTATGTATGCACAATGCATGTTCAAAAGATGAACCCTGAATACATTATGCTAAGTCAAAGAAGCCAGACACAAAAGGCTGCATATTGATTGTATGGTTCCATTTACATGAAATATCCAGATGAGGCAAATCCATAGAGACCAAAAGCAGATTCCTGGTTGCCAGCGCTAGGGGTGGGGGAGAATGGGAAGTGTCTGCTTAATGTGCATAGGGTTTCTTTACGGGGTAATGAAAATGTTTTGAAACTAGACAGTGGTGATGGTTACACAACACTGTGAGTACATGATCACTTAACTCTACACTTTAAAATGGTTTATTTTACGTTACATGTATTTTACCACAATAAAAAAGAAGTTAATTTTAGAAAGAATAAATACTGAGAATAAAAATTTAGTGACTGACTTAAAACTCAAATGACAGGCTAAACTCCAGACTGGGGCACCTGGGTGGGTCAGTCGTTAAGCGTCTGCCTTCGGCTCAGGTCATGATCCCAGGGTCCTGGGATAGAGTCCCACATCGGGCTCCTGCTCGGAGGCAAGCCTGCTCTCCCTCTCCCACTCCTGCTGCTTGTGTTCCCTCTCTTGCTATCTGTTTCTCTGTCAAATAAATAAATAAAAATCTTTAAAAAAAAAGAACTTTCCTTATAAAAAATAAATAAATAAACAAACAAACAAACAAACTCCATACTGGACATGGTCAAAGAAAAAATTAGTAAACTGGAGGATCCCCTCAGGGCACAGCAAAGAAAGAGAAAGCAATTGAGACACGATACCATGTATGCTATCATTTAATACACGCTTTGTTTGAAGAAAATATAGAGAGCCAACGAATTTATCAACATTTCTGGATTTGTGGACCCCAAAACAATATGGTTTTAAATTTGTTCTATTTCTGCTGAGAGATTCAGACTCTTCCTTTCATCCTGGGTTATTTCATGTCCTCAGATTACAACGATAGTGAGTTTCTTTACACCTATGCCTATATCTTCTTTTTTAAAAATGGCCTTTATGTCTTCAAACTGAGCTGCAATAGCAGACTCTACTGGGCAAGAAAAAGAGGCTAACCCCACAATTCACAACCAGAAGTACGGAGGGACTCAGGAAATGAGATAAAAGGGGTGAAGGAGAATAAAGACAGGGCAAGGGAGAAGGAGTCCAAGGAGGAAGCAAATGGATGGAACAGTAGAGCCACCAAAATGAGCCTGTCCTCATCTCCCTGGGTCCAGGAGCACTCATCACACAAAATAACTGAACACCTACGGTGTGATATATAAGGCAAGTGCTCTGCCATTACCACAGGATACTGAACACCACCACAATCTATGACACAGTTTATAATGTGGCCCCAGACAGGTGGGGAAAGGAGGCTGCTGTTCACCTTGGAAAATCAACTAAGCAAATCAAGGAATCATGAAAAGCTAGGATCTAAAAACAAAAATGGATTGAGGAGGCTGGCTGGCTCAGTCGGTGGGGCATGCGACTCTTGATTTTGGAGATGTAGGTTCAAGCCCCACCTTAGGTGCAGAGATTACTTAAAAATAAAATCTTTTAAAAGAAACAAAAACAAAAACAAAAATGGATATAGTTTGCCATTTGGGCAAAAGGGAGGTAAACTAGTCACAGAGATGACACCAGTATAAGTCTAAGACCTAAAAGAGGCAGAAATAAATAGAGGAAGCTGGTAAGCAAATCACTGAAGAGAATGAATGAAAAGGAAGGAGTGACAGAAAACTTGGTGCGCCTGGGTGGCTCAGCCGTTAAGAGTCTGCCTTCAGCTCAGATCATGATCCCAGCATCCTAGGATCCATCAAGCCCCCACATCGGGCTCCAGCTCAGCGGGGAGCCTGCTTCTTCTCCCTCTCCAGCTCCTCCATGCTTCCGTTCCCTCTCTCATTCTCTCTCCCTCTGTCAAATAAATAAACAAAATTTTAAAAGACAACTAACTAATTTGGTCAACATCAGTCACACATCTGCATCAGATTTCATGAGAGCCATCGGCCTGTACCACAGTCCACCAGCCTTGCCATTTATTAACACTGAAGATGTGATCTCACATTGTGATTTCCTAAATTTACATTAATAATAATGCCTCTGGCATCCAAGTCCTTGCCGAAGCATATAAAAGGCTTCCACTGAAAGCTCACTCAGGCTTCTAACATGCTTTATTGTAGTAAAAAGAGTAGGAAATTAAACAAATCCATAAAAATTAAACACTAACCACGAAGCAAACACTAGATGTGGGCTTCCGCCTCCTGGTGCCTTCTCTTTGTGAACGAACCTGTAGGAGCGACTGACGTAATGGCCGTATCACGGAGTGAACAGAGCTGAGGCAGTCAGAGAGCTGCTACTCTCCTGAGATGTCTTTCCACGCTGGTCTAGCTCTTTGCCACCCACGAGAGATCAGACCCCACAGAGAATACACAGGTAGCTCTTTTTAATACCATGGCAGCTTCTGATTTGCTCAACAAAGCCAACAGGTGATTGCTTACCTGGGCCCATTACAAATGGCTCAGTATTGGAACAAGAAGCTTGTGAGCAGAGAGCTCTCTTTCAACTACTCTGTTTTGGTGTAACATTTATTTTTTTTCCTAACTATAGAAGCAATGCATGTTTAATACTCAACTTTGACAGCATGTAATGCCTCCCACTGAACACTACTTTGAGTGCTCTTTCTGAAGGATGAAGATTCCCAAAGGGCTGCCGAGGGCCACATCTGGACCCAGTTTCCTGGGCCCACTCAGTCACTCTGGGTGTCCAATAAAGCACCCTTAACCTCTGGCTCATTCAGCAGCAGAGGGCAAAAGCTGATGAATGTATGCACTGGGTTTTTCCCCCTAAATCAATTATCAGAGGAAGAGCCAGAGAACAGGAAAAACCTTTTGAAAGCACCAGAGTTATGAGCTATGCAGGATTAAAGATGGCCACAAACTCTGACATCCCTTCCATTGCAAGGTGGGTCTACATCCGTCCCCTGGAGGCTGGGTGGGCTGTGAGATTGCTTTGTCTAATAGCATATGGCAGAAGTGATGCTGTAACCCTTTCCAGGCCTGGCCTCAAGGGGCTGGCACTCTCATTTCCTGTCTCTTGAAACGCCTGGTCTTGGAGTGCTCACTGTGGGAGAAGCCAGCCACAATGTTAGAAATCAAGCTACCCGGGCGCCTGGGTGGCTCAGTTCGTTAAGTGACTGCCTTCGGCTCAGGTCATGATCCTGGAGTCCCGGGATCGAGTCCCGCATCGGGCTCCCTGCTCAGCAGGGAGTCTGCTTCTCCCTCTGACACTCCCCCCTCTCATGCTCGCTCTATCTCATTCTCAGTAAATAAATAAATAAATAAAAAATAATAAATAATAAATAATAAATAAATAAATAAATGAAATCACGCAACCCACAGACCGCCAGGCTGCGAGAAGCCCAAGTGATGGGGAGAGACCCTGGAGAATAAGATGAGGTGGGAAAGATGGGGAAGCAAGATGCACACGGGCCATCTTAGAAGTAGATCCTCCAGCCCCAGCCAACACCATATGGATCAGAGACAAGCACCCAGCTAAGCCCCTCTTAGATTCCTGACCCACAAAACTGTGAGGAAGACAGAAGGGTTATTTTTAAGCCACTGCATTTTGGGGTAGTATGTTATGCAGCAATAGTGAATAGGAGCATAAGGCAAGGTAGGCAAGTTCTTGAGAAGAGGAGATGCTCCCACAAAGCCAAAGGGTCAAGGGGCCACCTTAACTGGACCAGAGTGGGGAGGGGTGCCATGGCAGAAGCAAAGCCTGAGAGTTCCAAACAGATTACACCCAAACAGGTCAAGGGTGTTGAGAATTCTGGTCCTGCTGGTGTGGTGGGTCAGCTTGGTTTCAAGTACCAACTCAAGACCAACCAGGGCAGAACACGCCTCAAAGAGCCATTTGGGGGAATTA
Organism: Zalophus californianus; assembly: GCF_009762305.2. Taxonomy (NCBI): domain Eukaryota; kingdom Metazoa; phylum Chordata; class Mammalia; order Carnivora; family Otariidae; genus Zalophus; species Zalophus californianus. The sequence goes on from NC_045602.1 coordinate 96,252,141, forward strand.
CGCTACTTGCTCCTCCCTCCCAGATACCCAGAAAAGGGGTATCCTCATTAACTGCACACACATCTATGACAGACCCCTCTCCATCCCCACTGCCAGAAAGGCAGTTCTGCTAGGACCACCTACTCCCCTTGACCACACCCCTTTTATTAATCCCACCTCCCAGGAGCCACCAACAAAGCAAGTCAAGGACACACAAGTGGCACTTTCAGGTAGCCCTTCCAGAAAGCATTTCTCCTATCCCCCTTCCCAACAGCCCCAGACTTCCACTGTGGCTCCAGGTGGCCCCCAGGAGGTCAACTCCATATTCTACAAAACACATGACCTAAACTGAGTCACACAGTCCATCCCATATTGGTTCAAGGGTGGCCATGTGACCTAAGCTGGCCCAATCAAAGTGACCTTCAGGACTTCTGCTTGAAATGCAGAAACAAAAACTTGCTCTCCTTCTTGGGATGGTGAACTGTGAAGACTGCAACCATCATGACCATCCTGCAGAAGGCCTGCCTGAGGACAAGGCTGACATGCACGGGGGGAAAGCAGGGCTCAGAGAATCCCAGAGAACAGTCACAGTGGTGATGACAGAGGGCATCTAGCCCAAGCTGAACCTGAACTCATCATACCTCCACATGCTTCAGTCATAAAGCAATAAGCTCTATTTCAATGAAGACAGTTGAGGTGGGTGGGGCATAAAGGGAAGAGCTGCAGGTAGTGAGGAAAAGTCTGAAAGGTGGGGCGGGTAGGGAACAGAACAGGAAATAAAGGGAACAATCTTCCCACTATTCAATCCTTAACAACAAGTTAAGAGACATAAACTAAATGTAAATTTAAAATAAAGTTCTAGTCATTAAAGAGCAAAGGAGTAAAAATAAACACTAAATCTAATTAAGTCAATAGCCAACACATGGAAACAACCTAAGTGTCCACTGATAGATGAATACATAAAGAAGAGGTGGTATATAGACACAAGAGAATACTATTCAGGAAGGAGAAGGAGAAGGAGAGGGAGGGAGAGAGGACGAGGAGGGAGAGGGGGAGGAGGACGAGGAGGGGGAGGGGAGGAGGAGGGGGAGGGGGGGGAGGAGGGGAGGGGGGGAGGGAGGGGAGGAGGGGAGGAGGAGGGGGAGGGAGGAGGAGGGGGGAGGAGGAGGGGAGAGGGGGAGGAGGGGGGGAGGGAGGGGGGGGGGGGGGGGGGGAGGGAGGAGGGGGAGGGGGAGGGGGGAGGGAGGGGAGGGGGGAGGAGGAGGAGGAGGGGGAGGAGGGGGAGGGGGGAGGGGGAGGAGGAGGGGGGAGGAGGGGAGGAGGGAGGAGGAGGAGGAGGAGGAGGGGGAGGGGGGAGGGGGAGGGGGAGGAGGAGGGGAGGAGGGGGGGGGGGGGAGGAGGGGGAGGAGGGGGGGGGAGGGGGAGGAGGGGGAGGGGAGGGAGGAGGAGGGGGAGGAGGGGGAGGAGGAGGGGGGGGAGGGGGAGGAGGAGGGGGGAGGAGGGGGAGGAGGGGGAGGAGGGGGAGGAGGGGGAGGAGGGGGGAGGGGGGAGGAGGGGGGGAGGAGGAGGAGGGGGCGGAGGGGGGAGGAGGAGGGGGAGGGGGGGAGGAGGGGGAGGGGGAGGAGGAGGGGGGGGGGGAGGAGGGGGAGGAGGGGAGGAGGGGGGAGGAGGGGAGGGAGGGGGGGGGGAGGGGGAGGAGGGGGGGGGGAGGGGGGAGGAGGGGAGAGGGGGGAGGGGGAGGGGAGAGGGGAGGGGAGGGGGAGGAGGGGGGGGAGGGGGGGGGGGGGGGGGGAGGGGGAGGGAGGGGGGAGGGGGGGGGAGGAGGGGGAGGGGGGGGGAGGGGGAGGGGGGAGGGGGAGGAGGGGGGGAGGGGGGGGGGGGGAGGGAGGGGGGAGGGGAGGGGGAGGAGGGAGGGGGAGGAGGGAGGGGGGGAGGGGGGAGGAGGGGGGGAGGAGGAGAGGGGGGAGGGGAGGAGGGGGGAGAGAGGAGGAGGGGGGAGGGAGGGGGGGAGGAGGGGGAGGAGGGGGAGGGGGAGGGGGGGGAGGGGAGGAGGGGGGGAGGGGAGGGGAGGAGGGGGGAGGGGGAGGGGGAGGAGGGAGGGGGAGGAGGGGGAGGGAGGAGGAGGAGGGGGAGGGGGAGGGGAGGAGGAAGGAGGAGGAGGGGAGGGGGGAGGGGAGGGGAGGAGGAGGAGGAGGGGGAGGAGGGGCGAGAGCGGGGGGAGGGGGAGGGGAGGGGGAGGAGGGGAGGGGAGGGGGAGGAGGAGGGGGAGGAGGGGGAGGAGGAGGGGGGGGAGGGGGAGGAGGAGGGGAGGAGGGGGAGGAGGGGGAGGAGGGGGAGGAGGAGGAGGAGGAGGAGGGGGAGGAGGAGGAGGAGGGGGGAGGTGGGGAGGAGGAGGGGGAGGAGGGGGAGGAGGAGGAGGGGGAGGAGGAGGAGGGGGAGGAGGAGGAGGAGGAGGAGGAGGAGGGGGAGGAGGAGGAGGAGGTGGAGGAGGAGGAGCAGGGGGAGGAGGAGGAGGGGGGAGGAGGAGGAGGGGAAGAGGAGGAGGAAATCCTGCCATTTGCAAGAACATGGATGGACCTTAAGGGCCTTTCAGTCAGACACAGAATGACAAATACTATACAATCTCACATACCTGTAGAATCTAAAAACCCCATCTCATAGATTCACAGCACAGATTGGTGGTTGCCAGAGGCAGAAGGTGGAAGGTGGGTGAAATGGGTAAAAGTGGCAAAAGGTTCAAACCTCGCAGTTGTAAGATAAATAAATTCTGGTATATAAGGTATGCCGTAGTGACCAAAGCTAACAATACTGTATCACATATTTGAAAGTTGCTAGGAGAGTAGATCTTAAAAGTTCTCATCACAAGGTAAAGTAAAACTGTAACTACGTGAGGTGATGAACTAACCGAATGTAATACTGGCAATCATTTCACAATATACCCAGATATCAAATCATCATGTTGTACAACTAAAGCTAACAGGGTGTTACATGTCAATTGTATTATAAAACTAGAAAAAACATTTTCAATTTTTTTCAAAAGGAAATTAAACTACTTCATTTAAGTCTTAAATTGTCAAAGCAGCCCCCGAGATTCCTAAAATAAAGAAAATGTATTTATTAGCAGTTGGTTTGTGTTCCATCATCCTTTTAGCTCTCAGAGGGCTTTTCATACTGGAGCTGGAAACCAAAAACTCAAAATTAAGCAAAACATTACAAGTGTGTAAAAACATGCTGTCTGCATCCTGTTCTACCAAAGACCATAAAAGAGATAAAAAGCTGAAAGAGCAAGAGAGGCACTGTTGTTTCACTGAAGTGCTTCTGAAAGGCCGAAGGATTTGGAAATAAATTGATTAAAACTCTTCGCATAAATCACGTCAATTTTTATCAAAACGATCAGATGTATGATATCCCCACATACTTAAATTGTGGCCCATTATAAAATTATAGTGTTTATAGTACATTGCTTCAGGCACTTCAGAGAATTATCTGGATAAAATACATATCATTTCAAAAAGTAAAAGGAATACAAAACACCTAAATAATACACAAAACACTCCTCTTCAAGGACTCAGATGAAAGCTGTTTTGTTTTCACTTGAGCATTCTTTAACAACCACTAGTGTTCTCCCATTTAAAGTGCCTTCATTTACGCTTTTATACAGGGCTTCAGTACATTCTAAAATATGTCTGAGATTACTCACAAATGTGATGATTCTCAAATATCAAGCACAGAAGACAATGATGACAGCATTTAATCCTCAGCTCAGCAAAGAGAAATAATTATTCAGAGGACCTGACTTAATTACTAATTTTGGGAAGAAACATGTTTGCAGCAAAGCCATGCCAAAGGATCCCAATGGACACAGGGTGAGAAAAAATACTGGAGACGTCCATGACCAGAATTATGAATGGAGCTCTAAACTTGGATTATTTCCAGAAGAGGCAAATACATTCTACTCTATCGGGACCCAAGTAGAGAGTGGGATTCGATTTAAGGCAGGGGTATCCTAATCATGGCAAAGGGACGCTTCACATGGGTAAGAGGAAAGAAATGCTGAAGAGGGATAGGAATATCACTCTTCCAAACGTAAGTGAATCTGATGAGCTGACAATCCTCAATGTGGGGCTTTGCTACAGAGCTTCAAAATGAGGCAGTAACTTCTAACCCTTCAGGTTGAAAATAGGTCCAATAAATAAGGGATCAAGCTTTGTTTCTTCCAGAGAAAGTCAAAGTATAGGAGATACTACAGAGTTAACTATTAACAAGTCTTAGAGGTCGACAAAAGGGTATGATGGCAGGAAAAGAAATTGCAGCCAGGGGCACCTGGGTGGCTCAGTTGGTTAAGCGACTGCCTTTGGCTCAGGTCATGATCCTGGAGTCCCAGGATCGAGTCCCGCATCGGGCTCTCTGCTCAGTGGGGAGTCTGCTTCTCCCTCTAACCTTCCCCCCCCATGTACTCTCTCTCTCTCTCATTCTCGCTCTCCCAAATAAATAAATAAACCTTTAAAAAAAAAAAGAAATTGCAGCCAGATACTGAGACATTCTACTAAGAACAGCCTAACACTGAGATGTATTACCAAAGGAGGCTAAACATTCTAATAGCTTTGAAGAAAAAGGCAAAACATGATGGTTTTAAATGCAATCTGCCCCCTCCTCAGAAACATGAAAACAGAATATAAATGAATGTCCCCTTAAACAGACTCATAATTTCAGATTCATAATTCTCCCATAAACCAGGACCACTATTCCAAGGCATTTTCTAGACTAAACCTCCGTCAAACTAGGTTGCATTCCCGCCAATAAGCAGTTAGGCAAAGACCTATGCCTTCACTGTCCAATATGACATCCATTAAGCACACATGGGTATTGGGTATTTGAAGCGTGCCTGGTCCAAATTGAGATGGGCTATATGTATAAACTACACACCAAGATTTAGAAGACTTTAGCACCCAAAAAAGAATGAAAATTATCTCAATCACCTTTTTATACTGATGGTGAAGTGAAATCATACTATTTTGGATAATTTGGGTTAAATAAAATATACTTTTAAAATTAATTTCACTTGTTTCTTTTTACTTTTTTTTAACATGGCTACTAGAAATTGAAAAGGATTTGTGGCTTGCATTGTTTTCTCTGTCGGACATGATAAGCAAGCACCACTGTATCAAACACACGTCTCAGTTGCTAAACATTTCACAGGTGAACAAAAGAATGAAGACGGGTGTAAACAGTATCAGGGGCCTTCAGAGGACTCTTACCATGGCAGAGAAGCAGCCACTACGTTGTTTTAAGGAAATGATAAGCTCAAACAACAAACTTCCTGGAAAAGGAGATGCTGTAATTGCAGATTCTCTTTTCCCCCTTCTGGAGGTGTCCCAGAGACTCTCCTCTTGGGCGGGCTCACCCCCCTGCCTACCTTTGATGAGCTCCGGCCTGTATGTCTTCCGCAGCTGCTCCAGGAAGCTGTTGTAGAAGCTCTCTGCCTGCTCCGTGGGCATTGCCAGGTGGAAGTCAGGCTTATTGCCCTTGAGGACACACTGGAGGGTAAACTGGCTGATGCACAGCACCTCGTACTGTTTGTCCATCACACTCTTCGACCAGTGTTTCCCGCTCTCATCCTCAAACACGCGCAGGTTTAAAATCTTTCTGACCCTAAGAGAAAAACAGTGGTGAGAGCTACCTAAAGAATCATAAGCCCCCCAACACACTCCATACCACCAAAATGTCACCAGCATCCTGTCAAATAAGGACATAATATTGACGTAATATTATACGTATTACATATATATAAGGACAAAAGAAGCAAGTTAGTTGGGCCTTGGGCAAGTTATATGAGGTAGTCACAGGGCTGTTTTGGGATTCCTTTTTTTTTTTTTGGTCAGTCCCTCCAGCAGCTACCCACAGGAACTGGAGCTAAGAACAACCACTCACTACCTGCTCCTTCAAGTTAGTGGATATGTCAAGACATGGGTCCAATTCTAATTTTTTTATAGAAGAATTCAATCTTTACACTGGAATAAATGATACCCCCTTTCTACATCCTTTCTTGGAGCTACTCAAAATGAACCACCGGGCAAACACCATGGAGAAAACTCAAGGTTACTGCAAATATACAAAAAGGCCTGGCGAAAGCCTCCCTGACAACTGTGTCACATGCCTCTTGAGCCCCAGGAGGAACTTTCTTATAAATGTGGATGATAAAGAGCAGCCACTTTGGGGAGCCTGGGTGGCTCAGTTGTTAAGCATCTGCCTTCGGCTCAGGTCATGATCCCAGGGTCCTGGGATCGAGCCCCGCATCGGGCCCCGCATTGGGCTCCCTGCTCCGCAGGAAGCCTGCTTCTCCCTCTCCCACTCCCCCGGCTTGTGTTCCCTCTCTCGCTGCATCTCTCTCTGTCAAATAAATAGAAAGAGCAGCCACTTTGGCAAGGAAGAGAACCAGGGAACGTTTATTCCTTAGCGGGAATTAAGTTCCAAGTCTGATTTCAAACCTAATACAAAGGGACATTTGGGTGGAAATTACACCAGGTATGGGCACCAACAGGCAGAATAAACAGATCCACATACACCTGAAACAAATGTGCCATGTGGTGCTGGGGGTGGGAGGAAGGCAAACATGGGGACAGGGGAGGCGGCCTGTACTTAGAGAGCCAGTCAGGGAACAGCAATGACAAACTCCCCCATCTTAGTAAAAAGAGCACCAGCTTCCAAGTCAGCGAGCCTAGATTCTAACTTGAATTCAGGCTTTTTGCTACATACATGTTCATGATCTCAGGCAAGTAATTTAACCGTCTGAGCTCCAGATCCTATGCACACAATGAACAACTGAGCATTTTTTAAGTGCATAAATGGTGCCCAGATCATACTACTTAAATTGGAAAGAGAAATCATTCATAAGAAAAGAAGTTAAGTTTTTTAATAAGAGAATGGTTCATGGATAAAGGAGCAAATAGGGACCGAGGCCACTGGGTTCCAGCTCTGCTCCTGACTTAGTGGGTGTCACCTGACAAACAAACTACTCTTCCTTGGTCTCCTCACCTGCAACATGGAGATAACCATATTACATCAATGGGACACAGATAAAAGTAACAGGGGCTCACTTCATAGGAACAAAATACTATCAAAGTTCCCAGTGTATGTATATATATAACGTGGATAGGTAGATAGGTAGGTAGGTAGGTAGGTAGGTAGACAGAGATATAACCACTACATAGCCCATTCAAACAGCAATGACTCAGAAATCTGCCTCTTACATGTGCTCCAGGTCCTTCTGTGTATCTTCCAGAGAAATACCCAGCAACACACAGATACCCCGTCCAATAGCACTTATTTGCTCTCCTCCAACTAGAAAGGAAACAAAAAGGAAAAAAGATTCAGAACCAAACAGGTGGCATGATGCACTTTTAAGTAACCAAAGGAATGTTTAAACATCACACATACTTCTTATAACTTCTTTTTTATCTAGAATGAATGAGTTCTTAAATGAATAACCATTAAGCCAAATTTTAGGGCCACATTTTCATCTGTGTTATCTTGGGTAAGACACCTCAAACTTTCCATGACAGAATTTGCCTACCTGTAAAAACAGAACAGTTTTCCTCTCCAGAGAATAAACCTCAGCTGTATTAATTCTCTGAAAAGAGACACCTGTTTTTCTTGGGAATCAGCAAATATGGTAACACAAAATAGAGATAGCACAAAATAATAGACATTAATGTCAGAAAAATAAAGAAATAATTTTTCTACTTACTACAAAAAGATAAATATATTATATATAAAAACCACAGTTTAAAAGGTAAGCTTCAAGGTGCCTAAGTGGTGCAGTCAGTTGACATCCAACTTTTGGTTTCGGCTCAGGTCACGATCTCCGGGTCGTGGGATCAAACCCGGCGTCGAGCTCCAGAGCTCGAGACTCTCTCTCCCTCTTCCTCCGCTCCTCCCCCCTTCTCTAAAATACATAAATAAATCTTTTTAAATTTAAAAAAAAATAATTAAATAAATACATGTTAAGCTTCAAGTCAGCAAACTTCCATTATTTCCCAGTTTGGTACTAAACTTTGTATTCTAAACCAATGACCTCCAAAGCCCTTTCATTCATGCACCTCATCCACAAAAAAACAATCTCTTAGTAGATATTCCAAACATCTGTGTATGTATTTATAATCAAATGTACGCTTTACTAACATGAGGCAGTATCTCAGTGCTGGCACAGTTCTTAGGCCAAGATCCATCATTATTACGGTAAATCTAAATCATATTTCATAAGTCAATCAGAGAAAGACACGTATCATATGACCTCACAGATATGAGGAATTCTTAATCTCAGGAAACAAACTGAGTATTGCTGGAGTGGTGGGGGGTGGGAGGGATGGGGTGGCTGGGTGATAGACATTGGGGAGGGTATGTGCTATGGTGAGCGCTGTGAATTGTGCAAGACTGTTGAATCACAGATCTGTACCTCTGAAACAAATAATGCAACATATGTTAAGAAAAAAGAAAAAGAAGATAGCAGGAGGGGAAGAATGAAAGGGAGTAAGTCAGAGGGGGAGACGAACCATGAGAGACGATGGACTCTGAAAAACAAACTGAGGGTTCTAGAGGGGAGGAGGGTGGGGGGATGGGTTAGCCTGGTGATGGGTATTAAAGAGGGCACGTTCTGCGTGGAGCACTGGGTGTTATGCACAAACAATGAATCATGGAACACTACATCAAAAACTAATGATGTAATGTATGGTGATTAACATAACAATAAAAAATTTTTTAAAAATCTAAATCATATTTCAAATGTTAAATCTTTGTAACTTTCAAAATTTTTGGCAACTTTTTGCCAAATCTCATTAGATTACTGATGTCTTGTTATTTTACCATCTATTAACCTAATGTTCCAATCAGGAGAAGGGTAGACTCTGCCATTTTCCTGTTTGCTTCTGCTGGATAATAGTATCTATAAATATACCTGACAAGGCATCATAGACTGGAACGTGTTGCCATATCCTGCAAGCTAAGGAAAGAATGAGAAACCCCCCATCTTCCTCCACCTAGCTGACAAGGGACCACCTGACATGCAGACCCCAGGGGAGTATCAGCATCAACACATTCCAACCCAAATATCAGTAAAGCTTAATTTCTCTTCTTTTTATGCTAAGAAGTATTTTCTTCTGTGTTGCTTTGCTTATAATGGACTATGAGTGATTTACTGTCCTTTGAGCCAATGACTCAGAAGCTGAAACAGAAATAATCTATCCTGAAATAAGCAGTAAACAATTGGGGTGGTTCACTTGTTTGGGGTGGTTCACTTGTTTGTGGTGCTTTAGAAAAAGCTTCCGGCTTTATTTGTTCTTTAAAGAAGTCACTATTATTTTCTTATAATATCAATGTATTTTTTTAAATTTTCCCCATAGTTAATGATGTAATGTATGGTGATTAACATAACAATAAAAAATTTTCCCCATAGTATGTTTTAAAAGCTTAAATACAATGGTTATTGAGTTATAACCACTATTAAATTAATGCATAAGCATTATAGAAAATTTGGAAAATATAAGAAACAGGAAGGAAGGGTGCCTGGGTGGCTCAGTTGGTTAAGTGACTGCCTTCGGCTCAGGTCATGATCCTGGAGTCCCAGGATCGAGTCCCACATCGGGCTCCCTGCTCAGCAGGGAGTCTGCTTCTCCCTCTGACCCTCTTCCCTCTCGTGCTCTCTATCTCTCATTCTCTCTCTAATAAATAAATAAAGTCTTTAAAAAAAAAAAAACAGGAAGGAAAAAAAGAACACCCAAAGATAAGCACTTTAATATTTCAATGATTTCCTTTTGATATTTTCTCTATCCATGGGTTTACTTCATATTTGTTTTCAACTACTGTAATAATATTGTATATAAATTTTTGTGTCCCATCTTTTCTCTTAACAGTGCCGAAGGACTTTTTCATGTTATAAGCTTTTCCTAAACATCTTTTAATAGTTACATCCCATCAAGTGGAATTGTTGCAGTCCATCCAATGGACCGACTAACCATCCCATTTGGCTGGATATATTGTTTGTTTCAAAATTCTCACTTCAATAAATAACACTGTGGGGAAAATCTTTGTATACTAGACTTTAGACTTTACATTTTAGAGCAGTTTTAAATTCACAGCAAAACTGAGCAAAGATACAGAGATTCAGGTGTCTGGGCGGCTCAGTCGGTTAAGTGTCCGACTCTTGATTTGGGCTCAGGTCATGATCTCAGGGTCGTGAGATCGAGCCCTACATCAGGCTCTGCGCTGGGCATGGAGCCTGCTTAAGATTCTCTCTCTCCTTCTCCCTCTGCCCCACATCCCCTCTCAAAAATAAAAGAAAAAGGTACTATACTCACTGTCCCCATACATGCATAGCTTCCCCATTGTCAACATCCCCCACCAGAGGGGTACATTTGTTACAACTGATGAACCTGCACTGACACATTATTATCACTCAAAGTCCATAGTTGACATTAGGGTTCACTCTTGGTGGTGTACATTCTATAGGTTTGGACAAATATACAGTAACATGTATCCACCATTACAGTATCATACAGAGTAGTTTCACTGCTCTAAGAATCCTCCCTGCTCTGCCTATTCATCCCTCTAAATCTTTTCCTACAATTAGTATTCTCTTCTTAGAACAGATTCTGAAAAGTAGAATCACTATTCAAAGTGATTCAAATCACTACCTGAAGAGTTTCATGCTTCTCCCTCTTCCTCAGCCACTCTCTCATGCTCTCTCTCTCTCTCAAATAAATAAAATCTTTAAAAAAAAAGTTTTTTTTTAAAAGGGGGGGCGCCTTGGGGCACCTTGGTGGCTCAGTCATTAAGCGTCTGCCTTCGGCTCAGGTCATGATCCCAGGGTCCTGGGATCGGCTCTGCGGGAAGCCTGCTTCTCCTTCTCCCACTCCCCCTGCTTGTGTTCCTGCTCTCGCTCTCTCTCTGTCAAATAAATAAATAAAATCCTTAAAAAAGGGGGGAGGGCTCCTGGGTGGCTCAGTCAGTTAAGTGTTTCCCTTCAGCTCAGGTCATGGTCCCAGAGGGGCTCCTTGCTCAGTGGGGAGCCTGCTTCTCCCTCTCCGAGCTCTGCCACTCTTTCATGCTCCCTCTTTCTTTCTCAAATAAATAAAATCTTTAAAAAAAGTTTTTGAAGGGTTTCAACATTTTTATAATGTATTACTGCCTTAATAAGAAACATATTATGCCCCAAAGCCTATATATAACATAGTTTGCTCTCTTATTTTGGAGTAGTTTTGCTCCCCCCGCCGCTCCAGGGAGAAGTAGAAGAACTAGGAGATCGAAAGCGTTCTTTTATTATAGACAAATGGATTTCCAAGGGAAAAAATTTGAGTCACTAATTTAGACAACAGATCACAGGGCTAGAAAAGACCTGAGATATTTGGTCAATTTACCATGTACACTGGCATCACCACTGACCTCTTCTTCAAGAAGAATTCACAACCTCTCAAATTAACTCATTCAAGCCCATTTTAGATCCTCTTCCCAACATTCTATGATTCTATTCAGATTTTCGCTGCTGAAGCTAAGTGATGGGACATGGGAATTACCACACTTTGCCACCTGTGTAACCAAAAGAATATGTTTGAAATGTTCCATAATAAAGCTTTTAAAATTAGATTATCACAATAACCATGCTAAGGCAACAAAATGTGCTTGACCAACCTCATTAAGTGAGCCTGCCACATAATTAGATATGACTCCTAATATTGTACTCTGTCCCAACCATAAAATCAGAAGTGACATTTTAGAACCCCCATGATAAAATGCCATTTGTATACAGCCACGTTTCAGTGAAGCCAGTCACATTCTAAAGGAATCAGAAAATCTTTCCATTACAGTTCAACTAGAAGGCCTGGCTAACCTGAAGGTCCCTCCAGCACTGAGAGAGAATTCCATTTTATTTAAAACTTCCCACAATTAACACCCTTCTCTTTTTTTAAATACCCTTACCTTTTTTAATATGCAGCTTTGTTTTTTAACCAAAAGCACCAATTTAAATAGTAAACTAAAATCACTCAAACTATTCAGCAAATCTCACAAAATACATATTCTCAATATTCCAGATCAGCAGAATGAAGAGTGCAAGAGAAAATTAGAACTTAAATTCCTCAAAGTTCACTCATTGTTCGTGATGACCACACAGAGCAGAATGCAAGATTTTGCTCAAAAAAGCAAAACCTCTTTTCATCTATGTATTTCCCCAGTTTTAGTTCATTTAAATATTAACTGAAAGGCCAAAAAAACCTTTGTTTTAAAAGCCAGGTAAATCCCAAAGCTATTGTGTTCCCTATTACTCCAGGACCATATCCAAAATCAGTTAACAGAACAGCTTAGACATCATTAGGTAGCATTGAAAAGTAGACTCTCAGATCTAAATATATGGTTTTGCTGGGTGCGTTGTTTCTTTAGGGGATTTTGTTGCTTTGTTTTTAAATTTAGGTTTTTGTGGACAAAAGAACACACATTTGGTGTAGACTGGTTAAAGAAAAGGATATCTGGAATTACCTGGACTGAAACAATACTGTAAGTCTGAAGAAAAAAACCAGAAGACTTAGAAGACAATCTTAAAAGTAGTCATTAAAAAAATTTGAACATCTTTTTATCTTGGTTTGACTTTCTAAAACGACTACCTTATATACATTAATCATCTGGATCTCTGATGTTCGAACTAGACTACAGTGATCCAGCAATGACGAATGGCTGGGTGGCTTGGTCCACAAGAAACTGGTGGCAAAGAGAAATATTTCATCCAGAATTCTTTAGATTCTGACCCCATCCCTACAGGGTTAGAGAAATGAGAAAGAGAGGTGTCCTGGGGGGCGGGGATCATTCTGTATCTAGCCTGGGTGCTGGTCACGTGGGTGTGCACAACTGTCAGAACTCATCCATGTGAACAACTCTTCATATCTGTGCATTTTATTGGCAGTCAAGCTCCATAAAAATTGGGACACGTAGACAATGGGCAAGAATGGGAAATTTAAAACAGAACGTTGTAAGAGGGGAATCGGGGTCCTTGCTCCGGAAATGCTGCCTACGTGTTGTTTGTGCAACATTCCACAGAAGAACGGGCCATGGGGATGCTCGGAGGTTCTGCCACCCGATACTTGGGACCAAAAAAAAAAAAAAAAAAAACGATAATAAGGCGCCTTTATCGTGAACCCAAAGCAGAACCCTGCAGCCGGGGCCGCGCGTAAGTGCGCGGGGCACGTGGACTGCTCCGCGGCCGCGGCGGCGCCCGGAGCCAACCCGGGGACTCCGGGCTGCGGGGGCAGAGCTGGCCAGGGCCCGCAGCGGCCGTAGCGGCCCTGGGGACGGCCCGGCGGAACCCTCGCGGGGGCGGCCAGTAACTGCCGGGCGCGGGGTCAGGGGTGGCTCCTCCCGGGCCCGGCCCCGGCCCCGCCCGACTGACCTGTGACGCTGGCCCGGGTGACGCGCTGCACCACGGCTTTCATGGCGGCGGCTGGGACGAGTGGGGCGGCGCCGCGCTCCTTCCGGCCTCGCGACTCTGCGGGCGGCTCGGCGGCCGGCGCCCTCTGCGGGTGACACCAGGAAGCGCGCCGAACCGCCCGGTCGGCCCCGGTTGGCGGCGACACGCCCACGTCGGCCACGCCCACCCACTGGTCGGCCCCGCCCGCGTCGGTCACGCCCACCTGGTATAGGTCCCGCCCCTTCCTCGGTCTCGCCCCAGCCACAGGTGAGCCCAGCCCCCACCAGATACAGAAAGCCCTGCCCGGCCCCTGCCCCTGCGCAGTTTCTGCACCGGATGTTTCTCACATCCCCGACCTGAAAGCCAATCATCTCTAAATCCCAGCTTTGTCCTGAACCCTAATCTTGTGCTCCGACTTTCACCCTTCCACCCCTCTGTCCTGACGCTCCCAAATTCCTTTTCCCTTGTTTTCCTGCTTCAGTGGCTTCTCATAAACCAGACAGAACAGAATCTGCTGCCTAAAATAGCCCTTTAACTACGGTATGTAAGTATTCTTACATACCGTAAGTCATATTCATATGACTTAGCCATGCCATGGCAGTGCAGAGATCTATGAGCCTGTAATTCTAATTCCTCTAATACTAACACTTAGCAGCTCCACTCACCCAGGGTTGTTAGGAGATTTAAATAAAACAGACTGTAAAAATCATTCGAAAGCTGCAAAGGACTGTACAAGTATTACCCTAACAAATTATTACCACTGATTAAAAATAAGCCTCTTGCAGGAGCGCCTGGGTGGTTCAGTCGGTTAAGTGTCTGTCTTCTGCTACAGTCATGACCTCAAGGTCTTGGGATCTAGCCCCAAATCAGGCTCCCTGCCTAGTGGGGAGTCTGCTACTCCTCTCCCTCTGCCCCCCCCCTCCCCTCGCCTCTGCTCAAGCTCTCTCTTGCTGTCTTGCTCTCTGTCTCAAATAAATCTTTAAATAAATAAATAAATTGAATAAAAATAAATAAAATAAAAAAGAAGCCCCTTTCAGTGTGCCTTCTTCTCCAAGCCCTCTAATAGTATTAGTGGGTGCGGTGTGATGACATTCAGAACAGGCTACTCCAAAATATGGCACCTTGGCATATTGAATACTGTAAACTAACGGAGCTTGAGAAAGCAGCAGGATCAGGAAAGTCACTCTGAACTTCCCTCCACCCTTCTCCCCTGAAACCAGTCAAAAATCCTTGTGTGAGAGGTGCCTTCCTCCACCCTGATCTGCAAAGACAAAGGGATGGCAAGAACAAACAGGCCTTGCTAAGTTTCTCCTGGCTTACTATGCTTACCTCATACTCCTTGACCTATTACGTTCCTCCACGATGTCCACTCTTCATCAAAAATAGCATAGAAGGGGCGCCTGGGTGGCTCAGTCGTTAAGCGTCTGCCTTCGGCTCAGGTTGGGATCCCAGGGTCCTGGATTCGAGCCCCGCATCCCATCGGGCTCCCTGCTCCGTGGGCGGCCCACTTTTCCCTCTCCCACTCCCCCTGCTTGTGTTCCCTCTCTCTGTCAAATAAATAAATAAAATCTTTAAACAAAAAAATAACATAAGAATATACAAGTCTGTTTCTTTGAGTTTTCATTTTCTTGTGAAGGCTCCCCTGTCCTGTAAAACTTAAATAAATCTGTGAACTTTTCTCCTGTTATTTTCTTTGTCAGCTTAATTGTCAGACCCAACCAGAGACCCGAAGAGTGAGAAAAACTTAAAATTTGAAAATTTTTCACATTAAATCAGCATAGCTCAAACATTTCAATGTCAAGATCCCTTTACATTCTCAAAAATTATTTAACACCCCAAATAGCTTTGGTTTATCTAGGTTATATCTAAAGAGATTTACTGTATTAGAAATTACAACAAAGAAAAATCATTAAGCATTGATTTATAATGCATTTAAAAACAACAATAATAAATTCATTATATGTTAACATTAGAGCAATGAAGTCATTACACACCATGGAACCTCTGGAAACCCCCATTGTACACTCCTGAAGGAGTAAGAGTGGAAAAGGCAAATATTGTCTCTATATCATTATAGAAAGAGTTGGCAATCACACATCCTCTAAAGGGACACTTTGAGAACTGGTGGATTTGATAATGGCATTAAATCAATATTAATTTCCTGATTTGTATGTAAGAGAACATCCTTGTTTATAGAAAATACACACTGAGGTATTTAGAAGTAAAGGCACATCATATCTGCAATTTACTCTCAAGTGCTTTGGAGAAAAATAATACGTACAGAGAAAATAAAGAGAGTGATAGAGCAAATGGAGTAAAATGTTGACAGTTTGGAAGGGAAGGACGCTTACTTTTCTGTAAGTTGGAAATTATTTCAAAATAAAACGCTTTAGGGGCCCCTGGCTGCCTCATTGTGAGGAGCATGCAACTCTTGATCTCAGGGTTGTGAGTTCGAGCCCCACGTTGGGTGTAGGGATTAATTAAAAATAAAAAACGTAATTAATTAATTGAAGGTTTTAAAAAGATACCAAAACACCCAAGTTCGTTTTTTACATTTATTGACCTAAAAAAGGTCAACACCAGAGGCAAAAGCAGGTCCCTCTTCCAGGGGCCTCCTCCCCTCTGCAAGAGATCTCCTTTGGCTTCTCAAGTACTACTCTCCCCGGGGTTCCCTCCTTCCCATCTTCCTCACTCCACTTGCACCCTGGCTTTCCTCTCCATTCTCATCTCTTTTAAATTCTGCCTTCATGCCCCCAACTCACATTTTCATTTCTGCTCCAGACATCTCCTGTGAGTTTGTGCTTCCAAATACCTTCTTCACATCCCCATTTCCATGAATCAGAGATGTCACAAAGCGAATAGATTTTAAATGGAATTCAGGATATCCACCCCTGTTGTGTAATAATTTGTCTGGTCTTTGTTCTGGGTTTCTGGCACAGAGCTTCTAAAATCCTCAGAATCCCCCAAGAGATAGGAGTGTGTTTGTTCTTTGCACCCCTTGATCACACCTGACTTTATGCCATTAAGCCAGTTCAAGAGGGGAGCTAGTCACTGGAAAGCCCCATCATGTGAGTCGTTGTGACAAACCTGAGGGAGTCACAGAAACTCCCAAATCTGTAGCCCATTGGTCAGAAATGCAGTGGCCTGGACTCCTGAAATGAACCTGGCATCTGAAGGAAGAGCAGCCTTGTTGGGGATGTGCCCTTAAACTTGCAGGGTCAGGGCTGTCTGGATGGTTAGTGCCAGGACAGAAGTGCAATACACTGGTTGGTGTTAGAAGAACTCCCTAATCCCTCCATACTCCACCACCTGGGCCATCACTATCTAAAAATGGCTCCAATGTTTCCCAGAGTCCTAAGTGACTTGTAGTTGCCCCCTTCCCCTCTCCCCAAGTATCTAGTCCATCACAAATCTTCTCACTCTCCAAAACATACCCCCAAGTGCCCTCTTCTCTCCATCCCCATGTCATCCTGTCACATGCTCCCCCATCATCTCTCACTGGGATTTCTACCACGGCTCTCTCACTTATCTCCCTACTGCCATATTGGTCCCCCTCCAACCCATTCTCCATGGAGAAATCAAAGTGATGTTCCTAAAGTATAAATTCTTCACTTTCCAGACTCTGGTCTTCTTCACATTTCTCAAATAAATCCATTTGTTCCTACCTCAGGACCTCAGCATCTGCTGGTCCTCCATCTGGAATAGTCTCCCCTCATTCTTTGTACATCTTGCTCCTCTCCTTCCTTTAAGTTTTCAACTCAAACGCTTCCTCCTCAGACAGACCTTCTCTGACCACACAGACAAAAGCATCCCTGTTCCCCGTTATTTCCCGTCACCATCCCATGGTTCTTCCCTCATATTCTGGCAACTTTTTTTTTTTAACGTTATTTATTTACTTGAGAGATAGAGAGAGCACGAGCAGGGGGAGGGGCAGAGGGAGAAGCAGAGTCCTGGGATGGAGACCTGAGCCAAAGGCAGACGCTTAATGGACTGAGCCACCCAGGTGCCCCCCTCCTCCGGCAACTTTCAATTACTCTAGTGCCTGCTAGGCTGTGTTCTATTCATGTCTCTCATGCTTACCCTTGTATCTGAAATATCTAACACAGTACCCATAGCTCCAATAACATTGTTCAATGAATAAATGTGTGAACGTGGCTTCTTGCTTGTATCCTAGACTTATAGTATGGCTGTGGCTGTTCTAGGAATTCTATCCAGACCCAATGTCCAGAGGTACAGGAGACCATCTCTTCCTGATCCTTCCTCTGAAGCTAGGACATCTTGGCCGGAAGCCCTTCACACTTGGCTAGCCAGAATGAGATCACATGACCATGCTTAACCCAATCACTGGAAGGGAGATGGGACTTGATTTCCCCCCCCACCCACCCACATGATTCGCTGAGACAAAAGGTTCTCGCCTCCGGGCACACAGCCCTCCAGAGAGTTACAGGAGGTGTGTGTGAAGGAGGTCTGGAGCTGTCACAGTGTCTGGAGGTTGTTTACTGGCATTTAATGACCAGAGATTTTGAAATGTTGAGGCTCTTGCAACACCTGGGGCAGCCCACAAACGGGATTGACCCATCACAGTGCCAGGAGTGCCCCCTTTGAGAAACACTGACTTGGACCAACCAGGACCTGCCCTACGGATAGAGCCAGTCCCCCTAAAGCACAGGATGGGGTAGACTCACTGGTCTGTAATAAAGCAGGAATGGAAGTAGTGGATGTCTGGAAGGCAATCAGCAGTGTCTACCAAAAGGTCGTTTTCAGCTCAATGGCATGTTGAGCAAGTTTTATTGAAGAGGCTTCTGCCCGAATCTTTTCAGTTATCTCTGTAAATTCCTGAAAGCAGGATTGCTGGATCAAAGGATACGCCATTTTCCATTTTGATACACATTGCTAAACTGCGCTGCTGAAGAAGTATATGAACACCAGGGTAAAACCTCTTTCAGGGCACAGGCAAGTTCCATGCGACAAACGACTTCCTGGGGTACCAAGAGTGAAGCAGCAGAGGACTACAGGAGGGGACTGGACTTAAAGCAGGAAGGTGTACACACCTGATTCTCAGGACTACCTCAGACATATTTTACTCCTGGTAACTGTAGCATGGACACAGAGCACTTTCTCAGTGGAAAGTCATAACCCTGCCAGCGGACCGGGTAGATATGATGCCTCTTCATCAAAAGGAACTGAGGCTCAGAAAAGTAGAGGAAATTATTCTATCACGGAAAGTTAGATTCTTTTTTTTAATAAATTAATAGGGAGATGGGATTTGCTTAGAGTTACATCAGCTGTAACAGAGACCCAAGTAACAGTGGCTTGAAAGTCTCAGAAATTGATTCTTTTTCTCATAAAACTCTGCACTGATATGGTCCTCCACAGGCCCAGAGAAGTCAATTCCTTTCTTTTTGTTGCTGTTTTTTTTTAAAGATTTTATTTTTAAGTAATCTCTACACCCAACATGGAGCTCCAACTCACAACCCTGAGATCGAGAATTGCACACCCTACTGATTAAGCCAGCCAAGCACCCCTTCTTTTTTTGTTCTACCATTCTTTGGGAGTCGTCTTCATCCAAATGGTGGAAAGGTCGAGGTGTCTCACGGCCACCTCACTGCTCCTCCAGTAGGAGGGGCCTCGGGAAGGGGACCGCCTGCCCAGGAGATGGCTCATCACTCACTCACACCCCACGACAGATGTGGCCCACTTTCCTTTCAAAGAGGCCATAGACTTTGGCAGATAGTCCTGTGGAAGAAAAAGTCAACAGTCTCTGCCACAAATTCCAAATAGGAGTACTTTTCCAAAGATATTGTATTAATGAACTGTCCATTTCCAGCCATTTTAAATAGAAGATATTATTGACCTGACATAAATCTCAGACAAAGAAATAACTGCTCACCCCCGCACCTGTGAGCTGTGCATTGAGTAATCACTTTCACATTCCCTCCAGCACGGTGACTATAGTAGGTTCTCTATAGACGTGACATGAATAGGTGGATGAATAAAGGAAGAATGAGTGAAAAATGAACTGGCGAGCTTCTGCTTCTGAGTTAGCTGTGGTATGGGAGACGTATTCTGCGTAATAGTAATATCTGGATATGACATCTTTTAGCACTTGAAATACATTTAATACTGGGGCCCCTGGGTAGCTCAGTTGGTTGCACGTCCAACTCTTGGTTTCGGCTCAGGTCCTGATCTCAGGGTCGTAAGATCGTGTTCCATGTGGAGTCTGTTTGGGATTCTCTCTCCCCTCTCCCTCTGCCCCTCCCCCTGCTCACACTCATAAATTAATAAATAAATAAAATAAATTTAATACTAAAAATTCCTTTTGCATATGCAACGTTTCTATGATGACACGGGATGCTGCTGTGTCTCAAATCATCAACCACCATCCTACTAGACAGCAAATGGATACAGCCAATGGATAGAATATGTAGCCAAACTGCTACATTCACTGGACTAAATTCAACTGGACTCCTAAATTCACTGGACTTTTATTTTTAATAGGTCCCTGATGGTAGTTTTTCACTTGTTATCTGGCTCTCACAAAAGCATAAAACATTCTGGTAACTTGAGATTTCTGGCATTTGGATTCTAGGAAAACAAAAAGTTTTTAGTGTTTCTTTCCAAAGCTTATCATCAATAGCTCCCTCTCTGTTTTATGAGAGGAGGTTGACATAATGCCAACAGCTTAAGCTTTGACACCAGAAAAATCTTGCTTTCTGTCCCAGCTCTGCCACTCTCTGTGTGACCTTAGGAAACATGGTTTAACTTCATTTAGCCTCTGTCTTTTTATCTGTAAAGTAGGGGAAAATATCTTCTTCGGATTGTGGCAAGGAGTAAAAGTAATATAGCTCTCAGAAACTGATCTTGAGGCGAATCTGCAAATAAGCATGTCTTTACAATGACATATCCATCATTTCTGTCTGGGCCATATCTGCCATTTTGGAAATGATAGATCCTATAATTCATCTTAAAAGTCTAATTCAGGCAGGTAAAGCAGAGCTCCCCTGAATGTTTAAAGCCCAACACTCTGCCTGCTAGAGCACGTGGGAGCACAGTGCCCCCCAAAAAGCATGTTTTTCAGCTCCAACAGGTGGATTGCTAATGTTAGGAGAACCTTAACTCTGTTGCTTCTTTGACTTCTGCCACTTGGGCATATTTCCGGTTCCATCAGTACACAATTGTATAATTTTCTTCTCAAAAAATAGATTAAGTCCAGGAGGATCTCATGTTCATTTTAATGTATGCTGAATCTGTGATGGAAAAAATAGAAAAACATGGCAAGATAGTCCTCTGATAAATCAGCAGAAAGACACCCCTCCCGCCCCCAAGCCAAGCATGACTGATCCCTTCCACGAAATCCACTCAAATTACCTCCTTACCTTGGACGTGACCCTCAACTCACCTACGGTGTTTGGTGAGGCAGCCGTGACTGGGCAGGCCTGGCGACGGAGTCACTGAATCTTGGCACCGCCAATGACGGAGTTCTGCCAGGATGCTGTAAAGGAAAATTATCCAAAACTTGCAGTATCAGGCGAAAGAAAGATAGCAAGTGCTTTTAATGTCATTTGGACCACTGTGTTTAACAAGCTGTGATATTGTGATTTGAAATAAGAAATACGTATTTGGTCTTCCTTTATTCCTGGTACAGAGTTCCTAAAATTCTTGAAATTACCTAAGTGATGAGAGTGATAAATATGTCTTTTGTCACATTAATGAGGTGACTTTTGGACCCCACTTAAGGATGAGGACTAGTTGTCAGGAGAAACAAACATGTGATTAGAGGGTCGGAACTTTCAATCCCACCCCCAACCTCCAGGGAAGGGAGAGGCAGTGGAGATTGAGTCCCATTGCCAGTGGCCCAGGATTTAATCAGTCATGCCTGTGTAACGAAGCCTCCTTAAAAACCCAAAAGGACGGGGTTCTGAAAGCTTCCTGGTTGGTAAACACATGGAGATCGGAGAAAGGTGTGCTGGGAGAGAACAGGGAAGGTCTGCGCCCTTCCCCCCCACACGTCGCCCTGTGCATCTCTTCCATCTGTCTGCTCCTGAGTTACATACTGTCATCTAGTCAGTAAATGTTCCTCTGAGTTCCAGGAGCCGCTCTAGCTCATTAACTGAATCCAAGGAGGGGGTCATGGGAACCTCTGATCTATAGTTGGTGGGTCAAAAGAACAGGTAACAATCTGGGCTTGAGCCTGGTGTCTGAAGTCCAAGTAGGGTGTTGTTGGAAAAGCCGATTGCCATAGACAGAAGCACAGGTGAGGAGGACCTGGGCTGCGACTGGCATCTGGGGGGAGGTGACAGTCTTGCAGGACTGAGCCCTTGACCTGTGGGATCTGATACCATCTCTGGGTAAATAGTGTCACCATGGAGTTGAATCATAGGACCCCCAGTTGGTTCCCAAGAATTGCTTTGGTGTCTGGACCCCCGACCACACACACACACACACACACACACACACACACACACACACACACACACACACACACACAATTGGAATTGGGTCCAAGAATTTTTTTACAGGCCCGCTCAAAGATTCCTTAATTATCTGGGGGAAGGTACCTCTGTTTGACCCATAATTTACCTATGATTAAAAGCCTGGGTTTTGTGAAGTTACACATCAACTTGTAGATTTTTGGCCAATAAGGATAAAAGTGATTCCTGTCTGGTAAACAAATAAACAAAACCCCAAAGTGTAGGTATTTACCTCCTGTAAAACATTAACCAGAAATCCTATTCTAACAATTCTTTCTCTGGTGCCCAAATTATCCTTGTTGCTTCATTCTCCTTGAACCAGCTTTATCATCCTACTGGTGTTTTCACTGATGAGTTGAACAAGTCTGATATTGGCTCATCTAATTTGTATTAGATTCATGTTTTTAACTTTTTGAAAAGTATATACATTTCTTTGTTTGTTTTTTTTTAATTTTTTATTGTTATGTTAATCACCATATATTACATCATTTGTTTTGGTGTAGTGTTCCATGATTCATTGTTTGTTCATAACACCCAGTGCTCCATGCAGAACGTGCCCTCTTTAATACCCATCACCAGGTTAAACCTACCCTCCTCCCCTCTAGAACCCTCAGTTTGTTTTTCAGGGTCCATCATCTCTCCTGGTTCGTCTCCCTCTCTGACTTACTCCCCTTCATTCTTCCCCTCCTGCTATCTTCTTCTTTTTCTTTTTTCTTAAAATATGTTGCGTTATTTGTTTCAGAAGTACAGATGTGTGATTCAACAATCTTGCACAATTCACAGCACTCACCGTAGCACATACCCTCCCCAATGTCTATCACCCAGCCACCCCATCCCTCCCACCCCTGACCACTCCAGCAACCCTCAGTTTGTTTCTGAGATTAAGAATTCCTCATATCTGTGAGGTCATATGATACGTGTCTTTCTCTGATTGACTTATTTCACTAAGCATAACACCCTACAGTTCCATCCACGTCATTGCAAATGGCAAGATCTCATTCCTTTTGATGGCTGCATAATATTCCATTGTGTATATATACCACTTCTTCTTTATCCATTCATCTGTCGATGGACATCTTGGCTCTTTCCACAGTTTGGCTATTGTGGACATTGCTGCTATAAACATTGGGGTGCACGTACCCCTTCAGGTCCCTACATTTGTATCTTTGGGGTAAATGCCCAGTAGTGCAATTGCTGGATCGAATAGTAGCTCTAATTTCAACTGTTTGAGGAACCTCCATACTGTTTTCCAGAGGGGTTGCACCAGCTTGCATTCCCACCAACAGTGTAGGAGGGTTCCCCTTTCTCCACATCCCCACCAACATCTGTCGTTCCCTGACTTGTTAATTTTAGCCATTCTGATGGGTGTGAGGTGGTATCTCATTGAGGTTTTGATTTGGATTTCCCTGATGCCGAGCGATGTTGAGCACTTTTTCATGTGCCTGTTGGCCATTTGAATGTCTTCTTTGGAAAAATGTCTGTTCATGTTTTCTGCCCATTTCTTGATTGGATTATTTGTTCTTTGGGTGGTGAGTTTGATAAGTTCTTTATAGATTTTGGATACTAGCCCTTTATCTGATATGTCATTTGCAAATATTTTCTCCCATTCTGTTGGTTGTCTTTTGGTTTTGTGGACTGTTTCTTTTGCTGTGCAAAAGCTTTTTATCTTGATGAAATCCCAATAGTTCATTTTTGCCCTGGCTTCCCGTGCCTTTGGTGATGTTTCTAGGAAGAAGTTGCTGCGGCTGAGGTCGAAGAGGTTCTACCTGTGTTCTCCTTTAGGATTTTGATGGACTCCTGTCTCACGTTTAGGTCTTTCAACCATTTGGAGTCTATTTTTGTGTGTGGTGTAAGGAAATGGTCCAGTTTCATTCTTCTGCATGTGGCTGTCCAATTTTCCCAACACCATTTGTTGAAGAGACTGTCTTTTTTCCATTGGACATTCTTTCCTGCTTTGTCAAAGATGAGTTGACCATAGAGTTGAGGGTCCATTTCTGGGCTCTCGATTCTGTTCCATTGATCTATGTGTCTGTTTTTGTGCCAGTACCATACTGTCTTGATGATGACAGCTTTGTAATAGAGCTGGAAGTCCGGAATTGTGATGCCGCCAGCTTTGCTTTTCTTTTTCAAGATTCCTCTGGCTATTCTGGGTCTCTTCTGGTTCCATACAAATTTTAGGATTATTTGTTCCATTTCTTTGAAAAAAATGGATGGTATTTTGATGGGGATTGCATTGAATGTGTAGATTGCTCTAGGTAGCACTGACATATTCACAATGTTGGTTCTCCCAATCCATGAGCATGGAACGTTTTTCCATTTCTTTGTGTCTTCTTCAAATTCTTTCCTGAGTATTTTATAGTTTTCTGAGTACAGATCCTTTGCCTCTTTGGTTAAATTTATTCCTAGGTATTTTATGGTTTTGGGTGCAATTGTGAATGGGATCGACTCCTTGATTTGTCTCTCTTCTGTCTTGTTGCTGGTGTATAGGAATGCCACTGATTTCTGTGCATTGATTTTATAGCCTGCTACTTCACTGAATTCCTGTATGAGTTCTAGCAGTTTTGGGGTGGAGTCTTTTGGGTTTTCCACATAAATATCATATCATCTGCGAAGAGCGAGAGTTTGACTTCCTCTTTGCCGATTTGGATGCCTTTGATTTCTTTTTGTTGTCTGATTGCTGTGGCTAGGACTTCTAATACTATGTTGAATAGCAGTGGTGAGAGTGGACATCCCTGCCGCGTTCCTGACCTTAGGGGAAAAGCTCTCAGCTTTTCCCCATTGAGAATGATATTCGCTGTAGGTTTTTCGTAGATGGCTTTTATGATGTTGAGGTATGTACCCTCTATCCCTATACTCTGAAGAGTTTTGATCAAGAAAGGATGCTGTACTTTGTCAAATGCTTTTTCTGCATATATTGAGAGGATCATATGATTCTTGTTCTTTTTTTTGTTAATGTATTGTATCACGTTGATTGATCTGCGGATGTTGAACCAACCTTGCAGCCCAGGGATCAATCCCACTAGGTCGTGGTGAATAATCCTTTTAATGTACTGTTGGATCCTATTGGCTAGTATTTTGGTGAGAATTTTTGCATCCATGTTCATCAAAGATATTGGTCTGTAATTCTCCTTTTTGATGGGGTCTTTGTCTGGTTTTGGGATCAAGGTAATGGTGGCCTCGTAAAATGAATTTGGAAGTTTTCCTTCCATTTCTATTTTTTGGAACAGTTTCAGGAGAATAGGTATTAATTCTTCTTTAAATGTCTGATAGAATTCCCCTGGGAAGCCGTCTGCCCCTGGGCTTTTGTTTCTTGGGAGATTTTTGATGACTGTTTCAATTTCCTTAGTGGTTATAGGTCTGTTCAGGTTTTCTATTTCTTCCTGGTTCAATTTTGGTAGTTGATACATCTCTAGGAATGCACCCATTTCTTCCAGGTTATCTAATTTGCTGGCATAGAGTTGCTCATAATATGTTCTTATAATTGTTTGTATTTCTTTGGTGTTCGTTGTGATCTCTCCTCTTTCATTCATGATTTTGTTGATTTGGGTCATTTCTCTTTTCTTTTGGATCAGTCTGGCCAGGGGTTTATCAATCTTGTTCATTCTTTCAAAGAACCAGCTCCTAGTTTCGTTGATCTGTTCTACTGTTCTTTTGGTTTCTATTTCATTGATTTCTGCTTTGATCTTTATTATTTCTCTTCTCCTGCTGGGTTTAGGCTTTATTTGCTGTTCTTTCTCCAGCTCCTTTAGGTGTAGGGTTAGGTTGTGTATTTGAGACCTTTCTTGTTTCTTGAGAAAGGCTGGTATTGCTATATACTTTCCTCTCAGGACTGCCTTTGCTGTATCCCAAAGATTTTGGACAGTTGTGTTTTCATTTTCATTGGTTTCCATGAATTTTTTTAATTCTTCTTTAATTTCCTGGTTGACCCATTCATTCTTTAGTAGGATGCTCTTTAGCCTCCATGTACTTGAGTTCTTTCCAACTTTCCTCTTGTGATTGAGTTGTAGTTTCAAAGCACTGTGGTCTGAAAATATGCAGGGAATGATCCCAATCTTTTGGTACTGGTTGAGACCTGATTTGTGACCTAGGATGTGATCAATTCTGGAGAATGTTCCATGGGCACTAGAGAAGAAGGTGTATTCCATTGCTTTGGGATGGAATGTTCTGAATATGTCTGTGAAGTCCATTTGGTCCAGTGTGTCATTTAAAGTCTTTATTTCCTTGTTGATCTTTTCTTAGATGATCTGTCCATTTCAGTCAGGGGGGTGTTAAAGTCCCCCACTATTATTGTATTGTTGTCAATGTGTTTCTTTGCTTTTGTTATTAATTGCCTTATATAATTGGCTGCTCCCATGTTCGGGGCATAGATATTTACAATTGTTAGATCTTCTTGTTGGATAGACCCTTTAAGTAGGATATAGTGTCCTTCCTCATCTCTTATTACAGTCTTTGTTTTAAAATCTAGTTTGTCTGATATAAGGATTGCCACCCCAGCTTTCTTTTGGTGTCCATTAGCATGGTAAATGGTTTTCCACCCCCTCACTTTCAATGTGGGGGTGTCTTTGGGTCTAAAATGAGTCTCTTGCAGACAGCATATTGATGGGTCTTGTTTTTTAATCCAATCTGATAGCCTGTGTCTTTTGATTGGGGCATTGAGCCCATTTACATTCAGGGTAACTATTGAAAGGTATGAATTTAGTGCCATTGTATTGCCTGTAAGGTGACTGTTACTGTATATTGTCTGTGTTCCTTCTGATCTTTGCTGCTTTTAGGCTCTCTCTTTGCTTAGAGGACCCCTTTCAATATTTCTTGGAGGGCTGGTTTCGAGTTTGCAAATTCCTTTAGTTTTTGTTTGTTCTGGAAGCTTTTTATCTCTCCTTCTATTTTCAATGACAGCCTAGCTGGATATAGTATTCTTGGCTGCATATTTTTCTCGTTTAGTGCTCTGAAGATATCTTGCCAGTCCTTTCTGGCCTGCCAGGTCTCTGTGGATAGGTCTGTTGCCAATCTAATATTTTTACCATTGTAGGTTACATATCTCTTCTCCCGAGCTGCTTTCAGGATTTTCTCTTTGTCTCTGAGACTCGTAAGTTTTACTATTAGATGTCTGGGTGTTGACCTATTATTATTGATTTTGAGAGGGGTTCTCTGTGCCTCCTGGATTTTGATGCCTGTTTCCTTCCTCACATTAGGGAAGTTCTCTGCTATTATTTGCTCCAATATACCTTCTGCCCCTCTCTCTCTTTCTTCTTCTTCTGGGATCCCAATTATTCTAATGTTGTTTCGTCTTATCGTATCACTTATCTCTCGAATTCTGCCCTCGTGATCCTGTAGTTGTTTCTCCCTCTTTTTCTCAGCCTCTTTATTTTCTATCATTTGGTCTTCTATATCACTGATTCTCTCTTCTGCCTCATTTATCCTAGCAGTTAGTGCCCCCATTTTTGATTGCACCTCATCAATAGCCTTTTTGATTTCGACTTGGTTAGATTTTAGTTCTTTTATTTCTCCAGAAAGGGTTTCTCTAATAACTTCCACGCTTTTTTCAAGCCCACCTAGTATCTTTAAAGTCATGATTCTGAACTCTATGACCGACATCGTACTAATGTCCGTATTGAGTAGGTCCCTGGCTGACGGTACTACCTCTTGTTCTTTTTGCTGAGGTGATTTTTTTCATCTTGTCATTTTGTCCAGAGGAGAATAGATGAATGAGAGAACAAAATGCTAACAGGTTTACAACGTCCCCAGCAAATATACTGTATACAAATCCGAAAAGACCTGAAACCAGGGGAAAAGAAAGGGAAAGAAAAAAGAAAGAGAAAAAAAAAAAGATAAAAAAAAAACAGAACAATACAAAAAAAGCAGAATGTGATCAAATATGATCAGGCTAGTGCATAGATCAGTGCCACACACTAGATTTTGGGCGTATTTTGGTCTGTTAGAAAAAAGTGCCTCCTAAAATTTTAAAGGAAGAAAGACATATATGTACAAAATAAGGGTTGATACAATGAAGGGATAGAAGATGACTGTAAAGATGAAAATTATAAAAGATTTTATAAAAGGACTTGATAAGATAAGAAGTTGTTTGAAAAAAGAAAGAAGATTTTAAAAAAAGGAAAAAGGGAGAGAATGTGATCAGGCAGGAGACTAGAACAGAGCCATACACTAGTGATTTAGGGTATATTTTGATCTGTTAGAAGAAACTGTATCTCAAAATTTTAAAGAGAGAACAACTTATATATATATGCCAAAAATAAGGGTAACTACTATGAAGGGATAAAATATGACTCTAAAAATGAAAAATAAAAAATGTTTTTTTTTTTAAAAAAGAGATTGATAAGATGTTGGTTGAAAAAGGGAAAAAGAAAAAAAAACAGTTAACAAAAATTAACTTTGATGAACTAATGAATCATGGTAAAAAAAAAAAAAAAGCCATGAATTCTATGTGCAGTATTCCCCTAGCGCTGGAGTTCTCCCGTTCTCCTTGATCGGTAAACTTGGTCTTGGCTTGCTGGCTGTTCGTGCTGATCTTCTGGGGGAGGGGCCTGTTGCTGTGGTTTCCAAATGTCTTTGCCGGAGGCTGAATTGCCCCGCCCTTGTCGGTCTGGGCTAAGCAAGCTGCTCGGGTTTGATCTCAGGAGCTTTTTGTTCCCTGCAAGCTCTCCCTACAGCCTTGGAGGACCAGGGCAAAAATGGTGGCCTCCCAATCTCCACCCGGAGGAGCTGAGAACTCGGGGCCCCGCTCCTCAGTGCGCCCACAGAGAAAAGCAGTCACTCCCTTGTCCCCGGTCTCCGGCCGCTCTCCGTGCTCCCCCGGCCTGTGACCGAGCGTTGCTATCTCTGGCACACGACCCCGTGTGGAGTCTCCAAACCCAGCAGATCCCTGCGGTGCGCTCCCGCACCACTCCTCCCAGGGAAGGAAGGGGAGTCTCTCCGGATCTGCCGCCTGTTGGGTCCCTGCTGGAGGAGCAGTGGCCCGACTGGGCCACGGATCACAGTTTATGGCCACCCCAAGCTGAGAGCCCGCGCCTCAGCTCTGTCTCTGCAGCCGGCTTCCCCGCTCCGATACCTGGGAGCTCTGCCGCACTCAGGCTCCCCCAGTCTTTCTGTGACCCCGAGGGTCCTGAGACCACACTGTCCGGGGAGGATTCCACCCCCTGCTTAGCCACTGGAGCGACGTCCCTCAGCGGAGCCGACTTCTAACAGTTCCGATTTTGTGCTCCGCGGCTCTAGCACTTGCCAGAAGCGGCCGGCGGAGGCCCCTCCCCCACCGTCTATCCTCCCGAATATCGCCTTGGATTCACTTCTCCGCACGTCCTACCTTCCAGAAAGTGGTCGCTCCTCTGTTCAGATAGTTGTTGCTACTCTCCTCTTCGGTCTCCTGTTGAGTTCGTAGGTGTTCAGAATGGTTTGATCCCTATTCAGCTGAATTCCTGAGACCAGACGAAATCTAGGTCTCCTACTCCTCCGCCATCTTAAGTATATACATTTTTTAAAAGATTTTATTTATTTGAGAAAGAGAGAGCGAGCAGGGGGAGGAGCAGAGGGAGAGGGACAAGCAGAATCTGTGCTGAGCGCAGATCTCACCACCCTGAGATTGTGACTCGAGCCAAAATTAAGAGTCGAAGCCCAACCGACTGAGCCACCCAGGGGCCGCTAAGATTTTAAGTAAGCTCAACACCCAAAGTGCAGCTTGAACTCACACCCCTGAGATCACGAGTCATGTGCTCCACCATCTGAGCCACTCAGGTGCCCCTGAAAAAGTATATTTTGACAATTCTCAGCTTTATAATAGCCATCCTTCCATAGCTAGAAGGGACTTTGCATGGGTAGTGTGCCCAGGACCACCCCCAGCTTCAGTGATTCCATAGCAGAACTCCCAGGTGCCCACTCCCACTCCTTGCCCTTTACTCAGGAGACCTGAGGTTTCTGCTTGGAGATGCTCATGGTGGCAGCCCGAGGACAGGGCACTGGACTACATGGAAGTCTCTAATCTGTATCCCAAGCCTCTCCCCCATCCAGCTCCCAGAATTCCTGCAGCCAGGCATCTACCTGCAGATGGGAGACTAGAGGAACTTCTGCTGGGGAAAATGACTTGCAGACACTGATGTTTCAGTACTTCCCAATAAAAGTCAGTCTTGCTGCCTGGAGTGGACATTTGTCCTGGTATTTGCCTGCCCAGCGTTTTGTGAATATCCTTCCTATATCTGGAGAACTTCCTCACCTTCAAAGCCCACACATCCCTAAGAAAGAAACTGGAAACTCCCTTTCCCTGCCTCCTTTGTAGCAAGGGCCCAGGCATGTGACCAAGACACCATCAGTTAAGTATCACTGCACAGAACAGATTCAGAGGTAAGTGGTGAGAAGCAGGTGGGGTCTTCAGAAACCCTGCCGTTAGGTACCAGGGGCAGGGTCCCGGCAGGAGCAGCCCTGTCCCCAGCCCTATATGTTCCCACCATGCCTGTAGTCAGCGGCGAGCCAGCAGTATACTTGGGGTTCTGTCCCTGGCCATACTGTCTCCAACCATATTTCCCCAACTCTCCCTCCAATTCTGGGAGTTCTCCCATGTTCTTTCCAAAATTCCTTTTCCACGCGAACTGCTCCAGGTCTCTAGTATGCTGCTAAGAACCCTGACTGCCAGACCATCCACCAGTAGAAAGCTGGTCGTACCCTGATCATAATGGCTCCCCCCGAAGCTGCAAACAGTTCTTAAATCCAGACCTGTCCAGGAAGAAGGGGTTTTAGACAAGAACTTCCAACTTGACAGAGAGCAACTCAAACAGCAAAAAAGGAACTTCTGGCACAGTGCAAGAGAGAGTAAAACAGATGAGAATACCCTCAGCAATGAGAAAATAATATTCATCAGCAGATGGGATGCCATTAAAAAAAGAATTGAGAGGGGCGCCTGGGTGGCTCAGTCGGTTGAGCGTCCGATTCTTGATTTCAGCTCAGGTCATGATCTCAGAGTCATGATATTGAGCCCTACGTTGGGCTCAGAGCTGGGTGTGGAGTCTGCTTGATATTCTCTCTCACTCTCTCTCTCTCTCTCCCTCTTCCTCTGCCTCTCCCCACCCCCCTGTTCAAGCTCTCTCCCTCTCAAAAAAAAAAAAAAAACTGAGAACAAGAAAGAGCTGGAGATGTAGCCAATATAAAAAATTCAATTAAAAAGTTGGATTATGGAAGACATGTATTCACTTGTTTTACTGTCTGCTTCCCTGGCTAGAAGGTAAAACACCATAAGTCACTGTTTATATAGTGCCCAACACACAGAGCAGTGCCTGGCACAGAGTAGGGGCTCAGTACATATTTGTTGACTGTATAAATGAATGCCTCCAAAAAAAAGTAGAGCAAAAAAGTGATGAAGAGTAGTAAAGAAAAATTATAAAATAATGAAAAAGGTCTGGAATGTCTATTAGGAATTTCAGACAAAGAGAACAATAACAACAAAACAGAAGGGGAAGAAATTGCTAAAAAAAATAAGAAAATCCCCCGAACTGAATAAGAGTCTCTAGAAATTCAGAGTCCACTCAGGGATCAGCCAAATGAATAAAAAAAAAGCCACACAGAGGTGCCTGGGTGGCTCAGTCGGTTCAGTGTCTGACTCTTGGTTTTGGCTCAGGTCCTGATCTGATGGGTCATGGGATCCAGCCCCGTGTCAGGCTCCAAGCTCAGCAGGTGTCTGCTTGGATATCCTCTCCTTCTGCCCCTCCCCCCACTTGCGTTTTCTCTCTCTAAAATGGGCAAATAAATCTCTAAAAAAAGAAAAAAGAGCCACATGAGGTGCATCACTGAGATTTCAGAGCACTAAAGAGAGGGTCCCAAGACTCCAGGGAGGAAAAAAATAGGTCACAGTCAAAGGATTGGGACTTCCCACCTACAATATTGGGATTGTTAGAATACGGTGGATCCATGCTTTCAAAATTCTGAGGAAAAAAATGTTATCATTTATCTATACCCAGGCCGATTAGTAATCAAGTGTGAGAATAGAATGAAAACATTTTCAGGTATGAAAAAGTCTCCAAAAAATTATACACTTCTTCACAAAATTATGGAAACATGGAACCAAGAAAACAGGGGATCCAACAGAAGATGTAAAAGGAGATGACAAACGTGTGTGTGAAGCAGAACTAAGGAGCAATCAGTCCAGATTGTAGCAGGACAGAGAGCTCCAAGATTAAAAAAAAAAAAAAAAAAGAGCCATTAAAGTACTGGAAAAGTTTGTGTGGAAATTATACTGAGAGGTTGAAGGGTGTGGAACGAAGTGGAAATAAGCCTAAAGGAGACTAGGCAAATGTAAAAAAAAAGGATGAAGTTAACTCCAGGAAGAAAAGTTATACAAGAAACTTAATTACGGCTTATTCCTTTGGTTTAGCAACAAACTATATTTGCATAGCTAAAACAAGGTAAATATGAATGATTCAACTAAAAACTGCAATTCCTTTTATTGGGAAGACAGCTGGAAAGAAAGTGTTGAGGGGGGTCGAATCCTCATTAACAAACCCCATATAGGATTGATAAATCAAAGATATTAGTAAAACCTCATGCCAGAAAAAATAGCTAGTAGTTGAAAGTGGTTACTTTTATTTTTCACTTTTTGGTTGTCAAATGAACCTTTATTGAAATATTTTCCTTTGTAAACACTACATCGAAAACTAATGATGTAATGTATAACATTGTGATTAACATAACAATAAAAAATTATTTAAAAAGAAATACATGTCTTTGGGAGTGGCACATGACCAGGTACATAGGGCTAAGTCTTTGTTTCTCCCATCCCTTCCCCTAACCTCCTTAGATAGGCCCTAGAAGTTCCTCTGTTTTTGTTTTGTTTATTTTTTGTTGTGAACTACCCAACGGTCTAAAGCAGGAGTCTTAATTAAGGTTAGAGTTTTGGAATCAGCTTGGCTACTTACATAGTCTACAACTTGGGACAAAGTTTTAATCTTGCTATGTCTCAAGTTTCTCTAAGTGCAAAATGTGGGGGATAATAATAATACCTAACTCATGGGGTTGTTATAAAAATTAAAATAGATTGCAAAATAAAAAAAATTAATAAAAATAAATAAATATTTTCCTTTGTAGTTCTTAACAAGCTGGGCATTCCACTGCACCACTGTTGATGTCGCCTATGATGTCATGAGGGTGGCGGCCATCCACACTGCAGCCCACAGACTGGGCGGTCCCCAAGATCTCTTTAATGTTCCAGAGAACTCTTCGCCTAAAGATCGGTGTCGCATCTGTCGCTCATTGTTGACAATCTCATCAAAAGTGATGTTTCCACAGTGCTTAATGTTTTTCTGCTTCTGTCCGTCGGCGGTTCCTTTAGGGCCTTGATAATCAGGGCAGAGGCAGAAGGTACCACTTCAGTCAGGGCCTGTCTGTTCTGAATGGTCAGTTTCACTGTAATCCTCAGACCCTTCCAATCACTGGCTTGGAGTCATCACCAATCTTTTTTGGAGACAGACCCAGGGGGCCTATCCTGGGGGCCAGGGCAGACGTGGCACCGACTTCCCCACCCTTGCACCTCAGGTACATGACTTTGATCTCATTGGGGGTCGAACTTAGGTGGCGTGGTGGAGGCGGCCAGTGTTGGGTGAACCCGGGTTCGGGATGAGAGAACACAGCTGCACCCTGGCCTCCTCCAAGCCGAAAACCAAAAGTGTTACTTAAAAAAAAAAATAGAATAGGGGTTAGAGAGGCAAAGCAGGCAACTTTATTTATTTTTTTTAGCATTTTTGGTTTTTAAGAATTATAAGCATCTGTTGCTTTGATAAAAATTAATTTCAGAGAAGTCATGCCGGCTAATACTGCGGAAACCAGTTGGAGGGGAGGACAATCAAGATGAGGAGATGGTTAGGAGTCGCAGCTGCACAGAAAAGAGGCAGCGGAGGAGGGTTCCAAAGGTACAAAGGACAGGGCGTGGTGCTGGAAAAGCGAGCGGGGAAGGAAACCTACGACGGTTGGTTTCTGATTCGAACAACGGAGTGTTCTCTGAGAGAGGGAGGGGAGAGCGGGCTGTGGGTGAAGGCGGCGACTTCCGCTGTGGGACTGGACGTAGCTAGGGGACATCCAAGTGGCAATGCTAGGTGGATATGGATCTCGAGTTCAGAGGAGTTTGGTCGGGGCTGGTGTGAGAGGGATGTGAGGGTAGATCTAGCTAACACACCCCGACAAGTCCCAGGGAAATCTAAGCCAACGTCCCCTTGGGCCGCACTAGTTTATGGATCCTGGGTAAACTGACTGCCAGCGGAAGGAAGGTCGAAGCATTCATCCTGCGTGTCATCTGTTGGTAGCTCTCACCTGCCAAATGCCCCAAGTCCTCGTTCTTATGTTTCTCTTCTTTGGGAATGTCTCCCGTAAGGTTTATACTGCTGTTCCTGCCTCTCTGTGCTTCGGATTCACTGCCTTCTCTCACCTTCCCTGCCCACCATACGCTGCTTCTTGCTCATCTGTTTGATGCCAATCACAGTGGTCCACTAGGGCACCTACCCTACCGGCACTGCCCCTTTCTTGACCTCTGGTATCCCTTGGAAAGGGGCTCTCTGCTGCTGGCATCTGAAGCTGTTACCTGCTATCCTGGCGTCTTTCCTCACTTAGGTTGACTGCACCCAAACACTGGTAGAACGGACATCAAGGAGAAATCAAGGCAACGGTTTGAAGGTACCAGATAGTTCTATAGCAGGAAACTAGAAACGATGGATTTCTGTCCTACCAGTCATCCCTAATCCTCATAGGGTCCCAAATAGCTACAAACAAGAAACATTACTCAAATGAGAAACGAAGGCCACTTTTTTTTGTGAGTGGGGGAGGAGCAGGGGGAGAACCCCAAGCGGGCTCCACGCCTAGTACGCACAAGGGGCTTGATCTCAAGACATCATGACCTGAGCAGAAATCAAAGTCAGATGCTCAACCAACTGAGCCACCCAGGTACCCCACGAATGCCTTTCTTAATAACTCAGGCGTACTCAGTAATCCACAGGGCAGGGCTCTGATACAAAGTGACTGAGTCTCACAAGAGTGGAAGCCAAACACTGGGCTGGGAAGAGGCTGATCAGACTTTGTCACTGTGGTTGAGAAGCGAGGCCTCCTAGGCTACAGAAAGGGGGGTTGGGGGAAGTGTAGTGAGAGAGGCAACAAGGCAGACAAGAGCCCAAGCAGGCTCAGTGAGCAGCTGGCTGCCTTCGTGGGCCGGGTGCCAGGCTCTCCTAAGACCTCAACATACTCGGCTTTAATTCTGAGCTGTCCATACACATTTTTGATAAACACCCCTTTCTGATTTAAGCTCACTTGTGTGGGTTTGTTACTTGCAACCGTAAGAGACAGTGAAGACCAGTGCAGCACTCTAGGGCACGACCCACGTTGTCCTGACTTTGTATCCATGTCTAGAATACTGGTAGCACAGCTGGGGTTTAATCCACGCCTGCTGAAGGAATGATGGGTACCGGTACAGGTCCTATTAAAAAGGTCAAGTCTATTTAATTCAGGAGTTATAAAATCTAATTTATAACATACCAAGTACGCAACAGTACCCAAACGGCTGCTATAAATCCCAGGCTGAACGTGAGAGATCAGCTGAATGAAACCTTCAAGGGACTGCTAAAGCCCTGTCTGCCGGCAACACGAGAGAAATACAAAGTCACACGAAACGTTACGTGTGACTTTGATCTTACGGAAGCTCAATGTGAAATTTCACTTCAACCTTTCACTCATGTAAGTATTGAGGGACACCTCTGAAATACGCAAGTTGACTTTTCCTCAAGGAAATATTTATTGCATACTACCAGTGATTATATTTTACAGCAAAATTAAATTAAATGGATACACTTTTCATAAACATAAATTGGAAATCAAGGCATCCATGAAATGTATATGCTGAACCAAAGTCCCAGTTTTCGGCATTCAGCAGCTAATCATGGTTCCCGTCCAGGGCCACCAGTCCATGATTTCAAAAAGTTGAGGATCTTGTCAGTGACTGGAACCAAATCTTCTTTATATGTGACAATTGTTTCCAAGTAAAATCCTTTCGGGGGCTCAAGCATTTCATTTCTTGAGACATCCTTTTGCTCTACTTCATCACCTTTAGAAAAAAATGGAACACCCGAATTATTAACTTTTAATTTTTTTTAAGATTTTATTTATTTGACAGAGACACAGCGAGAGAGGGAACACAACAGGGGGAGTGGGAGAGGGAGAAGCGGGCTTCCCGCTGAGCAGGGAGCCCCCCACGTGACTCGATCCCAGGACCCTGAGATCACGACCTGAGCTGAAGGCAGACGCTTAACGACTGAGCCACTCAGGCGCCCCTTAACTTTTATTTTAAGATAGCAGTCCTTAAAATTATTAGTCAAGTCTTGGAAATAAAATAAATTAAGGTAGGAATCACCCCTACCCCCGTCAGATTCCTGACACTATTTTCTTTCTGCGAAAAATAAAAATAAATATGACATGACCATTACAGACCCGTGTACTTTCGGGCCGCTGATAAGCTTTATCACCAAATGTAATCTTCAGCACGGTTTTTACAGAACAGCTTTCCTGAGATAAAACACTTAACAGATCATACAATCAACTCGTTTGAAATGTACCACCGAATGGCTTTTAGTATATTTAGATCTGTGCAACCGCAGTTTTCGGTTATTTTCCGCCTCTAGCAAGTCCCGCCCCATCAACTCCACCCCTTCAGCCTCCGGCAACTAGAATCGGACAGGGGTCTACGAACTTCCAGCACATTTCTGAAGGCTCAGGGATTTCCTTTTCCGCCCAGGAATTGGGAAGATTTTAATACCGCTCGGCTGGCGGAAGTGCTGAAACTGCTCGCCAAGTGCGACGGAGGCTCAGGTAACCGAGGCATCACCTCTAAATAAATCACCGTCCGGGGTCTCTGACATTCCCTCTGGAATCTTACACAGATTCTCCAAATACACAAGAAGTAGGTGGGAAGATTGAAAAGGTAGTTCCAGGCAGATTCCATTACAGCGAATTGCTCTCAACAATGGTTTTGCAGAATAAACCCGGTATTTGCGGCACAGCGAAGCCGCTTCTATGACCCCGTCAGGACGCCCCACCGAAGGCTGCGGGAGGGTCGTACCTGGTGGCTTGCGTTTTTTCCGGCCTAAATAAAACATGGAGCCCAGCGTGGTCCAAGCGCCCACCGCGTAGACCACGGACATCCGCCGGTACCAAGACGTGGCCTGGACAGCTCGCATTGTGCGGCTCCGGCAAGGATTCGACCCCGGGAGGCCCAGGGCGGAGACGGGCCTTCCGGCCGGCGCGTCACAACAACAGCCACCTCCAATGGAGAGCCGATCCCGGGAGGCCGCTTCCTGCCCTGGCCCCGAGGCATCCTGGGGCGTGTAGTCCCAGTCCCGAAAGTCGCGCCGGGGAATTGGACCCTAAGCTGTGGGGTTTAGGGGGCTTCCGCGCTGCGCCGCGGAGGGACAGCCTCGCATACTACGTGACACCAAATGATAATTTCTCTGAACAAACTTCTCGCATGGAAAATTGTAACACCTGCCTTACACAGGATTCAGATGGTATTTGTAAAGATTACGTCCACTCCTGCAGCTCTCAGATACGCGAGAATGCCTGTCTCCCCCCCGCAGCTCTTCCCCATTTTCCTTTCTGGAACCCAGTCCGGGTAAGCCTTGGGTTCCCCCTGGTCAAAGGTAATCTCTCCACTGGGGTGTGGGTCCTATTCTTTACTGCCTCCCCGGGATTACACTCTAACTCTACCCACATCTCAAAAGCAGAACATCTCCTTTGACTGCCCACCTTCAACTTGTCCCTTAACTATACGTTTCTAAATTCAAAGCATAATCTACCCCCACTCCAACAGACCAAACAACTTGAGAGCAAAAGTGATGTGCTTGGCACAGCGTGGACATTCAGTAAATTGCCATATCCAGTAACTACTTTTCAGCCATAATCAAATTTGATTTCTAAAGCATTTGACACCATTGACCACACCTGCTCCTTTCATGGCTTCAAATACATAATTTTCTTCGGTATCTCTGTGTCCTTCAGGACTCTTTCCACTTCTCCCACCCTTTAGAAATTGTTTTGCCATACACAAAAAAATGAACTCTAAATGGATCATAGGCTTAAATGTAAAAGCTAAAACTACAAACCTAGAAGAAAACACAGGGGAAAATTGGCCACCTTGGGATGGGTAAGATTTTTTTTAGAATACAGACAGCATGAACCATAAAACAAATACTGGTAACTGGACTTTTTCAAAATTAAAACTTTTGCTCTTCAAAAGCCACAGTTAAGAAAATGAAACAAGCCACAAAATTAAATATTCAAATACCTATATTTGACCAAGGACTTGTATCCAGAATATAAAAGGACAACTTAAAACTCAATTATAAAAAGACAACCCTACTAAAAATCAGGCAACAAATTTGAACAAGCTCTTAACAAAAGAAGATATACAAATGGACAATAAGCACAGGGACATCATTAGTCATCACAGAAAAGCAAATTAAAACCACAAGACACCATTACACACCTATTAGAATGACTAAAATTTATATTAAGAATACCAAGAGTTATAAGGATTTGGAGCAATCAGACCTCTTACTAGTGGGAACATAACCTCTTTGCAATACTGACAGTTTCTTAAAAAGTTGAACATACACCTACCATATTACTCAGATATTCCATTCCTAGTAATTTATCCAAAAGAGATGAAAACATATCCACACAGACATGTAAATGGATGTTCACAGAGCTTTAGTCACAAGAGCCCAAAATGGGAAACAACCCAAATCGCCATCATCTGGTGAAACGATAAACGAAATGTGGCATACCACTCCGCAATAAAAAAGAATTACTGATATATGCAGCTACATGGTGAATCTCAAATGGATTATGCTAAATGAAAGAAGCCAGACACAAATGAAACTAGACAAAATTCTAGGAACAAACCAATCTGGAGTGGGACAAAGCTGACCAGTACTTGCCTCCTAAGGAAACCATTGGGGAGATAGAAATGTTCTGTATGGTGGTGGTGGTTTCATAGGCGTACACATCTGTCAAAACTCATTGAACTGGGGGCCCCTGCATGGCTCAGTCGGTTAAGCGTCTGCCTTGGGCTCAGGTCATGATCCCAGGGTCCTGGGATTGAGTCCTGCATCAGGCTCCCCGCTGTGGGGAGTCTGCTTCTCCCTTTGCCCCTCCTCCCCACTTGTGTGTGCTCTCTCTCTCACACACACACATAAATAAAATCTTTAAAAAAAAAAAACTCACTGAACTATATACTTTAAATGGGAGCAGCTCATTGTGTGTAAGTTATACCTCAATAAAGTTGTTAAAAACAAAACAAAAACATCCGTATTCAGTTGCAAGATTGCTTCTCTTATCCTGAGCAACTTTGCTCATATTATTTATTTGTTAATGACTGAAATCTGCTCCAAATGCTCCTGAAAGCAAATACATATTAATTACTCCCAACCTGCTGGGCATTCTGTTATCTCTCACAAGCTCCCTAAACTCAAAAGGTCCAGGATTGAATTTATCAATGCTAGAAAAGAAAGAGCAAAGAACTCCTTCCTTCTTTTTCTGTAATTCAGAGAATGACTGACATATCACCCAAGCCAGAAACCTGATTTCAGACTCTTGCCTAACACCCCACCTCTGTCTAAATACCTGCCTCTGTTCAGGCCTCACCTGGATTCCAGCTTCCTCGCATCCATCCTGCCACTCTCCTGTTTTTAAAATCCCTAACTGGTCATTTCCCCTGCCTAAGAGGTCAGAGGCTTTCCTTGCCTTCAAGATGGATTTCAGAGTCTTCATTAGGCACACTGGGCTCCATGCTTTCCACCTCAGGTTGGCTGCTTTCCATACACTATTCCCCATCTCCATGTTCTCTCTGGGAACAGCCACCAGTACCGAGGTAGAACCTGCATGGCAATGTCTTCTATATTATATGCCACCACTGGTGGCACCCAGTGGTGCCACCTCACCTCAGCACCTAAACTCATTGTCACTGAAGAGAACACCAGTGCAAGGTGCGTCTATCACATCCTACCTTCTGTTAATTTGAAATGGAAAGGCCCAAGGTGGAACAGTTTCACCCTTAATCTCTATAGGTTTCTGTGCTCTTCTGTATGATGTATCTCAATTCAAAATTTTATCGGGCACCTGGGTGGCTCAGTTAAGCATCTCTTGATCTCAGTTCAGGTCTTGATCTCAGGGTCATGAATTCAAATCCCGTGTTGGGCTCCATGCTGGGCATGGAGCCTACTTAAAAAAAAAAAAAAAAAATCTGGGGCACCTGGGTGGCTCAGTCTGTTGAGCGTCTGCCTTTGGTTCAGATTATGATCTCAGGGTCCTGGGATCGAGCCCCATGTTGGGCTCCCTGCTCAGTGGGGAGTCTGCTTCTTCCTCTACCTCTGCTCCTCCCCCCTGCTCTCTCTAATATTTTTTTAAATCCAAAAAATAAGAAAAATATCCTACAGAAAAGGTACACAGAATAGAAGCCCTTGGCATTTAAAATGTGTTAAACACCTTAAGATAGGAAAGGTCCCCAGAATGTACACCAAAGGCAAAAGGCTGTGATACAAATTCAAAATATAAAGAAGAATCAATCCAGATGGCCCAACATCCAATGAATAGGAGTTTCCAGCTTTGTTTTTCTAGAGGACTCAGTACCTTCTCATAAATTACATACTTTACTTCTAATTTTTTTTTTTACTGTTTGTCTTCCCTAACTAGAACACAAGCTCCACCAGGGCAGAAATTTATTTTATTGGCTACATTCCCAGTGTCTGTAAGATACTCCGTACATAGCAAATTGTCGAATGAATAAAAAAATAGCTCCAAAGTTCCAAGAGAAAGTTGTTTGGGGCCTAGAATTTTATACCCAGCAAAGCTGTCAAGTATGAAGACAGAATAGATTCAGTGAGTTATCTCCCATGTAATTTAAGATAGCAGATGACTTATGGGATAAAAGGAATTGTAGAACCCAGGCCTCAAAACAAAAGAAATTCCTGGATGACTTGTCATAGCAAATCAGCCTGTGATGAAAGGGGAGATCAAGAATGGACTTCAGGGCGCCTGGGTGGCTCAGCTGGTTGGGCGACTGCCTTCAGCTCGGGTCATGATCTTGGAGTCCTGGGATTGAGTCCACATCAGGCTCCCTGCTCAGCAGATAGTCTGCTTCTCCCTCTGACCCTCCATGCTCTCATGCCCTTTCTCTCTCTCTCAAATGGGTAAATAAAATCTTTATAAAAAAAATAAACAATGGACTTCATTCAGTAGAATAAGAAATTCAAATTTCTGAATAAAGAGAAAACAAAATCTTCTCCCCCCGCCAAAAAAAATTAGAATCTCTAGGGAAAACAACAACAAATACATGAAGTTATGATGCAAAAAAGAAGCAAACCAACCTGTGGAGTGCTAGAATGTAAGAACGTGACTGATTTTGTCACTGGGAACGTTTTCCTTCAAGTGGTGTAGGGACTGAGACAGCAAACCCTTGGAGAAAAATGTAATACTACCTGACTCGAACACGGACAATGTTTACATTATCACCATTGTGTAAATGATCTTTATTAGTTTTCAACTTTCAGAATGAACTTTGAGACAGAAGACGTAACTGTGCTTATAGGTCAGAATGTAAATTTTACCAACCTTGATAATATAAAAATAAAGGTATAGAAAGGTCCTCATTTTGGAAAATGGGAATTGAGAGACACATTGGCTAACACTGATACATCAACAAATAACTTGAAAGGAAAGGTTAAAACCAGTCACCTCTAAAAAGTAGTTCTAGGCTCAGGGAGTGAACTGTTATTATAAAGCTCTTTAGGATACACTGTTTTGTTTTGTTTCTTAAAACCATGCATATATTACTTTGATTAAAAAACAGTACCTGTTCATTTTACTTGATGCCCGAGATAAATGTATTGTCACTCTGTTACGGCCACTGATGCCCATCAGCCACTCTTTATGGCTACCTGGGCTGTGCTGTTTACATGTGAGTTAGGGACCATGCACTCCAGACAGTTCTGCCTTGATGATAAAGTTTCACCTATTTCAAGCTTTCCCTCGGTTAACATTAAGACAGAAAAGGAGGATTAAGTTCAGGAAATATCTCTCAGGGGAGTCACTAAAAACACACACATACACACACAGAGACTTCAGGAAATCAAATTTGTATTAGGACTATTTTAGCCGGTGCTTTCTTTATCCAGATTTATTTCCTTTCTGATCATTATGATTTTCACCTAAATAAGTTGCCAAAATACATTACCTCTGATTTTATATAACTGTAAAGTTAGGATATAAAAAGCATATAAACATCTACAAGTACCAAAACGTTTATGACCTTAGAACTTCATGATGCAGGAAAAGGGGCACAAATAAGGAATACAAATAAATTATAATCTAAAGAGTTACATACAATGCTTCCTTTGATTATTTATTAAAACCCACAAGTAAAGTGAAAGGAATGTTTTTAAGCCGTTATCAGCAATTGTGAACACAATCCGATGTGTTCTTCAATGTTCTGCTCACATCTTCCAGCTTAACAAGCACTGGAGACAGCCAGCTTCTTCAAATGATCCATGAATACCTGCAGGCTAACATCATCAGTTAGGATGGGTGCTCCTGTTTCCTGAAATTTAATGGTAAAGATTTATTGGCAGGTATCTGAAAAGCTGGTTAGAATTCATGAATTATTAAGGACCCTTCCACCACCCTGGAACACTCACAGTGTTACCCCCTCTGCTAGGTAGGAGGACTCTCGCCACTGCCATCCTCTGCTTAGCTAACTATTCTATCAACTGAAGCATAATTTCCCCACAAAACCCTTCTCCGACCCACTGAGGTCAGGCCATCCCTGCCACTACAGACAGTTCGGGCATATGCCCTTCTGCTTTAATCCTCTCCATAGTGCTGATGACTCGCCCAGAGTCTGGCTGCCCATCAAGCATGAGCTGCTGGAGGCCACACACCCTGTGTCTCACCTTCCCCATCACTCTGCCAGCATCTAACCCAATGTTCTTCATGCCCTGCTTACAAGAGAAGCTTGTAGGGTGGCATATTTACTAATGAGTGGATCAGGATCTCCACTGAAAAGATGAATATCTGTACTATCAGAAAATGTTCATGATTTATGTAACGTGAAGGGAAAAGAACTGAATAGAAACCTTGATTTCTAGTAAGATCCCAAATTTGTAAAAAATAAGTAAAAATATACATAATATACACATTTTATATTACCTACAAAGAAGCTGGAAGTACTTAACTCTAGATAGTGGCATT
Source organism: Zalophus californianus (assembly GCF_009762305.2). NCBI lineage: Eukaryota > Metazoa > Chordata > Mammalia > Carnivora > Otariidae > Zalophus > Zalophus californianus. Next base: position 96,295,305 of record NC_045602.1, read on the forward strand.
ATAAGTAATGTTAATTTTCTTTCTTAATCTTTTCTTTAACATATTCAAATTTTCCAAAATGATACTGCACTACTATTAGGAAAATATAAGCATAATTAAAATTTTATAAGATGCCTTCCGGGAAGAAGGAGTACCTGTGCTTTTCTCTATTCCTTCCACTAAGCACAACTAGAAACCCTGGGCATTTTATATAAAAGAAACATAAGACTATGAAAGGTGGAGAGAAGAGAGCAGACAAACCAGGGCCCTGAGTCCCAAGGAACAACACAGTGATGAGTGCCTTGGGTTTCCTTTTTGCCTCATATATCCCAGGCCTGGAGCTGAAAAGGTTGGAAACAATCACTGGACACAGACAAAACCAGAGAGAAAGCCAACTTTCTCTAGCTAAAGGACCAGCATAGCCTAGCAAGACAACAAATGTTAGATAATAACTCCAGCCAAAGGTGATAGAAAAAAATGTGGCCCCACCCACACCAGCAAAGGCTGAGTGAGCACCGTAGACTGCCACCCTCACAAGACAGTAACAAGGGACCCCCAACACCCCTACCAGGATGCTCTCTGAGAAGGCTAAGTATGGCACTGGGAACTTCCTCCCCAACGGCCAAGGGGATGTCTCCCTAATTGCCATGGTACCAGTAGAGACAATTTGGGGAGCCTGCACTTCGACCCAGACCTGGCAGTAGTAAGATGTCCTCTGTGCCCCCTGCATTGGGTATCAGAGGTGGCCTAGTGGAGAGTCAGCACTTTCACTACCATCCAACACTAACAAGGCCATCTCCATGGTGGGATTAGTGGAGACTAGGTGGGGAGCTGGAAACACCCATCCCCACCCAACAGTAACAGTGAATTGTCCCCCACCCAGATGTCATGTCAAGAGGCCAATGGAAAACCTGGTTTGCTATCCGGCAGTAATGAAACAATGTCTTCCCCAATTCTCTCCCAAAGCAGCATGATTAAAAGCCAGCTAAAACAGCCGATTTCAATAGATCCAGGGTCTCATAACAAACATGTAAATGTTCACATTTCAATCAAAAATCACTTGTCATACCAACAGCCAAGATCTCAAAGTGAATGAAATACAGTCAGCAGGTATTAACACCAAATTGACAACAGTGTTAGAATTATCTCACAAAGACTTCAAAGCAGCTCCAATGAGCAATTACGAACATACTTGAAACAAATGAGAAAACAGAAAGCCTGAAAGAATGTCTCAGGAAAGAAGTAGACATAAAGAAAAACCAAAGTAAAGTTTTAAAACTGAAAAATACAGAAACAAATAAAAAGCTCGGTGTGTGAGTTCATTAAAGAAAAGGAACAGAGGGTTCTAGAGGGGAGGGGGTGGGGGAATGGGTTAGCCTGGTGATGGGTATTAAAGAGGGCACATTCTGCGTGGAGCACTGGGTGTTATGCACAAACAATGAAACATGGAACACTACATCAAAAACTAATGATGTAATGTATGGTGATTAACATAACAATAAAAAATTATAAAAAAAAGAAAAAGGAACAGAGACAATAATCAGTGAACTGGAAGATAAAATAATAGAAATTACCCAACTGAAAAATAGAAAACAGGTGGGAAAAAAATGAACAGGGGACCAGGGACCTGTGGAACCACAAAAGGCTTGACATGCATGTCACTGGAGTCCTAGAGAGAAAGGAAAAGGAAGATGGGCTGAAAAACTATTCAAAGAATAATGGCTGATAACTACCCAATTTTGGCAAGAGAGATAAATACACAGAATCAAGAAGCCAAGCAAATTCTCAATAGGATATATCCAAAGAAATCCACACCAAACGCAGGGTATTTAGACTTCTGAAAAACTAGTATTAATAAAGAAACAATCTTGAAAGCAGCCAGAGAAAAATGACATCTTACCTATAGGGGAAAAACAATAATGACAACGAATTTCTCATCAGAAACCAGAGAAGCCAAGAGAAGTGGCAAAATATTTTTCAGATGCCTAAAGAAAAGGACTGCCACCAGAATCCTGTATCTAGAGAAAATATCCTGCCTGAATGAAGGGGACATCAGGATTCTCAAATGAAAGAAAACTAAGAATCTATCATCAGGAGACCTAAAAGAATGGCTAAAGGAAGATCTCTAAACAAAAAGGAAATGATAAAGAAAGAAACTCGGGAGTATCAAGAAGGCATACAGAACACAGTAAACAAAAATATGGATAAATATAATAGGACTTGCATCTTCTCTTGAGATTTATAAATTATTTTTGATGGTTGAAGAAAAACTGTAACACCGACTAATCATGTAGAAGAAATACTTAACACAATTATAAATGGGGCAAGATAAAGGAATATAAAGGGGAGTAAGGTTATTTTAAGGATTTTATTTATTCATTTGAAACAGATAGAGACAGATAGAGAGAGAGGATGAGCAGGGGGAGAGGCAGAGGGAGAAGCAGACTCCCTGCTGAGCTGGGAGCCCGACGTGGGGCTTGATCCCAGGACCCAGAGATCATGATCATAATCCAATTATAAAATGAATAAAGATTTCATTGAAGAAAATATATAGATGGAAAAGAAGTACATGAAAAGATGCTCAGCATCATTAGTCATTAAGAAAGTGTAATTTAAAACAATGTTATACCACTACACATCTATTGGAATAACTAAAAATCAAAATAATGACAATACCAAATGTTGGCAGGATGCAGAGAAAATGGATCACTCATACATTGCTAGTGGGGATGCAGAAGGAGGCAGTCCACTCTGGAAAACAATATGGTAGTTTCTTAGACTAACCATGTGACTACCATACCACTGAACAAATGTACTCCTGGGCATTTATCTCGGAGAAAGGAAGACTTCTGTTCGTGAGAAACCTATACATGACTATTCATAGCAGCTTTATTCTTAACAGTAAGGAACTGTGAACAACCCAGATGTCCTTCAACAGGTGAACGGTTAAACAACTACAGTACATCGATAACAACTACAATGTATCAATACCACAGAATATTACCTGGCAAGTAAAAAGAAACAAATTATTGATGCATGCAACAACCTGGATGAATCTCTAGACAATCATGCTGAGGGAAAAAAGCCAGTCCCCAAAGGTTACATACCACGCGATTTCACATACATAATATTCTTGACAAAATCATAGAAGTGAAGAACACGGCAGCAGTCGCCAGGTGTTAAGAGGTGGAGGCTGGAGGGAAGTGAGAGTGACCTATACAAGGGCAAATGAGAGATCCCTGTGGTGATGGAAACGTGTATCTGGACCTTACCTATGTCAATAGCCTGACTGTGATACTGCATTATGGTTGTGCAAGATATTCCCACTGGGGGACACGAGGTGAAGAGCACAGAGAATCTCTCCATATTACTTCTGACAACTGCTTGTAAATTTACAACTGCCTCAAAACAAAGTTTAATTTTCAAAAATGCTATAAGAAAAGAGGGAATGGAAAGACTTGAGAGAGACATAAATGTTGGGAATAAGTAGCTAAAGGAGACAGAGGCTGAAAAGTGAGGAGGAGATAGAGCCAGTGGTGAGCAGGTGTTTTTGCCCCACATCCTTGGGAGAGAGAAGAGTGGGGTTGGGGGGCAAAGGGGGATCTGGGGAGATGTTGCCATGTCTATGAAGAGAGCCAAACGCAGGTCACACTACAGTTCTGCCCTCTGGCCCGAATCTGTCATATTAGGCTGTGTACTGCAGAAGGGGATCCACACGAGGTGCCCCCTCTCGTCTCAGCTATGTACTGAAAGGTTTTTCTCCCCCCCAGCAAAATACCTGAGTTAGTCTGTCTCTAAGGCCAAAACAGATCCATTTGGTAACTAGTTTTTCAAAAAGGAGCCTGGCCTCCTCCCCAGATACCTGACAATTTCTTTCTTTTTTTTTTTTTAAGATTTTTGTTTATTTGTCAGAGAGAGAGAGAGAGCACAAGCAGGAGGAGCAGCAGAGGGACAGGGAGAAGCAGGCTCTTCACTGAGCAAGGAGCCCAATGTGGAACTCGATCCCAGGACCCTGGGATCATGACCTGAGCCGAAGGCAGACGCTTAATGACTGAGCCACCCAGGCGTCCCCTTGACAATTTCTTACCTGTCCCCAGGCATACAGGTTATTGTGTGTCTGAGATGGGTTCACTTTGGACAAAAGGAATCGAGCCTTTAAAAACACAAGAGATTTAAAGATTGTAAGTGACATTAATATTGGTGTAATAGGAAAAAAGTTTTTACCACATTTCCTTTTGTTAAATTAGCTTTTTTTTTTTAAAGATTTTTTTTATCTATTTCTGTGTGAGAGGGAGAGAGAGAGTGAGAGTGAGAATGCACAAGCAGGGGGAGTGGCAGGCAGAGGGAGCAGCAGCTCCCCACTGAGCAAGGAGCCAGCTGCAGGACTTGATCTCAGGACCCTGGGATCATGACCTGAGCCGAAGGCAGACGCCCAACCGACTGAGCCACCCAGGCGTCCCTAAATTAGTTGTTTTTTTTTTTAACACCACAAAGGCACCCATTTCATTAGTGTAAGCCAATGACTCTCTATTTATTAGGGTTCCTGAAGCATGAAGTGTTTTATTTTGGCAATCCTCTACTTTTACATTAATGTTACCACTCATTTAATAAGTCATATTTGGAAGTTTGCCCGAGTGTCAATTTAAGTCACCACATGAAATATTAACCATGCCGTTTGGATATACAGCCATTTACCTCATGAAACCACCAGAACACGAGAGCTGGAATTCAGCTCACTCACCTGGCTGCCTCCGTGCTCCGTGTTAATGTAACGTGGCATGGGGAAGCGCGCTTGCAGAATCTCTTGGGCATCATCCAGTGGTGCTTGCAGGAGGTGCTTGAAGTTTTCATACTCAGCCATGTCCTGGTACCCAGCTTTACGCCACTGGGCTATGGTCTGCACCAAGACAAACCAACAACCAAAACCATTGTGGAAACATGGAAACAACAGTCTTTTCTGACACTCCTGACATTCTAACACTCCCACTACCACCCAGAACTTGTTTCCAGTGAAGAAGTCATGTCAAGAACGACGAGGTGCAGTAGGTAGCAAGGGGAGCTGGGTAGGACAAGTGTGAGTAAGCAAAGAGATGCAGCCAGGACACCCCCACCTACACAGTTCTCCCAGAAACGTCAGAGCCATCAGTCACACCTCTTCCCTATCTACCTGTACATACCAACCATCTAAAAACACCCAGGGAACAGCTGTCCCGAGGAGCCACCCGGCCTTTCCATCTCCACTGCCATCACTGGGTCCAGCCGCCCATGTCCTTCCAGCTGGTAGGGAAAGGGATCTATTGGCTTCCTACATGGAATCCATCCCCTCTTTCTCTTCCCTAGGGGCACATCTCTACGCCTAACTCCAGTGCCTAGTGTCACCCAGACTCATCCCTAACTCCCCTGGGCTCTGAGTTAGGACACCCTTGGTGGGGGAGAGAAAAGCTGCAAGGATCAATGCACGGGTGTTCATTAGGCAAGTAGAAGGCAATATCCTACAGCATAGAAGGTAAAGCCAATCTCCCCACCTCAGCTGACACTGTGTCTCCCCCTCTTTTATCCCCATTGGCAACAGCTCTAGAAAATGCCTTGTGCACACAGGAAATCAAGAAATATTCGCTAACTGATTAATATAACTTTAGAAATAACCTAACGTGCATTCACGTGTTATTCAGGGGACACTAAAAAAGAAAACAGCAGAGAGGGGAAAGGGAGTAAGAGGATGTAACGAGTGATCGATGGGTTTCAAAAACAGAACTGTTAGTCTGATACCAGAAGGAAGATTCTCTTTAGGTGCTTCCTTCTGCAGCCTGCTCTCCCCTTTTCAGAGTTTCCAGTAGTATTTTTCAGGTCTTAATTTCTGACTGACTGGTAGCATAGAGGAAATGCCCATAAGCTTGTTTGGGTCCAAGAGTTCATCCGAACACCCACAACCAGCAGACATGGGGCTTTTGGAGAGTGAGAACCATGTCACTGTCTTTGTCTTTAGAAACCATCACTTGCATGCACACAGACAGTACTCAATAAATGTGTGAATGAGCAGGATGGGGGTTGTGGTCAGAAAGTCTTTAAGGCTGAGCTGAAGGCATAGAAACCTACATCATTATTGCTCCCATAGGAACCAGTGGGAACAGCAGTTGGTCACCCAACGGGCAAGCGCCTAGCAGAGTGGGTGTTAATATGCTGAAAAAAGTTAAAAACTGTAAAATGCATATTACTATCAGAAAACGAATTCGTCCTAAGTTATTAAGGGAATTCTGAAATACAATGTATGCCTTTGCAGAACATTTGAAATCACATCTAACATATAGATAGACTAGGAAGTCAAGTCAATCACCAAAGCAATTTATTGAAGGTAGAGAATGGACAACAGAAGGAAAAGGATTTATCAATGAACATAATGCTCAGTTAAAGGATTTTCTTCAGAGGAGCCATTCCCTTCCTTAGGAAACCCCTCTGAGGAAGAAAGGGGCTCCCCCCTGAAAGCCATCCACAGTCATCCTAGGGATCCACAGACCAGTGTAAGGGTCAGGGTGCCATGTTATTTCATCAAAGAAAAACTGCAGTCCCAAATTTATTGTTTTTGGTGGTTTTTTTTTTTTTTTTAAGATTTTATTTATTTGTCAGACAGAGAGTGAGAGAGAGAAAGGAGAGAGAGCACAAACAGGGGGAGCAGGCAGAGGGAGAAGCAGGCTCCCTGCTGAGCAAGGAGCCCAATACGGGACTTGATCCCAGGACCCTGGGATCATGACCTGAGCTGAAGGCAGATGCTTAACTGACTGAGCCACCCAGGCATCCCCAAACTTATTGTTTACTAATAAATCTAATGTAACTCCAAAAGGACAGCAGTGTCTGTCAAGAGTCAACTAAGGGAAAGTACACTGACCTTGTCTTGCAACTCGAAAAGCAGTAAGTTAGAGTGATTTAAAAGGACCACCTGAGATTTACTTACAGCAAATATAATTAAAATTACTGAGTATACAAATACCCCAGGGACCTGAAAAAAAGATTTAACCGCTATACTCATTCTAATAAACAGCGGGTCTTCTAAGCCCCAATTATTCCAAATGTCACAAAAACCTAAATTAAGAAAAAGAAAGCCAAAACAATAGTAAGGAAAGAAATTAGTATCTTCTTACCTCACCAAGATAAATGACAATTTGGAAGAAAGTATCCATCAGCAAAATTCTGTCGGCTAGAATGCTGCTGCTGTCCAAGAGTACTGGCTGAAGAAGAAGGGAGAGAGACAGCGTTGGTCTTCCCCCTGTGCCCCCGACGGCGACCGCTCCACCCCCCCCACCTAGGTGGTCTACACAACGGCTACGTACGAATGGCACCCAGCACAATGGCTCTCTCCATCTTTAAGGAAACTCCTGCTTTCTGCTCCCTGACCCGGCAGTTCTAGGTATCAACTTTGTATGAGAAAGAGGCTCCAAATAATCCCTCATCAACTGGGAAGAGAGATTAAGGACATCTTTTGCTCCAGGAACCAGAGATAATTCTAAACATTCTCAGTTTTGTGTTAGAAATGTATTTTATCTATTGGAGACACAGCCTCTCAAATCTATTGCCATAGTTGACTGAAAACAGCGATGCCTGTATGAGAAAGAATAGCTTGTAATAGGAGTTTTAAAAGTTTATTACAACAATCCATTTTATTATAATTTCTATTTCAATGATAAAAGTAATGTACTCTTTAAGGAAAATTTGAAAATTTGTCTCCAAGTCCAACAAATATTCATCATTTATCTTCACATAGTTTTAATTCTTGTATGCTAAAAAATACATAATTTAGGAAAGTTTCTATTTTGATTTTTTTCATGTAATTTTATTTTTTTTAGTAATATCTATACCCAATGAGGGGCTTGAACTCACAACCCAGAGATCAAGAGTCCCATGCTTGGCCGACTGAGCTAGCCAGGTACTGCCCCCTTTCTAAAATAATTACATTCGAGGCTTGTATCTTTTTTCTTCTTGCTCTTTTTTTTAATTTTTATTTTTAAGTAATCTCTAAGCCCAACGTGGGGCTCGAACTCATGACCCCAGGATAAAGGGTCGCCTGCTCTACCAACTGAGCCAGCCAGGCTCCCCTTCATATAACATTTTAATATTTTATCACATTACATAAACTTTGTAAATATTTCTTAGATTACTTATTTTCCTACTATTAAACACTTGGATTGTTTTCTAATCTCTATTATAATAGTTCATTTTCCTATTTCGTTGAACAAAGCTTTTCCTATATGTCAGAGGATTTCCTTCAGGCACAAGACATGGAATTACTGGGCCAAAGTAACTGGAAAAAAAAAAAGTACCTACGTATTTTTATGTTTTTTTTTTTTTAAAGATTTTATTTATTTATTTGAGAGAGAGAGAGAATGAGAGATAGAGAGCACAAGAGGGAAGAGGGTCAGAGGGAGAAGCAGACTCCCTGCCGAGAAGGGAGCCCGATGTGGGACTCGATCCTGGGACTCCAGGATCATGACCTGAGCCGAAGGCAGTCGCTTAACCAACTGAGCCACCCAGGCGCCCCTTATGTTTTTTTAATATATAATCCTGCCTTCCACAGATAATAGCTTTCTTTATATGTCCTGTGACTTTCTCCTATGTGTATTTTTTAATACTCAGAATTAATGTTAAATTACTATAAAGACTCAAAGTTTTCTTTTTTTTACAGCTTTGCTCTAAGAGTAAACTTGCTAGAAAAAAAAAAAAAAAACAACCTGTATTACGTGATTCCAATTCTGACAAAAGCATTCAGGTAAACCTCACCTCTGGTGGCCCGTGGAATGAATAGGAGTACAGAATGGGCTGGATCATGATGAGGGACTGGGTTAGATCCTGTCGGGCAAAATGGTGTCTGTAATACGATGACTCATCAGGACTGTTGTTAAACACTTGGAGAAATGGAGATCTTCTAAGATGGAACATGAACTGCATTTACAAAGAAAAAAAAAAAAAAAGACAAATGCATACAGCTGTAACTTTCTTAGACACCCAGACAGTGAGCTTGCCTCAGGTCTCTGAAAGAGAAGCTAGACTTTCAGACAAAGGCCTATGAATTCCTGTAAGCAGAAAGTACAATGGTAGTACCAAGGCCTGGAGGAAGAGGGAAACGGGAAATCTGCTGTTTAATAAGTATAGTTTCAGTTTTGCAGGATAAAAAAGTTCTGGAGATCTGCTGCATAACAATGTGAACATACTGAAAACTACTGAACTGCACACTGAAAAATGGTTAAGAAGGTGTTTTTCACCACAATTATAAACATTATTTTTAAGAAAGGGGGAGGGGCCCTGTGGGTGTGTCAAAGCTTCCACAGGTAAGGGGAAAGGCAAAGAAGAGTTTATTTCTGGAGTCACTAGGCCAGGCTGCAGACAGAATGTCTGCTCTAGAGAGGCCACAGTGCCGTAAGGAAAAGGCACACTCTGGGCAGCCACAACTGTTGTGAGCACAATACCAGAAAGTACTAGTAGGATGGGGTGGGGATGGAGGGGCAGCAGGAAGCTTCCCAAGCCACTGGGGTCTGAAAGATGTTCATGAAGAGGCCAGAGGAGGGGACTCCAGCTGCATGAGAGGCACTCAGGCTGGTGCACTGGCATCAGGGGTGGAGGGAAGAGAGGGATAAGAGAGGAGGCTGGAGAGGTATGTTCTTTACCCTGAGATCAGAAGGGGCAAGTCAGACTTTTAGCTCTCTCTAAAGAGGTGCCAATACTTAATAAATAAAAATAGAAATAAAAACAAAATAAAACGAGGCACCTGGGTTGCTCAGTTGGTTAAGAGTCCAACTCGTTTTTTTTTTTTTTAAAGATTTTATTTATTTGACAGAGAGAGAGCGCACATGCAAAGGCAGGGGGAGCAGCAGAAGGAGAGGGAGAGGCAGGCTCCCCGCTGAGCAGGAGCCTGTGTGGGGCTCGATCCCAGGACCCTGGGACCATGACCTGAGCTGAAGGCAGATGCTTAACTGACTGAGTCACCCAGGCGCCCCAAGGGTCCAACTCTTGATCTCAGCTTAGGTCTTGATCTCAAGGTCATGAGTTCAAGCCCCACATTGGGAAAAAGAGGTGCCAGAACATGAAAGTGAGCTGCTTTGAGAAGTATAAAGCTTCCTGAGACTCCAAATGTTGAACCATTGGTTCCTACATAATAATCATGGCTGATAATCAATACATCCTGTGTGCAAGGCGCAAAGCACTTGAAAGAATGATTTAATTCTTCTAATATACCCACGAAGCAGGTTCTCTTACCACCTATAGTTTATGGGTGAGCAAACTGCGGGGTTGGCAACTTGCCTAAGGCCACTCACACTGAGGGGCAGAACCACTTTATTCTAGGCATCTGGCTACAGAGACTGGGCGCCTGACCTCTAACCTAGATGCCTCGACGAAAGGAATCTTACAAACCACCCCATCCGGTGGTTTTCTAACTGTGCTCTTCGGTCTAAGCGGGTCCATTGGGCCCAAGATGGGGGGGCGGTGGAAGGTGCCCTGGCAGCAGCGGTGGTAAGGGTGGGCACAACCAGAACAGCTGCAAGTCTGTCTGCTTCTGTGCTGGCTTCTGAGGGGGAGGGTCCTCTCCAAGAAAGGACTCCATGACCTTAAAGAGACTGCAAACCACTTCTCCAGACCCACTCCTTCCTTGTAAAGAGGACACCAACATCCATGGGGCTTCAGGGCCTCTTCCAGGGTCAGCAGGGGCAGGGCCAGTGCTGGAGCTGCGCTTGGACTCTGGTAGTCCTGGGGCACCCTCCACAACACCAGGCAGCCTCGACTGCCTCAGCACAGGCCACAGGCGTGGGCGTCAGGGACCACAGAGCCCTGCCCTGGGCCAGGGGTCAGGTGAAGGGACCTCTAAGGCCCCCTTTCAACCCTGAGAGTTCAAGCTATACAAGTTCATGACTGAAATCTATATCAACTTTCCAAATTCAGTAATCAAAAGAACAGTTCCTATTAGGATATCTGAGTGCTCACAAATTTATTTAAAAATGAGCGTGCTGCTCTCTACTTTTTCCTCATTAAGGCGTCTCTGAGGGGAGGGAAAAGAGTTGGCTCTGCTTCCGGTTACGGGAAAGCTGCACCCATGAAGGAACCACCTGAGAGTCGTGGGCCCCGCTGTGGAGCAGACCCACACTGACCAAGTGCCTAACGGGCGCCTGGGCCTGCGGGCAACACTCTCCGCCTCGGCTTGCCATCCTCACAACCACCCACCGAGGCCGGCTCTAGGTTCCTCATTTACAGATGAGGACGGACGTCAGGAGAGGTAAATACACAGATCCCTGACGGCGGTTTCATGCCGTGTCCACGCCTCTCCCCGCTTTCACTGTCCGATGGCCCCCGAATGCCTGGTTCGTGCACAATGCGGTCATTTACAGGAGCTGCTTACTGCTGATTCCCGTCCCTACACAGGTATCATTAAATATCTGTCATGATCTGTGGCCTCATTTTGTTATAATCACCTTCATGGGTGCTTCATTTTCTTGAGCAGCTGCTGAGGTAGGTAGCTGCTTACCCAGAACCTCTACAAATGAAGAGATTCTGCTGTGGTCTTCAGCAACAACCCTGTTTTGTTGGGGTTGTTGGGGAGCCACTCTCTTCTCCTCCCTGCGTGTCATCTCTGTCTTCTGTAGGGCTGAGGCACTGTCTCGCACACAGACACAGTATCTGTCCTGAACTGAACAAACTTCATCACCTAGAGATGGAGCCTCAAAACCCACCAAGTCCTCACTTTAGCCTGAGAGCTGAGAGATTTATTTCTATAACAATTTATTTTTCTTTAGTTATTTAAAAAATAGAGTGCTCGCTTCGGTAGCACATATACTAAAAAAAATACATGTTACTTACCTGAGGATACAGAGAGAAGGAATCTGATAACCTAAAAGACGTGGGGTCTTCTTTGTTATACTGTCCAAACTTCTGACACTGTTGAAAGAAAAGCAAAAAAGAAAAAAGTCAAGTCAGTGTCACCTGGAAAACTCCTTGCAGTAGGAGAGCTACATTCCAGTCTCAACTCTGACTGATTGAGGGTCCCAGACCAACGCTTCTCCAACATAGCCAGGCAGACCCAACACCCAGGGCACTGCTAAACACAGATTCTGATTCCGCAGATCTGGAGAGATCCTGCATTTCTACCCAGCTCCCAGGAGATGCTGCCGGAGGACTGCTCTGACCAGTCAGTGGCTCAAGGAGCTGTCTTAGGCGCCTCTTCCATAGGAGTGTTCCATAGGAAAAGCTCCTAAGTCTACAATACTACAGCTCAATTTTCTTCCTTTTTTCAAAGACAAGTTTCCAAACAACATTTTCTCTTCCGCTTTTATTTCCTCTTTGTTTCACACATCTCCTCTGGCCACTAGAGAACTGGACCCTCCGCCACTGAAAGAAAGCCCGTCTCTGACAGTTGCCCTCTCTTACCAAGTCCGATGACCTGGTACGGCTCTCACCTTCCTGGACTCCCCAGCACCACAGGTCAAGTGGCTCCCCCAAAGTCTGTGAAATTCTCCTCCTATTTCCCCTCTCCAACGGATCCTTCCTTCTCTGTCTTGAGATGCCCTTCATCTCCCTATGCCCTAACAATGGGTTCCTTGGAGGCTAGGTCTTGGCCCCCTGCTCCCATCCTCACTGCTTCAGCTACAAGTAACAGGAAAGCCAGACTGATGTCAACCATATCCAGCCCCCCACCCCGCCCCTGTCCAGTGCTGCCTCTAACCTGAGCTCCTGTAGGGACTTCCACCCAACTACAGGATAGCTTCCCTCGGACGTACTTTCACAAGTTCATGAGTAAAGTAAGTTGAACTATTTATCACATTAAAGAAAAATTACGCCTCTCTCCACCCTTTCCCATCTTCCAGCTCTTTTACCTCTCCAACATCCTTGCAGTCACCCACACTCAAAACTTAAGTCAATGGTAATTTTTTGGTTTTTGATTCCACCTATGAATAAGCTTTATCAACTCTTCTTTCAGCATACATCCTGATTCCAAACTTTCCCTCCCCTTCGACTGTCCTACCACCACCCTGGTATCAGCTCTCGAGCCTCTAGAATCCTTCACTGGTCTCCCCTATCAGTAGCCTTTCACCCTCTAGTCTATCTCATTTGGTAATGGTAAATGTAAACACAAGCATCATGCTGATGGCATGCCCCTGCATAAGAATCACACCTAAGCAGTGACTTAACTTTATTTTTTTTAAAGATTTTATTTATTTATTAGAGAGAGAGAGAGAGAGAGCATGAGAGGGGGGAGGGTCAGAGGGAGAAGCAGACTCCCCGCTGAGCGGGGAGTCCGATGTGGGACTCGATCCCGGGACTCCAGGATCATGACCTGAGCCAACGGCAGTCGCTTAACCAACTGAGCCACCCAGGCACCCAGCAGTGACTTAACTTTAAAATCAAGGCATTCTAAACAATTGCACTACTGGGTATTTACCCCAAAGATACAAATGTAGGGATCCGAAGGGGTACGTGCACCCCGATGTTTATAGCAGCAATGTCCACAATAGCCAAACTGTGGAAAGAGCCAAGATGTCCATCGACAGATGAATGGATAAAGAAGATGTGGTGTATATACACAATGGAATATTATGCAGCCATCAAAAGGAATGAGATCTTGCCATTTGCAACGACGTGGATGGAACTGGAGGGTGTTATGCTGAGTGAAATAAGTCAATCAGAGAAAGACATGTATCATATGACCTCACTGATATGAGGAATTCTTAATCTCAGGAAACAAACTGAGGGTTGCTGGAGTGGTGGGGGGTGGGAGGGATGGGGTGGCTGGGTGATAGACATTGGGGAGGGTATGTCCTATGGTGAGCGCTGTGAATTGTGCAAGACTGTTGAATCACAGATCTGTACCTCTGAAACAAATAATGCAATATGTTAAGAAAAAAAGATAGCAGGAGGGGAAGAATGAAGGAGGGTAAATTGGAGGGGGAGACGAACCATGAGAGATGATGGACTCTGAAAAACAAACTGAGGGTTCTAGAGGGGAGGGGGGTGGGGGGATGGGCTAGCCTGGTGATGGGTATTAAAGAGGGCACGTTCTGCGTGGAGCACTGGGTATTATGCACAGGCAATGAATCATGGAACACTACATCCAAAACTAATGATGTAATGTATGGTGATTAACATAACAATAAAAAAATTTAAAGAAAAAAATAAAATCAAGGCATTCCAATAGAATTGTTGAATCACTATAGTGTACCTGAAGCTAAAATTACATTGTATGTTAACCATACTTCAATAATAAAAATTCATAAATAAAATGAAGCATTCTACAATTAAGCCACAACTTCACTGCTTCTCCCCACCAATCTGTGTTCCCATGGTCTCTTCAGGTGCCCAGCATAAGCTGAAATGCACAGCCATGTCCCACAAGCTTGTTCATGCTTTCCCTGTTTAAATGACTATGTGGTTTCTCTCTCCTGATTAGACCCAGAATCACACACATCTCTACACTCACTGGGCAATGGACCCCTGTTGCTAAAAAAAATCTCTTAAGACCTGGAAGGAAAATATAGAACCACAGACCCACAGGGACTCATCTAAATCCGCCCTTACTGAACACAGATTTACATCCTTCTCTAAAGGTCCTATGCATGTTGTTTCTTTCTAATGGTAATGTAAGCCCTCGAGGGGGGAAAATGCATGTGTAACGCTGTCTTACATCACTCCCAGGACGTCCAATGTTAGGCATAAGGTAAGCAACACAAAGTGCTTGTTGGCTGACTGTATGAAATGACAGGTGTATGTGCCAGAGTTCTCTCCTCAAATACATAGCAGAAATTATGACTGAAGCTGGTGCCACAGTTGCCAACTCACCAGTCGGATGAGCTGTCGGTCCAGCCACCGGAGCACATCGGGCCCCTCCTCTGACTCTGCACGGAACACTCCCAGCCGAGCCATCAAGACTGCTGCGGCCTCCTGGTCAAATGCTGCTTCTATGTGCCTGAGCTGGCTCTGCGCATCTGCCCAACTGACAATTCCAGAATCAGTGCCACGGTTACATTCGGGAGAGACCAGAAAACCAGCTTTCCATTAAGATAAAGAAACCTAAGTCCTGCTCCTTCATCTAAGGCAACACAGATTCAAACTGCAGTTGTCAAGAAGGAATCACAGGAGTTTTACATACACTTTCATTTACCCTCATGTGATCTCTGAAGGCTTTAAGAACAAAGGAAAAATTACAGAGAACTTCCCAATGTTCTCCAAGATAGCACAAGAGTAGATACCCAAAAGGTACCCAAGTCTTCAGTTCCTTCCTCTAGGTCAATCTTTCAAAAATCTGTATGTTTACAGATTCACAAAATGACTTTCCACATCATATCCATGGTAGAAATAATAAGCACATATACAAAAATTTTCTAGACAGATAAAGACACTATGATCAAAACTGAAAGACAACAGACAGACCAGGAACAGATATGAACAATAATCATATCCAGAATACATAAAAAGTCCCTGCAAATCAATGAACAAGAAAAAGAAATAGGTTTTACAAAATGGGCAAAAGCTATCACAGAAGAAATATACACGGCCAATAAACATGAAAAGTGTTCAACCCATTAATAAACAGAAAAATACATATAAAAGTGGCAAACTGCTCTATATTGGCATGTTAAAGATCGATAATATTATTAATGAGACAATGGACACTCTCCTTACACTATTGGGGAGAATACAAATTCACTTCTTAGAAGAGTAGTTTCGTAGGAAACAAAATTCTACTTCTATGAAGCGGCAGGAAAGAAATACTCAATGCACACAAAGACCTAAACACATGAACACAGCACTGCTGGAAGGAAGGTAGGATGTGAAATTCCTTTAAGAGACGAGGGACGCGTCCCATCCAAACCATGCAATGCTGTGTGGCCACTACAGGGGAGGAGCAGCTGGTACATACTGACGTGGAAGATGTCCCTGACACACAGGGAGAAAAGCTTACAAACATGCCAACACAAGAAGCCATACATGCACGTTATACACACTTATGGTACAGAACTCCATGGAAATAGGCCCATGAAGCTAAACACCCAGGTAGTAGTAGCATTTCACCTCTGGGGACAGTGGGTAAAGAGACCCATTCTTTCTACATTTATGAGCTGTTTAAATCTTTTACAAGAAGGATGTATTTATGGGTTACTTATCTGATAATAACGAAATTAATATTTAACGAACTCATTCCTACCGAAAGAGGATTCTTCCGGGCAAGTGCCTGAAGGCCTAACTAGGCCAGCAAAGCCTCTTCCTCCTCCTCCTTCTCTGATCAAATTAGCCAGTCAGGATTGGTGAGAACCATTCAATGGAATTACAAAGATAAACTAACAGATGCTAAATTATCTCTTCAAAGGAAAAACATCCGGGGCTCAACAGGAAGGAAACCGGGACTGCTTACTTTCTGGCAATGGTGGTCACGCGGATGCGCCTCTGGGTGCTGGAGTGTTGATACTGCGTCACAAACTGGATGGCACCTCTGCCTCCTTGGGGGACCGGGGCGTTGTGCTGCAGGCAACAGGCCATACACTTGGTTACTGTTACAGGCACGACTCAAACACAAACGGTCACAGAGCCCATTGTGCTCTTCCTGAAACGACTGACACAGTGGTGACAGCGCGGTCCTTGATGAATTCTAAATGGTACACTTTAAATCTGGGCATTTCACTGTACATAACTTTTACCTCAAAAAAAAAAAAGGAACCATATTCAGATTAATACTAAATTTAAGTAAATGATATGCATGCTAAAGTGTTTAGAGATGAAAGACACTGATGAGTGTAATTTGTTTTAAAATGCATCAAAAATGGGGTGCCTGGGTGGCTCAGTCGTTAGGCGTCTACCTTCGGCTTGGGTGATGATCCCAGGGTCCTGGGATTGAGCCCCACATTGGGCTCCCTGCTCAGCGGGAGGCCTGCTTCTCCCTCTCCCACTCCCCCTGCTTGTGTTCCCTCTCTTGCTGTGTCTCTCTCTGTCAAATAAATAAAATCTTTAAATAATAAAATAAAATAAAATAAAATGCATCAAACATAAGGGGCACCTGGGTGGCTCAATCGGTTAAGCATCTGACTCCTGATTTCAGCTCAGGTCATGATCTCAGGGTCATGAGATCAAGCCCCATGTAGGGCTCTGCGCGGGGCATGGAGCCTGCTTGGGATTCTATCTCTCCCTTTCCCTCTGCCCCTCCCTCACACCCCCTCTCTCTTGGAAAAAAAAAAAACAGCAAAAAGATTTAATTGATGGATAAATAGATATGTGGCAAAGCAAATATAGTAAAATGTTAACTACAGAATCTGAGTGGTAGATGTACACGCACTCACTGTAAAATTCTTTTCACTTTTCTGTAAATTAGAATTTTTTAAAATAGAATACTGGGGAAAAAACTGACACACTCAAAAATTCACAAACATTATGATGGCTGGTAAAAGCCATTCCCTTTCTGATGAGCTTATCAGTCCAACAATTTAAGTTGTGAAAGCAATATGCTGTCTGACTCTGACCAAACCTTGAAAGGAAAAAAAAGATCATGCTGGACTGGTATCAGGCAAACACAAGCCTAAAGTAGCATCAGTACGCACAGAAAGAAGCCATAGGCCACGAGTCTGTAATAAATCAGAAAACACATGGGGCACCTAAGTGGCTCAGTCGTTACGTGTCTGCCTTCGGCTCAGGTCATGAACCCAGGGTCCTGGGATCAAGCCCCGAGTTGGGCTCCCTGCTCCACAGGAAGCCTGCTTCTCCCTCTCCTACTCCCCCTGCTTGTGTTCCCTCTCTCGCTGTCTCTCTCTGTCAAATAAATAAATAAAATCTTTTAAAAAATAACTAAATAAAATAAAATAAAATAAAAAATCAGAAAACACAGCACTGAGACATGAAGACTCATGAAGAAATCCAACTCACCTGATTGACTACTTCAAAGTAGATGCCAAGCGTAGATGTGGGATCCAGGCCACAGATTTTCCACTGACTCGTGCCACCAACACCAAGTTCCTAGGGGAGAGAAGAGGAATTAAAACAAAAAAACAAAAAAGCTATTCCTGTGGTTAACCACTGATGAAAAGTACTCTCTCTGAGAATGGTAGGCTACTTAGAAGATCTCATTCCAAATGAACATTTAAATTTAACTTAAAAAAGTACAATTACAAGCCAGAATAAAATTTAAGATGTATTACAGGACTCTAAAATTAAGCTTTCTTCTTTTTAGATTTATTTATTTATTTGAGAGCGAGTGCGTGCGA
Source organism: Zalophus californianus (assembly GCF_009762305.2). Lineage (NCBI taxonomy): Eukaryota > Metazoa > Chordata > Mammalia > Carnivora > Otariidae > Zalophus > Zalophus californianus. The sequence goes on from NC_045602.1 coordinate 96,313,502, forward strand.
GTGAGTCGGGGGAGGGGCAGAGGGAGAGAGAGAATCTCAAGCAAAGTCCCCACCAAGCATGGAGCCTGACCCCTGAGATCATGACCTCAGCCGAAATCAAGAGTCAGTAGCTCAACCAACTGAGCCTCCCAGGCACCCCACCAACTCAATTTTTAATATATGAAACTTCTTCAGGTTTCCAATCCAGGGGCTCAGTGTATGCCATCACAAAATATGCCACTCTGACAAGGATTATTTTAAGCTGAAGGTAATTTAAAAACAGCAGACATAAGAAACCTAACTCCCTGCCCTCCTCCTACCAAGAAGGGCAGGATGGTTCTCAATCACCAAAGGCAACTCTAGATGCTTATCAGCCCAGAGATGGTACAAGAAAAATCTACACAACAAAGCTGCTAAGACCAACCCTTCTCTTCCATTAGCTCACGCATCTACCTGCTTTTCCACCACGTGCCACCCCTAGAAGCTCAAAGTGCCTTTCCTGTGTCTTGTCACTTTTCTACAGATTTACTGTTCTTTTGTTAAGATGCCACATAATCCCAACGTTCTAACCACCCCTCTTGAGTTACTCCTGAGTATGCACATGTTTATGCACAATGCATGAGTTAATTTTTTCTCTTGCGAAACCTGTCTTTTGTCAGTCTTCGTTTGCAGGGCCCGGCCAATGAAATCAAGATGGGTAGAGGAAAAAGAAAAATCTTCCTCTTCTGTAAGCACCAATGCCTGAGCACGCCACAAACCCTCCAGAGCCCCAGAAGTACATTTTCTCACCAACACACAAATTCCTTACGTAAATATTTACCCCACCTTTACCAGAGTAACTATGAAGATAAAATCAGGAAATCACCATTTAATAATCTCCAATGAAACAATGATTCAAACAAGGATAATCAATGGATGCTTAAACCATCAAGGTGAAAGCCTATTGGCAAACAAGAGATTCATATTTTGCTACGATCTCGTTCAACAGATTTCTTGCTAATGGCAAAAAGGAAACGTGCCCTTGTAACAGAAAGACATGGGGCAGTCATCACCTTCTCCACACAGTCTAACTCAGCACCACTAACACATGATCAGACAGAAGTGCACCTTGAAGAAACGTACAAGGTGTAAGATCACTCAGGCACTGTGGTGGACAAAAAGGTCTAACCCGAATCTAATTGCTAATCTAACTTTCACTTTACAGAAAACACAGGGAGGATAGAAACCAGCTCACCACCGCCGCAAGGAAACGATCAGATACACTGAGAATGTGTGATACTCTATTGCAGAAGGCACAGATGCTTGGCACAAATCACTGTCATCAAACAAAAAAGCAAAAAACCCTGCAGAACAGGAAGAGCATTCCAAATTTTAAAAGACTAAGGATATATAATGCTAGATGCAATACTAGTTAGAGGGTGGGAAAAACAGCTACAAAGGATATTTGGGGAGAAACTAGGGAAAGAATATGACTAGACACTGATGATATGAGCAAACTACTGTTTTCTAGGTTTGATATAATGTCACAGTAGGAGAACATCCTTAATTTTAGAAGATGCACACTGAAAGACTAAGTGTCGTGACCTCTGCAGCTTGTTGTTCCAAGGTTCTATGAAGTACAACAAAGTGAACATGGCAGACAGATAATGACCAGATAGACAAAGCAAATACTGCAAAGAAAGAGGACAGGCAGTATGACTAAATGTTAACAAGTGCAGACTCTAAATGGTGCATATACAGAACTTCTTACGCTCTTCTTTAAACTTCTCTGTACGCTGAATTGTATTTCCCCCCTCTTTGCATCCTCCAGGCCCCCTCCCAAAATCTCATGGCTGATCCCTACCAGATCTTCAAACAGCTAATTGGCTTGTACTGATTCATAAAATTACCTTCTTAGGCAGATTTTAAATGTATGGAACATATTTTGGAACAGGGCAGCCTTCTGAAGCCCCGCCAGGAATTAGGGGTACAAGTCCCTTAGTACACTAGGGTAATGGGTGACTCCTCAGATGGGCTTTGGGACAGCCACCTGCCTTGCCCAAGGGATTACAGGAATATTCTCTCAAATCACTTTGCCTCTGGCAACTTCAACAAAAGGTTAACCGAAGTAGTAACTAGGTGAATGTTCACTGCTGACGAAGACAAAGTGAGGATGTGAAAGATGAAATCTGGCCTAAGCCTCCATTGTGCCAGGGGCTCTTTTGGGGCTCTTCTGAGCATTTTACCTGAACTTACTCCTTTACTCTCCCAACAGTGAGGTACCATTACTATCCCCACTTCCCAGATAAAGATGCTGAATCCCAAAGTGAGTCAATACCTTGTAAGGGACACAAAATTGGCAGGGGTAGATCTGTGCCCTTGTATCCACGTCTGGCTCTACAGACCACTGTCTCGTTGAAGAGGACAACGAGGCAAGGACAAGATTGGGACAACCCCCGCCCAGAACCACCCTGGACAGGTCTCACTGGACCCAATGGCTTGTCTCCTGGCAGCTAAAGTATAAGCAGAGGAAGTGAGTCATCAGCAAAGCCACCTCACCACTTAGTGTAACTTAACTTCGTTCACATATTCTCAAAATCTGTTACCCAAAGAACATAGCTATCTGCATGTACAACAGTGTCATTTGTGCCCAACCAACTCAAAATGGTCTCTGAGAAGTGAGACAAAGGTATCATCTCGAAGGGCAACAAGCACAGAGGTTTATTCCTGAAGGCTCTTGCTGAATGCTTGCCTTGCTAAATAGAATCCATGTGGCTCACTGGCAGAGAAACCCAGACAAGGACAGTCAGGTCAGGGGAATCTGGGCTCTGGCTCCTCCCTATCAGCTCTGACCCAGAGAATAAGATATTAGACCCCTCTGAGCCTCTCCCTGACCCTCTGGATAGATTGATGGACAGACAGATATGACACCACCTCTCAGAGTTGTGGTCGTCAGTAAGAGCTGGCCCTTCTCCCCTCACCACAGACACATCCCAACAGGTGACATGATGTAAGATCACCCTGCTCTGACATTTCTAACGGGTTATAATGGGTTAAATCCTGGGGCACAGGAGGTGAGGATGATGGCGTTTTCCTTACGTTTTCTGACACACATGGTCCTTTCACATTCAGAGACACACAAGGACCAATGGCTCCTGCAACTTTCAGTTCCCGAGAGGTCTAAAACGGAAATACACAAGAATATAAAGTTAAAATTCACTGAAAACCACCTCTCACAGAAGACACAATTAAAATTTACAGGTAAAATATGGCAGCATCATCATTCCACCAAGAAGAAATCCTACATGGATCATGCTCTTAACAACTTTTCCATGACCATGATGATCTGATGCAAACTTTAATAAAATCTTCCTTTAAACTGCATTAACTTTGTTCCAAAAATGATGCAATATTTTCAACTCTCACTTTTGAAAATTTTTTTTAAACAAAGGATTTGCCTTACTTTTTTTTTTTTTAAGTTTATTTAAGTAATCTCTACACCCAACGTGGAACTCAAAACTCACAACCCCGAGATTAAGAGTCTCATGCTCTTCTGACTGACCCAGCCAGGCACCCCCTCACCTTTGAAATAATTATACACTAGAAGATAACAATTCTACCAACTATACTACATTTTTTTCCAATCCCATGTACTTAGTCGTAATTATTTATAATTTCTCATTGTGAATATACCGTTATGTTGCTTTAAAAATACTTAATTCATGAACTCCAACATAACAAGGCCAATATACTTAGATTTTAAAATCTCAATTCATTAAAGTCTATTCCTTTTCAACTTAAAAAAAAAAAAACCTCAAACATTTGAGAAGATTGTTTAAAAGTTTAATCTAAATGACTTAATGATTGTCTCCAATTCTCAAAGTAATAATCCTAATCCCATTATGTAACAGCTCCTTCTAATGTTTTCTCAATGACTCAGAATCAAGTGTGCAGGGCTTTCAGTCCCTACAAGAAAAAACAAGACCCAAACTCTCACAGTGCTGCACTAATTTTCAAATACTCTGGCTAGTCTGCGGGCAGGTGCTAAATATAAACACGGTTCTATGAATATGGTGGCCCATACTAATGGCGGCAAGGGCACTCGACACCATGTGGCTGCCTCTTTGCTCAGCCCACCACCAATTCTTAGGCCCGATGTCCTACAGTAGGACAGAGTAGAGCCTGCAGGGGAATCAGACAGCACTTTGTTTAGAATGTTAATTAATATACAGGTCATTTTCAAGAAGCAAAGGGACAGAATCAGTATCCCTTCTTCAACTATTTTGCTGAGAACCTTTTAATTTACCTCTAGATGCCTGTGTCCAGCAAGGTGAGTCTGACTACTAAGTCTGACTACTAAGTAAGAGCACTAATCTTCCATTAAAGTGTCAGAAAGCTATTATACCTTCACTTCCAAAGTAGCACCAAATGCCATGCGGAAATCTCCATTGAAATCTTTACTAAAAATTCTTTGGAACGTCTGCTTGAAGAGAGAAGTGTTGAAAGAGTCTCCCATCACCATGTGGCCTCTAGGAAAGAAAGAAGCAAGTGAACATTTAAGATGACCAAAAGCCATTTGGATGCTTCCCCAGTGTTCACAAACAGTAATTTAAAGAAGGAAAAAAAAACCCACATCCATGAAGATGCTACTAACTTAAATGGGAAACAGCAAGTTCAATGTGTACTTAAACAAAAGACACTATTTTCAGGACATCAAAGATAGGACTCCTTAGAACAGTTCTAAATCTTTACCACAGTGGTGGTTACACAAATCGATAGATGATACAGTCTCATATGATGCATACCTATATGTTAAAAAAATGAATGCCCGTACAAACTGGTGAAATCCAAGTAGGGTCTGTAATATAGTTCATCATGTCATACCAATGTCAGTTCCTGGTTGTGATGCTGCACTACATTTCTTGTAAGATGCTACTGCTGGGTGCTGCTACATGGAAGAGTATGGGCAGACCTCTCTGTACTATTTTTGCGATTTCTTGTGAATCCGTAATTATTTAAAAAAAAAAAAAAACAAAAGAACCGTTCACTGATAAACCCACAGGTTTAATGGGTTGTATCTATTGAGAAAATGTGTCCAGCTCTCCTCACTCTTCTCTGGTAGGGGAAATACCCAAGCCTGCGGGAAATCCTTTTCAGGTTAATTCACTGCCTCAAAACACTGAATCTTTGTATGTGAATTATCTTTTCTAGTGTATGAATAACTATATTCATGCCTTTTTGAAGTTAGAGGAAAATACTGTTCAAAATTTCAGCAGTTCATATATTGGGGCAGATAAACACAGCATGATGCAAGTTATGCATCCAGCCATCGGTCATCAAACAGGATTTCATAACTAGGCAGAACACAAGATCATCTGGTCCAGCGATCTCAGAGTGCCTGACCCCTCCAGGGACAGAGATGGCTCTTTGGCCCTAAATGTCCACCCTTTCTGCCCTTCCTTAGTCAGGGGTTCCATGGTTCCCTGGAAAAAAAAGGCTACATTTCCCAGCCTGCCTTGCACGTAGCCATATAACTCAGTTTTGTTTGTTGGAAATGGCCTTTGTGATTTGTGGGGGGCATTCTCATGGGAAGGCGCTTGTCTTTGACTCTTCCTCCTTCCTGCTGCTCAAACACAGCAAGAGCCCAGTTACCATCCTGAACTGCAGGTAAAACGTAAAGGTGGTGAAGCAACACAGGAAGGACCTCAGCCCCAATGAAGATGAAACCAATATCCCAGCCCTGGCTGCCTACCTCTGTTGCACTCACACAAACCTAATCCTGACTCACACCAACCCTCTACAACATACCATGCCAGGTTATCACCCAGATTAGATTTGAACTCCTCCTGTATCAGGAACGCATGCCCTCCAGAGGCAGTCCATTCTAGGCATGGACAGTGCTAAGGGTTAATAGGTCTTTCTTCATACTGGATGAAATTCTATTTCCCATCAGCTCCCACCACTGGTTCTAGTTTTCCCCTTTGGTCATACACGCAACCAACAAATCTGATGCCCTCTCCACAGGAGAGGCCTTCTATTGTTGAATATAGATCCCACACCCCATCTGTCTTCAGTGGTATTTTTTCTAGATCCTTCAATCATTCTCCTTATGACACAGTTTCAAGTTCTCTCCACCACTCTTACCACTTGCCTTTGAACACTCCCAGTTCCTCTACATATCCCTTTGAAACTGAAATGCTCAGAATGGAAGATGATATAATCTGGGTGTGCCTGGCACCCAGGAAACCAAGACTATGATCTTCTCTGAAGATAATCAATTCCTATAACACAGCCTACAATCACCTTGTCTTTTCTGGAAGTCATCCCAAATGGCTGGCTCACATTGAGCCACAACTAAAACCTCTGAGACTTTTTGATGTTATTACTAATACATTTCCCTGACACCATACTCGTGCAACAGATTATGTGACCTAAATACCAAGTTATTCAGGAGTCAAAGACCTCCCTGAGAACCTGATAGAAGTGATGGTCCCTTTCCACAGGAGAGATGCACGTGCGTGCGCATGCGCACACACAGACACACACACACACACACACACACACAGACACACACTCTCTCTCTCTCTCTCTCTCTCTCTCTCTCTCTCTCTCTGGCATATAAACTTGGGGATGTTCACAAACACAGTGAGGCTTTTCCATGGATGCTCTAAGACAAGAACTCCTGGAGGATACTGGCAGGAAATCATCTTATTAAATGTGGCTCACTGGTATAGCTCTGTCAGTGTCATTTGGGCCCCGGTCACCTAACACATCTGCTGCTCTCTGGGACTGCTTCAAGTGACTACCTACTACATGGCCTTTGTTACTCAGTAAGGACCAGCAGTGTCACCCGGAAGCTTGTTAGAAATGCATCTCAGGAACATCTTAGGAATCTCAGGAACACCCCACAGCTCTATGCCAGTACTTCTCAAACTGTTCTGTGCAAGTCACTGGGGATCTTATTCAGATTCAGGTTTTGACACAAAAGGTCTAGGGTACGGCTCAAGATGCTACATTCCTCACAAGCTCTCATGTGAGGCTGATGCTGCCTGCGTTCAACCACACTTTGGACACTAAAGGTCCACCCCAGTGGTTCTCAAACTCCGCTTCATGTTAGAAACACCCAGGGAAGGGTAACAAATGTTGACGCTGTGTCACACCTTATGCTAACTACATGAGAATCACTGAGGGACAAGACTCAGAGCAAAAGTAGCTTTTACAGCTCCCCGGCAGGACTCCACACTGAGCATGGAGCCTACTTAAAATAAATAAACAAACAAAAAATTTTAAAAATAGAAGTAAAAAAATAAACAATAAAGCTCCCTGGGAGAGTCTGGTGTGCAGCCTGCTTCAGACCAGTGGTACACACCAGTTCTCACACTCAAGTGTACCAGAATCCCCTGGATAGCGTGTGAAAGCTGACTATTGGGCTGCATCCTCAGAGTCTGATTCAGCAAGTCTGGGGTGAGGCCCAAGGAAGTACACTTCTCATCCATCCCCGGGGACCCTGAAGGTTGCTGGTGAGGCCCCACTGTGCTTTGAGAACTACAGGTCTCTGCTGTGGCCTGTCTGCATGACATGGACTTAGGCACTAAGCACACCCTGCCGCGCACCCTCCACGCTGAGCATGTGCTCCAAGTTGGGCATGACTTATGGTTACTAAGTCAGGTGAAGGGTCTCTTAATTGCTCTGGCATTCAGACCCTATACGGCCCCTCCCTCACAAGGAAGTGGCTTGCTGAAGGCCACATACTCCATGTGTGCTCGCTTTCTTGCCCTGTTGTAGATTCTGTGACAACTCTAAGAAATAGTTACTCTGATATGATTCATTCAAAGTGAACCTTGCAACCTCCTGCTAATCACTGCTTCTTTCTCCAAGAGGCCCATATACCCTCCCTGCCACAGACATGACAGCCTGGAGCCTTCTGAAAGCTTATCTAAATCAGCCTTGCACATTCCTGTGCTTCCATCACTCACTTCTCTTTCCTTAAAATACACATGCTCCATTTTCCCAAGTGTTTGCTATCAACATACCCGGTAAGATTTGCACAACACTTCATCTCCAGAAGTCCGGTCTGATCAAGGGCACAAGCATAAATATCAATGCAGTGACCATTTGTAGCAGTTCGGTTAGCAAGCATTTCATAGTGCTGTGAATGGAGAAAAATTACCTTTTTTATTATTATTCACCATATTATTATTCACCAATAATATACCATATTATTCACAAGGTATGTCTTACTATACCAAAGGGATGTAACCAAACATAAGAATGTGGAGATAGTTTTCTTTATAACACCCAATAAACATAAAGTTTTCAATCTCAAAACACTTTCAGCAGTTTTAAGCCCACCCACTCTTAAGTAAGAACTCAGAGCTGGGGCACCAATTTAACAGCAGCTGGGATCTGGAAGGTCACCTGAGCAAGAACAATTTGCTGACCACAAAGCATGGCCTCAGCAAGGTAGCTGTCACTCCAGAGCAGCCCAAACCCAGCACTGGGTAACCAGAATTACAGCCTGTGTCCAGGAGCACCTACCTTGGTTGCCTTTTTCATGAAACGTGCATTATCTTTCTCAATATCATGCCAAGAACGAATAGGAACCTTTAATTCATCTCCAACCACCATGCCAGGCCCCTGGGTGGGGGGACCCCCGGTAAACAACATAATCCTGGCTCCCGTGTTTGGAAAAGTACCCTAGAACAGTAAATGGCAGCATTTTAGAAACATACAGCCCACCCTGAGTATGCTTCCGTTTCCCTAAAAAAAATTCCATACCGTTCTCTTCAGCTGTGCTGAACACTAATGATAGTAAGAAATAACACAGATGACAATGCAGAGAAGCAGCCTTAGGTCTTCCAACCTGACAGCTTCATACACTTTATAAATTCACTGTGAGCACTTACCATTGCCCTAATGGCCTTGTGTTTCTCATGAAAACTTCTGGTATTTTCAAAACATTATGGGGCTCCTTCATTGTGGATAATAACAATAACTGAAGTGCTTTATGATAAATTAATGCAGTCAATTGATTTAGGTCACAACTCATTTTCAAACAAGACTAGCAAATACAACTTGTGGGAACAAACTTGCATGGTTTGAGGCACCCTGTAGTTCTGAGTTACCTCCAACAGGCCAACAGCAATGGACAAAGCAACACCAGTGGATCGCAAAGGTCTCTTCCCCTGAGTCACAGGCCATGGGTCCCTCTGCAGCTCCCCAAGGAGATCAGTGAGGTTCATGTCAATCTTGTGAATGGGCTGCAGAAATCTGCATGATTTTCAATGGACACATCAATCCTGGTTTAATAAAGTACTCTGGTCTTTAGCCCTAGGTGACACAGTTACAGCTCTTCAAAATAATTACTCAGAGTAGTAAAAACCTGGAATTTTTTTCTTCAAAGCAATTTTATTCAAGAATATAATTTAAAGCTGAACATAGGGCAATTTATGTAGATAGCATGGAAAAAAAGCTGAATTTAAATAGGAACAAATCACTTTAATTAAATTTAAGCAGCAGAGAAATCCTAAAGACAGGTCTAACATGAATTCAATCCATGTAAAGTTCCTGTACGTGGACCACCTTCATCATTCTTTTTTTTTTTTTTTAAGATGTATTTATTTTGGAGAGAGAGAGAGGAAGAGAAAGCAGGGGGGAGGGGCAAAGGAGAGGGGGAGAGAGGGAGTTGGGGCCGGGGGAAAGAGAAATATCCAGCAGACTCCTCGCTGAGCATAGGGCCCAAATTGGGGCTCAATCTCACGACCCTAAGATCATGACCTGAGCTGAAATCAAGAGTCAGATGCTGAAACAACTGTGCCACCCAAGTGCCCCCACCTTCATCATTCTAAAGATCCACTTCAAAGTGATTCTCAAGTGTCTCTTGTGTGCCAAGGAGTAAATACAGAGAGAAGCACTGGTTTCTTACCACAGTAAGTGGCTGTCCCCAGCATGTCAAGCAATGCATTTTATCATGTTTGCTGACTGTTAACCTGGCCACAGGCAGCCGCAGGCACTCAAAGGGCTGAGGAAAGGAAGTGCCTGGTCTCAGGTTTGCTTGAGAACATCCCAAGAAGCTTTCAGTTTTCCTAGTTTACTTCAGACTCAAAAAGGACAACAGCCATATGTAAGGGGAGGGGAAGGCTTGAATACAGTGGTCTCAAAACATCTGTGATGGTACGACACTAACAGGAAAAGACATCCCGAGCAAATCTTACCACACAAATGTGTGCACACATATGTATGTGTACATTCACAACTTAGTCATGAGTTTCAAATATATACCAAATTGTTACATAGATCCTGAAACGTTAAACATTCTTAGGCTTAATCATTTCTTTTTTTCTCTAAAAATAAGAAAATAAAAGTTCTAACATTTTTCTTCCCTCACTCCAGTGGGTTGGCACGCACGCCCACTACTGTGTGTGTAACATTCTATGTTGGTAGCTCACCTGCCTGAAACAAAAGGCTGCTCCTGTGGTTGACCAGGTCTTGCTTGCTGCATGGGCATGGCAGGCTTGGTGAGGCCCAGCATGTCCTAAAAAACCCAAAAAGACTCATTTCCCATAGCACTAGAGTGAATGACCAACTCATGTTTAAGAAATCTCATGTTTAAGAAATCTCCTTGCTCTTGCTTAGGTACGAGCAAGGCACAAACCTGTATCTGCTTCGCGGTTAAATCCTTTGTCCCTCGGAAGACATAACTTTTGGAAATTCCTTCACAGCTGAGTTCGTGAACCTGCACCATCCTCCCAAATGTGATCAAACCCACCAGAGCATCTGGAGGAAGGAGACTCAGGGACATTTGCAGGGATTCTTTGAGTGCTTGAAGGTCATCTTCTTCTAGGCATGTGTCAACCACATAGAGGAAGATCAGAGGGGACTGAGCACCTCGCTTTATGCAAAGAAACACAGCATGATGATCAGTATACAAATAGACCAAACCAGCTCTTTTTAAAGCAAATCGGGTATGTAACTAACAAGTCTTCATCCATATTTACTGACAGGGAATAAGGACATCTAACTTCTATTCACCTCATTAAATGACAGGTTACATTAAAACAAATTAAGTGTAAAAACTGTATCCAACAATTTATTCTACATTTTTGAATGCCTTCCATGTGCCCCAGTCACTGTTCCAGGTCCTGAGATACATCAGTGAGCCAAAAGAACAAAGATACCTGCCTGCCTCAAGTTGCTGACTTTCTGGAATGGAGAGGATAAGGGATGCCAAGGAGTAGAGGTAGGGGGCAGGTTCCAGTATTACTTAAGAGATAAGGGCAGCCTCATTAAGAAAGTAATATTAGAGCAAAAACCCAGAGGAGAGGGAGGGAGCAATACAGTCATAGGGGAAAGAGAATTCCAGCCTGAGGAAGAGCCAGAGGAAAGGCCCACAGGCAAGAGCATTCCTGGCATGCCCAAGGAAAGTCATGAGGCCCATGTGGCTGAATGAGACACTAATACAAGTTGAGGTCCTAGTGATAACACAGGGCCGGTCCACACAGGGCTTTGAAGACTATCTCTTACTCTGGGTGAAAGAGAGCCATTTTCACCATTGGAGGTTTCTGAACACAGAAGTAACGTGACATGTTTTTAAAGAGTTACTCTGGCTTCTGGGTTAAGAATAAAATATAAGTGGGAAAAGGTTAAATTATGGAGAAGGTTAAGAGATGGCCCAGTACTCCCTGCTCCACGAGAAGCCTGCTTCTCCCTCTCCCGCTCCCCCGCTTGTGTTCCCTCTCTTGCTGTGTCTCTGTCAAATAAATAAATAAAATCTTCAAAAAAAAAAAGAGAGAGAGAGACGGCCCAGGAATTTAGGTGAGAGGCGCTGGATGGCCCAGGACTAAAACGGGGGGGGAAGAAGTGGTTGGACTGTGGATAGATTCTGAATACAGACCCACTGGACTTTCCCAGTGGACTGGATATGGAATGCACGAGAAAGAGAAGTCAAGGATGAACCTAAGGTTTTTAAGCTTGACTACAAGATGGAGTACCATCACAAAGCTGGAGAAGGCTGTGGGGGACAGATGCTGAACTCAACCAGTGATCCCTTTTCTAGCTGCCCATCAAGACTGCAAATAATGCCAGTAAGTGCACACGCAGCAGGACCAAGTCTTCAGGATCCTGCTGCCTTTGCAGCTTTAAATTGCCCAGAAAAGGATGGGACACAGAAGACAAAGTATTTCAAGAGAAACTCAATATTTAACACCACTCATTAAATGCACAACAAAGAAGTTACCTGTATCACGTACTCAATTGTAGAAAACTGGGGCATCAATTCAGCAGGCTGATTCACCTCAGATATACCTGTGTAAGCAGGAGGAAACTGAAGGGAAGAAAACAAAGCAATCTTTCATTAGGACTGAAAGATATTTGTTATACCTTCTATTTTCCATTTATAAAAATAGGCAAAAGGGCACCTGGGTGGCTCAGTCGTTAAGTGTCTGCCTTCGGCTCAGGTCATGATCTCAGGGTCCTGGGATTGAGTCCTACATCAGGCTCCCTGCTCCGCGGGAAGCCTGATTCTCCCTCTCCCACTCCCCCTGCTTGTGTTCCCTCTCTCACTGTCTCTCTCTCTGTCAAATAAATAAATAAAATCTTAAAAAAAAAAAAATAGGCAATGACCAGGTATTAATTCTATAAAATATAGAACTTGTAACTAAAGTATAAAAATCAAAATTTTGGGGCGCCTGGATGGCTCAGTTGGTGGAACATGCAACTCTTGATCTCAGGGTTGAGTTTGAGCCCCATGTTGGGTATAGAGATTACTTAAAAATAAAATCTTAAAAAAAAAAAAGAAAGAAAAGAAATACAGACTCAATTCTCATCCTAACTCCTAAATCAGAGCCTGCATTAAAAAAATAAATATATAGGGGCACCTGGGTGGCTCAGTCGTTAAGCATCCGCCTTCGGCTCAGGTGATGATCCCAGGGTCCTGGGATCGAGCCCTACATCGGGCTCCCTGCTCAGCGGGAAGCCTGCTTCTCCCTCTCCCACTCCCCCTGCTTGTGTTCCTTCTCTGTTAAATAAATAAAATCTTTAAAAAAATAAAATAAAATAGAATAATAAATATATATATATCAAAATATCAGAAATTTAAATCAGGGGCGCCTGGGTGGCTCAGTTGGTTAAGAGACTGCCTTCAGCTCAGCTCATGATCCCAGGGTTCCGGGATCGAGTCCCGCATCGGGCTCCCTGCTCAGCAGGGAGTCTGCTTCTCCCTCTGACCCTACCCCCTCTTGGGCTCTCTCTCTCTCTCTCACTCTCTCTCTCTCAAATAAGTAAATAAAATCTTTAAAAAAAAATTTAAATCAATAACCCTGCCTTATATTTATATCCCATTGTAACTTTTTTTAATGTATTAGGGTATGTTGTAACTTCTAGATGATTAAAAAATGCACTGTTATAAACCATTTCTTAAGTGCTGTCCTGCAAATTAAGGGCTCAGGTTTTAGCTATTTCATCAATAGTTTATGTGGAAGTCTAACACTTTTATTTGGGTTTATTATTTTAGCTGTCATCAATGAAGTAATGCATGTATATTGTAGAAAAACCAGCAAGTACAAGAAAACACAAGGAACAGGGCGCCTGGGTGGCTCAGTCGGTTAAGCGACTGCCTTCGGCTCAGGTCATGATCCTGGAGTCCCAGGATCGAGTCCCGCATCGGGCTCCCTGCTCGGCAGGGAGTCTGCTTCTCCCTCTGACCCTACCCTCTCTCATGAGCTCTCTCTCTCATTCTTTCTCTCAAATAAATAAATAAAATCTTTAAAAAAAAAAAAAAAGAAAATACAAGGAACAGGAAAAGGGGCGCAATGCTGGCTCATTCAGAAGAGCATGTGACTCTTGATCTCAGGGTTGTGAGCTTGAGCCCCACATTGGGTGTAGAGATTACTGAAAAAATAAATAAACTTTAAAAAAAAGGGGGGGTGCGTGGGTGGCTCACTTGGTTAAGCATCTGCCTTCAGCTCAGGTCATGATCTCCGGGTCCTGGGACCGTGCCCCATGTTGTCAGGCTGCCTGCTTCTGTGGGGAGCATGCTTCTGCCCCTCCCACCCCCGCCCCCCACTCACACACAGCCTATCTCTCAAATAAATAAATAAAATAAAAGAGGAAGAAAAAAAACCCTCACGTTCCTACCAACTAGAGATAGCTACTGTCAACATGTAGGTGTATTTCCTTTCAGACTTTTTCTACTTAAGCACAGCTGAGCTCATCTCGTATCTATCATTTTGCAACTTGCTCTTTATGCTTAACATATTATCACAGGCATTCTCTTTTGTCTTTAAAATTTTCTGCAAACATTTGAAATTCATAGCTTATAGACTGATTTTTCCCCAATTTTTTTTATTGTGGTAAAATACATATAAATTTACCATAATAATCTTTGCTCAGTGTACAGTCTGGTGGTCTTAAAGATTCATAATGTACAACCATCACCACCATCCATCTCCAGAATTCTTTTCATCTTGCAAAACTGAAACTCTGAACCTATAAACAACATCTCCCCATTATCTTCTCTGTTGAATGACCTGATATTAATCCCTTATTAGATTTATGATTTGCAAATATTTTTGCCCATTCTGTGGACTGCCCTTTAGATCTGCTGACATTGTCTTTTGATGCCTTAGAATTTTCACAATAAATTAACTAAGGGGCACCCAGCTGGCTCAGTCAAGAGGGCATGTAACTCTTGGTCTCGGGGTTCTAAGTTCAAGCCCCACATTGAGTGTAGAGATTTCTTAAAAATAAGATCTTAAAAAAAAATTTATATTAAACACAGACTTCAATTCTCAATGTAATAGGGTGTAGATAGGTCTTTAAGATTTGCATATACTGGGGCACCTGGGAGGCTCAGTCAGTTAAACGTCAGCCTTTGACTCAGGTCATGATCCTGGAGTCCCTGGATCGAGCCCCGCATTGGGTTCCCTGCTCAGCGGGGAGTCTGCTTCTGCCTCCCACCCCACCCTTGGCTCCTGCCCCCTCGCTCTCTCTCTCAAATAAAAAAAAAAAAAGATTTGCATATATTTCTGAAACCTCTTGTGGAGGTAAATTTTGAATGGTATCTGCTTATACCTTCCAGGCCTATACTTAGTACATTGATTGGTCTGTTCATCACTGGACTTACTGTGTGACATATCTGAGAATGAGACTGTTAATTGTAATTATAATCAAATATAAGAATAAATAAATGCATGTTATTAATATCTTAAGTCATACTAGAGGATGCCTGGGTGGCTCAGTTGGTTGAGGGTCTGCCTTCGGCTCGGGTCATGTCTCAGGGTCCTGGGATCAAGCCCCTTGTCGGGCTCCCTGCTCAGCGGGGAGTCTGCTTCTCCCTCTCCCTCTGACCCTCCTCCCCGCTTGTGCTCGTGTGCTCTGTCTCAAATAAATAAATAAAATCTTAAAAAAAAAAAAAAATCTACCAAAGCACTGTATACTATGTTGGGAACAATTTTTTTCTAACAGCTTTATTAAGGTATATTTTATGTCTTAAAATTCACATTTAAAATGTACAATTTGATGATTTTTAGTAAATATACAGAGTTGTGCAAAGATCACCATAAACCAGTTTTAGAATTACAGGCAGAGTTCATTTTAACAAAAGTGTCTCTCATCATTTTGGAGCTCCTTCTAAGTTTAGTAGTTTTAAAATTTTTAAATCAAAAGAGGCTCAACACTGGTACTTAGACCCTAAAATTTACAAAGATCAAAAAATGAAAATTCAATAATGTACACTATCCAATTAGAATAAACAAGTCAAACGAAATACAGACAATATATCTGGGGTTTTTTGTTTGTTTTTTTTTTTTTAAGATTTTATCTATCTATTTGACAGAGACACAGCGAGAGAGGGAACACAGCAGGAGGAGTGGGAGAGAGAGAAGCAGGCCTCCTGCAGAGCAGGGAGCCCAATGTGGGGCTCGATCCCAGGACCCTGGGATCATGACCTGAGCTGAAGGCAGACGCCTAACGACTGAGCCACCCAGGCGCCCCTAGACAACAGATCTGTTTTCTTATGGTAACATATTCACTGCTAACAGAGCACATAAAAAAAGGGAATTCTATGTTCCTCCACACTAAATGATAAAAACCCACATAATGAAACTGAGTCACCATTCAACAGAGAAATCACAAATGTTCAATTATGCTTAACAAAAGCTATCACCTTGAGTTCAGCAGAAACTGATGACTGTCAGGGCAGACACAAATTCAACCTCACTTTATTTTTTTTAGAATAGTTCCACCAAAATGAAACACAGAAAAACACTTAAAAAATTCACATACCTGATTTCTTTGGAAACAGAAATTACAGGCCCAAAGTTTCGCTCGATAATCAACCTGACTGTGAGAAAGATAAACATTACAGCTAGGTACCATTTTCATTTTTAATGTAGAAAGCATTCAAATGTAATCCTCAAATTCAGTAAATCACATAGATATGTTTGTGTGTGTGTGCATAAATGGATGGAGGTATGCAAAATGCCCACTGCAGTTAAAGAGTTCTGGCTGTTAAATACACCAAAAATTTCCTTCTTACAGCGGCAATGAAGAATTAGTAAATCTTTTTTTCCTCTTTTCTAATTTCCTTGATATTTAAAATTTCATGATTTTATATAAATTATAGGTTATTTCCTTTTTACCCTTTACCTTAATATAATCTGTGTGAGTTTTCTAACATCTTTATTGTTTTAGATATGTGAAACTACCAAATTTCAATACTAAAGGCACATTTCATGCACAGGAAAAACCTGGCTGACTTTCACCTCACCTAGCTCACTTGAAAAAGTTGGGGGGCATGCTTCTGGGTGGATACACTTCCCCGAACTGGTTATAGATATGCTTCATTTGCTTCTTTGTCCCCTTTCTACATTGAGAAAACAAGCAATGGCTATCTCTTCACAAGAAGAGCAGCAGCATCGTACTTATGGTTACAGGAAGTAACAGCAAGGGCAATGCAGTAAAAAATGTCCCCTCATATAAAAATATTCCCTTTTAAAGAGTATTTCTGATACTCTTTACCTCTTTAAAAAATTCTTTCAAATAATGCCCACAATTAAGAGAAGTATCATAGGTCACTATCTCAGGTACAAAAAATTACACTTAACAATCATTAAGAGTGGTGATTTCTTCTGCGTATCACTTCCTGCCATACAGCATCACCATACCAGGTAAGTATGAGAAAACTGTCTACAGCTTTTCATTTTGGGAAAATGCTTTAAAAGGCACCCATATAATCTACAGTTAAGCCAAAAGCAAACTGAAATTAGCAAAAAAAAAAAAGAAAAAAAGAGAATTTCAGATCCTTTCCCTTTACTTCCACTTCATTCCCATAAGTTCCAATTTTATCTGGAGTATTAGGCCGGGAAGACTTTACAAGCATTTATCACATAAGAATCTCACCATTCACTTCTCTACTCAAATTTGATGACTTCCCCAAATTGAATCACTTTTATGAGAATCATAGAAAAGTCACAATTACTGTATTCTTCTTTTTCACTAGTTTTAAAAAGAATTCATACCAAAGTGGATTGAGAATGGCTTTGCAAGTTGTCCGGCTACAAAGCACAGGTTCATACTGTACAGGAGGCAGGTCTGGACGTTCTTTCAAAGGAGTAAGGAGACAAGCCAGGGGAACAACCATTCTCGTAGCCTCGAGACGGCTGGAAGGCCACACGTTCCAACTAAAGCGCACACCATCCCGTTCTTCATTCTGCTGAATGAACTCCAGATATGTTGCCATAGTCTAAAAAGAAACCGAAGATAAAGCTGTAATTTTATGTGAAATTCTCAACTAAACTTCAAAAAAGAAGATAGTCAATAGTCATCTAACGCAATGTTTTTTAAACACTTAGTCTGGAAGAACCAGTCACTGTAGGATGACATCTCCCTTCCCTTTGATCCCCAAAAGCCAATTAACTTCACAGTCATCTTTGACTATTGTTCCTTTCTCAACTCTCTCTACCACTTAAAGAAATAAATAAAAGGTGTGGGGAGTTTACCATTATTTGATCATTTTTAAGCTGCAAGTAGTTGAATACTAATGTAAACCTTCTCACAGATCACACAATATCTCAACCAAGTAAGTCTCAAACCCCCTTTCAGCATCCAGCTACCTTCCCCCTTGATCCCCTTCCTTCTGTGCTTTATTAAAGCAAGCATCGTATTAAATTTTACATTCCAAGTGATCTCATTTTTGTGCCCTTTCCCCTCCTCTCTGTTAACTGTGAAGACAAAAACTGTATGTTGATGTGTGAATCCAATGCATAATCCACCACCAGTTCTGAGCCAAAGTATTTTTACTTGGGATCACCAAAATTACAACGCTAGGTTTGCTATCATGCTGAATGAGTCACCAGGACTTCTCTCCTCACCATGGTTGCTTATGCTCATGCCTCAAAAGACTGTGGTTAATAAAATAACCATTTAGACTAAGCTTTTCAAACCCCACACTGCCAACTCCATTGAATGTTTCATACAACCTGTTTACATCCTTAAAATCTAGGCTAAGACTAACACACATCTCAGTCACCAGGTTCAAGGGAACAAGACCCTCAAGAAAAATGGAAAAACAGGCAAATTAAAGAATCTACATTATTAGTAGCCTCTAGTGCTCACTTTATGCAGGGCTTAATAGCTGTCTCTATGTTATTATGAGAAGTGCCATACACACTGTAAATAATGTGAACTAAGGAAATGGTTTTTATATGACTAGAAAAGCAAATGAAACAATTAGTTTACTACATACAACCCAGACCACAAAAATTCCAAATGTTTGCTCCAACTGAAACTCTAAAGCATGTATTTGTTCTTTCCAGCAAAGGCAGGAAACTGAAGCACCCTTACACAGGACCCACTTCTGCAGCTACCTGAGTGGCAAAGGGATAACTCAGGTGGGAAGAAAAGCGTGTTCTAATATCAAAATTCTCAGGAAGTACCTCTAAAGGTTTCATTAAATAACTTTCCCCGTTCAAAACAATTCCTTATTAAAGGGTACTGACTCCATCCAATGTCCCCAGGCAGCTACATATTAAAACCTGCTCTTTCCGTTTCCCACTGCCTCCTCCCCTCACCTCTTTTAGAGCATGGATTCTTAACTCTGGGCACAAAACCAACGGGGGACTTCAGAGGGTCAATAAATCTTCTGAAATTGTACGCAAAATTGTGTGCATGAACTAATGTGCATTTTTCTAGGGCGGTCGATTTATGACTCACACCATATCCTCAAAGATTTTCTGAAGAGGTTAATAGCTGAATAAATGAGTGGATGAAAGAATTTTAAAGACTTTGTAGTAGTATCTGCCAAAAGAAGACACACACACACACACACACACACACACACACACACACACACGAAAAACTGAAACGCTCATCCCATCAAAGCATAACTTTTCAGGACATAGCAGCCAAGTTTAAGCCAAGTTTAATGCTTGAAGGGTAGTCGGAAGACCCGGGTCCTAGTTCAAGCTGCCACGAAGCAGAAGTCGTTTCACCCACATTTCGGGTTTCTCAACAGAAAAAAAGTTGAATCCTTCCGCACCCCGAGATTCGGGGGGTTCCCGAGCCAGAAGCCGGCCGGCCGCACCGCAAGACGAGGAACGCGTCACTCTCAGCAGACCCCTGGATCACTGAGTCCCTCAGTTCCTCTGCCCGCCGAGCCACCGAGAGAAGGCTTCGTCCCAGGAGCACCCGCTCGGTCCTTATAGAGACTCTTGTCCGTGCCCTCGACCCCCCTATCACCGACTCTCCCACTCACCTGGCAGGAGCCGTTCACCGGGCCTTGTCCGCACCCACAGCCGCTAGAGCCCCGCTCCGGCTCCCACCGCCAAGTCCAGCTCAGCTCTCAGCCGACTGGTCAGCGCCCCTGTGTGTCACTCCACGGCGCCGTCCGCTGGCCAATCAAAGAGGGCCTCTCCGGCGGAGGAGCGGAAGCAAGACTTTCAGTGAAGCCGCGCCGCCATCTTGGAATAGGGCAAGACAGACATGCTTTGATCCACAAAACCAAAATTCCTCAGATCCTGAGTTCCTCCACGTTCACCTCTAAACGTCCGTCCTTCAGAAAACTCCAGTGTCTGCCGGATTGCTTCCTAGGTGCAGCCTGCACGCCTCAGGGATTCGCCCTGATCCAACATACCTTCCGTTCACCTTAGTAGGAATGCCCTTTCATCGCCTTAGTTACCGGGAAGCGAGAATGATGATGTGTGGCACCGGAAAAAGGAGGGGCACCGTGCGGAGGAAACTGAAGCTGGTCCGGAAAAGGTATCAGCGCGGGAAGGGGCGGGGCGGAGCGGAGCGGAGGGAGAGTGCGGCCGCTAGCGCTAGATTAGGAAATTTCGACAGGTAGAGAAATGCTTCCTTAAATTACTACCAGGTTTCCTCCTCTCGTTCGCTGTGTTGGATTCGCGTTCTCTGCAGGGACTGGCAGTAGTGTACAGTCACTCTCTGTGTGTCTGTCCCTGTCATCCATCTACGAGAAGGTGAATAATGGAGAGCTGTCATATTCAAGCATCCTAGGAGACTAACAAAACTCCTAACTTTATAGAGCTTTGCTTTCTACAACCATCACAGCCATTATACACGTTTTTGTAAGTGACAAAAATGAGCACGTTTATTAATCTAACCCAGAAATACAGCCTTTCTGTAGTATATAAAAAGAAAGCTATATAAACCTAATATTATGCTTAGAACATATCTAGACATCCAAGGATTACCATTAATTAGTTCAACTTAATATTAGTACAAAATTTTAAATTACCTACAGAACACCAATTAGTTTTAAGTTGATGTACTATGAAACATAATTACTCTTTGTTTTTACATAATTACTCAATATAAAAAGTTTGTGGAATAATTGAGTTTGTTGAATAAATTTATATTTTTCAAGTTCCTAAAACATTATGTCAGAGTAATGTTAGGTTATTTAATTATTACACTTGAATAAATTTAGGAAGTTCGCACTAATTTTTTTCTCAGTAAGGAAACAAACAATTAAAATGCATACACATTTCGGGCACCTGGGTGGCTCAGATGGTTAAGCATCTGCCTTCGGCTCAGGTCATGATCCCAGGGTCCTGGGATCGAGTCCCGCATCGGGCTCCCCGCTCCTTGGGAGCCTGCTTCTCCCTCTGCCTCTCTCTCTCGCTCTGTCTTTCATGAATAAATAAATTTAAAAAAATCTTTAAAATGCATACACATTTGTATTATGGTTTACACTGAGAAAAGACAGCTGTGTTTTTTTAACCAAACATTAAAAGAATATCATTTGCCGAGGCTTGCTTTGATTATTTGAACGTGGATTCTTTCAGTACTAGAAATTTATGAAAAGGATATTTTAAATACAGTCTTACACATTTAAAGTATTGGGTTTTTTTTAAGATTTTATCTATCTATTTATTTATTTATTTTTGCGGGGGGCGAGGTGCAGAGGGAGAGGACAAGCGGACTCCATGCTGAGCGCGGAGCTCCTGGTGGGGCTGGATCCCACAACCCTGAGATCATGACCTGGACAGAAATCAGGAGTCAGTCGCTTAACCAACTGAGCCACCCAGCCACCCCTGAAGTATTGGAAATTTAATTTCTTTATTTTCTGGGAATTGTAGGAATATTTGATTTATGTAAGTGTGTATTTATCCCAATAAGCCAAGCAGAACATAACTCCTTTAAGAGATATAATAATCTAATTTATTAAAGCTCTCCAAACTTAGTGAACATTTCACACTCCACAGGATGTGAAGACTTTTCTGGATTACAGCCATAAAGACAGATGCACAGACACACAGAGAGTACAGCTTTGGTTCCACCACTTCAGTCACAGGTCAGAAGTGAATGCAGAAACACAAAAACTCACTAGATCAGGTATCAAAGAGTCATTCTCCTTCCCAGTGGGCATGAAAATCTTGACTGATCTGAATTCATAAATAGATGAAAAAGGCAAACAAACAAACAAAAAGACCAACCAGATTCTCTGCCGTCTCCTATCCAAAAGAGAATATATCTATGTAAACCATTAATTAACTTAATGAGATCACCAAATGGTCAGAATATAAAACCAAATTCCTAATTGTTGTTGCCATCAATGGTGAGAAACTTACCAGCTGTAAATGTATCAGAAACAAAAAGAAAAATACAAAATCAGTAAAGAGAAGAAACCTGGAGAAAGAGTCAATCCATTGTTGTACGATTCCCACTTGCATATTCGCTGTTCAGTCTGGGAGCCAAAAGCAAAACATGCCTGGGCTTAAGTAAGCAGCCCATGAGGTGTTCTTCAGCAACATGATTTACCCAGTTTTGTCAGGTGAATCCATTAGGATGTCGGTGAAACCTCAAAATTGTTAAAGTTTCAGGGATGCTTGAGTGGCTCAGTCGGTTGAGTGGCTGCCTTTGGCTCGGATCATGACCCCAGGGTCCTGGGGTTGAGTCCTGGCATTGGGCTCCTTGCTTAGCAGGGAGCCTGCTTCTCCCTCTTCCTGCAGCTCCCCTGGCTTGTGCATGCTCTCTCTCTCTGACAAATAAATAAATAAATAAAATCTCCAAAATTGTTAAAGTTTCAAAAAGGTAAAATTCTGGCCCTCATACAAATATAAAATGAGCATGTGTCAAAGATTCTGCATAACTCATTCATTAATGAGGGAACAAGTAAGGATGTTCAGGCTGGTTCAAGGAAGAATTTGATTTATAGATTCATATTTCCTAACACACAAAACCCACTTGCATTTCTGTGGACAAGACTCATTTGCACTGCTACGGACAGGAAATGTTTGCATTACTATTGTTGCAGGGTATCTTTTCCTTCTGTGCCGTGCAGTGCCAGTGGTTCTTGGTCCCACTGCTCCCAAAAAGGAGGGGACCCAGAGGGTTGCCACCAGAGTTTCTAAGTCTAGGGGTTTTTATGGGCTTGTTGGCAGGCTGTTTTAATTTGATTAACCCTCCATGCACCTGTCATCCAATCAGGTTTTTGTCATCTAACGTGTGGGAAAGGGTGGAGGGCTCCTTCCAGGATGCTGTAAAATCCTTTGAAGGGCAGTTCCCTCTTAGCGGGGATGGGGAGCTTGTCCCTGCCTGCCTTTCTTCCAACTATCCTTCATCACTACCAGTTTTCTGTAAATTAATTTCTGTCTCTACAGAGTTGTGAAATAGCTTAATCAAAGATAAAGGCACACACCCCTTACAATCAGATGACCCCAGGGAGCCCTTTTAAAAATGCCCAGTATTGGTGTCAGAGCCGCTGCCACCGAGTCCAGATTCAACCTCGCGCTCCGCTGACGCCCGCCCGCCCGACGTGCACTCCGGATTCCTTTTGGTTCTAAGTCCAAAATGGCAACTCTCAAAGATCAGCTGATTCAGAATCTTCTTAAGGAAGGACATACCCCCCAGAATAAGATCACAGTTGTTGGGGTTGGTGCTGTTGACATGGCTTGTGCCATCAGTATCTTAATGAAGGACTTGGCAGATGAACTTGCTCTTGTTGATGTCATGGAAGACAAACTGAAGGGAGAGATGATGGATCTCCAGCACGGCAGCCTTTTCCTTAGAACACCAAAAATTGTCTCTGGCAAAGATTATAATGTGACTGCAAACTCCAAGCTGGTTATTATCACAGCTGGGGCATGTCAGCAAGAGGGAGAAAGCCGTCTTAATTTGGTCCAGCATAACATGAACATCTTTAAGTTCATCGTTCCTAATATCGTAAAATATAGCCCAAACTGCAAGTTGCTTGTCGTTTCCAATCCAGTGGATATCTTGACCTATGTGGCTTGGAAGATAAGTTGGCTTTCCCAAAAACCGTGTTATTGGAAGTGGTTGCAATCTGGATTCAGCCCGGTTCCGTTACCTAATGGGGGAAAGACTGGGAACTCACCAGTTAAGCTGTCACGGGTGGGTCCTTGGGGAGCATGGAGACTCCAGTGTGCCTGTATGGAGTGGAGTGAACGTTGCTGGTGTCTCTCTGAAGAATCTGCACCCTGCCTTAGGCACTGATGCAGATAAGGAACAGTGGAAAGAGGTTCACAAACAGGTGGTTGACAGTGCCTATGAGGTGATCAAACTGAAAGGCTACACCTCCTGGGCCATTGGACTGTCTGTGGCAGATCTGGCCAAAAGTATAATGAAGAATCTTAGGCGGGTACATCCAATTTCCACCATGATTAAGGGTCTCTATGGAATTAAAGATGATGTCTTCCTTAGTGTCCCTTGCATCTTGGGACAGAATGGAATTTCAGATGTTGTGAAGGTGACTCTGACTTCTGAGGAGGAGGCCTGTTTGAAGAAGAGTGCAGATACACTTTGGGGGATCCAAAAGGAGCTGCAGTTTTAAAGTTTTCTAATGTACCACTTCACTGTCTAGACTATAGCAGGATTTTAGTTGGAGGTTGTGTATATTGTCCTTATTATCTGATCTGTTACTCAAGTAATATTAAAATGGCCTAAGAAAAAAAGTCAGTTTCCTAAAGGTCCAAATAGGAATGGTTCACCAAACCCTGCAGCTGTATCCTGGTACTGGATGATACCTGTCTTTGTAGCCCTAAATTGGTTAACGTAAGTTAGCCCCACCGTCTCAGAGGCTCCACTGCCAGAGCTGCGTTTGCTCTGCACACCAGATGTGTGTTTACTGTGTGTTCTGTCACTTCGGGTTCTTCCCCCAACACCCGACATGCCTAGTCCATCTTTTCCAGTCAGTCACGTTCTGGGATCCAATGTATAAATTCAATTTGCATGTATTGTGCATAACTGTCCTAAAGGATCTTACTTTGTGTACCATGTATGTCAGAATATAGTGTACATGGCCATATAACGTAAAAAGACAATGCAGCCAACTAAGTGTCATACCAACTAAAATACCAAATAAATTTTGAATGGTGAAAAAAAAAATGCCCAGCATTCCATGGAAGTTCACCCAGTAAACTCTTGACTATTTCAAAATCTTTCACAATTTTCATGATATTATTCATCATCTATAATCTAATTTCTATATTTCTGGCTCATACTTATCTAACATGAGATTCATATATTCAGCAACCTGCTGGATATCTCTGGGTATTCTTGGCACCTCAATCTCCATATGTCCTGTTAAGTTGATTGAACAAGGGCATTAGACTGATGTGGCTCTAAGGCCATGGCAGCCTGCATAAGCAAACTAAAATGTAAGCATATAAATGCTTCGAGGTTATGAAATCAAAACACTGAGGACAGTCAATCACAAAGAGCCAAGTGGACAATCAGTTTCTTCTCTTTGCTTCCATACCTTCTCTATAAAAGTGTTTTCCCTGACTCCTGTTGGCAGAGGGCTCCTAACCACTTCTGGTTTGATGCTGTTTGATTCTAACTGAATTTTGCCCAGATAAACTCTTATAATTTTAATATGCCTCAGTTTATCTTTTAAACTGAATTCACTGTTCCCCTAAACTAACCCATCTCTTGTATTTTCTATCTCACTTGGAGATACCATTCTTCTCCCAGTCAGCCTAATAACTAAGGAGTTATTCTTGGTCCTTCCTTGTCTCTGATGTGGTTCAAGACACACTATCCCAAAATATGACATGTTGGCATATTGAATATTAAAGCTGAAAGATTTTGAGAGATGGTAGGCACAAGGAAGTCCCCACTGACCTCTCCTGTCTCCCTTCAGAAAGGTCATAAGACCTTCATGTAAGAGATGCCCTCCCTTTACCAGGAGGAGACATCTGTTACCTCTGCAGACAGAGGGGTGCTGTGTGAGCTGGACTAGTGCCATCATGGATGAATCCACCATGACTACCTCTCTGTAACCTGAAGCCTTCTCCAGCACAGCTGCCCCCCTCCCACACCTTCTTTTTGTCTAACCACACCCTTAAGTACACCCTTGAGGCATAACATCCTTGACCTGCTCTGGAGATATGACTATGACCCAACTCTTCTCAAACATTTCCTCTGGGGTGATCTCCCAGGACATATTCCCCTGCCTCTATGGCTAAAAAGGCAAGTCTTATGAGAGGTGGCGTTGCAGAGATCTACTCATCTTGCAGCTGCCCAAGACACTAGAGTCCTTTTAGTAAACCATCTCTTGTCAAGCTGGACTTACCAGGCTTTTTCTTTGGTCTTATGTCTCCTTCAGCCTTTGGAGGTAGTTTTGCATATACCTCCCTTAGATGATGAGAGGAATCAGAACGAACAGGCCGTGCTAAGTTTCTTCCAGTTTACTACCCTTAGCTCATATCCTTTTTTTTTTTTAAAGATTTTATTTATTTATTTGACAGAGAGAGACACAGTGAGAGAGGGAACACAAGCAGGGGGAGTGGGAGAGGGAGAAGCAGGCTTTCCGCTGAGCAGAGAGCCCGACGCAGGGCTCGATCCCAGGATCCTGGGATCATGACCTGAGCCGAAGGCAGATGCCCAACGACTGAGCCACCCAGGCGCCCCTCATATCCTTTTATCCTATTGCATTTTACTCACGACTTACCACTCTTCATCAAACCTAGCATAAAAACAATCTGGTTTAACTGCTTTGTTGGGTTTTCATTTCCTTATGAAGGTTCCAATGTCATGTAAAACATACTTAAAAATCAATTTGCATGCTTTTCTCTTGTTCGTGTCTTTTGTTTCAGAGTCCCAGAAAAGAACCTAGAAGGGTAGAAGGAAAAGATATTTTTTTCTTCCCCTACATCTCTTGACACACCAAACCTGAAACTAATAATGAATCAGTTGGTCCTGTTGATTTTTTTATTCTAATTATTTCTCAATTCCTTCTATCTACTTAGTTCAAGCCCTCATTCTCCTTCATTGAATTACTACAACAGCCCTGCAGAATGATCTCTTTCCCCAAATTTTGTCAAACCCCAATCTCACTTTGATTGCCAGATATATTTTTCAGAGTCACACATCTGACCCAGACCTTCCCTTGTTTAAAACTCTACCTGGCTTTCCGTCACTCACAGGATAAAGTAGACGCCCTATCTTGCTGTACAAGGGCCTCCATGATCTACTTACCTCAATCCTACAGCACTGAACCAATTGTCTTTCCCAGCCTGTGTTACTGTGTCTCACCTCTCGCCCTTGTGCACATCCTCCACACCGCTAAGAACAACTAGGTTTATGTGGGGAACAAAGGCAAGAGGAAAAAATTAAAATTTCCTTACTACTTACAGCCCATTGACAAGTCCTTGAAACAGGCAGAGTGACCTCCCTCTAGGAACTCAATTGCGTGGATGTTAATACTTTGCTAAGGGCAAAAGGCCATTTTAGCTTAACACTATCCCAACCTCCCAGATCCTTTAACATATAAAAATTCCTTTGGAGACTTCCTTTATTTCTACCCCAAGATCTATTTTAGCAATCATCCTCCAAGCATATGGCCCACTGACACATCCGTAGGGTCTCATGACTAGGGTTTTACTAGACAGGAATAACTGATCTTTTCCTAACAATACCTAGCCTCCTCAGGGTCCTGGAAACCTTGCTTCTGAAATTCCTTAGAGATTTACACTATCCCTAACCCCCTCCCAACTTGAAAGTATATAATCAATTGCTCCTCACAAACCCAAGGCAGCTCTTTCTGCCCATGGGTCCTGTCCCCATGCTTTAATAAAACCACCTTTTGGGACTGAAGACACCTCAAGAATTCTTTCTTGACCCTTTGTTCCGAACCCCAACATTTCCACATCATTGCTTGCCTCTCTTCTTTTCTCACTTAACTCCCAGGTGTCCTTCAGGACTCCAAAGAAGCTTTCCTTATATTTTCCTTTCTTCTTATTGGTTAAAACAATAATACTATGTGAAAGAAATAGAAAAGGAACCACAGAAGAGGTTAGAATGTCTAGACAGTGAGTTTGGAGAATCAGAGGCAAACTGCCTAAAGAAGAGATTCTGACCTGAAAAGAAAAGTTCAGGCAAAGGAAGGCGATTCAGAAAGAGAGTTATAGAGGCTGATGGCTGAGTCTGTCAGAAAAATGAAAATGAGGGGCATCTGACTGGCTCAGTTGGTCATGAGTTCAAGCCCCATGTTGGGTGTAGAGATTACTTAAAATCTTAAAAAAAAAAAGAAAAATGAAACGTCTTTGTCAAGTTCTTAAGAATGGCTCTTTCAATATTAGCAAATGATATACCAGACATAAATGTACGTTTTTAACTCATAAAAATGATGTTAGTTTTGAAATCAAGCTATTTCTTCTTTGATAATGATAAGCTCAGAAAATGCTCACCCAAGAGATAGAAAGTAGAAAAGAAAACAAGGTGGATTTATGTATAAGTACATAATCTTTGCAAACATTATTGACAAAAACAATCTGAGAAAGGTGACAGTTGAGGCCGTTACCTTATTTTTCTCCTTCTCAAGGGAAGATTCAATTACCTTGTGAGAAGAAAGACAAATCTTAAATCTTGTGGAAGGATAGATCCTTTTTCAGCCCACAGTTCCTGTTAATGGAGTGTCATTGTTTATTGAACGAAAAACCACGAAGCAAGAAATCTCTAGGCTACAGGAATGCCTCTGCTTGTTTTAATTTATATTTAAATTTTAAACAGCTTCATCGTGGTTAATTGACACACAATAAGCTGCACATATTTACAGTGTACAATATATTAAGTTTTGACGTCCATCACCACAATCAGGATGATGAATATGTGTAATGTTTCCTTACGCCCCTGGTATTTTCCATAGTTTTAAATAAGTGGAATAATATGGTATGTACTCTTTTTTGTCTAGTATCTTTCACTCAGCACAATTATTTTGAAATTAATCCATGGTGTTATGTGTCTCAGTTATTCATTCCTTCTGAAGTGATTAAGGTTACATTTAAAATTCAATAATATTGAATGAAGAAAAGTTAAAGAAAATTCAGAGTCTCAGGTTCAAGAAGAAAGACTTTGTCTCGTTCTTCCTAAAGAATGTGGTGGTGGGGCAGTGTATACTTGATCACCTGCTTATGCCTGTCCAAAACCTGCATGAGAGTGTTCCTCAGTAACAGATGCTGAAACACCTGCGATGTATACAGTGAATAAGTCCATGGGAGGGGCAAGGAAGAAGAAGCACTTTCCTGTTCAATCCCATTTATTTTGTTTATTTTAAAAAGATTTTATTTATTTATTTGAGGGAGAGAGCATGAGGGGGCTAGGGACAGAGGGAGATGGAAGGACAAGCGGACTCCCCGCTGAGCCCGAGATCATGACCAAGCCAAAGTCAGCCACTTAACCAATCCAGCTACAGAGATACCCCAAGTTGATTCCCATTTATAACCACACATGCACACTTCTGCCCAACTCAATATAAAAGATTTGGATAGAGACGCCTGGATGGCTCAGTCGGTTAAGCGGCTGCCTTCAGCTCAGGTTATGATCCTGCGGTCCTGGGACCAAGTCCGGCATCGGCATCGGGCTCTCAGCTCAGCAGGGAGTCTTCTTCTCCCTCTCCCCCTCCCCCCCGCTCATGCTCTCTCTCTCTCTCAAATAAATAAAATCTTTAAGAAAAATAAAAGATTTGGATATATCTATGAGGTATGACTGGTTCCTAAAATTTCAGGACTGCAGTATTATAACAGGTGGTAAACCACTTCATTGCTACCTCAGTTTCCCCAGTCTCTAAATTGGTTTAAGTATGTTACCCACATGCCCTACACCAATGGGGATACCTTTTAAGAGGACAGCATTTAAAACAATGAAAAATAACAACCAGGGCTGACAGTAAGTATTTTACTAACAACTGTTTTGAAATTGGAAGGAAAAGTAATAAGAATAAGAGGAGTCCTCAAATATGAATAGGTGATTTCTGTATATTTGGAACTAAAAACAGTTTCCTATAGAAATACATCGTAATTGTAGTAAAGAGAGAACATATTCTGGGCATGTCACAGCCTGTCCTAAATAAGGTGGAGAAGGGACGAGAACGCTAGTAAGAAGCAAGGGAAAGGTGGTTCACATATGATGGAAACTCCCAGGTTTGCTTTGGCCACCGTGTGCGTAAGGACCGCGGGAGTCCATGAGCGGGCCCACCGGCGCCCCAGAACTACAATTCCCAGAATGCCACGGTGCAGGCTCTTCGGCGGATGCAGTCTGGAGCTCCTGGTACTGCAGGTTCGGCTGCTGGGCGACACTGGACCCTCTGCGCTCATGGCTTCCCCAAGCAAGGCAGTTATTGTTCCCGGGAACGGAGGCGGGGACGTGGCCACGCACGGCTGGTACGGCTGGGTCAAGAAGGGGCTGGAGCAGGTAAGAGACACGAGCGGCTGCGCTGGGAAGTCAGCTTGGAGCTGGAGGGGATGGAGGGGACTGAGGAGTGAAGTTTGAACGTGTGTTCACCAGCCCCTACCCCACCCCAGCAAATCCCCCCTTTAGCACAGCCCAGTGTGTTTTCATTCCTCTCCCTGCTGCCCTGTCTCAAACACTAGAACTAGTGGTTGGAATTTTAGTGGGTAAAACTGCCTAGAAGACTTCCCTGAGCGCTCAGTCGCTAGGGTACAAGGCACCACCTCCTAGAGCCCCGTCGGTCTCCCTGCATCTGCTGCTGGTTCAGATTTGGGACTTCCCAGATAATTGTACATCTTCCTTTTCTGCTCCCTGCCTAAGCTATATGTAACATATATGTAAATTATGAAGTATAATGTAATGAAAACCTGAGTGAGGCTCCATCACCAAACTAAAATCTGCAACATTAACAATAACTTCGAAGCCACATGTACGTTCCCCCATCCCATTTTCCCTACCATCCTGAAAATTTTTTCATTTGCCCCAACCCTTTTAAAAATGAACGTATTTTTGCAACCATGTGTGTATACTTTGAACATATTATTTAATTTGGCTTCTTTATGAGCTTTATAAAAATGGTGACCAGCTGTAGTTGTCTTGTGCATCTTGATTTTTTTTTTAACCTCTTCCATAACCAGGCAATAGGACTGCTTCCTGGATTGCTATCCTCTAGAGCTCTAGAGTACGTTTCTAGAATAAAGTTCCAGGGTTGTGGCTGAAAACCAAGGCCAGAGCTACAAGCCAAAAAGATCAGGGCTGAAGCTGTCCAAGACGGTGGGATCTCCAACTTTCTGTACCATGTTTCTGTACCATGTTTTACCTAATCCCTGGCGCACAGTCTGTTTGCGTATAGGTCAGTTTGTCTAGAATTGCATTCATTCATGATACCTCTGTAAATATATGCCTACAGCAATAAACAGAGATGTACAAGTGAGGATTCAGGTCTCTGTATATAGATACCTACAGACAGAGCTGGCTGGATATAGAACTACAGACAGATGGAGTTTATCAGGAGGGATTGTCTGTTCATATGGCACTTAACCCACTTCATTTCATATTATAAGCAAATATTTACTGAATTGATAAAGATCATATCAGGTGTCTCATTTCTTATTAGCAAAGTATTAGTTGTAATTAAGCTCTTTATTATAGCTTTTTTTCCCCCCCTCATATCTTAGATACCTGGTTTCCAGTGTTTGGCTAAAAACATGCCTGACCCAAGTAAGTTTTAAACGTGTTTTTAAATAGCCTCATCTTGTTGGGTTTTGATCTCGCCATTTTCCTGGTAGAGAACAGGAATATCATAGTAGAGAAGCCAAAAGGAATATATACCTAAGAATGAATGATGGCAAGTAGTTTGGGGAAAAGAGCATAAACCAAAAAACATTCTAGAAAATTCTAATGAGGATCAAGAAAAGCACCTGGGCTTGGTAAAATTTAATTTTCAACTTTGCAAGCAACTAGATTTTCCCTTCTAGAAGTCAACAGATATTTTCAGGCAAAATTTATGGGTATTTCATGTGAGACAGATATGATAAAACTTTACAGCACCTATAGGAGATCAGAATATTTCAAAATGTAACATTGCCACTTTTGTTCTGACTGTGCCTATGACTTGTGTCAGGAAATTCTTCTTTGGAAAGAAAGAATATATATGCATATGAATTTGAGAATGTCATCTAGAGTTTTTTTCTTAAGTTTGAAAGTTTACATTAAAACTTTAGAGTTATATTTTTATTATTTCCCCGGTATTTTCTTATGAGAACATGGTGAAAGATGAAAGCAAAACCAGATAGATGGACCAAAACTGTGGATTTGAGTCTTTCAAACAGCAACACATAAATCGTTCACTCTATTAAAACAATCCCATCTCCCATATGGTCCTGCAGTTCTTAAATTGAGAAGTGCTGAGTAGTCATCGGTTAGAAAGGTGGGACAGCATTAGACTTTAAGACTGTCCCTATCAAATGACACTCTTTCTTTACCCTGAACCTTAGTTACAGCTCGAGAGAGCATCTGGCTGCCCTTCATGGAGACGGAGCTGCACTGTGATGAGAAGACTGTCATCATAGGCCACAGTTCTGGGGCCATTGCAGCCATGAGGTGCGATCCTTGCTGAATTCTCCCCCCATGTGGGCTCCAGCTGGTTTGCAGACCTCATTGCAGTTCCTTGAACATGCCAAGTATGCACCTGCCTTAGGCTTGCGCTTGCCACTGTTCTACCTGGAATACTTGTTCCTAGATACTTGCATGGCTTTCTCTTCAAGTCTCTCCTCGAATGTCTCTTTCCACTAAGGCTTTCTCTAGTCACTTCAAATGAAACAGCAACTTCACCCCACTGGCTCATATCCCCTTTATATCTTGGTATCCCCCTTTTTATCTATAGCACTTTTCACCACCTGATGTCCTGTTTATTTCTTGTCTGTCTCTGGCCAATAGAAATGTAAGTTCCGTGAGGGTGGGACTTTGTTCATTCTGACACTGAAACCTCAGTGCCTAGAAGAGTGTCTGAAATATGGTAGGTGCTCAGTAAATATTTGTGGGAGAGTGGAGGCTGTTAGCCCACCCTGCAACTCCCCCAATCCTTAGGATTCATGACGCTTCCCTGATGCTCTCGGTTAGAACATCATGTCCCTCCCTTTAGGCTTGTAAGGCCTAGAGGATAGGATTTAGCTGGCTGAGTAAGCATATTAAGGTTGGGTTTCTTCCATATTTGCTAAGCTGGATGACAAAGGAATATAGTTTTTGTGTAGCCCCTTGTCCCAAGCAGTTGCTCAGGATGTCATATGAATTGCATGTCAGAGAACCTTGCCAGATTCCATAATCTTTCTGCCACACCATTCAAAGCTATGAGATAATACTTCCTAATGTGGAGCTGCAGAATTTCTGTACAGCCCTAGTGTTTATAAGCTGTTAGGGGTTGTCTGGAAAATGAAGGAATCCCTTTATGCTGAAGTCTGTACCAACTCAAGGCCAACTGAATTTTTCTCAGGTCATTGGCTACTAAAGGTGTGCCTTCTTTTAAATATCCCTGAAACTTACTGCAGGATTGTCCACAACCTTCTAAAAATTAACTTCTAAAGTTAAGGTAGGCAAGGAGAAAATTGATGCCAAAACTATGGGGTATGAGATTATAGGGCAACAGGGTATTGATTTAGTCACAGAGGACCACCCCACAGATTACTTACTAATCACAAAGGGGACAATTGTGTCTTTACAATGGATATCTGATAGCTGTCACCTGAGTAATCACACTTAATCTCACCAATAAAGGGAAACTGGCATTTTGTGTCTCTGATGTGATGGAGTGGGACAGACACATTGCCTATGCGGTATTCTTGCCAAAAATGTTTAATCTCTGTCTAATCATGAGGAAAACAGCCAAATTCAGTTTAGGGGATGATGTACAGGACAACTGGCTTAAACTCTGGAAAAAATGTCAATGTCATTTAAAACAAAAAATTTAAAACTGACTAGAGTCGTGAAAACAAAATGCAGTTCGTGATCTTTGATCTAGGATTGAAAAGCAGTTTTAAAGAACATTTTTGGTAAAACTGGGGAAAAATGAATAAGATAGTATTACCACCTCCGTGTTAAATGTACTAGTTGTAATAATGGCACTGTGGAGATATATGAGAGACTACCTTGTTCTTAGGGGATACATGTTGACATGTTTAGGTGTGAAATGTGGTAAAATGAATAAACCTAGTTGCTTCTTGTTCTTCTAACTTTTCTGTTAAGTTTGACATTTTTCAAAACAAATGGTTGGGCAAAAAGTTTAGCCTGAAAACAAAATACCAACCCTAAATCTTTCCTGGCACCAAGGCCTCTGGAAACTATTACCACCCCACATCTTTCCCTAGCCTAGTCTTTGCTGAGTGAGGGAACTTCATGCAAATAGTTAGCTGAGTGTCTGCTTGCCAGGCACTGTACTGGGCACCAGGGTTACAAAGATCAATTAGACTCACATCTGCCCTTAAGGAGCTGAAGGTTTATTGGGGAAGACAGATAAAATACGACACAAACAAGTACTACAATGCAATGTAGAGTATGTGGCAAAAAGAAGTACATTTCCGTCGTAGTACAGAATTTCTTAATATGGTTCACAGATCACTTGCCTTTGTCATCTGGGTTGGGGGAGGTGTCATGTCTTAAAATGCAGATTCCTGGGCATCGTACAAACCTTCTGAATCAGATGCTCTGGGACTGAATCTGCAGGTTAACCAACAAAGCAATGCTGATGCATACTGAAGGTAGGTTAATAGGCACATCAAAGAGAATGATTACACTTTTTATGTTTTTTTGGAAAGGATTACCAAAGAGGTTTGGACTACCTTGAAAAATGAGTAGAAACTCATAAAATGGCCAAGGGTAAGCCATTAACAACTGGGCTTGTAGTTCTGCAGTTTCCTATTTTTCTTGTTAAACTTGACAGTTGATAGCACCTGCTTTCTGTAAGCTAAATCAAATGAGTTTTCAGGGTTTTGTTTTGTTTTGTTTTGACTTTTTGGCAGATTTAACATTAAGTATTAGCTGACATTATTTCTCTTTCTCCAGGTATGCAGAAACACACCAAGTATATGCTATTGTGTTAGTGTCTGCATACACCTCCGACTTGGGGGATGAAAATGAGCGGGCCAGTGGTAAGTTTGAAGGCAGAAACCAATACAGAAAAGCCCTTTCTCTAGTCACAGGGATGCTTCTTCAGGTTAAACAGCACTGGCTTTCGGATAGGCTAAAAAAAACCTCTAGTATCATTTGAGAAACATTTACTGCCCTTCTTTAGCTACAAATTAGGCCCTTTGAGAGTCGATAGACCACTTCCTAATGCATTGAACCCTGATTTTTTGAGCTGTGTACTCCCCCTTCCCAAGTGGCTATGGTTTCAAGCTCTACAGATTTGAAAACTAAAGGACTTTTAACACTTAGGTCTGATTCTTTGTGTCTCTGCTAGATATTTTACAATGGCTAGAAGGGAGATTATCCATGGGTGGTAACAGGTTATATATATATTTTTTCCCATAGGATACTTCAACCGTCCCTGGCAGTGGGAGAAGATCAAAGCCAACTGCCCTCACATTGTGCAGTTTGGCTCCACTGATGATCCTTTCCTTCCCTGGAAGGAACAACAAGAAGTGGCTGATAGGTTGGAAGCCAAATTGTACAAATTCAGTGACCGTGGCCACTTTCAGAACACGGAGTTTCATGAACTGATTAGTGTGGTAAAGTCTATGCTGAAAGTGCCAGCATAGACAGGATGGGATTTCTGCTATTTTGCATTCCGGTGTAGGGGTAGAGCAATTATCAGGTTATTAATAAAAATTATCTGTGATCAGATTAGTAGACACATAAAACAGGTCAAATTACGTTCTGAAAAAAACACAAGTTCAATGTTCAAACTAAGTTACAAACAGCATTTCCATCTTCCAGAGGATCTATATCTTGCAAACTGCTATGAACTAAAGCAGTATTTTTCCCATTTGAGTCAGGACATAAGGACAGCTTAATTACCTTTATCTGTCCAAAGTGAATAAGCAGAAATGGAACCCAGGTTTCCTGATTCCCAGTCCAGATTAAAATGAAGTAGATTCGTGTATGTTTTAAGAGTGCTACTCCTCTTTGAAATGAACCTTTTGTTATTTGGGGGGTAAGAAAACACGACTAAAGGTCCAGAGTGCTGGCTTAGAGCTCAAACCACTAGCTATTTTGAGCTGGCCCAGGACATTAAACCTAGACTAGGGCCTCCCCATCTTTGACACCCTGCCCTGGTCCTTCATGGATCTGAGGCAGGGGTCAGCCAGGTCAAACAGGGACCATAAGCCCAGCCTGGGCATATATACATGAGCATAGCCAACCAGATCTGTGCTAGACCAGAGTGGTGGGGATTAGGGCAACATGGGGAACTCATATCCTGTCTAAATTGTTGCCATGTGGGAAGGGGGCAGGGTGTTGCCAATTTTCTGATTTTTTCAAGGAAAAAAATTTCATGCAGTGGTTTTTATATTTAGGGACTCTATATATGTTTGTATACACAGTTCATATGTATATGAGTTGTGTCCAATACATGTACATATGGATAAGTTGGCAACGACAGTTAAATAAAAAATTTACAAACACTGCAAGACACACAAAGTCCAAGCCACCCATTTGTGACCTCTGCCATTAGGATTAACTTAGCCAGGTGCTTTAAATGATTCTCTGTGAAGCCTGAGAAATGAACAAAATGTCAAAGGATGCAGTCATGGGAACAATTTGGATTTTGTTACAAAATCTTTAGTATTCTTTAAAAGAATCTTTCCATACCTCAAATTTTGTTCTGTAAAGAATTCTACCTTTTAACTTCCATGGTCCTTTGGCTCTCTTTTAAGCCTCATTCCATGATTTCTTTTCTGATCATATTCCCTCAAAAAAATGCTTTTTATTTCCCAATATTTTTTGGCTATTATGATCCCTAAGTATTGCCTCAAACAACCTCCAGTGACTTCATACTTGGTGTTGCAGAACCTGATGTTTGCTGCAAAGATGTGAATTCCCTGTTTATGTCTAAAGGAGATTCAAAGCCATCATTTTAACTGGAAAAGTCTTGGTTTCTAAATGTGCTCAAAGAAAAAAGATAAAGACTCTCAACTTCTAATGGCAATTTCTTTGGGGAATAGGAATTTTAGATTTGGTGTGGTGGGAGTCTCCTTCTTATTTTGTACACCTGGGTATTATTTGAGTTTATTATAGTGAACATGTATTACTTTTATAAATAAAAAAATTAAGATTTAAAACAACTCGTTTGACATGTTAGTGAAAAGCAAATTCAATAAATCAATTGAATAATAATTTTCTTAAAGAGGTTGTTTAGCAATGATTTGATCAAGCCTATAACCAAATTTGATTCTTTTTGAATTATTTGGAATTAGTCATTGCTCTGCTTACTCAGTCTTGTTTTCTGAAGTCCTTTGTCAAAAAATTACAAACTTACACAAATAACAGTTAATAATATTTTGTTGTCCTCTTCCACAGAAAAGCATCAAATCTGTACAATTGAGAAATAATTTTTATATTCTTCATTCCTATAATTAATCTAGACCTATGATTGTTGAGTTGTGCTATCCAATATGGTAGCCAGTAACCACAGGTAGCTATAAAATTAAAAATTCAGTTCATTCACACTAGCCACGTTTCAAGTCTTAACAGCCACAAGTGACTAGAAGCTACCCTACTGAACAGCAGATATGGAATACTGTCATCAAAATAAAAAGTTTGTGGGACAGCAAGCGTCCTAGGACATGTATTTTTATTCTCCCCTTACCCACCATGTAATAATAATGGTTCAAAGTAAAAGTCACTCAACTTAAAATTACTTGTTTGACTCATTTACTCAGTTGATCACCATAAAAATCAGGGCTCCACAAAATTTACTCCTCACCAAACCAAGCTCAGAGGAGTTTTATGGAAGAATCCCACATAAACTATCCATTTAAACCATTGAATCATGGACTCTCATGATTATTTGACTCCCAATGGATCATTATTAAGCGGAATAGAAGGGCCCTAACAGACTCCAGGGAATATCTATTCTCAGGTGACCAAAATACCTTATACTAAATGGAAATCAACTGTAAGGATTAGGACTTCACTCACAATATTTTTTGGTGTTGGGAGTCTACAGCTCCATAATATGTTTTGGTCACAGTTTACTTCTGGTGAGTAAATATCCATTTAACTATGTATCAGAGGTGCGGTATTTTTGTCTCTTTTCTCCTTCAGTTAATATTCAGAATGAAAGACATGCTGTGGGAAAAGCATTTAAAGGGTTTCTTTATTCTGGTGAGTCAGGGAACTTTTGTTGTGGCCTCTGACTGTAAGCTTTAAAATCTTTGGCTATCAAGACACAGTGTAAAGTCATGAACTGCTTCCTCTCCCCAAGTTCAGTTTTTTCATTAAATAAGACTAGTGCCTCTGTGATAGGCCAGGTCCCAGGGAGGACAGATAATGTTCTTACTATTTCAGCTCTCGCTGGGGGTGGTGTAGTTTCAGACTCTATCTTCTATACATCCAATACTTTGTTTCAAAATCCTAGTGTCATTGAATTGTTTCTATAGAGCTGGCCACAGACTCCGCCTGGTTCTTAGTTGGTTACTGAGCTGAATTTTATTTTATTGATCCCATATATCTCAAAATAACCCTTCTGATGTTTACCACTTGGGAGGATATCCAAACTGGTGTTTGAACTCAGGCCTCAGTAGTAGCTGGCTTAGAATTCCTTTCCTTTGGTCTCATGCTTTTGGCCTGGACACAGAAATCATTAAGGAGAACTACAAAGTGAAAGTACAACAGGTGAGATCCTAAAAAGCTAACTTCTGTGCAACAATACACCAAATTACCTAGGATTGAAAGTACCATTAGAACTGAGAACAATTATAATGGCTTTCCGCTTAGTTTAGACCAGTTACACCATGATTTTTAAGAGAGTAAGGAAACAAATCTAAAATAAGAATAGAGGAGTGGTACCCTGCTCGAAATAAAGTGTGAATGGAGCCCAACAGATTATGGGGCAATTCTAGCAAATA
Source organism: Zalophus californianus (assembly GCF_009762305.2). Taxonomy (NCBI): domain Eukaryota; kingdom Metazoa; phylum Chordata; class Mammalia; order Carnivora; family Otariidae; genus Zalophus; species Zalophus californianus. The sequence goes on from NC_045602.1 coordinate 96,352,225, forward strand.
AGGCAGTTGAGCCTCAGAGTAAAACTTGGAAGACTGACAAAGATGGACCAGTGAAAACATTCTCTTTAGGATGAGAATAATCATATTTATGCACTGAAAACATCCTTGACAATAGTCATCATTTGCATTTGAGGTAAGTACAAAGGCATAATCCTCTGAAAGAATATTTCTGATGTAAAAAGGAATGAATAGTGTGTGGAAAGGGATGTTTCATTCTCTCCCCCACTCATGCCTCTAAGTGCTATTCCTGACTCACCGCTTTTGATTCCTTCTCAATGAAACCACTGAGAAAAGAGAAAACAGAAATGGCAATAGTGAACCACATATAAAATTTTCCAATGAAGACCTTAATAACTTTAAAATGGGCATTTTTAAACTTTAGTCATTATTGTAGTATATGGCAAATATGGATTTGTTGGCTTCTTTTTCCATGAACCATCAAAAGTCTTGAAAGCTTCAGAAGGTGGTCTTCCTGAAGTTCAAAGTATTTTATTTATTGAAGAATGGATTTCACTATTAACCTTACCTGCTTCATATTCTGTTGGCTACTCTACCAATATAAATTTAGTCTTCATAGATAAAAAAATACTTTTTCATAGCAGCAAGTCTATCCATTATTGTGAAGTTTGCTTTCAAAGGAATTTGATGTTCCATCATGAGTTAAATTATCTGCTCCCAAAGTAACTTCATTTGCAAAATGTCAGTAAAGTTCCTAGTTCTCTATTAAAATTCGAGCCACTCTGTCATATAAATACAGTTAGATGGTGAAATCTCACCACCTTCATGGCAGTCATCAAAAACCTTTAAAAAAGAAAAAAGTTTACAATCAAATGAGAGTTTTAAAATTATTACATTGTAAGTCTCAAATGTCACCTACAACTAAAATTTCTGTTAACAAAGTATCCAAGACCCAACCATTGTTTTTTGTTTTTTTTTTTTAAAGAATTTATTTATTTGGGGCGCCTGGGTAGCTCAGCTGGTTAGGTGGCTGCCTTCGGCTCAGGTCATGATCTCAGGGTCTTGGGATCAAGCTCTGCATCGGGCTCCCTGCTCAGCAGGAAGCCTGCTTCTCCCTTTCCCACTCCCCCTGCTTGTGTTCTCTCTCTGTCAAATAAATAAATAAAATCTTAAGAAAAAAAAAGAATTTATTTATTTGACAGAGACACAGCGAGAGAGGGAACACAAGCAGGGGGCAGTGGGAGAGGGAGAAGCAGGCTTCCCATGGAGCAGGGAGCCCGACATGGGGCTGGATCCTGGCATCATGACCTGAGCCAAAGGCAGACACTTAACAACTGAGCCACTCAGGCGCCCCGACCCAACCATTTTTTAAAGCAATATTAAAAATAAAATTTTTAGGGCGCCTGCATGGTCCAGTTAGTTAAGCGTCTGCCTTTGGCTCAAGTCATGATCCCAGGATTGGGATCAAGCCCCATGTCAGTTTCCCTGCTCAGAGGGGAGTCTGCTTCTCCCTCTCCCTCTGCCCCTTAACCACTGCTTGTTCTCTCTCTCCCTCTCTCAAATAAAATCTTAAAAAGAGAGACTAAGGCTGTATTTAAGAACATGCTATAACAGACCGGCTGTGTGATTATAAAGTTAGTGAATGAGAAACCTTTCACTGTAGCACTAAGATGACCTGCTCATCTGCCACTGGGCCAAAGGCTATCAGCAGATAACAGGAAAGCAGATCTATATACATCACTAACCAAAGGTTTCATGTTAGCTACATTCCTTTTTTTGAAGGATGCTAAACAGAATTCCCAATATGCTCGCTGTTTTTTCTAGGACTTGAAACCAGCACACAGAGAGCTTAGGCATATAGACAAGGGCTAGTGTAAGGAAATAAAACCTACATCAGCAGCCCAAGAATATAAATGCCCCGAGGGCAGAGGCAGTGCCTGCAGCACACAGCTGGCATGAACTACATGGGACCGGATGAAGAGTGCTGGGGCGCACTGCAGGGGAAAGAACATGTCTGGGTTTGCGTCCTGGTTGTTACCTCGAAGCTGTAGCTCCTACAGCTTCCTTAGCTTCATGCTTAGGCGGAAATAATACCACTAGCTCCAAGGGACAGAAGTAGGATTAAATGAGACCACATAAATCTTTAAGAATATGCCTGGCCTGTGGTGGGTTCTCAGCAAATCTCATTTCCCTCCCTACTTAGGGTTAAATGATCAGCCGTCATTAAAAATTGTCCATTTCAGGGCCATGAGTAGAAGACACAAATTTCCCCAACCTGGTTATTCTAAAAAAGAATGTAAACAATGACTTGTTCATCAAGGGCCTGTCATCAAGGTTACATGGAGGTTTGAGCCGCTGTTGGTCAACCCTGAGAGTCAGAAAACTGGAGTGTGCTTACTGGTAAGTTAGGTGGCATTTGCACTTGGTGGCAGTCAGGTATGAAGTGAAGCCACTTTAACTCACCGGGCAGAGTCCACACGGGGCCCGGACCAAACCCGTGGGTGGGATGATTGGATTGACTGCTCTGTACAGTTTCATGTGTCCATCTACACTGCCAACCGTGCCTTCTTTTGCAGCAATGATAGTCATCTCCACTTTCCCATCATAAATGAGTGTATTTAAGATCGTTTCAATGTCCTCCATGGACAACTCTACCTGAAAAGGGGATGCATTAGAAAGGACACAAAAAGCACAAGAAGACATCCTTTGGGAGAGTCTTTAAACTGTAAAGGGTCCGCAATTCCTCGGTGAAATGGGGAAGCATTATGCTGGTGAGTCACTAAAAGCATGGGTTGAACAACAGCCCAGGTTAGCACAAACCACAGAAATGCTAGGGATAGAACTCTAACCTCATGTTGAATTTGATACTTTCTATTTGTCCACCCTCTTCAGTAAAATTTAGAAGTCTTTTAACATTTTTGCGGCAAGAATTTAATGGGGATTTACAAAATGTTTGAACAGAAAGTTACTTTAGACATCAAATAGTCCAAATGCCTACTTTTTTTAATAAATGAGAGATTTGGGGTCTAGGAAATGAAAATGACTTGTCCAAGCGGCCACTTCAGTTTCTTCTCTGATTATGAAAAGCACCCAGCACAGTGTCTTTATGTATAGGGGTCTTCAAAAGCATATGTTGACACCACTACTCACAACTTACAAGGGGGACACAATACCAATAAATGACAACTGATGTGATGACTGATGTTTGGCATCTACGTTGAAATGTCCCTGAGAAAGTCAAGGACTTGTCAACAGACTTTCGCATTTTGGTAGTGCAATGAACTGCCAGGCCTCTACTCTGCTACTCTGTATCACAAGCTAAGTACATACAGATCCCACAGTGCCTGATGGCATGACAGTCACCTTTGTCTAAATGGCTTAAGACAGTGCTTTCTCAAAGTGGGTTCTGTAGAATGTTCACAGGTATCACCTGAAAAAAGGGTCTGGGTCCAATTATGTTTAGAATACACCGTAAACTATATTCCTATGATGAAGAGTAACCTTTACAAAATAAGATGAAAATTAAAAACTGTGTTCTCACCTTACTGATCCCCAATTCACAGATATACTTCCACACTTCATGTGATGAGGCAAATGAACTATTTCTTTGTATCATTGGATTCTGTTTGCTTTCTCGTGCTGTTTCTGCCTATAAGGGTAGAAACATAACTCTCAGCAAGAACACGGTGTTTTCTGAATATAACTACATAGTGTGCAATCAACAGAATATATTGTTATGTAAAAATTACCGATTTGAATTCAAGTCCTATAAAATATGATATACAAGATTAAACATCCTTTATGAAGCAACTTTTAAAAAAAGATCTGCAGTGAGGTTTCCTCTATTATGCCTCACCTTGGTTTGTAGGAATTTAAAGCACTGTTGGTTAAGCACCTCTACAAATTCTGACTCAAAATCCTGGTCACTGTACCAGGCTCCACCAGTCACAGACCGGTCCGGTTGCAGGTTATAGAGCATATATACTTTCTTTTTTGAGGCCTAGGGAAAAAATGCATAGTAGATGTGGTTATAAGATAACCAAGTCTGCCAGGGGTGCCTGGTTAAGCATCTGACTCTTGATCTCAGGGTCATGAGATCGGGCCCCTGGCTTGTGCCCACGCACTCTGAATGAATGAATGAATCAATCAATCAGTCTATCTTGAGAAAAAGAAAAGATAACCAAGTCTTCCAAAACTGAGATTTAAAAAAAACCCTCGGGGCACCTGGGTGGCTCAGTTGGTTAAGCGTCTGCCTTCAGCTTGGGTTGTGATCCTGGGGTCCTGGGATCAAGCTCGCATTGGGCTCCCTGGTCGGGCTCCCTGCTCAGTGGGGACCCTGCCTCTCCTTTTCCCTCTGCTACTCCTCCTGCTTGTGCTCTCTCTCTGTCAAATAAATAAATAAAATCTTAAAAAAATAAAATAAAATAAAAATTTAAGAAAAAACCCTCAAAACTTTTTTCTTTGGAGCCAGGGGTGGGGAAGGGGCAGGGAGGGAGAGAGGTGGGTAGAGAGAGAGAGACTCTTAAGCAGGTTCCACACCCAGCATGGAATTGATGTGGGGCTCGATCTCATGACCCTGAGATCACGACCTGAGCTGAGATCAAGAGTCAGATGCTTACCTGACTGAGCCACCCAGGCACCCTTCAGAACTTTATATTTTAGAGCAGTTTTAGATTTACACAATTATTATAAAGATGGTACATTTATCTTGTGCTCAGTTTCCCCTCTTAATATATTAGTAGGTTGTGTTTATTACAATTAATGAACCAATATCGATACACCATTATTAACTAAAGTCTACACATCACTGAGGTTTCCTTAGTTTTTCCCTAATATCCTTTTTCTGGTCCAAGGACCTATTCAGGACCGCATTACATTTACTTGCCATGTTTCCTTGGCAAATTCTCAGACTTTCCTTGCTTTTGATAACTTGCCAGTTCTGAGAATTACTGGTCTGGTATTCTGTAGGACATCCCTTGACTGGGATCTGTCTGATGTTTTTCTCATGCTTAGACGGGAGAAAAGACACGGAGGAAAAGTGCCCTTCTCATCACATCCTATCAAGGGCACTTGATTGTCACCAAGTGATGACTGATCACCATCAATATGACTTCTGTGTTGAGGTTAACCTTGATCATGTGGCTTGAGGTAGTGTTTCTCTGTTTTCTCCCCTGTAAACTGACTTTTTCCCACCTAGCCTTTCCATGTGTGGAAAGACATCACTATGCACAGCCCACACTTAAGGAACGGGAGTTACATTCCACTTCCTTGAAGGTGGAGTGTCCACCTAAATTACGTGGAATTCTTCTGCACAGGAGGTTTGTCTATTCTGCCTCTACCTACTCATGGGAAGATCTGTCATTTATTTACTTATTTGAGAGGGAGAGAGAGCGAGCAAGTACAAGCGAGGGGGAAAGGGACAAGCAGACTCTGCACTGAGCGCGGAGTCCAATGTGGGACTTGATCTCACGACCCTGAGATTATGACCTGAGCTGAAATCAAGAGTCGGACGCTTAACTGACTGAGCCACCGAGGCACCCCAATCCGTTATTTATTTATTTAAACATTTACATTTGTATGGATTCATGAATATATATATATACATATACATATATATATATATAAAACTTTGGGTTATAATCCAATAGTACTTTAGTTTGAAACCTTGAAAACATCATGTAAATGAAAGAAGCCCGACACAAAAGACCACATGGTATATGATTCTGTTTATACAAAATGTCCAGAGAAGGCAAATCTACAGAGACAGAAACTACATTAGTGGTTGTCAGGGCCTATGCGCAGGGAGGCTGGGGAGTGACTCCTAGTGGGGTCACATTTCAGGGGTGATGAAAATGTCCTAAAATTAGAATAGTGTGATGGATGCACGACTCTGTGGGTATACTATGAACTACCAAATTGTACATTTTAAACATGTGCATTTTATGGTATGTCAATTATCTCAATAAAGCTGTTATTAAAAATAAAGATGGAGAAGAAGGATTGGCAAAGTGAAGCTGGGTGATTGGTATGTGGGGACTTGTATTATTTTCTCTACTCTTGTATATATTTGAAATCATCCATTAAAAATGCTGAAGGGAGATAATGTTCTAAATTAGGGACTGGGGGGCGCATGGGTGGCACAGTCTGTTAAGTGTCTGGCTATTGATTTTGGCTCAGGTCATGATCTCAGTGTTGTGAGATCGAGCCCTGTGTCAGGCTCCATGCTCAGCACCAAGCCTGCTGGAGATTCTTTCTCCTTCCCCCTCTGCCCCTCCCTGTGATCGCACTCCCTCTCTCTCTAAAAATAAATAAAATCTTTAAAATAAATAAATAATTAATTAAATAAGAGTGTGGTAAGTTAAAAATATCATTTGATAAATAAAATCTCAAATGATGAACATCAAATTCTTATTTGCTGAAATCCGTATTCAAGCAAACTTTAGTTTAGGGGAATCTTGGGTCTTCTTCCGCCTAGGTCAGTGAGGTTAGTAGCTGGTGTCCCTGATGGAGCCAGCTCTGGAGTGGCAACCCTTGAAGGAGGTCATGGGGCAGGGGGGCTGGGATGAGGAGAAGGAAAAACGCCATGTCCTGGAACAGACACTCTACCAGGGCAGAGATCTTTCTCTGACTTGTTCACTAATGTAGCACAAGCACCCACAACAGTGCTTGGCACAGAGTAAACACACAATAGGTATTTATTGAAAGAGTAACCTAACATGCTAGAATGAAGTAAATTATATTTCATGCTGAAAATCCAGGAAAAATGTTCATGATTCCAAAAATTCCTAACTGAAGAGTATAGTAGTTTTAGCTTTTCAAGTGGGTGAGACACGGTTAGGCAGTGATAAATCTAAGCAACGTCTCCAAACCAATCCAACATGAACTAAATTTCAAAAAATCTTTTTGACTAGTAGTTTTAAATCATGACATAGCTTAAAGAACAATAAGATCTTGAAACATACTTGGAGCAAAACAATACAGTGAACACTTGGGGTAAGGAAAAACTACTCACTGCCACAGACTTAACAGCTTTGATAAGCTTTTTACTTTCCAAATTCTTTAGAATTTTGTTAATTTCTGTTAATGGCAAGTTACTTTTGTATCGGATATCTCTGCTCCATATTCCTGTAAGAAAGTAAAGTAAAATGAGTTCAACACCATAGGATTTGTGTCTACAGTCCTACTGCTTACATCGCAGGCCAAAACTAGCAAAATATGTATATATGTATACATTCCTAGGGCATAGCTATAGGAAAAACAGTGACTTAGAGTAAGAATCTCAGATAACAACAAAAGAATGCAAAATGATAAAGAAGTTACGTGCTTTATCTTCTAACCAGACATTTCTTTGAATCCTAGTGTGGCACCTTTTTAAAAACATGTGAAAAAGATACTTTTTAATGGAAGAAAAATCTTGAATGTTGCTGAATTAACTAACATTGTCTCTTCCATCCCCTCCTACACCCCAACTTCTGTTTCCTATTATTTTTACTTTAGATTGTATTTAGATTGTAACTTAAGTTTGGGCCAAGGTCAGCTGCCACTGTCAACGGAGAGCAAAAAAAACCTCTTTATGTAAGCATCTGTGTGCATGTATACCCATTATTTATACCCTATATTTAGGAGATGAAAAATGGAAGATTGCAGTTCTCACAGCCGAAAGCCCTGTGCAGGAAGCTAGGATTTCTCTTTCAAAGAAGGGCTGTATGTGGAATTTTATATTAAACATGTTACCTTATTTTCTTTACAGCACAGAAGCATAATGAGATAGGTAGAATTAAAAAAAAAAATAGAGAATGGCTTTTGTCATATGTCTATTTTTAAAATATTAAACTCCTAATAATAGAAGAATGGTATGATTTCAAGTTATATCATTATTGATACATTGTTGAAACTAATATCAGTGACTCAAATAGATCCTAAAGTGTAATAATAGCTATTTAGATATAGTTCTGTAAGAGGGATAGAGAAAACCAAAGTTGCTGAGGGACCTCTGTCGGGACACTGCCACACTGCACTGGACATCCCTCTGGTTTTTGCAAAAACAAGACAGAGATGGTATTATCCACAATTTACAGATAAGATGAAGATGAAGAAATGAAGATTAAAAAAAAAAAACTTAAGTTTTAACTGATTTATTTTGAATCGATAGTACATTTCCATGGTTCAGAATTCAGAAGTTTCTTTCCATCCCGGCCAACAGCCATCTAGCTCCTGCTTCCCATGAGCTAACAGCAGCGGCATCACACCTGGGTGTCCTTCAAGCATATGCACATTATATATTTCTATTTCCTCTCCTTTTAATATACATGGCAGCATTCTCTATACACAGATCTGTACCCTGGGAAGCCAGAGCTCAGTCCCTATATCAGGTCTAAAGACAACGTTTTTTTCTGTTTCCTCCTTCACATGCTTACCTTTATTTCCTGCATCCTCTATGATTTGATATACTAGTTTTTCTTGGTTATCTGATCCTTTCATTTTACTGCAGGGGAATAAAGTAGAATTAAAAAGGCGAAGAGATACAGGGTAATCTAATAATCTACATAACTACTTTAATGAATTAGTAGACAAGGTCATCACATTGACTTATTTACCAAAATAAGAGCTTACCTTAAAAAGAATGAGACAGGGCTGTATGTACCAGAATGAAAAGATGTCCAAGATATAGTAAGTGAAAAAAACAAGTTGCAAAACAGTATGGATAGCATGATCCCATTTTTGTTAAAAAAAAAAAAAAGAAAGAAAGAAAAAGAAAAAAAAAAGAAAAGAGATTATATATATAGTATATAAATATATAATCATTTCTATATATTTATATATATACCTAGAAGAAAGGACATATACCAAATTATTAAGAGCAGTTATCTCTGAGAAATGGAACTCATGATAAGAGGTGGGGATGGTATGCAGGACAGGTTTACATTATGCAATTCTATATTGACATTTTCCCCCAAAACATTTATTACATTTGCAATAATTAAAATTTCTTAAAATAAAAAAATTGGGGCTTACCCAGCATTCTGAGAATCCTTTATTCTATACAGAAGTCCTGTATTGCTCCTTAAGAGATCCAACTGACCCTAAAGTTTGTTTTGTTTTTTATAGAAATAACAATGAATTATTTTGGAGATATTTCAAATCAATCACAAATGTTAATTTTTAAAAAAAAATTTTACACAAACCAAAATATCCTACCCTGCACAGTTGTTAGTTCCTCACTTGAGACTTAAGTTTTTGCCTACATATCACATGTAATATATTTTTGAAAACACATAGCTCCTTAGTTCGTCATTTTCCAAAATATAAATACCTAACAGTTTCCTATATGCTATATTCTGGCTTGGTTATATGACCAATGTGTAATGAATTCTGAACAAGCAGCTTTAGAATAATAAATAAAAATCCACATTCAAATAAATTCACTAAGTATATATAATATAAACGTAAAAATGAAAATATAATTTATATAAATAAAAAGTTCAAAAGACTAACATGCATAAATATTCTATAACATGATGATCAAATAAAATTTGCAATGTTAATAGTGACATTTACTGATTTGTGTGATTTCTATTGTATTACCTGGATAGTTAGGCAGAAAGATCAAGCAATGAATAAAAGATGCAATAGTTTTGGTTTTATATAACAAGCCAAAAGTAAAGTAAAGCCTGTCTGATGTGATCTGGAAATTCCTTGGGTCTGAACACTGGAGCACTTAGGTGGCTGTACCACTGGGCTTCTGGCAGTTTGGGGAACCCATGACTGAGAGGCCCCATTCCCGTGAGTAAAGACTGGGATGACACATGACTTGCAAACAGGTTTACATATGGATGAACAGCAATAACTTCTTCCCCGGACCCCACTAAGTAGCAAAATTGAACCACAAAGTTCCATTTGGAGGTTGTTTAATTCAGCCTATGAATGTTTGCTGAACACCCATACTGTGATATATGTTTGGGGGCACCAACTTGAATTCTAAAAGAGAATCACACAGCTAATTTCAACTATCAACTTATCTCAACTAACATAGAGGTAAGTGAAGAGTAGAACAGGCGCTCAGAGCAGCAGCTTTGGCCCAACCTGGGGTTCAGGGAGGCTTTCTGGGAGACAGAAAGCGGAGCTGAGTCTTGAAGGATAATGAGGAGTTAGTCTGTGAGGAAAGGGAAGAAGGGCGTTCTAACCAGGGAAGACAAAGGACCTGAGGCATGAGGCGGCAGGGAACCAAAAACAATCCATTCTCTGAAACTTAACTTTTGAGGCAGAGTGATGGCAGATGAGGCAGGTGAGGAAGGTAGCAGCTCAGTGTGGTAAAGCCACAAGTTTGGACTTGAATCTCTAGGGCTGAGATTCTGGGTCAGAAGTGACTTGGCCAGATCTGTGTTTAAGATGATCAGGCTGGCTTCTCTAAGGCAGACGGAGCCAGGAGAGCGGGTTAGAATACACTGTACAGTCCAGGAAAAAGCCAAGACCTGAACACACGCGGGAGTAGTAGGAATGGAAATGAGGGGGCAAATCTGAGAGCTGTTTAAGAGCTAAAATCAGCAACACTTTGTGATTTACTAATACTTATTCCCTTAAAATTCATCATAGCTCCACCACCGCTTATATCCTCCAGACAACAGGACTGGCAGTGGATGGGGCTGCAGAGGTAGAGAAAGAGAGGGGGAGATACTGAGGATGATTTTCAGACAGAAAGCAAAGGGCTGAAAGGGTAGTCAGAGGACAAAAACAGTTTCCATTGCCCCAACTTCCAGCATCCCTTCCACTATCCCTCCTGGAGCCAAGTCCTTCACCAGGGTGAACTGATTAGAGATCACCAGCAGTACTAAAAGAGAGATCAGCAATCTGGCCCACCGCTTGTTTTTATAAATAAAGTTTTACTAGAATGCAGCCATGCTCGTTTGTTTATGTATGGTTCATGGCTACTTTCCTGTAGAGTTGAGTACTTGTGACAGAAACCACATGGCCTGCAAAGCCTAAATACATACTATCTGGCACTTTACAGAAAAAGTTTTCCAGCCACTAAGCTAGAAGGTTGAAGGGAGTAGTTTAACAGAAAGTTCACCTGTCCTCAAATTTCCATGAGTCCTTAGTGTAGAAATCTTTTACCCAATTTCTACTACGACCAAAGTGAAATGCTTTCAAGACAGGGGATCTCTGATGTAGGGGAAATGGAAGGAGAATTAGGTAGACTTAGAGGATGGGGTGCCACAAGGTGGGATATTTTTGGACAGTGGAGGAGAATGACACTAAGGCCCCAGGACAAGAGAAGAGGTAAAAGCAGGTAGAAGGGCTTCATTGAAAAACCCCATTGTAGTGTTACTGGACTCATTCCTGCCTCCTGAAATGCTCAAAGTGAAATTGTGGAGGGAGAAACCCTAACGAACTGACTTTGTGATAGCTGGCACAGGGCATATTTCATAGGGAATGGTCCAACATCGGCAGCAGGAAGTAAACAGAAGGTGAGAGCAGACTAGCCCTATGTGCCCTGTGTACACGATGACAATTAGGTCAACAAATACAACGGTTAAAACAAAATACATTTATTTTATTCATTTTTAAAAATTATTTATTTATTTGAGAGAGAGGTAGCACACGGGGGAGGCGGGCAGAGGGAGAGGGACAGAGAAAATCTCAGGCAGACTCTCCACTGAGCACAGAGCCCACATGGGTCTTGATCCCAAACTCAGAGATCATGACCTGAATGGAAACCAAGAGTCAGATGCTTAACCGACTGCACCACACAGGTGCCCCTCATTCATCTTGTAAAATGATGTGTAATTATTTCTTCCTTCCTCAGTTCAGGCAGTCTGAGCTGTTTCCTGGCTTGGAGTCTTAACCTAAGACACTTTCGAATGGTTTCACATACTAGGAAGTAATGACAGTCACAGCACATAAATGATTACGTGAACTAGTTGAATTTGCCTTACCATGGACAACAGTCTATTGATGGCCACTGCCCGCTGCTGGGCTTCTATATGAGGCATTTCATTCTGAATTACTTGGTCTGTGATTCCATGAGGGAACTGATGACATAATTCTATAATCCTAGGAAGAAAGGCAGTTCAATATTATTCATGTTTTTACCTATTTCAAGAGGTGGGGCGGCGGGGATACAAGCAGAACAGTTTGAAATTGTGCCTTTAGAATGAAATCTTGCCATTTGCAACGACGTGGATGGAACTGAAGGGTGCTATACTGAGTGCAATAAGTCAATCAGAGAAAGACATGTATCATATGATCTCACTGATATGAGGAATTCTTAATCTCAGGAAACAAACTGAGTGTTGCTGGAGTGGTGGGGGGTGGGAGGGATGGGGTGGCTGGGTGATAGACATTGGGGAGGGGATGTGCTACGGTGAGCGCTGTGAATTGTGTAAGACTGTTGAATCACAGACCTGTACCTCTGAAACAAATAATACATTATATGTTAAAAAAAAGAAGATAGTAGGAAGGGAAAAATGAAGGGGGGGAAATTGGAGGGGGAGATGAACCATGAAAGACTATGGACTCTGAGAAACAAACTGAGGGTTCTAGAGGGGAGGGGAGTGGGGGGATGGGTTAGCCTGGTGATGGGTATTAAAGAGGGCACGTACTGCGTGGAGCACTGGGTATTATACGCAAACAATGAATCATGGATCACTACATCAAAAACTAATGATGTAATGTATGGTGATTAACATAACATGACAAAATAAAAAAGAAGCAAAAAAAAAATTCCATTTAAGGTTCCAAGTCTTAAAAAAAGAAAGAAAGAAAAAGAAAGAAAGGAAGGAAGAAAGAAATCGTGCCTTTATTCACATTTGGCAGATAATCTATTTGTTTGTTTGTTTTTAGTGGGAGGATTAGTTGGGGGGAGGCGGTAAGGAGGGAAGGGCAGAGGGAGAGGGAGAGAGAGAATCCTAAGCAGGTTCCACGCCCAGCACGGAGCCCAATGTGGGGCTTGATCTTACAACCCTGAGATCATGATCTGAGCTGAAATCAAGAGTTGGACGCTTATCTATTGAGCCACCCAAGGGCCCCATGCTAAAATCAGATAATCTAGGTTTCTATGATGGTTCTGAATTAAAGCATGTTAGAAATTGGGTAAGATAAATATATGTTTACATTATTACTATTATTTAAAAATGTTTCTTTTTCTCACTAATATGAACTTTAAATTAGAACAAAAGTCAAATGAAAACACAGAAAAAAAATATTAAAGCTGAAGCTTCAATGTTCTCAGATGGAACAAGTATGACAAAATAAATATTCAGTGCGCTGGGCAGCCATAAGTCTGCAAGGAGAAGGCAAATCAGACACTTCTGGTAGGAAGGCAAAATTTGTTATGACAAGTCACCATAACTGGGGCTTGCTTTTGGAATTATCTCTACCAAACAAAAATAAGCCCAAATATCCCCTTTGTCATAGGATCATCATACGTGTTTTCATAAGTTTGAGAAAGTTAAGGTCTTCTAAAACTATGTGAACCTAAAAATAGTGCACGGATAGCGAATTTAAAATTAGGAGAGGCTTTAGGTGACCTAAAATCTTGACTTAAGTACTGCACGGAAACCATTTGGCTCAATGTCTCTTCAAAAACCACAGAGTGCATCCTAACTTCGCCCAAATGTTCTGTCTTGAGAGTTCTCTTAGCGACAAGAACGATCCTGGATGAGAATATGTAGCTACAAGTACTACGGGAAAAACACCGAGTCCTCTCCAGGCGTAGATCACCTTAATGCAGGAAGGAAGCACATCATCACAACTTTCAGAACAGCACCGGGGCAAGGGGAGATACAGAAAGTTACAAACTGTCAAACTCGCTCGGAACTTCTTAAGAAGTCTACGTTCCAGGGATGGGAGAGGGGTTCCAAATCCCCAGTCTCCTTCCTGCACGCGCCAGTATCTACCGAGGGTCCCGGGAGAAGGCGTCCGGCTGCCCAAACGTCCCGCCGCCTGCGGGGGGCTCCAGAGCCGGGAAGCGAACCTCACTGGTTTTACCTGTTTTCTATTTCGACCGGATCCGCGTCGGGTGGCTGCACCTTCACTTTCACCTCAGCCATGACTGCCCAGTTCCCGGCCCCTGTGGGGAGAGACGCTCGGGGTCGCCAGATAGCCAGTCCGGGAACCGAGGAACCGGGAATTGGGGAAAAACGGCGCCCGGCTTGGGCAGGGGCCTTCTTCCTCGTGTCGCAGCCGGTCCTTACTTGTTCTGTCGGCTTGAGGTGGCCAAGGGGCGCCTGATCCGCCTCATTTGCCCGCGCCGCTACATCTTGTTTTTCAGAAAGTCAATGCCTGTCGGACGAATGAGCCTGGTTCCTTCACTCTGAGTTGGGACGCCACCTCCGAGCACCCAATGTCGGTGAAGGCATATTCTCAGAGGCCTGCCGTGAAGCCTTAGGAAAGGCGCTCGAGGCCGGTACCAGTCTCCGGGCCTAGCGGCAGGGGCGGAGCTGGTTGCTAGGAAGGCAGTTTCCGCCAATCACCTGCTCGACTCTCGTGGGCGGGGCCCGACTCGCAGCGTCTGTGGAAACCCAAGAGGCGGCCGAGGAGAGGGCAAGAGGAGGTGAGAGGTGGGCTTCCTGACTGGGGACCGTGGCGGTACCTCGGGGCCCCAATACAGGTCCCGGTGGCCGGAGGAGAAGGGCCTCCCTCGCTCCAGCCGAAAGGAAGCGGGCGTCTCTATTTGCCCCTGATGGACGGGGACAGGGACCTGATGAGGTTCCGGATCCGGGCGGCGAGGGGGCGGTATTGATGGAAGGAGTTGAGGGGTTACGGGTGCTATTGATCCCAGACTGTCATTTAGGCCTAGCATGTCTGTCTACTTCTTGATCCTCTTTGCTTGGGGCCCACTGGCCGCCCCAGCCTCCCAAGGGTAGCTCCAAATTGCGGCGCATATTACTCTCCTATTTTTTGTTTTTTGGACTAATTTTTCAACTGTTTTAATTTTAACTGCCTCTTACTTAAGTGGAAAAATGAGTAACAGCACTTCTTTCTTCCCTCCCTCTCCCTTCCCCGAGTCCAGCCATCCTTCTGTACAGGCTATTACGCTAAAATCAGAATCTGCAATTTAAATTCTTAGCCTCTGACCTGGAACTATCCAACCAGGCATTAAATTCACTTCTTAAACTTAGTTATCCAACTTTAGGGAATGTAGTCTGTGGCAAAATTCAAACCAGAAGTTGGTCAGAGCAGCATTATTTAGAATTGCACCAACCAAAACTAAAAAGAAACTAGTAATAGCCTAAATGCCCAACCACAAATTAATAAATAAGATTATATAAGTATGTGGAAAATTGTAAATAAACAAGTGAGGGTGCAAGAAGTACACTATAAAAACTGAATGAACATATAGATTATAACTGAGTGAAACATATGTATCCATAATCGTTAAAATTTGAAAAGGCTGCATAGAGATGTGAATCGTTGTTGAATTAAGGTGTTCCTTCCCCCCCTTTATCCTTTATGGATTAAGAATTATACTCCATCCTACCAAAAAAGATCAGTAAGGCCTCCATACTTATACTTAATTATTTATAAATGCAGGAGAGAGAGTGGGAGACTTTTTGCTTGTTGCTCACTGTTTAAATCAGTGCCAACTTTCTTTCAGCTGAGGCATGGTACTCTTTGCAGCTTTCAAATGCAAGAACGACTTGGCGACAACAGCAGGGCCTTGAACCTGGAGCTTTCCCAAGGGAGCTGGCTCTAAATTAACATTTCATGCCACATGCAGAGTTACTTCTGTTCCTCTTGGGTGATGACTTGCCCTGAAGCCAAGAGAGGTGGCATGTTAACAAGAGGCAGGAAAAGGTGATAATGATTTAGGGGAAGCTCAGATCAGATCAGGACTGATGGTCTCTGTTCTGATGTACACTAGTCTCCCCTTATCTGCAGTTTTGCTTTCCATAGTTTCTCTCACCTGCAGTCAACTGGGGCCTAGAAGCAGATGATCCTCTTTCTGATGTCAGAAGGTCAGTGGTAGCCTAATGCCACATCACAGTAACTAGATCATTCGCCTCACTTCATCCCATCATGTAGGCATTTGATCATCTCCCTTCATCACAAGAAGGGTGAGTACAGTACAATAAGATATTTTGAGAGAGACCACATTTGCATAACTTTTATTATAGTATGCCATTGTAATTGTTCTATATATTATTGCTGTTGTTAATCTTTTACAGGGCCTAATTTATAAATTAAACTTTATCATAGGTATATATGTATAGGAAAAAACAGTACATATAGGGTTTGGCACTATCTATAGTTTCAGGCATCCACTGGGGGTCTTGAACATTTCCCCCACGGATAAGGTGGGGGGACTATTGTATTCATCTAATTTGTTCATTTAAAATAATGTCATTTCCCCATCCCATTTGTTCATGCTCTTTTCCCAGATGTGAGGTAAGTATTTAGATAATCAAAATCCCACACAAGATCTCAACAGCAAAAATGCAGCTGAAATAATAATTATTTGAATTAAAAATGTTTTTGGTGGCATTCTCTTAGTTTTTACTAGGTTTGCTGTATTTAAACAAAGTGCTTCTCTTCAACTTTTGTGTTCAAAAAGGTGCCCATTGGAATTTATTTTCATCCACTTTTTTTAATGTAAGGAGGGAAAATGACTGCAGGCTCAGTGTGTGTTCCTCAGATCATACCATTGCGAGTGCCTCCCCCCGGAAAAGCCAACCATGAAATTGATAACAATACACTTTTGGAAATGAAATCTGGTAAGAATCAAATGTACTTGAAAGCATGTAAAATAACATTGCCATACTCTTAATGTTCATCGGGTTGTTGATTTATCACTTCGCATGTTTTCTATAATTAGGACCTCGGGAATTTTGTAAAAGTTCCAAAATTTGAAACTGTTGTACTTGGTGGTTTATAGAGTGGTGTATATTTGGATTAAAGCGGTTGGCTCTGACCAACTTTTCATTTGTAAGAGTAGACAGTTGCAGCAATGCCTTGACTCACATTAGCCAAGGTAAGATGTCCCGGTTCTTCCCTGCGCTATCCCAGGATTCTTGTTATTTTGGTGGGAGAGTAATTTGACCTACTAACACAGGCTTTCCAGTCAGACATGCTGGAGATTAAATCCTGCTTTCAACAACTTCTTGTGATACATTACTTAGCCTTTCTGAGTCTCAGTTTTTTCACTGTCAGTGAGAATAATGTCTGCCATTTAGAGCCACTGTGAGAATTAAAGGAGTTGACATGTTATGTGCGGTACACAGCATCTGGTACATAGTAATGCCAAAATAAATCTTAACTATTATTAAAGAAAGAAAGCAGTGAATACATTTCCAGGTAATGACAGGAATTTATATATATATATATATATATATATACACATATATACACGTGTATATATATATAATTAACATAAAGAGAAGAGAAAGCTTTTTTTTTTTTTTCCTTAATCTCTGTGCCCAGTGTGGGGCTTGAACTCATGACCCTGAGATCAAGAGCCGCGTGCTCTACTGACTGAGCCAGCTAGGTGCCCCAGGAAAGTTTTATAGATAAAACATTCTAACAAATACTTGTTTAAAAAGACTTTGAGGGGCACCTAGGTGGCTCAGTCGTTAAACATCTGCCTTCAGCTCAGGTCATGATCTCAGGATCCTGGGATCAAGTCCCGCATCGGGCTCTCTGCTCTGCGGGAAGCCTGCTTCTCCCTCTCCCACTCCCCCTGCTTGTGTTCCCGCTCTCACTGTGTCTCTCTCTGTCAAATAAATAAATAAAATCTTTAAAAAAAAATTTTAAAAACTTTGAAATTCCAATTATATATATATATTTTTAAAGATTTTATTTATTTATTTGACAGAGCGAGAGAGCACAAGCAGGGAGAGCAGCAGAGGGAGAGGGAGAAGCAGGCTCCCCGCTAAGCAGGGAGCCCGATGTGGGACTCGATCCCACAACCCTGGGATCAGACCTGAGCCGAAGGCAGACACTTAACCACTGAGCCACCCAGGCGCCCCCCAATTATATATTTTGATAGTTAATGTGTAAAATCATCTATTTATCTATATTTCTGGTGACCCCTGTGCTTCCTAGACAAATTCCAGCTAAGAATATTGTGTAATATACTGTATCTCCCTTTATCTTAAAAGCTAGTATTATTTTTTTAAAAATTCTCAAACCAGAATACAAATTTTAATGAATATGCCCAAAACTTTTGGAAGAAGGTGGATTATTATTGACAAATGATGATATTAAAGAGTATCCAAATTCCCTAATATTTAAAATGTTTAATAAATAGGGGCGCCTGGGTGACTCAGTCGGTTAAGTGGCTGCCTTCGGCTCAGGTCATGATCCCAGGGTCCTGCGATCGAGTCTCGCATTGGGCTCCCTGCTTGGCAGGGAGCCTGCTTCTCCCTCTCCCTCTGCCTGCCTCTCTGCCTACTTGTGCTCTCTATCTCTCTGTCAAATAAATAAATAAAGTCTTTAAAAAAAATAAAATAAAAAATAAAATGTTTAATAAATAAAGAGGTTCCGGGCACCTGGGTGGCTCAGTTGGTGTCTGGGATTGAGCCCAGGGTGGGGCTCCATGCTCAGCAGGGAGTCTGCTTCTCCTCGCCCTCTGCCCCTACCTCCACTTGTGTGCACTTGCACTCTCAAATAAATAAATAAAATCTTTTAAATAAATAAATAAATAGGTTCTAAATTCGGTACCAAAAATAATAGTAACCCAATAGAAATGTGGGCAAAAGATGTGAAAGGACATTTTATAGGAAAGGAAATATAAATGTATTTTAAACATAGGGGAATATACATCTACCCATCCCTTTACCTACTAGCTGAGCAGACCTTATCCCCTGCTTTATTTACTCCATGACATTTAATTACCACTTGATAGCATGTATATACCTGTTTGTTTGTTTTGTTTACTGTTTGTGGGTCCTTCCTAAAATAGAGGCTCCCTGAGAATCGAGTCTTTGGTCACTGGTGTATTCCCCAGTGCCTAGAACAGTGTCTGGCACAGAATAGGTACTTGATAAATATTTGTTGAATGAGTGAATGAATCTTACTCAAAAATGTAAGCAATGTGAGCTAAAACTCTGAGTTTTTTTTTTTTTTTACACCTAGCAGATGGCAAAAATAAAAGAAAAATTAATACCACACTATAGGGGTGAGTGTGGGGGAACAGGCACTTTCATGCATTGCTGGTAACAATGTAAATTGTTTCAGTGTCCGTGAAGGGAAGTTTGACCATATTGTTAAAATATCTTTTGTCTGAGCAGTACTGGTTCTACACATTTTACAGATATTAAAAGAACTTCTTGCAAAGATATTCATTGCAGTGCTTATGATGGCAAAAGAAAAGAAAAGAAAGGAAAAGAAAAAGAGCCTAAATATTCACCTGTAGGGAATTGGTTAAATATTGGTTCATTTGTATAAGGACAGCACCCAATACAGACGTAACAAAGAGTGAGGACACCCTGTACACCAGTATAGAAAACTGTCCAAGATAATATTGTTCAATGAAAAAAGAGGTGTGTGGAACAGGATATGTTATGTCACCATTTGTATTAAAAAAGAGGGGAAAATAAGAATATATACATGCTTGTATGGATGTTAAATATTTTTGGACGGATACTCAAGACACCATTGATTGCCTTTGGCCATCTGATGGATGTCAGGGGTGGGAGAGGGTTTTAATTGTATATCCTTTTCTGACTTTTTTAAAAAATTGAGATATAATTAATGTATAACTTTATGTTAGTTTCATGTACACAATGTAATGATTTGATATTTATATATACTGCAAAGTCACCCCCACAATTAATGTAGTTACGATCTATCACCAACAGTTTTTTTTCTTGTGATAAGAACTTTTAAGATCTCCTCTCTAAGCAAACTTTTTTGACCTTTTTTTTTAAAAGATTTTATTTATTTATTTGACAGAGAGAGAGAGAACACAAGCAGGGGGAGTGGGAGAGGGAGAAGCAGGCTTCCCGCAGAGCAGGGAGCCCGATGCGGGGCTCGATCCCAGGACCCTGGGATCATGACCTGAGCCAAAGGCAGACACTTAACGACAGAGCCACCCAGGTGCCCCTTAAAAGCATTTCTTTTTAAAAAGCATTTTTTTAAGTAGGCTGAACTCACGACCCTGAGATCAAGACCTAAGCCAAGATCAAAAGTTGGAGGCTTAACCGACTGAGACACCCAAGCGCCCCAGTAATAGCATTTCTGAAACAATGCTCAAAAAATAACAAATTAGGGATGCCTGAGTGGCTCAGTCGGTTAAGCATCTGCCTTCGGCTCAGGTCATGATCCCAGGATCTTGGGATCAAGTTCCGCATCAGGCTCCCTGCTCAGTGGGGAGTCTGCTTCTCCCTCTCCCTCTGCTTCTCCCCCTGCTTGTGTGTGCGCGCTCTCTCTCTCTGACAAATAAATAAATAAATAAAATCTTTAAAAAAAATAAATAAAAATTTAGCTTCTGCTTTCTAAATGAGTGTTGTATTCTTAAAACTGAGCCTTGCTCTATTTGCCTCGGTGCGTTATTGGAGCCACACAATAGCATAGTGGTTCAAGAGCATGGGCTCTGGATCCATAGCCAAAGTGAAACCACAACTCTGCTGCTATCAAGCAACCTCCTTAACCCCTCTGGGACTCAGTTTCCTCATCTATAAAGTGGGTATAAAATGGGACCTTTCACATAGGGTTGTACACATGCGTTGAGCTAATTCATACAAGGCACAGTGCCTGGCACAGAGAAAGAACTCACTTATTGCTAGTTATTGTTATTCATTCCTATGATGTATAAAAAGTCTCATTAATTAACTGACCCACAGAGACTGTGCTACTTTAGTGTTAATTACACTTACCCTGTTTTGGTTTTTTTCAGACACCCCGGATGTCAACATATATTATACCCTGGATGGCAGCAAACCTGAATTTCTAAAGAGAATTGGTTATGGTGAAAATAATACATTTAAGTATACGAAGCCTATTACTCTGCCTGATGGAAAAATACAAGTTAAAGCTGTTGCAGTCTCTAAGTAAGTTAAAAGCATGGTGATGAAAATAATTGGTAATATAATGACATTACATTTTAATTTTATTTCTTCCTGTGAGAACAAGTGCTGTATTAGAAGGGCACTAAAGGCAAAGTTATTTTAATTTCAACATATCTGTAACTTTTGGGTTTTGTCTTTTTCCAGGGTATACTGTAAAGTGCACAAATCACCAGAGTGCAGCTTGATGAGGTGTAATATATATTAAGACTTTTTCTTTTCACTTCCACATTGGGATTTGGGGAAGGAAGAGCCTTTTTAGGGTTTGGGACCTTTGAAGTGATTCATCTGGCTGTGAAGAAAATACTGGTTTTAGTGGATGGTCCTTTTATTCCACAGGACATGACCTACAACCACCACCATCATTCTCTATTGTATTTTGTATTGACTTAAATGGTCTTCATGGCTACTGTCAATTTAATTTGTTGGACATTAGCTCCTTTATTCGTTTCTTTGTCCTTTCTTTTCTTCTCAATGACTTTTTCCAATTTTCAGAGACTCTTTTTTTTCAAAATTATTATTTTTTTTATTATGTTCAGTTAGCCACCATATAGTTTTCAAATATAGAAACACCACTTAATTTGGAAACCGTGTGTTGTAGAGAAAAAAACCCAAGTGCTTTGCACGTCTGTGTGTCCGTGATAGGGGAATTATTCTGCACAGCAAGACAGGTTTAGCCACATTTTTGGAACACCTTAAAGCCCCAAACCAATAACAGGCTTTGAGCAGGTACTTAAAAAAAAAAAAAAAAAAGTCTTCCAGGCTCCCCCTGGTGGCTGAACTACTGCATGGCTTTTGAGGAGAACTACAAACTACACAGATGACAGCTTTGGCATTTGAAAGTTTTAAAAAAGAAGAAAATAAAAATGAAACAAACAAAAATCCTCATACACATTATTATTCCTTATTAAAGATTGGAAAAAATTGATTTTTTTCACTTGCCAAACCACTTCTGTCAAAACAAGTCATCTCAATTATTAGAAATTAACAAGCAAAATACTTTAGTGCCTAAGGCTGTAAGGCAGGCCCTTTTATAACTTGCAGGTAGTAGTAAGATGAAGTAATAATTACTAACTATGTAATTCAGAGGAGTTAATACAGCTTTCAAAAGAGTCTAAAATAAGGTCCTTCTTTATGCCTCTCACCATCTTGCTCTGTGCCCACTTAGTGTCTGTTCTGAAAGCACTGTTAGTAGTTCAGGTATGCTCAGCTCAGGGAAAGTACTTATACAAAAATGTTTTGGGGTCTTCAAGACAGAAAGATTTGTGCTTGTATATATTTGTGACAAACGTATTTAAGTGCAATAAATTTTCTTTTGGAAATTATACTGCTTTATTCAAGCCTTTTTCTAGGTACTTACGGTAATTAATTTCTTAATGAGGAGAAAAGGCTTTGAAATGATAGTGTTAACAATTAAAGGCCACTAACATGTTAAGAGGAAAAATTATGGTCACGAAGTTTTGAGTGATTCGGGAAAATATGATACAAGTGAAAACAAGTTAGGATATATGAGTGCACTATAGTATTTTGACATTGTTTAAAAATGTGTTGGGACAGGGGTGCCTGGGTGGCTCAGTCGGTTAAGCATCAGCCTTAGGCTCAGGTCATGATCGCAGGGTCCTGGAGTTGAGCCGTGTCGGGCTCCTTGCTTGGCGGGGAGCCTGCTTCTCCCTCTCTCTCTGCCTGCCGCTCCCCCTGCTTGTGCGCTCTCTCTCTCTCTCTCCCCCTCTGTTAAATAAATAAATAAATAAATAAAATCTTAAAGATGTGTCAGGACAGAACTGAAGAAGGGCACTGACCAGAGGCGACCAGGAGTGAGTGAGTGGTGGGCAAGGAGTGCTCATTGCACGGAACCAGCCCTCTCTCCCTTCCCTGAGCCAGATGGCCAGGGACATTATGGATGTCTTTGTTTCAAAGGGGTCAGGTTGAGGGGCAGCCCCCCAGTCTCTTTCCGTCCCAGCTCAGTTTGCAAAAGGTACTCATGTGTAATTCTTCTCTATTGTAAGCTTTCCTTTTTAAATTTTTTTTAATTTAAATTCAATTAATTAACATATAATGTATTATTAGTGTCAGAGATAGAGCTCAGTGATTCATCAGTCTTATATAATACTCAGTGCTCATTACATTGTGTGCCCTCCTTAATGCCCATCACCCAGTTACCATCCCCCACCCCCCTCCCCTCCAGCAACCCTCAGTTTGTTTTCCACGATTAAGAATCTCTCACGGTTTGTCTCCCTCTCTGATTTTAGTTTGCTTCTTATGATTAAGCCATTTGAAAACAAAACAAGCCCAACTTCAACGTTCATTGCCTCTGGTGATTTAGTCATGGTTTGTGTTGTTTGTGTTGATAATTTTTGTAGCTTCCAAAATTTAACAGTGAGCTTTGCTTTTGTGATAAATAAATACAAATAATAAAGAATCTCCAAACTTATTATGTAACCAGTGCTTCTCAACCTTGGCTGCTGAATCAGTTGACTATTGCTGTATAACCAACAACCCTGACATTTAATGTCTTAAAAGAACAATCATTTATTTGCTCATTATCCTGTCAGCATTTTGGTGTGCATTCAGCCGGGTACTTGTTCTCCTGGTCTTTCCTGAGGTCCCTGACCTGGCTGCAGTTATTTTTTTGGCTCACCTTGAGCTGGAGAGTCTAAAAAACCTGAGTCACATTTCTGGTGGTTGGTGCTGGTGGTTGGCTGAGCCTTGAGTCTCCACCCAAGTCACCTGAGTTTTTTCATTCAGTTCCAAAAGCTGTAAGAAAAATAGCAAGCCCGGATATGCAGATGTTTTTCTAGTCCCTGCTTGTGTCATATTTGTTAATGTTTCACTGGCCAAAGCAAGTCACATGGCAACACCCAAAGTCAATGTGTGAGGGGATTCTGCAAGGGCACAAGGGCACCAGGGCGTGCAGATAGATAAAAGACATAATACCTCAGGGACTGTGATTATGACAATCTACCAGAGGTTCCTATCAGAATCACCGAGGGAGCTTTGCAGAATCTCCAGGGCCAGGTCATACACTCCAGACCAACTAAATAACAGTGTCTTGGGGTGGGACACAGGCATCAGTATTTTTAAAGTTTCTTAATGATTCCAATATGCAACCAAGGGTGGTAACTGACACATTAATGGGGGAAAAAAAAGATGTTTCCATTTAGAGAGATTTGACCAATACCACCTTTTTTGAAATATGTTTTTATTAAAGTTTGATATTCTGGAATGAAAGAAAAGGAATAAGGACACTGTCATATGTGCGCTTTCATGGGTCCAAATACATATACATGAATTTTCACGTCAGAGCATGGTCAGTAAAGAACACAGATGAACGGGATGGGTGGGGAACTTGGGAACTGGGGAACTTGGGAACATTTCAGCAAGCAGGAATGGGTGTCGGGGTTGTTTTGTTTTACCTTGTTTTGTTTAATTAGGCTCCACGCCCAGCATGGAGCCCAATGCGGGGTTTGAACTCACAACCCTGAGGTCAAAACTTGAGCTGAGAATTAAGAGTCAGACATTTAACCGACTGAGACACCCATGCACCCCAGGTGTTGGGTTTTGATGGTCCATATTAATGGTCCAGTCCAGGATCTGTAAACTTTCTGACATCTGTCTTGTTTCTTTAAAAGCTACCTTTATGGTCAGGAACTTCCTATCTTTGATATCATTTTATAGTGTTTTTTATTGTTATGTTAATCACCATATATTACATCATTAGTTTTTGACGTAGTGTTCCATGATTCATTGTTTGTGCATAACACCCAGTGCTCCACGCAGAACGTGCCCTCTTTAATACCCATCACCAGGCTAACCCATCCCCCCACCCTCCTCCCCTCTAGAACTCTCAGTTTGTTTTTCAGAGTCCATTGTCTCTCATGGTTCGTCTCCCCCTCTGACTTACTCCCCTTCATTCTTCCCCTCCTGCTATCTTCTTCTTTTTCTTTTTTCTTAACATATGTTGCATTATTTGTTTCAGAAGTACAGATCTGTGATTCAACAGTCTTGCACAATTCACAGCGCTCACCATAGCACGTACCCTCCCCAATGTCTATCACCCAGCCACCCCATCCCTCCCACCCCCCACCACTCCAGCAACACTCAGTTTGTTTCCTGAGATTAAGAATTCCTCATATCAGTGAGGTCATATGATACCTGTCTTTCTCTGATTGACTTATTTCACTCAGCATAACACCCTCCAGTTCCATCCACATCGTTGCAAATGGCAAGATCTCATTCCTTTTGATGGCTACATAATATTTCATTGTGTATGTATACCACATCTTCTTTATCCATTCATCTGTTGATGGACATCTTGGCTCTTTCCACAGTTTGGCTATTGTGGACATTGCTGCTATAAACATCGGGGTGCACGTACCCCTTCGGATCCCTACATTTGTATCTTTGTGGTAAATACCCAGTAGTGCAATTGCTGGATCGTATGGTAGCTCTATTTTCAACTGTTTGAGGAACCTCCATACTGTTTTCCAGAGTGGTTGCACCAGCTTGCATTCCCACCAACAGTGTAGGAGGGTTCCCCTTTCGCCGCATCCCTGCCAACATCTGTCGTTTTCTGACTTGTTAATTTTAGCCATTCTGACTGGTGTGAGGTGGTATCTCATTGAGGTTTTGATTTGGATTTCCCTGATGCCGAGCCTTGTTGAGCACTTTTTCATGTGTCTGTTGGCCATTTTACAGTGTTTTGACAGTGAACTTGTGTGGTTCTCCCTTCTCTGTCAATTACCTTATATGGTGGTCAAGATAAATTGAGCTGGGCTGAGGTAAAAGTTGTCTCAAACTGAAGGTAGGTAGCTGGGGGAGTCAGAGTCCCCTGAGAACAATAATTTTTCTTTCATGGGGGACTTACCAGTTTTACAACAATGGTTAATAAACTGATAGGCAGGTTACCAGGGCATCTCATGGGCATCCATCTGCAGCCCCATGCAGTATATAATGTGTGGAGGAAAGATCCGGATGTCATCTCCATAGCAGCAACAAAGGCAAGAAGAACACTGCTTTGAGAGGGGTAGTTTGGAGTGTGGGACAGAGGATGGAGTTTGTTGGTCTTCAGATCTGGACTTTAACCCAGTTCTCTTGCTCCTCATTGAATAAGAGGAACTTATTAACTTGATTAAGTTCTGATTCTCGGTTTTCTCATTCATTAAATGAGGTTAATAAAACTTAGTTGGCAGCCATTGTGAATATCGAGGTGATACACTTAGTATACACTTGGCATTGCACATGTAGTAGCTGTTATTGTTGTTTGTTGTTATTCACATTCTTAACAAAGGGGCTAACAGGTTGCTGTTGTGTGACCCAACTCAAGGGCATGCCTCGTATTTGAAAAATCTATGCCTGCATGAGTAAGTGGGTTCTACTTAACCCCTTCATGTTCCTAAACCAGAAGTTCTCAGGTGGGCATAATTTTGCCCTAAAGGGGACATTTGGTCATGTCTGGAAACATTTTTGGTTGTCACATCTGGAAGTGGGAGTGTGCTAGTAGCATCTGCTGGGGGGAGGTCAAGGATGTTGCTAAACATCTAAGCATAGGATAGCCTTCCACAACAAAGTATTATCTAGCCTAAAATTTCAGTAGTTCTTAGTAGATTGAGAAAACCTGGCCTGGACAAGTTGCAGAATTCTTATAGATCCAGCTTCTTAATTCTTACAATCATCCGAGTAATTCTGCTGTTTTATTGAGAGGATAGTGATCATTGTGGGGCTAGAGCTACAAGTAACTTTTTTAATGTTGAATGCACCTTATATTGCTATTCCTAAAGATATATATTTAAGGCCTCTGATTTCAATCCTAGCAAAATTTTATGTTTATTTATTTTTATTTTTATTTTTTTAAGATTTATTTATTTAGTTATTTGACAGAGAGAGACACAATGAGAGAGGGAACACAAGCAGGGAGAATGGGAGAGGGAGAAGCAGGCTTCCCACAGAGCAGGGAACCCGATGTGGGGCTCGATCCCAGGACCCTGGGATCATGACCTGAGCTGAAGGCAGACGCTTGACTGAGCCACCCAGGCACCCCAATTTATGTGTGTTTAAATGAGATTTGGGCTGAGTATGATTTCTAGCTCCAACCCTAAACTTAAGCCTTTTTTGATATCACAATCAGGAATCCTTCTACTTAGCAGGCAGTTGAAGCTAGTTTCTGGGCTCCTCATGGACGGAACAAAGTCCACGGGTGAGAGCCCTGGCTGGGTCCCCATGGAAGGGGCCAGATATGGTTGGAGAGACAACCTGTACCTTCCAGGAGTAGAGCAAGTGGATGGGAGTCAGGCTTCAGCTTAGTGTGATGGTGGGGCTAGAAGCGCACATTTCAGGGAGCCCCATGATTATCCAGGATTTAAAAGATCCCTGGATAGAGATGTTTGTGGTGTCTAGGAAGTATGCTAGCTAGGAGGACAACTGTATCTTGGGTGACAGACCTGGGACCAAAGATGAACATTTAGGTGAGATGGATGTTGAGATGAATGAGTTAAGTAAGCAGTTCATCTAAAAGATCATCTGTATCTGCATCCAGATTCCTGTAACTGTAAAACTGGTTTTGTAATTAAGAACAAAACAAAGGAAAACAAAACGTGTGCTTCCCCAAAGTTTAGCTACCCATAAATCACTCCAGCCAGTGAACATGTAGTTTAAATATTATTACACACTGATAGATAGTGGCAATTGAGATGAATTGTGTATTTCTGATCATTTTTTTCTTCTAGAAATGTAGCTTGAAACTTCCTTATTGCTTCACGTTAAACATTTCTCAACTGTTTTGGAATTGATGTTTATGCATTTATAAATATTTACCTAATCAAAGAACTTAAAGTATTTTGCAACACTTATTTACTTAAAGCTTCAAAATTTTTAAGAAATATTAAAAATCTGACATGTGAGGGATCTGAGAAATTGCAAAAGAAAGGCTAATGAAACATGAAATGTATCACAGACCAATATGAAAATCAATAAGAGCAAAGCAGACAAAGAACACAAAAGAAAGAAGAGAATGGAAATGGAAAAAGAATTAAGTGCCTGGGCAGAATAGAATTCACACAGAATCACCTGTGTTCCAGCTGTGAGCTTTCAACACAAATTAGTGGGCATGAGAGTTAAAAATATTAAATCTGACGCATGGTCATTATGACCATTGGAGGCTGGTGGCTGTCCTCCAGTATCTGTGTTTCCCTTCTTCTAGAATAATAGAGCCCATGATTTTTAGCCGGACACATGGTTGCCTGAAACAAAGATATTTCCCAATCCTCCTTGCAACTGTCAAGAGCCATATCACCAGGTGTGGCCAGCGAGGTGTATGTGAAAGTGATGTGTGCAACTTCTGGATTGTGCCCTTAAAGGGAAGAGGTGGTCCCTGCTTCCCACTGGCTGGAATGTGGATGTGGCCAGCCATGTTGGGTCATGAAGACAAGTTCAAGGTCCTAGAGATGGAGCAATGAGGTTGAAACTTGACACCATGCCCCCGTCACCATGGCACCTCTGTACCAGCTCTGGGCTGATTATACCCTGTTGATTCTCTCTAGTTTAAGCGACTATTGTTTTGATTCTGTGTTCCAACAGCCAAGCCCATATCCCCATACTCTAGGGACACAGCACAAGCAAATGCCTACAGAGAACATAATCAAGAGTACAGGTGATCAAAAAAGGCTGACAATATCAATGTTTATGCGTATGTGGAGAAACTGGAAACTTCAGATAATGCTGGTGGGAATGTAAAATGGAACAACCACAAATTTAGCAGTTTCTAAAAAGTTAGAGATACCACATGACCCAGCAATTCCTCTCCTGTATATCTATTCAAGAGAAATG
Organism: Zalophus californianus; assembly: GCF_009762305.2. Classification (NCBI taxonomy): domain Eukaryota; kingdom Metazoa; phylum Chordata; class Mammalia; order Carnivora; family Otariidae; genus Zalophus; species Zalophus californianus. Next base: position 96,381,006 of record NC_045602.1, read on the forward strand.
AAAACATGTCCACATGAAGACTATCGTGTGCCGGCCTCAGCCCATCAGTAACCAGTGTTGTGGCTAGACTGGCCCTTGTGGTTCTTAGCATGGCTGCAAGACATCCTCAGCAGGAACCATCAGGAAACTCTCAGAGACAAGGTTTATTACTTACAGGTCTTAGAAATTACATAGCATACCTGAGGCCACACAACAAGGTCACCAGTAGAGAGAGAGAGAGAGTTCATGGGCCTGGGGTTCTGCTTTTATTGGGGTTGAGGGTGGGGGCCTAGGGTCTCTTGGTCTCGCTCTTCATTGGTTAATTTAAAACATAAGAGCAGGAATTTCAAGCCTGGGAAGAGAAAAACAAACAAACAAACTAGGGGCCCAAATGGTAATTTATGGAAACCAACCAAGGAAACTCAGAGTGGGGTGGTGGTGGGGTTGAAGGTGGTAGTGGCCTGGTTCTTTATCAAGTGGTGTGGCTGGCAGCATGGTTATTCAAGATAGCTGTCTTTTCTTTGAAGCTTCATGTAACACTTTTTCTATTTTGAATAATTTTCAGGGACTGCAGACAGAGTAGCATTGTAACAAAGGTGTTTCAGGTGGGCTATGAGCCACCAAATACAGTCTCTTCAGAAAACCATGTTGAAAATGTTCTCAAAGATTCTTCCAAACAGGCAAGTAATGAAACTGTAACACTTTCAGATGGTCACCACATTCTTGGTTCCTTCTTTTCTCAGAGAAGATTCCCATCTTCTCTTTCATTTCGTCACTTGTGCTCATAGGTTCTTATAATTGAGGTCAGTAGCCACCATGGCAAAGTGATTTCCTGCCTGTTGGTCAGTCCATCCTGCACATTAGAAATTCCTCCCCAGCATCATGGCCCATGTTCCATTGTCTTCAGTGGAACTTGCTATTGAAGAAAGTGATCGGTTTCTGTCTTCAGTCATCCTTTTTTGCTCTGTGACTCCTCTGTATATTACTCCAGCCAAACTACACTGTGTATGCTGTGTTCTATCACTGCTCCCCCAGCATTCAGGCCTTCTCGTTTTATATGGCTTTGAATATGTGATTACTTTGCTCATCGTCTACCTTCCCCAGGCAGGGTAAGTTCTAAGGTGGCAGAGAGCATGTCTGCCATACTCATTGCCTTGCACAGAGGTAGGCTGTAGAGGGCAGTGAGTGTATATTTGTTGAACAGATACATCAGACTAGTAGAAACCCTCTGTGACCATAGCCATTCATTGTGTTGAAATCTTCGTCCCTGAAAAGCTCAAAGCCTTGCCTCTTTGGAGGATGAACTAGACTTATCTACAAGGATGTTTGAAACTTCAGTCCCTGGGCTTTGAGCACCAGTGAGACAGATCCGAGGGCCAGAGGATGGGCTAGCTCATGGTAAGGCAATCAACCAAAAACTCTTAGTCATGGAGGTCTTGATGGGGATGACCAGAAGTTTGGGAAGGGATCCCTTTAGCCCAAGGACGGACCAGAGTCCAGAGGTGGCTGTGGGACCAGAGCAGTGGGTACAGGCATAGTGTGGGGCTCAAGTATGATCAGGACAGTGATCTGCCATGGGCAGGGGTATCCAGCAGAGGCTGGGCCAACTTGGGTCAGTAGGTGCTCAGGCTTGAATCAGGCATAAGGGACTGAGTCCATGGGGAAGAAAGTCCATGGAGAAGATTATAAGGACTGTGCATGGGCAGGTAGTGTGGTTAAGTCTATCTTGGTCTGACCCCACCTTTTATTTGCCTCCTGGATCTGGTGGTCCCTTTGTTATTCCCCAGACTCCCATGACTGTAACATCCTGCCTTCATGTCCTGCTGCCTGCTGCTTGCCTGGTGGAGCCTACCAACCAGACATGCTACCAGCCAAGCGGCCCAGATAAAAGCTGTGTGTTTCCAGAGTAAGGTGAAACAGAGGTCATTTTGTAAAAACTATTGTAAACCCTTTCAAGTAAGAAGGGCACACTATGACATTGTCTCTACCTGGCAACTTTTCATTTTCACATTGCAAATGGGTGTGATCAAGTGATCGACATGCGATCTCTTCATTCCTAGGAATTGAAAAATGGATTCGTGGGATCAAAACTATGGAAGAAATATAAGAATGCTGAAAATAAACAGCATTGGAATGTTAACCTTAGAAAGTCTACAGGTATGACATGGAAGAATGAAGATGAGGTTTAATATTCTAAACCACCAAATGGGTTCACTGCTTATGTTCTTGTCTGCAGAAGGGTTGGAATAAGAAACACTGGAATAGAAAAGTAAGTTATAATCTTAGTGCTGTCCTCGATAACAGCTTAAGACCAAGAGGGATTATCAAGGAGTCCAACAAAGTGAGATTTGTTGACTCGTTGCAACAAGGGAGACCACCCTGCAGAAGAACTGTGGGGCATCACACCAAACAAAGGAAAAGACAAGGTTATAGGGCTTGGGGGACAGGTGGAGTCTGGGTGAAATTTAAATGAGAGCGGAGTTTTGACAGACTCGAAGCAAAGCAGGGCTGCATGTGAACTGGCACCATCAGGTATGGATTGCAAAGGGAACCAGGGTTTTGTTCACCTTGGAAACTATAAAAATAAATGTGGAAACAGTAGCCACTCAAAGAAGGGTGGGGGGCTGTTATGACATTTTACAGCTATGGTGTGTCCTTGGGAGAAATAATGTTTCCTGCTAACCTTGCCATTGGATTTATCTATTTTCTCAGCCTGATGTGGAATGTTATAGAATGTAGCAGGGCAGATTTTTATTTTCTCACTCCAGGTTAATTTTTTCTTTCCCAGTGTTAGTTCACCGAGTGGGGGCTTCTTTATATAGTTGCTATGTCTAGTTAAAGATGTGATGACAGTGGTCCCTAAAAAGGTTTCTACCTATGAAGACATATTTGCATAATTACACATATAATTACAGATGTTCACAGAATGATTTTTTTTTTAAATAATTGTAGACCTTGAGGTAGGTGAAAGAACTGACTCTAAAACATGGAAAGATCTTCGTTTCTCAGAGAGTCCACTGGAAATCCCACCTTACCATGAAGAATCAGGTTCTAGACCACCCACCTGCCAGTCTCAGGTAACTTCTAAAGAAAATCTTTATGGTACTAAATACCTCCTATATTCTTAATCTTCCCATGAAATACTTTTAAGTCAATATCTCCTAGCCTTTTCACCATGTGCCAGGCACTGTTTTAGTCCTGGGAATAGTGTGTTGGACAAGAAAGTCCCCTGTACTCAGAAGCTTACATTTTATTGGGAGTGGGGCATGCAGATAATAAACATGTTAAGTCATCAATCAAAAATTTTAAAATAGTGGGCACCTGGGTGGCTCAGTCGGTTAAGCATCTGCCTTTGGCTCAGGTCATGATCCCACGGTCCTGGGATGGGGCCCTGAGTTGGGCTCCCTGCTCAGCAGGAAGCCTGCTTCTCCCTCTCCTTGTGCCCCTCCCCTCCCAGCTCATGTGCATGTGCGTTCGCATGCGCGTGCTCTCTCTCTCAAAAAAATAATAAATCTTTAAAAAAATTAAATAAAATTCACCCACAAGTGATTCCTGATGGACAGGCATAGTTGAGAATCACAGATGCTAGGATCTTGAGGCCTATAGCAAGGAGTTTGGATTTTCCTCTAGTTGTAAAGGGAATCTATTTGGAAGGTAAGACAGGATATCATTTGCATTTAAAATTTTTCTCTTCGGCCACAGTATGGAGATTAAGCTGTAAAGGAATAGGAGGGGAGTATCATTTAGAAGGTTTTTGCTCCAGGGGAGAGATGATGGTGGCTTGGACCAAGGTTGTAGAAGTGGTGATGGTAGGAGGCATGGGAATCCAGATATGTTTTGGAGGAAGAGACACCAGGTTTGGCTGAAGGATCAGATGGATGGGAAAACAGACAGGGAGGAGCCAAAGTTGACTCTGGGTTCTGGCCTGGACATCTAGAGATGGTGGTGCTATTAATTGAGATGGGGAAGATCAGGGAGAAGCAGGTATGAAAGGACTCATTAGACATCTATCTGGATGTCTCAAGTAGACTGTTGGATGTGCAAGTTCAACCTCAGGGAAGAGGTCAGGGCCACAGATATGTATTTAGAAATATTCAATATATAGATGGTGTTTAAAGCTTGGGTCTGAATGAGATTACTTGCTGACAGGGTACAGAAGATGAAGAGTAGATGGCACAAGACAAAATCCTTGACTTAGAGGTTGAACAGAGGAGGAAGAGCCTGAGAAGAAGGAAGAAAGCCAAAGGAAAAAAAAAGTGGTGCCATGGAAGTCAAAAGAAGAAAGAGTTTCAAGGAGAAGTACACATATATGTCAAATGTTACCAGGGCTTCAAATTAGACAAGGACAGGGACTTGCCCATTCGATTTGGAGGTGATTTACAACCTAAATACTTAATTACTTAATTACTGTATAACACAAAGATTCTCTTATCCTAGTTGCCTACTACAACTATTCGAGCACTCAGATTTTTCAGTGTTTATAAAATCCAATCTAGACTTTTGGCATCTAAGGGCAACCCAAGAGCCCTTGCTCTCTTCCTCCAATTGTGAGCCCTAGATAGAGTGTACCTGGAATCACATTTTCTAGCCACCCACAACTGCTCCTTGTGTACCTCTGATCCCAAGGCTGCTCACACTTACCATCAAGTATAAAAAAGGTATGACCCTCACACCTGGTTGTACATCAGAATCACCTGGGGGAACTTTAAATATATATGCACTCCCAGCTACACCTTCCTACAATCCTTTTAGATAATCTGATCCCATAAGCCTGGGATGGAGTTCCTGAAAGATTTTGGTAATCAGCTCAGTCTGAGCATCCCTGGCCTAGAAGACCAACTATCCTTATCTCAAAGTCAAATCCTTTTCTTCATTTCCAGTCTCTAGTGCTGTAGGGTAACTCAGTGTGACCTCCCGGGTTCTTCTGTGAGCCCACTGACTGTATTTCCTGGAGGGTCACAAAGCCCAGGCCAGAGGACCACTGACCTAGTAAGGCCTTCCTGAAAATCTCAGTAAACAAAAGGACAACCATCCCTGCAATAGAAGATTGCCCTTCTCAGTCTTCTGGAAGAATGATTCCCTGGTTACCAAATAGACTAATGAGCACTCAACTCCTGTAAGCAGTGCTCCCCAGTGTAGCCAGTGTAGTATATAAGAATACTGGCTTTGAGATAGAAAAATATCATTTTGAAGAATGAATGGTATATGACAAAATGCAATCATAACTATTTTTGGAAAACATTCTCACGTGACCATAATAATCTGTAATGTGTCCAGAAAGAGTGATTGATTTTCTTTGTGTATGAATATTTGGATTACCTTGCCCACCTAGTTATTTGAGTTGTTTCAAAAGGAAAGATAGAATGAGACAATATGTAAAGATTCCAAGATTTAGAATACCCCAAAACTAGGAACATGGGGACACATTCGGGGAATTTGACTAGAAATCAGAGAACCAAGGGGGCCAGAAAATGACTGCAAAACGTTTATCTTCTACTCTTTTTATTCCTGTTGGTAAGAGATTCTTGTCATTATTCCAGCTAAATCCCATCTGAAGCATACTTCGGCAAACATCAGAATTAATGATGCTGGGTATTACAACATGTCAACAACCACCAGGGAGACAAGATGTCTCTGAACTAAGCATCTGACCTGGGGGCGCTATTAGGGGCTAGGCAGCAGAGTAAATGTGTTGTAAAACCTGGGTGGAAGACAAATGACGGCTGACACGGGGCTTTAGTTTCAGGGCATGAGTCAGGGGTTCTCTGGCAACATGGAATGCCTGAGTCAGCTCAATGGGTTAGTTATCTCTACTTAGCTCCAGTCAGTTATGGACAAGAAGGCCTACAGACTCAGTATTGCCACATCTTATGATTTTGCAAGAAAATCCAGAAACCTGCATCTTTATGTGTTATAACCTAATTTTAAATGTTAACAATTAAATTGAATTTTGAAACGCTGTGTGGACCAATATATATGGGCCAAATGAAACTCAATGGCAGGCCAGATTTGGCCAGTAGACCACCACTTTGTCTATGCTATGTTAGATCTGACACAAAAGCAACTCAAAACCTCTGACTGCTCCCCATTGCCTAAAGCATAAATTCTGGAGTCCTAAGCTCAGCCCATAGTTATTATGGTGGACAGGGACCCTACTGGGGTCAGAGAGGCCTGGATATGTGAGATAGTTCACATACTGTTGACATGACCTCATGCAAGTGACTCAACCTTTCTGAGCCTCAGCATCTTCATCTCAAAAATGGGGATGATGATGATTATTTTTAGTTTCAGAGGTAGAGTTTAGTGATGCATCAGTCGCATATTACAATGCTTATTACATCAAGTGCCCTCCTTAATGCCCATCACCCAGTTACCCCATCCCCTCACCCACCTCTCTCCAAGAAAAATATTGTTAAAATGTCTATGCTATCCAGAACAATCTACACATTCAATGCAATCCCTATCAAAATACCATCAATATTTTTCACAGAGCTGGAACAAATAATCCTAAAATTTGACTAGAACCAGAAAAGACCCTGAATAGCTAGAGGAATGTTGAAAAAGAAAACAAAAGCTGATAGCATCATAATTCCGGACTTCAAGCTCTACTACAAAGCTGTAATCATCAAGACAATATGGTACTGGCACAAAAACAGACACATAGATCAATGCAACAGAATAGAGAACCCAGTAATGGACCCTCAGCTTTATGGTCAACTAATCCTTGACAAAGCTGGAAAGAATATCCAATGGAAAAAAGACAGTGTCTTCAACAAGTGGTGTTGGGAAAATTGGACAGCCACATGCAGAAGAATGAAACTGGACCATTTTCTTACACCATACACAAAGATAAACTCAAAATGAATGAAAGACGTAAATGTGAGACAGGAATCCATCAAAGTCCTAGAGGAGAACATAGGCAGCAACCTCCTTGACCTTGGCCTCAGCAACTTCTTGCTAGACATGTCTTCAAAGGCAAGGGAAACAAAAATGGGGATTATATGTGCCTCTTGGTGTGAGGCACTGAGATGGACACAATATCATTTCCCTCATATTTGTGCCAAAATGCATGCCTGAATCCAATCATGAGGAAACATCAGACAAAACCAAATTAATGGAGATTCTACAGATTAAATGACCCATTACTCTTCAAACATGTCAAGATCATGAAAGATACAGACAGACTGAGGAACAATTCCAGGTTAAAGGAGACAAAAGAGACTTGACAACTAAATGCACAGTGTGACACTGGACTGGATCCTAGACCAGGAAAAATAATATATAGTGTGAAGGACATCATTGGTAGGAACAATGACATTTGAATAAAGATCTGGGGATTAAATCATAGCATTATTGTGTAGCCATTAACTTTTCTGGTTTTGATAATTGCATTGTCATGTAAGAGGACATCCTAATTCTTAGGTCGTGCACACTCAAGTATGTAGGGGCAGAAGGGCATTGTAACTGCTGCTCATTCTCACGTGATTCAGGGAGAGGGAGAAGGTGCACTGAGCAAAATGTTAACATGAAAAACTGGTCAAGCTGGGTATGCAGGAGTTATTTGTACTCTCCTTGCAACTTTTCTGTAAGTTCAAAATTATATCAAAAGAAAATATTACAAAAAATTTTTAAATGAGGATAATATTACTCACCTCATAAGATCATTGTGAAATGTTAAGGAGATAATGACTACGTAATACCATTTTAGCAGGTGTCAGACCCTTCTTAAGGGATAGCTCCTCCCCTCCATGTTCCTTCTGCAGCTACTCAGACGTCTAAAGCACGTCACACCCCTGAGCCCCAGGATAGGCCAAGCACTGCCCTACCACTGTGCCTTTGCAAAGGGGTTTCCTCTGCTTGGGATTCCCATGGTCTTCTGTCCATTCGACAAACCTTTTTTTTACTTTCCCAGGCCCAGCTCAGGTGTTAGCATCCTAGGAAGTCTCTCTCCCCTGGAGCAAGTGAATGTGGTTATTTTCTCTTCTAGGGTCCCATGGGACTCAACACAAATGCAAACCACAGTGTTTCAGTATTTTGTGTGTCCACCAGTTCAGCTCCTAAAGGGTAGGGACCGTGTAATATTTATCTTTGTCCCCCCTCCCTATGTCAAACACAGTGCCTGGTACAAAGTGAATGCTCAAATAAAAATATATCAAATGAGTTAAATGTTTGTGGATAACAGCAGACAGTTGCTGCATATGTTCTTTTAGGTGAATCTTTGAGTCCTGGGGATGTAATCTTTGAGAAAAATAGAGGGCAACTTAGGTTTTTAAATTCTAAACTCTGGTCTGTCTGATGGTAAATTCAGATATCTTTTCTTGTAAACTCTGTTTTTAATGAAATATACGTACCTAATCATGATAGCATTCTAATCTTTTTAATGTTGGGTCCTGGGGTAATCATTACTTATGATTCTCCCATCGTGGTTCTCAAAAGATGAGTGCTGGATATGGTAAGACAACACATTAAAATGAAATTTTACTGTACATAGCTTTTACTGTGATTTTATATGGACCTTAATTGTAGTTCCCTAGTTTTGCACACATAACTGGCCAGAAGAGTTTGACAAGCACGGAGATCATGAGAATTCAAAGAGAGACAGACTTTCTCAAGTAAGTATCCCATTTTCTTTACTATTTCTTAAATTCTACTGAGACATTGTCAAAAAAATTTAAGGATGAGACATAGGAATAGTGTTTTCTCACCCAACTGTCTTTCATTAAATTTTTATAAATTTTAAAAGTATATTGATATACAATAAAACTGTACTTATTTAAAAAGTACAGTCGACCCTTATGTATATCACACCATTATGTACAATAGCGAAGACATGGAAGCAACCTAAGTGTTCATCAATAGGTGAATGAATAGGGAACATGTGGTATATTTATGCAGTGGAACATTACACAGCCATAAAAAGGATGAGATCGTGCCATTTGCTACAACATGGATAGACCTAAAGGGTATTATGCTGAGTGAAATTAGTCAGACAGAGAAAGACAAATACCATATGATTTCACTCATATGTAGAATCTAAAAAGCAAAAAAAAAAAAAAAAAGAATAAACAAACAGAGGAATCAGACTTACAAGTACAGAGAACAAACTGATGGTTGCCAGAGAAGAGGGGGATGGAGGGATGGGCAAAATGGGGGAAGGGGAGTGGGAGATATAGTCTTCCAGTTATGGAATGAATAAGTTACAGGAATAAAAGCATAGGGAATATAGCCAATGGTAATAGCATTGTATGGTGACAGATGGTAGCTCTACTTGTGAGCCTAACATGTAAAGAAGTTGAATCACTATGTTATACAACTGAAAGCAATGTAACATTGTGTGTCAACTATACTCAAGTAAAAAAAATTTTTTAAATTCATTTTGCAAAAAAACCGTGCAATTGACATGCATATAACCTTGAAACTATCACTATAATTAAGAAAATGAACAAGTCCGTCACCTCCAAAAGTTTCCTGCACTGTACCCTTTTGAAATCCCTCCCTTGTGCTCCTCCCTATCCCAAGGCAACTATTGATCTGCTTCTCGGCACTGTAGTTTTAGTTTGCATTTGATTCCATACATAAATGGAATAATTCAGTATGTGCTCTTTTTGCCAAGCTTCTTTCATTTTCCTAGGTTTTTTTTTTTAAGATTTTATTTATTTATTTGACAGAGAGAGACACAGCAAGAGAGGGAACAAAAGCAGGGGGTGTGGGAGAGGGAGAAGCAGGCTTCCTGTGGAGCAGGGAGCCCGATGCGGGGCTCGATCCCCGGACCCCAGGATCATGACCTGAGCCGAAGGCAGACGCTTAACGACTGAGCCACCCTGGCGGCCCATTCCTTTTCCTAGTTATTTTGAGATTCACCCACGTTGCTGCACGTATCAGGTGTTTATTTCTTTTTATTGTTGAGTAGTATCCCGTTGTATGGATACATCACAATCTGTATATTTAGTCATCTATTGATGGACATCTGGGTTGTTTCCAGTTTTGGGCTATTCAGATAAAGCTAAGAACATTTGTATACAAGTCATGATATGCACATATAGTTTCATTTCCCTTAAGTATATACCTGGAATGAAATGCCTCGGTCGTATGATAGGTGTACGTTTAACTTTTTAAGAAACTGCCAAACCATTTTCCAAAGGAGGTGCACCATTTTACATTCCCAGCAACAGTGTATGAGAGTCCCACTTTCTCTACATCCTCACCAATGCTTTAATTTTTATGTTTGGCCATTCTTGTGAGTTGGTGCTTGGGATTTCATTTGCATTTCCCTAGTGACTAATGACTTTTGAGCACTGTAAAAGTGTTTATTTGCCATCCATATACCTTCTTTGGGAAAGTGCCTGTTCAAACATTTTGTCCTTTTTAAAAATTGAGTACTATATCTCCTAATTATAGAGTTGTACATGTTCTCTTTTGTTAATATGTGTTTTGCAAATATTTTCTCCCAATTTTGGCTTGTTATTTGCTTAAGAAAGTTTATTTTTAAAGAGCTAAAGTTTTTTTGTTGAAATGTGATGTATTTATTTTTCTTATACTTAATGTTTATTTTGACATATTTAAGAAGTCTTTCCCAAGCCGAAGACATATCTCACTCATAAGATTTTCTTCTGTGTTTTCTGCTAGAAGTTTTATCTCATATTTAGGTCTATGATCCATATTTAATTATGGTGTGAGGTTATTCCAGCACCATTTGTTGAAAAGATTGTCCTTTTCTGATTGATTACTTTTGAGATTTTGTGGGTCTGCTTCTGGACTCTGTATTCTGATCCACTGATGTTTGTCTATATTTATTTACTACCACACTGCTTGATTGTCATATCTTTATAATAAGTCTTGAAACTAAGTGTTATACATTCTTCAACTTTGTTCTTCTTTTACAAAAATAGTTTGGCTCCTCTCGGTACTTTGCATTTTCAAATGAGTTTTAAAATCAGCTTCTCAACATCTACAAAATGTCTGCTAGAATTTTGATTTGGATTGCATTTAGTTGATATATTAATTTAAGAAAAATTGATGTTATTAACAATTTTGAGTCTTTACAGTCCAGAAAAATGAGGTATCTCATCGTTTATTTAGTTCTTCCTTAATTTCTTTCAGCAGTGTTGTATAGTTTTCAGTGCTCAGGATTTACATATCTTTTGTCAAATTGATTTCTAAGTATTTCGTATTTTTTTGATGCTGTCATAAATGGTATTGTTTTTAAAATGTAAATTTCTGGTTATTCATTGCTGGAATATAAAATTGATTTTGTGTAGTGTTCTTATATCCTAGAACCTTACTAAACTCACTTATTCTTTTAGCTTTTTTGGTAGGGTCCATAGAATTATCTATATAGGTGGTCAGGATACCTGTGAATATTTTTTTATTTTTTTAAAGTTGATTTATTCTATCTCTGCACCCAATGTGGGGCTCAAACTCACAACCCTGAGATCAAGAGTCGCATGCTCTTCTGATGGAGGCAGCCAGGCCCCCCTCACGTGCAAATAAAGGCAATTATTTTACTTCTTCATTTTCTACATGGATCCTTCCTTCCTTCCTTCCTTCCTTCCTTCCTTCCTTCCTTCCTTCCTTCCTTCCCTTCCTTCCTTCCTTCCTTCCTTCCTTCCTTCCTTCCTTCCACTATAAACTGATTTATTTAAAAGTTACAAAAAAGCACAACAAAATAGAGATTATCCTTAGAATTATTAATGATTTGTTAAAGATCAGGTAGGATTAGAGGGTAAGAAATGGTATTGGGTGGGGTGTGCACTTGCCTTAGTTACAGTGCAGTTGATTACATATTAATTCAGCCATTACATCCTGGGAGATAGTAGTTGGGGGATCAGTAATTTATCTGTGGGGAACTCCTACACAAATTAGATCCATCCAGACCTCCCCCGTGCCATCCTTCTCTACTCCTCAGAACCCTAAAGCCACCTGGATGGCAATATTCCCTATTCATATATTCTTTCCTCTCCTGAGGTGCTGTGCAAGCCGAAACTGTCTGATCTCTATAGCTGGAACATATATACAGATCCCTTTTCTTTTTTCTTTTTTTTCTTGACTTGTTGCCTTGGCCAGAACTTCCAGTAAATTTAGAATAGAAGTGATGAGAGTGGACATTCTTGCCTTATTCCTGAACTTAGGGAGAAAACATTCCATTTCTTAACATTAAATATGATATTGGCTATAGATTTTTTTTGTTGACCTTTCAGATTGAGGAAATTTTCTCCTAGTCCTAGCTTGCTGACAGTTTTTTTTTTTTTTAAGATTTTATTTATTTATCTGAGATAGAGAGAGTGAGAGAGATGAGCCGGGGGGCAGAGGGAGAGGGAGAAGCAGGCTCCCTACTGAGTAGGGAGCCAGATGTGGGGCTGGATCCCAGGACCCTGGGATCATGATCTGAGTTGAAGGCAGATGCTTAACTGACTGAGCCACATAGGTGCCCCTAGGGTTTTTTGGTTGTTTTTCTTTTAAATCAGGAGTAGATGTTGGATTTTGTCTATAGCATTTTCTCTACCTATTAAAGTCATCATATGGTTTTTCCTTTTTTGTTCATGTGGTGAATTACAAAGATTGATTTTCAAGTTTTATTTTAAAGATTTTGTTTATTTATTTGAGAGAGAGAGAGAGACAGAGAGAGCATGAGCTGCGGGAAGGGCAGAGGGAGAGAGTGAAGCAGACTCTCTGCTGAGCATGGAGCCAGGGGCAGGGCTCTTGATCCCAGGACCCTAAGATCATGACCTGAGCCAAAGTCAGACACTTAACTGACTGAGCCACACAGGCACCTCTGATTTTCAAGTTTTATTTTTTAAAATATTTTATTTATTTATTTGACAGAGAGAGAGAGAGGGAGCACATAAGTAGGCAGAGCAGCAGGCAGAGAGAGAGGGAGAAGAGGGAGCAGGCTCCCCACTGAGAAGGGAGCTCAATGTGGGGCTCAATCCCAGGACCCCGGGATCATGACCTGAGCCAAAGGCAGACGCTTAACTGACTGAGCCACCCAGGTGCCCTGATTTTCAAGTTTTAAATCAACCATGCATTTCTGAGATAGACCTCACTTGAAGTATTATCTATTTTATGTAATATTTATTTATTTTTTTAAAGATTTTATTTATTTACTTGACAGAGAGAGACATAGCGAGAGAGGGAACACAAGCAGGGGGAGTAGGAGAGGGAGAAGCAGGCCTCCCCATGGAGCAGGGAGCCCGATGTGAGGCTCGATCCCAGGACCCTGGGACCACGACCCGAGCCAAAGGCAGACGCTTAACGACTGAGCCACCCAGGCGCCCCTATTTTATGTAATATTTAATTTGATTTGCTAAAATATAAAGAACTTTTTGCATATATGTGCATGAGGGATATTGGTCTGTAGTTTTCATGCCTTAAAATGTCTTTCTCTGATTTTAATATCGAGGTAATTCTGGGCTCACAAAATGAGTTGGGAAGTATTCTCTCTCCTTTAATTTTCTGAGTTTGTATAGAATTGGTATTATTGGGGGGTGGGAGGGATGGGGTGTCTGGGTGATGGACATTGGGGAGGGTATGTGTTATGGTGAGTGCTGTGAATTGTGTAAGGCTGATGAATCAGCCTGTATCAGACCTGTACCCTTGAAACAAATAATACATTATATGTTAATAAAAAAGAAAAGAATTGGTATTATTTCTTCCTTAGGTGTTTGGTCGGGTACACCAGTGAAGGCACTGGGGTCCAGAGTTTTAAGGAAGACTTTAAACTACATATTAAGTTTGTTTAATAAATATAAGTCTGTTTAGGTTTATCTGTTTCTTTTTTAGCGAACCTTTAGTTTCATTTGCTCTTCTCTTTCTTTTTTTTAAGATTTATTTATTTGTTAGAGAGAAAGAGAGCAGGAGCAGGGGGCAGAGGGAGACAGAGTGTAAAGCAGACTCTGCACTGAGTTTGGAGCTGGACGTGGGGCTGGATCTCATGACCCTGATGAGATCAGGACCTGAGCTGAAACCAAGAGCTGTTTGCTCAACCAACTGCACCATCCAGGCGCCTCTGCTCTTCTTTTTCTAATTTCTTTAGTATGTGGAAGATGAACTCATTCATTTGAAGCCTTTCTTCTTTCTAACATAGGCATTTAGAATCTGCATTTCCCCCTGAGTACTGCGTTAGCCCCTAATATTGGTATGTTGTGTTTTCATTCATTTTTATTTTTAATTTTTTTAAGTAGACCCCATGCCCAGTGTGGGGCTTGAACTCACGACTCTGAGATCAAGAGCTGCATGCTCTACTGACTGAACTAGGCGCCCCTGTTGTGTTTCATTTTAATTCAGTGTAAACTCTAACTATCCTTGTTGTTTCTTTTTTGACCCATGGGTTATTTGAAAGTATTTCATTAAATTTCCAAATATTTGGGGATTTTCCTTATATCCTCTGGTACTTATTTCAAATTTAATTCCTTTTTTGATCAGAGAACATATATTGTATGATTTGATTGGTGAATGTTCCATGTACACTTGAAAAGAATGTGCATTTTGCTAGGGTGAGTATTCTGCAACTGTCAATTAGGTTAAGTTGGTTGATGATATTGTTTAACTCTTCTCTATATTTACTGATTTTTCCACCTATTGCTTCATCAGTGATTGAGAAATCTGTGGCTATAATTATGAATTTGTCTACATATCCATGCTTTCTATTGGATTTTGCTTCATGTACTTTTAAGCTCTATTATTGTGTATAAACCTTTTGGATTCTTATGTCCTCTCGCTGAGTTGACCCCTTTATCTTTATGAATAACCTTCTTTAACCCTGGTAATGCTCTTTGTTCAGGAATCTATTTTGTCTGAAGAAAAAAAAAACCTATTTTGTCTGATATTAACACAGCCACCCCTGCTTTCTTCTGATTAGTGTTTGCATGGTCTGTTTTCATCCTTTTACTTTTAACCTATCTGTTTTTCTTTAAGTTTTTTTAGTATATGTGCTGCCGAAGCGAGCACTTCTTTAAGTTTTTTTAAAGCAACATCTAGTTAGGTCTTGCTTTTTAAAAAACCTGACAATTTCTACATTTTAGTTGGGGTGTTAAGAGTATATTCTGGTTATTGATATGTTTGAATTTAAATCAACCATTGTGCTATTTGTTTTCTGTTCATCTTATCTGTTCTTTGTTGCCTTTTCTTTTTTTCTGCCATCTTTTGGATTAGTTGGGTATGTTTCATGATTCCATTTTGTTTTATAGGCTTTGTTAGCTTATTAGCTAGAACTTTGTTTTTAGTGGTTGCTTTAGGGTTTCTAATACGTATTTTTAACGCATCACAGCCCATCCTCAAGCAGGATTAGGCCACCTTGTACACACCACAGGCACCTCATGATCCTGTACTTCTGGGCGCTAAAAACAGCCTTTGTGCTACTGTGGTCACTCATTTCACATCTACGAGTATTATGAACCCCATAATACATTATTACATTTATACATATTATACATATACATCCTTACATTATTACTTTTATTTTATATCAATTATTTTTGAGGCCCTTTACACTTTTATTGTGGTAAAATATACATAAATAAAATTTACCATTTTAATGATTTTTAAGTTTACAATTCACTGGCATTAAGTACATTCACAATGTTGTGCAGCCATCACCACCATCCATTTCCAGAACTTTTTTGTCATTCCACACAGAACTCAGTTCCCATTAAGCAATAACTCCTTCACCTAATCCTTCCAGCCCCTAGTAACCTCTGTTCTCCTTTCTGTTTTTATGAATTTGCCTATTCTAATTAACTTATTAAGTAGAATCAGACAATATTTGTCCTTTTGTGTCTGACTTACTTCACTTAGCATAATATTTTTGAAGTTCTCATGTTGTAGTATGTATCAGAATTTCATTCTGTATTAAAGATGAAGAATATCCCATTATGTATATACCACAATTTGTTTATCTGCTCATCTGTTCATGGACACTTGAGTTGTTACCACATTTGACTATTGTGAATAATGCTGCTGTGAACATTGGTGTCCAAGTATCTGAGTCCCTGATTTCAGTTCTTTGGGGTATTTACCTAGGACTAGAATTTCAATTTTATGGTAATTCTTTGCCCAACTTTTTCAGGAACTGCTAAACTGTTTTCCACAGCAGCTGCATCATTTTACCTTCCACCAGAAATGCACAAGGGTGTCAATTTCTCCACCAATACTTGTTATTATCTGTTTTTCTAATAGTCATCCTAATAGATATAAAGTGGAATTTTATTGTGGTTTTGATTTGCATTTTCCTAATGACAAGTGACGTTGAGCATTTTTTTCATGTCTTTCTTGGCCATTTGTATATCTTCTTTGGTCAAGACGTGGTCCTCCTCTAGGCAAGACCTGTCACAGACTGAGCTCAGAGGTCAGGTAGGAAGTCAGAAGATTGCAGTTAAGGTAGACTTTACTGGAATTCTCGGGGATCACCCTCACCCACGCCAAATCCAGTGTCATAGGATGAGTCAGAAGTGGGATCAAGGCTGCTGATAAACTTCTGCCACAGGTCGGGAAAGAAGGTAAGCCAGGCCAGGTGAAGGACCAGTGGGTCCAGGTGGAAGGCCACTTTGTAATAAAATGACTGGAGAAGCAACCCCTGTCTTGAACTTGTTCCATATAGCCTTTGAGAGTGGTCTGCTCTTTGTTTTGTTTTTTTATTTTCTAAAATGTTTGAACACTTGGAGATTTTCATCTGACTTCTTAATGTGAACCCATCAGAACATAGCCAATCAGAAACCTATTTTGTTGCAGGTGTGCCCACTGCCTGGCCCCCCGCCCATCTGACCCCTTTGCTCGCTTCTGTCAAGAATGTGGCTCTCCTGTCCCACCCATATTTGGCTGTCGTCTCCCACCCCCAGAAGGAGCTCAGGTGAGCAGCAGAATCTTTAAAAACTTCTTTCATTGGTTTATCTGATCTTTAGTAGAGCAGTAGCATAGTACCTGGCACTCATGATCCACAAACATAAATATTGTTGAAAAAATTACCGGCAGACTAATCTCTTATTGCCCAGTCTCTTACTTAAAAATGGAAAACCTTGTTTGCGATGCCATTTCTTTTGGTGGCCTTACAGAAGCACAGGTTCAGAAGGATACTGAAATCCTATTGTATTTTTTTTTAAAGATTTTATTTATTTATTTGACAGAGGAAGAGAGAGAGAGTGCGTGCATGCACAATAGGGGGAGTGGCAGGCAGAGGGAGAGAGAGAAGCAGGCTCCCCGTGGAGCAGGGAGCCTGATGTAGGACTCAAACCCAGGACCCGGAGTTCATGACCTGAGCCGAAGGCAGATGCTTAACCAACTGAGCCACGCAGGTGCCCTGAAATCTTATTGTTTCAGTGATATGTGCATAGATAAATATATATTTCCTACTCAGATGATACTCAGTTTATAACCTGGGTACAGTAATATTTCTATTCTAGAAATAAATGGAGAGAAGTACTAATTACAAATCTGCATATCCTTAAGATACATCATTTTGTCCGAAGATTGGTATAAGCTATAGATTGATCTATTAAAAAATTTTGGCTGTTAAGTGTAGATAATAATTGGTATAAGCCTACTAATGAGTTTATAGTTAGAAAAGATACTCAGCTTACTAAAAATCAAAACCTTCACCAAAATATGTTATCTTTTATGCACTTGAAACTTGGGGAGTTTTATGGAGTAGGGTTTACAAAATGAAATAAAAGGATCTATGATGTTGACTGAAAGATAACCATCTTTAAAAAGATAGTCACTAAGAAAAAGCCACTAATTCAGTGTGTTTAAGTCTAGAGTTCTAGAATTGAGTTATACCTTCAAGCAAAGGGTGAGAATCTAAATGGATATCTTTTTTACAATTTATTCCAAGGTATTGCTCAAGATTGTTGTAGAAGTTAATTTAATTTTCTATAATGTATTTTGAACTTCATAAAAAAGATAATACAGAAAATAAACTATAAATAGATCCCAGCAGTGTGGATTTCCCCTGCTTATTTTCATTCATTGGTGCAGTGTCAAAGTTATTTTTTACTTGCCTGAGAACAGATTTTCAAAGACTTTATTTATTTATTATAAATAATAATAAATATTTTTTATTATAGTGTGAGCAGGGGATGGGGTCAGGGAGAGGCAGAGAAAGAATCCCAAGCAGACTCTGTGCTGAGCACAGAGCCCAGTGTGGGGCTCAGTCCCACAACCCTGAGATCACAACCTGAGTTGAAACCAAGAGTCAGTCGCTCAACCAGTTGTGCCACCCAGGCACCCTGGAAAACAGATTTTCAGAACTTTCTTTGTTCTTTTAGGGAGGAAAAGTTATCAAAGATTATAAATATTTTATTTATTTTTATTATTTTATTTTTATTAATTTTATTATTTTATTTATTATTTTTATTTATTATTTATTATTTTTATTATTTTTTAAAAGATTTTATTTATTTGTTTGACAAAGAGAGAGAGCACAAGCAGGGGGAGCAGCAGGCAAAGGGAGAAGCAGGCTCCCCGCTGAGCAAGGAGCCCAATGCGGGGCTCGATCCTAGGACCCTGTGATCATGACCGGAGCCGAAGGAAGAGGCGTAACCGACTGAGGCACCCAGGTGCCCCAAGATTATAAATATTTTAAATGGTAAACTTAATCCAAGACAGAGTCTCATTAACAGATGGAGAAGTGCACCTTACAGCTCCAGATCCACCCTTCATTGCCCTGCCTCGTGGGTCCTGGAGCTGGACCCTTTTAACATTTCTCCTGTGCCAGCTAGCTAGATGTTAATTTTGTTAGTAGAGGAACATTGCTGCTGGAGGGACACTGCAGGAGAATGGACTTGGCCTTTCTTCCTGGTTCTGGTATGCTTTCCTCTCTTTTTGCTCTGGCAGTGCTCAACTAACCTGCAGGAATCCAGTTGTGCTGAGCCCCGTTGTGTTTTGGTAACATCCCATGAACAGCTTCTCAGTGAGTTTCACTGGCACCCCAGCCAGCTTCCAGATAGTCCTCAGGCATCCCAGTGGGCAGTTTGCCAGCAAGCTATAGGAGCATGCCTGCACAGGCCTTCCCAGCATGTTCTACCAGCTCCCCAGAGGGAGATTTCCAAACAGGTTTCATTGGACCCAGTTTTTTGCTTTTTGCTTGCCGGTTCAGGTCTATGTCACCCCAGTTGAACTTCTTTGCTATCCAATGGTCAACAGCCATACTCCTTTTCCTCCCCATTTATTTATCTTTTCTGTAATATATATCATCATATATATTACATCTATATATGTTATAAACTGAAAATGCAGTGTTACATGATCTTATGTCATTTAAAGAAAAAATGTTTATGTACTCATATCTGGTGTCTCATTTCTTCATTTCTTTCCTGTGAACTCAGGTTATCGTCTAGTGTCACTTAGTTTCAGCCTGGTGGACTTCCTTACTAAAGGCACATCTGCTAGCCATTTCTTTCTGTCTTTGTCTATCTGATAATATTTATTTTGCATCCTCTTTTGAAGGATAATTTTACTGGATGTAGAATTCTTGTTTGACAGTTATTTTTAAGGATGTACTTATTTATTTGAGGGGGGGGAAGGGAAGGGCAAAGGTAGAAGGAGACTCTCAAGCAGGCACCCCACTGAGCATGGAGCCTGATGATGCAGGGCTCGATCTCACAACCCTGAGATCATGACCTGAGCTGAAATCAAGAGTCAGACGCTTAACAGACTGAGCCACCCAGAAGCCCCTTGTTTGACAGTTATTTTTAATTTCAGTCCTTTGAAGACATTATTCTCCTACCCCTGGTCTCCATGGTTTTTGATGTATGTGATAAGTAGTTTTTTCTCTTGCTACTTTTAAGACTTTTCTCTTTCTCTGACATTCAACAATCTGACTATAGTGTGCCTAAGTGTGGATCTCTTTCTGTTTATCTTTCTTGGAATTGATTTTCTTGGAGCTATAGATTAATGTTTTTCTTCAAATGTGGGAAGTTTTTGGCTATTATTTCTTCAAATTCTTTTTTTTTTTTTTGCCTTTTCTTCTCTCTCCCTTCCTTCTAAGACTCCTATTACATGTATGTTGATATGTTTTATGTTGTCCTACAAGTGTTTGATGGTTTATTTTCTTCCATCCTTTTTCTCTTTGTTCTTCAGATTGGAAAATTTCTATTGAACATATTCATGTTCACCAGTTCTTTCTTCTGTCATCTCTGATCTGCTATGGAGTCCCTCTGGAGGTTTTTTTGTTTTTTTTTGTTTTTTTCTTTTCCCCATTTCAGTTATTTTAATTTTAAACTCCAGGTTTTGATATGGTTCTTTTTAAAAAATAATTTCTATGTCTTTATTGAGAGTCCCTATTTTTTTGAATCATCACCATAATACTTTCTTTATCCTTTAAACATGGTTTCCTTGAGTTCTTTGAACAGTTTTATAACAGCTGTTTTGAAATCTTTGTAAATCCAACATCTGGGGATACTATATCTACCAACTGTTTTTTTTCTCCCTGAGTTTAGGTCACGCTTTCTTGTTTTTTGTGTGCCTCATAATTTTTTTAATTCTGGACATCTTAGATGATACATTGTAACAACTCTGGATTCTAACGTTTTCTTTCTTTTTCTTTTTTTTTTCTGCTATTTTTATTTTTGTTTACTGGGATTAATTTTTTTCTCATGTTTGTCTCCCCTGAAATGTGTGGCCTCTGATGTCAGGTTTTGGTTTTTTTTTAAGATTTTATTTATTTATTCATGCGAGACAGAGGGAGAGAGAGAGGAAGAGAGAGAGAGAGAGAGAAGTAGAGGGAGAAGCAGGCTCCCAAGGAGCAGGGAGCCCGATGTGGGACCCGATCCCAGGACCCTGGGATCATGACCTGAGCCGAAGGCAGACGCTTAACCATCTGAGCCACCCAGGCGCCCCTGATATCAGGTTTTTTGTTCTTGTTTTTATTTTTAAGCCTGGGGTCACCCCTGGGTCTGCATAGCTTAGTGCTCAACTGAAGATTGGCCAGAAGTTGTACTCAAATACCTTGGTCCAGTAAGGCTTCCACTCTCTGCTGATGGATCTATGTGTGGCCTGGATCAAACATTCAATCTTCAGGCTATTTTCAAGTCTGCCTCAGCTTTTACTTTATACTGAACTCCCTTGCATCTCCATGTGTAGCCTCCATCAGCCAGCAATGTATGAGTGGCTTACTCCCACTCTGGTTTATGCTATACATGTGCATATCTTCCAGTCAACTAAAGATATGTGGGGAGCTTATCAAGCACCCTATATTTGACTTACCTCCTGGAACTTTCTGTTAAATCCCTGACTAGTTGCCTCAAACAGGATGATGATTTCAGGCTCATATAGCCGCTGGCTCTCCCTGTTTTCTTGCCACTGAGATTGTCATCTTAATAGTGCTCCAAATCAAGTGACCCCTGCCCAGCTGCAGCTATGAAGCTGCTGGTTTTCACAGCATCTCCTGCCCCAGTGAGGCTGCCACACTGACAGAGCTAGAGGAGGATGGGTATAGCCTCAAGCAGGAACCACATAGACTTGTAGTGTTCTTATCTGAAATTCACCACTTTTCAGTTTGTTGTGTGCCTTTGGTGACTTTCAGAATCTGGAATGGTTTTTTGACTCTGAAATGACAGTTTTATCCAAATTTATAATTGCTTTTTGGAGAGAGGATTTGTGGGTTTCCTTACTCCATTGTGCTGTAAGATATTTTTTCTTTTTTTTTTTACACTTCTATTTTCCACAGTAAACATGTTCTTACAATATAAAAAAATAAGAATAAAGGTAATTATTTTTAAACATTTTTTACGAAAGTAAATTAAATCTTTTTCTTAAGATTTTATTTATTTGAGAGAGAGAGAGAGAGAGCACAAGTGGGGGGAGGGGCAGAGGGAGAGAGAGAAGCAGACTCCCCCGCTCAGCAGGGAGCCCAGTGCGGGACTTGATCCCAGGACTCCAGGATCATGACCTGAGCCAAAGGCAGATGCTTAACCGACTGAGCCACCCAGGCACCCCAAAAGCAAATTAAATCTTATATTCGAAGATCTACTTATACCTTCAGGTTTTGCATCCCAAGACAAACCTCTTTCTTTGTGCAGATGGGCTTATGTGCAGAGTGTGGAAACATGGTGCCCATGAACACTCCCATCTGTGTGGTGTGTGAGGCCTCTCTTATCCTACAGCTGCAGCCACAGGCCAGCCTCCGCTTGAAGGTAATGAAATGTGATTCTGTAAAAACATGAATAAAATATATAGAAAGTGATATGTAAGCCGTTAAATGTCTTCAGCTGATGCAGTTGGTGAACAACTGATAAACTAATATCTGTGAACAAAATCCACTCTAATTTTTGGGAAGGCATGCTGCCCAAGAATTTTACCTGGCAGTAGGATCTATAATTGTTAAGAGAGAGGTACATAGAAATGTGTTCCCTACACATGGATTTGGAGGGCAAAATGCATACAACTAACTTAGGCAGTTTTTTACCTTATATATTTAAACTTCAACATTGCAATTAATATTGCAGTTAAGAACTTTTCATCTTGTCCTTAAAGTTGTTTTATGTTTTATTTGATTATGGATCTCTGTTATGTAGAAAAGAATGATTATAGCCGGTCACATGGATGAAAAAGTTAAGTATCAAAAAAAAAGAAAAAGAAAAATTTAAGTATCATCATCATATATATTCAGAAAACATTGCTAGACAATGTCATACCAAGAAAATATTTTTGGTAGAATCATTGAATGAACAACTGTATCTTTTCCCCATTTTTCAGTTTACAGGCCCATTCACTTCCTCTTTAATCTCAAGTAAATGTCACTAAAGGAAAAATAGATTTAGAATTTGAGACATAAAAAAGCAAGAGTTTTTAGTAATAAGGGATTTAATGTACAACTGGAACTGTAATACTCCTAAAATGACTTTGTGGATTTTCATATGAGCAACCTGTATTGAAGTTTATGAGAGAAAGGGGACATCCACTTTTTCTTTTACCTCCAAGCTCCCCTTCACTCTGAAAGGTTTTTAAGTATTCCAAACAATGTAAGCCTTCAGAAATGAGACTTTGAAGAACTGGCCAGGCCAGGATCAGGTAGATGAAAATTTACTAATTGTTTTGTTAGATGGATGGAGCAGGGAGTGGTATGAGCCTGAGGAATAGTCTCTGGACACCCACTTTAGGGTTCCTTGAATAGGGACGATTGAGGGAAGGGGTCTGAGGAAGGAGTGGTCTCTAGGCCCGGCCTCTAGAATTCACAGGCACTCGGGCCTAGTCTGGCATCTCTCATGATGGTGCAGCCATGAACCTTCCTTCAGCTTCACTTTATTTCTCTGGGTTCTGCCTTACACCTCGAGTGTGAACCCTCAGGTACTGAGGGGATTTTTCAAAGACACCTTTGATGTGACTTTTCCCAGCATGCTGCTTCCTGGACCACTCTCTGGGCCTCTGCACCTGGACTCTCCCTGGACTCTGATCCCTAGACCCACTGCCCCTGATCCTGCCCACACTTGCAGCAGTGGAGGTAGCAGTCTGGTGGGTGGGGGGGGCCACAGAGGAAGAATTCACTAACTCTTATCAGGGGCTGGGGCCAGGGAAAGCTTTGGAAATGGAGTGTCATCTGATGGATATTGTGGGAGGCACAAGCACTTGCCAGATGGGGAAGGAATGGGGCAAAGAAAAGTTGCTCATGTGTATGTGTGGGAGGTCAGGGGGAGAGGGTGTTCCAGGAAGATGTACAGAGACTGGAAACTTTGTAAGCAGTTTGGTTTTGCTGAGTGGCAGAAATGCTGGAGATGCTGTGGGCTGTGCAAGATGGCGCCTTCTCTACTGTACTTAGCAGCTCTGATTTCTCCCAGTGCACCCTGAACGGTTGAAAGCAGGGACAGGATTTAATCAGACTTGATTTTTTAGACTTTTATCACCATGACATCTGATGTTGAAGGGAAATGCCTGATGCCTGATATTTATGGCCAATCAGTATTGCTGCTTCTACTCACAGAAGGACACCTGTTTGGAAACCCTGGGCTGAGAATCTTTATCCCAGTGGCTTTCCCAGGTCTTACATGGGGATAGATTTTTAGATAACATTCTCACCCAGAGAGGCACCTCCGAGGTCAGTGGGAACACCTGTTGTTCACAGAAGCCAACAGACTTACCTTCCCCAAGGCACCAGCAGGGCCTGCTGAAGACCTTCCTTGCTGTTTCTGTGTTGGTCTCCCTCTCACTGCACATAGCGTACAAAGCACCATCCATCCTCTTCCTACCAACCACTGGTGCAGACTTATCTTCTGTTGATTTATTTTTTTTAAAAAGATTTATTTATTTATTTATTTGAAAGAGAGAGAGAATGAGAGAGAGAGAGAGCACATGAGACGGGGAAGGGTCAGAGGGAGAAGCAGACTCCCCGCCGAGCAGGGAGCCCGATGCGGGACTTGATCCCGGAACTCCAGCATCATGACCTGAGCTGAAGGCAGTCGCTTAACCAACTGAGCCACCCAGGCACCCTCTTCTGTTGATTTAAAGGCCATGTCAAAGCTGAGGAATTTTGCTCTATCAGATATATATTTCTTTGCTGCCAGGATTGGAAGCTATAGTAGCAGAAGTTTCTCCTTTTACTCTCTGGCACAGGTGCCTGTATTTAAGGAGAAAAGAGGATTTTGCACTTTCAAAAATTTTCTAATTTTTTGTAACAAGTGAAATAGTCCTAAAGATATACAAAGAGGTGCGTAATTTCCCCACCCACCTCTATTTCTATCCTCCTGAAATAACTGATGATAGTGAATATCCTTCTATGTATTTTTCTGGATGCACAGAAACATGCATATGTATTCACACATTTAGATTTGGTTTTGTTTTGGGTTTTATTTATATTTTTAAAAGATTTATTTATTTATTTGAGAGAGAAAGAGAGAGCACGTGTGAGTGGAGGGGAGGAGCAGAGGGAGAGGGAGAGTGAGAGAGAGAATCTCGAGCAGACTCCCTGCAGAGCAAGGAGCCCGAGGCAGGGCTCAGTCTCACCACCCCAAGATCATGACCTGAGCTGAAACCAAGAGTTGGACGCTCAACCGACCGAGCCACCCAGGTGTCCCAAGTTTTGTTTTGGTTTTTAAACAAATGTATTCCACTGGCCATTTTCTAAAGTTGGAAATTAATTTGAGCATCTCTCATTTCACAAGAACACATGAATTCTCCTTTACCAAGAGATCATCAATTTCATTTGGGCTCTAACTAGCACATATAGTATACCCCCAGGTCTCCAGTCATATTGGGTTCCTAGAATCTGACAGGCTTAGGGCTGGGATCCTCTTGACGTCATTACTGAAAAAGATCTGATTATTCACGTGACTGGGGCAATTACCTCCTTATGAGACTCCTGCCTCTCACACGGTGATTTGGGGCTAAAGCCAGTGTAACCACAACTCTGCATCAAGCAGAACTTTAGCTTGGTAACTTACAAAATCCACTTTGAGATGAAGTTTGCAATGACCTACTACATTTTCCACACTTCATTTTGTCAGAGCTTATCATTTGAGAGATTAGAAAATTGTTCTCATGTCCCAACTACTCTGTAAGGAAAAATGTTACCCCAATAACTAAGTTGGGTCCACTAAATTGCTTAGAACCATTCAACTAGACACACTGCAAATGCTATGGATGAGGTAGCAAATGAGGGTATTTTTTATTTTATTTTATTTATTTATTTGACAGAGAGAGAGACAGCGAGAGAGGGAACACAAGCAGGGGGAGTTGGAGAGGGAGACTTAGGCTTCCCACTGAGCAGGGAGGCCAATGCAGAGCCTGATCCCAGGACCCTGGGATCATGACCTGAGCCGAAGGCAGATGCTCAACGACTGAGTCACCCAAGCGCCCCAGCATATGAGGGTATTGACTTTTTTTTTTTAAAGATTTTATTTATTTATTTGAAAGAGAGAGGTCGAGAGAGAGCACAAGGTGGGGGGCAGAGAGAGAAGCAGACTTCCCGCTGAGCAGGGAGCCAGACATGGGGCTCAATCCTAGGACCCCGGAATCACAACCTGAGCCAAAGGCAGATGCTTAACTGACTGAGCCACCTAGGTGCCAGAGGGTAATGACTTTTTAAAAAAAGGTCCTCATCACAGATGTTTAGCATCTTCTTTAAGGTAGTCTGATAGTGGCCTCAATCTCAGGTCATCCCTGTGGACATCTATGAGTGTAGTGATTGTGACGTAAAATTTTTTCTATCTGTGGGTCATGGTCACTGCTCTTCAAGGAAGTAAGCCATGACATGGTGTCAAAAAGTCACCAACAAAACCATTAGAAATGCCTGTTGGCCAAGAAGGCTGTGTTTACTGGACTTGAAACAGTATGTAGACTGCCATTTTGACTGTCTTGATAGTATCTCAGAAGAGAGAAGGCAGGGAAAGGTGTTTATAGGGTTTTAGTGATGCATTTGGGTGATTTTTTAAAAAGAGAGTTTGACAAGAGTGAATCCTAAGGTCAGTTATGGACTTTGGGTGATAATGATATGTCCATGTGGGTTCACTGGTTGTACCGACAGTACCATCCTGGTATGGGATGTCAGCATTCGGGGAGATTGTGTATGTGTGGGAACAGGGAGTAAGTATATGGGAACTCCCTGTAATTTCTGCTCAGTTTTTATATAAACCTAGAACTTCTCTAGAAAATGAAGTTTATTAGTTAAAAAAAATTTAAAAGGGAGTTTTGCAAGGCAGGATTGGGATAGGGCAGAGTTAGGTTGGATCGGGCAAAGTTATGACATGCTAGCTTTAAAAATAGTTTATTTAAATAAAATTTTAAAATATTTAAATAAAAAATTTAATAATTTATTTAAATAAAAATTTTAGCCACTGGGTGGCTCAGTCGGTTAAGCATCTGACTCTTGATTTCAACTCAGATCTGATCTCAGGGTGGTGAGATTGAGCCCTGCGTCAGGCTCTGTGCTATGTGTGGAGTCTTCTTAAGATTCTCTCTCTCCCTCTGCCCCCCACCCCTGCTCTCTCTCTCTCTCTCTCTCTCAAAATAAATAAATAAATAAAAATTTTATATGTTTAAGGTGATGATGTTTTAGTATACATGTACATAGTGAAATGACTACTGCAGTCAAGCTAATTAATATATCCATCTTTGTATACTGGAAATTTGCTGAGAGTAGATTTTAGGTGTTCTCACTACACGTGCATGCGAACACACATGTGCATGCACACATACACGCACACACACATAGAAATATTAACGATGTGCGGATATACTAATTTTGGATTGTGGGACCTGCCAGCATGAGGATCCTGAGGTAAGCTGTTGGACTGAAAAGTAAGCAGCCTTACTGGTTTATAGTCTTTCCAGAATATTTCCTGCAGCAAACAGCTTTGTTATTTTTGTTTGATCTCAGTATTTTTTATAACACAGGGACAGGAAATTTGACTCACTTCTCAAGGAGTGTCTTGAGTGTCACCAGATCTTTTCTGAGTCTCCAGGAAGACCACAGTCCTAAATCTCACAGAAAAGCTCTGGCAGTTGCAGATTATGCTACAGAGACTTTAAGCAACTTTGAAGAATGCTGGAACCAGGGAGTGTCAGGATCCACAGAGAGCGAGTCTGTGATATTCTGATATTTTGAATAGCAGTCAGTCAGCCATTTGCACTTTAGGAGTTCTTTGAGTTGCAAGAACTTGGAGTCTTCTACTTGGTTTAATTTCACTTGGAGTGAAATTAACCAGACTTGGAAAGGCCAGGGACCTCATAGCCTACCTAGTGGCATTGGAACTACAATCCTGGGAGTTGGACTTTCTCTTGATCATCTTCTTTGCCTCTACAGCTTCAGAACACATGGTGTCAGTTTCAGGACACCTGGGAAATGTAGGCACTGGAGTAGAAAGGAACACTGAGTGTCACTGATAAGTGAAGGGGATAGTATCCTGATAGTGCAGAATAGTCCAGCGACTGAACAGGTTTTAGCAAACCTCTAATAGTTGAACTCTAGTAGACTATTTTAATATTCCTTCCTCCCTTCCTCCCTTCCTCCCTCCCTCCCTTCCTTCTCTCCCTCCCTCCCTCCCTCCCTCCCTCCCTTCTTCCTTCCTTCCTTCCTTCCTTCCTTCCTTCCTTCCTTCCTTCCTTCCTTCCTCTCTTTATTGCTACTTATCCTCAGTTTCCTAACTTGGAAAGTTGTACTTACCATTTATTTTCTAAGAGAGTCTTTTCATTTTTGCATTTCTGAGTGAGAAACTGTAGAGCAAACCTAAATTCATTAACATGAAGCCCCATGGGCTGTTTACAAGATGACTTGTAAACACATAGATAAGCTTTTGCTAGTCTTGGACTTTTCTGTTTATTGTTCAAGCCATGAGATGAAGACCCTACCATCATGTTTTCCACTGGGGAGAAAAAAAGTAAATACTTATACATAATCAGTGCAAAATTTTTTATTTGCCTTTCTGAGACCAAATGAATACTTGTTTTCAGTTTGTTCATTTTGAGTTTTGTTTCTTTGGGTGGGGCGGGGGGGAGAGTTTCTTTTAAAATGATTTTTGTCTGACACTATGTTGTAATCATTCCTAAACCAATCCAGTTTCAGGGTCTGGGTGTTAAAATAGGGTCCATAGCTGGCTGATTGAAAAGACTGCTTGATGATTTCTTTGCACAGTTATTTGCTCAGAGAAAAATATATTTCTCGTTCTTTGTTTTCAAGGAGAAAGTAGTCTGCCGCACCTGTGGTACAGGGAATCCAGCTCACCTGAAATACTGTGTCACTTGTGAGGGGGCCCTGCCTTCATTTCAAGAGGTAGGTTGACAGCATGGACTAGGCGTCTATTTGGTGGCTGCTAAATGTCCAGTTTCAATAATAATGAAGAAATATAATCTGCAGAGGAGGGAAGAAGTAGGAGGTTGGAGAGACACACTGAAGGCAATATTTCTAAATGTGGAGAGGACTTTGTATATTCACCAATACAAAATAGTTTTCAAAGTCTTAACTCAAGGGGGATTCAATAAAATCAGCAATTTCTAACAATTTCATTTAATAACTTTGCACAGAAGGCTGGTGGCAGCCAGCAGAGAAGTAGACCCACTTGTATTTCATTCACGGTCAGGTATGTCTTTACTGACTGGGCCATGCTGTTGTTTGAAATTGAGAACATGGTGGGTACCCACTTC
Source organism: Zalophus californianus (assembly GCF_009762305.2). NCBI lineage: Eukaryota > Metazoa > Chordata > Mammalia > Carnivora > Otariidae > Zalophus > Zalophus californianus. The sequence continues at coordinate 96,410,046 of NC_045602.1, forward strand.
TGGATTTTCTGCCAGCCTATTTGGAGTATTTAAAGTGAAGGAATAGGAGTACGTGCAACTGAAATTGACGTTATTACCTGTCAGGGATGTAGTTGTCTCTGGGTCTCACTTATCAGGAAAACTGTTTCAGGAAAAATTACAAAATTGAATTTGTTTTCAGGATTTGATTTCTCTTTGAATGGTGTATCAGAGTTTGGATGTCGCAATGAGAGTATATATCACTGAAGTGCCATAGAAGTAACAATGTGTACTCAGTCTGATAGCTTATGTCTTTTCTTTGTTTAGCAGCATTAATATGAATGGAATAAAATACCTTTTCTTTCTTTAAAGCAATGTTATGTTTAAAAAAATCCACTTGAACAGTAGATGCATTTATTTTTCTAAAAGATTTTATGTATTTATTTATTTGAGAGAGAGAGAGGGCATAAACGGGGGAGGAGCGGGGGGGGGGAGAGGGAAGGGGGAAAGAATCTCAAGAATACTCTGCTTTGAGCGCAGAGCCGGATGCAGGCTCAATCTCACAACCCTGAGATTATGACCTCAGCCAAAATCAAGAGTTGGATGCTTAACCAACCAACTGAGCCACTCAGGCACCCTGAACAGTAGATGCATTTTTTTAAAAAGATTTTATTTATTTGACAGAGAGAGACACAGCGAGAGAGGGAACACAAGCAGGGGGAGTGGGAGAGGGAGAAGCAGGCTCCCTGCTGAGCAGAGAGCCCGACAGGGGGCTGGATCCCAGGACCCTGAGATCATGATCTGAGCCGAAGGCAGATGCTTAACGACTGAACCACCCAGGTGCCCCAACAGTAGATGCATTTAAATAAAAGATCTGAAGTCTTTATATTTAGAAACCCAAGTCAGCAAATTTTATATCAAAACCCTGTTGTAGCAGGAGGATACATTTGAAATTTAAGTCTGAAGCAAAAGTGTGGAAAGCATTTCTCTCTTGATTTGTCCCAAGGAGTCTCTCACTAATTGCACAGAAATGGGGTAAGGGTAAGCCTATACAAACAGAGATCTTTGTTCTATCCTTCTGGATAGATATCTGTTCTAGGATAACAAAACAGTCCCTGAAGTAAAACAGGATATAGCTAGGCAAATAAAGTTGACTAAAATATCAATCTTGGATGAAAAATGGTCCTTAGAAAACATCTTCCCTAGTGTGTACATTCTTAGTGTTGTGCGTGAGATATGTGTTGTTATCAATTGTATCAGTTATTCATTGATTCATTCATTCAGTAACCATTTGCATAACTCTGATGTGCCAAGGTTCAAGGTACTGTGTCAGTGGGGGAAAAATGTGAAGTATAGTCCTTTCTCTTAAAGAAATCAGGATCTAGTGGAAAGCAAGAGCAAGGAGGGAAGCTGACATATGGAGCCTGACCCTATGGTAAGCATCCCTCCATGTTTAATTGCCATGAACCATCTGAACCCTGCCTACAGACCTGTGAAGAGTGGAGAGGCTGCATGGAGCCATAGATAAAGGGCAGGCTTTAGAATCAGATGACCTGGGGTCAAATCTTGAGTCTTGCCTTCTCCATGCCTCGGTTTCCAACCTCTGTAAAACACAAGTCACGATGGCACCCACCTCACAGGTCTGTCCTGTGGTTTGATGCGAGGTTAGCAGGACAGTGCTCAGCACTATGTGCCTGCACATAGTAGGTGATCACATAGCAGTGACGAATACTCTCATCCTCATTTGTTCGATGAGAAAATCTCTTCCTAGGCAATAAGGAAGTAGCAGGAATCCAGGCCTACCTCACAAAGTTTCAGAAATTCTCACGAAACAATTCTCTCTCTCTCTCCCTAAAATAAAATAATTCTTTTCATGTGTCAGGGGTGGAAAATAAATTCACATTTCCAGATGGAAACCAGAGCCCTAAAGGAAAGAAGATAAACCTCAGTTGTGACAGTCTGCTTACATTCTTTCTTTATAAATATCGTTATGGTAAATCAATGGTAGGCTTGCTATGTTTGGTATTAAAGATACTGAGGAATATCAAGATGCATGAGGCACCAGTTTCATCAACTTGTGGAATGTGTCTTCTTTGTACGAATTTATTAATTGGTGAAGTTCATCGTAGTTTTACTCTTTGGGGCAAAAATACCTTATTCCAGGGTTTGCAATGATTTGGAGCTTTTTTCCCCTGAATTCAGAGGGAGATTGCAGAATATAGTATTAATCTGCCTATTGATAAAAGCCATTGTGTTTCCCAGCCCATGCGCAGTGGAGATAAAGCCCCTCCTCTGCCCACTCAGAAAGGGGAGACCATTTCCTTCTCCAAGTGTGGTCGCAGGAACCGCCGGGAAGCTTGCTTCTGTGACTGGTGTGGATCCACGGTGGGTATTTTAAATCTGAGCTTCTTGGCGCCGAGGCCTCACCACCACCCTAGAGATGGACAGTTCCTCCTCTTCCCCTGCCTTGCAGAAATCACTTCTTCGGATTTGAGTACTAGCACCTATTTACCTAAGAATCCGGGGACAGAGATAATGGATTCTGTTAAATTGAGAAAGCTCTGTTATTGCTGTTTTGCTTTGCATTTCTTTGAGGTTAAACTTTTTCAATCATTTATTGACTCTTGGTATTTCTTCTTTTATGAATTGTCTTCTTATCTTTAGAGAGAGAGAGAGAGAGAAAGAGCACACCAGTGGGGGAGGGGCAGAGGGAGAGAGAGAGAATCCTCAAGCCGATTCCCCACTGAGCCCGGAGCCCGACATGGGGCTTGATCCCGGGACCCCAAGATCATGAACTGAGCTGAAATGAAGAGCCAGATGCTTAACCCACTGAGGCTTTACCAGGCACCCCTTACCTTTTTAATGAAACACTTAAAGTCATTTCTTTGAATAAGTGTCCCATGTAAATAATACAGCACGCTTCCTGTGAAGGATTAATCTCCCTTCTCATCCCAGGCCCACAGCGCCTATCCCCAGAAGCAATCACCTAGTGTGTGTGTTCTTTGAGCCATTAAAAGCATTATTAAGTAAACTAGTAGTTTCATAGAAACACTAAATCTGTTCCTTTCACCTAGCAATGTACCTTGTTAGTAACTTCCTCATTCTTTTCAGTGGCTCTATAACATACTGCCATCTGTATGTATCATGATACATTTAAGCCATCCCCTACTGCTGGACATTTAGGTTGTTTTCCACTTATTTTCTCTAAAACCACAATCCTGCAGGGAATGGTCTTAAATATACTTCTTTGTGTACTTGTCCATCAGGAGAATAAGTTCTAGAAGGTAGACTTGCAGGATCAGGGGTATAGGCATATGTTATTTTGATGGCTGGGGATTGTATGGTATGAGAATAATTTACGTGGGAAAATTAGGACTCTAATATTTATGAAAGTGTAATAATATTTTCTGTCCTCTAGCCGGGCATTTCTGCTTGCTACTCTGTTTGCCCTAAATGTGGGGCCAGCAATCACCCATCTGCCCGATTCTGTGGTTCCTGTGGTATTTATGTGAAGTCCTTGGCAAGACTTAGCCTGGACAACAGCCTGGCTCTAGCTGCTGGAGAACTTGGCCCCTTTGCTGAGGTGAGGCCTCCATTGTAGGAAGCACTGGTGCCAGGAGGATGAGCTTAAGACTGAATTTGTTTCCTCCACCTTGTGGATCAACTCGGGGAAAGACAGCCGAAACATGTAGACCTTTCCTTTGTATTTTCAACTAGATGTGTAAATAAATTCGATCAATTTAGGCTTTAAACACTCGAGTGATTTCTTCAGAATTCAAAGATTTATCTATAGTAGATGGAGGTCTAATTGCATTTGCAAGACTAATATAAATAATGGAAATCAATACAATGTCATGAGGGAGAAATGGATTTAAAATACATGAGACAGGCATACTTTTTTTTTTTAAGATTTTATTTATTTATTTGAGAGACAGAGAGAAGCACAAGCGGAGTGGGGGGATAGGGAGGGGAAGGGCAGAGGGAGAAGCAGACTCCCCACTGAGCAGGGAGCCAGACACAGGGCTCAATCCCAGGACCCTGGGATCATGACCTGAGTGGAATGCAGACACTTAACTGACTGAGCCACCCAGGCGCCCTGAGACAGACATACTTCATGAATTTCTTATGTAGCCTGCCAGGAACTTTGCTCCTGCTCTTTTATATTTTAGAAAACTTACATCAAGCATATGAAATTGCTTTTGCCATTTATAACAACAGCGCACAGTTTAAGGAAAATCTTGCAGGATTATCTTCAGAAGGACTTAATCTCTAACAAGCTTGGCGTTAGCCTTTTATAAATTTCTCTAAGCTACATAAAGGCTTTTCAGATTTCTTTTTAGCTCTTCACTAGAAGAATTTGAAGATTGATAGTTATTAGAGAGAATGCACATGCACTCAGCAACTTTGCTTTCATTTTTAGGGAGTTCATGGCCTTCTTAACCCAGACTGAGACTTATGGATCCTGGGGCTGCCGGTAGCCCATATAGAACCATATGCAAGTGAGACAAAGGGTTCTTTCCTCAAGGCATTTGACTGCAATCTTTTGGAAATTGATTTTTAATATACTAATTTTGTTAGAAAGACATTTTCTTCCATCTACCAGAAAAATTGTCCTAATGAATATGCAAATATATAATGCTCACCGTGTGAATGGTATCCCTTTAGATGCAGTGATGTTGTGCAGTGCACAACCTACATAACATTACATGATGGTCCTCTCAAGTCCCCACATCCAGATGAAGGAGTATCTCAGAGAAATACTGGGGACTAGTGGTTGACTGTGGATGAGTAGTGAAGTTTATGTTCTATTGGATTGTAGAACTGAGAGATTAGATTTCTTTCAAGCCTCGGGCAGCAAGGCAGAGAATATCAGTTCAGTTGGACGAATTTGATATAGTAAATGGCCAAGCAGATAAGGCTGGTTTTATAGATCAGAATGGGAGTTGCTGGGAGAGACAGAAGCAAGGAAGGTGAGGCAAGGGCTAAAAACCTCTTTTTAGTTCAAAGTACAGTTTCTCGGAGATATGTTTACTTCGGATTAGAATTCATTTCTATAAGTAATATGAAGAATTAATTAAATCATATTCTAGTATTTTGTTTTCTGCCTTGCTCATAGCCCCGATCTGCCTGGCAGTCCCTAAATGTTCCTTTACCCAGACCTAATGCTGGGACTCGGAAGGACGTGGGCACACAGACTGCTGGCCTATTCTACCCATCTGGCACGCTACTAGCCAAAAAGGAACAGGAAATGGCTTCTCAGAAGCAGAGGCAGGAGAAGATGAGTGACCATAAACCTCTCCTCACAGCTGTCAGCCCAGGAAGAGGTGAGGGGAAAAGACACACTTTCTTGTCAGTAGGGAACTCCCTCTTTCTTGGAAAGAAAATTGCATTTTTTCTTCTTTTAGATTTATTTCTATACATAAGAAATAAATTCCATTGTTTTTCTTTAGGTAATTTTCCTTCATATTATAGCTCTTAAACTTGTAGTATTCTGATGTTTTAATTTTTTTTAATTCTTAAAAAAAGATTCTATTTATTTGAGAGAGAGAGAAGGGGAGGGGCAGAGAGAGAGGGAGAGAGAATCTGCAAGCAGACTCCCCACTGAGCACAGAGCCTGACATGGGGCTCAATCCCAGGACCCTGAGATCATGACCTGAGTCGAAATCAAGAGCCATGTGAGCTATCCAGACGTCCCAGTACTCTGATGTTTTGATTCATAGCTCCATTGTCTAGTCTGTAAATCAAATAGCATGTATGGATTGCTGTCATTACAGTAGAAATGTTGTTAGTCTATGTCATTATTGTTATCTACCATTATCTTTCTCCTTTTACCATTCTAAAATTCACATAACAAAATTCACCATTTTAACCATTTTAAAGTGTATAGTTAGTGATATTCAGTCCATTAGGAGCAGTATAGAAGCATCACCATTCTGTATGTCCAGAATATTTTCATCACCCCAAAAGTAGACCCAGTATTCATTTTGCAATCATGCCCCACATCTCCTCTCCCAGGTGCCTGGCAACCACGAATCTTCTTTCTGTTTTGATGGATTTGCCTGTTCTGGACATTTCCTATAAATGCATCTCCTGCCTGCACATGAGAAACCAGAAATCCAGACTCATGCAAAATCTCCCAAGTGTTAAGTGGTGGCAATGATTGAATTCAAATGTGTTTTAAACCCTGTGCAGATGACAAATGGGCACAAGGGAGCTTTCTGGAGTGATGGAAGTGTCCTTCATATTGATCGGGATATATACGCTTGCTGAAAATCAAACTGTACACTTAAAAGTTATATCTCAATATGGTTAATTTTATTTATTTATTTTTAAAAATTTTGAAAGAGAGATAGTGATAGCATGGGAGGAACAGAGGGAGAGGGAGAAGCAGACTTCCCTCTGAGCAGGGAGCCCGATGTGGAGCTCAATCCCAGGACCCTGAGATGATGACCTGAGAGCCAAGCCAAAGGCAGATGCTTAACCAACTGAGCCACCCAGGTGCCCCTCAATATGATTAATTTTAAAAGAATAAAAGAAAAAGACCCCATATGTGGCCATCAAAATATACATTTTTTTTGAGATTCTGTACTATTCTGTGATCAGTCATGTGTAAAAAATAAACCTGGGAGCAAGAATGGAACTCACTCTGATACCTAGTTGAGTTTCAGTAAGTAAAACCCATCACAAAGTTTGGCAAAGAGAAATAACCTGAGAATGCATGTTGCACAGGAACATTTTTCTTTCTTGGCTTCAGAAGAGCTACCCATGAGGATGGGTTTCTTTTTTTCTTTAGGATACTGGAGAAAACAGTTGGATCATATCTCTGCCCACCTCAGGTCTTATGCTCAGAACAACCCTGAATTCCGGGCCTTGATCGCAGAACCCAGAATGGGAAAGGTGGGTGAGCTCTGCTTGGGATTTCCACTCCAGAGAGTCCCATGGGGTCAGGCTGCAGGTCCCCTCCACTGACTTCACCCGAGACTGCACTTTGCTTGGCTCTTTTCCCTTTCCTGTCCTGTTTTCCACACTTCCTTATGTCCTGAGCGTTTCCGTAGTGTAGCGGTTATCACGTTCGCCTCACACACTTCCTTATGTCCTCCCCTGCAGGCGCTGCCTTAACAAATCACTTGCACACGAGCCTTGTCTCCGAGTCTGCTTCTGGGCACCTGACCTATAAGATAGTAAATTGTGAACATTCCATGCTTTTAGATCCCACATGCTATGGTGACTCTGGTGCTCAGAGCTAAAAAACCCAGAAGAGTTTAGTCCTGCCAAATTGTGCACTTAAATCCAGTCTATATTAGCAGCAATAGTAATCATAAGAGTTGCCATTTCCTGATGCACTCACTGTGTGCATTGTGTTCATCAGTCTGTAGCGCTCATAACAAACCTACAAGGTAGGAATATTACTTTTGCAGCAGTTTTTTTTTTTTTTTAATGGCCACAAATTCATTGGTAGTCTTCCCTTCAAAGAGTGGAGTCAGTGTCTTCTCACCTCGAATGTGGGCGGGCTTGTGGCAGTGGGGCTCACAGAGTGTGGTGGCAGTGATGCTATGGGACTCCTAAGGTGTGGTCCTGCGAGGCCACACTGCTTCCTGTCTTACTGCGCATGCTCCCCTCCAACAATCCTTCTTGGAGCCCAGCCACCCTGCCGTGAGAAGCCCAAGCCCCATGGAGTGGCCACATGTAGGTGCACCCCTCTGCAGCCGTAGCCGCAACTAGTACTTGAGTCATCCTGGCTCAGGAGCCAGGCAGATGAGTGATGAGAGAAAATGTTCCAGCCTCCAAACATGCAGCCGCCTCTAGCCATTTGAGTTTTCCCAGCTGAGGTGTCAGACACATGGAGCAAAGACAGTCTATCCCGGCTGTACCCTGTTGGAAGCCACAAACTTCATAAAATGGTTGTTGTTTAGTGCCACTAAGTTAGGGTGTTTTTTTTTTTTTTACACTGCAGTAGATAATCCGAACAAGCCTTATTTGACACCCAGGAAAACTTGCTCAGAGAAGTTTGGTGACCTGCCCAGGATTGCACTGATGGGTCTCGGGGTATTCAGGATTTGAAGCAGGTCTGTCAGACCCTGAGCCCTAAGCTTTTTCTCTAGAATTACACCATCATTATAAAGAGCTCTATGGGAAGATCTCTTCTTCCATTTTTATGACACTAGAAGGAACCTTTGAAAATCAGCCTGTTTGATCCTCTGCCACCAAATAGGCCAACATTGAAGCTATTTCATTGTCAAGTACTGTTCAGTTTCCTTTGATAATCTATTTTGGTGGTTTATTCATTCTTTGGCCTAACCCAGGGGTCTGTAAACTATGGCGTGTGGGGTAAATCAGGCCTGCCACCCAGTTTTGTAAATCAAGTTTTATTGGATCATGGCTACACTCATTCGTTTACTTATGGTCCATAACTGCTGTTATGCTACAATGGCAACCACCATATAGCCTACAAAAGCTAAAATATTTACTCTCTGATCCTTAAAGCATTTGCTGACCCCTGTTTGATCGAAATTCCTCTGGCTACTTACAGAGAAAGCTGCTCAACTATGAAACTTGGCCCTTGATTGCCAAGGCCTGGTCCCTCAGGACACCCAGGTGATGACATCCAGCCAGGTGGCTTGATTAAATTTAAAGTGTGTCTCTTTAGAGAGGATAAATTTGTGTCTTGCTTTCTTATCCAGCCTGGCAGTCTCTGCTCTTTGATGGGAACGTTAATTTCATTCATTTACAATTTATAGAATTGTAGATATGGCTGGATTTGTGTCTATTTTGCTACTTATACTCTATTTCACTTAGCTTTTGTTCCTTTGTTTTTCTTTTCTTGTCTTCTTTTGAGTTCATTAAATATTTGATTAAATTTACTGTTTAACATCTCAGGATTTCTTGGCTCAGCACATTAAACCCATGTGCGTGGTTGTGAATTCTCTCTAATGCTTTTTTAAAAGCTTCTCTCCGCTACTGTCCATGAAGATGGCTATGAAGTTAGCATTCAGCTGAATTATATTCAAGTATCCAACAAAGTGAGTAAAACCTTTAGAAGCTATTCATTTGAAAATCAACCAAACTAGTAAATTATAGCTTACACTCTATCAAAGTGCTTCTGTGAAATCCATAGAAGGCATAAATTCCAAATGTTATAAGACTTGGCTAAAGGCCAATAATTTCATAGAAATAGATAAGTAACTGTACTGAACCTCAGAGAAGCCAGGTCTCAGGCACATAAAGATGTAGTAAGAACAGGAATTATTACCCACCCTATCAGTCCTTTGGTTCTCAGGCATACTTATACTCACCAAAGTCTGAGTATAGGTGAAAGACTGACAAAAATGTTTGCCTGTATGTACTTTCACCTATTTACCTATAAGAAATAAACCAAACTTTGTGGCTCTGCCTCCCTTGATCTGCCCTCTCATATGGTGACTGGAACCTTGCTACAGTGCCTGTAGTGTGTGACAAACATTGATTGATTCATACCGGCAGCTGTAGTTTCACTGGACAAGAAGTCAGAATATACAAAAGAATAAGGAATGGATTAAGAAGATGGGTAAAGAAGGCAGGGAAAAGCACGGGGACTAGTGTATATCAGGCCCTGACCATGGACCCATCAGGGGGCTAGTGGTGTCTTGAAAATTAGGATAGACACATGGGCTCTGCCTAACTCAGAGGCTGGGAAAATGCAGTCCACTGACACACACAAAAGTGTTTTGAAGTCAAGTCAAGCACTGAATGCCATGTTTTCAGTTGTGTGGCTACAGCAGAACTTGGGTCAGGGAGGTACATGAGAAGGGGAGTGAAAGACATGAGTCAAGGCAGGGGAAGGGGCTGAGTGGTCATACATAAAGTCTAGTTTCAGCCTGATCCATGAGGAGCTCTGAAGTGTGGCTCACACCGTGAAGTTGTCCCAGGTGAGGCAAGGAAAGGAAGGATGTAACCTCTAGAGCAAGGCAGCACCCATCTGTAGAGGCAGTTGGCTAGCTGTGAGGTGTTAGCAGCCCACCCGGCAGCTGGGAGGGATATGCTAATCAGTTAGTGGAACTGGGTGGGCACAAAGAGCATCTACAACATGCTATCAGGTAGAAGTGGAGTAATTATCCCCAGGTTTAATATGTTTTTTCTTAACCTGTATGTTCTAGTGTTCAGGCAGTAGCAGGTGGTTCCCTGTGGTGGGAGAGGCAGCCATGTGAGGGTGGGACAGGATGCTATGCTGTGGAATTGACCCAGGTGGAATCAGAATTCCAGGTCTGGACTGTGCATCATCTATCCTAATTTTATAGACCTCCATTTTCCCTGTTTTACTTTCCCAACATCCCTTTGAGGTAGGCCATGATATTTCTGCTTTACAGGTGAAGAAACTGAGGTACAGAGAAATTTAGCCACCTTCTTCCAAGGTCCCTGAGCTAATAAGTAAGAGAGCCAGGATTCAAACTCTGTAGCCTGAGCTTCCCTATCTTGCCACCCTTATTCCAAGACTTGGAAGGGTTTGAAGCAGGGGAAGAACACCATTACGTATAAATTGTAGAAAGGTGACTGGAGCAACCCACGTGGAGGGTGGGCTGGCAGGAGCCAGTTGGGAATCCCTTGCAGGGATCCTGGTGTATGAAGAGGGGGTTGTGGCTATAATGACAGAAAGGAGGGGCCAGGCTGAGGAGCCACTTAAGAGGCAGAATGGACAAAATGTCCCAGTGAGGGGATGTCCAGCTTCCAGCTTGACTATATGTGTAGACAGAGGGGTCGTTAATGAAGAGAAGAACAGGTTAGCAGGGAGAGCACTCCTTCTGTGGGGATACAGCAGCCTCATCAGTCACAGTGCCTATGTTTTTTCTGTTCCCCAGAACCTTTACCTCAGCAAGGCTGTGGATTTCAGCAGCCACTTTCTGAGCAGTGTCACCAAGGGTGGTGATGGGCCACTTGGCAGCAGGTCCAGCTTGGGTGAGTTGTACCCTTCCAGTGATTTTAAGACAGTCGACCAGGAACACACTGACCTGGCAAGGACAGCAGGGAATTGCTTAAAATTTGCCAGCCCAACCACACATCTTCCTTTAATGTTCCAGCCATTTTATTCTTCTGGCTTCTCTAAAGTTAGGAGTGAGATTTTTGAAATCTTTCACAGGGCTTGGGGAGATAGGTTGTGGGGGGTGTTTTCTTTTGGGCTTAAAAAACCATAGTCCCCTTTTCTTCCCCTCCTTCCCAGTCATCCTCTGGTCCTGGACTGAGATGAGTGGCTTCAGGAGTCCTTCTTGAGAGGGTCAATAAAATAGACATTTCTATACAAGCCATTTTATTCTTCTGACCTCTTGAGGGGCATGATAGTAGGATAGCTCTTTATATGTGGCAGGGGGGCATTGTTTTAGTCCTTGATTCTATCATTTCAGTGAGTGACTACAGCCAAAGCACCTCAGACACCACTGAAAAAGTCAAGAGGACAAAGAATTTCAAGACCAAAAAGTTTCAAGAAAAGGAGCAACTCACAGTATGTGTACTCCTTTGTCCTTATAGCTGTCTTCTTAGGCCTGGCTGTTGAATGTTTTACTTTGAGATATTTTTTTTAATTTTACTTCATTTTATTTTATCTTGTTTATTTTATTCCATTCCATTCCATTCTATTTATTTTTTAAAGTAGGCTCCATACCCAACATGGGGCTTGAACTCACGACCCTGAGATCGAGACGCATGCTCTACTGATTGAGTCAGCCAGGTGGCCCTCCTTTGAGATTTTTTAAATGGAAGAATACTTTTTCATTTTCTGTTCCTTTTTTAGAAGTGTATTTTTATTTTATGGAATCTTTTAAAATATGTTGAGATTATTAATTAGAATTATTTTAAAGTTCTTATTAGTTCCCGGAATCACCTCTGTTTCCTCTGGGGTCAGTTCTGTCTGTCCATCTTTGTCTGTCTTGTTTTTGGTTGGTCTCAAATATGTGATGATCCTTGGTTGCCAGATCACGTTGACAAGTGAAGGGCTGGTTTGAGTAGTGTCAGTGCCTGCCATGGGTGTGTGGGCCTCGGGTCCCCATGGGGATGGATGGGCATCCTGTGGGGCAGGCCTACCTGGAGGGTATTTGGGTGGAGGGCAGGAGAAAGCCTTGGGGTCCCCTAAGCTGCCTTTCCTCTGGAGGTGAGGATGGTGCTGTGAAGGGCTCTAGCATATTTCATTCCTAGATGGAGCTGTCCTTCCTTCCTTATTCTCCATCCCTGTGTCTGTCACAGAGGTCTGGGCTCTGCCCGTCTTGGGCCCAGTACTCCCAGTAGAAGAGTTTGTTAGGCAGATCATGAACTCTCTGGAAAAAAAGTTACCAGGCTTTAAGCAGAGAGCCCAGGAGAGAGAGGAGGACACCACTCATCTCAGCCACTCACCAGCAAAGCCCTTTCATAGAACGCTCATGAATCCAGCCTGCGCCCAACACTGGCCCTCCTTGTTGATTAACTCAGCTTCCGCAGGGCCCCCTGGAGGGAACAGACTACTATCTCTGGCATCTTCAGCTGGTTTTTCTTTGCTTTGTTTTCCCTCTCAGCCAAATTCCAGCTACTTCCAGTCTTTGGAATTCCTCACAATTCCCCATCCACTGATGGCACCCTTCCAGAGTTTCCCACAGCTCTTAGAGTTTTGTTTTTCAAAAGTACAGACCATGAACACTGAACACTTTTAACTGGAGCTTTGGAGAAAGAGACAGTGGGTGCCCTTGTTCAGCCCCTCACCTTGCCTTTCAGTCGGTCCTCTTTGGCTGCAGTAGGGAAGACAGATGTGCTTAGCAACAAGCCCAAAGCCTGGGTTTCCCCCAAGATGAAGATGGGCACGTGTGGGTTCTTTCCTCCACCTTCCATGGAGCCAGGTCCTCAGGGTGCCCTCAGGGGTGTGTATACTTGTGTCCAGCTTGTATCATTATTTCTCCAAAGGCAGGTGACTTCTCGCCTCATCTTGTGTTTTCCCACCACGTGCTTTGCATCTCATAAACACCAATAAATTTGGAAAGAAGACCTTAGAATTATATTAACATGTATTGTGTATAATTCCTTGCACTCTTGGCCTTCTCTCAGTTTAAAATATTGTCATTGAGTAGAAGAGAAGTATAGAGTTATATAAACTTTAACAGTTTTGGAGACTATACCTGCTTACACTGTATGTGACCCAAATCTCCCCATTGCTATGTGCCTTTATTTTCTCATTTGTGTTTAGGGGATAAGTATCAGACAAATAATAACAGCATCCAGTGGTTCACTCATTCAGTGGTTATTTGAAGCACACATATACCAGGCATAGTTCTCGGTGGTGAAAATAAATCATGAACAAAAGCTATAAAGGTCTCAGACCTCATGCGGTGACATTCTAGTGCATTCTAGTATAAGTTTCCATAAGGAATGGAATTCAGTAAGAACAAATGTGCCCCCCCAGACTTTCTAGGGGTTCACTTTAATATTAGAGTACCTTGTTCCAAGCTAATCACCTTAGAGTAGGGGGCGGAAGGGACACAGCCTGAACCCAGGATTTTCTTCCAGAAGGTTCGCAGGCCTTGACCAATGTCCTCATCCTGATGGCTCCCCAGAAAGACAGGAGGGGGTAGATATATTATTTCTTCTTTACAGACAGGAAAACGGGAGTCCTGGGACAAACCACCCCAGGTCACCCTCAGAACCAGTGATGGAAACATACTGAAAGCAATGTCTCTGGCTTTCTAGACTGTCTCTTCAGCCTTGTGGCAACCAGCATTTGTAATCCTTTATATATAAAGAAAGATTGCATAGCAAGGGGAATTTCATCACATTTTGAAAACAGAGCATATAATAAATTCTTCAGATTTCTGATGATAGGTGAGAGCTTTTTCTTCCCCCAAACAAGATTCGACTTTATCAGTTCACTCATGCCTCAGGTGAGCACGTTTTCTGAACAGTCATACTTAGGCTGATTCTGAACCCTTTATAAAACTGTGCAGAGGAAATATTAGGATTCACCCGGTTGCTTTTCTTAGGAATATTTATTTCCTTTGTAATAAAACTAGTGTGGGGTTTCTGGGGGTGGTGAGGTTTCTCATTGCATCCCTGTCCTGTCCTTAAAGATAAAACAATGTCAATGTGGTATTCTTCCCCGAGACAAGGTTTCAGAGACCAGGAAGATTTACATTAGCTAGGTTTTTTTATGCTGCTGGTGTCGAAGACCACACACATGCTCACACGCACACACACGCTCACACTCACCTGTCCCTGGAGCTCAGAACTTAACCTTAGAGAGGAAGTGTTTGCCTTGGGAATTGGGTCTGGGCAAGGGAGACAGTGCGAATTCACGGCGGTGGAAATGACCTTGTGTAACCCTGCAGCCTGAAAACAGGCTTCTGCTGAAGGAAGTTGGACCAACAGGGGAAGGGAGAGTCTCTGTGATTGAACAGCTGCTTGAGGAGGTAAGTACAACTCAGAGAACAAGTCTCTCTGAGGATTTCAGCCTCACATTTCACCTCTGTCTCTTTCAGATGCAAGTCTTGTTCAGTATTGTGATAACCACAGTGCCATTTCTTTCTTTTTTTTTTTTTTAAGATTTTATTTATTTATTTGACAGAGAGAGACACAGCGAGAGCAGGAACACAAGCAGGGGAGTGGGAGAGGGAGAAGCAGGCTTCCGGCCGAGCAGGGAGCCCGATGTGGGACTCAATCCCAGGACCCTGGGATCATGACCTGAGTCGAAGGCAGACGCTTAACGACTGAGCCACCCAGGCGCCCAACCACAGTGCCATTTCATTTAAAACTGCCTGGAAGTGGACTAAATGGCTAGTCAAGGACTTTCCAGTAATTGTTCCTGGTTACTAGTTTTTATAGCAAAGAGAAAAGTCATATGAGCCCAAATAATGTGCATAAATGTGGACAGAATCCCTGGCCTGTGACCCCATGTGACCTTCATGTTTCCTAAAGAAGCGAGGCTCGGGGGGATGCCTGCCCCTCCTGATGGGGGGAGCAGAAGTTTTATCACCCGAGTTAGGGTGGTTAGATCTTGGGTGTCCTGATTCTGTTCTCTCTTGAGGTAAAGCAGTTTAGTTCCGGCAAGCATGTGCATTACACTTCGCAGGATGGCAGCTGGATGCTGCCGAGAGCAGGGTTTGAGGCAAGTCTGTCCTTTCCCTTATGCTGCAGGGAGCAGACCCCAACTGCAGGGACAGTGAAGAGCGACCCGTGATTACCGTGGCTGTTGTGAACACGCGCCACGAAGTGATTCCGGTTCTCGTGCAGAGAGGAGCAGACACAGAGCAGCGCTGGGGCCCGTAAGTAAGACACCGTCAAAAGAGAGTTCCGGCGCGGCCAGCCGCTGCCTCCGGGCCCTGCTCTAGCAGCGTCCAGCCACACGCATGCCCCGATCCGTTGGCACCTCTTGGGAACCATCTTAACCCATGTGGGCCTTAATAAGAGACTTCACTGCCACTATTTTTCAAACCTGGGCAAAACAAAAACTTTTTAAGTGGATTATTGGATTGCCAAATTTTTTGTAGCTTTTATAAATGATAAATTTTGTTAGCTCTCGGGTTTACACTGAGGGGGGGCCGGCAAATCCTTCACCCTTGGGATGTTAAGCAACATTATTTTCATCCTGATCTTAACTGTTGAGATCGCTAAGAGAACAGTGGGCCCAGTGTAGTCCCTATGGAAATGTAGCCATGAAGTTACTCTACAAAGAAAACCTTATCCGGTTGTCTCTGGATGTTGATACACTGGGGATGACACTGCACATCCAAGTACACTACATGATCTGGTTGGTGCCTTGGTTTCCCCAGCTGGGAAGCAGGATGGACAGATACCAAGTCCTGTTGGGTACTTCTGTCACTTCCCTGGTCTCGGGCCTCTCCTGCCTCTTGACCTCTCGCAGCCTTGGGATTCTGTTGTTCTCTGAAATTACTTTGGAAATGTGGGGTGGACAGTTCCTTGAGGACGGGTTCCACATGTTAACTGCTAATAGCCTGCCAACTAAGTTGCCAAACTGGGAGTTCTCTAGGGGTCCTGCAGCCATCTGACCCTGCTGCCCCTTGACCTACTTCTGAGACCAGATCAAGGCCCACCAGAGAATCGTGCTGCTGAGTGTGTCAAGCCAGCACGTGGAACAAAGTTAGATAGCTTTGCTTCTGTTTTCCTCCATCTCAACTTTAACTCCAGTGTTTTTATTCACAATATATGCCAGTTAATTTTTCTGTGTGCACTGTTACGTTTCTGTCCAACAGGACAGCTATATCAGGTAGACACAACCTCTTTTTAGTTTTATTTTAGAGTAGAACGTTTGGCCCATTTGGTGGACGTATTTGGTGGCTGGAATTTATTTGCTCACCTTTCCCTGGGGTTCACATTCTTCATACTGTCAGCTTCTTCGTTTGACCCACACTTGGGTTATCATTATTCATAAAAATAATGCCACCATGTTCGGCATGAAGGTGTATTTTATATTTGTACAATTCAGACAAACTTTTCTTGGAGCACTTATGTATAATGTCTGTGGTTGGTACAAAATCTCTTGAACAGATTTTGAATTGATGCTTATGAGAAGTCCCGCTGAGAGGAAGAAACTACTCTGGACTACTCTGGACATGGAACAGATTACCCGTTTTTCCTTGGTGTTCCTCAGTTTCCATTCTTACTTCATTACCATTCTATAAATTGACATTTACCCACACGTGATCTCTACTAAAGTCTAACTCTGCGGTTGTACCATCTGTCTGAACGGTGTGTAATAGCCCGTTGTCACTCCCACTGCATTAGCATGGTTAGCAGAATCTAGCTCACATGGAGGGGGAGGGAGGAAAGCTAGACCAGAGCCCTCCCTCAAAATAGAGCACAGAGATCTCTTCTTCCCCTTTAGTTTATGCCAGTAGAAGAAAGCGGATTTCTCCACTGAGAGCCAACTCTGCTGTCTGTTTTATATTTGTTAGTTCGAAGTGTTTAGACCTGGGTCAGCCTGACCTCTACCCCCTGGCTGGACCTCTGTAGATCCAGGAACATGACCTCAGGACTCCATCTATCCTACTGCTCCTCAGGCACAAGCCATCCAGAGATCTGGCTTTCCCATAAAAAAGGTTCAGTGAATTGTCCCTTAGCAAACAAGGATTTAAAAACTCTTCCTCCCCCGCATTCCCAGCTTGTTTGACTAGTGGAGAGAAGCAGCGTAGGTGGTCTCTACACCAGGTAACTTCTGTCCAATGGCTTGGCAGGTAACAGAAAGCCCCTCCCTAGTGTTTCTGTTTCCAATGTTTGTCTCTTTCCTACCAGAATACACTCATTTTCAACCCAAAGGGATGGCTAAGGAGAGGTACACATCCTCCACCAAAGCTGATTCCTCTTATCGGCAGATTTCAAGAACACAGATTCAAGGTCTCACTAAGAGATGGGCAAAGAGAAGTGCCATTTGCTTTTGGACAACATCTACCCTCCTTCACTGGCAATTTCAAACATTCTGTCTCTTAGTTCTGCCCCAGTAGCCGGGAGGGGTGGATGTAACCATTAGTCTGCTTCTTAGAGGTTCAACTGTGGAGAGTTACTCTATTAGGTAATTCATGATTTACAAAGAGAGAATGTACCTTCATCTACCATGATACATAGATTTGAATAAACCATTTGAGTAGTTTGTGCATTCATAGTAGAGTTTCCTTAAAACACAAATTCACAGAACACCATGGTGTACCCGCTGTACAAAACACATTCTAGAAGGTCTGGTGATATAACACCAAGCTACTCAGAGGAACAGACTCACAGGTATCACCTCTGCTCTGAACCGAAGAGGGTGTCCCCTCTAGCGTCCTTGCCTGTTGGAGTCAGAGCAGTGGACAGAGTTAGAGTCGGCAGTCACAATTCACTGCTTCCCCACACTGAACTGTGGTTACACAGAAAATCCAGCCATGGTGCCCCCTCCCCACCTCATAAATGGAAGGTGCGTTCTGCTCTCAGTGTAGAGGGAGTTATGAAAGAAGATCATGCATCTACTCAGGAGATGTGGCAACCCCGGGAATACATATAAGTTCCAGTGGTAAATGCCTAATAAAGACCCAAAGAATGTGAGGGGTGAAGTAACAGTTGTGCTACCAGGGAGAAAGGAAAGACGAAAGATGAAGGAGGGTTGGTGTCATTGGTGTGATTTTGTCTGCATGCCCACAGCATCCTGCATTACAACTGCTTTAGCAGGATGATTTTCTCCCCCACCCCAAACAGGCTCCAAAATACAGCTCTTCATGAAGCAACTCTGCTTGGCCTGGCAGGAAGGGAGTGTGTCGCTGCTTTACTGCGGTACGTTTCCAGCCTCTAAGGGAGATTTCTGAGGGTCCCCTGCTGACCTGTGATGATTTCAGAAGGCCCTAGTTCCTGAACAGTTAACCCTGTGAATGGGGGCCACCATCCCACTGTGGGCCCCAGCGCTGAGGGCTCTTAAAAGCACAATGGAAATGTTGTCCCCCCACCAAACATACTTGGTTGTAGGACTTCGATGCAATGGGAGCCAATGGGCAGGATTGGCAATTGAACATGTTGAAATCACAGAGCCCCTCAAAAGGTCTCAGGGTAGAGCCTCCTTTGAGAGTGGGGGTCGTAGTGGCCTCTTGGGGACAGGTTTAGGAAGGTGGGGCCAGGAGGCTCCCAGACCGGCCTCTGTGTCAGGGAAGAGCCAGGCCCTCAGGTTCAGGTGCCTGAGTCCTTCTATTCATGCCCATTCCCTTTGCAGATGCAATGCAAGCATCCAAAAGAAGAACATGAATGGCCAGACACCGTATGACCTGGCTCTGCAAACTGGGGATGATGTCGTCACCTCACTCTTTGCTGCTAAGCTCGGCCTAGATGACTCTTAGACCCAAAGGCCTGCACAGGACCTAGTTGCAAGAAACCATCCAGTTCTGGCTCTTCTTTGTTTCTTTCTGAGATGTGTATTTGTGGTTTGAGAATTGAGGTTGAGAGGAACTCATAAGACTTTTTTTTTTTTTTTAATATGACACTGTAAGCCACCATGTGGGTATTTCCCAATATGCTGTGGATGGTGATGAACTTAACATGTACTTTTTAAAGGGTTTCTTGCTGCTTATTTTAGAATTTTCTTTTAAATTTATTTTTCAGGGGATGCCTGGGTGGTGCCTTCGGTTAAGTGGCCAACTCTTGGTTTTGGCCCAGGTTGTGATCTCAGGGTCCTGAGAGTGAGCCCCACATTGGGCTCCATGCTCAGCACAGAGTCTGCTCGTAAGATTCTCTCTCCCTCTCCTCTACCCCTCTCCCTGAACGTGTGCAAGCATGTGCTCTCTCTCAAATAAATGAATAAATCTTTAAAAAAATTTAAAAAATAAATTTGTTTTTCAGTAGATAATAATTGCACATGGTTCAAAGCTAAAAATTTAGTATGAAGTGTTATGTAGTAAAAACTCTGCCATCTCTGTCCCACAGCCACCCACATCCGCTCCTCAGAGGCACCAATGATACCAGTGTCATCTGTGTCTTTCCAGAAATAGTATAGGATTATATAAGCACATGTATATAATATATGCATCTGTACATAGAGGGTATACACAAAATACAAATATAGATAACAGATATATTCTTTGCCCTCTTTAAGACAAGTACTAGCGAACCACACACTCTCCCAATGTGTTGCATCTTGTTCTTTTCCTTAATATATCTCGTAGGTGGTTCCAAGTGAGTACATAAAGATCAAGTTTATTTTAAAAATGTTGTTTCTGATGTTGAGCTCATCAATATTCCTATTGTTCTTTGGTTGACAAACAAGCCTTGAATCAGCCATCTGCAGGAATGTGTCATTTTGACGTATGTCTTTTTTCAGATTGTTATTTCAGTCCTTGGGTGATAGCGCTGCAGTCATGCAGTCCCTAAATAGTTTCTGTTAAAGTGTGTTGATAGAGTATTTATTAATTCTGAATGATTAATTCCGCACAATAAATAACCGACTTCGCTGAGTGGTTGTTGTCATCACTACCTGCACTGCTTTCCTGAGGGAGCGACTGTCTGCGGTTGGGGCGGCGGGGACAGGTGCAGAGTTGCTGGAAGCGATGCCCGGACACAGGGTTGGGGGGCACTGGCCGGCCCCTGTCACACTCAGCCGTCTGTGTTGGGGGGCTGCTGCAAGGTAACCAGGGTCCCGTGGGTCGGGGGCGGTGTGCACTGTGTCAGCTCAGCCGGTGCAATACGACCCCTCCCAGACTTCTCTGCCTTTATGGTGCGGTGCAGGGTGGGCCACAGGAGTGACAGCACGAGGTTCCAGATTCCAAAGGCAGAAGCGAAGTGTGGCCCTCACGCTAGGAAGGTGGGTGAGGGCCCCAGAGGGTGCTGCGGCTCACCCTACTGGCTCTGGATTTGACACTCAGGGAGGAGGGTGTGGAGTTCAAGACCATTTTGCCCAGAGCTCAGGGAACAGGGGAGGCCCCATGGGCCCATGGGTTCCAGAATCTCTTCTCTTGGAGCTCTCAGGGGTAACTTTCATGCCCTGAGTGCAGGAAGGACATCTCCACTGTTCCTTGGGTTTCCACACTTCCTGGGGGCAGGGCCTGCCCTTATACCTGAGAGGCAAAGCGCACACCCGACATCTCCTACCAGGGATCTTGCCTTCTGCTAAAGGCCACTGCCAGCACAAATCACCTTTGGGTTTCCATCAAGCCTCATGTACAGAGTGAACAGGTGGCTCAAGATGCAAGAACATAGGTTCAGATCCAGGAACTCTCTGATGAAATCCTGGAGGGTTATGTAAAGCATTATATAAACATTGAACTCTATGTTTTCAGGAAAAGTAAAGTTAAACACATGTTTCAGGCAAGGCCTTTCTGATTTCAAAGTTCATGTTATTTCTTGTCCTTCGTGACGTTTTATTTTTCTTTTCCTTGGGTCCCTGTATCAGGGCTTGAAATGGGAGCAGAACCACCATAGTGATGCTGAGTAAGGGGTAATGAAAAGGACCGGACTGCACGCAGTCGTGGGAGTGAGTGAGTGAGGCTGGTCACAGGCCAGGCACCCCTGTAGCTCAGCAGGGCCGCAGTGGGGAAAGAAAGGTGGGTGCCGGAAAGGGATGAGCGAGGACAAACCCGAACCTCTGGGCCCAGTCTCCCTCCTCCCTCCTCATGGCCACAGGTGACCTGCAGGAGACCCTGGTGCCCTTTGGCATGGAGCCTGTTCCAGGCATCCCAGGCTGGGCTCTCCAGAAGCAGACTGAGACAGCTGGGGATGGGGGAGAGAAGAGGATGCGTGTTTATGGGGGATCAGCCCTTGTGGAAGGAAGAAGGGGGTGGTACGGCAGGAGACATCAACACAGACACAGCCCCCACAAAGCTGCAGCCGCGCTGGGGCAGGGTGCTGAGGAGGAGGATTGCCCATCATCCTGCGGTGCCCGGACAGCTGTAGCTCAGGCACAGGTCCACCACTGCCCCAGGACAGCTGTGACTTCGGGCCAGGCAGCTCTCTGCTAATGACTGGAGGCAGTCTGCTGCCCTTCCTGCTGCCTGCATTCCCTACCCCCAGGTAGTCAGCGCTGCCCTAAGGGGCATGCAGAGGATGCCCCTCTGTGTGTACCACAGAGTGCATGGCATGGGTCCCTGACCCAGGCTGCTGGAAGGGGGAGGTCTGGTGGGAGCTGCCCCCACCCATCAGCCAGCCAGTCCCAGGATGCCAGGGAGGGCGGCAGTGACACTGACCTCAGAGCCCCACCCTGCAGGCTCAGCTCAGGTCCAGTGGTTGATGCTCAGGGTGCCGGGTGCTACATGGAGTGACAATTAGCTGAGCATCCGGTGGCTGGTGACTCAGGCCACAGCGACCTCCCTGCAACTGGATTCACCACAGACTCCTCCTGAGGCTCGGCGGCAACTCTTGAAGGAGCCACCCTCACTTTGTAGCTTCATCCCACATCCCCACAGGGGTCCAGTGGCCTTGGAGTTTGCCAAATTCCCCCCAGTGACCATCCAGGTGAATGAATTCCCACGTGTTTATTGGCCAGTTGAGTATCTTATATTTTTCGTGCAGATTTGGGAGAAGGCTTTCAGTATAACTCAGGGTCTCATGAGTTATAGGCATAAATCTTGGGGCTCTGTATTAGTCAGGGCTCAGATGGAGAAGCAGGACTCACAGGAGATGTGTATCAAGAGACTCACTGCAAGGGACGGATGTAGGTGGTTGTGTAGGCCAGCTGGGCAAGTCCCCAGTGGCAGGGCAGGTGTCAGGAAGGGTGGGCTGGCACCGCTCAGGCACGGCCAGCCGAAGCTGCTGCCCACCAGCAGAACTCCTTCTTCACGGAGATCTCTTTCCTTCAGGGCTTGGAGCCCATTGAATCAGGCTGACCCAGACCTGCTAGGATGATCTCCCTTTCTTCAAGTCAGCTAAGAACTTTAATCACAGTACAAAATACCGTCCTGGCAACACCTAGATTAGTGTGTGAATAACTGAGGGCCGACGCCCAGGCAAGATGATGCATAAAAAAAGGACCATCACAGCCTCTGTTACAAAGTCATTGATTATTGATTCTTTTTCCTACCCCCGACTTGAATAAAATCGACAATACACACAGATGTACATTTTGTGTCCTTTTTTGCATAAGGCTACACATTTTTTTTCGGCCAGTTGCCTGGGTTTTGGGGTCATACAATTTTCATCATCCTTCTTTTGTGTTTTTATATTCAGATCGGTTGTTAACTTCTCGTTTGGCTGCCACTATTTCAATTTGTGTGAATGTAGAGCCGCTCGAAGTAGCAAGAGCCTCACTTCCTGCAAATTCCCAAGTAGTGAGGGCTGAAGATAACTTTCTGGCAAAGCTGAACCCCTTTCTCCCCACTCTGGCCCACCCGGTCCCCAAACATGTCCTCAGAGAAGGACCAGAGTGACCTAATATTCATGTCTGCTTTGCTATCAGACCCCTAACCCACCACCAGGATAGGGGAGGGGAGGGTTACTTGAAATGAGGTGGGCGCTTGGGTGGCTGGGTGGGCGCCTGGGTGGCTCAGTTGTTAAGCATCTGCCTTCCACTCACGTCATGATCCCGGGGTCCTGGGATCGAGCCCCACATCGGGCTCCCTGCTCCGCGGGGAACCTGCTTCTCCCTCTCCCACTCCCCCTGCTTGTGTTCCCTCTCTCGCTGTGTCTCTCTCTGTCAAATAAATAAATAAAATCTTTAAAAAAAATTAAAAAAATAAATGAGGCGGCCTGGAAGTAGACAGAGGTCGGCTCAATCAGTAATCACCTTGAGTTTAAAAAAACAAAAAACAAAAAACATTTAGTGGATATGAATCCAATACTTATTATTTATTGTAATTTTTATATAAATGGCAGTTTCCAGGCCCCTGACCTGGGGTCCCCATGTTTCCAGCTGGGTAGTAATAAATGGTTCAATTTTTAGATTAATTACTTCTAATGCAGTTAGAACCCTAGAAATTCTTTTTTTTAAAGATTCTGTTTATTTGAGGGAGAGAGAGCGAGCAAGAGAGAAAGAGAGAGAGCATGAGTGGGGAGAGCGGGAGAGGGAGAGGCAGACTCCCCACTGAGCAGGGAGCCCAATGCGGGGCTCGATCCCAGGACACTGGGATCATGACCTGAGCCGAAGGCAGATGCTTAATCGACTGAGCCACCCAGGTGCCCCAGAAATTCTACTTCTGACCCCAACTCTCAACATGAAAAATTTTATTATTCTCTCCTCAAGCCCCCTCCCCCACTTTATCCTGCATCTGCTCAGTAGAAACTTCCTTTCCGCCATCAAACAGAAGGGAAAGAGGCAATCTTTGGGAGGAGTTCCCAAATCCTTTCTGATTTTGCTGAAGAGACTGGCATTCTCAAATATGATTTTCTGTAGAATGTCCACTAGTAGGCTTGACTCACATTCTCATCCCTGGCTGTTGTGGGTGCTTTTCTTATTTTTTCTTGTTCTTCCTGGAATTCCCTTTCCTACTTTCTCCAAGCATGGAAAAAGAAACTGGTGAAATCTGGTTGATTCTTTTCTCTTCTGACCATGTAGTTGTTAAGAACAGATTGCTATTAGAGGGACATTCATGCCTTTCTTTTGGCTAGTATATTCTGCTTCTCAGTTGTTTTCAAATTTGGGGCAGTATTAGAGATTTTTAGAACCCTTCCCTTAGACTGCTTTGTTAAGGGAGACGTTAGCCTCATGGAGTATGAGACATGTAACTACTAGAAACCTTCCCTTAGACTGCTTTGTTAAAGGAGATGTTAGCCTCATGGAGTATCATGTAACTTCTAGAAACTTCTATCTCTGGACACCCCTTGCTCTAAAATTTGAATAGTGTGAGGTTTGTGTGTGTGTGTGTGTGTGTGTGTGTGTGTGTGTGTGTGTGTGTTTTACTTATCTGCTCATAATTTTGTTG
This sequence comes from Zalophus californianus, assembly GCF_009762305.2. Taxonomy (NCBI): domain Eukaryota; kingdom Metazoa; phylum Chordata; class Mammalia; order Carnivora; family Otariidae; genus Zalophus; species Zalophus californianus. Next base: position 96,434,303 of record NC_045602.1, read on the forward strand.
TGTTTAGAGAGGGCTTGCTCTGAGCTCGTTTAATACCACCATCTTACCTCAACAGCCCTATTTGCTCAGAAATTCTAGACTTTTCACCCCCTCCCTGCTTCAGCTGACATTTTGACATTTCCACCAGGGTGCCCACAGCTCACCCCAGACCCTCCACTTCCCTTGCAGGAAAATTGCCATCTGCTATCTCTCGCTCAACCCAGGAGCTGGCAAAAAGAGATGCTCAGTAAATATTTAATTACATTAGGTTTTTATTGCTGCATAACTAATTACTCCAAAACTTTGTTAAAATATTAAAGCCTTACTATCTGGCAGTTTCTGTGGGTTAAGAATTCAGAAGCAGCTGAGTTGGGTGGTTCTGATTTCGGATCTTTCATGAGGTTGCCCTAAAAAAGCCAGTCAGGGCCTCAGTCTTCTGAAATTTTGGCTGGAGCTGGAGGATAGGCTTCCAGATGGCTTACTCACATGCTGCTGCTTTTGTGAGGAGGCTTCCATTCTTCCTGGTGTGGGCTTCTCCCTGGGCTACTTGAGTGGCCTCACAACACGGTGGCCCACTTCCCCTCAGGTGAGCAATCTAAGAGAGACCAAGGCAGAAGACACTTTTTTATCACCTACAATTGGAATTACACACCATCAATTCTGCTGTTTCCTACTGTGGTCAGCTCTCTTCAATGTGAGAGGCAACCACACAAAGACACGAATACCAGGAGGTAAGGACCATGAGGGGGCCATTTTGGAAGTTGGCTGCTTCCACGAGTAAGTAAACAGAATGAATTGGTAAGAATCAATTAGTAGACTAGCTAGAAAATAAGTGTTTACATTCAATGGTCGTTGTCAATCAGCTTCAGAAAACATTTCCTTTTTTCATTCTTGGCTACCTGGAGCAGAGGTTATGAGTAGATAAATACACAAATGTTTAAAAAGTATGTATCAATAAAGTATTAAGAGTTAAATATCGGGGCACCTGGGTGGTGCAGTCGGTTAAGCGTCTGACTCTTGGTTTCAGCTCTGATTGTGATCTCAGAGTCATGAGATCGAGTCCCACTTTGGGCTCTGTGCTCACAGATTCTCTCTCTCCCTCTTTCTCTGCCCCTCCCACTCATGCTCTCTCTCTCTAAAATGACTAAATAAATCTTTTTAAAAAAGAGTTAGATATCAACACCTTATTAGCTATTTTTAAATCAGTATTCATACAACAAATATATCTGGATCTGACTCCTCACACTCACATTAAAGAAATGTAATTTAATTTACCCGATTCCCCTCTTCTCTTTCCACCTTTCCACAATCAGTGTTATCTTTAGATGGTAATCGGAAAAAAAATCACAGATGCCCACTGAGCTTTCAGGTGCTCTCCCGTCTCAGACTGCCTGCCCACGACAATCCACTTCTCAGCAAGACAAGCAACCCCAGGCTCTTCTTCCATCTAAGTCCCACCCCATCTCCTAACTGTCCCTGTGTGTCCCAGGTACCCACTCTCATACTCCACATGTGGGGGTGGAGTGAGTTAGGCAGAATCTGAGATCGGCCAAGACTCTATCAACGTGCACAGAGAAATGTAGCTTCACATTGATTTCCTATTTTCCTCCCCTTCACTCTCCCAGAACCCACCCCCAGCCACCACGCCCATCTTTTTGAAGAAGCTCCTTGTGATGGATGGTTCATTTCATGGGTCAACCTGACTGGGTCATAGAGTGCCCAGATGTTAAACATTATCTCTGGGTGTGTCTGTGAGGGTGTTTCTGGATGAGACTAGCGTTTGAGTTGGTGCACTGAGTGAAGCAGATGGTCCTCTCCAATGTGGTGGGCATCACCCAATCTGTTGAGGGCTGGGTAGAACAAAAAGATGGAGGAAGGGAGACTTCACTGCCTGCCTGACTATGGAGCTGGGACATCATTCTTCTCCTGTCCTTGGACTGGGACTTACACCGTTGGTGCTCCTGGCTCTCAGGACTTTGGACTCAAACTGGAACTGTATCACCAGCTTTCCTAGGCCTCCAGCTTGCAGATGGCATGTCATGAGGATCCCCAGCCTTCGTGATAGCATGAGCCTATTTCTTACAATAAATCTCTCTCCCTCCCACCCTGTACTATTGGCTCTGTTTCTCTGGAGAACCCTAACACACTGCTTTAATTTGTTGTTTGTTTTCCCTTGGATGTTCCAGGACTGTATTCCTTCTTCTCTTTCAAACTGGAGTTACACAGTGCTGGAGACCAGGTGTGGAAGGCAGAGTTCTAAGGTGACTCCCAGGGAGTCACATTCTTATGTAGCCCCCTGCCAGGAGGGCCTGTGAAGATGAGGGGATGCCCACTCCCATTATTAAATTATGTTGTATGGCAAAAGTGGGAAGACTCTGTGGTCATCTGTGGGCTTGACCTAGTCAGGGGAACCCTTTAAAAGAGCGTCTAGAGGTCAGAGATTTGAAACAGCAGAGATTCTCTTCTGTTGGTCTCGAAGAAGCAAACTGCCATGTTGTGGGAGGACTGGTGTACAACCTCTAGGATTTGAAGCCTTCAGTTCCACCACTGCCAGGAACTGAATTCTGCCAACAGCCAGTGAGCTTGGAAAAGAATCCTGAGCCTCAGATGAGAACACAGCCCCAGGTGACATCTTGACTTCAGCCCAGTGAGACCCCGAGCGGAGGTCTCAGCTAAGCTGTGCCCAGACTCCTGACCCACGGGAACTCTGGGATAATAAATGTGTGTTGTTATAAGCAGCTACTTTTCTAGTAGTAGTAGGTTATACAGCAGTAGAGACTACACCACCGTCTTCAATGTTTTCCATCAATGAACTTGATTCCGGGCTGAAAAGATAAGGATCGTGGTTCAGAACGGGGAACCACTAAGTCACAAGTGCCCGGTTTTGCCTTGCTGACTTTGCAGCAAAGCTTTCCTGCTGAAGGAAGCAGTGTGTTGAACTCTTTCTCAAGACCTAAAGTCCCCAGGGGGAAAGCAGATGCTGCCTGGAGCCAGTGGTTCTGATTGTCACTCTCAAGGGTCACGGTGGGGAGGGGGCTGCAGGTGGCCTGGATCCACTTGGACCCCCTCCTGTCTGTCAGGTCTGGAGACACTGGATTCCTTCTGCTTCCCACTAGGGAACAATTCCTGTTGCAAATACCCTCAACCAGTCATGGCATTCATTGCCTGCATGAGTGAGACCAGCAGCTTGCATTCAGGCTTCCAGTCAGACAGAAATCCACTTCCGCTGCTCAGGTTATTCCTCAGGCCTGAAGGCCTGTAACTTTAAGGTTGTGTCTTTCGAGAGTTACTGTGTTCTACAGCTTCCTCCTCTACAAATGGACCATCACTACACACTTTCTTTCCTCTTGGAATGAATTAGCGTCTCATTTCATGCCCTACAATCTTGTTCTCTTTCCTGGAACCTTTGACTTGGGCGTAGCGGGCTTTCAGATACTTCGGCTTGGCTCTCTATCACACACCGCCCCCCCAACCCCCAGAGGCCACTCCGGCCCATCGTTCTTGAGCCTCCAGCTGCACCTGTGGCTGGGATCCCCCACACTGCATCTGCTAGGATGCCCGAAAAAGTTACCTGGGCATGCTCTCTCAGCTCTGGGCCTGCACAACTGCAGCTGCCCCTGCCATGCCTCCACCACCTGCCTGCAATGGCCTCTGCTTTTCCCTCCAGCAGAAGTGACCAGTCCGTGTCAAACTGGCTTGGCCATATGCCCATCTCCCTGGGACACTGAACATATGTGCACGCTGCATCTTGTGCCTAATTCCAGTTTCTGGCATGCGGTAGGTTCTCAAAAATGGTTGTTGATGTAATACATTGTGTGGCTTTTTGGTATGGGCAAAGTTTCCCAGCCAAACTGTAGGCTCTGTGGCAGGGGTGTCTTGGCCGTGAGGTGGGTTTTTTTATTGTTATGTTAATCACCATACATTACATCATTAGTTTTGGATGTAGTGTTCCATGATTCATTGTTTGTGCATAATACCCAGTGTTCCACGCAGAACGTGCCCTCTTTAATACCCACCACCAGGCTAACCCATCCCCCCACCCCCCTCCCCTCTAGAACCCTCAGTTTGTTTTTCAGAGTCCATCGTCTCTCATGGTTCGTCTCCCCCTCCAATTTCCCCCCTTCATTCTTCCCCTCCTGCTATCTTCTTCTTTATTTTCTTAACATATATTGCATTATTTGTTTCAGAGGTACAGATCTGTGATTCAACAATCTTGCACAATTCACAGCACTCGCCATAGCACATACCCTCCCCAATGTCTATCACCCAGCCACCCCGTCCCTCCCACTCCCTACCCCTCCAGCAACCCTCAGCTTGTTTCCTGAGATTAAGAATTCCTCATATCAGTGAGGTCATATGATACATGTCTTTCTCTGATTGACTTATTTCACTCAGCATAACACCCTCCAGTTCCATCCACGTCGTTGCAAATGGCAAGATCTCATTCCTTTTGATGGCTGCATAATATTCCATTGTGTATATATACCACATCTTCTTTATCCATTCATCTGTTGATGGACATCTTGGTTCTCTCCACAGTTTGGCTATTGTGGACATTGCTGCTATAAACATCGGGGTGCGCGTACCCCTTCGGATCCCTACATTTGTATCTTTGTGGTAAATACCCAGTAGTGCAATTGCTGGGTCATATGGTAGCTCTATTTTCAACTTTTTGAGGAACCTCCATACTGTTTTCAAGAGTGGTTGCACCAACTTGCATTCCCACCAACAGTGTAGGAGGGTTCCCCTTTCTCCACATCCCCGCCAACATCTGTCGTTTCCTGACTTGTTAATTTTATTGGCCGTGAGGTTTGAAAAACATATTTCTTATTTTTTATCTGATAATTCTGCTGTAAGTTTGTAGATAAAAATAAAAGTATGTATGTCAGTAAACTATAAAATATTTGGGTGTCGACTCTTTTATAACTTAAAAATTTCAAAATAAATATTTTAAATTCCAAATAATATCCTGTTTTTGTGGGTTTATGTGTTGTTCTAAGACAGGTAATGTAGTATTACATTAGCAACATTTATAGTTAAGGTAGATATTTAAGCCTCATCAAATGTTGACGGTCTAAGTAATTTACTATTTCTCTTATCGAAATAATTGTGTAGACCATTATATGGTTGTTGTAAAATAAAACAATGCAGAAAACTCAAAGAATTGCCGAAATACCACCATCAATGATATTTCATCAATGACAGTTTTCTTTTATTTTTAAAAGATTTATTTATTTATTTTAGAGAGAGTGCACGTGAGTGGGGGGTTGGGGGAGGGGCAGAGGGAGAGGGAGAGACTCTCAAGCAGACTCCCCGCTAAGCACGGAGCCTGACATGGGGCTTGATCCCAGGACCCTGAGATTATGACGTGAGCTGAAATCAAGCGCTTTACCGTCTGAGCCACCCAGGCAGCCCCAGAGTTAGTTTTCTAAACATCTCTCTTCACATAGACTATTTTACATAAATATTTTTGTTCAATAATATATTGAAATCTATCTCCTTGTAAAAATGATATCCTGGTTTTGCTCCATATACCAACAGATACCTTGGGAAATATCTCTTGTGAAAGGAGGACTCTTATTTCACCTGCTTTTCCGGCTTTCTTCTTAAATTCCTTAAAATCAGAGTCCAGCTTTACAGGGAAATTGAACTTATCCAATCAAAAAGTATTCAGTGAACAATTAGCACGTGCCTGCCCTTTGCTGACAGAAAGAGTGGAGTGAAGTGTGACTCCCATTCAGTTGGATGTGCCATGACTTGTGGAGAGACAGTGAGTGTAGCACACACACAGAATTTAAGGCACACACATGCCAGTCTGAGCCGGTCCTCTGCCGAATCTGGAGGCACCCCTGGAGAAGGACGCCTAAAATAAACTCGCAGCCAGGCTCAGGCACCTTTTTGTCCTTTCAGACTTCTGGTATCACCCGTGGCTTTGACCATATCTCTCTTTCCTCAAGTCCCCACATCTCTCTTTAATGAGACCTGGCCAAGGGTGAACCCAAATGCAAGACCACAAGGTGGAAAGCCTCTCTCTGAGGCCTAAGATGAGCTAAAATCTGTTACTCAAGCCCCCGCCCAAGCTTCTTACACGCTATTTTTCAAAGTTCTGCAGTAAGAAGGTATGATGACCTCACATTTAGCTGAACTATGCAGCCCACGTGGTGGTTTTCACGTTTGTGCCATTTGGATGACCTGGTTGGCAAGCAGCACGTCCAATCTCTTTTTACCACGTTTCTCCACCCCCAACAGAATGGAGCAGACAGCACCATGGAACCGTGTGGTTTTTGTCAGTGTCTTCTTTCTCGTTTCCCTCCCCAGGAGGTAGCCGCCTCGTGCGAGCAAGGGTGGGACTTTCCGCCAGGGAGGACGCTGAGAGGCACTGGCACAGGGAGGCTGTAAGTCCAGACCTGCTGCCCGATTTCACCCTCTTTGGGTCAAGTGCAGGTACTGAATCTAAATCAAGGGGATGCAGTTATTATGGGGAAACCCATAAAGCTACATTTTCAGGGTTTTTTTTTTTTTGCAATTAAAAAAGTTAAACCAAACTATTTGGAGCCCTTGGCAAATTCTAGAGAGAAATCACCTTACAGTGAGGCTCACCTTGTTATGCTGTGTCCCTAGGGTTGAGATAGAATAGGGACAAGACTGGGGGCCCTCCCCGAACCTTAAAGCGATGTGACTATACTGTAAAGTGAAAACTCCCTAAAAGAAAATTCATGAATCTGTGTTTCTTGAGCAATATATTTGACAGGAATGCAGAGAACAGGACGTCAGCTTCAAGAAAGGAGTCAGCCCCTGCAAAAAACTAGTGAGATGCGGACCAAACCAGTCTGCGCCAGTGTGGACCTCTCGGAGTATGCGCAGTGAGCCCCTGGAGTACCCTCAGGTTGCCCTTCCCACTTTCATAGTCTAAAAGTCACGCCCAGGGGTGGAGATTTAACATGCTAATGAGACAGGCAATGTGTGGAAAGCATAATCTCTAAGTACACAAGAGCCGAAAAACCCCACCTCTACAAGCTTAATCCTCACCCTTTTCGCCGTCTAAATTTCTTTAAGAAACTCTCCAAGACCTCTTCTCCGGGCTCCCTGGAGCATAAACCCCAATAAAGCCTTGCCTAAAACTCCTGTTTGGCCTTTCTTTCCTTCCTTCCCTTCCCTCGCCTTCCCCCTTCCCTTCCCTCTCTTCTTTTCTTCCTTTATTTATTTTTAAGTAGGCTCCATGCCCAAGGCAGGGCTCAAACTCACAACGCTGAGATCAAGAGCCCAAGGTCCCACAGACTGAGCTACCCCTCTTTTTTTTTTTTTAAGATATTATTTATTTATTTGACAGAGAGAGACACAGTGAGAGGGAACACAAGCAGGGGGAGTGGGAGAGGGAGAAGCAGGCTTCCCGCGGAGCAGGGAGCCTGATGTGGGGCTTGATCTCAGGACCCTGGGATCATGACCTGAGCCGAAGGCAGACGCTTAACCATCTGAGCCACCCAGGCGCCCCTCTTTTTTTTTTTTTTAAAGATTTTATTTTTAAGTAATCTTTACACCCAGGGTGGGAACCAGAACTCACAACCCTGAGATCAAGAGCCCTTGCTCTTCCAACTGAGCTGGTCAGGTGCCCCCTTTTGTCAATTTCTATCCCCTAGAGAGCCCGAGGGCCGGGTTCAGAAACAGGCTAAGCTCTGGTCCCAAGGCCTTGCCCTGTTGCTTATACCCTGTCTCAGTTGGGAGCCCCCGAAGGGCCCGAGGGGCCTGCCTGGCAGTTGGCCCCAGCTCCCTCTATCCCCCCATTCATATCCAGCCGCCAAGCCCTGCGGACTGGGTCTCCTAAACTCCTCCTGGCTCCCTTTTCCCCTCTTCCTGCAACCACTGGCTTAGCCAAGGTCATCTCTTGCAGGTTTGATGAAATTGCTCTCCTCCAGGTTCCCACCCCTGGCTTTATACTCCTCAACACTCTTCCGTCAGAGCTGCCAGAGTGGTCTACACGAAGGTCCCCCCCCCCCCCCCCGATGGTGACTGCTTAGAGTGCGACACTTGTTTCTTTCTGCTTGTCAGGACGAGCTCCACTGGGCAGCACGCTTGCCCCGGGTCTGCCCTGTGCTCCAGGCTCTGCCACCAGGGACTCACACTCAGGCCAGAGGACAGGCACGCAGCTTCCTGCACGCACCAAGTGGAACCTGAAGGCGCATGCGCAGGAAGTGGGTGTGCCCAACTCTGATCCAACAGAGCCAGTGACAAGCTGTAGAGAAAAAAGCCGACCTGAGAAATGAAGGTTTTCATTCCTTGACTCTCTTAGAACTCAGAGTATTCCCTGGTGTCCCTGGGGTTGGAGCCACTGGCTTATCCAAGCACTGGAGGGGAGGTCTGAGTCTGTGTCAGTATGGCGCCGTGTAACAGACACGCCACCAAGTGTCATCTAAATGGGTTTGGGTGGCTGGAAGAGGGAGACCTCTACGTGTCAGATTTACTAGAAATGGAGAAAGGAAAACACTAACAAAGTGTTAAGATGTTCCAAAAATATTTATGCTAAGCCTCAGATTTGTGTGTGCACGGATCGACTATTGTAATTCCTGGTTTCCTTCATGGTCGGCATGATTTCAATTATGGTGATAGCTCCATTCTGCATTTCTGTGCTTCTCCTTATGATTTATACATTCATCCACGTATTAATTCATTTTCCAAAATACTACATGTCAGATGGAACACAATGTGCCATCTTAAGTTTTTGAAATAGTTTTTTTGGGGATGTCTGGGTGGCTCAGTCGGTTAAGCGTCTGCCTTCAGCTCAGGTCATGATCTTGGGATCGAGTCCCGCATGGGGCTCCCCACTCAGTGGGGCTCTGCTTCTGCCTCTCCCTCTGCCTACGTTCCACCTGCTTGCATACTCTATCAAATAAATAAATTTAAAAAATAAAAAAAGAAAGAAATAGTTTTCTTGAGGACTTAAGGGCATTACATGACAAATCATTAATGGAAAACAGGAATCGTGACAGTATGCTATGGTAATAGGAATAAAAAGCCACCCTGATCAAGTGAGATCAAATACTCTGATAAGGTTTTTCTCCAAAAATTGTTCAACTGAGGTGCCAAAAATGACATGAAGATATTCGGTAGAAAACCTTAAGGACTTCTGCAAACTGAGACCCTTCAAGCTATCCGTAACCTAGAGTATTTTAACTTAAAATGGTGCTCACTATGGTTGGTTTCCAGGTGACCCATGGGTCAGCTGTGTTCACAGTGTTCTCGAACCTTCTGTCCTATGTGATGATAGGTTTAGAGGTCACTGTATTCTGAGTTCCATGCAACAGCGACACTGGGAGCCTGGATACTCCAGTCTGAAAGTGGCTTCTCCTGTGGCTAGTGGAACCCAGTCATGGGGCTTCACTAAGTGGCAGCCAGGGCCCCAGCTCCAGGTGTCCTGGCCTTGGGGCCTTGAAGGTAAATTACATTGGAAGGTTTCCTTTACATAAAAGACACAGGCAAAAAGTGTCCTTTCTCTGCTCATCCCTCCCCTTCTTTTTGATCCCCAAGCCATGGACAAAGGGGCAGAGATGTTTTCAGGCTTTAATTGTACAAAGAAATGCAGTCTTTGGCCTTTCCAGGGGAGAACCAGCCCACATACACTGCGGGGTGTTTGTCCCAAGAAAGGAGGAGGGGGCTCAGGAGAACAGTGTGAGGGTGGGGGGAGGGGTGGTCGGTGCCGAGGGGGGAAAGGAGGGGCCTTCCCCTGGCTTCTTCCCTTCTGCTCTTGAAGGCCTTTTGCTCCATTAGCTGGGAACTGAGAATTTGCATGTAGTGGGAATCCACAGCCAGGGGTGGCCCAGGACTGTTTCCCCTAAATGGGCTGGGCAGACTGGTGGTTTCTGCTGGGAAAGCTTCTAAATACATCCATCATCCAGTGACAAAGGAAGCCTAGACTTGTATAGATTTCTTGAAACATCCTTTTTTGGGTGTGGGTGGGTCGAGATTTTTACTAGCATGCAAACCTGATCTAACATGTTTCAGATTGGGCCTAGACGTCTTCAAGGAATTGGCTAAATACTGCAAACTCTGCGTTGCTGCCCCCTCCCCTAAATTTCTCCTCCCTTCTTACCCAAGCCCTTTGTTCTGCCCCTTATCTCCATCTCCCCTTTTCCACCTCTCCCACCCCTTCCTGCCCTTCACCTCCTCCCTCCTCCTCTCCCTCCCTCCTTCCCTCTCCTCCTCCTCCCTTCCTCCCTTCTTCCTCTGCCTCCTCTCCCTCCTGTCCTCCTCCATTTCTAAGTTACCCTCCCCCACCCTTTCTTTTCAGATGGAGTATTTAGCATTTACCTTAATAATAGACTAATTGCTTTAATTTGTCCATTTTTCTTTCTTAGTGAGGGCTTACCGATGTTTCATGGAGAGACCCCTAGTTTATTGAGGAAATATGAATTTGAACTGGTACACTCCCCTCCTGTGGAAATAAACTCACCAGTTTTTATTGACAATATATGAAAATTATGCTATTTGTTTTCTCAGTTTCATTCTTCATTTCATCCCTGGAACTCTCCTAATGGTCCATCTTTTCCCCAAGGGAACAACTGGAAGGTTTTTTATTCTCTTAAACCACATGGACACAATCAAATATACGTATGCTTGGCTACCAGATGTGGTAGTTATGGGATTTTGGAATATAGGTGAGGTTCGGTGGGGTGAGGTCCGGAGCCGACGACCAAGAAGGAATTCTTGAGACATCTTTGGTACGAATAGGTGGTTTATTAAAGCATGGGTACAGGACCCAAGGGCAGAAAGAGCTGCTGCCCCAGGGTTGTGAGGGGTGACATTATATACTATACTCTATACCAACTAGGTATATAGTTATATACCAACTAGGGTTGGGGGAGGTAAGAGAAGGGAGGTTTTCAAAAGGTTTTTCATATGTTAAAGAAGATTCACAGGATACCGGAGGCCTTGCCATTGTCAAGTTAAGGTTGTTTTTCCCTCTAGCAAGGCATGAAGATAGTTGGGAGCGTCCCAGAGGAACACTACACTTTGGCCGCTTCAATTATCTGTCAATGGGCTGCAGATTTTAAGGACATTTAATTGTATCTACATTCCCTTCCGGAAGCTAGGCCATTGATAGAAATGCTTTGTTCTTGTAGATCGCTAAGACATTTGGAAACTGAGGGAGACTCTTGTCTTGCAGGATTGTGATCTCTATAAGTTAATTATTTGTTTTTCCTTTCCTTAGCTTTAGGGCAGCCAAGGGTGCCTGAGGAATGTCACATATGTCCCATGGGGGGGGTTGCGGGGTGTCAGCTACTGCTTTGTCCTCAGCTTGCCTTCTGTTCCCTCATTAGTATTGTGCTCACTTATACGTGTTACATGTAATATGGTTGATTTTCTTCAGTAGCTGGTGGGCCTTTGTGGGTGGTCAGTATTAATACGTGGCTGACCACCAGGGATGGTAGGTATGGGCACTTCCTCCTGTTCCTGGTGATGCTGGGCCTGTGGGGTGGGGCTGGGTGGTTCTTCCCCTGGCTTTGCTCCAAGGATGGATAGGGAGCAGGCAGGTAGGCTATCACTCCTCCAATCCAGACTATTGAGTAGGTAAAGGAATATAACTTATCCCAGGGCAAAGCTGACTTCCTTACTCGTGTGCTCTGAGGTGGCCTGAATACCCTGTTCATCTCTATGCTTTGGAGATTCTTAGATCCATACCAGACTTTTAAAAAGTTATTAATTTTAAAAATAATTAATTTTAATTATTAAAAAGTATTAATTAATTGTTATTAAGCTCTTGTTTTAGAACTGTTCAGATTTTGCACTTCTTCTTGAGTAAATTTTGGTAGGTTGTCTTTTTCTAGAATGTGTCCATGTCATCTGGGTTCTCTAATTTGTTGAACAGCATCCGATTGTTCATAATATTTCCTTATACTCCTTTTTATTTCTGTGAGACCAGTCATAAGGTCCCCATTTTGATATTATTTTCATCTTTTCTCTTTTTTTCTTAGTTTCACTAAAGGTGTGTCAGTGTTGTCAATCTTTTCAAAGAACCAACTTTAGGGCTCATTGATTTTATTTTTATTCCTATTTCATATAGCTCCATTCTAATCCTTATTGTTTCCTTCCTCTACTACCTTTGGGTTTAGTTTGCTCTTCTTTTTCTGGGTTCTGAAGGTGGAAATTTGTTATTGATATGAGATCTTTTTAAATGTAAACATTTCTAACAATGAATTTCGCTTTGAGCACTGGCTTCACTGCATCCCATACATTTGGGTGTGTAGTTTTCACTTCATCTCAAAGTAGTTTCTAATGTCCTTTGTGATGTCTTCTTTGACCCATTAGTTATATCGGAGTATGCTGTTTAATTTCCACAAATCTCAATTTTCCAGTCTTCCTTCTGTTACCAATTTCTAGTTGTATTCCATTGTGGCTGGAGAACATACTTTGATTTCAATCCTCTGAACTCTCTCTAGACTTGTTATAATCTAATATTTGTTCTGTCTGGAGAGAGTTCCAAGTGTACTTGAGAAGAATATGTGCTCTGCTTTGCTGTATGGTGTGCTTTCAATATGCCATCTGAGAAGCTGCGTCTGTCTGGGGGAAGCCTGTCAGATGCAGCACAGGCAAGCCCTTCAGCCAGTCCTTCAGGGACTGACCAGACACTTCAAAACCCACTGCCATGATTCCTCAGGATAAAGGTCCATGTTGCTCCCACCGATAACAACCTGCATCCAAAAGGTGGGCCATGTTCTTCATGGCTGCTGCTGAGCTGGGGGTGGGAGATGTTCAGCAGGTAAGATACAATGTCACAGCACTCTCAGAAAAATGGAGTTTCCTCAAAAAGTTAAAAATAGAACTACCCTACGACCTAGCAATTGCACTACTAGGTATTTACCCAGAGGATACAAAAATACAGATTCAAAGGGGCACATGCACCCCGATGTTTATAGCAGCATTATCAACAATAGCCAAAATATGGAAAGAGCCCAAATGTCCATCGACAGATGAATGGATAAAGATGTGGTATGTGTGTGTATATATAATGGAATATTACTCAGCCATCAAAAAGAATGAAATCTTGCCATTTGTAACAACGTGGATGGAGCTAGAGTGTGTTATGCCAGGTGAAATAAATCAGTCAGAGAAAGACAAATACCATATGATCTCACTCATGTGGAATTTAAGAAAGAAAACAGATGAACATATGAGAAGGAGGGAAAGAAAAAAAGGAAAGAGGGAAGCAAACCGTAAGAGACTCTTAACGATAGAGAGCAAACTGAGGGTTGATGGAGGGAGGTGAGTGTGGGATGAGCCAGATGGGTGAAGGGTATTAAGGAGGGCACTTGTTATGATGAGCACTGGGTGTTGCATGTAAGTGATGAACCACTGAATTCCACTCCTGAAACCAATATTGCACTACATGTTCACTAACTAGAATTTAAATAAAAATTTGAAAAAGAAAAAGTGTATTATTTCCTTAAAAACAAAGGTCAGAAAAATGATAGGACATTCAGAACCAGAAATATTCGTGATTAATTTTTTTTCCTATTTTTTTTGTTATGTTATGCTAATCACCATACATTACATCATTAGTTTTTGATGTAGTGTTCCATGATTCATTGTTTGAGTATAACACTCAGTGCTCCACGCAGAACGTGCCCTCTTTAATACCCAACACCAGGCTAACCCATCTCCCCACCCCCCTCCCCTCTAGAACCCTCAGTATGTTTCTCAGAGTCCATAGTCTCTCATGGTCTCCCCTCCGATTTCCCCCCTTCATTCTTGCCCTCCTGCTATCTTCTTCTTCTTTTTTTTTTTTAACATATAATGTATTATTTGCTTCAGAGGTACAGATCTGTGATTCAACAGTCTTGTACAATTCACAGCGTTCACCATAGCACATACCCTCCCCAATGTCTATCACCCAGCCACCCCATCCCTCCCACCCCCCACCACTCCAGCCACACTCAGTTTGTTTCCTGAGATTAAGAATTCTTCATATCAGTGAGGTCATATAATACATCTCTTTCTCTGATTGACTTATTTTGCTCAGCATAATACCCTTCAGTTCCATCCACGTCGTTGCAAATGGCAAGATTTCATTCCTTTTGATGGCTGCATAATATTCCATTGTATATATATATATCATGGTTAATTTTTAAGACATAAATCTTTTCACGAACTAGGTGTTCGGTACTGTTGAAGAAATGTGAAAATACAAGAAGTAACACCAGGCTCTAGAAAACAAAAAACAAAACAAAAAAAACCCTTTAGCCTCAAGCCAAAGAACAGATATGTGTAGGTAGCATTTAAAGACTCTCATTGGAATAGAAGATGTTCAGCTTCACACATACTCAGAAATGTTAACTCTCTTAGTAAAGACATTTTATATTGGGATATATGGTATAAACTCCTGTGTTAAACTTTTTTGTTTTTTGTCCACCAGTACTTATCCTCATCTAAACAGTAATTTGCTATGCTAGGACTTGAAAACTATCAAAGAGTACCAAAAAACTCAGAAATCTATGATTTATAAAAATTTTGACTAGAAAATCATATTTCCAGCCCATTTTCAAATAATAATCTGACATAGGATTTATATCCAAATGATCTAAATTTTGTGATCTAAATTTAAAAATCATATTTCTGGACCATTTTGAAGAAAAATCGCCTTAAGACGTATGTCCAAAACACTCTACAATTTGAATATGGATTAAAAACTTACATTTCTGTGTCATTTTTGGAAAAAATTATGGTGAAGAATTCATGTCCAAGACCTCCCAAGATTTAGCAGATTTGGATAAATATTTTGTTTTTGCACTATTTTGGTGGAAAAATATGGCATATGGTTATGTCCAAAAATACATTTTGGGAAAATTTGGATGAAAAGCCATCTTTCTGAACCATTTTAGAAGAACCATGGGACTCATACCTTAAGAACCCACTTTTTGGAAGAAAAAGCTGGCATAGAACTTATGTCCAAGAAACTGCATTTTGGAGGGAATTTAGGTTTAAAAAATATGGTTGAGGGCCACTTTGTAAGAAAATATGCCACAGGACTTATGTCTAATAAACCTCATGATATTACTAAGTTTTAATAAAAAATAATATTTTATGGCCATATGCAAAGAACAATCTGGCACAGGGCTTACCAAAAAAGCCTCCTACCATTTGAGGACATTTGGATGAAATGTCACATTTTTAGGCCACTCTGGAAGACAATCTGGCATAGAAATTATGTCCAAAAAAATGACAAAAAACTATTTGAGCCAATTTGAAAAATCACATTTCCAGGTCTTTTAGAATAAAAGTCTTGCATAATACTTATGTCCAAAAGATACTAAGATTTGAGTGAATTTGGATCAGAAATCACATGTTCTGCATATTTTAGAAAAAAAATCTGATGTAGGACCTAGTTCTAGTAAGCCCCCAAATTCGAACAGATTTAGATGAAAACATCACATTTCCAGGGCATCTGGGACAAATATCTGGCAGATGACTTATTTGGTTATATACCATATGACCAAAGCTCCACTATTTATATGAAGTTGGATTTTAAAAATCATGTTTCTTGTCCATTTGGGAGGAAAACTTGATGAAGGATTTGTACCCCCCAAAACCAATGATTTGAATGAGTTTGGATGAGAAAGTGTATTTCTAGGTAGTTTTGTAAAATAACGTAGCAGAGAATTTATAACCACACCACCCTAACAATTTGAGCATATTTAGATGGAAAGTCACACTATTTTGTCATCTTAGAAAAGTCTGGCAGGGAGCCTGGGTGGCTCAGTCAGTTGGGTGCCTTCTGCTCAGGTCATGATCCTAGGGTCCTACACATCTGGCTCCCTGCTCAGCAGGGAGCCTGTTTCTACCTCTCCCTCTGCTACTCCCTCCCTGCTCTTACTCTCTCCCTCAAATAAATAAATAAATCTTAGAAAAAAAAAGTTTGGCATAAGAATTATTTCCAGGGGCACCTGGGCGGCTCAGTCATTAAGCGTCTGCCTTTGGCTCGGGTCGTGACCCCAGGATCCTGGGATCGAGCCCCGCATCGGGCTCCCTGCTCAGCAGGAAGCCTGCTTCTCTCTCCCTCCCACTCCCCCTGCTTGTGTTCCCTTTCTTGCTGTGTCTCTCTCTGTCAAATAAATAAATAAATAAAATCTTTTAATAAAAAATTATTTCCCAAAATCCATAAAACTTAATGAATTTGGATTAAAAATTATATTTCCAAGACCATGGTGTAGTAGTACAGACACAAAATCCCACTTATTGTGCTAATTTGGATGAAAAATGTCTTTCTAGGCCATTTCAGAAGAAAAGCCAAGTGCGTAAGTTTAGGTGAAAAACAAACTATTTGCGTGAATTCATATGAAAAGCTGCATTTCTTGGACTATTTTGGAAGGAAATTCTGCTGTAGGGTTTCTGTGGCTGAAACGCCACTGATTATTGCTGTAGCTTTAGTAATTTTTGAAACTGGAAGTGTAGTATTTCAACTTAGTTCTTATTTTCTAAAAACATGTTCTACTGTTTTTTAATGTAAAACATAGCACACTGGGGGCGCCTGGGTGGCTCAGTCGTTAAGCGGCTGCCTTCGGCTCAGGTCATGATCCCAGGGTCCTGGGATCGAGCCCCGCATCGGGCTCCCTGCTCAGCGGGAAGCCTGCTTCTCCCTCTCCCTCTGCCCCTGCTTGTGTTCCCTCTCTCGCTGTGTCTCTCCCTGTAAAATAAATAAATAAAATCTTTAAAAAAAAAAAAAAAAAAAAAACATAGCACACTGGCTGTAGCATTCTCAGACTGTTTTCCCCAGTCCTCCTCCCATTGGTTAATCTTGGAGATCTTCCCATGTCAGTACATAGAGATGCTTCTCATTCTTTGACAATATACAGCATCTTGTTCTATTTATGCATGGTTGACTTTAATTAGTTCCTCTATTGGTAAATATTTTCTTCCTTACTAAAATTTAAGTTACGACTGCACTGAAGACCTCATGTAAATCATTTTGCACATGAACGTGTACAGCTATTGGATAAATTCCATTGAGGTTATGGGCTCATAAAGGGAATATGAATTTTTAACTTTGGTAGATATCATCATGTTGTCCACCACAAGACTTGTACCAGTTTATAGTTCCAAGACTAACATGTAAGCGTACCTGTTTCCATAGTCTACAAGAGTATGTTTCAACTTTTGTAATTTTTGCCAGTTTGACAGGTTAAATATCGCTGTGTGGTTTTCATTTGTATCTTCATTAAGTACATTTTCAAATGAAAAAGGACTTCCTACACTGTGATCTGAGTCTGATCAGTCAGTTTGAGTATTTTTTGTTGCATTGTTGATTTTAAAAACTCCGTTTCTAGAGATATTTTGTAGATCTCTTTATAATACAGACTTCAGTATTTCCCTCCAGTTTGTCTTTTGTTTTGGCTGAAGGTGTGGGTTGTCTTGCAGAATTTATTTTGTGTAGCCAAACTTGACCTATTTTCATTATGGCTTCAAGATTTTGTCATAGTTAGAAAAGTGAGTCCTATGCTTCAAAGGTGTTATAATTATCTATTGCTATATAACAGGCAACACTGCAATTTAGGGCTTAAGACAATTTATTATCATCATCCCTCACAGTTCTGTAGGTTGACTGAGCACAGCTGAATGGTTCTCCCCTGAAGTGTGAGGGCTTGGCAGAATGGGATTTCCAAGATGGCTCTATCATGCAACTGCAGTTGATGTTAGCTGTTGGCTAGTTCAGCTAGGGCTATTGACCATAATACCTTCATGAGGCCTCTCAATGAGGCTTTGAGGTTTTTCACAGCATGGAAGTGGGATTCAGAGTAGAAGCTGTAAGGCTTTTCATGAACTAGCATCAGAAGTCCCATAATATCACTTCTCCCACATTCTCTCGATCAAGCAAATCACTAAGGCCAATCCAGATCCATGGGAGGATAAACAGACTCTGCCTCTCTCTCTCTCTCTCTCTCTCACACACGCACACACACACACACACACACACACACACACGAAGGAACTGATGTCCATCTTGGAGATTATCTCCACAGTCTACCATCTGAACACCAAACTTCATGTCCACCCCATGTGAAATATACACTCACCCCTAAGACCCTCAAAGTCTTATCCCATTATGGCATCGACTCAGAGTTCAGAATCCTGTTATCTAAACCATATCAAAGCATAGCTGATTCTTTATCTGAAGACTTGAGAGCTTAAGATACATATCTGACATTCAATGTTGATTTAGGGATAAAATATAACCACAATAAATGCTTCTATTAAAAAAATGGTGAAATGAAAGATATACAGCAGGTACCAGTTCATAGACATTTTGAAATTCAGCGGGGCACAGGCCACTAGTTCCTTAATTAGTGTCCAGTACTGCTCCCTGGCAGTGATTCTCCATTATTTTTATGTCTACACTGAGTTATTCTTCTGAAATAGCCTGTATTTGCAGCTTAGATTTCTCAGCCTGCCTCCCCACCCATAGAGAAGTAGGGATTTTAGGGCACCTGGGTGGCTCAGCTGGTTAAGCGTCTGCCTTTGGCTCAGGACATGATTCCAGGGTCCTGGGATCAAGCCCTGTGTTGGGCTCCTGGCTTAGCGGGGAGTCTGTCTCTCCCTGTCCCTCTGCCCTGCCCCCTGCTCATGCTCTCTCTCTCTCAAATAAATAAATAAAAATCTTAAAAAAAAAAAAAAGAGAAGTAGGGATTTTTCTCTGTCCTTTTCAGAGTAGGCTGGTGTTTCTATTACAAACTCATGTTTCCCATGCCTCCTACAGAAGTTCATTCCATTAGATAAAACCACGTCTACAGAGCTCTTCAGGGGAAGGCTCTCTCTGGTTTGGGTTGCCAGGGTGCGGTAGGACGACATCTTTACAATTCATAGAAACCGTTTTGTGTAGCTGAGAGTCTAGGACCTATACACTTCAATCTTCTTAAGTCTTAGAAAAGGGTTTACAGCTGCGTCCTTGAGATGGGTCTTTACCCTAAAGGTCATTTGTTTTGAGCAAGGCCACTTTGGACCGGAACACGGTGAAAGTATGGTTAGGAGTCTTTATGGCTGAGTATCTCTAACCTTGAGATTGGAGAATCGCTGAGGGTGTGCAGCTAAGGGAACTTGGACCAGTTCCTGGATGGCTAGCATGGGGCCTGGGCCTGAGACGGAGAGCTGAGGAGCATGACTGTGAGTTCTAAACCCTGGTATTCCAGGACTGATTTGGGAGAATGGCTTCAAGAGTCTTCTCTGTGTTAATGGAGGACTGAGGAGAGCATGTGGTTAAAGGTCATTATATTATTGGAGTGCCAGTGTGATAGTGTGGCTGGGGGGTGGCTGGAGATCCTCCATGTTCTTGGTGGTCTGATAGGAATGTGACTGGAGACCCCAGGCTCTGAGATGAAGAAACTGGCTGGTCACAGCTGAAAAACTCCAGGCCTGAGGGACTGGAGTGTTGGGGACAATGTACTGTTGGAGGGGCTCCATGGTGGGAGGACCAGGGACTAAATAAAGCCTGAGAAAAAGCATTTAAGGTGGGCTAGGGGAGGATTCAGCAAACTAGAGACATTTGAGAGCTAGGAGGAGGGAAGCGAGAAAGGGGGCTGTCACAGAAGTAAAGGGAAGTGGGTAGTTGCAGATCAAAGTGGGCCTGCTAGAGGAAGCCATGTTTTTTGGAAGACACCTGGAAGATTCCCTCCCCTCGCCTGAAATCCCTGAATACAGTTCCTCGATTTGCCCCCTCTACCAAGGACCAGACTTTCTAGTAAATATTCTAGTGACTCAGTTCCTGTTTTCCAAGGAATTGAATTCTTGTGGAAGAGTGGACTTAGGAGTTCAAGTTATCTGTACCCCTCCTTGTCCCCTATCTTTACAGATGGGTGAATGAGGTACATAGTCAAGGTTACGGATTTGTAAAGAAGCAATGTTTATTAGAACAAAAGGCCACAAAACATGAAGACTTAGTGTGGAGAAAGTGAACTAAGTCCAATGTCCTCTGACCACTCCTGGAATGCACTTCTCTACTCCATTTCATGAAAGTATAACAGTTCTGATGACTTAGTCCGCACCACTACCTTCACTCTCAAAGAGCGTGTAAGAGGTCAGGAGATTGTCCCACACAGGCCTCAGAGTCAGGCTGGAGTGGAGGTTTGTAGTGCACAGATTTCATCCTCCTGTGTCTGCTGAGGTGGGACTTCTGGCTGAAGCCTTGGCCGCACATCTTGCACACGTAAGGCTTCTCTCCCTGGTGTGTCATCTGATGTAAGAGGAGGTGTGACTTCTGGATAAAGTCTTGGCCACACTCTCTGCACACACATGGCTTCTCTTCTGAATGTACCCGCTTGTGTGTGATTAAAGCTGACTTGTTGCTAAAGCCTAGTCCACACTGTCTGCACGTGTAAGGCTTCTCCCTTGAGTGCTTCCTCTTGTGCCTGATGAGACCTGCCTGGTGACTGAAGCCTCGCCCACACTCCCTGCACACGTACGGCTTTTCCCCTGAGTGTGTCCTCTGGTGGGCAACGAGGTTCGACTTCTGGCTGAAGCCTCGCCCGCACTCCTCACACACCATGGGCTTTTCCCCTGAATGCGTCCTCTGGTGTCTGATGAGATTTGACTGCTGGCTGAAGCCTCGCCCACAATCCTTGCACACGATGGGCTTATCCCCTGAGTGTATGTTCTGGTGTCTGTTGAGGTGTGACTTCAGGCTAAAGCCGCGTCCACACACCCCGCACACATAAGGCTTCTCCCCGGTGTGTGTGCGCCTGTGTGAGATGAGAGTTGAATTCTGGCTAAAGCTGTGCCCACACACTCCACACACGTAAGGTTTCTCTTTGGAGTGTGTCCTCTGGTGGTTGACCAGGGTCGTCCTCTGCCTAAAGCAGCGCCCGCACTCCTTGCAGGCGTAAGGCTTCTCCCCGGAGTGTGTTCTCTGGTGTGAGATGAGGTTCGAGCGGTCACTGAAGCCTAGTCCGCAGTCACCGCATACGATGGTTTTCTCCTCTAAGTGTGTCCTCTGGTGTCTGACGACAGCAGACTTCTGGCTAAAGCCTTTCCCACACTCCCGGCACACGTAGGGCTTCTCCCCCGAGTGTGTTCTCCGGTGTATGATGAGGTTTGACTTCTGACTAAAGCCTCGCCCGCACTCACTGCACATATACGGCTTCTCGCCTGAGTGTGTCCTCTCGTGTATGATAAGTGTTGACTTCCGGTTAAATCCGCGGCCGCACTCCCTGCACACAATCGGTTTCTCCCCCGAGTGCGCCTTCTGGTGCCTGGCAAGGCTCTTCTTCAGACTGAAGCCCTTCTCACACACCCCACACACGTATGGCTTCTCCCCGGAGTGAATCCTCTGGTGACTGAGCAGGTTTGTCATCTTGCTGAAGCCCAGTCCACACTCTCTACAGTTGACCGTTCCAAATCCTAAGACTTCTATCCTCTTCAACAGTCTGTCTGCTTCCTCGGGGTTCCCTGCCGGGGTGGGGCTGGACTCTATTTCCACGCCTCTGAGGCCACTCCGGGAGCTGACCGGCTGCCTTTGGGGTGGCCTAGAGAATGCCCCCGAAGTCCTCTTCTTTGTCTTGCCAAACAAAGGCTTGGCGCCTTCTCTCTCTTGACCTTCTGCTTTATCCCTCCAGGGCTCTCGATCTGAGGCCTGTTGCTGCTGCTTCTGGTCCCCTGGGCACGGATCCCCGGGCTCGACAGGAGCCTCTGCACACAGGCATGTGAAGACCCAGGGGGGATGATTACACAGCATGTGCTGCACGTGGACTTTCTGACTGGAAAAATCCGAAGGGCAGAAAGGACAGAGGTGGAGTTCTGGCTTTGGTTCCACTGCAGAGGGAAAAGTTGGAGTCAGAACTGAGACGCTGTGGGGTAGCCCGAGCAATTCTGCCCAGTCTGCTGGGAGACCCGCTTCCCTGCTCTTCAAAATGCTTAAAACTGGAGAGCTACCCAGCCAAGACTTCCTTTAAATGATGTGCTCTTCCAGCCTCTTCCATTACAACCCAGAAAGCCCCCTCCCAAGCCTCTCCCATGTAGTCAGCTATAAAAATCATCCCAGGCAGTTTCAGCTCTTTTATATAGGGACACTAAGCAACAGTCCTCCCCGGCTCCCACAAATGTCCCGTCGCCACCACGCACATGACCGAAACCGTGTCCACGAGTATCTCCTCTGACTGAGTGAGATCTGACCAGAGGACCTGTAGGGAAATGTCAGGTCTTTCCCTATTTCCCCCTGAGAACAAAGGGACAGATGGAGAGAACACTCATTCAGAATGGAGAACCCCTAGTTGTAGGAAGCAGCATAAAAATGGTTAAAGAGATCGTGTGTGAGGTGCCTGGAGTTCCTCCACTCACTAATGAATATTTATTAGAGGATGACTTTGGGCCAGAATTTCTACAAGGCCATAGGTTTTCAGCAATGGATGACACAAACACAGTATAGTCCCCTACTCCCTTAAAGATGCTCCCTCCTGGGGTTCCTGACCAGTTTAATTCCTGTTAATTTCCATAATTAGTCTAAATAAAAATCTTCCCACAAATCAGCATAGAAGCAAAAATTTCTTCGTATAGTACCTCGTGTGTAGAAGATGCTGAGTGTATTGTTTTATCACAGCTGCTTCTAGTCTTCTGAAGGCAATAAACGACCAAATAATTTGAGAAACCAGGTAGTGATGGTACTGGACCAACCTGAACACAATTTTCTTGATCAATGAACTGAACTTTTATTTTTTTATTTTTTTAAAGATTTTATTTATCTGTCAGAGAGAAAGCACAGGCAGGGAGAGGAGCAGAGGGAGAGGGAGAAGCAGACTCCCTGCTGAGCAGAGGGCCTGACGCGGGGCTCAATCCCAGGACCCCGAGATCATGACCTGAGCTGAAGGCAGACGCTTAACCAACTGAGCCACCCAGGCGTCCCAATGAAATGAACTTTTAAAAATCAACTGTATACACATCTATATTCCAGTATTTGATACAGAATATTACTGTATTTGGAGATGGGGCCTTTAAAGAGGTAATTAAGTTAAACCTTAATTAAGCGGTAATTAAGGTTAAAGGGGTCACAAGGGTAGAGCCCTTATCTGATGTGAATAGCGTCCTTACAAGAGGGAGAAACAGCAAGGATGTGCACGTGCAGAGAAGCCATGTGAGGACATAAAGAGAAGGTGGCCATCTGCAAGCTTGCCCTCTTTCTGTAGCTTGCTGGGTTTTTTCTTACATTCTTGCTCAATCTTTTTAAAAAACAGTAACAGAAAGAAGTCCATGAGGGGTGCTGGGTGGCTCAGTGGGTTAAGTGTCTCCCTTTGTCTCAGGTCATGATCCCAGGGTCCTGGGATCGAGCCCTGCATCGGGCTCCCTGCTCAGCAGGGAGGCTCCTTCTCTCTCTGCCTGCTGATCCCCCTGCTTGTGTTCCCTCTCTCTCTCTCTCTCTCACTTGCTATCTCTCTCTCTCTCTCTCAAATAAATGAAATCTTTAAAAAGAAAAGCAAAAAAAAGAAGCCCATGCCTACGGAAGAGATCTGAGTGAGGGAAAGAGGGCAAACCCAGTGGGAGGAAGAAAGACTTCTAGTGGCAGAAGGAGATGAGAGACACCAGGAGAGCCCTGCCCTTAGGTGAGGATGAAGGTCTAGAAGGGAGGCCATGCCAGGCAACGCCAACCACAGCACGGGAGGTGAGAACAGCTGCTCTCTAGCACCAGGGCAATGCCTCCTGTCTCCCACGCCAAGCTGCCTGCAGCTCTGTTCTCCGTTTGCCTAGCACTCCCCACTCACCTGGACGGGCGGCTGGTGGGCATGTTCTCTCCTCTCTCCAGGTTTCCTTCCCTTGCTCCAGCTGGCTGATAAGTTTTGGCTTAGAAAATGGAATTCCTGCTCACAGGAAAAGAAAAAACAAGGTGGCTGTAGGTTAGGGGCACAAGGGCCAACTCAGAAAGCAAGATGGCTGCTTCAAGCACAGCCTAAAATGCCCCGCAGCAGGGACATGAGTCCTTAGAGATTCCAGGGCTTACCCAGTGAGACCAGGTTGCTGTAGTTCTCCAGCATCACCTCCCTGTACAGGGATCTCTGAGCGGGGCTCAGCAGCATCCACTCTTCCTGGCTGAAATCCACAGCCACATCTCTGAATGCCATGTGTGCCTGTAACAGAAAACACAGCTCTGCTCACTGAGGAGCCAGCCTTGCCCACGACTCAGGCTGAGGGGAAGGGAGGATGCTGCCCAGTGGGCGGCGGGTGAGCTACCAAGA
Source organism: Zalophus californianus (assembly GCF_009762305.2). Taxonomy (NCBI): domain Eukaryota; kingdom Metazoa; phylum Chordata; class Mammalia; order Carnivora; family Otariidae; genus Zalophus; species Zalophus californianus. The sequence goes on from NC_045602.1 coordinate 96,458,476, forward strand.
TTCTGTCTTGGGGGCACCTTGTGCTCAGTCAGTTAAGTCTCTGACTCGATTTCAGCTCAGGTCATGACCTCAAAGTCCTAAGATCAAGCCCTGTGTCCAGCTCCTCACTCAGCAGGGAGTCTGCTTGAGATTCTCTCTCCCTCTCCTTCTGCCCCTCCCCCTGCTCGTGCTTCCTCTCTCTCTCTCTCTCTCTCTCTCTCTCTCTGAAATAAATAAATAAATCTTAGGGACACCTGGGTGGCTCAGTCAGTTAAGTGTCCGACTCCTGATTTCAGTCATGAGATTGAGCCCCATGTCAGACTCTACTGGGCGTGGAGCCTGCTTGGGATTCTCTCTCCCTCTCTCTCTGTCCCTCCCCCCACTTGTGTGTGCCCATGCACACTCTCTCTCTCTCTCTCAAAATAAAATAAACAAATCTTTAAAAATAAATTTAAAAAAAATACTCTGCCTTTGATTGTGACCCTGATGCCATGTGTTCCAAGACCTTTAAACCTCTGTTGCTATCCAGCCAACAACACCTGTGAATCTACATTCAAGATCCTGGGTGGGCTGTGTGGAGAATATGTGCAAAAAAAAAGTCCCTAACTTTTAGGAACTTTAAATCTAGGCAGATAGAAGAGCAAATAATAAATAAAAAGTAAACAAAAGTAAAAATGTAACAGACTTTTAATTTTAAGAATTTAAAAAATTAAGTAATATTACCAATCACATTAGTATTGAAGCATCTGAATGACTAAAGTTCATACAATTCAATAATGGCACAGCCTAACTATAACTCAGTCCTTTCCGTAAATGCCATGGTCCCTTGGCCTCCTTGGGTCTGAGAGGCACAAGTGGGGCATAGTGAGGAGCATGGACTTGAACGTACTGCCTGGGTTTGGGGTCCACCTCTGTGGTCAATTGGTGAAATGTAGATAATAGTATATTAAATTTATGGCCCCACACTGTGGATGCTCAGGGTGGACCTTCTTGGCTACTCAACCTTCAAATTCATCTCTATATTCATTCTCACCCCCCTGCCCAGTTTTACTAATCTCCTTAACTCTATTTCAAAATGGTGAGCACAGTGAAATACGGACATCAGGAAAGAGTCCTGAAGAAGCCCCAGGGACTTCTCTTAGAGAATGGGCAGGAGTGAGGAGAAGAGGGAAGTGTTAGGTATTCCAGATGAAGCATGCAGGGAGCGGAGAAGACGACACTGTGAGCAAAGGAAGAGAGGAAGCCACCATGTGGACACGGAGGACAACCCGGGAGGAATAAAAGGTAGAATACAGAAGAGGTGGAATGTAGCAGCCTATAGATTTTTTAATTTTTATTGTAAAATATACCTAACAAATATTACACTATTTTTACCATTTTAGGTGTACATTTCAGTAGGATTAAGTACATTCACATAGTTGTACAACCATCGCGGCTATCCATCTCCAGGACTTGTTCATCATCCCATGCTGAAACTGTAACCATTAAATAATAACCCCTCCTCCTCCCAAACCCTTATAACTACCATTTTGGTTTCCATCTCTATGTATGTGGTTATTCTATGTACTGCAAGTTAATTGGACTTACACAATATCGGTCCTTTTGTGTCTGGCTAATTTCAAGGTTCATTCCTTTGGAAGCATGAACTCAGAATTTCCTCTCTTTTCAAGACTAAAAAATATTTGATTTTATGTATAGACCATTCATCCATTGATGGACATCTTGTTTGATTCACTTTTTAATGACTGTGAATAATACTACCTCACAAATTGGTGTACAGTGATCTGTTTGAGTCCCTGCTTTCAATTATCTGGGGGTATATACTCAGAAGTAGAATTACAAGAGCAAATGGGAATGTCACATTCATTTTTTTCAGGAATCACTGTGTTCCACAGCAACTGCATCATTTTACAACTCCACTAGTGATGCAGAGGGGTTCTAATTTCTCCACATCCTCACCAATACTTGTTGCTTTCTGTTTTATTTTTGTTGTTTTTATAACAGCCATCTGATGAGTGTAAAATGGTATCTCACTGTGGACTTAGACTGCATTTCCCTAATGATTAGTGATGATGATCATCTTTTCACATGCCTATTTGCCATTTATATAACTTATTTGCAAAATATCTATTCAAATTATTTTCTTTGCCCATTCTTGAATCAGGGTCTTTGTATTTTTGTTGGGTTACAGTTTTTTATATATTCTGAATGTTAATCACTTATCAGATCACTTATCAGATAAGTGATTTGGAAATATATTTGCACAGAGGTTATAAATTCTGATGAAGACCAATTTATCTATTTCTTCTTCTGTTGCCTGGGCTTTTGGTGTAATATCCAAGAACTCATCACTAAACCCAATTTCATGAAGCTTTCCCCTGTCTTTTTCCTAAGAGTTTTATAGTTTTAGTTCCTTCTGTTTAGGTTTTCAATCCATTTTGAGTTCATTTTTGTATATGGTGTGAGATTTGGGTCCAACTACATTCTTTTGCATGTAGGCATAGTTTCCTAGCACAATCTATTAAATAGACTGTCTTTTCCACATTGAATGGTCTTGGTACTCTTGTCCAAAATCATTTGACTATATACATGAGGGTTCATTTCTGGGCTCCGTGTTCTATTCCATTAGTCTGTATTTCTGTCTTTATCCCAGTACCAAACAGCTTGGATGACTGTAACTTTGTAGTAAATTTTGAAATCAAGAACTGTGAGCCCTTCATGTTTGTTCTTTCTCAAGATTGTTTTGGCTATTCAGAGTCCCTTGAGATTTCATATGAATTTTAAGGTGAAGTTTTCTATTTCTTTTTTTTTTTAAGATTAAGTTTTCTATTTCTGAAGAAAAGAAGAAAAAGCCATTGAGATTTTTGTAGAGATTACACTGAATCGACTTCAGTACTGTTGTCATCTCAGCAATATTAAAATTTCCATCCATGAACATGGTGTCTTTCCATTTCTTTAATTATTTCAGGAAGGTTTTGTATTTTTCAATGTACAAGTCTTTTGCCTTCTTAAGTTTTTTTTTAAGTATTTTATTCTTTTTGATGCTATTGGAAGTAGAATTGTTTTCTTAATTTCTTTTTCCAATTGTTCATTGTTAGGGTATAGAAATGCAGCTGGCTTTTGTGTGTTAATTTTGTATCTTGCTATTTTGTTGAATTTGTATATTAGTTCCAACAGGTTTTGTGTGTGTGTCTGGAATCTTTTCTACATATACACAGTCATGTCATCTGCTAATTTTACTTCTTCCTTTCTAATTTAGATACTTTTTTTTTTTTTTTTACTTTTCTTTCCTACTTACTCTGGCTAGAATTCCTAATACTGTGTTAAACAGAAGTGGCAGAAGTGGGTATATGTGTCATATCTGATCTTTTATCTTACAGGAAAATCTTTTAGTCTTCTACCATGGAGTATGTTAGCTGTGAGTTTTTCATATACATGAGCTATTCCTAGCTTGAGTATTTTTATCATAAAAGAGTGCTGGATTTTATCAATACTTTCTGCATCAGTTGAGATGACCGTGGGGTTTTTGCTCTTCATCTGTTAATGTGGTATATTTATTGATGTTTACACGTTGAACCATCCTAGCATTCTAGGACTAGACTTAGTCAGTGGGATTCTTTTAATATGCTGTATAATTCTATACAGTGTATAGAATTCTTTTACTACTGTAGAAAAGTGTATAATTCTTCTAATATGCTGAATTTGGTTTGCTAGTATTATGTTGAGAATTTTTGCACCAGTACTCATAAGAGATCTTGGCCTGTAATTTTCTTTACTGGTTTTGTATCAAGGTTTGTCTGATTTTGGTATCAAGGTGATGCTGACCTCACAGAATTAGCTAGGCAGTGTTCCTTCTTCATGTTGAGGGGGGAAATGTTTGAAAATTGGTGTTTTTCTTTAAATGCATGATAAAATTCACCAGTGAAGGCATCAGTCCAGGGCTGTTCTTTGTTGGGAGCTTTTGATTACTGATTTAATGTCCTTACTAGTCTATCAAGACTTTCTAATTCTTTTTTTTTTTTTTTTTCAAGACTTTCTGTTTCTTACTGATTCTGTCCTGGGGTTTTCTGTTTCTAAGAAGCTGTCCATTTCATCTAGGCCATCCAGTTTGTTGGGGTACAATAGTTTATAGCAGTCTCATATAACCCCCCTTATTTCTGTAGAATCAGCAGTAATGCCCCACTTCATTTCTGATTTTAGTAATCTGAGCTTTCTTGTTTTCTCAGTCAAGCTAGCTAAAGGTTTTGTCAATTTTGATAAACTTTTCAAAGAAATAATTTTTGGTTTTATTGATTTTTCTCTATTATTTTTCTATTCTCTATTTAACCCTGTTCTAATCTTGACTCTTTTCTTCCTCTGCTACCTTGGGTTTAGTTTGTTCTTTTTCTAGACTCTTAAGTTGTAAAATTATGTTGTTTCCTGGAGATCTTTTTCTTTCTTTTCTTTTTTTAGGAGAGGGAGGGAGGGAGAGGGGAAGAGAGAGAGAATATCTTAAGCAGGCTCCATACCCAGCACAGAGTCCGACGTGGGGCTTGATCTCACAACCCTGAGATCATGACCTGAGCTGAAATCAAGAGTTGGACACTTAACCAACTGAGCCACCCAGGTGCCCCTTCATATCCTTTTGTGTACATTCTGTATCTATTTTCATTAGAGTTATCACAGTGATTAAATTTAACATCCTAAAGTTATAACACCCTAATATGAATTGATATCAGCTTAACTTCAATAGCACAATTCTATATAGCTCTATCCTCACCTCTTGTCAGTTATTAAAGTCATAAGATTACTTTGTGCATTGTGTCCAAAAATATAGACTCATAATTGTGTTTTAAGGCATTAATCTCTTAAATCATTCAGAAAACAAAAAGTGTAGTAAACCAAAGTGACAATAACACTAGCTTATATAACTGCCAACTTATTTACCTGTAGAAATTTATTTCTTCCTATAGCAGCAAGTAACTGTCTACTATCATTTCATTGCACCCTCAAAGACTCCCATGAGTATTTCTTGCAAGGCAAGTCTGGTGGCTGCAAACTATATGACTTTTTCTTTTTCTGGGAATGTCTTGATTTCTCCCTTACTTTTGAAGGACAATTTTTGCTGGATATAGAATTCCTGGTTGACAATTTTTTCTTTCAGCATGGAATATATCAACCCACTGTCTTCTGGCTTCCAGAAGATTCTGGCTTATAGATTTTAGAGGACCCTTTGTATGTGACAAGTAGCTTCTCTCTTGCTGTTTTCAAGATTCTATGTTGCTTTTGGCTTTCAAGTGTTTGGTTACACTGTATTGTGGTGTGGGTCTCTTTGACACTTTATCCTACTTGGAGTTTGTTGAGCTTCTTATTTGCTTTTTATGTCTTCTGTCTCTTTATTTCTATTTCCAGTTTGTCCTAAAATAATTTTCTTGATTTTGTTCATGTCTTCCTTTAGCTAAGAGAATCTTAAGACAACTGTTTTAAAGTCTTTGTCCAGTAAGTCCCACCATCTGGCCTTTATCAGGGATAGTTTTTAATGATTTATTTTTTTCCTCTGAATGGACTATATTGTCATGTTTCTTTGCCTCCTGATTTTCTGTGGAAAATTGGATATCTGAATATTATAATATAACAACTCTAGAACTCAGACTCCCTAGTATCTACTGGGTTTTAAAATTATTGTAGGCTGTCTATGCTGCGATTCAGCCTATGGTGTAAACTTAGGGTTTTCTTGGGTCTCTTTCTTTTTTTTTTTAAAGATTTTATTTATTTATTTGAGAGAGAGAATGAGAGACAGAGAAAGTACATGAGAGGGGGGAAGGTCAGAGGGAGAAGCAGACTCCCTGCCGAGCAGGGAGCCCGATGCGGGACTCGATCCCAGGACTCCAGGATCATGACCTGAGCCGAAGGCAGTCGTTCAACCAACTGAGCCACCCAGGCGCCCTTCTTGGGTCTTTCTTATGCTTTTCTGATCCTGTGCCTTTCTGTGGGCATGCATGGTAACTTTCTAAATCAAAAGGATGTATAGGGATACATGCAGTTGTTTTGGATGTTCCATCCTGAAATGTCTGACAAAAAAGGTGAAAAGGGAAAAAATAAAGAGGAAGAAATTTCCCAGGATCTGGTTCTTTAAATCTCCTACTTCAGCCAGTGGGGGTTGTAACAATGTAATGCCCACTTCTGTAATGAGAAGCAGCAATCAGGAATCAGAATACAGATCCTCAGTATTTGGAGGACAAGGTCCTTACTGCCCACCCTGGCCTCCGCAAGCTGTGTGCAAACTGCTTCAGGAACACATGCATGGCTTTCTGCCATGGGGGAGGGGGATGTGTGATGGGTACTGCACTAAGAGTGGAAACTGACCATTCCAAACCTTCCCTTGGAAGCTGCAAGCATTCAACTAGACTCCAGAGTTCCAAAATAGTTACATCAGACAGATTTTGCCAATAAAATTGTTGCCTACGTGGGGAGACAGATTCCTGGTGCTTCCTACTTCATTATTTTCCCTGATATCACTCTCAGCTTATAAAAGTTTTAAAGCTGAACAAAGGAATGTAGACTCTCTCCTGTCCTGTAGAACTGTGCGTTGTTCAGGGTTAGCCACTTGGTGAGTGACTTAAATCATAGATGGAACAGGCTTCAGGTAAAGTAAATCACTCCAAGACTAATGCTAGACTCTGCCAGGTACCAACAAGGCAGCCAGAATAAGAAAATGAGTCTATCCTGACACAGCCAGTGTGGAAATACAGAAAACACTCACCATTACCCTGGCTTTCCGGCACCCTGTGGCCATTTTCCCTGGTATCCCTAAAGAAGGATATCTCAGAAGGCAGATCTGGGTAAGGAAAACAGAAATGAAAGGGTGTCAGGTAGAAATGCTCTCCCCATGAGTGAGGCAGGACCTGCCTCAGTTGGGGGACAGGTGGCATGATGTTACCAGGCTGATTCTCAACTAGGGCCCTGGAAAAAGGTCCAGAAAGCCAGGCCTTCAACAGGTTCAGTTCCAAACTCTCCTGATAACAAGTTAAATGTAAAAGGACATTTTTGAGGCCATTTACTTGGAAGTACATAATGTTAAGTGCAGGATTACGAATTTGAGGGGTTGTGAAAATGGTATTCTGGTTGATTTTCAAAGATACATATTGAAGTATTTATGGATGGAAATGATTAAAAACATTTCAGAAAAAATGAGACAAAAACATGAAAGAAGACTGCAACATGGTGATGACTGTTAAAGTTGGGGCTTTGTTATACTATTCTTGCTCCTTTTGAACATGTCTGGAATTCTTCCATTAATAAAAATTATTTTAAAATTCTTAGCCAGCAAAAAAACTTATGCAATATGGCAAAATGTTAAGAAGCGTTAAATCAAGATGATGTATGTAAGGATGGTCATTATACTGTTGTCTCTTTTATGTTTGAGAATTTTCATTAAAAAAGTAAAAAGTATACAGTTTTTTCATTGGATAGCCAGGACAGATAAAACAGTGTGTTGAGAACAAAACCAGTGGAATCCAAAGCAATAACCAAGGACAGAAACTGGCAAGAATTAATGATCAATTTTAAATAATAAACTATGAAACTCAGGTCAAATAAATAAATATTATGACTTGGACGAAGTGGTTAGGGAAAAAATGAAATAAAATGGCAAATCATTTATAAGGGAAGTCAAAAGACATTTTTCAAGAAATTTACTTTTGTGGTTTAATTTCATTTGATGTAATTATACATGTGATTAACATCTCTGTTAGTGTTAGAAAGAATCCAGAGTAGTCTGAAGATTATAAAAGAAAAAGTTTAGTTCTCTTTCTGGCCTTTGCCCCAGGCCCACATCTGGGTAACTGCTGTTAACTATTTCATTAGTGCTCTTTATCATTTTGTCTCGTCATTTTCATTTGTATTTGGGTACATGTGTAAACATGTAAAGTAACAATGTTACTTTCCCATAAATAAAAACCATCTGTATTCTGACTTATTTGCATTTAATATCTTGGGTCTATGTGTACACCAGTACTCACAGACCTAACTCCATTGTTTTTATTTAAAAAGAATTTCTTTTAAAACTCCATTCTTTTTAATAATTGTTATACTTTGTCCAACAGCAGACCACATTTTCTTTTTTTTTTTTTTTAAGATTTTGTTTATTTGCCAGAAACAGAGAGAGGGAGAGTACAAGCAGGGGGAGTGGCAGGATGTGGGACTCGATCCCAGGACCCTGAGATCATGACCTGAGCCAAAGGCAGACGTTTAACCATCTGAGCCACCCAGGCGCCCCCAGACCACATTTTCTTTAACAAAGTATTCTTCTGTCATTGGACAGGCTGTCGTATTTATCACCAAAATGTTATAAGCAATACCTTTTTGCAAACATGTCAGTCTTTCTGTATGAGTGCTAACAGAGTGGAATTACTGGGCTTAATTTTGAACATGTGCTTACGCTGCCAAATTGCCCTCCAAAGGCTGACCAACTCACAATGCCAACGACCACATATTAAGTATGTGCCCCTTTCCACACTTTTGGTTAATACTTGATTCATCCAAGGGATTCTTCAAGTAAGAAGCCTATAGGAAACGAGTTTTACACATGCAAGAGCTTGGGGAATTCTATAGCCTTGAGCTCTTTGTGAAGAATCTACTGGAAGATGGATATTAAACACAGTAAGACCGGAAAGGGAAACTAGGTAAAGAACTGATGGTGAGCATCTAATATACAGAATTGTAGATCTAGCACAACACAGTGGGTGGGTAAGAGAGCAGGGAAGAAAAATATATACTAATGGTGTATGGCATGTGTTCTGATAAAGTAGAAATGCCACTAAAATGGGAGAAGAGACAAGGGAAGGGGAAAGTAGAAAAGGTTTACTGAATGCTGCATTAGGTGAGAGTTGGAGGGAAAACACAAATGAAGTCACAGAATTTCTAAAAATAATAATGAAAACACTGTGGATGTGTGGGATTCATTTAAAACAGTGAGATGAGGGAAATGTACAGTTTTAGATATATTAATAAAGATAAGAACAGAAATTAATGAACAGAAAAAAGTGTAATAAGTGAAATCCTAATTTCTTAAAAATTTAGTGAAATAAACACAGCTATCTTAAGAAAAGAGAAAACATAAATATTGAAAATAAGAAACCACAAAGGGAAAATGCCAGTTTTTTGAACTGTCAATGTATTGGGTTTAAAACAACAACAAAAAAAACCCAACAAATTGTTTTCACCTGCTTTCTATTCCAGAAAGTAGGAAAAAAACAAAAACTGAGAAAAAGAGAAGAAAATGTTTTTTAAAAGAACAAGAAAGAGTAAATTAAAAACCAGTAGCATTAGATTGTGATACTGAGAACAGCTTGCATCAAACTAACCCTTTTACTAATAACTATACACCCTAACCAAAACATAAAAAAAAAAAAAATCGAAGATACCGCAACCAAAAGCAGTGTGAAACCGGAGGGGGTACAACCCTTGAAAGAAGGGATGCATACTGGTGAGACCTGTATTTAACTCGTTTTTCACCTGAGGGCACTCCCCAGTTCAAGCGGCACAGGAGGAATAGATCAATAGTCTGTGGCTTCCAGACTTTCTGGAAACAGCCTGCCAAAATCCTAGAAAAGTGGGAGCAACTAGGGATGGAGCCTCAAATCTACACACAACACCTCCTAAAGTTGGTTGAATACTTTGGCTGAATGCAGAAGGCAAGAAACAAAGAGCTCAAGTGGCTAACAATGGATGGAAGGTGAATGGAGCTGTGCAGGTTTCTGCTACTGTTCACAGGTGAGACTGAGTTTAGAGCTTGAATCCAATTAAGTCAAAGATTGCTAAATACCTTAGATAAGCTTCTACTGAAACACAGGTCATTTACACAAAACGTACATCCTTTCAGCATACCTGGACAGAGGATATTCTAACTTCAAATTACCTGTGAATAAATTACCTATAAAAAAAAGCAAAAAATAAAAAAAAATTTAAAAAGCATAAAACACGAAACCAGTGCGCTATCTCGTTTACTTCCAACATTAAGCCATCAGAGAGTAGAAGAGCAGCTCAGGGGGGAAAACTACATGAAAGAGAGAAGAGAGACATTAACAGCAGATTTAAAGTTGATAGAAGTGGCGCCTGGGTGGCTCAGTCGTTAAGCGGCTGCCTTCGGCTAAGGTCATGATCCCAGGTCCTGGGATCGAGCCCCGCATCAAGCCCCGCATCGGGCTTCCTGCTCCGCGGGAAGCCTGCTTCTCTCTCTCCCACTCCCTCTGCTTGTGTTCCCTCTCTCTGTGTGTCTCTCTCAGTCAAATAAATAAAATCTTAAAAAAAAATAAAAAATAAAGTTGATAGAAAACAACCATCAGAAAAGAAACATTACCATGCATGAGAAAATGCTGAAAATGTGTACTGATAGGTCAGAATACTTACTACAGGGACGGGACTTAAAAGCTTAGGCAGAATGAGCACAGGATGTCTTGGAAAGGGGAAGCTCCAAGGGAAAAGGGGATTACAAGCAAGGAAAAGGCAACTCTTGGAAACTCCAAGGTAAAGGGGAAAAATAAGCAAGGGGGAAATACAGGGTCCTGCAAAAGAGAAGAGAATTAAAAAAAGAACACACAATCTCTCCTCCTGCTGCAATCCAGCAAAGGAATCATACTAGTTACACTAACAGAAGAGTTTCCCGTCAAAAACACAAGAATCTGACAGTTGTTTACAGAAATGCAGATGTGCAGTCCTCCTCTATTCCAGAGTTCAGCTAAAAAAAATTCTACAAAAAAAAAAAAGGAAAGAAAGAAAAGGAAAGGAAAGAAAAAAATAGTAATAGAGAAAAAGAATAACAAAACACTACAAGCTGAATTCAATATCCTCAAACATTTGGGCATATGAGAAATCATCTTGAATCAAAAATTCAAATTTGTAACTATGTTGAGGAAATAGTCTTAAACTTATTGTGATAATCATTTCCCAACATATACATGTATCAAATCATTATGTTGCACACCTTAAACTAATACAATGTTGCATATCAATTATATTTCAGTAAATCTGGAAACAAACTCAAAAGCTAAGAACAGAAATGGACAAAAAAATAAACAAAATGAGTGTTGACTGAAGTTCAGAAAGAAATGAAACTAAATTACAAGACAGCAAAGAATAGATTGAAATGAAAACAGGATGGGCGTTGAAGTGTAGCAGGAAAACCACTTGAGAGAATAAAAATGAAACAAAGGATGGGCTAGAGAGAAAGTGGTTGAAATGGAAATCAGACAATAAAGGGAATATCACCCATATAATTGTAGTTCCTGAAGAAAACAAACAAACAAAAAGGAAACAATATTTAAAACTACAGTCCAAGAAAACTTCAAGAATAGATGACCTGAGTCTAAATATGAAAGGACCTACAGAGTACCAGGGAAGTTTACTCACAACTACCCACTTCAAGATATCTACTAGAAAAGCTATCAGGCCTTTAAGAACAAGAATCCTAAAGGATCTTAGGCAAAAAATATATCAGACTTTCATCAAAATTATCAAAATCATCATTCAACCCATCTTGTACTGTTCAGAATATAAAATGGTGCAGCCACAATGGAGAACAATATAGTGTTTGCTCAAAAAATTAAAAATAGAATTATCATAAAATCTACCAATCCCACTTCTGGGGATATCCCAAAAGAACTGAAAGCAGGGACTGGAACTGATATATTTTTTTTTAAAGATTTTATTTATTTATTTGACAGAGAGAGACAGCGAGAGAGGGAACACAAGCAGGGGGAGCAGGAGAGGGAGAAGCAGGCTTCCCGCATAGCAGGAAGCCCGATGTGGGGCTCGATCCTAGGACCCTGAGATCATGACCTGAGCCGAAGGCAGACGCTTAACAACTGAGCCACCCAGGCGCCCCTGGAACTGATATTTGTACACTTATGTTTATAGCAGTATTCATAATAGCTAAAACATGGAAACAACCCAATGTCCATTAACAGATGAATGGATAAACAAAATCACACACACACACACACACACACACAGACACACACACACAGATAAAAAAGGGAAATCCTGACACATGGTACAACATAGTTTAACCTTGAAGACATCAGACTAAGTGAAATAAATCAGACACAAAAAGACACATATTGTATGATTTGACATACATGAGGTAATTAGAGTAATTAAATTCACATGGACAGAAGTAGAAGGATGGTTGAGAGGGGCTCAGGGGAAGGGAAAATAGGGAGTTATTACTTAATGGGTACAGAGTTTCAGTTTGGGAAGATGTAAAAAGTTCTGGAGATGGAGAGTGGGGTGGTTGTACAATAATGTGAATATACTTAATGCTGCTGAACTATACATTTAAAATGGTTAAAATGGTAAATTTTGTGTTATATATATTTTACCACATTAAAAAAAATGTATGAAAAAAAAAAAAAGTCATCCAAAGCAGTGGAGCTACATTTACCAGAAACTTAAGGAAAGACATTATGAGCCAAAGATTTCATATTCATCCAAGGGATTCTTCAAGTAAGAAGCCTATAGGAAACCATTTTACACATGCAAGAGCTTGGGGAATTCCGTAGGCATAAGCTCTTTGTGAGAAGCTCTTTGTTTTGTTTTGTTTTTTAAAGATTTTATTTATTTACTTGACAGAGCGGAAGAGCACAAGCAGGGGGAGCAGCAGAGGGAGAGGAAGAAGCAGGCCCCCTTCCAAGCAGGGAGCCTGATGCGGGACTCGATCCCAGGACCCTGGGATCATGACCTGAGCCGAAGGCAGATGCTTAACCATCTGAGCCACCCAGGCGCCCCGAGAAGCTCTTTGTGAGGAATCTATGGAAGATGAATATTAAACATGATAAAACAGGAAAGGGAAACCAGGTAAAGAACTGATGGTGAGCATTTAATATATATAACTGTAGATCTAGCACAACATAGTGGGTAAGAGAGCAGGGAAGAAAAATATATACTAATGGTATATGACATGTGTTCTGATAAAGTAGAAATGCCACTAAAATGGGAGAAGAGACAAGGGAAGGGGAAAGTAGAAAAGGTTTACTGAATGTTGCATTAGGTGGGAGTTGGAGGGAAAACACAAATGAAGTCACAGAATTTCTAAAAATAATAATGAAAACCCTGTGGATGTGTGGGATTCATTTAAAACAGTGAGCAAGGGAAATGTACAGCTTTAGATATTTTAATAAAGATAAGAATGGAAAAAAATGAACATAAAAAAGTGTAATAAGTGAAATCTTAATTTTTTTTAAGCTTTTATTTATTTATTTGACACAGAGAGAACCAGAGAGAGAGAGACAGAGACAGAGAGCAAGTACAGGCAGGGGGAACGGCAGGCAGGGGAGAAGCAGGCTCCCTGCTGAGCAAGGACCCTGGGCTCATGACCTGAGCAGAAGGCAGCCGCTTAACCAACTGAGCCACCCAGGCGCCCCGAAATCTTAATTTCTATAAAAAAATTAGTGAAACATGGCTAACTTAAGAAAAGAGAAAGCAGGGGCGCCCGGCTGGCTCAGTCGTTAAGCGTCTGCCTTCGGCTCAGGTCATGATCCCAGGGTCCTGGGATGGAGCCCCGGCATCGGGCTCCCTGCTCCACGGGAAGCCTGCTTCTCCCTCTCCCACTCCCCCCGCTTGTGTTCCCTCTCTCGCTGTGTCTCTCTCTGTCAAATAAATAAAATCTTAAAAAAAAAAAAGAGAAAGCATAAATATTGAAAGTAAGAAATAAGATAGGGGAAATAACTACTGACTCACCAAAACACATTTTTAAAAAGTCATATGAGTATTTTTCAGACCTTTATAAAAAAAATTTGTATACCTAGATGAAATACATAACTTCTAAGGAAATGTAACTGACGCCAGATGGTCACAAGGGAATTTCACCAACCTTTCAAACCAGATAGTACCAATGCTCAAAACACTGTCCCAGAGCACTGAAAAATGAAGGGAACTTCCTTATTCTTTTTATAAAGCAACTCTAATGTTGACACCTAAACTTGATGGTAGTTCAAAAAACTGAAAATTAAAGATCATTATCACTTATGAATATTGAAGCAAAATTCTAGAAATATCAGCTAAGAGACTCCACCATGACAATAAGAAAATATTTCACCAAGACAAAGTGGGATTCCCAGAAATTCAAGATTGGTGCAGTATTAGGAAATCCATTACTATAATATACCATATTAATCAACAGATCTAAGGGAAAAACCAAGTGTTTTTATGCATGCTGAAATATTCTTTAACAAAACTCAACACCCATTCCTTACTTAAAAAAAAAAAACTCAAGAACATAAGATTGATGGATTTTTAGAACTTTTTATTTTGAACTAATTTTAGTCTTATAGAGAAGTTGCAAAAATATCAATTCTCATATAACCTTCACCCAGCTTTCTCTAATGTTAACATCTTAGAAAACCATAGTACAATGATCAAAACCAGGAAATTGGTATTGACTAAATCATAGTCCTTAATCAAATTTGTCAGTTTTTCCACTAGTGTCCTTTTTCTGGTCCAGGATTCAGACGAAGTTCCCATGTTGTATTTAGTTGCCAGGTATGTTTAATTTCCTCCAATCTGTGACAGTTCCTGTCTTTTCTTGTCTTTCGTGAACTTGACACTTTTGAAGAATATCCCTCAATTTTGTGTTTGTCAGATGTTTTTTTCACGATCAGAAGGAGGTTAGTTCATTTTTGGCTAGATTATCTCAGAAGTGATGTCATGTCCTTTTCAGTGCACTGCATCAAGGAGTTGATGATACTGATATGTCTATTACTGATGATATTAACCTTGATCTTGATCACTTGGTTAAGGCGATGTCTGCTGGGGTTTTATAATAAATATCTTGGGAGAGATACTTTGAGATTATACAAATACCCTGTTTCTCTTCAAATGTCCACTCACTAATGTTAGCATGCATTTGTGGGATGTGTCCACGGTAGTTATTACTGTGGTATTTACCAAATGATGAGGGTCTATTTCCCTTTTTAATTTTAAATTCATTAATTATTCTGTAAGCAAGAGCTGTCCCTTCTCCCCCATTTTTTAAATTTATTCAATTCTTTATATCAGTATGGATTCATATCTTATCCCATGGGTTATAACAGAATATCATCACTATTTGGCTGCTCAAATCATTCCAGCTTCAAACACTGGGAGCTCCTTTGGGTTGGCCTTGTTCCTGCTTTACCCAGTAAACGCGGCCCAAGTGACACTGTGCCAGTTACAGGTTTATGTCTTAAGGCTAGAGAGCTTATGTTCTACGGAGGCCCAAATACCATGTAAGAGGTTCAACTCCTCTGCCGGACAGACCATGCAGAGACAGAGGCCCTGACACTACATGGGCAGAGTGAGGCCCAGCTGTCCCAGCTGACCCCAGCCTTCTAGCCAACCCAGAAAGGGCCCAATATATGAAGGAACCATCTCTGATGTTTCAACCCAAACAAGTCCCCAAGGGACTGTGGCCACAGCCAGGTCTGTAACTCACACAGAGCAGAAGAACCACAAAGCTGATCCCAGTAAACCCAAAGAATTGTGAGAAATTATAACATGCTGATTCTTCTGAGCCACTAAGTTTTGGGGTGGTTTGTTGTGCAGCAATCAATAATCAGAACACTTCCAGACATGCCATGCCTTCTCCCTCCTCAACTTTCTTAATGACAGAAGCACCTTCCCTCTCGCCCATGTGCCTTACTCAGACACCAGGACTACTTCCCCACTTGCCATAGAAAGCCCATTACCAAGGCTGACTGATTCTACCTCTGAAAACTCTCTCAATTTCTCCCCACTCCCATACCTGCTGGGGAAGGAGGACGATGGCCATAGTCCCTCCTGGTAGGGTTTGCAGACCCTCTCCCAGCATTCCAGTCAGCCTCATCCCTTCCTCCCAGAATCAGCTCTACGTACATACAGTTGGATCATTCACTCATTCAGTAAAATATTTATTAAGTTTTTACTGTATGATAGGCACTATTTTAGACACTGGGGATATAAAAGTGAACAAAGAAAAAAAACACCTGCCCTCACTGACACAAAAGTCCAGAGGAGGAAGATGGGCATTCTAAATTAATGAGTAAAACACACAGTACATCAGGAAGTGATGCGTGAGATGAAGACCAATATAGCAGGGAAGGAGAAAAGTAACAGAAGCAGGGTGGGGTTTTGGAATTTTATTTATTTATTTATTTATTTATTTATTTATTTATTTATTTATTTATTTAATGGGGTGGGGCTTGGAATTTTAAATAGTGGTTAGGCATGGCCCCTCTGAAAAGGTGACAGAGTAAACATCTAAAGCGTGTGAAGGAGTGAGCCAAGTGGGTAGGTCTGAAAAGAGCCAGTTCACTGGGGCTGGTATGCTGAGCAACGCAGGCAAGAGCCAGTGCATGGTCAAGGTACAGAGTTCACTGTGGCTGGTGTGCTGTGCTTGAGACTGAGTAGGAGAGAGAAAGTTCAAGTGTAAACATGGGGGGAGATCATACCCCACTTTGTAGGATACTGATTCTGACTTTGACTGAGATAAGAAGCCACTAGAAGGTTTTGAGCAAATGCATGACATGATTTGATTGACATTTGAAAAGATCCCTCTGGTTGCTGTACTTACTAATATACTTTAGGGGGGATGAGGGAAGATGCAAAGAGATCATTCAAGAGATATGATTATCCAGGTGAGCCAGGTGAAATAGTGGTGGTTTGGGCCACGGTGGAAGCAGCAGAGGTTGGAGATTGTGTGTGTAAGTCCAGATTTGCTTAGTAGGGATGGAGTATAAAAAGGCCAAGGTTTTGACACTGAGCAATCTGAAGGAAGATGTCATGTCTCTGCTCCCTATTAGAGCTAAAGTCCCTGAAAGAGTGGTCTATATTCTCTTGGGGTAGAGCATGTTTGGGGAGGTGATCAGAGTTTGTTGTTGGACACATTAGGTTTGAGATGCTGAAGACATATCCAAGAGAAAATCTGAAGTAGACAGCAGGAGACTGGAATCTGAGCTGAAAGGCACAGGCCTAGGCTGAACCTCAGAGAGATGGCATTGAAGGCTTGAGAGGAGATGGGGCCACCATGGAGACAGTGTGGCTGGAGAAGATGAAAAGTCCAAGAACAGTGGGGGTTTGGGAGAAGAAAAGCTGGGAAGAGGGACAGGAGGAGCGGCCTATGAGGTAAAAGGAAAACCTGGAAACCAGGAGCCACCATGTGAAAGGATATTTTAAGAAGGAAGTACGATGCAACAATGTAAAATGTCGCTGAGAACTGACTGTGGCCATTAGCCACGAGATGCACAACCTCCATGAGAATGTTTTTCAGTGGGTAGAGCTGACTAGGCCTCATTGGAATATGTAAGAGATGAAGGAAGGATAGACATGAAGGTAGCAGCAGGGACAATTCTTTCAAGTTTAGCTCTAACAGAAAGGAAAGACATACAGCCATAGCTGGAGGGGGCAATCATGTCACTGCTCTAGGCTCCCCCCTGCCCTCAGATCAAGGCCACACTCACTAACCTGTCATTTAGGGCTCATTCCAACAATAACCAACCCACGCCTTTCCAATAACACCCCCCACCCCGCCCGGCCAGCGTGAACGTCCCTTCCAGCCAGCGAGGATGACAACGCGAGTCTTCAAACTACATCACCCGCTTAGCCTAACCAGGTGCCAGTGACTCAAGAGGAAAAGGATGAGGTACCCAATCCAGAGGGACAGCTGGACAGTCACAATGCAGCCTGAGAGCCCAAGAGTCCTGACAGTGTCGCATGTTCTGCTGCTGACAAGGACACACTGGAAGTATTCCCTGGGGGAAATCCAGGAATGCTTTCCAGTGGGATTGCATCTGAGCTCAATCAACAGAGTTTATACTGAAGCAGAGAGGCATGGAGAAATCAAAGGGGTCACGAATGAGGACACAAGGTCTGAAGAATAGTCCCTGTGAAAACTGTCACCTTGTTTTCCTGCAAATGGGACACTGTAGGGCACAAGATGTCAAAGTCGAGCAAAGGAAACCCACCGAGGTCCGGCATGCAAATGGGAAGGGGTCCCCACCTGAAGCTGGACTGTCAGGAACCCGGGAGTCCTCTCTTTGCCCACCAGGCAGTCCTCTCTGGGCAGGCAGGGGCTGCAGGGGGCAGATCAAGAACAAAAAAGGTTCAGAAGAGTAACTGGAAACCTTCGGCTCCAGTAGGGTAGGGCCTCCTCCTCCTCAAAGGAATGGGCCTATCCCTGAAGAAAAGACTGTGGGCAGCTTGCTGGGAACACAGCCTGCCCTGACATGCTGCTGACACTGAATATGAGCTGAGCTGATCCTCCCTCACCTTTGTTCTTAATAGTACTTATTGGGCACTGAGTATATACCAGTGACTGTTCCAGGTACTGTAGGAGTTTCATCGATTCTCCTCACCCAGTGAAGTACTATTTCTTATCTTCATTTTACAGATGAGAAAATTGAGACACAGAGAGGTCAGTCTCTTGCCCAAGATGGCACAGCTATGAAATGACTGAGCCTGGATGAGATCTGGTTGTAGAGGCCATATTCTTAACCAGTAAGGGCAGTGATTGCTAATCTCTGTGGGTTGTAAGGATTCTCAGTGTGTGCATTATGAGAAGAATCAAAATTGGTCATAAGGTGATAAGCACTGAATTTGAGTAATGGGTCTATGGAGTTCTATCTACTTCTGACTGTTTGAAATTTCTCCATCATAAAAAGTTAAAATGGACCTTCAAATTCCAAAGGCTGTTCACACCAGCTATGTGGGAATCTGTGATTCCTGTGGTCAGTGAGGATCCTTGGGACCTTTGAAAAACTTGCCTAGTGCACCCTAACCCGACCTCTTCCTCCAAGGCCGGAACCCTGGGGTGACCAGCCAAATTTGAGAGCCTAGGATCGCGCCAAAATGGCCACTCCACACCCAGTGCAACTCGGGCACGTCTGGCCAAGCCAGCCTGCCTGTCGCCTCGCCTCGGCAAAAGTGAGGGGTAGCTGGACCCAAAAAAAGGACGATCAACATCCTCCCACCGAAACTCCGGACACATGTCCCCAGGGACGGCTTTCACGCCACCACCTAGGAAATATCAGCCCCGCAAAGGCTACTTACTGAACTCCCCGCAAACCCGGAGAGTTGTGACATGAGCGACCCCCTCTCTCAACATCGCGGATTTCGGCCAAGGCCGAACCTGTCCCCAACCGCAGGAACCTTTGGACGAAAGGCCCAAGCCCAGCACCCACCACCACTGGGCTTTGCGGCTGAGCTTCACCCACGTTCCTCGGAGATGCGCGCCCACACCCCCCAAAATAAGACATCCGGGAGAGCACGGCCTGAGCCACGACAGCGTGTCCCCACCACTACCTCCTCTCCCCGCCATCTGCACCGTCCCCAGCCTCAGCCCATAGACCAGCCTTTAAGACCTACCTTGCTGCACCAGGAAGGGCACAGTTGCTGCAAGGGTCCCGCGGGAGCCTCACTCACCAGCGCCACCAAAGAACAAGGGGTCACTCCAGCCACCAGCTGGAGACCTACTTCTGTAGGGCGCCGGGACTACACTATCCAGCATCCTCGGCGTGGCGCCGGGGCCACACCTCCCAGGATGCTCCGCGCAACCAGAAGCGCACTGACAGCCCACAGCTCCCATTGGCCTCCCAGGGAGCCGTTTCTGGGTAACGTTCCCCGGTCATTAGAGAATGACCACCGTGGCACCTGGATCCCTGGTATTTTTTTTCTTAATACCACGTTTACAAAACATGTACAGGGTCTCGGGTGAAGCTTCTAGCCCTGCCATGTCCGCTTCTCTAATGCTTCCGCCTCAAAGACTACACTCCCCAGTGGCCCCTGCAGTGACTTCCGCATCCGGTGCCGGCCCGCCTCCCGACCGGCGGAAATGACGCATCAAGGGGAGGTTCGGTTTGGCTTCTGGGATTGGCAAGGGTCAGCGGCAGTAGGGCGGTGAGGTCGGGGTTTTCCAGCTGCAGTGTGGCACACCTTCGTCCCGTGTTCCTTGAGCGACCGGCAAGGCGTGGTCTCGTCCAGCTCACGTGCCCTTTTAACTCCGTTGAGGCCCATGGAGAGAGCGGAGCTGAGAGACGCAGAGCACTCTTCCTGAGGTCTCCCATCCGGTGCGAGGTAGACCCGGATTCTGAGCACAGGCCCTCAACCCGAAATATCCACTGCGGGGACCCTGAGACCTTTTTCCTCTGTTGGAGTCCCCAGAGTTTTGGCAAACTCTCATTTGTCTCCTGGGGGACAGGAACCTCACTCTTAGACCGTAGCTCGGGGTAGAGGCCGCTGTCGGCTTAGCTTTTTGGGTCTTTGTTCCGGGCTGTGGTTGAGAACAGGATTGCGTTGGTGCCCGTCAGGAACACCCCAGTCTAGAAGCTGGAGAATAAGCTCCACTGAAGTCGTGGGAGGGTATTTACACCCAGCCACCCTCTCACTTCTCTTTACCTTCCTCAGATAGGCTTTCAGAAATTTCGTTCTTCTCTAGGACGTCCACGTGGCCTGAAGTAGGGAGAAAAAAAGGATTTACTAAAATTCCTTCTTAGCTTTCGGAAAACGAATCCATCCCCTTCTTTTGCCCCGCTGCTTTGTTCATAGTGAATTCAGTTCATCCCTGGCTCTGGAGAAGTGCCTAGTCTTACTTGGAGCCCTCTATCGACAGTTCCTCTCTGCCCCACCCATGACTTATTCACCAAGAAATTAGCTGTCAACACCCATGGAGGTTCAAAGTAACAATGCAGGGACGTCCATGTGTAAGTGTCCAGTGATGCTTGCTGTATGCCAAGGGTGGAGATGGCTGGGATCCCAGGGGCCTTGGAGATGAGAAAACAAGGAAGACTTCCAGGATAAGAGACTGCCTGAGCTTCCCTGAGGGGAGTAGGTGAGAGGAAGAGTTGGAGAAGGACCGGCCAGTGGGAAGAGAGCAGGAAGTGAAGTCAGAGTCTCAGAGGCCTAGTCACTGGGTAAACTTCCCTGGCCTCAGTGAGGGAGGTTTTCAAAGGAAAAATGGTCTTGTGTCTGGCCGATTTTCTGTGCATATAGGCAAGGATACTGTGTGGCTGTTCACATGTGGCATACAGATGTTTAGTTTGGCCAGCCTTATGGTTCATATTTGAAAGAGTTCTTAGCATTTAATAACTAGGAGTTTCCATCTAAAAATCTGGATTGCCTGCCTATTTTTTTCTTCTTAAGATTTTATTTATTTGTCAGAGAGAGCACAAGCAGGGGTAACTGCAGGCAGAGCAAGGAGCCCAATGTGGGACTCGATCCCAGGACCTTGAGAACATGACCTGAGCCAAAGGCAGATGCTTAACCAACTGAGCCACCCAGGCATCCCGAGGGTTCCCTGCTTTCTAAAAAGACTCCTGGCCTCCCTTCTCTATCTCCTTTTTCCCTACGATATTTCCCTCCCAGTCTATCCCACTTCCTACCTCATCTGGAATACCTTGCCTCCTCTTCCTTGACTTCTAAATCTTGCAGCTCCTTCAAGACCAAATTCCCAACTCTTTTTCCTGAACCCCTGGCATTCATTGTTTGTAAATAAAGCTGTTTTCACTCGAAGAGAAAGTGTCATCTGATAATGTAGAGGACAGATTCTATTTTGGAAAGAAAATTTCATTCTTGATTAGTTATTGCTATTGCTGAACCCACATACCTGGGTAGATCATTTAACACAGTGCGTCTCAGGTGTGAATGTCCATCCTATCACCTGGAGTCTTGTAAACATGCAAATTATGAATCAGCATGACTGGGGTGGAGCTCAATCGGCAGTTCTAACAAGCTTCCAGATAATGTTGACTCTGTCCTCAGACCACACTAGGCAGCAAGAATGTAATCCAGGGGCTCAGATCCTTAATCTAATACCATTAGATCAAGTAATCTCCAAATTCCTAAAACTCAGATCTGACTATGATTCTATATTTATGTTTTATTTTCATGTGTAGTTTTCTTAAGTTTAAAGCACTTCAAGTTCAGGAATTCTATTTTTGCTTTGCTTGGAAATCCCATAGTAACCAGACCAGTACCTAGACAGTAGACAAATGATGTTGGTTGGATAGAGACCAGAGTCTTGGAATCCCCACAACAGGGTTATAGTGAAAAACAGGATCAAGACATTTTTCCTACCTTTCTCAGGGCAGCTTTCTTGCTTCTTCACTTTGAATCATAGGCAAGTCTGACAACAGAGTGAGGAGGACTATTTGGTATAACAGGATTTCATAGTGTTTAGGGGTGTGGCTGTGGCTTTCATCTAGGAGATGTGGAGGCTATGGAGTCCTGCACAGGTCCTCTACAGACAGGCGTTGCTGGGGAACTATAGCAACTTGGTCTCACTGGGTACTGATGGCTTCTCTTAACAACTTCAAATCTGACCTAGTTTAAACTTCTCATGCAGCTGCCGGGCATAGCTGATCTTTGCCTTAGGATTGGACCTCACTACAAAGATGTGCTTTTCCAACATCCCTCCAAGGAAAGTCTGCTTTTTTGTACAGTTGAGAATAGGTAGATGGTGGAGTGGAAGGGTGGGTGTTTACTACACTTCAGGCATTTTTCCCCAGGCTGGATTCTATTCCTAGATACTCTCTTGCTTCAGGCAGGGAAGATTTTTTCATCTACCCAGCAAGAAGTAGACATAATGTGCTGCTTTGCTGATCTGAGTTTCCTTTCCCTTACTCATCCCTTTTCTACTGCTGAGAGTTCACTCACCCAGTCTAGCTCTGAGTTCTGAAATGGCGCCTTGAGCCTGTATCTTATAGTTACGTTGTTTTCTTTCCGTGTGCACAGGAATCCCATTTTTGCAAACCAGAACTCATCACTCGCTGGAGCTGTCCGGGAAGGGCCACAACATCTGCTGGGCCCCTGTGTAGGTCAGAGGGTACTGAGTGCAGTTGACATGGTCAGCAGGTCAGGAATTAGGAGACGTCATTGAGGTGCTAGGGAAGAAGCTGTTTCCTTGGCTTTCTAGGTTGCTGTTTAGACTGCCTGGCCTTGCCTTTCTTCCAGACTTTCATCTTTACCCGAGAGGGGTTTCTAGCATACTTTGTTTTCTTTCTCTGCTGGGAAACCACCCTTTGTCCCACTGGGCTTGCTTTTTCAAGCTTACACAGTCTTTCTCTATTTGTGCGCTTCTTTCGATTGGCCTAATCTTAAATGAGCGCCAGACTGTGTGCCCAAGGATGCCCAAGAAATTGTGTGTTGAATGTCAGAGGGATCCAATAAAAATCTTTTCTCTGCCCCACCTGCTCTTTGGTATTCTGAGTCAACAGGTTTGGCTTGGGGTATTTGGTCCCAATTGGCTATGTGATCATGGGCAAGTGACTTGCCCTATTAAGGTTGGTCAAGATCATGGTTTTCAGTGCATGAAACAAAAAAAATGGAACTTCACTAATATGCCCTGTGAGGAGACAGGAAGCCTCATTTTCTTGGTATGTGTCATAGCTTTTAACTTTTATATACATTATGAACCCCCATCTTACAGCATTACATCTAAAGAGTCAATTGTATCATTGGGAAATTATGCGAAGAAAAAATAAGTCATATATTTGCCATTTCTAGTGCTCTTTATTCTTTTCTGTAGATCTGAGTTTCCATCTGGTCTTAATTTCCTATAGCTATAAGAATATTCTTTAGCATGTTTAGTGTGGATTTGCAGGCAACAAATCCTGTATTGGTTTATTTGGAATTGTCTTTATTTTGCCTTCATTTGTGAAGATTATTTTTGCTGGATACTGAATTGAGTTCACAGATTTTCTTTTAGCACTTGAAAGTTGTGCTTCCTTTTCTTTTTTGCCTCCATCATTTCATTGAGAAGTCAGCTTTAATGTAGACTGTTGTCCCCTGTATATAATGCTTCTTTGTTCTCTCACTGTTTTGGAGGTTTTGCTTTCTCTTCAGTTTTCAGCAGTATGACATTGATAGTTTGTTATTGTGTTGATGTTGTTTGGTATTTATCCAATTTGAGGCTTGTTAAGATTCTCTATTCTATAAGCTAATATTTTTCATTAAGTTTGGCAACTTTGGCTATCATATCTTTAAATACTTTTCAACCCTTTTCTCAATTTCTTCTCCCTTTGGGTCTCCAGTTATACATACGTTAGACCATTTGATTATCCCACAGTTCACTGAAGCTCTGTCCAATTTTCTTCAGTATTTTTTTTCTGTTTGTCAGATTGGTTAATCTCTATTATCTGTTTTCTTTTCTTTTTTTTTTTTAAGATTTATTTATTTGTCAGAGAGAGAGAGAGCACACCAGAGAATGAGCAGGGGGCGTGTCAGGCAGAGGGAGAAGCAGGCTCCCCGCTGAGCATGGAGCCTGATGCGGGACTCGATCCCTGAGTCGAAGGCAGACGTTTAACCCACTGAACCACCCAGGCGTCCCTCTGTTATCTGTTTTCAAGTTCATTAACACTACCTTTTGTCATCTTCAATCTTTTAATACCCTCTGGTAAATTTTAATTTTTATCTACTATGCTTTTCACTTATAGAATTCCCATTTGGTTCTTTTTCATAATTTCCACCTTTCAGCTCAGATTCCCCCCATCTGTTCACTCATAATGTGCATATGTTCCTTTATTATATTTATAACTGCTGTTGTAAAACCACAGGGCCATCTCAGGATCTATTTCTGTTGACTGCTTTTTTTTTTCCTTAACTATATTTCTGTGCATGTCCAGTAATTTTTCAATTTTATACTGGATATTTTTTGTTAGCACGACTAAATTCTCTTCTGTCCCTCTCCTTTGAGTGTGTTCTTTGTTCTTATAGGCAGTTTAGTTATGAACTGGTCATTTTGAGCTTGTATAGACTTTATCTTATGCTTTGTTAGGGTAGATATTTGTGTGTTCAAAGTATTTATCAAGCCTCTCTAATGTGGTAGGACTCAAATTCCAAGTTCTTTCACCCATGCAAGTGTTACATCTTTATTTTACTTTCTGTTAGAGCATGTTTAAAGAAGACCTTACTGTAAGATGTGGTTTTTCTTAGAGGTGGGTTAAACATTACATTAGATAGTTGAGAGAGAATTAGTCAAGTGGAAGATAAAGGCCACAAATTTACACAGAATGTAGCACAGAAAGACAAAGAGGAAAAAGTGTTAAGGAGCAGTAAGAGATATGGAAGATAAAATAAGAAGGAGATAATATAGGTAATGGAGGAGAGGCAATAAACAAAGAGATAAAGGATGAATTTTTTCCAAAATTAATTTTTAATCCCTAGCAGCATAAGAGGAAGTCAATAAAAGAAATAAAAACTAGGAAATAAGAGGAAAGGGTAAGCCATGCCTAAACACATTAGTACTCAAAGACCAAAAAAATATATCTCAACAACAGCAAGCAAAAGAATGCTTGGCTATAAAGAAATGGCATTTTGGGGCACCTGGCTGGCTCAGTCAGTTAAGGGTCCGATTCTTGATCTCAGCTCAGGTCTTGATCTCAGGGTAATGAGTTCAAACCCTGTGTTGGACTGCACACTGGGTGTGGAGCCTTCTTAAAAAAAAAAAAAAAAGGAGAAGAAGAAATGGCAATTAGACCGAGAATAGATATTTCAACAGCAACAGTGAAGACCAAGACCAAAACCCGTGGAATCATATCTTCTGAACACTAAGAAATAATAACTCAATTTTGAATCGTATACCAGCTAAATTATTATTCAAGAATAATGCATAGGGGCGCTTGGGAGGCTCAGTCGTTAAGCGTCTGCCTTCGGTTCAGGCCATGATCCCAGGATTCTGCGATCGAGCCCCACATCAGGCTCCCTGCCCTGCGGTAAGCCTGCTTCTCCCTCTCCCACTTCCCCCTGCTTGTGTTCCCTCTCTCGCTGTGTCTCTCTGAGTCAAATAAATAAATAAAATCTTAAAAGAATAATGTATAAAAAGAGATGTTTTTATCTAACCTAAAATTTTGAAATTTGGGGTTATTACAGTTATAGATTATAAGATATTAGGTGAAAACTGTTGGAGAGAGAAATTCGCTGAAATAAAATGTTATCCTGAAAAAAGAAAGATGTGATTTTTGCCTCTCTAGTTTCTCAGCTTGAATGACTGAGGTGTTAATGAGTCTCTTCACTCTGGGGGAATCAGAACTTCTGCAGTTGCCAGCCCTGCCCAACTTCCAGTATCTTTGTCTTCTCAACTGTAGAGCAGCTCGTGTGATGAATCCTTGGGTAGTCTGCACTGCACAGGCAAGGCCCACCCTCAGCCAAGGACAGGCTCTGCCCCTTCTGCACAGCTGCCTCCTCGGAGATCTGCCTCACTCATTTCATCTGCTTTACTATCATCCCTGAAGTCTTTTTTGCCTCCTCACCTTAGTGGGAGACCAGTATGCTCTGGCCCCGCCACCCTATAAGAAATTGTCCCCAAGCCTGGCAGCCAGGGAAATGTGGGACTCCCCTTATAAGTTTCCCCTCTCGGGCATCAAAGTCTTGTGCTGCCTGTGGTCCAGTGCCTAAAAGCAGTTACCTCATACTTGCCATTGTTAGGGTTATTTATCATGGAAACGATGGTGTCGTACCAGCTACTCCATCATAGCCAACAGAGCCAAGTTCATCTGGTAACTACTTTTAATCACTAAATTTGTATTTATTTTTCTGACATTATAATTCTAGGAGTAATCCTTTATATAAGCAATAATTTGTTAGAATCAATAAGGCCACTCAGCCTTAAGAAGGAAACACTACCATTTGTGGCAACACAGATGGACCCTGAAGACATCTGCTAAGTGGAATAAGTCCATCACCAAAGGAGAAATACTACATGATTTCTCTTATATGAGGCATTTAAAATAGTCAAAAGTATAGAAATAGACAATAGAATGATGGTTATCAGGGGATTTGGGGAGGGGGACATGGGGAATTGTACAAAGGGCATAAAGTTAAAATTATGCAAAGCAAGTAATTTCTAGAGATCTGCTGAATTACATAATGCCTGTAGTTAACAGCAAGATATTGTGTACTTAAAAATGTGTTGAGAGTAGATCTAATATTAAGTGTTCTTGCCACACACACAAAGGAGCACAAGGAAGCAGAGATGATGGTATGTTTATTACCTGGATTGTGGGGATGGTAACATGAGTGTATACACATGTCCAAACTCACCAAATTGCATACATTAATCAAGCAGTTTTCTGTATACCAATTACAACCTCAATAAAGAATTTGTAAGGCCATGGCTGTATAAGGAATTTTAGTAAGTGTTGGGTTTGTCATTCCTTCTCTGGAATACTTGTCAGGTACAGTTTACTAGGGTATCCTAAAAAAATCTTCAGCAGCAATTGTGATAAAGTTCAGCCATAAACAAAGTTAATTATGTTTCTCTTTAACTCACACATACAAAAAAGTACTTCACAGGTTAACGATGTTCAGGAACCAGTTTTGACGTAAAATAAGTTAGTTTAATGGATTGAAAATTTTAAAGGTGTGTGACTAGTGTTACTCTTATCCCTGGTAATACAACACATATTTCAGCTGTACGGTATTTTAGCTTTTTTGTAAAACCTCGTAATACATATTTGTGCTGATGTTAGATTACAAGACATAACTAATAATAACTACATTCAACTAGTTAATGTCTTTGTCCTGGTTTAATTACTTACACTTTTAAATTATAACCTTATACATATTTTGTTATACTGTATTCCTGACATCTGAGAAATAGTTACAGAATATATCAAATTTACTCCTCCAGGCTTGATGTATTTATTCCAAGGTATGATCACCGGATAATGTCAGCTTTGAAGAGAGGAAGGAGTCTGCCCCTGAGGAATGGTTTTATGTCACTATTTAGTTCAATATGTCTACACTCCTTGCCCAGATCTCAAAATGACTTAATCTGTTCTCCTCAATGTGCCTGTTGAAGTTAAGACTTCCCAGGAGAAAGTGTAATCTTTCCAGGAGACAACTGATTTCCATTGCTTTGTGTCCAGCTTTCTCCCTTGAGCACCTGAACTTACTAGGATACATGTGGAACCTGTCTCTTATGATGACAGTCTTGGCCCATGTAATCTGTGTCTACTATACAAACAACAGAAAAGCCTTAAATCACTTGCTGCAAAGATGCTGGACAAGGGAATTGCTTTGGAATATTTATGTACCAAACAAGTTGGCATTTGTGTGGTGACCATGATTTTTGGTTGTATTCAGAAACATGTTTCTGAATAATAAAGTTCAAGAACAAGCTGGTTGGTTATCCCAGACAGGACAAACTCCACCATCAAATTTTCTTTTACATGACTTGGTTTGGCCAAATAGGAAGTTGGTTGAAGGATCCCCTACAAATCTTAGGCTATTGTCATACTTGTTCCCAATGGTTGCTTCTGTCAAGTGTATTGTTAACAAAGTATTAAATGCTTTGGCAGAACTACCAACCCATCGGTTCAAACCACAGATGATTTTATATCAAAAGGAAATTCAAGCAGCTCTGATCAAAGAAATTCTGTGAGAATGACCCTGAAAACAGTATAGAAGTATAGAACTGAAACCCTGATCATTTGGCTGTTATATATTTGCATGGTCATCCCATCATTTTAGGAAGAGAAAGGACCTAAAGGAGGGACAGTAAAAGGAAAATATTTTATTTACAGCAGGATTTACCTAGAAGATAACTAAATGCTGTCTCTTTTCAGGGAAATCTGTTAAGAACCATGAACTTTGAATGACCCCATTAGGCCAAAAACTTTCTGGATTTAACTCAAGAATTTTTCGTGACCTGAAAAAATGGACCCTCTTTTAATCCATCATGTAGCAGTTTTATGGATTCATTCCAACCTGTCCAGAGTGCTAGCTCTCAGTCCTTGATGAACACAGCCACAATGAAACACTCTTTCTACTTTTGAACATTCTAAGACGTGAAATTTCCCCATTAATGGACAACTTAGAAAACTTTTCAGTGGTACATATAATAAACTAAGCCTTTTTTCTTAAGCCCCGGTCATTTTCGTTTTACATTAGAAACAAAACAATACTATATATGAAAACCAGAATTCTGATCATAGCAAATTCACTGACTTAAATGATTATATTATGGAAAGAAAAAAATGAAAAAGTTCAGAAAACAAAGCCTTCAACCCAAGTTAGGAAAAAATAACAAAAAGAAACACAAAGGCGGGACCCCTAGGTGGCAAAGTCAGTTAAGCATCAGACTCTTGGTTTTGGCTCAGGTCTGATATCAGGGTTGTGGGATAGGCTGGCCTGTGTGGAGCTAAGGGTGGAGTCTGCTTGAGTTTCTCTCTCCCTCTTCCTCTGCTCCTCCTCTGCTGCACTCTCCCTCTCTCTCACTGAAATAAATCTTTAAGAAAAATACCTCTGTGTGTACACACACACACAGGCATATACGCACCCACATTTCCCCTGTATCATTTGTTGGGTAGGTATGTCAGCATGCGTTTCCCAAGAGTAAGGACATTCTCTTCCATGACCACAGTAGTTACCAGGTTCAGTAATTCAACATGGATGCGATACTTTTACATAACCTGCCATCCATATTCTAATCTGACAATTAACCCGTTAATGTGTTTTGTACATTTCCCCCACTCTAGTACAGAAGCCAGTCTAGGACTTTACCTTTAGTTGTCATGTCCCTCCTTTCCTTAAATCTGGAATATTTCTCAGTTTTGTTTTTGTCTTTTATGACAATTGCATCTTGAAGAAG
Organism: Zalophus californianus; assembly: GCF_009762305.2. NCBI lineage: Eukaryota > Metazoa > Chordata > Mammalia > Carnivora > Otariidae > Zalophus > Zalophus californianus. The sequence goes on from NC_045602.1 coordinate 96,488,027, forward strand.
AGGGACCTTCTTTTTGGTAGGTGAATGTTTCTTGCTGGGGGAGTTTCTACATATTAGATTCAGGTTGAGCACTGACATGCATGGATTGTGTCCTTCACAGGGTATCACATTAGGTGGTGCCTGATTCTGCCTTGTACAGTTACACTTCTTTCTCTCCTACCTAAGACCATCTCTGGGGAGACACTTTAAGACCATATATCCATTAATGGTTCTTGCCGAAACCAGTCTTTACTGTGAGGGTTACAAAGTGATGAATTTCCAATGTCTGCCCTCCTTCCATGTTGTCCAGTCAGCACTAGGCATTGGAATAGAATGCAATTTTTTTTTTAAGATTTTATTTATTTGAGAGAGAGAGTGTGTGAGCACAAGCAGGGGGAGAGGCAGAGGGAGAGGGAGAGGGAGAAGCAAATTCTCTGCTGAGCAGGGAACTAAGCAGGGAGCTGGATTCCAAGACCTCAGGATCATGACCTGAGCCGAAGGCAGACACTTAAATGACTGAGCCATGCAGGCTCTCCTAGAATGCTATATTAAGCGGTATTTCCACATCGCAGTGAGAGATGGATGTGCACAGCCCTGATCCCAGTCACCGGGGCTCTTCAGAGGTACAGATTGCTGTGATGGCTTGGGGAGTGGATCAGGGGTGGGGTGAAGGTGGGGGTGGCAGGAGGCAAGGCTGGTGAGGGAGGGTGGAGCTGCATAGGTTTCCTCCCCTGCCTGGCTGTGGTGTCCAGACTCAATCCTGAACATTGGTGAGCCTATGAAAGTCATAACAATATAAAACCTAATGGCAGAGAAAAGAACTTTATCAATAAATAATGCAACCAGGTACCCATATATTTAATATTGTCAGAAAAGCCAATTGTCCTTTAATAAGTTAATTTTTAAATCATATTCATAGTTAAACAAGACAGCATCATCAGATTTTTTTTTTTTTTTAACGATAGTAACACAGCAGCGGTAAAGAGCAGGTTCTGAAGAATGAAGAGATATGGGGCCATAAGAAGTAAGATGAAGAGAGTAAAGGATGGAGGGGTAGCTCTGCTAAAAACAAACGAGATTTATCATCAATGGGCAACTGGGAGTCATCAGAAATCCTATCTAATGTAGACCAGAGCTTCTCAAAGATGAATATGCTGGGGATTCTGATAAGATGCAGATCGTGACCCAGGGACCTGAGCTCCCCAGCAAAGGAGATGCTCCTGGTTGGGGCCCACACTCAGAGCTGTAAGTCCTACGGAGGCATGTCATAAATGACAGGGAGGGTGTGGATAAGGCAAGCTACCGAAGGAGCAGTGGAATGACGAGATATCTCAGTCTCCATAAGCGTGAACAGTCACTCCCACCACCACAACCACCAAACCCTTTGGAGTTTTTGTCCCCAGTAGTTCCTTGAGGGCTCGATGACCCAGAGGTGGCTCAAGCTTGGGTACGGGCTACTTTTTTAAAGCTATTCTCAGGAGCCAGATACTGTGCTCTACCTACATCATTTCATCGAAGCCTCAGTACAGCCAAACAGATTACTCCCTTTTTAAAGATGGGACATGGAAACTCAGAGCTGGTGGTAGCAGGTAAGATGCGGAAGCCAAATCTGAACCTGTCTGGCTCCAAAACGCTGTTCTGACCACACATGAATGAAGTGCCCACCATGCACCATTCACAGAGTTCATGAAACCATGTGGCACTCCTCGCCCTCCGGCAGCACAGACTGAGGGGAAGAAGGGTGTGTCTGCAAGGAGCTCTCATCCAGCCATGGGAGTAAAGAAAAGGACCACCCAGGTATTAGGCTTCTGCTCTGCAGACTTCTTTGGGTAGAGCTGTAATAAATGCCCTTTTACAAAGTAGAATCTTGAGGGGGCGCCTGGGGGCTCAATCTGTTAAGCGTCTGCCTTCGGCTCAGGTCATGGTCTCAGGATTCTGTGATTGAGCCCCGCATTGGGCTCCCTGCTCAGTGGGAGTCTGCTTCTTTTTCTCCCTCTCCCTCAGTGCTCTCTCTCTTAAATCAATCAATCAATCAATCTTAAAAACAAAACAAAGTAGAATCTTGAGAATGAAATATGCTGGAGTAACATTATATTTAAAAATAATAAACGATTGAACCTACCTTAATTCTCTCCCTCTCAACATTTTACTATGAAGATTTCCTAATAAAAGTTGGGACAATTGTGCAGTGAATATCCAGATGCCCACTGCAGTTAACATTTTACTCTATGTTTTTGTCACACACTTCTCTGTCATCTATCAGTCCCTCTAAATTTTTAATGCATTACAAATTTCCAGATATCAGTCACTGCACCTCTAAACACGTCCGCATGTATATCATTAACTAGAGTTCAATATTTGTTTACAGTCCTTTTCTTTAAGTAAAATAGACTTACAAATGCAATGCACAAATCTTAGGTGTACCATTGAATTTTTTTCTCAAGATTTTATTTTATTTATTTGACAGACAGAGAGAGCGTGAGAGAGGGAACACAAGCAGGGGCAGAGGGAGAGGGGGAAGCAGGCTTCCCGCTGAGCAGGGAGCCCGATGTGGGGCTCAATCCCAGGACCCTGGGGTCATGACCTGAGCCGAAGGCAGACGCTTAACGACTGAGCCACCTAGGCGCCCCAAGTCATGCTATTTTTTTTAAAGGTTTTACTTATTTATTTGACAGTGAGAGAGGGAGAACAAGCAGGGGGAGCAGGAGATTTATTTAAGTTAAACATATTAAATTAGATTTTCTTGAATTTAGAGAAAAAAGGAGAAATTAAACAAGTCTAAATGAACTTTGAACACCAGCTAAACATTTATAATATGACCCTCCTCCTTTAAGTTATCCTTTTTTTTTTTTAAGATTTTATTTATTTCTTTGGGGGAGAGAGAATGAGAGCACAAGGGGGGGGTGGGCGAGGGGAGGGGAGGAAGAACCAAACTCCCTGCTGAGGAGGGAGCCTGACTCAGGGTGAGGAGGGAGCCCAAAGTGGGGCTCCATCCCAGGACCCTAAGATCATGACCTGAGCCGAAGGCAGACGCTTAACCAACTGAGCCACCCAGTCGCCCCTAAATTATTCTTCTAAAGAAAAGGAAAAGATCATGAAAAACATAAAGCAACTGAGTATTTTTTTAAAGTACCTATTTCTGTTTTAGGCAAGACGTATTGATGTGCCATGAGAAATGTGGAAATCAGCATAGAAATAAACTCCCTCAGCGCTCAGTTTCTGTGAACTATTTTTATTCTGTAAAAATTCACATAGTTTACATCCTATCAATTACCCTGTAATTCTCACGATGGCTTCATTTTGGATCTGTATTAAACTGGATTCTGTGCTCGGTAATAGTCCATTCACCGCAGCTCCTCTAAATGTGAGTTCTTCATTAATGTCACACTTTGTTGGCAGGATTTCAGCGACTCATTTTTATGACAGTCTAAATTTTTAAAAAGGCAGAAGAGATGCTTTCCAAGTTCAATTTCCCTCTTTGGGAGGCACAGGTAGGGGAATCCAACTTCTACCCCTTTAAGAGATTTAACCAACAAGGTGCCCGGTGGTGAGACAGATGACCTCTTTGGGCCTCAGTTTCCCCATCTGTAATGTGTGGGTTTGAACTAATCGCCTCTATGGTCCTTTCCAGAAATGAAAGCGGTGGTTCTCTGACCTTCCACCCAAGCCGCTGGTCCACGGAAAGGCCTGCCCTGTTCTCCCGGCGGCAGCGCTGAACAGCAGGGGGCGCCCTAAACTCAGTGATCCATTCCCTTGCCTGCAGGCACTCCTGGGGATCCAGGCGGACAATGGGAGCCGGCCACCTTCTCAAAATTCAGTGTTCAGTTGTCCAGAAGTCAGCCTCCTCTCTGAACAACACGACTAGCCCAGGCCTCAGAGGAATCCATTGATTTTTGTATCTTTCCAAATATTTGTGAGACTGAAACATTTTATTGTATTTTAAGTCTGGATATTATTGAAGAAGATGGAAATGACTCAGATTCTTGTAGTTCTATGGCAATTTACTGCTCTAAAATTAAACAGAAATACGTAATATAGCTAGTGTTTTTGGGGGGGTGGGATGAGGGTGCGGCGTTCACATAATACCCCAAGGTTCTCAGAACATGAATTCATTCTTTCATTCATATTTATTGATGGTCTACTTCATGCCCACCACTGTTTGTTTACAGCATTAACAAAAAGTCCTTGCCCCCAGTAAAGCCTATACTGTGTGAACATTTTAAGACGGTGGGCTGAAATAGGGTCTCAGGTGTCGGAATCCATAGGCAGAGTCATATTTGAGCTAACCACGGGTGTGGCCCTTACAAACACCAGATAATATTCAAAGGAAATTGCTCATGGGGTAGAAAGTCTGCTCTCTATTCAGGAATTTTCTCACCAGCAAAATGCGGTAACTGAGAAACTGTTGAATGAGTTCAATGTATAAAGAAAACATTCTGGAAATAAAGACAAGAAAGCCAGCTCAGTTTGAATTTCTCAGTGTCAGGGGGAGTACAAGTGGGTGGAAGGATATTAGTGTTCAAACTAATCATGGTAGCTAAAGCACCTATTGTGGTCAACAGCAAGGGGTTCTGGAATCAAATCACCAACTAGCTGTTTTGGGGGAAATTTCTTATTCTGCCTTCAGTGGGTCTTGAGGATTCCATGGGTCCATACACCTGAGCCATTAGAACAGTGGCCTGGCACATAGTCATTGCTCTGTAAATGTTCGCCACAGTCATCAATGTGATTATCATTATAGTTTTAAATTAGCCTGATTTCTTTTCATCCTGACTGAAGTCTTTCAAAACTTAGTTTCAATTTGTTTAGTCAGCAAAAAATGTAAAAGTCAAATCAAATCAAATTGAGAACCTACTATGTGCCTGACACTGTTCTAGGCACTAAGGATTTGGTGATAAACAAGACAGCGTGTACCTTCTCATGAGCTTACAATTTCCAGGGAATAAATTAAAAAAAAAAAAACAAAAAACAAGTGAAGGTGTAATGGATGGAAGTTGTGTTTCTTTCTTTTGAATTCATTTTAACAACTTTAAAATATTATTTCTAGTATTCTTGATGATATGCTGCTATAGATGGAATGTTTGTATCCCCACCCCCCAAAATTCGTATGTTGAAGCCTAACCTCCAATGTGATACTGTTTGGAGGTGGGGTCTTTGGGAGGTGATGAGCAGAGCCCTCATAAAAAGGATTAGTGCCCTTACAAAAGAGATCCTGGAGAGCTCCCTCATCCTTTTCACCATGTGAGGACACATGTGAGAGCCCCAGGAAGTGGGCTCTCACCAGACATGGAAACCGCTGATGACTTGATCTTGGACTTCCAGCACCCAGAACTGTGAGAAATCAATGTTCATTATTTAAGCCACCCAGCCTATGGTATGAGCAGCCAGAACGGATTAAGACATGGGTTCGTGTAAGTAATCATCTTCCACTTAAGGAATTGATACATGAATCTTAGCAAAGAACTTAAGTCAAGATCGCTCTGGCTTCCTTCTCCAGTTCCACAACATGGAAGCAGGAGGTGAAGATGCTACACCTTCTCTTTTGGTCAAAGAATATTACATTGGACTGTAACAAGATTTTAGACCTGATTATGTCTTGAATTGTGTTTGTCCTGGCTAACGACTGAATTTCAGGCTGATACCCACAGTATGATTCCAGCAACTAGAGAATGAGTGGGTCATGTTTCCTCAGCCTTCAAATAATCTGTATATGTTACTGCTCTTACATTTCTCACCAGTGAGCTATCTTCAATAGGAGAGTTTCTAGAAAAAGATGCCCCTTTCCTTAAGGCATTTTACTTCCATCTTCTTTAAATTTTCCATGCTAGGTATCCATTTCTACAAGGTTTAAGATGTGAATTGCACTCCCTAGTTTTGTTCAGTGCACACCCTGTGCGGCGATATCAAACAGCTCTCCTGGTAGGTCTCATCAAGTCCTGTGAAGCGAGAAACAGGAGAGCAACTTATTTCATAACCTTATTTCGTAACTGCCTTCTTTCTACCCCTTCCTCTAGTCACCAGCTCTTCTCACCTGCAGGCACACAAATTTTTATGCCAGTGGATAATAAGTTTATTCCAGATCCTAGCAATTAAGTACATTCTTGGGGGAAGACAGCTCATATCTAGATGACGACCACAAACAAGCAAGCAAATAAAACTGCATGCATGCACCCTCAACAAAACAAAACTAAACAAAATTTTAAAACCTAGGAAACATTCCCCATCTGGGCTGGCGTTGGTCCATTGTTTTCCGCTGCCAGATTAGCTTTCATGCTCTCATCCCACCTTCTGAATGTGTACTGCTCCATCGTTTCAGAATTACGAGAGCCCTGCCATCTCTTCAGTCAGAACCAAACTCTGCCTGTAGCATGTAAGATCCATCTGTTCTGAAACGTTCGGGAACTCCAGACCTAGTCTCCGGTGCCAGGAGCCTGTCTCTGCGTGACCGTCAGGCACCTCGAGCTCAGCATGTCTCAGACTCACCCCGGTCCCCTCCTTCCTGGCCCTCCGCCTTCTCCTTCGTCCCCAGTCTCCGATTGCATTGTTCTTCCTTCAGCTTCGTGGGCGATTAACCACCTTCTTAGAGTCTTTGTCCACAACTCCCTTTCCCTTCACCGCAACATCAAATCAGTTACCAAGTCCTCTTTGGCCTAGATTCTTAAAGCTGTCGGGTTCTCTCAGTGGCATTGCCTCCGGGGAGGAATGCAACGGCTTCTGACCCAGTGCTCTGGCATTCAGAAGGCCCTCACCTCCCTTCAGTCCTCTGCTCTCCTGTTACCCAAAGAGAGCGCTGCCCATTCACCTGAACTACTGATAAACCTCCAGACGCTCCTTACTGCCTTCAGGATAAAAGCTCAATTCTGGTCCAGCCTACTCCACTCACTCCTAGTTTTAGCCACTATTCACTGTCCTCTTTTTTTTAAGATTTTATTTATTAGACAGAGAGAGAGAGCATGCATGCACAAGCAGGGGGTGTGGCAGGGGCACAGGAAGAAGGCTTCTTCCTCAGAGGCAGAGGGAGAAGCAGGCTCCCTGCAGAGCGGGAAGCCTGATGTGGGACTCGATCCCAGGACCCTGGGATCATGATCTGAGCTGAAGACAGTGGCTTAACCTGAGCCACCCGGGCACCCAATTCACGGTCCTCTTTTCTGCACCCCCCTTCCTCATCTCCCGCTGCTCTCTGCATTTCAAGCTACTTAGAATTTCCTTAAAACGTTGTGCTTCAAGCCGCTCACCTTTCAATGCCCTGTGGATTGAATATCACCTTCTTCCCCCCAACCCCGGCAAACTCTTAGTCATCCTTCAAGGTCCCTCTCATGTGTCACCTCTTCTCTGAAACTTCCCCACGCACCCCCTGCTTCGTGTGGTTTTTCTGGCCATGTTACAAACCTCTGCCCTGATGTTTCTTTTCTTTCTTTTGTTTTTTAAGATTTGACAGAGAGAGAGCACACAAGCAGGGGAAGTGGCAGAGGGAGAGGCACCTGAGCAGGGAGCCCGATGAGGGGCTCGATCCCAGGACCCCAGGATCATGACCTGAGCCGTAGGCCGATGCTTAACGGACTGAGCCACCCAGGTGCCCCTGCCTTGATGTTCCTTATCATGGTGTGGTGCAGCATGTTTCTCCTGGCTTTTTTTCCCAACAGGAACGAGCTCCCCCAGGAGAGGTGCCAGGCCTCATTTTATCACCTAATGCCCTCAGAGCTGACACCACAAAGTGCTCAGAACTTGGTTGGAACCTTGACATGGGAAGATAAGAACAGTGAGATAGGCAGGTGACTCCGGGGCCTGTTGAGCAACTTTTGATGAGCTTCAGAGATAGAAGGGAGGAGACCGCTGTTGCCAGGCAGGTCCCAAGCTGTGGGACTCAAGAGTGTTAACAATCGGAACTTGCCCCCAGAATGTTTTCCTTTTTCACGCACTTGACATTCTGGGGTTCTGTTGGATTAGGGCTTTACAAAATGAAATAAAAGGATCTGTGCTGTTACTATAAAGTGATCATCTTTAGGAAGATAGACACCAAGGAAAAAAAACCTTAATTCAGGGACTTGGAAGTTCAGAATTCTAGGGCTGATTTGTGGACTCCGGCAAGGGGACAGATATTAAATGGTTATTTTTAGGTCTTCTTCTGGTTCATTATTCAAAAATGTTACAAAAGCTAAATCAAGGGGCATGTGGGTGGCTCAGTCAGTTGGGCGAGTGATCCTTGGTTTCAGCTCAGGTTGTGATCTCAGGGTCCTGAGATCTAGCCCTGCATCTGGTTCCACGCTCAGTGGGGAGTCTTCTTTTCTCCCCCTCTCTCTCCCCTTTGTCCCTCCCACTGGTTGTGTGTGTTCTTGCTCTCTCTCTAAAATAAATAAATAAATAAATAAATAAATAAATAAAATCTTTAAAAAAAGCTAAATCAGTCTTGCTTATATGATATACTTTGAATTCCTCTGAGTTCAAGATTCTACTGAAAACAAAATATGAATGGGTCTCATTATCTTGCCTGCTTAAATCTCTTTGATGAAATGTCACATTTTCTTGTTGCCTAGGAACAAGTTTTCTCAGAAATTTTTTTTTAAAGATTTTATTTATTTATTTGACAGAGGGAGAGACAGCGAGAGAGGGAACACAAGCAGGGGGAGTGGCAGAGGGAGAAGCAGGCTTCCCACGGAGCAGGGAGCTTGATGCGGGGCTCGATCCCAGGACCCTGGGATCATGACCTGAGCCGAAGGCAGTCGCTTAACCAACTGAGCCACCCAGGCGCCCCTCAGAAATTTTTTTTTAAGACACAAAAATGTCATCTTAGATTATGATTATTTAAGTGAATTAATTTTTTAAAAGAACTATGCATCTCCTATAAATATCTATTTCTATTATATTTCTATTATTTTGATATATTAGTTATGTATTTGTATTAGTTTGACAAACGCTCTAAGGTATAGACAACTAGGAGCTATGTACTGAGTACTCACTATGTCAGCTGGGTTGCTGGGATTCAAAAGGGAGGACCCTCACTCTCGTGGGCAGGTGATGAAGTAAAGAAATATTCACGTCAATGTAGTAAGTGTAGAAAGGTCTTTAACATTCTGTTGGCACACAAAGTTCAATCAGATTATTATTTGGTGAGGCTTTTTTTTTTAAGATTTTATTTATTTATTTGAGAGAGAATGAGAGACAGAGAGCATGAGAGGAAGAGGGTCAGAGGGAGAAGCAGACCCCCCGCTGAGCAGGGAGCCCGATGTGGGACTCGATCCCGGAACTCCAGGATCATGACCCGAGGCGAAGGCAGTCACTTAACCAACTGAGCCACCCAGGCGCCCTGGTGAGGCTTGGATACACATCACAAAGGGCGACACAAGCTGGCTCCAAGTGTGACCAAAAAAGCAGGCAGTCTCATCAAGCAAATTCATGCATAAGCAGGTGGGAACTCAAGAAAGGGGCTCCGAAAGTCTTCCAATTTGGCCCTATTCTTTCACGGTGAAGTTTCCAGACATAGCAGCTATGGTGTGTGCAAGGTCGCCCATGTCTAGTGCCTTATCCCACCTGACAAGGTGCTAGGAAAGTTTTGTGTTACCTGGCCAGGTGGAAACCAAACTCTATACTCAACGCATTAGAGAGATGCTTTCGATTTCTATTTTATTTTTATACTATGTTCTACTAGAGTTGTGGTTAACTTTTCTGATTTAGGAAATAAGCTTCGGGTTAGCAATAGGCTAGATACTTCCAGCTCGAGGGTAGACATTTATGTCAACCATAGGGGTCATGAATACATCACATGTGCCGAGGGAATATGTGTTAATCGAGAAGACCCTAGGATGCTTCAGATTCTTGTTTGTCACTGAAGGATATGCCAAATAGGAAGAAGATTGCAGTGAATTGGAAATGAAAATTAGGTGTCTTCGAAAGGCAAATTATTTCTTTCCTTTTCTTGGATTCTCTTTCATGTGTGAGTATTGTAACGCCTCTAGTAACCAAGGGATCCAGAAGCAATCTATCTCTCTGTTACCTGCACTATTTTGTTAAAAGCAATGTTTTTTGATTTTATCTCTTTCTTTTTTATTCCTTTTTCTTTTCTTTCTTTTTTTCCCTCTTATTTTCATGGTGTGATACTTAGAAGCCCCTAGTGCCTTTGGCAGGCATGTTAGCCAGAGATACCCTACAGTTTCTTTTAGTGATATGTTAGAATCCTTCTCGTTCCCCCTTGGAGAGCATTTCAACTGACTAAGTTTTGATAGTGCTGTTTTCACGTTTGGATGGCAACATGCAGATGCATTTTCCCAAACGTCTCACATGCCTTGCAGCCAGGGGCCACAAGCTCTAACAGGTCTAGAAGGAAAGTGAAAAGTACGAGACTGTTTCCAGTCTCTTCTTTATGGTCAGTTTTCCAGGTGATCTTGAGATGGTCCCAACTGCGTAAAGCATAATGGGGATAATACTACTTATGGATAGGTTTGTCACACGGATAAATAAGGTTATGTCTACAAAAGATTCTCAGCTCCTCAGAGGATGATGATATTATGGAGCGATAATGATTACAGCAGTTAAGAGTCTAATTGTTTTTAGTGAGATCTGCTCTAGTGTACCTTGTCCCTGTCTGGTTTCATTATAACAGCAGCTTTCTCAAGGAAGGGGGTGCTTCATGAGAACATGAACAGATAAGAGAATTAAGAATACCAGTCCATGTGTAGGATGATGTGTTATAATCATGCGTTTTCTTCACAACTATTTTTAACAACTGGTCTCCTAGAGGCACTGGTATGGCCCAGGGTGATCACTTCTGCATTCATCAAGGTACTTCAGGAGGTCCTCATGACCTTGTCTACACCACTTTGTCTAGTTGGCACATATTCCTAGGGTCTTTGCACTTGATCTTAGCCAAAAGGGCGAGAAGCGATTCCTAGTGTCTTTGGAAGTGGAGGACAGGACAAGTAAATGCGGGCTGAGGAAGCCACCTTGTGCATTTCCACCCTAGACTTTGACTTCAATCCACAGCTTGAACAATTTTGAGGCTTCCAGGTGGTTGAATGGGTTTCAGATTGCACATCGGACTTCTGGAAGAAGGTACTCAAATGAAAGCTTCCTGCACATGGGAGGCCCTTTCATGGATTGACGGATAGCCATTCTCTGGAAGGCCACAAGATCTTACAGGTAGCTCAGGGGGTCTGTGGGGGTAGTCAAGGCCAATGACACGGAGGACACTGTGTTCAATCCTTTTCCAACACTGTGGGACCCTTATGTCAGAGGTCCTCAATGCTATGAGACCTAACAACCTTCCTATTACAAAGGGGTAACTCCCCTTTACTGTCTGGAAATGACATTCACAGATAATAATGTATATAATTAAATACATGTATGCATATATACACATGTACACATCACATATACATCATATATATCATGTGCATATATATATTCCAAACTATATATATGTAAATATATGTATATATTCCAAACTAAAATAGAAGTAGAAAAAAAGTAGTTTATAGAGAAATACCACATAATATGTATTTCCATATGTAGTTGTTCTATCATGACTACACTAGAAAGCATAATAAAAGAGCCAATGCTTATACCTGTATGTAGAAGTTAAAGTTATACCTACTTGTAAGTAATACTTTTGGATTTAAAATAAGTGAGAAGTTCTGAATACATTCCAGATGAGGACAGAAAAATAAAGGATAACATTTCAGGGTGGAGGATAGACTGAAAACTAGCGCTCAGGTAAGACAGAGCAGACTTATTTGCATATGTAAAGCGAAATGCAGAACTAATCTTAACATAAGCAGGGATAACATGTCAGGACAAATATACGTCTGAAGAGGGACATGGTGGACATACGAAGTACCCATGTGCTCCCCAGCAGGACACAGACGGCACGCTTGAAGGAGGAGGTGAAGGATGTTTCATGAAGGTACAGGCAGGCTTCCAGGAAACCATCAGTGAAGGCGGAGGCTCTCAAGTGGCTAGCAAACATTCCTGCAGTAATGGATGGAACTCAGGGAGCTGTGGAGCTGGCTACACCAGCACTGTAGCCGTGGGCGCAGGAACTGGGCCGCCACCAACCCACCGCTGGGTGGGGAGGAAACTAGAATATTAAGTAGCCTGACCTCTCTCCTTCTACCCTCCATTCTCTTCTCAGGGCCTCACATTGGCCAGATCCAACAGGAGCCAGGGGGCAAAGAACATATGAAAGCTGTGTGGGACGTTGGCTAGTTCTTTCTTTTGCACGACTGCCTTGCACATTGCTCCACCCCCAACCACACTTCCACAGATTTCCAATATGGCCTCTGGGAATGGTACCCCGCTAAGAATCACTGCTTTACCTTATGAGACTGAAAAATGCTTACTTTGCCTCGACCCTTCAATGGCCTTTGGAAAATAGGTGGATGACAGTCATCTGCAGCCTGTGTCTAAGGGTTAGTGAGTGGGTCTGACTGTGGAATTGCTTTAAAGGTGCTCTAACTTGTCACAACAAACTGGCTATACTGGTTTTCTATTCCTGCATAACCAATTACACCAACCCCTGGTGGCTTACAGCATAGTAATCATTTCTTATTTCTCACTGTTCCTGGAAGACAGGCATTTAGACAAGGCACAAACGGGTGGTTTATCAGACCCAAAGCTTTGTTTGTGGCTGGAATCGGCTGAAAGCTCCTTCACTCACACGTCTGGTAATTGATGCTGGCTGTGGGCTGAGGGCCTGAGGCACCCAGGGAAACAGCCACACATGCCCTCTTCTCATGTGGCCCAAGCTTCCGTACAACATGGTGACTGGGTTCCAAGAGCAAGAAAGAAGAGAGCAGAAGCTGTATGACCTGGCCTCAAAGGTGACGGCTCATCAGTTCTACCACATTCTGTTCATCAGAAGCCCACACGTATTCAAAGGTGGGGCCAGGCGAGAATTCTACAGGGAGGGGATTAGGTCCACCCTTTGAGGAGAGGCATTTCAAAGAATTTGTGGACTTATTTTAGAACTACCACACTGACCTTCCAGAAGATCCAGCTCCTGCCCTCTATACATACAGGAAGGGGAGAGGGTATGTCAGAGCCTCATCTTGTCCTTCCTTTATAACCCCAAAATTATATGCGAAGCCCTTCATCTGTCTGAATGCTTGCGAGCCAAGGGACAGCTCCCGGTCGTCTGGGTAAGTCAGAAGGCAAACATGGGTAAGTCCAGCTTCGTCTTCTCCAAAGGGGACCTTGAGACAGCTGTGAAAAGGAGGGATCTGCAGGGACTCCATCTATTCAACTTTCCACTTCCTCCCAATGCACTCACTGGAGTGTCACCACTGCTCTGGACCTCCAGTTGACTACCTTAGTTAGCTGTGCCGTGGTAGCAGCCTGACTGTACTGGTCATTCTCTGCAGAATCCCCTCGGGCAGCAGTGCCAGAAGCCTTACTGTGTGGCCTGGCCTTTTGGGAAGACCACTGCTGAGAGAACACTGAGCCTTTGCCAAAGGTGGGTCGTGGGCTGGTGAGTCTAAGCAAGCATCTTAAGCGACCCTGGTGTACCATGTGTCCCTAAGAAAATCATATGGTGATAAGCTTGAACCCATCACTTTTTTTTAAGATTTTATTTATTTATTTGACAGAGAGAGAGAGACAGCGAGAGAGGGAACACAAGCAGGAGGAGCGGGAGAGGTAGAAGCAGGCTTCCCGCTGAGCAGAGAGCCTGATGCAGGGCTCGATCCCAGGACCCTGGGATCATGACCCGAGTGGAAGGCAGACGCTTAAGTGACTGAGCCACCCGGGCGCCCCTAAAAACCACTCTTTTAATTGCATCTTGTTGCTTCTCTAATTAAATGCCAAGATGAGAATGAAATCTTAAATTTGAAGTTTGAAACCTAATTATTTGGGTATTTTATATCTTGCACTATTATCTATCTTTCATTTATCTTTTATCATGCCTTGAGGAAGATACTCTTCCCCAACAGTGATTATACAGAAAGAGAAACTAAGGGATAAGTAATATAATTACTTTAATATTTTTAATTAAGGTTTTAATAGGCACCATAAAATAATCACTTAAAATACTAACATGGCACAATGAGATCATTTACCCTAATTCAGAATGCATTAAGGACCAAATTTGTGTGAGGATTTGGTAGCCACACAGTGGTCATCTGTTTTCTCTATTTGGTAGCCATACACCCGTCATCTATTTTCTCTATCCTACTTATACATAGTAATGTATAAGAAGTATGTACATATCTGTTGAATGAATAATTTTATCTGAAATGAAATGCTTCCATTTGTAATTTATTAAAAGTGAAAAAATCAGTAGGTATATTTTTTTCTATAAAAGTATGTATGTTGTGGGGGGGGGTACCTGGCTGACTCGGTTGGTGGAGCATGACTCTTGATCTCCAGGTTGTGGGCTCGAGCCCCATGTTGGGTGTAGAGATTACTTAAAAAAATTTTTTTTTTAAAGATTTTATTTATTTGACAGAGAGAGACACAGAGATGCAGCGAGAGAGGGGGACACAAGCAGGGGGAGTGGGAGAGGGAGAAGCAGGTTTCCCGTGGAGCAGGGAGCCCATTGTGGGGCTTGATCCCAGGACCCTGGGATCATGACCTGAGCCGAAGGCAAACGCTTAACGACTGAGCCACCCAGGTGCCCCACTTAAAAATAAAATTAAAAACAAAACAAAGCAAAGGCATGTACATAAGTAACCAAAATGATGGAGTAAGAGACGCAGCACCTCCATCCTCTGACAAAGGTCAACAGTTAGACAAGTATCCGTGAACCAAAGCCGATCTGGGAGAGCTCAGGAGTCCCCTAAAGAGGTTTCAGCAACAGAGTGGAACAAAAAAACCTGAGAATAACTGCACAAAAAGAGTAGGAAGAAGAGCTCTATTTTGTCACCACCATCCCATCCCCCAGGCTGGCACCACTCAGTGCCAAGAGGAGCTCCCTGGCTTGAAAGAGTTCCCCTTGCCACTAATTAGTAACATGAAAACATATAAAATATACAATACACTGATAATGGTAGGCATATAGTCAAATTCAGAATACTCCAAACCATAATATGGCAGTGTGTTGATCACTTAACTCTAGTATAAAGGTTAAGAGACAGAAGTATTAAATATAGCTATAACCACATTAATTTGTTAATGTACACAATGTAAAAAAAAAGTAAATTGTGATATCAAAACCATAAAATGTGGACAGGGAGTAAAAGCGTAGAGATTTTGTACATCATCAAAGTTAAGTTGTTACCAGTCAAAAATAGACTGTGATATTTAGATACCCCAGGGTAACCACAAAACAAAAATCTATAGTAGATACACACAAGATAAAGAGAAGGGATTCAGAGTATACCAGTATAGAAAATCACCATCAAATCACAAAGGAAGAGAGATAAAGAGATAAAGAAAGGAACACAATGATAAAGAAAGGAACAAAAGAACTATGCAACAGAAAACAATATGGTGGCATTAGTAAATCTTTACCTATCAATAATTACTTTAAATGTAAATTAAACCCTCCAAACAAAAGGCAGAGTGGCTGAATGGATTTAAAAAACAAGACTCAACTACATGCTGTCTATAAGAGATTCACCTCAGCTTCAAGGACACACATAGGCTAAAGTGAAGGGATAGAAAGAGATACTCCACACAAATGGAAACTAAAAGAGAGCAAAGGTAGCTATACTTATATCAGACAGACTATCAAAACAGACTGTCAAAAACTATTGCAAGAGAAAAAGAAAGTCATTATATAATGAAAAGGGGGTCAATTCGTCAAGAGGACATAACAATTGTAAATATATATGCACCCAACATTATAGCACATAAATATATCAAGCAAATGCTAACAGATTTGAAGGGGAAATAGACAACAATACAACCATAGCAGGGGGCTTCAGTGCCCCACTTTCAACAAAGGATAGGTCATCCAGACTTAAAAATCAATAAGGAAATATTTAACTTGAACTGTACTTTAGGCCAAATGGACCTAACAGATATATAGAGAACATTCCATCCAACAGCAGCAGACTATACATTCTTCTCAAGTGCACATGAAACATTCTCCAGGATGGATCATATGTTAGGTCACAAAGTAAGTCTCAGCAAATTTTAAAAGGTTGAAGTCATATCAGATATCTTTCCTGAATACAGTGGCATGAAACTAGACATCAATAATAGGAGGAAAACTGGAAGATTCACAAATGTGTGGAAATTAATCAACACACTCCCAAACAACCAATGGGTCAAAGAAGAAATCGAAACACATCTTGAAGCAAATGCAAATGGGAACACAACATATAAAAATGTATAGGATACAGGAAAAGAAGTTCTCAGAGGGTGATTTATGGTGATAAATGACTACATTGGGAAAAAGGAAAGATCTCAACTAAACAACCTAACTTTACACCTCGAAGAACTAGAAGAACAAGAACAAACTAAGGCAAAGTTAGCAGATGGAGAGATAAAGATCAGAGCAGAAATAAATGAAACAGAGAATAGAAAAAGAATACAAAAGTCAATGAAACTTTGAGTTGGCTTTTTGAAAATATAAACAATGGACAAAACATCAGCTAGATTTACCAAGAAGAAAGAAGAGAGAGTAATCAATGAATGAAGTTATAAATGAGAGAAGAGACATTAAATAGATACCACAGAAATACAAAAGGTCATAAGATATTCTTATGAACAATTATATGCCAACAAATTGGACAACCTAGAAGACACAGATATATTCTTAGAAGCATACAACCTACCAAGACTGAGTCATGAAGAAATAGAAAATCTAAACAGGCCAATAATGACTAAAGGAGATTGAACCAGTAATCAAAAGCCTCCAAAGAAAGAAAATCCCAGGGCCAGATGGCTTTACTGGTGAATTCTACCAAATATCAAAAGAAGAATTAATGCCAGTACTTCTCACACTTCCAAGAATTTAAAGAGGAGGGAATACTTTCACATTCATTTTATGAGGCCAGCATTACCCTGATATCACACCTGAATAAGGTCACTACAAGAAAACTAGAAGTCCATAGCCCTGATGAACATAGACGTAAAAATTCTCGACAACAACAAAAACAACAAAAACAAAAACAAAAAACTGAAATGCTAGCAAACCAAATTCAACAGCACATTGAAAGGATAATACACCATGATCAAATGGGATTTATCCCCAGGATGCAAAGATAGTTCAACACTGGCTCGTGCAGCAAGAATAGTGTACTTTTGGTGGGATGCAAACTGGTGCAGCCACTATGGAAAATGGTGTGGTGGTTCCTCAAAAAGTTAAAAATAGAACTGCCATATGATCCAGCAATCTCACTTCCGGATATATATCCAGAGGAAACGAAAACAAGATCTTATAGAGATACCTGCACCCCCATGTTCACTGCAGCATTGTTTACAATAGCCAAGAAATGGAAACACTCTAAATGTCCATCAACAAATGAGTGGAGAAAGAAAATATGGTATATACACACAATATAATATAATTCAGCCATAAAAAAGAAGGAAATCCTGCCATTTGTGACAACGTAGGTGGATCTCAAGGGCATTATGCTGTTTGGAAATAACTTTTAGATACAACACCAAAAGCACCATCTATGAAAGAAGAAAGAGGTAAGTTGGACTATATTAAAAGAAAAGACAAATCATGGAGTGGGAGAACATCTTTGCAAAACACATATTTGATGAAGGGCTATTATCCAAAATATACAAAAACTCTTAAAAGTCAATAAGAAAACAAAGAACCCACTTTTTTAAATGGGCAAAAGAATTAAATGGATATCTCATCAAAGAAGTTATATACATGACAAGCATATGAACAAATGCTCAACACCATACATCACACGGGAATTATAAATTAAAACAACAGTGAGATACCACTACAAACCTGATAGAACAGCTAAAATCTAAAACACCCAATGCTGGTGAGGATGTGGAGCAACAGGAACTCTCGTCATTGCTGGTGGGAATGCAGAATGATATAGTCACTTTGGAAGACAGTCTGGCTGTTTCTTACAAAACTAAATGTAGTCTTATACAATCCAGCCATCACACTCCCAGGTATTTAAAAAAACAAGTTGAAAACTTATGTCCACACAAAAGCCTGCGTATGAACACTTACACCAGCTTTATTTGTATTCACCAAAAATTGGAAGCAATCAAGATGACCTTCAGTAGGAGATTGAATATACTTACCGTGGTACCTCCATACAATGGCATATTATTCAATAATGAAAGGAAATGAGCTGTCAAGCCACAAAGAGCATGGAATCTTTAATGCATATTGCCACATGGAAGAAACCATTCTGAAAAAGCTGCATACTGTATGATTCCACCTATATGACATTTGGAAAAGACAAAACTACGGAGATAAGAAGACCAGTGGTCACCAGAGGTTTGGGGGTTGTGGGTGGGGATGAATAGAGCACAGGATGTTTTCAGGGCTGTGAAACTATTCTCTTTGAAACTATAATGGTGGATACATGACAGTATGCATTTATCAAAAACCTATAGTTTTGTACAACACAAAAAGTGAATCCTAATGTAAATTATGGACTTTTAGTTAACAATAATGTAATAATAGTGGTTCAATTATTACATAGGTGGTTCAATTACTACATAGGTACCACACTAACTTAAGATGCTAAAATAAATATTGTATAAATAATAGATACAAGAGTGTGTGAGTATGTGTGGTTATATAACATATAGAGATGTACTATTTAAGACAATAGTATCATAAGGAAGTGAAGGGAATGGATCTATACTAGGGAAAGATGGATATATTTTATCCGAATTCAGTCAGTATTAACTTGAAGTGGGCATCAGTTAAAAACACGTATTATAATGCCTAGAACAATCCAAAAGAACCTAACAGAGAAAAGAGGAAACAACAGCGTTCTTGAAAGTACTTGGTAGAGTCTCGTGTTGCTGTGGGTGTCGTCCACGGGAGTGTGGCGCCTTTCACTGATCACATTGATGGGAAAACTGAGAAACTACCAAAAGCCACAGGGAGAATTGGCAGCTGACCCCAGGAGCACATAAAAAGCAGGTTTCTCTAGACTCTGCCACACCTTTCTGGGGACTTATTAGGGGAAAAAAAAAATCCTTTAAGTCCTTGTGAACCTTAATTTGTGATTTCCTTTGGGGCAGGGAGAAGACGAAACAAAAATTGTCACCAGAATTTAAGATGTTGACCTAATTAGCAGAGTTTCCAGGTCCTGAATCTAATGTACGTATTTTAATTATTTGGCGATTTTTCCAAACCCACCCGACACTCTGGATAACAGCTGGATAAGTGCTCCATAACGCACTTATGTTTGAATCAGTAAGATGGAATCCTCTTGAATATTTTTTTTTTCAACTTGAAGCTTTCCTGTACTTGAATCTTAAATGCTTGGTCTGAGAACAGGAAGAAGACTTTTGAGCACTGATGCAGTATAATATGTGAGTAACACGGGATAATGAAAGCTGTGATTTGGACAGTCATTTAACATAACATGTTGCTTGCTGGCCTCCCAATGGGCATTTCCTCTCTCACCAGCGCCAGAGCTGACCACCCTGCAGACACCTAACCCTACGGCAATTCTGGGTATATCTTTGTGCCAGCAATCCTTGTCACATCCTACAAACGTCCCTGTTATTCGTGGTGAGTGGAATGCAAGGTGAGCCCCAGAGCACCCACTCACCTTCAGGCTGGCCACCCTGGGGAAGTGCTCACCTTGCACCTTATCTTGTGGGTCTGCTGGACCCCAGCAAGAGCTTGATTAATATAGGTTCATTCACTAATGTGGTCAGCACACATTTGCAGGCTTTTTTTTTTTTTAAGATTTATTTATTTATTTATTTGAGAGCGCAAGAATGAGAGAGAGAGAGTACATGAGGGGGGGGGGGGTTAGAGGGAGAAGCAGATTCCTCGCTGAGCAGGGAGCCCGATGTGGGACTCGATCCTGGGACTCCAGGATCATGACCTGAGCTGAAGGCAGTCACTTAACAACTGAGCCACCCAGGCGCCCCCCACTTTTTTTTTTTTAAAGAGACAGAGAGGGAGCAGTCAGAGGGAGAGGGAGAAAGGGAATCTTAAGCAGGCTCCATGCCCAGAGCGGAGCCCGATGCAGTGCTCGATCTCACGACCCTGAGATCATGACCTGAGCTGAAATTGAGAGTCTGCCGCCTAACCAACTAAGCCACCCAGGCACCCCACATTTGCAGCATTTTGATTGAGTGGGGCCAAATGGATTACATTTTCTACATTACAAACACTCCCCAAGGCTCTGCACCCCACACTCTTGGTTCTAGGTGGGGTCCTCGCCATCTCTTACCTAGACATTGCAGTAGCTCCCTAATCAGACTTGCTACCTCTGGTCTCATCCCTTCTGAGCCCAGCCCACACACTGGCCAGAGTCATCGATTTAAAACTCAGACAAGGCCAGCTCTCATCCCTGCTCGGTGCCCTCCAGGGGCTCCTGCCACTGTGAGCTACACTGCTCAGTTAAAGGTACCAGAACTTTCATAGTCTCACTCCCCAAGCAGGCCACCCCATTGCTGCAACCTCACCAAATCCTCCCGCAATGCTGATTCATGGTTCTTCACGCATTGTTTTAATTACCTCCTATTCATCACGCTGGTGAGGAGGGATTTCCGGCTCAGGTTATGAGGTTGGCCGAGTACACACACATGGCATCGGACAGATAGAGATGGAGGGCAGTTTATTAGTCGCATATACTCACAGCCCAGGGAGGAGGACCCCGCATGCCATGCCGGGGCTGCACTGGAAACAGAGCGAACGACCTGTTTTCTGTGGCGGTTGGCTTCGTTAGTATCAAGAGGATGGGGTGACCTCTGGCTCAGTGGGAGGATGTGGCTGGCTTGCTTGAACAATTCCGTGGGCTCCCAGATAGGCAGGAGGTGCACCTGCTCCCCTCGACAAGGAAGGTTGTTTGGCTAGGGGACCTGATCCTCGGGAGCAGAATGGGGTGGGGAACTTGTGGTTGGGGCATTTGGGGCTTTCCCTGTTCTACCAGATGTCATGGCAGCACTAATATTGGCCCTGATTTTAGACCCTATGTCACAGGCCCGAGGGTTCCTTCTCTGTGCTTCCCGATTGCCCTGCTCCCATTTGCTCACTGGGCTAACTCCTGCTTACCCCTTATCTGTCAGCTCAGGCACCCTCTCCAGCAGGACACTCTCCCGGACCTCTCTTCTCCAGTGGGCTCACTTCCCTATCCTAAGTAACCCGCCTTGCGTTCTCTTGCCCAGAAGATAAAAAACTCCAGTTAATTTTCTGTCTTTCCTCTAGAATATAAACTCCTTGGAGGCAGGGGCTCTGCACAACTTACTTGTTTTTGAACCCTCAGTGCCTGTCCAAAAGAAAAAAAGGATGGTACATTTTAAAACTATAACTCAAAAATTTACTTTTACAAAAGAACAAATTCACTTTTACTAAATTTTATAGTGCCGGAAAAAGCAAGTCAGTTGGAGTCCCTCAGAGGAAACAGGCAACAATGAAAATGCTAAATGCTATAAGAAAACTGTGAGGGGGGCGCCTGGGTGGCTCAGTCGTTAAGCATCTGCCTTCGGCTCAGGTCATGGTCCCAGGGTCCTGCAATTGAGCCCCGCATCCGGCTCCCTGTTCAGCAGGGGGCCTGCTTCTCCCTCTCCCACTCCCCCTGCTTGTGTTCCCTCTCTTGCTGTGTCTCTCTGTCAAATAAATAAATGAAATCTTTTAAAAAAATAAAAAAGAAAGAAAACTGTGAGGGGAAGTTGTTTAAGAACTGTTTTGCGAATACATCCTCTCCCTCTTCCTCTTCTTCACAACGTTTAGTTTGACCCTCCCCGAACACCTGCCCTCTGGCTGGCTGGCCTTGGTCATTTTGCTGCCTTTCTTTTAAAGGCACAGCGTAAGCCCAGGTCAGAGAGAATTTGTCATTCTAGAGCACCATTCCAAATCAGCACGCTGGTAACCAGTTCACACGGACAGGAGTTGAGCTCATCGTTGGTAGCATACAGGGTGTATTGGAATCAGCTGTGAATGTTAGCTCAGTGAATCCAGGGCCCCTGGGCTGAGCCATTTGGAGTGGGTTCCTCCAGAGACTTTCAAGGGGGAAACAAACACAGGGACAAAGCTGTCTGTAGAAGTGTCCAACATCTCATGACTAGTCAGGGGCAGAGCCAGGATTAAAACGTAAGTGTGCGGGCACCTGGGTGGCTCAGTCCATTAAGCGACTGCCTTCGGCTCAGGTCATGATCCCGGAGTCCCAGGATCGAGTTCTGCATCGGGCTCCCTGCTCAGCAGGGAGTCTGCTTCTCCCTCTGACCCCATCCCCTCTTGTGCTCTCTCTCTCTCTCAAATAAATAAAATAAAAAAAACAAAACGAAACAAAACCCTAAATGTGCCCAGCTCCCGAGGCTGGCTTCCAGATCTGGGCTGTGCAGGAAAGTGGACAGAGTGAACAGGCTGATGTGGAGGGTCACAGAGAGCAGAAGGTACAAGCTAGCAGCCTCAGGCCCCACCGGGACAAGAAATAAGTTTTGTTTGGCCTGCACTGTACTTTAACCATTTTTCCCCAGCGTTTTTAATTGTGGTAAAATACACATAACATAGAACTTACCATCTTAACCATTTTTCTTTAAAGATTTTATTTATTTGTCAGAGAGAGAGAGAGCACAAGCAGGGGGAGCAGCAGGCTCCCCGCTGAGCAGGGAGCCCGATGTGGGGCTCAATCCCAGGACCCTGGGATCGTGACCTGAGCCGAAGGCAGATGCTTAACCGACTGAGCCACCCAGGAGCCCCCAACTTAACCATTTTTAAGTGTACGGTTCGATGGCATTAAGCACCTTCACACTGTTGTGCAACCATCCCTACCAACCATCTTGTAAAACTGAAACTCTGTCCCCATTTAACAATTAACTCCCCACTCTTCCCTCCCCAGGCCCTGGGAAGCCATCCCACGCTCTAGAGAATTTCTATGAATTTGATGATGCTAAGTACCTCATGTGAGTGGAATCATACCGTGTTTGTCTTTCCGGGATTGGCTTATTTTGCTTCGCATGGAGTCCTCAAGGTTGTCCATGTTGTAGCATGTGCCAGAATAGCCTTCTTTTTTAAGGCTGAATAATATTCCATTACGCATATATCACATTTTACGTGCCCATTTATCCATCAATGGACACTCGGAGTGTTGTTCTGTTTTTGCTAATGTGGAAAATTCTGCCATGAACATGGCTGTACAAAGATCTCTTCAAGACTCTGCTTCCAATTCTTCTGAGTCTAAACCCAGAAGTGAAATTGCTGGATCATATGGTTGTTCTATTTTTAATTTTTGGGTGAATAGCTGTGCTGCTTCCCACATCAGCTGTGATATGGTCTTCCCGACAACACTGCACAGGAGTTCCAATATGTCTACATTTTTGCCAACACTTGTCATTTTCTGTTTTTCTCCTCTTTTTAATAATAACCATCATACTGGGTGTGAAGTGGTGTCTCATTGTAGCTTGAGTTGCGTTTCCCTAATGCTTAGTCAAGTGGAGCACCTTTTCACATGCTTATATAATGCTTTTCTTGATAGCTGCCAACAAGAAAAATTTGGAAATTTCACAACTTCACTGACTGAGCCACCCAGGCACCCTTGGACATTTCACAACTTCAGATTCCCGGCCTCTTTGGACAAATCAAAAGATCTGGCAAAGCTGCGCACTCATTCCCACGAGGCAACCGTTGGCTACAGGGGCGGGGCTGCTTTCTGGAAGGGGTAAGCATTCTCCCGTTCACCAAATTTCTGCTGCTCCCTGTGGCCTCACCTGGGGAACACGGGAGTTCGCAGGGATCCCTGTGGGGGTGTTCAGCATCGCCCTCAACTTGTCGATGTGTCCAGATCTTTAGGTGAATGATTCACCCCAAACCAGCCTCACGTGCCACCTGCCAGGCCCCTCTGGAAAACTACTGGGGCAGCTTTGGGGAGCACATGTGACTTGGGCCTTCACTTCTCCATAGGCTTCTTGTAATCATCTCCAAACTGGAGCCAAACAGTTATTTGCCAAACAAATAATACAGAGGAAACTTTCCCCATAAAACTCAAATCAGTCAAGAATCTAGGTGTGACCAGGGAGTGACGTCCTAAGCCCGAATGATTTGGGGAGAAGCTGCCAGAGGGCTTTTTAAAATAAAGAACAGTCTGAGTGCGGCGGAGCCAAGCACGCAGCCCACGTTCCTGGCATTATGCTTTTATGGGCCCCGTACTTTTGAGTAAATGGCAATGGATTGATGAGACTTTCTTGAGCTGACAAAGCCTGGAATACCAAATAAGTTGCCGGCGTGGAATCTGTCTGTTGCTACATCCACTAAACCAATGTGTGAGAGCTTTGCTAGGTGACTAATGCCCTGACTATGCCTCCCAGGAAGGAGCCCCTGGGTCCTCTACTCTCCCACGGCCGGCAGCCAGTACCCAGAACCCAGCTGAGGACACCAAGATGCAGAGCAAGAAGTCAGGGATCCTTGCGTGTCTGGGAAGATGGGCAGGACCCTCAGTGCTGGCTCCCAGACTGAACCCGGTGAATCACCCAGCATCTCACGGTAAGGAAGGCAGAAGTGTGTCGGGCAAACCCAGCAAGGAGAGGAATTATCTGGGGCTCCCCTCCCTGGGACTTCCCAGTCAGACCATTATGCAAGGCTTTTCCACCTTAATAGGAATGGCTTCTCCTTCCTGCCACCCTGAGGAGGTGTGCCCATTTCACAGGGGAGGAAAATGGAGGTTTGTGTCACAATGGCATGTGACCTTGGACACGAACTATAAACACTATTAAGGGTCTGTCTGGCCATTTTGGAATTCCGAGTTCCTAGCTAAGTTGATTAGGTGCAGCCTTTATCAATTATGGTTTAAGCAAAAAAAATTGCTCAAGCTACTTACGGCAGAAATCTCACCATTTTGCAAATGTAGGATGGCCCCAGACATACTTAAGGGGCCAGGCGTATCAGAATAAGCCTCAAGCTGCATTATTATTGTAGTAACAATAAGTACGTTTGCTGAGTATCTACACGAAGCACCTCCTACAGGCCAAGCGCTAGTCCATACAATATTAACTCCTAGAAGGCCCTTGAGGTCATACTGAATTCAGACTGTGCTTCTATAAAAGAATTGCCCTTTGCTCACCCCGCCTGCTCAGAGCACCATTCCAGAAGCAAATCCATCCCCCATGCCCTTATGGAACACAGTGCAGGGAGTGCTGCTCTGGGACCTGGTGAGGGTCAGCAGCGTGGCCACAGGGGTGTGGCAGAGGCAGGTGCTCAGGGTGCCCTCCCCCGGGCCCGGGGCCCGACTGTCTACCCACAGTGGGTCATCAGCAAATTTCAGATGGATGAATAAGCCCATTCAGGAGCTCTTCTACGTAGCCAACTTTAGATCACTCACGACTTTCCCCTCTACTGCTCCACACAGCACGCAGTCTTCATATATTGGATTAACATCTTTGTAAAATACGTTATCGTTTTCCTGCCCCCCCTTTCTTTTGCTTCTTCAAGTGCCAATTTTTATTTTAGCAGTTTTGATGGAAAATTTTCTAAAATATACATTTCCTTATGTTTCACTCCCCCCAGAGCAGCTTAGAAAAACCTTTATTATGAATTTTGAAGGCACACAAACAGTTCAGAGTTGAACACTATCCATCAACCTCGCCTCAACCTCTACCAGTGGTGGTGTCTGCCCAATACACCCTATCACCCTACCCAAGGACCCTGGGCCCGCACCAATTCTGAAGCAAATCCCAGACATGATATCACTTCACTTCTAGATATTTCTGCATCAGTCTCTAAAAGAGAAAGTTCTTTTTAAACATAATTGCCCTACTGTTATTACATGTAATAATTAATCATAATTTCTCAATATCATCATATATCCGGTTGTGTTTACATTTTCGGTTGTATCACAAATTCAGACTTTAAGCAGTTTTTTTTTTTTTTTGAGGTAGGGGGGCAAGTTTATTTAGTAAATTCAGGACTGCTGATTTTTTTTTTAAATCAAGATTCAAATAAGGAGCTCACATTACAATTGTGATACGATTTTTTGTGTCCCAATCTAAAGATTTGCCCTCCATCTCTTTTTTTCTTTGCAATTGATGTGTTGAAGAACTCTGAATTCTCTTTATCAGAAAAAAAAAATTTTTATTGCTCACGTTATAGACAGAGAGCAGAGAGAGTTATTTGTCTTTTTTTTTTTTTGATGCTTTGAGATTATCACATAAAAGAGCAGTTACTGTTTGTTCTCTGCTGTGACAGGAGCCCTTTCAGGGCTCAAGTGCATGGGAGTGCCTGAGGGCTTGTACACCTTCTTCTGTCCTACCTCTGCTGTTAGGGCCGCCAGTCACTCCACATGCCGGTGGCTGGGGCCTGTAACAGCCACCCTCCTTCTCCCTCCCCCAACCAGCAGCAGGCTGCACACATGGCTCACCAGACTTGGGGCCCGCCCCACTCTGCCAGGGAGAATGAGCGAATGTGCTACTGGTCTTGAACTTGAGCCTTGGTGCGAGACTCTGAAACAACCTTGGCTTCTTACCGCTTCTTACTGTGTTTACTCTCTCGGGTGGTATTTCTGACTAACCCGGCTCTGGCTGGAAGAGGTCTGTGTGGTAATAAGGAAAAGCAGCTAACAGCATTGTTTGTCTTAATAAGTTTTGTCCAGAATCCTATTTTCAACGATCGCTACTCTTTTGAGGCTATCAAAACAATAGCTCGCGTTTAATTGAGCATGTATGATACGCCATGCCCTGTTTTGAGCATTCCACGTAGATCTCATTCAATCCCACAACCACCTTATGACGCAGGTACTTCTGGACACCCATCTTACAAATGAGGACACAGACGCAAGGGGTCCATTCCCTTGTCCTGGGATGCCCGGCTAGCTGATGGGGCCGCCGGCACCCACACTCGGGAGGCTGGCCTCAGAGCCGCAGATTCTGACTAGCACTCTGTTCATTAATTAACAGTCTAATACAGTGGGGAGAGATTCAAGAATGCTTGTTTCCCCCTTCCATCCCCCCAAAAAAGAATGCTTGTTTCCATCATTCTCTGGGCATTTAGATGAGTAAATTACCTTCTCTCTTTTACTATCAGTAAATGGGAAGCAAATTATATTGCCTGAGCAGCATTTTACAATCTGTTGAAAATGAAGACAACTGGGATCACTTACAAGCCCTACCAGACCTCATTCGAATTATTCAAATATAGGAATTATTTCATCATTTAAAAAAAAGCTTTCAGCTCTTCAAGCTCACTAACTCTGGGCAGGAGTGAGTTGGTGTAAGCACCCAGGAGACCTGCCTGACACAGTTTCCAAGCCAATCACCCTCTGAACCAGCAAGTCCACCTGTATATCTGTACACTCAAGACAGATGAGTGCCCAGAGCCACCCAAAGTCACGGGCAAGAATGTTCTCGGCAGTTCTGCTTGTACCATCCTCCACCTGGAAACAGCTCCAACGTCCACCAACAGGAGGATGGACAAACTGTGGTTTATGGACACAACAGAATCTTTTACAGCAATCAAGATACTTGAAAGAAACATGCACACAACGAGAAGGAACATACTCCTGCTACACCCCACGGCGTGAGTGGATCTCACACACGTCACGGGGAGTGTAAAAGGCTGAAGCTGGCAGAGGGCACGCGGCGGGGTTCCGTTCCCGGGAAGCGTGACGACACAACCGCGGGGTCAGGTGTCCACTCACATGGCGGTTACCTTGCAGTTGGGGAGTGACTGGGGGGAGTGACCAGGAGGGCTGCTCGTGTTCTGTTTCTTGATCTGGTGCTATCCACACAGTGTGTCATTGTATATTGTACACTCGCATTTCTATGTGTTTATGTCATAAAAAGGGTTTTTTCACTGCTAAACATATATAACATTAAAAACAGAATGACTGCCAAAGACCTGATGGCTGTTAGTGGGCGAAGAAGCTGACAAAATGAGAATCATCACATGGCCTGCTTCCCCATAGCACAGCGACTGTCAAGGAGGGGTAAACTCTGGGTCTAACTGGTGCACAACGAGGAGGTGAGGACATGGGAGCACCCCAAGAATCATCTGGTTTTTGACCCAATCTCATCCTCAAATAAAACTGACCTTCTTCCTTAAAACTCAGAATACGTCCCATACAAAATTCTCTCCTCGTGGTAATGTACTTAAACCCTTAAATAGCACTTACTCATATGTTAATTATACTTCATTTAATCCTCATAACAACCCTTTGAGGGAGGCAGTTAGCATACCCATTTGACAGATGAGGTGACTGAGGCCCAGAGAGGTTTTAAATAACTTGACCAACGTGTCCCAGCTGGTGAGTAGCGGAGTGGTCGGGTGGGGGCAGGGAGGAAGGTCAGTGTGGCGGAGGGACCGGCGCCCAGGGCATGTCGCAGGGGAAATGGCTGGTAGTGGAGAAGCTGGGCTCATACCAGATGGAGGAATGATGACATGGGATCCTTAGGTTAGCCATTATCAGGGCTCCAGAAAGGATGTCTCAGGACCCAGCAGAGACCCCACTGCTGCATGGGGGTTGTGAGGCAGGACTTAAGTCTCAATGTGTCTGGGAAATAGGACTCTTCCCAAATCCCTGGCCTGGACCTGCAGAGTCATCTGCCTGTTGGACTTCCACTGGGCCTGCCCAGAGTGGAAATGTTCCTCCCTGGCTCCAGATCTCCTCCCCAGCTGCCACTGGCTCTTTGGCCAAGTGGCAGCCTCCCAAAGCCTCAGCTCTCCAGGACTCCTTCTCGGGCCCTCCAGCACTCCACAGGGATTCAGCAGCCATGTCCCAGCATCAGCACAGCCACCACCTGCCTGGGAGACTGGGGCACCTTACTCCTTCATCTGTGAATGCTGTGCAAAGATGCTAGACGACTGGGCTTCAAGTGCCCATATCGGGCATCTAGTAAATGCTCATTAAGTGTCAGCCAACTTTCCTTCCTTAATCACACCCGGGGGCTGCTGGGTGATAGCTGGGTGCTCTCACCGCGAGGGTTGGGCTGGTCAGCTAACCCATCTCCTTCCCTTAGACGGGTTGTTCACTCTACGATCTGGCAGAGTGCATCCACGATCTTAACTCCAGATACAATCCTGTCTTTCCTCTGCTTAAAACAATTTTCTGTTAAGTTTTATGCTGGTGGGGAATCAGCCATTGGGACCCAGAATAGAAAGCAGAACCCATTGGAGCTGTAGACACAGATTTCCAGGAGAGAACCAGGTGCTCCTTGCATGGATCTGCAATGAATCCTGGAGGAAAAGTAAATGTGATTCACTTACACGAGAAAGTAGAATTATCAGTACTTGCAGGCGATGTGACTGCATATCTGGGGACCCAGGAGAATCAACTGAAAAATAAATAATAAGAAAGTTCAGTAATGTGGCCACTTACACATTTAATATACAGAAAGCAATTGCTTTTTGATATACAAAAGACCTGGTTAAAAAATACAATAGAAGAAAAATTCCACTTACAATACCCACTGAAGTCAGAATACCTGGGAAATAAAGTCGATTAAAATGAATCTAAATAAACCCAAACTTTAAAACTTTAGCAAAGAATCTTTTTAATTGGACAACTGGTGAGACACACCCTGTTTTCAGATAGGAAAAAATCGTATTGTATTTTTTCTCTCTGAATTTATCTAAAAACTTAATGCAATCTCAATGGAAACATCTACTTTTAAATTAGACAAGCTGATTCTAAAGTTCATAAGAAAAGTAAAATATGCAAGTATAGCCAAGAAAATTCTACAAAAGAAGGCTACCAGGGGAAACTATCCCTTCCAAATAATAAAAGGCATTATAAAACTATACTTAGGGGCACCCGAGTGGCTCAGTCGGTTAAGTGTCTGCCTTTGGCTCAGGTCATGATTCCAGCGTCCTGGGATCGAGCCCCACATCAGGCTCCCTGCTTCTCCCTCCCCCTCTGCCTGCCTGTTTGCCTACTTGTGATCTCTCTCTCTCTCTCTCTGTGTCCAATAAATAAATAAAATCTTAAAATAAATAAAACTATACTTAATAAAGAAGCTTGAGGGGCGCCTGGATGGCTCAGTCAGTTAGGCATCTGCCTTAGGCACAGGTCATGATCCCAGGGTCCTGGGATCGAGCCCTGCATTGGGCTCTCTGCTCAGAGAGGTGTCTGCTTCTCCCTTTCCCTCTGCTCCTACTCCCCATTTGTGCTCTCTCTCTCTCACTCTCTCTCAAGTAAATAAATAAAATCTAAAAAAAAAAAAAAGAAGAAGAAGCTTGAAAGAGCATATGAATGTACAGATAGACCAATGGAACAAATCAGAGAACTCCAAAATAGACCCAAATACATATGGAAAGGTGGCATTTCAAAGCAGTGGGAAAAAGATGGATTATTCAATAAGTGGCTTCAGGACAGCTGAGTGTCAGCTGGAGCCATACCTTACTCCTTACACCAAAGTCAATTCCAGATGGATTGAAGTACTTTTAAAAACATAAAAGTACCAGAAGAAAAGTCGAGGGTTGTTTTTGATCATCTCTAAATATGGAAGATCTTCCTAAGTAAGACATAAAGGAAAAGGCTGCTATACTTATGTACATATAAAGTCTATTTAAGGAAAAATATTTATTTAAAAAGTTTTTGAAAATGAAAAATTAAAAAAAAAAAACGTTTGCTTCTCATACAACAAAAACCTGGTTGCCTTAATATACAAAGAACTGTTATTTAAAAACAAGAAGAGATGGTAAATATCAATAATCCAACCACCTGAAAAAAAATGAGCAAAAGACAAGAACATGCAGTTTATAAATGAAAAGGTGCTCAGCCAGTTAAGCATCTGGTTTCAACTCAGGTCATGATGCCAAGGTCCTGGGATCGAGCCCCTTGTTGGGCTTCCTGCTCACCAGGGAGTCTGCTTCTCCCTCTCCCTCTTCCTCTGCCCCTCCCCACCAGCTTGTGCTCAGTCTCTCACTTTCTGTCTCTCTCAAATAAATAAAATCTTAAAAAAAAAAAGAGAAAAGAAAAGGTATTCAACCTAACTTACAATGAAAGGAATGGAAATTCCAACAATGGGACAGCAAAATTTAGAAAGATCAGTAATTCACATTGGAGGCAGGTAGGGAAGAGGCACAGCTGATGAGAAGTCAATGGCTGTGATTTCTTTCCAAGGCCATTTTGCATTATTTGTCAAAAATAAAAATGCATCTACCTCTTGATCCAGCAGTTCTTTCTTGACTAGTGGTTTACCCTACAGACATACCCTGAGGGCAAAACCTGCTAAATGAAGATGTTACAGAAACATTGTTTATAATAGCATTGGATTGGAAACGGTTCATATGGCTGCTGGCCAACCGTAGAATTTTAGAATGAGGATTGACAAGCTTTTCTTAGAGGGTCAGATGGTATTTTAGGCTTTATGGGTCAAAAGGCAGAATAGAGGTTATTATGCAGGTATTACTTTAAAACTATCCTCAGCTCAGGTATGAAAACAGGCAGGGTTTGATCTCTGGCCTAGAATATCCACACAATGAAAAGCTATCCAAGGTAAGATGAGATATGTCTAAATATTGATTGTGTGGAAAAGTCCCAATGCATACATTTTAAAAAGCAAGGGATGGGGGCAGTGACTGGCTGTTTCCGTTGTTGGCTTCTCCCTGCAGGAATTGTATTTTGAAGACAATGTCTGGAGGCTTCTACCTTGTAATTGTTGGCCACCATGATAATCCAGTTTTTGAAATGGAATTTTTGCCAGCTGGAAAAGCAGACTCCAAAGATGATCATCATCATCATCTGAACCAGTTCATAACTCATGCTGCTCTCGACCTCGTAGATGAGAGTATGTGATTGTCCAGCAACATGGACTTGAAACCTGTGAACAAGTTCAATGAGTGGTCTGTTTCAGCATTTTACTGCAGGTCATATGAGATTTATTATGCTTTGTGATGTAAGGCAAGAAAATGGAATAAAAAACTTCTGTACTGATGTCTATGATTTATACATAAAGTTTGCAATGAATCCATTTTATGAACCCAATTCTCCTACTTGATCAAGCGCATTTGACAGAAAAGTTCAGTTTCTTCAGAAGAAACACTTTTTAAGTTGAATGCAGAAAAATTTGGAAATAAACAATGTCACTATAATGGGGTCTTCTCAGGAGTGTGTACATTGTGAGTAACTTGATTAAATAGCCTGGAAAAGTGTTACAGTTTATCTAAACCTAACGAAATTCCTTAAATATTTCAAAACAGTACATTCAGTTTCTTACGATTGTCAACAGATCAATATTTGCTTGTGAACAGTGTTATTTATAAACTCTTTACAACCTTGAAAATACCCTTATTCTAAAAATTAAGAATGAGCTTTTGGCTTTACTCATTCAGATTGCTTGATCTTAATGTCCCAATCTAGAACCAAATGTCATTGTCAAGATTTGGGTAGACAGATTTAAAACTTTAGAACAAAGTATAGTATGAGCTACATTACCCCATGCAAGGAATTGCAATCATTTGTAATATGAGCTAAGGGTTCATTTGTACAAACCTGGGAAACCAAAACAACCTGTTAATACTAAGTCAGCAAGGAGCAAAGCAAGAAGGAAAGTGTCAGTTACCTTAACAGTTGGTTTTTGTTCTTTCTCCATAGACACGCAAGTCTGCTTCTCTCTACATACCGTAAGTCCATAGGTGCCTTATGAAACCAGACCATTCTGAACCTTAAAGGTAAACTTTTTCTATGGAACCTAAAAGAGACCTGCTTCCAAATGTATTCTGTCCTTTTTATAGAAGATTTTTTAAAAAGATTTATTTATTTATTTATTTTAGGGAGAGAGTGTGCGCTCATGAGAGTGAGGGAAGAGATAGAGGGAGAGGGAGAGAGAATCTCAAGCAGACTTCCTGATGAGTGTGGAGCCGGGATGGGGGCTTGATCTCACAAACCTGAGATCATGACCTGAGCTGACACCAAGAGTCAGACACTCAACCAGCTAAGACACTCAGGTGACCCTTATTCTTTCCTTTTATAAAAAATTTTTAGATTTAGAGAAAAGTTGCAAAAATAACAGAGTTCCCATTTACATTCTCCCAGCTTCCCCTAATGTTAACACCTTGCATAACTCTATCAAATTTAAGAAACTGATATTGGTACAATACCATTAGCCAATCTGTGGACTTTATTTGAACTTGAGCCTTTTCCTCCACCTTTGCATTTACGTGTCCCATATCCTCAACTCCTCCAATCTGAGACAGTTCTTCAATTTCTCCTTGTCTTCCATGACTCTGACATTATTGAGAAGTACTGATCAGTTATTTAGTAACATATTCCTCAATTTGGGTTTGTCTCAGGATCAGATGTAGGTGATGCATTTTTGGCAGGCACACCCTGGTGACATCGTGCCCAGCCTGGTGTTTTCCCTTGGGGGGCATCATGCTGACATATGCTCTTACTACTAAGGAACTTACTGTTCCTTTTGATGTCTTGGATAAGGTGGCATCTGCTGGATTTGTCCACTATAAAATTACTGTTTTTCTCTTTGTAATTAATGAACATCTTCGCAGAGATATTCAAGACTGCAAATACCCTGTTTCTTCTCAGAGTTTGCTGACTGCTTTTAGCATTCACTGATCCATCAGACAGTTGTCAGGATGGTGACTTCAAGGTGGTTTTCTGTTTTCCTTGTGCCTTCTACATTTATTAATTAGAATTCTTCTGTAAGAAAGAGCTGTTCTTTCTCCCTTATTTACTTATTTACTGATTTTTAAAAAAGATTTTATTTCTTTATTTGTCAGAGAGAGAGAGAGAGAGAGAGAACAAGCAAGGGTAGTGGCAGGCAGAGGGAGAGGGATAAGCAGGCTTCCTGTTGAGCAGGGAGCCTGATGTGGGCCTCAATCCCAGGACCCTGAGATCATGACCTGAGCCGAAGGCAGATGCTTAACCGACTGAGCCACCCAGGTGTCCCAATTATTTACTGATTTTTAAAACTCAGTTACTTATATCAATATGTACCCATGGATGTTTACTGTTATTTATTTTGTTCTTATTGGCCATTAGGAGCTCTTTGAGGTTGGTTCCTGTGCCTTTTGACATGTCCCCATCCTCTCTAAATTTTTCTTTACCTAATGGCCCCCATGATGCTTCAGGCTCATCTTGGTTTTCCCTGACCCAGTCCTGGGATAGAAACACAAATAGTACTGCTGTCTAATTAATCATGAATAAAACAAAACATAATTATTTATATCTGCATGAGAGAACTAAAATAATATACCAGACCTCAATATCACCACCATTTAGAAACTCTGTAATTAGTTTAGATATTGTGGTTTTATTTTATTGTTTGGCCATTTAAGGAACATCTAGATCAGTGTGTGACACACCATGGGTCATAGCGTAACAGCTCTGAGGATGCATAGTCCACACCAGCATCTTTCTTTCTTTGCCTCAGAATAATTATCCACGAGTCCGAATTTATGTTTCTCTTTCTTTAGAATATGGAGAAAACAGTTGAATTACATTTCTGCTCATTTCGGGTCTTAAGCTCAGAACAGCCCTCAATTCTGGGCCTTCGTTGTGGAAACCAGGCTGGGAACAGTAAGGAAAAAGAAGGCAGGGCTCAGGAAGGATGCACAGGAGAATCAGAAAGTCACCACCTCTGGAGGGCCTCCCAGCCTGCAGGCCCAGCCAATGGGCCTCACCAACTCATTTTCCTGGTTGTTATTGTTGTTGGATTTGCTATCTCAACCCTGACACTATTCAAATCTTGTCTAGAAAGAACAAGAAAGCAAAGCAAGCAAACATAGGGATTTTTCTCTGCAAGTGTTTCTTGGGTATTTTAGCTCTGGCATTCAACCAAGAAAAACATATATGATCCAAGAAGCATCACCCTCAGCCAGGACCTGCCACCTGTCAGTGCAGAGATTTTCTTATTTTGCAGGCAGGGGTGAAGAAGATAGAGATTGGTTTAGTCTCAGTCCTTAGGCTCCTCAGCCTGCAGTTCTGCCCCCATGCATGGTAAACTTGTCAGAAGCTTAAGACAGGGCACTGCCAGGCACACTTCCCATGGGAGCCTGCAGAACAACAAAAAGCAAAGAAATGAAAAAACTTGAAGACTGAGGTTTGAGAACCCTCCCCCAGGTGATGCAAAGATACTACTCACTTTCTGGGTCCTTGAAACTATTTTTGTTTGTTTGTTTGTTTCTGTTAGCTGATAGGAAGCTGCATAGCAAGAATAGGATCTAGGATCATGCCAAGCTTACTATGGACTCGAACCTGGAGCTTTGGGATAGATCTTATTTTCCCAGTCAATGACAGAGCTTGCTACAAAGGAAGTATTGTTTCATTTTTTTTTTTAAAGAATATGAAAGGAGTGTAAGAGAACTCTTGTATTTCTTTATATCTCTATAATTTTGTATGTCTTCATTCCTGGGAAACTGGAAGCTAGATGAGAAAAATGTACTGAAACCAGGGCACCTGGGTGGCTCAGTTGGTTAAGCGTCTAACTCTTGATTTCGGCTCAGGTCATGATCTCAGGATCATAGGATGGAGCCCTGCATTGGGCTCTTCACTCAGCATGGAGCCTGCTTGAAATTCTCTCTCTCCTTCTCTCTCTGTCCCTCCCCCTGTGCATGCTCTCCCTTTCTCTAAATAAATAAATAAAATCTTAATTTAAAAATGTACTGAAAGCATTGGAAGTGTAAACAGCTGTTATGAATTTCATTGTGTCCCTACTGTAAAAGTGATGTGTTACATCCAGTACCACAGTGACCTTGTTTGGAAATACAGTCTTGACAGATTTAATCAAGTTAAGATAAGGTCACTGATGTTCTTATTAAAAGGGGAAATTTGAACACAGACACACACAGACAGGATATAGCTAGGTCTTGCTTTTATATTTAGTTTGATAATCTCTGCCTTTTGATTGAAGTATTTGGTTCATTTATATTTAATGGAATTATTAATATAGCTGCATTTTAGTCTACCATTTTGCTACTTGTTCTTTATTTGTCTTGTCTGGTTTTTGCTCCTTGGTTTCTTTTTTCTTACACTCTTTTGTTTTAATCATATATTTTATTCAAATTGCCATTTAGAATCTCAGATTTTCTAAGCAATTGCTCAAGCCAGTGAGCCTCAAACTTAGGGTTGTGAACTCTGATTTTTGAAATAGCATGTTTTCTTTACCATCCATGACAATGTTTATGAAGTTAGCATCAGGCTGGATTATATTCAAGTCTCAAACCGGGGAAGTGAAGTCTTCAAAGTTATTCATTTGGGAGTTGACTGAAACAGTAATTTGTGAGTTGTTACTGTATAGAAATACCTCCATATGACCCATATAAAGGAGAAATTACATAGCTTAAGATAAAAAATTGAGTTTAGAGAACCAGCTTAGAGAAGCCAGCTTGTAGGCAAGAAAAATTCAGCAAGAACAGCAATTATCATCTAGCTTATTGGCACTATATTTTGGGGGGTTTATTAGTGCTCTCCAAAATCAGATGGCATGTCCGTGATATGTCTGGTTTTGGAAATGAGTAGCAAAAATGTTTGCTGGTATTTCTTTGACCTCGTTGACTTATATAAAATAAATCAAACTTTGTGGCTATGTCTCCCTTGATTTGCCCTCTTATATGGTAGATGAGGAATTGGCAGAAAGCCCATAAGTGTCTAACAAACATTAATTGATTGATATTTGCAGCTTTAGTTTCATTGAACAAAAAGTCAGAATATGCAAAGATTAGTTAATGCAACTTGGTGACTGGGTAAGCATGGGAAAAAAGACCCCCACACAAAAAAGGGAGGGCAATTAACATTTACTGAATCCTGACTATGCCCCTGGCAAGGTACTGTGAGTGTTTAAGATCAGGATGGATCAATGGACCCTCACAGGAAGGTTGGACATATCAGATGGAGAAATGCACATGGAAGCTCCTTGAAAACTATCAATGGGGTAAATGCTGTCTTCTGTTGGGTTGCTTAGAGCAGAGCCTGAGCCAGGGAATCAGGTGCACAGGATAGACTGAGGAGGTGGGCTCAGGAGAGGGAGAGAGAGGAAGATAAGTTCTGTGTCTTCATTTCCTCATTTGCATGTTGGGGATAAGTATTGGAAATTTTTCACTGACTCAACAATTGTTTTTGAGCACACTATACACGAGGCACAGTTCTAGGTAGGGTGGATAATACAAACCAACGAAACCAAGTCCTTCTCATGGGTGACATTCTTGTAGATTCCATTACTTCCTGGTTCCCTTTCACCCCTCCTGGGAGTATACTGATTAAAGTGCCTTGTTCCAAGGCGTTGCCCTGGAGTGAGGGGGACACAGAGCCTTGACTGGCATCTTCTGAGCAACCCCGAGTCCTTGCTTGATCCGTGTCATCCTCATGTCTTCCCAGGGAGCAAGGAATAGGGTAAGTATTATTTCCACTTTGCAAGGAGGGGACTGGTGGTCCCATGACCACCCCACCATCACCCCTGAGACCCAGTGGCAGAAACGTACTACAAGTTATGTCTCTTGTGTTCTAGACTGCTTCCTTTAGTCTTCCAGCAACCAGCATTTGAAGTGAAGATGTATTAGATTTAATATGAAGTTGAGCTAATCAAAATCCTTCTGTGACACCTCTGATTCCTGACTACACTGCCTCCATCCTGCCTCATCACTGCCTGTGGGGCCAGTCCAAGGCTAACTTATTACCTTGGGCATAGGATAAAACCTCTGATCCTTCACAGTTTTTGACACACAGAAAACTGTTTATCACTGTAAATCACTGAGTTTGAGAGTGGTTTGTTACACAGCAGAATTGTGGTGATAGCTAACAAATAGAGGGGTCTGTTCATTAGTATAATTGGGCAGACCTGGTCAAAGGCCATGGCTATTTCAAAGTTCCTGATGCATTTTGCCAATTTGCTTTCCAGAAAGATTGTTGTGATAGATGCTCCTGATATGATATTTGACTGGATTTTTCCTACGGAAACACTAAGGTCTTCTATCCTTTTCCCCTTGCGTGCTCCCATCAAGTAAGTTTTGCCTTCTTGCCATTTTGTTTTGTTTTGTTTTTCAGTTGGCAATAGGACCCAGGAAACAGGGCAAATTCATTCATGAGTGTGTGAAGGCAGCGGTCTGTTAAGTGATCTTATGAACCACATGTGGGTGGATGTGTTGCCAGGAATAACATCACAGTGACTCTCTGCAAGGCTCTGGGCAATGCCCCGGTAAACCCTGCCGGCCTGCTAACACCAGCCCCAGATTTATATAATAAATTGCATCTCATTATCTCCTCTCTGGCGCCTTCCTGAGTAATTGCCAATGCACGCTTGGTGGAAAGCGCTAGAAGAAATGGCAAGCTTGCCAGAGCTCAGCCCTGAGGCCAACACTTAATAACTTACTTCAAACAGGACTGTTTTGTGACTGTGCCCCTTGTGGCGGGGAGGGAGCCAGCTGTCTCTCTGTGTGGGCCTTTCATTCCCAGAGGACGTGTCTGCTCTCTCAGCCCCTGTTCCTACTCTGAGAGATTACAAGTTCAAACCCACCCCACCTCCCCAAATGAAAGGCCCCCAGAGGCTCAGCTCTTGAAGACCAGGATGAAAGCCAAGGAAAACCTTGGAAGTCAAGGGGCTTTCACACAGAGAGAATACTGAGGGCATTTAAAAGTGCCACCACCACATCCTCAGAAACCATTCCCCACCCCCAACGTCAAAGCAGTTTGTTTGCATTAAAGCATGGCCTTGTTGGTGGAGGATTTAGAAAACCTAGAGCAAGGACTGGTAAACTTCTTCTGGAAAAGGCGAGATAGTAAATGTTTTAGGCTTTGTGGGCCATATTGTCTCTGCTGCAACCCCTCGACTCTGTCACTGTAGGTGTGAAAGGAGCCATAAACAATATGCAAACCAATGGGTGTGGCTGTATGCCAATAAAACTTTATTTACAAAATCCTGTGGTGCAAAGGCGTAGTTTGGTGACTTGTGACTCAGGAGACGGTGGTGAAAAAAGAAGCAGAGCCTTGCCTTTAGACTTATTTTCATGTTTTCATTTAACAAACACTGAAATAGCCTCATTATGTTCCAGACATTTGGAAGAGCTTTATAAATATTGATGCACTTAATTATCACCATAACCCTATGAGGCAAGTGCTATTGGTCTCCCTGGTTGGATACAGAGAGGTTAGGTAACTGTCCAAGGTCACACAGTGGTAAGTGAATGTCAGGATTTGAATGCAGGCAGCCTGTGTTCTTACCCTTCAGCATGCGCTGTGGAGAGGCAGGTTGGCCTTCACGGAAGGAACGTCCACTGTGCACCTTGCTCGGCATTAGCCTAGGGGGGAAGGGAATGGGCCAGTGGTGATTAAGACTTAGTCCTACCCTCAAGGAGCTCCAGCCCTGCAAATTAACAAGTATGAACATAGGAAAGCATGGGATTCAGGATGATTCCATTTCTATGACAGCCAGGAACCAGCCAAACTCATCTATGGAACAAAGGTGAGAAAAGAGGTGACCTTGGACCATGCCAAGTAGGAGAGGCACAAGTAACTTTCCACAGTGTTCTTCATCTAGGTGTCTGGTATACCTAGGTTAAAAAAAAAAAATCGTCAGGCTGACTCAGTAAAACATACACATTTAAAAGAAAAATGGAGGGCGCCTGGGTGGCTCAGTTGGTTAAACCGCTGCCTTCGGCTCAGGTCATGATCCCAGGGTCCTGGGATCGAGCCCCGCATCGGGCTCCCTGCTCACACGGGAAGCCTGCTTCTCCCTCTGCCTGCCGCTCCCCCTGCTTGTGCTCTCTCCCTCTCTCTCTCTCTCGCTATCTCTCTCTGTGTGTCAAATAAATAAATAAAATCTTAAAAAAAATAAAAATAAAAGAAAAATGGAGGGGTCCCAAGGTGGCTCAGTCTGTTGAACAGCTGGCTCTAGATTTTGGCTTAGATCATGATCTCAGGGTCATGCGTTGAGCCCCGAGTTGGGCTTCATGCTCAGTGGGGAGTCTGCTAGAGATATTTTTCTCTCTTTCTCTGCCCCTCCCCCTGCTCACTCACGTGCGCGCGCTCTCTCTCTCTCTCTCTCTCAAAAATAAATAAATAAATAAATAAATAAATAAATAAATAAATCTTAAAAAAAAAAAAAAAAAAAAAAGACCTGGAAAATGATTATCCCAAGCCTTGGGATTGAAAGAATACCTTCAAAAATTGGCCGGGCCCTTGCTCCTCCGAAGGAAAGCAGGCTCTGCACTCAGTGTCTCCAGCTCAGAGGACCACGTTGCTCATGTCTCCTTGATTGCAAAGGCTATCTCATTCCAGTGTAGACCTCAAACCTCAGGCCCTCAGCTGGAGCTTCCAGGAAAGGCCACCTGGAGTCTCTGATTTCTTTATTTCCTGCCCCTCAGCTTTAGTAGAACCCAAGCAGAGATGAGGTTGCATGGTCCTGAGCCCACCATATTGTGTACTTGACGACAACCCATCCACCCAGCCATCCAATCACATGCACACTGAGGCCCCTGACCATCTATGGAGTCACCCATCCACAAGCCCACTGGCATGTCACCTCCAACTTTCTGTCTCTCCTTTGAGGAGCTAAGGGTCTTTGGAGATGATTTTCTTCTTTTTTCTTTTTTTTAAAAGATTTTATTTATTTATTTGACAGAGAGAAACACAGCGAGAGAGGGAACACAAGCAGGGGGAGAGAGAGAGGGAGAGGCAGGCTTCCCACTGAGCAGGAGCCTGATATGGGGCTCGATCCCAGGACCCTGGGACCATGACCTGAGCTGAAGGTAGACGCTTAACAGCTGAGCCACCCAGGTGCCCCGATTTTCTTCTTCTTGAGGTTGACTGCTGTGTTGGGGGTTTTTGGAGAGGATGACATCCTTGAGGGCTGTCTTCACAGTCAGGAAGCCCTCACGGGCTTGGAGAGATGGGA
Source organism: Zalophus californianus (assembly GCF_009762305.2). Lineage (NCBI taxonomy): Eukaryota > Metazoa > Chordata > Mammalia > Carnivora > Otariidae > Zalophus > Zalophus californianus. The sequence continues at coordinate 96,528,824 of NC_045602.1, forward strand.
GGGAGGTTGACTACATGGTCACTGGTGTCTGACTGCCTAGGTTCACATCCCCCACTCGCTGGCTTCGTGAGCTTTTAAGACACCTCTAGGTTCCTCACTCTTCTGACCTGCAGAAGCCAGTGAGGTAGGTTACCAAAATGCCCACGAGGCTCCACTCCCCCTTGTATCCATGCCCTTCACAGTGTGATTTCGCAGCTCTTTCCACGGAGAGATGGAGCCTGTTTTCCCACCCCTCCAATCTGTGACTTGCTTTGGACAACAGAATGTGGCAAAAGTGATGTTGTGCCAATTCTGAGCTAGACCTAACAAGCCTTGGTACCCCCTTGTCTTCCCCCCTCTTCTTCCCCACCTGTCTTCCCTCTCAGTCCTGCCCCCACAATGTAAACAAGACCAGGCTAGCCTGGTGGAGGATGGGGTGCCCCCCAGATCAAACCCCCCCCATCGCTGCAGCCACCCACAGCCAGCCAACTCCCAGAAGCCGAGCCTCCTAGCTGACCCGTGGCTGACACATGATGGAGCCCAAGCAAAACCAGGAGGACTGCCCAACCGAATGCTTCACTCACAGAATCGCAAGCCAACGACAAGTGGTTAAGTGGCTGTGTTCTGGGGTGGCCTTATGCAGAACTATTGCAGCAGTAGGAAAGCGATGTAACAGGATTCTATGCCTCTGGTACCTCACAGAGTTGCAGGGAGAATAAAATGGAGTGGTCTGTGTAAAAAGGTTTAGTTCAGCGGCCGGCACAAGGCAACAGTCCGTAAATTTTTTTTTTTTTTTTTTTTTTTTTTTTTTTTTTAATTTTTTATTGTTATGTTAATCACCATATATTACATCATTAGTTTTTGGTGCAGTGTTCCATGATTCATTGTTTGTTCATAACACCCAGTGCTCCATGCAGAACGTGCCCTCCTCAATACCCATCACCAGGCTAACCCATCCCCCCACCCCCCTCCCCTCTAGAACCCTCAGTTTGTTTTTCAGAGTCCATCATCTCTCATGGTTCGTCTCCCCCTCTGACATACTCCCCTTTTCTTCCTCTCCTGTTATCTTCTTCTTTTTCTTTTTTCTTAAAATATGTTGCATTATTTGTTTCAGAAGTACAGATCTGTGATTCAACAGTCTTGCACAATTCACAGCGAAAAATATGGAACGCTTCACGAATTTGCGTGTCATCCTTGCGCAGGGGCCATGCTAATCTTCTCTGTATCGTTCCAATTTTAGTATATGTGCTGCCGAAGCGAGCACAACAGTCCGTAAATGTTAACTGTTAGTCTCGGTGTGGGGCCTTGAGTCCCAAACCAACAATCTCTGCCAAACTAACTGTGCTAGAAGTGGACCCCACCTGAACATCCAACAGACCACTCATGGACCATATGTGGCCCCACCTACAGAAGCCTGGGGTCTGCGGACAATGTCTAGGCAAAACTTTTTACAGTTACATAATCCACAGGCACTCATGGACTAGCTGTGAAAGGATGTGTGAATTTGTGGGACTCACCTGCCATGCCAATATGGGGCACCTGCCACGAGCCAGCACACAGGTTGCAACAGTCTCTTTGTGCCCCACTTCCTCGCGGATATTCCGGCCCTCCTCTGGAAAAGGCTGGGACTGCATGCAGCAGGACGAGAGCAGATGGCCCCTGGAGACCAGCCTTCCTCCCACTGCTGAACAGCTTTGAGTGTAAGTAGATCACGAAGAACTTGTGGTGCCGACTCTAATTCCAGTTTCAGAAGTGAGTCACAGCCTCGGCACCTGTATAGTGGGTTATACGCACAAGGATGCTTTTTGCTTCCTTGTGTGTAGCGGCAAAAAACTGGTAACTGCTGGAGTATCCATCGTTAGGGAGGCGGGCGAAGAAATTATGATAGTCATACACCTGTGGAATATTATGTAGCTGTGTTTAAACTTAGGTCTTTTGACCTGGCAGGAATCTCTATGATGTATTGTTAAGGGAGAAAATCAAGCTGCACAATAATTAATGCACAGAGAATGATCCCATTTTTATAAAACAACAAAATCCCATCTAAGTGAATACATATTAGTATAAGTTTGTGTGTGGTATGGAGAAGGTATGGAAAAGGTATGGAAGGATACACACCTGGAGGAGTGGGGTGGGAGAAGCTTATTAGCTTATCCTTTCTTTTCATTTTATTTTTTATTTGCTAAATGATTCATATATGTTCCCACCCCCATCCCTCACTTTCTCCCTCTCGTTCTCTCTCTTGCTTGGGATCTACACACACACACACATAGACACACACACACAGTTTTTTCTTAAACCATTATCAAGAACACTACTCATTAGAGAGTAAGTTACATATGTCATGGAAATTCACCCCTAAGTAAGTACTTCAATGTGTATTTATGGCCCTAAGAATAGGACCACAGTGCAGTCATCAGCTTCAGAAATTTAACATTAATACTAAGCATGTTCTCCAATCCCAAGAAAATTAAACTAGAAATCAATAACAGAAAGATATATGGAAATTTTCTGCAAGATATGGAAATTAAATGACCCACTTCTAAAAAACCCATGGGTCAAAGAGGAAGTCATGGGGAAATGAGAAAATATTTTGAATATAACAATGTTAAAGAATAATACTTCTATCTAAGCTACAGATTCATGTTTCCTTTATAGACTGTTTATAATTCATGTCCTTTACCGTGTGACTTTATTTATTTATTTATTTATTTATTTATTTATTTATTTTGAGAGAGAGAGAGAGATCAAGTGTGTGTGAAGAAGGGGAAGGGCAGAGGGAGAGAGGATCTTAAGCAGGTTCCACGCCCAGTGCAGAGCCAGACACGGGGCCCCATCTTATGACCCTGAGATCATGACCTGAGCCAAAACCAAGAATCTGATGCCTTAACCGAATGAGCCACCCAGGTGTCTCTGTCATGTGAGTTTATACACCCACCCACTGGAATGGGTAGAGGTTAGTTTCCTTCCCTGCCAATATTGGGCTGGGACATGTAACTTGCTTTGGTCAAAGGAAAGGGGTCAGAGTAGTTCCTGACCAAAGCCTTGTGTTTTTCCAGTGTCTTCTGCCTCTGCCTTTGTCATGAGAAGAGCTTGCCCCTGGCACCTGATGCAGTGTTGCCTCAGGAACCAGAAGGAACATGTGTGGGGCAGACCTGAGCTTAACCCAGCTGCACACACAGATCTACAGCGGCCCAGCCAACCCCTAACAACCCATAGATGCATAAGAAATAAACACTTACAGGGGCACCTGAGTGGCTCAGTCAGTTAAGCATCTGCCTTTGGCTCAGGTCATGATCTCAGGGTCCTGGGATTGAGTCCCACATCGGTCTCTCTGCTCAGCAGGGAGCCTGCTTCTCCCTCTCCCTCTGCCTGCCACTCCCCCTGCTTGTGCTCTCTCTGTCAAATGATAAATAAAATCTTTACAAAGAAAGAATGAAAGACTTATTGCTGTAGACCACTGAGATTTTTTCATTTGTTATACAGCAATGACTGATCAATGCAATAGCTAATGGTTATAAAACAATTTAGGGATTGTTGTCAGACCTTTACTTATATTAAGTCATTATACACACAACAGTCCTTTTTCACATATGAGGAAACTGAGTTTAAGTTGCTTGCACAATGTCACCTAGTTAATAAGCTAAAAATTTATGTGACCATGGGACATATTGCCTCTGGACTTCCGCTAGAATGACAGTAATTGGTGGTGGTGGTTTGAGCCACTTTGAGTTGGGGCTTATCTTACTTGCAGCCTAACGCATCCTGCCTGATCCACCTGCGCAGCCTTCCCCCTGCCTCACCTCCTGACCTCATCTTTCAGCCCCAGGGAATCTCTGAAGACCTTGGGGAGAAAGCTTTGCTTTCCCCAAACATTAGTTTACACCTGGGATCCTCCAAGGTGCTCCAAGGGCTTAGACTTTTGGAGCACAAAAGACAGTGAGTCTGGTTTCCTGTCTATACATGGGCAGAGAGGGTGAGAACAAACACCACTATGAGGCTAAAGAAAAGGCAGTTGTGAGCACAAGAGGAAATTGAACAGCGCCAGCTTCTACCTAAAGAAGAGAAAGCAGGTCCTTCTCTGGCTTCTGTCAGAGGAGGTTGGTTAGCAAATGCTCAGATGGACCAGCCTTCAGGCTTGGAGAAGGCATGCATTTCAGAAAGAGAGATGAGGAAGCTTGTACCTGGGAGCCCTTCAAGGGCTGGGCCAAGCACAGGGGTGTTTTATCGGGGGGTACAGAAGGTGTGAGAGGAGGTATGCAGATTTCCATCCTTGGTTGGTCCCTCCAGCCTGGGGTTCTCCACCTTGAGCATCCATTAGAATCGCCAGAGCTGGGAAGCTTTTAACAATCCCTGCACCCTGGCCATGCCCCAGACCTGCTACATCAAGTGCTCTGTGGAGGGGACCCAGGCCCTGGGGTTTGTGTGGGCAAGGCTGGGGTACACACAGTACCGGCCCCATTTTAACTGGGGCTTCCTCCACTCCCCTGAGGGCAAACACCATTATTGCGTGCCCACCAGCTACCAGACAGCATGCCAGATACTCCACATGGTATCACAGGTGTTTCCCACAACAAATGACATTTTTTTTTTAAGACTTTATTTACTTTATTTGACAGAGAGAGACACAGGGAGAGAGGGAACACAAGCAGGGGGAGTGGGAGAGGGAGAAACAAGCTTCCCGAGGATGCGGGGCTCGATCCCAGGACCCTGGGATCATGACCTGAGCCGAAGGCAGATGCTTAACGACGGAGCCACCCAGGCGCCCCAACAAATGACATTTTTAACAAATAGGGAAACCGAGGTACAGTTAGCAAGTGGCAGGTGCAGGAGTCAAGTCCAAACAGTCCAGAGGCCAAGCTCTCTTTTTAAAAAATTTATTATTTTTAAATTTTTTTAAAGTAGGCTCCACACCTGATGTGGGGCTTGAACTCAGGACCCTGAGATCAAGAGTCTCATGCTGTACCACTGAGTCGGCCAGCTGCGAAGGTTTATACAGCCACACCACATACCTCTGTGATTCAAATGACCTGAGAATTAGGACAGAAGACAGAAATTTCCGCAAGGTTCAAAGCAGGGCCTGGTTTGGGTGGGCAGAAAGAGCAGTCCACCGTGGCTGACTGGAGGAACCCAGAGAAGGATGCCAGGTTTCTGGTGTGGCCAGGCTTTCGAAAGCCTAACCAGAGCAAAGAGACAGGGGAATCAGGCTAAGCAGCCCAGTTTCTCCTGACAGTCTTTGTTCCTTGGACTCAGAACGAAGTAGTGCAGTGTAGTGCAGTGTAGTGCAGTTCGTTGAGGACCAGCTGAGGGTCTGGAAAAAATGCTACAAGACCTGCCTATGGGTTGTTTTGGTTTTGCTTTGGTCCCTCCCTGCTTTTGCCCTCCCTCCTCTCAGCACTTCCCTCTTTAAGATGAAAGAAACTTTCAAGGGACCCTCCCCACAAATTCCTGAGATGGGACCAGCCCTGTTAGACTCAGAAAAATCACTATTTCGACTGCAGAAAGAACGGATATAAATAAATAAGGAGAACCACCAAATTCCCCTATTGCCTTGAGATTAACAGAGGCCACCAAGAGTTTATTTTTTTTTTTAAGATTTTATTTATTTATCTGAGAGAGAGAGCACAAGCAGGGGAAGCAGCAGATGGAGAAGCAGGCTCCCCACTGAGCAGGGAGCCTGATGTGAGGCTCCATTCCAGGACCCCAGGATCATGACCTGAGCTGAAGGCAGACACTTAACTGACTGAGCCACCCACGTGCCCTTTATAAAAGAAATGCTACTAGGAAACAAACAAGAGAAAATGTTCAAGCACACTAATAATTTAAGTGACAAATTATTGCTTATTTGAAAATTAGACAAAAGTGCTTTGAGTGATAATACCCAATCCTGGTAGTCTGGGGGCAAGACTGACACCTTAGTCCATTAAGAACCATATTGATGAGGAGAAAGTGGCAATAAAATGTTCACATCCTAAAACAAACAAAAAACGTTCACATCCTTTGACTTAAGGTTCCACTTCTGGGAATCTATCTGGAAGTTAAACAATTCCAATCCATGGCAAAAATCCTTAAGCACAAATATGTCCCTGCAATGTTATTGACAAAAGGAGACATCTTAATGAGGATCAACAGAAGAATACCTAGGAAAATGGAGCCACTGAAAATTGGTCATGAAAACCATTTAGCAACTGGAAAAAATGATGAGGATATAAACATTAAGTGATACTCTCAGGGCGCAAAACTTCACGTGTATCATGATTACACTGTGCTTAAAAAATAAATGGACTACCCAAAATGAAGGCAATTGTAGAACGCAAAATTGTTTTTTCCTTTTTTAAAAAACAATGTTCTCTATTGTGTTTATAATAATTTACATACAAAACATCCAGTTTTCTTTAAAGAAGTCCAACCACCTGGCGGCAGGATGGAAGGTGGACAGGAGTAGTGGGACATGGAGAAGGCTCACACAGCAACTCGGGCAAGAGATGCCTAGAGAAGGTGATGGAAAGTGGGGAGGGGAGGGTAAGGTGGGTCAGAGTGGAGAGACATTTAGAAAGCTGAATAGCAGAACGTGATCCTGACTGGCCAGCAGGAAGTGGGATGGGGTAAACTGAGGCTCAAGGTTTTAGTTTGGGCAACGCACTGAGTGCAATGCTGCTCTTGGGTGGAAAACACAGCAAGGGGAGCAGACTGCAAGCAAAGGGACCTGGGGTTTCTTTGTCCTTCTGCTCCTCCTCTTCTTTCTCTTCTCCTTAAAAAAAAAAAATTAACAGCTTTATTGTGCTATAATTTACATACAGTAACATTGACCCATTATAAGTGTAGGAGTCAATGACTTTGTAGCCTATTTAAAAAGTTGTGTGACCACCGCCAGAATCCCATTCTAGACCATTTTCAAAAAGAAATGTTGTACTCATTTACAGCTACTTCTCATTCTTATCTCCACACTGAGTAACCCCTAATCTTTCTGTCTCTATAGATTTGCCTTTTCTGGATATTTCATCCAGAAATATGGATCATGCAATAAGTATTCTTTTGTGTGTGGCTTCTTTTAGTGAACATATTGTTTTGAAATGCTTTCATGCAGGCTGTTTCATCCATGTCGGAATATTTATCAGTGCTTTGCTCCTTTTTATTGTTGGATGGTATTTCATTGTATGCGTATACCATATTTGTTTATCCATTTATCAGCTGATGGACATTGGAGTTGTTTCCATTTGGGGGCTATTCCGAATAATGCTGCAATTTACATTCATGTACAAGTCTTTGTGTGAGCATATGTTTTCATTTCTCTGGAGAAGATTGCTGAGTCATATGGCAATTTCATGTTTAACATTTTTGAAAAACTGCCAAACTGTTTTCCAATGTGACTGCACCATTTTTACATTCTCACCAGCAATGTATGAGGGCTCCAATTTCTGCACAGCCTTGCCAACACGGATTATGTCTCTTTGATTAAAGCCACACTAGTGAGCATCATTTGAATTTCCCTAATGACTAATGACGCTGAGCATCTTTTCAATGTGCTTATTGGCCATTTGTACATCTTCTTCAGACAACTGTCTCTTCAAATCATTTGCCCATTTTTTTTTTAAGAATGTGTTTATTTGAGGGGCACCTGGGTGGCTCAGTTGTTAAGCGTCTGCCTTCGGCTCAGGTCATGATGCCAGGGTCCTGGGATCTAGCCCCGCATCGGGCTCCCTGCTCTGCGGGAAGCCTGCTTCTCCCTCTCCCACTCCCCCTGCTTTAGTTCCCTCTCTCGCTGTGTCTCTCTCTGTCAAATAAATAAATAAAATCTTAAAAAAAAAAAGAATGTTTTTCTCCCAGACTGGGGGAGGGGCCAGAGAGAGAGGGATAAGCAGACTCCCTGCAGAGTGGGGAGACCAACGCTGATCCCAGGACCCCGGGATCATGACCTGAGCTGAAGGCAGATGCTTTACCAACTGAGCCACCCAGGCGTCCCCATTTGCCCAGTTTTAAATTGGATTGTTTGTCTTTTTTAAAATGGATTTGAATGTTTTATGGATTTTGAATTTGAATTAACCAGAATGTACAGAGATTTCCATATAACCCTGCCCCCATATACACATAGCCTCTCCCTCATTATCAACATCCCACATCACAGTGGTATGTCTGTTACAGGATGACCTATACTGACACATCATTATCATCCAAAGTCTATAGTTTACATTACGGTTCAATTTTTTTTTAAATTTTTTTATTGTTATGTTAATCACCATACATTACATCATTAGTTTTGGATGTAGTGTTCCATGATTCATTGTTTATTCATAACACCCAGTGCTCCATGCAGAATGTGCCCTCTTTAATACCCATCACCAGGCTAACCCATCTCCCCACCCCCTCCCCTCTAGAACCCTCAGTTTGCTTTTCAGAGTCCATCATCTCTCATGGTTCGTCTCCCCCTCTGACTTACTCCCCTTCATTCTTCCTCTCCTGCTATCTTCTTCTTTTTCTTTTTTCTTAAAATATGTTGCGTTATTTGTTTCAGAAGTACAGATCTGTGATTCAACAGTCTTGCACAATTCACAGTGCTCACCGTAGCACATACCCTCCCCAATGTCTATCACCCAGCCACCCCATCTACGGTTCACTTTTGATGTGCATTCCATGGGTTTGGACAAATACAGAATGAACTTATATCCATCATTATATTACCATACAGAGAATTTTCTCTATCCTAAAAATCCTCCGTGCTCTCCTTATTAATTCCTCCCTTCCTCACTAGCCCCCAGAAACCACTGATCCATTTACTGTTTCCACAGTTTTATCTTTTCCAGAATGTCATTATAGTTGGACTCATACACTATCCAGCTTTTACAGATGGGTTTATTTCACTTATTAATATGTGTTTATGTTTCCTCCATGTCTTTTCTGCTTGATGGTTCGTGTCTTTTTAGTGCTGAAAAATATTCCATTGTCTGGATGTACCACAGTATTTTCTCCATTTACCTACTGAAGGACATCTTGGTTACTTCCAAGTTTTGGCAATTATGAATAAATGTTGGTGTGGATAGAAATTGTCACCTCATGTGGGTAAATATGAAGGAGTATGACTGCTGGATTATATGGTTAAGACTATGTCTAGTTTTGGGACGCCTGGGTGGCTCAGTCAGTTAAGTGTCTACCTTTGGCTCAGGTCATGATCCCCGGGTCCTGAGATCGAGTCTCACATGGGGCTTCTTGCTCAGGGGGGAGTCTGCTTCTCCTTCTTCCTCTGCCTGCCACTCCCCCTGCTTGTGCGCTCTCTCTCTCTCTCTCTCTCTCTCTCGCTGTCAAGTAAATAAACAAAATCTTAAAAAAAAAAAAACACCCATGTTTAGTTTTGTAAGAAACTGCCAAACTGTCTTCCAAAGTGGCTGTACCATTCTGCATTCCCACCAGCAGTGAGAGAGAGTTCTTGTTGCTCTACATCCTCACCGGCATTGGGTGTTGGCAGTGTTCTGGATTTGAGCCTAATTTTTAATAGATGTGTATTGGTATTTCATTGTTGTTTTAATTTGCATTTCCTTGGTGTCATGATGTGGAACATCTTTTCATATGTGTATTTGTTCTTCATATATCTTCTTTGGTAAGGTGTCCTGATCTTTCACAAATTTTTTATTTATTTTTTAAAAAGATTTTATTTATTTATTTGAGAGAGAAAGGAGAGGGAGAGAGCGCTTGTGCATGAGCAGGGGGAGGGGGCAGAGGGAGAAGGAGAGGCAGACTCCCCGCTGAGCAGGGAGTCCAATGCAGGACTCCATCCCAGGATGCTGGGATCATGACCTGAGCCGAAGGATCAGAGTTCACTTTGCCAGAAATGGGACTAATTGACAGCAAGGGTTTCCTCAGCTGTGCACTAAGAAGACCTCAACATCGCATCCAGGGCGTTCCTGCCAAAGCCACATAGGACTCTGAACAGGAGGTAACAGCAGCTGCCCCTGGACTCGGGGACACCCTGCAAATCAACTAGCCAGTGCTCTGCAGAAGTGACTAGTCTCCATCTAGAGCCTGTAGATTAGGGAACAGCATAGTGTCAATATTAACTTCCCCGATTTGGGTCATTGTGCTGTGGGTGGGTAGAACATTTCTTGCTTTTAGAAATGCATACTGTACTATTAAAAGGGGCATGATATATGCAACTTCTTTTTTTTTTAGAGATTTTATTTTATTTTTTAAGATCTATTTATTTGACAGAGAGAGAGAGAGACAGAGCAGAAGCAGGGGGAGCAGGAGAGGGAGAAGCAGGCTCCCAGCTGGGCAGGGAGCCCGATGCAGGACTCAATCCCAGGATCCTGGGATCATGACCTGAGCCAAAGGCAGACGTTTAACCGACTGAGCCACCCAAGAGCCCCTAGAGAATTCATTTTTAAGGAATCTCTACACCCAGTGTGGGGGTCAGAGTCACATGTTCTATTGACTGAGCCAGCCAGACACCCCTGCAACTTACTTTTAAATGGTTCAGAAAAAAAGTGTATGTACACACGTGTGTGTGTGCCTGTGGAGGGGGAGAAAGTGTGTAAAATATTAACATTTGTACTGTTTTGCAACTTTATGTCAAGCCTGAAATTATGTCAAAAGTAAAAACAAAACACTTGAAACGTTTGGTGGGTCGTTTCTTTTGAACTTCTGTCCCAACCACCCAGCCGGCTCCAGTCCGAACGGGGCTTGCTACTTCTTTGTGGCTCACACACCTCTGTGAACACTTGAAGCTTCAGGCCCCTCTCCAGAAAAATACTCAGATGCACACGCTCACATCACATACACCTGCCTTTGCAAACCACCGCCGCCAGTCGTTCTCTCCGGCCTGGGAGACCAGCAAAGGAGGGTCAGCATGCACGGAAGCTTAAGGAGGCACCAGCCACGGAGTGACTGTGGAAGTGAATAGTGTGGCTCCGAACCACAGGACGCCATTCAAGGTCCAAGGAGCCTTTGGCCGGAGTGAGGGCCCCTCCTCCATTTCTCACGCCTCTGCGGACACAGAGGGGCAGGGGCGAGGCCATGCTGTTGCTGTAGTGACAAACTACTCAGACACGAGCCCCCCACCTAAGGCTCAGGCCCCAGACGCCCTAGTCACCCACAGATCTTGCTTTTCATCCTACCTGGAGCCCGATGCCTTTTGTTGGACAGACTTTCTCATTTAATTTAGCCTTTACCCATATTCGGTTTAACTAGAGTTCTAGACATTTTGGCCAAATGTAAACCTACTAGCAGCTTGTTTGCTTTTCAACTGCTGCTCATCTTCACTTCGAAACTCTCTCAAAATGACACGAATTCTAGGGTTGCCTGGGTGGCTCAGTTGTTAAGCGTCTGCCTTCATCTGCCTTCGGCTCAGTCACGATCCCAGGGTCCTGGGATCAAGCCCCACATCGGGCTCCCTGCTCCGCAGGAAGCCTGCTTCTCCCTCTCCCACTCCCCCTGCTTTAGTTCCCTCTCTCGCTGTGTCTGTCAAATAAATAAATAAAATCTTTAAAAAAAATGACATGAATTCTAAGGTGTCATTCCAAGTGAAGGCAGGTCTGTCTTGAACCCCTGGAGTATCCGCTGCAGAGGAAGAGAACAATACTGCAGATCTGTGGTGCACAAGCATACCCCCTCAAACTGCCCATCTGCGCAGACTGCCAACTCGGCCTAAGGCTCTGGGTGAAAAACAAAACAAAACCAAAAAAAATCGTTATTTTAACATTAAAACAGATCTACTTCAAGAGTAGAATGTAAAATACCTGTAATTCTAAAATCCTAAACCTTAGTGGGGGTCCTTGCAAGATCAGGCTAGGAAGTACCCGCCTAGTTCTCTGGGGAAGGGAGGAAGGTGATTAAGAGTCCAGAGGACTCGTTTCCTGGAGGGAAGTCGTCATGGTTTTGGGGGACTTGGCAACTGAGTGACTCCCTGCGTCCAGCCCTGCGCAGGCGCTGGGGAGGACAAACATGGCGCACGGCAGCCTCTGCTCCCAGAGGGCCCCGCGCCTGATTAGTAGAGACCGCCGCGCGCACCGCTGCGCGGAAGCATCCCGCGGGCACTGACGCAAGCTAACATTTTATGCAGTCTGTTCACGTTTCCCAAGTGAAAATACAATGTGGGGAGGCATCAGCAAATGGCCTCTCCATTGTTCCTTACGTTCATTTTTTTTTTTCCTTGCATTTTAATAGTTTCAAAATTCCGTAATGTAACTTTGATCAAGTTGCTTCCGTTTTTAGAGAGATTGGTTAAAAACATACAGCTCCTAAAGACCGTAAACCGCAAGGAACACACACCATTCCCTCTGCGGCCGTTGCCACGCCCCGGTGACTGGCCGACCACTGGCCCCGGGCGGCCGGCGGACACGACGGGGTCTGAGACTGTTGTCCTGTCGTGACGGGAAGGCAGAGGCGGCCCAGCACTGCTCCCCGCCCATCCTGGCGCCTGAGCCAAAGCCCATCTGCACGGCCCGCTGGGTGCAGGGGAGACATGGGGCACGTCTGCCGGGGGCTTAGTGAAGTAAATGACCTTTAGATCAGTAGGAGAAAGATAAAGGAATATGGCACTGAAGATTGAGATTGTATACCATTTCCCCCCCAAAAAATCTCTTCAAATGTTTCCAGGAGAAAGTTGGTCTGGCTTCCATGAAGATAATTTTTTAAAAATATCAGATATTAGGTTTGAAATCATTATACCCAATTCTTGACCACGGGTGTTCACTAATTGTAGTTCTTGACTGTCACCCACAAGAAAAGCAGTTGATGAAAGTAGGTGATATTGAAACTTTTTTTTTAATTCAAAAATTTCTAACAGTTGAAAGTCTAGCAGCCCATGATGTATTTCTCCCGGACACATGTAATGTTGATAATTGTGAAAACAACGGAATTTGAATCCAGAACAATTCTTTTCTAGCGAAGTCTTTTTAAGTGCTGGAGAAGCTCCAGAGAGGTCTCTGTACAGCAGCTCAGAGGCCACAGTGGCCGTGGACAGACAGATGGATCAACACGTAAGGCTGGAACGGAGGGCTCCTTGGGCCTCCAGGAGCCTCCCTGACCTCCCCGGCCCAGCCTCCCCGGCAGCTTGGGCCTCACCTGGACTCGCAGGGCCACGTGTATGCGCCTCGGAGGACTGTAGGGCGAGCAGCCAGCCCTGCTCTCCGAGAGCCCAGGGCAAGCTGCATGCAGGAGCTGACGGTTAGATTTCCAGGGATCTTGTGAGCCATTATTAAATGTTGAATTACATAAACTTAAAATTACATGAATCACGTTCAAAATCAAGGTAATAAATTCTCAAAACTCACCACTGGCTGATTTTACCATGTGACAGTTAGCTCTGCTCTCGAGGTGGTTTCCATTCATTCTATCTATATGACAGCAATGCTGTGTGATGGTGTGCTACGTGCATGACTTTGCAATTCTGGGTTCAGTGACATCACATTGGTAGCTTTGGATCTGCCATGGTGAGAGTGTTTACGCCATGGAAATCAGCAAATGCGGCAGATCGGTTGTTGACTTACTGCTCATGTCTCCCTGACCCTCGCCCCACCAGTGGTCAAACATTTATCAGCACACCTCTGGTGGCATGACACCGGAGACAAACACCTAGGGGCTCCAGCTGCCCCGAGGGCTGAGGGCATTCCACTGGAACCATGCTTGGACGGGTGGCCTTCATGACACTGACGCATGCTATAACATCACCCACAGTAAGAAACCATCTAATGAAGCTAGAAGGGGAGGCTGAGCTGCGCTCTACATCCGTGGGCTTGCCTGAAGCACACCAGCCATGACAGTGCAACCAGGGGTCCCTTCCAGCTCTTAACCTGAGCAACCTTCAGTCTTCTCCTTTAGCTCATTGCATCCAAATCTGGTTACGGTCTCTGGTTACTCTGGTAGGATTTCCCTAGCCTAGGTGAACCTGTGTAGAGTATTGTAAGGTTCCAAGAGGTACCTAAGAGGTACCTAAAAGGTAGGAGCCGCCTTTATCCATCCAGGCAGAGAGAAGGGGCCTGTGCTCATGCAGACTCCAAGAAGTGAGAAAATTTTAATTTGTGATAAACAGAAAGAGTCTGTGCATGTGAGATTTGGGAAGTGGAAAAAAAAAAAAGAGAGTCACTACTGAGATCTTGCCCCGCACCGGGCCCAGATGCACACAGTAAGACATTTTGTTTTCTCCTCACTCACCCAAGCCTTAGCGGGTGCCCTAAGCCTGTGCCAGGCAGTTCTAGGCACTGCAGGTAGTGGTGAGCCGACCACATGCTGACCGGTCTGAGGACTCCCACCTACCACCCCTCATCCTGGGGCGGGGCCCGAGCGGGGAAGGCCGCAGGCTAACACCAGACGGCCTGGCTTTGAGTTCAGCATCCTTCATTAGCGATTTTCTGGGCCTTGTTGTGCCTATTGTGGCAAACCTGCCAGGCAGGTATCATCAACCCTCTTATAAGGGAACAAGCTGAGGTAAGATATTGTCTGAGTTAATTTATTAGCATGTTCCCCAGAGTCCAGCACATGTTAATGAACGCATAAGTATGAGGTAAGTGTGTACCAATGAAGAGTCTTACAACCACTGGCCATCCCCAGTACTGAGATATACTTTTTTATCCCAATCTCCTGCTAGTAGATAGCAAATGCACATCTTTAACCAAAAAGTGTGCCATGCAACCCAGCCCCTGTGGAGTGGACCCAGGATGCTTCCCCCTAGGGTTTAGTGGGGACACCGAGCTCACTCGAAGGAGACAGTTCCAGGGAAGGCCCCAAGGAAGTGTGGCTTTTAGGTGATGAGCATTTTGCATAAAGTATGTTAACTACATTTTAGAAAACTCAAAATTATAGTTTTAGTCCTCAAACATCCTGCTGCAAAGAGCTCAACCTCCCTAGGAAGACTCTGGGTAAATAAGGACATAGTTAACTCTGGTCTCACTCCTATCTGCATGGGGCCCCTGAAGGCCCACTCAGCTACCACAGGCCACCTCCCCAGGGGCAGGGAGGCCTAACTACAGGTCAAGGACCACCCAGACTCCTCAGGGACACAGAACTGAAGATGGGGTTCCTCAGCTTTTTAAAACTCACACCCGCTTTTGTAAAACAAAAAACAAGCCCTCCTCCTTACTTGGGAATTTTGAAATTTTGAAATAAATTATAACTGAAAGTCCACCAAAACATGGTAATTTGAGAATGCTCTTCCACACCTCAGCCCCCACCCTATGCATCAGTAAGTATCACTTTTGGAGGGTGGTTAGAGGTTTCTGTAGTGTCAGCCTGGGGGAAGGCCAACGGCAGATCAAAACTAGCAGCTGCTTGCTATACTGGGGTCACCAGGCCCATCTCTGGAGGTAGCCCAGCCCTGACACTGAAGCAGGACTGCACAAACAGACTGTGGAGACAGGGCCATCATTCACCTATGGGACCCCCACTTGGACACTGACCCAAACAAATCACTGTAAAGGCACTTTTGAGGCAATCCCTAACTGTGACTACATATTGACTACTAGCTAATTCTGAAAATGAGTTCACCTTGTGAGTGGTAATAGGCATTAAGGTTATGTAAGAAAATACCCCTATTTTTAGAAATATCTACCAAAGTAGGTATGAAATTATATGATATCTGGGATTACCTTAAAATATTTAGCAAAGGGCAGATGAAGCAAATGTGGCAACAATCTCGATAATCACTGAATCTGAGTGGGGGGGGTTGTTGCAGCATAATTTAAAAACGTGGGGTGCCCGGCTGGCTCCGTCAGTGGAGTATGGGACTCTTAATCTCAGGGTTGAAGTTCGAGCCCCACATGGGGCGTAGAGATCGCTATAAAAATAAAAATATAAAACAAAGAGTCAATTAAGGCAATCACAGAATTCCTCAGCTCTTTGAAGTTATGGAGATAGCTGCTTCTGCCACGTTCCGCAGCAAATGTTCACGTACAACAATCACAAGCTGGTTTCCAAGTTTGGAAAATGTCACTTCTTCCATTTTACTTGTTGGGGTCATAATCCCCAAATCTTTAAAAAGTAGAGAACCCTCAGGAAGAAGGGCAGGAGGAGGGCTAGGAAATGCTGCTCCCGGCCCTCACGCGGCAGACCGGAGCCCGGGCTGCTCCCTGAGGACAGAACCAGGTTGGCCCTCAGGCAGACGTGCCACTCCCCGTGAACAAAGGGATGCGGGGCTAGCTCTACCTGCGGGCCTGGAACAGAGGCTCCTGACTGAGGACCACAGGTCTCGGAATCAAGATTTTAAATGTGCACGCACAGTTTTCTAGAGAGTATTCAGCTTTCTTTGGATCTCACAGGGATCCATGTCCCACAAAGTTAAGAACCACTGCTCTTCATTAAAGAGAGTTTGAAAGCAACTTGGTTAGATTGAAGCTCTGGCCATAGATTGTCACAAGGAAAGATTTTTATTTGAGAACATCTGATACTTTTGGAGAAGTTCCTGCTGGATCCAAATCACCCCGCCTGACAGTCCCTCTCCAACACGCCCCCCAAACCTACCAGCCTGGTCCTGTAGGCACCACGGGCTCTGTCCCCCGCTGGTTCTGCTTCCGCCGCCCACAGCCCCAGCCAGCCGCGCAGACCCTGCGACCCCAAACCAGGTGCACGGCCACGGTGGGGGGTGGGGGGGGGTCCGCCGGCGGGAGAGATGCTAACAGCAGAGCAGGTGACATGCTTGTGCACACAAACACTGTTTATTTCGACTGTGGCCAAAGTCAGGGAGAGATGGCAGAAGCTCAGTGCCCTAGAAGTCCTCCTGGGTTCAAGGGTTCAATGACGGCTCAGTGCCAGGCAGGAGAGTGCTGGCCTCCGTGTGTGCTGAACCTCCCGCCCATTCGTGAAGGGCTATAGCCCTGCGGGCACGACCTCCATCGCCGTGGCTACCGCACTGCCTCAGCCTTTACATTAGGCCGGAGTCTCTCTGCGGAGCACGTCGGTTTAGCTACTCCTTTACTCCTGCAGGCTGCCGAGGGGAGGGCAGTGGCATGGTGCAGGTCTAGCGGAGTCCCCAGGTGGAGGCCGAGGCCTCAGCAGATGGGACAGGACAGTGCTTTTGCTGAGGGGCTGCTCACTCCTCAGTGCCACCGCCCACTGCCTGTCTAGCCTCCGGGGAGAGGTCTGAGGTTAGGCCCACGGAGACAGGAGCACCTGCCCGTGGGCCTACGTGAGGACCCACATCGAACAGCTCACGCGTCTCTGTGGAGCGCTGCATTCACCTCAGCGCCGGAGCCTCAGGAAGAATGCGTGTTTACACTCTGTACTCTCCAGGGGGTAATACTTATCATAGAAATCTAAGACGTATTCTTCAGTCTTGAATCCAAACTTCTGGTAGAGCAGCATAGCGGGGTTGCTTGCTGAGACGTGAAGGGTCACATCCTTGCCCATGCAGGTCTGCCAAAAGGGTGGAAAAGTACCAGATGAGAATCAAAGAGCCTGAGGGAAATGAGTAGGTGAGGGAAGTCTGTGAAGTGTAGGTAGGTAGTTATGGCAACCGAGGACAGCAGAGCTGGCAGCTGGGACGCCCAACACCCAGCAACAGCTGGGAGCCCCAGTCACTCTGCGGCCGAGCCACACGCTCACGGAAACGTTCGAGACTGAGGAAAGGGATGGCGTGCTGGTTGTTTTTGCTCTCTGAAGCAAAGGGCCCAGGGGGATAGTCTATTGTCAACTGGATTATTTTACTTATAATTCAATTACACTTCCAAATATCACACATATCAGTACCTGGCACTCTGACAATCTTGAAGAAGTTGAGAACAAGATGAGAAGTTCTGCTTTTTAAAACTAGATGTTATCTTGTACTCAAACTTGTAAAAATGCCCTTCCTACACCTACTAGAAAAGATGCTGTTATGAAGCTGGATACAAGGTATTAGGACTTTCGTTTAGTTATGAAACCTAAAGACCTGGTACAGACCTTCGGAATCCCACAGGCCCCCTGCCATCCCTCCCAAACTGGCAGAACTAGCTTGTGGTTTCTGTATTCAGCACTGCCCTAATCCTAGGGGGTGGGTTGGGGGGGGGAGGTAATCTTCATTCCGTTAATACGAGGCAAGTTCTTAAGATTCTTTAATTAGCTACAAATGAAAAAAACCAAAAGTCATATAAACTAAGACCTTGTTTTCTAATGAGGAAGGCACCGAAATACTGAGGTTGACAGGGTCCTTGAGATTTTATAACCCCTGGGTCCCCACCAGGCCTAGATTAAAGAGGCCTCTCAGGTAGACAGCTCTCCTCTTTTCTCTGCTTCACTCACGTTCTGGGCCCAACAGCACTACTGTGAGTGTATGAAATGAATTTCGTGGAGTAATGCTAGTGTTCTGTGCATGGTCCAACCACGGCACCTTTGAGTACTACTGCCCGGCTGAGCAGTACTGTCTGGGCCTAGGGCTTACAGTCTGGCTGAGGGCCGGGCTCTATGCACAAGGATAAACACTCCCGCACCTACCTGCTGAGCACTCAGTAAGGACTGACCCTGCACCAGGCCTTCTCTGAGGCGCACACAGGAGTGTTGGCCCAGCACTGCCCGTGGGCCGTGCCGCTGAAGGGAAAGGCAGCAGTGCTCCTGGCAGGATGATGGGGTGGGGGTGGGTGTAAGGTCATGGGGGTGAGTGGTGGGGGATGGGGTGTGGTACAAAGAACTCAGAGTCTCAACACAACACCAGGGAGCTCGTGTTAAGTGCCGAGTGGGGAGGGAAGAAAGCAATTTCTAGAAAACAATTCCAGATTCCTGGAATAGAAGTATTGAGCACGTTTCATTAAAAACTGGAAAAATGGGGCACCTGGGTGGCTCAGTAGGTTAAGCGTCTGCCTTCGGTTCAGGTCATGATCCCAGGGTCCTGGGATGGAGCCCTGCGTCGGGCTCCCTGCTCGGTAGGGAGCCTGCTTCTGTCTCTCCCTCTACCCTTCTCCCCTACTTGTGCCCTCTCTTGTTCCCGCTCTCTCTCTCAAATAAAATCTTTAAAATTGGAAAAATGACACTTTATCTTCTCCTTCCTCTATTTAAAAGGAATCTTGCCCGTGTAACACACAATCCTCCATGCCAAATGGCTTCTTTTCTTTTTTTTTTAAAGATTTATTTATTTATTTATTTATTTGAGAGAGAGCGAGAGAGAGAGAGAGAGAGAGAGAGAGAGCAAGCGAGCACACAGAGGGAGAGGGAGAAGCAGGCTCCCCACTGAGCAGGGAGCCCGATGCAGTCCTCGATCCCAGGATTCTGGGACCATGACCTGAGCTGAAGGCAGACACTTAACACACTGAGCCTCCCAGGGACCCCCAGCCAAATGGTTTTGAGATAAAAGTTTACCAGAAAGACTCTGGGGGGAGGGGCGCCTGGGTGGCTCAGTCGTTAAGCGTCTGCCTTCGGCTCAGGTCATGATCCCAGGGTCCTGGGATCGAGCCCCACATCGGGCTCCCTGCTCTGCGGGAAGGCTGCTTCTCCCCCTCCCACTCCCCCTGCTGTGTTCTCTCTCTCGCTGTGTCTCTCTCTGTCAAATAAATAAATAAAATCTTAAAAAAAAAAAAAGGATTCTGGGGGGAAATTCCTTACATGTTTTTCTGATGTTAGTTTATAAATATACGGTATATTTTCTTTAACAGTGGTACAGATATATCAAAGGATGAATTATAATTCAATATTAAAATCAAGTCTCAAAAGCTTATACGGCTCATACAGTAATAATAAAGTGAAGAATAATCAGCGATAATAGAATATGTAGTCCTGGTTGATACAGTTTGGCTAAAATGTTTTAAAAATACTTAAAAACTTTTGCAACAGCATAGGTGGCATTACACTCAGTGAAAGAAGTCAGACAAAGACAGGTACTGTATGATCTCATTTATATGTGGAATCTGAGAAACACACAGTGAAAGCTGAACTCCCAGATACAGACAACAGATTGGCGGTTGCCAGTGGCAGGGCTGGGGGCGGGCGGTGAACTGGCTGCAGGGGCGTCCAAAGAAACAGACTTGTAGGTTATAAAACAAGTCAGTCCGGGGGCTGTCCCCTACAGCATGGAGACTAGAGCTCACAACACTGTACTGCATATCTGAAAGCTGCTGAGAGAGGAGATCTTAAAAGTTCTCATCCCAAGAAAATAAATGTTTGTAGCGATGTCTATGTGTGGTGACGGATGGTCACTAGACTCACTATGTCAGTTATACGCCAGTACGGAAAAGCCCCCAAAGACCACAGTTCTGCTTCCGCTCCTCAGAGTCATGCCAGCAGGCTAAGAGCAGCAGGAGTTACTAATAGGGGTCGGTCCTCTGAGTGCTCTGGGCTCTCACTTCTGGTATTTTCTCATTTTGTTTACTATACGTGTTTACAACTGGTTTCTTTGAAGCCTGGGCCTGAACGGTGATCTTATTTCAGAGGGGCGAAGATTTCTGTGTGTTAAGAGCCTCAGGAGGGATAGTGACTAGTGTTTTCTCACTGGGTTTCCGAGACCACCCATTCTGTTGGGCCGTGCGGGGAAGGTTCAGCCCAGCATCATCCCTCCATGCCTCCTCCATGTCTTCCAGGGGAGCCCAGAGGCAAGCTGGAAGCACAGACAGCTTACCTGAATCAGATGATAAATCATGAATGTTGCAATCCCTGCTCTTCTCCATTCAGGATGGACAAACAGAAATGAAATGTAAGCTTCATTGTACTTTACGTCGGGAACCATGAAGCCAAAGGCAATGATGACTTTTTTATAAAGGACAACAACACTGAAGTCTGGATACTGCAGGCACTCAGACAGGTCAATGCCTAAGGAAAAGAGATAATTGGAGATTCAAACTCTGTGCCTTCTGGAATTAACGAACACCAAGCTGTTCAGTCTGGACTTACAACTACACCTGCATGCTAAAAAAAAAAAAAACCCAAAAAACCAAAAACAAAACTGAAGACAAAGATATTAGCATAGACATCATACATTCAGATCATACAAATAAAGTGAATTTTAGAAAATATCAAAACTGACACCGTCTTTTCTAAGTACACACGTTAAAAGAGAAGCAGGATAGGGCTGGTAGCAAAGGGCGCACAGGTCTAGAACTGGACATACCTGGCTTTGAACTCAGCCTTCTCTACAATGTGTGTCAGCCGACACCCCTCTAGATGTGGGCCTCAGCGTCTGCACACCCAGACCTCACAGGGTGGGAGCAAAGACCCCAAGAGCCCATACTGTTGTCTTCTTCACCTCATACGTGTAGTTTACAAGTCTTTTGTACAAAGGCTACATTTTACAGTAAAGGGAATAAGCGAACAATGATTGCATGCATAAGGTATGGAGGCACCCAGAGTAAAGTCAGGAAGTAGTAGATGCTCCCAGAATGCTCCTTTTGGCCCCCATACCACTCCTAAAAGATGAGCACAACTCTGCCACCACACGTGCACTACTCCATGATTATCAGACAACAAAGATGACACAGCTCTACTCCCAGTGAAATCTTATCTAACATCTGGAAGACATGTAATATTTCCTTTACATTTCAAAGCAGCACAGTAAGACAGATCCACAAAGAACGTGTTTATATTTAGCGATGAAAATGCATTCATTCTTTACTTGGTGGCTTTGGTCTACAGAGAGAAATATATTGAGGCTGATAAAAAGACAAATCATATCGGGTTTACTCGTATTTTCAAATTGGGGCATTTGGGGGCGCCTGGGTGGCTCAGTCATTAGGCGTCTGCCTTCGGCTCGGGTCGTGATCCCAGGGTGCTGGGATTGAGCCCCGCATTGGGCTCCCTGCTCGGCGGGGAGCCTGCTTCTCCCTCTCCCACTCCCCCTGCTTGTGTTCCCTCTCTTGCTGTCTCTGTCAAATAGATAAATAAAATCTTTAAAAAAAAAAAAAAGTTCAAATTGGGGTAGTTGGCTTTTCAAAAATGCCTTTTGGCTTTATTTATACTCTCCCCAAAGAATAGCTAAAAAAACAGAATTACAGAATTATTAAGCAAAAAACCAAAAGTGTCCCAACATGCCCAAGCTACCACTCAGTGTATCACTGGTAGACACTACCTGGTACCTAAACATATGTAGAGGCAAAACAGGATGAATCTTTTATTCTGGAAGCAGAGACAGACAGGGAAGAGAAACATACAAAAATACTGTTTATTACTTTAATTGCTGGCTTCTTGATCTTAGGAAGAAAGATGTGTTCATATCTTACTATTTCTATGTTAGCAGAGACAGACTAAATGAAATCATGAGTAAAGATTTTAGAGTCACATGACATACACTAATTTAAAAATATCACTAAAGCGAACTACACAGAAAACTGATCTGCCTAGTCTGGGAGGGGAACATACCAGGCCAGAAAAACTCCTGACACATGGAGTTGATCGTTGGGATGTGATTTGGCCGGACATAGCAGTAATCAAGAGGTGCCTCGGCTTCCGGCGTCCAGTGAGGGTCACTCCTGTGCAGGTGGGAACGAATCTGTGACAGGAGCTGCAGTTTGGGTGGCTTTGTTTCATAATCACGCCTCCAGGATCGCAGAAAAAAACAAACTCAAGTCAAGAAAAATACTCCACATCATTCCTAGCCAAGTGATTCACATAAACTCTTTACTCTGCTTGAAATTTTAAGCTAACTTGTGCTACTTTCTATGGCAGATAGCTTGACAACTTGAAAGCCTGCTACTTTTCTGGTATGAAATTTAAAATCTGCCCTCTGCACCTGCCAGGAACCCTACTTGTGCTGGCGGCGAGCCTTCATGAACAGAGTGAGGGACCAAACAGCAGCCTGATTCAAGCCTGCGTGCTCTGGCCCAGGACAGAGCCCAGGGAGGGAGGGTGCAGCTCTGCCAGGGCCTCGGGGGCAGGCCCGCACACTGCCTCTCACAGTCCTGGTGGATGGCAGTGCTGGGCAAGGAGGATCACGTGACTCTGCAGCAAGTACCGTCAAGAAGACAACACACTTTCTCAAGACAGCACCGGGGGGCCTCTCTAGTCAGCTCAGCTTCCACAGCACTGCCGAGACAACAAGACTCATCATCCCCAGATGTAAGCCCAACTGAGACGTCTCTCCAATTTTTTTCATTTTGCAGATTACTAAATATATACAACTTTAAAACTTAAAAGAGGGAGCCTGAGTGGCTCAGTCGGTTGAGCGTCTGCCTTCAGCTCAGGTCATGATCCCAGAGTCCTGGGATGGAGTCCCGCATCGGGCTCCCTGATCAGTGAGGAGTCTGCTTCTCTGCCCCTCCCCTCGCTGATGCTTTCTTTCTCTTTCTCTCTCTTGCTCACTCTTTCTCAAATAAATAAATAAAATATTAAAAAAACTTAAAAGAAACACAATGAGTATAATACTCATAATGAAATCTAACAGAGTTAACTTATTCTTGCCTCTTTCAAAGGACTGTCCTTTCTGCAAAAAAACCCCAAAAACTACAGTCGAAACAAGCCAAGGATAAGACTGGACACGGAGCACAGACTCAGTCCATGTTGATGCCTGCTCCCAGGGGAGGGTCTGGACTCACTCCAGTGGGGGACCATGGTGCAGAAGCCACCAATGCCCTTCCTCACAACACACTCAACATCACAGCTCTT
Source organism: Zalophus californianus (assembly GCF_009762305.2). Classification (NCBI taxonomy): domain Eukaryota; kingdom Metazoa; phylum Chordata; class Mammalia; order Carnivora; family Otariidae; genus Zalophus; species Zalophus californianus. Next base: position 96,552,278 of record NC_045602.1, read on the forward strand.
CTCCGTGTACCTGATGTAAGGCTTCAGGATCCGAGAAGTGTAAGGGCTGACAATACTCTGGTCCACGGCCAGATCTTCCGATCCCACCAAACGATACAGAAACCTAGTGGTCTGGTGCCGAAACCCCTTCCTGGATGGCAAGGCAGTCTAGGAGAAAGAAACGCTGGTTATGTAGGAATTAAGTCACTCAAAGGATTGGTTTAATTTCACAGGGATAATTAGTACGTAGGACATTTTTATGTGTCGGAAAGTAGGTCTTTTTGTATTACCTACTTGGAACGCTCAAATTTCCATACAAACCTCATAGGTACCTCTCATAAAATCAGATACGAAAAACCAATGCTGGTTCTAACAGTTTATAAAACTGAAATAATTTAAAACATTTTAAAGTTACTTAAAAATTTTAAGTCGTTTAAGTGAGTGGAATGCAGGACTGAGCACCGGATTTACAGCTTCTGTAGGTTGCATTCTGCCTAGTAACACCTCTCAACACGTGGGTCACGCCGCAGGAGTCTGTTATCCACACAGCAGGAGGGGCTGACTACTGCTGCCCCTGCGTATGGGTTTAGTAAAACAGGCCTCTATTCCACTGGGTATATTTGACAGGAGCAGGACTGATGTAGACAGTTGTCCCTATGACAAATCACGAGAGCGGAGAGGCCCTCCCAGGGGTCGACCGAGGAGGTGCTCTGGGTTCTGCAGGTGGGTGTCCAAACAGAACAGGTAGGTTTCACCCTGGGAGCCCGAACAGAGATGTCTGTTTCCGGGAGTGCTGCTCCAGGGCCCTCAGTCGTGTAGGAACAGAACATGTGCAATTAGGGTTTTACAGCAAAGAGCCCAGATGGAAGATTAAAAGGCACATTTATAAAGTGGTTTGCCAAGGGCTGGATGAAGTTTAGAAACCTGAGTTGTTTTTGGAGAGTCCGTTTGCTCTTTAGCCTAGAAAATAACTTTGTTGGAAGAAGAGCAAGAATTCCTTCTTTTATAATTTGCTCTCATTACTTTCCCCAACTGGACACCAAAACTTTCAAAGGATGACTTTGAAATTCTTCCAGGATTTTCAAATAGGTTTCAGAGGGAAATTCAGAGCAATGGCATATAGTTTCCAAACATAGCCTCAACACTTCCTCCCGCGCCCGTGGGGACGTGTGGCTCCTCCTGTCAAGCGGCAGAGTCTATTCCCTCCCCTTGAATCTGGGTGGGCCTTGGGACAGGCCTTGACCAATGACAAAGTGTCAGAAGTAACATTCTGGGACCTTGAGCCCAGTTCTTAAGAGGACCAGCAGCTCCCACTCTCTCTCTCTTCCAGTCCAGCTGCCATGGTGTCTAGGCTAGACCCCAGAATGTCTAGAGGTCACATGGAGATGGGCTCTGGAGGAAGAGAAGCCATCCTGATCATTCTGATCCTGACTGAGCTCCCTGCTAAAGGCAGCCACGGGCATGACCTCAGCCTTCAGCACATGGGGTAGAACCACCACCCAGTTGAGCCTAGTCAACCCACAGAATCCCGAAGATTAAACACTGCTTTAAGCCTCTAAGTTTTGGAGTGGTTTGCAATGCAGCAACAGATCACTGAACCACTGGCCCATGATGGACGATCTGGTTCATGTCTCGAGGTGAGTTGTGTGGAACTCCACAGATGTCATCCAGTACCCTAACTTCTTTCCACCTAGCCCACCTGCAACGTCTGCCTGGATCACTGCCACCCATTCTCCACACAGAGCCAGATGCTTCTTTTAAAAACAAATACATTCACTTCCCTTGGTCAAAACTCCTATGTGGCTTCCCTTACAATTCAAAGTCCTTACCTGTGACTGCAGGATCTACCTGTTATCTCTGGGGCCTCATCTCCCACCCACTTCTTCCACCACCACTATGCTCCAGCCTCACACACCAAACTGTGCTGCCTTGGGGCCTGCCCCTGGGCCTTTTGCCCTGAACCTTCTTCAGCCCGGCTCCTCCTTGTGGAGAGGATGGATGGGGTCGAGTGCTACCTCGGGGGACACTGTTCCAAGTGGTACTGCTGCCTTCTGCTCTCCCACCCACTACAGCACCCACCCTGCAGGAAATGATCCTGTTTAGTAAGTTAGTCCTGTTACCGCACTGCTCCATCAGGCGGGCACCTTCTGCCCTACTTCACTGCAGCATCCCCAACTAGAGGGGTGCTTGGCACACACGAAGTACTCAACTTAGGTCTGCTGAATGACAAAATGGTGGCAGGGGGAGGGTAGCATCCCAAAGTCGAGTAAGTTTGGAAAATATTAAATGAGTTTCTTCTAACTTCTAGTTCTAAACAAAATGGAGCACTAGGTGGGCTGCTGGGTCCCTTTCCCAAACCCATTCTGAAAGACACCACAAAAGTGAGAGGGAAGATGGAACACAAAGGCTATGAGAAACCTCGGGAGAGATCCAAGGTGGCGAGGTACAGGGGAGGCAGCAAAGGGCAGCCTAGGGCAGAGAAAGGCTTTCTACCATGGATGGGGATGGGGGCACTTCCTAGTCAGTACACTTCCTCTTGCAAGCTCTGCTCTAGTGGATCTCTGCCAATCAACTCTGCCTGCAAGCATCGGCTGGAGGGGTCACAGCAGGACACCTGGAGTGCTGGAGACTTCAATTTGCCAAGAGGACAAGCTAGGAACCAGACTTTTGCCCCTCCCTCAGGTGTATACACCAGCAAAGGCACCTGGTTACACCAAGAGAATATTCATTCACAAGGAAAAAAACTCAAGATATGTCAACAAAGAGTATAAAATAAAACAAAGTAAACAAACTGTACTGGAAAAGGCAGAATTAATTTACCAGACAGTCAAGCATTTTTAAAAAAGCAAATAAACAGTCATCAGGGAAATGCAAACCAAAACGACAATGAGATACCACTTGACACCCACTAAGATGCTATAATCAAAAAGACATAACAACAAATATTGGTAAGGATGTGTGGAAAAGTCAGGTTTTCATAAAGTGCTGGTGCAAATGTAAGATTGTGCAGCTAATGTGGAGAAGTTTGGCAGTTCTTCAAAATGTTAAACACGTTACCATTTAACTGAGCAATCCCACTCCAAGGTATATACTCAAGAGAAATAAAAACCTATGTCCACACAGAGACATCTACACCAATGTTCAAGCAGCATTATTCACAAGAGTCAAAAAGTGGAAACAACCCAAATGTCCATCAACTGATGTATGGATAAACAAAATGCATCCATACAATGGGGTACTATGTAGCCATAAAAAGGAATGAAAGTGCTAATATATATTACAACATGGATGAATCTTGGTGAAAACATGCTAAGTGAAAGAATGCAGTCAGAAAAGACCACATATTATATGATTCTATTTATGTGAAATGTCCAACAAAATAGGTAAATCCATAGAGGCAGAATGTAGATTAACGTGGGCTGGCTGTGGGGGGTTGGCCAGTAACAACTAAACCATTTAGGGTGACGAAAATGTTCTAAAATTGATTATGGTTATACAACTCTGTGAAAACAGTAAAACCATCAAATCGTACACTTTAAATGGGGGAATTGTATGGTATGTGAATTGTATCTGAATAAGACTGTTTAAAAAAAAAAGCATAATAAATAGGTTCCAAGGTAATAAAGGAACTTGAAAACAGAAATGAGTGTAGTTATGAAGAATCTCTTATTCATTACTAGATATTAAATACATAATCACTGAAATAAAGCACTCAGTGAATGAGTTAGGGACAGATTGAGGATCTCTTCAAACAGGCAAAGGAAGAGATAAAGGAAAGAATGAATGGTGTCAACACCCATATTAGAAGTCCATAAAAGAGGGGAAAAAATAAAAGAGGAATATATTTAAAGAAGCAATGATGAAGAATTTCCCAGATTAAAGAGCAAGTGAGAGGACTTCCAGTTTCCCGTCCAGCATATAAGGAGAATGTAAGCTGTCGCTGTACCCTAACAAGTAAATTGTTGAACAAACTGAAAATCAGCAACTCTTTGTAGATCCATCAGAGAATTGTGATCACAGAGCAAACTACTCCTCCCCCCAAACTGTAAAGACAAACAGGTGGATACAGAGAAGCATTACTTCGCAGAGTAGAAACCTCCAGGAACAAACTGACAAATTGATGGAGGCACAGTGTGGACAAAGGGGAGACAAAAACTCCAGGGGGTGTGGGGGGGGGCACATTTTTGTGACTTTTACCTCCAGGAGCTCTACCAGGTTCTCACGGTAAGGATCAAAGAAAAATGTCTTCAGGCTTCCAGCTGGGAAAAGGTAGCTGTTTTGAAAATACCTCAGGAGTCCATTGTTCTTCTTAACAAGGTCTGCCGTCAAGAGAAACTATTATACCAGAACCTAACGTATTAGGTTTTATCAGAACCTAACCAACTTGTGGAAAAGGAACTAGCCACCTCCAGCTCCCGCCAGCTATTCCACACCACCTAACTGGGTAGGCAAATCTGAGAAGCACTGTGATAGTCACCAGCCCATGGACACATGTTCACTAAAAGACTGAGAACTAATCAAAGGTCCACAGAACGCTTCTCACCCTACATCTCACCACTATACCACTAAAGGTCTATTTTCCACAGTTCCTTTTACCTAGGATAACATATTTGGCTTTCGAAAACAAATTACAAGGCATACTAAAAGGCAAAAGACACCGTCTGAAGAAACAGAGCAAGCATCAGAACCAGACTCAGACATGGCAGAGATGTCAGAATTATTAGACTGGGAATTTAAGACAACTATGGTTAATATGTTAAGGGCTCTCTTAGACAACACCCAAGAACAGATGGGCAATTTAAGCAGTGAGATGGAAATGCTAAGCAAGAATCAAGAAGAAATGCTAGGGATCAAAAACAGTGTAACAGAAATGAAGAACCACCTTTGGTGGGCTCATTAGTAGACTGGGTAGGGCTGAAGAAAGAACCTCTGACCTGACAAGAGGAACTTCCAAAATTGAAAAGCAAAGAGAAAAAAAAGACTAAAAAAACCAGAATGGAACAGAATATCCAAAACTGTGTTACAACTACAAAAGGTGTAAAATACACATAATAGGGATACCAGAACGAGAAGAAAGAAAGGAACAGAAGAAATATTTGAAGCAGTAATGACTGAGAATTCTGCCAAATTAATCAGACACCACACCAAAACCACAAATACGGGAAGCTCAGAGAACAAAGGCAGAATAAATGTCAAGATGAAACCGCTTAAAAGCATAAAGTTGAACAAAAATCAAAATGGTTGCACTAATGCTTCAGTGAAGCTCAATTTTATTTTATTTTTAAAAGATTTTTATTTATTTATTTGACAGAGAGAGAGAGACAGCGAGAGAGGGAACACAAGCAGGGGGAGTGGGAGAGGGAGAAGCAGGCTTCCTGCTGAGCAGGGACCCTGATGCGGGGCTCGATCCCAGGACCCTGGGATCATGACCTGAGCCCAAGGCAGACGCTTAACGACTGAGCCACCCAGGCACCCTGAAGCTCGATTTTTAAAGTCACCTTGTTCCTCTCTTGCACAACCATTCCCCTTCCCTTCCTAGCCTTTTGTTTCAGGAACCCGATACTATCCTGAAGACATGTCCAATGAGGTTGGCAGCACATACACAATACCTGTCAAAACCAGCTAGATCCTGTATTTCCCTATAAAACTCCCAGCCCCCTCCTTGGGACCGGCTTGCAGTTTTGAAGGCCTTAGCCTGCAGCAGCCTCCTCTGCCTGGCAAAGCAATAAGCTATTGTTCCTTTTTATCCCAAACTCTGTCTTTGTGCTGTACTTGGCTCTGAAGCACAGAGGTTAGTGGTTTTTGACAACAAATCAGCATATAAGACACCTGTGACTGAAGGAGAAGCTCTGTCAAACAAGATAAATGAGATAAAAAAAAAAACTTTTAAATGCACAAATAAAATTAAAGATTGGAAATGAAGACAAAATTCTGAAAGCTTCCAGGGTGTGGGAGAATAAAACAGGAGACTACCTACAAAGAAACAAGAATAAGACCAACAGTGAGGCTCTCAGCAGCAACACTATATGCAAGATGATAATGGAGAAATAATTTCAAAATGTTGAAGGAAAAAATAAAATTACAATTTTATATCCATCTATGCTATCATTTAAATGCAAGAGTGAAATGAAGATAATCTTAGGCATACAGGTATTGAAAATTAATCTCAAAAAGACCATATTTTAAAAAACTGTTGGGGTGCCTGGGTGGCTCAGTCAGTAAGCGTCTGCCTTCAGTTCAGGTCATGATCCCAGGGTCCTGGGATTGAGCCCGGCATTAGGCTCCCTGCTCAGCGGGAAGCCTGCTTCTCCCTCTCCCTCTCCCCCTGCTTGTGTTCCCTCTCTCACTGTGTCTCTTGCTCTGTCAAATAAATAAATAAAATCTTAAAAAATAAATAAAAATAAAAAACTGTTAAAGGAAGTAGTCTGATAAAAAATTAATCTAGGAAGAAATGATGGGAAATAAGAGTAAACAATTTAGTGAGGTTTACTGTTATCTAAATAAACAGTACAAAAGAAAAAAGACAGATAAGAGCATGCAAAAATATTCTATTTGGAAGAAAGACCACATGATAATACTAAAAAATTAACAGTGCTCACTTCGGCAGCACATATAATAAAAAATTAACAGAGAAAAAGAAATATATGTCATAAGTTAGGACCTACAAAAAGAATAAAAATAGAGCATGTAACTTTCTTTATAGCAAAGAATCAACTTCATATACACTATTTTCTGACCACAACATAATCTGATTAGAAATTAAATCAATTACTAAAAGAGACATTAAAAGTTCCTACATATCTAAAAACCAAAAAAAAAAAAAAAAGCAAAAAGCACTAAGTCGGATTACAGAGGAAATAATGAGAAAAATTACAAACTGCTAAGTACTGATTGATAATAAGCTCACATCATTTCAAAGGTCCTAAGTCATAGCTAAAGCAGTATTATAGGGACATTTATGGCTATGACTGTATTTATCAGAAAACAGGAAGGAGTATGGATGGAACAAGTGCACTGATAGCTGCTCCCCTGTGTAACTGCATTAAAGTGATACTAAAATTCCAGGTTAGGATGGGGGATTAATCACACAATTTTATCCCCTCCCAAACCCACTAAAACTATAGAATCAGCCTAAAAAAAAAAATAAAAAAGAGAAGCATACAAAAATAGAAAGATCAGGGGAAGAAACATCTGGGAAGCAGATGGACAAATACTAACTGCTTTAAAGCCAAAATTCCAAGCTGGCTTTGGGTAAGATGAGAACCAGGCCAATCTGTACTGCAGCATCCTCCTAAAACCTAGGGGCAGCACCAGACTCCTCTGGAGCTAGGAAAAAATGAGGCAGTAGAATAAGGAGCGGGTAAAAGCTGTGTGCACTGCAGTTCGATCCCCAGACCCTCATCCCCCTGCTGCCAGGTGGCTGCCTCCCCACAGATGTCTGGATGTCCCATCTCTAGAGAAGGTATAACTGGCTCTCTGGGAAGGGCAGCTCCCATGGCGTGGAGGTATGAGTCCCATAAGTTGAAGGCTAGGGTCACCCTGACCCTAGGAGGTAACCAGGGTTCCAAGACTGGAAGACTGGCCCAGGGGAAAGACCCCAAGGAAGAGACAGTGGGGGTCCACATCAAAGGATGCTCCCAGATAATGGGTCTGGAGACAGATATCCAGGTTGAGCCTCGTTTTCCCTCAGAATGGGAAAGCACCACTCCAGTACTGCTCAGGTGTGTCTCAGCTTTACCCAACGCTGGCGTGGGATTTTGGCTGAAGTTCAAGATCTTTCGGACATGTAAGGTCTTTAATTTTATTTCCCAGGCAGTTTTCCTCCAGAAGCCACTAAGAATGCGCTCCATGAAAGCAAGGGGGTAAACCTACAAAAAGGTGAAGCTGAGAGGCACAGGAAACTAAAGATTAAATACAGAGGAAGGGCGAGTAAGTCTCTAGTGAAGGGAGGTCCCTGGACCACTACTGAGTGACAAGTGTCACTCGAGGGGCAGGCACACCGAGGCCATCATCTTAAGTCCCTGCTGCAGCACATCATCTTTTATTTAGTTTTGTCATTTTATTTTTTTAATCGGAAGTGCCCTCCTTAATTCCCATCCCCTGTTTCCCCCTTCCCTCCACCGCCTTCCCCTCTGGCAACCAGCAGTTTGTTCTCTATAATTAAGAGTCTGTTTCTTGATTTATCTTTTTTTCCCCTTCATTTGTTTCTTAAATTCCATGTGAGTGAAATCATATGGTATTTGTCTTTCTCTGACTTATTCTGCTTAGGATTATACTCTCTAGCTCCATCCATGTTGTTGCAAATGGCAAGATGTCATTCTTTTTTATGGCTGAGTAATATTCCGTGGTGTATGTGTATTTATATACATATATATATATATATATATATATATAAAACCCATCTTCTGTAGTTTGGCTATTGTAAGTAATGCTGCAATAAACACAGGGGTACATATATCCCTCTGAGTTCATATATTTGTATTTTTTGGGTAAATACTGGACCATCTATTAAACCCAGGGAGTTGTAGCCCAGAATCTCATCAGTGCTCAGTTGGGTATCACCATGTACTCTCAGACTCCTCTACTCCCTCCACGCCCACTCCCTGGATCAGCAGAGGACAATGAAGCACATCAGTTGGGAGGCAGGAAATAGAGGGCCCCGCTGCCCCTGCCCAGATTTCTGCCACTCTGTGTAATATACACTGCAGCCCTGCCTGATGCTCAGACTGTGGTAAGCCTTATGTTTCCCAGGACTGCCTAATGACCTTGAACACTGACTTCTCTAGAAAGGGGTCATAGAAGCTGCAGCCAGAACATGACTGTGTGAGTTTCCTGGGGCTGCCATATCTATGGCCCACAAACCTGGTGGCTTAAATAACAAACTTATTCTTCCACAGTTCTAGAGGCCAGAAGTCAGAAATCAAGGGGTCAAGCAAGGCCATGCTCTCTCTGAATATTCTAAAGAAGAATCTACTCCATGTTTTCTCTTACCTCTTGGTGGTGCCAGCAATCCTTGGTGTTCCTTAGCTTATAGACACATTGCTCTGCTCCAGCCATCACATGGTAGTCTCCCTGGGTCTGTCTGTGTCTCTTCTCCTCTTCTTATAAGGACACCAGTCATATTGGATTAAGTGCCCACCCTGCTCCAGTGTGACCTCATCCTAACTAATTACATTTGCAAAGGCCCTATTTCCAAACAAGGTCACACTCACAGGTACCAGGGGCGAAAACATCAATACATTCTTTGGGGGGGCACAATTCACTCTACAACAATGACCCAGAGAGACTGCTCAGCTTACCCTCTCCTGGAAGCCTCCCTCGAATAGTGGCAAAGTCCTTACAGAGCTAGACGGGTGCCTCCTACTTAGCTTTTTTAAAACTAAAAGTGACATAAAAAAACTCAGAGTGGCTCCCTTTGGTGGGGGGGGGAGTGGTGGGGGTAGGAAGCAGTATACAGAATTTCCATTGTGCTTGTAATGTTCTGTTTCTTTCTTTCTTTTTTAAAAGATTTTATTTATTTACTTGACACACAGAGAGACAGAGAGCACAAGCAGGGGGAGCGGCAGGCAGAGGGAGAGGGAGAAGTAGGCTCCCTGCCTCTTAACCTAAGAGACAGATATAGAAGCATTTATTTTATTAATCTATAAACTATACTGACATGTTCTACGTATTCTTCTATAGTTATAGGGCACATTTCACAATTTAAAAAGTTAAGTATAGGGATTAAAAAGACAAACCCAAAAGAACAAAGAAAAGGTGAGGAGAGATGACTGTGATGAAAGTGGATGAGTAAGTGACAAACGGCTGAGACCAGAGAGCCAGAGCCTAAGGCAGCAGTGAAGACAGGCCAGGAGCAGCATGATTTACAGGCAGAGCCTCGGAAAAGACAGCAAAGCAATGGGTCCTGCTAATACTTAGAGTGGGCAAGAGGACTATGGACTGAGAGTCTCTTAAGAGGTTAAAGCCTCCAATTACACCTCCACTGCCCACATCCAAAAACAGTCTTTCCCTCCATGAGCAGAAGGCTAGACTGTCCGGAGAAGCTCGGCAGAGATTCTGGACTATTGGACCTCGTGGCACAGCCAAGGGTGGGACTGAAAACAGGGAGCCTCAGGGAAGTTTGCCAGCTGAATGATAGGCTCCCGGCCCTCCCTACTCACCCCTAGGGTGCAGGCCGGCAAGTTACTACCTCCCAGGACAGATAGAAAATAGGAGGAAAAAAAAAATTAAGGGATCCATCTAGAGTAGGGGTTGTTGGCAAACTATACCCCACAGGCCAGACCGGGCCTGTTGTAGTAAATGATGTGTCACTGGGACACAGCCACGCCCATCCATTATATCTTGCTCTCACACAACAGCAGAGTAGAGTAGCTGCAACTTAAGACTGTGTGGCTGCAAAGCCAGAACCATCTACTGTATGCCCCTTTACAGAAAGCCCGACGACCCTTGGTCTAGACAGTACAATATCCAGATAATAGGTGTGTTCTAAAAAGACAGAAGAGAGAAAATAGAAGACAGGAAATGAAGATGTTCCAGAATTCCAGGAGAGTGTCAAACTGAAAGGGCCCACACACCACATGGCCAACACAATGGAAGAAAAAGCCCCACACATGGTACATTACAGAATAAGAACAGAACACTGGCAGTATCAGCCCACTAGTTTCCAAAGAAGACAGAAAAATGTGCAAATAATCCAAATAGGCAATTCACCAACAGAGAAACAATTAGGAAACATGAAAAATGTTTTAAACTCACCTGTAAACAAAGACATATAAATAAAAAATAAGATTTCACTTCACAGCCATCATATTAGCAAAAGTAGTTAAGGCTACTTAGGACCAAGAGCTAGCAAAGATTCAGGAAAATAAGACCTCTCATTCCTGCTGTGGAAAGGTGTATTCTTGAAGTTCTGAGTGGAATTAATTATTCCTGGGAGCACTCACAGACCTGGATTCCTCTGGATATTCTTGAGCAGCGATGACATGCACTCATCTACTCTTATGTGTGGTCTCCTACCTACACGGATGTTTACGTGTCCTCAGAGCCTGCTCAGCACATGGTCTGGCATATCCTATGCCCTCCACAAAAGTGTCACTCAGAGCTATGACACAAACCATGTGCAAACTCAGTACCCGCCAGGGACTAGGAGAGACAAAGAAAATGTCAAGGCTCTGTCCTGAACACCCAAAAGGCAACAAACAAACCCAGATGTATTAAGGGGTATTCATAATGAATAGTTTCAAAACATAAAGCCCAGCAATTTTTGTATCTTTCTCCCTTACTGTTTTCTCTCTCTCCCAGAATCACTCAGGAGTTTAAGCCCCAGCACAGCTGTGCCCACTCCGTGGTGCTCCCTGCCCCACCTCCACTACCGGTCCCAGAGTCTCACCTGGTATCGGTCAAGAATTCTGAAGTCCTGACAGGTCGTTCTGTATGTGGCTTGTCCAGCTGGAAGCCTAGAAACTCCTCCTTCTTTGGCTCCATAAATCCCATCAACTAACAGAAGAGCGGCATTAACAACTTGATCCAAGTCAAAAAGTGGTAATCCTCTATCCCTTTTCGCTTGCCTGACAATCAATTTCCGCTTCAGTCTGCGAGCTTCCGGCGTCATGGCTACCGCACTGGGGCAAGCTTCCAGCCGCTTCAGGAGCAGCTTCTCCTCGTAGATGCTCACAGGGGTGTACTTGGGCCCTTTAGGCTTCCTGTCCTTCTCCAGCTGAGGCTTCCTCTTCTCTCGAGCCCTGGTTTGCAAAGATGTGTTGGAATCTGTGTCTTCACTGTCAATGTCCATCCTGTCGGGCTTCTCCTCCTCACTCTCTACCTCCTGCTTTATCTGCTCCGGCGCTCTGACCTTCTTTCTGCCCCCGACTACTGCCCCGGACGCTGCTGCCCCAGCGGGGGGTGGAACGTACTCCATCCCTGGGTCTATGACCCCATCACCTTCCATCTCATCATCATCTGTGCAGAGCACAAGACAGTGTGATCAGGACTGAGGAAAGAAGAAATGTAGGGCACACTGCCCACGAGGTGAAAACACATGCATTATATCATGGCCCACACATGAAACCAAAGATGCAAGAAAGGCAAGTCTTACCATGAAACAAGGCTTGTGGTGGCATCACATCTGGAATCAGATCTGCTTCTGAAAGCAAGCTGGGTGTGGCCGAGTGAGAGGCGGGGGTCCCAGGGGCGGAGAAATCCAGAGATGGAGAAGGAGATGGGCTGGTCAGAGGGGTCCGGTCAGAGGAGCTCAAGGATGAGAAGTCGATCACTTCTCCTTTTTCTAGAATCACGTCTGGCCTGCGGCCACGGCTTATGAACTTCACCGGAGTCGAAGAAGTACTCCTGTCAAGAAAACCAGCCGCTTCCTTCTGGGCTCTCCTAATGTCCTTTGCTTCCTGAGTACGAGACCTTTTCTCTTTTAATTCCATGGCAGATTCCACAGGATTCCGACTGGCCCGTTTTCGAAGGCCCTCAACAGTAATGATGGGATCTAAAGTTGGTTTTGAGGCTGCCAGGAAAGAATAAATACCTAAATTTTAAATAAATACCTCAGCTTTCGCTTCTTTTGCTAATTTATTATTGTGAACTTGCTACCATGTTCAAAATAGAGAAATGTTCAATGAATGCCCTAAACTAAGACTTAGAGCTTTCTTAAAAAAGGGATTATAACACAAATTTAAATGATTAAGTATTATCTTTTCCTTATCGAAACTGGTAAACATTAAAAGTTTGGTAATGCTCAGCAAGAATATGGGGAATGGGTATTTTCATGCCTTTCTAGTAAGGCATACATTTTATTACAACTTTTTGGAGGGTAATTTGGCAACACCAATTAAAATTCTGAATAAATAATGCCCTTCAATACAGCAATCTGTTTCCAGGAATTTTTCACAAATAATTTACACACAAATGTGTACAACTGTAGTATTGTTTAAAATAACAACAACGAGGTAGAAGTAACCAAAACATCCATCAACAGGGGAATGGCCTATTATATATCACCATATTAAGGCCACTCAATGGGATACAATGAAAAAAAGAAAAGAAGGTAGATCTACATGTACTGCTATGGAAAGATGTCTAAGGTATCCTCGTAAGGGGAAGAGGGAATAGAGAACAGGTATTATAGTATGACTTTATTTTTTCAATAAAAATGCTTAAATATGCAGAAATAACTTCCAAAAGTATTCACAAGAGATAGCAGTGGTTACTGTGGGGAGTGAAAAAGCACAGGTGTAGGTGTGGGGGAGAGGGACACTGTCAGGCTTTCTACTTTTCAATACTATTTGATTTTTTTCTCAATTATATTTTAAAAATTTTAAAGCTCACTAAAACTTTTTATTTTTATTTGTTTATTTATTTTTAAAGATTTTATTTATTTGACAGAGAGAGACACAGCGAGAGAAGGAACACAAGCAGAGGGAGAGGGAGAAGGAGAGGGAGAGGGAGAAGCAGGCTTCCTGCAGAGCAGAGAGCCCGATGTAGGGCTCGATCCCAGGACCCTGGGATCATGATCTGAGCCGAAGGCAGATGCTTAACGACTGAGCCACCCAGGCGCCCCTAAAACTTTTTAGATTAAAAAAAATCAGATCAATGTGTGACTGTAAGGAGTTAATTTTTTTTTTTTCAGCATGAGAATGGCATCACAGTTAGGCTACAAAAGAGTTCTTATCTCCTAAAATTAACATACTGAGATGTTTTTTGTTTAAGATTTTATTTATTTGTTTATGAGAGAGAGAGCTCACAAGAGAGCCCACGAGTGGGGGGTGGGGCAGAGGGAGAAGCAGGCTCCCCCAGCTGAGCAGGGAGCCCGATGCGGGACTCAATCCCAGGACCCTGGGATCATGACCTGAGCCAAAGGCAGACGCTTAACTGACTGAGCCACCCAGGTGCCCAGCATACTAAGATGTTTAAGAATTAAATGTTAATGCCTGAGATTTTCTTCTAAATAATCCAAGGGGTGGGATGGGTGGAGGGTTGGGGGAAAGTATCCAGGGGTCTAAATAAAATGAGACTGCTAGCAGTTAACTGCTAAAGCGAGATGAAAGGTACATAGGGATTCGTTACATTACTCTATTCATATTGGTGTATGTTTAAAAAATTTCCATACTAAAAAGGTGTAAAACTAAATGAGATTGGAACTAGAGAACCTTTCAGATACCAAAGGAAATTTACAGAACTCATAACTTGAATGCTCACCTTGGGAGCACATATACAACTGGCCACTTGATTAGGAAATGATCAAATATTTTTTGTATGGTGTTTATTTATAGCACACACAAAATGTGTTATAATGAAATTGCCAAAAAGAGTCACTCCAGAGAGGCAGACGGGCTATGCCTGGTACAAGCAGGATGTCTCGTAAGCTCACACTTGCTTGGCTTCAGGCTGGTCATCATGTCCTGTACCTCTCTCACAAGAGTACCTTTTACTTTCAGAGTCGAGGCAGACAGCTTCTCTCCTTCAGGCTTCATTGTTGGGGGCTTGTTGTGAACAAGCTTCCACCATCCTGGTTCTCCGAACTCCTGAGCACCCGAACGGAAGAACATCGGGCTTCCCACGCTGAGGCAACCTGCTACTGTGCTCCACCAAGTCGAAGTCTTTTTCCTGGACAGTCCAAGAATTTAAAAATTATTGGCTTTTCAATTCTCTCATTATGTAGAAAATACACTCTGTATACTCTAGGACTCAAAGCCTATGATACGCTAGGGAACCTCCAATCTTTGAAGGAACAGAGCCTAATAGTCAAGAGAGAGGCTCTGGGGGCACCTGGGTGGCTCAGTCAGTTGAGCCTCTGACTCTTGGTTTCGGCTCAGGTCATGATCTCGGGGTCATGAGATTGTACCCCACGTGGGCTCTGTGCTCAGCAGGGAGTCTGCTTGAGATTCTCTTTCTCCCACTTCCTCTGCCCCTCTCCCTGCTCACGTGTGTTCTCTCTCTCTCAAAATAAATAAATAAATAAATCTTAAAAAAAAAAAAAAAAAAGGAGAGGCTCTGGAGCCTGTCTGGCTCTACCACCTTCTGGCTGCCTCAGTTTCTTCTTTAAAATCAGGATAACAGAACTTAGCTCATAAGGTTGCTATGGGGATTAAATGAAATAATTCAAACAAAGCTCATAATAAAACACTTATCACAATCATCATCATGTTATGGAGTTTCACAGGCTAATTGAAGTGAACTTGAGTTGCTTTTATATGTGAATTAAACAGGAAACCAAGCAAGAGAATCACTAGCCCTGGTAAACAGTTCATTTTACCCCAGGAGTCGGATGCACTTCTCAGTCTGCTCCTATTTGCCTGTACATAGTAGAGTGGAATAAAACTATACAGTATGTTCCACAAATAGAGTTGAACTCTGGGGGAATAACCAGCTTTGAAAAAAAAAAAAGAAGTATATAACAAAAACTTTAAATGATACGTAAAACGTCAACTATTCAGATTCCTGTTGAAAATGCTTTTAAAGGCAACTGTTGTATTTCCACCTTGAAAACATAATTACCAGAAATCCTGAAACACAGTCTCTCATAAGAAGACCAGCCTTAACAGTTGGAAAATATTGCTAGGGAGGCAAAAAGAAAAAAGCATTCTTATGGACAAAGATGTGCTAGAAAACAAAAACCACAAATATAAACTTTAATAGGCATGAGCACTCTCTGAGAGAGGACAATGACACCTTAGCTTCTGCCCCAGTGTTTTGGTCCCAGAGCACCTCTCCCACATTCACACCTTTTCCTAACCTTTCCAAACCCCACTCTTGCCCAAAGGATATTGTGGGGTGGGGAGACACGTTCCACTTGCTTTCTCACACAGCAGGTATGTTGGTCCAGCTGCTGGTGCCCCTTCCCCAGGTCCCTCAGGCTCTGCTCACAGTATAACTCCCACTCTCCTACTCTCAGATTCGCTTACTCTTTCTTCAGCCTGCTCAAACCTGCTTCTGAATCCCTGCAGGGAATTTTTCATTTCAGCTACTGTACTTTTCAGCTCCAAAACTTTTCTGGTTTCTTTTTAGGTTTTTCATTTCTCTGCTGATATTTCTGTTTTGTTTAGACTTCATTTTCTTGACTTTCTCCACATCACTTCTTTGGGCATCTTTAACACAGTTGCTTAAAAGTCTTTGTCTGGGGGTGCCTGGGTGGCTCAGTCAGTTAAACATCTGCCTTCCACTGGAGTCATGATTCCGGGGTCCTGGGATCGAGCCCCGTGTCAGGCTCGGGGCTGATCCCTGAGCAGCGGGAAGCCTGCTTCTCCCTCTCCCCCTGCCTGCTGCTCCCCCTGCTTGTGCTCTCTCTCTCTCGTCAAATTTATCAGTAAAATCTTAAACATAAATACATTTAAAAAATATAAACAAACAAACAAACAAATAAATGTCTTTGGTAGATCTACTGGTAGGTCGTTTTCAGGGACAGTTTCTGTTGGTTTATTGTGCTTTCCTTTGAATGGGCCATACTCTCCTGTTTCTTTGTATTCCTTGTAATTTTTTGTTGAAAACTAGGTATTTGAATTTAAAAATGTAGTAACTCTGGAAATCAGATTATTTTCCTTCCCTGAGGTTTAAGGGTTTTTGTTTTTCTGATTGTTGTAGGGTGTCTCTGTATCAAAGATCAGCCTGAGGTATAAATTTAAGTTCTTCTCTGGCCATTCCCCTGGGCATACACGGTGACTTTCTAATTTTCTCTGTGTATGTGGTTACTTTTGATTGTCTCAGTTTTCAAGGTCTGGCTCCAAAAAGGGGACAAAGAGAAAAATGAAGGCGGGGAGGAAAGTGCCGGCCTTTTAAGTCCCCTTAAAGTCACTGCAGCCAGAGGGAAAAAGGTTTACAACAATTCAGGGCAGGTGTAACCCACCTCTTCATATTCATTTCTGTGATCAGAAGCAGCAATCAGTGATCAGAGCAGATTCCTGATATTTGGAGGACAGGGTCCTTTTTGTCTACCCTGACTCCCACAAGCTGTGTATGAGCTGCTTTGGGAACAAGTGCATTGCTGGCTGCCACAGGGCTGAAAGGTGTGGAATGGGGAAATGTCACTGTGCTAAGAGCTGAAATCCACCAAAATCAATGCAATTTACCTTCCAAGCCTCCCCCTGGAAGTTGCAAGCCTTCAATATAGACCCAGTGATCCAAAATAGTTACATCAGACAGATTCTGCCATTTCAACTGTTTTCTAGGTAGGGAAAGACTTCTGGTGCTTCCTACTCTGCCCTCCCCCTAGAATCCTTGTCATATAATAAATACTATGAATGTGTTTTATCATATTTCATCAAATGTAAGATTCACTGACTTTAAGATATACTATTTTATGTACAACAAAAAAAGAAAACTAGCCATCAGTTATGACACACTATCCCTTAAAAGATTATATCCAGCTTGTATCCAGTTATCAGAGATGTGAAAATTTAAAAATGTGTGCATCGTAAAAATCAATGAAATATGGTAACAGAGAAAAGTATTCAAAGTATTCTTCACTGGGGCGCCTGGGTGGCTCAGTCGTTGGGCGTCTGCCTTCAGCTCGGGTGTGATCCCAGGGTCCTGGGATCGAGCCCCACATCAGGCTGGCTCCCTGCTCCGCAGGAAGCCTGCTTCTCCCTCTCCCACTCCCCCTGCTTGTGTTCCCTCTTTGGCTGTCCCTCTGTCTAAATAAATAAATAAAATCTTTAAAAAACAAACAAAAAAAAGTATTCTTCACTAATCAAAGATACACCTCCTATATACTGAAATTAATAGAACACTCTATGTTAAACTACACTGGAATTAAAAAAAAAGTTACAGCTCCTAGAAAAATTCAAGGCCAGGATTATAAAAGCAGATTAAATGATCACACATACAAAGGCAATTAAGCTGCAGCAATTAATTAAGGCTTTTGTATACGTTTAAACTTGTTTTCACAATAGGTACATAAAGTCACTTGAATAAACCTTTACGTATTTCAACTTTAGTAAAACATTAAAGGCATAAAAGCAAAGCCTGTAAACATCTGAAAGAAAATGTATTCAAATCTTATACTTCATTCCACAGTATACTATACTCTTAGATTCTACGGCAAATGAGAAATGCTTATCATTAAGAACTTAAAGAATGTTCTATGGATAGAACAGAATTAAAATCTTCAGTAGCTATGAAAAAACTCTAAATGTGCATGTCCTCTGCAGGCCACTTCCCTGAGGCATAGTGATTCTGTGTATGTTCAGACACAGAGATATGTCAGTATGTGGTGACTGCCTCTGGAGAAGGG
The DNA here is from genome assembly GCF_009762305.2 of Zalophus californianus. Classification (NCBI taxonomy): domain Eukaryota; kingdom Metazoa; phylum Chordata; class Mammalia; order Carnivora; family Otariidae; genus Zalophus; species Zalophus californianus. The sequence continues at coordinate 96,570,489 of NC_045602.1, forward strand.
TTTCAGGTAGGTGGCTTTTCCAATCACATATACTGACAGCAGAGTTCCCAAAGCAAAGGACAGCACTGAGGCAGGAAACTGAGTGACAAGGAATCACAGAGTAATTTTTTTTAGAGAGAGAGAGAGAGCGCACATGTGAGCTCGCAGGTGCAAGCAGGCAGGGGAGGAGCAGAGAGAGAATCCACCCCCAGCACGGAGCAGGCAGGGCTCAATCTCACGACACTGAGATCATGACCTGAGCCAAAACCAAGAGTCAGAAGCTTAACCAACTGAACCATCCAGGCGCCCCACACAGAGTAATTTTAATGATCTTTCATTCCTTCTGGTGAGATCAAGGAGAAAGTTCATTGCTTTAAGTTCTCCCCAACACACGCTACTACGCTTTTTAATCAAGACAGAGGGCCCTGATTGCCTTTACAGGCCTTGGGATCCAGCTATAATTTAATAGCACTGTTTTATTTTTAGCACACCTATTTTTATAGTGTCATTCTATGTATGGCAAATGATACGGGTTTTCTACTTATCATGGTGGTTTGAAGTTTCTTTTTAAAATGAATGTACTTATTTAAAAAAAAGTGACTGGATTTAAATAAGTAAATGGTAATTCAAGTGATACACTAACACGGCCAAAACCCACTAGTTTAATGGTTAAACTACACAGAAACTGGAGAGTAATTAATGCCTTTCAGTAAAGTAGTAAAAAGAAAAAAAGCCTTGGCTGATTCCTCTCAGAACATGCTATACAAATGAACAAATGAAACAACTGAACAACTTATGTTAAAATATGGCAAAATCCTTAAAAACAGGCAATTTAAATCCAATTTCTTCCAGAAGACAATCTACTAAGCAGAATGGCACTGAGAGATCAGGAAAACATTCCAAGATCTAATTTTATCAGTTTTTTTCCCTTTCTTGCACCTTATAAATGGGGTATATTAAGTTCCATAAATAGTGCTAAATCATTAAACTAAGACAACAGATTTCCTTTCTTTAAGAAAAGAACCAGTTATACTGTCAATTCTTTTCTTAGTAGCACTAAATAACTCAAGAACAAAAATAACTCCTTTTGTACAACTGTACTGAATCTCTTCTATTTTCTCCCCGCAGCCGAGCCTTCAGAAAGCCGCCGTTCCTGTCGGCGGCCCGCCCTGAGCTCCGAGCGATGCTGGCGGAGCTGACTTCTCAGCGCCCCAGGAAACAGAGGCTGCAGTGCCTTCAGAGTGAGGGCAGGTACAAACTCCCTGTTTTGATTGTGATCAGAGCCTGTGGCACGTCTACACTGACCCAATTAGGCAAGATTTATGAACTTCACACGGGACTTCAGACGGCAACTAACAATCAGCATCTCACACAATTTGCCAATGCAGTTGCAAACTCACTAATCCCTAACAGCAATAAAAATCTTGTTGATCTGCAGAGACCTTCAGTTAAAACATATGGTCTCAATATCTGTGCACTGGCATACGCAGGTCTGCCGAGCCAAAGCAGAGCACCAAGGAGGCATGCTCAGCAGTAAAGTCAATGCACTATCATGGAGAAGAATGAATGAACAAGCTGTATGTGTATTAACGCGCCTAAGACTTTGCTAAGCGCTATAATACCAAAACGTATCAACAGGTTCTACCTGCTAGTTAATAAAAACAAATACTGAACCGGTAAGAGTCTTTTAATGAGGAGCAATTTAAATACGTACAGTCCGTCACTGCCACTGTTTTTCTTCCTCTGACCATCTAAGATATTGATTTCAAAAGGACATAATGATCCTATATCCTCACGTGACAGAGTTACTCATCCAACTATTAAACAGCCTCATGCAATCCAATGCTCTATTTTTTAACTTTCTAAGAATCTCTTCAAATCTCTTCATGCTCAGTAGAAACTAAGACTTTCCTCTAAAGTAGGATGAGAAAAGTCTGGAAACCTATACTTGTTTTTAAAGATATTATTTATTTATTTAAGAGAGAGACACACACACACACAGAGCACAAGCAGAAGGGAGAGGCAGAGGGAGAAGCGGACTCCCCGCTGAGCAGAGAGCCCAATGCGGCACTTGATCCCAGGACCCTGGGATCATGACCTGGGCCGAAGGCAGACGCTTAGCCGACTGAGCCACCCAGGCGTCCCTGGAAACCTATACTTTTAATGGTATATACTTCCAATTTGGTTTCCGTAAATAAGTTTTTTAACTTAAAAAAGTAACATCTTCTGGAATTAAAATATTCTTTGTAATTGCCACAAGTACTAATTCCTAAGGGGCTTCGTTAGGCTGTCTCAAACCTCATGTACTTGTTCTTTACTTCTTCATGGAAGTATAAGTTTTTCAAAAAATCACATTACCTATTCCCTAGTAAGAAGGTCCAATGTTTCTCAATAAAGGCACAGATATCTTCTTTCCACCGGAAATAACCTTGCCGGCCACTTCCTTCCAGAGACAAGTTGTACATTGCCAGCATGACAACCTGGAACACAAACACAACAAGCGCTGGGAGAAAAGCATGACTAGGGATGTTAACCTGGGGGAAATGTTCGTTGTTTTATAATCTGAGCAGGAATGGTGGGGAACAGAGGGGTAAAAGAAAGGATAACACCTTGGAACAGTCTCAGTAGAGAATTTTATTTCCTGTTTTGCTTTCATTAGATGAACAGCACTGATCCACCTAAGTATGTACAGTTGTTCCTTACATGCCGCATATGCAGGGCTGAGATGTGGCTGAACTGATTATGATAAACAACTGCCATCCTAAGCAACTAAGCAATCTACCTGTTGTACACCCCCACCCCCAACCCCATCCCTGCATCTCTCCATCTTACACAACGCGGCACTAGATAAGGTGATAAACTCTGGCCATGTGGCCTCCAGGTACCTGCTACAGCCCACATTTTCTGACTGATGGGGCTGATCTTTATTAAATATTTTGAAAGTCACCCCTGCCTATATATTTTTCTAAGCTCTGTACGGAGCAGAAACAAAAGACTCTCAGAATTTCAAAGCTGAAAATAATGTAGTCACCATCTACTCAGTGTTTGGCCATTTTCATACGTGGAAACCTTTCTTTGGATGACATTAGCATTAGACAGGGGCCCAGAGCCGAGAGGCCTGGCTGCTCAGCCCACTCTCAGAGGCTCCAAGACATCCCCGGAGCTCCACGTGAAAACTCCTCATCTGGTCCAACTTCCTTGTTTACAGGTAATGAATTCATGGCCCCGAATTGGGAAGTGTTTTCCAGAAATATAAGTAACACATGTTCACTGTAGAAGATTTCAATAATAGAAGAGCAAGGGAGGAGGTAAAAATCACTCTAAATCTACCATCAAGAAACAATCACTTCTGACACATTCAATGACTATGCTTTCAGGCATTTCTTCTTCCATCTATAAGCAATTCTGAATTATGTAACTTCATGTAAATGGACAAAATGATACCAGCTATTCAAAACTATGTTTTCAACCTAATAGAAAGAGTGATTGATTTGGGGCCACTGAAATTGAAAAGGGGACAGAGAATCCCTGAAAAGAATCTAACTTGATTCTTCTTTCCAGAAAGCGCATCCTGAAAATGTAAGGGGGCTAGTAAACTACATCTCAGGCTCCCCAGCACCTGTGCTCACAGCTTGAGACCCCCGACGGTCCATGGGAAAACCTCTGACTCCAAGGGCCTGGTAATGCTGACACTTCTAATAATGCTGACACCTCTAATGCTTCCATTACCCGAGCTCTCCCCACCTTAGACTTGTGAAATCTACAGATAGCCCACCATCAACAGAGTTTTCAAGTTCTTCCACGCATTTTTGCAGCAGGTACACATCAGCCAACAAACATCTTCCTTAAAACAGTTAAACTGTCCACGGGGACTTACTATTTAATGGATATGGAATTTCAGCTTGGGAAGATAAAAATGTTCTGGAGAAGGATAGCGGCAATGGTTGCAAAACACTGTGAGTGTACTTAAGGCCGCTGAATTATACGCTTAAAAATGGATGAAATGGTAAACTTTCATGTTATATATATTTTACCACAATTTAAAAAAGTTATTGTTCAAGAAATACTTTAAGGAGAAACTGAAATGAACTGCTTCTGCCTACTCCCAGACCCCTAGAGTACCTCGGACACATGTATTCACTGTTAATCTCAGTGGTAGAGACATTGTCTGCTACTTTATTTCTGGTGTGTGTGTGTGTGTATATATATATATATATATTTTTTTTTTTTGGTATGTGTGAAATATTTCATGACTTTAAAAAGTAAAAATTCATATATTTACTTGAAAATAACTTTTTCTATAATCACTTAATATTTATTGCACAAACTACAAACTCAATATATGAAGGATGTGGTTTTCCTCCTCCCCTGGAATCTGTAATCGGAAGAAAAGGAATCCCAGCAGGGTTTTCTGCTCTCCCACTAGCAGCTCAAATCCATCAGTAACAGTGTGTCCCCAGGGAGGAGCTCAGGGCTGGCTGAGCCACAGTAGGCACTTTACAAACACCTGCTGGAAAACACCTAGAAAAATAATGAGTACAGATCATGGTATATTCTTTACCTGCCATGGAAGTGTCCAGGATGAGAATATAACAAGTACCTACCCTTGCCAAACACATGATAGAGTTTCTCCTGCATTTCCAACTGTGGTTCACAAATCACTAAGGAGGAGAGGACACAAGAAAGGGCATGGAAGAAAGGTCAGGAGACCAGACTGCTTTACTAATGGTATTTTGTGATCAAACAAGCATTTCTACTTATTACTTGGAAAAATCAACAAAGTTTAAGATTTAAAAGGATAGAAAACCTACCTATTTGGTGACATCAATAGAATCTATCCAAAACCATCTGATTCTCTTTCAGCTCTTTCTTGAGAGTCTCGGTTTTTTAGGTGCAACTAGAAATACTGGTCAGTAGTTTACCAAGACCAGATCTACCAAGTGTCTGATCTGCCACTTCATCATACCAGGGTATTATCTCCCATCAATCTGTCTTCTGGCAGTGAAAACATAATTTTCAAGTGATGTTAGTCTAATTAAAAGTGCAAACTGAACCAATATTATATCTTCTAAGCAATATAACCAAAAGCTAGTTGTTCTTTTCAAAAGAACCTCCACAGAAAACTCGTATTCTTGCAAATAAACTATACATACTTGCTATTTCTTCCACTTTACAGCTTTTTCAGAAGCTACTTGCAGATCAAACACAAATCTGCCGTGGGTATATGCATCAGAATAATCTATTTTTTTTTAAAGATTTTATTTATTTATTTGACAGTGAGAGAGGGAACACAAGTAGGGGGAGAGGGAGTGGGGGGAGAAGCAGACTTCCTGCCGAGCAGGGAGCCCGATGTGGGGCTCGATCCCAGGACCGTGGAATCATGACCTGAGCCGAAGGCAGACGCTTAACGACTGAGCCACCCAGGCGCCCCAGCATCAGAATAATCTATTAATATTAATCTGACCTTGCCTAGATGCAATATCCCATGTACATGTTGAGAAAAACATCACAATTACATTTATGAGGCTATGTCCTCAGTACAAACTTCCCTTCATTTTCTACTTGCATATTTTCGGCTAGTCAAAAAAGGCTCCCTAAATTCACCGACAGATTTCATTAGTACATCTCCTAGGGAAGCACTGATAATTAAAATAACAGTCTAAGCTGCTAAAGCAACTGCAGTTTATAAGGAATACCTTCAGTGGCTAAGATCATTTCGTCTAAACTCTTTCTCATTACCCTGCTTATTTCCTAGCAAAAAAAGTGCTATGGGTAATTAACTTATTTGTTTGTCTGCTTATTGTCGAAAATAAATGCCTAGAATGCCAGCTCCCCAGCTGTCTCACTCAGCACAGCAGTCTCCAGGCCTACGACAGCACCCGGTTTGTCCGAGGCACTCAGTATGTATACTCCAGTCGTTTTTAGAACTTACTGTTATCGTTGGTACCCTGTTATAGACATATTAATATAAGAACAAAACCAAAAAAATTTAATGCAAGCTGGAGATCAGTAAAAAGCTATTGTTCAGGCTATAATTGGCTTGGACTAGGGTGCTGGTATGAGAGATGGTTAAAAGGTGGCCATAGGTATTCATTGAAAAAAATTTTTCAAGCATCTGTGTTCAAATACAGAAAAGCTGGATTTCTGTTGGTTTCTGCCACATTATACCTTTCAACTATTTCTAATGTGGCCATCTTTACATTTTTAAAAATGGTTTTATTGTTCTAAACATGGGTGCCAGAAAAAATGTGAACCTCACTTTAATTCCATTAAAATCAGAGTTTGGTATTATAATATATAAACGAAATTCTGTGTGTATCTGAGGTTTTCAAGAATCTCAAACCTAATTTACTAAGTTAGCGTTGAATATTTTTACAAAGAACTCCTTTCTCCATATAGTTGGAATATTATTTTGTGAAATAGAAAGTCACTCTCAAAACCGCTCAAAAGCCTAGAAGTAAGCTCCTCATTCTCTGAATATTCATTCCCATAAATTCTTTGGAGGATCGACCTCATGAATTCGAGGGGGAGAGCTTTTTACTCACTTGCTGCCACGTGAGCTTCAGCCTTTCATACTGCTCCTTTCCATCTTCCGAGCAATCAGAACAAGTGAACCTAAAAAAATTATCACCCTTAAGGTAACTGAGCTGTTCCCTCAGCTGACCTAGGAGAAAAGCAAAAAGGCACATCATAGGTTTATCTACAGCAGCGTTTATCGTTTATCAACCAGATTTTCCATGCTTCCCATGTTTTTCCTCTTTTTTAGCCAACCCATGACATTAGGATGGGAATGGGGAAAGTAGAAGAAAAGATTTTTATTTTTCTAACAGCATATACCTGTTGAGATCTGTGATTCCCTAACTTTTAGGAGAAAGATACTGGAAAAGCAAGTTTTTATTGCTGTCATTGGATTTCCAACTGTCGACATTCCTGACTCCTATGGGTCTCTTGACACATTCTTTCAAGAAATATCTGAGTTCCTGCTGCAGGCCAGGTACTGGTATAGGAACTGGAATACACAGTACCCAAGGCAGGTCTGCTCTCGGCATTTTACAAATTTTGAGGGCCACAGATGAGGAACTAGGTCATCACAACAGCACAGTGGCTCTCCATCCTCCTGGAATGAATCAATCTCTGAAAGTGGGGTCTGGGTCTCTGCCTTGAATCACCAGAATCAGGTGATGCTGATGCTCTGAGAGACAAGACAACCACTAGAATAGAATGCAGTGTGTGCCATAGGGCAATGTGAGGGCACAGAGAAAGGAAGCCCAACCCATATTAGGAAGATGGGAGGGCTAGAAAAAGTGGGGGTCTTCAGGTGGCCTGAAGGATGACTAGAATTGGTCAGGTGAAGAGGGGTGCCTGTGTTTGGCAGGGAGGCCAGGGGGGCTAGAGAGACACGTATTCCAGAGAGGAAATGAAAATGTGAGAAGACCTTGGGGTAAGAAAGAAATGTTTGTGAAGGAAAAGCTCACCCTAACTGCAAAGTTCTGGTTGTGTGGCAACAGGACACTGAAGAGAGAAGCTGAAGTTAGCAGGGACCCTATCGTGAAAGACAGTTTAAAATACATCCTGAGAGGACAAGGGGAATGCCACTGAGATTTTCAGGCAGGTGTGTGAATCAATAAGCAGAAACTGCTCAGAAGCAAACACTAGCTAAGGCATAGAAAGTTCTGGATTGTTTCCTATGAAAATGTTAATTTATTAATAGTAACTATTATTCTGAATAGTTAAATCCATCTTAAACACATTTCCACATACCAGAAAATGACCCATTTCACATGTATGTATGTGTATACACATACACACACACAGAAATTTCTCTGACCTAGTTACAAACTATTACACAAAGAATTCCTCCGGTACATATGTCTTTACTAGTCTCTGCCCAATGGGAAAATCCTGTTTTGGTTAAAACTCATGATGGCTGGCAGAGCATGCTCCTTGAGAGCCAGGAAGCTGGCAGATGCAAAGGTTAAGTTGAAAGAGTGAGGTATCAGGAGCATGTGTGTGTGTATCTCTTGTCAGCAGATCTAGGAGGCCAGCAAGCAGAAAACAAGAATGGTCCCAGAAAAAGAGCACAAAATACTTTTAACCTGCTAATTCTGACTTACTTCAGCATACTACAGCAGTTTTCCATGGGAGTTAAGTATTACCAGAGTGACTTGAACTTTAATTCTATACTGGGCCTATTATTTGGCCCCAAATCCGTAACATGATCTTGTTAGAACAATGTGGCTAATTCTTTAAATAACGCAGAATTTCCAATTTTCTGATTTTTATTGGGTTGCCATCAAGAACGTTAATTTAACAACGTGAGAGGTTGACAGTAATTTTTATTAATACAAATGTGTGTTTTATATAAATCTGTCATTAACCAACTAAACTAATAATAAATATAATAATTATCTTTTTATTTAGGTCCATTTTACATTCATGTTTGGTTCACAGGTTAGAAAAACAACCTTCACGCAGGAATTGACAAATCAAAGGAATTGAGAGGCTCCTTACTGGCCGGGATCCATTTTTGGCACTTGTCACAGAAGTAGGACAGCTGCTCCTCCATCCACGACACATCTCCTTCATCACTGTTGAGGGAATCCCCACTCTGATCATGAGATAAGTCCACTGATGCCTGGTCCTCCGATTCCACGATCAGGAGAGTCTCCCCCTCCACCTCCCCCTCCTCCAGCCCTTCTGAGGTAGATGTTCTCGTGGCTTCATCATCGTGCCGGCTTATCAAACTACTCAGGTGGATGTTACTATCCATCCCTTCCTCTCACAGCTCCAAAGTGCTTTTCACTAACTATCCTAAGCTCTAGACACCAAGCTTACCGGGGCTTCTACCAGGACCACACAGACAAAATTCTTCAGAAGAGTGTCTGCCTGCTTCTTGACTCAGAAGGGACTTTTAAAGCAGTAATTTAGAATATATGGTCCACTGTCCTTTTCTTTGGTCAAGCTGGAAAAGACAGTCACCAAAAAAATGTTGAAGACCTCGCTAAGCTATTCTCTATCCACACTCGCACACCCCCACTTGACACTGTCCCATCAATATTTGACATCCATTTCAAGTCATGTTTTTTGAGATCCTTTTGCCAATAACATCTTCTCTCTTTCTGCTTCAAGTTGCTCAGTCAAAATAATCTGTTCTCCCAAAAGACGAATGTTTTCTTTTTTCCGATTTTGTCTCTCAATGTCTCTGATCACTCCATCATGAAGCCTCTAAAAACGTAAGAAACAGATTTCAGTAACACCTTGAACAGGTGGTTCCCATCCTCGTGCCATTCAATCCAAGTAACAGTGCTACTAAAATACACTGAAAACTTTCAGACTCCAAATACCCAATTACTATTTCAAGTTTCTGCATAAATGTAAAATGTAATAAACCATCAGATTAATTTGGTAGTGTGCTCCACTAGTGTTATTACCGAAATGATTTCTTACCGTTATTTTAAGAAACTCCTGAACATTCAGTATAGAAACTTAATGGGAAATAACGTTAACTTAAAAAGAAAAAAACTGCTCCTGTGTTGAACTTTAAAAGCTTAACTGATATTCAATGCTTTAAAAGACTTGGTGAGATTTACTATAGTAACTCTATGAACCACTTTCATGTTAGCAATTATCCTCGCTGAATAAAAAACATCAAAGAAAGAAAAAAAAAGGTTACTGAAATTTAAAGTCAGGACGCAAGAAAGGAAAGAACTTGGTTTTTTCTAGTGTGTAAAGAGAAGTAAAAATTATACAGAATTACTAACCAGTTACATAACTGAGACTCTGCTACTACCAGAGGAAAAAATAAAGGCCCATCAGTGGTACTTTGACAAGCGCTAAAAGATGGGCAGAAAATTCCAGAACATGGACCTAGCACTTAAGGTGAGACTTTTTAAAACAAAAATCCAGTCATTACTAATAATTACCATTTTACAGTTTTTAGGTCATAAAATACTCTAATTTTTTTTAAAAGCGGCCTTGTGAGGTAGAATTAATGGGGGTGGGGCCCAGGCTTGGAGTTGTTTTTTTGTTTTAAATTATCAGGTCTATTTTTAAAACTCACAAAGGACCTACTTGCTGGACCTCCTCGCTGGACCTCCTCCAAACCTACAGTGACATTCGCTCTTACCGAGGAGTTTGGGGATTTTAAGAGTTCTGGAAGAGACAATACAACCGAAAACCAACTTTTTGGAACACGGCTCCTCGACCACATCTCCAGAGACATTTGACTCCTCCCTCTCCAGGTGTTTGGTCCTGTGCTCCATAAACCATGACACACCCACCCACACTCCCACCCCACCTCCCAAAGCACACACCATTGGCTGGAATCATTCTTCCCACACCTGCCTCTGAGATCCCACCCTTCCTTTCTCAGACTTCAGCATATGGCTTAGGAGCTTGCTGTCTGGCCACCATTTGCTAACTTCCTCCAAGTTTCAATATATGCTGATTGCCTGTGACTTCCACTTAACTATCTTCCTAACCTCTAAGACCTCTTAACCATTACCCCTATAGCACTACTCTTTTTGCTGGGTTCCTGTAAGGACGAATGTCAGTACCTGGTATGTGGTAGACAGTCAAAAATGATAGAAAACCACAGTCATTATTTTATTTCTTGCTTCCTTGAAACTTCCAAGACACCCACAGTGTCAATCTTTGTTTTACTCCCTCCCAGGCGAGAAAGAAAGTCCGCGGTGAATGACTGGATGTAAAATAAACACAGGTTATTCTGGTCAATCTTCTCTTCACCTAACTTCCAAATATCTAGATCTTTCTGTTCTTCCACTCTCTAGCAGAGTGATATTCAACCCGGCCTGCATGTTAGAATTCCCTGGATAGCTTTTAAAACATACCTAAGCCGGATCCCCCATCTCCAAGAGATTCGGATTTAAGAAGTCTGGAGTAGGTTAGGTTGTAAAAAACTTCCCAGGAACACGAGATGTGTGGCTAGTTCAGAACCAAGTTCTTACCCATCCTACCCCATACTCTGAAAATCCCTGCCTTCACTGACCTCAGAGCGAAATCCTCTACTCCATCTCAAATTTCTTTTGATCACCCTCGTTTCCTTTCACTTCTTAGAAGAGGAACTCTCCTGCCTGTGTTCCAAAAGCTACCCCCCTCAGAAGCCATACTTTATTCCCAAATCTCTAACCTTTCACACCTTGTCATGATTCATCCCAATAACCCCTCCCCAAAATTTTTACACCATCACACCTTTCTCTGATTTCCACAGACTGTGAACAAGGACAAAGACCTCATCTGCTTCATCTCTGTATACGAAGCACACTGCTCAGCCCAATGCAGGAAAAGACTGTTTACTAGTTCATCCAGTTCATTACTTCCACCCTTACCAAACTAAGCTCAACCCTAACACACGCGCTGACCTAGTTGCCTGTTCTCACACTCAAGTTCAGCGTTGCTGTGAATCAGTTACAGACTCAGGGACACCTGTCCTTCCTTATCTTTGTGTCTCAACGTGCCTAGTGTGGTGCCTGACACACAGAGATCGGTCATTAAACATGCGCCAACTAGAGTAAAGAAAATAGGAACTGAGAGACAGAACGGACGGCCATGTCTACCCATCAGTAAGTCACGGTTATTTCCTGAAATACAAGTACCGAAAAAAAGAAAATATGGACGCTGGTATCTCTAGTTCCTGGAATCTGGTTTCCATAGCAAACTGCTCCTTAAAAGACAAAAGAAAAAAAAAAAAGCATCTATCAAATTACCTTGGCCAAACACGGAAAGTGGATGCGGGGAAGCCTCCTTAATCCTGGGATAAAATCTCACTAGCACTGAAACACATTAGGATTGAGCCTCAACCCTGGGCCTGGGGTTGGGGAGAGGCCGACAACTTGCTGAGTGCACCCCACGCAAACCCCTTCCCCGCTTCGACTTTGCAGCGGCCCAGGTGAGACGCTGAAAGGTCGTTGTCACTGCAGGTTGGCGGTGACTTGGGAAGGGGACCGCCGACCACGCCGCGGGCGGGCCTTAGCGGGAGCCAGGCGGCTGCGGCGCCGAGGGCCGGAGCTCCCAGGCGCCGGCCAGGATGGGGTCGCCCGGGGCCTCCCGGTGCACGCGGCCGCGGGGACTGCGGCGCCCAGGACCCGGCGGGCGGCTGCCAGGCCGCAGTCGCGAGAGCGCGGGGGAGCCGGGCCGCGCCGCCGCGGAGCCTACGAAAGAAGGAAAGACGAGGAGCAGCGGAGAACCACGCGGAGAGAGACCAACAGGCCCAAGGTCGCCGTCGCCACCGCGCGAGCCCCGGAAGAGGCGGTCACGTGACACCGACCTGCCGGTCCTGCCGCTGCTTCAGATGCACGCCGGCCACGGTGGCCGCCGTCAGCACCACCGAGAGGCCCAGCACCGCCTTCGAGCTCCTCGACATCCCAGCGCCGGCCACTGCGGCCTCCTCCTACCCGCCCCGGGCCCGGGGCCGTAGCTGAGCGATTCTCTGCGGGTGCGGGTCAGGCTCGACCGCTCGAGCGCAGAGGCCGCCGGGTGCGCCGCCCGCCGCGCCAGGCTCGAGCAATCGAGAGCCGAGCGGCGTCTCGCTCCGCGGAAAACGTGGCTGCGGGTGCGGTCCTGGGACCAGGGTGCTTCTGCCCCTCCTCCCCACCCCCCCCCCACACACCCACACACACACACACACACACCCACACACACCCACACACACCCACACCCACACCCACACCCACACCCACACACACACACACCTGTCCCCTCTGCGGGTGCGGTCCTGGGACCAGGGTGCTTCTGCCCCTCCTCCCGACCCACCCACCCACACACACACACACACACACACACACACCTGTCCCCTCTGAGCGCGATGGTGATCCGGGTCTTTTGCTCCATACCAGCTTCCCCAAACGCAGCCTCATTGCCCCTTCGGAGGGGCAGGTGCCACCAGAAGATGGAGTTCTTGCTTGAAGATTCATATAATTAAATGTTGTAGACACTGTCACCTGTTTTCATCTTGATGCTGTGTGCTGCCTGGTCAGGCTGTGATTTTTCTTAAAACCGAAAGCCTCTGGCTAAAGAGCATGCTAACTCTGAGCAGCGACCCCTCGTTGCCTCCAGATAAGAAAAGCGCTGGTCAACTTGTTTCCCGTGTAATCTTTAAGAGATCACCTTTATACCTTTGGAACTTCAGTTCCCGCACCAATAAGACAGGATTCCCGATTCCCACATTACTAGGAAAATGAATAAATGAATGAATGAATGATAGAATGCGTCAGGCATTGTGCAAGACATCATTTTCACTTTTCCTTATGGTAGAAAGAAGTTTGGCTTTCCAGAAACTATAAAGTATCTAATAGAGCAGACAATGAAGAGAGTATTCCCATTAAGTCATTCTTTCCCACTGGAATTCACAGGGAGTAAGCTTCTTCCTCTGGAAACAACTGTGGACAATGTTGATTAGGGCCAGGTCTTGGTTAGGATCACCCAAGGGCTTCTCCATCAGTCATTTCTGTAGTGCCTTGCTATTCCAGTTTCTGTTATTTCAGCGTAAATGGCATGAGGTGATTATTGCTCTTAAGAAACGTAATAAAATAAAAAACATTAAATACTCTTTTCAAATCACATTTTGTCCACAGTATTTTTCTCAGCCAGAGGAGGATGTACCACTGAATTGGAAAACTGGATTCCTGCCTTAACAGACCGTGGAGTTAGAAGAACTTTAATTCAAGGTATATTTGTGTGCTTTTTTAATAGGAAAAAAACTATATTGGACTGCTTTTTACTTGTGGTGGACTCCAGGTATTTTTCTCTTGAGTCAGTGAGCCTTCAGCAGAGCTACATGGCCTTAGAACTTGTCAGAGTTAGATGGCCTTTCATTCTATTGTGACTAATTTTTCAATTTGTCTTCTTTAAATGTAGTTTTATTCTACTTTTAAAAATCCTTTATGTGTTAACAATGTCAAATGAAAAAGTGGATTATCTGTTTAAATATTTATGACCCTTGGCAGGGTATTTTGTGTGATTACTGTCACATAAATGACTGAAATGAGAGAATGACTACAGACCCCTATATCCAATAATCACAATAAAAAAGACAGGGAGACGGTTAACAAGTAGCATTTGTTATGGACTGTGCTTTTGTGTCCCCTCCTAAAACTCTTATGTTGAAATCCTAACCCCCTAGTTATAGGAGATGGGGCCTTTGGGAGGTAGTTAGGTTTCGATAAAGTCACGAGGGTAGAGCCCCCAGGAGGGATTAGTGTCCTTATAAGAAGAGCAAGAGACTAAAACTTGCTATCCACCACGTGAGGACATAGCAAGAAGCTATCTGCAAACCAGGAAGGGCCCTCACTGGAACCCAACCAGGCTGGCACCCTGATCTCAGAATTCCCAGCCTCCATAACTGACAAATCTCTGTTGTTTAAGCCATGCAGTCTTTGGTATTTTTGTTATAGCAGCCCAAGCTAAGCAGCAATGAACTGTTCCCCAAAGTTAAGTGTGGGTGTGGATTCCAGCTCCAGAGTCAGTATCACTTAATATAGAAGATTCAAGACCCACTTCTCTGTCAGAACCTTCCAGCAACTCTCCTCCAGGAGCCAGGTGCTGATTGGTCTTGAATTCCTCACTCTCTTTTTCTCAATGGTAAATCATCACGTATGCCAACTAAATGGAGAAGTCCTGCCTAACCATTGGAGAATCTCGCTCGGTAAGAGGTGCTCCTGAAATAATCCAAGAGGTAAGTACAGTCAGGGCTCCTACTACAAGGTAGAAGGCATAAAATTGAGATCCACCCACCCACAGGGAGGGTTAAAAAAAGTCACTTCATAATATTGGCACTTAGCACATTAATGTGCTACATGCATTTCAAAGCTGTTTATCTCTTTACCAGGATCTATTTCCTCCACCCCCAGCTCCCACTCTTCTACCCTCCGCTTCTGTGAGTTTGACTTTTTTAGGTTCCACATATAAGTGAGATCATACAGTATTTGTCTTTCTGTGTCTGGCTTACTTCACTTAGCATCATACCCTCCAGGTTCATCCATGTTGTTGCAAATGGATTTCCTTCTTTTTCATGGCAGAATAATATTCCTGTGTGTGTGTGTGTGTGTGTGTGTGTGTGTGTGTGTGTGTGTGTGTGTGTGTGATATTCTTTATCCATTCATCTGTCAGTGGACACTTACAGTGTTTCCGTATCTTGGCTATTAATGCTGCAACTAATATGGGAGTATAGATAGCTCCTCAAAATCCTGATTTTATTTCCTTTGGATGTATACCCAGAAGTGCAATTGCTGAATCACATGGTAGTTCTATTTTTAATTTCTTGAGGAATCTGCATACTGTTTTTCATAGTGGCTGTACCAGTTTACATTCCTACTACTTTACTCCACATCGTCACCAACTCTTCTTACTTCTTGTCTTTCTGATGACAGCCTCTCTAACAGGTGTGAGGTGATACCTCTTTGTGGTTATAATTTGTGTCTTCCTGATTTTCCTGACAATTAGTGATGTTGAGCACCTTTTCATCTATCTGTTGACCATTTCATTTATAAGACGAATGAGTTGTGGAGATCTAATGTACAGCATGGTGACTAGAGTGAATCATACTGTGTTGTATACTTGAAATTTGCTAATGGAGTAGATCTTAAGTGTTCTCACCACACACCAAAAAGGTAACAATTTGAAGAGATGGATGTGTTAATGAGTTTGATTGCAGTCATTATTTCACAATGTGTAGATGTATCAAATCATCACATTGTACACCATAAATATAAACAATTTTTATTTGTAAATTATTCCTCAATAAAGTTAAGAAGAAAAGAAATTGTGAGAAAAATTTTAAAGCACCAAGAAGAAAAAATAAATTATACATACACATATACACACATCAAAAGAAAAGACAAGAAGTACTGATATAGCCATTTGCAACAATGTGGATGGAACTAGAGGGTATTATGTTAAGCGAAATAAGTCAATCAGAGAAAGACAAATATCATATGATCTCACTGATATGAGGAATTTGAGAAACAAGACAGAGGATCACAGGGGAAAGGAGGGAAAAATGAAACAAGACAAAACCAGAGAGGGAGACAAACCATAAGAGACTCTTAATCCCAGGAAACAAACTGAGGGTTGCTGGAGTGGAGGGGGGTGGGAGGGATGGGGTGGCTGGGTGATGGACATTGGGGAGGGTATGTGCTATGGTGAGTGCTGTGAATTGTGTAAGACTGATGAATCACAGACCTGTACCCCTGAAACAAATAATACATTATGTGTTAATAAAAAAAAGTTCATTTAAGAATGCCAAAAAAAAAAGAATATGCTATATGATATATGCTACAACATGGATGAATCTTGAGACCTTGAAAACAGTATGCTAAGTAAAAGAAGCACAAAAGATCAGGTATTGTAGGATTCCATTTATTTAAAGTGTCCAGAATAGGCAAATCCCTGTTTGCCAACGGTTGGGGGATTTGGGAGTTGGGGAGTAATGGCAAATGAGTTTCTTTTGGGGAGTAACGAAAATGTTCTGGAATTAGATCATGGGGATGGGTGCACAACTCTTGACTCTGCTAAAACCCATTGAATTGGGTACTTTAAAGGGTAAATTTTATGATATATTAATAATTTCACTGAAGCTGTTAAAAGAAGGTGAAAAAAGGCTGTTTATATGTATCAACTCATTTCATCTTCACAATGAACCTACAAAATGGGTGCTGTTCATGTCCCCATTTTACAGGTGAGGAAACTGAGGCACAGAGCAGTATAAAACTTGCCCAGAGCCCACAGCCAGAAAGTTACAGAGCAAGCGAATTGGTTTTTAATTTTGTTTTCAAAGACATAAAAGATTAAATTTGCCTGGTTTAAAGTTTAAAACAGAGAACATATATCTTCTGTCAATAGATACAAGGAGAATATGTGTATCTAGAATCTTCCAGTCCTGTATTTTCACGACTTAAAAAGTGGGAGGAGAGAGCTAGGCAAGAGAGGGAGGAGAGGAAAGGAGAAGACTAGGCACTGATGGGAGAGGGGAGGGAGAGAGAACCAGAAGAGAACAGAAAAACCCCCAGGAATCCTCCATAGGTTCTGGGAGAATAGCATTCACCTCCCTGGGATGTTCACTGGAAAATGGACTTCTGAGAGATAATGCCCCATTCATATGGCCCCTTGGAATTCTGGTTTGGGGTCTTCTATTCCTCCTTTTGATAGGAGAGCCTTGCAGCATCCAGCAGAATATTGTTCTCAGAACATAGTCTCTGTGAGCTAGGCTCTGCAGGAACAAAGAGGTGGGAAGCAGGGATTCTGGCTTCACTCAGGGGATAATCCCTCGGTGACATCTCAGCAGGGGCAGCAATAAGGCCCCTCACCAAGCTTGCCCAAATCATAGATGAGTTTCATCGTTTCCAAATACATGGTGTGACTGAGTTCTTTTGGATTCAAAATCCAGTCACATTATCAGAAAAAAAAAATGTCAACATTACCATTGTTAATGGAAGAAAACAGCTATTAGAGACTTTAAATATAATTTCGACTGCTCGGGGCGCCTGGGTGGCTCAGTCGGTTAAGCGTCTGCCTTCGGCCCAGGTCATGATCCCAGGGTCCTGGGATCCAGCACTGCATCGGGCTCCTGGCTCAGCGTGGAGTCTGCTTCTCCCTCTCCCTCTGCCCCTCCCCCTGCTTGTGCTCTCTCTTTCTCAAATAAAGTAAAAAATCTTAAATCACAAATCTTAAAAAATCTTTAAAAAAAAGTCTTGATCAGGATTTATGTGCAGACCTTTTATTTTTCATTTTTTTCATTTTTGTTTTTCTTAAGTTTATTTTTTAGTAATCTCTATACCCAATGTGGGGCTTGAACTCACGAACCTGAGATCAAGAGTCATACCTTCTTCGGACTGAGCCAGCCAGGTGCTCCTCTGTGCAGATTTAAACATAAAACTTGGTATAAAAAAGACACAGAGAAACAAGCTGTAGTTTTTCATTTAAAAAAAAATCACAGAGTTGTTACCAGGAAATTTTACATGGATTCAATATTTAAATCTGCCCCCACACTTTGTTTTTGTTGCTCTTCTCATAATTATAGAGTATCATAGATTTTTTTGTTTTTATCTTTATTTTTTTAAGAATATATATAAAGACAATGTAAATAATGATTATCCATGAGGTTGCATTTAAGAGTCTCATGCTCTACAAACAGAGCTAGCCAGGTGCCCTTCCATGAAGCTCCATTTAGAATTATCCAAGCTCCCTCAAGCTGATCCCATTGAGCTATACAAATACCCCTTTTTTATGTATATCAGGATTGGACAAAGATTTGGAAACATGGCTGGTTAAAGACAATTTGTTTTGTGGGCCAGAACTTCTGAACCTCATGTCTCTGCCTTTCTCCTAGTGTCCTGGTATCCTGAGATCATATGAGCTCCCACCCCTCTCAACTTTGGACTGACCCAGATGTGCCAAGAATAACCACTGCTCTCCCCATAGAGGGACAATAGTGCTCCATTCACAACTCCTGTCCCTTCAGTGTCGGTTCTGTTGGGCATTGGAAACGGGGCCAGTGGTGACATTGAAACAGGAAGCCTCAGAAGCATATCTGTTCAAACTCAGGTGTGCTGGACGCCTGTGGGCTTTGAGGATACCCCACCCTTGCTGAGTTGTTTTCAACCCTTGAAGTCCCTTTGAAATTGATTGCTTGCATGATCATTCTTCCTATGTAAAAGCACTGGGAGACACCACCTCTGCCATCAGCCTGAGCTTAATTTCTAAGACAAAAATAGAAATCTGACCTTCTTAAAAACCTCTATGGCTCTGCACTCCTAGGGGATGAAGTCCCATACTGCCCTCTGCCCTCCCCTCCAGCCTTTTCTAAGGAAAAGGAAACATCAAAAAGAAGTACAGGTGGAAATCAGGGGCTTGGGGAAGAACCAAGAAATGAAAACCAAATCGGAGGAGTACAATCATCTCCCTATGTTTGAACAATGTGGTCACACAATACTTCTTCCACTTTAACTCATACAAGGGCAGGATTTGGAAAAAAAAAAAAAAAAAATGCCTTCACCACCCAGTGTGTAATTTGGCTTGTGTTTTGTGGGCTTGAATCGGGGCCAGGTCTTTGCAGCTATTATGGGAAAGCTGGGTTTCCAAGTCACTTCTGTTTTAGGGAATATTAATCATCAGTACTCTAGTAGGAGATATTAATAGGAAGGCATAGGTTTAAAGTGGGATAGATGGTGGGCGCGAATGTAGCAGGTGAGGGCGGGCACCTAAGGCAGTGGATGAGAAGGCTATATGGGGCAGGTCTCTGATAGAAAGAGGAGGCAGCGAGGGGGCCGATTTGTTTAGGAAGAAGGTGGAGGGTGTCAGCTGCATTGGCACCAGCATCTGACCTTTTCGTAAATGTTCCAATCTCAACACCAAATGAGTGCGGAAACATCACATCACATGATAGCCTGTAAAGCACCCTTAAGACTTCTTGAAAAGCAAACATGGAGCTCTGCCTCGTGTATGGCCCTGTAGTGGGCTTTAACAGGCAGGGAATTTAACAGGGCCCCATCATCTCCAGGTTTAAATCTGAAGTCAGCCCTCAGCATGTAAAGCAAAAATCACAGTCGAAACTGCCCTTGAAAATCCCGGAGGAAGGTGATGTGTTGGAATCAATAGACTTCATTTCAGTAAGTCCAACACAGTTTTTCCTCTGGCACTGAAATTGATCGCTGTGAATTCAGTGGAGGATCTATTTAATTTACTTGGAATTCTGTGTAGGAGATTTGTCTCTTCTCTCCCATTTAGTAATGTATTCAATCATTTATATCAATGTGGACTTACACATACTTATTTTATACTTTGGTTTATAACACAGCATTTCTTTATCTTGTGGCTCAAATTGTGGCCGTTTTGGCCACTGGGAGCTCTTTCAGCAGGCTCCTGTACCCTTTGACACATCCCCACCAATGGGTCTTTTTTTTTTTTTTTTCTCATACTTGCTTACTCTCTGGCACTACAAGATACTCCAGCATCATTTGCTGTGAACTTGACACCCTTGTTAAAAATTATTGGCCATATACGTGAGGGGTTACTTCTGGGCTCTCTGTTCTATCCCATTGGTCTGTATGTCTGTCCTTATGCCAGGCAGAACAACACTATTTTGATTACTGCAGGTTTATAATAAGTTTTGAAATCAAATCTGAGTCCTCCAACTTTGATATTTTTCAAGAATTGCTTTGGCAATTTGGGGTCACTTGAGATTGCATATGAATGTTAAGATTGGTGTTTCTAGTTCTGCAAGGAATACCACTTGGATTTTGATAGGGATTGCACAGGGTCTGTAGATCACTTAGGGGAATATTGTCCAGTGCTAAGTCTTTCAATTCATCAGGAAATGTTTTTCCATTTATTTATATCTTTCTTTAATTTGGGGGGTAATATTTTGAGTTTCCAGCGTACAAGTCTTTCTCCTCCTTTGTTAAATTCGTTCCTAAGTATTTAATTATTTTTGATGTTGTTTTAAACAGAATTGTTTTCTTAATTCCTTTCATGGACTGTTCATTGTTCATGTATAGAAATGCAGCTGGGGGTGCTGACGTGACTCAGTCCGTTAAGCTCCTGACTCTCGATTTCGGCTCAGGTCATGATCTTGGGGTCCTGAGAGCAAGCCCCGCGGGGGGTGGGGTCCATGCTCAGTGGGGAGTCTGATTGAGATTCTGTGCCTTCCTCTCCCTCTGCCCCTCTCCCTCCCTTGTGCTCTTTCTTTCTCTCTCTCTTTAAAATAAATAAATCTTTAAAAAATTGCAGGTGAGGGGTGCCTGGCTGGCTCAGCCATTAAGCGTCTGCCTTCAGCTCAGGTCATGATCCCAGGATACTGGGATCGAGTCCCACGTGGGGTTCCCTGCTCAGTGGGGAGCCTACTTCTCCCTCTGCCTGCCACTCCCCCTGCTGTGCTCTCTCTCTCTCTGACAAATAAATAAATAAATAAAATCCTTAAAAAAACGCAGGTGATTTGTGTACATTGATCTTGCATCCCACAACTTTACTGTATTTATTAGCTCTGTTTTATTGTGTATAGACTCTTCAGGGGTGTCTGCATATAAAAGTGTATTACCTGTAAATAGAGATAATTTCACTTCTTCCTTTCCAATGTAGGTGCCTTTTCTTTTTCTTGCCTGGTTGCCCCGGCTAGGACTTCAGTACTATGTTGTGCAGAAGTGGTAAAAGTGGGCATCCTTGCCTTGTCCTGGATCTTAGGGGAAAAACTTTCAGGCTTTCACCATTGGGGATGATGTTAGCTATTGGTTTTTCATATATGGCCTTTATCATATTGAAGAAGCATCCTTCCATTCCTAGTTTATTAAGTGTGGGGAGTTTTTTTTCTTAAAAAGTTAGGTGTTGAATTTTGTCAAATGCTTTTTATCAGCCAAGATGATTATGTGGGTTTCTCTTTCATTCTGTTAATGTGATGTATTACACTGATTGATTTTTGTATGTTGACCCAGGCTTGCATTCCAGGAATAAATCTTACTTGGTCAAGACAGATAATCTTTTTTAATATGCTGCTGAATTTGGTTTGCTGGTATTTTTTTTTAACAAATCCAAATTTTTATTTGCAGGGCCAGTTATCATTTGTATTCAGTTTGCTAGTATTTTATTGGGAATTTTCCCATCAAAATTCATCAGGGATATTGGTGTGTAAATTTCTTTTCTTATAGCGTATTTGTCTGTTTTTCGTACCAGGGTCTCATAGCATAGTATTCCCTCTTCTTCAGTTTTTTAAAGAATTGGGGAAGGATTGGTGTTCATTCTTTAAATAGCTGGTAGGATTCACCAGTGAAGTCATCTGACCCAGAACATTACTTTGTTGGGAGGTTTTTGGTTACTTATTCAATCTCAACAATGTAGGTATATTTGGATTTTCTATTTCTTCATGATTTAGTTTTGTTAGATTGTTTCTAGAAATTTGTCCATTTCATCTAGGTTATCCTGTCCATTGGCATATAAACTTTCATATTTTTATTTCCACAAAATTTATAATAATGTCCACACTTTCATTTCTGATTTTGATGATTTGAGTCTTTTATATCTTTTTTTCCCCAGTCAATTGAACTAAAAGTTTGTCTAGGGCCACCTGCCTGGCTCAGTTGGTGGAGCAAGCAATTCTTATCCCAGGGTTGTAAGTGCAAGCCCCACGTTGGGTATGGAGATTACTTAAAATAAAATCTTTTAAAAAATAAAAAAAAGCTTATTTCATTGATCTTTTTGAAGAATTAACTTTTAGTTTTATTGATTTTTTTCTGTTGCTTTTTTTCTATTGTTTTTTCTATCCTCTATTTCATTTCTATCTCTGCTTTAATCTCTATTATTTCTTTCTTTCTGCTGGATTTGGGTTTGGTTTGCTCTCCTTTTCAGTGTAAGGTTAGGTTATTGATCTGAGATATGTCTTCTTTTTCAATGTATGCATTTACTGCTATAAATTTCCCTCTTAGCACTGTTTTCACTGAATCCCATACATTTTGGTATGTTGTGTCTTTGTTTTCATTTGTCTCAAGGTATTTTCTAATTTCCCTTGTGATTTCTCCTTTGACCCATTTTTTATTTAAAAGCATGCTGTTGGGTGCTTGGGTGGTTCAGTCAGTTAAGCATCTGCCTTTGGCTCAGGTCATGATCTCAGGGTCCTGGGATGGAGCCCTGCATCAGGCTCCCTGGGGGGCAGGGAGTCTGCTTCTCCCTCCTCTCCTGCCCCTCCCCTCTGCTCATGCGCTCTCTGTTTCTCTCAAATAAATAAATAAAATATTTAAAAAAAATAAAAGCATGCTGTTTATTTTTTCTTTTTTCAAGTTTTTATTTAAATTCCAGTTAATTAACATACAATGTAATATTAGTTTCTGGTGTGGAATTTAGTGTAAAAGCATGCTGATTAATTTACACGTATTTGTGACTTTTCCAGTTTTCCTTCTGTCATTGATTTCTTGCTTCATTCCATCACGATCAGAAATATAATTTGATTTTAATCCTTTAAAATTCATTAAGACTTGTTTTTTAGCCTAATATATGGTCTTTCTGGAAAATGTTCAGGAAATCAGTTGAGAAAAATGTATATACTGCTGTTGGGAGGAGTGTTCTGTATATGTCTGGTTAATGGTGTTGTTAAAGTCCTCTAGTTCCTTATTGATTGTCTATCATTGTTGGAAGTAGTATGTGGAAGTCTTCTACTATTATTATAGAAATGTCTATTTCTCCCTGCAATTCTGCCAATGTTGCCTTCTTATATTTTGATGTTCTAAGGTTTGTTGTACATATGTTTATAACTGTTACATCTTCTTGGTGAATTGACCTTTTTATCAATATATTTTGTGCTTCTTTATCTCTTATAACAGTTTTTTACTTAAAATCTGTCTTGTTTGATATTAATGTAGGCACCTCTGCTCTCTTTTGGTTGCTGTTTGCATGGAATGTTTTTTCCCATTGTTTCACTTTCAAATTATTCTGCATCTTTAAATCTAAAGTGAGTCTGTTGTAGACAGCATATAGTTTGATCATGTTTTTTAATTCATTCTGCCAATCTATGCCTTTTGATTGGAGAGTTTAATCTGTTTCATTTAAAGTAATTACTGATAGGGGACACCTGTCTGGCTTAGTCGGTAGAACATGTGACTTTTGATCTTGGCGTTGTAAGCTTGAGCCTCATGTTGGGTGTGGGGATTACTTAAAAATAAAATCTTTTGGGACGCCTGGGTGGCTCAGTTGGTTAAGCGACTGCCTTCGGCTCAGGTCATGATCCTGGAGTCCCAGGATCGAGTCCCGCATCGGGCTCCCTGCGCGGTGGGGAGTCTGCTTCTCCCTCCGACCCTCCCCCCTCTCATGTGCTCTCTCTCTCTCTCTCATTCTCTCCCTCAAAATAAATAAATAAAATCTTTAAAAAAATAAAAATAAAATCTTTTTTTTTAGATTTTATTTATTTATTTATTTGAGAGAGAATGAGAGAGAGAGAGCATGAGAGGGGGAGGGTCAGAGGGAGAAGAAGACTCCCCGCTGAGCAGGGAGCCCGACGTGGGACTCGATCCCGGGACTCCAGGATCACGACCTGAGCCGAAGGCAGTCGCCCAACCAACTGAGCCACCCAGGCGCCCCCAAATAAAATCTTTTAAAAAAGTAAAGTAATTACTGATAAAGAAGGACTTACTTCTGCCATTTTGCTATTCATTTTCTGTAGGTCTTGTAACTTTTTTGTCCTTCATTTCTTCCATTACTACCTTCTTTTGTGTTTAGCTGATTTTTTGGCAATGACATATTTTTATATCCTTCTCATTTACTTTGATGTATATTCTATAGATTTTTTTTTGTGATACCCTGGGGATTACATATAAATTCTTACAGTTATTACTGTCTAATTTGAATTGATACCACTTAACTCAATTACACACAAAAATTCTACTCCTATAAAGCTCTATCCCTCTTCTTTATGTTCTTATGTCTTGATGTCACAAACTACATCTTTATGTAATTTTGTACATACTAACATAATTATTTTTGTGCATTTGTCTTTTAAATCCTGCAGCAACTAAAAAGTGGAATTACAAACAGTATTGCAATAGGGGTGCCTGGGTGGCTCAGTTATTAAGCATCTGCCTTCAGCTCAGGTCATGATCCTGGGGTCCTGGGATCGAGCCCTGCATCGGGCTCCCTGCTCGGTGGGAAGCCTGCTTCTCCCTCTCCCTCTCCAACTCCCCTTGCTTGTGTTCCCTTTCTCACTGTGTCTCTCTCTGTCAAATAAATAAAATCTTTAAAAAAACCAACAGTATTGCAATTATAAAAGTGTAAAATGTTGAAGTTTAATATAATAAAATATGAAATATTATCATATGGTATGGATTTTATGTTTATTCATGTACTTACCTTTACCACAAAACTTTCTCACCATTGAGAAAGTAGTTTTTTCTTGATTGAGTGTTTGCTTGGTTGCTGAAAACCTTTTGTTGGTTTCTAGAGCTCCTACCATGTTTATTCAGACAGCTTTTTGTTGTTTTCTCAATGTTTCTGTGGGTAAATGAGTTCCTGAGTAAGAAGCGAAATTCCTGAGGTAGGGCTTTCTAGTCCACCATTTTACCCATGTCACTCGCTTCGTTTCCTTTTGTTGTCTCATTATAGCTTATTTAATCTTGTGGAGCTCTAATTTGTGTTCTTGAGCTTCCTTTGTTGAGTGTTGTAAGTCATGGCAATATGTATGGTCAAATTTTTGTCTACTCCTAGGTGACATTTTTCTGGCGAGAGTTCTTCATCTACCATTTTTTTCTGTTATTTTTCTCCTTTTTTTTTTTTAAGATTTATTTATTTATTTTGAGAGAGAGGGACAGAGCACAAGCATGAGCAGGGGGAGGGGCAGAGGCAGAGAAACTTTCAAGCAGACTTCCCGCTGAGGAGCCTGCCATAGGGCTCAATCTTACAACCCATGAGATCATGACTTGAACTGAAAGCAAGAGTCAGATGCTCAACGGACTGAGCCACCCAGGCACCCCTCTCCTTTGTTTTCTTGTGGGTATCTGTATATATCCTTTAACATTTCTTCTTCTTCTTCTATAATTATTATTATCATCATTTAATCTTTGAAGGAAGTGAGTTCTCTCTGGTGCTATTTACAGGAGAAATGTATGGAAGAAGGGTCAGGACATAAGATAAGACATCAAGAATTCTACTCATGGGGGAAAAAAGAATTCTACTCATGACATAAGGTTCATGGTTAGTGAATTGTTTTAGTCTTTACCTCTCCTCAACCAACCAAAACCAATTCTGCTCACAATCAGGAATATCTCTTCATCCCCTCATCCTCCCCAGCCTCACTGATAGATTGAGTCTGCAAATAAGAATTCTCTTGTGACTTCTCACTCAGCCTTGTCTTCACTCTTCATTCATTCACTCCTTCATTCAACAAATATATTTTTTTAAAGATTTTATTTATTTATTTGACATAGAGATACACAGCGAGAGAGGGAACATAAGCAGGGAGAGTGGGAGAAGGAGAAGCAAGCTTCCTGCAGAGCAGGGAGCCCGATGCAGGGCTCGATCCCGGGATCCCGGGATCATGACCTGAGCCGAAGGCAGACACCCGATGACTGAGCCACCCAGGCGCCCCTCAACAAATATTTTTTATTGAAGTATAATTGACATACAATATCCTTTTTCAGATGTATACTGATATTTTTATACACTATGAAATGATCCCCATGATAAGTCTAGTTTCCATCTGTCACCTTACAAAGTTATTACAATATTATTCACTATATTTCCTATACTGTACATTATATCTCCATGACATTTATTTTACAACTAAAAGTCTGTCCCTCTTAATCCCTTTCACCTATTTTGTTGCCCACCCACCCTCCTGTCATCAATTTGTTTCCTGTACCTATGAGCCTAAATTCATTCAACAAATATTTATTTGGTGACTACTAATTGTCAGGTACTGTTTTAGGTACTTGGGATATATGTATATAAACAAATCTGATAAATATCTAACCTTAAGGAATTCTTGTGGAGAAAACAGATGATGCAAATATACATTGAGAGCTTGAATTGTATGTTGGAAAGTGATAAGCAAAGCCGAGCAGTGTGGGAAGACTAGGAGTGCCAGTGAGGAGAAGTCTGATTACAATTACAAATATGATGATCAGTGTTGGCCTCCACTGACAATGTGATATTGAGCAAAGAAGGGCAGAAGCTGACAGGAATTGTGTGGGCCTCTGGGAGAAGAGTGTTCCAGACAGAGGGAATAGCAGGTCCAGAGGCTCTGAAGAGGGGCCATGCCTAACATGTTTGCAGCATAACAACAAGGGCAGTGTGGGCTAGAGTGGAATGGTCAGGGTTGAGAATGATAAGAGAAGGGATCAGAAAGGTAATGGTGGGGCCAAATCATTTAGTGTCCTGTACAACACAGGAAGGATTTTGGCTATATGGTGCCATTGCAGGGTTCTCAGAAGAGAATCGGCACAATCAGATTTACTACTGAAAAGCATCACTCTGGCAGCTGGGTAGATAACAGATGGTAGAGGGTAAGGATAGAAGCAAAAGACCAGTCATAAGTCTGTTTTGATAATCCTGACAAGAAATGGTGGTGGCTTGCTCCTGGATGGAAACAGTGGGGATGATGAGAAGTAGGTAAATTCTAGATGTGCTTTGAAGATGGAATCAACCAGATTTGCTGATGGGTTGGGTGTTGGGTTTAAGAGAAGGAGACCATCCAGGATGACTCCAGAGTTTTTGGTTTGAGCAATTGGAAGAATGAGCTCACCATGGGAAAGGCTGTGGATACAGGACCTTGTGGGCAAAGATCAAAGGTTCAGTTTGTGCATAAGTGTGAGGTGTGTACTAGGCATCTAAACAGAGATGCTGAGTAAGCATTTGAATACACAAAGTCTAGAATTTGAGATTGAAGTCTATATGGATATATAAATTTGGGGTTTTTATATACCTGGAATTTGAGGTTATATGATTGGATGACATCACCAAGGGAATAAATGTAAATAGAGGAGACCAGGGAAAGAGTCTTTGGACACTCTAGCATGAGGTAGTTGAAGGTGAAGAACCAGCAAAAGTGACTGAGAGAGAATGGCCAGTGAGTAGAAAGAAAACCAAGAGACCAGATGTCCTAAGATCCGGTGAAGTAGAAGAGTGATCAACTGTGTCAAATGCTAATGGTTTAAGGAAGAGGAGGACCAAGACTGGATTTCTCCATGTGAAGGTTACTGGTGATCATGAAAAGAACTGCTTCAGGGGTTTTCTCTGTGAACATGGAAGCCAGAGTGGAGAGGATTTAAGAGAGAATGCAGAAAAAAACTAAAGATAGTAACACAGACAACCCTTAGGAAGAGTTTGGCTGCAAAGTAAAGACATAGAGTGTTAGATGATCATTAAAGTAAAATTAAGATAATTTTTTTGTTTTGTGTTATTTTTTAAGATGTGAGCAACAACAGCATACTTGTGTCCAGATGAGAATGATCCAGTAGAAAGGGAAACATTGATGGTGTGGGGAAGGAAGGGGAATCACTGGAGTGATTTCTTTGAATGAACAAGAGAAGATGGGATCTAATGTTCAAGGGGAGGGATTGGCTTTAGATAAGAGCATGAATAATGATTGCAACATCTATGGTGACAGAGTATGCGGGTGCCAATGGTAAAGGTGGGTAGATGGGGCAGTGGGAGATGTAGAAGCTACATGCTAAGATTCTAAGATCCTTGCAATAGGAAGCAAGGCCAACAGTTGAGAGTAAAGACAGAGAAGGAGGTGACAGCTGTTTGAGGACAAAGGAGAATCTGTGCAATAGCCATCTAGGAGAATAGGGGAGTGAATGGACAAGGGAAGTATAATATGAATCCTGGGCAGTATCAGGGATCCAGCTGAAGCTGTTGATGTGCATTGGAAGTGTTTTTCAAAAAAAAAAAAAAAAAAGAAAGTGTTTTTCCCCAGCTTGTTCAGCTCCACGGGCATGAAGCCAGAACAAGTGGAGAGGTGGATTTAATCAGTCTTGAGGTTTTGCCAAGTGAGTATGCTGAAGTGAAAGAGGGATAAGCAAGGGGAGGGTGTGATGATAATTACTGGTCATGGAAAAAGTAAGCTGGGTGGGGATGGAACAAAAGGCAAGAGGGGTAGTGAACAAGTGACCAGATTAATGGATTAGGGGTTCTGGTGGGTCAAACGATTGTTGGAGATACCTTAAGGGATGGAAGTCAGAAGTGGAAGGCATGAGAAGAGAGATTATGTCATCACACTTAAAAAGATACAAACAAATGGGCACCCGGCTGGCTCAGTCAGTTAAGCATCTGACTTCAGCTCAGGTCATGATCTCAGGGTCCTAGGATCGAGCCCTGCAGCCGGCTCCCTGCTCAACTGGATGTCTGCTTGGGACTCTCACTCCCTCTCCCTCTGCCCCTCCTCCTCCTGCTCTCTCTCTCTCTCTCTCTCAAATACATAAATAAAATATTTTTTAAAAAGAGTGAGATTATGTCACAGAAGTAGTTATTGGTAGTGACAAGATCTAGGCAGGGCATCTCAAGCCAGCTAGCCGGCTGCAGTGATAGAGCATGTGTTTTTCTTTTTTCTCCCTCATGCAATCCATCACAACCCCCCCTACACACACACACACACACACACACACACACACACACACACACACACACACACACACACACACACCTGGAACAAATGGAGTTTTTTCTTTTTTAAGACATTTTAAAAAATACACTGACCCAAAAAGCACTGATCACATGGTTGGATGTCACAGCAATGTCAAATTGCTATGAAAGTATCTAAATGCTTCCTCTAGAATTTCTGTGCTTACCTCATGAGGACTAGTAACAAGAGTTTGTCCACTAGCACTTGCCCATGGCCCACACTAAGTAGTGCTGGTCTACTGTGTGACCATGGAAATGAGTGGCTGAGTTAAGATGAAGGCCAAAGTTGTAGAAGAAGTTCAGGAAAGTGAAAGGCCAGAGGTTGGAAAGTCACCTACAGGTATATTGAAGTCACCCAGAATTGAAAGTTATAGACAGAGTGATTTTGAGCCAAGGGCTAAGATTGCCAAGAAATAAGGGGTGGGGAATATCCCCAGGGAAATAGGTATAGCCATAGTGGTGTAGTGGGTGATACAAGGTGATAGAGGATATTTAAAGCTGAGATTTGCAGGGGAAAGAGGAAGAATGATCTGGAAGCAGCAAGGAGGAGCAAGGAGAGGACACTACCTCACCTCTTGCCCAGTGTGGAAGAAAAAAACAGCCGCCCTTGAGAGGGACAAAAGGGATAAAATGTCCTCAGGGGAAAGTCAGACTTCCGCTAGAGCAGGAAGGGGGGAACTGTTGAGAGAAGTTAAGGATACAGGGGATTTTGTTGCGCAGTAGAAGAGAGGTTTAATGAGTAGGCAGTGGTGGGAAAAAGGACAGAACAAAGAATGTGCAGAACTTTTCTGGGATGGGAGTGCAGGTGATGAGGGGAAGCTGCGCCTCCAGGGCTTCTCCAACAGGAGTAAATGGCATAATGATGTACAAGGCACGTTGTAAAGCAAGGATGAGTGTTGGGCATAGATAGGAATGGGGGTCTGGGGATCTCTCCTGATCCTCGTCCCTGGAGGAAAGGAGAGCTGAGGACGCTAGGTTCCCTCTTGATGCCAATGATGGCAATAAAAGGCCTGAGGAGTGTGTCTCAAGACTTCTACCTGAAGGGTCCAGGGAAGATGCCACCAACAGCCTATAGAACTCTTTCCTGCTGTTGCGACAGGAGGTTGTTGGTTTTAGAGTCTCAGGGTGCAACACTTATTTTGGAAAAGTGTTCTAGGCTGATTATTTTCTATCTCTGCAGTTGCAAATATCCTTTTTCCATATCTTTCCTGCACTTTGTTCTAACCCCATCTTTTGGCTTAAGGTTTCAGAGCAGTCTAAACTTTCCTGACAATGAGTTTGTATTTCTGTTTCTTGGTCTCCTTATTGATTTGGGATATTTCACATCAGAAAGAAGAAATGTTGATTCTGTTTCATCATTTTTTTTTCAATTACAAGGACTCATTTTTTTTTAAGGTATCTCATTCTTCATTTCACTGGGGAACCCTGAATGTTTATATCTACAGGTCTTTTCTCTTATGTTGAGAATTTCTCCAAAAAAGAATCTTCTAATGTCCTGACTGGGAGATAATAGGTCTGGCAGTCAACATCCTAGGAGTCCAGCAGGAGAAAGATGCCAGAAATCCCCCATTAGTAGGTAGACTTTTGTTCAGTTCTGCTGTTTTCAGTAAGGCCTCATATGTGCCTGGTGTCCCCGAGTGGTTCAGGTTCTTCATTCCTGGGGCTGGGCAAAGCAAGATGGTGGATAGCATGGGACATGGGAGAGGCCTTATGATTCTAACTGCATCTTCCTTATATAGATATCCATGTAATATGTCCCATCTCTTATTCTTATGGTAAATTATGTTTCCCCAAATGGCCACACCAATATATATCCCACTCCATAAATACTTTTTACAAACCAATATTGACACACCTCCATTGAGAGGTGGGGCTCTATGTTCCCTACTCTTGAATCTAGATGGATCTTTGTAACTGCCTTGACCAACAACAGAATGCAGCAAAAGTAATGCTCTGTGGCTTGGACTTTTTCCTGGACTTTTCTTCTTTCATGGGATGCTTGCCATGGAACCCAGACTGAAGAAGCCCAGGCCACACGGAGAGGCCACTTGTGGGTTCTGCCCAACTAGCTCAGGTCCCAGCCAACAGCCAGCATTAACTGCCTGTGAATGAACTCTCAGGTGACTCCAGCACCCACCTTTGAGTCTTTTGACTGAGTCCCAGACACTAGAGCACAGACCAGCTGTCTTCACAGTGTGCTTTGTGAATTCCTGACCCATGGGAACCATGACCAATAATAAATTATTCTATTTGTTTTAAGCCACTGAGCTTTAGGGATAATTTGTTACTCAGTAATAGATAACTAGTACACCACTGCCTTCAGCAATCTCTTGTACTTTTAATTTGTGGTCTTTTCCAGTGTTCTGATGTTTCTTGCTTCTCCATCAACTTTCCGTCTTT
This sequence comes from Zalophus californianus, assembly GCF_009762305.2. Lineage (NCBI taxonomy): Eukaryota > Metazoa > Chordata > Mammalia > Carnivora > Otariidae > Zalophus > Zalophus californianus. The sequence continues at coordinate 96,601,974 of NC_045602.1, forward strand.
CAAAACTGTGCTGACATCTCTTGTCTGCATGTTGTCACTTCTATTCTCTGTGTCCTAATAGGGTTTGCTTGGTTTAATTTATGGTCACCCCTCTTTGATTGGGTTAATCTTTTTCTGAACACTCACAACATCATATGATTTAATTTTGTGGCAAGAAATAGAAATGAACTCCAGCTAGTTTATACACATACATATATGAAGCATATGAGTTCTTCAAATAATTGAAGAGTTGAATGACCAAGACAGGGAAAGGAAAGATGAAAGAAATTTTTCACTGGATAAATAAAAAGAAAAATTTCACTGAATGTTCACAGATTTCTCTTTATCCAGAGTAGTGCTGTCCAGGAGATAGATCATGAGACACAGATGTAATTTTCCATTTTCTAGTGTTATATGTATTTAAAAAAAACAGATGAAATTAATTTTTGTATATTTTATTTGACCCAATATATCCACAATATCATCCTTTGAACATGTAATAATATACTACACTTGATCTTAGCCAAAAGGCCGAGAAGCGATGAACATGTAATAATATAAAAATGTATTAATGCGATATTTTGCATTTTGTTTTTGTACTACGTCTTCAAAATCTGATGCACTTACAGTATATTTTAGGTACTTAATAGGCACATGTGGCTAGTGGCTATCATATTGGCAGTCAGGTATGGAAAAATAATTGTTACCGTCCTTGAAAAAACTCAGCTCCAGAATTTTTTTTGCCTGCCTCTCTATGTTTGAAGTATCAGATTTCAGAAGAAGGAATCTCATTGGTCCATCTTGCGCTTACTCTGGACCAATCAGCCGTGACCATGCACCACCATGTAATATTGAAGACTGGGGGCCATCTTGGGTATCAGAGAAGGTGGAGCTGTGTATCAGAAGCTCTCACAAGAAGGAGCAAATACATTCACATTAATATTTAATCATTTCACATATTGTGGGAAACATATTTTTTATCTATATTTCCCGATGATGTGACATCTTGCTGAACCCAGGGCTAGCCATTCCTAGAGATAGTGAAAGAGTTACCAGCAAGTGCGCCTTTCACATGCAAACCACCAATCCGGAGTCCACACCCCAACCACCTTTTTGTCAGGCTTTTACACTACAGCCAGATAACAGGAAAGTAAGGACAGCCCCTATGCCCCAGAGCCCACCGAAATGATCAAACTAGCCAATATCAAGCCTGCTCACCCTACCTCCCCCATTCCTTAGAAACCACAGTAAAGATGCTTGCCCACCTTTTCCTCTTGTCTCCCTCTGCCTCTTGACCAACTCTGATGCTTCCCTGAGTGCTTCCCCTGCATGCTGTACTTCCCGTTTCTAGGGGACTACGAGTGCAAATTTCTTCCTCTGTGAAAGTCATTTCCACGTCTGTGTGTCCTACCATAACTGATTAAAACAAATACTGTGTAAAAAATAATAATGATAAAAATAAAATTAAAAAACCAAAAAAACCCCCAAATTCTGTGTACATTTTAAAACACATTTGTTCATTTCACAAGATTCCCAAGAGGACCCTCAGTGAAAGCTTTTCTTCCCATTTGCTCAGTTCTCTTCCTGACCCGATAACCCATGTCTTAGTTTTTCATGTATCTTTCCAGAGTAAATATATGCAAGCAAATACAAATATTTTCCCTCCTTTTAACCAAAAAGGCAATAAAATACAGCCATTGCAATCACTTTTAATCATCTTATATCTACTGGTGTCACTTCTGTTTTTGATGTTCTTGTAGGTGTCTTAAAAAAATTCTTATATACTCCTGTGTAGTTTGCATAATTCTTGTACTATTATTACTACTTAATTTGCCACACCTGTAGATTTCTTCACTGCTGTCACATTTTAAATTCCTGGAGGCAAAAGCTGGGTCTTATTCGTCTTTGACAGTGTATCATTTATTATAGTGCTTCCCACAGGGTGAGAAAAGGAAACGAAATTTAAAAAGATGATGAACAGATCTTTGTGGAACAAATGAATTAGTATTAGGGAAATGCATGCAACATCTATCCTTTTCTAATAGTAATTGATTTCATCAATGTTGTGCTTTTTAAACCATTTAAAAATATAGTTGTCAACGGGCGCCTGGATGGCTCAGTTGGTTAAGTGTCTGCTTAACCTGGGATCAAGCCCTGTATCAGGCTCTCTGCTCAGTGGGGAGCCTGCTTCTCCCTCTCCCTCTGTCTGCCGCTCTGCCTACTTGTGGTCCCTCTCTCTCTGTCAAATAAATAAATAAAATCTTTTTTAAAAAAGTTAAAAAAATATAGTTGTCCTGGGTTCTTTCTGTTTGGAATGATTTTTTGCATTTTAAGGTTAGGCTGTATTTGGAAGCATTTGGGAGCTTGGCAAAAATACATGTAAAAATTATATCAGAACATCATTCAAACCTAACATATGTAAATAACCTCCTCAAACAAAGGAATTGCGGGTTAGTACTTTTCTTACATTTTTATTTGGGAACTTTCCATGAGGAACATGAAGGCATAAGACAAAGAAAGCATAAATCAAACTAACATGGGGACAAAGAGAAAGAACAATATGTTTCCAGAAAGCTCTACTAGAAGTTAATGGCACACAAACCCCCTGCTCCTCTGATCATTCTGGTATGAATTCTGATCCATGCTTTATTACAGTCCATGGCAAGTTTTTCCTTTAGAAGTGGTCTGCAGTAAGTATGGTCTAATCCCCTCCCACCCCCATTGTGGTATTATAGGTACTTTTAAAAAATCTTTTTCCTCTTGAGGAAAATGGTCATTTGTTTTTCTCATGCAGTTGTGTTTTCACCAAGCAGGAGCAAAATGTTATCCTGAATTTGGGGGATTCCAAATATCAGCATTCTCCCCTTTGCTATCAACAGCATTTTCGCCCTGCTGTGTCCCTGGAGCCTAGCACAATGCCTGTCCATGTTTGTTAAGTGGCGATAAGAAGCCCACTCTCAGGAGTGTCTGGCTGGCTCAGCAGGTAGATCATGTAACTCTTAGATCTTGGGGTCATGAGTTCAAGCCCCATGTTGGGTGTAAAGTTTACTTAAAAAGAAAACAAAAGGGATGCCTGGGTGGCTCAGTTGGTTAAGTGTCTGCCTTCGGCTCAGGTCATGATCCCAGGGTCCTGGGATTGAGTCCCACATCGGGCTCCTTGCTCAGCAGGGAGCCTGCTTCTCCCTCTCCCACTCCCCCTGCTTGTACTCTCTCTGACAAATAAATTAATAAAATCTTAAAAAAAAAAAGTTGACTGCCCTCGAAGGACCAACAGCCAATAGGGAAGTTTAGCACTTTGTATAACACCACCTAGACATGGACAAATCAGATTAAAATCTAAACCTTTTAATCAATTAAAAGCATGTATACAAGTAAAAGTACAAATCTTAACTATACAGCTTAATGATCTTTTACAAGTGAAAAATTTCATGAAGCCACCACCCAGTCAAGAGGGAACATAGTGTTAGCACCCTAGACTACTCTCATGTATCTCCTTCCAGGGACGTTCCCGACCTACGTCATCCTAGATTGATTTTGCCTGTTTGTGAGCATTATATAAATGGGATCATACAATGTGTTCTCTTTCGTGTCTGTTAATATTACGGGAGATCCATCCACACTATTGCATGTACCAGTAGTTTATTCTTTTTCAGCTCTTGGTAGTATTTTGTCATGTGAACATAGCATGATTTACATATCTATTCCCCTGAATGGACACCTGGGACAGCTTAGGCTGTCATAAATAAAGTGCTATGAACACTCTTCTATGTATCTTTTAAAAAAAAAGTCAATTTATTTATTTATTTGGGGGGAGAGTGACATTTTATAAATTTTAACATGTGTAAAGATTTATACCATTGCTAAACAATCAAGATACAGTCCCATCACCCCAGATAACTCCCTGTTCCCCCTCATCCCTAGTGCCAGACAACAACCAACCTATTCTCCATCACTATAGTTTTATCTTTTTGAGAATGTCATATAGATGGAATTATATGGTATGTAACTGTTGGAAGCTGACTTCTTTCACTTGGATAATTCCTTTGCTATCCATCAACATTCCTTTGTATTGTTGACATGATTACATGCCTTTTGATGGGCATAAGTGCTCACTTCTGTTGGGTACATCTGTAGGAGAAGAATTGCTTGATCACAGTTTGTTTGTTTGTTTAAGTACGGCCAAGTGTTTTCCCAAAGCGACTGAACCAGCACTGTAAGAGAGTTTCCGTTGTTCTCTGTCTTCACCAGCATTTGGGAAACATTCTGGTCAGCGTGTATGTAACCTTTTAGCCATTCTCATAGGTGTGTATGTATTAGATTTTAAGGTTTGTCATAATTCACGGGAAGAATTAGTCATCTTCTGTAGCAGATGCTGTTGGTGCCTTGCTCGGATCCCCTGGGGTCCCTTTTACCATCCCATAGCTGCTGCAGGTGCTGTTGCTAAGGGCTCACACCTGCGACTTTATCCAGCACTTGCCCTTGGGCCATTAGAGCTGCTGCATGGATTTTAAACCCCCAGCCCCGAACACAGGGTGGTCCCAGCCAATGGCTGGCTTTAATGGGGTGCAAAAACCCAGTTCCCTTGCCTCAAGGCAGACAGATTCACAGTGTTTCCATTTATACTTCAGAGCTCCCTGTGGGATCAAGCGGAGGCCAGCTTTACCTGAAACTACATCCATGTTTGGCTTTTCCACCTGCCGGGTCCTGTTCTCCTTACTTCCTTACAAGGTTTTCCTGTGAGCACCGCCCGATGAAGCACCCAGACAAGAACCCCCATTTTCAGCTCTCCTTCGAGGGAACCTACTCCAAGACAGCTTTGCAGCATCCATGTTTCTATCCTCCCCGCCCAAAGGCTCCACTTTCTGTGTATATGTTGAGTTAAAAACAAAAAACAAACTCGACATTTGACCAAGACCGACCAAAAAAAACTAATAAGCAGTAGCTTAAACAAACAAACGTTTGTTTGTTTTCTCAAGCAGTGTTAGCCTCAATGTGACAAGTGCCAGTTAAGTTGTAGGCTTGCAGGCAGAACTCTGAGCTAAGCGAAATTACCCTTGACCATCGCACTTGCTCTTCAGGACCCTTCTGCCTGTGTCGGTCCTTCTTTCTACTTGCTTCCCCCGCAGTGTGTCCCAGTTATCTTGGAATGCTCACTCCGGTCTTTTCCAAACAGTACCTCCTGAGAATTTTCCGGGTGCTGGGGTGCTTCAACAATTCTGCACACATAAATTAATATTTTATGCCAAACAATAGAAAATTTTAAATCCTGAGATTTTTATCCATTGGCAAATTAATAACTGGGCAGTTAATTTCATTAAGCTTTTCAAGACATCCCTCTAGTTATTTCTCTTCATAGAAAGTGATCAAATAAACTTGTTTGTTGCTCAGGTGTTAATGACATTCATTAATTCTTTGGTTCAATCAGTGTTTATAGAGGTTCTGGTCCAAGCTCCTTAATTAGCTGGGTTACAAATATGAATAATATACTGGCCTCTCTTTTAAAGATTATATACGGGGGTGCCTGGCTGGCTCAGTCAGGAGAGCATACAACTCTTGATTTCAGGGTTGTGAGTTCAAAGCCCATGTTGAGTATAGAGATTACTTAAATAAATAAAATTAAAAAAAATAAAGACCAAAAAAAAAAAATAAAGACCATATATGTACACATATCATTGCATTTTTCACTCCATCGTAATTATCAGTTTGTGGTTTCTCTCATTAGATTGTAAGCTTCTTGAGGTCAAGGCCCATGTATTATCTCTGTACTCCTATAACTAGCATGGTGACTGGAATTCCCATACATGTGTGTGGAAAGCAGAGTGGCAGAGAGGACTGATGGAGGGCAGAGAAAGAGAGGCAGGTAAGGGAGGTGTGGTAGATTAAAGATGGCCACTAATTCTTGGCATTTTTCCCCACTGAGGGGCAGGGTCTACTTCTGCAGCTCCTCTTGAATCTGGGCTGATCTTGTGACTTGCTTTGACCAGTAGAACATGGCAGCCATGATGCCATCTCAGACCTAAGCTTTAAGAAGGTCTGTCAGCTTCTGTTTTGCCCCCTAGGGGAAGCCAGCCCCCTGTAAGAAGTCCAACTATCCTGAGACTACCAAGCTATAAAGGAGCCCAAAATAACCTCCTGGAGAGGACATGCAGGGGAGAACAGAGGAACCCAGCCAACAGCAAGGACTGAAGCCTAGACATGTAACCCCAGTTGGATGGTTCCAGCGAGACCTCAGCTATTTGAACTATTCCAGCTGAGGTCCCACATATCACAGAACAGAGATGAGCTGTTCCCGCTGTGCTCTGATCAAGTACTGACCCCTGAAATCATGTTCAAATGAAATGCTGTTGTGAGCTATTATTTTTTTGGGGGGGGGAATGTATTTCCCCCTTTTTTTTTTAAAGATTTTATTTATTTATTTGACAGAAAGAGAGACAGCAAGAGAGGGAACACAAGCAGGGGGATTGGGAGAGGGAGAAGCAGGCTTCCGGCTGAGCAAGGAGCCCGATTCCGGGCTCAATCCCAGGACCCTGGGATCATGACCTGAGCCGAAGGCACATGCTTAACGACTGAGCAACCCAGGCGCCCCTCCTTTTTTTTTTTTAAAGATTTTATTTATTTATTTGAGAGAGAGAGTGAGAGAGAGCGAGAGAGAGAGCACAAGCCAAGGGGAAAGGCAGAGGGAGAAGCAGACTCCCTGCCGAGCAGGGAGCCCCATGTGGGACTCGATCCCAGGACCCTGGGATCATGACCTGAGATGAAGGCAGATACTTAACCGACTGAGCCACCCAGGTGACCCTTTAAGGTTTTTTTGGTTTTGGGTTTTTTTTTAAAGATTTATTTATTTATTTGAGAGAGAGGATGAGCGGGAGAGGCAGAGGGAGAGAGAGAGAGAATCTCAAGTAGACTCCATGCTCTGCTCAGAGGCTGACACAGGGCTCGATCTCATGACCTTGAGATCATGACCCTGAGTTCAGGACCCTGAGCCAAAACCAAGAGTCGGATACTTAACTGACTGCACCACCCAGGCGCCCCTTGAGCTACTAAGTTTTGGGATGGTTGATTACACAGCAAAAGACACCTGAAACCGGAAGTATTCACCATCAAAAGGACAATTTACAGTTTCATTATTCCCAGTAATTTTTATTCTATTTAAGATATGCTTGCAGGAAGAGAACTTTTTTATTTTAAGATTCTTTATTTATGAGAGAGAGAGAGAGAGCAAGGGAAGAAGCAGAGGGAGAGAGACAAGCAGACTCCACATTGAGCGCAGATCCTGACACAGGGCTCCATCTCAGGACCCTGAGCCAAAACCAGGAGTCAGTCACTTAACTCACTGAGCCACCCAGGCACCCCTAGAACATTGTTAGGGCAAAGTAAAAGTTGTAATAGTGAGATATTTGGGTGCAGAGAAGATATTTCTGACACATTCCTCATATCCTCTGAAAGGTACAGCATGCCCTGGTTGCTGTCGTTGGATGCCTTGATCAGAGCTAAGAGGGAAGCTGGGGAGTTCACTGCATGTGCTGAAACTCAGTTATATACCGTGGTCGGGAAGCTAATGTAAGTGAATGAAATGGGTCAATCATGGCAGGTGTAGGGAAAGGTGGGAATTTTAGGTCAGGAGCCACCAGCTTTCAACTGCAGGCAATTCCAGTCATGAGGGAGCACGGACCTTGTATTGCTGGATCTCCCACTTTTATCCCAGAAGCAAAAAGCCATATTTTTATATGAAATCTCCAGATCTCATACCTGGGCTGTAAAGTGTGTTGGGCTGCCAATTTGAGCTCCCTGGTGCCGAGAATGAGAACACTGGATGAGGTGTCATACTCGGCATACATTGCACGTGTGTCTCTCCTAGCATCCTGTGGCTTTTGAAAGTGAAAGATGGTCTGTCTCTGTACTTTCCAGCCAAGTCCAACTGGATCAGACTCACTGCTTGAAGTTGTAAGTGTTGGTGGGGATGTGGAGCAACCAGAATTCCCACACACTGCTCATGGGTGTGTGAAGTGGTCCAAGCATTTGGAGAAATCTCTGGCAGTGAGGACCAAGACTGATCATACACCTGCCCTGTCCCTACGACCCAGCAATGCCATTCAAGGTAAATATACAAAAGAAATGCAATACATGTCCACCAAGAGACATGCATTAAAATGTGCATAGGAGCACTATTAGTAATAGTCAAATACTGGAATACAATGTCCATCAATGGTAGAATGGATAAACAAGACATTCATTGATGGAATATTACCCAGCAGTACAAAAACAAACAAACAAACCAACCCAACACCCATGCAATAAACATCTATTGCTTGTTTGCCACATGCAATAACTGGATAAATCTCAGAAACAGAATGTTAAGTGAAGGCATTGGATATGGAAGAGTCCATACAGTATGATATTCCGTGTATGAGGGTCTGGCTTCTCCGTATCTCCAGCAACACTTGGTATATGAAGTTCAAACACAGGAAAAACTAATCTGTGCTTTAGGCATGACAGTGGTTACTCTTGACAGGGGGATGGTAACTTGATGGAGCATGAGGGGGCTTCCAGTGCACTTTTTTTTTTAAGATTTATTTATTTATTTTAGAGAGAGAGAGTGAGAGAGTGCAAGTGGGGGGAGGAGCAGGGGAGAGAAAGAAAGAGAATCCCAAGCAGATTCCCCAGTGAGTGCAGAGCCCTATGCTCTGCTCTAGCCCACGACCCTGAGCCAAAATGAAGAGTTCAGTGCTCTACCGTCTGAGCCACCCAGGTGCCCCTAGTACAGTTTTTTTTTGATTTGTGCATTTTTCAAAATATTATTTTGGGGGGGGCGCCTAGCTGGCTCAGTGTGTGGAGCATGAGACTCTTGATCTCCAGGTTGTGAGTTTGAGACCCATGTTGAGTGGCAAGATTGCTTAAAAATAAAATCATAACAAAAATTATTGTTAAAAAAGCAAAATTTGAAAAATGTAGCACTTCTTCAACCTGGATCCAGAAGTGAGGACAGCATCAACCTGGATCATGCCTCTAGGTGCTGGGCATGGATGCAGAGCATGAGCGAGCTCTAAGCCTTTGCTTTCTTAAGTCACTAGAGAATAGGGCAGTGCTCTGGGGCAGCCTGCTTGTCCTTCTCTCCAATCTCTCCTGCATCTCCCTAGACAGGGCTGCCTGACAAGGGGAGCATTGCCCAGCCTCCTGTATTGGGTCAGTGGTAGGTAGGCAGAAGTGGATGGTATGAGCAAACTTCTGGTCATCTCTTGGAGATGGCAAGGACCTCTCCTTGACCAAACAGAGAAGGACAACATCCTAGGGGATGGCCGGGCCACACAAGGGAAAGAAAGCAGGTCTCTGAATGACCACGTGACTCAGAATCACCCTGTCATCCTGGATCCGCTAGAATGTTGACGTGGTCGAAGCAGACCTCTTTCTTATTGAAGCTTCTATATTTTCGGGTCTCCTTGTTACCACAGCTAAGCCTCCGCCCTTTCCCAGGTGTTATACCTAGTGCAACTGTCGTCGCTGACCCACGAGCCGCCGGGACTTGGGGCCAGTGGGCTGCAGCTGTGGGAGTACCTGGCGGGCCGCATTCAGGACGGCCGTGGAGTCCAGGCCTCCGCAGCCGTAACTGTAGAATGGAGCACTGCAAGAAATGGCATTATCTTAAGTGTCGAGGTAGTGAGGTAAGAGCACTGGTTCTCAAAGGTGGGCCACAGAACCCAGCTGCAGCAGGAGCTCTGGGAGCTTGTTAGAAATGCAAATTCAAAAACTAATGATGTAATGTATGGTGATTAACATAACAATGAAATTTTAAAAAAAAGAAATGCAAATTCTTGGGCCCTCCCCCAGGTGGACCGGCTCAGGGACTCTGGCATGTGGCTTGCCCGTGTGTTTGCTGGCAAACCCTCTAGGGGATTCTGACACACACTCGAGTTTGAGAACCACCGGCTTGGAGGGCTCAGCAAATTTTCTCTGTGAAAGGCCAGAGAGCAAATATTTTAGGTTCCACAGATCATGGAGTCTCACAAGGATTCAGCGTGCCATTGTAGTGCCCAAGCATTCATGGCCGGCCTCTGTAAATGAGTGGGCGTGACTTGATTAGACTTAGGGTGGATCTTAGAGAATCAGGTAAATGCTTAGAACATGAGGTAAATGCAGGGCGCAGTGGTTTGTTTTTTAATTTTTTTTTTAAGATTTATTTATTTATTTGAAAGAGAGAATGAGAGAGAGAGAGAGCACATGAGACGGGGGAGGGTCAGAGGGAGAAGCAAGCTTCCTGCTGAGCAGGGAGCCCAATGCGGTACTCGATCCCGGGACTCCAGGATCATGACCTGAGCCAAAGGCAGTTGCTTAACCAACTGAGCCACCCAGGCGCCCTGTTTTTTTAATTTGAGAAAGAGAATGTTCCCTGAGTCTCCATCTTCCCTGTAGTCAGTCCAAAGTCTACACTAGGCACCCTTCCCTCCAAGTTCCTCACCTTACTTTCTTCATGCTGTCTTACAAAATCTGTGAAATTCTATAATAAATTAAAATCCGATAACAGCTCATAGAACGGCCTCTCCTAGGGGCATCTGCATTTTGACGTGGGACAATATTTGGTGGTGGGGGGACAGTATTGTGTCCCAATATCAGTGGATGGGTGTTTTTGGAGTAGGGCAAGTCTTTTGGTTTCCCTGGGGTCACCTTCAGGGGACAGACTGCTTTCATGTAAATCCTGATCTGTCTGTTTGGGCTCAGATATTCCTGGAAGGAAAGTAGAAATCTGCTGCCTTTAATCTTACCTGGGTTTAATTGCAGTATTCATTGGGAGCTGCTGGTAGCTTGTTTTATTCTGGGTTCAGAGAGTCTGGAAGGAAGAGCTCTGGCTGAACATACTAGCATCCCTCCTTCCCCTAGGCTGCCCTCCCTGGTGCCCCTCAGAGACCAGAGCAGCCTGTACCAGTTTTCCCTGCTATGTACGCAGAGAACAATCCTATCATGTGTCTGTGCATGCAGGTACTAATGCCACCTAGCCAAGGTAGGCAAGCACCTCCTCTCTCTGTTCTATTCAGTGCCCACCCCTCCATGGATTGGATGATGCTGCCCACAGTGATGAGGGCAGATTTCTCAGTCTACTGAATCAAATCCTAATCTCTTCCAGAAACCCCCTCACAGCCACACCCAGAAATAATGTTTTACCAGCCCTCTGGACACCCCTAACCCAGTCAAACTGACACATTAAATTGAACTTGAGAATTCTCCCAGGCTCAAAGTCAGTGAAATGAAAGTCTCATTGCATCTCATTGGTTCTGAATGGGTAACATGCTACCCTCTGTGACTAGTGAAAGATCAATGTTGGTTGGCTAAGTCTGATCCATCTGTCCTAAGCGGGAGCCGGAGTGGGGCCACTAGGGAAACTGAGGGAGAGAGAGAGAGAGAAAGAGAAAATGAGGGGGTGGGGTAATTTTAAGGAAATCAAAACCCAGGTGCTATTCCTGAGACAGTGGGGCATCTTAGTTTGTGTTCTCCCAGAATCTGACCCTGAGCTGAGTATTCAGATGCAAGTAGTTTGTTTAGAAGATGATCCCAGGGGAGTAGGGAAGCAGGAAAAGAAAGAGAAGAGAGCCAATAAAGAAAGGATGTGCTATCAAGCAAGTTTCTTCTGTGGGCGGCTGAAGTCCAATCCCACTGAGGAACTCTGGGATACAGTGTAGAGCCTGCCTCAACGTTATCCCAACAGAGGGGCAAGGAAACTGGAGTAGTTATCCAACTCATCTACCATGGATATAGGGCTTCTTCTAGCCCATTAATTCTGCGGAACTTCAGGTTGCCCTGCACACCAGCTAAGCTTGCTCTATGCACCCCAGCTCCCCCTCCAAAAAAGTCCTCAGGCAAGAGAATTTGGAGGTGTTTGCAGCAAGTGGCCCCCAACGTGTAGCAGTGAATGCCAAGGGGATGTGTGTGACGTACCAGCAGTGTCTGCCACAGGATGCCAGGACAACGAATATCCTCCAACCTTCCCCCATCCCGTGCTAGGGATCCTTACCCAAAGCAGGTGTTGGGTCCTTCTCTGGACCCCCTGAGCAAGACACATTCTTCCTTCTGAAAAACGAAAGAGAACATCAAGTCCATACCATAGAAATAAGAGAGCACTCAGAGCTCCCCTTAGTATCAAGCAGAGCCTATTTCACAGGTACTGCCCTGTAAAAGGAAGAAAAAGTTTGCAGGCAGGCACAGTGTTCTGGGCCACAAGCTAAAGATCTCAAAATGGCATAGTTGACTCAGTTGACAGGAACAGAGGAGCTGAGTTTGAGACCTCTCCACCTAAAGCACATGGACCAGGATTGGGAAGTGTGGACATCCCAACACAACTCAGAGTTGCTCCTGGAACTGGAGTGGATGAATGCTGGGCCCCCAGAAGTCCCCTGCAGATGTTGGCCACAATCCTAACCCTTCAACTGGTTGATGTATCAAAATGGGTGACGACTATCATTTCCCCAACATGAATATTACAATTGAGCATCTTTACATTTCCTCCTTTCCCCCCCTTCTCCTTTTATTCTCTTATTTTTAAATCCTTCCATTAGTTCCTTTGGTGACTTTAAAAAGGACTTCTGCTTCCTTATCTTGATTTTTTAAAAAGATTTTATTTATTTATTTGACAGAGAGACACACTGTGAGAGAGGGAACACAAGCAGGGGGAGTGGGAGAAGGAGAAGCAGGCTTCCCGCTGAGCAGGGAGCCCGACGTGGGGCTCAATCCCAGGACCCTGGGATCTTGACCTGAGCCAAAGGCGGACGCTTAACGACTGAGCCACCCAGGCACCCCTATCTTGATTTCTTAACTAACTATGGTGGGGTTTTTTTTTTTCCTACTTTTAAAAAATATTTTACTATGATCTGTTTACTTCATTCATGGTGTCTGGCTCTTCTGATCTTTTTGGGAATGGGGGGCATTAGAAAAACATCTCTTTTTCTTTTTCTTTCTTTTTTTTATACAGTAATTTGTATGACATGGGAATTAGTTGATCCTTATAACTTGGACACTTGAAGGATCTCACTGGTAAATTGTTTAGCTCTAAGTCATTTCTAAGAGGTATTTTAAACTTAAAAAATTTTTATTTTAGGTGTGTCTTTTTGTAAGGAGTTTATAATTGAATTGGAAGCAAACAGTATTTATCTTTAAAATGGGGGCTTAAATTTTAATTCTTATTTTTAAAAAATAATCTTTATTTTTAAAGATTTATTTATTTGAGAGAGAGAGCGCGAGTGTGCATGCACATGAGTGGGGAAGGGGCAGAGGGAGAAGAGAATCTCAGAAAGACTCCCTGCTAAGCTCAGAACATGATATGAGGCTCAATCTCACAGCTTGAGATCAGGACCTGAACTAAAATCAAGAGCCGGAGGCTTAACTGACTGAGCCACCCAGGGGCCCCAAAAATAATCTTTATTTTTTAGAGCAATTTTTGGCTAACATGAAAATTACAGAGATAGTACAGAGACTTCCCATACACCACACACCCATTTTCCTTATTATTACCATCTTAAATGTATGGTCCATTTGTTATAATTAATCAATATTGACACATTGTTATTATTTTTTAAAGATTTTATTTATTTATTTGACAGAGAGAGAGACAGTGAGAGAGAGAACACAAGCAGGGGGAGTGCGAGAGGGAGAAGCAGGCTCCCCGCTGAGCAAGGAGCCCGATGTGGGGCTCGATCCCAGGATCCTGAGACCCTGACCTGAGCCGAAGGCAGACGCTCAATGACTGAGCCACCCAGGAACCCCTTGACACATTATTATTAACCGAAATCCATGCTTTATTTGGATCTCTTTGGTTATTACCTCATAACCTTTTTTCTGTGCCAGGATCTATCCAGGAGACCACACTACGTCTAGTCATCATGTCTCCTTAAACTACTCTCTTTTTTTTAAAGATTTTTCTTTATTTATTTGAAAGAGAAAAAGCATGAGAGAGAGAGCATGAGCTGGGTAGGGGGTGGGGGGGTGCAGAGGGAGAAACAGACTCCCCGTTGAGCAGGGAGCCTCACTCGGGTCTCAATCCCAGAACCCTGAGCTCATCACCTGAGCTGTAAGCAGACGTTTAACCAACTGAGCCACCCAAGCACCTCCTCCTTAAGCTCCTCTTGACTGCGACAGTTTCTCAGACTTTCCTTGTTTTTGATGACATTGTCAGTTTTGAGGGGTACAAACAGATATTTTGTAGAATATTCCTCATTAGACTTTCCCTGAGATTTTCTTCATGATTAGACTGGGGTTATGGGTTTTTTGGGGGGGGAAGATAAGGGAGGTAAAGTGCCATTCTCACTGCATCTTATCAACAGCGCATATTATCCGAATGACTTATCACCATTGACGTTGATCTTGACCACCTGGTTGAGACAGTGTTTGTCAGGTTTCTCCACTGTAAAGTTACTCTTTTCTATACTGTCCCTTTTGGAAGGAAGTCACACTTGAGGAGTGGAGAGGGATGCTTCACCTCCTAGAAAATGGTGCAGAAGGCAGAATAATACCCCCCACCCGCCAAGAGGTCCATGTCCTCTTTCTCAGAATTTGTCAGTGTGTTACACAGTGCAGAGCATATAAGGATGTGCAGGGGTGGTGAGGGAAAGGAAGAATCAAGGATGACTTGGAGGTTTCTGGCTGGGGATGCTGAACGAATGCCATTTACCGAGATGGCGCAGCCTGGGGTAGGGACATGGGGAAGGAGAGATTGAGGGGGAGCATCAAGATGTTTTCCAACTTACTAGGATATTTTGGAGACATTCAGATGGAGTCAGCAAATAAACAACTGGATCTGGGGAAACATGGAGCTCTAAGGAAGGTGGGGCGTGCACTTATGACTTTGAAGGTCATGGGATGTAACATTAAGAAATGGGCGAGATATCCTTGGGGAAGAACAGGGAAGATGAAAAGGGGCAGGACCAAGCTCTGAGGAAGAGCTGAGAACAGAAGCCAGGCTGGAGGGGTTCCATGGGAGGAAGAGTGAACACAAAGCGAAAAAGTCTTGGCCCTTATTGTAGAACACGGGTTGTGGTTCTTGAAATCAAGCAAACACTTGCAGGGCTTATAAAACCAACATGTCTGGGCCCAGAGTTCCTGACTCAGGAGGTCTAGAACAGGGCCTGGGAATCTGCATTGCTAACAAATTCCCAGGTGATGTTGATGCCACTAGCCTAAGGACACTTTGAGAACCACTCTCAGAATGAACTATGCTTGGGTATGAATGGGCATGAGGGAACCAGCGGAGAGTGGGGAGAAAAGAGGACTTCTAAAGATTAAAAGTAACCGCATATTTGCTTGCTGGTGGGAGCAACCCAGTAGAGTGGGGGGAGATGGATGGTGCAGAACTGGAGGGGGCAAATGAAGGGACAGCCCTTGGCAACTCAAAAGGGGGCTGGATTTGGAGCATCGTGGGGACTTTGGCCTCTGATAGGAGAATGGACATTTACCCCAAGGCAGCAAGTGTGCAAAGATTTTGAAGATTAGCAGTGGGAGATTGAGCAAGCTTGCTTGTAGTGTTGACAAAGAATGAAGACTTTATCTGCAAGAGTACAGTAAATGTTGGAGGAGATTTGAGGCAAAGAGAGAAGGTATGAACTAGTCATCTTGGGGGCCAGGAAGTAAACTTTTCTAGACTGGCTTAATAGAACTTTCTGTAATCGGGTATTGTTCTATAATCTGCACTGTCCAATATAGTAGCTACTAGCCACATGACACAATGGATATTTAAGTCAATTAAAATTAAATAAAAATAGAAATGTAGTTCCTCAGACTCACTAGTCACATCTTAAGAATCAATGGTGCATTCTTGGAGAGACGTAGTCAGGCTGTGGAGCTGCGTGGAGGGTGCTTGAGATTTGTGAAACGAGCCTGGTTTGTGATTTTTTTTTTTTAAGATTTTATTTATTTGACAGAGAGAGACACAGGGAGAGAGGGAACACAAGCAGGGGGAGTGAGAGAGGGAGAAGCAGGCTTCCCGCCGAGCAGGGAGCCCGATGCGGGGCTCGATCCCACGACCCTGGGATCATGACCTGAGCCGAAGGCAGACGCTTAACGACTGAGCCACCCAGGCACCCCTGTTAGGTGTTCTTATATTTTAGGAATACATACTGAAATATTAACAGGTGAAATTATATATCTGGGATGTATTTCAAAATAATCTCAGTAGTGGGCATAAATGAAGGAAGAGGACGGGGCACCTGGCTGGCTCAGTCAACGGAGCATGTGACTCTTGATCTCAGGGTTGTGAGTTCGAGCCCCAGTAGAGACTATGTAAAAAAAATAAAAGTCTGAAAGAAAGAAAGAAAGAAAGAAAGAAAGAAAGGAGAAAGAAAGAAAGACGCCCTGGGTGGTGCAGTGGGTTAAGTGTCTGACTTGGTTTCGGCTCGGGTCGTGATCTCAGGGTTGTGAGATCTAGACCTGTGTTGGGCTCCGCGCTCAGCTCGGAGTCTGCTTAAGACTCTCTCTCCCTCACCCTCTGCCCTTCCCCTCAATGCCCACGAATGTGCATGTGCTCTCGATCTCTCTCTCTAAAATAAATACATAAATCTAAAAAAAAAAAAAAGGAAGAAAGAAAGAAGAGGGAGCCATTTGATGATTAGTGTATCTGGTGATGGGTACCTGGGTCTTCATTATACTATTCTTTCCACTTTATGAATATTGAAAATTCCCATAATAAAAGCATTAAATAAAAATAACCCTTCCTACACTGGTTACTCTTTCTAGATAAAAGCCTGCATCTCTCCTTCCTTTCATAGCCAAACCTCTCGAAGGCATTATCTCTGCTGGTTTTCTCACATCCTTACTTTCTGAGCATGCCTCCAACCATGCAGTCTTCCATCTGCCCATGTTCCTTCCCCAGACCTGCTCAGGCCAGCATCCCCAGGACCTGCACTCCCTTGACACTGTCGGCCACATCCACCTTTTTAAACTCTCTCCAAACCAGGATGACTGGAGTCAGACAACAGGGGCTCACATACGAGCTGGCCACATCTTGGCTTGATTTTATTGGAGAACCCTTTTTATTCTCCATCTTCCCATCTCTAAAATGCTGATAATAGTAGGGTATACCTTCCTCGGTACTTATTGCCCTGTAACAATCCCCCCCCTGATTTGAGTAATTTGAAGCACTGTTTATTATCTCTTATGGTCTGAGGATTGATTGTCTCAGCTGGGTGCTGGGTGGGGTCCCTCAAGTGGCTGCAGTTAGATGGTGCCCAAGGCGTGGGTTGCCTTCACTTACATGCCTGGCCTTAGACTGGGGTGGCTGGTGCAGCTGGAGCTGGTCAGGTATTTCTTTCTCTCCATATGACTTCCCCCATAGCTAGCTTGGGTTTCTGCTCAGGATACTCAGACTTTTTACATAACAGCTGGCTTTCTGGGGCGCCTGGGTGGCTCAGTTGGTTGAGTGTCTACCTTAGGCTCACGTCATGATCTCAGGGTCTTGGGATTGAGCCCCGTGTCTGGCTCTGTGCTCAACAGGGAGTCTGCTTCTCCCTCTGCCCCTCCCCCTGCTTGTGCTCTCTCAAAAATAAATAAAAATCTTAAAACAAAGCAAAACAAAACAAAAACAAAAAACAACTGGCTTCCCCCAGAGTGAGCATTCAAGAAGACAGGAAGTGGAAACTTGTGTTCCTTATAGCCATGAGCCTGGCCCATCCCTTGGCCATATTCTTTTTTTTTTAATTTTTTATTGTTATGTTAATCACCATACATTACATCATTAGTTTTTGATGTCCATGATTCATTGTTTGTGCATAACACCCAGTGCTCCACGCAGAACGTGCCCTCTTTAATACCCATCACCAGGCTAACCCATCCCCCCACCCCCCTCCCCTCTAGAACCCTCAGTTTGTTTTTCAGAGTCCATCATCTCTCATGGTTCGTCTCCCCCTCTGATTTCCCACCCTTCATTCTTCCCCTCCTGCTATCTTCTTCTTCTTTTTTTTTTGTCAACATATAATGCATTATTTGTTTCAGGGGTACAGGTCTGTGATTCATCAGTCTTACATGATTCACAGCGCTCACCGTAGCACATACCCTCCCCAATGTCCATCACCCAGCCACCCCATCCCTCCCACCCCCCACCACTCCAGCAACCCTCAGTTTGTTTCCTGAGATTAAGAGTTCCTCATATCAGTGAGGTCATGTGATACTTGTCTTTCTCTGATTGACTTATTTCGCTCAGCCTAACACCCTCCAGTTCCATCCAATATTTATTTATTTATTTATTTACTGATTCACTTATTTACTTTTTAAATTCCGGTATAACTTACAATGTTATATTAGTTTCAGGTGTACAATACAGTGATTCAACACTTCTATACATCACTCCGTGCTTAACGCTGATAAAGTGAACTCTTCATCCTCTTTGCCTATTTCACCTCTCCCCCCACTTGCCTCCCCCCTGGTAACCGTCAGCTTGTTCTCTATAGTTAAGATTCTGGGTTTTTTTTCTCTTTTTTTTATTTGTTCAATTGTTTTGTTTCTTAAGTTCCACATATGAGTGAAATCATATAGCATTTGTCTTTCTCTGACTAAGTTATTTCACTTATTTATTTCACCTTATAGGTCTATCCATATTGTTGCAAATGGCAACATCTCATTCCTTTTGATGGCTGCATAATATTCCATTGTATATATAGACCACATCTTCTTTATCCATTCATCTCCTTGACCATATTCTATTGCTCAATGCTGTCACAGAACCTGCCAGGATTCCAAAGGAGGGCCTTGGTGAAGTGCCAGGGAGAAAATTTCATAGTCTTCAGAAATCCACGCTACTCTCTATTATAAAAGCACTCTCTCTCTGTCTTTCCCACTCTTTCTTCCTACCCCCCAACATTTTCTAAATCAGAATTTCTTAAAATATTATTGTGCTAAGTACTCCCTTGCCTGCAAGAAATGACAGCGGTTTAAACAAGAGAAGATATTTTTCTTTCATTATAAGAAATATGAAAAAGAAAAGTTGTAGGGATTGCTTCAGCTGTTCAAGGTTGCCCTCAAAGGCCATGCTCTTTCTTTCTGCTCTGCCAACATTGGCATCTGGGCTTTCATCATCATGCTTATCCTCATGGTCACACGATGGCTGCCACACTTCCAGACATCAAATCTGAACAGGGTTCTGTTTAGGACTCATTGGATTAAAGTACATGTCACATGGCCAGAACTAGATGAAAGGGAGGCTAAGAAAGAGAGAATGGAGCTCGGGAGATTACTGTGCCACACAATATCAGAGCTCCATTATCAAGGAAAAAGTGGGGAATGGATATTTAATAAGCGAAAGCTGTACCACATTATGTCACCCGCATTTATGTGTGTAGGTCATTGTTGGGTACTTGGTGGGTAGTAGGTATGATGCAATGTTTGAGATGGTGGCCATGATGGGTTGGGAAGTCAGGACTCCAGGTCACCTCCTCTAAGGGAGGTTCCTTACTCCTCACCCTGCAATAGAATTAACAACCACATCTGCCCAACAATACTCAGTACAGACTTTAATCAAAGCACTTAAGGATACCTGGCCAGCTCAGTCAGAAGAGCATGCAACTCTTGATCTCAGGGTCATGAGTCCAAGCCCCATGTTGGGATAGAGATTACTTAAAAAAAAAAAAAAAGCACTAGAAAGGTGTTATGACTCTTTTAAATTAACATTTCTGTCTCCTTTTTCTAGATTGTGACCCCTTGATGTCAGGGACCAGGATTTGTTCACCTTTGGGTCCTCATCACCTAACATAGGTTGGGGAAATGAATGTGATATTGAGTTACAGTTTTGGAGAAACTTTTGATGGCGGAAGGCCTACTGAGGGAGTGTGGAAGTCAGAGAAAGAGAAAACAAAGCAGGAGAAACATTCAGGACCAGAGTTTTCTTGAAAAACAGGAATATAAGGGACATGAATTAGCACGTAAAATTACTTTTGCTGATACCATAAAAAGAGTAAGAAAAAAATACAGAAAGTGGTTAAAGAAAGTCAAAATGAGGAGGAAGCACAAAAGGAAGGGAGAAAAGAAGGGAAAGAAGGAATGGAAGGGATCTATTTGTTTCGTGGGGTGGCTGTAACAAATGACCACAAATTTGGTGGCTTAAAACCACCGAACTTAAAAATTGATGCTTTCCCAGTTCTGGAGGCCGGAAGTCTGAGCTCAGTATCCAGGGGCTGAAATGAAAGTGTTGGCGGGGCTGGAGACGCTAGCCCCCTTGGAGGGTCTGGTGGCCACTGACATTCCTTCACACTGTGGCCACATCACCCCATCCCTGCCCCTCTGTTCATATGGCCTCCGCCTCTCTGTGTGACATCCCTCTGTCTCTCTCCTATAAGGGACCCTTGTGATGGCATTTAGGCCCCTGCCACAAATAACCCAGGATAATCTCTTCATCTCAATATCCTTAACTTATTTACATCTGCAAAGTCTCTTTTGCCCAATAATATCGCATTCTGGCTTCCAGGGATTAGGGCATGCATTTCTTTAGGGTAAGGGGCATTTTGCAGCCTGGCTCAGTGGGAAAGAAGAAGGAGGAAGAGGAGAGAACATCACTGTGTCAGCCTCCCCCACTTGAAAGGGCCTTCCTTCAGAACAATATTGCCCCCAAATCATTCTTTCTGCCGTCACCTGTAGGATCTTAGTTCTACGTAGGCCACACCCATGTCATCATAGGGTGGCCACAAGAATGCGCCACTTGCGTCTCCGACTGCAGGGAGAGGTGGTCAGCCCTGGGTCCCCACTGCTGCTCTCTGAAATCCATCACTGCATTGAGGGCGAAGTCATGCTTCCCATGGCTTGTTCCAGCTGGTGTCGGAGCACAGCAGGGATACTGAGGCAGGCCCATCCCTGGGGAGACATGGAACGCCTCTGAGAGATGACTGGGACTGAACCTTCCTTAGATCTGCCTGGCAGTCTCCGTACAATGCTTCAACCCCCCCTTTCCCCCTCTCCCTCACTGGGGTGAGCCGTCTACTCAGACTGACTGCTCCCCCCCCAACCCCACTGCCACACTCTTCCTGGTTCCTTCTCCATCTTCTCTCACAGGCATATCCCCTAATAAGAGTCTTGTGAATTTAACCCCTGCTTGGTGTCTGATCCTTAGGCAATCTAGATTAGCACCTATTACCTACTTAATACTCATCTTTAGGGGCACCTGGGTGGCTCAGTCGATTAAGTGGCTACCTTCAGCTCTGGTCATTATTCCAGGGTCCTGGGATCGAGCCCCGCGTCGGGCTCTCTGCTCAGCAGGGAGTCTGCTTCTCCCTCTCCCTCTGTCCTTCTCCCCCACTTATTCTCTCTCTTTTTCTCTCAAATAAATAAATAAAATCTTAAAAAAAAATACTCATCTTTAAATAAGTCATTCAGTAAATGTATTTTGAAAGGAAATGTTGCATTCACTACTAGAAATAGAAATCGGATATCACTTGCCATAAATAGAAGAAAAGCTGAAAATAGACATATAGACGAACAAAATTATGTTATTAAATTTTAGCCAGGTACCCATGGCTTATGTGCTCTAGGATCGAAGTCTGAGGTTGGCTTGCATTAAAGGGGGTCTGGTGAGCGTTACAGATGTGTTAAAAACCTATTAGCACCAAGCTAAGACTTTCTCCTGGACTTAGGAAGCTCAAAAGAGAATTAAAAAAAAAAAAAGTTTCTCACTTGAGACTTCTAAGTTAACACTTAACTGTAGACTAGCGAAAGTACCTCAAAAGTCCCAGAGTCTTGCACGTGATTGAAAATGATGAATTCATTATCAGTAAGCCTTGTGGTAGAAAAATTATTGAGATATTAATTTGTGTTTTTTTCTAGCACTACTTTTTTCTCCATTAACACCAATCAGGTAAATGCTCCTTCATGCTTTCTTGTCTTTGAGGAGGTCTATGTTGCAAAAGTGAAGTCTTTTTTTTTAAAGATTTTTTTTTTTAATTTGACAGGGAGAGACACAAAAAGAGAGGGAACACAAGCAGGGGGAGTGGGAGAGGGAGAAGCAGGCTTCCCGCGGAGCAGGGAGCCCAATGCGGGGCTCGATCCCAGGACCTTGGGCTCATGACCTGAGTTGAAGGCAGATGCTTAATGACTAAGACACCCAGGCGCCTGCAAAAGTGAAATCTTAAGAAGGCACCTCTCTCGAAGTCTTAAAAGAAAGCCTAAAGTCGTGAGTGAGGAACAGAGGTATGGAGGCAACAGCATGAAGGGAGAGAAAGGGTCGCTCAGGCTAGAGAGGAGGACAGTGGTCCAGGATTCAGAGAGCAGCGAGGACCCTCCCGCTAGAGGTGGGATCTAGAGGGGTGGGGTGCCTTCATAGCTCAGGGGTTAGAGCACTGGGTTTATAGAAGGGAGGGAGAAGAAGGTGGCTTTGTGTCAAACCCACCATATTGGGATGGACCCTTGAGTCAAAGTAAAGACAATAAAATCATGTGACATTGTCTCCCACCCTGGTTTGTGGATCTGGATTTACATATACCTACAAGCATCTTCAGAATATTACATCAGTGGGGTGCCTGGGTGGCTCAGTCGTTAAGGGTCTGCCTTCGGCTCAGGTCATGATCCCAGGGTCCTGGGATCGAGTCCCACATCGGGCTCCCTGCTCCGCAGGAAGCCTGCTTCTCCCTCTCCCACTCCCCCTGTTTGTGTTCCTGCTCTCTCTGTCTCTGTCAAATAAATAAATAAAATCTTAAAAAAAAGAATATTACATCAGTGATTTTATAGTGATAGTCAACTCACTCCCAGGTCATCCATGTACATTTATATTTTGTGATACCCAAAATAATAGAGATTTGTTGTTCCACGTGTATGCCCTTAATTTACATGCCCTCTGTCTCACAGGAGTAAGCTGATAATTAACTGTGGTCTGGTGACTTTTGGAAAACCAGCTTGTAGTTCATCGCAGAAGGACACATTGCCTTTTCCATGAGTCACGGGAGAGGAGAGAAGTAAGGCAGTGTCATTTTAA
Organism: Zalophus californianus; assembly: GCF_009762305.2. Taxonomy (NCBI): domain Eukaryota; kingdom Metazoa; phylum Chordata; class Mammalia; order Carnivora; family Otariidae; genus Zalophus; species Zalophus californianus. The sequence continues at coordinate 96,624,871 of NC_045602.1, forward strand.
TAGGTGTTTAGCTGCAACTCCTGGCAGCAAGTGAGAAAGCACAATTCCCAACTGGCTCAAGCAAAAGAGAGAGACCAAGAGATAGAAGAATTTATTTGACCATGTAGACCTGCTTCAGGCAGGGATAGATCCAGGACTGTTATGAGGACTCAGTCTTGCTCTCCCATCTCTTGCTTTGCTCTCTCTGTGTTGGCTTCAACCTCAGGCAACTGCTGGTCGCGAAGGTGGCTGGCTGCCCCAGGCTTGTATCCCCTCCTCTCTCAACCTCAGGGAAAGGGAGTCTCAGTTTGGATCTCATACGTCTGCCCTTGAAGCAATCACTGTGGCCCAGGGGAAGGCTCTAATTAACCAGGTGAGATGCCCGCCTCCCCCAGAAGGGGTGGAGTCAGCCTGCCCAGAACTGCACGTTCAACCACCAGAAGAAGGCGGATCAGATGCCAGAAGGCAGGTGAAAATGCCAGGTGCCCTCCACAGGTAGACTCTTCCCTTCCCCACACGCACAGATGTGCCCAAGAGCAACGAGAGCTCATTAGTGTGGAAGACACACTGAGATCATGTTCTTAGAAAACTCAGTGTGTTTACAAACTGAGGAACCTGCAGGCAAGGGGGTCCCCCAAATGGCACATCCCAGACCGACTGAGGACCCTATTGGGCTCACCGTTGTTTCTGTTGAGCTCGGGATGCACATTCTTAGCATCATGGTGCATCCCTAATGAGGGGCTTAAGAGCAGGGGTTCTTGACCTTTCTAAACCTCTCTTGTGAAATGGGTATAAAATGAGCATTTCTCTCTCACAAAAGATTGCTTATCTGCCTTTGGCTCAGGTCGTGATCTCAGAGTCCTGGGATCGAGTCCCACATTGGGCTCCTTGCTCAGCGGGGAGCCTGCTTCTCCCTCTGCCTCTGCTCGCCTTGCTTGTGCTCTTTCTCTCTCTCACTCTCTCTCTGGCAAATAAATAAATAAAATCTTAAAAAAAAAATCACTTAGTGAAACAGTATATGTCTAGGGCATATTACTCAGCATCTTGATCAGAGAAGGCATTCGATTAACATTGGCCGTTGTTATTTGAACAATAGAAAAATACTTCCTACAAGCAGGTTCACAAATATGATTCCATTTATTCTCATAGCAACCCTGTGAGGTAGGTGAGAGACACGTTATTATTCCATTTTAGGGATGAAGACACTGAGGCTCAAAAATTTAAATGATTTTGCCATATCCTTAGAGCTTCTCAGTGGCAGAGCCAGATTTCAAAGTCCAGTAGTTGGCTTCTCAATGCTACCTCCCTGTTACCCCCAAATCACAGTGCTGACCAAGAAAATGTGGGGATGCCTAAGGACAGCCTTCCAGAACAACACAGGCTATTTATGCCACTCTAAGACCAGCTCTGCCCAACAGAAATATGATAAGAACCACAGATGTAATGTTAAATTTTCTAGTAGCCACATAAAAAAGTCAAAACAAAGTAAAACAAAAACCCAAAATAACAAAAAAATGGAAGTTGATTTTATTACTATATTTTATGTAACCCAATATATCCATAATATTATCATTTCAACATGTAAATCAGCATACAAAACTATTAATGAAATATTTTAGAGTCTTTTTTTTGTAGTAAGTTTTCAAAAATCTGGTGTGTATTTTACATTGATTGCACATCTTAGTTCAGATCAGTCACATTTCAAGTGCTCAATAGCCGCATGTGACCAACCAGTGGTTCTTGTTTTGGACAGTGCAGGACTGGAGATTAGCATTTAGGGTTCCAGAAAAGCAGGAGTACAAAAGACAGGGGACTAAGGGAAGACATGTGGATTTTGCTTTAATGAGTTTAACCAGAACCTTGCAAATTATTCTAGAAAGAAGAGATTTAAAATAAGCACAAATGTTTTGTGGGTTAGTGTTGTTTTTATTCTGAATTACAGTAAAGCGGGGATGATGAGACACCATAATCTTGTCCTATATTAGGAGACAGCTAACTGAAGGTCTTAATGCTGTCCAGGGGACAGTGCCAGTTACAGAATAGATAAGCCAAGATGTGGCACAGAACCCACTGTAGCTAGCTGAATCAGAAAAGCAATTCATTAAAGGATGTTAGGTGGTTTGTGGAACCTCCAGGGTTCCACAAAGAATCACATAGAATCAGTCCTAGAATGGGGAAGCCTGAAATGTTGCTCAAACTGCAGTTCCTGGCTTCTCCGTAGGGGCTCTGTCGCTGCCATCTCGGGCCCAGAACACCAGAGCTCCTACCACCCTCCCTGAGCACAGGACATGGCCACCCTGACCTGACCAGGGCCTCCTTCCTAAATGGAGTCTGTGGGTATATCCCACTCGTAGAACCTGGGTCACATTCTTGTACCCGTAGCAAGGGAGTCTGGGAAAGCTATTTTCTGGCTCCCTTGTGAGGAAGTGAGACTCATATAGAAAACTACCCAAAAGTAAAAGTGAACAAGCAGTACTAAGCTTCCTCAAGCATGGTGCATGTCCACTATGCCAGTTAATTTGGTTTTCTCTTTTATTTACTTATTTTTATTTATTTATTTTTTAAGTAGGCTCCATGCCCATCATGGGACTTGAATTCATGACCCTGAGATTGAAATTTGCATGCTCTACCTCCTGAGCCAGCCCAGAGCCCCTGGTTTTCTTTTAAAAATTATTGTGAAATAGGGACGCCTGGGTGGCTCAGTTGGTTAAGCGTCTGCCTTCAGCTCAGGTCAGGATCCCCGGGGCCTGGGATTGAGACCCCACCCCCACCCCCCATCAGGTTCCCTGCTCAGCTGGGAGTCTGCAGCTCCCTCTGCCTCTGCCCCTCTCCCTGCTCTTGCGTGTGCTCTCTCTCTTGCAAGTAAACAAATAAAATCTTAAAAAAATTATTGTGAAATACATGACACAGACAAGAGTGATTATAATATGCATACACGGTTAAATAACGATAACAATTATTCTTATCCACCAGGTTAAAAAATATAGCATTACTAGTACTTTGGAAACCTGCCCCTATTTCCCTCCCTAATTTTTTTTTAAGATTTTATTTACTTATTTGTCAGATAGAGAGAGCAAGAGAGACAGAGAGAGAGAACACAAGCAGGGGGAGCTGCAGGCTCCCCGCTGAGCAGGGAGCCCAAAGCAGGACTTGATCCCAGGACCTGAGCCGAAGGCAGATGCTTAACTGACTAAGCCAACCAGGCATCCCTGTCCCTCCCTAATTTTATACTTGTTCCTCTCCCCAGATGATCATCACCACTATCTTGACTTTTGTATCATTTCTTGCTTTGCCTAGTATTTTTTGAAATTGAGATATAATTGACATATGACAGTTTATTAGTTTTAGGTGTATAATCTAGTGATTTGATACATGTATATATTACAAATGCTCACCATGATAAGTTTAGTTAACATTCATCACCACACATAATTATATATTTTTTTCTTACAATAACTTTTAAGATCTACTCTCTCAGCAACTTTTGACTTTTTTAAAAATTAAGCTTTTCATTTTGAGGTCATGTAGATTTACATGCAATTGTGTACCTTTCATTCAATATCCCCCAGTGGTAAATTTTATAGAACTAGAGGACAGTGTCACCAGCAGGATATTGACATTGAGACAATCCGCAGTTCTTACTCAGATTGATAATTTGACTTGTACTCATTTGTGTGTGTCTGTGAGTGTGTGTGTGTGTGTGTGTGTAGTTCTATACAACTTTATCACATGTGTAACTTGGGTATCAACTACCACAGATCCTGAACACTTCCATCACCACGGGGGTCCCCGTGTTGCCCTTTTATAAATCCTTAACTCCTGACAACCAACCACTAATCTTTTCTCCATTTTTATGTTTTTCTCATTTCAAGAATGTTATATAAATGGAATCAGAGAACACAAAACCTATGGAATTGCTTTTTTTTATTCGGCATAGCTCTCTAGAGATTCTTTCAGGTGGTTGGTTGGTGCTTAATGGTTTTAACATGTGGGTTTGAATTCCTAAGCAAGGTATTGTTTACTTTGATTCACTTTGTTTTCTTAAAGATTTTATTTATTTATTTGACAGAGAGAGACACATCGAGAGAGGGAACACAAGCAGGGGGAGTGGGAAAGGGAGAAGCAGACTTCCCGCCTAGCAGGGAGCCCAATGTGGGGCTTCATCCCAATGCCCTGGGACCACAACCCTAGCCAAAGTCAGACGCCCAGTGACTGAGCCACCCAGGCGCCCCTACTTTGAATCATTTTTAATAATCATTTGAATCTTACTGTACAATTCTTCTGTCACTTGCTTTTTTTCATTCAACAAGATGTATTTGAGATTGACCTTTGTTACTGTGTGTGACTGTGGGCCACTCATTTCCGCTGGGATGCATTTATCACAATATATTAATCCAATTAGTTATTGATGGGCATTCCAGTTGTATTCAGGTTTTTATATTTTTGAATATGATAAATGATGCAACCGTGAATATTCTTGCCTGTAATTCTGGGTGCAAAAGTGCAAGACTTTTTCTAAATTTAAAAAGTTGGAGTGGAATTTCTGGCTCATTCAATATGTGCATGTTTAATTTTACCAGATAAAATCAAACTCCCAAAATGTTTGAATCAGTCTATATGCCTATTAGCAATGCATGAACTTATTGTTCTTACATCCAAAGCAACACTTAGCAGTATTGTCAAACCTTTTAATTTTGCCAGTCTGGTAAACATGAAATAGTATTTCATTGTCATTTTAATTTGCATTTTCTTGTTTACTAATGAGATTGAGCATCTTTTTATATGTTGATGGGCCATTCATGTTTTCTCTTCTGGAAAATGCCTGTTCATGTCTTTTGCCATTTTTAAAAATTATGTTTCTTTTTCTGACATTTGAATTCTTTGTATCATCAGAATTCTGATCATTTATAAGATAAATGTGTTGCAAAGTTTCTCTCAACTTATGATTTAGTTTCTCATTCTCCTTACTGTGTCTTTTGATAAGTAGTCATTCTTAATTTTTCTGCTGTCAGATTTATCAGATATTTTCTTTTATGGTTTGTTCTTTGTATCTTAAGAAATTCTCCTCCAGGGTGGGGGGATGGGGTAACTGGGTGTGATAGGCATTAAGGAGGGCATGTGATGCAATGAGTACTGCGTGTTATGTACTGCTGATGAATCACTGAACTCTACCTCTGAAACTAACAGTACACTATATGTTAATTGAATTTAAATAATATAAAATAAATTTTTAAAAAATAAAAAGTAAAAAATAAATTCTGCTCCATTGTGTGTCAACTGTACTTCAATAAGAAAAATGAATGAATGAATCAATAGATAAAGTTCTGTTCTATCTTATGGTCATAAAGATATTCTCCGTTATCTCTCTATTTATCTATGCATATGTATACACATACACATTTAAATGTTTAATCCACTGGAAATTGATGATATGTGTGTGCATTATGCAATTTCCTTTATTTTTCCCCAAATGCATAACCAGTCATTCCCATTTCACATCTTTCCCCACTGCTCTGCAATGCCCTCTCTCATAAATCAAAAGTCCACATGTGTGCGGTCTGTTCCTGGGCTCTCCACTCTGCACTGGCAGTCTGTCTGTGCACCAATGTCACGCTATTTTAATTACTCTTGATATCTGATAGAATGAATCTATACACCTTGTTCTTCAGGAATGTTTTGGTTATAAGCTTTAGAACAAATTTGTCATTCTCACAAAAAGATCTTTTTTTCAAGTATTAAATCCACAGATGACTTTGGGGAGATTTCTAAATGTTATTGACATTTAGACATGCAACTGACACACACACAGCTTTTATATAAAACAACCTTACTAAACTCTTTTATTAGTTCTAATCATTTATCTGCAGAGTCTTCTGTTCTCCACATAGCTAATCATACTGACTACAAACGATGATAATTTTGCTTCTGTTCTTTCCGATCCTTATACCTTTATTTCCTCTTTTCTGTCTTACTGTGTACCCACAAAAAAGCCGGTCTCATGTGAAGGGGAGTGGTCAGAGTAGGCAGCTTGGTCTCATTCTGGGGTGCTGTCTCCTACAATTTTTTTTGTAAAAATTGATCAAGCTGTGTACTTATGATTTGTGCCTTTTTTAAAAACACTATGTTAGGGGCGCCTGGGTGGCTCAGTCGTTAAGCGTCTGCCTTCAGCTCAGGTCATGATCCCAGGGTCCTGGGATCAAGCCCCGCATCAAGCCCCGCATCAAGCCCCGCATCAGGCTCCTTGCTCGGTGGTAAGCCTGCTTCTCCCTCTCCCACTCCTCCTGCTTGTGTTCTCTCTCTCGCTGTCTCTCTCTCTGTCAAATAAATAAATAAAATCTTTAAAAAATAAAAAAATAAAAAAAACCCACTATGTTATACTTCAGTGAAAAGTTAAAAAAAAATTTTTTTTTAGGACCATTTCCCCATCATCCTAACCTCTCCTTCTCCCCTAAGGATGCCACTGAGCTGGTTTGCACCTGTCTATTTTCAACCTGACTACATATTACTGAAGAAAAGAAGTCTTAAGTGAGAACACCCATGCCTGTTTACACGCATTTGAAAAACTATCAGGGGAAGGGGGCACAGGCTGAGGGAGTCTCAGCAGCCCCAGAGGGCAGAATGCAGAGGAGAGATGGAAATGCGGGAAAACAGACTTCCATAAAGCAGAAGGAAAAGCTTTCTAACCGTATTGTCACCTCACCAGAATAGACTGCTTTTTGAAAAAGTGAGCTCTCAGCCTTGCACAAAGGATTTAAGCAGGGCTGGACACACACCTACTAAGGACTCTAGGGAGGGCCACCCCATCCTCTCAGTGGAGAGGTGGGGGGCAGGGTGTGGGCCAGATCAGGACTTCTGTCTCTTTCAACTACCAGCTTTGAGATTTTTAAAGAATTGAGCTTATTTCTTATCCTACTTTTAGGGGATGCTCTATCAGCTCCTCATAATACTTAGAAAACTAATCATAAAATAAAGTCAACAAAAACAAAACATTGAAAATGTTAATATTGATAAATCCCTCTCAAGTCCAATCAAGAAAAAGAGAGAGAGAGAGAGAGGAAGATAACACATTAGAATTCTTTTCTCCCAAAGAAACAGCTAGCAAATATCATAGTAAGTGTGCATCCAACAATCCTTGAAAAAAAGTGTAGTAATTCCTGTTAATTTTCATCCCGAATCTGAGGTTTCTAGCCTTATATTCTGTCATTTAATATTCTTTTCACATAAAGGACAAAGTAGTTCAGGCACTCATTGATCTGAAATCCAATAAAAGAAAAAAAACTGTTAATGGGGTTGACTGGCTTTTTCGCAATGTAAGGAATTTTGAACGAAGGAAAGTTTTAAAAAATTTTTATGAGATGGGAGGCAATTCTGTGATTTCATAGTTTTACTTTATTTTACTTTCATTCAACCGAGCTCCCTCTTTCTAGAAAATCTTCCGTTTGTTGGTAGATAAAAATACATTCTCAGATTCTCCCAGAAGCTGCGCCATCAGCCTCATAGACTAAAAAGAAGCCTCGTTTCCTTGTGCCGCTATAGAAATGTCTCCCTTCTCCACTCCGGGCTTAAGCGGATCAAAGTCTTTTTTCATTCTTAGTTGATTGTTCTCAGAAAATCTGGAGTTCAGACAGGCTTGAGCCAGGAGAGGGTGACCTCTTGAGGGCAGACCCTGAGGCATGGCGCTTCTCTTCCCTTCTCAGACCCAGGAGAGCTGCGCCCCCTCTCCGTGCGCGGGGAGAGTACTCCCGCCGAGCCGAGAAATCCGTTACCAGGCTGCTGTGTCCCCAAGGGCCATTCCAGGGCGGAAGAGGACCGGGAAAACCGCTGTGTTGATTCCTCGGCCCTGTCGGCTGGGCGCGCAGCGGGTCAGGTTACAGACAGGTGAGTCTGGCGGATGGGCGAGCTGCGGGCGCCAGGGAACTCCAGGCGAGACGTGCCGCCGGAGCCCGCGCAAGTCCGATCACCCACCGGAGTGGTGCTCCCACCGCAGCGGTGGAGGCACGCTGCGCGTCCCCGGGCGCACCCGAGCAGCGGCCGTGAGGGGGACAGCGCGCGCGCCCCCCAAATGCAGGCACGGCTGCTCTTTGAAACTTGGCATCTTTCTCTTACCAACTCCTCTTCCTTCTCTCCCAACTCCCCCTCCAGGTATAAAGGCAGAGAGGAAAAGCCAAAACCAAAAATAAATACAAAGCTCTCCAGCCACCTCCCCAGTAGCAGCCCAACTTCACTTAACTGGGAGACGTATTTCCCAGCCTCGGAATTTGGGGAGCGGGCGGTTATGGGGAGACCATAATGGGAGTGGGCAAGGATAAGAAATTTGTTACGAAGCCGCGTTTGCACAACATGCGCTTGGCTTTTGTTTCCATTGTGTGTTTAATTGGGTTGATGGGGCTCTTGGGGTGGTAGGTCTTGGGGTGGAAGCTGCTTTAGCAGAGCTAGCCGACTTGTTCTTCCTAGATTGTATGGCACAAATCAATAATAACGACGTGTTCTAAATTTTATTATTACTGTGTTTATTTGGGGGACTGTTGTAAATGATGGGGAACCTAAGCCTCCAAGTTACCCCCTTTACGAGATCAGAGTCCTGGAGAGTCTCCCCGCCGCCTCTACCTTCCGCCCGCCGAGATTTCAGCCAGCCGCGGAAACCATCCACCAAGTCCAGAGGAACTGAGCCATTTTCTTGCTTGCCAGTCGGAGACAAATCCACCTGGGGGCGGGGAGGGGGGGGTGCAACTCGTAGGAAGCTCCAACTCAGGATGGATGCCCTGGGAAGCGGACCTGGCGGCTTACCTCTAAGAGTTAGCCCGGAGGTGCATGTGATGGGAACTGGGGCGAGAGGTTGATTAAAAAACGTTCTTCCCTTTTTAAAAAGGGGGGGGGGGAAGAATCAGACGTTAAATTCTTTTGCAAACATTCATGCCTAAGGAAGGGCTGGAACAGGCAGCCCCGGCCGCCGGAACCGGTCGGACAGGTAGCGAGCTTGTTGACACCGTTATGTTGCAGGGCGCATGCTCACTCCCAAGTTTCCTGGTGCCTTTTCTATTCCACCTTATGAAACTTTTTCCTCGGCGTGGTCTCACCCGCGATTTAAGGCATAGGTGTCGCCGAGCCTGGAGGCTGGGAGTCGCCGGGCGTGCGGGGGAGAGGCCTGGGCCGCGCCGCGGCGGGGGGCGGAGGGAGAGGGCAGGCTAGGCGGGAAGGTGGGCTCTGGCCGCGGGGAGCCGGGGACCGAGTCCCTGCCGCAGCTTCTAGCGGGGAGCAGCCGGGAGGAAGGGGCCGCCGGCCGGGGAGGGGGCGCCACACCATGCCCAAAGTCTTCCTGGTGAAGAGGAGGAGCCCCGGGGTCTCCGTCCGCAGCTGGGATGAGCTCCCGGATGAGGAAAGGGCAGACACCTACATCCCAGGTGAGCGTCGCGCGGGGGCCGGGCCTGGGCGCGGGACTCCCGAGGTGGGGGCAGGGGTGGTCGGGTCCCCTCAGCTCCTCGGCGGGGGCTGGACTCCCCACCTCATGCCCCCTCTTTCGGGGCGGGCGGGGAGGGGGGTCCTTGAGGAGCGGGAAGACCGAGAGTGAGAGGCTGGGGAACCCGGGACGCTCTGCGCCCCCTTCCCCCTAGTGGGCGCCCGTAATTGCCCGGCGGCGGGACCGTTGGCTGCCGCGCGGGCCGGGGTGAACCTGGAGGGGAGACGGAAGGCCAGTAGGGGTTACTCTCAGTCCCATGTCCTCATGGGGTTGCACCTGGATCCGTCATCCCCTCGGGCTAGGTGGGTTGAGGTCAGACCCCTAACCCCCTATCCCAGAGAGAGGAAACTTGGCGCACGGGGTCCGCGGCCGCAAGGCCCTCGGTTCCTTGTGGGCGCGGGGACTGGAACCGAGGAGCCGCCCCCCCGAACCCCGTGCTCGCTCCGGAGGCCCGGCCGGGGACTCGCTGGCCCACCCCCGCGTGTTGCCCACTTGGCCAGGTGCCCAGGTCCAGGGCGGGGCGGCGGCGGCGGCACCGCCCGCAGGTCAAACTGCCGCGGACGCCCGGGCCTGACGCCGCGTGTCTGTGTGTCGGGGCGCCGCCCCTTCCTCCGCAGTGGGCCTGGGCCGTCTGCTCCACGACCCCCCCGAGGACTGCCGCAGCGACGGCGGCAGCAGCAGCAGCGGCGGCAGCAGCAGCGCGGGGGAGCCTGGAGGCGCCGAGAGCAGCTCGTCCCCGCGCGCCCCCGAGCGCGAAATCCCCGAGCCCGGCGACGCCGAGGGCCCGGGCGGACACCTGGCGGCGATGCAGCGCCCGGTCGCCAGGTCGAAAATCAAGGTACGGTGTTGACTCTGCCCCCCGCCGCCACCTGCACCACGCCCTGGCGTCGGGCTCTGGGAGCCCCCGCCCCTCCCTGCCGCGACCGCCCGCGCACCCGGGCACCCAGGCACCCGGGCACCGAGTGCGCCCTCTGCGCCGCTCCTGCACCTGCCTCTGGGTCTCGGCCAGGGCGGCTCGGCGCGTCCTCCTGTCTGCTGGGTAGCCAGCGGCCGGCGCAGCTGAGCCCTGGAGGCCGGCTCCTGAGCCGGCACGGTCCGCGGGGGTGGCCTCTGGAACTGCCTAAAAGACCCAGGCCCAGCTTCCTCCCTCCAGCAGCCCATTCTCTGTGCAGAGCCTTGAAGAATCACCAGGCCGTCGGGGTTCCCGGGTTCGGAAAGGAGGGACCCAGGCTCTCAGGAATTCCATTCTCTGCGGCGCATTCCTAGCGCTATGAGAATTCCGAGTTTCACACACTTCCTTGCGTTCTGGAGGCAGTGGAGACAATTTGGCACACAGTGGACCTCTCACAATAACAGCTCTTCCCATTGACAATTATGAAGTGCCCGTTAGACTGCAGGTCTGTGCTGGGCACTTGAAATTTGTCATCTCTCTCAAATCTTGAATTAAACTGATGGATAAAGGGGTTCAACTGCAAATTGCCTCAGTGCCCCGCCCCCAGTGGGTTGGAGTGTTTGTTACCCTGCATTATCATTCTTCAACCCCCCCCTCCCTCGCCCCCAGTCTTCTAGAATTGTAAGCGACATCTTATCGGGACATTCATCTGGCTTTTCTGGGTAGAACTTCCATGATCGCCTGCTCAAATGTATCCGTTACCCGCAAGATTAAGGAATCTCATTCCACTGATTTAGTCAGCTGGAGCCAGGGAGTGGTGTTTTAGGAGTCACATGACCCCATTTCCTAGCCTGGTGGGACTCTGCGGGCTCCAGGCCCTGGGTGGTGGGCGAGAATTCTTGCGCGCGCCAAGGCGGTCCTTCAGCCCTGCTGCCCAGGCGGGGGATGGGGGGATGGGGAGGAGGAACTCTAGTGTTTGCTGTGGATTGGGTAAGACCAGGTTACTTTTCCTGGGCGAGGCCATCCCTTCCTATGCATATTACTGGTTCCTGGGGTTTGGCTTGGGGGTTGGCTAGGGTGCATTTGGTTATGAATTGAGGCTAGAGGCTGGAGCCGAAATCCTCTGGAAAGACATCTTTAAAGGTTGCTAGGCTCAAGCTGCTTGGTGTTAAAGTTGACTGCTGAGGTTCAAAGTCAGCTGGCCTGAGGGCTTTTCTGGGCCAGATGGGGTTAAGTGGGAGGGGACAGTTTGCCCGAGGCTGGTAGCTCTGCCCTCCAGGAAATTCTACAAAGTGTCCCACTTGCATATTTATCACCAGGCTGGAAGGACAATTGCAACGTTGTTTTGGGATTGACTGTAGTCAGTTTGCCCCTCTGTCCCCCAATTTCCCAGATTACCCTGGGAAGAAAGTGGCAGGGAAGAAAGATCCAGTCCCTTAACCAACATTTGAGGAGCTGTCTCTTGTCCCAGGCAAACAGCCCCATTGGATCCCTGGATTAAAGGAATAAATAAACCACAATCTTATTTCTATGATCTTGCCTACTTGCTGCCCCTGGGCTGGGGGATGGGGTATAGTGTTAGCTCCTCAACCTTAGCACAGCTTCCAGAGAAGTTCCATTTATTTACTGAGGATGTTTAGATTCCTTTTCCCTCTCAGCCTCCATCCGAAAATAGGAGACATTTTGGTATTAAGATACTCCAAGCCTCCAGAATCATCTTCTGTGGTGTTGGCCGTTTTCAAATGATTGTCCAAATCGCCAGTGACTTAGCATATTTCCTAATTCTAGAGTTCTATGCAAAACCTGCTGCTCTCTTAATTCTTAACCAGAAGAAAAGGAATGCCAATCCAGTATGAGGCCCATATATGATGCATAATGACTGAGTTTGAATGACTTCAAGACACCCACTGAGCAGTTAGTTGGTTCAGAGGACTATAGGGGAGGGGCAGGTTTGAGCCAGTGCCCCGCAGAGAGGCAACATCCCATCTAACATTATGGAGTGCCTGCTGCGTGCCAGGCAGCCAGGAGATAAAAATGTTCCCTGCCTGGTGTTCTAGAATCATCTGGCAGTAACAGTTAAGCCTCTAGGCTCACTTTTTAGCTGCCTGATCTTGGGCAGGTTGCTAATCCCTCTGGGCCTCAGTTTCCTTGTCTGTGAAATGGGAATAATAATGATACCTACCTTATAGAGTGGTAAACATAATAAATGAGTGAAGAGAGGAACGTGGTAGGTGCCCATTAACTCTAGCTAGAATTATATGGGTTGGTGGAGAGACACAAATATTATTAACTCTGTTACAGCAAAGGGAATGCTAAAGCACAAGCAAAGATGTAATACATTCTGAGCCGGGAAAGGTTTCTTGGTGTGGATTTGAGGGCAGTGGAGAAGAGGGAGAGGCGGGCTCTAGGGCAGTGGCATGGGTTGAGCCCGAAGATTGAGTAGGTAAAGGACTCAAAGTTCTAGTGCCTGAAAATGGATAATGGACCTGGTAGGGTCAGAGAGAAGAGTGGGAGTTGAGGAGCTGGGCCAGGGCGAGATGATGAAGGGGCCAAGCCAAGAGGTGTGGATGCTCCTGCACAGGCACAGGAGGGCTTCTGGAAGGGTTTTGAGAAGGAAGACCTCAGTTGGGTCCATCTTACCAGCTGTGTTAGGGATACATTATCTGTCCTGAGTCTTAGTTTCCCTGACCTGTAAGGTGGAAAAGCAATAGAATCGGCCTCTCAGAAGGGTTGGTTAGATGGAATGAGGGGTGCAGAGAGTCTAGCACTTTTGTGCATGTGTGAACTGCCAGTAGGGAGTTAGCAAAAAGTTATGTACGGCAGGTTTCCTTAAGGTCCTCCAATATTCTGTTGCCTACAGTGGGGACAAGGGATTTGCCAATGTGGCTGTGCTGGTGGTGAGTGGATCTGGAAAGGAGCTGCAGGTGCTGGTTAGGAAACCGGCCTTTCCTAGCCTATCGGCCTATGACTGTGTGCCTCAGGGCATTTTGCAAAATTCTCTCTTTACTACCGAGGATTCAGTAATTTTCCAAACAGATTGAGGTGGAGAGATCATGTGTATCTAAGAAGGCGGTAGTGACAGATCCAGGTGGCTTTAAGTCTCTTTTTGCTTGTCCCATTCACAGGACTCCCAGATTACCCTGGGAAGAAAGTGGCAGGGAAAAAAGATCCAGTCCCTTAACCAACATTTGAGGAGCTGTCTCTTGTCCCAGGCAAACAGCTCCATTGGATCCCTGGATTAAAGGAATACATAAACCACAGTCTTATTTCTATGATCTTGCCTACATGCTGCCCCGGGGCTGGGGGATGGGGTATAGTGTTAGCTCCTCAATTTTAGCACAGCTTCCAGAGAAGTTCCATTTATTTACTGAGGATGTTTAGATTCCTTTTCCCTCTCAGCCTCCATCCGAAAATAGGAGACATTTTGGTATTAAGATACTCCAAGCCTCCAGAATTATCTTCTGTGGTGTTGGCCGTTTTCAAATGATTGTCCAAATCGCCTGTGACTGTGGGGCAGAGACCCCCAGAAACCCTGATCACCATGGCCCTTCCTTTGAAGGCTTATCGGAACTAAGTAACTCTGAAGTTAAATCAGTTACTTGGCGGACATTTTTCCTTCCTGACTCAGTGGCTGGTGGGACCCAGGTGGAGGTGTAGAGTAGCCGGTGAATCTGTCTTCTCCCCCTTTTTCCTTCTGTTCTCGGCCTTTGGCCTCTCCCAAGGATACTTCACAAGGAATGGAGTGTAGAGTTCCTTCTGAAGGAATTCTGGCCTTTTACCTGGCTCTGTAGTCCAAGTCTTCGAGTCCTGCCGGACATAGGAATATGCGGTAGTCTTTTTCCTTTCTTCCTATCATTTGTCACCCACCCCAACAACCAGTAATCCATGGTTATTCCTGCCCGTCCAACCCCCGCCCATCCCCAATACATGATTTTGAAGCACATCTCATTTATCACATTACTTCAACTATAAACACCTCAGAATGTGCCTGTAGTAGATAAAGGCCAAAATACATGATCACACCCACATTAAGAGCGGTGTTCACATTGCTAATTGTCTCATCAACTCATATTTTTTTCAGTTTGCTGAATCAGGTCCACACAATGTCTACACATTGTAATTGATTGACATGTCTTTCAGTTCTTTCATAATTTGTCCATGTTCCCTCCATCTCTTTTCCGTGTCCTTACAAGTTAATTATTGAAGAGATGAGTAATTTGCTTGGAGAGTTGCTAACAATCTGGATTTTGAGGAATGCATCACCACGGAGTCTAACGCTCCTTGGTCTTCTGTGTTTTCTCTAAATGGATAGTTGGGTCTGTAGCTGCACTGCCCACTCTGGTAGCCAAAGTCACGTGTGACTATTTAAATTTAAACTAAGTAAAATTAAAAATTAAGTTCCTCAGCCACATTTCAGGTGCTCAGTAACCACATTTCAGGTGCTCAGTAACCACATGAGACCCAGTGGTTACTGTATTGGACAGTGCAGATTAGAACGTTTCTGTCATTGCAGAAAGTTCTATTGGACAACACTGCTTTAGATGCTTGCTCAGGGGTATTTATTTTAGCTAAAAAATATGTCGGGGGGAGGGTCATCTACTAACATCAGGAAGCACACAATATTTGGTTGTCTCTTTGTGATATGAGCAGCTGTTGATAGTCAGGGTCTAAATATTTTAGGTTATTAGGGGTTGTGATATTGTCCTTCATTTCTTAGCTGATACTCTTGTATAGAGATATATTTCCCCTCACCTGCTGTTTGGTTCCCAGTGAGGCAGTTCATTTAGGAAAGGCCAAGTAAGATTCCCTTTATTTACCAGTTTTCAAGCTAATCTGTTGGTTCACCAGAATTCTACAGCGATGGCCAACTTGTTTATTTTCAAAATATTGTTGTGAATCATGATTTAAGGGGTTTTTAAAAACCCATCCATTTGATATTTGGAAGGGAACATAAGCTCTGTCCCTAACTCCTTACCTATTGTCTTTTATCTCCTGAGACAGAATTGGCTGCCCCTCACCCCCGCCCCCATTGTAACTCACTGACCATGTGCCTGACATTTGGCTGACCAGACTCCTCCTCTTCTTGACTCTAGACCCACCGACGGCAGGGAATGTTCCTACTGGGCTTGTATCCCCAGCATCTGGTACAGTAATGCCTGACTCATAGGAGGACATGGGTCAACACAGAACAGAAATACAGGTGTGGGGGGGGGAGGGGTCAGCAGTCCCTGGATGTAAATGACAGCATTTGGAAGGAAATAGGAAACAAGAAGGAAACATAGATCTCAGAAAATACCTGGAATAGATGCTCAAAATAGGCTAAATTAATTAGGAGGGGAAAAATAGAACCATATAAGTGTTAATCGCACTGGCTTTTAATTTGAACATGGGTGAAGTGGGTTTAGTTGTAGACAACAGAATCCATGGTAGTTAGCTTCAGCTGAGCATGGTTAATGATAGGGTAATGAATGGACTAAAGAAAGACCAGGCTGTAATCCCAGAGCCACAGTGCAGAACTGGGCCAGTAAGGGAACTACAGCCTACTGCCTCTGTGGGTGCCTGCTCCTGCATCATGATGCTCTGCCCACTTAACTCTGGCCCAAATTCACATCTCCTGATAGTGCATGTAAATTGGTGGAACCCAAGTCACATCTAAAACCCGCAGCTGCAAGGGAGTCTGGGAAATGTAGTTTGTAGCTTTTTAGCCTCTGCAGCACAGGAAGGCCCACCAGAAAAAAGTAGGAAGAGATGCTGAGAAGAGTGTCCATCCATAGGATTCACTACAGGGACCTTTAAAGCTTGTGTGGTCCAATCCCCTCATTTTCGAGGAAAGAAGGGGAAAGCCCAGAGGGGTTTCCTTGAATCTGACACAGTTTTTAGTAGCAAAGTCCAACCCAAGGATCCTTTTAGGGTTGTTGTATTGCATTGTGGGGAGTATCTTTGACACTTCAGCCATTAGTGTTGACAGTCTGACATGAAGCTATTGCTCACCATGATATGAGACAAACAATAGGATTCATCCCCTCTCTCTCCCCCACATCATGCCCAGATCCATGGACCTGTCTAGGGGAAGTGTAGGCACAGATTTTGCAGATAACAGGCCACATCCAAAATCTCAGCGTGGGCACCTACAAGTCATGTGACCAAGGGCAGTTTAGTTCTCTTGGAGCCTCAGTTTTTTTCTGGATTATAAGGTTGTATTCTCTTCATTATCTCTGCATTTGAGAACGTTCTCCATTCTACCATATTGTGGGGTTGTGAACCCTAAAGAAGTGAGTGGTACAGGGACCAGGAGGGAATTTTTTATCCCAAGGGAATTGGACAATATGCTTAGCATGGTTTTTTGTCGTTGTTTTTTTTTTTTTTTTTTTTTAAGTAATCTCTATGCCCAACATGGGGCTCTAGCTCACGACCTCAAGATCAAGAGTCCCATGCTCTACCTACTGAGTCAGCCAGGTGCCCCTCGCTTAGCATGTTTTAATGCTGAAGCATAGCAAATGTATCGGTGGAAATCTTATCCAAATGGCCACCACCTTCACAGTACTCTGCCACAGGAAATAGGACCATTAATAATTTAATAAACTTGTCTGGCGGAAGCATCAACAGAAAATAAAGGATTTTTTTTTCTTTAGAAATTTGACAGGTAAGTGACCCTAGCCAGCTTTGATGTTGGTCAGAGGGCCAGCCAAAGTCCCTACCTCCCCAGACACTCCTGCAGTTTTCAACAGCCCTGATACAATGATTGGTTTGTTTTTGCTGCAAAGACTTGTTTTTTTAGAACTAGAGGGAAACCTGTGTGTTTTTTAAAATGAAAGTCGAGATCCTGCAGAAAACAGGACAGCAAGCAAGAAAGCGCCCCCCAGCCATGGGGTTGGAGAATCACTCAGTCTCTCTTCATCTTTCTTGCCCTGAATTAATCCCCAGACCGATGTCAACTCCCACCATCCATGGTAGCTCCCCCATTTCATTAATAAGCCTTTTGCGAAGTGTTAATTTTGGATTCAGGGTGAAACTGTTGAGCTTTTCCAGAAGGTAGCATGGTGTATATACCACCCCCAGCAGGTCTGGAGCAGTACCCTATAATTAAACACATTAGTAATTTTCGTATCAAAACACATGAATATTGACACCAAATGGGATGAAGTCTGCCTAGCTCCGTGTCTGCTCGGGCCCACTTGTATTGCCAAAGGGAGATATGTGAGAATGTTGGTTTTCAGAGCTGTTTGGATTTCAGAGTCGTGGATGAAGGACTGGGGGTTGGCAGCTCATACTGAAGGTTAGTTCCCTTTTTTTTTTCATCAGAGAGAGAGAAATTCAAAAGGGCAACAGAGAAATAAGAGATTTTGACCAATTACCTTTTATTCAGGATCACAGAACTTTGGATCTGGTCTATGAGGTATATGAGTTACTGATCTCCAGGTCCTTTGTTTTTGTTTTTTTTTTAAGATTTATTTATTTTATTTGAGAGAGAGAGAGAGAGAGAGAGAGAGAGAGAGCACAATCAGGAGGGGCAAAGACAGTCTTAAGCAAACTCCACGCTGAGCATGGAGCCACACTCGGGGCGACCTCAAGACCCTGAGATCGTGACTGGAGCTGAAAGCCAAAACTGAGTTCATGGCTTGATTCACTGTGCCACCCAGGCGCCCCCTCCAGGTCCTTTTTACTAGCTTTTCTTACTTAATTCCTTAACAATCCTAAGAGGCAAATATAGATACTGTCCACATTTTACAGGTGATGAAATTAAGGCTTAGAGACGGGGAGTAACCTGCCTACGCCCCACAGACTAAGTGGCGGAGCAGGCTTGAACTTAAGAAAAAGGAAAAAAGACTCTGCCCTTAGATCTTCATACTGCTGAAGATGGCTCATCTAATACCATTTTATCATTTTTTTAAAGATTGTATTTATTTATTTGAGATAGAAAGAGCAAGAAAGAGGCAGAGGGAGAGAAAGAAACAGGCTCCCCGCTGGGCAGGGAGCCCGATATGGGACTCGAGCCCAGGACCCGGGGATCATGACCTGAGCCAAAGGCAGACGCTTAACCGGCTGAGCCACCCAGGTGCCCCTCATTTTTTTTTTTTTTTAAACTAATCTCTACACCCAATGTGGGGCTCAAACTCAGGACCCAGAGATCAAGTCACATGCTCTACGGACTGAGCCAGCCAGGTGCCCCGCCATTTTACCATACTTAACACGTGGGAAATGGTGTTGCAGGGATATTAAATGACATCTCACAAGTGGGTGATGGCAGGTATAGGTTTTTATTTGATCCTCAGCATTCCTTGTCTGCTCATTTTGTAACCAAGATGGCCAAGATGTAACTAGTTTGGGTCTACTACTTGCAAAGTGGAGTAATAGGTATGATTGGTTAACCTTATTTTGAACTTTTAGGAGGTCGGGTGTTAGGTATAAACCTCTGTAAACATTGTAAAGATGGCCCAGTGACCTGGGGAGGGATTGCTGGTGCTCTGGCCCATGGGATGTCATTCCAGGAATCAGATGTGTTGTCTGTATCCTGCAGCCCATCCTGGAAGAGATCATTAGGAAATGTGGCAGGTCTGGTGCTCTGGAGAGAATGTGATACATCTCTTACTGTTCCAGTTCCCTATTGCACTTTCACAAATAACCCCACATTTAGCAGCCTAATTTATTAATTTATTTTTTTTTCCAAGACTTTATTTATTTACTTGAGCGAGAGAGAGAGCACACAATGCGGGCACGGAGTGGGTGGGAGGGACAGAGGAAGAGGGAGAGGGAGAAGCAGACTCCCCGCTGAGCAGGGAGCCCGACAAGGGGCTCGATCCCAGGACGTCCTGGGATCATGACCTGAGCCAAAGGCAGACACCCAACTGACTGAGCCACCCAGGCGCCCCTAGCAGCCTAATTTATTATACTATATTCTAGTTCTGTGGAATAACTGGGCTTAGCTGGGCCATTCTTGCCTGAGGTTTCTCTTGTGGTCGCAGTCAAATGGCAGCCGACTGGAATCTTCTGGGGGCTTAACTGGGCTGGATCACGTGTCTGACAGCTGACACTGTTTCCTTTTTCTAGATTCTTTAATTATATGGTTCTACCATCTTTTTAAAGCCCCTATTGATGGACTTATAGGTAGTTCCTGGTCTTTTGCCATTACAGACAGAATTTCAGGGCACCTGCCATGTGAAATATACTCTGGGATAAATTTCACATTTAGGAGTTTATCCTACAAATAGTCCTTCCTTTCTGAGGATTGAAATAGTCTGGCAGAAGCTGGCTTCATCAGCCATGGTCTTTTGCCATTTAATTAACTTTACATCTTTCAACAAGGCCCTTTTAAGCCTTCAAATATAATTCCTTAATGTCCGGGTGCTGGGTTGGTCATAGATAGAGAGAGGTGGCAAACAGTGCTTCATGGATTCCCTAAATGAGCCCCTTGGTGCTGGCTCAGTTTGCCATCCTGTGGAATGGGGATGTATATGAAAATGGAGAAATGGAAAATTTGCCTATGTTGACGTACACTTGGAGAATTTCTATTTTTGTTACAAGAAAACCAGAGGAGAACAGCTTAGTCCCCAGTCTCCTCCCCCATTCTCATGTTCTCCCCTGTATTAAAAGGCTTTCTGTATCTTGGTCAGATGATCCATTGGCCCTGC
Organism: Zalophus californianus; assembly: GCF_009762305.2. Lineage (NCBI taxonomy): Eukaryota > Metazoa > Chordata > Mammalia > Carnivora > Otariidae > Zalophus > Zalophus californianus. The sequence goes on from NC_045602.1 coordinate 96,644,828, forward strand.
ACTCCCTTAAATTGTCACTAACCTCCTTTCTCTCTACCCTTCAAGATTTTATTCTTTTCAAACAAAATAATGCCAGTGATGTGAGATTTTCATCCTGGGCTGTAATAGAAGGTATCCATATTACAGGCAGAGAATTTTAAAAATAGGAATTTAACAAAAGGCTTAAACAGGAGTTTGGGTTTGGACTCTTAAGTTGGCAAGTCCTTAAGAACATTCTTCAGGAAGAGTTCTAGCTTTTTGCATGTTCTTAATCAAACTACATGGGTCAGTTGTCTGTGTTCTGTTTTATTAGGCATTCACCAGCTCTCAGTGACCTTTCTCCTGTGTAGACTTGGCTTTGAGAAACTCCAGGTATTCAGTTTGCCAAGACTTGGGTCATATTTGTCTTTTTTTTCTTTTTCTTTAAGATTTTATTTATCTATTTGAGACAAGAGAGCATGAGGGAGAGAGAGAGAGCACCAGCAGTGGGGAGGAGCAGAGGGAGAGGGAGAAGCAGGTTCCCTGCTGAGTAGGGAGCCCGACTCGAGACTTGATCCCAGGACCCTGGAATATGACCTAAGCCACCCAGGCACCCCAGGCCATATTTAGTCTTTTTACATCCCTTCAAGGGCTGCAATGCCCAGAATGGGGACTTCCAGGCAAGAAGAAAAGACCTGCCCCATCTTGGTGACAGAAATAAGAAAGTCTTGGGCTCATCTGGGTCTCCCTCAGGACGAGGACCAGGCTTTACCCCTTTGGAGGACACAGAGGTGGGGTTTGAGCAGTTGGAGGCCCAGGGTGGCTACCCACTGGGTCAACAACTCAAGCCCTGAGGGGCCATCCTTCTGTGTGCCTTCCAGTGACCCCTCTGTCTTTTGAATAGAACTGAGTTTCTTTAGGGCCCCAACATAGAGCCCCAAGGAGGACGCTGCCCTGCCCTGCTACCCCAGCTCTTTTCATTAACTGCTCTCTTGGGTTCAGGCTAGCCACGTGGAACCACATGCAGTCTCCCTGTTGCCCATTGCCCTCTTCTGGAATATTCATTGCCCTTCTCTACCTCCTCATCTCTACCTGGCTGAGGAGTGAGCCCACTTCCTTGGAAGCACCTTCCCTCATACTCTACACCTGGGGTAGGTGCCTGTCCGAGGTGTCCATCACTCCCGGAGCTTCCCAGATACCAGTGGCCTTTTGATGGGTCTGCTTCCCCACTAGACTGGCAACTTCGTGGGGACAAGCCATCCTGGTGACTGTGCTGCCTCCAGCTCTGAGTACAGGGCCTGTTGCAGACCCGGCACTCCATATGTCGGCTGAGACAAATTAAGCTCCAAACAGATGAGGAGGCCGACCGAAAAACTGTGTTCTGGGGTCTTGTGCCTTCCCCAGGTTTCTTTGTATTTTGCCGCTTGTGAGCCACTGCCCATCAACACTCTTGGTGCCCGGGCCTGAGTCTGAGCTTGGGGGGTGGGGGGCAGGAATGTGCACAAACACTTGCTGACCTCTGCAAAGGCGTTTACTTGAGGAAACAAGGGGAACACTGAGGAAACATCCATGCATAATGGAACCCTCTGGAATGAGTGGAATAAAGTACTGAACTGTGTGAGGGTCATACCCTAGCCTCATGTCTCCAGTACAATCCATGCCCCAGTGGCATCTCCTGGGAGCTGGTTAGAAATGCAGCATCTAGACTCCACCACACCTGTTGAATCAGAACCTGCGTTTTAACAAGACCCCCAGGGCATTTGTGCACACACCGGGGTTTGAGGGCCCTGGTCTTAGGGGTACAGAAAACGGTTTGGGCAGAAGCTGCAGTAATTGGAGAAGCTGCATCAGGGAGGGAGCGGTTGAGCTGGGACTTAGTGGAGGGCAATACGGAGGGCGGAGGGAAGCGGAAGGGTGTTGGAGGCCATGGAGGTGTTGATCCAGGCAAGGACCAACTCTTCCTGTTAATGATGTTTGTATGAAAATCAGGTTATTAGGCCCTTTTACAAATGGCAGAGCAATTGGCTCAAGCTTCTAAAGGATTTGATTTGGTAACTAGGAAAACTTTGATGAATATATCAGCTCTGATGTTTTTCACCACTTAATTATAGATTCAAGCTTCTGCCTTAGGGGCGGCAAACATGGTTGAGGGACCATGGGACTGGAAGCCTAGGGCCTGGGGTGTGGTTATTTTGCTGAGAATGAAGCTGTGGGATCCTGACCAAGTCACTTCCCAAAATGATCATTTTAGGGGTTCATACTTTGGTGGGTCAGGAGCTGGGGCATGGCCCGGCAAGGCAGCTGTACCCTGGGTGGCACTGGCCAGAGTCACTTAGCTGATGGCAGCCGTGGGCTGGGCTGGGAGGCCCAGTGAGGCTTTATCTGGCACCTCAGTGCCTCTCCCAGTGGCCTTGCCCTCCCCATGGCTGCCTGGGCTTCCTTGCAGCATGGTGGTCTTGGATGTCTTACATGGCAGCTGGCTTCCAAAAGGGAACATGTAGAAGCTGCATAGTCTCTCTCTCTCTCTCTCTCTCTCTCTCTCTCGTTTTTGTTTGTTTGTTTGTTTGTTTTTTAGAGAGCGCACACGTTGGGGGGGAGGGGCAGAGAGAGAGGGAGAGAGAGAATCCCAAGGAGGCTCCATGCTTCCTCAGCACGGAGCCCCAATGAGTGGGTCTCGATCTCACGACCCTGAGATCATGACCTGAGCCAAAACCAAGAGGCAGGCGCTCAACTGACTGAGCCACCCAGGCGCCCCAGCTGCAAAGTGTCTTAAGACCTAGAACTTACACAGGCCCTGCCCAGATCCCAGGGGAGAGGAAAGGGTTTCCAATCTCCTGATGGATGGAGTGGCGTGCAGGCACAGGGAGGAAGGAATTGACTGTGTCTGTCTTCGGGGACTCTGTACCTCATTGGGACCCGGACTCCTCTCTTTCTGCTCTCCCGTCCTCAGCACTGGCTTCCCCTCGATGGTCCAGGGTGGCTGTTGGAGTTCTGGCCAGCAGGAAGGAGCAAAGCAGGAAAGAGGGCACCCTCTTCCCCCACAGAAGGGGTATATGCCGTTGGCCCACTAGTCCCGCCGCCGTGACTTGCTGTAGACGTTCAGCTGGGGGCCCTTGTGCCCAGAAATCAGAAGTCTGTTCTGAGGAAGGAGGGGGGAATGAACGCGGGGAGGAGCTTCCAGCCATTTCCTTCCCAAACCCGCTTGGAAGTTGTAGGGCTCAGGAGCCCCAGCCTGGCCAAGCCTGGAGACACACAGGGAGGTGTGCCCCCCGGGCTGAGCCCACCGGCTGTGCCCGCCTGCCCCGGGGCCCTCACACACACCCCCCCCTCTGTCCCAGTTCACCACAGGCACGTGCAGCGACCCCGCGGCCCACAGCTGTGAGCTGTGTGGCAAGGCCTTCCGCCTGCAGCGCATGCTCAACCGCCACCTCAAGTGCCACAACCAGGTGAAGAGGCACCTGTGCACCTTCTGTGGCAAGGGCTTCAATGACACCTTCGACCTGAAGAGGCACGTCCGCACGCATACAGGTGAGGAAGGGGAGGGGGCGTGGGCCTCGCGGTTGCTTTTGTGGTTCTGGCCCACGGAGCTCCTGCGCCTTGGCCACCAGAGAGCCACATCGGGAGCATGGAGCAGTGTGGTATTTCTGGAAAGACGGCAGGTTGGGGTGTCTGAGGCCAGTGCATCTGGGCTCACCTCCTGGTTGTGCCACCAGCCCCCTGAGTCACCTTGGGCCAGGCACGGCCCTTTGCTGACGCTGTTTTCGCCTCTGTACGATGTGGTAATGGCCCAAGTTCTAGGGTCCCTCAAGACACATCACTGGCTGGAAGTGTTCTCAGAGTTGTGAAGTCTGACACAAGGCTCCCCGGGGGCATAGTTCAGCCATCATCTGGCTGACTGCTAGAATGGATTCTTGTGGTCTCACTGTTGGTGTCTTCTGCTCCTTTGTTGGGATGTAAGCCAGTCTCAGAATGAGCTCCTGAGAGCTCAAGAAGAGAAGGAAATGCTCGGCTCCTATGTGAGGCTGGCAAGTGTCTTCCTCCCGTTGGTCCTTCCTCAGTTTCCTGACCTATGAAGCATGGATCTGGGTCCTTATCGGCTCAATTCACAGAGGATCCTAGGGGTGCCCATTGGCCTCTCTTAGAGCCAGCCCTTCTGACTGGTTAAGGCATCATTCGTTTTAATTTAGACACATCTGGCCTCTAGGCTTCCCCTTGAGGCCCACAGTTCCACACCTCAAAAGAGGGATCTTTTGAGGATAATTCTAAGGATGCCATTTCCCTTCTGAAAATTCTCCACCTCTGGGTGAGATGAAATCCAGACTCCTCATCTTGATGGACTTCATGTAAGCTCCTTACAGTCTGGGTCCCAACTTTAACTCCCCGTCCTATCCCATTTCATCTCATTTAAACCTGTCCGGTCTGAGCCATTCAGCCCCATCCTACTCATGACCCATTCTCTCTACAGCCTCATAGAATTTACGATAGATCGTCTCCTGATCCTCAAGTCCTTTCAGAGTTTGGGGTTCCCTCTGGCATCTTGGTGGGATAGGACAGTGTCCACTCCTCCATCCGGATGGCGACCCCAGCTCTTCAGTCCTCACACAGGGCCCTTCTCTGATCCTGTGTATTCAGATTTCTTGTATAGCCGTTATCCCACTGTTGTGTTCTGAGAGTGCTGGCCAGGAGCTGTTTCCCCGGCCTGGGAAGAGTGTCCTCCACCTGAGAGAGTGGGCTGGCATACTTAGAAGTTCCTTTTTTCCTTCTTAAAATACCTTTTCTCAAGTGGATTTTTCATTTAAATGTAGCATGCGTCCAGAAGGCACACAGATCGTAAGTGTAGAGTTTGACGAGTTTAAGTAATTTTTACAAAGCGAACACACCCATGTAACTAGCACCGAGATCAAGAAACAGAATACAGCAGTCCCCCTTATTCATGGGGATACATTCCAAGGCCTCAGTGGATGTCTGAAACCACAGGTAGTACCAAACCCTCTATATCATATATATACATACCTAATAAAGTTTAATTTATATAGTAGGAACAGTAAGAGATTAACAACAAGAACTGATAATAAAACAGAACACTTACAGAGATATACTGTAATAGAAGTTAAGTGAACGTTGTCTCTCTCTCTCTCTCAAAATACCTTTTCGTACTATAGTCACCCTTCTTGCAATGATGGGAGATGATAAAATGCCTACGTGATGAGATGAAGTGAGCTGAATGACGTAGCGTTAGGCTACTACTGACCTTCCGAAGCTAGGTCAGCAGGAGGATCATCTGCTTCTGGACTGTGGTTGACCATGGGTAACTGAAATCACTGAAAGCAAACCCACAGATGAGGGGGGCTACCGTACGTCTAGCCCCCCGAAGTCACTGCTCCTTCCTGTGTCACTATCTTCTTCCCTCCAAGAGCCACCGTGTGACTTGGAACAGCATTAATTACTGTGCCTGGTTTTGAGCGTAATAGAGACGGAATCATGTAGTGTGAACTCTCCCGGGTCTGGCTGTTAGGCTTCTTTTTCAGTCCCTAGCACCGGTGAATCAGTAAAAGTTTGGTCTCTGTGTGGTTAGGCTGGCACCTTAGGTTGGGGCGAGGAGAATGCTGAGGGAGTGGTGGGCTGGCGGGGCTCTTGTGGGTTTAGGTTGCAGACCCTGACCCAAGGAATTGGGTATAAGCTGTTTTTTGGGGAGGTGATCTCAGGAAACACAGTGAGGGGCTACAGAGGGGAGACGGGGAGGGGAAAACAGCCAATAAGAGAAAGCTAATGAACAGGTTATCACTGTGGGCAACAGGGGCTCAACCCCGCTGGGGACCCTCTGAAGAACCATGTAGAATGCACCGCAGAATTGCTCCAGGGGTGAGGAAGCTGGGATATTTATCCAGTAACTCCCATCCCTTCTTGATGGGGGTCCATCCTGGGACCCTCATTTCCCAGGCAGCTCCTGCCCGCAGCTCCTTGCAGGTCTCTGGTGTTTCCTGGGGAATCTCCTCAAGCAGAGAGAGACGCAGGAAGCCACTGACTTTGCTGGAACTGAGGTGACCCAGTGAAAGGCTCAGGGGTGGGGGCGGGGTGTTGGCAGTGTCCTCTTAGGGACAAGAAGAGTTAGAAAGCAAGGGGTGTGGCTTGGCAGAGGCTGGGAGTCCCTGCAGAGGGTGACACAGCTTCTTCAGATGGCAGCAAGCCACGAGTGGTCACTTTCCTCCATGCCAGGCCCTTAGCACTTAGGCTGCTATCTCAGCCCAAAGGGGTCAGCGAGCCCCACGTAAGGGATGAGGAGACGAGGCTCAGGGAGGTCAGATAACCATAGGTGGTGGAGCCGGGAACCAGACCGGCTGGTGCTGGAGTTCATGGTCTTCCATTTTGTCCGTCCCTTTCTCGTCCCCTTTGCCTCCCAGTGCCTTCCTCACTCAGGTTTCTCCCCGAGACTGAGGCCTCACCAGCCTGCCCCATTCCAGTTTCTGGAAGCCCGCTTGCCCTGCAAGAAGGTGAGGTGAGGGGGCACTCAGGCCTGGCACAGACTGCACACTGCAGCCTGGGGGTGGGCAGGTTGCACGGGAGTCTTGAGTGTGTGTGTGTGTGTTCATTGGCGCCAAGATACCCACAAGAGTGGGCAAGGAAGGAGATGGCCAGCATCTCTGGCTCCTCAAAGGTGACATTTCTAGTGACTCATAGAGGGGCTGGAAATTACTGAAGTTGGTGAATCATAATGCCTTCCACCTAGTGCTTTCCTAAAGACCCTCACGGTTTACCCCATGAAGGCGAGGCATCTAGGAGGGGGAAAGCTGCAGCCGTACTGGCGGGTACAGCAGCCCCTGGCCACAGGTAGCCACAGAGCCCCCAGCATGTGGCCGGTCCGATTGAGATGTGGTGTTCAGTGTAAAACCGACACTAGATTTTGATTTAATGCAAAATAAGAATGTAAAACATCCCTGTTTTTAATGTTGATTCCACGTTGGAATGGTAATACTTCGAATACACTGGGTTAAACAAAATCACTGAAATTAATTTCCCCCTCTTCTTGTTTTTTAGAGAGAGAAAGTGCGCATGTGCAGGGGCGGGGGTGGGGTGGGGTAGGGTAGGGAGGGAGGGGCAGAGGGAGAGTGATGAGAGAGAATCTTAAGAAAGTTCCACACCCAGCACCGAGCCGTGCAGGGCTCGATCTCGCAACGCTGAGATCATGACCTGAACTGAAATCAAGAGTCGGAGCTTAACCGTCTGAGCCACCCAGGTGCCTCTCTTTACTTATTTTAATGAGGCTACTGGACATTTTAAGATTACAAAGTGGCTTGCATTTTAAATGTTTGTTGGACAGCATTGACTATAAGATCGAATCGAATCTACAGGTAATGGTTTAAAAAATTTTCAAAACATAATTTTGACTCTTAAAGTGATCAACAAATAGAATTACGGAAATGTCTTGAACCTGTTTTTCCTGCCCTGGTTTATTTGCTGCTGGAGATGTGCCTTAAGGTAGTAAGGGACCAGAACGAGGAGCGAAGGGCTTACTGGCAAATTAGGACATAGCGAACGGAAAAAGGATTCCTGGATTTGGGGATGCGGCCACGCCAGCAGCAGGAGGGGCCGCCATGGCGTCCTGGTGGGAGGGGCCTGCCCTGCCATCTCTCCAGCTCTACACAAAATGGTTAGTTAGTAAAAAGAGCAAAACTTTGGGGTTCTCAAACATTTTCAGAGTTCTTGTAAACAATCTTCCTGATTCCAAAAGATCTTACCAGCATTCTGCGACTTTGGGTCTTGATTAAGACATGAAGTTTGGATTTATGTTATTAACGATTTAGACCAGAAGCAAAGATGTGTGAACACAGATACGGTAGGCGGCAGTTGAGTGAAGGCTGGGTTTGCTTAGAGTCTGATTGGACCGGTCGTGACTAATTTAAAGACTTCCTGGGATCGCAGGACCCTTCTTTTGAGAATTATAGCTACGGTATCAATGAGGTGGGCAAAGAGAGTGGCGTAGAGAGCCAGGATTAATCTCTCCTTCCCTCGAATCACCTCCTGTCCTGTGCTAGGAGGGACAAGGCATCTAAGGAAAGACTCAGAACACAAGGAGACATCTTGAAAGAGGCCCAGGGAAACCAGAGTCTGTAAATGTCTTACCTTAATATCCAAGTGGATGAAAGAAAAGATTAAGATTTTTTTTTTTTGGATGACTTCACCAAGAAAAAAGTAACTCAGAGGGGGTGTGTGTGTGTGTGCGCGCGCGCGCGTGTGTGTGTGTGTGTGTGTGTGTGTGTGTGTGATGGGGAGGGAGATGTTAGTCAAATGACATCTGATTCAAGGTTGGAAGACAGAAACTGATGCACAAAAAGTAACATTTTGTGAAAATAGATTAGCAAGTAAGGGGCTGTTTTCAATCCAGACTGTCTTGGGTCAGGTTCCCTAGAAGCAGATTCTGAGATGGTGATTCTTATAAAATGATTTCTGGGGGCACGTGGGTGGCTCAGTTGGTTAAGCGGATGCCTTCCGCTCTGGTCATGATCCCAGGGTCCTGGAATCGAGCCCCGCATCGGGCTCCCTGCTCGGCGGGAAGCGTGCCTCTCCCTCTCCCTCTCCCTCTGCCTGCCACTCTGCCTATTTGTGCTCTCTCTCTCTGTCAAAAAAGAAAGAGAAAAAGAAAAATCTTAAAAAAAAAAGATTTCTTAAGGGAGGGGTCGGAGGAAACCTGGAGGGAGGTGGCGGGGTGGGGAACGGGACAGGGCAGGGCAGGGGGTGAGCAGAGATGTGGCCTCAGCCTGGTCCCACGGGGGTTCTGGGATGTGAACAGCACTATAGGCAAGTGGGGGACACTTCAGTGTCAGTGAGACATTGGCTGAGGGCTGCATCTTCCCTGGGCTGGAAACTCATTGCCCATTCCTTGGAGAAGGGGACAGCCGGGAGCTGTTAGCGGGCCACACACATGATAGATGCAGAAGGAAGCACTAGCTCAGAAAAGGGGGTCTGCAAAGGGACCAGCAGCAATCCACTACACACATAGTAGAGGTAACTGCTCTATTTAAGTGGAGTTGACAGGACCACTGAGGCCAGTGTGGGAGATTCTGGTCAAAATAGAGAGAGGGGGCCATGAGCTTTAAAGAAACGAACATGGGACGCCTGGGTGGCTCAGTCGTTAAGTGTCTGCCTTCAGCTCAGGTCATGATCTCAGGATCCTGGGATCGAGCCCCACATTGGGCTCCCTGCTCTGCCCCTTCCCCTCTGCCCGAGCTCTCTCTCTCTCTCAGATAAATAAATAAAATCTTAAAAAAAAAAAAGAAAGAAACGAATGTATATTCAGTTCACTGCCTGTGGAAGACATCACGGCCCTGTTTTTAGAGAAGATTCTTTTGGATTTGTTTAAATGTTTAGGTTGAACCAGCTGGGATGCATCCTAAGAATGGCCATCCATGGAAGGAGATGATTTGCTTTTCCAGGGTGGGGGGCGGGGGTTGGATGGGATCTGTATTCTAGAATAAAACGTAATACCCGGCATTTGCATGTGCCAGACTGAGCACCAAGTGCCCCACCTCACTGCTCGGGAGCCAGCACCACCAGTGGCCCCTGGGCACGTGTTGGAGAGGCGGAACCACATTCATTGAGGCCACAGCGTGTCAGGTGTGGCCCGGGCATTGTTGACTGGTATGGCCAGATGTGCCAGGCCCTTCAGACAAGTACAGCATTTACTGAAAGTCTTTTATTTTTCTTGTTCGGAAAATGACTCCAGCCAATGCAGACAAGAAAGTGTAAGCCACTATCAACAGCCGAAATGGGCACACGCATCTGTGGGGTCCCCAGTGCAGCCTTTAGGGGGGTTGTGCCAATGAGGTATAACCCATGTTGGTTATAACTTTATGACACTGGAATAAAGGAGTCTGGTCAAGGCGCCCGGCATTCCTGTAGAAGCTTCTTGAGTTCCAGAGAAAGAAGCTGAGGAAAGCAGATTTCGAGGGCCGGGAAGTGGGGAGGAGGCACGGGCCCAAGCTTCGGTATCTGCCCCACCCGTTGGGACGCCCTCTGGCCTTATCTTCCATCGGGCCACATTGAGTGGGACTGGAAGGCAAACAAATCCCATCTTGATTGAAGAAGAGGAAACAATGGAGTCTTTGTCTGGAGCCTACAGGGAAGGATTGACTTGAGGTGGGGGATGCAGATTGGGAGAAGTTTGGATTGGGGCAGATGGCAGAAAAAGAAAAAAGTAAACTCCACCCCTAGGGAGTTCAAGGCTGTCTGGTGGGATCACCTCCTTCGCTCATCAGGCTGTCACTGCTCTATTTCGTTTTGACTTACTTTATAGCTAAAGAAATAATACGAAAGGGGGAAAAAATGAAAGAAAAAAAAAAGTAAGCCTTCCTCCCCCTGCCAAGCCCTAAAAGTTCCACCAGAAAGCAAACCACCATTTAATATTTCCGCCCCCCCCCAAGTTGTTAATACACATTGCTTTTTTCATGTCATATATATCTCGGGCACCGTTTCATATCTGCACGGGCAGATACACCTCTTTTTAATGCTTGTCAGAGCATTTTTTAATATGAGATTATGACAATTTCGAATTTGGTGGCACCATGATTTCCCCTTGTCCAACTGATGAACTTGTTTCCATTCTCAGAGTTTTCTTTCCCTCCCTTCCCCTTTTTTCCTCCTTCCCTTCCCCTCCCTCCCTCCTTTCCTTTCTTCCTTCTTTTTTTCCTTCTTTCCTTCCTTCCTTTTTTAAATGTCAGACTACCACGAATATTCTTACACATCCTTTGTCTACCTCTGTGAGTCTTTCTGTAGATCATTTCCCTAAAGTGGGCCAAAGGGTAGACACATGGCGATCTTTGGTGGGCATGGCCACATTGCCTCCCAGGGAGGCTGCCCTAAATACCCACTCCCACAGGGAGGCCTGTAAAAAGCTTCTTGCTGAAGTTCATGTTTGTATCAAGTTCAGTAATGCAGCTCGTGGCTACTGCAAGGAGAGCAAGCAGAAAGCACCAGTAGCGAAGAATTTTCTTTGGAGATGTGTGATATGAAGCTTGATTTTGGTAATAGGAATAGAAAATTTGAAGAGAAGAAATCCTTTTGGATAACCCAATGCAGTATTTTTTGGATGAGGTCACAGAGGCCATAAAGCACAACATCTGAAAGGGTTGCCGGCGAAGGAGGTCTCTCCACCAGACACCTAATGACCACATTGAAAACAATTATCCCTTTTTTTTTTTCCCACTGTGAAATAAACAACACATCCCAAAGTGCGTGCAAATACAAAAAGTGCATATAGAGAGCCAATGGAAAGACAAATACTACATATGTGCCCACCAGCCAGTTTAGGAATAGAGCATATTGGTGTTGTGTTAGGCTGGATTGTAAACTCTTTGGAGCTGTATCCACTGAGTACGTAATACGTGCTGGGCCCTTTGCAGATGATGTCTCCATTAATCCCCAGAGCAGCCTAACAAGGGGATATGGGTGTTATCCCCACTTTACAGGTGAGGAAACTGAGGTATGGAGGGGTTCAGCCGTCTATCATGGGCTCACGTGATGAGAAGCAGGTGTGTGATGTGTGGGTTTTCAGAGGCCTCGGACTCTTGTTGTGTGGTGTCAGTAGGTTAATGATGTCTGGTAGGGTGTAGTGTTTTCCAGTTCTGGTATCCCACTCCGGACATGGACAAGGTTGGCCTTGGCTCCAGAGCGCTAAGGTGGGTGAGTCCCCGAAGTTGGGGAGGCCCTGGCATCAGTCTCTTTTGCCCAGGGGTCCTCTCTGGCCACCTTCATCTCCCACCCACCCCTGAGTTCATGGCGGGACGGGGTTTCCAGGAGGCAGGGGTTTGTTCCCAAGCCCAGAAAGGGTCACCCCAGGGGGCTGCTGCATGACAGTGTCTGCTTGCACCAGTGAATGATGGATGAATGTGCTATTTCCAGAGAAGGGACGGGAAGTGCGTGTGCAGAAGCCAGAATTGCCCGAACTGGAGTTTTCGGTGTCTGCTGTCTTCCATCCATCTTGGTGTCTGCTAGTCCCCTCTCCTCCAAGCCAGGCTCACATCCCACACTCCTTGGGCAAAGCCCACCCGCAGTGGTCATTCCCATTCTTTCTATATCATCCGGATGATGGAGGGCTCTGGAATCTCTAGTCTTTGCTGTCCGGGCCTTGTTGGGTGCTCTGTCCATGGAAAGTGCTCGGCTGACCTGTCGGATGCAGAAGGAAATGCGCTCCTGGCACGCTCACCTCTGCCAGGGGCCAGGGATCTGGCAAAGCCCTGGTCAGCAGCCACTTCAGATCACCTTTTTGGGTCACCAATGGGGCGGGGCTTCCTAGAGCAGGACTGGAAGCTTCCCTTCCTGGGGGGCTAGGAGCTCGCCAGGGGTAAGTGCACTGTTCTCCCCACATGTTTAGTTTGGATGTAAAACAGTAGTGGGTTACTTCCAGTAACTATTGAAAGGAGTAACTGGTCTCTGGGTGAATTTCTTTAAAAAAAAAAAAAGATTTTATTTATTTATTTGAGAGAGAGAGAGTGCCACAAGCAGGGTGGGGAGAGGCAGAGGCAGAGGGAGAGGGAGAAGTGGACTCCCTGTTGAGAAGGGAGCCCGATGCGGGGCTCGATCCCACCATCCTGGGATCATGACCCGAGCGGAAGGCAGACATTTAACGAGTGAGCCACCCACGCGCCCCTCTGGGTGAATTTCTATTGTGATGAGCTGTGGGTTTGAAATCAGGTTTGTTGCTTGCTCTGCCAGAAGGTGGGGGAGCCAGCTGCTGTCCCTGCCCAGAAAGCCTGAAGAGATACAGAGCCCTCTAGGGCTCGAGCATGAAACCCAAAGCAGCCCTGTTCCTTAAATTTGTTTCTGAAATCTCTTTCTCCGGGCCAGTAGGGGTTCATTCATTCATTCCTTCATTTAAAAATTATTTACTGACCACCTATTACGTGCTCAATGCCGAGGATTATAAAGGAGTTTCTTAACTTCTGGCAGTTTTCTAGAATGTGTGGAATATGAGATCGACCTGCATTCTGCTTGAGTGTTACGGGATATGCTTCACGTGTGTGCTTCTGGACGTGGACTGCATGAGAAATGGAAGTGATTTGGTTTGTTCAGGTGGTTGGATGGGGGTGGGGGGGATATTTTTTTCCATTTCAACTTCCCGTATTATCTGCGCACTTTGTGAACAGGAGGGGTTCTCTCGTCCCCCCTCCATGAGCCACCATTAAGGAAGTGGGGACATTTAACCTGGGAGAGAAAATACTGGGGCCAGAGCTGCTTTCAGACCCCCAAAGTGCCGTCCTCATGCCTCATTTGGTAGAATTTGTCGGTGAAGCCGTCTGGTCCTGGACTTTTGTTTGTTGGGAGTTTTTTGATTACTGATTCAATCTCCTTGCTGGTAATGGGTCTACTCAAATGTTCATTTTGGTCACACCTCATTTGGCAAGGCTTTAGACAGGTGACTCTCAAAGAGGTCCTGGGACAAGCAGCCTCCGTATCACCTGGGAACACGCTAGAAACGCAGGAGTCTTAGCCCTGTCCCAGAAAGAGAAACACCAGGGCTGGGGCCAGGAATCTGTGTTTTGATGAGCCCCCTGGGTTTGAGGACCACAGTTCCACATTTTATTTAGTCGGGGCGGGTGTGGGGTGGGTGGGGCTAGGACTCTGCTTTTCCTACAAGCTCCCAGGGGACGCAGTTTGACTGTTGGCCCGAGGAGCACGCGTGAGGACCGGTTGTACAAGGCAGTCAGTCTGTCTCTGGCTTGTGAAAGATGGCATTTGGGTATAGCCGTCCAACAAAACACCACGGTGCTGTGAAAAGGAATGAAACCGAACTGTAGTCACCAACATGGAGAAATCCTCCAGATTATTTTGAAGCTAAAAAAGTAGATTTTGAAAATATCTTTGGATAAGTTTGCTTCCATTAAAGCCAGGATAGTAAAATCATCATAAATTCCATTTTTGTGTTAAAAAAAATATTTAAACATTTTAAAATGTGAGTTTTAATTCAGCTACTTTTCAGTTGTTCAGTATATTTTTTTCAACAGCTAGCACATTATGGGGAAAAGAATAACCATTTAAAAAATACATGAAAACATCTACATAGAGTGCTCGTCTTTCCTTTTGCCTCAAGCTCCAGGATGGCACTGTTGGGTCTTGTTTAAGATTTTGATAACTGGGTCCTATGGATTTTTTTTTAATGTGCTTCGATTTTTGAAATATTATCTCACTCGACTGATGAGTTTTTGGCATGCCCTTAAAGTTTTGCATCTCAGGCTTCGGGGATTCCCGTAGGGGATGGCTCAGCTGGCCTCTGGGCTCTAAGATGGTCTGACTGTGGGGCCCGCCCCCTATCTGCTCCCTGTACCCCAGCACGATACTCGCCCTTTAGAGCCTACGTTAGGTCTGACTTACATCAGTCCATGTGACTTTCTGCCCTCACAGTCAGGATGAATGCTCTTAGTGGAAATAGGGAGGTCTGTGCTTTCACGAGGCTGAGCTCCCTGGTGGAGATGGCACATGGGAACTCTCCATCTAGAAGGCAAGTGCTACCAGTATTAGCCCATTGCTAAGGCCAGCATGAGATCTAGTTGGGGAACGCTTTCATAACCATAGCAGATGCCACCCATGTCCCGCCCACACCCCTGGCTCCTGCCATTTCTGGGCACACCCATCCACGTTGCAGCTGCCCACACCTGCAACTCTGCCTGAGAGTGTTCTTGTGCACCCCCCAGGGATGGCCCCTGGCAGGCTGCTGGAGTGGGGCGGGGGTGGGAGGAAGACCCTAGCCGTGAGGGGCAGGATGACTCAGAGGTAAGTGTTCTACCTTGTCCGGTGGAAGTGGACTCCGCCCACAGCAGTGACTGCCTTGCTGTCCCCACCTTGTAGGGCTCCTTCCTCTCGCTGCCCCACCTCTTCACTCACCGACAGGTGCTGCTGGGATTTTTGTCACGGGGTTTGTTCCCAGGAAAACCGCAACTAAAATAGAAACGAGGTTTACTCTGCCCACTATAAAATCAAAACATTAAGGCATACCAGTGGGAAAACCAAAACCCTTCCTCCCAAAGCCAGGTGGTGTTTCTTTGCTAAGTTTGCATCGAACCCTTGTAGACATACTTTGTCTCCTGCCTTAATCATTTTTCTCATGTTGAATCCCTGGTCAGGCTGACTTTTTTTCTCTCCCTATTTTTTCTACCCCTCAGCTCCTGGCAACTGTTTATCCGCTCTGTTCCTATGGGTTTGACTTTTCCACACATAAGTGGTACCACGCAGCATTTGTCTTTCTCCGTCTGGTTTATTTCACATAATACCCTCGCCGTTCATCCATGATGTTGCAAATAGCAGGGTTTCCTTCTTTCTCATGGCTGAATAATATTCCATTGTATAAATATATACCACATCTTTTTGATCCGTTCATTTGTTGATGGACACTTAGGTTATTTGCATATTCTTGGCTGTTGTGAATAATGCAGTGAACACGGGTGTGCCAATGTGCCTTTCAGGTCCTCTTTTCATTTCCTTTGAATATATATCCTAGATGTGGGATTTCTGGATCACGTGATAGTGCTATTTTTGATTTTTGGGAAGCCTCCATACTGGTTTCCATAATGGCTGTGTCAGTTTACATTTCCACCAACAGAGCCCGGGGGTTCCCTTTTCTCCACATCCTCAAGAACCCTTGCTCTCTCTTGTCTTTGATGGTAATCATTCTAACAGGTGGGAGGTGATTCACACTCTCCTGACGATCAACGGTGTGGAGCACCTTGTCACGTACCTGTTGGCTCTTTGCATATGCCTCCTTTGGGAAAAGGTCTATTCAGTTCCTCTGCCCGGTTTTGAACCAGGCGGTTTGGTTTTTTTGCTATTGGGTTGTGCATCATGGTTTTTGTTTTTGTTTTTGTTTTTGTGCGTCGTGTTTTTCAATGGCTTCATGGTTCGGAGACTCTGGCTTGGCTGTGACCCACTGGTGATGTGTCTGCCCGTTGACCTTACAGGCATTCGCCCCTACAAATGTGACATCTGCAACAAAGCCTTCACCCAGCGCTGCTCTTTGGAGTCTCACCTGAAGAAGATCCACGGGGTGCAGCAGCAGTACGCCTACAAGCAACGCCGGGACAAGCTCTACGTCTGCGAGGATTGTGGCTACACGGGTCCCACCCAGGAGGACCTGTACCTGCACGTGAACAGTGCCCACCCGGGCAGCGCCTTTCTCAAAAAGACATCCAAAAAACTAGCGGCTCTTTTGCAAACCAAGCTGATGTCCACGTGCCAGGAGAATGCCAACCTGAGTGAGGAGGAGGAGAAGTGAGGGGGGGGGGCAGGCAGCCAGAGCTGCCGCGTTTACAGGGATTTGGGGTTTTGAAGGTCCCCTGCCCCACTTGGGTTCAGTTCGTCCCGCTGCCCTTCTGGGGCCTGAGCAGGGCCTAGAACAGATCTAAGGGTTGTTGATGATAATAGTGGTGTCTGGCCCCCCCCGCCCCCCGTACCCCATGTCCTGTTGAATAGTCGAAATTAACAAAAGTTTGTGGATGGTCATGATCACCATGAGGAGTTTTTCTTTCTTTGTTTCTTTCTTTGTCTCTTTGTTTGTTTGTTTGTTTCTTTCTTTTAGGATTTTCACATGTGGAGGCAGAGGTGTTCTTAGAGAGACTCATTTTATGGTGCCTTGAAATAAAAGTACTTTCACTTGCCGTGCTACTCAAGCAAGGAAAATGAATTTTATTATTCCGAAAGAGTTTACAGGAATTATTTTAATAAATGAAATGTTCTTGTGGAACTTTCCTCATAAAAACAAAACAGAGCATTGGGTTCTAGCTCCCTGTCTAGGGCCTAATGTGTGACATTCGACTTCAGGTTCTTTGGGGTGGGTGATTTTGTATTGGTTGGTGAGTACGAGGAAGCAGATCTTGAGCACTGGGTAGGAGGGCAGGTGAACAGGTCCCCCAAGGCAGATGGGCAGAGACGTCTGGGGTGGACGGGGAAGGTCATTCATGGATGCTTTCGTCATCCGTGCTTTTTTGTGTCCCTGAGGTCACTGTGGAGACGCTTCTGGCTTTCTGGGGCTGGGACTTGGTGGCTGCAGGCACTTGCCCCTCCCTTGAGTTTGGCCCTGGCGGAGAAGCCACGAACTCGGGACCCGGAGGAATGCTGGCTGGCCTGGTGCACGCTGTGCCCTTGTGGGAGGGACAGCAGTCTCCTTCGGGGCATGTGACTGCTGAGCTCTGTGACCTTTGGCCACCCTCATCTCCTCACCTGGGAGGCCTGCCCCAGAGGCCCAGGAGGTTCACAATAAAGCAGACCTGAGACGGAGATCGGGCAAAGGAGAGGCAGGAGGCCCTGGGGACGAGAGGGGTGGCCAGGTGGTTTCCAGGGTCCTTCCATGACTGGAGGGGTAGCAGGAAGGGCCCGAACCCTCGGAACCATGGTGGCCGAGAGAGATTTTCCCTAGTCCGGGGAGCTGCCTGAACAGACTGGAGTGCTGACCTACTCTACCCTGCGGTCCTTCAGCTGCCTTGCCCCGGTGCCCCGGGTCTGAGGGCCCCAGCCTCATTTTCACCCTGGAAGAGGAAGAAAATCTTGTGTGAGGACCAGGCCGCTTCTTGGTCTGGGGAACATTTGGGTGATGGCGCCATTTTCGTACTTCCTCCCTCCTCCCCCCGCTTCCTCTCCCTCCTCCCTCCACCTCTCTTCCTGCTTCTCTCCCCCACCCCCCACCCTCCAATGTCCTCCTTTCCCACACTGTGGGCCAGGCATTATGCCAAGATCTGGACAATTTCAGCTGCATGGCAAGTGAACATTTCTCTTGCAAGTCCACTCCTCTTTCTTTCTTTCTTTTTTTTTTTTTTAAGATTTTATTTATTTATTTGACACAGAGAGAGATAGTGAGAGCAGGAACACAAGCAGGGGGAGTGGGAGAGGGAGCTGAGCAGGGAGTCCTCCAAAGGGGCTCGATCCCAGGACCCTGGGACCATGACCTGAGCCAAAGGCAGACGCTTAACGACTGAGCCACCCAGGTGCGCCACCACTCCTCTTTCTTGGTGGAGGAAATAAACCGTTCTGTGGAGCCCCTATGATGTGGGGCACACAGCTTGGCACCCCTGGCTGCACAGCGTTCTCTGGAACAATCCTCAGAGCACTCCCAAGGGGGTCAGCGTCCTGGTGCCCAGAAGCAGATGAGGCAGCCACAGGGGCCATCGGCTGGTGGCCGGAGGAAAGTGCCAGGAATCCTAACTCTGGTCAAAATACCCCTTTCCCTCTCCCCACCCTTAAGAAAGGAAAGGACTCCCCGCAACCCCCCCATCCCCGGTTCAATTTGGACTATGCAAGAGGCAGGCATGAGACGAGGGCAGGCTTTGGGAGATCCTCACGCTTTTGGTTTCTCTGAACAGCAACACCCCGTGCCCCAGAGCCATCCTGAAGGGTCGCCGTGGTCCTAGGAGCTCTGCCTCGCATGAAGGTCCAGGAGCTTGGTCTACGTGGCCACGTTCAAGCATCCGCGGTGGCTGGGGATGCACTTGGGATTCAGAGCAGCAGAGTGGGATGTTGTGAAGGCCACGTGGTGCAGCCTCCTGGGACAGCCAGCGCCGAGGCCTTGGCCCTGGCTGCAGAGGGCCAATTGCTGACATCCTGTTGTCTCCTAGCACTTGATGCAGGGGAGAGCGTCTAGAGAGCATGATTTGCTTTCCACAGTGATCTGGGTAATTTTGACAACAAAAATGAGTATTCCTGTAAGGGATGATCTAAATGACTAGCTGGGGCAGCTGGTCTCTGGTCTGGTTTGCACAGGGAATTGTGAACTAGCTGACATGATGTTCTCCTTAGGGATGGATTTTTAGTTATTGATTTAAAAAATTTTTTTTCTTTTTTAAAGTAAGCTCTATGCCCAACATGGGGCTTGAACTCATAACCCTGAGATCAAGAGCCCTATGTGCCACTGATTGAGCCAGCCAGGTGGCCCTGGCACAGATTTTTATCAAACAGAACTCTTTTGGTTGCAAGTGACAGAAACTCAGTTTAAAATGACTTTATCAGGGGTGCCTGGGTGGCTCAGTTGGTTAAGTGTCTGCCTTTGGCTCAGGTCATGATCCAAGGGTTCTGGGATCAAACCCGCATTAGGCTCCCTGCTCAGTAGGGAGTCTGCTTGTCCCTCTCCCTCTGCCCCTCCCTCTGCCCACTTGGCCTCTCTCTCTCGGTCTCACTTTCTCTCTCAAATAAATAAATAAAATATTTTTTTAAAAAATAACAAATAAATTAAATTAAATGACTACCAGGAGTGCCTGGCTGGCTCAGTTGGTGGAACATGTAACTCTTGATCTCAGGGTTGTGAGTTCGAGACCCACACTGGGTGTAGAGATTACTTAAAAATAAAATCTTTTGGGGAGACTGGGTGGCTCAGTCATTAGGCATCTGCCTTCGGCTCAAGTCATGATCCCAGGGTCCTGGGATTGAGCCCCGCATCGGGCTCCCTGCTCAGCGGGAAGCCTGCTTCTGCACCCTCTCCCTCTGCCTACTTGTGCTCTCTATCTCTCTGTCAAATTAATAAGTAAAATCTTTAAAAAATAAATAAATTAAAAAAAAGTAGAATGACTTTAACAGAAAAGAGAATGTATTGGCTGACAAATCTAGGGTTGTTCCAGCTCCAGCGATGGCTGGATCTAGGTGCTTAAATCATGTTATCACTCATCTTTCTCTCTGTCTTGTATCTGGTTTTCCTGAAGGTGACTTCAATCTCAGGCAGGTTCAAGTGGGGATCTCATGGCCAACCATTGCTCTGGACTCCTGTCCCATAGTACAGCGGCTCAGCAGAAGAAGGGTTTGTCTTTCAGCCAAAGATCTTGGGCTGATGCTTCTTGTCTCTAAGTGGCTCGATTTGGCTCTTGGTTCCACCCTGAGACTGTCACTGTGCTGTGGGAGATAGGCAGCCATGCTCCTGCCTCTCCTGAAGCCAGAGTGGTGTGAGCAGGTCAGCCACACCACCGGCTTGGGAGTAGGAAAGTGGTTCCCCAGCAGAAAAGCGGGTGCTATGACCAGAGAGGAAATGGATGTTGGGCAGGTTTCCTAGCTAGGACAAGGCACAGCTGCTGTAACAAAGACTCCCTACAAATTCTGTGGCTTAAAGAAGAGAGACTATTTCTCACCTAGCAGTTCAGGGTTAGTGGTGGCTCTCCTCATGCCATCAGTCAGAGACTGGCCTTCTTTTTTTAAAAGATTTATTTATTGGGGCACCTGGGCAGCTTCATTGGTTAAGCATCTGCTTTCGACTCAGGTCATGATCCCAGAGTCCTGGGATCGAGTCCTATATCGGGCTCCCTGCTCAGTGGTGAGTCTGTTTCTCCCTCTCTCTCTGTACCCCACCCCCGCTTGTACTTGCACTCTCTCAAATAAATAAATAAAATCTTTAAAAAAAATTTATTTATTTACTTATTTTAGAGAGAGAATGAGAGCAAGTTGGGGGGGCAGAGGGAGAAGGAGAGAATCTCAAATGGGCTCCACATTGAGTGCAGAGCCCAATGTGGGGCTCGATCCCATGACCCTCCTCCTCCCAACCCCATTTGCCTGTCCTGCTCTCAGCCAATTGTCAGGAAATCCAGCTAAAGTGTCTGGGATCATGATTTCAGGGGGAACTAGTTCTCAGGCTGGGGGCCTCGGGACCTTAGGTCCGCGGGTGGTGGGCATAGAAATGCATGCACGAGTTATTGTCAATATTTTCTATCCCTCTTTGGAAACCATGTATGAACTTGTACAAAGTCTGGCCAGCAGTATCTTCGCTTTTGGTTGGTGTGAGGTCAGCACAGTGTGGAAACTCACGCATGTGCTGGTCAGAAGTGCCTAGTGGTGGTGCACTTTGGAGAAAGGGATCTGTTATCAGTTCAGGTGGTTTATTTGGTTGATGTCTTAGGTTGAGTTTCTAGAAGCAGAGCCTGAGACAGGAATTCTGGGCTAAGTGATTTCTTTCTTTCTTTCTTTCTTTCTTTCTTTCTTTCTTTCTTTCTTTCTTTCTTTCTTTCTTTCTTTCTTTCTTTTTTAAGATTTTATTTATTTATTCGACAGAGAGAGACACAGCGAGAGAGAGAGAGAGAGCAGAAGCAGGGGGAGTGGGGGAGGGAGAAGCAGGCTTCCCGTTGAGCAGGGAGCCTGATGCGGGGCTCGATCCCAGGACCCTGGGATCATGACCTGAGCAGGAGGCAGACGCTTAACGACTGAGCCACCCAGGTGCCCCACTAAGTGATTTCTTGAGAGAGGCTCTCAGGAGAAACCAGTAAGGAGGAGATGGAAACAAGTTACAACAGGAAGAAACCAGGCAAAGATGTGGGCTCAGCTGGAGTCTAGCCTCAGGTTGATCCCAGGGGGACTCTGTAGGGTGAATGGCACTGTAGACGCCGTCCCTCTTTGTGGCTGGGGAACTAGTCATTGGCTTTGGGTTATCCCTGGTGGGGAGGGGGAAAAGGGCATGGCCACTGGGCTGTTTAGCTGCCAGTGTTCTAAGCAGCCGGGGGCTTAATCACAGGAATGGACTATTAGGGGTGAAAAAGCTTGAGGTCTGTAACCTCTCGCTGTTTCTCCATGGATTATTTACTTTTTGATAAGGGACCTCTTTTGGAGCTAAAGGAGTGAATCACTCCTGCAAATTATGTCGTGTTTTGGGGAGAAATAAAAAAAAAATATTAAAATGCATGCTGAGAACAGTCTTCCCTCCAAATCTGTTCCTCATCTGCCAAGCCTCTCTACCATCATAGTCAACCACTGTTAGCTTCTTGTGTAACTTTCTTTTTTTTTTTTTTAAGTTTTTATTTATTTATTTAAGTAATCTCTATACCCAACACGGGGCTCGAACTCATGACCCCCAGATCAAGAGTTGCATGCTTTTCCCACTGAGCCACCCAGGCGCCCCTTGTGTAACTTTCTTGAGTCTCTTTACTCATATATAAACAAACAGGAATAGAAGTATTGTTGTTCTCCAGGTTTTTTTAAATTAGCAGATAGCATCATGCATACTGTTTGGAACCTTGCATTTTCCTTTTTATAATGCATCTGTTAGCTCTTTCTATAATAGGACAACAAAGATCTCATTCTTCTTTACAGCTTCTAGTATTGTGTTATATGCATGTACCATAATGTAGGTTATCCATCTTCTACTGATGGACGTTTATGCTGTTTCCCATGTTTGTCTACTCTGAAGAATGCTAGGTGAGTGATTTCATATATACGTTATTTCACATATGTGCAAACCGATCTGTGGGGTAAATTCCCAGAAATGTCATTGTTCGGGCTAAGGGTATAGCCACCATAACACTGGTGGATACAGCCAGTTCACCGTCCCACCAGCCACACGTGAGAGAAGCCCTCTCCTCGCCACCCTGCCAACGTCATTTGCTGCGGCTTGGGATTTGGGCCAATCTGATAGGTGAGAAATAGTTTCTCAGTGTAGTTTTACTTTACATTTCTCTCATTATGTGTGAAAGAAAGATGTGGAGCCTTTTTTCAGGCGATTAAGAGCCCTTTCTGCGAATTGCCTTGAATGGCCATGTTTCCACTGAGTTGTTGGCCTCTTTTCCTGTCCAACTTCTAGAAGTTTGCTTGTTTGTTTGTTTAAATATATCAGGAAGTTTAGCTCTTTGTGATGGAAGTGACTGGCTTTCCTCCCAGATTGTCATTTATCTTTCGATTTTGCTTATGCTGTTTTTCCTCGGCCAAACAGAAGTTTTGTGATTTTTATGCAGTTTGAATCGATCCATCTTTTTCTTTTATGGCTGCGAGAGATTGAGTCGTTGTTAGAAAGGCCTTCCCACTCCAGGGTTATATCGGAATCCTGTCGTGCCTTTTTCTAGGATTTTAATGGTTTCGTTTTATCACGTATAAATCTTTGATCCGTTTGGACTGTTTCCTGGCGTATAGTGGGAGGTATAGATCCAACTTTATCATTTTCCAGATGGCTGACAAGAGATATTTTTTTAACAGGGAGCTTGTCCAAAACACACCAGAGAACGCTTTCTTCAGGAAAAGGTCGCGTGCCTCAGCAGAAGGTGTTGCAATTATAGTACGGAGCAGTTGTCTTTAATTAGCAAAGACTCGTTTGTTCAACAAGTATTTACCAAGTGCCCACTGTGTGCCAAGTACTTTTCTAGATACCGAGACTCGGGAAAAATAGACACATGTACCTGCCCTCCAGGAGTCCCCATTCTCTTTCGGGGAGACACAAGAAATAAGCAAGTAAATATATACGGTGTTAGCTCACAGCAAAATCAAATTTATTTTTCAGTTACTATGGCTGTGTAATCAACAGTGCCAAAACTGAGGAGTTCTGTGGGTCGGGGCTTTGAACAGGGCACAGAACAGGGCGAGGGGCTGGCTTTTCTCTGCTCTCTGATGTCCAGGGCCTGAGCTGGAAGACTTGAAGCCCAGAGCCTGCGAACCCCCTGAAGTCTTACTCACTCAAGCAGCTGGTGGTTAATGGTGGCTGTTGGCTGGGGCCTTGGTTCCTCGCCTTCTGGTTTCTCTGGGTGGGCTAGTTTGGGCTTCCTCTGGAGTGGTGGGTTCCCAGGGGTAAGGTCCTGAGAGACAGAGTCAGGGGGAGGCTGTATCTCCTCGGAAGAGCCCACCTCCGGAGCCCTGCAGTGTCACTTTGTCACATTTTGTCTGTTAGAAGTGAGTTCCTAAGGCAGGTCCATATCAAAGAGGTGGTGGATAAGACTCCCTTTTGATGGAAGGAGTGGTTTTAGAAGAGTTTGTGGGACCGTACGGATTGCCATGGCCATTGTTAGAAAATGCAGTCTGTCGCATCACGCAAGGAGGGCTGGGGTGGGGCTGCGTAGGTGATGTTGGTGAAGACTGTTGGCGATTTCTGTAGGGAGCAGCGACCTGTGACCGGAAGAAGCGAGGCAGCATGCGCTGTGGTTACCTGGCGGAGCGTTCCAGGCTGAGGGAACAGCAAAGGCAAAGCTCTGGTAAAGACCGAGGCTTTGCCTCTGAATGAATTGGGAAACCATTGAGAATTTTGAGCAGAGGAGTAACGTGATCTCACTTAGGTTTTAATGGGCTTGCTGTGGCTGCTGTGAGAACAGATTCGGAGGTGGGAGGCACGGGTGGAAGTGGGAAGACCAGTTAGGAAGCCATTGCAAAAACCAAGGCAGGACAGGATGAATGCTTGGGCCAGGGCGATAGTGCAGGAGGTGTGGAGAATGGCCGGAGTCTAGCTATGTACTTAAAAGTAGAGCCAGCTGGGTTTGCTGATGAATTGGATGTGGGTTCATGGCCAGACCACACATCCTGGTTTGTCTGGGCCAGCTCTAGTTTATATAATGAGTGACATGGCCCTCTAGTTATGAGAAGAAAGCGAGGAGTCAGGAACGTCTTTAAAGTTTTTGGCCTGAGCATCTGGAAGCATTATGGCGCCATTTACTGAGATGGAGTGTCTGCACATCGCTGGGTCAGGGAGGAATCAGAGACGTCCAAGGGTCTCATGAGCAAGAGGACAAGGTGAGCAGGTGGTGGGGCGTCTAGGGTGGAGGTGGAATGTGAGTGTTCCTCGACCAGAGAATGATGAATAAAGATGAATCCAGGAGGCTGGCCACGGTCCTCTGTGGCCGTGAGAAGAGGCCTGGGCAGGCCGGTGCAGACGTTGGGGCGTGAAGAACTCCCACATGGAGAATAAGAAGGAGTTGCCTAGGAAAGGGGGGGATGAGGTGAGAGGTGGTGCAGGTGCTTTGAGTGAAAATCTTCCTCAGGTAGGTGTAGCTCCTCATCTTAAACAGAGCACAGTGAGCACAGTCTGACCTTTTGGAAGGGACTCAGTCGTCATTCCACATGTGGCCTGTCATCAGACCACTTGTGGACATGGCTTCCGTGGCCCATGGGCCCCCCTCGGGATTGCTCGGCTCTGCACCTTCTGGGTGCATGGGGAGTTTTCTGCCTCCCCTCCCTGGCAGCTGTCGCTTTCCTTCTTGTCCTAGCAGAGGCCCTCTCTCTTTAACCCAGATCCTTCCAGGCCACAGTTGCTCGATAACCGGCTTATCGAGCTCACTAGAATCGTAAAACAAGGGGCTGTCCTGTGACCTTTAGTCGCTGTTGAGGCTGCTTTGAAGGCTTTTTTCCTTTCTTCTTCATTTTCCCCAGATAATTGCTGACTGGAAGGTAACTTCTAGATAAGCGCGGTCCAACTATAAAAGTTAGTTGGTTGCCAAATTAATTCATTTATTCAGTATTTACCAGGCACACGATCCCCATAGGAGCCATGCGCTAGACCCACCCGATTATCATTCCTACAGCAAATATTAGCAGCAGGCCTGCAGATGGAATGGACAAAACCCCAGCGTGTTTGCAGTGTCCGTGCTAGAGGGAAAAGGTGGACAGTAGCTAAGAGAAACGAGTCAATGTCACGTATGTAGTTGGTGCTGAGTGGTGTGGAGGAATCATCGGGCAGAGAAGGCACAGGGAGAGAGCGAGGGGAGGGGGGGCCGCAGTTAAATAGCGTGATCCTGGGAGGCCCGCGTGAGAAGCTGAGGGGAAGCCTTGACCCCCCCCCCCGTCAGGACCCCAGCAGCGTTGGGATCAGGTGACCATCGTGGACGATGGCACATGGCATGCTTCCCATCACACTAACGGCTAGCTCCCAAGTCCCTTGGTAGGGCCTGCGCCGCTGAGGTGGTGTGGCCTCTAGCTGCCTGTGGGCCCCATGGTTCACTGCCCGGCTCGTGCCGCGGTGGACCCTACTCTCCTCACACACCCCAAGCACACTCCCGGCTCAGGGCCTTTGCGTGCCCGTGGGTCGCTGCAGGTCTCACGTGTCCACTCTGTTCTGGTGTCTGCTGCCGTGTCCCACGGTCAGCGAGCCCTGCCTCCCAGTTACCACCACCTGGTGCAATCCCCTGCACACACATGCTGAATCTATGTCAGCTCTGAGACCCACTTTAACCCACAGAATGTGTCAGAAGGGAGGCTGTGCCTACTCTGGGCCTGAGCCTTGAGACGGCCTGGCCGCTGCTTTTGAATCTGGGGAGCCTTGGGCTGCCGTGGGAGAAGTCTGGCTACCCTGCTGGCAAGGCCAGGTGGAAGGGCCATCTGGACAGGCCACCCCAGCAGGGAAAGGCCCGGAGTCTGCCTGCAGACAGGGCTCCGGTTATGCTGACGTCCCAGAGGGGCCGAGCCTTCTCCCGTCCTTCACTCACCAGACGTGTGAGTGACTCGTCTTGGACGTTCGGGCTCTGGGAGGCCTCAGAAGACTACAGCCCCAGCGAAAATCCGTGGGGAACAGAGGAACCACCCAGCTGGGCCCAGTCAGTCCACAGAATCTCTGGAGGTAAGACAAAGATTGTTGTTTGAAGCTCTTCATTTTGAGGTGGTTTGTCCTGCAAGCCGTAGATGCCCGGAACATTCCCTGACTGCCCAGCACAAGCCGTGGTCTCTGTCCCTGCCCTGCCCCTGCTTTTCCTTCACCCCACTTCCCATTTGCTGACACTGATGTGTGCCTTTGTTCACTGCCGTCTCCCCCCGCCCACTCTGATCTCCGAAAGGTGGGGAATCTTCGTTCTGCTCACTGCTGTATTCCTGGAGCTCGGGACAGCGCCTGGCTAGTCACAGGCGCTCCGTGAATGAATAACTCGTGAATGAATGAATAACAATGAATGGACGGGTTGAATGAGTATAATAAGTATCCACTCTTCTGCGATCAGAATGGTCTTGGTTTCAGAAGGGCCCTTTTCCTCTGAGGAAGAACAGCCCATCCCCAGCGCGTTGGGCCACAGGCTGGTCCGTGGGGTACATCCTGCCATTGACCTGGGGCATGAAATCGACACATTTTTGTTGAGCGCTTTCTACAGGGAACACTGATTGGAAGACTCACATGAACATTTAAAAATAAGCAGCAACTTTATTTATTTATTTTTTAAAAGATTTTATTTATTTATTTGACAGAGAGAGACACAGCAAGAGAGGGAACACAAGCAGGGGGAGTGGGAGAGGGAGAAGCAGGCTCCCCACCGAGCAGAGAATCCGATGCGGGACTCGATCCCAGGATCCTGGGATCATGACCCGAGCCGAAGGCAGGCGCTTAACGACTGAGACACCCAGGTGCCCCAAGCAGCAACTTTAAACAAATCCAGTTCTGTGTTTGGGGAACCCCCTGCCCCCGTGACCCCGAAGAGGGGGCAAGAAGCAGGAGCTCATGCAAAGCCAGGCTTAGGAAGGGGCAAAGAGCACCCAGGTGCCAGGTGGAGGAACGGAGGGGAGGGCCCTGCCCCGCACCCCCCCACTCCATACCAGCCTCCCAGGAGGGGCCTCTGGGCTCCGGGAGGCCTGCCTGCCAGGCGAAGGGGCAGATTTGTGTGGTCCCCATGGTCCGTACGGTTGCTATTTCGGTTCTCTCCTCTGTTCCATCGGCCTGACATTTTCTCAACTGATTCCAAGCCCAGTGCACCATTTTAGCTGACGTGGGTGAGCGTTTCGTGGGGACAGCAGATGGATGGGATGACAAATAGCAGGATGGTGGGGACAGCTGAGAAGTGCTTTTTCCTGTGCCAGAGCTGTTGGCTGTGCACGTGCCCCAGCGTAGTCTAGACACTGCGGAAGCAGCGGCATGTGCTCAGGGACAGTGGGCAAGCTGGCTTCCATTTCTTTCTTTGCCGCTAAGCATCCTCCTCTACATCCAATCAGCCAGCTCGCCAACTGCCCCAGAAGCAGACCCCGAGACAGTAGTTCACTGGACCCCAGGGAGTGTGACAGGGTGGTGCAGAAGTGAGCCAGGGGAGGGGAGAAGGACTACATGGGGTGTGGTGTGGCGGCGAGCGGGTGACTGCTGTGGGCGGCTGGGCACGGTGTGCCCCAGAGCTGTCCCACCCGAGGTGTGAGGAAGCCGGGCCGTTCAGCCACCGACTCCTGTTTCTCCTGTTGCCTGAGGGGGACCCCCAGAGGACCTCAGTCCTTGGAACTTAGGCCTGCCTTGCAGCTAGACCAAACCTTCAGGGAGTTCTCAGGTTCCTAGCAGAGGCCCTCTGTCTTAGTTTGGGCTGCTAGAACAGGGCACCATGGACCCGGGAGTTGTAAGCAGTGGAGATTTCTGTTTCACAGTTCTGGGGGCGGGGGTGGGGTGCCAAGATCAGGGTGCTACCATGGTCAGCTTCTAGTAAGTACCCACTTCTGGGTTGCAGACTGCTGTCGACTCTTTGTCTTCTGGTGGAAAGAGGGCAAGCTAGCTCTCTGGCTTCTTCCGGGAAGGGCACTACTAATTCTACCCACGGGGCTCCACCCTCAAAGGCCCCACTTCCCAGTCCCATCACATTGGGATTAAGGCTTCTTTGTATGAATCTGGGGGGGCGGGGGACACAAACATCCAGCTCGTCATTTACAGTGAGCGCTGAGGTGGTACGGGCAGGGCCAGGTGGTGTTTGCTCGCCAAGCAGCGCTGTCTGTCGCCTGCCCTAGGCAGATGCTGTGCATATGAGGCCAGACCCTTGCTCATAGTCTAGTGGGCGAGATGGATATGAAGTGGATCCGGTGAACACGGATGCAAAGGCTCTGGGGGGGCAGGTCACCACTGAGGGCACCAGGAACCTTTGCAGAGCAGGGAACATGAGTGGGGTCCTGAGAACCAGATAGGAATTCGGGGTTACATATATGTACCACTGCACTCGTATGATGGCTGCCTCTGGGGTGGTGGACACCCAGAATTCCTAACCCGAGACCTGTCCGCGGGCCTTCAGCACAGAAGGCTACACCGGAAGCGGGCCGAGGCCTCTCAGTCAGTGCCACGTCCTAGCAGGGAGAGCCAGCTGATGGCCCTGGGGACAAAGCAGAGGGCCCCGGAGTTGGAAGGTGGTTGGGGAAGCCCCTGGCACTCTCTCCCCACCCCGGTTGTACGACTGGCTGGCTCCTTTTGGAACATGCTTATAATTGGCTCTATTTAGCTAGTACTTTATAGATGGAGAAGCACTGTGACATACAGGCTCATGGTGGGTCCTTACAGCAACTCTCTGAGGCAGGTATGATGTTCTTAACTACAGTTGAGGAAACCAGGGTCCCCCAAATGTCAATCAGTTGGGCCAAGGCTATATGGCTAGGAAGTGGCAGGTCCATGAGGCACACCTGGGTCTTTGACCCAGGTCCCGTTTGTCTCCCTCCTCTTATTACCCTTTGGAGGCCCATTGGGTCTTCATGAGGGTGGGGAGCAATTCTCTCCTCGTCTCTGGCCTGCACTCGTGTTTCCTAAATGACTGCTCATTATACGTATTGCTCTGGAGATAACACAGCGGAAGAGTCTTCTATCCTGCTGGTTATATGGAGAAGAAAGCCTCTGCAGGTTCTCTTTGGCAACTTTTTCTTGAATACCTTTTTTTTTTTTTTTTTTTAAGAGAAGGAGGGGGGCAGGAGGAGAGGGAGAGAGAGAATCCTAAACAGACTCCACTAAAGCGCAGAGCCTGACGAGGGGCTTGATCCCACAACCCTGAGATCATGACCTGAGCCGAAATCAAAGAGTCGGCCACTTAACCCACTGAGCTACCCAGGTGCCCCGTGAATACCCTCTTTTAACAAAGAGATAGCAGGTCTCAGATTTGTCCTTTGGAAAGCAAGAGAACTGAGTTTGGGTTAATAGCACTGCTTTGTTTTTATTGTATTTATTTTATAGTTGCCTTCTATTTATGGCAAGCCGTGGCCTATTTTTATTGTGGTAGTGAGATAGTTTGCTTTTGAAATAAAATTCTTTTTTTTAAACATTTTATTTATTTATTCGAGTGAGAGAGAATGAGCGGGGGCGGGGCGGGGAGAGGGAGAAGCAGACTCCCCGCTGAGCAGAGAGCCTTTTGGGACTCAATCCCAGGACCCTGAGATCATGACCTGAGCCAAAGGCAGATGCTTAACCCACTGCACCACCCAGGCGCCCCTAAAATTCTTTAAATAAAAAGAGTGAACCTGTTTAAAGAAAAATAGTGTGTAAATAAGAGTCTAAGTGGTCCTCAAAAATGGCAAAAATCCTGGTGGTGGCGGGGAGGGACTGATGTTTAGGAAATGCTAGTACCCGATAGAGATTAAACTTGATCATTGTTCATTATCACAATAAAACAGCTACTATTGGGTATCTGTTCTATGCCAGGGACTTTAAATCTGCTATTTCTAATCCCTATAAACATTCTACGAAGTTGTTGTTGTGTTGCCCATTTACAGATGAGAAAACTGAAGCTCAAAAGACGTTGGGTAACTTGCCTGAGTCACGCCGTCAGCATGGTACATTGTAAAAATGCCCCCAGGTCTTCCCTTCCCTGGATCCACCCCCACCCTCTCTTGCAAGGTGTCTTTTTGGCTTCTCTCATCAAGAGGTGATAAATGTAATTAACAGTTCCCCTGCCCACCCCCCCCACCCCCTCCGAAATCTTGTGCTTTGGGCATTGGGGCATCAGCGAACATGCCCCGGACAGGCTTGAAAAACACAGTGCACTGGGACTTGTTCTTTTGCGGCCTGGGAACCCTTCCACCACTGCCTTCTGAGTGAGCCAGGCTAGCCTGCTGGATGGAGGACAGCAGATGCAGGGCCAGGCCGCTCCATGGCCCCAGCTGGTGCTGAGCTAACCATGGGCCATCCTAGATCGTCCTGCCCCAGCTGAGTCCCTACACCAGAGCCTGTCCTCAGGCTCATGAGAAATAAGTTTGAAGCCACTAACGTCGGGGTGATCCGTAACACACCAGAGCTAGCTGATGGCACTGACAATGGGGGAAGAGCTAGGATTTCACCTGGTTTGTTCTCACTCTTGTCTTTCCCATTCCAGCAAGTAACACTCACCTGCTCAAGCCCCAAACCAAGGAGTCACCTCTTCCTCAACCTTACTCATCCAAACGGCCAGGCAAGCCTCCCAAAGTATCTCTCAGATCTGGCTCTTGTCCAGCATCTCCTGCCACCTCTCTTGCCCACGTCACCATCAGCTCCCATCCAGACCAGGAGCCGGCCAACTTCTTCTCTACAGGTCCAGATAGCAAAAATTTTAGGCTTTGCGGGTCATACAGCCTTTGTTGGACATACTTAACTCTGTAGCCGTAGACAATAGACACTTGTTAAACAAGTGGGTGTCGCTGTGTTCCAAGAACACTTTATTTTTAGACACTGAAATTAGAATTTTTGTAATTTTCTTGTGTCACTAAATTGTCTTTTGATTTTTTTCAACTGTTTCAAAATGTGAAAACAATTGTTAGCTCACAGACAGTACAGAAACAGGCAGCAGGCCGGATTCAGTGTCTGCCTGATTCTGAGGCTCGTGCCTTCTACGCTACACCATCCCCTTCCCTGTTAGCGTTGGTAAGACTTGAGGGCGGATTGGGGTTTAGGCCCAAGCACTTGGAAAACGACGATCTGGCTGAACAGAGGAAGGGAAGTTATTTTAGGCAAAGGCATCCACACAAAAAACAGCTTAGATACGGGTAGGAGCCTGGTGCTGAGGGATGGTCTAGATCCGCCTGACTGGGTGTTTCTAACCACAGCTGACCTTTGCTTGTTGTTGTTGAGACTGTTTTGTTTAACTTTTAATATCCCATTATTTTAGTAACAGTACTTAATTCAATGCATGTTGTATAAGCTTTTCAGCAACACTGCTTTATTTATACCTTTATCTTTCATGGAACATTTTTGTACAGATCTTTACAAATGTACTTATGTGGGGCACCTGGGTGGCTCAGTCGGTTAAGCTGGCTCAGGTCATGGTCCCAGGGTCCTGGGATCAAGCACCGCAACGAGCTCCCTGCTCAGCAGGAAGCCTGCTTCTCCCTCTGCCTGCTGCCCCTCCCCCACTCGTGCTCACTCCATCTCTCTAATAAATAAAATCTCAAAAAAAAGTACCTATGTCTTTGATGATTAATATCTAACATTGTCAGGCACTTTTAAATCTTTGTAGACGATGATTTGAAAAGTCTTCACAACAGACAGTCCAAGTCCCAGATTTGGAAGCATGGTAATTGGGACCCCGCTCAGCCCTCTGTGGCGGTTTGAGGGAATGAAGCTGATGCAGGCACTTGACCACCTCTCCACTGGGGAGTTGGGATCGCTCAAGGAAAGCCTGCTCTGCTGGGAGCCACAGTCTCCTGCCAGTTTGTAAATAGCCTCGTTCCTAATTTATCTCACTCCTCTTTTCTGAGCCAGTGACCCAGATTCGTTGGGCTGTGAGGCTGCACGCACAGGGTGGTGCAGACGGGTCTCCATGTTGCCGTGCTGGAAAAAATGAGGAGAAAATCACGAGCTGCTTAAAAATGGGGGGAGAATAATAGAAGAACCCTCACACAGTGGAATTAAAGCAACCAGACCCGTGGTAGTGACTCGAATGCCCAAAGTACCCCAAGCTACATGTAGGTCCACCCAGATTTGGCTTGTGCCGTGGAAGTGCAGTCTACTTTTCCCACCACTAGATGGCAACCCCGTTTTAAAGCAAATTTTATTCAAGCAATAATGCTGCTAAAGATAAAAAGTAGCTGTTTTCACCCCATGATGTTGGCAAAAAAAAAAAAAAAGTCTTAAAACTCTTGTGTTAGTGAACATGTGGGAAAGCAGGGAATTTCAGAAAGCACTGGTGGAAGCGTAAGTGCATAGCACTATCTTAGAGGGATTTGAGAGTCACGTTCACGCGGCGCATACCATGTGACCCAGCCCCGACACGTCTGGATTTGATCATTTGAGAAGGATGATGACGGTTCACGATTATTTTGTCCCGACTCTGTGCCAGAACCTGCCCTAAGTGCTTACCTCATCCAGTCCTCCCAACTCCATGCAGGCAGGTAGGAGTAGTTCCCTCCCAATTTGCAAAGGAGGAATCCAGGCACACAAAGGTCAGGACTAGTAAGTGGCAGAGCTCCGATACTCACCCTGCTTCTAGTACACTGCACGTGCCTCGTGTACACCAGGAACACACACACACACACACACACACACACACACACAGAGGAGGGTGTTCACTGCAGCAGTGCGTTAGCCTAACTGCGTCAGTGAGACAAGAAAGCCTGAGGGAATACTGCAGAGCGTTAAAGCCATGCAACTAGAAGTGGTCAACCCGGCAAAAACTAATGTTCAGATAAAGCGAGCAAATATCAAAAAGACAGGAAGCAAAACTGCCTATTATTCACGGAGACCAGCGTGGAGAGTAAAACTGTAAAAGGATACACTGCAAAGATACATACCAAATTTATGATGATGTGTCAGGGGTGAGGGAAATAGGACTCGGGAAACAAAAGACAAGGGCTTTTAAATTATCTGTAATGTGCTATTATTTTCTTTCTACCTACCTGTCTCTTAAGCCAAGAGGCAAAAGCTCAAACCCTACTCTAAACCAGAATATCATTTTATGATTGGATCCTCTCAAATAACTCCATTCCTCAAACCTGACAACTGTTATTGTCAAGCAACCATACAAACCTTTTGCTCCATCAGGGCCATCTCCCCAGAGAGCTTTTCTCAAGTTCCCTTCTATAGTGTAAATCACTTGAGGTTCCACACCTTAGACTTCCTGCAGCAGCACAAGCCTGTAGGCCTCTGAGGTTGGAAAGAAGGGAGGGCGGATGGGGACAGGGAGCCTTCTGCCTGTACTTAGCGACTCATTTAAGACAGTGGTTCTCTTTAGGGCCCCAGCTTCAAACTGAAGTGTTTCAAGTAAAGTTCCAACTATTCCTTGCTTCACTTTTGGGAGGGGGAAGGGGAAGGCAGGTTATAATCAAATGTTTAATTGCTCAGGTGGAAAGACACAGTGATTCAAACAAATTACCCCTTTCTAACTCCATTTAAAGCCGGTAGGCAAATTGGTTACCTAGAAACACAATGATTTACAACTAACCATCTTCCTTTATTTACCAGCATCAACACACACGAAACCACAGGTCATATGGTGACAGGTTTTCCTAGAACTATAATAGGTTTATAGAGGTCAATGCTCTCCGATTAATAGGGGATAATGGCTCTGAGCAAGAGGTCAGATCTGGGGGGTGAGGATGGGAAGGGGGGGAAGGCGTAACTTTTTTGTATAAAATTGAAAATTGGGTTTTAGTGCCAGCCAGCATGGAGCTTTTGTCAGCTGATGAATGCACTGAGAATGTGCAGAAATGCAGAGGAAAAGGATAGCATCGAACCTAATGGATTGTCTCAAAGCCCAAAAGCCTGTAACACTATGTCCTATACTATGAGGGAGACTCCTCATAAGAGCAATTTCTACCTCCTTTGAAAAAAATTTAGGGGCATCTGGGTGCCTCAGTCAGTTAAGCATCTACCTTGGGCTCAGGTCTCGATCCTGGAGTCCTGGGATCGAGCCCCACACTGGGCTCCCTCTCCCTCTGCCCCCCCGTACTCTCTCTCTCAAATAAATGGTTTTAAATGTTTAAATAAAACATTTAAAAAATTTTAAAGGTTTTTATTTGCCAGAGAGAGAGAGAGAGAGAGAGTGCATAGTAGAGAGTGGCAAGCAGAAGCAGGCTCCCACTGAGCAAGGCGCCCGATGCAGGACTCAATCCCAGGACCCGGGGATCATTACCTGAGCCAAAGGCAGATGCTTAACTGACTGAGCCACCCAGTCATCCCTCAAATAAATAAAAATGTAAAAAAAATATTTTCATTATCCTCATTTAGAGAATCCCTCATCACAAATCTTGTTTCATTTCATTGGAGTTTAATATGCCATATCACTTAGAGGAACAGGTGGTACCCACAATTTAGTAATATACATGCTAATTCTTGAAAAGTTGTCTCATTTAAAAACTCAGACTTGGCTTTCTTCTATGCCTTAGCAGGGAAAAAACTTTTCATTGACATTTCCCTCTCAAGACAATTGAGACTTCTTTAATTGGTGAGATCTGAGGAATATCAGGATTGTAGTGAGAAACCGGTGTGTTCTTGTCTTTCTGGGAAGCCTGCCCAGGCATTAACTTTGGTTGTTCTCATACAAGGTATGCCTGGTCAGACTCTGAGGGTCTTGCATGCCATTAGCTTGGGCAAGTCGGTGCAAGACAAGTCCAAGGTACATTTCTATGAACCCTAGAGAACTGTATTAAAATGCAGTCTTGCTGGGCCTAGTCTCCTAAATTCTGGAGGGAGGCTTATTAAAGCAGTGTGGAAAAATCTGTTACAACTTTGAATGATCTCACTTGATTTTTGAGTTTGGAAATGACAGGCTACGTGAATATCTGCTGCTTGAAGAGAACAGAGAGGTGTATATCAGTGAAAGGTCCCCCGCAATCCTGCTTCTTCCTACCTGAAGCTTACTTTCCTTGCCAGGTGACCATGGCAAAGGATGCCTCCTTCTTGTTCGCACTTAGGTAGAACTCACACCAAAGCTACTGGGCCAGTGGCAATACTGTGAATTCTGAACTTCTAAATACAAAATCTAAACAATTTCCAGGTTTACGAAATTAACTCTATAAACACATAAATCTAAATAAAAAGAAACAGAACCAACAGTCTCATTACTTTACTCACATGTTATATTTTATTTCTTATAATTAACGGCTAAGTAAAGAAAAAAACTAATTGTAGCACCTTACTATTTTAAGACCACAACTGTAACTTAAATGCTATCCCATTCCATAAAACAAGGAGCCTTCCCCCAAAGCTATAGTGGGCATTTATTTAAGTTTCCCGATCCCAGTGACAACTAGTACTTTTTATTACTTATCAAACACACAAAAATTACTGTTCCCCCTAGCTTAAAAATCTCACACATGATACTTTTTCTTTATGTACATGGTTCATTGACTCAAACCAGAACAGAGCTACTAAAATATCCATGATTATGAATCTCAGACTGGGGTCTGGCTACTCCTGGGGGTTATTTACTGGTATGCTAAGGGGGATTATCAACCATGTGAAAAAGCTCCATCTTTCCAGAGAGCAATGTTTACTTGAGGCTAAGGAATCACATTAAATATGAAAAAAATAAATTTTTTGAAATGTTAAATGGAAGTTTTTTTCCCCCAAGTGAAATATATAGAAAACCTCAACATATTAAAACCAGTTTTAGGAAACCATGTTGGCAGCAGGAGTTGGCCGATGCGATTTCTCCCACCACACACACCGTGGGGGCGTGTGACCCCTTCCCTCCTGGGGTACCCTGGGGAACTTCTTGCACACCAAGCCTCATGCCCTCCAATCTTAATTCAAGGACTGGGCGTCCTGCTTGGAATACAGAAAGTTCTACAGGGGAGTCCAAGAGCCACCAATGCTGTGTGAATCCTGCTTCCCTTTTCCAGGTAAATGATAGACCATCCTTACTTGTGCTTCTTTTATGTGCTCAAGTCCAACCCTTAAAATCTAAACTTTTCTGACTTTTTGATCTTTTTAGTTGTAATACATTTCAACAAATACTTCCACTTGGGTTATGTAGCTCTCAGATCCTGTGGCATCTCTACCGTAAACATCAATAGATCTTCCCAAACTGTGAGGAACTAGTGAATGTTCCCAGATATCATTCTGTCCCCTAATCTGGTTTCTGAATATTCTGGTTCTTTTCCTTCTTTGTATATTCTTCTAGTCGAAGAAGCCACTTGGCCCAGTACTGGGAACAGAGCTCAGTGTCCATGAAATGTGGGTGGGCAGGGGATCCATCTTTGTAGGCCACCACAATTAGGCCACACTGAACCTAGGAAGAAACACAGGGCAGTTCCGGTATTTGTACAATATAGGACCAGAGCTGAGGTTCATTTCCTTCTTGCTCTATGGCAAACTCAGAACAAAACAATCTATAGTAATAGCTCCTAACTGTTTCTAAGAGGGGTTGATAAAAGATTGCACCAGGATACATAAGAACACAAAGATGACAAGATATTGAAGAACAGACTGTAAACACTCGAGCACTATTAGCGATGACGGAAAGCTCAGAACAGCGGGAAGTGCTTTTTAAGGTGGTAGAAGGACAAGGAACAGAGTGAGCAGTGGGACACAAACAGAGTAAGAATCACAAGGAGTTGAGTAGCCATAAATAAGCACGAAGCAAGGCATTATGTAAGTTGAGGCTCAGTGTCCTGACCTGAAAGCTATAGTTGACATCATTATTTATGGCACCAACATAGGCCACAACCTGCAGCGGGTTGTCAAATGTATTTCGAATGTAAGGTTTCGGTCTCTCTGATGTCTTCCAATCAATCACACACAGCTTGCCCCTAAAGAGAAACCAAAGGAAGTCTTCGTAGGTAATGGTTCAAACTGAGAAACTGTAAGAGGTTAAGCCTCTTCTTAGGTATGGTTTACTACTTATCACTCAATGACTGTTGCTTCTATTCTCCACTTTCCAAAAAGACAGCTCCTCTGAGCTTTACTTCTGGGAATCAGAGAAGTGTGATGTTCTCTTTCCTTTGAGTTCTACGTTCAGGTCAGTAATAGGCCTGTCAGGGGCATGATGGGAAATGCTTCCGGAAGCACACTGGCTAGAGTTACAGGTGTGGACCCATGCAGAAGTGCTGGGGAACTTTCCCACAGTTCCAGTTTCTAAACTTTCTCCAAAGTCCTTTGGACCTCCATGGCCTTATTTAACAGTTGACACGGGAATTGAAACTATGTCTATCATTATCTTAGTTGATCTTATTTCAAATATCTATCAGGATGAACCACAACAGACCAAAAGCAAAGTCCCCATCATAAACGACAAAAGCATCACGCTGCTCCGGAAATTCTCTTGCTCAGAAACCAAAGCTGGGGTTCAGATCTATCAGCATTTAATAGGCACCAGTGCAAAATACAAATGCAAAAATACAAATAAGAAGACTTGGTCCCTACCCTGAAAGTCTACACACAGGGTTGGTGTCTTACTATTAGGGATATTGAAAAAAATAAAAAAATTCCTGCCACTTTAAAAAAGTCAAATAACCAGTACATTCCTTCCTATCACCCCTCTCCTGGTGGGATTTTATACTTGCCAAGTGCAGATATCAGAAGGATCACAGGGTGAGCAGACTGATAACTGGTGACCATCTGTTCATTCTGTCTTTCATGAACTTCAATTTCAAAACCAGCAGTTTAGAGGGAGATTCTGTACAAAGTATGCATGTTACCTACCTGTCGCCACAGCTCTAGAGTTACAACTTATGCAAGGTACTCATAAAGTCAACCTAGAGTAGCACTAAAAGAAATAAAATGCAAGCTATATATGTTATTTCAAATTTTCTAGTAACCACATCAAAAAAGAAAATATAGGTGAAATTTTAATATTTTATTTAACCCAAACATACCCAAAATATTTCATTATGTAATATAAAAATGTTATTAATGAGATACTTTACATTCTTTTTTGTACTAAGTCACTGAAACCTACTTTGTAGTATATTTACAGCATACCTCACTTTAGATTGGCCACACTCAAGTATTTAATGGTCGTATGTGGCTAGTGGGTACTCTCTTGGACAGTGCAGGTCAGAGGTAGTTTTACTGTCTGTCAAACTTTGCAATATTACAAAACAATTATAATCTATGCAAATGAAGAGAGGGCCCCAGTATCACCAGGGGGCTTCACAGTTCTCAACCTGGAATAAATCAAAATACCCTAAAATAAAGATTTCCGACATGGACCACTGTTTCTTGCAACATACTATAACTTGCAGAACTTAATAATGTGGAAAAGACATTTTTAGTAGTAGGTGACCGCCCAAGAGGGAACAGAAAGCTCAATGTGGTCCCTCTGGCTCCTTCTCTAAGTGTTACCCCATACCTCCAAAACGTGAATGAGTTTACTATCCACAGAAAAGTCTTTCTGGATTCAATATCATAGAGCCAGAAACAGAAAGCCCCGAGTTACCCCAGCATTCTGGAAGGAGTTCTAAACAAAGTCAGAAAAAGACATTAATGGGGCACCTAGGTGGCTCAGTCGTTATGCATCTGCCTTCGGCTCAGGTCGTGATCCCAGGGTCCTGGGATCGAGCCCCACATCGGGCTCCTTGCTCTGCGGGGAGCCTGCTTCTCCCTCTCCCTCTGCCGCTCCCCCTGCCTGTTCTCTCCTGCTATCAAATAAATAAATAAAATCTTAAAAAAAAATTAAATTAAAACCGCACTAAGACAGTTCAGAACAAAAAAGATGCAGCCTAACTTAAGTGAAATGCAGACTGAAACCATGAGAGACAATGTTAATCAATTGTGTCTAATACTGTGTCATTAAAGGTGTGCACAAATAAGCACACTCACACCTGGGACAACTGAAAATGCCTGTACCCTTTAAGCCAGCAATTTCCCTTTTCGGTATGCACTGGAGAGCAATGGTTTGATACCCTGGGTGTGAATGAAAAGTGCCTGGAAAATCTACATATTCAGATCCAGGCCTACTTCAGACCAACTGAATTTATCCAAACTATATATATGATCCACAAAAACAAACCAACAAGTGAACCTCACAGCCATATACAAGGAGACATGTACACTGCTGCAATCTGTAATTATGAAAAACTAGAAATAACCTGAATGTTCCCAAAAGGGAAATGGTTCATTAATACAAAGGAATACCAGGGGCGCCTGGGTGGCTCAGTCATTAAGCGTCTGCCTTTGGCTCAGGTCATGATTCCAGGGTCCTGGTATTGAGCCCTACATCGGGCTCCCTTCTCCCTCTCCCACTCCCCCTGCTTGTTTTCCCTCTCTGGCTGTGTCTCTCTGTTAAATAAGTAAGTAAATAAAATCTTTAAAAAAAAATACAAAGGAATACTAAACAACAGTTAAAAAGAGAGAACAAGATCAAAATCATCATGCTAACATTTATTGAGTAGTTTGCATTTTAAGTACTATACAGAGAATGTCTCATTAAACTCTATAACAACTCTATAAGGTAAGTCCTTTTGTCTTATTTTACAGATGAACAAACAGAAGTACAGAGAGGCTAACTAGCCTAAGGTTAAGATGAAAAGCCAGAAACCAAACCCAGCCAGCCTGGCTCCAGAGCCTAATATCTTACCAGCTTTGTGATACTAGGTACATAGAAATTTCTATATATTGTGACTCTCACAGACATGGAGGTAACAATACATGGTATTCTGTGTATGTGTACTATACACAGTGTTGTGTATGTATGTAGAAAGCACACTGGCAATGTGTTGTATATGCACTATCCGGTATGGTGGGCGTGTTAAGTAGTATAGGAAGTAGCCTAGGACACAGCAGCAAACTTCTCACAGTGATTGTCTTTGGCCAGGGGACTGAGAGGAGGGAAGATGTGGTTACAGGTGATGTGAGCTTAATTTATGGTATATTTAAAAAAAAATCGGAAGCAGATGTGACTAAGTTTTATAACTGTTAATTGAGTGGTGGAGAATTATTAAAAGAGGAAAGGATGTTGCAGATCTACATAAACTAATAAGGGAAGATCTCTAAAATATTTTCAGAATGAAAAAAACGCAGGGATTGGCACTTTGTGTTAGTAAGTGGGGGTGGAGACAAATGATTATAAATACAGTCATAAAATATCTCAGGACCACAAGAACTTTATCTTTAGAGAGGGAGGGAAAGAGAGAGGGAGGGAGGGAGGGAGGGAGGGAGGAATGGGGGGGTGAGGAGAGAGAGGGAGAGAGAGAGGAAATCTAAAACAGGCTCCATGCTGGAGCCCCATGCTTGATCTCACGACCCTGATATCGAGACCTGAGCCAAAATCAAGAGCCAGATGCTTAACCGACTGAGCTACCCAGGCACCCCAGGGTCACCAAGAACTTAAAACCAGAGTGGGGGTGGAGGATTCTGGGAAAATGGAAGAGTAGGAAGCACCAGAAATCTGTAGGCCCACCTAGACAACTGCAATGGCAGAATCTGTCTAATTATTGGAAATCTAGAGCCTGTTGAAGGCTTAGATGGTAAACTCTTGGTTAATTTTGGTCAATTTCGGCTCTTAACAGCTACCCATTCCCCCGCTCCTTCTCATGGGGCAGGCAGCTGTACACATGATCTTGGAACAGCACGGTACACAGCTTGTGGGAATGAGTGGACAAAAAGGGCCCCATTCTCCAAATGTCAGGGATCTGTGCTCTCATCACTGATCACTGGTCACAGAGGTGAAGACAAGAGCAGGGTGGCCATTGTTACTGCACCTCCCCCTACTGCCATAAGCCCCTCACCCTCCAACTGAATGACTTCCAGAGGACTTAAAGGGCCGATGCCCATTTTTTCCAACTCTTCATTTTTCTCTTTTTCCCCTTTTGGGAATTAGATACTAAAGACTACAACATCCAAAAGCAACTGCATCTACGGGGAAAATTAGAAAGTGACTGTGCATGTCCAGGGAAGGACACAGGCTCAGAAAAGCCTTGAGAAGACCTTAAGTTTATACTTCAGGCTGATCCTTAGCACAGAGATAGCCTACAAGAACAATAACAAAACCCCAAACAAAAACAATGAACAGGGGCGC
This sequence comes from Zalophus californianus, assembly GCF_009762305.2. NCBI lineage: Eukaryota > Metazoa > Chordata > Mammalia > Carnivora > Otariidae > Zalophus > Zalophus californianus. The sequence continues at coordinate 96,686,044 of NC_045602.1, forward strand.
CTGGGTGGCTCAGTCAGTTAAGTGTCTGCCTTCCGCTCAGGTCATGATCTCAGGGTTCTGGGATCCAGCCCCACATTGGGCTTCCTGCTTTGCAGGGAGTCTGCTTCTTCCTCTGCCTGCCACTCCCCCTGCTTGTTCTCTCCGCAACCCCCTGTCAAATAAATAAATAAAACCTTAAAAAAAAAAGAAAATTAAAAAAACCCCACAAAAAAACAAAACAAAAAAAATCCCACAATGAACAAAGTCCAGCAAACCCTGTGGCAGAGGGAGAACCTGATTTCCAGAATTACATTAATATTAGATTCAAATATCCAGTTTTCAACAACAACAAAAATCACAAGGCATACAAAGAAACAGGAGTATGGCCCATTCAAAGGAAAAAAATAAATCAACAGAAACTGTCCCTGAAAAAGATGTGATGGCAGTTCTACTAGACAAAGACCTTTTTAGTCTTAAAGATGCCTAAAGACCTCAATAAAGGTAAATACATGGGCGATTATAAAAGCAAGCATTCTTGTAACAATGATTTATAACTCCACTTTTTGTCTTCTACAGTTTTTTTTTGTAAACTTGAAACAAACAGAAGAAATTATTGCTTTTAGGTTGGTTGATCATACAAATCTTGATCAATGTTTAATGAAACATCAGATAGCACTGGTTCATCATGTTCTTCCACTCTGCTCAAGTTAGCTGCCCCATACAGAGCACTAATTTCAACTAGTGTCTTGCCTGAGTCTGCTGCTATATCCTCTGAATGGGAAACATCTTTACTCTTATTTCTTATACTCATTCTCATCTCCCCCCCCTTTTTTTAAGATTTTATTTGAGACAGAGAGTGTTGTGAGCAAGAGTGTGGCGGGCGGGGGGGTTGTGTGGGAAGGGTAGAGGGAGAGGGAGAAGCAGGCTCCCTTGAGGAGCAGGGAGCCAGATGCTGGCACGATCCTAGAACCCTAAGATCATGACCTAAGTGGAAGGTAGACGCTTAACTGGCTGAGCCACCCAGCTGACCCACTCATCTCCTTCTCTGATTGTTCTTGAGCTCTCTGCAGTTCTCCTAACCTTTGTCTTGCATTTCCAACTCTAGCTGGAATATTAGCTATTGCTGCTGAAACAGGAGCTCCTCTGACTTTGGTCTCTCCATCATTTCCTGCCCCATCAGAGCTAGTTCTCAATCATGCTCCAAGTTGGCCATTTCCTTTTGTCTCAGTTGCTCTGCAGTCACATTTCCTTATATTTGTAAATCCACAATATTACACATTCTATTGGATCCACCAAGCAATCTTGCCACTTCTGCAAGACTTTTAAAGATATACTGACTCCCTTTCTAACTCTTAGCCTTAACCTGCCAGCAGCATCCTGCTGCTGGCAATGAGCCATGCACCTCAGGTGCCAGAGACCGCATGCCGCAAAGAGGGAGGGGCCCATGGATGGGTGAGTGGGTTGTTTTCTACATAATTTAAGAGATTAATAAATCTAAGCCTAAAAAAAAATATTAGTTTATGTTTTGAGGCACTGATATATAAAGACAATTTTGTGACATCAACAACTGAAATGGACAGGGATAGAGTTGTGAAGGAGCAGTCTTCGTATGTCATTGTAGTTAAGTCGGTACAAATTCAAATTAGAGTGTTAATAACTGGGATGTTAAATGTAATCCCTCTGGTAATCACAAGGAAAATAGCTATAGAATATACACAAAAGGGAATGAGAAATTGAAATGTTTCACTACAAAAAAGGAAAACAAAACACAAAAAAGACAGTAACATATAGGAAATGAGACAAAAAAGCTATAATGCCTATAGAAAATAAATAAAATGACACCTCCCCTTATCAATAACTAATTTAAATTTAAATGGATTAAACTGTCCAATCAAAAGACAGAGACTGGCAGAATGGATAAAACACATGATTCAACTATATGCTGTCTACAAGAGACTCACTGTATACTCAAAGACACAAATAGGCTGAATGTGAAAAGATAGAAAAAGATATTCCATGCAAATAATAACCAAAAGAAAGCAAAGGTGGCTCTAATAGCAGACAAAATAGTCTTTAAATAGAAAAAGACGAGACAAAGAAAGACATTATATATTAATAAAAGGTTCGATACATCAAGAAGATATAACAATTTTTTTTTTTTTTAAGATTTTATCCATTTATTTGACAGACACAGCGAGAGCAGGAACAGGAGCAGGGGGAGTGGGAGAGGGAGAAGCAGGCCCCCCGCCGAGCAGGGAGTCCGATGCGGGGCTTGATCCCAGGACCCTGGGATCGTGACCCGAGCCGAAGGCAGACGCTCAACGACTGAGTCACCCAGGTGCCCGAAGATATAACAATTATAGACATTTGTGCACCTAGTAACAGACTAGCAAAATATATGAAGCAAAAACTGACAAAATTGAAGGGAGAAATACAGTTGTTGTTCTTTTTTAACTTTTATTTAAGTATTCTCTATATCCAACATGGGGCTCTGACCCTGAGATCAACAGTCACATGCTCTTCCAAATGAGCCAGCCAGGTCCTCCAGAAATACAGTTCTGTAATAGTTGGAGACCTCAATACCTATTTTCAATAATGGATAGAACCAGACAGAAGGAAGTGAGGAAATAAAGGACTTAAAACAACACAATAAACCAACTAGATCTAATGGACATATAGTACTCTCTACCCAACAACAGAATACACACCTTTTCAAGCACACACAGGACACTTTCCAGGACAAACCATTTATTAGGCCATAAATTAAGCCTCAATATATTTAAAAAGACAGATATTACACAAAGTATCTTCTCCAATCACAAGATGAAGTTAGAAATCAATAAAAGAAGTAAAATTGGAAAAAAGTCACTAATGTGTGGAAATTAACATAATCAACCAAAGAAGAAATCACAGGGGAAATTAGAAGATACTTAGAGGTGAATAAAAATGAAAACACAGCATACCAAAACTTACAGGACACAGTGAAAACAGTATTAAGGAAGCTATACAACAATAAATACTTCTATTAAAAAACAAGTAAGAATCAAATCAACATCCTAATCTTACAACTTAAGGAACCAAAAAAAAAAAACCAACAACCTCAAAGTAAACCTTTATAGGAGATAAGAGAGATTAAAGATAAATGAAATTCAGAATAGAAAACCAATAGGAAAAAAAAAATCAATGAAAATAAACATTGGTTTTTTGAAAGGATCAACAAAATTGACAAACCTTTAGCTAGATGGACTTAGAAAAAAAGGAAGACAACTCAAATTACATAAATCAGCAATGAAACTGGGACATTACTACTAATTCTACAGAATAAAAAGGATGAGAGCACTATGAAAAATCATATGCCAACAAGTTGGATAACCTAGATGAAATAAACAAATTCCTAACAACACAAAACCTACCAGGACTAAATCATGAAGCAATAGAGTATCTGAACAGCTCTATAATTAAAAAGGAGATTTCATCAGTAATCAAAAATCTCCTGGCAACTAAAAGCTCTAGATCCAATAACTTCATGGGCGAATGCCACCAAATATTTACATAACTAATACCAATAATAAAAACGTTTCCAAAGAAATTGAAAAGTAGGGAACTCTTCTTAACTCATTCTATGAATCTAGCATTACCCTGATACCAAAGTTAGACAAAGACACTACAAGAAAACTACAGAATAATAATCCTTATGTATACAGATGCAAAACTCCTCAACAAAATAGTAGCAAATCAAATTCAGCAACATATTAAAAGAATTATACACCATCACAAAGTGGGCTTTATTACTGGAATGCAAGGGCGGTTTAACACAAAAATCAACCAATGTGATATACCTTATTAACAGAATGAAGGAAACCACTTAAAATCATCTTAATTGATGAAGAAAAAGCATTTGACAAAATGAAATACCCTTTATGAAAAAAATACTCAACAAGCTAGGGATAGGAAAAAAAACTACCTCAAAATAATAAAAGCCATATATGAAAAGCCCACAGCAAACATCATACTCAATGTTGAAAGACTGGAAGGTTTTCCTCTAAGATCAGGAACAAGGCAAGGCTGTCTGCTTTCACCACTTCTATTCAACAGATCTGGATGTTCTAGCCAGAGCAATTAGGCAAGACAAACAAATAAAAAAGCATCCAAACTAGAAAGGAAGAAGTAAAATTATCTCTGTTCACAGATGGATGATCTTTTATGTTAAAAACTCTAAAGAATCCACACAAAAACTAGTAGGACTATATAAATAAATTCAGCAAAGTATCACGATACAAAGTCAACACACAATTCAAGAGCATTTCTATACATAAACAATGAACAATATGGAAAGGAAATTACAAAAACAATTCCATATAATAACATCAAAATGAATAAAATACTTGGGAATTAACCAAGGAGACTAAAGACTTGCACAATGAAAACTGCAAATCATTACTGAAAGAAATTAAAGACCGAAATGGAAATATGCCCCATGTTCACGGATTGGAAGATTTAATATTGTTAAGATGTTCATTATTACCCAAAGTGATCTACAAATTTAATACAATCTATAAAAATCTCAATGACGATTTTTGGACAAATTGAAAACCCATCCTAAAATCCACATGGAATCTCAAGGGACTCTGAAAAGCCAAAACAAACTTGAAAAAGAACAAAACTGTGGAGGACTCACACTTGCTAATTTCAAAACTTACTACAAAGCTCTAATAATTAAAATAGTATGGTACTTGTTTAAAGACAGACACATAGACCGATGGAAATGAATAGACAGCCTAGAAATAAACCCTCACATACACATGATTTTTGACAAAGGTGCCGAGTCTGTTCAATGAGGAAAGGACAGTCTTTTCAACACATGGTACTGGGGAAACTGGACATCCACATGCAAAAGAATGAAGTTGGATTCTTACCCAACACCATATACAGAAATTAACTCAAAATGGATCCATGACCTAAAGGTAAGATTTAAAACTACATAAAACTCTTAGAAGAAAACATAGGGTCCAAGCTTAATTACACTGGATTTGGTGGTGATTTACTGGATGTGACACCAAAGGCACAGGCAACAACAACAAAATAAACAAATTGGCTTACAGGAAAAACTTTTAAAAAAAGTGTGTAAAGTGCAAGGATAAAGATAAGTCAGTCACAAAAAGACAAATACTTTGATTCTACCCACATGAGGTAGGAAAGAATAAATTCATAGAGACTAAAAGTAGAATATGGTTGCCAGGGGCTAGAAGTAGGGGAGAGTACAGTGATTACTGTTTAATGGGCACAGAATTTCAGTTTTATAAGATGACATGTCCTGGAGATGGATGGTGTTGACGGCTGTACAACATTATGAATGTATTTAATGATACTCAATTGTATACTTAAAAATGGTGAAGTTTATGGTAAATTTTATGCTACGTATATTTTACCACATTAAAAACCTTTTTTAAAGAAAAAGTGGAGATGGGAGACTTATTTTAGTAGCTTGGGTTAACCAAACACATATATTAGATTATTACTCTGAAATTTTAAAATTTCTGAAACCTTAATTTTCAAAAATATTCAATGCATATATTCTCAATGTTGATGCTTTCCACCTAAAGAGCAGAAAACAAACATCAGTACTGTGGACATCACTGTGAAGTGTTTGGTGTCAGGAACTTTTTTTTTTTTTTTTTTAAGATTTTACTTATTCATTTGAGAAAGAGAGAGAAAGCACGAGAGAGGGGAGGGTTAGAGGGAAAAGCAGACTCTCTGCTCAGGATTCTAACTAGGGACTCTGGGATCATTACGTGAGCCGAAGGTAGATGCCCAACTGACTGAGGCCCCCAGGTACCCATGGTGTCAGGAACTTCTGGAAGGCCTTGGGTAGAATTGATTGTATGGCTACCTCGGTTAACTAAAGGGCAGCTAAAAATAGCCTATTAAATTTCTAGGCACACAGGGCTCTTCTCAGATATGAGGCAATTATGGCACAGAACTGCTGGGTGGCCTGAACAGTTTCCAGACTAATGAATATTGTCAATTTTTTTAAAATTTAAATTTTGACTAGAGTTCCAGGTTTTGTTTTATTTAAGATTTTATTTATTTGAGAGAGAGAATGAGATAGAGAGAGCATGAGAGGGGGGAGGGTAAGAAGGAGAAGCAGACTCCCTGCTGAGCAGGGAGCCCGATGCGGGACTCATCCCAGGACTCCAGGATCATTACCAGAGCCGAAGGCAGTCGCTTAACCAACTGAGCCACCCAGGCGCCCCAAGAGTTACAGGTTTTTACCTATCCTGTGGGTCGCCCACATCTTTTTGGAATAGGGGTATCTGCAGGTTAGATCTCCCCTTGGAATCTGGAGTAAATGGGGAAAACAGTAACAGAGCAGCTATTTAAAAACCACAGGAAGCTTTAGTAAGCTCAGGGTTCCTATCCATGTCAAACACAGCCTGGAAGTCAGAAAAAGAAATGATTTTCAGGGCAAACAGGTCAAGGTGCTATTTTTAGGGAAATGGGAAAGAAAATGCAGGAATCAAAGTGGATCTTTTTTTTTTTTAAGAGTTATTTATTTTAGAGAGAGAGTGAGAAAGCATGCATGCGAGTTGCGGGGGGGAGGGGGAAGGACAGAGGGAGAGGGAGAGAGTCTTAAGCTGACTCCACACTTAGCACACAGCCTGACCCAGTGCTCGATCTCATGACCCTGAGATCAGGACCTGAGCCAAAAACAAGAGTTGGACGCTTAACCGACTGAGCCACTTGGGTGCCCCATCAAATTGGATCTAGTGGTTAGTAGCTTGCTTGGGGGTAGGGAAGAAGGAACATGCTGGATATTGAAAAATTATACCTTTTCTCCACCAAACACTTTGATTCTGGAACACAGATTTACAAGAATTATGAGGCTCTTCCTCCTGTATCTGTCCTTACCTCCTGCCCCATACCCAATTCTTTTATGTATCGTAGAGGTTTTGACTTCACAGGGCTGCACCCTGAAGCAGGAGTTCAGAGGAAAAAACAGAGTTTGACAGACCTGCATTACTTTATCTCCACACTTTGATAGAAAAAAAAAATCTAATACTTACTGATATTCAGCCACACAGTCCAGTAGACCTACATACTTTAAGGTCTCATGCTGAACAGCGCTTTCAAGAGCTCGCACTCCACTGACATCTTTCAGGATATGCTGGACACTTTCGATATATCCAGATTCGAGATTCTCATCTCTCTCTTTCAAGTCCCCTTGGGGTGCAAGTATGCTTTCCAAGGCTTTATGGAACCGTTTCCCTTGTAAAAATATATCTGAAAAGAAAATCAGGGGGAAAAGAAAAACAAACAAGAACAAAGCTAGTACTAAAAAACAAATACTTAAAAACCTTTGAACAATAAAATTAGAAATAATATTAAGTTACCTTTAAGTGACAACTGCTAAGATACCACATTTTATTTAGCCTCTTGTGAAATCTAAGAATGCACTTTGAAAAGCAAAGGAACTAAAATAGTTTGAACAATAAAATGAATTAAAATAAAGAATTTCTAGTAGAATTAGGCCAAAGTTACAGTTGAAGATCTGGGGGCAATAGCACCACACCTAGTGTACCATACTGTGATTTTAAGTATCCATTTTAGTAACTTCTGTTCAGTTTTCAGTTTTTTTACAACCAACACTGAATTAATGAATATAGGTGGGAGAATCCTTTTACTAACAGGCTTAATGAATGGCAAGGTATGAAAATCAAGGCATATCAAAAACAAATTGGATGTTTTGGGCTTGGGGGCAAGAGGAAATATGTAACACTCTTCTGCACTTTTTGGAGGGGCTAGAACAGCTTAAGACAGTTGCTCTGTCCTGAAAATTTTCCTCATATGCTTAAGAAAAATTTGATGTATAATTGAGATTGTATTCATTTCAGATATACAACATAACGATTTGCTATCTGTATATCCTCACACACTTTTAAGTTAAGAAAACACAAACAAATCCAAGAAATTGGACAAATTCACTTCCTCCTTGATAAGGGAAGGAAACAAAGAGGAGGCATTGTGCTAAGCAGTGGCCTTGGCGCTTTCAAAATATTTAACTTTCCAAACACAACAAACCAGCAAGATAAGAATCATTACCCCCACTTTAACGAATGAGGCCTACACAATGCTGTTAATTTGCCCCAAGGCAAAAAAGGTAGACTAGCAGCCTGGCACCAGAGTCCATGTTCAATTCCAGTCCATCATAGAACAGAGTAAGACAAAATTAGGGACCATCATTTAGATATACACAGAAGCAGAGTAGGAAATATACATGCATAGAGATAGACCCATAGAAAATGAGGAAAATTTGATCTAATAAGGTAATTTTAAACCATATTTTACATTTGTCAAATACTATTTTACCAGGATTTTGAAAGGTCAATTCTACCACTGTCAAAAAATGGAATCACTTCTGGGAAATTACCTGGAGAGTTAAATGAAATTCACCTGAAGAACTGAGCTATTACACTCCAAATTTACTCGGTTCAATTGGACTTATTAGCATATGAAAGGCCTACAAGATTTTTAAGACAGATGGAATTAAAATCTAGGTAAAAGTACAGCATTCATCTATAGACAAGCTTAATGAAGCTTGGTCAAAACAGGAAAAAAACAAACTGCTTTATCAATTGCCAAGCAAATAAACAATTCATTTTCCACTGCAGACTTAACCCTTGGCTGGGTTCTTCACATAAAAGAGGCAGCAAACAAAAAAATTAAAAAAATTAAAAAAATAAAAAAGAGGCAGCAAACATGGGAATCTAGATTATAGGATCCCCTAGATTGTAAGGCTCAGAACATTAAATATCATTGAATTTGTCTAAGTAAATTTTATTTTTTAAAGATTTTATTTATTTGAGAGAGCAAGCATGAGCAGGAGGAAGGGGCAGAGGGAGAGGAAGAAGCACACTCCCCACTGAGGAGGGAGCCTGATACGGGACTTGATCCCAGGATTCTGGGATCATGACCTGAGCCAAAGGTAGACCTTTAACTGACTGAGCCACCCAGGCACCCCATCTAAGTAAATTTTAAAAAGCACAAGATTTATTGCAGATAGCATCAAGTCAGAATATTCATTCAGTAAATTAAATTGACCAATGAAAATGAAATGTTTTCAAGTCCCAGTATGTAAAGTGCATTTAAAAAAAAAAATCCATGAGTCTCCAAGATTCTGACTGATAAACTGGCAGGATGGATAATATTTTAAGATTAAAAAGTCACTACAGCAATAAACTGGAAAAAATAAACCCCATCCCTTTCCACTATGATCAACACTTAAATATAAATCCAAGTCAGACTTTCTTATCCTTGGCAATCTTCAGAAGGTAAACCGATGCTTGAGAAATTGACCAAATGTGGAGAACGCCAGCTCTGGGCACATCTCTGTGCTCTAGCCTTTGGAAGAGCAGGCAGAAAGGAATTTATCAGTACAGTATTTTAAAAAACTGCCTCTCCTGACCCATTAATCAATTTAGTGGGCAATGACATGCTTTTTCATTCTTTTCTTCCCTTCTTTTTTGTTGGTAGGGGGGAGCATGACACTAATCCTGTGATTGCCTCTTATGAGAAAAAAGTGATTCTGCTTGTTTCTTAAAATTGATCCTGAATTAACTGAGAAACACATCAGAGTAATAATCTAGATCAACAAAGCTGATTATATGGAAAACAACCATAGTTTTATCTCTGCTTGGGATAGTGGAGCACCTTCACATTCCCAACAGAAATTCCTTTATCAAGGAGGCCTCCAAGAGTACTTTTTTACTTTGTGCCAAGGGCTACAAGTCCTAGGTTCCCACACTCCTAGCAGGTTTCTGCCTTTACTTTTCTTATCAGTGATTTCAGGATCCCCATAAACTATGACATTCTAGGTTTAAGGAAAATAAAAAACAACTTCCCCTGAGGAAACAACATCTATTCTAAATTCTAGTGGTACAAATAAAAAACATAAGACGTCATTAAAAAATTTCATTTTATGTTGCTTATTTAGAAAGCAAAGAATAGCTTAGTATTGTTACTTATTACCTAAAGGCAGTTAATTCTCGCATATATTCCTCCCCCCACACAGCTGAGGAATGTTCTAAAGGATGAGGACCTTGACCTTTTTTTGCCATATCCAGGTGCTGTCTATATACTTAATATATGTGACACGTTTAATGTGTTACCCACACACAGTTTTTTCTAAGATGCCACAAAATAAGTGCATTACCCTTAAAATTAAAAGTGCTCTCTACCAACCACTAGGGAAGCACGGGCTAAGGAATGATCAACAAAAAACCTAGCTTTAATAAAAGGCAACTATATGATCCTGATGGGGACCAGCTAATTCACCTGTGCCAATGGTCCTTCACCTTGCTTCTGAATGGAGCCTGTTTTAAGGAAGCTATTCTTCTTACCTAAGAAGTTAGTAAATTAGGAGTTGAAAGCTAAAGTTTATTTATTCTCAGTTACTAATTAAGAGCATCAGATTATCTCAATTTACTAAAATCTAAATACAAATCATGTGTTCCAGTTTACTCCAAGTCTTAAATTTACATGTCAATAAGGATAAGCAGAGCAAGGGGTATTTACTACATTCTGAATAGAATGCCTAGCAAACAAACAGAATTCCATTATCAGGTGACTGATTCTTTTCCTTAAAGAAAACAGGCAACTTTAATACTTAAGTTTGTAGCTTATGAAAATTTCCCACATCATTTAGCCAAACTACTTGCTCTCTGTGCTTCAGTTTCATCTGTGAAATGAGAATAATAGTATATATGCTGCATAGGGTTGTTATGATGATTGAGTTAATACACATAAACTGCTATTTGATGCTAATTATCACTAGAAAGCAGTGCCTCACTAGTTCAGGTCAAAAACACCCTCAGTCTTTTGACACTGCTCTATATTCTAGAAAACACAGTAACCATACAGAACCAGGATTGAGAAAATTACTTGAAGAATATTCGGCAAAGCCATCCTCTCCCAGTTCCAGAATCATCCGCTGTTTCCACCTCTCCAAGTAGAAAATCTGTTCTGATGTCATGGTCTGCTGAAGGATCTTGGTCACACTTGGTATGGTATTTCTTTGCAAAGGGATTCTCAAAGGAATTGTAGGAGTGCTTGTTGCATTTGGTTTTACGCTTCTCTCTGGAATTAAGAGAGGACACCAGTTTCGTGGAGCTTTTGCTTCCTCATCTTGCTTTTGGGGCTTACACTTACTCACAGGTCCATAGAGTAAATTATCTTCCTCAAACAATGATTCTGGAGTCTGAGCAAGGCCTCTGGATGACAAGACAGATTGTACTAAATCAGAGTACTTTTCCTGGTCTACTTCTTTATAAGGGTTCACTTTTTTCTTCCGGCTACAAAAGTAAGAGGAAGTGGAAAAATCCACATGGGCGGTTGGTTCTAGAGAAAACCCCTTTGAACTTCTGAGCTGTCTGCAGATGGTCTGAAAAGCCTTCATTTTTAGATGCTTTCTCACTTCCCTCTAGGCTACTTGCAATGTTGAGGGCCTTTTATTTTTGCACTCCTAGTAAAGAGAAAAGTGGAGTTAGATACCAATGTATTAAATATTTGAACGGCTAAAATGTAAGCTGCATCAGTACGATAAGGCGCATTAACCTGCATTCCATTAAGCTTTTTCAACATGTTTGGACAAAGCTATTTCCAAAGAAAGACTCTCTTCAATAGCCAGAACGACCAGCACTTGTTAAATGTGAAATAGTACAGCTTGGGGCAAGACGTCCCCAATATTCAATCAGAAGAATTGGGAAGCCTAGGAGGGGAGGCATGTGTGAGACAGAAAAACAGAACGCTACAACCCGTCCTATACCGGCCACGACGGTCACGGTGAACCACTGATTCCTAGATACCAGGCTCCCTACTAAGTATTCCAGGAGAAGACTTCTCACTAAACTCTCACACCCTTTAAGGTGGTTACTTCTGCGACACCGTTTTACAGACGTGGAAATTGAGCTTCTGAAGGGTCCCACCAGGAAAGAGCGGGTAAGCAGTGGTCAGCGGGGCCCATCATCGTGATCCCCAGAAGGGGCCCTCCCGCTCCGCCATACGTGGGGAAACACGGTGGGGACAGGACGGCTGGGGCCCCTGGCGTGGGAGTCAGGATTAGGAAGAGATGGCTTAAATAGAAGCCCAGCTCACGGCCCGGATAGATACCTCAGGAGCCACCAGACTTCACTCAACTGCCAGAGCGCCGTCAACCTCTCGGGACCCGTACTTTCCTCGGTCCCGCGCTCTGATCTCGAGTTAGGCTCCGCCTAAGGGGCGGTGGTCCCGGCATGCATTGCGGCGCCGCTACCTCTTCTTCACTGCTACTGACACTCCCGAGATCCTTGGGGAGTCCCTCCCCTCGGGCGTTAGCGCGGGCTCCTCCAAATCGCGCCCTTACGCTCTCACGATATCTTGTTTACGTCACAGCCTGTCGCCATCTTGGACTCTGGCTGAGTAATAAATTGCCCCGCACGAGAGCGCGGGATTTCTTGAGACGGGCGTTGCTGAGAGTACTCGTTGCTCCGAGTCCTTGTCGCGGCCCTGCGATCGGCCGTTTCCGCGTGGCCCGGAGCGAGGGTAGGCCACGCGTAGCTTTTTTGCCCGGCTCCAAGATGGACGGCAGCGGGGACGGGGGAGGCCGTTCTGGGGGAGCACGTGGCGCGCTGCTGGCCTTTCCCGGGGCTGCTGGGATGGTGGCGGAGTCCGGAGGCCTCCCGCCGCCGTCGGGCAGGGAGGCTGGCGGAGGCGGGGCCGCGGCCGCCCCTAAGAGGCGCCCCGGAGGCGGCGGCGGCCCAGCCTCTTCTTTCCTCGCACAGCCAGAAGGCCGCCGCTCGAGGCCCGCGTCGCCATGGCCGCGGTTCCCGAGTTGCTGCAGCAGCAGGAGGAGGACCGCAGCAAGGTGAGGCCCTCCTCGCCCTCATGCCCCAGGACGGGAGGCCCCGCCGACCTCCCGGAGCCCCACATTCCTTCCCCTATTCCTCAGGGGCCACTCCTGCAGTTCTCATTGCCCGCGAAATCCACCCGCCCCGCCACGCGGAGACACCCATCGGACCCCTTGTGCCCTTTGTTTCCTCCTTTTTGAGGGCTGCGGACCCAAGGCGAGAGCAAGCGTCGCGGGGCCGGTCCTGGTAGCACGCGTCGGCGTGTCCGGTACCGAGGGCGCGCGGCGAGTCTCTGGAGCTTTTCTCTGGAGACTCGAGAAAGTACTCTCACGTAAAAAGTTGTGAGAACTCTAGCTTTGTAAAGATTTGACGGTGAACGTGAAATCCACTTGACATGGAGTAAATGGTGTATTTTGGTTTTGTTGCCTTCGAACTGCACCCCCCCCCCCTTTTGGCCCATATACTGAGGAAATTCCATCAAGTCAAATCTGAAGCATGTTCTTTAGAACTTTATAAACGCCAAATGCGTCACTGCGGGAATTGTGTCATTTTTAGTAGGTACTCAAATACTTGTTAAACTTAAGTTTTGCCCTCCAAAAACTTGCGTGTTTATGTAAGCTAGCCCTAGGCTTCTTAAATCTTGAGGTCTAGAAACTAACGCAGTAAGTTCAGGTTATCTTTCATTGGTCGTTTACACTTATTTCGCAATTCATAGAGGTGGGTTCGAGCCACAAGGTTAAGTGCCGAATCATCACCGTGAAAGTTTTTCTGACAGAAAATAAAATTTAAGAATACAAAGCTCTCTCAAGTAAGTAACCTGGAGGGCATCTTACAGAATTCCGTCTACTTAGAAGTCAAAGGCAGCCTTTGATCCACACAGCACGTGTGGAGAGCCTTTTTTTCATCTAGGAAGTACCGAAGTTAACACACAGCTAGCTGAATTCTTCCAACAAGGGTATCATTGCTGCGTTAGTTATTGAAATGCAACTTTGTGAGGTAGGGTTCTTGATTGGGGTATTTTTTATTTTTTGAGAGTTGAAGTGTTTTTTTTTTTTTTTTTTAACTAAAAGTGGGAGCTTGATCATGATTCTTCTTAGAATACTATAGACAGAGTTTTCTCTATAGAAGTTTAGACGCTGAATAGGAATTTTGACAGCAATTTGACGAGCCCCCCCATCTGGTACCTCATCTCTTGATCCAGAATCTGTTTTATACAGCTATTTAAAAGGACTTAACTCCTTCAACTGACCTTCTCATGTTACTGCACTATATTGTAGCGGGCTTTTAAAGTAATTTTCCCACCACTCTGAACTCCATGGAAGATTATAAAGGCTATTCCCTCCCAGTTTTAGCGGATACAGGAAAGGATTATACAGCATTATTAAGTTACAGAAATCAGGAAATAAAAAAACTTAATAAAATACTACTCTAACTCATGGCTTTGTTTTACCCTTTTTTTTTTTTAAGATTTTATTTATTTGAGAAAGCCACAGGCAGGGGGAGGGGCAGAGGTAGAAGGTGAACAGACTCCCTGCTGAGCAGGGAGCCCGATGTGGGATTCACCGGGACCCTGGGATCATGACCTGAGCCGAAGGCAGACGCTTAACCGGCTGAGCCACCCAGGCACCCTCATTTTGCTTTCTTATGTCTGTGATGCTAGCCCTGTGCTATGGATTGAGTCTAGGTGGTTTTCACTGTTAAGCAAAAGGGAGTTTGGGACAAATGTGAAATAACAGGAAGTCAAATCTTGGGCAAACTATTTTCTTGCCATAATATAGCTTTTAGTCAAGTGAAGTATTTTACATTTTTACAGAAAATGTTTTAAGTGTAAACCTCCCACTTACTTAGGGATTTACATGAGGATAAGGGTTCATGGGGTTTAGGTCCACTAGTAAAGTAGGGAACGTAATTGACTCTTGAGGATTTTTTTTTTTCAAGATTTTATTTATTTACTTGACAGAGACAGCGAGAGGGGGAACACAAGCAGGGAGAGTGGGAGAGGGAGAAGCAGGCTCCACCGAGCAGGGAGGCTCATGGGGGCTCGATCCCAGCACTCTGAGATCATGACCCGAGCCGAAGGCAGACGCTTAACCATCTGAGCCACCCAGGCGCCCCAAGACTCTTGAGGATTTTGAATGCTCATGCAGCAAGTACTTTTTTCAGCTTGTTCAGCAAAACTAAAAGGAGTATTGGTTTGTATCTGGTAGCCTGATATTTCCGTTTAGTTACATCCGTTAGTTGAGGGTGTTGGGATTTGTCTCCTTTCCCAGAAAACAGCTGAGGAAAAGAGATACATGATTAATTTTGTTGTTTTTAACTCCACCTTTAGTGATAAGAAGATTGTATTTTGATCTTTAGAAAAGTAAGGTTTTACCCAGTCTAGCTCCTGAAAGGGTTAAAATATTAACACCATTTTAGGCCTTATTGTCATGATAAACTAGTACTGAGATTCCCCATTCCTCCAGAGTTCTCTGGTGTCTTGGAGTTTTTCATAGATAGGCAAAAATAATTGGAGATTATGCAGCACCTTGTTCTTACAAATTAGTTACCCTGGCCTTCAGTCATTTTGTGCTTTTCTAGGCTTTCTGGGCCTTCCCTTTGCCAAAAATTCATTAAAATAGGTGGACAGCATGTTTTTGAGTTTCTACTTAAAGTGTCATTTTGTATCTTTCTAAGTTGATGAGTCTCATTCCTGTTAGTCTAGCAAACCTATGGTAAATTGAATTGTGGGTCCTGATTGCCTCTTGGACTTTTTTTTTTAATGACAAATTGCTACTAGAGTGTGGTTAAGTTTAACACACAAAAGCTGTGGTGATAACTCCTCCCCATCTACTGCCATTACAGCTTGGCCCCTTAACTAGTTGGTTATGTGGAATTTGGTTGAATGGGGTCTTCTCAGCCAGTCATTAATGTTTATGGTGCTGCTCTGGTTTACAACTAGTTGTTTTTATTTTATTTATTTAAGGATTTTTATTTTGGAGACAGCACGAGTGGGAGGGACAGACGGGGAGGGAGAGATAGAACCTTAAGCAGGCTCCACGCAGTGTGGAACCTGAGTGGAGCCTGACTGGGGGGTGCAATCCCAGGACCCTGAGATCATGACCTGAGCTGAAACCAAGAGTCAGATGCTTAAGAGACTGCTACCCAGGCGCCCTGTGTTTTTTGGTTGTTTTTTAAAGATTTTATTTATTTGTGGACGTTTGCAGGGACACTGTCCTCTTTCAGCTTGAATGAAGAGTGACCTACAATTTGTTACAGGAACAGTCTTGAACTTTTAATAATATTACAAGTCCAAATTTACTAATTCTTCCGGACTGAAGTTTATACTAGATGGTTGACTTCATTTTTTCCCTTGTTTTCTACACCCCAGAAGTGTGACTTAATCACAGCTGCCCAAACCTTAGTTCTGGATCAGTAACTTGTACACTGTGTCTTAGGATCCTTATTTGTGAATACTACTTTGGCAGGTCATAATCTCTCATTTTTTTTTATGGCTGTGAGGAAAAAATGGCTAGAGGAGAATTTTCTACACTTTGAGATTCTCATTTGGTGAGACCTAACCATCTAATACAGAGCTTTACTTTAAAGCAGGATTTCTCAACCTAAATACTGTGGACATTTTTTGCTTGATAATTTTTTGTTGTGGTGTACTGTCCTGTGCATTGTAGGGTGTTCATCAGTATTCCTGGCCTCTATTAGGTGATCGCTCCCTTCCCTCCAGTAGTGAGAGTAAAATTATGCATTGTCAAAGGTCCCTTGAGAATCAGTTGGTAACTTTTCTCCCTAAAATGTGTAGTATGTGTGGGTCAGGTTGTATTACAGAGGTTAATATTTAGTAAGCCCATTTCAAATTTTGTCAGGTCTAGGATTGATAAATCCTAAGGAAATAATATGCTGTATAAAAACATAAGCATTATTGATCATCTTTGGAATTAGCTTTCTTACCAGTATTGAGGAACCATATCAAAAGATGGTAAAAAAGGTGGTTTTCTTCAGCAGGTTCTGGGCAGTTGAAGGTTACAGGGGCAGCTCTGTTTACCATGGTGGAGTTCAGTGGAGTTCAGTGCCACTTCGGAAACCTGAGGCTGCTGAGGCTCTGACACAGCACTTGCAGAGCGTTGTGGGTCGAGATGCAAGCTCACTGAGAAGTGTGCTGTGGGTAGAACTGTTGTAAAATCCTGCTTTTTGAACATCTTGCTTTGTCAGGGCCTGAGTGCTTGAGGAAATTAGGCAAGAGTAGTTCTTTAGGTTAGTACTCCGAATGCTTCAAATAGCCAGTGGTGAAAGGCTCATGCAGTGAAGTTAGGCAGTATTTAAGGAAACGACCTAACTTATAATGAACCCGGTTCTTTTGAGGAAAGTATTTCAGAGCTTTGTAAAATTCTGCCTTTACTTTTTGAAACGGCAGGAAGACAGCTGCAGGACATCTTGTCTCACATGAATGTGGCAAACTTCTCACAAGTATAAATTGAAGTTTGTCTGCATGATCTAGCTTTCCAAAAAGCTATTTCTTTACCTCTTTACACCTATTTATAATTGGCCAATGAGTTAACTCTTAAAAAGAGATCTTCCCCCAAAAGAGGAATGTGGAAATCATCAGCTGTTTCACACCCCAAATGCAAACCATAAATACCACAGGGGGGAGTGTGTAAGTTGTAGTTGGAGGAGCAGAGAAATGACTGAACTTCACTTTAGAAATTGTGTCCTTGGCTTGATTCCCTCCTGCTTTTCCTTTCACAAATTTGGTGTAATTTTTTAAAGTACTACTATGGTCTGGAGAGAAAGGGTAATTTTCTCAAGATAATTGCTTATGTTAACCTGCGCTGTGCGTTTTCTGCCCGAAGAGTTTACGGTTTACTTGTTTTGGTGGGGCAGACTCAAAAGTTTTCATTCTAGTCCATGTAAATCGTGAAGAGTACAAATGCAGATGTCACCAACTTCCAAGGCTTTCACTTGACCTTTCACGGAGAGCACTACAAAGCTTGAACCTTGTGTTGATGGATACAGAGAGCTGGTAAATGATAAAATTTTTAAAAGCTGGTATTGCATTCTTTGCATCTGAATGATCTGGGAAATGTGCCTTACCTCTGACTCAAAGCAGAAGAAACACCACCACAAAGCAGGCTGCCTTCTCTTTGTATGCTACCATTTGTGTCTCAAATTTAGATGACACAAGCTTAACTTCAGACAGTTCTCTGTCCATGTTGCTCTACCCCTTCATTGGTTGTAAAGGTCAATTTTATTCTCAAACCTGTGTCTTTCATCTTGGGTTGATCATAAAGTAAGTTCATGAGGATCGGGTAGTGAATGTTTCTAGTATATGTGCTGCCTAAGCAAGCATGGTAGTTAATGTTTCTAAACACCCTGTCAACATAACTAGCGTGTAAAATGCCAGGTTTGTTTCAGGAGGGCCCTGGACTTGATAGACCAGGAAACTGCTGGGAGCAGCCTTGGTGGGGAGGCAAAGGACTTGAGCTCTGAATGGATTTGTTGGAGCTACTTCCTCTGTAGTGTTGGTTTATTGCTTCCTAGTAAAAGTTCTGTGCTACAAGATCATTACAGATCATATAGTTCAACCTATTTGTTTTGTGAGCTCATTTCAAAATACTTCAGGTATCTGGCATATAGATGGATTTCTTGAAATTAATGTATTTAAGCCAGTAATTCAACTTAATCTTTCTGGTTCCTTGTTGGAATTTGACTAGTTCATAGGCTTGCAGCTTTGTGAAGTGATGATTCAGTTTATCCATTCGCTGAGTGCGCTGCACTGACCTTCTTCCAAGCCTCGGTTCCTGTTCTAGGAACTTGGGGCTACGTAGCCTCCAAATGCCCTGCAGTCTGCGGTGTTCTACCGTGGGCAGCTTGTGTGTTGGTAGACTACCGGTTAGAATGGTTGGTGTCAGCAGGGATGGGTCCCTCTCGGTCCCATCTCACCAAGATGAGTGGTGGAAATCTGATCACTTGCTGCATCCCTTTATTTAGTTTTAAAAGCATATGACTTCCATAGCTATTACTGTGTTTGTAGACTGAAATTTTCCAGAAGTCTGTGGTTCTGTTATCTTTGAGGACTAAGATGATACTGGCAGGCCTGAATTATAGGAAGGGGAGATCCAGTTGGTGTGGGGGGAGGGAGGCAGGAGATGAGGACAAATATCTGTAAAAGTAGAGCTCATACATTGCTTATAGTTGATTGAATTGTTTTTCATGCACCAGTGCTATGATGAAAAGCTGGAATTGAATTCAGATAATAAATAGCTTGTGGTTACCTTTCAGGATGGAGGAAAACGTAACAAAGACTTGGAGTAGCAATACTTGAACCATAAAGAGGGGTTTGGAGGAGGATATGGTATTAGAATTTCTAATAGAGCACGTCTTACAAATTGAAATGGCAAAGTGTTTCATAAGTAGGATCATGTGAGTCTTATTTTCAGAACTAATACAAATTTAGAGTAAGTCTGCAGCTGAGCATTTTTTTTATTTCCTCAATAATGAATATTGGGCTGAGCAAGGTATACATACTTTTCTATCTGAAATCCCTCGTTTCTTGGTTCTTGTGATCAAAATGAAAATCTGTTTTACAAGGCAGGCTTCTTGCCTGTTTTGGCTCATGTTAACAGACCATTCATGGATGACATGTCATATTGCCCCTCTCCCTGAAAGGGGTCTTAGTTCCTAGGCAGTAGGAAGGATAACAAGGCAAAATCCTTAGGAGATAGAAACAGTTTAAAGGGAAGACTCACTAGTGTCACATGTGCTAGCATATCCAACTTCTTCCTGTGTGCAAAACTGGTTTTACTTTTTATTTTCAAATTTTATTTAAATTGTAGTTAACATACAGTGTAACATTGGTTTCAAGAGCAGAATCTAGTGATTCATCACTTAGTATAATATGCAGTGCTCATCGAAAGTGCCCTCCTTAATACCCATCAATTTATTTAGCCCATCCCCTGCCCTAAAAGTTCGATGTAAATGGCTATTCAGCTAGCCCCCATTATAGCAGAACAGAGTTACTGTGAGATAAATTTCTTCCCATTGTGTTGTGTCTTGTCATTTTGGTTGTATGGTGGTAGTGTAAACTGGAGTCTGTAGTCACCATAACATATACCTTATGTAAGTATTTCTCTGTTCCTCTTGGTGATTCTGAATTTCAGAATCTAGCCTTCTGTGTTGTCCAGTCACAGAGGTAGGTACCCTTTGCCATCTGTAAGCCATTAAGCCATTTGAAGAGAGAGCTTTGCAGTGGTATTGTCTTGTACCAGGGTGAGTCATAAGTAAGATTTGGACCAAAAGTGGTCCTTAGCAGCTCAGAGCTCTGCAAGCAGTATCAGATGTCTCAGCTGTAAAGGTGATAAACAGGTGAGGAAATGCACAGGAATTCTGTATCAAGTTTTTCTCCTTTTCAGGTTCTCTTACAAGCATTCAGATTTTTTTTTTTTAAAGATTTTATTTATTTGAGAGAGAGAGGGCAAAGCAGGTTCCCAGGACTCTGATCCCAGGACTCGAGGACTGTGACCTGAGCCGAAGGCAGAAGCCTAACTACTGAGCCACTCAGGCGCCCCAGAAGAAAGTTTTAAAACTTTGTTGTTTGAGAGTAGATAACGTTTTGAATTCGATTCTCAGGAGGTACCTAAGGGAACTGGGAAACAAAAATTAATATGCCTAAGGTCAGATAGTTCTGAAGTCCGTTTCCTTGCTGATTTAAACAGCCATTCTAGGCATTTTGGCCTCTGTGGCCCAAGTTAGACTGACAGTGTTGGCCTGCAGTGCTAAGCAGTAGTCTGAATACTTATTTAGGATAGGGGATGGAGGTGCATGAATGGGAAAAATATATGGAGGGGTGTTATCCTTATACCCTCCATCCTGGTGTTTTATTTAGCAAGTACTGTGGCATGGGGCTGTCTGGTGTTGTTTTTGTTGACTAAGCAGAAGGAATGCTGACCTTTTATTCATTCACACTTGTGCTTCTCGAGTCAGGATACGGTGCTGACTTAGAAGCTTTGAACATTTCAGTGTTTTACTCCTTGATGATGTATCTGCTTCATTATCTGGAGGGTTATATGCTTCTTCAGTACAAGAAAGTTCATTTAACTTGTGAATGAGAACTCTTTGAGTTGGTGATGGCTTGAATGCTTAGAATTCTGCTAGTATCTTTTTTTCAGACAACAATTCTTTAAGGCTCAAATGCAGACTTACTGTGTTATCTGGGGTTTTTTGGTGGTTAAGACTATCATGTCAGGTGGTTGGATTTTTGTTTGAATCCCTTGTCTCTGCAAAAAATGATGACGTGCTGAAGAAGCTTGGATGCTTGGTGTCCTATGATGGAAAGTATTTTGAAACCTCCAGTGGTTTTTGCTATTTATTTATGTCCTCGTTGCAAAAAACAAAAACCAAAACCCGTTATTTCTGTGCTGACAAAAAAGGAAGGTGGTAATAATAGTAAATAGTCTGGGGTTTTACCTCTCCATGGTTGAAAGTATGGGAAGAGAGGAAACGAGAATAATTTGTTGAGTGGAACAAAAAGCAGTTGGGAAAGTCCATTGTAGCTTTGACTGAGGTGCTTAAATGAACCCATTTACTAGATTATGTTCCCCTTGGGTCCTTCAATCTTAATTCAAAATGTAGTCCATGTGGAGTTTGTAGACTCATGGAGTTTGCTTCACTTGTAGTGGGCCAAAATGGAATGGTCAGTGTTCAAAAATTGAGAGCTGGCTAGAAACCAGGATTTGTTACTTGGGAGTTGGAATCTTAGGAAAGAACAGTTTAAATGCACCTTAGACCTGTCCCATGGGCTACCCTATCTTCCCAGCAGTATCTCTTGTCTCTTTTGTACCTGGCCTACTTTATATTTCCTGGACTACCAGATAAAAACACAAGATAGTTGGGATGGCCAGTATTCTCTGCAATCAAATTTTGTGTGTATTTTGAGGTCTTTTCCAACACTGTATTTGCCCAGTGGTAAATGAACAGAAGGTAGGAAGCTTTTATCAGAAATGTCAGAGCTGGAGTCCCAGTTGTGATAAAATGAAGTATCCCTGACCTTGAAACTTTATCTCTGTTTGCAGAGATCTCATAAATGGACATGTGGAAATTGAGCCAAACAAGCAAATATTTCCTAGGAGTCATCAAGAATCCATTTGGAAGAAGTATGGGGTTGAGATGTCAGGGACTGTTAAGTATACTGTATTTTATTAATACCTGAAGCTTTTCTTTGTATAATAACTTTATTATTCGAAGCTTCTTTCTTAGAGGAAAGCCATTGTTCTAGGGCTGACTGGTTTTTACAGTTTAAAATTTTTAGTTGCAGTGCTCACTGGGAAAGGAGAGTAATGATCGCTTCTAAGATAGGGGAGAGAAATAATCCATTTTTTGTATGTGAATATATTTAAACTTTATAGAACTGATTGAACCAGACTTTCTAGTTTCAGAAGTTAAACCTTGGTGTTGAACTTCAAATTTTGAAGCAAAGAATCCAAAAGGAAATTCAGAGGGAATTTGCTCTGTCATCCCCTTAATGCCAGTCTTCACTTGGCATTCACCGGGTTCATTAATCAGTGTTGTGATGCTTCAGCACTAGATTACTAGTTGGGTGAGAGGGGGATGAGCTGCTTATTCCACATACACTGCCATGCTGTGTTTGTGTCAGATCTTCAGATTGACCATCATTGTCTGCTTTCAGAATTAGGAAATTTATTATGTTTTAAATTTAATAGGAAAGCCATTTTAACCACATACCCCCAACGGTCTAGTTCTTCCAAAATTCTTCTTAAACTGGGAAAAGGAAATTGAGATTCTTTTCCTCTGAATTTCCGGATCACCAAATCTGTTACTTTTGCTTCCAGGGCAGTGTTCACACTTTTGTCCTTATGTGTCACCACAGTGGGATTCTCCTAATTGAGACCTTTGTTTTTATAATAAATCACATCTTGTGTCTAGATTTCTCATCTCTTTGAAACAATCCCTGACTATAAATTGTTTTCTCGAGCTGATTTTTCTTATCCTTCTTTCTTATCCTTCTACTTAGGAACCCTATACCGCATGCCTGTTCTCTTGTATCTTCTCTTTTTCTTAGTTTCTAACTTCTTTCAGTTCTGTGTACTGTCTGGTAATGCTTCTTTGTAGTTGGGGCATTTATGTGAGAAGTTCAAGATCTCATTCTGTCTGCTTCCACGCCGCTTTAGTTGAAATATTTGGTTAAGTGTATTTTTCGTGTAGACCTAAAATCATGTGGTTGCTTTGTTCAGAAATACAGGAATATTTTGGACCTACCCATTCATTTAAAGAGGTTTCCCCACAATTTCAAATAAACTTCAGAGATATCTAAACTCACTTTGTTATAAATGATCTTATATAGAATGCTTTTTAATTCCTAGCTTCCATTTTTGGAAGGATACTTTTTAACACTACAGTGAAATTGAGACTAATAGCCAAAAAATGTATTTCAGCTGAGATCTGTATCTGTGGACCTGAATGTTGATCCCTCGCTTCAGATTGACATACCCGATGCACTGAGTGAGAGAGATAAGGTCAAATTTACAGTGCACACCAAGGTAAGTGACAGAATGACTTCAGTAATCAAAGCAGTGCTATGTTGTAGCTTTGCGATTCACAGGGGGCAAGAAGAGATGTCCTGAACCGAAATGGTTGCTGTTTGTTTGCAGTATAGCACTACTGCTGAGAACATCCCTCATCTTGGTTGTAGTGAGCATCAGATAAGTGCTCTTTTGCTTCAGCATTTTCCACTGTGGTGGAGCCTTAGGGTGTGGGTATTGCTGATGTTTGTGTGGCTTATATACTCTGCTCTATGAGGAAGCAAACCAGGCATAGTGATGTGTGGAGCCACTACCTCCTACACAGCTCAGATCTTCCACCTTTGTTTTTATTTGCATGAGTGAGAAGTGCTTGCTTTTTCCCATATTTAGTAAGTTATTGGCCTTAGCCCCTCCTGTTTCTTGTAATCAAAACACTTTTTTCCTTATACAATTTTTAAAAAAGATTTTATTTAATTAATTTTAAAGATTTTATTTATTTATTTGACAGACAGAGATAGAGCAGGAACACAAGCAGCGGGAGTGGGAGAGGGAGAAACAGGCTTCCCCCCAAGGAGGGAGCCTGACGTGGGACTCGATCCCAGGACCCTGGGATCATGACCTGAGCCGAAGGCAGACGCTTAATGACTGAGCCACCCAGGTGCCCTAAAAGATTTTATTTTAGAGATTTTAGAGAAAGAGCATGAGCAGGGAGAGGAGCAGGGAGAGAGAATCTTCAGCATACTCCCCACTGAGCCAGCCTGGAGCCTGATGCAGGGCTCCATCTTCAACCCTGAGAACATGATCTGAGCCAAAAATCGAGTCAGTCTGACCCACCCAGATGCCTCATGTACAAGTTTTTTTTTTTAAGATTTTATTTATTTATTTGAGAGAGAGAATGAGATAGAGCATGAAAGGGGGGGAAGGTCCAAGGGAGAAGCAGACTCACTGCTGAGCAGGGAGCCTGATGCGGGACTTGAACCCGGGACTCTAACCCGGGACTCCAGGATCATGCCCTTAGCCGAAGGCAGTCGCCCAACCAGTTGAGTCACCCAGGCGCCCACATGTACAAATTTTTAACTTGACAAAGGCAATAATGCCAATCTGAAAAATGTGGAGAGTAAATGTAATGTTTCAGAATCCATCCTTTCGGGAACATTTTCAGTATCCTTTCTCCTTCCATACTAGTTAAAATGTATTGAATGCTTGTCTTACACCAGGCATTGTAAAGAGTTTACATAGATTTAATTTTCTCTTAATAACGTTATGATAGTATCGTATTATTCCCTTATATGGGTGAGGAAACCGAGCCACAGGTTTAAGTAAAATAAATGGCTGAGGCACAATTTGAATTGAGCAGTTTGATTCTGTACAAAGCTTTTGGGTTACATGCCATCTCCCGCATATAGACACGCTGTCTGTACAGTCTTCCCCCATGTGGTTTTCTTTTAATACCTTGGTGGCTTGATTAGCGTACCTCGCTCAGGAGACAGTGTGACGACTATGTAATTATATCTGCCTGAGTTGACCTGAGAGGTGGAGTTTTGTGAAAAGAATTCCTTAAAGAACATGTTGAATCTTCAGCAATGACTTTTATAGTGAGGAGATCAGGTGTTGCTGCTTTTGTTCTTGACTGGGTCTCACTGAGCTGTTTTGTTACACAGAATTTTCCCATAGCACAGCCCAGGAAACCCAAACCGCTATATCAGAAAGTGGTGGTTACCAGTTAACTTTTTACTCTGTTCTTCACAGACCACGCTGCCCACGTTTCAGAGCCCAGAGTTTTCTGTTACAAGGCAACATGAAGACTTTGTGTGGCTACATGACACTCTTATTGAAACTGCAGACTATGCTGGGCTTATCGTAAGTGCATTTTGGAAAATCAAATAATCACTGAAGCCAGTTTCTTCTACCTTCTTACTCATTTTGTTTGAGACTTTTACCCATTTTTTTATAATGGATTGTGAAAACTGTCTGATTTCATCTACCAACTAGACGATGTACTATTGGTAAGGCTGAACTACATGAGAATCGTATTGTAGCTGTGAGGTGAAGCGTACATACACTCTTAAGACCTGTATGATAGACTAAATGGTTTCATGGTTTGAATCTTTTCTACCTTTGGGTTTGGTATTTCTCTGGTACTTCCAGGCATCAGGTAGAATTGATTTCTAGGAAAACCTCAAAATGGTAATGGTGTACAATAAATTTCTCAAAAGTGTCCTCCGCTCAAGGAGTAGAGGAAGCAGTTGTCTTTGTGCTAATAAAAGTAGTGTTGAAGCTTGTGTTTGAGAATATTCTGTTCACTCAAAATTAGAATCTTATCCTGTGGAATTAAAAATTGCCTTTGATGTCTAGAGACTAATTTTGATGGTGCTTCATAGACTTCATTTTAGCACTGATTGTCATATATACATTTTAAACTGACATTGAGCAGGTTAAACACTGTTATCCCCTACAGATCATCCGTAATGGATAACCTGAACAAATGATTACAGTCTGAGTGCCCAGTTGTGGGGAGGAGACTTCTTTTATATGGCCAAAAGGAATAAGGTTAAGAGAAAAACAGTGCTTGACCTGTTAGCCCCACTGGGGTGGCTGCCTCCTTGTGCATAGGCACTGAGTAGAACATCGCTGCCGGGACAAGGATGCTTGCGAGTTAACCTGCCTCTCCTACAGATTCCGCCCGCTCCTACAAAGCCTGACTTTGATGGCCCTCGAGAAAAGATGCAGAAATTGGGAGAGGGTGAAGGGTCTATGACCAAAGAAGAATTTGCTAAGATGAAGCAAGAGCTGGAAGCGTAAGTGGGTTTTCTTGATGGGGCTGTATCTTTTGAGAAGAACCAAAGTGGTGATGTGTACAGAAATCAGGAGAAGCTGGCGGTTTTCTAAAAGTTTGGCAGCTAATTAGTTGCCTAGTGCGCTGTCCTGTAGAACTGTGTTTTGCTGTTGATTCCCTTGGGCGGGGGGCGGGGATGGGGGACACTGGATAGATTGATTGTTTTCCCCCATGTGGACTACTTGTTCTAGAATGCTGGTCTGGCATAGTGAAGAAGTAAGCCTTTGTGTCTTTATAGATAAAGAACTCTTCAGGCTGCTGATAGTGTACTAAGTCTTATTCCCTGAAGTTCGCTGACTAAAGTATAGCTGAAACTAGACTGTACTGATGCAGTTGCGGAGAAGCACTCTGAATAGTAATCACATTGATGGTTTGAAAGAAGTCCTAGGTTCACAGGAAGCATGTTTTAATTTGGTTGTAATTATTTCAAACAAAACTGTATCACAGTTGGGGATTTGCATTAAAATTACTAAATTACCCTTACATCTCTAACTTGGCTCCCTCCCCCTCTTCCATCATCAGTGTGGTGCCCATCTCAGCAGTTGTCCTCTGCTCTGCCCCATGGCCGTATTCTCAAGGGCCAGTGTTCACACACCTCCAGGTACTAAGTCATTCCGCACATGCTAGAGTACCTGTCATGGCCTGTTCTGAGAATAAGATACAGCACAACAGACTGAAGTCCTACCATGGAGAAGTTTAGAGTGATCTGTAATACTTAGGTTGAGATAAAGTCACTTTATAATGTGTGATAATTCCAAGCATTCAGTGCTATGTATGTGGGTGCAGGACTAAGGCGTTTTCTTCATTGTTTGACAGAAACCAGTGTTCTGTGGCTGCTAAATACTAGCAGTAATTGCATGTAGGTTTGGGCTTTGTAGACTTGCTCTCTCAACTCCGGTTATAATATTACTTTGCCCTTTCTTTGGTTTATTCCACAGGTTCCCAAATGGCAAATGCCTTATTACTAATTAGATAAAAGGTTATACCAAAATGTTTTGGTCCAGTTCAGGTGTTTTCCCTTAGTAGCATGAGGAGAACAATGGTGATAACCAGGACCAATACTGGTTTAGTTGAGCGGTGCCAGCTGAATGCCTTGTGTGCTTCTCTTCCAGTGAGTATCTTGCGGTCTTTAAGAAGACCGTGTCCTCCCATGAAGTCTTTCTACAGCGGCTCTCTTCTCACCCTGTTCTCAGTAAAGATCGCAACTTCCATGTGTTCCTGGAATATGATCAGGATGTAAGGCATTTTTGTTCCATTTCCATGATCCAGTGAAAATGCGCATAACGGTGTTTTTTTCTATCCCCCCCACTTAGGGAAGGGGGTCGGGGGAGGGGCAGGGGGAGAGCGAGAGAATCCGGAACAGGCTCCATGCCTAGCACAGAGCCTGATGCGGGGCTCAATCCCACAACCCTGAGATCATGACCTGAGCTGAAATCAAGAGTTAGGTATGGATGCTTAACTGTCTGAGCCACCCAGGAGCCCCCACGTGTGACTATTTAAAAAAAAAAAAAAAATACGCTTGAGGGGCACCATGCTGGCTCGTCAGAAAAGCATGCAGCTGTTGATCTTGGGGTCATGAGTTTGAGCCCCATGTTGGGTGTGGAGATTGCTTTAAAAAAATAAATATACTTGATGGCCTGATACATTTTCTGAAAAATTGACTTTTAAAGTACTGAATTTTTTAATGGCACAATGGAATCCTTTTTTTAGATACTGTTTCCACCTCCCCCATAGATCCATTTCAAGACATTTTTATAAAATGCGTAGATTACTTTTCTCCCCTTTTAATAAAGGACCAGTTTTTGCCTTCAGTTAATTTTGGGATTGTTTGTTTTGAAAGGTTTTATCTGAGAGAGAACAAGAGGGTGTGGGGGGAGAGGGAGAAACAGACTCCACTGAGCGGGGAGCCTGATGTGCAGGGATCATGACCTGAGCTAAAGTCAGACACCCAACTGACTGAGCCACTCAGGCACCCCAGTTTTGGGATTAAGAGGAATTTCAATTAACATTTGTTTCTGGTTACCTGTTTGTTGGAAGGAGTTGTATATTTTGCCTTATTTTTAAGATTTTGTTAGAGAGTGCGTGCGCACACAAGCTAGGGAAGGAGGGATGGGGAGAAGCAGCCTTCCTGCTGAGCTAGGAGCCCAACATGGGGCTCCATCCCAGGACCTGGAGATAGTGACTTGAGCTGAATGCAAATGCTTAACCATCTCTGCCACACAGGTGCCCTGTTGGCCTTGTTTTCTTTTAATTTTTTTAATTAATATGTGTGAGGCAAGCCCTGACTTAAGTTACTCAGTATCGTCTAACCAGTGAAGTTCAGTGAACAACATAGAACAGTATAGTAATTCAGCCAAGGATTTAAAGGCCACTAACACATGCCTGGCTAGCTCAGTTGGAAGCGCATGCAACTCTTGATCTTGGGTCCGTGAGTTTAGGCCCCATGTTGAGTGTAGAGCCTACTTAAAAATAAGGTATAAAATAAAAGCCACTGAGACTTAGTGCCAGGTATTATTTCCAAAATATCTTTAGGTCAACGCTTTTGTTTTATTTAAGATTTTATTTATTTGACAGACTGCGAGAGAGGGAACACAAGCAGGGGGAGTGGGAGAGGGAGAAGCAGGCTTTCCAAGGAGCAGGCAGATGCTTAACGACTGAGCCACCCAGGCGCCCCTAGGTCACGCTTTTAGAATTATGACCTGTGTTTAGGTTTTGCTGTTTATTCCTATTTAGATTTGGTGGCTAAGATGGAATTAAAAGGTATCTTATGTGTGTTCCTATGCTAGTACACAGTA
Organism: Zalophus californianus; assembly: GCF_009762305.2. Taxonomy (NCBI): domain Eukaryota; kingdom Metazoa; phylum Chordata; class Mammalia; order Carnivora; family Otariidae; genus Zalophus; species Zalophus californianus. The sequence continues at coordinate 96,715,064 of NC_045602.1, forward strand.
TCACTTGGAAGATACTTAGAGCTTAAAGTACTTAGAGAAATATGTATACCGTAAGCTATTTTTTCCTAATTTTCTTTTTTTTTTCCAGCTAAGTGTTAGGCGGAAAAATACCAAAGAGATGTTTGGTGGCTTTTTCAAAAGTGTGGTGAAAAGTGCTGATGAGGTCCTTTTTTCTGGAGTTAAGGTAAGGGCTTTTAGCTGTTTGTAGAAAACTCTTCATGTGACATTTTATTTCTGCTGCTGCATTTATTTCTTCACAAGAGATTTGTAAAACAAATGGTATTAGTATTAACCTCACAGAAATGTAAATAATTTTTTAAATTTTGGTTATTTTTATCTACTCACTGAATTTTTGCTTATATTCCTAAAATATCCTGTTCTCTTAAGTGAGGGGTTAAGAACAGTCTCACACTTAGTTCTTCATTTTCTCCTTTTCTGTACAGAGAGCGGTTACTCAGTTTATTTTTTAAGAAGAAAATAAGCTACAAGATTAGTATTTCATGCCATTCTCCAGGACTACTGTCCATTTTGGTAGTCCCAGCCACACCAGATTTTTAATTTTATTTGTATGTCCAGATTTCAAGGATCTGATGTGAAGAAAAGAATGTAAAATATTAAAAGTAGTTTCATCTGTGTTTTGTTTTTGTTTTATAATGTGGCTACTAGAAAATTTTTAAGTAGCACATGTGGTTCATATATTTCTGTTGGACAGAGCTGTTTTAAAAGACTAACAAACAGGTCTCTCATTACCCTCAGGGTGATATTATCTCTCACATCTCAGCCCCTTCCATTTTTTAACTGAGTTACCATCTTGTGTTTAGCTTTGCCACTTGTTGAGGACTTGAGCAAGGGGCCCAGACTATAGGTGCTGAGTAGTGGACATTGTCAGGAATTTGGAAACTCTAGGAATTTCTCTTTGGTGCATTTTAAGGTGTATGGGGCTGTCCTATACCCACATATCACGGGATGTTTGGCATCTCTGACTGGTGCCCACCAAATATACCCCCACATACAAACATGTGGGTATCCACTACTGAGTTGCAACCTGCCAGCCAGAACCACTTCTCTGCCAGCATTGCTGGATGTTAGGATACCAGAGTTTTCCTGGGCATTGTTGAATGGCTCTTTAATTGTTTTCTCTGTTGACATTTCCTGCCAGTGCTTGAGGTTTACTAATCTTGGGTATGAAATGCTGTCTTTTGTCAGTTTGGCTTTCCTTGTCCATAGAAGTTAAAGTATTTAATGCATGAGCTTATTTCCTTAATGTTTCTTTTAATGCATAATACATTCGTATTTTTAAGAGTTTTGCTTCTTAAGTTTCTTTTTTCCCCTTTTAGGAGGTAGATGACTTCTTTGAGCAAGAGAAGAATTTCCTTATTAACTATTACAATAGGATCAAGGATTCATGTGCAAAAGCTGACAAAATGACCCGATCTCATAAAAGTAAATACCATTCGCCCACTAGCCACGTAGCTTTGCTAACGTGCTAGCTCTGTTCATATAAAAAGGGCTGTCCTTGTTTCTGCAGATGTTGCAGATGACTATATCCACACTGCAGCCTGTCTGCATAGCCTGGCTTTAGAAGAGCCCACGGTCATCAAAAAGTAAGTTTTTGTTGGAAAAGCATTTTCCCTGCTCCCCTAATTGAAAAGTCCTGAGTGGTATAATGAGGAACGACTGTATAGTTTCACTTCTGCTTTTGAGTACCAGCTCATCAAGAGTAGAGGATAGTATAGTTTCTAGCACTCAAATCTTTATATACCATCTGAACATAGACACAGTTTAAGATGTTTGTGGGGTACTCAGAGGGCACTTCTATACCAAACGTGGTAGCTATTGTCAAAGAACTTATTTTTGTCAAACTGTCTCCTTTTTTTGATTCAATTCTGGAGTTGTCTCTGAATGATGTTTGCCTTCTATGTTCTCTGGCAAGTGGTGTTTCACCTGGTAAAGCCCTGGACTTAAGAAATTTGTTTTGGTTAAGGTGGTCTTAAGGGTAATGCAATGACCCCAGTCTGGTTTGAGCTTTTTTATATGAATTCACAGTTCCTCCATCCTGGGTATTTCTGGTGTGAGACTGCACTCTACTTAACACTTAAGGCTTGGTATAACAGGTGGTGGTGGTGGTATTTCTGATTTGAAGATGGACGTCAGGCTAATGTCAAAATGAAACAGTAGCTTTTTAAAAATTTTATTTTTATTTTTTTTATTTAAATAGCGTATTTATGGTTTTGGGACACCCATGGTGGCAGCTCATTAGAACCTGCCCTTAGTTAACACAGCGTTGACGTTGGTTAAAGACTATCTAGGGACACAGTATCGGCATGGCAAGGTGGCTGAGGGGCACTGAGAGAGGTTGATAGCCACGAGTGTGGCACTGTAGATGTGCTCAGTTCTGTAACCATCTTCTCTACTAGGTTGGGCCAGTTGGTGATGAAAGTACTACTTTGATAAATTAATTCTAAAGCACCAAATGCTCAGATTCCTGCATTTACTCATTCATGTCTTACTGAGAAGGTCCTGTTTCATACATGATTTTAAGACCTTAAGACAAAATCATGTGTATCTTTTCAGGTACCTATTGAAGGTTGCTGAGCTATTTGAAAAACTTAGGGTAAGGATTTTTATGTTGGTCTTCATTATATATTTTATAATCTGTAGATTTTTGCTTAGATGATGGTGACCTTTACTTTTTTTAATAGAAAGTAGAAAGTCGAGTCTCCTCAGATGAAGACTTAAAGCTGACAGAGCTTCTCCGATACTACATGCTCAACATAGAGGCTGCTAAGGTAAGGCAGCAGGTGTTTAACTCATCAGAACAATACAAGACCACCTTGCCATGACCCAGAAGAGGTCTCCTGTTAGAGATGTATTATTTTGTTGTTGTTGTTGTTGTTTGTGTTGTTGAAAATGAAAGAAGGTTAGGAATTTGTCAGGATTGTTTGTGTAAGTAATACTAAATAAAGAGGTAAACCGAGACAGGTTTGACCAGAAATTGAGTTGATTTGGGAATAGCAGAAGAATTGCAGTTCAGGAAACACACGCTGTAGCAAGCTACAGGCAAGTGCATTAAGGGTTTGGGCTGGGCTTGTATTTAGTAGGAGTGTGAAGAGAGGGACATCCAAGCAGTTAAATTCATTGGCTTGAGGATGTTTGTGCCAAGAAGTGAGTTGATCAGACAGGAGATAAGTATCTTCTGGGTCTTCTATAAATTGGGCATTTGCAATCAGTCCCTTAGTTCTTAGGTTTCATTCATTTGAGGGCATGTGTGTGAGATTCTCTATTTCATAGCCTCTGGTTCCATTTTAGATTGAAATCTTTTTACAAGTAACATACCTTTTTCTGGCATTGTGTCCTTAGTTCATATCAGGAGCAGTAGGAGTGGTGCTGAGTGGACAGATAGTAATTTGGGGGATTGTAGGTTATTGGATGCGGGTATAACTGAACACATTCCAAAAGGGCTCTGAGGGAGAAGAGATTATTGGGTTTTTTGAGTTTTTTATTGAATTGCAGTTTTTGAGTCTATAAACCATTACTCAACCAAAACCAAGACTAAGTGGTAAGCAGAATGACCTTTGGGAATGAAACATGCTTTCACTGGCCGTAACACTGCCCTGAAATGTCATTAGGAAGTAGAAATTCATGATTTTCCTCATAGTTTCATTTTTAGTCAACTTGTCTTTTGGCATGTTTCCTTAGTCTTATATTTGGATATATTTTATATACTTCAGACTGTATTTCTTATTTAGTATTTTAATGGACTTGAGAGCTGATTATAAACCCAGGTTTTTTGAGTGCACACAAAATCATGTATGTTGAGCCTCCCGTATCTATTCTGTTTTAAATACGGAGGTAAGTTGTACATTGCTGGAGATTGCAAATAATCTTTATTTCGCATGTGAGAGCCTCTGTCGGACTTGAGGCAGGGCTTGTGGTGGGGTGAGGTTAGAAGAATGTTCTTCCTGCTGCCTCACTTGTGTTCTAGTAGCATCACTTGACACACCCAGCAGTGCCTGCTGTTTTGGTAGAAGGTGGTTAATTTTCTGAAACTGCTTCCCATGAGTGAATTATGGAAATTCGATCCTTTAGTTTTCACTGTTGGGTGTTTTTTTTGTTTTTGTTTTGTTTTTGGGGGGTTTTTTGGATTTTTTTTTTGATCCATATAAATTTCAAAAAGCTCTCAACAGTGCTGCAAGAATTGCTGTTCCTAGGATAATCTTGAAATAAACATAATGGAAGAGGGGGAGGTAGAAGTGGACTAGATTGTTGCCTTCTGACATTTCAGAGAGTGCATTGGCACCGTGATACTTGGGCCTTTTTTTTTTTTTTTTAATTTTAGAAATTTTAGAGTAGTTTAGATAATTACTCCTCCTGTTTTGTTCTCTAGCCATTTTTCAGGATAACTTTAACTACTATTTCCTATCTGTTAATTTTTTTCTCAGGATCTCTTATACAGACGCACCAAAGCCCTCACTGACTATGAGAACTCAAACAAAGCCTTGGATAAGGCCCGCTTGAAAAGCAAAGATGTTAAGTTGGCTGAGGCAAACCAGCAGGAATGCTGCCAGAAATTTGAACAGCTTTCTGAATCTGCAAAAGAAGGTTGAGCAGGGCTATTCTTTACTTTTTGCTTTTTATTTGGAAATAATTTCAAGCTTATAGAAAAAAAAGTTGCACAGATAATGCAGTTCTAGAACACCTGTGCATTGTTTGCTTGGAGTCCCCTAGCTGTCCAGTTTGCCTCTTCTGCTTTGTCACTTGCACACACATGTAGTGGCACGTGTATGTTTATAAATGCACACAGGGTGGAATTTTCTTTTCCTTTTTCAACCATTTGAGATTAAGTTGTATCTACTGTCCTTTTATCCCTAAAAAAACTTGGTTGTGTATTTCTCTTACATCCCTATAGTATTTTTACTGACTTTGGTAAACTTTGATGCAATACATTCCAACCTGTTGTCTATATTCTCATTTTGTTTGTCCCAATAACGTCCTCCTCTCTAGGGTTGCCATTAGGTTACCATAGCTCTTATGTCTCCTTTAATTTGGAAGGAACCCTTCTCAGGGACCCCTGCCCCTGCCTTTTTTTTTTAAATGACATTTGCAGGGATGCCTCGGTGGCTCAAGTCAGTTAAGCGTCTGCCTTCGGCTCAGGTCATGATTCCAGGGTCCTGGGATCAAGTCCCGCATCAGGCTCCTTGCTCACGGGGGAGCCTGCTTCTCTCTCTGCCTGCCATTCTCCCTGCTTGTGCTCTCTCCCTCTCTCTCTGAAAAGTTAGTAAATAAATTCTTAAAAAAATACATACATATTAAAATAAAATGGCATTTGCCTTTTTGGGGACCACAGTCTCTACAAATAGTGTCCTTCATTTTCGGAATGTCTATTCCCTTATGAATAGGTTCTGGTTATGCGTTTCCAGCAGAATACTGTCTGAGTAATGTCTTTCAGGTGTCGCATCTGAGGGCACCTATGTCCCATTTTCCCCTCATTTGTGGTGTTAATTTTGATTACCCAATCAAGGTGTTGCCCAGTTTCTCCACTGTATAGTTAATCCCCCCCACCAGCCACTAATCAGCAGTGTGTGGGGAGACAGTTTTAGACCTTGCAGATAGCTTGCTCTTCATCATACTTTCTCCCTAAATTTAGTCTATGTTGATTCTTGTCTGCGCCAGCCTTTACGGTGATGGTGGCAGAAAAGGCAGTTCCCCTCCCCCAGTTCTAGCATTCTCTTTCCAAGCCCTTGGCATCATCATCCTTTAAACACAAGCCTTCCCTTCTTTACCACATTTCCTTCCTTGTCATTATTAGAGTCTTGGGTTTTCGTTTTTGTTTAAGATCTTATTTGACAGAGAGTGTGTGAGTGAGCACAAGCAGGGGGAGCAACAGAGGGAGAAGGAGGCTCCCCCACTGAGCAGGAAGGATCATGACCTGAGCTGAAGGCAGACACTTAACCAACTGAGCCACCCAGGCGCCCCTGGGTTTCTATTTACAGAATTGTGACAAGATTTGGGTACTAAGTGCTCATTCCTCCTGGGGTATGTTTGCTTCTAGGCCCTTCAGGAGACAGAGCCAGGAAATGGAGGGGTGTGTAACTCTCTTTTCAGAAATCATGAGTCCATGGTGGTGATTCAGTTCCAATCTATAGCCTTGGGGTTGTTTCTTGCCTACCCAATTCCAGAGTAGGGGGGAATATGGCTTACCTTAATTCAGGAGATAGGGTTCCATTTCCACAGAATAGGAGTGTAAATTGTAGTCTTCGCCTTAGGGGGGGGTCTCACTACCTGGCAGTTCTCAGGGGACATGGAACACGCCAAAAAGTAAAGAATGTATTTTCCTGAATGTGAATGTAATTATACTGATAGTCTGTACCGAATTCACCCCCAACTTGAGTTTCTGTGAGAAATCCCTATGTTGTTTTTTTTTTAAAGATTTTTTTTTTTTTTTTTAATTTATTGAGAGAGAATGGTAGAGAGCATGAGAGGGAAGAAGGTCAGAGGGAGAGGCAGACTCCCCGCTGAGCAGGGAGCCCGATGCGGGACTTGATCCTGGGACTCCAGGATCATGACCTGAGCCGAAGGCAGTCGCTTAACCAACTGAGCCACCCAGGCGCCCCCTGTGTTGTTTTAAGACTTTGTTTTCTCAGAACTTTTTCCCCCTCCCCTATGGTTCCGGAATCTAAGCATTATTTGAAAACGTTCTGATAATAGCAGTGAGTGTGTTGGCGCATTGTTTTCAGTACTATAATTCCTTAGCTGTAAGAGACAGAGCTTCTCTGTACAAAAATCTTGAAAGGGGCATGCACATATCCTCGCTTGGCTGTCTTTTGGATTCTTTCAAAGGAATCTCCTTGCTGCCACGGTAAAATAAATTTTTGCACTTTAATTAGCTAATTTAAATTTATGAGGAAAAGAACAAACTTCAAAACTCCTGAGTTGAAATCTTAGGTTATTACATAGGCCAGACTTTACTAGCCCTGACAACTTCTGAGGGGATTAAAGAAAAACCACAAAGCTTTAAAATGGTGCCAATTTAGGCCTGTCCTTACCTAAGGTTTGTTCCTGTGTTAGATTTTTATCCTTTTTATTCAAAATAAGCCTGGTTATGCTATATTTAAAAGTACTGTGTTGTGTAGAATACTGCATTGAATGGGAGCATAGTACAAAAGGTGGGGGTGTGGACAGGCATCACGGGAGATGAGACAGGTTAGCGTTGGGTCCTGGTCCTGGGTGCAGGCCTAGAGGAAAGACGAGTTTATCCTGACCTCTGGGAAAGACCTATTTAGTATATCAGAGGTAATGTCATTAGCCCTCATGATAAGATTTGTAAGTTTTCACTTTTTAATGTTGGCTGCTTCATCTTTCTTTTGGTCGGTGCTGTATAGACCTGGTACAGGAGGGTAAGTTTGCTCCTGAGGACTAGAGCGCCAGCTTGAGCTGGGGAGGGTTTTGACCAACAGAATGATGACCAGAACTACACATTCATGAAAGGAGTCCAAGGGAGGAAGTACTTATTTTTGGTTTACCCTAATTTCTAATGGGGCATTAATCCTGAATAGTGTTTGGTGATAGGAAATAATAGATGTAAAGGTGGCATGTTGTATAGATCATATCTACAGAAAAGCAGTCTGAACATAAGCAGTAGTTTCACCACAAATTTAAAAATAATCATTAAAGAAATAGCCATTGGTGTGGGTATGTATATGTGGCTCACTACCTCCCCAGCCTTCTTTCTACAAGTACTGGTAGCTAGAAGTTCAGGGCAAGACTGCTCATTTCATTGATTATCCAACGAGTCCGTCGCATTCTCTGAATTTTGATGCCCAATAATTGGGTGCAGTGCTAGTGCTCATTTTAAAGGCAATGGCAGGGGCGCCTGGCTGGCTCAGTAGGTCAAGCATGGGACTCTTGATCTCAGGGTTGCTAAGTTCAAGCCCCATGTTGGGTGTAGAGATTACTTAAAAATAAAATCTTAAAAAACAGGTGGGCACCTGGGTAGCTCAGTTGGTTAAGTGTCTGCCTTCGGCTCAGGTCTTGATCCCAGGTTCCGGGGATCTAGCCCTGCATCAGGCTCCCTGCTCAGCAGAGGAGTCTGTCTGCTTCTCCCTCTCTCACTCCTTCCCCATTCATGTTCTCTCTCTCTCTCTCTGAAATAAATAAAATCTTTAAATAAATAAAGGCAATGGCAGGCATATCACTACATTGTCCATAAAATGTCAGGTATATGTCCCAATTGCAGAAATAGTAAGAATATGAGAAAATGTATGTATCAAAGCTTTAGAGATTATATTATATGTAAGGATGATATTTAGAAGTTAAAGATGGAAATTGTTCAGCTTTTGTTGGTATACATTCTTTTATAGAACTAATCAATTTCAAACGAAAGAGAGTGGCAGCATTTAGAAAGAATCTAATTGAAATGTCTGAACTGGAAATAAAGCATGCCAGGGTAAGTGTTTTCCTTCAAATTAAGCCAGAAGCTTTTTAGGGTTCCCCCCCTCAGGTTATTTCCCAGTTCACTATCTCTCTATCATTGGGCAGATGAGCTTTGCTTTGTGGTATTAATCTCCTGTGCAATTAATCTCCTGTGATGTAGGTGGGAGTCACTTGTTGGATTTTTTTCTGCTGCAAACCAAAATTCTACAACATCATGATGAAATACTGCTTTGGAGAAGAGCATATTAGTGTCTTAATATTAATTTCTTGTTTTGTTTAGAAAGGAAGAACTTCCTTGTGTATTTAATGTCTGTAGCTTAATTTGGTACAGAAAAGATGGAGAAAAATGGTTCTCAATTTTGGGTATACATTAGAATCTCCTTAAGGAGCTTTTAAAGACTTTTTGGTGCCCAGAGCAATTGGCTCAGTTTCTAGGCATGGCTCTTCCGGTGGTTCCTAGGTACATCTGCGTGTGATTCCCAGAAGTGCTGTCTGGCCCATCAGCATTGGTTAAGCAGGAAGACTTTGAACATATGTGTGTATTTTGAATTTCTTTATTTTGACTACAACATTTATTTACTTTTTGATTAAGTCCAGGTCCTGCTGTGTATGACCTTTTAAATTGGGGTTTTAGAGTGTCCTGTATATGTAAATCATACCCGTAATGTTCTGGGTGTTCTGAGTTTTCTCAGTTCCTCTTTGTAAAGCAGTTTGTGCTAAGTTCTTTACGAATATTTATCATTTGTAATCTCAATTAATTTTTAGCACTTTTTTTATCCGGTCTTTCCAAGGCCTTCAGTTTCAAAGAACAACTCTTCTATAGCATTTAGGTTACGTCACAGTAAGCAAAATGGGCAGGATTGCATTGAGAGCAGATCTGCGGTGGAGCTGTGAGCCTCTCCAGGTGGCAGTCCCAGACCCTCAGAGGGAGAGGAACTCACTAACATGAAATTGGGGTGCAGGTTGTAGGATGAGGTTCAGTTGAGATTTAATGAAGAAAAGGACCCAACCCAGTTTGGCTGGCTTTAAATCTCTTGTGAAAAGTTTTAAGTTCTGGGTTTGAGTTGAATTCTTACAGATATGTAGGTCTGGACTCTATATATAGAGAGATTCATTGGTCTGCCTCGACTTTTGTCTTTCTTCCAGAACAATGTCTCCCTTCTGCAGAGCTGCATTGACTTGTTCAAGAACAACTGATCTGCCTTTTCTCTGAATGAAGGACACGAATGTGAAAGAAAGCCAGCATCACTTGCACTTAAATCATCACAAGATTTATTACCTTTGACTTTAGTTTAAAATTATGTGAATAAATATTTTTATTTCTAAAAATCTTAACACTTAACCATGTTGGTTTAAAAATATTTCTATTGCATGCTAATTGGACATAACGAATCTTTTCCTTATGCATTTAATACCTCAAAGTGGGCAGAATCTACATGCTGAGTTCTCCTGTAATTTGTCTTTAGTTATAAAGAGTGCAGGAAACATGTGCCTTCTGGAACCAAGTACAAGCAATGGCTTGGCACATGTTGTCTCATGGTTTCATGTGCCCATGTCCCTCCAAACCGGTAATTTAGAGTAGGTGCCACTGACAACAAATAAGTCAGCTGCTTGTTGCAGGTAACATATACATTCCATTCCTTAATGTGATCCCCCCCTCCTTATACTCATGGTTCTTTAGTCACCTTAAGTGACTGTACTATAACAAGAGCGAGAAAATCTCATTTATATACCCTTTGCAGCTCCATTTTTTGTAGTTGGGATATAAATATTTGAGGGGAGAGAAATATCTTAGGGTATAAAAACAAATAACATGGCCTACTTTAGAAGATGGCCAGTCTAAGATGTGAGCCCCCTTCCTGACCGTAGGGGGAGGTGTGTGTGTGTGTGTACTTTGTATAATAAAATAATAAATCATGTTACCATATGGAGTGTTCTTGTGGAAAACAAGGCCCAGGTGTGCCCCAAGACTGCGGTTGGTACTAACCCTCTGATGCTGAGGGCTTCAAGGTCTCTCTTCCCACAGTCCTAGCCTCTGTTCTAATCCTAACATCTTTTGAGACTACTGATACGGCCATTTTTTTTTTGGAAGGTCCCCAGATCGGGTTTGTCTGGCTTGCTCATGGGTTCAATTCGGGTTTGCATTTTTGACAGGCTTAGCATAAGTGATGCTATGTCCTCAGAAAGGCTGCATCAATCCTGTTGGTGATAACTAAGCTGGTGATAACTAGTACCTGCCAGGCATTCCCCTGTGAAGTTTTACATCTTACCCTTTGTAGGTAACTATTGGGAAGATCCTTTGAGAATTGGTTTTGTGGGCTTTTCTTTCTCTTAGTTGTGAGAGATGTTTACCCACCACTTTCATCCTGTTCTTGGATTAGCTGTAGCTGGTAAAAGAGTTGCAAAATATTGATGTCTGAACACCACAGGGAGCAGTTTTTCTTCTATTAAACTGTCATTGAAGTCTAGCTTCCCCACCCAGCCAGTTAATAAAAGGAGCCAGATACCTAAATTTACTAAACGGGCCAGACACAGCCGCTTGCTTCTCCATGTTACATATTTAGGAAGCATGGTGCTGCACAAAATGAATTTAAACAGCTGAAACTCCAGTCTGGGTTCCTGACCCTATTTCTCTCCTGCTTACCTGACAGCCCCATACTATACTGTTCATGGTAGCACAAGTGTTAGGTGTGGTTGGGGTGGGTCACAACTGGTCTAAGGTGCTCCAGCGGCTGGCCTCCCATGCTTCAACGCTCAACTGGGGCCTTGTTGCACTTTGGACTAGGTCTGGCGGGGTGTCAGATAAGCAGCCAGGATGCTGGGGTCCTAAGCCCTGGCCCTGCATGCTGAGAGAAGCAATTCTTTAGGTACTCCCCAATTTTCTACCAGTGACTTCCAAGTATCTTGGGCACATTTCCAGGTGTGCACCTTCTGCACTATCTTGGTCTCAAGAATAATTTAGTCACAACTGGGTCTGAGTCATTTCCATGAAACCATGGGTTCTGAGTGGGTGAGGGGTGTTTCCAGTCCTTTCCCACCGGTGTCTGTCAACAGAATCATCCCTGCCTTTGTGCTGTCCCGTGCTCAGTATTCCTGAGGCACCAGGTGGACCCGCAGAGAGGTAGCCAACATCCTGGGACCTGAAGGCGTGGCAGTGTCTCAGGTGCCGGTGTGTCTCCCACGTGGTGCAGAGCAAAGAATGTTTCTGCGTGGGCCTCTGCAGGGGGAAAGTCAGTGGCAAACTAGCTGCTGAGGAGCCTTCTGAGTGTGAAAGGGGCCACTGGGTGACCTGGGGTTGCTTCAGAATGCTGTGTGGGGGTGTCAGTAAAGCTTCAGTGAGATTGCCTGCTGGCCACCCTAGGGGTGTTGCAGGGCGTAGCCTGCACAGGCAAGGGAAGACCACTCTGGTCACTTAGCACAAGCTGTGGGACAGCTACCTCCCCACATGACCCACCCCATTTTTTTGGGTGTCAGTATTTGCCTTGCCCACCTTTTGGGGTTAAAAGTTTCATTTGAGAGAAGGCCTAGACCCAGCCCTGTAAGGATTTTCTCTTGGAAGCCCTTCCCTGCCGACGGGGAAGTAAGCGCCTTGCACCATCAGCCTTCTGCCTGTAGGCGGCAGAGGCTCCCAGGGCGGCCACACGCCCTCTTGTGGGGCCTCTTCTCTGGGTGCAACTGAGGGGGAGGAAAGCCTGGTGGTTCTGCACAGTTGCTCAAAGGATCATTTTTTTAAATTAATCTTTTAAAAAGATTTTATTTATTTGAGAGAGCACGGGCAGGGAGAGAGCGAGAAGCAGGCTCCCACTGAGCTGGGAGCCCGATGGGGTTTGATCCCAGGACCCTGGGACCATGACCTGAGCCGAAGGCAAACGCTCAACCGAGTGAGCCACCCAGGAGCCCTTTAATTTTTTTTTTTTTTTAAGATTTTATTTACTTATTTGACAGAACAAGCAGGGGGAGTGGCAGGGAGAGGGAGAGGCAGACTCCCCGCTGAGCAGACGCTTAACCGACTGAGTCCCCCCAGGCGCCCCTCAAAGGATCATCTTGAGGCAGGAAGAGAAATGTCTCACGGGGACGGGGGGGGGGGGGGGGGGGGGCGGGGCGCCTGGGTGGCTCAGATGGTTAAGCGTCTGCCTTCGGCTCAGGTTATGATCCCAGGGTCCTGAGATCGAGCCCCGCATCGGGCTTCCTGCTAGGCGGGGAGCCTGCTTCTCTCTCTGCCTCTGCCTCTCTCTCTCTCTCTCACTCTCATGAATAAATAAATAAAACATATAAAAAAAATGTTTCGGGACCCGAGATTTCCAGTGACTCCAGATGGTGTGTTCCCAGACCGGCATTCCTTTCCAGGATTCACGTGGGCCCCTGATCCCTTGTGACCCACGACACAACATCTTGCTGAGGCTGCTCCTTCTGGAGATTCGCCTCTGGGACTGGTGTCAAACAGCCATGAGGTAATGTGACCTCGCTGGAAGGAAGGCCAGGAGAACCGTTCCCCATCCTGTCGCCTGAACACATGGCTCCCCTTGCCTGGGTGGGCAGAGCAGATTCCTTATCAGAGATTTGTTTGGTCGCCATCCAAAGGCATTTACTTTTTGATTTTAATCTGTTTCTGACTATAAAAGCAATACATACTTAGAAACGACCCAAACAATACAAATACGTATAAACTAGAAAGTAAAAGTTCTCTAGTTTACGAATCCCATAAAAGTCCATTATTAGGGGCGCCTGGCTGGCTCAGTTGGAAGAGTGTGCTACTCGGGGTTGTGAGTTTAAGGCTCACGTTGGGTATAGAGGTTACTAAAAACTAAAAACTTTTTTTAAAAGTTATTAAATAGGTTTCTGATTTTTTTCCCCCTAGCCATATATGTAGTGTGGTTTACGGAAAGCAATTTAGGGATGCCAGGGTTGGGGTGGTTTTTGGAGGTTCCTAGCTGTTGAGTATCTCTCTGGAATGGTCTCCATGGCCCTGAACATCTCTTTGGCATCTTGTCTTTACTGCCCATCTCCCTGCCCCCAGCCCTCTGTCAGCAGACATCCCCCCTTCTGCAAAGGCTTCATTACTGAGACTGTGAATGAAGTCTGTGGTCATTTTAGGAGGGTTTTAATTTTAATTGGGTCTTATTTTTATGCTTTACAAAACTTTAAAGCTTGTTAAACTGTGGGACCTGTAATATTCAAAACTCAGGAAAAGGAGACCCATAGTCCCAGCCCACAGCCATTTTTGTTTCTGACAGTTGCCTTCCAGCCCTTGCATTAATTCATGGGGTGTGCCCTCAGCCACGGGGGTGGAGGTGGGGGTGGGGAGAATTTTTAGCCTCCCTCAGAGGGGAGGGATCTGGGCGCTGGGGGCGTGGTGGGAGGCTGGTGGGCTGCTTGTGTTTCAGGAACCGTCTGTGACTGGTCTTGTTTTTTTAGCTGCCACGTGGATCTCTCCAGTCACTTTAGAGTTGTTTGCAGATGGAATGGAGATGGCTTGTCCTTTCTTTGCCATGTCCCCTCCACACCACAAAGCCACAGAAGGAACTTTTCATGCCCTGGATGATGAACCCAAGACGAGGCAAGATTCCAGAATAGCAAATAGGGCTGCCAGTGAGTCCTGATTCCGGTCCGATACACATGGTCATTCTGACAAAGCTGGTGGAAGCTGCGACTCCCCATTGCCCCGTCCTGCCAGCGCAAGGGAGGTTTCTGCAAAGGGGTTTGCTCAGTGTGGAAGCTTCCAGCCAGAGGCAGCCTTCGGGATTGCAGCTGGCTCCCTCGGAGCGGCTGCTGGTATCACACGAGCCCCTAATTTGGTCTTGCTGGGAGGCATGTGGCTGAGCCCGTGTTCAGGGGCAGAAAAAGGGGCAGCAAGAGGAGGAAGAATACAGGGAAAGGATCCTCAGGGGGGCAGAGGAGAAGGAGCCAGGGAGCGTGTGCAGATAGGCGATGGATAAAGCCCCATTCCTTCCTTCCTTCGGTGAAGCTGATCTTGGCCTGCTCAGCGAATGCCCCAGAAGACAGGAAATCCCGTCTGAGCGGTCTCGAGGGAAACGCTGGAAACGCCTGCTGGGTCCCTACGGGGTTTGCAGTGTTTTTCCAAGGTCTGGTTTGTGTCTGCAGCTCTTGCACTGTCTGTTAAAGCGCTCATCCCACTAGGAGGGGCAGGGGACACGGAGCTGGCCAGATGTGACTTGCCTCAGAGTTGGGGACAGGAGATGGAGATGCTCTGTGGTGGGCTGCAAGGGTCCTTGCGGGGAAGGGAGAAGGGTGCAGGGGTGCAGGTCTGGGACGGTCCTGCAGTGCCTGCATCTCGGGTCCTGGCATGGCAGCCTAGCTCCATTTCAGATAAGTCCCCATACCTACCTTCACCCCTTACCCTGTATTTTAAACCTAAGTCCGATTATGGCCCCTCCACCTTCCATGACTCTCCATTTGATGCAATAGAAAAGCCGAAGTCCTTCCAATGACAAGGCCCTGCCTGAATCCCTGCCCCTGCCCTGCAGAGGTGTTTTCCAAAGCCGTCTAAGACGTTATTTCCAATCCCATGTGTTCTGTAATGGGACCTTGCTCCTTCCCTGTCACAGGAAGTGAATCTCCTCTCCCTGCCCTCTTGAATCTGAGCTGGCTTTAGTGACACGTGTAAGGCACAGAATGGGACAGAAGTGACGTGGGGAGGTACCTTTCCAAAATAGACCAGAGGAAGCCTCGCTTTCTGGATGACCCTTGTTCCCCCGGGGCCTCTCTCTGTCTCAATCCAGCTGCTATGCTAGGAGAAGCCAAGCCTCATTTGGGAGAGGCCATGTGTCCCAGCTAAGGCCAGCCTTCCAGTCATCCCAGCCCAGGAACCAGACAAGTCTCTAGAAGTCTCTGTTTTGTTTTTGTTTTTTTTAATTTTTTATTGTTACGTTAATCACCATACATTACATCATTAGTTTTTTTTTTTTTTAAGATTTTATTTATTTGAGAGAGAATGAGAGAGAGCATGAGAGGGAAGAGGGTCAGAGGGAGAAGCAGACTCCCTGCTGAGCAGGGAGCCCGATGTGGGACTCGATCCCGGGACTCCAGGATCATGACCTGAGCCGAAGGCAGTCGCTTAACCAACTGAGCCACTCAGGCGCCCACATCATTAGTTTTTGATGCAGTGTTCCATGATTCATTGTGCATAACACCCAGTGCTCCACGCAGTACATGCCCTCTTTAATACCCATCACCAGGCTAACCCATGCCCCCACCCCCTCCCCTCTAGAACCCTCAGTTTGTTTTTCAGAGTCCATCGTCTCTCATGGTTCCTCTCCCCCTCCAACGTACTCCCCTTCATTCTTCCCCTCCTGCTATTTTCTTTTTCTTTTTTCTTAACATATGTTGCATTATTTGTTTCAGAAGCACAGATCTGTGATTCAACAGTCTTGCACAATTCACAGTGCTCACCATAGCACATACCCTCCCCAACGTCTATCACCCAGCCACCCCATCCCTCCCACCCCCCACCACTCCAGCAACCCTCAGTTTGTTTCCTGAGATTAAGAATTCCTCATATCAGTGAGGTCATATGATACATGTCTTTCTCTGATTGACTTATTTCACTCAGCATAACACCCTCTAGTTCCATCCACATTGTTGCAAAAGGCAAGATCTCATTCCTTTTGATGGCTGCATAATATTCCATTGTGTATATATACATCTTCTTTATCCATTCATCTGTTGATGGACCTCTTGGCTCTTTCCACAGTTTGGCTATTGTGGACATTGCTGCTATAAACATCGGGGTGCACGCACCCCTTCGGATCCCTACATTTGTATCTTTGTGGTAAATACCCAGTAGTGCAATTGCTGGATCGTATGGTAGCTCTATTTTCAACTGTTTGAGGCACCTCCATACTGTTTTCCAGAGTGGTTGCACCAGCTTGCATTCCCACCAACAGTGTAGGAGGGTTCCCCTTTCTCCACATCCCCGCCAACATCTGTCGTTTCCTGACTTGTTAATTTTAGCCATTCTGACGGGTGTGAGGTGGTATCTCATTGAGGTTTTGATTTGGGTTTCCCTGATGCCGGGCGATGTTGAGCACTTTTTCATGTGTCTGTTGGCTATCTGGATGTCTTCTTTGGAAAAATGTCTGTGCATGTCTTCTGCCCATTTTTTGATTGGATTATTTGTTCTTTGGGTGTTGAGTTTGATAAGTTCTTTATAGATTTTGGATACTAGCCCTTTATCTGATATGTCATTTGCAAATATTTTCTCCCATTCTGTCGGTTGTCTTTTGGTTTTGTGGACTGTTTCTTTTGCTATGCAAAAGCTTTTTATCTTGATGAAATCCCAATAGTTCATTTTTGCCCTTGCTTCCCTTGCCTTTGGCGATGTTTCTAGGAAGAAGTTTCTGCGGCTGAGGTGGAAGAGGTTGCTACCTGTGTTCTCCTTTAGGATTTTGATGGACTCCTGTCTCACGTTTAGGTCTTTCAACCATTTGGAGTCTATTTTTGTGTATGGTGTAAGGAAATGGTCCAGTTTCATTCTTCTGCATGTGGCTGTCCAATTTTCCCAACACCATTTGTTGAAGAGACTGTCTTTTTGCCATTGGACATTCTTTCCTGCTTTGTCAAAGATTAATTGACCATAGAGCTGAGGGTTCATTTCTGGGCTCTCTATTCTGTTCCATTGATCTATGTGTCTGTTTTTGTGCCAGTACCATACTGTCTTGATGATGACAGCTTTGTAATAGAGCTGGAAGTCCGGAATTGTGATGCCGCCAGCTTTGCTTTTCTTTTTCAATATTCCTGTGGCTATTCGGGGTCTCTTCTGGTTCCATACAAATTTGAGGATTATTTGTTCCATTTCTTTGAAAAAAGTGGATGGTATTTTGATAGGGATTGCATTGAATGTGTAGATTGCTCTAGGTAGCATTGACATCTTCACAATGTTTGTTCTTCCAATCCATGAGCATGGAACGTTTTTCCATTTCTTTGTGTCTTCTTCAGTTTCTTTCATGAGTATTTTCTAGTTTTCTGAGTACAGATCCTTTGCCTCTTTGGTTAAATTTATTCCTAGGTATCTTATGGTTTTGGGTGCCATTGTAAATGGGATCAACTCCTTGATTTCTCTCTCTTCTGTCTTGTTGGTGTATAGGAATGCCACTGATTTCTGTGCATTGATTTTATATCCTGCTCCTTTACTGAATTCCTGTATGAGTTCTAGCAGTTTTGGGGTGGAGTCTTTTGGGTTTTCCACATACAGTATCATATCATCTGCAAAGAGTGAGAGTTTGACTTCCTCCTTGCCGATTTGGATGCCTTTGATTTCTTTTTGTTGTCTGATTGCTGTGGCTAGGACTTCTAATACTATGTTGAATAGCAGTGGTGAGAGTGGACATCCCTGCTGCGTTCCTGACCTTAGGGGAAAAGCTCTCAGCTTTTCCCCATTGAGAATGATATTCGCTGTAGGTTTTTCATAGATGGCTTTTATGATATTGAGGTATGTACCCTCTATCCCTACACTGTGAAGAGTTTTGATCAAGAAAGGATGCTGTACTTTGTGAAATGCTTTTTCTGCATCTATTGAGAGGATCATATGATTCTTGTTCTTTCTTTTGTTAATGTATTGTATCATGCTGATTGATTTGCGGATGTTGAACCAACCTTGCAGCCCAGGGATAAATCCCACTTGGTCATGGTGAATAATCCTTTTAATGTATTGTTGGATCCTATTGGCTAGTATTTTGGTAAGAATTTTTGCATCCATGTTCATCAAGGATATAGGTCTGTAATTCTTTTTGATGGGGTCTTTGTCTGGTTTTGGGATCAAGGTAATGCTGGCCTCATAAAATGAGTTTGGGAGTTTTCCTTCCATTTCTGTTTTTTGGAACAGTTTCAGGAGAATAGGTATTAATTCTTCTTTAAATGTCTGATAGAATTCCCCTGGGAAGCCATCTGGCCCTGGGCTTTTGTTTGTTGGGAGATTTTTGATGACTGCTTCAATTTCCTTAGCGGTTATAGGTCTGTTCAGGTTTTCTATTTCTTCCTGGTTCAATTTTGGTAGTTGATACATCTCTAGGAATGCACCCATTTTAGAAGTCTCTGGATCAGCGGTGTCCCATAGACCTTCGTGTCTGATGGAAATGTTCTATATCTGTGCTGTCCAATACAGTGGCCATTAGCCGCATGTTAGCTAAGGTGTAGAGAGAACACAGAACACCCTGTTCAGTTTGAATTTGAGTTAAACAGTAAATACTTCTGTAGTAAAAGTATGTCCCATGCACTATTTGGAATATACTTACATTAAAAACAATTATTCATTGTGTATCTGAAATCCAAATTACCTGGGCATCCTGCATGGTTATTGGCTAAGTCTGGCACCTGGAATGTGACTAGTGCCCCTGAGAAAGCGACTTTACATTTTGTTTAATTTAAATTTTTTAAAAATATATTTTTTAAATTTTTATTTATTTGACAGAGAGAAGAGAGATAGTGAAAGCAGGAACACAAGCAGGGGGAGTGGGAGAGGGAGAAGCAGGCTTCCCGCCGAGCAGGGAACCCGATGTGGGACTGGATCCCAGGACCCTGGGATCATGACCTAAACCAAAGGCAGACGCTTAACGACTGAGCCACCCAGGTGCCCCTTAAATTTTTATTTGATTTGCCACATGTGCCTGGTGGCTACTGCATTGGATAGAGCACTCTAGAGAATTCCAGATCCAGTCACTCCTGTCACCCCAAGACAATCACATCTCCCTAGCTGAAGCCTCAGACTTTGTGTAACCACTAAACCCTGTCTTGAAGCATGACAGTGGTGGTTTCAAGCAATGACATCGTGGTGGTTTGCTCTCAGCAATAGTGGCAGAACTCCCCTGTCCTCTCCACAACCTTTTCTCCTTAGACCCCTCCCTCATTCTACTCTAGGGAACTCCAGGCACACTTCTGCCTCAGGCCCTTTGCTTCATCCCCTTCCTGTGCAGGAATGTTCTCCCTTATATTGGCTCATTCCCTCACCTGCTTCCAATCTTTGCTCAAAGCTTACTTTTCAGTAAGGCCTTCCCTGACAACCCTATTTAATTCCTGATTCACTTTACCTTACTCTATATAAAAAATGTTCACAAACCTCTCCATCCTGACTCTATACATACAGCTTATTTTCCATCTATTTCTGTTCAACCATAAGATCAAGGAGGGTAGGCAGGACTCTCCACCTTTCCTGTTTTCTGGTGTGCCCCAGATGCTGAGAAGAGTGCCCTTCACACAATGGGTACTCAGTAGATATTTGTGGAATGAGTGAACGAATGTTAAGTGGATGAGGGGGTGACATCTTCCCAGATGCCCCTCAGGTATGGCTGTGCTGTTCATTGTCCCTAGATTCCCTGTTAAGAGTATTCATTCAACAAACACTCCATGCCAGGTACTGTCCCAGGACCTGGGGATACAGAGGTGCCCATGACAGGGGATGGCCCTGTCCTCAAGTAGTCTCTCCTCTAAGAGGGTGAGGTTCCCAGAGGGTGAATCGCGGTTTAACTTGGTGTTGGTGACATGAACGCAGCACCTTAGCCACTTTCCTAGGCATGGTCTTGTCCCAGCCTGTCACCATGGAAGATTTTTTTAAAAAAGCTGGTGCCTGGGCCCACCTCCATAGTTTCCGATTTCGATGGTACAGGGTACAGCCCAAATGTTGGCAGTTTACAAAATTTACCTGGTTGTTCCGACGTTCAGGCAGGATTAGAAGAACCACTTGTTTAGGGGCGCCTGGGTGGCTCAGTCGGTTAAGAATCCGTTTCTTGATCTCAGGGTCGTGAGTTCAAGCCCAGCGTGGAGGTGGAGCCTACTAAAAATAAATAAATAAATAAATAAAACCACTTGTTTACATGAATCCTGGTTATTGCCGTGAGCCAGCCCCATTCTACAGATGAGGACAATGGGGCTCAGAGGCTCTGCCGCGTACCCGGAGGCCAAGGGTGAGAAATGGTGCATCTGGGAGTCTCTTGGTCCCCCCCCCACCCGGTGCAGTGACTGGACAGGGTCTGACCAGAAGGCAGAGGCCTGGGGCTAGGGGCCCGAGCTCTTTGGAAGAGCCCTCTATTCCCACAGGAGGCCGATAACCTCCTCCCCCAGGGCCGGCCCTCCCTTCCATCCGGGCCCTCAACCGTAGCTAATCAGGCTAATGAGAGGCTCTCTGGCCCCGCCCACTCCCCCCCTCTGTAATTTGCTCTCCACCCTTCCCTCTAATTTTATTGCCTCCTCAGCAGTTTCCCAGGACCTGGGGGCTCCGTTTCCAGCGGGAGGCCCCTCCCTGACTTAATGAAAGGGGCTGCTTTCCTGCAGCTGGCTGCCTGTCCTGGGGGTGGGGGGAGGGGGGCAGGGGGAGGGGGGTAGCAGCTCTAAAGCCCTACAGGGGGTGTGGCAAAATCCGGTGGCAAATGTTTCAGAGTAGAAAGCCACAACCCCTTCCGTCCACCAAGTGCCACTCGGGAGTAAGTCTTTCAGACACCTTCTTAGAAACTTCCCAGAATATGTAAAGAGAGCAGGCCCCCCCCCGCCCCCACACCAGGGGAGAAGCGGCTAGGACACCTGGGCGCTCACCGTCACCGTGTGAAGGCTCTGTGTTGGGGTTTAACTTCTCTTGTGCGCTCTCCTCTGGGTCTTGTTTTCCCCACCGACCCGTGGCTCCCGCGGGAAAGGATTCTGTGGCGTTCTGGAATCATCCAGGCCTTGCAGGGGTGGGTTGCTGTCTCCCTTCCCGGCAGCGGTGGCCAGGGACACACTCCTTTCAGCATCCGTAACGTGGGGGAACTGTGAGCACGGGCAGAGGGTCTCTGGTGACGTTTTTGGCCCCCTCGCCGGCACCTAAGAGGCATTTGCAATATCGGTTCCCTCTGTGATGAATAATTCAGACGAGTCTGAGGGGCTGTGAGATCAAAAGTCGGGGGAGTCCACGCAAAGCCTTCTTTTTTTTTTTAAGGCGTTTTTATTTTTATTTTTTTTAAGATTTTATTTATTTATTTGATAGAGACAGAGATAGCAAGAGCAAAAACATAAGCAGTGGGAGTGGGAGAACAAGCTTCCCTCAGAGGAGGGAGCCCGATGTGGGACTCGACCCCAGGACCCTGGGATCATGACCTGAGGTGAGGGCAGACGCTTAACAACTGAGCCACCCAGGGGCCCAACGCAAAGCCTTCTAAGCACAGCACTCGGCAGACAGTTCTTAATAAATGGGACTGTTGTCTTACGATCGGTCCCTGCCCTCTCCTGGCTGTGGGCGGTGCAGGCTGTGCTCAGGCGGACTCTCCCTCAGTGCTATCTCATACCCTTGGTTTGGAGCCATTTACCTGGGGGCTAATTCTAGAAATTCCAGTTCTGCCCAAGAAGTTTCCAGAATATAACTGGAGGCAACAGGTCATGACTTCCTATGGCTGGGCAGGCAGCTCCTGCAGCAGCCAGGACCCGGTAGGTGCCTCTGTGGGCCGGCGGGCTTGGACAATGCACTACTTCCCAGCCTGAGGGTGCAGAGTCACCTGCCCCAGCCCTCCAGGGCCAAGCCTTGGCCTTCTCTGCAGAAAGACCCCCTAGGGAGCCATTCTTTGATACATCCGCGGGGTTTTCAGTCCCCCCCCTCACCCCACCCCTGGGCCTTGGCCACCTCGGCCACCTCAGCTGTCCCTGCACACGCAGCCTGGCCCTACAACAGGTCCTGGCTCTCAGTCCTAGGCCACGCCTGCCTGCAGCGCCCAGGAGTGACCCCACCTGGCTGGAGGCGGGAGCTGGTGGGTCCTCGCCCTGCCCCTCGGTGGGATGACTTGACCGTGGATTCTCCACAGTCCCTCCACCCTGCCAGGACTTCCTGGGTCTACCTCCCAAGCAAAGTGTCCGCTCTGGAAAGAGCCTAGACTAAGGCAAACGTTACCAGCAAACTCCAGACACTTGCTCTCTGTGGCTTCCCTCCCAAATTCCCAGCATTCTCCCTGAGGCGCCCACGAGGGAGTGAGGGAGGTTGAGATGCAGGTGGGAGCCACCTGAGGCTGCAGGGGAGCCCCCTCCTTTCCCCTCTCTCTTAGTTCGTCAAGCTCTGAGTGGAGGGGCCCACAGCCAAGACCTGGTAGCCCCCTGTTGCCTTTTCCTTTGATCGCTTCGCATTCAACAAAATGAAAGTCCATTTAATCAGGGGCTGGGGTTGTCAGCGGCTTCCTACTGGGTTGGGGGGGAGGGGGAGGGCGGGCTTTCGTCTGCACTGGAGGGCCAGGCCAGGCCCCCCACCCCCCCCCCCCGCACAGGCTGGGAGGAGGAGAGAGGCTCAGAGCGAGGTCTCCTAACTGGGAGTCTTGGTTGGGGGGGGCCCGGGTGGTAGCAGGAGGTACCTCTGTCTGGTGATCTGAGGGAGCTCCAGGCAAGATGGGCCTCAGAATATTCCTTATGCAAGCCGCTCAGCCTCTGGTTTCTCATCTGAGAAGTAGGAGTGAGAGTGTCCCCCACTGGCGGACTGAAGGAAAGGGGGAACCAAACAGAGAAGTGCGGAGGGCCCTTTTACACGCTAACAGGATTATCTAAATGCAAGGACCACTGTGATTCAGGGAAGCTGAGGGCCCAGAGCAAGGCGGGCAGGTGCAGGGATGCCCAGAATGGTGGTCCATGCCCAGAGGGTTGGAATCACCAGGGTGTGAGACGAACTCCTTCGTTCATTCCACAACAGCTGAGCCCCTACTATGTGCTGGGCACCAGGGCTAGCATAGAGAAAATAGTATCTTTCCTCTCATGGAGCTTAGTCTCTACTGTGAGCGTTGGGGCAGGAGAGACAATAAACAATAGGCCAATATAAGAGGTGAAGTAATGCGGGCTATCAACGAGGTATCTATTAGAGAGAGTGAGTGGGGGTGGTTTATATGGACCTGCCAGGATGACCTCACTGAGCCGAGACCTTGGGGCAATGCCATAGACCAACATTTCCAGTGTGCTCTCAGTTAGCTGTTGCTACATAACAAACTATCCTAGTGCTTAAAATAGCACTGTGTATTTTGAATGGATGGGCCCAGCTGGGCAGTTCTGGTAGCTGGGGTCCCTTGGTTGTCTGAGGTCACCTGCCAGGTGGGTTGGGGCTGGTGGTTTAGAATGGCCCCACCTGGGATGGCTCACCTGGGCTCCATGTGATCCCCTTCCCCCCCAGAGGGCTAGAGCAGGCTTTTGCTCTCAGCAGACAGGCAAGCTCCCAGGACCTTCCACTTGCTGTCTTGGGAGCTTGCCCAAGAAAAGAGTGCCCACGAGTGGGTCCAGTCTCCAGGAGGGTCAGAGAATTTGGAGATATTTACCTTTTTCATTATAAATAATCAGAACAGGTTTATGGGATGACTAACTGCCAGTTCTATTTGGGGGGCCAGGTTTAGATGGATTTTAGAGTGAAGGTTGGGATGGCAGGGAATGGGGTACTGTTGAGGGTTGGAGCAGGGGGAGTGGTCTGTGTGTGATGAACAGCAAGTGTCCAGGGTTGGGCAGGCAGCTGGCATGGGAAGGGTCTGGAATTTTGGGCAGAGGAAGTGGGAGTGCAGGGCCAGGGAATCACCCATGTGAGGGGAGTGCATTTGGGTGGTTGGTGGAAGACTTGAGAGCTGTCAGCAAACCCTTGAAGGGTCATCAGGCCAACAAAGGGAAAGGTTGTTCTGGGCAGCCCTAAAAAGGCAGAAGGAGGTATAAGAGAGACAGGGAGACAGGAGTGGACTCAATCCTGAAGAGTTTTGATCACCAGCACAGCTCTCATGATGAGGCTCCCTGGTGGGGGGAGGGGAGGAGGGGAGGTGGGGCTGGATGCTGATGTGTGCTGGCTTTGCCTACCATCTGCCATCTCTCTTTTGGGTGATGCCCCTCCTACCCCGAGTAAACGTCCTCACCCCAGCTTTTCCTGTGGGCCACTGCAGAGAGAACCCTGGTGACCTCGCCCCTGCCCCTGTGTCCACCTGCCAGGCACCATGCTGCTGTGGGGCAGCCAAGGGTCAGTGGCTTGTCACACTCCAGCGAGAGAGGGAAGCCCAGGGGTTGGGCGGGGGGCATCAGGGAAGCCTTCCTGTGGGAAGGGGCTGAGACTTTCATGGCTTGGAGTGGTTATTTGGTGGTGGTCACTGGACAATTTGGGTGGGAGGGAGGGGCAAGCATTCCCAGCCAAAGTGACAAAAGCAGGTCTGACTGTTCCATTCGGTGGGGCTGTGGAGAGAGGAAGAAGCCAGGGCTGTCCTCCCTCACTGCCCCTCACTCCCTGTGTGGCCAAAGAAAGTTGTACCCCCGCTCGGGGCCTTGGCTTACTCTTCTGTCAAGCGGGTCTGATGGGCCTCACAGCTGAATGGGCATCAGAATCACCAGGGAAGGTGCTAAAAATGCGCATTCCTGGGCTTCATCCCTGAGTGTCTCGAGGGATGATGTGGGGTAGAAGCAGCCTCGGAATGTGCCTGCTCACCTAGCACCCCAGAGGCCTCTACGACAGCACTGCACCCACGCTTTGAGAAGCTCCTCCTGACTCACTGAGGTTGCTAGCTGCCTCTGGACCCGGGATCCACCAAGTACCCAGCTGCAGCAGGGGCACTGTCTGCCCAGGACCTCCCAGCCCTGGCACTCACCAGAGATTACAAGTGGCCCCTTGAGGCTACACCTTTGCCAAACACAAGCTGCTGAGCCCCTGGCACGGCTCCCCATCCTGGAGGCCTGATGCAGAGTCCACCAGGGTCCTGGAGCATCAGCTGAAAGGCATCAAGGACCTCGGGGAGGGGAGGGGAGCTCAGTGGCCTGGGGATTTCTGGGAGCTCCCTCCAGGGGACCCTCTCTAGGCCACCTTCTCTCTGCGGCCTCAGCCCCCAGGCCTCGGGCATCACCTTTGTCAATATTTACTTCTTCCCCAGCCTCCAACAGCCCGGTATTTGCTTAAAGGGCAGGAACAGACGTGGCACACCTTGTGCTCTGCTTCCTGGTGTTCTGTTGCGGCTGCCTGGTCCTCGGCACGTTCTGCTCACCGGGCAGCCCGCCTCTGCCCCTGGCTCCAGCGCAGGACTCCAGGCCTGAGGAGAGCTTTCTCACATCACCCTTGACTCCACTTCCCCTCAGAGACCCCCCAAACCTGTCCTCTGGTTCCATACGCGTCGTGTGTCTGCACTATGGACCTAGAACTCAGAACATTCTAAATGTTCCCCAAATCTCCTAGCTGCAGCACGGCTCCAGATCCAAGTCCGAACAAGCCCCAGGGAGGTCGTTGTGGTGAAAGGTTGTGTGGTTTCAGACAGATGTGAGCATCATTTTCTGTGAAATCAGATCCCAGCATTGGCAGAGGCCAGGAAGACCCAAGCTAGAGCCATAGAGCCATGGAGCCACGGAGCCATGGATAAATGTGTGAAGCCCTCACACAGGTCACTGAACATTTATTTTTTTCCAAATCCGTTCAGCTGAGATCTAATTTTTGTCTCCTTTGAACCTCAGGGGCATGTTTCAGAGGGAGAATGCCTTGGCTCTTTCCTCCCCACTCCTGGAATTTGAAATACAGTTGAACCTTGGACAAGGTGGCAGATTAGGATCTCCAACCCCCGTGCAGTCAAAAACCATGTATACCTTTTGACTCCCCCCAGAATTTAACCACTCATAGCTTACTGTTGACTGGAAGCCTTACCAATAACATACATAGTCGATTAACACACATTGTTTAGGTTATATGTATAATATACTGTATTCTTTTTTTTTGTTTTGTTTTCTGTGTTTTTTTTTAAAGATTTTATTTATTTATTTGTCAGAGAGAGAGAGAGAGAGAGGCAGGCAGAGGGAGGAGCAGGCTCCCCACTGAGCAAGGAGCCTGATGTGGGACTCAATCCCAGGACCCTGGGATCATGACCTGAGCCGAAGGCAGACGCTTAACCAACTGAGCCACCCAGGCGTCCCTATATACTATGTTCTTGCAATTAAAGTAATCTAGAGGAAAGACAATGTTATTAAGAAAATCATAAAGGGGCGCCTGGCTGGCTCAGTCGTTAAGCATCTGCCTTCAGCTCAGGTCATGATCCCGGGGTCTTGGGATCAAGCCCCGTATCGGGCTCCCTGCTCTGCAGGGAGCCTGCTTCTCCCTCTCCCACTCCCCCTGCTTGTGTTCCCTCTCTAACTGTCTCTCTCTCTGTCAAAAAATAAATAAAAACCTTTAAAAATAATAATAATAAAAGAAAATCATAAGGAAGAGAAATATATTTACAGTCCTGTACTGTACTTATCGACAAAAATCCAAGTTTCTGGGACACCTGGGTGGCTCAGTCAGTTAAGTGTCTGCCTTTGGCTCAGGTCATGATCCCAGGGTCCTGAGATTGAGCCCCGAGTCGAGCTCCCTGCTCAATGTGGAGTCTGCTTCTCCCTCTGCCCCTCCCCTTCCCCTGCTGGTGCTCTTTCTCTCTCTCTCTCTCTCTCAAATAAATAAATAAAATCTTAAAAAAAAAATCCTAGTTTCCCTCTGTCCTTCCCACAACCTCCCCGAACCTTACAAAACCATAGCATAGTGATTACAACCTGGATATGGACCTTGGTATTAACATCTAATCAAACTAAAGCCCCTGTAAGAACCTCCCATGATTTTGCACTAACATCCGTCTTTTGCTCCAAGGACCATGGGGTCCTTTGGGACCCCATGTTGGCATTCACTTGGTTTTTTCTCTCTGGTGTGCTGTTGTCTGCAAGGGTCATTCCTTGTCTTTCAGGACCTGGACGCCCACAGAGAGTTATTGAACAGTTACTTTGCTGAACGCCCCTCAGTGCAGGCCTGTCTGGGGCTTCTCACAACTGGGTGGAGGTCGTGCATCGCAGGCAAGGGCAGTGTGCTGCTCAAGGCGCCATGCTGCGGGGTCATGGCACTGACGCCTCTTACTTCTGCACTGATGGCCTGGATCTGTGGTCAGGTAGTCTCTGAGGAGCTTTTCTTCTGTAGGATTATATCTACTCACTACCCCCTGACCCCCAGTTAACAAACTGGGAGAGATGCCTTGAGGCTACACAAATCCCTTTTCTTCTTAAACCTTCCACAGGTTCTAGCATCTATCAGCAGATCTGGTCCATAGCAGGTGTCTGTTTGCCCAGTGCTGATTTTCTCCTTCTCTCCTTCCTTCCACATTTATTCACTGAATTTCCATTGCAAGAAAGACCTGTCACTTCTGCTCCATCGATTTATTTAATCAAGTAGTTATTTATATCAGTGTGGACTCATGGATATTTTATTCTGTGGGTTATACTCTAATACCATCATTATTTATTTTATTGTTCAGATGATTCCAACCCTGGCTGCTCAGAGCTCCTGTGTTCTTTCAACAGGCCCCCTTTTTAATGGTTTCACATGAAGTTCCAGAATTTGCTGCTGGCCTCACTCAGCTAACTGTTAGATACCCCCTTTTTTTTTTTAAAGACTTATTTATTTATTTGAGAGAGAGCACGAGTGCAGGGTGGGGGGGAGGGACAGAAGGAGAGGGAGAGAGAATCTTTTATTTTTTATTTTATTTTTTAATATTTTATTTATTTATTTGACAGAGACAGACACAGCGACAGAGGGAACACAAGCTGGGGGAGTGGGAGAGGGAGAAGCAGGCTCCCGGTGGAGCAGGGAGCCCGATGAGGAGCTCGATCTCAGGACCCTGGGATCATGACCTGAGCGGAAGGCAGACACTTAACGACTGAGCCACCCAGGTGCCCTAAGAGAGAGAATCTTTTAATCAGACTCCACAGTGATGGCCTAGATTTGTGGTCAAGTGGTCTCTGACAACCCTGAGCACGGAGTGCGGAGCCCTGCTTGGGGCTTCCTCTCACAGCTCTGAGATCACGACCTGAGCCGAAACCAAGAGTCAGATGCTTAACCGACTGCGCTACCCAGGTGCCCCTGTTAGGTATCCTTTGTGTTCTGCATAGACTGTGATCTACTGTGGTCACAAATTACATTTTCTGTTTGATATCAATTATGGGCCAGATTGTGCTCCAAACCTACTCCTTCGTTGACTGGTGTGTTGGCAGACCTGGTTCTTTGGAAGAAATTCCCACCATTTGGAGTTTGGATGTTATGATTGTTGTGTTGGGAGCTGGTAAAACCAGGCAGGACCCAGTAGGCTCCACGTCTACTGTCTTCTACAAATTATGTTCCTTCTACCTTAGTGTCTGTTCAGTGAAAACCTAGAGTTCAAAAGCCTCAGAATATCCAGCTCATATTGACCTTAGCTCCCTTTGCCTGGCATACAGAATAGCACCAAGATTTCATGATGATAAACTTGACCCTTGTCCAAGAGCTTCACCTGATCTTACCAACAACTGAGAAAGCTGGGAAGTTTCTTAGTTTGGGTTCTCCCAGAAGCTGACCTTGTTACAAGGATTCAGGTGCAAGTCTTCGCTTTGGGACGTGATCTCGATGGGGTGTGGGGAAGTGAGACAGGGAGTGGAAGGTAGCTGTCGTATTATCAAGCACATTAACACTACGTGCCCCTGGAGCTCAATCCCACTGGATAACCTCGAGGGAGACCATATAGAACACGTATGTAAGAGTTTTCCTGTCCCTCATGAGCTGGGGTATTTATATACCAACTCCTGTCAGTTTTCGGTTGAGGGTTCCTCCTGGGCATGTTAATTCTCTAGCACTTCTAAGCATGCAGGCAAGAGTGGGCTCTTGCTACTAGAGAAAGTCCCTCAGGCAAAGTTGTGCTTGGAGATGGTAAGGGTCTTCTACAGGACACAGGTGGGGCACCAATAGCTCCCACTTACAGGCATATCCCCATTTTACAGTTGAAGAAACTGAGGTTCACAGAAACGGTACTGAGTGCTGTGATTCGGGTAGAGATTGCGTTAAATGGTTCTAAGTCTCCATCCGACCCTGAAATCTTCTCCCTTTGCCTCTGCTTCTCATGGCGAGTTCCTCCTCTGCTGCCTGCTCACTTGCCACAAGGTGGACTGGCTCAGAAATGGGTGCATGTTTGCACAATGTCACATCCCATCAGAATGAGTGTTGGTTCAGCCTAATGTCTTGGTAATTGTACATTCATTGTTTGACTTGGATGGGGACTTGCTCCTGTCCTGTTTCAGGGAAGCTCGAGTTATGTCAACCCACCAAGAAGCTGTGTTAAAAGATTAGGCAAATAGGCGGAAGAAACTCCTGGCTTCTTTGTTTGCTTAGACTGCTGGCCAGACAGAGAACCCGTTTAATCTCTAGTCCCAGGTTCCTCTGACACCTCCAGGAGCTGCAATTTCCCAGCACTGGGATGTGTGTCCCAGTTTCTCACTGTCCCCCCCTTCTCCCCCTCCCCCCCGCCCCGCCCAAATCTACTTCTTGGTTCTTATTCTGACTCCCTGACCCTCCCCGGCCCTCCCTGACCCTCTGTATATTCCCAGCCTGTTCTCCTGGTGAACTTTTGCACCTGGGCCATCCTTCTGAGTCCGGAGAGGGACATCTGGGCCAGGGGACCTGGGCTTTGCCAACAGATACACGTGTGGAACACCAGCCTCCATTCCCCGAGGGAGGAATCGCAGTGTTGAAGGGGAAATTACCCTTCCCCAGCCCACCTCCTAGAAATGCCTGGAACATCAAAGCCAATGAGGTTACAAAAGAATCGTTACCACCCAGAGCCTGGCTGACTTCCTGGGCTTGAGGCTTCAAGAGACCTATAAACAGACAATAAGCGTATAAAAAGAGGCTCCATCTCATGGGTATTCAGGTACACGGGAATTAAAGCAAGATGCTAGGGATGGGGAGAGGGTGTCTAGCTAGTAAGCTGACACTAGGTATTACAGGCATGTTTCATTTTATTGTGCTTTGCTTTATGACACTTGGCAGGTAGTGTATTTTTTACCAAAGGTTTGTGACAACCCTGCATCAAGCAAGGCTATTGGCACGATTTTCCAACAGCATTTGCTCACTTGGTGTCTCTGTATTACATTGTGGTAATTCGAGCAGTATTTTAAACTTTTCATTATTATGATATTTGTTAGGGTGGTCTGTGATCAGTGGTTATGACTTGCTGAAAGCTCAGATGATGGTTAGCATTTTTTATTTAATTTTTATTAATTGGGCGCCTGGGTGGCTCAGTTGGTTAAGCGACTGCCTTCGGCTCGGGTCATGATCCTGGAGTCCCGGGATCAAGTCCCGCATCGGGCTCCCTGCTCAGCAGGGAGTCTGCTTCTCCCTCTGACCCTCTTCCCTCTCGTGCTCTCTATCTCTCATTCTCTCTCTCTCAAATAAATAAATAAAATCTTTAAAAAAAATTTTAATTTTTTAA
The DNA here is from genome assembly GCF_009762305.2 of Zalophus californianus. Lineage (NCBI taxonomy): Eukaryota > Metazoa > Chordata > Mammalia > Carnivora > Otariidae > Zalophus > Zalophus californianus. Next base: position 96,745,696 of record NC_045602.1, read on the forward strand.
GTGTTGACATTTTAGTTATCATACAGTGTTATATTAGTTTCAGGTGTACCATACAGTGATTCAACACTTCCATACATCACCCAGTGGACTCCTTAATCCACATCGCCTATTTTACTCATACCCTCACCCAACTCCCTGATGGTTAGCATTTTTTAGCAATAAAATATTTTCAAATTAAGCTAGGCACATTGTTTTTTTAGACATAATGCTATTGCACACTTCAGAGACTACAGAATATTGTAAACATAACTTTTATATATATTGGGAAACCAAAAAATTCATTTGACTCACTTCACTGCAGGATCTGGAACCGAACCAGTAATACCTTTGAGGTATGCCCATACAATAAAAAGTGTTCATATCCAAAACCCAGAGAATCACTTCTTCAAATTTACTGCAGAGAGACCCCTCCTTGCACACAAGCATAAGGAAGTAGGTATGCATGAGGCTGTTCACCAAAGCTGCGCTTCTCAACCATCTGTAGGCTTTTAATTTCCGATCAGCTGCAAACATGCACATTTTTTATTTTACAATAAGAATGAATTACTAGAGAATGAAATTCTAAATTCAAGACTTACAAAATACAAGCCTGCAATTTTTATTGTGGGATTCAACATAACATCACTCTGTCAAATAGAAGTTTCTCAGTGCTTGGGGTGCCTGGGTGGCTCAGTTGGTTAAGTGTCTGCCTTTGGCTCAGGTCGTGATCCTGGGGTCCTGGGATCGAACCCCATGAGCTCCACGAACTCCACGAACCCCACAAGCCTCACGAGCCCCCACTTCGGGCTCCCTGCTCGGCGGGTAGCCTGCTTCTCCCTCTCCCACTCCCCCTGCTTGTGTTCCCTCTCTCGCTCTGTCTCTCTCTGTCAAATAAATAAATAAAATCTTAAAAAAAAAAAGTGCTTACCTCAGTGCTTAACTTCGGTTTCTATTTGTATCCCATCATAGACTGCTGATAAACAGCTCATGGGCCAGCACCACGTGCTAGATCACAGTCTTTGGGTAGAGCTCTTCTGCTGTGTTTCTTGCAAAACAAACAAAATAAAAAAGAACCTAAATATTTATCAATAAACATTTTATGTTCATACTGTAAAATCCGTGTAATAGTAAAATATAAAGACATGAAACTTGACACGGAAAGGTGGCTGAGACACATTGAGTGGGAAAAGACAACAACAAACAGCACTCTATATATTCTTTTAACACTCTATATTTTCTATAGGTACATAAATATGAATGAAAATAATAGAAAGGGACTGGAAATGCATGCCTCTGGTATTGGGAATGGTAGGTAGAGGGGAATCTTTTGTAAGGTTGAATTTTTTTTTTAAGATCTTATTTATTTATTTGACAGAGAGAGAGAGCACAAACAGAGGGAGAGGGAGAAGCAGGCTTTCTGCTGAGCAGGGAGCTCGAAGTGGGGGCTCGTGGGGCTCAATTCCAGGATCCCGGGATCATGACCCTAGCCAAAGGCAGACACTTAACTGACTGAGCCACCCAGGCACCCCTGTTATGTTTTAATTTTTATGAAAACAATGCATTTAAATATTACTTGCATAAAACAAATTTAACATCTAGGTAAGTTTGATCTAAGGCAAGCAAAAGCCTCTCCCCAACCCCTCAAAGTTACACTGGAAACCAAATGTTGGGAACTTTTCCCTACCTCCCAAGAGAGGAACACACCATCCGCTCTGCTCTGCAGGTGCACTATGAATTGAATAGTAAGTATGAAGGGCAAACTCCCATAAAAAAGATGGCACCCTGGCCCCAGTTGTAGCCTGAGAGGTTGAGAGAGGGACTAGTTGGTTGGTTGCATATGGGCCCCCTGTGAGGTGGCCAGAGACAGAAGGAAGAATCTGGATTTTAGATTCAAACATAAAGTAAAACTCTAGCATCTGACTTCTGAGCTAAGGGTAGATTTAGCGCAGGTATTCAGTCTTGGCTCCCTCCCGAATCTTGGCTCAAATGACAGTAAAGGGAAACAAAATTCAACAAAGATGGAAAGAATGGAGTTGGAAGGCTAATGGAGGAGTTGTTGATGGACTTAGCAGACAAGAGGCAGTGGGGAAATGAAAAGTTACACGACTTATACCACAGAACCCCCAAAAGGCTCTTTTATTTTCTCCTCTCCAGCTTCTTTGACCCAAGAGTTGTGACATTTTGTGATGATTTACCTTTATATGAATCTTTCAATATAAAAAAATCACTTCCCTCCATTCTGGTAGTTTCATTGTATAATTTCCAACCCCCACTGTTGTCTCTGTTCTTTTTCTGGAACTCTTCTTAGCTGGGTGTCAGACCATCTCAATTAATGCTGTAGTTTTCTTATATTTTCTTTCCTGGTTTCCAGGTTATCATTTTTTGTTGCTGTTCTATTTTTGGATAATGTCATCAACTTCATCCTCTAATGCTTCTATTGGATTTTTTCAATTAAATACACATGTAATTGTAAGAAATAATACAGATAGATCTTGTGTACACTTTATCCCTCTCTCTATTGGTAATGTCTTGCAAAACTATAGTACAACACCACAGTCAGGACATTGAGATTGTTACAGTTGAGATACAGAACACTTCTATCACCACGAGGATCTCTCTAGTAGCACTAGTGGAAGCACACCCCCTTGCCTCTTGCAGGCATTCCTTTCTTAACCCATTTCTATAATTTTGTCATTTCAACAATGGAATCATAAATGGAATCACACAATCGGGATTCACCCTGGTTATTGATTGTACCAATAGTTCATACTTAGTAGTATTCCATGGTATGGATGTACTACCATTTCTTTAACCATTTCCAGTGTAACTCTAAGGGGTGGGGAGAGGCTTTTGATGTATCTGTTCCCATTCTTTTACATTCTGCCTATATCATATTTGAAATGAGTTTTTTTGTTTTTTGTTTTTGTAGATAGCATATAGTTGGGTCATGTTTCTTGATCCACTCTACCAATTTCTGTCTTTTAATTGGTATATTTAGATCATTTACATTTAATGTAATTATTGATATGCTAGGGGTTGAATCTGCCATTTTATTTTTATTTTCTGTTGCTGTCTCTGTTTTTTGTTTCTCTGTTTCCTTTCCTTTCTGTTGGTGGCTTGAACATTTTTTGAATTCTATTTTGACTTATTTATAGTATTTTTGAGTGTATCTTTTTGAGTAGCTCTTTTTGATGGTTATTACATTATATATATGTAACATTCAAATTTTCCCTTATAGATAATATGTCATTTCTCTCACTGCTGTCAAGATTTTTTTAAAAAAGATTTTATTTATTTATTTGACAGAGAGAGAGAATGAGAACAAGCAGGGGGAGCGGCAGGCAGAGGGAGAAGGAGAAGCAGGCTCCCTGGTGACCTGAGAGCCTGACTTGGGGCTCAATCCCAGGGCCTCGATCATGACTTGAGCCAAAGGTGGACGTTTAACCAACTGAGCCACCCAGACACCCCTCAAGATTTTTTGTCTTTAGTTTTCAGAAGTGTGATTATAGTGTGTTTTGGTGTGAATTTCTTTGTTTGTTTTTTTAATGTTATTTATTTATTTGAGAGAGAGAGAGAGCACGAGTGGGGTGAGGGGCAGAGAGAGAAACAGACTCCACTGGGCAGGGAGCCCAATGTGGGGCTCCATCCCTGGACCCTGGGATCATGACCTGGGCCGAAGGCAGATGCTTAACTGACTAAGCCACCCAGGTGCCCTGGTGTGAATTTCTTTAGGTTTATCTTGTGTGAGGACCTTACAACTTGAATCTATAGGTTTATGTCATCAGGCTTCTGATGACACAAATATTAGATTCAAGTTGTTATGGTCCTACAGGGCTCTGAGGTTTTGTTCTTTTTAAAGTCCATTCTCTCTCTGTTATTCAGATTGAGTAATTTCTATAGTTTTATCTTTCAATTTTTTTAGCAAGTCTGCTTTTCTCCCAGTCCTTTGACTAAAGAGGAGGGTTTTTTGGTATTCTTCTTCTTTTTTGGGGGGAGGGATGCCTGTTGGCATTTCTGGGTTGTGGTCTTCTCAGGAAACTATGGGATATATAAGGCAAAAAGAAAAACCAAGACAAAACCAAGAAAAACCAAGACCTTCTTCTCTCTACCTTTCAAGTATTCTTATACTTCTTTTACATATAATGTTCAGGAGTTTTAGTTAAATGCAGAAGGAAGAAGAGGGAAAACTATGTTTACACCATCTTCCTGGAAACAGAAGTCCACTTCCATTGAATTTAAAAATTTTGGCTATCATATTTTAATTTCCAAAGACTCTTTCTTTTTTTCTAATTGTTACCTTTTTTCCTGACATCCTGTTTTTGTTTCTTGGATGCATTCTTTTCTTCTATATTTTTAAAATACTTATATATTTATTTTAATGAGAGAGAGAGCATGGGCACACGCATTTGAGCGTGGGGGGTGGGGAGAGGCAGAGGGTGAGAGAAACTTAAGCAGACTCAATGCTGAGGTGCCACTCAGTGAGGGGCTTGTTCTCAAGACCTTGAGATCACAACCTGAACTGAATCCGAGAGTTGGACGCTTAACTGACTGAACCATCCAGGCACCCCTGCATTATTTTCTTATATCTCTCTCATGTTTAATCTATAGTTATAATAATAGAGAAATTTTTTCCTGCTTCCTACAATGGTTCGTTTCTTCCAGGTTAGTTTTTTCTCTGATTTTGTTTTGTCTTGTTTTGTTTTTTTGCCCCCTCTCTAAACAGACTTAATGTTTTTATTTTTTTATTTTTTTATTTTTTTTTAAAGATTTTATTTATTTATTTGAGGAACAGAGAATGAGAGACAGACAGCACGAGAGGGAAGAGGGTCAGAGGGAGAAGCAGACTCCCTGCTGAGCAGGGAGCCCGATGCGGGACTTGATCCTGGGACTCCAGGATCATGACCTGAGCCGAAGGCAGTCGCTTAACCACTGAGCCACCCAGGTGCCCCAGACTTAATGTTTTTAGAGTGGTGGTGGTCCCTAGGGCAGGGACAGAGGCAGGGGTTGGACAAGGAAGGAGTGAGAGGGTGTGAGATTTCTTTGTTGATTGTGAATTGGCTGGAGAAGATGCAGAGTTGGGGAACACAAGATCTGGGAGGATGTGCTCAGGCCAGAGGCCCACTCAGTTCCTGGGTCTGTCCTGGCACTCCAGTGATATTGTGCTTTTAATTTCAAATTTCACTTGTTCATTTCTGGTATATAAAAAAGCAATGGACTTTTATGTATTGACTTTGTATCCTGTAACCTTCTATAATAGTTCCAGGAGTCTTTTTGTTGATTATTTCAGATTTTCTGCACAGACCGTCATGTCAGCCATAAAGTTTTAGTTTTATTTTTTCCTTCCCAGTATGTTTGTCTTTTATTTCCTTTTTTTTTTTTTTTTTGTCTTATTGCATTAGCTTGAGCCTCCTGTACAATGTTGAATAGGAGTGGTGACAGTGGACATCCTTGCCTTGTACTGATTTTTGTGGGAAAGTTGCAAGTTTTTCATCATTAAGTATGATATTAACTGTGGGTTTTTGTTGATATTCTTTATCAAGTTGAGGATATTCTTTTCTATTCCTAGTTTACTGAGAGTTTTTATAATGAACAGGTGTTGGATTTTGTCAAAGGCTTTTTCTGCATGTATTAATATGATCATATGATTTTTTCTTTTCTAGTCTGTTGATATATGGATTACATCAATTGATTTTCAAATGTTGACCAGCCTTGCCTACCTGCGATTAATTCCACTTGGTTGTGGTGTATAATTTTTTTAATACATTGTTAAATTTAATTGGTTAATATTTTGTTGAGGATTTTTGCATCTATGTTCATGAGAGACGTTGGATATAGTTTTCTTTTCTTGAAATATTTTTGTCTGGTTTTGGTGGGAGATTGGCCTCATAGAATGAGTTTGGGAGTATTCACTCTGTTTCCATACTCTGAAAGAGATGGTAGAGAATTGATATAATCTCATCCTTAAATGTTTGGTAGAATTTACCAGTAAAACCATCTGGGCCTCATACTTTCTATTTTGGAAGGTTATTAATTATTGATTCAATTTCTATATTAGATATAGGCCAATTCAGATAGTTTATTTCTTTTTCTGTGAGTCTTGGCATGTTATGTCTTTCAAGAAATTGGTCCATCTCTCTCTCTTTTTTTTGAAGATTTTATTTATTTATTTGAGAGAGAGAGAGACAGAGATAACTAGAGAGAGCATGAGCAGGGAGGAGAGGGAGAAGCAGGCTCCCCACTGAGCAGGGAGCCTGATTCAGGGCTCAATCCCAGAACCCTGGGATCATGACTTGACCCGAAGGCAGATGCCCAACCGACTGAGCCACCCAGGTGCCCCAAGAAATTGGTCCATTTCATCTAGGTTACCAAATTTGGGGGCATAGAGTTGTTTCTAGTATTCCTTTACTGTCCTTTTAGTGTTCATGGGATCTGTAGTGGTGTCCTCTCTTTCATTTCTGATATTAGAAGTTTGTGTCTTCTTTTTTTTCTTAGTCTGGCTAGATTTTATTTTATTGATCTTACTGATCTTTTTTTCCTTTTTTTTTAAATTTTATTTGTTTATTTGAGAGAGATCAAGAGCAAGAGAAAAGTTGGGGGGAGAGACAGAGGGAGAGAGAGAAGCAGACTCCCCCCTGAGCCCAGTGCAGGCCTGATCCCAGGACCCTGAGATTGTGACCCAAGCCGAAGGCAGATGCTTCCCTGACTGAGCCACCCAGGTACCCCGAAACTTAGATTGTTGATTTAAAATCTTACTTATTTTTCAATATATGCATTCAATTCTACAAATTTCCCTATGCGTACTGCTTTCATTGCATCCCACAAATTTTAATAAGTTGTGTTTTCATTGTCAAAATATTTTTAAGTTTGCTGTGAGGTTTCCTCTTTGACCCATTGTTATTCATGAATGTATTGTTTAATCTCCACATATTTGGGGATCTTCCATTTATCTTTCTGTTATTGATTTCTAGTTTAATTCCACCATGTCTGAGAACACACACTGTACAATTTCAATTCTTATAAATTTGTTAAGGTGTGTTTTATGGCCCAGATTGTGGTCTCTTTTGGCGAATATTCCTTGTGAGCTTAAGAAGAATGTGTATTGTACTGTTGTTGGATGTAGTTGTCTAAGGATGTCAATTACATCCACTTGATATGTGGTGCTTTTGGTCCAACTATGTCCATACTGATTTGGACATATGTACTGATATGTCCTGTTGGGTTTGTCCATGTCACAACAGTGCTGCCTAACTTCTGATATTTCTCTAAGAAAGCTTGCTTTGCCACTTCCACCAATGACCATGTCAGACTCTTTCTTCCTTCCTCAAAGCTCCCTCCTCCCCTTCCACAGTCTTACTTCCAGGTTCAGCAGCTGACTTTGCTTCACTTCACTGAGAGATTAGAAGTCATCAGGTCCAAACACACAGGTCCCTGTGTCTGCCTGCATTTATTCATTTACACCATCTTCTCCTTCTTCCTGTGTGCTACAACCACAGAGACATGTCAGCTGTCAGTCTGGACAAATCCCTTCATCTAATTCCACTTACTACCTTTCTGCCAATTCATTTTTTTTAGCGGGGGGGAGGGGTGGCAGAGAGAGAGAGAGAGAGAAAGAGAGAAAGAGAACCCTAGGCAGGCTCCATGTCCAGTGTGGAACCCAATGTGGGTCTTGATCTCACAACCCTGAGGTCATGACCTGAGCTGAAATCAAGAGTCGGACGCTTAACCAATTGAGCCACCCAGGCGCCCCACTCCTGCCAATTCAAAGACTTCATTACTTCATTAATTTTTCTGATTTCCTTCCCCAGTATCCATCCCTGATCTACTGCATCATTTCCACTGGCGTTTAAGTAAATTGAATATTTTCCATCTTTAAAAAGCCCTCTCCCTTGAGAAGTTCACACCATCTATGTGGTGTTCTTGCCAAAAATGTTTAACCTGAATCCAATCATGAGGAAACAATCAGACAAATCTAGGCTGTGGGACATGCTACGTGACAACTGGCCTGAACTCTTCAAGCATGTCAGTGCCATGAAAAACAAAAAAAGACTGGGGACTGTTTCAGATTAAAGGAGACTGTAGAGACGTGGCAACCAAATGGAATGCATGAAACTTGATTGGATCGTAGGCCAGGGAAAAAAGAAAGCAGCTAAAAAGGACATTTCTGGCCTGCCGGGGAAACGTGAATATAGTCTGTTTATCAGATGATATTATTGATTCAATGTTAATTACTTCAGGTGGGCTATAACATTGAGGTCACATAGGAGAAAGGCCCTTTTCTTAGGAAAAGCATGTTGAAGTATTTAGAGGTATCTGCAACTTTATTTCTTTAGCATGTTGGGCTATAACATTGAGGTCACATAGGAGAAAGGCCCTTTTCTTAGGAAAAGCATGTTGAAGTATTTAGAGGTATCTGCAACTTTATTCACCCCAAAATGAATATATATGGGTGTGTGTGGAAAGTAGATGTGGCAAAGTCTTTACAAATGATGCATTAAGGTAAAGAGTGAAGAGGTGTGTATGGTACTCTTCTTTCAACTGTTCTGCAGGCTCTAAATTTTTCAAAATAAAACACTGAACAAACAAGAAGAATGTTCCCTTGATCTGTATTTGCCTGCCTCTTAACTACATCAAGTATATTTGCCATCCAACTCAGCCAAACTTCTACTCCCTTATGTACCAGTCATCCTTCAGTCTGTTCCTGGCAGGCTTCTGTCCCACCACTGCAACCAAACTGGTCTCTCTCATCATTGTCCTGACAGCCTCCATGCTCGCCGCTGTGGGGGCAGCATCCCACACAGATGGCTGCTTCCTTGTCTCCAAAAACCCCAGACTCAGCCTCAGGGCACCTGCTGCTAGTTTTCCTTTTACCTCGCTGGTCTCTTCTTGCTCGTCTTTGCTTGCTCCCTTTTCTCTCCAGCCTCTCAGTTTTTGCTTCCTTGGAGCCCAGGCTCTTCTTTCTTTAAATCCTTCCTTGGGTGAGTTCATCAATTCCTATGTATTTAAAAACTGAATTTGTTCTAATTATGTCCAAATATGAGCCTCCAGCCTGGATCTTTCCCACGCTGACAACTCAACAACTTCCTCACTTCACATCCCTTCTTGGATATTTCACAGACATCTCAAGTTTAACTTTTACTCATTTTTTCATTAACTGAACGAATATTGATTGGGCACCCACTATGAAACTGCTCTAAACATTGGGGACGTGGGGAGAATGAACCAGTTATAGCTGTACCATTGGAAGACATTCTAGCTGGGAGAGGCAGACAACAAGTAGATACAGAATTTGACGGTAGTAAGGGTTATGAAGAGAATAAATGAAAATGGGGATGTACGTGTTCGAGAGTGTTTGGTGGGCTTATATTTTGGGTGATCACAGAAGGCCTCCCATGAAAAGGGGGAGTATAAATTGAGATCAGGATGAGAAGCTGGGGCCAGAGTGAGGAGATTGAGATGAGGACTCTAGGTGGAAGGGACAGCTGCTTTATTTTATTTTTCCTGGTCTTTAATTTTTTTTAATTTAAATTCAATTAGCCAACATAGTACATCATTAGTTTCTGATGTAGTGTTCAATGATTCAACAGTTGCGTATAACATCCAATGCTCATCACATCACGTGCCCTCCTTAATGCCCATCACCCAGTTACCCTGTCCCCCACCAACCTCCCCTTCCATGACCCTCAGTTTGTTTCCCAGATTCAAGAGTCTCTCATGGTTTGTCTCCCTCTCTGATTTCTTCCCATTCAGTTTTCTCTCCCTTCCCCTGTGGTCCTCTATGTTATTTCTTATATTCCACATCTGAATAAAACCATATGAAAATCTCTCTCTGACTGACTTATTTCACTTAGCATAATTCCCTCCAGTTCCATCCACATCGATGTAAATGGTAGGTATTCATCCTTTCTGATGGCTGAGTAATATTCCATTGTATCTATGGACCACATCTTCTTTATCCATTCATCTGTTGAAGGGCATCTCAGCTCCTTCCACAGGTTGGCTGTTGTGGACATTGGGGACAACTGGTTTAAATGCCCTCAGGTGGGAATGTACTTGGAATGTTCCAGAACTGAGATGTGTCCCCAGAACAGAATCTTGATCCCTTCTTTCTTTGGCTTGTTTTTTGGAATTTTAGGGCATTTAAGATCTGCTCAGCAATTCTATCTGAAAAACCTTCAATTGACTTTGAATTCCTATTTTGGAATCTTCAGATCAGGAATGTCTCCCTCTCTGGGCTAGAAAACACTTTGGTTCTTTTATGGGCAATGAGTTAGGATGTTAGGACAAGATGCAGGCATTTGTAGGGGTTCTGCCAGGCCTTTTATCTTCCACCACATGCAAAGCCCCAATAATAATCCTGACATCTGTTTGAAGGGGGCAGATTTCCATTGTCCACTGGCTCTTGGCTCTACTCCCAGCAACCGCCCCCGCCCCAATCCTCTGCAGCTGCCTTTGTGTTCCTGGAGACTGGAGGGGGACAGTGCGAGAGGGTCCTGGGACTTTCAGCTTGTAAGGATCTCTCCCAGCAAAATGAAAAGGGTGCTCTGACTCTGTTTTATAACCTTTCTGGGTAGAAATTGCAGCCAATGATGATAAAATCTTTTCACCTCCCTCAGGGCTGGATCCCATTAGGCCTTGCTAATGAGGCAAAAATCTATCTTTTCCTAAAGAGAGTGTGTGGGAAACCACTCCTTAAATAGATTAGAAACATACTTAGAACTTATTTTTTTTTTGAATGGGCAACACATTCACATTTTGCTAAAACTTAATAAAGATAAAAAAGTGTACCCCAGAAGTCTTCTCCACATCACTGTCCCCAACCTCTCAGTTCCTCTCCACCGCCATGCCCTGCCCTGCCCTACAAATGCATTACCACCATTATCAGTTTCTGGTGTATCTTTGCATGAGGACCCAGGGTTGGTAGAAGGATTATTTTAAGCTGAAGACATCTGAAATTCAACAGATGCAGAAAGAAGCCTTTGGAGTTTCCCTTATCTGACTAAAAGTAGAAACTTCTGAGAAAGGAAGACTGCCATAAATCCTCTCTTGGGGGCAGTTTCTACTTCCAGGAGAGAGGGACCATGAGTAAATCTGCCATAAGTCCTCTCTCCAGGGGAGTTTTATGGCCATGAAGAATAGGGAAAGACCACCTGCACCTGCATAACAAGCATTATCACAAACTTTCTGATCTCCAGTTTGTTCTCTAAACCCATTTGTCTTTCCCAAAGAAACCTATTTGCTCTTCTCAGAGAAGCCTTTATTCTCTCCCTCCCTTTTCCCTACAAAGTTAGATATATAAGTATATATAAGGCTCAAATTCTAATGACCATTTTAAGTCACTCATTATTGAGTAATGAGCATGAGTAATGAATAATGCATGTATGTGTGTTGCATGTGTTAATAAGCTGTCTTTTCTCTTGTTATCTGTCTCTTGTCAGTTTAATCTGCAGGCCCCCATGCAATGAACCTAATAGGCTAGAGGACTCTTACCAAGACATTTTTGTGGGGATTCATAAACAAATATAATTTTCTGAATCTGACTTATACACCTTTTATTTGTTTTTTAGACATGAACGGTTTTGTACTATATGACTGTTATACATCTTGCTTTTTTTTCCACTTAAAAATATGTCTTGGTGGGGCACCTGGGTGGTTCAGTTGGTTAAGCGTCTGACTTCAGCTCAGGGCATGATCTCAGGGTTCTGGGATCAAGCCTGTGTCAGGCTCCCTACTCAGCAGGGAATCTGCTTCTCCTTCTCCCTCTGCTCTTGTGTGCTCTTGCTCTCTCTCAAATAAATAAACAAAATCTTAAAAAAAAATATATATATATATATCCTGAAAACTTTCAGTGTCTGTACATAGAGCGCATCTTCATTACTTTTTTTGCACCAGAATAGTATCCATTGTTGGTATGTTCCATACTTAAAATATATATTAAATAATAAATATAAACATAATAAATATTCAATATAAATAATTTAATCAATATTAATATTTTTTGATGACCCTATTGAGGGGCATTTGTGTTGTTTCTGGCCAAGCAGTGTTAAAAAAAGTGAGGCAATAAATAACCATGTACATGTATGGTGTCATATGTGTGCAAGTTTTTCTACAAAACAAATACTTTGGGGTAGAAGTGTAGGGTATGTGCCTGTGTAATTTTGATAAATTTTTGTCAGCTCACCTTCCATGGAGGTTGTACCAGTATATATTCCCACCAGCAACACGGGTGAATGGGAAAGGAGACCTGGATGGGCAAGCCAGCCTTAATCCTGGGAACTCAAGATGGGACAATTCACCTAGTTTCTTCAGCCTTCCTCAGGGCAAATATAGGACAAGTCTTTATAGAAGAAGGGCATGGGGACTTTTGGCATGCTTTGCCCCAGAGCGGCAGTTAGAATAAGGTCCATCCTTCTGTAGAAATGAAGAATTGATACACAATAGATGTTGGGAAATTTGGGTGGCCAGGTGGGATTTCCTGGGGATTCTCATAGCAAGCTCTGTTGGGAGCCCACTCTGTCCTTCCTCAAGCATCCTGACAAAGCTGCTTGGCTAAGGTGTGCTCTCTGTTCCCTTAGCCCCCATCATCACCCCTCAACCTGTGTCTCAAGAATGATTCCTCATTGAGCATTATTTACAATGGAAACAGCCTAAGTGTCCCTTGACAGGATGGATGGGTAAAGAAAATAGGACAGATAAAGCTATAGATGTAATGGAATCCCATTCAGCCAAAAAAAGAAGGGAATCCCGCCAACTGTGACAACATGGTTGGACCTTGAGGACGTCATGCTAAATGACATGAGGCAAACAGAGAAAGACAAATACCGACCGTATCATCTCACTTATATGTGGAATAAAAAAAAAAAAACCCTCCAACTCATAGAAAAAGAGACCAGATTTGTGGTCATCAGAGGCAAGGGGTAGGAGGTGGGGGAAATGGGTGCAGGTGGTCAAAAGGTACAAACTTGAAGTTATAATATAGGTAAGTTCTAGGGATGTGATGTACAACCTGATGACTGTAGTTAACATTGCTCTACAGAAGGGGAGGACAATTCCTTGGAGGCATACCTCTGACATATTTCTCAGGTTCCATTCCAGATCAGTGCAATTAAGTGAGTGTTGCAATAAGGTGAGTCCGATGAGTGTTTTGGCTTCCCAGTGCACATAAAAGTTATGTTTACACGATACCGTAGTTTATTAAGCGTACACTATCACTATGTCTAAAAAATGTAAATACCTTAATTTAAAAATACTTTATTGCTAAAAAAAAGCTAACCATCATCTGAGCTTTCAGTGAGTCATAATCACTGATCACGGGTCACCATAACACATATAATAATAATGAAAAAGTTTGAAATATTGGGCAAATTACCAAAATGTGACACAGAGACACTACTAGGTGAGCCAAATGCTGTTGGGACTTCCTCCACGTGGGGTTGCCACAGACGTTCAATTTGTAAAAAAGAACATTATCTGTGAAGCACAATAAAGCCTAGTGCAATAAAATGAGGTATATGACTCATTAAATTTTTTCGCTATTTCACCAGAGGTATAATTTACATCCAATGATATTCATTTATGCATTTTATGCATTCAGTTCAATGACTTTTGACCAATGCCTGGACCCTAAACAAGATCTAGAGCCTGTCTACCATCTCAGAAAGTTCTTTAGTTTCTCTTTGAAGTCTCCTCAATTCCAGGCAAGCTCTGATCTGCTTTCTGTCACTCTAAATCAGTTTTACTTGTTTAAAAATTTTATATGGAATCATGGGGTAGGCACTCTTTTGCATCTAGCTTCTTCTATCCTGAATAGTGATTTCCAGATTCATCTGTGTTGTTGCATCTATGAGTAATTTCATCCATTTTATTACGATCCCTTTCTGTGGATATACCAAATTTTGTTTGCCCATTTCTCAGTTGATGGATGTTTGGATTGTTTCCATTTATTAGCAATTGTGAATAAAGCTGCTATGCACATTTGTGTACAAGCCTTTTATTTCTTAAGATAAATTATGTGTTTTAATGTAGACCTTCATGAATATTTGAGCAACTAGATCATGTAGAGTTGACATGTCCAACATGGCGGTCACTAGCCCTGTGTGGCTATTTATACTTACGTACAAGTCTTCTGGGGAAATTTGTGTTTGTTTTTTTTTCTCCTGTAAATATCTAAGAGTGGAATTGCTGGGTTATTTGGGAGGTATATGTATAAAAGAAACTCCAGTAGTTCCCTGAGTGGTGGTAGTATTTTTAATTCCTGCCAGCAAGGTATTAGAGTTCCAGTTGCTCTCCATCCTAGCCAACACTTGGTTTTGCAAGCCTTTAATTTTAGTCATTCTAGTGGGTGTTAAGTGGTATCTTGCTGTGGTTTTATTTTGCATTTCCCTGGTGACAAATGATGTTGATCATCTTTTCATGTGCTTTTTGGTCATTCGTATGTTGTTTGTTAAGTGTTAGTTCATGTCTTTTACCCATTTTTTTCATCGAGTGGTTTGCCTTCCTGTTAGTGAGTTGTACAAGTTCTTTATATGTTCAGAACTTAAGTCTTCTCCTTCCTCTTCTTCTTCCTCCCCCTCCTCCTTCTTCTTCTTTAAAGATAACACCTACTGTGAATATTTTCACCCAGAATGTGGTTTGCCTTTTCAGAGCAGGAACTTGTAATCCTGATGATGGCTGACCCTCCTCCCTGGCAGGCTGTCCTCTCTGACCCCTGACTCCCCACAGTTCCCCTTGACTCACTTCAAGTTCTTCTTTTATTGCTTTGGAGATCAGCTTGTCCAGCTCTTCCCTCCAATCATGCACAAAACCCCTCTCAGAGCTCAGTTAAAAAAAAAAAAAAAAAAAGAGTCAGGCCTCTTCGGAAAGAAGAGAATATCTTCCTGCCCTTCTCAACTGTGATGCTCTCTCTTCCCTTCCACTCTCCCTCCATTCCCTGCCTCTCACCCAGCCCTGAACAAAATCTCTTCTTGTTCATTCCCTTTACTCCTCCTTAATTTCCCCTGCCCTTGTTTTCCATCTACCTTGGACCAAAGGTTCACCTTTGAGGGTAAAATCAAGCCTTCCCCCAATTTGAGGGGAAATTTTCCCAATCTGGGGGGAAATTTGCTTTTACACAAAGTGTTCTACCAGAAATTTCTCCAGGTCCAGTAGTGTCAGAACAAACTCTCAGGGATGGACGCCTAGAAAGTAAATCTTCCACCACCAGGAACCGTAAAATGCAGTTTTATGGGAAAAAAGAGGCCCCAGACAGGTCACGTTCAGCAGCAAATTGTATTTCTTCTCCTGTAACATTCTCACCTGTGTGGGCTTCCTGCCCAGGTGTGGGCCTCCTGCCAGATTACATGATGAACGCCTATGGAAGCTCTTCTTGTTAACCTACATCTGCATCAGAGTCGCTTACCCAGGTAGCTTTGAATTCCCCCTTTCTGTCCCCAAGCTTGGCTCTGCCCATGAGACGGACAGTGGTGGGTCTCAAAGCATGGTGCCCAGAGCTGGAGTGGCTGCATCACCTAGGAGCCCGCTAGAAAGGCAGATTTCTACCCACAGCAGCGGGCCTCACACTCGAGCATGCATCAGATCATGGGAGGGCTCATCAGAACAATGATGAGAGCAGAAATTGCCGGGGCGGCTCCAGAATCCAGCGGGTCTGGAATGGGCCTGAGAATGTGCATTTCTAACAAGTTCCTGCTTCCAGAATCCCCTTTGAGAAACCCTACGCCGGAGGTCCTGCTACCTCTGGCCTGGGGCTGGACGGGCGGGCCTGGGGGAAGCCTATGTTTGGAAAGCTCCCAGTGGTTCTGATGTGCAGCTGAGATTGGTAACTCCTGGTCCACGGGCTGACCTGTGTGATTCCATTGGTATAAGTGGCGCTCTGAATACAGATTCTTCTTTCTTCATCTGGTCTTTCCTTACAGGCCAGCTCTGTGCGTCCAGGGCGCTCAGGTCACCATAAATTCCCTCTAAGGCCCTGCCGGGCCCCTCTCGGGGGCTCTGAGCAGGCCTGGCTTTCCAGAGTGGCTGGCCCCGGGTGCCATGGGGGCAGTAAGAGGACAACTCAGGGGAGGGAGTCCCTGGTAAGCTCTGCACAGAGCCACAGCCTCCTCGGCTGGAAAGAAATGCATCTGTTTCTCTGTTCTTTTGGTGCCAGAGAGCGGTAAGGATTGAAACTGTGGCCAAGGGCTCTGGGAAGTGCCTGTATGGGAGGCTGTTCTGTTAAACCCCAGACCACTGTGTCCACTGTATGACACGCAAGCTTTTGGTGTTCAGCCATGCTTCCATCAAGTGTGGTCACCCGAGACTTTTAATTGTTTTTCCTCTTTTATTGAGACATAATCTACAGCCAGTAAAATGCACAGATCTAAAGGGGGCAGTTTGATGAATTTTTACCTATGTGTACATCTGTGGAACCACTACCCAGATCAGCGCAGAGAACATTTCCCTCATTCCAGGAAGTTCCTTTGAGTCCTTTTCTGGTCAATTCCCACCTCCCACTGCCCCACTGGGTGACCCCTATTCTGACCTCTCTCGCCACACATGAGTTTTGCCTGGTCTTGAACGTCATATACATTTTTTTCTTTAACATTTTAAAAAAAGATTTTATTTATTTGACAGAGAAAACATAAGCAGGGGGAGTGGCAGAGGGAGAGGGAGAAGCAGACTCCCCGCCGAGCAGGGAACCCGATGTGGGGCTCGATCCCAGGACCCTGGGATCATGACCTGAGTCAAAGGCAGACACTGAGCCACCAGGTGCCCCTTACTTTTTATACACTGTTATACGGGATGTGTTCTTTTGTACTTGGTTTCTTTCCCTTAACATTGTTTCTGAGATTCATCCCCATTATTGTGCGTAAGAACAATTCACTCATTTTCCTTCTGTGCTGTACACAATATATCTATCCTTCTTCATTTGGTGGGGTTTTGGCTATTACCAGTTCAGCCGCGATGTATGTTTCTGTACATGTCCTTTGGTGTGCATAAACGTGCTCACTTCTTTTGAGTATATACCCAGGAGTAGAACTTCCCGGCCCTGTGTTAAGTGTATGTCTAATGTCTTTTCCTTTTCCTTCCCTTCCCTTCTCTTCCCTTCCCTTTTTCTCTCCCTTTACTTTCCCTTTTCTTTCTTTTCCCTCTCCCTCTTCCTCTTCCTTTTGCTTTTCCTCTCTAGTAGGTTCTGTGCCCAGCCTGGAGCCCGACACTGGGCTTGAACTCACGATCCTGAGATCAAGACCTGAGCCAAGATCAAGAGTGGGAAGCTTAACCGACTGAGCCACCCAGGAGCCTCAGTGTATGTTTAATTTTAGAAGGAATTGCCCAAGCAGTTCCCTGACATGCTTGTACCTATTTACATTCCCACCAGCGGTCCATGAGCATTCTGGTCGCTCCACATCCGCACCTACCTTGATATGTTCAGAGGTTTGATTTCAGCCATTCTAGTGAGTGGTAGTCACAGCACTTGTTCTAATGTGCATTTCCCTGTAATCATTGATGTGGAGCATCTTGTCACATGGTTCCTGGCCATTTGGGTATTCCTGTTGTGTGAAGTGCCAGTCCGAGTCATTTGCCTGTTGTTGTTTTTTTTCAATTGGGTATCTGAGACCTTTTAGTGAAGGGCAGAAATGTCATGAAATGGTGCCTTACTTATGCCAGGAATTGAGAGGGGGCTCAAGTGGGCTTGTGAAGAGGAGGATGAGAGAGAGAAGGGCCCTTCTTAATGAATCTGCCCCCAGCCCCCTGAAGTCTATCAGTCTCTGTCTCCCCAGTACCTAGAACAGCGGGTGGCACAGGACTGGAAACCAGTTAAAGTTCATCAAGTAGGGGGACTGTCCTGTATGCAGGCTTTTGGGGATCTTACAATGAATGATATTCTCCATGATCTACTCTTCCAATCCTCTGAAGCTAGGCTGGACCCTGGGTCCCCTCCAGTTTTGGACAACTGGCCCATAAGTAGCCCTAGGCTGCCAGCTTGCTAATACAGCCCTGACTCAGGCTTGTTGATCAGCCTGCTTGGGTCCCATAAGAAAGCTCCCCAGTAACGGGGCGGGGGGGGGGAGGGGTCCTCCACATCCCGTGGAATTGTATCACTATCTACACTCCAATTTCTTCAGGGTCAAGATTTGCATCCAATAGTGCAGGTTTCCTGGCATTTAGGTGCCTGGATCCCCAGATGAGCTCCTCAGTGACCACAGGCTCTCCTCCCCAAGCCCAGGTCTTTGTTAAACATTTGCTCTGCCCAGGGTGATTTCCAGACTGGTGATTAACTTTGGACACATTATGTTCATTTGTGTGCACAGGACTCAGATAAGCAGCCTCCAGCTGCTTTGCACTTGGCTCCCAAGCAGACGGATCAGGATTTGTGAACTGAATGGATAAATATGAGTGATTTGGGATCTGATTCATCTCTCAGTCAGGAAAGCTGTCTCTCATTAAGTGCCACCTTGGGCCAAAGGAAAAAACAGGACCATCTTTTCATGTTCTACCAGAGACTTGAAAATTTTGACATCTTCTTGTTCTTGATGATTTCTGAAAAGTCCTAATCTCCCTTAATGATTGAACACTTTTGTGGCAGCTGAGTTGTTTGAAACAGGAAATTCTTTCTTTTTTCTTTCTTCCTTCCTTTCCTTTCCTTTCCTTTCCTTCCTTTCTTTCCTTTCCTTTCCTTCTTTCCTTCCTTTCCTTTCCTTTCCTTTCCTTTCCTTTCCTTTCCTTTCCTTTCCTTTCCTTTCCTTTTTCCTTCCTCTTCTTTTAGAGAGAGAAGAAATTGCCTGAACAGAGAGTGTATGGGGGTGTAGGGAACAGAGGGAGAAGGAGTGAATCTCAAGCAGGCTCCACACCCAGCATGAAGCCCCACACAAGCTCAGTCCCACGACCCTGAGATCATGATCTGAGCCAAAATCAAGAGTTGGTTGCACAACCAGCTGAGCCCCCCAGGCACCCCTGGTAAATCTTATTTCTGTGTTGACTTCATAATGTAAGAGATGTGTCCAACTGGGAGAAAAAAATGTGGATAAAACGCTCAGCAGTTCAGTTCTGGAATCTTCAGAATCAATCAATCAATCAATCAATCAATCATTTAAGTAACTGACATTTATTATGTATGTCCTTGGTGTCAGCCATAAGGGATATAATACTGGGGATTTTAGTCTGGTGGTGGATGCATCTTCTGACTCAGTTTCTCTTCCCAGCACTTCATCTTTGATCCTTTCCTGGCGTGGGGTTTCACCCTCTTTTGTGGACCCATCCACTTGTATCCTGCTAATGGCTACTGGACTCTAGCCTCTGGCCGGTTTCCAGGGTCTGATTGTGCTAGGTTGTGATCCCACATGCTGCCAGTAGGTGCCTCCCTTCTAAAACCTGATGCTCCTCCTGCTGAACATTTTGGTTTCCCTGCGACATGAGAACAGGATAAAAGTAAATTTTGTGGATTTGAAGTTTTATTTAAAAAAAGTTAACTTTGAATGGAGAGTGACCTTGGGTAGTGAAGGGCATATAACATTTTTGGGAATAGTGCCGTCCAGTAGAACTTTGGGCAATTTGTTCTACAATCTGAGCTAATGGCAGTAGCCACTAGCCATGTGTAACCGTTGAGCGCTTGAAAGATGGCTAGTAGGACTGAGAAACTGAATTTTAAATTTTATTTAATTTTAATTAATTTAAATTTAAATAGTCACATGTGTCCAGTGGTCACTGTATCAGGGAGCCCAGTTTTGGAATCATTTTTGTTTCCATCACTTTGGCAAAGGAAAAGCAAGAGAGGAAATGCAAAAACAGAGAAGCGTCCAATAAGTCCTCTCCTCACCAATATCCCTGATGATGATTCCACTTCAGGCTGGTTTAGTGTAAGACTGTGGAGCCAGAGAGATTTGGGAGTCAGTTCTGGCCTTGCCACTTA
Organism: Zalophus californianus; assembly: GCF_009762305.2. NCBI lineage: Eukaryota > Metazoa > Chordata > Mammalia > Carnivora > Otariidae > Zalophus > Zalophus californianus. The sequence goes on from NC_045602.1 coordinate 96,765,560, forward strand.
ATAGCTATTATGTTCGAGGGCATGCGAGTTCATGTCTTTGTGCCTCAGTTTCTTCATCTGTAAATTGGGGCATAAGGACACCAACCTCAAGATTACGGTGAGGAGTGAGTGAAGGACAGTCCTCAGGGCAGCACCCCCATGTAGTAAGTGCTCAAAGGAAGGGGCCCCTTCTGGTAATGATGGGGCAGTGACAGACCACCTAGCTCTGAGCTGGTGGTTTTCCTGCTAAGAAACTCTCTATGGGGGCTAAGTCAGGGTAAGGACACAATCCAAGGTCAAGAACATCAAGCAAATGTATTAGCTGGGAGTCACCTAGGAGTTAGGCTGCTATGTCAACTTCATCATCCAGAGGTCAAAATCAAGGAGCATGCCAGGGGGCTGAGCTGTCTTGCAAGGGGGCAGGGTCTTTACTCCCACCTGTGCTTTCTGGATAGTTAACCCCTGCAAGGCATCTGCCCTCTCCCTCCCCATCAGTGTCCTGACCATGATTAGGGCCGGACAACACGGACCAGCTGGAACTCCCGTTCTGGGTCCAGTGGATTGGCGGCTTCCACCTGTCACTGCTTTGACTAGAGGGTTTTTGGGGTCATATTACTGGGGGTTCTCCCCACCTGCACCCATCTCATCCAGAGTCCTCAGCGCTTGAGGCTCTAACACACATGATGTGTGTGAGATGGTGTGGATTTCTTTTAAAGCAGTGTTCCTCAAGTTTTCCCGTGGACACTGATCCCCTGGAAATCTTGTTAATATGCAGATTCTGCCTCAGGAGGTCTGGGGGTACTGAGAGTCTGCATTTCTAGCATGCTCGCAGGTGAGGCTGATGTTGCTGGTCCCAGTGCCACACTTAACTAGCAAGATTGTCTCAGTCAATTGTTCTCAAAGTGTTGTCCTGAGGTCCGGCATGACATCCCCTAGCCAGAGCCTTGTAGAAAAGCCCTCTCTTTGGGTCCCATTCCAGGCCTACCGAATCAGAAACTCTGGGGTGGCACCCAGTAACCCGTGTTTTATCAAGCCTTACCAGTGATTCACATGCCAGCTGATGTTTGCGAATCACTGTTCTAAATCACTGGTTCAAAAACACTCTTGGAATCGTCTGTTTCCAGTTGATTACCTTTTTTAATTTTTTGATTTGTGTTTGATTGTTTCTTTTTGTTTGTTTTTATTTTGTTTATTATTATTTTTTTTAACTAGGCTCCACACCCAACATGGAGCCCAACGTGGGGCTTGAACTCACAACCCTGATGAGATCAAGAGTCGGATGCTTAATGGGCTGAGCCACCCAGGTGCCCCTGTTTGTTTGTTTTTAAAAATCAGCATCAGGGAGGTATAATTTCCTGGGGAATTAAAAAAAAAATGTGTTGCATGGGTCCTAACCTTAGACCTTCTGGTTTGATTGGTCTGGAATATTGCCCAGGCGTGACATTTTTCAGTCTTTCTGGGTGGGATGCAGCGTCAAATTTTTCAAGTCTTGCCTACTCAATAGAATCACCTGGAGAGCTTTAAAAGGCCCTGGTGCTTGGGTCCCACCCTCAGAGGTTTTGATCTAGGGAGTTTTCCAAGCTTTGGAGTTTTAAACGTCTCCCAGGGTTGGGAAGAACTGTTTCAACTAAGGGGATCTGCAGCATCGGATTCGTGCTTTAGAGCTGGATAGGAAAGGCCCTTTTGTCTTCACTAGGGAAAGGGATTCTTAGTCCCAGGTGGAAACTCTGAAGGGTCAGGGAGGAATTGGATTAGTGGGTGAGAGAAGGACAAGCCCCCAGACAGGACAGAGATGTCTTTGTCATGGAGCTCACCGCACATGTGAAGAGAGGACAGTCCCTGGGTGCGAAATGCCCCAGGTGCCCGAAGTTTGCGGGATTGTTTTAATCTTTCAATTTCTTTCATTTTCACTTTGTTTCCGGCTTCGAGGAAGACTGCAAGAATAGAACAAAGAATTTTTTTACTCTTCACCCAGATTCAGTGTGTGTGTGTGTGTGTGTGTGTGTGTAATTTTTTTTCTGAATCATATGAGAAAAACTTGCAGACATGATGCCCTTTACCCCTCAAAGCTCCAATTGTATAAATCCTAAAAATATAAAGGACATTCTCTTATGTAACCACAGTGTAATTACCCAACTCAGGAAGCATATCAATTCCATACAATTATCTATAAACCTTATTCAGGCTCGGATTTCACCAAGGGTCCCGATAATGTCCTTTATAGCTAAACAATATCCCTACTCCCATGTTGCAGTTTGCTGTCCACTCTCTCCTCTACACTGGACCTGGTCCTCAGACTTCCTTTGTCTTTCACCACATTGTTGTTTCTGAAGAATGACTCTGGAGAACGCCCCTCACTTTGGGTCAGACTGACATTTCCCCGTGAGTCCACTCCTGTTGTGCATTTCAGCAAGAATACGAGGACAGGGGTGTTGTGTTCTTCTTCTTCTTCTTCTTTTTTAAGATTTTATTTGTTTATTTGACAGAGAGAGACACAGCGAGAGAGGGAACACAAGCAGGGGGAGTGGGAGGGGGAGAAGCGGGCTTCCCGCGGAGCAGGGAGCCCGATGCGGGGCTCGATCCCAGGACCCCGGGACCATGACCTGAGCCGAAGGCAGACGCTTAACTGCGCCACCCAGGCGTCCCCCGTGTTGTGTTCTTCTTGGTTCATCCTATTAGGAAGATGCGGTCAATTTCTTGGTTGGGAAGATTTTAAAACAAATTTGGTTAATAAATATTCCCAGTGAGAAGGAAAATCAAAAAGCATCTAGGGAGGCTGGTGTGGTTTGCATGAGCAACTGTGATTTAGCTGAGATTTTCAAAGGACAGGACAGGAGCAAGGGATTCAAGGAGGAGAGGGAAAAAATTGGGGAGCGGATGTGTGGAAAGCTGATGCCTAGAATGAGTGGAGGCTTTTAAATGGCTTGCTTAAAAAACACTAATGTGTTTTTCTGTCAATAAAAAAATAGAATGTGCCTATTGTGGAAAACACAAAAAGCAGAAAGAAGAAAATACCTACTCCCTGAGCCCTACAACCAGCTGTAATCACTGCTAATATTTTGGAAGCCTCCAGAAAGGGCTTTTAAAGCTGTGCTTGGAGCAGGAAACAAAATAAGGAAGAGCTGAGTCTTCTCCGCGGGGGAAGGTGATGTCATGCTCGCAAAGGCCGGGAGCGAGGGCTGCCTGTGTGTCCCCTTCACTCGGCCAGGACAACGTCTGTAAGCCAAGAAGGAGAGAACTTAGCCCAGTGAGGATGTGTGTGTGTGTGTGTGTGTGTGTGTGTGTGTGTGTGTGTGTGCGCGCGCGGGGGGGGGGGGGGGTTGGAGATCCCAGAGCCACTGCCCCGATCTTGGCAAAACTCAGAGGCTGGTTCCAAAAGTTTGGAGCTGGGCAATATTTTACTGATTTGGAAAAATAAAAGTGAGGGTGAAGGCATGGTGTGTGGCCATGAGGGTGTCGCAACTGGAGACTACGTGTACTCCTGATTCAGGAGTGGGGGTGGGGGGACCCACAGGGCGGCGGCATTCAGGGAGCATATGTCACCCAAAATAGCTTTGACAACTGTCTGTCCAGGTGGGTATTTCTCATTTCTGTTTTATAGACAAGGAAAGCGAGACTCCACCGTAGGTGGTGTGGCAGATCCTGTCAGCGCCCCACCCAATGTTCTCAGTCACCTGGAGGTCACCCCGGAAGGTCCCCATTTGTGCTGATGGCTTCCTGCATCTCTTTTCAGGGATGTTCTCTGGTCTTTGGAGTGTGGGGAGTTGGTACCCCAAGAGCAACCCTCAACCGGTGAATTGATGGCAAATACCCCAACTTGTTTGCTCCTTGATAAGACAATTTTTTTTAATTGGGTTGAAAAACTCATTACGTAGGATTTACCATATTAACTATTTTTAAGTTTACAGTATGTAGTATTAACTATATGCACCTTGTGCAACAGATTTCGAGAACTTTTCATCTTGTAAAACTGAAACCCCGTTTCCCTTGAACAATTATCCTTTCCCCCTTCCCCCCCGCCAGCCCCTGATAACCACCATTCTACTTTCTGTTTCTATGAATTTGACTACATACAGCATCTAAGTGGAACCAGGCATGATCTATCCTTCTGTGATGGGCTTATTTCACTTAACACGATGTCCTCAACATGCATCTAGGTTGTAGCCTGGGACAGAATGTCTTTATTTTTTAGGCTGAAAAATACTCCATTGTAGGTACAACCCACATCTTATTTACCCATTCATCCACCGATGGACACTTGGCTCTTATCTCTTGTGCGGTAATGCTGCAGTGAACATGGGTGTGCAACTATCTCTTTGAGATCCCATTTTCAATTATTTTGGATAGATGCCCAGAAGTGTGATTGCTGGGTCATATGGTTATTTTATTTTTAAGTTCTTGAGGAAACTTCATAACTGTTTTCCACAGTGGCTGCACGGGTTTCTTGATGAGATAATTGTGAGATGCGTTTTGGACTCTCTCAGAGGGTCCCCAGAAAGACTGGTCATTGTGGTGACCTGCTCGTAAGTGTTCTTATATTTCCTGCCTCCTCCTTTCTCTTCTCACTCCTCCACTCTCCCACCTATAGTTCCTGGAACCACCACCCAGATAAACAACACACACCAAGTCTTTGTTGCTGGGTCTGCTTCTTAACTAACACCCATCACTTGCTTCGGGTTATGTAATTTGTAAGTGGCTCATCGGAGTGTCTATTGCTTTGTAATAAATCACCTCAAAGCTCAATGGCTTAAGACAGCAACCTATTATCGCTCATTGTTCTGTGGATCAACTCAGCTCAGCCGGGTTGTTTTCACTTAGGGTCCGTGTGGTTGCAGTCAGATGTTGATGAGGCTAGAGGCCTCTGAAGGCTCCACTGTGCTGGACACCCACGATGGCTCATTCCCACACTGGAAGCTCAGCTGGGGTATCAGCCAGAGATCTTTAAGTGGTCTCTCTGTGACGAGGGCTTCCTCACAGCATGCTGGCTGGCTTCAGAGAGCAGCATCCCAAGAATGAACATTCTAACAGGCAGGAATAGGAAAATGTGAGTCCAGTTAAAAGCTTTGCCTGGAAATGGCACAGTGTCATATGCATCATACTCTATAGACATGGCTGTGTCAGGTGCATCATATTCTATTGGAGAAAGCACTTAGAGGCTCACCCAGATTCAAGGGGGGGTGGAGAAATGGACTTTGCTGCTTGATGCAGAAGAATGTGTAGGATGGGAGATATTTTTGTGGTCACCTTTGGAAAATACAGTTGACCATTGTGACAGGGCCAGGATTCAAACCCAGGCAGTCTGAGTTGAGAAAATGTGACCTCAATTTCTAGGCTGCCTCCTCTTAAGAGATACATTCTAGGGGTTCCTGACATTTCTAAAGATTTTTTTAAAATTTTTAAGTAATCTCTACACCCATTGTGGGTCTCGAACTCACAACCCCAAGATCAAGAGTTGCATGCTCCGCCAACTGAGCCAGCCAGACAACCCGAGGTTCCTGACATTTCTAGGAGGCTGGAGAACCAGCAATCATGGAAAATTTGAGAAATGCTATTTTTGCTTATTGTGACCCTATTTTTATGTCTAGATTGATGTGACCTGGGGAAGTCCAGGTCTCGAGTGGATTCCAAAAAGTAGGGACGGGTGATGTCTATGTTGACTTTTGGAAGCTAGAACAGAGCATGACATAGTTTATCTGTCACCATTAGAAAAGAATGCCGTATCCCTGTGGGAAAGCTTGGCAGAGGGGGTGAGCGTGCCAAGCTGTGGGGGGCTGAATAATGATCCCCCAAGATATCAGGGCCTAATCCTTGGATCCTGCAAATGTCATAGGGAAAAAGGGTCTTGGATGATGTGACTAAGGAGCTTGACATAGGTAGATTATCCTGGATTATCTGGGTGGGCCCTGAATGCCATTGCAAGTATCTTTATAAGACACTCATCAGAGGAGAAAGTGAGGTGAAGACAGAGCAGAGGAAGACTGGAAGGCGCTGGACTTGAAAACTGGAACTTCTGCCAGAAGCCAGTGATACCAGTGGCCCCCGGGACATGGAAGAGGCAGGACCAGATTCACAACTAGAGCCTCCAGAGGCAGCATAGCGCTGCAGACACTCGGATTTCAGACGTCTGGCCTCCAGAACTGTGATAGAATGGATTTCTATTGTATCAGGCCACCCAGTTTGTAGTGATTTGTTATAGCAACTGAAACTAACTAATACACAAGCCAAGGTAACTTCCTCTGTAGACAGCGCTGGTGGATGGAGTGAGTAAACCCATTTTAATAAAGGCTGGGCAAACCCATTCATAATGAGAGTGTTATGGCAGGTTGCACAACTCTGTACAACTCTGTACCACTCTGTACAAAGTGTGCATCATCAAGGGGTCTCTGTTACCTGGGCAGTGGTGGAGTCCACAGGGGAGAGCCAAAGGGCTCTGGGGTTAGCTCTGTTCAGGTCACTCCTTCAGTCAACTTTGTTTTTGTGGGGAGGAGGGGCAGAGGAAGAGGGAGAGAGGGAAGCCCAAGTAGATTCCCTGAGGAGCGCAGACCCCGACGTAGGGCTCAATCTCACGACCCCAAGATCATGACCTCAGCAGAAATCAAGAATCAGGTGCTTAACCGACTGAGCCACCCAGGTGCCCCTCAGTCAACTTTCCGGATGCAGATAGCAAGGAATTATGGCACCAAATGTGCAGGTGACCCAATGTGGAAGGGAAGAGTGACATTGACAGCTGCATTGAGATGGAAGTTACTTTGATAGATTGGAACTTTAGAATAACGTTGAGATGAAGCTCATGAGAGAGAAAGCTAGATTTTATTTTTTATTTTTATTTTTTTATTTGACAGAGAGAGACACAGCGAGAGAGGGAACACAGCAGGGGGCAGTGGGAGAGAGGGAGAAGCAGGCTTCCCGTGGAGCAGGGAGCCCAATGTGGGGCTCGATCCCAGGACCCTGGGATCATGACCTGAGCCGAAGGCAGACACTTAACGACTGAGCCACCCAGGTGTCCCAGAAAACTAGATTTTAAAGAGAAATTCTTTGTCCAAACACAGAACTGGTTGCGGGGGTCTGGCTGGGCAGTAGTTTATATGAAAAGGAGCTCAGGGTTTTCGTAGTCAATGGTGGGGTGTCGTTTTTTATAAGGACATGATTTGAAGCGCTCTGGGGAGGGTAGTGTCCTCACAGAAGGGGATGGTCCTACATCTCACTGCTGGTTGGAGCTCACTGGACAACTTCGTTCCATTTTTTTTTTAAGATTTTTATTTATTTATTGAGAGAGAGAGAGAATGAGAGATAGAGAGCATGAGAGGGAGGAGGGTCAGAGGGAGAAGCAGACTCCTTGCTGAGCAGGGAACCCGATGTGGGACTCGATCCTGGGACTCCAGCATCATGACCTGAGCTGAAGACGGTCGCTTAACCCACGGAGCCACCCAGGCGCCCCACTTTGTTCCATTTTTAACACCTCCTTCCTTTGTTTCAAATTAGAGGCCCATGGTAATGGATCAGGAAACCAAGTGTGCTGAATTAGTTTCCTCTTCCAGGTCTGTTCTCTGCCCATCTTCCCTCTGCTCTGAGCCTCTAGAGGCTGACCTCTTTGGACTTTATCACCCAGAGTATTAACCTAGCCAATGGTGTGGAAGAAATCACCCTGTGTAAAAAACCTAGTGGCCTGAAACAACAATAAACATTTAATGTCTCTCAGTTTCTGTGGGTCCAGAGTCCAGGCGGGCTTCACAGGGCAGGCCTGGCTCTGGGTCTTTCATGAGGTTGACATCAAGAAGCACTGGGTCAGGGAGCCTGGGTGGCTCAGTCGGTTAAGTGTCTGCAGCTCAGGTCATGGTCCCAGGGTCCTGGGATTGAGTCCAGCATTGGGCTCCCTGCTGCGGGGAGCCTGCTTCTCCCTCTGCCCCCCTGCTTGTGTTCTCTTTCTCTCTCTCAAATAAATTAAAAACCTTAAAATCAAAAACAAAACAAAACAAAAAAAGATGCACCGGTTCCACACTCCTCCAAAGGCTTGACTGGAGCCAGAGGATCAGCTTCCAAAATGGCTCACTCCCATGGATGGCAACTTCCTGCCTGCCATTAGCGGGAGGCCTCAATTCTCCACCCTGTGGACCTCTCCCCAAGGCTGCCGGAGTGTCCTCACAACCTGGAAGCTGGCTCTCCGCAGAGGGAGTGACCCCAGGGAGAGCAAGGTGGAAGCCGCCATGCCTCCTCTGGCCTTGTCACACGTGGCGTTTCCTCAGCCCATCACGCAGGCCGGCCCTATGTGGTGTGGGAGGTGGCCGCTTGAGGGCCGGATGGCCAGGAGGTGGGGTCCATCTGGAAGCCTGCTATCTCAGGAACAGTGGGTGCGGGTGTGATGGGGCCAGAAGAAAATCAGGCACGACAGGAGCGGGCGGGTGGGATGGAATCTGCCCTCACTCCGGTTGGCCAAGTTCTGGCCCCAGCTTGGGGACAGAGATCTCCCCTCCTCGGTCCTGCCAGTGGGACTCTTGCATGTGCTGGGAGGGAGTGAAGGCCTCCTTTGAGCCCTGCCAGGATCACATTAGGCTGCCCACGGAGCCGGGCTCAGGGGCGGGGAGGGCAGCGCATTGTGAAGACAAGAGCCGTGGGGCTGCTAGCAGGAGACAATGCCCTCCATTGAGGAAATATCACGTAACGGACCAGCCGGTCCACGGCCACCACGTCAGGGAACAATGGGCGTCTCAAGAGGGCACAGGAGGTGTTGCTGAGCAGGCCCGCAGTAAGCCACCGAGCCCCGCACACCCTCCCACCCCACCCCCCGACCTGCCGTCTCAGAGATGGCGCATCAAGGGAGAGATTTTGCTGGGATTTGCCTGAAAAGGTCAGTTGTTCAAAACAGCTTTTTAAACACGCAGTGTCTCCTGACCTTGGTGGCATTTTGTCCTTGCTTGGTTCAGGCTGGTGCTTTTTGGATCCATTTTTCAAGTTGACGAAGCCATCATTCTCCATTAGCTCAAGGCAGGAAGAGATTGAACTAGAAGGAGAGGGTCTCAGCATGATGTGTTTAAAGCAGTCTTGCAGGCACGCTGGGATTCGTCTGTTTCCTGACTTCTGCCCCTGAGATCATGTCCAGCACAATGCTGGTGGACGTGCCGTCCCCGGGCGGGTTCGGGATGCTGGGCTCAGCCACACGTGTGCTGGCCCAGGCTCTGCGGGCATCTTGGGCCTTGGACTGGAGCAGAACCCTCAGCTGGATGAGGAGTCTATCCCTATGGGTGTCATACACTCAATTATTATCAGTGAAGCACAACTTTACAGTGATGTCTCATATCTGGGACTCTGAGAACAAAGAAAAAATCCCCTTAGAAAGACTTTCCTTGGAAGAGACTTGCCAGCTGCCAGGTCACCCAAGGCAGGGGGTGCATGTGGCAGACCCAGGTGTTCCTGATGGGAGCATCAAGAGAGAACATCTTTGGGAAAGACGCTGCTGATTGGGTGCTTAAAGATCACAGTTCATTGTGGAAGGTCGCCTGGAATATCTGAGAGCTATCAGGGAGAATAAGCTGGTGGTTTCCATCAGGGCTCAAGCCCTCACAGTGGGGTGACCTTTGCAGGTTAATTTGTGCCTGTGTAGAATGGATGGTTGGCATTCTGTGGCCTTCCAGAGCCTGCTCCCCCTTTCAGCATGCCCTTCTCGGAAACTATCTGCACTCCCCAACTTGGATGCGGTTAAGGAGGTTGCTGGAGGGGACATTTGCAGGAAGTGTCCTTAACTTAAAGCCAACCCAAGTTTGCGCCATACTAGTGTTTACCTGAATGTCTGGGGTCCTGAAGAGCTCTGAGTAAGCTGAATTTTCCATAAGTGGAACCATATTTTAATTGCCGGGGGAAGTTTATTATTTAAAGGCAACTAGTTGAAAATGTTTGAAAGCCAAAAAAAAAAAAAAAATCATTTAGTTGTGCAAATAATCACTCCCTAGTTTCTGTTCACTAAATTCATAATTTCTAATCGGACTGCATACTTTCAAAGCATTTGTGGAAAATCACCTTCCATTGCTCTCCCTTCCTGCTCCCTCCCAGCCCTCTCTGATCCCTGTCTACTGTGACTTGTGTCCTGGGATGCTGGACACACAGCTTTGTATCAATGGCACCATGACGTCTAGCTTCCAGTTGGGTGCACCCAAGGGGAGGCTATCTGGAGGGCAAGTGGAAATTGACGTATGGGTATTTGCACTACCTCCCCGACCCTGGCCCCCAGCTTCCTTTCTGGGTCCCCAAGCTGGGGTGCATCTGTCCCCTGAAGGCCCCAGCTCCTGCCCACCTTCCATACTGTCATTCTCTCGGTTCCAGTAATCAGTCCCTCACCCTTGGGAACGGTCCCTTGATCTTGCTGGCCCCAGCCTTCCACATGAATCCCACCCACATCTTTATCAGTGGTGTCTTTATCAAACTCCCCTCAAATTGCCCAGTTTGAGTGCAGCCATCTGGGTCCCCAGGGACTGTGGCTGACATGATATTCAAAATTTTTAGGCTGTGCAATGTTTTAGAAGGTTCTGTGGTATCCTCTTCGTCTTGAAGGCCTCAGGAGAGAAGTGGATGTGTGTGTTCCATCGAATCGCTGTTGTTTGAGCTTAAGAAGCAGAGCTGGCTTTTGGAGAAGGAGAGAAGAGCAGCTTTGTGCCCATCTTCAGTGCAAGAATCAATTGCGTTTTAAAAGCCACAACTGCCAGGGAACATGGGCCGGAATGAAGATGGGTTCATCCCCAAGGGGGATATCTTCAGAAAGCTTGGAGTAAGTCAAAGCAGGACGGGAGAGAGAGGATGCCGTATCTGCCACCGCACTGGCTGTGGTGGGCTTCGAACGAAAGCCAGATCAGGGGCTGGGGTGGGAGGGGGGATTGAGATGGAGAACAAGTCCGTCCCCCGCTTTAAAAGGGATCCTGGGAGAAGGCTCTGGGGAAGGGACGCGTGTTCCGGACACCAGTGATAGTTGCCACGAAAACATGCTCACATGCTAGGCTAGGGGACAGGTCCACGAAGGAAATCCTGGTCCAGCGCCTGGAGGAAGGCTGGGGGGCCGCCGAATGTGGTGCTGTGCTTCCTGGTGGTAAGCAAATAAAAGCAGGTTGCAGTGCACTGTGCAAGTGTGAGCCCATTTTGGCGGAGTACAACCTATATTTATTTAGAATATATGAACTCGTGAACTGAGGGGGAACCGTATTTGGCCCCATGCGAAGTGTTGTGGAAGGGCAAGCAGGAGAGACTTGTGGAGGCAGAGAGACAAAAAGAACCAGCGATGCATGCCTGCATCTAGTTCCTCCTTCTTGTCAGGGTCCCCAGTGCCTTTTCATAATTCCCTCTTCTTCTCCCCCGTGGGTCTGTCATCTGCCACACTGAGAATACCGAGGTGGTTAGCACTGCTATGATCATACCCATTTTCCAGATGTGGAGATGAAGGCTGAGAGAACCCAAGAACTTGGAAGTAAGTGGTGAGTGGAACCAAGGTCCTCTGAGTTGGATACTGAACATTTGCCACTTCGCTGGAGCCAGAGGTCGTCCAGATCTGTGTGGCTCAGGGCCACATGACAGGCGCCGCAACTCGGTGGGGATTATGAAGGACATTTTCTTAATAGAGGGGCTGCTTACAGCCAGCTGGGCAGAGTGAAGGGAACCAGCATAAGGCCTTGAGGCACCCCAGCAGCAGTGGGAGATGTTATCTGTTCCACCCAAAGGGCCGGGGGAGAAAGAGCCTCTGCCAGGTTGTGGTGACCGAGGGAGAAGTGGAGGGTTGGGATAAATACCCTGCATGTTCCCCCCCCCCACCCCACCCCCGGCTTGCCAATCTCCTGCCTGAGTGTCCTGCAGGCTGGACCTAAAGGCAAGAGAACTAGATGCCCAGGCAACACAATCAGGTTCAGCTTTCCAGGGTGCCGGCAGGGCGGGCAAGGAGCTGAGATACCGAGTGCAAGCAAGGACAGAGGGGTTTTCCGGAGAAGCCAGCCAGGGTGCCCTGGAGCCAGGACCCAGTGGCTCATCCCCAGGGAGACATCTTCCTATGGGTCCCCCAGGAAGTGGTACCCCACCACATGGCCTATCTCTGCCCCGCTTGCCCCTTCTCCCACATCTTCTTCTCCTAGATTCTGCTTTCTTTGTCTTTCCCCTTACAATGAGAGCTAGAGAAAAGGGGGGCAGGGGGCACACAGAATGTTCTCTTCGCTCCAAATCACTACTGCCTGATACAAATGTTTGTGGTCCATGTGACCCAGGCAGGGCGTGAGCCTGGAGGCCTGGAGAAGGCCTGGAATGCTATTCTATACCAAAGCAGACCCCCAGCAGTGACCTGGGTACAGGCAGCATATTTGCCAGATGATTCCAGAAGCACAAGGAAAGGAGTGGGGAAAGGGAGACAGGAAGGGGGAGGCCGATGGTGGGTGGGTTTGTGGGCGGTTATGAGCTTGGGCACCTGGGACTCCATTCTGCTGGGATTACCTGCGGAGCCAGGTAGGATGCACCTTAGGCTTGTCTCACTGGGAAGCAGAAGCTGCAGGATTTAGCCACCAACTCCTGACCCTTGTGGTTGGTGGCTGGCTCCTGGCAGCATTAAATCCCCGGCCTCTGGGCCATTCTGAGCACAGGCTGAGCAGCTGAGAAAGGCTTTAGTTGGAGAAGGACAGCCATGCAGGTGCTGGAGGTGAGAGCAGCTTTCTTCCTTGGGATCTGTCTGCTTAAGCGCAGGGGAGCTCACAGGAGGGCCGAGGGGTGGGCAGGGCCCCGAGAGTTGCTGAGGGCTCCATGGAGGAGAAAGAGTGCCTTTAGTTGAGGCCCTACCTACATGCACCTGCTGTGGGCACAAGGCGAATAGGACAAGGCACTCAATGAACTAACCACCACCCAGGTCCTAGAAGCGCTAAGGCAGAGATGCAAAGCGCTCTGGGACCTCACAGAGGAAACTGTGCCTGGCTCACAGGAGGCACTCAATAAAGGTTTATTGAGAGAATGTTCCTCAGGGCGGAGGGAATCGAGAAGACTGGGGGACATGGGGTTTGAATGGTTGGCATGGTTGGGAAGGCCTTTAACAGTTGGAGAGGGCCCCAGGAATGATGTTCCTAGTCCCCCTGAGCACGGGTGTCTCAGGAGCTCGAAGTCAAATGGGACTGGGGCCACAGGGGCCCGGCGGGGGTAGCAAGATGAGACAGTGGCTGGGTCTGGAATTTGAGTGTCCAGGGGATGTGCTGGATTTTTTTTTTTAAGATTTTATTTATTTATTTGAGAGAGAGAATGAGAGAGAGAGCGAGCACATGAGAGGGAAGAGGGTCAGAGGGAGAAGCAGACTCCCCGCTGAGCAGGGAGCCCGATGCGGGACTCGATCCCGGGACTCCAGGATCATGACCTGAGCCGAAGGCAGTCACCTAACCAACTGAGCCACCCAGGCGCCCCGATGTGCTGGATTTTGTCTGCAGACAGTGGGGTCTGTGAAGGTCTTTATAGCCATCACTGCTGTCTGATTTAGCGTGGGTTTAGGGAGGTGTGGGAAGGCTGCTGGCGGGGACCCCGGTTAGGGGACAGTTCAATAGAAGCCTTCAGTGGCCAGCAGGACTGAACCTGGAGAGGGCAAGAGGCTTCAGAGAGGCTGGAGGCTGCCCACGTTCTGCCAGCAAGCCTGGCACCAGCTGCAGCTTTCTGAAAGCACGCTGCCCTGCCAGGTCATCTGAGGTGCGTCACCTGAGCGTGGTTCTGTCTCCTGGGCCACCTGGGCCGCTGCAGACTCTGAGCTGAGGCTCCCAGGAGACTCCCATGGCTGTGTCCCAGTGCCTGGCAGAGGAAGGGAGGTGGCGGGCCCTCCAGGCGGGGCGCACAGACCGGTCTTTGTGCTGAGTGGCACAGGGGAGGTGTGGGCTGTCTGCTCGCTCAGCGCCGCCGGCCCCAACACAGGCTCTCTTTGTGGGACCCAGGAGCTGGGGTGCGGGGGTGGGGAAGGGGGACGAGAGGCTCTGAGACAGGTTTTCCATGGAGCGGCCCTAATGTGGTGTGCAGTGTTGAGGCCCCACAGAGACAGGGTGGGAAGAAGCCCATTTTGCTTCCAGGGCGTGGGCAGTCCCAGGAGAAGTTTCTTTTGGGCCAGCTGGGGGGACACCGTGGGGGGCGGGGAGACTGCCACATGCCTCGCTTGCCCTGAAGGCCCTCCTGATTTGACCCCTTACTAATTAAACCTACTTGGCACCCAGGGCCCATGGAGTCTGCTCGGGAGCCTTACCCATCTCAAAAGGCCAGGGTTCCAAATGCGCACTGTGAACATTCATCATGCTTGCTCTGGTGGAGGTTCTTGGTGAGTTGAAGCGTCCCTGTGAATCTCTTTCTCACTTTGGCCACAGTGTCTTGAGGCCCTGACCAGCTCCTCCTTGGCCATTTTTCCTGGACTCCGCTCTGGTGAGGTTCTTGGTGAGTTGAAGCGTCCCTGTGAATCTCTTTCTCACTTTGGCCACAGTGTCTTGAGGCCCTGACCAGCTCCTCCTTGGTCATTTTTCCTGGACTCCCCTCTGGCTGTTTCTCTGGCAGCAAATACTCTGGAATTGCTCAGAAGGTCTCGCCAGGCAGGGCTGGCCTCACAGGCCTGCAACCCATGCAGTCACACAGGCCCTGGGTTCCGAAGGGCCTCATGCTTCGCTTAATTTGGTTTAGCTTGCTGTCGCCATCTTGAAATTTTTAATGATTTTTTTGAACATGGGGCCCTATACTTTCATTTTACATTGGGCCCCACAAAATATGTAGCTGTTCCCTGTCTTGGGGCTCAGGGAGGGACGGGGAGCAGAGTCATAGCCCGGCAAGGGCCATCTGTGAAGTCACTCCCCCTGTCCCTGACTCAAGCCAGGGCTAGACGAGGTCTCTGTCAACCTTTGGGGTTAAGTGACAATCTCTTCAGCGTGTCGAAAACATCAGTTTACTCTAAAAGCTCCTAGAGAATAAGCTTTAAAAATAACGGTTTTGTTAAAATTAAACTTGCTGATGGTGAAAATTTTAAACAATATAGAAAACTACCAAGAAGAAAGTGAAGAAAAAAGAATCCAAATTCCATCTTGGAGAAGTAACCGTTATTAGTATTTCGGGGAACATTGCTATGGTGCTGTGTGTGCGTGTACATTTATGTACTCTTAGTTTGGGCAGCTATAACAAACATGCCCTAGTCTGAGTGCCTGAAACAGCTAACATTTGTTTCTCACAGTTCTGGAGGCTGGGAAGTGCAAGGTTAGGGTATGGGCAGATTTGACGTCTGGTGAGGACCCTCTTCCTGATTTGCAGACGGCTGTCTTCTCTCTGTGTCCTTCCCGCGTGGCAGAGAGTGAGCTCTAATCTCTTGCTCTTCTGACAAGGGCACTAATCCCATCCTGGGGCTCCACCCTCACGACCTCATCTGAACCTAAGTACCTCCCAAAGTTCCCACCTCTTAATGCCGTCACCTGAGGGGTAGGGTTTCAACATATGAATTTGGGGTCCATAACATGCAGTTTATATTTAATTAACTAATTAATATTTATACTCATATCCATACACATTTAGCCATGTATTTTATATATGAATGGGATACACACACAAACACACACACACACACATACACATATACAACTTTAAAATTTGGTTTGTTTTTAAATATATATATACATATATATTTACAAAATAAATATATAGGGGTTCCTGGGTGGTTCAGTTGGTTAAGCGTCTGACTTTGCCTTGAGTCATGGTCTCGGGTCCTGGGATCAAGCTCCACGTTGGGCTCTCTCCTTTCTCTCAAATAAATAAATAAAGTCTTTAAAAAGTTAAAAAAAAAAAAGAAAAAGAGAAGAAAAATAAGATGGATTCATGGGTAGACAGATAGACAGATATATGATGAAGAAAACAGAGTAAAAACGTCATCTAGGTGTGGGTATGGGGGTGTTCACTCAACTTTTTACAAAATTCACTCAACTTTTCTGTATATTTGAAATTTTCATAGTAAAATGTTGGGGGGGGAGTAGAGAAAAAGGATGTGAGAATACTTGTCATCCAACCCAAAAATATATGGTGACAGACAGAGTAGTTGGTGGTTGCCAGAGGCGGGGTGTGGGGATGAGGAAAATGGAGGAAGGGGGTCAAAAAGTACCAACTTCTGGTTATAAAATCAATAAGTCCTGGGGATGTCATGTACCACATGGCGGCTATTGTTCACAATACTGTGCTGCGTATTTGAAAGCTGCTAAGAGAATAAAAATTCTCATCGCAAGAAACAAATGATAACTGTGTGTGGTGTTGGATGTTAACTAGACTTACCCCTTAGATCAAAAGGGGTGATCCTTTTGCAATATATACAAATATTGAGTCATTGTGTCATACACCTAAAACTCATATAATGGTATATGTCGATTGGATCTCGATTTAAAAACAAACAAAGAGGGGCACCTGGGTGCCTCGGTCGTTAAGCATCTGCCTTCGGCTCAGGTCATGATCGGGGGGTCAGTGAGAGAGGGAACACAAGCAGGGGGAGTAGGAGAGGGAGAAAAGCAGGCTTCCCGCTGAGCAGGGAGCCCGATGTGGGGCTCAATCCCAGGACCCCGGGATCATGACCTGAGCCGAGGGCACATGCCCAATGACTGAGCCACCCAGGTGCCCCTAAATAAATAAAATCTTAAAAAAAATACAAAAACAAAGATACACGTTGAGCACACACTGTAGGTCAGGTGCAGCAGATGGAGTGGTACTGACACAGAGGCTCATAGCCCTGCTGTGAGGTGCCCCCTGAGTGACGGCCAGCTGAGCTGACTTCTCAGACCAGAGAACTGTCATTGTCCCTTCTCCCAGGGGAGACACAGGGCCAGAAGCCCTGTGAGATTAGGATGATGGAGAAAAGCACACATAGGTCTGCCAGGAATGGATTTAAAGAAGCAAGTCGCTGGAGCCTATGGGGAGAGCGAACAGCCAGGTGGGCTGGCCCCCGGGATCTGGGATTGGGGTGTTCCACACATTCCTAGGGAAGTTAAATGCACTCAGGCTTGTGAACAACCACTTAAACCCTGTGGTGGAAATATGCCCCCATCTAATTTGCCCACTGGTTAGCGGTTTTGAAGAATGTTCCAGCCCCTCTGTCTATACAACAGGAAAGTAGGAAACCCAGAATCTCCACCCCCCCACCACCAGGATGTATCCTTAGAGACATTCATCACAGCGCTGTTGTAAGAGTGAATGCCAACAGCCGAGGTGTACATGGTGGTGGCCTCTGGTTAAGTCCTTTATGATGGTTTATAAATGCAGCAGGATTCTATACACCTACTGAAAATGAGTGAGGCAAATCTGTATGTCTTGGACTTTGAACAGCCCGAATCTTAATATAAAGTAAAAACAAAAAATAAACAAAAATATAGATAATATATATGTATTTAATATATATATTTTTAAGATTTTATTTATTTATTTGAGAGAGAGAGCGCACAAGCAGGGTGGGGGTGGGGGTGGGCAGAGGGAGAAGCAGACTCCCTGGTTCGGGGCTCGATCCCAGGACCCTGGGATCATGACCTGAGCCGAAGGCAGATGCTTAACGACCGAGGCACCCAGGTGCCCCTCTTTGTTTGTTTTTAAATCGAGATCCAATCGACATATACCATTATATGAGTTTTAGGTGTATGACACAATGACTCAATATTTGTATATATTGCAAAAGGATCACCCCTTTTGATCTAAGGGGTAAGTCTAGTTAACATCCAACACCACACACAGTTATCATTTGTTTCTTGCGATGAGAATTTTTATTCTCTTAGCAGCTTTCAAATACGCAGCACAGTATTGTGAACAATAGCCGCCATGTGGTACATGACATCCCCAGGACTTATTGATTTTATAACCAGAAGTTGGTACTTTTTGACCCCCTTCCTCCATTTTCCTCATCCCCACACCCCGCCTCTGGCAACCACCAACTACTCTGTCTGTCACCATATATTTTTGGGTTGGATGACAAGTATTCTCACATCCTTTTTCTCTACTTCCCCCCCCAACACTTTACTATGAAAATTTCAAATATACAGAAAAGTTGAGTGAATTTTGTAAAAAGTTGAGTGAACACCCCCTATACCCACACCTAGATGACGTTTTTACTCTGTTTTCTTCATCATATATCTGTCTATCTGTCTACCCATGAATCCATCTTATTTTTCTTTTCTTTTTTAAAATTTTTTTAAAGACTTTATTTGAGAGAGAGAGAGAGAGAGAGAGAGCACAAGTAGTGGGGAAGGGCAGAAAGAGAGGGACAAGCAGACACCCCACTGAGCAGGGAGCCTGACGCAGGGCTCGATCCCAGGACCCTGAGATCAGGACCTGAGCCGAAGGCAGACGTTTAACCAACTGAGCCACCTAGGCGCCCCTTCTTTTTCTTTTTTTAAAAGATTTTATTTACTCATTTGAGAGAGAGAAAACGAGAGAGCGGGCGCGTGTGCACGTGTGGGGGGAGGGGCAGAGAGCGCGGGGGGGGGGGAAAGCAGACGCCCCACTGAGCAGGAAGCCTGATATAGGGCTCTGAACCCAAGACCCTGGGATCATGACCTGAGTTGAAGGCAGAGGCTCAACCAACTGAGCCACCCAGGCTCCCCTCCATCTTATTTTTTTATACCTTTATAGGGGAGTTGCAAACTTCAGCACCCCTCACCCTAAACACCTCAACATGTAGATCATTAAATAGAGTTGAATAAATACAGTTCATTTGTTTTAGGTAGAATTCACAGGCAGTGAAATGTTCAAATCTTAAGTGTACCGTTTACTGAGTTTTGACGAATGCACACACCTGTGTGAATCCAACCCCTATCAAGATATAGACTGCTACCATCACCCAGAAGTTTCCCTCACACCCCTGCCCAGCCAATCCACCTCCACCCTGCCCCCAGAGGCAGCAGCTCTTCTGATCTTTATTTTATCATCGGTTAGTTTTGCTTTCTAGAACCTCTTATAAATGGACTCAGACCACAGAGGCTCTTTTGAGTCTGGTTTCTTTCACTCCTTATAATGGTTTTGAAATCCAACTCATGCTATTGTGCATATCAGGTGCATCATGTGTGGGAACTGCAGTGTGTTGGTCCCTCACGTCCTTCTATGTCACTTGATATACCTCCCCCCACCTTTTTTTAAAAGTAGGCTCCATGCCCAGCATGGAGCCCAACGTGGGACTTGAACTCCCGACCCTGAGATCAAGACCTGAACTGAGATCAAGAGTCAGGCACTTAATTGACTAAGCCACCAGATGCCCCAGATACACTTTTTTAAAAGGCTCTTGTTTATGGTTTCCACTTGACTTGATTTGTCTGGGTCCCACTGCCGGTTAGAGGGTGGTCAAGGGTCATCTCTGTGGCTCCAGGCAGGGAAGTGCCCCCGAACGAAGGTCACAGATGGAAACCTGCCCAGACCCCACCCTCAGCCCCGACGCCCTGCGGGATTTCTTGATGGACTCGGGCACATTTCCTGCCTCTACATACTCTGCCCAAATCCTTTCTTCAGTCCATTGCACACTGCCTTTGCTTTTCTACTCCCCTGCCTTACCAGGCCTGCCTGCAGCATCCGCCATGGTCAGCCCCTGCCTTCTAGAAACTCCCTCTGTTGCCCTCTTACCCACCCCTGCCTCCCTGGTTGCTCCAACTCAGTTTCCAACTCCACTCCTCCTCTGAGTGACCCTCACCTTTCGAGGGTCTTCAAGGCCTTGGTCTGGCACATGTCCCTGGTGTCTCCATTCTCGCTGCCCAGGCCATCACATCCAGAACCCTGGCTTTGAAGGCCATCCGTGGGCCAGTAGCTCCCCAGCCAGGCCTTTCCTTAAGCCCTGCAGCCTCTACCTAGGGCTCAGGTAGACACCCTACATTCAACGTCAGCAGACACAGAGCCCGCACCCCGCCTTCCTAATCTGACCCTGCTCCGTCTCCCTTTCTCACTTAGTGGCCGCGTCAGCCACACAGGTGCTCCAGCCTGGAGGCTGGGGGTCATCCTTGAATTCCCCACATCCTCCTCATCTACATCCATTCATCGCCAGTCTCCACAGCGCCTATCTCCAAATCAGATCTTAATATTTGCCCCTTCTCTTCATCCCTATTGCCATGGCCCTGGACTGTGGGACACCTTATGCTACGCATTTTTTCCGGTTAATGTGAAATTTGAATGTAACCAGGCATCCTCTACCTTTATTTGCTCAGTCTGGCTGCCCCGCAGCTGGTCAGTGCCATGGGGGGGGAGGGGGGAGGAGGAGGTAAGATCCTCCCCCACCCCCTGAGATGTCCGCACGGCTCAGCCAGAGGCGGACTTCTGTGCTACTCTCGGTCCATGCCACGCTGACATGGATGTTTCCATTCTGCTTGGTGTCAACAGTGCCTGCTCCGGGTGTCTGTATGGGTAGAGGGGACTGATCTTTGTGAAGGTCCCAGCAGACGGCCTGGCTCGCTCAGTGTCCGACAAAGGATAGCGCCCCTTCGGTCCTCCTGGTGCCAGCTTCCTCCATTGGCGCAGCAAGGGGCCATGCCCGGAAACGCCCCCTCTCTCCCTAAGCAGGCTTCTTGTGAAATAACAGGGTTTTAAACTATGTGTAGTGGTGAGGAGTACTGCTTCGGGGCAGTCCTGGGAATTACATGGACAAAATCTGGCCTTGCGACTGTGGGAGCAACGTGGGGGTGCAGGCACTCCCAAGCAGGTTCCCTGCACCCACACGGGACAGAGTTCGGAGCACGTGCCAGGCCTGTGGCCAGCCGGCTCTGGCTTCTCTTTCGAGCCTTGCCCCTCCTGTCATCTTTGCCTTCTTGGCAAACTGCTGCCTAGTTTGGAAGCGGAAAGAGCCAGTGACTAGGGATCGGAGAGAAGACCCCTTTACTTAGAGTCTGCTCTTGGGGAGGATGTCACTTATTCTTAGTGCCTCTACTTTTCCATCAGCCAAATGGGGCGAAGGGATTCTGCCTGCTTTCTTTGCAGAGAAAATGGAAACTCTCATCCATCCCAGAGCTCAGGAAAAGGGGTGCCTTTACTCCATGTGGGGGTCCTCCTTTAAGACCCACCTCCCTGTCACCCCAGGAAGGTTTCCTAACTGCCCCCCCCCCCCGCCGCCATAAATGTTAGTTTGGAGCTGTTTCCTCTCCCATTTCTGAAGCGCTTTCTATAGTCCTCCATACTGCCTTCAGCACTCTGTTGCTTGGTGACTATTTTTACGTTTCTTTCTGCCTCTGGATTCTGAGAGCTCCTAGATCTGCGGGTCCCCCAAACAATGCCTGGCACAGGGATGGTGCTCAATAAATGCTCAATGAACACATGCAGACTGTGGAATTTGACAGCCTTTGAGGTGTCTAGAATAGAGAGAGAGGCCCATCCAGCTTCCTACTGCCTTGTGCTATTCTAAAACAAAACCATAATTCCTGTCCCTGAAAACGGGGCCCTTCCTCCTTGGGAAGATTAATGCTCCAAATTCTGATTAGTCCTTTTCCTGCCTGTGAGTGAGAGGAGCCCTGAAGTGGTCAGCTGTGCTGCTGGACGGGGCTGGGCACAGAGAACCAAGCCCAGGGAGGCCAGGCAGTCTGTCGGTCTGGTGAGCAGCGAGGCCAAACCCTCCCTCCCAGCCCTGCAGGGAGCCAGGCTTCACTTAGGAAGCTAATGAGAAGCAGATTGAAGAGTGGGACGGGCTAGAGCCCAGGAGGCTGGCTGTGCTACGTGGCATCAGCAAGTCCCCGCTGCTGGCCCTGGGCTTTTGCTACCAACCAACTGGGACCAGGCAAGGCCACGAAGCTGGACTGCGGGGTTCCCTCCAGTTTGACTCCAGGGCGGACCATATTTTACTAAAAGATTTAAACATCGCCAGCTTCAGTGAATGAGGCAGTGGGCTCATGGAGACATGGGCCACCCACAGAGAGTGTCACCCCCCCCCCGCCCCCGCCATGGGTTTCCCCTTCCTTCCCTGATATGTCGACGGTCCAGCCCACAGGCCTGAGTCCTCGGAGGGGGCTGGGCTGGGTGCATACTGAGGAGGCGGGGGTGCAGAGGGTTCTAGCAAAGTCTGCTCTCAAGGGCCAGCTGTTCCACCTCCAGCGAGGGTGTTGGGGGCTGGGGTGGCAGCCTCCATGAGGGCTGGGACTGGATGTGTCTGGATGACATCTGTATCCCCAGCATCTTGTGCTCTGTACCGTGTAGATGCACAATCAACACTGAAGCCACATAACATCATTGCTCTGCAAACAGGTTCTGGAATCAGCCACGGTTTGAACCTCAGTTCCACGACTAGTCAGAGCTCAGGAGAAGAGTTAACCTCTCTAAACTTAATTTTTCTTTCTCGGAAATGGGGATGATAAAGAGTGTTTACCTGTGAAGGGTGTTTTGAAGATTACATCTTAATATTTACTTTGTATCCGGTGGCCTCCTAGGTGTGCTCTGTTTTCACTCACTGAATCCCCGCAACACCCGAGGCAGGTAAGTTATTGTTCCCATTCTGTGAGGAAGCCGACACCCAGAGACGTTAAGTAACTTTCCCGAGGTCACACAGTTGGTAAGAGGAAGAACCAGGCTTTAAACTCAGGCAGTTGGCTCAGAGCCCAGCTCCGAACCTATCATTACCTGCTGCCTCTGAAATGCTCAGAGCTGAGCATAGTACCTGGTGCATTGTAAGTGCCCACTGAAAGGTAGTCATTGATGTTTCATGAACAAACAAGAGGAAGGTGAAGGAGAATGTCCCGTGTCTTCCTGAAAGAAGGGATATGCTGGACTTTTGTACCATTCACAATCCACTCATTCATTTGGTCTTCATTCAACAATGCTCCTGCATGCTTTGCCCAACATGCAGGGAGCGTGGATATTGCGGAAGCAACGGCTCCGGGTTTGGCATACTGCTGGAAGCCGGCTTGGGGGCAAAGAGCAGAGAGCCATTCAGGTGAACTCAAAGGAGAAAGGTTCTCCTGTAGGCGCCTGGATTGTAGAAGGAGGCTTGCAGTCTCGGGACCAGGGGCTGCCAGGCAACTTGGGGCTATGGTCACTTTTCTGCCCACCTGCTCCCTTTTCCCTGCAGACTGACTATATCCTTGAGGTTCTGTGCTTCTGCTCCCCCAATCTCAGTGTGCGACAGACTCTGGATTGCCATGGTAACAACTGGAACCCCAATTTTATGTTCTTACCATTCCAGGGTCAGCATCACCTGGCTGTGGTTGGTCTTTCTGAGTTTAAATTCTACACCCCCTTGGAGAGGAAGGGGGGGGTCTTCTGTTTCAAACCGGTTGTATGCTCTTCATCCTCAGCAAGAAAGGGGTGACAGTCCCAAAAAAGACAATCACTAGGAAGGCACCCCAAAATTGTGTACTATGAGCAGACTAAGGGAGAGGGTACCTCCAAGCATCCCTTTCAGCTGACTATTTCTACACTATTTTAATTCTATCATCTTATCTCTCTTACCCTAAGATGATGAATAAGCTCTGAGAGCCACAATAATAAGCCCCAAGGATGTCCCAATTTATATTTCCAAATCTGTCACCTGCCAGTTTCTTCACAAAGCAGCTTTTCGGGGGCGGGGAATGGGTACACTCTGCCAACAGAATATGCCAGGCTCCTTCTTGCCTCCAAACTTCTGCTCACACTGTCCCATCCACCCAGAATGCCCTTCCCTTCCCCTCTTGGTCAGCCTTGAAGACCCAGCTCAGTGTCAGTCTCCTCCAAGAACTTTCCACACGATTCCAGCCTGAAGTGGTTGGGACCCTCTGAGTATAACCTTCATTGTCTCTTCTATCCATGTGATCATCTCCTGTACTATTGTCAGGGAAAATCAGTGAAAGACTTTAAATGGACAAGAGACATACAAAGATCACTGGGTGTCCTGTCCAGGGCACACTTCCAGGTTATCTCTTTCACTGTCTTTGAAAAACTATTTTTACAACTTATTAGTCATAGAAAATATATAATGATGCCAATGATTCATGTTCATAGAAATACAAATTAATTGTGTCCAGTGGAACTCAATTGATTATTGCCCTGTAGATAGACTTCTGCAGCTGGTTGTAAAGTCATGTCAGCATTCTGATTATCTCTATGTGTGTGGTTCTTGGAAATCTCCTTTGAACCTGTTAGAACACCTCAACTCAGTCCCTCATTAATGAATGAGTTAAATAAAATCTTTATATTTTTATGAGAGTCATAATTTTATCCTTCCCCCCAATTATTCTTTTTTAAGAGATTTATTTAGAGAGAGAGCGAGTGAGAGAGTGTTTGAGCAAGGGGAGGGGCAGAGGGAGAGAGAGAATCCTCAAGCAGACTTCCTGCTGAGCACGGAGCCAGATGCTGGGCTCGATCCCAGGACGCTGAGATCATGACCTGAGCCGAATCAAGAGTTGGACGCTTAACAGAGGTGCCCCCCGGGTGCCCCCCCAGAATTGTTCCTTGACATTATTTAACTCAAACTGGAAAAGAATGGTTTGGCACACTGCATCAGTCAGCATTTGAAGGGAGTGAGCAACAGAAATCAATGGTGGCTAACTTTAAGGAAAAAAAAGAAAGAACAGACTGGCAGTTATAGGGTGGCTTATAGAATTTACAGAGAGCCCAAAGTTGTGGGCTTGGAAAACGGACCGGAGCAGAGGTTGGTTGGGTGGTGGGACTACAGACAAAGGCACGGGACAGACTGGCTTGGAGAGCATCTCTGGACGTCACTGCCGGTGGCCACTGGCCATGACCTCAGCCGCATGCTGCTGCCGCCACCACGACACGAACACCGAATGGCTCCTGAGTGTTTTCATCTCTCGCTCGACATTTGAAGGCCTGGCCAGGGGTAGCCAAGCTTTTGGGCAAAAACCTATGCTTTTGCCCTGGCCTGCTGGAATTGGAGGCGGGGACCCCCCCCTCCCACCCAGATCCACTGGATGGGAGAGTCCCTCTCCCCCCAGTAGGAAAAGGGCTGCCCCCAAATGACAGCTGTCGACTTGAAACCAAATTGTGAGTTCCTTAAGCGCCATCTACCACGGAGTACACATACCCCTTTGTTTTCACAGCGAGGGGATCTCGGAGGGGTCCAGCCCAGCAGACCTCGAGGAGACATTACAAAGGAGGCCAAGGAAAACACTGCAATTAGAGAATGTCCGAACTGGACGTGATCCTCTCATTTTCCTCTTGAGGACACTGAGCCGCATGAGCTGGAGGTTCTGGGTGGCCTGAACGATGGTCCCAGTCTCATGGTATGCTTCAGTGTTCGTAACACCGGGCAGCCCTGCTTCCCCCCAAATCTCGTTATTGTCACCAGTGGGAGGGCATGGCCGTCGGCTAATTTAAAACAGAGCATCCCGAGTTGCCTTTGGCTTCTGGGCCACTGCCCAGCTTTGCTGGCAGCAGACAGCTCTGCAGGGCTATGTTTTGCTGACGTGATTGGCCGCGGGGAGCTGGGAGGCACAATTTCCTGAGGATCCATGTGCAAAATTGAAACCCTGCCCTTGAGAACCCTCTGCATATCACAGCTGTGAAGAGATATGAGAACAAGGCCAAGGACAGCTTTCCAGTGAGACCTCTGGGTCCCCTGGGATGCCCACAGCTTTGTGTGGGAATTCAGCAGCCTGTGGCTCCAAGGTGTCCCCTCTCGTGGGCCCTTTGGGGGAAAATGGCTCCCCATCTTCTCTTTGCTGGGGCTCTGTTCTTCCCCCTCTCTCGTTTCTTCCTCTTACCTCATTGTACAACTTGGTTTCCAGAAGGCGGGAAACTCTACCTGGGACCCAGAGGTACAAGTGAGTCCACCGGGCATCCTCAACCCCCAGGCCTGGGGAGACCAGGGTGCTCCCCCACAGGACCTGGCTGTTGGCGCCCAGCCTGGACTGGACTGCTCTGCAGCGGGGTGGGGAAGAGGAGTTCTGGGAGACGGGAACATCGTCTGCCACCCAAGGGAGGCTCTTGGGGTTTGGCAGAGATGCCCCGGCCTGGGTGAGGACAAGAAGATAGGTGTTTGGCTCCCCATTACTGCCAAAATGGCTTTCTTCTCTCTATCGAGGCACTCCCCCGCCACCGCCCAATTTGAGGGACCCAGTCTGTGCCATGTAGCCTGTGGACAGCCCTCACCATCTCTGAGCTCAGACCAGAGTCTGCAGCTGCCTTCTACTTAATCTTCATCATGATCTTTGAGGTAGGGATCAGGACCCATTTTACAGATGGTGAAACTGAGGCTTAGTGTGCCACAAGGCGGTGAACTCAGCCCTGTGGGGCTCCAAGGCCCACAGTCTTCCTACAACACCATGCTGAATTACGCCTCCCCCTCACAATCCTTCCTAGTTCGCTCTGTCAGCAAACACCCCAGGTGTGACTGACTGACCAGCAAGAGAGAAAGGAAAGGGGGAGTTGAGGTTTTTCTGTTTTGTCTTTTTTTTTTTTAAGATTTTATTTATTTATTTGACAGAGAGAGAGAGCACAAGTAGGCAGAGCGGCAAGCAGAGGAAGAGGGAGAAGCAGGCTCCCCGCTGAGCAGGGAGCCCGATGTAGGACTCGATGCCAGGACCCTGGGATCATGACCTGAGCCGAAGGCAGATGCTTAACCCACTGAGCCACCAAGGTGCCCCAACAAAGACTACTATTTTGGATTCACTATGAAGTTTCCCACTCCCTAGATGATCCCTGGGATAAGAAGCTCTTTATTGTCAAAATCTTTCATGTCGTGGGGTGCTATCAGTTATTTTATGTTGAATAGCCAAGTGCTGTTTGGGCGAGAGATGGAGAACCTGCATCAACCTCCCTTGGCGGTCGCTCTGGCCGCTTGCTAAGGTCATCTGAAGAAATTGATAAAAAGAGGCTAAGAAGTTTAACCCAGATTTGGAACTAGTTCCTAACAGTGTGGCGTCATAGCTTTGCAATGGGAGTGTAAACAAGTCTTTTAAGAAAGCCATCTTGTCAGAGGTTCCATTATGAAGATGACGCATTGACACCTCCGGGATGAATGGAACAACCAGCTGCCCTAATGGTATGCAAAGAGGTGCTCCAAGCTTGGGATAAAAATTCCATCGAAAGCATCCTCCAGATCCCAAAAATGCCGTATCGCCAAGAACCGAGAGGGGAGGGAAGATGTGCTCAGAAACTCGGATGACTCAGAAGGTAGCCTTGATAATGATGAAGACCCTGAGTACCAAGATGAGTTGGAGGAGCTGGTAAGAAATGGAGTCAGAGAATGAGGGTGAAGAACGCAACTCTTGTCAATTAATATATTACCACATATGTGATTGTAGGTTTGTATGGTAAATAATACATAAATGATTAGAAATACATATTTAATTATTTCATCTACTTTAAAAAAGATTACATATTCAGTTAGGTCATAAATCCTTTGGATATTTTGAGTGGGGAAACAGAAGAATCATCATATTTGGGGATTGTCTTGTATTTGGGCACTGTGGGTGCCCTCCTCTGCAACATCCTTTTTCCAGAAGACCCTGATATTCCTTGTGACTCTTTGCCCCAGGGCTTCTTCTGGCTGCCTGCACTAGAGATGGCTGGAATAAGTACGTTCCAAGAGCAGCCCTTGCCCAGCGACTGATGGGGCTTGGGGTATAAATTCCCCAGCTCCCTCATCCCTCCAAGGAGATGATGCTGAAGTGCATGTTCCTCACTGGCCCTCACAGTTCCCAGAGGGATTAAGCTCCAGGTGCCTGGGTGGTAACCTGCTTCATAACACCTCCTTTATTGGCTGACTTGCATTCTCTGTGTCACTTTCCCATTGCCTTCCTGGCGCTTCCAAGATTCCCTCCAAATAAACCAGATTGGCTGGAATGCTTCTCAGGGTCTGCTCCTGGGAAAATCCAACGGACAGCAAGCACAAATGACAAAGGGTAGCGATGGTTACTACCACCCATTGTTATTTTGATAAAGATCAGGAAAATTCCTGCTTTGTGCTCTTGTTCCCCAGAGCTTGTGGGAGCTGGGCCAGGGGTATCTTTTAGGTCTGGTCAGGAAGGGGGAGATCTGACTCTATATTTATCTCAAAGCAATCTCGAAGTGATTCATTCTCTCTCTCTCTCTCTCTCTCTCACTCAATTACACGCTTGAGCAGCTATGCCAAAAATCAGTCCATTCAGAGCAATTAAAAGCTTCCTTTGCCAGACCTTAGGGATTTCTCTCTGATCAATGAGAAAAACACTGCAGCTGGAAAAGAGCCGAAACCAAGAACAGGGCCATCATGTCTTTAAGGCTGTTCAGATGATCTATAATGCCATTCAAATGTGTTTTTAAAAGATCCTTTTATTTTCCAATATGGAATGTTGGGGGGGGGATGTTATACAAATGACCAGAAATTTCTCATTAGTTTTTCAACCCTTTAACCCCGAAATGGAATTCATTTGTGAAAATTAGTATCAGGCTCCACTTATCACCTCATGAGCCATGGTAAGGTATTATTTATTGTTATATTTATCATTAATAATACAATAATAGCAGCAGATATCATGTAACTTGAAGTTGCCATGTGATGGTCACTGTGCTAAGAACATCATGTATCTTATCTCAGCTGACTTTAATGGTACTATGGAGAGGTCACCGTTATTACGTCTATTTTATTGATGCCATTACTCAGGCTCCGATCTGAGAGGTTAAGTAATTTGTCTGAGATCACACAGCCAGGAAGTAGGAGGACGGGGCTACAAGCCCAGGCAGTCCGGCTTCAAAGGCTGAGTTTTTAACTATGGGAAGGGCAACCCAGGTTTTCACACCAGAAGGAAGGAAGGGACTAACTTGCTTCATTGCCCAAAGCCAGGCTCACCATGTCCTGACTTTCCCAAGGAGTTGAAACAAGTTGGATTTTGATTCTCCTGCGATTCCTCCCAGCTGCTCTCTTCTGTGAAGTCAGAGAGTTTTGTCCACTGGGTTTCCCCAGCTCTCAGCTGCCTGTGGCTGCAGAAAGGGCCACAGTCACAGTGATGGAGGACATTTCCATGTCTGGGTCTGCTGCAGCCAGCCGCTGGCCTGATCCTCCAGCCTCTAGGTGACACCTCTGTGTCCACAAACAAGCTGGTTCCTGCAGGAGCCCACTGCCATGCTGAGGAACAGCTGAGAGATTGCTTAGCTAGAGTGACAGGGTGAATGCCGAAAACACATGATGCTAGTTACGTGCTATCGTAGGTGATCACTTTCAAGAGGGGCATACCAGGAGACCCCAGGGTACCCATGGAACCAGGGAGTGGATGAAGAACAAGGAAAATCTCCAAGGGACATCTTGGGATGCTACAGGGAACAGAGTCATCCCAGTTTCACCTGGCCATCATTCACTGTGTGACTGTGGCCACATCATCCCGGGCCCTCTTCCCTCCTCTATGAAATGGGCAGATGGTTCAGAGGAGCCCAGAGGCCCCTTTCTACCCTCAGAGACCCATGAGCAACACTTCCCACGGGCAGTTTGCACCCCCCAGCCCTTTGTTCTGCATAGTGTCTGCTCTCTCCACGTCCTGGGGCCTGTTTGTGTGGTTATGTGTCCAGTGGAGGATCCAGCTGCACTGTAAGTTCGAGAGGTCAGTGAATGGAAACTTCTTCATGTTTGGATTTGCACAGAATGGGCCTAGCACAGTGGTTCCCGACGAGGGGTGATTTTGCCCCCCACGGGACATTTGGAAATATCTGGAAATAATTTTATTTGCCACGACTCGGGGGGGGGGGCAGGTGCCACTGGCATCTAGTGGGTAGAAGCCAGGCTAGAAGGATGTAGGACATCCTACAGCATGCAGGATAGCTCCCACAAGAAGAAACGATCTGTTGAGAAACCCTGGTTTCAAGGAGGCTGGATGGGTTCACAGGCTACAGGTAGCAAGCATTGTGCAATCCTTGGTTTTCCCTCTTCTTCAAATTTTTTTTCTCTCTACTGCCAGGAGAAGACCAGCAAATAATTTATGGCTAACTCAAGTCACAGTTATTCTGTTTTTGTTGTTTATTTATTTATTTATTCATTCATTTATTTAAAGATTTTATTTATTTATTTGACAGCGCGCACAAGCAGTGGGAGCAGCAGGCAGAGGGAGAGGGAGAAGCAAGCCCAATGCAGGGCTCGAGCCCAAGACACTGGGACCATGACCTGAGCTGAAGGCAGATGCTTAACCGACTGAGCCACTCAGGTGCGCCATTTTTTTTAAAAAAGATTTTATTTATTTATTTGTCAGAGAGAGAGAGAGAGCACAAACAGGCAGAAGGAGAAGCAGGGTCCCCGCCGAGCAGGGAGCCCGATGTGGGTCTCGATCCCAGGACCCTGGGATCATGACCTGAGCCGAAGGCAGATGCTTAACTGACTGAGCCACCCAGGCGCCCCACGGTTATTCTTTAAAAAAAAAAAAAGTAATACCTACACTCGGTACAAAATGGTCCAAAAGGGCACGTGATGAGAAGTGATCATCCATGCACCCTGTTCTCCCCATTCCCCTTCCCCACCAGGTAACCACCCGTCACCTGTTTTTTGTGGTCTCCTTCTAGATCAGGTTTTTCCATCTCTGCACTAATGAGATTTGAGGCCAGATGATTCTTTGTTTTGTGGGGCTGTCCTGTGCACTGTAGGATATTCAGCAGCATCCCTGGCCTCTGCCCACTAGATGTCAAAAATGTCCACAGACATTGACAAATGTCCCTAGGGGTGCTGGGGTTGAGAACCACTGTTCTAGAGGTGTCCTTTGCATATCCACACACCTATTTATTTATGAAACTGTGTCTTTTTCTTATGGCACTTGGCACATGGTAGATGCTCAGTGAATACTTGTTGAAAAAGTGGATAACTGAGAATAAAGCAATTTAAGTAAGCAGTCAAATCCTGAGATGCCCCAGGGGTATAGGTTACATCCTAACACAAATCCAGGATATGAAGTAATTTTTTCCTGGTTCTTACCGGTTTTGCTATAAGGAGCACCATCTCATTATGCTTCCAAACTATCTCACTGCTAATGGCTGGGATGAGGGGGGTGAGTCCCAATGCCTTAGAGTCTATTCTCAGAAGCAGCTGGGCTGTCTGTAACAATTCGGATTATCTGTGTTCTGTGCATGTGAGGGTCTCCTTCCCCTCCCCTGACTGGCAGGCTGGGGGAAGGCATTAAGGATATGCCTTATCTACCCCAAGGGGCCCCTCCCACCCCATCACATCAGTCCTGCTCTGCCAACATCTGGCTTTTGTGACGAGCTGTGGCCTTGGTTCCAGAAAGAGTGCCCTTTCTAAGAAGGTGGGGGTGTTAGTCCAGCTTGGGCAATCAGCCCAAAGTCCATTTTGTGTAATTCTGGGCCGCCTGCCCAGCTTCTTCCTGGAGTGCAGCTGGGCCTGGGATGGTCTCTGGATTTTCCATGTTTCCTGGAGTGGAGTGGGTGGGGATCTGGGAGCTGGGCAGGTGACCTGTGCCCACCAGCACCAGGACACTCCTCCCGGGGCCTGCTTGCTTATCACTTACTCTGGGGCTTGGGCAGGGTGTATATGGGGGGATAAAGCTGGCCTTCTCAGGGAGTACATGGTAGGGGCGACGGGGCAGGGCCTTGTGAATCCCCCTGGAGAATAAGGCTGACTATGGTCAAGAGTCCTAGTGAGAGGTGAGGCCTGAGAGCTCAGGTGTTGCCCGGGAGCTCAGCTGAGGTTGGGCTGGGGGTCTCTTTTTGTGGTGACTTTAGGATAACTGGATGTATTACACCATGGCTCAGAGCTTCAAAGACACATGTCCCAAGAGAGAGAGACACCTGTGGAAGCTATATGGCCTGTCCAGCTATGAGGTCCCACCATGAGGATGAAGTCACCCGACCTCATTTCTGCCAGACTCTGCTAGTGGAGGAGGTCACAAAGACCCACCAGGTTCAAGGTGAAGGGACACAGACCCCATCTCTTGATGAAAGAACATCAAAGCCACACTGTGGATGAGCATATGTGGTGGGAGATACCGCTGTGGCTGTTTTGGGGAAATGCCACCTGCCACAGGGCTGCGTTGAGTTCCACTCCCGGAGAAAAGGTGAGGGCGGGATGCTCCATGTGCCATCCAGAAGCCCTCACGGCCGCCTTAGTTCCCACTGAGTCTTCCCTTTTTAAGCTTCTCTCAACAGCTAGGACTAGCCCAAGGTCGGGGGCAAGTTCGAGGGTCCCAGACGTGTTCTCTTCCCAAGTCTCGCTTCCTTCCTCAGCTCCTCTTGGGCCTGCCCACTGTCCCACTGATGGGAGGGTTGGGGTGAAGCAGGGAAGGGAACATTCAGAGTGAGTTCGCTGAGTCTGAGCTTTTAGGCCAGCAACTTTTGTCCATCTCAGAATCTCCTCTGTCCACTCTGTACCCATTCCTTTCTTCTCCTCCTCTTCCTCCCTTCATCACCCTCACATGTGCTCTCAGAATCACCCCCATGTTCCTTCTCAAAGGAGAGATGGATCCTCTTCAGCCTCTCATTGACCTGGAAACTCCGCCTCTCTGAGGTTGCTCTCACGTTGTCATCGCCAAAGCCTGTCAGTTCTCGTCTTGTTTGCTCAGCCTCCCTGTAGCATTGAACGTGACCTGCCTTCCTTCCTGGAACTCTTCCTGCACACCCCCACATCTTCTCTTACCTCTCAGCCTGGCTCCTTCTTCCTGTGAAGCTGCATCCTTGGTTCTCTCTCATTTAACCCCATTACTTCATCTACCCCCTGTTAGCACCGACTACGGGATCTATTCTCTTGTTTCCTCCTTACCTCATGAGCTCTGAATCTCACATTTCCAGCTCCCCACCCAATATCCCTACGTGGCTGATCCACAACCAGCTGGGATCCACTAGACCGAAGTTAAACTCAGTGTCTCCTTCCCATGTTGAGCTATCCATTCCCACGTCACCAAGTGCCACCACCCACTCTGTCAAGGCAGAAACCTTAGAGCATCACTAACGCATTCTTCTTCTGCTACCACATTTTCATTGTATGACGGTTAACAAGTCTATTACCGGAATATCTCTTGAACACATTCATTTATTTGTTCATTCATTCTTTTATTTCACAGATATTTATGAGCACTTACTATACCCCAGGCACTGTTGTAGTGGCTGGAGATACAGCAGTAAGCCAAACAGAGTCCTGCATTCTCCAAGGGAGAGAAAGACAATAAACAGGGAAGTAGGCAAACACATACATAGTACGACAAATGGTGGTAAGGGCTGCGAACCAATAAGGCTGGGCCGGGGTTGGGAGAGGAGGGAAGGTGGTTATCTTATGTTAGGTAGACAGGGACAGCCCTACCAATCAGGTGACACGCGAGTTGAAACCACAAGGAAATGAGGGTCAGCCAGGTGGGTATCGGGTCTTTCTTCTCCATCCGCATGGACACAGCTCCTCATCCTCTGTCCCTGAAACGGGGCAATCACCTTCTGAAAGGGCAATGGCCTCTTTGCCTCTGCTCTTATCTTTCCTTCTCCACCCCTTCCGGTGGCTTCTTATGTCTCATGGAATAAAGTTCTTACTGCTAATTCCAGTCTACAAAGACCTTCACCACTGGGCTCTAACCCTCTTTCCAGCTAAGTCTTACTATGGGAGGCCAAATTCTAAGAAGGCCCCATGATCTGCATTCTTTTTGTTACCCCCTGTATAATCGTCTCCCCTTAAGTGCCTTAGAATCTAGGACTTGCTGCTAGCCAATAGGATACGGCAAAGGTGAGGGGACGTCACTCCCTCGATGAGGTTATGTTATAGAAGAGTCTGTCTTCACTGATTTTACCAAGAGATCTTCTCCTTTTGGCCTTGAAAAGCCAATAGCTGGGCTGTGAGCTGCCTATGGAGAGGGCCATGAGGTGAGGAGCTGGGGGCCGCCTCCGGAAACTGCAGGTGGCCTCAAGGAGCTGGGGGCAGCCTCCAGCCTCCGGCCAGGAGGAGGCTGGGGCTCTCCGTCCTGGACTTGCCAGGAAATGAAATCTGCCCACCGCCTTCATGAACTGGGAAGCACCTTTTTCCCCTCATTAAGCTTCAGATGGGATCACAGCCCCAGCTGACACCTTTTGCAGCGAGTGAGCAAAGACCCCGGCAGAGCTGTCCTCACTCCCGACCCATGGACACTGTAAGATCATTCGCATGTGCTGTTTTAAGCCTCCGAGTGTGTGGGTAGTTTGTTATGCGGCCACAAAGAACCAGTACACTCGCCCTGCTGAACCTGTACCAGTCCTCAGGCCGACCCAGCTTTCAAACACGTTTTCCTTTGCAGGCCCTGCTAAGAACATGAATTCTGTACACGAATCTCTCACCCTACATTTTCTCTCCAGAAGAATCTCGTTTGTCCTTCAAAACTCCATTCGGGTGTACCCCGTTCGCCTCCACACTTGTTACCACCGCCCCTCCTCCCCACTCCCCAAGCCCAGGGCCGGCTCTTGCCTCTCTCAGCATGCGTGGTGTTGGCTGCTATGTGTCTGCAAGTCAGTCTCCTCTCTTATCTTTCCAGCTCAGGGTCCAGCTCAGTGCCTGGCTTCCAGTCAACCAAGGATTCCTCGCTTGGAGATGTGTTTTGGGGGGGTTAGTGGTCCTGGAAAGGCCTCACGCTCTCCATAAATCCCCTAAAATTGCTTGGAGAATGCTGCTTCTGAGCAATTTTTCTGGGTCCATAGCTTCCACCAGATTCTCAAAGGGGCTTGTACTGGAAAGATTAAGACCGATTGAAGCCGGGTGTCAATACATAGTTTTTGAATTTAAGCCCCTGGGTTATTGCCTGCTAAGGAGCTTTTCATTTTAAGCCTTGCCGCTAATTGTGGCTTTGCTGGAGGAATTTGAAACTTCCTGGGCATTTTGCAGGAGAGCTGCTGTTTTGACATGTATAAAAGCAGACTCAAGTAGGCAGCCCCAGGCTCTCACCGAGGATGAAGGTGGTCGGGGCTGGGGAAAGAGGAAGAAAGTGGGGGTGGAGCAGGGGTGCAGGGAAGCCCACATGTTCAAGAAGAAGAAACATAAGGGAGAGTCTTGGAGACAAAGTGGGCGCAGGGGCCCAGGGGGCCCAGGGGGCCGGTGAATTCTGTGTTGGAGGAGGGACTGCGTTTCTCCTTCTAATTGTGCCAGATGCCAGGATACCGAGTCCCCACTGCCGGCTCCCCTGGGCTCTCGAGGGCTGCCTTTGGCAGTGCCAGTGTATTTTTAGCCCTCCAGTAAGTGGAACAAAGCGCTCTGAGAGGCTGTGCTGCGCTCTTGGCTCTTGGCTCCGGGCAACACTCAGCAGCTTTCTGAGAAAGCACAGGACTCCCTCTCCAGCTGCAGAGGGATGTGGGTCCAGCGCCCTCCAAGCCTCTTTCCCTCCGGGGCCTGGGAGAGGGATGTCCTCACCAGGGATGTGTGGCTGGGCTGTTTAGGGGAGAGAAAGCAAGCTGGCCTTTCTCTGGGAGGGACAGGATGCAGTGCCGGGTGCTTGCCTCCTCTGGCCGCTCACTCTGGGGGAGATAATTTGTCTGGGAACCAGCAGGGTTAGGTGGGCAAAGCAAGGAGCTCTAGCTTAGGGGCTGGGAGGGTGGGTGAGCCGCTGACCCCAGCCAGAAATGCCTGTCCTGGAAGGTGAAGCCTGCAGTGAAGGGAAGTGTGGGGGAGAGCATCTGGAAGCCACTTCCCGATGACCCAGGTGATGAACTGTCAAGGTCAACCTTGAGCATTGATCTGCCAAATATTTGCTTGGATCACTGACCCAGCAGACCTCCCAACCTCACTGCTCCCCGCTGGTACCGGGGCCTTGCCACAACCAGACTGCCTTACCCCTTGACCTTGGAGGAGGTGGTACTGTTTCTCAAAGAGGCCTTTGCAGACAGGTGTGGCTGACCTAGTCCCCTCATGGGGGTCATAGGCTGCAGGTGAAGGTGGACAGGCGGGAGGCTGGGGCCAGGCTTCCCCCCGCCCCCACCCCGCCCGCCCCCTGCCCCACCCGGGAACCTTTTGTTTGAAATGGCTAGATGGAAGTGGTCAAGGTTCAGCAAAGCTGCCCACGTAGAACCAAACTCCATAAGGTCAGGCCCCTAGGGCTTTCTCTGCACCAGAGCCATCCCACCCACCCACGCTTGGGAAAAAGGGCGGCCTCACTTCTCAGACAAGACAGAGAGAAGCTGAGAGTGGGGGTTGGCTGAAGAACCAATCTCTCTGTCTCTCTGTCTCTGCGTCTCTTTCTCACTCACACCCTCTCAGCCTTGAGTGCCCACCCTGGGTCAGCCGCCGTGCTAAGTTCTGCACAGGGACTCCCCTTAGTCCCCATGCTTTCTCTCCATTTTACCAAGTTGGAAATCAGGAGTCAGAAAGATTAAGCAACTTATCCGAGGTCACCCAGCAAGGGAGGAAGCTGGATGTCAAATCCAGGGCTGTTAAATGACCCCTTACCCCTAAGAAGAGGAGAGATAGGGGGAAGGTCCTGCACCTGCCCTCTGAGATTCTAGAACATGGGGTGGGCTGAGGACAGGGCAGGAGGCACAGCCTGCCCCTGGGCCACTTCCTTCCCAAGATTGCCGTGGGGAGAAAATCAGACTTCTGACTTGCTTGAGTCACCGACGTTTGGGGTTTTCTGTCACTGGGAGCCAAACAGTTCCTAAACAGTGCACTTGTGACCTCAGCCCTGTTCTCTGGCCATGGAACCTTTTATTTATGTCCCGGGGCCCAGCTGAAAGGCCACCTCCTCCAGGATGCCTTACCTAATCTCCACCTCCCTGGGGGACTCTGAGACCCTTCCCCTGCAAGTCCCCAGCCTCTCAGTTCGCCTTCCTGGACCGCCCTCATCATGTGCTGACTAGTGTGTTATACTCCTTCACTGGGCATCCACCCACCTTACTCATGAGACTGGAAGAGAATGTGTTTGTTTTGGCTTAAGGGCAGTGGTGAACTGGCACACCAGCTCTCTGGGAGAAAAAGCGCTCTGAGTTGTGGTGCTTACCCGTTCCCGTGCTGTCAAAATACTCCCACCATGGCCAGTTTCAAACTATGATGGTTTCACAACAGACTCACAACAGTTCTAACGATTTAGCGGTTGGCCGTCATGAACCGGGATTCATGGGCTCCAGCTCACCACAGCTGGAGGGGCCACCCCCGCTGAGGCCTAAGGCTTGCACATAGCAGGACCGAATCCTTGCTTGGATGGACTATTCTATTCAAAATAGAGATATTTTCTTCCTGAGCGCCTACTTTGTTCCTAGAAAAATTTAGAATGGACATCTGGGGAAGATCATTTGTGAATACAGTAACTGTCCTTCTTTCCTCCCTATATTCTGGTCCTTTTGCAATGCAACCTTGCAGGTTCTCCCATCAAGAGCCAGGGCCGGTTTCCTAATCCTTAAGTCAGGCCTAGCCTTGTGACTAATGACTTAGCCATTGGAATATAGTGAAATGACTTTGACCATTCTAAGCCTGGGCCTCAAGAGGCCCTGAGTATCTCTGCTCTTGTCTTGGGATCCCACCAGCCAGCATGTAGAAAGCCCAGGCTATGGAGACACGGCATCTCAGCGAAGCCATCCTCGATCAGTGAGGCTCAGAAAACCCAGCAGCTGCCCAGAGGTACAGGAGCGAGCTCAGCTGGGATCAAAAGAGTCACTCAGCGAGCCCAGCCTAGATGGCTGACCTGCAGACTCATGAGCCAAATACGTGGTTGTTTTAAACCACTAAGCTTTGGGGTGGTTTGCTACCCAGCAAAAGCTAACGGATGGAACACCACGCTTGCGTTCATAAGTAGCTTAGCTCTCGGCTGGACTGTCCACCTCTGAGTGAGGTAGAATTCGCCTCTTGTCCCCTGCAGCTCATTAGCCATGAGCCAGAACTCCGGGGGTCAGTACCACTGACCCCTGCGGCACGTGAATTGTGGCAGGGTATTAATCCTCCCCCCAAACACAGCCCAGAGGAGCCTGGGGGATGGAGACCCACAGCTCCCTGAGGGGACAGCTGCATGAGAGGCCTGGTGTCCAAGACTACAAACCCAAGCTGAGATGAGCGAGCCCTTCTCCCCTCTGACTGGGCCTATCCCACGCAGCCCCAGGGCTGGGGGCTGCCTTTTTTCTCTTGAAGACTTAACACCTTTCCTGGGAACTGTCTCACCAGGAATGGGGAAACTCATAAATTCATCTTTTCTGGCCATAGAATATAAATATATTCTGACCATAGAGATTAAATATATTTGGGGGGGCTGGGAAAAGAAGGTTCTAACATATTTGGGGTGCGGAGGAGGGACAGAGCTATGTCTTAAAAACTTAATTTCTTTTTTAAGCTTAAAACTTTCAGTTCAAGAGTAAAATCTGGCTTAGAACCTATGAAGGAGTGTGTGAAAAACCAGGTCTCACCCATTCCGCCCCCTAGGTTTAAACCCTCGAAACTCGGTGATAGCAAAGAGGAGAGAGGAAGCAGGACCCGAAACAGATTTGCAGGTGCCTGTGGTGGTACAGTGTGGTTTCCTCTCGCCAGCTGGTGACCTTGGGCAAGTCACCCAACCCCTCTAGGCCTGTGTGTGCCCAGGGAGACTGAAGAGCTCCCTAGTTCCTTTATGATGTGGTCTTTTTATTGGTTTCAAGGGCGAAGCCAGGGAGAGCTGGAGAGACCTCCGACAGTTGACGGGGAACATACTGGCCCCGCTCTGCTGGCCGGCAGCATACTCACTGAGCTGACGTGGGTGCATTGATGACACCACACTCTCCCCCAGTTTGTATTTGGCTCAGGACGCTGCCAGAACATACACGTCCAAAGTCACCCCCCTTCCCCACCCACCTCAGCTCGGGGGTCAGGAGCTTTGAACCTGGCTGGACAGGTGGGGAAATGTCAATAGTGTGCAGAGGGTTAATTAGCAGTTACTCCACCTAGTGATATGAGGTCTCTCATTGACAAGCTGTGTGACTCTGGGCAGGTAACTCCACCTCTCTGATCTTCCATTTCGTCTTCCATATTTTATATGATGTCATGTGAAACTTTTACAGTGTTGAACCACATTCAATATCAGGTAACTACTCAATGAAAACATATGTAGTAATGATGCATGCTTTATTACATAGAACATACCCAGAAGTTAATTGTTTTTCTATACATTTAATTAATTTCATTTGGCTTCAAGCAGCCACACTGCATACTCAGACCTTCTGGGATGTTCTCACTTTTCAGTTTCAGGACTTTGATTTTGTTCAGTTATTTGTGGATACCTGGGACACATCTTCTTCTTTTTTTTCTATAATTTTTGTCTGGGTTTTATGGAGACACTCTTGGGGCTCATTTTAGAGGGTTGTTAAAGGAATTAAATGAAATAATCCACTTAAAGCATGAAGCTTAGTGCCTAGACTAATAGATTCTTCATTGGGAGCGACTGCTGCTACTGTTCCTTACTTCCCAGGAATGCTGGCCGCCACTCCTGTGAATAAGGAGTCAGATCCTTAGCTCTGGTGGCAGGACCCTTCAGGGACCGCTGTGCAGGGAAAGTCAAGTGTTGGGAGTCCAGATATCCCAGCTCTCCAGGCCACAGATCAGGGGATCTGTGGTGCCCACCTAAGGTTATTCTCCCACTCTCCCTCCTGAGGGGGACCTGGGTGACAGAGCCTGCTCCGTCCTTGCTCACCCCCTCCATTGCTGTATGGATCAGAAGAGACTCAAAGATGCCCGCTAGGGGATCTCCTGCCCTTGCGTAGGCATAAGAGACCTTTTCATCCCATCATAAAATGAAGGCAGTGGAGCCTGTCGTTTTCCTACATGCTGTCCCTTCCTATGCATCCCTCATCCTTCCCTGCTCTGCGGTGTTGCGGGCGCTTGACCCTGTGGACTACATTTCCCAGGCTCCCCTGCACTCCGGCTTCCTGTAGGTTCAGCCAATGGAAGGCCCTGGCGAGAGATCAGTTTTGGGAGGAAGGGAGAAGCCGGGAAAGGCTCTCTTCGGTCCTCTCTGCTTCAAGTGTGTCTCCAGTACTGGCTGTGTTCCCCCCCCCCCCCCCCCCCCCCCCGCCGCAGTCCTAGCTCCTGCTGGGCACCGTTCCAGTTCCTGCCCCTGATAATCCCCTCCCTTCCTCTGTCCCTCCAGCCCTTGGGAAGTAGCAGTTTCTCGCTGTTTCTAATCTCTGGGTTGCTTTACCCTTCCCTGTTTAGGTTTTCAGCTCTTCTGTCACTTTTGTAACTCTTACTTGTAATAATTCACCATCCAGCTGGACATGTCCTCTTGGCCTCACCAACTCGTTACCTTGTGGGGAGGAACGTGGCCCCGGAGAGCCAGCCTGGCTCTCCGTAAGAGCCCACTCTGTACTCCTTGGACTATAGGGGGTTAATTCCCCTCTTCTAGGGGATGCTAAATTCAGGTCCTTTCAAGCTGATTTCCTGTCCTCACTCATCCCGTAATGTGACGGACAAGGTCTTTGTCTAAAGAACCAGAACTCCTAAATTCAATCTCTGCCGCGGCACCCCTTTGGAAGAGCACCTTGCTCCAGAGGGGCATCTTCGTCTGCCCGGAGCAGGTCCCTCGCCCTGGTGCTCGAGGCTTCGGGCCCATGACTCACCCTCGTGACCCTGCCCCCACACCTGCAGGTGCAGTGCCTGCCACCCTCTTCCTGTTCTAGACGGCCCTGGAGGCCCTTACCTCACAGCTGTCCCCTCCCAACCCAGGCCCTTTGCTGCTCAGTATTTCATCCAAGAAACATGTGGGCAGATGTTTTTGGCACACCACTTGGTGGTGGTTCACCTGCGGGGCACCGGAGTAAATGCATGGCTTGGGGGATTCCCCCCTCCCCCATCGGCCTGCCCCCAGGCCATCTGGGCTTTCTGGTGGAGTGAGCTACATATATATTTATAGTGGCAGGGACTGTGGGATCCCAGCGAATAAATAAAGCTGAGGACTTTGGGTGTGCTTCATCCTCTGAATCAAATCCCTCTCCCACTGCCTGTAAGTCAGGAGGCTCAGACTGCAGCCTGAACTTCAAGCCCTTGATGCAGCACCCAAGGAACGTTCTGTGTTGGGACATTAGAGCTGAGAGGCCCTTTCCACTACAGATGAGGAAACTGAAGCCCATAGAGAAGCAGGGGCTTGACCCAAGCATTCTAACTCGAAGGGCCTTTGTGTGGGCCCAGGTAGGTCTGGCCACATAGGCTCCCCCGCCCCTCCCCTCCCTCCAAGTATAGACTGTCAACTTAGCCACTCCTTCGAGTGCGGGGCTGCTTAGGAGGAAGTGGGTCCTGGGCAGCCCTTCTGGGTGTGAGAGGCCAGCTATTGACGGGCTGCTCCATGCTCAAGGGCACAGGCAGAGCCTCCAGCCGTGGTCACAGAGGGAAGTGCTCCCTGGAGCCCATCCCTGAGATCTCAACTGTGCTGCACGTTCCAGGAGGTGTCACCAGGCGCTGCTCCGAGGAGTCCAGAGAAAGCCTGGAGAGATGGTTGTGCTGGGAAAATGTTGCCAAGTCCCGTTTTAAAAGCAAAATAGAATGAGCCTGTGTGTGTGTGCGTATATGTGTGTGATGTGTCTGCCTGTGTGTACATGGATGTGATGTGTGCACATGGAAGTGTGTGATATATGAGAGACGAGTTTGGCATATGTACATGTACCTGTGTGCGCGCACGTGCGTGGGTGTATGTGTATATGGGCATTTCACATGTGCATGCGTGAGCAAAGGTGTATTGCATGCACGGGTGTTATAAGATCGTGTGTGCGTGTGTGTGTACATTTATGCGTGTCATATATGGATGTGCAGTGTGTGTGTTTGTGAGGAGCAGACCCCCGGTTCTGTTCCTTCCCAGGGCAGGAGGCTGCAGGGTGGCGCAGGCCAGTCTGCCCTCCTATGAGCATTTTTCGCCCCAGTTTTTTCCTGTGAAAGGCTTCATCTGGAGCCTGTTACCAGCTTCTCATTGATGATGATGTGCCTGTTCCTTGGAAGAAAATTTGGAAAACTCAGAAGAGCACAAAGAAGAAAATGGAAATTGCTCTTAGTCCCCACAGCAGAGTCCGGCTGTGGCTTCATCTGACTTTACTGTCAGGCCACAACTGGGACTTGGCGGGGGAGGAGGGGAAGGCTATGTGGGCACCACTGTCAACCCAGGGCCCTTGAGCCCTGACCCCACAGCGGTCAAGGCTGTGGAAGCTCCTAACCCGCCTTCTTTTGTTGCTGAATTCTTCATGGTGTGCAAAGTCCCTGAGGTGACTGGCTTGACCTGAGCTGTGAAGACAGACACACTGACCTGGGTTTGAACCAGGGCTACACTGACCTCAGAGGGGCTTCATCTTGGTTCCGTTTCTTAACCTCTGCAGTTCTGTTTCCTCATCTCTAAAAGGGGATAAAGAAAACCCAAAAGACTCCACCCCAAAACTGCTAGAACTCATACAGGAATTCAGTAAAGTAGCAGGATATAAAATCAATGCACAGAAATCAGTGGCATTCCTATACACCAACAACAAGACAGAAGAGAGACAAATCAAGGAGTCGATCCCATTTACAATTGCACCCAAAACCATTAGATACCTAGGAATAAATCTAACCAAAGAGGCAAAGGATCTGTACACAGAAAACTATAAAATACTCAGGAAAGAAATTGAAGAAGACACAAAGAAATGGAAAAACGTTCCATGCTCATGGATTGGGAGAATCAACATTGTGAAGATGTCAATGCTACCTAGAGCAATCTACACATTCAATGCAATCCCCATCAAAATACCATCCACTTTTTTCAAAGAAATGGAACAAATAATCCTAAAATTTGTATGGAACCAGAAGAGACCCAGAATAGCCAGAGGAATACTGAAAAAGAAAAGCAAAGCTGGCGGCATCACAATTCCGGACTTCCAGCTCTATTACAAAGCTGTCATCATCAAGACAGTATGGTACTGGCACAAAAACAGACACATAGATCAATGGAACAGAATCGAGAGCCCAGAAATGGACCCTCAACTCTATGGTCAACTTATTTTTGACAAAGCAGGAAAGAATGTCCAATGGCAAAAAGACAGTCTCTTCAACAAATGGTGTTGGGAAAATTGGACAGCCACATGCAGAAGAATGAAACTGGACCATTTCCTTACACCACACACAAAAATAGACTCCAAATGGTTGAAAGACCTAAACGTGAGACAGGAGTCCATCCAAATCCTAAAGGAGAACACAGGTAGCAACCTTTTCGACCTTAGCCGCAGCAACTTCTTCCTAGAAACATCGCCAAAGGCACGGGAAGCCAGGGCAAAAATGAACTATTGGGATTTCATCAAGATAAAAAGCTTCTGCACAGCAAAAGAAACAGTCCACAAAACCAAAAGACAACCGACAGAATGGGAGAAAATATTTGCAAATGACATATCAGATAAAGGGCTAGTATCCAAAATTTATAAAGAACTTATCAAACTCAACACCCAAAGAACAAATAATCCAATCAAGAAATGGGCAGAAGACATGAACAGACATTTCTCCAAAGAAGACATCCAAATGGCCAACAGGCACATGAAAAAGTGCTCAACATCGCTTGGCATCAGGGAAATCCAAATCAAAACCTCAATGAGATACCACCTCACACCCGTCAGAATGGCTAAAATTAACAAGTCAGGGAACGACAGATGTTGGCGGGGATGTGGAGAAAGGGGAACCCTCCTACACTGTTGGTGGGAATGCAAGCTGGTGCAACCCCTCTGGAAAACAGTATGGAGGTTCCTCAAACAGTTGAAATTAGAGCTACCGTTCGATCCAGCAATTGCACTACTGGGTATTTACCACAAAGATACAAATGTAGGGACCCGAAGGGGTACGTGTACCCCAATGTTTATA
The DNA here is from genome assembly GCF_009762305.2 of Zalophus californianus. Classification (NCBI taxonomy): domain Eukaryota; kingdom Metazoa; phylum Chordata; class Mammalia; order Carnivora; family Otariidae; genus Zalophus; species Zalophus californianus. The sequence goes on from NC_045602.1 coordinate 96,809,118, forward strand.
GCAGCAATGTCCACCATAGCCAAACTGTGGAAAGAGCCAAGATGCCCATCGACAGATGAATGGATAAAGAAGATGTGGTATATATACACAATGGAATATTATGCAGCCATCAAAAGGAATGAGATCTTGCCATTTGCAACGACGTGGATGGAACTGGAGGGTGTTATGCTGAGTGAAATAAGTCAATCAGAGAAAGACATGTATCACATGACCTCACTGATATGAGGAATTCTTAATCTCAGGAAAGAAACTGAGTGTTACTGGAGTGGTTGGGGGTGGGAGGGATGGGGTGGCTGGGTGATAGACATTGGGGAGGGTATGTGCTACGGTGAGCGCTGTGAATTGTGCAAGACTGTTGAATCACAGATCTGTACTTCTGAAACAAATAACGCAACATATTTTCAGAAAAAAGAAAAAGAAGATAACAGGAGAGGAAGAAAAGGGGAGTATGTCAGAGGGGGAAACGAACCATGAGAGATGATGGACTCTGAAAAACAAACTGAGGGTTCTAGAGGGGAGGGGGGTGGGGGGATGGGTTAGCCTGGTGATGGGTATTGAGGAGGGCACGTTCTGCATGGAGCACTGGGTGTTATGAACAAACAATGAATCATGGAACACTGCACCAAAAACTAATGATGTAATATATGGTGATTAACATAACAATAAAAAATTAAAAAAAAAAAGAAAAAAAAAATAAAAGGGGATAAAGATAACTACCTTGGGGGGCAGTTGTCAGGGTTACAAATCTGGTGGGGTCCCCAGCAGCAGCCCCATATTCACTGTGGTTCCGGTGCCTCCCAGGTGGCTGAACCATGGGCTCCAGTAACCCTACCTTCTTATGTCCCTTCCTGTCCTGGCCCCATGGTGGCAGCAATGATGTCCTGCTGTTCCGAACCTCCGGGTCACCTCACTGCCCTACTGGGCTCCTCGGCAAGTCAAAGCTGCAAACCAGATCCCCTATATGAAATCCCCTTGGTCGAAAGACCTCGTGTGGTTTTGGTTTTGTGTGGAATCCTAACTGACACAGACATGACATGCAGGGCAGTGTCTGGCACATAGAAGATGCTCAATATGTGACACTCAGGAGTTAGCCTCACCAGCTAACCCCTTCCCCAGAGGAAGATGTCAGGAGCCCTGCCTTCTCTGTACACTTGACCAAAACCCTCACTAGACTTGTTTATCTTCTGTTTTTTTTTTTTAAGATTTATTTATTTTACATATAGAGAGAGTGAGCAAGAGGGAGTGAGCACATTAGTGTGGGGGAGGGGCAGAGGGAGAGGGAGAGAGAGAATCCGCAAGCCGACTCTCCACTGAGCATGGAGCCTGACTCGGGGGCTCCATCTCATGACCCTGAAATCATGACCTGAACAGAAAACAAGAGTTGGACGCTCAACTGACTGAGCCACCCAAGCACCTCATATTCAGCTTTTTTTTTTTTTTGGTAAAGATTTATTTATTTATATTTTGGGGGGAGGGGCAGAGGGAGAGTGAGTCTCAAGCAGATTCCCTGCTGAGTGTGGAGCCCCACGCGGGCTCGATGTCAGGACCCTGAGATCACAACCTGAGCCGGAGCCAAGAGTCTGATGTTTAACTGCACCACTCAGGCGCCGCCATGTTTAGCTTCTTAAATAGCATGGCCCAATGGTATGAGAAGGAGCTTTGGAGTAAGACTGTCCTGGGTTTGAATCTCAGATTCACCCTGACTAGCTGGGTGGCCCTAAGCAAATCACGTCCACTCAGCTACATTATCTAAAACCAGGGGACAAGAATAGCAATTTGTAGAGAGAGTGTTTGCAAAGTGCTTGAGGGAGACGAAGCTATCATGTTTGTTAACTAGTATGATTAATATTATCACCAGTCTCTGCTTTCAAGAACTTGGGATTTTTCCCACTTGGATTTGAGTCAATGGACATAACAATGGCTCACCTCTATTTTTCCCTGCCTCTTTGGATATAAAGAGCTCAAAGGTTGCTGGAAAGGGGGTGGGCAAATTTATAAGAGGTTGAGAATCACGGTAGGAAGAAAAGGAAAGACCTGGAAACTTCCCTTTTGATGTTGGCCTCAAAGCATCTTGAGGGGGTTCAAGAGGCCACCAAAAGCATGTGGGCCTCACCATGGATGGAGGGTGCCTCTGGTGGGGTCTTGAGCATGCAGAGCCAGGGTCTAAATGGTCACAGCAGGTGGGCTGGCTTACGACTGAGGACAGGTGTGCAGAAGTAAAGAGCACTCCTGGGCACCACTCTGATTCCCCACAAGACACCTAGAAGTCATTCTTGGGATTCACACTGCCCCTTCTCTCCTCCCTTCTTGGCCCACATGTTTGCTTCTACCTGGAATGCCTTCTCGTCTCTGGTCCATCCAGCAAACTTCTACACATCCTTCAAGACCCAGCTAAGCTAGCACCTGGGTGGCCTCTGCTAACATCCCCAGGTGGAATTAAACACAACATTCTTTGTGCTTTCAAAACTTGCACATTCTTCTTCTGTGGCACTTAGCACATCCTCTTCTGTGTACTCCTAATAGCTCAGGTGTCCTTTTATTGCAGCACTTAGCACAACCTCCTCCATGATTGTATTATGGTTTGTACATCCTTCTATTATGGCACCTATCACATTTCTACAGTAATAGTAATAGCAACAACAACAGTTGGTAACTGTTGAGAGCTTTAACTACGTGCCAGGCACGCAGCCACACACCTCAGAGGCATTACCTCATTGAATCCTCTCTTTCCCTAGGAGGTATCGCAGATGAGGCGGCGGATCAGTGTTCAAACCCACTGTTGCCTGGTTCTGGAGTCTGTGCTTCTAAGTGCCAGCATTTTGACTGCGAACCCCAGAAGAGTGGGGTGGGGGCGGAAGAGACCCACTTATACCCACCTCTGCGTACCCAGTAGCTGTCAAGGTGCTCGTTGCCAAGTGAGCACTTGATGAACGCCAGAAGAAATAATAAAAAAATTCCACTGTGCTGATGTACCAAGATTTTTTGGAACCATTTCCCTATACCGCTGTGAATGTATCCCGACACATCACTCTTTCTTGGTCTAGATTATTTTCTTTGGGTCAGCTCCTGGGAGCTCAAAGTGGGCGCGGGAATGTGGCGCTTCGATCGCTACCAAGTCACCATCCCGGCGACGCCGGCCGCTCCGGAGCGCACCCAGTTCCTGGCAGCCCCGCGGGGCTCTCCACACCTGGACGTGGTTGTAACGTCGCGCCCGCCCCGCCCCGCCCCGCCGCTGGCCTCAGATTCTGACCTTGGCCGGCGCGGTGCAGGCGGAGCCGCGGGAGCTTCCGGCTGCGCGCTCCGCTCCCTCCCCGCCGCCCCCTGGCAGCTGGGTCCCCCTGGGGGAGGGGAGCCGCCGCACCCCACCCCGCCTGACCACTCGGCGGCCTCCGGCTTCCCGATCTGGGGAGGGGGGAGGGGCAGGGGGTGGAGAGACAGGAAGGTGATGGAGGGAGCCCTGGGGGGGGGGGGTAAGTGTAGGGCACAGGGGGGCAGGGAGGTGGGGAAGGGGTGGCCTCGAGGGTGGGGGTTGGGGGTGGCTTAGGGTCCCCTTTCCCGTCGCTGCGGGGCTGGGGCGCTCCAGTTCCCCGATTTCTTGGCTTAGGGAAGGAAGGCAAATTCTCACCCTGCACCAGGGACTGGATGGAGCTCTTCTCAAGCAGGAGCCGCCCGAGGTGGTGCGGGGCGGACCTGGGGTGGGGGTGGGGGTGGGGGAGGAGGCTGAGGGATGCTGGGAGCCTCACGCTCCACCCCCATGGACGCCCTCCTTTCTTTCCAGCGCTTTCCCCCTCTTTCCACATTTCTCACTCCACCACAAATAGGTGGAACTTCTTCCACTGCTCCAGATGCACGGCCCGGACACGCAGGTAAGACCAGAGACATCTAGTTAAGCACAGAGATACTCAGTTTAACTCAGACATCTGGTTAAGGGTGTTCTAACCAGTTGAGACCGGTCTATTTGTGTGTGTTTTGGGGTTACCAGATAAAATCCAGGATGCCTTCTTCAATTTGAATTTCAGATAGGCCATGAATACTATTTTTGGTGTAAGGATGTCCCCCATGCAATATTTAATATAAGTATGCCCCCAATATTGCATGGGACACACTAGACAGTAAAAAAATTATTCATTGTTCATCTGAAATTCAAATTGAACTAGTCGTTTTGGGTTTTTACTTGCTAAATCTAGCAAACCTCATGTATTTCCCTTCTTTTTCTGAATTTTAAACTCAGAATTCTGCCCCCTTCCCCTGCCCCCAACCAGCATCCCTCTTTCACCTCTTGGAAGAGGTTTGGCTTCCCCTAGACTCATGCTCTTTTTAATTTCCCTCCTCCCTCGTGTTTTATTTACTTTAGCAAAGTCACACTGGGTCTCAGTTTCAAAGTCTTTGATGTTATTACCAGAGACTGGGGTTGAGGCAGTATAAACTTTTAGGAAGGTTTCTTCAGGACATTGGAAGGAAATTAAACCTCGGAAAATATGCCTTTTTTTTTTTTTTTTATTTCTAAAAAGAAAGTCTGCTGGTTGGGCTTCGTTATGGTCACGGGAGCATGAACAGTGGAGTTAAGGCCCAAAACCTCATTCTCAAGCCACCACCAGCTGCAACCCCAGCCAAAAAGTGATTTATCTCCAGCTGCACTGGTGACCTGCTCAGGGTTTCCATCCTCAGCTGAACTTGTTCAGGGAGGCCCCAAACTTATGGGCTCAAAGGGATCTGAGACATCAGCTAGACCAGGGCTTCTCAAACGATACCATGCACAGGCATCCCCTGGAGAGATCTTACCAGTCCCAGTGCTCTGGCCTGAGCCCAGGTTCCTTAACTCAGGATCTCTGGAGGTGGGGCCCAAGCATCACTATTTAATACAAAACTCCCTATGATTCTAGCTGGATACACAGTGAACCAGAGTAGTGTGCTTCTTGGTGGCTGACAAGAGCTGATGGGTAGATACCCCAGCTCCCTTCCCCCTGGTCAGGCTAACTCTGAGGGATGTGACCCTCTCCTGTGGGTCATCTCTATCCCTGCTTGCCCAGGTGCCCACAGCAGTAACTGGCTTGATAAAACCCCCTCAGCTGGTTACCTTTCCCTCCTGGGAAGTACCAGGAGGCTTTTGGTTGCAAGCAACAGAAATCACATTTGGGTTCTGGCTTCCTTTCTCTTCAGTCTGTTCCTCTGCCTTCTTCTGTAGATCAGCTTTATTCTCAGCAGCTTCCTTCATGTTCCTGCACATGTCTAGATTGTATCTGTGTTTCAGAATTTCTAGCTTCAAGACAACTGGATCACCTCTGCACCACTCTGTAACTTTCCATAGGAATTCCTTTTGCTAGGTGACTGGTGGCCTTGAGTTCCTGGTACCAGTCGCCAGGCAAGGGGACAAGGATTTACCCAAACTGGCTGATACTGGTCAAGTCCCACTCTGGGCCTAGGGCAGGGTCAGACACACAATATCCGCACAGTTGCCCTGTGGTGGGGGAGGGGGATGTTTGGGATCAACCACAAGTCTAAAGGAAGGGTGATAAGCAAAGGAAGGGGTGGGATGGGAGAGCAGAGAGGCTGTAGGAGGGGCCCCAACATCCTAAGTGAATTCTCAGATGAGACAGTATCTTCTTACAGACTTGATCTCTGAGGCTCCCAAACTGTTCTGTCAGTCCCTGGCAAAGGTATTCTTTCTGCACTGCAGGAGGAGTGTCCATTGCCCGTGGCTGTGTCTAAGGAAGGGGTTGGGGGGATTGTCCAGAATTAGATCCTGGGACAATGGCTCATGGTGCCTGTGATTTATTAAGAAACTGGAATGGGAATGAAGGAAGCAGATCAGGGTAGGAAGGAGGCTGAGCCAGGGATAATCTCAGGCAAAGCCCTACAGAGAGTGGCTTCAGCCTGATCCTTTGGGGTGCTCTAGTGTATAAGTGATGCTCAGGGTTATCTTTTTTTTTAAGATTTATTAATTTATTTGGGGGGGGCAGAGGGAGAAGGAGAAAAGCAGACTCCCCACTGAGCTCGGAGCCCTACGAAACTCAGGGCTCGAACCCATGACCCTGAGATCATGACCTGAGCCAATATCAAGAGTTAAGGCTTGACCGACTGAGCCACCCAGGCTCCCCTGCTCAGGGTTATCTTGACCCAGGACAAGAGGGCTGGTCTCCCATACTCCTGCTGCTATTTACTGCTTCACCTCGGTCAGCGGGCATGGGAGGAGAATGTAACATTCTAGGCACCTCTGGCTCACTGTCTGGCAAGGAGACTCCAGCAGCTGAAGGAAGCCCTCCAAGGAGGAGCGCCAGGTACCCACTTGGGAAGCAAGGCAGAGCTGGGAAGTGTCAGGGGCATAAACTGATAGAGAGAGATCCCGAGGGCTGGTTGGAGTGCCGATGTTGCCCATGCCAGCTGCCGTGGAGTGGGGTCCAAATATCTGTGCCCACCCATAAACCAGAGGTCTCAAGCTCCACTCACAGATTCATTCTGCTTAGCCCACACGGTGCTGACTCTCCAGGGCCTTACATCTTCTGAATTAGTGGCCGACATATAAATCTCAGGCAAGTTTTTACACAGAAATTCAGCTCTCTAGGCCAGATGTGTTATCAGAGGCCCACGTCGCCACATGGCCACCATTGGTAGATGTCATAGAGTCTGCCCAACCTGACCAGTCTTACTAGGTGGCCTTGATGCCACAGTCCCCACCACTCTCTGTTCGTGTCCCAAACATAGGCGCTATTATTTTCCTTATCGGAGAGCTAAGAGGAAAGAGAAATATTTTTTGTACCCACGGCTCTGAAGTGGAAGAAAATACACGGGGATGACTAATGCGGACACAGGATGTGTCTGTGTCTGAAGCATGCAGCCCCAGATGCCATGTGAAGGCTCCCTCGTGCCCGCTGGGCCCGCTGGGCATTTGAGTTTGCCCCTCGCGCTGCGCCAGACTCTTGCTCTTCTGCCCAGATGTAGTGGCTCTGCTTCCCCTCCCCCGTCCCGTTTGGTTAGAAGCAGCTGTTTTTTCCCCTTCCAGGTCTCCAAGTGCTGATTTCATTTCTTTCCCGAAAAAATTTGAAGCCAGGAGGGAAATGGTTTGGCAGGAAATCAACTTGCAAGCGGAGGAAATAGCGTGGAGGCAGCAGATGCTGTGTCGAGGTCTGAAGTGGGGTGTCCGGACTGAGACTGGACCCAGGCTCTGAAGACCCCAAGAGGCAGGAAGCCCCTTGGAGGCCTGGTGGGATGGCGGCCCCGAGGGTGTTTGCTCAGCGGCCTCAGAGTTTTCTCTCAACAGCTGTGGCTGGGGTGGATTCCAGAGAGTTCTTCTTCCCATTCTCTCTGGTATAGGTAGACAGAGATGGGGACCAGCCGGGGAGAAGTGGAGGGGGGTCGGCAGAGGCCTCGATTCCTGACCACCCGGCTTCACAGGAGAACTTCTGAGTGCTTATGTTGCATGGAGCGGGGGGGGGGGGGGGGGTGGGGAAGGACATCTGACAAACGACGAGATACTTCGCACATGAGCAAGGACGAAAGCTGCCCCTCCCAGGTCCCGGGCTCCCACCTGCCACCATCCCAGCCACTGAAGCCCCCCTGGCTCTTCTCATGGACGTCATCCTCCCCTCCCAACCCAGCTACGCCAGCATCTTTGACTGAGTTCTGGAAAAATTCCTTTCTCCTTAACTCTGCCAAGAAAGGGCTGAAAATTTCCAAGAGGAACACTTCACTGAGACCCAGAGGGAGAAAACCCAGGGGCAAGGGAACGGTGAGTTTCCAGAATGCAGACAATCTGCCCACACGTCTAGTGGAAGATCGCTTGGTGGGCACGGTGGAGGAGGTGTCTATGCCCCGGAATTCTTTGACTCAGCCGGGCCTGGCGGGGAGGCTTGCTTCCAGCCCAGCAGGGACGTCCATCGTCCCAATGACCTGGGATCTGTTGAATGATCCATCTATCCTCCTTATGAAACTCCTTTCTTTGGCGTCTATTTAGCAGGGAGGCCAAGGGGAGGCGGGCTGCTGGCGCTGCCTGAGCCTCAGCTCTGTTCTCTGGAATAGTTCAGTTCAGGATCCAAACTTGCACATTCCACTCAGGGAAGCAGAAGCCCTGTGGTTCATGAGGCTTCTCTCCTCGGAGCAGAGCTTTGTGATGTCCACCACTGCTCAGTCGTTCCTGTCCACTGCGTCACTGCATGCGCCTTCCTGCTGTCCCCCAGGCTGCTCTCCCTCTGGGGATGTGGTTTATTCCATCGGTCCATGCTTCCGGATTGCTGCCCTAGTCCCCGACCCTGATGCACTCTGACCAGAGCCCCAGGGACTACCCCTTGTGGGATTCCCACTTGGTGTTCATCTATCCTGAGGGTTTGAGAGGGTTAATCTGATTTCATCATCAGATCACACTTCACAATTTGTTCTCACACTACCCATTTTAGGGAAGAAGAAAATGAGACTTGGGGAGATTAAGGCCACTTGTGGATAGCAGGATTTGAACCCAGCTCTGACTCCGGAGCCTGAACTCTTAGCTACTTAGGATGCTGTCATCAGAAAGCTTTAAGCCTTGGGCCTCAAAGATGCTCTGGCTGCATAAAGGGAGGTCGGGGCGGTCCTGAGTGGCGGGGTCAAGCTCAAGAGCATTGTCTTTGGCATCCCCAGTTCTCCACACCACATTGCACATTTGGGGATTCCCCACGGCAGGCCCCGCCCCGCCAACCAGGACCCCACTCCCCAGGGTTCTCCTTGGTACCATTCAAACTTTCCAGAGATCCATGCCAACCGGGCCCACTCACTGCTGGACAATGATGGATGGTGATGAATTTTATTTATCACTCCCTCCAGTTTTTATAGTATGGGCAACACAGTGGTCAGTCCAGTCTCCAGATTCACTGGTGACATGGACCACTGCCTGCATGTGAGGGGAGGGGCATCACTGGGGTTCCTGTGCCCCAAGCCTTCCTGCACCATAGTGCTGGGAATTTCCGTGACAACACTCACTCTCTAAAGGCCACCTGGATAATTGCTTTCTTTTTCTAAATTTGAGCTTATTCAAAGAAAAATGACCTTGGCTTGGCACGGGAAAAAGTTCAGGACAGTATCCTGTTGGAAATGTTTATGAGCTTGAAAAGAGCAGAGAATTCTTTCAGTAGGTAGCATCCTCAGCCCCTTCACGGTGAGGAGTTTCACTCATTTCGTGGCATCAGAAATAAGTGTTTAAAAAGGTTGAGCGTTTTAGCTGGTGGTGTCACCCGGAGGAGCGGTGAGGGATCAGTTGGCCACCACCACAAAGGGGAGGGATGTGCTTTTGATTGAAATATGAAAGCTACAATACCCATTCTGTGTTGTTGTTTTTAAGATTTTATTTATTTATTTAAGAGAGGGCACAAGCGAGGGGGAGCAGCAGAGGGAGTGGGAGAAGCAGACTCCCCACTGAGCAGGGAACCTGACGTGGGGCTCAATCCCAGGACCCGGGATCATGATCTGAGCTGAAGGCAGATGCTTAACTGACTGAGCCACCAGGCCCTCCTGTTGTTGTTGTTGTTTTTTAAATAAGCAATCATTTAAACATATTTTTATTTATCTATTTATTTATTTATTTTAGAGAAGGGGGAGAGGGAGAGAGAGAGAATCTCGTGCAGGCTTCAGAACAAGTGCGGATCTCACAACCCTGAGATCACGACCTGAGCCGAAACCAAGAGCTGGATGCTTACCTGACTGAGCCACCAGGGTGCCCCAAACCTATTTTTAATTTTATATTAACCCTAATTTTCCCAACTTTTCATTAGAAAAATTTTAAACCATAGAAACCTGCAAGAATAATAACTATGAGATTCACTAACAGGTGAACATTTTGCCACAGTTGCTTTGTCTAATCTCTTTCTAGAAACATATACATTGGTCCAAAACAAGTATCAATATTTCTTTCCTTCCTCCCTTCCTTCTTTTTTTTCTGAAATATTTGAGAATAAGTTACAGGCATCCTGATATTTTACCCAGATATTTCTGTGTATGTCTGCTAAGATGGTGAACATTCTCCTTCATAAGAACAAAACCATTATCCCACCCGATGAATTTAACATAGACACAAATCTGGGCTCTCTCTGTGGTCTGTCTTTGAGTTTTTCCAGCCACCTTGATTATGTCCTTTCTTACTTTGATCGTGGACCCAACCAAGGCCCATCACCTTCTGTTGGGTCTCCTCAGTCTCTGATCTGGAACCTTCTTCCAGCCTGCCTTGTCGTTTGTGACACTGATATTTATTCATTCCTTTGGCAGAATGCACCCCAATGTGGATTTGACTGATTGCTCCTCATGAAGAGATTCAGGTTTGGGGCAGGGGGAGAGGGGCGGGATTAATTTTTAATTCTCTTTTTGAATAGCTGATGTACTGATGTGAATAAAACCCGGAAGGTATGAAAGCATACCTACGGAAAAGTGTCCCTCTTTCCCCTGTCCCTAGACACCCAGTTCCCTTTCTGGGAGGCAAACCGTGTTCCAGATTTCTGTGTCTCTTTCAGAGATAACACAAGGGAGATGGCTCATGGTGGCTCCCACAACTTGAACTGGGTGGTTCAATGGGTGTGTGTGTGTGCGTCTGTCTGATTGATTGTGCTACTAGCTTGCATAGAAACCTTGGAAGGTCCCTGGAAGGCCGTCAGGATCTTATATGGGTGGTTCAATGGGTGTGTGTGTGTCTGTCTGTCTGATTGATTGTGCTACTAGCTTGCATAGAAACCTTGGAAGGTCCCTGGAAGGCCGTCAGGATCTTATATGGCCACAGGATCTGGTGCTCTGGCCCTGCCCCTCTCAACCTTACTCCACTCTTGCCTGGAGGGGCCCTGCCACAATGGTCTTCCCTCCACCCCTCCTGTCTGCTACATGCTAGTCCCCCCTCTCTAGAACATGCCTGTTCCTCTTCACCTAACCAGCTTCCCGTCACCCTGCATGTCTGGTCCACCAGCCCCTTCCTCCAAAAAGCCATCCTTAAATCCCAGGCGGTATTACATCTCCTGGTAAGGCCTTCTCGGGACACCCTGTTCCCTCTCCTTGCTCCAGAAGGGAGGAACCAGTTCTAATTTGGGCACCAGGCTCAGTGCCTCACACATAAGAAGCTTTCAGTAAATATTTGTGGAGTGTGGATGTACCTGTGAATCTTTCATATCAGGCAGGAGGCATCAGAACCAGGCTTGGGGTGAGAGTGGAAGGACTTCCAGGGCTGGTCCAACCCAGGGCCAAGCTAAAGAAGTCAAATATCCCAATGGTGGACAGTGGTCAACAAATGAGGCCGGTAGGTAAGTGGCTCCCACTCTACCAGTCCGGAGGCTAGGAGTTCCTGGGAGAAGCAAGCAAGTTCCCAGAAGCCAGACTGGGCCTAATCAAGGACCCAGTGAGCACGGAGGGAGACCTGAGGTCCCGGGGCTGCCAGAGGGCCCGGGCCTTGGGTGAGGCTGGGTGTTCGGGAGGATTATTGACTGAATCTGTGAAGGCTCAGGGACCTTGCAGGGCCCTACCTCTACCCTGCTGGGAGCCGTCAGACACAATGTGGGCCAGCCTTTCACAGAAGGCCCAGCAAGGTTAATAAAAGCCTCCCTCCAAAGTCTGGAGCAGAAGGCACCAGGTGTGACCTTTGACCCCTTGGTTCTGCAGGTTCTCTTGGGCGAGGAAAGAGGAAAGGAAGAGCTGAAAAATCTCTGTAAAGAGGTTTCACACTTGGGCCCAAGGCCAGAGGAAACAGTAAAGCTCACAAACAGGACACCCCTCTCCTTCCCCACTTGTCCTTTGAAGAGAGAAGCAGGATGGCAGCTCAAACCCTTTAATGACCTGTATGAAATATACTCATAGAAAGAAGAGAAATCTCAACCAGGGTACAGTGCACCGAGGGGGGCTTGCTTTGTTTTGTTTTTTAGTCTTTTCTGCGATTTTCAAATTTTTTTCTGCTATGAATTCCAATTATGTCCTTTTACAAAAATAAAGAGGAAAACCTTTTCAAAGCTTCTGTACACATTCCTTGAGAGTACTGGTTCTAAACCTCAGCTGTTCATTGGACTCACGTAGGGCTCTTTAGAAATACTGATGCCTGGGTCCCACCCCAAAGTGATTCAGAACTCATCAGTTGGGCGGTGTGGCCTACCCACGCGATTATAATGTACAGCCTGTTGGGAGCCCCTGACCTCAAAGGAGTATGCATTGGAGAGGTCCAGTGAAAGATACACCATCGCTGAGCATCCATATCTGGGGAGGCCACGTTCAGGCGTTTGAGCTGCATATCATACAACTTCAGGGGACACCATTTACACAGCCTACAGTGTGAACGGGGCCTCCCTGGACTTGTGCAAGGCAGCAGCCTTGTAAGTATGGATATATAATTATATATTCATAGATACATCATTTAAACACTGATTGCTTTTGTTGACTACAACCCTCTGGGGGGAGCAAAGTGACTTTGACTAAGTTGTACAGAGCATTTTAACTAACTCAGTGTGTGCCTTCTGGGAGGCTGAAATCTGAAGGCAAAGATAGCAATAGGAACCATGAACTACAGTGACCACATCAGTCTGGCCCCATGGGTTGTCCCACACACAGGACTGAAAGGACATGCCCAAGAGAGCTGGGACTTGTGTAGAAGCACAGGAGCAGGGAGGAAGTCACCAGAAGACGGTCAAGGTGTGGTTGGTGCCCTGTTGGGGCAATGCGGGCAGTGATCCAATGGGGGTCTTCAGCCTTTACCATGAAGCTTTTTTGTTTCTGCCCGTTGGGGGGACCACAGTTCTTTGACAGGATCTAATTCCCTGCCCTTGAACCTGGGCTGGACTTGGAGTTGTTTAGAGGAAGGGAAGGCAGGGCGAGTGATGCTATGTAAGTCTTGAGGCTGCAGAGATGTGCAGCTTCTGCCCTTGTCTCTTGAGTCACTGCTTCTTGGAGCCTAACCGACCTTCCATGGGGAAGCTCAAGGAGCCAAGTGGAGAGACCCATGGGGAGAGTGATGGAGCTGCTCGCCACCAGTCCCGCCGAGCCACATAAGGGAGGCAGTCTGTCCCTTCAGCCATTCCCAAGTCCCAGCTGACACCACACCACGTAGAAAACCCACCTGATCAACTCACAGAATTATGAGAAATACATCTTTGTTGTTTTTGAGTCACCAAGTTTTGGGGTTTTTTTTGTGACACATAAATAGGTGGCTGACACAAGGCCATTTCTGCTCTGCAGGTGGTAGGGGGCCAGGCTAGTGCAAGTCACGTGGCCTGACCCACTTCCGGGGCCTCGTAGGCATGGAGGGAAGGGCAGATCCTGATAAAGCAAGGTGGTTGTTTTTTAAAAATATTTATATTTATCAGAGTAATAGTACATGGCCATAACATACTGGCAACAACTCAGATATATCAGAAAAGCCTACAATGAAAGCAATTGCACCTTACCCATCGTACTTGCCCTTACTCACCCCTGGTCCCCATCCCCAGAGACAACATCTTTTAGCAGTTCCCGTTGATGGGTTTTCTCCAGTCTGGAGAATTCCAGTGTGGAGATTTCTCCAAATCACAAACTTACACTTCCACTCCTCAGTTACCATCTTTAGACACCAGCTACTCACTCCATGATGGCTAGGGTAAGGGTTTACCTTACTCCTCCCAACGTTTCAACTCTGTTACTATTTCTGGTTCTTCTGCGAACAGCTCCTGTTGAACAGCAGTTGCTGATTTCCAGCTTTGGGACTCTCTCGATTCCCAATTTTGTAAGACGAGGGGATGGGCACCCTTCCCATGCTGTATCCTTTGTTCTCCCTCCCATAGCCCCTGGCTCTACTATGACCACTTCGCAGCACTGCATAGTTTAACCTGGGCCACAGTGCCTTCCTGGGGGAGCATCCATGAGGTCCTCAAAATTAGGTGCAAAATACGTTCCATTTCCCGGGGAAGTTCAGAACTTCCATGATTCTGGAAGGGGTAGAGTGTTGGACCCCACACAGGGTGTATTCCATCTGCTGCCCAAACCCACCTCACCATTGTTGCCCCTTGTGATCCGGGGGCTGCATGTGCATCACCAGCGCTTATCCAGCTGGCTCTGGGTGGGTGTCAGCCAGTAGGGAGCACCGGCAGGAGTCAGGGGAGAGGAGGAGCATGAAGAAAGGTGTTTATTCCTATGGATCCCTTCTGGCAAGGCCATCTTGGACTATTTGTGTTTCCTTGAAGGATCAGCTTCGTTCAGGGTGGCCTTCTTCCAATAACCCTTCTCTTCCGTTCCAGGAACCACCCTGCCTGTTGGGACTTAGGCACAGGGGTGATAACAGCTCAGTTGCTCCTAGCCTCGGGTTTTGAGGGACAACGTGCCCCCCCCACCTTGGTAAATAGTCCCTTTCATTGCCCACCTGAATGATCCTAATCTGACCGTGGCATTTGTTTCTTATTGGGCCTCTATTACTGATCAGGTTCCCTGGACACAAACTGGGAGACGGGGTTTGTGTGAGGAGGTTTTGGAAGAGAGCTTTGGGCAAAGGGAGAAGCTGAACTTCGATGTTGTCTCAGGGTGGGAGGGTTCAAGCTGCCCCTGGCAGAGGCCTGAAGTAGGACAGCCTTTAGAGTTATCCTGAATCCAGGCAAGGGGCCAGGCGTATAATCACATCCCCAGATGACCAGATGTTCAATGCGGGACGGGGTGTAATCTCGTGGTAAGGGCAATTCCCAGGAAGGGCCCATGGGCAGGAGGCCCCAGCCCCCTCCAGGACCATGAGAGCCCCGGTGTGCAAGGGGTGGGGGAGCACACCTGGCCCTGGCCCCACCTTCTGGACTGGGTCCTTTGTTCCTGCATCCCACCTCCTAGTAGTCTGGCAGGTAGTGCGGGCTTAGTCATTGCTGAATGAATGAGGGGAGTAGCAAGCCTCTTTGGAGAGCTTAAAATTCATAACCTCAGCGCTTTTGTGTCCCACTGTGTTTTTCTTAAAACTTTTTGTTTCAAAATACGTTCACAGAAAGCTTATAAAAACAGGACCAAACATCACCCAGGTTTCCCAATTGCTAGCATTTTGTACTCTCTTTCTTTCTGTATGTGTAACATACATCATACACACACGTACATATACATGCATGCTATTGTTACTAGCTTGATCACACTCTGTTACTACCAGATCACACTCTGCATTCCCTTGTCCTATCTCTCTAGCTTCCTGTCTCTGTCCGCTATGACATTGGCATTTTTGAGGACCACAGACTGATTGAGGAATTGTTCTCCAGGTTGGGTCTGCCCGTTTCCTTCTGATGAGATTCAGGCTGTGCCTTTTCTCAGGACTAGGAGCCTGCCTGTCACTCTTCCTCTCCAGACCTAGCAGGCTCAAAGTTCACGGCATCTGTCAGCCCTCAGGGAGGAGCTGCTCTACCCTGTTTCCACCCTTATGTCAAGGTCCAAAAGGTAAGTGACCTACCCAGGTCTCACCCCTAATGATTGATGGAGCTGAGACAATATCCAGGTAGCCTCCACTGCAGCTAACTAAGGATTGTATTTTCCATAGTCCCTGGTAAAGTAAGTGACAGGGACAAACCCATTTTTATTCTCAGCCCTTTCCCACAGGCTCAGCGGGGCCTCCCTAACCTGGCCCTTTGTTGTGTTAATTGAGGTCGTGGGTGGGGAGGTAACCAGAAGCTGCTACAGACCAGGGAATCTAAATTGATTTTTCTTCTTCTTCTTCTTTTTTTTTTAAAGATTTTATTTATTTGTTTGACAGAGACACAGCGAGAGAGGGAACACAAGCAGGGGGAGTGGGAGAGGGAGAAGCAGGCTTCCTGCGGAGCAGGGAGCCCGATGTGGGGCTCGATCCCAGGACCCTGGGATCATGACCTGAGCCGAAGGCAGACGCTTAACGACTGAGCCACCCAGGCGCCCCTAAACTGATTTTTCAATTGGAGCTTTTTCAATTTTTCAATTCCAATTTTTCAATTTCTCAATTCCAATTTTTCAGTTGGAGCTACTCTGAGAAGGAAAATATCTTGGAGAGTGTGTGTAGGATGGGAGCAGGGAGGAGAAGCAGACCTTGATGGTGAGTGGAGGAAGGCTGGGTGAGCACCTGCCTGGGGTGTGGGACTTGGAGAGAGAGGGTAAAGGGGTTTTAGAAAGTTTGTAGTGGGTTTGGAATATGGTCCCGCCCCCTCCTTCCTCTCCTCTGGTGTTTGCCTCTTCAGAAGACCTTAGTGGGGGGCAAAAATCAAGGCTTTGAGAGAGGGCTGTGTTTTCTTTGAATTCCCCTCTGTGTTCAGACTGGCCTCCAGGTGGCCCAGTTATATTCTGGTTACATACGAATGGAAGTGATTTCATCTGGGTCAGTGAGAAGGGCTGCTTTTGTGCCATCCACACAGGTGTCCCGACAGGGCTCTCGAAGGGCTTTGTCACACCCGGGGTCATTGCGGTGGTTGAGTAGGAGAGTGCAGAAGGAGCTTCTCTTTACTTCCTTCTGATTATTTGACGAGGGCAGGTTTTGTGTCCCCCACATCAGCTGGACATTCCAAGGCAAAAGCAGTGGGCAGGAATGGGCACTTGCTCTATGGCACATCGCCCGTGAAGTCCCTCGCATCTCTGGGCCTCTGCTTCTCCACCTGTAAAATGGGGCTATACATAGTGACTCTAAACCAGGATGTGTGTGGTGATTAAACAGGTTAAAGCATCTAAAAGCACTCAACAGGCTACAGAAGGTGACGTGTCTGCCCAAGGCCCATGTATATTTTTTTAATGAATTTATTTGAAAAAAAATTTATTTTAGATTTTATTTATTTATTTGAGAGAGAGAGAGCACAAACAGGAGGAGCAGAGGGAGAGGGAGAAACAGGCTCCCTGCTGAGCAGAGAGCCTGATGTGGGGCTCGATCCCAGGACCCTGGGATCATGAGCTGAGTTGAAGGCAGATGCTTAACTGACTGAGCCACCCAGGCACCCCAAGGGGCCCATGTATCTTTTAGTGGCTCTGTGCCACACCCTCATCCAGGAGGACACAGGGGTTGACCGAGCACTACAGGGCCAAGGGATGAACCGCTGACCTGACAGCCCCAGGCATCTCAGGGTCAGAACACACTCTTGGCATTGCCTGTCCTGGCTTCCCTGTGTCGCTGTGGAGACAGGTGACCAACAGAGACTTGAGGCCTCCGAGGGTCTGTGAAGGACACTGGGCCCCGAGCATTCTTACTGGATGCTGCTTACTGGGAGGCCCTGTACTTCAGACAGCCCTGCTCGGGCACTTCCCTGACTGCACCCCTTCCCAAAGGTGAGGCATCTGGGGGCTGCGTGACAAGTCTGCTCAGAGCTGGTGAGACCTTTCTGGACCAAACCCTGTGGAACTGAGACCCTGGATTTCCTACCCAAATGGCAGGAGGCCTCCTCCTAGGGCTTGTGGGGTTCTCTCCCCTGGGTTGTCCCCGAAAGGCAACCTGCCACCAGAGCATGTAGGTGCTGGGGTGGCCAAGGGGCAGCTCTTTGTGGAAGTGTGGGTGGGACTTAGACTCCGGGCGGGGTGCCTATGTAAGCACGCAAGAGGCCTTCCCAGTCCCAGAGGGAGTCTCTGGGGCCAGGCAGGGGGCCGGATCTCGGCCTGGGTCAGCTTTCCCTACCCTGCCACCTTCGGGCATGGAACTCCGTGGAGCTCTAGAATTCTGATTTCAGAGCCTGTCTCCCAGGTCTTATGGAAGTAGAGATTCAAGGTAGGAGCATGGAGCCTATTTTACTGAACAGCATTTGCTTGATTTATAGCATTTATATATTCCAAGACATGGGATGTGGGCCTTCGTCTGGCCCCGGGACTCAGGCCTGCAAGTGTGAGCAGCAGAGCTGACGGTGCCTGAGCCCAGGCCGGAGCCCAGGGCTGGCTGAAGCCAGGACTGCCATGTGGCCTCCCTCCGAGCTATGGGCCCCAGAAGAGTGGAGGTGGGGGGAGGGACGTGCTCAGAGGAGAAGCAAAATGTTGGTGCTTTTAGGAGTGCTGCTAATAACACTGGGCCCTCTTAAATTCATTCCCAGCTTGGACCAAACGCCAGTGGCCGTGGCACTGGGCCGATTGCCAGGATGCTGGACTTAGGGAATTCGATTGCTTGAGGGGCAGGTGGCAGGACCTTTTCAGAGGGCAAGGCAGTGCCTTCAGGGTTCTGTCCTCACCTTTCACCAGAGGCTGAGGCTGAGCCTCACCTGTCTGTCAGCCCCCTCCTGGCCTTGTCCCACCCAAGGACCACACCCCACACCGCCAGCCTCGGCTCCCCCTCCACCCTTTGTTGGCGGGGGGTCTTGCTGTCCAGGACCGGGGGGCCGCAGATAGCGCAGGCTGAGGCCCAGGCCGGCAGGGCGGGCGTTGCTGGGCGCGGGTCAGGGAAGCATGTGTCTCTTGGCCAAAGGAGAAATTCAAAAGATACTTGGTTATGGATTTAAAGAAAGAAGCAAAGAGAGACAGAAGCTCTGGAGGTGGGAAATTCATTTCAAAAACAGTTTTTCGGGGAGGGGGTGTGAATTAGGAGCTGCCACGTTTCCCAGGCCTCTGGGGGAGCCACGTGGCCGTGAGCCTTGCACTCCTCACAGACTGTTGCCTCTCTCTGGCCAGAGACGATGTTCCCCCGAGATGGACTCGAGATCGGGTTTTGTGTCCCCACCCCCCCATCTTAATAGGAAATTCTGCACACATGAGGTAAACCGTGTCTGGGAGAGAAGGAATCCATGGAGTGGAGTTGCCAGAGCATCTTCTCTTCCAGGGTGGTTTGGGGAGGAGCCTGCTGCTTGCACACATGTTTGCTGACTCAGCCTCCTCCCCGGAGAGCAGGGAGCGGGGGACATTCTCAAGAGGTTTTGAGTTTGTTCTTCCTGATTATCTGGTCACGGTGACTCAATCTGACATGGGGGCTGGGGCCCCTCCTAATTTGGGGGGGTGGTAGCGAGGCCTGAATAAACACGGGGAACACCAGTTCCACATCAGCTGAGCTATAGAGACCCTAATCTGTGCGCCAGGGAGGGCAGAGCCTAGATTGGAGGGTGGGGGAAACTGGCTGTTGGCAGCCTCAAAGAGCAGCTGGGGAGAATCTCTTCTGTTTCTCAGCCTTGGAGAGAAGCCTCTGTTTGACGCAAACCAGCAAAGGCAGGGCCAGGCATCTGGGGAAAAGCCACCCCGGGGCAAGCCCGGCTCCCTGCAGGGAAGCTGGGGTGTCCCTTGCAGATAGCACTTGGCTTCCATTTGGGTTGGACGGACCGACAGAGCTAGACCTTATCCCCACTGCGGCTGTGCAGGAATTCTGTGCAGTTTGCTGCTCCTTTTCCTATGGGGGTTACAGAGCCCACCCAGGGAAACTGGTTCCGGGAATTCCCGCCTGGTCCTCCTGAGGGTCTGGGAGGCCGTGTGGCAGCTTCTCAGAGGTAGGCCTCGTGCTCCCGGCTTGTTTTCCGTGAGCCACAGGAAAGTCGAGTAGAGTGACTTGGAGGATGCTGGGGTGAGGGCTTATCATAGCTGGGGTGAGGGGTGACTGTGTCACTGATGTTGGGGGCACTGGCTTGGGTTTGACAAGTACAGACATAGGTCAAACTTTTCCTATAGTACGGTCACCTTCAAGTCCCCTGCCTCGTCCTTCTGTTTTCCGGCTGACATTTCTGGAGGGTGTGTTTGTTACCCAGGGATGCTGTAACAAAGTACCGCAAACTGGGTGGGTTACAAGGGAGATTCATTTTCTCACAGTTCTGGAGGCCAGGAGTTCAAAATCAAGGTGTTGGCAAGGCTGTGCCCTCTCTGAAGGCTCCAGGGGAGAATTCTTCCAGGCCTCTTCCAGCTTCTGGTGGCTTCAGGTGTTCCTTGGTCTTGGGCTGCATCCGTCTGTTCTCTGCCTTGTGTTCCTCTGGTCTCATCTCATTTCTGCGCCTCTCCTCTGTGTGGCTCTCGTGAGGACACTCGTCACTGGATTTAGGGCCCACCTGGAAAATCCAGGATGATCTCATCCTGATATCCTTAACTTAATTACAGCTGCAAAGACCTTCTTTTCCAAATAACGTCATCTTCACAGATTCCAGAGATTAGGATATGAACATCTTTCTGGAGACCACCATTCGGCCCACGACAGAGGGTTTCTATAAACCAAACCCTTTTATCCATTTTTTTTAAAGTAAACTCCATGCCCAATGTGGGGCTTGAACTCACGACCCCGAGATCAAGAGTCACAGGCTCCACCAACTGCACCAAGCAGGCACCCCTTATGAGTTTTTAAGCAGCTTCAAGCACATTCACATTGTTGTGCAACCGTCAGAGACGAAGAAGAAGTCTCATTCCCAGGCCCCTGAGAAGGCAGGTTCATGGGTGCAGCTTCTTATAGGACACGTCTTCATCACGCAGACCGCCATTCATCATTCATGCTTCTTTACAGAGCTGTGAGGAACAGGGTCCCAGGAGGGGAGGCAGACAGGACCAACAATGGGGATGACCCCACAGCAATTGCCCAGGACCGGTGTGACGCGGTGACTCAGATGACCACCCACTGCAGAATCTACCTGCCTTGTGGCCATGCCAACCCACTTCCCACACACCCATGTTGGCTTTTTCCCTCCAGACCAACAGTTCTCAAATGGACCAGCAGCAGCAGCGTCACCCGGGAACTTGTTAGAAACGCAAATTCCGAGGTTCCATCCCACATTGCCTGGGTCAGAAACTAGAGGTGGGCTCAGCTTCTGTAGTTTCATAAGCCCCCCAGGTGATTCTGGATCCATGCTAATGCAAGAGAAGCAGCGCTCTGGATTTTCAGAGACAATCCTGCTTTGAAAGAACTTACTGCCTCCTCTACAAAGCTACAACTTTTATTATTAGAAGCCTCATGAATAACGAAAACAAGGGAGCTGACAGATTCAGAAAGATCCCGTGAGTCAAAGATTTCGAATGGGTTGCCAGGGGGCATCTGTTATTCTTGGATTTGTTTGGTCTGCATATATTTTTAACAATCTAATTAGTTGCCAGCATTAAAGGAATAGAACATTTCACATAGAAATCCACATTTCAATATTTCTTGAAAAAATTGGTGTGTCTCTGCATTCCTGCTATACCGTGTTCCTGTGTGACAGTGGATTGGGGCCAAGCATGGGCCACCTGTTTCAGTGAGACATGGGCTTGCCAGTTGGCCACAGTCCCCACCACTCCTCAAGATCAGGAGGTAAGTCCCACCTGTTAAGTCCCTCACTTATGTCACTGCACTGGCTGTTGTGGGGATTTTGACTTCTTGAAACCTATATGTCAACAGCGGCCTCAAACTATAGCCTACTATGGTGGTTAATTTTATGTATCAACTTGGTAAGGCCATGCAACCTAGATATTTGGTCAAACACTAGTCTAGATGTTGCTGTTATTTTTAAGATGACATTAACATTTAAATTGGTAGAGTTTGGGGCGCCTGGGTGGTTCAGTTGGTTAAGCGTCTGCCTTTGGCTCAGGTCATGACCCCGGGGTCCTGGGATCGAGTCCCACATCAGGCTCCCTGCTCAGCGAGGAGTCTGCTTCTCCCTCTGCCTCTCCCCCTGCTTATTCTCTCTCTCTCTCTCAAATGAATAAATAAATCTTTAAAAAAATAAATCCGTAGACTTTGGGTAAAACAAACTGCCCTCTACTATATGGGTGGGCCTCATCCAATCAGTTGAAGGCCTTAAGAGAAAAATACTGTCTCCCCTGAGGAAAAGGGAATTCTGCACTTCAGTCTACCTTTGGATTCCAGCTACAACATCCACTCTTCCCTGAGTCTCCAGCCTGCTGGCCTATCCTGCAGATTTGGGTCTTGTCAGCCTCTACAATCATGTGAGCCAACTCCTTAAAATAATTCTCTCACACCCATCCTGTGAGTATTGTTATATGTTGATGACTCCAGGACCTTTCAGGGACAAAGAGGCATAAGAATTCTGTTTGCTGGAAGCTCCTGGGGATACATTCTCACTCAAACCCTGCCCTCAAAGATGGAGGCTGCAAAGCAAATGAGCAGTGTTGTAATATTAAAAATAATGAGTGAATAATAAACATCAACAATGATGTTTCAGTAATAACAATATTTGTTTAATAATAACAATATAACAATATATGTGCTTATTATATGTCAGACGCCATGCTAAAGGCTTTCTTGTAATCAAATCACATTTAATTTTTGGCATAGCCTTACGGGACAGGTACTACCATCATCACACCATTTTACTGATGGAATAGTCATAGTAAGGAAGTAACTTGCTCCAGGTTACCTAGCCCATGAGTGGCAAGAACAAGATTTGAACTTGGAGTAAGATTTCAAAGCTTATGGGCATACCCACGAACCATACTGCCATGCTACAGTATGGATTTCACCCTGAGTTTCCTAAATGAGATTACAATAGACTACCTTGGAGTAAAGAAATCTGACATGCTGTATTGCGATTCCTTGGATCATAGATTGCCATGTCCAGTTGCACAGGTTGCACGCTGTACAACTCAACACAGGTTGTGTGTTGTACTCACTGCTCCCAGCACAAATACTGCTGCAGGCAATAAAAAAGGAGACACCTGATATTTCCCACCTCTCCTAGAGGTAGAGAGATGTGGTGGTATATTCATACAATGGAACACTCTATAGCAATGAAAGAGAACAAATAATACATGCAATAATACAGATGAATCCCAAAAACTTGATAGAGAGGGGGAATAAAACCAGACACCCAAGAGTATATATTCTAGAATTCCACTTATAGCAGAGAAACCTGGAAGACACCAAGTTAGCCAAGTGATCAAGGTTAACATCACCAGAAATAAGACATATTGACATCACGAACCCTTTGATATGCAAGGGACACAACATAATTTTAATGGAATTCTTGCCAAAAATGCAAACTTCACTCCGATAGGAGAAAACATGGAACAAACCCAGATTGAAGGACTTTCTACAAAATCACTGACCAGTACTCTTCAAACCTGTCCAGATCAGGAGACAAGGAAAGACTAAGGAACCATCGCAGAACGGAAGAGACTAAGAAGAAATACCCACTAAATGCAGTGTGGGATCAAGGATAAAATTCTGCAACAGAAAAAGGACAGTGTGGGCAAAATTGGTGAAATAGTTAATGAATGTTAAATTCACCGATGCTAATTTTCTGTTCTTGAAAATTGTGCTGTGATTATATAAGACGTTAACATGAGGGGAAGTGGGATGACAAATATAAGAGGACCCCTCTGTATTACTTTTGCAAATTTTCTAAGACTAAAATTAGTTCGAAATTACATGTGAAAAACCAAGACAGCACAGTCAGCCAGGCAGTGAGCTGCCAGGCCATTACTCCGGCTGTCTCTTGCAGGTCCCACTGGAATGAGTGGTGTAGGCCATCTGGAAACGTCCACCGGGAATCTGTTTGGTTCTGCTGCAAGAGGAAACCCCTGGTTTGCTGATTCAAGGATGGATCGGATATAAATGCCAACAAGGACATTTTTAGGTTCTTACTTTTCTGTCAGAGAATGGTTGTTCTTGGCGCTGTGGATGTGCTGGGCGCTGGTGGTGGCCTTTTTTCGAGTCACCAGCCTGGTGTGCTGTGGGGTGCAAGAAATGGGGAGGTGGGGGCTCTGACTGAGGC
This sequence comes from Zalophus californianus, assembly GCF_009762305.2. NCBI lineage: Eukaryota > Metazoa > Chordata > Mammalia > Carnivora > Otariidae > Zalophus > Zalophus californianus. The sequence continues at coordinate 96,832,625 of NC_045602.1, forward strand.
CGGGGAGGGTGTCATCCTGCCGGGCAGGGTGAGAAGGCAGCAAGGGACGTCTCTCTGTGGCAAGGATGCCGGCTGGCCCTTCCTGCATGGGGACGAGAGGCAGGACATGGCCTTTCTCCCTTCCTGCGACACCACTGCACCACCAGGCCCACACGGTTTTCATCTGGCACCCACCCCTTCTGGTTTCCAGTGAGCTCTGGGTGTTCACTGAGGTCTTGAGTGACAGATGAGACCAAGACTCCGGTGGGCTGGGGCTCTGCCAGGGATCTGGGCCCATCGTGTATGAGGGTGTTGAAAATGATCTTCCAGAGGGTTTAAATGATGTGCCCCTTTCTCACTCCCTTCAACCCCCAGATTGTTATTCGGATGAAGCATGGGCAGGTTCCATGGCACCTGTTTTTTGGTCTGAGTGCCCAGAAGTATATATTTGAATCTCAGGGATCCCCTTAAGCCATGGGAACCCCTGGATGATTGGCTCCAGACCCCACAGAGAAGCAGATGGGCCCCTTCACTGAGAAATTGCTCAGATTCCTCTGGGGATTTTGAAAGATGTCCCTTCCCCATCTCAAGCACACATTTCTCACTTGATTCTAGAACTTTCTTGTCCTGCTTTTGAACAACTTGGGGATTTATTTAGTCTTTATTTTAGGTTGGCTTCCCCTAGGAGCAGACCCTGAAACAGGCATTTTGAGGGTACATAGTTTATTTGGGAGGTGATCCTGGGAAATACTGGTGGGGATATGGAGAAGGACGCAGGAGAGGAAGGAGGAACAATGGGGTGGGTTTCACTGGGCATGCTGGGGCCTCTGGGACAGGGCCTTGGGGTGTCTCCCTAAGGGACAGGGGAGGGGGATCTCTGTACCATCGTACACTGTTGAACGCTGCTGGTGCACTTCTGGATGGTTCTGCCTGCGTGTGTGAATTGGGTTCTGCTTGCAGCTGGGGCTAGCTGGAGGTCTGAGCTGTGGCAAGGCCTGAGGATGCCAGCAACATGTGCACATCCCCGAGGGAGGGACAAAACCTATCTGAGGTCAGGATCGGTTGTTTAAACTGTTTCATGAGGGAGGAAGCCAGGGCCACGTAGAAGTCGAGATTCCCAAAGATCCTCTAGAGAAGGCTAGGGAAGCAGCGCTGGATCCATCCTGCCAAGACAGGTCATCCTGCCAGCCAGGTGAGCCATGGCGTGTCCCTGGGACTGCAGAGAACCTGGGGCCAGAGCCGAGAGAATGTGGAGCCCCAGGGAGGATCTGGGGAGTCCTGAGTCTGTTTTGAACCCCCAAAGTTGTCCTGGGGCTCCAGAGGTCCTCACTGCTGAAGGCCATCCTTTCTCTTTCCATCCTGTGAATAGCATCAAGCTGTTTTGAAGACAGACTTCCTTAAAATAGTCCTGTTTTAAAAAATAAGAAGTACCACCTCTTTATTGGCTATTTTTTTTAAGAGCAGATAACCAGTGAGCAGAAGCCTCTTTCAGCTTCAGGGTCTGATGCCTGCAGAGCCCAGCTTTCTCATAGGTACATTCCCCCATATATGCCAGATACTAGATCTAGATGGTATTTTTGTAGATTTTTGTTTTTAAGGAGGAAGGGTGTTATTGCAGAAATGAGAGGATGCTTTTATAAATGGCCACCAGAATTCCTCACTGTCCAGGGCTGTCCTCTGGAGTCCCACGGAGCCTCTAGAACAGTGCTGTCTGATAGAACCTTCTGGGGTAATGGCAAGGTTCTGAGCCTGCACTGTCCACTGTAATAGCCACATGTGCCTACTGAGCACTTGATATGTAGTTAGTGCAACTGATGAACTGAATTTTAAATTTCATTTAAACCTCATTAATTTAAATAGCTACACGTAGCCACATGTGGCTACCAGATAGGACTGTGAAGATCTAGAGCAAAGGAAATCCTGAACCTGGGCAGTCTTTGGGGCCGGCCCTGGCCTGGGGCTGAGGCTGGAGAATAGGTAGGTGCAAAGGTATACACTCAGGTTGCAGGGCTGGAGCCCAGAAAGAAAACATCTGATGGCTTCTCCTCAACTCATGTCTTCTTTAGGTGTTGAAAAGGCTATCAATATGTTGCATTCATGTCCGGCCCTTTGCCTGTGATCGTGACCATGACCAGGGTGGTCAGAGCAGGCAGGAAGAACTAGCATCCTGAGCCTGCCTGTGTCAGAAACTTTCATCATGTGCTTGCTCTTCATGACGCCATGCCCAGGGCAGGGTGGTGGTGGTGGGGTTTGCATTTATCCCCATTGTCTTGGATGGGGGTTAGGGAATGAAGCTCAGCAAAATATGTGCCTGAGCTCCACAGCAAAAAAGTGGCTGAGTCAGGATTTGAACCCAGGTCCACCGGAAGCCCATGATCCCCAGGCACTCGGAGCGGTGTTTTGTTTTTGTCTTTTTTTTTTCCCTAGAAAGAGGTGGTGTTGCCTTGAACTTTCTCCCACACTCTTCCTCAGAGCTCCTGAGTGACCAGGACACTCGCTGGGGAGAATCCAGCGAAGGTTCCAGAGCTGAGACTGCCAGTGCAGCAGCACTCTGCTCCCTCAGGGCTCGTGGTGGTGGACTCGTGGCTCATGGCAGCATTTCCAGCCTTGACCCGCCCTGTCCCATCTTCTTCCCACCCCAACCCGCCATGAGCCTCATGTTAAAAATAACAAAAAAATGACAATATTTTGGACATTTCTTTCTCTTCCCTGATTCTCTAGAAGTGGATTAAATATTAAAAAAACCAACTTCCTGACTGAAGGGTTAAGAGACACTGGGAAGGGTTGTCCAACAGAGAAATTATTCTCCTGAGAATCTTTTTAAAGCTGCTTATTTTTAAAAAAAAGTTTTTAAAAGGACCCTCCATTATAAAATTCACACGTTTCCTTAGAGAAAACTAGGAGAACAAATAAAAAGAATATGCATCATCATCCTACTCAAAGGGGGTCTTCACTAAACATTTGTTATATTTGAGTTTATTTTTTCCATGCATCGTTGGTTTTGCGTGCTGTAGTTATGACTGTAGGGGGATCATGGGTTATGGTGGGAGGATTCGGATCCTCCTTGGGGTCAGAGGAATAATTCAGATCACTGCTTTTTCAAAACTTCTGGGATGAAGGACCCGTCTTGAAACTTTCCTCCGCATCACTGACCACACCTGGTCGTTCCATGCACGACCGGGATGCAGCACGTGTTACCTGCCCAGGCAATGTCCCGTCGTCCCACCTCGGCTGTGCCAACTCAACTGCCTGTTGCTTGGATGCCGCGGCACTGACCAAGTGCCCTGAGAGTTTCTAAACACTTACTTTGCGCTTCTACACTGCTTTCTTTTCTTTTTTTTTTTTTTCGGTGAACTCTACCAAACATTTATTTTTATTATTTATTTATTTATTTATTTTTGTTGGTCACACAATTTTCATTTTTTTAAATTAACGTATAATGTATTATTTGTTTCAGGGTACACTTATTTCTCCATAGTAGCACTGGTCTAGAGCAGGAGTCTGCAAGCTACAGCCTTTGGGCCAAGTCCTGCCCACCCCTTGGTTTGAGCTAAGGGTGGTTTTTATGTCTTAAAAGGCTGGGGAAGGGGCGCCTGGGTGGCTCAGTCGTTAAGCGTCTGCCTTCGGCTCAGGTCATGATCCCAGGGTCCTGGGATCGAGCCCTGCATCGGGCTCCCTGCTTGGTGGGAAGCCTGCTTCTTCCTCTCCCACTCCCTCTGCTTGTATTCCCTCTCTCACTGTGTCTCTGTCAAATAAATAAATAAATCTAAAAAAAAAAAGCTGGGGAAGAGGGGCATCAGAAGGAGAATAATATTTCATGACATGTAAAGATTCTATGAAATGCACATTTCAGGGTCCATAAATAAAGTTTTACTGAAACATCCCTGTTTTCATTCATTTAGGCATCATCTATGGCTGCCTTTTTTTTTAAGATTTATTTATTTATTTGAGAGAGAGAGAGAGAGCACACGCAGGGGGAGGGGCAGAGGGAGAGAGAGAGAATCTCCAGCAGACTCCCAGCTGAGCTCGGAGTGGGGCTCGATTCCATGACCCTGAGATCATGACCTGAGCTGAAATCAAGAGTCAGACACCCAACCGCCTGAGCTACCCAGGCGCCCCATCTGTGGCTACTTTTGTGAAACCATGCCACGGAAGTGAGTCGTTACAAAGGATACTGGTTGGCCCACGAAGTTTAGTACTATTCAGGGTCTGGCACTTTACCAAGGACAGGTTTGATGACTTTTCTACGTTTGTTGCCTCTTAGGATCCCTAGGGAACTTCAATACAGCTCGCCAGGCCTTCCTCCAGCCCTATGGAATCAGTCTCCAGGATGGGGCCTGGGACTGTATTTTTTGAAACACTACCCCCACCCGATGCCCCCAGATGGTTCTGATGATCAATGGCTCTGGAAGCACCGGCCAGGAGATAGGCTTCTCGGGGCCCACAGGCCGAGTCCCCAGACAGGTCTTGCTTCTCTGCTCAGAGCCTCCTCTGGGATAAAACCTCTTGTGTCTGGAGCTGCTGTGTCTGCAGTCACATTCCTGGCGGGCCCAGCCTTTCCCAGGCACACAGCCGGGATCCTCCCTCCTGCCACAGTTCAGCCTTCCCCCTGTCTCCTCCTCCTCCTGCCCACAGGCTTCCCTGATGTCATGCTAGTCTGGGCCCCCCAGGCATCCCCTGGGCCTTGGGTGTCTAGAATTCTTGGCCTGCCTCAGGGTGGCCTAGCGGAGCATCGTGGCCCTGCGTCCTGAGCACTGGGCAGCCCTGCTCACCTCAGCTGGGCCCCACGCCTCTCCCACCCTCCAGTTTATGTTTTTGGCACCAGACCTGGAGTCCCGAGCCAAGTGCACACATGGTCTGAGCCAGTTCTACCAGGGAGTCGAGAGCTGGAAGGGAGACTGACCACGAAGCAGGCCTCTCCTCTGCCTGGTCTCTTCTCTCTGCCTGAACTTCCTCATGACCCCCATCTTTGTGTTTTGGACCCCTTTCCCATTGCCCCTCACCTCCCGGCCTGTTCGCCTCAGCTCTGCCTTCTCCCTATTTTCCTCCTTGCCCCACCTCCTCTCTCCTACCTTCCTCCCTCCCTCCCTCCCTCCCTCCCTCCCTTCCTTCCTTCCTTCCTTCCTTCCTTTCTTCCTTCCTTCCTTCTTTCCTTCCTTCCTTCCCCCCCACCCCCTACCTCTGTTTTTTCTCACTCCCTGGCATTCCTTCCCCTACACCTTGAATTTTCTAGTCAGACCACTGCTTCTGGCAGAGCTGGGTCGCCCACCTCAGAGAGCAGGCCCCTCCTCCAGCATGAGATGCCATGGGACCAGCTCTTCTGCTACCAGTGGCTCAGACCCCATGGGCCAGACACTTATATAGAGTTTACTCTGGGAAAATGTATTTAGGCCCTGCCCTCAGGGAGCTCACAGTTTATGGGAGAGCTGGACAAGACACAGGCAATTCTGACAGAGGACACCCTGGGGTCAGGACCAGGGCCCCGGGTAGGGTAGTGCCCAGCAAGACACTGAGCCTGGCTGTGGGGGATGGGGACAGTGCCTGAGGGGATGTCACCAGCTCCACACAGCAGAAGCTGGAGCCGAGTTGGATTCAAGATGGAGAGTGTCCCCAGGAGAAGGAATGGCATGCATAGACAAAATATTTGGGGCTTGGGGTTTGGATGTGAGGCATGAAGAAGAGGCAAGAGTGAAGCATGATGTTCAAGTTTCTAGCCTGGCTATCTGAATGGGTGGTATAGCAGTCAGTTACTTTTGTGATGATGTTACATAACAAACAATCCCATAATCAACTCTATTTCATACTCATGAGGTAGTAGGTCTGCTGTAGTTGGCTGATCTTGAGTGGGCTTGGCTGGGCTTGGCTGGGCCAGGCTTCTGGTTGGGTTCAGGATGCTCCATTTGACTTCATTCCGGAGCCTAAGCCAAAGGGAAGTAATCACCTTGGACAGGTTCTTGTATGGAAAAATCACAGGAATGCAGATCATGCCAACATCTTTAAATTCTTCACTAGCATCACATCAAGTGCTGAAGTAAACTGAAGATCACCAGAGGAGACAGGAGATAAAGCCCCTGGGGACCGAGGGCTGGCCCTGATCTTCCCTGGAAAATGTAGTTGAGTCTCCTGCTCTCCCTAGACCAACAAAGGTCACTCTTATGATGTATTTCTCAAGTCCTTAAAAGGATGTTAGGGAATAGATGTGTGGTAACCAGAAATGGGTATGACTGGTGTCTACAAAAGTCTTTATCCACCCAACATTGCACATCTGATTTATGGAAAATTCACCATTCCCTCCTGTGGGGTACACATGCCTGCTAGATTCACAGCCTTAGTTTAAAGCCACTGTCCCCTAGCATGGAAAATAGGCTTTTGGTGTCTTAATGGGTAGTTGCACCATCAAATTGTACCTTCAATTAGAATTTTAGGATAGTCAATTATGTAAACTTAATGAATTTAAAATTGTTGTTGGCTATAACAGAGACCTGAAAAATAGTGACTTAAATCCCCAGGCATTTATTCTTTGCCTTATTAAGAACTTTAGAGGTAGGCAATTCAGGGCAGAACCCACACTTGTTACATCTTTCTGCTCCATTGCTTGCAGTAAGTAGTTTCTACCCTCAGAGTGTCCTCATGGTGCAATATGGCTACTGGAGCTCCAGCCATTGTATGAACTGCGGTCTGGAAGAAGGAGGAAAGACAAAAGGGGTATTTCTCTCAATTGATACAGGTGCCTTTAAAGCAGATTTCCTGGAAGCCCCACCAACACTAAGGCTTACATCCCACTTAGTCACATGCCCACACCTCACTACAAGAGAGACTGGGAAATGTAGGTTTAGCTGAATATATCCCTTCTCTGGGTAAAGTCAGGGTTGTGTTATCAAGTCAGAGAGTGAGAGTAGATATTAAGTAGCATACAGCATTTTCTCCCACACCCTTCAATCTTCTTTTTCCCCAAAATGGAGAGGCAGTGGGGTATAGCAGAAAAAAAAAAATCAAAAACCTCCTGGTTTGGACTTGATCAGAATTGATCCCAATTCCAATTCTTACCGACTGTGGCATCTGGGCAAATCACATAACCTCTCTGAGCTTTCTGGTCCCTCTTCTCCAAAATGAACTGTTGACCATATTTGCCTTCCAGCATCCAGGTGGGACCAGGAAGTCTATGAATTATAACACACTATACAAAAATTAATAATATAGAAACATTGAAAATAGAACAAACACCTCTTTCCATTAGAAGGGAACACATGATCGTAGCTTCTTCTCCCTAGACAGAAGGGATTCCCCTTTGCTCCCATTGCTGCCCTGCCCCCCAGGCTGTCATGCTTCTAACAGGCATAGCTGGGGGTGGGGGTGAGGCAGGACTCAGAGTGGACGGAGCCAGGCCCTGTGGAAGCACCTGGTATCCCCATGCCCTGGGGACAGTAGGTACCTCAGGAGAGTGTCTACCTCTGGATGGCACCCCTTGATCCAGTGCTTCTCAGCTGTTCTAGCTGGGCTGTTGACTTGACCCCACCTTCTCTGGGTCTCTCAATGTGGCTTGGGCTTCTCCTGGCATGGTGGCTGGGCTCCTAGTAGGAACATCCCAAAAATAAATGTTTCATGAGGAAGAAAGCAGAGGCTGCCACTTTTCTTACAAGCTAGACTTGGAAGTGGCATGCATCATTTCTTCCCAGGTTCAGGGGGTGGAAGAACAGGCTCCCCCTCTCTATGGAGGAACTGCATTTATGTTAGGAAGCATGAGGATTGATGGCACCATCAATGATCTCAGAGAGCAGCCACCACAGCCCCCTTGACTGTATGTTAAAATCGCTCAGGTGATTTCACCTGCATGGTAAAACACTGAGTCCTGAGTGCACCTCGGAGACTGCCGTGACTGGTAGTCTGCAGTGTGGGTGTGACCATATTTAAAAGGTCTGGAGATGATTCTAATCCACAGTAAGGTTGAAAATCATTGGCTTAATCCAATCCTGGGGGAAAAAAACAGCAAACCACAAAACACCTGGGGAGAGAAAGAGCCCAAGGCTTGGTCCATGAGGCCTGGGAGGGTCCTCATCAGACTTTGGGAAGCTCTGCTCTGCACCCCCACCCCCCACCCCACGCCGCCCTTAGTTTGGTTCCCATGGGAATTTCTGCATGTAGTTGTCCATATGGTGGGGGGATATAGGAAAAACATGGAAGCCAAGGTGGAAAGCCAAGTGGGGATGGGGCCAGTAGAGTTTATAAAACTAGCCAGGAGTCTCATTGATCCCAGACTTTTGATCTGAAATTGGTAGGTTGGCCAGTTTTTTTCCATTGTCTTCGCCAGGAATTAATTTGTGGCAGAACATGGTGCAAGCTCTAATGAAAATGTCAGAAATCCCACTTTTAGAGCATTTGGGTCAGTAAACCTACTAACAGTTAATATACCTTTCCCCCAATGGCAGTACCTAAAAAGATGGTTTCCAACACCTTCATTTCAGGATGGAGAGGCAGGAAGCATGCTCATGAATATTCATGGTTCTGCCTACTGGCCGCAGGCCTTCGAAAATACTCTATTCCTAAGGCTAATGAGCTCTTAAATTTCTTTTGTGCTAGAGAAAGAGGTTTTATTTTTCTGGATAATTTATTTTGGTGCCTGTCCATTTTCTGAAAAGGATCTTTCCTTTAAGACCCTGGGCACATTTCAAGAGCGGAGAGGATGGTGACTAACATAACACAATAAAATAAAATTAAATTTAAAAATAGAGGGGAGAGGAGTTTTAAATAAACCCCCCAAACAGAGAAGCCCACACGCCTAGAGCTAACATTGATGAAGACGGCACACAGAGGCTGGGAGGCAATAGGATGAGAAGTTTGCTGTGAGCCCGGTTCCCAGGGAGATCAATGTCTAATGTCAAGGTCCACATAATCAACACCCTTGCGAAACGCGTAAGACCATGCAAGAGAAGACATGGAATCGTGAATGTGGACAATATATAATTGGAATCGGAGACTCCTGCGCCTTTAAGGAACCTTGTCAGACATTTTGTCTGATGACATGTGAGACACTGGAACCCCCATTCTACTACTGCTGAAGCAGCACAGAAGAGGAAGGTTGTGTTCTCTCTCTCCCTCTCTCTTCTCTCAGTTGTCCAGTTCTGGCCATTAGATAGGCTTTCCTTACATCTCTCCACACATTCTCTCTACACCTTCTACTTGCTCTGTGAACCACTCATTTTCTCTTGCTCAATTCCTGTCCTCCGCACTCTTCCATGTCAAAGGGGCTGGAACCCTGCAAGTGGCATTTCCCAGACTCTCTTGCCTGCACACAAGCCCTATTCACAGGGCAGAAATCCCAGGCATTCCCAATCCCAGACACACCCTTCCAGTTTAAAATCTCTGTTTAGAAGCCTCCTCTACAGTCTCTCCCAGGATCCCACATCAGCCTCAGGGAGGACTTGATTAGACTTGCCTGAGCCAATCACAGTGTCCCAGAGGATGGAATATTCTGATTGGCTAGCCTGGGTCACATGCCCACTGCGGCGGTGTGAGGTTGGGGTTGGGTGTTGCGATTGTCAGCCCCACCAGGACTAGGTCCTAAATGGGAGCTCCCCAGAGAATCCAGCAGAAGGGAAGTAGGACAGCATGCTGGACAGACAAATGTTATGGCTGCTACTGGCCACTTCAGCTTCTTACTCCTCCTTGTGATAGCTCCGGTGGAGCCCGCAGGTTGCAACCCTCTCATACGCTTCCCTGGTGTTGGGAGGTGGGAAGCACATATATTCTCATGCCAGCCTGAGTAGAAATGTATCTCCGTTTGGGCTGCCCCTGAGACCAGGACTTGGGTATGGGTAGTTTATTTGAGAAATGACCCTAGATGCACTAGGAGTGAGTGAGTAAGTAAGACAAGGAAGAGAAGAAAACCAATAATGGGTGTCTTAATGAGAGGAGGAAATAGGATTCAAGTGCCCTTGGGGACCTTTTGAGAGATTGTATAGTTTTATCACTGCAAACAATCCCTCAGAATTGTGCAAAGGGGGATGAGGATGCAGGAGTTCTTTACACCACTTGGCATCGTTGCTTGATCACTGCTCCTGGGAGCAGTCTCTCTTTAGCTCTTCAGGCCAGACTTGCTGTGTGTGTGTGTGTGTGTGTGTGTGTGTGTGTGTGTGTGTGTGTGTGTGTGTGTGTGTGTGGGCGGGGCGGTAAAGGACACTCTCAGGCAGAGGGACACAGATTCTCAAGGGAGGAAGCCCTTGGCCTGGCCCAGAACTGTCCACTGAGGCTATGAGTGACTTCCAGAGTGGGTTCTGCTGTAATCTGTTCCTTTGACCGTTGCAGTGGCCCCATGAGGTTAGGATTACTCCATTTGCTAGCCAAGGACACTGAGTTTCAAACAATTTCAGAGCTCTGATACTAGAGATGCTCTAATAGCAGGCAATCTGATTTTTAAAATAGAATGACCTAGTTTACAGAATTCAGGGTTTTAAAAGTTTCTTCCACAAGTCTGACCTGCATCCTGTTTTGAAAGTTTGTTATTACAGTTGCTTATTAATTGGCATTAATAAAGACCCTGGCAGTTATTATCTGATAGTGATAAGCATTTCAAAACTTAGGAAATAGACACACGGGTGAGAAATAGTGGAGCTTCATGCTTCAGAATATTGATGTGGGCTCAAGATTGGTTTTAGCCCTACAGAGTTCATGAGATAGTGGGCCATGGTGCTTCTGAAGCATTTCTGGCTACAAAGGGAAACCACAGCTTATCTCTGGGGCCACTTCATGCCCCACCGTGAATAAGGTTCTGGCAGGTGGCATGCCCTGTGAATCAGCCTCATTTTCCAGACATCATAAGTACAATATGTTTTTATAGTGGTTTTGAAAGCCCCCCCAAAGCATCAATTCTCGCAAATCAAGGACTAGATGGGGTCCTGGACTCTGTCACTTTGCTCTTGGGATCCCAGGCCTGGAAACTTGGCACAAAGGGGGCACAGGGATCCCTTTGGCTTAGATGTGGTAATGAGACAATAGGATAAATGTAACTTTCCATTTTGCCTCGGTAACATGAAGAAGTCAATTGACGAGCTCCCTCACTATAGCTGTGTGGCATTGGGCGAGTCACTTAACCTCTGGAATCGAGCTATTCATATAGAAAATGAAGGACTTTGGCTAATCAAGTGGCCAATATGAGGCCCTGGTGCTGTACTGCCCACCCCCCACCCATGGCATGGGGTGCTAGTCCGTTATGGCACCGAGCTAGATGTTGGCCTCAAAATCCTTCTCAACACAATGAGCCAGGAAGCCACTACTGAGCGGTCAGAGTTGGCAGGTGGGTTGAAACCCATTTGCCATTCCTGGACAGGATGATCTCTAAAGTTCCTTCTCACTTTAGGTCACTGGATTCTGTGAACATGTCAGCAAACTATGCCTACAGGCCTAACCCGGCCCACTGCGGACTTGTGTAATAGAAGTTCTATTAGAACACACCCAGGCCCAGTAGTCTGTGGATTGTCTGTCTGCTTTTGTGCTATAGTGGCAAAATTGGGTAGTTGTGAGGGAGACCACATGGCCTGCAAAGTCTAAACTATTTGCTATCATCTCCTCTACAGAAAAAGTTTGCCACCATCTGATTTGAACCTCTCTCCTTCCCTCCAATCTTGTCGTCCGTGGGTGAGGCTCCTCTTTGTCCCTGAGGGTCCTGTATGGCTGAGCAATACTCCAAGTGCCCATGGGCCTTTGGCATCCCTAAGTCCGGAGAGAGGGAGACAAGCCATTGGGAAGGTAGAGGGAATGGAATCGGGTGGTGGGGAGACGGGGTTAGCAAGAGAAAAGATAAAGGTGTATCCAGACAAGAGGGGCAGGGCCTGCTCTTTGTGTTGTCACTGATGGGCCGCTCTGGTCAGCCTGCCTGGCACCTGGGTTGGAGGCCGAGCCGGCTTCTGTAGCTGTGTGCTCCAAGAACCCTGGCATGGCCCACTGCCCACTGGCTTCCATGAGTAGTTTGGCATGAAAAGTGCAGGCTTGGGCCCTTGTATTGTTTCCTGAAGGAAAGCAACCACGTTTTCCTGGTCTGTGGACAACCACCACTGCCCGCCTGGATGTTGGCAGGAGTGTTAAACTCACCCCGTTGAAGGCTGCCTCAGGAGCTGGGAGCTTGCTGATGCTCCTGCAGCTGTGTAGGGTGGCCTGTTGTATCTGTGTTCAGTCTGTGGGCTCAACACCCATCACCCAATGAGTCCTATACGATTCTGGGTGGGTATAGCAAACTCTAGATACTCTCTTCTCTTCTTTCCCTCCCTGCTCCGGTGGGATCCCTTTTCCAACTTCCGCATGCTTTGCTGCTAGTGGGTCACATCTGGGGCCTTTGGGGGCCTGCCTTTGGCACAGGGTTTTTTGCTCACATCAAGAACCTGAAGTGCTTGGATGTCTAAGTCTATCTGTGGGGCAGCCTATAGCCAGTGACTGTTGGCCGAGAACAGAACCCAGCTCCTTTGCTTCCAGGTGTAATTCCTGCCCCAGCTCCTTGTGGGCTCAGCCCGAGGCTGGGACTTTGTCAAGCTTATGCCCATTCAGGTCTGGCCAACATCAGGTCCTGACTGATTGGACTAATGAACACAGACAAACCACTTTTAGATTCAGACAGTTAATTATTCACATAGACAGTGAAAGAAAGCATAAGCCAAAGGTGCCAGCTTCCCAGATCCTTGTCTCACACACCAAAAAAGGATGATACCAACACAAAGGAGACCAGACGACCACAAGGTGATTTGGGATTACCCTTTGCTGAGGAACCAATTTTAGGTGGCAGCTTTAGGAGGGCAGGGCAGGAAACCCCATCCCTCATCAGAAACCTGGAGGCGAGGAGACACTGCCTTCGGATAGCCTCTAGGGGGATAGAGAGGTGAGTGGGGACAGCCTCTCACTCTCCTGCTCCAAGACGATCAAGGTGTCCCTCCAATGCTCAGTGTGTTTGTTCCTGTTGCTGTTGTAACCCATCACCAACTTGGGGGCTTAAGCAATATAAATTTATGGTACAGCTCTGGAGGCCGGAAGTCTGAAGTGGATTTCTCTGGGCTAGAGCTGGGTTGTAGCCGGGCTGCACTCCTTCCACAGGCTGTAGGGGAGAATCACTCTCCTCCCTTTTTCCAGGTGCTAGAGGCCTTCGTCCCTTGGCTCGTGGCCCTGGCCAGCCACCACCCCAGCCCAACCTCTGCTTTCATGCTCACGTCTTTCTCCCTCTAGCGAGGACCCTTGTGATTATGCTGGGCCAGTGCAGGTAATCCAGGATAACCTCTCCATCTCTAGACCTTTAACTTAATCCCATCTTCGAAATCCTCTTCACCACAGAAGTGAGACTAGTCACAGGTTCCATGGATTAAGATGCAGACATCTTTGTGGGGCGTTACTCTGACCACCACATTCAGCTTAGCTGTGCTTCAAGTCTTTGCGCCCCTGGTCTGGATCCATGCCAGATGGCCAGGGTGCTGTGGTGGGCAGGCCCTGCCTGGCTTCCTCCTCCTCCTCCCCATGTGGCCCCCCCTCACGCCTTGCTAGTTCTCCCTGGGAACACTCCCTTAATAAATTGCTTGTTCCAGATCTTCAGCGCAGGGCAAGTTGCCCTAAGACAGTGGGTCACTCCCGGTGTGGAGAGGAGCACTTGGTAGGGTAGTGGGACTTTCTTCCTTTGCTCCTATGCAAGATTATAGACCAGGGACCCACCCTTAGTTAATTAAGGGGAAGCTGGCTGGAATTTTTGAGGGATTATGTAAGCCTGACCAACCCCCCAAGGGAGGGACAGTTGGATGGGAGTGTCCCAGGCTTTGTGGTTCAGGAAGGTTCAGCAAGGCCTTTGTGGAACCCAAAGTCGCTCATGAGAATGCTCTGAGAAAGCCAGGCCACCTTAGTGCATCTGCTGTGCCCAGTCATGGGCTGGGGCAGACGTGCTCAGTGGGAAACTTGGCCCAGAAATCTGTGTTCTAACAAGTCTTCTAGGTTCCGTGGTGCTGATCCCTTGGGAGCACTGTTGCACACATGTTGGAATTACCTTGGGAATTATTAAAACAATCCCCATCCCCGACCAACCAAGTCAGGGTCTCTCAGGATGGGGGTAGGGAGGGGGAACCTAACTTCACAACTTTTTAAGCTGTTCAGGTGGTTCTGATGTGCAGCCAGGACTGAGAACTGCTGTGTGTGTGTACATGTTTACACATGTGTGGTGCACGTGCAGTTCATTTAACACACATTCACTGGGCCCCAGCAATATGCCCTGCATGCTCTCAGGTGATCCCTGAGACTCTAGAGCTGGCGTCTTACAGGGTTACAGCACGTAATCAAGGGGATGCAGTTTTGTGTGCCCACTCCCATATGTGCAGAGGGGAGAAGGGATTGGGGAGGGTGGAAAAAAACAAGACCTGGAGGAAAAAACAAGACCCAGGACAGGTTTTTAAAGAAGCCATTAAATGTTGGGGAAGTGGCTGCTTTTGTGAAGTTGGCACCCTCCCGTCCTGACCCCTTCTGCCAGCCTGACCCCGTGGCAATGAGTACAGTAAATATCTGGACAACCCCAAACCATGAAGCTGGGCATGGCTCTCTGATTCCTAACCTATAATCACACTGTCCCCGGCCGCTTACAGGGAGGGGGTGGTGGTCAGCAGGAAAATGGCAGCCTTCAAAGAGTGGTGAGGTAGGAGCCAGAAGCCAGGAGGTGGGTCAGGATTCTGCTGGTATGCCGGGGGGGGGGGGGCAGGGGAGCCCAGGGGCAGACAGGGAGGGCAGCGTCCATGGGCAGCCAGCAGAGCCTGCAGGTGATTTGAGGCTGAGACCACTCATATCTCCAGGCTGTCGGGACTCTTCTGGTTTCTGGAGGCTGAGTTCAGGGTAGTCTCGTGTCCAAGCCCTCCTACTAGGAAAGTTCATCTATACCTCTAAGTTACAAATGAGAATAAGTAATACTCTGGGGCAAATATGCAGGCCCCTTGGCCCTTGTCCTTTCCCCAGTTCCTCCTGCAGGGACATTGTCTATCCTGGTGAGGTCTGCCCAGCGAGGTCACTGAGTGGAGAAAGACTTGGCTGCTGGAGAGCCGTGGTTCTGTGGGGAGGCTCAGAGGCCCGTGTTCTTGGAAAAAGAAGTAGCTTGAGGCAGAATTCTTGTTTGGCTTTCAGCTACATCAGTATGAACACAGGCGATTTGCTTTCTCTCTTGTCAATATGCTCAGAGCAGTGGTAACATCTACCCTTCCTTGCCTCCAGGTTGGGTATCAGGTCAGCAGGAGCTGTGGCCTGGTGTGGGCCATGCGGGCCTGGGCCTGGGCCTGGACTTGCAGTGACTGAAGGGAGGGGAATTGATGGGCAAAAGAAGGCCCCTGCTAAGAATTCAGAGGAGTGTCTTGGCTTGGTTCCTCCAGAGCAGAGCTGAGCAAGGACTTGGTGCAGGTGGCTTCTCTGGTGGTGATGCTAGCAGGCAGGGGTGTAGCGTGCTATATCGAGCGGGCACTCAGGATCAATCCACTGAGGAACGCTTTGGAATTCACTTCAGTGTAAACCCCTGGAAGAGCATTACCTCCCAGAGTTATGCCCCTGTGTGAACTTAGCTGCCTCTCAAGGCTTCATAAAAAGCCTTGAGATGGCAACGTGGAGAGATAGCCCAGCACAACTGAGAAAGGATGCTAGCAACATGCATGGACTGTCCACCATAGCCACTCCAAAATCAGAGGGGCCGAGGGGAGGTGGCCGAGGCCCTGGAGGCACTGGCCATGATGGTTGGGATCACTAGTTCTCAGATATGTCCCACATCAAATCAAAGGGCTGCCATTTGTTATCTGTGTGGCTTTGGGCAACTTGTCACCTCTTGAAACCTCTGTTTCTCCATATGTAAAATGGAGTTGATAACACTGCTTCTCTAATGAGGCTAATATGAGGAGTCAAATAGAGCACCCAGACAACTGTGTATTGACATGCAAAAGAATGAAGTTGGATCCCTACCTCACACCATGTCCACAAAACTTACTCAAAATGGACCAACCACAAGACAGAAGAAAAGACAGGGGTAGATGTTTACGACCTCAAATTTGGCAGCAGATTCTTAGATATGACACCTAAAGGCATGTGCAACAAAAGAAAAACTAAATAAATTGAGTTTTATCAAAATTAAAAACTTTGTGCATCCAAGGGCATTGTCAAGAAAGCGAAAAGACAGACTACAGAATGGGAGAAAGTATTTGAAAATCATACATCTGGTAAAGATCTAGTATCTCAAATATATATAAAAAAACTCTTACAACTCAACAACAAAAAGGACGATTAAAGAAAGAACTTGGGCAAAGCACTCAAATGAACATGTCTCCAAAGACATCCAGATGGCCAAGAAGCACATAAAAAGATGCTCAGCATCAGTAGTCATCAGGGACATGCAAATCAAAGCCACAATGAGATACCACTTCACACCCCCTAAAATGGCTATAATAAAAAACAAGACAAAACAAAATAACAAGCATTGGCAAAAATCTGGAGAAATAGGACCCCTTGGACATTGCTGGTGGGAATGCAAACTGGTTCAGCCTCAGTGGGAAAGAATTGCCAAGACAACCCAGTGATTCCACTCCTAGGTGTATATCCAAAAGAATTGAAAACTGGCTCTCAAACACATGCAGGTACACACACGTTCATAGCAGCATTGTTTTCAATAGCCAGAAAGTGGAAACAGCCCAAATGCCCATCAGTGGATAAGCAGATAAATAGACTGTGGTCTATCCATACAATGGAATATTATTCAGCCACAGAAAGAATGAATCAGTAGATACATGCTGCAGCCTGGATGAACCTCAAAAACATTATGTTAAGTGAAAGAAGCCAGACACAAAAGGTCACATATTGTATCACTCCATTTGTACCAAATATCCAGAATAGGTGTATCCATACAGACAGAATGCAGACTGGTGGTTGCCAGAGGCTGGGGGAGGTGGGGAATGGGGAATGACTGCTTAGTGGGTATGGGATTCCTTTCTGGGGTGATGAAAATGTTTCAGAATCAGACATAGGTGCTGGTTGCACAAGATTGTGAGTGTACTAAATGCTGCTGAATTGCTCACTTTTTTTTTTTTCAGGTAGGCTCCATGCCCAGCATGGAGTGCAATGTGGGGCTTGAACTCACCACCCTGAAATCAAGACCTGAGCTGAGATCAAGAGTTGGGTGCTTAACCGACTGAGCCACCCAGGTGCCCCCTGAATTGTTCACTTTAATGTGGTTAATTTTTTGTTAGGTGAATTTCACCTCAATTAAAAAAAATAAAACATTTTAAAAAGAGAGTACACAGGTAGATGCTAGTACCCTAGTGTTGTGCTGGCTCAGCAAGTCATGGTGTGACAGCTGATGGCTGTCAATATTCCTGTGTCCGTAACTGGAATCCGTGTGATCCCAACACTGTTGTTGTCTCCTTGGACCCAACTGGACTAGGCCAGTTCTTGCCCGGCCCCAGGAAGGAACCTCTAGCTGTCTCTTCTCATCTGTTCGGTTTTAGGTAATAAAATGTCCTCAGATAGAAGACTTGACCTGGTTTAATTCCTGATATGCCCAGTTCAGTGGAATCACCCCAACTCTGGATGTGACAGTCCTGCCCAGCTCAGGTATGCTCCCTGGACCATGGGCAAGTGGGTGGGATGAGCTCTCTTGCTATTTCTCTGACTTGGGCTCCTACCCCTGGTTGACATTCACTATTGACTTTTCCTGGGGGAAAGTTGAGGGGGAATGGTGAGGGTCAGGAAAGGGCCAAATCCCAACAGGACTTGAAATGGTTTTGGTGCCACCCTCTCTCACCCTCGTCTGGTACCCGACAAGCCCACAGGCACCCTTGATCTGCCACTGCCATCCATGGGGGCCTGGCTGGCTCCAGAGCAGCCCACTGCACCCCCACCTGCCTCCTCAAGGCTGATGACCACGGCCTCTGGACTTCAGATACCTAGGCCCCTAAACTGCAGGGTTTCACTGATTTCCTTGGCTCCAGGTTGAGCAGTTTGAGGTGAGGCAACAGCATTCCCACCCCATTCCTAGGAGGGACCACTTCCCTCAGAGAACTCTTTGGTCACTTTGGGTTCAACCCTTTGTAACATTTTGGTGGTCAAGAGATGAAGTGTCACATGTCTGGTTTCCAAGCATCTCCTTTGGGAACCTGGCCTGGGTTCCCTTCAACATGCTGAGGTCATCCCTTCATTTGTACACACTTGGCCTTTGGGCCTCAGGAAAAACGAAGATGGGAAGATTCCCTTTAAAAATTCCTTTTTAAAAAAAATTTTTTTTTATGTCACAGTGTGCATTCATTTCCTGGAACTGTTGTGACGAATCACCACAAACTGGTGACTTAAAACAATGGTAATATATTATCTCACAAATCTTCCAGCTGGAAGGCCAAAATCAAGATGTTGCCAGTGCTGTGCTCCCTCCAGAGGCTCTACGGGAGAATCCATCCTTGCTCTTCTCCAGGCATTCCTGGGCTGGTGGCTGCATAGCTCCATCTCTGCCTCTTCCTTGAATAGCCTCCCCACTTCCCCCATGTGTTCTTTCCTTCACCTAATCTCCCTCTGCCTCCCTCTTATAAGGTCACCTGAATTGGAGTTGGAGTCTACCCATTTAATCGAGGATGATTTCATCTTAAGGTCCTTATGTTAATTTCCTTGGTGAAGATCCTTGTTCCAAATAAGGTCACATGCATAGTTTCTTGAGTTGGACATGTTGAATGGAGCCTCCATTCAACATAGAATTTCTTACCCACTTATTTTATTTTAGCCTCATTTTCTACTCCTATATTTCTTCCCTACCACAGGCAACAGAGGCAGTTTTTATTTTTTTAATTTTTAAAATTTTTATAATTTTTAATTTTTTAAATTAACATAAAATGTATTATTTGTTTCGGGGGTACAGGTCTGTGAGGCATCAGTCTTACACAATTCACAGCACTCACCATAGTACCTACCCTCCCCAGTGTCCATCGCCCAGCCACGCCATCCTTCCCACCCCCCTCCACTCCAGCAACCCTCGGTTTGTTTCCTGAGATTAAGAGTCTCTTATGGTTTGTCTCCCTCTCTGGTTTCATCTTGTTTCATTTTTCCCTCCCTTCCCCTATGATCCTCTGTCTTGTTTCTCAAATTCCTCATATCAGTGAGATCATACGATACTTGTCCTTCTCTGATTGACTTATTTCGCTTAGCATAATGCCCTTTAGTTCCATCCATGTCATTGCAAATGGCAAGATTTTATTTTTTTGATGGCTGCATAATATTCCATTGTATATATATATACCACTTCTTCTTTATCCATTCATCTGTTGATGGACATCTAGGCTCTTTCCATAGTTTGGCTATTGTGGAGTTTGCTGCTATAAACATTGGGGTGCATGTGTCCCTTCAGATCACTACATTTGTATCTTTGGGGTAAATACCCAGTAGTGCAATTGATGGGTCGTAAGGTCGCTCTATTTTCAACTTTTTGAGGAACCTCCATACTGTTTTCCAGAGTGGCTGCACCAGCTTGCATTTCCACAAACAGTGTACGAGGGTTCCCCTTCCTCCGCATCCTCGCCAACATCTGTTGTTTACTGACTTGTTAATTTTAGCCATTCTGACTGGTGTCAGGTGGTATCTCATTGAGGTTTTGGTTTGGATTTCCCTGATGCCGAGTGATGTCGAGCACTTTTTCATGTGTCTGTTGGCCATTTGGATGTCTTCTTTGCAGAAATGTCTGTTCATGTCTTCTGCCCATTTCTTGATTGGATTATTTGTTCTTTGAGTGTTGAGTTTGATAAGTTCTCTATAGATTTTGGATACTAGCCCTTTATCTGATATGTCATTTGCAAATATCTTTTCCCATTCTGTCGGTTGTCTTTTGGTTTTGTTAATTGTTTCCTTTGCTGTGCAAAAGCTTTTTATCTTGATGAAGTCCCAATAGTTCATTTTTGCCCTTGCTTCCATTGCCTTTGGCGATGTTTCTAGGAAGAAGTTGTGGCTGAGGTGGAAGAGGTTGCTACCTGTGTTCTCCTCAAGGGTTTTTTGTTGTTGTTGTTGTTCTCCCCTACCCCCTTCCAGGTGTCTCCTCCTCGGGGCTCTCCCACGAGGCAAAGGTCAGGCGCACTCAACCCTGGTCTAGGTCATGGTCTTGGCGCGGCTACCCCATTGTCACTACCCGCACAGGGCACCCCCTCCCTGGGCCCCGCAGCCCCATGGAGGGGACTGAGGCTGACCCCGTGGCCTCTGGGTGGGCACAGCCAGGCTGCACCAGACCCGACCTCTGAGATCCGAGGTGCAGCGGCCACCCCTCCCTCCCTCTGAACGCGCTCCCCACCCGCATGTCCCGGGAACTCCCGTCTCCCCGCCCCCGCCCAGGCTGCCTTTCAACTCTGTCCATTGTGACCTGGAGCCGTCATACAACTCTGTGTCCTCATCCCCACCGCTGACCCCTCAGAAAGCGACATCATGCCGCACAAACACCAACCCACGACGGAAACCGCAGCAAAAGATGTGCAGACGCAGTCGCTGCCTCTTCAGGCAAAGGGTAGCCCTCCGTGGACAGACGGGGAGAGCGCGTGCGCGGACCCACCTGCACCACATCCGTACACTGCTCTATGTTCAGGGACTCGACAGGAGGTGGGAGCGCTTGCGCCTCCTCAAGGGTTTTGATGGATTCCTGTCTCACATTTAGGTCTTTCATCCATTTGGAGTTTATTTTTGTGTGTGGTGTAAGGAAATGGTCTAGTTTCATTCTTCTGCATGTGGCCGTCCAATTATCCCAACACCATTTTTTGAAGAGACTGTCTTTTTTCCATTGGGCATTCTTTCCTGCTTTGTTGAAGATTAATTGGCCATAGAGTTGAGGGTCCATTTCTGGGATCTCTATTCTGTTACATTGATCTAAGTGTCTGTTTTTGTACCAGTACCATACTGTCTTGATGACAGCTTTGTAATAGAGCTTGAAGTCTGGGATTGTGATGCTGCCAGCTTTGCCTTTCTTTTTCAACATTCCTCTGGCTATTTGGGGTCTTTTCTGGTTCCATACACATTTTAGGATTATTTGTTTCATTTCTTTGAAAAAATTGGATGGTATTTTGATAGGGATTGCATTAAATGTGTAGATTGCTCTAGGTAGCATAGACATTTTCACAAACTTGTTCTTCCAATCCATGAGCATGGAACGTTTTTCTATTTCTTTGTGTCTTAATTTCTTTCATGAGTATTCTATAGTTTTCTGAGTATAGATCCTTTGCCTCTTTGGTTAGATTTATTCCTAGATCTCTTATGGTTTTGGGTGCAATTGTAAATGGGATCGACTCCTTAATTTCTCTTTCTTCTGACTTGTTATGCAACTGATTTCTGTGAATTGAATTTATATCCTGCCACTTTACTGAATTCCTGTATGAGTTCTAGCAGTTTTGGGGTGGAGTCTTTTGGGTTTTCCACATAAAGTATCATATCATCTGCAAAAAGTGAGAGTTTCATTCTTCCTTGCCAATTTGGATGTCTTTTATTTCTTTTTGTTGTCTGATTGCTGAGGTTAGGACTTCTAGTACTATGTTGAATAGCAATGGTGATACTGGACATCCCTGCCGTGTTCCTGACCTTAGGGGAAAAGCTCTCAGTTTTTCCCCACTGAGTATAATACTTGCCGTGGGTTTTTCATAGATGACTTTTATGATATTGAGGTATGTACCCTCTATGCCTACACTGTGAAGAGTTTTAATCAAGAAAGGATGCTGTACTTTGTCAAATGCTTTTTCTGCATCTGTTGAGAGGATCATGTGGTTCTGTTCTTTTATTAATGTATTGTATCACATTGATTGATTTGCGGATGTTGAACCAACCTTGCAGCCCAGGGATAAATCCCACTTGGTCGTGGTGAATAATCCTTTTAATGTACTGTTGGATCCTATTAGCTAGTATTTTGGTGAGAATTTTTGCATCCATGTTCATCAAGGATATTGGTCTGTAATTCTCCTTTGTGATGGGATCTATGTCTGGTTTGGGGATCAGGGTAATGGTGGCCTCATAAAATGAGTTTGGAAGTTTTCCTTCCATTTCTATTTTTTGGAACAGTTTCAGAAGAATACGTATTAATTCTTCTTTGAATGTTTGGTAGAATTCCCCTGGGAAGCCATCTGGCCCTGGGCTTTTGTTTTTTGGGAGATTTTTGATGACTGCTTCAATTTCTTTAGTGGTTATAGGTCTGTTCAGGTTTTCTATTTCTTCCTGGTTCAGTTTTGGTAGTTGATACATCTCTAGGAATGCATCCATTTCTTCCAGATTATCTAATTTGCTGGCATAGAGTTGCTCATAATATGTTCGTATAATTGTTTGTATTTCTTTGGTGTTGGTTGTGATCTCTCCTCTTTCATTCATGATTTTATTTATTTGGGTCCTTTCTCTTTTCTTTTTGATAAGTCTGGCCAGGGGTTTATCAATCTTGTTAATTCTTTCAGAGAACCAGCTCCTAGTTTCGTTGATCTGGTCTACTGTTCTTTTGGTTCTATTTCATTGATTTCTGCTCTGATCTTTATTATTTCTCTTCTCCTGCTGGATTTAGGCTTTATTTGCTGTTCTTTCTCCAGCTCCTTTAGGTATAGTGTTAGGTTGTGTATTTGAGACCTTTCTTGTTTCTTGAGAAAGGCTTGTATTGCCATATACTTTCCTCTGGGGACTGCCTTGCTGCATCCCAAAGATTTTGAACAGTTGTATTTTCATTTGTTTCCATGAAATTTTTAAATTCTTCTTTAATTTCCTGGTTGACCCGTTCATTCTTTAGTAGGATGCTTTTTAGCCTCCATGTATTTGAGTTCTTTCCAACTTTCCTCTCGTGATGATCTGTCCATTTGAGTGAGGGGCGTGTTAAAGTCCCCTACTATTATTGATGTGTGTTTTTTTTTTATTTTGTTATTAACTGGCTTATATAATTGGCTGCTCCCATGTTAGGGCCATAGATATTTAAAATTGTTAGATCTTCTTGTTGGATAGACCCTTTAAGTATGATGTAGTGTCCTTCTTCATCTCGTATTATAGTCTTTGGTTTAAAATCTAATTTGTCTGATATAAGGATTGTCACCCCAGTTTTCTTTTGATGTCCATTAGCATGGCAAATGGTTTTCCACCCCCTCACTCTAAATCTGGAGGTGTCTTTGCATCTAAAACGAGTCTCTTGCAGACAGCATATCAATGGGTCTTGTTTTTTTATCCAATCTGATACCCTGTGTCTTTTGATTGGGGCATTTAGCCCAATTACATTCAGGGTAACTATTGAAAGATATGAATTTAGTGCCTGAATATATTGCCTGTAAGGTGACTGTTACTGTGTATTGTCTCTGTTCCTTTCTGGTCTATGTTACTTTTAAGCTCTTTCTTTGCTTAGAGGACCCCTTTCAATATTTCTTGTAGGGCTTGCAAATTCTTTTAGTTTTCGTTTGTCCTCCTTCTATTTTCTTTTTATTTTTTTAAAACATTTTATTTATTTATTTGACAGAGACATAGAGCACAAGTAGAAAGAGAAGCAGGCAGAGGGAGAAGGAGAAGGAGGCTCCCCGCTGAGCAGGGAGGCCAACGTGGGGCTCAATCCTAGGACCCTGGGATCAAGACCTGAGCCAAAGGCAGCCGCTTAACCAACTGAGCCATCCAGGTGGCCCTCTCCTTCTATTTTCAATGACAGCCTAGCTGGATATAGTATTCTTGGCAGCACATTTTTCTCATTTAGTGCTCTGAATATATTATGCCAGTCTTTTCTGGCCTGTCAGGTCTCTGTGGATAGGTCTGCTGCCAATCTAATGTTCCTGCCATTGTAGGTTACAGACCTCTTGTCCTGAGCTGCTTTCAGGATTGTCTCTGAGACCTGTGAGTTTTACTATTAGATGTTGAGGTGTTGACCTATTTTATTGATTTTGAGGGGGGTTCTTTGTGCCTCCTGGATTTTGATGCTTGTTTCCTTCCCCAAATTAGGGAAGTTCTCTACTATAATTTGTTCCAATATACCTTCTGCCCCTTTCTCTCTTTCTTCTTCTTCTGGGATTCCAGTTATTCTAATGTTTCACTTTATACTATCACTTATCTCTTGAATTCTCCCCTCGTGATTCAGTAGTTGTTTATCTCTCTTTTTCTCAGCTTCTTTATTCTCCATCATTTGGTCTTCTATATCACTAATTCTCTCTTCTACCTCATTTATCCTAGCAGTTAGAGCCTCCATTTTTGATTGCATCTCATTAATAGCCTTTTTGATTTTGACTTGGCTAGATTTTCGTTCTTTTATTTCTCCAGAAAGGGATTCTCTAGTATATTCTATACTTTTTTCAAGCCCAGCTAGTATCTTCATAATAGTCATTCTGAACTCTAATTCTGACATCTTACTAATGTCTGTATTGATTAGGTCCCTGGCGGTCAGTACTCCTTCTTGTTCTTTTTATTGAGGTGAGTTTTTCCATCTTGTCATTTTGTCCAGAGGAGAATAGATGAATGAGAGAACAAAATGCTAAAGAATTGCTAAAAGTGTGACAACGACCCCAGAAAAATATACAAATATACACTAAACAAATCAGAAGATACCCAAAACTGGGGATGGGGGGGAAGGAAAGAAAAAGAATATCATCAGGCTGGTGAATATAACAGAGCCAGATCTGCCGCTTATTGGGTCCCTGCTGGAAGATTTTGGGTGTATTTTGGTTTGTTAGAAGAAGTTGCCTCCCAAAGTTTTAAAGAAAGAAAAACTTATATATATATATACAAAAATAAGGATAAATATGATGAAGGGATGGAATATGACTGTAAAGATGAAAATTAAAAAGGATTTTAAAAAAGGAATTGATGAGATAAAAAGTTGGTTGAAAAAAGAATGAAAAAATTTTTTTAAAAAAGAGAATGTGATCAGGCAGGAGACTAGGACAATGTCATACACTAGATTTAGGGTATATTTTGGTCTGTTAGAAGAAACTGTATCCCAAAATTTTAAAGAAAGAAAAATGTATATATATACAACAAATAAGGTTAAATACAATGAAGAGATAGAATATGACTGTAAAAATGGAAAATTAAAAGATTTTAAAAAAGAAATTGATAAGATGTTGGTTGAAAAAGGAAAGAAGAAAAATTTAACTAAAAAAATAGAAAAAGAGAAAAATAAAGAAAATTTTAAAAATTAACTTTGAAAGACTAAAGAATCATGGGAAAAAAGCCATGAATTGTATGTGCTGTATTCCCCTAGTGCTGGAGGTCTGCTGTTCTCATTGATCAGTAAACTTGGTTTACTAAACAGCGCTGGCTGTTCTTGCTGATCTTCTGGGGGAGGGGCCTGTGGCTGTAGTTCCCAAATGTCTTTGCCGGAGGTGGAATTGCCCCGCCCTTGTCGGTCCAGGCTAAGTAATCTGCTCCGGTTTGCTCTCGGGAGCTTTTGTTCCCCGCAAGCTTTCCGTATAGCTCTGGAGGATGAGAGTGAAAATGGCAGCCTCCCAATCTCCACCCTGGAGGAGCCGAGAACTCGGGGCCCCACTCCTCAGTGTGCCCCCGGAGAAAAGCAGTCAATCACTCCCGTCTCCGGCCGCACTCTGTGCTCACCTGGCCTGTGACCAAGGATTTCTATCTCCGGCACCCAACCCCGTCTGGAACCCAGCAGATCCCTGAGGTGCACTCCTGTGCCACTCCTCCCAGGGGAGAAAGGGGAGTCTCCCCGATCTGCCGCTTGTTGGGTCCCTGCTGGAAGAGCAGTGGCCCGAGTGTGCCGCAGATCACAGTTTATGGCCACCCCGAGCTGAGAGCCCGCGCCTCAGCTCCGTCTCTGCAGCCAGCTTCCCCCCTCCAATACCTGGGAGCTCTGCCGCACTTAGGCACCCCCGGTCTTTCTGTGACCTCGAGGGTCCTGAGACCACACTGTCCCAGTGAGGGTTCCACCCCCTGCTTAGCTACTGGAGTGATGTCCCTCAGTGGAGCCGACTTCTAAAAGTTCCGATTTTGTGCTCTGCTGCTCTATCACCTGCTGGTAGTGGCTGATGGAAGCCCCCTCCCCCGCCATCTATCCTCCCAAATATCGCCTCAGATTCACTTCTCCCCACGTCCTACCTTCCAGAAAGTGGTTGCTTTTCTGTTCAGAGAGTTGCTGCTATTCTTTTCTTTGATCTCCTGTTGAGTTTGTAGGTGTTCAGAATGGTTTGATCCTTATCTAGCTGAATTCCTGGGACCAGACGAAATTTAGGTCTCCTACTCCTCCACCATCTTGCTCCTCCCCCTCCCAGAGGAGGTTTTTAAATGACCACAAATTCTTTGAAACTTCTCCCATAAAGAAGTAGAGTCTATGTCCCTCTCTATGAATTTGAGTGGGCTTGTAACTGCTTCCACTGGTGGAGTGTGGTGGAAGTGATGCCATGTGACTTCCACACAGCCTCCTCCTTGCTTGCTGGTACTCTGAGCCTCTGTGTAAGAACTCCAACTACCCTGAGACTACCATGCAATGCTAGAGGCACTCTGGTTGACAGCCCCAGCTGAGCCACTGCCAAAATGCCAGACATGTCAGCAAGATGCCTTGAGCCCTGCAGACCAGCTCAGCTTCCCACAGTTACCACATAGTGACTCCAAGTCAATGCCGAATGGAGCTCAAGTATCTCCTGGCAAACCTGTCCAAGGTCCTGACCTATGGAATCCATGCAATAGTATAGAATGGCTGTTCTAAGTCACTAAGTTTTGGGATAATCTGTTACAGAGCCATAGTAACTGGAATAGCACCATTCTGTCTATTCCTTTGCTTGAAAATATGTTTTGTTATCTTCAGCATATGCCTTTAAATTTATATAAATGCTATCATGTTATAGATTCCATTCTGGTTTTTTCTCCCCACTCAGTACTGTTATAAAGCCCCCTATGATACCAATATGTGCTATCTATTTTGTTGCTTCAAACTGTTGGCTGGACCTCCCAGCTGCACATGGTGTGCACAATTTCTCCACTGCAAGTGGAGGACATTCACCTTGCTTCTGGCTCCTGTCATCACCACCACCAACATGGCGCACAGCTCTATCCTCAGCCAATTATAGGTTTGTAAGAGCAAATCTGGGGATTTACTCAGGGGCAGAATTTCTGGGTCATAGGATGAGTGACTTCTTTTTAGACTAAGTGTGTTGACCATGCCAGTTCACACTCATGTGCACCAATAGGGTGGAAGGTCCCTCTATTCCAAAACATCATCTCATTGTTATTTTAATTTTCAATTTGTGTGATTACTAGCAACTTTAAGTATTTCTTTAAATAGTTGTTAGCTTTTAGGTTTCCTCTTATGTTGATTGCCTCTTCATGCTATTTGCCCATTTTTTGATTGGGTTTGCTTTTTTTTCTCATTGATTTGCAAAAATTTTGCAAATATTTTAAACACTAATTTGTCAGTTTTAGACATTGCAAATATTTTCCCTCATTTTGTTGTCTGCCTGTGAACTTTGTGGAATAGAGATGCTTAGTTTTGCTAAAACCAATTCACCAACATTTTGCCTTATTGTTTTTACACTTAAAGGTGTATTTAATTTTTATCCTTGGGCCATAAAGGTGTTCCCTACCATGTCTTCTCTTGACAGTTAACGTCTTATTTTAGGCCTTTAACTCAGCTAGAGTTCACCTTTGTATGAAGTGATAGGTGGGGTTCCAATTAATTTTTCTTCATCTGTTTCCCTAACACCATTTACTAAACAGCCTTTTGTTTTCCAGTTGATTGTGGCAACACAAGCACTTCTCAGCAGGGAAGTCTGTGTTCTCAGCCTTGCCTGCACCGCATAGATTATAAACTCCTTAAAGACAGGGTATCCTCTGCTTCTTCCCTTCTTCTTCCTCATCCATTTTCTCCTTCTTGCAGCCAGTGCCTGGCACAGTCCTGTGCATGAAATGGCTGCTCATCTACCAGTCAATTGGAGTCTCCAAGCTTCATTTCTTTATAACAAGCCCTATATTGCCTGGAAGGCACATAGAATTGTAAGGTCAATGAGCCCTGTGAAACAAGGAGGGGACATGATGGATGGAGAGGTTCTGAGTTGGGTGGCTTTCAGGGTAGCATCCCAAAAAGACAGTATCTCACCTAACAGGTTGGCAACTCCCACCATCCTGGGGCCTTGTTTTCTCCAGAAAGTAAAGAAAATAGAAACTAGCAAGTAACTTTCACATTAGATCTTAGGGATTAGGAAATTCCATAATGTCACCATTATCATGGAATCACAATGTGATTCCATTACATTGCCATTAGTAGGGGGAAGGGGAGAGGAGCTATACTTTTTTGAGCTCCTACTATGTGCCCAACACATAGTAGGCCACCAGAAGTCTTGTCCCTGCCTTTAAGAAGTTTCTTGGAAAAGGATGAAATCCAAACAGAACAGTGTGCTTATTGCATCAATGGAGATGAGCCAAAGGCATTGGATGAGGAGGGGACTGGCAAGATAGCAAAAGAGTGCAGTTGGTGAAGGTGCCTGTGAGGGGTGGAACAGAATGAAGAGGATTCTGGAAACAGATGGAGAGCATGTGGTAAAAGGGCAGGAGGAGAATCACAGGAGTGAGCTGTCATGGAGGCCAGTCTAGAAGACATACTAGTGTCCCCCACATCCTCCCTCAGTCCACCACTGAATGGAGCTGCATGCTGCATGGACAGTTCCTGTGCATGCAGATGGCTCCCCACCTCAAGCACCCACCATGGCTCTCTGCTCTCTTGTCTTAGGGAGTTAACGCCCTTGGTGAGTGACCTTCAGCCAGTGGGTGCCAACAGTCCAGCAAATGCTCCTGCCCTTCATCCTTGGCAGAAGCAATTCTAAGGTGCATCCTATGTAGTTCCTCGGAGGACCCAAGAGGGATGGAGCCCCAGCTGCCCACAGCAGGAATCTGAAAACATGTTCCTTCCTTGTCCCACTCTCCCTGCATCTCACTTCTGCTTCCTGAGACCACCTCCCAAATAAACTCTCTGCACCCAAGTCCTTGTCTTAGATTCCACTTTGAGTGAACCTGAACTAAGAGAGGAGACTAGAGAGTTTTAAGAAAGAGAATGAAGGACTTTTCCAAATGGGACAAGGTGGGTAGTGATGTTAGTTAGGAAGATTGGCCATTGGGTTAGCAAGGAACAGCCACTGACAACCTTGGTGCCAATTTGGTGGCAGGATGGGGAGGTGGTCCTGGGGAACTGAGGAGGCAGAGACAGTGAGCACTGCTTTGAGAAGTTTAGAGGAGAGGGAAGAGTTGGTCCCTTCAATATTCAGCTGTTACCTTCCCCCACTCCCACCCAATTCCCATCACATTCTGCCTTCTCCCCTCCACAGAGTTCTCTAGCCTCCTTTGGGGGATGGTGTTGCTATGTAAACATTTTTTTTTTTCTGGAACTTTCCATGATGTATGCTCTAGCACCCAGGATCTATCATCTGTGGAAATGGGGTCTCTGCCCCTGTCTCAATGGTATGGAACCATAGTCCATGGAACTATTGTTGTCTGCTTTTTTGAGGCTGCCTCAGACATCCACCCAGCCATCCCCAGCAGTGAGGTAAGCAGCAGCTGATGGCGGAAAAATAGGCACAGACAAAACATAACCATTTGTCCAAGGTCAGCCAGGAAGCCTGCGGCAGCCTCAAGTCTGGAACACAGAAAACAGATCTCCCAGACCTAGCCCCAGTGTGATGAGCTAAGCCCACACACTTCCAGAGGAGGAGGAGAAGGAGGAGGAGGAAAAGGAAGTTCTCATTCCTTTCTGTCTGCAGGGAAATGACCTGTGGATGCTGGCAGCATGGGTAGGGCCACCTACAAGGAGTCCCATGGCTGCAGTGTCACGAGAGGGTGGAGAATGTCTGCTTGGTCAGGCCTGGGCCCTAGTGTCAAGAGCAGACCATGACCAGCTTCTGTGCTGAGCCCCAGAGCACAAATGCCCCAGGGCACAAATGCACTTGTGCAAATGCACTACCAGGGCTGGCTTACTCTTCCCCAGTGCCCAAATTCAAATCCAAGTCAGGGAAGGCTTTGGGTTTGGAAAAGAGAAAAGGGAGGGAGACAGATGATGAGGGGGGAGGTCTCACTCTTGGAGGGACTGAATAATGCCAACCTTGACCACAGGGCAGCACTTAGCCAGGGAGAAGTGTGTGTGTGTGTGTGTGTGTGTGTGTGTGTGTGTGTGACATGTAAAAAATCCACAGGATTACCACTATGCATCTTCCTGAAGTTAGGAAAATAAAATTTTATATTTTCAAGTATGCGAGGAAACAGGAAGCCCATATACATTTGGGTATAGAATGTAAAATTGTGAATTTTAAAAAAAGACAATATGAGACTTTAGCAAGATGTCTGAGAAGCATTTATTTAGTTCAGTGGTGTTCTGGTAAGTGTTTAACAACCAGCTCTAAAACAACAACAGCAAACAGTCCCGTTTGCAGCATTTGTCAGCTTCCATGGTGTGGATACTCCCTCAATGGCCAATTTCAGTCTACCAGTGTGACACCACTGAATGTGGAGCCAGAAAGAGAGGCACACAATCTACTCCCACCAGCTGGTGTGAGCTGGCTCCAACCTACTGCCGATTCCAGTCCAACCTCCTCATTTCATAACAGGCAAAACAGAGGCCCAGAGAGAGAAAATGACCTTGAGGGGGAATTAGTGACAAAGCTGGACTCCTAGCCAATGCCCTTCTCTTTACCTCATACTATCACTTACTATTTGTTTTAGTTGCTTGTCTCTAGAATAAGGGAGGCTTCCACTAACCTGAGTCTTCCTTTTCTATTTTTAGAATTGTTTGTGAGTGTATATGTCTTTTTAAGCTATTTTATTTGGACATTCCCAGGAATATACGTTATCATTTGCCCAAAGATGGCATCTTTTTTATCCTTCAGGTTTCAAATATCACCTGCTTAGAGAGGGCTTCCTTGATCTCCATACCACATCTAGTCCCCTCTATCACGTGGCCCTACTCATTTTCTTCATGTCAGTTGGTGTCTAAAATCATCTTCTTGTTATTGCTATCTCCTCCCTAAAGATCAGTCTCCATATGAGCAGGAACTGCATCTTTTTCACTGTTATGTCAGCTCCTAGAATGGGCCTGGAATCAATTATTTGCCAGATATTTATTGAGCACCTACTATGGGTCAGGCACCACTGTGGCACCTGGCTTTCAGAGAAGGTCTGGGTCCTGCTGCTCTAGAAAGTGGTGTGTTCAGAGTTTCTTTCTGTGGCTGTGTCTGGAGGCTTGGACCCACAATGCCTTATTTAGGAACAAAGCAGAACAGAGAGGCAGCAGATCTGGGATGCAGGGAGTGAACGCTGGCTGTGGAGATGCCTTAGGCTGGTTACCCAGTGTTCCAATTATCTACTGCTGCATAGCAAATCACCTCCCAAACCAAGTAGCTAAAAACACAACATTTTACTATTTTATTTATTTATTTATTTTACATTATCTCTTGCTGTTCTGGAAAATGCAATCTGCCACAATTAACTTGTTGAGTTCCACCTTCTCTAGAGAATTATTGTGAGGATAATATCTACATACAACTTTGAATTTTAAGAAGTGAACTGAAACTACGAGGGGATTCCCTAACATGCAGAAGGCCCTTAGTGGGAGGTCATCCCCTTTCTTATCCTTCAGACTCAGAGGCAATTACCTTTAGCTTCATTTGTTTACTTGTTCATGAAGACATTAGAATGAAAGATTTCTCGGGCGGGGATCTCCAAGTTTTGTTTTTCTTTTAAAGTGGGGTTTATTCAGGTATTGTTTACATACAGTAAAATTCACCCTTTTTAGCACACAGGTCTATGACTTCTGACAAATGTATATAGTGAGCAGCCATCACCACTATCAAGACGTGGACCATTCCCATGAACCCAAAACCCTTGTGACCCTCTATAGTCAGCCCTGCCTTCCCCAGCTCCTAGCAATCACTGATCTGTTTTCTGTCCCCACCATTTCTAGAATGTCATATAAGTGGAATCATACTGTACGCAACCTTTTGAAAGCGGGGCTCCTCTCAGCCAGCGTAACGCCCTGGTGAGACAACCGTGCTGTTCACTGTATCAGTAGTTCATGCCTTTGTGATGCCGAGCAGTACTGACTGACTGCACCACACTTTGTTTTTCTATTTCAAGCCTGTGTTTGAGATAAGGAATTCTTTAAATGAAGTCCAGTGTGGGAACTCAAAGTATAGAGGAGATGAGAACTGCGATCTTGTGGTGCCATACTGGTGGTAGGGGTGGGGTGAGGCGGGCAGCCACGGCCCCGTGTCATAGCACCAGAGGTCCCTACAAGGCATCCAGGGGCTCCTGGGAACACAGTTTGAAGACCCCTGGTTGAGATGCTTATTAATGAAAATGTCTGTTCTCTGGTCTCTCTCAAGTTTAGAAGTCTCCATGGGTTTTCCTGGAAGTTGTTTTCCATTGTTCCAAGGAGGTGGACATCAGCGAAAGAGGGAATAAAGGGGAGGTGGCATGGGCTTAGAAGTCAGCTCTGTCTTGACCTCAGCACAATCTTGGGCAGAATCTGGCCCCCTCTGGTGGGTCCCTATTTCCCCATCAGCAAAATGGGAATTGAATTAAAATGGAAGCATAGGGGCACCCTGGTAGGGAATGGAGAGAGGGTGAGGATGCTGGCTCTTGACCCCAGGGCTGCGACCTTGCTCCATTCTCTTTCCTCTGTTCCAGCCAAGAGGAGGGCTCCCCTCCAGAGCCACCATCCTGTCAAGCAGTACTGGTCGAAATGGAGGACAGATGTGAGCAGTAAACAGCATGGAGGGGTTGGGCCATGGAGTGGGAGGAGAGTCTGTCTGCCTTCTCTGCCAAGAAATGGAACTGCCTCTTGGCCCTAACCCTTCTGGCCAGGACGACTGGAGCCCTAGGAATCAAGACTATTTCATGTGGTCAACATGACACCCCTCTGATGATGCCTGTGGGGACGCCCGGCTTTCTGGCTTTCTGTTATTTGCCTTGGCCAGGGAAGTGTGGTTAATGCACTGTATGGGCATCTCATAAGAGTGATGGTGCTCTTACGGGAATAAATAATGGTGACACTGTACAATTTAACGTCCAGGAGAATCATTCTCTCCAAGGCTCAGGGACTGTCAGAGTCACACTCTGTTCTCAGAGAAGGGATATTTAACTTGATCTCAGACTCCTCTTCTTGGGACGTGTTCCCAAAATACTCCCTATGCCATGCTTGACACACCTGGAGTTAGACTGCCTTAAACAAATAATCGTCACCTATTTTCACCCCATAGCTGGCAGGGACACTGTTGTCATTATATCTGCAGGTAAGTAAAATGTAAGTGGTACATTCTGGGCAAGTGAAACAGTCTCTCTCTCTCTCTGGCTCCGTCCTTGGCCCAGGCCCTCCTGCAGACTCAAGGACAGCAGCCTGTTTGACCCCATCCAGTGAGGGGGGGGTGTCTTCTACTTATTCACCCTGAACTCCCAGAATCTGTGGGACCAGCTGCTCTGGACTGTCCTCGGTGGGTGGACATCTGACCTCCTCCTGTACCAGGCTTTCCACAGTGGCTGAGTTGTCCACCCATGTAGAGTAACCCCAGATGAGCATTCTAAGGGCTCTTCTGGAGGGGCCTTGGGGTCAAGCCTCATGAAGAGGTGAGAAGAAAAAAACCACTCACTTTCTTTTTTTCAGAGAGACAGAGAGCATGCGTGAGGTGGGTGGCAGTGGGAGGGAGAGAATCTTAAGCAGGCTCCACACCCAGCGCGGTGTCTGACATGGGGCTCAATCTCTCGACTCTGAGATCATGACCTGAGCCAAAATCAAGAACCGGAGGCTTAACCGACTGAGCCACCCAGTAGCCCTGAGAAGAGAACATTCAAAACGAGCAGCAAAAGTGCCAAGAACCCACCTGGAAGGTGCCTCATCTCCTCTTGATTTCGTCTCAGGTCTTCACGGGGTGGTTTTGTACCAGCTGTTCCCTATGCCTGGGGCATGCTTCCTGCAGATATCAGCATGGTTTCTTCCCTCAGCTCCTTCATGTTGTTGCTGAAATCTTGCCTTCTTGTGAGGCCGACCCTGACCCTCTAATACCTCTAATACACAGGCCCCCCACCCCCACTTGCACCCCCACCCCCTTACCCTGCCATACTTACTCCCTCGTAACATTTAACTCTGACACAATAAATAGTTTCTGTATTCATTATGCTTATTATTTAATGCCTGTCTCTCCCTGCTACAATGTAAGCACAAGGAGGCAGGGATCTTTGTTTTGTTCCTTAATCTGTCTCTAGTGAGTGCTTAGAACAGTGTCTGGCAAATCGTAGGTGCTCAATAAACTGTAGGATGAACAGATGCGTATCTCTGATCGGTCCTGGAGAGACCATGAGGTCTGCAGACAGGTGTCTGAAGTCCGTGTCTGTTACTTAGTAGCTCTGGCAACTTTACTCACACTGTTGGGCTCCTCCCAGCCTCAGTTGTCTCATCTGGAAAATGCCTACTTCACAAGATTCTGGTCAACACATGAAAATAAATAGAAGAGATGCATTTGTTTCAGTCCCATTTTCCTACGGGTGCTGTAACAAAGTATCAGAAACTGGGTGGCTTAAAACAACAGAAATGTATTGTCCCACAGTTCTGGAGGCCAGTAGTCCAAGATCAAGGTGTGGGCAGGGCTGTGCTCCCTCTGACACCTGTAGGGAGGGGGAATCCTTGCCTCTTCTTCCTGCTGGTGTTTGTCAGCGATCCTTGGTGTTCCTTGGCCTGTAGACACATCACCGCATCTCTTCTCTTCTTATAAGGACACCAATCATATCGAATTAAGGGCCCACACTACTCCAGTATGACCTCGTCTTATTTGATTACATCTGCAACCCTATTTCCAAATAAGAGAACATTTTGGGGTTAGGACTCCGACATATTTTGGGGGGACACAAACCTATAACAAAGTGAGATTAATTTTAATAACATATTTTATTTAACCCAGTATATAAAAACATTATCATTTGAACATGTAATCAATATAAAACGTGACTAATGAGACATTTTATATTTTTTCTTGAAATCAGTCTTTTTCTTGAGATCAATGCATGCTCGATGCTGACAGCACCTGCCAGTTAGACTAGTTGCGTTTCTAGAGCTTGATGGGCAGGCTTGGGTAGAGTCTACCATATTGGACAGTGCTGGTGTAGATGGGGTCAATATGGCCATTCGAATAAGGATAAGCCTCAGTGTGGTTAACAGCAGCCCAAGGAGTTAACTCAAAATACAGGTTTCATATCTTAGGCTCTAAGTGCCCTGGTCCTGCTCTTGACACAGGTTCTCTGCCCACTGCTACCCTACACCCAGACATTTCTTTTTGTGTCCTAGGCAGTGTAAATATCCTTTCAGTTAGATATGACCTATAGTTTGTGTTTTAGAAACAAATCTGGAAGCCCAACTGAAGGATGAGCTGACTTAGGACTCAATGTGGAATACTGAACGGGGGTGCATGGACCCCACCCAGGCCTCCTCAGGACTAGTTGAGGTTGAGTCCAATCATCCTGTGGGTGCGGGGAGGGCACGCTGTGCTCACTGCAAGGTCAATGCATCCCAGACTCCCAGCTTCCTTTCCCAGGGCCTGCTGCTCCATGCGTGGTGGCCATATCTTGTCTTTGTCAGCCAGATGTGCCAGTCCCATTTTCCTCTGACGCCAGGGAGCCATCTTTAACTTGGGATCCCAGATGTGAAATCTCAAGACCACCAAGGGACCTTCCTTAGTCGCACCCTCAAAAGGAAGCTGTGGGCCCCACGTGGTCAAAGGCATGGATCCCCCAACAGGGGACCTGGGAATGTGCATTCAGACTCCACTTTATCCCTTAGGCATCTCTGCCAAGTCAAACAGAGCTCCTGGCACCATCCAGACTTGAGTGCATGCTTTATGCTTGTCATCGTGGAGCTCCTGGGCCTTCCAGCGCTGGAACAGGATGTGGCGAACAGGCTTCTGCTGCGTTTCATAAGTTTGAGCCTCGAGCTTCCCTCCCCTTACCACTGCGGCCCTCTTCACAAGCCAGAACGGAGGGGACAGGGCAGTCCTCCTCCAGGCATCTGGCACAGTTCCCGTAGAGGGCTTTTCATTTCCAACCTTAATTTCTGCTTTTGTCACTCATTACTGTGTCCCTGTGGCCTCATGTTTTCCTTTACCCCTGGAATCCTGGCTGCTGCTTTCGGTTTGGCAGTCACGGCCCTTCTGTTTGTGAATCCTCGCCGGCTGTCCTTTCCAACACCCACCCGCTGTGTGCTCTGTGGACGTCCAGGCACGGGTCCAGGGCCTGGCCTCGGAGGCCCAAATTCAGCTTTACGCAGTGTTGGATGCCATAGGTCTGAGAGAAGTCATGCTATTGGAGCCTGAGACAAGGATTTAAAGGTAAGGCATTTATTTGGGAGGGGCTCTCCGAGACACTGGGGAGGCCTGGGGTGGGGTGGACAGGGAAAGGAAGGAATCATGCAGGTATGTCACAGAGCAGGCTACCGCTGTGGGCAACCAGAGCTCAATGGTGTGGGGAAACTGGGGGTGGGGGCAGGGTAGCGCCCACTCATCAGGATGGACCCCCCCTGGAGGGAGGGAAGGTTGGTATTTATACACCAGTTCCTATCAACCATTGCCTGAGGGCTGCTGGGGGTGGGCTTAAATCCCCTGACCCTTCTAGCCTGCTCTGCTCACGGGCAGGGCAATCTTCTGAGGCTTCAGTGAAGGCTTTTGTGTAAAGAGAGGCAGGCACTGGCAGAAGGAATTGGTAAAGCCCTATGAACACGGACTGGGCAAGTTTGCTACAACTCCCTTCCAGATAGGTCCAGCCCTCCCTCCATCCATCCCTCGCATATTGTTGGGCATCTACTTGTGTCAGACCAAGTGCTAGTGGCTGGGAATAAATGGTGAGCAAGTGAATGGAGGAAGGAATGAGTCGCGGGGATCAGGGAGGGTGGGAGGGGTGGGAGGGGTGTTGGGGAAGAGGCGGATGGTGCTGGCCTTCTAGCTGCATGTTTGCCAGCTGGGCTGCTGGGCTGAGACATGAGTTTGAAGACAGACTGGATGCCCATCTGGGGTAGCTGCAGCAGCAACTGCCCCAACGGCCCAGCTCCATTTCAGGCCCATGTGTTGCCTTGACCAACACATAGGACTTGGCCCCTTTGGGGAACTCATGTGTCTTGGGGACTTTAGCCTCTTTGGGAGGCTCACCCAACTTAAAACTCTCAACCACCTTGGGAGTCTTTCCCACCCCCTTCAACACAGTTTTCTTGGAGTCAGGGTATTCCAAGATAGTTGACTTGGCTTTGTGTTTTCAGAAAAAGGTCTAAGAACACAGACAGGGGGAGGAGAGACAGAAGAGAGAGGCAGAGCAGAAACAAGGGTCATCAGAAAGGAAGGCACCAAGGGGATAGAGAAGTGACTGCCTTGGCCTCTTCCCCAGCTGCCCTATCCCTCACCTCCTCTCTCCCTGTCTTATTTGGCCACAGGAGGCCAGGAGGGGAGGGGGGCTAGAGGTCCAGCACCTCCCATTCCAGCATGTCGTGAGGAAGGGGCAGTCTCTGAAACTCATCCAGTAAGTAATCTTTTGCCAAATCCATCAGAAGAACCTCAGGGGTCCAGCCATTTCCCCCAATGTGATGAGCCCCAGGTAGGGGACAGAGCCAGCTTTTGGTATGGCAGTGGTGGTGGGGGACAAGCTGAAGGCCAGGGGTCACCACCCAAAAGGGTTTATGGTAGCTTCAAGCACAGCAAAGAAAGAAAGAAAGAATCCTCCCAAAGGTTCCCCCAATGATTCATTCTAGGCCTTTTCTCCCCTCCCTGGGACAAGGAGTCACAGTGGATGAGAACCCAAAGGGAGGGAGACTTCTAGCCCACCATGAAAGTCTGCTTGGCCCTGGCCCCAGCCCTGAAGGCCCTTCCAGGATCCCAGAGCCAGTCCCTATACCCTCAGCCCTTCCTCACCCCTACCCCTCCACCCCCTGATTCAAGGAAGGAAAACTAACATTTATCACGTGCCTGGTACTCGCTAGGCGTTGCCCATGCATGACCCAGTTGGGGACCTGACGCGGGTTCTGTTGGGAAGAGGGAGGCGGGATAGGAAGAAGGGGCTATAGTGGGACCTGGATGGGCCTGTAAGCCCCATTAAGGAGTTGGGATTTTATCCTGAGGACAAAGGCAAGTCGTTGAGGAGAGTCAACCACAGGAATGGCCTGCCCAGATTCAAGTTTTGGAAAGACACCCCACCATCCCTACACCTCGTTTCCCTCTCCTCTCCTTAGAGAGCCCATTTCAGGTCCCTAAGTAGGTCAGGTGTGATCTCTGATGGCGGCCGTGTCAGCAATGGGTGGAGCGGGTGCCAGAGGGACAGTGAAGGGACTCACCAGGGGCTGGAGGTGGTTGAGGCCGAGCTCATGCAGGAGGTGGAGAGAAAAGGATCCCCACCTCCTCAAGGCTTTTAGGGAGTCCCTAAAAGGACAAGAAAAGCAGGCAGCTCTGGGTTACCTCTTCTCTTTTTCCAGTCTTTATTTTTATGTTTTTACTCTTTATTTTGTTGTTGGCTTTTTTATGGGCACATAACCTATAGACGGTAAGTGCAGGGATTGGAATGGGCCGCTTGCTGGATGCTGCATGTGTACATAGCTGTATGACCCAGATCAACGTATGGGGCACCCCAGCTCACAGAGCTTCCCTCATGCTCCTTTAAGTCAGTCACCCCCCTAAATCAGCTGCCACTCTGATCTCTGTCACCATCGGTGTGTGTTGCCTGCCCTTGACCTTCACGTAAATGGAACCATTTGCTCAGCATTATGTGTCTGGGGCTTAACCACACTGCTGTATGTTGCGGTGGTTTATTTTTTTTCTTACTGAGTTGTGTTCTGTTGTGTGAACATACGCACGTTATTTATATAGCCTCCTGCTGGTGGGAGTTTGGTTCCAGTTTGGGGCTATTGTGGTGCTGCTATGAATATTCCTGCACATGCCTTCAGGTGCTTATAGGCGATGGAGGCGCTCATTTCTGAGGGACACTTCCCCAGCTATAGAGTTTTCAGGCAGCATTTTTAGGAAGTCCCCTTGCACCTGCCCCCTATCCTTCAGCAAAGGGAAAGATTTTAAAGGCAGTGGGAGGAGGCACTTCCTTGCACTGAATGTACTCCCACAGATGGGTGGTTACCCGACATCAGGGCTCTTGTCTGTCCAGTGAGCTTGGATGCTTCCCCCCAATGAACAAAGTGAGGCAGGTTTTCTTATTTCCATGCATCTCTAAGAGCGCCCACTTTACATCCCTTTTCTCCCAGTGGATTATTTTGCAGGATGAGTGACCTGAAGACCCCACACTGGGAAAGTCTGTGTAAAGGGATATTCAGAATGAAGTATTCTTGGAATATTTATTTTTGTTTTGGTCCCCAGAGATTGTTTTCTCCAAATCTTGGCCTGAGGCAGAGGTCAGTCCCAGGGGGGCATCTGTCTGTCTTGGGACAGCCCCAGGGGAGTACCAATCACAGCCCTCCATCCTCTCTGGTTGTTGGTTCCACCCAACTCTGAGTATAGGGGTTGACTTGTCCATTTCCATTCCAATAATATGTATATAAACCAGGAAAGGACAGAACCAGGCTTCGGGGGAGTTCCCAGGTGCTCCAGGGCACATAGACCTTCACACAAATGAGGGAGGGCTTCATCCCCTCTCAAGCCAGGTAGGGTCTTTGCACCTGCTGCCCCCTCTGGCTTTCCCTCCAGATACTGTCGAGCCCATTCCCTCCCCTTCTGAGGGCTTGACCTCAGTGAGGACTTCTCTGACACCCTAAAATTGCAACCACCCACTTCCTATCCACTTTGCTGCTCTTCCCCCTCCTTAGCCGCACTGCTTCTGTTACTTATTCAACTTGTGGATCGTCTATCCCCCCTCCTCTCTAGTTAGAATGCAAGCCCTGTGAGGGCAGGGATTTTTATCTGCTTGCTCTGCTGTAACCCCAGAGCCTAGGACCCTGGCACACCACAGGTGCTCAGCGAATGAGTCCTGAATGAATGAAGGCGTGTCTTCTGTGTTCCTGTTAGAATTCTTCTGATTTTTGTTGCTTCTGCCTGGAGGAGGCAGTTAGCAGTCTTATTTAGAGAGGCGGGGGCCACACATAGGACCACACTGGCTCTATTCAAGAGAGACCAATTGGTTATTTGCTTTGAGCCAGATACTGGGCAGGAAGCCGACATAAGATTCTGAAGCCCATCATGAGGCTGCACACCATGGTTAGTGGATTCAGATTAGAGAATAGGGCTCCTTTCTCTTGGTTTTTATTGATTTTGCATTAAGTGTGTGTGTGTGTGTGTACACAGACATGCACATATATACATGTATCATGCAAAGTGAAGTTTCTTTTTCACCTCTGTCCCCTGTGTTCCCCTTCTCCCCAGAGGCAACCCCCGCTGATAGGTTCTTGTTTATCCTTCCAGAGACGTTGCATGCATTTATAAGCATTTTTTCTCTTTTTTTCACAAGTGGTAGTACACGACGCACACTCCTCTTTCACTTAACAATATGTCTTAGAGGTACTTCCAGCTCAGAGCATTAAGCTCCCTCTGAAAAGGCCACGGAGTATTCTATTAGGTGGAGAGAACATAATGGAATTAACCCTCCCGCACACATAGACACAAAGGTCGGTTCCAGTCTTTGCCTATCACAAGCAATGGCATCCATGTATGCCTTGTGCTGAGAGATAGGGGGAAGGAAGGCAGGAAAGAAGAAAGGGACAGAAGGAGGGAGGGAGGGAGGGAAGAAAAGAAGAAAGGAAAAGTCATCCACCTGAATGGCTACAGAATGTATTTGACAAATATTTATTGGTGCGTATTTTAAGCTTCAGACATATTGTTAAACCCTACAACTCTCTTGCCCTTGGAGCCAGTCTGACAGTGAATCTCAACGCCCTGCCATTTTTACTTTCCCATAGAAATCCCCCTGGCTTCTCAGAGGGTGGGTGGGGAGAAGGGAGAACAGGAAAGAGGGCTCTGCCGCACTTTGTACATCGCGGCTGGGTTTTCCTTGGAGGCACTGGGCACTCACAAATATGCATTTGGGCCGCGGGAGGGTTGTGAGTTTGTCGTGATATATTTAGAGCCCTTTAGTGGTGCCCTGGGCCAGAGAGTAAATAGCTGCTTGCATGGGCATTTAAAGAGAGCAGAGAAAGAGGCTGTAATTGCAGAGCTCAGGGAATGCTGTACTTGAGAGCTTTTCTGAAACGACATGCTATTTGACCCAATATTTTCCCGAATGCAGAGGCCACTTTGATCTCTGAGGCAAGCCGTCCTTGCACAATGACTGGTTCGTGGGGGTGCTCAGTGCTCTGAGGAACTGGCCCGGCAGGGCTAGAGGCTGATAAACTGGGAGGACTGGGCTAGGAGTTAGTGGAATGTGTCTTGGATTGAATTCTCCCGCACCAGACAAGGATTGAGTGCAAGCAGATGATTTGCAAGATGATTCCTGGAAGTGGAAGGAGGGAGTGGGGAAGGGAGACAGAGTCATGGGAAGGAAGCCCGGTCAGGGTGTACTTGGGCAGGTACAACTGGGGCTCCAGCCACCTGAGGACCCGGAAATAGGCACAGAATGTGCTGCTGAGTTGCCCACCTGAGGGCGAGAAAGCTGGGGTATTCATTCCATCAACATCTGTCCATCACTGGCTCCCTGGGAGAGGTGGGGTTTCGAGTCCCCAGCCTGCTGTGCATGAGGCTGTGTTGAAAAGCCGTTGGGTTAGCCTCCAAGAGATTTTTATGGAAAACCTCCCGATTGATAAGTATTGGCAAAGGATCCCCACATCTTTTAAATAAATGCTACAAGAGCCAAACAAAAGGAGTTGAACTCCTAGATGCAGCTTGTGGACCTCCAGATCGTCACTGCTGTTGGGAGGAGAGCAGGACTCCACTGCCCTCCCTCCAAGGTACCGCCTCGCTGGTATCCAGGCTGGAAGAGAGACCTCCGGACACACTGGAGTCAGAAGAACCAGAGGGTTCTGAGTGGCCGGTGGTTTTCCCATGGCTTCTAACTTGTAGTTATTCATCTGTCCCTCTCCACCCCCATTTGAAAAAATTCTAATGAATCAATCTGAACTGGAACAAGATCTATATACTTGAGACTTACGGGCCTGGGACAAAGTTGGAGCATTCTTTGGATTGAACTCAAATGTCCTTTTGTGCGAGCCTCTGATTGAGGGAAGTGGCAAGAATGACCTTGTAAGCAGCTGAGACAGTTGTTGTTTATAGGTTGTAATTGAGGTACCATCGACAGCTCCCCGCCCCCAAAAACTTCACCCCCACCTCCCCACTGGGTAAATAATGCACGAGACACCACCATCACGGCGCCGTTCTTCAGCCTATGGCCTAGTGAAAAATTCCACCAAGTCAGAGCAAGCCGACAATTTAGACCATCCTCAGTTACCTACACCTCAGTTTAAATGAGTTTTCCCGATTAAAATGGTATTTCTTTTTATTAACATCTTTACAGATGAATTTTATGATGTGTGGGATTTGTTTCCAAGTCATACAGGAGGTAGAGAATGGGTCAGGTGTAGACGCAACAAGATTGGTTATGAGCTGATCATAATTGAAGTTCGGTCACAATGGTCATATACTACTTTGGCATATGTTCAACATTTCCAATAATGAAATTGGGGGAACCTTTAAAAGTTATTGTATTGTCAGGGAGCAGATTAAATGTGAACACCATAGAATAAGAGCAGAACCAGATGATGTGCTGAAAGTATACAATACCTCAGAGTAGATCTTATGAATGAAGTCAGCTAATACCCCTCCCTGCACATTTCATTCTGGAGCCTAAAGTAACATTAACTTTGATTTCAGAAGTAGCTCTAACTTCTAAAAGAGAATTTAGGTTTCTTTATTGGATTCTAATAAAATATTCTTGAGTGACTGTTAGTGAAATCTCACCTCAAAGAAAATTCTGATGTGGTTCTAGAATCCCTTGGGAAACACAACATCCTCTAAGGCTGTGGGGTGCTGCAGCCAGCTCACGTCAGCACTCGAGAGCTGATTGTGTGCATCCCTTCCCAGTTCTATTTTCAGAGGCTTCAGTTTGGAAGGTTGAAATTGGCTATATTGGGCGAATTTATACCATGGTGGTTGGCAAATGCTACAAATTGGGACCTTTATATTTGGAAAGCTGGGCTGCTAGATGTGTATTAACACACCAGTCTGCTGCATCCCCTTCCCTGTCAACTTTCCCTTTACCTAAGCTCTGAGAAGTGTTGACATCAATCTGTCTCCAGAAGGTGTCCACAGACATCTAAGATGGTAGCAGACTGTCTTCGTTTAACAAGCTGTTGTGTTCAAATGAGCCCAGCCCATGGTAGATACCTACTTTATGTCAACACACTTCTGTTGAGCAGGACCAGAGAACTGGGGCAGGCTCTGAAGGGGGGTGATGTATTTGAAAAGGATGGTGATTAGTTTCATCTGGAGTGCTGTGTTGTGAAGGATTCTGAGGCCAGCCTGAGCCGAACAGGAATAACAGTCATCTATTGACATTTGCCACCCTTGACCTACTACTATGTGCCAGGTCCTCAGCTAGATTTTTGCTCTCAAGTAGCT
The DNA here is from genome assembly GCF_009762305.2 of Zalophus californianus. Taxonomy (NCBI): domain Eukaryota; kingdom Metazoa; phylum Chordata; class Mammalia; order Carnivora; family Otariidae; genus Zalophus; species Zalophus californianus. The sequence continues at coordinate 96,876,073 of NC_045602.1, forward strand.
TAAAATCTTGTGACCCATAAATATTTGCTCCTGTGTGCATTTGTTTGTTCATCTGTCCATCCATCTATTCATCCATCCATCCCTTCTCTCATTCTTCTCAGGCTACCTAGAATGAGTTTATCAGCAGCTTTCCTGAGTATAGGCATTTGAAGCAACCAGATATAATTTTAAAATCTGCTTTTTGGGGTTGTTCACCATCTACTTCTCCTTTTTCTGTAAATAGCACCCACCTTTCTTTGGGGGACCCTCTCTTCCCTCCGCCTCTGACTCCAGGGTGGCCAATCAGCACATCAGTGCTCTTAGCCACAATGATTGGTTCAAGTTGAACACCTGACCCAGGTTTGTCTCAGGAAAGCCAACCCTGAAAACTACATTGGTAAAGAGGCCCTCTTTTTTGGCTGAGATTAATAAACAGGACATAACGCTTGTTCTATTGGTGGCCATGTTTTTCTATCACATGGAGAGAGCTAGCTTGAAAGTGTAGCCAACAGAGAGAAAAGCAAAGATGAAAAATGAAGTGAGTAGGAGCCTTATAATATTTTTGAGCACCTGGAGCCTGCTATTCCTGTAGCCAATATCTCCAGACTTTTCAGGTGCATAGATCCATGAATTTGTTGTGTTGCTGTTAAAACTAGTTGGAATTGGATTTCTGTATCTATTTCAAAGAGTCCTAGAGATACCCTTCATTGACACCTCCAGAGGACCCAAATCCATGTAGAGAGTCATCTCACCCTGCCTAGTGAGTAATAAAGGTGATTCATTTCCAATTAGCCAGCTGTCCAGATAGTAGAACAATTTTCACCAGTCCCTATAGGAAGCCCATGCATTGTGGCATTTCTTGGCTCTGATTTTTATGGGTGGAGGAGGCCTGCCATGCCCCATACTCAATGATGGCCAAGTATGGGTGCAACACTAACAGTAAGCACTAGTTGCCCAAAGGTGTCAGGTAAGTGAGCTTCCCAGTCTGCAGCATGTGTCCCTGGGGTAGAGTGTGAACAAGGCTTGAGAAAGCTCTGGGTGTTTGTTACTGGGGTTCCAACCCCAGAGAGAGCCCAGGGAAGAGCCAAGGAGTTGGGGTGTTTGGGAAGCTGAACAGGGGCCATAAATAAGTGTGCAAAAACAACATGATTTCAAGTGACTTCAGGCTAGGAGGGAAGGCCAGTTGTCCCCAGCAGGTCTATCTGTTTTCTCTCTGACATTTCCCATACCAGCTTCATTAGCCCTGGGGTTGCAGGATGCACCGTCCAAAGAGTTCTGGAGAGGGGATAGGGCCCTGAGCTGAGAGAGACTCTGCTGGGCTAAGTTGGAATCTCTGGGTTCAAGGACTGATTCTGTACTCTGCTGTATGGCTTTGGGCAGTGAGCTTACGGTGTCCTTCTCATTGAAGTGGGATGGTGTCTTCCTCATTCCCATTGCTACCAGTCACACCTGCAGCTTGTCCTTGCTTGCCTGGATCATTCCATCACCCACTAACTGGTCTCACCTCCACTCTAACCCCTTACAGCTCTTCGCTCCACAGCAGCTGACCTGCTCTTTTATACATATACTGCAGGTTGTGCAGGCTCCCATTTGAAGCCCTTCATCCAACTCTCAAACCACTTTGAAGAACTCCTTGATAGGACCTACTAAGGACATAATAGACCTACTCCGTGACCCAGCAGTTCCACTCCTGAGCATACACTCAACAGAGATGGACACCCAGGACAAACGCAAAACTTAAGAGTACTCATAGCTGCTTCCTTCATAAGAGCCCGTAATTGGAACAGCCCAGCTGTCCATCCACAAGAGAATGGATAAACATATTACGGTACATTTAGACGTAGAATACTACATAGCAATGAACAAGTATGACCTGCCACTACATGTGGCCAAATGGGGGCATCTCACAGATAGAATATTGAGTGAAGGAAGTCAGACATAAATGAGTACATAGCCATATGGTTCTATTTACCTGAAGATCAGAATCAGGCAAAACAGTCTTTGGTGATGTAAGTCAAAACAGTGGTTATCTTTGAAGGGGGCTATTAAGTGAGAAGGGGCACAATGGAGCTCTCTAGGACAACTGGAAATATTCCATGTCTTGCACTGGTGGTGTTTTCATGAATGTATGCATTTGTAAGATTTATCGACCTGTACACTTAAGATAGTGCATTTTATTGTGTGTCAATTATACTTCATTATGGAAGAAATAAAAATCCTTCCAGTGGGTCCCATGGCCCTGAGAATAAAGCCTTCATTTCTCTGCATGGTCTGCCTTGCTCATTTCCCTCTGCTCCAGGCGCATTGGCCTTCTTTCTGTAAACTCCTTCCTTCCTCCTTCCACAATGCTCTTCCCTAGGTCTTTGTATAGCTGGGACCCACAGGGCACCTCCTCTCCCCCAAGTAGCTCCTATCTCAGTTAATACAATCAGTTTTACCATTTGAACCAGGTGAACAGGAGCTCTGCCCTCATCCTTGCTCTTACCCTCCCCTATCCATGCCCCTCCCCACAGGGCAAGGAGTAGACGGGGCCAAGGGAAGGTACTCATCCAGAGTCCAGGTACGTATACAACTCTACACAGACAGCTCCCCTCCCTGCTGACACAGCTACACAGGGCTCTCTTCTCTGGGTGTCTTCTCCTGCACCTGTGGAGAGGAGGGGGTGGAAGGTGGGTGTGCACCTGGGTTATTCACATGTGTGAAGGCCCCTTCAGAAGCAGGATAGAGGGATGTCTGGGTGGCTCAGTCGGTTAAGAGTCTGACTTTCGAGTTTGGCTCAGGTCATGATCTAAGTTAGGTCATGGGATCGGGCCCCACATAGGGCCCTGTGTCGAGTTCTGTGCTCAGTGGGGAGTCTGCTTGAGATTCTCTCTCTCCCTCTGCCCCCCTCCCCCGCTCATGCTTTCTCTCTCTCTTTCAAATAAAGATAAATCTTTTTTTTTTTAAAAAAAGAAGCAGGATGGAGCAGGAAGAGAAAGAAGTGGACTTTAGGCCAATGGTCTCCACTTGAACTCTTATCTGGAGGCCATGAATATTGGGGGGGGGTCTGCTCTCTCTTGTCATAAATCATCTTGTTTATTTTATATTTGTTTTTCATCTGTCAGGGCTGTGGGGACAGGAGTGGGTTGCCAGCATCTAGTATAGTGCCTGACACATAGTAGGTGCTCAATAAACACTTGCTGACTATGTCAGTGAAAACTGCCCCACCAACTTACTGGCTTCTCTCAAGGCCGTAAGGAAAACAGTGTGGTCACAGGGGGCCAAAAAGAACTAGTCTGAAGGGTACCATGGGCCTTGGAGCATGGTGGCCCTGGCAGGCAGGTGAGAGCTGGCCCTGCCTCAGCTCTGCTTTAAGAGGGCTCATGTCCTCTTCCAGGAGAGACTGGGCTCACCCACCACTAACTGGGCTGCACCGAGCTTTGACTGAGCATGTGCTTTGGCTAGACTGGAAGATGGGGGGTTGAGTTCTGGGAGCAAGAGTGGTATCCCAGCCCATGCGACCAGCCCCACTTAGTTATCCAGGGGTGAGACAGGCGTAGGAGGTAGGCCAGCTTTGAGGGCTGTCCTCTCACAGGGGGGCATTCTGGAAGCTTGCAGGCCATCTGCCCTCCTCTCTCTCATACCTCCTCACTGCTCCTAAAGTCCAAGGGGCCAAGAGGGCCTGCTTTTGGCTTTTGAGTTATTTCAAAATAACAGATACATAGAACCATGCATGTGGCATAAATGTGCAGCTTGCCACATTTTCACAAACCGAACACCTCCAGATCAAGAGCCTCTACAATACCAGCCCCAGAGCCCCTGCATGCCCTTCTAGCCTGTACCTTGCTAGGCAGCCACCATCATTGGACAGCAGAGATTCACTTTGCCTTTTTGTGCTTACATACTTGGAATCATCCCACATGTGCTTTGTGTTTAGCTTCTTTTGCTCAACATGGTATCTGTATATCTAGTTGTAGATTGTTTATTCTCGCTGCTGTGGAATATTCCATTGGATGGCATTTATTTGTTTATCCACTTGTTTATTTATGATTAGTACTGATTAATATTTATTCAATTTACTTGTCCATTTTACTGTTCATGTCACTGTGAACCTTCTTGAGCGCGGCTCTTGCTTTTCTTTTCAGAGCTGGGAGGGAACTGCAGGGCCGTGGGATGAGTATGTGTAGTAGGTCAGCTTCCATTAATTCAGAGAAACTGGGTTGTTTTCTTGGGGGAGGGGTAACATGGTTTTCTAAGGCTTTGGTCCTTCTCTTGTGGGATGCAAGATATCTGATTTGGTTGGGAAACAGTCTCATTTTCATTTTTAAAAAATATTTTATTTATTTGACAGAGAGCGTGCACACAAGCAGGGGATGCAGCAGAGGGAGAGGGAGAAGCAGGCTCCCTGATGAGCAGGGAGTCCCACGCCCCACACGGGGCGTGATCCCAGGACCCTGGGATCATGACCTGAGCTGGAGGCAGACGCTTAACTGACTGAGCCACGCAGTCGCTCCAGTCTCATTTTCATTTTAAAGGAAGCTGTCACCTCCCTCCCACACCATGACCTCCAAGGAAACTGCCAGAGCCTAGATTCCACATTCCTTCTTCCTCCCAATGCAGCCTCAGACAGCACCTGCTCCAAGGCTGGAAGGGATGGAAGTCACAGCGATAGGGGAAGAGATAACCAAAGAAGAAGAGGGAAGGAAAGGGAGGGAGGGAGGGCTGGAGAGTAGAGAATCAGCTGCAAAACACAAAGGCACAAAACCTGGGGGCTATGAAGTGAAACCAAATAGCTCTGGAATTCTATAGCTTCAAACTGGTGACAATTGTGTCTTTCTACCAAATTGTTATGAGATGTGGCTTCAATTTGAAAGCTTACAAAATGGTGCCAGAGAAATGAGATAAGCAGGGTCCCATGGCCGTCTCCAGAAGCAGCAGGAGCTTTGGTGGAGGAGGGAGGCCTTCTGTGGACTAATCAGGATCTTCCTACCACCTGCAGTGGCCCTACGGTAGCGGAACCCTCCCAGGGCTGCAGGGCCAGTGGGGGAAGCATGTGGAGTACTTCTCCGGGACACAACAGTGGGGCCCTCCCCGTCCTCTCTCTGTGCCAGTCTCGCCCTGGTCTGGGCATGTTCCCAGATGCCAGGCTCTTCAGAGCGGGAAGGACCATGAAAGGTAGGTGAGTGAGGCACTTGCCTTGGACGCAACATTTAAGGGAGTACCAAGAAACTCAGTAATTAGGAAAAAAATATTTTAACATGTTATTTTTAAAAATCAAAATAACCCCAAAAATCCATGATGAACAAAATGTCAAAATTTCAAAGGAAGACAGGACCTAATCCTGTGCTTGCCTGACCCTGTTTCACTCACCTGTCCCTAGTCCCTGCCTTGGTTCCAATAAAACCTCATTTACAAAACCAGGCAGCAGGCCTGCAGATCACAGCTTGCCAATTTTCTTTTAAAAAACTATTGGGTGAGGCTGACCATCTTCTTTCATGAATCCATTAGCCTGCTGCATCTCTGGGAGTGACAAGACACTAGGACTCCAAGTGTTGTGGACATTAAGATTAGCGGACAAGAAACAGAGGACAATAAGGCGCTCATCTGTGGGTGACTGCCTGCACAGGCAGGGGAGGGGTGGCAAGATAACCAACAGCCCGCCAAAACATACACATCCCTCATTTTATTGTGCTTCGCAGATACTGTTTTTTACAAATTGAAGTTCTGTGGCAACCCTGCATCAAGCAAGTCTTGCGATGTCATTTTTCCTACAGCATTTGCTCACTTCATGTCTCTATGTCACATTTTGGTAATTCTCACAATATTTCAAACTTTTTCATCATTATATTCGTTATGGTGATTTGTCACCAGTGATTGCAACTCACTGAAAGCTCAGGTGATGGTTAGCATTTTTAGTAATAAAGTACTTTTAAATTAAGATATATACTTTTTTTTTTAGATAATCGATCGCACACTTAGAAGACTACATAGGGTATAAATAGAACTTTTATATATACTGGGAAACTCCAAAATTCATTTGATTCACTTCATTGTCACATTCATTTTATTGCGGTGATCTGGAACCAAACCAGCACTATCTCTGAGGTATGCCTGTACGTTCTTCCTTACATAGTATAAAGTTGTGGCTGAGAAGCAGTTATCCAGCCAGGAACTACATTTCCCATCATCCCTTATATTCTGGAAGGGTCATGTGACTAGTTCCCACCAATGAGAATGTGAATAGACATGAGGTGGTTAAAAAGTGGGTGTGTCTTCTCCATTCTATCGTTTCCCATCTTCCTGGCTGAATGCAGAGGACTCTGAGGCAGGGAAAGGTGGAGCCACAAGATGGAAGGAGGATTTAGATTCCTGAATTAACATGTGGAAGGCAACCTCAACTTCAAATACACATATTGCACTTTTAAGTGAGCCAGAAAAAACTTGTATTGTATAACCCACCATGATGCAGGTGTTTGTTACAGCGGCCAGCATTACCCTAAGTCATAGAGTAAGTCATCAAATGTTAGAGTAAACCCAGGAAGGAGGTCACACAGGAGGCCAACCTGACTAGGCTCCCAAGCTTGGGTGGCATTTGGGTTGGAGTCCAGCAGACGTTCCAGGTTGGGAGGTGAGAAAAGCAAAGGAAAGCATGAGCTTTGTGTGCCTTCCAATGGTCTCATTTGAACCCCCAAAGCTGGCAGTAAACCTGGAGAGGGCATCTAATGGATAGGTCTACACGGCCTTCCCACTTTGAGGAAATATCTCTCTTCTACTGCCAGCCATGGTGGCCCACCCTTTGGCCCCCATTGAATCCACCATGACCTTCCCCCAGGACTTTTAAAAACTACAGGTAAAAGTTAGACCCTCTGTTTCTGGGTGCCATGGGTGTGAGGCTCCAGGGCTGGTGGCAACCATGTTCCCTGTATTGTGGAAGTTGAAGTCTGTGCTCAGAGGGAATAAAGCTGCTAGGCAGAGAGAGAGGCAGAGACAGAGAGACAGAGGGGGAGTAGTGATGGGAAGGCTTGCTCCTGCCCTTACCGCACCAACTGGCTATATCTCACAAATGATTCCTTCCAACAGACTCCTGCTCTGGGTCAGACAAACTCTAACTGGATTTCTGTCATGTGCGCACCAGGAATTCCAATGAGACCAAATCCACCAAGCCCAAATATTTATGGAACATCTACTAGGTACAACACAGTGTGGTCAGCTTTTTGTGGTTTTGAGAGAGACTGTGGGAAGGGATGTCTCAGGAAGGTATAGAAGGGATGGTACTCTGAGAAATGGATCAGGAGCCTCTGCTCTTGTTAGAAAAGGGAAAGAGGTGGAGAGAGAAGAAATCCTATCCACAGCTCTCCGTTTAAGGACACCACAAATCTGGCTTTCTCCCTCCCCTCTCCCCAACCTCCTCTCTGATCTGATGGGTGATTACACCCATGATCATCCCCTCACTGGTGGAAGATGGGGCAGCTGCAAATGTGGAGCCTTGCAGGGAACACAGATATCAGAATTACATGTGTTGCTCTGCTTTCCAAAAGACAAAGCTCAGAAATGAACAGACATTTAACCAAAGAGGATATACAGATGGCAAGTAAACACATGAAAAGATGCTCAATATCTTTAGCCATTAGGGAAATGCAAATTAAAATCACAATGAGATATCATTATATACTTATCAGAATGACTAAAATAAAAAATGGTGACAATGCGAAATGCTGATAAGGATGTAGAAAAACTGGATCCCTCATTCATGGCTAGTGAGATGGTACAGCCATGTCAGACAGGAATTTAGCAGTTTCTTTTAAAAGCTAAACATGCAACTACCATACATCCCAGCAATGCATTGCTAGGCATTTATCTCACAGAAATGAATACTTTTGTCACAGAAAAGCCTATGGATAAATATGTTCATAGCAGCTTTATTTGTCATAGCCAAAAGCTGGAATCAGTCCAGGTGTGCTTCAACAAAGTGAATGGTCAAAAACAAAACAAACAAAAAATTAGGATACATCCATGCCATGGAATAAAGGAATGAACTATTGATACATGCAATTTGGATGAATCTCCAGGAAATTATGTTAGGCAAAAATAAAACAAAACAAAAACAAACACAAAGATCCCCAAAAGGTTACATACTGTATGATTCTATTTATATAATATTTTTGAAATGATGAAATTTTAGAAATGAACAACAGATCAGTGGTGACCAGGAGCTAAGGAAGGGGTGTAGGTGGGAGGGCAATGGGTATGGCTATACAAAGGCAATGATGAGGGACCCTGTAGTGATAGAAATGTTATGTATCTTGACTATCTCAATGTCAATATCTTGGCTGTGCTGTTGTACTATAGTTTTGCAAGATGCTGCCACTAGGGGAAACTGAGTAAAGCATCCAGAGGGTAGCTCTCTTATTTCTTACAATTGGATATGCATTTATAATTATCTCAAAATATGAAGTTTAATTTTATTTATTTATTTTTAAATTTTTATTGTTATGTTAATCACCATACGAAGTTTAATTAAAAAAAAAAAAACCTTCCTGAAGGCACTGGAGAGTGAACAAAAGCTGGCAGAAATGGGGTGGGGGGCTCTATACTTGGAAGTAAAGGAATGGCATAGGCAGAGTTTCCTATTTTATATTTCTATGACTTTTAGCTTGAGGACAGTTCCCAGCCTGAACTATGTGGGGTAACTAAAACTCCAATAGAAAATCTACAATTTTTCTGGCTGAAAGAACCAGAAGACAGAGTGTGGGCAACTACAGGTGTTAAGAGGGGGAGGGGAACCCCAGAGAGGTGAGGACCAGCCCCTTATTCTGTGTATTAACACTGTCCAAATCTCTGGCTGACCGCTGAAACATGCATGTATGGGAAAGACTTCCAACAGCCCAGCCAAGCTAAGAGAACTGAACTGAGATTTGAGCTTGTTCCCAAAAGGCAGAGTCTGCAGTTTGAATCTAGCCAAGTTTATTGCTTTATAAAACAACAACAAACAGACAAATAAGCATCTATATTCTCCAAAGTAATATAACAGAATCCAGAGTCTCTACAAAATCGCATCCATAATACCTAGAAAACTATCCAAGATGGGCATAGGGATACCTAGGAGTTGTCCTTGATTCTTCCCTGTCTCTTGCTTTCTATAATCAACCCATTTGTGAGACCTGTCTGCTCTACTTCAAAAACACTGCTTCGTTTCATCTGCTTCTCACCATCTCCAGCATGACCTCCTTGCCAAGCCACCATCATCTCTGACCTGAATTACTAACCAAGGCTCCTCACTGGTGTTCCTGCTTCCTCCCTTGTTCCTCTGCAATTCAGTACTTGCACAACAGACAGAGCCATTTTTTTATTTTTTTTAAAGATTTTATTTATTTATTTGGCAGAGAGAGACACAGTGAGAGAGGGAACACAAGCAGGGGGAGGGGGAGAAGGAGAAGCAGGTTCCCCACTGAGCAGGGAGCCTAATGCAGGGCTCGATCCCAGGACCCTGGAATCATGACCTGAGCCGAAGGCAGACGCTCAATAACCGAGCCACCCAGGCGCCCCAGGGCCACCTTTTTAAAGTACAGATCATGTCACTTGCCATTGCTCTTAGGATATCATCCAGCCTCCTCATCATGGCCCACAAGTGCTGGCTAGATTGACCCAACCTGTCTATTTGGTCTCATCTCCTCCACTCATGCCCTTCCTTAACCATGCTCCACTCTCACTGGCTTCTGTCCACCCTTAGCAGTATCCTTAGCACCTTTGTACTTGCTGTTCCTCTGATCCTCCTATTATCATTCAATTTTCAGCTCAAATATTACCTCTTCTGATAGATCTTCCCTGGACCTATCACACCCCTCTGTAGCCTGACAGTCACAGCTACATTCCCCGGTTTTATTTTTCTGAATCATTGAGTTACCAACTCAGTGTTTATTTACATTATCTGTATTCCCCAGATGGAGTGTTAACCCCACATGGGACTTTGCCTATCTTGCTTATTGCTTATCTGCAGTGCGTGGAATAACACCCAATACATAATAGGTTCTTATCCCAGATAATTCTTATCTATTATGCACAATAGCCTTCCCAAATCTAGAGACATACAACAACACCATTTAATTATGCTCACAGAGTCAGACAGGACCCAGCAGGAATAGTTTGTTTCTGTGTCACAGTGTCTGGGGGAGACTGGGGTGGTTAGGGGTATCTTAAAGGACTGGGTTGGAGCTAAAGAATCCACTTTGAAGAGGTTTTCCTCACTCACATATCTGGTGCCTGGGCTGGGATGGCTGGGAGGTGGGGTTCAGCTGAGAATGTTTGGTGGAGCTTTGCCAGGTGAACTCAGGGTCATCAGATTCTTTATATGGTGGTTTAGCCTTTCAGTGAACTGGGCTAGAGTTTTGTAGCCTCAGAAGTCACAAAGAAGAGCTTCCACCATGCTCTGTTGGTCAAAGCAGTTAAATGCGACTCTATCTCTTTTTTGATGGGAGGAATGTAAAATAATCTGTAGCCATTAAAAAAACTGAATGAATGAATGAATGGATGGATGAATGAATGAGTCTGTATTAGGGTATGCCTAGGTGATTGGTCTCATATATCAGCCATTGAAGTCAAAGTCAATACTGAGGAATCTCTCCAAGGGATGGCACTTAGATAAATGCATTTTTCCTCTACGCCAACTCAGTTAGAAGGTCCTTGCTGTTGCCTGCTCTGCTCTTGCTCCTCTGGCCTCCATGAACAAATCAGAGAGTGAGGACATGAGTCCCTGCATTGAATTTTATAACACCTTGACTTCCTTCTCAAGCCAGTGATGGCAGATGCTGGAACAGACATGAGCAATGCAGCATGTCGTGACTCTCTCAGGCCATTCTAGATCACTTTACATGATGTGAAAAGTTGAAAGGTATGGATCCTGTCCACTGCCCCCCCCCCCCACTATGAGGGTTTAAAATCATCCTAAGAACTTGAGCCTGAAATTGGATCAAGAGATGGTGTGCATGAACATAAGCATTGCAAGCAGTTGTGAGCACTCTTCAAGAAGATGGTAAGGGAATGAAGATGCTTCCCCCCAAAAGCTAGTCAAATGATGGAGGTTGATACACAAATACACATGTATTAAAAAAAAAATCAAACACGGTATTGAACTGAAAGCTGAAAGACCTCTGGCATCAAAGCCTCCTGAGGGGCTCTGGGTGAGGCAGGCTTCTGGTCCCTATGCTTCTTAATCATTTCCTTCCCCCTCGCCTCCTCTTCCCTCCCTAGTGCATCCCAATCTGCCTGTGTCCCCACTGAAGGGACCCCACTAAGGTTACCAGTGGCATCCTTGTTGCCAAACCTCATGGGCATTTTTTGGTTATTTTCCTGCTCAGCCTCTGAAGAACTGATGCTGCCTTTTGGAAACTCTCCCCTCTCTTGATGGCCCATGGAACCACTCTCTTGCAGCAGCCACACCTCTGACTGCTCCTTCTTGGTGTCTGAGTGTGTCCATCAGCATCTTCTTGCCCTGAACCATTGCAGTACCCTCCCCCCAGTTCTGTCCCACCTCCTCTCCTCCACCTGTATCTTCAACCTGTATTCTGGTGATGCCCCCAAAGCTCATCTCTTGCCCTCCTCCTCTTCTTCCTGACTTCAGAACCACAGGGTCATCTGATTATAAGACGTTGGTCCTCAGACACTGCACAGACATCTCCAGGTCAATGTATCCAGAAAAGAACTTACCAGCATCTCCTACAAACCTCTTTCTTGCTCCACTCCACCCTTGACACTTCCAATCAGTCCCCAAGTCCTGGGAAGGAGGGCAGTGGCTTATCTCCTAAATCTCTCTCCTTGATTTCATGCCCTAACACTGTCCTAGCTGAGACCTTGCTGGTTCTTACCCAGATTCCGGCAATCACTTCTGATTCTGCCTTCCCTCCCACTGCCCTCTCCAGGCTGTGGTCACAGTGACATGACCCTCCCTGCTTAAACCTTCCAGTATCTCCCATCATAGTAAGGACAAAATTTAAAGATTAACACATGAAGTGTTGACTGATTTGGCCCCACTCCACCTATCTGCAATAAGGCTCCAGTTGAGTCCAGGCTTCTCCACTTACTGACTGTGTGACTTTGGGCAAATAATTTAACCTCTCTGTGTCTTATTCTCTGCATATACAAAGCAAACGATGATTCTAACTTCTGTTATGATGATGCAATGAAAAATGCTCATGAGTGCCTAATACCATGCCTGGCATATGGTGGACTGTCATTGACATTCTAGTCTTTATGGAGAAGTCCCCATCCCCACATGTATCCTGCACTCCAGATATACCATCCTCCAAAACCCCAAGGCTCTCTTGTTATTCCCCAGGTATGGGTCAGACTGTTACTTCATCCTCTGCTTGATATTCCCTTCCTCTTCTTTCCCCACCTTCTTCCCCTAGCTTCTCTTTCTTAAGACCCCACTCAGGGATCACACTTTTCAGAAAGCTTCCTCCTCTTCCTCCACCCTCTGATCACAACTGGCCTGTGGTCCTTGGGCTCCCTGGGCCCATCTTTGTTTAGCTTACCAGAGGTAGCAAATTCCTGACTATAAACCAGATTACAGTTACCAACGTGTTTTGCCTTGCACAATATTTTTCAAACTTTTTGAATTTGTTACGATATTAAAAAGGTGGAAAGTCTCACATGAAAATCTGGGTTTCTGGCAGCTCTCAAAAAACTGAAGATCACAACATGGCCACTACCAGCTGGTACCTGAGGGCCAGCTGTTCCCTTTCAGGAGGCAGAGGTGCTCCAGTTTCCACACTCCCCACTGCTCCCTACTGTTTGACACCCAGCTGCTTCACTTATTGTCTTAGCTCCATATACACTAGCCAGCAATTCCACTCTGAGGCATATGCCCAAGATAAATGAGTGTATACATCTACCAAAAGATACATACAAGAATGTTCTCAGTAGCATTATTTGCAACAGTCAATAAACAGATGAGTCTATGCATATAATGAAATAGTATACAGTCATTGTTGCCTGCAACATTATACATGAATATCATACACAAATCTCATGGAACATGGATAGAGCCAGACACAGAAGTGTACATGTTGCAGGTACCCATTATGTCAAGTTCAAGAACAGTCTAAACAATCTTTGCTGCTGGATGTCAGTACAACAGACATAGGGGAGGTAAACCTGTGTGAAAGGGGTGTGAGGGGCCTCTGAGCTGCTGGTAATATTCTGTTCTTGGTCTGGGTGGTGGTCACCTGGTGGCACTCCATTTCTGAAAATTCTCCAAGTGGCTAGTTTATGATTTGTACACTTCTCGGTGTGCTTGTTACACTTGAACAAAAATTTTTCAAAGATCATGTTCCATAACTTGATTACCCATCATATTCATAAGATTTTGCTCTAAATAACTTCATTATTGCCAAAATTCAAATGGACTTTCAGAAGACAAAGATTTACCATGTTGAGAATATTTAAGAAAACATTTTGGGCCCTAGTGGCCATTCTAATGGAGGAATTGCAGAATGCTCTGGAGGAATTCCAGAATTCCAGTAATGTTCCCCCCACCCCACCCCAGGGACCTTGGTAGGGCGAATTAGGAGGGAAAGCTCTTTGGCCCTTGAGATGGGCCTGCTTGCCGGTGGAGATGACTTAGGAAAGGCTCTGGGATTGTGACTGGTTCTGAATTAACTTCCTCGATGCAGGCCTAACTCTAAGGCTATTAACTATTGGACATTGTTTGTGCATTGACTTACAGACCCTTTAAAAACACTGCTGTAAATGTCTGCAATAGCCAAACTGTGGAAAGAGCCAAGATGCCCTTCAACAGATGAATGGATAAAGAAGGTGTGGTCCATATATACAATGGAATATTACTCAGCCATCAGAAAGGATGAATACCCAACTTTTACATCAACATAGATGGGACTGGAGATTATGCTAAGTGAAATAAGTCAAGCAGAGAAAGTCAATTATCATATGGTTTCACTTATTTGTGGAATGTGAGGAATAACATGGAGGACATTAGGAGAAGGAAGGGAAAAATGAAGGGGGGGGAATCGGAGAGAGAGAGATGAAGCATGAGAGACTATGGACTCTGAGAAACAAACTGAGGGTTTTAGAGGGGAGGGCGGTAGGGGGATGGGCTAGCCTGGTGATGGGTATTAAGGAGGGCACGTACTGCATGTAACTGTACTGTAACGCTGGGTGTTATACAAAAACAATGAATCGTGGATCACTACATCAAAAACTAATGAAATATTGTATGGTGACTAACATAACATAATAAAATAAAAAATAAAATAAAATAATAAAAACACTGCTGTATGGGGTCAGGAATTTTGATCTTCTGCCTGCAGTGGAAATCCCAGGAGCCTGGCCGGAAATGTCCCACAATGGGAGGCTCCTGAGGGACTCCCTGCTGCTTTGCCAGAAGGGGCCAGAAAAGGGATTTCCCAGCTTCCCGTGGGTTTCCTCTCCTGACTCCTGCTAGTATGGCAGTGTGGGCTATGCAGGAAACCACCCACTCCTCAGGGGCCTGTGAGCCACTGTCCCTCTTTGGGCGTGGGGAGCTTGCTCCTTGGGAGGTGCTGGTGAGATCCCAGTGCCTGGGTCTGTCCCGGAAGCAGCTCAGGGGCTGGAGGCTGGCTGGGCCACTGGTGGGCTCTTTGCGGTGTGGGCCCTGGAAAGGTTTGCTCTCCTTTCAGAAACAAATCTTTGTACTCCCCAATCACCAGCGGGCTACTGTGTCAGGGTTCTCCTCTTCCCGGTTTTACTACAGGGAGGAACAAACAGTCCTGAAGACAGCCACCTGTCTAGTTTGCTCCAGAGCTGAGTCAAGAAGGAACCACCGACGAGGACTTGTTTGGAGACCAGAGCTGCCACTGCCGTCCAGGGAGAAGGGTGGAGTGGGCCACCCGTTTTATAAGGAAGACTCTCAGTGCTAGTCATCAGCACAGTTCAACACAGATTTATTGAGCGACTACCCAGGCCCAGCACTGGGCCAGGCTGTAATGGTGAAGTAGGTGAGTGAGCTATGGGGAGACCGGGGAAGGCTGTTCCAGGCACAGGGAACAGCCATTGCGAGGCCATTGAGTTCCCTGCTAGGGAGTGGGTCCTGGTGTTTAAGGGACAACAAAGAGGCCAGCAGCTGGAGCAGAGAGAGCCAGTGGGGGCAAAGAAGAGGCAGCTGGAGAGGGAATGGGCCCAGACTGTGCAGGGCCTCTTGGGCCATAGTAAGGAATTGGTTTTACTCTGAGTGACATGTGGTCCAACTAACTTAAAGCCATGTTTAGCAGATTGGCTCAGCTTTCTAGAAAAGCATTAACATTAAGAATCAAAGGCCTTAGGGGCACCTGGGTGGCTCAGTCAGTTAAGCCACCGATTCTTGATTTTAGCTCAGGTAATGATCTTAAGGTCCTGGGATCAAGCCTTGCATCAGGCTCCACCCTCAGTGGGGAGTCTGCTTGGGATTTCTCTCTCTCCTTCTTCCTCTGCCCCTCCCCCTACTCTCTCTCTCTATCTCAGATAAATAAGTAAATAAATCTTAAAAAAAAAGAAGCAAAAGCCTTAAAAATGTCCCTGTTTATTCACCCATTTAGACTCATTTTTAGGCATCTTCCTTAAGGGGAGAACGAGAAATGTTACACATATTTCTATTTATGACTCCATTTATTCATTCATTCAATAAAAAATGTATAGCTACTCATAACAGCTTTGTTTATAATGCTGAAAAAAGCCAGCAAACACCTAAAAGTCCAAAACTAGGGGCACAATTCAACCAGTATTGCACATACATTTGATGAATTGCTATAGAAATGGTAAAAACTATTTTTCAAAGATTGACTGATGAAGGAAAACAAAACATAAATAAAGGGAACAGGATAACTGATATTTGATAGGATCTCAATTTCTTTTTCATTTTTTTTTTAAATTATTTATTTGATGGAGGGAGAGAGAGAGCACAAGCAGGGGGAGTGGAAGAGGGAGAAGCAGGCTCCCCCCTGAGCAGGGAGCCCGATGTGGGGCTCGATCCCAGGACCCTGGGATCATGACCTGAGCCGAAGGCAGACACTTAACCGACTGAGCCACCCAGGCGTCCTCAATTTGTTTTTTAAAATGTCCACATGTACGCAGTAAACATGGACACACAGACACACTACAGCATGGATGAGCCTTGCACGCATTATACTCAGTGAAAGGAGCCAGTCACCAAAGACCACATACTGTATGATTCCATTTACATGAAGTGTCCAGAATAAGCAGATCCATAGAGGTAGAAAGTAGATGAGTGGTTGCCCGGGGCTGAGTCGGGGGTGGGGTCGGGGGGGGTGTAACTGCCCATTACTAACGGGGTTTCTTTTGGGGGTGATAAAAATATTCTGAGATTCAATAGTGGTGATGGTTTGCACAATTCTGTGAATATACTAAAACCCCTGAATTGTACACTTTAAAAGGGTGAATTTTATGCTGTATGAAATATATTTCAATAAAGCTGTTCTTAATGAATGTATACCCATGCCACTGAAGAAAGATTGGCAAGAAATACAATAAAATATTGGATGGTAGGGTTTTTTTTTTGGCAGGGGTGTTATCAATTTTCTCCTATATTTCAGTGATGGTGGCAAGTTTGCAAAATGATAAAGAAAAGGGACAAGTATGGCGTGGAACAGAGCCTTGTCCAGGACCTTCTGTGAATCTCCCCGACCTCCCTCACCCACCATGGCAGTGATTTGTGATGTCTGCCCCAATTTTCCAGCAGACAGCACTGCCTGGTCCCGTTGGGGCTGGGCGCGACTACATAACTAGTTCTGGCCAATGATTGGTTTGTGAAAGTGACCTGTCACTTCTGAGCCAGAGTGTGTCGTTGTCCATGTGAGTGAGCCATCCCCCAGGCTCTTTCGGCTGAGGTAAACTTCGAACGTTCAGAATGAGTGCTGCTCTGTCAGCCTGGGTCCTAGAGTCACAGCAACACAGAATGGTCCCAGCAGACCTGAAATGGACATGTGAGGTGAGTGGGGCAGAAAGCTTTTTGGGCTTTTTTTTTTTTTTGTCACAGCACAGCCCAGCCAGTACCAACACACATTAGTGTGTAAACCATGAGCTCTAAAGAGGAGCCGCTGTTGTCTGGAACAAAACAGGGCAATAACTACCCATCACACTGCTGTCAGGCACCCTACCTTCTTTTATGTTTAAAATGTCTTTATGTTTATCTTTGAGCTCTCTTCAAAGCCAAGCTGAGAGACAGGGGAATCAGATATTCTCCTTATGGCACAGACAAGTCAAGTGATTTGTCCATGGTTCCCAGACCCACTCAGTGGCATCATCCAGTAGCCCTCAGCCTGGTCCAAAAAGATCCAGACACTGGGCCAGGTTAAGCAGCACAACAGCATAGTTTGCTCAATGATAAACCAGAGACTTGACTACAGAGGGAAAACCACAGCACAGTGAAGAAGCAGCTGGTAGAAATGGGCAAGAATGGGTCTGTAAAGATAACTGCCTACTTCCATTTCTCCAAGTGACCTTGATCTTAGGAAAGAAAGGGGAGAACTAGAAAGCGGGGGGAGATGAGAAAGGCGGTCCCTAAGTCTCCAAGCCAAAGAATTTCAAGAGGAGCTTTCACCTCCGCCTAGAGCAACAGCTCATGATGCGAGACCAGTGATATGGGAGGCTCTGGGGGTGGTGGTGGTGGCGACACAGAATACATCCCGAGGCCCTCAGTCCATGCTTTTCTCATCAGTCATCTTCCCGTGGCCATGGGAAAAGTCTCCCTCATGTCTTCTAATGCCTGTCTCTCCCTAGTAGGTTCTACGTTTGTGTCACTGAGTGCACCTCTGAATCACCAGATATGCCCCCTCCCCACCACCAAGGTGGCTCTACAGGCCGTGGGCACTGCTTTTACATCAGGCAGACTTGGAGTGAAGTGACTCACAGGATCGATGTCTTTGGTCCTCAGTTTTCTCATCTGTAAGACACTCACCCCAGGAGGATTTGGGGTGCTAGCAAAGTGCCCGGTGAAGTGTGTGTTCAATCATTCCTATTTCTGTATTTAGAGCAGCAAACATTTAAAAATTATATATCTACACCCACATACATACACATATATACATATATACTCATATATACATATATGTATGGAGATATGTATACATATACATATATAGATATAGAGACATACACACACACACACACACATATACACACAGTATTCTTTCAGAAATTTCCAGGAATAAATCACCCTGCCCCCCACAACTGGTCACACCATTGGTAACTCTTGCCTTGCCTTCTGAGATTGCCACGGTTTCATCCTACCTTCTCCACTCTGAGCCACACTCTTTACAAAATACTTGGTTCAAAGCTTCGCTGCCATTGTTTCTCACTCCACCCCACCATTGTTGCTTGGCTTTTGCCCAGGAGCCATGGGATCCCTCCCATTATCATCATTTACCAGGATATCACTCAGGGTGCCCTCTAAAAAATAAGTGGGAGCTTCCCATTTTACACCTGGAGATGCTCCACACTCTGAGCCTCACATGGGCGTTCTAGCTGTTAGCTCTAGTCACGTAACAAACAACCACCAAAACATAGCAGCTTAAAACAATAGGATTTATTTATACGAGTTTGTGGGTTGGTTGGGCAGTTTTCTGGCTCTGGGCCAGGCATGGCTGTTCTCAGCTGAACTCACTCACGGATCTGAGGTCAGCTGATAGATTGGCTTGTCTAGGATGCTCACTCCGATGGCTGGCTTTTGACTGGTTATTGGCTGAGGCAATGGAGACAACTGGCCCATATGTCTCTTATCCTCTAGCAAGCTAGCACAGGCTTGTTTGCACGGTCAACAGGGGTGCAAGAGAGCAAGCAGAAGCCTTGGCTCACAATTGTCACGGTGTCACATTCGCCATATTCTTTTGGCCAAGGTAAGTCACAAGGTTGGTCCAGATTCAGTAGGAAGGGAGGTAGACTCTGCCTCTTGGCAGGAGGAGCTAAAAAATTGTGTAAAGCGTGTGGATACAAGGAAGAGTAAAGGGTTGTTGGTTGTAGTAATCAGTTACTACAGGATCTTTCTCAGGTGCAGGGAGCAGGGCTGCCCTATTCTGGGTTATCAGCAACAAAGGGGTCCCTGTCCCCACTCAGTGCTGCTGGGCACTAACCTTGCCAGGACAGAGAGCCTGCAGTGACTCTTCAGGGTTCCTACAACTCAACCCTCTCCAGGCCAAATGGGTTTGTGTTTCCCTCACAGCTCCTTCTCCCACCCTCTTTTTCTTTCCCTATCTCTTCCCCATCCACAGCTTGTTCAATCCTGACCTCCCCCTTTTAACACCAAGGTCAAACGTCACCTCCTCCTAGAAGCCTTCCTTAACCACTCTCGTTCATCCCCACCTCTCCTTTCTATAAATAACAATACACAGTCAGTGCTGCACATTTTATTACTTAGGTTTTTAGAGCTACTATGCATGAAGCTCTTATCAGGTGCTAGGAATGTTAATCTTCCCAGTGCTTGAGTAGATACAATTATCATCACCATTTTACAGATGGGCGGTGAGGCTGACAGGGTGACTTCCCAAAAGGCTTTATAACTGGTGGTAAGGGATGGACGGTTTTCAAAGCCAGGCCTGTCCTTTTCCAAAATCCAGCATGTAGCAGGAGCCATGGGTGCCCCACACACCGTGTGCCCTCACCTTTACCACTTCATTGCATGTGACTGGCCCGACTTCCTGCTGCCAGTGCCTGACCTCCTTCTCAGTGAGGTTCACTTTCCCCATGTGGCAGGTTCAAGAGCTGAGGGATTAACTTCCTGTGGGAGCAGTCCTCAATAAGTGACTATTAAGAGCAGGTGTTTAGTCACCCCAGGGTGAGGTGTCTGAATGCATGCCCTACACTGGCTCCCAGAGTTCCCTGGGCAGGACTGAGGTCCAGTTGCCCACAGTGCCAGAGATGGAACACCTTTATTGGCTGCTTTTCTCTTCATGCCACACTGCCCACTCCCCTACTGGCATTTCCTGGGAGCATTCCTGAATGCACTACTTTCCCTTAGACTCTTGTCTTGAGGTGTACTTCTGGGACAGTGCAAGCTAAGATATACCTCCTAACACCTTGGCTGCTTTCTCCTCCCTTCTCCTAATCATCTCTTGTTAAGCTGTAAGCTGCTCAAAGCCAGAGAAACTTGTTCTTATTTCCTTTGCCTTTCCCTTAGTACCTAATCATGTGTGGAAGTTTAAATGCTCCATAAATACTAACTGAAATCATTTATTGATTCACAGATGCCCCCAAACTACAGATATTGGGCTAAGAGTCAATACTCAACCCCTCTTCCTTGCAGATGGTTGGCTCCCGTTTAACATGCTGCTCAAATCCATGACAACTGGTAAATGTTCTCAGGCACCAATCCTTTCCCAAGTCATTGAAACAACTGTCCTGCCAAGTAGAAGATGAGCCTTTGACCTGGCTGAGGACACATGTGCCCTCTTGAGTGTCCTTGAAAATGCCTTTGGGGATCAGTGGATTGATGTGACCCTATAAGATCCCAGTCAAAATCTGATTTGTACTGGTTGTCCTTTATTACCCACTCATCTCCCTAAAGAGTGTATAGTGTACAGTGTCCTGTACTCGTCTGCTGGAACAGAATTGGATAAGCTGATAGCTGGGCTCCCTTCCAACTCAGAGCTATGAATTCTCTCCCAAGTATCACGAGATGACCAAGCACTCAGGGGTCAGGCTCAGAGGAGAGCCTTAAGAACAGAGACAGAGATTCTACTATGAACCACGTATCTAACATATACTATTTCAATTAATCCAGGCTTCCACGCAGGGTAATTACCTTCCTGGCCCCATTTTACAGATGAAGAAACCAAGGCTCAGTGAAGTTAAGTAGCTTACCCAGGATAAGGTGCTGGTTGGCAGAGCTGGCTGTGCCTGTGCCTGGCTGCCTTCAGAGGCAATATTCTTTCACTCACTCTGGACTGCTGCTCCATTGAAAGGTTTGGTTGGGTTTTAATGCAGCACCGTTTGGCAGGGTGAGGACATGTTAGACTAGAAGGAATGTATCAGATATTGCTGCATAGCAAACTGTCCCAAACATTAGTGGCTTTGCATAGCAATCCTTTATTCCTACTCACACATCTGTGAGTTGGCTGATCCAGGGTGGGCTCTGCTGGGCAACTTTGCATCAAGCTGCAGGTTTGGCTGGCCTTGGGTTCTTGCTGCAAATTGGGTCAGATCAGTTTCACTGGGGTTTATTCTAGGACCCTGAAGGTGCAGCAGTTATCCAAGGAGCTAGCTCTTCTCTCAACATTGATCGAGATATGAGAGAGAAAATGGAAATGCACAATGAAGCTCAGAACTGGCATGCTGTCATTTCAAACTTGTACTATTGGCCAAAGCAAATCATGGTCAAGTCTAAGTCAAGGGACTGGGAGTTACTCTGCCTCTAGTGGGAGGGACTGCAAAATCACCTGACAAAGGTGGAAAATACAGGGAGAAGGTGAAGGATTGGGGTCAGTAATTTTATTTATGAGAAAAACTAAAATCAACACAAGAGAATGAATGGCTGATGGGGAGCATTCTTAGTGTCTGTAGAGAAAATCGTGGGGAACAGGGTTCATCCTCAGTGTCCTTCCAGTTACACTACACAAGAAGCATCTACCCTGGTTTTCAATATCTGTGCTAGGGTCCCTCTGTAGATGCTCCTTAATCTTGGAAGCCTGTCTCCTCCAAGTTTCTCAGCTCCCTAATCTTCCCACATGATCCTAGACATCAACCTGATTAAAGGGACAAATTTCAGCAGTGTGGGCGGTGTGTAGAAATAGAGTGAAAAACAAAGCTACTTCCCATTTTCCTTTCCCTAGAGCCAACCAGCTCTTTTTTAGAAAATGAATGACTTTGGGGTACCTGGGTGGCTCAGTCGGTTAAGCATCTAACTCTTGGTTTAGGCTCAGGTGCTCAGTGTGGAGTCTACTTCAGATTCTCTCTCCCTCCCCTCTGCCAACCTTCCCCCACGTTTGCACATGTATGCACATGCTCTCTTTCCCTCTAAAATAAATAAATAAAATCTTTTTTTTTAAAGATTTTATTTATCCATTCATGAAAGACAGAGAGAAAGAGAGAGCGAGAGAGGCAGAGGGAGAAGCAGGCTCCCAAGGAGCAGGGAGCCCGACGCGGGACTCGATCCCAGGACCCTGGGATCATGACCTGAGCCAAAGGCAGACGCTTAACCAACTGAGCCACCCAGGCACCCAATAAATAAAATCTTAAGAAAAGAAAATGATTGACTTCTAGATCTCATGCCTATCTCAGTAGGGAATTAATCCAAGGATGGGCTGTACAGGAGGGAGCAAGGGAAGGGCTCTGGATGGTCAGAACCTGAGACCTAGGGAGATGGAGCTATTTAAATCTTTGGGCCAGCCAGTTGGCTCTCCTTGGGGACAACTAGAGAAGCAGAGCTAGAAAGAGTTAAACAGACCCCCATGGAAATATCCCAATCGTATTATGAACTTAGGAAATGTAACACCTGTGAGGCATCCAGGAAAAAAGCATTGAACCAAGTTGATGACTGCAGTCTTGATTAGTGCTGTCACCAAAAATTTCTGCTTCTTCTGAGTTCAGAAGAGTCCTTGACCCTTCGAAGTTAGGTATGACCATGTAATTTGCTTTGTTGTTTTGTTCAAAATGAAATGTGAACAAATGTTGCTTTGTTCAGCGAAATGTGAGCGTAAGTGGAATATATCACTCTGGGTAGAGGCTTCAAAATACAGTGTGTAATTCACCATGGCACCTTGCCACTGCTGTGGTACTCATGGAAACTTTTTTTTTTTAAGTTTTATTTAGTTAAGTAATCTCTACACCCAACATGGGGCTCAAACTCATGACCCTGAGATCAAGAGTCACATGCTCTTCTGACTGAGTCAGCCAGGCACCCCAAGCATGTATTGAAAGAGAATTTCCATCTACCTAACTATGAGTGATTACAATGGACAGAGCTCTCCTGATGGCATATACTAGATATGAAGCCTAAGACAGAAATCAACATTTGCTGGCTAAATCACTGAGCTTTGGGGGAGTGTTTGTTACAACAGCATAATCTGACCTATTCTGACTAATATAATCATCCAACTCAACCAACAGAGAGATGTATCAAAACAAAGAATTTGGGAGTGACAAAGCCAGGTATAAAGTAATTATACCAACAAGGATTGATGATAAGCTCTTAAATATACAACTAAGACTGAACAAATGCAGGCATTAAGCTTATGGGAATCATGTAAATGCTATAAACCTTGACAAGTTAAAAATAATACTAAAGCCAATTTTTTAAAATGAGAGGAATAAGAGTGCTAATTTCTTTTTACTCTTGTTTCTTTTTTTTTTAATGGGAATTCATACCATCTAATATTGAAAAACAGAGTTTAAAATATACCTAATGATACTAACCTCTCTCTTATTGTTTTTCCCATATTATTCTTTACACTTGGAAGAAATTGATTTAGAAAAGACTATATCAAGTAATGAAGAAAAAAATTCAATGAAGTTCAATAATTCTCTCTGTTCCACTTTTTTTTCTTCTCTTGAAATAAAATTAAATTATAACACTTTTGTCTTAAGTTGGGTTCTTCTTGAACCCGACTGAAACTAAAATTGAATATTTCCTAGAGGGGTGATCCCAGGAAACCCTGATAGTAGAGTGGGAGGAGAAGAAAGCAAATGTCTAGGGGTGTTAAAAGGGTAGGGGGCCACTGTGGGGAGCTGGGATCAACCCCGCTGGGAAGCTGGGAGATACCACCTCAGAGCTGTCCCACCCAGAGCACAAGGAAGCTGAGGCATTTAGCCATCAATTTCCACCCACGACTGGGTGTTAACTCCCTGTGCATGGTTGAATCCCCACTCCTGGAGCCAGAGAACCCTGCTGGCAGAGACTATTCAGGAGCTTGCTGAGGGAAGTTACTGGGCTCTATTAGAACAGTGAGTGCCAACAGGATATGGGGCCAGGCACCAACAATATGTGCCAACATTTTTTTGAAATTATAAAGCCTGTATAATGGATTCACCTCAAATGAATTATGCTAAGTGAAAGAAGTCACTCTTAAAAGGCTACATAGTGTGTGATTACATTTATTTGGCTTTCTGGAAATGTCAAAACCATAAGGACAAAAACCAGATCATTGGTTGGCAAAGGCTGGGGAGGGGCACCGGGATGAATACAGGAGGGCATTAGAGAACTCTTTGGGGCATTGAAAGTGTTCTCTGTCTTGATTCTGGAGGTGGTCATAAAACAATGCATTTGTCAGAAGTCATAGAACTACTATACCTAAAAAGGGCAAGTTTTACTGAATATAACTTATACCTCAGAAATCTGACTATGATGCTTTTAAAAATAGGTCTGCCATATTAGTTGCTGTTTCAAGGAAGCTTAGTTCTTTTCTCTTGAGGACTTAATGACTTGCTTCTAAAAATAGAAGGCAGAAGTTTTACAGTGTGAGTCAGAGACTGGTTCGTAAAAAGGCACTGTGGCTTCCTGCTTGCTCTCTTACTCCCTCTTGGGTCAGCCACTTTGGGGGAAGCTAGACGCCATGCCATGTGTAGTCCTATGGAGAGGCCCACGTAAAGAGCAGCTGAGGCCTCCAGTCAACAGCTACATGAGTGCAATGCCTTGAAGTGGAGCCTACAGCCCCAGTCAAACCTTCAGATGACTGCTGCCCAGCTGTCAGTTTGCAACCTCATGGAGACCCAGAGACAGAATCACCAGCTAAGCCACTCTCAGTTCCTGACCCTAAGAAACTGTGTGAGGTAAAATTGTTTGTTTGAAGCCGCTATGCTTTGGGTTCATGGGCCATGCAGCAATAGATAACCAATACACTGGCTTAAAACTTAATCCCCACCTTAGAAGAAAAGATTCTTTTATATAAATTTATGCTGAGATACTTGGCATGATGTTCATGGGAGGTGAATGACAGTGGTTTCTGTGTGGGTGAATTTGGGGATCATTTGTCTTTTGTCTGTCCTCTTTTATATTCATGCATGACTTTGTATAATGAACGTGTATCCTTCAAGTTAAACACAAAAATAATGACTCCAAGCCTGGGTGCCAGTACAGAGTGCGCTGTTTACCCAGGCATCAGAGCCAGGAGGTGTGTGTCTATAGGAAGCAGGAGCACCACTCCTTCAGACAATGAGAACTCTCCTGGGCCTCACACTCGGTGGCACCACAACAACAGATGAGCCACTTCTGAAACTCTGCTTCGTTCTTGTGCATCAGAAGGAACTGTCCCAACAGGATGTAGGCCTGTGGGGCGGGGGAGAGGCAGGGAGGAAAACGGGAAAGGTTATAATAAACCAACCCAGAGGTGCTCTTATCCAACACCAGGACCCTCGTGAAAATCGAAGGAAGGGGCCCAGGTCTGGTTTGAGGGACAATGATGGCACCTGGGCGATGTGGGTTCTGGGACCGGCCCTTGGTGAGATGTGAGGCCAAGTGAAATGCACATCTCTCGGGTCGGGTTTGGGGGAATGTTCAGCCTGGGGTAAACCAGAACCTGCCTTTCTCAACTTTAATGAGCACATAAATCACCTGGGACCTTGTTAAAAGGGAGGTTCTGACTCATTAAGTCTGGAGGGGGGCCTGAAAGTCTGCATTTCCAACATGTCCCCAGCTGATGCTGGTCCAGGGACATTTTGAGTAGCAAGAGCCTAGCATACTCCCTTCTGGCCTCTGATCTAGTATTTCTCTCTCTCTCTCTCTTTTTAAGATTTTAAGTAAGCTCTCCATCCAACGTGGAGCTCAAACTTACAATCCCAAGATTAAGAGTTGCACGCTCCACCAACTGAGCCAGCCAGGTGCCCCTAGTATTTCTTTTTAACACAGACACACGCACACATGCACACATGCACGCGCACATAACGAAGAATCAGAAATGCTCCCCACCCCATCACTTTCTCAATCCATCTTGCAGAGTTTCTAACTCTCTTGGCTGTTGACATTGTGGATAATTTTGTGCTGTTGGGGTGGGTTGGGGACTGTCCTGTGCATTGCAGCAAGTTTAGCACCATCCCCAGTCTCTACCCACGAGATGTCAGGAGCAGTCCCCCAGCCCCCCAAATTTTGACAGTCATAAGTGCCTCCAGACATTGCCACATGTCCCCTCCAGACATTGCCACAAAAGCTCCTTTGACCAAGAACCACTGCACGTGGGACTGGTAGATGAAGGGCATCTTAACACCAATCTGTTCTTGCAAACCAGCTGTGTGACCTCAGGCAACTCACTTAACCTGAAGTGAGGACCCCAAGAAACAGGGTCTCAGTTTCTGCATTGCCTGAAGGCTCACAACATGCCCTGCCCCACCTTGCAAACTGAATTAAGTAGATTCAGTGTGAAAACATCAGGAAAATGCAAATTCCTTATTTGTCCTGGAATGCTTAGCCTGTGGGAGGAGCACAGAATGTAAAACACGATAAATCTTGCCCATCCTTCCCTTCTGAAAAGTCTGTGCGCATGAAAAATGCACATAATTAATACTAAGTACACCAGGACTGATAGCTCTTCGGCATTCTCTCATTTTCTAACTACTATTCTACAACTTTCCCTAATCTCTTTATAATTTTATCACATGATTATTGACAAGGAGCGAGGACTACATGGAGAAAGGGACGCCCAAGACCAAGTGGCCACAAATTGACTGAGCTGCTCAATGGTGAAGCCTGGAGATTTAAGGTCACATAAACGCCCTTCATTCGCTGCTGGTTTGGGGGCTCTCCAGCCTGGAATGAACGAGAACCAGTGTCCATGCCTGCCGTCCTGGGCCTTCTCCAGGAAAACCTGCTGCTGTCTATTTACTTTCAGTTACATAAAACAAAGCAAACTTCATCTGAACCAAAGGGAACATTTTTTTTTTTAAAGAAATTAAATAAAAGCTGAATTGCAGTTGTAAAATGTACCCAAGCTGTTGGAGCTTGGGGTTTCTTATTTTTAGTCATGGTCTGGTTGTTGAGAAGATTAAAAAAACAGCCAGGATGTCATGGTCATTTTCAACTGTTACTTGAATCATCTTTTTAGAAAAGCCATATTATTGCTTGGAACGATCTCGTATCCTTGTTTTTTCGGTGGTGATTTTATGGAGATGTCTTTTAATTCAACATTTAAAAAAAAATGAACATCTATTGAATGTTAATTGAGCCAGGTGCTGCAGTGGGTGTGGGGGGGTGGGGTGCAGAGGTGAATGACAGGATCAAGGAACAAGGAGCTCTGTCCAGGGAGAAAGAACATTAGGGAAGATGATAAATAAGAGTAATAATAATGATAATAGTAATGGCGCTTGAGGACCTTTGATGGGCTCCAGATCCCTGGCACGTTTTAACCCCGTCCCATTCTCCAGATGGAATCACTGAGAATAGAAGAGGTTTTCCTGAGCCCCATGTTTGCCCATCCTGACTGTCCACATCTGGCCTCACACCTATGGAGGCCTCTGCCCTTTTGGAGGCCCCGCTGTTGGCATCAGCTGGTCGGGTGATCAGAGCCTCCGTATCCCCTCCAGCCTCAGCAGCTGGGAAGCCAGGGAACACATGCCATGTAGGACCACAGGCAAATTTTCCAGGAACGCTGCAGGAAGAAGGGCCTCTTCTCGTGGCCTCTGGAACCAAGTTGCCACTGACTATTCCTCGTCCACTCACTCTGCCACCCTCCAGGGGTGGGGAGGAAAAGTTAGCCATCGTCATGGTCCCCATCCCCGCCCTGCCCAAAGTCTGTTCTGTTTCTCCACTGGCTCCAGAAAGTGACCAAAGCTCACAAAAATCTGGCTGCGGGGAGGGTGACGCAGAGACACGGGGACGTTGAGCAGCCATGGCCTAGTCCCACCACCTTGGACAGAGGCCCCCCCCTTGGTTTAATGCTTTGCTGCGGCCATCTTGAATTCCTCGGGATAGGGGAACAAGGGGCCTCATATCTTCATTTCATGCTAGGTGGCTGGTCCTAGTCCATGCCAATGAAAATCTTCCATCTTCACTGTGACACCTGGCCTTTTCTTTTCTTTCGTTAACTGTTTTTTTTTATTTGAGCAAAGTTGACACACGTTTGTTTCAGGTGTACAACATAGTGATTTTACACCCTGCAGGTTATGCAATACTCCCCACAAGTGTACCTTCTGTCACCTGACCTTTGCAAACACATCCACGGTCTTGGCCCTCACTGATTCTCAGGCTTCTCTCTCACCTTTGCCTGCAATGCCGGCTCCTTGGAGCCTAGAGGGAATGCATTTACGTGGCTACAAGACTTCTTTGGGGGATCAACAACTCTCTTTTTCTCTAACCGGATTCTGGCTCTTCAGCCTTCGCGGCCACTGGTAGCCAGTGACAATCTTGAAAATCCGGTACCTCTCGGTCATTTCTGGTTTAAAACTCCTTGTCTTAGTGCGAATGCTTGATCCAATGCAGGGCTTGCCTCTTCTTTCTTCTCCATGCCTCCCTGGGATATACTTACACTAAAAAATTATTTGTTTGACTAAAATTCAGATTTAATGGAGCAGGTGCTTGTATTTTATCTGGCAACCCTATGCAGGGTAAACCCAAACTTCCACGACTGACTCCTTGCAGGGCCCAGACATCAGGCAGTGGGGGGGGCCTCTGCATGACTACCCCCCACCTCCAGAGACTGTCTGTCCAGATGCAAATTTCACCTCTCTAAGCCCGAGTGACTTTGAGCAGGTCACGCTCTGTGCCTCTGTTTCCCCATTGGTAAAACAAAGGTGAAATAGTATACCTTATAGGATTTTCTGATGCTTTGATGAGATATAAATAATGCACTGAGGACAGAGCCTGACATGTAGCAAACATCATGCACAAGTTCTGCTGCTAGGAGAGCCTTAGGGAGCAGGCGGGCACCCATACATATATCCCTTACTGATCTTCCAAGTATCTTTCCGGAGGAAGATTCAGGCTCAAGGATAGGACTTTATAGTGTCTTCAAAGAACATTGAGCCAAACCAGATTCTCTGGGCTGGTAAACTTACTTCCTCACTGTTGGATAACTTCAGGGTTATCCCCCAAGTAATGCACCCGCCCCATAGGGCACTGTGCAAAGTCCCTGAATTTACTGAGTGCCTGGAAATTCCCTCATCCCTGGGCAGTGTTTTCACAGGGAGAAGAGGAGTACAAAGATTGTAGAACCCTCCTGTGCTTCACAGGAGACGTGGAAGAGCCCCAAAGGCAAGCTGTGCCTCTCTAGCATAATGAGGGTGGGTACTCAGGCCATGTGTGGAAAGAATAGTTAACAGTACAGATGTCACAGCAAGGGGTCCTACTGAATACTCAGTGTTCAGAAGCACAAGCTTATTAGGCTGGGGTATGCGGGCAGAAGGAAGGCATTCTTCCCAGAGAAGGTCCACTGTGAATGGGGTCCTGAAGTGGGGGAATGTTCATTTCAAGAGAGGCCTGCGGGCAGGTGGTCCCGTCTGTGTTTGAGATTCATGGACAGTGGGGCTTGGGTATGGAGGGGGTGGGGGTGGGAAATATAAGACAGAGCTAGAACCAGACCATCGAAAGCCTCTTGAGCGTCTTGTGCACCAACATATTTTCCCTTCCCGGTCATTCCTTTGTCCCTTTCGGCCCTTCTGCTGTTAAATCTAGACCAGCACTGTTCAGTAGAAATTTTTTTTAAAGATTTTATTTATTTATTCATTTGAGAGAGCGAGAATGAGAGAGAGAGACAGAGAGCACATGAGAGGGGGGAGGGTCAGAGGGAGAAGCAGACTCCCCGCTGAGCAGGGAGCCCGATGCGGGACTCGATCTCAGGACCCTAGGATCATGACCTGAGCCGAAGGCAGTCGCTCAACCAACCGAGCCACCCAGGCGCCCTGTTCAGTAGAAATTTAATGTGAGCCAGCCACATATACAATTTTTAATTTTCTAGTAGCCACAGGAAAAAGGTGGGGGGGATGAAACAGGTGAAATTAGTTCTGATAATATGCTTCATTTTCTCCCATATGTCACAAATATCATTTCAAAGTGTAATCAATAAAAAACTATTGATGAGATACTTTGCATTGGGTGGGGTACTTTAAAATTCTAAATCTTTAAAATAAAATCATGGTGTGTACTTTATATGCATAGTGTTAAAGCATTATTCAGACACGTGCTCTGCAGGTACAAATGGCCAGTGGCCACTGTATCCGACAGCAGAGATCTAGATCTGCCAAGGCTGACCGCCTGGGAGAAGAGCGGGCACAAAATACCTCAGAGAGAATTCAGCGAAATTTTTGACTGTCAAAGTCCTGAAGAGACTTGGGTGAATCCATAGAAGAATCAATAGTTTTAAAAGTCATGGCATAGCTGGGGAAGGGGACAACTAGACCCCAGGAGAGGCCAGCAAAGGATAGCATGAGACGCAGGCAGGTACCCTCCCTAAGGTCTCTTGCAGCCAGGGTATAAAAATCCAGGAGCTCAGAGGATTCTAGGGCGGTGAAACAGCTCTGTACATTACTATAATGGGGGATATGTGTCATTATACATTTGCCCAAACCTATAGAAACTGCGAGTGAACCCTAAAATAAGCTATGAACCCTGGGTGATTACAGTGTGCCAACGTAAGTTCTTTGATGGTTACAGATGTACCACTCTGGTAGGGGTGCGGCTCATGAGAGAGGATGTAC
Organism: Zalophus californianus; assembly: GCF_009762305.2. Taxonomy (NCBI): domain Eukaryota; kingdom Metazoa; phylum Chordata; class Mammalia; order Carnivora; family Otariidae; genus Zalophus; species Zalophus californianus. The sequence continues at coordinate 96,906,625 of NC_045602.1, forward strand.
ATGTGGTGGGGGAAGGGGGTACATGAGAAATCTCTGCATCTTCTGCTTAATTTTGCTGTGAACCTAAAACTGCTCTAAAAATAAAAGCCTAAAAATATGCTAAAAATAATAATAAATAATAATAAAATATATGCTAAATCTGAAACCCCTTCCCTGTAGGATCTGCCTGCCCTGGAGGCTCTTCCTGCTGGCCCTAGCCACTGACCGGTCCTCACCCAGAAGCACCTGTTCACCTTTGTAGGTGCCACATCAGATCTCCTGGATCCTTTTACAGGCCCAGCCCTGAAACAGAGTCTCACCACCGAATCCCAGGGTAAGCCCTCTCCCTGCCGTGGTAACCACTGGGACCCAGATCTTCCTGTGTGGTTTGTGACAACACAATCCATCGCCATTCTTGTCCTCACTCAGGACCTTGATCAAGGCACTAACTCCCAGGAGCCTCTGTCCTCTCCTTTGTGAAGTGGAGATAGCGATCCTCATCTCATTTGCAGGTAGGTGAGGGGCTCAAAGCAACGGAGAAAGGTGAAATCCCCTACGTTAGTGTTTGGAATTAGTGACCCTAGGAATGAGTAGGGCCTGGAAGTGGTGTGTTGGTCACTGTGCTCACCAGGAGGTCATGAGCATAAGAGGGTCCTGGCCACACCCAGGCAAATGGTTTCTTCTTCCCTACAGCCCTGATTCTGTGCAGCAAGTTCTGGGATGCCTGAAATTTACCCATTATTCATTCATTCCTTTATCTTAAACATGCCTATTGCCCCACCTGTAATCCTCATTTAAAACACAGGCTGGAAAAGACAAAACTATAGGGACAGAAAATAAATCAGTGGTTTGTTGGGGGCTGAGGGTGGGGAATATGAAGGGCACAGAGGAACATTTTGAAGTGTTGGGATTGTTCTGTGTCTTGATTGTAGTGGCTTCATGACTGCATGCATTTGTTAAACCTTGCAGAACTGTGTACTAAAAAAGGTGAAATTCACTGTATGTGAATAAAAATATTTTTAAAATGCTGAGTCTGGCTGAACAACAGCAAAAAAACCCACAACCCATTAAATCAAAGGGGGTAGAAGCCAGAATAATGGGTATATCTGAGAGTGGGGGATGACATTGATGGGGGAGAGACACAGGGCATTCTGGAGGTATCCAATCACTGAATCTGGGGGGTGCCTCCGTGAGTGTGTGTGTGTGTGTGTGTGTGTGTGTGTGTGTGTGTGTAAAAATTCACTGAGCTGAACCCTTCATATCAATGTTGGTGCATTACACCACAATAGAAAAGAAAAGGGACAATCATTTCTTTCAAAAAGGAATTTTTAATTTAAAATGTCTTCCCTAAGCAGACTTTGCTTACTTCACTACTTCCTTGGGAAGGGTCCCATCTCCTTTATCTGGGAGGAAAGAATCCAATCCACCTCAATGGTGGAGCTCCAGCTTCCTGGCAATACCACCTAGTGGATAGTAAATGCGCCAGTAGATTGGGGTGATATTCAGAATATTTCACAACTGGTATAAGCAGCGTGTTGACCAGAAAACCAGAGGCCCACTAGTTCAAGGCCCCCTAGAAACAGCATGCATGGTGCAGGTGCACACCAAACTGATTATCAGCCATGTGTGCAACAGTTCCCAGCCTTGTCAGGCGTTTCTGCAACATCTTCCTGCGCAGTGGTATAGACTGACATTAGAAACTGAAGGGAATGAGCAGCAGTAGCTGTGAGCAAAATCTCTCCACTGAGCGCACAATGCTCCACGTGAATTCCCATCCACCTCTGTATGTGCTCACCCTCTTTGGGTTCTCCTCGGGATCGTCTCCCATTCTCCCTAAAGTTCCAAGCAGCTTTAAGAGCACCATAAAAACAAATAATTACATAGAAAAGAATGTTCCGATTCCACTGGGTACCCTCGAGGCCATTCTTGGGCTGTGAGTGACATCTTAGAACAACTCATATCCTCTTACTCTGGTATAGACCCCAGGCTGCTGTTACTCCACCTGCCATTGCCAAGCTGGTGCCCTAGTCAGGCAGGCGAGACCCCACGAGTCTTTCATGGAGGTGGGAAGTATGTGCAAATCATCCATCCTGACAGCGCAGCCCCAGACTCGGGCAGCTGGCTCACTTCTGTTGACCCATGGGTGTTTGAACACCAAGTGAATCATGCCCTGCCCAGCTGCTCTGAGCCAAAGCCATTCAATTTGCCCATCATCTACTGGCCCTCGAGGCTGCCCAAACATGAGGGGTCAGTGACGCTGAAGCAAGTGGTGCTCTGCCAAGTGGTGGCTTTGCTCTGTGATGGCCCCTTGCAGGGACACATAGCAGCGGCCGCCATCTGGCAGGGCTAGGGGAAGAGAGGTCGGGGAGTGAAGTTGGGGCAATAAGAAAAAAATGAGTTACCTTGTTGAAACCTTTGGTGACCAAATTGATTGCAAGCTCACGGCTGATCCCGTCCACCCAGGCAACATCCTTTTCTCCAATGGGTTCAGAGAGGAAGGCTCTCAGCCTGGGAGACATGTGATCCATCTTCTGTAACAGCGGTGGGAGAACAGGGTTAGGAGGTGGCTGGCTGCTCACAGGGAGAGAGGACACTGGGGGACTGCCCTGCTGAGGGACGGGGGCAACAGATGGCAGGCTTCCTCCCACCACTCAATATTTATTGAGGACTTTGAGATGTCAGGGGCAGCGCCCTGCCCTGAAGACCTCAACACATCCATTCCCGCCTGGATGGACTGAGAAATGTACAATGATGGCCCTGGATGAGTCTAGTAAATTCCACCAAAGGGGTGTGTTTAATGCTAAGAACTGTGATGGGTTCCTCTCTGCTACTCTTCCTGCTGTCAGTGCTTAAAGAAACACTGCTTCTTGGGAGCAGAATTGTGGTTGGAGAAATGGGGATATGTTGTTGGTCAGAAGGTGCAAAGGTTTAGTTACGTGGAATGAATAAATTCTGGACATCTGTGTATACAGCACGGTAATAATAGTTAACAATAATACATTGTATACTTGAAGACTTCTAAGAGGGTAGATCTTAAATTACATCTTAGTACACACACATACACTAAAAGATACCTATAAAGAACTGACGGATCAGTTGTTTAGCTTGATCATGGTGATCTTTTCAGTGTGTGTATGCCAATCAAATTGTGCACCTTAATATAAACAGTTTCTGTAAGTCCAAGATTTCTCAATAAAGTTGTCTTAAAGGGAAAAAAAAGAAATCATTGCTCCTCTTAGCTAATTAACCCACCTTCTCTCTTTACTACCAACACTTTTTCATATTTTTATTTTAGCATTTACCACACTCTGTAATAGTTGGTTGTTTAGTGACACAACAGAAAACTCTTCAACTGGATCAACTATCAAAGAAGACATTATAAAACTCAAAAGCCCAAGGGTAAGGATGGGTATGGTGCAGTCAAGGCCACAACTCCATTTTCTCTGATTCTTTCAACTTTTCCTCCTTGTGTTGGCTTCAGTCTCGATTGGTTCCCCTCATGGCAGGGAAATGGCTGCTTTAGGACTCATATTTCCCAACACCGAGCCCCAGAAGAAGAAAGGAAGAGAAAGAACGTGTCTCTGAGGCATTCCAAGCAGAGCCTCATCCAGTCCTGAAGGTCTGCATAGGGTTACCAGTGTGAGCTTAGTGTTGGCAGTACACTCCAGTCCTATATCTGGGAGGGGAGTTAGCTTTCTTCAAACCATATAAGCTGTGAGATCAAGCATAGTTACCTGAACAAAATCAGGATTATTATCCGGAGAAGGTGAGCTGAGTGTTAAACAGTAACCATAATACCCCACTATCGTCCACCCCTTTGGTGACCCAATGTCTATACATTCTTCTTCCACTACATAATCATCAGAAATACCCACACTTGGCTAAAGTAGACTCACCTCCTCCCCCAATGGGTGAAGCCCTATGACTCATCCAGTTACTGGATTCAGATTCAAGTTCATATTTTCTGGAAGATGCATCATATTCTCCATCATGTCTGGAAGTAGCAACTCATGGGATGATAATTTATGAACTGAATTCTGAACTTCACCACCATCAACATAGTCAATAGTGAGGGGGAAAAACCCCAGTTTATCTGCAATAAGAATTTCCAGAAGGGGTATTCCCCATTTGGAGAAGGGGACCATGGGAAACACATTCAGGTGTCATTGGCCAACAGTACATGCAGTCTTGAGGAAATACTGGAGATTCCTTGCCATGGTGGTAAAGCAAGTGCCTTAGTCAGCCGAGATGGTGGCCCCCAGCTCTGTGTTTGGGTGTAGCTAGCCCGTCTGCTGCCTTGCCAAAATTTGAGTGGGCGTGTGTCTTTCAAGGAAAGTCATTGCTTTAACAACACACTTCTGGGTGGTACAAGTTCAGGGGTTGCCCCAAGGAATGGGCAATTTCAGGCATTGGTTGGCTCCTTTCTTTGGCAAGTCAGCATCCTTAAGAATATCCTGGATTTCTTCTATTCAAGTCTTTGGGCTGGTAGTTCAAGCTGGATTTGGTCTCAGGTCAGAATCCTTGAGCTGGCAACAGGGCTCTGTGCCTTGCCCACTGCCCTGCTCCCCAGATTAGTGGCATCTTCCTTCACCTCTGACGCGAAGGTACCCCACGTCGGCTACCTGCCCCCCAGCTGTATCCTAGCTCCATGTTCTCAGTGAATGAGCTGTCCCCTTCATCAAGCTTGAGGTACCTAAGACAAGATGCTCCATAAAGACCTGGGACCTGGGGACACTGTTTTTCCAGGGCCCTGATCTTTTCTCTTGCTAAGCCACCTGATTTGCTGCCTGGGTTCTAACTTTAGCCAGTTACATCAGCTTTTCTGACCCAGCAGGGCTTGCTTATCAAAGTCCAGTCACTTCAGCTGGCATGCCACAGGCAGAAAGGCCCTCTCTCAGCAAAGCTGTGTTTTTATTCCTCCCCATTTTCAAATGGGCTACGCTCCTCCTAAATTTGAGTCTCCTAGGACCTTTTTTTTTTGTTTAAAGATTTTATTAATTTATTTGAGAGAGAGCACGAGGAGGGCAGGAAGGAGCAGAGGGAGAGGGAGAAGCAGGCTCCCTGCTGAGCAGGGAGCCCAACACAGGGCTCGATCCCAGGACCCTGGGATCATGACCTGAGCTGGAGGCAGACGCTTAACCGACTGGGCCACCCAGGTACCACAAGTCTCCTAGGATCTTAACAAAGACTGCCAGAGGTAGCCAACATCCTGAGTATTTCCCACCAGATCTCTCCAAATGTCCTATCTCCCTACACATAGGGTCTGTATCCCAGGGTTAAACAGGGAGAACCAGCCATTTTGCTAGCCCGGGATCAGAGTCTTCCTAGTTCAAGGGGACATCCTGCTGCTCTTCATGTGAATACCTCTTCTCAGCCAATCCACATTTGAGGTTTGCTTATTGGAGCATCCCCTTCTTGGTACCAAACTCTGGGTCAGTTTGGACAGTTTGTAATTCAAGGAACAGAAAAATCCAGTTCAAACTGGCTTACATAGTAAGAAGGTCTTATTAACAGCTGCCACCAAGAAGTCCGGAGGTGGATCACATGCTTGAGGAAGCTCTGGCTTGAGTTCCCTGCAACTCTCTTGGCTTGGCCTTCCTTTATATATGGGCTCAATCCTCAGCTTGACTCTTTCGTGGAAATAACTGGGCTGTGGCCAGACCTGGCATCACTTTTGCAAGGCACGCCCTCCTCCCTCAAAAGAAAACTGTTTTTCCCAAGAAGCTGCCAAGGAATGCCTTCTCCAGTCCAAGTCATCATATGTCAAGACCAGATATGTGTCCTACCTCTGGTTCAGAAGGCAAGTCAGTGACCTACAGAGCACCCAGGCTGCAGGGGTGAGGATGCGGCACAAAGTCAGGGTAGTTGCCATGTTAGTGGGGGTAGTTACTCCATACCATGATATGGGACAAGGTCAGGAGAGCAACCCAATGTCCACCATATATTCCCCAGTAGATTGTGAGGGCCACAGCTGCCTCCTAACGCCCTTTGCTTCCCACCCCAGCCCCAGGCAGGCAAAGGGCAAGCACTTGGCGACGGAAATGACTGATCCATCCATTGCTTTCAGATATCTCCAGCGCTGGTCCCCTCACTTGTTCCCACGCTCCCAGTTCTCCACACCTAGAGTCTAGCTCCCCTCATAAGGCTTCCTGCCACAGGAGACTTTCTGTGACACTTAGGGACACACACTCTCCAAGAAGTGATGAATCTGAAGGCACTGACTGTAGGAGTTAGGAGGCATCTAAGAGACCTTGATGTGCCAGCTGGTTCGAGGAAGGGGAGCACAGGGCAAGACTGGGCCCCAATACTGCGGGTCTCAAATACACAGATGTATGAGCTGTGAATACACTATTATGGGGGAGGGGTCTCCATCTCTCCAGCAGCTAAATATGAAGATCTCTCTTAATCTGTGAAAATACGCTAAAAAGTGAGCTCTGCAGCCCCCATCACCTCCTGGGACAAGGAGTCGGGATTGGGGGTCCAGCTCTGGACTGGGCTGTAGGAGATCAGTGTTTCTGAGCAGGAGGAAGAACCCCAGAGCTCTTTCACCAGCTTTGTCGGGGAAAATTCCATTCACTATCCATGTTGGCCATCTGTTAAGTTAAACATCTCTGCCCATTAAAAGAATAAATGGAAACTACAACATCGCTATCAATGCAGCCCAGCAGCATCAAAGACAGGTAATGATTAGCAACACCTTGTGTGTATTTGCTTTTCTCACACAACGGATCTCACTTTGATCCTTGCAACACTCTGGAGCATAGGCAGCAGGAATTTTTATCCTCCTGAGGATCCACTGAATAGAGGCCTTCACATTCATTAGGATGCCTTTGTCTTAGGCAGTGGTTCTCAACTGGGGGCAAATTGTACCCCCCCTGCGCCAAACCCCAAATTGGCAAACTGTCTGGAGACACTTTGGGTTGTCAAAACTGAGGGAGGAGAGCTATTGGCATCTAAGGGTAGAGGTCAGGGTTGCTGCCTAAAGTCCTGTAATGCACACAACAGCCCTCCCACAACAAAGAATTACCCGGTCCCACACGTTGGTAGGTTCAAGGCTGAGAAACCCTTGGCTAAAAGTAACAGAAAACCTGATTCAAATGGTCTTAAAAAATACTTTTCTAATCTCACGTAATCATAAATCTATCAGTGAGGTGGACCCCAGGATCTTGTCAGTCAGCGTCTGTGTGTGTGTGTGTGTGTGTGTGTGTGTGTGTGTGTGTGTGTGTGTGTGTGTGTGTGTGTGTGTGTGTGTGTGTGTGTGTGTCAAGAACCAGGCCAGTTGCGTCCAAGGTCCCAAGATGCATACAGAATTTGCTTGGGTCCCGTCCAGACATGAAAACTTCCAAAAGGAAGGACAAGCCATTTCTTCTCGGGTGTTCCCAGAACCTCTTCAGTAGAACTTGCCTTAGTTGCATTGGCCAGAACCAGGCAGCATGCCCACCCGGAAACCAGTCACTGGCCAGGGGAGTGGTTTGCGTGGGGATGCAGATGAGGTCAGCCCGCTGGACATATGGCCTTTCAGAGAACGCCAGGTTCTGGAGGAAGTAGGGAAAGGAGGTGGTTGCTGGGTAGCAAATGACTGAGTCCACCATGTCTTCCAACCTGGTCAAATGTTCTGTCCATCACAACTAGCACTTCTCAAAGTTTAATGTGCACATGGACCACCTGCGGGGGGGGGGGTCTTGTTTAAAAATGTGGGTTCTGATGCAGAAGACCTGGGTGGGGCCCAAGGTACTGCATTCCTAACCAGCTCCTAAGAAGATGCCCATGCTGGGAGCTCACAGATCACACTTGGAGTAGCAAGTCATTACATGATGCCACTTTTTCTTTTTATATTTAATGGTGGCAAAATATACATAGCATAAAATTTACTGTCTTAACCATTCTTAAGTGTCCATTTAGGTAGTGTTAAGTATATTCACATTGTTGTGCAACCAACCTCCAGAACTCTTTTCATCTCACAAAACTGAAACTCTAAACTCATTAAATAGCAACTCTCCACCGTCACCTCCCCCCAGCCCCTGGCAACCACCACTCTATTTTCTGTCTATGAATTTGACTACTCCAGATTCCTCATTTAAGTAGAATCATAAGTATTTGTCTTTTTGTGACTGGCTTATTTCACTTAGCCTAACGTCTTCAAGGTTCAACCATGTTGTATCATGTGTCAGAATCTCCTTCCTTTTTAAGAATGTATAATATTCCACTGTATGTATATATCATATCTTGTTTATTCACTTACCCATCAGCGGACACTTGGCTTGCTTCTACCTTTTGGCTATAGTGAGTAATGCTGCTATAAACATGGGTGTGCAAATATCTCTTCAAGATTCTGCTTTTAATTCTTTTGGATTGAGTGGAATCACTGGATTATATGGTAGTCCCATGTTTAATCTTTGGAGGAACCACCGTACAGTTTTCCATAGTGACTGTACCAGTGCTGTATATTCTTAAACTTTACCACCACATATTAGACTCACACTGGGAGACACAAATAACCAAAGCTTGGGTTCCTCCTCTAGCATTTGACTTAATTAGCATGGGGTGTGGCACAGACATCGGAATTTTCAAAAACTCCCAGGTGATTCCAATATGCTGCCAAGTTTGAGAACCACTGTTGTCTTGTCATTTGCTTCTCATAAAATTATGAGCAGGTTTTCTAGGTCCCAGCTAAGTGGGTTGTTATAGTGGGTTGTCTATGTCTGTGTTGCCAGATGGCTTATGCTCACCAACTAGCAGGCAGTGTCTGTCCCCCCTTCCCCAGGCACATCATATCCTCATTAGCCATCAGTAGGAAGATTTAACTATGACCCCTGATGGCTTTGAAGTCAGAGAACTTCAGAGCGGACAGGCCTCTATAATGGCCTACTCCTTTTTTTTTTTAATTAAAAAAAGGGATCTTTACTTCAAAGGAAATTTTACCTGGAATCCCTTTATATAAAATAGACCAAAGCAGAATAACTCTGTTGACTTGCCTATGAGGGGAAGGCACCAGAGCCACCCTGGGATATATATGGAGCCGTCCCTATGGTTCCCCTTATGACCCCCTCAAACCCCTGTCTGATCCAGCCTACACCCCTCATTTCACCTGTAAGAAAACCAAGGCCTCAGAATTTAAGTGACCTGCTCAAGATCCTACACTTAGCAAAACAGGGTTGACTCTTGTTTCCCAGGGGAGCACTCTTTCTAAGTCATGGGGCATTTCCAGGGTGGGTTTCAGGGTGGGCTATGTTACGGTCAGATCAAGCACTCAGCCATCACAAATGCCTTGACATAGTCCTGCCCCATAAAAGAGTCTTGGGTTACAGGGCGTTCTATTAATTACATCGTTTCGAACCACAAAGTACTGTTTGGGGAGGATACATTGGCAGGAAATGACTTCAACCAAGTCTGGTTTTAGAGGCTAAGAGAAGTCACTCACCTGTTTAAATAAGGAATAAAGGGTCAATGGAATTTAATCACCACTCCCAAAGGAATGACCTTCTAGTTGCAAGTGTTTGACATCCTTTAAAGATCATTTAAAAATCTATACAATAAGTCTTTGTGAAGAGGCAATCCCAAACGCGCCCCATCAGATAAATGGAGTGGGGTGGGGACACTGCTCTAATACCATACAAATGGGTATTTGGGGCTTGGGATAAGATTTCCAGTAGGGACATTGTACACAAGTTTAAAAAGTAACATCTCTCAACAACCATTAGCTGAAAGTGAAGTCATTAGTCTCTGGAGCCCAAGTAAGATGAACTCTAGAGCTGACCCCAATGATGGAGACACGGGTATGCACCATACAAGAACATAGCTAGAATACTATAGTTTCTTGAAATCTAAATGGAAAAGTGTAATATTTCTAAATATATTACTTTGCATAATATGTTATTTTAAATGTGTATAATTAAATTATGAAATGAAAAGGTATAAGCAAACTATTTTATCTACATCCCTAAGAGTTTATACATTCAAATGGCCCAAAAAAGCATTTTCGGAGGGGTCTTCTAATTGAGCAAATGAGAGGTTCTTTTATTTTCCTGTTTGCTTTATATTTGGGCATATGTAGTACTGCCTACTCCAGGAACTGTGATGTTGATATTACTTAAGCTTTATGTTTTGCTCTCCCCTTTTATTGAAGGGGTATAGGACAGAAATCTGCATAGGTGGTCACATTGTTGAGGGGGCTGCTGCCCACATTTTTTCTAGAAAATGCCCCCTATGGTGAATCTTTTTTCATGTGAAGAAAAAAGTATACTTTTCAAAATTGGTATATTTGTCTTTATGAGGAGAAGAATTTGTAAACATATTTCTCTTTTTACTCAGCCTACTGGGAAGCTTTGAGCTAAACCTACCGGCCACATTTAGAAATTAGCATGGATGAAATCTCTCTCCCTTCCTACTTCTCATATTTGCTTCTTCAGCTCAATGCCCTCATTTTCTTTCTACTTTTACTTTAAAACTTAAATTTATGTGCTCAGAGTACTCACACACTTTTTAAATTATGCTGCTTTATTACGTGCTCAAAGCCTCAAAGATATGGAGAATAAAAATAGTTCCTAAACTAAGCAGATTTATGGAAAAATTCAGGGTCCATCCCTATGGTCTCGAAATCCTGCAGCCTTGTAGCACCAAGGGAAGACAAGAAAATGAGGTTGAGAATAATCTCGGGACTGTCCCTACGGAGGCCCTTGCCTCCAGCATGCAGATGATGGGACAACGGAGTTGGACCAGGAGGGAATGAGGTCAGTACGCATTTCTCACCCCTCAGGATCCAAAGGAATGTTGTCTCTCAAATACCATTCCTGGCTCTCTACACCTCTGCCCCGCTCCTCCAAACTATCTCTTCTCCCTTCAAATGACCCGGTCTGCCTCTCCCTCCCAGTCATTCCCAGATAAAGAATAAAAAGAAAGGTGGTAATGTTCCTATGACATTGAGGTCTGACTCTGAGAAGCTCTCTCCCCCTTAAGCTGTTAAAGGTCTGAGGAGACACTCTAAGGTTGCCTCCCTTTTTGGATGGAAGCTCATGTCCCCAAGGCATAGAGCTCTACTTTGTACAGTCAACTCAGGAATTACTTTCCGGGGCCTACCATGCTCACCACAGTGTCCCGTGGCCACATTTCACCTTCTCAGGCCACATCCTGGTGCATCTATGAATGGCTTTCTCTGTGAGGATTGCTCAGCTGGCAGGCTCTGTGCCTGCTGGAGGCCATCTTTGTCAGGATGTATGGAGAGCCTGCCTGAGAAGGAAGCGACATGGAGAGAAGCAGATCTGAGGGCAGTGCAGATGGGCAGAAGAAATGCCCAAGCTAGGGAGTCAGAGAGATGCAAATATCTGTCTTTCACTTACTAGCTGGGAGACCTTGAGAGGATTTCTGAACCAAAGACTCTGTTTCCTCATCTGTACAGTGGGCATAATGAATGTCACCCACCCACAGGGTGGTTGTGCAGATCAGGTGAGTTAACTGAATGTCAAATGTGCAGTACACTGTCTGGAAGAGAGTAAGCACCACTGCAGATGAGACAATTCATTGGGGTTGTATTGCACCATGATTTCCCAAGCCTATTGTTACACAAATCTCTATCTATGGTTATATGGTCAAGTTGATTTCTGTTGCTTCTAAGCACTATTTTCTTCTTCTTCTTTTGGTTTCATTTTTTATTTAAATTCCAGTTAGTTAATATACAGTGTAATATTAGTTTCAGGTGTAGTACTTAGTGATTTATCATTTACATACGACACCCAGTGCTCATCACAACAAGTGTCCTTCTTAATGCCCATCACCTTTCTAGCCTAACCCCTGCCCACCTCCCCTCCAGCAATCTTCAAGTCTATTTTACAGTTTGCTTCTCTCTTTCTCCCCTCTTTGTTCATCTGTTTTGTTTCTTAAATTCCACATATGAGTGAAACCATATGGTGTTTGTCTTTCTCTGACTGACTTATTTCACTTAGCGTTATACTCTCTAGATCTATGTTGTTGCAAATGGCAGGATTTCATTCTTTTTTATGACTGAGTAATATTCCATTACATATATGTATACACACACACACACACACGCACACCACCACCACCACCACCACCACCACCACACTTTCTTTATCCATTCATCAGTCAATGGACATTTGGGCTCTTTCCATAGTTTGGCCTCCAATGTGCAGAGGCCCATAAGACATAAGGGTGCGTGTATCCCTATGAATCTCTATTTTTGTATCCTTTGGGTAAATATCTAATAGTGAAATTGCTGGGTCATAGGGTAGTTCTATTTTTAACTTTTTGAGGAACCTCCAAACTGTTCTCCACAGTGGTTGCACCAGTTTGCATTCCCACTAACAGCATAAGAGGATTCCCCTTTCTCTGCATCCTTGCCAATATCTGTTGTTTTCTGTCTTGTTAATTTTAGCCATTCTGACAGGTGTGAGGTGGTATCTCATGTAGTTTTGATTTGCATTTCCCTGATGATGAGTGAGTACTGTCTTCTAAAACATGAGCCTGTCTGTCCTTTGCATACCATGGAAAGACCCTTTGGCATCCATCCCTGTGAGGGTTGCCTGTTGTCCACCGGTGCTCAGCACTGGCTCTCTCTACTTCTAGGGCCAGCACCTCTACTTCCCTTTGGGGACTCACTCTTCCTCAAACTTCAATCTCTGTCTTCTCAACCCCCTGGCTCCAGGGGACAACCATGTTAAGGCCTGGCCAATGGAACTAGTACATCATTTTGGCCACAGCAATTGGTTCAGAAATGGGATGTGGTGTGTTCCCTAGCCCAGGCCAAGCTCAGCAGGCAGAATGTGAGTGCAGAACCACTGGTGACCATCTCTGTCATCACCTGTCCCTGAGAACATGCCTGAGAAGGAAGCAACATGTAGGAAAGCAGATCTGTGAGAAGGAAAGAGACATTCCCAGGACTCACTTGCAGTCCTAGATCTAGCCATGCCTGAAGGCACCTACCCTTGAACTTTTCAATTGTATCAGGCAATATTTCCCACTTTTGTTTAATTCAGTTTAAGTTGGGATTTTACAATCTGTAACAAAGAGCCCTAACCCATCCACCCCCCCCATAGTCATTCACTCATTCACTCACTCATTCATCAAGTGTTTGTGGTATGCCTTCTATGCACCAAGCACAATGCAAGGCACAAGAGCATCTTCATTCCACCTAGAGGTCTGTGGCAGGATTAGTCCCATAGGCAGGCATCAGGGATGGAAAAAATCATTTTTCAATGACCATTAATGCTCATCATTCACAAATAAAAGGATTATTTCCCTTCCTTGCTCTGAATTCCAATTCTACAATGGCAAACAAGATTCCCCTATTCCTTAGTGGCTGTCTTACACATGAACCTTTAATTGTAAAGCTTTCTCCTGATGCCTGTGATGAGTAGCCAAATAAATACAACAATTTCTCAGAACTTTACTGAGCATTGTCTCTTATAAGACCTTGAGTCAAGTCTATGAACCTATAGGACAAAGGCTTCTGCAGGTTCCTGTCAGAGAAAACCTCAGTGATGAGCAGGACGTTCCCACAGGCAGCAAGTCACATCTTTGGGGAACCATAAAGGAGAGGGAGGATGGTCTTCATGAATTCCAGACTCCAAAGGTCAGTGTGGATCTACTAGAGCACTCTGGGGTGTGCCAGACTGGGGGTAGGAGACCCGAGTCTGCTCTGCCCATGACCAGCGGTTGGGCAAATCACTTCCATTTCATGTATACAAAATCAGCATGTTGAATTAGCTGGACCTCATTGTTCTGGTCCCTCCCAAAACCGTGTGTCTTTGTTAACTTACAGTCTTTAGATGATACAAAATTCATACAGGGTCATAGTCCCTATTCTACCATTGTCAGGTCCAAAAAGGTCTGAAAACCAAAAGATTTTTTAAAAACTTATTTGGCAGCCAAACCTGGCCTAGACCAACACAAAACTATTTATAGTCTTTATTATCCCACTTAGTGTGAATATTTATACATTTCACCACAGGAATATTAATGGGCTTGTTTACAATGTACTGAGCCAGACTCCACCAGGAATGTTCTATAAGACACAGAATAGGCACCATATTGCCTTTCTAAAATTCAAAAAAAATCTAAGTTTTCCTAAAACTTCTAGCTCCGGCACTTTTGAATCAGGTTTTATAGACTGACATTAAGATCACTGTGCCTGCAACAGTCTCCCGTAGAAGATGCTTGTCTCCCCAGCTTGCCCACACTCTACCTTTCTTGTCCATGTCACTAAGTTTCTGTCCCTGTCACTAACCCTTTCTCCCCAAATAGAATTGTCCCCTTTCTCCTATCTGTGCTGGATATCTTCTGTCTGCATAGTGGTTCTAACTGGGACTATTGGGGCTTGCATCTTTTCTTCATGAAAACATTTCCTCTCCTCTGGGGCCCCGTTCTCTGTAAAAGACCAGGCGCTGAGCTAATGAAGTAAGTCATCTAAGGAATGTATCAGGGTTTTAGTTCCTCTCCCTGGACAAGGCATCTGCATTTCTAACACAACTTTTTTCACTTATTTTTATTTTTCATTGTGGTAAAATACTCATCACACAAAATTTACCTTCTCACTAATTTTTAAGTGTACATTTCATAGCATTAAGTATACTCATATAGTTGTGCCAGCAATCTTCAGAACTTTTTCATACCCATTAAACACTAACCTCCCATGCGCCACTCCCCCAGCCCCTGGCAACCATCATTCTACTTTCTGTCTCTATGAATTTGACTACTCTACGTACCTCATATAAGTGGAATCAGACAGCATTTGTCTGTTTTGTGACTGGCTTATCTCACTTAGCATAATGTCCTCAAGGTTCATCCACTTTGTATCATGTGTCAGAATTTCCCTTTTAAGGCTGAAAAATATTCCATTGTGGGTATATACCAAATTTTATCATCATTCATTCATTGATGGACAATTGGGTTGCTTCTGCCTTTTGGCTATTGTGGGCAATTCTGCTATGAATATGGGTGTTCTATATCGTATATTTTTAAACCCCTTGATTTACATTCCCTCATGGGTAGAGCCGCTTGATTCTGCCTCTCTCTGCTGTTATAGCCCTAGTGAGAGCAGGAAAACAATATCGTCTTGGGAAAGAGGAGGATTTCCCCCAGAGAAAGGAAAAACGAAGGGAGAGTCTATCTCATCTGCCCCACGGATAATGGAGAAAGCTTGCTCCATTATCCAGAGAAGACAATGTCTGTGAGGTGGGTCATAGGGGCAGGGGACTTGACCTTCCCTCTCTGGGACAAAAATCCCCAAATGAGCAGACCTGCAAGATTCCAGACGAGATCGGGCGCGTTCAGGGTGGTATGGCCGTAGACTGGACCTGCTAGATTCCAGAGGGCAGTGTCCGGAATGCCAGCTGGATTGGGAGAATGGTGCCTGAGACGCTGTGGCCTGCTTCCTTGGGCTTACCCACGAGATGACAGGAAGAGGCACTTCCTAAACATTTGTGGCAGTGTTGCGGCACTGTGAACAGTGGCTAGATAGAGGAGTCTGAGCATGAGGCAGAAGACGGGCTGATGGGTGAGCTGAAGCCAAGAGTCAGAACGAAGAGGCCCCATGAGTGGGGATTGTCTAACCAGGGCAAAGACCCCAGGCACAGACTCCCGAGGAGGCTGCCAAGATATCCCTAAAAGTCCAGATGGGGCTACTCATCTGTGTGGACCAGAGCAGTCTCATGCCACAGGATCCGGCTATTGTCCTGCAGATTCTGCGAGTATTCAAAGCCTTCTGCCCTCACTGCCATCAGGACCCACCTGCACTTCTCCCTTCCCCACCTCCACAGCCACAAAGCTTCTTAGGAAGGTGGGAAGGGGCAGAGAGGTCCCTAAGGAGACACACTTTTTAACAGAGACTCTTTAAAATTTACAACTGAGGGATGCCTGGTTGGCTCAGTCGGTTAAGTATCTGCCTTTGGCTTGGGTCATGATCTCAGGGTCCTGGGATCAAGTCCCACATTGGGCTCCTTCCTCAGCAGGGAGCCTGCTTCTCCGTCTGCCTGCCGCTCCCCCTGCTTGTGCTCTCTCTCTCTCTGACAAATAAATAAATGAAATCTTAAAAAAATAAAAAAATACACTAAAATTAAGAAAAATTTGCAACTGAAAAAACAGATGAGGAGGTCCCGACCAGCTGATGCACCCATCCCCCAACTGCTTGTGCGGCTGCTAAATGCTCCTGGCGGTGGCTCCCCCCAGGGCAGTATCTCAGCAATGGAAGCTACCACACAGGGAGACACCTGGGAGGTTAGAAGGCCCAGGCCTTGCCTGAGGGAGGCCAGAGACCTCTAACCACAATGTTGAAACTCCCTGCCCCCATCCCTTTGTCTCAAGTTGGGACCAACTCTCTGGCACCAATTCTGTTCCAGAATGCTCATGGGGTCAGGCAGAAGCTGGTTCCAGCAGGCACCGCAGCCTTACTCAGCCCCTGCTCTCCTGTTTCCCTGCTCCCCCAGACTCGGGTGGCCAGATTTAGGAGATAAAAATACAAACTACAAAATGCCCAGTTAAGTTTGAATTTCAGATAAACAGATCAATAAATTTTAGCAGAAGTATGATCGAAATATTTCATAAGACAGACATCCCAAAAAAGTTATTCACTAATTATCTGAAATTCAAATTTAACTGGGCATCCTGCATTTTTTCCAGCAGCTCTCTCCTCCACTCCTGACTCCGCAGAAGCCGCTAAATTTCAGCCCACACTCCCAACTCTGGGCTCACAGGTGAGCCATGCGAGTCAGAAATTCTTCCTGTTGGGATTTCCCTCCCTCTCTGGATCTGATGAAAGCCACAGACTCACCAAGCTCGTAGCTGAACGGTACGCAGCACAATAATGCCTGGCTAGGGAGAGAATTATTGTAGGACCACATGTCACTCAGAAGTCGCCTCTGGGGCAAACGCTAGTTCGGATGTCAGGGTGCCCCTGCTCATCTGGAGAGAACATCTGGTACCACCAGGGATCACGCCTGGGTTGCAGGCAAGCGGGAGAAATGGAACCAAAGGGGGCTCACGTTTGTTGAGCACCTATGATGTTGCTGGCCTCTGTCTGGCCATGGTCCCACATAGTCCTCAAAATTCATTTGGCAGCACTATTTTGAGAGATGGAGAAACTGAGGCCCAGAGGGGCAACAAGGATCACATATCTAGTAAAAGGCAATGTTGGGTGTAAGCTCAGGTCCGGGTGGCTCCAAAGCCCATGCTCTTCCCTCTCCAGGATGGGAATCAGAAGAACAACCACAGGAAGGTTAGCAGGTGCTGTCCCCGCCTGCCCACATCTTCTAGGGGCTCACGGTTCCCTCAGCCAGCACCCATGGCTCTTCCGGCAGCGGATGGGTGACAGTAGGTGGATAAATGCCCAGTGCTGGCATGGCTCAGGCGGGACAGTTCCCAGATATCCCCAGAGGGACCGAACCCCAGTGGCCCTTGGCAACCTGCATGTGAACGGTTAGTGGCCACCCTCCCTCCCTGTTTTGCCTCCTCGCCTTCCTACTTGTATGAGCTGGACCCCTCACAAATTAACCTGCTTGCACGGAAATTTGATTCCCAGGGTTGGTGACTGTGAAAGGCAGCCTAAGAGAGTAGTCAGTGCCTCCCCAGTCTCCCCAAGGCACCGTGTGAAGCTCTTTCCCAAGCATGACTTCATTTAACCTGCCCCGAATGCGAGGAGGTGGGCTCTCTGATGATCCCCATTTTACAGATAAGATATGTTAACTGACTCAAGGCATTGCCGGACCTCAAGCCCAAGTGAGCCTCAAGTGATATCTGTGTTCCCAAGCACTGAGTCATCAGGAGAGGCTTCTGCTGCATTTCTGGGCAATCATTTTCTCTCCTTCCTGCTCTGGACTGAATTCCTTTACTTGGGTGCAAATGCAAACTGGGGCAGCTGGCCATCGGCCAGCAAGGTGACATCTCATGGTCTAGGTGGAATTGTGCAAATGCACAGTGTTGTAAGCACTGTGTTGATTCCATCCTAAGATATGTCAGGTCACCACGCTATATGTCTTCTGCTTGTTCTTTGGCAGATGGAGTGCTGAGTCCCAGATTCAACTTTCCCTTATTCCTTTTGCTCACATTTTATGTACTTGCCCTTGCCTGCTGGTCCTTGGCAGAGCAGTTCCAGTACCTTCTAAGGACCCCTCCCGTTCTGCCTATCTCTGCTTGTGAGGGTATGTGTCTATGTTCTGTGTGTTTTAGTTCTGAAATTGGCCCTCATGACTTACCCAATTTTCCCAAGTGCAAAGACCTACTTAAGACTCTTTCCAAAAAAAATCACTAGCCTTCTTGGCTCTGGCTTCAGAGAGGGGGTCTCAGCCAGAGTTGTGTTCTTCTCTTTCTGATTTGTTTCCACTCAAAGCCAGGTTCTCAAGGCCATAAAGAAAGTATTTCCCAAAGATTGCCATTGATTTCATTTATTGCATTATTTATGTGAGCAGATAATGAACTATTTGTATTGCAAACATGACTTTTGCAGAGATTACACAAAGGAGTTTCAGTCATTTCTAGAGACCTTTTGGTGTTCTGTAGTCATCAGAAGATAAGCCTGCCCATTTGTAAACACACTCATGGACATGGAGCATAACCACATTCCTTAGGGGGAAGAGACTGAGTTTCCTGGTCTGGGCAGGGCGGTGCTTCTCTCCTACTAAGGATCAGTCTCAACCCTGGATTGTCAGGGAAGGGTTTAGGCTGCAGTGGACCTTAGTCTCAATGACCCTTTTGAAATCAGACACCCTTTGGAGCATTTATTAGAAGTTCAGCCAAGGGGTAGCAAACATAAATCCAAAGGGTCCAGGCAAGTGAAAAAAATAAATTAGTGAGGAAAAATAGTGTGAGGGCAAAGATAAACAAGGCCTGACATTTGGCATTCATCAGGGAGGTCACAAAAGGTGTGGGCTATGGCTGAGTGCTGTACCACATCCCACGAAAGGAGGTAGTCCCCTCATAGGAATGTGGGTCCCAGATGACCAGATATGGTGAGTTATTTCAAAAGAATCTAAAAATTTAGATTTTTATGTGCAAGTTCCCATTTTTAAAATGTTGGACAATAATTCAAATATCTCTAACACGATGTGGACCCAACCGAACAAAGCCATTCCACCAGTTTGCCTCTCCTGCTATAGACTTTCCTTCCAGAAAAATGTCCAATGCACACACATAAATATAATTTGACATCAAATTTCAGAAGTCTGTGGACCAGGGACCCCAGGTTAGGAAACTTTACCTTCAAGTTTCAACTCATATAAAACCTTCATCTTGGGTGAGTGGTTCTCATCTTTAAACTTGGACATGGTTTCCTGGGGACATGTTCTAATTTTCCCCATGAAGGTCATCTACAAACAGACAACCATCATTCCTGCCTCTGCTTCCCATCTTTCCACTTGGTGGCCAGACACTCACTACTCCCAGCATCTTCCCAAAGGTCCCCACTGGGATTTTCATCTCAAAGGCATCTGCTGGTGTTGAGTCATCAGGAAAATGCAAATCAAAACCATAATAAGATATCACCTCACACCTGTTAGAATGGCCAGTATCAAAAAGACTGGAAATAACAGGTATTGACAAGGATGTGGAAAAGAGGGAACCCTTGTGCACTCTTGGTAGAAATGCAAACTGGTGCAGCCACTGTGGAAAACAGTATGGAGTTTCCTCAAAAAATTAAAAATAGATCTACCACATGACCTAGCAATTTCACTTCTGGCTGTTAATCTAAAGAAAACGAAAACGCTAATTTGAAAAGATATCTGTACCCCCATGTTCATTGCAGCATTATTTACAAGAGCCAAAACGTAGTAACAACCTAAGTGTCTACTGATGGAAGAATGAACAAAGAAAATGTGGTATATACATAAAATGGAGTATTATTCAGCCATAAGAAAGAAGGAAATCTTACCATTTGCAATAACATGAAACTTGAGGGCATTATGCTAAGTTAAATAAGTCAGGGAAAGACAAATACCACATGATTTCACTTATATGTGGAACCTAAAACACAAACAAACAAATAAAAACAAACCGAGCTCATAGATACAGAGAACAGATTGGTGGTTGCCAGAGGTGGGGGGTGCGGGTGGGTAAAATGGGAGAAGAGAGTCAAAAGGCACAAACTTCCCATTATAAAATAAATAAGTCACAGGGATATAACGTACAGCATAGTGACCATAGTTAATAAAAGTGTATATTTGGAAGTTGCTTAGAGAGTAGATCTTAGAAGTTCTTAAAAATTTGTAACTATGTATGGTATTGGATGGTAACTAGACTATATATTTTGCAATATATATGAATAGTAAGTTATTATGTTTTACATCTGAAACTAATATAATAGTATATGTCAATTATATCTCAATTAATGGGGAAGAAAAGCATCCACTGGTGGAGACATGGTTTCCAGTCCATGTAGACCTGGCTGAAAATGCTAGGGTGTGGTCCCCAATCTCTTCCCTCCTGGGCCTTGACTGCTGATGGCAGGTGCCCACCCAAGTCATGCTTGGTGCTGGCTCTGCTCTCGACATCGACTTCTCTACCTGGTCTTTGGATAGAGTCACCTGGAAGTGACCAAAGAGACACAGATGCCATCCCCCCTCTCATACAGAGGAAGACCTGAAAAAGCCCTTTGCACTCCCTGGGCTCTGAGCCATTGCTGTCTGCTCAGTGTTGCTTCTCTGAGTTGCAGGGGCAGAAAAGAGCCAAGCCAGGGCATTGGCGGGACCTGTGTTTGATCTTGGCTTTGCCCCTGTCTAGCTGGGAACTTGGACCTGAGCCCACCTCTCCATTACCACCATCACATAAGAAGTCCTTACTATGGAGGCACATTGAAGCCATACATACATACATACATATATATATATATATATATATATATATATGTACAATCCTCATAATAAAGCTGTGAGGCAGGAGCTCATTTTAGCCCCATTTAACCGGTAAGAAAACTGAAGGTTAACGAGGTTTAATAACACATCCACAACTGTGTCCTTGGCAAGGAGAGGAGCTTGAGTCCTTCATGTTGAGCTAATTCTTGTGAGTTCTGCCAACTGACCAATGGCCACTTTCTATTGTTTGTAAATGTGGGCCATTGAGTGGCTTAGAAGCACCACATATGAAGTGCTCGCACCAGAGAAGTCCTCAAAGATGCTGTTGTGATAACCACCACCTCACGGTGCGGCCCTGACGCACAATCTCTGTCTGGATTTACGGGGCATGCCTGGCCCCAGGAACCTGATCTTCCCCGGGCCCCTCCTGTCTGGCACTCCTAGTGCCCTGGCTGTTGCTACTCTTCCATGTCTGGCCAACCTTGGAGCCTCTTCAACCTCAGAATGCTGCCATCTTGCTCGGCGGGTGGCTGTGTTTTTCTAAGTCCAGACCCACAGGGCTTCCTGCCTGGTCAGTGGTTCCCGTCAGGCTGGCAGTGGCAAAGGGCAGGTCCCAGGCAAGGGTCAACACTCAGGGAGCCTAGAGCCCCTCACAGGGGCCATGCCACGGAAGCCTAAGGGTCATTGCAGGGGATGTCTGGGGGAGAGGAAAACACCTTTCACGGGGAAGGAAAACAACCAGCTCTTGGGGCACAGGCCACCCTGAACTACAAGGCAACTCTTCCAATGCAGCATCAGATTTGTCAATGTCATAGCAGCAGGGGAGAAACTCCATACTAACGAGTTACACTAACTTGCCCCAATCATGTTCCCTTTCTCAGCCTCAGTTGATTCATCTATAAAATGGGTGAGGTGGAGTTAGGTTGATAATTTTCCAAAGTGTGCTCAAAAGAACAATAGCCTTCATCTTCCCCTTACTCTTGAGGATTCATAGTTTACTCCAGCTTACTCAAGGTCCCTGACAAGTCCTGTGCAGCAAGGCAACTGCCATCTTAGCCTAACCCACTCCTTAAGCTTCCTGGACCACACAGCCTTTTAAGTAACATCAATTAACATCCCTTGGGCCAGTGTTCTGTGGAACGTGCCTTGGCTAATTTTCAAGTCTTTTCTGGTACTAAAGGTCTTAGCCCCTCTGAGTCAGTGCTGGGGGCCAAGAGGCCTGGTTGGCTGTGGGCTCCCTGACATCAGTAAGGCCCCTGCCCTCTGCTTCCCCAGCCATCACAGAACATCTGTTCTCATGGTGAACTGTGGGGAGTTCTTAGCTTCTCAAGAGCTCTCTCTTCTTTCTGATTTTTGCACCTTTCTTGACCCCATTCCGTGTGGCCTGGGTGGAGCTGGCCTCACTACCTGGCTCCAGGAGCATACGTATGACCAAGGCCTGCCCGTTGAGGTAACACATCCTCCTGGCCGCCATGATTGGTTCATTGTGGACATGGGACTCCAGTGGGACCAAGCAGAGAGCACTCTGGTACTTTTGCTGGAAAGATTAGGAAATAAATGGTGTCTTCTTCCTGGTGTGGTTGCAAAGCAGGGGTCATCTCTTCCTTCATTTTGGGAAAGCCTGCCAGAGAGATCTCTAGGGGGAGGCAGAGCTGATGATGGTGAAAGTTTTCTGACAACATCACTGAGGGGCTGGATCCAGCCATTCCTGAAGCCATGACATGCCATCAATCCTTTTCCATTAAACTATTTTGAGTTTGATTATAGCTTGTAACTGAAAAAGCCCCGCCCCACCAATTTTACAAGAGGTGTGGTGGGAATCCAATATTAGAGAAAAGGAGGAAGGAGCTGTGGAGCTTGGTGAAGCAAAGTGTGGGAAGCATTTGGAATATGGAGTGGGATGGTTCTTGTGGGCACAAGCCTGGAGACCAGGGGAGAAGGAACTGATCACATGGACCCTGGTGGTAATGGGCAATGCTTAACCCAGGGGAATGATGCACCAGTGGTTGTGTCTGGGGCCAAACCTAAACATAAGCAAGCCCTGACAGGATGCACTCTAATACAGCCTTGCCGGTGGTTCTGATGGTCATGGACCCAAGGCTTGGCATCTCCTGGGAGCTTGTTTGGAATGCAGAATCTCAGGCCACACTGCAGACTTACTATATCATCATCTCCATTTTAACAAGGGGTCAAATGGTGCATGTGCACAATCCAGTTTGAGAAGCACCACTATTGGGTTATCGGTAGTGACTGTGGTAGTGAGCAAAGATGGCCGCCACTAGTTCCTTCCTTCCTGTATGCCCTGCCCACTGGAAGGTGGGCATTCCCCCTCCCCAACCCCCTTTATCTGGGCTTGCCCGGGACTTGCCTGGACCAACAGAATGTGGTGAAGTGGTGGGGCCAGGACTGTGCTTGGCCCTCAAGAAGCCTGGCAGCTCTGCATCCTCCCTCAGAAGCCAGCTGTCATAAGTCTGACTAACCGCATGGAGATGCCATCTGGAAGCCATGTGAGTTCCGGAAGGTTGTGGGAGCGACCCTCGCTGATGCCATGTGGAGCTGAGCCCTACCCAAATTTCTGACCCAAGGCATTGGGAGAAATCATTGATCATTGCTGTATTAAACCACTAAGTTTTGGGTTCCGCAGCAAAAGCCTACTGAGGCAGTGACTGTCTTGCCTCCTGCAGGGTGTTCACTTGCTCTAGACACTGTGCTGAGCACTTTCCACCTGCCAGGTGCTATTCCAGGCACTGTTCCAGGTCTGGGGGGTAGTGATCACGAGAGCTAGCACCCCTGCTCTTGCAGGACTGAAGTTCCTGTCCAGGAAGATGGCAGTAGCCAGGAAAATAGCCAAACACAATGCCATGGTGGAATGTGTGTGCCCCCCCACCCCCAGCATTCGTCTGTTGAAATCCTAACCCCTAGAGTGATGTAAGAGGAGGCGGGGCCTTTGGAGGTGATTAGGTCATTAGGTGATTAGGGTGGAACACTCATGAATGGGATTAGCGCCCTTATAAAAGGAACCCCAGAAAACTGTCCACCACGTGAGGCGACAACAAGAAAAGGTCTGTCCACGACTGGGAAACAGTTGCTCGCCAGAACCTGTCTGTGCTGGCCCCTAATCTCAGACTTCCCACCTCCAGAACTGTGAGTTACGCTTGTTGTTTATAAGCCACCAGTCGATGGTGCTCTGTTATAGCAGTCTGAACTAAGACACACGATAATTTCGGAGAAATCAGGAGCAGTTGGGAGTGGCGCTGGGGACGATATCAGACAAGGTCAGGAAGGGTGCTCTGAGGAAACACTCTTGATCTGAGGCGGTGATGGTGGACAGGGGCAAACTGTAAAATGACCAGAGGGCAGGGCGATGCTGCCAAAGCCCCAAGGGAACAACTTGGCTTGTTAGAGGCATAGGCTGAAGGTCTGGCTGGTGAATTCAGCGGGAGGGGGCCGCCATGTTGGGGGGGCTGGAGAGAGGGGAACAAGGTCAAGAGATGAAGTCACAAAAGTTGGCAGGGCTACAGCCACCCGGACCACTAGCCACACAAGGCTGTTTAAGCCAAACTTACGTTAAAATTAAAATTGATCATTCAGTTCCTCAGTCCCACTAGCCACGTTTCCAGAATCCAACAGCCACACATGACTCCTGGCTACCATATGGGACCGCACAGATGCGAATATCTCCCTCAGTGGGGAAAACACTATCGGCCGGTGCTAGCTATAGAACAAACCACGAGTAAACTAGGGTTCAAGGTCAGACCATGTGCTTTTGAGCTTGGCACTTCATTAAGTCCCTTGAGGTTCTGCTTTTCCCCAGGATTAAATGAGGTTCTCGCAGCCCAACAGTGGGTCTGAATTATCCACAGCAAGGTGCCAAATCCCCGAATGGTTGAACTGGGGTCTTACCAGGAGAGCATGTTCACGGCTTCATCCATGGTAACTGGCAGCAAAAAGGCCTGTTTAACTGACTTCTTTGCAACCTCATTTAAGCTGCCAATTTGGGGCTCCCTGATGTGAAAAAAGAACAGAGCGTGGCTACTATTTCAGGGCAATGCGCAGAAGGGAAATTGCTACAATTAGCCAAAGCTGATTTTGATTAGCATATTTTCTTCCTTGGCGCATAACATCTGTTGGTGTGGAAACAGTCACTCCAACTTGTCCTGTTACGGCGAGAGGCACAGGCGGTGAAGGAGGCAGTCCCACGGGGAGCCCAACGGCAGCCAGGACGAAGCCGAAGAGGAGGTAAAATAGCCCCTGAGCAGCTGGGCAAGTCACAAGCAGTTTGTCCTTGGGAAGGATAAATAAGGAAGTGCTTCCCTGCACAGGCTGGGAGGCGACAGGTGGAGGTGCCTGCTCTCCTTGGAGTTGGCGAGACCTGCATTGTCATTATCGTTCGTGGCGGCTCCCCAAGTCCCCTATCCCTTGGGGCAGTTACCCAACCATCGTCGTCTGAGAAATGCGGATGATGACACCACCTGATGGGTGAGGGCAGATTACGTGAAATCATCTTGGTGAACACACTTGGCATACAGTCGGTGCTCAGTAAGTGTTGGCTTAATCATAATCTTCACAGGAAAGAGTTTCAGGAGAGGGAGAGAGATGGGCTAAGGGATGTCTGATCAGCATTCAGACTGGTTCCAGTCCTGGCACTGTCATCCCTTCATTCATTCATTCAACACGTATTCATGCTGGGAATTGGCTCTGTGGCCTTGGATCACCCCCCAGAACCAGCCTGGCTGCCTGCTTCCTACCTGCGGGTTGGGGGAGCTGGTCTCTATGGTTCCTTGCAAGTTTTCCCTGTTAAAAATGTTTGCAGCCCCCCTGGAAGGCCTGACCCATTTGGGTTCAAACATGGAAGGTGAACAAGGTTTTGAGACCCAGATCCTGCAATCTGGGATTTGGAACAGCTTTTAAAGAGCTTTTGGTTCAGTTCCCGACTGATCACAAGGATCCTGTCCCAGCCCTGCTGACGGAAGGCACCCGGTTTGCCCGGATGTTTCCAAAGGTACTCTCGCTGCCTCCTAAAGGAGCCCATTCTATTTTCAGAGCACTCTAATCTATGGGTATGCTCGTCCGCATACGGAGTGTATAGAAATTCTAGGCTAATGTCCCTCTTAAAACGTGGCACCCAACCCAGAACATAGTTCTCAGTTTCCATATCTATAAAATGAGCATGAAAATACATACTTCACCTTCCTGGTGGCAGGAATTGAGAGCAATCACAGGGATAGTGGGTCTGAAACGTAGTAGATGCTTAGTGTTTGTTCCTTTCCTTTCCGAATGAGGGCTCAAAATCATGGGCTCTCAACAAACCACCCCTGTGTGTGAGCTGTTCTGCACCTGTGCACACCCGCTGGTTCCTACAGATGGCAAATGGTCCATGTGGGGAGCCAATGGGCAGACAGGGCATTGGGGGAGGCAGGCTCTGCCTCCTGGTGCCCCCGGTGCCCGTCCCCACTGTTGGCTGCTGAAGACCTTTGGGCCCGGGACCACCCTCAAGCCACGGCTGGTGACTCAGCTGGGAAAAAGCCAGCCTCCTGCCCTCACCACCCCTTACCCCCGCACCTTCTTCCCTGTTGCCCGCCCTTCCGGTGTTCTCACCCATCTACCCACTTCCCATAATGGTCTCAAATCTCTCTCTCTGTCCCAAGAGGGAAGGAAGAGACTTGATACACTGGGCACCACTGGGAGGTGGATTTAAAAACAGCCCAAGAGAGAAGGCAAAGTGTGCCGAGAGGAAGGCCATCGTGCACATGGTCCGAGGGGAGGCGGTCTTGGCCTCCCTCCAGCGGCCAGTGAGGCTCCACCTACTCACGCTGCTGTGAGGGTATCACTGGACCAGTGGCTGCCTCTGTCCCCAGCATGGACTCAAGTGATTCTCTAGTGGCTATGCCATCTCAGAACCTGGCCTCCTTGCCCCAGAGCCTCTATCGAGCATCCAGATGACCTTTGTCCTGGGAGCTGAGGCAGGTGGCAGACTGGGCCCAGGAGGTGATTAGAATATCAGTTCCTGCGGATGGCAACCCGCACAACAAGGTCAGGAGAGGGGTGTCTGTGTCAGGTGAGCCCGCTTCTCTGGGAAGGGCTCAGGCTTGTCCTGGCACACTGCTGGACGCCCCAGTGGGTCTGCAGCTTTGAGTGTGGGACCCTGAGGCACTAGGCCAGCCAGCCAGCAGCTGTGTTTCTGTCCATGGTTCTCAGAGTGTCTGAATACTCACCAGGAGTGCCTGGCAGGTCAGCTTGTCTCGGTTGCTGTGGCCTTGGAAGTGCAGGCCAGCCCTAGGATGGTAAGCTTATATCCTAGGTGTGGGGGCAAGTCAGTTCTGAGATCCTGAATGGGGCCACATTGTGATGTCACACCACTGGGGTCCCCCACAAGGCCCGCCGTCACTGCTGGTGTCAGGGTGCAGGGAGCCCCTCCTGAAGAAATGATATAGCTGGGGCACTGAGACCCCAGTGCAGTGCGTCCCCTACCCCGCCTCGTTTGGGTCAACACAAGTGAACCAAGTGCCTCTTTCAATTTTTCCCACACACATTGACTTCAAGGCGGGGGGACCCCCAACCCTTAACTCTTCCTTTGCACATTTTCTATGATTGATTTAAAAGTCCAGGGCAGACCCATAACTTTTCCCCCACCGCCCAACTGGTGTGTTCAGAGGCAAACAGAAGAATTTAAATATTAGCTCAGAAAACAAACAGGAAAATGTAAATCTCCCCCACCCTCTCTCCTTGGTCAGACCCGACATGGATGCCTCTCAGGGTACCTTCTATAGTTTCCTATGCCTGCGCTGCTTCCCTCTGCAGGTGACTGGTAATTAGGTACAATTCCTATTTAATAAGCCCCCCTCCCAAAGAAAAGGAGAACCCACAAAAGGGGCCAGTTGCTTCTCTGGTGCTTGAGGTTGGGAGCGGGAAGCATTCTAACCAAAGAGCAAACGGCCTTGCCTTGGAGACTAGCCTACATTTTAGAGTCTCAACAGTGGTTTTCAAGCTTTAGGGTTCATTTTGAATCAGCTGGAGGACCTGTTAAAATACAGATTTGCTCCCCAGAATTCCTGACTTCAGTAAGTCTGGGGTAGGACTCAAGAATCTGCATTTCTAACAAGTTTCCAGGCACTCCTGCCGCTGCTGGTCCAGGAAGTGCACTTTAAAAAGTATTGCTCAAAAATGTAATGGTGTTTGTCTTCTGGGTTTGATCCTAAAATAACATGGCCCGCTGATGGCAGTAGTCAGGGGTTGCTGGAGAACAAAAAGAAGATATAGCTTTGGGGCCAAAGCTAGCTGAGCCCTCTGGGTTCAGCCAACCCACTTTATTGAGAATGTGTTCATTGCCAGCACTGAGCCACGTCGGGGAGGCACAGCTCATGTCTGTGCCCTGCCCACAGCTTCTTGGCTTTACCACTTCTGTGCACGAAGGTGGTCTGACTTCCAGCCACCAGTACCTGTGTCTCTTTGTTTGGGGGTTCTCCCTGGCTGCTGGAGCCCCCCGTGCCTGCAGGCAGTGCATCTGGGAGCCCAGGGATTAAAGTCTCCCCAGGAACCTCCTCCACAATGAGTGTTAGTGGTTGGTGGATAAATACCCCAGCTCCCTCCTGCTTGGGTGGAGCAGCTTGGAGGCGTGCTCTGTGCCATCTTCCAGAAGTCTCCACAGGACCGAGCCTCAGTTGCCCACAGTGGTAACTGGCTTGATAACACACCCCATCTTGCTGCCCTCCCTCTCCTGGCCCACTGCCCGACCCCTCTGCCAGAGTTTCCTGGGATTGCCTCTAAATAAACAACTTGTCCTTGAATCCTCTTCTCAAGGTCTGTTTTGGGGGGGAACCCAGACTAAGACATCATGAATAAGGAATGGTTTTTGTCCTTGGTAAGTTCACATTTAGCGGGGGAAAGACACATACCGTGGCTTTAGTACAATCAGGAATTTCTGGGAATTGCTGGTAAATGTCTGCTGGTTGCCATTTGGAGGGTCATCAACGGTGCCTTGAGGAAATGTAGGCACTCAGATGACACTCTCAGGGGGAGGCCAGGGGGAAGACGGGGCCTGGCAACCTGGCCCAAAGGCTTTTTCTTCCACATAGGCAGGACTGAATGGGGTACCCACAGGGGACTGATTTGCTATGCAAATTCCTCTTGCTTCTATCTCCCTGGACAATTCTTCCTGAAACAGGAATATGGAGGTAGACCTGGAGCCATATAAAATATGGCTCTTGCTAGGTTTGAGGGGCTGTTGGATCCTTGGAAAGAGTTGATGAAGGTCTCTGCTGTCCTAATAGGATTAATGTGCTTCCCTAGGTGCCCATGCCCATGCCATGCCTATGCCTAGCCTCACACCTATACTATAGCAAGGTTGATCCAACTCCTCCCTTGCCTTTGAAGTGGTGTGGTCCCCCAACTCCTTCCACATACCCCTCCCCATCATCAGCGTCAGTCCTCCCAGAGACCCCCCTACATACAAACATACAATCCAAATGAAAACACTCCGCATGGCATCAAAACACTCTTCAAATCATGTTCCTGGCCCCTTCAGTCGGACACTTTGTGTACAGAAATCAGGGAACTGCCAGTGAATGGCCCCAAGTCGCTACTTGGTTGGGCACCTTCACAGATCATTCTCAGGGGACCAGGTACCCCACCTCTTCTTTCCTGCATTTCAACTCGGCAAGAGGGGGAACGAAGCCTGTTGTACTGGAGCATTGTGTCGATGATAGCATCAACCTTTTCTGCATTGCTCAGGACTCAAAAAATCATGGCTACCAAATAGCCATTAGCCCTGCCTCCAGACAAAAAGATCACATACAGGAAGGGGCCCAATGACAAGACCTCAACACAGAGCTGAGAGATGAGAACGGGGGGCTGAGTTTGTGCCTTCAAAGACAGCAGCCTCAATGTCTGCCTCACATTTTACACTTTGAGAGTGTAAAATGCCTTTGGCCTGATCATCTTATTTTTGTGATTAAAGGAAATCGTTGAAAATATGGGGGAAACATAGACATTCATGTGTTCATTTCAGTGTTACTTTGAAATGTGGGAAATTGGAAATCATTTAAATGTCTAACAGAGGAATGATTGAATAAATTGTAGAGAATCCCCGTGTCAGAGGATTAGGAGCCATTAATATAATGGTCATGAAGACTTCGGGGAAACAGAGAAGAATGGTGATATTAAGTGTAAATTTAAAAAGCAGAGGCTACAAAGAATTACAACTATGGAAATGCTTGCCTGTGAAAAAAGTGCTCCCCATCATTAGTGATGAGGGAAATGAAAAAGAACAGCTCTAGGAAGTGTTGGTGAGAATGTGGAGTAAGCTGAACTCCCATATGTTGTAAAATGGTACAACCACTTTGGAAAATGCTTGGTAGTTTTCTTTAAACATACAGATCTACTAAATGGCCTGGGAAATCGACTCCCAGGTATTTATGCAAGAGAAATGAAAACACCTCCACAGATGTACAAGATTGTTCATAGCTGCTTTATTCATGATGTCCCCAAATGAGAAATAACCCAAATGTTCTTTAATGGGCAAATGAATAAACAAGTTCTTGTATATAGTTATAACGGAATATTAGTCAGCAAAGAAAAGGAACAAACTCCTAACGTGATGAACCTCAGAGACACGCTGAACAGAGGCCAGAGACAAGAGTATACACTTGATTCGATGAAGTTCTGGAGTAGGCAAAACTAGTCTAAGGCTGCAGAAACAAGGTTAGTGATTGCCTGGAGGAGACCATGGGGTAGGGTAGGGGAGTGACTAATGGGGTAAGGGAAGTTGTGGTGTAAAGGAATGTTCTAGATCTTTAGCATAGTGGCCGTTACTCAGGTGCTTGTATTTGCCAAAACTCGTCAACCTGCACGGTTAAAATGTGTGAATTTTAAAACATGTAAATTATACTTCAACAAAGGTAAGAATATGTGTGTGTGTGTGTGTGTGTGTGTGTGTATTTATGGTAGGTGTATATATGACATGTATGACATATCCATACATTCACACACACCCATACATTGCTTGCCTAAGAGGCATAAACACACGCACACACCCATACATTGCTTGCCTAAGAGGAAAAACCAGAGGCAATACACTAAAATGTGAAAAGCAGTTGTGTTTCATTAATGAGATTATAGATGATTTCTTTTCCTCTTAGATTTGCCAAAATTTTACCTGTATGGTTCTGTCTTTTATATGATAGGATAATAAACGTTCTTTTTTTTTTAGTCACAAATTGCTGGAGGCGAGCTCTTATGGTGGTCTACAACACACTAGGTTTTATTGCATGTGTGTGTGTATGATGACTCCTATGGATTTCTCTTTCTGTATGTCCACCAATCTAAATCTTCAAGCCAATTTCAAATCTTGTATCCCCTACTAAATTATTCATAATATTCTTGCCAGAAACAAAAACTGTCTTATATCATCCACTATCTCTTCATATATTGTTTCTCTTTAACCGCATCATGTGCTTACCAAGGGCTAGAATAATATCTTTATTCTTTGTATTCCCAACGGTCCCTAGCACAGAAAAAGCACAGAAATTTGGAGAAAATAGACCTGAGCTAGCATAGGGTCACTATGCACAGTGGCACAGGCTGTGCACTGCACAAACTCCAAGCAATGATATGAATGACTCCCCCTGCTGCATGGATAGTGCCCTCTGGAGTTGTGCAAACAGAGTTCTTGGTCAGAGTCCCTGTCTGCCACTTCCTAGTTTTGTGACCCTGAGGAAGTTAAATAGGAATGTTGGGATGATAGAATCGAGATAATGTGTGTTCAAAGCCTTGTGCAAACTATAACACACTCTACAATGTTACATGTGATGATTCTCATAATAAATCTGGTCCCTGCCTTTATACCATGCTCATTACCATGACTTTCTCATCAGCTTTTCCTCAGTTCCCTGAAATTGTCAAACACGTTCCTGTCTCAGGGCCTTTGCACATGCTATTCTCACTCCCTAGAAGACTTTTGCATTCACATCTTCTGGCAGCTGGTTCCTTTGGGTGATTCAGATTTCGGCTGCAATGTCACTTGAGGCTTTACCTAAGCATTCTAAAATAGCCTCCTCCCCACTGTCATTTTCTCTCTCGCCACCCTGTGTTCTTAATGTCTGAAATTATTTTATCTGTTTGTTTAATTCTGATGGTCCACCTCCCATCCCAAACCTTCATGCGTAGAAGGTCTATGTCTGTTTTGTTCATGCTGTATTTCCAGCCCCTGGAGGACAGTAGGTGCTCAAAAATCATTTATTGAATGAATGAACAAATATTTATTGGTAAGTAGGCAACATGCTGTATTTATTCAGTTCAGTCTGCCAACTGTTTTCCGAAAACAAGGGACTGTGAGGCAAACACGGCTTGTTCCCACCTCCGCTGAGAGTGGGAACCCACCCCAGTGGCTGGAGGAATCTGCCCAAGATGGGCCCGGGGGCCACAGGTCTGAATGTTTGCCACTGACGCTGTGCCGGGTAAGGCTCCAAGTCAGCCACCGTGTCGTGAGGACACCGGGAATAAGGAGGGCATTGTGCTGCCCACGGAGATGGATGGTTCCGAGAACGGCTCGGGAAAGTACCTCCCTCCGACCGGACACACCTTTCCCAGCCAGGTACTTTGTTCCTTTCTCCTTTCCCTTTTTCTTTTCCCGACTGTGAGCAAGGAAATCAGGCCAATCAGCCTTACCTTTGTTCCTCGCAGCTCTCAATGTGGGGCTTCTTTAAAGTTCTAGTGCTGGCGTAAGCTCTGCCAACGCCACAGTGGAATTTTCTGATCCATGCCAAAGATGGAGCTCATTAGTTTTCCTGCCTGAAAGAAAGAAAACACTTCTTTAAGAATTGGCGTGTTTAGCGTTCTGCTGAAGGAGGGTGAGGCCTGCCTGCAAGGAAGTTTAATGTAGGTTTGTAGGTGGGTCATTTAGGGGAAAACCAGCCCACTGCCCAGCACCCACAGGCCTGCAAAGACCCCTGGGTGTTGCCCACACAGATGGCCCCCTGCTGCCCACGGGCTGAGGGCGGGCCAGGGCCCTGGGAGACTTAAACAGAGGCAGGACTGCACCCCCCCTTCCCCTTAAAGCGCCCACCCTGTACATTTCCAGAAAGTTCTTCTGCCCTCTCTCTTCCTTCCTCTTCCGAAATGTGCATGATTTCTGGAGGGGTCACTCCTGAGGTCCTGCTTTTCAAACTGGAAAGCAGGTGGGTTATCCCCAGTGCCATGGATCCCCATGCCACCAGATAAATAGCCAGAATCTTTTTACACAGTGCTTTTAAAAGTTTGTATGAAAACAAACAACATATATTTATAAATAGAAAATAGTGTAGAAGGAAAAAAGTAAAAAAATGTTACCTATGAGGCTGGGGCTTCAGGTGATTTTTTATATTTTTCATGGTACTTTTTCCTATATTATCTGCATCATGTATGGCATTCATATATATATATCACTCTGATAAAAATAACAATACAACGATTTCCATTTTTAGAAAGTCTGTCCTTGTGGATATATTTTGGAGAAGAATGCAAAAATTACATGGATATTGGGCGCCTGGGTGGTTCAGTCGTTAAGCGTCTGCCTTCGGCTCAGGTCATGATCCCAGGGTCCTGGGATCGAGCCCCTCATCGGGCTCCCTGCTCCGCGGGAAGCCTGCTTCTCCCTCTCCCACTCCCCCTGCTTGTGTTCCCTCTCTCACTGTGTCTCTCTCTGTCAAATAAATAAATAAAATCTTTTAAAAAAATTACATGGATATTAATGCAAACCTGAATGCCTTCCTGATACAGATGGTTTAGAGCCCAGAGCCCCTCATCTGCCATATCCACCTTCACTCTCCCCTGTCTTTAGAGGCAGTTTGGTGCAAATGTCTAAGAGGAATTGCATGGTAAGTCAGTAAAACCTTAGTGTGAATTAGTATGAGTTCATTGCACTCTCTCACACACACACGCGCGTGTGCACACACACACACCAGACCACAGACGGCCCCTAAACACTACAAGAATCCATGGACTCACAGTAAAATGACCCTAGAAGAAGAAACAAAAGTTGTCTGATTTAAGCTGTCTCATGAGTTTCTGACCAGGCCTGGATTTTTCTGACCACAGTGACCATTAGCAGTCTGAAGAAGCGCATCAACAGAGCTACAGGCAATGTTCTCATCCCACCAAATCTAATTTTTCTGCAGCGCACTTTCAGATCGGAGGCTGGGCGGTTGTGCCGGGCGAGCCAGTCGGCTTGATCTATGAGCCGGTTGGGGGGCCTGCCAAGCCAAAGCAGAGAACTGAACCCAACCGCCCTATCGGGCTCTTTCTGAATTTTATTATACATTTTTTTTTGCTTCTGGTTTAAGACCTTCTTCAAAACTCTTACTAATGATTTAAAAAAAAAACAAGCTGATTAACAGAGTTTGAGAAGAGCCACACGATGATTAAGTGGTTGGAAAAAGACGTGGAAGAAAGGTTGAAGCAGCTGCACTTTTTAAGTCTGGAGGGAAGAACCCGGAGGAGGGTCTAGAATAACGATTTTTAAGTGCCAGGCACTTACTAATCAACCGACATGTACTCTGTGAACACTTAGCAGATACTGGGCATTGAGCGGGTGCCTTAACTCTGCCCTAGAGCCAGGAAGAGTAAGGCTTTAAGAAATGAGTACACGGTGAGGTAGGAGTGATTTAAGATAGAAGGAAGGACTTCCAAAATCACAGGGAATTCAGAAGGAAAACATATGACTCAGGCCTCTTGTAAGTTTTTATCATTGTTGAAGAGTCATCATTCCTGTACACAGATTTTGCCAGTGAACTCTGGTGCCCAGTCGTGTCAGAGCAGTCTCTACATGGAGCTGGTAAAATGGGGGAAAAAATGCATTCAGAGGTTTTGCGGAGGAAGCAGCTCTGTGAGCTCTACAAGGCGAGAGAGAGAGAGAGAGAGAGAGAGAGAGAGAGAGAGAGAGAGAGCAAGTCCAATCCAGCTTTGCACCTCTACCACCAAGAGGGTATCTGGCAAACTTAGCACCTGATTCTGGAATGAACGACCCAAGGCAGCTCTTGGAAGGCGAAGTGGGAGGGAATGATTAAAATTGAGGAGAGCCTAGGGCGCCTGGGTGGCTCAGTCGGTAAGCATCTGCCTTCGGCTCAGGTCATGATCCCAGGGTCCTGGGACAGAGCCCCGCATGGGGCTCCCTGCTTGGTGGGAAGCCTGCTTCTTCCTCTCCCACTCCCCCTGCTTGTGTTCCTGCTCTCCCTCTCTCTCTCTCTGTCTGTCAAATAAATAAATAAAATCTTTAGAAAAAATAAAAATAAATAAAATAAAGCTGGGGAGAGCCTGCTCTGGGCAGAAGCACAGGGTGGGCACAGACAGGGAGAGGCAGAGCTCGGTGAAGCGAAGGGGGCACCGGGCTGTGGAATTCCACAAAAGTCAGGCAGAGAAATGAAGATTTGATGCGGTGGGAACAATTTCTTTTGGGCTCCCAAGGGGGAGGCAAGACAGGCTGGGAGTAGTCATTTGCAAAGGTTAAGTTTGCTAAAAGTGAGCAGGATGTATTGGAAAGAAAAAGAGCAAAAAAGAAGACAGTCAGATCGTTCACAGTTCCTGTATACCGTTTCACTCTATTTACTTTGGAGCACTTACCACAAGCTGAAACTTAGTCTAAAGTCTAATGAATTATTGATTGCCTGCCCCCATCTCTGCCAGACTGTAAACTCACTGAGCATAGGGTCCTATGGGCTCATTCTCTGCTGAATTCTCAGCACCTAGCATAGACTCTAGCATGCGGCAATGTTCCATAAATACTTATTGAATGAAAGAAGTCAATCAGGAATAGGAGACAAAGTTCTGGAGTCCTGAGCTCTTCATTGCTGGTAATCATAGAAAAGAGTGAAGATGTCTAACTAACTAGGCTAGTGAAGGATGCTTTCTGCTCAGGGCTGGAAAAACGAAGCCCCATTGTGCTTCTGACTCAGTGGCTCTCAGACTTTGTCCCAGGAGGTCCGGCGAGAGGCAGCTAACCCTGCTAAGCTGACCTCAGGACCACAATACGTTAGTCATGACTGGTACTTCCTGTCTGAGATGGAGGAGTGTGATTTCAGAACCCAGAGGGGTGTATTATGGAAAGATGCCATTTTTGGAGTCTCCGAGGCTTATTTAACTTTGTCATAAGTGTGAAGTCACCTGCCTCATCTGCTACTGAGGGTACAATAATAATACTTCCCTCTCCTGGTTCTGGTAAGGATCATCTGCAAAGCACTTTAGAAATAGTAAAAGTGCCAGATAGACATCATCCATCTATTTTTTCCCCCCTTGCTTTCTTTGGGGATTCACAGTCAGCCACTGGGTCAGTCCTCATTTTTGCAAGACTCCTAACTCTGAGCTCACTTCCAGTGTCACGCACACATAACCAAACATTCTTACCCAAGTTACCTGTTACTACCACCAGTAACCATAAAAAATTGGTAGTTTAGGTTCACACTTACCATCCAATTTCTTTGCGTAAATTTTATTTTCCTTTTGACACTTGTTATAGTCTGTCTATAGAGATTTTTCTTCAAGGGTATAATAAAATTACTCTGATTTTAAGTGGCACTACTACAAAACTTAAACCATCTGGGATAACATAGGGCTTCTGCTCTAGATTTTGCAAAAGTATAAATGCGCTGCCTGTGGAGTAGAAGGAGCTGCATTCTCTTTTAAAACTTCTAGATCTTAAATTTGTGTTTGAAGGAGCTCAAAGGGCCCTACATTCATTCATTCATTTGTTCATTCATTCAAGAAGTGTTCATGAGTTTCGGACCAACACTGTTGGTGGCCTGTTGATATCCGGTCCGCCATTCCTGTGCATCTCAATAGCGATCTTTTTCCTTGGGGCTCTGTCTGTGGTGTGGGCTGAAAATACCAGAAGCAGCCTCCAACCAGTGATGGAGGGGTGTTAGTGAATAAGTACCCAAGCTTCCTGGCTTTTCAGCTGGATGATGCTGAGACGTACTCCACACCGTCGCCCAGAGTTCTTTCATGGAATGAGGCTTCAGTTGCCTACAGAGGTAACTTGCTGAAGACATACTGCTCATCGTCTGTCTTCTCTTCTGGTCTCACTTCTCTTCTCCCTTCCTGGTGATTCCGGGGATCACCTTCTGAAGAAAAACTGCCTCACTTAAATCTTTTTGTCCTCAATGTCTTCTTCTGGGGAGACCCAACCTAAGGTGAGTCTGTACCTGAATCAAGGCAGTGGTCTAGGTGTTCAGGAAACATGATGATACATCAGATGGAGCTACCAACCCCAGTGAGTCTGAAGTTGAGATGAGGAACAAGATGTGTGCAGAAATGTCAACACAAACATGTACAATTTCACATCCTGTTGGGTCTCTCTCTCTCTCTCTCTCTCTCACACACACACACCCCCCCTCCACTCTGGTCCAGACGACTATTATATTCAGTGGTGTGGAAGAGCCAGCTGGCTCATGACAGCTGATTGTTACGTTTTTAAGAATTTTTCAAGCAGTTCATTAAACACAATGATTATTAAAAATTTAATGATATAAACTTACAATGAAATAGATTGTATGAGGGGTGCCTGGGTGGCTCAGTCGGTTGGCCGTCTGCCTTCAGCTCAGGTCATGATCCCAGGGTCCTTGGATCCAGCATCTCGTCGGGCTCCCTGGTCAGTGGGAAGTCTG
Organism: Zalophus californianus; assembly: GCF_009762305.2. Taxonomy (NCBI): domain Eukaryota; kingdom Metazoa; phylum Chordata; class Mammalia; order Carnivora; family Otariidae; genus Zalophus; species Zalophus californianus. Next base: position 96,944,024 of record NC_045602.1, read on the forward strand.
CTTCTCCCTCTCTCTCTGTCCCTACCCCCACTCATGCTCTCTCTCTCTCAAATAAATAAAATCCTTAAAAAAATACAAAAAATTTAAAAAAGAAACAGATTGTACGAAAAACAAAAGTAATGAATACTCAACATCATCTCTTTCCAATTATTTCACTACATTTTATTATTACATATGCCCTTGAGATTATTTATGAGATTATTTCTGTGGTATATAATGGCATATTACTGCAAATTTCTTCCCACCTTTGTGTTCAGTGACTTAGCAGCCTGAAATCAGCTATGGTGGGAGTATTGGCACCATGGAAATTGATAATTGCTGCAAATTAGGAATACCTCCTCCACCCCTACCTCCGGAGCTAAATGTTAAATATTTACCAGCGTAACAGTCTTATCTTGCCTGGAATCTTGCAAAAGCCTCCCAGCTGGTCTGGGGATCCACGATTCCACTGCCTTAGCTAATGTTAATGTGTTGTTGTTGTTGTTGTTGCTGTTGTTTTTATGAAGATCAGATTGCAAGACTTTCCTGCCTAAAGCTCCCCAACCCCATTGGCTTCCCAATACCTTCTAGGGAATGTGGGACCTAGGTACCTTCCTGCTTTGCTCATCCCTTGCCTTTCTTCCTGTTCCCTGAGCCACCTGCTAAGCTCCTCCCCACCACAGGATTTTTTTTTTTTTTTTGCTGATTCTTCTTATCCTTCTTTCCAAGACAAGATCAGCTTTTTCTCATGTTCAAGTATCATCTCAACCATCACCTCCCCAGAGACGTTTCCTCTGATCATGTTCTTGACACCCACCGCCCTCCCCACTCCCAGATCCCTGCCCTTCTGCATAGCTAGAGGTTGTTCTCTTCCTTGTAGCCCTTTGCACCATTTTAATTCATCTTGTTTATTTATCGTTTGACTTGTCTACTTTCTGTTTCTCGCTAGAATGTGAGCTCCATCAAAGGAAACCCTTTGCCTTGTTCCTGGCTGTCTCGCCATCACCTAGAACAGTGACTGACACATAGTAGGTACTGAATTGAGGTGAACCCCAGCCCACCCAAAGACCCATGTGGGGGCCAGCCAAGATCAGCCAAGCCTCAAGCCTTGTTTTAAGCCACTGAGTTTTGCAGTGGTTTGTTATGCAGCAATAACTGATCGATACAGATTCTTTTGTGGGTTTTCCTTTCTCTGTCCAGGGCTCCAGTACTGGCTTTCTCTTGTCCCCATCCACATGCAGCTCCCAGCTCTATATGCTGTGTGTGGTCATCTCTGTCCTGAAGTTTCAAACCCCCACTCGTGTGCTTAGCTTTCCAGTCTGTGTTACCCACACTGGCCTCAGTGTCTGAGCTTCACAGAAACAGTCTCTCCACCTGGACTTCCCTCAGGCTTCTCAAATTCCACATGTCAATAAACAAGCCACATCCTCCCCAGTTCCTGTGCCCTACATATTCATTCTCCTGTGGGTCCTGCCCCAGTGGTGTCACTCAGGCCAGGAACAGAGGCTCACAGGTGGTAGATCCCTATACCTCACACCCCATGGTCACCAACCCTCACCTACTTCAGCCCCTAATTGCTCCTCATAAAGTATCATTGCACCTCCCTCTCCTGCCACCGTCCCATTCCCAAGCCCTGTCACTGGAGCTATTACAATGGTTTCCCAACCTAGTGGGTCCACAACCAAGCTAAGCATCACAACCACTGGAAAGAGAGTGCCAAGGGAGTGATGTCAGCTGTCATGGATCACAAACCTCTCCCTGAAGTCACCACCACCCCCCACACAGCACGCCTTTCAGTATCTGGCACCAAGTGCAGCAGTTCCTGTGCGGACCCGCAAACCCTGAAGCCCAACTCTCCTCCTCTGACTAGCCCTGAGACATTGACCAGGTTGCTCAACCTCCTTGTGCCTGTTTCTTCATCCCTATAATGGAGATAATAACTGTACCCCCTGCACTGAGTTGTTCTGAGGGTTAAATAATTTTACCTGCATGTAGGGCATCTCAAACAGCACCTGGTACATGACAAGATGTAAAAACATTAGATATTGTTACAATGGCTTTGTTTCCATGTGACATTCTATTCTGTCTGTCATTTATCACCCTTTCACAGCTGTTGATAAAGCAAAAGCTCTTTTTACACTGTAAGATATTCTCATCTCTTCTGTCTACTCTTTTACTATCTGTGATTTAGTAATAGAAAGCAAAGCACCATCATGAGTAAATGGACCATACTAGCTAATTCTTCTTGTATATTTAGGGTTTCCTATTAAGAACATTCTATTTGTTTTTAACACACAACTAAAACCCACTATGCCCCTCCATCTCCCCACAGGCACCCCTGTCCACCTAATCTTGGGGTAGTTCCTGTTTTTCCCAGACACACCTTGGGAGAGTGCAAGGCCTAGACTTGCTGATGAGGCTGAGCAGGACCAAGGATGAGGGTCTGTGGGCACAGCAGTGGCTGAGAGAGTCAGGTCAGGCCAGGCGGCAGGTTGTGGGGGGGTGCTGCCCTGGGCCTAACAGAGCCTGGTGGAGGGAGGACAAGGAGCAGGGAGGGAGGAAAGGCAAAGGCTCAGGCCAGGCCACATCTCCATACTGAAACATACATTGTGTTGAGGCCAAACCAAACGTTAGATTATGGGAGGGAACAGAGAGCCCCTTTTTTGTTAAGTACCCCTCATGCCTAGGAACTTTACCATTCTGTAATTCATTTAACGTATTTACAGAACATGCATTTACTGAGCCTCTACTCTATGTAGGTGTTGTGTCAGGCTCTGGGTCACAGTTGCCTAGAAGATACGACCGTGACCCCTCCAGACCCTTCAGGCACGTATCCTTCTGCCGAGTTTTTGTGGTGAGCAGATGCTTTTCTCTGCCAGAAGGCTTTCTCTTGCTGACAGGGCATGGGACTAGTTAAAGTCCTCTCAGAGGAAGCTCTCAGTCAATGAGGAGTGAGGGTGGGGGATAAATAACCCACCTCCTCACCCCTCAGGTAGGACATGTCTGGGATGTGTTCCACACGGTTTCCCGGCACGCTCAGTAATACTGAGCCTGGTTGCCCACACCAGTCACTTGCTTGATATTGTGTTACTTGCCTATACAGCTCCCTCCCATTCTACTTCTCTACCCATGTGTCCTGTGATCACCCCCAAATGAGTCACTTGAATCCAAACCCCCCTGTCAGGATCTGCTTCTGGGAAAACCTAAACAGTGATTAAGATGAGGGTCTCTGCCCACAGCAAGGTCCTCAAGGGCAGTTGAGTCTTCACGGGGTCTGTGTATCACTCTAGGCTGCTTGCCCAGCCTGCTAGTGAATACCAGGCACTCAACAAACACCAATGAATGAATGAATGAATGAATGAAGAACGAATGAATTTCCTCTCTAAAACCCAGATTGTCCTAGAGGGGTACACCCATGTCAGAGAAGTTAACTGGCTTACCCATGGTCAATTAGAACTAGTTGATATGCCAGCCAGAGGCTGAGATTCTGGATTTTTATTTCGAGTGGAGGCTCACCACTGGAAAAAGACTGAGTGTTGAAAGTTAATCCAGGTTAATTCCCACTGATTAATCATTAATGTGTTAAGGAACTGCTGAGATTAAAAATAGGAATGAACCGTTTAACTTCAACTCAACCCCTCTACTCCCTCACCACAGCTTGTATTTTCCACATCTTTCTAACAACAACTAGTACAGTGGTGGGGGGGGTGGTAATGTGAAATTATCCAACAAATAGATATTAGGAACGGAATTCTGCAGCCACAGGGGCCTGGGAAGTGGTGTGGAGCAGATTAGGCTGCAGCAGCCCTTTTGGCTTTTTGGAAACCTTCATTTGAAAGAAGCTGGCTTTGGCTCAAGTTCAAAGAGTTGGCCTTAAAAGACCCCGATATAATGGTAAAAAAACCAGGCCTAAAATTACCTTAATTCAAAGACTTATTTGGTTATGAAGAGACAGTAGTTAGCTTATATTGAGGGGAGGAGACCATATTATGAAGTACTATTTGCTCAGTTTTCCGGGAAACAGGTGAGTTTGCTTGGGTCAGACCCTCTTGCCCTCTTCCTTACACGGAGTAAAACACCATAGGGTGGATAACATTTATTGCTCTGCCAGCCGTGCTTTGTAGGAGTAACTCAAATAGACTGTACTCAGTTGTACCACCCCTAAAAATGGGTGCAATCACATCCACCCTCGACTCCTTGTGCACCTTCTGGCCTTTCGATCCCAATTCCTCCATTTGCTCAAGAAAATCCTTTCTGGTACTGAGTGCCATTTCTTTGAAGATTACAGCTCGTCCTCTCGGGGCTGATCACCAGCCGAACTTGCCTTCACACCCTGGGCCTGGAGGCGCCACTGCTTGGGGGAAGTTACTGGGTTTAAATAAGGCTTTCCTCCCGGCTGTTGGCGGGTTGCGCAACCGCGCTTAGGGTGACACCCACCGCCACCTCGGCCTGCCGAGATTCAGGGGCGCAGGCTCGGCACCGCCGGGATTCGAACCTTTCTCAGCCTGCCTGGACAGAGCCCGCCCCAAGGCAGCGACTGCGAGAGGCGCCGCGGGCCTGGAGTGGGCGGGGCTGACCGGCGCGCCCCCCCCTCCGCCTTTGGCTGGGCGTTTCGGCCCCGCCCCGCCCCGCCCCGCCCCCGCGCAGAGCCCAGCGCCGCACCGCGCGACCCCGCCCCTCCCCGGCCCCGCCCCCCGCGGCTCCCCGCAGCTCCTCCCCTCTCCCATTGGCCGAGGCGGAGACCCTCCTCTCTGCCCAATGGCCGCCGCCGCGGCTCGGCCGCCTGCGCTCTGACTGGCCAGCGACCCACGGAGTGGCGGGGCGCGGGCCAATGGGGAGAGGCGGCTCGATGAATGGCTGGCCCGGGTGGGGAAGGCAGGAGGCGGTGATCCCAGCGGAGGGGGCCGTTCGCCAGCTCCGAGGCAGAAAGTGCCACGACTCCACACGCGCGCACGCAGCCAGCGAGCGGCCGGAGCGGACGGCGGACAGGGCGGACGGCGTCGGGGTCGCGGCGCCTGCAGCTGCTCGGGGGCGGCTTCTCGGCGGAGGCTCGGCCGGCTCCTCTCTCCCGGTTCCGCGGCGGCGGCGGCTCCTGCCCTTTCGCTCTCCCTCCCGCGTCTCCGGCTGCAGGTAAGAAACTTGGCCGGGCCCTGCAGCGGCGGCGGCGGCAGCGCGCGGGCCGGGCCGTCGGGGCGCCGGGGCCGGAGCCGGCAGCGCCGCGAGTGACACGTCTCATTGGCGGCCCCTCCCCCGGCGGCGCCGCCCGCCGCCTGCCGTCGCTGCGGCCGCCGACCCTCGGGGTCGGGTCGGACCCCGGGGGGCGTGTGCCGGGCGAACTCCGTGCAGGGGCGGCGGCCGAGCGCGCCCCGCGGTGTGGACCTCACGCCCCTCGCCGTCGGGGTCGGGGAAAACCTGCGGCGGCCGGGCGGTGCGACGTGGCGACCCCTCCCTGCCTGCGGGCCGTCGGGCCGGCCCGCACGCTCCGAAGTTGGGCTAAGAAAGTTGGCTGCGGGGCGGGGCGGCGCACAGCTGGCGGAGGAAGGGGTTAAGTTTCGGGAAGCGGCCGGATGACGTTGCCGGGCTGGAGTCCGGGCTGGAGGGATGGGGGGGCGGGCGGAAGGCGGCGGGGGCCAGCCGGGGGGGGAGGAGGGCGGGATTGAATGGGGGGCCCGCGGGCCGAGCACGCCCGCCTGAGGGCTGCGGCCTGGAGGCGCTTCCGGGGGGGGCGGGCGGCCCCCGACAGGGCGGGCCTGGGACTCGGGGCTGCGGGGAACGCCGTGCAAGGACCGGGACCGTCCGGGGTACGGACGCCCGGGCGGCCGGGGTGGCAACTTCCCGGAGTGCGGGCGGCGGCTCCCTGCTCCCCCTGGTGGCGGGGCCGGGGGCACCGTGAGCCCGGCGCGAGGCGCCCAGCGGGGTGACGGGGCCACCCGGGCCCTGCCCGGCCCGCCCCGCCCGCGCCACAATGAATGGGCCGGCGGTGCCAGGCCCAGGCGGAAGCGGGCATCTCCGGCCCGGCCGGCCAAGCGCGCTGGCCTCCGGCCTGGCGCCCTCCCTGGCCCGCCGGGCTCCCCAGTCCGCGCCCTGGGTGAGGGAGGACGGGCTGGGGTGTGCGCTTCCAGTAGGGCGTCCGGGAAGCGTCGGGGACCCTTCCCCAGGTTACAGATAATAAATGATAGCTCATTGTGGTGTAACGGTTAAGGGAGTGGGCTTCTGAAATCCCGGCCGCGTTCAGGGTGACCTGGGCCAAGCTGTCTCACTCCAGGTGTCCGCTTTCCCATCTGAAAAACGGGGCTGCCAATCATTTCTACTTAAGAGAAAAGCTGTGAAGACCCAGCACGTAGGGAATAGCCAACAAGTGTTGCCTGTTACTGCTGGGATGAGTTTTTAGGGGCTTGGGGGCATGAGAGGGAGGTGGAGTCTGGTTCTGCCTCCAGCCCGCCTACCGCAGGCCGAGGGCTCACAGAAGTCCCAAGGTCTGGATTCCACTCCCAGCCCTCACTTACAGACCCTCTGCGCAAGTCCCTTAACCTCTCTGAACCTGGGTTTCCTTATCTGTAACCCGGAGATATACCACCCACTCACCCTGGGGTCAGGGCAACCTCCTCAGCAAGTGCTGGGAAAAACTAGGACCTTGTGCAAACAGAAGGCAGTTTGGCAATAACTCCTGGAGGTCGGAGGTCAGCAGAGACTGGGAAGCACCAAGGAAATGAAACTTTGAAGGGTGCTTGGGAACCTCCCACCTCACTGTTTGCTTACTGTGCTGGAACCTGCAGGGTGGGGGCATCTGGATGGTATTTTTTGGAGTTTGGGGAAGTGCGACCACCAGGGCCTCAACATCCTAAGCTAGAGATCGCTTTAGAATTCTGACTGCTGAGTGTTTCTGGAGACCCAGGTCTGCTTTCCAGCACTCTCAGGAGGGACAGCTGCACGTTTTACACCCGCCCTACGCAGTTGGGAAGCATTCTCCTATTGACTCTGCCTCCCTCCTTTACACTTTGCTTCTGTGCTTGCTCTTCTTGACTTCCTCTTAATCTGACACCAGAGAAGTCTTGGTGATCCTGCCGCATGCTGCTTACGGTGGTGATGTCTCAGTTACTTTATGAACTTTCTAAAGGTCAGCCCCACCATGGGCTGCCAACCTGTTTCCAGAAAGAAGTTTCTGGTTCTAAGGTTCTGGAGATGCCATTTCCCTATCTATTCAAGCAAAGGAGGAAAAGTGGGGGCATACCTCCCACTAGGCTGTTTTCCCTTTACCTGGAGCAATGCACATGTGGCTTGCAGGGCGGCTGGGATAGGGACAAGAAAGGTGTCTTGGGGTTTGGAAACAGAGAATGTTCAGTGGGTAGAGCTGTAGGCACCATGCTGTAACAGGACTCCTTTCTTTCATAGTTAGGAATCAGCCTTTGAACATCTATAAAGAGATAAGTTAGTGTGGTACCTTGGTGCATGAATATTTTTTGGTGATGGGAGAGTTTTAGATAAGTCCTGAATCATTGAGTCACATTTGAGCAATTAAGCTCTCTGCTGAAACGATTCCTAAGTTAATAGGCTGCAGTAATTATACAGTACCAAATTCTGTCGAAGTGGTTGAATGGAAGTGGTTTAAGTGGAATATTGGCTTATTATGTAATAGGGACACCTTTTAAAAGTGTCAGGACTCCAGACTCCTCTTATTCTTTTATCTCTGGGAACTTTTACTAATGAATGGCACTTAGGCAGGGACTCAAGTTCTTTCGAGGCTGTGGATTTTTGTTCACTAAAATCTTGTTTTGGGAGGGAAAAAATAATGGTCAGTCAGAATTAGGAAGGCAGAGACTGTGCTAACCAGCTGTACATCCAGGGCCTACAGTAGTAGTTAAGGCCTGACCTGTAACACGATAAATGTTGACCAAGTGAGGTAGACCGCCATACCTGTTAATATTCTCGTTAGTTAGCCTCCTACTTCATTGGACAACTCAAGCTGAGCTCAGCTTGGTTTTTAAGGTTGACTATTGAGAATCAGAGTTCACAACTTGGGCGCATATCTAGGCCTTGCAGCAGCCCCATTCTATAGAATAGGTATGGTTGTTCCCATTCTGTGGATGGGAACATGGAGGCCCAACAGGTTAGGTGGTGCTGTCAGGTCAGTTCCTGTTGCCCAGGTGCTGGGCAGTGTGGGTGTGGCCTTCTGAATGTTCACCCACAGGGCCTGATAATTCCACGTTTGCTGGGATAGTAACTACCTAAGGGAGGACGTGGAACTAGAAGATCAGAATTAAGAGCTTCATAGGAAGAAGGGTATTGAAAATGTATTCAGTGCAAGAAGGTATTTTTCATTTATCAAATGTCTCCTGTGTGCTGGGCCTTCAAACACTATAAATATAAATGAGTGAGACCTGTTTCTTGTGTGAAGAACTCTGTCGTCCGATACAGTAGCTATATAGAGCTGTTTCAGCTTAAAACAAGTACAATCAAGTAAAATTAAAAAATTGTTTCTTAGTCATACTAGCCATATTTCACATGCTCAGGAGCTGTGTGTTTGCTGTGCAGATTTAGATAGTTTCCATTATCACCAAGAGTTCTGGACAGTGCTGATCTAGAGATAGCTGGAATTCTTTTTTTCTTTTTTTTTTTTTTAAGAGTTCCAGGTAGTTGGGATTCTTTAAACATTCAAGTTTCCGTTCTTGATCATTTAGAAGTAACATGTTGAACCATATAAGATGCCCATTTTATACGTCAAAAACAGTTGGCTAGTGGCAGTTTATGGGCTTCACCCTAATAAGATACCACCCTTGGAAAGCATTGATTTCTGCCTCTTTGTGTGCATCGTAAATTGCATACCAAGAAAAAAAGTGGGTGGGGGAGCAGCACAGATAGTGTCCCTACCCCGGGGGGGAAATTCTTAACCTGCTATCAACAGCATCAGAATGGTCAGCCGGACCAAGCCAAATAGGTATTGGGCAGACAGCATATGGCTTGTAGGGAAAGTTAATATTTAATTCTAAGGGAGAGCCTGGGCAAGAGGGCTATCCAGCATTATAGAAAATTAACTCAGGGACTTCCTAGGAGGGTGTTTTCTTAGGCAGACAGATTCTGACGAGTCTCCTGAAACCTGCAACCCGACTCCCACATCTAAAAACCAGACACACCTGGGGCACCTGGGTGGCTCAGTCAGTTAAGCATCTAACTTCGGCTCAGGTCATGATCTCAAGGTCCTGGGATTGAGACTCCGCATTGGGCTCCCTGCTCAGGGGGGAGTCTGCATCTCCCTCTCCCTCTCTCCCTCCCCCTGCTTGTGCACGTGCATGCTCTCTCCCTCAAATAAATACAATCCTTGAAAAAAATAAAATAAAAACCAGACATATCTAATGTGTTTCCCTTAAGTGCCATGAGTGACATGCGTATCCCACTGTGTAGCAATGGGAAGCAACTTTGATTTATGAAGAAAGTTTTGTAATTTCTAAATTCGTTATTTTGCCAAGATTGGAACAGCTGCTGGTCCTTAAGCCTTACACATAGCAGTGTCTTGGTGTTTTCATACTTGGCTCACATGAGTTGTTTCCTGGGTCATTTGCAGGGCTCTGTTATACTCTATACAACTTTGAAAGGATCACTGGAGAGTATTTGGGAAGACTGTGAATTCTTGGCTGTACTAGTGGGCTTATCTTAGTCCTCCTTGTAGAATAAGGTAAAACCAAAGTTAACGAAGAACCCAGAATGATGGGCAGCTGCTTACTCTCTTTTTGGTCGGAGAGGAGGTTCACTAAGATTGTTCTGGAAGTTATCAGCTATTATAGTGATAATGAACGGCATCTGCTGGCTAAAAAGTTGGAATAAAAGACCGTCTTAACCTGAAACCTTTAATTCCAGGCCCTAACCCTGGTCAAGGTGTGAGTGGACCAGGTCTGTTTTAGGCTGTCTTGAGCCTGGTTCCAAGATGGTGCCCTGCATGGACTGAACTTGGCCTACACCTGATATCTGTTTGGCCGCCCTCATGTTATTAAACAACCAAGCCACCTTTTAAAGTTTTTCGTTAGAAGTCTAGCTTTGGGGGTTCTTCTGGGGAGAATGGGACTGTGTGAGCACAGCAGGTCTGCTTTCTTGCATGGCAGCCACGGACTTGATCATCCTCTCTGGGCAGGGCCTGTGGCTCTCATTCACCAACAGTCTATCCTGGTTTTCATTATGTGCTTGGTGTTGGCAGTCCCCAAGGGAGCGCTGTCTACTCTGGCATCTGAGAGCAGAGAGGAGTTGGAGGGCATCCAGGTGTGACCTGAGAGGTCACCATTGTCTCCTGCTGAGCTGCAGGAGGGAGCAGAGGGAGAAGCAGTAGCTGGGGTGCTAGTCCTAGAAGTAAGTGGTGTGAGCTTGGACCTGACTTTTATCCTTCATGGGCTTCGGTTTCCTCTTCATGTAAAATGAAACTAGGCCAGATGGCCCTGTCTTTCAGACCACAAACTTCGGTTTATCCTTAATTCCTTGCTTTCTCATTCTTTTATCCTGTACAACAGCAAACCTCCCCCTTCAAAACAGAGCAAGAATGCAACCTTTCTCACCACTTCCGCTGATACCACCCTGGTCCAAACCCCTGTCCTCTCTTTCAGGGGTTACTTCACTAGCTCTGAGGAGATGTCCCTGCTTTTGCCCTTACTCTCTGCCTTCTAGTCTGTTCCCAGAGCAGGTCATACCACTTCTCTGTTCAAGACCCTCCTTGGCCAGTCTTTCCAGTGGCCTCCAACGGCCCTGCTTTCACTTTGGCTTCCCTCCTGCCGTCGTATCCTCTGCTCCAGTCACACTGGCCTCCTCTGATTGTCAGGCATGCTTTTGCCTTGGGGCCTTTGCACTTGCTGTTGCTGTCCATTGGACACTGTTTCTTAGATGGCCACATGGCCTGCTCCCCTATCTTCTTCAGGTCGGTGAAGTGTTATCTCCCTGACTACCCTACTTAAAGTGACAGCCCCTAGCAGATCCCCCACCCTCATCCCTGCTCCCTGTCCCACTTCTGTGTGTCGCTTTCTCTTCATTATCGCCAGCCAGACATGTTGCATACATGACTGACTTTGTCCATTCTGCTGATGCAGGGCTGTGTCTGCTCTCTTTTCCCTGAGGTATCCCTAATGCCCGGAATAGTGCCTGGCACACAGTGGGTGCCCATCCTCGCTGAGCTAATGGGGAGAGGATTTTCTAGTGCTCGTGTTCTATGTGTATGTTATTGTTTAGCCTGAAGTAGTCAGGATTCCTAGAGCATCAGATATAAACACAAAAAACATATTACGAAGCCAAGTGATTTTTGGATTCTCTCCAGGCCAGTTATATTAATCTCCGTGCTCCTTGTCTCTCCACAGCCCACTTTCCATGTCAGGGTGCTTGGCTGGGGCTGGGCCCTTCCCAGTTGCTTGCAGTGCCAGGAGGAGAACACGCAGCGAACACCCTCGGTCTTCTCCTGTGCCTGATGAGCATTAGGTGGGGCTGGGGAATAATTGAGTGTATCAGTGACAACACGCTCGCCAGGAAAGAAAATGTTATTTTTGCTTTGAACAATGTGCTGGCTCTCTCCGAGAAGAGGTGGATTTTGTGTTTAGTGAGCAAGAGTGTTCCTTAGTGGTAGGAGGAAAATTCTTTTCTTGTAGATGGCATTTTATTCTCTCTTTTAGTCAGACTTCGAGGAGCACAGGAATTGAGGAGAGGAGCCTCCTGCCTCCTGCACGGGGTTCACTGTCCTCGGAGGACTTGACGTGTGGAGGCCAGGGGAGGTGGGGGATGGTGGGTGAGGCAGGTGGTCTGGTTGGTAAGGGTCCATTCCTGGTCTACCGCCATCCTTGTGTTTCTCCTCCACTCTTCCTGCTTTCGCTTTTGGGCAAAGAAATGAAAAATTGATCCCGATTCCTCGCCCTTTGTGATGGGAGCATCTGGCGACTCATTTTCCCTGGAAGGGTGAAGACGCTTGTTCTGCCCGAAGCCCAGGCGATATGTTTCTCTGGAACTTCTCATTCAGAGGTTAAAACGTACCACCCGACTGCATCCACACTGTTTTCTTTTCAATTAAGACGACTCCTGAATAGGAAGTAGACGTAGCCTTATTTCTGTTGAACACACTTTCGTTTCTTTCTGCCTTCTCGATGTTTGTAGTAAGTTGGAAAAGAAATAGTAATTTTCAGAATTTAGTAGCAGTTACAGTGATTGAAGAAAACGAATCAGTGCTAAAGAATGAATTATTGACCCCTTAAGGAAGTCTTACGGTGGCAGGTGAAGGGACAATGAAAAGGTCAACTTTAGCCATGACTCTGAAGCCCAGCCACTGTTTTCTGTGTTAACTTGCTTCCCTCTCAAGTTGGGAGTTTATGAAGTTGGAGACTTAATTCTGAACAGTTGGATTTTTAAGAGTGGATCTGTGGGGTGGCACAGTGGGTGTGGCCACGGATTGCAAGGTCTGGGCAGGAGGTGACTGCCTTCCTGGCCCCTGGCCCCAGCCACCCGCCTCTTCGGTGGGAACAAGGCCACGATGCCTGGGAGAGGGCTGGGAGATGGCAGCAGCGACAGGGCCACAGATGCTCCTGGAACCAGAGATGCTCCACCTTCAAGTTCCAGGTGATACAGTTTCCCACCAGAGTGGGCATATATATTTTTAAGCTCTTTACTAAAGTAAACTACATACACAGAAAAGTGCTCAGCCATGAGTCTGTAGCCCAGTTGTAAACTGCCACAAACTGATCACCCCGTTTAACCAGCAGATCAAGAAATATTATCCCCCAACAAGTTCCTCTTCTGCCCCCTCCAGCTGCGGCCCATCCCCAGGGGTAGCTGGTTCCTGGCACACAGCTTCGCTCCATCGTGTTTGAACTTGAGGTAGAAATGGAATCACGCGGCCCGTGCTCTCTTGGGTCTTTCATTGGACGCGGGGGTGGGAGTGCTCTGTGCTTTCGGCCTTGTGGTGGTTCACTGGCATTGTCGCGTGGTACTCCAGCTTGTGAGTCTTGCACCAGTGCCCATTTCGCTCTGCATGGGTACTTAGTTTATAATTGGGGGCTCCCGTTATAATATGGTAGAAATTGCATGATATTATGAAATATAAAGTCCTGCCCCTTACTATGGTGACCACTTATCCACATGGCTGTTGGGTCCATTCCTAGCAGTGGGATTGCAAGCCTCAAGGAGGCATATGCTCAGCTTTAGAAGAGAGGCCAGGGTTTTTCCCAAGGTGCGGGGACTCATTTATGCTCCCACCAGCAGGACCGAAGGGCTCGGAATATATTATACAATGGCCGACTTTAAAAAGAAACCGGAATGAAGTTTGAGTTACCATTGCTATTAACAAGAAATAAACTCACTCATACCGTCCTTCCCCCTTTGTCACTGAGATAGGAGCATTTGGCCATGGAATTTGTTAATCCAAGATGGGCTTTTGCAAAAGCCTCGTGAAAGAGGGTCAGATTTTGTTGCTGATGAGCAAATGTTACCTCCACCACAAATCCGAGTGGAAATACAGCTCCTCCTCACAGCTCCTCTTCGTGAAATGGAGGGAGAGCCTCGATCTGGGGACTGAGTTATCAGATCCCCACCCCCAGGTTAATGTAGTGGATGTGGAGTATTAAGGGGATTTCTTAAAAACAAAGGCGCCAACAGTTGAGTACCAGGTGTCATTCAGCCCTGACACCCACATTTCTAATCTGGAGAGCCTCCCACCTCCTGGAATCTGTGTGCAGAGCCCAGGTCGGTGCTGCAGGGACACGCTGCAGACTCCCCTCTTCTTGGGATGGATTGTCTATCCAGGTCTGGATTTGGAAGTCTCCCTAGCCACATAACCAGCCCTGCTGTCAATAGCAGGGATGTTCACCTTTTTCTTTTAAGAGATTGGTTGGCTAGGATTTCATTTGGCTAGGAATGCCAAACCTCAGTGTCTCTTGACACAACAGAGCCAAATGTCAGTAGCCCCAAGAAGTGAGGGGGCCACTGTGTTCTGTTGATTGGGTGGTCTGGACCAGCCTTCTGACTGGGAGGGTGGGGAGGTGCAGGGCAGGTGCTGCGTAACAGATAAAAAGCACCTTCTGAAAAGCATGGAATGGCTTGGGATATTTTCTTTTTTATTGTAGTGTAATTGATACACAATATTCTATTTCATGTGTACAACAGTGATTTGTATACACTGAGAACTGATCACACGATAAGTTGAGTTACCATCTGTCACCGTGCAAAGTTGGTACAATATTATTGACTGTATTCCCCATGCTGTATATTACATCCCCATGACTTAATTTATTTTAAAACTGGAAGTTAGTCCCTCTTGATTCTCTTCACCCATTTCACCTCCCCCCATTCCCAGCCTCCCTCCCCTTTGGTAACCACCACTATGTTCTCTAACTGAATCTGGGTTTGGTTTGATTTGGATTGTTCATTTTTGTGTTTTAGATTATGACTTATATGTGAAATCATGTGTTATTTGCCTTTCTCTGTCTGGCTTATCTCATTCAATGTAATACCCTCAAGGTGTGACCATGTTTTCACAATTGGCAAGATTTCATTCTTTTCTTTGCCTGAGTAATATTCTAGTGTGAGTGAGAGAGAGAGCGTGTGTGTGTGTGTGTGTGTGTGTGTGTGTATAAAGTATACCACCTCTTCTTTGTCCATTCATCTAATGATGGACACGTAGGTTATTTACTCTTGGAAGATAACGAGGAGGCCAAAACCTCAGGGAAAGGCGTGACCTTGGACAGTAAGCCCAATCCTGAGGGCCTTTGGTAAATGGGGCAAACTCTGAATTTTGAGAGCATCCCTGGGCACAGTGGGCAGTATGATGGAAGAGCCTGCGCTTGGAGCTGGAACCACAGAGGGCTGCTATACCTTCGGGGTGAAGGCAACCCAGAAATAAGCCCATTCCCCAGCTTGTACTCACAGGTTGTACCTCATGCAGATCCCGTGACCTAAGTGGAAGGAAATGCTCCAGCCGATTTTAAAATTCTTTTAGAGTAGTGGTGCTACTCTAGTGCTCCCGTGCCATCCTGCAAGGGAGCAGATGAGCAGGTCTCCGAAGGACTGCCCCTTTATTCCAGGCTTAGTGAATCCCCACGTGCAATTTTCACAGGAAAGTGAGCAGTCCCTAGTAAACCCAAGGAACGCTGAGTGCCGTGAATGAGGACCAGCAGAAACAGATCTGTGAAAATACCAGACGGTGGAGGGGTTGACTCTGATTGTACACAGTGCTTCTTACTATAGTTCAAGTAATAGACAAGTTCGAACATACATACCAGGAAAGGAAACTATAAAACGACCTCGCAAATTTTAAAAAGGAAGCAGGGACAACCTCTAGACATGAGCAGCTCGATAATTGTAATTAAAAACCCAGAAGATTGAAGAGAAAAAGTGAACTGAAAGAGCAGAAGAAAATGTCCAGATTTCATCTTTGAGAGCCAAATAGATGAAAAATTTCCAAGACCAATTAGGAATTAGGGAGGATAGACTGAGAAGCGTGTCTAATTGGGGTTCGAGGAGAGATTGTGGGCCAGAGCCAGTATTGGACAAGATGATGCCTGAGGGTTTTATGGAATGGATGAGGCACCCATATGTAGACAGTGTAGTGATATAGGTACCAAAGGGGTAAAAACATCAAAAACCAAAAAACCCAGATGACTTTTAAGGCAAAAACCAAGACACGTAATTAGTGACAGGGCCTTGCTAAAGGAAATTCTGGAGGATGCTCTAGGGCAAGTAATGGCAAATGGAAGGAGGAAAGCTGTACAGGCGAGGAGTAGAGGGTGGTAAATATTTGGCCCACTCTAAACAAGTGTGAAAGAATAATAGTAACATTTGGCATGGGGGTGGTGGCTGTAAAAGGGAGAGGATTAAATACATGAGAACAGTAACACTGAAGGCAAAAAGGGTAATGGAGTTAGTGGAAGGGTGGACTGTTTAACTTTGAACTTGGCGAACCCTGTGTGTTCTTTTTTAAAGGTAATTACTAAAGAATGGAAACTGTATTCTGTAAGAGTAGAGGGGGCAAAATGGAATGATTTAAAAAAAAGAGATAAGAAAGGACAGATGGGAAAATAGCACAAAATAGATTATAGATTTAAACTCAAATATCAGTATTCATATTTAGTATAAATTGATTAAATACTGCAGTTAAAACATAAAGATAGTCTGGATTTAAAAAATCCACTCTTGTTCTGTAAACAGGAGACAGGTTGAAAATAAAAGGGTAGAAGATGTATTATAGGAAATCTATTAAAAGAAAACTGGTGTGGGGGCGCCAGTCAGTGGAGCGTGCGCCTCTTGATCTCGGGTTCGTGAGTTCAAGGCCTGCGCTGGGCAGAAGGATTACTTAATACCAAGAAACAGAGAGAAAGAGAGAGGGAGAGAGGGAGGGAGGGACGGAGGGAGGGAGGAAAGAAAGAAAACTGGTGTTGTATTATTGGTATGTAAAAGAGGCTTTGACACATACAAAGCATTATCGAGAGAAAGGGCACTTCATAATGATCAAGGTTTAATTTGGCTTAAAGATACGGCAATTTTAACTTTGCATCTTACTAACTTAATCACAAAATACGTAAGACAAAAATTGACAGAACTACAAGAAGTGGTCAAATCTGTAATCCTGGTAAAGACTTTCAGCACATCCTGTCAGTAATTGACAGCTAAGCAGACAAAAATCAACAATGATTAGAACTTTGAACAAAATTAATGTGGTCTATGACTATAAATAAAACACTGCAGCCAACTAATACACATTTGGCTTCAAAATTTTTAAAGATTAGCCATATCTGGGGCCTTAGAGTTAAGTGTCAGCAAATATCAAAGGATTGAGATTATATAGAGCAGGTAATCTGACCACAGTTTAGTTAACCTGGAAATATGAATAAAAAGAAATAGAAAATCTCCACATATTTGGAAATTTTGTAAAAGTATGCTTTTAGCATTTATTTGTAGGTCAATAAAAGGGGAAATAGAGTGGTAATGAAAATACTACACATCAAACCTTGTAGAATGTAGCTAAAGTATTATTTACAGGGAAATGTGTACCTTTAAATACATACATCAGAAAAGATGAAAAGTAGTGAGCTATATATAAGTAAGCATCTTTTTCCAGAAGTTATGAAAGACAAAATATACTGAAACCAGTCAGAAGAAAGTGTGGATGAGAAGGAATGAATGAAACTGAAACCAAGTAAGTACATAGATGAATCCAACAAATCCAAGATTTCATTCTCAGAAAAGATGAGTAATATTGACAGATACCAAGCAAAATTGATCAAGAAAAAGGCACAGGGGCGCCTGGGTGGCTCAGTCATTAAGTGTCTGCCTTTGGCTCAGGTCATGATCACAGGGTCTTGGGATTGAGCCCAGCATCCGGCTCCCTGCTCCGCGGGAAGCCTACTTCTCCCTCTCCCTCTCCCCCTGCTTGTGTTCCCTCTTTTGTATTCTCTGTCAGATAAGTCTTAAAAAGGCACAAGTCCTCTCAAGGATGTAAAATGGGACTTTACTACAAATGTAGAAGACATTAAAAAGGTAAGTGGTTAGAACGAACAACTTGTGCTAAATTAAAATAAATAAAACCAGTGTCATAGATGTTTATTAAAAATATCTGAAGGATCCCGAGGAGGGGGCTATACCACACATCATACATAGAAGACCTATTTTTTTACATCTCCACATGGGAAGAGTTTTGCAAGTTCTGACAACATAAATTTCTAGGAAAATATAACTTATCCACACTGAACCAAGAACCTGAAATAAACAAAGGATATCTACAAAAAGCAAACATCACACTAACCAGCAGGGCACCTGAATCTTTCCCTTTGAGGTAAGGAAAAACGGGACAGCTGCTGTCATTCCTTGTCTTTAGCACTGTGTTGGAGGGAAAATTCAAAAAGTGAAACCAAAGATGGGAAGACTGGGGAGAAAGGAACAAAACCATGATCCATAGTCAGGATGCTTATGTATGGAGAAAATACTTTTAAAAATCTAAGGAGATGTCCCTAGAATTAAGGTTGCTGGAGGGCAAAGTCACCCTACAGAAATCTATTGCGTTTCTGGGTACCAGCACCAAACAGAATGAAACAGAGACCACATTTGCAGTAGTGGGGAAACTATGAAGAACCAAGAAATAACTCTTTGCAAAAGTGTGTAAGTGTCCAGTTCCCACAGTGTGCATTATTTTCCTCTGCCAGGATACCCGTGTTTTTCTGTTTGGATGTGGTCCCTACAGCCATATAAATGGGCGACTCCTACCCCGACGGCATATTTCATAGAGCCTTCTTTCATCGTGCACTTGGGAGTTTTGATGTGCTTAGGTTTGCTTGGATACAGTGCGGAAGAGACTGGTCCCTGCTTTCTGGGAGCCTGATGTCTGGCCCATTAAGAATTCTGTCGTGGGCCAGCACATCTTAACAGTCGTCATTTAGAGAATCGTTTAGAGAAGTCGGGCGTTCTGGATTCCTACCTTAGAGGCATGTTGTCTTCATTGATGAGGTGAAGCTCTTAAGCTCTAGGAAGATTTAGGCCTTTTGAAGTACCTACTTTTCCAAACACTGGTATTTTGGAAAAACACAAAAACATGTCCATTCTTTTTTTTTCCTTAGGCATAGAAATTGAATCTGAAATAGCCGATGAATAAGCAAAGGCTTATAATAGAATACATTTCTATTTTTAGTGTTTCATCTTTTTTTAAAATGAGTAGCATTGTTTTTTTAAAGTGGGAAGTCAGTTGTTTCCATTCTCTTAAAACATGAAATAAATTATTTCAGAATATACTGTTTAGCAACCAAATTTTCTCTTAGTTTCTCTGGGTTAAAAAAAAAAATCAGAGATTACACTTATTATTTAGATGAGGTGATCAGAAAACCCTCTTCTAATGTTAAAGTTAATAAACATTCTCTAAAAAAGCATAGCTGAGCTTATCAGCTAGTAGTAAGAGAGATTGCCAGAAGCCTCTGGCAATGGAGGGCGAGGGGAATGACTGGGGCCTAGAAGTAAGCTGACCCTGGGTGTGGGTGGAGTCTGGTCAGCAGGAGTCTCCTGGGTCTTTGGCTGTCATGACCCAGTGGGAACAGGGGTTTGTTGAGCGGGGGAATGGGACCTGAGCCTCCCCTCACCCCCTCATGTGAAACCCGCTCCCTTGAAGGGCCGCTCCCTCAAGGGAAGGGCAGACTAGTGGCCAGGGGCAATGACCCAGGAGCTTATCTGTTTTGTCCTGGGGCAGAGGAGGCCCGTAGTCCGTGAGAATCTTGTTTACTGGAAGCCCATGCCTTGTGTAGAAATTAGTCAGCAGCTGCTGCTTTCTGAGGGTCTGGTTGAAGCAAAGATTAAGCTGCTCCCAAACAAGCCCACAACTCAGCCTAGACAGGATTGCCTCTGATGACATCCCACCAAAGATGTGACACAACATCACTATTAAAGGTATAAAAGTAGATGATGAAAAACAGTAATGGAAAAAATAATACCAGGAAAAAAAAACAGGCCAACTTGAAAACAAACAAGTTTATTCAAAGGGCTGATTACAGAGCTGGTTAGATTCAGCTGAAGAGACTGTTGGTGAAGTGGAACATGGGTCTGAGGAGTTTTCCCAAGTGGCGGCACGGAGAGCTTGAGGTCTAATTAGGAATCCTGCCATGAAGGAGGAGCAAGAATGTTTTCAAAGAACAAAGTGGCCCAGGGTTTTCCAGAATTTACAGAAAATATGAGCCCTCAAGCTCAGAATGCGCAATGAGCCTGAATAAGATACACACCTAAAAATATTTTGTTGAATCCTTAGAACCCCAAAGATGAATCTTCGAAAGTTACGAGAGATTTTCTTTAAAGGTGTCATAAAGGAACAACAAATGAATAGCATGTTTCCCCAATAATAACTCCTCCTCCCCCACCAAAAAGAGCCAGAAGACAGGAAGACAGATAAAATGTCTTCAAAGTGGTGAGAGAAAAGGACTGTCAGCATGGAATTTTGTACTCAGTTAATCCATTCATGAAGAGTGTGGGTGGAGTAAAGACATTATTGCAGCTCTGTGAGGACTTGAGAAAGGTGACCCAGAATTGATCCTTGCTGAAAGAGCTGGTCAAGGATGTACTTTGGAAAGACCCCAAAAGAAGGGGGTGAGCTGCAAGAAGCAGTGGTCAGCAAAAAAAAATTGGTAAACATTTAGGGAATGCGAACATGAGCTGTCTGAGGAAAAACAAGGAGTAGTTCTGGGGTGTGTGATGGAGAAGGAGTGGGGGTGTGCACCAGGTTGGAAAAGGGGCTCAGTTGGAAGGGCACTAGACTTCAGGCCTTCTCCAGTTATGCTGCTGTTGGGGAAGTGGCTGGAGGCATTGGTGAAATCAGGTCAAGTGTGTATGTTAGGAAAATGGAAGGGTCAGAAACATTTTAATTAGGGGCGCCTGGGTGGCTCAGTCAGTTAAGCGCCTGCCTTCAGCTCAGGTCATGATCTTGGGGTCCTGGGATTGAGCCTTGCATTCAGGCTCCCTGCTCAGCTGGGAGGCTGCTTCTCTCTCTGCCCCTCCCCCCCCCCCCGCTCATGCATGTGTGTGCACCTGCTCTCTCAAATAAATAAAATCTTAAAAAAAATTTTTAATTATAAGTTTAGGAGTCACTAAACAAAAATACAAGTAGCGTTATTAACTTCCAAACACCATAGAGGAAAAGGAGATAAAAATCTAAATAGTCCAATAGGATGCAGAAATAAAGGGGGTGGGGGCAGAATAAGCAAAGAAGGATTATAAATAGGAATGACAAAATAAAGGTTTAAATGAGTCCAGTTATATAGGAAATCACAATAGGCGTTGATGAATTAAACCTACCAGTTAAAAAGACAAATTGCTACACTGGTCTTAAAATAAAATCCAGCTTTATGCTATTTTTAAAAGTTCTACTTAAAACGTATGAACACAGAAAGGTTGAAAGTGAAGAATAGAAAATGATTCTAGGCCAATATTAACCTCCCAAAAGTTGGTATAACTTTTTAAATAATCAGACAAACTAGACTTTCATGGGGGAGAAAAAATTCATTATTAGGGATAAAGAAGGTCACTATATCATAGGGGGGAAATGGCAGACACCGTATCAGGAAGACGTAACAACGCTGATCTGATGTTCACCTAATGAGATGGCCTTCAAATAAAACCCAGATTGACAGATTCCCAGGAGAAACCGTTAAGTCCATGATGGGAAATGTTAAAAGCTCTCAATAATTATTTGATTGAGCTGGCAAAACATGGTTCTATAAAACATTATTAAGCTCAAACTAAGGATGCACATAGAATGCTTCACTCCATAGAGTACACATGTATTTATAAAAATTGACCGCAATCCAGCAAAATATACCAAATACCATAGTCTGAATCAGTATGTTGAGCCTCAAAATCAATTTAATTGATTACGAAAAACCTGTTCAAATGTTTTAATGGTATAGAAAATACTGGTGCATCCATGTACTAGTATTGAGTTATTTCATGAAAGTTCTGTTATTTATATGTTGTGTATATATATACATATACAAATGCCAGTGTGTATATTTCTGTGTCCTGGGTCATGGAAAAAATTATTATGTCTGGATCCTAGTTAAAAGTCTGAAAGCTTTGTCCTCTATCACACAGATCAGATCCTCTGATGACAGCATAGTTAAATGAGGAACTATCAATGATTATTCAAAGCTTCAAGTGCCACCTCACGAGTCTTAAGAGATCATATGGGAACTAGAAAATACAACTGAACAGTTGTGAAAATTGTGTGTGTGTGCTGTAGCTTGTAGGATGAAGCTATAGCAGTACTTAGAGGGAAATTTATTGCCTTAACTATTTGCTACAAGAAAAAAGAAAGGCCTGAAAATTAATAAATGTCCATGTCAGGAAGTTAGAACAGAATAAACCAGTAGAAATGAGAGGAAGGAATAATGAAAATTAATTATTTATGCTGGATCACAAACCCAAAAGCTGGTTCTGGAATCATCATTGAAATTGAATCAACAATTTATAATGGGCCAAGACCTGGAAACAACCTAAGTGTGCATTGACAGATGGATGGATAAAGAAGTTGTGCCACACACACACTTGCACACACACTTGAGTGTGCACACACATGATGGAATATTACTCATCCATAAAAGGAAACCTTGCCATTTGTGGCAACATGGAGGACCTTGAGGGTGTTATGCTAGGGGAAACAAGGCAGAGGAAGACAAATTTCAGATGATCTAACTTATATGTGAAATCTTAAAAAAAAACCACACACACCAGACTGGTTTCCTAGAAAAAGAGATGACATGTGGTTACCATGGGCAGGGGGAGGGGGACTAGCAGCAAGGGGGTCAGAAGGTACAGACGCCCAGTTACAACATAAGTCAGTGCTAGGGACGTGTACCACACAGCATGATGACTAAGCTAATATGGCTGTGTGTGGCCTGTCTGAAAGTTGAGAGAGTAGGAGCTGTCTTCACGAGGAAAACAAAATGTTTTTCCTTTTTTTTCCTGTCTTGTTTTTTGTCTCTGTATGAGATGATGGATATTAACTGAACTTAGTGTGATAATCATTTATATCATATATATATGATATATATATGTCAAGGCATTGTGTTGTACACCTTAAACTTACACAGTTCTGTATGTCTGTTCTATCTCAATAAAACTGAGTGGAAAAATGAAATTAAATTAGCACCTAAAAATTAGCTCCCTCCCCCTCCCCCCACCTCCAAGAACAGATCTGGAAACACCAGATCTTGACAGTTTTACAGGCAGATTCTACCAAACCAAAGAACGGGGAAAAGGACCATCCGTAGCTCATTTTATGACCCATGAGTGACCCCGCTACCAAGATCACATAAGAACAGGGTCATGAGAATGACTCCTGATCTTTCTTACTTACGAGCACACATGGAAATCTCACATTAAAAAAAAAAAAGGTGAACAAACCAGATCTAGTGATATATTAAAAAAGAAAAGGCCCAACGTCAAGAAGTGTTTATACCATACGAGCCATCTGTGAGTTAACATTAGAATATATATTATTGTGATTCAACCCATTTCAGATCAGAGAAAATGTCAAGCGATAAAGAAAAAGCATTTGCTAACATTCAGTACCCAATTGTTAAAGAAGAAGAAAAGAAAAGGTAACTAGGAATTCAAGATAGCTTAACCAGATGAAATGTTTCTACCAAAAAACCCACGGTCAACACGGCATCTGATAGAAGTGGAGACTCAGAGATGAGCCCAGTCAGCCCCACTCCGACCCTCATCAACACTGCTTCAGAGTCTTGTGACACGAGAGCTGGGGTGGTAGGAAATGGATGATCACAGTATTTTTCACAATATTTAAAAACCATAGGAGATGGGGGGTGCCTGGGTGTCTCAGTCAATTAAGCGTCTGACTCTTGATTTCGGCTCAAGTCATGATCTCAGGGTCGGGAGATGAACCCCACGTCCGACTCCGCACTGGGCATGGAGCCTGCTTGGGATTCTCTCTCTCCCCCTCCCTCTGCCCCTCCCTCCCTTCTCAATCTCTCCTCTCTTTAAAAAAAAAAATAACAACAAAAACATCTTAGGAGATGGTAGTCTGCTGTGGCCATATCTGCTAGGGTCTCTGATTTATTGTCACTCTGTTTTAGTTTTGTACCTTCCTAACTGGTCACCTGTGCCCAGAAAGTGCATCCAGAGACTTGCTCCCTTGGACATGTGCCCAGCACACCCCTGCCCCATGCGTCTTCGTGCACCTGCACGTGGCCCACAGCAGAGCAGCTGCTTAGTGATGAGAGCCGGCCCCAGGGGTGCGGGGCTGCTGTCGAGGGTCTCTTCACAAGACCTACCCAAATGCCAAATGCCAAATTGGCCTGAAGTGGCCAATTTGGACTGGGTAGGTTGGGCCACACGAGTTAGATATATGCCATGTCTAAAGAACTGCTACTCACATTTGCTCCCTGAATCCTTACCTGCTAGGAACAGAAGAAAAACCATTTTCTTAGGACCCTCAAGGTGGGTCAGTGAGTTTAAGCCAGCCAAGCCTGGGAGTGGTCCCCGAGCCTCTGGGTGGCCTCCTGCTTCCTTCCCTCCCGGGGCCTTGACCTTTCTGCTCTACACTCTTAAGTGTACTAGCAATAGTAAGTAAAAGCACCTAGTTCATAGACGTCTCCCAAAGCGACAGAATGTAGGTTCTTTGTGGTCAGCCCATACAAGATGTGGATGGTCACACATCTGGCCCAGTTCTTTGCCCACCTGGGCCTGGCCCTGTGGGAAACCCCAGGGGGACATTCCTACTGGGGGTCCTTTCAATGACAGCAGGGATTCCAGAAGCAAAGTCCCCAGAATGCTGGGGTCTAGAGCACACTTGGGAGGCATCACTGGCTCACCCTGTGAGTCTGGGATCTCTACATGATGTTTCTGCCCCACACAGGCCAACTGCAGAGCAGCAATACGGCTGGCTTTCACTTAGCTTTCCTTGCTGTTGCCGGTGATACGGCCTTAGCCGTAAGTGTTCCAGTGTATTACTTCTCAAGGCTAGGGCTTTTCATTTTCCTGTGAAAGATTTCTTTTAAAGAAATTCTAACTCAGGAATTAGTGGTGGGAATAGGATTTCTTTTTAGAGCAGCCCGTTCTGCAAAACTTGGAAGACACATTGTGCTGCCATCAAACATACATTTGTGTGTGCGGCAGAGGGAAAATATTCTCCCCAGCTAGCTTTTCTTGAGCCTGTGCTCCCAACAGAGGATATATTTTTGTATCCCATATTGGCCTAACTTGAGTAAGATTCAAGGCGATTTTTTTCAACCCTGGCTTTTCTGCCTCCACCACAAGGCTGCCCCGATCCCACAGTGCTCAGTGGGAGACAGTCCCTGCTTTGTAGGAGCCTGGTGGTTGTGTCGGCGTGGTGACCCTGCTACAGCTCCCTGGGACACGGCCCCTTGAGGCTACAGTTGTTGAGAAGCCACTTGGGTCTTAGGGAGTGACCCAGGCCCCTGGCATCGTGCTGCCTTGGACAAAGAGGAGTGTGTCAGAAGACTTTTGTCATCAGAATAGATTAATACAGTGACTATAATGTAGTGTTTGTACCTGAATGTGTCCGTGTTGGCGAAGTTTTGAGAGATCCTTGTGAGGACCCAGAGTTTTAGTTGGTGGATGCCCACCAAGAAACGGAAGCTGACCGTAGAACGTTCCAAGCCTTCTTGTCTCTGCCCTTCCATCCACTGGATTCCCTCCAGGGCTGAGCAGGGTGCAGTTTCCTTTCTGATACCTTGTTTGTGAGTGTGTTCCTGGAAAGGCTAATTTGGGACAGCTCCTCTTGAGGGCGCCTGGCTATGGCTCACATGGTCAGAACCCACGGCCAGAGGTCAGAATCCACTTGCCCAGGATTCGAAGACTCCGTGAGCCCACCTCACACTTCATTCGTGGAGGTTACAGCTGTGATAAGGAGGTTCCCCTGGTCCTGCAGACCCAGGGTGATAGTCTGGGAGAAGTAAATGATAGAGCTGCAGCTGGTGGGGTTACCGCGGGGGGAGTGTGTGCTGTGGAGTTTTGGTCATGAGCCCCTTAAACCCTGTTCCTGCAAGGGGCTTATTTAGAAAGCCACAGTGAAATTATGTGTGTTCTGTGAGGAGAATGATTCTCCTTTGAACCTAATGCTGAGACATTTGAAACAATCTCTTCTCAGTCCTTTCTTTAAAATGCCCTACTGTCAGAATTTGGATTTTGTGATTTTTGAGAAATCCCCACTCTCTTGCCCTCCCCCACTCCCAATGGAGGCAGAATCTCAACTGACAAGCTTGGACATGGCCTACCCCAAGGTCTAGAGATTTGGGGGGCAGGGGTCATGCCAGGAATGGGGCCTGTTGACCTCTCATCTTCTGCTCCCTCCTCCCTCTTTCTACTTTTGCTTACCCGCCACCTTACACTTGCATTTTGTTCACTAATTCCATCGCTGCTCCCCTTTAGGGACTGGGATCTCTTTAGGAGCCTGAGATCTATTCAGGGGACTGGGAATGTGATAGTAGCATCAAAGTTAGTTGATAAAAGATGAATGCATCCAAATAAGCAAGCCTCTTGGGGTTCCTCACTGAAGTCAGACCCATCCTGGGCTGGCAGCCAGGAAGCTGTGGACACTGGTCCACAGGCAATGAGAAGAGGTGGCTCATGCTCTTGGTTTGGAGAGTGTCATCAGGCAAAGGGCTCCCTCCCTGGGGTGAGGATTGGGTCTGGTGACCCCGTTTTCCCTCCCTCTTTGCAGCCTGCAGACATGAAATTCCAAACCTGGGGTCTTTTATTTGGTGTACTTTCCAAGACTTCCTGTTTCCTAACTTGCAAATTGCAAGTTCTGCCACCTTTTTTTTTTTTTTATTTTTGTGAAGGGGGTTGGGAGAGGGAGAGGGAATCTTTTTTTTAATTATTTTTTTAAAGATTTTTATTTATGAGAGAGAGAGAATGAGAGAGCAAGCATGAGAGAGGGGAGGGTCAGAGGGAGAAGCAGACTCCCTGCTGAGCAGGGAGCCTGATGTGGGACTTGATCCTGGGACTCCAGGATCATGACCTGAGCCGAAGGCAGACGCTTAACTGACTGGGCCACCCAAGCGCCCCGGGAGAGGGAATCTTAAGCAGGCTCCATGCCCAGCACTGAGCCCGCCTGACTTGGGGCTCGATCTCATAACCCTGAAGATCATGACCAGATCTGAAATCAAGAGTCCGACCCTCAACTGACTGAGCCACCCAGGTGCCCCACAAGTTCTGTAGCTCTTTAAGGACTATCCTGAAGGCCGTTTTTTCCTCAACAAATTTTTTTTTTAAGATTTTATTTATTTATTTGAGAGAGAGAATGAGAGCGAGAGCACATGCGGGGGGTGGGGGGTCAGAGGGAGAAGCAGACTCCCTGCCGAGCAGGGAGCCCAATGCGGGACTTGATCCTGGGACTCCAGGATCATGACCTGAGCCGAAGGCAGTCACTTAACTAACTGAGCCACTCAGGCGCCCCTTCAACAAATTTTTGATCGCTTTTCAGGGTTCTGAAGGATTGTCTCTGACCCTGGGTCACTGTGTTTATCAGAGCACTGAGGAAGAGAGACAACAGAGTTCGAGATGGTGTGCCAGGGGCCTGCTGGCCAGAATGCATGCAGCTCAAAGCCTGTAGAAGGACTTGGTTTGGTTTACATGGTATTTTAAAAAAATCTGTTGATTTCACTTTGAAAGAAAAAAATTTCTAGCCTAATTCAAAAAAGTGGAAGATCTCTCAACATGGCACTCACATTTCTACAACAATCAGCTATGGCTGAGGGACACTTGCCCCCTAATTTACTGGGGCATTCTTGCCACAGTCCTTACCGCTCCCCATTGTCTCACCCCTGGCCCAGGCTTGTGTTTATGTGCATCTTTGACCCCTGCAATGGAGAATCTCTTGAATTGTGATTGTGGCTTCTGAGTCTCCAGGGTACTATGTGTCCAGACCCGCACTCTGCCATTCCTCTGTTGCTTCCTCTCCTAGCACTAATGGGGTCTGCTCATATCTTTCATAAAAATTCACTTCTGGGGGGTGCCTGGGTGGCACAGTCAGTTAAGCATTTGACTTTTGGTTTTGGCTCGGTTTGTGATCTCGGGGGTCATGAAATGAAGCCCCCGTGAGGCTTCAGGATCTTGAGATCGAGCCCCGCGTTGGGCTCTGCACTCTGCGTGGAGTCTGCTTAAGTTTCTCTGTCCCCCTCCCCCCATGAGCACGTGCTCTCTCTCTCAAATAAATAAATCTTAAAAAAAAAAAAATGCCTCACTTCTAAAGAGGGGCAGGAAGGAATGTATGGCATCAGAGATTGCCGGACTTTGTTTCTTCTTTGACTTTATCAGTCTGAAGAATTAGTGAAAGCTTAACTTTGGGGGTAGGGATGAGTATAGAAACTGTCAAATGCCGCAGTTTCTGCAAAAAGTAATCTACATGTATGTATTTGGCAGGTGAAAGGAAAGCAAGCCAGGATGGATATTTACGACACTCAGACCTTGGGGGTTGTGGTCTTCGGTGGATTCATGGTCGTTTCTGCCATCGGCATCTTCCTCGTGTCAACCTTCTCCATGAAGGAGACATCCTATGAAGAGGCCCTGGCCAACCAGCGCAAGGAGATGGCAAAAACTCACCACCAGAAAGTGGAGAAGAAAAAGAAGGAGAAAACGGTGGAGAAGAAAGGAAAGACCAAAAAAAAGGAAGAGAAACCTAACGGGAAGATACCTTACCATGAGCCAGCCCCCAACATGACCATCCTTCTCAAAGACCCAGTGCGGGCACCCGCAGTGGCCGTGGCTCCAACCCCAGTCCAGCCCCCCGTGGTCATTGCCCCCATAGCCACGGTACCAGCCATGCCCCAAGAGAAGCTCGCCTCCTCCCCTAAGGACAAAAAGAAAAAGGAGAAAAAAGTGGCAAAGGTGGAACCAGCAGTCAGTTCTGTAGTGAATTCCATTCAAGTTCTTGCCTCCAAGGCTGCCATCTTAGAAACTGCTCCCAAGGAGGTGCCTATGGTGGTTGTGCCCCCAGTGGGTGCCAAGGCCAATACCCCAGCCACCGGCCCTGCACAGGGCAAAAAGTCAGAGGGAGCCCAGAACCAGAGCAAAAAGGCAGAAGGAACCCCCAACCAGGGCAAAAAGGCAGAGGGGGCTCCCAACCAGGGCAAAAAGGCAGAGGGGGCTCCCAACCAAGGCAAAAAGGCAGAGGGAGCCCAGAATCAGGGCAAAAAGGTAGAAGTGGCCCCGAACCAGGGTAGAAAGGCAGAGGGGGCCCAGAATCAGGGCAAAAAGGCAGAAGGAACCCCAAACCAGGGCAAAAAGGCAGAGGTGTCCCCCAACCAAGGCAAAAAGACAGACGGGGCCCCCAACCAGGGCAAAAAGGCAGAGGGAGCGCCCAACCAGGGCAAAAAAGTAGAGGGGGCCCAGAATCAGGGCAAAAAGGCAGAAGGGGCACAGAATCAGGGCAAAAAGGCAGAGGGGGCCTCCAACCAGGGCAAAAAAGAGGAGGGGACCCCAAACCAAGGCAGAAAGGCAGAGGGGAGCCCCAATCAGGGCAAAAAGGTGGAAGTGGTTCAGAACCAGAGCAAAAAGGCAGAGGGAACCCCCAACCAGGGCAAAAAGGCAGAAGGGGCCCAGAACCAGGGCAAAAAGGCAGAGGGGGCTCCCAGCCAGGGAAAAAAGGAGGGAACCCCAAACCAGGGCAAAAAGGCAGAGGGGACCCCCAACCAGGGTAAAAAGGCAGAGGGGGCCCCCAACCAGGGAAAAAAGGAGGGAACCCCAAACCAGGGCAAAAAGGCAGAGGGGACCCCCAACCAGGGCAAAAAGACAGAGGGGGCCCAGAATCAAGGCAAAAAGGCAGAGGGGAGCCAGAATCAGGGCAGAAAGGCAGAGGGGGCCCAGAATCAGGGCAAAAAAGCCGAGGGGGCCCAGAATCAGGGCAAAAAGGCAGATTCGGTTGCTAATCAGGGCACAAAGGCAGAGGGTGTTGCAAGCCAGGGTAAAAAAGCAGAGGGGGCCCCCAATCAAGGCAAAAAGGCAGAGGGAACCCCGAACCAGGGCAAAAAGTCAGAAGGGTCCCCCAACCAGGGCAAAAAGGTGGATGCATCTGCCAATCAGGGTAAAAGGGCAGAGTCAGCTCCTGTCCAAGGCAAAAATGCAGATATGGTCCAGAGTCAAGAGGCACCAAAGCAAGAGGCTCCTGCAAAGAAGAAGTCTGGTTCAAAGAAGAAAGGTGAGCCTGGTAAGTCGTTCTGATATCTCTGTGAACTTGGAGGGGAAAGGTATCTTTCAGTGGCTTTTGGATTCCCTTTGGGAGAGCCGTGTGTATCAGTTAGCTGTTGCCACAACAGAGCTGCCTAACAAACATTCCAGAATTCGGTAGCTTACACCAGCAGTCATTCATTCTTGTTCATGCTTCTGTTGAATTGGCTGAAGGTTGACTGATCTGGGTTGTCTCCGCTGAGAGGCTCACGCTGCAATTTAACTGGGTTTGGCTTGGCTCTTTGCTGCAGGTCGAGCCTCGGTCTGTTGCACACATGTTCCTTCTGGGCTCCAGCCTGAGGCTTCAGGGATTCTGGAGGGCAGAGCCCTTCTCATGGTGATGGCAGAGCTGTAAAAGGACACATTTGAAACCAGCATTCTATTGGCCCGAGCAAGTCATGTGACTGAGCCAGCGTCAAGGGGCAGGAAGCCCACTCTCTCCAGTGGGATGGACTGCCACGTGAGGTTGGAAAAGGTGTGAGTAGGTATGAGGAGAGGTGAAGAATTAGGAATAGTAATTCCATCCACCACTCAGTCTGGAACACTTCTGTGTCGTGGCAGATCTTTCTTAGAAGCCTCTGTTGCTTACCTCACCTGGTACGCATGTCTGTCTGTCTGTTAAATGAATAATGGTAGGGTTTTTTTAAGGAGCAATGGCATCCATCCCCACCCCACCCCCGGTTTTTCCTCTTGCCTACCTCAGTTACTTTATGGGCCATTTTAGGTACTTGTCAGATAATACAAAACATTAATTTTCTGTTATCTTTTTCGTGCATATTACTAGAGAAATTGGGCCAGTGAGTTCCAGTTTCATGTTCATCATTCATTTGATACGGTAGTCTTACGTTTTCTATTCTTTCTTTTTTTTTTTTTTTTTAGGTCTTTGATTAGGGGCGCCTGGCTGGCTCAGTCGGTAGACCATGCGACTCTTGATCTCAGGGTCATGAGTTTGAGCCCCATGTTGGGCATGGAGCCTACTTAAAAAAAAAAAAAAGACTTTGACTAGTCATTAGTTGATTTGGAAAATTAGTTGCATTTGTCTTAATGAGGTATCTTGGGGGGTACTGGGTAGCACAAGGCCCTGTGTTTTTAGCTGGGTTTCCCTTTCTTACCCCTTTGTGAAGCTACATTCACTTTTCTCGGGTTTCATCCTCCCCCAACTTTTGGGGGGCATTTGCTCAGGCAGTACCCTGTTCCTTGTGAGGGGACCCTGTGCTGTGTGAGCAGCTTCAGGCTCCTGCCAGGGGTCAAGGATCCACCCACCTGGCCACACGGGTCGGGTCAGCCTCTCAAAGCCCTTTGAAAATCCAAATGTTCAGCCTCCGTCTGCCTCCTCAGGCTGGAGGGAGGGCACACTGCCTTGTCTTTAAAGTGATGTTCCACTTGACCCAGGGACAGGGTGCTTGAGACATGAATACAGGGATGGAACTGAGAACCGGTCTTTTTTTTTTTTTTTTTTTTTTTAAGATTTTATTTATTTTTTAACAGAGAGAGACAGCGGGAGAGGGAACGCAAGCAGGGAGAGTGGGAAAGGGAGAAGCAGGCTTCCCGCTGAGCAGGGAGCCCGATGTGGGACTCGATCCCAGGACCCTGGGATCATGACCCGAGCTGAAGGCAGACGCTTAACGACTGAGCCACCCAGGCGCCCAAGAGAACCAGCCTGTTTTATATAAAGCATCAGGTGTGTTCAGAATAGAGCTTCCTGTGCCCTATGGCCATTGTTACTCCGTTTGGCTTTAGACATCTGAAATAAGGCATGGAATAGCAATGTGATGATACTTTAGGAAGGAAGGCAAATGGTACTAATTTCCAGGTAATAGCCTTGTTTGGAGGAAGACCTAACTTTCTGACCTGCGTGAGCCCACACGGCAGCTTGCTGGCATAAGAGAAAATTTGAACAGAGAAAAGAAATACCATGGGCCAGGATAAGAAAGATGAAATATTATGGAATGTGGCCAGTGCACCTGAACCTGGCATTTGACTGACATTGGACTGATTTGAATGCTACCTTAGATAGCCCCATGTGACCAGCCCTCGAGTCTTGCTCTCTGGTGCCCACAGTTCAAACTTCATGGTCCTAGAACCCTCCCTGACCCGAGTCAAGGTCTCCTCTATTCAGAGAAGGAACTCCTTTCCTGACCTGTTCCACGCCAGTGATCTGCATCCTCTCCCTCAGCATCTCCTCCTAGTCATTAGGCAGCATCCCCCCACTAGCCAAGGCGACCCACATCTCCAGACCCCTCAGTTTCTGGACCAGCCCAGCCCAAGTTGTGCCTTGAGTTGAGTGCACAGGGCCCTGGACAGACAACAGAAGCTCACCTGCAGCTAGCAGACAAGGAGGTCAAAGGCAAGCGGCCAGGGCTGACTGCAGCATCTTGAGCCAAGGGAGGAACATGGGATGTGAGGTATAACTGCATGAAAAGAAAGTGGCCTTCTTCCCATTCAGCAGCACGGTCGTGGCTGCAAGATCATAGCCACAAATGCTAAATATGAGTCCGATTAATTCTGGAACACGAAACTCCACGTACGAGACGTCATCGCAACAGAAGGGTGAGCCCCATTCCATAAGCTACTGGGAAAATCCATGCTGTCCATGGACTTGTTCCTCAGACCCTCCCGTCTCCACAGCTTCTGGCCAATTGGAAACATGGAAAGAAATTGGATTTGCTGGAGAGGCGGGAATATCGCCGCAAGCAACTGAAGGCTTCCAGAGTGGAGAGGGGCAGAAATGCAGAGTCTCAGGCTCCACCCAGAACTACTGAGTCAGACTCCATCTTAACGAGTTCCCCAAGTGATGCATCTGCATGGTAAAGCAGGAGAACCACTGCACTGGGGGGGGGGGGGGGGGGGGGGGGGGGGGGGGGGAATTTCCACTATTTCTGAACACACGGACTATTTCAGGATCTTCGTGGTGTTGGCACCGAGAGTGGCCTGCATCTCCCCAGGCAGTCGCGGGGGACTCGAAGATGGCTTTACACCCCAACCACAGGAACACAGGCTGAGGTCACACAGTGCACACTCAGGAAAATGAAAAATAAAGTACAAGACAGTTTTTTCCCCATGTCCCTAGACTCTTAGGCCCCCCTGAAGAATTAAGAAGTTCACCTTTCAGGTAGCCTATCAGCTGCACATGATACCCTGTGTGGCTGGCTTTTCATTCTGGGTCTGTCTGATGATCCCACACGGTTGCTTTTGCGGCCAAGTGCCCCGTATAGGCCTTTTCATTTTTCTCATTGCAAATTCGGAGTGTCGTCCGGTCTCCCGTCATCCGGGCTGATCCATATTAATTTTGGCTGTCTTTGATCTTTTCTAGGGTTTGATTTCTTTTTAAGTTAAATCTAATCCATCCAGCCCTTACATTTTTAGAGGGGTCCAGTCTAAGCAGATTCTGCCAAATCTTGAACATGCTGCCCAAGATCAGAACATTTCTGACCCCTCCCATCGACATGACACCCCCTCCCCTAACCGCTCCGTAGTCCCCTGTGGCCAGTGGCGGCCTTCCTTGGACAGTGCAGGGAAGAACATCTCCATCTGCACAGTCAGTTCTGTTGGGCAATGCTGTTCTAAACCAGAGCCACCAGGAGGGGGGCAGCCTGTGAAAATGAGCACGTCTTTGCAGCTCTGTGTTGGCACCACACAGCTTGTCCCGCGCTTTGTTCTATCTGCCTGCGTCCCGCGTGGAGTGGGGGTAAGCTCCCCATTGTCCTCCATGTCCCAGCGTGAAGTGACAAGTGAGGTCGTGGAGGCTGTGGCCAGCAGATGACACACGACAGATCAGTAGCAAACCCTGCCCTGGAGCTGGGGGGGGCACCACAGATGGGTGTGTCCTCAGTTGTCACCAGGTGGGCCCAGCAGGGTCCTCTCTGACAGGCACCCCAGAGAGAGACCCGGGCGGGTGTGGAGGCAGGCCCAGGACATGCTTCTGCAGGCCCAAGTTGGAACTCTTCCAGAACTTCTGATCTGTTTTTCTTACAAGAACAAATCAGGGCCATGTGGCGGGTTTTTACCACTTGTGCGGGGCCGGAGTTGACAGTGAACACCTGCCTTCCTAATCCGTGCTTTGAAAATGTATTATTGTATAAATACGTCCTTCCAGCAAACAAAATATGAACAGTGTAGAAGCATAGAAGGTGAAAGACCGAGTCTTTCCACTCCACGCCTCTCTCCACCCGTTCCCGGAGGAGCCTAGGAGATGTTCTGCTCATCACATTGGCACACCCAGATGGGGCCTGCGGGGCACACAGCTTGGAGCTTGCTTTGCTTACCAGGGTACTGGTGACATCATTTTGTACTGTACCTGTAGGGCTGTTGCTTCCAGCTCCGTCCTACTCCGGAGCAGGAATGTCTCATTTATTTACTTAAATGATATTAAATAGTGTGCAGGTTTTTTTTAAAGGTTTACTTTTTTTTATGATTTGAGAGAGAAAGAGTGAGTGGGGAGAGGGGCAGAGGGAGAGAATATCCAGCAGACTGCACGCTGAGTGCAGAGCCCAAGAGGCAGGGCTCGATCTCATGACCCTGAGATCATGACCTGAGCTGAAACCAAGAGTCGGACGCTCAACTGACTGAGCCACCCAGGCGCCCCAAGAGTCTGCAGGTTTTTTGCCGCTAAAATTAATGCCGCAGTGACGTATGTGTATTATAGCGTGAGCATCTCTGTAGATACGTCATTGCTAAGTGAGAAGGCAGGTGCATTTTTAATTTAGGGCAGTGCTACATGGCTCCCCAAAGACATTTCACCATTTCCTCTTCTCGCAGAGTGATGAGAAGCCCACAGGTGTGTTTTCCAGAGCCTTGCACCTGACTTTATTGCTCCCATGGTGCTGTAGGAATGGTGATCACTTCAGGGGAGCATTAGAAACCCAAGTGTGCAATAAGGGGAAGACCCTTGCTGTGAAACAGAAGGCACGGATACCTTTCTTATCGTTTGCAGAAGAGGGAACTCAGGAAATATCCAGAGAAGTGGATATTTCCCCAGAACTAAAGCTCCCGAGTATGTGCAGTCCCGCTTGCAGGCCTCTGCTGGTTCATTCTCATGCGTGGTGTTTATTAGGAAAAGCCGCGTCCCTCTTACAGGAAGTGTGTTGTGTACATGGTGGTGGTTTCTTGAAAATCTATTTTTGCCCTTGGGCTCCGTCTTTGCTGGCGTTACTTCTGCCAGCCCTCCTGCCCTGGGCTGCACGGGTGCTAATGAGCGGGTGAGGTGACACTTTTAGGCAAGCCCTTTCATCCTAGCACCTGGAAGGGAGTCCAGATTCGTACAGTGCAGGCCTGGCCCCCACATAAACCAAGGACAGACTTGGGGGACGTGGGACCTCTGCACACGCTCCAGACCGTCCTGCTTCTGCTGGAGCTTGGCATGCACACTGTTGCCGCTGAGTGGGGTCCTTCCCTCCTGCACTGGCTTCACTCCAGGCCCCCTTCCCCATCTGCGGCCTGTTTGCTGAGGGTCGGAAGTCCATCCAGGCAGGGCCTAGGGGATCCCAGCCAGCCTGCAGAAGGTAGACCATGCTCTCAGACACCCCACAATGACCTTATTACACATACACACACACAAGTTTGTGTGGGAGAAAGGCCCCCTTGGAGGACAGGACTGTGGGTAAATTTTAGTATCTTTCCTTTGCCCTTCTGCATTTTCCAGTTTTTCTGTTACCTGCATTATTTTTTAGATGGAAAGAAAAAAAAAGCTCCATTATTTGTCTGTGAGTCAAATAAACAGGCATTCATTGTACTAAAGTGGCACTCCTCACCTTTCAGGCACTGTGAGGCAGCCGAGCCCTGACCATAAGTCCCCTGAGCGTCTTCTGAGCGGCAGAAAGGAGTGCCTGCTCCTTCAGGCGTCCAGGTCGAGGGAGGAAAGTGGCCAGTTCTTCTCAGGCACATCCCAGCCCCTGGTTGCCCACTGTGTGGTCATGAACTGAGCTGAGGTAGAGAGTTAGTGGCTCCCACATCTGTGAACCTGGCAAGGTCTTGGGGGGCCACTCAGCTCCATATGATGCAAGCCCCCCCCCCCCCCCCCCCCCCCCCGCCGGGCCACTCCTTCTGCCGAGCAGGCAAAAATGCACAAATAGGATCATGTTTAATCTAACGAAGCAGGGGTCAACCAGAGGTCAGGGGAGATAGGGAAGAATTTTTAGACCTACTGGGGGAACTTTGCTGAAGGGGTCTGTAGCTTTGCAGGAGCCCTAATCTTAAACCATGTGACTTGATAGTGACACCCCTTCCTTCCTACAATCCCATCCCCCCAGCACCTCCCACAATGACCTTCTTGCACTATGTGTTTGCTGGGTTACCACCAGGAATGTGACACTATTGTTCTCAACCAGATGTTTGGTTAGGCACGTGGTTTATGAAGCTCCTTTCCATGCGTTTATCCCCCTATAGGTCTGTAACGTGGATTTGTAGGTTTATCTGCTTTTCCAAAAGCAGAAACCAAAGTTCACCTCTCTTTTGAGACTTCCCAGAAGTCACATGGACAGCAGATGGTGGCTGGGACAGCCTCCAGCCTCGGTTCCTCCGTTTGAGGCCCTTCTCAGGCCAGGCCCAGCCCACCTCAGCAGCCACTCTTCAGCCTCTTAGGGCTGAGGTACAAACAGGTGTGTATTGAGATTAGATTTGATACTCTTCTTTCGAACTTGGTTTTTCAGGGTTTGAAGCTCTGAAATCTCTGTAGGGTTTTTGAGCCTTTATTCACTTTCTGTGTAAGTTCTTCCAACCCAACTTTTCTTTTTTGAAAGAACAGCAGCATCCCGTACGGAAGGAACTGAATCAGTATGGCACTGCCATGTCTTAGAGAAGTTGCTGGATGACATTCTTCCAGAATGCTCCATTCAGTCATCTTAAAACATGGCGACGCTGGGGCTTCCATGGCTGCCCTGAGGCAGCTGTGGTCAGGAAGCCCACGGGTGCATAAGATCTTGTCTTTTCTGCAGGCATGAGCTAAAATCTCGATTGTCATTTAAGTAAGGTGTGTTCTTGGACCAGCTTCGTGAGGAAGCCCACGGAAGGACCTTGCCGAGAGGTCCTACAGGGCTTGTCTTTCTTTAAGAAATACTGTGATGCTTTTCTTTTTTTCTTTTTTCCAGATGTGAACTTGATTTTGTTGAAATTTGGGGGAAAAAAGTATAATGAGAAAAAGTCATTTCATCTATGGGATTTTTAAATTCCACGAAACCTTATTAAATGCACAGCCTCCTGGATTTGCTAACAGATGACTTTTTTCTCCAAAGGAAAAGGCCGGATTCAAAGGCCCCAAATTGGGCTACTCTTAACGTTTTTTGTCCTTGGTCCATGCCGTTAAAGCGCCAGCTGTTAGCGTCTATGGCAGTCCGGGGTCCAGTGTGGCTGCTCCTCTGGGGCCTCTATCAGATTGGGAGGGCCGGGCAGCCCCTGGGCAGTGGCGGGCTTTGCAGCCCGAGCTGGGCTTAGAGCCAGCTGCGTGCATGTGTGGGTGCTGCCCGGCGGCCACTGCCGCCGCCTCTGATGCATTCAGTGGATCTTCCATCCGGGGCCCTGTGAGGGCTGCTTTCCCGCAAACTCGGGAGGACCCTTGGAGCCTCCGTTCCCCAGTGAGAAGCTAGTGGGGAGACCGACAGGCATACTGGCTGGTCCCATGTCTCTGGAGACGGGTGTGCCTGCCAGTTTCTCTGTGGTGTGGGAGGGGGGGTGCCATCTGTATTTGGGGCCGGCAGGAGTCAGGGGCTTGCCTTTGTCTCCGAGTCGGATGGTTGCTTGTGCAGTGGTGGGCTTCAGGGAGGCCCAGGGGAGCCCTTCCTGGGGCCTTGGACCCAAGTTTGGCTTAGGTGATTGGGGATGTCGGGGCCTGGAGGTCTCCCCAAGGTTGGGGTCTGGCTTCCTGCTGTGGGAGCCGCGGGGGGCCCTGGCCTACACTATTGGGGTGGCACGCCTGCTGCGTCTGGACGCAGCAGCTCTTTGGCCTGTTTCTGTGCATCTGAGACAGGCCTGCAGCACTGGTGTGCATGTTCCCTGAGCAAACGAGTGTTTCTGCCACTGGAGTTCTCCCCCAGCCCTCACCCCCGTGGCAGGTTCCACTGGCAGAGGCCCTGGATTGACACCTGGGCCTCTGCCCCCCAGCTCAGCTTCCTCAGCGCCCTTGGGCCTGGCCCTTGGCCCTGGACTCTTCCCTCCTCTGCACCTGCCTCCAGCCTTATCCCCCAGGTGTCCTGAAATAAATTTCTCAGTTGCAGCCCTTTCTCCCTACTGGCGTTGCTCCTTGCCTATGAGATAGAATTCAGATCCTTGGGGCCCGTGAAGATGTGGACCCATTCCAGTCTCACTTCTTCCAAGCCAGACTGCCTGTCCTTGCTGCCCCCACCTTGCACCAGCCCTCGCCTTCTCCATACCCAGCAGTGCTTGGCTAAAGCATCCCGCTTTGAAATCTCTCCCGGCACCGCTGCCGAGGCTGCATCCTTGGCCGCATGCCCACCCCACGTTCCCTTTGTGTTGGATCTGCTGCGTGGTTGCCACGTGTCCCGTGTCTCGTCTGCCTCTTAGCTGGCACTTCCACCTCGGACTTACCATTACAGGCCCAGCAGTTTGCTGACTGCCGGTACACAGTAGGAGCATACTTTGTGGATGGAGACTGTTGGGACCCGCCCGCCCTGGGGCAACCTGCGCCAGCCACTGGCGTTTTGCTGGAGCCTAGTGTTGGGCTGTTGCAGGGCCTGGGCCATAATCCCCTCACGGATGAGCAGCTGTTGGCTCCACCCTGTTGGCTGATGTGGCTAGATGTGAGCCGCGCGGGAGCGTTCCAGTAACTGGACGCCTGAAGAGCTGCTGCCTCACAGTACCCGGCATTGGAGCCCTGTAGGTTCCCTAGCACCAACACCTGGCCACTGGGGATCCCGGTAGTTATGTGAAAACTCTCCCCAGAGGACCCCGTAGTTGACAGTGAGGAAGAGATTCCTAAGTGCCTGTTTGCAAGACAAGTTAAATTTTAGGTGACTAAAGCTCCCAGCAGGGTCACAGAAGGGCACCTTGTTTTGGAATTTGCGGTGTTAGGCACATTATCCCATGCCGCATGCTCCTTGGTTGGGGGCCCAGAGAGGCAGAGGGCTCCTTGCTTTACATAAGGCCCCTTTAGCCTCACGAGAGGGTGCAGACGGAGCCATGCACCCATGCTCCCCACCCACCCAAGGCAGGAGCTGCAGGGCCTATGGGCTGTGCCACTGTATCTGCGGGGCTGGCTCCTGGGCACCACCTTTGCATGACTTCTCTGTCCCCTGTGGGAGTTGGAGAAAGGGCAGAGTCGCTTTAGCCCCCCTGAGCCCCTCCCTTTGTGTGTTGTCTGTTTCGGGGGCCAGGTGTGGTCATGGTCTGGGACACTCCTGTGACTGGGGCTTGATGGTGGCCCGCTGGTTGATTCTGGAGTGCTTTTTATGCCGGGCATCGTTGCAAACATTTTGGGATTTAATCTTTGCAGTGAGGCTGTGAGAGGGGAAAGATTGATTTTTACCCCCATTTCGCAGATGAGGAAACCTGAGACTAAGGGAGGTGAAGCAACTTGCCCAAGGACGCCCAGGCAGACAGGACTGAGCTGGAATTTGAGCCCAGGCCACCTGGCTCAGGGGCCTTGTTCTGACCATGGTTTCCCATTGCCCAAGGGCAGAGGTGACCTGCAGGCCGGACCTGGCCCACAGATGTGTTCAATCCCACAGTGGTTTGATTTATTTATTTTTCATTGAGGTAGCTGTCAGCACTAAAGGTCAGGAGATGACATAAAAATCTCGTTTCTGGCTCTCCCTGGCAAGTCCGCACCTCTGAGAGTTCTGGCCCAGACCCCATGGAAGCCATCCCCTAGAGGTGAAGGAACATGTCCAAGGCCGCCTCACTCAGGAGGCTGCCCCCTGAGTCAGACCGGTGTTTGCAGGGCCCAGCCCCTGAGGCTGTTCACTGGGTCTCCTGCCGGACGGGTCTGGATTACTCCAGAGCGATGAGACATTGGTCCTGTCTCTCCACTCTTTGCTTTCCTGCTGTGTCCTTCTTCTTCGAGGCCTCCCTGCTTGTCCATTCCTGGTATTTCAGACTCACAGAGGTGGGCAAAGCATAGGGCTGTAGGAGCAGGCCCTCAGGGAGCTGACCCCACTAGGATTCACCGGCTCATGGTCTTTAGCAGGTTGGTGGCTTAACAGACAAGACATTGGTCTTTGACAAGTTTATTTTAGTGCCTTAAGATTTCACTCTTCGCGTATTTGCTGGAGATGTGTAACGCTCCAGCATGTGTTAGCTCCTGTTAGCACATTACTTGTTGGTGGGAGTCAGTGTGCCCATTTCCCAGGAAGAAGCATCAAAGTGAGCTTAGTGCCACTGGTTTGGTGAGAGGATCTTGAAACGCAGAAGTAAATGCATTTCACATGGAGTCCTGAAGTTCTGGTTTCTGCTTCTAAGTACTTTTTTCTTTCATTTTTACTTCCCCTGCTTTGGGGAGAGTAAAGACGGCACCATTCTTACCTAAAAGACTTAATGAAAAATTGTAAAGTTGTGGCTCTCTAAATATAATTTAAAAGATAGTGTCCATATGAACATAGGGAAGGCCATGGAAGTTTCTCTGGGGAGATTGGGCAAGGGGCAAGGGAGAGTTCAATTTTGGGGCACGTAGCTTTGGATTGTTTCACTTGTTCAGGGTTTTGTGACTTGGTTCACTGAAATATCTAATAAAATGTAATAGAATTAGATTAGAAAGTTTGCATAAAGGTGAATGGCACTCACAGAATACTCTTGGAAACGTGCTGGGGTCCATCTCCCTGGCCCTCCAGGAGGGCAGCGCAGTTGAGACCACTGGAGTAGGTCTGTGAGGAAGCAGCCCCATGGCGAAGCATAGCTCTTTTATCTAGACGCAGTGCAGGAGGGACTGTGGGGCCTCGAAGGAAGGGTTTATCCACCATCCTTCTAGGCGAGTCTTCGAGAGAGGCCTGAGCCCCTGGTTGGTGTGAGGCCTCTGTAGGGACAGGGGCCACCACGGCTTTAGCAGGGCATGCTTGGGGTGCAGGGTCCCAGGGCTGGAAAGGAGTAGCCCAGCCTGTCCACCAGAAAAGACAGTGTGAGCTGCACCTGTGAGCTCTGTATGTAATTCAGACTTTCCTAGTAGCCACGCAATAAAAGGCAAACACGAAGCAAAGAGAATTAATTTGTGATATATTTTATTTAACCCAGTTTACTCCAAGTACTATCATTTCAGCATGCAGTCGATACAGAAAATTATTACAGATATTTTACTTTTTTTTTTCATACCAAGTCTTCCAAACCTGGGGTGTACTGGTACTTTGTAGCACACCCAGGTTCACGCCAGCTGCATTTCAAGTGCCCAGGAGCCCTGCGTGGCTGGTGGCCGGCATGTTGGGACAGCGCAGGAGTAGACCTTTCCTGAGTCAGGAAGGGACACTGCAGGGGTCAGCCTCAGAGGGGCTGTCCTGCCCCGTCTGACTCCAGCTGTGTCTTTGAAAGAGTAGACTTCCCTCTTCTGGAAAACCTTGGCAGTAAGCCTCTGTCTACAGGCTGAGGAGGAAAAGCAGGGGGGCTTGTAAACCAAAATGCTAACAGTGGGGTTTTCTTCCAATAGTGAACTCGAGGGGGGCTTTTGCTTTGTTTTTGGCTCAGCTGTAGTCAGAATGTTTTTTCTAGTGTGTATAAGTTTACCACTAAAATTATTTCATATTATATACATATCTCAATGAAAAGGAGAGAGGCTGAAGGGAGCGTGCACCCCACCCCCGCCTCATTTTCGTGACACCCTTGAGCGCTTAGGTCTTTCAGCCTGGTTATTTTTACTCTCCCCAGCTTCACTGGGGTAAGAAATTCTACGACGAAGGTGCTCATAGCAACCAGCTCGCCCACGCCCCACATTCCCCCCGTTAAGGTATCATGCTGACTGCTTTGACTTGCGATGAAAATATTGTGACTAGTCAGTGAAAATATTGTGACAGGC
The DNA here is from genome assembly GCF_009762305.2 of Zalophus californianus. Classification (NCBI taxonomy): domain Eukaryota; kingdom Metazoa; phylum Chordata; class Mammalia; order Carnivora; family Otariidae; genus Zalophus; species Zalophus californianus. Next base: position 96,985,626 of record NC_045602.1, read on the forward strand.
CAGAGAATTTAGGGTTGCCATGGAAACCTTCCCCATTCATTGTCCTCAGTGAGGTGGGCTTAGCCGAAGGTGCCTCGGCAGGCTGGCCTGTTTCCCTTATGTCACTCCTCTGTGGCTCCCCAGTCAGTGGGCTGTGGAGAAGATCCAGGCATTTTGCGGGGGGGGGGGGGGTTGCTGCCAGGTGGGGCACCTCAGTTCACCCTGTCCTGTCTTCGAGGCTGCCTGAGAGCCTGCAGTGTGAGTGTGTGTGTGTGTGTGTGTGTGTGAGTGTGTGTGTGTGTGTGTGTGTGTGTGGTGGGGGACACCAGGAGCACTGCAGAAGTGACAGGTGGCTATTGGCCTCCAGAAGGTCACTTATGGACTGACAAGTGGACAGGCCCATTGTGGAAAGAACCAAGCCCAGCCTCCCCTCTCCTAAAACCGGCCTTAGGCTTCATAAAGCCGGAGATAGTGTTTGAACCCAGTGACTGGGAAGAGCCTCCTTCTGCCCTGGACCACAGAGGTGTAGCCTGAGAGATAAGAGCCTTTGCTTTCTGTCTTCCTCTCATAACTCTTACGGCTCTGGGGTCTGTGTGCATGAGGGGCCGGGGCCGTGGGGCTCGGTCATGGCAGGGCGTTTAACCTTGCTGGGCCGTGTGGGATGAGAACTGGACCAAGCAGTTTGCTGGAAAAAGAAGGAAGGAAAAAAGTAGCTTTGGGGAAAGTATGCCTTGCTTAATTCTGTTCATTTTGACGATAACATAGGAGGGGGCATCTCCCCCAATCCAGGAAAACAGCCTTTCTTTCCTCGGGGACCTCTCCCCCTCTGCTGTCTTTGGGCAGTTGGGAGGACCGTGCAGGGACCCATAGTCTGGTCCATTTCTCAGTACTCCGAAAGAGCTTGGGGAACCCAGGCAGGCTCTGCACTCAGCCTGCACAGTGCCAGGCAGCTGGACAGCCCTCGGCTCTGCCTGGCCCTGCTGCTTCGAGGCAGAACCAGCTTGGTTGCTGGGTCTGAGGGTAAGTCCCTGCTCCTTCTCTCTCACTGCACAGGGCCGCCGGACTCCGACAGCCCTCTCTACCTCCCCTACAAGACGCTGGTCTCCACGGTTGGAAGCATGGTGTTCAACGAGGGGGAGGCCCAGCGGCTCATTGAGATCCTGTCCGAGAAGGCTGGCATCATTCAGGACACCTGGCATAAGGTGGCCCCAACCCTCCCTGCTCTCCGCTTAGAGCCGGCGAGTTGCAGTACTCGCCTGGCCCTGGGGCCCCAGCCTCCCCTGAATGATCCCATTGGGCTGGCCGTGAGCGGCTTGCTAAGATGCACAGAGGTCATAAAATAGCCTCCACTTGCCTCTCGGCAGAACACTGCCACCCCTGTTCAGACACAGGCTGCATGACTCACCCCGCACACGCTTTGGCTTCTGCCCCAGCCCAGCCACAGAGACAGGAAGGCCGTTACGGGCCAGGGCCGGGCTCTGTGTTACACGCGCCTGACGGGGCACACGGGAGCTGCGGCCCAGCTGGCTTGTGGCTGGGGCTCGGATGCAGGACAGAAGGTATAGGGACACACTGTGTGGTCAGGGGGCCCTGTGACGGTCTTGGAAGCACCTTCCTCTGCTGTCCCACTGCCACTGGGGGCCACCTCAGAGGCTCGCACTTGCCCTGTGGTGGTGGCGGCAAGTGAGCTGCCCCCGGGAGATGCTGCGTGGCACGTGTTTGTTCCTTATTCCAGAGTCGGAACTGTAGGTAATTGTGCTAGAGAATTTTGTGGCACACTAGTGGTTACTGATGTCGGGGGGTGTCCTGAGAGTCAGGCCAGTGGCCCCTGCCCTGAGGCCAGTGGGGCTTACTCCCTTCCTGGCCCTCGCTGAGGTGGACACATGGTGCAGTCACAGGGGAGCTCCTCCCTCAGTGGGCCTTGGGGGAGGGAAGGGTGTCTCCTGGCGTGTGAGTGACTGGAGGAGGTCAAGAGGACCAGTCCTCCAAGGAGACAGTCCCGGACTCACCTCAGGCCACTATCCCCAAAGTAGATCTCCGCTCCCAAGGTCTCCACACTTCAGCTAGCAGCCTGCAGGCTTCACATAGCAGCTAAGGGGTGGGCACCGGAAGCAGTGACTCATTGCCCCTCAGTGGGGTAGGAAGAGGCCCTGGCCACCATTGGCCCCAGTTAGTGGGAAACACCATGCCCCTAAAAACTAGCCCAGAGAACCGAAGCTTTTGGTCTAAAGAGCTCCTAAGTACAGTGGGCCTAGAGGCTTGGCAGCCCGGGTGGCTGAGGTCGGGGTGCCTTTCCCAGAAGTGAGTGGAGTCGGGGTAGAACCGGCTCATATAGAAGCCCCATCCCACTTGATCAGGGCCCTGCTCTCTCTTGTCGTGGGTCCCGGTCTAATTGGTGGAGCCCCTCTGTTAACGCTGCTCTGTGGGCACTTGTAGGCCACTCAGAAGGGCGACCCCGTGGCAGTTCTGAAGCGCCAGCTGGAAGAGAAGGAGAAGCTGCTGGCCACAGAGCAGGAGGACGCGGCTGTCGCCAAGAGCCGACTGAGGGAGCTCAACAAGGTACACCAGCGTGCACGCCCTGTCCCGAGCACCCCCGGGCCGTGGCCAGTGCTGCCCCTGCATTGTGGGCCGGCCTTCCCGCCTTGGCGCCCGGCTCGGGCCTGCCGGCTTGCGACTGCCCCCCACATTGGTGCGTCTGTGGCTGGCTGGGAGCCTGACGACCTGCTGCTGGATTGCCTGTGCCGACCCTTGGCTAGCTGTGGGGGTGGCAGCCCCTCCCCATGACCACGTGACTAAGAATGTATGGACGTTAAGTTGGGGCTTAGGGCCCTCAGTTTGTGATGGGCCATCTTTTTAGGGTACGCACCCTGAAAGGAGGTTGGGCCCAGTGGATCCACGGTGGTTTTGTTGAAAATTGGAGCAAAAACTCGTGGGGAGGGGAGTGAAGGAGCTGCTCTTCTCCCCTTTTCTGCTGTTTGTGGAGCAGACCTGCGGGGAAGTGGCTGGCTCCTTAGCATCAGCTGACGGCTTGCCACCCAGGTAACACTTGTACTTCCTGAATGATAGTCATGGGTCCGTGCTGCCGCCGAGGGCTGGGGGCATCATTCACGATGTGTCAGGACACATGACACAAGGGGCCACTCCCCTCACCCCCCCGGCCACCCCTGTCAGAACTCACTGGGCTTTGTCCCTTGCCTCTCTCTTGAGAGCCCTACCTCTCCCAGCCCACCCAGTTCGAAAGCTGTCTTTTTCAGTAAAATTCTGTGGCTTGCTCTCACCCTCTGGCTGCTTACCTGCCTTTTCTGTCTGGGCGGTAGGCCCAGGGAGATGGCCTAGGACTGGTGATGTCCCACACGGTCTGGCCCACAGCCCTTTCTCAGGGCCCCTCTGTCTGCTTGTTCGAGAATAGTCGGAAACAAGGCAGCCTGAGTTTCTGACCCCAGTTGGAGGGATGTGAAGTTTGTGCAGTGGGGATGGCAAGAGCTGAAGATGAGCCTCTGGGTGGTTACTCTTGGTTAATGCTCCACCCAGGAGAAGAAAAGAAAAAAAGGCAGGTCTCTGTGGCCTTCCTTAGAGCTCGGTAGGCTTCTGCCCGGTGGGCCCCATCATCTCTGTCAAGACTCTCCACATGCAGCCTTCATGTGAGCCCGTCTTGGCTCGTTGGTTAAATACAGGGGGAGCCACTCACCCTGCTCCCAGGAGCTGGCTGTGCAGCTTCCCCGCCTTGGCTGGTGACGTGCCATGGGCCAGAGTGGATGTGCCATGAAAGAGGGCCAGCTGGGCAGCACACCAGTGGTTAAGTCTGTGGCTTCGGGGAGCCTTCCTTCTGTATTCTCTTTCCGGACAACGAGAAATCCCTGTGAAATTTGTTGGTCCCCCCCCCCCCCCCCAATAAAGGTCAAGTGAGAAGAACAGGAGTGAGCATTCCCATAGCTGCTCGGCCGTGTGGCTGTCTGGCTAGTTCCTTGTGCCTGCCCCCTTGAATTTCGGCTGAGCTGGAGGTGTGATGCCTGAGTGGGTGCAGCCTCTGACAGTCACAGTGGCCTGTTTCTTCTCCATTCCTGGGGATCTCCAGCCACTGAGGGCAGGGCAGCGGGCGCAAGGCGGGAGTGTACCCCACAGGAGGCCCCTTAGATGCTGCCCCTCATGCTGGACACTTACTGCTCTCTCTCAGTGGTGGCCACTTGACAAGATTTCCAAAACCACAGTGGCAGCCCACCTGATAGGGTAACTCCCAGTCTGCAAGCTGCAGGGCCCTGTGAGCCACGCGGGGACACCCCCTCGGTGCTCATTACCCTTCCTGCTCCGAGGCGTCCAGCCAGGCCCCCCTCCCCTGGCCACACTCTCCTCCCTGCAGCCCCAGGAGGCCCTTTTGGGCTCCCGAGTGCTGATGTGGTCCTGTGAGGCCCTCTTTAAGCTCTGCCAGTGGCTCCTAATCCTCAGACCGGAGCCTGCACCCCTGAGCGCCTGCTCCATCCGCTCCCCCAACACGTGGCCTTTCGTTGCCGCCCCTGGGCCTCTCCTCCTGCCCCTCCCTTCGCCTCAAAGGCCTTTCGCTGCATAGCTGGTTGGATATTTTCTCCTTATCCTTGAGGACCTCTTTGGCCTCCCTCCCTCGGGAAGCCTTCCAGAGCCCTGTTTTCTTCTCCCAGATTCCGGAGGTCATCACCGCAAGCATATGTCATTGTGTCTGTCCCCTGTGATCCTGGCCACCTAGCCTGGCTCGGCCTCATAGGCTGCTTGTTAGTGAGTGGCCACCGAGGCCCAGGGCCAGCACACAGCTCAGAGGAAGCCTTCCCAGCCCTGGGTGATGTATCTCCCCCAGGGCTCCGTGAGGTCAGCTATAAAATGGGGATCGTGACCCCCATCTTACTGAGAGAATGGAGTGAGACACTCGCTTGTGTCAGAGTGGATGCACAGTGGTGGCTACCTCTCCCGTTCGGGTAGATAATCAGTGAAGTGTCCCTTTGTGTTGACCTCATGCTCCTGTGGGCTCACCCCCTGAGCAGGGCCAGGAAGATGACTGTGTGACTGGTGAGGCCATGGGGTCCCAGATGGTCTCAGGGAAGGCTGGGCACCCATAGCAGCTCTGGCGCCCAGCGGCCACCGCATCTGCCTAGCTCCTCCCCTAGCCTCTGATTTGCTTCCGTCCCAGCCCCAGGGGACACTCTGGCCCTTGGGGATGTGTCTCCCTGGCAGCCCTGGCCTGGAGAGCAAGAGGATTTCCCACTTCTCTGGTCTCTTGCCTGGGATAGGGATGGGACAGGGCCTGGAATCTGTGAGATGCTTTGTCACCGTGGTCACCCAGGGTAGTTGGGCCCACACCAAGGTAGTTTTTAGCCTGGCTGGAGGCGCACTGGACGGGGAGCACCCCCAGCCCCAAGGGCCTCTTTGCATTAGCCTTCCTTCAGTTGTCACTCTGCTTCCCATGGCTTCCGGCCATTGTCATTCTTTCAGGAATGACATAGACTCCAGCCAACCCATCTCCCTTGACCAGCCCTTCCCACCCTGTGCTTTGCCTCCGCCTGAGGCTTTGGGTCCTCGGGCCCCAGCATCCTGTGCTCACCATGGGCATCTGACGCTGAGCAGAGCAGGTGCTCCCTAGGCTGAGTGGGAGGACCGAGCAGCTGCACCGGAGACCCAGGCCCTCCAGGAGTGGGGCCAACCCCCTAGTCATGGTGGGACGGGCATTGTCTCTTTCCCCACCCCAGCATCAAGGCCCACTGCCTCTTCGGTCCTGATACAAGCCCTCGAGTAGCCGTCCCGGGGCCTGGACGTCTGGGACCCAGCCTAGCCAGGGTGCTGTCACCCCAGCAGGGCTGAGCCAGTAGTCCAGGAGAGCGCAGGACCGTGTGGCGTGTTTATATAGCTTTCTGTGTCCGCTGCCTTCATGTGGCCAAAGCCTGACGTTGAGCCTCCAACCGATGAGGCCAGCAGGGTTTTCCGGGGACCCCTTGTTGTCTCCTGCTGGTTCTCTGTGGTGGCCAGCTTGGTGTGTCTGGGAACTCAGGAGGGAGGCCAGCCCCAGGTGATGAGGTGATGTCTGGGCTGTGAGGACGTTGGTCTCGCCTGACAGGCTCCCTCCCTCACTCGCCTAACTGCCTCTCTGCCGTCTGCACTCTCCTAGGAGCTGGCAGCAGAGAAGGCTAAGGCAGCGGCTGGGGAGGCCAAGGTGAAGAAGCAGCTCGTGGCCCGGGAGCAGGAGATCACAGCCGTGCAGGCGCGCATGCAGGCCAGCTACCGGGAGCATGTGAAGGAGGTGCAGCAGCTGCAGGGCAAGGTGGGCCGCGGCTGGGGGGCCTGGTCAGTTGGCGCTGGAGGATGCCCGGGGGGAGGGGGGAGGGGGGAAGGGGGCGGGGGGGGGGGGGAGCGGTCTTCAGAGGGCAGGAAATGAGGCTCCCTGGGGGCCGTTGTAGGCTGTGGCTTGTGGCTCTGTGCTTGGTGTCAGAGCACTTAACACAGCTTCATCAGAGGCAGCAAAGCCCGGAGCGGGCCTGAGGCTCGGGCCGAGTGCTCGTTGCCTGGAGGCTGTAAACGGAGGCGGAGGGGAGAGAGGACATGCGTGCTGGGGATCCCCCCCGCCCTGATGCTGGGACTGGGGCAGTTTTAAGGGGTCCTCCTCCCCTCTGGTGTGGAGAAGGTGATGCCCTTGGTGCATTTGTCTGTGGGCTGGGACCTCCCTGGCCTGGCTCCAGAAGCTGGCTCTCTCTGATGCCCCTTCACTGACTTTCCAGATCCGGACTCTTCAGGAGCAGCTGGAGAATGGCCCTAACACTCAGCTGGCCCGACTGCAGCAGGAGAACTCCATCCTGAGGGATGCGTTGAACCAGGCCACGAGCCAGGTGGAGAGCAAGTAAGCTCAGCACCCCCTTCAGACAGCATGAGGGCCTGTTCCTGGGGCTCCAGAGCTGGGGAGGATTCCGCAAGCCTCCCTCGAGGCTGTGCAGGTGCACTCTATGTTCTTACTGGACGTGGGGCTGGTGTGGCAGCCTTGCGTGGGCCCCCCACGTGAGCACATGGGGCTGGCAGTGCCCTTGCACACCCACCCCGTTGAGGGCTCTGGCCTGACTCTCCATCCCCCTGTCTGGTTCTGAGTGGCCGAGCCTTCTGGTGCGTGGCCAGCATCCTCACATGTGGTCAAGGCCCCAGGGAGAGTTGGCGAGCCCCAGCCTGCCCGGGCCCAGTGTCCACGTGATCAGGGGCCTCTCGGGTCCTGGCTGGTGCTGGCATCTGGACTTCCTGGGGAGCAGATACTTCTTCCATGTCTGTCTTTACAACATCCTGATAGGAGGCTTTTCAGAACTTGTGATGCTGGCCCAGAGTATCAGGGGCTAGCAGAGTGTCCAGAATCAGAGTTCAGTGGGGATGTGCGGACCCTCTGTAGGCCTGAGCCCCTGGATTCTCCGCTGGAGATGGGGGCTCCTGTGCAGGAAGGGACATTTGCCTCTGACGCACTGGTAGTAAGGAGTAAATACCCCTCCACAGCCCTCGGCCCAGCCGGCTTAGCAGGGCTCTTGCTCTCAGCCTTGCCTGTCAGGAGCTCAAGTGCCAAGGGGTCCAGTAAGCTGGCCGACCCCACAGGGCAGCAGTGACCTCACCGAATGAAGGGCAGCGCGGCTCAGACTTCCTGATTTGAGCATTACAGTCTCAACAGGCTGGCCCAGAAGAAGCCCCATTGCGTTTTCTTTTGATTCACACTTTTTTGCCTTCTCTTGACCTGAAGTCTCCCAAAGGGACTTTCTGGGGTTCTGTGTCATCCCCAGAGCATCCCTGGTTGCCGAGAGGGGCGCTGACAAAGACAGAGGGCACTGGTGTCCTCTGTCCTTTAGCTGCAAGTCAGGTGGGGACACTGTTGGCCCAGGAGCTGGACCAGGGCGGGGAGTCTGTGTCTGTGTGTTTGGTTTTGCCCGGGGCAGAGGGGGAGCTGGGGCGGGGGCGGGCAGAGTCTGATCTAAAGGCCTCCTTCCCCAGGCTGGTCCCTTCTGTCTGGAGGTCCCCTCTGGGTGTGCGTGTGTGCATATCTTCATCTCCGGCCTGGCCTGTCAGCAGGCTGGGAGTTGGTTGGTGGGGGGTGGCTGTGGTTTCCTTAGCAGCTACAAGCAGAAGGTGAATGTGGGGAGGGAGGGACGCTCTGGCATCCCCTGTCACGTAGAATCCATTGCAGCCTCCTGAGAAAGCTAGGAGCCTGTAGACCTGTCACTCTGAGGTGGCAGCCACTGACTCATTCGTGGAAGCTCTGCCCTGTGTGTGGTCGGTGGCACCGGGCCCTGCCCAGAGCTCCAGAGCAGTCCCAAGGAGCCGCCCACCGAGCCTCCCATCTCCGGCCCCAGGTGCTGGAGTCCAGCCTTTCCTGCAAGCTCTCCCGTCTTGAATCTTGGCCTTCTAGAGCGTGAGCCGACGGCCCTGCAGAGGGCTTTGGGACGGCCACCCTGGTGCAGCTGGGAAAAGCCAGGTGCAGAGAGGTGGGAGCCACTTACCCCTCGACCAGCAGAGCACAGCTGCTCCTGGCTGGCCTTCTTGCCTTCACCTGGTCTGCTGCCACCTTGCAGGGTGGTGGGCAGTCTTGTCTGTCCCCTTTGGCCTGGTACTGGCCCTTGGCCAGACAGTCGTTCCTGCCTTGAAGAGATGTCTTGTGTCCTAGTGAAGGAGGCCTCCTCACACTGGGGAAGGCAGGTCTGGAGCTGCCTTTCTTCTTTGTTTAATCAAGTTTCCTCCCTTCACTTCTGGACTTGTCACAGGTCCTGAGATCCAGCTTTTGCGCAGTGTTGAAAGGGTCTCTTTGGTCAAGTGCCTCAGCCCCCCCACTTCCGGTGGCCTGCGGGCCTAGCTGTGGTCTAGTTGGCGAGGGAAGTGGGGTGCGTGGGTTCCAGCTGGCTGCCCCCTCCCCGCCTGGCAGGGGTACCATGGCCAGTCAGCCTGCGTCTGGAACTTGTTTGGTCCTAGATCAGTGAGGAGAAGGGGTGTCTTGCCCCTTTCTCTGAATTTCCGGCTGTTTCTGGGCAGGGTTGCCTTGGGATATTGTTGTGCACATTTTGCTCTTTGCTCTGTATGGTCCGCACACCATGCCAGTCGGAGAACATCTTCACTAACACACATCAGAACTCAACACGACTATAGAGTACAAGAGGCTTCGGTAATGGCTTCAGGACTTGGGCAACCACTCGTGAAAGAGCAGGTGCCCTGGAGGGAAGGTGCGCCCACTGGCCCCCATCACCCAGGGACAGCTCTTGGGTCCGGCAGGAGCGGACTGGAGGCTGCTTCTGCCCTGCAGTTGGGGGCTGGTGGCTGTCTTGCAGGCAGAACGCTGAGCTGGCCAAGCTCCGGCAGGAACTCAGCAAGGTCAGCAAGGAGCTGGTGGAGAAGTCGGAGGCTGCACGCCAGGAGGAGCAGCAGCGGAAGGCTCTGGAGACCAAGACGGCCGCCTTCGAGAAGCAGGTCCTGCAGCTGCAGGTGAGTGAGGGAGCCGCCCTCTTGGCGCCCTGCGCGCTCTGCCTACTCTGTGCCGAGCGGGGACAGACCAGAGCTTGCTCGGCCACCTTGGGTCATCGCTGGCAGCCAGGATTTTGGCAGCGGGCAGCCCATGCAGGGCTCGGGCAGGAACGCTCAGCCTGCGCCTCGCTAGTAACAGGGAGAGCTAGGTTGCAAGGAATGGGTGCTTTCAGCGTGGTAAGGGTTGTCCTCAGTGCTCCGCGAGCGTTAACTTGGCTAATTCTCATCCTAACCCCATGACGCAGGTGCTGTTGTTATCTGTAATTACCCACAGGGAAATCTGAGGCACAGAGAAGTTAAGTAACTGGTACCAAGTTCACGCAGAGGTGGGGTTTGAACCCTCGGGTCTAGCCCCAGCGCTGTTGGCCACCACCTGTGGTACCGCAGTCTCTGGCTTCGAGGCTGGGTATGTACTCTTCCTTCTCAGCCTCTGGCTGTGGCCTGGAGCTCTTGTCTTCCCAGGAGATTGGCTGTTCTCCCTCGGAGGAAGGTTGTCCCTGTCCCCAAAGTGCACTGGGCAACATCAGCCCAGGGGCTTTGCTGCTTGTTGGCCTGATGACTTCTGGATCCCCCAGCTGGCCAGTTTGGGGGCAGGATGACTGGGTGTGAGGAGCCTTGATGTCATGCCTGCTGTGCATTTAACTTTTCGGGATGAGGAGGAAATCCTGTGGGCCCGAAGGGCTCTGGGCCCTTCTTCAGCTCAGTCACAGAAGTTGGGCCACAGCATGTGGGCCAGTGGGGCTGTCTTGTGGAAGGAACTAACACGACAGACATGAGGACTGATGCCTGGGTGTGTACAAGGGACTAAAAGGGAACACGGTTTGGATGTTTTGGGTGGCAGTGAGATGGATAATTTGGTGTGCGCTGATTTTCATGTCAGGGAGGTCAGCCCCTACCAGTGAGATCAGAACCCCCGGGGTGGGCCTGGCCGTGATTATGTTTTAAAGGTTTCTGGATAGTTCTGCTTCTGGGGCTGGAACCTCCACGCTGGCCCCTAGCTTGCCACCATTAATGTGTGCCATTTCTAAAGGACCAAGGCCTCGGCCTGGCTCTCACCAGTAAGCCCCAGACTCTGAGCGTCTCCTGTTCTCCGAGGCCTTGGGCTCCCATCCCCAGCCTGTGACCACAGAGACTCCCATCTCCTCCCTGACACCAGAGATTCTGGGAGCGGCCGACCACAAGTGGTGAGGGAGGGCGGGGTGTGTGGCTGCCTTCTCTGTGGTCCTGGGGTTGTCCATGAGGCCCCTGGTATCTGCTGGGGATTTCAGAGCCTCAGTGTCCCCATCTGTAACATGGGCATGACCGTAGTACCTGCGTCATGGGCCGGCTAGGGATTAACCATACCGATGCACATACAATCCCTAGAATAGGGCTTTCCCAGAAAAAGAGCTCAACAGATGTGGACCTTGGAAGGGCCTACATAGGAAATCTCCAAGTTAGACTGGAGGTTTAGGTTGAGGGAAGCCTTTCTGTGTCACACAGACGTCGAAATGGGGCTTTTTCTTGTTTGGAACCACTCTTCTTCACCTGAGGCCCCTCCCCGAGAACTTACTCTTCAGGTGCCGGGGTGGGGGGGCCCTCCTGGCGTTCTCAGTGGGTGAGCCGACGTCAGAAATCCAGGCGCATTTTATAATGGTTGTTGGGGCGGGTTGGCAGGATGTGAAGGGCTCTCTGTGGTCCTTGGCCTCAGAGCCAGCTGAGGGTCCAGACTCCGTCTGGCCTCCTCACGGCCTTCTTCCTTCTGCCCGGTCCCCAGGCGTCCCACAAGGAGAGTGAGGAGGCCCTGCAGAAGCGCCTGGACGAGGTCAGCCGGGAACTGTGCCGCTCCCAGACCAGCCACGCCAGCCTGCGGGCAGACGCCGAGAAGGCCCAGGAGCAGGAGCAGCAGATGGCCGGTAAGGGCGGCCCCTTTGCTCCGAGGCTCCCAGCGGGCCTACAGGCGTGCGCCAGATGTGGGTCTGCTCACCGCCCTGGCCCCACTGCCGGGCCGGAACCCCCAAAATGAGTGAGCCCTGTTGGCGAGTGAGGCAGCGTGGGATCCCTGACTCTGCCCTTCAGGTAGTTGTGAGGTGGTGGTGGTGCCCAGCCAGGTGAAGGGCTTGGGCGGGGGGAGCAGAGCCGCCAGGCCCGGGTGCCGGGGTGGAGCTTATGAGCGCTGGGTGTGAGGGGCACAGCTTGCGGGCTGGGCTGGGGAGTTGGGGTGTGGAAGGTGCCTCCAGCTGGAGCCTCCCTTGCCACGGGGCCCGGCCTGGAGCTGTGGTTCTGGGTGAGCTGCAGCACCCCTGAGGCCTTTGCCGGCCTTCTCGACTGCCTCCTTTTGGACCTTTCTGGCTTTGCTGGTTCACTCAGCCCAAGAGGCCGGGTTTAGAAGGTGGGCCCGTGGTCTCCCTAGGCCTATAGGTGACCTTTGCCATCAGAAGAGCGTGGCGTAGTAGGGGGTGCCGAGGGCCCCTGGAGAAATAGAGCAGACGGGGCCAGTGATGGCTCATGAGTATGCGCTGAGCACTGCCCTGGGCACCCAGGGCTTGGCCAGGAGTGAAGCAGAGGCAGCAGGGCCCCGTTCTAGCAGGTAAGACACACACAGGTAGATGGCCATGCATCGACAAGTCACGTAGCGCTGAGCTCTGCAGACTTCGAGTAGCCAACATGACCTAAAGCAGGGTTGGTATGCTATTTCTTTGAAGAGCCATGCATGGGATCTGTCACATTTGCTCAGCTCTGCTGCCCTAATGCAAAAGCAGCCCTAGGCAAGGTATAAACAGACAGACCTGGCTGTGTTCCAATAAAGCTTTATTTACAAAAGCAGATAGTGGGCCAGGAGTAGCCCTTGGGGTAATTTGCTGACCTCTGAATGGGCCAGGTGTGGCTTTAGACTGGATGGTCAGGGAAGCCTCTCTGAGGCGGAGGGAATGTTCAAGCCAAGTCTGGATGACGGGAAGGGAGGGGCTGGTCTCATAAAGACCAGGAAGAGGCAGAATGGCCAGCACAGGGACCCTGAGAATGGGAATGAACTTGAACTTGGCCTGTGTAAGAAATAGATGCATAAGGTTGGCGTGACTGGAACAAGAAGGCAGCTGGCCAGTGTGGGGTCAGAGGGCAGGGCCCAGGTCACCACCCCGCCTGCCCCCCCCCCCCCCCGTGAGGTTTGGGTGCTGTGTGGTGTGAGCACTCAGCACCCCATCTGGGACGGAGATGGCATGAGCCCGTTGTACTTCCGGATGCTTTGGCGCTGGGTGGAGAATGGACCAAAGGAGCAGGAGTGGCCCAGGGGACCAGGGCTGGAGCTTTTGCAGTCCTTCTGTTCAAAGGCAACAGGCTGGGCTCAGGCAGCCCCAGAGGTGCTGGTGAGCCAGGGAAGGATTTGGGAGGCGGTGGGTATGGAACCCACGGGCCTCGCTGGCCTGTGAGAAGTGGGGGGCATGGGGAAGTGGAGCAGCCGGACTAGGAGACTGGGTTGTTTGTCGAGAGTGCTGGCTTCCAGTTGCCCAAGCAGAACTCAGCTGATACAAGCCAGTCTCCCAGAGAACAAATGTTGAACAGCTCCAGCTGGAATCCATTTTAGATTTCCAGCATTTTCCCAGGAGTGATCCGAGGGCATCGTGTGTCCTAGAGAGGTACTTTGTCCATCAGCTAGTAAGATGCCCCAGTGGTCACAACTCTGTCTTAGCAGCCTAGGCACACAGAGGGGGCAGGGGAGGGAACCCTGGGTGCTGTGTGCAGAGGAGAGGTGGTGGGGGTGTCCATCTCAGTGTTTCCCCCCCATCCATCCTTGCTGTCCTTTCTCAGAGCTGCACAGCAAACTGCAGTCCTCCGAGGCGGAGGTGAAGAGCAAGTGCGAGGAGCTGACCGGTCTCCATGGGCAGCTCAAAGAGGCAAGGGCCGAGAACTCGCAGCTCACGGAGAGAATCCGGTCCATTGAGGCCCTGCTGGAGGCGGGCCAGGCCCGGGACACCCAGGCCGCCCAGGTCAGCCTGGGGAAGGGGAGGGAGAAGGCCGCAGTCCATCCTGCCGAGTAGAGAGGGCTGACAGTGGATGGGGCCCTGTCCTGACTAGTTGGCACGAGGGGCTGGTCTCACAGTGACCACGGCGCTTTTTGTCTCTCGTTCCAGGCCAGCCAGGCGGAGCAGCAGGCCCGGTAAGTGGAAACGGAGGGCCACAGCCTCAGCACGGGGCAGTCAGGCTCTTGCCTTTCCCCACTCCCTCCAGTGGCCCTGAGGACAGGGAGCAGACCTGGGTGGGAACGAGGGTCATCCTTGCAAAGAGCTCCTTGCCTCCTCTGGAGGAGCGAGACTCATCTGTGTGGAGAGTGGCAGGTGCCTCAGCCAGGGTAGTTTGCTGACCTCTGAATGGGCCAGGTGTGGCTTTAGACTGGATGATCAGGGAAGCCTCTCTGAGGCAGGGGGAATGTTCAAGCCAAGTCTGGATGACGGGAAGGGAGGGGCTGGTCTCATAAAGACCAGGAAGAGGCAGAATGGAGGCAGACCTTATGCCTCCTCCCGTCTGTCCATCCATCCGTGTCTTGTACGAAGGACTAGCTGGTCAGAGGGTCTCCAAGGCGAGCGAGGGTTACACACCCAGATGGAGAACCCGGGTCGGGGGAGGGGGTCACTCGGCTTTCTGCCCAGATTTGTGATGTCCGTGCAGTTGGGAGCTAAGTCACAGGATTGTCCACAAGGTAAACTTCACTGCTGACAGACCTTGTTTTCTCTCGGCGTTGGTGAGTGACCCAGCACCAGGCTGTGCTCGGAGGACTGTTTGTTTGCTGTTGCTAAGGCTGGAGCCAACACCTGGGGGGAATGGCTTGAGTTGTGGGGCTCAGAGTCCCTGGCCATCACCTCTGGAACACGCATCCCTGGGCAGATGGCCACAGGCTTGGGAGCTGGGTCCTGGCTGCCATGGCCAGGGCTCCACACGGTAGCCACCGGCAGAGAGGCATGAAGGGTGGCCCAGACTGTCAGCTGACAAGGTTCCCTGGGCGGCTGCCAGTGAGTCACCTCCCCTGTGCCTCCTCAGGCCCTGGCGCCTGGTTCTTTCTTAGCTTCAGGCTCTGTGTTTGGGGGCTGAGGAAGGAAGCCAGAGAGCCCAAAATGCCTTGTGGAAGACCCAGAACCAAGCTCTCCATGTCCGTTTCCCAGTGTGCTGCTTTGCAGAAAGCTCAGGTGGACTTCGTTTCTCATGGTATTTGTTGGAGCAGAGAGGTTGTGTTTGATTAGGGTTTTTTGGGTTTTGGGGTTTGGTTTTTTTTTTTGCTTTTGTATTTTAAGATCAGATTCTTGGACCACACGGGGAGCACACAGCAAATGTGTAGGGTGCTTAAATCACATTGCAAATATGGTTAATCCTCATTTTTTGCAACGTGCAGATGTGTTTAGCAGAAATTGGTTTTTTAAGTGTTCTGAATTTGTCAGAAAATTGTGTCTAGGTCAGGCCGTCCTGTTCTGGGTGGAGATGAGTGATCCCACCCAGGTGTTCTGGAACTCGGGCAGTGGCCACCCGGGGGGGTGATTGTCGGCGTGTCCTTGCCACGTGCCTGCTGCCTCCTCCTCCTCGGGGTCTCGTTCTTTTGCATTTGCTCATGGGGTGGTTTGCTGCAGGCGCTTACGTGACGCAGGGGGCTTGAGGGAAAAGCTGTGAGGGCTCCCGGCACAGCTTCAAGGATGGGGTCAAAGGTTCCTTGGGCCTGAAAGCAAGGCCCAAGGAGTCAACTGACTTGAAGGCCTTCCTGACAGCCGGTTTAGAGTAACGAGGTGAGGCAGTGCCATGGTGGCAGCTGCTCCCAGGCAGGGTGCTCAGCCCGCACTTAGATTGCTCAGCCCTAAGATGCGTTAGAATGGTGGTTTTCAAAACGTTTTTGACGGTGGCCCATGAGAACAAATACAGATCAGTATGTCCTCATCGGGCTGGCAGTGGCCCCCTGAGGCTGGCAGCAGCCCCTTCTGGTGGGCACATCCTCGGGTGGGGGCTTCCTTCCAAATTTCAATCCAAGTTAATCACTTCTGGACTTTAGATTTCACGTGTTCCTCAGACCTTCCCTGTCCTAAAACTTAATGTAGAACCTGACATACGAAAGTGCCTGTTTGAAGCCTGCTCCTTGGAATGGCTAGTCCAGCTCTAGCGGTATCAGCCTCTCACTCTGTGGATGATGAGGGTGCTCGAGGCCCACTGGGCTCTTGAGTGTGGGGAGAAGCGTGAAAAGATGGGACTGACATCTCACCTGTGCCATGGTGTCGGGGGGTAATCTGGGGCTGATTCCCGGAGCCTGGGCAGAGACCTGAGGGAGGAGCCTTTGGGTCTCTGCAGACTTAGGTTTTGGATGAAGGATGGTTCTGCTGTACGCGGTGGAGAACAGTAGCGTCCAGAGTCTTGGTTGGGGGCTGGGGGGGAAGGGGACAGCACCACATGAGTCTCCTGCTCAGCAGTCCTGTGAGAAGGCCCCGCCCATGTCTCTGGAGGGCCAGCTGACATGTTCTGTGGGGACAGAGCAGGACCAGGTCGAGCAGGAGCTGCGTACCAGGGGACAGGGCTCAGTTCACTAGAAGAGAAAGCTGGCTGGGTACATCCCTTCCCTGGCCACTGTGGCTGCTCCGACCTCTGCGGCCCCAGCGGCCCGTGTCACCAGGCAGAACTCTGGTGGCCTTTGGGGGCTGCATGCAGCCAGGACCCCGGGCCATTGGGATGAGTGGGGAGGATGGGGCGGGGGTGGTTCCTTGGGCTCCCCTGAAAGCTTGTGCCCTGTGAGGTGGTTGGGGGCAGCGGGAGTGGACTGACCCCAGCCGAGTGGCTCAGGGTGGGCATCTGAGCAGCAGAAGGGGCCCTGCGGAGGCAGGGCCTGGGGACACTGTGGGCACTGGGAGCCCAGCGGTGCCGTCCCTCTCTCCCTTCAGCCTCAAGGAGCTGGAGTCCCAGGTGCGGTGCTTGGAGGAGGAGGCCACTGAGCTCAAGGAGGCCGTTGAGCAGCAGAAAGGGAAGAACAACGTGAGTGCTGAGGGGCACGGGCTTGAGGCTGGGCTTGTGTGAACCGCAGCCCTCACCCCTCAGGAAGGGGGTCGGCTACCTCTTCACGTCCCATCGTGCTGCTCGTGGCTGGAAGCCTGCCGACTTCCGGGGGCTTGGCGAGGCCTCCTTTCCCCTTGGGTCCATCACATTCCCAGGGCTGCCGCCCACTGGGTGGGCTTGGGTCCTGTGCCCAAGCGAGGAGCCCCCTCCCCCCCCTGTACTGCCAGCCCTTGATGGGGTTGGGATGTCCCGCTTGGTCTGGTCTGGGGCACGTTGGTCGCCTTGGAGTGGGGAGGCTGGTGTCGGGAGAAGGGGATAGAAAAGCCCCTTTCCTCTGCAGGGCGTGCAGCGGGGTCTTAGCTGCATCCTCCCTGCCAGGCTGCCCCTCACTGCTCCTCACACAGCCCAGGCTCGCTGGCTGCCCCATCTGCTCTTCCCCGGGGAGCCCCCGCCTGCACCTCCCTGGGCCTGGCATGGCCAGAGCCACTCAGCGGTGGCAGGAGCCTCTGTCTGAGGAGCCAGGCTGACCCTCTCTTCTGTCTCCTTCATATTAGAACCTCCCTGAAAGGACGCGCACCTCCTCACGCCCTTGTACCACAGCCACTCTGTAGCGGGCTGCCCCAGGGAGGCCCACAACATGGGCCAAGAGAAAGGGCATTTTGTCCCTTCGCAGCTCCCTGTGGGCTCCCAAGTGGGGGTCGGGGACGGTCCTCCCTCCCTGCTGAGCCTGGCCAAGGCAGCTTATGGGGGATGTGTTGGCGGCTGCCCCCACCTGGCCACTGACCTTTCCCACATCTCCCCCCCAGGACCTCCGAGAGAAGAACTGGAAGGCCATGGAGGCCCTGGCCTCGGCCGAGAGAGCCTGCGAGGAGAAGCTACGCTCCTTGACCCAGGGCAAGGTCAGAGAGTCCCGCGCACTCAGCCTCACCTGCTGGCTTAGCAAACCACATGAAACACACAAGCTGTACAGAGCAGCCTTGGCCGTGGAGCCTCAGAAACCCATGCCAGGGGCCCCGGGGCCGTCAGACGGTGTGCCCTGTGCCCCTGCACCTTCCTCCTTGTCCTCCTCCTCACCCTTCCTTTGCTTCCTTTCTCCTTGAGATGAAGGGGGAAACGTACTCTTGGTGCTTTCTCTCAGCTGGGCCCTTTGCCGGCAGGGCACAGAGACAGGCGGTGGGGGCTGTGAGTGAGTCCAAGGTTGGGCTGTCCTGTGGACTTGCTTCGTGTTGTTTCCCCCCCTGCCACTTTCTCGGGGCCTCTGCAGTCGTGGCCCTGAGGGTTCTGTGACCGGGCTTTACAGTAAACCACAGAGGGAAGGCTGTCTTCAGCAGCAAGCACTTGGTCCCTGGAGCCCGATGGGTCCCGAGCTCTGCGCCACCCAGGTGGGGGGATTGTGGGTGTCTCTGTGTCCAGGGCCCCCACGTTGCCTCTGGAGCCCTGGGCCGAGAGCCAGTGCTGAACTCTGGTGGGGGCGGGGGGCGGGGGGAAGGTGGCCCGTGCCGGTGGCCAGTGAGGGCCTCGCCCACCCCCTCTCGTGGCGTGTGTCCGTCCTTGATGAGAGGCCCCGGGCAGCCAGCCCTCCCCTCCCAGCCTCGCTCATGCAGAAGGCATGTCTGTCCTGTTACCATGAGCTTTGCAGGGACTTTCATGAGCTTCCCAGGAAGCCTGAAGGTTGTATCAGCCAAGGCCCCAAGTCGAGGCGGGAGGTGGAGAGCTGGCCTCAGGTCCTGCTGGGGCACCTCCCCAGAAGTGACCCGGGAGCCTGTTGGCCTTTTGTGACAAAGGCAGGAGCTGTGGTGGGAGGCGGCACCTGGCTTGCTCCCAGCCATGCAGCCGGCCTCCAGGGCCTCTGGCCCTGGCCTTGGACTGACATGACCCCCAGGGTCTGACGGGGGTCCTGAGGTCAGGGATCCACAGCAGGCCACTGGCATCAGGGCCCCAAGCTGCATCGCTGGGTGAGCCAAGAAGGGTCTGCTTCTGAGACTCGCGTCCAGATCCCATGGGTGCTGTGGTCAGGCCGGGCGTCTGTTGGTCATGCACGTTTCAGAACGCCGCTCGAAGGCCCTAATCCAGTCGGAGTTCTGGGGCCCCCTCAGGTCTCCAGCTCAGCCATGATCTTGGCGGGCCAGCAGCAGGCTCAGTCTGCCAGCGACGGGTGGTTAGATAAGACTTTCTTTTAGCCAGAAACCTCCCCGGGGTCTGGAGAAGGAGTATTACGTGTCCCTAGGGACACGTGTGCTGTGCTGGGCTTCGCTTCATAGCCCCTTCCATCCTCCTTCCATCCCTTGCTTGCACTTTGTGCTGGAGCCTTAAGGAGGATGGGTGGGGTCCGGCCTGGCACAGCCAGCCAGGGTGAGTCAGACTTCAGAGGAGACGTGAGCCCCACGGAGCCCTTAGCCCTTCTGGGTGGGTTCCTCCCTTCGCAGATTGCGGCTGCTGATCCTTGCCCCTCTGTGGCTGCTGGGCGCAGCCCCTCCTGGCCGGCGGTAGCCCCTAAGTGGTGGCCATTGGGACATGCACCTCTCCTCCGACTGTCTCCTCCCTGGCCCCCACAGCAGCTTGGTCATCCACGCACGCACATGCACGCACACACAAGCTTGTGTGGAGAGCTCTAAAACTGACAACCGATTGTGGGTGGGTTCCTGCTGGGAGGTGGCAGGGGAGCCTGCGCCTGCCCTGTGGGCTAGCTTGCCATGTCCCTCCAGCTGAGCGGAGGTCGCTTAAAAGTGACCCAGCACAGGGGCGCCTGGGTGGCTCAGTTGGCTAAGTGACTGCCTTCGGCTCAGGTCATGATCCCGGAGTCCTGGGATCGAGTCCCACATCAGGCTCCCGGCTCAGCGGGGAGCCTGCTTCTCCCTCTGACCCTCTCCCCTCTCATGCTGTTTCTCTCTCTCTCAAATAAATAAACAAAATCTTTAAAATAAAAAACTGACCCAGCACAGGCTGTGGCCAGAACCCGTTGCCGGGGTTGAGCCCCACCCCACCGCCCCCATCAGCCCCGTGGCGCCTCCCGCCTTCTCCTTTGATCCTGTCCCTCTCCCCCCAAAGAGCTGAGGTGGGGCCCAGTCATCTCCACAGACACGCCCTGGGGTTGCCCCAAAGCGCGGGGCTGAAGGCCACCCTCCCCTCTCCTCCAGGAGGAATCAGAGAAGCAGCTCAGCCTGATGGAGGCACAGACCAAGGAGGCCCTGTCGGCTCTGCTGCCGGCGCTGTCCAGCTCAGCGCCCCAGGTAGGAGGCGGGGGGGCGGCCCCCAGGGGACCCTGCTGCCCGGAGGGAGTGTCTCTGGGCCCCACCTTGCACGTGTGGTTGCAGAGTTACACCGAGTGGCTGCAGGAGCTCCGAGAGAAGGGCCCCGAGCTGCTGAAGCAGCCGCCGGCTAGCACAGAGCCCTCATCGGTGAGCACGGCTGCCCCCCCCTGCCCCGCCCCATCGCCGGGGCCACCACTGTCCCCTTTGCTGGCCCCTGGCCCCAGCGCCCAGAGTTGTCTCCTTGGGCAGCGGGGCGAAACCTTTGTGTCTGGCTAACCGGAGCCCTTTCTGCCCCCAGGACTTGGCCTCCAAGCTGAGGGAGGCTGAGGAGACCCAGAACAATCTGCAGGTCGAGTGTGACCAGTACCGCACCATCCTGGCAGAGACGGTAGGGCTCGTAGCTGGGTGTCCCTCAGGGGCTGCAGGGAAGCTTGCAGAGCCTGTAGGCAGGAGGCGGGCCAGTGGCCTTGGGGAAGAGAGCCCTGGGTTCAAGATGCTGGCTCTGTGTGACCTTGGGCAAGTCACAGCCCCTCCCTAGGCCCCATTTCTCTGGCTGAGCGGTAAGGGGGATGAGGGAGGGGCTCAGGCCTTCACCGCTTCTGAGCTGACGAGGGGGCTGGGTTGCGGGTTTGGGGCTGGCTCTCTGGGGGGTTGGGGTGCAGAGACAGCCACGACACGGAACAGACTGGGGAAGGAAGAGATGAGCGTGCGGCTGGTGGCCGGCGTGAAGCCACACTGTCTCTGTGACTTCAGGAGCCATGCTAGGTCCAGCCCTCCTGCCTGACCCCACCCCGCGCTCCTTGCCCCGGGGCCACTGAGGTCCGCGCCGGTGGCAAACCTCACCGAGGTGAGGGTCCTGGTGGTCTCCCTCGTGGGGCCCGCACTCTGCATTTGCACCCTGGCAGAGACCCCACTCCGGGACTGACCCACCTGCCTCCCGCCGTGACACTGTGACAGAATCAGCGCAGCCATCGCAGGGGAGCCGGGGGGCAGGAGCTTGCAGCCGTGTTCATGGGGTCAGGGTCTCCGGGGAGGGGGCCAGCCTCAGCGTCCCGTTCCCCTAGGAGGGCATGCTCAAAGACCTGCAGAAGAGCGTGGAGGAGGAGGAGCGGGTGTGGAAGGCCAAAGTGAGCGCCACGGAGCAGGAACTCCAGAAGGTACAGGAAGGGCCCTGAGACCCTGTCCCCGGGTCAGTGACACAGGTGTCACTTGGGGGGTGGGGGTCCTCCTACCCTAGGAATTCAAACATAACTTACCGGAGACTCACAGCTAGGTCAGAAGTTATCAAAACTAGAGGGAAAGCCCGTGGGGGGGGGGGGGGGGGCGTGGTGGCGGTCCCGTGGGTCTCTTGGGAGACGGGGCGAGTTTGCTGGGTTTTGGTGACACCACATCAAGTGGGACTGTGGAGTGACAGCTGACTCTTCAGTCTCAAGAGCCCCCCTCCCCCCAAGGAAGAGGCTGCCGGTCACCCTTGAGGTGGGCGGGCACCACTGGGCTTTCCCGGGAGGGGGCCCATCCTGCTCGGGTCCTGGGACCGTCCCCTTCCAGGGGCTCAGGTATGATGAGGCCTTCCCGTTGCTTGGCAGTCACGGGTCACAGTGAAACATCTGGAAGGCATTGTAGAGAAGCTAAAAGGAGAACTTGAAAGTTCAGAGCAGGTAGGTGCGGGGCTCTGCCCAGTGGGCCGCTCTCCTTATTACAGAGGCCCTTGTAGTTATTTTTCCCTCGTGGACTGCGCATGTTTTGAGGGAGGCGAAGGGGTCTTGTCAGTCTTGCTCCTCCTCCATGAGGGCCACTCACAGGCTCCGCGGCCCGAGGCAGCCGTGGGGCCCCGGTGCACGGTGGCTTCCGCGGGGGCCGCGTCGCGGGAGGAGTGCGAGGTGGCCCCAGTGCTCTCTGCAGACACCCCGTCAGCCCTGGCCTTCTAGAGGGTGCCCCTGGCATCCACCTGGCAAGCCAATCTAAAGCTCTGCTCTCCGCCCCTGCTGAGGCTGAGAACACGCCTAGGCCCGGGAGTTTGGGAAGGTGTTTTGTTGCCGGGGACTCGTCTCTGCCTGTCCTTGGTTGGCCCGTTGCCGACAAGCCATGGGTGGGCTCCCAGCCCTTACCCCTGGGCAGCCAGACTTGTCGCCCTGTCACCCTGTTCCCTGTGGTCACTGCCTCCTGCGGGCCCACTGGGGGCGTCTGACGCGCGTGTGCGTGTGCCCGTCCAGGTGAGGGAGCACACCTCACATCTGGAGGCAGAGCTGGAGAAGCACATGGCGGCCGCCAGCGCCGAGTGCCAGAACTACGCCAAGGAGGTGGCGGGGGTGAGTCCGCCCATGGGGTCCCCGGCCGCTCGGCGTTTCTCCTCCTCCCTTGGCTCGCTCTCACCTGAGCGCGGAGTCTGGGTTCTCAGGCTTCGGCCCTGGCCTCGGGCCAGCTGACCGAGGTGTGGCAGGGGGCAGATTACAGTAAGACGGCCCCGCGGACAGCGCAGCCTTCTGAGGAGAATTCTCTCCCTGGCCTGGGGACACCGTTTCGGGGGCAGATGGGTTTAAATCTGATACTGGTTTCTGGCTGCTCAGAAGCCAAGAGCACAAGCCTGCCCCCTCCCCGCCATGCTGGTTTGATCTCAGACTTCAGGCCTATTTTACAAGGCAGTCTGTAAAGGAAAATCCAAGCCAGGCATGTAGTGGATTCTGTCTTCCCAATGTCTTCAAGAAAGACAGTGGTTCTGGAAGGCCTAAGAGCCCCCGCCTGCCTGCTGTGCTCTGATGTTTTCGGGTGGTGGGTTACAGCGACGGGTCCTGTTCGCTTGTCTGAACTGGTTTTCTCCTTTTCCCCGTCACCTGGGTCCATTTCCTCTCCAAGTTGAGGCAACTTTTGTTAGAATCTCAATCTCAGCTGGATACAGCCAAGAGTGAAGCCCAGAAACAAAGCGATGAGCTCGCCCTGGTGAGTGAGCGTGGAGAGGAGCGGGTGTGTGCCCGGGCGTGCGTGCGTGCGTGTGTTTGGTTAACTGGCCAGTCGTGTTTCTCCACCCCGTCAAGGGTAACGCGGCGTGGTGGAGGGGAGCTGTGCGCCGATCCAGCATTAGTGGCAGGCTTTTTTTTTTTTTTTTTTTAAAGATTTTATTTGACAGAGAGACACAGCGAGAGAAGGAACACAAGCAGGGGGAGTGGGAGAGGGAGAAGCAGGCTTCCTGCTGAGCAGGGAGCCCGATGCGGGGCTCGATCCCAGGACCCTGGGACCATGACCTGAGCTGAAGGCAGACGCTTAACGACTGAGCCACCCAGGCGCCCCTAGGGGCAGGCTTTGATGGGTCCTGCTGGAGGGGCTGCAACCTGGGGGGTGGCTGCCGGGACCAGTGCTCACGCTCCACTTCCTGTGGCCCTGGGGGAAGGGGCTGGGAGCTCAGGGCTGGGGCTGGGGCTGGGGGCAGTCCAGCTCCCTGTGAGCCCTGTGGCTCAGACCAGTTCGGTCAAACCTGTGGGCGTGCCCGGAGGCCTGCCGTACCCCAGGGCGGGGGCTGGACAGGGGTGCCGCCTTGGCAGAGGTGTGGGGCTCCCTGCCGTGCAGGTGGCCTCAGGTCCTCCTAGCTGTCCGCTTTGGTGGCTGACACGCTCCCTGGCCCCTGGCGAGGTCAGCCGGGCCTCACGGAGGCGGGCCTCCCCCACGCCAGGACCAGCCCCGGGGCTTCGGCCACAGCCCGTGCTGCTGGATTTGCAGCCTTTCCTAAAATCTTGAGTTAGTCGTTACCACTTAGAAATTGGCAGTTTTGGGAAGACAAACACACGTCTGGTTTTTGGAGAAGAGCCGGCAGATCTGGTCCGGGGTGCGGGCACTCCCCCAGCAGCCACCGCCGAGCCACGAGCAGCCCCTGCACTGGGGCACGTGCTCCAGACCCCCCAGCATGCCCATGCTTATTCAGGCCTCACCCAGGACTGGCACACCAGAGAGTGGGCACCATCCAGGCCGAGTCGCCTGAGCCCGAGGGCCACTCACCAAAGCCATGATGGCCTAAGCCGGGTCTGGGTGACGGGACCTGGGCGTGCCGCCCGGGTGGGGGTCATGGGCTGAGAAAACCCCTGAATTCTTCATCACAGGCCTGCCCATCTTGGTGTCACCTTTGGGGGGCTGCTGTTGGGAGGGAGGGAAGCCGGGGGGCAGGCCTGCCGATGTCCTTTGGCGCAGTGCCTCTTGGAGGGGGCCCGAGACCACCCAAGGCCCCCTGGGGAGCTTGTACTGAGGGCCCACCCTGATCCCGACTAGAACCTTCACCCGAGCTTCGTGGGTGATGCAGCTGCTGCTTCAGATCGGAGGCCCCGTGGCCTGGGGGGCCCCCCCCGGTGTGTCACCTGCCCCCCAGGGGTGGAGCCCTGATGTGAGGGGACCTTATTAGGCAGGTGCCCTCTCCTCATCTTTCCTAGACCCTAAAGAGGGCTCTGAACAGTTGACTGCACCTGAAAGGGATCCGGGACCTAGGCGGTGCTGTTTGTACCGAGCCCGTGCGCCGCCTCTCACTTCCTTTTCGGTTCCTTAGCTCTGTGTGTGCCATGTCCGTCAGCGGTCACCTTGCTCCGCGGAGGGCTCAACGGCTGGCCTTGGAGCAGAGCCCAGGGATGGCCCCTAGGCCTCAGTTTGGCTCTGGGTGAGGGGTCATGGTTGCCAGACCAGGTCCCCCATGGGGCTTCAGCCATCGGGAGCATCTGCCGCCCTCCCGAGGGGGTCTGTGCGCGCGCGCGTGCACGGTGGCCCTGTGTCCAGCTGTGAATGGCACAAACCCCCCACCCCTCCCTGTTTCAGGTCAGGCAGCAGTTGAGTGAAATGAAGAGCCACGTAGAGGATGGTGACGTAGCTGGGTCCCCAGCTGCCCCCCCAGCAGAGCAGGACCCCGTCGAGGTTAGGGCGGTGAGCCGGTCCCCAGATGTCTGTCACTAACAGCCCGTGTGGGCCCCCTCCCGCCCATTTGGAGAGCAAGGGCGGCCGGCCACTGTTCCGGCTGAACGCTGGCTGCTACTGGCTGCTACTCGCGGCCTCCACCGCCTGCTCTGTCCTCCCCCCGCCCAGTCAGGGGCCGCCCAGGTTCTGAGGAAGCCCCAGAGCAGAGGAAAGGGCAGGAAGTGGCCACGTAGAGAGGTATCAGGCGCTGGATCCTAACCATGTGTGCGGGAGGGGTGGGAGGGTGAGTCAGGGAGGCCGGGCCTGCGGTTAGGGAGTCTGGTCTCCGCTGTGGCCCTTGCTGCGACGTCCCTCGCAGGGCGCTTGCTCTCCAGACTTCTGACCCAAATAATTGCGGTTGAGAGCCCTCCCCAGGGGCCTGTCCCCAGAGGAGCAGCTGTGGGGACGGAGTTATGTGGCTGGGGCTTGCACCGTGGCTCTTGCTAAAGGCACCCGGGGGTCAGCAGAGGCCCTAGTAGTGCCCTTCTTCAGTCCCCCAGCTCTGTCCCTGTGGGCGGAGGCACCATCTCCCCAAAGGGGGAAGCTCTGGGAATGGGGGCAGCCGGAGGCAGGGAGAGGCTGAGGGAGCGCCAGTTGCAGCTAGAAGGTGGAGCCTGCCCAGAGCTGCGGTCCCCGCGGGGGTCCTTCCCCAGCTTCCCACAGTCTGTGTGTGGTGTTTCCACACAGCTGAAGACGCAGCTGGAGCGCACGGAAGCCACCCTGGAGGGCGAGCAGGCGCTGCGCCAGAAGCTCACAGCCGAGTTTGAGGAGGTCAGGCCCTGCCCCTGCAGCCCCCGGTGCACCAGGGCCAGTGGGGATGGGGGTCGGGACTCTGAGGGGCCGTCCAGCCTTGGCCCCCCCACTCCTCCACCTTGAACCCGTGTCCCGCGGCGGACCTGTGGGATGTGCCTGTGGGGTGTGCAGGGCCTCCTGCCCATGGCCCGCTGCCCTGTCTCCACCAAGGCTCAGAGCTCGGCGTGTCGGCTCCAGGCAGAGCTGGAGAAGCTCCGCGGCATGGGGTCCCTCGAGTCTTCAGAAGCAGAGGAGGTCTCGCAGCTGAAGGTAGAAGTGGGGGGGGGGGGGTGTCAGGAAAGGAGGGCCACCGGGGGCCGGCTCTTGCCACCAGCTTCCCAGGGTCACTATCTGGGGTGGGAGGGGGAGAGGAGCCCTCTTGAAGCCCCTTGAGCAGGGTCCAGCCTCATTTGGTGGTGATGGGGGGTGGCGGGATCCCTAAATCCCCAAGGTCACGCTGGGCAGCCACTAGTTAGTGTGGCTATGTCCAGGAAGTAAAACTGTCACAGCAGCCCCAGTGCACCGCGGGAGGTCCCCAGTGTTACAGGAAGCTGGTGGTGGGGCACGGACCGCAGCTGCACGCCTCTGGAGGACTCCCGGTTCGCGGGCAGCGGGGCCCTTTGGGCAGAGCCAGGTGCTCCTTCTGCTGTGTGCCGCGTGTTGGCTCATCCCCTTGGACCCTCTGACCCCCAGGAGAGACTGGAAAAAGAGAAGAAATTAACCAGTGACCTGGGACGCGCTGCCACCAAATTACAGGAGCTTCTGAAGACAACCCAGGAGCAGCTGGTGAAGGAGAGCAAGATGGTGAAGGAGCTGCAGGGGCAGCTGGACAAAACCGTGAGTGTCCCGGCCCTGCCCACAGCCTCGGCTCCCCCAGCCCCTGGAGGTGGGCCCGCCCCCCGCAGCAGGGAGGCCCCAGGACTCCTGGGCTGCAGGGCAGATAGGAGACCCAGGCCTGGGGGCGGGACGTAGTAGGGACAGCCTCCTGAAAGTAGGTGGCAGGACCCCGCAGCCTTCCGGACCCAGCCCCCACCCTTCCACAGTCCTCCTTGGTGGGAAGTGCATCCCTGACGCCCACTGCCCACTAGGTCCTCACTCTACACAGCCTGGGGTGCCGGGGTCCTCACCCAAACTCAGGGACCTCCCTCCCTCTCCTCCTGCCGGCTCCCCCTAGCCTGGAGTCCGCTCTGGTTCTCTGGACTTGCTGGGCTGGGGCGTTCTCTGACAGAACAGGAGTGGGGTGGGGGTGTTAACCCCAAGGGGGACTGGAGGCCCCTAGGAGTTAGGGGTGAGCACTTGCCTTGGCTCCTTGGCCCCAGCCTCTTCCTCCCTCTGCCCACCTTTGTTCACAGGACAGTAGCAGCTCAAAGGAGGGCACATCTGTCTGAGTCTCCTCTTCAGGACAAGAAGTTACTGTTCAACTTACCAAAATGCCTTACACATTCCTTACAAATAAATCAACCAACCAACACAGCGTTATCAAGGCCCAACCTCCAGTAGCTCTGAGAGAAGCCATTAGAGACGAGAGTCTCTTAGAATCACAGAAATAGATCTTCCAGACCCCCTGTTTGTAAAAGAGCCTTTGTCACATTTGATAAACACTATTCCCCAGGACCAGCCCTGGACCACCTCCGAGCAGACGCCAAAGCCCTTATCAGCTCTGTGACAGACCCCAGGGGATGTGCTGGGGAGGCCGGGACCTCTGGGTATCTGTATGTCAATCAGTGCAATTGTTTTCTTTCCCTGGGTTGGGGGGTCAGGAGGCGGGCGGCCCCGGGGGAGAGTCTCCAAGGCTGTGGAGCAGACTGGAGGGTCACATCCCAGCCCAGCGAGGCAGCAGCCCCTCACCCCTGGGAGAAGTTGCCAGCAACAACGGATGTGTGACCTCCTGGACGTTCATGCCATTAAAACCAACATTGTCGCCCGGCGCTTTTGGTCTCGTCTGGTCTGCTGGGGCTCCCCGGCCTTGTAACCATGCTGTGTGGCACCTGTGTGTTGCAACGGTATTGGGGTCAGGGTGCTGGAAGTTTGGGGAGGGCTCCCCATAGAAGTGAGCTTAAGCTGGAGCTCACCAGAGCAGGAGGTGTCTGTCAGGAGAGGGGAGGAGGGCTCACGGCGGAGGGGAGAGCAGGTGCAGGGATCGGTGGCGAGGGCAAGCAGGCCTCGTGGAGCCAGCTTACGAAGGACAAGGCATCTGGACAGGTAAGGCAGTAGGAGCCCCGAGATTTTTAAACAAGAGGAGACCATCATACCTGTTCTGGCAGAGAACTCTGGAGGGGGCTGAAGTGGAGAGGGGAAGCCCACAGGACTTGGGACGCGGATGCTATGCTTTCTGGCAGGAGACTGAACAGGAGAAAGTAACTAACGATACCTGATGCTGACCATGTGCCCAGCCTTGTGCTTGGTTCTCATGTGAAACCTTCCAGTCCCCACGGGAGGTACACCCCACGCTCCCCCTTTCTGCAAAGAATCCGCAGTGAAGTGAAAGCTCACCTAGTAAAAGGCAAGGCAGGTTTCAAGCCCACCTCTAACATTTGTCAGTGTATCACTCAGCCTGGGGGGTCAGCTGCAGGGGAAGAGTCAACTTTCACAGTCCATGGACTCCCATAAATAGTGGCCGAGTACCCCCAGACCTGTGGCCCCTCACTGCAACTTCCGTATGCCCTGTGCATTAGGAGCAGGGACTCTATGCAGAATGACCTGCGCCGGGGAGGGGGGGGGGGTCACAACTCCTCCCACCAACAGTGAGTGGCCTTAACCAAGGCCAGTGGTTTAGGACCCTGGTCAGTCTCCTGGTGGGAAACTGAGGCCTGACCTGACCCTGCACCAGACTCCTGCGTCAGAAACGTCACCATGGCCTTGTGAGCGTACATTTCTAGTAAGCTCCCGTCCCCCTGCCACACTGACTACAGAATTGAGAACCCTTATGCTGGGCAGATGCCCTCTGAAGGCACAGGAGGGGCGGACCTTGGGGCAAGAAAGGCATGGGAGAGAGACCTGGGCAGTACCAAACCCGGGGCCAGCTCCCTGGGTTCTGGCTCCAGCCCTCAGACCACCTGGCAGAGCCCCTCCGCTGTCTACCTGCCTCAAGGAGGTAAAACAAAGGCGGGCACGATGCAGGGTGGGGGCCCCAGGAGGCTGACCAGGGGGCTCTCAGGCCACCATGGAGACCTCCTGCAGCTCAAGCTCTCAGGGCCCATCGTCGGTCCTCAGCAGAGGGGACCCAAGTTCCGCTAAACAGCCTGCCAGAGCTCGCCTCGGCCTGGCCTTGTCACCAGGGCTGGCTTGGGTAAGGTCCCAGTGCCAGGCTGGGGAAGGAAGAGAGCCATTCAGAAAGATAGTGGAGGCAGCTGCCTTCGGTAGATGCTAGAATGTGGCGGTCTATCAGCCCCCCCCGCTCCCCCAGTCTTACTCAACATGGCACAGATGCCTGGAGCGTGTGGCTCGTTGGCCTGGCCGTTCACAGCTCCCTGTCCTGCAAATGCAGGTCCCCTGCAGCCCTGGGTAACTGGCTTGTGTAGCCCTATGCCCTGAAGGCTGGTGTGGAGGCAGGGACCACCCAGGCCGGCCTCGAGCACTTGCCAGTGAGCTGACGCTGGCCCACGGGGCTGCTGACAGGAAGCACCGCTCTCCCCTAGGCCGCGGCCCAGGCAGCCGGGCTTGGTGCTGCCGCCGCGTCTAACACACCCCCCCTGCCCCTGGCCCCAACAACAGTGCAGCTGGGAGAGTTCTGAGAGCATCTAGTCTCTTATCGTGCCCTTCAGAGGCTCCCGGACGCGACCTGAAGCTCCAGGGTCACGCAGCCCACGAACAGCATCCCCAGACCCAGTAGCCCCGTTGTGTGAGCAGCGCCTCTTCTGACCAGCTTCCTCTGGTCATCTCTACATGATATCCAATAAAACGTACAAACACCAGGATAGCGTGGCCTGCAGGCAGCCAAAACACAAAATTTTAGAAACCACTAGACACCCTCCACAAATGCCTTCTGAGCTTCCTTCAGATTTGGGTCTAACAGGATTCAGAGCCTGAAAGAACTGTTACCTTCCCTGCCCCAGTTCCAGCCTCATCCCTGGCACTGAACAAGATCTAACCTTAGAATTTCAGATGTTAGAAATGAAGAACTCTCCCAGGGCGCAATGGGAATAGCTTAGGGCCAGAACAAAAGATGCAAGTTGTAGCCCCAGCTCTGCCGCTTGCGAGATGTGTGACTTTAGGCAAGTGACTTGACCTCTCTGGGCTGCCCGCTGGGGGCACCGGCTACAGGCTGGCAGGTCTTCTGGGCAGAGTCCAAGGACAGACCTGGCCAGCCAAACAGCTCAGGTCACACAAGCTTTGCTTCCAGCAAATCCCTGGCTCCTGGAACTTCACCCTCTCGTAGCCACAATGCAATCATGGGTGACCCTCGAACAACACAGGGGTTAGGGGCATGGATGCCCCCCCCTGCACAGTGAAAAATCTGTATTACTTTTGACTCTCCCATAAACTACAAATAGTCTACTCATGACCTGAAGCCTTCCCAATCACAAACAGTAGATTAATGCATTTTCTACGTTATGTGTTATCATACACTGTATTCTTACAATAAGCTAAAGAAAATGTTTAGGGCACCTGGGTGGCTCAGTTGGTTAAGCGACTGCCTTTGGCTCAGGTCATGATCCTGGAGTCCCTGGATTGAGTCCCTGCTTGGCAGGAAGTCTGCTTCTCCCTCTGACCCTCCCCCCTCTCATGTGCTCTCTCTCATTGTCTCTCAAATAATAAAATCTTTAAAAAAAAATGTTTAGAAAATCATAAGGAACATTTATAGTCCTGCACTATAAAAAATCCACTTATAAATGGACCCACACAGTCCAAACCTAACCCAACCCCTCTTGTTCCAGGGGTCAACTAGAATGACCCTTCTTACAGCTGCAGCCCAGCTTGAACTTGGTCCGGAAAGTGTTGGTCTGTATTTCAGAAATGCCCAAATCATGGGAAAGTGGTATGTCCCCTAGGCATATCCAGTCTGAGAGTCCAAAGAACAACAAACCAGCCAAGAAACAGAAGCTGCACTTCCTATGTGTGACCAGCCAGCCCTCTGGGCAGTTCTGCAAAAAAGGAAACCACTCCACTGAGCCTAATTCTATTATCCGAGTTGCTGTGCTCACTGTTTCCTACGGGATTAATACTCCCTGAAATAACAAACTTCATAGTAAAGCTCTGAATTTGGTCGCAGTGGCTTTGTCTGCTTCTTTCCCAGGGCAAAAGAGTATCAGATGACCCTTCAGTCAGCTTTCCACAAACATACTTCTGCACCGTGTCTGCACTTGTAGGAACGTAAACGTGCTTCTGGAAAGCATGTATACCTGCAGTTTAACTCCTCACCAGACTCCGCTGAGGTCTTAGACTCTTGTTTGGCATCAGAATGACCTGCAGTCCTTGTTAGCAGAATTCTTGGGCCCCCACCTCAGGAATGCAGTAAGACTCTCAAAAGTTCCCCTAGGTGGAGATAGAAGTAACTATTAGCATCTTCCCAATTTCTGGCCGGAGAGTGGAGCGGTGGGAGAGGCTTACGTTCTCTTACATCCTTGTACCCTGTGTGAGACCCTCCCCATAGCATGCATCCCTCTCCCACCTCCCACCCCTCTTCACCCCCCCCACATGCAAATGCACACACACCAGCAGGGAGTGCTGGTTCTACAAGAAGTGCCACATGCCACAAGCTGACACCACAGAAAAAAACTCCTTGACCAAACACCTGACTCTACCTACATGGCTGATTCTTGAGTCAGGCAGCCGTGGCCTGTGACGCTTCTTGGGAGGCCTGTTAATAGAGACTGTTACTGAAAGCACTGCTTGGCAGTAGAGGAAATCAGAAATTCAGGATGAAAGAATGACAAGCAGAAGTATTTTGATTTAAGCATAACTTTTTTGCCCCCCAAATAAATTTGTAAGGAGATAAAAGCTTGGTATACACATTTGAAGAAAAAGATTCCCAGCTTTTTTACGCCAACTTCCTCATTCAATAAGAGGAAGGAACTGTGATCTTAACTCTAATTGTCTGAAATACCCAAACCTCCACGCCTTATCCAATTTATGGAAGGCCAAGTCCTTCATCCCCAATTCCCATGTGAATAATTACACAAGAGGTAAGTTAAAAATGCTTCCTTTATTATATAAAGCCAATACTGCTACTTCTAAGTTCAACTGTGTGCATCTCTATATTGTTCAAAGTGTTATGCCTGTGATGTTAAAGACAATCACTTCCAAGTGTCATCAGGTAGTGGCTTCCTGTGGGTGTCATCCATTATCCCTGCTCCCCATCCCACATACAATCAACAAACTGCTCTAGGAAATTAGGAAGTTCTCCCAGGCCCCAGCATACACATATACTTAGTGTTCTTCCACACCTTACTGTACCAGAAGCAACAAAATTCTGGAGACACAGTTGTTACAGGTGCCCCAGCTTGTCAATACACCATGTTACCATCTTCATTAACAAAGTGTTGTAATTACAATGGAGCCTTAATTTGCATTATAATTAGTTGTTACAATGTATTGTACATTCTCCTGAGGACACACCATGATTTTATTTCCAAGATGCAAGGTCACTCTCCGAACAGTCTCTCAACTAGCAAGTGGAGTGCTCACTGCAGGTGCAGGGAGCTGCTTCCTGCGTTCCAACTGCATGCTCAAAATAGTGCTTTGCAAGATCAGCGCTGGTTAGAAGTGTGCACAATTCTGAGGCAGTCTCCATCACACATTTGCTAGAATTAAAAGACTGCCTGACTTAGTCTTACTGTAGTTAGTATATTAGTGCTGTTACATGTGGTAAGGAGATTTATTTTCCATTATGCAGTTTAGCTCAAAAGACAGTAAAGAATTTGGGCCAAAATTATAACCAGATTATGACCAATTCTCTAAGCAAAAGAAACAAAGTAACTGCTGAGGTTACAAAGATGCAATAATTCTCTTCATATGGCCCCTGTACTGTTTGGTGAATTGCATTATTAAAAATCATGAGTTTAACAAAAACCTTTACAAGCCAACTCATCAAAACAGGCATTTGGCCAATAAATTTAATTTCACACCAATAAAACTTTAGATTTTACATTTATTTAGGGCCATCTGCACGTTTATAGAATATTTAGTTTACTTTAACAGATGACAAGACAGCTCCCTCTCTGTGAGACCCTGGCCTAAACATATTTGCTTTACTTATATAGCAAGAGGATAATATTAAACATGGAAGCTTTCGATTTGTGGCACTGAATGATGGTCTACACAGGGCATCCTTCAAAAGCTACAATTAAGGATCCACCTAGCTTTTCGGCAATACAAGCCCGATTGAGGTCTTCCGGCCCATTTGCTTGACATTCGTGTTTTATGCCTAGGGAGGAAAAACAACAATTCTCTTTAAGGATTATAGCAGTAACGTAACCTAGTTCTTTCTCTAAGACAGGAAACTGTTTTAAAAAAGACCAGTTCTAATATGGATAGAAAAGCTGTGGTATATACAAACAATGGAATACTACACAGTAAGGAGAATAAATAAATCTGTAACTACATGCATCAAAATGAATGACTGACAAACAGGACGCTAAAAGAAGCCAAACTTCATAAAAGCATACAGTCTGGATGATTCTATTTGTATAATGGAAAATCAGCCAAAGCTAGTTTATGCTGCTAGAAGCCAGGCTGCTGACTCCCCTGGGGCAGGACTAAGAGAAAATGGTGTGACTAAAAGAGGCACGAGGTGGACTTCTGTGGTGCTGGTTGTTAAACCAAAAAACCACCATTCTGTTCAGTTTGTGAACAGTAAGTTCCACAAAAATTTATGATGTACACTTTTCTATAGATATGTTGTGCTTCAATAAAAAGTTAAAAAGCAGATCTAGTAATTTTCTTGGTTTTTAAAACGTAAGTACAAATATAAATTCAATGTTTCGATTGCACAGCTGATTTTGTCAACTATATTGAAAAATAAGAGTATTTACAACAGGCATCTCCTTTGCTCTAGAGAAGTTAGCTCTCCAGTGGTATACTACACATTTGAGAACTCTATCACAATGAAAACTATGTAAAATGTGTTACTGATGGCTTTCTCAGAAAAATTACATCGCCTCACTGCAGAATGAGCTCACTTAGGGAATTACAGTCACTTCTCTGTAAAGAACTGCTATCTTTCAAACAGCTGCATTGTTCCTGATTCTCCATAATTTTAAGACCATTTCTTAGCTGCAGAAAGCATAGCAGGTCAGCTTTTGTACCACTTAGTACTGACTGGAGAAAGCCAGTGATAGTTTCGTGAAGGAAAAAAAGTGACAAGGTGACCATCTTTAACATCACCCAGGCCATGTCTTTATAGCAATTCCCTTTCCTTTACTGAAAGGCAGCACAGCATATAAGGATGGTGAGGAATCCATCGTCAATCTTTTTCAGTTGTGCTGTGGAATGCTGAGAAGTCACGTTAAAACATCAGTTAACCAACTGGTGAACACACTTCTGGGAAGCAGGGGGGGCCAACATCAACCCAAATGCACACAGAATCTGACAAGGCCTGAATGATGCAGCAATAGGTTTCAAGGAAAGAAGCGAGGATTTCATTTTCCTAAGTAAAACAAGCTAGAGCAACCCTGTTCTACAAGAATATAAAAACCAGCCACAGTAAAACAAAACAAAAACCACACCGGGCCAAGCCCTGTGACCCTGGCTCGCCCAGGTGTTTGGAGCTGGCCATGGCAAGGAAGGCAGTTGGGCAACCTGTTATACTGCATTGACACGATCCAGACCAAACCTCCCATTCTACAGCAAGACAATCAAAGCCCAAGGAGGTTAAGTGCTTTGGGCCAGGGTCACACAGCAGTTAGGTTAAAGCTTAGCCCTCAGTGCAGTCCTCTGGGCATTTGCCCCATGCTCTTCCCATCATACCAACACTTCCTCCCGGCTAGAGGCAGTAAGTATGGTCAGGCCATCTCAGCAGGATCCCAATCACCCCGTGGCAAGGCAAAGAGAAGTGGTCAGTTCAAGGAATAAGGGCGCTTTCCTTTGGACACAGATGAGTCAGTTAACTAAAATCATACCATTCCACAGTAAAGCTAGAGATAAAGAATATCCTTTCCCATGTATGAATGTTTCCTTTTTTCAACTTTGTTATGTCAACACATTCACAGGCAATAATTCATTATGTAGTAGGGCCAATGTAAACCAATGACTCTCCATATGCTATGTGAGAAACTCAGCATCCCAAACTAATTTAAAACCATCTTAAACAAGCAATATGTACACAATGTCCAGAGAATAAAGGGTTTTTGTTTTTTGTCATCCATTCCCCGCCCCCGCCCCCCCACCACCAAGAATAAGGTTTTTAAGACAGGTGGTTCAGTTCAAGAGTGCCGGGCATAAGGCAGAAGACGTGCTGAAAGCGAGGTTCAACCTTCCAGGTTTTTCCTCACTTTGTCACCAAGGTTCTCCAAAGGAAATAAGGTGCTTCTCAGAAAAGATATAGCCCCCATTCCAGGGGTCCATCACACCTCTAAATATTTGGAAGTAAAACTAATCCATACCTTGAAATTTCTTTTTGATTGCATCCTTGGAGCTTGCATAGATCATTTTACTTTTCAGAGGAGCTAGTTCTGGTGCCCTGGATAAAGAGATGCCAAAAAGGAAAAAAAAAAAAAGGTTTAGAGAAAGTACAATTACACTGTGTTAAACATTTACATCAGTGATGGGGGAGGGTCCTCAGAATCTCCTGGGAGAGTTTTGCCAACCACACAATTTGTCTAGCTCCCCCTTCCTCAGAGACTATCAAGGACAGGCACACACAGAATGCTCAGATTGAATAAGGTGGAATAAAATCAGAGAACCACCAATTAAAGATCAGATTAACGGGTCCATAATAAAAAAAACCAACACTGGATAATTGTATTACCCAATTTGTTTTAAAATTTTTTCCCCATTTTTATCAATAAAGGCTTGAGTTCAGGCTAATAACACCATCTTGTTTTCAACTCTTTCTGGTCAGGAAAAAAACCTTCAGCAAGTACAGAGAATAATCTGTAAATCAAGTATTTGCCACCCTGAATTAAGAAATGCTAGCAATTTTAGCATTTTTGCTTCAGATTATTTGTAATTTATTTTTTAGAAAACAAAGTCCCCTTCTTAACTCTCCCCAGTCCCTTCGTTTATGTCTGTTCCAATAGACAAATAGCAAATTCTGACCACATGAGTACTTGCTTTCCTTCTTAGCCTAACATAATAAAACATGTCACAAGGATGTTTTCTTCAGCAATTCAGCAATAATTATGCCTTGACTGTCAATATTATTATCTCGTATTTACAAAACTTTTAGTGTCTCCCTCCTCCTGAATGAACACTGGAAGCACAGCATACGTTTCTTCACTTTCTTCACCAGCAATATTGAAAAATAACATACTAACAACGCACAGAAAAATCTCATCCTATTCAAACTGCTTGTCCATGAATTATTTCCCACTACACCACCAAACCCCAGGCCTGCCTCCGCTTCACACTATCTTGCTACACTTCTACACGGAGTGTAAATACTTTTAACACCTAATGCTTGCATTTAGCTGCCATATTTCCAGACCATTCCACAGTCGTTAGCACTGAGGGCTAGTGTGGACTTCACCTAGTCACTAGTCTCCTCCTCCCACAGAGGGCAGTTTTTATTCTGAGGAAGCAGGAACAGCAGTCTCTGTGTCTCTCAGATGCTTATTCCTCCCAACTTGAGGTTCCAAGGAGGGAGGCAGAGCCATAACCACCACCTTAGGTCTGGAAATTGCTTGAGCTGCAAAGTTAAGTGGGTACTTCCTTTATGCAAAATAGGTCAGGGACAGGAAAAAAGCATTAGCTGTTCTGATTTTACTCTAACCAGATTTTTAAAACACCTTAAGTAAGAGCCATTCCCTGGGCCCTAAAGAGAGCCTGTTATGGGCAACTCATAAGGCTGTACGTTTTCTTAAAGCAACAGTGCAAAACAAAACACTCTATTAACACTGATTTCCCTTTTCTTCTACTTTTATTTTCCAAGTGTTAATAATGATGTATTATTTTCACAGTGGAGGGAAAAAGGTAGAAAAAAACAGGTAAAAATTGTGCAAATGAAGTAAACAGTCATTAATTTAAAAGCCTATGCCTTCAGCTGCCATATCTACAATCAGAAGGGTAGAGGCTTCACCCATGTTACTCATAGCTGTTTTCCCAGACTCTAACACAATACCTGGAATGTAGCAGAAATAAAAGTTCGTATCAGGAATGTGCTGGTCTGAAGTCTCATCAGCTACTATCCTTATGTAGATCTGTTGTGGCTCTCAGACTTGCAGAACAGTAAGCTGCCCCCAAACAAGCACCCTGACCCCACATTTATATTCCACACAGCATATTGGTTTAATCAAGTTCAATAAAGGCTTGCTGAAATGTGACTGAGGTGTGATCTAGAGTTACTTTCCTTTAAACCAGAATTCTTTTGACTTCCTAGCTCCATATCCCAAGCTGTTGGTGACAAACAGCTAAGAGCCTTGTCCTGGCTCAGG
The DNA here is from genome assembly GCF_009762305.2 of Zalophus californianus. Taxonomy (NCBI): domain Eukaryota; kingdom Metazoa; phylum Chordata; class Mammalia; order Carnivora; family Otariidae; genus Zalophus; species Zalophus californianus. The sequence goes on from NC_045602.1 coordinate 97,022,587, forward strand.
CAAAGGTATCAAGAAGACCCTCACTCCCCCCCAAATCAAAGGCTGTTAACCACCCCCCCTCCATTGGAATATTCTAGAGAATATACTACATAAGAATTCCTATCAAGGAAAGTAGTATAATACAACTAAATAAGAGACACATGTGTGACTTTTAACTTAAGCTTAATCTCAAACTTACTTGAAAAGACCAAGATAACTAAATTAAGCAGAAAAAGACCACATAAATCACCTTATAACACTTTTTCACTATTTAGAACAAGGCTATCCAGAAGGGCTTTCTGCGGTGATGGAAATGTTCGGTCTGTGCTACCCAATACGGTGCCACTGGTCACGTGTTGGCTGAGAATGTGAAAATGTGGAAATTCGACTAAGAAAATGAGTTTTAAAATGTATTTAATTATTTTAAATTTAAATAGCCACAGTGGCTAATGGCTACCCCCTACTGATCTAATTACAGTTGCAATTATAGTACCAACTTCCAAAGTAGCAAGCCAGAGGGGGGCCTGGATGGCTCAGTGGGTTAATCCTGCAACTCTTGGTTTTGGCTCAGGTCATGATCTCGGGCTCATGAGATCAAGCCCTACACCCAGCAGGAGTCTGCTTGAGATTCCTTCCCACTCCCTCTGCCCCTCCCTCAACTCACTCTCTCCCCTACCCTTTAAATAAATAAATTCTTCTTTAAAAAAAAAAAAAGTAGCAAACCACAGAGGAACAAGTAAAGGATGGGTGTTTTAAAAAGTGAAAGGCTGGTTGCTGGCAAGACGTGTTGGAGAAGGATTTTGGTGGGGTAAACTTTCTTCTCAGGATTCTAGGAAGAATTTTTAGAGAAACGTTAGCTTATAAGTGAGTTCAGATAATGCATAAAATCTAGCCTCTGTCCCTACCCCCACCAAAAAAATCAACTACTAAAAGTCATATTCTTTCAAGTACACAAAAAGTAGTTAAAACTTAGTTTTGGTCCCACAAACATTAATCTAGCTAAGACATTATGAAACCTTGTAAATAAAAATTAAATGACAATGACTGCAGATAGCTTGACTGAAAATCCTTTTGGCCCTAGGGACTGGTTTCTCCAAGTGCTAACAGTAAGATTAACTCTTGAGTCATACAAAAGCTCGATATTTCTGATGCTTACCACAAAAAAAACATCAATTCCTCTTTCCTGGATTCCTTGGTTTCAAAGCTTGCATCATACAAAGCATAGCGACAATCTTTTTCAGGAAGCATTCCCACAAAATGCTTGAAAGGATCGGTTATGGTTACACCAACATCTCCAACCAAGATCTCTTTCCCTTCTTCTACAATGATGCACTTTTTGTCTGCACTGAGACAAAAAATGACGGCCTTCTTTCTTTTCTTGATTTCTTCTGGGGTGGAGCACTTCCGAACTTTCATGTCATAAAAAATGCGACATACTTCATCTGCAACTTGCACTCCGGAAGCCTATAACAAGGAAAAAAAGTCAGAAGGAGGCTTACAACTTTTATTGTGCCAAATATAAAAACACTATATAACTTTTCCTTATAAATTAGCATACACTTCAAATTTTTAAGGTATACTCATCATCCAACAGAAAAAAATCTAAGCTGCAATTGCTAGTTTCAGTCATTAAACTTTAAAAAGATTACATGAAGTATTCATCACTATTACATAGGATTAGGGAAGACTGAGCTACAGCAGGCCCTCCTACCCTAAAACCTGGAAAAAGGTGCTCCCTAAGGTGCTAGATTCTTTTCTTTTATAAAGGGGTTGCTCAGAGCCCTGACTGGGAGTAGTCATCTCCCCCGTTTGGGTATTAATAATACCCAAAATTCTTTTCATAATGCATAGCAGATGGACAGAGTGGCTGCGTTGGGAAAATTCCATCCCATCATATCTTTCTCTAATAAAAGAATTTTTTTAAGATTTTATTTATTTGACAGATAGATAGCACAAGTAGGCAGAGTGGCAGGCAGAGGGAGAAGCAGGCTCTCCGCTGAGCAGGGAGCTGGACGTGGGGCTCGATCCCAGGACCCCAGGATCATGACCTGAGCCGAAGGCAGCTGCTTAACTGACTAGCCTCCAGGCGCCCCTCTAATAAAAGAATTAAAAGGTTTTTGTCCTACGCACATTTCAAAATTATGTGATTAATATTTAGTAATGTATTAATCATATGCCTTTAAAATTTCACTTACAAAATCTCCAAGTTTTAAATTAAGATCACTAGATCTTAACTGTTTCAACCACAAAAAGACATGATAATTATGTGGCATGATGGAGGTTATTAGTGTACTCATACTACAATATATAAATGTATCACATCAACACCTTGTACCTCTTCAGCTTACACAATGTTATTTGTCTATTATATCTCAATTTAAAAAAAGGATAAGAAAACACTTACTGCTGTAGAAAGAAGATAGTTTAATTTAGGATCATACTGACCAGAAAAATAAACCTTTTACCATTTGCTATTCTGAAATGTGACCCTGACAGCAAAAGGTCTCAACCTGAGTTTTTAATCTTTTCATCTTCTTTAAGGAGTGTTCTATTTGCATTAACTTTACTAAAGCCATAATTTTTGATGCCTCATTAACTACTTTGGTTTGCATGTTAGCTTTTCTAAAGCAAGAACTATAAACTTCATAAATTTAAATACTAAACAATGCAAAAAATATTAATTTTGACACCCAAAATTAATGTCAAGTAATTTGATTAATAAAACTACATATAAGATGAAAGGACACAGGTACCTGGGTGGTTTAGTTAAGTGTCCAACTCTTGGTTTCAGCTCAGGTCATGATCTCAGGGTTGTGAGATCGAGCCCTGTGTCATGCTCTGCCCCCAGTGGGGAGTGTGAGATTTTCTCTCTCCCCCACCCCCTTCCCTTTCTCTCTAAAATAATAATCTTTTTAAAAAAATGATGAAAGGACAGTCCACATATGAGAAAATATTTGCAAATCATATTTCCAATAAGAACTTGTATCCAAAACAAAGATCCCTTATAACTCAAAAATAAAAAAGACCCAAATTAAAAATGGCTAAGGCATAAGAATAGACATTTCCCCCAAAAAGATATAAAATATGGTCAGTAAGCACTTTGGAAAAAGCACTCAACATCATCAGACATTAGGGAAATATGCATGTCAAAACCACAAGGATCTACTACTTTACACCCACTAGGATGACTATAATAGAAAAAGCAGTACCAAATGTTGGTGAGGCTGTTGAGACACTGGAACCCTTTTACATTGCTGACAGAATTGTGAAATGGTGCGGCTGCTTCAGGAAAGAGTTTGGCAGTTTCTCAAAAAGCTAAACATGGAGTTAATACCTATCAATGCCATTCCTAGGTATATACACAAGAGAAATGAAAACATATGTCCATATAAAAACTTGTACACAAATGTTCAGAGCAGCATGATTCATAATAGCTAAAAAGCAGAAGAAAGAATGTTACTGGCGCCTGGGTGGCTCAGTCATTAAGCGTCCGCCTTCGGCCCAGGTCATGATCCCAGGGTCCTGGGATCAAGCCCCGCTTCGGGCTCCCTGCTCAGCAGGAAGCCTGCTTCTCCCACCCCTATGCCCCCTGCTTGTGTTCCCTCTCTCGCTGTGTCTCCCTCTGTCAAATAAATAAGTAATTTAAGAAAAAAATGTTTATCAACTGAATGGATAAACAAAATGCGATACCATCCATATAATGGAGTATTATTCAGCCATAAAAAAATAAGGTAGTGTTAAACGCTATAACATGGATAAACCTTGAAAAACATCATGCTAAGCGAAAGAAGCCAGATATAAAAGGCCACATATTGCATGATTCTATTTCTATGAAATGTTCAAAATAGGCAAATCCATGGACAGGAAGTACATCAGTGGTTTCTAGGAGCTTAAAGGGAAAAAGGAATGGGGAGTGACCACTAATGGGCATGGGGTTTCTTTGTGGTGTGAATGCTCTGGGATTTGACAGTGGTGATGGATGCATAACTCTGAATACACTGAAAACCACTGAATCATACTTTATGATATGTGAATTATAGCTTAGTAAAGCTGTTACTTAAAAATGCGCATAAGAATTCTGGGGGTTAAAATACACTAAGATCCTAGCATTTACTTAATATTGGGGTAAGTGGGCCATTTAATCATCTCATTTATTAAAAGAGCTCTAACATACCTCAATTCTATCTAATCTAGTCCACATCTAATCAATCAATCTATTTCAATCCTATCTAATCTAATCCACTTTGTTTATAAACATTCATGAGGCAGTAGATCCAGAAAATTAAGAATAGAAAACTACTACAAGACTATCCTATCTTATCACTTTCCTACTTTAAAAAGCACTTTCCTTAAACTTCATTTTACTGCTTTAGAAGTAGTAGTATTCTAATCTTCACAGTTCATCTGTTAAGCAAGAATCTTTACTTTTTTGTACAGAGAATAAAATGTTGCAAGTAACAAAGATTAATGAATACTAGAAACAGACCTCAATTCTTCCAACTCCCTAGTCAGTCATGTGGATCTGTAAATCACAACTGACCAACCCATATTTAAAAGCCTGAAGGAAACATTGGAGACCTTATATCCAACCAATCATTTGAAGGTATGTGTCAATACCTAAGTGAATTACTTCAAACAACACTTTAAATTCTGACCTGGAAATAAAGCATATTAATCACGTACCAGCATGGAAACAAAGTAAATATGTATTCTGCAATTATAACGCAACTAATCTCAGCCAAATCTAGCTATAACTTACAGGAACCTTAAAAGCCTCAGTAAGGAGAAGTCTGAGCTTTTCTCTACCAGAAAGGATGTTTGTAAAGGTTTCTGATGAGAGGAATACTAGACACTTCTGCTTGAGGAAATTAACATTGAAGACTGTGAAAGAAAAATTGGCAAACACCTGAAAACAGGAAGACCACTTCTGAGGCAATTACAAATATCCAGATGATGTCAATTTTAAAGACATCTAGGTGGACATGACCAGTTAGCAATTGGAAATGTGAGCACAGTGTGAGCACAGATCTAATCGATACTTTGGACTATAATCAATATCATAGAGGTACCAACATTAAGTAGCAAAAGAGTAACAAGGGGACTAAGAAGAAATGCTCAGAAAACTAAAAAGAAAAAGTAAGAAGGGAGAAAACGGCATCCTAGAAGCCAAGGGAGAGTATTGGGGGGAGGGGGCGGATGGTCATCAACACCAAAAACTGCCAAGCCTGAGAATGACTGCAAGAGACCACCAGGTTTGGCAACTGAGTTTCTGTGCATTTCAGGATATTGGAGGCATCGGGCAGTCCAGGGTAATGGGCTGAGGATTTACAGGGGTAAACTGAGGAGGTAAAGACAGAAAGCACAAGACAGTTAACGGCAAAGGGAAAAGGGAAGACTGTGTGCTAACTTTACAGAAATTATCTTACAACTGGGGAAATCTGACCATACTAAAAGTTTAAGAGTTTGAAGGAACAAGAGGAAAACCAAAACACTAAAGGAAAAAAAACAAAACAAAAACTAATATCGAGTACTTAATGCTGTCAGACACTTCTAAATCACAAAAATTCTGAAATAGCTACTGCTATTATTTGCATCTTACAAATGGGGAAACTGAGGCATAGATTAAGTAACTTCAGAGTCACATGGAAACCTATAGCAGAAGTGAGATCTGAACTCAGGCAATTTGGTTCCGGGGGATACTCTTAACCACTTAACAATCTCTAAAGAGACTGGTAAGATCCAGGGTGCAGATGAGGGAATCAGTCTTAGAAAAGAATATACAAATATCCCTCAATTTTCAAAAGTTTGAGTTACACCAGTTTGTTTTTTAAAAAGACCTGCATTAGTACCTGTTTTCACAGACCAAAAGAAATCTAAAGATTTTCACATTTACAAAAAAAAAAGGCAAAAAGCAAAAATAGCACTGAGCATTTGTATGGAGGCAGTGCATACCCCGAGCAGTGAGAATGACCCCACCAAACTCCTACCCCAGATCTATACTCAGCATTTCCACATCAAGCCGCCATAGCTTTAAACTGTGTCTGTTAGCATCTGTGCTACATCTTGATTTATTTTGTTTATCTGTAACCAAGATGTGTCCTGAAGATACCAAAAGAGCCTAAGAAAGGTTATGTTTGAGTCTGGAAATGCTCAAAATTTTTTCCACATAAATTAATGGTAATTGATACACCATTCCGGCTTATGAAAGGTTTCACAGGCTCACTCTAATTTTGGATAGTGGAGGAAACCTACACCCTTTTTTCCTCTAAAATAGTAAAAGGGAGAGTAACAGTTTGGGGAAGGAAAACACACATTGCTAAAAACTGTACTTGGAAACCTCTATTTCCTCTGTGAAGTATTTAAACAAGGAGAAGTAGAGCAGGAGTTTGAGGGCAAATTAGGTAAAGATTCAGAATAGCTGTTATGGGGAGTTCCCAAGGGCATCACTTAAGGACAAGCAAAGGGGCTCTGAGGACATCTAAAGGTTCCGCTGAGGTCAGGAGGGGTGGCGGGAGAGCAATCTGGCAGTACACAGATGTTGATGGCAGTTAGCTGGAAAGGAAGCACCCTGCATTCTCCCTAGGAGACTTTATCCATGCTTAAGGTTCAAGCATCTAATCCAAATGACTTGTACATTGTTCAGATCTCTGCTTTTCTGAGCCCGAAGCCTTTACACCCAATTTCCTATCTAACACGTCCAGCTGAATGTGTCAAAGAGCCCTGATGCTCAGCATGTCCCAAGTCCCCCTCTAGCCAAGTCCCTTCTTTCTTCAGTACATACCACCATCCCAGTTACACAGACTCCAAACCTAAAAGATATCCTCAATAGTTCCTTCTCCCTCATCTCACTTGGCTCTTTGACTTTTTGTGTCTTTTTCCAAGACATTCAGATCTCTCCATCTCTGTCACCACTCTCCCAGCCCAAGCCACCTCTTTCTGTTATCTGAACTTTACAGTAACCCCCCCAAGTGGCTGCAGGGGAGAGAGATCAAGATATGTGTACACCACATTGCTTCCTCTTCGTGGCCGCAGAGGAAGACTACATTCCCCAGGCTCCCTTGCAAGTTCAAAGTTCAGCTGGGGCCACGGAGTTCTGCTCAGCAAGAGGTGGGCACAGTGATACAAAGGACTTCTAGCCCTCTTTAAAAGTGATCAAGCCCTGTCTTCCCCCTGACAAGAGAACCTTGATGGAAGAGGGCTGCCAACTCCCCTGAACTCTGCATGATAGGGAGGAAGTCTTTTCTGTGTTAAGCCACTGAGATTTGGGGCTTAATACGTTACCACAGTTGTTCAAATATGACAGACTGCCCATGCTCACTGCTGACCCCCTCCACCCTCCGATTCATCTTCTACACTGCAGCCAGAGATCTGAAACACAAATCCAATCTCCATGCTTAAAATACTTCAGTGGATTCCCATTGATCTGATGGTAAAAGCAGTAATAATTCTTTAACATAGTCTAGTCCTACCCACCTCTCCAGCTTTATCTTATACCACACAAGCTCTGTAATCTCACTACCTTGGCCTTCTCTTAGTGGTTTACATTGGCCATGCTCCCTCCCACCTTCGCTCATACTGTACACCCTGCCTGGACAGCACCTCCCTACCCTTCTTTGCCTAATTCACTCTTCAGATCCCAGCTTAATTCTCACTTTGCAAAAAAGCTGTCTGCAAAAAACCCACTATAACATGCTTCCATGACACCATGAATCTCTACCCCATAGCACTTACCACAGTTTCAATGTTCTGTTTATTTTTTTATTAAGTTTAATTCCAGTATAGTTAAGATACAGTGTTATATTAGTTTCAGGTACACAATTAGTGATTCAATAATTCTACACATTATCAGCAATCATGATAAATGTACTCTTTTAATCCCCATCACCTATTGCACTCATCCCCCCGCCCATCCCCCCTCTGGGACAGACTTATGTCACTTAGCATTATACTCTCTAGCTCCCTCTGTGTTGTTGGAATTGGCAACATTTCTTTCCTTTTTATGGCTGAATAATATTCCATTGTGTATATATACCACATCTTTATCCATTCATCTATTGATGGACACTTAGGCTGCTTCCATAATTTGGCCACTGTAAATAATGCTGTAATAAACATGGGGGTGCACGTATTCCTTTAAATTAGTGCTTTTGTATTTTTTGGGTAAATACCCTCAGTGTTCTCTCTTTAAGATTATTTACTTAATGAATGTCTCCCCAAATAGGCTGTAAATTCCTTAGGACAGACTGTGTCTGCTTTGTTCTCTACTGCATTCCTCTGAGGAAATCAAAGATTTCCCAAGACCCCCAAGGAAGTTTATCTAATGGAGAAGATAAAGATAGCATATATAAAGCTTCAATAAAGTTTCATTATTCCTTGATAAACTCCAATGGAAGGGAGTTTAAAGACGAGATTAAATGGGGAGCCTGGGGTGGGGGGGATACAGGCGTTCAGGGAGGATTTCACATGTAACTGACTTAAAGCACTCCAAAATAAGGGGACTGAAAGAAGGACGAAGACAGTTCCTGATGATGCAAATTTGGCACACACACTATGAGAGGAGGGAGAGGGAGGAGGAAATGGAAATGTGGACTGACTTCCGGTGGAAGAGGCCACGAATGGTAGGCTGAGTTTGTAGACCCTGGATATTTTTTAAAAGAAAAGATGACCAGCTAAAAGGCTAATTCAGTAAGCAAGGCAAGACGTGATCAAGGCCTTCATCAGGGTAGTCGGAGCAGTATGAAGAGGAGGGCCGGATGCTGATTCTGCAAAGGTACAAACAACTGTACTGAACAACAACTGGCTGGGAGAGGGAAGGTGGAAAGGAAGGAGTCAGAGCAAAGTGTGTAGTCCAGTGCTTAGGATCTCGTCAAACGCCTACTTTCTCACATCTTTCCACAGGGTGGGTTTAGAGGCTTTGATGTTAAGTAAGTATGGTCCTTCTACCACTTGTTATAATACTAAATTCTGCCCATGAAAATAATGAAAAATCCATCAGGTAAAGTGTACACTTTTAATACTATTGTACACTATTCAACTAGTAAATAAATATGCTTAAATTTGTTATACCTTCATTTACCTAGTATATCCTTGAAACAGCACTGATATGGAAGATTGAACAACTAGCCCCTACATTCTTGATAATGATTTTTATAAAGTAAAACTAAAATCATGAGGGCAGACAGAGAAAGCAGGAACACCAGTCTTACCGGCCTGTCCCAACACTGTCCTGGGGGCCCCTCCCTTCCTCTAGTCTAGCTCCTCTAGTCTAGCTCAGCACAGCTCTTCTCAACAAGCTGGGAGCTCTTTTACCCTTGGTTCAGGGGATTGGGGAGGTGCATTGGAAAGCTGGGGTAAAGATTAGTAGGAGGGAAAAATATGAAATAATCCTTAAGTAACTACAGTTTATTAACATCTTGGAGGCCCAAATGAGACAACCTGAAATTGAAGCACCAGAATTATGAGAGCACCAGTTCCATCCAAGCTTTCCCACTTGACTAGCTATGTTACCCTGGGCATGTCATTTAACATCCTCTGAAATATACTAGGTCCTTCAACTAATTTATTTAGGGGGATGCACTAGATCAGTTATTGAACTTTATAGTACACAGGAATCTCCTGGGAATCTTGTTAAAATGCAGATTTTATAGATTCTGATTCAGAATATCTGGGGGGGAGTCTAAAGTTTTGCATTTCCAATAGTAAGCTCCAGGTGAAGATCACTAAAATGTAGTTCTGGGGACGCGTGGGTGGCTTAACTCGTTAAGCATCTGCCTTTGGCTCAGGTCATGATCCCAGTATCCTGAGATCAAGTCCTGCATCGGGCTCCTTCCTCTCCCTCTGCCTCTGCTGCTCCCCCATTTGTGCTCGCTCTCTCTCTCTCTCTGAGAAATAAATAAAATCTTTAAAATGTAGTTCTAAAATTTCAAGAAATATAGTAAAATCTTAGCTCATTGTTACTTTACCTTTCTGCCTACAGGCTTAATTTTTATAATGAAAGCAGTAGTGATAAGAGCACTTTATGAAAACAGGCCCAAAGTCAAAGCATTTCTTGTGCCATGGACCGCTGGTGAAGCGTATGGGTCCTTTCTCAAATGGAAGTTTCAAGTAAAATGTATATCATTATAAAAGTAGCCAATTATATTGAATACAGTTCATCTAGGATGATGGTTAAGCACTCCTGTGAAAGTATTAATTTCAGTGGATTTTATAGCAAATCTTAAAACAAAAATGACTGTAACACCGATTTAAAGAATTATCTGTTCTTTACACTGTACTTTTACCTAATAAAAAAGGTCTTCTCCCAACAATCTTATTTTTCAGTATTTCTCTAAAATGTTAGATTACTAAGATAGTAACTGCTTAGCTGGCAAGAAATCAAGTTTATTTTAAAAAGGAAAATCAAATTCAGTTTTGATTTTAAACTTATTTTTTTAAGTTATTATGTTCAAATGCAAAGTTTTAACAATAAAAACCATTAAAGGATACTCTGAACATAGCACCAAAATCTGCTGCACAGCTGGGCAGGAAAATTTGGAGAAAACGGCCTGCCACAAGAGCACTGTGATTACCTTATAAAGATAGGCAACCCACAACTTCAGTTTCTGTGTGTTCCGTACCAGTGGCCACTGGAGAATAACAGTCGCTCTTACAACCCCACCTCTGTGTCAAAACAGTTGCCATTAAATAATTACTTCACTCTTTTATCTCACTGACTACCAGTTTTTAACTTGTTCATGAGGTATAACAGATCTCAAACCAGAATCTCCTCTGGCAGAACTTTGGTAAACACCGATTCAGAGATGAAATGAATAGATCTGAGGCACTGCCTTAATACTCAAGATTCACTCAGTGTGCACTTCCTTAAAGAAAGATACTACTCACAAACAAAATGCTACAGAGAACGTGTAACACTGGGTATTTTAATAAGTGCAAATGACAGAACACACTTAAAACATCAATTCTCTCAACAATTCTAGCATAAGGGCTATAATTTTTGAAAGGAGCATCAAGTTTTTCAGATTCAATTTTTGTAAACAACTAAACCGGCCCCAAAAACTAATGACTTAGAGCAGTCCATCCTAAACCAGAATACCATAAATGATCTATTTCTATACTACAAACTGAAGTAGGATAGCTGACTTTGCCAACTATACTTTACACAATCCTCACTGGAGGAAACAAGAATGAAAGTTAATTTGCTACCTCAGGAAAGTATTAATTTTTTAAAAAATATTTTTCTAAGTTAAGAGAGTCTGAAATATTCGAAAGTAGGATGTTGCATAGCAAATATAATTTAAAATTTATAAACACCTGGCAGAAATCAGGCATTAGTTCCTTTCTCAACCTACCCAACTCTTAAACACCCAAGACAAGCATAATCAAAGGATGGGGAGTTTAAATATGGGTTCATGATTCTCCTTTATTTACACCAAGCCTTGAACAACAGCCAAAAGAAAAATGACAGACTACAAAACATTTGGGCTTCTGGCTACTTTAACTGATGCTTCTGAGCAAGAATGTTGAGACAACAAAGAGTGACAAGTGCTTAAAGGCACATTTCTACATAGAAATGACAAGGGCCTCACAAGTCCTATGTTATGATGGGGGTTGAATACATATATCCATTTCCCTACCAAAATTCCACTGAAGCACAAAAAGGGGATTAAGGGGAAAAAAAAACCCACAAGGACAAAAAAACAGAAGAAATATGGAAATTCAAAGTAGGAAGAATGAGTGCAATTAGTCTGAGACACTTGAGTCCCGAGATCCCTTCTTAAATTCCACCCTGCCACAGATCTGTGGAATTCTGGAGTTTATTCTCTGAAGAGGGTAAACAACAGAACTTTCTAGCTTAGTCATCATACTGGCAACAGGAAAATAGGGGACCATAAGTAAATGAATGCTAAGACACTCTCTCCACCACCACTGACTTGAAGCCTGAATGATTTAAGAAATCCTTAGACCCACTGTTTCAGAGAGCCATGCTGGCTAACAGAACTTTCTGTGATGATGCAAATGTTCTGTATCTGCACTTTCCAATATGGTAGCCACTACCACACATGGCTGTTGAGCACATGAAATGAGGCTAATGCAACTGAGGAACTAAATTTCTATCCTATTTTAAATAATTTAACATAAAAATAACACATAAAATTAACTCTTAATAGGATATTTTAGGTGAACAAATTTAGAAGACGTATTATATAGTTTTCTGCCTTGGAAAAATAATATATTTCTTAGTTTTATGGATGACTCGTGCCATCAGGAACCTTAGTTATTATTCTATACAGTGACAGGGCAGGATTTCAATTCTAGTTTACTAATAATTACAGTCAACTATTTCTGGGGGCAAGGAAGCAATCTTGAAGGGAAATATAGATAAGACATTGTGTTTGTTGGAACAGCCTGAGTATTAATTTGGAAAAGTCAAAACAACCAAAATGAAGAACAGTCACAGAAATTCAGACAAGAAGGTGTGACTTAAGCAAATATTTTAATTCATACTGATGGCATACCAAAAAAGTTGTTTTTTTGTTTTTTTTTTTTAAGATTTTTTGTTATTTTTGGGATGCCTGGTTGGTTCAGTCAGTTAAGCGTCTGCCTTTGTCTCAGGTCATGATCCCAGGGTCTCAGGTCATGATCCCAGGGTCATTGGATGGAGTCCCCCCTCATCAGGCTCCTTGCTCAGCAGGGAGCCTGTTTCTTCCTCTGCCTACCACTAGCCCTGCTTGTGCACGCAATCTGACAAATAAGTAAATATAATCTTTTTTTAAAAAAGATTTTATTTTTGAGAGCGACCGAACAGGAGAAGTGGTTGTGGGGGCGGGAGAAAAGCAGACTCCACACTGAGTGTGGGGAGCCCAATGCGGGGCTTGATCTCACGACCCTGAGATCATGACCTGAGCTAAAATCAAGAGTCAGACACTCAACTGACTGAGCCACCCAGGTGCCCCCCCAAAAAGTTCTTTTACTTCTTGAGGAAAAAAATGCTAGATACTGGGGAAGAACTGAAATAATGAATTTACAGTACAAAGTTTACATAACAGCAATAAGGATAACTTCATTTTATGTAATATTACAATGACCATTCCAGATGTATTTTATAATTAATTGGGAATACATGTTTTAAATAAACTGATAACGTCAGATACGTAATTTTTTTTTCCAGTTTGCTGTGTTTCTCTTTCTCATAAAACAGAATTTGGAACCTTTAATCTTAGAAGACTTTTTAACCAGAGGAGAAAGTATAGTGAATCTATCTTATTCAAATCTTATAACATGAACAAGTTAGTTAACTTCTCTAAACCTAAGTCTCATCATCTGTAAAATGTGAATTATGATCATCCTAACTCAAGAAGACTAATAACACAAATAAATCACCTAAATACAGTGCCTGTCAATGGTATCACTCAGTGATTAGGAAGACTCATATTATTATGAACCAGAAAACCTGGTTACAGCTTTCTCCACTCCTTCTAGTTACCAATGTGGCTGATTGTTAATGAAGCCTTTGAGTAATGGAAGGCTGTGAATAAAAGAAATCCAGACAGCTTAAAACTTAATTTGAAACAGTAATTTCTATCTGTTCCCTGATAACCAGAAATACGAATTAAAAAACCATACTGACATCTGACGTATATCTCTTCCCACAATTATGGAATGGTTGCACAGCAAAGACATGCAAGAGCAAACAGCTGTCTTCTCTAACACAGTCAAGATGCAGTTACACGGCCACTTCCCATTCTTCTAGGCACAGCTATCACTTACAACCATAAATCAAAACCTACAGTGATGACAACTGGGGCCTGTGGGGTAAGCTAATAGGCTTTGTTCTATAGTTTGTCCCCACCCTTTATACATCAGTCAGGCAAGCACACAGCAAATCCTCAATCCCTTGATAAGTTCAAAATGTCTGGAGCTGCCGAATATAATTTTATAGACTGTGCCTTGCTTAAGAGTGCAAGATAGAGCTAAACTGAAGTTCATGTTCCACTAGCCAAGGGATGTGCCTGCAGGACTTCACCTGTCCGAAGGAGTGCCATCTGCTTGTCTCCTGAGGCCACAACACCAGAGGAAGCATCATTCTGTAATTTGCACAAAGTCACTACATAAGCGATCAGTGATCCAGAAAATGTTCCACGTTAACTCTCTGCCTTAATACACTCATTCCTGAAAACAATTTCCAATTACATAAGTCCTTCATTCACCTCATAGCAAAGCACAATGTCCTTGAGATAGCCTATACAGACCAAATAGCATTCTACTAGCTATATGTTAATTTTAGAGTTCCACTAAAACAATGTTATGGTTACGCCTTAGTGGGAAAAAAAAATCATTCAATAACCTAAAGTCTGTGAAACACCACCCACACCCACACCAGAAGGGAAAAAAAAACCTTACAGAAAGTCATCACAAAAAAAAAAAAAAAAAAGAAAGTCATCTCAACAGTGAAAGTGGATTAGATACAATGCCCAGCTGCTAAAAATAATCCATCTCCGATTGTATGCAATCTTACAGGCAATCCTAATCAGATTTGTTAACAGATTCTCCCCCCCACCCCCACCAACTGGGAAGCAGGAAGTCAGAAAGGGAGGGTAGGAATAGTTGAGAACAAGTCTAGACAGAAAAATGGGGGGGGGGGGCAAGCCAAGGACAGTAAGCACACTGGCAAACAGTCTTACACTTTTACTGTTTTCTTTCAAGTTTCAAATTCTCTTCAGGATAAAACCCATGCCATGTCAAACCCTTTATGGACTCTATTTCCGCAGCCTTTTTTCCCCACTTCTCCTAACACGTTCCCCTTAATCCCAGCCATGTACAACTCTTCGTGATTCTCTGGATACACCATGTTCTTTTGAGATGCTTTACTGTCCTCCTCACCTGGTTAAGTCCTTCAGGGCCTCAGTTCAGGCATCACCTCCTCTGGGAAGGCAGCTCTTAGTTGGTCCCTCAATCACTACCTCTAATCTGTTATGTGATTCTTCTGTGTACTAACACAGAATATAATTATTTCTATCACAGTATTATCTACTACTGTGATTAACTACTGTTTGTGTGATTCTCTCTCACTAGACTGTGCTCCTTAAGTGCAAGAACTCAGTAGTTTTTTCAACCCTATTTCAACCTCAGAACTATCATCTACTTTATCAGGTTTTGAAAAACGATTATCCCATAAAATTTTTATGACATGTACTATTGCCTTCGAGATATTTTTTCTCATCCTTTATCGTACAATTCTTCAATTTACACCAAGGAAAATCATCCATTTCAAAACTTCACTATTTTCAGGAAAAAATAAACCAAAAAAATCTTCTAAGTAATTTTTATCGATCTCTGTTGGAATATTTTGGTCCTGTTGAGATTTGCTATTATTATGGTCTTTTTCCTAAAGATATAGAACTTTCGTCCTCTGAAATACTATTTGCATAAATATATAACGTTTCTATTTTTTTTTTAGACTCCTCATAACTGACAAGAAAAAACTTGTAGAGATGGAAAAACTTTTATACTATTTGATTTCATAAGTGACAACTCACTGCCTATCATATCAGGGAAACAAGAATGTTCTAATGATAACATCAAAAGAGCTATTTTGAGCTATAAATCAGTATATAACATACTGACTTCAAGTGTACAGCATTAACGATTTGATACTTATGCATATTGTGAAATGATCACCACAGTAAGTCTAGGTCACATCCATCATCAGTTAGTTTTTTCTTATAAGAACTTTAAAGATTTACTCTCTTAGGAACTTTAAAGATTTACTCTCTTAGCAACTTTCAAATATATAATACAGCATTATTAACTATATCCACCAGAATATACATGACATCCCCATGACTTATTAATTTATAACTGAAATTTGTACCTTTAGACCACATTCAACCAGTCTGTTCTCTGTACTATTCCATGAGGATCTTCATGAGGTAGTCTGTCAGGTCCCAGCTGGCAAGGTCCAGATGCAGGATGGTATGGGGCAGGGCATACCCTTCATAGATGGGTACAGTGCAGGTGACCCCATCCCCAGAACCATGATAATATCAGTGATGCGGCCAGAAGCATACAGGGAGAGCACAGCCTGTTCTCTGAATCTATGAGTTAACGGCAGGGGGTGTTTTGCTTTAGATTCTACATATAAGTGAGATCATCCGGTATTTGTCTTACTCTGTCTTATTTCGCATAGCATAATGCCTCAAGGCCCATCCATACAGTTGCAGATGACAAAATCTTTTTATGGCACACATGCACACGCCACAGTTTCTTATCCATCATCCACCCATGGACATTTGGGTTGTTTCCATGCCTTGGCTATTGTAAATAATGCTGCAATTAACATGAGGCACATTTATCTTTTTGAGTGTTTTTGTTTCCTTTGGATAAACACCCAGAAGTGGAGTTACTGATCATATGGTAGTTCCATTTTTAATTTTTTGAGGAACCTCCGTATTGTTTTCAATAATAGTTGCACCAATTTACATTCCCACCAACAGTGCACAAAGGTTCCCTTTCCTCCACATCCTCACCAACCCTTGTTAGTTTCTTGTTTTTTTGATAACAGCCATTCAATGCATATTTAGTCAATTCATTTACAACAATGAAACCAAGAATATATAATGCGGAAAGGACAGTCTTCTCAATAAATGGTGTTTTAACTGGACAGCCACATACAAAAGAATGAAATTGGACCACTGTCTTACACCATACACAGAAATTAACTCAAAATGGATTAAAAACTTGGATGTAAGACCTGAAACCATAACTGGAAGAAAAAACAGGAGGTAGACTCCTTGACATACGTCTTGGTGATTTTTTTTTTTTTTTTTAGTTTAACACCAAAAGGAAAGGCAACAAAAGCAAAAAAAAAAAAAAAAAAAACCAAGGGGGACTACATCAAACTAAAAATGCTTCTACATAGCAAAGGAAACCATCAAAATGAAAAGGCAAACTACCAAATCGGAGAAAATACTGGCAAATCATATATCTGATATGGGGTGAATATTCAAAACATATGAAGAATTTATGCAACTCAGTAGCAAAAAAGCAAACAATCCAGTTTAAAAATGGGCAGAGGATCTAAATAGACATTTCTCTAAAGGCATACAGATGGCCAACAGATATATGCTATACAAGATCTCTACTTAATATTGTTTTAAGTCACAAATATATTATTTTTTGAAAAACAGTGCCTGATATATAAGTATCATTTAATTTCAGAATAAATGGAGAAGAGACCTTAATGTATACAATAATAAGGATGCAAAGAGTATAACGTTTAAGAAACCAATATCCCATAAAATATATTGATGCATTTCAAAAGTTGTGCAATCTACACCCCTGTTAAATAGCTGTTTGATTCCACAATTGAAAATACAAGGGCACTATTTTTTTTTTCTTTAAGTAGGCTCCACTCCCAGCAGAGAGCCCAACACGGGGTCCAAAATCCCAAACCCCGAGAGATCATGACCCAAGCTGAGATCCAGCGTCAGATGCTCAACCAACTGAGGCACCCAGGTGCCCCAGGGCACTATGTAATAATATGTATCTATCAGTAGTTATACCAAGGTGGAGAGAACGACTGTTTCAAGCATTTATCGATACAGGAAAGGAAAAAAGATCTCTACAGTATTCTGTCTCATCCTTCACAGGAAACCATTAAAAAGGACTCTATTCCTCAAATGAGGAATGGAATACTAATCAAAATAAAAAGGAACAAAATGCTGAGGCATAAATGCTTTATGCTAAGTGAAAAGAAACCGGAAAGTGTCTGATTAGATAATTCCATTTATATGATATTCTTGTAAAGGTGAAATTATAGGGACAAAAAACAGATCAGTGGTTGGTAGGGATGGAAAGGATTAACATGAGGAAATTTTTTGGAGTAAAGGAACTATTCTAATATTTTGATTGTAACGGTAGTTACACAACTGTATACCTCTGCAAAAATTGCAGAACTTACACTAAACATGGTAAATTTTACTTCATGTAAATTATCATGAATAGAAAAAATTATATATTACTTCTAGTCTTTACTTCAACAACAACATAAAAAATATTCTACTCCCCTTTGAGAAAGATCATTTAAGCTAAAGGCAAAAGATTTCTCTCTGGTTTAACAATTTGGCTTCTCTCTGGATAATTAGCTGCTATGTCAATGAACCTAAGAGAGGAAAGAGAGTTGATGTGGTTGGTTAACCTACTTCTGTTCCATGGTCACATGCAATTTCTAAGTCCTATCAACTCCTCCTTAAATGTGTATTTCAAATCTACTCCTTCTCATCTACTCTTCACATCTCCTATCACTCCCAAGGTTAAAAATATTCACCAATTCCAAAGTACCTCAAGATAAAGTCCATATTCATTAACAGAGCATAGAAGGCCCTTTATTATCTGAACCAACCTACTTTTCCAGATTTGTCTTCTACCATTGGCAACTGTTTTACTCACTCATACCTTTCAGAAATCAAAGTGGTCATTTACATTAAGAACCTCAAAATAACCCAAACCCTTTGGACACTTTAACCCAGTAAGCCCACTTCAAGGAATTTATTCTGCGGGGATAATCTGCATAGTATCAAAAATCAGACAGTCCAAATAAACAAAAACAGGAAAATTGCAAAGAATAGTATATCCACAAGAGTTTCCGATGCAGCTATCAAAATCATGCTTATGGGAAGTTTCTAAAGACATGGAGGAAACATTACTTGAAGTGAAAAAAGAAAGTAAATATCAAGTTTTATGTACAGTGTTTCTCAACTATGTAAAACAGTATAGAGAAAAGGAAAGGAATTTTATCTCTAACAGTGAGAATATAAGTGATTTTTATCTTCTCTCTAGTCTTCTGTATTTTCCAAGTTTTCCACGAGATTATTTTTTAACTTAGAAATATATATACACATACACAAACTTTTCGACTCAGTAACTGCATAACTAGAACTGTATTTTGAAGAATAATGCAGGCAAAGATTTATGCACAAAGATGACAGAGCATCCTCCTTTTCTCCACCATGGTGGTATGTGTGGTTGACTGTTCCACACAATGTCTTCTCACAAGACTTTCAAGATCAAGCAATTCCTGGCCAAGAAACAAAAGCAGAATTGGACCCATTCCCCAGTGGATTCAGATGAAAACTGGTAATAAAGTCAGGGACAACTCCAAAAGGAAGCACTGGTGAAGAACCAAGCTGGGTCTATAAGAGACTGCACATGAGATGGCACACATATTTATGCTGCGTGAAAGTCACATGCTCATATCCTATCACTCTGTAAACATCACTATCTGAGCAGTAGGCATTTTTTTGAAGATTTTACTTATTTGAGACAGAATGGGAGTGAGAGAAGAGAGCACGAGCCAAGACTCGATCCCAGGATGGGCTCATGACCTGAGCCAAAGGTAGACACTTAACCCACTGAGCCACCCAGATGCCCAACAATGGGCATGTTTTATCAGGGAAATGATTTTTCTGTTACTATGCTTCCGCCCCAGTAGATTGGTTTAGTAATAAATATGTGATACTTTTTGTTTGGGGGGAAAAAAAAAGAAAAAGGGCATTAGTTACAATCATGGCTTTAAAATTTAACAGGGGGATGATTTAATCCAATCACTGTAAATGCATGATACCATTAAAAACTTTAAAGTTTTTATAGATATATTTAATATGACAGAGAATTTTACCCATTTAAAAGCGTAAGTTCAGTGGATTTTAGTATATTCACAAAAGTGGACATCCATCACAATCTAATCTTAGAACATTTTCAACACCCCAAAAAGAAACTCTGCACAGAGTGATCACTCTTCTTTCCCATTTTCACTCACCTCAGACCTATCCAACCACTAATTTACTTCCTGTCTCTTGAGATCTATCTATCCTGGTTATTGTATGTAAATGGAATTCTATAATATGTAGTCTTTTTTTGACTGGTTTCTTTTACTTAGCATGTTTTCAAGATTCATCCATGCTGTAACATGAACTGGTACTTCATTTCTTTTTATTGCCAAATAATGTTCTATTATATGGATATATGACATTTTTTCTATCTAGTCATCAGCTGATGGAAATCTGGGTGTTTCCATTATGGGGATAATTCTATTATCCCCATTATGTACATTTGTCCACAGATTTCTATGTAGATATGTCTTTTTATTTCACTTGGTATGTAACTAGGAGTGAACGTGCTGGGTCCATGGCAATTCCCAAGTTTAACTTAAGGAACTGCCAAAACATTTTCCAAAAGTGGCTACACCATCTTACACTCCCACTCCCACCAGCAACATATATGGGTTCCTACTTTTTCACAGCCTTCCCAAAATTTATTACTGTTGTCTTTTTTATTATAGTCATCCTAGTGGGTATACAGTAGTACCTCATTCCTTTTTTTTTTTTTTTTTACGGTTTTGATTTGCATTTCCCTAATGGGTAATGACTGAGCATGTTTTCATGTGCTTATTGACTATTTGTATATCTTCCTTATGGAAAGGTCTATTCAAACCCTTTGTCTATGACTGGATTGCCCTTTTACTGCTGAGCTGAGATAGTCCTTGATATATTCTAGATACAAATTCCTTGTCAGACATGATTTGCAAATATTTTCTGCCATTCCATGGGTTGTCTTCTTTCTTGATGGTGTTCTTTGATGCAAAAAAGTCTTTAATTCTAACAGAGTCCAATTGATTTTTCTTTTGTCACTTGTGCTTTTGCCTACAAAGCCAAGAAAACTGTCCAAACCCCTCCTTCAAAAAAACCTAACCCAAACTCACAGAGATTTCTGCCTATGTTTTCTTTTAGGAATTATACAGCTTTAGCTCTTACATTTAGGTCTAGGGGCCATTGTGGGTTAAATTCTGTATATAGTGTGAAGCAGGGATCCAAATCCATTCTTTCACATGTGGCTATCCAGTTGTACTAGCGCGACTTGTTGAAGACACTATTTTTCCCCCACTGAATTATAGCTTGGCAGCCCTGTCACATTGGGATATGGGAAGTAAAGGATATAAAACTGTTACAGATGAACTCAACTGTGTGAGAAAAATCTATATTGGTAGACTCGGGATATTCACTTTCTCCCTTACTTCCATTATAGTACTTACTATAACCTGCAATTATCTTATTCATTTGTTTACTTCTTACCTGCCTCCCCCATTAGAATGTATACTTCATAGGGACAGGGACTTTGTCTTGTATACTGTTGAATCTCCAAAGCCTACCACAGAACCTGGTTCCTAGGAGGCACCAATTACTGAAAAACGAGCATTTATTTAACATGATCTGGAAGAGAATGCACTGAATGTTAATACTTCGGTTGGAATTGTCATTACAACTAAATTTTTCTTAATGTTTTATAATGTACATACATTATTACTATAATCAGATATGAAATTAGGGTATTTTAAAAATGTGTAATACATCTAGACCAATTTGTTATTCCTCAAAGTTCTAAGAACCTCAATTTTTGCCAAACTATTTTATTTTCACTTTTATAGTCCCCAGCACAATGACACCACCAACTACCTAATAGCTCAGGTCTAAGTCTTAAGAGTAAGTGATCCTTGATGTCTTTCTCTTATGCCATACACCCAAATTATCAGCAAGTCCTGTCAGCTCTACCTCCAAAATACATATTCAATCTAATCACTTCTCATTATCCCACTATTCACAATCTTAATCCAAGCTACAACCATCAATTGGATGAATAACAGCAATGGTCTCTTAATCAGTTTTTGTCCCCACTTGCACATCTCCACAGTAATAAATCATATCTCATTCCACTACTTACCACCTTCACATCCTCCCACCACCACACCTCCAAGATCTTCTTAGCGCAATCAGAATAAAATTCAAATTCCTCACCTTGGTCTATGGGCTCTTCCTGTTCCAGTTCTTGCCTCCAATCCATTTCCTACTTTTCTATCCCCCTTTTACTGAATTCCAGCTACCTTTGTCTCTGGCATGTCAAGCTCATTCTCTTCTCAAGGCCTTTCTACTTAGAGTTCCTGGTGCCTGAAATGCTCTACACATGGCTTTCTCATCATGCAAGTCTTAGCTCAAATGTCACCTCCTAAGAGGCCTTCCCTAACAATCTGGCTAAAAGGAACCAACTCTTCTAGTACTCCCTATTGCTTACATTATTTCCTTCATACCTCTTAACAATTCTGACATGATCTTGCCATTTTGTTTTCCTCTCTCTTTCCCCCACATTAGGATTAACTTCCACAAGGAAAGGACTTTTTTAGTACTATATCTCTAAGACCTGGATCAGTTCTTGGCATATAATAATTTCTCATTTACAGAATAAATGGTTGCTATTCTAAATCTTACGGGCAAAAGAACTGTTTGATTCTACATTAATTTTACGGGCAATAAAGAACTGTCTGATTCTACATTAATTTCTTCAGGAACAATACTAAGAGTAGAAGATACTTTTACATTAAGAATTATGGGGCACCTGGGTGGCTCAGTCGTTAAGCGTCTGCCTTCAGCTCAGGTCATGATCTCAGGGTCCTGGGATTGAGCATCAGGCTCCCTGCTCAGCTGGAAGCCTGCTTCTCCCTCTCCCACTCTCCCTGCTTGTGTTCCTGCTTTCGCTAACGGAAAAAAAAAAAAAAAAAAAAGAATTAAATCACCTGAGACATCACCTCACACCAGTCAGAATAGCTAGTATCAAAAAGACAAGGAATAACAAGCGTTGGCGAGGATGTGGAGAAAAAGGAACCTTCATGCACTGTTGGTGGGAATGCAAATTAGTGTAGCCACTCTGGAAAACAGTATGGAGGTTCCTCAAAAAAGTAAATATACAAGCCAGTAATTCCACTTCTGGGTATTTACCAGAAGAAAAATACTAATTCAAAAAGAAACATGCACCTCTATGTTTATTGCAACATCATTTACAATGTCAAGATATGGAAACAACATAAGTATCCACTGATAGATAAATGGATAAAAAAGAGGTGGTATATACACACACACAATGAAATATTACTCCACCATGCAAAAGAATGAAATCTTGCCATTCCTGACAAGGTTGGTCCTAGTGGGTATTACACTAAGCGAAATAAGTCAGACAGGAAAAAACAAATACCATATGATTTCACTTACATGTGGTATCTAAAAAACAAAACAAACAGAAATTGACTCATAAATACAGAAAACTGGTGGCTGCCAGAGGGGAGGGAGTGGAGATGAGTGCAAAAGGTAAAGGTGATTAAGAGGCACAAACTTCCAGTTACAAAATAAGTAACAGAGATGTAAAGTACAGCATAGGGAATACAGTCAACAACTTTGTATGACAGATGGTAGCCATGTATAGTGAACATTTCATAACATACATTGTCAAGTCATTACGTTATACACCTGAAACTAATATTGCATGTCAACTGTACAATTTTTAAAAAGTCACCTGAAAAATAAAATTTAAAAGCTGATCATAAAAACTTGATCATATATAATCCAAATAAAATAACATTAAAGAAATAATAAAACAACTGGAAATATGTTCTAATGCACTCCTTCCACCCTTTTCATTTTATCTACAATTGCTGAAGCATGTGATGGCGTTATCAGAATATAAAGAAAAAAAGACTGTTAATCTAATTAGGATCTAAAGTTGTTTAATGTCATTTCATCCAACACTGATAAGCACTTTACCATATACCAGGCATTGCTTTTAAACTACTTACATGCATCACCCAAATTGTCCTGATGGTGGGTACTCCCATTTGGAGGAATGATGAAATCGAGGCATAGAATAATCAGTAACTTACCTAAGGCCATATAGTTAGTAGATGGCGGAGCCAAGATTCAAAAACCCTAGGCAGCCCCACTCTGAGCCCATGCTCTTAACCACTTCTCAGTATAGTTTAATAGAAATGATAATAAAAGCTACCTCATCTGGTTGCTATAAGGATTGACTGAGAGAAGGTATAACACAATGCCAGACACAATAAAAACTTATTAAGTTCTCTAAAGCATGACTTCTTGTTCTTAGGCTTTCAAGTGCTTTTCTATGGTTCAGGATGCCTCAATGAGCATCAAATACCATTCAGTTTCATTTTCGGGAGGGGGGCACGGGGAGGGGAGGGAGAGAGAAAATCTTAAGCAGGGTCCATGCCCAGCACGAGGCCCAACTTAGGGCTCGATCTGATGACCCCTGACATCATGACCTGAGCCGAAATCAAAAGTCAGACAATCGACTGAGCCACCTAGGTGCCCCCATTCAGTTTCATTTTTAAGGGAAGAAAGGGAACTGGCATTTATTGAGGGGTTTTCTGTATGCCAGAATTATTTTAAAGGTACTATTCTAATAATACTTGCCTTATCTCAAAGGATTCTCACTCTAAGACTCAAATCAAATAGTAATGCAGTATACAAAGGGGACGTACTATTCAATTAGTTTAGTACTTAAAAGTCAATTTCCATTGTATTAAAAAAAAGTATGTGGGAATAGAAAGCATAAAAATTAAAGAAATCCATATCCATGGGACCCTGTCCCTGTCATAATTACAAGTGCCCTCTGGATCACTCATTCATGCTCTTTTGGGAACATTTGTTGTGGGCCTACCATGAGAGAGGCATCTTGCTATTGAAATACACAAACTCTATCTTAAAGAGATAACAGTCTAGTTCTACAAAATATCTCAATAAGTGCCATAAAAGGAATTCATATGCTATGTTAGTACTCCTTCTTAGACATGTGCAGAAATGCAGAGGATTAACAGTGCTGGTACCTATATTAACTTCCCTTTACAAATTAATCTACAAAGTCTGAGGCTGGTCACTAACCACACGGGGTTTAGTGAGTCCATTAAATGTGGCTAGTGGGACTGAGGAACTGCATGTTTAAATCATATTTTAATTAACTTAAATTTTAAATTATCAATTCCATTACTAGAAAACTTGTAAGCATGCTTTGAGCAACTAAGGTATGTGAATCTACTTTTCCAACTGTAAAATGGATATCTAAATACATATCAAATATTTCCAATGAAAACTGAACATTTGAATTGAGATGTGCTGTAACTGTAAAATACATACTGGATTTCAAATAATTTATATGAAAAAATGTGAAAGGTCTTATTTTTATATTGATTAAATGTGGATATGATATATTGGGTTACACAAATTTCACCTTGTTTTTGTACTTTAGTGGGGTTACTAGAAGATTTAAAAGTACACATGTAACTTACATTTTATTTCTACTCGACAACACTGGCCTGAAGATTACTTACAACATTCTTAAAACGAGGTTTCAGTGATTTGAGAATTCCTCAGCGCTCCAGAGCTTCAAAACTTGACATAATAGATGGTTTCCTAGCAAATTGAAGGAGACTTACCTGTATTTGCCTGAGCTTTAGTTTTAGCTCTATCACTACATGAAAATTCTACCATCATCAAAAATGTAGTTACTACATGAAACCATTTTAAAATAAACACTAATTACATTTACAGGTTGATGATTTTTTTTCTGAAAACATGCTAATATAGGAATACGGGTAGGAAATTCATCTTTCTTTTCTGTGATAAGGCAAACAGGAGTAACAACCTATAAAGTAATGCAAAAATGTGGAAAAGAGTAAACAGTCTTCCTTTGATGTAATCCAAAAGAACACAATGACAAATTAGTTTCAAATGTAGGGTTCCTGCTATAGTATGCACTGAAGTTGGTCTCTGAAGTGCTCATCCTATGCCCTGCTATAACAGAACCAGAGTTTTTTGACGTGCTTCTCTCATGTTTAAAAAAAAAAAAGCCCAAATCTCAGCTTTTCCTCCGCTTTTTCATACCTTCAACTACATATTAAAACCTGAATTTTAATCGCATTTTTACTTAAATCAATTGTTTTTTAAAGACCTATATAAAAAACTGATTCTTCAATTTTAACATACCAAAGCAAATTACGAATAGGGTAAACAACACCTAAGCATTATGATGTCAGCTACTAGAAGACTTTTAAAAGAGTTAAGAATCACTCTAGACTGAAAACTACTCAACTCCACAGGGGGTCTTTATACAGAAGACTCCAAGATGAATTAAGTAGTGTGTCAAAGTGTTTCTGAGATGAACCAATCTGATGTTTATTTTGCTATACTTCTCCCAATGTAAAATTTCAAGAAAAATGAACAGCAGCACAACAATTCCAACTGAAAAATCACTTCCAACATCAAGGCAAGGAGGCAGGGAAAGATGAAAACCTGTGATTAAAATATTTCTGAAGTGTTAGGTGTAAATCTTTGAGTATGTCTTTCATGGACAATGTAAAGAGGAATACGCTACAAGAGAAGGAAGCTCAAAATACTTAAATAACAATCTTCTCTATTTATTAGGATCTGTGGTTTTGGTATGCAAATTACAAACAATACAATAAAGAGACTAGGCCTACTTACTCAGAGACCAGAACTTTGCTCTGTAGATAAAAGCAATGCATATGTGTTAAATCCAGTTTTTCCACTTTCCAGACTTTTTTCTAATTTCAAACATGGTGTTCATTTCAAAGATCTTAGTTATTACTGAAATGAAATAAAGTTACATTAACATAAAAATGAAAATGTCTGGAGTCTTTCTGGATAGTAAGTTAAATAGCAGCTCGATTTAAACCAATTCTATTGGTGAAAAATAGTCATAACTGTTTTGTTTTGCTTGTTTATTAATAAACTTTTTAGGTACATTTTAAGTTCACACCAAAATTGAGCAGAAAGCACAAGAGATTTCCCCTACATCCCCAATGCTTGTTTGTTTTTAACATTTGGCGGGATGAATTACCCAAGAAAAAGAAAGATAAGTACAAAGCAGAGGATATTAATCTCCATGGCCCCTGGCAAAGATGGAACTCTCTCCTGGATCACTGCATTCTACCACTACCAGGATCGAACCATGGCCAGTGGCTAGAATTAAGGGTATTTAACTTCTGTTGCTTAGCAGTTTGAGAGGCATGCAAAGAAATGTAGGTTGCAGAGGAGAAGGATATCAACACTCAGTATGCAGTTCTGACATTGACAATCACGTTCTTAAAGATTTTCTTTTAACGCTGGATTTACTTTATGACTCCACAAATAAGCCTATATGAAGATGTGAGGAGTATTTACATAATGTCAGGTTCACCAGATGCACATGCATGTAAAACCATAGGCTGCAATAAACATAAAAAAATACTACTAATCAGAGAAAAGAAAATTAAAGAGTAAGAACCCATTTCACACCCATCAGATTGGCAAAGGTTTCAAGGTATTGGCCATAATACCAAGTGGTGAAAAGAAATGGAGAAACAGACTGATAAATGTAGCTGATGGGATACAAATTAGAACCACCTGTAATAGAGTAAAAAAATACACATGCACACCCTCCAATCCAGGCTTCCACTTCTAGGTCTATACCAAGAACACATTCACTGGCGATATATAAGTAACATAAAACATGGAAACCATCTATTGCAAGTAGACAAAAAAAGATTAAAGTTTGGGTGAAAAACTGGGGAAATGTTCATCAATAGGGGAATGGATAAACTTACATAGTCATAAAAACTATTTAGCATTTAATGTAAAGAA
Organism: Zalophus californianus; assembly: GCF_009762305.2. Taxonomy (NCBI): domain Eukaryota; kingdom Metazoa; phylum Chordata; class Mammalia; order Carnivora; family Otariidae; genus Zalophus; species Zalophus californianus. The sequence goes on from NC_045602.1 coordinate 97,050,099, forward strand.
CCACAGCTACGGCTAAAACCAAATATCATCCCCCTCCCAAAAAAACTCACCAAGTTTAATTTTTTTAAGTTGCAAAAGCACAGCATTTATATGAAATATAAAAACACATCAAAACTATATATATTACTACAGATGCATACATACATAGCTAAAAGCATGGAAATATCAATTTGAATGAATTGTATTAACTTCAGTTGACTATGTAGACTATGTAGACTGCACCTGAGCTTTGTGTTCCTGGAAAGCAGTGATGGTTAAGAAATCCAACCCCATCATTTTGAGTTTTGGGAAAGTGGTAACAAAAAGATCCTGCCTTTGTTTATTGTGACAAGACCGGTCCATGCAGTTCCTCAAGACCCCTGGTTTTACTTGCCCCAGGTCCTTGTCCTTTTCTTTTTTTTGAGACGTTCCTTATTAATTAATGTTCTCCCAATTACAAAAGCCCGAAAATCACCTCCTTTAATTGGCCAGCACATTATGTCTTTGACACAGAAGTGGTTATCTCTGGGGGCAGAAGAGAATGGGATGAAGAAGATGAGGCAGATTTAGTTGCAATGGTAACATAGAAACCTGAAATAGGACAAAGTTATTTTCTTTTTTCATACAAAGGGACCTGTTATTCTGTGTACCTTTCTGCTTAAAATGTTTCAAAATTAATTTGTAAATTATGTTAAAATGATGTGCAGTCAAAAAAGGTCACAAGTCAATCAATCCTTTAGTCTTGTTTTTTCATGTTAAATAGGCACATGAACACATGCCCAACCTATTCCATTAGATTGCTGTAAGTAAAAGTGTTTTTCCTAATCATGGAGTGATAGAATACATTTGTAATTCATTCTGGGCCAATTAGCTCAGTTTGTTACAGCAGAGTTCTGACTAGGGCAGGGTTGAATTATCAGGTAGACTTTTATTATTTCAGGGGCAAGACTACACTCCTACTACTCCCAGAGAGCCATATAGTATGCTGTAAATGTCATATACCGTTGGTTACAAGAGGCACTAGGCAAGTCTATGTGTAATATCTCAATCCATACCCAACAAAAAGAACTACTGAGCAGATAACCCTAGGAACTTAATGGTAGACTTGTAAATAATCTTTCTATGAGGAAACTGGCACACTCAGTACACACACACCAAAGTTTTGTTTGGAGTGGGTAGATGTGGTTCCTGTGGAGGACAGGCTTTTTTGGGGGGTGAGGGGTCGGGGAGGAACTGTAAAGTGAGATTCTGAAAACATGAAATCTCATCTTAAAGTGCTCAAAGGTGATCTTTTGAGTTGGTTTCAAATTGCTTTTAGTCCCAAATGCTTCCAGAAGGCTTGGTGAGTACGAGGAAATGATTTTGTTAATGCAGAACAAACCCATCAGCAGCTAAAAATCTTTTTTTCTGAGAAAGACCACCAAGGGGGGGGGGAGTGGCAGAGGGAGAGAGAGAATCTTAAGCAAGCTCATGCCCAGCACAAAGCCCAACTTGGGGCTGGATCTCACAACCCTGAGATCATGACTTCAGCTGAAATCAGGATTCATACTTAAGCAAATGAGCCAGCCCTAAAATTTAACCTTAACAACAAAAAAAAAAACTTTAGAAACTTGGAACATCAGTTTCAAATATAGAGGTGAAGTGCTAAAATCTGGGATAATAAGAGAACTTTGAATCTTCATAATAGCCGACATTGAAAGGAAATGTTCTGTGCTTATAAGGCTAAATACAAGAGTAACCTTTACAAATGGTCTATATTCTGAACTCTATTTGCAAGCATCCAAACAACAGGAGCTTGTAAGGTCTTCTTGACCTCCCTAAGGCCAACAAGTTTGAAAAATATCTGGAATTCACTCATCTTGATTAATTTTTAGTTCTCCTCCCCCAAGAACCAGTAAATAAAACAGACCCTTCATTTTATTTGAATGCAGAGAAATATGGAAGCTAAGCTTGAACTAAAATTTAAGGATTTAACTAAAGTTAAAATGCTTGGTCCTGTTTTTCAAATAGAAGATAAAGTCTGCATTACAAAAACTCAAAAAAGAAGAATGTCAAATTAAAAGAACCTAAACAGGCTCCAGCCCATTTCAAAGCACTTTCATCAGAGTAGATGGTCTTAAGTTTATGAGAACTCAAAACCCTTAAGTCTTTTAATATAAGGTAGTATATACATTTATAATCTTGCAGAGGTTTAAAAAAGTCTTAAGATGCTGCTCCTCTTTGTAGCTTATGGAATTAAACCAAAGAAGAGAAAACTCAACACTATCAAATTCCTACTACATCTCCTTAGTCATCAAGAAACTACTGGTTAATCTTTTTCTTCCTTGCACTACCTTAAGAAAACCAAAACTGTCATTCAGCGAAAATATTTTGTATGTCAGTAAGCTGGTACGAACTGCTTCCAGGCAGACAGATGCAATAACAGTGTAATAGCAAAGTCTGCTAAGCCTTTGCCTGCAAATCATTGACCAAAAATGGTAACAGCGAGTGCAGACTAAAGAAAATGGCAAAATGTTCTACTTGATCGTCCAGTTAAGAGTACTATTGTACAGCAAATTAGAGACAGTTTAGAGGGGAAAATATGTAAATTAAGCCAAGTGTCCATCACCTAGAATATGAGCATATTTACTTTTAATGACTAGGATAATTCAATGGGCTTTTAAAAAGCTTTTTCATTCGCTTTTATTAGCATCCCAGCATCATGCCCACTCCTCAGACGCTAAGTTCTGGCAGAGCCAAACTGTTCACAGGTAAAAGAAAATTTCTAACCATACATGGAGAGATCGGGTAGGGAAGGGTTAAAAGAGCCACTGCCAAGCCTGACAAGCACTGTGCTGCTGGAAGCTGATTGCCAGATACGACAGACAAAGCGGCTGCGAGGCCATCCTGTTCTTAATCATACCAGGGTCATGCTCGTGGTGATCATTCCGCACTCTAGGGTTGTTCAATAAAGGCTTTATTTTCCTTAATGAGATGGACCGACCTCAGGGGCCGAAACTCGCACGAGTCACTGACCGCCTCGGCGCCCGGCTTTGGGGAAACCAGCGCCAACAAGGCCCGCGCCGGATTCCGAAGCCCCCCATCCCGGGATGGCGGACTCCCGGTCGATTTCACCGAGGGTGTGGCGGTGCTCGGCCCTGGCAGGTCGTCCCCAGGCTATCGCGGGGACCATGCTCCCGCCGGCGGCCTCGCAGCAGCTGCGAGCGACGCAGCGGCCAGGAGCCGCCCGAGGAGCCTGGGTCCCAGGGGGTCCGCGAGCGGTGGAAGCCCAGAGACCTTCCCCTGCCTGCGGGCTGCAGCAGGGCCCGCGTCCCCCACCCCCGGGCGGGGACGCGCCTGTTGCCCCTCAGCCCCGACCCCCATGGGGCCCCAGCGCCCAGCCGCCCAGGCCGCGTCAGCCCACGCCTCGGGCTCCCTCCCACTCACCATCTTCGTCGCGGCGGTCGCAGTGACGCGGGAGGGGGAGCTGGCCGGCGCCGAGTCTGCAGAGCGTCCTTCTCACGGCAGAGGGACCGAGACACCCAGCGACCAGGCGACTCGAGGCGCGAGCCTACCAGGAGGCGGGTGCACGGGCGCGCGCCTCGGGCCCAAACGCGACTGCGCACGTCACGCGCTGCCTGCCGTTGCTACGCAACCGGCTGGCCAGGCAGCGCCCTGCCCAGAGAGCAGGCGGAGGGTTTTGCCTCACGTTCGGAAGACTAGGGGACCGGGTCCTCCTCTCATCAGCTCGGGTCTGTGGGGGTGGGGCCTCCCTCATTTAGTAGGGACGAGGAGGCAGAGTTCGGGCTAGCACCTGCCGGCGCGGAACCCGCAAAAGATCAAGCGGGGCAGGGGACTCTTATCACACCCCCCCACCACCTCGGGGGGGCGGGGGTATGTGGCGCCCCGCCCACTGCGCTGCTGCTGCCCTAACATGGAAGTAGCCACCTGGCCAGGTGTGCGCCGCGCTGGGGGCGGGGCCTGGGAGGGCGCGGGAGGGAGGGCGAGGGGGAAGGGAGGAAGGGGGAGAACGAGGGTAGGCGGCCTTCCCGGAGCAGGAGACCAGAGGGAGGACCGGGGGGAGTCCAGGCGCGGGCCGCGGCCCCGAGAACACATCCCGCATTTTTTACCTACTTTGGTGCGATTCCCGCCATCCTCCCCTGATTGGCCCAGCCCGGCACGTCGGGTCCTCGCGTGAGGGAAAAATCTGCCCATTTTTCCTTCTTCCCGAGGCGACTGTGGCCATTCAGAGTGCTCTGTGAGTCACCGCTAATTTCAGGTCTGGAAAAAACAAGGAGTGATTTATTTATCTTTGGGAACAGCCCGGGGAAGGAGGCCCGGCGGTCCGCAGGGGTGTGGCTGGGAAATGGTAGAGTTTTCCTGGGACGATGGCGCCGGCCCCGCCGCTCCGTTTTGGGGGCTTTTAATTTGGGGTTGGGTTTTTTTTAATGGGCGGTTACATCAGAAAGTTTTGAGAGGGCCAAAAGGAATCCCAGTGTTTTTCCCGAGGGCGTTTTTGTGCGCAGTAAAGGGAACAGAAAGACTTTACAACTGGGATGATTACTTTTTAGGCTACCGAGAACATCACGGCCTCTACCAAAATTATTTTAATTATCCAAATGTGAGGCTTTGGGATAAGACTTATTTTTTTCTGGGCACTATATGAAATCTAGACTGTTGTGTGACTTTTGGTCTGCCCACTCAACGTAGAAACTTATTTCTCATTACCCGTGTCTTTTTTTTTTTTGCTATTATTTTCTAGAAAGGAAGTAAGTTGTGGCAATTCTAAGCCTTTACCACCTGCTACAAGACTTTTACAGGCTAGAGCAGTGCTCAAGCTCTCAAGCTTGAAGGAGAACTTGGTACAGTCAGATTTGTGTGTCCTGGCCCCTAGAATTTCTGACAGTATATCTAAGTTAAGACGCGATAATTTGCATTTCTAACAATTTCCAGGTGATGCTAATGCAGCTGGTTGGGCATAGCACTTTGAGAAGAAAGAACCCATCTGTATCCAACTGCAGCTGGAACCCTTTATTTCTCTTCCTGGGACTCAGTGGCCCCTTCACTTCTAAAGTCCTCAAAGACTTCCTTTCTAGTTCAAAGTCGAATGGAATCGTGCTCATTAACAGATACAAACCTGCCTGCTCTAGCCTCTCTTCTGCATTTCGTCCTCCACCCTGCCGCCAGTGTTACATCCAAACCTAAGAATCTAATCTTGTCACTTTCCTGCCTAAAATTTTCTAAGGCTTCCTAAACGGGTCATTCTGGTCCTTCTGCCTCTGGCCTCAACCTGCCTTTTCTGCTCGGTTTCCCGTATCTTCCAAAGTGCCCAATTTCCTTCCAGACTAAACTTCTCATTCCAGAACCCTTCTTACTCTTTCTAGCTGCCATAATTATGGACCTGTTAGTGTCTCAGGCTGGAATGTTCATATTACCCCTCCATTCTGAAGACCTCTGACCACTTCCCAAGGGATCATTAGTGGTTTCTTCTTTAATCCCACAGTTGATCACTTCTCAAATCCTCATAAGCATCCAGATCACCTGAGGATCTTGTTAAAATGCAGATTCAGGGACTTAGAGGCTAGGTCGAGTCCTCAACCCATACTTTGAGTAGTGAGTGAGGTCTTTTCCCTAATGTTAATGTAGCTTTGTAATTGTTTATATAAATTTGCCACCACCACCAGTTTAGACTGAGAGTTCTTCAAGGACAGGGACTATTTAGGATGTACCTTATATGGACTGGCATAGTCCCTGATATATAATAGCTGTTTAATACACATTCATTAAGTGAACCAATATCTAAAGATGTTTTACAATTCATCAAGCAAGCTTCTGTATCAGTTCATTGTAACCTATGAGGAGCCCCCATTTTTAAGAGTCCATTAAACTTTAACCTCTGCCTTTACACATAAATTTTCTAGATCTTTCTATTCCTTATACCACAGAGGGAAGAAGTTTTGAAATAAGATCTCTCCTTATATATGAGATGGATGTATTCCATGTTAAAGTTAGAAAACATTTTTCATACTTCATCTGAACACATAGGCACTTTCATTTAAAACCAATAGTATGAGGGGCGCCTCGGTGGCTCAGTCAGTTGAACGACCAACCCTTGGTTTCTGCTCAGGTCATGGTCTTAGGGTGGTGAGATCAAGCCCCACAATGGGCTCTGCACTCAGCAGGGTGTCTGCTTGAGATTCTCGTGCTTGCTGGCTTTCTAAAATAAATCTTAAAAAAAAAAAAAGAAAACCAATAATATGAGTGGCAAGGAAGAATAAATTATACATTAACGAGGAACTCGAAGAGAGATGTATGTTAATAGCCTGGAAAAAGCCCCCCCCCCCACAAGAGGACATAACCCTGTCAGTAAAACAGTGCAGGAAAACTATTTTTAGTTTCTCCCCTGCGTCCCTATAAATTCGCCTGTTCCCTCTCCCCTTGAGCACCCCTACTGTCTAATCTCATAGTCTCAGTTCCCTCCTCTGAGGAAAAGTCACTAATTGTTTTCCTCTATAGGTAACATATTTTTTTCCTCTTTCAGAATTTTTAAAAATCCTTGATTTTCTGTAATTCTGAAAATGATATACCTAGGCATAATGTTTTGTTTTGCATTCATCCTGCTTGGTGTTCTCTTGAGTTTTCTGAGTCTGTGGTTTGGTTTGATGTATGACAATAATTTGGTGAAATTCTCATCACGGTTGTTGCACATAGTGTGTTCCTTTCTCTCTTCTCCTAGTATTCCCATTTCATGTATGTTATACCTTTTATAGTTGTCCGACATTCCTTGGATATTCTGTTCTGTTTTTTTCAGTCTTTGTTGTCTTTGCTTTTTGGTCTTGAGGATTCTGTTGATGTATATCCTCTAGCTCAGAGATTCCTTTCTCCTCCATGCCCAGTCTACTAATAAGCCCATGACAGGCATTCTTCATTTCTGTGGCTTTTGTTTGTTTTGCCTTTTTGTATACTTTCCAGTTTTTTCTTGATAGCTGGACATGATGCACTGGGTGAAAGGAACAGCAGTAAGTAGGCCTTTAGTGATGTGGTGAGGTTGGGGGAAGGGGGAAGGCATTCTAGAGTTCTGTGATTTGGTCTCATTTTCACTGAGCCTGTGTCTCAGGACTGTGCACTTCACAAGTGTTTCTCAGAAGCAACCCCCCAACCTCTCCCCTTCAGTGGGACAAGACAGCTCGAGTGGGCTCCAGTTGAGTGTCTTCTTTCCCCCATCAGTTAGGCTCCGGTAACTAGTTTCCCCTCAGGGCAGGCCTTGTTAGGATAGAAGGCTCTGGTGTATTTCAAAATGGTTCCTTCCTTCTCCCCTCCCCGTACTGGAAGCAGGAGGGGATTTTTCTTTGACATTTACTGTGGGAACCTGGTAGAACTTCAGGAGGTGACACAGATGTGCGGGGGTCCCCTATGACTGAGTCTCCCCAGAGTTCCTAACTCGCAGACTTGTCCACATTGAGCCTCCAGCAAGTCAGTTAAAGTTCAACTTTTCCTGCCCAGGCACTCATTCCCACGGTGGTTTCTACTTGTGAGTCTCTGCTCTGCTAAGCCACAACTCCTGCTATTGGCCTGTCTTGTCGACAGTTTTGGGCACGGCAGTTTGCCCAGTGTTCTCTCTCTCATGGATCCAAGAGGAGTTGTCTGTTCAGCTTTTTACTGGTTAGGACAGAGTGGCAGCTTCCAAGCTCTTCACATGTAGAACGGGGAAACCTGAAGTCTACCCCTTTCCTTTTAAAGAAACTTCCCAGAAGTGCCAGACAGAGCTCACACTTTTATCTCACTGACCGAATGCAGTATATGGCTGCAAAGGGAGACTGGGAAATGGGGTCTGTTCTTGGAGCAGCAATGTGCTCAGCTAAGAAATTGGGGTTCCTCTACCAGGGAAGAAGGGGAAAGTGGGTATAGGGAGATAACCAGCAGCAACTGCCATGGGTAGATATTATTATTTACTCCCATTCTACAGATGAGGTAAGGTGAAGAAATGTTCCTTAGGAACCCAGAGGAGTGAGTGATCTGCTCCCAAGCCCATGACCTTTCCTATCAGACCACATGACACATTACTCCTATGTGATGCTCAGCAAAAAAGCTGAGGTACCTCTTGATGCGTCCTTAACACTGCAGAGTGGGTTTATACAAAACGAAGCAAATGGAAGCTGTCGAAAATACATTCTGGACATTCCTTTATTGTAGCTGGGTCCTCTTGGATTGGCAGCCCCGAGGGCCTAGACATCTATTTTAGGAAAGGGCTAAATATACTTAAGTATATTCATGGGAACAATGCAGTATCACATGTAACACTATTGATTTCTCTCTTAGTCTTCATGGTAAAGTAAAAGTCATATACTGCTATTTTATAATATTAAAAATTGAACAACCAATACATGTTTTTAGTTACTAGTGTACCACTTGAATTAAACCATGAGAAAATGGAGTAGAAAGTGGCACAACACTTTTGACCAATGGTTATTTACCCTTCTTGGGCCATATGTTCGCTTTGAGGTTCTGATGAAAAGTATAGACCCTTTCTCTAGAAAAGTAGGTATTTGCTCCTACTCACAAAACATGGCTTACATTTTCAGGGAGCTTGTGGACTGTTCTGAAGCCCATTCATTAAACTACATATTTCAGGAAAGGTTTGGGGGAAAATTCTAAAAAGGAAACTCAATGGGGTGAATTGAGTGAATTGTAGGGATGAATTAACAGTCCTACAGTTCCTCCCCTACAATGCACATGCCAAGATTGGTTTGCTATTACACTGGTTATCACTTATAGCATGAAACCTTCCAGACCCATACAATATAGAGCATTTAAAAAAACACAGATGGCCTCCACAATGCACGTAGGATTGCGACTTGTTTTTATTCACACATTTGGCAGTGTGTCTTGGGGATATATCCATGTTGTCTTCCCATTTTTCAGAAGTAATAGTGCACTCTCTATAGTTCTGATCAGGTTGCTATACTCCTGGAGAAAGAAAAAGGAGCCACAAAAGATTCAGCAAGGGACAAATAAAGGAATCCAGTATTTGATTTAAGGATAGACTCAATGACTTTAAACTTTCCAGAATGTAAAGAAGCCCAAGGGTTGAATGTGATCACAAGTTAAAATCAAGAAGGGTAGGAACGAAGTGAATAGAAATTCTGCAGTAAATTGTAACATTAAAAATAAGAGGGCTTCTCTTAAAGGCTCAAAGGTGTGCTTTTAAGAAAAATTGGAGGGCTGTTGTACATGGGTAAGGACAGGAGAAAGATTGCAAGATGGAGGGGAAGGAAGACCTGTCACAGGCAGTGACAGACTGGTAGGGGTGAGCTGTCTGGGACCCACTTCTCCCCTCCCCCACCCCATTATTCTCTGCAGACCTCCACCTCTCCAGTGACCACCAAGGGGCTAGAAAACCTCATTACCAGTGAAGTGCCCACTACCAAGTTTGCTGGGTAATGTCCAGGCAGCCCTGGAGCCCTGAGGGGGGTGTGTGAAGATGGTACCAACACATGCAAATGGGTTGTCCAAGCTCAGAACTTTCCCTCACCCCTCTCTCACCTCCCCTGCCTCTGGGGACTAAATAGTTATATCGGGGAAAGGAGAGGGTACTTGGAAGTCATCTGGAAGGGCAGATGACCAACCTCCTTGTTGAGGTTGGGGGGGGCACCCAGGGCAACCTCAGAGTTTCCCCCATCTTGGGACTTCACCTGTCTTCCCCCAGACTCTCCAGGAGTGATGCCCATTCTCAACCCCTGCCCCAGGTATTCTGTACAAACCCAGCCCAATGAAAACCCTAAGGACATATGTATGAGTCCATAGGTAAAGCTCCTAAGATGGAGGAGGAATCCAAGCATTATGAAAGAAAGGCAACAAGCTGAATAATTTCAAGCAAAAGAAGCAGGACAAGAAATTAAAATGAGCATAGTAAATATTTTCAGATAAGGAAAGACACTGGGAGACCAAAAGTAAAAATGAACAGTTATGGAAAAATTGCAAACATTAGGAATATACAATATTCTTGAACTAAAAGATTCAATGGATGGGCTGGACAATAGATTGGAGATATGTAAATAACAAGGATGAGAGTCAGAAGATGAGGTCAGGTAGTTCACTGTCTCAATGTATCAAGGAAGGGTAAAGAAGATGCAAAGAATTTCCCAAAGGTGGAGGATAGAGGAAAAGGGCCAGTATCTGTACGAAATATCTGGATGGTGAAATCAGTAAACCAAGGGAAGAAAATACTTGAAAACTTTAGTTCTGCTGCATTTTTTTTAATTTAAATTTTCATTAACATACAGTGCAATATTGGTTTCTGGAGTTCTGCATTTTTAAAAATTAATTACTGAATCCATTATGTCAACGTTCATGTTGGGCCTACAATGTGCCAGCTCTTCAGAGCATGAAGAAGGCAGACAGGTCTCCCATGTAGTCTTGAAACTTAAATCCTAGTCAGCTACAGGCAAACACACAACAAAGCAAAAAAGTACTTTGTTGACCATAAAACAGGGTGCTGTAACCGAGGGTAACTGGAGGCGGGAAAGTCACACTTAAATCAGTGCTCAAAGAAGTCTCATCCAAAGAGGCGGAATTTAAGCTGAGGCTTAAATGCCAAGAAAGAGCCGACTGTGTGATAATAGCAGGGGGAGCATCCCAGGCAGATGGGATGAGGTCAGCGTGTTCTAAAAACAGAAGGAAGACAGTGTGGCTGGAGCCTGGAGAGCCAGAGTGGGTGGACCCAAACAAGACTGAAAGTGTAACTAATAATCAGATGATGTAGGACCATGTAGACCATGGTCAGGGTAGATTAAAGAAAAGAAAAACCCGGAATTATAGCCCCTGTATAAAGCAATGTATTTATAATTATATTATTTTCAATTATATTAGGCTGAACATAAGAAATGGGCAATATTCAACTATTTTGACCTTCAAAAACAGGACTTTCTTTTTTTTTTTTTTTTTTTTTTTTGAGTAGGCTCCACAGCCAACATGGGGCTTGAACTCATGACCCTGAGATCCAGAGCTCATGACTCTGAGATCAAGAGTTGCATGCTCTACCAACTGAGCCAGCCAGGTGCCCCAAAATTAAGACAGTCTTATGATTCAGTCTTTTTAAAAGATGTTTGCCTCATCCCATCATCCATTATTACCACCTGAATTTCTTCTTACAATTTCTTGTGTTAAAAAAGAAAAAAGTTTATGTTTGGGAGGCAAAGCAAGTGTCTCATTTACATTCACAATGGGATGCCACTTTGAAATGTTTTGAGTTAGATTTGACAGACGTTTCCTAGGTCCTACTGTGTGCCAGTGGTGGTATGTTAGCTACCAGGAATACAAAGATAGAGAAGTCATGGGCCCTGCCACAAGGAGATAGTGAGTGAAAACAGATCAATGCCAAGATAAACTTGGCCTAGGTCCCCTTGGGAAGTCTCAGGATCCTACTGATGGGGCAGATCATACCAGGGAGGTATTACCAGGTCTTAATGAGTGAGGCATCTGGAGAGGAAGGAAGTGAACGTTAGTTACCAACATGATTTCTCACTTAGGTTGGTGAATATGAGTGTGGAAGAGATGGCTAGGGGGCCGACTCAGACACTGATGATTGCAGGAGGAAAACACCTAATGCTCCTACCCCAAAATTTGACTCCATGGACCAAGATACCTAGAGAGATCTAGAAGCAGGGTTTTTTTGTTGTTGTTGTTGCTTTGCTTTGTTTTATTTTTTGCTTTGGGGGCCTGTAATGGCTGGCTTTCCAGTTTTCCCTTCTGGGGGCAGGAGGAAGGATGTCAAAGGGTGCTTTAGCCAAAGAACCCCAGCTCTGCCCAGTGAGGAAACTTGGAGCATATTCAAGAACAGCTCCACCGGAAACAGCCAAGGGACAGTGGCCACAGTGTGAAATTGGAGTGCCTTTTAGCATAACTGTTTTGCTTTTATCACTAAGACTCCAGTATTTCTATCACCCGTCTTCCAAGAAGGTATTTGATACCATTGGCACAAATTCTGGTCTTGACTGGCTGTGTGACCTCTCAGGAGGTATGCCTCTCTGGACCTCCTTTTCCTCACCTGCAAAGTGAAGGTGTTGATGAGGTTAACCCCTTTGGTTCTAAAATGTAATGCCTGCACTATACAGAAGACTTACTGAGTATCTAGCACCATAGTAGCAATTCGTGGAGTATTCTAGTAATGCTAAGGCAGACCTCTGAAGTTTGATTTATAAACTCTAGGCCTTGCGCTCTTGACACAGGGCTGTTTTTATAGCAAAATCAATAAGTCACTATAATCATCTAGGTCGTGGACTCACAGTTTCTCTCAGCTGGTCCACATCTGGAGAAAAGAGGCTGATTGGCACAAAGGGAGCAAACAGCACTAGTCTAACACACTCATATGTAAATGAGGACCACACGTCACCTCTTACGATCTTTTTTTCCCCCTTTGGTCAGTAAATTCAGGACCCCTTGCAAGATTTTCCATACTGGGGGTAGAAGGAATCACTTGCTCATTTATATTCTTGCTCCCGTGGAAAACATTTCCTGCCACCCTTAGAGCCAGTGAGTCACTTCCAGCCTTCAGACCTCCACGGCTTCCTTTCCAGCCCTGGCCTGGCCCTCTGGAGAGGGGTCCAGGCTGTTGGGCAGGAAGGTGCTTCAGGCAGCAGGCAACACACCTTGAATGGCTTTGAAATAGCAGGAGGATCCTCCCGTCAGGAGAAATTATCTGGGTGGTCTGATAAATGCCAGGCGTCGGATTCCAGACTCAGCATTTTTCCTTTTATTTTAAAAATTCTAAGAAACGCCCATAGAAGGTACTGCCGGTTGCAGGTTTATTTTATGACTCATGGAAATTTCTAAAATGATAAATATTGGCTCAGCAGTAGCCTGACATAAGAAACACTCGACTAGACCAGAGTCTATGGTTACAAGAAACAAGAAGAGTGTGTTCAACAAATAGCTTTCAGAGGGAAAAAAAGAGCAGAAAGTATTGCCTGGATTCCATGAAGTGGCCTGGCAGGCCACGATTTCATTTGTTTTTCTTGAGGACAGAAACTTTCCTGAGGTGGTCACAGTATCTTCCTGGCCAAGAAACCATTTCATATGCCTTCGGTTTTCTACTTTATTTAGTCCAGGCTCCTTTTAGCTAATATAATGAAAATACTTCAGCAATCATAAATATTAATGAGGGTGAAGTTGGAAATATTTTTCCCTCAGAAACGGGGAAAAAAAAGGAAAATAAATATGTTCCTTCCTGAGTAAAAATCCCTCTATCTCTGTGTGGAGATGAAACTAGGCATTCCACAGAGATGTTAAAAACCCAGACTATCAAATTGTTTCAGAGAAAGTTTAGAAATTATGGGCCTTAAGTATGGCTGGGCTCTTCCTGAGTACTCTTATTTCTCACAAAACAGGGTCAGCATTACCTTAACTTCCCATCAGCTGATTTTATCTTTTAAAGAAAACATAAATAGTAATATTCAGACCCAATGAAAAGGCTAGTGTCACAACTTCTCAAAACCTAGTCATGAGTAGCGTGAATCTGCCTTTCTGTGAGTGGGTTTATCCTGTATAACTTTTGCAAGTTTGTTAACAGAGCAGCATTACTTCTAGTGTTCTTTAGAATTGGCCATCCCAACACACACACACTTGACAGACTGGAGTCACGATAAATAACCTGGTGAGGAGGATTCGTAAAGAAAGTGAGAAAAGACTCAGGCCATAATTCCATGCTTCAAATAAAGCAGCCAAAGAGACTGTTAAGCCTTTGGCCGTCCCAAGTACTCCTAGGAGGAGGATGCCAAATCTGAAAAGGCGTTTTGGTAAATCTGACAGCTCATGCCGATGACTCTCCTACAACCAATCACAGACCGTCACACTTCCCTTGCGGAAGAGGAGACCATGTTGGGATAGACGTGGACACCCGGAACCAAGACTCTAGAACATATTGCATAGGGCGTTGGAGGGCAGAGAAACAGCTAAAGGCCATTCCTTAAGGTCTTGTAGAAACTCCACCGAGAGGTAGGAGAGAAACAAGATGGCCGACATGATCTGGAACATGAGTGTGATGGGAAGGGTTGTGTAACAAGACACTGCATTGGACTGCCCTTTGCCCCAGCTGCTGGGAAACTTATCTCAAGTTTCACCAGAGAGAGAAACTGCGGGAGCCAGATTAATCAGGGAGATGTGCCATGGGGCCTGGTGTCAATACTGAAGAAACAGGACTTCCCCTTTGGAAGGCCTGGCCCTATGTATTTTTCGTCCCTTTGCCTCTCTGCTCATCTTATATTAATAGGCCTTGCAACCTGATGGGGAGGGAGCTCTCCCCACCTGAGCAGCCGAGGCAGGAGTGTCTCTGCAGGTAGCCAAGGTGATGCTGGCAGCCAGAGGCAAGTGTTGTGGGGATGGCTCATCTTCCTCACTGCCAAGGGAGAGGGAGCCCCCTGGGCCCCAAGCCATGACACAGATGGGCCCTGGGTCATTCTGCTGGTTGAGCCCAAAAAGCAGCAAAAATAATCACATAATGGAAATGGCTTTGTTGCATTTTTTCCAGGCTATTAAAAAAAATCCAAATTTGTCAGGAAAAGAAAAAACAACCCTGGAAACCTATGAGAAAGAAAAGTATTCATTGTCCCATCACCTTTTTGTCTAATAATTAAAAAGAATTTTGGGGTGCCTGGGTGGCTCAGTCGGTTGGGCATCTGCCTTCAGTTCAGGTCATGATCCCAGGGTCCTGGGATTGAGCCCCACATCAGGCTCCCTTCTCAGCAGGGAGTCTGCTTCTCCCTCTCCCTCCCCCTTTCCCTCTGTGTGCTCTCTTTCTCTCTCAAATAAATAAGTCTCTTTAAAAAAGAATTTAAGAGAACTTTAATTCACAAATTGTCTAAGAATACCTTCTCCTTTATTTAAAAAAACAAAACAAAACAAAAAACCCCTTCACCTTCACTGCCCTGAAATTCTTTGCCTCTCACCAAAATTAAACACTATCATTGGTTTGGAATGTGTCCTTGCAGAGTTTGTTCTGTACATTTACACCATATGCCATATACTTGCACATACACACACACACAACTGATGGATCAATATAGACAGTTTCATATTCCTGTGATTTTTAAAAAATGTTAATAGTATATTCCATCATTAGCTTGCTGCTTCCCTGTGTTTGGAAGGCAACCCAATGGCTTGCTCCACCACTTTTCTCAATTCTGTGCTCAGATGTCACCTACTCAGTGAGGCCTTCCTTGACTACCCTGTGTAAAATTACCACACACCCCAACCTTCCAGTTCCCTTCTCTGCTTTATGTTTCTCCATAGCACTCATCATCATCTAACATACCATATTTTTCACTTATTTACTTTCTATTCCCCCACCCCATTTGAATGTAAGGTCCATAAGAACAGAGATTATAATCTGCCTTTTCACTTTTTTTTTTTAAGATTTTTTATTTATTCATCTGAGAGAGAGAGAGCGCGCGCAAGAGCATGAGCACAAGCAGGGGGAGAGGCAGAGGCAGAGGAAGAGGGAGAAGCAGATTCCACGCTGGGCAGGGAGCCTGATGCAGCGCCCGATCCCAGGACCCTGGAATCATGACCTGAGCTGAAGGCAGACGCTGAACTGACCGAGCCACCCAGGCGCCCTCTACATTTTCACTTCTGTAGTCTCAATGCCTAGAAGAGTGTTGGCACATAGTAAGTTGTGAATAAATATTTGTTGAATAAGTAAATGAGTAGGATTCCAAAGAGTTGGTGCGAAGACACTGCAGGCATAGGCACCATGCCTAGAGGGCAGCGGCCATCTTTTGAGCATTGGCACCAAAGCCACACGCTGAGCAGAGTGAAGAGGGGTCTCCCATACCAGCCCTGAACTGCCTACCCCTAGGCTCCATGTTCGAAGACAAAAAGCAGACCTTATTTGGTTAAACTATTGTTGGGTGCCTGCTGTGTGCACCTGCATGCCATCCTAGGTGATACCAGTCAATGGTCCTGAAAGATTGAGAAGTATTCTGAGAGGGAAAGGGGAAGGCTTGGGACAGAACCCGTGGGAACCCTAGTAATTCAAAGATGTGAAGCTGAAGAGGATCCCTTCGAGAGGCTTCCAAGAAATGGAAAATCCAGAAGCAAGTGGAATCACGGACCTAAGAAAGGGTGCTTCCAGGAGGGGGATAGAGTCAGCAGACTCAAATATCAATGAGCAGTCCCGGGAGGGGAGATGGGGCATTGGTCTGAGAACTTGGGTGATAGAAGTTGAGTGAGTTTCTTTCTGAAGACTCTTATTTTCTCTGTGAAGTAGCAGGCATGAGCATCTATGGTAGTTAATTTTATGTGTCAAGTTGGTGGGGCTTTTGTGCCTGGTTGCTTGGTCAAATGCTAGCCAAGACATTGTTGTGAGGGTATTTTGTAGATGTGATTAACATAATCAGTAAACAAGGAGTTAGTAGGTCAGATTACCCTCCGTGATATGGATAGGCCTCATCCACTCAATTGAAGGCCCGAACAGCAAAATCCGAGGTTTTCTGGAGAAGGAATTGGCCTCAAGGCTGTAAGGTTAGAAATCCTTCCTGGATTTCCAGCCTGCTGACCTGCCCCACAGATTTCAAACTCAAGACTGCTACCTTACCTCTTACCTGAATTGCCAGACTGCCCTACAGATTTCAGACTTGCCAGCCCCCATGATTGCATAAGCCAACTCCTTAAAATAACCACCACCACCCCCGATATGTGTGTGTATGTGTTTTCTGAGGTGTATTTTGATATGTTGCTTTTTTTTTTGATGAATAGTGAAGTTGAACATCTTTTCATGTTTTTTTTTTTACCATGTGCCTTCTGTAAACTTGAATGTGTCATATCAAAATCTAAGGTAATTATTTGCTTTAGAAACTTGGGCCACTTATATATGGTTCTTTTCTTTTCATTTGAAAATACCACAAATGGTCAGACTCTGAAACAGATAAAATTCTCAGCGGATCTTCTCCTTCCTTCGCTTTTCTACCGGATGTTTGTCTTTTTGTTATTGATTTGTCATTTTCTTTGCATTGTACTTTGTCTTTGGTCTAATATGCATACTGTCCCCCTATATTTTTATTAGCTCTTAACATTGTTTAGGGTTGTTGTTCTTGCTGTTTTCATAACACAAAATAGTTTATTTTTTCAATAGGCATAACTTCCAATCTTTTCCTCTGAGGCAGTTACTTATTTTTAGAAACATTGGCCACATATACAGACTTTACCCTTTTCACATGAAAAAGACACAGATTATGCAACAGATGCATTTTTCAATTTAGGGATGGAGTCTATGGTGTTAATTATTGTTTTAGTATTTGAACCTCTGGATGCATAGGAAAGTCTTAACATATTATTTTTCCTAAAAACTCAAATGATTTCATTTACTGAAGAAGCCTGTTATTGCAGCTGCTAAAAGTTTGGTGATTTTTTGAAAAAGACGGATGTTTTCCTTTTCCACGAGGGCTTGGCTAGTCCACAGCACTATGAAAATTATTGGATACCTTCCTAGCTTCAGGTGATGGATACTGAGGGAAAGGTAAGCCGCTCAAAGAAGAATTAGGGTTTCAAGTCCATATACTATTCTCAACATCATGTTGACTTTGTGGGAACTTACATACAAATATTTTAAAGTTACATAATTTATTTCTTGTCTTAATACCTCCATTAAAATCAGCATAGAATGAACACAGTTTTCTGTTTTGTTTTGTTGTATTAGTGTTACTTAAGAGTTGACCCATTAAAATAAATATATAGAGGAACTTCAGTTCATTTAATGATCTGAAAACAGTGATGGCAGGACCCTAGCAGCTTTGGCCAGCTCCCCTCCTATGTCCCCTTATGCTCCCTAACACTGAAGGCTGCTTACTCTGAACTACCTGCCATTTTCTGTCCCATGTCCTAGAGTGTTAATGCCCTCTGGAGCAGTTCCCAACCAAAGATGGACAGGGAGTTGGTGGATAAGTACCAGGCTTCCTCACTCCTTGGGTGGGATAGTTCTGTGGGGTATCCTGTTCTGTCTCCTAGAGTTTCCAGATGCAGCGGGCGCCAGCTACCCACTGAGGTAATTGTGATGACACCCCCGTGGTTGGCCTTCTCCCCTCCTGCCTCGCTTCCCCCATTCACCTGCTGCTGTGACAGGATCCTCTCCCAAACATATTACTTGTGCTCAGGGTCTGCATCTGGGGGATTCCAAACTAAGACAAATGCTCAAAGTCTGCCAGCCTACATACAAAAAGTAATGGCTAATATTTGTTAAGCACTTACTATGTGCCACACACCATTCTGAACACATCATTTAGCCCTCATGACATCTTTTGGGAACTACTATCACCCCCAGTTCATAGATGGGACATGTGAGGCTTAGAGAGATTAACTCTCTTTTCTGAGATCATGTAGCTAATGGGTCATGAAGGATTTAAACCTAAACTATTGAGGGGCACCTGGGTGGCTCTGTCAGTTAAGCTTCTGACTCTTGGCTTTGGCTCAGGTCATGATCTCAGGGTTGTGAGATCGAGCCCCACATCAGGGGTTTGTGCTCAGCCCGGAGTCTGCTTGAGTTTTTCTCTCTCTCCCTCTCCCACTGCCCCTCCTCCTTTCTCTCTCTAAAATAAACAAATAGATAAATAAAGTCTTTTTAAAAATAAACCTAGACTATTGAACTCAAGCGTCCATAATTTTAATCCATACATCCTATGACACAGTATATCAGCCTACTTCAAAAAACTTCACTGGTGCATATTTAATAGGCTGTGGGAAGGCATTTTGCTGATAGTTGAGCTGATCGATATTTTTGCAGTCTCCAGCAATAATGCTGTTGCCTGACTGGGATTGTCTACCCTCTCCCAACTGAAATCCGAGTCCCTGCAAGAAGCTTCTATGTTTTTTCCAACCACGTCAAGAAGTTTTCTGCTGGCTCTTCTAACATGTGAGTCTGTTTTTGCAGCTAACTACTGTTCCTGCTGTTTTTGTCAAAACTAGCTGCCCAGCTTACAATTTACTGTATGAAAAATGTTGCCCATTATGCTGAGTGGATCCAGGATCTTAGCTGGTTGTGATGCTGTGCGAGGCATGTTTGTTACTGGTTTGAAAGACGACATTTCACAGGCTCTGGATGACCGTTATTTGAACTGAAATATTCTTCCAGCCCCTGACCTTATCAAGTTTTTTCTTTGTTACACGGCAAAATATTATGCTCTCCTTCTGGTCCCACTGCTGGTCTTCAGAAAGAGTAAAACGAATGTTTTGTGGTTCCTAGAAAATGTTATAAAATTGTTTCCCAAGTTAGGTCATTGCAGTTGCAAAATTCTTGTTTTGGTAGAAAACTTGGCCAAAAACAACAGAGGCCATGGTCAGCCATTATTTCAGGGGAAAAAAAAAATCTTGAGATTTGTTGGGATTGCTTTCTTCCCTTCCAATGAAAAGAGACCAATCCCTCCAGCTAGGCCTAAACTAGTTTTGAGATAAATCTCTCTCTCTCTTTATAGAGATACACTTTAATTTACTGGTTGACTTCCCCAGTTTTTGCAATAGTCCCATAAAATTTTGGAAGGCATTTTAACTTTATAAGGCAATTATCATAAATTATTTTTCAGAAACTTCTTGAGCCAACTTGAAATCAAAACAAACCATTTCTCAGGCTGTAGACTCTAATTCCACTCTAATTTTTTAAAACTGAGCATTTAAATTTAGGGTACCATTTTAAATAATATACTTGGGAAGGCTGATTCTCTTCTTTGAGCTTGCAGAGATTGAAGAAAGGACATCATGTTTCTCTCCATCAATTTCAGCCACCGGAGAGATGGACCCATGTTATTTCGTAATTGATGTGACTCCAATAAATGTTGAATAACTGAGTTTCAAGGGGAGAAATGTCCTGAAGTGTCTTTATAGTGTTTGTCAACTCCTGTGGTGTAAATACCACTGTGGCTGATTTTAAGCTATCAGTGAGGTGTTAACCAGCTCCCAAAATTCCTGGAAATTCAACAGTTGGGTCTTATGAGCTCCTAAGAGGTAGCTCCAGAATAATATTGCAAATGACTCAGCCAAATAGTGCCCCCAATGCAGGCTTGGGAACACTGGTTTGTTGCCCCTACAATGCCCTGGAATTGGTTGTAGGGGTCACGAGGATATCATGTAGCAAATCCTGACAAAGTGGCATTTTCAGAACCAGGGTGTGTGTTACCCAAAAACTCAGGTTACCTTAAAAAAAAAATGTACCCTGGGAGAATTGGATCCCAAATGTCCTGTTTAATTGTCATCCTTGCAGATTCTAAGTCCTACAATAGGGTCATTGAGGACAATCCAAGAGGCATTTTAGAGACAGGAGCCACTCAGCTCTGTGGCTTGTTTAAACTGCTATGTTCAGCAAAGGCTGACCACAGAACAAAATAAGCAGTCAGAATCCAAACTGGATGCCAGCCTTTGTAATGGATTTTGTTTCAGGTTTACATCTGAAAAGCCACAGTGTTTGAGGAGCCCTGGGAAATGTCTTCATTATCTATCACTTGAGAGCATAACTTCTTTTTCTTTTTCATCTTCTTAAAATAGAAAGCTCTTTTCCAAGGAATTAATTTTTTCTTTTATTGTGTCTTGTAAGTACAGCCATTCTGCTGACTGGTGCACTGTTTTCTTTCTTAATGAATGTATTTTTGTCCTGTCCCTCTGTATTTCCTCCAATGATGCAAGGCAACATAAATCTAGCTATTACAGTGGAGAGCAAAGCAAATTTCAGTTTAGGGCTGCTACAAAATTTTACCATGCCCTTTGAAACAGCCCAGTCAGTGAACATGGAGTGAGAGCACCAGGCCCCTGGTATAGCTATTGATAAGAGCTTCATGCTTCATCTTCGACAGAGCAATACCCAGCTTCCCCATTTGAAAGTTTCAAGATGAACTTCCCCACATTCAAAAACTTTGTCTTGATTTCAAATTTCTATCTAAGCTTCATTTTGTTTTTTTTTCTTATTAAACAGGGATGATTTATTTTTGTTAATAGAAAAATTTTAAACTACCAGAAAACTAAAAAAATTGCCCAGTGCCCCTCTCTTTATTAGTGAAGATAATTGCAGTAATATTTGAGATTTACCTTTCCACTGTGGTATTTAAGTGTATATTTCATCTAAGATAATGTATATTTTGCATATTGTTTTACAGTTCTTTTTTTTAATAATTTTTTATTGCTATGTTAATCACCATACACTACGTCATTAGTTTTTGATGTAGTGTTCCATGATTCATTGTTTGTGCATAACACCCAGTGCTCCGCGCAGAATGTGCCCTCTTTAATACCCGTCACCAGGCTAACCCATCCCTCCACCCCCCTCCCCTCTAGAACCCTCAGTTTGTTTTTCAGAGTCCATCGTCTCTCATGGTTCCTCTCCCCCTCCGACTTACTGTCCTTCATTCTTCCCCTCCTGCTATCTTCTTCTTTTTTTTTTCTTAACATATATTGCATTATTTGTTTCAGAAGTACAGATCCGTGATTCATCAGTCTTGTACAATTCACAGTGCTCAACATAGCACATACCCTCCCCAATGTCTATCACCCAGCCACCCCATCCCTCCCACCCCCCACCACTCCAGCAACCCTCCTCAGTTGTTTCCTGAGATTAAGAATTCCTCATATCAGTGAGGTCATATGATACATGTCTTTCTCTGATTGACTTATTTCACTCAGCATAACACCCTCCAGTTCCATCCACGTCGTTGCAAATGGCAAGATCTCATTCCTTTTGATGGCTGCATAATATTCCATTGTGTATATATACCACTTCTTCTTTATCCATTCATCTGTCGATGGACATCTTGGCTCTTTCCACAGTTTGGCTATTGTGGACATTGCTGCTATAAACATTGGGGTGCACGTACCCCTTCGGATCCCTACATTTGTATCTTTGTGGTAAATACCCAGTAGTGCAATTGCTGGATCGTATGGTAGCTCTATTTTCAACTGTTTGAGGAACGTCCATACTGTTTTCCAGAGGGGTTGCACCAGCTTGCATTCCCACCAACAGTGTAGGAGGGTTCCCCTTTCTCCACATCCCCGCCAACATCTGTCATTTCCTGACTTGTTAATTTTAGCCATTCTGACGGGTGTGAGGTGGTATCTCATTGAGGTTTTGATTTGGATTTCCCTGATGCCAAGCGATGTTGAGCACTTTTTCATGTGTCTGTTGGCCATCAGGATGTCTTCTTTGGAAAAATGTCTGTTCATGTCTTCTGCCCATTTCTTCATTGGATTATTTGTTCTTTGGGTGTTGAGTTTGATAAGTTCTTTATAGATTTTGGATACTAGCCCTTTATCTGATATGTCCTTTGCAAATATTTTCTCCCATTCTGTCGGTTGTCTTTTGGTTTTGCTGACTATTTCTTTTGCTGTGCAAAAGCTTTTTATCTTGATGAAATCCCAATAGTTCATTTTTGCCCTGGCTTCCCTTGCCTTTGGCGATCTTTCTAGGAAGAAGTTGCTGTGGCTGAGTTCGAAGAGGTTGCTGCCTGTGTTCTCCTTTAGGATTTGGATGGACTCCTGTCTCACGTTTAGGTCTTTCAACCATTTGGAGTCTATTTTTGTGTGTGGTGTAAGGAAATGGTCCACTTTCATTCTTCTGCATGTGCCTGTCCAATTTTGCCAACACCATTTGTTGAAGAGACTGTCTTTTTGCCATTGGACATTCTTTCCTGCTTTGTCAAAGATGAGTTGACCATAGAGTTGAGGGTCCATTTCTGGGCTCTCTATTCTGTTCCATTGATCTATGTGTCTGTTTTTGTGCCAGTACCATACTGTCTGGATGATGACAGCTTTGTAATAGAGCTGGAAGTCCGGAATTGTGATGCCGCCAGCTTTGCTTTTCTTTTTCAATATTCCTCTGGCTATTCGGGGTCTCTTCTGGTTCCCATACAAATTTTAGGATTATTTGTTCCATTTCTTTGAAAAAGGTGGATGGTATTTTGATGGGGATTGCATTGAATGTGTAGATTGCTCTAGGTAGCACTGACATCTTTACAATGTTTGTTCTTCCAATCCATGAGCATGGAACGTTTTTCCATTTCTTTGTGTCTTCCTCAATTTCTTTCATGAGTATTTTATAGTTTTCTGAGTACAGATCCTTTGCCTCTTTGGTTAAATTTATTCCTAGGTATCTTATGGTTTTGGGTGCAATTGTAAATGGGATCGACTCCTTGATTTGTCTCTCTTCTGTCTTGTTGTTGGTGTATAGGAATGCCACTGATTTCTGTGCATTGATTTTATATCCTGCTACTTTACTGAATTCCTATATGAGTTCTAGCAGCTTTGGGGTGGAGTCTTTTGGGTTTTCCACATACAGTATCATATCATCTGCAAAGAGTGAGAGTGTGACTTCCTCTTTGCCGATTTGGATGCCTTTGATTTCTTTTTGTTGTCTGATTGCTGTGGCTAGGACTTCTCATACTATGTTGAATAGCAGTGGTGAGAGTGGACATCCCTGCTGCATTCCTGACCTTAGGGGAAAAGCTCTCAGCTTTTCCCCTTTGAGAATGATATTCGCTGTAGGTTTTTCATAGATGGCTTTTATGATATTGAGGTATGTACCCTCTATCCCTATACTCTGAAGAGTTTTGATCAAGAAAGGATGCTGTACTTTGTCAAATGCTTTTTCTGCATCTATTGAGAGGATCCTATGATTCTTGTTCTTTCTTTTGTTAATGTATTGTATCACGCTGATTGATTTGCAGATATTGAACCAGCCTTGCAGCCCAGGGATAAATCCCACTTGGTCATGGTGAATAATCCTTTTAATGTACTGTTGGATCCTATTGGCTAGGATTTTGGTGAGAATTTTTGCATACATGTTCATCAAGGATATTGGTCTGTAATTCTCCTTTTTGATGGGGTCTTTGTCTGGTTTGGGGATCAAGGTAATGCTGGCCTCATAAAATGAGTTTGGAAGTTTTCCTTCCATTTCTATTTTTTGGAACAGTTTCAGGAGAATAGGTATTAATTCTACTTTAAATGTCTGATAGAATTCCCCTGGGAAGCCATCTGGCCCTGGGCTTTTGTTTCTTGGGAGATTTTTGATGACTATCTCAATTTCCTTAGTGGTTATAGGTCTGTTCAGGTTTTCTATTTCTTCCTGGTTCAATTTTGGTAGTTGATACATCTCTAGAAATGCACCCATTTCTTCCAGGTTATCTAATTTGCTGGCATAGAGTTGCTCATAATATGTTCTTATAATTGTTTGTATTTCTTTGGTGTTGGTTGTGATCTCTCCTCTTTCATTCATGATTTTGTTGATTTGGGTCCTTTCTCTTTTCTTTTTGATAAGTCTGGCCAGGGGTTTATCAATCTTGTTAATTCTTTCAAAGAACCAGCTCCTAGTTTCGTTCATCTGTTCTACTGTTCTTTTGGTTTCTATTTCATTGATTTCTCCTCTGATCTTTATTATTTCTCTTCCCCTGCTGGGTTTAGGCTTTATTTGCTGTTTTTTCTCTAGCTCCTTTAGGTGTAGGGTTAGGTTGTGTATTTGAGATCTTTCTTGTTTCTTGAGAAAGGCTTGTATTGCTATATACTTTCCTCTCAGGACTGCCTTTGCTGTATCCCAAAGATTTTGAACAGTTGTGTTTTCATTTTCATAGGTTTCCATGAATTTTTTAATTCTTCTTTAATTTCCTGGTTGACCCATTCATTCTTTAGTAGGATGCTCTTTAGCCTCCATGTATTTGAGTTCTTTCCGCCTTTCATCTTGTAATTGAGTTCTCATTTCAAAGCATTGTGGTCTGAAAATATGCAGGGAATAATCCCAATCTTTTGGTACCGGTTGGGACCTGATTTGTGACCTAGGATGTGATCTATTCTGGAGAATGTTCCATGGGCACTCGAGAAGAATGTGTATTCTGTTGCTTTGGGATGGAATGTTCTGAATACGTCTGTAAAGTCCATTTGGTCCAGTGTGTCATTTAAAGTCTTTATTTCTTTATTGATCTTTTGCTTAGATGATCTGTCCATTTCAGTCAGGGGGGTGTTAAAGTCCCCCACTATTATTGTATTGTTGTCAATGTGTTTCTTTGCCTTTGTTATTAATTGCCTTATATAATTGGCTGCTCCCACGTTAGGGGCATAGATATTTACAATTGTTAGATCTTCTTGTTGGATAGATCCTTTAAGTAGGATATAGTGTTCTTCTTCATCTCTTATTACAGTCTTTGTTTTAAAATCTAATTTGTCTGATATAAGGATTGCCACCCCAGCTTTCTTTTGGTGTCCATTAGCATGGTAAATGGTTTTCCACCCCCTCACTTTCAATCTGGGGGTGTCTTTGGGTCTAAAATGAGTCTCTTGCCGACAGCATATTGATGGGTCTTGTTTTTTAATCCAATCTGATAGCCTGTGTCTTTTGATTGGGGCATTTAGCCCATCTACATTCAGGGTAACTATTGAAAGGTATGAATTTAGTGCCATTGTATTGCCTGTAAGGTGACTGTTACTGTATATTGTCTGTGTTCCTTTCTGATCTATGCTGCTTTTAGGCTCTCTTTTTGCTTAGAAGACCTCTTTCAATATTTCTTGTAGGGCTGGTTTTGTGTTTGCAAATTCCTTTAGTTTTTGTTTGTCCTGGAAGCTTTTTATCTCTCCTTCTGTTTTCAATGATAGCCTAGCTGGATATAGTATTCTTGGCTGCATATTTTTCTCGTTTAGTGCTCTGAAGATATCATGCCAGTCCTTTCTGGCCTGCCAGGTCTCTGTGGATAGCTCTGTTGCCAATCTAATGTTTCTACAATTGTAGGTTACATATATCTTCTCCTGAGCTGCTTTCAGGATTTTCTCTTTGTCTCTGAGACTCGTAAGTTTTACTATTAGCTGTTGGGGTGTTGACCTATTTTTATTGATTTTGAGAGGGGTTCTCTGTGCCTCCTGGATTTTGATGCCTGTTTCCTTCCCCACATTAGGGAAGTTCTCTACTATTATTTGCTCCAATATACCTTCTGCTCCTCTCTCTCTCTTTCTTCTTCTTCTGGGATCCCAATTATTCTAATGTTGTTTCGTCTTATCGTATCTCTTATCTCTCGAATTCTGCCCTCGTGATCCTGTAGTTGTTTATCTCTCTTTTTCTCAGCCTCTTTATTTTCCATCATTTGGTCTTCTATATCGCTGATTCTTTCTTCTGCCTCATTTATCCTAGCAGTTAGTGCCCCCATTTTTGATTGCACCTCATTAATAGCCTTTTTGATTTCGACTTGGTTAGATTTTAGTTCTTTTATTTCTCCAGAAAGGGTTTCTCTAATAACTTCCACGCTTTTTTCAAGCCCAGCTAGTATCTTTAAAGTCATGATTCTGAACTCTAGGTCCGACATCGTACTAATGTCCGTATTGAGTAGGTCCCTGGCAGACGGTACTACCTCTTGTTCTTTTTGCTGAGGTGATTTTTTTCGTCTTGTCATTTTGTCCAGAGGAGAACAGATGAATGAGAGAACAGAATGCTAACAGGTTAACAACGTCTCCAGCGAATATACTCTATACAAATCAGAAAAGATCTGAAACCAGGGGACAAGAAAGGGAAAGAAAGAAGAGAAAAAAAAAAAGGAAAAAGAAAAAGATAAAAACAAACAAAAACAGAACAAAACAAAAAAAACAGAATATGATCAAATATGATCAGGCTAGTGCATAGATCAGTGCCACACACTAGCTTTTGGGCATATTTTGGTCTGTTAGAAGAAAGTGCCTGCTAAAATTTTAAAGGAAGAAAGACTTATATATGTACAAAATAAGGGTTGATACAATGAATGGATGGCAGATGACTGTAAAGATGTAAATTATAAAAGATTTTATAAAAGGACTTGATAAGTTGTTTTTAAAAAGACAGAAGAAGATTTAAAAAGAAAAAGAAAAAAAAAGGGAGAGAATGTGATCAGGCAGGAGACTAGAACAAAGCCATACACTAGTGATTTAGGGTATATTTTGATCTGTTAGAAGAAATTGTATCTCAAAATTTTAAAGAGAGAACAACTTATATATATATACGCCAAAAATAAGGGTAAGTACTATGAAGGGATAAAAATATGACTCAAAAAATGAAAAATAAAAAATGTTTTCTTAAAAAAGGGATTGATAAGATGTTGTTTGAAAAAGGGAAAAAGAAAAATTCAAAAAAAGAAACAGTTAAAAAAATTAACTTTGAAAAACTAATGAATTATGGTAAAAAAGCCATGAATTCTATGTGCAGTATTCCCGTAGCACTGGAGTTCTCCTGTTCTCCTTGATCCATAAACTTGGTCTTGGCTTGCTGGCTGTTCATGCTGATCTTCTGGGGGAGGGGCCTGTTGCTGTGGTTCCCAAATGTCTTTGCCGGAGGCGGAATTGCCCCGCCCTTGTGAGTCCGGGCTAAGCAAGCTGCTCGGGTTTGCTCTCAGGAGCTTTTGTTCCCTGCAAGCTCTGGTACAGCTTTGGAGGACCAGGGTGAAAATGGTGGCCTCCCAATCTCCGCCCGGAGGAGCTGAGAACTCGGGGCCCCGCTCCTCAGTGTGCCCCCAGAGAAAAGCAGTCACTCCCATCTCCCTGGTCTCCGACCGCACTCCGTGCTCACCCAGCCTGTGATCGAGTGTTTCTATGTCTGGCACCCGACCCCGTGTGGAGTCTCCAAACCCAGCAGATCCCTGCGGTGCGCTTCCGTGCCGCTCCTCCCAGGGGAGGAAGGGGAGTCTCCCCAGCTCTGCCGCTTGTTGGGTCCCTGCTGGAGGAGCATCAGCCCGACTGGGCCGCGGATCACAGTTTATGGCAACCCTGAGCTGAGAGCCCATGCCTCGGCTCCGTCTCTGCAGCCGGCTTCCCTGCTCCGATACCTGGGAGCTCTGCCGCACTCAGGCACCCCCGGTCTTTCTGTGACCCCGAGGGTCCTGAGACCACACTGTCCCACGAGGGTTCCACCCCCCGCTTAGCCACTGGAGCGACGTCCCTCCGCAGAGCCGCCTTCTAAAAGTTCCGATTTTGTGCTCCGCGGCTCTATCACTTGCCAGAAGCGGCCGACGGAGGCCCCCTCCCCCGCCATCTATCCTCCCAAATATCGCCTCGCATTCACTTCTCCGCACGTCCTACCTTCCAGAAAGTGGTCGCTTTTCTGTTCAGAGTGTTGTTACTATTCTTATCTTCGATCTCCTGTTGAGTTCGTAGGTGTTCAGAATGGTTTGATCCCTATTCAGCTGAATTCCTGAGACCAGACGAAATCCAGGTCTCCTACTCCTCTGCCATCTTGCTCCACCCTTCGTTTTGTTTTTTTAAGATTTTATTTATTTATTTGACAGAGAGAGAGAGAACGAGAGCAGGAACACAAGCAGGGGGAGCGGGAGAGGGAGAAGCAGGCTTCCCACGGAGCAGGGAGCCTATCGTGGGGCTTGATCCCAGGACCCTGGGATCATGACCTGAGCCGAAGGCAGATCCTTGAAGACTGAGCCACCCAGGCGCCCCTCTAAGCTTCATTTGTTGTTGAATTCATTTTATCAGGTACCTATGTTGTTTCAGAAGCTCTACCAGTTGATGAATGAGATACTGCATATGTCAGGGTTCTTCTGTATCTAGCCGGAAATAAATGCTCTAAACAAGAGTTCAACTGAAGAGAATTTAATGAAAGGACAACTTCCGGAGTTGTGAACAGGGTTAAGATTATTAGCAAAGCATGGTGAAAGGCGCAGAACTAGCAACAGCAGGAAGCTCTTACTACCCCAGGCCGAAAGGAGCAAGAGATGCCATGAAGGGGTGATTTTGCTTAGAGGGGAGAGGGAAGCAGGAAGGGAGTCTGTCTGATCTCCTGCCAGTGACCCCCATTTGCCAAACTCTACAGGAAACCATGGGGCCTGGGAGGCAGGTGATGTGATCTGGGAGGGCTAGGCTTTTAGAGTTTCCAACAGCCTGGGGAAGGATAGAGGATGGATCTCTGGACTGATCCTCTGGTGGAGGGTGGCCACTGGCAGAATGAACAACATTGACATCTGCCCTGCCTTCAGAGAGCTCCAGACTTGTTAGAGCAATCATATGAGCAGGTGCGCTCGGGTAGTGGAGAGGTAGAGCCTTAGCCAGGAGGACGTCTTGGCTAAGCCTATGCGGGGGCTTGGGTGTGTAGAAGTGAAGGCCTTTCTCAATGGTCATCTTCATAAATCAATATGTATGAGCTCATGGGTGGAAGGTGCAAAGGAATAAGGAAGATATTGTTATCCAAACCAAGGGGCACAGACAAATGAAGAAAAGGATGGTATCTCCTGGGTGAGAAGAAAAGTCAGATGACAAAAATAGTAGATAAATGAAGGGGTGGGAGTCAGTAGGTGTCAACCATGAGCAGGTGGTAGAGGGTGAAGTAAAAGGATAATATTCTTATCATTACAGTCCTTTTCCAAATGAACTAATAAGTCAGATGGTTGGAATAGGTAGTTCTTTGAGTACTGGTCAGACTCAGATGCCTGCCAAACCATGGCAATCTTACTCAAACTGGCTATTGTTACAAATTTCATTGGAAAACTTCACATGGAGTTTAAGTCTGCAAATTGAAGGTTAGGGCTTAAAATGTACAGTCTTAGAGTCCCTTACTGTACTTTTAAACTGTGTGCAGAATCTGAAAATAGTGGATAAAATAGCTTGGACTATCATCCCTCCCAATTTCAGCTCAAAGCTAAGAAGTAGGTGAATTGGGAAGATAGAACTTCTTCTCATGAAATAGTTTATTCAGTTCCTCTTGATATCTATAGGAAAGTAGATATGGCCCTATAAACATGATATACCGGATGTATGTTTAAATCTGTGAATGTAAATTTTTATCAGAAATGCCTTCCTGGATATGTATACCTAATTCCTCGGTATCCATTTCCTAAGTGGTACAAACCAGGGTCTGGAACATCCTCCTTTTAGGGCAAAGTGGGCATGCCAGTTGGCCAACCATGGCTTGATGATACAACAAACCACTTGACAATTTATTCCCAGAAGAAAAGGGGCTGTGGTTCAGATGTAGGCTGACCCAACTTAAGAGCGGTGGTAGGTCTGTTTGATGCTATCTTAAAGAGAAGCACTGAGCAGAAATATGAATAGCATGGCTAGATTTAAATCCACAAGAAATTATGGGGCGCCTGGGTGGCTCAGTTGTTAAGCGTCTGCCTTCAGCTCAGGTCATGATCCCAGGGTTCTGGGATCGAGCCCCACATTGGGCTTCCTGCTCCGCGGGAAGCCTGCTTCTCCCTCTCCCACTCCCCCTGCTTGTGTTCCCTCTCTCGCTGTGTCTCTCTCTGTCAAATAAATAAATAAAATCTTTTAAAAAATAAAAAATAAATAAATCCACAAGAAATTATAACAGTGAAAGAGACTTCCCCAAACTTGGTCCTGAGGATGGCGCCTGCTGGGACGATGACTCATTTCTGCATCCCTGAGGTCATGGGTATGGCCACTTTTCATGCATAACCAGTGATGATGTATGAGTAGGTATAACAATGTCTCAGAGACATGCCAAGGTTGTGCCCCATTGTCTGGTATTCAGGGAAGATAAGTCCAGATACATTTCTAAAGGCTTTCATTATTAGTGGTGTTAAACTCCTACCACAATCATCAGTGAAATCCTGGTTGCTGAGACTATCTGGTAAACCAAAGGAGCATTTTTGCACTTTCTTGCTATCATTAAGAAACATCTATTCTCAGCACAGTTTTCCCATAGGTGTTCAGGATTTTGCAGGGGGGGGGGGGTTCTCTTTTGTTACAATTTCAAATTTAAAGAAATGTTGCAGGAAGAGTACAGGGATATTTCCATATACCCTTTACCCAAACCCACCGATTATTTACATTTTTCTCCATTTGCTTTATTATTCTGTGTATTTATTTATGTGGGTGTGTTTGATATAGGCATGTATATTGCTTATTTTCTGACCAGATGAGGGTAAATTGGACATTGTACCTCATTATTCTTTAAACTAGTGTGCATTTCCTAAGACCAAGGTCATTTTCTTATATGCCATAGTACAATTATCCAAAGCAGGCATTTTTTTTTTTTAAGATTTTACTTATTTGACAGAGAGAGAGAGAGAGAGAGACAGCGAGAGAGGGAACACAATCAGGGGGAGTGGGAGAGGAAGCAGGCTTCCTGCTGAGCAGGGAGCCCGATGCGGGGCTCCATCCCAGGACCCTGGGATCATGACCTGAGCCTAAGGCAGATGCTTAACGACTGAGCCACCCAGGCACCCCCCAAAGCAGACATTTTAACACTTGTAATATTATTATCTAAATTTTGTCAATCATCACAATAATATTCCTTTATAGCTTTTTTTTTCCTAGTCTAGAATCCTATTCAGGATCCTGCATTGCAATTTAGTTGTCATGCCTTGTGTTGGTGCCCACCGGTCAAAAACATACAAGGAACACATCCATCGTCCAACAAATTTGGGTTGGTTGATACTTGCTTCAGTTTCTGTATTGGACCCTGACAAAAGCAGTTTGGTGCTTAGTGCCCTCCTGCCTTTGATAGTGTTTGAATCCATGGCTTTATTTTCCCAAAAGTCTTCAGAGTCCACCACAGGTGTGCAGTTGGAGAGGGAGACTTGCTTCTGAGTGTTTCTCCATCTGTAGTCACTCTTCTGTGGACACATCACTTACAGGGCAGCTAAGCATACATTAGAGACTGGGGCCTGATGGGGAGGCCCGGCTAAGGGAGCAGGGATTGGGGAACCGGGGGTCTGCCCTTTCCCTTGGGGTTGCTGGCCACCCTATTCGAACTGAACCTTTCCAGGATGGCTTGTGTTTTGAGTTGATCCAGTTTTGTGGAAAGCCTTCAAGCTGTGCATCTGTGCATCCATCTGCCCCCTCTGTGATCTGCAACCGCCCTGGGGGGGGGGTGGGGGGGTGGGGGGGGTGGGGAAGGGGTGGTGGTGGGAGCCTGCAGAGTGTTCACTCTTAGGGCAGCGTGGCCCTCTTGTGGCAGACGGTTATATACCCTGGGGGAAAGGATGGCCTATAAAAGGAGAGCAAGCAGAGGAATCAAGATGTTAGAGCAGGAAATCAGTTTGCTGGGGCTGCCATAACAAAGTAACACAGACTGTGTGGCTTAAAGAGCAGAGATTTATTTTCTCATAGTTCTGGAGTCTAGAAGTCTGAGATGGAGGGGTTGGCAGAGTATTTCTCCGGAGGCCTCTCTCCTTGGCTCGCAGATGGCCACCATCTCCCTGTGTCCTCACATGTCTTCCCTCTGTGAGTGTCTGTGTCCTAATCTACTCTTCTTATAAGGACACCAGTCACATTGGATTAGGGCCCACTCGTATGACCTCATTTTACCTTATTTACCTCTTTAAAGGCCCTATCTCCAAATATAGTCTCATTCCTAGGCCCTGGGGATCAGGACTAAAACGTGAATTGTAGAGGACACAATTCAGCCCCTAACAAGCAGAAAGCTCTCAGAGAGTCTTCTGCTCAAATCCATCGTTTTAGAAAGCAGGTTAAGTGAATTGTTCAAGGCCACACAACTAGAAAACAGCAGAGACAGAATGTTCTCCGCTACCCTTTGTGTCTGGAAAAAGCCCAAAGCGAACTGAGGATGTATCCAAACTGAAAGAGAAAGCTCAAAACTGTAGAGTATGAAATTGGCTAAAAGGCAAGTATCTATGCCTATTTACTCAGGCTTTTAAAAGAGTTGTTCAGTGAATAAAAATGTTAATTAAAACATTTAAGAAGAGTTATATATTTAAACAACTTTAAATGGAAATAAGATGCAATGAACATAAAACCTGATACATGACACTAATACTGGATTATATACATATGATTATTTTTATATGACTGTAATCACCATGCATCTGGTCTTTTGTCTTCCTGCTCCCCTTCACGTTTGTTATAAATATTTTCATTTATATCATCATGTCTTCCACGTGATTAAATTGTTCGATGGTTATAGACCATTTTCTCGTGTTGTTACTGCACAGTTGGCTAAACCATTTTCCTCTCTGTCCCTCTCTCTCTTTGCTGTTATGCATATATATGGCTATAAAGTAAAGCACGTAATATTTATTAAATGCGTACACTGCAAAATGCTTAACATATAAGATGATCACACTTTTCATAAGTGTTTTTGAAAGTAATTTCAAACTTTCTCAGAAAAATTGCAATAGTACAACACCCATATGTCCTTTACCACAATGGAACTGTTGTTACTATTTTGCCTCATTTCCTATCTCATTCTCTCTCCAAGATTTTTATATTGATGTTTCTGTTTGTATTTATACATGCCATGCTTTTCAGGATCTTTTGAGAATAAGTTGTGTACATCATGTGTTTTACTCCTTGATCATTCAGAATGTATTTTCCAAGAATAAAGATATCATTTTATTTAACTGGTATAGTCATAAACTTCAGTACATTTAACGTTGATAAAATTCTTTTATCTAACTGTCCATATTCCAATTTTGTCAAGGGATCTAGTGATGACCTATAAAGGTCATTTTCTTTTCCTCCAGTGCAGGATGGAATCTATGATTGGTATTGCATGTAGATGTCATGTCTCCCTAGTTTCCCTTAATCTGGAACATTTGTCTAGTCTCTCTTTTTCTTTTATGATATTAGCATTTTGAAAGAATATCATCGCCTTCTATTTTTATTAATAGCATATTTCTTATTTTGGGTTTGTGTGGATGTTTCTTTATGGTTAGATTCAGGCTAGATATTCAGGTTATGTGGGCCAGAATAAGAGAGGCCGTAATCTCAGACAAACCAAAAAACTCTTGAGAGTAAAAGAGGGTGCTGCTTATTCTTACTCTGAGATAAAGTCATAAACGTGGATCATCTCAGGCAAGCTAGAATGTATCATGATGCTTTTCACGTAAGTGATTATTTCCATTTTACGGTGTCCATGCCGAAACCTGACTGGTTAAGTCACTTGTCAAAGTGGTGGGACCAGAACCTAACCTCGGGGCTTTCTGACTCTCACAACACCCATTTCCCAGCCCCAGCCCCAAACTAGTGCCATTCACCTGCACTTAGGGTACCTCTTCCATATCTGATCATTCATCAAGCCCTGTGGAATCTATCCTGACTATCTCTTGAATTAACAAATTCGTTCAGCAATGGTTTCTTCCTCATGTGTATGATCTCCATTCCTACTGAATAATCTCCCACCAGTGGGGTAGTCATGAGGATTGTTGACAAATATGCCCACTCTTGCTCCTTCCAGGTCCATGCTTTTCTTAGAGTACTTGATGTTAGGTGGGGCTGTATGACTTACTTTTACCGGTTTGATGTGATGGGGTGGAAATTTTACAAGCCAGAGTTTGCTCCCACGTTTCCTCTATGATGACCAGCAATGTTTCAGATGGTGGGAGCTCTGATAGCCTTTATGTTATGCAGAGAGGATGATATGAAGCAGAGGCCCCCGTGGACCTTACTTGGACAGGCATGTACCATGAGGGATAAATAAACCTTGTTGTTTCAAGCCCCTCAGACTGCAGGATTGTTTGTTATCGCAGTAGAGACTAGACCAAATGGGCTGAATCACCAACCAAAAAAATGTTTTTAATTTTAATATTTTTAATCAAACTAATATAGAAACATATTTTTAAAGTCTAGTAACACCACAAACTTTAATTTTTATAATGAAAAAGAATTGCCTTCTGTCCTGTTCCTTCCCTCTCTGCTCTACTCTATCCCTCTGAACTCCCCCATTAAATTCATTGAAACAATCTGAACCCCTACTATGTGCCAGACACTAATCAACTGCTGGGAGATAGGATGATTCACACATGACACCTGCTTTTAAGTAGCTCACATGCTAGTAGTGGGAGGGAAGGACTTGAGCTGAGGCTATGAAGGTAAGCACAAAGTACAAAGTGGTAAGTTATACATTAAAGTTATGTACATTTTTAACCCCTGGTGTTTAAAACTATATTAAATACTCTATAACTCTTATTCTAATAAGTTAATACTGTTATTCCTTGGTTTATCAATTGTAGATTTTATGTATTACCTTTCCCCTATGAAGGATGATGAATCTTTTTACACATATACCCTTCTCACCACCATCTCCATTCTTCTAATTATTTATATCAGAAATTTTAGATAAATCAATAGTAAGTGTTTCATCAACAGGACCATGTATATATGGTTTTTCCATTGAGTCAAGTTGATACTTATATTGCATTCCCTCCTCGATTTTTTGTTTTTCCTGGAGTTACTAATTGCTTTGTTTTTTGTTTGCTTATTTGTCTAGACCCTTGTCATTAATCTCCTCAAACTTTTTAAGAGAAATACTTAACTTCCTTCAAGGCTCATTTCTGCATGCTAAAAGGCTTCAGTTACTTTGTCAGTTTCTTTTTTTTCCTTAGCGACTTAGACTAGAAGAGAATCTTAGTAGCCAATGAAGCCACATACTATAAGAAAAGTGGAGTATAGTAAATCAATACATTTCAATAACTGGCATGAATTAACAATTTTTTTCCAGTTTTAGTGAGATATAATTGACATACAACACTGTGTAAGTTAAGGTGTACAGCATAATAATCTGACTTACACACATTGTGAAATGATTGCTACAATAAGTTTAGTTAACATCCATCATCTTTTTTTTTTTTAAAGATTTTATTTACTTATTTGACAGAGAGAGACACAGTGAGAGAGGGAACACAAGCAGGGGGAGTGGGAGAGGGAGAAGCAGGCTTCCCGCTGAGCAGGGAGCCTGATGAGGGGCTCTATCCCAGAACCCTGGGATCATGACCTGAGCTGAAGGCAGATGCTTAACGACTGAGCCACCCAGGCGCCCCAATTCCTAAATTTTTCTGAGAGTCTCTCGCATGAACCAGCTTGTTTTTCTGCCCCAGTCCCCTCTGTGGAACGTAGGTTTCACATGTCTTCACTCTGCTATGTCAGTTGCCACTAATGTCTCTGTTGAGCCTTCTGAAAATTTGTTGGCACATCTTGTCCACTGTGATCTTTTCCTCCTTATTTTTGTGGAGTTTTTAATTTAAGAATAAATTCTTTGCTGCCATTTTTGGTAGGGCTTGGGGGGAATGGGTGGAGATGATGCTCATGTTCCATCCACTGCTCAGCCCTTCCTTCAGAACTTTCCTTTTTGGGAGCCTTCCTGCCAGGCTCTCCTCAGTTCAGGCTCACTATATTCATGGAGCACATGGCTCACTCCACTGCACTTCACACCATTTGTTCTCACACCTTATTTATGCTGTTCTGCCTGAAGTTCTAACTTCTCTCTACCCACACACTACTTACTGCTGCTTCCTAAGTAAAACCACAGCATTTTCGTAGGATCTCTATTTTAGAACTTATCCAAGATTTCCTTGTGTCTTAATTTGTTGAGTCTCCTTGAGACTATGCTTTGTGAGTAGGTATTTTCTGTTTGTTCCATTGGATTATTGAAATAATATTTTTTTCCTTTGTTATGTTTCTGGGATGTCTGTTTTTCAAATAGGATTACTATGTGTGGTAGACTGGGTTGCTGGTCCCAGTTTTTCACTCCAGTATGAAAGTTACACACCCACACTGTTGCCATGGCCCAGGGTGGGGGGCCATGCCTCTTCCCTGACTTTTGACTTTGGTTATGGCCATGTGATTTGCTTTGACAAATGGGATGTTAGCGGACAGGATGCAAACAAAGGCTTGGAATGAGATTGTATGGCGGAGCTCACTCTTGTCCTTCTGTCATTGCTAGTTCTAGGGGGATGAGAGACATTTGGAGCAGAACTCTCCCAGCTGATTGGAAGACCTGTAGCTTGAAGGAGAGCTATCCAGTTGACTTGCAGACCTGGGAGTGTATTGCTAGATATTCCTTCTTGTATGCCACTTAGTTTTGGGGCCAGTTTGTTCTGTAGCAATAGCTGACTGATACATGATGTCAAAGGAAATGAATGCTTATATAACCTTTGTTCTGTGTTGGTTTTGCTCTCTAGGAAGCCTGAAACCAATTTACCATGCCATCACCATGATATATGTGTATCTACAAAAAATACTAATGTGGCTCTCCTTGATTTGATCATGAAATCTATTTTTAAATGGTTTAAGAAAGTAGAACAATAATCATACCACCACCACAACTTTGGACCTTACCTTGGATTCATTCTAGACTAAATTCATTCCATTATCTTACAGTCTTTTTGGAGAAATAATAAACCCATCAAAGATCTGCGTCATACTCTTGATCTTTTATAACTATGACTTTAATTTGTAGTATAATTATGTAATTTTGTGCAATCTTTATAGTTGTTAATCATACGGTACTGCCAATCCTTATTTTTAGGAAAACAGCCCTTTTGATAATGATTTTTAAATTGGAGATATGACAAAATATTTATACGTTGGAACATTTTCATCAAATGCTATTAGTTTCTTTCAACACCCACAACTTACTTTTAAGTTTGTTAAAGCCTAGCTTTGTTATTTCTGTAATACAAATTAAAATGAAACATAGTGTCAAAAAATTCTTTCATATTCTCTAATTGAGAGTTGGCCAATTTATTAAATCTTTTAAGCTGTAAGGTTTTTTTTCTTTAGTTCAAAGAATCAATTATGCCAATATTTTGATGGGGCTCTACTGGTTTCTCCTACTACAGAAAGGATGTCAGAATCCCTGAGAACAAGGGCAATGTTACCAGTGATAACCGTGCATCTGTTTGTTAAGTTATTGTACAGAGAATGTTTTCTCACAAATATGCATAGGTGTTAGTAAGAACTCGCTTGCAGCACGCATCACAGTTTTTCCGAGATGGGCCATTTATTTTGCATCCGTGGTTAAGAACCCCTAACAAAAGGATTCCTAAATGTCATGTTGTAATTATGCAAAAGCACTGCTCAAGTAATCAGGGAAAAAATGGTATTGTCGAAAAGGTCTATAACTGAGAGTTTGACGGAAAGAGAGGAGACAAAGCGAGAGGTCCTCGGGCTCTTGAGCTAGTCCAAGTTTAACAAGCTCCCTTGGGCTTCCTTCACATTTCCCAGAGGAAGCAGTCATGCCTCTCTTGTCCTCCTGACCCTCCATTCAATCATAAAGCAACAGGCTTTAACAATCACAGAACAAAAACCTCATTGCCCAATTTAACCTTCCAACCCCCAGAGCTCTATGGTCCGCTAATCCGGCGCACAAAAGCAGGCCCACTGCTCTTTTATTCTTCCGGAGGCTGGGCCCAGTGTTGAGCTCAACAGCTGACCAGCTCTGGAACGTCCCAGCAGCGTGCCGGCGGGGGGGCCCCCGATGTTTATTTAGCGGCCAGCCGCCTGGGCGCACGGCCTCTGGGAGCCGGCTTCGCGCGCGCTCGCCTGCACAGGAGCCATGTACCGGCGCAGCTACGTCTTCCAGACCCGCAAGGAGCAGTACGAGCTCGCCGACGAGGCGCCGCGCGCCGCCGAGCCCGACAGCCCGGTGGAGGGCCGGGTGGCGGCGCCCAGCCTGGCGGCGCTGCAGGGCCTCGGCGAGCGCGTGGCCGCCCACGTCCAGCGGGCACGCGCGCTTGAGCAGCGCCACGCGGTCCTCCGGCGGCAGCTGGATGCCTTCCAGCGCTTGGGCGAGCCGGCCGGCCCGGAGGACGCCCTGGCCCGCCACGTCGAGGGCAACCGCCAGCGCACCCGGGACCTGGCGGCCGAGCGCGCGCGGCTGGAGCGCCAGGGCGCGGAGGCGCAGCGCGCCCTCGACGAGTTCCGCAGCAAGTAAGCGGCGGCCGCGCGCGCGGGGGGCGGGGTGCGGGGGGGGGGAACGGAGGCAGGGCGTGGGCGGTCGCCTGGCGACCCAGGACTTCGTCCCCGCAGGGGGCGCGTGCACGCGCGTTGCCTCTCCCTCACCCGGGACCCCTTCCCTTCCGATGGCACTTCGCAGTTTAAATGAAGTGGTATCATGTACTTCTAATGTGCTTTAAAAGTTCGGTCTAATTTACATGCAATAAAATGCACAAGTTTGGGGGCGCCTGGCTGTCTCAGTTGTTAGAGCATGCCCCTCTTGATCTGGTGGTTGTAAGTTCGAGCCCCACATTTGGCGTGGAGAATACTTAAAATCTTTTAAAAAATGTACACGTGTTAAGTGCATAGTTCAATGAGTTTTGACAATGCACGTACCCATGTAACTACCCAAACAAGCAGGGTATTTCCACCACCCCAGAAAGTTCCCTCCTGTCCTTTCCCAGTCACCCTGCACCCCTCCCCCACAAAAAAACCTGGAGGCACCCAGTGTTCTGAGTACTGTCACCATAGATTAATTTTGTGTGTTCTGGAATTTCACAAAAATGGAATCTTACAGATGTGCTCTTATATGTCTGCATCCTTTTGCACAGCACAGTATTTTTGAGATGGATCCATGTTATTTGATCCTCACAGCCTTATCCTGTAATGGACGGTACTGGTGTTTTGCAGATGAGGAAACTAAGGCTTCGACAGTGTCAAGATTTGGGGCAAGGTCACTCAGCTAGTGCCTCACTGCATTGGGATGGAATTCAGGTCCTGGGCATGCTAAGTCTAATCATCTTTACTGCATCGCAGCAAGTTTGGGGAGTGAGGAAGTGTGGCAGGAGGGGAAGGCAGAAAACACTGAGTGCATTAGCCAGCAAATTAACATCATGGGCACCTGGAGCTAGCATGCCAGATGGAGAAACACTTCAGTTGTCCTAGCTGAGGGTGAGGGAGCTGGGCTATTTATGTACCCACTCACCTTTCTGTCAGAGGTTGAGGGCTGCCCCAGGGGCACTGACTCTGCCCTGTCCAGCCTGCCCTGCCCACTGGCCCAGAGCAGGCCCAGCTGATACCTGGACATTATTTCAATGTGTGTCCTCTAGTCTTGCTACTTGAAGTGTGGTCCATGGACCAGCAGCGTTGCCATCACCCAGGAGCTGGTTAGAAATGGAGTTAAGCTTGAAATTTCAGAAATCCTGGTCCAGAGCATGGTCCCGTTTTCCACAGACTGAATAAGAAGATAAGATCACCTGAAGAACTTAAAAAGAAAAACGGATGCTCAGCAATCCTCCCAGGTTATAATGCACGTGCTCTTTTACTCTGCAGGGGCCACTTCAAGGAATTCATTCTTTGATGCTCCAGCAGGCATAAAATGGCATGCCCGTATTGCAGTGTGATCTGCAATAGCAAAAGCCTGGAACGAACCTAAATGCCTATTCATAGATAGTCAGGTTATCAAATTGTGCTTCATTTATGCAATGGAATGCTACGCAATTGTAAAACAAGGCAATAGTGTGTTACTATCATTTACTTTAAAAAGAAGGGGGAGAAGAGTAAAATTTTTTGCTTGCATAAGGAAAAAGAGAACACAAGCAGACACATGCAAAAACCCAGTAACACTGGTTACAGGTGGAGGACCGGGGAGTAGGAACTGGGCAATGGGAGCAGAGGAGACTTTTAATGGAATAGTTTTTTATGTAATAAAAAAAAATTGTCTAACCACGTAAGAGATTTATTCATTTAAAAGTTATATAAATTAATTTAAAAATACAGATGTCCAGGCCCCACCCTGGAATTCAGGTGTGGCCCAGAAATGTTAAGTTTTATGAGCTCCACTGGTAATTCCAATGAAAAACCAGGTTTGGGGACTCCTGGTCTAGGGTAGCCAGAGGGTCTTCTGCAAAC
Source organism: Zalophus californianus (assembly GCF_009762305.2). NCBI lineage: Eukaryota > Metazoa > Chordata > Mammalia > Carnivora > Otariidae > Zalophus > Zalophus californianus. The sequence continues at coordinate 97,090,572 of NC_045602.1, forward strand.
ATGCTCTATGTCTGAGTCCCACATTCTTGATCTGAATCATGGGCAGGTTATTCAACAAAATGTACTGAGCATGTTTATCAGATCATACTCATTGATTTCATTCCTTTTTTTTTTTAAGATTTATTTATTTGAGAGAGAGAGAAAGTGAGAGACAGAGCAGGAGTGGAGGGGGAGGGGAAGGGGCAAGGGCAGGGGCAGAGGGAGAGGGAGAAGCAGACTCCCTGATGAGCAAGGAGCCCAATGCAGGGCTTGATCCCAGGATCCTGGAATCATGACCGGAGCTGAAGGCAGACGTGTAACCGACTGAGCCACCCCGGCGCCCCTCATTGATTTCATTCCTATTTCATTATGGGTTTGATCCATAGAAACATATTTGGAGCTGGAAGAAGGGATCTGGAAATCCACCTGTTACCGCCCTTCATGGGAAAACTGAGGCTTGGGGAGGGCCTGTGGGTGGCAGGACTTGAATTTGGGTTTTCTCACTCTATGCCTTCTAGACCATTGTGTCTTGGAGAGGATCCATTCTTGGATTCCTGTGGAGTGAGACCCAGAGATAGGATCTCATTCAAATGAAGCATGTGTTTTCTAAAGCAAAGGGAAGCGTGCACTGCTTCAGACACCAAGGGCAGCTCTGTGGGCCAGCAGGAAACCCTAGATCCCCAAATGGTCTTTACCTAGGCATTAGGCCCCAGTGATTTGGCTGGGCCGGCGTGACTCTCTTGAGCCCCTCATTGAAGGAATGGCCATGTTGAGTTTTCCTGGTCTTTTCCTAATTTCACTTGGTTCTGAGTTAGATGTCATAGCTATGTCTTCAGCTCTGTGATATATTTAGTAATTCCCATTAATTTATTCCCTCCCATTGCCCCCTTGGAGATACTTTGATATTCTGACTGAGGTATTGGGATTTGAAAATGATTATGAAAATCATACCCATCCACAAGCATGGGTACACACTTAACAGCAAGTTTGGTTTACATCCCAGAGGTGAGCTGATGGCTAGCCAAAGCCAGGTGAAAATAATGCAGAAGTGGGAGGGTATATGCAGCCTTGATAGGCATATTCTCTATTTGGATAGTTGAATAATTTCAAAATCAGGTTTTCAGCACATCAGGCAAAGACTAAATAAAACAAGAATGAAATAAAAACAAAACTACCAAAATATATTGATGAATACAGTCAATTGTCTAAATTGTTAAAAACCAAAAATAATTATGCAAAACAATCAGGTAATTGAAGCCAACGTGTTTTTTCACTTTACGAATTCTTATCATGACTTCTTTATAATGAAATCACTTGTCTATAATATCTAGACTTGTCTTTAAAGCATGAAAATTACCCACGGTAACATGTTATTGCATTATTTATCAAACATGTTTTTAAGCTACAGAAATTCTTAGATGTTTCTAGCAGGAGAGAGCAATGAGAAAATTTGGAATTTGTTAACAGTTTTATTCTCAAAGCTAACTAGCTAGTAAAAAATAATTTCTGGCTCCATTAGAGCCACACACAAAAGAAACTGCTAAATGTGACATCTTGGTGGGAAATGTAAAGCTTTGCCTACTGGTTATAACTGAGCTTCTTAGGTGACTTTAGAGCTGGGAGCATGCACAGCACACATATTCCTAATTAGTCTTCCCTGAAGTCAGGACTCTCTAATTCTGCTAGAAAACCAGCTGCGTGGTTTTCTAGCACCTCTTTCGGTACTTGACTTGAGCCCATGGCATGGGTGTGCAAGGGCTCTGAAAGCTATGCTCTGTGGGTTGGGCTGAGGGCTAATTAGGATTAGTTTCAACCACAAATGGCATAAACTCCAAAGTGACATTGGCTTACCCAGGATGGATTTCTCTCTTGCTCAAGGTCTGGCCTAGCAAGCAGCTCAGCATGCCACTCTATAGTATTTGAGGCTCAGATGTCTGTGCCTGGCCTTCAGGGAAGCAACATCTATGTTTCAGGGGCAGGATGGAGGAAAGGATGCAGAAGGACATACCCACATCATCTCTTATCAAAGATATTTGGAGACTGCCACAGACTTATGCTTACATATTGGTTAAGAGGTCACATGGCCACACCTAGCTGCAAGGAAGGCTGGGAAATGTAGTTTTCCCTCTAGGCAGCCCTGTGCCCACCAAACATCAAGGGCTCTGACTCCTGGAAGAAGGCCAGGATGGATATTGGGGCCAACTTACAGGGAACAAGGGGGCAGTCATTTGGGAAGGGGCCTTATCTCTTTCTTAAGGGGATAAAATTCCCCCTAGAGGGAAACTCTTTGAACAGAATGATTTCTGGGGTTTCTTTGCCTCCTTGATCCCTATCATTTTCTACAAGTCCAGGGAAGAAGGTGACTAGGAGGAAAACTACACCCATTCCTAGTATCTGTTGCATTATCAATTTTGTGTATGTTTAAAGTTGGAGGGTCTCTCTGCTCTACCCAGGCAGCATGGTGTGGCTATCAGGGCATAGTTTTTGGTGTCAGATTCAAGTGTGAGTCCTGACTCTACCCCTCTTTTAGTTTGGAGTCTCCAGAAGCCAAGCCCGATCAAGGGGTTTGACGGCTAGTAGCTTATCTGGAAGGTGACCTCAAGGAGCAAGTTTGGGGAGTGAGGAAGTGCGGCAGGCGGGGAAGGCAGAAAACACTGAGTGCATTAGCCAGCAAATTAACATCATGGGCACCTGGAGCTAGCATGCCAGATGGAGAAACACTTCAGTTGTCCTAGCTGAGGGTGAGGGAGCTGGGCTATTTATGTACCCACTCACCTTCTGTCAGAGGTTGAGGGCTGCCCCAGGGGCACTGACTCTGCCCTGTCCAGCCTGCCCTGCCCACTGGCCCAGAGCAGGCCTTTGGTGTGCAGGGGCGAGGGCACAGAGATGAGGGTGAAGTGTCCGGGGCAGCTGCCTGAGGTCAAGGGCCAGTTTCTCAGCCTCAGATTCCTTATCTTTCACATGGGGAACAATGATAACTGCTCTCTTCCAGGGTTTTGTAAGGATTAAATGGCACAATCCAGAAACACTGACACATGTGGATAAATACAATAGTACAGACAACCCAAACAAGGTCAGGTTAAAGGCGTTTGTTGCAGGTCATGTAGGGTAGCCTCTGTGCCACTGCGGTGCTTGGATTAGGGGTGTGTGGAGAAACAATTCCTTCATCCTTGGGCTGGCTGGGTGGGGGGATGGGCCTCCAGGCTGAGGAACTCCTGTTCCATTCACCGTTCACCGGTAGCCCCGTGTGCAGTGGCTACAGCAGCACTCTGTGCATGCGCCAGCCTGTGGCAGAGGTTGCGGAGCCGAGGGCTCAGCAGTGCAGGATTAGCTACTACTTTAACCTTAGGGACCTCTCCTTAAAGAGACGGCATAGTACTCATCTCAGGTGAAACTTAATGCTGATTGTGTGATCATCACATATGGAATCACAGAAGTTGTCCAACTTTTGCTTATGTGTCGCATTTGCAGGTATGAAAATGAATGTGAATGTCAACTGCTCCTAAAAGAAATGCTGGAACGGCTTAACAAGGTGAGCTGAGTACGAACTTGAGTTTGAGTCCGGACTTGAGTTTGAGAATGGAACTTAGGGACTGAAATGACTGTCACACACCTTCTCTCTGTGTCCTTTTAGGGTTCACCTATTTCTTTTGCTGTCACTCTCTTTCTTGATTCATAATTTTCAAGTAAATCTTTGTGTGAACTCACACACCCAAGACACACACTCCTCTCCTGCAACACACGGGGTCCCGCTAGAGAACCCTAGATGTTAAGCTTAATGGGTTGTGCTAGGCTATTCAAACATGGCAGCATTACAGTGACAAGCTCTGGTTGTGCCATTCAGATGTGATGGTTCCAAACACACCAAACTGAAGAAACTTGCTTTGGGCAGTGGTTATTGGGATGCAAGGATGTCTACTCTGTTGGCTGAGAGTCTCGAGATTGCTCTTCTGCAGGAGAACTCTCAGAGAATAGAGGAAGAAATTTCCATTTCCCTTCACGCTCTCCCCTCTCAGAGTTTGGAGAGTAGCCATGTGGGGGCCACCAGGGATTCTTAGCTTCTTGCTGGAGACCCTCCTGCAGAGTCCTGCAGGGTTGTCCTTTGCAGGGAATTTCCTTCTTCAGATCCTCCATCATCATCCTAACTGATTGGATTTTTTGCTCTAGCCAGGGGAACTCGACTACCAGATGGAATAATCCTGGATCTCAGAGGTTGGACAAAACCAGGGATGGCAGAGAGCTGTCATTTCAGAGCTCAAATGTCCGAGCAGAAAGACCCATGGAGACTATTTCATTGAAGGGTTGCTTATTTAGGGCATGGCTGCTTGTCCCCTTTCCCTCCTTTCCACACCCATAATTCCTCATCAGAATTACTGATCAAACACAGCACCTTTCCCTGCCGTACCCAGATGTGGCCTTAGGATTCTTCACATGGAGCTCCAGGCAACCACTATAGATAGTCGGCATTGGCTCAGGATGTTTGCCAGTCCCTGGCTTTGTCCAACCTCTGCTGTCTAGGATTAGTCTGCTAACCGGTGGGAACGTTAGAACCATAACCTAGGGAAACTGAATTTTGCACATGATGCTCCTATGCCCTTCCCTGTGTGAACATATGATGTATCATTCAAACCAGGACACTGTGTGGAAGGAGGTACTGTCAGTAATTACCAAGGTCAATTAGTAGAAACTTGGATTGTTACAGGCCAGCCACCATGTGAACACCCCAGATAGAAACACAGAGTTGGAGGTGAGGGTGTGCTTAGGAGAGCCCTCAGTGCCCAGACTCAGTGATTGGTCTTGTATTGGTTTGGGCCACGATGGCCCCAAGCCTGTTAAAGGTTGAGCTGGGATTTGGGTGTTATTAGCATCAGACATCACCCCGTTGTTCTGCTGATACTCGTAGCTCATCCCCTTTCTTGTTTTGGGTGGTGATCCTGGCTGCCAGACGGGGCCGCCATCTTGTCCACAGACCACTGCTTTCAGGGACATAGGTGCCTTACACCCTTCACTTAGATGCCAGTTTAGCAGCCCCTCCCCAACACCACCACATTTTGCTTTGTGAGTATTTGTCCTTACTGCAAGCAGGGCTCCCTCTGGACTTACTTTATGGCTGTCATTCATGCAGTCCCATCACGGGCACTCTTCATAGAGGAGGGAGAAAGAGTATAGTCCCTCTTTTTAGCTTTGGTGGGAAGTAACACTGGATTTAAAAACAAGCTCCAGCTTTCTGTTGTTGTTCTCTTATTACAAAAGCAAGACATATTTGCAGGTAGAAAAATAAGGTATCAGAGATAAGGCCAGGGAAGGGAAAGGCCTCCCTTTGTGTATATTGTGACAGTGAGGACAATTGGAATATCAGTGCCATGAAAATGTTACAGAAGTTCCGGGGAAAGATGCTACCAGCAACTCGGGCCAGAGCTGGTGCAGGGCATTGGCGTAGCTCTTCCCTGGGCCCGGGGAAAGACACTTCTGCTCACAAGCGAGTGTCCAGTCCAAAAAACGGAGAGCAGCCTGATAATAGGACCCTTCATGCCACTGTCGAGTATCTGTGAGACTTTGGGGGAATTTCCTCATCTCTCTGAGCTGCGGCTTCTTCCATCTCTGAAGTAGGAGCAGTAATGGTTGCCACCACCATGGAGTGGATGTCTATCAGCATGCACAGTAAGAATGAAGTGACATAATAGTGTCTGTGATTTGCCTGTCACAATCATTATTACAGAGCACTTGATGTGATGGATGCCAACTTCGTTTCCCCAGAGTGTGGGATTCATGACTCTGGTGGAGTGGGAGGTGGTTTTAGATGGCGTGTGAAGGAATAATTTTCTAATAGCTGTGAATTTATTTTCATGATTAACTTCTCGATAGTAGGTGACATCAAAAAGTTCCTTTTTGAATGCATATAAGTAGATGAATCAATTTGAGGAAAAATACAGAGTGACTAATAATACAGGTGGTGCCCGGTCTATAGCAGAAATCATGAGCACAGCATATGATGCAGGGAGTTAGCCATATCCACGCACCAGCTTGGAGCTTTGGCACGGTTTTGTGGTTATTTATTCTACGCTCAGGAATGACCCCGTTCAACCCCTCTGTTGCCGGTGAGGAGCCTCACCCTTGGTGAGGTTCAGTGACTTTAGAGCCCCATAGCCCATCCTTGGCATGTGTAGTCAGAAGTCTTTTGTGCACATGGCTCATTCTCTGCCTCCCAGGGACAGTCGGGGAATCTCTGTCTCTCAGGTGACAGACACAAGGCCAGAGTCCCTGGGTAAAGATGACCCCTGCACGCTTGACGTTGGTGCCCCATCCGTATCCCCTGGGCCACCCCTGAGGTCACACAGACATGCCGAGCACGCTGGCTGGCTTCCTGCATGTCTCTGGCTGTGGGAACTTGCATGATGCACAGGAGGCATAGTCCGAACGCGTGGGCCTTAGCACCCCAGGAGCAACCCTTGGCCGCTGAGGGGTGGGAGTAGGTGGATGAGCTCCCCAGCTGCCCCACAGCTCATAGCAACAGTTCAGAGGTGAGTTCTACAGTCTCTCGAAGGGTCCTCAGCACTACTGAGGTGTGGTTGTCCACAGTGGTAAGCTGCTCATTATACACCTTCATTGCCTTTGTTCCTTTCCCTGGATCACTTCCTCCCTTCCAGAACTCCCTGGAGTGAACAACATGAACCCAGTCCTTGCCTCACAGGAACTCAAGGGGTTGGCCAGGGGAAGGCTGGACCCTTCTTGTTCTTTGTCCGTCGAGATGGTCACGTGAGAAGGTAGAAAAGGAGGAGTACATTCTCGTCTGGTTGGCTGGTCATATCAGTGATTTTGGTTGACAAATCTTTGAGTGTCTACCTACATCCGATCAGCATGGTTTCGACTGTCAGCTCCGTGTCAGTGCCCCCTTTCCTTTGGTCTTGTGGAAGGGATTCATCCCTAGATGTGGCCGTGGAGAATGGGGAAGAGGAGAAACCACTGACCCCGTCTTTGCACCATGCTTGGAAAATATCACAATGTATGTTGACGAGAAGGATTGCTGCTTCTTTCACCAGGCCGTCATCTGTTAATACTGCCCATGCCATTACATCTTCAGAACAGAGCTCCTGTGTTTTTAACAGCCCAGAAATCTAAAGCAAGCCACTCTTTGCTAGGTACTTTGAATAATATAAATGCCTCAACATACCACTTACATACTTGGGCCACAGTTATTCAGATTTTAAGACTTTTGATGCAGTAAGAATTCGTGATGACTTTTAAGTGTCTGGGTTTGGCTAACCTCTAGGACTCGTCTCTCTATGTAGATATGGTTATCAGTCCCAATAATGCCCGGGGTTGCTTATCTTAAGGAAACTCTAAGGAGGCTTTAAGATTTCTCTCCTTTTTTCTTTAAAATCCCCAGAATTTTAAAATGTTGTGGGTTCTAGTCAAATGCTTTCACTTAAAAACAATTTTTTAAGAAGTACCTAAAACTGCCGTATATGCTTTTCCATGCAATTTGTGTATCTTCAGTGCGTCCGGGGAAAGGGCAAGAAGCAAGGGCATTTGGGGAAGGGGCACGGAGCCTTTGTTTTCAGGGCTCCAAGGCTTCATTTGCCTAAGAACAACTCTGAGGCTGGAGACGAACTTCCAGAACTTCCAGAGCAGGAGCAGAGAAGAGGGAACTGGGAAAGCTGAGTTCAGGATGGGGTTGGGGGTAGGGAGGCTGGAGAACAGAAGGGCAGAGGAGGAACCAGGAGGTGTGCAGAGGGAGAGAGGGTGAGGCAGCGGGAAGGAGGGAGTAGAGCTCTAGAACAGACTCAGCACCATACTCCAGGCCAGCCTTAGCACCAGGAAGGAAAGCAAACCTACAGCTCTGGGGAAGGTTTTTGACATCCGAGGTTGAAGTGTTTTTTAATTAAACCCTAATTAACTAGACATCTCAAAGAACTTGAATACCCATTCTGGAGCAGCTGCTTGGATGCTGGATTTGAGGCTGGGTAAAGATATAGGCAGTTGGGATTTTCGTGGGATTTCTGGCATCTCTGTAAATGGATTGGCAGGCTGATTCCTCAAAGGCACATTGGACTCTAGTGACTAATCTCTTTCTCAAAAAAATGGTTTAGATCAGTGATCCTGACATGTCCGCGTGGACCAGCAGCACCTGGAGGGCACGTTAAAATACAGACTCCTGGGTCCTGACCCCAGAAACTCTGACCCAGTAGGTCTGGGATCTGCCAGATATTTTATACCCTGAGTCGTTTTACATTTCTCATTATCCCTAGCCGTCATTGATCACACTTTGAGAACCACTGGCCTCGATTGCCAACACATACAACATCAGGGTTGGAGTGTTTTCTAAAATTAGACTATTGACACAGAGTCTACATTTGGGAAAAATCTAGATGCTGCTGCTGGTAGAGCTTTTGAAAATGCAGCTGACAGCATGCAAAGCATAATAAAAGCACAAGCGTCCACACATTTCTGACTCCTGGTGCGAACAAAAGGGAGTGCTCCCCATTGAATTCCTCCTCCCCACACCAGCAACTGTACATTCCAGTGGCACCCACTCACCTTCGTGAGTGTTGGGGGCAGTTTGTCAGATGATTGTCCTCCAAGCAAGAGAATGTGCTGCAGAAGCATCTGTGTAATCCCTATTTTAAGGATAAATATCGGCTGGCCTTTATTATCACCCATGAGTCGTTTTAACGGCTTGGCTGTCACCTCTTAACTAGTAGAGAGAAGCCCGAGACAGATTCCAGTCCTTTTGTGTCCTATTAGCGTCCACTAACTAGCTGCATGACCCACTGGTCAGTCTGGCCTCAGCCTGTCCATCTGTAAGGAGACACTCCGGTTTCTGAGCTGCGTTTCCCTCTGAGGGAAGAGGGCTGCTGGGGGCTTGGGGGGGCCTGGCCCCCTACCCTACTGCGATCACGTCCTTGCAGAAGCATGCCTCTGCTTTGCCCCTATACACTGGCATCCTGGGATATTTTGTTTGAAAGATGACACATGTAACTTAAGAAACATCTGAGGCCTAATGACCTCAAGGGTCCCTTCTATTTTGAAAATTGCAAGGGTTTGATCCCTTTAGAAGTCATGACACAAAGGGTCCTTGAAACCCTATTTCCGGTTCCTCAGCTTTGGTGATTATGGATTAATCGTGGGTGAGTTTTTGGTAAAAATGAAGATGTTTGAGAATTCTCTGCCTCGCTTCATCCTCAGCAGTCTTAAGAGGGGTGTGGTGGGAGGGGGGGATAAGGGTAATGGGGAGGGGAGGGTAGAAGCCTATCCAGAAGGACTGGCTCAAGGTCTTTGACCAGCTCTGCCCCAAACTGAGCCATGCCCCTCCAAGGGGTGCCCCATCCACAGGGTTGAGAATCACTTCCACAGCAGACCACTGCTCCTGAAGGGAATGGAGCTGCAGCCCCACACACTCTGACTGTCCTTCCCATCCCTGGGGTCCTGGTAGGATTGTCAGTGAAGCGGATGGTCATGGGACCCATGTTGGCCATCACAGCACTCTCCCAGAAATGTGACTCAAGGGGACACAGAGGCGAATTCATTTGTAGCCAGTCATCCTGAGGGGGGAGCCATTACCTCCTGCTGCTAGAGTCCTGGGACTGCCCTGCTTTCTGTCCTTCTTGAGACCTGGCTACTTTTCTTTTGGAGTCTGTAAATTATCCTGGCTCTTTCTGGTTCTGCAGCCCTTTCCCATTGCTGGAAAGACCCCTGGGATTTCTTTGTATCACCATTTCTCTCACGAAGGGACTTCACCTGGCTCATGTGATAATTCTGGGTAATTCAGAGAGCCAGTCACCAGGACCTCCTGGGAACCTGCTCACTTGCCCTGGGGAATGAACACCTTGATTGTACAGGTGCATCCATTGAGTTTCCAGGGGTGGGCAGTGTGCGTCTTCTGAAGGAAGAAGCAGTGCTGTTGAGGTTTCACTGAACTCTGCAGTACTGTCCCCTGCCCTGAGGGCAGAGCTCATCAAAAGTCAGCGACTGGTTAATTCATTCATCAAAAGAATGAGCCCAGAAACTGAAGGCCCAGAGTTAGTTTTCACATTAATTTAGTTCAGACAGTTCAGAGCCCTGTACCTGGAGCTGTGCATCCCTATTTTGTAATTTGGTCCATTCTCTTACTTCTGATTAAAAAAAAAAAAAAGACTTCAGACTCTGTGTGCGTCTTTCAAAGGGTGAGATTTCTTGCTATGCTCTTGCATCTCCCGGCAGGCAGCAGAGGCCCAGCTCCAGGCTCGGAAGTGAGCAGAACCTGGGGAAAGCAGGGAAGAGTCAAGGGGCAGTGGGCAGGGAACCAGCTCCAGGTTGGGGTCCTTCTCTCCTTCTGTCTGAGGGTTCCCTTCCTACCTGGTTGCTCAGTGTTGGCCTCCCTGGTACCCATCAAGGGACTTCAGAATCTTCAGAGGGAAGGATGTAGTAACTAGAAATGAGAGGAGAGAAACTGGGGGTGTTCCCCCTGGGGCAGAAACCTGGAGGAGACACTGAGGAAGAATGGAATGCTCCCTTGTGCCCAAAATTAATCCTGTAGAGCTGCATTGTTCTGCTTGGGAGCCACCAGCCATGTGCGCTGGGGAGTGATCGAAACACTGGAAGTTCAAATCGTGATGCATTGTAAGGGTAAAATGCATACCAGGTTTCAAAGACCTTGCCTGAAAAAAAAAAAAAGACTGTAAAATATCTCATTAATAACTTTAAAAATTTTGATTACATGGTGAAAGGATAATATTTTGGGTATATTGGGTGAAATAAAATAAATTATTAAAATTGCTTTCACCCATTTCTTTTCATTTTATTTAATGTAGCTACCAGAGAATTTTAAATTATGCCTGAGACTTGGACAGTGTGTATTAGGATAGCTTATTTCATTTTTATTTACATAAGCCTATGCAAAAAGGAATGCTTTAAGATACATGCCTGGTGGTTGCCAGTTGACCCAGTTGATCTTGTAGAACTCTGAAGTTCTTTTAGGATAAACTCAGGGGCGCCTGGGGTGGCTTAGTCGGTTAAGCAACCAACTCTGGATTTTGGCTCAAGTCCTGATATCAGGGTTGTGGGATTGAGCCCCATGTCGGGCTCTGTGCTCAGCATGGAGTCTGCTTCTCCCTCTCCCTCTGCTCCTCCCCCTGTTCACGCTCTCTCTCTAAAATAAATACAGTCTTAAAAAAAAGATAAACTCAAGGTTCTTTTTGGTAGATAAAATAGCCTCAGAAGTTTGAGTTGGGTGGGGTGATTATCTGCGCCCCCCCCCACAATTTTGCTCAAGTTTCAGGCCAAATTCACACAGGCATGTATTTCTTAATTAAGCATTTATTCTGATGTAGCCCTAAAGTTCATACAGCCTGTTTGCTAGTCTCATGAAGTCCCAGCTCTCTGATGTGGTAGGTGCTGAGGCTGCGCTTTGTGCGGAAAGCTCATTCAGGGCAGGTGATCCATTGGAGTCGGAATTCTGATACCTTATTTCAGCATCTGGCAATCAGAATCTTCCCACACCAGTCATCTTTTTAGGAATGATTAAGGAATCAAGTGTCTTTCCAAGGAGTACAGACAAAAGGCCTCTCTGGAATCTAAATCCTTTTAGTGATAGGATATTTTGGTATGTCTCAAAATATCTTGGCCGGTGTTCATGCCTGACTGTTTTAACTCTGCTCACACAAGGATGGAGAATGTCTTAAATATGTTAGACAACTACATATCCACCTTTATAGATGAAAGCCTATGGTTCCCATTCATTATGCTTTTTAACAAGTCATTAATAAGTCAGTAAAAAATTCATTTGGCAAGGCCTCAGGTATTGGCAGGGGTGCATGGCAGAGGTGTCTCAGGAGAGTGACAATCTTGAGGAACCTAAGTAATGCACACGGTAGTATCATGCTGGATTGCTATAGCATTAAGGGAGTTCCAGCCATCACAGCACTATCTTATCTTTTTTAAAGATTTATTTGAGAGAGAGAGAGAGAGAGCATGCATGCACGAGCAAGGGGAGAGGGAGAAGCAGACTTCCCGCTGAGCAGGGAGCCTGATGCAGGACTTGATCCCAGGACCCTGAGATCATGACCTGAGCCAAAGGCAGCCGCTTAACCGACTGAGCCACCCAGGCGTCCCCATAGCACTATCTTATTAAGAGCACAGTATTTCAACCTATTTAGTTTACCCAAACAAGAGCAACGAGATGAAAGTCAGTGCACTATCAGAATGGTGAGAACACTCAGCCTTGTGTCCTAAGTGTCATGTCCAATTTTAAAGGAATAAATACTGTTTACCACAGCACTCATTAAAAAAATGCATTTTGTGTTAAAGATACATAGCATCAGGGTAAGTGTCAGCAGTCCTTGGGAGAAAACTATTAAAATGAAGTTTTCAGTGTTAACAGAAAACTCTTTCTTAGTCTTAGAAACTCAACTTCCTGATGATGAGATATAGAACAAATATAGATGTAACTTAAATTTTAAGGCTGTTGGTATATAACTGTATCCGAATTTTCTCCCTGATTTTTCTAGATCAAGGTTTTACAACCATGGCACTATTGACATTTTGGACTTCTCCCTCTCCCTCTGCTCCTCCCCCTGTTCAACAAAGGAGAATCCTTTGTTGTGTGGGGCTGTTCTGTGTATTGTAGGATATTTAACAGCATCCCTGGCCTCTGCTCATTAGATGCCAGTTGTCACACCCCAGCACCCAAGTGGTAACAATTGGAAATGTCTCCAGATATTACCAAATGTCCCCTTGGGGGCAAAATCAATCTCTGTGGACAGTTGTTCTAGACCAGGTCCAATGGCCTAGCCCAATGCCTTACTAGAGATATGCAATCTCAGACACTCTCCCAGACCTACTGAACAAGACTATGTTTTAATAAGAACCTAGGAGGTCCGTGTGCCCATACATCTGGCTGATTTCACACCCATGTGCCAATACCTCCACTGCGCAGCCCTCCAAGTCAGATGTGTGACTCAGTTTCTCATTGCAGGAAGCTGACGAAGCCTTACTGCATAACCTACGCCTTCAAATCGAAGCCCAGTTTCTACAGGACGACATCAGTGCAGCAAAGGACAGGTACAAAAAGGTAACCATGAACCTTCTGAAGCCCTTCCCCCAGGTAACCGGTTTGGGTTTGGCCAGACAAGGCCGGGACACTTGTGGCTGACACATGAGCCTGCTACAGTGGGTGCCTTTTATGTGTATTGCCCCTGAACCAAGTAGGTGAGCGGTTGGTTGCTGGATGGCCCTTAGTGAGCAAGGCGTGTGCAGAGGAGGAGACAGTTGGGTGTCTGTTGGGGGGAGGGCTTGGGAACGCATGTCTGTTGAGTACATTACAGTTCACAAAGTGATTTTGCATAGATCCGTCTTGAGTAAGCTAGGACCTGTCATTGTATCAGCTCAGAAAATGCAGAAGTGCAGAAAACGTAATCTATATATATTCACTCTGCCTCCAAGCCAGTTAGTTGGCATTCGGGAGCTTTCTGTTGTGTAGCACTCTGCTCTGCCTCCCACCCCCACTAGCTTTTCACAGGCCTGACTTTGGGGGGCCTTGGTGTACTGGACAAATCACATCCTGGAGCTGTGTAACCATGGGCAAGTGGCCTTCCCACTCTGAGCTGCCTCATCTTCAACATGCAAACACCAGACCCTCCTTCTGCACAGCAGTGTGGTTAACTGTAGCGGACTGGTGAGCCTGGCTTTGGTCCTGGGGGCTGACCTCTCTGGTGGGCTCTGGCCTCCTTCCAACTGCCAGTATCCACAGCTCTGCCTCCGGACGCTCTCCAGGCAGTGGAGGGTGTCTCTGCCTCATGGAACGCGTTGCCCCTGGAGCAGCCTCAGCCGGTGATGGAGGCGTGTGGGTGGATTCCTACCCCAGCTCCCTCTCACCAGCTGTTCTGCACGGTTCTGCACGGCTCCCAGGGATCCCCGCTAGGCCTGAGCACTGGGTGCCCACGGTGGTAACTTACCTGGTGACGTGCTCCTTATTGGCTGCCTTCCCTTTCCTGTCTCACTTCTCCCTCCAATAACGTTTCCAGGCACCTTCATCCACATAAACTGTTTGTACTCAGACCTGTCTCTTAGGGCCTGTATCTTAGCCAGCCCAGGCTGCTATAATAAAGTACCACCGTGGCTTAGAAACAACAGAAATTTGTTTCTTACGGTTCTGGAGGCTGGAACACTGAGCTGGGGGTGCGAGCAGGGGCCAGGTTTCAGGGAGGGCCCTCTTCCTGGCTTGCAGATGTCTGTCTCCTCACCGTGTGCTCACCTGGGCTTTCCTCGATGCCAACTCTTTGGTGTTACTTCTTCTAAGGGCACTAATCCCATCACGGGGCCCCACCCTCATGACCCCATCTAAATCTAGTTATTTCCCAAAGGCCCCACCTCCACACCCCATCCCAGTGGGGCAAGTTAGGTCTTCCATATGTGACATTTGGAGGGTCACAACGTTCAATCTCTATCAGTCTGCTTCTGGGGAAACTGAGGCAGCGTGCGAGTACAGGTGAGACACTCGGTACAGCCTGGAGCCTGGTGCATGCTCAGTAGGTATTAGACTCTCTTCCTGACTCAGTGTAGATCTGCCTACGCCAGTGGGAGGACCCATTGCTCACACTGAAGGGGTGATAATAGAGTTCACACTGTGAAGCTTCTGTGTATTATCTCATCGGTCCTAACACCAGTCTCGTGAGTTAGTATCGTAGGGCAGGCTCCTTAGGAGCAGAGTCCAAGTGATGATTTTTGTGTGATTGCTGTATTAATGGTGAGCTTCCAGGAGGAGATGAAGGGGAACAGGGGCACAGGGGTGGGAGCTGAGCAGGGGTCTGGGCTTAGCTGGAGTCTGCCTCAGCCTGACCCCATGGAGGGTTCTGGAGTATGATTGCTCCACAGGGTTGGTCCCACCTTGAGGCAAGAGGGTTGGCCTTTTGTATTCCTGTGCCAAGGAGTCATTGATTCGGGTCAGGGGTGAGGTGGGTTTAGGGGCATTGCTTCTTGGACCATTGTCTGGCCAAGGACAGTTCTCTGTGATGTGCTCTCACACACAGAGCTGGGCACAGGTGCTTTGCTGGGAAAGGGGATCAGCCACCGTGTCCAGACTGTTAGTCCTCTTATATGCAAAACCCTGAGCATTAGGTGGTTTAAATTGCTTACTCGAGACCACATCCAGCTCATAAGTGATTTAGTCTGGGATTGACTGACCATCCTTTGAACCACTGCCCTGTTCTGGGATCAGAAAGGGTCCTTTGTACCCTGTGGGGGTCTCTTTGTTCCCCGTCTCTGCTTTTCTCTCATAGCTGTGCCATCCTGGTCTCCAGGAAAACCAGCAGCAAAGCATCCATGTCACTGAAGGGAAATGGCGAGATCAATCAAGACTCAGTTTCTTCATCTGCCCACTTACTCTTGTGAAGATTAAAATGTCCGCTGCTCAGGTCACAGTCTGTCCTGTCTGTGACGGTGAACATGTGAAAGCATTCGTCCCTCGGGTCACCTGGTCCTGGAGGCAAAATCTCAAGCAGCTCAAGTTTTAATGAGAACGCTTTCCTTCCCCCAACAGAATCTTCTGGAAATTCAGACCTATGTCACCATCCTGCAGCAGATTGTCCAGACCACCCCTCAAGCATCTGCCATTACAAGTGGGATGAGGGAGGTAAGAATCGGAGCCCCGGCTGCAGGGAAAGCATATCTGGGGATGCCCATTTAAAAAAAATGGGCAAAAGATTTGATCAGATACTGCAACAAAAAAACTACACAGATGGCAAAGAAGCCCACGAAAAGATGCTCAACGTCATTAGTCATCAGGGGACGCAGTTAAAACCTCTAACTAGGCCCCCAAGGGCCTAGTTAACAGAGACCCAGGTGAGGTGTCAGGTCAGACTGGGCGCCAAGCTGCACTGGGCTCACTGGCCCCGCTCTCACTCTGCGTACATTTGAAGTTTACCCTTTGTTCTTTTATACTTAGACTGGGAACACTGGTGTTTAGACAGCTGAGGACACAAAGTGTGTCCCTGACCATTGTCTTAGGCATTTGTTCTTGAGTATTATGGGCTGCTCTTCCTTGTGTAGTTCATAAGAAACTGCCAGACTGTCTCCCAAGGCAGTTTGCATTGTTGCAGCTCATCAGCAACGAATGTGTGAGAGTTTCTGTTGCTTTGTGTCGTAGCCAGCACTGGTATGTCGGCGTTTTGTTTTGTTTTTGCGTTTTGCTCTTCTAACAGGTATGCTGGGTATCTCACTGTGGTTTTAACTGCATCCCCTGATGACTAATGACGTTGAGCATCTTTTCGTGGGCTTCTTTGCCATCTGTGTAGTTTTTTTGTTGCAGTATCTGATCAAATCTTTTGCCCATTTTTTTTAAATTGTCTGTTTTCTTATTCTCCTTATCAACTTGACCATGAACTTTGAATACAGAGAGTCCCCCACAATTCGTAACTGTATTTTCAAGGTCGGCCTCTGTTAATGAATATGTGAGTCTGTGGGATGAAAACTACGGGGGAAAAAATAAGAGATTACAGGAGCTGATGTTTTAAAAAAATGTGAATTTGGATGTAAAAACCTTATTTCTGATATAACGTTCCACAGTACTTCTTCCTTTAGCTCTCTAGCTGCTGGCATAGTTTTTCCCTAATGTGGCTTAATGAATTTTGTGATGCCTAACCCGAGACATGTAAAAATCAACGGACAATAATGCAGATTACGACAAAAATGTCACGGCGCCCCTTTTCCAGAAGTTGTGTTAGGCTGATACAAGGTTTGGTGGACTGGTCAACTGGTGAGATTCTGGGCATTTTGCAAGGATGACTTAGGACAGTGGTGCTCAACCCTAGAGACACTTGGACTCGCCTGCAAGTCTGCCTAGACCACACCCCAAGTCAGTTAATCAGCCACCTGGCAGGTGGAACCCTGACCCCCTCATTTAGAAGCTCCCAGAGCAGAATGTAGACAAGCTGCAGGACCTGTGGGCCAGGGGAGCTGGCTGCTTGAGTCTTTTTGTTTTAATTTTTTTTATTTCAAAGCTGAAGAAACCCCAGCATTTGCTTTTAGAAGACACTTTATTATTATTTTTTTAAGATTTATTTATTTATTTAGAGAGAGAGAGACAGAGCACATGTGGGAGGAGGGGCAGGGGGAGGGGCAGAGGGAGAGAAAGAATTGTAAGCAGGCGCCACGCTGGGCGTGGAGCCTAATGCGGGACTCTATCTCACGACCCTGAGATCCTGACCTGATCCGAAATCAAGAGTCATGTGCTTAACTGACTGAGCCACCCAGGCACCCCTAGAGGACACTTTAAAACTCTGCCAAGGGAAGTTGCTTGTTCTTGGGAATATTTTCGTCCGAATTGCCCGCCAATGACCATTTCAGGTGCCTGCTCTCCATATTTGTGTAACAGGTTTCCACAAAGACCTAAAATAGCTTTTCCTGACACCTTAATTTTCTTTGTCAGAGATTTCTTTCCACATATCTTATTTTTATTGTACATACTCATTTTTCCCTCTGGTTCAAAAGTGTTTTACACCAAAGCACACCTTTTAAATCGTATCCTCTGTTTTCTTGTAACACAATTCTTCTGAGTCATAAGAATATAGAGAGTGTCTGGCCCCAGTCTGAGAGCATCAGTGATCTTAACATCCTCTGGGAGCTAGTTAGAAGTGTAGAATCTCCAGCCTGAGTGCAGACCCACCAAGTCAGAATCTGCCCTTTTAGCAAGACCTCCCTGGGAGAAACAGATTCAGAAGGCATCACATTCTTTATTAATCTGTGCTTAAAAGTTCTATATGAGATAGATGGTCCCTTTCAGGTTTGTTTCATTGACTCTTGTTACCTGGAAAATGTGTGAGTCACCTTTGCAAAATGAGGATACAATTAGTGTTGTTCTAGGAACACAGCTCACCCGGTTAATGTGTCAGTAAAGCATCATGTCCGTGCCCTCTAGCCAGAGGCCACTGGAGATGCATGTATGGTCAAATAAAGCTGGACGAATTATTCACTGCAGCAAGGGAGGGGGTACCCCGTGGAGACTTGCAGGGTGTCTCAGTGGAGGAGGGACGTGTGAGAGGATTGAGGCATCCCACGATGCCCAGGGATATGGGGGTGGGATCAGTTAAGCAGGGCCCTGCTCTGGGTTGGGTGCCCTCAGGAGAGGGCTGGTCCTATGACTGAGCATCCCCGTAATTTGTACCTGGGAGGCGGTACTTGGTGATCAAGCAGCATCGCTTGTGTTAGTGGGGGAGGGGAGGTTTGGTGATTTTTGTGCGTGCTCAGACACAGGGTGGTTTTGTTTCTGTCTCATTCCCCCAGGGTCCCAGAGTGACATCTTCGGATATTGGGCGGGGAGCTCATTTACAAGTGTATAAGAGGGAGCATCCTGGCCTGGTGATGAGTGCCAGCTACCGGCTGAGAGCAGCTGGGCTGTCTTTCTTGTATCCAAGGCTCTCCTGTGCCCCCTTGGGTGGGCATGAGGAGTCGTGTAAGATGAATAGGAGCTGGGCAGTGAGGAGAGACAGGGCCAGACAAGCAGGCAGGGCTCCGGCAGGGAGGTGGTGCGATGTCTGGGCATCGTGTCTGCTTTTCTCCTGAGGCTGCAGACCTAGACTTTTCGAAGTGTGGCATATATGCACATCTTCCACGTGCTGGCACTCGGGGACGTGAGTCCCCTTCTGCTCTCAGCCACCCCCTTGTCCGCATCTTTGAGGCAGGGAGGTGGGGACCGAGACACAGAGAAACAAAGAAGACGGAGCCAGAGAGAGAAGCAGAGACTGAGAGACTCAGGGAGAGACACAGAGCAAGGTGGAGAGAAAGCATGCCCCCCGCCCCCGTGCACTGAGAAACACAGGGAAAAACGGGCTTGGGAGTAAGCACGCAGAGCTGAGGAGGGCCTTCTGCAGTTACGTCTTTGATTCCGCCTTCCCCCCAGGGATCGGGCCGCGACCCCGGGCCCACACGTGCTCCCTCTGTGCATGTCTGTCTGTCTGTCCTGCTGTAGCTGTCTCTGTGCCTCTGTTGTGGCTCCAGCCCCTTTGCAAAGTGAGGGCAAGCAGGGGGCTGCCTCACCTGTGTGGCTTTGGGCAGGGGAGCACGGGGCTCATGCTCGGTGTTCGATGTTTGCCTGGCGGTGAGGCAGCACACTCCGTGTCAGAAGGCACTGCTCTTGAGTAGAGGCCGGCTTTTGCCAAAGGATTTGGATGTTTTTGGACAGACAGTGGAGGGACCAGTTGGAAAAGGGCGCCTGATCAGCCTGTGTGGAGCGGTTGAGGACGGATCTTCTCCCATGTCACTCGGCGGAGTGGGGATAGGGCGGGGCAGCTCCCTGGGGCCCCTACTGCCCTGTAGTCCCTGGAGCCCGGCGGCCTGGTGCGGCCGTGACATCTCAGCACCGTCGACAGCCCGGGGCACAGACCGACCGTGCCACCTGCAGGGACAGACGACAGAGCCCAGCAAGAGTCAGCATTCCCAGCTTTCCTTTTTATGGAGGAGACAGTGCCTTGTCCAGAGTTTCTTAGCCAGTTTGTGGCACATGTGGGTCTCCGGCGATTTACGGTCCTAGCATTTATGGTTCAGACTCTGAAGACTGTGAAAAGGCAGGACTTAAGGGTGGCCGCCATGGGCCTGGCTTAGTCAGCTCGGGCGGCTGTGACAAACAGCACAGCCAGGGCCGCACAAACAGGAGACATTTGTTTCTCATAGCTCTGGAGGCTGCAAGTCCAAGATCAGGCTGCTGGCAGATTCGGCTCTTGATGAGGGCCTCCTTCCTGGTTTGTAGACAGCCAGGACTGTCTACAGACTTCTTGCTGGGTCCTCACATAGCCTTTCCTTGGTGCATCTTGGGGAGAGAGAGAGAGAGCACTGAGGTGTCTCCTCCTCTTCCTATAAGGACACTAACCCCACCATGAGTGCCCCATCCTCATGACCTCATGTAGATCTCATCACCTCCCGAAGGCCCCATACTGGAGGGCAGGCCTTCAGCATATGAGTTTGGGCCAGGGGACACGAACCTGAAGAACCTTCTTTGCCCCCTTTCCCTGTGGATTTCCTCACACATCAAGTGCATGTGCATGCTGAGTCTGGCCTTTTTGTGCAGGAGAAGCTCCTGACGGAACGGGAAGCTGCCGCCCTGCAGAGTCAGCTGGAGGAGGGCCGGGAGGTGGTGTCCCTCCTGCAGGCCCAGAGGACGGAGCTGCAGGCCCAGGTATGGCTCCACCCCCTCGTGTCCGCTGCTCACCGTTGGGCATTCACGCCACACATGCGAATCAGGTTTTACAGGAAGCACACTGTATTCAGGTGTCCTGTGCGTGCAGAAAAGTGTACAAGTATCCAGCTGGGCGGGGGGTGGGGAATTCTCACAAACTCAACACACCTGTGTGTCCAGTACTCAGAGCCAGAAACCGGCTTTTCTGAGTAGTGTGACCAGCTGTGCTGCTTTGACCAAGGGTTTCCCAGGATGGAGGACTTTCATGCCCAGACTGGCAAAGTCCTGGCTAAGCAAGGATTATGGGTCATGCTAATTCCAGGAGCCTCAGAGGTTCCCCTCATGCCACTCCTCCCCACCAAGTCTTCTGCAGGTCGATTTGTTTTGCCCAGTTTAATCTTGTTAAAAATAAGAAGAGATGGATACTTATTGGAATTTTTATCCTCCAGTTGGTCAAATCTATGCTTCCTCTTTCTCCTTTCATGACCTAACATCTCTCCTTTGGCAGATTTTTTTTTTTTAAGATTTAAAAAATTTATTTAGTTTTGAGAGAGAGAGAAAGCGAGCATGTGTGGGGGAGGGGCAGAGGGAGAGAAAGAAGCAGACTCCCCACTGAGCAGGGAGCCTGACACAGGACTTGATCCCAGGACCCCGGGATCATGACCTGAGTCAAAGGCAGACGGTTAACCTACTGAGCCACCCAGGCGCCCTCTCCTTTGGAATTTGATTACAGGCTTGTGTCGGTGTTTGCTTCTGCTCAGAATTTGTTAGCATAAAGCTCCCATTTCTACCCCTTCCTTTTTTTTTTTTTTTTTTTTTTTTTTAGTGAAGCTTAATTTGAAAACTAAAGTCACCAGAAGAACTCACTCCTCTTTCTGTGGCCTTCCTTCCCGGTTAATGAGCTTCATAGCTTATCCCCCTGATTCCTTCCAGTTTTCTTTCTCTCATTACTGTACCATTCTGATGGGGCACATTGGGTTAAAATACTAAATCTTCATATACTGTGCACCTGCGTTTTCTAAATCTAAAAATAAATTGACATTTGGTTTGACAAGTACACATAGGGTACAAGAGAACAAAAAGTTTGAAAAATTGGACTGTTTAGGAAACCTGGAACATTTATATGTTACTCAGTCTCTATCCCTTCAATGCCTGCAAAATCAAAAGTTAAAGCCACAATGGATCTGGTGGTTTTGCAGCTATTCAGTGCCCTCCAGATCTGCCCAGGATCTCTTTTGGGGACCGTGGAGTTCCAGAATCTTCATTTCTGTCCCATCGCCCACTGCACAAACCTGTCACTCTGCAGCAACTCTCAGGGGCCACTGAAAGCAAACTGGGGTCTGGTGATTATCTCCCGAGGTAAAGATCACAGCTCGAGAAATTGAACACTGCCTTTAAACTCATCCTTCTCATGACAAACCATGGCTCAGGGACCAGACACACCATTTTGGTGACTTGGTAGTTAGTGGTTTCCTCTGAGGCTCTGGAAGAATGGAGCAAGCATGAGTATGTGGTGTATATGTGTATGTATGTATGTTTATGTGTGTGCATGTGTGTATGTTGTGTACATATATGTATAGGTGTGTATGTATTTGTATATGTATATAAATTTGTGTGTCTGTGTGTATGTGTATATGTGTGCGTGTTTGTGTGTATGTGTGTGTGTGTTTGTGTGAATGAGAAATTGGAGAAGTGGACGCAAGCCCACTGGTCCTTGAGACCAGTGTTTTCCAAAGCACTGTTTACCATTCATCATTGGGTGGTAAAATGAATTCAGCAGAATTGACTGGCATTAAAAAAAGAAGAAATTGACAACACTAGAATAAGAAATAACCGAGTACATGGCTAGTAATGGTGGGATTTGTTTTGTGAAAACTGTGTTTTGAATATATATGTTTGCATATTTAAATATATATATATTTGTTCAAATGCACACACACACACACACACACACACATTTGTGTGATATCTGTGGTTTGTGACGTAAAATGTGGCTCTTCCTGTGGCCGTGGCAACAAAGTTGAAAACCCTGCCCTAGATACTGAGAAAATGAAAGAGCCCAGCCTGACATGGTAAGTTCCAATTCTAGGGCATAAATGTTTCTGTCTCTATGTACATATATATATTTGTCGAATGTAAAAGTAAGACCTTTCATCACGGATTAACCTAGTTTCGGAGACTATGAAATCAGTCTGTCTGCTTGGCAGCCTGTCCCCACCCATAGTTGCTGCAGAAAGACTTACTGGTCTTGCTCTGATGTTGTTGTCTCTCTAAATTGAGGGTCTTCTCTTTTTCTGTGCCATGACCCACCACCCCCCAGCCACCTGGTGAAGTCCATGGACCACTTCTCAGAACAATGTTAAGGGCATAGAATAAAAATAAAGTATGTATAATTAAAGGAAACCAATTCTATTGAGACAGTTATCAGAATATTACCATTTTCTATATCATAATCTATGTGCTTATATTAAATAAATCTAGCGGTGGAGCTAATGAAACACAAGTTGTATTAGTTTTCTCTCACTGCTCTAGTGAATTTCTACACATGCAAGGGCTTTGAACAGCAGTCCTTTATCCCATACTTCCACGGTTAGAAATCTGGGCAGGCTTGGTTGGTTTTTTCTGCTCTGGGTCTCACAAGGCTGATATAAAGGTGTTGGCCTACCTTCTTATCTGGAGGCTCTCAGTGGAGGATCTTCCAGTCTCATTCATGTTGTTGGCAAGAGTCAACTCTGTGTGCACGTAGGATGGTGGACCCCAGTTCTTTGCTGTCTGTCGGCCAGGAGTTGTCCTTAGAGGCCACCCATGTCTCTTGGCACATGGCCCCCTCCACCCTCAAATTCAGCAACAGTGCATAGAATTTTTCTTGTGCATCTAATCTCTCTGACTTCTGCTTTTAAGGTCTCATATGATCAGGAATAATCTATAATAATCTCCCTATTTTTTAAGGTCAACTGATTAAGAACCTTAATCACATCTGCAGAGTCTCTTTTGCTGTGTAACATAAGAGTCATGGGCATAAAGCTAAGGGGCAAAGGTCATGGGTACCAGAAGTCTGCCTAATTAGCTCTTATTCAAACACAGATATGGCTGGGCCCACGCAAGAGGTTCTGACTCAGTAGTTCTGGGCTATGGCACAAGAACGTGCATTTCTGTGTTTCCAGGTGATGATGCTTCTGATCCAGGAACTTTGAGAACACTGGTATAAGGGTGGGCCCCAGGTTGGGTCAGAATGTTCTATATCCAGTCCACCTGAGTCCCTGGCTTGGGCCTTCCATAGCCTATTCAGGAGATGCTCATGGCTGGCTTTTTTGCTGATTTTGAAAGGTTTTAGAGGCTTCCCAGTGGAGTAGCCAAGCTGAGGGTCTCCAAGGTAGATTTAGTGGCTTAGCCCCTCAGTAGGGCCAATGCTATGACTGGGGACAAGTGAGGAGGGAGGGAGAGGGAGAACTCCTTGCAGCCTGAGGGCTCCAACCTGGCAGAACCACTGCATCTGGTTCTGCCTCTGGTTGGAGCATCTGATGCTTCCAGAATCCTCCATAGCATGGTCCTCAGGGTGAGGTCCCTAAACCAGCAGCATCAGCATCACCTGGGAACTTGTCAGAAATGCACATTCACGAGTCCATCCCAGACCTCTTGAGTCAGGAACTTTGGGATGGGGCCCAGCAACCTCTGTTTTAACAAGCCCTCCGGGTGGTTGTGCAGACTCAAGTTTGAGAACCCTAGTCTACAGGATAGAAGGAATACCACCCTCCCTTAGAGCTGGCAGCCCCTTCTTTGAAGCGCAATACAGCCCATGCATGAGACCACTGGGTTGGCACTTCCTAGAGGTGGAAGGAGAGGGACAGGCACTTCTGACTCCCTAATCTCATTGACTGAGAGTTTCTGTGACAGGAAAGTGAAAACGGTCCTGTATTACTTGGAAGGAGTAAACCTCCCTGGTTAGCATTTCTCATTAAAGTTGCCTAGCACCATCTAGTGGTATATTTTGGTAAGAGCATGTAATCAGTGACGAATACTTGATTTCTTCTTCCTTTTTCAAAATTTTTTCGCCTCTTTTAAAATTGAAGTATAATTAATATACAGCAGATGTTAATTTCATGAGTACAGTGTAACAGTGTAATGATGCAACAATTCTGCGCATCAGTGCCCATCAAGACAAGTGTACTCTTAATCCCCTTTACCTGTTTTACCCATTACCCCTCCCCCCACCTCCCCTCTGATAACCATCAGTTTGTTCTCTATAGTTAGGAGTCTGTTTTCTTTGTTTGTCTGTTTTTTTTCCTTTGTTTTTTCATTTCTTTTCTTTCTTAAATTCCACATATGAGGGAAATCTTACGGTATTTGTTTTTCTCTGACTTATTTCACTTACTATTATACCCTCTAGCTCCATCCCTGTTGTTGCAAATGGCAAGATTTCATTCTTTTTTTATGACAGTAATATTCCATTCATTTTTATCCATTCACCTACCGAATGGGAGAAGATAGTTGCAAATGATGTGTCTGATGATGGGTTACTATCCAAAACAGATAAAGAACTGACACAACTCAACACCAAAAAAAACGCAACTAATGCAATTAAAAATGGGCAGAGGACCTGAATAGAGATTTTTCCAAAGAAGACATACAGGAGACCGACAGATGAAGAGTGTCTGAACACTGGTGAAGGTCTACTCTTTGTAGACCAAACAGATGCTGTTGAGCACAACGTCACTGATCCGCAGGGAGATGTAAATCAAAACCACAGGGAGATGTCACCTCACACCTGTCAGAATGGCTAAAATCAAAAACACAAGAAACAACATGTGTTGGCGAGGATGTGGAGAAAAAGGAACCCGTTTCCTTTTTACAAAAGACCCTGGACCCAAAGGCATCCGGGGGCCCAAGAGGACTGAGGCAGGAGGTCACCGCTCTGGATGGGGGCTCACTGCCAGGCACTGTCCTGGGTTCCCGTTGACCCCTGCTGTGCAAAAGCAGGCCCCACAGCTGTGCTTGAATACTGACTCCTTCAACCTTGATCTCCAAGCTCCAGATGAGGTTCAGGGACTACTGAGCAGTGCATGGTGTGGCTCCCGCCTGCAGCTGATCTCAGAAGGGTGTAAATGGTCCAAGGAGAAACACAGCAGTCACCCTTACTCAGGATGAAGGTCAAGTTGCAGCACCGCCCACCCCTTCTACCCACCTCTCTCTCCAGTTTCTGTGAGGCTGCTCCCCTCCAAGAAACCCAGAGATGTGAGTGGGCTACTCTCTCTTCTCTTCCTCTCTTGACCCTCCTGTGATTTCTGGCACCCGCCCCTTTGCTCATCACTTCTCCTCTTTCCAGAAGAACCTTCTCTTCTTTGGTACCTAGAACTGGCCTTCTCTGACATCCTTCAGCATCTTAGAGGCTCCATGTGCTTCGTGATGCCCTGGGCGTGTCTCTGTGAGCAAGCCACCTCCCACCCTGGCCTCTGGGCTCCTAGGAGAAGGGGCCACATCTCATTCTGAGGTAGTCAGGCTGGTGCCAGGTTTGCTCAAGCAGAGACATCTCTTTGGCCCCCTTTAAGCTGATGAAAGTGGGGCTCTTAATATTTTTCTTGAACATTTCTCCTTTTGATGAATAGTTATTTTATTTTTTAAAAAAGATTTTATTTATTTATTTGAGAGAGAGAGAAAGAGAGCACAAGCAGGGGGAGCAGCAGGCAGAGGGAGAAGCAGGCTCCCTGCAGAGCAAGGAGCCCGATGCAGAACTCGATCCCAGGACCCTGGGATCATGACCTGAGCCGAAGGCAGATGCTTAACCGACTGAGCCACCCAGGTGCCCCCTGATGAATAGTTTAAATTATTGAGCTGCAAAAACCACATTGACGTAGATGTAAATCCAGTTTTATAAACTCATTCAGCACTTTGCTGGACACTGTGGATTTTTGGTGGACACAGGCAGAATCAGGCAGAGCACCAGTGCCCATCAGAAATCAGAAGACACCTTTCAGTCATCCCTAGAGCCTCCTCTCAGGGCAGGCATTCCTCCTGCAGATTCCATCAGAGGACAGCCACCAACCAACCACCCAGCCACTCCCACGAGCAAACCACCAACTCATGAGATACAAAAAAAAAATCATACTTGCCCTGGAAGGTTGGAAGTTTCTAGTTTCTAATTTCCTAGTTTGTGACAATGCGTTGCTATCCTACTTACCGTTTAAAAGTTTGCCAAGTGGTTGTGCTCAGGGAGGGAGAAGTCTGTGTGGGGGGTCACCCTGTGTCCCCTAGGTCTTCAGTGAGAACACGCTGGTGATGCTTGCCTGTTGAAATGTGAGAATGAAGGGTTTTCCAAAGGCCCGGAGAGAGTGTAAGTGTGTGTGTGTGTGTGTGTGTGTGTGTGTGTGTGTGTGTGTGTGTGTCCTGCTCTCCTGCAGCTGGGAAGAGGCTGATGCAGGAGGGCCCATGGTTTCAGGAAGGGAGACCCTGCACAGGTGGCTTTGAATCCTGTGTTGATTGGCAGGTCACTTTGCCCACATGTCTGTTTCTTCATCTGCAAAGTGGAGTCATAATCGCCCCACCCCCATGAGGTGGTCCTGAGGCTGAGGAGTTGCTGCATGTGAGAACTTGCCTGCACAAACCATTATTCCTGCCCTGGGCTGGGGAACCCAGACCCAAAGGGGGCAGTAGACTCACTTTACACATAATCTTTGCTTTCACTCTATTTTGGAACACTTCTAACGTATGTAAAAATGAGAAAACAGCCTCATGAGCCCCCGGATCCCCATCCCCCAGCACATGGTCCCTCCTATATCTCCTATACCCCCCCCCCACCCCCGTGTAATTCTGAAGGAATCCCTGACACCAAATCATCTGATCCAGCCATATTTGAACAGATCTCTTGAAAAGATGAGGGCTTCTTTTATAGAACGTGAGTCCATGAACCCACCTTTAATAATTAACAGTACTTCTTTAGTATCACCAAATGTCCAGTCAGGGATCAGATCTCTGATTGTCTCATCATTAACTGAGGTGCTGTCTGCATACAACCAGTGTCACCCTTTTCGGTACGTGTTACATCTGTATGGCAAATGCATATGCCTCACTGTACCCACAATCAAGATAGAGGATAGTGCCCTCAGCCTGAAATTCCCTGGGGAGCTGTGCATTGTGGGCAGCCCCTGCCCTACCTCACTCCCAACCCCTGGCAGCCACTGAATTGTTTTCTATCCGTCTGGCTTTGTCTTTTCCAGATTGTCATATGAATGGAATCAGCCAATGGGAAGTCTTTCCCACAATTTCATTCTTTAGCATTTGCTTGGATTGCGATCCAAATAAGGTCCACACGTTATAATTGGTTTCTGCGTCTTTTAAGTCTCTTTTATCCTATAGGTTCCCTGTTATCTCTTTCTTCCCCCCTCGATATTTGTTTGTGGAACATGCATACTTTTAAAGTCTGGGTGCTGTGGGCACTGGCTTTTTCCTGTTTTCAGGGGAGGAAGGTAAGCTTTGATCAGAGGCACCCTCCCTGCT
Organism: Zalophus californianus; assembly: GCF_009762305.2. Classification (NCBI taxonomy): domain Eukaryota; kingdom Metazoa; phylum Chordata; class Mammalia; order Carnivora; family Otariidae; genus Zalophus; species Zalophus californianus. The sequence continues at coordinate 97,118,185 of NC_045602.1, forward strand.
GCCCAGTGTCCCCAGCATCCCCCAGGCTTGTTCTCAGGACTGCTTCATAGAAAAGGAATGTCTGTCTGACTTCGGGATTCTTCCATTCCTGGATGGCTTCTTGTCTCTGAGATTTGAGCCTCAAAAGGGTCTTTTAGAGTCCTTATTTCTTTGGAAGCATTTCCTAGAGTGTGTGAACACTGGTATAGGTCAGAACATGTGGTTGCACCAGGAATTAGTGGGAGGCCTTGGTATTTGACATGACAGGTAACTGTTTGAATTTAAAACAGTCGTTTTTTTTGGGAGGAACAGAAACCCAGTCAAACAAGCTTAAGCAGTAAGGGGTGCACTCTAATTCTATTTTGAAATAATTTTAGACTTCTCAAAAGCTGCAAAAAATAGCACTTGGGTTTCTTGCATACTCTTCACCTAGGTTCCCCAAATGTTAGCTCCTTAATTAATAACCACAGTGTAGTGATTGAAACCAGGAAATTAGCGATGATACCATCCTTGTAATAGACTTGACAACAATTTCACAAATTACCCACTTTTTTCCTTGTGGATCCTACTTGCATTTAGGTGTTGTGTCTCCTTAGTCTATCCCAATGTGGGATAGTTCCTGCCTTTCTTTGTCTTTCATGAGCTTGATGGCCAGCTATTTTGGGAATGTCCCTCCTTTTGGGCTCCCAGATGTTTTTTTCAGGATTAGGCTGAGGCTGTGTGTTCCTGGCTGGAACGCACAGAAGTGAGTATCCTTCTAGGTGCTTCTCATCAGGGGAGCATCATGTGGGCATGTCTTCCTGCCGGGGATGTAACTTGGATCACTTGGTTAAGGTGGTGTCTGCCGGGTTTCTCCAATGTAAAGATACCATCCCCCCCGCCCCCCCACCGCAAAGGAACAGGATATAAAAGGTAGTTTATGGAATTTGAGAGCAGGGTATGGGGCAGGAACCAGGAACTTGGATCTGAGGCAGCTAACTGCTCACTCTCTGTCTCCCTTCTCTCCCACAAACTCTCTCATCTCTGTTTGTCTTTGCCCTTTGGCTTCATTTCTCTGCCTCTCTGAAGAGTTGCTTTTCTTAACTTCTCCATGCACATTATGAAAGATGGCGGCCCCAGGGTTCTGTGAACCTGCCGCCAGCTCACTGCTATTTCTGAGATCCTTTTACAAATTCCCCAGAGAGGAAGCATGTGATGGGCCAGTCTGTGTCTGGCCCTGGTTCTGTAGCTCTCTCTGGTCAGGAGAGTGGGCTCACACTACTGTTGGGACCCCTCTATGAGTGAGATGGCACAGGCGTCAGACAAGGGGGATGACATGGGCTGGCAGACGACTTCCCAAAGTATGGAGTGTATGTACCCCTTCTTTCCCGCCTTCCTTCCTTCCCATCTCCCTCCCCTCCCTCCTGCCTGCCTGCCTGCCTGCCTTCCTTCCTTCCTTCCTTCCTTCCTCCCCTCCTTCCTTTGTTCCTTCTTTTTTCTTTCTTTCTTTCCTTCCTTCCTTCTTTCCGTTCCTCCTTCTTGATACAATAGACACATTCCCAAAAACCATTGTAAGCTAAGTTTTCAAGTGTCATCACTTAGGAAACTTCACTGTTCCAAGGCCACATCTGTATGTAAAGTGAGGAATCAGGTGTCATAGGAATTATCATCCTCTAGATGTCCAGTATGCACATTCAGCTGCATGCATGAAATGCCTTGTACAGACAGACATGACGTTGAACTCAGATACCAGTCCAGCCCCCCATGACTCCTGGTGTGGTCCAGAGACCAGCGCCCTTAGCATCATGTGGGAAGTGGTTAGGATTGTAGAACCTGCTGAGTCTGGGTCTGCAGCTTAACAACATCCTCGGGTGGTTCGCATTGAATTTTGGGATGTGCTGTTGTAGGTAGGAGTGGTTTTTTGGTTTGTTTGTTTCATTTTGTTTTGAGGACTGATAATGTGTGGTGAGTTCTTTTCTACTTCGGAAAATGAGATCACAAAAGCGTCATGACTACACAAATACTAAGCTTGTAAATAAGTACACGCATGGCTCTTTGTGCAGTGTTAGAAGCTCTTAAAGTGAATAGAAGCCCACCTTATATTCTATCAAATTTCTATTGGCCTACCTTAATTTTGACTAGCCAGGCATTAGTATGTAAATAGTGTAACCCTGAGGTGGTTTTATGTATACACAAGTGCACACGCACACTTTAGCTACCCAAACATATAACTCTACTAATCAGAAATCAGGACAAAAGTAAAATGTCATAGTGATTAAATAAGAACAAGGAACACCCCCCCACACTTCATTACTTTAGCAAAAATAGCATCTTATCTATTTAGTATGCATGCTTTTTATTTTTTGGCTGTCAGATTTATGCTAACTCAGAATATGAATAATATACTTTATTCGAATTATACATTTTATTCCAGGGACGACAGTTATCTTTTTATTCTCTGGGCTTTCCATCCTCAGACTGTCTTTGGGGAAGGCTCTGTTAAGGGCGGATTTCAGAGGGGGCTGGGGCTAGCTAGTGTCCAGGTTCCTTTCTGGCTCCAGGATTCCAAAGTGATTCATTGCCAACAACAAAACTGGTGGAGAAACAAAGGAGCAAAGCAAACAAAACGGGGTACCTGAGCCCAGGTTCTCCTGGTCAAGCCTGTGTCTTAGGAAGAGGCAGGATGGCTTTCCTCACAGCTGTGTCTTTGTCCACAGACCGCAGCCCTGGAACAAGCTATTAAAGATGCCCATGACTGTTACGATGACGAGATTCAGCTCTATAACGAACAGATAGAAACCCTGCGGAAGGAGATTGAGGAGGCTGAGAGGAGCCTGGAGAAGTCTTCCTATGACTGCCGGCAGCTGGTGGTCGCCCAGCAGACGCTGAAGAACGAGCTGGAGCGGTACCATCGGATCATTGAGAATGAAGGCAACAGGTGTGGTCACAGGCAGGCCCCACCCTGAGACTGCGTCCCTCTCCCCATCCTCGCCACTTGCTTCTTTCATGGGTCCTCGTGGAGTGCTTCCTGTGTGCCAGGCACAGTTCCAGGTGGTGGGGACGGGGCAGGGGAGGCAACACAACTCCATGGCCTTGTGGAGCTGGGAATCCTAGTTGGGGAGGCAGCTGATGGATGACTTTGGAACAGAGGACAAGCACCATGGAGTGAATGGTGACAGGAGAGAGGGCATGGCCAGGGGGCAATGGTGGGAGTGTTTGAAATTTTAGGTGGGGTGGTCACAAAAGACCTCATGAAGGAGCTTGCTTTTGGCTCCACAAGCCTCTGGGGACATAAATGTGTTAGCTGGTAGGATGACCGGGAGTATTTAATGAGATGCTGCAGGTGAGGTGCCTAGCACAGTGCCTGGCACTCAACACCTGCTCAGAGGTGTTGGTGTTGTTACTGCTGCTGCTGTCGTTGTTTTTATCACCTGGTCGGGTCAGTAGTATGGCTGTCGATGCACTGGGTGGTCTTGTTCATAATGGAGCTGGGACTTGAGCTCCATTAACTTCAGGATAGCTGGGAAATTATCTCTGTCCCTCTCCCCTATCCCTAGCCCCATCCCCTGTCCCTAGCCCCGCCTCTAATCCCTACCCCCTACCCCATCCCTGTGTCTCTTCCCTGTCCCCTGCCTCTGTCTCCTAACCCTATCCCATATTCCCAATCCCGATCTCAATCTCTCTCTCTGTCTGTATCATCTACACCTACAGTCTTCATCATCACTCTACATGATCTGATGGTACTGACACCTACACTTACATCCAGATCATCCACATGAACATGTACATCGACACTTAAAGTTACATCATCTACATCCTCTACTTCTATATCATCTGCACCTGTGCCAACATCATCTTCATCCACACCTACACCTATCCTTACACCCACATCTACATTACTTACATCTATACCATCTACACCTACATCATCCACACCTACATCTACATTATCTACATCATTTATATCATCTACATCATCTACTTCTATACCATGTACACCTACACCCACACCATCTACATCTTCATCTACCTATGCCTACCCCTAGTCTTCATCTACACCTGCGTCATCTAGATCTACATCATCCTCAAGTATGTGCACACTTACACCTGCACCGACGTCACCTGCTTGTGCACCTGTGTCAGGTACATGTACATCTCTGTCTCTGTCTGTATCTGTACCCTGTAGATCTACGCCTACGGCATCTAGACCTGTGTCTGTGTCCATGTCCGTATCTGGAGATACCATTCAGAGAGCAGTTCGGGGACTCGGAGAAGGACTTTCACTCTCTATTAAGTTGTGATTCTTCGATTCAGTCTTGCCGATTTGGGGGATTTAGACTGAATTAAAAGAGAAGCACCCAGTATTATTCCACCAGGAGCAGTTTTTTCCTTCACTCTGGATGCTCTGTCTTGGTTGCAAGTGCTCAAAGGAGAAAGCAAGATTTTCTTTTTCTTTCTCTAGTTATGGTCAATGGATTGTTGCACAATCCTAAATTATATTATGTCACAGTGAATGCTTTATGCACACATGAAAATAAATCTTGAACGGGCACTTAAGTGACTGTGTGAACATTTTTGTTTTGGAGGCAAGGCTTCACAAAAAGGTCATCGGATAGCCCTTTTGTTAGTTTGTTCATAAATTCTAATTTTGTTCTAATTTCAAGTTGATAGAAATGTCGTAAGCATAGAACACAGAATCCCGCAGCATTGTTTTCTTAGACTCACCACTTGTTTAAATTTTATCTCCATTGCTTTATCAGTTTTTTCTCTATTTATATAACGCATATTGTTTTTTTTAAAAAGAGTTGGAGATATCATATCCTGGTTGCCCTAAATACTTCACCCTGGGCTGGCTACTCTTTTATTAAAAAACAAAAACAAAAACTCTGTTCAACAGAGAAATGGCATTTTTAGATTATAAGCAATTCCCATTTTACAATTCTCCTATATGTGTGTTTCATAGTTTATGACTTGAGCTCAAAGAAATCCTTCCCATCCTCGTCTAGTGTATAAGTGTATGTGTGGTTCACGAATAGTCTGATCTAGAGAAAGCTTTCCTCATTTTTGCTCACATTAGAGCCACTCTTACCCCCGACTGTCTGTTTGGTTTGATGCATTAAAAATGGTGACCATCCTCTTTCTGGTTATTTCTCCAGGCTGAACTCTGCCTTCATTGAAACTCCTGTCACCCTGTTCACCCCAAGCCATGGAACCTCTGTCAGTTCTCAGCTTGGTGGGAAAGGTAATGCTCTTCAACCCTGGCTTCTGCTGTTTTCCATCATGGAAAAGCAGGAAAAAAAATCAAACAGCTTTCTTCCTGAACTTAGCATTCATGCTTCCTTCTGATCCATCTGGAAATTTAATGTTTTATGTGAGGTCTTCTCTCCCTCTCTGATACACTCCCACAGGTGCTGAGTGACTGAGCCAGAAAGTTGACAAGGAGAAAAATCAGATGGGGGGGATAGACCACCTTGGGAATGACATCCTCAGACTTGAAGCATTTCACTGGGGAGAAAGTATAATTCAGTGTTCGCTTCAGCAAATGAAATGAGCTCTGCTGTGCAAAAATGCTTAATCCAGTGTCTGGGGCAGAGTAGATGCTCAATTACTACTCATTTCTCTTCCATTCGACCCCGAGCAGAACTAGCTTGGTTGGTAAGCATGGCTTCTGTCGTCAACGTTTGGTCCTCTGGGAATGTCTTCATGCACTTGTGAGATGTTACCTCACAGTGAAACCTCCCCACGGCTGAACAAACACAGTGTTTTGGGAGAAGAGAAGATGGTGCTATTGACTGCTCATACCTAGCCCCTCAGAAAGCTCAGAGGGGTTTGTAGAAATGAGGTTTCAGTGTTAGAATGTGTTGGAAAGGGCAGCCGTCCCCGGGCTGGCTCTAGAAGCATGCAGCCACACCCAGGGCCCTGCACACACCCTTGGCTTAGTGCTCCACTGCCCCTGTCTTGAAATTCTTAATGATTTTGAACAGGGGCCCTGCCTTTTCCTCTTGCGCTGGGCCCTGAAATTCCATAGCAGTTCCTGCAGGCACCCCCTGCTCCTGTACCCGCCCCCAGCAGGCTTCTTTGACATGTCTCTTCCTCCCTTATGGCTTCATGGCTCATTTCTGCCATTCCCTGTTCGCTCAGCGCTCCGAGTCACCCCATGCTAGATGCCTTTGCTTTGTCTGTCAGTCCTCTGGTTCATGGAGGGAGGGTATGGAGAAGACCTTTGAGATGAAAAAGTTAAAAAAAAATCAGTGTGCAGGTTAGGTTGAAAAGCCTCATGGATGAGGTGAGGTGAGATTGTGTATGCTTTCTTGAACGTTCCATCTTTCCTTTTGGCTAGTCTGAAGAAATGAAGATGGCCTTGCGAACGGGATTCCTGTTCTTTTCTCTCTCTCTTCTTCCTTCCTTCCTTCCTTCCCCTTCCTTCCTTCCTTGCTTTCTTCTTTCTTTCTTTCTTTCTTCTTTCTTTCTTTCTTTCTTCTTTCTTTCTTTCTTCTTTCTTTTCTTTCTTTCTTTCTTTTCTTCTTTCTTTCTTTTCTTTCTTTCTTTCTTCTTTCTTTCTTTCTTTCTTTCTTTTTCTTTTTCTTTCTTTCTTTCTTCTTTCTTTTTCTTTCTTTCTTTCTTTCTTTCTTCTTTCTTTCTTTCTTTCTTTCTTTCTTTTTCTTTCTTTCTTTCTTTCTTTTCTTTCTCTTTCTGTCTCTCTCTCTTTCTTTCTAAGATTTATTTATTTTAGAAAGAGAGAGAAAGAGGGAGGGGATGGGCAGAGAGAGAGAGAATCCTCAAGCCAACTCTGTGCTGAGTGCCGAGCCAGATGCAGGGCTTGATCCCATGACCGACCCTGAGATCATGACCTCAGGTCAGTCGGTTGCTTAACCGACTGAGCCACCCAGGTGGCCCAAGATTCCTGTTATTTCTGAATTTAATAATTGCCTCCTCTTTTGCCCAGGAGGAAGGGGATGCTGCTCGAGGGGTATTTGTATTTATTTAGTTTGCGATGCATATGGAGCAAGGGAGATCAGTTTGATTCCCACGCCTGAAGCCATTCAGAACACACTGGAGACCCAGGCAGCTCTGCTGTCTTTCCTTTGGAAAAGTCCAAGTCGAGGACGACTCTGTATAATGAATTCCATTGACTAGTATTCATCATGGCTGGGGTGGGGACACCAAGTGTAGTTGCTGTAGAACGTTTCAGTAAGTTTTCCCAAGTGTGATGGGAACTATAAGTGTCCGTACAGGCAGCACCTTCCTTTCCCTTTGCAAGCCCAGAGGGGTCAAGCAACCTGTCCAAAGTCACACAGCTGGACACAGAGGTGGGACCTTAATGTGGGTCATAGATGCTGTGGGTCAGATCCAGGCATCTTGCCCTGTGTATGGTAAACTCTACCCAGTGCTAGGCATTGGTCTCCAAGGCAGCCTATTTTTCAACAAATGTTTTTTCCCTCTTTCATTGACAAACTTGACTTATGCTCCCTCCCTGCCCCCCCCCTTTTTTTAGATCTCACTAGGGCTGTGCAGAATATAACAACAGCAAAACCAAGACAAAAAGGTCTCCCCAAGAACATTCCAAGGAAAAAGGAGATCATAGCTAAAGACAAAGCTGACGAAAGTCTGGAAGACATATCTTTGCAAGGTCCAGAAGACACACAGCTGGTGCAGGTGGTTCCTAAAGAAGAAGGCGAGTCTAAGCTTGAATCACGAGGTGATGAAGCAAGTCCCCCAACCCCAGAAGTGGCTCCAGAGGACGTGCCAGATGGAGGGCAGATAAGCAAAGCCTTTGGGAAACTATTCAAGAAGGTCAAGGAGAAAGTGAAAAGCCCCAAAGAACCCGAGCCCCCAGCTGACCTCTACACCAAAGGGCGGTATGTGCTGGTCTCCGGGGATGCCAGTTATGTGGACCCTGGGTTCTGTTCGTCCTCCATCCCAGCCAAAGGTGCAGTGGTTATTTCCATTGAAGATGACTCTCTGCATCGCGACGGCCCTGCAGAGCCCTCTCCTGAGCAGCCCGGGCCCCCGCTGGAGAACGGACAGGGGGATCTTCAGGGTAAAGAAGGTGGACACCCACCCGACCAGCATGCTGCCGACAAGGAGGACGAGAGTAGTGCCGAAGGATTGAAAGGGCCTGGGGAGAAACCTGGGGACCAGAAGGAGGATGAGGCGTCCAGGAGGCCCTGTCCCATGGTCACACCTGGTCCGGAGGGACCACCATCTCCACCCCAGTCTCAAAGGCCTGGGGTCGGTCAGGGTGGATCGGAGAGGCATGGGGCAAGGATTAGCATCTCGAAGGAGAGAAGCCCGCCCAGGACTTTGGCATATGAGAAAGTGGAAGTGATGGAGTCCATTGAGAAGTTTACAACTGAGAGCATTCAGACGTATGAGGAAACAGCTGTCCTTGTGGAGACCATGATTGAGAAGACGAAGGCAAACAAGAAGAAATCAGGAGAGAAGAGCTCTTAACACTCCTGGGCTTAATGGGAAACAATGTCTTTGGGGCCGCTGTAGGGGAAGTGCTTTGATATTTTAGAACACAGGATAAAAGAGTGAGGATTCCTTGTTTGGATTAGACCCTTCTGACATTGCCAATGAAGCCTTAATTAAAAAGTTTTCTTTGCTTGCACACCCTTTGTCTAATTAACAGGGGCCTTGGGAGTGTAAGTGGGTCAGCCATGCTCAGGACAGGGATGCTGTGTTCAAGGGGCCATCAAACCCTGCTCCTTTAAGGAAAGGGGCTTTTCATCCTGGGTCATTGAGAGACGCATTAGAGAGTCAGGCAGCATCTGGACTTCACACAGAAGCATGCTTGTTGATGCACTGGTGGCTTTTTATTGCATTTGAAGCCAGAAACACGTGCTCAGGTGCATGAGTCTTTCGTTGGAGGGACATGATGAAAGGCATCTTAGTTCAGGTTCGCCGAGGAGCTGATCCTGAAGCAAGGATTCAAATGTAGTTTCTTTGGGGTGTGATCCCAGGAAGCGCCAGGAGGGGGGTGCAAGAGGGAGACAGGGATGGCAAGGCAGCCAATAAGACCTGTGCGCTACCAGATCAGTTGGCACTGTGGGCATGTGGAGCTCAGTCACCCTGAGGGACCCTGGGAGATGGTGTAGAACACACGCCACAGAGTTGGTGAGGGAGCTGGGCTCTCCTTCCACCAACTCCTGTCAGCCACTGGGGAGGGCTGCTCCCAGGGCACTAACTTTGGGGGCCGAGAAAACCCACAGGCACAGAAGTATGGGTGCAGGCGTTCAGACCTCCAGCATGGAAATACTTGGCAATGGTAAAGGACCGTGAGGATCGAAGAGGGGCACCAGCACCAGCTGCCCCAGCCTATGTCTCCAGTGTCCTTGTGTCTGAGTTACTGAAAATGTTCTAGCTCAGAAATTGTGATCCTAGGTCAGGTTTCAAAAAGCAGAACCAAATGTCACTGCGTAGTTCCTTGTGGAGGAGCTACTTAATTGATGAGTCCAACCAGTGTTTATGGAGCTGTGCTGATAAGGGGAGATTTCTCAGGTTTATCAATGATCTCAATGATTGTAATGTATACCATAATATACATGTGTTTGCACACTCTCTTGCACACACATGCACACAGACATGCACATGAGCATTCATGTACTTACTGTGTCACATCCTAGGAAACAAATTACTTCAAACTACAATCTTTTTTTTTTTTTAAGATTTTATTTATTTGAGAGAGAGTGAGAGCAAGAGAGAACACAAGTAGGGGTAGGGCAGAGGCAGAGGGAGAAGCAGACCCCCCACTGAGCAGGGAGCCCAGCTGTGATGCGGGGCTCCATCCCAGGACCCTGGGATCATGACCTGAGCTGAAGGCAGATGCCTAACCATCTGAGCCACCCAGGCTCCCGCAAACTACAATCTTTACAAAAACTTCTATGTTGCCTCTAGGCATCTGTTTTTCTACTAACAGTCCCCCATTTCTTTTTGTTTGTTTGTTTGTTTTTTACTTACACCAGTTGAGAAACTGCTCCTTCCCTGTGTAGATGCTCATAAGGGCACTGATTAAATGTGCTTAAATGGATTATTGCATCTGCCTAAACAAAAGTATCTGGCAAGACAGTGACACTTTATTCAAGAAAATTGATGGTGTTGTAAATTATATGCTATTACTTTTTTTGTTATGAATAATAGAAAGAATACTAAATATTACCTTTCTTATCTATTTAGAGCATTAAAAAATCTTGTTCTGAATTCATTTGAGGTTTTGACTTCAAGAAAGAAATATGCTTTTGTTGTTCTTTCTAAAAGATGAATGGAGGACGCACTCCATTGCACACTTTTGAAATATTTATAATTTAAAAGCTTAAGAGAGAATGATGGAAACCATTAGCTGGAGCCCAGAATATACTAGGAATTTGGATCAGGGTGTATATTATATTTAACATCACAACCACTGAAGATTTTATCTCTTTCCCATTAAGTCTTTTTATTGTGTGGACTCTATGTTCAGTTCATATTTTAAAAGGCCGGGTCATCTTTTTGGAAAGAAAGTTTATTTTTATATTATATTTAATCTATCATCAAAAATGGATTGGGGCCCTTTCTGTGTCACGCATGGTTCTGGGCACTAAGGAGACAGCAGAGAAAGTCAGATGTGGTTCTGCTCTCACAGACAGGACATTTTGGCATGGGGAGGAAGGAAAAGCACAAACAAGCAGATAACTAAATAAGAACATTGGAGAGACGATACTAGGAAGGGAGCCAATAAGGTGATGTGTAAGAATGGCCAGGGGTCTACTTTGGATTGGATGGCCAAGCAAAGACCCCATAAATGAGGTGACGTGTGATCTCAATGGCAAGATGGGCTAGTCATGTGCAGAGCTGAGGGAAGAGCATTTCAGGCAGAGGAACTGCAAGTGCAAAGGCCGTGGGGCAGGAATGGACTTAACCTGTTCAAGGAGGAGAAATAAAAGGGACTGTGGATGGACAATGGAGGGAGACAGGAACCAAGAAAACACCATTTCCTGGCTGCCTCACCTCAACCTCAAGCCGAGCTCACTGTGTGAAATGTGGGGTGCCTGCAATGGGCACTTTGGGGTCTAGCTGGGCTAGTTGTCCCTGGTCCCCCAGAACCCTGCTTGCCCTTTTCTTACCTGCTTCTCTCCACTTTCCTTGCTTGGTTCTGTTTTCCCCAGGGAGCTGCAGAATGGGGTCATTTTCTAGCTTTCCCCTCTCCCTGAGGTCTCCGGAAAGAAGCACTTTAATTTTATAAAAAGTATTTCTTGTCTGTAAACATGGGGGCTCAGAGCAGGCCTCCCTGTAGCATCGATGACAAGAGGAACACCAGAGCTCTGACAAGCCCCAAGGTACCTAAGTGCCAGTGCTGTAGGTGGCTGGTCCGAACTGTTGCACCAGAGAGTCCCAGCCTCCTCTTCCCTGACTCAGCCTCAAGCCCAGGGCTGAGAGTCTCCCGAGGCTGCCAACCCCCCTACAGAAGCTGAATCCCAGCTGCATCCCTCCCATTCACCAAGCATTTGAGTCAGTGAGCAGTAACTGCTGTCATGTGAGCTGCCCTGGGTGCTGGTCCCCCAGATCCCCTGACCCTTGCTGTTCTGGTTCACGCCTACTTCCCCAGGCTTCTCACGCCAAGCACATGCAAGTCTGGCTTAGGGACTCCTGTGGTCATAGGAATGTGCTCAGTCTACACGCCTAGCATGTTGGGAGCACTGTGGCGTTCATGCTCCTGGAGCAGCCCTCAACCAGGATGGACAGGACCTGGAGCATAAATACCCCAGCTCTCTCTCCCCTCCATTGGGATAACTCTGAGGTGTTCTACACTCTCCCCACTGAGTCCCAGAGACCCCCAAAGAAACCCACTCACCCATACGCCCCGAATCAGTCTCCCTCCATCCCTGTCTTACTTCCCTGCTCCCTGTATATAGATGCTCCTTTCCAATAAACGACTTGACCTCGTTTCAGACTCAGCTTTTGGGAGGACCCAACCTAAGACAGCTGCTTGCTTGGCATGTGCCCAGCAACAACCCCCACTCCTCAGGTGGCAGTCCCGACTTTGTATTGAGGAGTTGCTCCTCCTACACTGGAGACAGCGTTGATCAGACTGTGAAAACATCCTGCCTTCCTCTGGCTGTGGGGTGGGCAAGTGTCTCAAACCAGATCCACTGTTGGAATTGGAAATCTGAGCCCAATAGAACTGAGGCTGGAAATGCTGGAGCTGGCCGCTGATGGGGGATTTCTGATGCGTTCCCCACTCGTTCCCTCTGTCTCTCTCTCCCTAGGGTTCCTCCTATCTCTATCCCTTTTCTAGGCTCCTTTAGGCTGGTTCTTCAGACTTCCCTTGAGTTCTGAGAGCTACTCCACATGCTTTCGACATGCCGCTTATTTATTTCCATTAGTTAGAGTTGGTTTCTGTTGCTTACAACCCCAAAGATCCCAAAGCAGACCCTACGCAGGGTCCTGGCTGCAGGTGATTTATTAGAGCCGTGATCACAGGAGCACAGAGTGCTATTAGGAAGCACCTGTCTTTTAGCTAAAAGCCTGCCTCCCCACACTCCGGGGCTGGGGCTGGACCCTGCGCCCCTGTCCCCACTTTGCCAGTGTCTCCCTGGGAGTGGAAGAGCGAAAGGCTGGAGGAGGGGAAAGGGACCTGCTCCTTCTTGTTTGTCCTCATCCCCCCAGGCAGCAGCCGTTGGCAGCTGCTGTAGCCAGTTCTCAACTTTTCCAAAATTTGCAGAGCCAGCCTCATCACAGTCTCCCCAGAGATGCCTGCACCGAGCAGTTGACACCCCTCTTCAGAGGTCTGGGCCTTACAGGCCGTCCACCTGCACACACACACCAGCTCTGGGCATGCAGGGGAGTCGGGTGGGTGGTGCCCCCTCCCAGGGACCCCACCATGGTCCCAGAGAGCTGCCTTCCCCTTCACAGTGAGCCCCTGACTTGCATGTGTTAGACGGCTTGGTCCGTGTTCTTTAGTGGTCTCTTTTGCCTTTCTGATTAAGTAGATAATTCTTCATACTCACTTTATGGTGCTTATGTCACTCTTTCCTGTTAACATCATGGATGGGATTCCTGTCTTCTGACTGGTGCAGGAGAGGGTGTGAGGCAGGGAAGGGAGGCACCAACACGGGCTGCATTAATCCACCAGCCACTGCCGCGGGCATCTGGGGCTCTGTCCCACTGGGAACCCCGGAAGAGACCGGGTAGAAAATCTTCAAATTGTCTCAACAGGAGGTAAGGAAGCTGGGATATCTGTGCACCAGCTCCCATCCTTCCTCAGATAAGGGCCCAGCCCTGGGGCCTTGAATCCCTGACACTTCTGCCTGTTGCACAGTATGTCTGGTGCTTCTCTGCAGTCAGAGAACACCCCCAGCAGAGAGACCATCCTCGGCATGTGTGGAAGCTGTCTATAGGTGACCTCCGGGCCAGGCCAAGGAGATAGATTGGTAAGCGTTTTCTACAAAGGGCGAGATTATAGGCCTCAGTTATAACTACTCAACCCTGCTGCTTTTGCATGAAAACATGCTAAAATGCAGAACGAAAGCCAACAGGCATGACAGTTTGCAATACAAGTGTGTTTATAAAAGCAGGCAGAAGGCTGGATTGGGTTCCTGCACTGTAGTTTGCTGATCCCTGATGTAGGGCACGCTCCAACAGGGTCTATTATAAAATGAATTTACATATCAGAAGACACTTCCAACCTGGCATCCCTACTTGTTTCTTCCTTCCCCTTTCATGTTGGGAAGTTCCATTTAGGTCTCTCCTTGACTTCAAGCTTATGAGAAAAGATCTCCAAGCAGCCATTATAATCTAGTTTTCCTGAAATTTTTGTACCATAGATTTGTAGTTGGGGTGTTGTTGGTGAACAAAGTCATCTCAAAACTCATGACATTTGGCACATTGATGATAAAGGACGTCATTCAGGTACATCATTAGTACCAATGCTTGACTTCGATTTCTCATGCTTGGATGAAAGCAAACAAATGCCACAAAAAAGCCACACTAACTTATGTTTTATTCAAACAGACAGGGCTTTTGAGTTAAGATGTATGTTCTTCCATGAGATACATGCCCGGTCAATAACTCTGCTGTGCTAGTACCCTCACCAGGAGCTTCCTAGCTGGCTTATTTGTCACCCGTGGTTAGTCAGCAGCTCCAGAGAAAAAACAAAGCAAGTTGCAGCCTCTGCCTTCTGTCCAGCTTGGAGAAGCCAATGGGGGATCCTCTTGGGTGCAAAGGGACGTCTTTGAAGGCACTGTGAGGTGGGTCACCCACACTAGGATGGTGAGGGCAGGTTGGTCTGAACCCTCCATGGTGGAAATCAGTGTCAGTTAACATCCAACCAAAGGAATTCACAGACTCATTTGGCTGTTGGGGCATCTTAAACTCGTGGACTGAGATTTCCAATCACCCCCACCTTACCCCAAACCATGTAGGGCTGAACATGAAGAATTTAGTAATACAAAGTCTTCATCTCTTTGGGTCAAGTGCATTTCTCACCCTCATTTCATTCTATCCCCAGGTTCAAAACAGTGAGACTCTTCTAAGAGAAAAATGAAGCTGGCAGGCTAGCTTGGAGAATTTGCTTCAGGTTAAACTTTGATTCCTGGTCCCTTATGAATCCACAAGCAAATTCAACTGGAGTTTTTTGAGCCCAAGGAAAGGGTCTCTTGACAACTAAATACATAAGAGACTAGTGGAAAAACTCAAGAACTACTTATTTTGCAATGCAAAGAGGGGATCTTTTCCCCTAGAGATCCAGGTATTGGTATCCCTTGTGCTGGTTTATCTCCTCTCCTTGGTGTTAATGTCTTTGGGAAGCCAAATAAGGCTCAGGAGGCTGTGGGTGGGCATGGAATCTGACCATTGGCATGTGGGTGGTGTTGACTGGGGGTGGCTTCTCATGCACTGGGCTCTGTCCTCAATGGACTTCAGCTCTTCGGAGACTGGAATTCCCCTTTATATCAAGCTGTTGTTTCCTTACCCTTAACACCTCCAGATCCCTCTGCCAACTCTTGTTCCCCTGATCTCCATTATCCTAAGCTCCCACATGCTGAGTGTTGGACCCTCTCCCCACCTTTTCTGTTGACTCATTCCTTCTTTGGAGACAGAGAACCATCCAGCTGGTTGCAGCCAAATCATCTTCCTTGGTCCAGGACACATTGTGTGCTGATGTTATTTCAAACTCTCAGAGTTTTTAGAACCCCTTATTCTCTCTCACAACCATTGTCTTTAATCTGGGCATTTTGATTTTTAGAAATTTCTATCTAATTTAGAAACTTCTCTGGCTATGAGAGCACCAATTCCCCAATTAAACATTTCCCTCTCTAAATCTAAAATGCTGAGCTGTGTTTCCCAAAGGCATTGATCACATGAAAATCACTCTTACTAATTTATAAGTGATAATTAACAATGACAGTACAGTAATAACACTATAAGAATGATCAGTTTTAATTTAATCTTTTGGAAGTCAATTTTTGAGCTTAAATATAGAAAAGCAGTGTCTCAGTTTGTCACAGCCTCAGACTTTGGACCTTATACCTTCACTGTCTGTTTTTGGTCATAGCCTCTCTTAAGATTTTACTAATTGGGTTTGATAAGTATTAGATCATAGGACAAAATTAAACATTGTTTTTACAATGAACCATGGTAAATTCAATACATTAGTATTTATTAATAACTATTAAGATTGCTAGAATAGCTTGTGGTCCCATGGGTGACAGCTAGTTTGTAATACTATTCATGGTATTACCCATGAAGAGAGGTGGCCATGTAAATCAGTACTTAATATATTTTAAGAGAATGTTAAGCTCTCTGCGATGCTCATCAAGTATTCCATTAGATGTCCTACATTTTCCAGCTACCATGCGTTTAGGAAGGGTCACTGACCAGTACTGGCCAATGCAGAGTAGCTCAAATGACATGTGTGTCTCCTTCAGGCTGAATATAAGGAGTGGATGAGAGTCTTCTGTGGGTTCTCTTCTGTGTGGTGACTTAGCAATCTTGTGTTATGATTACAAACCACAAGACTGAAGATAAAAGCAGCCTGAATCCCTGAGTCTGTGGCCTCGGGGAGTCTCCTGAACCCTCAGAGGAATTCATGTGAATGGTAAGTAAACCTTTGCTGTGTTAAGCCACTGAAATTTGGGGGCTCTTTGTTACTACAGCATAACTCAGTCTAGCTTGATGAATACATTCTAGAAGAGCCTTTCTAAAAGATTTTTGACCATGACCAACAGTAAGAAATGTTTATCTTGTGAGCCGATACACACACATGCACACACACACACACACATTCTCGTTTTCTATACACACACACACACAGAACAAATATTTCAAGAAACAATACTCACTAATATGCATGATCTATTCTATTCCAGTTTCATTTCTATTCTATTCTGTTTTATTCTATTCCAAAATGTTAGTCTTTTTTTTTACAACTTGTTAATGGCATATAACTTGAGTTTGAAAAATGCTGCTGTAGATCATAATTTGTATGTGATTTATCTGCTAATTATAAATCTCTCAGGCAAATTTATGAAAGCAGACTTTTCAGATCTCTCTTTGGCAACTTTTTATTATCTGCTCTTAGAATAGATGAAAGTGTTTTTATGTAATATATATCACATCCCACATAGTTTCTGGAAGGTAATGTTTTATTGTTGAGTCTCCTAATTTACAACATGTCTTTTTAAATTTACTTATAAAATGTTGTCACAGGGAGTAACAATGTTAACTTGATTAATTCATTTATTTTCATTTTTTAAAATAAATGATTATAAATAACTGTCTCTTGCATTAGGATCAGGTATATCGTAAAAACTTCACTAGCTAGACATACTTTTGTGTTAATACTGGTGCAAAAAATGAAATAGAGACCAAATGTTTTTATATAGCACTATATATATTTTTATATACTGTAAACTCATATCAAAACTTGCCATTTCTATTAAGAAGCTGATAAGTTACTCTCTAATTTCATAAATTATACCACAGCTGTGAAAATATGGACAACTATTTTATATTTTTGCTGCTATATAAGACATTTAATGTTTATACAGAAAGCTGCAAAATTACAGAGGTGATGCAATGGTAATCAATGAACATTTTCACCTGAATTTCCACCGGCCTTTTTCTTCAGCCAGAATCATCTTGATATTCTCTGAATATTCTTTAAGAGATGAATATGGTGTCGGTTTCTTCAATAAATACACATACACACATTTTAGGTATATGTGTGTACATACATTTACACAAGTGTATATATATATACATACATACACACATGTATATAGTCTACATATGTATATATATTTCTGTGTGCACCTATACACATATGCACACATAATGTCCTTTGGTTTATTTTCAGACTGTTAATATGAAATGAATTTTTGATGGTTTCCATTATTTTTTTCTTTAAATCTAAACTGGTTTAAAAAGACCTTTGCAACAGGTAATAAACTTCTTTTAAAAATCATAAATATTATTACATTTTAAAGCATTATATAGAGAAGGTCATACGGTGTTAGAGAAGACAGAAATTCATGCCAATATGGGGGGGAGAAAAGAAAGAAAATGGGTTTTCCAGAGTTTTCTCTTAAAGTCGCCACCTTCAAGGAATGGAACTTAGTGCCCTTGTGTTGCTGGCTTTAAGGAAAGGAACTCTGAGCTTAGCTACACGCTCCCATGGGAAGGGAGAAATGCAGCCGGAAGTGGTCGATCAGTCTTGGGAATCAAATCAAACCAATAAAGGGGCAAATCCTTGGGGAGAAAAACAAAGTGATGACGGGTCCAATAAAAAGCTTTTCCATTTGGTAATGAAATGGTGCTGTGTCTTTTGGGGTTGACGGGGGAAGGAGTGTGTCACCTTTGGGTTGCTTGTTAAACATCTTCACAGATTGCTTAGTTGTCAAGATGGTGACTGTGTGCTTTCCCTAAGGAGGTCTTCTCTTGCTTCCTTCAGCCTCACGTTGCTGGAGGATGGGTCAGCATTTCCCCCCTTTGGCAGAAGAAACTCCACACAAATGGAGGGTCCACATCTTCAAACACACCCCCTTCACTCTTTACACACCTCTTCCAGAATGGAGGCCATTTCCCCAACACATCAAAGAATCACAACCATATATTTTAGAAATCAAAGCCCAAGTATATGTGTGCCCAAAATACTCATCTCGCTTCTCACTTATATCGGATTCAGAAGCTCCAAAGTGATTTAGGAAGAGGAACGTTCCTGTGTTCTAAGCCACTGAGCTATTCTTTCCTAGACATGTTGCCAGACTTGCCTCACCTTCTTTTCTTTTGGTTAGCTATGTGAGAAACCCCAGAAAATTGGGGCTGGGATGAATTCTATACAAACTGAGTTAATTTGGGCTTCTCTAGCAGATCCTACCATAACAGAACAGCAGCTGGTGAAAAGGACAGCCATGCTACTTAGGTTTCATATGGATCACGCTGGCTGAGTAGGACAAGTTACGCTGTTGGTGTCAGTGGTACGATTTCCAATGCTCATGCTTTTTGACTCTTTCTTCCCCAGCCAGTGATTAGGGCTGTCATGGATGGCGTCTTTTGCATCACACCACCTTCATCTACGTCACTGAAAAATCTTGCTAAGTTCAAAACATTTTCCCCCAAAGGACTTACAGCATCTGTTGTGCTTTAGAGACTCAGAGCTCACCTTCTGTTATCTTTCTCTTTTTATGTAACAGGTCTTCAATTGAGACCATGAATAAACATTCTTGGAGTCACTGAGTGTGACTTTTAAATGCCTTCTCTTCTCAGATATGAACAAAATGGAGGAGGAAGCTGTCCCAGTTTTGTTTGCTGGCTATCACCTATTTGAATGACACAAATAAAGAACTTTAGAGTCACAAATAGGACATAGGTTTTGATGGGAACACTGTATTTGGGGCATGGAAGTAAAAAGATTGCGTCCATTGTGATGAAAAGAATCATTGACAGTGAGCGAAGCTTCAGATCAAGAAGTTGGAATAGCTTATGTGAGGGTGACAGTAATTGCTAGGTTCCTGACAGAGTGTGGCCCGAGGACAGAGGCAGAGATGGGGGACGGAGGGAGGCGGTCGAGGCCCGGCTGCCACGCTAGTTCTTGTGTAGGATGCTTTTCAGGCTTCTCTCCACGGCTTCGTCCAGCTCCTCTTCCAGCTCCTCCTTCTTGGACATGGCCAACTTGGACTGGTAATCCCTTACAACCTGGTCGATGTAAGGAGCGCTCTGCGTGCCATGCAGCATCAGTGTCCACTCCTTCAGCACCCCCTTCTGGGGTGAGCTCCCGACAAACCCCAGCTCCAGGGTCCAGGTTCCTCGGGCATCTTCCCCCCAAGTGTGGGTGGTCATGAAAGGCCACTTGTCAAAGCCCACCTTGGAGTCGTCATCCCTTGGACGCCGGCTCAGCAAAATGGACTTGGTGCCCATTGGGGAAGTCATGTTGATGTTCAGGTCTCCTCTCCTGGTGGCATTGACTGTGATGACAGCTTGGACGTGTTCAAGGTAGCGGACGAAATTTTCTTTCCCCTCACACGCATCAGTGGTGAGGCTCAGCACCAGCTTGCCGGTGGATGGTATTTTCCTAAGGGCAAAGTGATGAGGAGATATAGTAAGGGACATGCACACTATACTTAGGGTTTGGAGTTAGCTTCGGGTACCAGGAAGAGCAGGGGCTTTGGGTTAATCAGACACATTGGCAGTGTGAGCCTGAGCACCTTAACAATGCCCCTTACCTATACCTTCTGTGTGGAAGGGAAATGTAGCGGATGCTGCTCAAGCCCTTCTCACTTCTTCCACGCCCCTTCCGAGTTCACCTGCAGCTGCAGCTCCCGTGTATTCTGACTGCTTCCCACCTCAGGTATCGGTATCTCTGGGCTGTTTCTCCTGGAGCTTTCCCCCACACCATGGGAGCCTGCTCAGCCAATGTGCAGGGCAGCCCCCCCAAAGTGTCAGGGATTGAACCCTTCGGGGACCACCCCCTACCAGTGATTTGGATAGAAAGTGATAGATGAATATACCCTGGTATCCCTGTTCCTCAGTGGGACAACTCAGTGTCCCCAGTGGGATTGAGCCTGTCACCCACGGTGGCAACTTGCTCATCAATGCACTCCTGACTGGCTCTTTTCCTTCTCCCTGTCTCACATCTCCAGTCCTCGCTGGCTTTTCCTGGGATCATCTTTCAAAAAACTATCAGCACCCAAGTCTTACTTCTGGGTCTACTTTTGGGACAACCCAGGCTGAGACAGGAGCTCATAATGCCTTTCTTTGGAAGTGCTAAGTATCTTGATAAATAGAAGTTGTTGTTATCGTGATTGTTGTTACCATCATAGAAAAAGCTGAAATGGGGTCAATTAATCCTAGTGAAGGAGCATCCCTTGAAAGATCAGGGGAATTTGGAAGCCTCTTTGGTCACAGAGTTGGAGCCCCACGGAGGGTCAGCCTAAACATTCTTCAGCTGACTTTCCACACAACCACTCTCCTTCCTGGATATGGCCTCCCTTGAAGGCAAGACGCTCAAAAGTTCTTGCATCAGAAACATCATAGAGTAAACTACATTAAACTGCACAGTGTAATGGAAAGACTCCAGACTTTGCCACAAATAAACCTATTTGGGTTAGAATTCTCCTCTATGCTTATTGGTCAGGAGAGCTTGGGCAAATTATTTAAATACTTTGAAGTCTCACTGTCATTGTGGATGGGTTTTGTGAGATTAAATCAGACCACGTGTGAAAACATGGAGCACAGTGCCCGGATCATGGTACTAGCTCCCCTTCTGTGGGCTTTTCCCTATGTGAATATTTTCCCTTGACACGATATTTTATTTTGGAGCATAAAAAGGTGGATGTTTTAAAACACACATCTTGTAGAGCCCATCTACGAAAAGATGACCACACACCCAGCTTGGAGCCAAGCCTTGGTACTGCATGACCCTTGGCACCAAAGCCACAAACCTGGGGGGGCTTGTTGAAGCTTTACCTGTAGCTCATTGGTAAAGTCAATACTCTCCTGAGGAACTTTCAAAATATATGCTTTAATAGTTTCATGGAGTGCTGCTATTATATGCACTCTGCATAGATGCTGATGCTGAATGATGTGTGAGATACCCACTGGCTGTGGAGATCTGGTGGTGGTAGTGGAGGTGGGGTACCACGCTCTGGGGAAGTCATCCAGTTTAGTGGGGAGCAAGCATGAGGCCAGGTCTGGAAGTCAGAGTATGCAAGGTTGCTAACTAGATCTCTCAAAAAAAGATGCTATTTACTCACAACAGGGTCAGAAACGTTAACAGGTGAGCTGATACATGACCAACAATCATTTGGGCTCTAGCCCATAGGTATAGAGCTATGTGGGTAGAATGAAGGTCCAGTTATTGGCAAAGCATTTGGAACTATCTGAGCTCCTTTTCCTTGCCTGTACAATGGAGATATTAATCTTCCTACACTTAAGAATTGCTCTGCAGATAAAATATAGATACACACTCATATACATCATATATTCACAAATATCTAGACCAGAGTTAGCCAACAGAACTTTCTGCAATGATGGAAATGTTCTATATCTGCACTGTCCAATACTGTAGTTACTGGCCCCATGTGGCTATGGGGCATTTGAAACGTGACAAGTGTGAGGAACTGAATTTTTAATTAAATTTAATTTTAATAATTAATTTAAATTTAATTTTATTAAATAGCCATCTGCGGCTAGTTGCTTCTCTACTGGATAGCACAGATCTAAATATTTGCCTATGTTCAGTTTGAACCTGATGCCACCATGCCCACTCATTAGAAAATTTTCCAGGCTTCTGTTGTAAGCACATTCCGTTTTTGTCATGGCTCACAGGCTCTAGGAAAAGCAGCGGGGAAAACTGTGGATCCTGTTCTGCAGGTTTTCTGGCCACTTTGCTGGAGGCTTCTGGAACGTCCAGACCTCAGGTATGAGTGAAATGCCACATTTTACTGCTGAGATTCTACACAGACAGGCAGGCAGGTCCAGAATGGAGGCTTTCCTTTTAGAGGGGAGCCTCAGGGATTCTGGAACTCTCCAAGAAGCACAGCTGGAGGGAACAGAGGAAGATGGCAGGGCCCACAGCAGGAAGAGACCCTGGCTCCGAGTCCTGTGTTGAGTTTGAGCCCCTTTCCTATCATTCAGGCCAGGCCACCTTGAGAAATTCAAGAAGCAAACTCACAAGCCAACAACTAAAGACTGTTACCCTGAGTAATAGTCACTCTAGGTATTACAAAGCATCGCTAGTCATTTGTCAAATGCAATACTCCCTATTATCACAAGGATTCAAAACACAAACTGGATTCTAAAAAAAAAAAAAAAATAATAATATTTTTTTTCTCCATTTGCACCCAGGGCATTTATGTACTGGAGTTCACCAAGTGACAGTCCCTTTACAAGTCAATTCACGGAATCTCTGGCAGAAAACTGACATTGCTTCCCCTGGGGAAAACTGGAAATATTTCTTCGATTGGCTAAGAACAAGAGATGGGACGGCCACTGTAGCTGGGAATCAGATCCACAGCCCACATGCAATGGGGGTTCCCATAAATGAACAAGGGCCGAGATGATCTCTTAGGATAGAAGGAGAAAAATCTGTTTTGGGCCAAACCGGAGATGACCTTCATGCCCACCATGGCTACGGGGGGAGGGGGGGGCTTCAGTAGATGCAGTCTCTCACCCAGATTCCCTCAACAGCTGCTTTGAGCTTCGACTACTGACTCTTGGCTGCCCCCTTCCCTGCAGAAGAGAGGAACTAGAGCCTAGGCTGTTTGTTGTGTGGCCTAAGGGATGAGGGAGTGTGTTTGTGAGAGGGCTGGAGGCAGGGATGAAGGAGGCTGAGATGGGACTGGCATTTTGTCTTCATCTTGGAAAGCGGAAGACAGATTGGAGTGGGCACAGACATACCACTTTGTGTTAGGAGTCAAAAACTGTCTCAGTAGCCTTGGGGTTGGGGTGTGTGCAGGGGCTGGAGGCCATTCCAAGGGGAGTCTGGCTTGTTTAGTGCCGTGGAGGTGTCATCTGCTTGTAAAACTCGGCCATTGCTGTCCTGCCGTGTGAACTGCCCACTGAATGCAGCGGGAGTAGCCCCTGAGAGAGGAGTGGATTCTTCCTGGAATGTTAAGTCACTTAGAAATGAAATTAAAAGGCTGGGGTGAATTCCAGAGGAGGCAAGCTTGGAAGAGAAAGGACGCCATTCCTCCTCTCAGGGAGGTTTCTCGGCAGGCATCATGGCGTTGGGAGAGCAGAGGAACAGTATCCGCCAGGTGTTTCTTACTACTTCTTTTTTTTTTGCTCGCTTGTATTCCCGATTTTTCTACAGTGACCCTATTATGCTTTTATAAGAAAAGCAATACAATCCATCCTTATTTTAAAGGAAAAGCAAATCCTTATTTGCTCAGGAAAGTCAATTGTAAGGTTGAAATAGGGGCGCCTGGGTGGTTCAGTTCGTTAAGCGTCTGACTCTTGATTTTCGCTCAGGTCAGGATCTCAGGGTCATGAGATGGAACCCTGTGTCAGGCTCCACGCTGGGAGTGGAGTCTGCTTGAGATTCTCTCTCTCCCTCTCCCTCCGCCCCTCCCACCCCCCCTGGCATGTGTGCGCATGTGCCCTAGGGCTCTCTCTCTCTCAAAAAAAAAAAAAAAGGTTGAAATAGGAGACGGTTGTTTGTGGCACCAAAAGAGACTCTGCTTAGATCCTCAGTCATACAGACCACGTTCCAGAACACATTTGCTACAAAAAGTTAGGTACCCATCAAGAGTTGTGAGCTACTCTCTGAACTTTCAGAGAATATGTACAGAAGCCTCATGTTCAAGTCCTATAAAAGACAAACTTGGGGACCTGAGGATGGCTTATATATTCATTGCACATTGTTGCAAATAAGTGGTCAGTTGCCTGGTGTCTAGCATTAGGCCCTGCTTCCCAGGGGACACCTGTGCAATGCTATCTGTGTTCTGAAGCCTCAACTGTATGATAAAAATAATTAGTTATGATGCGACAGTTGTTTTATTAGAATAATAACAATAGTGCTACTAATGGCCACCCTTGAGGGTCTAAGACGTCAGCTCTGTGGCCGTCACAGAAGAACACTTAACAGGTGGGCTCCGCGATGGTTTCTCTTTCCCAGGTAACAGCGGCAGGTGGGCATTAACTCACACAAGATAAACCGCGGCTCGGCCGTGACCCGTCTACGGTCCCATAGCTGGTTTGGCGCTGGGCACACCCTCTTCTCTCTCTGCCATGCTGCGTCTGGCATCCCCATCAGGCTTTAACATCTACTTCCAAATTCACTTAAAATTCACAGTTTGCCACAGCCTCAGCGGCGCGGAGTGAACAACGCTCTTGGGTGCAGGGGAGGGTGGGCACGGTCTGTGCCCAACAGCGCACTCCGTGCTTCAGCACTCGGGGACACGCGGCTGCCCCCGGCCCATGAGCAGGCCTGGCTTCACTCTGCTCACTGCACACGGCTGATTCTGTGTAGACACTCACTGCCAGTTGTATTTTTCCTTCGTATTTTTGTTGAGCACCCTTCACTGACTCTGCTGATAAAGTCGCTTTAGAAAATTGCTTTTCAAATTGGCTGCCTCTCTGCGAAGATTATTGCCGAGGAAACCTATAAACCTGACAGTTGGCATGCACCCCGCTCGGGGGCTGTTTCTGTGCAGCCCCGCACGTCCCAGCAAGTGGCTGTTGATGCCCCTGTCCCGGCCCCTCAGGAGTGTGATTCACGGTGACAAGGGCCTCCTCTGCCCAGCGGCCTTGGGCACTGCCCTAAGGACTACGCTGTACCAGCCTCTGAGTTCTGCAACAAGCCCATCTGCCCTAGGGCTCACTCACTTGCATCCGAGAACGAAATTCAGGTGTGGGGCGGGTGAGGGTGCAGAGGGTGCCTAGGGGACACAGAGTCCTTCCAACAAGGCTGCCCTCTGTCCCCAGTCCCCCTGGCTGGTCTGCTGGTCCTAACTGACACCACTTAGCTATCTTCCTTGTACCCAGGTGCTGTTGGCTGAACATTCACTCATTCAGAAAATATCTCCCATGTGACTACTGGGTGCCAGGCGCTCTTCTAGGCATTGAGGATACAGCAGTGAACAAGACACACTAGGTTCCTGTCCCCATGGAGGGCCCAATTCTGGTCCGTGCTCAAATAGCTTTCCAGTTTCCTTTCATTGAAAGTCAGGCTGCTGATACTGGATAAAATTCCTAGCTAGTTGTGAGCTGCTGGGCCTTGAGTACCTTAACTGTAACATGATAGCCTTCTTGTCTCTGGCTCCAAATTCGACATTTATGGGGATGACGACAGAATGTTACATGTATACAGAAACTGAGAAACTGTCTTTTGTCACAGCTGATGTTCTCCGCCTTGCTCTCCTCCCTCCCCCTACCTCACAAATGCACAGAGCTTGAGGATCATGAAGGATCCATCCTTGTCTGCAGCGGCCTCAGAAGAGAAGGTCCTCTATCAACATTTACCTTGACTAAGCTGACTGTTCCCCTAAACGCTGCAACTGTTAACACCTTTCTGTTAATTGTGGAGGAAGCTGCAACTGTTAACACCTTTCTGTTAATTGTGGAGGGAGCTGGTATGCAGCTAACTGTGGATAATGTTCCCGTGGCACGGCTCATGAGCGATGTGTGGGCCCCTGCCTGAGCTTCTGGAGAGGAGCAAACACCATACGCCTTTCCCTCTTGCCAAGTCCTTTTCTGTAAATCTTTCCCTCTTTGCAGCAAGGGAAGGAGGTCCCAGGCCCAGGGCTTTGGTGGACGTTGGAGTTGCTGGTTCTGTGAACTAGAACCATTTACTCTATCTTCCTGAGCTTCCTGTTCTCTCACCTGTGGATGAGAGTAGCAACACCAAACTCCTGTGGGAGAAAAGTGTTGCCTGACCAGGCGACCGTCGGAGAGCAGCGCTTAGTAGGTGGCAGCACCATGCCTGCACGCTCCCAGGGCCACCTGAGGGAGCTCTCAGGGCTGCTGGAGCATCCTGCTGTCTGTGTGGGGGGAGTGAGCAGTGGACCCACGCGCAGGGGGTGCTGGGGGAGGCACAGGCTAAGCAGAATGGCCCCAACTCTCCTTCAGGCTCGACTTCTGGGCACCCTTTCACAGAGTTTTATTCAATTTACACTTCCCATTCCGTTTGCATTATTTAGCATCCTTCCTGGGACAGTGTAACGACCAGATGGGCATCAGAGCTGAGCCGTCCAAGATGGCAGCCACCAGCCACATGTGGCTATTGGAACTTAAACTAAAGTTAGGTCAAATGAGCCACATTTCTAGTGCTCCCTAGCCACGAGTTATTGTACTGGACACCCAGATACAGAACATTTCCACCGTGGTACCAAGTCTTCCGGGCCTTCCAAATCATGCAAAGAATTGTTTTGAACTCTAATGAGGGCAGTACAGTGGTCAATGCCCATTGAATATTGACTTTGGATTTAGCCTTCCCTTTCCCATTTGGACGGAGATTCCCAGTCTTATCTCTGTTTGGCCACCCTGTTTGTAGACTCTGGCAGTGACAGGCTCTCCAGGACAGCAGTTATGGAGTTTGTGGGGGGGGAGTGGGTCCACCTGCTAGGTGGGGTTTCAGGGTCCCCAGGGAAGGTCTTACTGGAGGAAGTGCCTTCTGATATGTGCTGAGCCTCACTTCCTCTCCAGTGGGGGATCACTGAGATATACTGAGAAGCCCCTCAAGCGGTGGTGTGCTGACATCAGAATGCCTGGGTTCAAATCCCAGTTTGGCTGCTCAATAGCTAGGTCTTCTTTGGTGTGTCCTTAACCTCTCTGAGCCTCTCCTCATTTGTAATGACACTGTCCAGCTGTCTGATGTAGCGCCTAATGTAGGGCCTGAGGGCACAGTAGGAGCTCCCTAAGGCCAATGTCATCCAATGAAACAAACTGGGGTTTACAGAAGGGCTTTGTTTCAAGTCCTGGTCGGACCTTTGTAACCTTGAGCACATTTCTTTTGCTTTCTGCATCTCGGCTTCCTCCCCTGTTTCGAGGTAACAATGATCGTACATACCCTCTGGACTTACAAGGATGAAATACAGATAGTTTATGTAAAAGGCCTCACGCCAGCTACCTAGGAGGCACTTCTCCCTGAGACCCAACATGGGACCACTTTGCTATTCACACTGCAAAATATTCATACCCTGCCTGTGTGAGGTAAGGCGCACCCTCAACAAGTGGGCTGGCTAGGAAGCTTAGGCAGATGTAAAGCACATGGCACATAGTAGGTGCCCAATAAAAACTAATTGTTTCATTTGCCCAGATGTATACATCAAAACTCAAGTAATACATTTAAGGTCTGTGCATTTCATCATATGTAAACAATATCTCAATTGAAAATAATGATAAGAATTGTTATTTCCATCTTACTGATGAATCAATGAAGAGAGAAATGCAATAAAAAGGGGTCCTCATTGTCCAATCCTCTTGCCATGATGGGAAGTTAAAAGGGAAGTAGAAGCAGGTGACCAGCATGGTGGTTTCTGTGTAAACTCTTCACTCAAATCCCTCCAGATGGCTATCCATCTCACTCAGCATCAAATCAAGTCCCTATGTTGCCTCACAAGTAGAACGAATAAGTAAATCATGTTATAGTCACACAACAGGACATTATTTAGCAACGAGAATAAATGAACTACAAGTACACACTAAACATGGTCGAAGCATTCTGAGCTAAAGAATCTAGATATAAAGGAGAAGATAGTGTCTGATTCCATTTATATTAAGTACAAAATGGGCAAAATAATCTATGGAGTTTTAAGGTTACTCTTGGGGAGACGATGATGGAAGGGGACACAAGGGGCCTCTGGGATATTGGTTATGGTCATGGCCTGTTTACTGATCTGGGACCTGGTTACACTGGTTGACTTGTGCACTCAAAAATAATGGTGTAAGCCATCGAAATAGTAAAGGATCATACCTAAAACCAGGGGTTCTGAGGCTCCTAATGGTGTTCTACATACTTGGAGCTCCCTGGCGTTGTGCCACTCTACAGCTCTGTGTGGAAGCTGGTTGTCCCTGACTCAAATCCAGTGCATCTCAAGCTGACAGAGAGGGAATTTGATATTGTTGCCCAGGCCATGGCACCCTCTCTGGGATATTTTCCACATGCACTTACTCAGGGTCCTGCACGGAGCCTCCCACACAGTGGAATCTCTCAGGCACGGTTTTCCAGTCTTTAGCCATTTTCACCATGGCGCCCGCATCAAGGACCCCGTAGCCAAAGAGGTGATTAAACTCCAGGCCAACCCCATTCCTCCGCCACTGATGGACCTCGTCGTGAAGCTGATTCCGTTTGGAGGTGAGCACAGTCAGATGCTGCATGTCTCTCCAGGTCAGACCCAGGCTGGATACCGGAGGCAGAGAGATGCAAGAGCAGGATATGGGGGGAGGGCACACGGTGGGAGAGAGAGGGAGAGAGACACATGACTAAGATAGACCATAGACCCCTTGTAGGATTTTGGAACATCTATGAACCCCCAAGTCAAGGGAGGATTTCCATGCACCATTTAGAGCCATTATACATATAAATTTAAAAGTCTTGCCTTTCTTACGTAAATAAATTTACTTCAAATGCACATTCTAACACACACTAGAATGGCTGAAATGAAAAAGACCGACAATCCTAAGTGTTGGCAGAGACGTGAAACAACTGGAACTCACACATTTTGCAGACAGGAGTGTAAATTACTGAAAACATTTTGGAAAACTGTTTGGCTGTATATTCTCATGCTGTCCAAGTATCTAAGCTATGGCTTAGAAGTTCCATTCCTAGGTATGCATCCAACAAAAATGTGTGTATATATCCACCTGACATGTGTATTGGAATGTTCATAGGCCCAAACTACAAAGCCCCCAAATGCCCATCCCCAATAAAATGAATAAACCAATGGAGATGTATTTGCAGGATGTGAAATACTGTCCTAGGATAAGAACAAATGAATTATAGCTACTCTGAATAATACAGATGGATCTTGCAAATAGAACGTAAACCTAAAGAAGCCAAACCCGGTAGAGAACATACTGTATTATTCCATTTGTTTAAAGTATAAAAACAGGCCCAAGTAATCTGTGCTGTTAACAGTCAGGTTAGTGGTTAGTCTTGGGGTGGGGGATTGGATGGTGATGCAAGAGGGCTTCTGGGTGCTGGCAGTGCTCTGTTTCTTGATTTGGGTGTTGGCTACATGGATGTGTTCCGTTTGTGAAAATGAGGCTGTCATTTCTTCAATGGCAGAGACTGTATGTTCAGCATATTTGTATCCCCAGTGCCCAGGACAACAGCCCTTGGAACACTGTCCAGTGAATAAACAAATCTGTTTACAGGAGCTACTGTCTTGGGAAATCAGTGTCTAGTATTACTCGTTGTCTGCGTTTTTCAAAGTGCAAGTCAGACCCATTTGTGGGCCAGGAAATCAACTTACTGCATAGATTATCTACCTGGGCTGCACATTAAAATCTTCTGGTGAGGACATTTAAAATCCCATTGCTTAGGCCACCTCTTAGATCAATTAAGGTCAGAATATCTGGAAATGGGACCCAGGCTTTGGAAACTGTGAACACAGTAGTAGACAGACAGCTAAGCTTGAGAACCAGTGATTTAATGAATGGGACTATCATTAAAAAAATGAACAGAATAGAACAGAAAAGAGTACCAGTGTGGATTGCATGTAATATAGGAAACTATTTTTCATGAAACGGTGTGTGTGTGTGTGTGTGTGTGTGTGTGTGTGTGTGTGGTGTTGGGTTGCAACGCAAAATTTATTTTAAATCAAAAAGCTGGAAAAACGCTACACTATGGTTCTTTTTGGAACTCAAATAATTCAAAAGACTAGGAACAACATAACTCATTTGATAAAATTTCAGCACATGCAGCATTCATTGGTTTGAAGCTCTGAATCAGAGCCAAAAGATGCCAATGATTCATGTACTCTTGCAGTGTAGACCTTCAGTGGTTAAAGAGAAAGTTTCAAAGAAGGCCACTGCTTATTTGAGAAATTTATAAACATATCTTGGACATATGGTCCCTAGGACCCAAGTGAATTGTGTGAAGTTTCAAGAAGTTGATTATGGCGAAAAGCTCGGTATTTTGCCAGAGTGGGATTCTGAATTCATTAAATACAGAAGTGTTGATAAATGAGAATCTGGTGATCTCGAGATGATCTGGCTGGCAGGTGGATTATCTACCATCTTTGCTAAGGGTTTGGCCACAAAATTGTGCTTATGCTTCCTGGAGCTTGGAGAGGGACATTAGACGTTGGAGGTAGACATTTCTCTGTGGATTTATTCTCATGGGGTCCATGAGAGAGACAGAGAGAACAGTCAGAACCAAGGTCTTCTCACTTCTAGAATAAATCAGAGATAGTCCATATTCTCATGTAATTGAGTTGGTGACACTGTTTGACCAGCCATTTATGTATGTCTGAGAGGTAAAACTAAGTTCCTCCTGATTCCCCCTTCTGAGCAATTTCAGAACCGACAGATTACACTACTGTGTGAAATAGTATTTCTTCCATCTGCATTAAGCTTTATTCCTACCATAGTAGCTCAAGAATTATAGGTCATACTTATTAAATAATAAAAAAATAAATTTACAGATTATCTACAATATAAAGGTCACTGTGAACAGTGTTAGAGGACTAATAGCATGACATGTTCTTCTCTGTTCTCAAGCATTTTATGTAATACTTTGGAGAATAAGACACAGACATATGGAAAGGTACTGCACAATGAAGTGATTCCATTAAGGTCCATTGAGTGTATATCAGCTCCAGGCACTGTGTTAGTTGTAGGCATGCCTTAGGAAGGTCCCTGCTCTCTCAGAGCCTACGGCCCAGAGGGAGAAAGACAACTCAATACTTTAAAAGGGAGGGCTGCCATGATGGGGGAGCTCTCAATGCCAAGAAAGCCAACAGTGGGGTCCCTGTGTTATCCCAGCCAGGGTACTTCAGACTGTGATCCTTAAGCTGCCTGCATCTGAATCATGTGGGGACTAGCGACAAATGTAGTTCTTTTAAGGTAAGACAACAGATTTCCAGAGGAGGTGAATGATCGTCCACTTAGATGCTGGACGACATAGCTATTGTCTCCCTCATATATATCCTCCCTCTTCCCTATTAAGAAAACCTCAATTTTATTCAGAACAGCAACATTATTAGCTCCAAAGCTACATTTCCCAGCCTCCTTTGTAGTCTGGGGTGGTTGCATGAGGGTTGTGGTCAATGAGAAATAAGCAAAAGCTACCAGGTGGGGCTTTTTCAAAAAACCTTTAAACAAGGTGACTCAGCGGGTAGATTTCTTTTTTCCCTTTTTTCCTATCTGAAATGTAAATATGATGGCTAGAGCCCCAGCAGCATCTGGAGAACATGAAGGTGGAAGAGCAGAAACCTAGAAAGAGCTGGATTCCCCAAATCCAAGTGGCAGCCCCCATGGTAAACCTGGGCTCCCAAGTATCTTTCCCACGACAGAAAAATAAAACCCTGTCTCAGTTTAGCTATCGGTATTTGGATTTTGTTTCCAATCTTGATCTAGTCAGAAGCAGAGTCCAGATATTCACCTGCCATACAACAGTATCCTGAATCAGAGATTCATAGAGCTCTTGATTTACTGGATGTGCAGGACTGGAGTCCCTGGAACAGGGCTTGAAAAGACAGATTCCTGGGCCACCCATCCCCAGAGATTTCTATTCAGTGACTTTTAGCTGAGATGTGGGAATCTATAGTTTTCAAAACTACCCCCACCCCTGGTGCTCTCCCCAGTTGTCAGGGCAATGCAAATTAAAACCATAATATAATTCTACTGAACACTCACAAGAATGGCTAAAGTGTGGAAAACTGGCAATCCCAAGTGTTGACAAGGATGTGGAGCAACTGTAACTCACACTGCCAGAGGGAGGGTCAATGGCTACCCCCCACTATGAAAAACTATTGGGAGTATCTACGAGAACTGCGCATTATGTATCCCCCATGACTCAGGATTTTGACTCCCTAGTATACACCCAACAGAAATGCATCCATATGTTCACCAAAAGACATGTGTAAGAATGTTCATTACAATATGACTCATAACAGCTCCAAACTGGAAACAACCCAAGGATTCATTGATACAGTGGAGTAATTCACAATGAGTATGAATGACCTATAACCACACAGAACAGTATGGAGGAATCTCTCAGACATGATATTAAGCAGAAGAACACATCTGGTACTTAGGTAACGGTCTGTTGCTTGATTTGGATGCTGGTTACATGGATCTGTTAACTTTGTAAGAAATCATTGAGCTGTATCTAATATTTGTGCACTTTTCTCTGGGTCTATTATACTTTGATAAAGAGTATACATGAAAAAAAAATCCATCTCCCGAAAGGTCAGTTTTGGAAACATTATTCTAGTCCAGGACATGGGCCTCTTTACTGATGGTTCTCTCAAGCCAAAAATTTGCCTCCTTATGACTGACCCCTCAAACGTAGTTCAGCCCTCTAGAACCACACAGAAAGCCCTGGGTCCCGGAGAGAATGCAAAATATTTAAAGATGGCAGTCACTGACCCCAGCCCACCTGCCGGCCCCCCCGGGGCAAAGAAGTCATTTGAAATTTTTTCCTGTGTTGGTCACACTGGAAAATGTCAGCAAAACTCCCTGGGACTCAAGAAGCCATTTTCAAGCATTTGGCAGAAAAGTACTTTATGAAAGTAGTGCCTGGGCAGGACACAGGCTTCCCTCTTCTCCCCGGGATTCCTGGGGGTGGCTGTGTCTCTTCCGTAGTCCTGATGGGCATACATTTACACGGAATTTGTTTATTGCATTCACACTGCTTTGGAAAAGCTTTCTGATCGGACCTCTGGATGGCCAGCAGCCCTCAACTGCTGTCCTATGTTGCCAAGGACTCCCAAGTGTCTGATCTCACAATAAAGAAAGATGAGCTGTAGGAACTGTTCATGGAGCGGTTTTCCCTCCTCCTCCCTCTAGACTCCCTCGTAGGGCTGTTTTGTTCTGACCACTGTTTTTAACTGCTGCCTACTGGAGCCGCTTTGCCCGCAGGTGCAGAAAGCCAGAGACGCCTTGGAGTTTCCTTCCCCGGGCACGGCTCTCAGCCAGTGACGGATCAGTGCCAGAACATGGCAGCCCAGCATCCTTGCCTTGAGGAAAAACACACTCCGAGGCATCACTGACACTCCAGAGCTCCCCATGGGATCAGGCTGAGGCCAGAACTTCTGAAATTGCATCCTTACTTGGATTTTTTCCCCCATCCTAACCTCTACTTTAGCCTGGTTTCTCCTGAGAGCCCTTCCTTAAGAAACTGCTTGCACCAACCTTCCTTAAGAAACTGCTTGCACCAACATGCAGTTGGTGTTCTGAGGAATTTTAGGACTAGTTCCTACAATGGGCTTGAACCACTACCTGCCAGGTATCACTTTTCTCCTCTTTATGGCGAGAGAGAATTAAAATCACAACCACCGCTCCCAAATGAAGCATACCCGCGTGGTGACTTCTTTTCTGTAAGGCTATCGGCAAGCGTGTGTCAAAGAATGGTGACTCATTGGTGCAGAGCCCATGAGCCTGTTCAGAGATCCAGCAGCCTTGTTCCATTACTTTATCAATTTAGGCTGTCCCTTTGTGTGCACAGAGGCCTGAGCAGTTGACTTTTGCTTGCCAAAATGCAAGGAGACTTGAGTCAAGGTCTACCCTCTTAGATTTAAAAGGTGACCAGAACCCCCTTCTCAGTTCTGGAGCACCCCTGCTCCCTGTTCTCTGCAAAGCTCAGCAGCAAGCAGTCGGCTCCCGCTGTTTGTTTGCTCCTAGCTGGAGTGAACAAAGCCAGCTCAGACACCAGGGCTGGACAGGCCTTGAGATAAACTGTTTCATCTTCAAGAAGGGTACATACTACGTAAGTTTTGGTCTCTGCACTTAATAGAAACACTTCAATCAGTGTCTCCTGGAATCCTAAGTTTTCCATCTGACTTTTGCTCAAAGAATCAAAGGTTGGCCAGGTCCAAATCGATGTGGGGCCTTATCTGTAAAAGGAGGATGATTATGCCTTTTCTACTAGAAGACAGAGTGTCAGACTAGAGAATCTTTCAAAGTCCTTTCCTATTTAGGAATCAACTCTTACCTCCTTTGCAAGTCAGAAAACACACTGTATATGTGGAGAGAGACGAGTAGGGTTGCCTGGAGATGGATGCTAGAAGCTCCGGTTGCCCAGCAACGGGCTGACAAGGATGGGAACTCAACTCCCCTTCCCCAGGGGCCTGACTCCAACTTCTCACAAGTGGTTGGAGCTGCGTTCTTGAACAGCTCCCTGCAGCGTGGGCGTCTGCACTCCTACCACACGGGTGAGGCCTGAAGCCCACATGCTCATTCCTCAAAGCCAGGGCCAGCCTCTGGCGTGCCCTAAGGGAACGCAGAGCTGCAAGTGGGCAGGAATCTCTGCTGAGGATCAAATCCGAGATGTGTCCAGCAACAGCAGTCTGTGGCTTCTCTGTGGGATGGTGAGAACAGAGGGGACAGCCTCCTCTTACCTGTAGCTTGGAAGGCTTCTCAGGAAAATCCATTTCCTGGTCTACACTGTGTGGTTTTGCCCACCTTGTGTCAGTGTTGAAAGTGAATTCACCTTACAAGTTAACAAGTCTTGAGTGGGAGTACCCTTATTGCCACAGGTTCTGCAATAGCTTGCCGGATACCAGTTTGGCAGTAGATTTCCTTCATTTAGCTAATTGTATTACTGGAGTAAAATAGTCAAAGGATCCAGAGAGGAAAATAGGATGGTTTTCACAAAGAAAGAAAGATCTATGTGTCCCTACTTGGTACTGTGCTCTCCTAGGGATGTTATTTGTGGAGTGTGTGTGTGTGTGTGTGTGTGTGTGTGTGTGTGTGTGTGTATCATCTGGGGCCCACAGTTCCTTTAGAAATGCCCATCACAGTTCACTGGCCGTGACCATCCACTGGCTCTCACACCCACTTTTGCCTCCATGGACACCTGGGATTGGGTGGAGAGACACATGTTAGTCCACCCTCGGCCCCGAGATGGAAACATACTTAGCCTCTAAAGCCAGTGCAAACACTCCAGCTGCCTCGGGTGCAGCTGCGGATGTCCCAGAATGTCTCAGGGTGCAGTTGCCGTACAAATCTGTGGTCGCCTGGAAGGGAAGATGTTCAGTAATGAATGAAGAAGTCACTCTACTTTGAATCCCAAAACAATACGAAGCAGAGTATTATCTGTTTCTTTCATTTAAACTCTGCCTTGTTCTGAAGAAGATTAAGATAAAGGTAACAATAAGCTTAGCATCCGTCTATCTATCTTGCCATGCATTTTATTTGAGCTTCCTAGTAGCCCATGCAAAAAGGGACAATCAGTTACAGTTACAGTACTCACAAGATAAAACAAGTCAAGTGTTTCACGAGATAAAAACAAGTCAAGTGTTTCAAGAGAAGCATATTTGCAGTTATTCCAGAGACTAGAGAGACTTTTATTTCCCGGATTCTGAAAGGAAAACTTACAGGTGGAAGATGACAAGTCAGTACTACCACCGAGTCAATGCAATGGTGAGTATTGTTGCACTGGGATTGGTTTGGAAAACCCAAATGCCGTTGTATCATCTTTTTCCCTTCACAAAGGAAAAGGTGGCATTCCCAAAGAGGGAAGAATAAACATGCTCAGCTGAAGTCTGCCTGGAAGGACAGGCCATTAAAAGGAGAATGTTTCTCTGTATCATATGGAGAGAGGCTGGGACTCAGGAAGCCAAGATAACAGATGTGTGAGTAATCACTTCCACAATTCTTAAGTGGGGAGACCGATCAACCAGGTTTTAAAGGACTTTCACAAAGAGAAAAAAACCCTCATTTTCAATGAGCCAGGGTGAAAGCCAGAGTTTTCATTACAATCACACATAAACCACATGAATTCTCCTTCTTCCTCTGTTTGTCTGTAGGATCCTCACATGGGCCTATGATTTTGAAGAACAAAGTATCAGGGAGGTTTAAAGGCATCTACTGGGGGAAAATGACAATATTCAGATCGAACTCAAGGCCCTTCTCCAGTCCAAGCAGAAAGAGAATCTTAGATAAAGGTGAGGACAAAGTGACACCCTTGGGGTAGGGAGTGACACTTTGTAGGGGGAGGGGTGAAACATCACAAGCACAACAGGACTGGGGACTCCCTCACTTCCTTTCTGCTCTGCTCTTCTCCTTTTCTGTCCATAGAGCTCCCCTAAGATAGGAGAGGCTGAAGCCTCCTCCTGCTTGGGAGGAGCAGGCACACTCGCTGTCCTCCACAAGACCAAGGAGGGAGCCAGGTAAAGTCTGTGTCCCTTCTAGGTTAAGGGATCTCCTGGTTCCATGAGAGCCAGGACAGCTTGCCGAGGTAGAATCCAGGCAGGAATTTGGGACTGGAGCACTGGTTGGTAACGATGATTGTGTTCTGAGTTCCCGTTCTCCCTTGGGAGACCCCAGCCGAGGCGGGTGGCTGGTCAAGATGTAGCTCAGCAGGGCTACGGAACCACCTACCAAATTCCAGGCTGGGAGGTCTGAGGAGAGGTGATATGTGAGTGAGACACCCAGAGAGAGGAAGAGATCCAAAAAGATTCATTATGTTCTCCAGATATATATTTTAAGGGGACTTGGAAAATTCACCATGTTACCAAGCTGCCCAGGAAGGAAGTGCTGCTCAGAAGAACGCAATAAATAATCTAAGTCTGGGATTCTTAAACTTTTTGTTTTCTCAATCATGGACATATTTTAAAATATGGTGAAAACCACTACTCTTGCCTTGAAAAAATACATGTGTGTGCCCAGAGGGCTTATAGACTCAAAGAAATCCATCCATGGATGCTATTTTTTAATTACTGTAATAAACAGATTGGCTCTTGGCGTGATGGTGTGCTGGCCCAGTTCTTAATATTAGCTCTCTTTAAAAGTGGAGTGCTGGGGCAACTTCTTGATCATCAGAGTTCATCATTTTTTCGCAAGGCAAAACAATAAACAAGAAAGACTATGGAAAATGATCTGGAAAGGGATCACAATTCTTGCTTCCAACTTGCACACTCCATGGCTCTACCTTGGTAACAAAGCATTATCAGGCCCGGAAGACAGACAATGGATCTCCGGGGCCTCAGAACAGATGCTGGCTCTTTGAGGGTAGGAGGGGACAGCCCCTTCCTCCGGTGAGGCACCCGGTGGTGGTGCATAACGTCACCCAGTGTCCGTGCCTGACGTTACGCAGCGGGGGCGCTCTCCACCGCCTCCCCGAGGGTCGGGGGCCACACTCACCACGCCAGCCTCGGGGTTCCTCTTCCTGCCGTTGCTGAAGGTGGAGGCCAAGGTGGAGGAGCAGCTCTCATCGTACAGGGCCGTCCTGCCGTCGTTGATGGCCGAGTTGATGGAGATGGTCCACATGCTGGAGGCGTAGCCATCACAGTTGCAGTCGTCGTAGCTGCCACCGTCCCCGGAGGCCCACACATAGATGCTGCCTTTGCCGCCTCGGCCCTGGGGGAGGCGAGCGGGGACAGGGAGAGAGGCCACCAAGTCCCGCACGCGCCAGCCCCGGAGCTGCCGGGATCCCGGCCCGGGGAGAGGGCGGCCAGCGGGGGAGCTCAGGACCGGGGCTTCCTCAGCGGCTCCGCGCGTTTCCATCCCCCTGCAGAACCACCCTCCTAACCCTGGGGTCCTGAGAATTCTCGTTCTTGTGTCCAAAGTTACCCAAATTTACGGTTTGAGCTGAGGGTAACACCGTAAGAAAAGCTGGCAGAATCACCTTAGAATTTACAAGTAAACTGCTTTTAAAAAGCTATAAAAGTAGTCCATCCTCATGGTAAGAAACCAAAGTATATAGAAAGGAAAATTAAAGAAAAACTCTTCCTACTTGCAACCATTATTACTCATTTCTTATTCCTCCTTTCAGACAATTTTCAGCAAAAATGTAAATGTACATATATGTTTATACTTAGCTCTAGAAGATGTAAAAGATATTTATATTTATCTTTGATTTTATAGATAGTCATATGTCTTTTATATATACATTCACATATATATGTAGATATTTTAAGTTCAAAATACACATTTTACTCCAAAATATATAAATCTTCCAAATCATATGTATATACATGCACACGTGTGTGTATATTTACATATTTACCTGATTGGATCATACTAGAATTCTTTTTGGGGGGGAGAGGGGCAGGGGGAGAGGGGCAGAGGGAGAGGGAGAGAGAGAGAGAGAATCCCAAGCAGGCTTCACGCCCAGTATGGAGCCCCATGCGGGACTTGATCTCATAACCCTGAGCCAAAATCAAGAGTCAGACTCATAACTGACTGAGCCACCCAGGTGCCCCTAGAATTCTTTTAAACAGAATATTATATGATATTTTAACCTGTGTAAGGGAACACCAAATATAGGAAGAAGAAAGTTTAATATAAACAAAAGTAACTTTAAATACATAATGATATGCACAATGGTTATTGCCATATGCTAATTAGTTATGAACAGCAAGCTTAGTTATAAATACCTACCGCTCACATTGCTCTTCTTTTCTTTTCAAAGATTCATTTATTCATTCGAGACACAGAGATACAGAGAGAGAGAACATGAGCAGGAGGAGAAGCAGAGGGAGAGGGAGAAGCAGGCCCCCCGTGGAGCAGGGAGCCTGATGCAGGGCTCCATCCCAGGACCCTGGGTTATGACCTGAGCCGAAGGCAGATGCTTAACCATCTGAGCCACCCAGGCGCCCCATTGCTCTTCTTTTCAACCAGGTTCTTATTGCCTATCTTTTTCTTTCCCTGTTCTCTGTCTTCCAGGGCTATTCGCTCTACCTCCACAACCCAGGAGTGGCCATTCCCTCTGGCTTCCTATGTTCTGACCCTGGGGGCAGGAGGACTGGGGCTCCCCTGTGCCCCTGCCGGCCCGGTGGGCAGAGCAGAGCAGCCATGTGGTTGGGGGGTGGGGGCAAGTGTACAGCCTCCCCTCTCTCCACAGCCTGGCCGAGGATGGCTCGGTAACTCTCTAGGGTGAGAAGACATATTGCTGTGGCAGAAAAAGTCTGTCCCTGCGTGGCCACCAGGGATCTATGGTCCTGACTCAGCAGCTTAAGGGCAGAGATGCCAGAAGGCTGGGAGATGACGGGATTACCCCCAAGATCTGTCTGCCGCCTGACAACGAGAAAATACATTTCGATTGCTTCTAACAGGACTTGGAGTTAATTAGCCCGTGATTGATGGAGTCGATACATCAACAAAGATTTATTATTCAGCCACCAACTAAGAATGATCTGCTGCGTCTTGGTAAATCTATCCTGGAAAACTCCATCGAAACCAGCAACTGCTCTCAGAAACCAGGACCGAGAGGGAAATGTATCATCCTGACAGCTGGTGCAGGGGATCACACTCTCAAACAGACTCAGATTGGGGCTCAACGTCAAGCAGTGGCACCCAGTGATAGCGAAACAGGTGTGAATCAGGGTAAATGGGTGAAGCCCACCAAATGTGGAACTTTCCCCAGACCCAGTCCACAGTTGGGCTGCTAGTGAGACAAAGCAACCTTTGCTAAAAGGAAATCAGCACCAGAAGCATTGTCATCATGGTGTCGAGTGTGCGGGAGACGACTGTGACTCTCATTCCTCAGGCTTCTCTGTATTCATGCCCCCTCTACAATACGACTTTGCAGTCCTGCCCGCCAAGGAAAGGGGTCTATTTTCCACCCCTTGAATCTGGCTTCCTGTCTTTGCTTTGTCCGAGAGAAAGTGGTAGAAAGTAGTGCTGTTGTCAGTTCTAAGCATAGGTCTCAAGAAGCTCTGTATATATTTGTTCTCTCTCAATTCTGTCGCACCAGGGAACAAACCTGAGTTAGCCTTCTGGTTGATGATAGACAGAGCCCAGTCAAGATTCACTGCCCTGGCGGACAGCCAACACCCAGCAGATGTGAAGGAGGCCACCCCAGACTAGCCCATCTGTAGTTCACCCTCCAGCTGACCGCAGGTGCACGAGTGAGACCAGCTGGGAGGAGCTGAGGCTGGCCCAGATCGGCAGAACAACCCAGCTGACCTAGAGACCCGGGAATAGGATGTAAATGGTAGTTATTTTAAACTACTGAGTTTTGGGGCAGTTTGGTATGCGGGCTCGCTCACTGATGCACAGAGTACAACTGTCAGCCTATTTCTGAAGAGTAAGCAGCAAACATTAGTTTTGCATTGGACTGTCAGACCTGTCCACAAGAATACTGGGATTCCTAGGAATATCAAGCTTTGTTTTCCTAAGGTGTGTGTGTGTGTGTGTGTGTGTGTTTGCATCGGGTAAATAGTAAAAGCAATAGTTACATCCATGGTTCTAATGATTGGGTATCAGCACCAAACAGTCCCCAAATAGTCTGGGGACAGTCGCCCGGGCAAAGGGCATCTATAATAGGACTAGAAGTGTGTCTCTTATAACCGTGTGGGATGGGTCTGTTATTGGTACACCTCATTTTCCTGTTAAAATGATGCCCCAAGATCCAGTTCTGCTCCTAGCTTTTACTGAATGGGAGCTGGGCAGAAACTGAGACAGAACAACTATGACCCGTATTCCAACAATAATCAATTGGACAGTACAGTGGAAGAAACTAAGGTGATAATCAGAAGAAGCACTACTATGGTACTTACTGTATGCCAGGAACTTCTCTAAATACTTTATATATTAACTACAGGTTAATCCTTACAGCAAGCCTACATGCAGCACCATTTATGTTAGCCACATGAAGACACTCATGAAACTAAAAAAAGAAAAAAAAAGAGCTATTTGAGTCTTCTCTTTTTTTTTCTTAGTCTAGCTAAAGAATTAGTCTAGCCGTCAAACTTGTTTATCTTTTTAAAGTAACAGTTTTTAGTTCTGCTGATCCTTTCTGCTGTTTTTTTTTTTGGTCTTTATTTCATTTATTTTTGCTCTGACCTTTATTATTTCCTTTCTTTTGCTATCTTTGGGCTTGTCTAGCTCCTTTTTCTAGTTCCTTGAGGTGTAAGTTAGGTTGTTTGAGATTTTTCTAATTTCTTAAAAAATATATGTGTTTATTGTTATAAACTTTCCTCTTAGAACTGCTTTTGCTGCATCCCACAAAATTTGATATGATGCATTTTCATTTTAATATGTCTCAACATAATTTGTTTTCCTTTTGATTTCTTCTTTGACCCACTGGTTGTTTAGAAATGTGCTGTTTAGTTTCCATATATTTGAAGATCTACTCACTTTCTTTTGGTTGGCTTCTAATTTCATGCCATTGTGGTCAGAGAAGATATGATGTGATTTTAATCTTCTTCAGTTTGCTAAGATTAGTTTTGTGGCCTATCTTATGATCTATTGTGGCAATGCGATCATGAAGGTAAGCAATCGATACATGTACAGCCATTCTGTACCCATACAATCATTTTGCTTTTCAGTTTCAGTACAGTATTCAAGAAATTACCTGAGATATTCATCTCTTTATTATAATAGGCTTTGTGTTAGATGATTTTGCCCAGCTGTGGGCTAATGTAAGTGTTGTTAGCACATTTAAGGTAGTCTAGGCTAAGTTATCATGTTTGGTAGGTCAGGTGTATTAAATGCATTTTCAACTTATATTTTTAACTTGTGATGGATTTATCAGGATGTAACCCTCTCATAAGTGAGGAAGATCTGTACTGACTCCTTTATCATAATTATATAATGACCCATTTTGTCCCCTGTTACCAATTTTGTCTTGAAGTCTATATTGTCTGATGTATGTATGTCTACACCCACTTTCTTTTGGCTACCATTTCGTGGAGTATCATCCTCTGTCCCTTCACTTTTGAGTGTATGTGTTTGGAGCTGAGAAGAGTCTCCTGAAGGCGGCGTACAATTGGGTCTTTGTTTTAATCCATTCGGACACTCTGTTCCTTTTGATTGGTGAGTTCAATCCATTTACATTTAAGGTGATTATTGATATATGAGGACTTACTACTGCCATTTTATCTTTTGTTTTCAGGTTGTTTTGAATCTCCATTGTTTCTTTTTCTTCAGTTTATTTACTTTTTAGGTTGGTGGTTTTCTATGATAATTTGCTCAGTCCCCCCCGCCTGCCCTCCCCCCGCCTTTTTAAGTGCTTTGTCTTTGCTCTAGATTTTGTTTTGTAGTTCCCATGAGGTTTGTATAAAACATCTTATAGATAAAATAGTCCTTTTTCTGCTGATAACAACTTATCTTCATTTGACTCTACAGATTCTGGCATTTCCCTCCTCCTCTTTTATGCTTTTGTCATCACAAATTAGCTCCTTTTATGCTGTGAGTTTGTTGCCAAATTGTAGTGGCTATACTTATTTATTTTTCCTTAAATTCTAAGTTTATTTCCTATACCCTAGTTAGAGAGTTCAGAGAAGATTTTCAGCATTAAATAGTGACACAGATCAAGTTTCAGATATTTATTATTCAGTGTAAACCCCAACACAATACACCAACATGATTTCGTGCATTTAGAGGGGAAATACTTCCTGGATAAGTGGAAAATTGTGCGGATGGCTTCTGGAAGACCTTCATTCTAAGCAGCTTAATAGTGAAACATTTCGTTTAGAAGTCTGGACCTTCTTTCTTCCGTTTGCTGTCATCTACATTCACTGAGTAGAACT
The DNA here is from genome assembly GCF_009762305.2 of Zalophus californianus. Taxonomy (NCBI): domain Eukaryota; kingdom Metazoa; phylum Chordata; class Mammalia; order Carnivora; family Otariidae; genus Zalophus; species Zalophus californianus. The sequence continues at coordinate 97,160,706 of NC_045602.1, forward strand.
TGTATTGATCACTGGGACCCAGTTTGTTCCAGGGTTCTGAATTATTCTTCCTATCCCAACTGACATCTGGACTGAACAATGCCAGGCGCAAGACATACAGCGCTGCTTCAGTACCTCCTGCCCCAAAAAATACGAAGAGGGGCATCAAGCTCGGATGCTTCTTGGCCCAACTGACGATCTGGCGTAACATGGTTGCAGCCGAGGCCTCCTGTCCAGGAGAAGAAAAAACCAAACATGGAAGGCCCGGCATTAAGTCATCCCTACACTGAGGATGAACGGATGTCCTATATTTATTTTTAATGCTTTTCTCTTTTAAACTTTATGCTACAATCACTTAACTCCCTATTCTAAAAGGTTATAGTTTTGACTCTATCTATCATTTTAGTAAGAATCTGGGGTATTTCTGTCTTTCCATTTTAGGTAGAAGAGCTCCTTTCAACATTTTTTTGTAAGGCAGGTCCGTGGTGGTGAACTCCCTCAGCTTTACATTTGCTTTTCTCCTTCATTTGGAAGGGTCAATTTAATGGATAGAGTATTCTCGGTTGGAAATTTTTATCTTTCAATACTTTGAATATGACATTTCACTGGCTTGTAGAATTTCTGTTGAAGAAATCTGCTGATAATCTGTTGGGGGTTCCTTTGTAGGTTATGTTTTTCCTCCCCCCAGACGCCCCCAGTTGCCTTTAAGAGTCTTTCTTTATCATCAGTTTTTGACAGCTTCATGATAATATGTCTTGAAGAGGGTCTTCCAGCATTCAGATAGTAAGGTGACCTATTAGCTTTGTGGACCTATTGGCTTTTTCTAGTTCTTTCCTCAGGTTTGGGAAGTTCTCAGTTACTGTTTCTTTAAATAACCCGTCTGTCCCCCTTTCCTTCTCTTCTCCTTCTGGTATACCCATTATTCTTATGTTGGTCCCCCTAGTGGAGTCTGATAGCTCTTGTAGGGTTTCTATGCTTCTTAAAAAATCTTAGTTCTCTCTCTTCTTCCACCTGAATTGTTTCTAGATTCCGATTTTCCTGCTCATCTATTCTCTCTTCCATCTGATCTGCTCTATTTTCAATACTTTCTAATGCATTCTTCATCTCATCTACTGAGTTCTTCAGCTCCGGAATTTCAATCTTCTTGGCAAAGTACCCCTTCTGTTAATTTTATTCCTGAGCTCATTAAATTGCCTTTCTGCGTCTTCTTGGGGCTTGCTGAATTGCTTCATAACAGCTACTTTTGAATTCTCTATCAGTTAGATCCTAATCTTCTGTGGCTTGGAGGTTGGTTGCTGGAGAACTGTCATTTTCTTTTGGTGATACCGTATTACTGTGATTTTTCATGGTGTTTGATGAGATGTGCCTCTGCTGGTGCATTTGAAGTAGGGAATACCTTTCTCATTTAGGTAAAGTTTGGTTTACTTTGATTTTAACAGTTCAACAGGCTGGGAATGAAAGGCCTTTCTTTTGTTTTCCAGCAGGTGGCGATATAGCACAGATTTTTTTTCCCCCCCCCCACCCCACCCCACCCTCTTTCTTCCCTAAGAGCTTTATGGCTGTATTTGGGAGCACGCAGGTTCCACCCTCCACCTGCTCTTCTGGAGGGGTCACTGAGGCTGTCATAGTTACTTGGGCACGAGCATCATCATCAGCGCTGAAGTTGCCAGGGTTGCTGGGGCTGCTGCCAGGTGTGCTGGGGTCACAGGGGCTGCTGCTGCCTGGGGTTGCTGGGGATACCTTCGTCTCTGGGGCCACTGCCACTGCCACTGCCAAGGTCACTGGGGTTATAGGCGCCACTGTTGCTGCTACCCCTGTTCTGCTGTAGCTCTCTTGGTTTTGTCTCCTCCACAAGGTCCAATCCACCCACCTTCAGAAGTAAAGATGTTAGATTCTCTCTGGAGTCCGGTGTGCTGTGCAGAGGAACCCCTACTGGGCTATGGATGCCCTACTTGTTGTAAATTAAAGGGGAGAAACAAAGGGAATGACTCACGCTGTCATGATGCTGACATCACTCCCCCCCGCCCAAATTTCTTAAAAGTTCATGCAGATTTTGTATTTTAGTATATATGCTGCCGAAGCGAGCACCAGATTTTGTATTTTGTTCATAATATAAAAATAATGTCACAAATTGCTTACCGTCAGCTAAAGTAAAGTTCTAGCCAGAGACTGGTGCTGTGGTCCTATGTACCCCCGCCCAACACATCACCAGCCCCAGGAGGTGAAAATCCCACTTCGGGAAGCGTGGGGCTAAAGCGAGTCCGTCCCTCCTGCTCACCAGTGCCTAGTGATCTGGGCGAATGACCAGACCAGGCCCCGACCCAACTGGTGTTACCTGCTTGCAGATACTAGGGAGGCAAGCCTGTTATAACTTGCCTCTCCCTAACCACTCAGTTATACTAATTTTTTATTTTCCAGTCACCTTGACCTCTTAATACAACATTGACATACTTTAAAAAAAAAGTTACTGCATTTTTTATTGCAAAAATCATATTTATATAGGAATAAATGAAATCTAGACCCTGAAGAGGAAAATAAAAATCCTTTATAATCTTCCGTGAATAGAAAATCCCTGGTGATATGAAATTAGGATCATAAAATATATCCACTTTTGTGGCCCAGCTTCAAGTGTATTTTTGCTATTATGTTATTAACATTTCCTGTTATAATGAAATATTCCTCTATGCTGTAATTTTTATTAGTTTTATTAAGTAGCCATTCCATAATTTATTTACTCCTTTTCTTAGACATACATGGAAGGCTGTTTCTAAGCTTTAAAGTTCCAAATGAACATAATTTTATATGTCTTTGTATTTCTGTTTATTTCCTTAGGCAGAATTTCTTTTCTTTCTTTTTTTTTTAAGACTTTATTTATTTACTTATTTGAGAGAGAGAGACTATGGGCATGCACGTGTGCAAGTGGGGGGAACGGCAGAAGGGGAGGGAGAGGGAGAGAATCTCCAGCAGACTCTGCACTGAGCACACAGCCTGATGTGGGGCTTGATCTCAGGACCCCAAGATCATGACCTGAGCCCAAAGCAAGAGTCCAATGCTCAAACCGACTGAGCCACCCAGGTGCCCTAGGCAGAATTTCTAAAAGGGGGAATTCAGGGTAAAAAGGAATGAATGTTTGAAGATTCTTGATCCATATTCCCATGCTTCTACTCTTTATAAAGATTGTTAACAATTTATTTTTTTACCAACAATGTATAAGAATTCCATAGTCAGCCCCCGCGGGTCAAGTTTTAGCATCATACATTTTAAAAACTAATTTTGCCCATTTGGTGGGCAAAAATGGTACCTTGTTGTTTTGAGTTATATATTTTTCCACGACCAGTTGAGTTTATCTTTTTGCATCCTTATTGATCATTTGTATTGGTTCTTTATGAATAGCTTAGCAAAGCACCAAGCCCCAAAGATAATATGCTTTGCCTATCTTTTTCTTTCATCTTCTTTTTGTTGATTTGTTAGAGCTCTTTCTATATTAAGGATCTTAGCCAAATTTCTGTCATTTATATTACATATATATTTACCTAATCTTTTCTTTTATATATTGCATTTTGACTTGCAGAAAATTTCCCACTATATTGCATAAACCTATTATTTTTTGCAAATACATATTTTAACTACCACATAAAACAATGTACTGATTTACAAATATTGCCTTTCTGCACTCACAGCTCATTGAACAATTTTACTCAAACTATTCACAAACATCTTTGACATTTGTGTTTGTCCTCACTAGATCACTGGTTACCTTTTGAGTCACCTAGCAGTTTTTCTGGGCTCATTGTGGTAGTCACCGGTGCTATATGGCATATATTTCTAGCTGTCCACTCTCTGGGTCCATGATCCCTTTGTGGTTGGGTGGGGTCTTGTAAGCCATTTTAATCAATGAGGTTTGAGTGGGAGTGGCTGATACACAGTGTCATTTCTAGGCTGAACCATCAGTTCCAGATGCTGCAGAACACCCTCTTTCCCTCTGCACAGTGACTAGCAATGTCCCAGATGTAAGCTCTGTTCCCCGAGAAACTATGATAAGCAGAGCCCCCTACTGACCATGGTGATGTGTAGCTGAATGAGAAACGAAGCTTTGTGGTTTGAGCTTTCTGAGCTTTGTTACCACAGCATAATGTAGCCTCTCCTGACTGATACAATTCATCATGTTCCCTTCTATTTGCCTTCTAGCAGATATAGCATTAAAAGAAATCTGTGTAATGTAGTCCCTGGAATTTTTATCCCAAGCCACAAGCAGCCATCTGTATAATATTAGAGCAGCTGCTGTTTTCATTTTTCCTGAAATGTGTATTCTTATTCTTGACAACTTATCCACCTACTGAATTGCTTTTTATTTTTGGGGATGAATAAAAACCTTCTAATCTGAAAAATGTTAAGCACAACAAAAGTAGAGTGAATACTATAATGAATCCCCATGGATCCATTGCTGAGCTTTAACAATGACCAGACCTGCAGAAATTTTGAAAGGTTTTATGTAGTAATATTTATTACTTATTTTGGTAAATATTTTCCCCTTTGCTTTTATGCTTAGAAAGTCCCTCTCTGTCACAATATCAGTAATTGAATTATATTTCCATACAGCTATTTAATGTGTTCATTATTTATCACTTCTATTCTTTTCTGTACTCAGTGTTGGAGGTGGTGGTGAATTCACAGAAGTCCTTCAATGGGGACGATGGGTCAATGGATCCTCCTGTAAAGAGCTAGGCTTACTTTCAGACAGCTACTCGTGACACCTATAGGAGAAAGGGGTTGGCCCCAGTTTATGTTCCTTTAAAACCAGACACTGAGATAAGGACCAGGGAGTAGTAGTTAATTTGGCGGGAGGTGATCGCAGGAAGCATATGTTAGGGACAGGGCAACATGAAACGGGGAAGGGAGAAAAGCCAACCAAGTGTGAGCTGATGAGCAGGTTCTCCCTGTGGGAGCTGGGGTCAGTCTCTCTGGAGAGCCCCTGGGACCCGGCCACCAGGACAGTGCAGCTGGGCGGTTGCCCTTGGGGTGTTAACTCCTCATGGCTGGGGCTGTGTGCACACTGGGGAGCACACTCCAGCGGTGCCTCGCAGGTCCTCACACAGAGGAGCAGTGAGAGGCTGGCTGGCTGGTGAGCAGGACGCCATGGCTGGCTGGAGCTGTGAGCAGCAGCTGTGCTAAGGCAGCCATGGCACCAGGACCACAGCGTCTGCCTCGTGTCCCCATCAGGTTCCCCTGGGAGTTCAAGAGCGTGCTGGGGGTGTCACGATCTCCAGAAAAGCCAACCCGAGGATGGTTCACTGCCCTTGGCTTCTGATTATATCCTTCACTCAAGGCCATGTTTAATGGTGCCTACTGTAGTCACCTCTAATTACTACCTGTTTTGCCACATTTACACTCTGGAGGGAAGACCCTTACGCAATCCTGTCTCATTTCTAGCAGGATCCAAACACACCATGATGAACCTTTTTGATGTCACGGGAGTTGGTGAAGGGTGTACATTCATGTCAATCCCTCAAGCTGGTTGGGGTTTTCTCTGGGTTCGGGTAAGTCACCACCCCCAATATGGCCACAGGGAGAGTGACTGAATGTTGGCGGTTTGCCCGGACTGGGGAGTTCCTCGGAAGTGGGACTTTCAGTGCTAAAAATGGGAAACCAAGATGGTTGGCCATCCCACCTCAGGCTGGCCAGCACTTGAGAGGAATCACCCAAAAGCCACCAAGCAGCCTTTTCTTCCATTTCTCTTTATCACAAATGAAAGGAGGGACTGTAACTGCAACCTTCATTTCAGACTGGATCGCAGACTCCACACTTTGGCAGCTCCTGCCCAATTGTGAACCTTTGCTTGGTTTCAGAGCATAAATCAGGGCTCATGGAGTGTTCCTGAGAGCTCCTTGGCAGGAGGTATCTATTGCCTGCCAGAGGCCCCGGCACTCACTGCCACCGTGTCAGACCCACTGCTCTGATTAAATTCCAGCAGGCTGCACTAAGGCTTTGCTTCACCAATGCCAAATTCATCATTGTCTCCCTGGGCAGCCCTCTGCCCCCCTTGCCTGCGAGGTGCCTTTCAAGCCACCATTTTGCAAGTGATCCCTCCTTCGTACATTCCAGCCCAAAGAGTTGGGATCCGTGCTTCTGCTCGCTCAATCCCCCAGGGACTGCCTGATAAACAATCAATGTTCCGTCTCACCTGTGTCTCACCTTGTGCCTGGCTTATCTTTAAATATCCCTGAGATACTCCTTCTAGTAGCAACCCTGAACCACGATTAATAAGAGGTTGGGGTATAGCCATCGGAGCCAACCACAGACATACCATGGTTGCCCTGGGTAGCTGCACTTCCTCAAGGTGTGGAAAGAAGTTCATGAACCAACTGTCACTTTCAAGGCCCTCTAGTGTTGTCTGAATGCCCCTTCTGGTTGTCAGGGCAACATCAGACCCTGTGATCCCTCAACACTCGGGCTCTGTTACTCCCCCAGTCTCTGCTAGGCCTGCGTCTTTCTGACCAGCAAACACGTCACCCTACTGGTCCTTTATTACCCAGACAGCAAAGACTCTAATCCTCAGATTAGGTTTTCTCAAACTGCACTCTGGAGACTGTAGTAGGTGGCAGTGGGTGTTAGCCCACATCCCTTAGACCTTCCATGCACTGGGCATTTCCAAATGCCAGCATAGGCCTCTCTTTGTAGAAGGGCTTTCTCCCAAGAGCCTGTTCTGCACACCTACCCCTGGGCCAAAAGTGCTGTGGCATTTATGTCAACCATGACTTTTGCCCCAGCTCCCTTGCCATTGGCCGGGATGACTCCAGGGGGTGTTCATATGGTTTTCCAGTTTCCCAGTGGGATTAAGCTCCAGTTGTTCACAGTGGTAGCTGGCTTGGTAACATACTCTTCATTGTGTGTTACCTTTCTTCCCTGTAATACCTCCCCCTTCACTACTGGTGTTCCCTTTGGCTCCCAAAGCAACTACATGAACTCAATCCTTGTCTCAGGGTCTGCTTTTACGGGATCCCAAACTAAGAAAGAAGTCAGTTATTGGGTATCTCATAATTCAGGGGTCTATGACTGTCACCTTCTTCCCATATAAAATGTGAGAAATGCTTCTATTGTATGGTCAACATGTAGACTATAAAGAGGAAAAAACAAATAAAGGGAAAAAAGTTTCCCTTCCTTTTCTCTTCTCTGCTCCTTGCCGCCTCCCTTAAGTATTTACTGAACAAATATAGGAAATGCAAACTCAGATCTGTAAGGAGCCAGGTAGGTGATGTTTATGTGCAAAACAGAGGTCATACAATTGGGAGTGGTGGGGTCTGTGGCAAACAGCACATCCCCAAAAAGGTCCCTCAGCCTCCTTTTCCTCTTCCTCTTCCTTTATCATTGCTATGTCGGTCAAACAAAACCTACCCACAGGATGCTAAAATTCAAAGACAAGCGTAAGACCTACCTTTGTGTACTAGGTAATTATCTGACTCTTTTGTTTAGGTGGAGCTACGTTTCCGAGGTGGACTTCCCTTTAGAGTAGACCAGATAACTGAGAGGAAATCTCTGCTCGTGTATAATACACCATCACGCACGAGATTCTACAATTCTGTCCAAAAAAATGTCACCCTGAAACAAGGAAAGAACCATTCCCACAGCTTGGGGGAAAGTCGAATGAGAAATCATGTATTTTTCATCATACTCACTTCACTTTCTAAAATATTTACACGCTGTCATCTGAAGATAAGTCATAACAATTTTTCTCTTTAAGTTTTGGCACAGTTGGCATGCTTTCCAGAACAATCACACTTGAAAGGGCCTTTCTAGTTGCAGCAGGGGAGGCTACAGATGGAGGAGAGAGAAATACCCAGACTTGAGATGTGGGGAACAGTTCAGAAGTCCGTGGAAAATGACAGGAGCCACTTGGGAATGTGCTGCATTGAATGCCATGTGCGTTGTAAACTCAGACTGAGGGCAGATGTCACCTACATGTCTCTCTTTTGGCCTTGGGTGTCAAAAAAAATGCTTCTCGGTGGAAATCCCTGTCTGCTGGGGAAGGAGGACATCTGCCAAGTGTTCCCAGGGTACTGTCACCTGGTCCTGGGTCCTTGGACGTGCAACCATTTCTCTCCAGCCACACAGTGAACAATACAATAAGCAAACAAGCTGTTTGTGTGTCTAAAGTTTCATCCTAAAAACTCCAAAGCATTGAGGCACTGAAATGGGGCGGTGGCACCACCTCTTACCCCCACCTGCCGATCCTGTGGGTAAGTCCCTCTGTAAACGGTACTGTGCCTTTCAAATGTCAGGGGCCCCTTGTGGCTGTCTCAGATGGGCTGATGCTGATGGCATCATGGGAATTGTTGCAAGCTTCTCCTTTAAGGAATGATGTTAGAGAGTGAAGGAAGGCTGCCTCTTGAGGTGCCAGATGAGAGTAAGTTGTAAGAAGTGGATCAATGCTCAGCTATCTTAGCTATCTGAGAGGGAGCCAGTTGACATCAAGGGTAACTGAAAAAGTGACCACGTTGTTTCTGCACTGCTGGAGTCTGGCCAAATCTCTATTCTAACACTGGAAGGTGCACGGTTTTCTAGGGCTGCTATAACAAGGTATGGGTGGTGTAGACCACAGAAAGATATTGTAAATTGTATATATAACTGTTCTGGAAGGTCGAAGTCAAGGTGTCGGCAGGGTTAGTTCCTTCTGAAGGCTGGGAGGGAGAATCTGTCCCATGCCTCTCCCCTAGCTGCTGGGGGTTTCCTTGGCTTGTAGATGCATCAACCTGATCTCGGCCTTCATGTTCTCTGCGCATTGTTCCTGTGTGTCTGTGTCCAAATTACCTTTCTTAATAGAGACACCAGTCATATCAGATTAGGGGCCCACCCTGCTCCAGAATGACCTCGTCTTAATTAATTACCCCTGCAATGGCCCTATTTCCAAATAAGGTCACATTCGGAGATGGGGGGAGGGTTAGGATTTCAACATATGAATTTTGGTGGGGGGGAGCACAATTCCACCCATAACAGAGGAGAAGCATATGGTGTCATATTTCTATTGAGACTTCTGAAAGAATTCAATAGTTCAGAAGAAACTTCTTCAGAGCTCTACAAAGCTGTGTGAAGGTGCCAACTGCCACTTGATGTTACCAGAATGGAAAAGAAAGGGGCTCTGTTAGCAAACTTCAGACTGACTTCTGACCCTTCAAGTGCTAAACTTGTCCAATGGAACCACATTTGCTCGTTTTGGAACCTACCAGAGAGAGAAGAGTCTCCCCTAATTTGGGGCCAAGATTCCCCTTAAGTTTGGGGGTGGTGGGGGAAATGGCAGTTGGAGTAGAGCCTGACAGGTTGTGATAAACGAGCCTGCTGATGGGGCCCCGTCCACGCAGAGGTAGCACATGAACATAAGCCCCAAGGAAGAGGAACAATGGATTCAGAGAGGGACACACAAAGCCAGTGAGAGACAGGCACGAGAGAACAGCCAAGCACTGTGACTGTGGGAGCCCCGTGGGGGTCCCCACACACTCTGTGGCCAGAGTCCTGCAGCCATGTTGGATCCAGAATGTCTGTCTGGTCCCAGCTTGTATGAGGTCTTGCTCGAATCCGTCCCATTGCCCTAGTCCTTCCTCGTGCATCCCTACAGGAAACCCTTTAAGTTGAGCCACCCGGGCCTCTGCTCCTGCAGCTCAGAGACAAACCAGAGTGTCCGGCTTGGTCATCAATCCCTTCAGTGTACCACCTGGAAGGGGATGCGCAGTGCCATCCCAGAAAACGAGTCACTTCTACTGCTCTTTCCTAGTCACTGGGGGATTTTTAAAACCACATTATCTTGTGGTCTTAGTGTCTTAGGCTTACGAGATATGTAGTCCAGAAATCATTTAGAGCAGCACCTCTCAAACTTGAGTGTGACCTTGTCAAAATGCAGACTCTGATACATCAGGTGGGTGGATGGGGCTGAGGCTCTGCATTTCTTACAAACTTGCGGGTGGGCCAGTGGCCACACTGTGAGAACCACTGATGGGACCATTTTACTGAAGAAGAAAGTGAGGCACGGAGAAACTAAGTGACTAGTCCTAAGTTCTGTGGCCAACAAGGGATGGGGATTGATGTGAGAACTGGGATGTCTCATAGAAATTGAGAGTTACCAGGGGCTGGGGGCTGAGGGGTAAAGAGGTTGTGTATGTGGGTTCCAGTTATAAGATGAGTAAGTTGTGGGATTTAACAGTGACAGTAGTTAAAAATAAAACAAAATGCAATGTTGCCATCTTGTAATACTTTAAAACAACAACAGAAAATAGCCTTCAGTTGTCCACTCTAATTTTCTTTAATATTTTTACCTTTCCAAGCTACTGTTGAGTTTGGGGTGTTTTACACACATACCTATTTTAGTGATATAAATGTATAAGTAATAAGTTCATGTGTATTTCACATAGACTGTAAATAACTTAAACATAAACAGAACAGATGCATTTTGCAGTTCACTTATAACAGTGCTAGTTTATATATCCAAACATGGCTATAACCATTTCATCCATTTGAAATTGGTCAAAACCCAAGAGGCAAACTTTATAAAAATTCCTAAAATGTACTTCCAAAAGTGCATCCACCATACCTGACATACTTGTCTTTCCCTCACTTAGGACCTGGTGATTTACTCCATGCACCATTGTTGTTACCTTGGGAAATGTGATTCCCATGTCCACGGCTGATTAGAGAAGCAAACTCAAAGCACAGAAGGGGCATCACTGTCACCTGATGGCAAGTCTAATCTTGAAGACAAGACTAAATAAGACAAAATGACTAAGTACTCCGAGTGGTTGGTGTTGTGGCACCGATGGTGAGTAATTAGGCACATCCTAAGAGCACTGGAAGACACAACAGTCTGGCAATTCAAGTCTGGAGTCTTCCACCTGAGGTCCAGGACTCTTGGAGCTGACACCAGCCATCCCCACTGTGCCCTGTCTGAGTTCTTGACCCAGAGAATCCACAAGCCTAGTAAAACACTATGCTTTACACCACAAAGTTTTGGGGAGATCGGTCAAGTGTCCGTAATGACCTGGATGAACACCAACCCTTCCGGGGGCACTTCCCAGCGCCAAACACTGGTGTATTTATCTCATTGACATGTTGCAATGATCCCAGGAGAAATGTATGATTATCACCATTGTACGGGCAAAAAACAGTGGCACAGGGAGGTCAAGTCATTTGTGGATACACCCAGACATTGAGTGCCCTAAATGGGACCTGAACCCAGAAGACTCTGATCCCGGGGCCTGGTTCATGTCTTATGGGAGATGGCCCCTGTCCTGAGATGGTAGGGAGGGTACATCTTTCCTCGTGCATGGGCCGCTCACTGGCTACCCTCCCTTTGGAGGCTCTGCCTTGGTCTCTTTTCCTTGGCTCTCTCCATTCCTGGGCTAATCTCAGGGATGGGCAGCCTCAAAAACCGAGGGCTCATACGTGGCTCATAGCCCCTTCGGCACCCAGGCCCCACTGCCTGGGGGCTGCTCCCAGCTGACGTGCGGCACAGTGGGGGTGCCAGCCGAGTCCTCCAGGGTGATCCTCCTTCCTCTCTGCTCCTTCACCTGGATTGAGCCAGCATCACTGTCCGAAGGCACCCCTGCCACCTCTTGCTCCCTCCTCTTTGCCCTTTAATGGAGTCCCCTCCAATAAATCGGCCCCAGGACCGATGAAATCTTTCTTGGTAAAAAGATAATTCTTTCAAAACTGTGGCCCCTGTTTGGGGGGTCCATTTCTTGGAGGCCCTGAGCTAATGCACAGGGTGACAGCCCCACCTCTGCCTCCTTCCCTGCCCCTTACTTCATTCTCATCACCTCCTCTGGATGCCTCCCACCCCCAGCGCCCCTCCCCTTCACCCCCTAGGTCCTGAGCCTGGTGTCCGCAGCCAAGCCCTTACCTTGTTGACGCCGTCGGCCATGGCCTGAAGCGTGAGCTCGCGGGGCCCGTCCACCGTCTTCCCGTTGTCCGTGGGGCCCCAGCTGGCACTGTAGATGTCGATCAGCTGGGGCATGTGGCTGATAGAAGAAGCTTCGATGATGTCCGTCATGAACGGCTGGTCCAGCATCCGGATACCTGTGGTGCAGGCAGGGAAACACCACGGTTTGGTCGCCCAGTGCCCTGCACACGGTGGCGGGGGGGGGGGGGGGCGTGTGATGATGAAGGCTCAGATCCTGGGTGTGGTTGGAGGGTTGCCCCCAGGTGTCCTGAGGGACGCTGCGCAATCCCGAGTCCAACCTCAGGCTGGGTGGGCTCCACCTTCAGAGGATGAAGAAGGACTCACAGACCGTCCAGCTCGATCTTTTTTTGGACTCCGCCCACGCCTTTCGTTATGTAACTATTTGAAGAAATTGTCCCCCCGCCCCCGCCCCCGCGTGCAAACTTGACTAGAATTTCTAATGGGGAGAGACCACCTTTGTGGTCTGAAGAGATTCCTGGATAAGTCTTTCTAAGTGGAAGCTCAGCCTTCAGCGACTGGGTATTGACAGGTCGGGGGGGGCGGCAGTTTCAGAGGAGAAATAAACCCACTGTCAGGACAGTGGGGGGGGATGAAATTGATATTAAATATTTCAGAGTAAATCCTAGAGATTAGGGGGCAGAGAGAGGGGGCAGGAACAGGGCAAAGATCGGGGGAGTCAGGAAAAGAGAACTCCAAGTCGCATGGTAGCTGAGAAGGGGCTTTGGGGAGGACAGAAATGCAGAATGGGCCCTTCTGAAATATATTAGTAATGGGGTGCATGATACAACCCCCTCCTCTTTCTCCCCTATGTCACCTTTGTAAAGTTTGTGCTCTTGCAACAACTTGAAGGAGTGACTCCTTGCTGGGACATTGATGAGCGGAGTGCTGCAGTCCACGATTGTGTGGGTAAACCAGAGCTGCACACGGGGATGCACAAGGGGGCGCACTTGTGGGCACCCATAGTTCACATCACTGTCTGACTGTCCCTAGCAAGTCTCTCCAGGGTTAGTGCAGTAGCAGCCAATAAGATGGGCACTTGGTCCCTCTATTACTACTCTCCAGACATTGCTGTTGGGAGCCATATTGTTCTCTGCTTGATACACTATTTCTTTTGTGGTACGGACCCTAGAATGTTAGAGCAGCTGACCAACTCTTTCTTTCCATGGGAGTTAGGAAGTGAAGGGACTGGGCTCCACACAGCCAAAACTCGGATCCTGACACCTCTTAACCATATTTACCATGGCCAAAGGACACTAGAACACAAGCATCACTCTCTAACACGGCATGCAAGTCCATTTAAATAAGGACAAGCCAGGTTCTTGCAGGGCTTGTGAAATTGACATGAAACTGTCTTCTCTTGAAGGGTCTCTCCTTCCTCCTCAGTGTCCCATAGCCCACTCCTTGTGCCTGCATACACCTTCTCCCAATGCTCATCCTTCTCTGACTAACCTATGTGTTCAGGAGGCATTTCCCCAGCTGTCTTTCTGGATCCAGTTCTCCCCACCCCCACCCCCACCCCCTCCAGCACCACACTTTTGGCCAATTATAGTAGTATAATTGCTTACTTGTGAGTTTCATTTGTGGAAGGTGATTACAACCTAAAGTAAGCATTGCTAAGACAGGCATCCAAAATAGGGTGGGGAGGACACTGAAGAAGCAAGGTGATGCACATCTCCTGTTTCCATTTTTGGAAGGACTTTTGACTTGTCAATTGTTAACTTATTGATTGCACCGTAATCACCTCTTGGAAAACATCCTTTTACTGTGGACTGAAACGGAGATAATGTAGCATATGTTAGCTGAAGAGCCAACCTTAGATATTCCAATTCTGTCAGTATCAATGATAATTCTTTCAAAACAAGTTATGGGACCTTGTGGTTTTTGCCTATATAAGCCCACATTCCCTGCTTGCATTTTGGAGCACACTTTGCATGTCAGTTGACTCTGTGTCTCCCTGATTGCAATGCCTAAGACCCAAATAAATGCTTTTGGTTGCTTTATAACTCTTCCTGGTCAACACATTCATCACTAGACAGCGAAATCTCTGAGTACAGAGCATGTGTTTATTTTGTTCTTTTCTTGGGTCCTAGGTGATCAGCATTATTTTAAGCTTGATAAGTATTTGGTGAATAGATGTATGGTATCATTACATTAGCGGATTTTTTTTTTTCCCTAACAGAAATGACAGGTCCAGAAGAACAAATAATAACATCTTGAGATTTTCCATTTATGGGCTTTCTTTACCCATAAATCAGGTCAGCATTCTTGCCAACAAATGTCCAATAATCAGCATCCTTTCCCTTGGGGAGAAGTTCATACAGAATGGGCATAATGTTTGGTTTGAACTTTCTGGAAGCTAAGTTTTGTGTTTTTAAAAAAGATTTCATTTGTTTATTTGACACAGAGAGAGAGAGAGTGAGCAGGGGGAGTGGCAAGCAGAGGGAGAGGGAGAAGCAGGCTCCCCGCGGAGCAGAGAGTCCGATGCAGGACTCCATCCCAGGACCGCGGAATCACGACCTGAGCCAAAGGCAGATGCTTAACCTACTGAGCCACCCAGGCGCCCTTGGAAGCTAAGTTTTATGGTTCATTTTATAAGAGAGAGGAAGTCTAAAACCTCACATTTTGCTTTTGGCTTCCCTGTATTTTATTTATTTTTTAAAAATGTGTTCAACAATAGTGCTCAAGAGATCACAGAGTAAACCAAATAGTGCAGCTTCTTTTGGCCAGAAGTCGTGCCCACTTTGTAGGTAGGGAAACATCGCAGAGAGGCTGGTTTTCACTTGCCTGCAAGGAGAAAACCCAAATGGTCTTGAACTTGTCTAGATGAGCAGAACTGAACAGCCCACTTCAGCTAGAAGGTGAGAGAAATTCAACCCTGCCGAAGTAGACCTGAACTGTCCTGTGTGCCAACCAATGGCAACACTGAATTTCATCATCCAGCCAGAGTGGTGCATCCAGCCCTGCCCTTTACCCCCTCTCTTTGCAGCTTTTGTCTCTCTGTCTCTTTTCCTCTTCCTGCCCTCCCTGGCCCCCTTTGTGCTGCACAGAACATCAGAGGTGGTATGCATTAATCTTCTGTTTCAGCGTCCAGGGAGGCAGGGGCAGTCACAGACTGGGAGCAAGGCTCTCATTCATATTCTGGGGCCAGGCGCCCGACATTCCTTTAATCTTGTTAAGCTCGGGAGGAATGAGGCATGCATTAATTGAATGAGATACAGTATTCATTTCCGCAAGCGACTGCACCATTTGTAGCCAAGACAGAGGCTCAGGGTGACCCAAGGGTTTTCTCTCTCCTCTGTCCCTGGATGCTGTAGGAGCTACAGCAGGGCACGGAGAGAGAGAGAGAGACAAAGACAGAGCCAGATAAGAAAGAGAGAACAAGGGAAGGCAAGAGAGTAAAGGTGAGAGGCAAAGGGAGAGAGGAAAGCCCAGGGGGGGCTAGGACTCTGTGTGTTCACAGTTGTAAAATGCTCTCCTGGCTGGTGTGATTCAATGGCATAGGGAAACACAGTGCGCACATCAAACACTTCTATCCCCCCACCATGAGGGTCTGATCACCGCACTACTGACCAGTGGGGACTCCGAGACTTCCTTCTCTAAGAGCTGCAAGGCCCAGGGATTTGAGTTAAATCCTTTCTACCTCTGCTCTCGTTACAAAAGGGGAACTTGTACTCCACACCAGCAAACGCTGCATCTGCCCAGGAACCTCAGTGTTGCTGATCACCACCTTTTTTGCTCATGAATATAAATCGGCAGGCTGAGGCATGAATTCATGCTGACCTAAGGATCTGAAGGATCTGAAAACACGTTCATCATTGTGCTAATATGCGATTTTTATTGGTTTGTTTTAAAGCTCAGATAAAATTATGGGAACTCACTGAAACGTTTTGAGTTCTATTGGCCAAATATGTGGAGGTAATTCATTGCCGGCAGCGAAATTTCAGGGTGTTTTGATAATGGTCAACAGTATGGTTTTCAAACTCTTTTTCAGAACCGTTGAACAAAGGAGGTCCCGTCCCAAAGCTCGATGCATAAATCTAGATGCTCTGACTTAACAAGGCAGGCAGGTAAGGCCAATGCCGCCTGGCCTGGCCCCACCCTGGGGTTGCTCTGAGGAACTCTGCAGAAGCCCAGGTGTGGTGCTCCCACCCTCAAATTGCTAGCTGTGCCCTCAGCCTGGTTATTCTCTACCACCTTGCTTTGGTTTGGTCACAGCAGCGATCTGATATTATTGTGCTGATTCACTCATTTTGTCTTCTCTTAGACTCTAAGCTGTGTGAGGACAGGAATCCTGCTGGTTGCCTCACAGCTGTATCCCACCACCCACAGCAGAACCGGGTATGTGGGAGGCACCCAGAAATAACTGTTGAGTGCTGGAAGGGGTTGGCAGTAAGAGATAGCATCTCCCAAGGCTTGGTGCAGTTTTGAGCTTTAATAATCTCAGAAATAGAAATCTGACAAACTTTAAGAAACATCATTTGAAAGCTTCATTATTTATATTGGTTGTGCATTTTTGGGGGGATTGCAAATTTTGGACAGTACATTTTTAATTTTAATTTTTTGTCTTATTCCCTTTGATTGAGGATGTCAAACACTGATTTAAAAATCAAAAGGAACAGGGGCACCTGGGTGGCTCAGTCGGTTAAGTGTCTGCCTTCGGCTCAGGTCATGATCCCAGGGTCCTGGGATCGAGCCCCTTATTGGGCTCCTTGCTCAGCGGGGAGTCTGCTTCTCCCTCTCCTTTTGCCCCTCCCCCCTTATGTGCTCTGTCTCTCTCTCTCTCAAATAAATAAATAATTTTTAAAAATCAAAAGGAAGAAAAGAATTAGGTTATTTTCCTAAAGAGTTACTGAATAAAGGCATTTTCAAAGTCAAAAACCTGAAATTAATCTTTTTCTTCAAAATTCATGAAGGTAAATAAGTGGATAAGGGAACGTAAATAGTTAAACCTCAAATATATACATATTTTTGAAGTTATTAAAGCTTCAAGATGGCACTAAGATTTTTGGGACATGCCAAATGCATGTGTTTACATGTTATAGAGTATTTACTCTTTAGGAGCCAGACTAATGGGAGCTTTCCTCTGTCCCTGCCATGTGTCATTTAAAGAGGTGGTAACAACTGTGTCCATGACAACAGGCAACAGAAATCAAAGAGAGAGCTCATTTTAGAGGAAGATTCTCAAAGTCACACATATCCAAAGGTAGAACAGACTATGTTGAAAGGGAGTGAGTTTCTTGTCCCTGGAGATACATGGCTCCAGGCTGGATCCAGGCTATCTCAGAAGGGCAGGAAAAGGGAAGTTGTCCAAGCATTTTAGTGTAGGGGCCAAGGGCAGAATTTCTAGCCCAGGCTGTGCCGGCTGCAGATTTATTCTACAGCTTACAAGCTGTGGGGCCCCAGTTTTATTCTCTGTAGAAAAGGGATGCTAATATATAATATATATGTTATATGTATTATATATAATAATGTATAAGAAAATTGTATAAAGGGTTGGGTAGAGAGTTTTGTATTGTGTTTGACACATTGGAAGAGTAACTATGTGTTACTTATTATTATTATCATTATTAATACTACTTTGTTGCTATCCTTATGCAAGTAATAGTGGGTGTTTGGACTAAAGGACCTTTGGGGCCCAAGATTTTGAGATTCTGATGAATAAGTAGAAAAGAGGAGCTCCTGGAAATTTACACACTCTTCTTGTAACACCTGAATGATACATGGTGGATGAATGGTCCTGGTGCTTGATAGCCTGGAGCCGCCTAAGGCGATGGTGCAGAGGGGCCCCTTGTCTCTTTTCACTGATGGGCCCGGGAGCAACTCCTACTGGTGGTGCCCTGGGAAGGGAGGGAAGTGGGGAGAGGGTGTGAGAAGGTCCAGGTCTCCTTGGAACTAATTTGACTGGGATGAAGCAGCAAAGATGAGATGGTGCTGGTAAAAGAGGAGATAAGTTTGCTTCCTGGTAGAAATTCTATCAGCTTTGGGTCCTTAGATCCTTAGGCCCTTCATCTCATGACTCCATTCATCCATCCATTCTCTCATCTAATGATTAATCTCTACTGCTTATCACTGGCCCGTCCTTGTCTTTATTCCTTTGTTGCTTTCTGGCACTCGGCAAATAGGCTTTGGGCATCCGCTGTGCCCCAGATTGTTCTAGGTGCTGCAGTGAGAGAAAAGAGACATGGCCCTTGTCCTCATGGAGACTGTTGTCTGCCTGGGGAGAAAGCTATTGATCAAATCACCATGCACAAGAATATGTCCAGTAGCTGACTGTAGTTAGTGCTGGGAGGAAAAAACTCTGCATGATTTATCACGTGTGGATGATGAAGCTGGTCTGGGAGGTGATGTTGGAGGAGCAATGCGAAAACGGAGGGCTAGAGGATGAAGAGGTGTGGCCAGGTAAAGCCTATGGGGGAGGTGTTCTGGGCAGAGGGAAGAGCAACTACAAAGGCCCATCAGTAGGAGTGTGGCTACACTTCCTAATTTATACCTGCTAGGTAGGTGGTTTTATATAAATTATATTTACCTAGTGCCTAACCATGTATGTATAGGAACTTAATATACGATGAAGGTGGCACCACAGATCAGAGGAACAGGATGGATTATCTAATAGATGGTATCAGGGACCCTGGTTCACATTTGGAGAAAAATAAAACTGGGTCCCCAGCCACCACGACATATAAAGGTGAAATCCAGGTGGACTAATGACCTCATGTGAAAGTTTGGGGGAGGATATTTGCACTGCCTGTAACTGGGTAGGAGCCAAGATTGAGGACATACCAAGAAGGCATACAAATCAGCAAGAAAAAGACAGGAGCCCTAGTGGAAAAGTGAGCAAAAAGTTTGTGAATCAAAGAGAAACCCAACAGGCTAACAGGCAGATGAAGAGATGCTGTATGATTTTTTTTCCCTTCTTTCGCTTCAGGGGACTCATTTTATCTTCTTATCTCCACTTTCCTCTAACTGGGCTAAGATTTTACAGCACCTCAACTTAAAGCCTTTTTTTGAGGACACGTTGAAGAGAGACCCAGATGCAGGAAGGGCTTGGACCACCCGGCCTCTGGAGTCTCCCTCCCTTAACTGAACACCTCGGGACCGCCAGGGACTAGCAATGATCTTGTATGGCCACCAGGTGGCGCTCTAGACACCCCTAGCCCAGAAACCTGCAAGGAAAGATTCTCTGGAAATGCATGGCTCCTTTAGAGTTATAAAAACCAGACAACTTTTGCGATTGCCAGCCAGAAGGAACAAAATGTTTCCCCTAAATGTGTAAGGTCCAGGAGGCTGAAATTCTGCCTTTATTTTAATTCCTGAGTAACAGCCCAGGGCTTCCTCATAAAGAATTCCTTGCCCTGTTCCGAGGAAGCCCAGAGGACACTGGATGTTCCAACAGGCACAGGACGATGGAGACTAGACTTCTGGGCCCCTTGAACAGTTGGCACCAGCACGAGTAGTTCCAGAGGAGCAAAACTGGGGTTAAGGGAGCGGAAAAGGAGGCTCCTGTGCTTAAACTCTCTGTGTGGCTGGGCATGCCTCCCACCAGCTCTGGTCTATTTCTGGAACCTCAGCATTGCCGTGAAACCTGAGCCAGCTGGGGTTTCACAGAGCATAAGTCAGGTCATACCTTGGAGGCATCAGGCTGCATTCACTCACCTTTGGGGTTGGGAGTCAGTCAGCAGGTGAGGCAGAGTTAAGGGGTTGCACCTGCGTGGATCCACTGCCCTGTCCAGGTGTCTTTGCCTGGGGTGTGTTCTCTGCTTCAGGACTTATGCTCCACCCATGTAACCTGGCAGACTGGACAGGGTGCTGAGGGCCCAGGAGCCACCCCCATCAATGAGGAATGGGAGTTGGCAGATAAACTGCCCAGCTTCTTGTCCTTGGGGGGGAGCAATTCTGTGGGCTGTTCCCAGAGTCCCTCAGATTCCCGCTTGTCCACAGGAGCAACAAGTTAATCTACACACCCTTTGTTGGCTTCCCTCCCTTAGCTGTCCTTGCTCCTCTTTCCCTCACTCTGGTTTCCGGGGATCACCTCCCAAAGAAACCCGTGGCACCAGTGAAAATTAATAAAGGGAAAGCTCACTAAAATGGAATTGGGAGTCCAGAAGGGGGAGCCCTATCATTCAATATCAATTACAGGAAGAAATGTCAATTACAGATCCCAGCAGAGTTGTCAACAGGAAAGAATCAATAATTTCTGGCCCCAGCTGGAAAAGACGTACATTGCATCTCCTACAAGAAATCCAGTACCTCGGCAAATCAGCCAAGGAGAAATGACCATCACCCTGAACTCCTGCTTTTCTCCCGTGGACTTTACTTGAAAACAAACCCTCCCAACTTCCTCCTCCTTCTCCATAAAATAACATTCCTCTGCTTTGTGGGACTTGCCTGTGGTTTTGCCATAGCTTGCAATGTCCTGAATTGCAATTCTCTGTTGTCCTGAATAAACCCATTTTGCTGGTAAAATAACTGGCCCTCTTATTTCTTGGGTTAACACACTCAAATCCTTTTCTCATGTTTCCCTTTTACGGAATTCAAATGAAAAGAACAAGGAAGTTAGGTCCATTTGATGAGCTGCTCAGACGTTTTCAGAGCGCAAACAATAGGAGAGAAAAGGATAGAAGGCAAATGGAGAAAGCGACCCTGGTAAACCCTCCTAATGCCTTGAACTGCTCCTAACTCAGTTTTGCAGGCAGTAGTTCTAAGAATCTCTTGTTCAAAAAAAAAAAAACAACCCAAAGCTTGTTAAAAAAAAAAACAAAAAAACCCAGGTACTTCGGGCACCAAAGCTATTTTGAAACTATACTTTGGGATTCAAATTATTTTGAAGACAATCACTGTGAATTGGAAATCCAGGTTTGATTTTTTTTCAGTTGCCTCCAGTTTTATCCTGTGGATAGGGAACCCACCCTGCACAGATAACACCCGAGGTCCGAGCCTGGCTTATAAATTATTAACTGGGTGTTACTCTTTCCCCTGAGCTCCTGATGGCTTCTGACATTTTAATGCCAGCAGTTTGAATGTACACAGAGTAAAGAGAGCAGAAACCCGAGGGGCAAAGCTTCCCCCATTTGCATTTCAGACCCTCCAGACATATTCTTTTGTGAAATTCGGCACCAGGCTTAGGCAAGCCTCTTAGCAAACGGCGTTGAAAGAAGTTAGTGAAGGGTTTGTATAGGTTGCTCTGGCTTTCTTTAGGTCCCTGGAAATGCAAGTGTCAGCACAAAGTATGTTTATGGTTCCATTAAATTGCTAGGAAAAAAATATCAAGAGAGTTGTAAAAAAAAGAAAAACAAGTTTGAGTGACTCAGCTTTGAATAAATTAAGAACCAATTTGATGCAAAATGCGGACCCATGCCAGGAGCTACTTCATTCTCCAGCATGTTGTTGACAGTTTATGAACCCCTCTCATTCTCTCTCCCACTCTTTTTTGGAGAGGGAGACGCTGGTTTCTAAATTTCTAGTGATCCGCCGCCCTTATTTCTTACGCCCCTGGTAAAGGTGAAATTGTTAGATATCCTTCCCGTGGAGCTTGATACACAGGTTTTAGTAGAATATATTTCCTTAGAGAGGGGATGGCACTGTATAAAACAAACAAACACCCTTTTTTTTTGAAGAGTTCTGAGTCTGTTTATAATAATTTGTACATATCTTTTTATATTCTTATAGGCTTTATCAGAGTCTCATTAGAATGTTATTGATAATGACACAAGAGTACAATCGGTACTGTTCCATTCATATTAAGGTTTAAAAGCTGGGAATAACCACTATTTGTTGTGAGAAATCAGGCTCATGCTTATTCTTGTGTATATGGGTAGTAATGGGAAGGGAACATGAGGAGGGCTTTGGGATGCTGGTGGCATTTTGTTTCTTGATGGTTTCCGTGGATGTGGCCAGTTTGTGAAAATTCACTGAGCTGTGTGCTCCTGACCTATGTACTTTTCTGTATTTATAACACACTCGAATAAAAATGAAGGCCCCAGGGGTGTGGAAAGACCCCTGGGGTCTTTTTTTTGCCAGCCCCCCCTCCCCGCCCCACCCCAGGCTGGAGACCAGAGCCCGAGGCTTTCTGGCACAGGGCACCTGCTGTTTAGCAGGGAAAGCTTACCTGCGACCTTGGAGTTGTAGGCCACTCCGACCCCACAGATATTGTTGTTGGCTGCGGCAGAAACCTCACCTGCACATCGGGTCCCGTGGCTGCGGAGAAAAAAAAAGGCAAGTCAGATACAGCAAGTCGGGACTTTCAGGGAGGTTCCTTAAATTCTGTCACTTGGAAGCAGTTTGGTTCTTTTCAATGGTCCGGTTAGCCGGAGTCAGCATGATGGGGGAGCAGAAGGCAAGCTGAGGACAAAGCATAAGCTGACACCCCGCAACCCACCCCCCTGCCCCAGGTGGGATCTGGGTGACATTCCTCAGACCCTCCAGGCTGCCCGAAAGCTAAGTGAAGGAAAAAACCAAGGGTTAACTTAGAGAAATCACAGTCCTGCTGAACCGGAGTCTCCCTCAGTTTACCAACGTCTTAGTGATTTACAAGGAAAAAGCGTTCTTATCAATAACCTAACTTCCAGAGACCCATGGACGCAATTTCCTGGAGCCCTAACATCACCCTCCCCTCCACAGTGATGTGGGAAACAAAGGCAGAAGGGAAAGTAAAATTAAATTTCTTCATGACCGGCAGCCCATTGACAAATACTTGAGGCCGGCAGAGTAGAACATTCATTCCTCCAGGACACTCCCAACTGTCTTAAGGTTAAGGTTTCGCTAGAGAAAAAAAGGCACCTTAGCTCGACAGTGGTAAGGCCTCCAGTATCTTTTAGGTTCTCTTTGGCACATGAAAGTCCTTTTGAAAACCTCCCTTTTCCCTTCCCTCCCCCAAATCCCAAGTCTAGAATCAGTCATCCCTCATGCTTGTAATGCCTGCCCACGGGTCCCGTTCCCGTGCTTTAATAAAATCCCATTTTTGCACCCAAGACGTCTCAAGAATTCTTTCTTGGCCGTTGGCTCTGGACCTCACCAACATTCCAAAATGATATCAAGCATGTGGCCCACCCACTTTTCCATCTGTGTAGCTCCTTTCTTCCCCCTCTCCTCACTGTCTTCTTCACCTTGACTTGTTTCTACAATAAAGAGGCTTCTCAGAGCATTTTCAACCTTGAAATGTGATCTTTACTTTAAAATTTGAAGTATCTTCCTACAGAAAATACACTTAAAGGTTTCCAGTGAAAACCAAGCACGGTATGACAGGTTTGTGCTGGCTGGAACACTTATGATTTGTTTGGAAACACTAGAATTGTGGGCTGATGTGGGAAACAAAGGCAGAAGAAAAATTGTTACATTTCCTTACTACCTACAGCCCACTGACAAGTACTTGAAACAGGCAGAGTGACCTTCCTCTGGAGACTCAGCTGCCTCGATGTTGATACTTTGCTAAGGACAAAAGGCAATCTTAGCCCGACCCCCAGGATCCTGTAAGTCTACTTTAAGCATACAAAACTTCCTTTGGAAACTTCCTTTATCTTTAACCCCCCACCCCCCCCAAGATATATGTTGGCAATCATCCCCCAAGTATATGACCCACCGATATATATATCTGAAGGGTCTCATGACTGAAGTTTTTCCTAAACAGTAATAAATGACCTTTTCTTTTTGTAATTTTTTATTATGTCAATCACCATACATTACATCATTAGTTTTGGATGTAGTGTTCCATGATTCATTGTCTGTGCATAACACCCAGTGCTCCACGTAGAGCGTGCCCTCCTTAATACCCATCACCAGGCTAACCCATCCCCCACCCCCTCCCCTCTAGAACCCTCAGTTTGTTTTTCAGAGTCCATCATCTCTCATGGTTCGTCTCCCCCTCTGACCTTTTCTTAACAATAGCTAGCCCCCTCAGGATCCTGGAAACCTTGTTTCCAAAATACCTGGGAGGCTTACACTATCCTTAACCCCCTCCCAACTTGAATGTCCATAATGGACCAGTCCTCATGATCCTGACGCAGAGCTTTCTGCCCACGGGTCCTGTCCCCAGGCTTTAATAAAACCACCTTTTTGCACCAAAGACGCCTCAAGAATTCGTTTTTGGCCGTTGGCTTTGAACCCTAACGTCTATCCTACATCATGGGCTACTGGTTATTTTCAAAGCCGTTTCTCTACACAGGCGTGTAATGCTGCCTGTCACTTATGGAATCATGGTGACTTGCCTCTTTTGGAATATAGCCTCCTTTGAGGGCATATAGAATGCTGTAGGTTCCCACCTTCCCTCGGGAATAAGAAAGCATACACTGGCAACATTTTGCATGCAGTTCCAAGGGGTTCACAGAACCTTTGAGGCTGACCAGATTAAGAACCCTGGGCATTCATTCGATAATCTTTCCAAGGTTTGCCCAGCCTTAGGATTCTGAACAAAGCCTTTCTGTGGCTTATGTTCTAGAATGTTATCTGCAACAGACACCATTCAGTTTCTTCCTTTTGTTTGCTTTCTCCGGCCTTCTACCAAAGGGTTCTAAACAGTTCTATCCCTACTGTGTGCATTTCCCCTCCCCTTGAATTGAGCTGGCTTAGTGACTTGCTTCGATCCCTGGAATGCAGTGGAAGGATGATTGTATCACTTCTTAAGAGCGCAGGCAGCTTCTGCTTGCCTCTGTTGGGCACATAAGGGAGCTCGGGCTGGCCTATGAATGGACAAGACCATGTAGGGAGAGAGAGACCCAGAAATTTCTGCTGTTCCAACACCTCTGGTGAGGCTCCAGACACTTGAGGGGTGACGCCCTCCTCCTCCAGACCTAGCTAGATCACCCCAGTCAGCAGCAGGTGGACAGAGACGGGCTGACCCTGCCCAGCTTACAGGTCTGTGAACAACTACATGTTTGTTCTTTCTTAGGCCACTATGTTTTGGGGTAGTTTCTGAAGTCACAATAGAGAACTGAAACAAGCATAAACTGAGTCCATCAGAATGCTGGGTCTTAACCCTAACCAGCATTCAAGATGTGGGAGGTTCCGATGGTACTACTCATCTGAAACTACTGGCCCCAATCCCAAAAAGTCTATTCTGATGGTCCAGGCAGCAGCTAAAGGATTAAATGGGTCACATGATCCAGGCTGCTGGAATAGCGCCTGCACAACCTGTTAAATGGACAGGGTGGTGAGGGCTGGCTTCTCCCGCTGGCTTCTCCACTCACTGTTCCAACTATGGTGTACAGTAAGGAAGATGGGGGCGAAGGGGCTTATTGGCTGTGTGGCCCTAGGAATTCAGAATTCTGCATCGTCTAGAGTACTCTTCGCAACATCCTCTTGGGGCAAGCAAAGCTATCGCACCAGCTCTTCAAAACATTGCACCTGAGGATGGGGAGGGGAGGAAAAATATATATGTTCTTATTTTCTTTCCCTTAATATGAGCAAAAGTAAATCCTGCTTCCATAAAGGCTACATATCTCATGGGCTCCAAATTCCCTTTGGAACAAGAATGAAATCTGTATATTGGGTCCAAGTAAACCTCATAGTTATTGCAGAGGACGGCCCTTGTGGTAAAAAATCTGTGGAAACAAAGTTCTGAGCAAACCACTACTTGTCTCTAAGTTTTCCAAGGATCACATTTGAGATTTTTGAAAAAGATTTTATTTATTTATTTGAGAAAGCGAGCACGTGCGGGGGAGAGGGAGAGGGAGAAACAGACTCCTTGCTGAGCAGGGAGCCTGATGCGGGCCCCGATCCTGGGACTTCGGGATCATGACCTGAGCTGAAGGCAGACTCCCAACTGACTGAGCCACCCAGGCGCCCCTAGAGTTTTGAGATTTTTGAGAAAGGGCCCAGTTTAACTTGATGGGAGAGTCTACTATAGATGTAACTTTCATGGCCACCTTATTCTAAATGCTGAAGGAAATACTAAACAAAGTTCTGAAGAACAGCATGGAAGTGAAGAGGAAAAATCGGTGTCCTAAGATGGCCTACGGAGCCAGCAAGGGAGTCCCAGTCCCTGCCCTGGGGCTCTTCCAGGTTCTTCTACCTGCCCCGCCTTCCGGGGCCAAGTATGCGTAAGTAGAAGTATATAAATTACCCCCTTTGTTTGTGCTTGGGGCTCAGACCTTTGGAGATCATTCTCCTCTGAGACCACTGGCGTTAAATAAACCTCCTATCCTCCAAGATCTCCAAGTGCCGCTTGGTTCTTCCGTCGGGCGATCCAGTCCAGGTTCCCTAACAGAAGCACACACACACGTGTGCATAGGTGTATATATATGTATGTTGGTGTATGTATATATAATGAAATATGTCCATTCTTTCTGTTGATTCATAGATATACTTTAAATGTACATATGTAAGTACATAGTTATATACTTAAATATTTATATGTAATATATACTCATGCATTCTATATAATCCGTATCTTATATATTTAAATATATACTTACATAAAGTACATGCCAGATATAAAGTACATATTCCTTTACGTGTATATACTATATATTTTAAAATGGAACTTTAATGGATACTGATTAAATATGACCTGCTTGCTTGCTGTATGGCTGACGCTGAACAAATTAAATATTTAAATAATCAATGCCATGTCTAATTTGGCCGAGCACTAATTTCCTTATTATTTAATAATTAGCCTTGTCAGGATCTCCTCTCCGAGACCTGCAAGGTGCAAGTAGGGCCAGCTTGGGAGCGTGAGGACTTGCACCAGCATCTGCGAAGCACACAGATATACTGATGGAGACCGCATGGTGAGTGGAGCCCTGTTCTGGGTGGTGAAGGACGTAGGAAAACGAACACCCACCTGCCCCTTTCTGGGCTGTTCTTTACTAGCAGATAGCGTGCTCAATGTCTTTCTTGCCTCACCTCCTTTCATCTTCTCAGGAGGGTTATGAGAAGGAACTGCCCCATTTTACAGATGCCAGAGTTGAGTCTCAGAGGGGCCCGCCCAAAGGCGCACAGCGGCAAGGTGGCTGGGCCGGGTCTGAGACCAACGCTCAGTTACTGAACTGCCCCACTACCCTCCCAGCTCTGCCCTCAAACTGCTCACCAAAGGCAAGAGGCTGAATGCATGTGAACTGGCTTGGGCAGATTAAAGGCGTTGAATGTTTCCATATTCTTAATTTTGGCCTTGAACTGGGAAGGCAAATGTAGCGGATTCTCCAGAGGAACATGTGGGAAGAAACATTTCACTGCTAAATTTGGCAATACTAATTAAACAACAAGTGGAGGTTTCCTATCATTGTTCAGGACACCATGTCTTTCCACACCCCTGGGGCCTTCATAGGCTCTGTTCCCACTGCCTTGAATGCCCTCCCCTCTCTCCTGCCTTCCTGACTGTCTCAGACAAACATGCCTGTTCCCTGGCATGTCAGGAAAATCTTTTTCCAAATCCATTTTCATTTGGCCTCGTTGCTTTCTTAAGAACATTCAGTAACTCCCTCCTGCCTCTAGAATAAAACAAAAGTCTGTCAGATGTGGAGCTCTAGGGGGTGAGGAGAAAATGTCCACTGCTCAATCAGCCTCTTTCTAACTAAGGTCAGTGGGAGGGAGGCAAGTGGTAGGAGTCCCCGAGGTGTTGCATTGCCAAAGTGGCCCCAACCTTCCACTCTCCTGGGACCATGCCCTTGGCAATGTGATTTTCTTGCTCTTTCTGTGAAGAGGTGAAGTATATTTCCCCCTTCCTTGAATCTGGCTGGACTTGTGACTTGCTGTAGCCAAAAGAAGATGGTGGAAATGAGGAACTTACCCCCCAAGAGGACTTGTAGCTTCTCCTCTTTCTCTTGAGACCCTGCCTAAGCACCATGTGGACAAGCCTAGGCGAGCCTATTGAATGTTCAAAGCCATGCAGACCATTAACCCTGGTATCCAGGCTGGCAGCCCTCTGTCCTTCAGACATTTGAGACAGGTCATCCTAAACCAGTCAGCCCCCGGCCAGCCTGCCAGCTGAGCAGGGATGCATGGGTGAGCCCAGTCACAGAGCTGAGCCCAGTCCAGGTCCACACAACTGCCCAGTTGACCTATAGATGTGTGAGCAATAGTCAGTGCTTATTGTTTTGAGCTCCTAAGTTTTGGGATGATTTGTTACATGACATTCTTTGGCAACGGATAACTCATACAGACTATGGACAAGCAAGGCTAGAGGGACAACCCATGGTTAACCCACGGGGGATTGCGGTTCAAACCTGGGCTGTCATGATGATTGCATTGGGCTTCCTCAAACAGCTGTATTGGCCATGGAGGTGTCCAAGTGAACACCCGAGGCACTGCCCTGACCCTGGGGATCTCCAGAGAGACAACCCAGGCACACCCTTTCTTTCCACATTGCTAACCTTTCACTAAGGTGATTTGGTCATCCCTCTGGCCCTTCCTAGCCAAGAGCATGTACCTCTATATGTACGCTATTCAGGGCAGACCGTAGGATGTACTGAGTAGTACAAATACAACGACGCTCATTTATTGAAATACCATGGGCTGGGCACTGTGCTGAGAGAGGTGCATGCATTATTATATTTACTCTTCACAATAAGCTATTATTGTCCCCATTTTATATTATTTATTTATTTTCAAAGATTTTATTTATTTGTCAGAGAGAGAGAGTGAGCGAGCACACAAGCAGGGGGAACAGCAGGCAGAAGAAGCAGGCTCCCCGCTGAGCAGGGATCCCACTGCAGGACTCAGTCCCAGGACCTGCGATCATGACCTGAGGCAAAGGCAGGCACTTAACTGACTGAGCCACCCAGGCGCCCCTATTGTCCCCATTTTAAAGAAGAGGAATCTGAAGCATAGGGATAAGGAGCCACTTTTCACTTAGGAGGCAGAATCGGAACTCAAACTCAGGTCTGCTGCTTCCAAACCCCTGCTCTTACCCATGACCCTTGACTATCATTTATTCCTGACTAACAGAAAAGTGCAGATAAAAAGCATAATGGTTAATTTTATGTGTCAACTTGGTGGGGCCAAGGGGTGCTCAGATATTTGGTCAAACATTATGCTGGATGTTTCTGTGTGGGCGTTTTGGATAAGAAAATTGGTGGCCTTTGGGTAAAGCAGAATGTCCCCTATAGTGTGGGTGGGCCTCGCCCAATCAGTTGAAGGCCTAACTAGCACAAAAAGAGTGACCTTCCTGAGCAAGAGAGAATTCTCCAGCAGATTGCCTTTGGACTTGAACTGGAACCCTGGCTCTTCTGGGTCTCCAGCTTGCCAGCCCACCCTGCAGATTTTGGACTTGCCAGCCTCTATCATTGTGTGAGCCAATTAATTCTCTATAATAATCTCTTTCTCTCTCTCTTCATATCCTATTGGTCCTGTTTCTCTGGAGGACCCTGACCGATACAAAAAGGAACTGAGTAACTGACCCGGTTTTCACCGGTTCTTTAGCTGACTCATTTGTTAGTACCATTGGCTCAAGTTTTCTGGTACAACATTGTCTGTTACTTTGCAACGTGATTTCTGTTGGTGGTTGCAAATCCTAACTGATCACCAAGCTCCTTTTCTTTTCTTCCCGGGATCCAGTTAAGCTCCACTTCCCAACCTCTACTGTACTGGCATGAGGCCATGTGACTGCATTATGCTAATGTGATGTGGGCACACGGGACATCTGCTGCTTCAGGACATAAAAACTGCCCGTGAGTGCTTCCCCTCCTGCAGTTTGATGTGGACAAGCGTGATAACTCTGGAAATGAGTGTCACAGATGGAAGAAGCCCATGACCCTGAATCGCTGCTGGGAGGGGAGCTGTTACACTAGGAATACATGGAGGAACTGGTAGGCGAATGATAAATAACTTTTATTGTGTTAAGCAACTAAGATTTGGGGATGTATTTGTTACAGCTGCTGGAATAACCTGAACGAGCGAACTTTAATTTTATTCTTATTGAATATTAGTAGCTGCTGCTTGGTATCTTTTCTGGAAGGAGAATTTCAAATAGTAAGTAAGTGAAATAAATGAATGTGAAGGGTGCCATAAATACTAAGGAGATGTTTGGGTGACCACAAGGATGTTGGGTGACAAGGATCAGAACAAGGCCATCCTTGAAGAATAGGAAAAAAAAGTCTATCTTTTCTGATCTCTTATTCTCTATCCTCCACTCAGGTTTGTGTAGTGTGTGGGAGGGCCTTTGGGCATTGGCAGATTTAATGCACACTCTGAGGCTGGTGGGTTGAAGTGGTTCTGTCAACAGCATTGGGTCTGGTTGGCATTTTGGTGCTTCTATTTTAGGTCAGTTTATTATTATTATTTTAAAAATACCAACAAATTCAATGAATAACAGCGAATCTCATACTGCCACTATCCAGCTCTATCAAAGCCAAATGTTTTTCATACTTTAGATTTTCTTGTGGGTATACTATCATTTATTCAATCGGCCATCTATTGATAGACATTTGGTTGTTTTTATTCTTTTGTCCTGTGCATACATGTACAATTAATATTATGCCATATTTGATTAATTTTTTTTGTGAATCAGCTTAAAGGAAAATACAGGTATGTTTTTTTTTCCCCAAACTGCTTAATATATCTCTAAAAAAAATGATAGTTATCCTAAATAACCACAAGGCCATTATCACACATAATATAATTAACAAAATGGTAGTTGGTTTTCAGGGAGCGCAGGAAGACAAAGCCATCGCTGTGATGGTAAGAGTGAAAACGAAGGGAGCAGCAGTGTGCAGAGAAAATAGGAAATTGATTCAAGAGACATTTAGGGAATGGGTGTTACTCAGCAAGATTTGGTGATATAATGAGCATTTCTAATGTCATTCTCTTAAGATACCTTCAATTTGCCCATAAGGGTAAATTAAATCTCTTTTGACCATATTCTTATTTTTATTCTAGTATAGACTATATATTTTTAAATTTTAAAGCATATGTCCTGAGGAAAATTAACCCTTGAGGGAACAAAAAGACAGGTAGAATGAAGAACATGTACCCTATTTGTCATGGAGACTTTGGTCACACCAGAAAATTAAATGGCAGAACAAACACATAGTACAGTTATGGTCTCCTGCCTAATCCCCACCTTCTTGAGCAAAGCAAAGTGCATATTTCTGTGCATTACTAGTTAAGACATCCTGGATATTCACATGATCAAAGGAGTCTGTAATAACAAGGGTACATTCCATGTATTTTCTATTGGCATAAATTGTTTTTATGGAAATAAATCTTTACCAATACAATCAAAGCTGTCCCTGAAGCCATACCTCTCTTTGCTTCCTCAGAAGTGACCACTGTACTAAGTTGATGCTTGGACTGCACGTGCATGTTTTCATATAATTACTTTACAATCAGCTATACATACTAAGCATATATGACACTACTTGCTTGTTTTCAAACTCTACATATAAATGTTTCATTGTATATAATCTCCTCAAAATTTGCATTTTTTGCTTGAATTTCTGAGGTTTATTCATAAATTCGTGTGCATTCATTTTTACCACTGTGTAGTGGTGTTGTGTAGTAGTCCATTTATAAATATGCTGCAGTTTACTTATTCATATTCCTAGTGATAGGCATTTAGGTTGTTTGCAATTTGCTTTCTATTACAAATAATTTGAAAAGCATTCTTGTACGTTATTACCTTGTGCACATGTGTGACAGTTCCTCTGGGGTATGTATGTAAGTGTGAAAATAGGTTTTTGGATATATATTACCTCCTGCAGAGTGGGAGAGTGTCAACACTTATTATCATCAAACTTGACCATTTGTGCATATCCAAATGCTGTGAAATGGTATCTCATTGTTTCGTTTTGCAATTTCCTCATTGCTAGGAATGTTGAGCATCTTTTCATATGTGAATTAGCCCAGGTGTTCTGTTAATCATCTGTGCATAACTTTGGTCCATTTTTTTCTATTGAGTTATCTTTTTTCATTGATTTGTAGCTGTTCTTTATGTATTTTGGATACTAACCCTTTTGGCTCACAAAACTTGCTGTATCTATCTTCAAGTCTATGGCTTGTCTTTTAACTTTGTTTATTGTGATTTTGAACCAAAGTGTATAATTTTAACTTAGTTTTCTCAATCTTATCCCTTTCCTTGTGGTTTAGTGTCTTGTTTAAGAAATCCATCCCTAGCCCAGGATCATAAAGATGTTTTCTTACATTTTAATTCTAAAAGATTTATATACATTTAGGTCAAAATTCTCCTAGAATTCATTTATGATTGGTGTGTGGGGTGGTCACCTATTTTCCCCATATGCCTAACTAGCACTATTTGTTGACTATCATTACACCATTCTTTTTTCATTGTTTTTATTGCCACCTTGGTCGTTTATTAAGATGGCGGTCTGCTTTTGTATGGTGGTCTGTTTCTGGTTTTCTCTTCTGTTTCTTTGATCTTTTTTCCTCTCTTTATGTTTCACAGAAAAATACTGTTGAGACTTAAGTTGAATTTGCACTGAATAAACAGATTTACTTGATATCTTTATATTCTTCCATCTTCCCATCCAGGAAGTTAGAAGGCAGCTCCATTCACTCAGGATTTTTTTTATGTTTTCTAAATTTTATAATTTTCTCCTTAATGTTCTCATGTATCTTTTCTTAGATTTATAATTATTTCATTGGCTATGAAATGTGGCATGGTGTCAAATAAAAGAGATGATAGACAGCATTCTTATTTCACCCAGAACTGAAGAGAATGCCGTCAAAGTTTCAGCATTAGAAATAATGTTTGTAAACTGGTGTTTACCAGAGGGGAGAGGGTGGGAAAAAATAGGTGAAGGGGATTAAGAGGTTCAAACTTACAGTTATAAAATGGATAAATCATGTGCAGCATGGGGAATATAGTCAATAATACTGTAATGGTGTTTCACAGTAATGGATGGTGACTATACTTATCACAGTGTGCACAGCTTAATGTATGGAGTTTTTGAATCACTATATTGTGCACATGAAATTAATGTGGCATTGTTTGTCAACTACACTTCCCCCTCCCCACAAAAGAGAAGAATGTTTGCTGTAGGTTTTTAGTAAACAGTGTTAACTTCAATTCAATAATTACCTCTTCAACTGCACCCAGGCTAGATTTTACCACATTCATTGGGATTTCATCCCAAAGGCTGTATTTCCCAATTGCAGTTGGTTCCTTGTCATAGTCATATTTATTTTTGCTTGTTCCCCCATCATTTATTTTTCTTTTTAAATGGATGTTATCCATGCACTTATCCCTCTAAGCAAACTAAACATAACTTACTTTAATGTCTTTTTCAAGACTCTCAAACCATAAGAGATTTTGAACTCTAGGAAACAAACAGGTTTCTTGGAGGGGAGTTTGATGGGGGGAGGGATAATTCAGTGATGGGCATTAAGGAGGGCACTTGATGTAATGAACACTGGGTGTTATATGCAACTGTTGAATCACTAAATTCTACCTCTGAAACTAATTAAAAAAAAAGAAAAAAAGACTCCATAAAATTAATTTCACCTGATATAAATTCATGTCTTGATTTTTAAATTGTGTTTGATTTTTTTTTCAGATATTTTGGAATGTTAGTTGTGGCTAATTTTGAGTTGGAGGGTTTTTTTTTTTTTTCCCCTCTTTCTCTTCCTTTGGGCTCCTTTCCTGGCTCTTGGTCCCATGGTTGTTTTAATGGACTCCTTAGTTCTATATCCCACAGCCAAGGTTTATAATGGTGTTTTAGGGCTCTGGATTGACAGACATATTGGAGATAAGGTGGCTTCATTCAGCAAGCCAGTGGGCAACTTGGCCAGGTTCATGGACATGAGGCTCTAACCTCCAGTCTCCCTAGGTCTACAGATTCTTACACAACCAGAGCTCTATAGCAGTTAGCTACAGTCTTTTCAGCCATATCTTTGGAGAACGATACTTTAATATTAGATGTATTGGAGCTGAAATGCAGAGATCAGTCATGTCTGCTGGCTCATACCCAATGCTCTCTCCAAGGTTAAGCCCAAAGGTTTGGATAGGGGAGCATGTGCAGCTGCTTCTGGGGAAAACCCCGAGTCTGCTGGCAAGCATTCAGTACTTTCTGGAGAAGTGAAGAGGCTTTCCATCTTTCTAACACTAGATGCTAGGCCCTTTTCCACAGATCAAGCTTATTTCATGCATTTAAGCTATGTTTGGATATAACTCCTCTTTCGATCAGAGTGCAGAAACACAAGCACCAGATTCTGGCCAGAAAGTTTAACTTCGAGCTACTGTTTTCTAGTGTCTGTCAAAGGCTCGCATGAGAGATTGAATGGCTGAGAAAGATGGGTGAGGTCATCCATAGTTGGGTCTTCCATTGACTCCTTTGGCATAAACTCTCCTCATTTTCTAGCTAGTTGGAGAACCTTTGTCTTAGCTCCTGCAGACATCCCTTCACTGAATTTCACAATTATATTTGCCGCCATTTAGGGAATGTCTACCATGTATCATGTTTGGAAACAAGTACTCTGTATGCGTGTCTCTAGTCCCTCACACAAACCTTCTAGGTGGAGTTTCAGGCCCATTTTACAGATGGGGATAAGTACTCAGGGATCACTTAATCTACTCCGACCAATTAACACACTACATTTGTCCATCATAATCTGCTGTATTTTTCTCCCTTAAGGAAAGAATTATTGCTACCTGAGGGCCATAAAAATTCCCCATATGGAATGCATAACATTAGTTTCCAAGGTAGAAATGAGTACACCAACATACAGAGATTTCTTTTATAGTCTATATAATTCTCTCCATAACCCCCACCTCTGTGTTATATCTATTTCTTTTAGCTGAGGGGAAAAATTTAAATAATGAGCATTTGTCTAATCTGGGTAAGGGACTGGAAATTTCTTTAAGAAGCAACTGTGTGGTATTTCAGCAGTGGCTCATAACAGCTCACAAAATTATACTATGTTGGAATTCACTGTGCTTTGGTTTGGGTAGAGAGACAGTTGATTGCAAGCAGCAGTGTTTGAGTTTGTATCGGCTTATGAGGTTGTCTCAAAGCTCACATGAGAGAAAAAGTTAGATTAGGTCTTTGAAAGAAGTTTGCATTTGATTAGCCAGGAGGTGATTTCAGAATTAGTTCATAAAGACAGGAGGGAAAGAAGTTTGTCTATTTCTAAACGATTGAGTGTCACCCGGGTAAAGCAACAGTTTCCATCAATGTGCAAATATCCAACCAGAAATGGCCGTTTTTCTCATAGGTTCTTTTTTGGCCTGTCGCATAGCGTTCTTCAGAATGAAATATGACTTCTAGTAAGAAAAAAGTTGACCACTGAAAATCTTTCTTATTTGAAGGTTTAACTAATGCTATCAATCAAAGGAGCTCACGTAGAGCTCCGTGTCCCTCAGCATCTGTTTATCCTTCTTCCTCCCCTCGCCCCCATTTTGGTTGCTTGAGTAATAAATATCTTCCCCCTTCCTGAATTTATAGTAAACTCTTTGTGGCCAGGAATTGCCTCTAATCCAGAATCTCTTACTCTTTAGGGCTTATGAGAGAGAGTGTGTGGCACGTTGTGATGCCCCATAAAGTCTGCCGATATCAGGGATGACATTTCAGTGGTGAACGCCTGTCAAAGAAATGCTATGCAAGAGGGATTTTTAGGGACAGCAGTACAGTAATGGAATACAGATCTGCGATGCATCACCAAACATTGACCTAAAACTGAGCCAGGCTGGGAGATTATTGACAAAGCGTGGGCTGCAAACCTTGGAAGAAGCAGGCTGCTCTAAATCGGACAGGTGTCAAGGCCACTCGACACGTCGGTGTGGCTGAGAAGGTCTGCCGCCCATCCATCAACAAGCCAATCAATATGCATTGAGTGCCAGCAAGGAAAAACATGTAATGCTAGATCTCGATACCACACAGGAAATCAGTTATATCTGTTTTGCATATTCTTGTTGCTCATTAGATGTGGATTATTTTCTACCTTTTTACAAACTGGGTTACCCCTACTACTACTATATTATTATTTTGCTTGGCTGTCAGTATTTCTCTGATTGCAAGCGAGGAGGAAATTATACTCCTTTTACAAATTTCTCAACTGTGTTTCAAATATATCCTCGGAGCTCAGATACTGCAGGTAATTATTAAATGGTTTACAGTAGAATAAATACACTTGCTCTGCTTAAAAAGGAATAATCCTACAAAATCAAATTAAACACAGGGAAAGAAATTCTAATATACATGTCCTCTAAAAGCAGTTCTGCATATGCATGAAATTTGCTTTCATAAACAGTCCTTGGCTGGGAGTTTTGAATATGTTCTTGAAAAAATGTGCACTCGGAGGAAAACCAGTTAACAGAAGTACAGAGGGGATGATAGGCTAGTTTAAAGTGTGAGGAGAGCCCAGGAGAAACACTCTGCAATTGAACTCAGTTTCCTGACCAGGAGAACACTTTGCTCACTCGCTGGAGAGTGCGCCTTAGTGCATTTTATTTTCTATTTTCCATGGCAATGCAAAGCCCATGATGGAGAGCCACTGCGTTTTTCTGCCCAGCAATTGCTTCTGAGTTCTAAGTTGCCTTTGAGGACACCTGCGCAGCAGGAATAGCAGTAGCAGCAAGCTCGTTACTGGTCAACACCCATCAGCCCTTTATCGGAGTTTCGTAGCGTGCTGAAACTAGCATTTCTCGAGAGCCACTGGTCTGCTGAGCAGAGACGGGTGTCGGATTTGGCGCCCATGGCCAGAGGATAACACCTGAAGAAACCGGCATGCCTTGGTGGCTGCACAGCTGGCCTGAGGCTCATGCTGGATTGGCAGTAAGCACAGCTCCAGCCAAAGGCAGATGCTGGGCTCAGGACTCCCAAAGCCTCCGGGTAACAACCTTCCCTGGGTACAGTGGGAGAAGGGTCTTCATCTATGCCTCGGGCCCGGTTTTTGACCCAATCACAAAATTTCTCCTCTTTTCTCCTAGCAACGTGTGTAAACCTTTCATGCACACCTCTTCCATGAAGCCTTCTTAGATTGCTGCCCGTGTCCTAGTCTCTAACTCCCAGACCAGGTGTCCAGGCTACCTCCTGAACATGTCTGCACCTCCTGCCTTCCCTCCTTTACCTAAATATACCCCTTAAGTCCACCAGCGACCTTCATTCAAATCTTAGACCAAATGCCACCTCTTCAGGGAAGCCTCTCAGCTTCTCAAGCCAGCGATAATTTTGCACTTCTCCATGCATCTTTGTTACGAGGCAGTGCATGCAATGGCCCCCTCACTGGTGTCAAATCCTGTCTCCACCACTTATTAGCTGTGGGAACTTGCACAAGTTACTTAGCCTTTCTGTGCCTCCATTTTCAAAATGAGGATAATCCTGGTAATAGCTATTTCAAAGGGTTATTATGAGAATCAATTGAAGGGATACATGCAAAGCACTTAAAACAGTGCCTTGAACATAGCAATGGCTCAATAGGCATTAGTTCTCCTTGTGTTGTTTTAGCCCTGGCTGTGTTTAGCACTGTGGTGATTTGGGCATCTCTCCCTGTTCATAGGACATTTTGCAAGCTCCTCAGAAGCTTGCACACCAACACTAATAGTTTCATAAATACTTAACTAAATTACACCCTATGATTTTAAATGTACTTATTATGGAAAAAGTCAAACATCTACAAAAGTAGAGTGGAATCTCATGTACCCATCCCATGCTTTAACAATTACCCATGACAATGTTATTTTCTGTATTTGCCCCCTCATTTTCCTTCCTCCTGCCCCAGGCCCTACGTTATACTGAAGAAAATACCAGGCAAATATTTCACCCAGAGGGAATTTTTAATAAATGTATCCTACACTCATGGGAAGGATGCTATATTCAACGTCTCCTTGTGCCAAGAAGGAATTATCTCCAGGACAGACCCAACATTTTGGAACACAGATCCTCCCAGTGCTGTGGACTTGAACTTTGACCCACCTTCTTTCCAGAAGCATTGACAATAGTAATTATGTTTTGAGACGCTATGATTTGAATGGTACTGGATGGTACCATCCGGTCTTTGTAATAACAAACCATGGCGGATGAGGATCTTCAAGCATGACTTGATAATTGGGAAAATCCCATTTATAGGTCAAAGTGGGTCCTGTATCTTGCATCAGTGGCTTCCTAAGAGACCAGGATCATATGTGCCTGACTCATTAAACTGTGTCTCAGGCAATTGGATACTTAGGGATATTCACCACTGACAATGAAGAATTGTATTGCAGTAAGCCCTGATGAGTCCTTGTTAAAGGATTTTAGCCAGTTTCAAATTGAACTTTCAAGAGCAAGTTTGCAGATGAAAATACTTAAAATAGACTTCTCTGTTTTTTTTTCTTTCTTGTTTGTGTATTTAAAGAATATTCTTACAGCATATCCCGCAGGAAGACTTGCTCGGGGAGGTGGTGTTTGGGTTCAGAAAATGGGATGTGGTGGGGTAGGGCTGGAAACCATTGTTTTGGTGGTATTTTTGTGCCTGAATCAATCTGTAAAAGATTAATTTAGTATCTACTAGCTGCAGAGAGAAGGTAAGTGACACACCTATTGGTACTGCCCTGCTATCGTATGGATGATTGATAATCAGCCATGCTGAAACCAGGTACTCCCTCTTGGTCCTCCTCAGTACAATGTTCCAAACCACCATCACCAATTATGTCTCGCCCCTGGCTTAGTGACATCTATTTGGTAACTTCACATCCTTGTGTCTGGAAATGGTTTATTTGCTAAGGTATGTCAGGATCTAGGATTGTAAATCATGGAAGGTACGAGACACTTCGTGTCAGAAGTTCTCAGACCTTTTTGATATATCCTCATCCCCTAAACACACTTCCAAACAATGCATGATAATTTAAAAGCAGCTTTGGAAGTTGATAAAAGAGTAAACTGTGCTATTGGACATCAGCAATGATCCTTTTAAAAATGTTGCAAATTCGTTTTGTTCTCCTTTATTCTTTTCTGTATTTTCTGTAATTGCCAAGCCCCCAACCCATGTGCACTTTCTGCACCCCAGAAATACTCTGGTCAACTTGCTAATTGTAAGAATAGAGTCTAAACTCCCTGGTCCACTGGAGACCCATCCTTGGCCACCCACTGGCTGTCATGCTTTCTGTCTTTCATAATAAAAATGATGTTTATAAAAGAATGGTACAATTTGGATTTAGAAACATGTCTGCAGCTTGGGTTCAAGCGTTGGCTCTGACGCATACTAGTTGTTTGACCAGGAAGTCATGCCACCTTGTTTAGCCTATTTATTTCTGAACAGAGAATGGCAACATTTATTTTATCTACATGAGTTTGCCATGGGAAGTAAAAGTGATGTCCACATATTGTTACACCATTAATTGAAGTTCATATGTTCTTATGAACTTGACCCAAGAACATCAACTAGGCTTAAAGCCTCGTTGAGTCTGAGGGAGCAAGTCATGCATATTTATTTCTTGATATTTTTTATAAGCAATCAACCATCTAGGCAAGAATTTTACTTAGAGAAAAAAGAGACTAAATATTTACATGTTTAGTAGCAGGAGAGGCTGAAGAAAAGTCACAACTTTGGATGGACCATTGAGTAGTTTAACAGGATAGGATGCCAGGCAATACTTCAACCCTATGAGTTGATAATACTGTATTGTATATTTGGCTAAGAGACTAAATCTTAAAAGTCCTCATCCCAAGAAAAAATATTTTTTTATTACTATATATGGTGTCAGGTACTAAGTAGACTTAATGTAGTGATCATTTTGTAATATATGCAAATATCAAATCACTATGTTGTATACCTGAAATTAATATAATGTATCAATTGTATCTCAATTTAAAGAATACTTCAAACCTTTGCCAATAATACTTACTATTTAGTTGAAAGAAACTACATGAGCTCTTATAAGGTAACAGCAGAAACACTTTTCAAAAACATTTGGACACAGAGCGGAGAGGCACAATAGTTCTCTTCAACAGATAAGTGAAATGAGTGTGTTTTAAATCATCTTGTGGTGAGTTGAAAAGGATTTCTTATTATTTCTACTTTCTTTTATCTTTAATAAAGTGGCAAATAACTCCCAGTTCAAGAGAACAAAATAGTCAAAAGACAATTTTAGAGGAACATTGCCATATTTATAAAATCCAAGAATTTAGAGAATGTAGCTATGAAGGAGAAAAATCACAATATAATTTAGTGAAGCACTGAGATTATTTTGCTGGTGATGCTCATGCTTTAAAAAGAGAGTCAGATAAAACCCCCAGGTCTAAAGTCAAAGACAGCCCACAAGACCCAGTTTACCTGTTGAACCAGTCGTCTGTGTATCGAGGGTAAGGATAGGGGTCATTGCCGCTGAAGTCATAGCTGGCCTCGGCATTCTGAAAAACACAAGGTGTCTCATAAGTTTAATCAAGCCAGATGTAGAGGCAAGAGAAAATGCTGCAAGACATGACTGTTTTATGTTTACAACCCTCCATGGAGTGCTGTGTTAATGTTCTGCTCTGGACCAGCCCTCACCAAATGGTGCCAGAGCTGGTGTGTCCTTGGATCTCTCTGTTCTCACTTTATCTCTTTCCAGGGTTCCTCATCCCGTTCTACTTCAGGCCCTCAAAGAACTAGCAAATTTGAGTCCTGTGCTCTCCAGGACTGTCTCCCATTTTAAGTTGAGTTACCACCTGTGGTGGTAACTCCTGGAGTCCAGGACTTATGTTTCTTTGGATTGATGGTCAGAAGGTTTGAGATCTTATGTCACAAGTGAGGCAATTGCTGGAGTTTTCTTGCTTTATGCAGAAGGCTCACTTCCAGCTCTTGGCTTTGGACTGACATAGGCTTGTCTCCTTTAATAATTATGGGTGTGAAACCCCTGCCCAAGCCCCTAACATCGGCACAATATCAACTTCATTTACTCACTCAACAAATGTCAGTAAGAATCTAACGTATGCCAGAGACTTTTCCAAATATGGGAATACAGTAGTGACATCCCTGCCCTCATGTAATTTACAGCCCAGTTGGGGGGACAGACATCAATCAAATGATGAAACAAATAAGCAGACAATTACAAACTGGGAGTACTCTTATACCCTACAGTATTAAGTTCGAAGCTTAAATTCTATGCATCCAACACCTCCACCTTTTCCACTGAGAGTCCTTCACCCCCAGAAATCAATTCCATATCCACTTAAATTATTTTCCATTTTGGTCTTTAGTTGATCAACCTTTTATTTTGGTCCATGATGGGAGATGATCTACCACCTTTTGGTGACTAATCTATCCCTTCCCACTGCCTTCTCTGTTTGCCTGGGATGCTAAAAATGAGAATCCCATTTTTCTCTGTTTTGTTTTTGAGCTCTGCAGTAAAGCTCTGGAGGGTTTCTTGGTCCAGTATACAGTGAGCTGGGAAGCACTGGGTTAGATGTATATTCCAGTGTGGGCATTTCTTGATTCCATGGGTCCTGAGACATTTTTAAGAAGTGTGCCCTTTCATGAGGTAAAACACTCTTTATAAACCTGATGTATTAGTGACATAATGTTTTTAAGAGCACATTGATGAATTCCATTAGTTTGTGTTTCCATTTGTTGGATGACAAAGGGCAATTAGTCACCAGTAATTGTAGTAATCAGAATTATAATACTAATTTATTTAAATAAATGTTGTGTTTGGGATAGATGTCACCCTGAAATTAAAAAAAATTTTTTCCGAAGTGTTTATTTAAATTCCAGTTAATTAACATATAGTGCATTATAAGTTTCAGGTGTAGAATTTAGTGATTCATCACTTACATATAATACCCAGTGCTCATCACAACAAGTGCCTTCCTTAATGCCCATCACCCATTTAACCTATCTATAGTTACAAGTCTGTTTTTTGGTTTGCCTCTCTTTTCTTCCCCACTTTGTTAATCTGTTTTGTTTCTTGAATTCCACATATGAGTGAAATCATATGGTATTTGTCTTTCTCTGACTGACTTACTTCACTTAGCATAATACTCTCTAGCTCTATCCACGTTGTTGCAAATGGCAAGATTTCATTCTTTTTTTATCACTGAATAATATTCCATTATATATATACTACATCTTCCTTATCTATTCATCTGTCCATGGACATTTGGGCTCTTTTCATAATTTGGCTACTGTTGATAATGCTGCTATAAACATCAGAGTGCATGTATCTCTTTGAATTAGTATTTTTGTATCCTTTGGGTAAATACCTAGTAGTGCAATTGTGGGGTTGTAGGGTGGTTCTATGCTTAACTTTTTGAGATACCTCCATACTGTCTTCCAGATTGGCTGCACCAGTTTGCATTCCCACCAACAGTGTAAGAGGGTTCCCCTTTCTCTGCATCCTTGCAACATCTGTTGTTTCCTGAGTTGTTAATTTTAGCCATTCTGACCGAAGTGAGGTGATATCTCACTGTAGTTTTGATTTATATTTCCCTGATGATGAGTTATATTGAGCATCTTTTCATGTGTCTGTGAGCCATCTGTATGTCTTCTTTGGAAAAATGTCTAGTCACATCTTCTGCCCATTTTTTAATTGGATTATTCATCTTTGCGGTGTTGAGTCTTAGAAGTTCTTTATAGATTTTGGATACTAACCCTTTATCAGATATGTCATTTGCAAATATCTTCTCCCATTCTGAAGGTTGCCTTTTAGTTTTGTTGTTTCCTTCACTGTACAGAAGCTTTTTATATCTTGATGAAGTTGCAATAGTCTACTTTTGCTTTTGCTTCCCTTGCCTCAGGAGACACATCTAGGAATAAGTTGCTACAGCTGATGACAAAAAGGTTGTTGCTTCTAGGATTTTGATGGATTCCTGTCTCACTTTTAGGTCTTTCATCTATATTGAATTTATTTCTGTGTATTTATTTAAGAATTTTGGGCCTTATTGAGGTATGACTGATATACTTCACAATGTAATGAGCTTGGGCATATGCATACACCTATGATCACATCACTACAACCAAGGTGCTAAAACATGTTCATCACCTCCCCACATTTCCTTGTGTTATTTTGTGTCTGTTATTTTTGATTTTGCCTTGGTGAGAACTTTTGACATGAGAGCTATCCTTTTATCACCGTTTAAAGTCTGTAATACCGTATTGTTGGCTGTGTTGCAGAACACAGCTCTAGAACTTACTCATTAGCGTAACAGAAACTTCATACCCATCGAAAACCAATTCCTCATTTTCCACTTTCCCCTACCTCATTCAAAATTTGGACCAATCCTTGTATCTTCGGTGTTGAACAAGCTTATCCTTTATTCTAGAATCTAGGTCTTCCTTTAATACCTGGTCGTCAGAGAGGACATCTTTCTGTCTCCTCTGGCCGTAATTATTGGCTCTATATGATCTGCTCCTCCTTCTTCCCTTAGATCCCAAACTACTCTCATTTACCTTTTAAAAAAGTTTAATTCTCAATCTGGTCTATACTTCTTGTCTCTGGGAGACCCACTCAGATTTGGCATGTTTTTTGTTTTGTTTTCTTTTGTTTTTACTTTTCTTGAACTGTTTGGATTTCAGTTCTTTTGAGGGATACTATTTTGAAATAGTAACTATGTTCAGTTACCCTTAACCTTCTCTGAATTTTTGGGACAAGAACATTCTTAGGTAGATTTGGGGGATGGACTAGGAAGAGAAATCCAAGTTAATACTTTTTCTTTTGGGTTTCAAAGCTGAGGTTGAAACCTAAGCAATAGATTTGGAAGACTATTTGTTAAGCCTCGTTTGTTTCTCCATAGAAGGGAGAAAAATCTCCTGGTCTAAGGCAAGTTGAATGGAAAATTCAACGAGTAGCCATTGTGGGATCCCCCGAAGGGTTGCAAAGTGCTACCTCTTTCTTCTGAGCTGTGTTCTGGAGTGGGATGGAAGTATGTTGGAATGTCCAACCTCGGAGCGGTCTGGGACTCATTTTATAGCGGGGGTATGTGGCTGCAGATCAGCAGTGGCTCTCGGGGGTGTCTTAGCTCAGAAACTTGGGGTGGCCCCACTCTGTATTCCTCTGACCATCAGTGTGGAGCAGCGGACAGCAGGAATATTCTGTGGGAGGCTGAGGGTGGTAAGAGTGTGACAGAGAGAACCAGCTGGCCTAGAAATTTCAGGGGTCAGGACACTGAGAATCCAGGGTTCAGGCAGGATCTGTATGGACTGACAACCAAGGCCAGTGGGAATGGGGGTGCAGGAGTGGAATCTAGGGGTACAGACGATGAGACACTAACACCAGAAACCCTGCACCCTCTCCTAATGCTGTGCTGGTCCTTTGACGCTCAAGGACAATGCTGGAGACAGGAGGGTGGGGGCAACGCCTGAGTTAACGAAGGTCAAATTTCTGCCTTGACTGAGGGCAATTGGCTGGCAGATAGAAGTTAAATTCCATTAGAGAAAAGAAAAATTGGAATTTCTGCACCTCTGGGTTTGCTGCCTGATTGCACGGTTCACAAGCTTTTCACCCTGATTCACTTTGCTGGTTGATAATAATTGTCCATGGTCTGGGCTGAGGCCTCTGGGCTCCAACCTGATTCTGAAGAAAATCGTTTGCCCTAAGATGGGTGGGGGCTGGAGAGGGCACTGCACAGAGCTCACAGCAGAACTTGCCGCTGAGAGTCCAAGGAATTCTGGGACCACTTTTCTAAGAAGGGAAAGACCACGTATTGTCTGGGGTCAAATTCGCCTTTGAGTGTTGAGATGGTTGGTGACTTACAAACTCTGTTCTGTTGTTTTTTAATTAATTTGATGACTAATGCTTAATTCCTTGTGTAACAGTCTACATTGAGTGTTACCAAAGGCAAACAGTGGTGCTTGTTTGGCTGTAAGTCTTTTGGCTAAAAATCAAATGGTTTATAGCAAGAAAGAACAGTGAGCAATTTTTTGTAAGCATTCTGTTTATCCTTTTATAGCCCAAACCTAATCTTTTATGGATTTGAATTACAATGTTGCCTTCCATAAAATTATTTGTGTAAGCAAATAAATTAAACAGGCCTTGAGTTATG
This sequence comes from Zalophus californianus, assembly GCF_009762305.2. Lineage (NCBI taxonomy): Eukaryota > Metazoa > Chordata > Mammalia > Carnivora > Otariidae > Zalophus > Zalophus californianus. Next base: position 97,205,445 of record NC_045602.1, read on the forward strand.
CTGGAATTTTCTAAAATAGCCATTAAGGTGGACATTTAGGGGGAAGTGGTGTCTTTGTAAATTTAATGCTCTGGTCATCCCATGCTAAGCCTGTGGCTTGTTTTGGTTTGAATTCTTCCATAATTTTTTTGCAAATGCATTAGTCTATTTTCTAACTTTAGAAAATACTAGCTGTTTGGTGAACACAATTTAATCATTGATGATTCAGGATCAGGATTATTCAGAGTCATCACGAAGAACTTGATTTATCATTGTACCATCATGCAGAAAGTGAGAAGACTGGACTGAATCCAAACTGACCTCAGGGCTTCCTTGGAAGTTATTTCTGGAAGAAACTTCTGATAATGGCTCATTTCTCTTAGAAGAGTTGAGTGCAGGAGGAAAAAAAAAGCCCTCTGGTATTTAATAACTCTAAGGCTTAATTTCTGAATATTTGAATGCATAGTCAGAAATCAAGACTAGATTAGCCTGTAGAAAGGAACTTTAATGATTATGACTTTGGCTGTTGTTTGTACTGTGCACGTTTCCATCAGATGGCCTGCCTGCACACTAAGCTAGGAAAGGACAGGAACTTACTTATTCTCAAGAAATCTTCTGACTTCTTATGTTTGAGGTGCTGCCTTTGTGCAGCCCCCAAAGTCACAGACTGGCTAATGGCATGCGTCGGATGCCAGGGCTGGTCTCACCATGAAAGCTGGTGGTGAACACAGTGGCAACTATGCCCCTTGCTTTAACCCTCTCAGAGAAGCTTCTAAGACCCCTGAGACCAAACCTGTCTCTGGTACTACCACTCTTCCCCCCACCCCCAAGTCTGGAATTTAATGCCTTTGGGATCCATGGACTTTTCTATACACAGTGAATGTGTCTATAGGCATCAGCTTGGAGTAGAGAAAAGGAGAGAGGCCTTCAAATCAAACAGATCTGGTTTCAAACCTAGGCTGTTTGGTCTTGGCAGTTTTTTTGTTTTCTGGAAACCACAGTTTCCTCATCTTTAAAATGCAGATGATAAAACTAAGTACTTGGTTGTTGTGAGGACAAAATGAAAGAATCAGTTTAAGCTGGCAAGTGCATTGCCCAACAGCGTGGGCATTCTCCCACCTCTGACTTCTTCTGTGTCCTTCACTTTCTTTGATCACCTACAGCAAGAGTCACAAAATATGGCATGTGCCAAATCTGGCCCTCTACCTATTTTTGAAAATAAAGTTTTACTGGCACACAATCATGTCAATTTGTTTTATTGCCAATGATTGTTTCCACACTATAATAGCAGATTTGTGACAGGAGCCCACAAATCTTAAAATATTTACTACCTTTTAGAGAAAGAATTTGCCAACCCTTCACTGTCATCCTAGGCCTCTCAGGTCTGTAGGTTGCCCTCTGAGAGCCTGAGGCTTACACTAGAGTAGCTCACCCAATCCTTGTCTTCCTGGGGGCCTGCTCTGAGACATATCTGTTCCACGTCCAATTCCTTCTAGGTGGGCTGTAGCTGCTGAAAAGGAATCTGATATCAACTAGCCTCACTACATTGCTAAGAGTTTGACCTTTACCTCTCTTGGGTCTCACGCCAATCCAAGGTGGGTCCTCAGGTGTGACTTTGGTCAGAAACTGACAGGGGCTCTCATGGAGGCAGAAGAGAGCATCCTGCTGGGATGGCGAGGAAGCCCCAACCTTGTTTCCACCATCCCCATCCATCACAGGTTGAGGGCTGCTTCTAGGGGCAACAGCCCCCTAGTTCCTTGTCTTTCCAACTACAAGTGTCCTGTCTGTCCCCGTGGTCAGAACATTATTGTCGGCAGAGAGCAGCAGGTGCTTTCAGTGAACAGCCCTTTGGCATGCAGAGGTGATCGCCAGGTGATATGGTGTGTGCCACACAAGGCCTTACCCATCTTTCATTTTTGTGAGGCTGCCTTGACATTCTTACAACACCAAGCTTTCATAATAGGCCAATAGAGTTAACATGGGAGGCTGCTCCTGCTTGAGTGAACAGATATTTTTAGAGCACTGAGGAACAACCTCTGTGGTCTGACTACAAAATTAGAAAAGTGGTATCTTTAATCAGGGCTACCATGGACAGTTGTCTAGGTTGTGCCTTGCATAAGGGCACATACCCAAGGGGAGCAACTAAAGGCTGCACTGGATTCCACAGCCATGTGCCCTGAGGTAGGGCTTGGGGGTGGGTGGGCACTCTTTTCTCTTTTGTTTGTCCAGAAGGAGGATGCTGTTTTGCAACTCACCCACCAGGAGGAAGTGTTTTTTCAATTTCACATAAATGCATGTAAGTACTATGCATCTATGAACCGTGGCAAGAAGTAGATCTCCCTAGTTAGCATCATATATAAGCTCAGACTTCAAAGAAATTGTACCAGAGAGACAAGATGTCCCCTGTGAAATGTTAGGTAATACCAGACTTAACTAATATCTCAGACAATAGGAGTATTATGAGTACAGCATGGCATATGGTTAATCGCCAATGAGATTCCAACAGCTATAGCCACTCAGAACAAGAGAGTACATCCATCCCATTTGTCCCTTTATTCTGACTTCTCCTTTCCCTGAAGGCGTTTGACCAAATAACCCAGCTAGGAGCTATGTAACTGTATTAGCTGAAATTGCACTGCGCTCATGGACTAATGAAAGAGAAATGAGCTTCCCCAGATAGACTTGCAAACTGCAGCCATATTGCCCCAGAACAAAGCTCATCTGTATGGAAACTGAGCAGCAAAATAGCCCAGTCCATTAGAATCTAAAGAATTTTGCTATTGTGCCTACTTGCATCAAATATGGTCATGGCTGAATGTTCCCAACTGTGCCTATTTTGATTTTCCTCACATAATTCTCCCACATGCACTGCTTTAACGATAATGTTCAGCTCACTTTTGACTGAAACCAACATTAAAGGGATTTATGTCTATATTAAGTCTGGCCGTAAAACTTAATGAAATTTAACATTTCTCCAGCGCTCAGAAATTAAAAAAAAAGATGCATAGTCAGAAAATTGTTGAAATCTTTCTTTTATACCCCTGAGATGGCCAGAGTTGTGCATTTTTCCAGTGACGGAGTGTTCTCTGATGGTGGATTTGACACCTCCTACCATCACTTCCTTCTTGCTCCTGTAAATTCCAGTAACTTCTGCAGTCCCTGGAGTATTCTTGGGGTGAGAGAACAAGGTAACATCATAGTCGGGCTGGGCCAGGATCACTATGCCCCCAAGCCATGTCCTGGACAACTGGGCTTCTTCCATTTTCCAAAGCTTCCTTTGACCCTCAGGGTCACTCTTCTTGGCAGAGCTGAGAGAGGTTCTAAGCACTACACATAAGAGGAGGGAAGAGTATTAATTCCCAATGGTTAACACAGAGCCTTAAATTAAGAATGAGTGCCTTTTCACTTTCATAGGATGTAAAATTCTCTCATTTTATTTAATAGTCTCTAAAACCCTGTGGGATAGGAGAGCAGAAGTATTGAAGTATTGAAAGAAGAGGTGGGGTTATCTCCAAGAAACTGTCAAAGACATACCTCTGGATGGCTGCTGTGGAGTTATCTCTGCCTGTTCACATCTTGACTTCTCCGGTTATTTTAAAAAGCCCATGAAGCCTGTATTAGACTGGATGAGGGCAATTCCCACCCATGAATTTTAAGAGCTGTCCTGAAAGTGTGAAATCTTGGGGCTGATCCGTTGAGGAGAAGCTGCCATTTACTGTAACTAGTCTCCTAGAGGTGGCTCTACGACAGGGTCCCAGACTTGTTCAGAAAGAATTTATGTCTTTATTTTTGTTAGCTGTCTACCCAGATTTAGCATTTTGTTCAATTCTGAGTATAGTTTCCAAGCCATCATATTATTAGCAGGACCTGTGAGCTTGTCACCCATGTGTACTTTCATATCGCATTATAGTGGTTGCAGATAGGCTGAAATAGCTTTTCTACTCATTCCTACCTGCCACTAAATGTTTTTGGTTAATGCATTAAGAAAGAATGATACACACTACCATTCAGCACAGGTGTATTTTTACACACTGAAAACTGCATTTCAATGTAATTGCTTTCTTTGATTATCTCATGTAATTTGTTTTATGAATTTAAAACATTATTCTGAGAATGAGGGGAGACATTTGTGTACCGGCTGGTTGGTACAATTTCTCAGAAGAGAAATTTGGCAATATCTATCCAAATAAAAGACACACAGACTCTTTGACCCAGCTGTCCCACTTGGAACAATTTATCCTAAAGCTACACTTGCACATATACGAAATACTTGTTTTTCAAGGTATTCATGGCAGCATGATTATAAATGTGAAAGACCAGAAGCAGTTTCAGTGCCCAACAGCAGGGACAACCGAAGTAAATGACGGGGTCCCCCTAAGATGCAAACTCTGCAGCCCCCTCCAAGAAGGGCCAAGCCTACCGTGAACTCATTCCTAGGAAATATTGTTTGTAGAACAGAGTGCCTTGAGAAGGATATTCTTGGTAGTAAATGCATACTCTACGGAGGGGCGTGGGGTCTATGGTGGAAGGAAGACATAATTTTCATGACATAACCTTTTATTCTGTGTAAAATTTTTTTTTTTTGCCATATAATAACAGGTAAACCATAACGAGTGCAAAGGGCCCTTTTAGATGCTTTGTATGCATTAGCTCCTTCTTAGGATATCCTTATGTGGTAGGCACTCTCGTTCTGTGAGCAAGGAAACCCAGGCACAGAGACATTGAGTATTTTGCCTGAGGTCACACAGATGAAAAGAGACAGAGTAGGGATTTAGACCAGGCAGTCTGGCTCCAGAGGCTTCTCCCCTAACCATGCAGTCTTGCGGCTCTGCATAAGAACCATAACCAGCACCTTCTAGTGCATGCATGCATTGTTTAAAAGAGAAAAACAAATACCTAGCAAACAGAAAGGGACAGTTTAGTGGATTTACTCCCTGCAATGTCAATGGGACATTCTATCCAAATCCGAGCATATACATTGAGCCAATAATTTAACTTCCACCCTGGGACACAACTCACTCAAGAGCCAGGAGGCACATTTCCTCCTTTGTATGATCTGTTCATTTTTCAGACAGCATAGTTTGGTTTCATAAATTCTCTCATCCAAGGTAGGTACGATGCCTTTGAGGCCTCAAGCAGCAAACATGCCTTCAAAGAAAAAGCTCATTTTCCTGCTCTCAACGGCAAGTCTCAAGCTACTTCTTTTTCCTCTGTTGATTATGTTGTTTCTCTTAGAAGTAGGACTTTTTTGAGAAACAGATATTACACTGTATGTGAGACAAACAGCAGTGATGAGTGGAGTCCTCAGAAACTGAAATCTTGAAAATACTTCTTCTTCTTCTTTTTTTTTTCCTCCAGAGCCTCTTCAGCACTATCTGGTGGCCCATGGATTTCTGAGTGCAGTTTGAAAATCATTAGCCCAGAGTATTGTTCCATGAGATGCTTGCCCACAGTATTTTCAGTAACATCCGACCGTGACTTCTGAAGTACTCTTCCATCCTTCTTATTATGCCAACGACAGGTCCCCATCAAGTGTGCCGTGTCTTTCATGCCTCCCTATTCCTGGCCATCCATCTCCTTATCTGACAGAGGCAAGCACGGGCAGGCAGGGCATCCGGCTTGGGTTATTTTCATTGTATTTGTTTTGACAGTTACTTCCATTTATGTCAAGGGATATTGGTAATCTGTTTGAAATTGTGATTTATAGTTTCCCTTGAAAACACATTCATTTATGTTAAAGAAGTGAGTCAATTTAAGGAAATCAGCTCGGTAAATAATAACACCACAGCAAAAATTGTGCAGGTGTGTTATGACAGGTCATGCTTGGCAAAGCCTGGGATAAAGCAACGGTAGTATTTCTGGGCTTCAGATCCTCTTGTTATCAGCAGAGTCAGTAGACTTGAGTATCTGCACAGGGGATCTGAAGGAGTAATGGGAAAGACTTTCTGTCCTCAAATCTCGATCTTGTAGCTTTGCATTTCAATGTTAGAGCTTCAATTCTTTACATTCTGTAGGCTCTTGGCCTTCCTTCATGCGTTCAGTGTATTGTTTATTTATTTTTTTCATTGAACAAGTATTTCTTGCATACCAACTGTTTGCCAGGCACTGTAGAGTAGCAAGTCACTTTTGGAGAAGAAGATCCCCTTACCTGGGATGCCTTGCCTTTAGCCCTGGTGAGCGAATACATTAATTATGGACTGACACCTGAGTTTTCAACAACGTTTTGGTTAGCAGCTAACTGTGCTTCTCTACTTAGGCTGCTCAGTAGAATTGCCTGGGACCTTCTAGATGTATGAATGCTTGAGTGACCCCTGGATTCTGATTTAATTGATCTGGGGTGGGGCTTGGGCAGCAGTAGTTAAAAAAAAAAAGTCTCTGCAGGTGATTCAGATGTTCATCTGAGCTGACACCTTTGTCCATCGCTTATATTCTGGCCCTCTTGCTGTGTCCAGTGTGGCCCATGGACCAGTAGCACTGACATCGCCCGAGAATTTGTTAGAAATGGAAAGTCTTAGGCTGTATCCTGGACTGGCTGAATCTGAATCTGCATTTTAATCAGATCTCCAGGGAATTCATGTGTGCACAGATTCTTCTATTTGTAAAATGGATACATAGGGTCAGTTTTGCCTGTGGTCCTTCCATTCCCCTCTACGCATCCATAATCTCTCTGTTGCAACCTTCTCCTCTCACTGTCCCTCCTCTCTCTTCCACCTAAGTTCTCCGGCAGGAAGAAACTGAATTGGTAAGTCATTCATATTTTAGCACGAATAAGTTCAGTTTAGTGCCCTTTGCAATATTATTTGCTTTAACAGAAGAGAATGGACATTGGAAAGAGCCAAAGAACTCAATTTCTAGTAGTAGAGATTGAAGAGTGATATTTTGGAAGCTTGAGGAGCTTCTTGGCATCTCTTGGAGTGAACTGCTTTCTATGGAGAAAGTTCTGAGAATGGAGTTGTCACAATGGATTCCTTGATTCTTCAGGCTCTTCCTGATGAACCAAGGAAAACAAGAAAGAAGATAAAGCGTGTGGTCACTACGCGCAATATTATTGCTTTCTCTGTACTTCTAGCAGGGAGAGTTGTTGTGGGGATGGATTCCGCAAAAAAGAAGAGTGAAAGTTCAAAGTGAAGGTTTTCCTGCTGTTAAATAATTTTTGATGAATATTAAGGTTTGAGTTATTTTTTGCTGCCTGCGGCTTAAAATAAAGTTCCTGTCAAAACTTTAAAAAATACACCTAATTATAGACAAAACTAAATGCCAACCTGCTTTAACAGCAATTGGAATTAAAACATTTCTTTTAAAATGTGTGTATATTTCAATGCACGCTTAGTTTGACACCCCACCTCTTTCCTGAAAAGAAACAACACGTGTTTCCTGGATTCTAAACAACACGTGTTTCCTGGATTCTAACAAGTGACACAGACAAACTGAAGTTAATGATGTAGTAGGATATCATTTGGTTTTAGTAAAAATGAGGGTCCACAGAGGGAACTGCAAGTGTGCTCTAATTCTGTGTGCAGTCATCACGTGGTCTTATAGCCCAAAGTCAACCTCTTTGAGTATAGATATTCCTCCAAGACAATCCTGGCTCACAACCTGCCCTAGCACCAGTCAGTCCACCCAGCCCCTTGCCAATCTTGCTGGATTCTCCCTTCCCCAGGGCCCTTCACTGCCAATGTGTCCCTGTGTCCCCCACAATGGCAAAGTTGACCTTGAGGGAGTTGTACAAAAGCAGCTCAAGGTAGTGCCTCAAGCCTTTGTCACGTCATTACCTGTCACTTCAAGAGATGCTGACACAAAGGCAAGGGCTAATTTCAGGTTAAAGGAAAAGAAAGGATGTGGGTTTAAGAAAGGAAGTCCAAGTTCACCTTGATAACTCAATGAGAGGGTGAGGAGAGCCATCCCACACGGTGAGTGCAGGGATGTCCTTAGGGACCCAGGATGGAGAGGGGGCGGCTGGAAGTTGGGCTTACAGGAGCTGCTGTTGGACCTCACACCTCGCCCGGGAGGGAAGATCGAAGGGGCTGGGAGTAGCCTGCTCATTAGGCTATTCAAGCCTGCTTCTTGAAGTTCCACAAAGAGCGAGGGTGCTCTCAGGCCCTGCAGTAGCAACCGTGTAAATCAGCAGGACGAGAGCGAGACACCGTTTTGGAAAAGGAATCAGAAGAGCACGTAGCAGCCAGGGTCTAAATTTGTGTTGTCAAGGTGATGAGGTGCAAGTTGATTTGTGTTTCCCTCTTTTGACTGGGTGTTCTGTGATGTCGTAGAGATGGATGATCACAGCTTCCCTTCCCTTGGGTCTTCTGTGAGGGTTTTGCTTGCCTTTGAATGGCTGCTGAGGTCCATGGTCACTACCTAGGAGTTCAGATATCCTGGGAGAGAGGGAGACACTGGTTTACCTCACTCCCTGTGTGATTGATTATACAACTTCAGTATCACCTGCCTCTCCTTTTTCAGCCCTAAAAATAGCAAAGAGTTCACTGATAACTGAGTCACCTCATCGAAGGAGTTCTGTCCAAATGTTATTTATTGGAGACTGTCTGAAGCCCATCTTACACAATGTTTTTTCCTCCTGTCAAAAGCATAGCAACACGAATAAGTAGATCATACAGGGGTCTGTGGTTATTAGACCTACAGATACAAGTTTTAGGTATAAACCACATACATGTATAATTCAACACAAATTAATTTCAGTTGAACCTCACAGTAGTTTTGAGAATTGAGTCTTGTAACACCCCGTTTTACAGATAGGAAGACTGAGGCTCAGGGAGGTTATGTGATTTGCTCAAGGTTTTCCAGTTAGAAGTGGTTGAGTTCGTACTAGAAATGAGATCTTCTGACGCAAATTCATTCTCTTCTCTCTGTACTGCATGGGATCTACAGATCTTTCTGACCATAAAAAGTGGGGAAAAAATGACAAGACTAATAATCTTGCTTATCCCAGCGCCCTTGAAATGGGGTGGGAATGTTCATACCCAAGATACATGATATAGCAGCAAGATGTGGGGGGGTGGGGCTGGGGGGTGGTGGGTGGTTCTCAGGACTTTTGTTGGCCGCTCATTTTCTCATCCATTATAAATCAAACTCAAAATCTTTAGGTATTTTTTCACTTGTCTTCCCCCCCCCAAAACAGTTAATCTCTGCTTTAGTGATTCTTTTTAGGATAACCCTGCTAATGGGAGATGATGGAAACAGTGTTATGACCTTGGGAGAGAAGCAAAAAGGAAGACGAGGCACACTGTAAATATCTCCAGCGTTCATGGCAGAAAAAAAAAAGCTAAGTGGATCAGTTCCCTTTCATGAAGAAGTTGTTTGAGTCTTACCTTTGAATACGCCCAATTTCATGTTCCCAGCTAATGTGAAATGCGACACAGGAAAGGACTGATCCCCAACTGTTCTGGAGAAAGATTAAACGCACTTCTGGTTCCTTTCAAAGCTATTCATCATTTTAATTGGTTTTGAAGCCAAAAAAACTTGACAGCACTTGTGATGGGAATCCAACTTCATAATTCATAAACTCTGGGAAAGTGATTACAGCCTTCATTTGGAGGCTGTGCACACACCTTATTAAGTTGTTACAAGGATGGAGCACCAGGATCCACATTAATCACACAGTCGCTTTGTGCACCAGTTGAAGTATGGACACTAGTTTTTTGGGGAAGGAAATCCAGTGCTCTAGACCTTTTGGGGATGACATGCCCTTGCCCATGGTGGTCCTTGCCACCCCACTAGCACTGCCAGCCCTGGCATTTCTAAGAACCATGAAGAAAGCTCATCTGCCCCCTTGCCTTTCCAGTCCATGGCCTTCTTCCCCTACTCCAGTGACTCCCCTTCGGCTCCATCTTAACATCTCCCTTTTGATCTTCTCATAACCCAGAACAGTGACTCTGTCCCAATCATAGAAGCCACGTGTCTCTTTTTCCACTCTCCACTCCCTCCCACCCCCTCCTTCACGCATCACCACATCTCCCACCGCGGCCAGCAAATCCCCTGCCTGCTCCACTTTCTTTTTGTGTCTTCTCCATCCTATTTACATTTGCATACTTTCTATCAACATTGAACCACATTCCCTGGAGTTTGCAGCATCAAGTTCTCACGCCTTAGCTTCACCCCAAGGCCATTCATTACCGGCAGACAACTAATTTCTCTCTAGCTCAGGGGTCTCCCAACTTTTTCCAAAAGGGCCAGATGGTAAATGTTTTAGGCTTTGTGGGTCATATGGTCTCTGTCAGAATTACTCACTTCTGCTTTTGTAGTGGGAAAGTGAACAAGTGTGTGTGGCTGTGTTCCCACAAAACCTGATTTACGAAGAACAACCACGGAAAGACAGTGGTGGGCTGTAGTTTGTAGTTGTGGGCTGTTTGTTGTGAGTTGAACTGTGTCTGCCAAAAAGATTTGTTGAAGTCATAACTCTGGTGTGGAAGACTAAATCCCCTGTGAACATGACCTTATTTGGAAATAGCACCTTTGCAGATGTAAACAAGTTAAATGAGGCCATACTCAGATTACAGTGGGCCCTAAATCTGATGATTGGTGTCTTTATAAGAATGCCATGTGGTATATATATACAACAGAATATTATGCAGCCATCAAAAGATAAAATCTTGCCATTTGCAATGACATGGATGGAACTAGAGGGTGTTATGCTAAGTGAAATAAGTCAATCAGAGAAAGACATGTATCATATGATCTCACTGATATGTGGAATTTGAGAAACAAGGTAGAGGATCATAGGGGAAGGGAGGGAAAAATGAAACAAGTGAAACCAGAAAGGGAGACAAACCATAAGAGACTCTTAATCTCGGGAAACAAATTGAGGGTTGCTGGAGTGGTGGGGGGTGGGAGGGATGGGGTGATGGACATTGGGGAGGGTATGTGCAATGGAGAGTGCTGTGAATTGTTTAAGACTGATGAATCACAGACCTGTGATTAACAATAATATATTATATGTTAATTTAAAAAAGAAGAAATAAAAAAAAAGAATGCCATGTGAAAGGATAGAGACAGAGACACAGAGGGAGGGCAATGCCAGCTGCATGTGGAGACAGAGATTGGAATGATGGATCTATGAGGGTTGCCCACAACCACCAGAGACCAGGAGAGAGGCATGGAACCACTTCTTCCTTAGAGTCTCCGGAAGAACCAGGCATGTTTTTACCTTGATTTTGGACTTCTGGCCTCTAGAACTGTGAAACAATACATTCCTGTTGTGATAAGTCACCCAGTTTACAATAATTTGTTACAGCAGCCCTAGGAAAAGAGTATACAGCTCTAGGCTCTAGAGTTACCTCCTTCCACTCCCCTGTTAGCAGTTCCATCCATGCCCGTCCTCCGTGCTGTTTTATCTGTCGAGAGTTCTCTCCTCTCTAAAGCAGGCTAACTTGAGTCAGCTCAACTATAACCTCATTTAAGAAGATCCTTCCCCATGCGACCTTCTGCTTTGGCTAGATATCCGTCCACAATACTTCCCTCCATTTTCTATCACCTCCAGTTTATTGTAAGTTGTTCAAGGATGTGAACTATGTCTTACTTGATGCCACTATGGACATAGTGGATGTCAGTGCATGTTCAATGAATGAATGAATGAACTAATTACAAGACAAATGATTGCCTAAAATCATTTGTTCACTTAGTCTCATTCGATATTATGGGAGTTATCAGGTAGAGCTTGCTCATTTTCTACACATTAACTAAATTATTAAAATAAGACCATTTGTTTTTGGAATTGGGCAGAACAACACAAGTATGCTTCCAAGGGTTTCCAAATCTCTAAGATTCACCTTTTTATTAGTTGTGTTTTTGTGCATTAAATGTTGATTTTCCCAAAACTTTTTTTTTTTTCCAAAGATTTTATTTACTTGACAGAGACAGCGAGAGAGGGAACACAAGCAGGGGGAGTGGGAGAGGGAGAAGCAGGCTTCCCATGGAGCGGGAGCCCGATGCGGGGCTCGATCCCAGGACCCTGGGATCATGACCTGAGCCAAAGGCAGATGCTTGACGTCTGAGCCACCCAGGCGCCCCATCCCAAACCTCCTTTAATATGTGCTGGTGTCATAGTACTTTATTTATACCATGATTAGCTATGGTAGTGTTGTATGCAGCATTATTTGCATATTTTAATTGCATTTTGCCCTTATTATTTTGGGAAAACAAGTGGAAAGCGGAAAAAAGAAATAAGCTGACACTAGATATAAAAATAGAGGTCTTATATACTTAATTCAATTGAAACAAGTTGGAAATCATTATGTGTGTTGCAAATGGCAAATCTTTAGCTTCAATTGAATACTCATTGAATTTAAGTCAGCTGTGTTCAATTGCAATAGAAAAGAAAAATTTTTAAATATTTTATCTTTTTGAAGGCAAGTCATCAAAAATTATATCCAAGAGTTCAGATTTATAGGGATTGTATAATTGTGATAATTTTTTTAGCTTTCTGGGAATATAATCACACTATAACTTCACATTTAATGATCAAATTTGGGAACTGCATATGTTTTCAAAAAATTTCAAATGGAAAAATAATCAGAATTCCATTTAAACTTATTTCCTTCAGTTAAAAATCCCAGTATCTATTTGCTGTTTGTCCATAAATCTTTATGAAACTTTTAAGATACAAAAATTGATGGGAAGAAAGGAGATGGAGTGTCCTAGTTTAGCTTGATTAAGCCACTCTTCCCTTCCCCCCCATGAGCAAGTGATTTTCTTGAGTCGTTGGACTGAAAGCATCAGCATCTATACCCTGAGTTCCTATTCCATGCTGGTGACACGGCGGGAATGGGAGGCCAGACAAGAGCAGATTATAGACTGTTCACTCCCAGACTCATGCTACATAAGTGAGAACAGTTTTCATGGAGAAGAGTATTCAACCCCAGGAGCCATGAACTGTTTCTAGGCTCCTTGTACTCCAAGGACATTAAATAGCAATTGGGTTACCATATGGCCCAGCAATCCCAAGATAAAGGAAATCTTTTTCATACAAAAACCTGCATAGGAGTGTACATGGTGACTTTATTTATAATTGCCCAAACTGGAGGTCACCCAAGTGTCCCACAACTGGAGAATGGATACACTGTGGTTCATGCACTTGATGGAATACTACATGGCAACAAAAAAGGAACAAGTATTGATATATACAACCATGTGGATGAATCACAAATGCAATGACAACAGACAGATTGAAGAGGCTAGAATTCCAGTATATGACATTCTCTACAGAAGGCACAACTATAGGAATAGAAAATAGATCTGTGGTTGTAAGGGCCTGAGGGTGGGGTCTTCAGAGGAGTTGACAACAAGGGGAAGCATGAGTCAAGGTATTTGGCCTGATGGGGATGTTCTGTCTCTTGATTGTGGTGGTGGTGATGTGATTTTATGCATTTGTCTAACTCATAGAACGTTGCACCAAAAAGAATAAATTTTACTTTCTGTAAAAAGAAAAAAGTGAATGGAAAACCAGCAATTGGCTTTCTTACTAGAGCGTTTGCAAGTGATAATAAGTCAGTGCTCTTATCCTGCTGAAGTATTATAGATGACTTCTAGTTATAGCTTTGGAATGTACTGCCTTCTTTCTGAAATCTTTTTTCTTTTTTCCTATTCGAAAGACCTATTTCCAACAAAATTGACTACTGGGTGGGTCATGGATTCTCTCTGACTTGGTCAGCAAGATGCTGAAGTGCTGGATTTGGTGTTTTTCCCATTTGTCCATTTCATCACAGGGACACGTTTCCTTCAGGGTCATGTTCTTTCAGGTTCAGAAAGAGTTTATCTCCATTTAAGAAGAAAAAAAATACCTTGGGGGATATAGTCAAAATGTGTTTGTTAAAAAGCATCCTATTTCTTGAAAGGTGAACTCTTCCAGACGGGGGTTCTTTGGGATGTGGAGGCAGGATGGAACTCTGTTTCTGAGAACCCAACACACATCCTGCAGGATGAGAACTTCATCCTTTTCTCAATCCGAACCCATTTCTCACCTTCCCATCCCCACCAGCGGCTCATTACTCAGCATTTCAATTGAGGCTTGGCTGGCAGGAGAGTTTCCCTTCAATTCATCTTCATCTCTGGTTAATTACTGTAATTGACGTAACACTGTCTTCTATCCCTAAATCTATTAACCAGCAAATGTTCAAGTCATAGGCTCCCGACTCTCATTAATCTCATTGCTTACCAGTTTTTTTAAATCATGTATTTTATTTCCTCATTATGGAAATTTCAAGTTAGCGGTGAAAATAAGGACATGTTGGCCTCAGCATCACTTTTGCTTTTCAAGGGCATTGGAGAGTCTTTGAACATTGCAACATTCCCTTCACTTTATTTTCCCTATGAGATCAGAAGGAGAAGTGATGTTTTTGGAAGGACTGTAAATTGATTCAATCTTTTCAGAGAATAATTTGATAAGCTTTATCAAAATTAAAATTGCATGTACTGCTTGACCCAGAAATTTCACCTCTCAGAATTCATTCTGAAAGGATAGTCACACAAGAATTCAAAGACCTATGGCCAATGAAATATATTCATCCCATAGTTTATAGTAGCAGAACACTGGGGGAGAATAAAAAAGTTAAATTTTAGGGGCTTAGTTGAATAAATTACGGTGTATCCATACTATGGGAGAGAATATGTTATTACATAACAAGGCAGATTGCACAATCTGATCCACTGTATGATTACAGTTTTGGGGAAAAAAAGTCTGGAAGATTTACACAAAACAGCCACATCATGAAAATTGGGGAGTGAGTGGGGGTTGTAGAAGAGGGGTGGGAGTGGGGAGAGAAGGGAGCTGGCAGTTTTTATTTTATCTACTCTTCTGTAATGTCTAAATCTTTTTTATGATGAGCAAGCTTCCTTCTATATTAAAAATGCAAATATGGAAAAAAGCAGGAGTGATGTGGCTCTAAGGATTTAGTAATCATGATTAAACAACACCCACCTCAGCCTGTACAGGGATCGGAGAGTTTCCAAGTGTCTTGGCATCTCTTTCCTTCTTTTATGCTTGAGACAATGTAGGGAGGTAGGCAAGCACATATATCTTCCCCCAGGGGCAGTGAACATGCAGATCTTCCAGGACACGGACCGTTCCCATTCCTGCTCTTCCCACAGTCCTGTGGCATTCTCTGGGGCAGTTGCCTGGGGCAACTGATTTCTAAAATAGCTCTTTAGCTAAAAGTTATTTTAAAAATTGTACTTTTAAAATTGACGTATAATTCACTGTAGCAAAGTAGGTGGTGCTAAGAGTGCAGCTGGGTGAGTTTTGGCAATGTGTACACCCATGAAACCATCATTGCAGTCAAGATGGAGGACATTTCCATCTCTTGGAAAGTTCTCTCATGCCCTTCTGAGTTTATCTCCACCCATCTTGGTCAACCACTATTCTGAGTGGAACCAGAGAGTAGGTACTTCTCTTTGTTTGTCCCCAGCCTTCTTCAGCTAACATAGTGTTCTTGAGATCTGCCTATTTTCTTGTATGCATCAGTAGTCTGTTCCTTTGGTTGGGGAATGGTATTCCATTGTAGGAACACATCCCAATTTTATTTATCCATTCACTTGTTGATGGGCATTTGAATTATTGCCAGTTCTTGCAAATATGAATAAAGCTGCTATGAACATTCTTGTATATGTCTCTTTACGGACATATGCTTTGGTAAATACTTAGGAAGTGGGATTGCGGGTTGTACGGTAAGCATGTGTTTAACTTTGTAAGTGACTGCCAAACCTTTTTTCAAAGGGATTACCCCATTTGGCATTCTCCTGAACAATGTATGAGGTTGCAGGTAGGTCTTTTCCCCCTGCAAATACCTACCTTTGGGTACCTCTGTAGGTATTTTTCTCTAGAGCAAAGGCAGAAGGAAATTTTCAGCAGCAATGAACATGGTACTGAGCCTTTCCTGAGTTCAGTCCCTGCTCCTTCCCAAATTATTATAGACACAGCAGATAAATGAGTCCTGGTCCCTGTCCCAGGACGTAGGTCCTTTCTCTCTGTTTTTTTAGCTGGTGGTCCCTGGAGCTGCAAAGTCGAAGTAGCTCTAGGCCTTAGCATATTTTCCTATCCTTTCCACGTATTTTACTTTTTTAGGTTCGTGTGGTAGATTTCATTGTTGTTCACTTGAGACATCTGCCTTTCATTCTCCTGCATTCTTTATCAGTTGCTGTGTGTTGCAGGCACACAAAGCTGAGGGGACCGATGACCTGGCTATTCATTCCCAACTCCTCTGCTATAGGCACACCCCAGCCTGGCATTTCTCGGGGCATGCTGCACCTGCAATGGGCTGTTCACTGGGAGTTTTAGGGGAGGACTGTGTCTATTTTTAATGATCGTCTTATTTGTATAGCCAGTGATGGTTTCCATTATGGTGATAACACACAGTTACCTTTAGAAACAATCTATTAAAACAGTGAGTCCATTAAGTAAAAGTGATTAAATACATAATTGCACAGTAGGTCATATTTAAAAAACCCCAGGTCTGATCCAATTCCTCACTAGCTATTAAAGACACTGAGCATTGTGGTTAATCATCATAATCAAAAGAGATTTGCTGAGCACCCATTGTCACTCAGGATATAATGAGCCTCAAAGTAGATACGGGTCTCTGCTTGGGACTGAACATCAGTGATACTGTTACTAAATATATTCCTATCAAATTCTTTGTGATGTCTAACTCTCCATGATGTGTGAAAAACCCAAGCATCCAATTAATTTCCAGATCAACGCTGCATGCTTTCTGATTAAGCATCATAAATGCTATTCAGAGCTCTCTGTGGGCTGGTCTGGTTTCCTGCTGATGGCGGGGCAAGGCATTAAGATGGCGGCTAAATCCTCCTCTGTTTCCTAAGACAAGGCTCCTCCTTCTGGACCCTAGTGCCTGAGCTTACGAGGTGCCTAATGAGGCTAGCAGTATTTGACAATATTTTTGTCTGCTCTTTTTAGAGATATCTGTTTTGCAGACATCACCTTATTTTAAGTGTTCCTGAGTTGTTTGTTTTAAGAGGGAGAGGGAAGTAATATTTAGTGAGTATCTCCTAAATTGGGGGCACTTTACATTTTCTCTTGCTCTCTCTCTTTTAAAAAACATGACAGCTCTTTTGCAAGTAATCTTTCTCCTAGAAAACTCCCCCATATGGTCTCCCAGCTTCCCACAATTCATCTCCAGAGCAGATAGATCTTTGAAAAATACCAAATCCAGGTATCTCCTTCCACACCCCACCACTGCCTGGAAGAAAAAAATTCCCTTTACTTCTATGATGAACTTGCAAATCCTTATGGTTCATAAATTCCACACAGTCAGGTCTCTTTCCTTTGGTCCAGTGTCATCTCAGGTCATTTTTTCTCCCTGGATTGATATACTCCTCCTTTTCCCACCACATGCACACAAGCTTTCTTTAGATCCTTGAAAGGGCTGAGCATATTCCTTCCTCAGGGCCTTTGCACAAGCTGTTTCCTCTGCTGCCAGATACCTGGCTGACTCCTCTTCATCCTTAAGGCATCAACATAAATGTTTTCTTCTCCAGGGAAGACTTCCCTCACACAGCAAAAGAGATCAAGTTTCTCACATTAAACACATTTATAGGGCTCAGTACTCTTCCATCATAGCAAGGCACCATGGTTACAAATAAACAATTCTTTCTGCAATTATTTATTTGGAGTCAATTTTTCCCTCTAGATGGTAAAGTCCTTGAGGGTAAGCACTATGTTCACTTTATGCGTCAACATATCCAAGCTGGCCCCCAGTGATTCTTGCCCCTTGGTGTTCTTGACCTTGCATAGAGTGTCCCACAATGAAGAAGGCTGACCCATAGAACAAATAGGATATCACAAAATGGTGGTGGGTGGTTTCTGAGGCTCAACCATGAGAGACATTGTAGCTTTCATCTTGCTTCCCCTCACATCATTTGCTCCAAGGGTGGTCAGCTGGCATGTCATGAGGATACTCAAGCAGTTCATGAAGACCCACACAGAGGGAGGAACTGACGCATCCTGCCAGCAGCCATTCCCATGTGATTCATCTTGAAAACAGATACTCTACCCTAGTCAAGGCTTCAGATGATGTTGCCCCAGCTGATATCTTACCTACAACCCCAAGAAAGACTCTGAACCAGAGCCATCCAATCAAGTTGCTTCTGACTTCCTGACCCATGGATACCGTGTGAGATAAAAACTGTTATTTTATGTGTCCCAAGTTTTGGGGGTTATTTGTTATGCAACAAATATTATATAGTTAATTAATATACAACAGGTTTTATTAGGTAACTAATATACCATAGCTCCTGGTATAGTATTAGCACTCAATAAATAGTTGTTGAATGAATAAATGAAAACATGTTTCTTTTACATTTGAGGAATGTAAGCCCAGAGAGGTTGATGAACCTGCCTCAAGTCACAGTAACTAAATAGCAGAGATGGCATGGAGCTCAGATCCATATGCTTGGGTGTCCCTCCTCAGCACCATTTCTATTATACTGTTTTATCTTCCTTGAAGAGATAAATCTTAACATCTACTTGCAAAAGGATTTTTTATTCAGAACATTTTACTGATCACGCTATGGATAGGTTTACACACTGGTTATTTAGTGCAAAGGTCTCCAAAATGGGCATGTACATCTCAAGGGATGGACAAAATGATCCACTGGGGTGTGGGGATAACATATGACAACTTCCTTTTTTTAAAGCTCGATTTAAAAAAAAATATGTATTTATTTTTAATTGCGGTGAAAAAAAGCGTCACATGAAATTTACATCTTAACTATCTTAAAATACAGTTTGGTAGTGTTAAATATATTTGCATTGTTGAGCCAATCTTCAGAACTTTTTCATCTTGCAAAACTGAAATGCTATACCTATTAAGCAGTAAATCCCTACTCCCTGCCTCCTTTCCTTCCCCAGCTCCTGGCAGCCATCACTACTTTCTGTCTCTATGAACTCAGTGACTCTAGGTACCTCATGGAAATACAGTATTTGTCTTTTTGTAACTGGCTATCTCACTTAGCATAATGTCCTCAAGGTTCATCCATGTTGTAGCATGAAATAAAATTTCCTTCCTTTTTAAGACTGGGTGATATTCCATTGGGTGGATATTTTGTTTATCCATTCACTTGTCCAGGGACACTTGGGTTGCTCCCAACTTTTGGCTATTGTGACTAATGCTGCTATGGACATGGGTGTGTATTATCATGTTTTAAGTATTTTTATCTTGCCCTTTAAAACTTTCTTCCTTGAATGGTTTTATAACGTGCATAGTCCATTGTTACAGTAGGACATACATACAATGTGTGAATAAATAACTATGAATATGTTCGGAAAGGCTGCTCAAAAAATGTTTACAGATAGAAATATGTGATTAAGACTATGTATCTGTGAATCAGCACCTCAGGGTTGGCTTCTGGGGGGAATCCAAGGCAGTAACAAATGCTAAACTCTTTGAAATCACTCAGTCACAGTGATTAAAATAGAAAGCATCATGCATGGAAAAGGAACATAACTTTGACTTTATGTCTGTCATTCTCAAAAGTAAGTACTTGACAATTTCATTTGCTTATAAAACCAATTTAGCTTTTGTTTCTTAATCAGTGATTTTATTGGAAGAGAGGAGAATTTCATAAGATTTTAGAGTTACAACAAACAAGAACCCAATTTTCTCAGCTTACAAATGAGGATGCTAGCTCCTTGGCCATCTAGCAGCTTGCCAGATGCCACAGTGCTGGAAAGCGGTACAGCTGTGACTGGGCCCACATTGCAACTCTCTGGACTCCTGTTTCTAACAAAGCCATTTGCCTATGTCTTGACACATGACTGGTTAGATCAGGGGATTTCAGCAGACTTTTTCTTAAAGGGTCAATAGTAAAAATTTTAGTCTAAATAGTCTAAAAAAATTTTAGACTGATGGTCTCTGTTGTAACTACTCTGCTCCGCCACTGTACCGTGAAAGGGGCCATAGACCTTAAGTCAACAAATGAGCATGGCTGGGTTCCAATAAAACTTTATTTATAGAAAGAGGTGGCTGGCTGTGCGTCATGGTTTGCCAGCCTTCAAGTGAGATTATAGAGGAGACATAGGCTCTCTTTGTTTTCACATCTAAAAGATTTTAATTTTTCAGCCTCTCCCTACAGCTCTTTAGTATTTATGAAATAACTTATTCTTAAATAACATGTAGTCACTTAGATACCAGGAGAAGGTACTTTCTTTAGAACCAAAGAGTAGCTTACTTGGTCCTAAGATGTATCATTGCCTTTTGTCTTCCCCCCATATTTCTCTTGTGGTATCTTGCATGTCAGCCATGCCAGGCACTGGGGCTACTGTGTTCTGGTTATTACTTCCAGCACTCACAGCACACAGGCAGACAAGACTTCTCCTCCCCAACATATTGAAGTGAGAGTATTTTTTTCATTGTGTCAATATTAATTACTCATAATTTAATGCTCGATATTATTTTCTATATTAATTTCAACACAGTGGAATGAGTCTAATTTGGATGATAAGGTTCATTTGCATTTAAATTGGTATTTTAAGCATTCCCTGTGAGGAACAAGTAGTATCCACGATTATAATTATAAGCATTGTTTCCAAGGCAGGTTTGGTTTTTTTTGGAAGGATTTGTAAATATGGTGCATGGAGGTTAATATTGATAATGAGAACACAGGTCATTTGCTAGCTGTGGGAGCCTGGAGGGGCCTCAGCTGAGTGAAGTCAGCGTGACAAATGGTGAACTTCACATTTCACTCTTCACGAGCTGTGTGAGCTAAGGGAGATCACTAACCTCTTTGATCTTTGTTTTCCTATCTTGAGAGGTACATAGTACATACTCAACAAATGCTGGGTATCCGTACTGCTGCAATTTGAAGAAGCTGACAGAGACAAAGAGACTAGAGGGGATCAAAATTTAGAGCTATGGCAGGGAGATGAGGTGGGAGAGAAAAGATGGATCTTCTACTCTGTTGACAACAATCAGCTCTCCGTGTGAGGGGATTTATGAGTGAAGACCAGCCAAGCAACACATGAGAAGTCACAAACCAAACTGTCATGTAGGATAGGATGATTGTGATTGCTTGTGAGTGATTAGTTGAGGTGTTAATGAACCCAGGCTATGTCTTGTTCACAGGGAATATAGTCTTTGTTTGTAAAGTGCCTGGGAAGAATCCCAATGAGGTACTGACTGTATCAAATGACTCAGTGTCTGTCTGGTCACCATGCTGACACCCACACAGAAACTGGCTCCTTCCTACTGAGTCTTCTGGAACATTCTCTACACGTTCAGCAGAGGACATGTTTGTGTCTGTTTGTGGGGCTTGGTGGAGAAAGAAGGAGGGTGGTCCAAGATCAGTACCAGAAGGGCATCAATGGTTTTAGCGTTCTGGGGAGTTTAATTTATATTTTTGGATCAATCAGCAAAGACCCATTGTTCAAATCAGTAATCTGGACAATCATTATACTCCTTTGATTCTCAAGCAGAGAAGACAATCATCAGTTTTACAGATGGGGACACTGAGGACCATAAAAATCAAACAATCCTTTTTTGCTCAAAGTCACTCAATGGGAGGCCTTGGACTCATGCTCCCTGAATAGCTTAGATTTACACTAAACCTCTTATTTTAAAAATTGGCAACGTTTGAACTATAAAACACAAGACTTCTATTTCCATAGCTTAATGAAAACATCTCCCACACACTGTAATACATCTTATTCTTCTTCTGCTTAGCAGAGCACGCATTGTGGAGAGGTTGTGTGTGCACGACATTAAAAGTACAGACCTCACCATCATCCTGGGGATGATGAGGAGGAACATTGCTCAGAGCCAAGCCCTGGCTTCCTGTACTTGGCTTCAGGTTTTAAATATCTGTTGATAATTAAGGGTTCTTTCTTTGTGAAAAAGAATTTCCTGTAGGTTGGGAGCCAGCAGGGTTACCATGGTTGAGAAGCTAATCTTATTTCTATGTCAGAGATTCTCTCTGCCTTGGCCATGTAGGAAGGAAAATTCGGCTTTCCCCAAGTTCCTGATTGCTCAAATGTAAGGAGGTCAGGATTTCCAGAGCAAACTCAGAGATGGAGGCTTGTGGGATTTACTGAAGTGATTTATGGAAGATGTGGTCCCAGGGGAACCTGGTGAAGGAGGGGGAGAAGCAAGATAGAACATCAGAGGATGCCAGGCCAAGATGGGATTTCAGGCAAGTCCTGCGGGGGGTTCTGGGGGTGAGTTGTACCCCAATGTTTTCCCAGCCTGAGCCCAGGTTCTCATGCCCCAACAGGCAGTCACAGATTCAATGGTGCCAAGCGGGAGTGTCAGTTTCCAGACTTATCAGGTCTCCAAGCATGTGGGGCAAAGCAGGCTCCAGGAGCCCTCGGGCAGTCCTCCACAGAGAAGAGCAGGTGCTGGTACTTGGAGGCAAAAGTAGACCAAAGTCAGGGTGGGGGCACCCAAAAACAGTACAAATGAGTCAGAGCAGGCCAGACATAACCTGATCTGGAGGGTTCTCTCTGGCGGCTGAATGGCAGGTATAGGTGGCAGAGGGTGGGTTGGGAGGACCTGGCAGGGGAAGATTGAGCTCAGAGAGGGCCGAGAGGCTTGAAGCTCCCACAGAGGGACCCACAGCTGGTTCTCTGCCTGGGCTGGGTTTTGCCTGAGCACGTGGGAACATCCGGCTATGTGGCTCCGCACTGTGGTGTAAGCTGGCCCATAGAGGGGGGCGGGTACAGCCCATCTTCCAGGTGGAGGGATGCTGGAGACCTCAGTCCCAGGACTGGCTCTGCTCTAACCTGCTGTGTGCCTCTGACCAGTCACATTCCTCCAGGCTTCAGTTTCCTCCTATGAAGTGAGATAGGGACTGGACCAGAACACCTGTCAAATCCCTAGAGTTGTTCTAGTAAAGCCTACCTTTCCATGTACCCAGGACAGACCATCCTTCCCCCATTTGCTTCAGCCATGTTCACTTGGAAGCATTGAAAAGAGATTAAAAATTGACAAATGCCCTCAAGTCAACTTAAAGTGAAGGTGGTATCAGCTTTGAGAAAACATGTGCTGGAGAAATGGGGATGTTAGGGGCATCTATTTCAATAAGGACTGAGAAATCTATAAAGGACTGAGAAGTCTCAGGGGATGAATTCTGGCCACATGGATGCACCTCAGCATCCACGCCTGTGCTGCCTTCAGGCCTTTGATTTGCTGACTTCCATGCGGAGCAGTTTTGGCCTCATCCAGGCCGTTGCTGGCCTCAGACCTGGTTTACCTAGGTCCCTACCGAGGCTGCAGAGCTGGGGTAGTGGCCAGGAGTAATGTCCTACCCTCAGCCACCTGTGAGGTTTGTGTGTTCGGTTCTCCTCCAAGTGGAGGGAACACATCATTCTCAACAAAGAGGGCCTGTTTAGTTTTCTTTTGCTGCTGTAACAAGTTATATGAGCTTTTGGCATACTTTGTAACAATAGCAAAGTGGAGGGAAAACATGAAAACTTAGAACTGCACGTTAATTGGTTCTTTGAATTTCATTTTCAAAATGGTCTTCATGAATTTGTTATGTATCCTTAGGCAGAGACAAGGAGGAGTTGAGAGTATGGACTTTGATGCCTCACCATCTCAGGTTTGTGGGCTTCTGCTAAGTTCTAGCTGCATGACCTCAGGCAAGTTGTTTAAATTGCAACTTGTACCCCGTAACACAGAGTGTCCAATATGTTGGGAGCAGTTCTAAGGGCCTTGTGTATACTACTTAACTGACTTATCACAACCATCAATAAGGTATTGATAAGTATAATACTTATCAATAAATATTATTAACCCATTTTACAGATGAGGCACAGAGAGATTAACTTGTCTAGGGTCGCATAGCTAGCAAGTACTTGGGGTGGGATTGGAACTCAGGGGTTCTGGCCCAAAAGCTCTTGACTCTTATACTTAATTTCTCTGACCCTTAGTTGTAGCAGAATTATAATTTATGAGAGAGTTATTTTTGAGCTAAGAGCAACCCTATTAACAGATGTAAAACCTGAAGAACAATCTGTTTTTATTAACTCAGAGGAAAAGTAAGTCATTTAGTTCATATTCAAATCTCAACTATAATCAAGAAGGCTATATTAGTTTTCTATTGCCATATAGTGAATTACCACAAACTTAGTGGCTTAAAAGAACACCCAATTTATTATCTCACAGTTCTGATGATTTGCTGACAGTCTCACCTTGCTTAAGATGTTGCTGGGGCTGCAATCTCATCTAAGACTTGGGGTCCTCTTTCAAGTTCAGTGGTGGTTGGCTGAATTCAGTACCCTGTGGTTGTAAGACTGAGGCCCTTAGCTACTAAGGGGTGGCCCACCATTCCCTGACATGTGCTTTTTGCACAACATGGCAGTTTGTTTTCTTCAAAGCCAACAATGGATAGTCTCTACTGCTTAAAATTACTCTTAGTTCTTCCTTCTCTGAACTATAGATCCTCTTTTTAAGGGGCTCACCTGATTAGGTAAGACACCCAGGATAACTTCCCCTTTGATTAACTTAAAGTCAACTAATTAGGAACCTTAATTACACATCAATAATCCCTTTAACTTTGCCATATAATGCAACCTAGTCATGGGAGTGATAACCCATCATATTCACAGGTCCTGCTCACATTCATGGGGAAGGGGTTATACAAGGCATTTACACCTGGGGGTGGGTATCTTGAGGGCCTTTTGGAATTCTGCCTACCACAAAAAGGCTTTGGTTTCAGAAAATAATTGAGAGATTTTGAAGAGAAGAATGGGATCTAGTTAAAAATCAAAGTGAGATCCTCATGATTCTTGAATAAACTATATGAGTGTATTATACATTAGAAATATCCATGGCTCAGGGTCTAATCCTCTTTCCCTGAAGCCTGGGCATTGTTTCTTGGTCTTTTTGCCACTTCAGAAAACTGAGACTGGATGATGGGTCAGACCTTTGGTCTCCATCAGATGCACCGGGGCCCTGGCAATGACCTCACGTAGGCCAGCCTCCAGCGGACACACCCACTTGGGCTCTGTGGCATGGCAACAAAACTTGGACAGGCCTTGTAGATGGCCACCCCCTCTTTCTGGACGGGGCATGTGGATTCAAGAATCTGGGCAGGCTCACTCACATGTCCAGAACTGTGGCTTTAAGGAAGTAGAGTTGGGAAATAGGCCCACGAAGAAAGGGAGAGGGTAGAACTGATGTCACCTTAGTAGGTGCAGCATTTCTCGTCACAGCTGCAGTAAGGACATATTGGCAGATTAATTATTTGTAAGGTCTGCTGCAAGCAAGGTGGAGGTCACCTAAGGGTGTTTGATTCTCTGAGCTAAAAAGCCAAAGTCAGAAACCTAGTGAAATGTTTCACATCTCGGGAATTTGATGACTGTCTCTGATAATGAGGAGGAGACTAAGAAAGAAACAAAGGCCGTGGAGAAAGTATTCTTGACATTTGCACGGATGACTTCCTTGTGGCTTGTCATAGCATGTAAATATTACTGTACTTTTTCTGAACAGGTATGCTTGATGATAAGCACAATAAAATCCTAATAGTCTCATCAGCATCCATCCATCCATCCATCCATCCATCCATCCATCCATCCATCCATCCATCCATCTATTCATCCATCCGCTCATCCATCCATCCATCCATCCATCCATCCATCCATCCATCCATCCATCTATTCATCCATCCACTCATCCATCCATCCATCCATCCATCCATCCATCCATCCATCCATCCATCCACAATTCAGTCATTTATTTATAGAGGAATGTCTATTAATGATCTCTTTGGGGGAGGGAAATAGGCCTCTAGTTGATTTTCTCATGAACAAAAAATGGAAAGACATTATCTTGGTCTTTAAGCCATTTAAATTTAGTCCAAGAGATGAGACTGTGTCAAAGGCCTTTAGAGAATTTAAGGTAAGAAAGTGACTTTTGTGGGCTTTTTAGTCTGGGCTTCTTGGTGGAAGCAAATCTCCAGATGAAACCAATTATAATCCGATCACCCTTTGTTCAGTATCATTTCGAACAAGCTTCTAAATGAATTCACATGCTGTATCAACCCAAAAGAACATTTTTAAAAAGCATTTAAGGATTTTTCCTTCTCTAACTTTTAGGTCTAACTTGCTTGGTCTTGCTGCTTGCTCCCATAGTGGGCAGTATTTTTATTTCCAGGATGGCAAGGACTACATTATGATTTAATTATATACTTACAAGTGTGCCTTCCCCATTGAACTCTGAAAGCCCTGGGGGTGGGGAGCAGATTTTTCACATTTTATAATCCAGGCCACTGGTACAGCATCTTGCACATGGTAGAAACTCAGTACAAGTCTCTTAAATGTTGAGCCAGTTCAATGGAACAAAAGCTGGTCAACTGAGCAACATGGAAAAATTGATTATTCATATATTTCTTTCTTTGCTTTTGGATGTAGTTATACACCTAGGTCCAAATGAGCAGTTTCATTTCAGTTAAACCAGATTTTATTTTCTCCCATTTTTCTATCAAAATACAACCTTATAAAAATGAACAGATTCATCTAGCACATGGGTTAAGTCAGACGATAGCCATTTGATGATCTGTCCAAATGATTAAGAAAAAGATCTTATCTCCAATAATCAGTCTGGCCTCCTGGTGATAAAATGTTTACTATGACCTGGCCAGCATTAACAAGTACATTGAAAGAAGGCAACTCCTCCTTTCAATAAGACATAAAGGTTGTTTAAACCTCAATTTTGAATGCAATATTAATGTGGTTACTTAAACATTAATTGGTCTAAAAGCCTGGAGCCATGCATGTGCTTGGTACTTTGTAGCATCTAGTCATTCAGGGCTTGGGACTGGGCCCATGTCCAGCAGGTGTCCTTTCATCATGGCAGCCACCTGCCACCTGGAGCCTTGGTGTGTACACTGCTGCCAAGCTCAAAGGCACTTCCTCCGGGCTTAGAGCTGGCAGCCCTTCAGAGTGCTCCGGAAGTCCCTCTTCAGAGACAGTTACCTGTCAAGAACCCATCAAAAGAATGGAAAAGTGCAGGTCCTAAGGGGTGGGCTTTTTTCTTTTATAAGAACTTCATTTGGTGAAATAACCCTGGAGCATAAATATATCACGTTTCCAATTTTGAGCTGAACCAAAGAGCATAATTTGTCCTCTCCCATACAGGAACTTAATTGCATTTCTACCACCTGACAAGTTCTAGACATTACAGAAAAGAAATAGCTCTTGGCTACCTGCATGTGGATTATCCACACCAAGAGGCATATTCCCTCCAGGCTTTCAGTCATGGGGACCTCAGTTAGTTCCATGGTCCTCTATTTCCCTCCCTGGGGACATGCATTATGGGGAATGGAATGAGGCCATCCACCTATGAGGTGGTTGAGAGATGGGAGTTAGAAGGTTCTGCATGCTAGACTTTCCCTTCATCATCAATAGAGGATCACCCATCATATGATTTAGTACCTGATTTTATTTGCAGAAGTATGAATGATGACTATTCAATTCAACTGAACAAAGATTTATTGAATGTCTGCTAACCATCATGCTATGTGTTAAGAGGGACACAAAATAAAAAAGTACACACTTTCCTACAAAGAGCTGGTAGTCATACATCATAGGGGAATAGCTTTGTCAAACAAGTGAATGAGTAAAGTGCCAAAATGAATGATGAGATTAATCATTAGATTCTGGGAAAGTTTTCAAAGAAATATACCTTATGTTGGGATGGAAATCATTACTATGGGAAGAACGAGGAGGGGGTCTAGCATGGGTAACTGTAACAGCTTCTGCATAAAAACAAAATATGTCAGCAGTGTATAACAATAAGCTTTTATATCACTTATGGGTCTGCAGTTTGACTGGGAGTTTGACAATCTAGGCTGGGCTCAGCTGGGCGGCTCTGCTTTCTTGGCTGGGCTTCCTTGCTTTTGGGGTCAGCTGGTTTTCGGATGAAATGGGGGGCTCAGAAAGGTGGCTCTGTTTCTTACTTCAGTTCTATGGATTGACTTGAATGGCTGTGTTTCAGGCTCTGCCAGCTCTTCAGCACCTCCTGAGTCCAGGAGGCTAGCCTGGTGGTGACGGTAGAGGCATAGGAGGGCACATGGGAACATAAAAGGCCTCGTAAGACCTCATCCATAAACTGACACAACACCTCTGTATTATTCTATTGCTTTAAACAAGTCACAAGGCCCAGCCTGAAGTCAAGGGGTGGGAAATATACTTTACCCCTCTAGAGAGGGGTGCTTTCTTTCAGAAGCTATAGGTCTCGGGAAGGATGAACTGTTGGTCAACACACTCTTCCTCGTTTGCTACAGTCAAGAATCCATGGAAAACTCCAGCAAGAGCATGTGATTCTGCACTGATTTTCAGTACAGGGTCTCAAGGCTGCTCAGAAGGTGACCCACAGTTTCCCAGCTGAAAGATGGAGGCCCTCGGGCAGATGCCTGTGCCCCACCCTGCGATCACTAAAACATCAGGAGATGTCATTTCCTGGCCCAGAAAAATCCTCATTTGGAAAAATTGCTATTTTATAGTCCCTTCACTCACCTTGGGATTAGCCCTCCCCTCTGAATATCCCTTTAGTTCAAAGATCTGCTACAGAGAAGCTGGATGTGGATCAGAGTTTCTGCTTCTCAGGGCCATCCTTCTTCATTACATCCCTGGCCGTGAGCAATGGGTCTTCTTTCCCCTTGTATCTTCTGTTTGCTTGGATGTTCTTTTTCAAATAAATCTTTCATTTTTTTCAAATAAAATCAAACTTTTATCTTTCAAAGAAATCTTTTAGATTTACTTCGGTGACCTCCACTTTTTGGCTTCTGCTTTCCCTCACGACCTTACACTTGGTCTGGATGATAACTCTGAGCTGACCTGTGTTGTGCACTGAGCAATTACGCTGGCTTTTAAAGACACTCCCCTGCTTGTGCTCCAGCGGGACAAGCTGCCATTAGGCAGAGTTGTGATCTCAGCTCTTTTGAGAAGGAAATGAATGTGTGTTGAACATCTATTATCTACCTGACACACGTTATCTCAATGATGTCTCACAACAAACCTGATATTCTTTTTGCCCATTCCACCAATGAGAAGACTAAAGTTCAAGGGGGGTTAATGGTTTCTTAGTCTAAGGTTGCAGAACTATGAATTAGGGAGCCAGGAGTCACACTCGGGTTTGATTCCATTTCCACTGTTGTCATGCTGTTAGAAACCCTACCTTTGCATGCTGGTCAATTTCCAACTGCTATCAGTTGCCACTCTGTGTCTAAAGACTCTCTGCTCTCCTGTCCCCTGACCCTATTCTTCATGGATAAGGCACAGGCCAGAAGAGCCAGGGAGTTAAACCTTGAGCTCCCCACCTTGCACCTGCTTTGGAGGCACAGCCCTCAACCACTGACTGACAAGAGTTGGGGGTAATTCTGAGAGGGCTCTGTCTACACTGCCTCCCAGAGTTCTACAGTGAGATTAAAGATTAAGCTCCCATTGCCCTCAGTGGTCACTGGCTTCTGAACAAACCCTTTCCTGGCTGCTGTCCCTTCTGGTGTCACTTCTCTTCTCCCCGGCTGGTATTTCCTGGAATCTTCTCTCAAATAAATGACTTGCTTTTAAATCTTCATCTCAGGTCTGCTGCTGAGAAAACCCCAACCCACTGGGAGAAGACTCTTTTTGGATTTTATAGAACCACTACGCATTTCTTCACCTCTGTAGCTCCAGCAGAGCAGGCTTTGGAGCAAAACAGGAGATGCTCAGCTCCACTCCGCCTGCCTGTCCACTGAAAGCTGCCACTTTAGGCACAGGTCACGTGTTCTTGAAGGACTCCTCCTCTGTTTTATAGACCTGGAAGAACCCCTAAGCTAGGACACATACTGTGAGCACCGCCTGTGGTTGTCACCGCATGGGGGCCACACAGTAAAGTGATGAACAACCCCTGCCTGCCTGCCCCTCCCCTGTTAGACGCATCCCATGCCTGTGTCCTCACTGACTCAGGCTCCTCTGGAGAACACCCATGTCTGCTTTCCCTCTTCCTCTGGGGTTTGCACATAGTGGGCTCCATACCCAGGGATTCAGTGGAGTTAGACCATACATCCAGACCAGTTGCACAAAGAGAATGGGGTAGAGGAACTCTGATTTTGACTTGGTCTAACATTATTTCTTGGCCAATACTCATTTCATGTTATTACTGAAGGGTTGGGGAAAAGAGAATTTTAATCATTTGGAATAGTGAGCATTGACCCGTGGGACTGGATCCCTCTGATTAAATTTAATCACAGAACAACAGAGTAAAAATAAAAGTGGTATTATTGTTCTTTGCTCCTAACAATCAACAGATTCAAAGTAGATTTGCTGAATTAAATGAACATTAATGACTTACATTTATATATCGATTTGCAGCTTTCAAAGGATTTCAATTCTCAGTTTAAATGGAAAGAACACTAGAGTACCAGCATACTCAGATTCTTCTCTCTTTCTTTCTCTCTCTCAGAGAGAGAGCACAAGCAGGGGTGGGGGCCAGAAGGAAAGGGGGAGAGGGAGAATCTTAAGCAGGCTCCATACCTAGCACAGAGCCTGACTCAGGGCTCAATGTCTCAACCCTGAGATCATGACCTGAGCTGAAATCAAGAGTCAGATGCTCAACTGACTGAGCCACCCAGGCTCCCCTCTTCTTTTTTGATATATGGAATAAAGCTTTGAAATTAATTCTGCTTTGGGAAATGTTTTACCTGGTTTGATTATCAATAAATTTTTGTTATAGCTGTCCAAGAACCTCTGGTAGAATTTTCACTTCTCACTGAAAATAATCAGTAGTGAGAAGAAGTTTTCTCAACACAATACCTTTCTGTTTATTGTAACCTTTAATAAATTAGCAGTCATCCTCCTGTGGTGAATGTTGCAAGTACCAGGCCTATATACCTTTGGCCTGTCACCCATCCCCTGGTGAACTCCATCCAATTGCCTGTACCAGTGTCTCTTTGCCAAGGGTTTTCTTTTTCTTTTTTTTAAAAAACATTTTATTTATTTATTTGACAGAGAGAGACACAGCAAGAGAGGGAACACAAGCAGGGGGAGTGGGAGAGGGAGAAGCAGGCCTCCCGCCGAGCAGGGAGCCTGATGCGGGGCTCTGGGATCATGACCTGAGCCGAAGGCAGACGCTTAACGACTGAGCCACCCAGGCGCCCCTGCCAAGGGTTTTTTATGAGACTGTAGAAGGTAGGAGGGGCTGGAATGTTCACATCCAATACCCTAGGACCAGCCTTCAACCAATGACTGAAAGGAGTTGATGTACAAATACCCCAGCCTCTGTGGTGAGCTCATCTATGTTGGGAAAATTCTGGCATGCATGTAGAACACCATCTCCTGGATTCCCTAGCAGGATCGAATTCAAGCTGCTCCCCATGGTAACTTTGATAATGCACTGTTTATTGGATGCCTTCCCTTCTATATTCCCCATTCTCTCCTTCCTCCTGAGAATCACCTCCCAAATAAACTACTTGCACTCTGACCCCTGTCTAAGAGTTTGCGTCTGGAGAAACCCGAAGCACATGTCACTAGAAGGGCACTAGGCAAACTCATTACATCCAGGCCATTAAGTCACCTAACAAGGTGTGACGCCACCTGTTAATCCTTTGCTCAAACAATTTTTGAGCTTATCACCATCCACTGATTTCATTGCTCTCCTGGGCAGCTCTACTCCACTTGCCATTCTCATTCTGTTAGGTATAGTGTAAAATTTTTAATTAAAAATAAAGATAAATTTGGTTAGTAGCTTCAAAGTTGTCACTCTCAACTCCACACAGGGCGAGAGAGACACTGACTGGAGCCAACCAGTTGAGGTTCAGGTTCTCTGCTGAGAAATTAAGAAGGAGATATTTGGATGTTGTTTTCTCACCTGTACCAATGACCCGGAAACACTTCACAGCCATGTGTAATTATAGATAATTTTTTGGTAAGGTTCCAAGTGTTTGATAAGTGTTGAAGACTCGGACCTTCCTCTGGATGGAGGCTGTTTTGTACGGAGCTCACATTTCCTGTTCACTTCTTTGGTGACATCTAGTTTAAGTTTAGAGGAGAGGGTGTCAGCTCCTCCACATCCTGGCCAAATGGTCATTAACCCTCCCCTTGACCATTTTCAGATATGGAGAACTCATTATTTCTTCGGAGAGCTAACTCCTTTTATTTATTAGCTTCAATCATTGGACAGTTCTTTAACTGAACTACACTCTTCTTCCCACAGCTGTCACCCAGGGGTGGGGATTTTCTTGGGAGAAAGTACTGAACGAGTTGAATGTTTCATTCCTTATGGAGAATTTGAAATATTTGAAAATGTATTTAAAGTGCCTCTTAGTTATCTCCCCACCACCCCAGTTTTCTCAGCTCTTCTTAGCAGGTTATGGTTTGGAGTCCCTCTACCATCCTTGTCACTATCTGTCATTCTTCATCTTTGAATGAGATGCGCATTGGAAGCAACATAGTTGTCCAAGAATTGA
Organism: Zalophus californianus; assembly: GCF_009762305.2. Lineage (NCBI taxonomy): Eukaryota > Metazoa > Chordata > Mammalia > Carnivora > Otariidae > Zalophus > Zalophus californianus. Next base: position 97,237,827 of record NC_045602.1, read on the forward strand.
GGATTAGAATGTTCAAATAAATTACAGCATGAGACAAGACTATGTAGCCCCTATAATCATGTTTTGAAGAATATTTAGTAATATAAAAATGTTTATGACATATCAAGTGGACGGGGGAGGAAGCTGTATATGCAACAGAGCCCAATTTTATTAAAAAATATTCACGTAGAAGTGGAAGTCTGAAATATGTGAAAATATTAAGAGTGGTGCTATGGGCAGGTTTTGAATCTATTTTGTGCTTTCCTGAATTTTCTACAGAGAAAATGTATTTATTTTCTAATTAGAAAAAAATTTTTTAGAATGAAACAAAAAAAAAAAAAAGAAAGGAAGAAAGGAAGAAAAAAGGAATACAACAGTCATAGAAGCCATAGCACTGTTCAGGTATATTCTGATATTGGTGATTTGAGGGGAGCTGGCACCTCCCAATTTGGATGCTTCATTTTCCATTTTCAGATCAGGGTTTTTGGCAGATGTATCACGCTCTTGATTAGCGTAGAACCTGTAGTTCATCAGAGCCCCAGAAGATTATTTTCCCACTCGAATTACTATCTTTTTTTAATCTGATAAGTGGCTTTGGGGGCAGCCGGTCACAGATGCACGTGGGCTGGGTGGGGGGAAGGGAAGGATGCCCAGGTCACTCTCCATGTAAGTAGCCTCAGGTTGTTTCCATAGTGTAGTGATTATCACCTTCACCTGACATGGAAGTGACCTGCTTGGGGGCTGGACCGGCTGGAGGGAGGCCATGCACTGTGAGCTTCCAGCCTGTCTGACGGCTGCTGCAACCTTGAAGTCCTACAAGCTGTAAGATGTGGTAACACTGGTTTGTGAAAGTGAACAGCACCCTCTTTGGCTGCTGTGCAAGGCGCTGTCCTGGAGATGGTAGGACCCCTGTGCAGCCTGTAAAAGAATATACATACTTCTGTGCAGGGAGCAGCCTGGTGAAGATGAACCTGCCGGCCCTACAGGCTCTTATCCCTTGGCCATTTTTTCCTAAGGAAAGGCGTCTGGGTATCAGAGCCTTGGAGCAAATGCAACACACGCATTTCTCCAACTCCCCTTTTGGGGAGGCAGAGAGAGGGTCATTGGAGAAGGTGGTCGAGGCCCTGCATGGGGCAGTCCCTTTAAGAAAGCAGAAGGAACGGCCGGGTGGACAGCTCCATGGTGCCTGCAGTGCAGGAAGAAGGTCCCAGAGACAAGGAGGGATCTGCTTCTTCAGACTGCAGATGGGCACTGTGGCAGAACCTATAACTCACGGGCAGTTTCTTGTCTTCCCTATAGAGGTGGATTCTCATCTCTGAGAATAAAGCTTTGGTTTAACTTCTGTCATTTCCTTCTGGGGGGGGGGCATACTGGCTGGACAGTGCCAATCATTCATTTAACTTTATTATTATTATTAATTATTATCATTATTAAAAAGATGCTTAGTCCAACATATACTCTTCTAGATTTATAAGACCCATGAAGTATATAGAAGTTCAGCAGATTGGTGCTTTGTTCCCTGATGCTTAACGCAATAAACAGACAGAAAATCTCTGTTCTCTCTTTGCAATGTGCATGTGCACACCTTCCAGGACGAATGAATGACCCAGAATGTTGAACTGACAACACTTCTTAGCTTCTCTCTAATGAAGTCCGTATTCTCCTTAATATGAGACTCTTAAGCTAACTAAAGTAAGATTTAAAAAAAGACTTCAACCTGAAGGTTACGGGAGAAGTATAGCTTAGTACGAACAGCAGTGCTTGGCTGGTATACTCCCTGGGGTGAACATAAAGCAATCTCTCATGTTGAAAGGGTTTGCAGGTTTGGTCAGGAAAGCAGAGTGTGATTTGCTAGGTAAAAAGTTAGAGTGTGTGGATCTAGCTCAACAGCGTGTATCCTGATTCTCTGCGAATATGTCTTATTTGTCAAAGGATACCGTATGGTAGACTCAGTGTTGCAGGGGAAAGTCGGTGTGGGGTCCTCATAAGCACAGACAGTAAAAAAAGATGACGGCCCTGCTTTGGTAAAGCTATGGTTGCGATGTGAGTGGCCCCTCTTTTTGGCTTTTTGTCATTGGTTTTATCCAGCAAGAACCCAAATGGCACATTTCCACCCTTCAATTCAATATCCTCAGCTAGCGTTAAGTAAAGCTTGCCAAGGCTCTCTCTTCTTCACCTCTCCCTTTTTTCTGGGCTTGCGCTTTCAGACCTCAGGTCTCCTGATTGTCTTCTCACAAAGCCACCACCATTCCATGCTGCCAGGCCCCAGGCCCTGTCCCTTTGCTTCTGGTCTGAGCTGTGGCTCCAGCAAGATGGGCAGTTCGAGCGCCCATGAGTGGGCTTGTGTGCATGTGTTTCTGTGTGTGTGCACCCGCCCACCCAGGTCAGTTTGTACTTACGTAGTTCGAGGCCAGGTCCGGGTGCAGATAGTCAATCCCTGTGAAAAGAACACCACAGGATGGAAGGTTAATACCTGCCACTGTGTCCTCAGGGAAGTTGCTCAAGAAGGCACCCTCCTATGGGGCTGGTGCCAGGAGAATGGGGTGGGCTGAGCACGTATGCCTCAGGCCCAGCCCCGTGTTTCCATTCCCGAATGAGGGTGGGCCATGCCTCCCGAGTGGAGAGACAGCTGCCACGAGACACATCAGAGGAGGGAAGCCAATTAGAGCTGGGGCCCCAGGATAAGACTCTGACATGCATGTCCGTACTAAGGGGTTTAGTGCCTGCAAGATGGATGGCCCATCAGAGCAGTGATCTAAGATTTGTGGAAATTCTGACATTTTCAAAGCATCAACTGGCATTTCTTCTGAAATGAAACTGGCCAAGGGGGGGAAAACAATTATCATTTAACAGGGTACAGACAGCAATGGATTAGGGGAGCGTTCTCTGGCATGGAATAAGAAGAACACGGCTGGGTGGGAAAGGCAATTTCGCAGAGGGCAAATGGTTTCCGGTGAAGTGTCCTGGGTGAGAGCTGATCTTGTCCTTGCAGAATATAGCTTTCCAGGGAGCTTGTGACCTTGAGCTTCCCTGCAGGAGCCATGTGCTTTCTCTTGGATGTGGCCCATCTTGTCGACCAAGAGTCTTTGCAACGGTAGAGTTAGGAGCACCACTGCATTCCATTGCCCTTGAGGCCTCAGAAAGCACCATGGAACTTCAAGGCCATATTGAAGGCCATGCAGGCCTTCGCAAAACCAGCATCTCCTGGTGTCACGGTCACGAACATAGGTTTTGGAATCAAAGACCCAACCTTGCCGCCGCCAAGTGGCTGCGTGACTTCAGGTGAGGTGCTTGGCCTCTCTGCGCTTGAGCAGTGAGGTGTGCTTAGCTCAGTGGCATTTACTAGCTCTATTGGATTTGCCGTGTTTAAAAGCTAGGGGTATCATTCAATCCCTCTGATAGGTGGCATCTTCCATGCGAGTAAGGCCTGGCCGCAGATATAGCTTTGCCCCACAAAGAAGAACTAGTCTTGGGATGTTTCAAAACAAATTTCTGGTTACACAAGAAATTTCTGGACTGGGAGTCATTGTTCTACAGAACATATGTTGCATTTCATTGCTGATATTTTGACATGCAAAGCGTGTCAAATGACTGCTGCCATTCATGGCTGCTTTCTGTAATTTGGGAGAGTATAGCCTGTCACTTCCCATCCACCCTCCTCCTCCTCCTCCCCCACACCCCCTCCCAAGGACTGCAGACGGACAGGGGTCAGAAGATTCATTTGAGACTAGTATTTTTAAAGGTTGCCGGCTTGTCCTGGACCCTAATTCCGAAGTGGTCTGTTTCAGCTGTGGGAAAGGTTGGGGATGAGCACAGGCTACAGAGACCACCAGATCCAGTTCTATTCTAGACTCAGACACTGTAATAATTGTGAAGCTTCAGCCAAGGGACGTAATCTTCCTGAGCCTCAGTTTCCTTATCTTTGAAATGGGGATATTATTTATCTTGCAAAGCAGTGTTCAAGATGAGGGCCAATTCATCTAAAGTGTTTAGCTTGTAGTAAACACTTGATAAGTTATATTTATTACTGTCACCATTGGTCACAACATCTACCACATCATTAGAGTCATGTGGATAATGCAGAAGAGCAGAAACATTTTCAAAAATCTACTGGGTCTAGAATGTTGTGTTGAAATTAAATTGTTGTGTGTATTTGTTGAAATTGGTTACATTTTGTAAACTCAATGTTGGGCAAAACATTTTGTAACATATAGATAAGTTAAAAACACACCCACAGGGCGCACACAGACAATATGTTTTTTTTCTAGCAGGGAATCAATTTTTTTTGGCATAATTATACTTGTTTATTTATTTTTTTAGTAATCTCTACACCCAGCATAGTGCTTGAACTCACAACCCTGAGATCAAGAGTCACGGGCTGTACTGACTGAGCCAGCCAGGCACCCCAGCACGATCATCAGTCTATTCATGTTTGTAGTGTGTAAGAAGATTGTAATGCGTGTACATACACACCTAAGTCTTGGGAAAGCCAGGTACAAGCCACCTGTGCTGCCACTCTAAGGCAGAAGCATTCAGTGCACACAGTCTCAGGTGATACCCGCCCCCCCTCTCCCAACAAATCAAGCTGACTTTAGACACTTGGGTATTTCCCCCTAAAAGGTTTACCCTTCCTGGAGGTACTGCAATACCAGGTTGATGCATGGAGTGGATGGCGCAACCTCCTAGTCCATGCAGTGAGTCAATTTTTTAAAGATGACCCCATGTTCTGATAGTGCAAGTTGTCTGGGAGAGAAATTTTCTGAGAAATGGTAGTCTATTCTCTGCGAAGGTAAAATATCAAGGCAAAGAGATAATTTGAGACCTGAAGGAAATTAAAATTAAAACAAGATAAATTTAGCCCAACTAAAATAAAGGATCTTTAACTAGGTTAAGGGGAAGACTGGGGAAGACTGAGTGTTAAGTTGGGACAGACGCAGATTTTGGTCTGAGAAAGAAGAGATTATTGATAGAACCATGGGGAATGACAGACATGACTCAAAAAAAATATAATGAACTAAAGCATGAAATTAATGGCCTGGTAATTAAATAGTATTTTAATATTTTTGTCTATTTGATTATCTTTTGAGGTGGAGTGTACTAAATACATTTTCTCAATCAGCTTATTTGCTTTTAATTCTTGTATTATTAATGTATTCAATTTTATTTTGCACTCACTGGGTTATTTTCAGCAGTGAACACCAGGCACGATGCAGGTCCTAAAAAAACAGGCTATTTAGACACAGAACCTGAGCTGTTCAGCTATCTATGGCTCCCAGTCTACAGGGGAGATCAACTCATCACCAGCCAATCATAATGCAAATGATATGCAAATGACAATTCCTTGGTTAGAATTCACATTAATATCCCACCATCAATTTGAGTCTTTTCAGAAAGTCTAATCCACAATAGTTCAAATTCTCAGGAAACTCTGATGATTCTGGAGATCTCAGAGAATTAACAAGGAGCTCCATGTACATATTCCTAGTTATAATGTTAGTAATTCAGTTGAGATGTATAACTATACCACACACCTTTTCTGGAGGTAGGTCTGTTCTCCCAACTTCAGTCTGAGTGGGCTATGACTACTTCTACCAATAAGTTGTTGCACGACTTTCAAGGCTAGGTCAGAAGAGGTCAGGCATCTTTCACCTGTTCCCTTTGGATACTTGTCCACTCAGGGGGTGAGGTGGGGTGGGGAGGCGAATTCAACTGCCATGGAAGAAGCCCATGAGTGGCCCTTGGTACGAAAGCCTCAGCTGAGCCGCAGCAGCCATCAGTGGTCAGCCTTGGGAATGAGCCGAGAATGTCTACCCCAGTTGAGTCTTCAGATGACTGCAGCCCAGCCAACATTCTGCCCTCAACTGCATGAGAAACCTCAAATGAAAAGTGCCCAGACTGGCTCTTCCTGAGTTCCTGTGCCACAAAATTATGAGCAAAACAAATATTTACTATAAGCTGCTAAGGGTTGGAGTCATTTATTATACAATAATAATACCCCACTAGTCCTTCTGAGACTGGTGAAGCCCAAGTTGCTTTTCTATGTGATGCAGACTTCTAACTCTCTTGGGAGGGTAAGGCTGACTGCCTGGTCCTTAGGTTTGGACCTCCACTTACAAGGATGAGATCCCAGTCACAAAGACCCACCAGGGAGGCAGAGCCAAGGGGTGGGTTTCAAACACTGAAGATGATGGTTAAGATCAGTTTGAGTAGTTTCTTGCCTCCCTAACCTTGGTTTCTTCATCTGCAACATGTGGACAATACCACCAATCTTAGAGGATAATTGTGACTGTTTCCAAATTGTTAGGCAGTACCTAGCATATAGTGAGTACTCAAGAAATATTAGTTTTTTATTAGAATTTATTTATGTATTTGTCAGAGAGAGAGAAAGCACAAGCAGGGAGAGTGGCAGGCAGAGGGAGAAGCAGGCTCCCCGCTGAGCAAGGAGCCCTATGTGGGACTCGATCCCAGGACCCTGGGATCATGACCTGAGCTGAAGGCAGATGCCTAACAACTGAGCCACCCAGGTGTCCCAAGAAGTGTTAGTTTTTATTGTTACTTCAACCTGAAACTCTCTCTGATCTTGCTTCCCTGGCCTTCAGTCTTACTTCCTTGGCATCATCTGATGGACTAAAGTCCTTGATTCATGCCCTCACTGACCATCTTTGACCTTGATAGCCTGCACCTGTCCAGAATTGTGCCTGTGCTGGGTGGCTTCTACCCATCTCCATGTTTTGTTGGCCACATCCTATTTTCCAGTTCAAGTTCCCAACAGCAAACAACCCTATCTACAACAAAAAGGGTGACTTATTACCATTAAGTGGGGTCCTTGCTGACATCTCCGTGCCTGGAACAACAGAGCAAACCCTTAAGAAATGCTTTCTGCCTCTGTGGGCAACAGCTAACCATGGAGGTACTCTCCTTCTGATGTGTAGTGTGTGGAAATGACATTAAATTGCACCTACATGAAAGCAGCAGATATTTATTGAGCAGGTATTGAGTCATTGGATCTAGCAGAGAGGATGTTGGTCCAGTTCTGAGTTGCACAACCAGAGAGTGTGAATGGCTATTAAAACAGGGCTGTCTATAGATTGACTCTCCCACATTCAGATAATCAAATTATTTCCTGTAGAGGCCAATTAAAGAGAACCAATGATTAGAAAATATGATATTGTTTTTGCTCTTAGGTGTGAAGGTCAGTATCTGTGTGTGTCTTTACCTTGTTTGGTGATGATATCTTACTGAGCGAATATCTGGGAAACAATACTATACCATTTACTGATGCTCCCCGCCTCACCATCACACTTCCTATTCTAGGTGTTAGGGCAGAGATGCCTAATGACACAGTGTGAGGCTGTTGACCATTGTCCCTGTTGTGTGGGAGGCCACTCGTGTCCCAAATGTGCTCATCTTGACATTCAGAAAGGGATTTGGAGACTGGCTTGGTAGTTCTCTTCTTCAGTTATCACTCTGAATAAGCATGTGCTGAATTAAAGCCAGCCACAAACCTTTCGTTTAACTCTGCACCGGGATGTGGAACCTATTTCTCCTCCCCTGGAATCTGTGCCTGAGACCATTCGTCCAATAGAAGTGGCTGAGTGATGTTTGCTCGTTCCATGTCTGGCTTTTGGGAAGAGTAGCAGCTTCTGCTTCTTGTCCCTTAGAGTGACTGTTCTTGGGACCCCCCAGCCATCTGCAAGAAATCCAGCCACCTTGCTTGTGAGACCACGTGGAGAGGAGAAGTCCTGGGACTACATGGAGCGGGAGGGAGACTGAGCCATTTTAGCATCCCAGTTAAGCATCCAGTTGACACTGGCCCCGGCTACATTCTGACCCCAATGGCATGAGAGACCCCAGGGAGACCAATAGCAGAACTTTCCAGCTAAGCCTGGTCAACCCACAGAATTGTGAGAGATAACAACATGGTGGTTGTGTTAAGCCACTCAATTTTGGGGTAGTTTGTTCTGCAGCCACAGATGACCAAACAAATGGAACTTTCTGTGGTGATAGAAATGAAGTTGAATTGAATTTCAGCAGCCGCTAGCCCCTTGTGGCTATTGAGAACTTGAAACAAAGCTAGTGTGACCGAGGAATTGAATTTTTAATTTTATTTAGCTTTAATTGTTTAAAACTTAAGTGTAAATAGCCACATATGGCTAGTGGCTACTCCACTGGACAGTGTGGATCTGGAAAAGTATATGGTAAATTCAGATGGGTTTAGAAGATGCTCTAAGGTAAGGTACAAGCTGTGGCCCAATAAGAAATGACAGTTCAGTGATGGCCAGTCTTCCTTCGTTCATTTTTTTGGCTTTTTAATTTATTAATTAATAAAATAGTGGAGGAGTTGGGAGTTTAAATTGGGGGGCAGAGAGTTTGGTTTTGGGGGGATTCCCAAAGGCCACTAAATCAGAAGAAATATCAAACAAGAAAATGCTGAGACTTTCTTTTTGAAGGGCTTGGCTTCTCAAGCCAGGAAAGGTGGGTCAGAGTCAGGGCTCATCCTTCCATTTTCCCTTTTTGGAAGGGTTGATACACAGTCAGTCAGGGAGCTACAGTTAAAGAATCCAGAAATAGGCATCATGGGCTGTTGGGTTTCATAAAACAATATGCCTGTCTGTGGCCACTTTGAGGGTGCTCCTCTAATCCTCCAGACACTGTGTGATTGCAATATATCCTAGGCAGATTTCCCCCAAACATAGACACATTTTTTTCCCAGGTGAGCTGGTCTCAGCCACGTTGGTTTCCAAACCAAAGCATTAGGAAGGAAGAAATGGTTATAAGCTCCCAAGATCCACGTGTATACACACGCTTTCTCCTACAGCGCTCCTTTCTTCTTGTGAAAGCCCTCGGCCACTGGAGAAAGCTTTTACATCCACTTCAAAACATCTCTCACATCAGAAAACACGAAGGCATTGTTTCTATGTGGATATTTAATGAACCCACACAAAAGACAGCACCAATTTTAAGCATGCTGGCTCCCTTTGTTTCACCACCAATTCGTCTTCAAAGGCTTGCTTTGGAGGGCATAGTGTTCTTTGAGTATCTTCAGAAGGGAAAAGCTCCATTGTTTCATCTCATACATAGGCTTTATGTATAATTGCATCAATACTGCTTAGTGGAACTTTTCCTGGAGGATCCACATGGCTGATGAGGGGCAAGAGGACCTGCCCAGCGAGATGACCACTGGAGAGAGATTCTTCAGAATCTTGGCAGAGCCAAGGATATGTGTAGTTAGAAAAACATCAGTTCCTCAGACCCACTGGTTTTTGTATCATAAACTATAGAAAATAAAGCTCTACTAAATCTTTGTCTGGTAGGCATATGGGGTAGAATAACATGTTATAGAGGGCATATGTAATAAGGGATTATCAAGGTCTGCTTTACCAGGGTTCATCCTGAAAGTAGCAACAAAGTCAAAATTTCTCCAAACTCCAATCCTGTTACCAAAAAGCTATTTCATCGGTGTAGAGCCACACTGTCTAATAGAACTTTCTGTGATGATAGAAACGAAATTGAATTGAATTTCAGTAGCCACTAGCCCCTTGTGGCTATTGAGAACTTGAAATGAAGCTATTGTGACTGAGGAATTGAATTTTTAATTTTATTTAGCTTTAATTGATTAAAACTTAAGTGTAAATAGCCACATATGGCTAGTGGCTACTCCACTGGACAGTGTGGATCTGGAGAAGAGGATGGTAAATTCAGATGGGTTTAGAAGATGCTCTAAGGTAAGGTACAAGCTGTGGCCCAATAAGAAATGACAGTTCAGTGATGGCCAGTCTTCCTTTGTTCATTTTTTTGGCTTTTTAATTTATTAATCCAATAAATATGTATTAAGGGCATCCTCAAGTTTGAGAACCACTGGTCTGGAGGAAGGGGAGGATTTTGCCACAGTATAGACGATGGTCGGGTCCAGCAGGTGGTTATTCTGCCTTTGATTAGCATCCCCAAAACAATGAATCTTTTATATTCCAAAGGCATGCAAAGACACACTTGCTTCCAAATGATGTGAAGGCTTTGAAATACTTACCATCATCCATAATTCCAATTGTAACACCTTTCCCTGTGTATCCCAGCTCCCAGGCTTCTGCCACATTCAAATCAAGGCCAGGAGTGCCATCAGCTTGTCCAGTATTGATCTGGTTCAGGAATTTCAAGGCAAAGCATCTTATTAGTCTGGTGTAGTAAAGCACCTGTGTGTTTGCACCTGCTCTTCCAGGGCCGGCTTAAAGACCCCGTCTTCCATGAAACAGTACTCCTGAATGTTTCCCCATCTAACTCTTCCAGACTTCTCCCTCTGTTTTTTGACACACGCCACTGATGTTTCTGTGACTGGATTGCTGTCTTTAAACTCCTTAAAGTTGCCATTGCAAGAAACCTTCCCCAGTTTTGAATTAAACCTCACTCTTGTAGTCTTTATTTATACCTCATGTTTTAAATTTAGCACATACTGTCTCGGATCATTCTTATTTGAATGTGATTTCCTCCCTCAAGACCAGTATGCTTTGCAAGAGGGAGCATGTCTTACTTACCTTTGTAATTTCAGGGTCACTTTACCAAAATATTTGATGCACTAAATCAAAGATAGCTGGCTCACTTTTAGTGCTTGTTCTAATGCAAAAAATAGTCTTTTCCCTAAAAAAATTCGAAAAAGGAAAACCAAGAAATTCTATATAAATATGTTTACTACCCTCTTTTCATGCATCTTTGTCCTGTGCAGATTTTCTCAAAGATGAGTCATAAAAACAGTGAAGTTAGAGCTCATACTGCAGAAGCACACAGTGACCTGTTGGCTATTACTACGGTGTTGCTAAAACACTGTGAATGTCATTAGTGTGCTTGGTAAAAATGACTGCTCTTTTCCTTCCACGCATGCGTTAAGATTATACCTCTCCATCACCTAGGAAGTTAGTAGAATGCCCATATGACTGATTTGGGCCAATAGAATGTGAGTTCATGTGCCATTTGTCACATCCAGGCAGAAGCCTTAAACGCCAGTGTGTGACCTGCTCCTTCCCCTTGTTGAGGTTCTCATGAAAGTGGGGGTTGGGACAGAGCTGGGATGGAGATGGAGCTGGGATGGAGCCTGGGTCCCTGAGGGACTCTGAAGCATTGGACATATAACGTGAGTGAGCCAAAGCTTTGATCTGTTAAGCCAAGGTGACTTGGGGGTTGGTTGTGAGTGCAAGAAATGTAGTCTAACCTGATTAACGCACATAAGCTCTTTTCAGCTGCCCGGATTGGAATTGTAGGATTCCATGCCAAAAAACAAAGGACATAGTCAAGCTCGGAAGACCCAAGATAGAAGTTGTGATGCATTCCTATAAACGTCTCAGTCCACAGGGCTACAATTTAGTCTTCTATCTTGCTCATCACCTTTTAGTCTTAAATAAGGTAAAGCATCACTCACAGTTTTACACTAATCCTCCCTTTCCCTCAAGATGCCCTGCAGTTAGGATTGGTTTAGAAGATTTGGGTCTCTTTTAAATATAACCCAACTTGTCCAAATGGATCATGAAGGACTGCTGGTGAGCCAGATAATAACATTCACTTCACCGGACAGACTGGGTTTCGGGGCCTTGCATCCTCCACCTGAAAAGCCCCATGGATGTGATTTCCTGCCATTACTTTAAGAAGCGCTAATGGATGCTACTTTTGTTGCTTTGGTCTTTGAGCTCTCTTGTTTGTCCCTTGTGAAGTTGCCTAAATCTTTCTCTTATGCCTGTGGTTTCATTATGTCCTCCGGTCACTCTGCCTGTTGAGACCCCTGGATTACTCCCCTCAGACTCTTGACTCAACTTCTACATGATTTTGCAAGTCTTCCCTCATGGATCGGTGTGCTTTTTCGGAGTCTGGGGCAATCTGATCAGCATTTGATAGTTGCTTTGACCCTAGAGATCATGGCTATTTAACAGTTCCAGAAGGAAGCAGAAGTAAGAAAGAGTTCTCTCTCTCTTCATAGAGAACATGATGCATGGGTGCTGATAGAAAATCAATACCTATCAAAGGGAAGAAAGGTTCATAGAGTAGGATGCTGGCTGACATCCCACAGAATAATGAGGAAATAGAAATGCATTTTTTTATCCGAAGTCTCAAGATGAGAAATGTTAGGAATAATATGGACATGCTTACCAGATACCACTGCTTTGTAAAAAGAGGATCATTCATGTTGATATCAATCTCATTGATGTCTCTATACCCCCGCTTCTTTCTGTCGAATCCTTCTTGCTGCAAGGCCATCTTTACCTGGAATGACAATATTGGCATATTACCTGAATATCCACCTGAACTTCTTCTGGAATTCATTTCCATGAATTCAAATTCCATTTGTACACAGGTGCTTTTTTTCTCTGTGGAAGCCAAGTTCATCTCATGTACACTCTACACTCTATGATTATTTTCCAAAAGCATTCACTTCTGTCTGTGCTGAATAAATTGGCCTTGGAGATGGCTCACAGTGAGTTTCCTTAAAATGAGAATTTGGTAGAAAAAAGTACTCTCAAGGAAGATAAGGGGGTAGGGGTTGTTAAGGGAAATAAAACAATGCAATGCTTCTTTAAGTAAAGAAGATTGATGTGGATTCAGGGAGGGGGAGAGACAGTGAAAACTGAGGGGATCATTTTTCAGAAGGGTTTTCCAGCCTTTGCATTTGTTGAGAGGATTGTGCTATCATATTTGGGAATCAGCCAAAACCAAAATCAAGTCAAACCAAAACAAACCAAAACCCAAACCAAAAGAACACTTGCCTAGAGAGCCAGCTAGTTCATATCAAAGCTCTAGGAGGTAAGCGAGGGCTCTTTGAAAAGAAAGGGCTGTCCTGGCAATGACAGTGCTTCAATTTTTGGAAGGTCAGACCGAACCCCAAGCCCTTGGATGAAATGAAACTTAGGAGCTGAATTGTTCAAGCAGGCTTCTGGCAACAGTTAGATTTTGTCCCATTCATGAAATTTTCTTCACTTGGGCAATCACAAATTTATCATCCAGGGGCTGTGGCTCATCTCTGAACATCTACAAACTCGGGAACTATGCCAATGTATAAAAGGGTGTGTGCTGCATACTGATTTTTTTTTTTTTTTTGAGAGAGAGAGACTGCGTGTGTGAGCGAGCGCAGGGGAGGGGGCACGGGTAGGGGTAGAGGGAGAGGGAGACAGAGAGAGAGAGACTCTTAAGCAGGCTCCCTATCCAGTGCAGAGCTCAATTCAGGGCTCGATCTTACAACCCTGAGATCATGACCTGAGCCAAAATCAAGAGTTGGATGCTTAATGACCTGAGCCACCCAGGTGCCTCTGATTTTTTTAATGATATTTTGCTGCCCAACATTCATTTCTTCTTTTCCCAAGTATCTCCGGTGCATTTGGGGGGTTACCTGGAGTCCACTAAGTTCCGTGTTGGTGGGAATGAAATTTGAGACACCTATCTGCAAAGAAACTGCAGGTCTCTCTGACTCAGAGGTGCCCAGGTGGGTACGGATTTGAATCCTGGGAAAGGGATGTGAGAGCAGAAGGAACCCTTGAAGGCTATTTATCTCAGAAGTTCACTCACCAGACTTTCAAAGGTCCTTGGGACAGTTCCACAGCCCGACCAATCCTTCGGCCTCCCACTGATTGTGAACTGCCTATACCATTCCAAGAAATTCTCTTTTGCTTATGTAAGCCAGAATCCATTTGTGTTCCTTGCACTTGAGAACTCTGATGTGGGAGCAGGGAAGTCAAGAGGACCCACGTCAACTGTGATGGCAGGGACGGAAGAATGAAGAGAAGAGACCACATATGTGGCTGGAAACCTCCCCTTCCCTCCTGTCCTGAAATGTGCAGGAATGCTGTGGGAGAGTGGTTCCTTACTTCACCCTATACATTGATACAGGCAGACCGGAGGCTCATTAGCCAGAAAAACTCTAATTCTAGCAGAAACTCTGTATGTGTAGAAAAGAGGTGGTAGGTGTGGCATGTACTCTGTTCTTTGGAGGTATTCCAACGACAGATATTCACTGTGGCATATAGCAAGTATTTGGGAGCTGGGATGGATGGATGTATGTCTTCTGTATATACATACACAGATGCACACACATATATATCTTCTGAGAAGAAGATGCCAAGATGAGGGGCGCCTGGGTGGCTCAGTCGTTAAGCGTCTGCCTTCGGCTCAGGTCATGATCCCAGGGTCCTGGGATTGAGCCCCGCATCGGGCTCCCTGCTCAGCAGGAAGTCTGCTTCTCCCTCTCCCACTCCCCCTGCTTGTGTTCCTGCTCTCGCTATCTCTCTCTCTGTCAAATAAACAAATAAAATCTTTAAAAAAAAAAGAAGAAGATGCCAAGATGAGATTAAATATGCAAGGCTTTTATTAGGAGAGAAAATGCAAGAAACTGCTATGTAAGCTTGACCCCGCAAAGGAGAGAGTGAACAAGATTGGGCAAAAGTGTCCTCAACGGCTCTATAGTGTAAGGATGGCTTGGCAGGTCTGTTGGGAATCCAAAGTCAGCTGTCCGAAGAACGCTGTGTCTCCCAGGGACGAGCCTGCCTCAGTGCCCTTGCTGTGCTCAGTCACTGGCTAGAGCTGCCAGGAAGCATGGCTTCTTGCCAACACAGTGACAGATTTCAGAGTGCAGCAGCTGGGGTCCTTGGTCAATTACTCTCCCAGAAGTCAGAGGTATGTGCTGCGTATTCTCACATCTGCCACAGAACAGACAGACAAATAGATCTAGCTAGACACATACACATGTATGTAAAGAGCCACAGCACATCCCTCTTAAAACTTTTCTCTTACTCAGGAAGCAAGTACTCAAGGAAGAGCAGTAGGGGAAGGAGCCTGAATTCGGCCATCGCATCTTCCCATAGTGGTCCCAAGCAAGACCTTTATCCGCACTACTCACTGACAGTAAGCCTTGGTTGGCTTCCACTGAGGGATTCCCATCATACTGGATTCGTTGTCATGACTGACTTCGCTAAAGTAGCACCGTTCCTTCACGAGGGTCTTTGCTAAGCAAGAGCAGCTGCCCTGTGGCTGCTTGAAAACTCCCCTCTGTGGCTGCTTCTCAGAAGCATAAGAACAAGAAGACTCACCCTGGATTTCATCCTTTTAGATAACAGTGCAAGAATGGCTATGACAAGAGCACTCCAAACTCAATTAGCCTGAGTGCAGTCTAATGAAAAGACTTTAGAATCATTTCCATAAAATTAATTTTTAATTCCATAAATTAGGTTTTAATGGAGACCAGCGATGCTTTGGAATGCTGTGCTTTCTTGACATCACCCCTCCTTGCAGCCCAGAAGCACTGAAGCATGACGTAGGTGTCTGTAATCTTGTCATCTAGTGTTACTAAATATTAAAAATCCTAAGACTGCAGGCCTTTCTGAGCTTTTTAGTTTATCTTCATGTCCTTAATGAAGATCACAGTTACAATTGCAAGAGAGAGAGAGAACACCTTTTAAACATATATTTTTACTTGTTACAAATAACTGGAGAATAGTTTTCATCCCCCCACCAATGATACCATGGAATACCATAAATTGCTTTAATCTTTCTGGGTTCTTGTTCAATGTTAATTTGCATTTAAGCCTAATTTTTGCATAAAAGTAATTGAGCTATAGATAAAATTATGCTTTCTTTCTTCACTAAGTATCCTACTTTAGGAATTCTAATATGTTGCTCTGTAGCTCTCACAACTTAATTTTTAACAGCTACCTGAATATCCCCTAGAATAATGTACCATAATTTACCCAGTGATTTCCCTTTTACTGGTCATTTGGATTGTTTTCTATTATTAATGAAATTGCCATTAGCAGAAAGATGAGATTATAAACTATTTTTAAAGACCTCTGGAGAAGACTTCAGTGTTATAATCCTATGTGTGATAAAGCTGTTAATATCAGAGAAGTATTTCCTAGTGTTCAAATTCCTTCCTCACATTATAACTAAGAGGTCACTTTTATCGTCTCCTCTGAATTGTAATTTTTCACACATGATACCTTTCATTACCACTTCAATGTGGTACCAATGCCATGCAACTTAACCATAGTTTCTTGCCTTCTCAAAAAATAATTTACAGTTAGCTTAGGTATTTCATTTTAGACTGCTCACCCAAGTTGGTCCATTGACCTAAAGATTTATACAAATAAAAAACATAAGAAAGCAGGAGTGTTTGCTACTGGGAATTATTTTTATTAGAAACAAACAGATGGATATTTTGCAATTCCGGTTTAACTTTTAAATCTTAGTTTGACACATGTGCGTAGAACAAATTTTACTCAAGAGACCCCCCCCCCACTTTCCTTCCCTCTTGTAGTCTTTCTCTTCAATTAAGAATTTTCAGTCAACAAATGTTTCTGTGCATCTACAATGTACCAGTTACAGACCATTCTAAAACGAGGCAGGTACTATCCCTGCACATCTGCGTTCTATTTTACAAGTTTCGTTAACAAGCTACTTTCACTACTTAGAATCTTCTCAACAAGACTGTGGAGAGAGTGTGGTTACAGCTGAGGAAAGGAGGTTTAGTGGCCATTGTTCAGCGGTTGAAAACATGGCGGAGTCACATGGGCGGACCAATTCTAAATGCTGTGTACTTTCCACTAAGCCACATTGCCCCTCCCTAAGGTACAGAACACAGTTAGCCTTCCAGTATCTGGGACAGCTTAAGCGTGAATGTAACTCTCCAAGGATCAGGGCCTGGATTACTTCCCGCTGGGCTGATAATTAAACAGCTGCTAATTAGCGTTGACTGTGTGGGGCAGGAGAGGGGCTGGGAGAAAGAGGAGCAATATGGGAAACCTGCCTCCAAAGGGCAAAACAGGTTAGCTTGGAGGGAGCACAAGAAACATAAAACACAAAATTGACATGTTGGTGAAAATACTGAAATTTTAAACCTATGATGCTGTAGATTGGGTCACACTATTATTTTCTGTACCACCAAGAATTATTTTCTTTACCACTTTCATGAGTTTAATTATATCCCTCTGAAAGATATATTGAAGGCCTAACCTCCGGTACCTCAGAATGTGGGAAAAGGGTTGTTGCTGATGTAATTAGTTAAGAGGAGGTTGTGCTGCAGGAAGACGGTCCCCTAATGCAACATGGCTAGTGTTCTCATGAGAAAAAGACAGACAGACACACAAGGAGAATGCCATAGGAAGACATACGGACACAGAGAGTGAAGCCATGTGAAGAGGGAGGGGGCAGAGGATGGAGTTATTCTACTACAAGCCAAGGAACTTGTGCGTCTACCAGAAGCTGGAAGAGGCAAGGAGAGATCCACTCCCAGAGATTTCAGAGGGGGCGTGGCATGCCAACAATGTGGCTTCAGACTTCGGGCCTCCAGAACTGTGAGAGAATTAATTTCAATAGTGTTGGGCCTCCCAGTTTGTGGTACTTCATTATGGAAACTAATACAATCACAAAGAATTAAATTAAACTAATTCAACCCTAGGAAATTACCACAGTTCCTGAGAATTAAACTCTGTCACAGTGCTTCCTTCTCATTTGTAAACTTTATTTTGTACATGAAGTGCTCTCATAGTTCCATTTGGACAAAAATTTCTTTAACCCTATATAACAGTTTGCAAAAAAAAAAAAAATAATAGAGGGACAGTGTTGGGAAATAAATTGGTTGGGATATTCCTAAACTGTTGCACATTTAGGGGTGCCTGGGTGGCTCAGTTAAGTGTCTGCCTTAGGCTCAGGTCACGATCCTGGGGTCCTGGGATCAAGCCCCACATTAGGTTCTCTGCTCTTCTCCCTCTCCCTCTGCTTGCCACTTTGCCTACTTGCGTGCTCTCTCTATCTGTCAAATAGATAAATAAAAAAATCTTAAAAAAAACCTGTTGCACATTTGGAGTCTAACTCAGAATGTTCCACGTCTGTTTTCCTACACCACATCATCCTCTGTGCCGTCAAGCATGTTGGTGATCAGCATTTCTTGAAAGAGTGCTCCACTGTTGTCTCCAGGAGTTTCCTCTAATGGCCAATACCTATTCTGCACATTTTGATGTACCAGCCTAAGGCAATACAATTTTTGTCACTCTTGTCATTTGCTGAGAGAGGTTGTAAAATGCATGCAAAACCCATGCATTTTTGAATGGATAATGTGTGATCATTTTTGCTTTTCTAGATTTTCTGATGGCAAACTTTTGAGTGGTTAACAAAGTGGAACTTCTCTGAGTTTTCCCCACTTCCAGGACTGGAGCCCCTAATAAGTGAAATGGGGGAGAGTCACCCATGGAAGCCATGAGATTTTGTAGGAAGAGCTCTGGATCAGGATTCAGGAGCTCTGGATTGTGATGCCACAGATGCGGGTTTGAGACCTGCATCTGCCCCTGCTAACTCTGTATCTTTGAGCCTAATAGTGCTATTTCTGAGATGTCTCCTTTCCACCAGAATGATCATAACTCCTTCTGAGGGTTGATTTGAGGAACGAGTGGGGTCACCTGCTGTGGAATGGCTGTGAAGCATAGTTCCTGGCACAGAAGAAATGTCCACAGACATCCGTTCCCTTCCCAGTCCTCAGATCAGCTGTCCTCTACCTGGACTGCCCATTGAGTCACCTGGTGAGCCTCAACAACCCCCACGTGCAGGCCACACTTGGACCACGTCAGACTCTCCAGGGGATTCCAACCTGCCTCAAGGTTGACACTGTCTTGGAGGCCAGTTTTCTTCCTCTGTCAAAAGCCTATTTCTACCTCTCAGAATTGTGATGAGGCCCTGGTGGAATCCAGGCTTCGAGATCCTCACTCAGTAGAGAGATCTGCAGTGTGAAGCTTTGCAGGCATCCTCTGAAGATGTCAGCCCAGGTGAGGAGGCAGGGAGATGCCTACTACCCCTTAGCCTCCAGCTCTCCTGGTGCTTGTCCTGCCCTCGGTCTTGGTTCTCTCTCTGGGGAAGGATAAGGTCGGATTGGACCACTCATTCTCTGATTGGGCTGGACGTCCGAGTCCCCTGGGTGAACTGCTTCTTTAATTAAATAAAAAATTTTTTCAAGCAGAGAAGTAGGAAAGAAGACAAGAAAAAAAACATAATTCTTCCCCCACTTCCTGAGAATCCCTGTTGACGTAGAAAAAAAAAGGGGGGGAGAAGAACGTAACATATGTTCATGGTTAGAAAATTAAAGCGGTCCAGAAAGTAAGTTATATAATGGGAAGGGAACATTTATCCTCCTCTTTCCTTCCTTGCTCTCAAATAGCTCTCTCCTCAAAGGTGACCACTCTTCATAACTTCCTGTGAGTCCTTCCAGAAAATATTTATTTGTATGCACTCATACACATACATAGAACGACGGAGATTTTTTTTAAAAAAGGAGTATATTTAGCATGATTCTTTTATAGAGCAGTAGATTGAATGTTCCCCCAAAATATATGTCCCCCAACTATATATCCCCCCAAATTATATGCTCACGTCTAAATCCCTGGAACCTGTGAATGTGATTTTATTTGGAAAAGGGGTTTTACAGTTATAATTAAAGATCTTGAGATGAAACCATTCTGGATTATCAGGGTGGGCCCTCAATCCAATGACACACGCCCAATGACCAGTGTTCTTATAAGAGACACACTGCGGGGGGGGCGGAGCAAGATGGCGGAGGAGTAGGAGACCTGGATTTCGTCTGGTCTCAGGAAATTCAGCTGAATAGGGATCAAACCATTCTGAACACCTACGAACTCCACAGGAGATCGAAGAAGAGAGTAGCAACAGCTCTGAACAGAGAAGCGACCACTTACTGGAAGGTAGGACGTGCGGAGAAGTGAATCCGAGGTGATAGTCGGGAGGATAGACGGCGGGGGAGGGGGCCTCCGCCGCTTCTGGCAAGTGATAGAGCCGCGGAGCACAAAATCGGAACTTTTAGAAGTCAGCTCCGCGGAGGGACGTCGCTCCAGTGGCTAAGCGGGGGGTGGAACCCTCACGGGACAGTGTGGTCTCAGGACCCTCGGGGTCACAGAAAGACTGGGGGTGCCTGAGTGCAGCAGAGCTCCCAGGTATTGGAGCGGGGAAGCCGGCTGCAGAGACGGAGCCGAGGTGTGGGCTCTCAGCTCGGGGTTGCCATAAACTGTGATCCGCGGCTCAGTTGGGCCACTGCTTCTCCAGCAGGGACCCAACAAGCGGCAGAGCCGGGGAGACTCCCCTTCCTCCCCTGGGAGGAGTGGCACGGGAGCGCACCGCAGGGATCTGCTGGGTTTGGAGACTCCACACGGGGTCGGGTGCCAGAGATAGCAACGCTCGGTCACAGGCCGGGTGAGCACGGAGAGCGGCCGGAGACCGGGGAGACAGGAGTGACTGCTTTTCTCTGGGGGCGCACTGAGGAGCGGGGCCCGAGTTCTCAGCTCCTCCGGGCGGAGATTGGGAGGCCACCATTTTCACCCTGGTCCTCCAAAGCTGTGCCGAGAGCTTGCAGGGAACAAAAGCTCCTGAGAGCAAACCTGAGCAGCTTGCTTAGCCCGGACCGACAAGGGCGGGGCAATTCCGCCTCCGGCAAAGACATTTGGGAACCACGGCAACAGGCCCCTCCCCCAGAAGATGTGCACGAACAGCCAGCAAGCCAAGACCAAGTTTACCGATCAAGGAAAAAGGGAGAACTCCAGTGCTAGGGAGAATACTGCACATAGAATTCATGGCTTTTTTACCATAATTCATTAGTTTTTCAAGTTAATTTTTTAACTGTTTTTTTTTAAATTTTTCTTTATCCCTTTTTCAACCAACATCTTATCAATTCCTTTTTTAAAAAAAACATTTTTTATTTTTCATTTTTAGAGTCATATTTTCATCCCTTCATAGTAGTTACCCTTATTTTTGGCATATATATATAAGTTCTCTCTTTAAAATTTTGAGATACAGTTTCTTCTAACAGATCAAAATATACCCTACCTAAATCACTAGTGTATGGCTTTGTTCTAGTCTCCTGCCTGATCACATTCTCTCCCTTTTTTTCTTTTTTTTTCTTTTTTCTTTTTTTAAAATTTTCTTCTTTCTTTTTAAAAACAACTTCTTATCTTATCAATTCCTTTTATAAAATCTTTTATAATTTTCATCTTTACAGTCATCTTCCATCCCTACATTGTATCAACCCTTATTTTGTACATATATAAGCCTTTCTTCCTTTAAAATTTTAGCAGACACTTTCTTCTAACAGACCAAAATACTCCCAAAATCTAGTGTGTGGCACTGATCTATGCACTAGCCTGATCATATTTGATCATATTCTGTTTTTTTTTGTTTTGTTCTGTTTTTGTTTTTATCTTTTTCTTTTTCCTTTTTTTTTTTTTTCTCTTTCTTCTTTCTTTCCCTTTCTTGTCCCCTGGTTTCAGGTCTTTTTTGATTTGTATAGAGTATATTTGCTGGAGACGTTGTTAACCTGTTAGCATTCTGTTCTCTCATTCATCTATTTCCTCTGGGCAAAATGACAAGATGAAAAAAATCACCTCAAAAAAAAAGAACAAGAGGTAGTACCGTCTGCCAGGGACCTACTCAATACTGACATTAGTATGATGTCAGACCTAGAGTTCAGAATCATGATATTAAAGATACTAGCTGGGCTTGAAAAAAGTGTGGAAGTTATTAGAGAAACCCTTTCTGGAGAAATAAAAGAACTAAAATCTAACCAAGTCGAAATCAAAAAGGCTATTAATGAGGTGCAAAAAAAATGGGGGCACTAACTGCTAGGATAAATGAGGCAGAAGAGAGAATCATCAAAATAGAAGACCAAATGTTGGAAAATAAAGAGGCTGAGAAAAAGAGAGAGAAACAACTACCGGATCACGAGGGCAGAATTCGAGAGATAAGCGATATGATAAGTTGAAACAACATTAGAATAATTGGGATCCCAGAAGAAGAAAGAGAGAGAGAGGGGCAGAAGGAATATTGGAGCAAATAATAGCAGAGAACTTCCCTAATGTGAGGAAGGAAACAGGCATCAAAATCCAGGAGGCACAGAGAACCCCTCTCAAAATCAATAAAAATAGCTCAACACCCCAACATCTAATAGTAAAACTTAGGAGTCTCAGAGACAAAGAGAAAATCCTGAAAGCAGCTCGGGAGAAGAGATATGTAACCTACAATGGTAGAAACATTAGATTGGCAACAGACCTATCCACAGACACCTGGCAGGCCAGAAAGGACTGTCAGGATATAGTCAGAGCACTAAACGACAAAAATATGCAGCCAAGAATACTATATCCAGCTAGGCTGTCATTGAAAATTGAAGGAGAGATAAAAAGCTTCCAGGACAAACAAAAACTAAAGGAATTTGCAAACATGAAACCAGCCCTACAAGAAATATTGAAAGGGGTCCTCTAAGCAAAAAAAGAGCCTAAAAGCAGCATAGATCAGAAAGGAACACAGAGAATATACAGTAACAGTCACCCTACAGGCAATACAATGGCACTAAATTCATATCTTTCAATAGTTACCCTGAATGTAAATGGGCTAAATGCCCCAATCAAAAGACACAGGCTATCAGATTGGATTAAAAAACAAGACCCATGAATATGTTGTCTGCAAGAGACTCATTTTAGACCCAAAGACACCCCCAGATTGAAAGTGAGGGAGTGTAAAACCATTTACCATGCTAATGGACACCAAAAGAAAGCTGGGGTGGCAATCCTTCTATCAGACCAATTAGATTTTAAAACAAAGACTGTAATAAGAGATGAAGAAGGACACTTCTTAAAGGGTCTATCCAACAAGAAGATGTAACCATTGCAAATATCTATGCCCCTAACATGGGAGGAGCCAATTATATAAGGCAATTAATAACACAAGCAAAGAAACACATTGACAACAATACAATACTAGGGGGGACTTTAACACCCCCCTGACTGAAATGGACAGATCATCTAAGCAAAAGATCAACAAGGAAATAAAGACTTTAAATGACACACTGGACCAAATGGACTTCACAGACATATTCAGAACATTGCATCCCAAAGCAACGGAATACACATTCTTCTCTAGTGCCCATGGAACATTCTCCAGAATAGATCACATCCTAGGTCACAAATCAGGTCTCAACCGGTACCAAAAGATTGGGATTATTCCGTGCATATTTTCAGACCACAATGCTTTGAAACGAAAACTCAATCACAAGAGGAAAGGCAGAAAGTACTCAAATATATGGAGGCTAAAGAGCATCCTACTAAAGAATGAATGGGTCAACCAGGAAATTAAAGAAGAATTAAGAAAATTCATGGAAACCAATGAAAATGAAAACACAACTGTTCAAAATCTTTGGGATACAGCAAAGGCAGTCCTGAGAGGAAAGTTTATAGCAATACAAGCCTTTCTCAAGAAACAAGAAAGGTCTCAAATACACAACCTAACCCTACACCTAAAGGTGCTAGAGAAAAAACAGCAAATAAAGCCTAAACCCAGCAGGAGAAGAGAAATAAAAAAGATCAGAGCAGAAATCAATGAACTAGAAACCAAAAGAACAGTAGAACAGATCAACGAAACTAGGAGCTGGTCCTTTGAAAGAATTAACAAGATTGATAAACCCCTGGCCAGACTTATCAAAAAGAAAAGAGAAAGGACCCAAATTACAAAATCATGAATGAAAGAGGAGAGATCACAACCAACACCAAAGAAATACAAACAATTATAAGAACATATTATGAGCAACTCTATGCCAGCAAATTAGATAACCTGGAAAAAATGGATGCATTCCTAGAGATGTATCAACTACCAAAACTGAACCGGGAAGAAATAGAAAACCTGAACAGACCTATAACCACTAAAGAAAGTGAAGCAGTCATCAAAAATCTCCCAACAAAAGCCCAGGGCCAGATG
Organism: Zalophus californianus; assembly: GCF_009762305.2. NCBI lineage: Eukaryota > Metazoa > Chordata > Mammalia > Carnivora > Otariidae > Zalophus > Zalophus californianus. Next base: position 97,261,566 of record NC_045602.1, read on the forward strand.
GCTTCCCAGGGGAATTCTATCAAACATTTAAAGAAGAATTAATACCTATTCTCCTGAAACTGTTCCAAAAAATAGAAATGGAAGGAAAACTTCCAAACTCATTTTATGAGGCCACCATTACCTTGATCCCAAAACCAGACAAAGACCCCATCAAAAAGGAGAATTACAGACCAATATCCTTGATGAACATGGATGCAAAAATTCTCATCAAAATACTAGCCAATAGGATCCAACAGTACATTAAAAGGATTATTCACCATGACCAAGTGGGATTTATCCCTGGGCTGCAAGGTTGGTTCAACATCCACAAAGCAATCAACGTGATACAATACATTAACAAAAGAAAGAACACGAACCATATGATCCTCTCAATAGATGCAGAAAAAGCATTTGACAAAGTACAGCATCCTTTCTTGATCAAAACTCTTCAGAGTATAGGGATAAAGGGTACATACCTCAATATCATAAAAGCCATCTATGAAAACCTACAGCGAATATCATTCTCAATGGGGAAAAACTGAGAGCTTTTCCCCTAAGGTCAGGAATGCGGCAGGGATGTCCACTATCACCACTGCTATTCAACATAGTATTAGAAGTCCTAGCCACAGCAATCAGACAACAAAAAGAAATCCAAGGCATCCAAATCGGCAAAGAGGAAGTCAAACTCTCACTCTTTGCAGATGATATGATATTTTATGTGGAAAACCCAAAAGATTCCACCCCAAAACTGCTAGAACTCACACAGGAATTCAGTAAAGTGGCAGGATATAAAATCAATGCACAGAAATCAGTGGCATTCCTATACACCAACAACAAGACAGAAGAGAGACAAATCAAGGAGTCGATCCCATTTACAATTGCGCCCAAAACTATAAGATACCTAGGAATAAATTTAACCAAAGAGGCAAAGGATCTGTACTCAGAAAACTATAAAATACTCATGAAAAAAATTGAAGATGGCACAAAGAAATGGAAAAACGTTCCATGCTCATGGATTGGAAGAACAAACATTGTGAAGATGTCAATGCTACCTAGAGCAATATACACATTCAATGCAATCCCCATCAAAATACCATCCACTTTTTTCAAAGAAATGAAACAAATAATCCTAAAATTTGTATGGAACCAGAAGAGACCCCGAATAGCCAGAGGAATGTTGAAAAAGAAAAGCAAAGCTGGTGGCATCACAATTCCAGACTTCCAGCTCTAGTAAAAGCTGTCATCATCAAGACAGTATGGTACTGGCACAAAAACAGACACATAGATCAATGGAACAGAATCGAGAGCCCAGAAATGGACCCTCAACTCTATGGTCAACTAATCTTTGACAAAGCAGGAAAGAATGTCCAGTGGAAAAAAGACAGTCTCTTCCACAAATGGTGTTGGGAAAATTGGACAGCCACATGCAGAAGAATGAAACTGGACCATTTCCTTACACCACACACAAAAATAGACTCCAAATGGTTGAAAGACCTAAACGTGAGACAGGAGTCCATCCAAATGCTAAAGGAGAACACAGGCAGCAACCTCTTCGACCTCAGCCGCAGCAACTACTTCCTAGAAACATCGCCAAAGGCAAGGGAAGCAAGGGCAAAGATGAATTATTGGGATTTCATCAAGATAAAAAGCTTTTGCACAGCAAAAGAAACAGTCCACAAAACCAAAAGACAACCCACAGAATGGGAGAAGGTATTTGCAAAGACATAGCAGATAAAGGGCTAGTATCCAAAATCTATAAAGAACTTATCAAACTCAACACCCAAAGAACAAAGAATCCAATCAAGAAATGGGCAGAAGACATGAACAGACATTTTTCCAAAGAAGACATCCAAATGGCCAAGAGATACATGAAAAAGTGCTCAACATCGCTCAGCATCAGGGAAATCCAAATCAAAACCTCAATAAGATTCCACCTCACACCAGTCAGAATGGCTAAAATTAACAAGTCAGGAAACGACAGATGTTGGCGGGAATGCAGAGAAAGGGGAACCCTCCTACACTGTTGGTGGGAATGCAAGCCGGTGCAACCACTCTGGAAAACAGTATGGAGGTTCCTCAAACAGTTGAAAATAGAGCTACCATATGATCCAGCAATTGCACTACTGGGTATTTACCCCAAAGATACAAATGTAGGGATCCGAAGGGGTACGTGCACCCCAATGTTTAGAGCAGCAATGTCCACAATAGCCAAACTGTGGAAAGAGCCAAGATGTCCATCGACAGATGAATGGATAAAGAAGAAGTGGTATATATACACAATGGAATATTATGCAGCCATCAAAAGGAATGAGATCTTGCCATTTGCAACGACGTGGATGGAACTGGAGGGTGTTATGCTGAGTGAATAAGTCAATCAGAGAAAGACATGTATCATATGACCTCACTGATATGAGGAATTCTTAATCTCAGAGGGATTAAGACAAACTGAGGGTTCCTGGAGTGGTGAGGGGTGGGAGAGATGGGGTGGCTGGGTGATAGACATTGGGGAGGGTATGTGCTATGGTGAGCACTGTGAATTGTACAAGACTGATGAATCATAGATCTGTACCTCTGAAACAAATAATGCAATATATGTTAAGAAAAAAAAAGAAGAAGCTAGCAGGAGGGGAAGAATGAAGGGGAGTAAGTCGGAGGGGGAGACGAACCATGAGAGACGATGGACTCTGAAAAACAAACTGAGGGTTCTAGAGGGGAGGAGGGTGGGGGGATGGGTTAGCCTGGTGATGGGTATTAAAGAGGGCACATTCTGCGTGGAGCACTGGGTGTTATGCACAAACAATGAATCATGGAACACTACATCAAAAACTAATGATGTAATGTATGGTGATTAACCTAACAATAAAAAATTATAAAAAAATATAAGAGACACACTGGGGAGAAACACACGCAGAGACAAGCAGAAGTCCACATGAAGGTGTAGGTGGAGTGAAGCAGCTGCAGCCCAAGAATCCTGGCAGCCTCTAGAAGCTGCAAGATGCAGTGAAGGACTTACCCCTAAAGCCCCATAGGAACGCAGCCCTGCTGATGTCTTGATTTTGGACTTCCATCCTCCGGAACCATGAGAGAATAAGTAGAAGTTGTTTTAAGGCGCCAAGTTTGTGCTAATTTTTTATGGTAGTCATAGGAAACTGATACAATGTCATACATTTGAAGGAGAGATTTATATATGTATATATTTATACAAGCAGGTATACAATATTGATGGATAATATCTATCTATCTATATATTTTTAAAGATTTATTTATTTTATTTGAGAGGAGAGAGAAAGAACAAAAGTGGGAGGGGCAGAGAGAGTCCCAAGCAGACTCCATGCTGAGTGTGGAGCCAGACTAGGGGCTCAATCTCAAGACCCTGGGATCATCATTTGAGCTGAAACCAAGGGTCCGATGGTTAATCAACTGAGCCACCCAGGTGCCCCTATTCATATGTTTAATATCTACATATAGATATATTTTATAATATGTAACCAGTGGATTTACATATATAATACCTATATGGGATAGTACCTATACATTATATATATAATACCTATGTTATAATATCTGTATCTATTGTAATATAGATAATAACATCTGGTAGTATCTGTTTTAAATTTACTACAAAAGGATCAAGAAACATACACTGTTCTTAATGAAAACTCACTCTCTTTAACAGATGCACATTATTTCATCGTGTGGTTAAAGCAAATTTAATGATCTTGTCACCTATTGAAGGATACTCTGGTTGGTTGCCTATTTTGTTGCTGTTTTGCAGTTCTACTCAAGGCTGCAGTGAGTACCTTCACAAACGTGGGTGTGCGCCCTGGTGATGTTTTTCAAGGATAAATTATAAGCAGCGGGATTGCCGATGACTATGATTTTAAATTTCCACAGGGCAATTATTGCCAAATGCCCTCCGGAAAGTTTGCAACAAATTGCATGCTCACTAAGGACACATGAGAGTTTAGGGAACTTTTAAAAAAATATGGCTCTCAGACACCCTAAGGTGGTTACTCTCATCGCCCAGGTACATGTGCCTTAAGAGGCCCCCCACCCCTGCCCCTGGGACGGCGCGGGGCGGGGGGTGGATTGTTCTGAGGGTCCTGGCTGAGAACCTGCAGAGCTTGGAACTCCAACCCTCCCTCTGGTTCTGTGGTGCATCGGGCGATGCCTCTGGGTGGGAAGCAGCGGGTCTGAAGCCTGGCTGGCTGCACAATCGCAGGGGGAGTTTGTCAAATGAGTCGCTGGGAGTGGGCCTGGCTTCAGTGTCTCTTAAAGCTTTCCAGGTACTTGAGTCCTAAGCTGGGGTTGAGAAACTGTGTGCTGGGGCTCCTCTGTGCCTCCCTTGTCTCTCTTGTCCTCGTTCTGACACAGCTCAGGTAGGGGAACCGAAATCAAAATATAGATGCAAGCAAAGGACAGAGTATCTATAACCAACAACATTGAGGGCTCTCTCTGCAAGAGAAGAAACTCACATCCATAAGAAAATACATTCCATTTACTCACTAAAAAATCATCTCTCCGTATTCCCCTAGTGCTAGCTGGGAGGGGCGGTGCCAGCTGGCTGGGGTGCAGGGTGGGTGTTGCGTGGGCAGGCACAAGACTACAGCAAGGTTTCCAAGGAATGTGGATCTTCTGTTTATTACAAACCTCTTAATTTGCACAATAAATTGCCTAGCTTTTATTATGGGCTGAGGACTCCCCCTTTCCCCCCAGATAGTTTAAACCAAAACAGAAATAGCTATTCCAGAAACATCACACCCAACACGTGTTAGCTAGGACACCCGCAGGTGGGCTTGAAGATCAGTCCACATGGGACACAGGATTAAGGCTGAAGTCAAGAGTCCCCACTGGCTCCTGACCTGATCGTCCTCCCTGGTGTCAGTCTCCTGGGGAGGGGAGAGGACCTGAGTCCTTTTGGATATGTGCTTACAGAGTCAGCGGCCAACGGGGACAGGCTCTGTTCTTCCTCTCATGAGATGCCAGGGACACACTGGGGGAATTTCCCTTCAAGCTCTGAGCTGCTAGGGCGGGAGAGTTTAAATGGATTGGGCTGCTCTTCATCTCCTGGAAAGGAAGCTATAGCTTTCCTTCTATTTAAGCAGAATATTGACTTCAATTCAGTAGAAAATGTTGGGGAAAAAGAGGCAGGCTAGCATTATGGATGAAAGCTTGGTCTTTGGGACAAGCAGACCTAAGTTATAGGCCCTGATGCACCTGCTGTTGACCAGCTGTGAGATCTCCTACAAGCTACTGAACCTATTTAAGGCTCAGTTTGCTCACCTGTAAAATGGGGATGAGACCTGATACCAACTAACGTTTATTGAGGGCTGACTGTAAATATTTCATGTACAGTATTTCAGCTGTTTTTCACAGCAACCTCATGGGGGCTTAAGAACCAAGGCAGAAAATAGTAAGTGTATTGTGAGTTGTGTATAGAGCCATGGTTCGTACCTGTTCTGAGCTGAATTGTGTCCCCCTAAAAATTCTCATGGTGATGTTCTCACCCCCAGTACCTCAGAATGTGATCATATTTGGAGATAGCGTCTTTAAAGAGGTCATTAAGTTAAAATGAGGTCATTAAGATGAGCCTTAATCCCATATGACTGGTGTCCTATTACAACAAGAAGAAATTTGGATACAGACACGCAGAAGGGAATGCTGTGAAGATACAAGGTCAAGACAGCCATCTCCAAGCCAAGGAGAGGCCTAGAACAGATCCTTCCCTCATGGCCAGCCCTGCCAACATCTTGATCTTGGACTTCTAGCTCCAGAACTGTGAGGCATACATTTCTGTTGTTTAAGCCCCCCAGTCTGTGATACTTGGTTATGGCAGCCCTCGGAAACTTGTAGGAGACCTCAGCGATTTGGCTGTACGGTCTGCATGCTTCCCTACTGGGCCATGTTGTTTCTCTGCTCCTACTTCATAATTTGGATTATGGAGAAAATCAAATGAGATTATTCATATAGACCCTTGGCCCATAGTATATACTCAATAAATGCCTGCATTTGCTACTATCGTTATTGTCAATGTTATATTTCAGGTCCCATGGGAAGGCAGTGGGATGGTGCCTTCCAAAGCAACCCAGGCCCTTTTGATTCATTCTTACAGCTCTTAGCTAGTTAAAGACAGATTTAACATTGCAAAAGAAACCAGCTAGAGTCCATTCCCATGTGTGTCCTGAATGCAGAAGACCCACCTGCAGGAAGAGCACAGCTCCACCCATTTTTGACTTCACCTTTCCAAGGCAGTGTGTTATCTCAGTGTTTGAACTGATGAGCTGAACACAGCTCATCAAACAAGAGACAGAAAAGCCACTGCTGGGGGTGATGTGGGAGATTACAGAGCAAAGCAGCCACTCCTAAGCTCAGTCAGATACTCTAGCTCATCTGCTTTGCCACGCACTGCTGGCCTTGGTTGTCAAGATCCAAACAGGGATCTAGAGATGAGAGGGACCTGGGGAGGGAGGATGTGATGCAGGAAGGTCAGTCGCTGGAGGGACAGAACAGGCAGGAGTCTGGCTGCTTAATTTCCCTCTTGAGCATGCAGGGTTGCCTTTTCAGAAAGCCCAGTTACAGGCAAATCACAGGGCTTAACTTTCCAAAGAACAGCGAGGTAAGCCACAATTATGGCTGAATGTGCTGTATTGATTGCCCTCATTTAGGGAGGTTTGCCCATCTTGCAAGAATGAAGACAATCAATTGAGGAAAGAGGATATGGCTGCATGCCTCTGGTCACAGTTCTGGTTACTGCATCTCAATGACAAGATATTAACGAATTGGTATCTATCATCTAAAGCACTGTATACAAGATATATCATGAGATAAGTCAGTGCAATTAAAGAGGGATCAGAAGATGTTTCTAGCTGAGCAAAGTGCAAATTCAACCTATGGGAATGCCTTTAGAAGGTCAAATTCCAGTTCCCATGTTTGTTGGAGTGTGTGTATTGGGTTTGGGGTTGTGCTTTTAGCGTGATCTCAATCTTCCCATTTTCCTATTTCCAGGATGGTGGAAGACTGTCATGGGTTGGATTTAGGGGACTATGTTAAGGAAAAGGATATTAAAAGATGGTACATACTATGCCAGATGTTGAGGAAAGGATGGTTAGACTGGGGTATGTTTGAAAGGACAATTTCCCAGGGATGCCAAGGGTCCCAAGGACCTGTAAACGCTGTCCTTGGCCAAAATGACATGGTCCTTCCAAGGAGGTTCTTTTGAGACGTGAGCATGGAAAAGAAGCAAAGCAAACCTTTTGCTTTAATATATTCATTACTTTGGGCACATACACAGTGTAGTCAAAGAGAGCCTGCCTGCGCCATGTGGAATGCTGTTTCCTAACGCAGGTGGGCAGAAGGACCTCAGTGTAACAGATGTTTCTGGGAGGACAAATGAGACTGAGACAAGGAGTGAGATGAAGGCTTGGCCCCTGTCCACTCCAGCTGTGGATCAACCAGTCACCTCCCACCTGACTAACCCACCCAGTGCTCCACCTTCCCAGGGAGACACGTGGAGGTGAAGGTGAAGAACAGCCAGCAGTATCCACAGAGAAGGTGCTCATGGTGCCCAGCTGGGCATGAATGGCTCCAACACAACCCAGCGGCATAGTTTCCCAAAGCTTTGTCCCCAGCAAAACTTCCACCATGGTGCTGGTGCCTGGTCTGCTTCTGCTGGTGAACCAGGAGAAGGATGCTGAGTGGAGATGTGTCTGGGCTGCCTAGTCCCCATCCTGTGCTGGAGGGAGGGCTCAATAATGTGCTTCTGGAAAGAATGGATGAATGCAACTGAATATGCAATGAAGGTTCACAAATTATCCTGTCTATGGCCTGGTTTGGCCCTGTGGATCAGCTACCTTCACTGTTTCCATGACTGCATTGTAATGATGGTGCCCCAGTCCCAGCTGCCACCTCACAAATGTGCGTGGCGGAAAGAGGGGATGGGTGGAGATTTCAAGTGACTTGATCCAAAGTCACAACTCTATCAAGTGCTAAAGACCATGCTCCAAATGCAATTCGGTGCAGTGAACGAGCACTAGATTTGGAGTCAGAAAGCACGGGGTTCAGGTCCTGGGTTGATTTGCTCCTTATTTTATTTTTTTCTTTAAATTTTTTATTGTTATGTTAATCACCATACATTACATCATTAGTTTTTGATGTAGTGTTCCATGATTCATTGTTTGTGCATAACACCCAGTGCTCCATGCAGAATGTGCCCTCTTTAATACCCATCACCAGGCTAACCCATCCCCCACCTCCTCCCCTCTAGAACCCTCAGTTTGTTTTTCAGAGTCCATCCTCTCTCATGGTTCATCTCCCCCTCTGATTTCCCCCCTTCATTGTTCTGCTCCTGCTGTCATTTTTTTTCTTAACATATATTGCATTATTTGTTTCAGAGGTACAGATCTGTGATTCAACAGTCTTGCACAATTCACAGAGCTCACCATAGCACATACCCTCCCCAATGTCTATCACCCAGCCACCCAATCCCTCCCACCCCACCCCCACTCCAGCAACCCTCAGTTTGTTTCCTGAGATTAAGAATTCCTCATATCAGTGAGGTCATATGATACATGTCTTTCTCTGAGTGACTTATTTCACTCAGCATAACGCCCTCCAGTTCCATCCACGTCTTTGCAAAAGGCAAGATCTCATTCCTTTTGATGGCTGCATAATATTCCATTGTATATATATACCACTTCTTCTTTATCCATTCATCTGTTGATGGACATCTTGTCTCTTTCCACAGTTTGGCTATTGTAGACATTGCTGATATGAACATAGGGGTGCATGTACACCTTCGGATCCCTACATTTGTATCCTTGGGGTAAATACCCAGTAGTGCAATTGCTGGGTCATAGGGTAGCTCTATTTTCAACTGTTTGAGGAACGTCCATACTGTTTTCCAGAGGGGTTGCACCAGCTTGCATTCCCACCAACAGTGTAGGAGAGTTCCCCTTTCTCCGCATTCCCGCCAAAGTCTGCCGTTTCCTGACTTGTTAATTTTAGCCATTCTGACTGGTGTGAGGTGGTATCTCACTGAGGTTTTGATTTGGATTTCCCTGATGCTGAGCGATGTTGAGCACTTTTTCATGTGCCTGTTGGCCATTTGGATGTCTTCTTTGGAAAAATGTCTGATGTCAGAAGTCCCATGTCTTCTGCCCATTTCTTGATTGTATCCTTTGTTCTTTGGGTGTTGAGTTTGATAAGTTCTTTATAGATTTTGGATACTAGCCCTTTATCTGATATGTCATTTGCAAATATCTTCTCCCATTCTGTCGGTTGTCTTTTGGTTTTGTGGACTGTTTCTTTTGCTGTGCAAAAGCTTTTTATCTTGATGAAATCCCAATATTCATTTTTGCCCTTGCTTCCCTTGCCTTTGGCGATGTTTCTAGGAAGTAGTTGCTGCGGCTGAGGTCGAAGAGGTTGCTGCCTGTGTTCTCCTTTAGGATTTGAATGGACTCCTGTCTCACGTTTAGGTCTTTCAACAATTTGGAGTCTATTTTTCTGTGTGGTGTAGGGAAGTGGTCCAGTTTCATTCTTCTGCATGTGGCTGTCCAATGTTCCTAACACCATTTGTGGAAGAGACTGTCTTTTCTCTCCTGGACATTCTTTCCTGCTTTGTCAAAGATTAGTTGACCATAGAGTTGAGGGTCCATTTCTGGGCTCTCGATTCTGTTCCATTGATCTATGTGTCCGTTTTTGTGCCAGTACCACACTGTCTGGATGATGACAGCTTTTACTAGAGCTGGAAGTCTGGAATTGTGATGCCGCCAGCTTTGGTTTTCTTTTTCAACATTCCTCTGGCTATTCGGGGTCTTTTCTGGTTCCATACAAATTTTAGGATTATTTGTTCCATTTCTTTGAAAAAAGTGGATGGTATTTTGATGGGGATTGCATTGAATGTGTAGATTGCTCTAGGTAGCATTGACATCTTCACAATATTTGTTCTTCCAATCCATGAGCATGGAACGTTTTTCCATTTCTTTGTGTCTTCCTCAATTTTTTTCATGAGTATTTTATAGTTTTCTGAGTATAGATTCTTTGCCTCTTTGGTTAGATTTATTCCTAGGTATCTTATGGTTCTGGGTGCAATTGTAAATGGGATCAACTCCTTAATTTTTCTCTCTTCTGTCTCGTTGTTGGTGTGTAGGAATGCCACTGTTTTCTGTGCATTGATTTTATATCCTGCCACTTTACTGAATTCCTGTGTGAGTTCTAGCAGTTTTGGGGTGGAGTCTTTTGGGTTTTCCACATAAAGTATCATATCATCTGCAAAGAGTGAGAGTTTGACTTCCTCTTTGCCGATTTGGATGCCTTTGATTTCTTTTTGTTGTCTGATTGCTGTGGCTAGGACTTCTAATACTATGTTGAATAGCAGTGGTGATAGTGGACATCCCTGCCGCATTCCTGACCTTAGGGGGAAAGCTCTCAGTTTTTCCCCATTGATAATGATATTTGCTGTGGGTTTGTCATAGATGTCTTTTATGATATTGAGGTATGTACCCTTTATCCCTATACTCTGAAGAGTTTTGATCAAGAAAGGATACTGTACTTTGTCAAATGCTTTCTCTGCATTTATTGAAAGGATCATGTGATTCTTGTTCTTTCTTTTGTTAATGTATTGTATCATGTTGATTGCTTTGCGGATGTTGAACCAACCTTGCAGCCCAGGGATAAATCCCACTTGGTCATGGTGAATAATCCTTTTAATGTACTGTTGGATCCTATTGGCCAGTATTTTGGTGAGAATTTTTGCATCCATGTTTATTAAGGATATTGGTAATTCTCCTTTTTGATGGGGTCTTTGTCTGGTTTTGGGATCAAGGTAATGGTGGCCTCATAAAATGAGTTTGGAAGTTTTCCTTTCATTTCTATTTTTTGGAACAGTTTCAGGAGAATAGGTATCAATTCTTCTTGAAATGTTTGGTAGAATTCCCCTGGGAAGCCATCTGGTCCTGGGCTTTTGTTTGTTTGGAGATTTTTGATGACTGCTTCAATTTCCTTAGTGGTTATAGGTCTGTTCAGGTTTTCTATTTCTTCCTGATTCAGTTTTGGTAGTTGATACATCTCTAGGAATGCATCCATTTTTTCCGGGTTCTCTAATTTGCTGGCATAGAGTTGCTCATAATATGTTATAATTGTTTGTATTTCTTTGGTGTTGGTTGTGATCTCTCCTCTTTCATGCATGATTTTGTTGATTTGGGTCATTTCTCTTTTCTTTTGGATAAGTCTGGCCAGGGGTTTATCAATCTTCTTAATTCTTTCAAAGGACCAGCTCCTAGTTTCGTTGATCTGTTCTACTGTTCTTTTGGTTTCTAGTTCATTGATTTCTGCTCTGATCTTTTTTATTTCTCTTCTCCTGCTGGGTTTAGGCTTTATTTGCTGTTCTTTCTCCAGCTCCTTTAGGTGTAGGGTTAGGTTGTGTATTTGCGACCTTTCTTGTTTCTTGAGAAAGGCTTGTATTGCTATAAACTTTCCTCTCAGGACTGCCTTTGCTGTATCCCAAAGATTTTGAACAGTTGTGTTTTCATTTTCATTGGTTTCCATGAATTTTTTTCATTCTTCTTTAATTTCCTGGTTGACCCATTCATTCTTTAGTAGGATGCTCTTTAGCCTCCATGTATTTGAGTTCTTTCCGACTTTCCTCTTGTGATTGAGTTCTCGTTTCAAAGCATTGTGGTCTGAAAATATGCAGGGAATGATCCCAATTTTTGGTACCAGTTGAGACCTGATTTGTGACCTAGGATGTGATCAATTCTGGAGAATGTTCCATGGGCACTAGAGAAGAATGTGTATTCCGTTGCTTTGGGATGGAATGTTCTGAATATGTCTGTGAAGTCCATTTGGTCCAGTGTGTCATTTAAAGTCTTTATTTCCTTGTTGATCTTTTGCTTAGATGACCTGTCCATTTCAGTCAGGGAGGTGTTAAAGTCCCCCACTATTATTGTATTGTTGTTAATGTGTTTCTTTGCTTGTGTTATTAATTGCCTTATATAATTGGCTGCTCCCATGTTAGGGGCATAGATATTTACAATGGTTAGATCTTCTTATTGGATAGAACCTTTAAGTAGTATATAGTGTCCTTCCTCATCTCTTATTGTAATAAGAGTTTTGTTTAAAGTCTTATTTGTCTGATAGAAGGATTGCCACTGCAGTTTTCTTGCATGGTAAATTGTTTCCCCCCCCCTTCAATCTGGGGGTGTCTTTGGGTCTAACATGAGTCTCTTGCAGACAGCATATTGATGGGTCTTGTTTTTTAATCCAATCTGATAGCCTGTGTCTTCTGATTGGGGCATTTAGCCCATTTACATTCAGGGTAACTATTGAAAGATATGAATTTAGTGCCATTGTATTGCCTGTAAGGTGACTGTTACTGTATATTCTCTGTGTTCCTTTCTGGTCTATGCTGCTTTTAGGCTCTCTCTTTCTTTAGAGGACCCCTTTCAAAATTTCTTGGAGGGCTGGTTTCATGTTTGAAAATTCTTTTAGTTTTTGTTTGTCCTGGAAGATTTTTATCTCTCCTTCTATTTTCAATGACAGCCGAGCTGGATATAGTATTCTTGGTTGCATATTTTTCTCGTTTAGTTCTCTGAATATATCTTGCCAGTCCTTTCTGGCCTGCCAGGTCTCTGTGGATAGGTCTGTTGCCAATCTAATGTTTCTACCATTGTAGGTTACATATCTCTTCTCCCGAGCTGCTTTTAGGATTTTCTCTTTGTCTCTGAGACTTGTAAATGTTTACTATTAGATGTTGGGTTGCTGACCTATTTTTATTGATTTTGAGAGGGGTTCTCTGTCCCTCCTGGATTTTGATGCCTGTTTCCTCCCCCACGTTAGGGAAGTTCTCTGTTATTATTTGCACCAATATACCTTCTGCCCCCCCTCTCTCTTTCTTCTTCTTCTGGGATCCCAATTATTCTAATGTAGTTTCGTCTTATTGTATCGCTTATCTCTCGAATTCTGTCCTCATGATCCAGTAGTTGTTTATCTCTCTTTTTCTCAGCTTCTTTATTTTCCATCATTTGGTCTTCTATATCACTGATTCTCTCTTCTGCCTCATTTATCCTAGCAGTTAGTGCCCCCATTTTTGATTGCCACTCATTAATAGCCTTTTTGATTTTTGACTTGGGTAGATTTTAGTTCTTTATTTTTCTAGAAAGGGTGTCTCTAATAACTTCCATGCTTTCTTCAAGCCCAGCTAGTGTCTTTAAAATCATATTCTGAACTCTAGGCCCGACATCGCACTAATGTCCGTATTGAGTAGGTCCCTGGCAGACAGTACTACCTCTTCTTTTTGTTGATGTGATATTTTCCGTCTTGTCATTTTGTCCAGAGGAGAATAGATGAATGAGAGAACAAAATGCTAACAGGGTAACTATGTCCCCAGAAAATGTACTCTAAACAACTCAGAAAAGACCTGAAACCAGGGGAAAAGAAAGAGAAAGAAAGAAAAAAGAAAAAGATAAAAACAAACAAAAATAGAACAAAACAAACAAAAAAAAGAGAATATGATCAAATATGATCAGGCTGGTGCATAGATCAGTGCCACACACTAGATTTTGGGTGTATTTTGGTCTGTTAGAAGAAAGTGCCTCCCAAATTTTTAAAGAAAGAAAAACTTATATATGTACCATAATAAGAGTTGATACTATGAAGGGATGGAATATGACTGTCAAGATGAAAATTATAAAAAAATTTATAAAAGGAATTGATAAGAAGTTGTTTCAAAAAAGAAAGAAGAGGATTTTAAAAAAAGATAAAAAGAAAAAAAAGGGAGAGAATATGATCAGGCAGGAGACTAGAACAAAGCCATACACTAGAGATTTAGGGTATATTTTGATCTGTTAGAAGAAACTGTATCTCAAAATTTTAAAGAGAGAACAACTTATATATACATGCCAAAAATAAGGGTAACTACTATGAAGGGATAGAATATGACTCTAAAAATGAAAAATAAAAAGGGATTGTTAAGATGTTGTTGAAAAAGGGAAAAAGAAAAATTAAAAAAAAGACTAAAAAAAATTAACTTTGAAAGATGAAAGAATCATGGTTAAAAAGCCATGAATTCTATGTGCAGTATTCCCCTAGCGCTGGAGTTCTGCCGTTCTCATTGATCGGTAAACTTGGTCTTGGCTGGCTGTTCTTGCTGATCTTCTGGGGGAGGGGTCTGTTGCCGTGGTTTCCAAATGTCTTTGCTGGAGGCGGAATTGCCCTGCTCTTGCAGGGTCCGGGCTAAGTAATCTGCTTGGGTTTGCTCTCAGGAGCTTTTGTTCCCTGCAAGCTTTCCCTACAGCTTTGGAGGACGAGAGTGAAAATGGCGGCTTCCCAATATCTGCCCCGGAGGAGCTGAGAAATTGGGGCCCCACTCCTCAGTGAGCCCCCAGGGAAAAGCAGTCAGTGACTCCCGTCTCCCTGGTCTCTGGCTGCACTCCGTGCTCACCCGGCCTGTTACTAAGTATTTCTATCTCTGGCTCAGGACCCTGTGTGGAGTCTCCAAACTCAGCAGATCCCTGCAGTGCACTCCCGTGCCGCTCCTTCCAGGGGAGGTAGGGGAGTCTCCCCAGATCTGCTGCTTGTTGGGTCCCCGTTGGAGGAGCAGTGGCCCAACTGTGCCATGGATCACAGTTTATGGCAACCACGAGCTGAAACCCCGCACCTTGGCTCCGTCTCTGCAGCTGGCTTCCCTGCTCTGGTACCTGGGAGCTCTGCTCCGCACGCAGGCACCCCTCGTCTTCCTGTGACCCTGAGGGTCCTGAGACCACACTGTCCCGCGAGGGTTCCACCCCCCACTTAGCCACTGGAGCGACGTCCCTCAGTGGAGCCGACTTCTAAAAGTTCCGATTTTGTGCTCCACTGCTCTATCCCTTGCCAGAAGTGGCCGACGGAGGCCCCTCCCCCACCGTCTATCCTCTGGAATATCGCCTCAGATTCACTTCTCTGCATGTCCTACCTTCCAGAAAGTGGTCGCTTTTCTGTTCAGAGAGTTGCTGCTATTCTTTTCTTCGATCTCCTGTTGAGTTCGTAGGTGTTCAGAATGGTTTGATCCCTATCCAGCTCAATTCCTAAGACCAGACGAAATCCAGGTCTCCTACTCCTCTGCCATCTTGCTCCACCCTCTAACCTGATTTGTTCCTTATTCGGGTGTGTTCTGAAGTGGATCCCTCAGCTTCTCTGGATCATGTTTTCTTCCTCTAGAGCAGGGATTGGCAAATCCAGCCTGCTGCCTGTTTTTGTAATTACCGTTTGTTGGACATAGCTGTGTTCTTCTGTTCAAATGCTGCCTCTGCTTTCACACGTGAAGGACTGACTTAGGTACTTGCAACAGAGACCATATGGCTCACAGTACATTTGCTCTCCGGCCCTTCACAGAAGAAGTTTATTGACCCTTGATGTATATCATGGAGATGAGGGAATTCTTGATTGTACAAGGCTTCACAGTGAGGATCACGTGGGATAATCTTCCTTTGTTGGGAACTATGAGACATACTATAAGTATTATTGTCTATAATTATGATGAATAATATGGCTATGGAATCCATCTCCTCCGTGAAGGAAGAAGCAGGGGCAGAATTAGGAGTCGTGGTATAAATGGTGTGACTTGAGGGGCCCAGAGAAATCTTCCAGGGACCCAAATCACCCCTCCTGAGCACCTGCACACTGACTGAATTCCAGCCATGAAGAATTAAGCTTGAAATCGAAGTCTTCATTACCCATGTTGATTATGTCTCTATTTGAAAAGATTTGGAAAATGAGTCCTCTGGGAGCAGCAACACATCCAGGGGTTACCATTTACCAACGCTTACTCATGAACTCCTTCATTAGATGGTTTTTCTCTGTGAAGCTAGTTGAAATGCAGGCAAGGAATGGGAGTTTATGAAAAAGGTAATTTTGAAACTCTTGGGCAGTTTCCAGGGCTCAGAATTGGATGCCACCAAAAGGGGTAGGATTAAGACAAAGGAGGTGAGAGGGCATAGTGAAAAACCCTCCTGAAATTGATATTCTTAATGCCTGGCATGTCTGCAGCGCAGAGGGACACACTTACCATTTATTTGTTACGACAAAGTTTGCAGTATTGTTTCATTGTGAGTTTCCAGCGGGGGAACAAACCAAGAGCTGCCTGTTACAGAATACAAATGGGGCCTTGAAAATTTATAGTCTCCTTTTCTTTAACGAGCTCTGAAGAAGATTTGATCTTTGGATTGGGACAATAGCCTAAAGAGTTAAAGAAGAGCGAAGATTCACTTCCTCTGCTCTTTCTTCTTAAAGGGCATCTATTTTTCATCATCCTCAAAGGTTAGCCCCTTTGTCAACAGCGATGCCTTGCCAATTCCTTCCTCCTTTTGGTATTTCATTAGTTGCCAGTGAAATAATCCCAGGTTGACAGGGTGGCAAAGAAAATGTGTGTTGAAATTGCACTTGGCATACGTCTGAAATATTTGGGGGCTGGTAACTGCATCCCCTGCACCAGGCAGCTAGAGTGTAATTCATATGTCAAGCCAAGCAGCCCACAAATGACAAAACACCAACAAGGAATAAAGGTCAGAGCGATTGATTCCTAATACACGTCGGCTTATGCACAGAGCACCCAGTGATGCAGTGTTAATGAGCCTCAGCACAGCGATGCAGAACAAATGAAGAAAATAATACATCGACTTTGCGATACTGCTCCTGGAAGGTACAGGACCAACGTGCACTTGGATCTGCCCTCTGACAAATGCAAGGAGAAAACAGTTTTCATTCTGCAGTATCTTAGTTTTCTTAGTGGCTTAAAATAACACGAATGCATTCTCTTACAGTGCTGGAGGTCAGAAGTCTAAAAGCAAGGTGTCCACAGGGCTGCACTCTTCTAGGGGCTCCAGGAGAGGATCCATTTCTTTGCCTTTTCTGCATTCCACAGGCTGCCTGTATTTCGTGGCTCCTGGCCTTCTTCCTCCAGCTTCAAAGGCAGTAATGGTAGGTCAAACTCTTCTCCACAGTGTCACTCTGACCTTCTCTGCTGCTGCCCTCCTAGAAGACCTTTGTGATGACACTGGTCCCACCCTGATAATCCGGGATACTCTCCCTATCTTAAAGTCAGCTGTTTGCCACTACATACCTTGCCATGTGCCCATGACATATTTGAAGCTTCTAGGGATTAAGACGTGAACATCTTTGGGGACCATTGTTCTCCCTACCACATGCAGCAAGGGAGATATTATTCGTGCTGGAAGATGCGGCTGATGATTTATTACTTGTCCAATGAAGATATCTCTGCAGGGATGAAGGAATTTGATGGAGATATAGAGTACGCAGAGAATGCCCACTACCATGAAGAGTAGGGCTGCCAGTTCAACCAGTGTTAGAATTAGAAGGACCTGATACCAGGCACTAGGTCAGTGAAGTTGTAGAGATAACATATTCTGTGGCCCGTCTAGGTAATGTCCTGGAAACAAGATAATCTTTCAGTGAAAATTCTGATATGATCATCCTCAGGCTCTGCCCCACTGTGTACATTTTATTTTATTTATTTTATTTTATTTTTGCATAATCTGTCAAGATAATTTTACTTCTTCCTTTCTAATTTGTTTTTTTTAACATTTTTTTATTTTGTTATGTTAATCACCATGCATTACATCATTAGTTTTTGATGTAGTGTTCCATGATTCATTGTTTGCGTATAACACCCAGTGCTCCATTCAGTACGTGCCCTCTTTAATACCCATCACCAGGCTTACCCATCCCCCCACCCACCTCCCCTCTAGAACCCTCAGTTTGTTTCTCAGAGTCCATAGTCTCTCCTGGTTCATCTCCCCCTCTGATTTCACCCCCTTCATTTTTCCCTTCCTACTATTTTCTTTCTTTTTTTTTTTAACATATAATGTATTATTTGTTTCAGAGGTACAGATCTGTGATTCAACAGTCTTACACAATTCACAGCGCTCACCATAGCACATACCCTCCCCAATGTTTATCACCCAGCCAACCCATCCCTCCCACCCCCCACCACTCCAGCAACACTCAGTTTGTTTCCTGAGATTAAGAATTCCTCATATCAGTGAAGTCATATGATACATGTCTTTCTCTGATTGACTTATTTCGCTCAGGAAAAAAGGTCTCTATTAACCACTGAGAAAGCTGTTGTGTATACCTCTCCCACATGCCACCTCAGCTGTCCCTGGACAATACTTCTTTTCCACTTTTCCCGAGAAACTTCCATTCCCAAAATGCACAACTGACAGAAGGGAGATAGAGACTGGTGGTGGCTTGTTTCATTTTGGGAGCCATCAATCACAGAGGTGGAGTGTCATTTGTGTGAGGAGAAGCAGGAAGAACCCCAGTGGTGGTACATCCAGCAGATTGCAATTTTCAACCACTTCATTTGTTCAGAGTGTCAGAGGAATATGCAGTGGGCATGGGGAGAGATTCCATCTTAACACTGCAAGTCCTTGCCACATTTGGAACTTGGTAAAGAACTGTGCATTTCTAACATATGATCTAGCAATTCTACTTCTAGGAATATATCCGGAGGAAATGAAGACATTAACCTGAAAAGATACCTGTACACCCATGTCCATAGCAGCATATTCACAACAGCCAAGACATGGAAACAACCTAAGTGTCCATCAACAGACAAATGGATAAAGAAGTTGTGGCGTGTGTGTGTGTGTGTGTGTGTGTGTGTGTGTGTGTGTGTATGCCACAAACGGCAGGGTTTCCTCATGAGGAAACCCTGCCATTTGTGGCAACATGGATGGATCTTGAGGGAATTATGCTAAGTAAAATAAGTCAGACAGAGAAAGAGAAATACTGTATGATCTCATTTATATGTGGAAACTTAAAAAAAAAAAAAAAGACTCAGAAAAAGAGATCAGATTTGTAGTTTCCGAGGTGGTGGTGGGTGGGGAGAGGGAGAATCGGAGGAAAGTACAAACTTTCAGTTATAAGATAAATTAGTACTGGGGATGTAATGTACAGCATGATGACAACAGTTAACACTGTTATAGGTATAAAGAAGAGTTCTTAAGAGAGGAAATCTAAGAGTTCTCATCACAAGAGAAAGGGTTTTTTTCTCTTTTTTCCCTGAAATTTTTTTTCTCTTTTTCTTTTTATTGTATCTCTATGAGGTGATGGATGCTAACTAACTTATTGTGGTCATCATTCCACAATGTACGAAAGAAACCATCATGCTGTACACCTTAAACTTATACAGTGCTATAAGTCCATTATATCTCAATAAAACTGGGAAAAATATCAAAGCACAAACCATTGACCACACCCTCCCCATTCTTGAATATCTGCTACATTTTCTGAGAACAGCCAACATTATATTTGGTAACTCCTTTGCAAAAAGGTTGTTTTAACACACAGCTGGGACTTGAATAGTCATTTAGAGCATTGGTTGTTTCCTATGCTTTGGTGTATCCGCCATTAAATTGTAATTTTCTTGGGGGAAACAAAACCAAATGTAAAAATATATTTTTGTCCCTGTCATTTCCCTATTACAATTTTGCCTTTATAGAGAGGTGGATACGTGAGGGTACTATTACCATTTCTTTTTTTTTATAAAGATTTTATTTATTTATTTGACAGAGAGAGACACAGCGAGAGAGGGAACACAAGCGGGAGGAATGGGAGAGGGAGAAGCAGGCTTCCCGCTGAGCAGGGAGCCCGATGCGGGGCTCGATCCCAGGACCCTGGGATCATGACCTGAGCCGAAGGCAGACACTTAACGACTGAGTCACCCAGGTGTCCAACTATTATCATTTCTACCCCCACCTCCCTTAAATGTGAACATCATACCATTATTCCCTGATGGGTCTGATTTCTATTCACTTTTTTCCCCACTCCTGAACATGAATTGGACCAGTCCACAGTTACACAAACAAGGGGAAGTCACCAGATTGTTTATGCAGAGTTAGCATTTTAAAAAGCTATGTCATGCTTCATTTCATGCTGTACAATTGGGTCACTTTTACACAGCTAATTTTTGAAATCTGAAAAGTGCTCTGTAGCTCCAAGGAGCCTTCTAGAGGAGAATCTTATTATTTTAATTGTTGAATAGATGTCCCTAAAAAATATGCGATATTCGTGACAAAAAATGCATGGTATGTCTTGATGCGTCCAGCAAAATCACGTCAAAAGCAAAATGCTATGTGAACATTCTTACAGCCTTTTGGGGGTGCTATCTTGAATTTTAAGGAGGGGCAATTTGGTAGAAGTTCTGTTGTCAATTTGGACTAACTTGGACTCACTAGAGTTTTGAGACTTTTACTTTGAATCACAACACTGTATCTTAATCTTTCTGTTAGTGAAGTGACTTGTTTTGCCTTCCCGACAACATACAAAGCTGCTTGAAGGTATGAGTCCCGTCCCCCTTTGTTTCTCAGTTCCGAGAACTTAATAGGTATTTATTTGATTTTTAAGATGGGATTAATCATTTTTTTAAAAAAAAAAGATTTTATTTATTTATTTGAGAGAGACACAGAGTGTGAGAGAGAGAGAGGACGAACAGGGTGAGGAGCAGAGGGAGAAGCAAAGTCCCTGCTGAGCAGGTAGCCAGACACAGGGCTCTATCCGAGGTGGGGCTTGATCCCAGGACTCCGGGATCATGACTTGAGCCGAAGGCAGATGCTTAACCATCTGAGCCACACAGGTACCCCTTATTTGATTTTTAAAAAAGAAAAAATTGTTCGAAGAGAATGGGAATCTTCTTCAGGGTTGTTCCTTTCCTGAAATGATCCCGACAGAATAGGCAAAATGGTCACTTTAAAACAAAAACAGCAGCAACAAAACCAAGTTTCTTCTCAGAAGAACCTGAGTCCAGAGAGACCTCAGGGGTGGAAGTGCCTGAGCTCAGGGACAGGTAGAAATGACTGCTTGCCCCACCTGAAGTTTTCTTTCCTCGAACCCAAGGTCATATATGCAGAATGGAGACATTTAGACCTAATTTTTCTTTTTCTTCTCTCAATGCTTTAAGACAACTGTACTACTCATCTCAGGGAAAACAAAGAATTCCGTTGTCATAAAGTAAGATGAGGTGGCTTCCTCTGTTTGCTTCTTCTAGAAATTGGATAGAAAAGCAAATTTGTTTTTTGGTTTGAAATGAAAGCACAGCATCCCATTCTCATCTGCAGTTGTGGATAAAATGGATGTTCTTCAAACTAAGTACTGAGAATGTGCTCCAAGGACAGAGCTTGGCAAACCCCCCATGATGGTCTTTTTCTTAAGAACACCACAAAAACCTAAAACCAAGCCCAATAATGCCCATGGTTTCATCTTCTTCTGCCAAAAACAATAATCCACTGAAATTTAGAAAATCTGTCAAGATCATTAGAAAGTGCCATTCTTTGGAGATTCTCCTTTGTTGTTCCTTGAAGCAAATTCTCTGGGAATGCCTACTGGGAATGGAGCCAACCAAAATCTCCACATTCTCCAACCAAAATCTCCAAAATCTCCCTCTCTACCTCTTGTCATTGGTTTCCTTCCAATGGTGCGAGTTTGCACGTGATTTCCAATCTGTACCCCCTTTGACTGCCTGAGGGAACCCCTGGCATTTTTTTCTCTGGTGGAGTTAAACATGCCTCAGTTTCCCTTGTTGTCAATAGCAATACAGTGTTGATGAGTGGATTCTAGAATGTCCTTTCTTTTAAAGAAATTCTGTGTTGTCACTACTGAGACAGACTAAGATGGGTCTTTCTTAAGATTTCCAAGAGTATAAGCAATTTTGCACTTGGACATCTGGGATGAACACCCCAGCCTCTGAAATGCACAGCTGCATCTGTTATTTAGACTGTCCACCTGAATCTTCAGTTGGCTCTCCTCAGACAGGGCTAGAGCCTAATCTCCATGGATTGGTTGGAAGTATTTTCCACAATGCTACTTTGTACCATCTGGGCAAGCTGTATTATGAATTGGCAGATAATAAAGTATGAACAATGGTGTGTGCTTTCCAATGTAAAACCAGAGGTGGATGGGGGGGCGCCTCTGAAGCTTAACCAGCTTTATGTTCTGAAAACCATAACTGCCTTTGTTGCTCCTCACTGGATCTATTTCTATGGGGTCTGCCATTTGCCTAATGTTTGCTCAGCACCTGGTAAGGAAAGAGCTTTCAAAAGTGGTAGAAAAGAAAATCAATATCCCTGCCCATTTAGTCAGCCTCTCACCATTCAGTGACATTCACACAGCACTGGGGAGGAAAGCAGGAGATCAATGCACCTGAGGGACCTGGAGAAGGCATTTGCTCAATTCATCAGAGCAATCGATGGCATTCAACTAGTTGCTAGCCTGGATTCAAGTGACTAGGTTTTTATACACCTGTGGCTTGAAGAAACGATACCATCTTACTCTGTTTCTCTCATTAACATTCAATCTCTCTGACTGATGAAAGAAGCAGCACCCAATTATCCTGTGATAAGCCAATAATTATAAAAATTTCAACAATAATACTATATGCAAAATACCTTACAATTATTGTATATCTAATCCTCTCAACCATCTCAGAACATGGTATTACTCTGTGGCAGTTTTAAGTCATGTCTAAATTCTATGATGGTCCTTCCATCGAAGGATAGGACTTATGTCCTTTCCCCTGCTCTGTGTGGGTTTGTGACAGATTCAACTAGAACAGCATGGTAGAAATGATCTTCTCTGACTTCCAGTAGGAGGTCAGAAAAGGCCACCTGGTTCTTTTGACTTAGAGGAGCCAGTCACCACATACAGAAGTTCAACTACACTGAGGTGACTATGCTGGAGAGACCATGTGGGAGTGCTCTGGTCAACATCCTCTGCTGGGCTCCCAGCCTGTAGCCATATGAATGGCCCATCTGATAGCAACCATGTGAGACCCCAAGCAGGAATGGCTGGGTTCTTTTATGAGTGAAGAAACTGAGACTCACAAAGCTTGAGTAACATGCCAAGGATCCCACAATTTCAAAGTTGTTGATTTTATGCCAGATTTGTCCCAGTCTGAAACCAATGCCCTTGACTCTATACCATACGCCTTTCCGATTAGCTGGTTAATTGCAGGGGAAACCCAACAGTATTGAAACTGTGTGAATAAAGAAGGAAATCTGGCTACTTTGGATGCTTCCTTGAAGATCTGATTGATGGTACAGATCTCCATGAATGTGTGAATGAAAAGGTCACACGATTGTAGGTCCTTTGGACTTCTCACAGGGCAGAATCATTGGAAGATTTTCTCCTAGGTAGTGGTCCACTGGCGCTAGTGATGTTCCACAAGCCCCTTCACCAGCTCAATCTTTATCATCAGTTCCTCCGCCAAAAAGTCCGCCACTCCCTTGTTTTTGGAGTAAAGAAGCAAGAGTCATTGACCACCCATGGCCCCAGATGCATTCCCCCCTTGGGCATCTCATTTGGTCTTGGTTTGCCACACTGGGAGAGGTGTACTGTTACTCCCATCTTGTGGATGCAGAAATCTGGGCTTAGAGAAGCTAAGTGACTTGCCCAAGTTAATGGGTAAATTTAATTCCCTTTGTTCACAAGATACCAAATGCTTAAACAGTGAAGTATAGTTCAGTGTTCTTGCAGTACCTGGCACTTTCTCACTCTGATGACTCTGGTGAGAATATTATTCCCACTTCAGGAGGTGCCTGGTACCCAAAGGTGAAGCTGTTTCCCACCTGAAAACCTCTGGAAAGCCAGAGTGCCCAACTGGCTGCTCTTCCAAACCACTAATCTTGACATCATGATGGCAGAAATGATTCCAGGCACAAATGACTTGAATTGGGAAGTGACTCTGACAAGCTGGACTACCTCTGGCAAGTTATTTCACCTCTCAGGATTTCTGTTCCATCAGGTGTAAAGTGGGAGAGAACCAGATGAACTTGATGAACACACCGTGAGCTCACCATGGACACACAACTATCTGCACTTGCCATCATAAACATGAAGTGACTTATAATGAAGACGGGCATGGATATAATAACAGTAAACATTCACTGAACAACTGACCTTGTGCTCTGCACAGTTCTTAACATGCTACACTTATTTTATCCCCATTGCTATTATCAACCCCATCTTTCAGATAAGATGGGGGCTTGTCTGAAAATAGACAGAGGCAGGGTTTGAACCCTGGCCATTTGGCCCCAGAAGCTGTGTTCTTAAACTACTTCTAAATATTGTCAAATAAGCATTACAGACAATAAATGCCCTAGAAGTTCAGAGGGGACAGTGACATTTCCAGCTGTGACAATAACTCCTTCCTGTTCTCCTCATAGCCGGTGCCCACCCTCTCTCCATAGGCATCTCCACATCTGGACACCCTGGAGGAACAAAAGTGATGTTCCAAAACACGACAGAATGTGAAACATGAGATTCTGTGAAATCAGTTGCATACACACGGAGCATATGTTATGGTTGCTCCATTTCCCTTTCTCAACTTTTTGTGTCGAAATAATACCAAAAAGTTGGAAAAATAGTGCCTAGTATTCCTACATATTCTTCACTCATGTTTTCCAAATGCTAACATTTTACCCTATTTGCTCTATCATTGGATTTGATAAATCCACACACACACACACACAAACACACACACATACACACACACACACAAACTTTCTTCTGAACTCCTTGAGAGTAAGGTTCAAATAGAATGCTCCCTTAAGTTTAAATATGACAATATGGGTTTCATAAAAACAATCACATTTTCTTACATAACCACATTTCAGTAGTGAAAATCAGGAAATTAACACTGATACAATGCTATCATCCAATCTCCACACCTTAGTCAAATTTCCTCACTTGTCCTACTAATGTTCTTTATGGCAAAAGAAAAAAAAAAAGATTCAGGATCAGATCCAATCCAGGATGATTTGTATACCTTTCAAATGGGAAAATGTTGCAAACTTTCCATCTCTAGAGAAACCAGAGCCAAAGATAATATAAGATGGGGTTGTCTTTATAGTATAGCAGCTAAGCAGGCTATAAGCAAACTCAACCATTGTACTGCCAGTAAAATAAAGGCATAGTTCATAGAACCAAGCATGTGAAAGCTATGGCAGAAAACGATCAACCTTCCAGTGGGTCAGCGATCATGAATGCTGTACACAGCTGTGTTTGTGTTCTTAGAGTCCCTTAGAACAGTGGTTCTTAAATTTGGAAGCAGCATCAGAAGCCTCTGGAAAGCTTGTTGAAACACAGATTGCTGGGTCCCACCCCCAGAGTTTCTGATTTGGTAGGTCATGGGTGGGACCTGAGAATTTGTATTTCTTTCAAGTTCCCAGGTAATGCTGGTGTTGCTGGTCCAGGGGGCCACAGTATGAGAACTACTGCCCATGTGAGATGAAACTTCATCTGAGAATTTCATATGAGGACTTAATCAATAGCTTCCTATTTATCAAATCCAATGCCCTATTCTCGATTCCGTCAGACCCCATGATAGAGATGGATAGGGGATATTTCTCTATTTGTGGGAGGTCTCTAATTTCTACAAGACACTGGAATGACTTCAATTCCCACTCCAGGGTACTGAGAAAATACTATTTGTGTGTGAGGTCCAATGAGTGTGCAATATTCAAGCCAGATGTTATTTGTGTTAATCAGAAGCATATGCAGCATGTGCGCATGCAAACACACACACACACACATACACACGGAGTAGGCTGATTTCTGTAAATTTCCCATAATGATGACAGTGCTGGCTATGATCTGAATGGTGAAGCAAAGTTGGAAATTGATATAGTATCTAAAAAAACGTTTTGACTATGTCATGTAAATTCAAGTATTAAGGCAGGGAACCATGTCCCAGACAGAACTGAATCTTATTCAACTTTGAATCTCTACATCTCAACTCTAGCACTTTATAGCTGTGTGACTTTGGAAGAGTTTCTTAACCTCTCTGTGTCTCAGTTTCTTCATTCATTTATAAACGAGGTATAACAAAATTCACCTATGGTAAATTAAATTATTGTTCAGCAGATAGTTACCCTCTACCCCTCAACCTCCATTAGGGGAGCAGATTACCCCAAACGACCTTGGGTTTGGCCATGTGGTTTACTTTGGCTAACAGAATATGCATATAAGTATGGGGGCTTTAGAAAGCCTAGGCCTCAAGGGCATCATGTGTTACTGTTTTTCTTTTGGGAACTTTTGACGTCTGTCAGAAAATCCATTGGTCAAAAATAATAAGATAATTATTATTCAAGAACAAACTTGAACCCGGTCCTTGGCTTAGAGCCACGACTGGCAGAGCCTACCCTAGATCAACTGCACCATAGACAAATCGTATATAAGTTAATGAGAATTAAGTGTCTCTTGTAGACCTCTGCAAGTTTGTTTGTTATGCAGAAATAGCTGATTTATTCATGACCTTATAGGACTATTGTGAAGATGAAATAAAATAAGAAATGCAAAAGGTTCAGAACAGTGCTTAGCATGTAATAAATGCTATGTATGTGTGAGCTGTAATTATTATTACATCCAGTGCCTAGACCATTGGGAAGTTTTTGATATAGGAGACAAGGAACCCTTCCCCAATGTCTAGTATTCCTTTCTTATGTGTCGTAAAACCCAAGACATGGGTTCTGGCTCATATATTTGATCTTGATCACTTTATTTTTCTGAGGCTCAGTGACCATTTATCCAATAGATTTGAATACTTCTGCCAACCTTGTAGGTTTTTTTCCTTTCCTTTTTTTCATACATCATATGACAGGCATAAAAGCACTTTGAGATTTTTATCTTCTCTTCAAGAATAAAAGCTATTCTGAGTAGACCACAGTAGACAGATCATTTAGTGTCCCCAAGATCTATTTGCCTGATGCTCAGACAAGGATGGCTTATAAGCAGGTTTTCACGAATACCAGAGATTCTACTGGGAGGGGACTGAATCTTACACTGGGTTTTCAACTGGTCACAAAATTCAGATTGAAATTCTTCAATTGTATGTTCAGTCTTCATAAACTATCTGTTACTTGTTGGGCAGATTTCAGCTGAGAGTAGGGAAGAAGCAGTGGGTTTCTTAACAGAAGACCTGGATTTAAGGGGTGGTCGATGGCTCAATCTCTTCTTGATTATGACTTGGGAAAGTCTTCGACTTCTGGGAAATGAAGGTGATGCTCATAAAAGCATAAATGGTACAGGGTTATTTGAGGATTCAGTAACGCCAGAGCTGCTGATGGCATGAGACATTTTTTTATAGTTTTGGAGGAAGTATAAATCGGCACAGCCCGTGTGGAATGTGTGTTTGAAGAGTCTATCTGACTCTAAAGTGAGCAAATTCCTTTGAGCCAGGAATTACATTCTAGATTTTCACATGGTCTTTGGGTGATAACCTGTTACCCATTTTTGACCCTATTTTCCATTTCCTGCTTCTCACTGTGGAGATAAAAATAGCTGTTTACCCAGCTTTCCTGTAACTAGGGAAGGACTTGTGAGCTGTTCTGGCCAATGAAGGGCATCTGAGAAACATCTTTTCCCCTCCATGAATACATGACGAGCTCTTTCTCACTTTCAAAGTCATCCTTCTGCTTCCTGTCTTTGTAGGCTGAGTACAAAGATGTGCTCTCTGGACCCGCAGCAGTAATCTTGCAGCATAGGAGGGTTGAGAGAATTACAGAGACACCAATCTAGAGCCTGGATTGTTAGCTGCTGGTCCAGCCTTGGAATGGGCAGCCTTGGCAATCCAGATGTTGTGTTAGTTACATGGCTAATTTAGGACCTTTATGATTTAGGCTACTGTTAGTTCTGTTACTGGCAGCAAAAGAGCTATTAACAGATATATCATCTTATAGTCTCTCTCTCTCACCCCGACCACCATACACTCAATGTATATAGAAAGAAATATCTAGAGCAGCATTGTCAAATAAGTAACCACTCTCCCACGTGTGTACTGAGCACTTGAAATGTGGTCAGTCTGAAGTAAGGTGTGCTGTAAGTATAAAGTACACACTGGATTTTGAAGACTTAGTGCAAGAATGTAAACTATCTCACTACAGTATTATATTGATTACACGTTGAAATGATAATACTTGGGATATGTTGGGTTACACAAAATATATTATTATTATTAGTTTTAAAGGTTTTATTTATTTATTTGACACAGAGAGAGACAGCTAGAGAGGGAACACAAGCAGGGGGTGTGGGAGAGGGAGAAGCAGGCTCCTGGCTGAGCAGGGAGCATGATGCGGGGCTCAATCCCAGGACTCTGGGATCATGACCTGAGCCGAAGGCAGACGCTTAACCACTGAGCCACCCAGGCGCCCCCACAAAATATATTATTATTAAAATTAATTTCACTTCTCCTTTTCCTTTTTAACAATGTGGGTATTTAATATCTTGTACCTATTCATAGCTCATATTATATTCTGTTGAACAGCACTATTCTAGAAGGATAGATACCAAACTAAGACAATGGTCACCTCTGGGTTGTGGAAGTGAGTGAGGGGCATGACAGAGAGGCGGACTTTTTTTTTCTATATACACTTCTTGAGTTTTCTACAATAAGCGTAGATTTGTGTATTATTTCTGTGAGTTTTAGGAATCTAGGACAAGATTTTAAAAAATAAATGAATACTTGCAATCATGCCTTGTCGATTGTAAAGCTGTGCACACACTAGCTGCCAGGGTACATCTTTTAATCTTGATAATCATCTATTTTAGAACATCAGTGCATTTGACTATAAGTACCTCCTGGTGTTTTAAATCTCTACAGTCTTGGGGCACCTGTGTGGCTCAGTCTGTCAAGCATGTGCCTTCAGCTTGGGTTGTGATCTCAGGGTCCTGGGATTGAGCCCCACATCAGTCTCCCTGCTTTGTGGCGAGTTTGCTTCTCCCTCACCCTCTGCCCCTCCCCCGCATAAATCTCTATAATCTTAAATATTGGATAAAGCCCACAGAGAAACTATCAAGTAGCATTTGTGCTAATATATAGCAGAGTGCATCTATATTTTACCAGCAGAACCCTATACATAAAATGAGCTTGCTTTTGAATAATTGGGGGCATATTTATGAGATCAACATCAAAAAATCAAAAAGGTGACTTATAAAGAAATTAACGTACTTTGGGGTTAACTGATATATAACTAGCAATATTTACGATAATCCTCTTTTCACTGGTAGAACATAGCCACTTTTAAAACATCCCAAATTCATCGTGATCCTTGCCTTTTTGTGATGCCTTGGGAGGTTTATTTTTCTCCAAAAACCTTTGAGTCATTGAATTTTAGATTTAACATTGATTTATTCCTTTTGAGAGTTTGCCAAATACAAAGATAAATTGCTTGGCTTAAGTGATTAAGGAAGAATAATGGTTTGCTTCCAGTCAACACTGTGTTTAGTCCTTCTTTATTATCTTTAATTAAAAAGCCAGCCCATGATTCTCAACCTGCTAATGGAGCTGGAGGACAAACTAGCTACCAGGGTCCTGGAGACGAGTGTGGCTGTGGGTTGGGAGGACAGCCCACAGCGTGTCTCAGCTTTGCTGCTTGCTGGCTTCCAGCAAAGTTTGGATGATTGACATTAGGTGTATACTCTGGAATCTTTGAGTACTATTACATGATTTTGCACAATTCGAACAGAAATCCAAGTGGTTTTGCTTCAGTGTCATCAGCTTACAGCTGAGTCATATATTAGCTGTGCGATGTGGGGCAAATCAATTTCCTTTTGGATGTCATCTTCTAGGCCAGGAAAATGGAGTGTTGGTCCAGAAGATGATCTCCAAAATCTTTTCCAGCTTTGGACTCACCTTCTCCTTCCCTTCTCTTCCCTTCCCCTTCTGTATCATCTCCTTTCTCCAAATGTTCAGTGTCATCAGTAAAACACATGTGTTGTCTGACATTTAAAGCCACAGTTAATTATCCGCATTAATGATGTCCTTGTTACTAAAATATATATGTTATATATCAAATTATGTATACTGTATATATTTAAATTGTATGTAATATGTAAATTATGTAATTTAATGTAGTACATACATTACAGATATGAATATGTTGCACATATTAAATTATATAACTATATTTAAATTACTATATAATTATATATAACACAAAATATCATATATAATCATACATTATATTTAACACATATATATAAAATTATATACAGTTATGTATATTATATAATATATGTGCATATATGTATATATATGTATATGTATATATATATGTATATATGCACATATATATGTATATTTATATTTATGTGTGTATGTGTATAAATACGTATGCATGGGGAAGAAGCTTTATTGTAGAAAACATACCCGTAAACTCCCAAACTCCAAAAGCTTCTTTGGGGTAGGTCAGAGAAAAAAACCCAATCTAATTATATTTTCCAATTTGTAACAAAACCTAAATTTAACAATGCTTTATAAGTGCTGTTTGGAAATTTAATTTTAGAGAATGGATGGTGAACTTCCGTTCCCTTTTATCCCCCTTGTTTTTCCATTTTCCTGCCATCCTAACCAGAACCAGAACTCCAGAAAAGATGAAGTAAGAATTCTTTGCTCGCGTTCATTGCGAGATCGATCAGTACAATTGCTCTAGGAGTAGTCAGACTTACGACTCAACAAACACAGCCCATTAACAAATCTCTTCTCAACATGGGCATAGTGTGCGTGTATAAAAGCATGATTTACTTGGATTTGCTGAAGCGGCAGTAAATAAATTTGGAAGAACTGAATTGTATTAGAAAAACATGACTGAGCATTTGAAGCTTTTTCTCAGTGAAATAAATGGTATGTTTGTTGACAATCTCTTTCTCATGCATTAATATGGAAAAACTGATTTACTCAAAAAAATGGTAATAGAAACCAGCAAACACCTTAATTTGTGTTATTATCCCAGCCAATATAAAATTCAGGGAAGCAGAAATGGCACTGGTGGAGACCAGCAGTAGCAGCTGCTCCAAGACCCCATGGAGCATGGTCTACTTGAGGGATGCCACATTGCCATGGCAGCAAGCCACTCCAGTGAGCTGCCTGCAACCTCAGACAGCTGGGTTTGCCCCCCGGGGTGCCGAGCATCTGTCCTTCCTTGGGTATTTGGTGGGGTGGAGGTGAGGGCATATGACCTGGCATTTCTTGAAATCACTGGAGGATACAAGATGTATCCAGATTGGTCCCTGCCTTCAAGGAACTTAGAGTTCGTTAGGCTGAGACACCCTAAGAAAAGCTATACGGTTAGGTGGTATAAGGGCTTCAGGTGCCCCGAGAAAGGCCCATTGATGAATGTAGTAGCAGTCAAGGAAGCTTTCTTGGAAGGCAGTGGGATGTGAATGAGATTTTGAAGAACAAATGAAATTGAAATGGGCTTCCTTGATCTCATTGTAGTCGTGGATTTTTCAGTCAGCTTGTTTACATTGTTACTCCAAAACCACAGAGGTTTGGTGTTGGGTCTAGAACTATCCAGTCTGACTTTATGTACAGGTGAGGAAACAGAAGAAAGAGAGGACGAGTAGAGGGTACAAGTGACGAGAGGAAGTGGTATGAGGGTGGGAGGAGCCCAAAGGGAGGCACTTGGGGCGGGGGCAGGCAGCTCCACATCCGGCAAGGGGCGCCTGTGGGCGGCTGTTTTCGCCTGACTGACAGGTGACTCTGACAAGAGCTATATCCACAAATACCCAACCCCTCTCAGGTGAGTATATGGCTGGTCCTACAGTCTCAGACAAGAGGGTTCCTCCAGGCAGTAGCTCTGACATTTGTAAGACAGTAATAAGTTTAAGTCCTTGACGAACTGAGACAAGAAATTTTTCTTGCTATCGTATTCCATTGTTGACTGTTCTGTTTCTTTTCTTGCTATCGTATTCCATTGTTTAAGGACACTTTATATTTTAGAGTAGTTCTAGACATACAGAAAAGTTGAAAGTACAGAGAATTCCCGTATACTCACACTCAGTTTCCCTATTATTAACATCTAATATTAGTATGGTACATTTCTCACAACTAAACATTATTATTAACTAAAGCCCATACTTTATTCAGATTTTCTTAGATTTTACCTAAGTTGCTTTTTTACTGTCCCATTATTCCATCTAGAATTCCAAATTACATTTTTTTGGTGATGTTTCCTTATTCATCTTGACTGTGACAATTTTCAGGCTTTTCTTGCCTTTGAGACCTTGACAGTTTTGAGGGGTACTGCTTTTCAAAGGAATTTAAACCTACATACTGATTGAGGATATGACTGCCATTTGGCCATTTGCTTTTCTTTCTTTCTCTTTCTTTCTTTCAGATTTATTTATGTGAGAGAGTGAGGGGAGGGGCAGAGGGAGAACGAGAGAGAGAGTTTTAAGCAGACTCCGCATTGAGCGCGGAGCCTGACACAGGGCTGGATCTCATGACCCTGAGATCAGGGCCTGAGCTGAAACCAAGAGCTGGATGCTCAACCAACTGCACCACGCAGGCAACCCAGCCATTTGCTTGCTTTTCTAAATGCATTTCATCATTTACTTGACCTTGAATCTTGTGGTAAATTCACTGGTGGTCTTGATTTTTCACCCCTCCCTGTATCTCTACCTTTGCTGTGGCCTCATCATGGGTAACGTGTACTTGTGTACCTCCTGGCTTTGTGTTTGATCATCAGAGTTGTGTTGACCAATGGCTTGTGGAGAGAAGTGGCAGCATGCCATGATTGAGCCTAGAGCTTAAGAAGAACCCCTGGTCTTTCATTGCCTTTCTCCACTTTTGTCATGGCCATGAGAAGGACATGCCAGAGCTAGGTCACTGGTGGCAGGAGAATGAGAGTTACGTGGATCAGAGCTACCCTCAGCTGATCCTAGCTTAGGTCAGCTCACCCTGGCCAACTCAAAGATGAATGAGCAATATTCAAAGATTGTTATTTTCATCCCCTGAGCCATGGAGAGATTTGTTATGCAACAATAATTAACAGATACATGCCCTCAGGTTGAATACACTTCAGACTTAAAAACTTTTTAAAAAACAGGTAGCTTTTTTAAAAAAAATTTTCTTTGGGAACATATAATCAAGAGCCCCACATGCCTCATTGGGTTATTTTAGTGTCTGTTATGAGAGGACATGTGTCTCACTGACAATCTGAGCTGTCTCACCTCCGAGGCAAAAGGACAATGTCTTCAGCTAATTGACAACCTGTGATTTGGGTAAAATCTAAATGGAGCTGCTTAAGAATGGGTCCATTCATTCCTTCAACAGCTATTTATGTGGTGCCTAATATGTGCTGGGACTTCTGCCTAGTGCTGATCATACAGGAGTGAGCCACAGTGGACAGAACTCTGGCCCTCGGGGAGGTGGCTTCACAGGCAGAATGTGTAGTAAAAAGGCAATTACAAGGGGAATGTGGTTCTGAAAGGAAAGCTATTGTGGGGGGATCTGACCTCTTTGCTTTTCCAGGATAAGCTTCCCCGAGGAAGGCTGACCTGAATTCCGAAGAGGGGAGCATTCTGTGCAGAGAACAGCACACTTTGCAACAGCAGGAAGCATGGAGGCTTCATGTGGCGGCACAAAGCCTGGTGGGGCTGGACTTCAGGATCAGGAAAGGCCTGTGGAGCAGGAGGGGGCTGGCCTCTGACTGCCCAGTGTTTTTAACATGCTGATTATTTGGGATGTGCCTACTCCCCATGGTAGATGCTTTTAAGCATGTCATTCTTAAAGCTCTCTCAGGCTGTAACTTGAGGCTGGGCCAAGAAGAGGCATGCTGGTTAGGGACTCTCCCATGGAGGCTGCTGGTAGCAGAGCATTAGGTGGTGGGGAGTGTCCAGGCAGTGGAATCTGGCAGCAGAGACTAATAGGGACCAAGGCACAATGGGGGCTGCAAGGATTGCCTTACCTATGCAGATGACCTTACCTCTGAATCAGCCTGGTTCTGTAAAAGAGGACTTTCTCATCAATTCCTTTTCTGATTTATGTACTCAGATTATTCCCATTGCTAAAGCCAAGAACCCTGATATCAACAGACAGGTAGGTGCCAGGTTATGCCAGGTCTTCTAGGTCATATTAAAGATCATGACCTTGGAGCGCCTGGGTGGCTCAGTCGGTTAAGCATCTGCCTTCACCTCAGGTCATGATCCCAGGGTCCTGGGATCAAGCCCAGCATCGGGTTCCTTGTTGGTGGGGAGCCTGCTTCTCCCTCTTCCTCTGACTGCCGCTCCCCCTCCTTGTGCTCTCTCTCTCTGTCAAATAAATAAATAAAATCTTTAAAGATCATGACCTTTAGCCTAAAAGAACTAGAGGTCCGTAAAGATGTTTGAAGCAGGAGAGGAGACTGTCAGATTGGAGCCAGTACTTACAGCCTTGTGTCCCCAGTTGAATTTTTCTAGTAGAAGACCCTAAGACAAGGAGCTGAGTGCAAATGGCTTCTTTGGGAGGGGATCCCAGTAAGTACCAGTGGGGAAGGGGAGGCGGCCATAAAAGGTGTGTCATTAGCTGCTTACTACTGTGGGCATCTGGGGAGCTACAGGAACAGCTTAGAACATGTCTCAGTGTCATCCCACTACGGTATTTATCCACCACTCCCATTAGTCATTGATGGAAGGCTGCTCTGGGGATGGGGGTAGTCATTGTCCAGAGCTTCCTGTCTGCCCTGAGCAAGGGCTCCAGGGATTGCAGAACCTGCTCAGGTGAAGAGCTGTGCGTATTGGCACTTGGAAGTCTCAGAATCTCTGTACCTAGAAAAGATTAGTGCTGAGGGAATGTTGAAGTGATTGGGGAAGAGAAACAGGAGTGTCTGTACATCTGGAAAAAACACCATCTGGTTCTTACATCTTGCAAACTGCAAAATGTCACCCTAGGTTGGAGGCTATAAAAATAAACACAGAACTACAACGGGTCTCCTGTGCTGTTCCCTGCTCCATGGAAAACTGACCAATTGATGAAAGGTATAAGAAACCTCAGTTACTTTCTTTTTAGTCCCAATTTATAATTTGTTTCTGTTTGATAGGAGAGTTCAACCTATAGAGGAGAGAGCTCGGTTTTGCAGTCCAGTCAACTGAAGTTAGAATCTTGGGTCATTGCCATTTCTTTGTAATCTTGGGCATGTTACTTAACCTCCTGTTCCTGGAAGTACCTGATTCTAGAACCAGAGACTGTGAACTAACTGTACTAGTTTGCTGGGGCTTCCATAACAAAGTACCACAGACTGGGTAGCTTAAACAATAGAGATTTATTTTCTCAAAGTTCTGGAGGCTAGAAGTCCAAGACCAAGGTGTTGGCAGGTGTGACTTCTGAAGCCCCTCTCTTTGACTTGTAAATGGCCGTCTTCTCTTTTGTCTTCACGTGGTCTTCCTTCTGTTCAAGTCTGTGTCCTAATCTCATCTTCTTATGAGGACACCAGTCATATTGGATTAAGACTCACTCATACGGCCTCACTTCACCTTCACTACTTCTTTAGAGGCCCTATCTTTAAATACAGTCTCATTCTAGGTACTGGGGGTCAGAGGTTTAATATGTGAATTTTGAGGGCACATAATTTATCCCATAACACCAACTACACAGCTTACTCATCAAGACTCTTTTCAAAATCTTGACCTCTATGTGCTCACCAAACCAGAGTGAATAATAATAAAGCGATAAATTTGGCCCAGTCCCAATAAATTCTATGCCTTGCAAGATCCACCTAAAAATCACCTAGTTCAACCCTGAAACCATTCTCTGTCAAGGTTGTGTTCTTCCTTACTGCACTAAGACTAGTAAACACAGCCCTACTTGATCAACAGGTTTCTCGGTGGTCTTTGGGGAGTTAACAAGATCAAATAAAATGATAAATGAAGACTCTATCATAATACCTAGCATTTAAAGGTGCTCAATAAATGTTAGTTTTTTTTCATAACCCAATCTCATTGCAAAAGAAAGGATTTTTAAAGCTTAACCAGTCATTTTTATTTTCTTCCTTTTATTATGCCCAATTGACAAAATAATCTCACTTCGAAAACCTTCTGTCTCTGTTTTATCTGAATAAATCTGTGCTTAATACAAGTCAGCAGTTTCTAAATTATTTTCGACTATTCCTCATAGTCTTTGGAATGTCGGAATCAATTAGAGGTTAGTCAAAGGTTTTTTGGTGTGTAACACAATTCCGTTGAACATGGCAGTTGCTGGGAATTTTGCAGACTCTAGCCATTGAGTGTGAATTATGGAACCAACCACTGTTATGTAAATTAGAGGAACATAGAGAATAATTTCGCTCTTCCTATAAGATCAGAGCAGAGAACTTTTTATATTGAAAATAATACTTATCTCTACCTGATTTTATTAGAGCTACTTCCTTACATGTCTGCCTTTCTCCAAAGCAGAAAGCAACTGGAAGGAAGGAGCTATGTTTTATTAGCTCTCTACTTCCTTTGTAATCTAAGATAGATTTTTTGCACATACTCAGACTCCAATATGAACCGACGGAATAGAATAGAATCTAGTCCTCAGTGGTGAGGGTATTGGACAGTGAGGGAGGAGGAGGACATTTGAGTGCCTCTGATGGGTGAGCGGCTTCACATTCTTCCTTCTATTCAACCCTTACCACAGTCCTGTGCAGTCAGAATTGCTATTACTTCTTAACAGATGAGGAATCTGAAGCTTAGAGAGGATACCTTGGCCAAGGTATCCGGGGACAGAAGGAAGTCCAGATCTACTATTGCTTTGTAATGGAAAGCAATGATAAAAATCTTTGCTTTCCTGTTGAGTGACTTGGGTAGATTACATTGAAAGCCAACCATGCATTTAAGGCAGCTGAGACATTATTAGTTTGCATGAAAGCAATGGCAACAATAACAACAGAATAAACCAAGCGAACAGTCTCAAGAGCAGAAAAAAATAAAAACAATTAAAGGGATTGTTTGATTCAGTAACAGTTTGCTTGTTTTAACAGTGTTTTGCTTTCGACGTGGTTTCCTTGATTTTGGTCAGAGCCTTCATCCATTTAAGTTATTCCTTTTTGTTTAGTTCTTCAATGATGGTTAAGGCAGAAGGACTGTAGCCTCGCCCAATTCCTTCTGCATTCTTCTCTACAAGCTTAAAGCCACCTCCTGTAAACTCTAGTGACTCTACCTGAAGGCCCTTCTCAAATGCTGGTGCCATGCCCCAAGAAGCCAAATGTGCTGGAGAATTAATTCTACTGGGAGCCCCCTTGACCACTACCTGCCAGGGAGTTGGTGTATAAACACCCCGACTACCTCCCCACTGGGTGGGGTAACTCTGGGGCATGTCCTACATAGTCTTTCACAGACCCTCAGCAGGTCTGAGTCCAGTTGCCCCCAACGGTGATTGGCTGATGAACACACACTTTACTGTGTTCAGTCCCTTTCCTGTCTCACTTCCCCATCTCCTCCTGGTGCTTCCTAAGGGACTTCCTGGGTACAAAGCCTTAGCCAGGATAGGGAGTGGGGACATAAGAATTCAGGCCTCCTCTGCCTCGGCGGTGCATGGTGATCACTGAAAAGAAAAGAAAATGGTGTTTCTGGGAGGATGAGGTCGGGGGGGGGGGGCAAAGGAAGGGATCTCCCTGAGGGGCACAGTGGGAAGAGGAGTCCAGGTTTCATGCATTCTATGTTATTTCAGGGAAAAACAAAGATGAGAACCTAGTGTCTCCTGAGCACACGCCTGTTTCACTATGAGAGCTCTCCCTGGAAGCGCACTGCAGTGGGATTTCCAACATGTTAATATAGGGAGTGGTGATATCAGTGAGGAGAGATGCATTTAGAGGCTGAATAAAGATGACAGATGAGGAACTGAACAGACAAGGCTAAGTCCTCGAGCTTTGCCACTGTGGCCCTTAGACTAGCAGTATCAACCTCACCTGGGAGCTTGTTAGAAATGCAGTCTCAGCACCCACCTCCTGAATGAAAATTGGCATTTTAACAGGATCGCAGGTGATTCATATGCACATTGAAATTTGAGAAGCACTACCTTAGGAATCTAAAAAATACCAGGGAAATATGACACCTTGAGCTTTCAATTGGGTTTCCCTCACTACATCTACATACTTACCTGCCTACCTGAGCTGTCTTTTCTTCCCCAAAATATTTCCCAGACTCTCTAGTCTTGATGGGGTTCTTATTTTTGTCTGGTATAAATAATTTTACCTATCCTCAGCGCTAAAGCAAGTTACTATATAAATGATTCCAGATGCTCCCCATGCCTTCACAATTAATGTAGTATCAAGATAGTCATGTGATCTTGGGCAGAAAAGTGGCCTATCTGAATTGAAGTTGCCTCAACGATCAAAGGAAGAATTTAGACTTGAAGACATCTAAGGTCCATTCTGTCACATGATTGCATGATTCTAAGTTCTCATATTTCCGTCTGATAGATACAGATAAGAATGTTTCCAAGAATGCTTCTGCAGTGGGTTGTCGGAGTAATGACCCTGGTTTGTTCATCCCTCTCTGTATGCTCGCCTTTGAGTGTTCTCTGCCCACACTGAGCCTGGCTATATGACTTGTTTTGGCCAATGGGATATAGCAAACATGCCACAAGCAGAGATTTAAAAAATGCTTATGCACCGGGCTTGCCCTCCCTTGCTAGATGTGGGAACCACCACCACGTGAATAAACCCAGGCTAGCCAATTGGAGATGTAGGGTCCAGTCACCCCCACCTCCCTACCCAACAACCAGCACGAAACATCGGACATGCGAGAAAGCCCATCCAAGACCAATGGTCTCCTGGCCACACCACTGGCTGACTGTACCCACAAAAGTGACCCTAGAGGAGGCAAGCAGATGATCTGCCCAACTGAACCCATCCTAAATTGCCGACCCAGAAAATAGTGAGTCAATAAATGCTTGCTGAAAGCTACTATGCCTGGATGGCTTGTTACATAGCAAAAACTAATTTGATATAACTTCATTGTCTTTAATTCTCCATTCTCGTTTTTTACAAGGGCATAGCTTAATAGTTATTTATAGTGGTGCAATATGGGCTCCCAGGCAAAAAAAAAAAGGTCATTTTCACCATCAGAAATTAGTTTCTCCCATTAGAGTTGACTCTTTGATGTTTCATCGATGATTGATTCTTGGTTGCCCATACCCTATTTGGTGAAAACAGAATGTATGTTTTCCTGGCAAAGTTAGCAGCATGCTCCCTCCTCAAACACTGGCTCAGAAATGAACAGTGTGCATAATGCAATAGGGCTTTTCCCCGCTCTCTTTTCTCTCCCTTTTTCTGACTGCAGCTGAATTGAACGATCTTGTGCTAGGCCGTTCTGATTGTATGTGTGCTCTTCCAATAGGCTTCTTGTCTAAAGTAGCAGATGTCTTTCTCTCCGTCTGTCTGAAGAAATGACAATAGAAGTAAATTGTGGCCCTGTAGCTTATTCAAAGCTGCTGAAAGCAGAGGCGGGCTTCAGAGAAACCCAGCAGAACTTTGACATTCGTAGGCGTCCCTGGCAGATGGTGGTGGTTGGGTGGAATGTCCCATGGAGATGAAAGACCACCAGCCAAAGTGGTTTGGGGCCATAAGGTTTAGAAAATGACAAACATACTCATTGTTTCCTGACTTAAATCAAAACAAAACAAACCGTAACAACGCCCACACTGCCATCCGAGAGCCACTTGACATTCCTCAGCTCATATACAATGCAGAATGCATTTTGCCTTTGGAACAGGTTTTCCATCTATACGGAACCCAGGCAAATGAAAAACGTGATGACAAACAAGTCAACTTCAATATATTTTGTATCTCAAATGCCTATTCATCAGGAGCCAGGCACATCCCACATCTGTCATGGAAGGGTTGCATGAAACAATGTCCCTGGAGAACCTCTGAACGGCAAATAACAGACGGGAGCACAAGTTTGAAGACTTTTTTTTTTTTTTCTTTTACCACATTATGGATGGAAAAGGCACTGGAAGTGTTCCATCCTCCATTTCCTTTGGTGTTTGGAACCGTGCTCCTACAGGGAGCTCATTGTATGCAAGTAAATCAGCATGTAACCCGGATGGCAGGTCTTAAAATGCATCCAGTCATTTAACTAAGTTGCACTCAAAGCCCAGAATGGACACTGGAGATGTCCAGCACATCAAAACAAATCCAAATGACACATCACGTTTTAAAGCACTGTCTGTAAAATAGAATCAGGCAAACATTTTTCTCTTCTGATTTATACCCTTCATCTCTGCTGCAGGCTGTCCTCTGGCCATTTGGTTATTATTCATCTTTCCAGCCATCGCCTAATTGTCCTTCCTGCATCTAGATCTTTTTTTTTTAAATTCATTTTTCTTTGTAGTTTTCCAACCTTTTATGTGTTGTTTATGTTTTTTTTTTAAAACTCTTCCTGTGTTTCTTTTATTTGGCAGTAATATTTTATTATTATTTCTATTTTGAGTTACTTCTTATTTCTCATCTTATTTCCAGGATGCTACAAGGAGAAAGGGGGATTACCCTGAGGTGGAGAGGAACAGATGGCAGCTGCTAGTGAAAGAAAAACACCTCTAATAAATGAATATTTAGTTACTCATTTTCCAAACTCAAGTTTGCCAAGAGAGCGCTAATGGACACAGCCAGAATCAGTAGGGCAGCCCAACAGGTAATTGTGAGAAACTATGTCCACTCCGGTGAGAAAAGGAAAAGAGAGATGGGTCAACTAGAAGGGAAGGAACTTCTGGATAACCCAGGTGAATATTGGATCTCTGTCTGCAGAGTCCACAAGGATATTCCAGGGAGGAAAGTTTACTAAGGGCAAAAACAATGTATAAACAAACATTCACGTTTCTCCCTTGTCATGCTCACCACCTTCTACTGGAGGACGGTCAAGTTGGCTCCCAGGCTCTTGATCACAGAGACTTTGGCAGCTGAGAGAAAAGCAATGTATGTGAAGAGGATAAGCTGATTCACCCAACTAAGAGCTAGCTGGGGAAAGAGCTGGCTGGAGAGAGAGAAAGAGCCTTTTGGGCAGTATGTTAGGGAAGCTGGTAGATGTCAGGACAAGAAGAGAAGGTGTGACATTCTCAACCAGCTGGAGAAAAGGGAGGAGGAGAGAAAACTGGACTCTAGGAAATGCTGCATTCTTTGAGAGAAGTCAGGAAATACTAGAATGAGTTTTAATTACTTATGGCTGGTGGACCGGGAATGCAGCACTGGCTGAGTGGATTTGCTTGGAGGCTGATAATTACTTATGGAACGGAAACTCTCCTCCTGGGTTCAGTTCTTAGAACCTAGCTGTCACATCATGACATCACACACCCCCAACACAGCATTGAACGGCACAATACGGGAACTGTGGGGGTGGTGGAGGGAGGGTGCCATTGTTCCTTTGGTGATCACAGCAAGTTGATGCTGTTTTCTGATTCTAACTCTCTTGTCTGGATGCAGGTTTTCTCTATCTAAGACAGTGTCCTGAATCCTGGGAAAGGATGCTAAGTGGCCAGCATTCCAGGTTCCCTTAGACTCATACCCTGAAGCAGGATTTGAGAACAAGTAGTTTCCTTGGAGGTGATCCCAGAAAGCGCTGGTAGGGGAGTAAGGAAGGGAGACAGGGCAGGGAAGGTAACCAGTACGGGGTGTGTTTTCAAGCCTGTTACTTGAAGAAAACTGTATAAGCACTTGCTGAAATGGCATGTCACTTATACATTCACTTGTAAAGAGATTGAAACATAGAGGCAGATACATATATACATACCTACAGACACACGTGTATGCATGTTTATATGTGTACACACACACACACCATATAATTTTAGAACACTTGAGTGACTTGGGTGAATTACTCTGCAGGCATGGTGCTTTCCTCTTACACTGGTCTAACTTCAGGTCAGTAACAACCCAGACGGAAGCAAGAATGGAAACGTGTGACAGCAGCAAACAGAGGGGGCAAAGACAGTGGAAATGGCAGCTAATATTTATTGTGCAGGGACAGCTTGTCCACATCCAGTGCTGGGTGGTTTTGGTGCATTAGCAACCCCTGTGGGGTCAGAGCTGCTGTGATTCCCATCTGACCACTGAAGAATGAGCCATAAACAGGGCGAGGTTTAGGAGTGGAACCTAGGCAGCCTGACTTCAGAGGCTGTGTTCTTAACTTCCCTAGCTCCCAGGCAGGAGCTGATGAGGCAGGAGCTATACGTCGGCAGTAATAATGGAGTTGATATCAGAGATGCCAGTGAAGCCCTGGTGGTTAATCTTTCAAGCTGGGAAATGGACATGGCTTTCCTGTTCAGAGAACCCCAAGATGCCTTGCTCCCAGGCATGCTTGGCAGGAGTTCCTGGGTGGCCACGGATTCACCACCATGGGGGGTGGTAGACTGGGTGTGGGGTGGACCCACAGGAGAGAGAGGCTGTCAGGGAGATCTCAAAGGCAGATATCAGGAGCCTGATGTGTGAGTGCCTCCCTCAGGAGTGTGGGAGCTCCCTTCCCCAAGAGGGATCTGCCTGGCCAGGATTCCCTCAGCTCTGAAGAAGATCAGCTATCAACAAAAGTCACAGTTCACTTGAATACATAACTTTGCTAAGACCACTGTTGTGCTTTTCTGGATTCTGAAAAAGCTCATTTTCACATTTTTTTCCTTCCTCCTTTTCTCTATTCAACTCTGTTCTCCAGTCCCTCCCATGCCATCCCAACCAACACATTCGCAGACACACACCATCACCACCACCACCACCATGCCTCATCTTGAGAGTCTAGTGGTTTCGTCAAATTCATGTCAGGAATGACTCCTTGGGGGGCCTCCAGAGCTCACAGGCCCTGGCCCCTTGGGTATCAGACAGGCATTCCTAACTGTGGTGGGGGGATGCATAGGACAACATAGACTTTTCAAGATAGTGGTGTCATTTCTTATTTCTGTGGCTTATTTTAGAAAGGAATTGACAAGATCTGACAGCATTTAGTACCTTTTGTTGTAAGGAAGTCCTTCCATATGTCTACCCTAAATCTCTATTGCTGCACTTTAATAATCAACACATCCTCAGAGGACAAATTGGCCAACACGAAAGAGCATTAGACATAAAAACCATGAAAGGAGTAACATTTAGATTGGTAACCACTTAGAAGCATCTGATAGCTTTAGTAGCAAAGGCAACATGGGAAATTTTAATTTTGGAGATGGTGACTAGCGGTGACTGAAGTGGAAAGGATACATACATATTTAAATCTGTAGGATAAATCAATATCCTCTACTAGAGGCATTACTTTAAAAGGCATTCAAAAGCAACAACCAGCATCTTTGGTTTCAGATGGTTTAATGCATGATAAAAGTAGAAAAACCAAACCTATCTTTACAGACAAGTCAGAAACCATCCTGTGCCTCACTTTGGACCACTGTACAAAGCCCTGTCCTTTCTCCAACTTGGTAACGTCTGAGGCAGTAACTGTAAGTTATTCAGAGCAGCACCTTTTAGTCCAGAACCACCAAATGGACACAGTTTCTACATGAAGAGTAGAAACACTGCCTGAAACTCCTGTCCATTTGGAAAACTCTGCCCAGCTGGGTTCATTTTCACTTGTGCTCTGTGTTTGAATCTAGATGCCTCACCCATGTTTTCGAGCCTTGCTCTGATTTTTCCTTGATCTTGCAAAGTTGGTGCTGGATAAAATACAAAATAAAAAGGTCCATAGGAAGGAAATCGAAACAGATTTGAAATTCTGGAAGTTGCTAAATGGGAGGTCCATTTATCCAGTGAGGTGCTATTTCAAGACACAGTTTAAACGGCTAGAATTGCTCAGTTTTCAGTCGCCTGCACATTTGTTTGGCAACATATGCCACTGCTTGCAGTAATTCAGCCTCTTGGGGCTGGGGGTGGAGGTTCAGGTCTATTTACCCCTGGAAAGAAGCACTTAGTCAATGGTAGAAACAAAAGTGAGTCATTAGTCACTGCTATGTTGGCTGAAATATGGAGTTTTCAGAGTTTACCTTGTGCGTGTGAGCTATTCATTGACCATCAGGTACACATGATTTGTGTCTCATTTATCTATTAGGAAATGTTCTGCAGATGGGTTTGCGCCTGGATTTCTCAAAGGGCTGAGGGAACAAACAGCCACCCTTTTATCTCTCGGTCTGTCAGCATCAATGTTTATGCTGGCCCTGCCATTAGCAATAGTTGACTTGCAGAGAGAAACCTCATAAATTATGGTCCTTTGTTGGGTGAGTCCCCCAGCAGTGACCCAGAAAGAAAGTATGGAGGCCTCTCCCCTCTCCAGGATGCAGCCAGGTTGGTAAGGAGGTTAGTGTGGAGGAGGGAAAGTGGCTCCTGCTTGCTTGGCTTACCCGCCCATCCCCTCTTTCTTAGGAAGGTCTAATGCCAATTGTTCCCTGCTGGGCTTTAGAGTTGCCAGCGGCCTCCTTGAAAACAGCAATAGGAGGTGCTTTTGGGGTCCCCTCTGGTGGTGATGGAGGTCAGGAGACAGTGTTATAAAATCTGAGGAGTAGCTTGTGAGAGCTCTTGGAGCAGTTCTGTCTGTCACTGTCCTCATCGGATGTGCCTTTGGGGTACTTGAAATGTGGCCGGTCCAAAATGAAGTGTACTATAAGTGTGAAATGCACACTGGATTTCGAAGACTGAAGATGAAAGAAAAACGTGAATATGTCATGAACACATCTCAGGCTAATGATTACATGTCAAAATGATAACATTTTGGTACATCGGGTTAAGTGGAATCTATTATTAAAATTCCATTTTCACGGTTTGGTCTTACTTTTTAAAATGTGCCTACCAGAAAATCGGAGATCATCTACATTGTTCACCTTATTTATATTTATTTTTATTTTTA
Source organism: Zalophus californianus (assembly GCF_009762305.2). Classification (NCBI taxonomy): domain Eukaryota; kingdom Metazoa; phylum Chordata; class Mammalia; order Carnivora; family Otariidae; genus Zalophus; species Zalophus californianus. Next base: position 97,306,137 of record NC_045602.1, read on the forward strand.
TTTTGGGGGGCCCCCTTTATATTTCTAGTGGACAGTGTTTGTCTTGATGGTGAATTCACAGAGGAAGACACTGACTAGTGCAAGTGACCCAAATTTTCCTTTGGGGAAATAAAGTCTGAAAGAAGGAGCAAAAAGACTTGAGTTTGGGACGCGGAAATCTAACAGCTTTAAAGTTCCATTCATATAGAGTTCACTGTACTGCATTCCCAGCATTAAGGCAGTTCTCTGTGGCAGATTTGGTGGCTCTAGCTAAATATTTTGGGAGACACTCTGCACTAGCCCATGGCTCCATAATGGCCATGCCTTTCCTCCTAGAGTTTGAGAAGAAACTGCAAAGAAGGGTGGACATTTTCCCAACTAGGGGTCTGGTAGGCAATGTTTTTCTGTCATGTTAATGCCTAGGCTTTCTGTTCATCCTTGGGAAAATTGCTTGAGCACTTTGTCCATCATTTTCTCATTTGCTGAAAATATTAATATTTGGCCTGTTGACTTCGTAGGACTGATATCTGAATCAAGTGTGTTCATGGGTTTGGCGGTATTTTGAAAAGTAGTCAATGGTTCCTAATGAGTGGGTCACCACTGGGTCTTGAAAGAGAAGAGTGATGGTCAAGGGAAAGAGGATTTACTTCTTGAGAAATTACAAGAAATCAGAAGTCCCTTGTTTCCCTGCCTCTGAGGTTGTTATTTTATGATTGCATCCACACTGATTTTGGAGTTTGGGCCTGGCAGGAGGCCCAGGCTAGATGGGAGAGCTGACTTCTGAGTTTTGAAGTCCATAACATCTAGTCTCTAAACCTGAAAAGGGAGACACTGCCTTTCAACATCATCTGCTCTGTAAAGAATCTTTGATGAAGTGACGTGTTTGTAGCCAAAAAAATAATTCTCAATAATAGAGGTTGCAGAGCAAAGCAGTCAGGTTATACAACCTGAATGGAATATCATTTATTTATTTATCTGGGTCTTTCTGTTTAGTGAGGGCTGCTGTGGGCACATACTGAACAAGGAACAGAGAAAAATGCTATCCTAGAGATCTTCTGAGCAAGCTGGTTCTAATGGCATTTGGACTATGTCAATTACAACAGCAGAGAAAGAGAAAGAGAATTATTTTCTAGAGATATTGCTAAATCTATAAAATCAGGTTTCAAGCTGTTGTTTTTATGTCTTGTAAAACTCACAGCCTCCTATTTCATTCCAGTCTAGATTCCTTGCAGGGTCATCTAAGGGGGTCATGTTTCCTGAAGAGGGACTCTACTAGGGTCAGAAGGTGTGTGTTCTTGTCCCAGCCTTGATCTATCCATTATTAACCACACAATGAAAGCACATCCATCACTGTCAGCATGTACTTTAATGGCCCACAGTACATCCTAAAAGCCGAGAACTTCTTCATATTTCCCTAGAATGAAATGATAAATCACTCACTTTTAGATTCAGTCATCTAGTTTCTGCATCACCTTGGAAGATCAGCAGCTTACAATACCTGTTAAATGGTGATGACACCATCTGGCCCTTCATTGCTCCAGTTAGGATAAGAGTTAGATTAAATAGGTTTAAGCTCTTTAAGAAATATATACCTAAGAAATATTCATGTAATATTTATCAGGAATTACCAGGAAATAAATTATTCCACTTAAGAGGATTTTCTAGGAATGGAAACTTACCTATTTAGCACCAAATGGATTTAAAAAGTAGGTGTTTTCTATGGAAATCTTTCCAAAATCTACTAGAATGCAGAGTAGAAATGAATCTTTTTTCTTAAAGGTAGAATATTTTCATTAAGGGGCTCAATTAATACACTTTGATAGAATTGAAGTTTCTCAGAGTAGATTTGCCCAGGAATTAAAGGTCTTAAACTACTCTGGTTGTTGAATCTTTCTGATGGATTTCATTTTTATCTCTTCTATCTCTGACAAAGACTTCTTTTATTCATTCATTTTCTCCACAGATGTTTTCTGATGGCCTATTTGGTCCAGGGGACCCTGTGACCAACTGGGTACATGAAGATGAATGAGACCCAGCCCATGACCTCAAAGAAATTTCTGTGCACTGAGGGAACAGACCAATTTTGAGAATTATGTTTGCATAGAAAATGTAGTTTGCATGGACTGACAACATATATTTTGATTTTAAAAAATTTTTTTATTGTTATGTTAATCATCATATATTACATCATTAGTTTTTGATGTAGTGTTCCACAATTCATTGTTTGTGCATAACACCCAGTGCTCCATGCAGAATGTGTCCTCTTTAATACCCATCACCAGGCTAACCCATCCCCCTACCCTCCTCCCCTCTAGAACCCTCAGTTTGTTTTTCAGAGTCCATCGTCTCTCATGGTTCATCTCCCCGACATATATTTTGGCATTTCAGAGATCAAGGTAAGATTAACAAGTTCTCAACCAATGTAGCTATTATCATATTATTACTTTCGGTAGCTCTTTTTTTAAAAAAAATTTTTTTGGAAGATTTTATTTTTAAGTAAGCTCTACACCCATTGTCGGCCTTGAACTCACAACCCCAAGATTAAGAGTTGCATACTCCATCAACTGAGCCAGCCAGATGCCCCACTTCTCGGTAGCTCTTTTAAATGGTTGGGGATATCAGATGTTAAAACTTCTGCATAAAAGACGTATTATCATGCTTATTGTCCACCTTGTGATAGCAAATGAGCTTCCAGACACTGTGCCCCGGGGAAAATTGTCAAACTTTAGGACATCTGCTTTCGCATTTCCCAGACTATTAGGTGGCAGCGAATACCCAGAGTGCCTTTAATCAAGCAGACAGCATGGTACATGGAATGAGATCTGGATGGAAATTAGGAGACCCGCTTTTGACCTTCAGCTCTTTTGTTAACTTTCTGGATCTCAGTAAGAATGGGAAGACCGCATTTGGATCAGTGAAGTCTCTTCTTGCTCAACAATTACATAGTAACTATCATTAAAGCTTTTATTTCCTCCTTGCCACCACAGTACTAACTTATTTTATGGTTCAGTGAAAGGAGGCCCTCCCTGCACTGACTTACTTCTCCTCTAGTCACAGGTGAAGTAGCAGAGGAGAGATTGGCAAGCCCTTCATGACCTGTCTCTCGCCAGTATCCTCAGTTTTATGTTAGACTGTGCAACATTGACCACAATACTTCACTTCTCCCAGCATGCTTCACTCACTCCCTTTGTGATCTGAGTTTTTGGCTCTTTTCATCAAGAAGAAACGAAGTCTCTTTCTCTTTCCCTTGAGTCTGGACTGGATTTATGATGTGCTTTGTTATTTATCCTGTGCTAGACCTTGGCAGAAGTGATGGTGTGTCAGTTCTGAGGTTAGGCTTCAAGAGGCATGGTTACCTCTGCACTCTCTGGGGCCCTATTCAGTCGCCAAGCTGGGCCAACCTACTTGAAGATGAGAGACCACAAGGAACAGAGATTAGTAACTCAAATGTCCCAACCAAGGCCCCCAACATGTAAGGGGTCCCAGCTAAGATCAACAAAATTGCTGACATGAGCCAAGCTGTCCACGGATGTATGAGGGCATCACCCAGCTGAGCTCAGCCTAAATTACTGATATGCAGAATAGGTAGCTAAATAGATCATTGCTGTTTTAAGCCATTAAGTTTTGGGATGGTTTGTTATGCAGCAATAACTGCAAACTCCCTCAAACATACCAAATTTGTTTTTTTCCTCAGGACCTTTGCACTTCTGCCTGGAATGTTCCTCTTTCAGATCTTTGCATGTGTGTCTGTGTGTGTGATCCAGGTGTCATCTCAAATGTAACCTCTTTGGAGATGCCTTCTCAGGCCATCGTACCTAATTGCACAATGTACCATAATTCCTTCCTAATTGTACCATCTAGTTTTCTTCTATCACATTGATCTGAGTTAGTACTCTGCACAGGATTTACTATTTCTTGATATTTTCTTTGTTATTTATTGCTTTCTTGATTATTATCTATTTTACCTAATTAGAAGGTAATTGCCACGAAATGAGGGAGTCTGCTCTATCCCCAAAGCTTAGAATACTGCTGGTCCAGGGTAGGGCACTCAACAAGACATTGATGAAGGGATAGAGGTATTCTTTAGTTTGCCGCAATTTGACAGAAGCAATATATAAGAAATGGGTAGTTGTACCCACCTGTACTAACAGAGTTCTTATTAGGCTCCTGTGCTGGCTATGTCTCAGGCTGCTCCTGATGCTGCAGACACCATCCTTTGGCCACCCCGGGCTGTGTGTCATATTCCCTAATGGCTCATTACCTTTCATCATGCTGTTCACTTCAGAATGGCCTTTGACACACTCCCATTCATCTCCCAAGGCTTTCAGTACAATTTTCAATTCCTCCCTCTATTCATCTCTGGTCACCAAGGAGAATTAATTATTCCTTTATCTATGTTTTTAGAGCTCAAAACAAATGTTTCTATGATAATTTTCTCTGTTGGCAAGAAAATTCATTGATGTTAGAAACTATTACTTATCCAACTTTGTATTTTCAGTGCTTGACAAGGTTGCTCTCCAAAAATATTTGCCAAATTATGTAAGGTACAATCTGTGAAATAACTCAGCATGGTAGAGGGAATTATCATCTTACCATGTAATACGGTTGACATTCTTGTTTCTAGGGTTGACCTAGCGAGGTAAAAATATTAAAAAAAATTAACATATCATACCAGCATTAGTGGGATGAATGAATGAGCCCACCACCTCTGGAATATTTTTCCTCCCGAATTAGCTACCTAAATGAGTAATGCATAACATTTGAATTTACAAAGTTCTTTCTAAGTCTAAGTATCAATATAGTTTTGAGAGACTTTTCTCTAAGGGGGCAGAAAGGTTATAATTAGGTCTGACAGAAGTTTCTTCAGAAAAGATATAAAGGACGAAGGAGTTTGTATGCAGCTCATCACATATTGCTCTGAACTCTTTACCTAGGACATGAGAAAGATTTCTGGGCCCATTGAAAGTGTTTCTGTTAATGAACCCAATGGTCTAACCAAGACTTGCCCAGGTGGAGTGCTAATGAGAAGTGGTGGGTGGAGGGGTGCGGGGCATTGTTCCCATGCAATACACATTTAAACTTAGAGAAAAGCAGTTTCATTTTCAAAATCTAATGTCCTATAGATGCACTAAGTCATCACCTGCCTGGGGCCATCTGTTTGAGGATCAAATGGTTCTCTTTGGGAAGCGTTAGCCTTTTACATCAGTCAGTATGCAGGCTTACTTAACAAAGGGCTTATTTTGATTAATTAATTCATTTATTTTGGCATACTTCAGTCATTCAATGTCAATGCCAAGTTGAAAACAAATCATCTACTTAACATAATTTATCTGCAAACCAGAAACAACTGTGGAACTAAGGAAATTCACATAAACTTTGCACAAATTGCATTGTTGATACTTTTTAGCAAAAGGGAGATAAGATCCTATCGTCCATCTTTATGTCCATATAATTGTGTTTTAGAAAGCTCTATAAAATAATCTGTCCTAATAAATCCTGTGTTTAGTACCAAGACACTATTCATGCAAATTCCGCCTTTATTTTGGGAGCAACCCTTTTGCAGAAGAATGTTCAGCTCAGGTAATACTGTGGTACTCACAAGGAAATGCCTAACAGTAATGAAATGCATCATGTTCACCTTAATTACAATCATATTTTTTTAATATTTGTGTATATGGCACACTATTAAACTTGCAATGGTTTGATTAATTACCCATGCAGTAAATTAATAAACTTTTTTCCATTTATTTATTTAACAAAGATTTAATGAGTGCCTGCCATTACAGATGTCATGTCAAATGCTAGAAATGTAAAGAATAAATAAAGTAAATAAGATAGTTTTCTATGTTTACTGTATGGTTAAACTTCTTTTTCCTGAAAGCACATTTAATAGGCTGTATGCTTCATACTTTTCTTATTAGGTCCTTATAATGACGCTTTGAGGGATATAGTGCTATATCCATTTTATTTTATTTTTTTAAAGATTTATTTATGTATTTTAGAGAGAAACAGAAAGAGAGAGAGAGAGCACGAGCGCAGGGGGAGGGGCAGAGAGAAAGGGAGAGAATCCTCAAGCGGACTCCGTGGTGAGCGCTGAGCTGAGGTGGGGCTCCATCTCTACCCTGAGATCATGACCTGAGCCGAAATTAAGAGTCAGACACCTGCCTAACTGACTGAGCCACCCAGGCACCCCACTTTTTAAAAAATATTTACTTATTTGAGAGAGAGAGAATTGTACCCATTTTGAAGATGAGAAAACAGAGTCTAAAAGGATTAAAGTGTCTAATTTAAAGTGGCTGAACAGTGGCAGAGCTGGGATTTGAAGCAAGAAGAAAAATGAGCCCTGGCAGGGGAGAAAAAGATAGAGAAAGCAAGACCGACCTATAAGCAACAAAGCAATCTGGAAAAGCTGGGGTAAGTTTAAACATACTCAGGAGGACTGAGGAAAAACAATAGTCAGACACGGACATGGGCTGGAGAGGGGTTGTGGGCTGGATATTGGGTCATGAAATTCCAGGATTAAGGAAAATTTAGTATCAGCTGTTTTGACATGAGCAGGAAGCACTACTAAAGCCCGACAAGAAAATTCTGATTTTGCCTAAGGCCTGAACTTGGTTGCCTGAAGTTCTGGGTTAGGCAGGACAGACTACCAAGAGAAATCTGACAAACGTGTGATTTTTTGCTTTGTCTACACCCTATACCTGGAAATTTCTAGGTTCACCCACTTTGATTTAATGTGAAGGTCAAGCCTGCAGTACCAAGAAGAGAAATGTATATATATATATATATTTATTTTTGATCTCTTGGATCCTGGTTGTTGGTAAATGTAGGAATCTTTCAGCTTGGATATATTACTAACAACTTCACCATTATGCACATATATATATATATATATATATATATACACACATTTATATATATTTTAAAGATTTTATTTATTCATGAGAGACAGGTGTGGGGGCAGAGGGAGAAACAGGCTCCCAAGGAGCAGGGAGCCCGATGTGGGACTCGATCCCAGGACCCTGGGATCATGACCTGAGCCGAAGGCAGACACTTAACCATCTGAGCCACCCAGGCGCCCTATATATATATTTTTTTTGCCAGCACCAAAAAGTATATAGAATATCAAATAACCATCATCTTTCAAATTCCTTAATTGAAATTAAAATAGATTAAAAGACACACCACTGGAAGCAATTTGCAACTTGCTAATAAGCAATAGGAGGACAACAAATAGCCAAATATATATTGTTTATAACCTTGGTATTTTATCAGGTCATAAATGGAATTGGGCTATAAAATGAAATGAAAGGACCACTTTTCCCTTGCAATATTTTAGCTTTTATGACTGTGTTTATGCTGAATCTGTCCAAATAAAAGGTGACCTCAAATATAAGGTGATGCCCCGTTTTGATTGTTCCCAAGAAGAATATGCAAAAAGTGCCTTATGGGCAATGTAAATGTGAAGGCTTTTTGGGAAATGCATGAACCAGTCCAAAGCCTCCTTGTGGTAATTATTCGTTTACTCACATTTAAAATGACATTTGTGGAGTGTTGATTGAAAACCATTGCTTTTTCATTCTCACTCTTTGTGACCCTATTTTATCCACTCCTTCCAGGTGCCTTTGGACATCCAGGGTCTTCTTGCTGCTGGAGCTGCTTTGTGAGTCATCACACAGTTGTCAAAACAGGGTTTCTCACATCTTCCTTTGTGTTTCGATTATCTGAGGTAGCGCACTTATTTTTAATCTGTATGTGATGCCGGTGCTAGAATTTCCATCCTAAGTCCCAAGTTCCTATTCATATAATATCAAACAGCTCTCCTCTTTTCATTGATGCTGTAGGTCACAGTATGATTTGAAAAGGTTTGTTTACAATGACACCACACCCTAAAGCACAAGGCCATATCCCAGGCGACTGTGACCACGATCACCTTGATGGAAGTTCCTTTGCATCCTTTATTCATTTGCTTCATTGGGTCACTTCTATAAGTATACAAAATTAGCATTGTATAAGATTGTTTAAGGCAAGTTCTGTCTCTCCCAAATAAAAATTTATTTTTCAAATAAAATAAATATGAGAGCACCGGATATTCTAAGAGGTTTCATGCAGACTTCACCTTAAGGCAACACGCTCCAGTTTCAGGGTCATCTTGGTAAAGCCTCAACTCACATTTGGACAAATTCAATATTTTATGCGTTCAGCTGAATAGTATTGTTGAAAAATCCTTCTATTCATTATAAATCAAAAAAGTATGACAATGAAGAAATGGGAAATGAGAAAAATGAAAATATTTTCAGTGTAACAATCAAAACATAAACAAAGTTCAAATCTCCCTTGACCTGTACTTCTTAGGTGTCCAGACAGTGGGCTGGACCCAGACATCAAAATCTCATCCTCTCCAACTCCTTGGAAATGACCAAAAGAGATATAAAAAGAGAAAGCTACACGTGGGCTATAAAGCAGGGAGTGTGCCAGGAACTGCCTGGCATTTCTCACAGATTCAGTGGGGAGGGACTGGGCGGGGATCTGCCGAGAGGACTCAGGCAGCCAGGCTTTGGGAGATGCATTTTAATCCCAGTGCCCTGGGCTAGAATGTGCCCACAGCAGTGCAGTCTCCAGGTTACTGGGTACAGATGGCTCTGCCATGGGTACAGGGCTGTGGACTTGTAAAGATGGCAGCTGTCGCCAGCCAGCCCTGGAGACCATGCTGGGGCTCATTCGTGGCTGCTCAGTGAAGGGGCAGGAGGCAGGCTGAAAGTCCATCCCTCAGGCTCAGATGCCTTCCCCTGGGTCTCCGAACAGATGGGATCAAACCAGAGTGAATCTCAGCTTTTTGTTCCTTCTTTCCTGAGGCCTAAAGTATGTGGAAGGCCGTCTGTCAAAGATCCAGCTCATGTGACAAATGAGGGTAAACACACACCTGCTCCCTTAAGGAGGGACAGAGACACCCCAGACCTGATGAAGCCTGGGTCTTCCATCCCCCAAGAGTTAAAACTGGTGTCTTCTCCCCAAATAGATCTACGACGTGGCATAGGAGAAAGAACAGATGTCATTCTTTTTTTTTTTTTTAATTTTATTTATTTATTTGACAGAGAGAGACAAAGTGAGAGAGGGAACACAAGCAGGGTGAGTGGGAGAGGGAGAAGCAGGCTTCCCACTGAGCAGGGAGCCCGATGCAGGGCTCGATCCCAGGACCCTGGGTTCATGACCTGAGCTGAAGGCAGACGCTTAACAACTGAGCCACGCAGGTGCCCCATGAATATCTTTCTAATTCCCAACCAGATTCATGAAAGTAGAGCTGAGAGTCCCCAGGAGGAAGGTGCTTTGATAACACTAAAGATTGCATAAGAGCTGAAACAGGATGATGAAATTCAAGACTGTCATGCCAGAAGAATGACAGATAAGGTAGAAAACTGGATTAGTGAAAGAGAAGGTAAATTTGGAGAATTCTTCCAGAACTCAGAGGGAATGATGAAGTTGTAAAATTGATGGAAGACAGAAGAAATGGAAGATGGGTCAGGGATATCCAGTGTTAATTTGGAAATGTGATATAATTCCAATAAAAAGTCCCAAGGGATATCTTTTGAGACTGGGTAAAAATGACCCCACCGTTCTTCTGAAAAGACTAGCTGGACAAGGAAAGTTAAAAGGATGATCGTTAAAAGCAGCTGTGATGAAGGAAGACCGGCAGCTATGAAAACATGTCATATAGCCAAATAATGAAAACCGAGAGGTTTGTGCAAGAAAAGAGAGAGTTGATGAAACAGAACATAAACCCCAGAAACTGACCCTTGTGTTTAGCACAAGATAAAGGTGGTTTTTCAAATTAGAGGGGAAAGGATGGATTGTATATTAAACCATACTGTGAGAATCCTTTAACTATTTGATGGTATTTTATAACAAACACCAAATAGATCCTTTTGGGTTAAGATTATTGCATGGAGAAACATAATTCATGACAGGAAAATGTCTGATCTCAGGCCAGAGAAGGCCTTTCTGGCAAAAAAAAAAAAAAGGTGAAGGAATAGTTCATGAAGTAAATTTAAAAAAATGAAAGTTTAAGCTTTCTGTACATAAAAAATCTGAAATATGATGAAGGTATCAATGATATCTTAAACATCTTAGATTAAATATTTGTAGTACACATATTAGACCTAGGGCTGCCACCCATAAGGAAAAAGAATTGCATGACAGACAATAAAGATAGAAAAATGGCAAGATGAGACAGGCAATCAATAAATGGAGGTGTAAAACATGCAAGGATTTGGGAAACATGCCTACCAGGAAAATAGAGGCAGGGAAATGACTGAGTCAAGAGCCCCATCTCCTTCGGTGAGTTTGTGAACACACTATGATGATTCGCTCCAACACTGGGAGCTTAGGCAAGTACAGTTCTTCTTCTTTATAGAATCTACTTTAAATTTAAATTTAACTTGAAGACATTTTATAGCCAGTCAAGGCATGAATAGCCATTTAAAAATTTAAGAGTGAGGATAGAAAAGCATTGTCACTAAGAATAACAAGTGTGATTAATAATATTAGCTTAAAACAACTGTAACAGCACAGAAGCTCTAGAGCACAGTTTCTCAATCTCAACACTATTGGGATGTGGGGGCTGGTTGATTCTTTGTTGTGGGCTCTGTCCTGTGCACTGAGAATGTTGAGCAACATCCCTGGAGACTCTATCCACTGGATGCCAGGAATAACCACCTCCCCTCCAACTGTGGCAATCATAACTACCTCCAGGCATTGCCAAGTGTCCCTTAGGGTCCCAAATCTCCTCTTACCCCTGGTGAAAGCCATTGTTCTAAAGCTAAATTATAACATGTAAACTATGAGGTGGGGAGAAGCTAAGTCTAGGATCCTTACTTGCATCAATTGAAATTGGAAAAGGGCCAAGTGGAGAGAAAGTAACATGTTGAAATCTAGTGTCTCTCTCAGGGATGATTTAATAAACATTGCCTGATGATGTTTTATAATGAGACAAAAATGGATTCATAGATGCTTAATTTTTTATGGTAATCATGAGGCGAATAAAGCTGGATTATAGCTTTCAGAGCACAAAAGGAAGGAAAAGAACAATAAAAGGATGATCTATAAAACACAAAAGAAAGGAACTAGTCTAGAAGTCATAAGAACAAATATATTACTTTTGACAATAAATAGAAATGCCCTAGAACATCCCACTAAAAGAAAACTCTTTTACTTGAGATCTAAAGTCCAAATCCAAATGTATGCTATTTTAAAAAATTACCTAAAAAAGTAATTGTCCCAGGAAAGCAAAAAATAAAAGGATTAACAAAGATAAATCAGGCTTATGTACTAACAGGAGAGCAAGGGTGGCAATATTAATTGGACAACGTAGACCAGAAGGCAAGAAACATTGAATGATACGACTTTTTATTGATAAGAAACTACGTTCACAATGAGGATATATTAATGATGACTCTGAACCAAATACTATCACACCAAAACACATAACGCACTCTTGCCATTTGCCATGTGCTATAGACTGAATATTTATGTCTCCCCCACCCCCTGAATGCATATGCTGAAATGCTAACCCTCAATGTGGTCGTTATTTGGAGGTGGAACCTTTGGGATGTACTTAGTTCAGGAACATGAAGAGCTCAGGAATGGGATTAGCGCCCTTATGAAAGAGATCCCATAGCTTCCTAGCCCCTTCTGCCATATGAAGACACAGCAAGAAGAAGGCCATCTACGAATGAGGAAGCAGGTCCTCGACAGACTCTGAATCTCCTGGCAACTTGATCTTGGATTTCCCAGGTCTGGAGCTGCAAGAAATAACCATCTGTAGTTTAAGCCACCCAGTGTGTGGCATTTTTGTGATAGCAGCCCAAGGAAGCTCCAAAGAGCCACCAGCCTGGAGAGAGAGACACATGGGAAAGACCCTAACCCAACCTCTGCAGACTGAAGCATGCAAGCCAGCCAGTGCTGCTTCAGACAATGAACATCGACCTGGCCCCCTCTATGATAAATCCATTCCTAAATAGCCAGATGCTGCTTCAATGTTGAATAGTCTCTCTGTCCTCTCTGACCATGAAATTCAACTGCAGCACCCGGACACCCACCATTCCTAATCCTCTAATGTAAACAGTCCTTTTTCGACTTTGAACTTGGCTGTCCCCATTGTGTACAACACCCAGTATGTACTTTGCAATACCTGTTCACTAAGTTCTCTCCTCAAACACCAACACTTGTAATTAATGTAGTATATGCAATTGTAATTCTGAATTCAAATGTCATGAAAACACTAATCCTCTGAAACACCCTTAAAAACAAATATAAAACACCAACAGTCTACTTTGAATATCATTTAAGTGTAGCTCACTCTCTAGATGTGCAATGAAATATGACCTTTACTTTCATGTAGCATCTTTGGGCCAACAAAGTGAGCCTTTCTGAACATACGGTAGATGTCACCAATGGGACTGAGGCCCACCTTTTCTAGTAGAAGTAAATTCATCAAAAACTTTGAGGGTTGAGGTGATTTTTCCATAAAGAAATGCTTCCCACACTCTCTCCTTTTGATGAAAAAGGTTATGAAAATTAATTTTAAAATAATGCCACCCCAAATCCTCTGGAAATACAATAAGACCCATTTCAAAGCAGTGATTTGAGCTCAGAGGTTCTCTTATCCTTCCTACAAATATTCTATTGAAATAATTAAAGAGATGTAAATTTAAGATAAAATATGCAACAGAGCTGAAAAACCCAGAAGGACAGACATGACAGGCCAGGTTGGAAGAGTTTCTGGAAGACAGGAAACAGATGGCATCAAGGCAAGTACAGGTGAAGGGTGACGGGGGGTACATATGGTTAGGCTGCATCAGAGGTAGGGATGTCAAGAAAATGTCATGTGGAGGTTCTTTGAATTTATTCTCTATCTTAAAAAAATTGGTAGTTCTGAAAACCAGTTTTAGATTTCAAAAAAGAACCTGTGATTCTATGATGGAACCTATGATTTAGGTTTCACAATGTATGTAGGTGATTAGCTAGCTATCGCTTGTTCTGGGATGTTGGGAGTTTTTGATGTGAGGTGTGTGGCAGACTCTACGGATGTCCTGCTCACATGCCCCTGGTGCTCACCTTCGCCACACCACAGCTCTGGCCCCAAGGGAGTCACCTGTCTTGTTGCTTTGCCCTGGCAGTTACATCTCCACCAGCCGGCGACCAGGGGCTAGAGCAGTGCATTAGACAGACACCAGGTCCTAGGGCTCTGGACTTCCTCAAGCCCTGCACCCTGAGAAGTTGGCAGAACTTCTCACCCCAGGACTCTGCTACCCCTGGTACAAGTGCTTCTGCAGAGCCCCTGCTATCATTTCACCTTGCCTGCAGAGAGGCAAGGGTTCGGGACACCCTGGTTATCAATATGGAGACATTTTCGTTTTCATTTGTGAAGATGAGGCAGATAAGAGAAAAACCATGGACATGTATCTGTAAAAGCAGCAATGGAAAGAGGAGACCACCTCAACACAAAGATCAAATGCCCATGTTGCAGAGTGGTGGAGATCCAGGGTTCTGGAGCTAGATGGCCTGGGTTCGCATCAGGCTCCCCTGCTCTCTTGGCTGTGAAATGTGGGTAATAATAATTGTAACATGTCATCACTAACCCTCGTGGGTTGGTTGGGATTCAATTATTTAACATATGCAAAGCATTTAAAACAATGTTTGGAACACATTAAGTTCTCAATAAAAGTTTGCCGAATATAAGTGTGGACCTCACTGAAACAATTAAAAGAAAATGGAGATTATCCCAATTTTAAATTTATAACCTCAGTGAAATTTGAGGGATCGTCCTATCAACATGACATGAACAATTTGCTCTGAGAAAAGAATAAACAGGAAAAAGAGGACCTTTTAAGAAATTCAAGACAATTACTGTCCCAAATTTAATTTAGGAATAAAATGGACATTGCTAAAAACCAAGTTAATGAATTCAAGGAATTATCGCAGAGAACAGAACAGAGACAGAGGGAAAGAAAACAAGGCTAAGAGGCATGGAGGAGAGACCCAGAATACCTTATACTTACATAATATCAATTTAAAAAGGAGAAAACAGAGGAAATAGGAGAGAATAAGCAAAAAATATTTTTGATCTGCCTAAGTTGTATTTCAAATTAGTAACTCTCACTGAATGACAAACAAGATTATTGAAAATAAAATATATCGTGGGATATTCCTAATTTCCAGGATAAAAGAAAAGCCCTACGATCTTTTAGACAAGGGAAACAAAACAAAACAAAAAAACCCAAACAAAACAAAAAGACCTCCAAACTTATAAATGAGGGGGAATCAAACTGGACTTTTTAGGTACTGGACTTTTTATTTGAAATGCTAAATGCTAGGAGGAAACAGAATAGGGTTTACAGAGTTTGGAGGATAATGGATTGTGGCTCCTGAGTTCAAATTGAAGCTCTTAACTTGTGAGAACAGAGGAAACAAAACAAGGTTGGTTATTCCAACAAAAGACTGGAAAGGGAAAAAGGGGAAATATCAAAAAAGTATAATACACAGAAGACTTCAAATGAGGGGAATAAGGTACATACAGTCAGTGGTCATAATGAGTATGAATGACTTAAATACCTAATAAAAGATGAGGTTGTCAAACTGAATAAATCAAAGCCAGGGTCAGTTATGCACTACCACCAAGAGACACACCTGTAGAAAGAAAGGTTACAAACGAAGAGATAGTGAAAGATGCACTAAACAAATGCAAGACAACCCCCACCTATGAAGGACAGGGCTGGCAGTATTAGCATCAGGAGGAAAGGAGACTATGGGGAAAGTGTTAAAAGGGACAAAGGCTCAGCTGGCTCACAAAAGGCTCAATTGGTTGAGCTTCTGACTCTTGGTTTCAGCTCAGGTCATGATCTCAGGGTCTTGAGATTGAGCCCTGCCTTAGGCTCCGCTCAGCGGGGAGTCTGCTGGAGATTCTCTCCCTCTGCCCCACTCTCTCTCTCTCTCAAATATATGAATTAATCTTTTTTAAAAAATAAGAGGGAAAAAGGAAATATTTCCTATTATTAAAAGGAATATCCTCCAGGGAGATGCAACAATCACAAAATTTTACAAATCCATTATAGCTTTGGAATTGGAATTGGAATTGGAATAGGAATAAGAGGAGAAATCACCTAGACCTCAATTATAGTGGAGACTTTACATGCTGCCTTTCAAAAACCAGCAGCCCAGCAAGAACAAAAAATCTCAAGGATACAGAGGATTTATGTAGCGTAATGAACACATTGGATCTAATAGTTATGTAGAAAAGTGCAATTTTGAAAGAGATATTGAACATTTTCTCCAAATACTCATTTAAAAAATAATTATAGGCTATTTAGAAAGGAATAATAATGGAAGATCACGTTTCACTGTCGGAGAAATAAAATCTTTAAAAAAAAATGACATTAATTCAAGAAACAAAAACAATAATTTTAAAAGAAATAGCAAAAAGGCATTATTGAGATTAAAAACAGGAACAATCTCCGTGCCAAAGAGTACTGTTGAGAAATAAATCTAAATTTTGGTTCTTTGAAAAAGCCGACAAACCTTTTAAAGTGTAAAGAAAAAGAGAGAGAGAAAGAGAAGATGGCAGTACACTACATTAGGAATAAAAGCATATAATTATATACTGGAAGGATTTTTAAATGATAAGAAAATATTGTACACAAATCTACAGCAACAAATTTGATAATTGAGATTAATAAATACTCCTTTTTTTAAAAGATTTTATTTTTTTGACAGAAAGAGACACAGTGAGAGAGGGAAAACAAGTAGAGGGAGTGGGAGAGGGAGAAGCAGGCTCCCCGCAGAGCAGGGAGCTCGATGCGGGGCCCGATCCCAGGACTCTGGGATCATGACCTGAGCCAAAGGCAGACGCTTAACGACTGAGCCACCCAGGTGCCCCGAGATTAATAAATACTCTTCAAGGAATGCATAAATTACCAAAATGGGCTCAGGAAGTGGCAGAAAACCTGGCTAGACAATATGCAATTTAAAAGAAGTTGAATGGTTGTCAAAGGTACACTCTAAAAAAGGACCAGAACAATCCAGTTTTTAAATGAATTATATTGTCCTTCAAGGAGCATGTTGTTCCTTTGCATTCTAAACTGTTAAGAAGCACTGGAAAACAAGAAGTTTCCAGTTCATTTTATGGGTTTCACAATTCCTGAGAAAAAGATCACCCCAAAAGGAAACTAAAGACATATATTTCTTAGGAATATAGACTTTTAAAATTCTAAATAAAATATCAACAAATTGAATCCGTAGTATAATAAAGGATAATGTCCCATGACAAAGCAGAATTTACACTAGTAATTTGGGGGTATTTTTAAAAGATTTTATATATTTATTTGAGAGAGAGAGCTCACATGAGCTGGAGGAGGGGCAGATGGAGAAGCAGGGGCAGACACCTGGCTAGATCCCAGGAATTTGGGATCATGACCTGAACCAAAGGTAGATGCTTAACCGGCTGAGCCACCCATGCACCCCTGGGGGTACTTTTATATTAGGAAATCAGTCACTATAATATACTTTATTACATTAATTGTTTAAAAGAAAAAAAACAATATGAGAGTAGTATATACATGTTTCAAGTATATTTGATATATTTGATAAAGTTTCCATTTTTGATACTGTTTATAAATTAGAAACATAAAAAATGTTTGAAACACGATAAAGCATATTTGTTAGAAAGCAAAAAATATAAAAACAAAACAGAGGTATTCTCGTTAAAATGGACACTACAAGGATGTCCACACTGACAGCTCTCATTCGTTTGGAGGTTGTAAACAAAACAAGGCGGGGGGGGCAGAGCAAGATGGCAGAGGAGTAGGAGACCTGGATTTCGTCTGTTCTCAGGAATTCAGCTGGATAGGGATCAAACCATTCTGAACACCTACGAACTCAACAGGAGATTGAAGAAAAGAATAGCAAAAACTCTTTGAACAGAAAAGCAACCACTTTCTGGAAGGTAGGACATGCGGAGAAGTGAATCTGAGGCGATATTCGGGAGGATAGACGGCGGGGGAGGGGGCCTCCGCCGGCCGCTTCTGGCAAGTGATAGAGCCGCGGAGCACAAAATCGGACCTTTTAGAAGTCAGCTCCGCTGAGGGACGTCGCTCCAGGGGCTAAGCGGGGGGTGGAAACCTCACTGGGCAGTGTGGTCGCAGGACCCTCGGGATCGCAGAAAGACCAGGGGTGCCTGAGTGCGGCAGAGCTCCTGGTTATTAGAGCGGGGACCGGGGAGTGGGCTCTCAGCTCGGGGTTGCCATAAACTGTGATCAGCAACACAGTTGGGCCACTGCTCCTCCAGCAGGGACCGAACAAGCGGCAGATCTGGGGAGACTCCCCTTCCTCCCCTGGGAGAAGCGGCGTGGGAGCGCACCGCAGGGATCTGCTGGGTTTGGAGACTCCACACTGAGTCGGGTGCCAGAGATAGAAACACCTGGTCACAGGCCGGGTGAGCACGAGTGTGGCCGGCGACCGAGGAGACGGTAGTGATTGACTGCTTTTCTCTGGGGGTGCACCGAGGAGCAGGGCCCCGAGTACTCGGCTCCTCCAGGGCGGAGATTGGGAGACTGCCATTTTCATTCCTGTCCTCCAAAGCTGTAGGGAAAGCTTGCAGGGAACAAAAGCTCCGGAGAGCAAACCCAAGCAGATTAATTAGCCCGGACTGACAAGGGCGGGGCAATTCCGCCTCTAGCAAAGACATTTGGGAACGACGGCAACAGGCCCTTCCAGCAGAAGATCAGCAAGAACAGCCAGCCAAGACCAAGTTTACCGATCAATGAGAACGGCAGAACTCCAGCGCTAGGGGAATACTGCACATAGAATTCATGGCTTTTTTACCATGATTCTTTAGTCTTTCAAAGTTAATTTTTATAACTGTCTTTTTTTTTTATTTTTCTTTTCCCCTTTTTCAACCAACGTCTTATCAATCCCTTTAAAAAAAAAACATTCTTATTTTTCATTTTTAGAGTCATATTCAATCCTTTCATAGTAGTTACCCTTATTTTTGGCATATATATATATATATATATATAAGCTGTTCTCTCTTTAAAATTTTGAGATAGAGTTTCTTCTAACAGATCAAAGTATACCCTAAATCTCTAGTGTATGGCTTTGTTCTAGTCTCCTGCCTGATCACATTCTCTCCCCTCTTTCTTTTTCTTTCTTTCTTTCTTTCTTTCTTTCTTTCTTTCTTTCTTTCTTTCTTTCTTTCTTTCTTTCTTTCTTTCTTTCTTTCTTCTTTCTTCTTTTTTAAAATCCTCTTCTTTCTATTTTCAAACAACTTCTTCTCTTATCTATTCCTTTTATAAAATTTTTTATAATTTTCATCTTTACAGTCATATTCCATCCCTTCATTGTATCAACCCTTATTTTGTACATATATAAGTCTTTCTTTAAAATTTTGGGAGGCACTTTCTTCTAACAGACCAAAATACACCCAAAATCTAGTGTGTGGCACTGATCTATGCACCAGCCTGATCATATTTGATCATATTCTGTTTTTTTGTTTTGTTCTGTTTTGTTTTTATCATTTTCTTTTTTTTTTCACTTTCCTTTTTCTTTCTTTCCCTTTCTTTTCCCCTGGTTTCAGGTCTTTTCTGATTTGTTTAGAGTATATTTTCTGGGGACGTTGTTACCCTGTTAGTATTTTGTTCTCATTCATCTGTTCTCCTCTGGACAAAATGACAAGATGGAAAGATCACCTCAACAAAAAGAACAAGACGTAGTACCATCTGCCAGGGACCTACACAATACAGACATTAGTACGATGTCAGACCTAGAGTTCAGAATCATGATTTTAAAGATACTAATTGGGCTTGAAAAAACCATGGAAGTTATTAGAGAAATCCTGTCTGGAGAAATAAAAGAACTAAAATCTAACCAAGTCAAAATCAAAAAGGCTATTAATGAGGTGCAATAAAAAATGGGGGCACTAACTGCTAGGATAAATGAGGCAGAAGAGAGAATCAGCGATATGGAAGACCAAATGATGGAAAATAAAGAAGCTGAGAAAAAGAGAGATAAACAACTACTGGATCACTAGGGCAGAATTTGACAGATAAGCGATATGATAAAACGAAACAACATTAGAATAATTGGCATTCCAGAAGAAGAAGAAAGAGAGAGAGGGGCAGAAGTTATATTGGAGCAAATTATAACAGAGAACTTCCCTAATGTGGGGAAGGAAACAGGCATCAAAATCCAGGAGGCACAGAGAACCCCTCTCAAAATCAATAAAAATAGGTCAACACCCCGACATCTAATAGTAAAACTTACGAGTCTCAGAGACAAAGAGAAATTCCTGAAAGCAGCTCAGAGAAGAGATATGTAACCTATAATGGTAGAAATATTAGACTGGCAACAGACCTATCCACAGACACCTGGCAGGCCGGAAACGACTGGCATGATATAGTCAGAGCACTAAACGAGAAAAATATGCAGCCAAGAATACTATATCCAGCTAGGCTGTCATTGAAAATAGAAGGAGAGATAAAAAGCTTCCAGGACAAACAAAAACTAAAGGAATTTGCAAACACGAAACCAGCCCTCCAAGAAATGTTGAAAGGGGTCCTCTAAGCAAAGAGAGAGCCTAAAAGCAGCATGGACCAGAAAGGAATACAGATAATATACGGTAACAGTCACCTTACAGGCAGTACAATGGCACTAAATTCATATCTTTCAATAGTTACCCTGAATGTAAATGGGCTAAATGCCCCAATCAAAAGACACAGGCTATCAGATTGGATTAAAAAACAAGACCCATCGATATGCTGTCTGCAAGAGACTCATTTTAGACCCAAAGACACCCCCAGATTGAAAGTGAGGGGGTGGAAAACCATTTACCATGCTAATGGACACCAAAAGAAAACTGCGGTGGCAATCCTTATATCAGACAAACTGGATTTTAAACCAAAGACTGTAATAAGAGATGAAGAAGGACACTATATCCTACTTAAAGGGTCTATCCAACAAGAAGATCTAACAACTGTAAATATCTATGCCCCTAACATGGGAGTAGCCAAATATACGAGGCAATTAATAACAAAAGCAAAGAAACACATTGACAACAATACAATACTAGTGGGGGACTTTAACACCCCCCTGACTGAAATGGACAGATCATCTAAGCAAAAGATCAACAAGGAAGTAAAGACTTTAAATGACACACTGGACCAAATGGACATCACAGACATATTCAGAACATTTCATCCCAAAGCAATGGAAGACACATTCTTCTCTAGGGCCCATGGAACATTCTCCAGAATAGATCACATCCTAGGTCACAAATCAGGTCTCAACCAGTACCAAAAATTGGGATCATTCCCTGCGTATTTTCAGACCACAGTGCTTTGAAACGAGAACTCAATCACAAGAGGAAAGTCGGAAAGAACTCAAATACATGGAGGCTAAAGAGCATCCTACTAAAGAATGAATGGGTCAACCAGGAAATTAAAGAAGAATTAAAAAAATTCATGGAAACCAATGAAAATGAAAACACAACTGTTCAAAATCTTTGGGATAGAGCAAAGGCAGTCCTGAGAGGAAAGTATATAGCAATACAAGCCTTTGTCAAGAAACAAGAAAGGTCTCAAATACACAACCTAACCCTACACCTAAAGGAGCTAGAGAAAAAACAGCAAATAAAGCCTAAACCTAGGAGGAGAAGAGAAATAATGAAGATCAGAGCAGAAATCAATGAACTAGAAACCAAAAGAACAGTAGAACAGATGAACGAAACTAGGAGCTGGTTCTTTGAAAGAATTAACAAGATTGATAAACCCCTGGCCAGACTTATCCAAAAGAAAAGAGAAATGACCCACATCAACAAAATCATGAATGAAAGAGGAGAGATCACAACCAACACCAAAGAAATGCAAACAATTATAAGAACATATTATGAGCAAGTCTATGCCAGCAAATTAGGGAACCTGGAAGAAATGGATGCATTCCTAGAGATGTATCAACGACCAAAACTGAACCAGGAAGAAATAGAAAACCTGAACAGACCTATAACCACTAAGGAAATTGAAGCAGTCATCAAAAATCTCCCAAAAAACAAGAGCCCAGGGCCAGATGGCTTCCAGGGGAATTCTACCAAACATTTAAAGAAGAATTAATACCTATTCTCCTGAAACTGTTCCAAAAACTAGAAATGGAAGGAAAACTTCCAAACTCGTTTTATGAGGCTACCATTACCTTGATCCCCAAACCGGACAAAGACTCCATCAAAAAGGAGAATTATAGACCAATATCCTTGATGAACATGGATGCAAAAATTCTCACCAAAATACTAGCCAATAGGATCCAATAGTACATTAAAAGGATTATTCACCATGACCAAGTGGGATTTATCCCTGGGCTGCAAGGTTGGTTCAACATCCAAAATCAATCAATGTGATACAATACATTAATAAAAGAAAGAACAAGAATCATATGATCCTCTCAATAGATGCAGAAAAAGCATGTGACAACGTACAGCATCCTTTCTTGATCAAAGCTCTTCAGAGTATAGGGATAGAGGGTACATACCTCAATATCAGAAAAGCCATCTATGAAAACCCCACAGCGAATATCATTCTCAATGGGCAAAAGCTGAGAGCTTTCCACCTAAGGTCAGCAACACTCAGGGATGTCCACTCTCACCACTGCTATTCAACCTAGTATTAGAAGTCCTAGCCACAGCAATCAGACAACAACAACAAAAGAAATCAAATGCATCCGAATCAGCAAAGAAAAAGTCAAACCCTCACTCTTTGCTGATGATATCATACTTCATGTGGAAAACCTAAAAGACGCCACCCAAAACTTCTAGAACTCACACAGGAATTCAGTAAAGTGGCAGGATATTAAATCAATGCACAGAAATCAGTGGCATTCCTATACACCAACAACAAGACAGAAGAGAGACAAATCAAGGAGTTGATCCCATTTACAATTGCACCTAAAACCATAAGATACCTAGGAATAAATCTAACCAAAGAGGCAAAGGATCTGTACTCAGAAAACTATAAAATACTCATGAAAGAAATTGAGGAAGACACAAAGAAATGGAAAAACGTTCCATGCTCATGGATTGGAAGAACAAATATTGTGAAGATGTCACTGCTAGAGCAATATACACATTCAATGCAATCCCCATCAAAATATCATCCACTTTTTCAAAGAAATGGAACAAATAATCCTAAAATTTGTATGGAACCAGAAAAGACCCTGAATAGCCAGAGGAATGTTGAAAAAGAAAAGCAGAGCTGGCGGCATCAGAATTCCGGACTTCCAGCTCTATTACAAAGTTGTCATCATCAAGGCAGTATGGTACTGGCACAAAAACAGACACATAGATCAATGGAATAGAATAGAGAGCCCTGAAATGGACCCTCAACTCTATGGTCAACTAATCTTTGACAAAGCAGGAAAGAATGTCCAGCGGAAAAAAGACAGTGTCTTCAACAAATGGTGTTGGGAACATTGGACAGCCACATGTGGAAGAATGAAACTGGATCATTTCCTTACACCACACACAAAAATAGACTCCAAATGGTTGAAAGACCTTAATGTGAGACAGGAGTCCATCAAATTCCTAAAGGAGAACACAGGCAGGAACCTCTTCGACCTCAGCTGCAGCATCTTCTTCCTAAAAACATCGCCAAAGGCAAGGGAAGCAAGGGCAAAATGAACTAGTGGGACTTCATCAAGATAAAAAGCTTTTGCACAACAAAAGAAACAGTCAACAAAACTAAAAAACAACCGACAGAATGGGAGAAGGTATTTGCAAATGACACATCAGATAAAGGGCTAGTATCCAAAATCTATAAAGAACTTCTGAAACTCAACACCCAAAGAACAAAGAATCCAATCAACAAATGGGCAGAAGACATGAACAGACATTTTTCCAAAGAAGACATCCAAACAGCCAACAGACACATGAAAAAGTGGTCAACATCGCTCGGCATCAGGGAAATCCAAATCAAAACCTCAATGAGATACCACCTCACACCAGTCAGAATGGCTAAAATTAACAAGTCAGGAAAGGACAGATTTTGGCGGGGATGCGGAGAAAGGGGAACCCTCCTACACTGTTGGTGGGAATGCAAGCTGGTACAACCACTCTGGAAAACAGTATGGAGGTTCCTCAAAAAGTTGCAAATAGAGCTAGCATACAACCCAGGAATTGCACTACTGGGTATTTACCCCAAAGATACAAATGTAGGGCTCCGAAGGGGTACATGCACCCCTATGTTTATAGCCAAACTGTGGAAAGAGCCAAGATGTCCATTGACAGATGAACGGATAAAGAAGAAGTGGTATATATATATATATATATATATATATATATATATATATATATATATTTATACAATGGAATATTATGCAGCCATCCAAAGGAATGAGATCTTGCCTTTTGTAACGACGTGGATGGAACTGGAGGGTGTTATGCTGAGTGAAATAAGTCACTCAGAGAATGACATGTATCATATGACGTCACTGATATGAGGAATTCTTAATCTCAGGAAACAAACTGAGGGTTGGTGGGGTGGGGATGGGGTGGGAGGGATTGGGTGGCTGGGTGATAGGCATTGGGGAGGGTATGTGCTATGGTCAGTGCTGTGAATTTTGCAACACTGTTGAATCAGAGATCTGTATCTCTGAAACAAATAATACAATATATGTTAAGAAAAAAAAAGAAGATAGCAGGAGGGGAAGAATGAAGGGGGGGATATCGGAGGGGAGACAAACCATGAGAGACGATGGACTCTGCAAAACAAATGGAGGGTTCTAGAGGGGAGGGGGGTGGGTGGATGGGTTAACCTGGTGATGGGTATTAAAGAGGGCACGTTCTGCGTGGAGCACTGGGTATTATATGCAAACAATGAATCATGGAACAGCACATCAAAAACTAATGATGTAATAATGTATGGTGATTAACATAACAATAATAAATTTAAAGATTAAACGTTTAAAAGTAGGAAAAAAAAAAGACCAAAGAAATTGTATGAGATACAAATATTTTAAAACAGTCATTATGTATAATTTATCTGAGTTTCTTCCTAGAAAATTCAAGATAATCCCATTTCACACTATCATTTTTAGTAAGATTCAGCAAGATGGAGAAAATCAACAGTTAAAATTTCAGAACCTTCCTATGTATTGGCAGTAGTCTTTCAGAGAAATTAATAAGAAAAAAATATTCATAATCAACAAAGTATGAAATTCTTGGACATAAATCTATAGGAAATACTCAAGACCTAATTAATAAACTATGAAATTTGACTGAAGGACCTGCAAGAAGGTGTGAATACACTGGGAGACATACCATGACCTTGAAAGAGAAGACCTGATATATTGTGAAGGTGTCAGTTTCACCCCTTCCCTGGAATCTATATAAGCTTAATGGAAACTCAATCCAAATATTTGTTTTTAAAATTTTGTATATAATAAAGTCACATTATTAGGGCAGGATAAATTAAACAAGTGGTATTGAGTTAATTAACTAACTGAAAAAGAAATCTCCATATCACTCATACATGTAATTAATTTCCGTTTAGATTCACCATGTGAAAGTATAGTTTTAATTAATTTTTCAAATTCTTTTATGATTTTATCTTGTATAAATATAGGAAAATATAAAAGTATTTTTTTTTAATTTTCTTTTTGAGGGACTGAATGGGGAAGATCTTTTTTTTCCCCTAAGATTTATTTATTACGTTTTAGAGAGAGAGAGAGAGTGCCCAGGCACTCCTGTGTGAGCCGGGGTTGGGGGGGGGTGGTTAGTGGGTGGGAAGGGCAGAGGGAAAGGGAGAGAAATCATCAAGCCAACTCCCCTCTGAGCACCGAGTTGGTCACGGGGCTTGATCCCACAATCCAACCTGAGACCATGACCTAAGCCAAAATCAAGAGTTGGACACTCAACCAATTGAGCCACCCAGTGCCCAGGGGGAGATCTTTCTAAAACTCTTCTTTTCTTTCTAAAAAAAGGATAAAAAAGCCCCAAGAAAAAAGTACTGTGTATTAAAATAAATTCAGGATAAGTTAGCATTAAAATTGAGGACATAAAAGAAGTAAAAAGAAATGCAGGTAAATATTTGGTTTTGGAGTGGGAACTCAGTGAAGAAAAGATCTAGATTTGACACGGTGGTAGAGATTCTTGCTTGTCTAATCAATATCCATACTCTCTGGTCTACCTTCTTAATAGAACTCTATATTAGTGAGGACAGCCATATGCTCAGCCAAAAAGTTATAATTCCCAGCATTTCTTGCCAATAAATTTAGGCAATGATACTTTTGGACTACTATGGAAGTTACTGTTTACTCTTGGAATTTTCTTGATCTTGTTTGGAATACTCATGTGACAGTGGAGTTTCAGCAGCCATTTTGTGATCTTGAGACTGGAAGCTATATGTTCAGAATGACAGAACCCCAAAAATGAAGAAGCCTGGTTCCTTATGCTTTGTGGAGCTGCCATACCAGCCCTACACTACTTGCCTCCAGGTTCCATTTATGTGAGGAAATAAACCTTGTAAGTTTATCCTGCTGTGATTGGGTCTCTATTACTAGTAGCCAAATACAATTTCTAACTAAAAAACAGAACAAAAAAACCACCCAAAACCTCTTACACCTTAAAAAGCACCGTAAATATGTTACAGCTGCAATGGGGACAATATGGTAACATCTATTAAAATTACAAATGTGTATACTTTGACCTAACCATTCAATTCTTGGGAATTTATTCTACAGATATACTGGGAAGCAATACATGTAAAATGTGTATCGTAGCAAAAGATGAGTAGTAACTCAAATATCCATTAATAAAGAATTGGTTAAGTAAAATAGGATTCATTCACACAATAGAGTATCACTTATCCATACAAAAGAACAAGAAAGCTGCTCATGTACTAATATGGAAGGTACCAAAGGGAAGATGTGCAAGGGTGCTTATAGTTTATTATTGTTTGTGTAAAAAGGGGGAGAAACAAGAATATATATTCATACCTTGCATAAACAAAGAAACTCAGGGAGGTTACACAAGAAATTAATAATAGTCATTATTTAGAGAAGGTAGGGGTGAAAACTGGCTAATGGAGGAAGGAGTAGCTAATGGAGGAAGGAGTAGGAGGGAGACTTTTGAAGAACTTTATGTATATATATGTATATTTTTATATATTAAAATTATATATAATTTTTCATGTATATAAACTATATTACCTACTCCCAAAACATAAGTAAAATAAAAAAGGAGACAATATTGCATCAAAAGTGAAGACTTATGGAATTTCAGACAGAACTGGATATTGTCTTTTAATGTTGTGATCAAGGCATTATTTAACCTCTGGGAGATTTGGACTTCCCCATTAGTGAACAGGGTAATAATAGCCACCTCTGTGACTGGTGGCGAGAACTTAAATGGGATTAAGCATGTAGAGTGTATATCCCAGGCTGGGCATGTGGTGATAAATAGTGGTGGTGAACATGATTTTCAGAAAGTGCAAATGACAGGACGGATTATTTGCTATATGGGTAATAGGAAATGGGCTAATGTTCTTACAGTAAAATGGGATCATACAGATCCTTTAGGGAAATATCAACACTCCCTTCAAAGATGGCAAGAACACAAAAAGGCAAATCATTCATACCATTGTTGATTGAAGACCCACTGTGTTCCAGGCAGTGCTCTGTTTTTTAGACACGGCTACACATGTCATACTGAAGATCACTGTCTTCTCAGAGAAGACATATAAGTGACTCAGAAATACATGGAGAAATTAACTTTAATTAAAAATCGAATACATGCAAATTGAAGTAAAATAAGATACCCTCTTTGTCTTGCCAAATTGAAGAAGATGAAAAATTATAACAATACCCTATTGATAGAAATGTGTTTAAAACCTAAAAAATAGGCCAACTGAAGAATGCAGCAATTTTACTTCTAGGAATTTATCTTCTGCAAACAATCAGAAATACTTTAAGAAGCACATATAAGAATTTATTTACGACCGTGTTCTCTGAAGCTCATTTATTATTAAAAAAAGTTAGAAGTGGCCATTTTACAAAATAGGGAAAATGTTAAATAAATAATGCTAAAATCATATAATGGAAAACAAAACATCTTTTAAAAACACTATTATATAAGGAAGTAAAATAAACATGAGGATGACAGTTTTGTAAAATAATAAAAAAGATAAAACACTGAAAAGACATAAATACAAACTGTTAAGGGTTAGTTAGCTTTGGCTATGGGTAGTTTTTATTTTTAAAGTTATGGACTCAATGTTCGTGTCCCTTCAAATTTCATACGTTGATGCCCTAACCCCCAAAGGGATGGTATTTGCCTTGGAGGAAATTAGGTTTACGTGAGGTCATGAGGTTGGAGCCCCCAGGATGGGATTAGTGCCAGGAAAGGGGGTATCATCAAGAACCCAATCTGCTGGGCCCTTGACATTGGACTTCCCAGCCTCCAGAACTGTGAAAAAAAATGTTGTTCAAGCCAATCATTCTATGGTATTTTGTTACAGCAGCTGAGCTAATGAAGACAAAAGTTATACTCTTTAAAGACATATGTTGATTTATAGATAAAGACTAATATGTTAGGTATTTTTTTTTTAAAGATTTTATTTATTCAAGAGAGAGTGCACAAGCAGGCAGTGGGGCAGAAGGAGAAGAAACAGACTCTGCTGACCAGGGAGCCCGATGCGGGGCTGGATCCCAGGACCCTGGGATCATGGCCTGAGCCAAAGGCAGATACTTAACCGACTGAGCCACTCAGGCGCCCTGTGTTAGGTATTTTTTAATAGTAAAAATGTTCCTTAATTGTTACCATTTTCAGATCTTTTTTTAAATTAATAAACTTTATTTTTTAGAGCAGCTTTAAGTTCACAGCAAAACTGAATGGAAAGTACAGTGTCCCTTGTACCTCCCTGCCTCCACACGTGCACAACCTCCCCCACCATGGACAGGACACGAGGACCCACAGTGGAACATTTTGGTACAACCAATAGGTTAATTTTTAAGAGAGGAGCTTCATAGTGCCCCTCCAATATGCATCTGTTACCTCCTGTGTTACTCTTGTGCCCAAAACTAATTCGGCTCATTTTTGGTATATAAATCTAGACTTCCAAAAAGAAAACCTCACTACCCATTTTGCCTTCAACCTAAATATTGATTAAGCTAACAAACCAATAGGATTAAGCAAAGTTGAGAGATAACAGCACTGCATAAATTTATATTCAAAATGGTAAGAGATTTTATCACTTATTGTTCAGGATTGTCTGGGACTGTCACTATTTCTCTGTTGAGTGAAGTGAAATGTCTCCTTCCAGGCACAAGGTGGTTTGTAGCAAGGTCTGTCATCCTTATTTTCTTCTATAAATGATCCCATAGCACAGCCCACGAACCCAGCTCTCTTTTACCCAGCCTTTTAGGATAGCTCCATGCAATCTTTTAGAATTGCAACCTGTAGTTCAATGTAGAGTGAAGCCAGGTGTATTAGTTTGCGAGGGCTGCTATAACAAAGTCCCACCGACTGGGTGGCTTCATAACAGAAATTTATTTTCTCCCACTGAGGTCAAGGTGTCTGCAGGGTTGTTTCTTCTGGTCTCTCTCCTTGGTATGCAAATGGCCACCTTTCTCCCTGTGTCCTCACATAATCTTCCCTCTGTGTGTCTGTGTCTTAATCTCTGTTTATAGGGACACCAGTTGTATTTGATTAAGGCTCACCTTAATGATATCATTTTAACCTAATTAGATCTTTAAAGACACAACCTCTAAATATAGCTATAGTCTGAGTTACTTGGGAGTTTAGGACTTCAACTATGAATTTGGGTGGGACACAGTCCAGTCCATAGCACGAGGCATTGTGTTGCTGAGACAGGTGAGTGGAGACCTGCGAATGCGGTCTCTTTTGGGCTCTCACATTTCTCTTCTATGCCCTTGGAACTGCACCTGCTCTCATCTCACTGCCCTTGGAATTGCTCCCTGTCGAAGCCACCTCCACTGGACAAGACCATCACACAGAGCTCTTCTTGAAATGCTTGCCTGGATTTCTGCTGCCTTTGGAAGACTCCTCATATACCTTAGGGTAATGGGGTGCCTGCTAAGGGAGAAGTTAGATGAGCCTCCACTCAAGGACATTCTTGAAATGTAATCTACCACAGGAAGGGCTCCCCTAAGAGCAGAGCTGTGTGTTCCTACAAGAGCCATGTGGGGCTTTCTGCTTGGTCAGGTAGATTTAGGGTAGGAGGAAAGGGCATGTACAGTGAGATGATCCAAACTGCAGAGTTGGCCTGGGGTTGAGCAAGACCACTTTGCACAAGGAAAGCAGAGCATTCTGGGAGAGAAGGAAGAACCATCAAACCCCAGATTCTGGGTCAGGTTGCTTTCTTAGGGTAGGCTTAGGAGTGGGCATATCAAGGACAGATATAAGGTTAGAACAATGAGGCCCCCAAAGTAAAGGCACCTTGAGGGTAAAGGCATGCAAGTTTCAAGGTCAGATCCTACACAGGCCCTGGGGGGATCAGGGAGGTTCCCTAAGCCTCTGCAAGCCTCCCTATGTCCCCTAGGGAGGCTTGCAGGAACATTCAGTGGCCAACTTGGGAATTTTAAGTAAAAGGAGCTGTGGGCTTGGTGCCTGGCTGAGATGGGACAGTATCACCGATGGCTGCTAGTGGCACTGCCACCTCAGAAGTTCCAGGGTTCTTGGAGAATAAGGATCTCCTTCGGGTAAGGTTTGTGGACTCTTGAGTCACTAGTTAAAAAATTATATAACCACATTTGCTCCTATGCTTGAGAAGCAAATCTCACTAGCCTACTTACCTCTTTGGGCTCCTCCCTTCTGTCTGTCTCCTCTTCACTTCAACACACATACACGAGCGTGTGCACGCGCCCACACACAGACACACACACACACACACACATTCCCTCTCTATTAAAAGTATTCAGAATGTGAAGCTCCTTGAAATGCCTCCATGTCCTTTTTCACTGTGGTTTATTCTCCCTTAGCCTTGGAAACTCATCACTTGCAGCTCTTCTTAATACCCCTGCATATCAATTACTATTTGATTTGTTGGCCCATTGGATCATGGGATGGTTCATTTTATGTGTCAACTTGGCTAGGCTATGGTGCCTAGATGTTTGGTAAATACCAGTCTAAATGTTGCTGTGAAAGTATTTTTTAGATGAGATTAACATTTATTGATTTTTTAAAGATTTTATTCATTTATTTATTTATCTGATGGAGAGTGAGCAAGAGAGAGAGTTCACTAGCAGGGGCAGAGGGAGAGGGAGAAGCAGACTCCTGCTGAGCAGGGACCCCGATGAGGGCTTCAGTCCCAGGACCCTGGGATCATGACCTAAGCCAAAGGCAGATGCTTAATGGACTGAACCACTCAGGCGCCCTGAGATTAACATTTAAATCAGTAGACTTTGAATAAAGCAGATTACTCTCTGTAATGTGGGTGGGCCTCATCCAGTCAGTTGAAAGCTTTAAGAGCAAAGAGTGAGGTGCCTTGAAGAAGAGAGAATTCTGCTTTCAGAAGGCCTTCAGATGCAAGACTACTCTATCAATTCTTGATGGAATTTCCAACCTGCTATCCTGCCCGGCAGATTTAGGACTTTTGCGTCCCCACAATCACATGAGCCAATTCCTCAGAATAAATCTCTCTCTTTATTTACACATCCTGTTGATTCTGTTTCTCTGGGGAATCTTGACTGATACAGACTGTGAACATGACTCTCCATCAGGTTAGGGACGAAGGCTGAGGGTGTTGGGGAGTGAGGTCTGGGTAGTTCTGCAATCCAAGCAAAGCAGGTGAGCTTACAAACATTGCATGCTCTTTTTGAATTCTTGACAAAACCAGGATTTATATATAAACGTCTTCCAAAATTTGGCTGAAGGGTAATATTCAGAGCATTACAGCATTTGCTATATTTTTCTCCCTCCAAAGGCATCTTAGTAGTTTTGCTTTTTTTGAAGCTTAAGCTCCTGGAAAGGTATTTAGTATATTTCATATAAAAAATCTGACACATTCTAGGTGTTAAAGAAAAGATTAATTTCCTTTAAAAAATAAACATTCTGTGCAGAGAGCTTGCTCTCCCAGTCATATGGAGGCTGCACCTAATTTCCCCATTTATCTTCAACATTCTTCCTCCAGCCTTTGAAACTCTTTCATTTAACATTAGCATTTGATTAACCTTTTATTCAAGAGACATCTGGGTTTTGTTATACACTATTATGCTGATTCTGGCTTGTTTGTATTTCAGATAATTTTCAAGTAGCCACATATGCCAGGTAATAAGGTCTTCTTGTATGGCTAATTTTTGGTAATGGAGCTCCAGGAAGAGTGGTTCTTTCATTATGCAAAACTTGTTCACTGTGGAGAAAATAGGAACCATCAAGTAGTGACAGTGAGATCTTATTTTACTGTCTGGAATTATTTGGAGGAACGTCTTGGCCATCTTTCCCTTATATATATGCATTTTCTGCAGGCTTTGAAAATTATATTGTCTATCAATACAACTTAACCAAGGAAACTAAAGATAAATCTGCACTTACTGTCACATGGGAATATTCTCAGCAGTCCCTATGGATTCTGGAAGATTTTTTTCAAATGTCCTCTGAGGCCATAGTGCTGATGCATTAGAGTCTGGATGATGTAGACTATGGCATAACTTCTAGATCTGGAGGAAGGAAAATTCCACTCCTAATTCTTTAACAGTAATGATGGGTCATGGTTGCCAGGGACAGAACTGATCCAGGATTTGTACCATGCTTTGGCACTTCTTCAAAGCTTTGGTCTGAAGATTACTACTCTCGTAGGGCCATTCTGTCTGCTGTTGTCTGAAGGAGGAGCTCAAAATACAATCTCCTCAAGAATTCAGAGCTATTGAGAGATTGATGCCTTGCACACGCCTGTTCTCACACAAGGAAATGACAGGGGAAAATGAAGCAGATGTAATTCCTGGAAGGTAGAGTCAAATGTCCAGGATATGGCTTGGGGAACATCAAGAAATGCTTTCATGGATAGGATGAAAGGCATTTTCAATAATATCACACCTGTACCTTAGAGTTAGCCAAACACAAGGGGCAATTCCAGGAGATTAGCTGAGCCCTGATAGTTAATAAATAGTTAGAGGCCAAGACTGGTACCACTGAAGGCCAGCATGATATTCTCACTTTTGACTTATTAGCTCCATAAACCCCAGTCTCTCTAGCTGGTGGGAGCAATGTTCCTCAAGTGGGAATGATGATACCCTTGTGGCTTATCTCACAGTGCTCAGGAGGATGAAAGAAGTTTTTAAACTTCCATCCCAGTTGAGATGATGATGATCAGAGTGGAGTTAATACTATGTAGTTTGCCCAGGAGAGCCAGTGCTACACGGATGCCTATCAAAGATCTGAATATCAACGGAGCATGAGTGGAGCCACACATAGTAGAGATGAGAGCTGTGTATTCCAGCCAAGGCTCCAGCAGTGATAAACTGGGTCATCTCCAGCAAGTCATAAAACTCCAGTGAGGTTCATTTTGTTCATCTGTGCCCATAGAGAGGCTTGCTAGAGGTGAAGTAGGTAGGTAATTTCTGCTCCAGCTGATCCTGGTCTAGGTGTGGCAGCTAATTACACCTGAAATCTAATTGTCCTCTGTCTCTTTCCTTAGCATGAAAGATAGCTATTGTCTTAGTTCTTTAGCACAAGAAACTGAAGCCTTAGGTACTTGTCAAAAATGTTTACCCTTGATTGAAATCATATGACAGTCATACTGGGCTTGATAGAGAAATAGTTAAAAATTAGGCCTGGTCTGTAATACATTGATACTTAATGTGAAGAAGCCTAGCCTCAGAAGCCTAGCCAAGAAGCCCTTCCCTGGGTCCAGCTATATTTGTGCTCATTGAATTGGACGGTTTCTTCTGGAAATTCCAAGGCTGTTTTTATGTGTAACCATCACAATAGGGGTGGGGGCAGAGTAGAAAAATGAGCTCCAAATAAGATTTCAATTTATCATACAAATCTCAAATCATCCATGCCTCCATGAAACCTCCTTAAGAATTCAAACTCATCCTGAGCTCCTCCATCTGTGAATATCTTTTTTCATTATAGGTCTCTCTACAGTTCAGCCCTGAATTATTCTCTAGTCTCTTTATCTACATATATACTTAGCATATCTATCTATCTATCATCTATCTAGCATCTATTTATCATCTATCTATCTATCTATCATCTATTCATCCATCCCTTTATCTATCATAGCAACTTTTCTTTTCCTTTTGTGTTTGAGTGTAACATCTTGAGGGAAGGGATAGGTTCCCATCCAGTTGCTCGATGCGGCAGGACCCACAGAAGGTGCTCTTGGCAAATGGTTGATCAGTTAACTGGGCTAATGGAGTCTTAGCCCACACATTTAGAGCTAACTCCCTAAAGAGGTCCCCAGTTCTAACCATCCTTCAGGCAAAGCAATGAGCAGTGAAGAAAAATTGTTCCCAAGAACAGGGAGAAATAAGTAACCTGAGATATAAAAAAATCTTCAAATCATGGTAGGTTATCTACAAGACTCAGACACATTCTCTCCAGCCTGTGTGATAAATAGGAAAAAGACAAAAGGTCTTACTTCATTAAAAAAAAAAAAAAAAAAAGCCTGGCATAACACTTTTTTTCACAGCATGTATGCCCTTTCAAAGGAAATATTTCCACTAATGAGTCTCCTTTGCTTGTCCATTAGTTATTAGGCACTTCTTAGAGAAAAAGCCAAGTTTCCTTTCATTAATGTGGCTGTTCTTAGGCTTTCTTTGGAGATTTTCTTTTTATGCTGAGCTACAGAAATAAGATGAGGAGGTATTATGTTGGCATGAACTTATCTGTATTTGATACAAGGATGGGGTGCTTCCCTCTTTCTTTCCTTCTGTAAGCTTGCCTTAGAAAAGAACAGCCCATGGGTTAAAGATAATACTTGAATCAAAAGCAATCACAGCCAATGAAAGAAATGGATGTTCCATACTGAAAGTTATGGAGGAATCGACACATATAGCACACTGAGAGCCACGCCCCACCTCTTCTCTCTCCTTAAAATTCTTAAATATTACAGGAAGACAGAAAAAAATTTTTTCTTAAATCCTTAACTGCACTGGAAAATAAGAAAGTTTCCCTTGCTGGAGCGTATACCATGAGAAATTCTTGAAAGATGGCATCAGAATAATATAGAATATTACAAGCAGAACAGATCTATTCTGGATTGTGTGCATGGCATTGGGAAGCTCAAAGTCTGAAAATGGATATAAGAATCCAAGGGCAATAGTCAAGTGTTTTCCTGGGGCATCATAGTAGGAATAGCCAAGTAAGATAACAGAATTCCCTTGTAATTCCCAGAGAAAGCTTCTGTCCACTGGCAGGAACAACTGGTCTAAGAGTCAGGTTAGAGTGGCAGGGCAATATTCAGAGGGCTCAGAAACATCCTCATTCCTATCAGAAAAGGTACTTGAATATCCTCCTTGCTGCACAAACTGGTCATGGTCTGAAATGGCTGGGCTAACAGGTATAGCATGCATAGAGATGCACAGCAACCAACAGAGAGCAGCCAGTATAAAGATGAGTATATGATAAAGTCTGTCCAGGGATGAGAAGCCATCCCAACCATGTTAAGAAGGCAAATTAATTAGAATAAAGAGAAACATTACATTTGGTCATTCACATGCCTAAACCACCTTGAACTGGTGGTGAACTGGATGATAGGTCCTTGAGAACTTCTCAGCATCACCATGGGAAAGCAGGTATCAGAGCAAGGATTTGAGCTAGTATAAAGTACCCAACTTTGGGATCCTGTCCCCTATGACTTTCATAACTCATTATTTGCTTCCTTCACATGCTATTCCATGTTGTACTGAATACAGCATCCAGGATACTGGTCTACAGTATACAGGAGACCACTGAAACTGGGATCATTGGAGATCAAATGTCTCAACAGTTGGTAAGTGAGTCCATCCCCAAATGGGATAAAATTAAATGGGGACCAGGTATAATTAGTAAAGGCACCAGTGAACTTCCTATGGGTCACTGAGATTGTGGGGAAAGCTCTGCCACACTTTCTAAAAGGGCCCATGTTCAATTTCTAAGTGGCATCAATTTGGTATGAGACCTAACCATCATTCCAGGACCAAAACACAACTCTGAGCCATCAATTCCATTTCTGGCGGCTATCCTAAAGAAACAATTGCACCTGCACACCAAGAGACATGAAACATGGTTTATGTAGTAAAAGTTTGAAACAACGTAAGTTTCTATCAACAGGTTAATAGTTAAATAAATAGTGTACATACATTTTGGAATGTTATGCAGTATCGAATAAGAAAAAAGTCAGTACATTTATACATTTATATGTACTTATAAATCAAGTTCTCTAAGATACTCTACCATATGGAAAAAAGAATTTGCAAAATTGTATCTATAATATGATCCATTTTGGTTAAAAATGCTCTTGACACACACAAAAAACCTCTCTATTCCCACATGCACACATGTATCCATGTATCCATAGTAAAATACCTAAAAGTTGACTAAGAGGCAATGTAAGTTCCAGTCAACTAGTATTTAATGAGAGTTTATTATGCATTTTTACCATAATGGGTATTCTAGAGATGAAAAGTGCTGAGATTCAGTTTTCTTTTTCATGGAGTTTGCAATCTAACTAAGAACCAATTACTCTTTTATCCATTCACTCAGGAACAAGATGTTAATCTGAATACTCACAATTCTCTATGATTCCATCAAAAATATTTATTGAGCACTTTCTGTGTGTCAGACACTGTGTTAGGCACTGAAGATAGTGAAATAGTCACAGCATCTGCTTTTATGAGGTACACAGTCAAGTGCAGGGGATGTGTAACTGATAAATTTATGCATCCTATTTTTCACTTCTGGTTAAATATGGTAGATTACACACACATGTTTATTTCCATTTCTTTCATAAACTGCACTAAAATGAGTAAGGGAACAAAAAAGATGCAAACCCACAAAAACAAATAAGATGGGATTAGAGATATAGCAAATGAGTGATGTGAACAGAAAATAGAAGATAGAAAGTGAATGGAGAAAGTGAATGGACTTTTTGTACATTTATGGCTTTTTGGAACTAATCAATGAATTCAGTAAACTTGAAGGGTACAAAATCAGCATATAAAAATCAGTTGTGTATTTATACACAACCAGCAACAATCTGAACAAGAAATTAAGAAGTGAATCCCATTTACGTTAGCATCAAAAAATAAAATACTTAGTAATAAGCTTAACCAAGAAAATGAGAGATGCATATGTTTAAAACTACAAAACAATGTTAGAAGAAATTAACACACAATTAATGAAAATATAACCCATGTCCATGGATTAGAAGATTTAATATTGTTAGAATGTCCCTATTACACAAAGTGACCTCCAGATTCAATGCAATCCTTATCAAAATCCTAATGGCACTTTTTATAGAAATAGAAAAAATAATTCTAAAATTCGTATGGCACCACAAAGGACAGTGAATAGCCAAAATAATTTTGAGGAAGAACAAAGCTGGAGATCTCACACTTCCTAATTTCAAAACATATTACAAGGTTACAGTAATCAAATCAATATGGCACAGGAATAAAGACAGTTATATAGATTAATGGACCAGAATAGAAATCCCAGAAATAAACCAATGGGGAAAGGATGGCTAACAGGTATATTAGATGTAACAGGTATATTAGATATATAAAAGATGTTCAACATCAATAATCATCATTTGCATTTTGAAATGCAAATCAAAACCATTATATCACCTCACACCTATTGGGATGGTCATTACATAAACAAACAAAACCCCAGAACATAACCAATGTTTTTAAGGATATAGAGAAAAAGGAACTGTAGCACACTCTTGGTGGGAATGTTAATTGATACAGCCATTATGGAAAACAGTATGGTGGGTCCATGAAGAATTGAAAATAGAACTACCACATGATACAATAATCCCACTTTTGGCTATTTATCCAAAAAAATTGAAATCAGATTCTTGAAAAGATACATGTACCCTATGTTCAAGGTAGCATTATTTACAACAGCCAAGAGGAAGACTACCTAAATGACCATCACTGAATGAAAGGAAAATACATTAATGGATGTATTAAGGAAAATGTGATACATACATATGATGGAATATTATTCAGCCACACATACAAAGAAAACCCTATCATATACTACAACATAAATGAATGTTGAGGACATTATGCAAAGTGAAATAAGCCACTTACAGAAGGACAAATGCTGCATGACTCTACTCATCTGAGGTGTCCAAAGTAGCAAAGTGATAGAAGCAGAAAGTAGAATGGTGGTTGTCAGGGGCTCAAAGGAGAAGAAAATGGAGAGCTGTACAACAATTATAGAGTTTAAGTCGTGCAAGATGAAAAAGTTACAGAGATCTGCTCTACAACAGTGTACTTACAGTTAATAATACTATACTGCTTACTTAAGATTTTGTTAATGTAGATTTCATGTTATATATTATTTACCACACACACAAGGAAGTCATTGATTTAGCTGGACTGGGAACTTGGAACCTAAGGGTATGTCAAAGGAGAAGCCAACAAAATGTAAGCTGATTTAGACTGCAGCAACCCAGAAAGACTCAGAAATCAGAGGCACCAACTACATCAAAAGGTCAGAAGTTGAAAACCTGTATAAAAGCAATTGGGGTTACTACTTAGAAAATTGAACCAGAAAATTTTCATATTGGAGGC
Organism: Zalophus californianus; assembly: GCF_009762305.2. Taxonomy (NCBI): domain Eukaryota; kingdom Metazoa; phylum Chordata; class Mammalia; order Carnivora; family Otariidae; genus Zalophus; species Zalophus californianus. The sequence goes on from NC_045602.1 coordinate 97,343,889, forward strand.
AACAAGCATGCGAATGATTGGAAATAGGTGTCATATAAAAGCTGGGATTAAGTGAAATGGTTTCACTACTGTACTATGACATGATTATATTTCAGAGTGCAAGCAGCCAGACTTTTCTTTCCAGGCTGGATATAGGGGTCTATTCCTCTTTGGAAAACTGGCATGGTCAAGAGATAAAATCACAGTTATTTGTGGGTAGACAAACAAATGACTATGTCTTCACTCATGCACCTAGAGGTTCCAATCAATTTTTAAATATGAATGAACAGCTAACAATCACCATGCATTTCAGAAAATATTCTAAAATAAAAGCTTAAGTAAATAAGCCATAATGAAACACACAAAATAGTGAACTTAAAGGAAATAGACAATGCAGGGAGTAGAACAAAACTATAAAAGAACTAGAAGAAACACCCTGGAGAGAATAGAAACTGCATCAATGAAACAAGAGCATGATGCTATAGAAAAAGAACAAAGAAGAGATCTTGCATTAAGAAATTATATGTACACACACATATGACATATATGTACATACACAAATATATATCTACATATATATGCATGTGTGTATTAGGAAATCTCCTAAAAAGTAGAACAAAAAGATAAAGAATATGGGAAGCAAAAAGGGAAAAATAAGAAAACTCTAAGATTAATCCTATAATCTGCCCAACAGCTAAGAGAACAGAGAAATAAGTTATCAAAATAATAATACAAGAAAACGTCAGAGAAGTGAAAGGCACATGTCTGCAGATTAAAGGGGCTCTCCACTAAATGTTAACTACAATGAGTGGAAAAAGTCTCCTCCAAGGAATATAACTATGAAATTTTAGAATGTAGGGATGAGGAGAAAATCATGAAAATTGTGTATGTGCGTGTGTGTGCATGTGCGTATGCGTGTGTGTGTGTCAGAGAGAGAGAGAGAGAGGGGCAAGGAATAAGAGAGAGACAGAGAGACAGAGAAAGAGACAGGGTAAAGAAGAAGTACAAGGACCGGAATCAGAATGATCATCAGACTTCTCAATGGCACTTTTATAAGCAAAGATAATGATAAGGGGAAACTGTGTCCTAAGATGGTCCACGGAGCCAGCAAGGCAGTCCCAGCCCCAGCCCCAGCCCAGGGGCTCTTCTGGGTTATTCTCTCTGTTCTGCTTCCCACACACCAATCCGGGTTCTTCTCCCTGCCCTGCTTTGCACACGAACCAAGAGTGGCCAGTATGTGGAAGTAGAAGTGTATAAATTACCCACTTTGAGCGTGGAGCTCAGACCTCTGGAGATCACTCTCTTCTGAGCCTGCCGGTGTTAATTAAATAAGCCTCCTACCCTCAAAGATCTCTGAATGCTGCTTGGTTCTTCCATCAGGCAATCCAGTCCAGGTTCCATAACAATAATACAGCAACACTTCCAAAATTTGGAGAGATGTTTATTTCCAACATAATAATTTATAACCAGATAAACTATTAATTAAATTGAATGTAGAATACAAGTTCTAAAATATCATGTCTCATGATAGATATCCTTCATCAGAATAAGAGAGTAAACTGAATAAAAGAAAGGTGTGAGATCCAGGAAAGAGGGATCCAATACCGGACAGCTGAAAGAGAATTCCTGGAATGATGGTGAAGGAAGTCCTAAGCTGGTCCAGAGAGCAACCACTACAAGTGAAGTGAAGAGATGGTGGCTCCAGGATGGATGACTCAATTAAATAAAGGTGATCATTTATCAGGCCTGTTTGACTATACTGAGAGGAGATAGAAAACTCTTCGTTTAGGGAGAAAATTTGACATTGGAAACAGAACAATCATTAACTCCGGGGCAGGGGGGGAAACTGTTTGAGAAAGGAGATGTACTTGGTATAATAAGTGGTTTAACTGTGGAAAATATTTAAATACTCATAATAATATAAACACTGAATATTAATTTAGCCCCATATTGTGATATAACTATATTCAGAAGCTGGAAGAAATATAAACATTGTGTTTGTATGTATGTATGTGTTTTGCTGTGATTGAGAAAATTCTCATCTATAGAAAAAAGCCAATAGACTACATTTGAAATGAAAAAAAAATACGTTTCACTATACATATATTATTTTACAATGGGGAATTAACACAGTAAACAGTTAAAGAATTAAAGGATAATGCCTCTCTGATGGACTGAGACTTGAGAGAGGTGGGCAAAAGATTGCTGTCTTTAGTTAAGTCCTGCATTTAATGCTTAAAACTATATTATTTTGGCAAAATAACAGTGAAAATAAAATCACCTACTCATAACTAAATGTGACGTGTTCATGACATATGTATAAAATTTTTAAAAGGCAACAGTGAATAAAAGTGCTAACAGGTAAATTTCAGAAGTCAGTATCAGTCACTATGTAATTATATACTAGAGAATAAAATATTACTAATCATGGCTTTCATCTTTCAATCACTCACTTAGCATCAACTCATTTAATGCTTACCTCAACTCGAGATAGATGCTATTATTATCAACCACATTTTATAGATGAGGTCATGAGAAGCTAAATAACTTCTATAAACATATGCAGTTGGAAAGTGCAGTGGTGGACCTAAGATTAAAATCTCACTCTATTCAAAGCCCATAAACTTGGCCACAAGTCTATACTCCAGACATACTACGAGGTTATAGGAATTCAGAGATCTGGATTAACCCTCTTTTTCTGGACCATGTATCCCAGTAGAGACCAAGTTTCCCTGTACTTCAAAAAAATTTTAACTCCAATGTAATTTGCTATTTGATAAGACACTAGATTGAATTTCAGGACATAATTTTACTTGAGGTTCTTTTCAGTTCACTTCCTACACATTTTTAGTCAGGTTATTCTTAGATTTTTCAGCACAAAATTTAGAATGCTGCCCTGAATCTCTATGAACAATAATAACACTTCACTGTATTCAGAGAACTTTCCTTTCTATCATCTTATTTGATTGCCACAGTGACTCTACAAAATGAGGAGGGTTGATGTCATTCATCATTTCACAGATGAGGGCATTAAAGACCATAAAAGTGATGTGTTTTTCTGGGACCCACACAGACAATAATGATAGAGTTGTGATTAGAACTCACAACTTGTGAGTCTTTGACTCTTTTTCCACTACACATGTAGCTCCTTACATGATTCCTCAAGTGGCACCCATTGATGTCACTGCCCAGTAAAGGGCATTTGTGATTGTCTTATGTCAAAGTTCACACTTTGGAGAAGCCCACCTCTTTTACCTATGTATGTATATATGTATTATGTATCTCAGTTTATTTAATTTATTTTTTATTTAAAATTTTTACATTTTATTCCTGGTATAGTTAACATGTAGTGTTATATTAGTTTCATGTGTACAATATAATGATTCAACAATTCTATGTGTTGCTCAGTACTCATCATGATAAGTATACTCTTAAATCCCTTCATCTATTTCACTCATCTCCCCACCCACCTCCTCTCAGGTAACCCATCAGTTTGTTCTATATAGTTAAGAATCTGTTTCTTGGTTAGCCTCTTTTTTTCTTTGTTCATTTGTTTTGTTTCTTAAATTTCACATATGAGTGAAATCATATGTTATTTGTCTTTCTCTGGGTGGCTTATTTCACTTAGCATTATACTTTCTCTAGATTCATCCATGTTGTTGCAAATGGCAAGATTTCATTTTTTTTTATTCCATTGTGTGTGTGTGTATATATATATATCTTCTATAAACATATATATATCTTCTATATATATATACATAGAGAGAGAGAAATATCTATCTTCTATAAACATATGCAGCTGGAAAGTGCAGTGGGGGACCTAAGATTAAAATCTGACTCTATCCAAAGCTCATAAACTGGGCAGTCAATTAATGTGGTGTGTGTATATATATATATATATATATATATATATATATATATATATATATATATATTTATATATATAAAATCCGTCCACCTATTGATTGACACTTGGGTTGCTTCCATAATTTGGTTATTGTAAATAATATTGTAATAAACATTGGGGTGCATATATCTTTTTGAATTAGTGTTTTCAGGTAAATAACCAGTAGTGGAATTCCTGGATCATATGGAAATTCTATTTTTAATTTTTTGAGGAAACTTCATACTGTTTTTTCCACAGTGGCTGCACTGGTTTGCATTCCAACCAACTATACATGAGACCTCCTTTTTCTCCATATCCTTGCCAAAACTTGTTTTTTCTTGTATTTTTGATTTTAGCCATTCTGACAGGTGTCAGGTGATATCTCATTGTGGTTTTGATTTGCATTTCCCTGAAGATAAGTGATGTTGAGCATCTTTTCATGTGTCTGTTAGCTATCTGTATATCTGCTTTGGAGAAATGTCTGTTCATGTTTTCTGTGAATTTTTAAATTGGATTATTTGTTTTTTGGGTATTGAGATGTATAAATTCTTTATATATTTTGGATACTAACCCTTTATTTGATACATCATTTGTAAATCCTCTCCCCTTTAGTAGATTGTCTTTTGGTTTTATTGATTGTTTCCTTTGCTGTGCAGAAAGTTTTAATTTTGATGTAGTCCCAATAGTCTATTTTTGCTTTTATTTCCCTTGCCTTAGGAGACACATCTAGAAAAATATTTTTCTACAGCCAATGTCAGAGACATTACAGCCTGTGCTCTCTTCTGGGATTTTCATTGTTTCAGGTCTCACATTTAGACCTTTAGTCCATTTTGATTTTTGTGTATGGTTTAAGAAAGTGGTCCAGTTTCATTCTTTTTTCATGCAGCTGTCTAGTTTTCTCAGGACCATTTGTTGAAGATTCTCTGTTTTTTCCATCACATATTCTTGCCTTCTTTGTTGAATTGACTACATAATCATGTGTTTACTTCTGGACTCTCTATCTGTTCTATTGATCTATGTGTCTATTTTTGTGCCAGTACCACACTGTTTTGATCACCACAGCTTTGTGGTATATCTTGAAATCTGGGATTGTGATGCCTCCAGTTTTGTTCTTCTATTTCAAGTTTGTTTTGGCTATTTGGGGTCTTTTGTGGGTCCAGGCAAATTTTAGGATTATTTGTTCTAATTCTGTGAAAGATGCTGTTGGTATTTTGATAGGGATTGCACTAAATCTGTAGATTGCTTTGTGTAGTATGGACATTTTAACAATATTTGTTCTTTCAATGCATGAGCATGGACTATCTTTCCATTTGTTTGTGTTGTCTTCAGTTTCTTTCATCAGTGTTTTATAGTCTTCAGAGTACAGATCTTTCACTGTCTTGGTTAAGTTTATTCCTAGGTATTTTATTGTGTTTGGTGCAAATATAAATGGGATTGTTTTCTTAATTTCTCTTTCTGCTACTTTATTATTAGTGTATGGAAATGCAACAGATTTCTGTATATTAATTTTGTATCTTGCAACTTTACTGAATTCATTTATCAGTTCTAGTAGTTTCTTGGTGGAGTCTTTAGGGTTTTTTATATATATTGTCTGCAAATAGTGAAAGTTTTACTTCTTCTTTATCAATTTGGATACCTTTTATTTCTTTTTCTTGTCTGATTGCTGTGGCTAGGACTTCTAGTACTATATTGAATAAAAGTGGTAGAGTGGACATCCCTGTCTTGTTCCTGACCTTAAGGGAAAAGCTTTCAGTTTTTCACCATTGTGTATGATTTTTGCTGTGGGTTCTTCATGTATGGCCTTTATTATGTTGAGGTATATTCCCTCTAAACCTACTTTGTTGAGGGGTTTTTTTTTATCATAAATGGATGTTGTACTTTGTCAAATTATTTTTATGCATCTATTGAAATGATCAAAGGTTTTCATTCTTTATCTTGTTGATGTGATATACCATGTTAATTGATTTGCGAATTTTGAACCAGACTTGTATCCCAGGAATAAATCCCACTTGATCATGGTGAATAATGTTTTAAATGTATTTTTGGATTCAGTCTGCTAATATTTTGTTGAGAATTTTTACATCTATGTTCATCAGAGATATTGGCCTGTAGTTTTTTTATAATATTTTTTATTATGTTATGTTAGTCACCATACAGTACATCATTAGTTTTTGATGTAGTGTTCCATGATTCATTGTTTGTGTATAATGCCCAGTGCTCCATGCAATACATGCCCTCCTTAATACCCATCACTGGGCTCACCCATCCCCCCCCACCCCCGCTCCTCTAAAACTCTCAGTTTGATTCCCAGAGTCCATAGTCTCTCATGGTTCATCTCCCCCTCTGATTCCCCCCCTTCATTTTTCCCTTCCTTCTCCTAATGTCTTCCATGCTATTCCTTATGTTCCACAAATAAGTGAAACCATATGATAATTGACTTTCTCTGCTTGACTTATTTCACTTAGCATAATCTCTTCCAGTTCCATCTATGTTGATGCAAATGTTGGGTATTCATCCTTTTGATGGTTGAGTAATATTCCATTGTATATATGGACCACATCTTCTTTATCCATTCACCTGTTGAAGGGCATCTCGGCTCCTTTCACAGTTTGGCTATCATGGACATTGCTGCTATGAACACTGGGGTGCATATGGCCCTTCTTTTCACTACATCTGTATCTTTGGGGTAAATACCCAGTAGTGTAATTTTTGGGTCAGAGGGTAGCTCTATTTTTAACTTTTTGAGGAACCTCCACACTGCTTTCCAAAGTGGCTGTACCAACTTGCATTCCCAACAACAGTGTAAGAGGGATCCCCTTTCTCCACAACCTCTCCAACATTTGTTGTTTCTTGCCTTGTCAATATTTGCCATTCTAACTGGTGTAAGGTGGTAACTCAATGTGGTTTTGATTTGAATATCCCTGATGGCTAATGATGTTGAACATTTTTTCATGTGTCTGTTAGCCATTTGTACGTCTTCTTTGAAGAAGTGTCTGTTCATGTCTTCTGCCCATTTTTTGACTTATTTGTTTTTTGGATGTTGAGTTTGAGAAGTTCTTTATAGATCTTGGATACCAGCCCTTTATCTGTAGTGTCATTTGCAAATATCTTCTCCCATTCCATGGGCTGTCTCTTTGTTTTGTTGACTATTTCCTTTGCTGTGTAGTTTTCTTTTTTTTTCTTTTTTTCTTGTAGTGTCTTTATCTGGTTTTGGTATCAGGGTAATGCTGGCCTCAAAGCTTTCCTTCCTCTTCTATTATTTTTTGGAACAGTTTGAGAAGAATAGGTATTAACTTTTCTTTAAATGTTTAGTAAAATTCACCTGTGAAGCCCTCTGGTCCTAGACTTTTGTTTGTTGGGAGTTTTTGACTACTGATTCAATTTCATTGCTGACAATCAATCTGTTTAAATGTTCTATTTCTTCCTGATTCAGTTTTGGGAGGTTTTTATGTTTCTAGGAATTTATCCATTTTGTCTAGGTTGTACAATTTGTTGGCATATGTTTTTTCATAATATTCTTTTATGATTCTTTGTATTCTGTGGTGTCAGTTGTTAATTCTGCTCTTTCATTTCTGATTTTGTTTATTTGAATCCTCTCTCTCTCTTTTATGACTCTGGCTAAATGTTTATCAATTTTGTTGATCTTTTCAAAGAATCAGCTCCCAGTTTCATTGATCTGTTTTATTGTTTTCTAGTTTCTATTTCATTTGTTTCTGCTCTAATCTTTATTATTTCCTTCCTTCTACTGGTAGCATCTCAAGATGCTGGAACCTTCAACAATATCAGTTACTGAAAGATCATGTTAATTAGAGCTTCCACTGACCCAATCTAGACATGTAACATGAGTAAACAGTAAACACTTGTATATTAAATCACTGGAACTTGAGGGTAAATTTGTTTTGTTACTGCAACATAATTTAGTGTATCTTAACTAATATTTTTATTATTCACAACATTCTGGTAGGAAATGCCAGGGGCTCAACATAATATAGTTTGAGGAACACTGTTTCAATTCACTACATTTTTAAACTCGCTACAATTTTTCATGGAGTAGAGGCAGGCAAGGAGAATAAATATAGAATTAAGTGGGAGAAAATGCACAAGGAATAGTTATTACCATCACCTTTTCTGCTCTTGCAAAAGTTATAATGTATTTGTGAAACTAGTATGTACTTTCATTTTTTTAAGTTTATATCCTTTCAGACTTTATATTTGTAAATACATACAGATACAAAATAAATCTCAATATAAATTCACTTTGTATATACGTAGCTGATGTAATGTGTATACTTAAAAAATTGCTGTTCTTTCAAAGATAAAGTCACTCTTTTAGCTTTGAAGTCTTAGGCATTTTTTTGCAGGCATTTGTGCTTTCATTGTGATTCCATGATAAAGATGAAAAGTTAAGGCAATTTATTTCCAGACATTTAGATTTTCATTGTTATTTAATGATAGAGATGGTAAAATAAAGATACTTAATGAAGGTTAAGTGACTTGCCCAGGCCACATGATTAAACAGTAGATAAATTTTTTGAGTGCTCCTATATAAGTCAAATGATAGGTTATATTTTAGCTGTGGAGAATATGATCCTTAGCTGAATTAGTTTATTTCTGAGATGCCTTGACTTACTTAAAAGGAATCACTTTATTAAGTTTTAGAAGAATTTGATTTTGTCCACACTTGAGTGCCACCTGGTACACTCATGATTAGCATTGATGATTACTCATTGATTTTGGTTCTTTGATTAAAATTTTTCATAATTAAACATCAACCAGTTGCAGATGTGTGAAAAAATTATCAAGTGAATTGAAATTACCTCAAAAGACCAGATTGAAAACTGGTTGGTCTGGTAATTTTGGTCATGTGAATAGCTGGATTAGATTGCTCCAAGGCAAACAAACTGATTGCTCAGAGAGCAGTGTACACAAACCAATCAACTAGATTTCAGAGTGATGCAGTCATGCCACATAAACATAGTCTTCAAATAGCCTCCCTGGTGAGAGACCGTTTTTCATTTAACCTGAATGAAATTTTTGGGATTTGGGGTGCTTTATAATTTCCTTTCAATATGGGGTCAGTGTGAGATACTCCTCAGAGTCTATATTAATAGATTTATATCGTATTGTACTGGACAAAGGATTCTGAGCTTTGCCATTTTTGTCCTATTCAACATTTTTATTAAGAACTGGTTGAAGATATTGATGTTGATCAAAATCATGGATGACAGGGAGCTGAGAGGAGACTGAATCAGGATCTGGTAAAATCTTGACAAGTCATAATAATGAACTCTAACAAAATGAAAAAAATAAAAAAAATAAACTGATCCTTGCTTTAGGATCAATACCCTAGTCCTCCAAGGATGGATGGATTTGTGCATATTTGAGAATACACTAGAAGTTTTTACTAGTTGTAAGGTCAGTATTAGTGAATAATAAGATCTGGGACTTCTAAAAAGGATAATGTGACCCTATGATATATTAATAGAAAAATAGCTTCCAAAATATAGGAAGTGAAAGTCCAGTGCTATTCCAACATCCTTATATGGGAGCTGGATTGTGTGTTTAGTTCTCAGACAGTGTTCAAAGAGATATGATCAGGAAGGCACAGGAAATGAGCATGAAATTCAATTAAAACACCTGAAAGAATCAGAAATATTTACTCTAAAGAAAGTCCAGGGGTCATGATCACCATCTTCAAATGTTTGAAGGGTTCTTACATGGAAGATGAAATCATATGGCTCTGGGAAGCAGAATCTGGACAGTGGACCAACACTTTAAGGAGGTAGCTTTGGGATTGCCTTAAGAAAAAACTTTTATGTGGACTATCTTGGCAAAGAGTGAAGTCAGGGGCTAGTCATGGAGGTGTCTTGCCAGATGCTGGGTCATCCCATCTTGGGAGGTTGTAGAGTGGGGATTGCAAAATGGTCTCCCATAGACAAACTTGTTCTGTTGAAATGTTTTCTTTAGCTTTCTACTGTGTTAAGCATTTTTTACATTGTCACTAACATTTTTTAAAAGCACAAAGATTTTACACAGAGGTTGGTATTTTCTGATTTTGTTTAAAAATTAAGAAATCTGGTGGCCATGGGCCTTCATTATTGGGAGGTAACAATCCGTTGAGGAAAAGGATCAGCTTCTGCCTTTTGACAGGGTGTGTACTCTATGATTATCCAGTCCCTACCACTCCCTTTTGTGTTCCCCAACTAGGGGCAGAAGGTATTTGTTATTTGTCTTTTCACTTGAGTTACTGCTTTGTTTACAACTAATCCACTTCAATTTGTAACTTACTTGCCTGGCCTCTGTAGGCTTCAGTTTGTGATCCTGGCTGGACACACCAATTAATTGGGTTAGAGAATAGGACTTATTTAGATATCAGTGGTTTTCAAACTTATATTTTTAGTTGAACTACCTCCACTCTTCCACACCCACCTTGCCAAAAGAAATCTTACATCAGGACGTCTGGGTGGCTCAGTTGTTTAGCGTCTGCCTTCGGCTTAGGTCATGATTCTAGGGTCCTGGGATCGAGCCCCACATTGGGCTCCCTGCTCTTCAGGAAGCCTGTTTCTCCCTCTCCCTCTCCCCCTGCTTGTGTTCCCTCGCTTGCTGTCTCTCTCTCTGTCAGATAAATAAATAAAATCTTAAAAAAAAAGAAAGATTACACCAAATCCCAAGTCATAAAACATAAAACAAAGACATTCTCTTTGAAGGTGGATGAATAACCTCTATCTCAACATTTAATGTTTCCCCTAAGGCAACAAATGAAATTTTAGGGCTCTGATGAACTGGTTTGAACAGCACAGGATTTGAAATTCTCTTCTAAAAGATGAAAATACTAACATAATGGTAGTTCTAAACACTTTGGAGTGTTTAGACTAAATCTGGGATTTAGTCCTGGCTTTGGCATTAACCAGTTGGAGGGACTTCCGGCCCCCTGGAATCTCAAGACTTGGAGGGGAATTTTGGAGACCAGTCTATACTCCTCACTGTACAGATAAGGAAACTGAAGACTGGCAGATAAAATAATTTGTTCAAGGAAACATGGCTACTAGGTGTCAGAGCTAGTATTAGAGCCCAAGAATGACCTCATGTTGCCCTCCTCCCGTGCTCCTTTTCTCCCTGGCAGACAATCTTTTGAGTTTCTTTCCACACAATGGGTTTGAATTGCTTTGCTTTTCTTCTGTTCTCTTGGGAGGGCTTTCTCCTGCCATTTCTCTGAGGTGTCCTTACAAACTAACATCCATTAAGCAATTCTTTACATGGGGTGAACTGCTCTCCCTTTTCAAGGGGAATGGAAAATGGAAAATTGTTTTGTCTTACCTGTTTTCTCTTGGGCAATAAGTTCTTTATTGCTAAATGGGACATACTTGCTGAAGAGAAGATAGAAAACACAGCATTTTCGGTACAGATAATGGGAAACCAATTAGATAAACTCTGGCAATCAGGCTGTTATTCAGACATAAATCTCTTTCTATAACTGCTGTTTACTCATTTCTAGACCTGGCTTCATTCATGTCCTCTCCTCAACCCATAAAGGTTTGAAACTATTGGAAATGGTAGGAATTCAATTTCATTCATTTTCAAAATTCCCTTCACTTGTATTTAAGAGCATGAAGTCTGTTTATAGATGAAGATGTGATTGCAAACATGTCAATGGACATCATAAAGGAAAAATGGCTAAACCAATGAAAAATACCCTAAGAATTTTAAGGGGGGGGGTTAAAAACATTTCTGAGGCATATCTGTCTCCAAAGCTGTCTTACAAAATATTATCTTAAGAAAATTCAGTAGCTAGATAGACACACCTATTTTAACCATTTGTTTATGTCTTCATTAAGGAACACTAATTGTCTCCTTCAGCTAAGCACTGAATAAAATTCATTCTGGAGCAGTGGATTAAGGAGTGAGAAATTACTCTCTAGATAGATTTTGAATCTTAACAGGAAATTATTTTAAGAACTCTATCTTTCTGAAATCCATGCAAATGTGATCAGAATTGAATCAACACAGCTTGCATTTTTATTTTTCTTAATTGGAGATTAAGTTTCCTTCCTTTAGGTTTACAGTCAAACTTGAGGTTTCTCATGGTTTTCATAGCTTCTGAAAATTAGAAAAGAAGTGGCCAACTTTGACTCTTCATTTCAAATAGGTTATTTTCCAGTAATTTCACTCAGGAGCTCCCAGAACCAGGTCTTCGCTCTGAGATACTGCCTAGTTGGGCTTGAGGTTTTAAAAAAAAGCTTGATTCTTAGCCATTCTGAGTCAAATGGGATTCCCTGTTTTTTTTTTAATTAAAAAAATTTTTTATTATGTTATGTTAGTCACCATACAGTACATCATTAGTTTTTGATGTAGTGTTCCATGAATCATTAGATTCCCTGTTTTAAAGCATACTGCCCAGCCCAGACACAGCAGTGTCCATGAAATAAAACTCATACTACTATTTTTATTTCATAACCTCATGTGTGCCCTATAAATTTCAATACTTCTTGAGAAAAAAATAGATTAGAGAGGAAAACTGAAGAAACTTATTGATACCTCTAAGTGGTTTTATTAAGAAATAAGCCTAGGGACAGTCGAGTTACTCTGGTAAAATTTGAATGAGATAGGACACATTGACTAGATTAGTCTTTGCTTGATCACCGATCCTCTTCCTATTTTATTTGTCACTTCTCTGTGTTGTTTACTGCTCCCCAGTCATCTTCCAGACTTCTGAATGTTAGAGTGCCCTAAAACTCAGTCCCATACAGCTTGTCTTTCCTATTTACACTCATTTCTTAGATAACTTCAACTGACCTCATGGCATTGAATGCTATCAGTATGTGGGTGATTCCCAATTTATGTCTCCAGTTCTCATCTCTATACTAGCTCTCTTTCTTTCTTTCTTTTTCTTTCTCTTTCCTTTCTTTCTATTACCTTTTTTTTAAGTAGGCTCCGTGCCCAGTATGGGGCTTGAAATCATGACCCTGAGATCAAGGGTTTCATGCTCTACATACCGAGTCAGCCAGGTGCCCCTCTATCCTAGATCTTTAAATCATTTGCCTATTTTATCTCTCCACTTGGATATTCAATGCAAATTTCAAAAGTTAACATTCTTCAAACTAAACTCTTGATTCCCTACCCACTCCCCATCAACCTGCTTCTTCCCGCATTTTGCCCACCAATATAAATACCCACTCCATACTGTCCCCATCTCCACCTTTGCCTTCTCCCGTTCTTTCCCATTCCTTATCTGATCTATTGGCAAAAGAATCAGCAAATTTGAGGACTCTACCTTCACAATATCTCCTTAAATCTGACTTGTTTCTCACCACCTCCACTAACTTCTACCCTGGCCTAAGCCACCGGCCTTTCTCTTCTGGAATGTTGCAGTTGCCTAGCACTGATCTCCCTGGTTTCCAGTTGTGCCCCCCCTTCCCACCCATAGTCTATTATTCACTCTGAGCCAAAGAAATCCCATTTCATTCAGAGTGCATACAAAGTCCTTACCTGACCTAGAATGTCTTCCATGGTCTTGCTACCCTTGTTCCTCTCTGACCTGATTTCTTTCCCTATTCTCCTCAGCTCATTTATTCCCAGACTTACTGGCATTCTTGTTGTTTTTAAAACACATCAAGTGTGCCCTGGACACCTGGCCTTTACCCTTAATAGTCCCTCTGCTAGGAATGACCTTTTTCCAGATAGCCACATGAACACCTTCCTTAACCATCTTCAGGTCTCTATGTAAATGTCATCTTACTAGAATAGCCAATCCTGGATACTTTTTGTGAAACAGAAACACCCCCAACCCTGGCACCCTCTCTTCCTCCTACTTTGCTCTATTCATCTTCATAACACATTCACCAACAGTCATGTAATTGCTTTATTATCTGGTTTTTGTCTCTCTTTTTCATCCCCACTAGTATATAAGTTTCTTGGGAGAAGAACTTTGTCTGTTTTTTCCCTATTGTGTCCTAGTACTTGGAAGAGTGCTCAGCACATAGTTGAGCTCAGTAAATATTTGTTGAATCAATAAATGGTTTGCTAGCAAAAACTAGATAATGGAATTATATTGTGAATTTAATAAGCATACAGAAAATGCTCATTTTTTAGAGGAAATAATAGAAACATTTTAGGTAGTTAGAGACATTTCCTTTTGCATCTTGAGGAAGTTTAGAGAAGGAATCAGGTAAGGCAGGTCAGGAGAAATTTGCCCTACAAACATCAAAGATTTTGCCTAGATGTCCTAAAAGCTTGTCAGCTTGCCATTTGAGAGTCTTCATCTTGTGAGTTATAAAGATGATACAGAACAACCTTCTTCTCTTTGTGTTGCTTTTCTCTGCACTGGGGCTTGTTAAAATTCTCTCAAAGAAAGTTAAAACTCCCCAGAGATCTCTGGGCTTGCTGGAATGGTATCTCCGAGAGTGTTCCTCCTTCTCTTTTAGTAAGCATGACAGCATGAACAGTAGTAATCATTTAAAAATATGCTCATAACATCTAGGAAAAACCAGGCCTCCTCATTAGCAGCTTTCTCTGTGCCTTTCTAAATCCATGGTAAATAATTCTCCCCTGTTCCCCATGAATACTTAATTATAGCACTAGCAGCAGCTCTTTGAGGCAGGAAGCCAGGCATAACTGCAATGGCCAGAAGAGATACTGAAAGTCGCTCCCTGCTGCATAATAAAACCAACAGATTAGGGCAGATTAGCTTTTCCCACAGGTTGGAGCATTACTGAAGACTCCTCCTTTCTCTCCCACCCAACACATTTCTTCTGATGCTGTCAAGTCACTTTCGAAATATATGCCCCATGGAAGGTTTACACCTGAGCCCACATCTTAATGAGGTGTCTAGAAAATGGATTTGGTCACCAACTGGGAAGGGAAGTCAGAATGTGCTCCACATGGGTCTCTTGTCTTTATCATTTGGACTCAAAGTATAGTCAAGGTTGCATGCCTACATATTCATGTTTCCCTCTGAGCTAAATGCAATGCCTGGAGTATGGCAGTGAGGGGAAGCTGGGCTGCATAGAGGGGAGCTGCTGACCCTAGAAGGCATGTTAACTCTTCCAGAAAGATCACATTTCTGGAAAGGTTACTTTCATGGTTATGTTGCATCCTGTGGTAAAAGGGACTTTGCAGATGAAATTAAGTTTACTAATGTGCTGACCTTAAGATAGGGAGATTATGCCGGGTTATCTGGGTGGGCCAGTGAAGTCACATGAGCCCTGAAGCCAAAGAGGAGGCAGAAGGTATGAAGCATAGGAAGGATTTGAGTGTATTGTTGGTTTCAAGACGGGGGGACCCAGGTGTGATACCGTTTTCAATCATATGCCCTACTAGCACTCCTAGAAACATCTTTTACATAAGCAACTCCCCATCTCAGAGTGCATTTCCAGGAAATCTAAGCTAAGACACCATCTTTGTTTACATTCGTAGAGGAATCCTACAGTAGGATTCTGAAGTGGGTGAAGTGGAAACTACGCATCATCAAAATTAACTTTGCAAACTTCTTAAGAAAGTCGGAAATCAGAGTGCTGCATCTCAGTACATCACAGGTCATCCTCACCCACAAGGAATCTGGTCCCATTACATTCTTTGTACAGAGGAGCAGGGAAAATTAATTTATGAAACACAAGTCAGTGACAGAGCAGCACCATGCGGTGGTGAAGATTGCTTACAATCTGTGGGATGAGCCTCCTTTAAGTTCTCATTTCCTCACCTGTAAACTGAGAATCAGTACGTAACTCACAGGTGACGCTGGAAGTTTAACAAGATGATGCATGTTAAGTCCTCAGCACAGCATTGGGTTGTAGGATTTGTGACTGTAGCTGTGGATTTCATCCCCATATTCTCTCAGCCCTCTTCTGAGTTCACTTGTGACTACTGACAGCTTTTCCTGTCAGGCATCTCCATTTTTGCCCCTCAACTCTGGGGATTTTTCCAGCTTCTTGAGGCTCCCTCACCCTTTGTACAGGGAAGCCCAAAGTGCTAGGGATTTGCCATCCAGGGTCAACTGAAACATGAGAGACAGAGCTGGTAGATTAATCACCCATTAATCAACCTCATTCCTTGTAGGACAAATCTGAAGCACATTCTACACAACATCCTCAGAGTCCCCAGTGGGACTGAGCCTCAGGTGCCTACAATGAAAACCTGCTAAAATATCCACCCTCTTATGCTTTCCTCACTTCCTTTTTTCATTTCACTCTTTCCCGTGCTTCCTAGGACCAATCACCCAAATAAATCACCCTCTTCTGAGTCCTTTTCTCAGGGGTTGCTTTTTACAGGAACCCAAAATAAAGCAGCAGCATCTAATACACTTTCACTGTTCTTAAAACTGTTATCAAATTAAAGTGAGAGGAAACCCTGGAGCCCTCCTCTCTCTTCTTTTCTGACTCAGTGATCTGGTTCCTGCAGAAATGTCATGAGCAGGATCACTGAAGGACTGTGTCCTTGCTTTCCCCTTACTAACATGCAGAAGGTCACTAGCTGGTTGGTTGGGTGTGGAGAGATCTGAGCCAAAATCCCTTCCTAATGGATTTCATTGTATTCATTTGCATTTATAGCTCATTTTTTATAAAGCAGGTTTCCTCTTAGAGCCTGAGACACATAGCACATTCTGGAAGTGTGTGTTTGATGCTTATGGATTCTTGAGGAGAGGAAGTAAGGTAGAGAGAGGCAGGGAGGAAAAACTAGAAGAAAGGAGGAAGAAATGACAACTGCTTAACTTTGCTATGCACTCCTTTTGGTTATTTGCCCCTTTAGCGTGGGGAATATTGTTCCCTTTTTTATGATAGAAAATTGAACTATTTCCTATTACCTCCTATTTAGAATAGGAAAGGTCCAGGTCCTGAAGGGGTCACATGGTTCAGGTGATATTAAGACACTGTTAGGAGGTGGGTGGGGAGTGCAGCATTGGGTGTGGGGCTGGGTCTCACACACTTTCCACCAGGCAAAAATTTTTTTTTATTTTTAAAATTTTCCTGTGCTTCTGTTTCTCATTCTACATCTTCTTCTTCACAATGTAGTTTCAATATCACTTTATTTCAGTTCTGTATTAGTTTACTTTATTTCTCTTTAGAGTAGATATGCCAGAGACACCTAAATGAACACTTGTTAGCCCAGGGAAGAAGGAGTCTCTCTTAAGAATTCTGGCTAATCTGTACTTTTAACCCCCAAAGTTAAAGAAATTTCATTCTACTTTCAGATCCTACTTATGGTTAAGTCTACTTGCACAGCTTTATCTGTGGACCGCTGGGCTGTTATAATCATGCATTGTGGACGGTCTTTTCCCTATGAGAATCCCAATTCCAAATAGCCTGTTCCCTTGTCCAACCAGGAGACCTAAATCCAGATTAGACAAGAGGGTCATCATTTTGGGGGACTTTATCTGCTTTCACAAACTCATGTGTGATTTTGTATCTCCATTTCAGGAAAGAGTAACACCTGTTAGTACAACTCATGCTACAAAGAAATGAGAAAACGATTGTTTTTTTAATAAGTAAAATATAATTAAATCTATCTGCTTCCTTTTCTTCCCCCCTCAATGAGACATTTGGAAGATAGATTGGAGAAGTCTCATACATTTCTTTTTTTTTTTAAGATTTTATTTATTTATTTATTTTAGAGAGAGACAGACAGTGTGAGTGGGGGAAGGGGCAGAGGGGGAGGGAAAGGATCTTAAGCAGACTCTGGGCTGAGTGTAGAGCCAGACACTGGGCTTGATCTTATGACCCTGATATCATAACCTGAACCAAAATCAAGAGTCAGATGTTCATCCGACTGAGCCACCCAGGTGCTCTAGTCGTATACATTTCTTAGAGCAACATCTCACCTCAAATCTCACCATTTGAGACTTAACAAATATGAAGACCAAAGAAAACAAAACAAAACAAAACCCTATTCTTTGGGTATAAATTCTTTTAAAAAGGCACTAAAACTATCTAATTTCTATTTTTACCCAGCCCCCAGGTGGAAAGGCTCTCATACATTCACAGTGATGGTAAGGAGAGGACACCCCAAATTCACTAGTTACCCATTGGCTGAAGGTTTGATCAAAATCAAAACCAAACCAAACCAAACCAACCAAACCAAACCAAAACAAAACCCAAGAAAGTGCAATAAGACATTTTTCTCCATGAGATTTTCTATTTGAAAACAGATTTTCCAAAAGATAATGGTGCTTTTTCTTCTCTCCCCCAACTTTTTTAAAAGATTTTATTTATTTATTTGACAGAGAGACACAGCAAGAGAGGGAACACAAGCAGGGGGGAGTGGGAGAGGGAGAAGTAGGCTTCCCACAGAGCAGGGAGCCCGATGCGGGGCTCGATCCCAGGACACTGTGATCATGACCTGAGCCGAAGGCAGACACTTAACGACTGAGCCACCCAGGCGCCCCTCTCCCCCAACTTTTAATCTAAATAATCAAATGGTTATCTAATACTATAAATCAAAGACACAATACATGTAAGTGGCACCTCATTATCATAAAAAGTTACATGACAAGTGCTAGGTATTCGAAAAGAATTGTAAACTAAGAGCTTAGCAATTGTGACAAAATTTTGTGTTACTTGTGGAGGAAAAGATAAATGAATTTTTTTGCTTGCTTTGAACTGCTGAAGTTCCGTGTTTTTTTCAGAAAGATGCCTTTAGATTGTGAATAAATTGCTATATTATTGCTCTGATCATTTCATGGGCTTCTTCAGATCATGCTTTCTAGGTCATCGATGCTAATCTTTCTGATCTGAGTCTATGTACAGTTCTATAAGGTGTTCACCAGTCACAGCTAAATTACTCCATCTGAGTTAGATCTGAAAACATTATTATTATCATGTCAGAAAAGGACCCAGAGCAATTGCAAGCCATTCTCAGTTTCTACCACCTGAGTTTCAAGCATGATAATAAATCCATTTCTTCAAACAATATCAATTATTGTATTATTAAAACCTATGGACAAAGAAAGTCTGGTTCACTCATTATTCAGATTTTTACCAACAAATCACACCAGTCTTGTCCAGTTAATTTTAAAGAATGGGAAAAATTCTCATTTGTTCTGGTGGTATGGTTCTATGAAATTGCTGTAGACCTATCCAGTGAAACTAACTTTTGTAGGGGTTTTGCAGCACCCTAAAAACTCCACATATATGCTCCTAATAGACCATTTAAGAACAAAATTAGGTCACTACTGGATCATGAGTCTGCCATCTATATAATTAGACACGTGGATATGTTTTGATGAGGAAGAAGGTAGAAAGACACAGCTTCCATATATAGAATGCAAGGGAGACATTCTTTGAGATGGGGAACTGAGAAAAGTTTTCAGCAAACTGATGGGAGTTTCTGACTTGCAAAACTGGAAGATGATTTAAAAATGATTTCAAGGGATAATTATGTAGTCTAATAAAATTGCTTTGAAAAAGGAATAAGTGTTTATAATTTTCCAATCAAATATAACTTCTCTTGACAAATAAAGTTCAGGCTATTTGTTGTTAAATTATTTGACTTCCGTACAACTAATGTGTGTTGCTCATTGAATGATGGGAGTCTTCATGTTTTTTAATGTTTCTCATTTCAGTGCTATGTCAGATATGCAAGCAATATAACTGTGAAACAAATATTATCTTAAATAAATCTATTCTCTGCAGCTTTTCAGGTACTTGTGGGACTGTGGGAGTTTGGTATGTAGACTGTAGACCGCAATCAGGTTTGGCTTCAAGATTTGTTGATGCTGCTCTTAGCTAAAATTTAACAAATCCCACAGATGTTTTGGGCAGAGGATATTTGTTCCTAACCCTCATTTTTAGTTTTATTATTTCATCCCAGCTTTGGATTTATTTATTACCTCTTCACATTATTTTAGCTACCCAAACTTTCCAAACACATTGTCCTCACTTGGCTGGTTGTACCAGGACTGTGAATATGATCAGCAACACAGTGTACTGGATTTTTGAAATTAAAAACTGGTTCTTCATGGGGTTCTCAGTGACAGGGCTTGGAAGTAATAAAATGGCAACTGGTCTAGAATTAAGAATATTTCTAAAGGAGTAGCTAAAAAGAAGGCTATCCCT
This sequence comes from Zalophus californianus, assembly GCF_009762305.2. NCBI lineage: Eukaryota > Metazoa > Chordata > Mammalia > Carnivora > Otariidae > Zalophus > Zalophus californianus. The sequence goes on from NC_045602.1 coordinate 97,363,797, forward strand.
CTGTTTCCTAAAGGGTGCACATTTTAGAATAGGGATAAAAATATAAGATGAAAAAACAATACTATTTCATGGATTAAAACCCTGAGGAAAAAATTATTAATCATCTATTCATTTGACAGATATTTATGGAGCATCTACTATGCATTCAAACCTGCCCTGTGCAAAGACATCCAGGAAAAAAAAAAAGACACAATTTTTGCTTTTTAGCATCTAAATAATGCTAGTCAGAATTCTAATTCTTTGTTGTTATTCTTTAATTAATTATGTTATTTGAGTGTAGTTTGACACACAATGTCACTCTGCTAATTTATTTAGCAGAAAGAGATGGGAAGTCAAGAGAATACCTTTGAAATGATCTGCATCAGAATCTATTTTCTTAGCTATTGTCCTACTTATCAGTGAATGAATATGAACATATTGAAGGAGCACCTTATTGGCCTGGAATAAAAGCAGATATGATCCTTTTCCAGTCTTTCTTTCATTTTCTTTACACATAAAAATTGGTTGCTGAATAAGGGCCAACCACCCTTGAAATTTCTGTTCTGAAGCTGGAACAAAACCAAAACCAAAGTGAAGCTCAGTCCTCTACCTTTTTCTTGAGTTGATAGCAGATCTTGGCAGTTTCTATGGCTAAAAAGCTACTGAGTAGATTCAGCCCTGACAACCTGTAGCTGCTCAAACCTCCTGCTCTTACATGCCTGGTTCCTAGGGTTTTGCATTCTCCTTCCCAAGCAAGACAGTGAGTGAGAAAGGCCAGGAAGTGATGTGGAAACAGGAGTAAGAAGGAAGTTGGGGCTGCAAGCATGATGAAGTAGGTTGGTCTAGGAGACAACATGTTTCAGAAAATGACAAAACAACTTGCTCTTAAAATGTTGGTTCATAAAATGTAATTTGCAACAGCTACCCAAGAAATAAAAGCCAGTGTCAATAATCCTTTTTGGCTACCTGGTCCTTTTTGTTTCCTTCCTATACTTTTATTATTATTATTATTATTATTATTATTATTATTATTATTGAGACAGAGAGAGAAAGAGGGAGAGGGGCAGAGGGAGAAAGATAATCCCAAGCAGGCTCCATGGCCAGCATGGAGCCCCATGTGGTGCTCGATCCCGTGACCCTGAGATCATGACCTGAGCCAAAATCAAGAGTCGGTCACAAAACCGACTGAACTATCTAGGCACCCCTCCTATACTTGTATTTACTTTTCTTTTTGCAGCCTATGTGAATGTGCTTGGGAACTCAAGGATTGAGGTATCCTCTCAATATATTTGCCCTTTCATTTAAGATCTGTAGACCCACATGGAAGAATCTTTATATTGCTATTCTTACACTGGTCATAGTCAATGCTTTTTGCTTAAGAATAGTTCCCCCCATGAGGATGTGGAGAAAAAGGGACCCTAGTGCACTGTTGGTGGGAATGCAAATTGGTGCAACCACTGTGGAAAACAGTACGGAGTTTCCTCAAAAAATTAAAAATAGAATTACCATATGATCCAGCAATTCCACTACTGTGTATTTACCCAAAGAATATGAAAACACAATTTGAAAATATATATTCATCCATATGTTTATTGTGGCATTATTTATAATAGTCAAATTATGGAAGCAGCCCAAGTGTCCATTGATAGATGAATGGATATAGATGTGTTATATATATCCAATGGAATACTACCCAGCCATAAAAATAATGAAATCTTGCCATTTCCAACAACATGGATAGATCTAGAGAGTTTATAATGCTAAATGAAATAAGTCAATTAAAGAAAGACAAATACTATATGATTTCACTCATATGTGGAATTTAAGAAACAAAACAAATGAACAAAGAAAAAAAGACAAATCAAAAAACAGACTCTTAACTATAGAGAACATGTTATCAGAGAGGAGCTGGGTAAGGGGAGGGGTGAAATAGCTGATGGAGATTAAGAGTACACCTAATATGAAGAACACTGAGTAATATATAGAATTTTTGAATCACTATACTGTACACCTGAAAATAATATAACACTCTATGTTAATTATATTGGAATTAAAAAAAAGAATAGTTGCCCCCATATTTTGCTATCAGCTGATGCCAGAATTAGATAATCACAGGAAAATCCTGCAGGAAAGGGCTTAATCTAATATTTTAAAATGAGGCAGTCATCACTAGCAGTCTTTTTTTTCTCAAAGAATTATGGGATTTTATGTTTTATTTCTTTTCCTAGAATGACTTTATTATGGACCACAGTCTTGACATTTACCCTTAATGAGAGGACAGAGAAAAGGTACAGGAGATCTATGATCTTTAGTGTATCCACTATCTTATAGTAATCATGGGCACGACAGATGATTGCCACCACCATGTAGAGGAAGATGGTTACCAGAACCCTTCTAGTGGGCAGTGAAGGGGGAATGGATGCCCCTTTGGTTAAAACAGACAATATTTTGAGGAGAAAAACAAATGATTAGAATCACTAGTGCATGATCTCCTTATTACCTAACCTATCTTATTTTCTTCTCTTTTGGAAACATCACTCTAAACTTCAAGAATAAGCATTTCAAAGATCATTTCAAGTAAGTGAAAGAATAAGAAAATCTTAGCCTAATGGGCCCAAGGAATCCCTCTGACCCAAACAATGGCTTCTTAGTTTCCTTGTTCCTCAGTTTTCTTTCCCAAGCATCTCTTTCCTTCTGCCACAGTTTCTTTTATGTTTTTCTCTCTGGATGATCTTGAGGCAACATCTTTAATCATGGAAGAGGAGAATCCAATGGGACTTTTAAGCAAATATATAAATAAAAGGAAAATAACTGGTAATAAAGGGTAAGATCATAGGGCAGGGATGAAGTGCAGGGAGAACCAATGCCACAGTTTCCCAGAGTGGTCTTTGTCTACTGGTATCCATTCTCGATCCAAAGGTGAGACACACAGGATTTCTGTCCATAGGCTTCCCAAGAGATTCCCCAAGCTCTGAATTGGTACAGTCAGGGTGGAGGCTGTTATGACACAGAAAAGAGAGCTTTTCCCTTAAATAATGGTGCCAGCTTCTTCAACAGACTCTTTAAGAATGCCTGTCATAGGCTGGCAGCAGGCAACTTGGATCTTACTGTGAAAGTAGATAAAGTGGCTTCTCAGAGCAGAATTTCCACTCCAGGGAATGGAAGATCCCCTGGGTTGAGGAGTTAAAGGAAAATTGCCTGTGGCCTGTCAGTTGGTGGTCTGCTGGGGAGTCTGTTTCATCTGCATTCCTAATTAAAGCCCAAATTAAACCCAGTCAAATGTTCACATAAAAAGCCCCACAAGAATGAGTTTCCAGATTCCATCAATTCAAAAAGAGTCTCATGTGTAAATCCCTAACTCAAATGTCTGACCCACATTATATCCACTTTCCCCCAAGAGTTCTGGAGAAGTTATGCAGCTGTCAATGTACAGAGAGCAATTTGTCTGGATTATTAATTTCCCTTTTAGTGAATTGCATAACAGAAGGTATTCTACTCAGTTGAATGAGTCTGTAAGTATAGGGGATGGCAGAAGAGATTTGATGAAGGAGTATTCAGGGCTGACCAAAGTTCCTATTCTAGAAAAGGAGCTGCTTTGTGGCTAAAGTAATAAGTTTGATTATGGGGAAGTGAATTTAAGCTTCCAGCGTGAGTAGGAAATGAGATCTAGATTCTAAGAGCAAGGTAAAGATTGTAAATTAAAAAATGGGGGTTATGAGCACCATCAAGGCCTCAGGGTAAATTAGGTGATTGTGAGAAAATATAGGAGAGAATGGCTGAGGTGGTCTTGGGGATGCAACCATGCATGGATACTGAGAAGCCTGCTGCTTACCGTAAGCTAATCACTCACTGGCCCAGTCATTTCTCCATGCCCAATATGAGGCACAGCAACCTCCTAAGAGCATAGGGCTCATCAGTAGAAACCTTCCATAAAATGACTCATTAAATGACTGGTTTCTCCCCACCCATCATAAGCCAAAACAGGTTCCGAGGCAACCAGAAGTCCAAACACAATAATGCAGGAAAAGATAGCCAGTAAAGGGGTGGTATCCCTGTTTATTACTCTCCTGCCCCACAGCCTATAAAAAATTTACTTATTATACACAAGGTAGAAGAGTGGAGAGTATCCAGTGCTTCTCTGCCAAGGATCCATTTTGCTTATCACAGTACATTGAGTGTCTTTACTTCAAAATTCTCAGCCCACCCCTTTATACATCCCCTCAGTGGGCTCAGTTGTGGCAGAAGAGGTTGAAAGGCAGATGTCCAAGGAAACTCACCCTGGGGTCTCTCTCCAACTGCTGCTTGTGATGTAGACTGCGTCTTCTCTTGGCCTTTGCTAAGCCATTGTGATAAAAATGGTACAGTCCTTCAGTGAAGGGAAGCTGTGGAGAGTCAAACAGACATAAGACATAATTAGCTTCTGGGGGTGGCCCCAGGACAGGGAAACCAAAGCTGGGGCTGCATGCTAGGGCTCCATGGGATGGGATGTATGTGAGAAAACTGGCAGCTTCCTATGAGACTTGGACTTCTATTTCCCTATCACTGTACTTTTGTTTTCTCTACTTTTCTTATATACTGCCCATTCACTTCTCCTCCCCAAATACCTTCTACTCTTTCCTCTATTTCTTTAGTTTCTACCCATTTTAAAAAATTTCTTCTCCATGGAGCCTTCCCTTTCTATTCACCCACACCAAGTTCTCCATTCTCTTCTCTTGAACTAGTATTTCCACTCTATGTCTGGTTGTTCCAGAATTGTGTTGTGACCTACTCCTGTCTTCACAGCTGGATTATCTGTCCTGTATCTTAGACTTTCTCTGTGACTCCTTGAAGTCTTTCATCATATTGGGCACAGTGCAACCATCTAAATCTGGTAAGCACCTGTTGGATGATGGGTTTCCTGAATTCCAGATTTCCCTGTCTCCCTATGCTAAGGATACCTGGGATTAGGTATGGGTGTTAGAGCTAGTTGGAGAAGCCATAATAATTAGAGCTTGTCTGCTGCTCAAGTCCTGACAGATGAGGAAGCTGAAGATTAGAGACTCTAAATAAATTGCTTTAGTTCTTCCCAAGTATGAGAATCTGAGAGAACCTAAGGAAGACTATCACTTATCCTATGGTAAAACTATGTTTGGGGGCTTATAATGTATAAAGATGTATTAGTACCACAAATGATGGAAAAAGAATCATAGCTATATTGGAGTGAAGTTCCTGTATACTTTTGAAATCAAGCTGGTATTAATCTGTTTACATTATTTATTGTTTAATTTATTTATTGTAATCTCCAGGTCATCCACCAAGAAAATAACTACAAAATATATAGTAAAATAAGCAACAAGGTCATTAAAATGGTGCACTAAAAATATTAACACAAAAAGGCCATTATGAAAGAAGAAAAAATTTTATAAGACCTATAGAAAGCACATAGTAAAATGGCAAGTGTAAATATCTTTTAGGTATTACATTAAATGTAAATGGATTGAAAATTCCAATCAAAAGACAGAGATTTACAGAATGAATGGAAAAAAAAAACCCAATCCCATTATTCAACTATATGCTATCTACAAGAGATACACTTTAGATTCAAATATATAAATGGGTTGAAGTCAAGAGATGTGAAAAGATATACCATACAAACAGTAACCAAAAGAGAGGAGGACTGACTACATATACTAGATATATTTGGTTTTAATAAAAAAATGTTACTAAAGACAAGGAATGACATTTTATAGTGATAAAAGAGTTAATACATCAAAAAGACAGATAATTATAAATAATATGCATGTAACAACAAAGTCCCCAAATTAACAAAACAAAAACTGACAAATCAAAGGGAGAAATAGACAAGGCATCAATAACAGTTGGAGAATTCAATAGCCCATTTTCAATAATAAGTAGAACAAGTATGCAGACCAAAAAGTAAATTGAAGACTTGAACAAAACCAAAAATCAACTAAACCTAAGAGACTTTTATAGAATATTCTACCCAACTACAGCAGAATTCATAGTCTTCTCAAGTACACAAGGAACATGCTCCAAAATAGATCATATATTAGGCCACAAATCAAGCTTCAATAAATTTAGATGGAGTAAAGTAACACAAAGTATGTTATCTGATCACAATTTCTAATTACTTTAAAAATCAATAAGATGAAAAATCTGGAAATTTGGAAAACAACCTACTCCTAAATAATTGATGGGTCAAAGAAGAAATCACACTGACTATTCCAAAATACTTTGAGATACATGAAAACAAAAACACAGAATTTAAAAACTTTTGGGGTGCAGTTAAAGCAGTATTTAGAGGGAAATGTTTACAGAACTTATATCAATCCTTCAGAAACTCTTCCAAAAAATGGAAGATGAAGGAACACTTCCCAACTCATTATCAAGGCCAATATTACCCTCAAGTGAGGACCAGACAAAGATATCACAAGAAAAGAAAACTGCAGACCACTATGCTTTACAAATATCAGCCCATAAATCCTCATCAAAATAGTAGCAAACTGAAACCAGCAACTTATACAAAGGATTATATACATGACCAAGTGGGATTTATCCTAGGAATGCAAAGTTGTTTTAACAGCTGAAAATAAGTTAATATAATAACAATATCAATAGAATAAAGGACAAAAACCACATGATCACCTCAATAAATACTTTTTTAAAAAAGTATTTCTTTTAAATTTAAGTATTTTTAAAAGTATTTATTGACATGATCATTAGACAAATCCAACACTCTTTTATGTTAAAACATTCAAAAAACTTAGAATGAAAGGGTATTCCTCAATCTGATAAATGTATCTATGAAAACAGCCAACATCATATATAATGCTGAAAGGCTGAATGCTTTCCCCTTAAGATCAGAGCAAGACAAGCTTGTCTGATCTTGCCACTTATATTAAACAGTGTACTGGTGGTTCCAGCCAGGACAATCAGGCAAGAAATAGAAATAAAGGCATCCAGATTGGAAAGGAAGAAAAAATTATCTCTATTTGCAGAAGACATAATCTTGTACATAGAAATTCCTGAGAAATCCACAAAAAAAGCCTATTCAAATTAACAAATGAGTTCAGTTCAGTGTGGTTGTAAGATATAAAATTAACATACAAAATCTATTATATTTGTATATGCTAGCAATGACCAATCCAAGAATAGAATTAAGAAATCAGTTTCACTTACAATAACATCAAATAAGTAAAATACTTGAGAATAAATTTACCAAAAGAAGTACAAGTCTTGTACACTGAAAAGTACAAAACATCATTGAAAGAAATTAAAGAAGATATAAATAAATGGAAAGACATCCCATGTTCATGGATTTTTAAGATGGTAATACTCCCCATATTTGCTGATCTTAAAATTCATATGGAAATGCACAGGACCCCAAATAGCCAAAGCAATCTCCAAAAAATAACAAAGTTGGAAGACTCACACTTTCCCATTTCAAAACTTAATACAAAACAGTCTGGTATTGGCATAAGGAGAGACATAGAGTTCAATGGTATAAAATTGAGAGTCCAGAAATAATTTATAGTAATATCTGGTTAATTGATTTTAACCTTGGTGCTATGAAAATTCAATGGGAAAAAGTAGTCTTTTCAACAAGTCATCCTTGGAAAACTGAATATCCACACAAAAAGAATGAATTTGGATTCGTCTCTCACACTGTACAAAAATTTTAACTCAAAATTATTTATGGCCCTAAATGTAAGAAGTGAAGCTCTACAAATCTTAGAATAAAACTTAGAAGTAAATATTCATGACTTTAGCCTAGGCAATGACTTCTTAGATGTGACACCAAAAGTACAAAGGACAAAAAACTGTCCAAAATCGGATTTCATTGAAACTAATAATGTTTGTGCTTTAAAGGTAATCATCAATAAAATGAAAAAACAACCCGCAAAATGAGATAAAGTATTTTCAAATCATATCTATGATGAGGGACTCATACCATATATTAAGTACAATTCAGCAATAAAGTCAAATAACTCAATTTGAAAAAATGGACAAAAGATTTGAATATGTATTTCTCCAAAAAGATACATAAATGACCAATAAACACATGAAAAATTGTTCAGCATCATTAGTCATTAGGGAATTACAAATCAAACCACAATGAGATATCACTTTATACCCACTAGAAAAAACAAAAATAAAAACAAAAACTATAAAAACAAGCAAGTATCGGTGACAATGTGTGAAAAAATTTGAACCCTTATACATTGCTTGTGGATAGTGAAATGGTACAGCCACTTTGGAAAACACTTTGGCAGTTACTCAAAATTTTAAAATGTTAAAGAATTGATCCAGCAATTCTAATTATAGGTATATATCCAAGAGAAATGAAAGCACATGTCTACACAAAGACATGCACACAAATTTTCTTAGTAGCACCATTCACAATAGGTAAAAACTAGAAACAACCAAAATGTCTACCAAATGATGAATGGATGAACAAAATGTGGTATGTAGATACAATAGAATGTTATTTGAGAACAAAAAGGAATGAAGCATGGTTACCTGCTACAATACAGATGAAACTTCAAAAACTAAAGGCTAAACGCAAGAAACCAGACCAAAAAAAAGGCCACATATTGTATCACTTCCTTTACATGTAATGTCCAGAACAGATAAACACAGAAATACAAAGTAAATTAGTGTTTACATCAGGGACGAAGAAGAGGCAGCAATACAGAATGATTGATGATGGCACAGGGTTCCTTTTTGGAATGATCAAACTGTTCTAAAAGTAGATCATGGTAAGATTTCACAACTTTTTGTATATATTAAAAATCACTAAATTGTACATTTTGAAAGGACAAATTTTATGATTTGTGAATTGTCTCAATAAAAATGTTATTTAAAAAATCCTGTGATGAAGAGCCTTGTAAATGTCATTATATGCATAGATGAAAGTTTTCTTAAAGGATATATCCCAGTTCAATCATTTAATTAGAGATTATGAACATTAGCATTTTTAAAAAGATTTTATTTATTTATTTAAGAGAGAGAGAGAGAGTGCATGTGCATGAGCATGATCAGGGGGAGAGTCAGAGGGAGAAGCAGACTTCTTGCTGAGTAGGGAGCCAATACCAGGCTTGATCCCAGGACCCTGAGATCATGACCTAAGCCGAAGGCAGATGCTTAACCAAATGAGCCACCCAGGTGTCCCTGAACAGTCACATTTTGATAAATATCCCCCAAAAGTTTTCCTATCAAGTTGCATAAGATCAACCAAAAAGTGAGAATAAAAATACCCATTGTCCTTTTAATATACTGTTGGATCCTATTAACTAGAATCTTGTTGAGTATGTTGGCATCCATGTTCATCAGGGATATTGGTCTATAATTCTCCTTTTTGATGGGGTCTTTGCCTGGTTTTGGGATCAGGATAATGCTGACCTCATAGAAGGAGTTTGGAAGCTTTCCTTCTATTTCTATTTTTTGGAACAGCTTCAGTAGAATTATTTCTTCTTTAAGTACATCAAAAGCTAATTATGTACTATACAGTGGCTAAATGAACATAATAAAAAAAATCCATTGTCCATTCAACAACACTGCACATTTTAATTCTGCCTATTTAATAAACAAAATATGCCATCTTATTTGGATTTCTTTGTTTTTAAAGTCTGAACATCTTTTCTTATGTTTATTAAACATTTTAAATCCTTCTCTTTGAATTGCCTGTTCATGTCTTTTATGCCTTTTGCTATTGCTTGTCATAAGCCAGGTGCTATGTTTTGCACTGGAGAGGCAAAGATAAATATGACATGAAAATAGGTCTTAATCCACCAGGGAAGGCCTATTTACACACAGCAGCATATAAATTGTACTCTGTGATGGAATGAGTTAAGAGCATGAATTCTTGGGTGCCTTGGTTTAAACTTTGGCTCTTCCACTTAACATGACCTTCTGGCAAGTTATTTAATCCTTCTGGGCCTCAATTTACTCATTTATAAAATAGGAGTGTCTCCTTTTCACATTGTCTGAGAATTAAGTGAGATAATGCATGGGAATTTCTTGGAATAATGCTTGGAACATAGTGGCACTCAGTAAGGATTAGCAAGTATTTTTATTGTTGGAGTACAGTGTGCACCAACATAGTTATGGGCAAAGTGCCATTAGGACCTGGAGGAGAGATTATTTCAGTCAGGGGGATATCTCAGGAGTGGTTCATGAAATTTCTGGAGGAAGGGAAGGTATTCAGACAAAGGGAATATTTTCATTTTTATTAAAGTATGTATTTTCCTAATGTTTCAATTTTGAAGGGTGTGTCTATTTTTAAAATATAGGTGCAAGTTCTTTGACAGTCTTCCCATCAAGAGATGGAGTACGTGATTCCAACTCTTGAATCTGGGGAATGTGACTGCTTTAATCTAAAGAATATGGTGAAAATGATGCCATGTGACTTTTGAGGCTAGGTCATAAAAGACCATGTGACTTCTGCTTTGTTCACCAAAACACTTTCTCTTAAAGTCATAATCTGCCATTTAAGAAGTTCAACTACTCCCAGGCTGCCATGCTATGAGAAAGCCCAAACAACTTTGGGAGGCTTGTGGAGAGCTTTGGTTGACAAGTTTGGTTGGGTCAAGTCTTCAAGTTACCCCATTTTGGGTGCCAAATATATAAATGAGGAAGCTTTGGATGATCCCAGATTCCAGCCATGCTAATCATCCTTCAGCTGCTAAGTCTTCCCAACTGAATTCCTATGTGGACCATCAACAAGCCATCCCCACTGTGCCCTGCCTGAATTTCTGATCCCAATTTCATGAACATAATAAAATGGCTGTTGTTTTGTACTACTAAGTTTTAGGTTGGTTTGTTACTCAGCAACAGATAACAACAAAGAGCTGGCTAAAAAAGAGTTTTGTTCCCTCAGCTTTTAAAACTTTGCAAACTTGAAATTCTACACTATTGGTTCTGTTTGTTAATTGGTGATACCAGCCTGGAACAGCTCCACTAGGGTCCCTCAAATGACCTTCCTGGCACAGTTGAGAGGGGGCCTTGGGGCCAGAGCAGCAGATACTGGATGAACTGCAAGGGCACAGCAGACTTGTCTAGGAGTCTGATGTGTGAATGAAAATCTTTTAGGACGCTGCAGCTTTTGTGATTTAGTTCCTGTTCATTAAAAATCACATTCTCCAGGGTAAATTAAACATAAATATTTCATGTGCATTTTCCAGGCTCAGTGGTTCTTGAACGTTTTTTTCTACTTAACCCCACTGATATATTCAGGGTAATGTCAAGATTTGACTTCAAATGTGAGGGTGCGTGGAGAATGGAAAAGGAAAGAAAATATAAGTGTGCTGACCTTTTGCTTCCCAAAGACTTGTGCCTTTGATCACTTTCAGGTGGTATGAACTTGGGAGTTTTATTTCCTGTTGTGGGGGGCATGATGAATCTGAGAATTTTTAACACTAGAAAGGACTTTGAAGTTATCAAGTACCAGTGAGCATTGGAGGGACATTATTCTGGCTTTGTTTTACTGATTTTCAGAAATTAATGGAGGCAAAAAGGAAATTCTTCCTTAGAGTGGAATTCCAACTAACAAATGTAGAAGTAATGATAGAAATTGGATACCATCCTTTAGGAAACACCCTGGTAATAATTGTGGCTGGCAAGCTTCAGCAATGATACTAAACTTAGTGAGTGAAATATAATGATAAATAAAGAGAAATAATACCTTTATAGTGGAGAAATCAAAGAGACACTGTTTAAAAGAAGTGATCAAGTTAGCCTCACCAGAGATGAAATGTATCAGAATCATGTGCCTCATGATATGATGCACCAAGAAGAAGACAACATCACTTATGTGATTGCATATCCTGGATTGGATCCCAGATCAGTAGAAAGGACTTTAGTGGGAAAAATTTGAACAAAGTTTGTAGATTAATTAGTAATATTATATCAGTTATTTTCCTGGCTTTCGTATTTGTGCTATGGTTATGTAAGATGTTAACTTGAGAAAGGCTGGAATCAGGCAGTATCTTTCTTTTTGTGACTTGTTTATTTCACTCAGCACAATATCTTCAAGGTTCACCCATGTGTGGCATGTGTCAGAATCTGTTCCCTCTTTAAGGCTGAATATACCTTAAATGTATATTATGTATTGATGAATGCCTGGGTTGCTTCCACCTTTTGGCCATTGTGAACCATGCCACTATGAACATGGGTGTGCATGTGTTATTTTTGCCAAAAAAAAAAAAAATTAAGTCTAAAGTTATCTCCAAATTGAAATTTAAAAAATGTAAAAATAATTAAAAAATTAAATTTGAATGTCCTTAAGAGGACATTCAAGCTAGAAGCCCCGCCATGTCCTATTGTCACATACAGAGGTCATTTCAATGATTATGTTACCTGAAGGCAATTGGGTTGCACTTTGGCTCAGTCTAACTGCTTCATTTTATAAAATGAGAAAAGGCTCTGGCTCAGGGAGGGGTAGGGTTCTCCCAGTTGAGAAGGAAATCCTGGCAGAAATCCCAGGTCTCCTGACTGGAAATCAGCACCTTTCCTATCATGCTGCTTCCACTGTAGCCTCGGTCTATGCCCCAGACACCTTTGCAACTATGGCTGTGAATCCCAGTTTGCAGGCTGGAATTCCTAATGAAGACAAGTGTGACCAAAGGACAGCCAAGCTGGTGAGTGACATCCCCTCTGCTATGTTCTTGGGACCCAAGACCTGGGATTCTCTTTCTTGGCTAGGTTAGAGATGGAGCTAACTGGTCTCATGGAACTGAAACTGGAAAGTGGCAATAAACAGGCAAACTGATTGATCACAGACCTAATGGGAGATTAGTCTGCAGGCATTCGTTATTTTTTGGTGTCATTTTGCCTCTTGTCTTTGGGTTGTAGAGCCCAAATCTGCTGTCTTCTGAGCATCTAAGAAGGGCTGTCTGAGGAGATCAGTGTGTAAGCATGAGGCCACCACAAGCAGAGAAAGACGCTGTGTAACTTACAATAGTATAAGGTTGCTGCCTACACAGACCTCAATAATGTAATGCTCATGCATTCTCCGGTTTTTCAAGTAGAATGCTAATCCTATAAATAGAAAAGACATATTAGAAATAGTGTTAGGTCCTCAAACACTCACCTGAGTGTTCCAGTAAGAAACCTCTCATATACATCAGCACTTAGTATATTTTCAAATGTTTTCTTCACTTACACACACACACACACACACACACACACACACTTCTTTTATACCATCACCTTTTTTTCTTAAGGCAAAATATGCTTGGCTCCAGAAGGAAGGAGAAAAACAAGTGAAAGAAGAATTTACAGCAAATTGTCAACTTGAAGGTTCAGGCTGGGTGACGGTATAATAACGTTGCTAGCTCAGACTTGCAGAGATTTTAGAAATTCTCATTATGCTGCAAAATTTTACCAATCCCAGCAACACTTCCTATTGCCTTTCTTCCTTCTCTCTTGCTTCCTTTTCCCCCTGATAACCATGACTCCAAGCCAAAGCTCTTCTCTGAACCCACACATTCCCATTCCTCAACAGGAGGGAACCTCAGGGAGCTGGCAGCCAATTATGAACCAATCAAAAGGCATGTGAAATCCTCCCAGAGTCCATGGCCTGCTTTCCTTTGGACCAGAGTTTTATCCACTTACACAATCCATGGGTGTTCCAGAAGGGCTGTAAGCATGGCCTCCACCCCAAATTTTGTGCTTCTATGCATTTGCTTGTTCTCACCAGAGTCCACAGTTTCTTAGAAATTATCAAATGGATCCAGAGCCTTCAAACAGTTAAGACTGTCTGGTTTAGGCCCATTATATTATTTGCCTACTTTCTTCACATTTGTCCATTGTGCTGATTTTCATGATGCTCAGTCAGGCTAAGTTGGGAGTCTAGTTTGATAGAATATTGAATGTCATTCCACATATGAAGATTTTTGTAATTTTATTATCAAGAAGAGCTGCTGTCAAGAGGTTTAAGGAATAAAAACTAAGAAACAAAAAAAAATGTATCAAAGACTGAAAACGGCTTAGCTGATAATTGCTTATCAATTTCATTTTGGACCCTGCATTTTATAGACAGATCTAGGCTCTGCATTACACTGACATTTATTGAGACCATTCTTGATTCCTCTAGATTGCATGCAATCTGCAGTCGGCAAATAAGGATGGGGAAAAAGGGAAAGGGCATGGGGGAGTCCCAGGCTCTGCCCTACAGCTACTTACAGGTGAGTGAAGAAATGAACAAACAAGAAAATTATACCGTGTAGTGGACAGAAACATACGACAGTACAGAAAAACGAAGACTAGAAATAGAAGCTTTGAAGTAGGTGGTGGAAGTCGGGAGAAGAGAGAAGGAGAGAGGAAGGGGCAGGCTGAGGACTTCTATGGGAGAATAAGGGGAAGTTGGTGTGACTTTTTCTTTGCCTCACAAGGTTCCTGCTTAGCCCCATCCTAAGTTTTTGTGTGTGTGTGTGTGTGTGTGTGTGTGTGTATTGAATCCTTGGTCTCATGAAAGTGCAGTTATCCCTGGGAGGGCTAACTCTCTAAACCATGGCTAGCTAAATGCCTCAATTCAGATTTGCTGATGGAATGGAAATTTCTGGGGCCAGAAAGGAAGTGAAGAGGAGTAAGAGGCAGATAAGGGGATACCAAAGGCCTGTATTGCAATTATGACCCCAGCCTGAACAATCCCTTATATATAGGCTGTAAACACTCACCCCTACTGACTTGCATATTTCTGTCAACTAAAGCTCCTCCTCCTCAGAGTCTGGACCTAGGATCACATTTCTAAGCTATTTGAATCCTCTCACTTCTTCCTGTTTTACTTTGGAAAGAGAGGGACAAAAAGTGGGTCTGGAGAACAACAGGTAAAGACCACCTCTGTTCCTGCAAAGGACTCTTTCTTCATCTTATGGCTCCCCAGGGCCACAGTTAGCTGCCTCTGCTGTCAGGCTCTTGGGTGATTCACAAAGAAGCTCAAAGAACATGATCAATGGCTCAAGATTGGAAAGACAGGCAAATCTGTGGAGCGAGGCTGCCACTCCAATGGCTGAGAAGCCTCATGGGTCCTCATTAAAGTTCTCTAGCAGTGAAGGAAACTTCCCAGTCACTCAGGGTTCAGTCATGTATCACCATGATAATGTGTGTTACAAAACACCACAGATCTTAGTAGCTTCAAACAGCAACCACCTATTTAGCTCACAATTTCCTGGGTCAACAGTTTAGGCTCATTGAGTGGTAGTTCAGGTCTTGACTGGGCTACCTCACGCATGTGTAGTCAGTTGGTAGTTTATGGAGTTGGCTCTGCTTCTGAGTGTTAATTGGCTATTAGCAGGGCACCTCAGTTCTCCTCCACCCAGTCTCTCATCCTCCAGCAGCCTTGCCCAGGCTTGTTCTCATGGATGAGGCAGGGTTCCAAAAGTAAATACAACAGTGCAAAAAACTAAATGGGGATGTGTAAGGCCTCTTGAGTCCCAGGCTTAGAACTGCCACACCAGCACTTTTACCATCTACTTTCGGCCAAAGAAAGTCAGAGGTTAGCCCATAGTCAGAATAGAGAGGATTTCAAAATTCCAGGGCAAATCTAGGAAGGCCAATAATTGGGTCATCAATAATCAATGTACCATAATTAGAGCATACCAGGAGGTCCACCCTGAAGATGCCTCATGGACCAGCTGATGTTTTGGGACTTTCCAATAGCCATCTCCCGACAGAAGGCATGGCATGAATGCCAGCATTTTTGGATCTGCTAGACAGGATAACTGACACACACAGGGAGTCATCCTCTAACCACAAACCAGGATGTTGCCAGTCCCCAGCAGAAAACAGCTCAAAGAAAAGATCCATTTGTAAATTCACCTTGCCACCTATGTCAGGCTCTTCAAAAACATTACCCTATTTTCTGATTGGAGCAGTCCTGTGAGGTGGGTGTTATTATTTCTATTTTAAGTATGAGGAGACAGAGGTGCAGAAAAATTTATTTGAACCCAGGTCTGGCTGACTTTGAAGCCCATGTTCTTTCTCCTATTTTTCACTCTCCCTTGAATTTCTTTCCTACATAGGATTTGTCTTTCTTTGGGCCAATCGGGGGATAGACCTTGCATGTTACTGATACCCGCCCAGAGACCAATACTGGTTCCCCTGGATTGTGTGCAAGGTAAACTGATCTCAACAAGAATTCTGAAGTTTACAAATAGACAGGTTAGAATGTCAACTTTAGGGCAAAGGAAGGGAAAAACATATTTTCTACCATGATTTTATTTCTTAATTAAAACAACAAAAAAGTCAATTTGTTTAAACTGATACACAGATTAAATATCTATTCCCATCATGAAACAGAAAACTTTTTTTTAAAAAGCAGACTAATATATCAACTATGAAGTCACAGCTGCCATCCAGAGCAAGGGTAGGGATAGTCTGGTTGAAAGCCCAAGATGAGGAGGGAACAGACCATACTCCTCAGGTTCACACTGGACTACACCCCCTCCATGGGTTGGGCAGGAACCAACCAACTTCCACAGTACAGAAAGGAGGTGCCTTTTGTTCAACCATTTTGTGGAGAACATCCTGCATTTACTAGTCCATTCTTAAACCAGGAACCCTGAACATTTTTTGATCCACATTTTTCAGATTAGAGCTTTACATTTTCATTTTTACATTTGTAATTTACTATCAAAGGCTGATAGTGCCTAATTTCTCTAAGTGCTCTGATCATCTGTCTTGTTCTCATTGTCGGCCAACTGAATATCCTCAGTCAATCCCAGCAGAGCAATTCTAACCTGTAGCAAAGTGGACCATGCACATTTTACAGTAAGGAAACACTTCTTCCTTATGGGAAGATTCATACACAAGACTGGTTTTGTATGGAATGTTAGGGACCAGAAGAATCTTAAGCTTAAAAAATTGAACTATGGACACATTATCTAAATCTTCATCTTTCAAAATTATCCTGGTATTTCAAAAAGAATATTCTCTGGAGACAGTCTTGGGGACAAATGCAGGCTCCATGAGGACAATCCCTGTTTTGCTTCCAGGTATCTGGTATAGAGCATGAGCTTCATAAATATTTGTTGAATAAATAAAAATCAAGACGTTCTAGACTGAACTTGGGAGGAGTTGCTAAGTAGCTGTCTGCCTCAATGTAGATGACTATCTCTGGGTATGGCATTCTTCGGGCATTAGTGAAACGTTTCATGCTTTGGGAGGCAAGCAGGAAATACAAGTATGTGAGACAATAAGGAGCAGCGAGGCTTGTAGTAAATTGGAGAGTACATGCCTTTCTTAGGACAAAAAGATTGAAAGAACTATGGTGGCCAAACAAAACTTAAATTTGTGAACCAATGAGTGATGCATATTGTACCTTCTAGCTCTGAACCATCTAGAACTCTAATAAGTGCTTGGCAAAAGGTACGTCTTAAGAGGGTTTGAACACATAGAAACTTGTGAGATTGAACTGGGAGTAGAGATACCCTCACATGTTCTAGTGGGAGAAAAAATCCAGTTGATTATAGATATGACTGAGACAATCTGTTATTTTTGTCTGTAGTTGGGCCTAAGCTCTCTTCAACAGTTGTGGAAGACAAGAGAGATTAATCACTACCAAGCATCAGCTCTGGGGTGGAGGCTATCTCAAAATGACAAAGAAGAAGAAGGGGTAAAAAGTGGTCACCTGAGCTGCGAATTCACTTGAGAGTTTCTTCACAAGCAAGTTGTTTTTTTGTTTTTGTTTTTTTTTTTCAAAACCTGGAATAATCCAGAAGAAGGCTGCACTTGGCCAAGGCAATATCAAATGTGATTTCTTAATGAAGTTCACTGGTGCCATATTAAATTCCACATAGATAATAAAGCTGGAGGAAAGGAATTTGACCTACATTTGTTTGTTTGTGTATCTGAGAGTGGTGATATTAAGATTAAGTTAAATATTGAAATATTGAAATATCAGTCTCAGTCTTGCTGGGATAAAGTTGCAGAGAGCACAGAAAACGTTGTGAAGGAAGAAAGGGGGTTTAGAGGGAAGAAAGCTGATTGCATTTTTAAGGAGTAAATAGCTATAAAAATTATACTGCATCTGTCTTCATTGCTGCAGAAAGATCTTCACAATACATTGCGTTTGGAAAAACAAAACAGTGAGTGCAAATAAGATGCACTTGGAAAGATGTTCAGCTAATATTCACCTAAATGTTTATAATAGGTGGCAAATTTTGGGATGATTTAACTTTTTTTCAGTTTACCTCTTTATTATTTTTTACTATGACCTTTGTAGATTCTTCAAATTGACATATAATAGAGGTAATTTCATTTTGTAAAATAAAAGCAAGTTTTCACATGGAAATGGCCCAATAGAGTAGACAACACTATGTCTCACTTTACAGGGGTTGTGAGGCCCCTGAATTCCTCTTGGGAAGTGAATTGTCTTTATCTGGGATGGTGGGTATGGTCCTAAGGCTACAGGTGCCTAGGGAACATAAAAAATCTGCTCCACCTGGGAAGAATCTGTCTTCACCCATGAGAGGAGGGAATGAAGAGGAAACCAAGGGACAGAAAAAAGAAAGGGGAGAGGAGCCAGTAAGAGGTGTGAGGGCTGGCATGACATGAGGCAAAGAGGCCCTGAAGCCCCAGTGGTGAGGTGACCAAAGGATGTCCCAAAGCATGCCTGGTGCTTACTTTAAAGTTGTTTGTAATTTGCAACATAAATCCCCTCTCTGCACCCCTGAATCTTCAGTAAAATACATTATAGTTACAAATGCCTTGGGTGAGTGGTTAGGATTAGATAGGTGTGGGGAAATCAAGGCTGAGGCTGAATTTCACATCTGTTAGCATAATGAAGAATAAAAATTGGGATGAAGACATAATTTCTTAACTAAAATGATTTACTGGGAGCAGAAAAATGGATCCAGAAGTGAAAAAGGGATCCAGCTTCCACCCTCAAAATTTACAGGAATGTTGAGAAGAGCTTAGGACTTCTACAGGTCACATAATTGTGGGGGATGGGAGGGTTGAGTGAACCTTATCTAGCTTCTAAGGCCCAGGCATTTCTAGTTGACATCTGGATTATGTAGATTAAAAAAAGTGAGGTTCAGAAAGTTACACAATCTGATCAAGGTCATACTGTTCTATAGTGGCAGAAGTTGGATGAAATCTCATGGTTATTGAGAAAACTGAACTCTCTCAGTTTCATAGAGGGAGAGATTTGAAAGTTAGTTTTGAGCCAATATACCTTTTTTTTAGGGTAATTTCTTATTTTTGAAATAATTTCAAACTCACAGAAAAGTTTCAGGAATAGGGCAAAGAATGTTCATAGAACTTTTACCCAGAGTCCTCAGTCATTAACATTTATGTGTTTTATCATTTTTTCTATATATACATATTAATTTTGTTGAATTTTCTGAGTGTAGTTTGTAGACAGTATTTGTTTCCTAAGAACAAGGCAGTACAAGTATCATAATCAGAAAACTAACGTTAATATCATATTTTCTAATTTGCAGATATCATTTATAGCTGCCAATTGTCTTAAGAATATTTGTGGTTAAGAAAAAATTTGACCCAAGGTTCAATCCAAGATCACTTGTTGCATGTAGTTCCCAATTCTCTTTTAACCTGGAAGCATTTCTTAGTTTGTCTGTCTTTGTCTTTCATGACCTTAATACTTTTGAAGAGTACAGGCCAATTATTTTATAGAATAACATTCAGTTGGGAATCGTCCAATGTTTTCTTTTTCTTTTTTTTTTAGGATTTTGTTTATTTATTTGAGAGAGAGAGAGTGCTCATGAGCTGGGGGAGGGGAAGAGAGAGAGGGAGAAGCAGACTCCCCAAAGAGCAAAGAGCCCAAAGTGGGCCATCCAGGACCCCAAGATCATGACCTGAGTGGAAGTCAGAGGCTTAACTGACTGAGTCACCCAGGCACCCCTGTCCAATGTTTTCTTATCATTAGATTGAAGTTATGTGTTTTGGCACAGATATCACACACATCATGGTGGATGGTCTTGATGCAATGTACAGTCTTTTAAATGCAACTACATTAAGTTCAGATTAACTATTCTGATCTCACACACCTAATAGTGAATTTACAGACTGAGTCCAAGACACATTTGTGGGCAAATTCAGTGTTACTTTCTCACATATTTCTGAACATCCAAGTGTGAGGGTACCAAATAAGTTAAAAATAAAGCCTACACTAAGAATGAGAAAGTAGACTTTGAAATAAAAGCAATACCCTTTACATTAGCACCCCCCAAAATGAAGTACTTAGATATAAATCTAACAAAACATGTGGGTGATATGTTTGAGGAAAACTATAAAACTCTGATCAATGACATCAAAGAAGTAAAAAAATGGAGAGATATTCCATGTTCATGGATAGCAAGACTTAATATTGTTAAGATATAAGTTCTTCCCAACTTGATCTGTAGATTCAATTCAATCCCAATCAAAATCCGAGTAAGTTGTTTTGTGGATATTGACAAATTGATTCCAAAGGTTATATGTAAAGGCAAGAGACCTAGAATTGGCAACACAATATTGAATGAGAAGAACAAAGTTGGAGGACTGACACTACCTGACCCAAGATTTACTATAAAGCTACATTAATTGAGGCAGTATGGAATTGGTGAAAGAATAGATTAATTGATCAATAAGACAGAATAGAGAGCCCAGAAATAGGAATGCATAGATACAGTCAACTGATCTTTGACAGAGGAACAAAGGTAATACAATGGAAAAAAGATAGTTTCTTTAACTGATGCTGGAATGACTGGACATCCACATGCAAAAAAAAAAAAAAAAAGTCTAGTCACAGACCTTACATCCTTCACAAAAATTAACTCAAAATGGATCATAGACCTGAATGTAAAACACAAAACTATAAAATTCCTAGAAAATAGCATAGGAGAAAATCTAGATGACCTTGGGTAAGTGAGGCCTTTTGCCTTTTTAGATACCACACAAAAGACACAACCTATGAAAGAAATAATTGATAAGCTGGACTTCATTAAAATTAAAACCTTCTGCTCTATGGAAGACAAGAGAATTAGAAGACAAGCCACAGACTAGGAGAAAGTATTTGCAAAAGACACATAAAAGACCATTATCCAAAATAAACAAAGAATTCTTGAAACCCAACAATCCAGAATACAAATAACCCAGTTAAAAAATTGGCCAAAGATCTTAACAGACACCTCACCAATGAAGACATACAATTGACAAATAAGTATATGAAGAGAAAGACCACATCATATAAGAAATTGCACATAAAAACAACAGTTAGATATCACTACATATTAGAATGGCCAAGATCTGGAACACTGACACCACCACATGCTGGTGAGGATGTGGAGCAACAGGAACTCTCTTCACTGCTGGTGGGATTGCAAAATGGTACAGCCACTTTGGAAGACAGATTGGCAGTTTCCTACAAAACTAAACATATGCTTACCATACATTTGAGTAATAGCACTCTTTGGTATTTACCCAAAGGAGTTGAAAACTCATGTTTACACAAAAAGTTGCATATGATTGTTTATAGGTTTTATTCATAATTGCTAATACTTGGAAACAAGTATGTCCTTCAGTAGGTGAATGGATAAACTATGGTACATACAGATAATGAAATTATTATTCAGTGCTAAGAAAAAAGAGCTATCAAGCCATAAAAAGACGTGGAGGAAACTTAAATGCATATTATTAAGTGAAAGAAACTGATCTGAACAGGCTACATACTGTATGATTCCAATTCTCCGATATTCTTGAAAAGGCAAAACTATGCAGACAATAAAAAGATCAATGTTTTCCAGTGGTGGAGGAGGAGAGAGATGTAGAGTAGAGAACAGATGACTTGGAGGTCAGTCAAAATAGTCTGTATGGTAGTATAATGATGGATATATGTCATTATATTTTTTTTCCAAACCCATAGAATTTACAACACAAAGAGTGAGTCCTAAGATAAACTGAATTTTTGGTGATTATGATGTGTCAGTGTAGGTTCATCCTTGATAAAAAAAATATTACCATTCTGGTGAGATATGTTGATAATAGAGGAGGATATGCATGTGGTGGGCAGGCAGGGGTATGTAAGAAATCTTTGTGCCTCTTAATTTTGCTGTAAACTTAAAACTTCTTCAAAAAAGATAGTCTTAAAAATATATATAGCCTATTTCAGTGGATTCTGATTGCTATAATTACCCAACCAGGGAGCAACATGTTGGGAATGGAATATAAAGCATGTTTACTTTTTATTATTACTTTTATTTATTTTCATCACTTTTTTTAATCTTGGAGAGCAGCGTTGTGCATGAAGAAAATAGAGATAAGGAGTTGGACATTTTGAATAAACACGATAACTCCAAAACTATAAAAGAATATAATCACTGAAAGTACTCAGTAAGCAGCTATTCCATTCTTAGCAGAAAGGCATATGGAGGCAACACAAGGTGATATGCTATCTCATAAAAATCAATCAATGAGAAACAGTGCAAGACAATTTCATACATAAGGCAAACAAGCCACATTATTTAGATGAATAAAGTAAATATGATTTCACTAGAGGAGTGGAATTCTTGACAGCTCCTTTGAACAGCTGCTACTCATGTAGCAAACCTAATTGTTTATATGTGCCTTCAGCTCCTCTGTCAACAGGAGGAGGCCAGTGGAGTGAGGATGTCATTTCTTTGCATAACCAGATGTGACAGAGAATATTATTCAGCCTCAGCTTATCAGGCATGTTATAAGGTTAGCCTGGTCGGAGAAGGTCCTTTGTGTGTAGAACCAGAGTTTTCCACATCCCAACTCATAAAGTATGTTATTTGTTAAAGCTGGATGGAGTCATCAGATTGGGAGAAGTCTTCTAAACTGGCCTGGAGAACTTATAACATGCTTTCATTTGCACATAAATCTAAATATGTCACCTTTCTGTCTGTAGAATCCAACCCTTTTAAAGAGCTTATCTCTGTAGGACTCAATAAAAACCTGCTAATAAAATATGAATGCATGGATGGATGTTCCTTTGTAATTAGCTGTTTCCAAAGGAGGAATTAGCTATTTGAGGGGAGGCTGGAAGGGAGAATGGAGACATTGACCTCAAGTCATAGCACTCAGGACACCTTGTATATTCCTAAGCCTAGGAGCCACTCTTTCCTACCACCAGGAGTGCAGTGTGCAAAACAGCTTGTGTTGTACATGGTTGTTTGCTGTATTGAGCAAATAGTCCACAGTGGGATTCAAACTGTGATTTACTCCCAAGAAATAAACAACTAATTTATATCAAGTTTAAAATGACAATCAGGTAGTGAGACAGGTAGAAGGTACGTGATTCTCAGCCTCACTCAGTTTTTTTCTGGCCTCAGGCAAAATTTTCATACACTATTTCAGAAATGAAAATGTAAGAACATGCATTATTCCTTTGGCATATCAGGGAATAATCTACCTGTCAGATTCGCTGGGATGACCGTGATACACTACTGTCCTGGCTCTTCTTTTTAGCTCCCAAGGCAGAAGGTCTGCTTCAGATTCATGTATTTATATGTCAGGGGAAGAAGGAGGACACTTTAAAAAAAATTTTTTTATTGTTATGTTAATCACCATACATTACATCATTAGTTTTTAATGTAGTGTTCCATGATTCATTGTTTGTGCATAACACCCAGTGCTCCACGCAGAATGTGCCTTCCTTAAAACCCATCACCAGGCTAACCCATCCCCTCACCCCCCTCGCCTCTAGAACCCTCCGTTTGTTTGGCAGAGTCCATCATCTTCCATGGATCGTCACCCCCTCCGATTTCCCCCCTTCATTCTTCCCCTCCTGCTATCTTCTCCTTTTTTTTTTTTTTCTTAACATATATTGCAATATTTGTTTCAGAGGTACAGATCTGTGATTCAACAGTCTTGCACAATTCACAGCGCTCACCACAGCACATACCCTCCCCAATGTCTATCACCCAGCCACCCCAACCCTCCCACCCCCCACCACTCCAGCAACCCTCAGTTTGTTTCCTGAGATTAAGAATTCCTCATATCAGTGAGGTCATATGATACATGTCTTTCTCTGATTGACTTATTTCACTCAACGTAACACCCCCCAGTTCCATCCACGTCATTGCAAATGGCAAGATCTCATTACTTTTGATGGCTGCATAATATTCCATTGTGTATATTCATCTGCCAATGGACATCTTGGCTCTTTCCACAGTTTGGCTATTGTGGACATTGCTGCTATAAACATTGGGGTGCATGTACCCCTTCGGATCCCTACATTTGTATCTTTGGGGTAAATACCCAGTAGTGCAATTGCTGGGTCGTATGCTAGCTCATATTTTCAACTGTTTGAGGAACCTCCATACTGTTTTACAGAGTGGCTGCACCAGCTTGCATTCCCACCAACAGTGTAGGAGGGTTCCCCTTTCTCCATATCCCTGCCAAAATCTGTCATTTCCTGACTTGTTAATTTTAGCCATTCTGACTGGTGTGAGGTGGTATCTCATTGAGGTTTTGATTTGGATTTCCCTGATGCCGAGCGATGTTGTGCACTTTTTCATGTGTCTGTTGGCCCTTTGGATGTCTTCTTTGGAAAAATGTCTGCTCATGTCTTCTGCCCATTTCTTGATTGGATTATTTGTTCTTTGGGTGCTGAGTTTGATGAGTTCTTTATAGATTTTGGATAATAGCCCTTTATCTGGTATGTCATTTGCAAATACCTTCTCCCATTCTGTCAGTTGTCTTTTGGTTTTGTTGACTGTTTCTTTTGCTGTGCAAAATCTTTTCATCTTGATGAAATCCCAATAGTTCATTTTTGCCCTTGCTTCCCCTGCCTTTGGCGATGTTTCTAGGAAGAAGTTGCTGCGGCTGAGTTCGAAGAGGTTGCTGCCTGTGTTCTCCTTTAGGATTTGGATGGACTCCTGTCTCACATTTAGGTCTTTCAACCGTTTGGAGTCTATTTCTGTGTGTGGTGTAAGGAAATGGTCCAGCTTCATTCTTCTGCATGTGGCTGTCCGATGTTCCCAACACCATTTGTTGAAGAGACTTTTTTCCGCTTGACATTCTTTCCTGCTTTGTCAAAGATTAGTTGACCATAGAGTTGAGGGTCCATTTCTGGGCTCTCGATTCTGTTCCATTGATCTATGTGTCTGTATTTGTGCCAGTACCATACTGTCTTGATGATGACAGCTTTGTAATAGAGCTGGAAGTCCGGAATTGTGATGCCGCCAGCTTTGCTTTTCTTTTTCAAGATTCCTCTGGCTATTCAGGGTCTTTTCTGGTTCCATACAAATTTTAGGATTATTTGTTCCATTTCTTTGAAAAAAGTGGATGGTATTTTGATGGGGCTTGCATTGAATGTGTAGATTCCTCTAGGTAGCATTGACATCTTCACAATGTTTGTTCTTCCAATCCATGAGCATGGAACGTTTTTCCATTTCTTTGTGTCTTCCTCAATTTCTTTCAGGAGTATTTTATAATTTTCTGAGTACAGACCCTTTGCCTCTTTGGTTAGATTTCTTCCTAGGTATCTTATGGTTTTGGGTGCAATTGTAAATGGGATTGACTCCTTAATTTCTCTCTCTTCTGTTTTGTTGTTGGTGTATAGGAATGCCACTGATTTCTGTGCACTGATTTTATATCCTGCTAATTTACTGAATTCCTGTAAGAGTTCTAGCAGTTTTGGGGTGGAGTCTTTTGGATTTTCCACATAAAGTATCATATCATCTGCAAAGAGTGGGAGTTTGACTTCCTCCTTGCCGATTTGGATGCCTTTGATTTCTTTTTGTTGTCTGATTGCTGTGGCTAAGACTTCTAATACTATGTTGAAGAGCAGTGGTGAGAGTGGACATCCCTGCTGCGTTCCTGACCTTAGGGGGAAAGATCTGTTTTTCCCCATTGTGAATGATATTCGCTGTAGGTTTTTCATAGATGGCTTTTATGATATTGAGGTATGTACTCTCTATCCCTATACTCTGAAGAGTTTTGATCAAGAAGGGATGCTGTACTTTGTCAAATGCTTTTTCTGCGTCTATTGAGAGGATCATATGATTCTTGTTCTTTCTTTTGTTAATGTGTTGTATCACGTTGATTGATTTGTGGATGTTGAACCAACCTTGCAGCCCAGGGATAAATCTCACTTGGTCGTGGTGAATAATCCTTTTAATGTATTATTGGATCCTATTGGCTAGTATTTAGGTGAGAATTTTTGCATCCATGTTCATCAAGGATATTGGTCTGTAATTCTCCTTTTTGATGGGGTCTTTGTCTGGTTTTGGGATCAAGGTAATGCTGGCCTCATAAAATGAGTTTGGAATTTTTCCTTCCATTTCTATTGTTTGGAACAGTTTCAGGAGAATAGGCATCAATTCTTCTTGAAATGTTTGGTAGAATTCCCCCGGGAAGCCATCTGGCCCTGGGCTTTTGTTTCTTGGGAGATTTTTGATGACTATCTCAATTTCCTTAGTGGTTATAGGTCTGTTCAGGTTTTCTATTTCTTCCTGGTTCAGTTTTGGTAGTTGATACATCTCTAGGAATGCATCCATTTCTTCCAGGTTCTCTAATTTGCTGGCATAGAGTTGCTCATAATATGTTCTTATAATTGTTTGTATTTCTTTGGTGTTGGTTGTGATCTCTCCTCTTTCATTCATGATTTTGTTGGTTTGGGTCATTTCTCTTTTCTTTCTGGTAAGTCTGGCCAGGGGTTTATCAATCTTGTTAATTCTTTCAAAGAACCAGCTCCTAGTTTCGTTGATCTGTTCTACTGTTCTTTTGGTTTCTATTTCATTGATTTCTGCTCTGATCTTTATTATTTCTCTTCTCCTGCTGGGTTTAGGCTTGATTTGCTGTTTTTTTCTCTAGCTCCTTTAGGTGTAGGGTTAGGTTGTGTATTTGCGACCTTTCTCGTTTCTTGAGAAAGGCTTGTATTGCTATATACTTTCCTCTCAGGACTGCCTTTGTTGTATCCCAAAGATTTTGAACAGTTCTGTTTTCATTTTCATTGGTTTCCATGAATTTTTTCAATTCTTCTTTAATTTCCTGGTTGACCCATTCATTCTTTAGTAGGATGCTCTTTAGCCTCCATGTATTTGAGTTCTTTCTGCCTTTCCTCTTGTGATTGAGTTCTTGTTTCAAAGCATTGTGGTCTGAAAATATGCAGGGAATGATCCCAATCTTTTGGTACCAGTTGAGACCTGATTTGTGACCTAGGATGTGATCTATTCTGGAGAATGTTCCATGGGCACTAGAGAAGAATGTGTATTCCATTGCTTTGGGATGCAATGTTCTGAATATGTCTGTGAAGTCCATTTGGTCCAGTGTGTCATTTAAAGTCTTTATCTCCTTGTTGATCCTTTGCTTAGATGATCTGTCCATTTCAGTCAAGCGGGTGTTAAATTCCCCCAGTATTATTGTATTGTTGTCGATGTGTTTCTTTGCTTTTGTTATAATTGCCTTATAAAATTGGCTGCTTCCACGTTAGGGGCATAGATATTTACCATTGTTAGATATTCTTGTTGGATAGACCCTTTAAGTAAGATATAGTGTCCTTCTTCATCTCTTATTACAGTCTTTGTTTTAAAATCTAATTTGTCTGATAGAAGGATTGCCACCCTAGCTTTCTTTTGGTGTCCATTAGCATGGTAAATGGTTTTCCACCCCTTCACTTTCCATCTGGGGGTGTCTTTGGGTCTAAAATGAGTCTCTTGCAGACAGCATATCGATGGGTCTTGTTTTTTAATCCAACTTATAGCCTGTGTCTTTTGATTGTGGTCTTTAGCCCATTTACAATCAGGGTAACGATTGAAAGGTATGAATTTAGTGCCATTGTATTGCCTGTAAAGTGACTGTTGCTGTATATTGTCTGTATTCTTTTCTGGTCCATGCTGCTTTTAGGCTCTCTCTTTGCTTAGAGGACCCCTTTCAACATTTCTTGGAGGGCTGGTTTCGTGTTTGCAAATTCCTTTAGTTTTTGTTTCTCCTGGAAGGTTTTCATCTCTCCTTCTATTTTCAATGACAATCTAGCTGGATATAGTGTTCTGGGCTGCATATTTTTTCTCGTTTAGTGCTCTGACTATATCTTGCCATTCCTTTCTGGCCTGCCAGGTGTCTGTGGATAGGTCTGTTACCAATCTAATGTTTCTACCATTGTAGGTTACTTATCTCTTCTACCGAGCTGCTTTCAGGATTTTCTCTTTGTCTCTGAGACTCGTAAGTTTTACTATTAGATGTCAGGGTGTTGACCTATTTTTATTGATTTTGAGAGGGGTTCTCTGTGCCTCCTGGATTTTGATGCCTGTTTCCTTACCCACATTAGGGAAGTTCTCTGCTATAATTTGCTCCAATATACCTTCTGCTCCTCTCTCTCTTTCTTCTTCTGGGATCCCAATTATTCTAATATTGTTTCATCTTATCGTATCGCTTATCTCTCGAATTCTGCCCTCGTGATCCTGTAGTTGTTTATCTCTCTTTTTCTCAGCTTCTTTATTTTCCATCATTTGGTCTTCTATATCGCTGATTCTCTCTTCTGCCTCATTTATCCTAGCAGTTAGTGCCCCCATTTTTGATTGCACCTCATTAATAGTCTTTTTGATTTCGACTTGGTTAGATTTTAGTTCTTTTATTTCTCCAGAAAAGGTTTCTCTAATAACTTCCACGCTTTTTTCAAGCCCAGCTAGTATCTTTAAAGTCATGATTCTGAACTCTAGGTCCAACATTGCACTAATGTCCGTATTGAGTAGGTCCCTGGCAGACAGTACTACCTCTTATTCTTTTTGTTGAAGTGATTTTTTTCATCTTGTCATTTTGTCCAGAGGAGAATAGATGAATGAGAGAACAAAATGCTAACAGGTTAACAACGTCCCCAGCAAATATACTCTAATCAAATCAGAAAAGACCTGAAACCAGGGGAAAAGAATGAGAAAGAGAGAAAAAAGAGAGAGAGAAAAAAAAAGAAAAAGATAAAAACAAAAACAGAACAAAACAAAACAAAACAGAATATGATCAAGCTGGTGTATAGATCAGTGCCACACACTAGATTGAGTGTATTGTAGTCTGTTAGAAGATAGTGCCTCCTAAAATTTTAAAGAAAGACTTATATATGTACAAAATAAGGGTTGATATGATGAAGGGATGGAATATGACTGTAAAGATGAAAATTATAAGAAAATTTAAAAAAGGAATTGATAAGAAGATGTTTGAAAAAAGAAAGAAGAGGATTAAAAAAAGGAAAGAAAGAAAGAAAAAGTGGGGGGAGAGAAAGTGATCAGGCAGGAGACTAGAACAAAGCCATACACTAGAGATTTAGGGTATATTTTGATATGTTAGAAGAAAGTGTATCTCAAAATTTTAAAGAGAGAACTACTTATATATATATCTGCGAAAAATAAGAGTAACTACTATGAAGGGATAGAATATGACTCTAAAAAATGAAAAATAAAAATGTTTTTTTAAAAAAAGGGATTGATAAGATGTTGGTTGAAAAAGGGAAAAAGAAAAATTCAAAAACAAAAAAAACCAGTTAAAAAAATTAACTTTGAAAGACTAATGAATCATGGTAAAAAAGCCATGAATTCTATGTGCAGTATTCCCCTAGGGCTGGAGTTCTGCCGTTCTCATTGATCGGTAAACTTGGTCTTGGCTGGCTGTTCGTGCTGATCTTCTGGGGGAGGGGCCTTTTGCCATGGTTCCCAAATGTCTTTGCCGGAGGCGGAATTGCCCCTCCCTTGCCGGTCCAGGCTAAGCAATCTGCTCGGGTTTGCTCTCGGGAGCTTTTGCTCCCTGCAAGCTTTCCGTACAGTGTTGGAGGACGACAGTGAAAATGGCGGCCTCCCAATCTTCTCCCCGGAGGAGCCGAGAACTCAGGGCCCCGCTCCTCAGTGAGCCCCCAGAGAAAAGCAGTCACTCCCATCTCCCCGGTCTCTGGCCGCACTCCGTGCTCACCCGGCCTGTGAACGAGCGTTTCTGTCTCTGGCACCCGACCCCGTGTGGAGTCTCCAAACCCAGCAGATCTCTGCGGTGTGCTTCCGCGCCGCTCCTCCCGGGGGAGAAGGGGAGCCTCCCCGGATCTGCTGCTTGTTGGGTCCCTGCTGGAGGAGCAGTGGTCCGACTGTCACCGATCACATTTTATGGCAACCCCGAGCTGAGAGCCTGTGCCTTGGCTCTGTCCCTGCAGCTGGCTTCCCCGCTCTGATACCCGGGAGCTCTGCCACACTCAGGCACTCCCAGGCGTTCTGTGACCCCTACAGTCCTGAGACCACACTGTCCCACGAGGTTTCCACCCCCAGCTTAGCCACTGGAGCGACGTCCCTCCGTAGAGCCGCCTTCTAAAAGTTCCAATTTTGTGCTCCGCGGCTCTATCACTTGCCAGAAGCGGCCGACGGAGGCCCCCTCCCCCGCCATCTATCCTCCCGAATATTGCCTCGGATTCACTTCTCTGCATGTCCTACCTTCCAGAAAATGGTCGCTTTTCTGTTCAGAGTTGCTGCTATTCTTTTCTTTGATCTCCTTTTGAGTTCGTAGGTGTTCAGAATGGTTTGAC
The DNA here is from genome assembly GCF_009762305.2 of Zalophus californianus. NCBI lineage: Eukaryota > Metazoa > Chordata > Mammalia > Carnivora > Otariidae > Zalophus > Zalophus californianus. The sequence goes on from NC_045602.1 coordinate 97,394,236, forward strand.
CCCTATCCAGCTGAATTCCTGAGACCAGAAGAAATCCAGGTCTCCTACTCCTCCACCATCTTGCCAGAAGTAGGACACTTTTAATTAGTTTGTTCTTAGTTGGAAAAAATTTCACAGATAGAACAGGTTGCCTCTATCAGCGTTTTATTGTGGCTTCAAAGACAACAATTAAGCCTTTAGTATCCCTGATGTCATCGGCCAGTGGTAATGGAATCAAAGACATGTAACCTGACTCCTTAGATTGGTGCTACCTGCTTCCAGGACATGAATGATTCCATAGGACATAAGAACCAGGCTGGGAAGTCCGGGCTCCTCCAACTTACTGTTAGCTCAGCATGTTATCCTAGGCATTCCTGTATGTGGCCATTCTATTATACCTTCCAAGTATCTTTCAACACCCCCTTCTACCTATGGACAAAATCCAAGCTCCCCTGTGTGATGTGGGTGACTCCTCTTAAAATGACCCCAGTCCACTTCTTTGGCTTCTTTTTCAGTCTCTTTCAGCATCTAGCCTGACAAAATGACTTGCAATCCTTCCACTCTCCTGGTGTGTTCTATTGCATATGCTATCGCATCCTCTATAAACCCTCTTTTCTTTTGACCTGTTGAAATTATGAGTCTCAGTGGAAATTCACCTCAACTTGACATTGCCTGCCCTGGGGAGACTTCTTTTCTGTTGACAGTCATTGCCTCATGGGTACTTTATCATAAATCTATCACGAAACATATTGCCAGTTGTTTACAAAAAGCACTCTATTTCTCTGATTTCTTGAAGTCAGAATCTATGTTCTATCTAACTGATGCCCTCTGTGTGGCAGATGATGTTGATGCCCCACCTTCATTCCTATGGCCTACCCTAGACATCGCCTATAGACAGTACCTACACATGCCAGATTCTCCATGCATCTCTACCTCTGGAAGCATGTTAGGTCCACCTGGGGAGGGCAGAAGTGCTGGGAATTTGATGCCTCTCAGGTGCAACCCTCAAGAAAGAAAGTATGGGAACTAGTGGTTAAATTTTCCAGCTTCCTCACTCTTTGATGGGACAATTCAGAGATGTCATTACTCATAGAAGGTCCAGTAATAGAATGTTGCAATAATGGTCTGCATTTTGTTTCTGCCTCTCTGCATCAATTCCCTTGGTTAGTTCCCTCCCACAACGACTCTGAGCTTGGCCATGTGCACTTGCTTTGGCCAATGAGACTTAGTAAATGTGACACAAACAAAGACTTTAAAAGTGCACACTGGGGCTTGATCTCTCCTTTATATCTTGCAACCTTTCTTAGACCAATGGGATTGAATCTCAGTTGCCTATTTGTTCCCAAATCCATGTTTCAGTGTCTGACATTCTACTTGCTTATTCAATGTACTAAGTACATGTTTGTTGAATGAACTGAGTATTCTGCTTCTATACTTTCCCCTGTATGACTGTTATTCCTATTCTTTGTCCATTGGTTTCAAACTCCCATAATTTTTCCTTGGTCCTTTCTTCCTTTCCAGTTAATGGCCAAGATGGTTGGTTTTGGTTCAGCTGCTGGGTCCAAATTTAGGTTTATGCCAAGCTTCACTGAAGACACAACTCTCCAAAGTTCCCTTTGGCACTGATTCTGCCCTCCCTCCCCCACAAATTGGTGCCGCTTCTGAACTTCAAGAGATCAACAATGGCTTGTTTCCTACCCTTCTCCCCACATCTCAGGCTCTGCAAGGTCTCTCTTGGTCTGACAACCCCTAGAAATATAGTCAGCAGGAACTGACTAGAATTGGCTCTTGGATGTCAACTACCTTGTGTTTGAACTTCCATCACCTTTGAAGAGGACTGAGAACCTCCTGATAAAATTGATTTTTTCCCAGTCCCAGTAGAGAACAAGCTAAGGGCAAGGAAGGATAGAATTTGTAGATCACCTTATTCTCTGTCATTGGTTTCTTAATTTCCCATCAAGTCACAAAATTTTTGTCTATTAATGGTAATTAATTAATTGAAGCCATTTAACACAGGCACAAATTAGGATATTCATGTAACCTTTCCTAAAGTGCTTGGTCTTCCTGATTGCAGCATTATGTAACACATCAGCCTGTCATTTAGTAAGCATCTAATGATAATGGAAACTTTTAGTTTTTTTCCTCATCATTTATTTTTATATTTATTGAGTGCTTACTAAATGTACAGTGCTGTGTTAGTCACTAAGAGAGCAGTCAAAGAAACATAATTCCTATTCTGTATTTCACCAAGTGTAAATTCAATAGGTTGTTGTTGGTGTAGAGTCAATCCCTGAATCTACAAGCAGCTTTGTTTGGAAAACTGGAATTTATAAAACTTTTATAGGTAAAATGGTGAAAAGTAGGCAATGAACTGGTGTCAGATCAAGTTGGTGTATGTGGCTAATATAGGAATCTCATACAGTCAGGTTTTCTGTCTCATCCAATGTGAAAGACATATATAATGGTTCCAGTCTCTGAACCTCAGCCAATAAGCAACAAGGTTCAAACACTCATTGCCAGTAGTTAAAAACATAAACATAATATTTAATATTCTTTTTCTCATGTGTAAAATGAGAGGTTAAACTAATGTCTAAGATTCCTTCCTGTAATTCCATAATTATAGATATTATTTATAAAAATTGCAATGACTCTGGATAAACCATTTAGAATAATTAGGCTGGCACATCAGAATTTTTTGGCGGGGTGGCAATTTCCATGTGGTCCAACTAGTGTTTAGAGACTATTATCTGTAAACAGCATTAAAAAGACATAAATTTAAATCACCACAGTATTTTTCCTCTTTCCCTTCCCTGACCCACTACACTTCTTGAAGGAATTGTCTTGATACCTGCAATTCATCATATTTACCGCTACCCTTCACAGTTTGGCTTCCTTCCTGTAGCAGACATGATCGCTTTCCCTGCTCAGATCCCTTTGGGCTTTAGCATTTAGCGTATGCCAGCCTCTGCATCTCTTCATCTGAGTTTTCTCTGGTTGGCAAAATTGGGTATGTTGAACATGTGCCAGGTCAAAGTGCTGGGAGACTTATTGCCATCCAGGACTAACTATCCATCATGAATCAATGTCTGATTGTAATTGGCATATAAACACCCTAGATCCCTCACACCTCAGGTAAGACAACTCTGGGGCCTGTGTTCTACACCAGTTCTCAGAGATTCCCTGTGGAACTGAGTCCCCGTTATCCACAGTGACAACTTGTTCTATAATGCACCTTTCCTTCCTGCTTTCCCTTCCCTGTTTCAATTCCCCCACTCCCCTACCGGTATTTTCTAGACTCATTCCTTAAATAAACAACTTGCATTTAAACTCTTATCCCAGGGGCTACTCCTGGGGACCCAAACTGATATATGTGGCCTCTTCCACAGTGTTAAGGTGGCTTCTCCAATTTAACCAAGGAGTTCATCTCTAAAACTAGTGGCCTTGCTTGCCCCATTCTTTCTTTCCTAAACTTCATCTCCCTTCCTTTCACAGCTCTGGATTATCCTTCCATATCTCTAGCCAGTCCAGGCTCTGTCTTCTCTCCTGGCTCCTGTTTTTCCCCTTCATGTCCAAAGTTCTCTAGGATTTTGTCCTATGACCTCTTCTCTCCTTTTTCTCTCAACAGTCTTCCTTGGCAGTGCTATCTGCTGCTGTGGCATGACTGAGGTGTCATGCACAAAAAATTGTGCATTCGACTTTCAGTTCCTTGACCACCTTCACCTCTATTTGACTTTGGTAACTAACTTCCATGGGTGTTATCATTATCTGGAGGTACATAGGACTTGGAGACTTAAGCTTCAACATCCCAGTCACTAACCATTAGCTTTCTCTTTTGGTTCTCTCACTATTAGTCCCAATTTATGTTCTCTTCTAGTTTATTGATTTTCCATTTTTTGAAAACTCCATTTCTCTCTCTCCCAACCCCCACCACCCTCACTTGAGTGCTGTTTAAGAAAATGACTTGGTTGGTGCTACTATAAATCCATTCTCTTCCACTTGGCTTCTGAGTACTGTCCAGAAATCATCATTTGTCCTTTGTCATCATCCCCTCCCTTCCCATTAACAGCGTGCAAAATGTTATCTCCCTTGAAGCCCCCACCCCATTACCCCTTTCTTCACTGGAAGTGATGACCTTGCCTCCTTCACTTTTGAAATAATTGTGACTCCTCAGTGGGTTTTCTCCCCATATCCTCCACTGAGACCTTCGCACTGAACTTCATCTGCCCACTCCTCTCTTTTAGCTCAGAGAGAGGAGATTTCCCTTTTCTTAATCAGGCTAATCCTTTTGCTTTTCAATAAAACCTAGCTAACCAAGAGATGAATGAAAATGAAGAATTTGTGATTGATGAAATTCTGGTGAAAGGACTTGTGATGAAATAACCAAAATTTTAAAGTAGAACAAATACAAGCAATACTGTAAACCATGGTTATATGCAGAAGGTTAATATTTACTTAAAACTTGATGTAAAAATAATGATGCACATTGCAATGTGGGAATAGGGGAGGCCAGAGGAACTGTTAGGAGGCTAATGTCCCCACTTTGCTAAGCATGGACTTCACTAAATTCACTAAAGTTGAAATATGTAATGAAATAATTGAACATGTCATTAAATATGTATTATCTATCTATCTACCATTTACATGCAAAATAATCACAAACTCCTCGCTCAATACCATCACAATTTTTTTTTTTAAATTTTAGGGAGACCTATTATGAAACAATATGTCTGTGTGACTAATTTGTCTGAAGCTGAACAATGTCATCAACTTTTTTCAGTTTCCTTTCTGTTAAATTCTGTAATAATTAAATTAATAGTTTAAAATTTAAAATAGTGTGTACAATATAATCCCAGTTTTATAAAACAATTTATTTGAATACCTCACTTCTCTCTATATGTATTCTTACAGAAATATCTGCAATAAAATTTGCTTAATGCTGGTAATGTTTATTTCTGAGTAATGAGCTTTGAGGCAATAAAAAAAAAAAACAAAATCCTTTCCTCCAGTGCTTTTTTTGTGCTACTTGATATTAAAAAAAAATGAGGATGTGTAATTTTGACAAAAATAATTAAGTTATTATATTTTTCATACACTTAGGGTTTCTTATGTCAACTTATTAACTTGATGATTTCCACTCATGGCACTCACAAGGGCTATAATGTGTAAGAATACTGTGGCTTTCACTGAGAGGTTCGCCATCCCCCCCGTCAAAGAATTCACATATTTTGTTTGCTTGTTTGTTTAAATCTCAAGAGGGAAGATGCTCAATTGTCTAAGAAATCTGATACCAACAAAAATTAGATCATTCATTCAACAACTACTCATTGTAGGCTTAGTTTATCGCATTTTATCCCATCATGTTTACATAGAAAGCAAGACTGCTGATGTCATTACCCTCAGCTCCTATTAAAACACTGGAACAGTGAAAGCCAAGTATCCCAGGTCAAAACAATTTTTTTCTAATGCCATTACTACACTTGGCACATGTTTTAAATCTAAACTGTTGTTTTCCTGTTCTTGATGTCTCCAAATAAATGGTTCTATATGTCTCTCATCTTTCTTTGAACTCTTTCTACTTCAATACAGAGTGAGCATTAAGTGAATTTATTTAGGCAAATTTAGGAGAATTAGATGTTCATGAGTCAGTGCCAAATTTAAAGTTTTAAATAAAGAGCAACCCTAGCATCCCACAGTTTTCATGTTCTTGTCAACTTTCTAATGGAGAAACTATCAACATCCTGTAACATTCTTGAGTCTATTTCATTCGTGTCAGAAAATTAAGAGTTTGTGCCCGTGTTTGACTTTCAATCTAAGAGTTTGTTATATTCAATTATTCTCACCAAAGGAGCTCAGCATGTCACAACCTTCTCTGGAAAGTCATGGTCAATTTGTTTTAAGGAAAAAAACAATTTGTCAAGAGAGTTTACTGCTTTTTATATATACCTCATGTAGAAGCCACTCACTAATATGGAATCATGACATTTAGGGTGGAAGTGTTAATTCAAATGTAATTTCTTGATTCCCTAACCATTAGTGGAATGTAGTCAGTTAATGGACTTCAGCTATAATATATTATACATAGATACATTTTATATATATAATAAGTTAATATATATAATATACCTTATAATATAAACATAAAAATAAATATATCTTATATATATAAAATATATATATTCATATAAAGAAGGTGAAAGTAAAACTCCTGCTTTTGAACTGTCCTGTGATTATTTGAATCTCAAATAATAATGCACAAATTCAATTCAGGGTTTCTTTTTGAAATGATGAATCTGAGCTCAAATGTAGAATGAAGCCACTGCTCTAGTGGGTGGAAAAGGTGTGAACTTCAGGTTTCATGTTTTATTTTTAAAACCTGACTTCTTTGAGCAGTTACAGCCAAATATATAATTATTGCAAACTTAACTATAGCATCACTCCCTGATGTGCTATAACATTATGATCTATAGCTAATAAGATCTTTTGAAAGAGATGTTGAATTTTAGATATTCATTCATTTGAGAAAAAGAGGTGTAATTTTTCTCCTTCTTTTGTATTTTGATCAAGTTTTAACTGTAGGCTTTATTTTTTTCTGCTCAAAGAGCTAATCTAGTCTATTATGATAATTTCTGAGTTGGGAATTTCAGGGAAGCACAGGAGTCTGCCTGGCATTAACTTGCTGCTTGTTACCTACTTCTATGTCCTAGCTAAATTGTGACCTATAAATAAACGGATGCTACAGGGGTAATTTTTTGAAAACTAATTCTTCAAGTGCCTTTTCTCTGAGCTAATGACCAAACAGTCACCTTGTGATCCAAGTTTATTTATCAGTCAAGAAGCACATAATGAGTCTCTATTATGAGTAGGGCAAATTGGTTGCCAGTGGGACAAGAGTGTTTAATGGATTTTATAGTCTTCCTGGAGAAGAAAAATCACAAAGACCTGAAAAGTTGGCTTACATTATGAGGTGAAAATATAGGAGTTTTCCTAAGTCTTTTAAAAATTATTGTTCTTGTGATCTGGTTTGGTTTGGTTGAAAGGTTTAGAAAGTCACTCCAGTAACTTGAGAAAATGGGTTATTTATTGACAGTATATTGGTTTGGGTAATGTTGGTTCTAAAGATAAAGTCTCATATCTCAATGCCATAATGTAATAGCAGTTTAATTTCTCACTCATAAAGTTCTTCTAAGTCAAGAATCAGGGACATGGGGTCATTCCATCTTGCAACTCCGCCATCTTTGGCATTTGGATTCCAAAGTTACTGTTCTCAATCACATCAAGCCTCAGAAGAGAAAAGAGGGTGGAGAATCAACCTATGGGGAGTTTTTATGCATCAAGCAAGGAAGAAGTGCACTTCACTTCTGCTTATATTACATTGGCTAGAATCATCATATGGCATACTTATCTGCAAGACAGGGTGGGAAATGTGGGCTTGCTGTGACCCACGGAGAAGAGGAAAATAGTTTGGTGATTAACTTTTACCTTCTGTCACAGAATGTCTTTTGCTGGGAAATGGAACTGGAAAGTTTTTAGGAACTCAGATAAAATGTCTGCATCTCCCATGTTCCCATGGCCTGGATGGGCTCTTTCATGGCAACTAGACCCCATTCTCCTCTCTATAGCAACTAGTGAATCAAATTTCCTAAGGAAGCCAGTATGATTGGTTGAGATAATCGCCATGATCTATAATGAATTAAATTCACTGAATTATTTGAGCCAGGCCCTCTCATGGACCATGGTCAACTAATGGATGGGTTCCCATTGGGCAGAGTGTTTATTCCTCACTCAATCAGTTGTTACTCCTGAGAAAGTACAACTTACAACTGCCTTCTTGAGTAAAAAACAATATACAGCCAGGCCATCACCTTATTATTATTACCACTACCAATAATAGGTTTTTTATTCTACACACTTCCTACTGTGTCCAGAACCTTACATGCACTATATTATTTATATTTCCTGGCCACTATATTTTAAACATGAGCCTCTGAGAGATTTCATAAACTAGACAAGTTTCCAGTACTGTCTAATTCTAAATCCCATCATTTTTACTTTTGAACGTGGCTGTTCCTAGCTTTCCTCAGTCACAAGAAGGGCACTGGATATAGTGAGTGCTGTGACAAATGTGACTGATGCCAAGAAAAAAGAACAGTTTCAATGCAATGGAAGTCCCAAAGAGACAGATTCTGGTGTAGGTCAATCAGAGAAGACTTGAGGGAAGAGTTTGGACTTGACCTAAGGCATACTGCATTAAATTGGGGTCCAAAAGGAATTCATAGCATTCATGTTGGGGAAGTAGAGTTCTGGGCTATTTACCTTTGCCTACCATGGTAGTAGGTCTTGGGAGTTTCAGAAAAACTGTTCCTTAAGGTCTTCTTAGAAATCATTTTGGAAATAATTAGGATCAAATCTATATTCTGTTTTGTTTCCCCCTCTAAACCATGTTAAACTTGATCTAAAGAAGTATGGGGCAGAGGGTAGAGGACTACTTCTTTGAACTGACAACTGATGAATGATGAAATGAGAGTGAAATTATAGAATATGGATTCAATATTGTTGGACATTGAGACACCACTAAAAGGGTGAAAATTAATATTCAAAATAAATATATCTGAAAAAAGATTTCTATCCATAATAGCTAAAGAACTCCTACAAACCAAAAATTAAGACAAGCAATCCAAACAAAACAAAAAAGCCTTTTTCAGGGCAAAAGACCTGAACAAATAATGACTAAAAAAGGATTCCTGAACCACCAAAAAACATATAAAGAGATATTCAGCTTCACTTGATCATCAGGGAAATGCAAATTAAAATCACAGTGAGATACCATCACCATTACATAGCCACCAAAATAACTAAAAGGAAAAGGGTATAAAAAGTCAAATGTTGGTGAGACTGTGGAACAATCAGAACCCTCACATGCTACTGGGTTGTCTTTGGCAGGCAGAATTCTGAGATAGCCCCCAAGATATCTGCTCTCTTGGGTGCATGCCCTGTATAATCTCCTCCCCTTGACTGTGGAGGCAGATTGTGGAGATGATGGATTTCATTCCTTGATTAGATTACATTATATTGCAGAGGTGAAGAGATTTATCGAATGTAGTTAAGGTCCCAAATCAGCTTACCTGAATTAATCAAAAGAGTTATCCTGGGCGGGCCTGACTTAATCAGGCTAACCTAAGCAGGGACTTAACCCTTCCTGAAAGAAGGGTGAAAGTGTGAGGTTTATGGAAGGGGTCATGTGTTAGGTCATGAGGGTAGCTTCCAAGAGCTGAGTGGAGCCAGCAAAAAATGAAGCCTCCAGGTCTACAACTACAAGGAGCTGAATTCTTCTAAAAACTTGAATATGCTTGGAAGTAGATTTCCCCTTGGTTGTGCCTCTAGATGAGGACAGAGCTGGCCAATATCTTGATTTCAACCTGTGAGCCCTTGAGAAATAAACCCAACTGGAATGTGCCAGACTCCTTATCCATGAACACTATTAAATAATGAATTTGTGTGGTGTTAAGTCACAGAGTCTGTACTAATTTGTTACACAGCAATAGAAAACTGATACAGTCTCCTAAAGTTGAACGTGTGTATGCCCTTTGACACAACAATTCTACTCCTAGGGATATTCCTAACAGAGAGGCATACATGTATTCACCAAAATATATACACTACAATATCCGCAGAAGTTATATTTATCATAGCCTAAAACCGAAAACTACCCAAATGAGCAAGAGTGGGAACTTATGAGATGTAAATGATACTTTATTTCTTGATTTGGATGCTAGTTATACATGTGTGCCCATGTTGTGAAAGTTTATTAAACTGTGTTCTTTCCTAAATTATACTTCAATAAAATTAAAATAAATTTAATTTTAAAATTAAATTCAGTTAAAATTAAAATTAGACTCAATTAAAATTAAAAGAAATTTACTCTTTCATTATATAACAGCACAATTATTATTAGATTTTTAAAAAAATTAACGCTAAGCAAAATAAGTCAATCAGAGAAAGACAATTATCATATGCTCTCACTGATATGTGGAATTTGAGAAACAAGGCAGAGAATCATAGGGGAAGAAAGGAAAAAATAAAACAAGATGAAACCAGAAAGGGAGATAAACCATAAGAGACTCTTAATCTCAGGAAACAAATTGAGGGTTGCTGGAATGGAGGGGGGTGGGAGAGATGGGGTGGCTGGGTGATGGACACTGGGGAGGGTATGTGCTATGGTGAGTGCTATGAATTGTGTAAGACTGATGAATCACAGACCTGTACCCCTGAAACAAATAATACATTACATGTTAATTAAAAAAATTTAAAAAATTAATTTTTTATATGTAAAAGTAGTCATATGATTTTCCTAACCTTAGTCCTACATGGATAAAAAAACCAAATCTATTGTAGTAAAACAAAAACACTTAATTGTCAATCGTTTGGATTTTTACCTAAATTCTTACTTGATTTTTGGCCAACCTTCAACATATCGCTTTAATAAGTAATTTTTGCGTTTTTTTTTTCACAAGGGATTTAAAATTAGTAATGTATGGGGAATTTTAAGGCACTCTTTCAAATAACACCTCTGATGTTATTGTAAACTCACTTACTCTCCTAGACATATATACCTTTTTTGATGAACATATGTCTTTGGGCCAGGTCATGATAAAATAGAAAACTTTAGTCTCAACACACCTGTCTGACAGTAAAGTTATAGGTAGCTTTACTCCACTTCAGGGAGGAAATATAACTGTTTGGTCATGGCCTTGCAAGAGTTTGGCAGAATAATCAACAAATATTCATTTAAAATCTCATATACAGGCCGCCGTGCTAAATATGGGGCTATATTCTTCCGACATGGTATATTGTTTCTTCTCTTGGAAGATTTACAATCTACCTGAAGAGGTACATACTCACACACATTAGTTAATGACCTAGGCACACATAGGTGTTAGATACAGAAAAAAAGTAAAAAGAAAGAAAGGAAAGGAAAAAACATCAGAACTCTAAAATGGTGCCCCAAGAGTGGAGTTCTTGGCTGTCAGAGAAGGCTTCCCAGAGGCAGCTTGGTAGATTAACAAAATTATTTTCCACAAAGCAAATTTGGTTTTAAATTTGAGTTTTTTCCCTTTCCAGATATAAGCTTAACCACTTGGAGCTTTAAGTTTTTCATCTGAGAATGAGGACTGATGGCAACGATTTCCACTTCACAGGTTTGTAAGGTTAGATGAGATAATTCAGTAAAATAGCAGGTTCCCCTCATCTGCATAGCTGATCCTTCTTTTGGATGAATAAATAGCCACCAAGGATCTTTGGTGTCTGACACGGAGCATTAGGGAGGATGGGGCGGTAGGGACTTGGTAGATACACTAAGTGTTAGAGAGGGGAGGGAGAAGGAGGTATTATGGGTTTAAAATGAAAAAATGAATAACAAAAGTACAGTACAGCATGATGAAAACAAGACAGGACAGTGTTTGGGAAACCTAGAGGAACAGATAAAACGAAAGATGTTTCTTTACAGGCTGGCAAACCCAGTAACAGGCTGGCTTTGGTGAGGAAACCTATCATCCTTGAATATTTAATAACTTTCAAGTGGACAAAGGATACTTATACCCATATTTACTTACATGTATGAAATGACTAGAAGACAAATGATGAAATGTACTAGCTTTTGTTGTATAGGCTTTGCTTTTTTGTCCCACAGGAATTTAGAGAAGGGAAAGCACACTGTGGTCCATAGTGTCAGGGAAGGTACGAGCTCAGACTTGAAGGATGGATAGAACAAGAATCCAAGGAAATGAAAGAGGGTTTATTCTACACATGTGTGGCATCATGCAAAGATTCTTCAGACAGAAGCATTCTGCCATAGACTGATTTTTTTACTTAAATATGTATCAGAACAAAAATCATTTGGGTAAGAGATGCTAATTTTGAGGGGTTATAGAGAGGTGAGGAGAGGTGGCAAGGCAAAAACTCATTTTTCCTAGATAGAAATTACATGTTTGAGGCTGATTCAAAACAAGTGGGCTCCTCTTGAAGAAAGAGTGGGGGTGAAAGAGCCTTAGGTATCTGATTTTACCCCAAAGTATGAGTTCCCTCAGATTTTATGGTAAGTATATCAAAATTATCCAGATTCATTTATGAGGAGATTGTCCCTACACCTCATTTCTCAAACTTCACCATTAAAACTATAAAGCCCCCATTAAGCTGTTTACCTCTATACACAAAGAGTGACCCTCTTGGAGAATTAGTAAGTTAAGCCATTATCTGTCTTAGCTACACCTGGATTTGCTTAAGTTGCTAAGATCCTTTTAAAGGGCATATTTTCCAGAAAGTAAGTAAAAAGATAGCAATGTCTGCCTTTGCTATGAAAAGGTGCATGGTATGGGGATAGAAGAACAGGATTTCTGCATCAACTGCAGAACCTTTAGGCTCAAAAACTAAAGAGCCTGATGCCACATTCCTTTTCAGCATACCTCAAAGCCCAACACATCCTTCAGAGCACTTAGCCTGTTTGGTATGTAAATAGCATGAGTTTATCTCTGAAAGATCTGGATTTAAATCCAGATCTGGTTGTGTTCCCCCCCCTTGGGCCCTGATCTGAACCAATTTCCTTATCAGTGCCATGTGCTTAATAACAATAGTAGCTTCCTCAGAGTTGTTGAGAATATTAAATAAGAATATATGTAAGGACTCCAGAACACAAGGGTGCCCTATTGTTGTCAGGTAATAATAATCAATATTACAATCACTGTTATATTTATGGCTCCTGGGTCCTGAGTCTTGCCAAGTTAGGGGGGTGGGGTGAGAAGGAAGAAGGGTCTGCTTCTTTATTGTGTTTGTGGCACTCTTGAAACAGCCCCAGACTCGGGCGAGAACGACAGCGGGCTGCTCCCTCAGGGCATCTTCTCTCCCCTGATCCACCCACGCTTCCCCGGAGCAACAAGTTCCCTACTGCAAGACCCGCCCGCGCGCCACTGGTGCCTCCTCCCAGACCTCTGACTTACTCTCTTTGAAACGCACCTGGGGTCGAAATCGCAGCTGCCAACGCCCTACGGAGGAGGGAGAGCCGACCGCATGTGAGGGAGCCCTCGTGGCACCTGGGAGGGAGGCGGGAGGCATGGGAAGTTGGGACAGAGGGACTGATAGGAGACCTAGTTCGCGCTGCCCTTGAGAGGCAAAAGCAACAGACGAAAGCACCCGCCGCTCATCTTCAGCCTCTCTCCTGGGATCAGGAGGGAGGGGAGAGATTCCCGAATCCCACAGACCTCCACCCAGCCCTCTGGTTGCCAAATAGCATCCCTATGTCCTCCAGGCTCCCCTCGCCCGGTTTCTCCTTGCACCCTCACTCCACCCCACCTTTCGCCAGGTTCCCTAAGGACACTTGCGATTTCTAACAAGATATTTTGCAAGAAGGACAAGTAGGTAAACCAAGGCTCCCACCCAGCACTCTCCTCTCCCCTGCTCTCCCAGAATGGATACCCTGGAGTCGCCAAAGGAGTCCCAAGGCATCCTAGGTTGGGAGCCTTATCTAGCTGCCCAAACAGTTGAACTCTGACAACTTCTTGGAATAGGGATCCTCGCGTCCTCGTGGGGAAAGCCAAGCTGGCCGCCCACACACTGGGAGAGACACCCCGATTTCTCCATAGGGAACTCCTCTCAAAATCTACCTTTCCAGCTTCTACAGCTGTGAGTTGAGAATCAGAGAGCTAACTAAGGAGTACGCTTCGGGGGCGGGCGCTCATGGGCAGGGGTGAGGGCGAGAAGTTCCACCCCGATTTTGGAAAGAAAACCCAGTTCATGTCTCCAAGTCTCCTGCAGTCAGGGAGCTGTTGTTCCTGGAAAAGAGCAGGGGACCGAAGTCACCGGGAGGGAAGTCCTCCTAGCGCGGGATCCGAAAAGCACGGAGGTGAATTGCAATGTCCAAGCTTTTAGCCTTGTCCGTCGGAAACTACTCTTTCTCCAGGAGATGGGGGCGGGGGATACATCCCTGGCAAAGACTGCCAACGTCAAGCCCAGATGTTCAGCACTTCATTCCTCCATCCCCACGCAGCCTTGAGAACTTGGTACCTCGGACAGCAGCCCGGGCGCAAGGCATTGTTAGAAAGGTGTTACCTTGTTTTTGCCACCAAGTCAAAGAGCAATAAATTATTTTTATGACCTTACTAGTACAATTTGAAGGACATTTTAATTACATAACCCGTGAAAGATCACCGGAGGCAATGTCGTGTTAAAGAGCCCATGGCAGAATATCTGCATCGCATGAGAAAGAAAACTTGCAAATCTGCAATGAGATTGCGCAAGGCTGCCCCCGTTTTGAAACAACATGCGAAATGCAAGGGAGATCTTACCTTTCGGACTCCAAAGCCGTGTTCTGCTGCAACTTGGCGAGCTTCTTCCTCTCCTCCTTTATGCAACTCCACAAGAAAATGATTCGTGAAGACCCGTCTCTCGGCAGATGCAAAAACCATGACACAGAAGAGGAGCCCCGCGGCCGCCTTCCACTGGGAGACACAGCCACCTTTCATCTTTCTCTGGGAGTGAAAAGTGGTGCTAAGAGGCGCGCAGGCTGGTGGAGCGGGGGACTCGGAGGAAAGGTGCAAATAGAAAAATATATGTAGTTTTTTGTTTGTTTAAAAAAAATCTTTGTGTTGGGAAAAAGACTGATTAGGGGCTCGGAAAGCAGCAAATCAATGTGTGTTCTCCTCCAGCATCTGGCTGGCGGGGAAGCCGTGTAGTCAGGCTCGCTGGCAGAGGTGCGAATGTGGGGTGCTGTGTGTATCTGAGAGAAAGAACGAGTGTATGTCTGTGCTTGAGGCTAAATCTGCATTTTCAGCTCCTCCTCGGCTCCAATTCCACTGGGACCGGAGGAGAGCACCAGCCTGGGTGACGTGCGCCCGCCAGCAGCCAATGAAGGCCGGAGATGCGGCGGGCCCCGCCCTGGACCTCCCCTGGCCCGCCTCTGCCCGCCCCCGGCCCGGCCGGTCCGCCTCCGCCGACGGGGGCGCCGCGCGGCGAGCCCGCCCGCCCCCGCCCCTTTCAGAACCCTGGAGAGCTCCTCCATCTCTCCACCCGGGCCCGCCTTGTTCCCAGGAAAATCCCCCCGGCTGTAATCTGGTCGGCGGCGCCGGAGTGATGTCATTGTTTGTGGAAATCTGTAAGGCTCTGGAAAGGGAATTACGGCGTGTACTGCTCTCTGAGGCCCGGAGGGGAGCTGGGGCACCGGCCTCTCCCTATTCCTCTCCCCTGCTTATTTTCCGCTGCAAAACAACTCTCTCTTTCTCTCCCTCACTCTCTCAAGGCATACTTGCCTCTCTTTCTCTCAATAACAAAGCAAATATTAACCCTCTTCTCACCACTTTGGGCAAATCCTGGGGGAGGGTTACTCCCCTTCCCGGCATGGGGAAGGTTGAGGAAAGCAGCTTTCTTTGGGTGACTCATGGGGGCTAGTATTTATTTATTTATATTTTTGTAGGCTCTGGGCTTGTCTAGAACTAAGCAGCTGGGAAGCCTAGCAGGAGATCAGACTCACTCCCACTAGCAACTGTGATTAGATGAGACTCCTCCCGGAGTCTGGGCTGCTCCGCAGAGACCGCCTTCAAGAGAGGCGCGGCCGGGATTGACATGCCTGGAGGTACATTCTCAGACTTGGGGATGTTCGGTTGCACAAGGACAGCGAGGGTGTGCGTTTGGGAAGGTGTAGCCACCAATCCTAGGCTCTGGGCCAAGACTCCAGTTGGGCATTCTCAACTGGGGTGAATTCAGGCCAAGTGGCAGCGGGTCAGCTAAATTATCCAGTTAAGAAACGTGCACTCACAGCCTACTAACGGCTTACACTTCTTCCTGCCCCAGTGAGAGGAAGCAGGGGCGAGATGTCTGCCAAGAAATCTGGGCGATTGTTTTAAAGCAACTCAAATATTGTTGAGTTACAGAGTATGCACACTGATTCCCATTATCATTTCGCTCCAAAGTTCAAAATCCTGCTCTACTTGGATAAGAGGTAAGAGACCTTTTTCTTAGAGGCTTAATTAAGTGTATGCAGTACAGCCAGAGAGAGAGAAAGAGACAGAGGAAGAGGTAGACAAGGAGAGAGAAAGGGAGAGAGAGAATAATGTTGACACATTTTACATACACACACGTTTTATTTTCAACAGACTTCCCCCTTTTCATTTTAGCATGAAGTCAGAATCAACACAAGAAAATCAGTATTGGTAGAAATGAATACACACAATGCCATGGGATACATTGTCTTCAGAGCAGATCATCTTTGCTGGCACAGTTGGCTCCCCCCAGAGCCCTTTTAAACATTGCCAAATAAAAATGCAGACATTACTGAAAATTTTGATTGAAGCATAAGAAATCTGTATGCAATTATTTTTAGTAGAGTAGTGTTAGTACTTGAACTCCTTTAAGAAAAGCTAAGTGAGATGCTGAGAAGGTGCTAGTACATAGACTAAAGATGAAAGGGGCCAAAGTGGAGACAAGCTTTCTGAGAAAGTATTAATAAAAGAGAACAGAGCTGCTCTGGGTTCCTCAGTTCTTTACTGCTCAGAGGCTCATTTCTGCTGAGATTTTTTTTTTTTATCACCCTATCCTACTCCACAGCTTACCTCTCATAGTCCGTCTGTTTGATTTTAACATGAGCTTTTCTTACTAAGAGACCTTCAGCTCTTCCTTTCTCTCTTTTCCTTATATTTCACCCATATTTCAAATCAAAGTACTAGGCTGGTATGAAGAAATGCCAAATGATTCTTCTTGCCCTGTATTGTCATTTGAGAAAAATGGCACCAAATGTGAAAATTACATTAGATGGATTCACAATCATGGAGAGCATTTCAAAAGCAGCAACAGAGATAAAAATCTAAGTCTTAAGAAAAATAGATCTGAAGAGCATCAAATAAGTCAATTTAGAAGATTATGGGTGTTGGGAAATAACACTGCTAATGTAGCTAAATCTCTCTGAAAATGAACATGAAATTACCATCTATTCAGAGATATTTATTAATTTTTTTCTAAAACCACAAAGCAATACTTCATTTCCTAAATAAATTCCGAAGATGAAGTGCTAGTAAATGTTGAATCTTATGTATTTGGATTTTCAGTAATTAAAACCATATAAAATTGGGTACAAGCTAAATAAAGCCTGGATAGCTGATTAAAATAAGACATTTTTAGTGGTTTACATAGAATACAGTTCATAATAATATTGTCAGAACAGCATAGCAAATGAAAATGGAAGTTTTTTTGTGATGCAAATGCTCAATTTTAAATGCATAACAATGTACGCAAGTGGAGGAAATATATTGATACATTGAATTGTTACTTCAAATACAAAGACACATCCATATACATTCACACATAGCTTCTTTAAGTTAACTATTTCTAAGCTCTTTTTTTTTTTTTTTGAATACCAATAGTAATTTTGGAGCAAGAAGGGGAACAGGAGAGAAAATGGTAGCAGAATGTTTCAAGGACTAAAATAGAATCCAGTTGACAGGAACTCTATTGCAGTCTCTGTTGTCACTGGCTATGCCACTTGGGCTAAATCATTGTATCCCTCAAAGCCTCTATCTCCTTATCTGTAAAAGTAGACAGTTGGGTTAGATAACCTCCAGGTCCAAGAGCCAAATTGTAATTTCAAAGAGTTGCCAAAGTAGACCATGATGTAGAAAGAATCATCAATAACTTGCGAGATGTTAAGGACAGTCATACTTTTTTTTATTACATTACGGTGGCCAATGGTCTTGTTCATTTTTATATACTCCCCCTCATACACACACCAATAGTCTCTTATTTGCTAATTTTGTGGATCTCAGGAAAGAATAACTAACAAAAATGGCTGACACTCAGTAATAGACATGAAAATCATCAGTATGTTGAGGTTCTTCCTATTTAAGATTCTAGTGTATCTATAGAAAAAAACAAACAGACTTAAGTTTGGTTCTAGTTCAAATGTGCTACATAATCCCTAGAGTCTCTTTGAAGACATTGTCTTACAAACACCAGAATATTCCCATTACATGGATTCATAACTATAAATCAACAGACCTATGTGTGATTAAAAGAACCCAAACCACCTGAGCTATGATTGGTATGCTGCCATTCAGATATACTTCCAGGGATAACTTCGGGCACAGGGTGCTTCAGGTCAAGGAAAACCCATCACTGGGGAAGAGAGAGAAGTTAGAAGCAGTCCTAGGTGAGGCTGCTGGTTCTTTGAATATTCTTTGGTCCATTAGGGAAAAGATCTTATGATTCTGTTTATTTCCATTGGGTGGGGTGTAACCTGAAGGGGAATAGACATGTACAACAGAAGGTGCAATTTAAAATACAGTCTTCTTAAAAATCAACTTGAGTTTTGTCATTACTATTGCATTCATTCTGAGCATTTTAAGTCCAGTAAAAATAATTTCACTGGGTGCCACAGTTCTTTACTATCGTACTGTATTACCAACCCTTTTAAGCTGATTCCACCTAATGACCCTGTTCTTCCTGTTCCTTCCACCCCAGCCCATTCTCAGGCTTCCTGAAGTATTGTTACCACTGTACAGGTTGCTGCCAAATTTCAAATTCAACATTTTCTCCAGATAATTTTTTTCCCAAGCTCTCACCTCATTTCCCTGTGATATTTATCTACACTCTCATGTTTTCTGCAACTTAAAATTCAGGTATTTGGAAAATTTTAATTCATTCCCTAGTGTATACCCACTCCTTCTAAATCATTGAGATTTCCTCAGTCTGTCCTCCAATTTCTATAGCTTTTATCACCTTATACCTTTTCCTTAAATGGCTTATCTGTTTTTCCTTCAGTTGCGACGTCTCAGCTGACTTTAGTTAAGTAAGCTGTCTTAAATTAATATAGTAGGGAGGACTCATGGGGCATTATCAAGTGTTTTATTATCATCAACGCATTTAATTTAGAGTGTTTGGGGTTGTCTTCATTTTATAATTTCATCAACAAACCATCAAATTTATTCAGACTAATCAACTATTCATAAATCAAAGCTACTCATTGCTTCCTTATTTTCCAAGACAGTAAAAACATTTTTTGTGTTAATTCAGGTTCTATTATTTTGATAGGAATTGAAGTAGCTAAACAATGAAGACCAAGAACCCTTTTAATCTTCTTTTGAAAATTAGGAACACATTTCTATTCACTATCTTTAGATTCCTCTTTAGGTCTACAGGGCTACAAAATAATGTTTGCTCACTTGGAAAATTAATTAACTATTTTTCAGGGCTTATTGGAACATTGCTTATTGTCTGTAGAAAGTGATTATCTATTCATGAATTCTCTACCTTGTGTTATTTCTCTTTTCTTTTTCATGGTCTTAAAAAAATACAGTAAATCTTTCTCACTTCACTTTTTGAATGATTATGGAAATTATCTTTAACAGGGAGATTTTTTTTGTACTCCTCAAATAATGTAGAAAGAACAAAGTACATGGCTTGTTAGCAAATATAAACTGAATTTAAGGAGATAAAAATTTTATAAGTAAAATAAAAGTTCAAATGTTAAAATGTACGTACTAGTTTTTTAAGGCTAACCCTGCCATTGCAATGAAAGACCTGATTTTAGAAAGTCCTCACTTAGGCCTACTTCTCTAGTAGTAGTAATTATACACTATTTAGTATTGATTTGGATGACCTCGCCCAAGTAGAGAAATTGATGTATAATGTTATTTAATATGCTGGAAGAATAGCTATAAATTGATGACTGTGCTCTTGGATATCTCATTTTCTATGCTTTGTGAAAATATTCTGTGCTTTCATGGTTTTAGAAACATGGCATAGCCTATTTTTAGGAAATTCATCATACAATATCCATTTTATCTTAACACTAGAGAGAGTAAGCCAAAAAGTATACCTTAGAAACAGATTTCTAGAACTAGCTACTGAAAACAATACCTAGTGGCTTTTATAGATTTATTTTCTCTTTTAAAATTCCATAATTAGGACATTTTAATTTATATGACTTAATTATAGTATTCTTAATTTCTAATAGCACATTCCATGATGCATTAATTTGTGCGAGTGGCATTCAGTTCATGAGCATGTTTTATATGGATCATATGTTAAAAAATAGTCAACATTTCTTTAAAAATGGATCATTTCCCATTAAAAAATTCCAAAATGTTCCTTCTTTTTCATCAAAAATTTGGCAACATAGTCACAATTAGTAGCTACCATTTTCCAGAATGCCCTCCCTCACACTGTAATAGGGCCTGAACTGCTAACTTTTGCCAGAATCCTCTTCCAGCCTCTTGTTTCATGTGCTTTACATTCCTGATCTAGGCCATAAAGTCATCTGAGTTTGTGACTTCTGGGGTAAACAATCTATAAGGTCTCAGTTCCTTTTGTTATAGAGATTTTTATAATGCCTCTGATAGAACATATTCAAATAACACAGGAATAGGAATGTGTTCTCCAAAACAATTATTAGCATAAATGTAAAAAAAAAAAACCTATATAAGAAAAAAAAAAGCCTACCAAATTAGACTCAGTGTTCTGGAATATAGCCTTCCGGGGAAATGGAAGCAGTCTTGGCCAAAGGCACTCTATCCACATCAAAGAACAAGGAATAGATAAATTGGCATTTCCTCCCTCCTCTAGTAGTGAAAACTTTTGCAAATGTCCAATATGGTCAGTTTTTCTCATGTTCTGTATTTTGCTATAAGGTAGTGCTTAGAAGATTGTCAGGGGAGGACAGAACCAGAATTACCAATATGAGAAAAGTGAGATATTGAAGTAGAGTATGAATTAGTGTCTAAATACTGAAGAGAGGGTGTGGTGGTATTGTGGGAAGATTGGGGGGCTGGAAGTCAAAATTCCTTTCTTTAGTGCTGGCTCTGAGTTAAGTCATGACCTGAGGTAAGTTGCTTCATCCTCTGGACCTCAATGTAAATGGGGAGCAGGGAGTATTTGCTTAGACTGATTGTGTCTAAGATTCTGTTTAGGGCTAATTTTCAATGATAATATTCTAAACTAAACACTTATCTCTCTCATGCATCTCATCTCTCTTAAGGTCTACTGGTTGCATGAATGGTACAGTGGTACATAAAGCATAGTAATGAAGTAGTAAACTATTGACACTAAAATGCTGTACGACAAATCATCCTAAACTTAATGGTTTACAATAAGTATTTTATTCTTTTTTTCTCATTCTTTTTTTATTATGTTATGTTAATCACCATACATTACATCATTAGTTTTGATGTAGTGTTCCATGATTCATTGTTTGCGTATAACACCCAGTGCTCCATGCAGAATGCGCCCTCTTTAATACCCATCACCAGCCTAACCCATCCCCCCACCCCCCTCCCCTCTAGAACCCTCAGTTTGTTTTTCAGAGTCCATCTTCTCTCATGGTTCTTCTCCCACTCCGATTTCCCCCCCTTCATTCTTCCAAGTATTTTATTCTTGTGTTACAGCTGCTTGTGATTTGGTTGAGCTAGGCTGGACTTGGCCAGAATGGCTTTACTTCAGGCTGTAGGTTGGCTCAGCTTGACTCCAGCCTGTGAGTTTAGTTTAGATCTTCTCCATGTGTAGTTTTTCTAAAGCCCAGGCTGAAGTGGCAGCATACCAGAGGCATGCTCTTCTCATGATTTATCACTGCCTTCAAAACCCAAGCCAAGCCACAGAACAACACTTAAGGCCTCTTGCATCATATCCACTAGAATTCCAATGGCCAAAGCAAGTCACATGGCCAACCCCAACTCTGTCCATAGTGGAAAAGTAAGAAGAGAGAATATTTGTTGAACAGTAATCCAAACTATAACACCAAGCTAAGTCCAACCTCTATAAACATTTTCATTAAAAAGCATATTTTTACAAGCCAATTTAAACAATTGGCTCAAGAACTATTTTAAACGGTTAATTTCTAAATTAATATCTATAATGTATCTGGGGTATGTTCTAAAACATTGAGAAAGAACGTTTCAACAATTTCATTTCTGGGTGGAAGAATGAATCACCCTCTTCTTGGAAGACTTGAGAATTAGAGTGGGTGTCCTTTTGGACATTTTCTTCAGAATAGCCAAGTAAGCATTGCTGGGGTCTCAGTTTGACTTGAATGGCAATGTTCAGTTTGAAGGTGATGGAAGTAAGGCCATAATAACAAATACATGAAACCCAGAGTTGAGAAAAAGTAATGGAATCTAGTTGTATGACCTTAGCCTTTTGGACATATTCCAGATTGTAGTTCCCCACTTGTATTTATTCTCCTCCACTTCTCTTTCCCCTCTTGCTCTTCTCCTTCTCCTCCTCCTCCTCCTTCTTTCTTCTTTCTTCTTTTGTTTATAAGTATTAGAACTACAACTCTAGTTGGTTTAAACAATGAAGGAAATTTCTTGTTTTACAACCTTGAAGAGTCCACAGATAGATACAGATTCAGGCAAGGCTGGATCTAGAGTTTTCTCCATCTTCATCTATTATCCTTGTTGTTAGTTTAACCTCAGAGGAAAGAGCTTTTTTCTTCAGTACTATTTTTTAAAGATTTTACTTATTTATTTATTTTTGTGCGAGAGAAAGAGTGAGAGCACAAGCAGGGGTAGTGACAAAGGGAGGGAGAGGGAGAAGCAGACTCCCCACTGAGCAGGGAGCCTGACATGGGACTCGATCCCAGGACCCTGGGATCATGACCTGAGCCGAAGGCAGATGCCCAACTGATTGATCCACCCAGGCACCCTCCCCAGTAACTTTTGTAAAATCTCAGAAAACTAGTTCATTAACGTGGCTTGTGGCATGTGACCAATTCTTCCCTGACTATGGGTTTCAAATGATTAGAATCAGCCACTGGCCAGGCCTGTGAGTTGTACCTAATCCTGAAGCTGACATGTGACTTGAACTGCATGGACTGAAAATAAAAATGTTTGTATTAGACAAAGGAAAACACGGGTTTTTTTCCCCCAGAGAAAGTGTCAAGGACATTAGATGGATAAAACAACATGTGTCTATCATAATTCCTGTTCAGAAAAGATGAACAGTGCATCAGGGTGAGAGACAATCTATGAAGCAGAACTATATTGAAAGGTATTCCTTAAATAAAGCTAAGATGTAAATGGTCTGGTGCTATAACACATCCCCTAAATGCTGGGCAGAGAGAGTAATATTTGGTGCATTGGCTATTTACTTGTAGGTGTTAAGAAGGACCATTCTATTTGTATGGGCCCATCCAACAATGATAGCTCTTAACCAATGTTACAGACATGTCACGAACTCATGCCTGGTGACTTGTCAATGATGAGTTGACTCAACTGGTTAGAGCATAGGGGTGGTCAAATCATGGGTTCAGTCTTCATGGAGGGAAGTCAGTTACTCACTTTACCATGTAGCTGTATGTAAATGTCAGGATTCAAATGGTGACAAAAATAAATCTTTGGAAAGATATACATTGATGCTAGAATGAGTCTTCATATTCCTTTCACTGGCAGGGAAAGGAGGGCTCTTGTTCTCAGTTCCACATGAGATGGTAAAATCACGTCAACTTTCAGCATTGCCCACAAGACTTTATGTATAGTTACATTGTTTCTTCAAGGTGCCCTTATTATTTCTCCTCTCATCTTTTTCAGAAGACCTGCACCAAGAGGAGCTGGCAAGTTCCCTTGGCAAGAACAGATGAATAAATAAGGAGCATGAGCTTGCGTCTTTTAGCTGAGGTGATTTGTCAAAAACCACAGCACTGTGGCTGCTTTCAGATTTTAAGGGTTATGTTCAGCCTTAATCAAGGGGAATTTAAAAAGCCAAATCATTAAATGAACTGAGGAAAAGATTTTGGTAAAACATGAAGTCATTCGTTCACATATGGTGGAATACATTGACCTGAAGTCATTTCAAACAAGCTAGAATGCTAAACAATGGTAAATTACCTACTCATGTTTGTCTAATTTATTGAGTGGTGAGTGATACTGAGTGAGGAATCCCATGAAGAGTAATTGGCTTTGATACTCAAGAGAGAACAAAATATCTGAGCAACAGACCCCTGAGGGTCAGCTACTTGTTTTAAGTACCAGGTGGTGAATACGGATAAATTGAGTCCTATAATACAATCTGAGTTTACAGTATCTTTCTAATTTTCATTGTTATGTTTTATTATGTAGATCTCAACTCTGCATATTATATCTGTCTGGTTATTTCTGTTTTCCCCTTCAGATCTCCTCTCCACCTTTTTCTAATGTATTGTGCCCGGGGAGATTGACTTTTATGGACCACATCAATGAGATTCATTGTGTTATGGCTTCCCATTGGATTCAATCAATAGGAAGAACTGTTTTAAAAAAAATCAGAGAGTAGAGTAGGAGAATCAGCTCAGGGTTTTTATTTTCCAGGCTCCTTCCCTGTTGGGTCACCACATGTTAACTTCATCCTTTTCCTAAATGCCGCAGTTTCTCCTAAGGAGACATCTCCATACAGCCCCCTCTCCAGATTCTACTAACCACCGCCTTCCCTCATCTCTTCAAGCTGAAGGAGATAATGGCTCCAGAATGTTACCAGTCCCAGGGGCTTGACTATGCTTTGTTGGATTTGCTTGACCCTCCCATGGATTTGTAAACAGTCCCATAACAGATGACTGACTTCTTACCTGTGTGAAATATGACACATGCTATATATTTTCAGGACATAGAATACTGTACATTCAACTAATTACATATTTAAAAACAGCACTTGTGGTGAATATAACCAAAACAAATCTCAGCCTTTTGGGAGGCCAACTGGGTAAAAAGAGTAGCCAAAGTAAAAACAAACACATAAGAACAAAAATGTGACATATATTGAGGCAGGTGGAATAATACTAAGAAAAACTATGTTAGGAGGTACAGATAAAATGGGAAAATCAGGATTTGGGGGAAAAGTTCTCAGGACCAAACAACCAGAATTTAAATTGTGAACAACCAGGAAATCCTAACATCCGAGGGCTAGGAAGAGAGAGTGACAGAGAGATAAAAGATATGTGGGATGTGGGGAGGCCCTAAGGAGGTTGGATGAAGGTTATATGACCCTGCTGGGTTTCAGGGCTCAGAACCTTCTGTATCATCCATGGTGTTGGCCAAGTCCGAGCTGCTGCATATTTCCTCTCTCTCTCTGAGGACTAGGTGAGCTGAAAGAATTCTTAATGCTTAACTGATGTGCCTTCAGACTTCCCTGGAAATTACTTTGTACTAAAGGCATCCTCCAGAAGAGCAAACTGTACCAGGCTAAAAGAAGAAGGGGGGGTAATGTCATTTGTCTCCCAGTTATTACACATTTGTACATGATTGATGCTCACATTACTGCCACTGGCAATTGATCTGAGCATATTACCATGCTAAAACAATTTACCATGAAGATAGGTGCAAATGTGAGAACTCTGGGAAGCAGTTTCAAAATAAGAAGCCAGGGTGAAAATAATTCTTAAGGCCACAGGATAGAAATACTCCAAATGCCTGTGCATAAAATATAGGACTGAATTTCTTCTATTTCTTCCAATATTTTGTCCTGGGCTGAAAAATGATTACTCTGTGTAATGACCTGTCCAAACGTGATTTTAAAAAAATTGTTAGAGGAAAGGATGGGGAAACATTAGCTTATACAACAAAGGGTATTTTTGTGTTTTTAGAAGAGATCACAATTTAAATCTAAGGTTTTTAGAACTATCAATTCCACTTTTGGTAATATATCCAAGGGAATTGAGAACACTCAATTGAAAAGCTATTTGCACCCCCATGTTCATAGCAGTATTATTTACAGTAGGCAAGACATGGAAACAACCTACGTGTCCAGTGATGGATGAACGGATAAAGGGTTGTAACATCTATATCTATCTGTCTATACACACACATATACGTATATATATATTCAGCCATAAACAAAAGAGAAAATCCTGCCATTTGCAACGATATGGATGGGCCTTGAGGCATTATGCTAAATGAATAAGTCAAACAGAGAAAGGCAAATACTGTATGATTTCACATATATGTGGAGTCTAAACACACGCACACACACACACACACACACACAACTCATAAAAAAGATATTGGAGTTGTGGTTACCGGGGGCAGAGGGTGGGAGAGGGGGAACTGGAGGAAGGTTGTCAAAAAGTATAAACTTCTAGTTATAAGATAAATAAATACTAGGGATGTAACATACAGCATAGTGACTACAGTTAGCCCTGCTGTATGGTATATAGGAAAATTGTTAAAAGAGTAATTCCTAGAGCTCTTATCACAAGGAAATTTCTTTTTCCTTTTTTCCTTTCTTTTATTTTTATTGTAGTTATATGAGAAGACATTTCACAATATATGCAAACCAAACTATCATGCTGTACACCTTAAGTTTATACAGTGATATATGTCAATTATTTCTCAATAAAACTGGAAAAAATAAACCTAAAGTTTTAGTTTATTTATTTATTTATTTATTAAATTTTTTATTGTTCTGTTAATCACCATACATTACATCATTAGTTTTGGATGTAGTGTTCCATGATTCATTGTTTGTGCATAATACCCAGTGCTCCACACAGAACATGCCCTCTTTAATACCGATTACAAGGCTAACACATCCCCCAGCCCCCTCCCCTATAGAACCCTCAGTTTGTTTTTCAGAGTCCATCATTTCACATGGTTCGTCTTCACCTCCTGATTTCCCCCCCTTCATTCTTCCCCTCCTGCTATCTTCTTTTTTTTCTTAACATATATTGCATTATTTGTTTCAGAGGTACACATCTGTAATACAACAGTCTTGCACAATTCACAGCGCTCACCATAGCACATACACTACCCAAAGTCTATCACCCAGCCACCCCCTCCTCCCACCCCCCACCACTCCAGCAACCTTCAGTATTTTTCCTGAGATTAACAATTCCTCATATCAGTGAGGTAATATGATACATGTCTTTCTCTGATTGACTTATTTCACTCAGCATAACACCCTCCAGTTCCATCCATGTCATTGCAAATGGCAAGATCTTATTCCTTTTGATGGCTGCATAATATTCCATTGTGAATATATACCACCTCTTCTTTATCCATTCATCTGTCGATGGACATCTTGGCTCTTTCCACAGTTTGGCTACTGTGGACATTACTGCTATAAACACTGCAGTGCACGTCCCCTTCGGATCCCTACATTTGTATCTTTGGGGTAAATACCCAGTAGTGCAATTGCTGGATCGTATGGTCCCTCTATTTTCAATTCTTTGAGGAACCTCCATACTGTTTTCCAGAGTGGTTGCACCAGCTTGCAATCCCACCAACAGTATAGGAGGGTTCCCCTTTCTCCATATCCCCGCCAACATCTGTCGTTTCCTGACTTGTTACTTTTAGCCATTCTGACTGGTGTGAGGAGGTATCTCATTGAGGTTTTGATTTGGATTTCCCTGATGCCAAGTGATGTTGAGCATTTTTCATGTGTCTGTTGGCCATTTGGATGTCTTCTTTGGAAAAATGTCTGTTCGTGTCGTCTGCCCATTTCTTGATTGGATTATTTGTTCTTTGGGTGTTGAGTGTGATAAGTTCTTTATACACTTTGGATACTAGCCCTTTATCTGATATGTCATTTATAAATATCTTCTCCCATTCTGTCAGTTGTCTTTTGGTTTTGTAGACTGTTCCTTTTGCTGTGCAAAAGCTTTTTATCTTAATGAAATCCCAATAGTTCATTTTTGCCCTTGCTTCCCTTGCCTTTGACGATGTTTCTAGGAAGAAGTTGCTGCGACTGAGGTCGAAGAGGTTGCTACCTGTGTTCTCCTTTAGGATTTGGATGGACTCCTGTCTCACATTTAGGTCTTTCAACCGTTTGGAGTCTATTTTTGTGTGTGGTGTAGGGAAGGGGTCCAGTTTCATTCTTCTGCATGTGGCTGTCCAATGTTCCCAACACCATTTGTTGAAGAGACTGTCTTTTTCCTCTGGACATTCTTTCCTGCTTTGTCAAAGATTAGTTGACCATAGAGCTGAGGGTCCATTTCTGAGCTCTTGATTCGTTCCATTGATCTATGTGTCTGTTTTTGTGCCAGTACCATACTGTCTTGATGATGACAGCTTTATAATAGAGCTTGAAGTCCAGAATTGTGATGCCGCCAGCTTTGCTTTTCTTTTTCAACATTCCTCTGGCTATTCAGGGTCTTTTCTGGTTCCATACAAATTTTAGGATTATTTGTTCCATTTCTTTGAAAAAAGTGGATGGTATTTTGATGGGGATTGCATTGAATGCGTAGATTGTTCTAGGTAGCATTGACATCTTCACAATGTTTGTTCTTCCAATCCATGAGCATGGAACGTTTTTCCATTTCTTTGTGTCTTCCTCAATTTCTTTCATGAGTATTTTATAGTTTTCTGAGTACAGATCCTTTGCCTCTTTGGTTAGATTTCTTCCTAGGTATCTTATGGTTTTGGGTGCAATTGTAAATGGGATCGACTCCTTAATTTCTCTCTCTTCTGTCTTGTTGTTGGTGTATAGGAATGCCACTGATTTCTGTGCATTGATTTTATACCCTGCCACTTGACGGAATTCCTGTGTGAGTTCTAGCAGTTTTGGGGTGGAGTCTTTTGGGTTTTCCACATAAAGTATCATATCATCTGCAAACAGTGAGAGTTTGACTTCCTCCTTGCCGATTTGGATGCCTTTGATTACTTTTTGTTGTCTGATTGCTGTGGCTAGGACTTCTAATACTAGGTTGAATAGCAGTGGTGAGAGTGGACATCCCTGCCACGTTCCTGACCTTAGGGGGAAAGCTCTCAGCTTTTCCCCCTTGAGAATGATATTCGCTGTAGGTTTTTCATAGATGGCTTTTATGATATTGAGGTATGTACCCTCTATCCCTATACTCTGAAGAGTTTTGATCAAGAAAGGATGCTGTACTTTGTCAAATGCTTTCTCTGCATCTATTGAGAGGACCATATGATTCTTATTCTTTCTTTTGTTAATATATTGTATCACATTGATTGATTTGCATATGTTGAACCAAACTTGCAGCCCAGAGATAAATCCCACTTGGTCATGGTGAATAATCCGTTTAATGCACTGCTGGATCTTATTGGCTAGTATTTTGGTGAGAATTTTTGCATCCATGTTCATCAAGGATATTGGTCTGTAATTCTCCTTTTTGATGGAGTCTTTGTCTGGTTTGGGGATCAAGGTAATGGTGGCCTCATAAAATGAGGTTGGAAGTTGTCCTTCCATTTCTATTTTTTGGAACAGTTTCAGGAGAATAGGTATTAACTCTTCTTGAAATGTTTGGCAGAATTCCCCTGGGAAGCCATGTGGCCCTGGACTTTTGTTTGTTGGGAGATTGTTGATGACTGCTTCAATTTCCTTAGTGGTTATAGGTCTGTTCACGTTTTCTATTTCTTCCTGGTTCAATTTTGGTAGTTGATACATCTCTAGGAATGCATCCATTTCTTCCAGGTTTTCTAGTTTGCTGGCATAGAGTTGCTCATAATATGTTCTTATAACTGTTTGTATTTCTTTGGTGTTGGTTGTGATCTCTCCTCTTTCATTCATGATTTTGTTGATTTGGGTCCTTTCTCTTTTCTTTTTCATAAGTCTGGCCAGGGGTTTATCAATCTTGTTAATTCTTTCAAAGAACCAGCTCCTAGTTTCGTTGATCTGTTCTACTGTTCTTTTGGTTTCTAGTTCATTGATGTCTGCTCTGATCTTTATTATTTCTCTTCTCCTGCTGGGTTTAGGCTTTATTTGCTGTTCTTTCTCCAGCTCCTTTAGGTGTAGGGTTAGGTTGTGTATTTGAGACCTTTCATGTTTCTTGAGAAAGGTTTGTATTGCTATATACTTTCCTCTCAGGACTGCCTTTGCTGTGTCCCAAAGATTTTGAACAGTTGTGTTTTCATTTTCATTGGTTTCCATGAATTTTTTTAATTCTTCCTTAATTTCCTGGTCGACCCATTCATTCTTTAGTAGGATGCCCTTTAGCCTCCATGTATTTGAGTTCTTTCCGACTTTCCTCTTGTGACTGAGTTTTTGTTTCAAAGCATTGTGGTCTGAAAACATGCAGGGAATGATCCCAATCTTTTGGTACCAGTTGAGACCTGATTTGTGACCTAGGATGTGATCAATTCTGGAGAATGTTCCATGGGCACTAGAGAAGAATGTGTATTCCGTTGCTTCGGGATGGAATGTTCTGAATATATCTGTGAAGTCCATTTGGTGCAGTGTGTCATTTAAAGTCTTTATTTCCTTATTGATCTTTTGCTTAGATGATCTGTCCATTTCAGTGAGGGGGTGTTAAAGTCCCCCACTAGTATTGTATTTTTGTTGATGTGTTTCTTTGCTTTTGTTATTAATTGCCTTATATAATTGGCTGCTCCCATGTTAGGGACATAGATATTACAATTGTTAGATATTCTTGTTGGATAGATCCTTTAAGTAAGATATAGTGTCCTTCCTCATCTCTTATTACAGTCTTTGTTTTAAAATCTAATTTGTCTGATAGAAGGATTGCCACCCCAGCTTTCTTTTGGTGTCCATTAGCATGGTAAATGGCTTTCCACCCCTTTACTTTCAATGTGGGGATGTCTTTGGGTCTAACATGAGTCTCTTGCAGACAGCATATTGATGGGTCTTGTTTTTTAATCCAATCTGATAGCCTGTGTCTTTTGATTGGGGCATTTAGCCCATTTACATTCAGGGTAATTATTGAAAGGTATGAATTTAGTGCCATTGTATTGCCTGTAAAGTGACTGTTGCTGTATATTGTCTGTATTCCTTTCTGGTCCATGGTGCTTTTAGGCTCTCTCTTTGCTTAGAGCATCCCTTTCAACTTTTCTCTTATGGCTGGTTTCGTGTTTGCAAATTCCTTTAGTTTTTGTTTGTCCTGAAAGCTTTTTATCTCTCCTTCTATTTTCAATGACAGCCTAGCTGGATATAGTATTCTTGGCTGCCTATTTTTCTCGTTTAGTGCTCTGACTATATCATGCCAGTCCTTCCTGGCCTGCCAGGTCTCTGTGGATAGGTCTGTTGCCAATCTAATATTTCTTCCATTGTAGGTTACATATCTCTTCTCCTGAGCTGCTTTCAGGATTTTCTCTTTGTCTCTTAGACTCATAAGTTTTACTATTAGATGTTGGGGTGTTGACCTATTTTTATTGATTTTGACAGGGTTCCTCTGTGCCTCCTGGATTTTGATGCCTGTTTTCTTCCCCCACATTAGGGAAGTTCTCTGCTATAATTTGCTCCAATATATCTTCCGCCCCTCTCTCTCTTTCTTCTTCTGGGATCCCAATTATTCTAATATTGTTTCATCTTATCGTATCGCTTATCTCTTGAATTCTGCCCTCGTGATCCTGTAGTTGTTTCTCTCTCTTTTTCTCAGCTTCTTTATTTTCCATCATTTGGTCTTCTATACCTCTGATTCTCTCTTCTGCGTCATTTATCCTAGCAGTTAGTGTCCCCATTTTTGATTGTACCTCATTGATAGACTTTTTGATTTCGACTTGGTTAGATTTTAGTTCTTTTATATCTCCAGAAAGCGTTTCTCTAATAACTTCCACGCTTTTTTCAAGTCCAGCTAGTATCTTTAATGTCATGATTCTGAACTCTAGGTCCGACATTGCACTAATGTGCATATTAAGTAGGTCCCTGGAAGATGGTACTACCTCTTGTTCTTTTTGTTGAGGTGTTTTTTTCATCTTGTCATTTTGTCCAGAGGAGAATAAATGAATGAGAGAACAAAATGCTAACAGGTTAACAACGTCCCCAGAAAATATACTCTAATCAAATCAGAAAAGACCTGAAACCAGGGGAAAAGAAAGGGAAAGAAAGAAAAAGAAAGAGAGAGAAAAAAAGAAAAAGATAAAAACAAACAAAAACAGAACAGAACAAAAAAAAAACAGAAAATGATCAAATATGATCAGGCTGGTGCATAGATCAGTGCCACACACTAGAATCTGGGTGTTTTTTTGTCTGTTAGGAGAAAGTTCCTCCTAAAATTTTAAAGAAAGAAAGACTTATATATGTACAAAATAAGGGTTGATATGATGAAGGGATGGAATATGACTGTAAAGATGAAAATTATAAAAAATTTTAAAAAGGAATTGATGTTTAGAAAAAGAAAGAAGAGGATTTAAAAAAGGGAAAGAAAGAACGAAAAAGGGGGGGAGAGAATGTGATCAGGCAGGAGACTAGAACAAAGCCATACACTAGAGATTCAGGCTATATTTTGATATGTTAGAAGAAACTGTATCTTAAAATTTTAAAGAGAGAACAACTTATATATATATCTGCCAAAAATAAGGGTAACTACGATGAAGGGATAGAATATGACTCTAAAAATGAAAAATAAAAATATTTTTTAAAAAAAGGGATTGATAAAATGCTGGTTGAAAAAGGGCAAAAGATAAATTAAAAAAAAACAGTTAAAAAATTAACTTTGAAAGACTAATGAATAATGGTAAAAAGCCATGAATTCTATGTGCAGTGTTCCCCTACACTGGAGTTCTGCCGTTCTCATTGATTGGTAAACTTGGTCTTGGCTGGCTGTTCGTGCTGATCTTCTGGGGGACGGTCCTGTTGCCGTGGCTCCCAAATGTCTTTGATGGAGGCAGAATTGCCCCGTCCTTGCCTGTCAGGGCTAAGCAATCTGCTTGGGTTTGCTCTCGGGGGCTTTTGTTCCCTGCAAGCTTTCTGTACAGCGTTGGAGGACGACAGTGAAAATGGCGGCCTCCCAATCTCCGCCCCAGAGGAGAGGAGAACTTGGGGCCCTGCTCCTCAGTGCACCTCCAGAGAAAAGCAGTCAGTCACTCCCATCTCCCTAGTTTCTGGCTGCACTCTGTGCTCACCTGGCCCATGACTGAGTGTTTCTATCTCTGGCACCCGACCCTGTGTGGAGTCTCCAAAGCCAGCAGATCCTTGTGGTGCGCTCCCGCGCCGCTCCTCCCGGGGGAGGAATGGGTGTCTCCCCAGATCTGCCGCTTGTTGGGTCCCTGCTGGAGGAGCAGTGGCCCGACTGGATGGCGGATCACAGTTTATAGCAACCCCGAGCTCAGAGCCTGCTCCTTGGCTCCGTCTCTGCAGCCGGCTTTCCCACTCTGATACCTGGGAGCTCTGCCGCACTCAGGCAGCCCCAGTCTTTCTGTGACCTGAGGGTCCTGAGACCACACTGTCCTGTGAGGGTTCCACCCACAGTTTAGCCACTGAAACGACGTCCCTCAGCGGAGCCGACTTCTAAAAGTTCTGATTTTATGCTCCGCGGCTCTATCACTTGCCAGAAGCGGCCGACGGAGGCCCCCTCCCCCACCGTCTGTCTTCCCGAATATTGCCTCGGATTCATTTCTCTGCACGTCCTACCTTCCAGAAAGTGGTCGCTTTTCTGTTCAGAGAGTTTTTGCTATTCTTTTCTTCAATCTCCTGTTGAGTTCGTAGGTGTTCAGAATGGTTTGATCCCTATCCAGCTGAATTCCTGAGACCAGATGAAATCCAGGTCTCCTACTCCTCCGCCATCTTGCTCCGGCCCAGGGAAGGCATTTTCTAATGTTTTGGTTTATTATACCACTGTTACTTCTAACAACACTAAGCAATGGAGAGAAATATGTCTTTTCTTAAGTCTCTCCAATCTGTTCATTCTTAAAGAAACAAAAATGTAGTATCTCGGGAAAATATTGAATGTATGATCAATAAGGAAAATTTCTCCACCTGGCAATTTTGAGTTTTGCAGCTCTGATATTAAAGATCCTAAAGTTTAAAACATTATCATGTAAAATTAATGGGAGTATTGTAGTGACACCTGAAACTTCTCCCTGGATTAGAATGAAGTGCTATGAAGATGGAGAGAGGAACCTGGAACCAATTACAACAATGAGGAGAAAATTAATCCAAGGAGACCACCAAACGGAAGGAGAAAGTGTCTTCCTCAGGGGCAGACCAAGATGGTGGAGGAGTAGGAGACCTGGATTTCCTCTGGTCTCAGGAATTCAGCTGAATAGGGATCAAACCATTCTGAACACCTACAAACTCAACAGGAGATTGAAGAGGAGAGTAGCAACAACTCTCTGAACAGAGAAGCGACCACTTACTGGAAGGTAGGATATGCGGAGAAGTGAATCGGAGGTGATATTCAGGAGGATAGACGGCGGGGGAGGGGGCCTCCGCCGGCCGCTTCTGGCAAGTGATAGAGCCGCGGAGCACAAAATCGGACCTTTTAGAAGTCGGCTTCCCTGAGGGACGTCGCTCCAGTGGCTAAGCGGGGGCTGGAATCCTCCCAGGAGAGTGTAGTCTCAGGACCCTTGGGGTCACAGAAAGACCGGGGGAGCCTGAGTGCGGCAGAGCTCCCAGGTATCAGAGCGGGGAAGCCGGCTGCAGAGACGGAGCTGAGGCGCGGGCTCTCAGCTCGGGGTTGCCATAAATTGTGATCCGCGGCCCAGTCGGGCCACTGCTCCTCCAGCAGGGACCCAACAATGGCAGAGCCGGGGAGACTCCCCTTCCTCCCCTGGGAGGAGTGGCGCGGGAGCGCACCGCATGGATCTGCTGGATTTGGAGATTCCACACTGCGTCGGATGTCAGAGATAGAAACTCTCTGTCACAGGCCGGGTGAGCACCGAGGGCGG
This sequence comes from Zalophus californianus, assembly GCF_009762305.2. Classification (NCBI taxonomy): domain Eukaryota; kingdom Metazoa; phylum Chordata; class Mammalia; order Carnivora; family Otariidae; genus Zalophus; species Zalophus californianus. Next base: position 97,428,729 of record NC_045602.1, read on the forward strand.
CCGGAGACCAGGGAGACGGGAGTGACTGCTTTTCTCTGGGGGCGCACTGAGGAGGGGGCCCCGAGTTCTCAGCTCCTCTGGGTGGAGATTGGGAGGCCACCATATTCACCCTGGTCCTCCAAAGCTGTACCGAGAGCTTGCAGGGAACAAAAGCTCCTGAGAGCAAACCCGAGCAGCTTGCTTAGCCCGGACCGACAAGGGCGGGGCAATTCAGCCTCCGGCAAAGACATTTGGAAACCACGGCAACAGGCCCCTCCCCCAGAAGATCAGCCCCAACAGCCAGCAAGCCAAGACCAAGTTTACTGATCAAGGAGAACGGGAGAACTCCAGCGCTAGGGGAATACTGCACACAGAATGCATGGCTTTTTTTTTTTTTTTACCATGATTCATTAGTTTATCAAAGTTAATTTTTTTAACTGTTTTTTTTTAATTTTTCTTTTTCCCTTTTTCAACCAACATCTTATCAATCCGGTTTTTAAAAAAACATTATTTATCTTTCATTTTTAGAGTCATATTTTATCCCTTTATAGTAGTTACCCTTATTTTTGGCATGTATATATAAGCTGTTCTGTCTTTAAAATTTTGAGATACAGTTTCTTGTAACAGATCAAAATATACCCTAAATCACTAGTGTATGGCTTTGTTCTAGTGTCCTGCCTGATCACATTCTCTCCTTTTCTTTTTTTTTTAAATCTTCTTCTTTCTTTTTTCAAACAACTTCTTATCTTATCAATTCCTTTTATAAAATCTTTTATAATTTTCATCTTCACAGTCATCTTCCATCCCTTCATTGTATCAACCCTTATTTGGTACATATAGGTCTTTCTTCCTTTAAAATTTTAGGAGCCACTTTTTTCTAACAGACCAAAATACGCCCAAAATCTGGTGTGTGGCACTGATCTATGCACTAGCCTGATCATATTTGATCATATTCTGCTTTTTCTGTATTGTTCTCTTTTTGTTTTTATCTTTTTTTTCATTCTTTTTTCTCCTTCTTTTTTCTTTCTTTTCCCTTGGTTTCAGGTCTTTTCTGATTTGTATACAGTATATATTCTGGGGACGTTGTTAACCTGTTAGCATTTTGTTCTCTCATTAATCTATTCTCCTCTGGACAAAATGACAAGATGAAAAAAATCACCTCAACAAAAAGAACAAGAGGTAGTACCGTCAGCCAGGGATCTACTCATTATGGACATTAGTACGATGTTAGACCTAGAGTTCAGAATCATGACTTTAAAGATACTAGCTGGACTTGAAAAAAGTGTGGAATTTATTAGAGAAACCCTTTCTGGAGAAAAGAAAGAACTAAAATCTAACCAAGTCAAAATGAAAATGGCTATCAATGAGGTGCAATAAAAAATGGGGGCACTAACTGCTAGGATAAATGAGGCAGAGAGAGAATCAGCGATATGGAAAACAAATGATGGAACATAAAGAGGCTGAGAAAAAGAGAGAGAAACAACTACAGGATCACGAGGGCAGAATTCGAGAGATAAGCGATACGATAAGATGAAACATTAGAATATTTGGGATCCCAGAAGAAGAAGAAAGAGAGAAAGGGGCAGAAGGTATATTGGAGCAAATAATAGCAGAGAACTTCCCTAATGTGGGGAAGGAAACAGGCATCAAAATCCAGGAGGCACAGAGAACCCCTCTCAAAATCAATAATAATAGGTCAACACCCCGACATCTAATAGTAAAACTTACGAGTCTCAGAGACAAAGAGAAAATCCTGAAAGCAGCTCAGGAGAAGAGATATGTAATCTACAATGGAAGAAATATTAGATTGGCAACAGACCTATCCATAGAGACCTGGCAGGCCAGAAAGGACTGGCAAGATATATTCAGAGCACTAAACGAGTAAAATATGCAACCAAGAATACTATATTCAGCTAGGCTGTCATTGAAATAGAAGGAGAGATAAAAAGCTTCCAGGAAAAACAAAAACTAAAGGAATTTGCAAACACGAAACCAGCCCTCCAAGAAATATTGCAAGGGGTCCTCTAAGCAAAAAGGGAGCATAAAAGCAGCATAGATCAGAAAGGAACACAGACAACATACGGTAACAGTCACCTTACAGGCAATACAATGGCACTAAATTCAAACCTTTCAATAGTTACCCTGAATGTAAATGGGCTAAAGGCCCCAATCAAAAGACACAGGCTATCAGATTGGATTAAAAAACAAGACCCATCAATATGTTGTCTGCAAGAGACTCATTTTAGACCCAAAGACACCCCCAGATGGAAAGTGAGGGGGTGGAAAACCATTTACCATGCTAATGGACACCAAAGGAAAGCTAGAGTGGCAATCCCTATATCAGACAAATTAGATTTTAAACAAAGACTGTAATAACAGATGAAGAAGGACACTATATCCTACTTAAAGGGTCTACCCAACAAGAAGATCTAACAATTGTAAATATCTATTCCCCTAACATGGGAGCAGCCAATTTTATAACGCAATGAATAACAAAAGCGAAGAAACACATTGACAACAATACAGTAATAGTGGGGGACTTTAACACCCCCCTGACTGAAATGGACAGATCATCTAAGCAAAAGATCAACAAGGAAGTAAAGACTTTAAATGACACACTGGACCAAATGGACTTCACAGACATATTCAGAACATTGCATCCGAAAGCAATGGAATACACATTCTTCTCTAGTGCCCATGGAACATTCTCCAGAATAGATCACATCCTAGGTCACAAATCAGGTCTCAACCGGTACCCAAAGATTGGGATCATTCCCTGCATATTTTCAGACCACAATGCTTTGAAACCAAAACTCAATCACAAGAAGAAAGTCAGAAAGAACTCAAATACATGGAAGCTAAAGGGCATCCTACTAAGGAATGAATGGATCAACCAGGAAATTAAGGAAGAATTAAAAAAATTCATGGAAACCAATGAAAATGAAAACACAACTGTTCAAAATCTTTGGGATACAGCAAAGGCAGTCCTGAGAGGAAAGTATATAGCAATACAAGCCTTTCTCAAGAAACAAGAAAGGTCGCAAATACACAACCTAACCCTACACCTAAAAGAGCTGGAGAAAGAACAGCAAATCAAGCCTAAACCCGCAGGAGAAGAGAAATAATAAAGATCAGAGCAGACATCAAAGAAATAGAAACCAAAAGAACAGTAGAACAGATCAACGAAACTAGGAGCTGGTTCTTTGAAAGAATTAACAACATTAATAAACCGGTGGCCAGACTTATCAAAAAAAAAAAGAGAAAGGACCCAAATCAACAAAATCATGAATGAAAGAGGAGAGATCACAACCAACACCAAAGAAATACATACAGTTATAAGAACATATTATGAGCAAATCTATGCCAGCAAATTAGATAACCTGGAAGAAATGGATGCATTCCTAGATATGTATCAACTATCAAAATTGAACCAGGAAGAAATAGAAAACGTGAACAGACCTATAACCACTAAGGAAATTGAAGCAGTCATCAAAAATCTCCCAACAAACCAAAGTCCAGGGCCAGATGGCTTCCCAGGGGAATTCTATCAGACATTTAAAGAAGAATTAATACCTATTCTCCTGAAACTGTTCCAAAAATAGAAATGGAAGGAAAACTTCCAAACTTATTTTATGAGGCCAGCATTACCTTGATCCCAAAACCAGACAAAGACCCCATCAAAAAGGAGAATTACAGAACAATATCCTTGATGAACATGGATGCAAAAATTCTCACCAAAATACTAACCAATAGGATCCAACCGTACATTCAAACGGTTATTCACCACGACCAAGTGGTATTTATCCCTGGGCTGCAAGGCTGGTTCAACATCCAAAAGTCAATCAACGTGACACAATACATTAACAAAAGAAAGAACAAGAATCATATGATCCTCTCAATAGATGCAGAAAAAGCTTTTGACAAAGTACAGCATCCTTTCTTGATCAAAACTCTTCAGAGTATTGATAGAGGGTACATACCTCAATATCTTAAAAGCCATCTATGAAAGCCTACAGCGAATATCATTCTCAATGGGAAAAAGCTGAGAGCTTTTCCCCTAAGGTCTGGAACGTGGCAGGGATGTCCACTATCACCATTGCTATTCAACCTAGTATTAGAAGTCCTAGCCACAGCAATCAGACAACAAAAAGCAATCAAAGGCATCCAAATCGGCAAAGAGGAAGTCATACTCTCACTCTTTGCTGATGATATGATACTTTATGTGGAAAACCCAAAAGACTCCACCCCAAAACTGCTAGAACTCACACAGGAATTCAGTAAAGTAGCAGGATATAAAATCAGTGCACAGAAATCAGTGGCATTCCTATACACCATTAACAAGACAGAAGAGAGACAAGTCAAGGAGTCGATCCCATTTACAACTGCACCCAAAACCATAAGATACCTAGGAGTAAATTTTACCAAAGAGGCAAAGGATCTGTACTCAGAAAACTATAAAATACTCATGAAAGAAATTGAAGAAGGTACAAAGAAATGGAAAAATTTTCCATGTTCATGGATTGAAAGAACAAACATTGTGAAGATGTCAATGCTACCTAGAGCAATCTACACATTCAATGTAATCCCCATCAAAATACCATCCACTTTTTTCAAAGAAATGGGACAAATAATCCTAAAATTTGTATGGAACCAAAAGAGACCCCGAATAGACAGAGGAATGTTGAAAAAGAAAAGCAAAGCTGGCGGCATCACAATTCTGACTTCCAGCTCTGTTACAAAGTTGTCATCATCAAGACAGTATGGTACTGTCACAAAAACAGAGACATAGATCAATGGAACAGAATAGAGAGCCCAGAAATGGACCCTCAACTCTATGGTCAACTCATCTTTGACAAAGCAGGAAAGAATGTCCAATGGAAAAAAGACAGTCTCTTCAACAAATGGTGTTGGGAACATTGGACAGCCACATGCAGCGGAATGAAACTGGACCATTTCCTTACACCACACACAGAAATAGACTCCAAATGGTTGAAAGACCTAAATGTGAGACAGGAGTCCATTAAAATCCTAAAGGAAAACAAAGGTAGCATCCTCTTCAAACTCAGCCGCAGCAACTTCTTCCTAGAAACATCACCAAAGGCAAGGAAAGCAAGGTCAATAATGAACTATTGGGATTTCATCAAGATAAAAAGCATTTGCACAGCAAAAGAAACAGTCCACAAAACCAAAAGACAACCGACAGAATGGGAGAAAATATTTGCAAATACAGATAAAGGGCTAGTATCGAAAATCGATAAAGAACTTATGAAACTCAACACCCAGAGAACAAATAATTCAATCAAGAAACGGACAGAAGACATGAACAAACATTTTTCCAAAGAAGACATCCAAAGGGCCATCAGACACATGAAAAAGTGCTCAACATCACTCGGCATCAGGGAAATCCAAATCAAAACCTCAATGAGATACCTCCTCACACCCGTCAGAATGGCTAAAATTAACAAGTCAGGAAACGACAGATGTTGGTGCGGATGCGGAGAAAGGGGAACCCTCCTACACTGTTGGTGGGAATGCAAGCTGGTGCAACCCCTCTGGGAAACAGTATGGCAGTTCCTCAAAGAGTTGAAAATAGAGCTACCATATGATCCAGCAATTGCACTACTGGGTATTTACCGCAAAGATACAAATGTAGGGATCCGAAGGGGTATGTGCACCCCAATGTTTATAGCAGCAATGTCCACAATAGCCAAACTATGGAAAGAGCCAAGATGTCCATCGACAGATGAATGGATAAGAAGTGGTGGTATATATATACATACACACACACACACACACACACACACACACACACACGCACACACACACACACTGGAATATTATGCATCCATCAAATGGAATGAAATCTTGCCATTTGCAATGACGTGGAACTGGAGGGTATTTTGCTGAGTAAAATAAGTCACTCAGAGAAAGACATGTAACATATGACCTCACTGATATGAGGAATTCTTAATCTCAGGAAACAAACTGAGGGTTGCTGGAGTGGTGGGGGGGTAGCAGGGATGGGGTGGCTGGGTCATAGACATTGGGGAGGGTATGTGCTATGGTGAGCGCTGTGAATTGTTTAAGATTCTTGAATCACAGACCTGTACCTCTGAAACCAATAATACATTATAATTTTTAAAAAAAGAAGATAGCAGGAAGGGAAAAATGAAGGGGGGAATTGAAGGGAGAGACAAACCATGAGAGATTATGGACTCTGAGAAGCAAACTGAGAGTTCTAGAGGGGGGGTGGGGTGATGGGTTAGCCTGGTGATGGGTATTACAGAGGGCACATATTGAACGGAGCACTTGGTATTATACACAAACAATGAATCATGGAACACTACATCAAAAACTAATTATGTAATGTATGATGATTGACATAACATAATAAAAAAACACAAGAGAAAAATGTTAAAAAAATGAAGTTTCTGTCATCATGTACAAATAAAGTAAAATGCTTTTACTTTAATAAATTTCTTTTTGAAACTGATGATCTCTGGGCACCTGGGTGGCTCAGTTGGTTAAGTGTCTGCCTTCGGCTCAGGTCATGATCCCAGAGTCCTGGGATTGAGTCCCACATAGGGCTCCCTGCTCAGTGGGGAGTGTGCTTCTCCCTCTCCCTCTGCCCCTCCCCCCTGCTTGTGTGCTCTCTCTCTCTCTCTCTCTCTCAAACAAATAATTAAAATCTTAAAAAAAAAAAAGAAACTGATGGTCTGTCTTTTAGGAGTTCTTGGAGTCTTTGTGGAGGGTCTATTTTGATGATTTGGGTCATAATTTTTGGATAACAGTGTTACAGAAGATGTAAAACAATGATTTGCATCCTTCTTTCTTGCCCCACTTTAGACCAGATCATTGTTACTTTGACCTCATTAGCAAAATAAGAGGCTATACTTTCACAATTAAGACAAAATTCCACCTGCTCACCAGAGTCTGATGTATGTATCATAAAACAAAGGTCTTAATTATGCAGCAGAGTTAGGCACAATATGTTTAAGGATGTCTTCAAATGGATATGTGAGTGGGTGTACACAATGTCCTGGCCCAACTCACAGACTGGATTCTTATGACCTTGAATAAGGAGGACTACAAGTGTTTAGCTTCCCAGGCATATTGAGATGAATCCTGAGAACCAGCATGTCAATGGCAATGTACATTGCAGCTCCAAGGAATCACGTGGAGTTACTCATCTTACTATTCCCCAGCCCTGGCAAGGTGAGGAAGGCAGAGGGTGACATCACCTGCAGTAGATGAGAGCTATCGCATTTGCTGCTGTGATGGCTGAAGCCAGAGTAGCAATCTGGGAACATGAGACAACCTTGGGAATAGAGTTAATGCCCAGCTTGCGCATTAGAGGTACACCGGAGGCAAAAGACAGTCTTGACCGATATAGTTGGCCAAGTTCCTAACACAGCTTTAATGCCTTCAAACTTGCCTCATGCCTCTCCTTTGTGCTAAGCACTTTGCAGTGCTAGGTGCTTTACTAAACAGTATAGGGGAGGACAAGGAAAATGAGAGTGGGTGCAAAGCAGTCAGGTACATCAGAGTTCGATACCTGGTTTGGTACTTGTTTGTTGTGTGACTTCGAGCAAGATTTTAAACTTACTGAGCCTCCATTTGTTCTTTTGTGAAATCTTCTAGGATTGTGAGAATTTAAAAAAAGGTAAAATATACACAATGCTTTGTATAGAGTAAATCCTCAGCAAAAACACTGTATTATTATAAGCATAGTTATTATACTATTAAATAGACTAGTCCTGTAGCCTCACTGAATGCTTTTGTTTTAGTCACTCTTAATCCTGGCATCATTTTAGACTCAGCTAGATCCAGTCTGGTTGTGGAAGGTGATTAGATTTCAACAGAGCCCAGAAGTTTGGGTTAGGCTAAACATTAAAGCAAGCAGTTATTCAGGCCTTCTCTGCCATATCCTGGAATTTTATCTGAAAACAAGGATACAATAATTTGATCAGAGAATAAATTTAACTGCTGACCATTATAACATAAGTAGAAATGCCATGAGTAGCTTTTTTTTTTTAAAGATTTTATTTATTTATTTGACAGAGAGGGAGAGATAGCGAGAGAGGGAACACAAGCAGGGGGAGTGGGAGAGGGAGAAGCAGGCTTCCTGTGGAGCAGGGAGCCCAAAGCAGGGCTTGATCCCAGGACTCTGGGATCATGACCTGAGCTGAAGGCAGACACTTAACAAACGACTGAGCCACCCAGGCGCCACCATGAGTAGCTTCCAAAAAGAAATCTTTATTAGAAAGGAGGAAGGCACCCTTGGTCTATTTTTCCTTTTTTGGTCTCTTTCCTCTTTTTTTTTTTTTGGCTGGCTGGAACACAGGTGTGATTGATGGAGCTGTAGTGGTTATCCTGGAGCATGAGGTAATGTTGGGAACATAGTTAATGCACAGCAGAGCATAAAGATAGAAGGAGCTTAGGTTCCTGATATTATGGAGCAACACACCAACATTGAGCTTGGACTTCTTAAACCATTGTTATATTGAGTTTTCTTTAGAGCCAAACTTAACTTTAATTGGTATACTGACCCTCTTGTTGCAGCAAGCAGCAAAAATGTTATTTTATATTGTGCTAACAACCTTACTTTGGAACAAGGAGATCACATAATATGCATATCTAACCGAAATTCAAGTATACATGCATGCAATAAATTAAAGAGGAAAACAAACTGTAGACAATTTCACTCTCTGTACCACTTAATACACTTGTGTCCCAGAGTGACTGAGCCAAGGAAGTTCAATCTGCTGTTTTCTCAGTCTGTGTCAGCTTCTGTTTGAGTGTCAGGTAGCACTGGGTATAATCCCAGAGTTTAAAAATATCTACTATTTGTACATCACAGATTCTAATGTTCAGCTAACATTTTTTCCTGGTCCTGAACCAAATAAAGAGCAACTAACAGTGATTTTAACCTCATATTACTTTCTCCTTATTTTCTGACATTAGCACTTAACCCCTGCATAAAATGTGCCTCCACTGCGTTTGAAATCAGGATGGTTTCAGGAAGTCATAGATCCTGGCATCTGACAAATGGGCAGAGCTGAGCTGGATTGGGAAGACATGGGATTTTGTATCAAAACTCTGGGTCTGTCATGTTGAGGCCTGTAGCCAGGAGGCCAAGTATTGAAAGGAACGAACATTTTGGATGATCTATGTGTCAGGCACTCCACCAGGCACTTCACAAAGCACAACTTTTTAATCTTTGGAACGGTCCTCTGTGATTTTTGTTCAGGGACCTCTTGGCTAAACTGGTATGGCATTTCATCAAAAGGAATGAGATCTTGCCATTTGCAATGACGTGGATGGAACTGGTGAACAGCTGAGTGAAATAAGTCAATCAGAGAAAGACATGTATCATATAACCTCACTGATATGAGGAATTCTTAATCTCAGGAAACAAACTGAGTGTTGCTGGAGTGGTGGGGGGTGGGAGGGATGGGGTGGCTGGGTGATAGACATTGGGGAGGGTATGTGCTATGGTGAGTGCTGTGAATTGTGCAAGACTGTTGAATCACAGATCTGTACCTCTGAAACAAATAATGCAACATATGTTAAGAAAAAAGAAAAAGAAGATAGCAGGAGGGGAAGAATGAAGGGGGGGAAATCGGAGGGGGAGACGAACCATGAGAGACGATGGGACTCTGAAAAACAAACTGAGGGTTCTAGAGGGGAGGGGGGTGGGGGGATGGGTTAGCCTGGTGATGGGTATTAAAGAGGGCATGTTCTGCATGGAGCACTGGGTATTATGCACAAACAATGAATCATGGAACACTACATCAAAAACTAATGATGTAATGTATGCTGAGTAACATAACAATAAAAAATTTAAAGAAGGAAAAAAAAAACTGGTATGGCATTTCCCAGAATTTCTTTTGCGGGTTTCCAGATTAGAGTTGTCAAAAGGGAACTCTGTGAGAGATTCAGAGGGGTGAAATGCAGCCACTGCTAGTCCGCTGGTAAGGTTGTGGTGGTCAGATGCAGCAAGAAACAGATGCAGAGGTGGGGTCCGGTTTGTCTCTGCCTGTACTTTCTCCTCTCCCCTGATTCCAAGTTCAGCTCTTCCTTCTGACTCCCAGCCCTGTTGACCAAAGCAACTCCAGGTTTACCCTCAGACTCTTGGCTACAAACTCATAAAGTCACTAGAAGATGAGCAGTAGCCTTCCATAGACTTTTACACCAGTCCTGATACTGGTCTGACTCCAGTTGCAGGATATGCTTGACTTCCAAATTTCCGTAAAAACTCTGACACATTCACCTGTGTCAGTGCTCCAAGATTATTTTCAATCACTCCAAGAAGCCTGGTTGGTGATTTCCCCCTGATCTTTACCTCTGTTCTTTGGGCCTTTTCTTCCCTAGCCCCTCCCCCTAGCAGTTCCATAAGTTGAAGTCCTCTAATAAATTCCATATTCCATAGCACTCAGAGTGGTGATGCTTTCCTCATTCTGCTCTTGTATTATATTTGATTGCTGTCAGGCATCATTCATAGACCATATGAGCTCAATTCCCTCCAGAATCATTTGAACTGAAATGGATATTGATGTTAACTTATTAATTTTTTATGCACATTCCTTATTAAAACATCCATGTAAAAGCTCAGTCAGCATTTTTTTTAAATGAAATTGATGTCATCATGAGACCTATTATGTTACTTTATAAGGTTTCACATGAGAAATGTGTCATTATTTGTTGCCAGTTCAGACTTCATTTCTTTTGAAGCATTGCTACACTTCTTCCTTCTTGGGACATTCATTGGTTTCAGTTTTTGCCCTGGCTTCCGGGAGCCTCACAGACATATGTGATGACAAATTACAGGAACTATCTTAGCTCCCAATGTATTTGGTTATTCCTCTCCTTCACGCATTTAATTAATTCTATTTTATTACTCTTGGAGTATACTTGCCCTTTATTTTAACTTGTGTCAAATAGGAAGTGGTGGAGACAGGGCAAGAGACTGTCAAGATCTCTTTATTCAGTGCCTACCCAGTGTCATCTGGCCTTGACACTCTTCCTATCATTCTACCTTATTTTTCCTTTCATTTCACATTCAAGGAAACTGAGATTCAGGTAGATTAGGGATACTACATGATTAATGACAGAACAGGGGCCTGAGTGCAAATGCATTTGACTCATTCTGTCCACCTTGTGTCAGGCTGTCCACTGGCTAAAAGAGTCAGATATAAACACATGAGACACAAATAAACATCTCTGTCCCTCTTCACCTGACTTGAGAATGAAGACCTTGACATGGGCCCTTTCTCCGTCAAACTGAGAAGTTTCTGAGTATAAATGAAACATGAAGCAAACATGTCATGAAATGGAAGTTGGTGACTTGGTGTTGAAGGTAGTAAAGTTGAGGGTGCGGGGGCATCTGGGTGGCTCAGTTTGTCTGCCTTCAGCTCAGGTCATGATCCCAGGGTCCTGGGATCGAGTGAGGCCCTGGCGGGCTCCCTGCTCAGTGGGGAGTCTGCTTCTCCTTCTCCATCTGCCCCTCTCCCCTGTTCATGCTCTCTTCCTCTCTCTCTCTTTCTCTCAAATAAATAAATATCTTTTAAAAAATATTTAAAATTGAGGGTAACGAAGCTGATGATGATGGTGGTGGTGAAGATGGTGTATCATTCTAGTGCAAAGGAAAATTGTGATTATTTCCAATCACTTTACTCCCTCATTAAGTATGTTTTCAAGAGGTTCAGCATAGGGGCGCCTGGGTGGCTCAGTTAGTTAGGCATCTGCCTTTGGCTCAGGTCATGATCTTGGGGTCCTAGGATCAAGCCCCATGTTGGGCTTCCTGTTCAGTAGGGAGCCTGCTTCTCCTTCTCCCTCTGCCCTTCCCCCACTCGTGCTCTCTCTCTCTCACATATATAAATAAAATCTTTTAAAAAAAGAGTGCAGCATAGGGTACTTACACCTTAATTCACAGGTTCTTTTCTGGATGGAATATATTCCTTGACTCCAAAAATCATATAAAATAGTTAAAACGATTAACCGAGTGCTCACTGTATATGTCAAGCACTATTCAAGGCACTTCACATATGTTAACTCATTTCATATTTAAAATAAATATTTTCCTTACCCCCATTTTACATATGTTAAAACCAAGGCACAAAGAGGTTAAGTTATTGCCCTGCCTGAGATCACAGAGCTATTTATTGGGAGAGCCAGAATTCAAACCTAGGGAGTCTAGCCTCCAAGTCTGTGCTCCTAAGCATGATTTTGTGCCTCGTTCCCTCTCCAGTGACCTGGGAAAAGAGCATGCACTTTTAGTTAAACAGATTTGGATTCAAATCTGGATTCCATAACTTCCTAGCTGTGTGACCTTGAGCAAGTTACCCACTCTCTTTAAGTATCAGTTTCCCTGAGGTTCTCCTGAGTGCCAAGTGATAGGATTCTTATGAATCAACCATCTACTTACTTGTTGAGCCCCTATGAGCTTAAAACTCAGCTGGGTGCTATGAGCAGAACAGTAAACCGCCATTCCAGAGTTTTGCTCATGGATACAAGCATAAACATGCTCAAAGTACTTGCTTAATTGGAATGGATTTTCCTGCAGCTGGTCCTCAGACATTCTAGCTTCCCATAAGAAGACAAGAAAGGCTATTATTGAAGAAACCCGTCACTTTTGCTCTTGACTTTCTTCCGGCAACTCAGTGCTCCATTTCTTAGAGAATTTTCTTTATCGTATACCTTCAGCAATGTTAGCTCCTTTGAAAATCTACCATCTGTATTCACCCTTACAAATCACTAATGCATCCCAGGACCTTCAATGAGACCTGGACACTATGAATTTTCAGAAGCCTAGTGTCTGACTGATGTGTGGCAGGGCAAGAAGAATGTCATCCCATAACCCTACATTAATGCCATTGAGGAAGTAGCTTCCTGGCTGACAGCAGCATCCTACGAGTGTTAGAGTGGAAGACCAGTTCTTGGAAGATACAAGAGGCTGTGTGTTGGCTCTGGGCAAGGGGAAGGCAGAAGTTCCAAGAGACAGATTGTGGCTGTTCTTTTTTTCCCCTCTTTGAGTTTGTTGGCAATAAGGCATATGACACAGATCGCCCAGCCTGATCACAGTCGCAGGTTGCTAGATAATCTCCAGCATTTATGAAGGCAACGCCACATGTTCCACGAAGAGAAGCCACAGGACAAAGAAGGCAATTATTTCTGGTGACTGACTTCTGCCCCAGTCTGTGTTGTCACCGAGGCTTTCCAGATCAAGGGAAGGCAAATGAAAGAGAAAGGCTTAAATGACTCTGCAATCTGACGCCCCCGGGTTCCTGCTCAGTTGTCTAGAACTGAGCAGCAGACAGGAGACCTTGTTGCTTCCAGGCTAAGCATCCTTCAGACAGGAATTTAATCAAGGCCAGGGCCTTTTTTCATTAAACAAGGGATCAATTTTTTCCATAGTGTGCTTTCCAAACATCAAGCTATGGAACACCAATCCCTACTGGGGTGGAGGCCGGGGGGAGTTCTCAGAATGGAGTCTGAAAATTTAGGTAATCCTGCTCTCTCTTCTTCCTCCCAAGGTTTCTTTTTGCTCACCCACCTAGACCCACCCCTGCAGTTTAGCATGGAGGGCGTGGTCTGGGTTGAAACGGCGCTTCCATTGGATGCTTCTGGAGGGGAAAAAAAGGTGGACCTGGCCACACCCGCAGAGGAGGCCTCACTCAAGAGCTGGGATTGAGTGGCAGGTGGGAAAGCAAGCTCTGTTATCTGAATAGAGGGCTAGAATTTAGGAAGAAGCAGAGGAGAATGCTGTTTAGCTGGTGTGTGTTGGAGGGGGAAAGGGGCAAAACCAGTGCTTTTTATACTTTGCAGTCAGTCAACGAATGATTGTAGAATTGAGTGGAGCCCCTAAACTTTTCTCATTGGAATATAAGGGGGACTATGAGGGAGAAGAGACTTCTTATGGCTTTTTAAAGTGACAGGGGCGGAGGGGGGGGAGGTGCCTGGGTGGCGCAATCAGTTAAGCTTTCAACGCTCAGGCGGTGATCTCAGGGTGATGAGATCGAGCCCTGCATTGGGCTCTGCATGCTAGCACTGAGTCAGCTTGAGACTCCCTCTGCCTCTGCCTATCCCCACCTCTAAAATAAATAAATCTTTAAGAAAAATAAAGTGACAGAGGGGATGCTTTTTCTAGAATGACTCGAGTCCCTTGGACTCAAATCTGCCAATTAGAATTGTTCTCCATACTCTAGGAATTTGGGAACACGTAAACCCTTCTTATCTTGACATTTGGTTAAAGATTGCAAGCAGAAGGCTCTTGAGACATAAACACAGAGTGACAACAAAGACCTATTTAACATCCTGATTATATGATTTTCCTCATTTAATCTTCAAAACTGTACGTGTTGATCATTATTGTCACACCTTCTGAATGACAAAACTGAGTCCCAAGGGACTCCTTATAGCAGCAAGATGTATCTGAAAATGAGGTCTCCAGGTCTCCAAACTCAGACCCAGGCTTTAAAGTAAAGCCTCAATTTCTGTAGAGCATAGCAAGCAATACTGAAATGAGAAAAATGAAGAATGAGCTTCATTACATCCCGAGGGCCAATAAACTCATCACAATTATTTGTTTAGGATTCTATAGAGTACATATCTTTCCCCATGGGGGAAGCACCCAGGGAAAACATTAGCCATAGTCTGTCCAGACTCCTAGGAGCCTAATATCTAGTTGGGAGGACAAAGTTTGGACACACGGTAAGATAACCATTGATTGAAGTTAGAGAGTGCTGTATGTCAAATCAGTGCAAAGGGGGATTGAAAAATGGGTTGGCTTCCTGTAGGAGGCAAACCTTGATGTGAGCTGGGAAGGCAAGCAAGGGTTTAGTGTGAGAAGATTGTTCCAGGGGATGATATCAGTGCAGGAGTAAGGATGTGACTGATGATTAAGGGAGACAACCGAGTTAAGAACTGAGGTTTTAGGGATGCCTGGAGGCTCAGTCCGTTAAGCCTCCAAGCAGGATGTAGAGCCTGCTTAAGATTCTCTCTCTCCCTCTGATGCTCCCTGCTCACTCACTTTCTCTAAACAAAACAAAACAAAATAAAACAAAACAAAACAAACTGAGGTTTTAATGAGGCTTTAAATGGAGATTGGGCCAGGTTATGGGTGGACACTGAATGCCAGGGAAATTTAACTTTAATCCTGCACTACAAACATACTCATTTATACACCCTATCAGCAAAATATTTTGAGTTGTACTTAACATGTGTATGTCTATGTAGGGGTCTCCCAAGATGGGCTGCTTTGGTATGAACATTATGAGTTAAAAGCAATCAAAACCCACCAGACTCAGGAAAAGCTCTTTACCTCCCCTTCAACTGCCTGCTTGTAGCCAGAAGATTGCTATTAGCAAAGATTCTTCTTTCTTTACCTAAGAAACTTACCTGCATAATAAGGCAACTTTTGTTTTCCAAACAACTCCTCTTACCTTCCTGCTAATGGTCTTTGTCCCCTTTGTATCCTTGGACCCCCAGCCCTCTCTTTAGCTCATACAAGCATCATGTTGCCTCACTATCTTTGGAATTTCCCTATGTACACTATTGCATTTTATTTTCTCCTGTTAATCTGTTTTGTTTCAGTTTGATTCTTAATCCAGCTAGAAGGACCTTGAAGAGCAGAGGAAATTCTTCCCCCCAACATATATATATATAGTATATATATAATATATAAATATATTTTTATATATACAAATATAAATATATACATTACTATTTTATTTATTTATTTGAGGGGGGAGGGGCAGAGGGAGAAGCAGACTCCCTCCTGAGCAGGGAGCCTGACATGCGGCTTGATCCCAGGATTCTGAGATCATGACCTGCGCCAGAGTCAGATGCTTAACTGACTGAGCCACCCAGGTGCCCCTATATGTATTTATATATACCAATACTTCACATATGTTATGAAATGTACCCCAATACAGTAGTTAAAAGTAATGAATTAAGACAAAATAGTATTAAATGCCTTGACAATTGAGGTAGCCAAAATATACTTAAGCTGATATTCATTGTTATGAAAAAATTGATTCAAATCCATATTTCAAATAGTCTTCCATTTGGAATTTTTTTCTGTTTCTTTTTCTTTTATGGTTTTAATTTTATACTATTGGTTTGAAAGTTAAACATTCTATTTCTATTCTTTAGGAGTTTACTCTTAACATACTTTTTAAAAAGATTTTATTTATTTGAGAGAGAGAGCACAAGCAGGGGGAGCAGCAGGCAAAGGGAGAGGGAGAAGAAGACTTCCCGCTGAGGAGAGAGTCCAGTGCGGGGCTCGATCCCAAGACATTGGGATCATGATCTGAGCCAAAGGCAGACGCTTAACCAACTGAGCCACCCAGGCACCCCTGTTCCTAACATATTAAGACCAGCTCTTAAGATGTCTGAAGCTGATGGTCATTGTTCTGGGGGAAAAAATAAGGATAAAAAATTCTTGTTTTTTTTCCTTATTCCATCTCCAACCATACTGGGATAATCTGGAACTTGAGTTGAATATTCTTATAAATATAACTTATTTATTAATTATTTAATCAACAGTAAACTTTACATACTCTAACTTTCCATTGACCATAGCTTTGTCCTGGACTAAATTCTCTTTCTTGGAGAAAGTCTCAGGAAAGTGGATTTGTGTGTGTGTGTGTGTGTGTTTGTATGCATGCATGCTCACGTGTGTGCTATTCTCCCAGAGACCTATGTGCCTGAGAATATTGATATTTTGCCCTTACAATCAAATTGTGGTTTGCTGAATATGTTTTATTTCTAGGTTCTAAGTTTAAAGATGCTATTCCATCTTACTAGATTTTCAGACAAGATTTCTTTGTGATACAAAACCTGTTCTCATATTTACTGAATTATTTTTGAAACAGTCTTAGAAAAATCAGTTGGTTATAATATATGTAACTGAAGAATGATACCAATAATAATATGTTTTGGCATCCTAAAACATCCTTTAGCAGTCAGAACATTTTTCACATTTTAATATTTTCCCCATTTCTATTGTCTTAAAAATAAAGAAAATGACTTGAAATTATACTATCTATGAGGATACTATTTTTCTGATCTATCTACAATTGAACAGATCTTTAAAATAAAACAATAATACATGGCTCTTAAGTACAGAGTGGCAATTCCTGAGATTTAATCTACCCACCGATTTTTGCAATTATAATTAAATGCATCTGATACAAAGTGTCCAACTAAGTTATTTTGAAAAATGCACAATGATTTCAGTACCGTTTGTGTCAGTTAGTTGCACAAATACCTGTTAGTCCAATTATACATCTGTGCATTTGCAAATTACTGTGAAATTGGTAAACTGATACAGCTTATGTTTTTGAAGGAATATTTTTCTTGATTTTGGGATATGAGAAAATAATGTAATTGTAAATGCCACATTCTTTATCTCTTTGTAATAAATAACATATTTGATTCTCAAATCCAAGAAATGATAGAATCATGCTTTATGTCATAATATCTCACCTCTGAAGAATCAGTTAAAATGGTTTTCTTTTGCTTTGTTTCCTGGATATTATATCCTAGAATGCTTAGATATCTCTAATTGTCCAGTGAGATTTATATTATTCACTACTCTTTGGTTGTGTAGAGTGTCATGAAGGCTATAACCATTTCTTATATAACTTTTAAAATGTAACTGTTCACACACACACACACTCCCAGAGCTGATGCAATCATTTCATTTGTAAAAGTATCTTAAATTTCTTGATGGAAATATAGCTTTTAATAAAATAAGGTAGTTTCAATAAATTTGTGGGTGTTTTAGGACAGACTCCTGGAAACAGACCAAGAGAGAAGCATTCACGTGTAAGTGATTTATTAAGGACGTGCTCCCCATACACTGACGGGGGAATGGAGGAAGCACAACAAGGAAGGGGGATGTAGATGAAACAAGTGTGTGATTTCAGGCAAATCTCCATCTGGTCCTGCAGGGGAGCCCTGGAATGTAAATTACATTTCAGAATTTATCTCCACTGGAAGCAAAGAAGCTCTCATTGCTAAAACCTAACTCAGGAGTGTACAAACTCCCAGGTGCCTCTAACAAACTGTATAAGCAAAGCAGCTCTACTAGCCCAAGGGTAGTTACTGAAAGAGAAACACAGGGCAGGCTTTGGACGTAAAAGCACACCAAAGCAGGAGAGGGTCTCACAGAAATGGTCAAAATTGTGGTCCCAGGGCTCTGAGCAAAGAGTTCTGACTGTCTACTTCGCTATCCCTGAGTCATGACTTCCATCCTCCCTCTGCCTTTGAGCCTCTTTTTAGAGTGTACACCAAAGTTCCAATCCCTTCTGAATTTGGGACCTCAGTCTGGAGAAAGTCAGGATGTGGATCCTCTTGTGTGCTTCTAAAATGAAACTTTTATTTCTTGTTCACCCTCTCTCATGGTTAAGTTGTGGCTCAAGGAAATCAGTATTTTTATTCCAAAGTCACAAATAAGAAAGACTCTGCACAAGCAGGTCAGTGATTCACTTCCACTGACACAGCTAAACTAGAGGCAAACCCAATCTGATTCCCATGCCACTGATCCTTTCACGAACTACAGCATTTTCTCTGGAACAAGCAGTTGAATTCTGACCTCTCTGTTTCTGATGTAAATGCCTTCTTCCATATGACACACACCATGGATTTAGTGAGTATTGTAAAATGCTCATTGGTAAATGGAAACTGCCAAGCTAAGCTACAAAGTTGCTCCTGAAAGTGGTAACTTTTCATGGTTCAAGCGTTCTTGCTAATTAAACCCTAGATTGGTGGCTCACTCTTAAATTAAAGGTCTCATGCTGGTAGCCTACAGATGTGTTTAAACTATTTTGAATTAATTATCATATTTATAAATTGAGAGGACTCACATCCATTTTTGGATTTCTGACATCTTTGCAAAAATTAGACAAACCAATAATTTTGTATCTACATTTTTCAGTGTCAACAGTTTGTTACAGATAAGCATGGGCTGTATCCTTTGGCTGTGTTCTTGAATTTGCCAGTCTACACATTGCTCATTTCTGTTAGCTGCCTGGTCCCCATAGCCACCTACACTTGCTACTCTATCTAGCAAGGTTTAAGCTTATGAGAGGAGAGATGAGTAATTTTGAGGGTCTTGCACTTTGGTTTCTGTTATGAACTTACAGTGGTAAATAACTTAATGAAGTAAACAGAGATTGGAGAAAGCTTTGTTGTTAATTCTTCGAAATTTTCCTAATTCTCCATCATTCAAGGATTAGGTCCTTTATGAATGGCTTTTTCTACTAGATATGTTTTCTCTGACCCTCCTTGGGCTACATATTTCTTAAGCATTTGATAGCTAACTAACATCCTCTATAGGAGATGGAAGGAACCATACAAGAAGCATAAAAAACATTTTGTGTGGAAGCAAATCTGAAACTCACCAGTTAAATTAAAATTTCACCTTGTCTGTAACATTACTTTTTCCCTGCTACTCCTCCATTCCTTAATGCACATGACGAGTTTCGTTCTGTGTATTAACTATTTTTTGTTGCATTTTAAAATTTTTTTATTTTTTAAATTTTATTTTATTATGTTATGTTAATCACCATACAATACATCATTAGTTTTTGATGTAGTGATCCACGATTCATTGTTTTCGTATAACACCCAGTGCTCCATGCAGTACATGCCCTCATTAATACCCATCACCGGGCTAACCCATCCCCCCACCCACACTCCCCTCTAAAACCCTCAGTTTGTTTCTCAGAGTCCATAGTCTCTCATGGTTCATCTCTCCCTCCGATTCCCCCCCCTTCATTTTTCCCTTCCTTCTCCTAATGTCCTCCATGCTATTCCTTATGCTCCACAAATAAGTGAAACCATATGATAATTGACTTTCTCTGCTTGACTTATTTCACTTAGCATAATCTCCTCCAGTCCCATCCATGTTGATGTAAAAGTTGGGTATTCATCCTTTCTGATGGCTGAGTAATATTCCATTGTGTATATGGACCTCATCTTCTTTATCCGTTCATTTGTTGAAGGGCATCTCAGCTCCTTCCACAGTTTGGCTATTGCGGACATTGCTGCTATGAACACTGGGGTGCATAGGCCCTTCTTTTCACTACATCTGTGTCTTTGGGTTAAATACCCAGTGGTAAAATTGCTGGGTCATAGGGTAGCTCTATTTTTAGTTTTCTGAGGCACCTCTACACTGTTTTCCAAAGTGGTTGTATCAACTTGCATTCCCACCAACAGTGTAAGAGGGTCCCCTTTCTCCACAACCTGTCCAACATTTGTTGTTTCTTGCCTTGTCAGTTTTTTTGCCATTCTAACTGGTGTAAGGTGGTATCTCAGTGTGGTTTTGATTTCAATGTGTATTAACTATTTTATGAATGAATTTTATTAACCATTTTATGAGCACACACATCAGATTTTTGCATGCTCTTTGCTCAATGTGGGTAAGGTTCTTATATTTTCTCTGTGATGCAATGAGGAAAAACAGGGATTTAACATCTTAGAGGTCTCCTGCTTTGCCTTTAAATCTGTGATCATCACTTTGCCATTAAATTTCCTGAGGTTTCAGTGTCTTAGCTGATCAAATGAGTAGGGTGGGAAATTGGACAAGATAGTTAAGTCCTCCTAGATTTTAAAAACCACGTGCTTGCCCCAGTCTTCCAGGGTTACTTGAAAGCTTATCATTCAGGCTATGCAATTTCCCTGTACTGCAACGGTGAGATACCCAGATTGCAGGCAGCCACCCCCTGGAGGAGACACTGTCTCAGATAGCTTGTGGCAACTTGAGCAGTAACTTAGAGGCTGGGAGAAGAAGGGCTAGGAATTCTGTTCTGTGATTGTACCATTTTGAGGCACCTTCTTTTGGTGTAGTTCTTCAACCAAGATTCCACTCTGTTGAGGTGTTATCACATGGAGATTGATTAAAATGCAACTTCATATGCATCATACCCTAAAATATCCACTTTATCCCAAGGCTCTTCCCAGTACAGGCCTGGGTGCTGGATATTTTGCTGGAAGACATCAATATCTCTGCCAAGCCAAAGTCAGTTCATCACTCTTGCCCAACCAGAGTATAAGTGCAAATAAGAAAAAAGTAACTCCATGGAAAAATAATGAATCTGAAAGTTATTTCATTTAAAAAGATGGAAGATGAAATCAATTTGGTGTTGCTTTAATTTTTGATGATTTACAGTAGTAGTTCTAAAGCCCAGCAGGTACCATTTGACATTTTCATCTCCAGTGCTGTGAAGAGATTAGCACTTACTGGTATTGATTTAAATGAGGATTTATACCAGGGCTGTCATTTTTATGGAAAGCACAATCAAAGAGATTAGAAAGAAATTGCCAAGCGGCCTGAGTCTAATCAATTGTAGAATGCTTTCATTGGGAATTTGCAATTTTACCAAGCAGAAAGCTAACACGCAGGAGAAGCAATAGGAAATGAAATCAGGACGTAAGAAATGTGGCCAGGCCAAAACCAAACTACATCATACAATAAGACACAAGCTCTAGTTCAGCATCACTCTGCTAATTTTCCATGGAGTTGGAGAAAAATCTGTGAAAGACAGCATTTTAAAGCCTACTGAAGTGGAGCAGACGCCTGCTGAAGGACTGAAGGAGACATTTATGATGGATTTCAAAATAGAATATTTAAAAAGCTGTGTTTGGGGAGAATTTCTCAGAGTTGAAGTCAAGATGAATCAACAAGGGGACATGACTTTTCTTTGGTTTTGAGTGAGAAGGAGGAGCTAGATTAGGATTGGCGGGAGGTCAAGAAGTCTGGTGCCAGGGAACTCAACTTGAAGTTCACTACTGAAACTGCACTCAAATCCCAAAAAGGCAAAGAGAAAATTAATGTGTGGGAACTTCTGAATCAGAGCTCATCTGGCAATTGGCAATGTGACATGTGATCACTGAGACAAAAGTCTCAAAAGGCACCCCCAGATTGAAAGTGAGGGGGTGGAAAACAATTTACCATGCTAATGGACACCAAAAGAAAACTGGGGTGGCAATCCTTATATCAGACAAATTAGATTTTAAAACAAAGACTGTAATAAGAGATGAGGAAGGATGCTATATCCTACTTAAAGGGTCTATCCAACAAGATCTAACAATTGTAAATATCTATGCCCCTAACATGGGAGCAGCCAATTTTATAGGGCAATTAATAACAAGAGCAAAGAAACACATTGACAACAATAAAATAATAGTGGGGGACTTTTACACCCCTCACTGAAATGGACAAATCATCTAACCAAAGATCAACAAGGAAATAAAGACTTTAAATGACACACTGGACCAAATGGACTTCACAGACATATTCAGAACATTCCATCCCAAAGCAACAGAATACACCTTCTTCTCTAGTGCCCATGGAACATTCGCCAGAATTGATCACATCCTAGGTCACAAATCAGGTCTCAACTGGTACCCAAAGATTGGGATCATTCCTGGCATATTTTCAGACCACAATGCTTTGAAACAAAAACTCAATCACAAGAGGAAAGTCGGAAAGAACTCAAATACATGGAGGCTAAAGAATATCCTACTAAAGAATGAATGGGTCAACCAGGAAATTAAAGAAGAATTGAAAAAATTCATGGAAACCAATGAAAATGAAAACACAACTGTTCAAAATCTTTGGGATGCAGCAAAGGCAGTCCTAAGAGGAAAGTATATAGCAATACAAGCCTTTCTCAAGAAACAAGAAAGGTCTCAAATACACAACCTAACCCTACACCTAAAGGAGCTAGAGAAAAAAAACAGCAAATCAAGCCTAAACCCAGCAGGAGAAGAGAAATAATAAAGATCAGAGCAGACATCAATGAAATAGAAACCAAAAGAACAGTAGAACAGATCAACGAAATTAGGAGCTGGTTCTTTGAAAGAATTAACAAGATTGATAACCCCCTGGCCAGACTTATGAAAAAGAAAAGAGAAAAGACCCAAATCAACAAAATCATGAATGAAAGAGGAGAGATCACAACCAACACCAAAGAAATACAAACAATTATAAGAATATATTATGAGCAACTCTATGCCAGCAAATTAGAGAACCTGGAAGAAATGGTTGCATTCCTAGAGATGTATCAACTACGAAAACTGAACCAGGAAGAAATAGAAAACCTGAACAGACCTATAACCACTAAGGAAAGTGAAGCAGTCATCAAAAATCTCCCAAAAACAAGAGCCCAGGGCCAGATGGCTTCCCAGGGGAATTCTCCCAAGCATTTAAAGAAGAATTAATATCTATTCTTCTGAAACTGTTCCAAAAAATAGAAATGGAGGGAAAACTTCCAAACTCGTTTTATGAGGCCACTGTTACCTTGATCCCCAAACCAGGAAAGACCCCATCAAAAAGGGGAATTAGAGACCAATATCCTTGATGAACATGGATGCAAAAATTCTCACCAAAATACTAGCCTATAGGATCCAACAGTACATTAAAAGGATTATTCACCACGACCAAGGGGGATTTATCCCTGGGCTGCAAGTTTGGTTCAACATCTGCATATCAATCAACGTGATACAATACATTAACAAAAGAAAGAACAAGCATATATGATCCTATATGATCCTCTCAATAGACGCAGAAAAAGCATTTGACAAAGTACAGCATCCTTTCTTGATCAAAACTCTTCAGAGTATAGGGATAGAGGGTACATACCTCAATATTATAAAAACCATCTATGAAAAACCTACAGTGAATATCATTCTCAATGGGGAAAAACTGAGAGCTTTTTCCCTAAGGTCAGGAACGTGGCAGGGATGTCCACTATCACCACTGCTATTCAACATAGTATTAGAAGTCCTAGCTACAGCAATCAGACAACAAAAAGAAATCAAATGCATCCGAATTGGCAAAGAAGTCAAACTCTCACTGTTTGCAGATGATATGATACTTTATGTGGAAAACCCAAAAGACTCCACCCCAAAACTGCTAGAACTCACACAGGAATTCAGTCAAGTGGCAGGATATAAAATCAATACACAGAAATCAGTGGCATTCCTATACACCAACAACAAGACAGAAGAAAGAGAAATTAAGGAGTCAATTCCATTTACAACTGCACCCAAAACCATAAGATACCTAGGAATAAATCTAATCAAAGAGGCAAAGAATCTGTACTCAGAAAACTATAAAACACTCCTGAAAGAAATTGAGGAAGACACAAAGAAATGGAAAAACGTTCCATGCTCATGGATTGGAAG
The DNA here is from genome assembly GCF_009762305.2 of Zalophus californianus. Classification (NCBI taxonomy): domain Eukaryota; kingdom Metazoa; phylum Chordata; class Mammalia; order Carnivora; family Otariidae; genus Zalophus; species Zalophus californianus. Next base: position 97,452,906 of record NC_045602.1, read on the forward strand.
AACAAACATTGTGAAGATGTCAATGCTACCTAGAGCAATCTACACATTTAATGCAATCACCATCAAAACACCATCCACTTTTTTCAAAAAAATGGAGCAAATAATCCTAAAATTTGTATGGAACCAGAAAAGACCCTGAATAGCCAGAGGAATCTTGAAAAAGAAAAGCAGAGCTGGCGGCATCACAATTCCGGACTTCCAGCTCTATTACAAAGCTGTCATCATCAAGACAGTATGGTACTGGCACAAAAACAGACACATAGATCAATGGAACAGAATCGAGAGCCCAGAAATGGGCCCTCAACTCTATGGTCAACTAATCTTTGACAAAGCAGGAAAGAATGTCAAGCGGAAAAAAGTCTCTTCAACAAATGGTGTTGGGAACATTGGACAGCCACATGCAGAAGAATGAAACTGGATCATTTCCTTACACCACACACAAAAATAGACTCCAAATGGTTGAAAGACCTAAATGTGAGACAGGAGTCCATCAAAATCCTAAAGGAGAACATAGGCAGCAACCTCTTCGACCTCAGCTACAGCATCTTCTTCCTAGAAACATCACCAAAGGCAAGGGAAGCAAGGGCAAAAATGAACTATTGGGACTTCATCAAGATAAAAAGCTTTTTAAAAAAAAATTTTTATTGTTATGTTAATCACCATATATTACATCATTAGTGTTTGATGTAGTGTTCCATGATTCATTGTTTGTGCATAACACCCAGTGGTCCATGCAGAATGTGCCCTCTTTAATACCCATCACCAGGCTAACCCATCCCCCTACCCTCGTCCCCTCCTAGAACCCTCAGTTTGTTTTTCAGATAAAAAGCTTTTGCACAGCAAAAGAAACAGTCAACAAAACCAAAAGACAACCGACAGAATGCGAGAAGGTATTTGAAAATGACATACCAGGTAAAGGACTAGTATCCAAAATCTATAAAGAACTTCTGAAACTCAACACCCAAAGAACAAAGAATCCAATCAAGAAATGGGCAGAAGACATGAACAGACATTTTTCCAAAGAAGACATCAAACAGCCAACAGACACATGAAAAAGTGGTCAACATCACTCGGCATCAGGGAAATCCAAATCAAAACCTCAATGAGATACCACCTCACACCAGTCAGAATGGTAAAATTAACAAGTCAGGAAAGACAGATGTTGGCGGGGATGCAAAGAAGGGGTGGTGCAACCTGGTGATGCAAGCTGGTGCAACCACTCTGGAAAACAGTGTGGAGGTTCCTCAAAAAGTTGAAAATAGAACTACCATTGACCCAGCAATTGCACTACTCGGTATTTACCCCAAAGATACAAATGTAGGGATCCGAAGGGGTACATGCACCCCGATGTTTACAGCAGCAATGTCCACAATAGCCAAACTTTGGAAAGAGCCAAGATGTCCATTGAGAGATGAATGGATAAAGAAGAAGTGGTATATATATACAATGGAATATTATGCAGCCATCAAAAGGAATGAGATCTTGCCTTTTGCAACGATGTGGATGGAACTGGAGGGTGTTATGCTTAGCGAAGTAAGTCACTCAGAGAAAGACATGTATTATATGACCTCACTGATATGAGGAATTCTTAATCTCAGGAAACAACTGAGGGTTGCTGGAGTGGGGGTGGGGTGGAAGGGATGGGGTGGCTGGGTGATAGACATTGGGGAGGTTATGTGCTATGGTGAACTCTGTGAATTGTGCAAGACTGTTGTATTACAGATCTGTACCTCTGAAACAAATAATGCAATATATGTTAAGAAAAAATAAGCAGAAGATAGCAGGAGGGGAAGAATGAAGGGGGGGAAATCGGAGGTGGAGACGAACCATGGGAGATGATGGACTCTGAAAAACAAACTGAGGGTTTCTAGAGGGGAGGGGGGTGGGAGGATGGGTCAGCCTGGTGATGGGTATTAAAGAGGGCACATTCTGCATGGAGCACTGGGTGTTATATGCAAACAATGAATCATGGAACACTACATCAAAAACTAATGATGTAATGTATGGTGATTAACATAACAATAAAAATTTAAAAAATAATAAAATAAAATCTTAAAAAAAAGTCTCAAAATGGATATCAATAGAGACTCTTGACATTCCAGGAAAGTGATGCCCAAACAATGTCAAGCAATCTAATTTACTTGAAAAATTACCCAGAAAGGAGATTCTATTTACTACTGAACTAAATTAATCACAAATTAAACACATACTTGATGGCAGTGGTTGTAAAAAGGGCTCAAGGTAAAAACATTACAGGAGGGCGGACATGGGTTGAAGCACTTGATGGTGGATAATTACAGGACAGAATGACAAAATATGATCATAGTTTTATGGCCTACGGGGATAGATGGTTTAGAAGAGGAGGTAATTAAGTCTTTCAGGGAGGGGAGATGAAGAGGGATCAAGGATAGCTTCTAAGGGGAACTCATAAAGCAGAGTTTTGAAGAATAATTGGAAAGACAAAGGAGAGAAGAGCATTACAAGTAGAGGGAACAGCAGGTACAGAGGCATGGGATCATGACACAGTGATTGGGAGAGGGTCCAGAGTTTGACTTTATTCCCTGGGCAATGGGAAAAACTTTGGTTTTTGGAGTGGGTATGTGTGATAATTGCATGGGCCAGCTGAGGAGAGTGACCTGATCATCACTGTGTTTTAGAAGGGGCCCGGGTGCCTTCTTAGACTACACCACCTTGATCCATGCCGTGGTCTTCTATGGGGTTCTTCTGTCTCCCTCTTGCCTTCAGAGTGTGATCCTCTAGAAATGTCATCTCTCTGCCCAAACTTGTCAATTGTTCCTCATGGCACTCAAGTCTGTGACAGTCACTCAAACCACAACTCCTAGCACTCAGCAAAGATGCTCTGCTTCCTTCTGACCTTTAAACACCTTGGTCTTGGAGCCATTGCACATATCATTTTCTCTTCCTGGAATGCTTTTCTCCAGGAAATCACCATGCTCACTCCCTCAGTTGACCTAGCTACTCAGAAGTCACCTCTTCAGAGAGGTGTTTTCCAGCCATTCTGCATGCTAAATATGATTTTGAGTGGATGGATGGATGGATGGGTAAACAGAGGGGGCAAAAATGGAGGTAAAGTGTCCCTTAAGCAGTTTGGAAGAGATAACACAGCATGTGGGAATGAAGTCATAATGGGTGGTGCTTGGTGATTATGTCAATATGGAGGAAATGGGTGTGGGGCATTAGAAGGGGCAGAGGATCCCTCCCAGGTTCTGGACTGGATGAATGGTTTGATACTAGAGGAAAGACACATATTTGGAGGGAAGAGGGATGGTCAGAGAATAAATAAAAGAGTATTACCTTATAGTTACAAGGTACATATTATATGGCAGGCACTGTGCATTTACATGTAACATCTCATTTAATTCTCTATGGCAGACAGACACACTAGTCATCAGCATTTTCAAGCTCAGAGAGATTAAGCAACTTAACCAAGATCACACAGCTGGTAAAACATAGAGAGCCCAGACTTAAATGTAGGTCTGTTTGATGCATTTCACATAAATTTAAATTACTGTGGCTACTGCCAGTAGTTTTAATTGTGCAAATCAACTGCCACAATCTAAATGAAAGTTTAAAAGATGCATACATTGGATATAGCTGGGTATTCTGATAACACTACAAATAGACTGCTCCTGTTACTGTCTTGAAATTTTTAGGGAGAAGAGGCTCATTTACTGTTTTACTTGAATCCTTTATGCTATAGACTTAACTCATTCTGCATTGTGTGAAACCCACAGAACTATGACTATGAACTCCTCCACACAGTGCTAGCCAGGCTGCTACCTAAGCGAAGTGACCTGGGTACTGTGGAACAATGGGAACTTGCCAGAATGTGAATGTCTGCCCTGAAGTCGTGTGATACGGCAGCTCAGAAATCCTTGCAACACATGTTCTAAAACTGTCATTCACTCTATGCAACGCTCCTTAGTGAAGCAAAAGTAAGTGGAATATTTTCCGAGAGAAAGAGGAAATGAATAAAAGAATGAGGGCCCTGCCAACCGTGGAAAAAAGGCTCAACTCCTTTAGAGAAGATGTGGTGAAAATCTCTCTTAAGGATGCAGAGACCAGGGCAAATCGTGAACACATGACAAGGTTGGGTGGCTGGACACAGGTGGGGAAACAGAAAGAATAGGAAGGGCATTTCCACAAATATTTTATTCACTGCCAAAACTCTGACCTTTTCTCCAAGCTACACACTTTATAAACATATAAATGGGCAGTCATTTCCTATGAAATCACCTATCAAATCAGGGGGTAGTTGAAAATATTGCTTAGAATTTTTTTTTCATGTAGGCAAAGAACATCAATCTTGCCTGGTGGACTAAAAGTTTGTAGCTTGTTTTCTCCCTCCTTTCCTCCTGTTCCTCTCTTTATTCTTAATTTGCATAAAACTTATCTTTTAAATCTCTTTTATTAAAAAAATAAGTCTCTTTTATTATGAAATAGAACACATATGCAGAAAAATGCATAAAACATAAACCCACCTTTTAACATATTATTGTAAACACTCAACTGCCACACAAAGAAATGGAATGCAACCATTCCTTCTGCCGCTCCCAGAAGCATCCCCCAACCTGCCCCTCCCAGCAACATCCCCATCTCTCCCACCTAGACATAGCCATTCTCCAGACATTTATGGTCATCAATTCCTTGCTTTCCTTTATAGTATGACCCCCTAAGAATACATCCTACAACTATAGTTTTGTTGGCTTTTTAAATTTTATGTCAATGGACTTATATTGGAGTTTTCTCTTTTGGCCTTGCCTTTTTTTTTTTTTTTCTGAATGATATATATTGAAGATCCAACCATGTTGTGTGTAACTTTAGTTCATTCATTCCTTCTTTCTTTCCTTCTTTCTTTCTTTCTCTTTCTTTCTTTCTTTCTTTCTTTCTTTCTTTCTTTCTTTCTTTCTTTCTTTCTTTCTTTCTTTCTTTTTCTTTCTTTCTTTCTTTTCTTTCTTTCTTTCTTTCTTTCTTTCTTTCTTTCTTTCTTTCTTTCTTTCTTTCTTTCTTTCTTTCTTTCTCTTTCTTTCTTCTTTCTTTCTTTTTTTTTCATCAAGAGTCAGCAAACTTTCTCTGTAAAGGACAAGAAAGTAAAAATTTTGTCTTTGTGGGCCACATCAGTCTATCATGTATTTGCTAAGGAAAAAGCAGACCACCAGCTGGATCTGACTCATGGGTCATAGTTTGCTGATCCCTTGCTCTATAATATTCCACCATTTGATTAAACAATTCTAACAACAAAGACCATTTTAATTGTTCTCATTTTTTGTATATTACAAATAATATTATCCTCATTATTACTGTCTTACACAATCATCACTTAAATTTACCTACCCACAAGTTTATCACTCTTTGATTTTTATATTTTGCAGCTTATTCCTGTTTATTGTTTCTGCTGACTCACATTTATAGTGTCTTGTCTTTCTGTGTGCCTGCTTTCTTTGACTGTATGCTGAATATTGTGTTTGAAAAATTATTTGTAGAAATCATTTGCAGTATAGGATGACATATTTTTCCTCCAATGAAGATTTTTCCATAGACTTTTTCAGGTACCTAGGGGCACTAGCAATCTGGGATGATCTTAATCCAGTTTTAGGATTTGAAATTTTCTGGACTATGCAGAAGTGTTGAAGTGAGGTTGTGGTCTGTGTTAAGACTGGTTGAATTTCATTTCACCCTTACTCTTAGAATCTTAGACCAAAATAGGAGGTTGTTTACTGGCAGGCTCCGAACTCTCGCTTGTGTTTCCTGATGACATTTTCAAAAGTATAATTCAGATGGTCAGCCCTATTTTTAGGATTGACAGTTGTCCTTAAGACAAAAGTGGTCTGGCCTGCTGGTCTTACCTTTCTTTCTTTCTTTTTTTTTTATTATGTTATGTTAGTCACCAGACAGTACATCATTAGTTTTTGATGTAGTGTTCCATGATTCATTTTTTGTGTATAACACCCAGTGCTCCATGCAGAATGTGCCCTCTTTAATACCCATCACTGGGCTAACCCATCCCCCTGCCCCCTACCCTCTAAGGCCCTCAGTTTGTTTCCCAGAGTCCACAGTCTCTCATGGTTCATCTCCCACTCTGATTCCACCTGCCCCTTCATTTTTCCCTTCCTTCTCCTAATGTCCTCAATATTATTCCTTATGTTCCACAAGTAGGTGAAAACACATGATAATTGACTTTCTGTGCTTGACTTATTTCACTTTGAATAATCTCCTCCCATCCCATCCATGTTGATGTAAAAGTTGAGTATTCATCCTTTCTGATGGCTGAGTAATATTCCATTGTATATATGGACCACATCTTCTTTATCCATTCATTTGTTGAAGGGCATCTCGGCTCTTTCCACAGTTTGGCTATTGCGGACATTACTGCTATGAACATTGGGGTGCATGTGGTCCTTTTTTTCACTACCTCTGTATCTTTGGGGTAAATGCCCAGTAGTGCAATTGCTGGGTCAGAGGGTAGCTCTATTTTTAACTTTTTGAGGAACCTCCACACTGTTTTCCAAAGTGGTTGTATCAACTTGCATTCCCACCAACAGTGTAAGAGGGTTCCCCTTTCTCCACAACCTCTCCAACATTTGTTGTTTCTTGCCTTGTCAATTTTTGCCATTCTAACTGGTGTAAGGTGGTATCTCAATATGGTTTTGATTTGAATTTCCCTGATGGCTAATGATGATGAATATTTTTTCATGTTTCTGTTAGCCATTTGTATGTCTTCTTTGGAGAAGTGTCTGTTCATAGGCAGTAATCTCTTTGACATCGGCTGTAGCAACTTCTTTCAAGACACATCTCCAAAGGCAAGGGAAAAAAAGCGAAAATGAACTTTTGGGACTTCATCAAGATAAAAAGCTTCTTCACAGCAAAGGAAACAGTCAACAAAACAAAGAGGCAACACATGGAATGGGAGAAGATATTTGCAAATGACACTACAGGTAAAGGGCTGATATCCAAGATCCATTAAGAACTTCTCAAACTCAACACCCAAAAAACAAATAATCAAGTCAAAAAATAGGCAGAAGACATGGCCTTTCCTTTCAACCTTCTTTTACTCAATATCAGCCTAGTAATTCCTTACTTTTAGTAGCTTAGATGTTTTATGTATTTTTTTTCTGCTTTTCTAGTTTAGGTAACAGATTACCTGGTCATTCATGACTAGAAGCAGAAATCCTAACTTACATTTTTCATTTTAAAAAAGGACACATTTTAAATGAGTTTCCACAAGGGAAAAGAATATTATAAGAAAATCAGAAAGTCATTCTGATAGAATGAAGCCCACAAAACCAAAATATAGTATTCTGAAATTTTTAACCATTTTCTATTCCCCCGTCTATTCATAGAAAATTTCCAACCTATGAATTGTTGTATTATTAATTTTTTTCTATCAAATCCAAGTCAATTCTGTTAAAACCTTTTAAATTTATTCTTTTAGCATAAATACAAAAGAGATTATCACTAAATCCCTATATGCTGATTATTCTATTTGTGGATTTTTTCCCCTTGCACTGCTTATGAATTCAAAGAAAAAATCTGGTCCAATAAATGATTCATCTCACACTAATGAATACAAACATCACTGCATCTTGTTCTGATTTACTTCCCAACAGAATTAAACTACAAAGTGAACTTGAGATGCAGGTGAAAACACACTGAGAAGCCTCAGAATGGATTGTCACCGCTTGTAACAGCTTCAAGGTGCTTGATGAAAAGCTCAAAAGACCCCTCCAGATTTGAAAAGGAAACTGGTATGACAAATCAGTGAAAACCTAATTTCCAAAGGAACTGTCAAACTAAATATAGATTATAGATTTCCTTGGCACTTGTCCTGGTTGTGGCAGAGGAAAAGCACAGGGCATAGCAGATCATTAGCATTGAATATTATGTTTAGATACACATGGCGACAAACCTAGTCATTTTAATTTGTATCAAGTAAAAAAATACAAACAAAATAATAAAACCACATTACTGAGAGCTATAAAAATTTCATGGAGACTGGGGTGAAAAGGACACAACAAGCATGAGTTTTGTTCTCTTTCCTCATCGTGTGCTCTAAATTCATCTTCCCTCTATTTTACCCAAGGGATCAATGACCTTTGGTATATAATGGAAAAAGCTAGAGAATGAAGGTTTCCACCCCACATTGGGCCTTTAATGCATCCAGACTGAACCAATGTTGTGGCTTAAAGTGCCAATTTGCTGGTAATAGAGTCCTTACGGTTTTGCTGTGTGTGTTATGCCGCCAAATCAAGGACTGAGTGACTGTGGGAGCTTTAAGACTGCAATCATTAAACAGAAGTAAAAAATGTGCAGTATCTTTCTTGGCCAGCCAACTAAGTAGCAACTGTGGTTAATAGAAAGAGATTAGATTGAAAGTCAGAAAATGCCCCCATTTTGGGAGGCTTCTTAGTATGATTTTGGACAACTCATCTCCCTGTTCAGCATCCTCCACAAATGCTTAGCGAGAGCTTATTAATATTCTGTACCCAGTACTGTACCAGATGCCAAAGACCATGGCCCAGGGCCCTGACATTTAGAAGTTTACCCATTAGCTGTGGAGGGTGATGTCGACTTTGCAGCCTGATGTCCTGCGTTCAATTCTGTGTTCTGCTACTTCCTAGCCAGGGAGCCTGAGATAAGTTAATCCTGCCCAGGTCTCAGTTTCCCCATCTATAAAGTAGGGACAATGACTACCTTATAAAACTGCTTTCAGAGTTACAGATCCACATAAGCATGGCATAAATACAGCTGCTGCTTCTGCTCTAATAGCTGTAGTTGCTGTTTTTATTATTAGTAGTAGTATTGAGACATTGGCACCAGAAATATAGTTATCAAGATAGGTAATAAGTAATAAATGCCCAGAGACAAGTACAAAAGAAAGATGCTACTTGAGAACCAAGCCATCCACACCCACACAGCTTAAAGCCTACATTAATATGACCTTGCTTTTCCACTATATTCATCAACATGCATCACTATCTCAGGAAACTCTTGCCCAAGAAAGTGGTAAATAACTTGATTAATCACTCCAGAAACTTTCTGAAAGACCCAACAACACTTCAAAAAAAGCACCAATGTCTTATACCTTGCATCTTTGAACTTCATAAATTTGAATCCTCATTACAAATTCCTTACCCCACTGTATCCACCAGTCCTAAACTATGTCCTGATCCTTAGCCATTCCTAAGCCCATGACCTACCTCACTGAAATATTCACTTTAAACTAGACTTCAAAATCTCACCTGAACCTCTACTTTGCCTGCCCCTCTGAAACACTACTTAGATTCACTACAGAAGAGTAAACTCAGCTTTGTCTTATCAGTTTTGGAGATATTTTCAGGAACCAGCATTTCACACAGTAGAAGGAAAAATGGGAAAAAGGAATTTATTTTCTTATACTAACAGTGAACACTGTGCCTTATTCCCAGGAATTGCTCAACGGTGACCAGATGAACATCTGAAATGACTGAACACATGAATGCACCATCCCCTGGTGAATTTAAAGTGTGACTCAAGTCATTTTTAAAAAATATTTATTTATTTATTTCTTTGAGAGCAAGAGAGTGAGTATGAGGGGGGAGATGGGCAGAGGGAGAGGGAGAGAATCACAAGCTGACTCCCCGCTGAGTGCAGAGCCCGACAGGGAGCTCGATCTCACCACCCATGAGATCATGTCCTAAGCCAAAATCACAAGTCAGATGCTTAACCAACTGAGCCACCCAGGCGCCCTTGTGACTCAAGTCATTTTAAATATTAATGAAATTAATGTTAGAAAAGCTAATATTTATTATTTATTATGAGCTAAGCATCACTCAAAGTTCCTGTTAGAGGGTAATTTTTTAACAGGCAAAATCATGACCATTATACAATTAAAAATGAGCACCTGTCAAAGATTTATTTAACTGACAGCTCATCCATCTGGCTTATCTCCACCTTCCATTTTCTGTGAGCTATTTCACAACTGTGTAAGTTGTAGAAAACTGATAGTAATACAGATGATTCTTGTTGATGATATGCAAATTGGGGCCGGTGGAATGCAGTTGATTAATGCCCTGTGGATATTGATCAGTTTTGCATCTAGTCATAAATTTGTCTCATTTCTTTTCTGTACTTATACATGTGTGGTGCTTTGGATTCTCCATTGAACTGGCTGTAATAACATTGTCAAACTGTTTTCCAAAGTGATAAGACCATTTTACATTCCCACCATCAGTGTATGAGAGTTCCAGTTCCTCCACATCTTTGCCAACACTTGGAATGGTCAGTCTTTTTGGTTTTAATAATTTTAATAGTTGTGTAGCGGCATCTTGTTGTAGTATTAATCTGTATCTTCATAATAATGAATGATGTTGAGCATCTTTTCATATATTTATATGCCATCTATATATCTTCTTTGCTAAAGTTTATTCAAATCTTTTGCCCACTTTTATTGGGTTGTTTATTTTCAGATTACTGAGTTTTTAAAGTTCTTTGTGTGGTTTAGATACAAGTCCTTCATCAGTTATATTCTTTACAAATGTTTTCTTCCACTTTGTAGTCTCTCTTTTTATTCTCTGATTAATGTCTTTCAAAGAACAGACATGTTTAATTTTGGTTGAGTTCAATTTACCAATTTGTTCTTTCATGAATGATGTTTTTGTTGTTATATATATAAGAAATCTCTGCCTAAACCAAGCTGCAAATATTTTCTCCTATGTTTTCTTTTTTGTACCTTTGGGTTGCTCATAGAAGTCTGTGGTACATTTTGAGTTAATTTTTCTATATTGTGCCAGGTATGAATCACAGATATGGATATCCAATTATTGCAGCCCCATTTAGTGAGAGGACTAACCTTTCTTCACTGAGGTTCAGTTTTACAAGATGAAGAGTTCTGGAAGTGGATGGTGGTAATTGTTGCACAATGTTACGAATGTATTTAATACCACTGAATTGTACATTTAAAACTGTTAAGATGGTAAAGTTTATGCAATATATAAATGCCACCATAAAAAAATGGAAAAAAACCCCAATTCAGTGAAGAAAGGATAGTCTTTTCACTAAATGCTGCTGTAATAATTGGATATCTTTAATGTGGGGGTATTCAGGTTATCTATTTCTTTTTGAGATTTGGTGGTTTGTATCTTTCAAAGAATTCTTCCATTGCAACTGTTTTCTAACTTATTAGCATAACTTTTTAAAAATAATGTTACTTTGGTTATCTTTTAAACATCTGTAGAATATGTGGTGATGTTGCCTCCCTCATTCCTCATGTTAGTAATTTGTATCTTTTCCCCCCAAATCAATATGGCTATATTTTAACCGATTTTAATCTTCCCAATGAACCAAATTTTGGTGTCATTCATTTCCAGTGTTGTTTTCCCACTTTCTGTTGCCTTCGTTTCTACTCTGATCTTTATTATTTTCTTTCTTCTGTTGACTTTGAGTTTCATTTGCCCTTTTTAAAATTAGTTTATTGAAGAAGAAGCTGAAATCCTTGATTTGAGATATTCTTTTCCAAGTTAGGCATTTACTGTTGTAAATTTCCCAAGAACTGCCTTATCAACAACCCAAATTTTGATATGTTGTCTTTATATTTTCATTCAATTCATATAACTTTTTAATTTCCCTTTGGATTTATTCTTTGACCAGTTAGTTATTTAGAATAGTGTTATCTAGTTTCCAAATATTGGGGCATTTTTCTCAATGATTTTCTGTTATGGATTTCTAATTTAATTCCAAGCTGGACAGAGAATGTATTTTGTACAACTTGAATACTTTCTCTGTTTACTTGTTCTATTAAGAAAGAGATTGAAATCTCTGATTATAATTGTGGATTTGTCTATTTCTCTTTGTAGTTCTCAGATTTTGCATCATTTATTTTGAAGTTCTTTTATTAGGTTCATACATGTATGTGATTATTATGCCTTCTTGATGAATTGATCTTTTTATTATTTGAAACCAATCGTATTTATCTCTGATAATATGTTTTGCCCTGAAGTTCACTCTGTCTCATATTAATAATGTCACTTCAGTTCTGTTTTGTTTTGTTTGTTTTTTGACTAGTGTGATGGACACACTCAAGATGACCCTCACTGTCATGTCTTTCTTTGATGAGCCTCCCCATGAACGCTGGTGGAACCTATCTATGACTTGCTTCTAACCAATAGAATATGGAAAATGTGATGGGATGTCACTCCATTTTTTTCCGTGTTTGATTTTGGATAGTTTTTATTGCTGTATGTTAAAGTATATTAATTTTTTTTCCTGCTAGGTCTAATCTGCTATTATTTTCATCCAGTGTATTTTTCACTCAGACATTGTAGTGTTTATCTCTAGATCTAGAACTTGAATTGGAATCTTTTCCTAAAAAATTTTCCATGTCTCTACTTAACTTTTGAACATATGGAATATGAATATAATAATAGTTTTGATGTCCTTGTATGCTAATTTCAACATCAGGATCAGTTCTGGGTAACTTTCAATTGATTGTTTTTTCTCTTTATTATAGATAATATTTTCCTGGATCTTTCCATGTCTGGTGATCTTTGATTGTATGAAAGGCAGTGTAAATTTTATCTTGTTGGTGCTGTATATTTTAAATTTCTATACAATTTTTTGAGGTTTTTGTTGTATTATGTATTTCAGTTACTTGAAAACACTTTTATCCTTTTGGGTCTCACTTTTCAGATTTGTTCAGCAAGTCCAGAGCAGTTAATTTTTCTCTATTACTGGAGCAAAACCCTCCTAAGGCACACTACCCAATTCTCCTATGAATTATTATAATCACTAATCTGACTGGTGGGAAAAAGCACTATTCTTGGCCCTGAGTATGTTTCTTTCCCTGACCTTACAAAATTTCATGCGTGTCCTGATTAATGATTGCTGAATATTCAGGTGAGACCCATTGCAGATCTCTGGGGTCCTTTGTGCAGATCTCCCCTCCTTAGCACTCTGTCCTGCAAACTCTAGTTGCCTTGGTCTTCCTGGACTCTCAATCCATTTTCTAAACCTGGGGAGTCAGCTGGCCTCTGCCTTGTTTCCCCTTTACTGTGCCTTACATGGAAACTCTCTCAAAGATGAACAATTTTAGGGCTATTCTTATTTGATTATGATCTCAGAGATCATGCCTAGTGTTCTGAAATGCATTGTTTCATAAATGTTACTTGTTTTATTTTGTTTTTGTTTTGGTTATTACAAGAAGATAAATTCAGTCCCTGTTATTCCATCTTGACCTCTTGCCATTTTGAGATGTGATACTTATAAGAGAGATCAGTAAATAATCAAAAGCAAAATGTGCCACACTTATTAATCCAGCTAGAGAAGAAGGGACTCTGTATATTTGAAATACCTTGTAGCCTTCTTGTTTCTATGCTAACCTTGATGATTTTCCTGGTAACTAAAATCTGCAAGAACAAATGTGTTGGTAGCTATATTGGTGGTTTGGACATTTTATGATGTTTTAATATTTTCTCCAAATTTTGGTTATTCATCTTTCCAAGAAAGATGATTGCCTCTTGCTCCAATAAAATGAAAGAAGACACGATAGCATCAGAATTCTTAAAGGGTCTAGATGGTAACTGAACACAGGCTGTCTACTTTAATCAGTTCTCAGTTATCCAGGATATTGAGTGGAGAGAAAGTTCTATAACACACACATATGGGAGCTCACATGTGCATGTGTGTCTACATAAAAATCATAATAAATGTGTGCCTTCAGATTTCAATTTACAGTCTCCTATCTTACTCCCTACCACTTTTATTTCAGATGCCCAAAGACATCCCTTCTCTCTTTATCAAGATGTATAAAACCTCTTTAAAGAACTGTTAGTAGCTTACCATAAAAGGCTGTCAGGGATGAAGAATGTCACTGTGGAACGGCAAGATTGCTGGATCTGAGTCTGACTGGATGTGTTTAAGCAGCAGTCGTCTGTGGTCATTGACTAGCCTCTCCCATTATTCCCTCACTCCTATCCCAGCAGATTCTAAACGGAATTCCTCTCACACACTTCCCAGTGACTGTACAACCCTGAGCCCAGTGGATAAGCCCTTCTGCTTTAAAGTTGAAGAAGGAAGCAAAGTTTATATTTCTTTTTCTCCTTAGTTAATTTTGATTTTAAGAGGAACTTCTGCCACTGTGGCTGTCCCTGAAGTGGGGGTCCATCTAGACTAACTAGAAGGAGGGTGGACACCTTTCTGCTCATGAGCTCTGAAAGGGTCTTTGAGTGTGTGCATGTCCTGCAACACTTTGGGAGCTCTGGGTGGAGTCTCTAGTCTCTGAGGCATGATACTATCTTGGAATTGATTGACAGGAGCTTCTGCTGCCATTAATCTGAGAAACAAGCTGGCCTCTCCTGCCTGTCTGCATTTGCCTGCAACTGGCATCCCTCTGGCTGACTTTTATTTATTTGTTTTTTTACTTTTAAGATAAGAAAATCTGCATATATCAAGTCATATTAAGCATGCCTATGCATTCAAAGAGGCTTAAATAAATGAATAAATAAGCAAGAAAAAACTTTGAAGGAATTCCACAGAGCATAGAAACATGGCAAGATTTCTAAACAATCACAGGAAAGGGATATGTTGGAGAAATTCCTTCTGTCTCCCCCTGACCCCATATTTGGATCTATGGGAAGCAAAGGTCAGTGTGTTCCATTGCTGTTTTTAACACAACTCCTGGCTTTGATGCCGAATACTCAGTGACCCTTATGTGCTAGCTTATTTTTTGCTCCCAGAATGGCTTTAGAGATTTCATGGTTCCCATGGTGGAAGTCTTAGAAAGGATTCCCAAGACATCCTATGGCTATGTGACATCACTAGCCCAGGCTGTAATTTTGCATCTATGTAACCACTTTGACGAAACAGTGATGGTTTTTATTCATTTCCCTCACAGGTGCCCCACAATTGGATTCCTGAATCCAAAGGGAGGGGGTATTCTGTAGTTGCTGCTACTAACAGGCCTGTCCTTTATAGTCTTACCTCACCAGGAAGATAGGCAGGAGCATGAAACAGCCACCTGATTGCAGTGTGGGGCCTGTCTATGGGGGATTCCCAATGCTGCAAGTTCCCACAGGGTCCCTCACATCTGGTCTAGGAGCCAAGGGAATGGATCTGATGGTGGCTGATGCCTCAGCCTTGGGTAGGGCTCAAATGACAACATAACCAGAGTTCACATTTCACAGCCTGCTTTATTTTATGAAAAAAGAAAAAAGTGTAGACAGAAAGATCTTGGTAGCAGAAGAGAAAGTCCAGAAACAGACCCAAATACATGTGGGAATTTATACATAAAAAGATAAAAAAGGTGGATCGTTTATAGTAGTGTTAGGACTCCAGGATAGTTATGTGGGAAAACAATGAAGTTTAATCCATCTCTCACACTTAATAACAAAATGAATTCTAAAATAATCAAAGGTTTCAATGTGAAAAAATGAAGACATCCATAATTAAATTAGAAGAAAACACTTTAAAAATAATCTTGATGTGGAAAAGACTTTCAAAGCATGACTCCAGAGCCAGCAGCTATAGATATCGATTAACTACATAAACGTTTTTCAAAATCCTCTATGATAAAAGTCTATGACAAGCAGAGTCAAAAGACAAATGATAAATAAAAACAAGTGAGTCAAAGAGTTAATTACCCAAACATATGAAGATTCATGGAAATTGACTAGGAAAAAATATCAAACCACAACAGAAAAATGGCAGTGGATATAAATGGGTATTTCAGAAAAACGAAATACAAATGACTCTTACATAATAAGCCCAGCTAATGCATAATAATAAAAATTAAATATAAAACTACAATTAAAATACCATTTTTATTTTATAATCAAAGCTTTTAATAACTTTGTTATAGCAAGAGTGTCAACATATTGTAAACTTTATATTTTGCTGCTGGGAGTATCAGATGACTCCATCGTTATGGGGGGCAGTTGGCAATATTAACAGAGATTATAAATGTCCATATGTAGGCCAGCATCCTCCAGGAATTCATTGTGGTGATATACTCATTTATATGTACAATTTTTATAGGTCTAAGTATATTAGCTTCCCATGGCTGCCAAACCAAATTACCACCACCTTGGTGACTTAAAAACAAGAGAAATTTATTTTCTCTTATTTCTGGAGGCCAGAGGTCCGAAATCAGCATTCCTGGGCTGAAACCAAGGTGCTGGCAGGGCCACCATGCCCCATCTGGAGGTTCTAGGGGAAAATCCATTCCTTGCCCCTCCCAGCTTCTGGAAGCTGCTGGGATTCCTTGAGTTGTTGCCAAGTTAGTACAATCTTTAATTTCAGCATCTAAGCTGCCTAAGCATCTTTGTCCACAAAATTCTCCCAATTTGCTAGGGTTAAGATAACAATGATACAAAGTTAAGATCAAGATAACCATTGGTGCCACCAGATCATGGAAGAGAAGACCGTAAGACATTGATTTTATGACAACTTAAAACTTGGGCCAGAATTCTCCTACTTAAAGAGACTTGGTTTTGTGGAGAAGCTCCAGCAAGATAGAAACTGCAGGTGTCTAGGCCAGGCAGTCCACAGCCACAGGGCCGGGCATTGCTCTATAGGTCTCCTGTGCTGACTTTAGTAATACTCTGATGAAGCCAGGATTGGATTTGCTCAAAGTTAGGGTATTTCTGTGGCTCACTTCTTCATTATTAGGGATCGTGGTTTCTTCAGAAGGTTTGGGTGAGCCATCAAGAGAGAGGCTTTGCACAGAAGGGCCCTCTCTACTTGGACACAGAAAAGCCACTTTATGCAGTTGGAGATGGTCTCTCTTTTTTTAAAGATTTTACTTATTTATTTGTCAGAGAGAGAGAGAGAGAGAGAGCACAAACAGGGGGAGCAGCAGGCAGAGGGAGAAGCAGGCTCCTCTCTAACATAAGCAAGGAGCCCCATGGCAGAACTCGATCCCAGGACCCTGGGATCATGACCTGAGTCAAAGGCAAATGCTTAACCAACTGAACCACCCAGGCACTCCCAGAGATGGTCTCCTAATCACAGGATACTGGAGCAATGGGTGGCCATGACCATGGGCAGGAAGACTGAAGGTGGAGATGGACCCTGTGGCCCCCAGAGATGTCTGTAGCTCATGGCCTCTGAGTTGTTCCTGCTTTTTCAGTTCTTTGCTTTAGTCCCTATGGGAGCCAGGTGAGTTTCTTGTCTTTGGGCCTTTTCACTTACCTCTTATTTGAATGAGTTTGAGTGAGTTTCTCCTTCTTGCCTCCCAAAGACACCTGACTGGAACATGGGTTCATTTTTCAACATTCCTTTTGCAAATAAAACACATGAAAATCCCATCATCAAAGCTTATAACACCTACGAGAGGGATCAATAACATTGTTACAGGAGTGCCAAATTTTGAGTGTAATGTCGTAAACTGCCAGATACTAATGGGGAAGCATGAAGCAGTGAAAAGAAGCCATTTAGATTCAGGCGCACCTGTGTTTTAATCTGGACGTTATCATTTACTTGCTGTGTGACTTTGGGTAAATGATTTATGCTTCCCGAGACCATTTTTTTCTGTCTGGATGTGGGAGAAACACAACATGCTGTCTTTCTGAGAAGATTAGAGATAATACCTGTGCTATGCTGAGCCGTGTACTTGGCACCTGATGCTCAATAAATAGTGACTGATCGTGTGACAATGAGTTCCTGAGCAATGAACTAGTTGATAGACTGTGACTCTTGTGGCAAATGTCAGAGTTAAACGAAAACTCCTTTTATATGAAGAGACTAATCTGAAATCAACAAATGTAGATTTGTCCATGGCCGGGTATATAAATAGGAAGGACTGGAGCGTATATGGAGATGTAAGCTGATTCTGACTGCATGAAGAAACTGCCTAACACAGGGTAAGGATATCGAGGAATTAACTGACAAAATGTGCTTTGTGTCATATGGAAAACCAATGGATTACCTCACCTGGAGGTACCGCGAAACCGCGAAAGCCAAGGAAGAGAGCAGGGGAATTCCTACATGTTGGATAAAGGAGAGACACTAATGACGGTTGCTACAGTAACTGCAGTGACTATGACAAAGTGTAAATTCGATGGGTTAACCTCCACATGCACTTTGGGGATTAACAGATCTCCAAAAAAGTCAGAATCCCAGGGGTGTGAGTTCTTTTATCTGAGCCTCAATGCCCAAGTGATCTTGAATCACAAAAGATAGTTGGTTGTTCCCCTTGAAAAAGTTGAAATGCTTTGCTCAGAAGGGCATAATATTCACCTGCGGATGCAGATCCTGTCAAAATGCAGATCCAGACACAACAGGTCTGTGTGGGGCCCAAGATGCTGGACGTTTAATGTGTTCTCCAGACCAAGACTTGGAGTAGCAAGTCTCTCTATGAAAGAAAGAGCCATTGGTGAAAATAATTTGCAGTCATTCCTCTGGTTTTTCCACTTCCACAGCGCAGTGTTTGCATAAAAGGAGTTGAGAATGGAATAGAACCTGGAAAAATGTATTCTTCAAACCCACGGGCAAAACCCTGGACATTGGAGAAGAGCTTTGGGCTTGAAACTTGCACTTGGTGTCCAAACCGACAGGCTTGCTCCATCCCTCCACACCTGGGCACTTCCCTCAGCCTTGCCCTGCCCCTCAATGCCTGTGCCATACGTAGAAAGAGGAGGGAATCTGATTTTTGGGTGAAGACAGGAAGCAGCCTAGGAAATCATGTCACACTAAGGTCTATAATCGTTTCGACTGTGACAGTTCATTGTCACTTAGCAGAAATTGCTGGTTATGAATATTTAACAAATTTGCAATTAGCTCATCTACCAACATGATTACTGAAATGGAGTGAGCCATTGAATAAAGCCACTAGGATTATGTACATAATGCTTTCTGATTACACATGCTTACATATCTGCTTTTGTGTTTCCCTCTCCTCTGGCACCATTTTTGCTAATTTTTATAAAACCACAAACCACACCTCACTGCCTTCTATAGTCTCGGATGGAGCTAACTAGGTAAAGGAAGACCTTTTTCAGATTCCGGGTCGAAAATCGGCTTTGAGCTTCCGAGGTGAAAGCATCTCCGACATCTGATGCTAGGTTACCCTGCAACAAGAATGCCTGGAATCTTTCCCTAATTCCTCACCACTTTCATCTGCTGTCCAATTACCAAACTGACCAACTTCGTTTCTCTATTTCCAAAAGGCATTACGTATTATCTGCTTGATTCATCCCAACTAGGCTGTAATGCAGATAAATTAAAAAAAAAAAACACCCCAAATCCACAGAGGAGGGGAGAGAGGAGAGATTGCCTGATTTAAAGTCAGGAAATCTTGCAACTCACTGGTCACGTGACCTGTGCCTAATACCCCTCCACCCCCACCCCCACCCCATCTCCTGGACTCGATTTTCATCTCTAAACTGAAGACAATCATTACGTTCTGGTATTTAATTATTAAGATCATAGGTTGTTCTCTCTATTCTGTTAGAAACAGCTTCCTTCTACTTCCTTGAAGAAATACAAGAAAAACAGAAGTAAAGGATTTACTCTATGATAGGAAGTTGCAGAGTAAGGCAGAGAATCATTTTTCTGTATTCTATGTAGGAAGCTTTTTCCTCTGGTGGTGAAAACAGCTAGTAGCAGCTATGTTGTATCACTTATGCTTGATCCTGGAAACAAAAAGAAAACATTGCATCACTCCAAACAGACACTATCACTATGCTTTGACTATTAATTGGTTCTGTTGTTAAAAGGTTTTTTTATTTTTCGTAACTGTATTTCAAACTGTCATCAAGGCGGGGCAGATCATATTATCTTTGAGCTCTTTACTGAATTGTGCTGTCTGCTTTGTTGATAGATCCCATCTCTGTTTTTCTTAGCATTTTAGAGCATTTTAGAAAATGATCTTGATTATTTCCTGCATGTGGCTTGGATTTCTAAACAGTCACTGTTTCAGAAGTGCAAAAGACAATCATGAATACTATAAGAGTTAACAGAAGTTACTGATAATAACAGTTGTGCTACTTTGTAGAGGAGTGTAGGACTTTTGTTTGCAAAATGCTTTCACATGCATTAGGTCACACATTCGGCTGATACTCACGGACACCTTCTGTTTTTTAGGATAGGCTTTTCCCAGTCCTCCTGCTGATGGAGTCTAAGGCTTTGCATTTGGAATCATCCCAGCACTGATTATACCCCGAGGGCCAAACCTAGGAGTCAACCTGCTAGTCTCCCCCATTTCTTTCCTATTGCTTATCATTAGTCCTAAAAGAATATTTGAACATTTATTCATTATTCATTCATCCAGTTAGTCTTTCACCCAGTAACCGTTAAGGCATCCAATGTCTGCAATTTGCTCCATTGTGGGGAAACAGAAATGTGACACCATTCCTACTCTCAGGGAGCTCAGTGGAATGGCAGAGTCAGCCAGGAAAGTCAAGGGCTACAGGGCAAAGAACCTTGCTGGAGGTAGTCCTTAACAAAGGTCACCCATCCAGCCCAGCCTGATGTGGTCAGCAAATGCTTCCAGTGAGTTAAGTCATTAGGTGTGTGTCCTTAGCCAGGAGAAGGGGTGGTGGATGGGAAAGAAGAGTGTTTCAAAGAGAAGGACTGAAAAGCAGAGATTTGGTACCCACAACAGTATGGCCTGTAAGCAACTGCAACACGGCAAAGCATTCTATAGATAGTTACTTGTTTAACTCCTTATTATGGAAATTAACAAATATACACAAAGTGGAGGGATTGGTATAACTGCAGACCCACAACTTCAGTGATTGTGTTAAAGGAAAATGAAATTCATATCTGCTGTTAGCTTTAGGGCTTCAGGAGACCACACAATGGAACAGAAGAGAGGACCCAGAAATAGGTCTGTGTTGACATAAAAAAACCTAAAAAATGACAAAGCTGGCATTGCAGATCTGTGGGGGAAGAATAGAATATTCAATAAAGAGTGAGGTGATAATGAACTGTGTGGAAAAAATAAATTTGTGTCCCTCCTCCACAATCTATGTAAACATAGATTCAGGTTGGATTAAAGACAAAAAGCAAATCATTAATTTTTTTTGAGAAACTGTAGAAGAATATCTTTATGGATTTGGGGGTAGGGGAGGATTTCTTAGAGTTAAAAATCACAAACCTTTAAAAAAAAAGTGGTAAATTCAACTACACTAGAACAAAATACTTAGGTTTGCTGTAGGCCAAAATGAAAAATTAAAAATACAGGTCACAGTCTAGGGGAAAATCTCTGAAATGTGTATAATTAATGTAAATGATCAGGATTCAATTTCAGAATATGTAAAAACTCTTACAAAGATTAATAATCTGATAGGAAAATCGGGTAATTACATGAGCAGTCAATTTTTAGAAGAAGAACATTTGAACACTTGAAAATACATTCAGCATCACTAGTAATCAGGAAATTCAAATTAAAACTATAATGTTCTGAAGAAACAAGTGTTGGTGAGGATGCAGAGAAAAAGGACCCCTCGTACATTGTTGGTGGGAATGCAAACTGGTACAGCCACTCTGAAAAACAGTATGGAGGCTCCTTAAAAAGTTAAAAATAGAATTCCCTTATGATCCAGCAATTGCATTACTAGGTATTTACTCAAAGAATACAAAAACACTACTTCAAAGGGATACGTCCACTCCTTTGTATACAGTGGCATTATTTACAATAGCCAAGATATGGAAGCAACCGAAGTGTCCATCAATTGATGAATGGATAAAGAAGATGTGGTGTGTACGTGTGTGTGTGTGTATGTGTATTGTATTCCATTATATGTAATGGAATATTATTCAGCCATAAAAATGAATGAACTGTTGTCATTTGCAATGACATGGATGGAGCCAGGGAGTATAATGCTAAGTGACATAAGTCAGTCAGAGAAAGACAAATACCGTATGATTTCACTCTTACGTGGAACCTAAGAAACAAAACAAATGGGCAAAGGAGGAAAAAAAGAGAGAGAGACAAACCAAGAAACAGACTCTTAACTATAGAGAACAAACTGGGGTAGGGGATGTGGGAAATAGGTGATGGGGATTAAGGAGCGCACTTGTCATGATGAGCACTGGATGATGTATGGAAGTGTTGAATCACTGTATTGTACACCTGAAACTAATATAACACTATACATTAACTACTGGAACTAAATTTAAAAAAATAACCATGCTCTAGGGTGGATTACATAGTAGGATTCACTGGTGTTTTTAATGTTTTACATCTTAAGCTGGGTGGTGGGTACATAGTGTTCATTATACTATTCTGTATACCTTATTGTATATCTGAAGCATCATACATGCACACATATGTGTGTATATATGCATAAATATTTTATACACGTAAATGTATAGTATAAATATATATATCCACATATACACACACTTATGTGTTATGTAATGCTGTATTTTAATAAATGAATTAGCACAAACCTTTGCAGCGTTTGATTATCTACCATGAGTACTTTCAGAATTGCATTGTATGAGAACAGTGCAACTGAACTTGGTTCTTCCCCAGAAACTGCAGTTGACATAATTCAACAGGCAGCCTGATTGAGAGGAGGTCGAGACCTGGTATGCTCTGTGTTGTAACTGAATGGGTGATATTGAGGCATGCCATTAAACCTCTCTAGACCTCAGTTCCCTCACTTGAAAATTGAAGGCATTCTATAAAGAGCCCATCGGCACTGACTCCTGATTTACAATTCTATATTATGGCAACATTTCTCAAAGTGTGCTGGAAAGAATCCATGAGATACTAATCAGGATTCCTTGAGAACAGAGCTCTGTTATCAAACAAGTTGGAAATCATTTATCATTGTAATGTGCCATCCTTTTGGGAGGGTGTGCAGTACAGAGGCAGGGAAGGAACAAAAGCACCTGCTTGTGGGAAAGAGAAGCCAGGGTTGAAGATCCAAGCACCTCGGACATGTTCCCTTGTGCCGCCCCACTTCTGGCTTAGGGGGTGTGGGAGTCATTTATTTGGCAGACACGCATTCAGTCCCTTTGTGCAGCCAGAGATAGACAGGAGAAGGGCCTAGGAGGCCTTCCGTTCTATGCTCCCCAAGTCCCCTCTTTGAAAGCACTCTTAGGTTGAGGCCATATACTGCTTTGGCCCCTGAGAAAACAAAGCCAGCTGGCTGCACCTGCTTCCTGCACCAAGCTTACCAGATGTAATTGAAATCAGAAGAGGCTTACACACAGCATGGGTGCCTTCCTTTGTGAGGCTGGTAAACAGCTTCAGCCTGGCTTTTTGTTTTCTGCGGAAAGCAACTGCACAGTGAATAGCTATGTGCTCTTGGGCACCTTGCTCGGGTTTCATATTCTCCTCTTTAAAAAGAAGAGGTTTGATAAGATTATTTCTGAAGTTTTTCCTTGTTCATTCATTACCTAAGACATTTATTAATGTGACCTTTCGAAATCTCTTAGGACTTGGTTGAAGACACATCCGTGTAGAGGTATTCGACAAGGGCATGGTTTAGGAAGGCATTGATTCAACAGATAGTTAGAGGATGCACTGTGTGGATCATTGTTTTCAATGCTGGGGAGACAGTAAGGAACAAAAATAGAGACATTCCCTTCTCTTGTAAAGGCTACACTTTAGTAGGAGACCCTGATACTTAGAAAACTGTGAATGTCAGGTAACGTTAAGTGTTAAGACAAATAAGGAAACAGGGTATGTGGACAGAGAGTGGCAACTAGGGGTTATTTTGTGTGGGAAGCTCAGGGAAGACTTCTCTATGAAGGTGCCATTTGAGTAGAAACTTAAATGTGGGGAAAGGTAGCCACTTCTGGTGGAAAGAGTGTTCTAGGGAGAGGAATGGACATGTGCAAAGGCCCTGTGGTGGAACTGTGTCTGGCCTGTACAAGGAACAGATTGGCCGTAGGAGGAGAGTGGCTGGAGATGAAATGACAGAGCTAGTGGGAAGTGGAGAAAATCCTAGATTTCATCTAGAATGGGATGGCAAATCAAAAGAGGGAACTGAGAAGAGAATTGACATGATTTGAATAAAGTTTTAGAGAAAAGATTCCTCTGGCTGCTATGAGGAAAGCAGTCTGTGGGGGGTAGGAGCAGAGGCAGGGGAGGCAGGGACCCAACTGGAGGCTATTATACAGTGGCCCATGAGAGACACAGCTTGCAGTAGGCTTCAGGGCAAGACTTTCAAAAATCCTAGGAAAGGACTCCACTGGCTCAGCCACAGCCAGAGCGACAGGGTTCTGCGACCAGCAGTTCCTCCTTGAAACCCATGGCTGGGATAAGAGAAGTGGTGCTCCAACAGAAGTAGTGGGTGGAAAACAGAGGGTGTGCACTGCACCATTGGAGAGAGATCAACAAAACTAACAAAGGAAAGGAGAAAGAAGGGGAGGAGAGGGGAGGGCAGGAAAATGGAGGGGAGGGAAGGGGGAGGGGAGGGGAAGAGAAGGGAAGGGAAGGGAGAAAAAAGAAACCACAGGAATTAAGAGTAGAAGACTTGAAAATTAAGAGCTCAAAATGATTTCCTCATATAATCTTGTAGTTTTTAAACAAAGAATATAAGGTTATAATACATTAATGCTTCCTGTGACATAATCAATAAATTGATGCACACTGTGATTACTTCTGCTCTGGGTGAGGGAGGAGGCTTCACTGCATGTTAAAACAGACGGGACTCTTCATTCCTCCTCAGTCTTGAAATGTTGCCACTTCTGGGCTTCAGAATGTCCATCTGATTTATTGCTTCCTTTGTTTCTTTTCTTGCTGCTACCACCCTGTTTGGAAAATCCTTCTCCTTTCAGAGAATGCAAATCCTATGGGACTCAGTCCACAAGGAGACCAATGACTGACTTAGCAAAAGAGGCAACTCATCACTTGGCACGGTGTCTGTGTACCTGGCCCACACAGGGGGAGTGTTCTGGGGCAGGGGTGGTGGGTGGAGTCCAAGCTGTGGAAGGGGTAGAAACAGCACAGGGTTAGGCTTGGTGTGGCAGGCAGGGGATGCTGAGCCAGGCATGCTTGGCGAGATAAAAGCAGCAGTGGACAAACGGGAGCCAATGGGAAATCTGGGACAGAATGCAGAGGCAAGGAGAGCAATTGAGTAGTTTCTGTACTAGCTTGGCCCCTGGGAAAGGAACCCTCACTATTGTAATGATGGCAGTGGGAAAAGACTAAAAGGGGACAGATCTCAGGCACATTTCAGAAAATAAAACTAAGAGTTCTGTTAAAAATGGAAGAAACAGCCTCCCTACCACAATGTAGAAAGAAAAACCAAAGGACCCTGGTCAATACATCAGTGTTGACATATTTTATTTTCTAGCTTATACTGAGATGATGTACCAGCTACTGTTGTCAGTATCTTACAGGTATTAACTCATTGACTACCCCCAAACCCTCCATTTTGTAGATGTGAACACTGAGGCACAGAGAACTTATATAATGGAACTAGAATTGGAACCTGAGAAATTTGATTCCAATAACCATGTTCATTCTCAGGGGGGATTCTGATACTGATAATGTGCCTTTGGAGTCTCTCTTGCTTCATTTTTGAGAAATATCAATTACATATAATCCCTTCACTCCCTGATGGTTCACTGGATTGGAAATCGCAGACATTCTTTATAAACACAACAGACATTTCAAGTTGTGTGCCACCTCTCTTTCTATGGTGAAACACTTCTATTAACATGCATTAAAACACATATGGAGTCTGTTCAGGCATATTCATGCACCCACAGACACACACACACACACAGTATCAAGTGGCAACTGGGGAAATTCTTCAGGTCACTAGGAGAGGGCTGGGTTCTATTTATCTCTCAACTTCATTGCAGGGCTGTGACATCAAGCAAACCACTTGACCTCCTCTACCCATGGACTTCGACCTCTTCAAGGTAACATTAAGCAGTTGACATTTCTCAGCCAGAGCCTCAGGAGAAGCGAGGGGTACTTTCATAATTGTGTTAAGTTTATAGTTCTGGAGCAAAGACAGCAGTGGCTGTATTTGATTTGTAGCCCAAGTTAGACCCTTACCTATAAATATGTTGAGTTATTTAAGACTCTAAGAGCTGCAGTGCAAAGCTTGTTTGGAAGAAATGCCAGCCCACTCAAATTTAGATTCAAAAACACCTGCATTTGGAGAAGCATAAGTAAATAGCAGGTGCCGTCCTGCTTCCTGAAAACCAAGTGTGAAACTTGCCTACATGAGCTGGTTTTTTTTTTTTCTTTTTTTTGCAAGTTTTAGCCTCTACATCTGCTCAGACTGGAGGCCATGCTCCATTAACCAAATTTGCTTGAACTTATTCTGAATATCCCTAAAGTGGGATTCCCCTCATTTCTCATCATTCCTCTAGGTCACGCAAATCAATAATTTAACTGATTGGGATTCAAAAAGAATGAATCTGGCCTGAGAGACAAAATTAAAAGAAGAAAAACAAGAGTCACTCCACTGCTATAGATATCCTTGGCAAGCAAGCCTTTATTTAAGGCAGGCACCATGTTGGAGAGGAAAATGCTGTAAATAAAAATAAAGTTTAAGAAATCTAAATTTCACCTTCTCCTTAGGTACCTACTACCATACGTGGCACTTCGAGGCTCAGCAGAGTGGCATTTGGACATTTGTGTCTTTCCATCTCCTGCAAGCCTTGTAGAATGCAGTCAGAACTCCCTTGTCTAAATGGGTCCTCACCTATCTTTGTATATTAGAATCACCCCAGGAGCTTAGGAGCCCTACACTTGGGTCCCACCGGAACCCTATTAAATCTGCATGTCAGTCAATAGGACCTAAGCCAGTAGGTCTCAGAATGCCCCCAGGTGATTGCAATGGATATCAGATTCACAATATTGTCTGTCCAATGATTTGTCCTTGGAAGAGACCCCCTGGCTGGCAGCTGGAATTCCTCTTTATTCATATTCTGATTTTAATTTTTAACCTAATTCTATTAAACAAGTCTTTTCTCCTGAGCCACAGGAAATGTGCCCCAACCCCCCTCCACTGTCCCTCCTCTTAACTGGTAGAATTTTAATATATTTATTGAATAATGATTTAAAGAAGAAAGATGAATTATCTGTACGTTTTAGGTTTTACTTTTGGGGAAAAAAAGATGAAATACAAAAGCAGGAATTCTTCCCCAGAAATGTAAATAAGCTCCCCCAAGGTGACTTTTGTTTCTCAAGCTCTGGGCTTGAGAGCATAATGTGTAATAAAGTGGCAGAGATGGCTATGAGTATTTGCACCTTTAAAAAACTTTGTTTTGTTTGTAAATTCTGAGAAGAGCAGATTTTAGAAATCTCATTTAGAAGCAAGTTGCTTTAAGGTTCCACCCCCCTGCACGTAATATTAATCGCATACTACAAAATCATAAAGAGGGAGATGTTAAAAAATTCAACTGATTAAATTTGAAGATCTAATTGGCTTTATTAAGTGATTCATACATAGGGTAGCATCCCATCTAGCAAGAAGAGAAACTCTCATTTGTACTTAATGGAAGTTTTCTATAGGCGGGAGGGTAGGTGAAGAGGTTATTAGCTAAAGAAAAGAAAGGATTTCTGCTTGTCCTTTTTTCTGAGGATGGGAACTGCAAGGTTTTTATCATGCAGATGAACTCACCCTTACTGATCTGGAAGTTTCAGATTGATGGTTAAAAGATCACATCCCTAGGGGGTACCTGGGTGGCTCAGTCAGTTAAGTGGCTGCCTTCAGTTTAGGTCATGATCCCAGGGTCCTGGGATTGAGCCCCTGCACCAGGCTCCCTGCTCAGCGGGGAATCTACTTTTCCCTCTCTCTGCCCCTTCACTCCACTCCTGTGCTCTCTCACTCTCTCAAATAAGTAAATAAAATCTTTTTTTTTTTTAAGATCACATCCCTGGGATACATGGAAACTATAATTAAGTCTTGGTTTGCTGACCCTAAGGGGCAAAGGGGTCCAACTTGGGCTCTTTGTTTCTTTTTTAACAGAGTGCAAAGAGGGCTGTGTTCTTGAATTGGGATCCCTCCATTCTATACTTAAAGAGGAGGTGAATAAAGGAGAAAATGATCTCAAAGATCCCAGGGCCCCCCTCTGTTTGTATCCCCCCTTTTTTATTATACAGATGTACCCAGTTTTATTGCACTTTGCTTTGTTGAGCTTCACAGTCATTGTGCCTTTTTTTTTTTTTTTTAATAAATTGAAGGTATGTGGCAACCCTGCATGGAAGAAATCTATCAGTGCCATTTTTCCAATAGCATTTGCTCATTTTGTATCTGTGTGTCACATTTGGTAATTCTTGCAATATTTCAAACTTTTTCACTAATATTATACATATATATAATTAGTAGCCCTTTTGCCCTGAGGTCCTTCCTCCTCTATCCAGGAGAAGAAAAGACAGATAAACTAGCAAGTCCCAAGGTGGGCATCTTGCAACACAATAGAGATGTAATTGATTGGCCTGTTTCATTATTGTATGTTTACTATATTTAAAACCAACAGTTTTCCAAAACTGGAGATGCTAACAGCTCATTAAATTTTTGAAGGAGCTAAAATCCACACAAAATTAATATATGTATTAGAAAACTAAGGTGTACGTATAGAAATATATATATATTTCTCTGAACCAATTTTTCCCAATTCCCTTTCATTTTTCTACTCCCCCATTCATGAGAAGAGAAAATAAATAAATAGAATAACATTACATGCATGAACAAATGACATGAAAATAAAACTCAGTTCTAATTTGTTTATTGACCCCTCTTCATTTTGCTTAAATAAAATGTAATTAGATATTTTGTCATTTGAAAATTAAGTTTCAGCTGTAACTGAGCTTTGATATCCCTAAGTAGGTCATTAAAAAAATAACTAGGCATTTCCCCAATTTTTCTAGAATATGCTGTTTGAATTATAGTTTAATATTCACGATTTCTTTGTGCATTATTATTTGCATGCCTACTCAATGATGTGTGGTTAGCAATTACATTAGCGTTTAACATTTAGAATTGTTTCATCTTTTATTTCAAACACACCTATCATTTTTATTTTACTACAGAGACTATAAACTATAAGTCTGGATTTCTAATGTGCTTAAATTACATGTAACAGCCTCAGATTTAATGGTTCAATTATCCTGAAAGCTTGATATTATAGTCATAATAAATGATAGAAAAATCAGTCATCCTGTATCGGTTATCTGTTGCCACATAACAAGTCACCTTAAAGTGCAGTGGCATGAAGCAGCCATTTTCTGATGATCGTGGGTTCTACGGGTGAGGAATTTAGGTAGAACATAATGGAAATGGCTTGTATCTGTTCCAAGATGTCTGGAATCTTAGCTGAAAAGATGGGAAGGCAAGGTATGTCTTGATGGCTGGGGCTAGAATCATCGGGAGGTATCTGGACTCACAGGTCTGATGGTGATACTGGCTACTTGGCTGGAACAGGTGCACAGGGCCTTTTTTGGCGATTTCTCCAATGAGGCTAGTTTGGGTTTCTCACAGCGTGGTGGCTGGATTCCAGCAGGAGCATCCAGGGAAACTAATGGAAGATATATCACCTTTTATGTATGATCTAGCCTTGTAAGGGACATAAAGGTGCTTCTGTTTGTGACTACAAAACCTACCTGGCATCAAGGAGAGGGACATAGACCCCATTTCTCCATGGGAGAAATGCCAAATCACCATGGAAGAGGGACATATGGTAAGGAGATATTAATGTGGCCAGTTTCAGAAAATGCAATCTGCCACACACTGAGTTCATTCTGACATTTTTCTTCTTTGGAACTAACATTTTAAGCTTTTATACTACTTGTTTAGTTCTAGATAGTCTTCCCTATAGGTAAATGGAGTGGACCACTGCAAAATTCAATGTTTCCATAGTTTGCAGAGAGTTGGAAACCAGGAAATTAGAAGGAGCACTTAACAGAGTATTCGCTGTAAAAATAACATTGTTTTCTTTGTGTGGCTTCCAAAACAACTGGCTTCTCAGGAGCCCTGAACAATTTTGTTGTAGGGAGATGCTAGGTGTCTTGTGAAAAAAAGAAATGGTAAGTTTAGCCTGATACATCAGCCTTAAGAGACACAAATAGTGTGGTTACTCTGAGTGAGTTAGCTATTCATCACAAAGTGAGGGTACAGAGCACTTGGCCAAATCTGGGTTCAAATCTAAACTCTATTACCTCCTGGCTGTGTGACCTTGGGCAAGTTACTTAACCTCTCTGAGTCTTGCTTTCCTCATGTCTGAAAGGAGGATAATTGCAGCCTATCCTATAGGCTATTATGAGGATCAAAGGAGATAACGGGTGGGAATATATTTTGAAAATCATAAAGTGTTGTACAGTATAATATGGGAACAATGGCAGATTTTTTGGAGGTTTAAATGGTGGAATGAATGTAACATAAACACACTACAAGATAAATAGTATCTGTTATGCAAAGGTGAGACATTGCTCTTTCTTGAAGTTATATGCTAGGAGCCTGGCCCCTCAGGTACACATGAGCATTTTTGCGATCAGCAGCCCATAGTCAATGCTCAACGAATTCTTTTCAAGTGTTCAATCTCTGGAAGAATGCTGCTCTTGATCTTCTACAATGAACCACAAAGTTTTGCTGGTTTGAAGCTTCATAATAAGCTTTAATTCAGTCATTCCAAGAGCTATATCAAGTTCAACATTCTAATTTTTGGTGTGAATTTAGACATCCAAATTGCTCTTTGCATTCCCAAAGATTCTCTCCAGAGAGGGTTATTCTCTCTCCAGCTCTTCTCCACATCAGGCCTCTCAGCTCATGGATGCATGAAACACTCACAGCAGCTGAAACCTGTCACCATGCTAGCTTTCTACAGAGAATGGCATCTGGCTGGCTCCAGACCCATGTGCTATTTCTACAGCTCCAGGAGCTGAGTTTGAAGGATCTGGGAAGAATAATGCACGGCCTTTGTTCTCAAAAGAGTGACTTGTTTATGCTTTCAGAGTCTCCAGAGTTAATTGCTAGTACAGGGCAAGTCCTATGGGAATAAATGGTGTCAGGAGATGGGCTATTCGAGGGGACCCTTAATCAACAGACTGACTTCATAAGTGAAGGAGGAGAGAATGGATGAGAACTGGGGAACCATCCTGAGGACAGAAAACAAACAACATATTTTAGCAGCAGAGCACAGACAGGATGGCTCAACCCAAATGTTCTCCGTCAAGTGCACAATTTAACCCACCAGCTTCTAGAGAAGTGGCTCTCGCCTTGCATGCACGAGGGAATCACCCAAAGTCAAATCAGAATCCCTGTCGAGGAGACTCAGGCCTCGGTATTTTTCAAAACTTTCAGGTGATTGCAAGTGCAGTGAAGCTGCCAACCAAGCTGGACGGGGTCCTCGTTTCATACCCTTTAATACTTGGCTACTCAAAGTGCTTCCTGGACAAGCAACATCAACATTACCTGGGAGCTTGCTATAAATGCAGAACCTCCAGCTTCCTCACGCAGACCCACTGAATTAGAATGGCCAGCTTCCTCACTGCAGACCCACTGAATTAGAATCTGCGTTTCACAGTATCTGCAGGTGATCACTGTACGGTAAAGTCTGAGAAGCACTGTTCTAGAGCAGTGTTCTTGAACTTGGCCACATATTAGAATTAGTTGGGGAAATTTTAGAAATCCAGAAGCTCATATCTCACTGGGTTTAGACCAATGAAATCTCTGGGCATAGGATCCAAGACCAATCCTGCAAACGGATCAGTTAGCAACTGCTAGTGCTCAGGACTGCTTAGCGTTTCTTGCATAAGCCATACCCAGACTCACATACCAGTTCCGATCTTTTAATCTCTTTAAAGAGGAACATGAATTAAATCACCATGACAATAGCAGGAAAAACAATCGGAAAATAATCTGAGTGTGCAATCTTCCTACTTTTGACATTTTCTCCCCCACTTTTATAGTCATGCCACTTTTAATTCATAGCAGTTTTTAAAGTTATTCACCTTCATTAAGATTTTCCAAAGTAGTCCACTTAGTTTTATTTTAAAACATGTAAAAATCTCTTTGCACTCATATTTCATTGTTTTACGCTGCTTTTAAATAGCTTGAATAATTTCAGAAAATGGGAAGCAGTGCATAATCAAGTTTGGGAACCAATGCAATGGATTCTTGGGAAAGGCAGGACTCAACTTTTGGAAGCAAAACAGGACAGGCTACTTAGAAAGTGTTCTTTAATAGCTCATGTAGACCCCAAAACAGCAGATACAAATACAGTTCTCCACACTCAGCATTTCCCGCCTCCAAACAAAAATGGAAACCACCAGAAAGGTCACCATCCATTATGTGAGGACAAAGTCGCCTGCTCACATTTTGTGGACTAATGTGTTGATGGTTTTGGGTATTAGCTCCCAACAAATGCCAGGGTTCCAAGTTCCCTGTCTCCCTATGTGCAGGAAAATACACCTTTCAAGTTATAAAAATTAAGCTTTGGCTCAAAATGGCTGGCAGTGGACAAGGAGTTAGGAGGACTCCTCAGGTGTTGTTGGAGGCACAGACTCCTCAGGAATCCGGTTTCAATGTGCACTTAGCTATTTTCAGATCTCATTTGTTCCCCCAGCAAAATCTAAGCAAAATCCTAAATTCCTCTCCAAGCCTCTTTGGAAATAAAACCCTTGCATGTGTCCCTTTGTCTTCAGTCCAAACCAACAACGATGCTTCTGCCAATTGCTATGGTTTAAGCTATTATGGTAAACGAATGAAACAGTGACAGAAATAGAAACTCCAATTAAAAGATAATGTTATACCAGATCATTCTGGTTCCACACTATATCCGTAAGTGCTACGATACCCAAGGAAGGCCGAGTAGGAACACACTGCACATATTAAGGCCTGTTACTGCTCTCTACTCTCTTCAAATGCATTACGCTGGCAGTTAAATGTCCTCCTTGTGGGATCTAGGAAGAGCTGATGCCAGTGAAGTGTACGGTTATATTATAGTGACTATGACATATGTATTCAAATAAACATGCAGACTAGAAACCTATATGTTGGAAATTGTAGACACAATATAGGTATCAAGTATTGATAAGCAATCTATTTTCACAGAAGTCTTGAAAGATAATGCACTCATTTTTAAAGGATCTATTCCTATTGTTTGCTTGGGGAAGTGCTCACAAATTTTAATCTTATTTTTTTTAACAACAGATACTCAATTTATTAGAAAGGTTGATTTTAAGCCTCTGCAATGGTGACTTCAAGCTCCACTCCTGGCTCAATATTGATGGAAGTAATCTGCTTAACAATCTCAGAAGGACTGTGCAAATCAAGGCCAAATTTTTGCCTACGATCAGTTTACAACCACTGAGTAAAACGAATATACATTAAATTGTGAGACTATAAATAGATCTGTTTGCAAATGGCCTGGCTCGTCAATATCTTTAAGAAATTGTCACTGAGGGGGGCGGAGAAAGATGGCAGAGGAGTAGGAGACCTGGATTTCGTCTGGTCTCAGGAATTCAGCTGAATAGGGATCAAACCATTCTGAACACCTACGAACTCCACAGGAGATCGAAGAGAGTAGCAACAACTCTGAACAGAGAAGCGACCACTTACTGGAAGGTAGGACATGCGGAGAAGTGAATCCGAGGTGATAGTCGGGAGGATAGACGGCGGGGGAGGGGGACTCCGCCGCTTCTGGCAAGTGATAGAGCCGCGGAGCACAAAATCGGAACTTTTAGAAGTCGGCTCCGTTGAGGGACGTCGCTCCAGTGGCTAAGCGGGGGGTGGAACCCTCGTGGGACAGTGTGGTCTCAGGACCCTCGGGGTCACAGAAAGACCGGGGGTGCCTGAGTGCAGCAGAGCTCCCAGGTATTGGAGCGGGGAAGTCGGCTGCAGAGACGGAGCCAAGGCGCGGGCTCTCAGCTCGGGGTTGCCATAAACTCTGATCTGCAGCCCAGTCGGGCCACTGCTCCTCCAGCAGGGACCCAACAAGCGGCAGAGCTGGGGAGACTCCCCTTCCTCCCCGGGAAGGAGTGGCGCGGAAGCGCACCGCAGGGATCTGCTGGGTTTGGAGACTCCACACGGGGTCGGGTGCCAGAGATAGAAACGCTCGGTCACAGGCTGGTGAGCACGGAGTGAGGCCGGAGACCAGGGAGATGGGAGTGACTGTTTTTCTCTGGGGGCGCACTGGGGAGCGGGGCCCCGAGTTCTCAGCTCCTCCGGGTGGAGATTGGGAGGCCACCATTTTCACCCTGGTCCTCCAAAGCTATACGAGAGCTTGCAGGGAACAAAAGCTCCTGAGAGCAAACCCGAGCAGCTTGCTTAGCCCGGACGGACAAAGGCGGGGCAATTCCGCCACCGGCAAAGCCATTTGGGAACCACGGCAACAGGCCCCTCCCCCAGAAGATCAGCACGAACAGCCAGCAAGCCAAGACCAAGTTTACCAATCAAGGAGAACGGGAGAACTCCAGCGCTAGGGGAATACTGCACATAGAATTCATGGCTTTTTTTTTTTTTTTTTTACCATGATTCATTAGTTTTTCAAAGTTAACTTTTTAACTGTTTTTTTTATTTTTCTTTTTCCCTTTTTCAACCAACATCTTATCAATCCCTTTTTTAAAAAAACATTTTTTATTTTTCATTTTTAGAGACACATTTTATCCCTTTATAGTAGTTACCCTTATTTTTGGCACATATATATAATTTGTTCTCTCTTTAAAATTTTGAGATACAGTTTCTTCTAACAGATCAAAATATACCCTACCTAAATCACTAGTGTATGGCTTTGTTCTAGTCTCCTGCCTGATCACATTCTCTCCCTTTTTTTTAAAATCTTCTTTCTTTTTTCAAACAACTTCTTATCAATTCCTTTTATAAAATCTTTTATACTTTTCATCTTTACAGTCATCTTCCATCCCTTCATTGTATCAACCCTTGTTTTGTACATATATGTCTTTCTTCCTTTAAAATTTTAGGAGACACTTTTTTCTAACAGACCAAAATCCGCCCAAAATCTAGTGTGTGGCACTGATCTATGCACTAGCCTGATCATATTTGATCAAATTCTGTTTTTTTTTGTATTGTTCTGTTTTTGTTTTTATCTTTTTCTTTTTGTTCTTTTTTCTTTCTCTTTCTTTTTTCTTTCTTTCCCTTTCTTTTCCCCTGGTTTCAGGTCTTTTCTGATTTGTATAGAGTATATTTGCTGGGGACATTGTTAACCTGTTAGCATTTTGTTCTCTCATTCATCTATTCTCCTCTGGACAAAATGACAAGATGAAAATAATCACCTCAGCAAAAAGAACAAGAGGTAGTACCATCTGCCAGGGACCTATTCAATACGGACATTAGTATGATGTCGGACCTAGAGTTCAGAATCATGACTTTATAAAGATACTAGCTGGGCTTGAAAAAAGCGTGGAAGTTACTAGAGAAATCATTTCTGGAGAAATAAAAGAACTAAAATCTAACCAAGTAAAAATCAAAAAGCCTATTAATGAGGTGCAAACAAAAATGGGGGCACTAACTGCTAGGATAAATAAGGCAGAAGAGAGGATCAGCGATATAGAAGACCAAATGATGGAAAATAAAGAGGATGAGAAAAAGAGAGAGAAACAACTACAGGATCACGAGGGCAGAATTCGAGAGATAAGCGATACGATAAGATGAAACAACATTAGAATAATTGGGATCCCAGAAGAAGAAGAAAGAGAGAGGGGGCAGAAGTTATATTGGAGCAAATTATAGTGGAGAACTTCCCTAATGTGAGGAAGGAAAGAAGCCTCAAAATCCAGGAGGCACAGAGAACCCCTCTCAAAATCAGTAAAAATAGGTCAACACCCCGACATCTAATAGTAAAACTTACAAATCTCAGAGACAAAGAGAAAATCCTGAAAGCAGCTCGGGAGAAGAGATATGTGACCTATAATGGTAGAAATATTAGATTGGCAACAGACCTATCCACAGAGACCTGGCAGGCTAGAAAGGACTGGCATGAGATCTTCAGAGCACTAAACGAGAAAAATATGCAGCCAAGAATACTATATCCAGCTAGGCTGTCATTGAAAATAGAATGAGATAAAAATCTTCCAGGACAAACAAAAACTAAAGGAATTTGCAAACATGAAACCAGCCCTCCAAGAAATATTGAAAGGGGTCCTATAAGCAAAGAGAGAGCGTAAAAGCAGCATAGATCAGAGGGGAACACAGACAATATACAGTAACAGTCACCTACAGACAGTAGAATGGCACTAAATTCATACCTTTCAAGAGTTACCCTGAATGTAAATGGGCTAAATGCCCCAATCAAAAGACACAGGCTATCAGATTGGATTAAAAAACAAGACCCATCGATATGCTGTCTGCAGGAGACTCATTTTAGACCCAAAGACACCCCCAGATGGAAAGTGAGGGGGTGGAAAACCATTTACCATGCTAATGGACACCAAAAGAAAACTGCGGTGGCAATTCTTATATCAGACAAATTAGATTTTAAAACAAAGACTGTAATAAGAGATGAAGAAGGACACTATATCCTACCTAAAGGGTCTACCCAACAAGAACATGTAACAATTGTAAATATCTATGCCCCTAACATGGGAGCAGCCAATTTTATAAGGCAATTAATAACAAAAGCGAAGAAACACATTGACAACAATACAATAACAGTGGGGGACTTTAACACCCCCCTGACTGAAATGGACAGATCATCTAAGCAAAAGATCAACAAGAAAATAAAGACTTTAAATGACACACTGGACAAAACGGACTTCACAGACATATTCAGAACATTGCATCCCAAAGCAACGGAATACACCTTCTTCTCTAGTGCCCATGGAGCATTCTCCAGAATAGATCACATCCTAGGTCACAAATCAGGTCTCAACCAGTACCAAAAGATTGGGATCATTCCCTGAATATTTTCAGACCGCAATGCTTTGAAACGAGAACTCAATCACAAGAGGAAAGTCAGAAAGAACTCAAATACATGGAGGCTAAAGAGCATCCTACTAAAGAATGAATGGGTCAACCAGGAAATTAAGGAAGAATTAAAAAAATTCATGGAAACCAATGAAAATGAAAACACAACTGTTCAAAATCTTTGGGATACAGCAAAGGCAGTCCTGAGAGGAAAGTATATAGCAATACAAACCTTTCTCAAGAAACAAGAAAGGTCTCAAATACGCAACCTAACCCTACACCTAAAGGAGCTGGAGAAAGAACAGCAAATCAAGCCTAAACCCAGCAGGAGAAGAGAAATAATAAAGATCAGAGCAGACATCAATGCAATAGAAACCAAAAGAACAGTAGAACAGATGAACGAAACTAGGAGCTGGTTCTTTGAAAGAATTAACAAGATTGATAAAGGCCTGGCCAGACTTATCAAAAAGAAAAGAGAAATGACCCAAATCAACAAAATCATGCATGAAAGAGGAGAGCTCACAACCAACACCAAAGAAATACAAACAATTATAAGACCATAGTATGAGCAACCCTATGCCAGCAAATTAGAAAACCTGGAAAAAATGGGTGCATTCCTAGAGATGTATCAACTACCAAAATTGAACCAGGAAGAAATAGAAAACGTGAACAGACCTATAACCACTAAGGAAATTGAAGCAGTCATCAAAAATCTCCCAAGAAACAAAAGCCCAGGGCCAGATGGCTTCCCAGGGGAATTCTATCAGACATTTAAAGAAGAATTAATACCTATTCTCCTGAAATTGTTTCAAAAATAGAAATGGAAGGAAAACATCCAAACTCATTTTATGAGGCCACCATTACCTTGATCCCCAAACCAGACAAAGACCCCATCAAAAAGGAGAATTACCGACCAATATCCTTGATGAACATGGATGCAAAAATTCTCACCAAAATACTAGCCAATAGGATCCAACAGTACTTTAAAAGGATTATTCACCACGACCAAGTGGGATTTATCCGTGGGCTGCAAGTTTGGTTCAACATCCGCAAATCAATCAACGTGATACAATACATTAATAAAAGAAAGAACAAGAATCATATGATCCCCTCAATAGATGCAGAAAAAGCATTTGACAAAGTTCGTCATCCTTTCTTGATCAAAACTCTTCAGAGTATAGGGATAGAGGGTACGTACCTCAATATTGTAAAAGCCATCTATGAAAAACCTACAGCGAATATCATTCTCAATGGGGAAAAGCTGAGAGCTTTTCCCCTAAGGTCAGGAATGCGGCAGGGATGTCCACTATCACCACTGCTATTCACCATAGTATTAGAAGTCTTAGCCACAGCAATCAGACAACAAAAAGAAATCAAAGGCATCCAAATTGGCAAAGAGGAAGTCAAACTCTCACTCTTTGCTGATGATATGATACTTTATGTGGAAAACCCAAAAGACTCCACCCCAAAACTGCTAGAACTCATACAGGAATTCAGTAAAGTAGCAGGATATTAAATCAATGCACAGAAATCAGTGGCATTCCTATACACCAACAACAAGACAGAAGAGGGACAAATCAAGGAGTCGATCCCATTTACAATCACACCCGAAACCAAAAGATACCTAGGAATAATTCTAACCAAAGAGGCAAAGGATCTGTACTCAGAAAACTCTAAAATACTTATGAAAGAAATTAAAGAAGACACAAAGAAATGGAAAAACGTTCCATGCTCATGGATTGGAAGAACAAATATTGTGAAGTTGTCAATGCTACCTAGAGCAATCTACACATTCAATGCAATCCCCATCAAAATACCATCCACTTTTTTCAAAGAAATGGAACAAATAATCCTAAAATTTGTATGGAACCAGAAGAGACCCCGAATAGCCAGAGGAATCTTGAAAAAGAAAAGCAAAACTGGTGGCATCACAATTCCGGACTTAAGCCCTATTACAAAGCTGTCATCATCAAGAGAGTACGGTACTGGCACAAAAACAGACACATTGATCAATGGAACAGAATAGAGAGCCCAGAAATGGACACTCAACTCTATCATCAACTAATCTTTGACAAAGCAGGAAAGAATGTCCAATGGAAAAAAGACAGTCTCTTCAACAAATGGTGTTGGGAACATTGGACAGGCTCATGCAGAAGAATGAAACTGGACCATTTCCTTACACCACACACAAAAATAGACTCCAAATGGTTGAAAGACCTAAACGTGAGACAGGAGTCCATTAAAATCCCAAAGGAGAACACAGGCAGCAACCTCTTTGACCTCAGCCGCAGCAACTTCTTCTTAGAAACATCGCCAAAGGCAAGGGAAGCAAGGGCAAAAATGAACTATTGGGATTTCATCAAGATAAAACCTTTTGCACAGCAAAAGAAACAGTCCACAAAACCAAAAGACAACCGACAGAATGGGAGAAAATATTTGCAAAGGACATATCAGATAAAGGGCTGGTATCCAAAATCTATAAAGAACTTATCAAACTCAACACCCAAAGAACAAAGAATCCAATCAAGAAATGGGCAGAAGACATGAACAGACATTTTTCCAAAGAAGACATCCAAATGGCCAACAGACACATGAGAAAGGGCTCAACATCGCTCTGCATCAGGGAAATCCAAATCAAAACCTCAGTGAGATACCACCTCACACCAGTCAGAATGGCTAAAATTAACAAGTCAGGAAACAAGAGATGTTGGCGGGGATGCGTAGAAAGGGAAACCCTCCTACACTGTTGGTGGGAATGCAAGTTGGTGCAACCACTCTGGAAAACAGTATAGAGGTTCCTCAAACAGTTAAAAATAGAGCTACCATATGATCCAGCAATTGCACTAGTGGGTATTTACCCCAAAGTCATAAATGTAGGGATCCGAAGGGGTACATGCACCCCAATGTTTATAGCAGCAATGTCCACGATAGCCAAACTATGGAAAGAGCCAAGATGTCCCCTGACAGATGACTGGCTAAAGAAGATGTGGTATATATACACAATGGAATATTATGCAGCCATAAAAAGGATTGAGATTTTGCCATTTGCAACAATGTGGATGGAACTGGAGGGTGTTATGCTGAGTGAAATAAGTCAATCAGAGAAAGACATGTATCATATGACCTCACTGATATGAGGAATTCTTAATCTTAGGAAACAAACTGAGTGTTACTGGAGTGGTTGGGGGTGGGAGGGATGGGGTGGCTGGGTGATAGACACTGGGGAGGGTATGTGCTATGGTGAGCGCTGTGAATTGTGCAAGACTGTTGA
This sequence comes from Zalophus californianus, assembly GCF_009762305.2. Lineage (NCBI taxonomy): Eukaryota > Metazoa > Chordata > Mammalia > Carnivora > Otariidae > Zalophus > Zalophus californianus. Next base: position 97,492,953 of record NC_045602.1, read on the forward strand.
ATCACAGATCTGTACCTCTGAAACAAATAATGCAACATATGTTAAGAAAAAAGAAAAAGAAGATAGCAGGAGGGGAAGAATGAAGGGGAGTAAGTCGGAGGGGGAGACGAACCATGAGAGACGATGGACTCTGAAAAACAAACTGAGGGTTCTAGAGGGGAGGAGGGTGGGGGGATGGGTTAGCCTGGTGATGGGTATTAAAGAGGGCACATTCTGCGTGGAGCACTGGGTGTTATGCACAAACAATGAATCATGGAACAGTACATCAAAAACTAATGATGTAATGTATGGTGAGTAACATAACAATAAAAAAATTAAAAAAAATTTGTCACTGATATGGTCACATGCAAAAATTGCCTAATTCAGAATTGAAATCTGTTTATGTATTATAAAATACATAAAACGGTATTATGAAATACATAAAAAGTATCATAAAAATACACTTACTGAATTTCATAACAGTAAACACCAACATAATCATTTTGGTTAAAAAAACCTTCCATTTGTGGGAGAAGTATATTTCATTTCAATGAAAACATCTTTCTTGTTTTTCTTCACTATAAAAGGTATTAAAGCATATAACATGTTCACTGTAAAAAAATCAGAGAATGTGAAAAAATATAAAGTAAAACTGAAAATTACCCATAATCCTACCACTTAGAAATGACTCCTCTTAATATATAGGTGTTTATCCTTTCCAATAATTTTTTATGAACATATACATACTTACTAAAGGATATTACAACTCAAAAATTGTTTGGATCTAGATCTAAAATACTATTTGTAATTATTGCATGGCTATCCAGAATATAAACTACATGTATTTGCTTCATAAATAACTTATTGCTGAACATCTAGATGCTTTCATTTTAGAAATTAACTATTTAAAAATGTTTTAGCCCAGAAATTGTTTTGGAGCTTAGAATATACTGTTTATAACTTCAAAGTACTTAGGGGGTGCCTGGGTAGCTCAGTCAGTTAAGCATCCCACTTTTGATTTTGGCTCAGGTCATGATCTCAGGGTCATGATCTCAGGGTCGTGAGATTGAGCCCCACGTCAGGCTGTGTGCTTAGCGGGGATTCTACCTGAGATTCTCTTTCTCCCTCTCTCTCTGCCTCTCCTCCTCCCCAGTCTCCCTCCCCCATGAGTTTGCTCGTTCTCACTCTCAAATAAATAAATATTTTTTAAAAAGCTTCAAAGTACTTAAAATTTAACTTTGTTACTTTTTTTTTGCTCTGAGTCATGATTTTTTTCACATTTGCATAGGTCGTCCTTTCCCCTACATTATGTATACATAGAGAATCAGGTCAGTACAGCATCAGAGAAAAAGATCACATAGTGCTAGGCCTATCCAATTTCTGGATTCTTTTTTTTTTTTCTTAGAGAAAGGGTATGCTAGCATTTTTTTTTCCCTCTGACACACGTCTTGTTCTAACAGAATCTTAAAACTGAAGTTCCTAATGAAAATCAAGGTACAGTACAATAGAAAAGAAATTCTAAAGTTAGGAGTCAGAACAACACTTGCATCATTTACAAAGAAAATAGGAGAAAACCAATTTTAAAACTTCTGGGCTTCTCATCTTGCGCTCAAGAGAGTGTAGATGTACAGAGAGGATTTTGTGGTGAGTACAAAATCTAGACAAGACTGTGTTGTTAGGAGTAGAGAGGTTGTATGTGCCCTCTTCTCAAGCCTACTTACTTGGGGGAATTGCTCTGTGGGATCACTCAGAGAACTTGAGATAGAAGACTGTCTCCTACCCCAGGGAATCCAGAGGTCAGGGGAAGATCTGGTGAGACCCTTGGTGGTGGATGTGTATGAGTGTCTCCTATGGACCAACTATTGGCCCTGGAAGAGAACTCTCCAGTGCCATTTCAGGTCCTGGGCAAGAGGACCACCTTGAAGAGATGATGAGACTCCCAATGGTGAGAATGTGAACCATGGGCTGGACATGGAGTGGCTGGCCAAAGGAGAACCATGGTCTACACTGTGGGATCTGCATCCAGAAGCACCCACAAAGATAGTCCATAGAAAGAAGGTGAGCAATTATTTATCTGGCTCCAGAGAATCCTGACATAAGACAATAAAGGCACCCAGTATGTCAGAGCACAGCCTTTTCCCGAGTGCAGTTCTTCCTGGGCCAGTCCCCAGAGGGGCGGGCTGTGCAGTCAGCATGTGTGGGAGAGAGCAGTATGGGTAAAGAATGGCGAAGGACACCCCTGCCTATACCCCCTGAAAAGTGACAAGCCATAGTCAGTTATTTCATTACTATTAAGGACTGCTTATTCTAACTTCTAAATTGAGGCTTTGTGTATTGTTTTTAAAACTCTATTGCCTAATTCATTTGACTCGCTGAACTTTTTACCCAGGGGCAGGAAATTTACATTAAAGGGAAAATGGTAGAAAAAAATTAAACTGTATTTTGAGTATATCCTATGCATGGTACATGTTCAGTGGACTGGTTGCTCAGTTTTTAGTGGTTCCTGACTGAAAACATTGTGAGTTGGCCGCAGAGTTGGCAGTTACCCAGTTGATAACAACACTGTTAAATGGGAAAGGAGGGGGAGAGGGGGTTGGAATCAGCATTTGAAGCCTCTCCTGTATTATTAAAAAGGCTCAAAAGGCAAATGTGTAACTTCAGAAAAGGCTGGAGTACATGGTATATGCCACTTGGATATTCATAGTGAAGTCTAATTTATGTGACCAAGATGAAAAGAAATAATGTTTCCTGTCAAAGAACAATCCAAAGACATTTGTTAGATCATGTTTATTAGTTTGTTTTGTGGGAAGATTGTTTACTCACATGAGAAGGAATCAGTTGGTGGATTGAGCCAGAGAATAAAGACAAAATAGGAGTCATAAAACAGAAGGAAGAAAGCGAGACTGTTGACAGTCTGGGAACAGTAAATCTTGTTTGCACATTTTTTTTTTTTTTTTTTTTTTTTTTGTGTAAACTGATTATCTGGAAGCTGGCAGGGAGAAGTCCATCTGGGCAGACTGTTTTCAAGTAGGCCAACCAAGGGCATCAAAGATAACAATTTTCAATGTGTAAGAGTTCTCCAGAAAGCCTTGGGGTTGAGCAAAGGGAGGAACCATCTTTCTGAGTGGCCACCATTTTCCTTCCTTCAACAGCTCTTGGTTCAGCCATGCCCATACGCCGTAGTTCAGGAAAATTCTTCATTTTTCACAACCTTTCCCCACCCTTCCTTTTGTACCTTCTAAGACGGTTTTAGTGTGTTTGCATTAGCCAAGAGGTTAGGAAGGAAAATCAGATGTTCCTAAAGGCTGAGTTTTTCTAAATTAGAAAGAATAGAGCTTTCCCTCTTTCTAAAAACGTGAATTTGGGCAAGTGGGAGAGGAGGATAGGACAGAAGAGTCAAGATAAGATCAATTTTTATTTGGTGGGGAGCCCTAATAAGCCCTAAAGGGAGGCTTATTTAAAGGGACAACTCTACAATTTGGGGGCAGCTGCTGTGAGGTGATCAGTAGGCTTGGGGGACATGGATGAGGATTTGGGGTACACTTTTACTGCATATAATGTAGTGTAGTTCCCCTGTGGTGTTTTTTAACAGTTCTGCAATAAAGATTTAAATTGCTCTTCAATTCTTTTGTAGTTCTTCTGAAAGCAATGCTGTGCTGAGAAAGGCAATGAAAAGAGCCAAGTTTATTCCAGTTATACATGTTAAAGATTTGCTAAAGCTACAATAAAGACACTTTTTTTTAACCCCACATTCACCAAACTTTTTTGACCACGCTATCCTATTTTTAGAGAATATGATTTCACATGTAATTATTTGGAACGCACTTTGGAAAATTTGATTCCTGGCTCACAGTATCTCAAGGTAGGTCAAGAATTTAAAAAAATATATCACTCTGTCTTCCTAATTTAATTTAAATAGCCATATAAAATTTAATGGGGAGGGATGACTGAACCGGGTGGGATAGTGTCCCCCTCAAACTCATGTCCTTCCTGGAACCTCAGGGTGTGAACTTACTTGGAAATGGGATCACATTACAGATGTAATTAGTTAAGATGAGGTCATACTGGAGCACGGTGGGCTCATAACCCAAGATGACTAGTGGCCTTCTAAGAAGAGAAGAGACACAGAGAAAGACACACAGGGGAGAATGCCTCATGAAGATGCAGGCAGAGCTGGAAGTCATGTGCCTAGAAGCCAAGCAATACCAAAAATTGTTGACAACACCAGAAGCTAAAAGAAGGGCATGGAACAGATTCTTGCCTAGTATCTTCAGAGGGGGCGTGGTCCTGCTGACACTTTGATTTTGGGATTCTAGCCTCTAGAACTGAGAGAGAATAAATTTCTGTTGTTTAAAGCCACTCAGTTTGTGGTCATTTGTGAAGGCAGCCCCAGGAACAGACTACAATGTACATGTCTCTGAATTAAAGAAATACCTGACTTTGCAAACCTGAAAACTTGAAGACCATTCAGCACTAAGAAGTAATGAACTACTGATACATAAAAACATAACAAACAAACAGAACCTACAGATGAATCTCAAAATAATGACGGTGAGTGAAAGGAGCCAGATTAAAAAAAAAAAAAGTACACACTGGATGGTTCCATCTACAAAATTCTAACAATGTAAACTAACCTCTGACAGAAAGCAGGTGGTTGCCTGAGGCAGGGATGCCAGTAGCAGGCAGGAGGGGACAGAGGGAGGGTTCACTAAAAGCACAAAGAACCTTTCAGGATGATGGCTACATTCACTCTGTTGATTGTAAGAGCAGTTTTTCATCATGTATCAAAATGTATCAAATTGTATACTTTAAATGTATGCAATTTATGGTGCATTAATTATACTTCAATAAAACTGTTTAAAAGAAAACCACTTAGGGATTAATTCATTTAAAATAGCCAAGAAAGTATTGTGGAAGTTTGCATGGGGGAATGTCAGTCGCATAAAGTCCTTCTACTGCAGTGCACATGCTCTCTCTCTCTTTCACTATATTCTCATCCTTAATTGAAAGTGGTAAAGCAAACACATTACCAAAACAGCTCTAATTATTTCCTCTGGACTAGGCTCCAGCAAATTAAGAAGAGGGAGCGAGAAAGCCATTTCAGCCCTGAAATAGCACCGCGGGGTCTTTTCTTTGGAGACAATCTCAGCATCCAGCAAACCCAAGCTCTTGCACAGCCTTCCTTGTGCCCCGGGGGGGGGGGGGACATGCCCGTGGCTCCATTTAGAATGAACCTTGGGAGCCACCTCTTACCCTTCCCCAGGTTGACATGTTCATTTTCTCCCTCACTTTCCTCCTGGCTTTAATTAAACGTCACAGCTGAAAGAGGTTACCAAAACAAATTATGAGAAGGGACACGGGGTTCTCATGCTGTCATTTGATGTGCTCATCTTGGCTGCTCCGTCACAATGAACCCTGTATCTTTCTACTTTGAAGCCCTCTTTTTCACTTTTAGATACATCTCGATCCAGATTTTAGGACATATTCTATCTCTAAAGGGCTCAGTAACAGGCTGTGTGCTTTTCTCATAAGCTTTCCTTTCACTCGGCCCCAGATGCACCATTCCTCTGGCTGGAATTCTCCATCAGCATGCAGCTCATGACTTCTGATGCCTGTTCCTGCAAGTCGTGACTGGGGACTTTTCAACAGGGCTGCTCTGCATGCATAGGTCAGAAGTGCCTGGACATCACACATCCCCCAGGGAGGACACTCAACAAATGAAGAATGGGAGAGTGGGTACCAATATCACAGCTACCCTGCCCCACAGGTGAGATATCTCCACACTGTGTCCTGAAGCTCTCCCATGGCACAAAGTTTCAGTTGCCCATTATATAACTCACCTAAGCACACATGCTTTTAGGCTGCCTTTCCTTCCTTATATCATGCCTCCACTTCCTTGCTAGTGTTGAAGGAACCTTCCTGGTAAACTGCTTGCCTTCAAATTGTTGTCTCAGCATCTGCTTCTTGGGAAGTCCATCTGAGACTAAGACCTTGTTTTAGAGCTCACTGGATGCTTGGCTTGCTGACTCCTTTTCCACACCCTCTTAATGCTCTCTCCCACTTCTCATAGACCCCCATTTCATACAGCTGAGCTTCCAGTTCTATCTCTATCTATCGCCACATGCCTGAGCCCTGAAGGCTGGCATTCTGTACTCCTTCACATGGAAGACTGCTCTGGAGAGTGGAGAGAGTACAGTTGTTTCTATGGGCCAATGAGGTCATCAGAGAAAGAGATCTGGTGTGGTGACTGAAGGGGTGAGCAGATCTCAGCAGGAATATGCTGGACAAAGCTTGCTGAATGCCCAGAAGCCGAGAGAAGGGTGCATTTGATTACCTGAATAAAGATGCACCTTCTTGGCTCAAGAAACCATAGGAGAGAGAGGCCCTGTAGGGACCCTCTGAAGAACTCATGAAAGGATTCTTTAACCATTGGCCAGGCCAGGGAGTGCAAAGACCCACAGCCTGGTAAAGACTGCTCTGCTTTCTTGACTTTCCTCACCTCAGGACTCAGGCCCTGAAGCTAGGGAGTAGAGGAGGGGAAAGGAGAACAGGAAAAGAGTAGAGAACCAGACTTCTCACCTCATTCCCCTTCTCAACTGCAGGGCTCCCATCTGCTCAGTGAAAAAAATTTCTCAGCTTGAAGTGCCAACTTGGTCTCCAAACTATGAGACCTCAGCTGTGCTGGGATCACCTCTTTATCCTACTGTGGTTAGCAGAATAAAAGCGCCAAAGATGTCCATGACTTAATCCCTAGGACTTGTGACTATGTAACCTCATATGGATGGCAAAAGGGATTCTGCAGCTGTGATTAAGGTTATGCACCTTGAGATGGGGAGAGTAGCCTGGATTAGCCAGGTAGGTCCAATTTAATCCCACAAATCCTTACAAGCAGAGACCCATTTCCAGCTCTGGGGAAGGAGATAGATGGAAGAAGGGGGAGATTTGAAACACAAGTGGGACTTTACCCACTGCCAATAGCTATGAAGATGGAGGAATGGGGCCACAAGCCAAGGAACATGGGTGGCTTCTAGAAGCTGAGAACGGCCCTCAGCTAAAGGTCCTACAATGGAAAGGAACTAAATTCTGTCAACAACCAAATGAGGAAGGAAATGAATGCTTCCTTGGAACCACCAGAAAGGAGTGCAGCCCTGCCGACACCGTGACTCTAGCTCAGTGAACCCATGTTGGATTTCTGGCTTAAAGAACTTGAAGGTAATAGATTTGTGTTATATGAGCTATTTGCTGTTATTTGTTATGGAATCAATGGAAAACAAATACATAGACCATCTAAAGAATTTCTTTCCATGCTTGGGAGTTACCCTAAAGAAAAAGTAAACCTTTTTAAGTGGCTCCCTGTTGGGTTGCAAAATGAATGATACTTCGCCAAATCTCTGATTGAACTTCTGCTCATCAGAGAAAGAGGGAAAGAACCAGGGTGCCTGATCTGAAACCAGTGGATCTGTTCTCATTGTTGCCTCTAAATGGACACCAGAACATATAGTCCACTCTCCACCTTATCTCATTTTCCGCTTCTGCTGAAGCTTCTGACTCCTAAGAGCTGCATGTGCATACAGACTGTTGCTCAGGGAGAGAATATGGAAAGTTCCAACTGACAAAAGCAGCATTTGTTAAGTTCTTACCCTGACTTTTAAATTCACCCTCTAGGGGCACTTGGGTGGCTCAGTTGGTTAAACATCCACCTTTGGCTCAGATCATGATCCCAAGGTCCTGGGATTGAGCCCTGTGTTGTGCTCCCTGCTCAGTGGGGAGTCTGCTTGTCCCACTCCCTCTGCACCCCTCATTCCCCGCCCCTGCCTATGCTCGCACTCTTTCTCTCTCAAATAAATGAATAAAATCTTTGAAAAAATAAATAAATCCACCTTCTAATTGGACAGAAATACCATCTCTTTATTGGATCCTATAGCTTCAGCTAATACATTGACCTGGTTTTCTCCTCTACAATTTCAAACCAGTGATTTTCCAGGCATTAAAGCTGAGTGGAGAGGTTTAATTAATTGATTGGCCTATGGTCACCTGTGCTGAGTTTGACAATGTGTGTGACTCTCACAACACAGACTCATTAAAAACATTTCCTGCCTCACAGTGGTGATTAAGGATGTCTAATGAAGACTTACTGGACCTTGCAATTTTATTTGAGCATGTTATATTGCTTTTGGAATCAGAAAAAATCCACAGGGTTTTATTGTATTTTATTTATTTTTTTAAAGAGAATATTCTAAACAAACTCATCTGGAGATATATAGGTGTTTTTATCTCAGGTACTGAAGTCATATTTTAAAACGATTTTTGTTTCTCCCAGGGATGACACTTTTAAAGAGCAAGCTTTGATGTCTGCTGTTATTCAAATCCTTTCTTTTCTTTTTTTTTTTATTATGTTATGTTAATCACCATACATTACATCATTAGTTTTTGATGTAGTGATCCATGATTCATTGTTTGCGTATAACACACAGTGCTCCATGCAGAACGTGCCCTCTTTAATACCCATCACCAGGCTAACCGATCCTCCCAACCCCCTCCCCTCTAGAACCCTCAGTTTGTTTCTCAGAGTCCATAGTCTCTCCTGGTTCGTCTCCCCCTCCGATTTCTCCCCCTTTATTTTTTCCTTCCTGCTATCTTCTTCTTGTTCTTCTTCTTTTTTTTTTTTTTAACATATAATGTATTATTTGTTTCAGAGGTACAGGTCTGTGATTCAACAGTCTTACACAATTTGCAGTGCTCACCATAACACATACCCTCCCCAATGTCTATCACACAGCCACCCCATCCCTCCCACCCCCACCACTCCAGCAACCCTCAGATGTTTCCTGAGATTAAGAATTCCTCATATCAGTGAGGTCATATGTTACATGTCTTTCTCTGATTGACATATGTCGCTCAACATGATACCCTCCAGTTCCATACACTTTGTTGCAAATGGCAAGATTTCATTCCTTTTGATGGCTGCATAATATTCCATTGTATATATATACCACTTCTTCTTTATCCATTCATCTGTCGATGGACATCTTGGCTCTTTCCATATTTTGGCTATTGTCGACATTGCTGCTATAAACATCGGGGTGCACGTACCCCTTCGGATCCTTACATGTGTATCTTTGGGGTAAATACCCAGTAGTGCAATTGCTGGGTCATAGGGTAGCTCTATTTTCAACTTTTTGAGGAACCTCCATAATGTTTTCCAGAGTGGTTGCACCAGCTTGCATTCCCACTAATAGTGTAGGAGCGTTCCCCTTTCTCTACATCCCCGCCAACATCTGTTGTTTCCTGACTTGTTAATTTTAGCAGTTCTGACTGGCGTGAGGTGGTATCTCATTGAGGTTTTGATTTGGATTTCCCTGATACCGAGTGATGTTGAGCAAGTTTTCATGTGTCTGTTGGTCATTTGGATAAATGTCTGTTCATGTCTTCTGCCCATTTCTTGACTGGATTCTTTGTTCTTTGGCTGTTGAGTTTGATAAGTTCTTTATAGATTTTGGATACTAGCCCTTTATCCAATATGTCATTTGCAAATACCTTCTCCCATTCTGTTGGTTGTCTTTTTGGTTTTGTTGACTGTTTCTTTTGTTGTAAATAAAGCTTTTTATCTTGATGAAGTCCCAAAAGTTCATTTTTGCCCTTGCTTCGCTTGCCTTTGGTGATGTTTCTAGGAAGAAGTTGCTGCAGCTAGAGGTCAAAGAGGTTGCTGCCTATGTTCTCCTTTAGGATTTTGATGGACTCCTGTCTCACATTTAGGTCTTTCAACCATTTTGAGTCTATTTTTGTGTGTAGCATAAGGAATGGTCCAGTTTCATTCTCCTTCATGTGGCTGTCCAATTTTCCCAACACCATTTGTTGAAGAGACTGTCTTTTTGCTTTGTTGAAGATTAGTTGACCATAGAGTTGAGGATCCATTTCTGGGCTCTCGATTCTGTTCCATTGATCTATGTGTCTGTTTTTGTGCCAGTGCCATACTGTCTTGATGATGACAGCTTTGTAATAGAGCTGGAAGTCCGGAATTGTGATGCCACCAGCTTTGCTTTTCTTTTTCAAAATTCCTCTGGCCATTCAGGGTCTTTTTTGGTTCCATACAAATTTTAGGTTTATTTATTCCATTTCTTTGAAAGAAAGTCGATGGTATTTTGATAGGGATTGCATTAAATGTGTAGATTGCTCTAGGTAACATTGACAACTTCACAATATTTGTTCTTCCAACCCATGAGCATGGAACATTTTTCCATTTCTTTGTGTCTTCCTCAATTTCTTTCATGAGTATTTTATAGTTTTCTGAGTACAGATTCTTTGCCTCTGTGGTTAGATTTATTCCTAGGTATCTTATGGTTTTGGGTGCAATTGTAAATGGGATCGACTCCTTAATTTCTCTTTCTTCTGTCTTGTTGTTGGTGTATAGGAATGCCACTGATTTCTGTGCATTGATTTAATATCCTACCACTTTACTGAATTCCTATATGAGTTCTAGCAGTTTTGGGGTGGAGTCTTTTGGGTTTTCCACATGAAGTATCATATGATCTGCAAAGACTGAGAGTTTGACTTCTTCTTTGCTGATTCGGATGCCTTTGATTTCTTTTTGTTGTCTGATTGCTGTGGCTAGGACTTCTAATACTATGTTGAATAGCAGTGGTGATAGTGGACTTCCCTGCCGTGTTCTTGACCTTAAGGGGAAAGCGCTCATTTATTTCCCCATTGAGAATGATATTCGCTGTGGGATTTTCATAGATGGCTTTTACGATATTGAGGTATGTACCCTCTATCCCTATACTCTGAAGAGCTTTGATCAAGAAAGGATGCTATACTTTGTCAAATGCTTTTTCTGCATCTATTGAGAGGATCGTATGGTTCTTGTTCTTTCTTTTATTAATGTATTGTATCACATTGATTGATTTGCAGATGTTGAACCAAACTTGCAGCCCAGGGATAAATCCCACTTGGTTCTGGTGAATAATCCCTTTAATGTACTGTTGGATCCTATTGGCTAGTATTTTGGTGAGAATTTTTGCATCCATGTTCATCAAGGATATTGGTCTGTAATTCTCCTTTTTGATGGGGTTTTTGTCTGGTTTGGGGATCAAGGTAATGGTGGCCTCATAAAACGAGTTTGGAAGTTTTCCTTCCATTTCTATTTTTTGGAACAGTTTCAGAAGAATAGGTATTAATTCTTTTTTAAATGTTTGGGAGAATTCCCCTGAGAAGCCATCTGGCCCTGGGCTCTTGTTTTTGGGAGATTTTTGATGACTGCTTCAATTCTTTTAGTGGTTATAGGCCTGTTCAGGTTTTCTATTTCTTCCTGGTTCAGTGTTCGTAGTTGATCCATCTCTAGGAATGCAACCATTTCTTCCAGATTATCTGATTTGCTGGCATAGAGTTGCTCATAATATGTTCTTATAACTGTTTGTATTTCTTTGGTGTTGGTTGTGATCTCTCCTCTTTCATTCATGATTTTGTTGATTTGGGTCATTTCTCTTTTCTTTTTGGTAAGTCTGGCCAGGCGTTTATCAATCTTGTTAATTCTTTCAAAGAACCAGCTCCTAGTTTCGTTCATCTGTTCTACTGTTCTTTTGGTTTCTATTTCTTTGATGTCTGCTCTGATCTTTATTATTTCTCTTCTCCTGCTGGGTTTAGGCTTTATTTGCTGTTTTTTCTCTAGCTCCTTTAGGTGTAGTGTTAGGTTGTGTTTTTGAGACCTTTCTTGTTTCTTGCGAAAGGCTTGTATTGCTATATACTTTCCTCTTAGGACTGCCTTTGCTGCATCCCAAAGATTTTGAACAGCTGTGTTTTCATTTTCATTGGTTTCCATGAATTTTTTCAATTCTTCTTTAATTTCCTGGTTGACCCATTCATTCTTAAGTAGGATGCTCTTTAACATCCATGTATTTGAGTTCTTTCCGACTTCCCTCTTGTGATTGAGTTCTATTTGCAAAGCATTGTGGTCTGAAAATATTCAGGGAATGATCCCAATCTTTTGGTACCGGTTGAGACCTGATTTGTGACCTAAGATGTGATCTATTCTGGAGACTGTTCCATGGGCACTAGAGAAAAATGTGTATTCTGTTGCTTTGGGTTGGAATGTTCTGAATACATCTGTGAAATCCATTTTGTCCAGTGTGTCGTTTAAAGTCTTTATTTCCTTGTTGATCTTTTGCTTAGATGATCTGTTCATTTCAGTGAGGGGGTGTTAAAGTCCTCCACTATTATTGTATTGTTGTCGATGTGTTTCTTTGCTTTTGTTATTAATTGCCTTATGTAATTGCCTGCTGCTATGTTAGGGGCATAGATATTTACAATTGTTAGAGCTTCTTGTTGGATAGACCCTTTATGTATGATATAGTGTCCTTCCTCATCTCTTATTATAGTCTTTGGTTTCAAATCTAATTTGTGTGATATAAGGATTGCCACCACCGTTTTCTTTTGGTGTCCATTAGCAGGGTAAATGGTTTTCCACCCCCTCACTTTCCATCTGGGGGTGTCTTTGGGTCTAACATGAGTCTCTTGCAGACAGCATATCGATGGGTCTTGTTTTTTTATCCAATCTGATAGCCTGTGTCTTTTGATTGGGGTATTTAGCCCATTTACATTCAGGGTAATTTTTGAAAGATATGAATTTTGTGCCATTGTATTGCCTGTAAGGTGACTGTTACTGTATATTGTCTGTGTTCCTTTCTGACCTATGGTACTTTTAGGCTCGCTCTTTGCTTAGAGGACCCCTTTCAATATTTCTTGTAGGGATGGTTTTGTGTTTGCAAAGTCTTTTAGTTTTGTTTGTCCTGGAAGCTTTTTATCTCTCCTTCTTTTTTCAAGACAGCCTAGCTGGATATAGTATTCTTGGCTGCATATTTTTCTCATTTAATGCTCTGACTATATCATGCCAGTCCTTTCTGACCTGCCACGTCTCTGTGGATAGGTCTGTTGCCAGCCTAAGGTTTCTACCATTGTAGGTTACAGATCTCTTCTCCCAAGCTGCTTTCAAGATTTTCTCTTTGTCTCTGAGACTCATAAGTTTTACTATTAGATGTCAGGGTGATGACCTACTTTTATTGATTTTGAGGGGGGTTCTCTGTGCCTTCTGGATTTTGATGCCTCTTTCCTTCCCCACATTAGGGAAGTTCTCTGCTATAATTTGCTCCAATATACCTTCTGCCTCTCTATCTCTTTTTTCTTTTTCTGGGATCCCAATTATTCTAATATTGTTTCCTCTTATGGTATCCTTTGTCTCTCAAATTCTGCCCTCGTGATCCAGTAATTGGTTATCTCTCTTTTTCTCAGCTTCTTTATTTTCCATCATTTGGTCTTCTATATCACTAATTCTCTCTTCTGCCTCATTTATCCTAGCTGTTAGAGCCTCCAATTTTGATGCACCTCATTAATTTTGCCTTGGTTGGATTTTAGTTCTTTTATTTCTCCAGAAAGGATTTCTATACTATCGTCCATGCTTTTTTCAAGCCCAGCTAGTATCTTTAAAATCATCATTCTGAACTCTAGTTCTGACATCTTACTAATGTCCCTATTGATTAGGTCCCTGGCAGTCGGTACTGCCCCTTGTTCTTTTAAGGAGGTGATTTTTTTCTGTCTTGTCATTTTGTCCAGAGGAGAATAGATGAATTAGAGAACAAAATGCTAACAGGGTAACAATGACCCCAGAAAAATATAAACTAAAGAAATCAGAAGAGACCTGAAACCGTGGGAAAATAAAGGGAAAGAAAGAAAAAAGAAAAAAAGAAAAAGAAAAAGATAAAAACAAACAAAAACAGAATATGATCAAATATGATCAGGCTGGTGCATAGATCATTGTCACACAGTAGATTTTGGGCATATTTTGGTCTGTTAGAAGTAAGTGCCTCCCAAAATTTAAAGAAAGAAAAACTTATATATGTACAAAAATGGGGGTAAATATGATGAAGGGATGGAATATGACTGTAAAGGTGAAAATTATAAAAAGATTTTATAAAAGGAATTAAGAAGTTGTTTGAAAAAAGAAAGGAGAGAATTTCAAAAAAAAGGGGGGGTTGAGAATGTGATCAGGCAGGAGACTAGAACAAAGCCATACACTAGAGATTTAGGGTATATTTTGATCTGTTAGAAGAAACTGTATCCCAAAATTTTAAAGAAAGAACAACTTATATATATACCAAAAATAAGGTTAACTACTATGAGGGGACGGAATATGACTCTAAAAAATGAAAAATTTGAAAGATTTTTTTAAAAAAGGGATTGATAAGATGTTGGTTGAAAAAGAGAAAAAGAAAAATTCAAAAAAAAAAAGAAAAAGAAAATTAAAAAAAATTAACTTTGAAAGACTAATGAATCATGGTAAAAAGCCATGAATTCTATGTGCAGTATTCCCCTAGTGCTGGAGTTCTGCCGTTCTCATTGATTGGTAAACTTGGTCTTGGCTGGCTGTTCTTGCTGATCTTCTGGGGGGGGGGTGCCTTTTGCAGTGGTTCTCAGATGTCTTTGCTGGACACGGAATTGCCCTGCCCTTGCTCGTCTGGGCTAAGTAATCTGCTCGGGTTTGCTCTCAGGAACTTTTGTTCCCTGCTAGCTTTCTGTACAGCTTTGGAGGACAAAAGTGAAAATGGCAGCCTCCCAATCTCTGCCCCAGAGGAGCCGAGAACTCGGGGCCCCGCTCCTAGGTGAGCCCCCAGAGAAAAGTAGTCAATCACTCCCGTCTCCCCAGTCTCTGGCCGCACTCCTTGCTCACCACCTGTGACTGAGCGTTTCTATCTCTGGCACACGACCCTGTGTGGAGTCTCCAAACCCAGCAGATCCCTGCAGTGCACTCCCGCCCCGCTCCTCCTAGGGGAGGAAGGGGAGTCTCCCAGATCTGTCACTTGTTGGGTCCCTGCTGGAGGAGCAGTGGCCCGACTGTGCCACAGATCACAGTCTATGGCCACCCCGAGCTGAGAGCCCGCGCCTCGGCTCCGTCTCTGCAGCCGGCTTCCCCGCTCTGATACCTGGGAGCTCTGCCACACTCAGGTACCTCCAGTCTTTCTGTGACCCCGAGGGTCCTGAGACCACACTGTCTCAGCGAGGATTCCATCCCCCGCTTAGCCACTGGAGCGACGTCCCTCAACAGAGCCGACTTCTAAAAGTTCTGATTTTGTGCTCTGCTGCTATCACTTGCCAGTAGCAGCTGACAGAGGCCCCCACCCCCGCCGTCTATCTTCCCGAATATCGCCTTGGATTCACTTCTCCACACGTTCTACCTTCCAGAAAGTGGTCGCCTTTTCTGTTCAGAGAGTTGCTGGTATTCTTTTCTTCGATCTCTTGTTGAGTTTGTAGGTGTTCAGAATGGTTTGATCCCTATCTAGTGAATTTCTGTGGCCAGATGAAATTTAAGTCTCCTACTCCTCCGCCATCTTGCTCCTCCCCCTCCTATTCAAATCCTTTTTATCCTATGCTTCTCTCTCCCTC
The DNA here is from genome assembly GCF_009762305.2 of Zalophus californianus. Lineage (NCBI taxonomy): Eukaryota > Metazoa > Chordata > Mammalia > Carnivora > Otariidae > Zalophus > Zalophus californianus. The sequence goes on from NC_045602.1 coordinate 97,508,361, forward strand.
TTCCACTCTTCTTGATCATTCAATTACAGAGAAGGGAGAGTTAAGCATCTCCTACTACCATGATAGATTTGTCAATTTCTTTCAGTCTTCTGCCAATTGTGTTTATTTTAGAACTGTGTTATTGGTATCATACAGCTTTAGAATTCCTGCAGTGTTTTTGTCAACTGAAACTCTTACCAATTTTTAGTGACCCATTTTCCCTCTGAATAATGCTTTGTCCAGAAAGCCCATTTTTGTGTAATATTATACACATCTACACCAACCTTGGTTAGTATTTGCATAATATCTCATGCTATTTATTTTTGGTGTTTACAAAAACATTTGCTTTACATTTTCAAAGATTATATGGTGGTCTGTAAATTTTTATCTTTTTTTCCTTGTTTTTTTTTGAGAGGACTGAAGAGCAGAGTTTATTGAAAACTAAATTTTTGTCTTTTAACAAAATTTACATTGATTGTGATTACAGATATTTGAATTCTCTTTTATTATCTTATTTTATATGTTCTTTCTTTTTACATTACCTTTTTATGCTTCTTTTCTTACTTTACTTTTTCACTTTGTCTTCTTTTGGATCATGTGTATATTTCTCTAATTCACTTTTCTCCTCTCCTTGTTGGGAAATCATATATCCTATTTATATATTCTTTTTTTTTTTTACTTCAGTGGTTATCCTAGATATTTCTCTCCTTATAATTATCAGTGGAGTATAATTTAAATATAGAAAAATGTACATATAGTAAGTGCACAACTTAGTGGATTTTCACATTATGAATATACTCATGTAATCAACATCTAGATTAAGAAACATGACCCCATGCCCAGAAGGCCTCCTCATACCCTCTAGAAAATCTTACACACTTACCTGGTGTAAACTTAACAAAGTCTAAAATTCAGCACACTCTTTATGCTTCTCCCAAACAGAATAAGATTTTACTTTGGAGTGTTTGATCTCCAACCACCACCTTTTAATTTCTATACTGTTGTTGTCAAGGATTTTATTCAACCTCATTTCTTAACTCCTTTAAATTACCATGATATGTCTATCATTTTTTTTAAAGATTTTATTTATTTATCTGACAGAGCACAAGCAGAGGGAGAAGCAGGCAGTGGGAGAGGGAGAAGCAGGCCCCCCACTGAGCAAGGAGCCCAATGTGGGACTTGATCCCAGGACCCTGAGATCATGACCTGAGCCGAAGGCAGATGCCTAACTGACTGAAACACGCAGACGCCCCATGTCTATCATTTTCATTGCTTGCCATTCCTTCTTGCAGCTTAGATATTCCAGGCATGATGGTTTTCCTTTTTGAAGTTTATCTTTTGCAGTTTCTGTAGATAGAGCTATTGATAGAAAAGTCTCCATTTTGTTTGTCTATAAATGTCTTTATTTAATCTTTTTTCCCCAAATTTATCTTTACTGTTGTACAAATCTGTGCTCACAGTAGTTTTTCTCCTAGTGCTTTGAAAACTTTATTCCACAGTCCTGTGCTTTCTATTATCATTGATAAAGCAGCTCTCTTTCTAATTGTCACATATTTGTCTTACTGCCTGGCTATTTAGAAGAGTTTCTTTTTTCTTTTTTTAATGTGGGGTTACATAGTTTTACTAAGATATATTTACATGTGGATTTTCATCTATATATCTATTATGTATCTATCATCTATGTATCTATGTATCTATCCTTCTATCTATTATTTATCTATCCCAATCAAGATCAATATGCTTTCTGATTCTGAGGATTATGTAATTCTTTGAGCAGTTCTGGAAATCTCTCAGCCATTATTTCTTTAGGGATTGACTCTTAATTTTCTTTCGAAACCTTGATTGCCCACGAGACATTTTCACTCTGTCCTCCAGCACACTGCTTCTGTGCGGCGTTTTCCCACACACCACTGGATACCTTTGTCAGTTCTCAGATGTGTCTGATCTGCTGGTTTCCCTGTCCATTGAATTTCTCATTTTATTTATGACGGTTTTCTTAAGAAGTCCTATTTGGTTCTTTTTCAAATACACTTGGTCAGTTTTGAGTGTCGCTTATTCCTTCATCATATTTCCAACTCTCTCTATATCTCTACATTTATTAAAATCTATTTATCTTATATCTTCTGTTCATTCTAATATCTGCAGTCATTATTAGTCTGATTATCTCATTTGTTGTTTTTCCTGACTGTCACTCATGGTGCCTTGTTTCTTTCTTCTTTTTTTTTTTTATTAACATATAATGTATTATTTGTTTCAGGGGTACATGTCTGTGATTCATCAGTCTTACACAATTCACAGCGCTCACCATAGCACATACCCTCCCCAATGTCCATCACGCAGCCACCCCATCCCTCCCAACCCCCTCCACTCCAGCAACTCTCAGTTTGTTTCCTGAGATTAAGAGTCTCTTATGGTTTGTCTCCCCCTCCAGTTTCATCTTGTTTCATTTTTCCCAACATTCCCCTATGATCCTCTGTCTTGTTTCTCAAATTCCTCATCTCAGTGAGATCATATGATACTTGTCATTCTCTAATTGACTTATTTCGCTTAGCATAATACATGGTGCCTTGTTTCTTATGTAATTGGTGATATTTGATTGTGAGCTCATTTCTTTTAGATCATCTCTGGGAAGTCTTTGGAATTTTGAGTCAAGATGATCATCCTTTCAGAATGGATATGGCTTTGTTTCTGCCAGCTCTCTGGGTGCTACCAACTGAGGAACACTTAAATTTATGGTCAGAGCTTGGATTGTTTCAGGATGTTTGAGTTACATTAATTCTGTCTAACTTGGTAATGGTGGTTTCTGGTCACAGATTTTAAATAAATTTAAAATTTATTTAAAAAATTTTTTAAATTATTTTATTTTATTTTTTTATTATACTCAATTATCCAACTTATAGTACATCATTAGTTTTTGATGTAGTGTCAACGATTCATTAGTTGCATATAACACCCAGTGCTCATCACCACACGTCCCCTCCTTAATACCCATCACCTGGTTACCCAATCTCCCCACCCCCTCCCTTCTGTAATCCTCAGTTTGTTTGCCAGAGTCCAGAGTCTCTCATGGTTTGTTTCCCTCTCTGATTTCTTCCCATTCAGTTTTCCCTCCCTTCCCTTTTGGTCATCTGTGCTATTCTTTATGTTCCACATATGAATGAAACTGATAATTGGATTTTTAAGCAGATTTCTTTTAAAATTATTATTATTATTATTATTATTATTATTATTAATGTTTCATCCATTCCATTGCCAAGGCCCTACATGAATGGATTACCACCCTCTTTCCCACTGGTAGGGAATTTTTTTTTCCTAGTCTGCACTTCAGAGCACTGCCTTCTAATGGTCCCACCTCATGTGTAGATTCTTAATCAGGTCTCCCAACCAGTTTGGGCCCAAGTTTTGTCTCTTGTTCCCTATCACATACCCCACTAAAATTCAAGGTTTAGAACACCCGAGATTGGAGACAAGTGCAGAGAAATGCTGGCATCAGCATTGCTTACTTCTTTGGATTGACTTTTTATTTCTCCTTTTCAAAGAATTCCTTTATTTTTTTTACCAGCTAGCTTACCCATGAATTAAAAAATTTTTTTTGCCTTCCCCCCTACCAAACCAGGGTTGAGAGATACGTGAATTACTAACTAGGATTTCCCCTGATATTTTATTGTAACACATTACTGTTGCATTTGTAAATATGCATATGATCAGGTAGGTTACCACTTTGGCCAACTGGAATATACTGTAGCTGGAGAGTTCTGGGAGACTGTGTAGAACATGCCTACAGTTATTACAAGTGAAGGATGAGAAAACTGAGATCTTTAGGGACCAGTTCCTCATTCATCATTGGTTGAAGATGATTCCAGAAACATTGACTCTGACACTTTTGGCTTGCCTGTATACAGGCAAGAAGTGAGCCCTCAGGCAGAGAATCGCTGGTATTTGTTTTCAGCATGTAGAGTGAGTATTGAGAGGTTCTGGAAGGCACCCTCACAGTATCTGCCATGAGACATCAGGTGACACCAAAGTGAAGGCAAACCTGAATCTTGAGCACTTGGGCTTTGAGTTTCTTGCCCTCAGAAATTCATGGACATAGGGGTGCCTGTGTGGCTCAGTTGGTTAAGCATCCAACTCTTCATTTTGGCTCAGGTCTTGATCACAGGGTCATGGGATCAAGCCCTGTATCAGGCTTCATGCTTAGGGGAGAATCTGCTTGAGATTCTCTCTCTCCCTCTCCCTCTGCCCCTCTGCATGCTTGCTCTCTCTCTCTTTTTCTCTTTCTCTCCTAAAATAAATAAATCTTTTTTAAAAAAGAAACTCATGGACATATAGAAAGATATAAAAAATATTCAAAAACTGAACACAGTAGACTTCAAGATCACTGAAGTTCCTGGAAATCTAGCTAAACCATTGAATAGTATGACCTGTGTCTTACAATTCCAGCAGAGGGTAGGAATACACAGAAGACATTGAATTCTGTGCTCTGAGAAGGATAACGTAAAAGAAGGAGACAAGGCCACAATAACTGGAGGACAGCAACAGGCCTAGGGCCCTTACTCAAGGGCCACCCTTTTGCAGAACAGGGCTGATAATAATGGACTGCAGACAGTAGTACTCTTTCTTGCAATAGGAGATTTATGGCTTCACCCTTTAAAGGTCAGAACCTGCTTGGAATATATCTGTGTGTGTCTACAGAAGGCATCAGGGAAATCATTTTGCTCATCCCCTAGATATACCTAGGTTATAAGTCCAGGCTCTGTTGCTTAGTCTCCACGTGTAGGAGACATTCTCTGAATCACAGACTTGTCTGAATCACTGACACCCAATAATCAGCAACCATAAAGAAGATTGTGAAAATGATCTCCATTCTATTTTCAACTTCACTCTTTAATTGGAGCCTCATGGGCTAATTTAGGACTCCTGTCAAAGGGTTTGTTTATAAAAGGCCAATAGAAGTGTTGGTCTGGAGAATCAGTCATCTCCTAAAACAGAAGTGACCTTTTTCTAGCCTTACACACTGTTCAATTTGCCCAATCTCCTTGAGGAAAGCAGCCATCTGTAGGAAAATCAAAAACAAAAAGCAGACTGGTGTATACACAACACAAGTGACATGAGAAGCACAACTTGTTTGCTGCTAATCAGTGTAGATTTGCCCAAATGTGGATCTAAGTCACTACCTGGTCAAGGATATCAGTTTCCACGGTGCCCAAGATTCTGAATGACTAAGGAATCTCCTGAGTATTCTTGAGATAGTCAATATATTTCTCATCTTACACAAATGGCAACACATTCTATGTATTACCTTGTCTTTTGCTTGTCACACTTAACATTAATTCTTGGAGCTTGCCCTATATCAGTACACAAAAGTCTTTCTCATTCTTCATTGTGGCTGTGGGGTTTACATTCTATGAAGAAGCCACCAATCCCCTATTTATGGGTAGTTACAGTGTTTCCAGTTTTTCTTGATTAGAAACTGTGTTGCAATGATAACTAGGAATGATATTTCCTAGAGCTGGGAAAATATTGCTGAATTGAAAGATGTGTATACTGGGATTGTTTTGAACTTTGCCAAATTTCTCTCCATTGAAGCTGTATGGATTTCACTTCTCACCTCTGATACATGAGAGTTCTGTATTTTCCACACCCTGTGTGCTCGTCAATATGATGTGTTGTCAGACTTGTTGATCCTTTCCAGTTTAACAAGAGAAAGGGGGTAATTGTGATTTTAATATGCAACATTTTTTTCATGAATAACACTGAGCCCCTCTTGTGATGTCTAAGAACTGTGGGCTTTGGCTTCCTTTCCTTAGGCTGTGACTAAGGTGGTTTTATTCTCTTTGGATTCCAGGGACTCACTAGAATTATGTCTGGAGCAAATTGAGGCTGACCTTTTAGGCAGAAGAAATCCAAAACAGACACAATTTGAGAATCAAGCTTATTGAATCTGTGTATGTAAAAACCACTGAGAGATATACCATGCTGATAAGATGGTAGTCTAGATGTATGTTTAATCACATGCAACATATATTTACAATAAAGTATTAAAGCAAAAAAGCAGGTTAAAATATAGTATACAGTTTAATACAATACAGTTTAATTTTTCTGTAACTCAGTTTCATCACTAGTAAATGGGGGAGTTGGATGAGTTTATATTTTTCAATCCTTATACTTAAATCCTTTCTTATATATTGAGATGAGCCACTTTTAAACTAATACTGATTAGAAGTCCTTTTATAGACATATGTTTACACTTTGAATAGTTGCACTTCATAAAATTGAAGTGATTCTACATGTCTGTTGTTTCTTATGTAAATGTATTGTCTGCGAACTGTATTGGTGTGCGATGCAAAGCAAGTCTTCACACAGAGTAATTATCTTTTCAAGGCTTATTGAAAGAGGTTACCTTGGTAACAAGAAATCAAACCCACCCACTTCATCTTAGGGGTCAGGACAAGGTTCTCCATGTAATCATCATTTCTGTTCTTCAGGTACAAACTGTGAAGAAATCTCTGTGAGAATATTTAAATATTAGTAACAAGTACTTTTGCACTCAAAGACACAGTTCTTTGAATTATTCTCTTACCATTTCGTATGAGCAGTTTTATTCACATAAACAGAGTGTAGGAAAGTCCTTGAGGACATAGATGTCCCTGTTACTTTTAAGGACTTTCCCACCCCATGGGTTAGTAATAGCTACCATCCGTTGAATATTTACGATATGCCAGGTACAGTACTGAGTGCTATATTTGTGGATCATCTCTCTCATTCCTACGATGACACAAGGGGCATCAGTTAGCTTTTGCTGTGTAATTCCAAATTCATTGGCCTGAAACAACCACCATTTATTTAACCTGATTCTGTAGGTTGGCAATTCAGGGTAGGCTTCACCAAAAGCATATTCTGCTCTTAAATGGGCTTGTTCATGTGTCTGCAATCAGCAGCCAAATTGTCTGGGGTTTGACTGGTCAAGGATGCCCCACCTGGTCTTTTTTGTTCTGCGTGGACTCTCATCATCCAGCAGGCGAATTTGGGGTTATTTGCCTCACAATTGCAAAGTTCTAAAAGTGACAAGAGATTGTGCCCTATGGTGCAAGTATTTTTCAATTTCCTGTCCTCAGTACACCTGCTAATGTTCCATTGGCCAAAGCAAGTCACATGGCTATGTCCAGAGCCAGTGTGGGAGGGACTACACAAGGGCATGGGTAAAGGACCCATATTGGCAACAATCTACCACACATACAGTTTAAAAGTAGGTGCTTGAAGAGTAGTTTGATAGTGTGTTCTTGATAAAAAGTGAACCAGCAGGGGTGGTGGGACTAACCCAGTCCATAGAGGCAGAGTGATAAGAAGCATGCAGTTAAAGGGAACAGGACAAGGAATAACAGCACCAAGATAATCTTACCCAAGGGATGCTGCTCTCTCTCGAGGTGACCATTTGTCTCAGTTAGGCCTGTTGTCCTGGTAGAAACATTAAGCACCTCTCATTCATTTTCAGAATTTCCTAGTTTTCATGAAAGATTATTCAGGTCCCTCTAGCTTCTTAGCACCTTGGACAGCTCTTCCTCAAGCCCTACAGGAAAGGATCTCAGAGATGCTTCTCCTTTGGCTCCTACCTGTTAATCTCACTGATCAAGAACAACTCATGTTAATTACTAGGGCTACATTTCTAGAAGTCTCAGACTTGGAAGAAGTGGTAGAGATTAGATAACTGCCCACCATGATTTCATAGGAGGCTGTGAGATTAGAACCAAAGCTTCTGCATTCAGGGGAGACTTTCACAGAGGGAAGTTCTGGCCCTGGGTGCTCACTTATATTTGACCCTTGCCTCTCCTTGACACAACAATCATGGGTCGGCTTTGAAAAAAAACTGCAGAACCATACAGTCTCTCCTTTTTTTTTTCTTCAAGCCAGGAGCACACAGTGTTCACCATATAGCCTCCCACTTACTCCACAGAATTGACAAGGGAAAACAGTGTGCCCGTGGTGGGCCCAAGCACAAAGACTTAAGCAGGGTGAAGTCTGGAACAAGACTGCACCAGGATTCTTCCTGCCCTCTCTTTACGTTCTTTGCCCACGGGATTCTGAAGGCTCGAGGCCAGGGCTGGTGGCGACACCTGCCTGGGGAGACCCAGCCACAGGCTCCCACCTGCACCAGGGCAGCCCCCATGAATCAGTCAAGAGAATGTTATCAGTAAACACTTAAAGGCTGTAGCTGAATAGCTTTTCATCAACAATCCAGGGATCTCCTCTCAGGGCGCAGGGAAAACAAAGCCTGGAGAAGCAGGTGGTATTTAAAGCACCAAGTAGGTGTCAAAGGCAGCATCAATTCAACTAACTGGAAACTCACTTTAAGTAAAAACACAGTTTTATACCACCAGTAAGCTGGCCTTGGCAACACAGGACTCTCCCTCTCCCCCTTCCCCGCCCCATAATAGGGCTCATTTTATTGCTTGCACTAAAGGGAATTACAGAAATGATGACCATTTCAGTGCCTGTGAATAGCACAAATAAATCAATAAATGCAGCAATCTCTGGCTTAGCCTTGGGCAAGGAGGGGCCTAGAAGGTGCTCTTCTGGTCTGATCATCTCTCAGGAATTCTGCCAACATGCCCCCACAAAACTCCCAAGGAGACTGGCTTCTGGGCTTTGCCCCAGCACCATCTCAATGCACAGACACAATGGTGGGACCTCTACAATCCTTTCTTTCTGCCAGCTCTACCCAACAAATGTGTCTGTCCTCTGCCCTCAGGATCCCATCCTGAATCCCAACCCCTACCCACTGACCTAAACCAATGAACCTCAACAGCCTCTGTCCAGCCTTCTTGCCTCCAATATGACTCCATCCAGTTGCCATCCACACTGCTGCCTGAGGCATGTTCCTGGAAACCGAGGAATGTTTCCTTCCCTCCCTGACCAAAGCATTGTGATGGCTGTTTTAAATCCAAACTTGTACCTGACACATGCATTTCTCCTTGAGGTGGATTTTGCCTTCTTGTCCTCCCTTACCTCTTGCTGCTCAGCCATCATGGACTCTGAGTTCTGAACATGTGGCTCCATTTCCTGTTCCCATACCTTTGTGTTGCTGGTGCTGGGGTTGTTGTAATCACTTTCCCTTCATCTGATGGACTTCTACTTAACTTCACAGAAGGGCATCTCAATCTCCTGTGAAGCTTTGGTCAGAGAGTCAAGATCAGGGAAGGCCAAGAGGTCAAACCTGGGGTGGGAGGGAAACAGGAGGAAAGGTGAGGCATATAGTGGAAGAAAATGTGTCTGGGTCACTTATAGAGTGGGTTTGCAGATGCTGCCAGGCCCCCAAGAGGACTTTCACTAATGAAATGCTCATGTAGTCATTCATGGGTCTTCTGTCATCCTCCTTTCTCACACTCTGTCAGCCTTTGTCACAGGCCAGGCATTAGGCTTTAAAGAAGTGATAACTCTGTGTGTGTGTGTTTGTGTGTGTGTGTGTACACAAAGTTCCACAGCTTGACGACCCAGATTCACAACTAGCAGAAAATCCCTCCAAGCGCTCTGGCTTCCAGAACACCATGTAACTATTTTCTAAAGGATTTTCTTTGTCAGTGTTTATGATCAGGTTCTTTAAAAATGGCTGTATTTTCCAGTCTCCTGGGTACCTACTTGTAAGGGGAGAGCAGAAAGTAGGTCCATATACATGAGCAAAGAAAAGTAATATTCCACTCATTGAGGTGGGTTTCTTGCTCCCAGTTCTCTTCAGGGGAAGCTCAGTAACACACGGGTCAAGTCATTTCAAGAAATGGGAGGCTTCTATATTATGAGCTGAGCTGAGCCATTTCTGTAATTACTTTTCACAGTCTTTGGGGGCTCAGGAAGGGAAAGACATGCCTCTCTAGCAACCTGCAATTATAAAATAAATCAGCACGTGTGTAAATTAAATGCTAACTGAATCTTATTATTAGTTCCAGAGCTTCTTCCTGGTGCTCTCATTTCACAGACAAGCATACAGTGTAGCAAATGTCAGGCTGCCCCAGATTCTCATTCTGGGAGGTTTGGAGGGTAGGATTTCTCTCCCAGAGGACATTGTAACAAGTTGGACTCTTTTGTGTGTGTGTGCCCAGAGAAGATTAGGACTAGAGGTACATGCTGACTCCAGAGTTCATACCTTGCTAACTGTGAGGTTTACTTCTTATTATTGATACCCACAGAAAGGATGCTTTTAATTGACAATGTGATGATGTTAAAGTTTTAGGAAACTTTAAATCCTCACCTAAAACTGGCTTAAGAAAGGAAACGACAAGTGTTATCAGAGTCAACTAGGTATGACAAGAAAGGCTGTTGTCTTAGGCCAGGTTCCATAAGAAGCAGCCCCTAAGGTAAGAGTTTATGTGCAAATGTTTTTTGTTTGGTTTGTTTTGTTTTTAAGTAGGCTCCATGCCCAGCATGAAGCCCAACACAGGGCTTGAACTCATGACCCTGAGATCAAGACCTGAGCTGAGATCAAGAGTCAGATGCTTAACTGGCTGAGCCACCCAGGCACCCTATGTGCAAATGTTTTATTAAAGAACTAATCCCAAAAGAACCCAATAAGGGAGTGAAGGAAGTCTGAAGATGAGGCAGGGGATTCATACTCTTGCACCATCAGTCAGCCAATCACTGGCTCAGGGCTACCTTGGGGAGGCCAATTCCAAGGAACTCCCAGCTCTGTGCTTGCTGGCTTTCTGCTCCACATGGGCAGTGTGGCTCCAGTAGCCCCAGGGCATTCTCTGAAGACAGCACAGTGCAGACCACTAAAAATCAAGGCAAGGACTCCCAAACTAGTAAAAGAGGGTTTAAGTAGAACACTACATTGCCATCTGTGATGGTTAATTTTATATGTAAAAATATTACCAAACTTATGTCGGGCCATGGGGTGCCCAAATGTTTGGTCAGACATTATTCTGGGTGTTTTTGTGAGAGGGTTTTTGTATAAGATTAACATTTAAAGCAGTAGATTGAGTGAAGCAGATTGCTCTTCCTAACATAGGTGGTCCTCATCCAAATAGTTGAAGGCATGACTAGAACAAAAAGACAGATCCTCTCCTGAGTTTTGGACTGGAAGTCCACCATCAGCTCTCCTTGTTCTCCAGTGGGCTGACCCACCTGCAGATCTTGGGATTTGCTTGGTTTACATAATCACATAATCCAGTCCCTTATAATAAATTTCTCTCCTCTCTCTCTCTGATTTTCAGTCTGAGCAAACTGGAAATATGAAATTGCCACTTACTGAGATGAGAAAGACAAATATTTTCAGTGAAGCAGGAGATCGGGAGGCCAGTTTTAAACAATAAGTTGGAGGAGTCTATTATTTATCCAAATGGAGAGATCAAGTGAGCAATGTGGTTTAGAGTACAAGATGAGGTCCAAGCTGGAGAGAAGATGTCACAGTCCACAGCATAAAAATGGCATTAAAACCATGCAACTAAGTGAAATCATCAAGGGAGTGAGGGTAGCTAGAAAAGTTGTACAGATCGAAAAAAGACAGTGTTGGGATATTAGCTGAAGGCAGAGCTGTCAGGATTTGCTGATTGACTGAATGTGGAGGAAACAATTTGGTAAGAGGAAGAAGGGAAATCAGGTGGGTACAGTAGATTGTCAGTGCTCCATGCATACTCCTTTACCAGGTGGTGTGCCCATTCCTAGTTGTTGTGTTCCTTGCTAATGGCTCTTAACTGTCTCCTTCTCTGGAGAATTGACCTCAGTCAGTGGAGCCCACTCATCAGGAAACAGAGGAAGCTTGCAACCAGTGACTCACTGATACCAGGGTCCTGAAGGCTCTGGTGTCCTTCATGCTCCAGAAGTCAGGCATCAGGCTGAGACTAGACTACACTGGAACACACATGTTTGCCAACCTCCTTCTCCTGTCCTTACAGCTTCCATCACCCCCTTACAAGGTTTTCCTGAGGGCTCTCTCTCAATGTATCACTTGTACAAGAATCCCCATCTTAGTCTCTGCTTCTAAGAAATCCAACATAAGACAGATAACTCTATGGTTTGGGGTTTGAGTAACTAGGCAAAGTATGGTGATATTTACTGAAATGGGGAACTCCAGGGGACAAACAGGATTGAGGGGAACAAATGAAGAGTTCAGTTTGTACTTGTTAAGTTTAAGATGACCACTGAACATCAATAGGAGATACCAAGTACGTGGTTGGATATCAGAGTCTGGAGTTCAAAGGAGGGTTCTGGGCTGTAGGCTTGACCAAATAAAAGTACATAATTTAGAGAGGAGAGTCAGGGGACGCTTCTGTAAAGAACTGATATTAATTCATGACTTGAAGTATAAGCAGGAATTAGTGAGGCTGTGAGTATGAGAAAAAGCCTTCCTGGCAGAGGAAAGAGTAAATGTGAAGTCTCTGAGTCATTCTTATTGATGTCAGAGGTAGGACAGTTCCTAAATCATTGATTCCAGATGAATGGCTTAACCTTTACCAGAATGGGTAAACTTTCTTTGAAGCTGATGAATTTGGGGATATTTATCACTAAGTGACTTTTCATCTCCTTCTCCTGTTGTTTCTCAGACAGACCCCATCTTCACCAGTAGAAAAAATTCATTAGAAAGATTTATACAGAAAAAAGAGAGACTTATAGGGAAAGAAAGATAGAGAGAGGAAGGAAGGAAGGGAGGAAGGAAGGAAGGAAGGAAGGAAGGAAGGAAGGAAGGAAGGAAAAGAAAAATCCATATATGTGGAAGGCTTGCTACTTTTTACTAACAAGTAACAAGTGGGGTATGCAGAGGCCAGTGTTTGCAGGAAGCAAGGATTTAGTCAGGGACCAGCAGAAGGGACTCAGGGAGAGATAAATGGTAACTTTGATGACAAAGTCACTTTTAAAAGAAATTGAACAGTGGGAAATTAAAAGGGGTAAATGAGCAGAAAAGGCAAATACAGGGATGAGAAAGAAGAGTATTGATGCAGAAGACAAATATTGACTGAATTGGACAGAAGATTGGGTACAGAGAGCAAATATTCTCAGGATAAAATCTGGACAGAACCAAATCCATAAAGAGAAAGATTCCAAATGCAAAACATAGGACCAGTCAGCCCTGAATTGGAGCCCAGGGACATGGACCCAGGGAGCATCCTGACAGAGAGACTCTGGCCCCAACCGAGGGGCAGTTAGCATGGTCACAGCCTCACCACAGAGCCCAAAAACTCATCTTGCCTGCAGGGGAAAGGGAGCTTGCTACGTAAGTGGAATGATTACACCTGGCCCATCACCAAGGGAGAAGCTGGCTCCCCGCACAGAGAAGAACAGCCCCCAGGGAACAAAAGTCCTTACAGAACACAGGGCTGTGTGCAGCCTTTGTATATAGGACTGAAGAAGAGATAATAATAAAGTGTTCTTGCCACAAGTACAAATGTTGAGAACCTGGGTTATTTTTACGTTCTGTGCAGTGGCAATTAAAGGTTCAAAGGAAAACAACACGTGACTCAAAGGACAGCTTAACTGAAGAGAACACACTGAAATGAAAAGTGACTCAAGCTTCCCCCAAGCCCCTACCTTTGCCAATAAAATAAAACTAGAAAATCAGGCAAGTTCATGCAGGAGTCACTCAATGTTCTGATCTGTTATATTAGTTGGTTTGCTGTTATAAAAGAAAAATGGTGGCAAGGGAGACACAGTGGTTGGCCTGTGTTTGCTGTAGCTGTGTGAACTTGGGCACATCACTGAACTCCTACAGAAGAGCCTTGGCTTTGAGAAATGAGTAAGGAATATTTTATCCATAAGGTCTTTCTAGATCTAAAATGGTTGGATCCCAGAAATCAGTTCACTTGGGTAATGCCACATGCCTGAGAGTCAGGTGAATATCATGCACAGGAGGTGTGTGATGGGTGAAGGGAAAAAAAGAACATCAGTAGAGAATGTCCATAGTGAGATGATGTAAGCTGTGTACAAAGCCCACACTTCATGGAGTGTCTTTCCCAACATCTACTCTCCACAGACTTGCTATTGCTTTCTGATTTTTATTCCTGCTGAGCCATGGAGAAATGAAAAAATGTACTCTACCATGAAAAGTTTCTCATTTGTCAGTAGCCAAAAAGCCAATGCGTAGAATAGAAAAGAAAAGAGCAATGTCAATACTTTATTCTTTCCTTGAAGTCTTAGGAGTTAAGTCAACAAGGTGTTCATGGTTTGCTCACAGAGAGGTCCTTTCATGGGCACAATATACAGAATAGTTCTAAAGTGCTTACCTCAAAAGGTCTGAAGAAAGGAAAATTTTTTCAAATGGAAAAGCCTATTGTTTACCATCTTCTGTTACACATTATCTTTTTTTTTCTAGCATTCAGTGCCATGGCAATTAAAGACAAAGAAAAATTATGCAAAGCCAGCTTAATAAACCAGTGAGATCATAGAAAATACATATATTGGTTTCTGCCCCTGGTTCTGGTACAGAGCTGCTAAAACCCTTGTAACATTTCTAATTGATAAGAACATTTGGAGCATCTTTTGTTCTAATATTTGGTCTTTGACCCTGGTTGCTAACACCTAAATCCCTTGGGATTTTCTGGGTCATTAGCCCTTTAATTCTAGAATTAAAGGTAATTAAAGGTAACTAGAATTCTAGTAAGATGATGGCTCCTGGATGGGGGCTGGTCACCAGCAAGACCAAGTCATGATTAGAAGTTGGAATTTTCAGCCCTACACCCATTCTGCAGAGAAGGGAGAGGGGCTGGAAATGGAGGTAGTGATTGATCATACCTATGTGAAGAAACCTCCATAAAAACTCCAAGGGTACAGCGTTCATAGAGCTTCTGGGTAACTGCACATGTGGAGGTGCTGGGAGAGGGGACAGGGCATGAAAATTCCATGCTTCTTCCCACACACTTTGCCCTATGCGTCTTTTCCATCTGGATGTTCATCTGTTACCTTTATCACATCCTTTTATAATAAACTGGTAAACAGTAAGTAAGCTGTTTTCCTGAGTTCTGTGAGCATCTCTAGCAAATTCCTTGGACCTAAAGAGGGGGTTGTGGGAATCTCCAATTTATTTGATTGGTCAGAAGTACAAGGGACAACTTAGACTTGAGATTGGCATCTGAAGTTGAGGGCGGTTGAAATGCGGGACTGAACCCTTCACCTGTGGGATCTGACACTACCTCCAGGTAGATAGTGTCAGAATGAGTTAAATTGCAGAACGCTCAGCTGGTGCTACATAATTGGTTGGTGTTGGGGGTAAGAAACACACACATATCTAGGGACAGAAGGGTTGAGTAAGGTAGTCATGTGAAAGTGAAGGAGAGACACAGAATTAGTGTATATTTTTCTTAATTCAGCATAGGAAGAGGATTGAATTTTTTCTTTTCACTTCCATATGTACAAATATATTATTTCTTCTGTTACAGTTCAGCCTTAAAAATAATCAGATAAGCCCATTGGTTGTCACTTAATGTAGAGGATTTCATAGTTCTCGAATGAAACTAATCAGTTCTGATGAGTAACAAAACTTCTTCTTTAAAGAATGTTCTGAGTTTTTAGTGTTTAAAGCGGATACACAGCCATATGATTTTATAAAAACCACAATTTCTTTATTAGCCTTCCAAAATTCTCTTAATAATATCTGCTTTAGTGAACAGAAAAATTATTAGTATAGTTTGATGACTAAGTTCACTATATTGTTTGACATTGTAGATTCATATATTCATTCTGCATTTAAACTTTTGTTTTTTTTTAAGATTTTATTTATTCATTTGTCAGAGAGAGAGCACAAGCAGGGGGAGCATCAGGCAGAGGGAGAAGCAGGCTCCCCGATGAGCAAGGAGCCCGATGTGGGACTCGTTCCCAGGACCCCAAGATCATGACCTGAGCCGAAGGCAGACACCTAACAGACTGAGCCACCCAGTTGTCCCTAAACTTTTGTTTTTAAAAAACTTGTAGCACATTTTAGCTTAACACAACTTCTCCCAGAAAGCACAGCCCTGACTTGGCTTGAGAAGTGCCATCCCTATAGAACCTAAAACTTCTGCCTTGAAAGAGCTCAGGGGTTGTTACTCCTATTCTTATAAGAAGCATCTGGACAAACTGACATAAGTGACTTTTCTTGGATCCATAAGAGAACTGAGCTTGCGGGGAAAATTGGCCATCCCCAAATCAGAAGAGAATGATGAATATTGAGAGTTACAGTTGAGGTCTCTTACCTAGAGTAGGAGCCAAAGTCATAAACTGGCTAAGTGTTAAGAGACACTTAAATGGTAATTTTGATGAATTTCTTGAGGCTGAGTGTGGACCAGCATGAGAGAGAGAAACTCCTGGTGGCCACTGCTTTAAGGGGGCCCTTACATTCTTGTAGGCTTTACTTATAGGAACCCTACCAGGTGTTCATGATGAACATCTGAGAAAGATCCCCTTGTGCTTGGTGAACATCTTAGAAGGATCCCCCTGTGGTTCTGGCAGGGTGAGAGAAAGAGCAATTCTTGTGAAAGGTGTCCTGATCTTTCTCCATAACAAATGGCTACTCTCCAGGGAACATGCTTAACCAGAGCCTTTTTCCAGAGCTGTGGGGAAAGGGCACTCCTCTCACACCAGTCCCCTCTAGCCTTCCTGTTTTGCCTAAGGAGGGGGAAGGAAGTTCTACAAGAAAAACACATGTAAAGGACACAGGCCAGAGACACAAGCCCACTATGTGACTGAGATTTAATTAACTGAGATTATAGAATGCCTCCCCCACCCCATCCCTTACAACTTACCACCACACCAACTGGGCTTCAGTATAACAATAGTGAGTTATTGCTAGAAGACACAGCTAGCTAGTTATAGCTAGCAAGACCCAGACTTTCTCTGAGGAAGAATAAAGAAAACCAAAGTCATGAAGGAATGATAAAAATAAACAGAAAAAAAAAAAAACAACTAGAGGAATTTGAAACTTCTGGCCCTATAGCTATAGGAAACATTAAATGAAGCCCAACTCCCATTTAGAGTGACATAAATCATACTAGAGGCCCATTTACCTCAGTTCCTATTACCCCATATGCCATATCCATCATTCAGTAAAAGATTATAAGATATGCCCCAAACAAGGAAAGCACAGTCTGAAAAGACAAAACAAACGTCGGAACTAGACTCAGATATGACCTAGAATTTGGAATTATCAGATAGGGAATTTTAAATAATCATGATTAATATGTAAAGGAAAAAGTAGACAAGGTTAGATGCAAGCATAGATTGCTAGTATAAGTAGAGAGATGGAAATTTGAAGAAATAAAAAGAAAGATATGCTGGAAATAAAAATACTGTAACATAAATAAAGAATGTCTTTGAAAAATTCGTGAGTAGACCTGTCAAAGCTGAGGAAAGAGTCAATGAACTTGAAGGTAGGTCAATACAAAATTCCCAAACTGAAATGCAAAGAAAAAAATGTGATAAAAAAAAGAATATAACATCCAAGAACTGTGGGGCAATTTTAAAAGTTGTTATATATGTATAATTTAAATACTGGAAGGAAAAGAAAGAAACAGTAGGGCAAAAGAAATATTTGATGTAATAACCACTGAGAACTTTCCAAAATTAATGACATACACTGACCCAAAAATCTAGGGAGCTCAGAGATTATCCAGGAGAATAAATACTAAAAAATAAAAACAAAAACAAAAAACCCTACACCTAGGTGTTAAAAAACAATTACAAACACTACTGATACTCAATCAAATATGTCAATAACCCCTTTGAATGAATGGTCTAAATATACCAACTAAAGATTGAGATTGTCAAATAAAAAAGAAGACCCAACTTCATACTGTCCATGCAAAACCCACTTTAAATATAAAGGGTTGGAAACATATGTATTATGCTAACGTTAATCAAAAGAGAACTGGAGTAGCTATATTATTTTTAAACAAAGCAGACTTCAGAACAAGGAAAACTGTCAAGGATAAAGAGTGGCACTATACTACCTGATGAAAAATGGGTCAATTCTCCATGAAGACATAAGAATCCTAAATAAGGATATACCTAGCAACAGATCATCAAAATATATGAAGCAAAAACTGAAGGAGAAATAGAGAAATCCACCATTATACTTGGTGACTTTAACACCACTGCCAGTGATGGATAGATTACATAGGCAGGAAATCAATAAAGATACAGTTTACCTGCATAGCACTATCAATCAACCTGATCTACTTGATATTTGTAGATACTACATCCAACAATAGCAGAATACATGTTCTTCTCAAACACAAATGGAAAATTCTCAAACATAGACCACATTCTAAGCCATAAATTATACCTAAACAAGTAAAGAATTAGGTTAACAATTCTGAAACCATTATATGTATGTCTATACTAGAAGTGAACAATTAAGTAAATGAATGGTAGGTGTTGGGATTCAAGTTTCTCACTTTTGGGGTAAGAGATTATAGATAAACAAGGGGGAAGAGACTAGAACGAACCATGTGGTAATGGATTAATCTTAGACATAAGTATGAAATTATGTTAATATAGATACAGATGGTTACATGTGGAAATATTTATGTGTATATACATGGGTTAGTATACTCATATGTTTCTCTATCAGTTGGTAGTGTCTAGAAGCAATGACATCCCAATAGCAATGAGCAAGTTTGTGTCCAGATTTTGGTTTCCAATACCATTCTCCAGTAAAAGAACCAGAGCTCCTTGGATAAATGAATGATTTTAGGACTGGAGCAGGAAATATACAAGATAAGCTTGGAGCATCTTGTAGTACAGAAAGCAAGACTGTGCTCAAAAAAATAAAACAGAGTGAACAACATGGTTTGAAACTCAAATCTTATAATAATAGGTGGTATGCCAAAGGTATGAAGTAGCCAACTGAAAGAGCTCTCAATGGTCAAAGCTGGGAAAATTTAAGCAAGAAAATTAATAGAGTAGTAATGGATTATAACCCAAAGTACAAACTAAATATCCATGAGTCTATACTAATATAAATAAATGATTGAATAAATAAACGGGAGTAAATAACTTCACTGTGTAGGAGAATTCCAAATAATTTGTGTAGATATTTTGTCCCTAAAAGGTAGAGCAGAGAAGCTCCTGGGTGGCTCAGTCATTAAACGTCTGCCTTCGGCTCAGGTCACGATCCCAGGGTTCTGGGATCAAGCCCCACATCCGGCTCCTTGCTCAGCGGGGAGCCTGCTTCTCCCTCTCCCTCTGCCTGACTGTCTGCCTATTTGTGATCTCTCTCTGTCAAATAAATAAATAAAATCTTAAAAAAAAGAAGGTAGAGCAGAGCTGTACTCGCAATAGCCAAGATAGAGCAAAAACCTAAGTGTCTATCAACAGATAAATAGATAAAGAAGATGTGGTATATTTATTTATACAATGGAATATTATCCAGTCATGAGAAAGAAGGAAATCCTGCTACTGGCAATGTCATGGATGAACCTAGAGGACATTATGCTAAGTGAAATAGCCAGACAGAGGAAGAGAAGTACTATATGATCTCATATGTGGAATCTAAAAGAAAAAAGTCGAAGTCATAGAAACAGAGAGTAGAATGATGGTTCCCAGGGGCTGGGGGTGGTCAAAGGGAACAAGCCTTCAGTATAAGATGAATAAGTTCTGGGGATGTAATGCACAGCATGGTGACTATAGTTAATAATACTGTACTCTACACTTGAATTTGTTAAGAGAGTAGATCTTAAGCATTCTCACCACACACACATATGTACAAAAGTAACTTACGTGAACTGATGGATGTGTTAATTAACTTGATTGTGGTGACCATTTCACAAAGTACAAGTATATCAAATCATCACCTTGTACACTTTAAATATATACAATTTTATTTGTCTCTTATACCTTAATAAAGCTAGAGAGAAAAAATATAGAACATAATCCCCTTTCCTTTAACTGTGGGTTCTGCATAGTGACTTTGTTCTAAGGAGAACAGCATAGAAAGGTGGAAAAAATTGAGGGAACTTCACAGCAGAGTCCTTCTGGTGGCACCTCAAGCCAGATGATCCATGTTAAGACCAACAGTGATAAATCACATTGATAGTGTGTAGCCTCGATATTACATGATGAGAACGGCCCTTTACCTCTATGGTTTTCCTCCCCCAACACATATTACCCTAGTTTAATCATGAGAACAACATCAAAAAAAATCCCAAGAGAGGGACATTTTACAAAATACCTAAAAACTTTAAAGGTTATCAAATGGAATATTTACTTAGCCCTCAGAAAGGATGAATACCCAACTTTTGCATCAACATGGATGGAACTGGAGGAGATTATGCTAAGTGAAATAAGTCAAGCAGAGAAAGTCAATTATCATATGGTTTCACTTATCCGTGGAACATAAGGAATAGCAGGGAGGACATTAGGAGAAGGAAGGGAAAAATGAAGGGAGGGGAATCGGAGGGAGAGATGAACCATGAGAGACTATGGACTCTGAGAAACAAACTGAGGGTTTTAGAGGGGAGGGGGCTGGAGGGATGGGTTAACCCGGTGATGGGTATTAAGGAGGGCACGTATGGCATGGAGCAAACAATGAATCATGGAACACTACATCAAAAACTAATGATGTAGTGTATGTGACTAACATAACCTAATTAAAAAAAAAGGGTTATCAAAAACAAGGAGAGTCTAAGAAACTGTCATAGCCAAGAGGAGCCCAAGGAGACCTGAAGACTAAATGTAATGTGCCATCCTGGAACAACAATGACAACAAAAGAACATTAGATAAATATTAAAGAAATTTGAATAAAGTAGTCTTCAGTTAATGAGTACCAATGTTCATTAATCATGACAAGTGTGCCTTAATAATGTTAGATGTTTATAATAAAAAAACCTGGGTGTATAAACAATAATTGCATAAATCTGAAACTGTGTGATACTGTAATGGTGGATACTTGTTATTATACATTTGTTGAAACTCATAGAATGTACAATACAAAGAGGAAACCCTAATGTAAACTTTGGACCTGGTTAATAATAATGTATCGATATTGGCTCATCAGTGGTAACAAGGTGCCACACTAGGGCACGGATTAATAATAACAGGGGAACTAGGTGGTAGTGGTAGTGATGGTGGAGGGGCAACTCTCTGTACTTTCACTCAATTATTTTTCTGTAAATCTAAAACTGTACCTCAAAAGTCTATTAATTGAAAAACACACACACACAAATCAGAAAAAGCTAAAACATGTAAAAATTTAAAAGCTTCCAAACCTACAGCTCAGAGGATTT
Organism: Zalophus californianus; assembly: GCF_009762305.2. Classification (NCBI taxonomy): domain Eukaryota; kingdom Metazoa; phylum Chordata; class Mammalia; order Carnivora; family Otariidae; genus Zalophus; species Zalophus californianus. Next base: position 97,529,517 of record NC_045602.1, read on the forward strand.
GCTCCTGCAAGTTGAGTAGAGAAGAAAAACAATCTAGAAAGGACTTTAAAAATAATTAGGGAAAAGGCTCAAGCTGCCTGAAATTTCTTTTGTCCTGGAGCAAAGTTTAGCAATGAGGTTTGTGTGGCAAAACAGAGTGCATTATGGGGAATTTCAGAATGGAAGAAAGTTACCTATGGCCATGGGATGATAGATCAGTTATTTCTACTCCCCAAGTCCCACTCTCAAGTGAAGTGGTGTTCTGCTGATTTGTGCTTTTGGACACCAAACAAAAGGGGTTATCCACATTTCTGTCCAAACACATACCTACTACCACCTGGGATGTTAGGTCCATTAAGCTCTCCCCAGTGATTGATAATGGAGAGTCTCCACAACTTCATTAGCAGAGACAAATATTTGACTTCATGAAGGAGCAATGTCCTGTTGATTCCATCTAAAAGAGACTTTGAGTGCCAGGGCCAGGTGGTGATGCCCCACACTTAACACTGCCCTGCCACTTTTAGATTAAAAGGACAACTGTCTCCTTTCTCTTTTCATTAGAGGTCTTAATAGCTTATTCCAAAGACCTATTTCTTTTCTTCCCCTTCTTCTTCTTATTCCCTTACTTTCCCTCCCCCTTCCTCTTCTTTTTCTTCTCCCCCTCCTCCGCCTTCCTTTTTGAAGTATAATTGACATATAACATATTAGTTTCATTGAACATAATGATTTGATATTTGTATATATTGCAAAATGATCACCACAAGTCTAGTTAACATTCATCACCACACACAGTTACTTTTTTTCCTGTGATGAGAAGTTTTAAGATCTACTCACTTAACAACTTTCAAATGTATTATTTGTATTATTATTCTTAACCATAGTCACCATACTATATATTACACCCCCAGGATTTATTTATTTTATAACTGGAAGTGTCTGCCTCTTGACCTCTTTCACGCTCTTTGCCCATCACCCACCCCCTGCCTCTGGCAACTGCCAATCTGTCCTCCATATCAGTGAGTTTGGTTTTCTGTTTGTTTGTTTTTTAGATTCCACATATAAGTAAGATCATATGGTATTTGTCTTTTTCTCTCTGATTTATTTCAGACAGATTTCAAGATTTCCTTCTTTTTATGACTAAATTATATATATATCACATATCACACACAATATCTATATCAACCATATCTATCTATCTCACATGTTCTTTATCCACTCATCCATTGATGGACAATTAAGTTACTTTCACATCTTGGCTGTTGTACATAATGCTGCAATGAACATGGGGTGCAGATATCTTTTTGACTTAGTGCTTTCATTTCTTTCAGATAAATACCCAGAAGTGAATTGCTAGATCACATGGAAGGTCTTGTTTTTAACTTTTTGGGGAATCCCCATACAGTTTTCCACAGTGGCTGCACAAGTCACATTCCCGCCAACAGTGCCCGAGGGTTCCCTTTGTTCCACATGCTCACCAACACTTGCTAGTTCATGTCTTTCTGATAGTAGCCATTCTAAAAGGTTGCGGTGATATCTCATTGTGGTTTTGATGTGCCTTTCCCTGATGATGAGTGCCAGGTACCTATTTGTCCATACCAAATTATCCCATAGTTTGTGGTTAAAGCACACATTTCATTTTGCTCCTGATTCTGAGAGTCAGGAATTCAGCAAGGTGTGTCTGGGTGGCTGTCATCTGATTCACATGGCATTGGCTGGGGCAGTAGGGGCTGGAGGATCCATACCCGAGTTCTCTTCTTCACACAGATGTCTGGTGTCTTCATGGTCCTTGGCCTCATCTTGGTGTCTCATCTTCCAGGGCCTCTTCATGTGACTTAGGCTTGTCATGGCATGATGGTCCTGGGGAGTCATACTTCTACTTCTTCCATGGATCTGGCTTTCCTTCTGAAGAGTAGTCTTAGAGAGAGCGTTCCACAAAACACAAAGTGGAAGCTGCTGGTCTCTTGTGGGCCAGGCCTGGAGACGTCTTGTGTTACTCCTGCCACATTCTATTGGCAAAGCAGTTCCAGAGCCTACCTAAATAGAGGCACAGGAGAGTTGTGTCAGAGAATGAGTTGCCATCACTAATCGGCACCATAGCTTCCAATACCCTATACCACTGGCAAGATGGCAGTGTCTTTCTAAGCTGGGATATGTCCTATAAACCAAAATAAATATAATAAGAAAACCAAACTTCGAGGGAAGCACAATTTTTTTAGGAACATCCTATCAAGTAATCAACAAAGTATGGACAAAGATGAATAACAATTAAAACTATCTAAAAGGATGATGGGAAAAAATTGTTGTCATACTCCATGAAAAAACTTCTATCTTGTTTCTCTGTTTGTTTTGTATCATGCTATATCTATACCTCACTTAGTGGCAAGCAAACAGGATGCCTTTGTGATAATAAATCTCCAGAGTAAGTTGCCTTGTCATTAGTTTTGTTATCATCCCTACGTGAAAGTGGGAGACATTTTTTGAAATGGTCCAGAAACATTCATTAGCTGCTATGTAGGGATTTTAGAACTGTGAGTAATGTGCATACCATTTTTTAAACGATTTTATTTATTTATTTGAGAGAGAGAGAATGAGAGATAGAGAGCATGAGAGGGAAGAGGGTCAGAGGGAGAAGCAGACTCCCCGCTGAGCAGGGAGCCCGATACGGGACCCAATCCCGGGACTCCAGGATCATGACCCGAGCCGAAGGCAGTCGCTCAACCAGCTGAGCCACCCAGGAGCCCCTTGTGCATACCATTTGATACACATTTAAGAACTGTGGCCAGAGAGCTAAGTCAGCTTGTCCAGGGTCCCACAGTGATGTGGTGCATTAGCCTGAACCGATATCATATGGTCAGTTCAGGGCTTTGCTATCATAGGTGGCATTGTGGGAAAAGGCAGGATCAGTTTTATCTATAAGTATGCAGAAGAGCTTCTAATCCTCACTCCTCAAAAACTACTGTTGATGCCTGAAATTCTTCCCATAGGGATTCATTTGATATCAGTCTGATAAAGAGTAGTTAGACTAAGTGAATGTCATTGTAGATCAGAGGAATGGGAAGGAATGAAAACATCAAATTACTAAGGTTTGGTGTGGAACTGTTTCTTATTCGAGTCTCCCCTCCTGTCTGGAACAGCCTAGAACAACATGAGGAACACGGAAGAATTCTGAGGTGGAGATATGAGAAAGGATGTCAAAAGGAGGAAGAACAAGAAAGATTGGAGGAACGATGGGCCCTGATGACCCCTTTTTTGGCTTTTCTATGTGGCTGAGTGCCTTATTTAAAAGGACAGATCCGCTGATGAAGGGAGAAAGACGTCCCTATCGTTTTGGCCTCAGCTCAGAGCCCTGGGAAATACAGGTGGATACAAAGGTGCGAGTTAGAAAAAATAAGAGAAAGAAACAAAATGAGAAAATGCTAGTTGTCAAATGAAACTGAAAAATAATTCAAGCCTAGATGCAGCATAACTGTTACGGTATATGTCAGTCTGTATCATGTGATTAAAAAAAAATTAGCAGTGTCTTGTCTGCTTTTTTTGTGGTGCAGAGATGCTGCATGCCACAGATGTTCTCCATAGAAAGATGTCAAACCTGAAATGACTGTGCCGGCAATCAAAGACATTGTACATCAGAGAATGCAAAACGCAACAAATCGCCATCTACCAGCAGTAAATTCCCTCTGATTGCTGCGCCGGCCCGCTCCCTCCCAATGGTCGCATCTTAAAGATGTGACAGTCGTATGACAGGCAATGCAGTTTCCTGGGAGCCGAGTGCTAGCCTGGACCGTAAGAAAGACACACAGCTGAAGAAGTCAGGTGATTCAGCTTACCACACTCATAAAAGAAATGAACATTCACAAAAAGTACACCTCCTTGTATGAAGTATCAGCTTAGCCCCATTTAAAGGAATTCTAGTTCAAGCCTAGCCAAGTTACTGTGTCATGGAGCTAACACATCACTTGCCTCTTGGTGACTCTGTTGAATGTGGGTACAATCTGAATACCCCCACTTGCATTACAATATCCTACTGTAAAGATGTCTGGGGACAGATATCCAAAATGATGCCTAGAAACTCTGTGGGGCAAAGGGTTCAATAACTGTAGTGCTATACACATTAGAAATAGATCAATCCAAAGGCTATGCTGAATATACGCCATGTGATTTTCACTAACCTAGATTCCCTTACTACTATCTTTCATGTCCCAGTCAAGCTCTGGGTACACAAAGATATATAAAATACAGCTGATATCCTTAAGATATTTCCAATTTATTGGAAGAGAGAGACAAGTGAATTGACGATTCAGATTGCATGTGATACTCTCTATACTAAAATACATCTATGAGTGAGGGAAGCTTGGTGAGTGCAGCTCATCAAGCAGAATCCCGCAGGAAGTGTCACTGGTTAGTCTTAAAGAACTAGTGAGAATGAGTCAGGTGGATTGCAGGACAGGGTGACCAAGGGAATGGGCCAGCTCATGTCTCGCACACATTGGAATGACAGATAATAAGCAGATAGAGCTGTACCAGAGGATTGTGCCTGTGCATGGGACTGAATGGCTAGCCAGAGCAGTGAGTGTGCTGCGGAGTGTAAGCTGCTACTAGGAAGGTGCCTTCACTCTGAAAGACAGGGAGAAGTGAATCCCAAAGAGGTTAGTCGCCTAAGGCAGTGTCAGCCAACTGAGGCAAGGGCTCTGGATCTCAACCTTCAATGTGGTAAATTTGTCTTAAATGGGAAGGGCATTCTAGAAGTCACCTCCTCCCAAAAACAAATTCCTTTTTCTCTTTTAGGAAAATCTACGGAGCCTGTAGAAGGGAACTTTATTTGCACTTGACATTCTAATTCCTCTACCCTCTCCCTAGCTCTGCTCATACAAACATCCTGTGTTTGCTTGGATGTTTGTTCTTTTTCTCCCCTACCTACTTTTTCCATTACACATTTCCACAGCCAGAAATACACATTTTGCACTTTTAAGCATTCAGACTTACTGTCTCGAGAACTTTAAAAATATGACATTTTTTATTAACATAATGTATTATTTGTTTCAGGGGTACAGGTCTGTGATTCATCAGTCTTACACAATTCACAGCGCTCACCATAGCACATACCCTACCCAATGTCCATCACTCAGCCACTTCATCCCTCCCACCACCCTCCACTCCAGCAACCCTCAGTTTGTTTCCCGAGATTGAGAATCTCTTATGGTTTGTCTCCCCCTCTGGTTTCATCTTGTTTCATTTTTCCCAACTTTCCCCTATGATCCTTTGCCTTGTTTCTCAAATTCCTCATGTCAGTGAGATCATATGATAATTGTCTTTCTCTGATTGACTTAAAAAATATGACATTTTAACACTGCTTCTGCTCTGGGACCTCTGAAAAAGCAGGCTTCTCTCTCTTTGATCATATTTTCCCCTTAGTATCTTAAATGCACTTTCGTTACAATATGAAACAAGGTATTCTGTTTTCCTGACAGTGATCTAGGATGTGTTCATTCATTATATCCCACTGCCTAACTGTGACTCTTTTGCAAAGCTGATCTCAGTCATTACCACGGCATGGGTGAGAAAGAGCTCAGCAATCACCTCTGAATTCTATGGCTTCTTGCTCCCATGTGGGTTGTTGTCAGTTCTATGGAGCAGCCTCCCAGGGTGGACAGGTGGTGGACAGTGGATCTGTGGGGCAAAGGGAAGACACCCAGCACTCCATGTGAAGAATATTCTGCGCTAACATGAAACTGCACTTACCTTAATTGCACAACTATTTATGGATGACTTACAAAGCAGCAACCAAACATACTTTGTTACTAATGACACAGAAAGGAGAAGATGCCCTGCAGAAATACAAACACTCGAAAACCAGTTTAGAAAGAAGAGACTTGAAGGTTCTAGATGTTCATATTCATAAAGTCATACCAGTTAACCAGCTGTATGGCGAGTTGGCTCTTCCAATCTTATAAGGCAGTGTGGTGGAACAGGAAGGGTCAGGTACACATGGGACTGAATTGAATTTTCCTATTTACCAGCAGTAGGATCTTGGGCTAGTTACATAAATGACTTGGTCTCAAGTCTTCTCTGTAAACTGAATGAAAATAGCTTATCAAAAGCATGTGAAGATTGTCTCATTTTTTTATTCCTTCAGAAAGGAATCCCTGGTGACCCTAGTTAATAATAGTATATTGCATATTTGAAAGTTGCTTAAGATGGTAAATATTAAAAGCTCTTATTACGAGAAAAACAATTGTAACTATGTAACAAAATATTAACTAGTCATTAACTAGACTTATTGTGGTGATCCTCTTGCAATGTATACAAATACCAAATCATTCTGTTGTACGCCTGAAATTAATATAATGTTCTTTGTCGATTATACCTGAATAACAAACATTAATAAAATAAGTCATGCAAAAAAAAAAAAAAGCTAAGTTTGAGACAGGGATTATTTGGTAGGCAACCCCAGGAAAGTGTTAAGAGTGTGGGAAGTGGGACAGGGAAGGGAAGGAAGGGTCAGTCCTAACCCCCTCCTGCATTAGTGAGCAAGATGTACTGAAGGCAACCAGGAATTAAATCCTGCTGGGACTTCCAGGAAACAGCACAGAACATGCTTTTGATTTGTCCTATGAAGGGCAGGGAAACTAAGGTATGTGTTCTTGTCCATCCTGGGCTGATCTCAGGGGGTGGGAACTCCTCAGCACAATGCACAAGCCTATCATACTGTGGGCCCCCCTAATAATATGAATAATAATAACCTAGATGGAAGGGCACAGGTGACTTTGGTAGGAGTCTGATGGTGTGTAAGGAAAGCTGGGTGCTTAGGGAACACGAGCAGGGTGCTGGCCACATGAAGTATGAGAATTAAGTGAGCTAGCCACGAGGACAGCGCTTGAGGCCTGGAGGTATTTAAAATACAGTGACATTAAAAGAAGCATCGAGAACATGGGCTGATTTAAAAATCAAGACTCAAGGGAATCAATAGCTCAGTGGTTAATCCATTCCCAGATGCCCCATCATATCACCCTCCAGTTCTTCAGGAGCAGCCTTTCCACAAATACTGACAAATACACTATAATCACCCACTTGGAATAATGCAGGTGCTCCAGGACCCCAGAGACAGACACATCGTAACCAGTCATGTCAAGCATAGTTGGCCTTCAATAGTCAAGCTGATAGCCACCTTCTTGCCAGATTCCCCTAATGTATCAAGAGTGAACAGTGCAGCTACTGTGGGTCCAGGGACAGTGTCAACTATTAGAAAGTTCTACTTGGGAAGGAGCTAAATAAGCCAAAGAACCAAAATTTTGGAAAAGTTAATTTATGATAAAATAAAGGTAATTTAATTTTTGATGTTATTTTGGTGAAGAGAAAAAGCTAGAGGGGAGGAGAGAAATGTCTGTGTATGAAAAACAAACATTTTTCTCAAACTCCTCAATTATCTGAACTGTCTGTATAAATATTTGGCTGTCAGAAAGCCAAGAGAAGTTCTGAGAAAACCAGTTCCAACTTTTTGGTATATTTTGAGATCAACTGATGATATCTGAATCTACAAAGCTGTACATCTTGATTAGCCTACTATAATTTTTTTCCACCAAGAAGGGTACATGTTAATTATTTCAACATGAAAGGTGCTGTCGGCAGATACTTTTTCATGTCCCATCAGCCAAAACTCAACATATCACAAGGGTGCAGGCTAATTGCTTTATTATCATTCACCGTTATTATGATTTGCTATTATAACACACAGACCCACCTTGAATCTGAACATCATTACATGAACCTCCTGTCAAAGAATAAAACCTTGAACCTCCCACAGTCATCTCTTATTGAAAAGGCAGCTGTGAGAAGTGACATTTAGGGAAGAAAGTTTAAGGGACAAAGTCCTAACCCCCTCCTTGCTGTCTGAGTTCTGTCCCTGTAATAAATTCGAACACTGTCAGACCCCATTCTTGAACTACATCTGCTTTATCCCTTGCAGAATCACTTTGATTGTGCAGGGATTTCTTTTAGGCCTTCACCTGATCCAAGGTGTATATAAGTAATGGTCATACAGAATTTCTGCATTTTTAAAAATATTTTTTAGTTTTTTAAAAGATTTTATTTATTTGAGCGGAGTGAGGTACAGAGGGAGAAGCAGATTCCCTGATGAGCAGGGAGCCCAGTGCGTGGCTCAATCCCCGCACTCCAGGATCATGACCTGAGCCAAAAGCAGACGCTTAACTGACTGAGCCACCCAGGTGCCCCTTCTGCATTTTTTTTGAAACTGGTCTCAGGAAATCTTATATAAAATTTCACAAGAAAAAATTTCTTTTTAGAATTTAATGCCAAGATAAACTGGTTTCTTTCTCTTTTTTTAAGATTTATTTATTTCAGAGGAAGAGAGAGAGAGTGCGTATGCATGAAAGTGGGGAGAGGGGGAGGGGAGGAGAATCTCAAGCAGACTCCCTGCTGAGCATGGAGCTCAGACTCTAGGCTCAATCTCATAACCCATGAGATACAACCTGAGCCAAAACCAAGAGTTGGAGGCTTAACCAACTGAGCCCCCCAGATGCCCTGATAAACTGGTTTCTATTGAAAAATTACATCCTTCTTTTTTGGAAAACTCTGTGTTTTCATTGCTTTCCTAGTTTCCGGGGAACCCAGTGCCAAATATTAGCTGTTAGAACTAAGTTAGTTCTCATGGTTAACATACTTGCTTCCGCTTCCCTTCCGTGAGTCTTATTATTTGTTTTCTTACCTTGTTATGTATCCCTCCTTTATGTTAAGGTATGTCAAATTCTATCCTCCAGAAGGGGTCAAGTGGCGACAGGAAGCTGACATGTGCAGGCTTCCTCAGTGCCTTCTGTGTTGCGAATGTCGTTCATCTCTTGATCCTCATTTTGTCACTGTGATGCAATTGAGGGGCCCTGGAACTTTAGCTTCATTAGTTTCATGAAAAATATACCTCTATGTCTTTCTTGCTTGATGGAGTGCCTGCTCTTACTTTAATAAAAAACAGCTGGAAAGGTTTAGTGAATTCCTACTACAGGCCAGCTCCTGATTGTTGTACGTTTCCCTTGTTTCATTCAGCTCATTCCATGTATTAATTCATCTAATCCTCAAAATAATTCCCAGAAGGTCGATATGAGTTTTTTTTTTCTCATTTTAGACAGGAAGAAAGCCCTATAGGGAGGCCACATAATTTGTCAAAGTCTCGGGGCGCCTGGGTGGCTCAGATGGTTAAGCATCTGCCTTCGGCTCAGGTCATGATCCCAGGGTCCTGGGATCGAGTCCCGCATCGGGCCTCCTGCTCCTTGGGAGCCTGCTTCTCTCTCTCTCTCTCTCTCCCTCTCTCTCTCATGAATAAATAAAGAAAATCTTTAAAAAAAAAAAAAAATTTGTCAAAGTCTCATAGACGGTACACTATGGGGAGATGCAAACCCAGGCTTACTACCTATAGGTTGTGAACTCTGAACCACCCCATGATTCTGCTTCTCAAACAGGGACAGGTCCTGACAAAGGACTGTGTGCTCTGCCACTTGCCACCCTTCTTCCTTCCCTGATTTTGATAGTCTTGGAGATTGGAGGGTAAAGGAGACCTAGCTAAGCCCAGCTTTGGGGGTGACGCTCAGGGAATGGCAAGCTTATTGTATTTCCTGTGCCTAGCACAGCAGAGGGAAGAGATAAGGAATGATTCTGGGCTGCCCTGTCCAGGTTGGGAGGGCTCTGTTTCAAAACTGAGACTGGTTACCTCACAGAGAGATCGAAGACAAGCCCTGCAGTGGACACTGCTCCACCCAGATCCCTTTGTATCCCTTTTACTGTTTGTGGGCTTCACTTTTGCGGCCTCAGCGTGCTTTTGAGGCCTCAGTGTGCTTTTGAATCTACTGGGGTTCTTAGAGATCTGACCTTGACCTGTGTAGCTGCTTTGCCTGTATAGAAAGTCAGAGTGCTTTCCCCCAGAGGGGCGGTCCCCAATGACAGATAGTGTGGACTCCCACACTGAAATTCCACATGAAATCCCTGTTCCCCTGGAAAACTCGAAGGTGTAATTTCCACACCAAGAGCTCCCTGTGGGATCGGGGTGAAGCTACCCCCTACAGGATGTGCCTGGGTTGCCCTCCTGCGCAGCTTTCTCCCCTTCTGTATGGCTTCCTTCACCCCCTTACCAGTCTCTCCCTGGAACTTTTCCTTAATAAATCACTAGCACAGGAATCTCCATCTCGGTGTCAGCACCTTTACCTAAGAAGGCCTCAATGCTTATATGTTTAAAAATGCTTAAAATCTGGGCACCTGGTGGCTCAGTCAGTTAAGCGTCTGACTCTAGATTGCAGCTCAGGTCATGATCTCAGAGTCACGAGATCAAGCCCTACATCAGGCTTGGAGCCTCCTTAAGATTCTCTCTCTCCCTCTGCCCTCCCCCCTCCTCATTCTCTCTTTCCCTTTCTAAAATAAAATAAAATAAATGCTTAAAATCTGCACAGGACCACTTACAAAATAGCACAGAAACAAATACTTGTGATTAATCAAATAGAAACTATATCTGACACTAGGTAGATGCAGTCCCTTGAATCACATGTAGCTGCAAGTAGGGGGCTCTCCCTGGAGGAGTTGAGCTTATGAGTTTATAAAGTGACTGTCATGAACAGATCAGGGGATCTAAGCCAGTTCATGCCAACTTGCTCTGATAGGGTCATGTTTGAATGTATTCAAAGTAGAGTTCATACTTGGGAGATTTGAGTAATTTTAGATCTGAACTTTTGAAATCTGGATAACTATATTGTGACAGTCACAAAATATATGAATTTAGCTGGCAACAATCCTGTTTTAAGTCTAGGACACAAAGTGTTCTTCATATAAATACCACAGCTAATCATTCTATGTATTAACCCAAAGCATATTGCAAACTCTGGTAAATGTTCTCTGCTTATCTGAACAAAGTAGTCAATTGTGTTAATTTTTTATTTTATTTTATTATGTTATGTTAATCACCATACATCATTAGTTTTTGATGTAGTGTTCCATGATTCATCGTTTGTGTATAACACCCAGTGCTCCATGCAATACGTGCCCTCCTTAATACCCATCACCAGGCTAACCCAACCCCCCACTCCTCTCCCCTCTAGAACCCTCAGTTTGTTTCTCAGAGTCCATAGTCTCTCATGGTTCGTCTCCCCCTCCAATTTCCCCCCCCTTCATTTTTTCCCTTCCTACTATCTTCTTTTTTTTTTGGTTTTAACATATAATGTATTTTTTAGAAAGGATTTTATTTATTTATTGACAGAGAGAGACACAGCGAGAGAAGGAACACAAGCAGGGGGAGCGGGAGAGGGAGAAGCAGGCTCCTCTACGAGCAGGGAGCCCGATGCAGGGCTTGATCCCAGGACCCTGGGATCACGACCTGAGCGGAAGGCAGTTGCCTAACAACTGAGCCACCCAGGTGCCCCAACATATAATGTATTATTTGTTTCAGAGGTACAGGTCTGTGATTCATCAGTCTTACACAATTCACAGCACTCACCATAACACATCCCCTCCCCAATGTCTATCACCCAGCCACCCCATCCCTCCCAGCCCCCACCACTCCAGCAACCCTCAGTTTGTTTCCTGAGGTTAAGAATTCCTCATATCAGTGAGGTCATATGATACATGTTTTTCTCTGATTGACATTTCACTTAGCATAAAACCCTCTAGTTCCATCTACATCGTTATGTTAATATTTTAAGGTTAGAAACATAAAAATTTGAAAAAAACTCTTAAAGGTGAACATACCTACAATAAAGTGTATACTTAAACCTTAAGTATACATTTCAGCCTATTTTTACAAAACAACACACTCTTGTAATCACTGCCCAGTTCAAGAAATAGAATACTACCAAAACACTAAGAGGCTCCCATGTGCCTCCTTCCAATCCATGCCCCTTACCAAAGTAACTCCAATTCTGACCTACCCCATCATCATGTTTTCTCTGTTTTTGAACTTTATTTTAATACAACCGTGCATTATGCACTCTGAGTGGTTCTGAGTGGTTCTTTAATATGTTGACAAGCTTCATGCCTATTGCTCATTCTTTTTCATTGTTGTATAGTATTCTATTGTGTGACTATACTACCATTTATGTACTCATGCTACTATTGCTGAATGTCTGGATAGTTTCCAGTTTGGGGTTTGTTTTGTTTTCTGGGGCTTCTGTAACAAATTGCCACAAACTTGGTCACCTAAAACAGCAGAAATTCTTTCTCTTCTCATCTAGAGGCCAGGAGTCTGAATGAAATCAAGGTGTCTGCAAGGCTGTGCTCCCCCTGAAGCCTTGAAGGGAGAGTCTTTCTTTGTCTCTCCTAGTTTCTGGTGGTTCCAGATGTTCCCTGGCTTGTGGCTGCATCAATCCAATCTCTGCCTCTGTCTTCACACAGCCTTCTCTCTTCCCTTATCTCTGTCCTCTTCTGTCTCTTATAAGGACACAGATCAATGAATTTAGAGCCCAGTGGGTAGCTCCGGATGATCTCATGTCAAGATCCATAACTTACTTACACTTGCAAAGACTCTTTTCCCAAATAAGTTCACATTCACAGGTTCTGACGATTAAGACACGGCCATATCTTATTGGGGGACACCATTCAACCCACTATAGGGCTATTATGAATAGTGTGAACATCCTCACACTTATCTTCTAGGAGCCATGTGTGTGCACTTCTGTTGGGTTTATACCTAGGAGTAAAAGTATTAGCTATAGTCTTAGAAAACACTAGTCCAAAGTGGTTGAGGTGTACCTTAAAGGTAACCAAGACTATTCTCAGCAATGCAAATGAAAAATTGAGGAAAAAAAATGAAGCTCAGATATGTTAACTAATTTCACAGAGTTTCACAGGTGATTAATGGCAGAGCAGGAATGAACATATTTTTTAAAATGGCACAGGATTCTGTTTAGCCACACTAATGTCACTGCGTGTTTTCCTTGAATTTCACATTTCATGTAAAACACAATTAGAAGATCTGTTTATTGGCCCAGATGCCAATATGCTGACATTTCTTTTCCACATGCACAATGTTGGCTCCCCAATGGGCTTGAAGAGAAAGCCAGAGTGGGGGATCACAGTCTGACTCTGGCATCTTAAAGATGAAACTCAAGCGCCAAGATGGGAAGGGCCGTTGTTAATGCTCCTACCAGGAAGCAGTGTCTTGCATTATCTTACCAGCTACCATTACGATTTCATTGGTGTACAGAACTAACTTTCTTTAAGACCTTGTATTTAGTGGAGTCTGACAACAAAAGAAATTATTAAAATGCTCTTTTGGGATAAAATAGGAGGAGGTTCATTTATTGCTCTTCAGAAGACAAAGAGAAGACAGGAGAGAAGAGGGAAGGTGAGTAGGAAGGCCAGCCCCCTAGTTGAAGGTGAAAGTGAAGGGCCAGGAAGAAGACTCTTGGGATGACAGGATCATCAGAAAGACTGTAGAGTAGGAATGCCTGATATGTGTTTCTACACTTGCTAGACTGTGCATGGTATTCTTCCCTGCCAAAATGCTTGGTGAGGGTCATAGGTATGTTGTGCAAGCATTGAGGAAGAGACTGGGTTTTATCTCTGGGTTATAAGAATTTAGAAGAGAAAATTGTTATTGAAAGATGAACTGAGGTCAGAGGTGCCATGGGGATATTTGTCCCATCCCAGAAAGTCACAGAAAACTTGGGAGATTATGGAATTTTATAGTATGTACAAAAATGAAAGGGAAGGTAATTGTGTAGAGGTATCCATGAGCCAGGAATCCTCAGGACATATCAAGATTCCACTATATATGTCCTTTCTAGTAGAGTTGGTTTAGTACCAGGACTTTCTGACATCTAGTCCAGTTGATCACTTCCGTAAATTAAACACAGCTGAAAATGCCCAAATGGCCTACAAAATGGATGAAACCTTTGGAAAAATAATCTTTGCTGTCCTCCTAGATTGGGACATGTGTAATATTAATATACTCTTTAAGGACCTGGCCAAATTCCACCAGGATACTGGTAATTAGTGACCAGCATTGCAGCTGCTTGGGGGTTTTACTGCTGGTTATAATTTTTTCTGTCTTTGTCCTAAATCATTCCTTGGCCTTTGAACATTTCCTCTGCCTTCCCCAGTGGGACTTCAATGATGTGGTTGGCCTGTCATAATACAGGTGCCTCTTTGGCTGCCACTGAAATCCTACATTTCATCAAATGTTTCCCTCCCACCCCCAGGATAGGCTGATCCCAAGAATGACCCTCATTTGTAACCTGGCTTGTATCTGCTTCCTGCTTTGATTGCTTTTTCTGACTCCTGGGGATTCAAATCAAACTGTCATCCTTGGGAGCAAGTGTTTAGTTCTGAACAAGATGCACTTTCCCAAAGGCCTGATGTTGGAGGAAATTATCTATCGTTTGTCCCTTTAGATTGACAAGTAAAGGAAATTGAAGAGGTCTTTGCCTCATTTGGTTGATAAGGGGCATATGGACATGTGGGCATTGTTTACCCTGCAAATCCCACAGATGTGGGCTTTGGGACAAGCTATACAAGGAAAAGAATGTCTAATCACTTGGATGTGGATGAAACACTGTGGGTGTCCCCTTGAGAGCCACGAAGGAGCTGTCTGGACTCCCACAGTAGGGGGGAAAAAGCTGGACAACAGTCTTGGGGCATGCGTCAGTACTTTTCCTGTGTGAGGGTGGAGGAAGGAGGGAATTAGTGACTTTTTTCTTTTCAGATATGTGTAGGCAGAAAGGTTCATGTCAGGAAGAGAATATCAGTGGCCCTGGGAGAGGGCAGATGTCCTCCCTGTTGATAATTTAAGCACTATAATGTGAATTTTATGCCTGGCTCCAAGGCATTTGAAGCATTCAATCACTCTAAAATCTAAGTAAATCATGCTTTGTGGGTCTGAAGGAAAGCCCAACTCTTATGACCCTGGGATAATTGGCATGGATTGGGGGAAGAAGTGTATGTCATCTTAAAGGTAGAGAAGACCCTTCAAATTTCTATAAGGAAGGGAGCCTGCATCACTTCTAAGGGTTTCCTCTGAGAACATAAAATCCTTCAAAATAGCATTTTGCTTATTTGGAATTCCCACACAGGATGCAATCTGTGAGCTTAATTTCCTAGAAGACCAAACCCAAAATTAGTCTTCCTAAAAGTATGATTGCATCCAACCAATGACTGGTTGGATTTCTTAATTCCAGGATTAAGAAATTGCTTCATGTAAGAACATAATAGACTTATTTACTTTAAAAAAAAACTGTACTTCAGAAGAAGACCAAGTCCTTGTCTTGAGGAACTTTGAGCTCATAAATTTTATCCAGTCGGCTCCCACTGAAGCTTGTAACTCATGGAAACTTGAGGGGTTTAATGGGCCATGGAAGAAATCTGAGGATGGAATACAACCTTCTGTTTGGGGGCTTATGAGCAAGCCAAGTGTAAGCTTTGACAGTGTTCCAGTTACTATTGCTGTGTAACAAGCTACCCTAGAACTTAATGACATAAAACAGTCATTGTATTATGCTCACAGATTCAGTGGGTCAGGAACCTAGATGGGCCATGGTGAGAATAGCTTGTTTTTTCTTTACAATGCCTAGGGTCTAGCTGGGGAGATTCAAAGAGAGTGAGTAGGAGGCTAGTGCTGGGATCACCTGAAGGCATCATTACTCACATGTCTGGTGGATTTTGCTGGTAGTTGGCTGGGATCTCAGGTGGGTCATTGGTTGTAGGCCCACACAGGGACTCACCATGTGGTTTCTCTGTGGGGAAAGTCTGATTTTTCTGCATAAAGCTGGATTACAAGACCAAGTACCCCAAAAGAACAAGGCAGGAGTAGATAGTATTTTAATGGTCTATCCTGGGAAGTCACATAGTATTATTTCTGCTATATTTTATTAGTCATGGCAATGACAAAGTTCCATCCATGTTCAAGGAAAAGGGACATAGACTGCAACACCCACTGAGATGAAAGTTGAAATTACATTGTAAGAAGACCATGTGGAATGGGAAACATCATTGCAGCTGTCTTTGGAAAATACAATTTGCCGGAGCCACCAGTGATTTCTAGAACAATGTGAGAGAGAGATTGGTAATGGATGGAAAGATGGATAGAGCAGACCAACGGTGCACCTCAGAAATAGCTATGGTTGAAGAAGACCAAGGTTAGGGAATCTACACCTGTAGGTTTAAGGCCTGTGGCCACACTCTCTTCTGTGAACACATTTACAAATGTGTGTGGCTGGTCACATTGGGATGAGGGAGGAAATTTTGAGTAGCTTAATGAAAATTGACCTCTACTGCTGGCCAAACAACTCAACATCATGCTCTTCTGCCTATGAGTTGGCATTGTGCCTCATCTTTATATAGAAATGCAAACGTGGTTCCAAAGTTCTCCAGGTCAAAAAGTATCAAGTCTCCTTTGCCTATTGATCAGTCATATACAGTGGTCCTTGATTAATTCCTGGGATACTGGACAAAGAACACATAACTTCCTTTGGAAGCACAAGCCTGCACTGTATTCATTTTCCTAGGTCATTGGTTGGATGCAATCATACTTTTAGGAAGACTAATTTTGGGTTTGGTCTTCCAGGAAATTAAACTTGCAGACTGCATCCTGTGTGGGAATTCCAAATAAGCCTCATTACCTTTGTAAAATAAAAGAACATTTCATTATCCTATTTTATTAACATTAGATATAATTCATATATATATATATATGTATATATATATAGCCTCTTTACAGAGGTTTAAAGGTCAGATGACTTATTTCAGGCACTAAAAAGGAGCCTGTTCAGTTAGCTTAGTACTTAAAATCATTAGGAGGAGCAAAAGGTCTGCTTCTCAATAGTAATAAAACTTTCCAAAGTGATCAAAGCCTCTTTCATGTCCTAGGGTCTCTCTTTTATAAGAACTACACTTGTGGGACTGACGGTGATAGCTCCTCATTTTTCAGTGTTTTTGGGAACTTGCATGCCACGCTGGATATGCTCTGCTCTACCAAGTACCACAGCCCTGACTTTGGTCTGTTGAGTCCAGATCTTATATTGCCTTCCTGTATAAAAGTATTGGCTCAGAATCCTAATTTCCTATTAACAGTTAACTCTCAAATAAAACAGGTAAATGCACTGGAATGAATCAAGTCTTATTGCCAGCCCAGTTGGCAACTGCATTTGCATTCTGAGAACAATTGGGATGAGTTATCAACTGAGGGGATCCTGATGATCTAACATGCTCTCGCGCTTTTTCAATATGCCTAAAAACACAGTCATGACGATGCTGGGAAAGGAGATGGGAGGGAAACCTAGTGGATACACAGTGCCACCAACCAACAGCCCAGTATTCTTCTATAAGCCTCTAACTGGAGAATTTTTACAATGAAACGGATGATACTGTTGGCCTTCCTATTGCTAGGAAAGTGACATAGGAGTGCCATGCCAGACTGGCAATCCCCCAGGTGCTTTTATAACAAGGAAGATGGAGGGAGCAAGGAGAGGAAGGGTCTGAGAGGGAAGAATTCTAGAGACCCCAGAATCAATCTGCTCAAACAACTGACATATTTGGGTTCCTCTTAGAAGATATCTCTGTATTTTTTTCTTTGTTCTTCAAAAAGGTGCTTGCAACCCAATCTATTACCTTCCCTTGAGAAAAGTGGATTTATGGAGCAAAACTAGTTTTACACAGAGACATTTATACATACACATGCATTTACACATATCCCTTAAATGTTTCTAGGACAATCAGCTTTTCAGTAGGAAGACAAAGGACAACAGCAGAAAAAGAAAAGAAAGAGACTTCTAAAGGAAAACAAGCAGGATCAATTCACAGCCTCAACCTGTGCTATTCAAAAAGCCATGGGCTTTCCTATCTGCTTGTCAGTCTGGGAGTTAGCAGCAAAGATTAATGACAGCGTCATTCCGTCTGCACAAAAAATGCTTCATTATGTCTTCCAGGTACACAGCAAACACAGTGTTTTACAGCAAACACAACTACTCCAGTAGTGTGAGAATCCAAAGAGATACTTTACCTGCCACTGTGTACACATCCAATCTGCAGGCTAAAAACATCCAAATGAGCCTGTGGCCAACAGCATGGGTTCTGGACATTGGAAGGCATGAGGTCAGCTCACTCCTCCTTTTTACCAAATAAATACTTTTCAAAAAATAACCTTGATTCAGATGAGACTAGTTTTCCTGACACATAAGCTAAAGGAAACATTAATTTCCTTCAAGTAGCTCCTAGGACAACTTACCATTAGTCCTTTATAAGATTTCAGAAAGTCCCATTGGTTATTGCTTTCCAAAACTGGACGGACTCTAATAACTTCCAATCCATACCTTCAGCTTCAAACCAGCATCCAAACGCATTGGCAAAGTAGAGATCTAATATCTCATCATGTAATTGAAAGAATTATATGAAATTACATATATAAATTGATCATTATTTATCATCAGTGCTTCAATATGATCTAGTTCCAATATCATGACTTTGTAGTCGATACTATATGCTCATGATCTGTATTTATGTAGACTATAGGAGAGTCCATTTTTTGCTTCACAGAGTGGCAAGACAAAGCTCTTTTCTTGCCAAATTATATTCAGCATGATTTCACATGCTATTAGTTTGGAAGGAGCTACACAGGGGCCTGGGTGTTTTTCAGCCACATGCATTTGTTTATTGTACAATGAATTCCATCATCTTCAAATGCACCCCTATAAGCAAATTACAGCTACTACTATGAACCCTAATTTATTATTCAAAGAGTTGGTCCATTTTGAAAGTAACATTTTTAAACCATGGACATATAAGGAAGAGTATTTTGTATTTTCCTGAAAAAGACATAATCTGGGGAAAATTTTAAAATAAATTGGATTTGTGTGAATAATTGCTTCTCTAAAGTTCAAAGCATTCATTACCCATGAACAGTGCAAGTAGTGCCTTAATTCTTATGCTGCCAAAATGTCAGTGATAAGTACAGGGACACTGATTGATTGAGCAAAGCTAGGATACAAAGCAATCAACTCAACCTCCCCATGACAATCAATTGAGTTTTTCATATTATCTAATGGCAGAATACCAAATATGGAAGTGAAAAACCAACCAGACTCTATCAACCATAAAGCAGTCCCGTGACAACTCAGCCATCATATAATCGACTCAATGTGTCTACAGACATATTCCAAATTTAACCATTAGTCAAAATGGAACAAGCTAGGCTTCTTGCTCCCTTCATATGACCTCTGAGGATGAGGAACAGAAGGGAGAGAGGGAGGAGTGAAGTAGAAGGAAGAGTTAAGAGGGGTAACTGGAAAAGGGCCAATCTCACATAAGCTCTACATTTTAAGATGTTAAGGTGGCTGAGAACCAAGGCTTCCAGAGTAGCCTAAACTACTTTTTTGACCAGCCACTGTCCACAGACATCATAGGAATAAGAGATTGACATCTCAAGGCCAGAGTGCAATGTTCTTTGCAATTATCTTCAAGATGAGCTTCACTCCATAACTACAACCCACACTCTGTACAAAGCAGGGTATATCATGAAAATGGAGAAAATGAATCCTCTTTCTGACCTGCTTTGGTATCCTGATAATGGATATTTATCATGGAGGTGTTGTTTAATTTGATGACCATATGAACTCTGTATAAACATGGGCCAAAAAATTCTTTGTCACAACGTGAGTCCAAGTAGTCAAGATTTCTTGGTACCAATGTGGTATCTAGCATCATTAGGCAAAGCTAGAGTACCTATATCATTTAAGGTCCAAACCAAGAAAGGGAATGTTATTTTTTTTTAAAGATTTTATTTATTTATTTGACAGAGAGAGACGCAACGAGAGAGGGAACACAAGCAGGGGGAGTGGGAGAGGGAGAAGCAGGCTCCCCGCTGAGCAGGGAGCCCGATGTGGGGCTCGATCCCAGGACTCTAGGATCACGACCTGAGCTGAAGGCAGATGCTTAACTGACTGAGCCACCCAGGCGCCCCAAGAAAGGGAATGTTATTAATAATATTTTAGGACAATAGACATAGACCAAGGCTGTCTTGACTCAACTAGACATAAGTAAGGTCCCAGGTAAGGTTTATCCAGAAAAATCATGGGAAGGTGAAGAATTCCTTTCCTAACTCTTTTAACATTACCCCACTCATGAAAAAAGGTTGTAGAACATCTTAAGACTGACATGCCATTAATTAGATTGAGAGCATTGTCATCTAGGGCAATGAATGAAAACAGTTCATAAGGGGCAGATTGTGCTCCTTATGTGTGTGAACATGTGTTGATAATGATTCTACTTTCTCACATAAAGAACATGATCTCCCAGAGAGCTCAACCTCATTCCAAGTGACAAACTTCCTTACCAACTTCCTTTCTCCATTTCTTTCCAAACGCCAGTCATAGTGAAAGAATTTACAGTGCAAAAATTAGGGGCTCTTGCCTTGGTCATAAATGATATTAATGGGTAGATGGCCCAGGCCAAGTGGATCAAATGACCTTGCCCTGTACTCCAGTGACTCTTCTGCAAGATTATTTCCACCCAACAAACAAATAAGGCAAGTATCCCAAGGATGTTGCATATTTGAGAAGGTATTGCAGACTCGTGGCTGGGCTGTGCCACATCATGAGTAAATCTAACCTAGGGCAGAAGCAAGAAGGATTCAAGATAAGAAACTGATTCCTTCATGTGAACCTGAAGTGGTATTCCTAACCCTTAGGCTGAGTCTGCCAAGATAGCATTTTGTTTTGAAACCTTAGAAACAAGGGAGTAAAACTAACAGATGAAGTCGGACACTTCACCTGCGGTGGCCAGCAGTCCCACATTCTTCCATTTCTAAGGGAGACACCACTTTTGGGAAAGACAAAAAAGATGTGTGCCCAATTAGAAAGGACACTGATTGAGGGACTGAGAGAGAGGTTGGGAGATGGGTTGAGTCTTAAAAATGAAAGTCTTTCCCATCTGGGTTTATGATCCTCATCGGCATTTCCTCGTGCTATAAAGCTGAGTATGGCAGGAGTTCACACCATCCATGGTATTTTTCTGGGAGAACACAGAAATCTGCATGTAGGTTGAGTAAGAAATATTAGTGTCTTTAGCAGGGTATGCTAGAGAGGCAAAGCAAAAATTTCCACAGAAGGCTACTGTAAAGGGAGAAGCATGTATTTACTGCTCACAAGGAACACTTTGCTTCTGACACTTCTGGTTACCAAACATGTGGGCTTCTTCCCCATGCTAACTGTGTGTCCTACAACTCAATTCCATTCTGACACTAACTGGGGTTAGAGTAGACCCCACAGGTTAACAGCTCAGTCCCACAGGAGACTACTCCCACCCCAGTGATGTCAATTCCAAGTAGTAGGTCCCCAGATTACCCACAACTTCTGTCCCTCTGGCTACAAATCAGAGATTCCCATGACCTCCTCCTTAGATTCACTCATTTGCTAGAACAGCTCACAGAACTCAGGGAAACTTTTAATTATGTTTATCAGTCTATTATATAATCAAGGATATGATAAAGGATACCAATGAACAGATAGATGAAGAGATGATAGGGCAAGGTCTAGAAGGGTCCCAAACACAGAAGTGTTTGTCCCTGTGGAGCTGGGGTGTACCATCCTCCTGTTACATGGATGTGCTCACCAAACTTCAAGCTTTTATAAGCCCTTACATTTAGGAATTTATGGAGGCTTCCTCATGTAGGCATGATTCATTATTAACTCAATTTCTACCCTCTCTCCCCTTCCTGGAGAACAGGGGTGAGGGCTGAAAGTTCCAAATTTCTTATGCCTTGATTTTTCTAGTGACTAGCCCCCATCCAGGAGCCTATCAAGTATTGTCTTATTAAAACAAAAGACATCTTATCAGGAAATTCCAAGGGATTTGGGAGCTGTGTGTCAGGAACCATGATCAAAGACTAAATATTAGAACAAAAGATGCTCTTATTCTTCTTTAGACTTAGGAAATTATGAGGGTTTTAGGAACTCTATGGCAGGAACCACAGGCAAATATATATATGCTCTTATTTCACAGCTACAAGGTGGGTTCGTAGAAATTATTTTAACTTTGTCAACCTTTAAAGATATTAGTCACATTGAGAACAAAACAAAATAAAGTGTATTCAACCATTAATGAAGTCCATTTGGATACCTCAGAAGGTCCTCTCAACCTTGAAACATATTGATTCAGAACCTCAGCAAATGACCCACCATAGTGGTTACCTTTATAGTGTTCATGCTTACCCAACCCTTTCTGCCCCTGATTGCACAGAAGTCCCACGCCTTTAAATACAACACCTCCCCACACTCTCCTTCTGCCTCCAAATTAGAGCAACTAATCATACTGTAGAACATAGACCCTTGTCTATATGCTGAATGTTTTTAGATTTGCATAATGCAAGAAGAGAGAAACTCAGACTCAGTTCTAACCTTCCATTTTACTGGTGAGTACCTTAGAATGATAATATCACTGTTTATGAAAACTAGAAAAGGACTTAGATTATTTTCTTCATTCAATTTTCCATTCCACAGATGAAGAAGTCACACTACAGAAAGGTGGTAAGTCAAGGATCAAATGTCTAGGCTAAAAGTAAGTCAGGGACAAGAACCCAAATTTTCTGACTCCCCATCCAGAGTTTTTTTCCATTTCCACACACTGTTCTCTCAATCATTATTTGCATAACATTTCTCAAGTATTTTGCTTAAGAATTAGGAACATGTTTGAAACCTTCTTTACTATTCCTAGGCAGGTCCAAGAGGTAGCCATAATGCTTTTCACTGCTTTTTTTGATAGTGCACAGTCCAAACAGTTAGGTAGACCACTGATAAGCTACTCTAAAACTGACAGGTTGTTGTGTGAACCTCTGATAAAAAAACTATTACCTTTTTTTCTTCTAATTTGATGCTTATGACATTTTCCCATACTAAAAAACTTATTGCTATCAGCAAACACAAAATTTAGACATCAGTGCCTGAAAGCCAACAACTTTAAACGTCAAGATTCTATTCATCATCTAGAGCTTCCTGCTAGCTAGTAGGAAATATATTCAGGAGACAGCAAGAACAGATGAAAGAAGATCTCAAAAGGGAAAGCAATAAAGAGTGCAATTAATATGATCTGAAACCAAAATAAGAAAATCTACTTTGAATAAGCAACATCAAGAGATATAGGAAATATTTCTTTGGCTAAAGGGAGAATGCTTTGCATCCAATTTCTCTGACAATGAAGTTTTCAAGTTGAAAAATGCTAAGGGTTAAGAGCTAAAGCTTACTTCTCAGAACCTTATGTTTATGCATGTTTTGAGGTATTTTTAGGAATCTGAAGGTAGATAAAGATTGTGAGGGACAAATTTAGATGTTTTGTTTCACAGAGAGAATAAAGTGATTAGAACTGAAATTAATTAGTATGGAGGTGGAAGAGGGGGTGTTTATGAAGCCATAGAAGTGTCCTGGGAGATTTTTACTATAATCTTTCTATTAGCTTTAGGAAAATGATGGAAATGCTGGCAGCAACAGAGGTGCAAAACAAGACAAGAAAGCCAGGGTTGGAATGAACTAGGACAAGACTGGTTCAAAGAAGCCTGCCCCAAGTGTATAGAACAGACACCAAACATGTCATTAGAATAGCCACGGTGTTTTCATTGTACTTGAGAGAAAAAAAAAATCTCTCTAAAAGGAATCACATGTACTATCTCTCTAAATGTGTACATTCTAAGAGAGCCCTGTGTATATAAGCAGAGAGAATGCAAACTTTTGAAGATATACAGTGGATTTAACCAAACTGCTTTGTTTCTCCCCTAAACCCTTGGCAGCTTTCTCAGGTGGTACCATTCACCATAAATACCTTTCTTTTCCCCTATATGCGCCTGGATAGAGAAGATTCATGGTTTCAAGGAATCAGCTTGACTCAGGGCTAAGATCTCTCTCAATACTTGTCACCCACTCAGGGAAGTGGGTTTTTATTATTAAGTTCTGTCCACTGAACGCAGATCTGCAGGTGGTTATAGGTGGTTCAATTTTACAAGGGGGGACTTCTGTACCTTTTGCTAGCTGCATATCTTTGGTAGAGATCAAGGAAGATCTGTTCTATGCTGTTTCATGCCAGAGCAGGTTGCTTCAGCAAAAGACCCTAGTATAATTAAGAGATCAAAGGATTGTTAAGTCACAAAACAATAGAATATTCCAGTTATAGGATCCTCTGTGGCTGTAAAGTTTACAGAACTTAAGGTAAAGAAATATGGCATAGCAGGTATCCTTGAAGCTCAGGCTGGTACTCCAACATTGGTAAACATTTACTTTCTATTTCCTTTCTCTCATCTGATGATACCTATGCATGTTTTGACATTTCATCATTGATTGTCATCCTCATGAATGAATTTGAAATAGACAAATTTTGCAAGAAATGAATAACCAACACAAATCCTGTGTCACACTTGGATGCCTCTATGAATAATCTCGGTGCTCATTTCTTCCAATCCGATTTCTTCCCTTCAAGGGTCAACTTTCTTCTTACATACACACTAGCCCCAGTGGGAAACTCCCTTCCCTGAACCCTCGGCACCTCCAGGTTTCCCTTCATGAATGGATTGTTCAAAGAGCTGTCTTGTGATCTTTCATGCATTTTTGTCTTGCGGAGATATTCAACTTTCCCCATCTTCCTGTCTCATCTTCCCTGCTAACTACTACATCAAACTCTCTGTCCATGAGGAGGAGTTATTTTTTCCCCATCCTTCAGCCACTTTTTGGACACATATGTATCAAACTTACATATTTTTAAAACATACCAACAGAACGCTAAACATGCAGAAAACTTGCAATACTTGCATAAGCTCCATCCTACTCACAGCTCAGTGAGTCCACAAGGAGAAAAACACCCTAAACTGACATGATTCACTGGGTTCCCACAGCAGGAAAACCTATTCATCCTCTGTGATTTCTTCAAAATGTCTTGCTGAAGATAGGTATTATATAAATCTAAGAGATTCCTGGTATTGCAATGTGACCTGATCTAATTCTTAACTGTTAAGTACCTTTATTGATTCTAAAGAATTCATCAGAAAGAAATGGAATAATGAGGTACATTAACACTTTCCATGATGCATAATCCTTTTTGGGAAGATTTGATGCCCTAAAGGACCCAGAGCTGAGAAAAATAATTTGCTCTACATTCAGCCTCCTATGACTCTTCTCTAAGAAGGAAGGCAATTTCTCTCAGCAAGGGTTGCATTTTACAGACTGTTTTTCATATCCAAGATGTTATTATTGTATTAATCTTCTGCTTGCAAATGGATATGCAATATTAACAACGGTTTATTTTTGTTGTTGTTGTTTAAATATGCATGTCGTTTCTTCAGAAAGCCTGGGATTAAAAGAAACTCCTTAGTTCTGACTGCATTCAACAAAATAAGAAAGTTCATAAGCACTAAATTCATAGAGCCCAGAAGTTTGGGCCATAGAGATCAGTGAGTACAAAAGAGGTTGAGAGGCTTGTAATTACACTGGGGCATGAAAATTAAGGAGAGGGGCTATTCATTTACTTATTCAATCATGTAAACTGTATTTATTGGTTGGCTACCATGAGCCAACCACACTGCCATAATCATAGATACAGAAACCAACAACATAGACCTGCTCCTTGCCTTCATGGGATTTACACTCCAGTTTGGAGGAAATCCTTAATTCATAATGCTATGTATAAATATACACTTAGAGTGCACTGGGGAGGTTGAGGTATAGGCTAAGAGGATATGTCCTTGGTTCTGCCTTCTTTCTCTAGGCCCCCATTTTGCTCTTCTAAGATATCCTGGTGAAAATCATGATGGATGTTAAACAGGAAGAAACTTAGAACACTTTGGTGTTGATGTCTGTGAGGCTAGGGAGACACTGAGTCCTGAAAGCTAGATTTTTCATCCTAGCCCTGACATCTTGGAAAATTCAGTCTCTGTGTTGGGGATTTGAGTTTTGTCTTCTGTATAATCAGGGGATCTGGCTGGATGGTTGGCGAGGCTCCTTCCAGACCCAAGAGTCTCTGTCTCAAAGCACAATTTCTGTACTTTATACTTTATCCCTGCATTCACCCTCCAAGCAAGTGTAATTAATGGGTGATAGACCTTGAAAAAGTGGGCCTTTTTCAGGCATCATTGTGAGCTTCTGTGACAAGTGTCAGGAGCCATACCAAATGTGGGGAAAAATAAACCATGGCTAAGACATGAGACATAGCAAGCTCCAGCCTAGCTGGGAAGACCAAGACACATGGAAAGGAGCTTTAGTACAAGTAGCACAAGGTGTTGTGATGGAGGAATTTTCAAGGTCCATGGAGCACGGAAAAGGCATGCTTCTGGACTCTTAAACCTCAACCAGAGGACCACTTGGACCTAAGACATCCACTAAGTCTCACGTTTATTTTGACACCAGAAGAGCAACAGAGTGGGCAGGCCTACACTACAGGAGGAGAAGACAACTGGGATATGGATGTCTGGACCATTAGCACTAGGCTGGAGACCCTGGGGCTTATATTGGTTAACCTCCCGCCCATGTCCACATGACCTCCCTCTCTACCTCCACCATGTAGATGCACAGCTTCCTCATTTGGACTTCTTTCTTTTCACTGAGTTCTGTCTCCCCCAGTCGGTCACTGGGACTCAGCTCCTCATTGAGATCTTGGACTTCTCCTTCTCCTTGCTGCTCTCTCTCCTGCCCTTATCTTGTCAGTGGCAAAGTTCCAGATATGTTTTCATCATGGTCCCTCTTTTCCTCACGTATCTTAGCATTCACAGCTCTGGTCCTGTGTAATTGCAGGAGCTCAGCCTCTGCCCCCTCTAGTTTTCTCCTTTCCCAGGTCATCATTAGTGATTGAAAAGAAAACTTGGGTGAGTTCTCTCCAGACCTTTGTGGCATTTCTGGGTACTAAAATAGAAGGCTTACTGATTCTGTGGCCTTGAGCAAGTGACTCAGCTTCATGAAGCCAAATCAGTAAAATGGGGATGATTCAATTAAATGAGATAATGTTGAGAGATGCCTCATGTGGTGTCAGTGCTCAATAAATATCAGCCACTGTTTGTGTGGTCTGACCTTCTATCAGACCCTTCAGTGTCTTTTCTGCCTCTCTGACCTTTTGATAGGCCATTGCTTCTGCCTAGAATGATCTCCTCCACCTGGCAAACTCTGATCCATTATTTAAGTCATTCTTCTGATTTCTTCCATCAAACTTATGCCCGTCCCATTACATGCCCCCATTGCTCCCCTCACACCCAGTTAATACAATTTCTCTTCTCTTAATACAGTAATTCTGTTATCTGTGTTTTTATTTGCCTAATGACCATCTCTCCAGCAAGACTGCCAGCTCCATGAAGGCAGGGACCATGCCATGGCGTCTGTCACTATCTTCCCAGAACTCAGTTTACAGCCAGTGCTCAATAAATATTTGGCAACAGAATGGATGCGTGAATTAAAAGGGACAATCTTTTCATGCTACCACATTTTTATATTATGTTCGAAACCCAACATCCAGTATATATTCAATATATTCACATATATTCCCATTCTAAGCTAAAATGCTTTGTTTTAGAAAACCCCAGCAAACTTTGCCCATCCTTCTTGTTTTCTCACTAAGTGTAGGGTTCAGCTGGAGCCATATTTTTCATAGTATCCCTCTCCCCACCTCGACAAATTAGCAGTCATTTAGGCAGCTCTTCTCTATGTTTTTGCCCAAGTACTTTATAAAAGGTTAAAACCAAACTTTTTTTAAAATGAGCTTTTACTGGCAATTTATTTCTCTAATTGATGGAATTAAACTAAGAGTGGCAAATTAGCCAAGTTTGATCTCAGGTACAGAGATGCACATGAGTAATCCCTGTAATGCAGTTCTAATTGCTATCTGTGTGACTCTGTAATTAGGAACATTACATTATTTATTTAGCCTTTCATGCTAATCTCAGAACCAGGGCTAAACAAATAGCTCTTTAATTATTTTATTTTATTTTATTTTTTATTTTTTTATTATGTTATATTAATCACCATACATCACATCATTGGTTTTTTGATGTAGTGTTCCATGCTACGTTGTTTGCATATAACACCCAGTGTTCCATTCAGTACATGCCCTCTTTAATACCCATCACCAGGCTAACCCATCCCCACACCCCCTCCCCTCTAGAACCCTCAGTTTGATTCTCAGAGTCCATAGTCTCTCTGATTCATCTCCCCCTCCAATTTCCCCCCTTAGTTCTTCCCTTCCTACTATCTTTTTCTTTTTCTTTTTTTTTTTAACATATTATATATTATTTGTTTCAGAGGTACAGGTCTGTGATTCAACAGTCTTACACAATTCGCAGTGTTCAACATAGCACGTACCCTCCCCAATGTCTATCACCCAGCCACCCCATTCCTCCCACCCCCCACCACTCCAGCAACCCTCAGTTTGTTTCCTGAGATGAAGAATTCCTCATATCAGTGAGATCATATGCTACATGTCTTTCTCTGATTGGCTTATTTCGCCCAACATAATACACTCCAGTTCCATCCACGTCGTTGCAAATGGCAAGATCTCATTCCTTTTGATGGCTTCATAATGCTGCATTGTATATATATATATACACCACCTCTTCTTTATCCATTCATCTGTCCGTGGACATCGTGGCTCTTTCCATAGTTTGGCTATTGTGGACATTGCTGCAATAAACATCGGGGTGCATGTACCCCTTCAATCCCTACATTTGTATCTTTGGGGTAAATACCCAGTAGTGCAATTGCTGGGTCGTATGGTAGCTCTATTTTCAACTTTTTGAGGACTCTCCATACTGTTTTCCAGAGTGATTGCACCAGCTTGCATTCCCACCAACAGTGTAGGAGGGTTCCCCTTTGTCTGCATCCCCGCCAACATCTGTCGTTTCCTGACTTGTTAATTTTAGCCATTCTGACGGGTGTGAGGTGGTATATCATTGAGGTTTTGATTTGGATTTCCCTGATGCCGAGCGATGTTGAGCACTTTTTCATGTGTCTGTTGGCCCTTTGGATGTCTTCTTTGGAAAAATGTCTGTTCATGTCTTCTGCCCATTTCTTGATTGGATTGTTTGTTCTTTGGGTGTTGAGTTTGATAAGTTCTTTATAGATTTTGGATACTAGCCCTTTATCTGATATGTCCTTTGCAAATATCTTCTCCCATTCTGTTGGTTGTCTTTTGGTTTTGTGGACTGTTTCTTTTGTTGTGCAAAAGCTTTTCATCTTGATGAAATCCCAATAGTTCATTTTTGCCCTTGCTTCCCTTGCCTTTGGCAATGTTTCTAGGAAGACAATGCTGCAGCTGAGGTCGAAGAGGTTGCTGCCTATGTTCTCCTTTAGGATTTTGATGGACTCCTGTCTCACATTTAGGTCTTTCAACCATTTGGAGTCTATTTTTGTGTGTGGTGTAAGGAAATGGTCCAGTTTCATTCTTCTGCATGTGGCTGTCCAATTTTCCCAACACCATTTGTTGAAGAGACTGTCTTTTTTCGCTGGACATTCTTTCCTGCTTTGTCGAAGATAAGTTGACCATAGAGTTGAGGGCCCATTTCTGGGCTCTCTATTCTGTTCCATTGATCTGTGTGTCTGTTTTTGTGCCAGGACCATACTGTCTTGATGATGACAGCTTTGTAATAGAGCTGGAAGTCCGGAATTGTGATGCCACTAGCTTTGCTTTTCTTTTTCAAGATTCCTCTGGCTATTCGGGGTCTTTTCTGGTTCCATATAAATTTTAGGATTATGTGTTCCATTTCTTTGAAAAAAGTGGATAGTATTTTGATGGGGATTGCATTGAATGTGTAGATTGCTCTAGGTAGCATTGACATCTTCACAATATTTGTTCTTCCAATCCATGAGCATGGAACGTTTTTCCATTTCTTTGTGTCTTCTTCAATTTCTTTCATGAGTGTTTTATAGTTTTCTGAGTACAGATTCTTTGTCTCTGTGGTTAGATTTCTTCCTAGGTATCTTATGGTTTTGGGTGCAATTGTAAATGGGATCGACTCCTTAATTTCTCTTTCTCCTCTCTTGTTGTTGGTGTATAGGAATGCCACTGATTTCTGTGCATTGATTTTATATCCTGCCACTTGACTGAATTCCTGTATGAGTTCTAGCAGTTTTGGGGTGGAGTCTTTTGGGTTTTCCACATGAAGTATCATATCATCTTCAAAGAGTGAGGGTTTGACTTCTTCTTTGCTGATTCAGATGCATTTGATTTCTTTTTGTTGTCTGATTGCTTTGGCTAGGACTTCTACTACTATGTTGAATAGCAGTGGTGATAGTGGACATCCCTGCCGTGTTCCTGACCTTAGGGGGAAAGCTCTCAGTTTTTCCCCATTGAGAATGATATTCGCTGTGGGGTTTTCATAGATGGTTTTTATGATATTGAGGTATGTACCCTCTATGCCTATACTCTGAAGAGTTTTGATCAAGAAAGGATGCTGTCCTTTGTCAAATGCTTTTCTGCATCTATTGAGAGGATCCTATGGTTCTTGTTCTTTCGTTAGTGTATTGTAACACGTTGATAGATTTGTGGATGTTGAACCAAACTTGCAGCCTAGGGATAAATCCCACTTGGTTCTGGTGAATAATCCTTTTTATGTACTGTTGGATCCTATTGGCTAGTATTTTGTTGAGAATATTTGCATCCATGTTCATTAAGGATATTGGTCTGTAATTCTCCTTTTTGATGGGGTCTTTGTTTGGTTTGGGGATCAAGATAATGGTGGCCTCATAAAATGAGTTTGGAAGTTTTCCTTCCATTTCTATTTTTTGGAAAAATTTCAGAAGAATAGGTATTAATTTTTCTTTAAATGTTTGGGAGAATTCCCCTGGGAAGCCATCTGGCCCTGGGCTCTTGTTTGTTGGGAGATTTTTGATGACTGCTTCAATTCCCTTAGTGGTTATAGGCCTGTTCATGTTTTCTATTTCTTCCTGGTTCAGTTTTGGTAGTTGATCCATCTCTAGGAATGCAACCATTTCTTCCAGATTATCTGATTTGCTGGCATAGAGTTGCTCATAATATGTTCTTATAATTGTTTGTATTTCTTTGGTGTTGGTTGTGAGCTCTCCTCTTTCATGCATGATTTTGTTGATTTGGGTCCTTTCTCTTTTCTTTTTGATAAGTCTGGCCAGGCATTTATCAATCTTGTTAATTCTTTCAAAGAACCAGCTCCTAGTTTCGTTGATCTGTTCTACTGTTGTTTTGTTTTCTATTTCATTGATGTCTGCTCTGATCTTTATGATTTCTCTTCTCCTGCTGGGTTTAGGCTTTCTTTGCTGTTCTTTCTCCAGCTCCTTTAGGTGTAGGGTTAGGTTGTGTATTTGAGACCTTTCTTGTTTCTTGAGAAAGGCTTGTATTGCTATATACTTTCCTCTTAGGACTGCCTTTGCTGCATCCCAAAGATTTTGAACAGTTGTGTTTTCATTTTCATTGGTTTCCATGAATTTTTTTTAATTCTTCTTTAATTTCCTGGTTGACCTGTTCATTCTTTCGCAAGATGCTCTTTAGCCTCTATGTATTTGAGTTTTTTCCCACTTTCCTCTTGGGATTGAGTTCTAGTTTCAAAGCATTGTTGTCTGAAAATATGCCGGGAATGATCCCAATCTTTTGGTACCAATTGAGACCTGATTTGTGACCTAGGATGTGATCTATTCTGGAGAATGTTCCATGGACACTAGAGAAGAATATATATTCTGTTGCTTTGGGATGGAATGTTCTGCATATGTCTGTGAAGTCCATTTTGTCCAGTGTGTCATTTAAAGTCTTTATTTCCTTGTCTTTTGATTGGGGCATTTAGCCCATTTACATTCAGGGTAACTTTTGAAAGATATGAATTTAGTGCCATTGTTTTGCCTGTAAAGTGACTGTTACTGTATATTGTCTGTGTTCCGTTCTGGTCTCTGCTGCTTTTAGGCTCTCTCTCTCCTTAGAGGACCCCTTTCAATATTTCCTGTAGGGCTGGTTTCGTGTTTGCAAATTCCTTTAGTTTTTGTTTGTCCTGGAAGCTTTTTATCTCTCCTACTATTTTCAATGACAGCCTAGCTGGATATAGTATTCTTGGCTGCATATTTTTCTCATTTAGTGCTCTGACTATATCATGCCAGTCCTTTCTGACCTGCCACGTCTCTGTGGATAGGTCTGTTGCCAATGTAATGTTTCTACCATTGTAGGTTACAGATCTCTTCTCCCAAGACGCTTTCAGGATTTTCTCTTTGTCTCTGAGACTCATAAGTTTTGCTATTAGATGTTGGGGTGTTGACCTATTTTTATTGATTTTGAGAGGGGTTTTCTGTGCCTTCTGGATTTTGATGCCTGTTTCCTTCCCCAAATTAGGGAAGTTCTCTGCTATAATTTGCTCCAATATACCTTCTGCCCCTCTCTCCCTTTCTTCTTCTTCTGGATCCCAATTATTCTAATATTGTTTCCTCTTATGGTATCACTTATCTCTCGAATTCTGCCCCACGATCCAGTAGTTGTTTGTCTCTCTTTTTCTCAGCTTCTTTATTTTCCATCATTTGGTCTTCTATATCACTAATTTTCTCTTCTGCCTCATTTATCCTAGCCATTATAGCCTCCATTTTTTAGTGCACCTCAGTAATAGCCTTTTTTATTTTGACTTCGTTAGATTTTAGTTCTTTTATTTCTCCAGAGAGGGTTTCTCTACCTTCCATGTTTTTTCAAGCCCAGCTAGTATCTTTAAAATCATCATTCTGAACTCTAGTTCCAACATCTTACTAATGTCCGTACTGATTAGGTCCCTGGCAGGCAGTACTGCCTTTTGTTCTTTTTTTTTTTTTGAGGTGATTTTTTCTGTCTTGTCATTTTGTCCAGAGGACAACAGATGTATGAGAGAACAAAATGCTAACAGCATAAGAACAACCCCCGAGAAATATACACAAAACAAATCAGAAGAGACCTGAATCCGCGGGAAAAGAAAAGGAAAGAAAGAAAAATGAAAAAAAAAAAAAAGAAAAAGAGAAAGATAAAGATAAAAAATAAGAATATGATCAAATTTCATCAGGCTGGTGCATAGATCAGTGCCACACACTAGATTTTGGGCATATTTTGGTCTGTTAGAAGAAAGCGCCTCCTAAAATTTTAAAGAAAGAAAAACATATATGTACAAAAATAAGGGTAAATACAATGAATGGTTGGAATATGACTATAAAGATGAAAATTGTAAAAGATTTTATAAAAGGAATTGATAAGAAGTTGGTTGAAAAAAGAAAGAAGAGGATTTAAAAAAAAGGGGGGTGCGGAGAGAATGTGATCAGGCAGGAGACTAGAACAAAGCCATACACTAGAGATTCAGGCTATATTTTGGTCTGTTAGAAGAAACTGTATCCCAAATTTTTGAAGAGAGAACAACTTATAGATATACCAAAAATAAGGTTAACTACTATGAAGGGATAGAATATGACTCTAAAAATGAAAAAAGAATTTAAAAAAAGGATTGATAAGATGTTGGTTGAAAAAGGGAAAAAGAAAAATTCAAAAGAAAAAATAAAGAAAATTAAAAAAATTAACTTTGAAAGACGAAAGAATCATGGGGAAAAAGCCATGAATTCTATGTACTGTATTCCCCTAGCACTGGAGTTCTGCCGTTCTCATTGATCAGTAAACTTGGTCTTGGCTGGCTGTTCTTGCTGATCTTCTGGGGGAGGGGACTGTTGCCATGGTTCCCAAATGTCTTTGCCAGAGATGGAATTGCCCCACCCTTGCTGGTCCGGGCTAAGTAATCTGCTCGGGTTTGCTCTCGGGAGTTTTGTTCCCTGCAAGGTTTCTGTACAGCTTTGGAGGACAAGAGTGAGATGTCGGCCTCCCAATCTCCACCCCAGAGGAGCCGAGAACTTGGGGCCCCACTCCTCAGTGCGCCCCCAGAGAAAAGCAGTCAATCACTCCTGTCTCCCCGGTCTCCAGCCGCACTCCGTGCTCACCCGGCCTGTGACCGAGTGTTTCTATCTCTGGCACCCGACTCGGTGTGGAGTCTCCAAACCCAGCAGATCCCTGCTGTGCACTCCTGGCGCTGCTCCTCCCGGGGGAGGAAGGGGAGTCTCCCCGGATCTGCCGCTTGTTGGGTCCCTGCTGGAGGAGCAGTGGCCCTACTGGGCCGCGGATCACAGTTTATGGCCACCCCGAGCTGAGAGCCCGCGCCTCGGCTCCGTCTCTGCAGCCGGCTTCCCCTCTCCAATACCTGGGAGCTCTGCCCCACTCAGGCACCCCGGGTGGCCCAGAGGGTCCTGAGACCACACTGTCCCAGCGAGGTTCCACCCCCTGCTTAGCCACTGGAGCGACGTCCCTCAACAGAGCCAACTTCAAAAATTTCCGATTTTGTGCTTCGCTGCTCTATCACTTGCCAATAGCTTCTGACGGAGGCCCCCTTCCCCACCGTCTATCCTCCCAAATATCGCCTCGGATTCACTTCGCTCGTCCTACCTTCCAGGAAGTGGTCGCTTTTCTGTTCAGAGAGTTGCTGGTATTCTTTTCTTCAATCTCCTGTTGAGTTCGTAGGTGTTCAGAATGGTTTGATCCCTATCTAGCTGAATTCCTGGGACCAGATGAAATTTAGTTCTCCTACTCCTCCACCATCTTGCTCCTCCCCCTACCAACAGCTCTTTAAATTTCCACTGGCAGATACTTTCTGCTGCTTCTGCAAAGTCAGACTACAGCCCCAGGAAACTGCCCACCAGGTTTCCAAAGCCCAATAAGGGGGCATCATTTCTGCCTGAGCAGTCTGGGAAGGGGGGAAATCCTGGGTGCTGAAATGCTGGGGAGAGTACAGATTATCAGAACAGCAATGATGGTTGATGGGACTTTTACTGCCCTGCCATGTCTTGGAAGAAGAACCATTCTTGGCAATTCTGTGAGATTAACAAGCTTGACAGTAGAAACAGCTTTAGAGCAAATTGTGAGGTAGGCTTGTTTTGTCCTTGGCATCCCCCCATCTGGGGTCTAGATCTCCTGCAGATTCCACTCATACCCACTGTGAGGGCCTCCCTGGTTTTACCTGCTCCTCACTCCTCATCAAAATTGTTCTCCTAGGTGATAATTTCAGGGACTGGCCTGTTCTTGATTACTCTGATGCAGGAGGCAGCATGCTATTGTGGGAAATACAAGAGATTTGCTGGCACAGGGATCTGGATTTAAATCCCAGCTGACAGCCAAGGACCTTTAGCAATATTTAATTACCTTTTGCCAAACTACAGTTTTCTTATATAATACCTGGGGATAACAAGAGCTCCCTTATAGAGTTTTACATAGTGCAGGCTGGGATCAATAAAATATGACTTTGTTTTTATTTATAACTATTAAAGTCTCCGTTTGTTAACTTTCAGCTAAAATATTTGCATTTTCATGAGTTTTATCAAAGATAACATCTAGTCCAAAATTACCATGTGTTGGAAAAATTTCAGATACTGGAACATGGGTTTGTGTGAGTGTGTGTGTGTGTATGTGTGTACTGAGGAATGAAGCATTTTTGGCACAATGTAGTAGACTGAAATATTGGTTTCTGTTCTTTAGTCCCCTGAAGTTGAGTTTTTTATATTGTCATGCCTCATAGGGCCAGTAACTGGGCTCTTGGGTTTTTTTTTCTTAAAACTGAGGACCTTCAACCCCCATATCTACAACACCATCAAATGATCTCTGCTCTTGGTTACGCCAGGCCAGAATCTATGTCTGGATTCCTGGTACCCATGCTCACCTGGTTGGTCCACTTTATTTGCATATACACACACCCACCAAGTGGGATATGCTTTGTTCTTGAATTCCTGTCATTGATGATCTCTTCCCTTCCATCACTGATTTGAGGACAGGTTGTGACAAGTGGTCATTTGTCCTTTTTTACAAACTTCTGAGAGCATGAT
The DNA here is from genome assembly GCF_009762305.2 of Zalophus californianus. NCBI lineage: Eukaryota > Metazoa > Chordata > Mammalia > Carnivora > Otariidae > Zalophus > Zalophus californianus. The sequence goes on from NC_045602.1 coordinate 97,565,303, forward strand.
ACCATGTGATCAGCACATTTAGTAGGTAGACCACTATAGGCACTGCATTCAGAATTGACTATGTTTCCATTAGACTTAGCTGCAAGTGGACCTATTACTATTTTTCTGCCATAAGTCCTGGTAAAAGCTTTGCCATTAATTCTTAAACCACTGAGAAGAGACCTAGAAAGGGAGCAAGTACTCAAGATTTCTTAAAAAGTGGATTTATCCAGGGGCACCTGGGTGGCTCAGTTGGTTAAGTGTCTGCCTTCAGCTCAGGTCATGCTCTCAGGATCCTGGGATCAAGCCCCGTGTTGGGGCTCCCTGCTCAGTGGGGAGTCTTCTTCTCCCTCACCCTCTGCTCCTCCCTCACCCTCTGCCCCTCCTTCACTCTCTGCCCCTCCCCCCTGCTCATGCTTTCACTCTCTCTCTCTCTCTCTCTCTCTCTCTCAAATAAATAAATCTTTAAAAAAATTATAAAAAGTGGATTCATCCAAAGGTGGCCTCTTGGTCAGGGAGATTATATCTATACATTTAGCACCAGTTACAAAGTTTCCCTACACCCAAGAGGTCATTTGATGGAATTCACCACTCTCCAGTCGACACTGTTAAGACTGCTGACTATTAATTTTGGATTGAAGTCTTATCAATGAGAAGACACCTTGAGAGGTCTCAATGCAAAGCCATGCTAGGATTACAGTGAGAAAGCAACTGACAACTGCCAGTTCTCATCACAACTTAGAGCTTTACCTGCCTTTCAACAGAACTGGAACAAATGTATTCACTGTGCATCTCCTGTGAGTTCGGCACAGCCCTGGGGGCTTTGGGAGAAGCAGAAGTGTGTGATACAGTCTCAGCCATGTAGGTGATCACCCTTCATGGGAAACTGAAGCTTCTACAATGAAACAAGCAAGGATGAAGTTAATTTGAAACAACACTTGATTATGAAATAAAATAATGACACAACTAATACATCACTCAAATTTAACAGATATCAACACAGCTTATTTCAGATTCTCTTATATAGGCCTAGTTCATTAATTTTAAATATGTATATTAATCCTTTTTATTTAAATATTATAATCTATGTGTGTATTTCTCCTATTGATTAAAAATTAGGATATCTGATTTTTATTTTTTCATTATAAATTGTTTTGAAATGAATATACTAGAACATATCTCAGTGTTCATGCCTGAGAATTTTTCTAAGATATATATCTATAAGTAAAGCTGGGTCACAGAGTACCTGCAATGTCAACATCCTATCTATGAATATGGTATATCTTTCTTTTGTTTAGATTCTTCTACCTGTACTTCACTAAAGTCTTAAATTTTTCTCCATAAAAAAACATACTGTACTTATTTTGATAAATATTTCTTACCTCTTATAATTTTTTTGCTTTTGTTGATGAATTTATTATTTTATTATTATTATATTTTTAATTAGCTCCTGATATATATTGATCTTGTAACCAGAAATCTTGCTAAATTTGTAGTAATAAATAGTTTGTATATTGGGCTTTTTTTCTTTTTTCTTTTTTTTTTATTATGTTACGTTAGTCACCATACAGTACATCATTAGTTTTTGATATAGTATTCCATGATTCATTGTTTGCATATAACACCCAGTGCTCCATGCAATACATGCCCTTGTTAATACCTATTACTGGGCTAACTCATCCTCGCACCCTCCTCCCCTGTAAAACCCTCAGTTTGTTTCCTGGAGTCCATAGTCTCTCAGGATTCATCTCCCCCTCTAATTTCCCCCCCTTCATTTTTCCCTTCCTTCTCCTAATGTCCTCCATGCCATTCCTTATGTTCCACAAATAAGTGAAACCATATGATAATTGTCTTTCTCTGCTTGACTTATTTCACTTAGCATAATCTCCTCCCGTCCCAACCATGTTGATGCAAATGGTGGGTATTCATCTTTTCTGAGGGCTGAGTAATATTCCATGTATATATGGACCACATCTTCTTTATTCATTTGTCTGTTGAAGGGCATCTCGGCTCCTTCCACAGTTTGGCTATTGTGGACATTGCTGCTATGAGCATTGGGGTGCATGTGGCCCTTCTTTTCACTACATCTGTGTCTTTGGGTTAAATACCCGGTAGTGCCATTGCTGGGTCATGGGATAGCTCTATTTTTAAATTTTTGAGGAAGCTTCACACTGTTTTCCAAAGTTGCTGTACCAACTTGCATTCCCACCAACAGTGTAAGAGGGTTCCCCTTTCTCCACAACCTCTCCAACATTCGTTGTTTCTTTCCCTGTCCATTTTTGCCATTCTAACTGGTGTAAGGTGGTATCTCAATGTGGTTTTGATTTGAATTTCCCTGATGGCTAATGATGTTGAACATTTTTTCATGTGTCTGTTAGCCATTTGTATGTCTTCTTTGGAAAAATGTCTGTTCATGTCTTCTGCCCATTTTTTGCCTTGATTATTTGTTTTTTGTGTGTTGAGTTTGAGAAGTTCTTTATAGGTCTTGGACACCAGCCCTTTATCTGTAGTGTCATTTGCAAATATCTTCTCCCATTCCATGGGCTGCCTCTTTGTTTTGTTGACTGTTTCCTTTGCTGTGCAGAAACTTTTTATCTTGATGAAGTCCCCCTGCCTTTGGAGATGTGTCTGAAAGAAGTTGCTGTGGGCTTTTTATCAATGTAGACAATCGTATCATCAGTAAATTGTGACTATTTTGTTTCTTCCTTTTCAATGTTATATGTGATTTTACTTACAACATTGGATATCAACAATGCAGGTAGAAATGACTGAAGTGGCTATTTTTATTTTATTCTGAAATAAAAGGAATGTTTCTAATATTTCATCATTAGAAATATTTTTTATTGACATCTGGTTTTAGGTAAGTTAACTTCCCCTTTATTTCTAGTTGTTCTTGTTTGTTTTGTTTTAATAATTCCTACCATGAAGTGGGTATGGAATTTTATCAAAAGCTTTTTTAATCTATTAAGATAACCATATGCTCCCCTTCAGTTAATTTGATGAAGTCATTGAAATGTTTTCTAATTTTATGCTATCTTTTCATTATATGGGTCAAAATTATTATTTCTTATATCTTACAGGCTAAAGTGTGTGCATATTTAGACAATAGCACCTTATGAAATTGTGACCAATTTACACAGTAATATCTTGTGTTCATCCACCTGACCTTCTGAGTTCTTGTCCTTTTCATTCAAAATAAAGCCAGGATCCTACATCTATACAGTAACCACTCACATCTGTGCAGTGTACCTCTTCCCACTGTATTTGTATTTACCCTTAGAACTGTTGTCAGCCACTGTCTACACAACTAGGGAACCAAGGAAATGTATAATCCTAATCTGCTGTTGCTAGATCTTTTTCACAGGAGTCCTGGCCATGTATGGTCTGTCCTGTGTGAGAAATTGAGACCATGGTGTCAGATCATTGGGGGTAACATCATCCCCACCAGAACTAACCCCAGCTAAGCTTAGTAAGACTGTATCTCTGTAGGCTATCCATCACACCCAGCCCAGAAGGCTGCCTGCAGGAATTCAGTTCACCCTAGGATTTAGGAGTTCTTTATATTTATGTGCCAGAGCCACTCCTAACTCACATCTCTTAAGATTCTTCTTCAAAGAGCCCTTTGTCCTTAACTCTCTTTCTATTGCACACAGAACATTAGGTACTTCCCTATTCTTCCAATCTTGTGTTCATTTTTACCACTATGTTTTGCCCAATGTACTCAAAAGTTCAGCTAGGGACTGGTGCCAGTGCATGCTGTCAGACTGCATTGAAAGTAAGCCTGAAAGTGACATCACAGTAATGTAAAATTGCTGTGAAAGTTTCCAATTTTAATAATATATTGTGTAGCCCAATATTACCATCCTTTCAACATGTACTACTAGACATACTTCAAGTGTTTAATAGCACATGTGGCTTAAAGCTACTATATTGGACTATTGGACAGAGCAGTTTTATTTTTTAATTTTTTTCATTATTTTTCTATTTTTAGGGAGAGAGGGAGTGGGAGGCAGGGGTAGGAAGAGGGAGAAAGAGAATCCCAAGCAGGCTCCAGGGCCCAGCATGGAGCCCAACATGGGGCTCAACCCCACAACCTTGAGGTCATGACGCGAACAGTAATCAACAGCCAGACGCTCAACCAACTGAGCCACTCAGGTACCCCAGAGCAATTTTAGATCAGAATTCAAGTTCTTAGAACCCCAGAATTCCTGCCCAAATGGCCCGAAGCCTACTTCCATGGCTTGCATGTACCCCAGCCCCCAGGTCTTTTTTTCCCTAAGGTGGGTCGTATTCAGTGTGTACGTAATCCTTGTCCCAAGGGGTGACCAATGGACAACTGCTTATGAATAAGAAGAGAAGACAGAATGGAGCTTGAGGTTGTCCCTCATTAATGGAACTTAAGCATATCCCTGGGACAGAACCCAGGCTTGGGAGAGCCCAGGCTTACTGGCAAAGAGCCTTCATTGATGTTTTTGCCCAGCCCACCAGGATTAGGGACAGATCTGGCTTACCCAGCTAGAAGTCTTTGTAGTGATCTTCACCCAAGCTACACCTTGGGGGCAAAAATCTCCAGTATGATTCTAAATCTGAATCTATCCTACCTCTCTTCTTCCCAAACCTTGAATATACCTCTGCATTTTACTGTCCTCCTCTACATCACATTCTTACCCCATCTCAAAGAGCAATGTTTGTGGAACAGCAAATGTGGAACTGCATTTGGAACAACGTACCATGGCTACTCCAAATATGCCATGGTGCTTTGGACTTAGGGAATGGTGCTGTTGCATTCCAGTGTTTTATGAACAGTGTCTTCTGTGTCCCTTTAGGTCTCTGTGTAGCTGTCTATCTCAGGACTTCTTGAGATTTTGCACACAGAACAGACTCACTGGCATGCCTCCACCACCCACAGTGCATATCAGGTTAGAATAGTGCAACTGACCTAAGGGTCTTAGTTTGGAATCTCCCCCCTGCCCCACGCCACCAGTTTGAAATGATACTACTAGTCAAAGTAGTTTATTTAGCAGGAAGCTTTGTGAGGCAATGGGAGAGCAAGACAGAGAAGAGGAAAGACCTTAAGAGGAATAGTATAGACTACCTTCTGTAGTAAACTGGGGTTCCATACTGCTAGGGATGCCCTGAGGTTATAGAATATTGCAGAATTGTCTCTTGCAGGCCAGGGAGGCTGGAGCATCTATCCACCAACTTTTGTCTCTCATTGATTGAGTGTCACTCCTGAGGCATAATCTTGAGGCCCTTCTGGCCTCATCTGCCCTCTTCCTGGGACAAGAGAACGTCCCTCAGGTGGGCAAACATGGAACCCATGGCACGTATGGGGCCCTGTGTGGTGATCTCTGGGGGCAGGCCAAAGTTTTCTGGGTGGGCACAAGTCAGTTAACATATAAATATCCCTCACCAGGGACGCAAAAAGGCAGTTTATAGAGAAAGTAGAAATGGCAATAAACATATGAAAAGGGCCCAATTTCATTATCAAACAAATAAACACAGCTTGAAATGGGATATTTTTCACCTACTTGACCAATTTAGAAGAGTAACGCTCGGTGTTAGAGGAGGTATCACAACGTGGGCACACTCAGAAACCCCTGATGGGAATGAATATTGGTACAGCTTTCTACAGAGAGTTTCACAACATGGATAGAATTTTGTCTTATTGTCCTAGGAGTTCCATTGCTAGGAATTTATCCCAAGGACTTGTGCTCAAATATGTAAGTATGATGATATTCACCGCAATGCTGTTTACAATAGAGAGAAATTGGAAACAAGATAAATCTTGGTAAAAGGAGATAGGCCAACTAAATGGGTGTGAGTCCCTCTAGGGAAATATTTTCAGTCACTCAAAAAGCTGATGGAGACCTATGAAGAGTGTATTCTGTTTTCCTTTAAAAATAAAAAGTATGTTTCTCTATAGCTATGTGACTATAAATACCTGAACCATAGGTAACCAATGGTTCTAAATCTTGACCGCACATCAGAATCACCTGGGGAGCTTTTATGAAATACCAATGCCCACCTCCAACTTCAGGTCAATCAAAACTGAACCTGCAAGAGGTGGGTCCCAGCGTCTGTGGTGTATGAAAGGTTCTCAGGCGACTTTGATGCTGAGTGAGGGTTGAGAACCACTGACAAATGCTATAATGGTAACAGTGGTTACATGCACCAGACAAGGTCTTTCTTTCTTTTATAAATACATTTCTGAGCTATTTCCAATTAGTTGGTGATTTTCAAAGAAAAAAAAAAAGAGCTAATTTCACAATGTAAAGGAGAATTTGAGTTTGTACAACTTGTCAAGTTTATCCAGCACAGGCCGGAGGTCCCTGACACACAAGCCATCTACTGCCTTTCCATCCAAGAATGGTCTCAGCAGTGGCAGCCTCACCTAGAAGCCTGTTAGAAATGTAGCATCTCAGGCTCCACCGGAGTCCTGCAAAATCAAAACCTACATTTTAACAAGGTCCCCAGGGGATACATGTGCTCAAGAGAGTTTGAGAAGTGCTGATCTATTGAACAAAAGATATCCTAGGCTTTAAGTATCTCCTAAGATATGAAAGGTGCTGAGCATGAACATCAGTAGCCACCTTCTAATGAGCTCCAAGAAGAATAACTTACTAACATTAAATAATAATTTCAAGTTAAAAGTTCCTAAGCATCCCTCTTTTGAAGCCATAGAGGTAAGCTGTCTTATAGTCACATTTGTCCATAACGCTGTATACGCCATAAGTATAAAGAGCCCTCTCCAGTGTGAGGAAAACTCCTTCAGCAGATCATTCCGATGGTAAATGAGACCCTGCTCATGCATCTACTATCCCATGAAGTACTTGCATTACTCATTTAGAACACGTGTTAGGAGGACCTAACCAATGTGTATTTTTGTGTTTCCAAATTCTTCCCGAGAGACTAAAATATGTTCTTTGCTGAAATGTGCATTAATTTCTCCTTGCTCTATTTTCCAGGAGAGTGGAGAAGAGCTTACTATGGCCCTCGAATAATAATTTATATTACTAAAAACCAGAACCCACAGCAAACTCAAGATTGTTCAGACTTAGAGACTATTTATCAAAACCTCTGAGGGCTTTGGAAAAACATAACTTTCAAGCCTTTAAATGTTTTTGCAACGTTCTCAATCAGAGTAGGTTTTTGGCACAAAATAACTTCCCTGCAAGGGTCTGCTGGTTGGTGTCTTCATAAACATCATTTCTCATCTATTCAGAAGATAAAATATATGAAAAGGGCTTTAATGGGAATATTTTTCTTTATCCTCTGACAGCCAATCACAAAAGGCAAAGAAGTCAAAAGCAAGCAGGAAACCTATACACTCAAAAACAAGCAGCCAAATGAAGTCCCCATGCTGAGAGCACCAGCTTGTGAACCTGAGATGAAGAGTCCCCTGGTCTCTCCAGCTGCTTCCGTATTTCCTACAGACCACGAATCAGTGCTGCTGAGCACATATACATTTGCTGAAAGAGCATCAATGAGGCACACATTTCCTCTGTCATGGGGTCCCACTCCAGTTTCAGGTGAGCGTCCTCAGGGGGAGAGAGGATATTCAAAATAACAACACACCAACATTTGTCCACTATTTATGGTACTGAGTTCATGGAAGAACAAGGTCAGGTCAACAGCAGATATTTGCCTTTAATTAGAACAATGATCTTCCTCAAGATTTTTTGTTACTCACTTTAGGTACGAATGGAAAAAAAAAACTTCGTGATTGCAATATTTGGATAAATTGGGTTTATGAGAATGATTATTACTTTTTAATAATATAAGGGACCACATTGGGAAAAAAAAAAACAACATTGTTTTAAGCTTTTTCTTGGTGTCCAGATTCCATTTGATATTCCTGATTTATGGGTCAGCAAAGCCATCTGACAGCTTCTAGAATATACCAGACCAGTGAGCGTAGCTTTCTAGAGTGTGATTTTGAGCAGAACTGCTAAGGTTTGAAAAGAATAAACACAATAGAACTCTCCACCTTGTTTCTACTTGAACGTGATCTTAGGATCAAGGTGGTTTATATGGGGAACGATGACCTGACCCTGAGCCCTTTCTTTCAAGCAGAGCTTGTGCTATGGCACAAAGGTGGGCACCAGAACTGCCCTGTGGGATTCTTAGTGGGTCACAAGCCAATGTGCCAAAGTCCTGAATACTGTTCATATAACTCTGCACAAAGGCACTATTCAGAAAGCCTGGGATAAAATGGATACATTTTCCCCCATTAACACAAATTAGTTCTATTGATTGGTTTATTGGATGGCACCCAGCACAGAGCAGGTTTCCAAGAGGATAACACCTACATAGTGACTGAACGATTTAATTAGAAAGCATAAGGGACACACAAAGATATCCTATGGAGGCAATAGAATTGGACAGGGATGAAGAGAAGATGATAGAGCAGGACAGAATACAGACAGGTGCCAAAGAGAGGATGGTAGAGCATGGTTTTAATATCTACCAGCTCCCCACTTTGGAACCTATTAGCTCTGGAGTATTGGGCACATTTCTTAAGCTCTCTGAGTCTCTATTTCCTCTTTCATAATATGAATGAGACATTAGTACCTATGTCCAGAAGCTGAGTAAGCATTGAGGAACTAACGATTCCCATCTGTGTAAATGGCACAAGCCAGCACCTCAGAGTTTTTCTTAATACTCCCTCTCCTCTCTCCTCACATCCATGAACTCATCAAGTCCCATGCATTTTCTTCTTCCTTGAAATATCCTCATTCCACTCATGTCTCCCCCTTTCTACACCTGGCCATGCCTCCCAAACCACTTTTACCTCATCAGTAAATTCCTGGAGTGGTTCTCCATTGGTCTCCCAAATTGTGGCTGATCTTCTCCAGACTATCTGAACTCTAGAACTAGAGTAACCTTCCCCACCTACTCCCCCAGAATGTTTTTTTTTCTTTTTATTAACTTATAATGTATTATTTGTTTCAGGGGTACAGGTCTGTGATTCATCAGTCTTACACAATTCACAGCACTCACCATACCACATACCCTCCCCAATGTCCATCACCCAGCCACCCATCCCTCCCACCCACCCCCACTCCAGCAACCCTCAATTTGTTTCCTGAGATTAAGAGTCTCTTATGGTTTGTCTCTCTCTCTGGTTTTGTCTTGTTTCATTTTTCCCTCCCTTCCCCTATGATCTTTTGTCTTGTTTCTCAAATTCCACATATCAGTGAGATCATATGATGATTGTCTTTCTCTGATTGACTTATTTCATTTAGCATAACACCTTCTAGTTCCATCCATGTCGTTGCAAATGGCAAGATTTCATTTTTTTGATGGCTGCATTATATTCCACTGTGTGTGTGTGTGTGTGTGTGTGTGTGTGTGTGTGTGTATCACATCATCTTTATCCATTCATCTCTTGATGGACATCTAAGCTCTTTCCGTAGCAACAATGTCCACAGTAGAGCAATCTTTTTAAAATGCAATGAGATTCTTCCCCCCATCTCTACCCCATTGTTGTAGCTTGAATTTGTCAGTGGTTTCTCGCTTCATTTACTCTTAATTTGTCCCTCACGGTACCCAAGGTTGCTCTCTACTGCCTTCACCTCCAACCTGTCTTGTTCACCGTGTCCCAGCCACATGGGTCTATTCTCAGTTTCTCCAATTTTCCATGTCCTATCTTCCCTCAGGACTTTTGCACCTGCTATTGCCTCCACTTGAAGTGCTCTGATCCCACTTCTCAGTTTTCTCCAGCCCATCCTCCAAGTCTAGCTTAAACACCATTTCTCTGAACACTTTTCTCCAAACCTTAGATGAATCAGATCTTAAGGAAGTGCCGTTTATCTGTCAGAAACCTAATCCCAGCACATGCATTTAGTCACCTGATTGTTCAACTCATGCCTGTCCCCTGACTTGTCTATCCTCCCTGCATGGGCAAAGCCAGTGCCTGTTCTGCTCATCATTTTGTCCCAGAACCTATTGCAGCTCCTGGCAATGGGGAGTATTCAATAAATTTTGTTTGAATAACAAATAAGGAAATTAACTGATTAATGCATAGAGCTTAGTACAACACTTGGTACACCGGAAGAAGCATTCTGTATCTGTGATAAATTATTATTATCATGGCTATATCATTCTGTACATTGCTGCATACGCTCAATGTCCATGCCCCACCCATACTCTACTGGTTGGCACCTGCACACACTGAGGACTGCTTCTTGCAAATATCTGTGACTCTCTGCCTGGAAGGTTCTTGTTTGTATGCTTTGTTTCCAGCCACAGGAGCCCTTTCTATGAGCACTCAGGACCAGCCACAGGTATTGGACAGCTAGCACCCCTGGAGGCCCCCTTCAACCACCAATGGCCAGGGCTTTGCAGGGAAGTGTTTCTTCTTCCCTTGTTAGGTAACTGTCATGTTCTGGTTACCCACAGACAGGACTAGTGTGACAACACCATTCCTACGATCTGTTTCTGGGATAACCCAAACTAAGATGCCTGCCCAAACAGTGTCCTCCCCCATTAAAATTCTCCTGATTCTTTAAGACTGGGGTGAAAATCCTCACCAATGTGCATGCACAAAGCTAATGGGTTTATTTTGTTGGCCACCACAGTCGTAACTTTAAAAATTTTGAAGATAGCTGGGAGGGGCGTGGACACTTCAGCTTGGCAGTCTTTGTGACATCCTGCTGCCTTTCTGCTGACAACACATTTATATTACATTTCTGGCTGGTGAAAGTTTCTGATATTTGCTAAGGCTTAGCTCAAATAAAAACCCTTAGTGAAAGCTTCCCTGACCACTGAAGCTGAATAACTAAATCCCTGCCTCCTCTGGGTCCCCAAAGCAATATATAAGATGTTTTCCAGCTTCCCTTAGAGCCCATCTCCCAGGGCATTAGAATGAAGCACTCTCACCCCTCCAGGCTTCTCTCCTCCATCCTTATCTTCTTTTCTTTCTAAATTCAAGTGAAACACACATAACATCACATTAACCATTTTGAAGCGAACAACTCAGTGGCATTTAGTACACTCACAATGTTGGGCAACCATCTAGTTTCCAAACATTTTCATCACCCCAAAAGGAAAGCCCACACCCATTAGGCAGTTAACCCCCATTTGCCCTTCCCCTTGACTCCCAGCAACCACCAATCTGCTTTCTGTCTCTGTATTATTAGCACTAGGCATGAGGTCAGCATTCAATACTGTGTGTTAGGTGAATGAATGATAGTTTACTGTGATAGGACACAAAGGAAGGGGTGCTGCAGCATCTTCAAATCAAAGCCCACTGTAGTTGGCAGGATCCCTCTGGATCCACACTGCCTGAATTTGGACCCCAAATTTACCATCTGCATAACTCAGCAAAATAGCTATTTGTGCCTCAGTTTCCTTGTCTGTAAGATGACAACAATAACAGAATCTGCTTGAGAAGTAGTTAGGACAGTTACGTGAGTTTCTGTGTGCCAAGCATTCAGAATGACCCCGGCGCGTGGAAAGCCGGGTTCGTGTGTGCTAAAGAACAATGGGCGCCATACTCTATTGATGTTGCTCTGAAAGCCTGGGGGTTCACCTTCCGAGAGACTTAGAACAAAAATCCTGGTCTAGAAAACTGCCATGCTGAGTGGGACCAGGCCCATGAGAAAGGAAGACCCTGTTGCTTTTGCTCCTCAGTAATTGTCTGCTTTGTAATCCTACTCCTGCCGCCCTGGCCACCCCACTGCACCCCTTCCCCTCCCCCAACACCCAGGCCCCCGCTCTGGCTGGTCTCACTTTTGTCCTTTAATGCAGCTAGCTTGCAATTTCCAGGAAGGTGGGGACCAAGTCTGTGTTATGCATCCTGCGTTTCCTGCAACTAGCCCCTAAAGGACACTCCATTACTGGCTGTTGAAGAAATACAATAATTCATGTATAAAATGGTGTATCATTCCAACCCGGAAATTTCAGAATGTGTTACCCTCTCTGCTTCCCCAGCTGCTTCCCCCTGCTGCAAAAGGAAACTTGTCAGAGCACAAAAGATTATGCTTAGGCCTGCTTCTCCCTCAGCTTTCTGTCTGTACCTCTTCCCCCCTCCTTTCTCCGCCTCTGCCCTGGGGAGGGGAGCAGAGAGATGGGGAGAGACCAGGGGACTGATCCCTGGTGTTCCTTTGCCTGCGAGTTGCTCCCTGCACAGCTTTATGTTCGAGCTGGGCCCCAGCCTTGACGTAAAACTCTTCAGTTCTATATAAATAATGGTTGTAATTAATAATAAATGAGCAGCCTGGGGAATTGCCAAGCAGGATTTAGGGGCTGGAGATTTACACAGCTGCCTTCGGTGCCAATAGGAGTCATGGATATGGAAAAAACCCGCGGAGCTCTCATTTCAGATCCAGGACACTGCTAATAAGTGCCATGCTCCTGGCAGCTTGCAGCCCTGGAGAAAATCTCAGTTGTAACCACACATTTTCCTGGGTGTGAAGGCGAGGAGGGTATTTTTATCTTTTTGGTCTCTCTTCCTCCGCATTGGGGTTGGAGCTTTCCAAAGCCCAGGCAATTTATGTTGGGGAGAGGCAGAAATCTGAACATGAAGGTGAGACTGAAGAAAGGATCTGGACTCACCGAAGGAAATGACATGAGATCCCTGTGTGCTTTTATGTCTTTATTTTTTCATTGAAGTATAATGGACACACCATGTGACATGAGTTTCAGGTGTACAGCAGAGTGGACAGTGCTGTGTCATACTGTGCTCACCCCAAGTGTAGCCACCATGTGTCACCAAATAATGCTATTACAATACCACTGACTGGATTCCCTGTGCTGTGCCTTTCATACCTGTAAGTGATCCATTCCATAACCGAGCACTGTGTACCATTAGGAGAACCAATGGGACCAGCAGGTCTTGAAGAGATGATGAAGACCTACTTCTATAGGAAGCAAGCAAGAATGGACTGTAGGCTGCATGGCTGGGGTCACAGCCCTGTGAGCCTCTTAGCTCCATGTTCTACCCTGGCACTCGGCACCCCCGGCGAGCTTTGTCATACCACCTGGTCCTTCCAGGCAACACATGTCTACATTTCTTAGTCCAATCCCGCCACCTGCTCCCAAATCTTGATTTCCTGAGATGGAAGTCAACAGCTGCAAACATTTTCAAGGTCACTTAGTGGATGAATTGCTCATAGGCAACAAGGAAGTGGGAGATGGACTAACATGAGGTTGTTGCCAGGATTCCAAGGCAGCACATGCAAAAGGCTGAGCAGGGTGGCTGACCCCTAGCAAGCACTTAATGACTAAAAGCCATTGTAGTGATTCTCCAGGCTCAGGCCCACCTGATAGCCACATATTTTCCATTGCTCTAGCTAAAACAAATAAGATTCAAGGCACTGCTATAAAGCAGCTCATAGCATGATAGAAAACTGCATCTGTCACCATACATTTTTCTGGGTACAAAGGAGAATATCGCTGTCCTTCCAGTACCATTGTCCTTAATGGGTTGAAGCTGAACTGAGGCTTTAAGATCTTAACTAACTTGATCAAAACAACAGCTTGTAAATGGCAGAAGTGTGTTTGAAACATAGATGTGTCATTTCCAAAGCTCACACTCACTTTTCTTTTCTTTACTCCCTCCCTGATCAGTTTCCACTCCCCTGGACCTTGAGGCTAACATCTTCTGTGTGATAAGAAAAGGAAGCATTGTCACAGGAACCCAGAGGGGATCATCAAGTCAAAACCTATCAGACAACACACAGCGTCTTCCAGAAAGTGATGGTTGAGGGAGACACAATAGACATATGCAGATCATATAAGATATTGGATAAGGGATCACAGTGACCGTGTGGTCAAGATGAAGAAATGTGAAGGAGATTCCAGTGCAGATGACTGGGGGCTGTTGGATACAGGCTTCGAGAAGGCTTCTGGCATCTGTCCTGAACAAGGAAAATTTATAAGCTTTTATTTATCCCATGCACAGTGACAGCTTGGGCAATGTGCAGGATATTGTGGAGGTACTAAAGGACATGCCAAAAAATAGGCACTGTCTTAGGCCAGATGCCCTAGAAACAGAGCCTGAGAAAAGGACTTGAGTACATTTGATTTTTTGAAGATATTCTCTTAGGAGAAAACTGCAAGAGAGTAAGAAGAGGGAAAGACATAAGTAAGGATATAGTTGCAAAGGAAATTTAGCCTTGGCCTGATTCCCAGGGGTGTTCTGGAGCATAAATTATATTACCAAACTGTCCTCACCTTGAGGCAAGGGGGCTAGAGTTTGCACTTTGCATAAATCAATCATGTCTCTGCATTTCCCCTCCCAGCGTGAGGCATCCCATCAGCAGAGGGCAGTTCTCTGGGGAGGGGGGAACTGTGGGCCATTAGCAGCCAATACTAACAGTGTCTGGGGAACAGTTGCATGGCAGGGCACTAAAACAGTCTACTACAGACATTTTCCCTGCAGGAAATGTCATGACAGGTGAGAATAAGTCTCAAGAGACAGACCTAAGAAGGCAATGCCAGAGGGTTCAGAAGAAGCCAAAAGAACAGGTGTGATTAACAGGCTCATGAGGAAGACGACTTTGAACATGAGAAGGGTGTGGTGGGTAGCATTGCTGTTCTCAATTCTTTGCTCCCTCTTGGTTATAGAAATAAATGTCCCTGCCATTGCCATGGCTTCATGGTGGGCTGAGGGCACTTCGCCACTTGTTTCAGGCCTGACTTGCTCTAACCAATGGAATATTAATGAACACCACTTGAATAGAGACCCTAAACATGCTTCAGCGAACTGGCTCACCTCTCACACTCCTGGAAACCTCCACGACAGGGGCATAATCCTAATGGCTGCTTGTCGAGGAAAAATGTATGGAGTAGACATCTATTCCGCTGGTGCATTGAACCATGTCCAGTGGAGACACAGCTGATCCACAGACCAAAGTCAAGAAGATAGGTGTTGTTGTAAACCAACTCTTTAGTATGCAGCAAGGTCTAATAGTAATGGGGATATTTAATTGACTAGAGGAAAAGATTTTCATATGTCACTCTCACAATTATAAATGGAACTAGGATTTTATTAGGGCAGCAATGTTAAAAACACAATTTTTTTTTATTTATATTTTTAAAATATTTTATTTATTTATTTGTCAGATAGGGAGAGAGAGAGAGCACAAGCAGGGGGGAGTGGCAGGTAGAGCAGGCAGAGCAACAGAGGAAGAAGCAGGCTCCCCACTGAGCAGGGAGCCCAATGTGGGACTTGATTCCAGGACCCTGGGATCATGACCTGAGTAGAAGGCAGATGCTTAACCAACTGAGCCACCCAAGCATCCCTAAAAACACAATCTTAAAAGGAGAATAGAACCCAAGTTTCTCTACCTCCCAGGATGCCATCTTTCCTTACAGGCTTTTTGGCCAATCCACCTGTCCTGGTCTAGAAAAATAGCCCAATGACTTCATTTATCAAATTGATAATTTGATAAATGACTTCATTTACCAAATTGAGAGACTGAGGCCAGAAGAGTAGGTGGTTTGCCAACATTGTGCAACTGTTTAACCACAGAACGAATCCTCAGTCCCAGGTTTACTCATTAGGACTTATTTTATGTAGCAGATGCTACTGATGTCACACCTCCCATCCCCCCCCAGCCCACCTGAGTTCACCTGCCTGAGTTCATCTCTGCCTGTTTCCACCTGCCTGAGAGCTCTCCAGCACCTTTGGAGCTTGTGCATCTACAAGAATGTGCACCCAGGGAGTGCAAGAGAGTTGATGCCTCTGGGGGCAACCGTTACCCAACAGAGGATGAAAACAAATAGAGGAGCCCCCAGCTTCTCTGCCCACTGGGTCACTGACCCTGAGGTTGAATGCTCAGCAGGGCTGAGACCAGCTGCCCCCCACCCCACCGTACCCCTGAGTAATACTCATTCACATGTTCTCTATTGTCTCTGCTTTCTGCCATGCTTCTCTTGGCACTACCTCATGGTGCTTGGTGGGACTGTGTCCCAAATAAAGTATCTACCTGCATGCAAGTCCTTGTCTCAGGTCTGCTTCTGGGGAAAATCTAAATTAAAGCTCTGTGCCACTTCTTCCCAATGCTGTTCGAAATGGCAGAGGGAAAAATATCTGTGTTAGGAACAGTTTGATTAAAGGAACAAAATTCTACAAGTGATATACGATGAGGACTTAGTATGGGGAGGAGACTTTATGGAGTCCTGGAGTTGGCTGAGCAGTCTGCATAAATCCGTTGCCTTTGGATCTCCTTTTCGAAGGAGACTCTTAAACTACTATTTTGGTTTTCTTCTTCAAAAGTTCTAAAATTTGATATAACTCCTCCAAAAAAGGTCTGAATAATTTTCTGGATATGCAACACATTTCTCTACTTATGGCCATTAAATCGAGTGAGCAAAGTTTATGTTGATTAACCATTGGTCAAAATAGTTCAAGTACTTTGTTGACCTGAAATGTTCGTTGACATGCTTGGGCCTTCTCTGGCGGGGGTGAGCTTCACACATGGAAGTAAATGTCAACATCCCTGGCTGCTGAATTGAAAGTCCAATGGACCATGGCTATTTGCCATCATTATAGCATCATTGCCTCAAAATGGTTTTCCAGAATGTGTTTCAAAGGAAGCATAGAACTCATGCTTAAGTAATAAATGCCCTGTCTGACCAGCTTTGATAACATTGCTTTTCCTAGCACAGAAAGTGAGAAAATTAGCACATGAAAAAAATTGTGTATTGAGTTTGTTCTCATTCTAACCTGACTTATGTCTGGAAAATGTGATATTGAATTATAAACATATCTCAGAGATATTGTGGGTTCAGTTCCAGATGATTGCAATAAAGCAAATATCACATTAAAGCAAGTCAAATGAATTTTTCAGTTTCCCAGTGCATATAAAAGTTATTTTTATACTGTACTGTAGTCTATCAAGTGTGCAATAGCATTAGGTCTAAAAAATGTACGTGGCTTAATTTAAAGATACTTCATTGCTGAAAAATGCTGACCATCATCTGAGCTTTTAGCAAGTTGCAATCATTTTGCTGCTGGAGGGTCTTGCCTCAATATTGATGGCTGCTGACTGAACAGGGGGTGGTTGCTGAAGGTTGGGGTGGCTGTGGCAATTTTTTAAAAATAGGGTAACAAGGGGCACCTGGGTGGCTCAGTCGTTAAGCATCTGCCTTCGGCTCAGGTCATGATCCCAGGGTCCTGGGATCGAGCCCTGCATTGAGCTCCCTGCTTAGCGGGAAGCCTGCTTCTCCCTCTCCCACTCACCCTGCTTGTGCTCCCTCTCTCGCTGTTTCTCTCTCTGTCAAATAAATAAATGAATTATTTTAAAAAAATAAAAAATAAATAAAAATAGGGTAACAAGGAAGTTTGCTGCATCAATTGACTCTTCCTTTCATGATGATTTCTCTGTAGCGTGTGATCCTGTTTGACAGCATTTCCCCACAGTAGACCTTCTTTGGAAAAGATTAGAGTCAATCCTCTCAAACCCTGCCATTGCTTATCAGCTAAGCCTGTGTGCTATTCTAAATCCTTAGGTTTAATTGCTTTGTCACTCCAACCATCTTCACAGCGTCTTCCCCAGAGTAGATTCCACCTCGAGATTCATCTCAAGTATATTCTATCACTTTCTTTGCTCATCTATAAGATGCAGCTCCTCATCTGTTCAAGGTTTATCATGAGATTGCAGCAATTCAGCAACATTTTTGGGCTCCACTTCTGATTCTAGTTCTCTTGCTATTTCCACCACATCTGCACTTAGAACATGCACAACATGTGTTCGTTAACTTCGCTGTCTTATATGGGCATGGTTTGTGGGACCCCTGAACAGTTACAATGGCAGCATCAAAGCTCACTGATCACAGATCACCATAACAAATATAATAATAATGGAAAAGTTGGAAATACTGTGAAAATAATCAGAATGTGACACAGAGACACGAAGTGAACAAATGCTGTTGGAAACTGGTGCTGGGAGACTTGCTGGATACAGGGTTGCCATAGACCTTCAATTTGTAAAAAATATACTACCTGTGAAGCACAATAAAGCAAAGCACCATAAAACAATATATGCCTGTATAGGAAATTAAAACTTGGCAAAGGAAAAATATTTCTCTATTTACCATACACGTGTATGTTTGCACACATACACATACGCACACACATACACACAAAAAGCCCTAAAGTGCAGGATCCAACTTCAACATGATAAATATGTTCCATCCAGTCATTAAAAGGATCAAATGGGAAATGAGAAAGGGGGAGAAATAGAGCAAATATAGTGTGGAAAAGGCCAATAATAATTAAAAAAAAGAACATGATGACAGAGGGAAAACCATTTCAAGAGAGTCACCTCTACTAATTTTTAAAGAGCTAGATTTTTTAAAAAGATATACAATTTAGGTAGGAGATTGATTTTTTTTTATCAAGTACTTAGAATACACTGTATATAACATTGCAAGAACAGGCAAAAATGCTTCCCCTTCCTCTATCTATGCTGTTATTTTCCTCCTACACTGACTGTGACCTTGGCCATATGTCAATGAGACAATAGCAAGTGTGACAGGAGCAGAGGCTTAAAAAGTCCTTGTACATTAGACCTTTCCTCTCTCACTATTCTTGGAAATCTGCCACCTCTATGTAAATGAGCCCAGGCTAGTGTGCTGGCTGGTGAGAAACAGTCAGGCCCATCACCCCCCTCCACCCCAGATAACAACCAGCCAATTCCAGAAGCAGAGCTGCCTAGTTGACACGGAACTGACCACAGATCTATGAGTAAGTCCAGACAAAGTTAGCAGAGCAGCCCACCTAAGCCTAGCCCACATTGTCAATTCACAGAAACATGAGCTAAATAAATGGCTGTTATTTTAAGCTACTAAGCTTTGGGATGCCTTTGTTATGCACACCTAACTTGTACAACTGACATTATGATATGAGGTAGAGCAGAAGAAAGTATCTGACAAGGTCCCTGTTGGCAGGGACCTAGAATCTAGCTGGGAAACAAAGAACACAGAATAAAATATCTAGTTAATGAGGCAACATGCTGTCTGTCATTGTTCTGTTCTGACTTAATAAATTATAGAAAAGGTGGTAATTAGAAGTATAAGCAGGAAGTGAGAAAGAAGAAAAAGGTGTGAGCTAATTATCATTAGAGAAGGAAAGGTAGGACTGCTTGATTTCGTACAATCCAGGTGGGTACATAGGGAGACTGGGGAATGGAACAAACACAGGAAATCAGGTAGATAGGTCAAGTGGAAACAGGAGGGTTTGGGATCTTCTTGGCCAAAGAAATTAACATCAAAACAGAAGGCCATAAGTAATTGCTTAAAAGTCTAGAAATACTTAATATTCAGTAAATTCAATAATGTGCTTGCCTTAGAGACTGCATTGAGCTATTAATGAAGATGCTGAAAATAAGTGTCATAAATATCTAGGGTGCCATCTACCCTCACATGTCCCTTCCCTTAGGAACCCCATGATCCCAATGGCCCTGGGTTCATCCTTGTCAGGGAGGGGGTGGAAACAGTTTTCCTGGACCCTCTTAGGGTCCCTGGTTGAGTCTGAAAATTAAACTGACAAAGACAGATGAACAGGGGAAAACACACAGATTTGGTTAATGAAAGTTTTAAGTAATGCAGTAGCCTTCATCAGAAAATAAAGACCCAAAGAAATAGATAGACCAGTGTATATTTATGCTAGGTTTGATGAAGAGTGGATGGTCACGGAGGAATTCGGTAGGTCAAGGAGTCTGAGGTAAGCATAACTAACTGGGGGAAACTCAGCAAGACCTGTTTGTTAGGATCCTTCTTGCCATCTTTCTGCCTTCAGAGATAAAGGTGCTTTCCCCTGGGTATAGGGAGTGCACTTTTCACATGAGGTTTTATGACCTGTTTCAAGGGACAAGGGTGAGGAGAAGGTCAGAATGACCTCCCTGTTTTGCCATCTTCTTATACTCCTTTAGCTTAAAATATTCAAGATATCAAGGTGCCATATTTGGGGATAATGTGTCCTGAACACCGTCACTTGTCATTGTCCTTCCCAGGGTTTGGTTGTGCAACTCACCTTGATCTGGCTAAGGCTGGGTTTGCAACCAAAGTGACTCACCATGAAAACTGAAGTGCATGATTAACATGCAGACCAATATTTTCCCCAGTAGAATCTGGGCTCCACCCTTCTTTCATGGCCTTGAGAGAGACTCAAACAGAAAATGTTCCTGGGATTGGGGATGTTTAATGAAAGTCAGGAAAAACCATCAACTGTAGTTAAGGGGTGACCAATGAGAAGGAGAAAGATGCTCTTTGACTGGAAAGGATGAAGAACACACCATAAGGAAAAGGTGAAAAGGGATTGGAAATTGGAGACAAAATCCCTGTCCTCTTCTCTCCATGCATTCTGTGTGTGCACAAATGGAGCCAATCTCTGATCCCCTAGCATTCCTCATGCACTGCCACCTCCATGCACTTGCACTAGCCAATCCTGAAACCTGGAGGTTCCAGCTGCGTGCTTCAAAGCCCATCTCTCCCATGATGTGCCTACAGATCCTCCCATCCGAAGAACTCTGTCCCTTTCCTGTGGCCTTGTGGCACACCTACATCATGCCTAAAGTTCTTACCACACCCTGCCTTGTTTTATTGTTGATTGTTACATGTGTGATCTCCCCACCAGACATGTGCTCCAAGAATATAGGGAAAGAAAAAGTGATAGAGTCCAGAACATCAGTCTGTAGTTCGCATGGACAAACACAGGATTTAAAGTGGTTCTCTTAGCTGTGAGCCCATCAAACCTCTGATCCATCTGAATCCAAGATTGGAGAAAGAGAATTTTAATAACTCTGACTTTCCCATGGTCACTCCCAGCTGCAGAGGGGTCTGGGAAGCTAACAACTTGTGGCCAGACACATGGTCACTTTGAGCAACCCAGGATCTGTGAGGACAAGGGAAAGGAGAAGCCAGCCAGCCTCATTCTGAAAAGGAATTCCATTTTTCATACGACTCAGGGAGCCCAGCAAAGGAAGCATTTCTGTCTATGGAAATGGACTTCAGATATGATTTCAGGTCAGTGTCCTCATCTGTAAAATGGGGATGACAGTCATCCCTTGGTCAGAAGGCAGCTGTCAGGATGACATGAGGTAGCTCATGAGAGTGCTTGGAACAGCACCTAGCCCTCAGCACAGGCTAGGTAACTGGGAGTTATTGCTACAATTTAACATTGAGAACACTGAGGCCTAATGTGACTGACCTGTAAACCAGAAAGTCAAAAAAAAAAAAAGTGACTGAGGTCAAGGTGAGCTTTGTGAGTCAGTATTGGTCCATGACTACCTTGAAGGCATGGTCTTTAAGACAGAGTGAGCAGAACTGGAAGGTCGACATGGTTCTGCCTGATCGCTGCTACCCTCTACATTCTCTCTGGGGCAAAGCACACATACCCAGGGAAGGCTCCAGCAACTGAGTGTGTGCTATCTGGAAGGGATGTTGTAATATGCAGTTCAGCGGTTTCATAAAGTCCCCTTGGCTTGCCCCAAAGCTTGCCAGGACCACCAGGCCACTAGCTCATTAATGGGCCTTTTGTCACGCAAATAAGATCTCCAGCCAAGCACATTTTGGAAATGTTGGGAAGGAGACAATTGCTGTCTTTCTTTAGTGCCTGCAAAAAGCAGTAAACAGTGAAGATCTTCCTTGGGAGTCCAGGCAGAAAAGCAGCAGAGATAAAAGGCAAATTCTCTCTGTGGGCTACTCTAGCTTGCTTCTGCTGTAGACAGTGGTAGGAAGGACCGGGCAGGGAGTTGCCATAAAGGACAGTGAAGCTAACAAGCCAGGTATTGGAGACAGGGTGCTGCCTGCTTCCAGAAGCAAGCCTGCTCTTCTTCTGTGGTTGTTAATTTCATTATCAACTTGGTTGGGCCACGAGGCGGCTGGATAGCTGGCTAAGCATTAGCTTTGGGTGGGTCTGTGAGGGTGTTTCTGGAAGAAATTAGCATTTGAATTCGTGCACCCAGGAAAGCAGATGGATGGGCATCATCCCGTCCATTGAGGCTGGAAAGAACAAAAAAGAAGGTTGAATTCTCATTCTGCCTGATTGTGAAGCTGGGACATGCGTCCTCTGCCCTCTGTGTGGTATCCTCGGGGTATCCTTGATGTGGCCTTCAGACTCACATGCCCATCTACACCAACAGCTCTCCAGCTTTCAAACTACCAGCCTTCCTGGGTCTGTAGCTTATAGACGACAGACCGTGGAGTTTCGCAGCCTCTGTAACTGTCTGAGCCAATAACTTATGGTATTTCTCTTTATGCATGTGCATGTATACACACTATATTGATTCTGTTTCTCTGGAAAACTTGAGTACTCCTCTTTCCTACCTTCTCTTCCTCCCTCTCTTCCTACCTCATCTTTTCCTCATCTCCATGTCCTTTCGTTCTGACTTTGTTCTCTTTAGCATACATTTCCAGGTGCAGAGATTAGAATGGATAGAGAAGAACACATGATCCCTGTCCTATGGAGCAAGGAGCTATTGCTTGGTCTGTCAGCTGGTCGAAATGAATAGAGCAGAAAACCTGTGGTCAAGTGACATCTGTGATTTATGTAGGGAGAAGGACTATGCACCCCAGAGGTTCCATCTGTCAAAAGTACCAAGAATAGGATGGCTTTTTTTCTTACAAGACAAAATAAAGTAATTCCATGGTCTTACCTCTGTACTTTGTGTTGGGTAATGTTTGGTCATGTGAAAACCCTCCACAGCTCCCGCAGCTCTGAGAATGAGCTTCGGGGTCCTGTCTAGCCCTCGAACGTCTATTCTGCTACTCTAGCCCCTCTGGCCTGTGGAATGCACCAACCCTGTTCCCACCTTAGAACTTTGTCTTACTTTTGTCTCTGTTCCATCACCCCAGTAGCTGTCCACAAACACATCCCTGCCCGATGAGGCCACGACGAGTTCATGTTCATTGCCCATCTCAGCGTACACATGCCTCCTGCAGAAATCTTTACCACTGACATCTCCTCTCAATATCAGTTTAATTTCTTCATAATAGTCATCACTATTGTATGATAGTGTCACTCTCATTCTCTGAAACTCTCTCTTTTTATGTTTACTGGCTTACCAGTTTCTTCTCTCTTTTAAAGAGGTGGTAGAGCCTAATGGCTAAGTGTTTAGACTGTACAACTAGACCATCTGGTTCTAATTCCAGTCCTGCCACTTTCTAGCTGTGGGATCATAGGTAGGTCACCTCTCTGTGCCTGAATGTAGCCCTCTGTGTAATAATAGAACCTACCCCAGGCAGTGGTTACCCATAGGGGGAGAGCTCAGATGAAGCGTGGCGCACGGGCATCATGTAGTTGGTTGCTCTTAGTGCTATTCCATCCTGCTCACTGGAACGTGTGTTCCATGACAGGCTCATCTCTTGGCCTTATGCATCTACCAAGTGCCTAGAACATAGAAGGTGCACATTAAATGTCTGTTGAATAATGAATGGTTTCACCCCTCAAACCAGTGGGGCCCACAACCAATTGGCCAATCTTTTGGGTAGGCATAGAAGTTTTGCCAGGCTACCCTTTTCTGAGAATTATCATTTAGAAATGGTAAATGAATAAATATTTTATTCCATAAGCATGCATATTACTAAATAATTCTAAAGAAAACACAACTATTCTAGAGAAGATAAATGTAAAAATAGAGCTAATACTTTACAAATATTTTAAAGAAAACATTTTTTTTTCCTTACTGAGTATGGATTTAGCCCCAGGTTGTGATTTCCTTGAGGGCAGTGGTTACTAGATTTCTCTCCAGCCTCAAGGGTTATGTTGTCCTAAATGTAATATTGAGGAACTTTAGACCTTATGGAAGAAGAGTCTATTCATGAACCTATGAAAGTTCTTTCACTTGGTATTTGTCCACTTACTATAATAAAGAAGCAAATAAAATACGTAATGAGAAAATATGTTAATGATACTTTACACATTTTGTGTTAATATGACTCCCGAAGAATTGACACTTTGGGACATTTTATCCATTTGTGTATCAGTTTAACTCTTGTGAATTTTTTTTTGTTCCTTTAGCTCCCCTTCATCTGTCCAGCCCAGAGTGGAGAACCTTGGCTAGAAGAGCTAACAATAGTAACTTCTACCATTCACTGAGCACTCTGCCAGGAAATCTGCCAAGTTCCTTACATATATTAACTGGTTTAACTTCATGAAACTCTCTTAAAGAGTAGTATTGTAGTCCTGTTTCATAACAAGGAAATTAGAATGAGAGAAGTGAAATGATCTGCCTAATATCATAGAGCTATTAAGAGGCACAGGAGAGATTTGAATGCTGTTCTTTAAACTCTAAACCCCATACTATTAAAGATTACCTTAAAGGGTCACCCTGGGCAGAGTTGGGCAGAAAAGCTAGACTTTGTGGTCATCCTACCTGGGTCCTTGATGCTTCCAGACCTGAAACCTGACCTTGGATTCAAAGATCCCTCTATTCAGCCCTCTACTTGTTACCCTGAGCTGGCCCCCAAAGGAAGCTTCTTAGAACAGTGCCCATATCTTTTGCCCTTAGCTGGACTTTCCATCCATCCATCCATCATCCTCTATTGGTTTCAGAGCTGGCAGGAGTTCTTAATGAGGCACTTAATTTCTCATCCAGTTACAATGACACTTGACCGGCACCAGCATTTCAGAAATGGCACCATTTTTTAAGTTCATGGCCCTTGTTAATTAATTCAGAGATGTCCTCTCTCACAATTAAAATCTTCCTGTCTGACCTGGAAATATTTTCACCCTCACTGTCATAAACTGGTGGATTCTTTCACTCTTTTCTGTAATGTATTCATCTAAAAGATTATTTGCAACAAATTTGCACAACTAAAAGAAAATTACAAGCTTTTAAGCATAATGTGAGTGTTTTAGCACCTCCTCTCTGAAAATATCTATGTAAGTCTTTTCTTTTTTTTTTTATGTGATTATTTTCTTAAGGGAAAGGAACATGGATCACTTTTAAGGGAAATTCACAATTTCTAACCAGATCAGAATTTGGAATGCTGCCTTGAAGATCAGGAGCCAGGAAGCTGTAGCTTGGTGCTAAAGACAGAGCACCATTCCACAAAGAGCTCACACATTTCTGTAAAGTAGGACCAATAGTACCCAACTCCTAAGACTAAAACAAGGACTAAAGGAAATAGTGCCTGTAAAGCATCTAATACAATGTTTAGCACATTGGAGGTGACCCATCTGACCTTCCATTCAGTAGTTCAGGAGTTCCCTGAAGGGGAATGCAAGATACAGAATTTTAAATTCCGTTTAACAGAGAAAGCACATAGCTAGATTCTAAGTCTGCATGGCACCATGGCGTATGAGTTTGCTGAGGGCTTAGAAAAGCCCAACCCTCTTTTCATACCTGAGTGAAATTACCAGGCGCTTCTCCAAATATCTCCCTCAAGATCTCCAAATGAGATACTTCCATCCCCTCACTGAACATTTATATTCAGTACTCCTTTAAGATTTCCCTTTTGTCCTTCTCCGTTCTGACTCCGCATTGAGCATCACTAGTTCTCACAGATAGTCATGATCCCTCAAGCTGCAGCATCCCACATTTAACTGGCCAAACACAGGCAAAATGCTGGGGTGTCCCTGTTCTGAAAGTCTGAATGGAGGTGTGTCCTCTAAGTTTGTGAACTGACCCTACACCACCTGACAATAGAGTTTTAATGTCGTTCTACTTCCGTTCACGTTGATCAAACCATAATTCAATATTGCAAAACCCAAAAGCCTGTACTTTTACACGTAATTTTACTAGATTATTTCTAATCATGTTTTAACACTGAGAAAACTCATGTTTCCATTTTGAGCCACTGAAGTTCACTGGAGTCCAGTAAGGGCTCCACAGCCTCTTGAGTTCAGAGCAGGGGAGGAAAGGGAGGTAGGTTTTGTGCCCAGAAGCCCATCCCATATTGGGGGGCAGACTTTGCGGCCATCTTTAGAGTAGATCTGATCATGCAGCCACACACCCCCTCATCCCATCTTTCTTTCTTGGCACTGCTTTTTTCTCCTCTCTGCTTCTTGTATTATGTAGCCATTTGGATAAATATCCATTTCTAAAAGGATCTTAGCATGTTGCTTCCGATTAGCTTCTTCTGTTGATTTGGCTCCATCACCAGCACCTGCAGAGGTGCCCAATAACATCCACCCAGTTGTTTTTGCGTAATTGCAAATGGCAGAGGAATAAAGCCTGTGTGTGCATGTTAAAGCAGCTTGGAAACTGATCTGAGACACAAATATCCTGGGAAGTGATTAATAATTTAAACCCTGACCCAAGCTCAAAAGAAATGTGCCAGATCAAGAAAGATGAGTGGTCTGCAGCGTTGTGTGGGGAGTGTTCAGTGAATGGGAATGTGGCT
This sequence comes from Zalophus californianus, assembly GCF_009762305.2. Taxonomy (NCBI): domain Eukaryota; kingdom Metazoa; phylum Chordata; class Mammalia; order Carnivora; family Otariidae; genus Zalophus; species Zalophus californianus. The sequence goes on from NC_045602.1 coordinate 97,591,583, forward strand.
CCTGGTGAAAAGCCCTCAGAGTGTTGGTCTTGCCTGCCATTCTGAGTCAGTGTCCCTCCAGGACACAGCTGTGGAGGGGAATTGAAGAGTGCTCAAGAAAAGACCTTGGATTCAGGCTAACTCATTCCAAACGGAGGCCAAAATGAAGAGGTTCCTCTGGCTACTTGTTTCTCACAGATTTTAATCCAGTCACTTTGGCATTTGGTATCTGCAACTTTCAAATTCTTTAATTTATGATTCTTCATCTTTTTGTGCCATGATCCCATTGGCAGTCTGAGAAAGCAGTGGGCTCCCTGTCAGGATGATATTTTTAAGGCAGAAAATACACAGAATTTCAAAGGAAAATAATGATTTTGAAATACTTCTATCAAAATATTAGAAAAACAAAGTTTGATAGAGTAATATATGTGGTTCTTTATTTTCTTTTCAGTTCCAAAATGTAATTCTTTTTAACTTTTTATTTTGAAATAACTGTAGACTTACAGAAATGTTGTAAAAATAGTATAGAATGTTTTAGTACACCCTTTACCCAGATTCCCCTAATGTTCGCATCTTAGATAATCATGGGCCATTTATCAAAATGAACAAATTAACATTGATACAATTCTCTGAACTAAACTGTACACTTTTTTGGATTTCACTCTTTTTCTTCCATCAATGTCCTACTGTTCCAGGAACCAATCCAGAGTCCCACATTTTATGTAGCTGTTCTGTCTCTTTAGTCTTTTGTGACCTAGACACTTTTGAAGAATTCTGGTCTGTTATATTAAGAATGTTCTTTAATTTGGGTTTATCTGATGTATCTTATGATTAGATCATGCTTCTGCATTTCTTATAAAAATGGGTGTTTTCTTATGAATGCATTTAATAAGCAGCTAGGGGCACCTGGGTGGCTCAGTTGATTAAGCAACTGACTTGATTTCAGCTGAGGTCGTGATCTCAGGTCATGAGATCGAGCCCTGCATCAGGCTCTGGGTTGGGCATGGAGCCTGCTTAAAATTCTCTCTCCCCCCTCTCTCTCTTCTCCTCCCCTCCCTCATGCATGCACTCTCTCTCTCAAAAAATAATAATAATAATCAGCTACATAATAAACATAGTAAATAACTACTTACTTCATGAATTAAATAACCACTCTACTGTGTAGCTACCCTAATTTTGAAGTGGTGATGGATGTAAACAATATTTTGTGAGCTGTAACACCTGAAATGAATGTGTCATGAAATTATCTGCAGCTTCTGTGAGTGATAAAATCACAAATAATGCTAATAGTGCTGTGGATTGTTTCCAAGCTTTATAGGGGAAGGAAATGCTAAATATCAGTCAGGAAAATGAAGACTTTTTTTCAAGACAAATTCAGAGTGGTCCCTGATTTACATAAAACATGAAATGAGTCACCCCCTCCAACAGGGGCTCAAATGCACACAGATGAAGACAAAAGTGAGTGTTTCTCCCCCCCCACAGATTCACAAAATCATGGAAAAGGGGGAAGTCGGAGGTAGAATTTTATTTGCTGCTTTGGTAAATGCATAAGGAGAATCCTACTGGTAAATCGCATAGGTGACTGGGAGGACCTTGCAAAGAACTGTTAAGACAGTGGGCTGATCCTTCGGGCAGGAATAAAAGAAGAGCTACACGCCTATGTTGCTGATGAGACTAGACAAATGTGCCCTCTTTGGGTGTTAGCACCTCGCTCATCATTGTTGATCCAGAACCAGTGGCTCCCAAGTTTTATCTAATAACTGACCACAAGAGCTTATAGATCTGACCTTAGTATGTTTTATTCAAGTTACTCTTTTCGTCAGGACCTCACATTTTTCTACTTACTGTTTTTTCTTTTTCTTTCTTATTCTTATTTTTCTTCTTATTTTTACTTTCTTATTCTTATTTTTATTGTTTTTTCTTATTCTTATTCTTATTTTCTTATTCTTTTTCTTATTCTTATTTCCTACTTATTGTCTTTTTCTTCAGTTTGTTTCTTTGAAACAATTAGTAACCAAATTTCAAAAGGAGTTGTTTTAACTTGCTTAGGAATGTCATAGTAAAATTTTGGGCCTTATTATCTGGCCTTTGTCAACAGATCATCTTCAACTAGAGTAAAAAAAAGGAAAATATTTTAAGGGACTCTATAGTTCTTGAATCGGATGGTTGTGCAAAAATTCACAAAGAGAAGAGAAATTTTGCAACTATCTGTGAAAGAAAACCCATGGAGGGGTCTTATAAAAATTTTAGTTAGAGTTTTAACCTCTAGACCTGCATAGGAAGGGGGTTCCAGGATGAATTTAGGTTACTGTCACTCAGTTGTAAGAATGCTTTTTTTTTTTTTTTGGATTTTAGCAAATAGCTCCAAACCAGAGCATGCTATTATTAAATTACTTCTCAAGCATGGTCATCCATGGCTAGAAGTTTTCTAACAGGCATCTTAGTGCAGAATTCCATTGTGTTCCAAGTTCCTAGTTCTGAAGACATTGCTGGAGCCAGGGAGATGTGTTTTCAGGGAAAAACAAAACCAGCTTGTTATACTGAATCTTTTGTACCATAATAACACTCACAGGTTGATTAAGGCCCATTTATACATGGAAGAGAAAGAGTCTGGGGAAAGGCCACTTTGGTCCTGGTCACTCCATTGCTCATACATTCAACAGATACTTCAGGAGCACCTTCCTTGACATAATAAGTGATGAACAGTCCCACGTGGTTGGGGCAGAGCCCTAGGGCCTGGGGTTTGTGGGTGGGTCAGACAGGTCTGCCTTTTTGTCAGATCCATACCTTGAAGGCTCTCTGTCCTGACATTGACATCAGTGTGCACAGCACGTTCCTCTTGGGGTCCTTGCTTGGGGCACAGCTAGCTTCCAAAGGCTACAGGCCCCCCCACCCAGCAGCCCTCCATGATGCTACCAGCTCATATTTCCCCCTCATCAGGCATGCTTGCTTGTTACCTCTAGGTCAGATGTTGGTTTCCACAGTAGCAGTGATAATGTATACAGAAAAGTTTGGTTTTCCAACTAATTATAAGTGTTTATCCCTAACATCATCTACTCCTGCAATCCCAGGGAAATTTAGAATCAATTCCTAAGAAAATTTACCAAGTCAACAGAGATTATCTCTGAGTAATGACTTAGTAATGATTTCTTGTGCTTATCTGTACTTTTTAAAATTTTACATAGTGTGGATTTATTATTTTGTTATTAGAAAAAAATTAAAGTTGTTAGTAAAATAAAAAGCATCGAATGTCATGTGCTGATTCTTCAGTTTCTTGAAGATATGTACATTCAACTCAAGATGGCGACATGGGTAAAGCAAATAGGATTGTTTTGTGACTATTTTCTGTACCATGTAACCTTCAAAACAGGGTAAATCACAGTCTTTAACATAAGTGTCAATGATTTATGTATTGCTGTTATTTTAACAACATGTGTTTGAGATTTCTGTATTCTGTTAACATTCTAGGACTTAAGGAAATTTTTTTCTTTTTAGAAGGTCTTGCCCTCCTGCTGCTGATTTTAAAATAATCCAATCTTCACAGGAGAAAAATCTGCCACTTTCATGAAATATCAGGGCTATTTGTTCATTATTATTTAATTTCTTCCAGCAAACATAACACAAAGCCAGTGAAGCGACTTCAAACCCTCAGAAATGATCAGAAATGTATCCTCCATAACCACTGGTATGCTAAGGTATACTGGTACACCTAATACTGTCACAGGTACTGCTAATTTTTTTTGTCATAATTATGACAATGCCATTGGGGGAATGCCGAGCTGAATATATGAGGTTTTAGACAAGTGATAATAGGTATAGAGTAGCATCAACCCAGCCCTAGAGATAAATCCTGTTTTTACTAAAGCACTGCAAAATGCTGGAATTTTCCTTGTGCATATGGAGAAGGGTCTTTTGTCACCATAAACAGTTTGACATAAACAGTTCTGGAATGGGAGTGATGAGAATTATGTGTAAACAGTGTGTACTTTTTATAGAGCTTTTGGGGTATTCTTATGCCACAATGATGATTGTACTGTAATTATTACTCATGTGTTTAAAGCTGTTCCTAGTCTTTTAATGCCTTCTGGGGACCATCACAAATTCTAGTTACCGAAGTGTGGCATGAATATATAATTACGTGTGCACACACACAGACACACACACACAGAGCTTAAGAACCATTGTACGACAAAAATCCCTCTTCAGCCTCCTCTGAAGGTACTTATCCAGCCTGAGTTTAACTTTTTCCACTGATCAGAAGCTTACTCTCTCCCATGGAAGCTTTAGAAACATGTTAAATTTTTTTGGTTGTTGTTAATTTCTGTTGTTGTTCTTAGGCTGATGTGAAGAATACCGCCCACCAATATCCACCTATTTGTCTTAGTTCTGGCCTCAGGAATAAGAGTAGGTAAGTGTAATTCCTCTTCTGGACAGACCTTCAACCCTTTGAAGAGCAACATTGAATTCTCCCCAATCATTCTATCTACTCACTAGGATATAAACATTTGCTTAGAAAATGAGATTGTTTGAAAATGTTTGGTCTAAGAATCACTTAACAGAAAGTCTTTTCATTTGCAAGAAGATCCATAATGGCTTCAGATTTCATGTATTTTTTGTTTGATCCTACCAACTCTATCTACACCTAACAATATAACCAGTGTACCCAGTGTGCAGTTGAGCTATGTCTCTGCTGACACTGGTGGGTCCTAGCTGAGGGTGCTGGAAGTTATTCTTGGCCATACTGAACATCCCTGACCAAGGCATTTTTACATCACCATCATTTTGAAAGCCCATATTTAGGACTTTATCTGCTGAAATTGATCCTTGGATGGGAATTTTGCTCCTTTCCTGGTGCAGGTGTGTGTGTGTGTGTGTGTGTGTGTGTGTGTCTGAAAACACTTAGTAATACAGTGACCAGATTTTATAAAAGAGAAATTATCCTAAAAACCAAGAGATGAAATTTCTGCCCTTGAATGAGGTGAGAATAGTATTCATAGTTTTGATTGTTCCTTTCTCCAACCCAACAGAAGCTGACTATTGAATTTTCTTAAAAATCAATGGACAAATGTCTTGTTGATTGCTGAACTGGATAATGGGTTCCTAATAAAAATCAAAGATGTAGACCAAAATATATGCTAAGTTCATTGCTATCTCCAGTGTCTTGAATAGTGCCTGGAACAAGGTAGGTGCTCAATAAAAAATAAGAGATCCTGATTGCCACACTATTTATAACGCCACAGAATCAGAATCCATAAAATTTCCAAGATTAGACAATAGTTGAGTATATCATGATACAACCCTATACAATGGACTATTATGTGGATGGATATTAATATTGAGCATAATATTAAGCATAAACAGGGATGCCTGGGTGGCTCAGTCGGTTAAGCGTTTGCCTTTGGCTCAGGTCATGATCCCAGGGTCCTGGGATCGAGTCCTGCATCGGGCTCCTTGCTCAGCAGGGAGCTGCTTCTCCCTCTGCCTCTGCTGCTCCCCCTGCTTCTGCTCTCTCTCTCTCTCTGACAAATAAATAAATAAAATCTTTAAAAAGTATTAAGCATTAACATTATTAACATTATGAAAAAATGTCTGTAACTAGAAAATGCTTATTGCAATATTAAGGGGAGAAATCAAGAGTCAGATCACATATATGTTAGGACACTGCCAATGTTAATATGTATAAATGTTGACTCTCATCTCCTTATCCTAACCCCTTTGTCAGAGAAAAGAGCAAAGAAAAAATTGTTTTTAAGGCAGAAAAAGTCATCAAGACTGAAAAAGCCTCCCCACTTGTTAGTCACTTAAGCCTTCTCGCAAAACCCACAAGGGCGAACCATTTGGTCATGTCTTTAATCTTCAAGTGTCTTCCATGAAGCAATGGCCACAGGATGCAAGGTCACTCCAACACTCCCAGCTTATCCACACTGATTATGGTCAAGCCATTGGTGGATGATAATAGCTAATACATATAGAGTTACTTCACTGTGGAGCAAGTGCTCTTCCAAGCATTTTAGACCCTTTAATTCTCACAATTGTCACACAACTACTACTGTCCCCATTTTACTGTCAAGGAAACTAAAAGCCTAGGTTTCTTACCCAACCAGGATTTGAACCCAGGGAGTGTGCCCTTGGGGTCCACACCCTTAAACACACAGTAATCTGTGTCTCAATCTCTGTTCAATAAACATTCCTCTCATGATCTCCTTTTTCTACAGAGCAAACCCCTCTCAGACTCCTTCCCTGGCTTTCTCCCAGGTAGAACTTTCTAGAGCTTGCAGGCCTTTGCCTCCTAATTACTATTTACTTTAAATGCATGTGGGATTTCTCACTGCATTATCATTGTTCTAGAGGAACCCATAACTGGAGCAAAAGTTGTTGTACCTGCTTGGTTTCATCTTACCTCAACTTCAGCTTCATCCAGTTGAACTCCAAAATGAGTTTTTGGCCCACATTTTTCTTGTCTCAAAAATGTAAATATTGTGCAGTCTCTTCCTCCTGATCTGTTTCTCCCAATGTCTCATTTTCCTAACACATGTCATTTCTAGTACCATCACACAGAAAACATTTCCAAACATTCCTAAACCCAACTCAACCTGTCAGTTACATTTTATAGGCGTGTTTTTAACCAAATACATCATCCTCTTCCAATACAATAGATTTTTACTTCCAATCATTATACCAATGTCTACGGAAAATAAAAATGTTAGCAGTTTTCCCTCTTTAGGGCAGGTGGCTTTATGAGTAATTTTTATTCAATTCCCCCCCCCAAATAAATGGTATTTTAAATAAAATATAATTCATTTAATTTAAAGGGGGAGATTCTGGGGTGCCTGGGTGGTTCTGTCAGTTAAACATCTGCCTTCGACTCAGGTCATGAACCCAGGGTCTTGGGAGGGTCCTGGGATTGAGCCCCACAGCAGGCTCCCAGCTGAGTGGGGAGCCTACTTCTCCCTCTCCCTCCCTGACCCCTGCTCATTCTCTCTTCCTCTCTCTCTCCTTCTCTGTCTCTCCCTCAAATGAATAAATACAATCTTTCAAAAAATTTAAAAAAATAAAAGGGGAGATTCTGTTTTATTTCAAAAATAGGGAGCTCATAAGTGGTAGTAAGAGGAACCAATAAATGAGTAATATATTTTAACGCTTGAACCAAGTTTATCTCTTTCTTTTCATTTTATTTCTTTGTTTGTTTAAGAGAGAGAGAGAGCATGCATGTGCACGCAGGAGTAGGGAGGGGCAGAGAGAGAGAAAGAGAGAATCTATCTCTTTTTTTTAAAGATTTATTTATTTATTTGAAAGAGAGCAAGGGGGAGGGGCAGAGGGAGAGGGAGAGAGAGTCTGAAGCCAACTCCACACTGAGAGGGGAACACAACATGTGGCTCAGTCTCATGACCCTGAGACCATGACCTGAGCCAAAATCAAGAGTCAGACACTTAACAGACTGAGCCGCCCAGGCACCCCCAAGTTTATCTCTCTCTTTACAAAACTCTCTACTGCCAATTTGTGCATAAGATGACATGTGCCATCGGGCCAGCCTCTGCTTATAAAACCATTCAGATCATAAAATAATCCAGTCCTATACAGTTCACAGGATCCAATGGTAACACAACTGACAACAATCTACATCATTAAAATGATTTATAGCAAAAAATTCACAGCTATTTTGGCTAAAACTTCTGTAGCAACACCAAAGCTGCTACCTTGTAAATACAATGGCTTTCTTGGAGAATAAAAATTCAAACTCACTGCAAATCATTCGTGATGTCTGAAATAGACACAAATTATTTTCTTGCATATAAAGCAGTCTTATTTTTTTCTTCAGAAAATAAATGGCATATTAAAATTACAGCTCTGAGTCGCTTTGATCATTCTGGAGCCAAGTGCGAGTAGATGTGTCTGCTGGCTTCATTAAGGGGATGCATATTACAGGAACTCTAGGGATCATGAAAGCAGAAGGCTTTACTCTCCTTTCCTATGACCAGCTGACTTGAATAAATGCTTGCCTTTATATGGGAAAAGTATTCACAAGGCATTGGAGATACCTACTTAGTTAAATTCTCCACTTGATGGTCAGTTATAGGGCCAATAAAATGGACCATCAAGTCCAAATATGTTGGTGAATTCACCAGATCAAATGACAAAGTGTATAAATATATGAGCTGGTTGTGAGATAATAAGCCAGTGAGTCACGAAGGAAGGTTGCTCAAGAGTGGTCTCCATCTGGCACCTTAAAGAAAGCCAGGAACATCAGCCCTGAGCAACAGAAGGGAGAGAGGGGGTTTGACTCTGCTTTGGTCGCCATCTGCAGATTTAATCCCAGTTGTATTGGAAGAGTCTCTGCTCTTCTCAGCTTTCACATATCCCAAGAGTCACCTTTATTTAAGAACAGCAACAAAAAAGTTAAACACCCTCGACTATGCAAACACATCTAACTACTGCCCTTTCTCCTTATCTTCACATCCAAGTTTCCAAGAGCATCATTCCAACAGTGGGGTTAGTTGCGTGCAGCCATTTTCATGTTATATTAAGTTGGCTTAGTCAAAATGTGAAATTACTGCTTCTTATTACTGTGTAATTCATATGATTGATGTACCTCAATATTGCTCCATCCTAGTCTCTTACTTCAATCTTAATTCCAAAGCCAAGTATGAAGACCTTTATCTTATTCATTTCCGTATTGCTCAAGTGATTTATAGGTTTGAGAAAACTTATGAGTAAAAAATAAAGATCTGGAGTGTCTGGGTGGCTCAGTTGGTTAAGTGTCTGCCTTTGGCTCAGGTCATGGTCCCAGGGTCCTGGGATCGAGTTCCATGTCGGGCTCCCTGCTCCGCGGGGAGTCTGTTTCTTCCTCTGACCTTACCCCTGTTCATGCTCTCTCTCTCTCTCTAATAAATAAATAAAATCTTAAAAAAAAAAAATCCACCCTGAAGCAGAGACTAAGAGCTCACTGTGAGCAAACTCTCCCAACATCCCCACAGTTTAAGATCCCAGACTAAATAAGTTTGCCATAGCAGGCCTCTGAAGTGAATGTGATGGACACTCTGAAAATTTCAAGTGGAAAATAGAATATGTTCTACAAATAATAGACAGCCAGAAGTAACATCATTAACATGGTAACATAAGTGGATCTCAAATCAGTTCCCCGCACAAGAAGACCAACTACAGCTCTCTATAGACAAGACAACATTATGATAAGCCCAGAACCAGAGGTGAGAGTGAAATATTTCTTGGACCATAGAGGCTGAGAACTGACCACATTTGAAGAGTGGCTATACTCTGCTTGCCTTGCCCGTGCCCCCCCCCAGGCTAGCAGTGATGTACCGAACGTGACCCCTCGCCTATGGTTCCTCCAGTGGGAAAAGAGACCCCAAGATGGACATCCAGCTCCCTCAGTGTTGCAGGCACTACCCAGGAGTTTCACTCAAGTCCTACATAAATAAGGATCACTGGGGGAACTTACTAGATTAGACGACTGGGGATCAGAAAGGAACAGAGAAGGGGGAAGTGGCTGATAGCAACAGGTACTCAGATCTTGGTGGATTGCCTTCCTACTTGCAGCAGCACCTGAGCAGAGAGTTAAACCAGTCATTTCATTTAGCCAGGGAGCTCCTCTGGCAATTCTGCATGAATTGGATCCCCAGCCAATAGGTCATACTGGTGTAGAGCTCATTCTATGAGCAAAGGAGTAAATTCATAGTCCTGCCCAACTGCTGAGCAGAGCCTCCAATCATGCCCCTCTGGGAGGCCTGGCCACAGATACCCAGCTGCAGAGCATATCCTAAGGCCCACCTAGGTAGGAAAGAAAATTTGCAGTCCTGCCCAACTGTTGAGCATATAGCCCCTAGCCCCAAATAACCAGGAAGAACCTGAACAATGATTCTGAGCAGCCTTGGAACCCAGCCTAGAGCCCTACATAGTAGGGGAGCCTAGCATATGGCCTTGCCAGATTGCTGAACACAGCCTCCAACCTCACCCAGGCAGGGATGACGGCAAGAACACAGGTAACAAAAGCAAAAATAAAAAAAAAAAAGAAGAAAGAAAAAATGAAAAACAACAAATGAGACCACGTCAAATTAAAAAGCTTCTGCACAGCAAAAGAAACAATCAACAAAATGAAAAGCAACCTACAGAATGGGAGAAGATATTTACAAAGCAAATATCTCATAAGGAATTAATAGCCAAAATATATAATGAAATCATCAAACTTAGCAGTGAAGAAACTCCAAAATAATCTGATTAAAAATGGACAAGGGATCTGAATAGATGTGGGGTTTTTTTTCCCCAAAGAAGAATACAAATGGCTAACAGCTACATGAAAAGGTGCTCAACATCACTAATCATCAGGGAAGTACAAACCCAAACCACAGTGAGATATCACCTCCCACCCATTAGCATGGCTATTATCAAAAAGACAAAAGACATCATGAGGATGCAGAGAAAAGGGAATCTTTGTGCACTCTTGTGTTCTTGGGTGCTGTCTACAACATGTGATCCAGCAATCACACACTATGTATATATCCAAAGGAAATAAAATCACTACCTCAAAGATGTAGATCCACCCTCATGCTGTTCATTGCAGCATTATTAAAATAGTGAAGACATGGAAACGACCTAAATGTTCACTGATGGATGAATGGACAAAGAAAATATTCTGTGTGTGTGTTTGTGTGTGTGTGTGTGTGTGTGTATTCAATGGAATATTATTCAGGCATTTAAAAAAAAGAAATCCTGCCATTTGCAAGCACTTGGATGAAACTTAAGGGCATTATGCTAAATGAAAATAATCAGATAGAGAAAGACAAATACTATATGATTTCACTTATATGTAGAATCTAAAACCAAACCAAACCAAACCAAACACTGAACTCATAGATATAGAGAGTAGAATGGTGGTTGAATCACAGACCTGTACCTCTGAAACAAATAATAGATTATATGTTAAAAAAAAAAAAAGAAGAAGATAGCAGGAAGGGAAAAATGAAGGGGGGGGGAAATCAGAGGGGGAGGTGAACCAGGAGACACTATGGACTCTGAGAAACAAACTGAGGGTTCTAGAGGGGAGGTGGGTAGGGGGATGGGTTAGCCTGGTAATGGGTATTAAAGAGGGCATGTACTGAATGGAGCACTGGGTGTTATATACAAACAATGAATCATGGAACACTACATCAAAAACTAATTATGTAATGTATGGTGATTAACATACCATAATAAAAAAATAAAGAAAATACTAGAAAGAGCAGAGAAAGAAAAATAATAACTGAGAATTTCCCCCAAATTAATGTCAGGCACCAAACCACAGATTCAGAGTAAATATCAAATAGGTTAAATGTGGCAGAAAAAAAAAAAGACACCTGGACATACCATATTCAAACTACAGAAAATCAAAGATAAAGAAAAAAAAAATCCTAAAAGAAGCCAGAGAGGGGGAAACCCACCTTATCTAGAGAGGAACTAAGAGAAGAATTACATCCAACTTCTTTTCAGAAGCCAAGCAAGAATTGAACAGAGTGGAATATTTAAAGTGTTGAGAAGAGTTTGAAAGACAAAAGGAGAAAAAAAGCTTTGGAAGAGCAAGGTGGAGAGAGTGAACTTCACACCTTGACGGAAGAAAACCATTCTTTTGCTTCCTGCCTGGGCCTCTTTATCTGCTCATTTCATCCACATCATAGAAGACATTAGAGAGTTGGCATCATGGTGCCTCTTGGCATGCAAGACACCCTATCTCCCTTGAATCCAAGTGGTGTGCCAGAGAATCCTGCAGTTTATTATGACTCCAAGCCTGGCATGAAGATGGCAAGGGGGGACGAGCCAGCTGGTATGCCTGTTCCCAGGGTCACACGGTGAAGCAACCATGTATTATTGCATCAAAAGGTGATGCTGCATGTGCCATATTTGGAGCCAGGAGGAAATGGAGTTATAACTCCAAGACTGAGTGTAGCCAGGAGCTGGAGTGAGAATGGGCCTCCGTCTGAGAAAGACACACGCACCACTGATATCCAGAAGATCACTTTAGTCAATAAGTAGTGGACACAATCCGGCCGCTACTCATTTCCCCGGAATATTGGAGCCATCTATGTGGCTAGAGTTCAGAGCTCTAGTCTGTAACTGGGGCCCAAAAGTGAATGAGCTTCAACTGACCTGAAAAATCAATGGTTTAGATCAACTTGTACTGGAGAGAAGGGATGCAGAGCAATCTTCCTTTTCAGTTACAAAATCAAAAAAACATTACATGTATGGCGCACCTGGGTTTGAGACTCTAAATTTCCATACACACTGCGTTGTTTTTGTTTTTGTTTTTTAAGCTGAACCTTTGTTCTTTTGGACTTATCACAACATCTTCACGTTAAAAACAAAACAAAAAACATTTTGACATAGTTCTATGTCAAAACTAGTCCTGTCAAAAAATTATGTACCAAACTTCCAGTTATAAAATAAATAAGTCCTGGACATGTAATGCACAGCATGGTGACTATAGTGGATAATACTGTATTTCATATTTGAACTTTGCTAAGAGAGTAGATCTTAAAATTTCTCAACACAAGAAAAAAGGTGTTGTAATTGTGTGTGGTGAGAGATGGGAACTAGACTTACTGTGGTGGTCGTTTTGCAATATATACCAATATCAAATCATTATATTGTACACCTGAACTAATATAATATTATAGGCCAATTTTAGCTCAGAGAGATGAGTAGGTAGATAGATACATGTATCCAGGACTTGAGGATTACAGGGACAGTTTGAGAACAGATCACTAAATCTTTTATTTTTGCCACAGACAATACTAAGGGTACCATCAAGAATAAACTATTAAAGCACAAAAAGGACACCATCATAAATTGAAAAAAGGCCAAACATACAGCATAGTTTTGAAAAGAAATATCCATTGAATGAAAGAGCCAGAAATGTCGAAGAATTCACGCAAACCATTGTAGCTAAAACTTAGTTGATAATAAACCCCGAAGTCTTAAATGCCACATAATTATTAGGAAATATAAAATTAAATAAATTAAACATAAAAGTCACGAATTAAACTAAAATGAGCTAAAGGAAAACAGAAGGGAAGAAATAATGAAGAGAAAATCAAATAAGGAGATAGAAAACCAACAAAATAAGAAATTATCCCAAAACAACAAATTTAAAATAAAACTGTATTAAAATGACAACAATAAAGCATAAAAATGACTACCTTAAGAAAAAGAATATGGAGGGAGGAGGTGGCAGAGCAAGATGGCAGAGGAGTAGGAGACCTGGATTTCGTCTGGTCTCAGGAATTCAGCTGAATAGGGATCAAACCATTCTGAACACCTATGAACTCAACAGGAGATTGAAGAAAAAAATAGCAACAACTCTCTGAACAGAAAAGCGACCACTTACTGGAAGGTAGGACGTGCGGAGAAGTGAATCCGAGGCGATATTCGGGAGGGTAGACGGCAGGAGAGGGGGCCTCCGTCGGCCGCTTCTGGCAAGTGATAGAGCCGCGGGGCACAAAATCGGAACTTTTAGAAGCCGGCTCCGTGGAGGGACATCGCTCCAGTGGCTAAGCCGGGGGGGAACCCTCGCAGGACCCCTGGTCTCAGGACCCTTGGGGTCACAGAAAAACCGGGGGTGCGTGAGTGCAGCAGAGCTCCCAGGTATCGCAGCGGGGAAGCCGTTGGCAGAGACAGAGCCGAGGCGCGGGTTCTCAGCTCGGGGTTGCCATAAACTGTGATACGCAGCCCAGTCAGGCCACTGCTCCTCAAGCAGGGACCCAACAAGTGGCAGAGCCGGGGAGACTCCCCTTCCTCCCCGGGGAAGAGCAGCATGGGAGCGCACCACAGGGATCTGCTGGATTTGGAGACTCCATACGGGGTCGGGTGCCAGAGATAGAAACGCTGGGTCACAGGCCGGGTGAGCATGGAGTGAGGCCGGAGACCAGGGAGACGAGAGTGACTGCTTTTCTCTGGGGGCGCATTGGGGAGCAGGGCCCCGAGTTCTCAGCTCCTCCAGGTGGAGATTGGGAGGCCACCATTTTCACCCTGGTCCTCCAAAGCTGTACCGAGAGCTTGCAGGGAACTAAAGCTCCTGAGAGCAAACCGGAGCAGCTTGCTTAGCCCGGACCGACAAGGGCGGGGCAATTCCGCCTCCGGCAAAGACCTTTGGGAACCATGGCAACAGGCCCCTCCCCCAGAAGATCAGCACGAACAGCCAGCAAGCCAAGACCAAGTTTACCCATCAAGGAGAACCAGAGAACTCCAGCGCTAAAGGAATACTGCACATAGAATTCATGGCTTCTTTTTACCATGATTCATTAATTCATCAAAGTTAATTTTTTAAACTGTTTTATTTTTAATTTTTTCCCTTTTTCAACCAACATCTTATCAATCCCTTTTTTAAAAAAACATTTTTTATTTTTCATTTTTAGAGTCATATTTTATCCCTTCATAGTAGTTACCCTTATTTTTGGCATATATATATATATATATATATATATATATATATATATATATAAGTTGTTCTCTCTTTAAAATTTTGAGATACAGTTTCTTCTAACAGATCAAAATATACCCTAAATCACTAGTGTATGGCTTTGTTCTAGTCTCCTGCCTGATCACATTCTCTCCCATTTTTCTTTTCTTTTTTTTAAATCTTCTTTTTTTTTTCAAACAACTTCTTATCAATTCCTTTTATAAAATCTTTTATAATTTTCATCTTTACAGTCATCTTCCATCCCTTCATTGTATCAACCCTTATTTTGTACATATAGGTCTTTCTTCCTTTAAAATTTTAGGAGGCACTTTTTTCTAAAGGACCAAAATACGCCCCAAATCTAGTGTGTGGCACTGATCTATGCACTAGCCTGATCATATTTGATCATACTCTGCTTTTTTTGTATTGTTCTGTTTTTGTTTTTATCTTTTTTCTTTCTCTTTCTTTTTTCTTTCTTTCCCTTTCTTTTCCCCTGGTTTCAGGTCTTTTCTGATTTGTATAGAGTATATTTGCTGGGGACGTTGTTAATCTGTTAGCATTCTGTTCTCTCATTCATCTATTCTCCTCTGGACAAAATGACAAGATGAAAAAAATCACCTCAGCAAAAAGAACAAGAGGTAGTACCGTCAGCCAGGGACCTACTCAATATGGACATTAGTACGATGTCAGACCTAGAGTTCAGAATCATGACTTTAAAGACACTAGCTGGGCTTGAAAAAAGCATGGAAGTTATTAGAGAAACCCTTTCTGGAGAAATAAAAGAACTAAAATCTAACCAAGTCGAAATCAAAAAGGCTATTAATGAGGTGCAATCAAAAATGGGGACACTAACTGCTAGGATAAATGAGGCAGAAGAAAGAATCAGTGATATAGAAGACCAAATGTAGGAAAATAAAGAGGCTGAGAAAAAGAGAGATAAACAACTACAGGATCACGAGGGCAGAATTTGAGAGATAAGTGATACGATAAGACGAAACAACATTAGAATAATTGGGATCCCAGAAGAAGAAGAAAGAGAGAGAGGGGCAGAAGGTATATTGGAGCAAATAATCGCAGAGAACTTCCCTAATGTGAGGAAGGAAACAGGCATCAAAATCCAGGAGGCACAGAGAACCCCTCTCAAAATCAATAAAAATAGGTCAACACCCCGACATCTAATAGTAAAACTTACGAGTCTCAGAGACAAAGAGAAAATCCTGAAAGCAGCTCAGGAGAAGAGACATGTAACCTACAATGGTAGAAATATTAGATTGGCAACAGACCTATCCACAGAGACCTGGCAGGCTAAAAAGGACTGGCATGAGATCTTCAGAGCACTAAACGAGTAAAATATGCAGCCAAGAATATTATATCCAGCTAGGCTGTCATTGAAAATGGAAGGAGAGATAAAAAGCTTCCAGGACAAACAAAAACTAAAGGAATTTGCAAACACGAAACCAGCCCTCCAAGAAATATTGAAAGGGGTCCTCTAAGCAAAGAGAGAGCCTAAAAGCAGCACAGATCAGAAAGGAACACAGACAATATACAGTAACAGTCACCTTACAGGCAATACAATGGCACTAAATTCATACCTTTCAATAGTTACCCTGAATGTAAATGGGCTCAATGCCCCAATCAAAAGACACAGGCTATCAGATTGGATTAAAAAACAAGACCCATCAATATGCTGTCTGCAAGAGACTCATTTTAGACCCAAAGACACCCCCAGATTGAAAGTGAGGGGGTGGAAAACCATTTATCATGCGAATGGACACCAAAAGAAAGCTGGGGTAGCAATCCTTATATCAGACAAATTAGATTTTAAAACAAAGACTGTAATAAGAGATGAGGAAGGACAATATATCCTACTTAAAGGGTCTATCCAACAAGAAAATCAAACAATTGTAAATATCTATGCCCCGAACATGGGAGCAGCCAATTATATAAGGCAATTAATAACAAAAGCAAAGAAACACATTGACAATACAATAATAGTGGGGGACTTTAACACCCCCTTGACTGAAATGGACAGATCATCTAAGCAAAAGATCAACAAGGAAATAAAGACTTTAAATGACACACTGGACCAAATGGACTTCACAGACATATTCAGAACATTCCATCCCAAAACAACGGAATACACCTTCTTCTCTAGTGCCCATGGAACATTCTCCAGAATAGATCACATCCTAGGTCACAAATCAGGTCTCAACCGGTACCAAAAGATTGGGATCATTCCGTGCATATTTTCAGACCACAATGCTTTGAAACGAGAACTCAATCACAAGAGGAAAGTCAGAAAGAACTCAAATACATGGAGGCTAAAGAGCTTCCTACTAAAGAATGAATGGGTCAACCAGGAAATTAAAGAGGAATTAAAAAAATTCATGGAAACCAATGAAAATGAAAACACAACTGTTCAAAATCTTTGGGATACAGCAAAGGCAGTCCTGAGAGGAAAGTATATAGCAATACAAGCCTTTCTCAAGAAACAAGAAAGGTCTCAAATACACAACCTAACCCTACACCTAAAGGAGCTAGAGAAAGAACAGCAAATAAAGCCTAAACCCAGCAGGAGAGGAGAAGTAATAAAGATCAGAGCAGACATCATGAAATAGAAACCAAAAGAACAGTAGAACAGATGAATGAAACTAGGAGCTGGTTCTTTGAAAGAATTAACAAGATTGATAAACCCCTGGCCAGACTTATCAAAAAGAAAAGAGAAATGACCCAAATCAACAAAATCATGAATGAAAGAGGAGAGATCACAACCAACACCAAAGAAATACAAACAATTATAAGAACATAGTATGAGCAACTCTATGCCAGCAAATTAGATAACCTGGAAGAAATGGGTGCATTCCTAGAGATGTATCAACTACCAAAATTGAACCAGGAAGAAATAGAAAAGCTGAACAGACCTATAACCACTAAGGAAATTGAAGCAGTCATCAAAAATCTCCCAAGAAACAAAAGCCCAGGGCCAGATGGCTTCCCAGGGGAATTCTATCAGACATTTAAAGAAGAATTAATACCTATTCTCCTGAAACTGTTCCAAAAAATAGAAATGGAAGGGAAACTTCCAAACTCATTTTATGAGGCCAGCATTACCTTGATCCCAAAACCAGACAAAGACCCCAACAAAAAGGAGAATTACAGACCAATATCCTTGATGAACATGGATGCAAAAATTCTCACCAAAATACTAGCCAATAGGATCCAACAGTACATTAAAAGGATTATTCACCATGACCAAGTGGGATTTATCCCTGTGCTGCAAGGCTGGTTCAACATCTGCAAATCAATCAACCCATACAACACATTAACAAAAGAAAGAACAAGAATCATATGATCCTCTCAATAGATGCAGAAAAAGCATTTGACAATGTACAGCATCGTCTTGATCAAAACTCTTCAGAGTATAGGGATAGAGGGTACATACCTCAATATCATAAAGCCATCTATGAAAAACCTACAACGAGTATCATTCTTAAAGGGGAAAAGCTGATAGCTTTCCCCCTAAGGTCAGGAACGTGGCAGGGATGTCCACTATCACCACTGCTATTCAACATAGTATTAGAAGTCCTAGCCATAGCAATCAGACAACAAAAAGAAATCCAAGGCATCCAAATCGGCAAAGAGGAAGTCAAACTCTCACTCTTTGCTGATGATATGATACTTTATGTGGAAAACCCAAAAGACTCCACCCCAAAACTGCTAGAACTCATACAGGAATTCAGTAAAGTAGCATGATATAAAATCAATGCACAGAAATCAGTGCATTTCTATTCCTATACACCAACAACAAGACAGAAGAGAGAGAAATCAAGGAGTCAAACCCATTTACAATTGCACCCCAAACCATAAGATACCTAGTATTAAATTTAACCAAAGAGGCAAAGGATCTGTACTCAGAAGAATATAAAATACTCATGAAAGAAATTGAGGAAGACACAAAGAAATGGAAAAACATTCCATGCTCATGGATTGGAAGAACAAACATTGTGAAAATGTCAATACTACCTAGAGCAATCTACACATTCAATGCAATCCCCATCAAAATACCATCCACTTTTTTCAAAGAAATGGAATAATCCTAAAATTTGTATGGAACCAGAAGAGACCCCGAATACCCAGAGGAATCTTGAAAAAGAAAAGCAAAGCTGGCGGCATCACAAACCCGGACTTCCAGCTCTATTTCAAAGCTGTCATCATCAAGATAGTATGGTACTGGCACAAAAACAGACACATAGATCAATGGAACAGAATAGAGAGCCCAGAAATGGGCCCTCAACTCTATGGTCAACTTATCTTTGACAAAGCAGGAAAGAATGTCCAATGGCAGAAAGACAGTCTCTTCAACAAATGGTGTTGGGACAATTGGACAGCCACATGCAGAAGATTGAAACTGGACCATTTCCTTACACCGCACACAAAAATAGACTCCAAATGGTTGAAAGACCTAAGCGTGAGACAGGAGTCCATCCAAATCCTAAAGGAGAACACAGGTAGCAACCTCTTCGACCTCAGCCACAGCAACTTCTTCCTAGAAACATCGCCAAAGGCAAGGGAAGCAAGGGCAAAAGGGAACTACTGGGAGTTCATCAAGTTAAAAAGCTTTTGCACAACAAAAGAAATAGTCCAGAAAACCAAAAGACAACCGACAGAATGGGAGAAAATATTTTCAAAGGACATATCAGATAAAGGGCTAGTATCCAAAATCTATAAAGAATTTATCAAACTCAACACCCAAAGAACACACAATCCAATCAAGAAATGGGCAGAAGACATGAACAGACATTTTTCCAAAGAAGACATACCATTGGCCAAGAGACACATGAGAAAGGGCTCAACATCTCTCGGCATCAGGGAAATCCAAATCAAAACCTCAATGAGATACCACCTCACACCCGTCAGAATGGCTAAAATTAACAAGTCAGGAAATGACAGATGTTGGCGGGGATGTGGAGAAAGGGGAACCCTCCTACACTGTTGGTGGGAATGCAAGTTGGTGCAACCCCTCTGGAAAACAGTATGGCGGTTCCTCAAACAGTTGAAAATAGAGCTACCATACGATCCAGCAATTGCACTACTGGGTATTTACCCCAAAGATACGAATGTAGGGATTCGAAGGGGATGTGCACCCCAATGTTTATAGCAGCAATGTCCACAATAGCCAAACTGTGGAAAGAGCCAAGATGTCCATCAACAGATGAATGAATAAAGAAGAAGTGGTATATATACACAATGGAATATTATGCAGCCTTCAAAAGGAATGAGATCTTGCCATTTGCAATGATGTGGATGGAACTGGAGGGTGTTATGCTGAGTGAAATAAGTCAATCAGAGAAAGACATGTATCATATGACCTCCCTGATATGAGGAATTTTAATCTCAGGAAACAAACTGAGTGTTGCTGGAGTGGTGGGGGTGGGAGGGATGGGGTGGCTGGGTGATAGACATTGGGGAGGGTATGTGCTATGGTGAACGCTGTGAATTGTGCAAGACTGTTGAATCACAGATATGTACTTCTGAAACAAATAATGCAACATATGTTAAGAAAAAAGAAAAAGAAGAAGATAGCAGGAGGGGAAGAATGAAGGGGAGTAAGTCGGAGGGGGAGATGAACCGTGATAGACGATGGACTCTGAAAAACAAACTGAGGGTTCTAGATGGGAGGAGAGTAGGCAGATGGGTTAGCCTGGTGATGGGTATTAAAGAGGGCACATTCTGCATGGAGCAATGGGTGTTATGCACAAACAATGAATCATGGAACACTACATCAAAAACTAATTATGTAATATATGTGATTAACATAACAATAAAAAAATTAAAAAAAGAATCTAGGGAGGAAAGAGGTAAAAACAAGAAGTATCAGAAAGTCCAAAAAAAAAGATAAAGAATATGAAAATCAATAAAATCTTAATAAGTATAACTCAACAGCATATTTAAGTCATAAGGTACTGTAATTAAATGATATTTATCTCAAAAATGCAAAGGTGGCTTAAAATTGATAAATCTAACACATGACTTGTTAATATAATGTAAATAAAATAACATAAAACAAGATTATTTCATTAAACAAAAAATGACACTTGCAAAAACCTTACATTTTTTTCTCATTTGAAAGGAAAATTTAGGATAATAATAGATGGCCTGAGTTATGAATGGAATAATAATCATATAGAATAGAAATTACCCTATTTAAAGGGAAGAAATATGAACATATCTATTTTACATATAAGACGAGGATACTATTAAAACTTATTTACCATTATCACAGAAGTACTTGGCAAGGAAGTTAGGGAGGAAAAGTGAGATCAAGTATGGGAGTCTTACTGACTGAGACTGCCCCTTTGTTGAATGTCTTTATAGAGAGCATTTGCATTTCCTGGTCCTCCCTATCATCTCGGGTTTCTACATTTGTCACCTTCTGTGTTGGAAAGAAATAGGCAACATTAACATTTTCCCTGATATAAAAAATATACTGGAGTACCCCAGCCAAAATACAATTATAAACAATAAGAGAATTCAGTAAGAAGACTAGTAACTAAGTTAATTACAACAATTAAGGGTTTCCTTATCTTAACAACCATAACCAGCCTAAAATAAATGGAAGAAAGTATCTAATTCAAAATATCAGCTTAAATAGTAAAATACATAGAAATAAGCTTATTCAGAAAAATGTAGGATCTGTATTTAAAAACTTAAGGCTCCATTAAAATTTTCAATTAAACTAAATGGTTGGACCTCATGCATTTTATTCCTCACCTTCTAGAGACCTTACTAAGATTATATATATGCATATACACACACGTATATATGTATGTATATATATATATATATATTTAAAGAATAATAGCACTTGAAACCCACAAATTCAAAGAGAATGAGAGAAATAATGGTTGGATGAAAAATGGCAACTGATTTTTGGCAGAAAGGAAGCAGATGGAGAGGGGTAGTGCCTTAGTGGGGCAGTAAAATTACAATCTACAGAGCAGGACATTGGCTCTGCACTGCTCTCAGAGCCTCTCCAACTCAACATGGAGGACTCTGGTATAGCAGGGAATGGGGTGACAATGGGGCTGCATACATAGAGCTTGGTTGAATGTCCTTCCCTCCTTTTTAAAAGTAATCTCCATGTCTAGCCTGAAGCCCAGCACGGGGCTTCAACTTAGGACCCTGAGATCAAGATCTGAGCTGAGATCAAATATGGGAGTCTTACCAACTGAACCACTGCCCCTTTGTTGAATGTCTTTATAGAAAGCATTTGCATTTTCTGGTCCTCCCTATCATCTCGGATTTCTACATTTGTCCCCTTCCGCCCTGCCCCTACCCATTCTCTGCTTATCTCCTTCCTCCTCTAGTCCTGGGCTTCTTTGCCTCCTGGACTCCAGTTAGATTTAGCCAATGGGAGAAACCATCAGGAAACTGGAGGGTGGGAGCAGAGAGAGAAATCAGGGTATTTGTTTCCCTATCTCCTTGCGGCTTCTCCACAGTTTGGGCTGCAGCCTTCCATGGGGACAGCTCCTGTTTGAAAACCCTTCTTGCATGAAAATGGCTCTCATGAGGCTCCAGAACATGTTCCTTCCCCTTGCCCCTTCAGGCCTGGGTGGTGATGGCTTCTACTCCTGCTGGTCCATGAGAGCTTAACGCTCCTATGCTCATTCCATCAGCCCCTCCAACTTCATTAAACTCTCCTCAGGCAGGCACCTGGACTGTGCCTGCTGATTCTTACTGGGCCCCTGGCTGATTCTACTAAAGAATGAAAACCACCCACCTACCCACTCCCATTAGGGACCCTAAGGACTGTGAGATGGAAAAGCTCAGATTACAGGTCCAGGGAGATAGAGATAGAGATAGAGGTGAAGTTAGAGATAGAGATAGAGATAGATAGAGATAGAGATAGAGAGAGATAGAGATAGAGATGGAGAGAGATAGAGATAGAGATGGAGATGATAGAGATACAGATGGTAAAGATGATAGAGATGATAGGGATAGGGCCTAGGAGTCAGGGAGTAGGGATAGAGATAGAGATAGAGAGGGCTAAGGGTGAGGGGCTAGGCAAAGGGCATAGGGATAGGGAGAGATAGGGAATAGGGATAAAGATAGAGGATAGGGATAAGGAAAAGGGGATAAATAGGGATAGGGCACAGGGGATGGGGATAGGGATAGGAGTAGAGAACAGGGATAGGAGATAGGGATGGGGATAGGGAAGAGGCATAGGTATAGAGGATAAGGATAGGGGATAGGGATAGGACTAGGGGATAGAGCTAGGGGATAGGAGATAGGGATAAGGGATGGGGATAGGAATGGGGATAGAGATAGGGATGGGGATAGGGATGGGGTTAGGGATGGGGATAGGGATGAGGATAGGGATGAGGATAGGGATGGGGATAGGGATGGGGATAGGGATGAGGATAGGGATGGGGTTAGGGATGGGGTTAGGGATGGGGTTAGGGATGGGGATAGAGATGGGGATAGGTGTGGGGATAGGGATGGGGATAGGGATGGGGTTAGGGATGGGGATAGGGATGGGGTTAGGGATGAGGATAGGGATGAGGATAGGGATGGGGTTAGGGATGGGGATAGGGATGGGGATAGGGATGGGGATAGGTGTGGGGATAGGGATGGGGATAGGGATGAGGTTAGGGATAGGGTTAGGGATGGGGATAGGGATGGGGTTAGGGATGGGATTAGGGAAGAGGATAGGGATGGGGCTAGAGATGGGGATAGGTGTGGGGATAGGGATGGGGATAGGGATGGGGATAGGGATGGGGTTAGGGATGGGGTTAGGGATGGGTTTAGGGATGGGGATAGGGATGAGGATAGGGATGAGGATTGGGATGAGGATAGGGATGGGGTTAGGGATGGGGTTAGGGATGGGGATAGGGATGGGGATAGAGATGGGGATAGGTGTGGGGATAGGGATGGGGATAGGGATGAGGATAGGGATGAGGATAGGGATGGGGTTAGGGATGGGGTTAGGGATGGGGATAGGGATGGGGATAAGGGTGAGGATAGGGATGGGGATAGGGATGGGGATAGGGGTGAGGATAGGGATGGGGATAGAGATGGGGATAGGTGTGGGGATAGGGATGGGGATAGGGATGGGGATAGGGATGGGGTTAGGGATGGGGTTAGGGATGGGGTTAGGGATGGGGATAGGGATGAGGATAGGGATGAGGATAGGGATGGGGTTAGGGATGGGGATAAGGATGAGGATAGGGATGGGGTTAGGGATGGGGTTAGGAATGGGATAGAGATGGGGATAGGGATGAGGATAGGGATGGGGATAGGGATGGGGATAGGGATGGGGTTAGGGATGGGGATAAGGATGAGGATAGGGATGGGGTTAGGGATGGGGTTAGGAATGGGGATAGAGATGGGGATAGGGATGAGGATAGGGATGGGGATAGGGATGAGGATAGGGATGGGGTTAGGGATGGGGATAGGTGTGGGGATAGGGATGGGGATAGGGTTAAGGGATTAGGATGGGTGAATGGGATAGGGGATAAGGATAAGCAGTGGGGATAGGGATAGGAGATAGAGATGATAAAAATAGAAATAGAGATATACCTGTATTGATCTATTTATCATCTATCTACATTGCATATAGAAATTTATTTATAGAATATGTTGGTATAGGCATACTTTTTTTTTTTCTAGTAAGAGGCTCAAAAACCTGCTAAACTTTGGGGGAAAAATTGTATAACAGAGGGCAAGCAGAAGGCTTTGATCTTTACTTTAAGACTTTCTGTGCAGTCAATCGGTGATTCAGACCACAAGTCTTAGAGCCAGACTTTCTGGAATCGAATCTCTGCTCCATCATTAACAACTCTATGACCTCTTGGTGCCTCATTTTTCTTATCTATAAAACAGGAATAAAAATTTTTCTACGTAAGGTTGTTTTGAGAATTAAATGAGTGAAGCATGAAGTGCTCACAACAGTGCCTGGCACATAATAAGAATTTGATTAATGTTATCCTTATTATTATTAAAAGGTAGGAGTATCTCTGGGGCCACCATAATATTTATGCTTTTCAGTATTTAGACAAACAAATAACACTAACAAATAATGAATAATGAAAAATAACAAGGGGCATCTGGGTTGCTCAGTCTGTTAGGCATCCAACTCTTGATTTTGGTTCAGGTCATGATCTTGGAGTCCTGGGATGGATCCCTGCATCAGGCTCGGTGCTCAGTAGGGAGTCTGCTTGAGGATTTCTCTCCCTCCCTCTCCCTCCCTCTCCCTCTGCCCCTCCCCCTGCTCCCTTGTATATGCTCACTCTCTCTCTCTCAAATAAGTAAATAAATCTTTATTTTTTTATTACGTTATGTTAGTCACCATACAGTACATCACTAGTTTTTGATGTAGTGTTCCATGATTCATTGTTAGTAAATAAATCTTTAAAAGTGAAAAATAACAAATAATGTTATTCAAAAGAAAACACATGCATCCTCATTCACATGCCAGCATAGATTATTTTTTCATCTAAACTAACTGTCACCCATTAAAACACTGAAAGTATGTCTATGACCTCATAGCATGAAACAGAAACGTGTTTCAGGTGGGAGAAAGGGAAAGCAAAGGGGTTTCTGGAAAGAGCCCTGGTCCCAGCATCAGCAAATCTGGACACTCTGTTCTGCTCCCTGCTAGCTGTGTGGCCATGGGTGAATCACCACTCCTCTCTGGTCCCTGGTTTGTTTGTAAATTGCAGTAGAGGTTCTCTTGGGTCCTGCACAGCTCTGAAAGTCCATCCCATTCACTGGGAAGTCAGGGACACTCTCTGCAAGGACCAATGTTCCTGGGAGCATCTAAGTAGCAAGGTGGGAGGTGGTACCACCTTGTCACTTTGGGTTGGCCTCTTCCTTGGACACAAAATTCTTCTAAAAACATTTAGTGAAACATCTGGAGTTATTTCATTTACCAAAGATGAGCACCAAAACACAAAGAGGAGAAAAAATACTCCCTAATGACAACCTGGTCAAGATTCCATTCCCATGCTCACAGTGGGTCCAGAAATTAGAGCACCTTTACGCCTGAGCCCAGGAAAGGCAGAGAGGAGAACTCTGTCCCTCTTTTCCAGTTTTTTAATCTGTCTTTAGGTTGTGGGACCACTTTGGCATCCCAAGAGACATAAGGAGCAGGCAAGGCAGCTCTCTTCATTTATTTCCAGGGAATTAGATGAAGTAGCTTTGCCTTACTCAAGGCTTATTTTTCCAATCCTCTTTAGCTGTCCTCTTTTTTTTCCCCCTGCTTCTTTCTGCTTGGGTTATGTTAGCCACATGAATAATTAGCAATTAGCAGCATACAACTTGCTATATGCTAATGGCAGTGGATTTATTTGGCTCAAAAATCTGCTACTTTATTTTTGGACCACTTAAATTTCATGGTTAGATATTAAAACTGTGAATTATAAATTATAAAAAGCAAATGGAAGGCCCAAGGAATGAAGCAATTGGACAATATCTATGCAGTTATAATTAATTCATTCTATCCCCATAAAATAACCTTACTTTCTGCTTTTTAATATGTGACCTCACTTACCACTATAGATAAGAAAACTCTCTTGTGTACTTTCCCCTTTCTCTGGCCAAATTTAAATTACTTATGGGGGTGAAAGATGCACTAATTTAAATTTGATGACAAAATAAGTAAACCGCACAGCTACCTGACTTTAATGTTTTTTTCAACTTTCTATCACATCAGACTCTGGGTAGGTTTGCTGAGGAAAGCCCTAAGTCCCAGTGCCTTTTCATCTCTCTGCCTCCTAATAACCAGGGTGGAGACCCCAGCAAGAAAAACATCCATGCAAAAACAATGTGGGTCTGAAGAAATTCAAGAAAGCAGGAGAAGTTGAATGTGACCATAGGTGGACTGCTAATTTCTGATGAGCTGACTTATTTGGGGTGACTTATTTAGAGTCACAATTTGGGGCTACAGAGTGATTTATAAAGGTGTCTTATCTTTCCATTTCTCAAGAGGGTGGTAAGAGGAGGCCCTGACCGGATACTAAGCAGGTGTATTTTCTGAGCCAGCCAGAAGCATTACAGAATAGAACAGAACACTGACTTTATTTACCTTGTTCTAGCATCATGTTCTTCATGTTGTCCAACTCTTGCCTGACATCCTCTAAACCAACCAGAATGGACGGATACTTCGCCAAGTTAAAGCCTCTTCCGATGAATACATCTGGTGTCTGTGTTTTAACACCATTCAATCCCAGCTCATGTTCTCTGGGATCAGAAACCATGCTTATTTCCACACAGGCTTCATGCCTCAGGGTCCCTTAGTGCTAACACAACCTTTATAACACCAACCTGCCTGCCTCATGGTATAATTGTGAAGATAGAAGAAAACAAGTAAGCAGAGGTCTTACTACATGCTTGGCATGGAGATCAAAATCGGTGAGACAAGGTTCTTGTGTTCAAAGAGCAAATGATCTGACTAACAGACCCATGTACAAATAGAGGACTATGATTTGATGAGGGGGAAACTCACTGCTTTGTAACCTGCTAAGTGAAATATAGATATAAAGATGCATGGTCTCATTCTCGCTTTTATCTTCATCAGTGCTGCTCATAATCTTGGGCATCCAACATTTGATGGACTAGTGCACACAAAGTACCATTCTTACAATTCGTAGGCTTGGTATTGTACAACAGTTTAGTTATTAATTCCTTAGATGCTGAAGCTACAGACTTCTCTCTGCTTTTCTTTTCTAGCTTTTCCTCCTAAATGTTTTTTGTTTTATATATATATTTTTTATATATATGTATAATGGATTCTTTGTTTTATATATATATATATATATATATATATATATATATATATATATATATATATATATATACGGATTCTTTGTCTTTATGAAACACATTTTGTGGCTGTGGCATTTTCCTTGATTTTTGTATAGTGGTGTGTGTGTGTGTAGATAACAAATGAGTATTATGTTGAAAATGCTGGGAAGTTGGGAACATTTCCTTACCTGGGATCAGAGCTCCCAATCCATGGAATTAAAGAAACCCAGAGAGTAAGCTTATCTTCTTAACAACTTAACTCTTGCTTTAGTCATGGCCTAGACACAGGTGGGCTGGGATAGATCCACATGGAGGGCTAAGGGCAGAGGAGACATGGATATGAGGTCTGGACAAGCCCATTCAGAAAGTCAGGTTCCAATCTGGGAAGGCAGCACAGTGGAACAGGGAAATCTGTGAGCTGGCACAGAGCTGAGGCTATATCACTAAGGAACTGGGGGCAGACACTACTGTGTCACTAAGGAACTGGGGGCAGAAACTTGGGTCCTGAAGGACTAGACCCTGGCGTCTGTGCTCTGACCCTGAGCAAATTGTCAGCAGGGTCAGGACACAGGAGTCCTGTGCAATGGGATCAGGATCTGGCTACAGAGTGATTCCTATCCAGACGTCCAACTTCTTCACTCCTGGCCAGGACACTAGACAGATGGAGTATATTTCCAGGGTATCCAAGGGCATTATGGAACAAAAATCCAAAGCCCCTATATCAGAGGTTACAAAGTGCCCGTGGATCAAAACCAGCCCACAGGCTTAAGAGCAGTCACCAATACCTATATTATACCTATATTATATTAATAAATATCATCTTTACCACACTTTGAGGAACAGAGATTATTACTCTCCTCATTTTACAAATGAGCGAACTGAAGCCCAGAGAGGTTAAGCCACTTGGCCGAGATCACTCAGCGAGGAAGTGGAGGACAGGGGAATCAAAGCCAGGAAGTCTCTGAAGCCTGGGATCCTTATGCTACACCTTCTCGTTGTGTTTTATTTGGCTCAGACACTGATTTGTAAGAATTTAGAATGACTTGTCAGCATTTAAAGATTGGGAAATATTACACAAAATTCATAATTCTAGTTTCTCTTAAACAATTGGAATATCTGTCAACTGGGGTCCACATTTCTCCATAGCAACAAATGCTGGAGCTGGTCGTCACTCCCTCTCAGATGGTGCATGAGCTCTCTGGTTCACCAGAGACCCTGCATCTCCCTGATGTTTACTCCTGACTGCTTTCACTCATCCTATTGATGAGCAGCTGAAGTACTAATCTTTTTCTACCTATGTTGTCCAACACGGTGGCCACACAGGACTCTTTAAATTTAAATGTATTTAAATTAAATGAAAAGTTCCTTTCCTAAGTCTCACTGGCCACATTTCAAGTGTGCCGTAGCCACATGTGCTGGTGGCTACTGTATTGCACAGCACAGATAAAGAACATTTCCATTATTGCAGAAAGTTCTATTGGACATCGCTGGTTTGGAGAGAAGACCATCCTTTTCATTAGCTTTTGCACCTTATTCCAGCGACTTGAAGAAGGCAATGTTCACAAATTATCCCTGCACTTGGCAATGTGGAATTGTTTCCCGGAACGGTGAATATGAACAAATATCACCGCAAATAAATGCAAACCTGCTACCCACTGAGGTCTCTTTGTTCTAGAGTCCAAACTCTTCTTCAACACTCTGTGGAAGTTTTAAGCCTTGCCCAAGGTTTCTGGACATATCCATGGCACCTGTGTTCTCATGGCGACCTCTGTCCCCTGATCCCCATTTCCTTACTGTGTTCACCCAGACATCTAGCCAGCCCTTTGACTCTGTTTTCCACACAAAACACAAAATATCCTGCCCACAAAAAATGTTTATGAGTAGGGTAGGGGCAGAGAGGGAGCATTTCTAGCACGGTGACACAGAAGTTGTCCATTTAGTATCAGGCATCTTGAAATTTCCTCCAGCCACCTAACCACAGAGCATTCTCCACGAGCCCCTTCCTTGTGGCAAACTCCAACATCACCCATGTTGGTGTCTCCTCTCGCTCTTACCCTTCTCTCTTTTTATATTTTCTGTCCTCCCTCTCAGGAGTACCATGCATTTCTCCCCTGGTATTACTCGTTGCATCCACCGTGGTAGTATTTTGTAGTCCTGCCTCCTGGAGACCCTCTCTTGCCCTCAGGATGTCAGCTACTCAAAGCAAATCTGTTTTGGGTACTTTCTCAAATAAGAAACACTCCAGTACTAGCAGCTATTAAAAGAATGGACATTTTGCTTCTGAATATGAGCACAATTCCTACTTTCTTTGAACCCCTTCAAGCCTGCAGCGTTATATAGATTTTTTTCTCTGCTGTGCTATGCAAACATGTTATACATCAAGGAGAGGCTATCCTCGGATTCACAGAAAGACTTGCAGGGCACAAGAATCCATAGTTCCACTAAGTGCAAGACTTGAAATCTCAGTTTAGATTAAGAGGACTTAAAAATCTCGTAGAGGATTTTTGAAAAGAAATAATGTGGACTTCTCAAGTTATGACTATTTTTTTCCTGAAATTCACCTAAATGAGAATGATTCTTATTTCTACGTGAAAATAAACATTTTGAGACTTTATTCTCCAAGAGACAACTGTTACCTATAATGCCAAGATGAGTTTAATTTCCTGGGTTACTAAGACAAAAGCAGAAAATCCTTTTGGGGACTGGTTCCTAGCATTTGAACTCTTTAGCATGTGATTTCCCAACATTAGTGTGCATTTGAATGCCCTAGAGTCCTCCTTAAAACACAGATAACTGGGCCCTACCACCATGGAATTTCTAATTTAATAGGTCTGTGGTGAGAATTTTGGTTTCTAAATGCAAATTTAGTGAATTCAAAATCAAAAGATTGAGCTGTGTGTGTGTGTGTGCGTGCGCGCACGCCCTCACTGACCCTACCATACCTTCCATAAAGATGGGCTTATTTCTCAGTTTTCATCATCAGGGCCTAGGCCCCTTTCAATTCCCTAGGCAGATTGAGGAAGATTTGGGAGTCACAGAAAATGACAGTATACCTGATTGTCCCACCCTATTTTTTGGGGGTGGCATTTAATCCAGGACAGAAACATAGAACTTAACTGGCTTCAGATCATCCCAGAAGAGAGGACTCCTCAGTTGGACAATGTTTTCAAAGTATTTAGGAAGGAAAAATCACCCTAGACCCATGATGGTAAGGCCACCAAACTGGGACTATACCTTTAGCTTTCAAAGATTTTTTGGTGCAGGAATAAAGTAAAACTATGGGGCAGGAAGAATATAAGGGCCTATGAATCAGTTAGTCCATATGCATGTATACCTTCATCAGGACAACTGTTCTCCCAGAACCTTCTTAAGACCCTGGGATTTCTTCATCCTGAGCTTTTTTTTGTAATGCCGGTGACCATCAGCTCATTCAGATGACTGGTATCTGCCAGTCTTGGCCAATGTCACCGTAACAACCACTTTTCCTCACTCTTCCCACTGCTGGGTATCTCATCCAATGTTGCTTCCTCCTAAAACTGAAAAGCTCCTTTATGCACTGCATGGTTCCTTTTTAACTGGTTATTTTATATAAGGTTATATGAATAATCAGATATTCTTTGTGTTTAATTACATAGGTCCACCAGACATCAAATCTCTCAGATGAGGAGTCCTTATAACCCAATGCTGCAGAAAATATTTAAGCTTCCTTCTTGTCATTTTGTTCTTTCTTCTAAAAATGGAATGACAAAAAATATCACAGTTGGTCGAGGCAGCCTGAGACTTAGCCCAGCTAGATAGGTATTATGTGAAGAATAGTTTTGTTATGAAGTCCTTTCTAACAACAACAACAACAACAACAACAACAACAACAAAATTGTGCTCGAAGCAAAGTCCCCCTTAAATCATGAGAAGCTGGATTATGTAGTGTTTTTTCTCCACTACTTTAAGAAGATGATGAGAAAGGAAGCCTTTGATGAAGCTGTGAATTCACAAAAGATTGTCTTTGTTCTCGGTCTCCTTGTTTATCTTTTAGCCTTACCTGATTGGATATATGGGTACATCCTTACAACTTTTCTGTGAGATTTAAATTACAAAATTTTAAAAAATTAGACAGACTGTGACTTTATTAGTAAATAAAAGATGGGTCCTGACAGTAATATAGCCCCCTCTTCACTTTTCTGACATTTTGCATCTCACCTCTATCCCTCTAAAATACTGCTATTGGTCATGTTGTTTCTGGGAGGAGAAAAGTCTTTCAAGAATAAGATTTCTGTACGTTTCATCAAAAGAGAAGTCTATTGTATTTGGAATAATATGAGTTCAAAGTTTTTCACTCTACTCTTACAGAGCCTAATAGCTAACGTCACTGAGTACTTCAATATGCTGATTACTTTGCAAGATGCCTTGCATTTTATTCCATGGAATTGTCACTAAATCTCTAGAGGTAATCTCTAATGAAGAAACTGAGGCACGGAAGGTTAAGCAAGTTGCCCAATGTCACCAGCCATCAGTGGTAGGTCAATGTGACAACAAAACCCATGCTATCTTCCAAAGTCAGGAACCCATTTCCTGCTTCTCGGGAGAAAGGAAAATCTGAAACTCCTGGGGGAGAAGGACAGTTCCCATAATAAACCTTGCTGGCTGTGAAATCGACTATTTGCCAGAGTGATATAAGAAGCAGGCAGAAAGGTGATGTTAATGACACTTGATGCTCCTTCTTGGTATCTTTGCACTTCCAGATGCTGAGCGGGAAAATCTGTCTGTAATTACATTTGACAGTCTTGAAAATGAAGTCAGGTCAAAGTTACAGTCAGAATATTCAGGTTGCAGCTGAATTTATTACAAAAGGACAGAGAAGAACTTGATTTTGGTGTTTACAACTCAGTAATTGCTAAAAAAAAAAAAAAGAGCAGATGCAAAGCTGAAAAGATAGCTAATTGGAGGAACAATGATCATTATTATTATGGAGATGTAAGGTACATTCCTCTAGAACCAGAACTTCTGGTCAGCACTTAAATCATAGGTTCTAAATTTATCCATCCTCTGTGGTGCTAAAGCAATGTTCTAAACAACTTGCAAAGAAATGGAACACAGTGACGAAAAGAATGAAAGCCATGAAAAGAATGAAACAGAACATTGTCCTCACAACCTCAATGGCCTTGAAGTGTATTCTTCAAAAGAACTCATCATCTCTCATGGTGAAACCCAGAAGCTCTTTAGAAACAAGTTCCTACCTTTGAACCCACCATGTTCACTTGGGCCCCACATATTTCCTCTTGCCATTTGCTCTGACTGGTGTGCCCCTGACACCTTTTTTGCCAATCTGGGTCCTGCCATCCCCCATGGCCCAGCTCAATTTTGCTCCTCCACATCTCTTTCCCTGACCACCCCACACAGCATGAACTGTCTATTCAAAAGACAACTATCACACATGGTCTTGTGGTCATTCTTAAATTATTGTCTTCAATGACAATTTAAATCTTGAATCATATTTTATCTTTTAGTGTGTAGCAGCCTTGTTTCTTTATTTAGTTTGGAATTTCCTTAAGGCAAAAGTTGTGTTCCCTGTTACCAGGTGGAGAGTGGATCCAGTAACTGGCAGAAAAGGCAATGGGGCTGTTGGACAGAAGTGGAATGTAGAGGGGAAGAAGAGATGGCCTAAAGATGCTGGGGTAGAGCTGGGATGTATAGTAAATAGTCTGCAAGGTGCAGAGCTCAGGAAAGAAGTCTGGTAGATCTGGATAAAGAAATTGGAAAGAAGAAGAAGGGGAAGGAAAAGGAGATGAAGAAGATGGAGGAGGAGGAGGAGGAGAAAAGAAGAAGAAGAAGAAGAAGAAGAAGAAGAAGAAGAAGAAGAAGAAGAAGAAGAAGAAGAAGAAGAAGAAGAAGAAGAAGAAGGAGGAGGAGGAGGAGGAGGAGGAGGGAGAAGAAGAAGAAGAAGAAGAAGAAGAAGAAGAAGAAGAAGAAGAGAGAAGAAGAAGAAGGGAGAAGAAGAAGAAGAAGGAAGAAGAAGAAGAAGAAGAAGAAGAAGAAGAAGAAGAAGAAGAAGAAGAAGAAGAAGAAGAAGAAGAAGAAGGAGAGGAAGAAGAAGAAGAGGAGGGGAAGGGGGAGGAGGAGGAGAAGAAGGAGGAGGAAGAGGAGGAGGAAACTGGGGATAGTAGTCCTGTTTCTACCACTTCCTATTTGACTTAGAAAAGACCAGTTCCTTTAGCTATCTAAGGTTTCCTCATCTGTAAAATGGAGATGAAGAGACTTGTCTCAAAGCACTGCCAGGAGGGTAGAATGAGATAATGCACACAAAGAGGTCATTGTAGTCTCTACCCCTCTGCAGCTGTTCATACAGGTCCCTTTCTTTCTACTACAGGGGAACTGTGACATGACTATTAGAATTACAGGATTGGAAGTGGGTTTAGTGGGAAAACCTAGGAGAGATTTTGAGATCCAAGGGCCAATCTCACAGACGTGTAGTGAATCCCTGAGTTTGACCTCTGTAACAATGAATCAAGGAGGTTACAAGGGAAAGCAAGTGCTAATTGCACACCTACTATGTCTCAAGCACTCTGCTGGACTAGGTTGCCAAGGATGGTGAATAAGACACACACTTTGGGGCCCTAATTCCAAATAACCCAAAGTGTCTCATAGCAGATTAAATAGTGGGTCTGGACATTTTTAAATAGCATTATTTAAAGCCAGAATATAAACTGAAGTAACAAATTACATGCTAGTCAGCTTAGCATCATTTGTGGGAAAATACTAGGAACAATTCTGTGAAGGGAACAACTTGATAAACGTAAGATAATTTGATTAGGAACATGCAGTATGCTTCTAATGGGAACAGACGATACGACAGCTCACTGGTTGGCTTCCTTTGAAGTCATTTACTGCCATGGTGTCTGAGTTTAGACCAACATCCCTCCTGATGGTTATAATGGATCTGCAGCACTAACCAAGTGATAGCTAATAGCTTAAGATTTTTTTAAAGTGTGGAAATAGAACAAAGAATAAAAATGATGGAAATCTAATGTTGAAGGTGAAAGAGATAATAAGGAAGACTATATAGCTCAAATCTGAGAAAAGTCCCAGATAAAATGTGTATTTTTAAGTATCCACAGAGTTTGAATTTGGAATATGTATAGGCATCATCATTTTTTCAAGAATACTGTATGGAAGTCAAAAGACGTATTGCAAAAAAATTTCATTGGCTGACAATATGAAGCAATATAAGACAACTTGATACATTCTAGTAGGATTATAGTTATTTTTGCCGTTTATCTGGGAATTTAAAATGATGGTATTCAATGAAAGAATGAACAAAAGAGTAAATCAATGAGTGCATAAATACACTAGGACTCACTTAGTGAAGATGGTTAAGTGGAGATAGGTGGGACTAGAACTCTGAGGATGAACTTTTCCCAGTGCCTTTGAGTATTCATGGCACAGTCACTCCCTCTGAATTTCTCTTGGCTCTGTTCAAGGGCTCTGGTGGGGCAATGCTCTGCTTACAAGTCAAATGCTAAAGGGCAGCTGAGCATGACTTCTGTCCAGCCTGAGAGCCAAATAGGGCAGCAAGGATGTCCAGGTCTCTCTCCGGGAGCTCTCCAAAGGCTCTGCGTAGCAGATGGTAGAGGCATGACCAGCCATCCTAGGTCAGCTTCACATCAGATTCACTACATTGTGGATGTGGAATTGTCCTCTCTCACATTGGTTCAAGCCCCCCTGGAGCCTCACACACTCTCCTTTGGATGCCCAGGTTCCGTCCCACCACAGAGTGGCAAATTCATATCAGTGTTCTGCTTCATTTCCAATGGTGAATTCCCGCTTAATCTAGAGATAACCTGCTGTATGATCCTGGGCAAACCGTATCATTTATCACTGTCTTGTGGAGGCAACCATAGCCATTGCCAAGTACTATAGAGCTAGAGAGTGCTATCCTTCAACCTGCAAACAAAAGTATCATTCCCTCCATCCTTTCAGAGACCTTCCTAAAATATTTACCAGATTGGAATTGTAACATCTGTGCTCCCTACTTCACCAGGTTGTCCGGGGGCTGCGTTAAGCTAATTCATGCTGAAGGCCATCAAAAAAGTTGAAATTACAAGACAACCTCAAAAGAAGACGTGTTTTTAACATTACCATTTTCTATGGGATCAATTTTTTTCAAACTTCCTAGAAGAGAAGTTTAAGTGATATTATTGTAAACAACCTCTAAACATTTAACTCTGTCACAAAGGATAACTTGAAAGTGAAGTCTACTTTTTATTCACTTTTTACCACAAAGCTAAGAACTAAATGCTGCAGTGAAAATTAACAATGACGAAGACATTTGATTCTTACCTCCTCGATAACTCATACTCTGCTTTATTCATCTCTGTCTCCCTAGGATCTAGTGAAGTGCTGATCCCACAAAAGAAGCTTCAAAGGGAATTCTTGAATTAATTAAGGAATATTCTCCAGGCTACATGGCTCATCAAAATAGTACAGGTCCTCAGCTTCTTGTTTCTCTATGAAGAAAGAAAGCACACAATTAATTCCCTCCATATAAATGTGTGTGAAATGCTAAATGTCTTTTTGAAGAACTCAGTGAATTACCTCCTATTGCCTTACTATTTATTTTTTTTTCCTTACTATTTCTAGTGACAGTGACCATTCCCCACATCCTTCAAATACACATGAAAACCTTTCATTTCCCTTCTGACGGTTAGGGCATTGGTGGATTTTCTGTCCTAGAGATGGGCAGAATGAGGGTACCCATGCCAACTTCATGAACATGCCTAGTGCAATGTCTGGGTGACACACCAGTTTGTATTAGTGAAACTGAAAGGAAGAGGGCTTAGAAATTCATTCAATGGAGAAAGTTCCTTATCTGGCTCCTGAAATGACCGAGAAGCCACATGGCCTTTTACCATTCCCAGGAAAAACCTTCAATCTGGTCAGAAGACTCACCTGAGGGAGCCTGGGTGGCTCAGTTGGTTAAGTGACTGCCTTCGGCTCAGGTCATGATCCTGGAGTTCCGGGATCGAGTCCCACATTGGGCTCCCTGCTGAGCAGGGAGTCTGCTTTTCCCTCTGACCTTCCCCCCTCTCATGCTCTCTCTCTCTCATTCTCTCTCTCAAATAAATAAATAAATATTTTTTTTTTTTTAAAAAGAAGACTTACCTGAAAACTGGAAGGACCAGTGGTTGGCTGGATATGGGATGTCAGGAGAGATGGATTGCCGAGGGATACAGTGTTTGGTGTCTTGATTGTAGTGGTACTTTCACGGGTGTATGTGTCTGTCAAGACATATCCAATGTACACATTTAATGTGTGCAGTTTATTATAGATAATGTGTACCTAAATAGAGTTGCCAAAACATAAAAAAGGTGAGGGGTCAGGACAGAGAAAGTTTGCAGATTAAAAACACAGCAAGAATTAACCGGTGAAGGAAAGAAAGAACCTTTGCTTTAATCCTGGCAGGGCTCTTAAAAAGGCGTCAAATGCTATATTACCTAAAGTGGGTTTTATTCAACAATAGTCTTGCAAGGTGAGAGGAAGGTATGCTC
This sequence comes from Zalophus californianus, assembly GCF_009762305.2. Lineage (NCBI taxonomy): Eukaryota > Metazoa > Chordata > Mammalia > Carnivora > Otariidae > Zalophus > Zalophus californianus. The sequence continues at coordinate 97,628,351 of NC_045602.1, forward strand.
CAAGCTCAAGTGAATGGGGGGAAATGGGTTAACGTTCTATCATTACATGGTAGCATAATAAATACTCTTTAAGAAGTCCTGTAAAAAATTTTGTTTAGTTTACATCACTTGGAATTCCCCAAACTTATTTCAAGTGACACCTATTCAAAAATGCTCTGTCTAACCCAATCTTTCCATGCAGACATAAGAAATGTTATGTAGCTAACTAGGAGGTAGTCTTGGCTGTCAGGATTTGCCAGGCAGATGTCTGGATCTGTTCTACCACTTACCTAGCAGTGAGATCTTCGGAAAGTCATAGAAACCCTCCAAATCTCAGTTTACCCCTCTGTAAAATGGGATAAATAATAGAACCTACATTATAGGCTTGCCCTGAGGACCAAACAAATAATTCATGGAAATGCTTAGGGCAACACACAGCAGGCTCCAATAAACACTAGATTTTATGGGTTAATAGGAAAGCTCTGACCTCAGTTGATATTTCAGACAGTCCTGCAGCCTATCAGCTTGGACTGTTAGGCCATCAACAAGAAGACAATCTCTGAATCCATCAGGCTCTCCCATGGACATTCAGATTTGGTATTCCACAGCTGATCTTCTCCCTCCTTGTCACTCACACCTTCCTACAAGCAGCATGGAGAGAAAGCAAATGATGCAGAAGAATGCAGTTAGAGTGAAAGCCAAGTTCATCCTTCTGGGACTGTGAGGTTAAGGATCCCACTTTCCTCAAATCAATCGAAACTTGTGACATTTTTGTTGTTCTTCCAAATAAACATACAACGAACTCCACAAGGTGAGGGCATGGAGTGGAAAGAAGCATAAAAGTAGCAAACTCAGAGAAGTCTCTGAAAACAACAAACAAAACAAAAACAGAAACCAGGGCCCCATTTGGTTTACCTGCAATTCACCTGAACCTAACACACAAACACTTAAGATGACTGAGAAATGCTGCTGCTTATTAATATTCAGATGTGACTTTTATTTAATTATCTTGTTCTATTCACAAGTCCCCATCTCCAAATTGACAACACTAGCGATCTGCACTTCATCAGAGGTGGAGCCCACCAGCACAGCACAGGCAGGCTTTCAGAACACACGCTGGGAAAGGATGGGGTTGCCATAGCAACACAGTCCAGCACTCTCATATCCTCCCTCCCCTTAGCACCCTTCTTGCCAGGCCCTCATCTTCCCTGGCAGATTTCTTTATTTCTTTTTTTTTGTTTTAACTTCATGATTAACATGGACAAAGAGTGCAGAGGGGCAATTAATACCACATCATGCTAAGCCCTAGATCTCTGTGGAGGCAAAGCACCCAGGATCAACATGATAACTATACCCAGTTATTCCCAAATCAGGAATGCACATGAGAATCATCCATGAATTGAAGCCCGGGTGCCTGGGCTTGGTTCCAGACTCAGACTTCTTAGAAATTCAGCCTAGGAATCCAGACTTATTTAATAAGCTCCACAAATTCAGGGAATCACTAATTTACTCCAACCCTTTTATTTTATACATTAAAAAAATGAGATCTTAAAGCCCCAGGAGTGAATGAACCAAACCTCCTGACTCCCTGGCAACTTTTTTTATATCTGACAGGCAGACTGAGTCAGAGTTAATGTGCCCAAGTTCCAGGAGAATTATCTGCATGTGCCTGCTATGTGCCTAATCTTACGGTAACATATCTTTTTCCCCAATTCCCTGCCTCTAATTTGCTTGATTGATTTGCTGCTTGGCTTGTCTCTAAATGTGGCTGATCATAAAGAATTTGGAAATACTAGAAGAAGCCTGCTAGCTGCCATGTGTTTATGTTGGCTTCTGGATAGATTTTCTATCAAATAAATAAATCTACAAACTTTATTTCTAGACTAAATAATGGATAAAAATCCTCTCCTCCACTTTGTGAATATTTTATGATCCTTTCAAATTAGATTCAGAAATAACACAAATAATGAATTCTGATTGTTTATAAATTAGGATAAATTTACTTTCCAGTGTTTAGAAAAAAATGACAAATAACTTTTTTTTGATCCCTGAGAGTTTTTGAAAGATACACTCAACATGGGACATGCCTATAGAAACAAATTAATGATAGACTATATTTTATTTATTTCCAAACTACCAGCTCTTGGAAGTTGATCAAATGTCAGTGAATTTCCACCAAGCCAGATCCTGGGTAGCAAGCAACTCTAAGAACCAGACTGTATAGACTATTTAAGACTGAGAAATTCTCAGTATAAATGATGTTGTTGGGTAACAACTTCCTACCTCTACTTAACCCAGACTGTTTTGGGGGTCTGGGGGTGCAAAAAACAATCCTACAAAGTAGACACTACTCTTCACCTAATTCCTTTCAACCAAAGTGGTGGTGCTCAGCTTCAGCACTATCGACATTTGGGATGGATGATTCTTTGTTGCAGGATATCTAGCTGCATCCTTGGCCTTCACTCTTTAGGTACCAGTAGCATTCACCTCTGTTGTGACAACCAAAACTGTCTCTGGGCATTTGCCAAATGTCCCCTGGGGAGCAAAATCACCCATGGTTGAGAACCACTGCTCTAGAGTTTATTGACGTGGAATATCCCATCTGCGATTCTTTCTGCAGCTACTTTTAGAATACTGTTTCCCTGCATAGCTTCAGCCCAACAGCCTACTTAATTTTTTTTTCTTTCTTTCTTTCTTTCTTTCTTAGAGGGGGTCGGAGGCACACAGGGAAAAGGAGAGAGAGAGAGTCCCAAGCAGTCTCCACCCTGATCTTGGAGCCCAACGTGGGGCTCTGAGAGCATGACCTAAGCCAAAATCAAAAGTCAGATGCTCAATCAACTGAGCCACACAGATGCCCTAATTCTTTCATTTTTAACATCCTTATTGAGATATAGTTCACATACTACAAAATTCACCCACTTAAAGTGTACAGTTCGGTGGTTTAGTGCACTCATAGATTTACGTACCCAGTATCACAATCTAAGTTGAGAACATTTTCATCACCTCAAAAAGAAACTCATTACCCACTAGCAGGCACCCCTCCCCTGCCTCCAGCCCTAGGCATCCACTAATATACTTTCTACTTCTATGGATTTACTTATTCAGGACTTTTCACATATATAGAATCATACACTATTTGGTCTTTTGTGATCGTCTTCATAATGCTGTCAAGACTTATGTATGTTGTAGCATGTAATTAATTCTCTTTTATTATTGAGTAATATTCCCCTGTGTAGGCATACCTTATTTTGTTTATCCAGTCTTCAGTTCATGGATATTTGGGTCATTTTCATTTTTTGGCTATTATGAAAATTGCTGCAATGAAAATTCATGTGTAATTTTTTTTTTTTTTTTGGCCATGGAAGTGTGTTTTCATTTTTCTTGGAGCTATGCCTAGAAGTGGAATTGCTGGTCATATGGCAACTCTATGTTAAATTTTTGAAGAACTACCAGCTCTTCCAATGACTGTACCATTTTACATTCTCACTAGCAGTGTGTGTAGGTTCCAACTGCTTCACGTGTCTATTTCATTCTTGTGATCCAGTTACATTTACTGGGGGGTGTCTACTAGGTGCTTGTTCCATTCAATGACATTACCTAAGTGCTAGGCTGGATGCATGCTCTTTGGTGATAAAATAAATGCAAAAAAAATAAGCATTCTTTTGCCTACAGGTGGTAAGGTTTTATTATCACCACCATGCCAGTCATTGTCGGGAAGAACAGGGGAGCAATCATTTAAAACCAAAATCTTTGGTCTGGAAAACTACTCCATTCCCTACCTGCTTTCATTTAAGATCTATATATTTAACATCCCTATGAAACAAGTCACCTCATCCAAATGTGCACTCTGCAGTTAGCCACTTTGGAAGAAGTTGGCCTTCTAAAACTGAGCCTTCTATTCATGCATTTGCTGGCATTTATTTTATTTTTTATCTGTCAAAAGTGACTATTGGTTATACTAGCTTAAGAATTTCCCTACAACCATGCATGGAAAGGATAGTTTGCCGAATTGTCCATGTGATTAATCCAACCAAAGAGAATTTTCTAAGGAGGATTATGGATGGGCTGACAAATACTTCCTTTGATCACATTTAAGGAGAGATTCGGAAGACATCCATTCAGGAACATGTCCTTTCCCTCAGCTTTTAAACAATGTGAATCCTACCCCCAAGCTCCTGAGTCATTTAAGCAATGGTTCTGTATTTAACTGACACCATGGAGTCATGGCACCTCAGGTAACAACAACACGCAAACAAGAGTGCATTTGGCATTTGGTATTTGTCAGCAGTTAGGCTTACTTTTAAAAAAGTTTCTCATTTGCCTATCACATCAACCCTGTAAGGTAGATATTATTTGACCCATTTTGTAGGTCAAGAAACTTAGGGAATTTCAGAACTTTCCCAGATCCCACAGTTGAGAAATGGCAGGGTTGGATTTTAACTAGGCTGCCTGTGCTTATAGTCCCTCTGTTATTGACTCCCTGGTATTTGGGGAGTCGGGGCATATAATTTGGAGTTGGGGCATATAATTTAAAACACTCCATTTCAATATTATGCAGCCATAAAAAGGAATGAGACCTTGCCATTTGCAATGACGTGGATGGAACTGGAGGGTGTTATGCTGAGTGAAATAAGTCAATCAGAGAAAGACATGTATCATATGACCTCACTGATATGAGGAATTCTTAATCTCAGGAAACAAACTGAGTGTTGCTGGAGTGGTGGGGGGTGGGAGGGATGGGGTGGCTGGGTGATAGACATTGGGGAGGGTATGTGCTATGGTGAGTGCTGTGAATTGTGCAAGACTGTTGAATCACAGATCTGTACTTCTGAAACAAATAATGCAACATATGTTAAGAAAAAAGAAAAAGAAGAAGATAGCAGGAGAAATGAGGGGAAAAAAAAACACTCCATTTCCTGGGACACCTTGAGATATCTCTGGATTAAGCTGGGCTTGTAGGTGGCCATACACCTGGGCCACGTCACTGTGCTGCCCCAAAGACTGCTTATTCTAAACGTGCTGTATCATGATACCTTGACCCTAGGCTGAGGGTTGTTGTCAGAAGGAGGCCAATAGCACTGATCTTGGTTTTTTACTATGGAAAAACAGTGGTTAAGGTCATGGACAAACTGTCCCATTGTGTCTGTCACTTGTAGCTGAGTGATCTTTCGCAGTTTTTTAACCTGTTTGTTCCTCATCTGTAAAATGGGCATGTTGCTTATACCTACTTCATGTGATCACTGTGAAGATTAGAACAGTTAACACATGTCAAATACCCAGGATTGTGCCTGGCACATAGTATGTGCCCCATAATGACATATGGATCTAATAGGGAGCTTCGATTCCAAGCAAGAGAAATCTATTTTGCCTACATTGAACAAACAAGGGAATTCAAAGGAAAGAAGCTCATAGAGTGTAAGAATCAGGGAGGGACAGGAGCCCTGGGGAGCTGTAAGAATCCAGGCAGCAGAAGGAAATGGATAACCAGCTGGACTCTCTATTTTGAAGATTTGTAGAATAAAATGTTCTTCACTTCTAAAATCATAAATAATTGTGCCTCTTCTGAACAGTTGGTTGTTTTTTTACCTTCTGGGTACTGTAATTTTTAACTGATTGAGTTCCTTTTGCTGGAAGGTCTAAATCATCTAAGTGGTTCATCTCCAGAAAATGGGTAAACTGTATGGCTAGAAATTTGTCCTCTGTCTTGGCCTTTGGATTTTTGATTGCGAGTTGCCTCATATCTCTACTTATAATATGTTCTATCTCAGGGGCTATAGTAGCTACTATTTATTCAGGGGTTCCTATGAGCCAGGCAGTGTGCTGAGTGCCTTAAATGCATCCTTTGCTTTATTCCACATGCCCAAAATGAGTACCGTTTTTATATTCTACAGCTGAAGACACTAAGGTTCAGAGAGACTAGTTGAGTTGCACCAGCTTACACAGCTATAATAAGGGGCAGAACTGAGTCTCAAACATTTAAAAATGACCAAGACTTCAAGAGTCATACCCAATTTCCTGGCTCATTTACACAAAACTTCAATTACACTTTTAAATACTAACAGTGATGGCATAATAGCCATAACCAACTTTAATTGACTGTATACTGTGTACCAACACTGTGTTGAATGAGTTACATTCATTATTTTGCAGAATTTTGCAACAGTGTTATGGATTGAATTGTGTCTCCCCAAATTTATAGGTTGAAGCCCTAACCCCAAAACGTGACTATATTAGGAATAAGGATCTTTCAGGAAGTAATTAAGGCTAAATGAAGTCATAGGGTGGGGCCCAAATTTTATGGGACTGGTGTCCTATTGAAGAGGAAGAGACACCAGGAGTGCAAGCACACAGAGGAAAGACCACGTGAGGACACAGGGAGAAGGCAGCCATCCGCCAACCCAGGAGAGAGGCCTCAGGAGTAATCAACCTTTCAGAGATCTTGATCATGGACTTCCAGCCTCCAAAACTGTGGGGTAATATGTTTCTTTTGTTTAAGCCACCTGGTATATGGTATGGCACCTGTAGGAAACTAATATAGGCAGGTATTGTTACTACCTCCTCGAGGAGAGAAAAGCTTCATGACACTGGATTTGGCAATAATTTTTTGGATATAAAACAAAGCATAGGCAACAAAGGAAAAAATAGATAAATTGGACTTCATCAAAGTTAAAAACTTCTGCGCATCAGAGGACATAATCAACAAGAGTGAAAAGGCAATCCACAGATTTTGGAGATAATATTTACAAATTATGTACCACTCAACAACAACAAAATGACCCAATTTAAAAATGGATAAAGGACTTAAATAGACATGTCTCAAAAGAAAATCTACAAATAGCCAGTCAGCACATGAAAAGATGCTCAACTTCACTCATCACCAGGAAAACGCAAATCAAAACCACAATGAGGTATTACCTCACATCAGTTAGGACAGCTACTATCAAAAACAAAACAAAACCAGAAAATAGCAAGAACTGTCTAGGATGTAAAGAGATTAGAATCTTGTGCAGTGTTAGTTGGAATGTGAAATGGTGCAACCACTATGGAAAACAGTATGAGTGTTCCTCAAAAAGGTTAAAAGTAATATTACCATATGTTTCAACAATTCCATTTCTGGGTATTTGCCCAAAAGAATTGAAAGTAGGGATGTAAACTGGTATTTGTACACCCATGTTCATAGCAGAATTATTCATAATAACCAAAAGGTGGAAACAACCCAAGTGTCCATTGATGGATGAATAGGTAAACAAAATGTGGAATGTGGAATATTATTATTATTCCTTAAAAAGAAAGGAAATCCAGACACAGGCTACTGTATGGATGAAGCTTGAGGACATTATACAAAATAAGATATCCATCGACAGATGAATGGATAAAGAAGATGTGGTATATATATATACAATGGAATATTATGCAGCCATCAAAAGGAATGAGAGCTTGCCATTTGCAACGATGTGGATGGAACTGGAGGGTGTTATGCTGAGTGAAATAAGTCAATCAGAGAAAGACATGTATCATATGACCTCAATGATATGAGAAATTCTTAATCTCAGGAAACAAACTGAAGGTTGCTGGAGTGGGGGTGGGGTGGGAGGGATGGGGTGGCTGAGTGATAGACATTGGGGAGGGTATGTGCTATGATGAGCGCTGTGAATTGTGTAAGACTGTTGAATCACAGATCTGTACCTCTGAAAGAAATAATGCAATATATGTTAAGAAAAAAAAAGAAGAAGATAGTAGGAGGGGAAGAATGAAGGGGGGGAATCGGAGGGGGAGATGAACCATGAGAGATGATGGACTCTGAAAAACAAACTGAGGGTTCTAGAGGGGAGGGGGTGGGGGATGGGTGAGCCTGGTGATGGGTATTAAAGAGGGCACGTACTGAATGGAGCACTGGGTGTTATACACAAACAATGAATCATGGAACACTACATCAAAAACTAATGATGTAATGTATGGTGATTAACATAACAATAAAAATTTAAAGAAAAAAATAAGCCATTCACAGAAGGAAAAATATCGTATGATTCCACTTATATGAGGTACTTAGAGTGGTCAAAATCATAGAGACAGCAAGTGGAGTAGTGGTTGCCTTCATTTTGGGAACAGTGGGGGACAAGGGAATGGGGAGTTATTGTTTAATGGGTACATAGCTTCAGTTTCACAAGACAGAAAGTTCTTAAGATGGCTGGTGGTGATGGCCATACGACAATGTGAATGCATTAATGCCACTGAACTGTGCGCATAAACATTGTTACAATGATACAATGTCATGTTATTTGTATTTTGTCACAATTAAAAAATTTTTTTTAATTAAGCCACATAAAAAGACCCATGTAGGGGCACCTAGGTGGCTCAGTCCAGTTAAGCATCCAACTCTTGAGTTCGACTCCAGTCATGATCTCAGGGTCGTAAGACAGAGCCCCACATCAGGTTCCATGTTTGAGATTCTCTCTTTCCCCCTGTCCCTCTGCCCCTCCCCCACCGTCTCTCTCTCCCTTTCTTAAAAAAAAAAAGCCCCATGTATCTGTAAGCTTAAAAAATCCTAAATTACTCAAAAGCAAAAGAAGAAATTATAATCAATTCTTTAAAATCTCAGAACTGACTGAAAATAAAAACTCTCCTTTTCATAACAGATGAGATGAATGTTGTTTAAATCTTTCAGGAGTGCACCTGTCATGATGAGCCCCAGTCAATATACAGACATGTTGAATCACTATATTGTACACCTGAAACTAATAGAACACTGTATGTTCACTAACTGGAATTAGAATAAAAACTTAAAAAATCAATAATTCTTTAAAGCATTAAGGAAAAAAATAATAGTCTTTCAACTTCAAAATAGGACACAATTTCTTAGGACAAAGACAGCAAAACTTAAAAAGAAAGCATGGTGGGCACCTGGGTAGCTCAGTCGGTTAAGCATCTGCCTTCGGCTCAGGTCATGATCCCAGGGTCCTGGGATCGAGTCCTGCATCAGGCTCCCTGCTCAGCGGGGAGTCTGCTTCTCCCTCTGCCTGCCACTCCCCCTGCTTGTGCTCTCTCTCTCTGTGTCAAATAAATAAATAAAATCTTTTTAAAAGAAAGAAAGCATGCCTATACCAGAATCAATCATTTCTGTGCATTGATAACCCCATTTAAAAGTGAAAGGGCAAGCCACACCCAGGGAGAATATAACCGCAGCTCATGTAACAAACAACTGTTCTCCAGAATATAGAAATAATTTCTACAAATCAATAAGACAAACCACTCAATAGAAACATGGAGGGGCACCTGGGTGGCTCAGTTGGTTAAGTGGCAGACTCTTGATTTCAGCTCAGGTCATGGTCTCAGGGTCCTGGGATGGAGCCCCAAGGTGAGCTCCCCACTCAGTGTGGAGTTTGCTTGGAACTCTCTCTTCCTCCCTCCTCTGCCCTTCCCTCCTGCACTCACTCTTTCTCTCTCTAAAATAAATAAATAAACCTTAAAAAAAGAAAAGAAAAATGGACAAGACATATGAAAGGAAAAGTTACAGAAGGAGAACAAAGAGCACAAAATACATCAATCTCACTACTAATCAGGGAAATGAACATCAAAACAATGTGACAGCATTTCAGAACCATTAATTGGCTAATATGAGAAGTCTGAGGCTACCAAGTGCTGGAAAAGAAGCAGAGCAAAAGTACTCTTTTTCATTGCTGCTGGGAAGGTAAATTGAGACAACCATCTGGGAAAACATTTAACAGCATTTAAGCTGAAGATGCATATATCTGATGACCTTGAGATTCCATTCCTAAGGATATAGAGAAACTCTTGCACATGTGGCCAAGAAGATAAATACAAAATATTCACGAGAGATGTTGTAATAGCAAACATTTGGCAATAGCATAATTCCATCAAAAGGAGCCTGGGTAAATCAGCCACAGCATATTTATACAATGGAATACAATCCAGCAATGGAAGTACGTAAACCAAAGCTACACATAAAAATATGGCTACGTCGGGTGCTTGGGTGGCTCAGTTGGTTAAGCGACTGCCTTCGGCTCAGGTCAGGATCCTGGAGTCCCGGGATCGAATCCTGCATCGGGCTCCCTGCTCGGTAGGTAGTCTGCTTCTCCCTCTGACCTTCTTCCGTCTCATGTTCTCTCTCTATCTCATTCTCTCTCTCAAATAATTAAATAAAATCTTTAATAAATATTTTTTAAAGATTTTATTTATTTGAGAGAGAAAGAAAGAGACAGAGAGAGCATGAGAGCGGGAGGGTCAGAGGGAGAGGCAGACTCCCCGCTGAGTGGGGAGTCTGATGCGGGACTCGATCCTAGGACTCCAGGATCATGACCTGAGCTGAAGGCAGTCTCTTAACCAACTGAGCCACCCAGGCGCCCAAAATCTTTAAAAATATATGGCTACGTCTTACAAGCATAACGGTGAGGAAAAAATCAAGTTGCAGAAGAATATATAATATTACCATTTTATTTATAGACATTTAAAAGACATGTAAGATTGTATGTGCCTAAGAATAAAATTGCTGAGTCCTGAGGTATGTTAATCTTCAGTTTTGTGAGATAATACCAAATGTTTCCTAGGGATTGCTTTGTATTCTTTCAAATGTTCAGTCAGGTGTGGCTCTAAGAAAGGGGTGCAAGGAAACAAAGTTTATTATACTCACAGGTCCTAGAGAGACTGAGTCACCCCACACCAGGAGAGGACCACATGGGAGGAATGTCAAGACAGTGGGCTCAAACAAGCAGGTGGGGAGCCAAGAGAGAGAGACAGAAATGGAGACAGAGAGATACCAAGAGACAGAGAGAGACAGAGACAGGGATAAACAGAGACAGAAAAAGAGGGAAGGAGGGAAAGAGACAAAGAGACAGAGCGAGAGAGAGAGAGAAAGAGACAGAGATAGAGACAGAGAGAGAGATTAAGCACCTGTGGGTGAGTGCTTTCACTGGGGACCAGGGTGAAGTGCCCAAGCAAGGCATGCATTGGTACATATGAATATCACTCAATGAGAAAAAAATTAATTCTTCATGCATTTTAAATCTCTCTTCTCCCCAAACTTTTATTTCAGGAAAACTTGCCCGATCTACACAGAAATAACAAGAGAATATAAGCTCCTCCAGAATTTAGAGGACTCTCTGGGGAGGGCAGTGGGTTTCAGGGCCCAAAGCCAGAGATGAGAGACCAAATCTATTTCATCTACACAGCAAAATATAAGGCTCTTTACCTCAGCTGACATTTGGCGAAGGCTGGGTAGCTACAGGCGCTGTGAAACTGTGTCTATGGGAAGCTGGATGATGGCTCTCCTGGCACTTCTTCCAGGAAGATGGCAAATCTGTGGAGTGGTTAGTTTTCCATGTGAAGCTCATCATCATTCTTAGGGTCCATTTCACATTCACAGCACAACTTTGAAGTAAGGAAGTGCCTACTGGGATGTCCCTTGAAGGCCACAAAATGCTGGGTGTCAGCTACTTGCTCTTGTCTTTGAAAACACCACACACTTGCTCACCAGCCCATCTAACCCTGACCTATGATCACGGAGCACCTCAAGCTCCAGGCTGCCCTTATCTACCACCACCCCAGAGTGATACCTTCTCCCTCTTTCCAAACAAGGGCAACAGTAGCTCCCCTCATCCCATGATGTACCGAATAACAAAGCCTGCCTTGATTAAATGCAATGTAGTGAAAACCCCCAGCATCACCAAAATGTGGGAACCATGGCTCATTTCCCAATGGCTGCAAGTGGCACCAATTCCCACTGAGGAAATATAAAGTACATAGTTATTTTTAAGTCAGTTTACTGTTCAGTTATAGGAACACGAGATACGACTTGGTAATCTGTAGGCTAAGGTTTTATGGTTTCATTTTTTAAATGCTTGCATCAGCGACAGTGTATTTGGAATAAGAAATGGAGGGCGCCTGGGTCATTAAGCGTCTGCCTTCGGGAGCCTGGGTGGCTCAGTTGGTTAAGCGACTGCCTTCGGCTCGGGTCATGATCCTGGAATTCCAGGATCGAGTCCCACATTGGGCTCCCTGCTGAGCAGGGAGTTTGCTTCTCCCTCTGACCCTCTTCCCTCTCATTCTCTCTCTCTCAAATAAATAAATAAAATCTTAAAAAAAAAAAGTGTCTGCCTTCAGCTCAGGTCATGGTCCCGGGGTCCTGGGATCGAGCCCCGCATCCGGCTCCCTGCTCAGCGGGAAGCCTGCTTCTCCCTCTCCCACTTCCCCTGCTTGTGTTCCCTCTCTCGCTGTGTCTCTCTCTGTCAAATAAAATCTTTAATATACATATATATATATATAGAAAAGGAATGGAGGAGAGATCCACATTTGCATTTTTGCAAACAGCTAGCCGTTTGATCCAGAGCAATCTATTACCTAATCATTCCTCCCCCCACTTCTGTTTAATGCCACCTTTATATATAAGCAATTCCTACCTGTACCTGGGTCAATTTCAGAACTCCCTATTTTATTTTGTTAAATTGACTATCTTCTCTTATATTAAACTAGTTTTAAATAGTTTGGGTTTATATAATGGTTTGGTAGCTCATAAGGTTGTTCTCCATTTATTATTCATTTTCAAGATTTCCCTGGCTATTCTCACATGTTTATTTCTCCAGCTGACCCTTTGTATCATTTTGTCAAGTTCCAAAAATAGTGCTGATAGTATTTTCATTGGGATAACACTGAAAGTAGAGATAATGTCAGTAGATTTGATATCTTCATATTATTGGTTCCTACTATGTGTCCTTCTATTAACCTGAATGATCTCTTATGTGTACCACTCCATAACCATTTTTGTGAAAAAAATTTGAAGATACAGAAAAGCTGAAACACTATTAAAATTATAATCCATTTACTCACCTCTTAGATCCAAATATTGTTGATATTTGCCATATTTTATTTCTATCTATGGATTTTTGTTTATTTTATTTATATTTTGGCTGAGCTATTTGCAAACAAATTATAGACATCATGATACTTTATTCTTAAATATATCAACATGTATCTCCTAAAAAAGACATTCTCTTACTAACCACAATATCATTATTATATAATTTCCTTAATATCACCTGATACCAATTTATATTAAATTTTCCTCATTTTATTCCAAAAATGCCCCTTATCTTTTGGATTTTGTTGCTCTTTGCAGGTTTGCTACATTCATTCATTCATTTATACAATTTACATACTGTAAATGTCACTTTTAAAGTATATAATTTAGTATATTTACAAAGTTCTGTAACCATCACCACTATCTAAATCCATAATATTTTCATTAACCCAAAGAGACACCCCATACTCATTAGCAATCACTCCCCATTTATCTCTTTTTCCCCTCCCAGTCCCAGGCAACCACTCATCTATTTTCTGTCCCTAAGAATTTGCCTATTCTGAACATGTCATATAAATAAAATCATACAGTATGTAGCATTTGTATCTGTTTTTTTTTCACTTATATTATTTTCAAGGTTCATCTATGTTATATTATAGTATGAGTCAGTCCTTTATTTCTTTTTAGTACACTGTAAGGATACACACCATACTGCACTTAAAGATTTTATTCTTTCCTCTGCATCTTTCCTCCATGCTGCTTTGGAGTAAGGCACTGGCCCTGAGTCACAGCAAGATCGTCCATCATTCTTCTCTGTCATTGCCATCTTTCAAATATTAGAACATGGAGTGCTGTCGTCTCTTCTCATTTAACTTCTGGTGGTCACTTTTCTTGATGACATTTAATTTTAGTCCCAACTTCAGATTTAAAAAGGAAAGAGTTTCCATATGGTGTCATTCTGCCATTTTACCCCAGACATGCAAGAATAATCATTTTAAACTGATACAATATCAATATATAGCCAGTTACAGCTTCCCATTATATAACAAGCACAACTCACCCTCACAGCTTATCATTTTAATCAGTTATGATATTTACATAATGCAATATTATGCCACCAGAATCATACCCCATGCAATGCGTGGAACACAACCTAGCAACATTATTTTTTGAACAACACTTTAAAATGTTATTTGGTAATAACAGGCTGTAGGAAGACTGACTTGTTATAAATTCTGAAGCTCAATTGCAAGACAGATGGGCAGTGGAGACTCATCAAAAATTCCTGGAAATTAGATCGATAAATCTAGAAGCTAGATTAACTGAATAGAATTCTTGGGTGTCTTTGTTTTTCCATCTCTAGGAGAATAACTACGGCCCCAATTCCCTTCATTAGGAGTTTACATTCTGACTCAGCAGGAATTTACATGTGAGTGAAGGATGCAAGCTGGAAAGGAAAACTCAAGGTTCTGGATGGTAAGGATCTACCTCTACCGCACCCTGTACCAGCTGCTTCACTGTGCAGAGCCCAAGGAGAAAGACTCACTTGACTGCAGTCATGGATGTCTAATGACCAGAGGGTGGTTGGCTATGCAGAGGCATTCCCCTCTCCTGTGATCTTTCATTTCAGCAACTATGCCTCTTCCTGGTTTACTCCTGGACTCTAGGTTGAGATCTTCATTGCACATAGACTTACTCTTAATAGTTGTTGCCTGGGACTATGCTGTATTGGACATTTGAACATGTGCAGACCTGCCCTGTACATGGGCATTGTCTCTGATCACAGTGGAACCCTCTCCAGCTGACTACACCAGTCCAAGCAAACCCATGCCTTAAACCTATTCTACATTTTGGAGATATCTCAAGATTTTTCTAACGTATACTCAGATTTGACAGCCACTGAGGACCTTAAGTTAGAGAGTGTGAAATTTTAATATGCATATGTATCATCTAGGAATCTTTTTTTTAAGATTTATTTATTTATTTGAGAGAGAGAGAGAGCATGAGCAAGGGGAGGGGCAGAGGGAGAGGGAGAGAGAGAGAATCTCAAGCAGACTTCCCCCTGAGAGTGAAGCCCAATGCGGGGCTTAATCCCACGACCCTGAGATCATGACCTGAGCCAAAATCAAAAGCTAGGTGCTTAACCTACTGAGCCACCCAGGCACCCTTCATCTGGGAATCTTGTGAAAATGCAGGTTTTAATTCAGTAAGTCTAAGTGGGGCTTGAGATTCTACATTTCAGTCAGGCTTCAAGGTGATGCTGACATTGCTGATCCCTGGAACACACTCGAAACAGCCTGGACAACAATATACAAGGTGAGAAGGAAAATTCATCCTTTGTGGGTCAACTCTTTGTGTTTTAGGGTTTGAATGAATATCCCACTGTACTTGTGCAGTTTTTCAATATGTGTAGAAGCATGGCATTTGTGATTTCAGGCAAACCTCATGCTTAGTTTTTGGACTATCCACTACTGAGGAGTCTCTTCAGTAGTAAAATGGACAATATGATGACCTGATTAAAAAGATGTTGCAGGCATTTTAAAATTTTAGAAAACAACTGTGTTAAGAGTAGTGTTGTGTTGGAATAAAAAGACACAACCTTTAGGGGCTCCCGGGTGGCTCAGTCAGTTAAGCATTTGGCTCTTGAATTTGGCTCAGTCCATGATCTCAGGGTCCTGGGATGGAGCCCCACATCAGGCTCTGTGCTAGGTCTGGAGCTTGGGATTCTCTTTCTCCCTCTCCCTCTGCTGTTCCTCTCTTCCTCTATCTCTCCCTCCCAACAAACGAAAAAAGACACAACCTCTAATAAAAATGGGAATATCATGGTCAGTCAAAAAGGCACACACACACATGCTCACACAGGCATACACACTCACACATACACCAGGCCTCACAGAGTAATTCAATGGTTTCAGGAAGCTCAGGCTTAAAACAGTGACACACTTTCAGGAGGTTACCTCTAAAAAGATAATTTGCTGTCTATAAAATGCCAGAATCTGAGAAAATCCCCACTGACCATAAGGCAGATGGAGGTGAACTAAGAAAGACCCCTGGAGGCTGGCCTTCACCACACTCGGTAGTGTGGCACCATGAAGTAAGAATTGCCTCAAAAAGAGGGTGACCTTTTGAACTGGTTCCACTGGCTTGCTCCCAGACACGAGATCCACATACACACCAGGGGGGACCCTGGCAGCCAGGGCCCTCTGGTGGGTGCTGCTCCCTGAGGAGATGAGAGTGTTCCCCCACCCCCACCCCACCTACTGGTCCTCACTTGTCCTTCCTCAGGGAACTTTCTCCATTCCCAGGACACAGCCAGGCTGCAGGTGCTGGGGCCAGGCCCACAGCACATACACAATGCCCCAGGGAATACGGAACTCACAGGAAAAGCACTATAAAAAATGCACCACATTAGTCTAGATTATTCAAACTACAGCTTCTGCTACTGGGAGTATTGTTCTGTGACCCTTATTTATACCAAGCCCAATTTTCCCAGGGCTATCTTTTTCACATCAATATTTTCTTGAGAAGATTTGATTCTTTGGTCAATTTTTACTTAATGATTCATTGTTCATTTTATTGTCTGGTGATTACTCTATTAAGTCTAATTTTTCTCAATTATTGCAGTTTTCAACACTTCCTACATGATTTTTGTATTTTTTAGTTTTTCTTCTACAATGGATTTGATCATATGAAGTTGCCACCAATGTCCACTTTATTTTGTGTTGATAAATTCTTCCAGTGATTTGGATTGTCAGTGAGATGGTTTGAATTTCTTTCTTAGCTAATCCCTTTTACAAATGTCATCTACCTTCTAGCACATTATAGAATTTCTCTTCTGTCCAGGAATTATCTATTTTATTGCCAACCCACATCTTTGGTATATTTCTGATCATTCTGAATATTGCTTACCATGCTCAATGGTAGCAGAGCAAAGAGTGAATAGCAGAAGTCAGAACAATGGACTGAAACCCAAAATGGGTGGCTGAAAATTTCCTTCTTCTTGAGTTTAAAGCAGCTTAGCTAAGCCCCTTACACAAAGCAACAGATCCCACTGCCACCTGTATTAAGTCATGCTGCAGCATGGTACGTAACAAACATGCCCCAAACCCAGTGGCCTGAAATGAATGTGTAGAAGCATGCCATTGATTTCTTATTTATGGTGCGTGGATCAACTATAGGTCAACTGGCTGGGCTGGGCTCTAGGATTCATGTCAGTTTCAGGTTTGCTCCACATGCTTTCATTCTGAGATCCCTATTGAATGAGCGATGGCTACCTAGGGCATCCCCTTCTCATGGGGGGACTTAGAAACTCAAGAAGGCAAGCTGAGACATGTCATGCATCTTGAAGACTCTGTTCACAGTTGTCCCACTCTCCTTCCCACCTACATTCCAACAGTCACAGTCAGTCAGTCACATGGTCAAACCCCAAATCCAAAGGTCTGGAAGGCTCCTCCCACAGGGGGAGCCAGGCTAAGGCCAGGGAGACACAGAAGAATTGTAAACAAGTAATGGAATGAACCACGCAGGCTTTCACCAGTGTCAGGAGCCAACACTTTCAGGAAAAAGATAATTGCAAAACAACAATAAAAAATCTATTCTGTGGTGACCCCAGATTTCTGCCTATACAAAAATCAACTCACATAATTTCTCATTGAATTAATCTTCACTGGTCACCCTGTTAAAATAAATAGTATCAAAAACCTCCAGAGTTTTCCTTGAGGAAAGCCAAAGTTCTTTTTTCTGATTAAACTACATTAAGAACAATTCTTCCCTGCTGTTTTACTTACAATGAGAGCCCTAGACTTCTCTGTGCTTCTCTTTCCATAACCTTGAGTCCCCAAAAGTAATCTGGGTTTAAAAACAGCAGCCACTAACCTAGAGCCAGCTAGCAGGTTTTTGAAGCGATCCAGATTGCAATGGAAGGGGACCCACCCTGGGATGGGCGGCATGCCACTTGAGGTAAAGAGAAGTACAATGAAGAAGGAAATGATGATTTAGTGGTAAGCTGAGTATCCTGATAAAGGGAGGTCAGTAGGGGTCAAGGACCCAAGATTTCGAAGAGCAAAAAATTACTGGTATCCCTAAAAAAGAGGAATGATTGCAAAAGGCTATTCTAATGTTGGAATCATCTGGGACATAAGAGCCGAATTGTTGTATTAGTCCATCCCTGGGGGATGGGGACAAACTTTCTGGTGATACAGCACTGACAATCACAAGCAATTTTCACATTTTTGGAGTAGTCAATTTTTCAGTTCTGGTAAAGAGGTTCCTCTTTCCCCCTACTGACTCTTGCTGAAAATTGAGAAATATGTTCCTAACATGAATAAAGGGTCAGAATCTTGCAATTGACCTGATTTTCCACCTTCTTGGTATTCTTTGTTTTGGGGAAATAGCAGTGTCAAAAATTCCAGGAACATCTCAAAAGCTTTGCCTGGTAATGTCATCTCCCCTTCACTGCTACCACTCTGCTCACCACTGGAGTCCCTGTCCTCAGATTCCTCACATTAAAACCTCACTCATCTCTTTGCAGCCGGGTCTTTTCATGTTTAATAGATTTAGCATCAATTAAGCTCTCTTTTAATACATGTGTTCCAAATGAGCTGGCCCAAACAAGAGATGTCCACTGCAGCTTCCGATTCGCAGTTAATTCCCTAACTATTCTGCCAACAGAATTATCCTAACCCCTAAATCACTCAAGTTTCAGAAAATTACTATACTGCTCTTTAATGAGACATCACTGTACTTTAGATATGAGTATAAAGGAATAGTCTCATCCCGGCAAAAAGCAAAAAAAGACCATGTGTACACATTAGATGCTTTCCTCCCTCCCACCCTGCCTCTTTCCTTCCTTCCTTCCTTCCTTCCTCCATTCCTCCCTTCCTTCCTACCTTCCTTCCTTCCTTTTTTATTTTTATAAAAATGGAAATTGAGGCTCCCAAAAGTTAAGCAATTTTCCCAGCACTGAAGGTCAACTGGCCATCCTGCTCCTTAAAGGTGGGTCCAGCAAGTGGCTTTCCATCAAAGTGGATTTCTACAGAGATGAGTAAATTTCACTTTCCTTCAGAGGAAATGCCATCTGTTAGCATTTTTGAAAGTAGCACTGATATATGATTCATTAGCTTATGTATATTCTAATATGATCTGTGAGTTAAAAATTATTTTTCAGACCTTTGTGGATCTTATGACTCATTTTGGAATATTCTCCCCTTATTTCCATTTTATTATTTGGCTCCAGAATCAAAATTAGAAGCTGAAGTGAATATTTTATAGCCTACACTATCTCTTGGTTTCCTTATGCATAATACCAAGTATATGCAACTTAATAAAGGCAAATGAAGAATTTCAAAAAGTAATACTATTCAAAACTGAAGCCTAGAAAAAGTTGAATTTCTAGTTCATAGAGTTTTTATTCATATATAACTTATGTTTTCCCTTAAAGCCAAGAATAACATTTATATTGCTGACTCTCACCCCATCTAATATAGCAGATTCTCCAATGCCCTATAAAACAAACCCCATATGTTTTTCTGGGTATATATAATGATGTTCTACACTTGCTCACAAACAGATATTGTTAGAAGGTAAGTGGTTACCTTCTTTTTCTTCCTTTTCTGCTCCAATCCTCCTCAGTGGTATCTACTTAGGATTCCAATGTTGATGAACCTGCAGAAAGGTGTCTCTCTCACCTCTAGGTACTCTTCTGTGGGATACTGCTACTTCTTGGCTAATTGTTCAGGAATCCTCCCCAAAACTGAACTCAGAAAAGAAGTGCCAGCAATTCTGGAGCCCTCAAATTTTTGAAGCAATGTTGTTTCAAGCAGAAGTAGGGAGATAACAAAATTTTGAATTTTATACTACATGCGGGTTACCCAGATAATAATAAATATTGCAGCCTTACTGTTTATATTAGTGTTTGCTTATAAAGCTCCTTCTCCCTAGGACAAAAGGTGAAAGATATCTTTATGGAGTTTTTCCAAAATGATGGGCAATATGACTTCATTCTTTGCTTTGCTAGTAAAATCTTCACTGGTTCCCAGTACTTTGTGTGTGGGGGGGAGTATTTTAGAGCTTTGATGCAAGAATGAAAAGGAAAAGAATAGGGGTCCTACAATGAGCTGAAGGCATGAATAAGCCCCACCAAGGGAACACAGCTATGCAGGTGCTTCATGAGTGTATTCATGGAAAGAAGGAGTCTTCTTCTGAATATATTATTAAAATGGTTTGAGGAAAATAAGCTATTGCAGTTTCGACCCAATTGTCAAGTGCTTTGAAATCTGTAGATACATCCCTTTGTGTAAAAATACATTAAACGTATCTCTGCCAGTCAGCTTCTTCCCACCCACTGTGTGTTTCTCTACCTTCCACAATGGCTTGGAGAATGTCAACGAAAATTTATTTTAAGCTGTCTGTCAGAGTAATGAAATATTTTTGTTGCTGCTGGCTGTGTCATAACGAACTCTAGTTATAAAAGGTGAGAGGGGGCTGGAAATTTTCTGAGGAATTATAAAATTGAACCATTTGCCTCCATACTTGGCTAATAACGGGATAAGAAGAGGGATGATGCCAAGGGAAGGAAATAGATGAAAAGCCTTGGAATTCTTGAATCAGGAAGAAGAAACATCTTGGAAGTGAGGCAGTGCAGAAAGTCTGAGAATATCACCAATGCTGAGAGTTGAGGTAGGACCGTGATCAGCCAACATCTCAGCAGAAATGGCTGGTAGATTTGACCATGTTGGAAGTATAGTTATGTACTACCATAATAATGCCTAACACACCTCCCCAATACTCAATCACTTAAGACAATAAACATAAATTTAGCCCATGAGTTTGTGGGTTTATAATTTGGGTGGAGCTCACCTGGATGGTTCTTCTGCTCTCAGCAGGGCTTACTCACATGTGTGGGGGATGGCTGGCTGTTAACTGATTGCGGCTTCACTTGGGGTGACTCAGCTCTGTCCCACCTACCTGTCACCTTCCAGCAAACCGGCCTAGATATTCCTGGCAAAGACAGACATGCTGACGTCGTGTCTGCTAGCATCCTGTTGGGCAAAGCAAGTCACATGGCTGATCCCAGAGTCAAGGAGTGGGTCAGGTTTCCCACAGTGAGAAAATACCACACTGCAAAGTCTCGTGGTGAAGAAGGGAAGAATTGGGTCATTGTTGCAATCTGCCATACTAGTCTTTCGACACTTAGTTCAGGTCAGCGTTATCAGACTTCATAAGCAAAACATGGTATGACCAAGACCAGAAATTATTCATATCCAGAACAAAGCGGAGTGACCACCTATTGAATGAAAAATATTTTTAACGAGTAGTGCACAGGAGAAAAATAACACCAGTTCTAAGTCCTAATACACCTCCGTCTGTTTCCTCCTGGTACCCTTAAATAGAATATTCCATGTTTGTTAGTTAGCATTTGCATAACACTCTGCTATGTGCCATGTACCTCACAACAATATTTAGGAATTATCCTCCCAGCAGCCTAGGGAGAGTGGTGCCCTGCTTCTTTTAGTTTCTTATGGAGGTGATGGAGATGGCAGATGCGTCCCAGCAACAGCAAACTGAGTAAACTGAAGTGTGGAAAGTTTCAATGGTCCCCTGGGTATTCAGTTGATACAAGTGAATATGTTTCTGGCTGAACCCACTAATGATTGGACTGAAGCAAATAAACCAAACAGATGTTTTAGCAACATGTTTTCACAGCTTCCAAGCATATTAAAGATTTTTAAAAGACCAATTCATTTGCTTCAGATTGCGGTAGATGAGTTGGTATCATGACTAATGACCTGTAAGTTTTATATTGTGGTGAATTACCCTGTGACCTAAAATATCCAGTCCCAATGAACTTGGGGTAGTCATACTGTTTTAAATTGGGTTCCTCCAGCAGCTGATTCTGAGGCAAGGATTCCTGGGAAAGTATTTTATTTAGGAGGTGATCCCAGGAAACCCTGGAAGTGAGACAAGGAAGGGACATTGTCAAGAAAGGGTGCACGGGTAAGCCACTACCACTGTGGGCAACTGGGGCTTCACCCCATAGAGAACTGGGGGACCATCTAGGAAACACGCCTGAGTTCCCCTGCCTGCAGGGTGAGGGAGCTGAGGTGTTTATACCCTGAATCTTGTCAGTTGCTGGCTGACTCCCACTCTTGGATGGATTAATTTCTTGGCACTTCTGAATGCCATGTGCTTGGGCAGAGCAAGTTTCTGTAGCTTCAGAGAAAGCCCTCAGTAATGACATTTAGATGTCAGCAAGTAGCAGGAGATAAGTATGCTGAAAGGCTAGGACCCAAGAGATATGAATAGAGTATGGCAAAGTTTGCTGCACACACTTACTGATGCCAGGACAAATCTGCTTCAATGTGGAATAGAGACATGTTTTCCAACGCCCCCTTTCTTAAATCAAATAAAAACAAGGATAACAAAAATAATTTAAAAAGAGAGAGAGAGAATGAGAATATACTGGTCAATGTCCAAACAGGAGACAAATCCACCCCGGTTATTGAAACAAGGAAAACTTAATATGAAGAATTAGGAGCTAGTAGAAGGTAGTCTACTATCAGAAGGGGTCAAAAAGAACTCTAGGTAGTCCAAAAGCACAGGTGCAAAAATCATCTGCTATCTGTAGGCTGAATGACCATTGAAGGAACTCAGTACGAGGACAGGAGTCTCCCCAGCCAATCCCTGAGGCAGAGAGTCAGGCCAAGGCACCACAGAGCTGGAAGGGGGAAAACTACATCTTTCAGCGGTATCAACCCTAATGAAGCTTCCCTGAGTGTCGAGTTGATGCAGGGTGGTGGTCAGGACAGAGGCTGGGACCCTGGGGCTGTGTTCCAGTACAAACACACTCCACACTTAAAACACCCCAGTGGATCTTCCTATGTGGAATTCCCTTCTGTCTTTCTAGTGGCCATTACTCATCTTTGAGGGTCTGCCCTAGAGGCTCCCCACCTCCACAGTCCCCTCTAAAAGCCCCATGGATACAAATACCTTCCCAGGGCAGGGCTTAGTCCCTACTCTTGTACACTTATTCTTTCTTATTGCCTTGAATGATAATAATGTATAACTTTGTCTCCTGATTATTTACCCCCACTCTGTGAACCTAGAGACCCTCTATTGTTTAACTTTGTAACTGCTTAAATTGCTTAGTGCAGTATGGTGGTTATGAGCCACCTGGGGCTATCTGTACACTTGAAATGTGAGATCCAAATTCAGATATGCTGCAAGTACAAAATATTAACTAGATTTCAGTAACTTTGTATAAAAAAAGAATATAAAATATCCCAGTAATAACTTTTTATGTTGATTATATGTCAAAATAATATTTTGAATGCAACATGTTAAGTAAAATATCTTATTAAGATTAAGCACCTATTTCTTTTTACTTTTTAAAAATGTGGCTACTAGAAAATTTAAAATTACATGGGTGGCTCATGTTATATTTCTCCTGCCTTAAAACATTCACACGTAAGCAGGTACTCAATACATGTTTGATGAATAAATGAATGAAATGAGTTTCTTTTCTAGAAATTCTAAAATGTTTGAGTTTCGTGGTCCAAAATGTTTGTATTTTATAAATTTAACATGGCGGTTGATTTTTTTCATTTTTACTCAAATTAAATGTAAGAACAAAGAAGTCATTTAGTATAAACATCACTTCATAAAAGAAAGGAAACATTTTAATACACAGAAAGAAGCAAGCAGGAAGTGATTTCAAATTAAAGGGAATGGTGGCCAGCATTACACAATGAATTTTTAAAAAGAACAGAAGAAATAGAAAATATTAAACTTAAATTTTCAAGTGTAGAACAAGTGCAGTGTAAAATGTTGCTCTGAGTTATTGCATTGTGAAGTATTGTTTTCTTGACACAATTGTTAGTTTGGGGATGGCTATGTCATAGGTCAACAGGAAGTGAAGCTGGTTGGCCCAGCTTGTTAGCTCTTTGTTTTGATTATCCTTGCTGAAAATCCAGTTTGGCATGGGAACAGCAGTGAAAACAGAGTGGATATGGTTAACACTATTACAGTCCATTTGGAATGATCTGGAATGTCTGATTGCTTCCAGAGAATTAAAAAAACCCACCCTCACACGTAAGCCTCTAGTTAGTCTTCTGGCTCCAGTTACCAAGCACATCATGTTCTCTTTATATTTGGAGCAGACCAGGGGTCTCGCTTTGCAGGGCTGCAGGAAGGGGGCTGCAGGGCTGACCACTGGACCTGTGACTCCCCCGCTCTGACCAACATGAAGAGCAGGAATTTGTCTGAGAAGGATGCTCTCTCCCCAAACAGTCACTGAGCAAACACAGGTGTGTTCAGAATAGCCACCAGTGTCTAACCAGATGAAAATCCTACCTGGGGAGGCTTAGTGTTGTCAAAGAAGAACCAGAGCCAGACAGAAGTTAAAGGGCTGAAGATAGATTTTATTCAAAAAACTATTGCAATAGGAGAAGAGGAACTCCAGGATAGAACCGGGCTCGATTCCAAATACAACCAGAAGCAGTGGGAATCTACAGCTGAGGAGCAGGTTGGAGGGAGAGAGACAGCAGAAAATTACTCAGAGAAGACATCAGGTCTGGGGGGATCTAGGGCGGAGGCCCTATGAGGGTTCTGACCTAATAGGATTCTTGCTGAAGGCAGGCCAGGGTGAGAAGATATCGCCTTGGGTGGGGGATGTTGGGGATGTTTGGGGAGTTTGATCAGACATCTAAGGTGGGGAATTCTCCATAAATGACTTAGCAGGATTCTTGCTAACACCTGATAGGCTTTGTTGCAGAAAAGGTTCAGGGGAGGCTGACTCAAGTTTGGTCAAACAAAGACTCTTTATCCAGTGTCTTATCAATAAGCTGACATGATTACTGCTTTATCTACATCCATAAGTGAATCTAGAATTATTCGTTTTTCTACCTGTTCAAAGATTAACATAATCACTGCCTCTGTCCCTTCTCTGAGACTTGGGTTGTCCCTGCATCTGAATGTGTCCTCTGCTCACAGGACATCACATGTGGGTAGGGGGATGAAGATTATAGAAAGAGAAGGAGGAGGGAATTATCTCCACTTCAGCTATACAGGCTCCTCAGCTGTTAATTTCCCTGGAATATCATCACCAGCCAATTGAGAAGATCCTAGGCTGGGTTGGGCTGAGCTGAACAGACACTATCCTCCATATGGGAAGCTGCACTTTTTAATCAGAGTTTCTGCTTGTTTCACAGCTCTCCAGAAGGCAAGGACATTTTCTCAAATCCCCCCTCCAGTGACAAAAGACAAAAATAATGGAAAGTACAAATTTTTATAAAAAATCTATTTTCCAGGAAAGTGTTTGCTACTGATACTGCTTTTTCTTGACTATTTTTTGTGCTGCTTTTGGAAAGGCCCTTGTTTATAAATATCTGAAAAGTAGAAAGTTCTTTTTCTAAAGGAAAAAAGGTATCTCTTTGTTCTCTGCATTAATATACGAGTCCAGTGGTGGAATCTAGCAGACTGAGATGTGCAATCAAATACATTGAGATCCAGGTTTACAATATCAGCCTCACATGCACTGCTTCCTCATAGACTGTGTGGGTGGTCCTCCCACATAGGTAAGTGGGGAGCTGACTCCCGATGCATGGCCCAACCCCAACAGGACAGGACCAGCTCTCCCTTGAGCAACATGTGGTTTAGAGGCACCTACTCAGGTGCAGTTGAAAATCTGCATATAACTTTTGACTCCCCCAATTTTTTAAGCCTACTGTTCACTGGAAGCCTTACATAACAGCCAATTAATACATATTTTTTATGTTACATTTATCATACACTGTATTCTTACAAAAGTAAGCTGGAGAAAAGAAAGTCATAAGGAAAAGAAAATAATTCACAGTACTTTGCTGTACTTACCAAAAAATATCGAAGTAGAAGTGGACCCACGCAGTTCAAACCTGTGTTGTTCAAGGGTCAACTGTATTTCTTAGGCACACAAGAAGAGAGAAAGCGGGAAGGAAGAAGCCTTGCCATGCTGCCAACTGTGTATTTCCTTTAAGTATGTAATTATTAATTACCATAATCAGCATCTTGTTTTCACTGAGTCTAATTGCCATGTATAAACACACAAATAGATTAAAATACAGCCGAGACCAGTGCTACAATTTGTTCTGTTTCCTATACCAAACTTCACCTATTTCTGATCACACTAGGGCTCGCTGTGATAAGATTTTTTCTACTATTGTTGCAATGTACTAGAAAAATGAGGACCTGGAAGACGAGTTAGTCGCTCTATGGCTGCAGATGTAGCTCTGACTTCCCCTAATCTGTTTACTTTCTTCATTCCTCAACACATCCCATTAGCATTTCTTCTGAGGAAGCCAGAGTTCATTCTTTCTTACTCCTTTTTTTTTTTTAAGAAAATCTTTTTGTTCCAAGTGATTTGGCCAAAAAGAAAATCACCCCAGAATAGACTGCAGTCAGAGTTTCCTTCCTGTCCTTTGAAGCTTAAATGGTTTAAATTATTTAGCTCCAAATGTCCAAAATTAACCATTAACCATATCAGAATCCTTCAGTCTACCTTAAACTTATTCCTACAAGATGTTTCTCTTCTTTTTACTTCCGTTTTTAATACACCTAAACAGAATAGTTTTCATGCAGGTTTCTTGTCCCCCACAAGCATTCATTTTGAGTGCTACACAGGAGAAAGACACCACCTCTCTCTTGGAGATTTTTAAAACAGTCAACCTTCACAATCCTGTCTGATGGTAATCTGTTACGCATTTGTGTAGCAGAATTCAGAGCAGACTTGGCTGTTTAGAAACTACTCAAATTTTCTTCCATCCCTGGGAGTTTAAGTCTGTCAGAAATACTACAGTTTTAGTCACGAGGAGAAAAAAGCAGACAGACGTCATGTGCACCTCCCACAGTCTCTGGCTTAAAACCCACTCAGGTTCTGAAATAATCTCCCACATGATCTCACAGATTTGTGCGAATGCAAAGCCAGCTACATCAAGTGATTACAATACTAAGAGTAGAATCAGGAGCATCATGAGTGCCCTTTACTCAAAATTCTGATATTTACTCAAAGAAGCACATCATGCTCTATTTATGAAACAATTTGCAAATGTCTGGGCTTCAGCTGATTGTCCCTCTTTTTCCAATTCTATTCCTCATCCTACTCTTGATTTAATGATTGAAAAAGAAGCCCTAAGGACGTAAGAATGAATACCAACAAACATGATATACATTTAATTTAGTCTTGAAAAAAAGCAGCAAAATATTTTATAGTCCCAACCATCATTCCCATAAGAGGAGAAAGTGATTAGAATACACGAATTCCAAATTATATATTACTCAAAGTGTGGATGATTTTCACTCTACACAAATGTAGCATTTAAGAGGTTGATCTGCATGTAGATAGCTGGTAGTTTAATCTGGGAATGAGCTGCTGTGTATGCTGAAAGCTGATCCAGGAGAGCTAGGACAATATCAAGTGGGGTCAGGAGGGGGTCTCACAGGTCAAAGGTTAAGAGATAAAACAGACTGAGAGATGTCAGGAATGAAAGTGCCTGGTGTGGGTACAGATTTATAAAGATAAAAGCCAAGAAACCATTCCTTCTTGTTTCTGCAAGTAGATAAGATGATGGGGAGAGAGTGGAGAGTCAGAGTGTTTGGTGGCTATAAAATTTTTTTAAAGATTTTATTTATTTCACAGAGAGAGACACAGCCAGAGAGAGAACACAAGCAGGGGGAGTGGGAGAGGGAGAATCAGTCTTCCCGCTGAGCAGGGAGCCCGATGCCGAGCCCGATCCCAGGACCCCGGGATCATGACCTGAGCCGAAGGCAGATGCTTAATGACTGAGCCACCCAGGCGCCCCATTGGTGGCTATAAAATCTATCATTCAAACCAGGCACTCTGAAGAGTAAAAGGGATCTTTTGATAACGTTTCAGAATTATGTATCTCCAGAAGATATGTTCAAATCTTAATCCCCAGTGCCCGTAAATACGACCTTATTTGGAAATAAGGTTGTAATCAAGTTAAGATGAGGTCAAACTAGATTAGAGTGGGTCCTCACCCCAATGACTGGTGTCCTTATAAGAATAGGGTGGAGACAGAGACACAAGGGGAAAATGCCATGTAAACATGGAGGCAAAGATTGGAGTGATATATCTATAAATGCCAAGGAGGCAGAGATCAGAGTGATATGTCTGTAAGCGCCAAGGATCGTTGGCAACCACTGGAAGCTAGGAGAGAGGCATGGGACGTATTTTCCTTAGAACTTCCACAAGGAACCAACCTCACTGATATCAGATTCTGGACTTCTAACTTCCGGAACTGTAAGAAATAAATGTCTATTATTTTGAGCCACCTAGTTTACAGTATTCGAAAACTAATCTATGGGGTCAGCAGGCAATAATCAGAATGATGCTATCCAAACTGCAGCATGGCCACCCAAGCCAAAGATGGCTTCAGTGTTTTAGGTCTGGGTGACCAAGATGGCAACATGATTAGCCATGTTATGGAACAAAGTAGAATCACAGCTTCTGCAGGAAGATGTTGAGTCTGGTTTTGGTCACTGGGGACTGAGGGACTAAAGGACATTCACCTAACTAAAGATCCAGGTAAGCTTTATACAAGCCAGCCCTGTAGAAGAAAGGCCAACACGTTAGGCTTTGTCATGCATGACTTCATTGTTAATTTTGTCTTAGTATAGAACTCTTCTTTTTGAAAGCATTTTCACAACAATTATCCCCAATTGATTTTAACAGCAAACTTGAGAGGTATAATTATCTTTATGGATAAATAAAGTGAGGTTTTGAGAGGCTTAGAAACTTGTCCATGGTTACATGAAGAGTTAAGTTATCAACAGAGCAAGAAGAGGAACCTAGAACATTCACTCCTAATCAATTTTAATGTCAGTCATTGCCATTCTGTTTTTTAATGTTCAAATTCAGAATAATGTACATTTTTGCTGAATTGGCCAATAATCAGTAAAAAAGAATGAATAACATTAAACCCTTGAAGAACAAGCAAGACAAATATCACTAAGTTAACCTATGCTAAAATGAGAAAATATAAGCCCTTCTATTAAATTATCAAGTTTCTCTGAGAAGCAACTTCAAAAGGATCATGAATGATAAAACCAGAGATTGAAGGAGAGGCCCACATAAAGTGAAACTTGACCAGGGACTTGATGTATGACAAAGATGATGGTGGAAGTTCAAATGTGGCTGAGTGAAGCAGGAGAGGGTCAGGGCTGGATGGTGGTGGTGTTGGCAAGCAAAGTGGAGGGCTTATAAGGGATGCTAAAACCTCTTAATGCTCTTAGAATAAATGAAATAAAAACCACTGTAGAGAAACAAACATGACTTAAATCGCCTACATTCTATGTGAACCCAGTGAATTCCATATGAAGATCTTCTCATTTTATTTTTAATTCAGTTAGATTGAAATTCAATTTTAATTTAGCTCAAAATATTTGCTAATCATAACTTCTAAGCATTATTTAATTTAATTTAGCTCAAAATACTTGCTAATCATAACTTCTAAGCATTATCTCATGGGGATACACAAGAGATATAGAAGACTGGATATCTACCCCCAGAACTTGATTTTATTGTGCAGTTAAGACATACACGTTAGCCATATCATCCTACCTGACAAGATGGTGTGGCTTGCCCGAGATCACAGAATTGATAACAGAGATTGCATTGGAAAAACCTCCTTCCTGGTTTCCCAGAACAGAGTGTAGAGAGGACAGGGAGGAAAAACAAAAGCTGTTGCAGGTCCTACTCAAAAGAGTCATTTTCCACGTCACCTGAATTGTATTAACGAAGATGAATGGCTCATACCAGATGAACAATTTTATATCATCAAATTATGTCTATTAACCCACATTTCATGCTTCCTAATTGTTGAATTAAAGAGGTCTGTTAGAATAGCAATAACACACTCAAACTGGCTGTGATTCGTGCTTCAACACCCATTTTATTAGAGCGATAACTCATGAGGCCGAACTAATCACTCATTAATTAATGCCTAAAACTCTTTTTGAGATGGAGCAACCACGGAGTTCTATGAGTAATCTTAATGCAATTTGTGGAATATGCACCTTAGGTAGCACCCTCAGCCAGCACTTCTTTCAAATCAATCGGGCATTTTCTGTACATGTATTCAATCTTGTCTGTGTTTACTTGTGGCTTTTCCCCTTTAACTACTTGCCCATTATCAGGTATTGAGTAGAGAATTGCAGAGCAATGAATTCCCAAAAGAGGGATTTATAGTCATGAATATATCCTTTTCTTTTCTGAGGTCCAGGTAAGCATGTAGAGATCATGAAAAAAAGAATAAAACAAGAACAGAAAAAGAGCTAGAAGAAAGAAAAAACAAAGCTAATGACAAAAAAGAAGACTGGGCAAGACTCAGTAGTGTTTATTCATCCTTATTCATCCTTATGTGTATTGGACCCTGCTATGCAAGGGCCAGGAACAGGTTCCAATGGAGGATGCAAATCCAAACATCATGGTTTGGATCCCTCATAGTAAAAAGGGGCTAGGAGAGCTCAATGAGTAGGTGAGGACAGGTGCCAGCCAGAAAACCCTAGCTCTATTATTCGAGCTTCTCACAAGCTGAGAAATTATGTTTCCAGCAAGTCTGCAAGGTTCTCTAACAGTATTTACCAAGATTTTCTAGTGGAGGACAATGTGATGAGTGGGACACAAAAGAACCCCTTTCATGGCTTTCAAACTATTTCCTGCTGAGCAGAGGTGCCTCAGGGTCCAAAATCCAGGAGAGAAGGAAAGAGGAAAATACCTACCCCACTCATTTACCTGCTCCTGCATCAACCAAAGCATCTCACCCTTATCTGTGGGCTCACATCAGATTCTGTGCTGCTCAAAAAAAAAAAAAATTTGAAAAACACTTCTTTTATCTATAGAGAAACGTGCATTTCACACATATGGTATTATTTTTTATTGGTAGTATTTGTGCTATTAATCTTTACAACCACCAAATGAAGCAGCCAGACAATTTGAACACATAAAGGTGTGATAAAGACAACACAAAGGCATAATAAGTTTCCTATCCCAGACTTTTCCCCATTCTACCAACCAGACTTCCTGAACACTACTTTCAGGGAGTGGGAAGAGGGAAGCAGAGCTTCTGTTTAATTGAGGTATAGTTTATGTCCATTGAAATGTACATATTTTAGGTGTATAGTTTGCTAAGCTTTGAAAAGGATAAAAACTTCTGGAATCATTACCCAAATCAGGATATAGCACATTGCATCATCTCTGGAAATTTCTTCATGACCTTTCAGCTGTGACCCACAGAGCCAACCATTGTTCTAATCTGTATCATTATAAATTAGTTTTGTCTGTTCATGACTTTCACATCATCGGAATTATACACTACATTACCCTTAGGAGTGACTGCTTTCATTCAACATATTTTGGAGATTCCTCCATGATGTCTATATCAGTAGTTCATTTATTTCTATCACTGTGTGGCTTGCCATGTATAGTTACACTTTAGTTTGCACATTCACCTGTTGATGAACAATAGGATTGTTCCAATTTGGGGCAACTACGAATACAGTGGCTATGAATATTTTTGAAGTGTGTGTGTGTGTGTGTGTGTGTGTGTGTGTACATGTATTTTATTTCTCTTGTTAAATACTTAGGAATGTAATTTCTAAAACATATGTAATTCATATGTTAACTGTATGTTTAACTTATAAGGAACTGTCAACTACTTTTCCAAGATGGTTCTAGCATTTTACAGTCTCACTGTAGAATTGACTGAGAGTTCCTGTTGTTCCGTATTCCTGTCAAGACTTGGTATTAATAGTCTTTTTAAAAATTATAGCCATTACAATGGGTAAGTGGTATTTCAATAAGGTTTTGATTTCCATGCTTACTGGCCATTCTTATATCTTTTTTTTTTGTCAAGTGTCTATGTAAGTCTTTGTGCATTTTTATCAGATTGTTGTCTTTTTATGATTGATGTGTAAGTGTTCTCTAACAAGTCCTTTGTCGTTTTCCACAGTGTATGGCTTGCTTGTTCACTTTCTTAATGATGTCTTTGTTGAGAAGTTTGTATTTTGACAAAGTTCAATTAACCTTTTTTTCTTTTATACTTAGTGTCTTTAAAAACAGCAACAAAAACGTGGCTATCCCATGATAGGAAAATATTCTCCCTATTTTTCCTTCTGGAAGCTTTATAATTTTAGCTTTCATGTCTCAGTCTATGATTAATCTCAAAGTGATTTTAGGGTATGGTGTGAAGTAAGGATCAAAGTATTTTTCTACGAATATTAAAAGGTTCTGAACTCAATTACAATATACATGTGGTGGGAGGAGTTCCCCGCACCAGCCAGTAAGCAACTCTCTGACACCATCTGGGTATCTTCCATTCAACTCAGTGCTGACACTGTCTACCCAGAGACAGCATCTGATTCTACAGATTAAGGACTCAGGCCCAAAAGACTGCCCTCCACCTCAGATGCCAATTGCAATTCCACATTGTCACCTGTGCTTCTGATTGACCAGCTATAGATTGGAGGTTTCAGCAACCCCCTCCTTAGGTTCATTTAATTCGTTCCAGCAGCTCATGGAACTCAGAGAAACATTTTACTTACTAGATTACTGGCTTATTTTGAAAGGATATAAACACTATTTGATTTCAAGATTTATTATAAAGCTACAACAATCAAGACAATGAAGTGATATCATGATTGACATGTAGATAACTGGAACACAATAGGCAGCTTCGAAGAATATAAACTAAACTAAAAGGATATAACTCAGGAACAGATGGCAGAGATGCATAAAGCAAGGAATAGGGTAAGGGACTGGAGCTTCTATGCTGTCTTGGCATGCAACACTGTCCCCAAATTAACACGTGTTCACCAACCCTTAAGTTTTCCAAACCACCTCCTTTTGGGTTTTCATGGAAGCTTCATTAATACATGGGTATAAATAATTAAATAATTGGTCATTGGTGATTGGTTCAACCCCTAACCCCCCACTTCTTCCCAGAAATAGGGTTACTGAACATTCCAATCTTCTATTCATGGTCGATTCCTCTGGCAACCAGCTCCCAACCTTAGGTGATTTCCAAAAGTCATTCATTAATATAAACCCAGTTATGGTGGAAAAGGGCTTGTTATGAATAACAAGACACTCAGTTCACCTTTGTGGCTTTAAATGATTTTAGGAACTGAGGTCAAGAGACCAAATACTATAACAAAAGATGTTTTCATTGCTCTTATCATCCAGGGAATTCCAAAAGTTTTGGGAGCTATAAGCCAGGAACCATGGATAAAGACCATATATATGAGAAGTATATTTTGGACATATGACTAACCAGATATATATTTCTTCTAAATCACAATATGCAGATATCCAGTTGTTCCATCACCATTTGTTGAAAAGAGTTTCCTTTCTTTATTGAATCTCATTGAGTCCTTTGTTTAGAATCATTTCATCATAATGTGCCATCCTGTTTCTAGGCTGTCAATTCTATTTCATGTTTCTATGTGTCAGTTGGTACACTGATATACCTCAGTGTCTTGATTGCTGTAGCTTTATAATGTCTTGAAATCAAGTAGTGTAAGTTCTCTGATTTTGTTCTCTTCCCCAAAATTGTAAGATTTCTCATTTTCATAACATTTTTTAATGTTTTCAATTCCTGTAAAAAAATTTGCTTGGATCAATTTAAGGGGAATTATCATTTTTAACAATTTTGAGTTTTCCATTTCATAAACATGGTATTTCACTTTATTTAAGACTTCTTTAATTTTTCTCAGCAATATTTATAGTTTTCTGTATGGAGGTCTTGTACATCTTTCACTAGATTCATTGCAATTCATTTAATATTTTGTGATGCTAATATAAACAATATTGTTATTTTTACTGTCATTTTTTCCAATGGTTTCCTCCTGGCATAGGAAAAAATTTGGCATTTTTATGCTAAACTTGTATCCTGTGACCCTGATAAATTAACTAGGAGTTAAGTCCTTTAGATTTTGTATGTATACAATATGTTATCTACAATTAAAGATAGCTTTACTTCCTTTACAATATTTATACCTTTTGTTTCTTTTTCTTACCTTAATGCATTGGCTAGGACTTCAAATACAGTGCTGAATAGAAGAAGGAGGGATGGCAAATTATCTTGTGGGCTTTATTCTGTTGTCTCTCTCCCAGAAGGCAGGAGGGGCCAGCTGGCACAATGCCCTTTTCTACTGTGTACGATCTGCAGGCCACCATTTGCTACCCCTCCAGGTCCCTTCCCTCTCCAAAAGACAGTCCCCTATAAGAACCTCTTTCTCATGCTTTATGCTTCAACTTAGATAACGTCTTGCCCCACAGCCCTTACTAGACAACTCCAAGTAACATCCCTCCCTATTGTGATGGCAACATACCACCTGGGTAATTTCCACCCATAATTATTACTTTTAGTTAGTTAGTTGTTAGTATCTGCATCTCCCACTGGAATTTAAGCTCCCCAAGCAAAAATCTTGCTTGTCTGCTTTCCTAATGTATCCTGGGAACTTAGCAGAGAGCCTGCTATCTTAACAGACATCTAGCAAATGAATAAACCTCTTTCAAGCCACTTGTCCTACTCAGAGGAGAAATCACAGACGCTCCCTTTGCTCCATAAAGAGGATGGCCACAAGGTGTGGGGACACACCACTTAAGCCCTGCTCATGTGGCTGGTAATCCTCAAGTATGAAGAGTGTAGATTAAGCCACATCTGTCTTCTGAAGGTTCATAGGTCTCAGACAAAGAACAAGAGCAAGATTGGAGACGGGGTCTGCTCTGAGTTTAGGGCAGGAGGAAGGAGAATTGGCTAGGTCATGAAAAAACTTAAGGGTTGAGATATCAGAGGATTTTGAACAGGGGACTCACAGAATTAAATCTGGGCTTGAGAGGGTCATCTCCAGGAGCCAAATGTAGTGTGTGGAGAATGCAGTATGCCAGTGAGAAACCAATGATAAGAGTAAAAGGCAAGTGATGGAGGTGAGCTGAACTGGGGAGTGACCATGGATGTGGAATCAAAGGGAAATCATCAACAGAGACTGGAATCACTACAACGTGGGCCCAAGAGATCAGAGCAGGGTTAAAGGTGGCGCTTTAGTGTTAACCCTGAACAATAATAAAAAAGGTGTAAGGCCCAAACTCTCCTAATTTAATCTGCCCTCTTGACTTTCCAGAGAATCCCTGAGCACAGCATGTCAGAAAGTCAGGACTGCCTTTCCCTACTGTCCCTGGCTTCTTCCTTGTTAGAAGTTTTCACAAGGTCTAACCGAATCCCACACAAAGGGAACAAATAGCTTACTTAAAACTCAGACATTTTTTTGCTAGAGGCTACTTTGTCTTTGTTTCTATCATTCTCAGGAAAAGAGAAAACCTCAAAGGTTTCTAGCACTTTATTCCTTTCTCCTCACCGACTCTTGGGTTTTCTTTGGGGGAAAAAAAAAACAAGCTCTGGATGAAATAGGGTCTATGTCAGGCACCTGCTCCTTTCCAAAGTCACAGCTACAGCTCTCTGCTTCCTGAGCAGCGTTTGGTTCTCCTCTCAAGAGCATTTGGATAATAAAAGCAGTTGGATAATAAAAGAAAAGGCCATTACCCTCCACACACACCCACTACCAGCTGCACAGAGAATGCAAACGTGGATTCTGTCAAGCAGTTAGCAAAGGAAGCCCCAGTCCTGGCTCTGAGCCGCCAACATTACAAATGGCACCGCCTCCAGGCTCCATGTTGTGGCCTCTCCAGGAAGAGTGGTTTGAGAACAAACCGTGCAGAAGAGGCTTGTATTCAGGTTGGTTTCTCGGTGCTGCCTGTGGAGACCGACTTTGCAGAACGAGGCAGGAGAGCCTGTCTTTCTGCGGGTAGAGTGTGCCATGCAGGGTGTTCAGAAGCCTGATGACTGGTCTGACATCAAAGGGCACAGCAGGGCTGAAGCACGGGGTCTCCACCCCAAAGATGCCAAAAAGAAGTCTGAGGGTAAAGGGTTGACTTCGGACTTTCCAATCCTGTCAGCCTCCTCCAGTACCTGGCAACCTGGGGTGTTGCCCAGCTCAAGCTCAATAACTTTTCTTCCTTAAAGTGTTCTAAAATAAAAGTTCAGGGAGAGAATTTTACTTCTCCTAGAAATGAAAATGAATTCCAGACACACAGAATAACACAGTGGAGAGCAAGGAAATGTCCTGGGCCTTTCTCCCAGTTCTGCCATTGACTAGTTGTGTGACCTTGGGAAATCCATATGACATTTCATCATCTGTAAAATGTGGGGATCTGTGTAGATGATCTGTGCCATCCCTTTCAGCCACAACACCCTGAAGAGACAAAACTTATTCCCTGTTATCCCTGCCAAGCTCATCTCTAGTCTCTACTCAAATGTCCCCAGTGACAGGGAGCTTGCTCCCTATTAAAATGGCTCAGTTTGAGTGCTGGATCTTTCCTCCTTGCATCTCTTTTTTCCTCTGGCAATGCAAAAGTAAACATGTTCTGAGCCACCCAATCCCTCCCACACCCCACCACTCCAGCAACCCTCAGTTTGTTTCCTGAGATTAAGAATTCCTCGTATCAGTGAGGGTTCTAGAGGGGAGGGGGGTGGGGGGATGGGTTAGCCTTGTGATGGGTATTAAAGAGGGCACATTCTGCGTGGAGCACTGGGTGTTATGCACAAACAATGAATCATGGAACACTACATCAAAAAACTAATGATGTAATGTATGGTGATTAACATAACAATAAAAATTATTTTAAAAAATGTAAAAAAAAGTAAACATGTTCTGAAGGGGCCATATTTCTAGGGTCAGCACTAGAATTCTAGCATTCTAAAAGTAGTGCATCACTCTGGTAAGAGCTGCCCGGCATTTCTTTACTTGCTGCCAGTTCTCTGGGAATTTTCTTAGCTCATATCTCAAAATACCCATGCAAATTAAGCCAAAAAGGAAGAGAAGGCAAAGCAAAAAACAGTTGGTTTTTTTGTTTGTTTGTTTTTTGTTTTTTTGCTTTTACTACCTGAACAGTGGTAGTTTTTAAGGACACCATGTCTCACAGAATCAAAAAATGTTAGAGCTGGAAAAACCGCCAGTGAACTTCATCCAGCTCTTCCTTTGATCCAGTGAAGAAACAAAAGACCAGAGAAGTGATGCGACTTACCCAAGGTCACACAGCTGAGATTAAGTTCATGTTTATGGATTCCTAGCTCTCCACCTACAAATGCTTAGGTATTTTCCAGAGTGTATCATGGAACATAGATTCTCAGGAGATCAGAAGGTATTTCTTACAGGGAGATGGGGGTGTTGGGGGTAGGTTCTATGGTCAGATATGTTTCAGAAATGCTCATTTAAACTATTTTGTTTTGTTTTACACAAAGGCCTCTCAGAAGTTTACCTATGCTATGCTATTGGGGCCCAGTGAGGAAAGCAGCAACCACATTAGAGTTTTAGCAGAAAGGATTGGCTATGGGGCACTGGGGACTTATAGCCCCTTGGAAGGGCTGGAGCTGCAAGCTCAGTGAAGGTACCACTAGATCCAAGGATCACAAGAGTCAGGAAGGTGCAGGAGATACCACTGGGATCTCCAGCCCTGAGGCTAAGGTTCAGGGGAATATCTGGAAAGGACTATAAAACCTTATATCCACCAATGTCATATATGCTCCTGCCACTTTCTAGAGAAACGACAGATCTTCTCTCCCTTCTGCTTTTTATCTTAGATCAGCACCTCTCCCTGGCAGCATCTAATCAGAGCCCTGCCCCCTAGGGAAACTTAGTAGTGTAGTTATCAGGTTTCTAGTTCCTAGAATTTTGCAGAGATCACAGAAAGGAGTGACATTTTTTATTGTTGTTGTTTTTGGAAATGCTGTCTTAACCCAGTTTTGAAGCCCTGGTTAGAGGCCCATCACTTGCCCTGATTAAGTCCACACCCCAGCCTTTTCACTCATTGCTGCTAGCCATTATGCACCCACCAAAATTGCTGGGGTCAGGTACCAAACAATTAGGGACAGCCCCTATGCTCTGGAGCCCATGAGATCATTCAGGTTAGCCAGTCCCACAGAGCCTGTGACACCTTGCTAACCCCACCCTGCTTGCCATAGCTAAGATGCCCCTACATGTCTAGTTTGCTCTAAGCCTGTCCCCTGGTACAATCCCCCTGCATGGCCCTGCATAGCACCCTTCTCTCCTTCAGAGCTATAAGTAACAGAGTTTTGTCTTTCATCTAGACAGGTGTCTCTGTATTGTGTTCTGCTGTCAAAAAAATCTTTAAATCTTATAAAATGGGGGCAGGAATGGGGCCGAGTTACCAAAATCAATCTGGTACATCTATTAATGTGCATGGAAAATCTCCACTGGGGCTCTGGTATGTAGTGTGTCCTAACTTTTCTGACCACATGTGTCTATTTTTAGGGCAAGACCTACTAATATACTTCAAAAGGTATCAAGGTTCTGTGCAACTCATGGTGGACATCACTGTTTTAAATGATAATTTCAGGGGTTCAGGCACTTCAAAGGCCCCATGACCAGAAGGAAGCAGGAGAGGAAATTGCGGCCTGAGCTATGTGATTAGTGGATTCGTGACTGCAGTCTGAGCCCAACTGTGCACATAAAGTCACATTGCACATAAAGACTTTGCCTGGGTGGTCCCAGCTGATTGATATGCACATGACTTCTTGAACCTATATTTCTTCCACTTGAGACACCATCCTTGTCATCTCTTCCTATCCAAATCCTCATCAGTCACCAAGGCCAACTCGAGTCCCTTCTTTCTGATAGGAAATTCAATGATTAGCTCTGCTTTCTCTCACCTCTTCCTTCTCTGAAATCTTGACACACTGTCAGCACTTGTCACAAATCTGCCGGTGACATCTCTTGTACTACTTCCCTGCTCCATTTAGCAGCTCTTAGTGTCAATCTCTTATCCCCAACTGCATTGTTATCTTCCCAAAGGCACAGATTGGAGCTTGAGCTGCTGGGTTCTCCCCAAACACTGAGAACGATACTCAGCACAGACCAGCGACACAGCTCTCTGTAGGCAGGATAAACCAATTCATTAGCCACTTCGGTTTTTAGTACAAATTTTCTTTTCTTTTTCTTCCCCCTCCCCCGCCCCAGAATTTTAGTTGAAGCAGGACCTAGTTTACATATGGGTATATTTGTCATACAGATGAGAATAAAAATGGAATTCCATAAAAATGACTATTGTCAAGTGGTAGGAATGCATTTCCCTAGTAACATCTCTTAGCTACTCCAGTGTTCTTAAACCATGAAGAGCAATGTGACACTTATGAAGTCCCAAATGACTTTCTTGCTTCCAAGAATTATTTCAGGCTTGGATTCCCAGCAATTCAGAAGCAATTTCTATTTCTGCCACGTTCATACTTTGCATCTTTACAGCCTTTTAACTTTTTCTTTTTACATCTACAGTCTGTTTATCTTAACAGCAGCGACCCTCTGATCTAGGTTGAGCTGAGACAACATTATTATCCTCTTGTAAGCACTGAAGAACCAAGGCACAGAGATACCATGTAGTCAGTGGCAAAATTGGGGCTAGAACTAAAATCTCCTGCCTCTCAATCCATTGCTCTTTCTTATGTGTTCGAAAATAGAGAGTAAATACCTGGGAGTGTGTGTGTGTGTGTGTGTGTGTGTGTGTGTGTGTGTGTGTGTGTGTGTTTAATTAATCAGAGAAAGGAAGAAATGTAAATTAGATACTATCCAATGGTTTTTCATCTCTGAGTGGGTTTTCCAGTAGAAAGATAACCATACATCCAACCTCTAACCTGATTTTTATCTCAACCAAAAAAATTAGAATAAAAAAAAGTGCCTGCCTGCTTTTTCTCTGAAATCATCTTTAGGATTTTTAGAGCTTGCATACTGCCTTAGTCTGCTCAGGCTGTCATAACAAAATGCCATAGACTAGATGACTTAAACAATAGAAATTTGTGTTCTTACAGCTCAGGAGGGCTAGGAGTCCAACAGCAGGGTGCTGGAATGGGGGTTTCTGGCGAGAGCTCTCTCCTCTGGCTTGTAGACAGCTGCCTTTTCACTATGTCCTCACATGGCAGAAAGAGAGTGAGCAAGCTCCCCAGTGTCCGTCCTTACACGGGCACTAATCTCATCATGAGGGCCCTACCCTGGTGATCTCCTCTAACCCTCACCACCACCTAAAGTCTCCCTCCCTCCTAATATCATTGCACTGGGGGTTAGGGTTTTAATATGTGAATTGGGGGGTGCATTTCAGTCCATAGCACATCCAGGATCATATTTTAAGAAGTACATGTGTACCTATACATTGTGGGAAGCTGGCTGATCCAGGTAATGAAATCCTGAAGGGTAGTTTGAATCCAGCCTCCCTTCACCTAAATCTTTCTTCAAATCCATCCATCTCACATCAGGGTTTAAAAATCTAACCATGTTACACTGCCACTGACTCTCCAGCAGCAAGATAAGGCCCAGTCCTGCTATTTAAGAAACTTCCTCCAGTTCCATCCACTTCCAACCTTGAACAGTACTTTATACCAAAATATAGTCAATGTTTGTTATTTGCCAGAGTGGTATTCTATAAAGTCACCATGAAACATGAATGAGAGAATACTGAACCATTGCTCCTAGGGGAAATACAGGGTATAGTTCCTGTGAGCCTCTGGTCACATTTTCATCAACCACTGAACTCATAGCCTTGTTTTATGTGACTTTTTGTTTAAAACATCATATTTAATATGTATTACTGGGTCATTAACATTGAACTCACAGCCAACACACTATAACTCATGCCTGAACGAAGCTTATCTTACACACTTTGGCACTGTGCTTGAGGATATTTTAAACAGAAAAATCACCTTCAAAAAGCACAAAAGGTGGAAAACATGGCACAGTACATAGACCATGAAAAGGATGCTTGTTTGCAGTGCAAGAGCCAAAACAGTGAGCAGAGCGTCGCCTTGTTCACCTCACCTGGGAGTGTGCGGGTCAAGTGACTCACACTTTTGGTTGCCATGCCCATGTCTATGAATGACCATGAAAACACCACAAGAATTAATTCTGAGGTAACAAATAGATTTTAGCAAATAGATGAATGTGCAAATATGGAATCCAGGAACGATGAGGTTCACGGTACTTGCAATTCCCTTCTCTCTGACTCCCAGCTCTCTATCTTCATGACTGTTGGTGCCCACAGTGAAGTGCAACACAGGAAGGTCAGGGCCTACACTCTGCAGAGCCACGGGGAGCAGGCACTTGTTAAATATCTGTTGAGTTGGGTCCATCTTTCCATGTATGATCCCCTCCTGATAGGGCAGCCACGAGTCCTCTGAGCCAGGCTGGCCATACCAGCTGGTACCCCTTTGGGCATGCGCAGCGAGGCTCTTACCTGGGATCGGGGGCTCTCACAGCAGGTCTGACTATTGGAACTCCCAAGGATCCCACTGGCCACCATGTTTCTTAGTGTACTCCTGACTTAAGGAGGCGTAGAAGAGTTAGTTGCCTACC
The DNA here is from genome assembly GCF_009762305.2 of Zalophus californianus. NCBI lineage: Eukaryota > Metazoa > Chordata > Mammalia > Carnivora > Otariidae > Zalophus > Zalophus californianus. The sequence continues at coordinate 97,669,602 of NC_045602.1, forward strand.
CTGTGTGGTGCAGGACAACATGTGGGTTCCTCAAACAGTGCTTCCTATAGAGGTGGCTGTCCCAGCCAGATGCCTCTGATGTTTAAAATTCTCTTGTCAGAGCTTTATTTCTTTAGATTCATCATTTCCATTCAGACAGTTATAAAGGAGAGGCAAACTAACATTTTTAAGGGCCTTGTATGTGTAGTGCTTTGCATATATTACCTTCTCTACTCCACACAACAACTCTATAAAATAGATAGAAATATCCCTTTTAGAGAGGAGAATACCAAAAGGCAGTGAAATAAGAGACATACTAAAGGACAGTATGTGGTCTAGCCAACATTTGTAGCCAGATTTGTTTGATCACAAAGACCTGGTTATTTTTGTTACCCATGCAACCTTTTAGAAAACTCTTAAAGCAAAAATGCTCTGGGCAGTTCCTCAGAAAATTAAAAGTAGAATTACCATTTGACCTAGCAATTCCACCTCTGGGTATGCACCCAAAAGAACTGAAAGCAGAGTCTCAAAGGGTTAGGTGTATATCCATAGTGATAGTAGCATTATTCATACTAGCCCAAAAGTAGATGCAACTTAAGTGTCCATTGACACATGAATGTCATTGATGGATGAATGGGATTCTGAAGTCCTTTCTCCTTTGCATTAGTAGGCCACTCTGCTCATTGAATATTTCCATGTTCTCTATATACATATAATGGAACATTATTCAACCTTAAAAAGAAAGGAAATTTGGACACATGCTGCAACACAGGTGAACATTGGGGACATTATGCTGACCGAAATAAGCTGGTCACCAAAAGGCAAATACTGTATGATTCCACTTACATGAAATATCAAGAGCAGTCAAGTTTGTAGAGACAGAGAGTAAAAGAGTGATTGCTAGGGGCTGGGGGGAGGTGAGGATGGGAAGTTGCTTTTCAGTGCTTTCAGCTTTAGAGTTTCAGTTTTGCAAGATGAAAAGAGATCTGAGATTGGTTGTACAACAATGTGAATATACTTAACCTACCAAACTATATATCTAAAAATAGTTAAGATGGTAAATTTTGTGTATATGAATTTTATCAAATTTTTCTTTTTAATTTTTAAACTAAAATTTGTGTATATGAATTTTACCAAACATTTTCTTTAATTTTTTAAATTAAATTTTTAATTAAAAAAAGGTATGACAATAAAAAATAAATGATAAAAATAAAACAAAAATGCTCCAGGACAGGAGGTCATACAGCCATTATTAATCACAAATTATTTATTTTATTCATTCAACAAATACTGGTAGAGAATGTGCACAGTGTGCTGGGGACAGGAAGGAATACAAAGTTGAATCGGGCATGGCTCCTAGCCTCAGGGGAGGTAGGAATTACATATGCCATAAAAAAAAGGAGTATGCGAGACAGCCGTCTTCTTAGCTGGGCGAGCAAAGAAGGCCTTTAGAGAAGGGGACCCAGTGACTGAGGGAACAATGCCAGCATGGGAAGAGCACTGGCAAAGAGATGACGGGGTGTGGGTTAAAAACTGGTGACAAGGGACATGAATGCGCAAGAAAGTAGGACACAGTAAAATGAATTCCTGTTGTGTAAGCCCCCTAGTCTGTGGTACTTTGTTATGGCCACCCCAGCAAATGAATACAGCCTACTGCCCCTGATGGGGGAGGATAATCCCATGAAAATAAGTTCACTGCCAGAGTCAGACCTTTGTACTTTATTTGTTAGGCAGCAGCAAGACACCATCAGTTCCTGAGAAACGGGGTGGAGTGACTCTTTGGGGCAGTAGGCTATATTCACTTGCTGGGGTGGCCATAACAAAGTACCACAGACCGGGGGGCTTACATAACAGGAATTCATTTTTTCACACTTCTGGAGGCTGGACGTTTGAGATGCAGATGTCAGCTGAGGCCTGCGTCCTTGGCTTGTACGATGGCTGTCTGTCTTCTCTCTGTGTCCTCCCATGGTCTTCTCTCTGAACCTGCCTGTGTCATAATCTCTTCTCCTTTTTTTTTTTTTTTAAGAGAGAGAGTGTGTGCAAGTGGGGGCAGAAGGGACAGAGGGAGAGAGAGAATCTCAAGCAGGCTCCACGCTCAGCGCAGAGCCTGACACGGGGCTCAACCCCACGACCCTGAGATCATGACCTGACCTGAAATAAAGAGTTGGACGAGCCGACTGAGCCACCCAGGTGCCCCATAATCTCTTCTTATAAAGACACCACTCACAATGGATTAGGGCCTGTCCATGTGACCTCATTTTAATTTAATGACCTGTTTAAAGGCCTTATCTCCAAATACAGTCACACTCTGAGGTGCTGGGTAATAGGACTAGAACATATGAATGTGGGGGGGGGGGGCTCACAATTCAGCCCATAGCACAGGGTGAAGTGGTTCATGAGAGGGAGAAGCCAGGAAGGCCAGCGAGGAGGCACATGGCCATGGTGAGTAGGCAGTGGTGGTGGAAGAGCAATAAGGAGGCACATGGTGCCCATCAACCTGATGGCTTTCCTCTTTGTAAGGAGGAAGATAACAAAAACAAAAGTTCGGTAAAGGGTGCAGTAAGAGAAAAGATGAGGCAGCCAGAATTAACTTGGCAAATTTCCCCAACCCATAGAGACATCCCCAGAGCCATCACTTTGTGCCGCCTCTCCATAGAAAGAGGCTGCTTCTGATTCCCAACCCACACAGGACAAAATACCTCATTACTTTATAGTCTCACTGTGTTTACATCACAGTCTTTCATGCCTAGAATCTGAATCGCAGCCAGGACATTCCTGCATGACAGTCCTCATGAACTAATTATTAATGTTCCTGGTACAAAGTACGGGTGGGCATTCATTTCCACTGCCCAAGCCTGGTGATGAATCGCGCTTTACACAGGCTGCATAATTTCTTCGTTTCTCCATAAGTCTGTGCCTTCTGCTGGCATTTTAAGGAATGTATTTTTATGAAGTTTGGCGCTATTCAGTAATTTTCCAGGAGGGCACATTGCCCAGGCCAGATGGACAGATTTATTTCTGGTTCCAGCTGGTTAAGTCCTGTCTGATAAGATCCTATCTCATCCTACTTGAACCAGAGATGCACAATTACTTGTGAGGTGGGTTGGGGAAATTACTCGATCGGCAGCCCGTTAAGGTGGGCTGGGGTGGGAGGGTCAGCCTAGCACCTAAACCTCCCTAATTCAATGCCATAGATGGACATCTTCTTTCGAAGATGAACCAGTGCCATCACATGGAAAGTAATGGGGCAAGACGTCCAAGTGGAGTCACCCAGTTATGGCATCAAGAGCCCTATGTTTTTTTCTGAAGCCATTTGTCTTTAGAAAAAGAAAAAATCCTGGTGCACTGAAGTGTAATGAAGAGAAATGAACTTTGGCTTTCTGAAGAGGCTTACTTCAATTTTTTTGCCATACTGCATTATGGGATCACTCATAATGGATTATATTCTTCAGTATTGAGACAGAGCCTCCTTGCACATGGACTTCTCAGCAGGGAGGTGTGTGCACCAATAGAGGGAAGCATGCAGAGTTACTGGCAAACGCAAGGAAACGAGAATGTTCAGATTTGATGTATGAGATCTCCTTTCTTACTTTTTTATTAACCTTCTAAAGGGAACTGAAGCCAGACAATACTTCCACAGTAAAGTACCTCTCCCCAGGAAGTGGTAATGACATCACTGAAAAATAAAAACACCTAGCGCTTTTTTTTTTTTTACTTTTCTTTTCGATTTTTGGATTTTCTCTTAAATTTGTTGAATATTGAGAATTGTTTATATCTGCTTTCCAGACTTTCCTTTTCCTGCTCTGGAGTTCTGGAGTCTAGGCATGTCAAGGGGAAGCAGTTCCTCTCTGAATTCTCTGTTTACGGCTTCTCCTTATCTTCCTGCTGCTAAGGATCCAGCGACCACGCTTTATCCCATCATTTCTTCCACTGTAAATCCTCAATTCCCTTTGTCTCTTCAACCTGCTGCTACTAACATAAAATTCTCAAAGCCCAGCCATTTTCTTTTCCTTCCCACTTCAGGCAAATCTCTTGGCTTTTATCCAGAATTGAACACAAAATTCCCCTAGAAAGGCAGGACTGTTGTTCCTTTAAGAGATAAGAACACTAAGTCACACAAAGGCTAAGTAAGTGACTTGTCCTGGATATGATTTCGGAAATCAAGACTTGTATTTTTTTTTCCAGAAATTCTACAAGGGTGAAGAAAATAATTTGAACAAGCACATTTAACAAATAACCAATCAAGCAAAACAAATGAATATTAGCGTCAGCTGTGAAAGGGAACTAGTAAATTGGACTTAATCAAAAGTGTAAAGCTTTGCTTTTCAAAACACACAGTTAAGATAATGAAAAGAGAGTCCACAGACTTGGAGAAAATATTTATCAATCATGTATCTGATTAAGATCTTTTTTATTTAGGGGCACTGGGTGGCTCAATTGGTTAAGCATCCAACTCTTGACCTCAGTTCAGGTCTTGATCTCAGGATTGTGAGTTCAAGCCCAGCCTGGGAGCCTACTTTAAAAATTTTTTTTTCTTTAAAATTCAATAATAGGGAAATAAAAGTCCCAATAAGAAATGAACAAAAGATTTGAATAGACGCTTCAGTAGGCATGTGAAAATAATTAATATGTGAAATATGCTTAATGTGAAAATGCTTAATATCACTAGACTAAATTAATGGGGATGAAAACCCCACTATAGTTATCCAAGTGTTCTAGTGTGGGTGAGGAGTAACTCTCATATGTTGCCAGTCAGGTTGCAAAAAGCAATGGACACTCTGGAAAATGGTTTGGCAGCTTCTTATGATGCTCTCTATACACTTACCACATGACCTATCAATTCCACTTCTAGGTATGTACCTGAGAGAAATGAAGACAGAAGTCCACACAAAGACTGGTTCATGAAAGTGTATTAACTTTATTCATAATACCCTGCAGAGGCCAAGCAGAAGCTTCCCCAAAATGTGCCACTTTGGCATACAGATTATTTTAAATTAAAGTTACTTAAGGGGTGCCTGGGTGGCTCAGTCGGTTGAGTGTCTGACTCTTGATTTTGGTCCAGGTCATGATCTCAGGGTAGTGGTATCAATCCCCATGTTAGGCTCTGTGATGGGCGTGGAGCTTACTTAAGACCCTCTTTCTCCCTAGGGGCGTGTGGGTGGCTCAGTTGGTTAAGTGTCTGCCTTTGGCTCAGGTCATGATCCCAGGGTCCTGGGATCGAGCCCCATTTCTGGCTTCCTGCTCAGTGGGGAACTTGCTTTTCCCTCTTTTTCTGCCCCTCCCCCTTGCTGGTGCTCTCTCTCTCTCACTGTCTCATTAAATGAATAAAGTCTTTTAAAAAAAGATTCTCTCTCTCCTTCTCCTTTTGCCCTTCCCCCAGCCCCTCTCTCTTTCTCTCTCTCTCAAAAAATAAATAAAAAATAAAGTTACTTAAGAGACAGCCAGTGCAAAAAGAACACTCTGACTACCCTTTGTCTCTGGAAAGCAAGAAATAAAATTTCCGTGTGAAAAGTACCCCCCCGTATGAGGAGGTAGAGAGACATCCTTATCACCAGAGATAGGAAATTTAGAGCTTAGAAGGCTATATAAACAATTTTTGTTACTTTTTACTAATTTACTATCCCAGCCCAAATTCTATTTCGATTCCTTGAGGCTCCCAAAGTTAAGTTTTCTTTGTCCTCACAGATCAGTTCCTCATAGATTTACTGTCTCTTTGTCTAAAAAGTATTAGAACTGCCTGCCTTAGTCATTTCTTTAGGTCTCAATTGCATTACTGGGCTTATATGTGCATGTAATTAAACTGTTTTGTATTGTTTTGTTTTTTTACTCATATTAATCTGTTTCACATCAATTTAATTCTTAGAGTAGCTGGAAGAACCTTGAAGGGTAGCAATAAATTTTTCCTTTCCTACACCACAAACTGAAAACAACTAGATGTCCAGTGGCTGGTGAATTAATAATCTGTGGTAAATCCATAAAATGGAATACTTCTCAACAATAAAAAGGACTGAAGTACTGATAGTAACAACATGAATGAATTTCACAAGAACTACTGTAAGTGAAAGGAGTCAAATTCTAAAGACTACATATTTTATGTTTCCATTTATATGACAGTCTGGAAAAGACAAAACTAAAACAACACAGTAGATCAGTATCTGCCAGGGGCTCAGGGTAAGGTTAGGGATGGTTGACTACAGAAGGCACAATGGAGCTTTCTGAGGAGTTGCAAAATTTCTATATCTTGATGTGGTAATGATTACTTGAGTGTATAGATTCATCAAAATTCATAGAATAATACGTCAAAAAACTGAACTTCACTGTAGATAAATTATACCTTAAAATATTTTTAAATGTTAAATGTAAAGAAGGATTTTGTGACAAATACTCTATTTTACTTTCATTCCTTCTCCATAAAATCCCCAGGGATGTCTTGTATGTCAAATGCTGCCCAAAAGCTCAGAAATCCAGCGATAAATAATGGGGTATTTACTCACAGTGTGGTGGGGGACATAAAAGAAAACTCATCTGTTTTAAGATAGGATGCTTTTGCTGTGACAGAGAGAGCCCAGAGAAGTGTTAAGGTTGTGAAGGAGGAAGGATAAGAACACTCCCTGCTAAGTCTTTACTGGAGCCAAGGCTGGTAGGAACAATTAGAGGGTGAGTGGGGAGGGCATTCAGTGTAAGGAACAGTGGGAGTGAAAACAGAGGGCAGTGAAGAGCCAAGGGAAGTGGACCCTAACCTCCTCCCTCTGCAGCTGCTGCTGTGGGGATCAAACAGCCAATGGGAGATTTACTGAGTGGCACTGACCCCTATGAACAGAAGGAAGGCTGGTCCCCTGACCCGCTTCCCTCATAGCACAGACATTTAGAAAATACTTGCTAAATTCTGCCTCACAGTTTATTTCCAACTGATGAACATTGAAAACATGGAAGACATGATGAAAATAGAAAATCACCTTTAGGTAGACACTACAGGCAAGAATTGCTGAAGGCAAGAAAATTTGATGGATGTTAAAGTTGATGGGTGAAAGTATGATGAGAAACAGGATATTTTCATAGTCTCCAAGTATTTCCTTACAACATTTTCCCAAAGCAAAAATAGGAACTACAGTGAAGAGACTCTGTAGACATCACCTTCATCGAGTGGTCAAAGTAAGCCTCACAGAAATAAAACAGGTGGACACCATGGTTCCTCAAGATGATGCACTGAAAGGGCAAAGTACTACTTCTATGATATTCTTGTCAACAATATTGTCTTAGTTCAGGTTGCTGTAACAAATTATCATAGATGGAGTGCATTAAACAGGAAGCATTTATTTCTCACAGTTCTGGAGGCTGGGAAGTCTACCATCAAGGAATCAGTAGGTCCTCTGTATGGTGTGGCCCTTCTTCCTGGTTTGCAAATGGCTGTCTTCATATTGTATCTTCACATGGCGGAGAGCAGAGAGAGAGGAAGCAAGCTCATGTGTCTCTTCTTAGAAGACACTAATCTCATTCAGGAGAGCTCCACCTTCATGATTTAGTCACCTCCCCAAAACCCCACCTCCTAATATCACCACATTGAGGGTTAGGATTTCAACATATGAATTTTGGGAGGACACAAACATTCAGTTCATAACAAATGCATAGCCTAGTTCTAATTCTGAGAGAAACATTGGACAAACCCAAATTGAAGGGTATACCACAAAATAACTGATCAATATCCATCAAAAGCTCCAAAGCCATGTTTATAGAAGCATTATCTATAATGGCCAAATTATGGAAACAGCCCAGGTGTCCATCAACTGATGAATGGATAAAGAAGGTGTGGTATAGGTACACAATAGACTATTATTTAGTCATTAAAAATAATGAAATCTTGCAATTTGCAACCATGTGGATGGAGCTAGAGTGTATTATGCGAAGCAAAATGAGTCAGTCAGAGAAAGACAAATACCACATGATTCCATTTGTATGTGGAATTTAAAAAACAAAACAAACAAGCAAAGGGGAAAAAGGAGAGAGAAGAGAGGCAAAATAAGAAACAGACTCTTTTTTTTTAAATTTTTTATTGTGATGTTAATTACCATACATTACATCATTAGTTCTCGATGTAGTGTTCCATGATTCATTGTTTGTGCATAACACCCAGTGCTCCACGCAGAATGTGCCCTCTTTAATACCCATCACCAGACTAACCCATCCCCCCACCCTCCTCCCTTCTAGAACCCTCAGTTTGTTTTTCAGAGTCCATCGTCTCTCATGGTTCGTCTCCCCCTCTGACTTACTCCCCTTCATTCTTCCCCTCCTGCTACCTTCTTTTTCTTTTTTCTTAACATATGTTGCATTATTTGTTTCAGAAGTACAGATCTGTGATGACTCTTAACTAAAGAGAATAAACTGATGGTTACTAGAGGGGAGGTTGGGGGATGGGTAAAACTGGTGAGGGGGATTAAGGACTGCACCTGTCGTGATGAGCACTGGGTGTTCTATGGAAGTTTTGAATCACTGTATTGTACATCTGAAACTAGTATTATACTATATTAACTAACTGGAATTTAAATTAAAAAACAAACAAAGACAAGAAAAAAGTTCCGAGGCCATGAAAAATAAAGAAAAACTGTCATAGATGGGAGAAGACTAAGGAGATATAGCAACTAATTGACTCTGGACCAGAAAAAAAATAATTAATGGGAAAACTGGCAAAATTCAAATAATGTCTAAAGGTTAATTAATAGTATTGTATCAATGTTAATTTCTTGATTTTTATGATTATAGCAGAATTATATAAGATGCCAACACTGGAGGAAGCTGGATGAGGGGCATATGAGAACTCTGTCCTATATTTACAACTTCTTTGTAAATCGAAAATTATTTTTTCACAAACTTTAAAAACAGAAATGTTTCTTAAAAAGGAGCAGAATAATGCTAGAAATTTCTACATCCATGCCCAAGGACACTCCTTCCACTCTTAGTTATTTCTTTTTTTTTTTTAAGATTTTATTTATTTATTTATTTGAGAGAGCGACAATGAGAGATGGAGAGAGAGCACATGAGAGGGGGGAGGGTCAGAGGGAGAAGCAGACTCCCTGCCGAGCAGGGAGCCCGCTGCGGGACTCAATCCTGGGACTCCAGGATCATGACCTGAGCCGAAGGCAGTTGCTTAACCGACTGAACCGCCCAGGTGCCCCAGTTATTTCTATTTATTTATGTTTTTCCTCTAATTGAACAAAGTAGTTATGAGTGTCTGTAACTAGGAGCAACAGAATCATCCTGTAGGACAGAAGCATACTCTCACTTTGTCTTTATGTCCTAAAACATTATAGGATCATACATTTAAAAGTCATCTCATCATCCCAGTTCTCAGGGGTCTCAAACCTAACTCCCTCGGTTGGAAGAGAACCTATACTATTGTTCTGCATTCCATATACTGTTAATATATGAAGTTCTCACAAATCTAAGTTCAGTCTCCATGTTGCAGAATGGAAGATAACTGTGGTTTACTTCAAAGTCAGGATCATCTCTCTCAGTCAAAGATTTTTAACTGCCCACCAGGGTACTGGGGCTTTGAGTCAAGATTACGTACAATGGCCAATGGCCTAATGCTACTTTCACCAATGGCTACTACACAGGCTCAAGCTTCCATAGGAATGATAAGCCAGGTTTTCTCATGTGACTGTGGACTTGCTTAGCTCTCTCAGACACTGTGGTTTTGTTTTCTGTCTGAAGAACTGAAGGACAAGCAGAAGAAACACATTTTTCTTAATAACATTTAGTATGTAAGGTTTATGTGGGTTTTAAGATCTGATTACCATTGAAGCATGTCAAACAAACCCTTCCTAAGGCCACATGCAACGTAAGGGACTGTTGGCATTTAGGCAGATCGGCATCTGTTTGCCTTTCCTGACTGCCTCAGTTTCCTAGGGGTGATTAACTCTGCTGGACTCTGTGCAATCACAGTGGCACAGCAAACCCGAGTGCTTGCACGCACCCAGTAGTTGATGGTGACCTTGAAAGCTCCTTCTGCTAGATCCTTCCTTTTGTTCTCCTGGTATATCCAAGTACACAGCTCATGTCTTGATATTGGCCAACTGATCCCTTTGTTCTCAGACTTTGCAGCTTGAGTTGAATAATGCAAGGAGGAAAAATTGCTATGGTTCAATTCCTCCAGTATTATCATCCCCCTGAGGCCATGGAGATGGTCCTGATGAGGAGGCACTCTGAGTTCCCTGGATCTCACTCATTTCAAACCCAGTTCTTCACTTTTCTTCGTCCTGGGAGCTGGACCACATCCTTCCAATAAATCCTTTTTTAAAAGCTAGCCAGAGTTTCTTCTTGTTGTTTGCCAGTAGAGAATGCTACCTGGTTCAATTCCTCAAAATCATATGAGAAGACTCGTAGCTGGCTTCCAACTCTAAGAAAGCAATCCTCAATACTGTGTAGTTCCTGAATCTGTTGTACTCTGAAGTGAGCCTGGCTTTTAGAAATACAGGCTCCATATTTCAACCTTTTAAGATTTTTAATCACTATAGGAGCTCTGGAGCAGGATGAGAATCTTTGAAACATATGATCCATTACTAAGTATCTTAAACTAGAATTAAATCATGTCATAGTATCATCTGGAAATGGCTGTTATGTGCACTTTATACCAGCTTCTATACATGTGCATCATGTTTATTAATATAAATAAGCAGAGTTTATGGGTTTATTTTCAGTGCAGATATAATTTTCCATCTTGGCACTTGAAAAATCAAGTGTTAATGAGATATAAACCTAATGACAAAAGCTTCTGAGTATGAAGTAACTACAGAAACTTTTAAGACTTGCCCTGCTTTTTAAAAGTTAAACATACACCTGCCATATGATCCAGGTAGTTAACTCCTAGGTATTTACTAAAAAAAAAAAAAAAAAAAAGCAAGCATGTGTCCATAGAATGACTTATACATAAATGATTAAAAGCAAGCATGTGTCCATAGAATGACTTATACATAAATAATTATAGCAGCTTTATTTTTAGAAGCAAAAAAGGAAAAAGCTCTAAGTGTCCAACACCAGGTGAAGGGGTGACTGGACAAAAAAGTTGTGTGTACCCATACAATGGAATACTACCCAGCAATAAAAAAAAATACATGCAACAACATGGATAAATCTCAAAATAATTATGCTGAGTGAAAGAAGCCAAACAAAATAGTACTATAGGATTCCTTTTACAATTCTAGAAGACGCAAACTAATCTGTAGTCACAGAAATCAGATCATTTATTGCCTGTAAAGGGAAAAGTAGTCACAAAGGGGTGTGAGGAAACTTTTGGGGGTGACAGATACATTCAAAACCTAGATTGTGCTAATGGTTTCTCACATGTCTACACATGTCAAAACTCAGCAAGTTACTCACTTTACATCAGTGTAGCTTCTGGTATGCCAGTTATTCCTCAATAAGGTTTTTGAAAGGACAAAGTCCAGATACTTGCCTGCCAGATTTGGTGCTACATCACCTAGTAGAAAGATGCAAAATACAATGAGAGAGCTAAAAGATCATCTAGCCCCGGGTCAGCAAACTTTTTCTGTAAAGGGCCAGATAGTAAACATTTCTGGTTTTGCAGGCCATACTGTCTTTGTTACAATAGTCAACTCTGCTGCTATAACATGAAACAATTCTAGATAATATATAAATAACAGTGAGTGGCTGTATCCCAATAAAACTTTATTTACAAAAACAGGAATTGAGCTGAACATGGCCCATGGGTTGTAATTGCTGAACTATGACCTATTTAGTGAATGCTATATGGACAATTTGTGCTAGCTCATAGAAATCAGAAGTTATATACTTTAAGATCTCTAATCAACTTTTCATTATAGAAATATTAAGTTAAAAGTATATTTGGCCTTATGCCAAAATATCACTCTACAGATTGTCTGTGGCAATGGGAAATGTACCTTTATGATAGAGAAATCCACAAGTCACCACCAAAACACTTACGATCTGATTTACACGCCTCCTGATGTAATGCAAAATGAATTAGGCTTCATCATCTATGAAGAATTATTGCCAACAATGTTTAATACGATTGTAATCATATCGAGCCTGTGGATATCATTCCCAGCTGGTAGGACATGTGAGAGAGAGAGAGAGATATGTTGAATGACCTGAAAAAACAATTAGACAAATCTACAGCAAGGAACATGTGACAAGACAACTGGCATGATCACTTAAAGAAATGAATGTTATGGGAAAAAAATAGGTGGGAAAGACTGCTCTAGATTGAAAGAGACTAATGCAATGCATAAAAATGTGTTGACTTGTGGCTTTAAAAAATGCTATAAAATATATTTGGGTAACCAAAGAAATAGTTGACTTTAGTTATTAGAGAATATTAGAAAATAATGATGAGTTTTCTTAGGTAGAATAATCATATTGAAATTTGGTAGAAGAATATCCTTATTTCAGGTGATAAGTGACAAAATATTTAGAGATAATATATGATGTCCATGACTAGAAAAATATAAACATCTACATATAGGAAGGAAAATAAAACAAAGATGGAAGTAAGTTAATAGTTGTTAAACCCAGGTGGTGAGTTTATGCGTGTTCATTGTGCTACTACTTTAATTTTCCTGTACTTCCTGTATTTCTAAGAAGGAGTTGAAAAAAATAATTAGATTTAATGATGTGCCTTGAGAGGAAAATATTCTTATAGAGACACATATTTAAATTTTGTTTAAATGGCCTTTTAAATGAAGATAATAAAAAGATGAGAAAATATCTACTCTATTACAGGATAGGATAAAGCCTTTTAACATCAAAGTCTATATCATATGTGTTCTAATAGTTAATTAGAAGAAAAAGAATTCCTCAAAGGGAATGCAGTTGTCACTTGGCCCTTTAAATAAGAGATATAGGAGCACCTGGCTGCCTCAGTTTGTAGAGTGTGTGACTCTTGATCTCGGCGTTAAGTTCAAGCCCCGTGTTGGGTGTAGAGATTACTTAAAAATAAAATCTTTAAAAAAAAGAGAGAGAGAAAGATGCAAACTTGAATGACCAGAAAAACTAAGAATATTTATTATGATTTTACTCTAACAATTTGTTACAGGGACACAACTCATACCACACACAATTGTTTTTTTTAATTGTGGCAGTCTTAAAGAATAGGGGGAAAAAAAACTATAAAAGCTCCAATCCTAAAGAGAGAATGAATTCCAATGTTCTCAGATAACCAATGCAAGACATGACACAACATTTAAAGAAGAAAACAGTCTCTCAGAATTAAGGAAATGGACAGGTCAAGGAGCAGAACCAGTCACAGCCATCACTCACGTAGGCTTGGCTACCTCTTATCATTTTTAGCCATTTATGCTTCCTCCCTGATGACCACAATGACAGGCTGCATTTCTTTTCCTTATGTTTCCACCAATATCAATTAATCATCAGGTAAGGGAATGCATTCAATTTCTGTGAACCGTATCTGTCTCAGCCTGACTCTGGGAGAAGTACTCACTAAGAACTTCTTAGGTCCTGAAGACAGAAAGAGAACAAAACTCATAACCTAGAGTAGCAAATGTGATCGGTGCCCCAACAATATCCCTTTTGCAATCACCATTCCTAGGCATACCAGATGAATCTCTCTGCATGAGGGCTCTCTGGAGCCATGGGAGACCATTTAGCCCAAGTGTAGGGTATGCAGAGAGTACTGGGGAGCTAATGCTCCCAGGGAGCAGTTTTCAACCAGTAACTGACAGGAGTCAATAGATGAAAACCCAGATCCCTCGCCCCTTGGTTGGACGAGTCTGAGGCATGTTCTACATGGTCTCCCACAGATTCCCAGCAGGACTGGCCCCTGGTTAGTGCTGTGGGGAGGAATTATAAGGTAAAAAGCTCTCATGGCCTTTCTCTTGACTGTGTGGTGTGTCAGCGGGACAACCATTTGAGAGAAGGCAGAAGAGGAGTAAATGCTGGAAACAGCTGTGGTGTGGAATGGAATAAAGGAGTGGGCACTGGGAATGAGGAAAATGATGACAGAGCCGCGTGCTGGCCCTGCTGACATTGGTAGTCATATGTGTCAAAGGCTGCCTGTCAGTTGGGTGGGAGAGGCTCTCTTACAGAACACTTGGGATGGGACTGAGCTCAGGCTAAGGGAAGCAGGACAGGGACAGAGAATCCACTGATGTGCCAAGAGTGGTGGGATGTCGAGATCCTGGCCTCAGAGCACTCACTCCTCTTTCCTGTGTGGTACTCTGAGAAATTGGGGATGGTCTTAGTAGAGAACCCAGAGGTGTGAGAGCAGAGGTCATGGCTGAGTCATGCCATATGGGTTGAGCCAGCCCTTTGATGAGACACACATCTGCAGTTATCTGAGCTGGCCCCTCTACTCCACTGCCTCATGCATGCAACTCCAAGTTCAAAATCTGTCTCTCTTGTTTGGTGACTACAGTTTTACATACTTGATACACATGTTTGAGAGCCTGAGGAATAAGGAACCTTGAGGTCAAAGAGGGTTTGCATGGTCAGGTAGAGATGGCCTCCCTCTAGCTCCATTCTCCTCCACCAATCGCAATAACACGCCAGGATGAAGAAATTAGAAGGTGATCTAACACAATTTTGAGCAAGATCCTCTCCAAGCCTTTTTTTTTTTTTTTTCTGGCACAGGGAAGTTACTCAGTGGCATATGAAACACTTGGCAAAATTGCTGGGCACTTAGTAGTTGCTCAATAAATAGTGGCTATAATTTAGGTAATGATCAAAGTACAATGTATCTAGCTTTACCACTCTTTGTTAAGATTGTGTTTAGTGTGAATTTTTCAGAAAACAGGGTCTACAAAAGACAACCAACAGAATGGGAGAAGATATTTGCAAAGGACATATCAGATAAAGGGCTAGTATCCAAAATCTATAAAGAACTTATCAAACTCAACACCCAAAGAACAAATAATCCAATCAAGAAATGGACAGAAGACATGAACAGACATTTTTCCAAAGAAGACATCCAAACGGCCAACAGACACATGAAAAAGTGCTCAACATCGCTCGGCATCAGGGAAATCCAAATCAAAACCTCAATGAGATACCACCTCACACCAGTCAGAATGGCTAAAATTAACAAGTCAGGAAACGACAGATGTTGGCGGGGATGTGGAGAAAGGGGAACCCTTCTACACTGTTGGTGGGAATGCAAGCTGGTGCAACCCCTCTGGAAAACAGTATGGAGGTTCCTCAAACAGTTGAAAATAGAGCTACCCTATGACCCAGCAATCACACTACCAGATATTTAACCCAAAGATACAAATGTAGTGATCTGAAGAGGTACGTGCACCCCGATGTTTATAGCAGCAATTCCACAATAGCCAACCTGTAGAAAGAGCCAAGATGTCCATGGAGAGATGAATGGATAAAGAAGAAGTGGTATATATATACAATGGAATATTATGCAGCCATCAAAAGGAATAAGATCTTGCCATTTGCAACGATGTGGATGGAACTTGAGGGTGTTATGCTGAGTGAAATAAGTCAATCAGAGAAAGACATGTATCATATGATCTCACTGATATGAGGAATTCTTAATCTCAGGAACAAACTGAGGGTTGCTGGAGTGGTTGGGGGTGGGAGGGATGGGGTGGCTGGGTGATGGACATTGGGGGAGATATGTGCTACGGTGAGCGCTGTGAATTGTGTAAGACTGTTGAATCACAGATCTGTACTTCTGAAACAAATAACGCAACATATTTTAAGAAAAAAGAAAAAGAAGAAGATAGCAGGAGAGGAAGAATGAAGGGGAGTACACAGTACACTTTTAAAGGCTATTATGTTGAGGGATGAGATTGTTAGAGGGAGAAAGAATTTTTGTTTTCACTTGTAGTGCTTGTGTTTTTTGAAACAAACACTAAATGTAGCCTAAAAACAATTAAGCAAGGGACGCCTGGGTGGCTCAGTCCATTAAGCATCCAACTCGGTTTTGGCTTAGATCATGATCTCATGGTTGTGGGATCGAGCCCCACCTGGGGAGTCTGCTTCAGATTCTCTCTCCTTTCCACTCTATTCCTCCCCCAGCTCACTCATGCTCTCCCTCTAAAATAAATAAAAATAAAACCTTAAAAAAAAACAGTAAAAGAAGCAATGCTTTGAATGAATCATGGATATTTGATGATGCAGTAGGGAAAAAAAGGCAGCCCCCTGATACAAATGATTCCTTGGTTTTGACACTGAGTTAGTCAGATGCCATCCCTCATTTAATCCTGCCTGGAGAAAATGCTAGCTTCATCTTTTTAATCCCTGTGAGAACCATTGGAACCTCTGCATTCTCAACTCACCCAAAATAACAGCCTTCTTTCTTGGCTGACTGGTTTGGTTATATATCATCGTATTTGTACATCTTACTTTCTTCTGCAGAGAGTCCTTTTTACAATTCTAATGGAGAGATGAAAACTTCTTAGCCAACATAGGTCACTCGGCTGTGCATAATCAGCATGATTTTTTGCTTTTCTTAATTCTCAGATTTTCACTATTTAAGTCTGCTCCAAATGGAAATATTTTTGTGTACTGCAAACACTTAAACAATAATATAAGGATCAGATGTTCTGGCATCAATGGCCTCTACACCCTAATGCACCCCACATAGCAAAGGATGATAAATATCTACCTAAAGTCCTTGGAAACAAGGGAATCTGCTATTTCAGGCTGTTTTTATTTCTTAGATCTTTTTGTGAGGTCCCCCCATGGTACTTAGAGAATTACCCAGAAGGGGCAGAGGCATGACTTTCCCCAGAAAGGGTAGAGGAATGGGAGGAAACAGCTGCTTTCTGGGTGTGCGACAGCCCTTACATTCAGCCCCTCCAACATTTCCTAAACACTGCGAGAAAATCGTCATCATCCCAGAGGAGGTGAGGTCTCATCTGCTCATCCTTCATTCCTCCTTATTCTTTCACTTCTCATACACACTCCTTCCAACCCTACAACCTTCACACTCAGGTCACCAATGACATACAATAAGCAAATGTGTTAGAACGGCAAACACTTACCTTCAGCATCAGAGAATCCTTTGGAAATATTTAGGGAATTGATAATGTCAGGGAAGCTTCATATAGAAAGAAGATAAAGGTCAAAGGCAGCTCTCTGAAGCTTTAGCAGAATGCCAAAGTACCTCAGATCTGAGTTAGGAGGAACATTTTGTTACACTAAACACAACTGAACGATAGGTAGCCCATAAAGTTTCCCAAGCAATAAAAGCCAATGAGAATTTGAAAATGCAAATATTCATCAAGATAGAACCACTATTTCCCCAGATTTTTGACATGCACACTTTTGCTCTTCTAAAGGAAAAAAATGCAAGGAATGCAGACATAACTCATGAGCAGATGTTCCCTTTTATGTGGAGCAGACCTATGAACTAGAATGCAAAAAAAAAAAAAAAAAGAAAGAAAGAAAGAAAAGAAAAGAAAAAACAACGGAATCTTTTTTTTTACTATCTTCTGAATGAAATTTAACATTTATTTCAATTATGAATTTAGGCAACAACTAACAGTCATCCTATTAGAATCCATGACTTCAGGTGCCTGGGTGGCTCAGTCGGTTAAGCATCTGCCTTCAGCTCAGGTTATGATCCCAGGGTCCTCACATCGAACCCTGTATCAGGCTCCCTGCTCAGCAGTGAGTCTGCTTCTCCCTCTGCCCCTCCCCTCTGCTTGTGCACTCTCTTTCTCTCTCTCTCTCTCTCTCTCAAATAAATAAATAAAATCTTTTAAAAAAAGAATCCATGACTTTGGTACCAGTAGAAATAATAGATATTTTTATACCTACATTAAAGCTGTTCCAGACATCTTGAAATATTATTTACATTCACCACTATTTAAAATTACAGTAGTTAATCCTTTTTATATATGACATCTTGTCATATATATGTATGTATATATATATATGAATGACATCTTCTTTATCCATTCATCTATTGATGCTTCCATAATTTGGTTACTATAAATAATGCTGTAATAAACACAGGGATGCATATATCCTTTTGAATTCGTGTTTTTCCAGTCTTTGGGTAGATACCCAGTAGTGCAATTACTGGATCTCAGGGTAGTTCCATTTTTAATTTTTTGAGGAACCTCCACACTGTTTTCCAGAGTGGCTGCACCAGTTTACATTCCCACCAACAGTGCATGAGAGTTCCTATTTCTCCATATCCTTGCCAACACTCACTGATTCTTGTGTTTTTTATTTTAGTCATTCTGACAGGTGTGAGGTGATATCTCATTGTGGTTTTGATGTTATAATATATATAAGATATATAAATTATATAAAATATAAATGTAATTAATAATAGAAATACAAATAAAATATAAATTAAATAATAAATAAAATATATAATATATTAAAATGTTATAATATTTTGATACTGTATTTCAATATAATTGGCTTCCTTTGTAATTCTATGTATTTTATTTTATGCCTCTGAAAATACTATTCTGAGAAGGAATCTATAAGCTTCAACCAATGCATGAGAGAGCCAACTGGGGCCAGAAGTACCACCGAACTGAGTCTAACCAAAATTGCCCACCCATGGGATAGTAATCTAAATGAAATGCATAGTTTTGAACCTAACTTTTGGAGTGCTCTGCTACTAGCAATAAATAGCTGAGATATATATATGTATATATGTATATATGTATATATATATGTATATATATATCCCTATTATGTATTCAACATTTTTCCCTAAAGCAACTTTTTCATTTAAATAAATTCACTTTTAAAAGACTTTTCAGTACCCTGCAAATAAAAAAAAAAAAACAACCTTGGCACAAATAGAAGCAAACCAAAAACAAATACAAGGAAAACATTAAATAACATTACTAAATTTTAGCCAGATATGTTGTCTAGAATCGTTCTTTATTTAAAAAAGAAAGAGAGAGAGATAAGTGCTAGGTGGGTGTTGAAGACACATCACCTCCAAAGTGAGACCCTCAGCTTGGTGAAGGCAGAAGGACCAAAGGAGAAGCGTGTGATTCAGTGATGCTTAATCCCTGCCCCTGTCCGTTTTATAACCAGGACTCCCAGTGGCCGCTCTTAGCCCACATGTCAGGCAGAACTGGTCAGGACAGCATAGTCTGATTGGATTTATGGAAAAGATGGAATCTTTGTTTAAATGGGTGCTCTAGGGGCACCTGAGTGGCACAGTCAGATGGGTGGCCCGCTCTTGGTTTCGCCTCAGGTTGTGATCTCAGGGTCGTGGGAGTGAGCCTTGCCTGAGGCTCCGTGCTCAGTGGGGAGTTTGCTTGAAAGGCTCTCTCTCTCTCTCCCTTTGCCCCACCCCCTACACTCTCTCTCTCTCTCTCTCTCTCTCAAATAAATAAATAAATATTTTAAAAAAAATAGGTGCTCTATTTCCTGATACTGGAATGAAATGGCAAAAACCTGAGGGTGTGTTGGCCACACTGCAGACATCGCACCCAGACCACAGCTGTGAGGAGGCTGGGATGTCACAGACCAACCAGTTCTCCACATGGACAAGAAAACTGAAGCCCCATAAAATTAGAAGCTTTGTCATATGGTGAGTCAGAGGCAAAGACTCTGGTATATGAAAATAAATTTGCATAATTTCACTCCTACCACCAGAGGACAGAGAACACAGTCCTCATATTCTATAGATATCCAGATTTCATCTGCTAAGTTAAGGAACTAGTAGAAAAGGCCCAGAATCCCTCCCAGTTTTATCTTTCTATGAACCCATGAGCTTGTTGTTGTTGTTGTTGTTGTTTAAGATTTATTTATTTATTTGACAGAGACAGAGAAAGAGAGAGTGAGGGGAGGGGCAGAGGGAGAGAGAATCTTCAGGCAGACTCCCTGAGCACAGAGCCCACGCAGAGTTCGATCTCATAACCCTGAGATCACGACCTGAGCCATAACCAAGAGTCAGAGGCTTAACCAGTTGAGACACCCAGGCACCCCTCTATGAACCCATGAGTTTAAATGTCATAGTGAAGGGCCCAAAGAATCCACTAAGGAATAATAAAGAAGAGGCAAGGAATTAAATAATATTGACTCACATTCTGAAGAAAACCATTCTTTTTCCACTCTCTTTGGTCCCTCTGCCTTGCTCAAGGTGAAGGGCTTTGCATCAAGCCTGGCACATATATCCAAAAATATTATCTATAATTAATGTTGATAATGCTAACAACAACAACAACAACAACAACAACAACAATAATAAATAGCTGAGCAGTTAAGACCATGGGTTCTAGATTTGAATTTTGTCTCCCTGTATGTCCTGAATTTCCTACCTCACAACAAATTTGTTTCTCTGTGTCTTAATTTCTTCATCTGTAAAATATATGTTAAAAAGTATTTACAACATAATTTGTTCTGAGGATTAAAAGAGATAATACACGAGAAGTATTTAGAACTTGGCCTGATCCATAGTAGTATATTACATAGTAATTCTATTATATATTAAGTATACGAAATACTTGGCAAATTAATGGATTAGGGCCACAATGACAGCAATGGGGAGGAGGGGGGGAATCTGTTTATAAGCAGCAAACCATTGTTAAAGCAGAAACTCTGAAATAAGCTACCTTTTCTAAAACAAATTCTCACTATTCCTTTATGTGTCAAAGGTAGACCTTGGCATCTTTTGGATTCACAATAAGATTGCTTCCCCAAGGACATGTATTCAGAGAAAACATGCTTTTTGTTGGTGGTGTTGATTATCTTTAGTTTGTGATGTCATTTTAACCCACGCTGACCTATATGATCCATCAGTGCAAAGAAGATTTACGTAGGAGTTTTAAGAGCATACAAATACTTTTGCTTTAAGACTCCACTCACCCTCACCATACTCCCTTCCTTGCTACTTAGCTCATTTTTTCTCATTACCATATGCTGGATCCCTCTATGAAAATATACGATATAACTACATTCTGGTTCCAAGATCAACTGTAGCATTTGAACAAGGTTCATATGTGGCATGCTATTTTGGTAAAAATCATTTTCCAAAAACAGCATTATAACAAAGTGAGGCCACAATGAACTTGCTGTCCTCTCTCACATCACACGGGCACAGTGTGATGTCTGCTTATCCTACTTGTGGGTTTAAGTATTCAAAACCCATGGTCCATGTTTTTTTTTTTTTTTTTTTCTCTTCTGCTTTAGACAGCATCACAATTTTAGCCCATTGCCAAGTCTGGCTTAAATTAAACCTAGACGTGCAAAGGGATGGCACCATCTCTTTAGGTCCTTGTGTGAGACTAAGGAGGTTAATGAGTTGCTATCGTGATCAATTTTAGCGATGAAATTGAATAATGGTAAAGGGAACAGGTTTTAGAGTCAGATTTAAGTTCAAATTCACATTCTGTCTCTCATTATATATTTGATGGACTTGGAGCAATTTATTTGACCTTTCCCAGTACACGTTCTCATGGGTAAAATGAGCCTAATTATACCTACCTTGGAGAGTTCTTATCTTGATTAATTCTCATAACATCCTTCGATGTAGGTCTTATTAGCACCATTTTATAGATAAGTTATATAACTTGCCCAAAGTCATGCAGCCAGTCAAGAGGTCCAACTTGTGATTTCTGGGGGTTAATTGGGGTTGGCTAGGTGTGTTTCATTAGGGTCTCTCATGCAGTTGCAGTCAGACAGTGGTGGGGCTAGAGGCATCTCAAAAGCTTCCTTACTCTCCTTGTGGCTGCTGCTGGCTGTTGGCAGGGACCTCAGTTTGGCACTATCAGCTAGAACACTTATACACAGTCCCATCATGTGGCCTGAGCTTCCTCACAGAATGGTGGCAGGGTTCCCAGAGCGAGCAGTCCAAGAGAGATCAGATGTAGGTTGTCTCGCCTCCTATGGCATAGTCTCAGAGGTTAGACAGCCTCACTTTCTATTCCTTATAAGCAACTCACTAAAGTTGGTCCATAATCTGACAGACTAATGTCTTCTATGCAAGATGGCGGTCGGTTAATGTCTTTAAAGTCTTGATGGGAAATAACTGAACCTTAGAATGGCATACATAGCTCACCTAACATCGAATCAGTATATTTTCTAAATGAATCCAATGTAAGACGTTTGAAACTGGTCAGGTAATTTATTTAGTAAAAAATTAAGATCTCTTAGTTTATAGACATTTTTGTTCTCAGGTTTTGTCACAGGATATGGCATGTGATTTCTTCATCAACACTGAATGGTAGTAAACAAAAAGAGTGAAGAGAGAAAATATAATAAAGATAAAAGCAGAAAATAATAAGATAGTCTGATGGTTAATTTTATGTGTCAACTTGCTTGACTTCAGGGATGCCCAAGTAGCTGGTAGATAAAACACTATTTCTCCTTGTGTCTGTGAGAATGTTTCCAGAAGTGATTAACATTCAAATCAGTAGACTGAGTGAAGGGATCCACCCTCACCAATGTGGGCAACATCATCCAATCCATATTGGGCCTAGATAGAACAAAAAGGCAGAGGAAGGGTGAATTTGCTCTCTGCTTGAGCAGAACATCCATCTTCTCCTGCCCTTGGATGTTGGCTCTCCTGGTTCTTGGGCCTTGGGAGGCAGACTGAATCATACCAATAGCTTTCCTGGGTCTCCAGCTTGCAGATGGCAGATCATGGGACTTCTCAGCCTCCATGATCTAATGAGCAAATTTCTATAATAAATCTATCTATATCTATCTATTTATCTATCTATCCACATATTTTATATATTTTTTCTAGAGAACTCTGATGAACACAAATGCAAAACAAAACAAAAACGCAGTAGAATTAAGATCGTTAAAAATTTATATTTCGAAGACATAAAATAGATGAATCTTTGGCAGAGATGATCAATGTGGAGAGGGAGACAAGCCCATGGTGGGGGAACATAATTAACAAATACAGAAGGTTTTTTTTAATAAGGGACTACTACATACAAATTTATACCAATTATTGCTATAACATAGATACAGTAGAAAAAATGAACCATCAAAATTGGCAGGAAAGATTAGAAAATCTGAATAGATCAGTAATCATAGAAGAAAATGTCACAGTAGTCAAAGATATACCTCCCCCAAAGGCAATAGACTCAGGAGTATTCCACTAAACTTTTAAGAGTAGAGAATTCCCATCTTTAAGTACATTATTTCAGAGCATCTACCCAACTAATTTTATAAGATAACTGCAACTTTTTTTTGACAACTGCAACTTTTAATGCATAAACCAGAAAATGCCTGCCAAGGAAGAGAAAAATCATATGTCACTCTCCCTTATGGATATAGATGGGAAAATTCCATATAAAATAACAGCATACTTAAACAAAATAAGCCAGCCAGAGAAAGACAAATACCATATGATTTCACTCATCTGGGAAATTTAAGAAAGAAAAAAACAAACAAAGGAAAAGAGAGAGGCAAACCAAAAATCAGACTCTTAACTACAGGGTTTATCAGAGGGGAGGGGGAAGGGGGGGAAGGGGAAACAGGTGAAGGGAATTAAGAGTACACGTATCTTGATGAGCACTGAGTGATATATGGAATTGCTAATTCATTCGATTGTACACCTCAAACTAATATAACACCGTATGTTAACTACATTGGAATTAAAATTTAATTTAATTTAGTTAAAAATATCATCATACTGAATATATGTTAAGACAATGATTGTAACAAAAAAAAAGATTTACCCAATAAAAATAAGTATTCTTCGGGGCGCCTGAGTGGCTCAGTCATTAAGTGTCTGCCTTCGGCTCAGGTCGTGATCCCAGGGTCCTGGGATTGAGCCCCGCATCAGGCTGCCTGCTCTGCGGGAAGCCTGCTTCTCCCTCTCTTGCTCCCCCTGCTTGTGTTCCCTCTCTTGCTCTGTCTCTCTGTCAAATAAATAAATAAAATCTTAAAAAAAAAAAGAATTCTTCAACATTAGAAAAGCATTAATATAAATTACTACATTAACAGATTAAAAAAGAAAAAATATATAACAATGGCCACAGATGCCAGAAAAATATTAGAAAAAAATCAATTCTTCATAAACCAAAAACAGAAGGATATTTGCCAGACTATTTCAACAAATACCACACTAAGTGTCAAAACATCATGAACAATTCCATTAAAATGGAAACAAGGAGAAGAAAACAGCTGTCACTTCTACTATCCAAAATTTTCCTGGAGATTCAAGCTTAATCAATTATTTTAAAGGGGGAGGAGAGACAATCCATTATTACTCTCAATTAAATACTAATCTACTTAGAAAATTCAATAAAATCCACTATAACCTATTTGAAATTTTAAGAAAACTCACTAAGATGTTAAGAAATAAGCATGGCATACTAAAATGAAGTGCCTTTCTCTAGAACAGCAATAATTACACTGTCTGCATGAAATGCTCATCCCCTGGGCTGGCCCCGGCTGGAAGTCAGGTCCTCAGGAAGTCCTTCCCTGCCCGCCCGTTCCAGAAGTCCTTGCTCTTCCAGCCACTCTGGGTCCCATCACCTTGCTTTCTTCTAATCTCAGCACACACCACACCTTAAGTCATTTGTCATTCATTTCTTAGTTTCTTTCCCATTTCTTTCTACTAGGAAGTGAACACTTCAAGCCTAGCACCTACTTCAGGTCCCATATAAATATGTGTTAGATGAATGAATGAGAGTCAGTGAGCCTGGATGTGTCTGACACTAAATGCACAGTTTTCCCACCATATCGAGTTGCCTCCAGATTTGATCTACAAACCTTCCCTTTGTCATCCATTGTGTCTAAAAGCATCAGTAACAAAAATGCTTTTGGAAACAGTAAAGTATGAGTCAAAATGGCACTGTGTAGCTTTACGATACAGTTTTTTAATGTTCATGGGTCCTGGGGACAAAAGTCAGAGTGCAGGAATTTAATCTTTAGCAGAATTGGCAATATTGAACGAGCTCTGATCTTTCCAGTTGCAGGGAACATATTATCCCCCTACTGAAGATTCAATTATGGGATTCAGGTCCCCTTGCTACATTAGTTCGCTGGTGGATAGATTAACCATGGCTTTCTACAGAAAGAACACCTTTGGTACAGCTCAGCTTAACGTCACAAGCTCCGTTAAGAGATGCAAAGGACCTCCAGGACCTCGTCTGCCCCGCAAGGCATGGTTTCTCCTCAGCACACTGTGTGACCAAGCTTTATCATCCCTGACCTCAGATGGCCTCACTCACCTCCATCCTCTCCTACGTGCCTCCTCTGGGTGAGTAACATATTCTCTGTCCTTCCTGCAGGCCCTCTCTCCCTGCCTGCAGTCCTGTCTCCGTTGAGCACCTCCTTCCCTTAGCTTTGCTGAGCTTCCCACCCCTGTCCCAGATCTGTCAGTCCTCCCTGTCCTGTTGTTGTTGTCCCTCCCCCGCTTCCCCTCCCTTCACTGCATGCATGAAGCTCTAACAAATCACAAGGTAGGGAAAGATACGTGAGGTTTCATAACCACATGGGCAAGATTTTATTTGATGTTTTGTTCTTGGTGTTTTGAATGCACTTGGGGAGTGATGGTTAAGGGGTGAGATTTTATTGGCTTCTCTGACTCCTGCAGAAATAATCTTTCAGCCTGGCAAGTGATTGATATTTCTTTCCTCTCTGAAATCTGTCGCATAGAAGCTTTAAAAATAAATTGAGTGTCATAACGCTGGGTATTTGATATGCTTACCAAGTGCCATGTTCTGTGTTTATTTATTTCTCACGGCAACCTCGTAAATATGATTTACTATTCTTATTTCATAGCTAAGGAAATGTACCGGGAGAGATTAAGCAACCTGTCTGTGATGTTTGGCTCTAAATCTCTCTCTTTCTCCAGATCATGTAAGAATGTATAATGTAAATTCATAACACCAGTCTCCTGGCTCCTGGTCTTTCTCCCACAATGCCCCCACATTCCAGCCACAGAACCCCAGTTTGGCACTATCCCAGGCCCCAAATCCTCATTAATAATCCATGTTTCAGATGAGGATCACACTGCAGTTTCTCTTGCATATCAAAAGGGAAATTCGAATAGCCAAGTGGAATACAAATCACCAAGGCAGCCTTTTAGTTATCAGATGGAAGTTTTTACAATGCATTTTCCAAAATTTTTAATTTTGAAGCATATCAAGCATGCAGACCACCTCTGCTCTGCATGACATGCGTAAGCACACAAACACACACACACCCTTACACATCACTACCAACCAGAGATTACCACTGTCTGGAAAATAGAATGTATATTCCTAGGTATGTTTTTGTGCTTTAATACCCGCACACATACACACCAGCAAATACATTTGTAAAAACGTGTCTATTTATATATATGTGTATATATATATATGCATAAGCATTATAACATACTTCATGTCTCAAATTTTATATGTGTTATCACATTGTATTTATGTGTCCTACTGCAACTATCTTTGCTTTTGCACATATTATGTTTGGAGATTTACCTTTACTGAACACATAGATCAGTATGTTTGGAGATTTACCTTTATTGAACACATAGATCTATAAATTTATTCATTTTTATTCTTGCATAGTGATAATTACCATTTTAAGTGCTTTCTGGGTAGCAGGTTTTATTTAAGCATTTTGTGTATAACTTCTTATGTAAGCCTCTCAACAATGCCATGAGGGGGCATTAATAACTACATTTCCCAGGTGAAGAAGCTGGGAGTGGACGGTTTAGGAGATCCCTGAGGGATACCACACTAATAATTGGCTCATCGGGAGTCTGATTCCAGACCTCAAGATCCTAGCCCACAGACCACTCTGCCCATTTCACAGACTTACTGGCCACTCTCCTAGACAGAGACACATGGACATTTAGGTCCACTTTCAGAGGAAGGAGAAAACACTTATTAATGGCCTGAGTTCTCTCTCCACCACCCTTCTCTGCACATACCTAGCAGACAGTGTTACTCTGGAATGAGAACACAGGGGGCAGCTGAAGCTCCAAAACGAGCTTTGAAAGAGGGACATGCTCAGCCCTCAAATGTGGTTTAGTGGAATTTTTTTTTCTTTTAATTTGGAGTCACAGGCAAAAGGGAGGCTGGGATCAGAGGGCCCAACAGGAGTCAGGAGAGATGGGACCCTGCTTTCCGGTGGCGGGGGCGGGAGGTGGCTAGATATACCTTAGTAATGGGGTTTATAGAACAATCAGAGTTGCATGAAGAAGGGACATCCTGGGGGGAGGGCAGAGGGGCAAGGGAGAATTCGTGTTTAATGGGTACAGGGTTTCTATTTTGCAAGATGAAAAGGTTCTAAAGATCTGTGGTACCACAGCGTGAATATGCTTAACAGTAAGGGCGGTGCACTTAACAATGGTTAGGACGGTATATTTCATGTGATGTGTTTTTTACCATAAAAAGTAAATCAATATAAAAAAGGGAAAAAAAGGGTACGGGTTGGGCCTTAGGGTACCAGTCTCAGAGGAGGGCAAGATGGAGGTAGGAGTGAGTCCTGTAGCTGGCTTTCCATTTCTGGCATCTGTCTCTGCCGTCTCGGGGTCTTTGCTGGGGGATGAGTCACTCCCTGAGGTCGGGGCTGCAGCTCACCCCTGTCACATTAGCGGCACCCATTCTTGCCATACATGCAGCGGCAACTTGACGCACACTGATGAGTTTCCACAGTGTCTTAGCCATCTTTGGCTACAGGTGACCGTGTGTAAAGAAGTTCAAGGCCAAAGAGAAATGATTAACTAGTGAAATCGAGGACACACTGAACAACCTCCACAGTTCTATGGGCCAAAACACAGCTGGACCTTAGGAAATGTGAAGCCAGCAACTTGAAGCATCTCTGCTTTTCTCTGTAGTCTTGACATTGCCTCCCATTGAAATGAGAGCTTTCTCTCACATGGGATTCATCATAAGACTCTCTTCCTGGGCCCAGTTGATACATGTAATTAAGTGCATTAATGTATATAAAACACTCAGCATAGTGCTGTATACAGAGTAAGTACTCAAAAGATGTTTGCTATTATTGTTGTCATAATAATAATTATTATTGGGGTGCCTGGGTGGCTCAGTCAGTTAAGCGTCTGCCATTGGCTCAGGTCGTGATCTCAGGGTCCTGGGATCGAGCCCTGCGTCGGGCTCCCTGCTCAGTGGGGATCCTGCTTCTCAGGCTCTCCCTTTGCCCCTCCCCACCCTGCTTATGTTCTTTCTCTCTCAAATAAATAAAATCTTTAAAATAATAATAATTATTATTATTATCATGACAAATTCTGAGCTATATTTTATACTTGCATCTTATTTATATGTTTACTTATGTCTCCCCATCCCCGCCAAACAAGAACTGCTCGCCAGGAAAGAAGGCACTCTCTTCTTTTTTTTTTTTAAATTTTTATTGTTATGTTAATCACCACACATTACATCATTAGTTTTGGATGTAGTGTTCCATGATTCATTGTTTGTGCATAACCCCCAGTGCTCCATGCAGAACGAGAAGGCACTCTCTTCTATTCGGTGCCATGGTCTCAGAGCCTAGGGCAGTGCCTCTCCCAGAGTAGGTACTCTGCTTCAGAAATTAGAGTGAGGCTGCCCATTTCTCCTGGTCCCAAATCCACAAATCCCAGAAAAGGATTCTGATTGGCCTAGTCTCGTTAGGTGCCCATCCTTAAACCAATCAGCCGAGGCCAGAGGACAGATGTATGCTGTGCAAAATGCTGCCTCTCATTAGCTGTGATGAGCAAAGGGCGAGGTGCTCGAGCCAGATAATCTCATTGATGTCCACTAGAGCTCATGAGGACCCTCTCCAAACACCAAATTGGGAGCTGATAATTTGTCTACAGTAGCCATTTTAGGGTGATCAAGAGTCTCAGAATACCCGTAATAACCTCCTAATCTCAAATTTGAAATATCCCTTATGCCCCTTATAAAGCTGTGTTATATGGTTTTGGCAGACAAAAAGGAATATATTGAGGAATGAATGTGAACAAATTCCCAAATACTAAAAAATGGGGATGATGCCAATGTGTCTGTGGGCCTGTTCAGAAAATGATTACATTGAATCTAATTCTAATTCATTAATCAGTGAAAACCCTACCTGAGACAGACTCAGAGCCGTTCTGCAAGCCAGGATCTGGAAAACCTCAGGCCTCAGTTGCCTGGCATCCCCCACCTCTGTCCTTGTTGCTTTGTGTCAGCCACCTCCCCCTCTGGCCTGGGATGACTTTCAGGGATGGTTCCAAGTCTCATTTCTCTATGCAATCCTCTCTCGTACCTGTGCAGTATGCTCTGAGGTAGTCACTCAGTAAATAGCTGGCTAAGTCATAAATGAAGGAAGGTATGGACATTGCTTAATCACTACCTGGAGGAAGATCAGAGTGTCTTGGTAGTTGGCCTGCACTGCCCCTAAGATAAGAAGACACCCCTCCCACCCCGGCACGGCCCCTCTACGTGTACGGGTAACTTAAAGACTTTTCTCACAAAAGAAATCCCTTGGGCTCTTTGATAGAAAATATTCTCAGCAGGGGTACCTGGGTGGCTCAGTCGGTTGAGCATCAGTTGGACTCTTGGGTTTCTACTGGGGTCATGCTCTTGGGGTCATTGGGTCATGCCCTGTGTCAGGTGAGTCTGCTTGGGATTCTTTCCCTCTGCCCCTCCCCCTCCTTGTTGTCTCTCTCTCTCTCTCTCTCTCTCAAATAATAGATAAATAAAATCTTTAAAGAAAATATTCTCAACAAACTAGCCAATATCTTATATCAATATCTTATCTCCCTTTATTGCCCTTTGCAGATGGACTTGAAGGTAGAAGAGCTGAGCATTCTCCAGCTTCTTTATAGTATCACTGGGGAATTTTGAGGATATACAGGTTCTTGAGCCTTCTCCCAGACCTATTCAATCCAAACATCAGGCAGGGACTGGGCCAGGATGAGGTTTCTCAGCAGCTCTGTGAGTGACTCCATTACACAATGAGAGTTCAGAAATGGCCTCAGACCAGGAATCAAGGTTTCGTGTTCAAGTCCAGCTCTGTCCCTCGCCTTATCTTCCAACTCATAAAATGAATGGTTGGATGAGCCAACTCAAATGTCCTTCTGGCACCAGGCACAGATCTTCCAGGAGGGACAGCAGGAGAATTTTACTCTTGCTTAAAGATCCCAAACCCCCCCATGGGGCAGACAGAGAAAAAGGCACTAAATTAAGTGCTCTCACAACAGAAATTCAGCTATGAAGTCTTCAGGAACCAAGTATCATTTTTTTAATTGAGGTATAATTGAACATATAACATTATATTAGTTTCAGGTATATAACACCATGATTTGATATATGTATATATTGCAAAATGATCACCACCATAATTTAGTTAATTTTTTTTTTTTCTTGTGATGAGAACTTTTAAGATCTATTCTCTTGGCGGGGCGCCTGGGTGGCCCAGTTGTTGGGCGTCTGCCTTCGGCTCAGGTCATGATCCCAGGGTCCTGGGATCAAGCCCCACGTTGGGCTCCCCGCTCAGCAGGAAGCCTGCTTCTCCCTCTCCCACTCCTCCTGCTTGTGTTCCCTCTCTCACTGTGTCTGTGTGTCTCACTGTCTCTGTCAAATAAATAAATAAAAAATATTAAAAAAAAAAGATCTACTCTCTTGGCAACTTTCAAGTACACGATACACTGTTATTAACTAGAGCCACCGAATCGTACATTGTGTCCCCAGGATTTGTTTATCTTATAACTAAATTTTGTACCTTTCAACTGTCTTCACCCGTCTTGCCCACCCTTCCCTCCTGTCTCTGACAACCACCCACCTGTTCTCTGTATCTGGGAGCAGAGATCATTTTCATGCACCCCAACTACAGGTTGCTTAAGTGACCCTGAGCCCATGGATGCTATAACCTCTATGGGCTGTTCCCAGCCCTGGATGGCACACCAGAAGGTTGTCCAGGGACTGTCCAGGGACTGTTGTGTGGTTTCCCTTCTTTGTCTCTCTTGCTTTTCTTCTCTTCCCTCCTTTCTTCCTTCCTCCAGTCTTTTTGCTCACCTCAGGTGCAGAGGACTTGGCTACTACGCCTCCATCCACCGCACACTCTCTTTACTGACAGTGCAAAACCCCTCTCCTGTTTCACTAAATCCCCTTTGCCCCACCTTCCCAGTCTCATCCCCTACCCCACTCCACAGGCAAATTATTCTAATGCTTTGATGTCTGTCCTTTGGGTTTTTGAGTCTTGTAAAATGTATCTTGTTTTTGTGTTTACATAAATGGAGCAGTGCTTAGAAATCATCTCAGGCAAAACATATTTTATTTGTTAAGTCCTGTGTGTGTTGCCCTGGGCTCCTCTAGACCGTGGCCCCCAGAGCAGGGCATCTGCCATGTCTTTTCTCCATCTCCCTGGGATGGGCATCGGACTGTCTACAGGCACTCCCCCACTGCCACCACCACCACCCAGGCCATAGGTGACAATCCAGAGGAGGTAGTTGACTTTGCTATTCTAGCCTCCCTCCTCCTCTGGCAGCTGTGCTCTAGAAGTTACTTCAATGTGCCGAGATCATCTTTCCTGCTTCCTGGGGGTCCGGAGGAGACTTCCTTTGGGAACTACAATGCAGAGTAGAATTGCTGAGTCATAGGATGTGACTGTACTTCCATTTTTCTGATACTGACAGATCGTCCTTCCGGATCACTGTCCTTTTTGCCCACGTGCCAGCCCATCTTTCCTCCTGGATAAAAATCTCTCTCCCACCCTCACAAAGTGCATGAAATTCCACCAACAGAAATCTCTTCAGGCTGTAAAGTCTTTTAGGTCTTTAAGGGTTCCTCTAACAAAATTCAAATATCCCTCTGTATGAAATATGGGACTTGTTTTTCTTTTTTGGGGGGGTTTATGAAGATCAAATAAATAGCTCATCAAAGGTGCCAAACCCAAGTGCCTGGCACATTCATGGACGCTCAATACATTTTGATTTCTTTCCTTTCTTTGAATGCAAGAACTGCTGGGAAAGAAAACAAAACAAACAAACAAACAAAAACCCCACTTATTTACAACACTTGGGAAAGGAGGGCGATTGAGAGGGGGTGGGGATGAGGTACCTTCTAGAGCACAGCTGCCAGAGGAAGAGGGAGGCTAGAATAGCAAAGTCACCTACCTCCTCTGGATTGTCACCTAGGGCAGACGCCACCTGAAAGCTCATCCTTAAACCAGGACATCTTTAAACCTTGAGTGTGATGTGAATCCCTTGGAGGGCTTGTTAAAACACAGAAGGGGGGCTGTCCCCCAAAGCTTTTGATTCAAAAGTTCTTGGTGGGGTGAAGAGTGTGCATTTCTCAAAAGTTCCCAAGCCATGCTGGTGTTGCTAGCTCAGGACCGCACTGCCATGCCTAAATAATTTCCTTAGAAATAGTTTATTCTGATAGGACAGACGAAAGATAATTTCAGACATCCAGAATGAATCAGATGCAGACCACAAGATATGAAGAAGCCAAGATACACCCAAAGATTTCATTTGATATATTCTTTTAATATGAAAACTTGGCAAATGGATTTTTATTTTTAGATTTTAGGTTGGATGGGCAAATTCACCTCTGCTACCTCTGTTGAGCCTCTAATCTCATTCTGTGGTTATTTTCCTACAGGAATGTTTTCTGACTAGACAGTTCACGGTTTGAAAACTGTCGGTGTCAAAATGTCTGCCCTCTCATCTGATACAGCTATTTGGGGATATACCCTGGGGCTTTGGGCCCTTTCAGTCATCCCTATAGCAGGTCAGAGCTGGTGAAACCACAGAGAATCTCTATTCCAAACTTCTCAGTTTACAGAAGTGAAGTCATTTGTCCAAGCATTGAGAAAGAAGCTACATGCCATATAAAAACCCTAGGACTAAAGTCTGGAGTGGACCCGAGTCCAACCTGTGTCACTTCTTATTAACCTGAGCACCAGACCCAAGGCCTGAGTCAATCTCTGCAAACCTCAACTTCCCTTCCACAGAGTGAACATCAAATAAAAACCAAACAGAGTAAGGATTATTGCAAGGGGAAGGGGAAGCATGGCGATGGGGAGGGGGAGGACTACTGCAATATGGAGAACTCTGTAACCCCTAAGACTTACAAGCATCTCGAGAGTTAAGCCAAATGGTGTTATCTCTTATATAGAGAGGAGCAAACAAAGCTGGGAAGAATCCGGTGTAGGGAAGTGGCATGAAAGGGTGGTGTGATGGGATAGTAGATCAGAGAATATTCTACCCTGAGACCAGCCTATTTTCCAGGTGGGACCCTTGAGGAAAGGCTGTAAACCCACTCAGGCTGGGGGTGGGTCAAAATTCAAGGCCCTGGGGAAAGAAGACAGGCGTAATCAAAGTTTGGCTGGCAAACATTTGGTTCCAGTTGATCGAGGGGGACGAGCAGTCCAGCAAATCATGGAGATAATCACTTATGAGTCAGAGAAAAGGAATTTGTAGGATCTGTGTCTGGCTTTGTCATAGGTAAAGAAGAGATGGATCCCTGCATGTCTTCATAAGTCATAGGGGGAGGGGTGGTTCTTTGCAGTAAGTCAGTCTCCAGAACACAAAAGAGAGCTTTCTTAGCCTTCAGGGAAAATTCAACCTTGTCACTGCCTTATGTCTCACAGAACTGACAAGAAACTATGGTAAGTTGACTATGTCTGATTTTATTAACCAGTGGGAGGTTTGATAGGGGTGGGACCCAAGCGGGAACCTGGTTCTCCTAACTTCCAGCTTGCCAGGATTTCTGGAGCATCATGCTCCTCAGTTCACTTCACATAGGGGAGCTCTGCCTCCATCTCTTGTATCGATTGGAGTCTGAGTAAGATTTCAACTTATTAAGATCTCTAGAACAAAATCGAGAGACACACACACACACAGAGAGACTGAATATCACTGAATAGTCATGCCACTTTCAAACTCTTTCTTTCCATGATGTGCTATAAAATCTGGAAGAGAAAATCCTTTAAGCCACAGCAGAATGCTGGTATAATCAGGGTGTGGTCAGGTGATAAACCTGGGAGGTCAAGTTTCAGTTCCTTCAGGTAGATACTCTAGAACGCCAGTGCCAGCCAACCCCTTACAAGTTGGAAAAGAGGGCATGAGAAGCTGGTTTGCAGATGGCCCATCCCCCTGGTTTTCAGAACTGGGAGTCCTGGCTGGTGCAGTCCAGGGCAGGACCAGCCACGACCACACAGCAGCCCCTCTGTCCTGTGGGCAATCTTTGAGGTGTCCTTCTTATCACTTCCTGGCCTCTGGGCCCTGCAGACCACCCTTTTGCCCATCTTTCATCATTGTTTTTCCCATTTCTTTTTTCCTTCACACCTGTTTTTTTTGTTTGTTTGTTTTGTTTTTAAGATTTATTTATCCATTTGAGAGAGAGAGAGTGTGTGTGCACGCAAGCAGGGAGAGGGGCAGGGGAAAGAATCTTCAAGCAGACTCCCCACTGAGCACAGAGCCCCACATGGGCTCTATCTCCCAACCCTGAGATCATGACCCAAGCCAAACCAAGAGTCAGACACTCAACCGACTGAACCACAGAGGCACCCCTCCTCGCCTCTTGAAAGAATTTCCTCCTAGAGAATAAAAGTGCTCTACCCCCAGTTTCTGTCACTCTGGCAGAAATAGGCTTGAAATATTCATGGGTGTCATGGTAAAACAAAGCAAATATATTTATTAGACACCTGAGTCTGGAGACTGAGATATATACCTCTTGTGTTTCTTAATTCTACATCTATCACTTCTTTGGTTTCATAATATAACTAGAACACTGAAAATGTGCTTAAAATGTGCAGCTTCTCCCCATGGCTGCCCTGCAGGAATGCTGAGCTGTATTCACTGTGGTATATCTTACTGCCAATTGAGGCTAATAAATAAAACTTGTCATTTTCACTCCATAACCCAGAATTACTCAAATATGTCCTTGTCAAAATAACCTATGTTGAACAAGCAGTGGTAAAAATTGCCATTTTTCCCCCTTTAATCAAGAAGAATTTCTCTTCCTGGAACACTGAGTAGAAGCAGTACAATAAGAGCCAACTTAGAGAAGCACTTACTCTCATCTCAGGCAGCTCTGGCTGCTGCTCTCAAGTCCCCACCCCAGACGCCTGATCATCTTTTGGTGATCAGGTCAGAATTTTTACAATGCTGACTAAAGTCTTATAAGAGCTAGGGCTTAAGGAGAGAAGACAAGGTGACCTTCTTAAAAAGTCACAGATCAAAACAGAGGCTAGAATGAGTTTCTGATGACTCAACCTGGTAATATTTGAGAATACTTGAGACTAAGAATAAGAATATTTGAGAATAATTGGGTAATATTTCATAAAGTCATGTTGCCAATGCACCATGTTTGTTTTAACTGAGAATCTGAAATACATGTAACTCTAATGTTGTTGAATTTGACACAAAATAGAGACACTCTCAAAGTTAAATAGGTTATATCACAGATAACATGACTTCAATGCAAAGTGGACAAGGTATTATAAGTTAAAAAATCTATATGTGCGGGCAGGCTATATAGATTAGTATATAAATATTATGTTTCTTGTCCTAATTCCATATACCTAAGTCTGTATAAAAGGGAATACAGAAAGTTGTCAGAATATGTCTTCATTTACCTTCACCTCCCACCTATGCTACTATTGAAGAAAAAAAAACCAGAAGATTCGAAGATGTGGATTTTGTTACATATTTTTGTTTCACAAGTGATCGCTACAAGCATGGTAAGGAAAGGGAAAAATGATATAGGGGTGGGAGAAAAGTTAATCGATAGAATAATAATGAGCAGGTTACCACTATGGGCAATGGGTCAGCATCACTAGAGATATTCTGAGAGTCTATGTGCAAAACAGCCCACAGGGAAGAGGAAACAGGGGTATTTATCCACCAACTCCTATCCTCAAAGGAGGGGTCACTTCTTGGGCATTCTCTTTCTGGAGCTTCCTGCTGATTAAAAAAAAAGCAATGACTCTATGCCCAATACTGATTTAACAGACATGTTAGAATTATTTGACAAAGATGTTAAAGCAGAATGTGGCAGCTGGCAGTAAGAGGTGCTGCAGGGGACGCAGGGGAAGTGGTGGCACCTTCAGTGGACACCACAGATTGTGCCCAGGGCTGGAGCCCATGCCCTTGGAGTCCTGGACACAAGAACTTTGTTGCCTGGAGGAGAGGAAAGATGATGGAGGAGTAGGGGACCCCATTTCAATGAATCCCCTGAATTTAGCTGGGCGTCTATCAAAACATTTTGAACATCCATGAAATCAGCCTGAGATATAAGAATATATACCTGGATCTCTACAAGCAGAAAAGTGACTGCTTTTTGCAAGGTAGAACGTGTGGCGTTGTGAATCTGTGGGGAGATATCGAAGATAAACAGGAGAGGGAGCCACCATAAGCTGGCTCCTGGAAAGTGATATAACACCAGAGCACAAAATTGGAACCCTTAGAAGTCTGCTCTAGTAAGAGACATCCCTCTCTGAAAGGAGCTCTGTAAATGAAAAGGCAGAATTCCAGGTAGGGCATTGTGGTCTCAGGATACAAGAGCCACAGAGCATAAGGGGGAGCCTGAACTGGTAGAGGGTTTGAGCAGTGGAGCCAGGAAGCAAGTTAGGGTCAGCGAGCCCAGGAAGGGATTCTCAGCTCCGATCACCATAAACCGCAAGCTGGGGCTGTCGGTAACTGCTGTTTTCCTGAGCAGACTGAAAAAGTCTGGAATATGTGCTTGACAGAGCAAAAACTCACAGCGGGGTAGCAACCTGGAAAGGACATTAGAGCGGCACCCAGACATGATCCAGGAGCTTCAGGCATGCACAGGAGCCCACAGCCACACAGGGTTTTAGAAGCACAAAGGGCAGTGGCACTCCCGGGCCCCTGGGACTACCTCTGAGAGAGTTGCTGTGATCACACACCTCGGGAGGCTACAGTTTTCCACGGAGCATACAGAAGTGGAGACTGTCTTGAGGGTTTATTAAAGAGGACAGACTGCGAGTTTTCTGCTCTGGGCCAGAGGTTTGGGTGTAGCCATTTTTGCTCTGATATTTGGAAGAGGCATGGAAAGCCTCCAAGGAACAAAAGACACACAGAAGAACAATTTCCACTGAGCCCATCCCCCTGACAGGGGGTGGGGCAACTCCTCACAGGCAAGGTTACCTGAAACAGTGCGGCAGGCCCCTCCCCCAGAAGACAGCCTGGAAGAACAGGTGGACAACAAACCTATGGATCCCATAAGACTATAAAATCCCAACACCAGGGGAAAATAATATATTGAGCTCCAGGTGTTGACTCATGACTTCTTTATTTTTCAGATATATTCTCCTTTTCTTTTTTTTCTTTTTCTTATGCTTTTCTTCTTTTTTCTTTTTACCTTTTTCTTCAACTAATTTTTATTATATCAATTTATATTTTACTTTTCAACTTTTTTTCACACCTATATTTTTTATAGATATATGTCTCAATTTAGTCCTTTTTTCACTCTGTTCAATTTTATCTTTATGTATATGTAAGTTTTACTTTCCTTGCAATTTTGGGATGTAAGGTCTTCTAACACACAGACCAAAATACACCCAGGAACAACTGGAACACTCTGCTTTGTCCACACTGAGAGATTATAGTCCCCCTTCCCCTCCCCCCCTTTTTTCTTTTTTCTTTTTTTTAAATTTTTAAATTTTATTCCTGTGTTTCATTTTGGCTTTGTTTTTCGGTGGTGGCTCTGATCACTCCAGATTTTGCTAGGGTGCATCTTGCTTGGGTTGTGGTTGATATTTTGGACTCTGATCACTCACTCAACCATCCCTCAACAGAATGACTAGGAGGAAGAACTCTCAACAAAGAAAAGAACCAGAGACAATGTCCTTTGTCACAAAACTAATGGATATGGATATAAGCAAGAGGTTATAGATAGAATTCAGGATAGCAATCATAAAGTCATTAGCTACGCTTGAAAAAAGCATTAGTGACGATATAGAATCTCTAAGGGCTGAAATGAAATCTAATCAGGCCAAAATAAAAATGCTGTGAATGAGATACAGTCTAAACTGGATACTCTTATAGCCCGGGGTAAATGAAACAGGAGAATCAGTGATCTAGAAGATAAGCTGATGGAAAGGAAGGAAGCTGAGGAAAACAGGGATAGGCAGCTAGTAGCACATGAAAAAAGGATTGAAGAGATTAATGATGCCATGTATTGATTGTATATTCGGCAGAATACTCATTTTTCTCGAGTGCACATGGTACTTTCCCCAGAATAGACCACATATTGGGTCACAAATCAGGTCTCAACTGACACCAAAAGATTGAGATTATTCCCTGCATATTTTCAGACCACAATGCTTTGAAACTGGAATTCAACCACAAGAAGAAATTTGGAAGGAACTCAAATGCTTGGAAGTCAAAGAACATACTACTAAAGAATGATTGGGTGAACCAGGAAATTAAAGAAGAACTTAAACAATTCATTGAAACTAATGAGAATGAAAACACATCAGTTCAAAACATATGGCATACTGCAAAGGCAGTCTTAAGAGGGAAATACATAGCCATCCAAGCCTCTCTCAAAAAATTAGAAAAATCCCAAATGCACAATCTAACCTTACACCTAAAGGACCTAGAGAAAGAACAGCAAATAAAGCCTAAACCAAGCAGAAATAATAAAGATTAGAGCAGAAATCAATGAACTAGAAACCAGAAAAACAGTAGAACAGATCAATGAAACTAGAAGCTCGTTCTTTGAAAGAGTTAATAAGATCAATAAACCTCTGGCCAGACATATCGAAAAGAAAACAGAAAGGACGCAAATTAATAAAATCTTGAATGAAAGGGGAGAGATCA
This sequence comes from Zalophus californianus, assembly GCF_009762305.2. Classification (NCBI taxonomy): domain Eukaryota; kingdom Metazoa; phylum Chordata; class Mammalia; order Carnivora; family Otariidae; genus Zalophus; species Zalophus californianus. The sequence continues at coordinate 97,708,252 of NC_045602.1, forward strand.
CGACTAATACCAAGAAAATAGAAACAATTATTAGAAATTATTGCCAGCAACTAAATGCCAACAACTTAAGCCATCTGGAAGAAATGGATGCATTCCTGGAAACTTATAAACTACCAAGACTGAAACAGGAAGAAATAGACAATCTGAGCAGACCAATAATCAGTAAGGAAATTGAAGCAATAATCAAAAACCTCCCAAAATACAAGAGTCGAGGGCCAGATGGCTTCCTAGGGGAATTCTACCAAACATTTAAAGAAGAAATAATACCTATTCTACTGAAACTGTTTCAAAAAAATAGAAATGGAAGGGAAACTTCCAAACTTGTTCTATGAGGCCAGGTTTACCCTGATCCCAAAACGAGAAAAAGACCCCATGAAAGGAGACTTACAGGCAAATATTCCTGATGAACGTGGATGCCAAAATGCTCAACAAGATCCTAGCCAATAGGATCCAACAGTATATTAAAAGGATTATTCGGCATGAACAGGTGGGATTTATTCGTGGGATTCAAGGGTGGTTCAACATTTGGAAATCAATGAACATGATAGAGCACGTGAATAAAAGAAAAGACAAGAACCATATGATCCTCTCAGTTGATGCAGAAAAAGCATTTGACAAAATACAGCATCCTTTCCTGATTAAAACTCTTCAAAATATAAGGATAGAGGGAATATACCTCAATATCATAAAAGCCATCTAGGAAAAGCCCACAGCGAATATCATTCTCTAAAGGGAAAGACTGAGAGCTTTTTCCTTAAGGTCAGGAATACAACAGGATGCCCATTCTCACCACTATTGTTCAACATAGTACTAGAACTCCTAGCCTCAATCAGACAACAAAAAGAAATAAAAGGCATTCAAATTGGCAAAGAAGTCAAACTCTCCCTCTTTGCAGGTGACATGATATTTTATGTGGAAAACACAAAAGACTCTACCCCAAATAACTAGAACTCACACAGCATTTCAGCAACATGGCAAGATACAAAATAAATGCACAGAAATCAGTTACATTTCTATACACTAACAATGTAACTGAAGAAAGGGAAGTTAAGGAATTAATTCCATTTACAATAGCACCAAAAACCATAAGATACCTAGGAATAAACCTAACCAGAGAGGTAAAGGATTTATACTGTAGAAACTACAGAACACTTATGAAAGAAATTGAGGAAGACACAAAGAGATAGAAAAATATTCCATGCTCATGGATTGGAAGAATAAACATTGTTAAAATGTCTATGCTGCCCAGAGCAATCTACACTTTCAAAGCAATCCCTATCAAAATGCCATTGACAATTTTTCACAGAGCTGGAACAAACAATCCTAAAACTTGTATGGAAACAGAAAAGACCCCAAATCACCAGGGGAATGTTGAAAAAGAAAACCAAAGCTGAGAGCAACACAATGCCTGACTTCAAGCTATATTACAAATCTATGATCATCAAGACAGCCTGGTATTGACACAAAAACAGACACATAGATCAATGGGACAGAATAGACACCCCAGAAATGGACCCTGAACTTTATGGTCAACTAATCTTCAACAAATCAGGAAAGAATATACAATGGAAAAAAGACAATCTCTTCAATAAATGGTCCTGGGAAAATTGGACAGCCACATGCAAAAGAAGGAAACTGAACCATTCTCTTACACCATACACAAAGATAAACTCAAAATGGATGAGAGACCTCAATGTGAGACAGGAATCCATCAAAATCCTAGAGGAGAACATAGGCAGTAAACTCTTTGACATTGGCCACAGCAACTTCTTTCAAGACACATCTCCAAAGGCAAGGGAAACAAAACGAAAAATGAACTTTTGGGACTTCATCAAAACTTCATGAAAAGTTTCTGCACAACAAAGGAATCAGTCAATAAAACTAAGAGACAACCCACAGAATGAGAGAAGATATTTGCAAATACATTACAGTTAAAGGGCAGGTATCCAAGATCTATAAAGAACTTCTCAAACTCAACACCCCAAAAATAAATAATCCAGTCAAGAAATGGGCAGAAGACATGAACAGACACTTCTCCAAAGAAGACATATAAGAAGCTAACAGACACATGAAAAAATGTTCAACATCACTAGACATCAGGGAAATACAAATCAAAACCACAATGAAATACCACCTTACACCAGTTAGAATGGCTAAAATTATCAAGACAGGAAACAACAAATGTTGGCGAGGATGTGGAGAAAGAGGAACACTCTTACACTGAGGGTGGGAATGCAAGTTGATACAGACACTCTGGAAAACAGTATGGAAGTTCCTTAAGATGTTAAAAATAGAGCTACCCTATAACCTCGCAATTGCACTACTAGGTATTTACCCCCAAAGATACAGATGTAGTGAAAAGAAGGGGCACATGCACCCCAATGTTCATAGCAGCAATGTCTACAGTAGCCAAACTGTGGAAGGAACAGAGATGTCCTTCAACAGACAAATGGATAAAGGATATGTGCTTCATATATACAATGGAATACTACTTGGCCATCATAAAAGATGAATACCTACAATTTGCATCGTCATGGATGGAACTGGAGGAGATTGGGCTAAGTGAAATAAGTCAAGCAAAGAAAGACAATGATCATATGCTTTCACTTGTATGTGGAACATAAGGAGTAACACAGAGGACCATAGGGGAAGGGAGGGAAATCTGAATGGGAAGAAATCAGAGAGGGAGACAAACCATGAGAGACTCTGGACTCTGGGAACCAAACTGAGGGCTACAGAAGGGAGGGGTTGGGGGGACAGGGTCACCGGGAGATGGGTATTAAGGAGGGCACATGTTGTGATCACCGGGTGTTATACACAACCAATGAACCATTGAACACTACATCAAAAATTAATAATGTAATATATGTTGGCTAACTGAACATAATAATTTTTTTAAAAGATTTTAAAGCAGTCATCATGAAAAGCACTTCAATGAGCAATATCAACAGACTTGAAACAAATGAAAAAGGTAAAAAAAAATCTCAGCAAGGAAACAGAACTATAAAGAAAGAATCAAATGGAAATTTTGATTGAAAAACATAACAACTGACATTAAAAACTCAAGGAATGCGCTTAACAGCAGAAGGAGGGGACAAAGGAAAGGATACATGGACTGAAAGAATAATGGAAATTACCCTTAGAAATAGAAGCAACAGAGAGAGAGAGAATGTGTGTGTGTATGCACACAGGGAACTATAGGATGATTTTTCTGAAAGGATAAAAGAAAGAGAGCAGGGGGCACCTGGGTGGTTCAGTAGGCTAAGCATCTGACTCTTGATTTTGGCTCAGATCATGATCTCAGGGTTGTGAGATCTAGCCCTGCATTGGGCTCCACTCTCAGTGTGGATGGAGTCTGCTTGAGATTCTCTTTCTCCCTCTGCCTCCACTCATTTTCTCTCTCTCTTTCTCTCAAAATAAATAAATAAAATCTGTTTAAAAAAAGAAAGAGAAGAAAAGAGAAGAAAAAAAGAAAAGAATATAAAAGAAAAGAAACAGAGAAGGACTAAAAAGTCCTTGAAGACATAATAGGGGAAAGCTGCTCAAAATTGTCAAAAGACACAAACCTACAGATTCAAGGAGTGAACGCCGAACAGGATAAACTCAAAGAAATCCACACCAAGAAACATTGCCGTCAAACTTGTAAAAGCAATAAGAGAAATAGCTACTTATTTTAGCAAATAGAATTCAGCAATATATGAAATGAATTATAAAAAAAATAAAAGGGTCTGGTCTCAGGAATTCAGCTGAATAGGGATCAAACCATTCTGAACACCTACGAACTCAACAGGAGATCGAACAGGAGAGTAGCAACAACTCTCTGAACAGAGAAGCGACCACTTACTGGAAGGTAGGACGTGCAGAGAAGTGAATCCGAGGCGATATTCGGGAGGATAGACGGCGGGGGAGGGGCCTCCGCCGGCCGCTTCTGGCAAGTGCTAGAGCCGCGGAGCACAAAATCGGACCTTTTAAAAGTTGGCTCGGCGGAGGGACATCGCTGCAGTGGCTAAGCGGGGGGTGGAATCCTCCCGGGACAGTGTGGTCTCAGGACCCTTGGGGTCACAGAGAGACCGGGGGTGCCTGAGTGCAGCAGAGCTCCCAGGTGTCGGGGCGGGGAAGCCGGGTGCAGAGACGGAGCCGAGGCGCGGGCTCTCAGCTCGGGGTTGCCATAAACTGTGATCTGCGGCCCAGTCGGGGCACGTCTCCCCCAGCAGGGACCCAACAAGCAGCAGATCCGGGGAGACTCCCCTTCCTTCCCGGGGAGGAGCGGTGCGGGAACGCACTGCAGGGATCTGCTGGGTTTGGAGACTCCGCGCGGGGTCGGGTGCCAGAGATAGCAACGCTCGATCACAGGCCGGGTGAGCACGGAGTGCGGCCAGAGACCAGGGACACGGGAGTGACTGCTTTTCTCTGGGGACGCACTGAGGAGCGGGGCCCCGAGTTCTCGGCTACTCCGGGCGGAGACTGGGAGGCCGCCATTTTCGCCCTGGTCCTCCAAGGCTGTACCGAGAGCTTGCAGGGAACAAAAGCTCCTGAGAGCAAACTGGAGCAGCTTCCTTAGCCCGGACCGACAAGGGCGGGGCAATTCCGCCTCCGGCAAAGACATTTGGAAACCACAGCAACAGGCCCCTCCCCCAGAAGATCAACACAAACAGCCAGCAAGCCAAGACCAAGTTGATCGATCAAGGAGAATAGGAGAACTCCAGCGCTAGGGGAATACTGCACATAGATTCATGGCTTCTTTTTTTTTTTTTTTTTTTTTTACCATGATTCATTATTTCATCAAAGTTAATTTTTGTTGACTTTTTTTTATTTTTCTTTTTCCCTTTTTCAACCAACATCTTATAAATCCCTTTTTTAAAAAAAAAAACATTTTTTATTTTCTTTTCATTTTTAGAGTCATATTTTATCCCTTCATAGTAGTTATCCTTGTTTTTGGCATATATATATAAGTTGTTCTCTCTTTAAAATTTTGAGGTACAGTTTCTTCTAACAGATCAAAATATACCCTAAACCACTAGTGTATGGCTTGGTTCTAGTCTCCTGCCTGATCACATTCTCTCCCTTTTTCCTTTTTTTTTTTTTCCTTAAATCTTCTTTCTTTTTTCAAACAACTTATCTTACCAAGTCATTTTATAAAATCTTTTATAATTTTCATCTTTACAGTAATCTTCCATCCCTTCATTGTATCAACCCTTATTTTGTACATATATGTCTTTCTTCCTTTAAAATTTTAGGAGGCACTTTTTTCTAACAGACCAAAATACGCCCAAAATCTAGTGTGTGGCACTGATCTATGCACTAGCCTGATCATATTTGATCATATTCTGCCTTTTTTGAATTGTTTTGTTTTTGTTTTTATCTTTTTTTTTCTTTTTTTTTCTTTTTCTCTTTCTTTTTTCTTTCTTTCCCTTTCTTTTCCCCTGGTTTCAGGTCTTTTCTAATTTGTATACAGTATATTTGCTGGGGACGTTGTAAACCTGTTAGCCTTTTGTTCTCTCATTCATCTATTCTCCTCTGGACAAAATGACAAGACGAAAGAAATCACCTCAGCAAAAAGAACAAAAAGTAGTACCGTCAGCCAGGGACCTACTCAATACGGACATTAGTACGATGTCGGACCTAGAGTTCAGAATCATGACTTTAAAGATACTAGCTGGGCTTGAAAAGAGCGTGGAAGTTATTAGAGAAACCCTTTCTGGAGAAATAAAAGAACGAAAATCTAACCAAATCGAAATCAAAAAGGCTATTGATGAGGTGCAATCAAAAATGGGGGCACTAAATGCTAGGATAAATGAGGCAGAAGAGAGAATCAGCGATATAGAAGACCAAATGATGGAAAATAAAGAGGCTGAGAAAAAGAGAGAGAAACAACTACAGGATCACGAGGGCAGAATTCGAGAGATAAGTGATACGATAAGACGAAACAACATTAGAATAATTGGGATCCCAGAAGAAGAAGAGAGAGAGAGGGGGGCAGAAGGTATATTGGAGCAAATTATAGCAGAGAACTTCCCTCATGTGAGGAAGGAAACAGGCATTAAAATCCAGGAGGCACAGAGAACCCCTCTCAAAATCAATAAAAATAGGACAACACCCCAACATCTAATAGTAAAACTTACGAGTCTCAGAGACAAAGAGAAAATCCTGAAAGCAGCTCGGGAGAAGAGATATGTAACCTACAATGGTAGAAATATTAGATTGGCAACAGACCTATCCACAGAGACCTGGCAGGCCAGAAAGGACTGGCAAGATATCTTCAGAGCACTAAACGAGAAAAATATGCAGCCAAGAATACTATATCCAGCTAGGCTATCATTGAAAATAGAAGGAGAGATAAAAAGCTTCCAGAACAAACAAAAACTTAAGGAATTTGCAAACACGAAACCAGCCCTCCAAGAAATATTGAGAGGGGTCCTCTAAGCAAAGAGAGAGCCTAAAAGCAGCAAAGAGCAGAAACGAACACAGACAACAGACAGTTAACAGTCACCTTACAGGTAATACAATGGCACTAAATTCATACCTTTCAATAGTTACCCTGAATGTAAATGGGCTAAATGCCCCAATCAAAAGACACAGGCTATCAGATTGGATTAAAAAACAAGACCCATCAATATGCTGTCTGCAAGAGACTCATTTTACACCCAAAGACACCCCCAGATTGAAAGTGAGGGGGTGGAAAACCATTTACCATGCTAATGGACACCAAAAGAAAGCTGGGGTGGCAATCCTTATATCAGACAAACTAGATTTTAAAACAAAGACTGTAATAAGAGATGAGGAAGGACACTATATCCTACTGAAAGGGTCTATCCAACAAGAAGATCTAACAGTTGTAAATATCTATGCCCCGAACATGGGAGCAGCCAATTATATAAGGCAATTAATAACAAAAGCAAAGAAACACATTGACAACAATACAATAATAGTGGGGGACTTTAACACCCCCTTGACTGAAATGGACAGATCATCTAAGCAAAAGATCAACAAGGAAATAAAGACTTTAAATGACACACTGGACCAAATGGACTTCACAGACATATTCAGAACATTCCATCCCAAAGCAACGGAATACACATTCTTCTCTAGGGCCCATGGAACATTCTCCAGAATTGATCACATCCTAGTCACAAATCAGGTCTCAATCGGTACCAAAAGATTGGGATCATTCCCTGCATATTTTCAGACCACAATGCTTTGAAACTAGAACTCAACCACAAGAGGAAAGTCGGAAAGAACTCAAATACATGGAGGCTAAAGAGCATCCTACTAAAGAATGAATGGGTCAACCAAGAAATTAAAGAAGAATTGAAAAAATTCATGGAAACCAATGAAAATGAAAACACAACTGTTCAAAATCTTTGGGATACAGCAAAGGCAGTCCTGAGAGGAAAGTATATAGCAATACAAGCCTTTCTCAAGAAACAAGAAAGGTCTCAAATACACAACCTAACCCTACACCTAAAGGAGCTGGAGAAAGAACAGCAAAGAAAGCCTAAACCCAGCAGGAGAAGAGAAAAAATAAAGATCAGAGCAGAAATCAATGAAAGAGAAACCAAAAGAACAGTAGAACAGATCAATGAAACTAGGAGCTGGTTCTTTGAAAGAATTAACAAGATTGATAAACCCCTGGCCGGACTTATCAAAAAGAAAAGAGAAATGACCCAAATAAATAAATTCATGAATGAAAGAGGAGAGATCACAACCAACACCAAAGAAATACAAACAATTATAAGAACATATTATGAGCAACTCTATGCCAGCAAATTAGATAACCTGGAAGAAATGGGTGCATTCCTAGAGATGTATCAACTACCAAAATTGAACCAGGAAGAAATAGAAAACCTGAACAGACCTATAACCACTAAGGAAATTGAAACAGTCGTCAAAAATCTCCCAAGAAACAAAAGCCCAGGGCCAGATGGCTTCCCAGGGGAATTCTATCAGACATTTCAAGAAGAATTAATACCTATTCTCCTGAAACTGTTCCAAAAAATAGAAATGGAAGGGAAACTTCCAAACTCATTTTATGAGGCCAGCATTACCTTGATCCCAAAACCAGACAAAGACCCCATCAAAAAAGAGAATTACAGACCAATATCCTTGATGAACATGGATGCAAAAATTCTCACCAAAATACTAGCCAATAGGATCCAACAGTACATTAAAAGGATTATTCACCACGACCAAGTGGGATTTATTCCTGGGCTGCAAGGCTGGTTCAACATCCGCAAATCAATCAACGTGATACAATACATTAAAAAAAGAAAGAACAAGAATCATATGATCCTCTCAATAGATGCAGAAAAAGCATTTGACAAAGTACAACATACTTTCTTGATCAAAACTCTTCAGAGTATAGGGATAGAGGGTACATACCTCAATATCATAAAAGCCATCTATGAAAAACCTACAGCGAATATCATTCTCAATGGGGAAAGGCTGAGAGCTTTTCCCCTAAGGTCAGGAACGCGGCAGGGATGTCCACTCTCACCACTGCTATTCAACATAGTATTAGAAGTCCTAGCCACAGCAATCAGACAACAAAAAGAAATCAAAGGCATCCAAATCGGCAAAGAGGAAGTCAAACTCTCACTCTTTGCAGATGATATGATACTGTATGTGGAAAACCCAAAAGACTCCACCCCAAAACTGGTAGAACTCATACAGGAATTCAGTCAAGTAGCAGGATATAAAATCAATGCACAGAAATCAGTGGCATTCCTATACACCAACAACAAGAGAGAAGAGAGACAAATCAAGGAGTCTATCCCATTTACAATTGCACCCAAAACCATTAAATACCTAGGAATAAATCTAACCAAAGAGGCAAAGGATCTGTACTCAGAAAACTATAAAATACTCAGGAAAGAAATTGAAGAAGACACAAAGAAATGGAAAAACGTTCCATGCTCATGGATTGGGAGAATCAACATTGTGAAGATGTCAATGCTACCTAGAGCAATCTACACATTCAATGCAATCCCCATCAAAATACCATCCACTTTTTTCAAAGAAATGGAACAAATAATCCTAAAATTTGTATGGAACCAGAAGAGACCCAGAATAGCCAGAGGAATACTGAAAAAGAAAAGCAAAGCTGGCGGCATCACAATTCCGGACTTCCAGCTCTATTACAAAGCGGTCATCATCAAGACAGTATGGTACTGGCACAAAAACAGACACATAGATCAATGGAACAGAATTGAGAGCCCAGAAATGGACCCTCAACTCTATGGTCAACTTATTTTTGACAAAGCAGGAAAGAATGTCCAATGGCAAAAAGACAGTCTCTTCAACAAATGGTGTTGGGAAAATTGGACAGCCACATGCAGAAGAATGAAACTGGACCATTTCCTTACACCACACACAAAAATAGACTCCAAATGGTTGAAAGACCTAAACGTGAGACAGGAGTCCATCCAAATCCTAAAGGAGAACACAGGTAGCAACCTTTTCGTCCTTAGCCACAGCAACTTCTTCCTAGAAACATCGCCAAAGGCACGGGAAGCCAGGGCAAAAATGAACTATTGGGATTTCATCAAGATAAAAAGCTTCTGCACAGTAAAAGAAACAGTCCACAAAACCAAAAGACAACCGACAGAATGGGAGAAAATATTTGCAAATGACATATCAGATAAAGGGCTAGTATCCAAAATCTATAAAGAACTTATCAAACTCAACACCCAAAGAACAAATAATCCAATCAAGAAATGGGCAGAAGACATGAACAGACATTTCTCCAAAGAAGACATCCAAATGGCCAACAGGCACATGAAAAAGTGCTCAACATCGCTTGGCATCAGGGAAATCCAAATCAAAACCTCAATGAGATACCACCTCACACCCGTCAGAATGGCTAAAATTAACAAGTCAGGGAACGACAGATGTTGGCGGGGATGTGGAGAAAGGGGAACCCTCCTACACTGTTGGTGGGAATGCAAGCTGGTGCAACCCCTCTGGAAAACAGTATGGAGGTTCCTCAAACAGTTGAAATTAGAGCTACCGTTCGATCCAGCAATTGCACTACTGGGTATTTACCACAAAGATACAAATGTAGGGACCCGAAGGGGTACGTGTACCCCAATGTTTATAGCAGCAATGTCCACCATAGCCAAACTGTGGAAAGAGCCAAGATGCCCATCGACAGATGAATGGATAAAGAAGATGTGGTATATATACACAATGGAATATTATGCAGCCATCAAAAGGAATGAGATCTTGCCATTTGCAACGACGTGGATGGAACTGGAGGGTGTTATGCTGAGTGAAATAAGTCAATCAGAGAAAGACATGTATCACATGACCTCACTGATATGAGGAATTCTTAATCTCAGGAAAGAAACTGAGTGTTACTGGAGTGGTTGGGGGTGGGAGGGATGGGGTGGCTGGGTGATAGATATTGGGGAGGGTATGTGCTACGGTGAGCGCTGTGAATTGTGCAAGACTGTTGAATCACAGATCTGTACTTCTGAAACAAATAATGCAACATATTTTAAGAAAAAAGAAAAAGAAGATAACAGGAGAGGAAGAAAAGGGGAGTATGTCAGAGGGGGAGACGAACCATGAGAGATGATGGACTCTGAAAAACAAACTGAGGGTTCTAGAGGGGAGGGGGGTAGGGGGATGGGTTAGCCTGGTGATGGGTATTGAGGAGGGCACGTTCTGCATGGAGCACTGGGTGTTATGAACAAACAATGAATCATGGAACACTGCACCAAAAACTAATGATGTAATATAGTGATTAACATAACAATAAAAAAATTAAAAAAAAAATAAAAGGAATTATACACAATGACCAAATGGGGTTTATCTCAGTGATACTAGACAGGATTAATATTCAAATAGGAATCAACATAACCCATAATGCTAACAAGCCAAAGAAGAAAAAATCACATGATTTTATCAGCTGATACAGAAAAAATACTTGATGAAATTCAACAGGGGCGGAGCAAGATGGCGGAGGAGTAGGAGACCTGGATTTCGTCTGGTCTCAGGAATTCAGCTGGATAGGGATCAAACCATTCTGAACACCCACGAACTCAACAGGAGATCGAAGAAAAGAATAGCAACAACTCTCTGAATAGAAAAGCGACCACTTTCTGGAAGGTAGGACGTGCGGAGAAGTGAATCCGAGGTGATATTCGGGAGGATAGGCGGGGGGGAGGGGGCCTCTGTCGGCCGCTTCTGGCAAGTGATAGAGCCACGGAGCACAAAATCGGAATTTTTAGAAGTCGGCTCCACTGAGGGACGTCGCTCCAGTGGCTAACCGGGGAGTGGAACCCTACGGGACAGTGTGGTCTCAGGACCCTTGGGGTCAGAGAAAGACTGGGGGTGACTGAATGTGGCAGAGCTCCTGGGTATCAGAGCAGGGAAGCCAGCTGCAGAGATGGAGCCAAGGCGCGGGCTCTCAGCTCGGGGTTGCCATAAACTGTGATCGGCGACACAGTCAGGCCACTGCTCCTCCAGCAGGGACCCAACAAGTGGCAGATCCGGGGAGACTCCCCTTCCTCCCCCAGGAGGAGCAGCGTGGGAGTGCACCACAGGGATCTGCTGGGTTTGGAGACTCCACACTGAGTCAGATGCCAGAGATAGAAATGCTCGGTCACAGGCCGGGTAAGCATGGAGTGCAGCCGGAGACTGGGGAGACAGGAGTGACTGCTTCTCTCTGGGGGTGCACTGAGGAGGGGGCCCTGAGTTCTCAGCTCCCCCAGGGCGGAGATTGGGAGGCCACCATTTTCACTCTCGTCCTCCAAAGCTGTACGGAAAGCTTGCAGGGAACAAAAGCGCCCGAGAGCAAACCCGAGCAGATTACTTAGCCCGGACCGACAAGGGTGGGGTAATTCTGCCTCTGGGAAAGACATTTGGGAACCATGGCAACAGGCCCCTCCCGCAGAAGATCAGCAAGAACAGCCAGCAAGCCAAGACCAAGTTTACCAATCAATGAGAACGGCAGAACTCCAGTGCTAGGGGAATACTGCACATAGAATTCATGGCTTTTTTTTACCATGATTCGCTACTCTTTCAAAGTTAATTTTTTTAACTGTCTTTTTTTTTAATTTTTCTTTTTCCCTTTTTCAACCAACATCTTATCAATGTCTTTTTTTAAAAAATTTTTTATTTTTCATCTTTAGAGTCATATTCTATCCCTTCATAGTAGTTACCCTTATTTTTGGCATATATATATAAGTTGTTCTCTCTTTAAAATTTTGAGATACAGTTTCTTCTAACAGATCAAAATATGCCCTAAATTTCTAGTGTATGGTTTTGTTATAGTCTCCTGCCTGATCACATTCACTCCCGCCCCCTTTTTTTCTTTCTTTTTTTTTTAAATCCTCTTCTTTCTTTTTTCAACTTCTTATCAATTCCTTTTATAAAATTTTTTATAATTTTCATCTTTACAGTCATATTCCATCCCTTCATCGTATCAACCCTTATTTTGAACATATATAAATCTTTCTTATGTTAAAATTTTGGGAGGCACTTTCTTCTAGCAGACCAAAATACACCAAAAATCTACTGTGTGGCACTGATCTATGCACCAACCTGATCATATTTGATCATATTCTGTTTTTTCTGTTTTGTTCTGTTTTTGTTTGTTTTTATCTTTTTTCTTTTTTTTCTCTTTTTTCTTTCTTTCCCTTGATTCAGGTCTTTTCTGATTTGTTTAGAGTATATGTTCTGGGGACATTGTTACCCTGTTAGCATTTTGTTCTCTCATTCATCTATTCTCCACTGTACAAAATGATAAGATGGAAAAAATCACCTCAACAAAAAGAACAAGAGGTAGTACCATCTGCCAGAGACCTACTCAATACGGACATTAGTATGATATCAGACCTAGAGTTCAGAATCATGATTTTAAAGATACTAGCTGGGCTTGAAAAAAGGATGGAAGTTATTAGAGAAACCCTTCCTGGAGAAATAAAAGAACTAAAATCTAACCAAGTCGAAATCAAAAAGGCTATTAATTAGGTGCAATAAAAAATGGAGGCACTAACTGCTAGGATAAATGAGACAGAAGGTAGAATCAGCAATATAGAAAATCAAATGATGGAAAATAAAAGAGCTGAGAAAAAGAGAGATAAACAACTACTGGATCACGAGGGCAGAATTTGAGAGATAAGCGATACCATAAGACGAAACAACATTAGACTAATTGGGATCCCAGAAGAAGAAAGAGAGAGGGGGCAGAAGGTATATTGGAACAAATTATAGCAGAGAACTTGGGAAGGAAACAGGCATCAAAATCCAGGAGGCACAGAGAACCCCTCTCAAAATCAATAAAAATAGGTCAACACCCCAACATCTAATAGTAAAACTTACAAGTCTCAGACACAAAGAGAAAATCCTGAAAGCATCTCGGGAGAAGAGATATGTAACCTATAATGGTAGAAATATTAGATTGGCAACAGATCTATCCACAGAGACCTGGCAGGCCAGAAAGGACTCGCATGATATAGTCACACTACTAAAAGAGAAAAATATGCAGCCAAGAATACTATATCCAGCTAGGCTGTCATTGAAAATAGAAGGAGAGATAAAATGCTTCCGGGACAAACAAAAACTAAAGGAATTTGCAAACACGAAACCAGCCCTCCAAGAAATATTGAAAGGGGTCCTCTAAGCAAAGAGAGAGCCTAAAAGCAGCATAGACCAGAAAGGAACACAGACAATATACAGTAACAGTCAACTTACAGGCAATACAATGGCACTAAATTCATATCTTTCAATAGTTACCCTGAATGTAAATGGGCTAAATGTCCCAATCAAAAGACATAGGCTATCTATCAGATTGGATGAAAAAACAAGACCCATCGATATGCTGTCTGCAAGAGACTCATTTTAGACCAAAGACACCCCCAGATTGAAAGTGAGGGGGTGGAAAACCATTTACCGTGCTAATGGACACCAAAAGAAAGCTGGGGTGGCAATCCTTATATCAGACAAATTAGATTTTAAAACAAAGACTGTAAAAAGAGAGGAGGAAGGACACTGTACCCTACTTAAAGGGTCTATCCAACAAGAAGATCTAACAATTGTAAATATCTATGCCCCAAACATGGGAGCAGCCAATTATATAAGGCAATTAATAACAAAAGCAAAGAAACACATTGATAACAATACAATAACAGTGGGGGACTTTAACACCCCCTCACTGAAATGGACAGATCATCTAAGCAAAAGATCAACAAGGAAATAAAGACTTTAAATGACACACTGGACCAAATGGACTTCACAGATATATTCAGAACATTGCATCCCAAAGCAATGGAATACACATTCTTCTCTAGTGCCCATGGAACATTCTCCAGAATTGATCACATCCTAGGTCACAAATCAGGTCTCAACTGGTACCAAAAGATTGGGATCATTCCCTGCATATTTTCAGACCACAATGCTTTGAAACTACAACTCAATCACAAGAGGAAAGTCGGAAAGACCTCAAATACATGGAGGCTAAAGAACATCTTACTAAAGAATGAATGGGTCAACCAGTAAATTAAAGAAGAATTGAAAAAATTCATGGAAACCAATGAAAATGAAAACACAACTGTTCAAAATCTTTGGGATGCAGCAAAGGCAGTCCTAAGAGGAAAGTATATAGCAATACAAGCCTTTCTCAAGAAACAAGAAAGGTCTCAAATACACAACCTAACCCTACACCTAAAGGAGCTAGAGAAAAAACAGCAAATAAAGCCCAAACCCAGCAGGAGAAGAGAAATAATAAAGATCAGAGCAGACGTCAAAGAAATAGAAACCAAAAGAACAGTAGAACAGATGAACGAAACTAGGAGCTGGTTCTTTGAAAGAATTAACAAGATTGATAAACCCCTGGCCTGACTGATCAAAAAGAAAAGAGAAATGATCCAAATCAACAAAATCATGAATGAAAGAGGAGAGCTCACAACCAACACCAAAGAAATACAAAGAATTATAAGAACATATTATGAGCAACTCTATGCCAGCAAATCAGATAACCTGGAAGAAATGGGTGCATTCCTCGAGATGTATCAACTACCAAAATTGAACCAGGAAGAAATAGAAAAGCTGAACAGACCTATAACCACTAAGGAAATTGAAGCAGTCATCAACAATCTCCCAAAACAAACAAAAGCCCAGGGCCAGATGGCTTCCCAGGGGAATTCTATCAGACATTTCAAGAAGAATTAATACCTATTCTCCTGAAACTGTTCCAAAAAATAGAAATGGAAGGAAAACTTCCAAACTCATTTTATGAGGCCACCATTACCTTGATCCCAAAACCAGAAAAAGACCCCATCAAAAAGGAGAATTACAGACCAATATCCTTGATGAACATGGATGCAAAAATTCTCACCAAAGTACTAGCCAATAGGATCCAAAAGTACATTCAAAGGATTATTCACCATGACCAAGTGGGATTTATCCCTGGGCTGCAAGGCTGGTTCAACATCCACAAATTAATCAACGTGATACAATACATTAACAAAAGAAAGAACAAGAATCATATGATCCTCTCAATAGACGCAGAAAAAGCATTTGACAAAGGACAGCATTCTTTCTTGATCAAAACTCTTCAGAGTATAGTGATAGAGGGCACATACCTCAATATCATAAAAGCCATCTATGAAAAACCTACAGTGAATATCATTCTCAAGGGGGAAAAGCTGAGAGCTTTTCCCCTAAGGTCAGGAACGTGGCAGGGATGTCCACTATCACCACTGCTATTCAACCTAGTATTAGAAGTCCTAGCCACAGCAATCAGACAACAAAAAGAAATCAAAGGCATCCAAATCGGCAAAGAGGAAGTCAAACTCTCACTCTTTCCAGATGATATGATACTATTTGTGGAAAACCCAATAGACTCAACCCCCAAACTGCTAGAACTCATACAGAAATTCAGTAAAGTAGCAGGATATAAAATCAATGCACAGAAATCAGTGGCATTCCTATACACCAACAACAAGACAGAAGAGAGAGAAATCAAGGAGTCGATCCCATTTACAATTGCACCCAAAACTATAAGATACCTAGGAATCAATTTAACCAAAGAGGCAAAGGATCTGTACTCAGAAAACTATAAAATACTCATGAAAGAAATTGAAGAAGACACAAAGAAATGGAAAAACGTTCCATGCTCATGGATTGGAAGAACAAATATTGTGAAGATGTCAATGCTACCTAGAGCAATTTATACATTCAGTGCAATCCCCATCAAAATACCATCCACTTTTTTCAAAGAAATGGAACATATAATCCTAAATTTTGTATGGAACCAGAAGAGACCCCGAATAGCCAGAGGAATCTTGAAAAAGAAAAGCAAAGCTGGGGCATCACAATTCTGGACTTTCAGCTCTATTACAAAGCTGTCATCATCAAGACAGTATGGTCCTGGCACAAAAACAGACACATAGATCAATGGAATAGAATAGAGAGCCCAGAAATGGACCCTCAACTCTATGGTCAACTCATCTTTGACAAAGCAGGAAAGAATGTCCAATGGAAAAGGGACAGTCTCTTCAACAAATTGTATTGGGAAAATTGGACAAAAATTGCACATGCAGAAGAATGAAACTGGACCATTTCCTTACACCACACACAAAAATAGACTCCAAATGGTTGAAAGACCTAAACCTGAGACAGGAGTCCATCAAAATCCTAAAGGAGAACACAGGTAGCAACCTCTTCGACCTCAGCCACAGCAAATTCTTCCTAGAAACATCACCAAAGGCAAGGGAAGCAAGGGCAAAAATGAACTATTGGGATTTCATCAAGATAAAAAGCTTTTGCACAGCAAAAGAAACAGCCCACAAAACCAAAAGACAACCGAGAGAATGGGAGAAAATATTTTCAAAGGACATATCAGATAAAGGGCTAGTGTCCAAAATCTATAAAGAACTTTTCAAACTCAACACCCAAAGAACAAATAATCTAATCAAGAAATGGGCAGAAGACATGAACAGACATTTTTCCAAAGACATCCAAATGGCCAACAGACACATGCAAAAGTGCTCAACATCGCTTGGCATCAGGGAAATCCAAATCAAAACCTCCATGAGATACCACCTCACACCAGTCAGAATGGCTAAAATTAACAAATCAGGAAATGACAGATGTTGGCGGGGATCGGAAAAAGTGGAACCCTCCTACACTTTTGGTGGGGATGCAAGCTGGTGCAACCACTCTGGAAAACAGTATGGAGGTTCCTCAAACAGTTGAAAATAGAGCTACCATATGACCCAGCAATTGCACTACTGGGTATTTACCACAAAGATACAAATGGAGGGATCCGAAGGGGTGCGTGCACCCCAATGCTTATAGCAGCAAGGTCCACAATAGCCAAACTGTGGACAGAGCCAAGATGTCCATTGACAGATGAATGGATAAAAAAGAAGTAGTATATATATACAATGGAATATTATGCAGCCATCAAAAGGAATGAGATCTTGTCATTTGCGGTGCCATGGATGGAACTTGAGGGTGTTATGCTGAGTGAAATATGTCAATCAGAGAAAGACATGTATCATATGACCTCACTGATATGAAGAATTCTTAATCTCAGGAAACAAACTGAGGTTTGCTGGATTGGGGGTGGTGTGGGAGGGATGGGGTGGCTGGGCGATAGACATTGGGGAGTGTATGTGCTATGGTGAGCACTGTGAATTGTGCAAGACTATTGAATCACAGATCTGGACCTCTGAAACAAATAATGCAATATATGTTAAGAAAAAAAAAAAGAAGAAGATAGCAGGAGGGGAAGAATGAAGGGGGGTAAATCAGAGGGGGAGACGAACCATGAGAGATGATGGACTCTGAAAAACAAACTGAGGATTCTAGAGGGGCGGGGGGTAGGGGGATGGGTTAGCCTGGTGATGGGTATTAAAGAGGGCACGTTCTGCGTGGAGCAGTGGGTGTTATGCACAAACAATGAATCATGGAACACTACATCACAAACTAATGATGTAATGTATGGTGATTAACATAACAATAAAAAAATTTAAAGGGAAGAAAAAAGAAATTCAACACCCATTCATGACAAAGCTCTTAGAAAAGTAGTAATAAAGGTGAACTTACTCAACTTCATATGGAGCATTTACCAAAAACCTACAGGGAATATCATACTTAATGGTGAAAGTCTTAATGCTTTCCACCTAAGATCCAAGACAAGGCAAGAGTGTCCTCTCTCACCACTCCTATTCACATAATATGTTCAAAGCTAGAAAAGGAAATAAAAGCTAGATGGACAGTAAGAAACTTGGATAGGAACTGTCCCTGTTTGTAGATGATATGGTTGTTTACATAGAAAATAACAAGGAATCACAAAAAAAAACCCTCCAAGAAATAATAAGTGAGCTTTCAACAAGTCTTCAGGTTACAAGATAAAGTACACAAATAATATTTTTGAATACTAGCAATGAACATGTAGAATGTTGGAAAGAACAATGAATTGTGTGACAATTCATCTTGCCCTCTAACCTAGAACCCTCTTGCTAATTATTGCTACCCTTGAAAACAAGAAGTCTCACAATCCTGATAGCTATGAAGACCTAGAATATATTGGATGGGAAAGACAGGGTGAGGAACATCTTAAAAATGACAGAAAATATCACCATTTAACTTGTCTGTCGTCTACCTGGAAAAGCCTGATTTTCAGGGTTTGCCACCATTTTACCTAATTCAAATCTCCTCAAGGTAAAAAGTTCTATCCCCAGAGCATTTGTTAAAAAAAAAACAAAAAACAAAAACAAACAAAACAAAAAATCAGCAAGCTCCACTGTGGGCATGGAAGTGTGAGTTCCACAGACCTACTCCCCAGAGAAACTGGTGAAAATTATTTTTAAAAAACAAACATTTAAAGTCTCTGGAAATGATCCTAACAGCATCCAGCAAAGGAAGAAACATTTACTCAATGAAATCTACTAAAACTTGGTGAGAACAATAAGAACCTGTCACATTTGAACCAAGACCCACTTCTTCCCTCCCCACTCCGAGATCAGCAAGACAGAAACTTCACTCCAGATTAATTGCAGCCCCAGAATCCCTTCTCCCTAAGCTCCCAGAAGGAGGGCTATCTGCCCAGGAAGGGCAAAACATGAGCATTTTCCATCTTGCCTTCAGCTGTTATTGAGGCTACATTCTGGGTAAGTGTAGTTGAGAAGGGACAGATCCCTTCTTTCACCCAGACCCAGTTGTTGGGATGGAGGCCTCACCTTGGGTATGGTGCTACTGAAAATAACTGGACCCCAGTGGCTTTTGCTTTGGCTTATAAGACAGGTTTCATGATGGGGGAGACAAGCTAAGGATAGTTGAAACCACTGCATCCTCTCTACTGAGTGTTCCTAAAACAGGGGTATCACTCAGAGAGAAGGGCACCATTGTCCCCACCCCATGTCCAGAGCCAGGTCTCAGAGATTTTGCCTGGGGGAGAATCAGGACATCATAACAGAGAGCTCAGTCTCTTCGGGAGAAACACCTAACAGTTTCTAAAAGATCTGACTTCATGTGCAACAGAATGTGAAGAAGTTCAAGCTTAAGGGCACTCTCAGAAACAGTCTGCATTATGGCAAAAGGCAGTTGGGAAGGGAAGAATAGATTCAGTGGAGACAAAGCCTAACTGTGGTCTGGCTACTTTGCAGAAGAGAGCTGAGGAAAGAGACAGCTACCCTCTAGTCTGTCTGATGATAGTCCAGTGAAGAAGCATCTCGGGTGCCTAAAAACAAGAAAGACTGGGGTCCCCCGAAGAAGGAGCCCTTCCCTTAGTCTCTAGCCTGCCTGTCAGCTCTGTCTTTCTGTCTCTCTGCCCCCTCCTCTCTCTACAGTGACACACACACACACACACACACACACACACACACACACACACACTATATTCTTTTCTGTTTCTCTGGAAAACCCTAATATGATGCCAAACCCCAAAATTGTATCCATAAGGAAAATGGGAATTAAAACAATAATGTGGGGCACCTGGGTGGTTCAGTCATTAAGCATATGCCTTTGGCTCAGGTCATGATCTCAGGGTCCTGGGATTGAGTCCCATGTCGGGCTCCCTGCTCGGCAGGAGAACCTGCTTCTCCGTCTCCCACTCCCCCTGTTTGTGTTCCCTCTCTCTCTGTGTTTCTCTCTGTCAAATAAATAAAATCTTATAAAAAAAACAATAATAACAGGAAACATTTATGGAATGCTGAAAGCTGAGAATTGCCCTATGATGAACTCTAACCTTACCTGAATTAAGTCAACAACCAGGTCAACCTGACTGTGCCCACACAGCCAACGAGAAAACGGGACCACAGGGGTCTTGGAATTTTTCAGGCGCCATCCAATTACTTGGCAACAGGCTTGGGGACTAGTTCTCTGAGCCACCTCCTCACTCTCCATGGTGCCACTACATGCCACACACAGATAAAATAGCTGCAAGTTTTTAAAAAGTATATGAAAATTTCCTGCTTGGTATTGTAGATATTCGATAAATAAGAAGTTGTGGCACCAACACAAGACCCTGGCAGCATGGCTGAAGCCCTGAAACAGATCCTAGAACTTGCAAGAACTTGGTATACCATAAAGGGGGCATCAGTGTAACAACAGGAAGAACTAGATGAACCAAAATTGGTGTTAAGTTGGCTGCCTGGAAAAGAAATAAAATTTGTTCACATCATGCCTTCCCCAAATTAGATACTGGATGGCTAACAGAGTTCATATAAAATAAATCATAAATGATTCTAGAGGAAAATATTTCATTGATTTCGGGATACGGGCCACCTTTCCACTCTAAAAGCAACACAAGATATCAAAAAGAAAAGTCTACTAGATCTGATGAAATTTGAAGTCAGTTGTATTCATTTCAAAACTAAAATCAAAAGACCAATGAAAGGCAAATGACAGCCTGGGGGAATATTACAAGAAAGTCGGATAGCCCAAGAGTTACAGAAAGTATATATATACAGATATATACAGATATCTGTATTTCATATTAAAAGACGAACACCCCCTCTGCAAAAAATGGGCAAAATTCTGAATAAATAATTTGCAGAAGAAATATCAATGGCCAAAATCACATGGAAAAACACACTACAAGTCAGAGAGATAAAAATTAAAATAAGGCTGTTATTTTAATAGTCAGAGGTAAAAGGAAATTATAATAGTGAATGTTGATGAATGTGGCATAAAACTAATTTTTGTATCGGTGGGAACGTAAATGAACACAGCCTGTCTGGAAGGTGTTTTGGCACTATGAACTAGAGTTTTAAAATTTGCATACCTTTTAACAAATATTTACCAAGCACCTGCTATGTGCCAATTCTCAAGGACTTGTGAAGGAGCTCATTTTTTTTGAATATAAAAGCATGACCTATTATCTGACCCAATAATCCTTTTTTAAGGATCTAACCTAATAAGATAATCAGAAGTGTAGAAAGGATCGACAGAAAGTGTGTTCATCTTAGCACAGTATCCAAAAGCAAAAACATAGCTACACTGGAAATATCCAAAAATAAGAAAATGCTTGGTCGAGTAAAGCTGTAATGCCCCAATGAAGCATGTTTCAGCCCTTAAGTGACGGTGTGTTTTTTAAAATTTTAAACAGCACAGAGAAATACTGATGGTATAACTCTCAAGTTAGGAAAAGCAAGCTGCTTTTGTATTTTTGTGTAAAATATATTTTTAAATACATTTTTGTGTTTTTCTGCTTTTTCTAAATTTCTTGCTCTGAGCATGTATCCCTTTTAAAATCAGAATAAAGAATGCTAAGGATAGGTAACAACTTCCTGCAACATTTATAAAGAAAAATTATGTCATTTCAGTTTTACAATTGATGCTGGGGAAATCAGCTATGTTTGCCAAGATGAATGCACAGGGACGTTTCCAAATATTGTTTTTCACAGGAAAAGAAACAGGATCAACCTAAATAAAGAATAGATAGGCAAGTGGTTAAATGAATTGGAGCTTATCCACAAGACACACCCCTGTGGCCAGAATAGCACCCAGAACAGCACCTGTGCTCAGATCTGGACATGCATGCTCTTCTTAGAACCCCACTCCTGTTCCTTGGACTTGCTCCCCCAGATAAACTCCCTGCACAGAAGCCCCTGTCACAGTCTCTCTTTCGAAGAAGTCATTCAAGCTAAGACAACTGGATGTCAGTTCCACTCTAGAACGTGAGCTTGATGGTTTTCCACGAGCTCCCTTGTCATCTTCAGAAAATCCCAAGTTAAAAGACCCCCATGAAATGGTTCTACATATGAAACCCTGGTTCAGGCAGACCCTGCCTACAGTTTTAGAGTCCAAATTTTGGAGCCCAGGGATGGCAGAGCCAGGTAAAGATCCTCGTCTCAGGACACTGTTCTCAAGAGGTTTATTTTTGATTGAGTATTCATATGGCGTTTGTCTACCTTATCTGCTTTGTCATAAACTTCCTCTTTATTCCACATGATATCTGATACTTTCTTAATTACATAGATATTCAATAATGTCTCTGGCTAGGTAGGCCATTAGCTGAAGCCAGCAACTGAAATATCAGAGAAAGCCTTTTAGACCATGTGCAAAGTGGGAAATTGCCTTTCAGAAAAGTTATCTGTCATGACCTATGAGATGAGGCAGCAAGAACTTGGCAGTTTAAAGCATCCGAAGCCCATCCTCCTCTTCCTTAGAAGTCTCTAGTAATGGGTCCACTTTGTGGAGGGAGAGCAGAGGAAGGGATGTGGGGGCTAGTGATGGACAGACCTCCGTCACACTGTTTCCTGTGGAGACTTTGTCTTTGCTGATCCAGTATCAGCAAAACAGGAGTTCTGGATTTATTCTCACTGTCGCAGGGGCAGGTTGTTCCTTCTCTTTCCAGTTGCCTTTAACATCAAGAGCACAAACCACATTTGAGGGAGGGAGCAAGACCTTGAATTTGGAATGGTGACCATGGACCCAACACAACTTTCCTTAACTTTCCTAGGACACTGACCTTACCCTGAGTCACACCATTGTCTGCCCAACTGAACTAGTTGGGATGTCCCCTCCCTCTCCCTCAAACTCTGGGATGTTCCAATATTGACTGGTAAAACCTCTGGCCATGGATGTGCCTCCCAACCTAGCACACATTTACCTAACACACAATGAGTCTCCATGCTCACTCTTCTAAGTGTCTCATTTAATCCTAAAACAGCTCCCTATCAAGCAAGTAGTGTTATTACCCCCATTCTAGTGGCCCCCCTACAAGAGGGTTGAGGGTAATTTATTTCCTGATTTCTTGTCCAAACATCACAATGGACTCCAGATTTCTCTTCCTATTGCTAATCTCTCCATTTTATCTATCCTTCATCCTGCTTCTAGAGTGTTCTTCTTGCCCCTGAGCCTTCACTGGTTCCCCAACTGCCTACAAGGCAAAGTTATATTTCCTTAGCCTGGCTTAGAAGACCTCCTTTTTCATCTCCCTCCACGTCACTGCCATATATTGGTCTCCCTACAGTCAGCAACAATAAATTATGCAGCATCCCTCAGAAAAAGCACCCTTTAACATCTGTATGCCTTTACTTAAGGCATAAGAGAGAACTCTTAGGATGGATTTTGTAGGAAACAGACTCCGAGGTGGAGATTTGCAGGGAAGAAGTTCACTGGAAAGTTCTTTCAAGGGCAACATTCATAAGGGAGTGTATTTGCTACCTATCATGTAAAAAAACTATCCCCAAATTCTGCAGCTTAAAACAACAAACATTTAGGCGCCTGGGTGGCTCAGTTGTTAAGCGTCTGCCTTCGGCTCAGGTCATGATCCCAGGTCCTGGGATCGAGCCCCGCATCGGGCTCCCTGCTCTGCAGGAGGCCTGCTTCTCCCTCTCCCACTCCCCCTGCTTGTGTTCCCTCTCTTGCTGTATCTCTCTCTGTCAAATAAATAAATAAAATCTTTAAAAAAAAGGCAATAAATATTTATTATCCCACACAGTTTCTGTGAGTCAGGAATCCAGGAGCAGCTTAGCTATGTGGCTCTGGATCAGGGTCACTCATAAGGAGGCATTGAGCTGTCTGTCCCGGGGATCCACAACCAAGCTCGCAACATGGTATTGGTAGTACCCAGTCCTTGCCCATGGGCCTCTGCCCAGTGTCCACACAACATGGCAGCTGACTTCCCCCAGAAGGAGTGTAGGACAGAGTGAGGGGTGAGGGAGGGAGTATACCCAAGACTGAAGCCAGAGTCTTTCCATAAACTCATCTGGTAAGTGATACCCCATCATGTCTGCCACTAATCTATTCACTAGAGTCACTAAGTCCAGACCACACACAAGAGGAGGGAATTAAACTCCATTTTTTGAGGGAGGAAACACCAAAGTATTTGTGGGCATATCTTAAGAGACATTATGGAGAGTGAGGGAAGCAGGGATGGACAGAGGGAGACGGTAAATGGTGAACCAGTCTCAACAGAACCTCCACTGATCCCAGGGGTGGGCAGGACCCTGGAGACTGGATGGCCCCTCAGAAAGGTCCCAAATTGAGGTAAGAGGGCCAGCCTTTTTATGCTTACATCTCCTAATCATGGAAGCAGATTGGCCTTTGGGTGGGGGCGGTGCATAATCTTAGGATGGGCAGCACCTTTTGGCAGAGGACAATTTGGTGAGAGTGGATTTCAGCTGGGGGGTGTCAGCAGCCAATACACCCAGCAGGTATGAAGGCCTTGGCTCTGAGGAGGGATTTGGGACCACATTGTAGCATCTACTAAATCCATTCTCTGTCCCTCTTGTATCCAATTGCTTCAGATAATAAGTTAACCCCATCTGGGAGCAGCTTCTCTGGAACACTGGTTGGTTTCTTTTCCTGGAGAAAACTTTCAAGATGAAGGTTGGGACTGGCCCCAGGGCCACAACTGAGACTCACCATCTTCCTCCTCTGTTAGCTATTCTAGCCCCATGCCTACATGCACCCCATACCTTCAGCTATCCCATCTATGGGGTTTCCTGGTGGAGTGCCCTGGACTCTTGTCTCTGAAGGGTCTGAGCCGCTGGTCACCAGACCCTTCTCCATTCTCTGTCACAGTGGCCAGTGTAGTAGTAGTAGTAGGACCAAGAGACACCTTGTTGAATCACCCAGGTGCCACAAATATTTCTCCCCCCTCCCCTGTGTAACAGTGACCCTACTTTCTATGATAGTCAGGGTCACTCCTGTCATGGTGGTGATTCCTTTCCTAGCCTGCTGTCTGCTTGACACAACAGGCCAGAAGTGACCAGATGGCAGCAATAGCTAAAAGTTTAATTGGACTCTTACTGTCTTCTGGTGAAAGCATTAGCACTCTGAGGACCCAGAACCTCAAAACCTATAAAACTTAGGGTTGTAGGAAGAGAAAATACAATCCCCAAACAAGTCATTGAAAGTGCTGATAAGCAAGGCCACTCCTGTATCTTCCCCTTGGTTTCCAACACATGTGTTCTCCCCACTGGGGACACAAGAGAAAGACAGTTGATTTAGGGTATGTCCTGCATCTTGGAAGATGATGCCCTCACCTTGTTGGTGTCATCTCTAAGCCGGTGCCCCAGCTATACCTTTAGAAGTCTCTATGAACCTGTCAGTTTCTGGGTGGTGTGATATGTGAGAGAGCAAGAGGTCCATGTCATGGGCCCATGGCAGCTCTTGCTGTGCCGTGGGCTCCTTCTACTGAGCTGCCATATGGGCTCCATGGTGGTGGGTCCAGTCACATCCTCATCCGTGGCTACTCCAGGCATGGGTTCACTGTGCCAACAGTGGAGTGTCTGATGTTGGAGGCTGGCTGACTTCCCCTGACCAAAGCGTTCTGTCCACTTGGTTGTTGTATACCTCTTCCTAAGAGGGAGCTCTCAATGAAAAACAAAAATCTTCCTATTTTGTCCCATTTCTTCCATCTGGTACCATCTTTACCCAGAACTTCTTGTCCTTGATCTTTGAATCCTTCCCCTCCCAGACACTTGACCAAGCAGCAAAGCCATTCCCGTTGCTTATGAATTGTATATGTTCTTATTGGGGAGCATTTCTCACTCCACAGAAAGTCAATGACCAAAGCACTGCCCAAATTTGTGCCCGCTTGGGAGAATTTCACCCTCATAGCTGTTTTGGGGCCACAAACTCCACCATTTTCCTCAGGGTTGTAAGGAGTTATATGGGAGTCACATACACACATACACACACACCTCACACCATACACATACATACCACACTATACCACACACACACACACACACATACCACACTACACTACACCACACACACATACCACACATACATACCACATACACACCACATACACATGCCACACACACCATACTACACCAAACACACACCACACACATACCACACGTACACCACACACACTTACACACACACTACGCTACACCACAGACACACCCCACAACCATAGGAGGTGTGAGCTGAAGGAAAGGATCTGGTGCAACTGTGCTGATGATATGGGGGTCCGGATCACTTACTCATTCAGGTTACTTATCTTTCTGTCCCTACCTGCGCCCAATCTCAGTTGTATAGATTGCTGCTGGGCCCATCCAACCTTAAAACTGGACAGATTTGACAAAACCATGCCATGATTGGCAGCTTTGGCCCCATGGTTAGGTGATGTCTCATTGGCAGGTGTCCTACCAAGCCCAACAATGCAAGGAGCTATTTTCCATATATGTATAATTCTTTGCTGAATAGGACCTGGCCTTAATCCAGAGCCTTAGGGGTTTAAGTTGATTCTCTTAATAGGCTTTGCCAAAGTCCACATAATGTCTTTTGCCCCATAGATTCCCCTAATGTCTTAGGACCGGGTGGAGCATCTGGGCAGAACAGCAGGACTATTTATACTACAGCCTGGGGTGGCCACAGAATCCTTCCCTGTTCTAGAACCCACTTGAAACTGGCAGCCTTCCATGTCACCTAGAAAATGGGTCAGTCTGTGAAGTGTTGAACATGTCGCTCTAGAAAATAGAAAGTCCTACCAGGAATCCTTTTTAGTCCTTTTTAGTGATCACACTATGGGAAGACCTACTACTTTCAATGGAATATGTTCCCAGACCACTGTGCTCCTAAATCTTTCACGGATGTGGGAGGCCCTGAATCTTGATAGGGTTTACTCCTACCTCTGGAACATATGTCTTTCACTGGGACTGCTAGTAGTCTTGCCAGTCCTTATGAATTTAGCCTGACCAGCATGTTGATATTATCAACACGGTGCACCAGTGTGCTGCTGGATGTCCAGATGGTGAGGATTGGACCATCTTCTCTGGAGCTCTGCCATTCTTTTAATTAAGTCTTAGGCCTCATCCAGCTGCAGGATATGACAGCTCCTTTCATAATGGCAAGAAGGTCCTCTGACTTTCACATTTTGCCTTAAATTGATGATTAATCACTCTTCACCTTTTATTGAATTTTTCCAACTCATCGTTTGTACTTAGCAAGAGGCATCCAATTCCATAGTCATTATAATTACTGCTTCCCCTGTGCCTCTCAAATGTCTACCATGTTGTACCTGCCAGACCATTCTGTTCTACAGGAATCACGCTCTAGGTGACCAGTGGGAAAATGTTAACAACTGCACGGCTGTAGTCTGACATGCTGGGGAGTATCAGTGCTCTACCCATCTCCAGCAACAGGGTCCTTACCGCCAGGCAGTGGCAGAGGGTGGGTGACCCAGCTCCAAAATCCCATTTTGGATTCTATTTCCTTGGATCGATCATTGCTGGTACCAAATCTCTTAGGTCAGTTCCTCAGGACACATATGTAAGGGGACTTGCCTGCAGGGCCCTTGGGTGCACCTGCCCAGGAGTAAGGAAAGAAGGATTGAGCTGATGCAGGCATTGAATTGTGATTCAATTGTAACAAAAGCCTCGTCTGATCCCATGACGGGTTTGGAGATGTTGGTGGCCCTTCAGAGGTGCCCCAAACTGAAGCAAGGGACTGGGTTTTTTAACCTCTCTCTACACCAGCCATTGGATACAAGTTGCTTCTGAGCAGAGGGTGTCACCTTGGGCAAGACAGCTTCCTTCAGCAGAAGGCCATGCTTGGGGAGCGAGCTGGCTGAGAGCCGTCAGCAGGCAACTCCCCCTGATCTGTACCCAGTGCTCTTCCTACCTCACATCCGACCTCTACCTCCTTCCTTAGATACTTTCCAGCCACACCCACTCCCTTTCATGCTCCTGAAATGTGACAAAGTCATTCATGTTTGAAACATAAAGAACTTGCTATCTCTCTGACTCAAATTCTCCTCCTTTTCCAAACTTTCCATGGCTGCTTCCATCTCAGTCTCCAGATGTCAAGACTTAAAAGTCACCTCCTTAAAAGTCACCTTAAAAGAAACCTTCCTTGACTACCCCAAAATATACCCCCACTCCAGTTATGTCTATCACAGCACCTGTGTATTTCCAACATAATACTTAACTACCCTCTCAAGTCACCTTGTAGCTTTATCTGTATGCCTGGTCATTGTCCAGCTCTTCTGCCCATGTGAGAATAGAGACTCTATGGTTAGAGATGTGGGGTCTTTTTCCCACTTGTTTCCCAGAACAAGGCCTGACATTTAGTTTTCCCTCAAGAAACATGTGTTAAACTTTCGATAATTTCACTGACCTCTGGCATCACACTCCTGATATCCATCTGGCTTGTGCTATTTCATCTTTCTGGGGTATTTCTACTCAGCCACTAAAATACAGCTAAATATCTCTCTCTTTCTTTCCCCCCTTCTCTCTCCTTCTCTCTCTCTCCCCCCCTTTTTTTTTCCTCCTCTCTTTCTAGTACTTCCAGACATTTAAAACCTGCTTTTTTTGAAGGGGAACACAGTAAAAGAGATAAACCCTTAGCTAACCACATCCACAAAAAAAATGAAAAGGCACAAAGTGATCAAAATAAAAGAGAAGTTCAGGTAAGTAATACAATTGAAAGGAAATTTAAAGACTAAAAAGAGATTGCTTAGCATAATCCCCTCCAGTTCCATCCATGTCGATGCAAATGGTGGGTAGAATAAGTCAAGCAGAGAAAGACAATTATCATATGATTTCACTTATTTGTGGAACATAAGGAATAGCAGGGAGGACATTAGGGGAAAGAAGGGAAAAATGAAGGCGGGAAATCAGAAGGGGAGATGGAGAGACTAGGGACTCCAGGAAACAAACTGAGGGTTCTAGAGGGGAGGGAGGTGGGAGGATGGGTTAGTCTGGTGATGGGTATTAAGGAGGAAACGTATTGCAATGAGCACTAAGTGTTACATGTAAACAGTGAATCATGGAACAGTACATAAAAAACTAATGAAGTACTGTATGGTGACTAACATAACATAATAAAATAAATAAATAAAAAGACTGCTTTGTTCAACTCTAAAATTTAAAAATGTAGATGAAATCAATGCCTTTCTAGAATATATAAATTATCAAAAATGACCATAAAAGAGTTAGAAAATCTAAATAGACTAAATACCACGGAAAAAATTGAGAAAGATCTCAAAGAACTATGTCCCTCCACCCCAGGCCCCTCCCCCCCAAAAAGAAAAAAGTTCAAGGTTCTGGGCTTTTCACAGATTCTATCAAACCATTACAAAATAGATACCTCAGCATGAATTTAAATTGTTTCAAATCATCGAAAAAAGGAAAATTCTTAATTCTACTTACAAATAACAGTGATGCCAAAACCCAATGCATAACTCCTAATAAAATTTAACAAATGGAAGCACATTTAGAGCAACATAACACATGAATAAGTGGTGTTTACTTTAGGAATTCAGGGATGTTTCCATGTTAGGAAATTTATTATTACATTTCAACACATTAATAGATCAAAAGAAAAATAGGACTACCTCTGATACTGACGGGGTTTTAATAAAACTCAATATTTATTCTCACTAACAAGCAAACAGCCTCCTAATTAAATAAGACTAGAAGACTACATTCTTAATATTACTGTCTCTCATACAAACATAGAAACGTCCTGTTTAATGAGGAAGTAATCAAAGCATGACTGGGCACAAATGTCCACAGTCCCTGCTATTATTTAACATTGTTCTGGAGGTCTTAGCCATTGCATTTAGGCAAGAGAAAGAAATAAGAGATATTTTGAGTTGGAGAGGAGGTGGTTTAATTATTATGAATTATATATGATATAATGTGTATACCTGGAAAGCACAAGAGAATAAACTGGAAATTAGAACCGGAATTCAGTTAGATGCCTTCATACATTAATATACGAAAATCAATACTCTGCCCTACACAAACAACAACCAGATGAAAGTTAGAAGAAAATTTCCCGATTAAAATTCTAATATAGAGAGACTATAGAAGAAATATGTAGTATATTGGAATAAACTTAATGAAACATACAAAATATACATGAGGTAAACATTAAAATGCTATATGGAAACATAAAAAAGTGCACATGATGGTTCATGATAGAAAGGATCAGTAACATATTTTAATTCATTAAAAAACACACAAAAAGAATTTTTTCAAAAAGAATGAATTCTTAAGTTGCTTAGAGCTTCTACTAAAGTTTATATAAAAAAATAAATGAGGAAAAATAACCAAAATGTTAATGAAGGGGAACTATCCCAGCTTGATATTAGAACATATCTATAGGTATAGTACAGCCCTCAAATGCAGGACCAAAATAAAACGAAATGAAACAAAGAACCCAGATTTTACCGAGAGCTGGCATATGATGAAGATGCTACTGCATAACAATGGGGAGGATGAATTATCCATGAAGGGTACAAAACAATTAAGCAGCTTCCAGGTAAAGATATGTGTTTGCATCTTTGCCTATGCTAAATACTTCTTGGATTGATAAGAAATATACATGTAGAAACAAAGTACCAAAGCAACGAACTAAAAACATCGGAGATTTTTCATAATCTGGAAGTGGGGAGTCCATTTAAGCAGAAAGAGAAGTAGAAATGAAGAAAGAAAGGGGGTGTCAGGGAAAGGAGGGAGGAAGAAGAGGAGGAGAAATTACATAAAAGTCCTAATTTCGGTATCCCAAAACATTCTTTCATAAGTCAAAATGCAAATGATCTATGAAAAAATTTGCAACCCATGTCACAAATAGATCTATTTACCTTAGTGTATAAAGACATCCTAAAAATCAAGTTGATAGCTCATAGAAAAGATGGAGAGGGGTAAGAACAAAAAAAGTTAGAAAGTCTCAGACCCCCTTACCACATGAAAGGATGGTCAACGTCATTCCCCAGAGGAGAAATACAAGTTCATCTACAGTGAAATCCCCTTTTCTCATTTACGAGATTGGTGAAATCAACAAGTTTGATGAGAGGTTTGGGAAAGATTTGGAGAAGCAGATCTGTTGGTGGGCATGCAGGTAATTATAATATCCATCGAGGGCTCATTGGCTCTATCCACTAAAACTAAAAAGGCCTATTGACTCATAAAATTGTTGCCAAAAATTTCTCTTTTGATATTTGACAGATATCCAAAATGACATGTGTGCAAGGATATTGATTGCAGCTTTGCTTATAATAGTAAAACAACACAAATGCTTATCAGTGGAAGCAAACTCCTTAAGTGAGAGTTAAGCTGCATGATAAAAGGTTATGCCAGCATTATAAGCCAGGACTATATATAATGATGTAATAGGACCTCCAAGATATAGCTCAAGTGATAAAAGCAAGATACACCACAGTATATGTCATTCGGATCAAATACATGTGTATTTACATATATGTAAAATGTAGCTTGAAGAAGACACAAGAAACCACTAATAGTGTTTGTCTCTGGGGAAGGAAACTAGACAGGCAGGGGTGGGAAATAGCTTTACTTTCCCCTGTATAATATTTTGTACTTTTTATATTTTGTTCCATCCTACCTACTGAGAATATTTTTAATTAAAAAAAATAAAATAAATTAAAATAAATTAAATGCAAACTGTTTGACTACGTGGTTTTGTTCTAAGTAGGAATGTGGCTGCGGGTGTCAAGAAGAGAATGAAGGGTGAGAATAAGTTAAAGCTGCTGTTCTCCTCCAGGTTAGACAAATGTTTTATAAAGACAACACATCTCAAGCTGAGAAGACCCTTTTGTTTACTTGCTTCTGAATTGAAAATGATGCCTTCGATTATCACTCTAACTGTAAACACCATCAGCTGCTCTAAAAATATTTTCTGAGTAAATGCCACTTGTACCTTCTGGCATTTACTCAAAGCATTTTTTAAAGCAGCTGGGAATCTTTTTAACAAGGCTATGGATTAAGGAGCTGTAGAATAAAACAGCAAAGTAAGTAGAGGCTCGAATTCTGGAAATAGCACCAAGGAGGGAAATCAGCTAACAGGCGAGACTATAATAAATTCTTCCTATGTAACCAACAAATTCTTAATGAGTATCAAAAATGGATGAGGGGCTCCTGGCTGGCTCAGCAGAAGCCTCTGCCTTTGGCTCAGGTTATGATCTTGGGGTCATGGGATCTAGTGGGGGAGCAGGAGGGGAGGAAGTGGGAAGGGTTCCCTACCCAGGAGGGATTCTGCTTCTCCCTTTCCCTCTGCCCCCCCAACTCGTGCTCTCTCTTGCCTGCTCTCTCTCTCTCAAATAAAAAATAATCTTTAAAAATGGATGAGACATTTGCCATCCATTTCAGAGGGGTTAATAATAAATATGAGTAGTGTTGCCTTCAAGGCATCTGGGGTAATATAGGAACAGAGGTAACTAGAATATTAGATATAGTACAAGAGAAAATTACATCACAATTTTAAATATTACCAAAAACAATCTTTTGGAGAACAAGGAGGAAGAGACAAATACTAATCCTGAAGGTACAGAAATCAGATTAAACAATTCTTGAATCCAAGGTGTCATGGCACTCTGCGCCCTGTGCACCAGGAAAGTGAGAGCGCTATTAAAAAACATGGAGAAGTCAGTCCAGCATTAAGCAGGATGTATACAAAAGAGAAACATGTCAGCTGCTAACATTCTCAGCCTCCCCTTTCAAATATACACATCTCCCTGCCATAAATTATTTTCCCCCTCAAAAACCAACAGCCCCAAATGCCACCTCATTGTATCCAGGAACTATCTTAAGAATGAGTTTGTTGGGACATCTGGGAGGCTCAGTCGGTTAAGCATCTGGCTTCAGCTCAGGGCATCCTGAGGGTCCATCCCAGGGTCATGGGATCAAGTCCTGCATCGGGCTCCTTGCTCAGCAGGGAGCCTACTTCTCCCCCTGCCTGCCGTTCCCCTTGCTGTTGCACTCTCTCTCCTCTGTCAAATAAATAAGTAAAATATTTTTAAAATTAAAAAAAAGAATGAGCTTGTCATTAAAAACTTTTTTCCACTCCTGCAACCCACTGTCCACTGCTAATACTTAGAATCATGGGTGAGCACTCAATCAGATTCTATTTTCTGTATGAATTGTCATCCCTTCTGGATTATAAAATGTTCAGAGAAAGAGATAGTCTTATGCTTCATTTGAATAAAACAGCAACTCAATAGACACCTAAATTCAACTTGCAGAAAGCTAAAAAATATTAAATCGTACTTTTTCTTTGAAATTTATAAGACCAAGAAAAAATACCACCATTTACTGAGGACTTTATGAAAAGTAAAATCAGAAGGTGCAAGAAATGGGTTTGAGATGTGGGGTCTTCCGTGTTTTCCAAACTTCTCTTGGTGAACTCATCAATCCACAACTCCTATAAATTTCAGATGGGCTGTTTTGGTCCTAAAGACAAAATGCCCATTCAAATGACCTTGAGCATCTTATGTACATGGCACTTTGCTAACTGCTTCTAGGTGTTAGATCAGTTCACTCTCAAAATGCCCTTGAAAGGGTAAGTGCTATTGATTGTTCCACTTACTCTCTGAGTATACTGAAGCATGGAGAGTTCGTGCCATAGTAGGAACTTTTGTCCTTTTATTTTAGCTACCCTGTGTCTCTGCCCTCTCCCTAAATTCAGGAAAATCTGTTGTATGAATTCAACTGGGGGATTGACCTCATCACCCATCACTAAAGACAGAGTAAGTGGTGACAATGGGATCCTTTCTATGGAAGGAACTTGGCATGGCTACTTAGCTATCCGAAATAGAAAACAAAATTAAAATTTTTATTGCATTCTGAAATACCCAGAATTGCTTCCTAACGGGATTACTTTCAGATGTCCTTTTGGGCATGAAACAACTCCTGGATTCTTGGAATTGGGTTGGACAGGGACACTTTCATCGCCTGTTTTATGTTGATTTTCACTCAGTGCTTGCTTGTTAATATCCATGATTATACTTTTCTTCCCCTCAACTTATGATGTCATCAAAAGCAATGTTGCATGATGTAATGCTGAAACGAAGCACCTTAAATTAGTAGTTTGGGGTTGTCCAGTAGATGGCGCTGGATTTCCCTTGGCTTTCAAAAATCTCCCTTAGCCCCTCTGTGAATTGGATTCTGGACACCTTAGGGCACATCCTGGGAACCATGGATCCCAAGGAAAGATATCCAGACAGACGGCAGTTGGTGCAAATGTCCTGAGGAAGCTAGTGTGGCTGGAGTAGTGATAAGTGAGCATGAAATTAGTAAAAACACACCTATACTATGATTTGGGTTTTTACTCCAAGTGGAAGGAATTTAAGACAAGGAGTGAATGGTCTGATGATGAAGATGATGATGATAATGATTATGATTATCAAGTAAGTTATTTCAGTTATATTTTAAGTTATAATTTACATAGAATAAACCTCACTCTTTCTTGGGCACAATTCTGTGAGTTTTGACAAACATATGTGGTCATGTAATAGCACCACAATTGAGGAGGTGCTAGAGGTATAAAATAGTTCAATTCCCTCCCTAAAAGTCCACCATATCTCTGCAGTCAGCTCCTTGCCCCTGTTTCCAGTCTGTGACAATCACTGATCTGTTTTCTGTCTTTATAGTTTTGTCTTTCCTAGAATATAAAATATAAGAAATATATAATAAATAAAATAATGTAAAATCAATGGAATCACATAGTCTGTGTCCTTGGGAACCTGACTTCTTTCGCTTTGTATAATACATTTTGGATTCCTCCATGCCATTCCATGTATTAGTAAATGGCTCTATTTTTATATCCAGTGTCTGGATACACCACAATGTGTTTTTCCATTCCTCAGTGGAAGAATATTAGGTTGTTTCCAGCTATAGCAATTATTAATAAAGCTGCTATAAAATGTACATAATTCAAAATGGATCATAGACTTCAATGTAAAATCAAGGAAAAAATTCTTTGTGACCTTAATGTAGTCAAAGATTTATCAGGTATAACACAAAAAGATATGATACATAAAGGAGCAAATTGATACACTGGACTTCATCAAAATTTAAAACTTCTGCTCTGTGAAAGACACTGCTAAGAAAATAAAAAGGATAGAAAATATTTGTAAATGACAGATCTGATGAAGAACTTATATCTAGGCTAAATAAAGAACTCTGAAACGTCAGTAATAATAAAAAAAAAACACCCAATTTTTAAATGGGCAAAAGATTTAAAATAGACACTTGATCAAAGAAGATATACAATGGCAAATAAACCTGTGAAAAGATGTTCAAGATCATTGGTGATTTGGGAAATACAACTTCAAACCACAATGAGATACCACCATAGACTCATCTGAACGGAAAACAAAATAAAATAAGACAAAACCTGAAAATGAGGCTAGAGAGAAAATGGAGAATTGGAACTGTCACACACGGCTGGTGGGAAAGCAAGATTGTACAGCCACTTGAAAAACAGCTTAGCAGTTTCTTCTTTTTTAATTATTACCATGGTTATTAGTACAGCTTTTGCTTTTATTGAGCTCTTACTATGTTTGAGGTACTGCGCTAAGACCTTGTATATTATCTTAGTTCCTGTTCATGAAAGTCTTCTCCTCTTTTTTTTGGCAGTTTCTTATAACATTAAAGATACACTTATCATACTACTATTTAGTCATGTTAAATGGAAATTATGTTCATGCAAAACCCACGTTGCATTTTAACATGCAGAGTGTGGTGGAGGCAGGTGGGGTCAAGGACAGAGGCAGGGAGATGGAATGGAGGAGCTAGAGCAGGACCCCAGGTGAGGGGTGAGGATGCTCAGGTCACAGTGGGGGCAGTAAAGGCGAAAAGAAGAGGTCACATTCTATGCATATTTTAAATCTGGAACCAGGAGGATTTCCTAATGGGTTGAATGTGAGATGTGGAGAAAAGAAGAGAGATGAAGTGGAGGGATCAAGCTACCTGGAACTGAAATGAGGATGACCAGGTGCAAGCTGGAGGACCAGAGGGAGGGTCATTCAGTTTTGGACAAGTTGTGCTGAGTTTTCTCTTGGATGTCCACTGGAGATGCTGAGTAGGCAACTGGATATGATCTGGGGTTCTGGGAAGAGGTGGTAATATAAATTTGGGAGAGCATCAGAGAGATGATGTATAGAGCTCTGAGACCAGCTGAGATAACAAAGGGACTGAGTACAGACCATATAAGAAGGGTCAGGACAGAGCCCAGGGCTCTCCAGCACTAGGAGGTCTCCCCACCAGAGCTCATGACACCCTTGTCCAAAGCAACTATAGGAGTGTCTAGTGCTGCGGTAGCAACCAGTGTCCAGGCATCATGATGGCAGCCCCCCAGTGGATGTTTCTGGAGCAGGACCTACATTGTGGTTCTGGCTACCCTATTTCCTTGTTCTTGCCTGTTTTCCTTTCCCTGAGTTTCCAGCCTTCCCTTCTCTTATTTTAATTCCTTCTATGCCTAAGTAAGCCGAAGTCAGTTGAGGCTTCTAACCAAGAACCCTAAGCAAAGCCAAGAAATTAAGCCCAGTTATGTGGTCAGTAAATGGTGAGGTGAGACTAGAACAAGTGGTGTCTGTCACCAAAGGAAATGTGGAGGCTGCTGTAAACAGGCTTGAGCAATGAAAACCTGATCAAGGCAGAAGGGCCCAAAGGGGCCCCAACCCCCTGGCTGAATTCAGACAGGCCCATCAGGTGACCCACCTCAAAATATCCACAGGCCTTAACTAATCAGTGGGCTACTTACAACCTGGCAGAATTACCAAAAAAGGGAAAATTCCAGATGTCCCCCATACTTCCTCACCTTCCCTCTTTAAACACAGCCCCCACTTACTGCCTCCTTGCAGACAGTCTCTCCTGTCCTACCTGCTGCTCCCTTGCACTGTATTCAATAACTTCTTGGGTGAATCCCTTCAACGCCCATGCCACCGGGGCTCCCACCACATTTGGGGGCCCCCATCCGATCGGAGAGACACCACAGGAAACACTTGCTTTTAACCACTAGGTGTGGCCTTATGTCACACATAGATCCCCTTCATTGTAAATGTCTAGATTTTAGAATAAAATCCCCCAAATAAATGTTTATTTTTGCAATATTATTCTTGTAACAAGCTAATGTCATTCTTTTAACACTTTGGCATAAACGCACTAATTCGGCTTCAGAGAGATGATGAAATGAATTGAAATATGATTGAATGATGCAAGTTTTGGCATATCTGTAGGCCTCAAATTATTTTACAGATAGGGCTACTCTCTAAAATAGCATGAGACTTCAAAGAAATTCACATAAAACCGGTTTTGCTGCTTTGTACAGTTGCAGGAGTGTAGGAATTTGTAATTTAGTAGGATTTTATCTCAGATTTCTTTTGTTATTCTGATGACCTCATTATTTGTCTTAGTGACACGGCGGCAGAATAATGAAGGGGACAAAAACAGAAACCCTACTTGTTTGCTAAAATAATTAAAATGTGGTTTTTGTAAAGTTAGTTATCTTTCCTCTTTTATGGATGAAGCATCTTTATTTCTCATCATGAAATCTCCTAGGAGAAAATCTGAAAAAAGAAAAAGAAGTCCCTGTATCTCTATGACTCCCTTGGGTTATTAAAAAATAAATGCTAGGGGCTCCTGGGGTGGGGGAGACTCAGTAGGTTAGGTGTGTACCTCTTGATTTCAGCTCAGGTCCTGATCTCAGGGTCCTGGGATCAAGCCCGGGTCAGGCTCCGCACTTAGTGTGGAGTCTGCTTGTCTCTCTCCCTCTGCTCCTTGCCCCGTGCATGTGCTCTCTCCCTCAAATAGATAAAATATCTAAAAAAATTAAATATAAATAAATAAGTGCTATTTAAAAAAAATAACTAAATGTCCATGTGTCCCATGCAGAGGCAACAGTTCCTTTGCACACCGTCCCTCCAAATCCACATGAAAGAACTAGGGACATCTCAGGGACCTCATTTTAGAACCAAAAAGAGCAGAAATGTTTTATCCACATCACACAATCACTCTGTGGCACATCAGCAACCTTCCTCTTAGGCTGGATGGAAGATTCTGTGAATCGGTGTGTTTTGTTGACATGGTGCACTTACTGTTGTGGTTGCTTTTTCTTGCTTCCAAGAGGAACGCATTTATGTTCAGTAATTGAGATGTACTTCCAATGTTAGAGGTCCCAGGATAAGTGGACCTTTCTCTTTGTTTAAAAATAAAGGGGGGAGAGTGGGGGCACCTGGGTTGCTCGGTTGGTTAAGCATCAGACTCTTGGTTTTGGCTCAAGTCATGATCTCAGGGTCCTGGGATCGAGCCCCCTTAGGGCTCTGGGCTCAGCACTGAGTCTGCCTCTCCCTCTCCCTTTCCCTCTACTCCTCCCCCTACTTGTGCTCTCTCTGTCTCAAATAAATAAATAAAATATTTTTTAAAAAGAGAGAAAGAGAGCGAGAGAATGAAAATCTCCAATCTGGAAACCACTTCCCTCTCTTGTGGCTAAGATACTGCTCTAGGGAACTGATTTTGTTAAGTTAGAAGCCTATCTCTTCTATTAAAAATCAGAGATTTTTAATAAATACAGGGCTTTTGCTCTCTTGGCATCTCCAATAAAGCGAAAAGTAGTTTAATTGATATTGCACATTTAAATTTAAGTCTTCCTAATGCAGCTTTCAAAATAGGATCCCAGTGTTCCCTTGGCTGGAAATGAAACAGCTGCCCAGGGTCACCTGTTCCTTGACGCACAGAACTTCCTCAGGCAGTTTACCCAGAGTGTGTTCCGGAAGAGACTCAAAGGCCAAAAACATATTGTTTTGCAATGCTAACACACAGGACAATGTTCATCTTAGCAAGGATCTTTCACAAACATACAAACTCTCTCTTTAAATGGGTCAAAACCCTTTACCGTGAGTTAGAGCCTTATTGAGACACACAGCTTGGAAGCCCAAAAGAGGGCTAAGAAGGAGAAGCTCTGCCCTCGGGGGCTTATAACCTGCAGTGGACTCTCACAAGTGAGCAAATACTTTTATAAGGCAGAATGAAATAAGCATATACCCTCCCCAGTGGGAGGGTATGTGCTACGGTGAGCGCTGTGAATTGTGTAAGACTGATGAATCATAGACCTGTACCTCTGAAACAAATAATACATTATATGTTTAAAAAAAAGAAGAAGAAGATAGTAGGAAGTGAAAAATGAAGAGGGGAAATCAGAGGGGGAGATGAACCATGAGAGACTATGGACTCTGAAAAACAAACTGAGGGTTCTAGAGGGGAGGAGGTGGGGGCATGGGTTAGCCCAGTGATCTGTATTAAAGAGGGCAGGTTCTGCACGGAGCACTGGGTGTTATACGCAAACAATGAATCATGGAACACTACATCAAAAGCTAATGATGTAATGTATGGTAATTAACATAACACAATAAAATAAAATTTAAAAAAAGAATGAAATAAGCAAAATATTAAAGGTTAGTGTAAATTATTCCGGAGGAAGGAGGATGTCAATCTCATAGGGGCGTTGTGGAAGATGACAGGAGAATAAGAGGTTTTATCCTCAGTCTGGACATGAGTGGGGGAACTTCAGTACTATCTACTCACTTCTGTATTAATTCATTCACTTATTCATTTGACAAATAGTTATTCGGTGCCTACCACGGGCCAGGCACTGTTATATTCATTGGGGTTTCAGTGATAACCAAGAGGAAGCTCTGGCCGTAAGGCTCACATTCCAGTGAGAGGAGAAACAATAAGAAGGGAGCAGATAGAGTTTCCGCCAGTGAGTTTCTCTAGAAGGTAAAGCGGACAAGGGGTTAGAGTGAGTTGTGGGGGTTCAGATGGCATCTCAGAGGAAGTCACATTTGGGACGGGGACTGGATAATGGGAGGAAGCAGTTCATGCGGATTTCTAGATGGCAGTAAGGAGGTGGGGTTTTATTACAAGTAAAGTGGAAAACACTTGAGGGTTTTAGGGAGATTGGCATGAATGGACTCATTTTTTAAAGCTCAGTCGGGCTCCTCTGGCACATTGACAATAGGGAGGAAAGAGGGGACCATTTAAGAAGCTAGGAAGGTGTTAGTACAGCTCAGGATGGAGATGCTGCTGTTGGTACAGGACTGATAACGGGAGGGGACAGGAGAGTCAGATAGAGTCAGAAAGAAAGAAACTCTGGGGAGATGCTCTGCAGAGAGCACACACCACAACTTGCTCAGGAATTGGATGTTGAGAGTAGATGGTAAAGACGACACGAAGGTGGCTTCTGAGTTACAGATGGAACAAAGGGAAGATGTCTTTGACTGGAATCTGGGAGAAGGAAGAAAAGCAGGTAGGGAGTGAGTTGATCAGAAGAAGGTGATGCCTATTAGATCAGAAGTGTCCACTCTGAAAACTTTACAGCAAATACTATCTTATGCTACCGACATTTCTCTAAAACTTTGAGAAGTAGAAAATGGGGAGCAAGCATTTGGAGCTGAGAAAATAAGCCCCTAAAATGGGACAGGTGTGATGTAGGAACTGCAAAGAAGATAATATGACTCATCAACCGAATGTGCCAAAGACAAGAGGTTGGTGGGCAGAGCCAGAGGGCAGATATTCAACACTGGTTTCTGTTTGGAAGACAGCGGAGTGCGCCAGATATTTGGGGGTTAGAAGAGTGGCATGCAAACAATGTCAGTTTTAGGATAGTAACTGTGACAAAAGTGTAAACAGATAGATTGGGTAAGGGATCTACTGGAGCCAATAAGATTTACAGTGGCTCAGGGGAGATGATGCTAGAGGGGCAAAGCTGAACACAGGTCTTATAGATGGAAATGAAAGGAAAATGCATTTCCAAAGAAGAGTCTGTCCCTCAGTATACACCCAACCCACAGAAAAGCCCATATGTTCCCACCAAAAGATATGTTCATTAGAGCCGAAGCCAGAAATCCACCTAAGGTTTGAAAAACAGAATTGAAAATAAACTGTGATATATTAAACAATGGAACACCACTCAGCAATGAAATGAATGTGCTGCTATGCGTACCAACAATTTAAACAGTCAATTACACAGAATGTCTAGTGAAGAAAGCCAGACGCCACCTGGGTCAAACTCGAAAACCAATCTGTGGGGTTAGAAGTCCAGAGAGTGGTGGCCCTTGGGACAATGACAGTAGCTAGGAGAGGGGACGTGGTGTTTTCTAGGGCGACTGTCAGCGTTCTGTTTCTTGACCTGGAAGCTAGTTTAGCAGGTGTGTTCACTAACACTAGTCTTATTCAGCACCCCGTGCCAGGGATTCTAAACAATGTCCATGATACAGGAGCACAGATGATGATTTCCTGGATCTGAATAAAAATTTTATATTAAATCAGTACATTTTAAGGATGATTCAATCAACTCAATGTGGATTTTAAGGTATTATGTTGCGGAGGAACAAGAAATCTCCAGGAAAGGGCCTGTGTGCAGAACTTCACCTAAATCCCCGGGCCCCGCTCCTGCTCCCCACTTTCTTGGGGTCTCTGAGGGCTGGGCAGGTGGTCCTCTGCTGGGGAGCTGAGGAGCCTGGGACTTGACAGAAGTGATGTGGGATGATACAGTTTGAATTTGAGGAAGAGGTGCAGGAAGTCCCAGTAAATGATCCTCATGTTTTTACAAAACCCTTATAAATATGTAAGCTGATTAACAAACATGGAATTAACATTTCCTCTCCATGAATTGGCCCAACCATGTTTCACACTAGTCAATCAGCCCGCATCCCATAGCGATGAGGCCTTCCTGGGCCTGGACTCATCAATACTTATTTCTGCCACCCGTTGATTTTTCCAAGATTACACTCAATCTCCAGCAAGTACGCCACAATTTCCTCCAAAGACTTCAATGTAATTTAAGACCCCTTGATTATATCAAATTACAGTGTTTTCTTCAAGTGTCAGAATTTGATAGAAACAGGCTCATCTTCCCCTTGCCTTCCCAAGCTCTTTGCTCACAGCTACCTAAGAACGCACACATAATAAGCTCCCAGATTTGATCCCCCCTCTGCTGAAATTCAGACTACAGCCTAAGCCCCTTCCCTTCCCCAACGCAAAGATGAATGGCCCTTCCAAGATGCACGCTGTGGCCAACCCAGAACAAGGTGGTGGGTGTGATGGGCCTCAAGTTCAGACAACGGGGTGCATTACCTGCAGAGACATTGAAAGTAATGCTGACATTGACTGAGAGCCCATCTACTTTCATTCATCCCCATGTGGCCCCTTGTGTCAAAAGTTCTAAACAATGTCAGCCAAGTAATACACTTCCCTGAAGAATATCTTTCTTGGT
Organism: Zalophus californianus; assembly: GCF_009762305.2. Taxonomy (NCBI): domain Eukaryota; kingdom Metazoa; phylum Chordata; class Mammalia; order Carnivora; family Otariidae; genus Zalophus; species Zalophus californianus. The sequence goes on from NC_045602.1 coordinate 97,750,693, forward strand.
CTAAGTTTTAAACAATAATTGCAGTCATTACTGGGTTTTGGTCACGTACTTGTAAACTTCAAACAGACGCTTTTTTTTTTTAATTACCTCTCCTTTAATAAACACTATCTACTACTTGGAAGTTAATTCAGAGAAGTCCAGTGTTACCTGCAGCTGATCTCTCACGAGCGCTCCACTAGGCCCAGCTGTGAGAGGAAATTCACAATGCTCAAGAAGTCTAGGAGCTTCCTCCGGCTGCCTGATCTGAGCACAGACCCTAAACCCAGTCCCTGCAGTGCTACGCATGCCTGCCCTGAGGCCAAAAGGTTAGAAATAAAAATAAGGGGGCGCCTGGGTGGCTCAGTCGTTAAGCGTCTGCCTTCGGCTCAGGTCATGATCCCAGGGTCCTGGGATCGAGCCCCGCATCGGGCTCCCTGCTCAATGGGAAGCCTGCTTCTCCCTCTCCCAGTCCCCCTGCTTGTGTTCCCTCTCTCACTGTGTCTTTCTCTGTCAAATAAATTTCTCTGTCAATAAATAAATAAAATCTTTAAAAAAAAAGAAATAAAAATAAGGACAGATGCTGATGGTAAAGACAAGACTTTGAGTTCAAGTTATTTCACTTCTGTCACTTGATGAGATGACCTGGAGTTTTTATTTGTATTTGAAATTTAAACAGTGAAAGCATGGACAAACTGTGAGGTGTAATGGTTCTGTTTGAGGAAGGTGAGTTTTAGTTCATGCGTGGAATATTTTACTGGCTTTGAAGACTTTTTTTTAATTAAATTTCATTTTCTTATTTTATTTATTTGTTTATTTATTTAAGAGAGAGAGAGGGTGGAGGGAGAGGTAAAGGGAGAGGGAGAGGGAGAATCTTAAGCAGGCTCCACGCCCAGCACAGAGCCTCACATGGGGCTCGATCTCATGACCCTGAGATCACAACCTGAGTGGAAACCCAAAGTCCGTTGCCTAAGAAACTGAACCACCCAGGCACCCTTCATTTTCTTCTTTTAATTGTTAGTTGTTTTAAAAACTAAATACTAAATCTGGACATAATAAATCAGTACTAAATCAAGAGAATAATTATTTTCATGGTTATTACAAGGTTATTATTGAAAATAATTGTGTTGTATAGGTGAGGGGAGATGTTTAAAAATGATTTGCTCAGTGCTGTGAATTGTGTAAGACTGTTGAATCACAGACCTGTACTTCTGAAACAAATAATACATTATATGTTAAAAAAAAAAAGATAGTAGGAAGGGAAAAATGAAGGGGCGCGGAAATCGGAGTGGGAGACGAACCATGATGGATATGGACTCTGAGAAACAAACTGATGGTTCTAGAGTGGAGGGGGATGGGTGGATATGTTAGCCTGGTGATGGGTATTAAAGAGGGCATGTATTGAATGGAGCACTGGGTGTTATATGCAAACAATGAATCATGGAACACTACATCAAAAACTAATGATGTAATGTATTGTGATTAGCATAACATAATAAAATAAAATAAAATAAAAATTATTTGCTCAGTTCCAAATACTCTAGGTATACGACTGGCAATAGATAAAAAGTGTACTTATTGTTCTTTTGGGAATAAAGCAAGCTGACAAATCATCCAATTAAAAAAATGAGAAAAACAGATGAATGTATGTGAGATGGACAAGCTTTTGTTTTATGGCTTTTAGACTCTACTTGAGCCTTGAGCAGTGAAGTGAGCAAGGCAGGCTACTTACTAGAGGCAAATGCATGTGTGGATTTTTGTGTGTGTGCACTTGTGTGTGTGTGTGTGTGTGTGTATACAAATGCATCTTCATTGCATCATCTGTCATGGTGTGTGCTCATGGACAGGCTTAAGAGCTGAGGGAAGCAGCTGAGTCCCCCACGACATTCTGCAGAGGCAAGAATGGAGACCAGAAGTCAGAAGACCCAGAGTTCTAGTCCTGACACACCACCACACCTACCAGCTACCTTGAGCAAGTCACTTGGAAAAAAGCAAGGCTCAGTTTAATCATCATCAGGTCAAAAACCCTTTAAATTTTGAATTATGTAATTGGGTCCTAAAAGAGATGTGGTATCTTCCCCCAAGTTGCAGCAAGTCTAGTACTAGATATTCTAATTCCATGCTCTAAAATTATTATCAGTCCCTAGCAGCATCCCCCAGAAGCAAAAGCAGCAAAAGCAATTTATTTGGAAGAGGATCTCAGGAACCAATGGTGGAGGGATGGGTAGAAAGTGAAGCAGAGAGAAGAAAGAGATATGGAGTGGGCTGGTTGATAAGCACATTATTGCCATGGGCAACTGAGGCTCAATCATGCCAGGGACTTCTGAATGTTGTATGACATACCTTGGGATTGTCTCTATGGAGAGGCAGGGAGCTGGGATATTTACTCGCCTTCTCCAAGCCATCATTGGCTGAGAGCCATGCAGGCAAGCCTGAAGTACCTGGGTCCACCAACCTGATCCTTGTGTGGGCTGAGAGTTAGAAATGATTGAGGTAAGAGGCCATGAGGGCACATGAACTTGTGCTATTCCAGAGCGAAAGAATAGTATATCATGTGAAACTTGAGTTTGAAATAGCCCTAGCACTCATAACCCAGCTGTAAGTCTGTATAATAAAATAAAGATGGTCACCAATTCTATGTTATTCTTCCCATTAAGAAATCAATCTCTTGAGGTGCCTGGGTGGCTGTCTGTTAAGCTTCAGACTCTTGATCTCAGCTCAGGTTTTGATCTCAGGGTCATGAGTTCAAGCACTGAGCAAGGAGCCTACTTTAAAAAAAGAAAAAAGAAGAAATCAAGTCTCTTTCCCCTCCCTTTGAATCTGGGCTGCCCTTAGTGACTCACTTAACCAACAGAATGTGGGGGGATGATGTTCTGAGACATGTGAGCTAAGCTTCCACGTATGAACACTTTGGGCTACCATTCATGCTATTAGAGTACTCACTCTGGAAACCAAACCACCACTGAAGAAATCAGACTACCCCAAGATCATCTTTAGGGATATGCCATGGGTAGGTGCTCCATTCCAGATTCCCAGTGAAGCTCAGACTTCCAGCCAACCCAGCCATGATGCTAGATGCATGAGTGAAGCCATCTTGGACCGTCTAGACAAGACTTTTTGGTGGATGAGTACCAGCAAGTGACTTCACTCAATGCCACATGGAACAGAAGAATCACCCAGACAAATCCAAAGTTCTGACCTAACAAATTGTGAGATTTGATAGTTAATTGTCCCAAACCCTTAAGATTGAGGATTGCTTCTTACATAGAAATAAATAATCAGAACCATCTAACCCATCTGGTGGTATGCTGGTGTCTGGCATTTGGGGCTGCACAGCACTGTTGCATTCATTTACAGGGAATCAACTTCAGAAAGCTCCTTTTTGATTTTTTATTTTTTATTCTTATTTTTATTTATTTATTTAGACAGAGAGCACAAGCATGAAGGGGGACAGAAGGAGAGGCAGACTCCCCGCTGAGCAGGGAGCCTGACGAGGGATCCGATCCCAGGACCCTGGGATCGTGACCTGAGCCGAAGGTAGACGCTAAACTGACTGAGCCACCCAAGAGCCCCCAGAGAGCTCCTTTTTAAAGAATTTTTAATTTAAATTTAATTTAGTTAACATATAGTGTATTATTAGTTTCAGGGGTAGAATTTAGTGATTCATTAGTGATTGCATACAACACCCAGTGCTCATCACATCAAGTGCCCTCCTTAATGCCCATCACCCAATTACCCCATCCTCCCACCCACCTCCCCTCCAGCAACCCTCAGTTTGTTTCCTATAGTTAAGAGTCTCTCATGGTTTGCTTCCCTCTCCGTTTTTATCTTCATCTTTCCTTCCCTTCTCCTATGTTCATCTGTTTTGTTTCTTAAATTCCACATATACATGAAATCATGTGGTATCTGTCTTTCTCTGACTTATTTCACTTAACATAATATACTCTAGTTCCATCCACATGGTTGCAAATGGCAAGATTTCATTCTTTTTGATGGCTGAGTAATATTCCATTATATATATCTTTATCCATTGATCAGTTGATGGACACTTGGGCTCTTTCCACAGTTTGGCTACTGTTGATAATGCTGTTATAAACATCAGGGTGCATGTATCTCTTCAGATCACCATGTTTGTATCCTTTGGATAAATACCTAGTAGTGTAATTGCTGGGTCACAGGGCAGCTCTATTTTTAACTTTTGGAGGAAGCTCCATACTGTTTTCCAGAGTGGCTGCACCAGTTTGCATTCCCACCAGCAGTGTAAGAGTTTTCCCTTTTCTCCACATCCTCGCCAACATCTGTTTTTTCCTGTGTTACTAATTTTAGCCATTTTGACCAGGGTGGGGTGGTATCTCATTGTGGTTTTGATATGTATTTCCCTGATGCCGAGTGAACTTCAGAAACCTCCCTTTCCAACCTCAATTCCATTCTTTGTGACCTGAGAATAAGGAGAAGTTGTAGCTCAATTTTTCTTGCTTTTGAAAATGGTAAACATCAGCCCCAACTGTGTCACTAAGCTCCCATGTGGGAGAGTAACATATGGTACTTTTTTCCCTGTTATGAAGCTTTGGTTGGGTTTTTTATTTGACAAAGTGGCCTCTGAAGAGTCAGTTTCATATTTCCTTTCTGTGACTCATTTAATAAAAAACAAGGAAGGAGTACTCGGAGATGTTTTGCCTGTCTCGCAATCACTCATTTACCTGTTGTTTCCTGACTCATGACTCATGTAACATCACATACAAATACAATAAAACCTTCAGTCCTGAGTTTCTAGAAAGCTTAATAACTCACTCAAGCAAACACGTAAGTGACAAGACCAGGTACTGAATCCATGTCTCTCTGACTCTAACATTCAGGCCTTTATCACTATGCTATTATGTCTCAAACCCTGAAGAAAGATGGAGCACAGGATTTGAGAGGCATTTTCTTCACTAGCCTGTTGGAGAATGGCACTCCACACTAGTTTTGGGGAAAATCCCATACTGCATGTTTTCTCTCTCCTCCAAGTAGCTGGATGAGAAACAACCATGCTGTTCCTGCCTCAGTAGTAGCATTCATTTTACCATGCTGTTAAATTTGACCTGTTTCCATGTATCTCACACTCTTGTAGCATCTTATCAGCTCATTGCTATATTATTCTTTCACTGTTGCATGTTACAGGAGGAGTGGTCTTTGAATGTGTGTGAATGAATACATGAATCTGTCAATAACCCATTTTTCCTTAGGGCAGAGGTTGGTAGAAAAGACAGGGCTCATGGATCAGCATCCTGGAAGTGGGCATAGTTGACACTTGTCCCATCCCTTGTACAGGGAAAGCCCAACCATTTGAAAATTCAAGTTCAGGAAATACTGACTCAATTTTTACTTCAATTCAATGGTCACTTATTGATGCTTGCTCTGTGTTAGACTTACATGATCATATGAAGATGGTATAAACTGAGCCACAGCTCAGGACTTCTAAATACTGGTGTTCTCCCTGGTCCACCTCTCCTATCTTTGCTGTCTATTTAGTGACTACATCCAGCCTCATGACTTAAAATGCCATCTCTATGATGAAAACTTTGCAGTATATACTCCTGGCATAGATTCTTATAATCTTTTCTAGATTCTTGGCTACTGCATCTAAGAAGGTACATGGAAAAATGTCCAAATGGCTTGCATTGGGAGTATGAAGGAGGGAGAGATTATTTCCAAATCATAGGGGTTACAGATCAAAGATAGTTCCATAATAGAAAAGAGGAGATTGAAGAGAGGATTTTGAAAATTGGGGAAAGGCAGATGATGGTGCCTCATGAGCAGAAACCCACAGGGCAAGTTAAGCAAATTTAGTGGAAATTCAGAGAACCTGTGAGCACAGTAAAGGGGTGTTGGAAAGTGGGGTAGAAGGTTGGATAGGTGAATGGGCACAAAATATTAGGCAAAGGAATTTAGAGTTTCTCCTGTGGACCATTGAGACCCACCACAGATTCTTTAGCAAGAAAGTGGTTGGAGGAAGTTATAACAGATGTCACGAGGAAGGATGGAATGAAGAGGAGGGAATCTTGGGTAAGCAGAATGGTCCTGGTAAGAGCACAGGAGAGTTATGGCCAAGCAGCATAAGGGAAATCAGTAAAGGAATGTTTATGGAAAGACAAGGTGAAAAAAATGTAGCATGTAGAATGGTTTCTCAGTTTTGAGCGTTGACCACCAGATGCCTGGTGAAGCCAATGATCAAGATATGAGTAGCAAGGTGTCCTTAAAAAGGAGTGTCCTACCAGAGATTACATTTCATGATCTTCATTACTGTTCTGTTCCTTTGTGAGGAAACTTGCCGGTTGTATCTTAACAGAGGCTGTGGCAGAAAAATCTTGAAACAGAGCTTCTCAGTTACCCTTTCATACACACATAGTCATAAAATTGTAGCTTTACCCCTCATCTTGTAAATTTCAAATCTTGCTCCCAAAAGGACTGTGTGTGTCACTTTTAGAAACCAGAACAATCATCTCTGTAGGATCACCTAGCCCACCAGCCCTATCTTTCTTTAGCCTTTATTTCTGTGAGTTTGGGTCAGTCACTCTGGTCCACCCATTTGAAAGTTGAGGAAAAGGAGTTCCTCCTTTCACAAAGGGCCAGCACTCCTTCTGAGAGCTCTGAGCTTCACCCTACTGACCAGCACTGCATACCAAGAGGTGAGATAAGTTTTTCTCAAAATCTGTAGAAGGAAAAATTATAACAGGTCTCCAAGGATTATGAATCCTCCTCTTCCTGCTCTCACTAAACTTGAGTAAAGTTCAAAATTTACTTGACCTATCTACCTATGCAGAGACTAACAGAAGAAAATCAAGAACATGTCTGTATTTTTTACTACTACAAGGGATGGGTGCCAAGGCATAATCCTTTCAAAATCCCAGGGGCTTTGTAAGAGGGAATGTCTCTGGGTGACATTGAGTCAAGAAGACACTAAGCCCAATGGACCTGTAGAGGTCCCCATGGACAGGAAATGACCTCCAGGGATGGCCTTATTAGCATCAGAAACAATTCCCCTCCTTAAAGCCCAGGCTATTCAACAGAGAGACTCAAGTTTGTTTCTGAATCCTCCAGCCTATGGGGTGGTCCTCTGTCTTCACACTACCCATTATTCCCTTCAGAGATACCCAAGCATCACTATGTTCTCAAGGTGAGACAGGGCAGACTGGAATCCTCCCCTTCCTGAGACTCATTTCACAATACATAAGGCAAGGTATATGGAACACCAGAATGGAATAAATCAGACTTCTCTACTTTCTGTCACTCTCTATGTAGGTAGAGGGGTCAAATAATTTTCCCAAGTTTATAATAAAGAAATGGCAGAACCAGGCTTCAAGTCCTGGTTTGAATCCTACAATACCAGATTGCCTCAGGATTATGTCTTTGTCTCTGTGCTCTGAGAACCTAGCACATAGCCTACCACCATGTAGAGAAGCAATACAAAGTTACCAAATGAACAGAAGACTGACATGAAGTCAAATGTCCTTGCTTTATTACTTAATGCAGTACTGCTAAGTGAGATGACAGTGAATATTTAAGTGATGCTCCATCAACTGCTCCTGGCTGTTTCAAAAAAAGATCCAAGAGTATATGCAATGAAATTCTAAATATAACCATGAAGTAGAAGAAAGAGAACTGGATAATGAATCACAACTCCAGGGTTTTATTTTATTTTTTTTAAGTTTTTTATTTTTATTTTTTATTTGACAGAGAGAGACACAGTGAGAGAGGGAACACAAGCAGGGGGAGTGGGAGAGGGAGAAGCAGGCTTCCCGCAGAACAGGGAGCCCGATGCGGGGCTCAATCCCAGGACCCTGGGATCATGACCTGAGCTGAAGGCAGACGCTTAACAACTGAGCCACCCAGGTGACCCAACAACTCCAGGGTTTTAAATCAAGTCCTAATCCTTGAAGAAAACTCATGATTCCTCTGGGCTTCCAATTCCTCACCCAGATGATTGTCACAGTCTCTGCCAATTCTGGAGTTCTCTCGATCTTAAATGATGGAGTCCTCAATTATCTGGAATTTCTGTGGCAAGCCACTGTGATGAGAAAGAGCAAATAGATCCAAATATTCATATCTGGAATTTTGTTAATACAGTCATACATACAAAGGGATGTCTTGGGTCCTACGGATAATTCTCAAGTTTCACCATATTGGAGCCACTCTACTCCAATTGCATGGACAATGTTACACCATCACGGGGTTCGGAATGATGCCAGGTGATTCGGCAAACTACCCTTTCTGAGACAGAATTACACTCACTATATGAGAGACAATTTGTGGCACTGCCTTGACACAGAGAGGCATATATGTTTCACACACAATGCCAGGAACCAACATAAAGAAGAAATAAGGTTTTTTTTACCCACCCAAGTTACACAATGTAAAAAATTATATCAAGAAAATTGTATTTTAACCTCTAATGTCTACATAAATATAAGCTAATAATAACAGCAGTAGCAAATATCAGGAAATTCAATTAACTTGAACACTCTCCACTCAAATGTTCTAGTTAATCAAGGACTTCTTGGACTTTCTTAAATTGTTTTTTTTAATGAACTTCATTTTCAGACATGAGAAGTCCTCATGGTACAATGTTTCAAATCCAGCTTCCCCGAAAGCCATAGAAAGCATATGCCTTAAACAATGGACTAATGGCATTCTAACCATAATAAAGGACTATAAGGAACAACACAGTTAGTGATATCTTTAGCAACTAGGGAATCAAATAAGAGTTTGCATCTTTATTAAAATATAAAGAGAGCCTGTTTTTTTGTCATATCCATAATGGTACAAATATAAAATGACCCAAAAGTTCGATAACAGGAGAAGGCTTAGGAAAATACAGTGCTTCACACCCCATGATAGTATGTCACAGAAAAGTTACCAATAACCACTATAAATGGGAGAAGGTATTTATGGCACAAAGTTAACTGAAGGGAGAAAAAAAAAAACTGTCCACAGATGATTCCACAAATACCTCTGTAAAATACATAGGCACCATATGTAATATACATAAGGACCAAAAGGGAACATAGCAATATAAAAAGCATTGATATTGTAGGGTGGTATCATATTTCTTCATTTTTTTTAAGTGTCTTTTCGCCCTTCTCCCCCACCCCCTCTTCTGGAAACCACCAGTTGGGTGAAGGGGAGTGGGAGGTACAGGCTTCCAGTTATGGAATGAACAAGTCACAGCATAGGGAATCTAGTCAGTGGTATTGTGGTAGCGTTGCATGGTGACAGATGGGAGCTTTGCTTGAGGTGAGCACAGCACAACATATAGACTTGTCCCATCGCCATGTTGTTCACCTGAAACTCCTATAACATGGTGCGTCCACTACACTTCACTTTTCTTTCTTTTGTATTGTAATTCCATGTGTGAAAGACATTGTAGAGGGAGGGGAAAATGGACAACCAATCACCTGCCAAAGATAGACAAACTACGAGATTTCTATTCAGAGCCCCGGTTGGAGCAATCTATAAGCATAGTTAAAATTGTCATGGACACAGAGGCCTCTTTGCTCTGAGCAGTTGGGAAGCCCAAGACCAGACACACAAGGCCAATCAAACCTGTTCTCACGAGCCAAAGATGCACCATATTCCCCTTCTCTTGTTGAAGACCACAAACATGGCAAAGCAAACAGATTTCATTTGTTGAACTTTATTTTTTTCTCTGCATGAAATTTTTCCAGAATCAGTGTGGGGTTACTTAAGGAGAGATGCCCTTTCTGCTGGCTAACTGAACAGCAGCAACTGCCAACTTCCTCATTATTTTTGATAGATTACTCAGAACGGGCAGAGAAGTGCTGGATATTGGAGGGAGTTGCAGGTATAGAGCCAGCCCTGCAGGCCCCATCAGCCTAACAAACTAAGAGGGAAAATAGAAGGACTGTGAAGAAAATGTGCTCAGGATTTTACCTTTTCTTTCATGCATGGGGCTTCATGAGCTGGTGTTTCTGGGCACAGAGCTCCTTTCATTTTGCAATGCGAGACTGAAATGCGTACCCCACGAAGTGGTTAAAATCTCTTGGAGAGATCCCTCAGCGCTGCTTTTATCTGCAAATAGTTTTTCTCATTTCTATAGAAAGGTGCTTGCTCCAGCTGGGATGGCTGAACTGAAGTTCATGCTTTGTTCTTAGGGGCTCCCCCATGGACAAGCACTGTGGTGGGGTCCTCTCTTTCCTTTTTAAGCCTGTCTCCATAGGAAGATCACTGCCACTTAAAATGTTTTCGGATTTAAAAAAAAGAAAAAGGATAGATTAGATATTGTTAGAAAAATCTGGTTGTCCCTTATTTGTCTTTTTTTTTTTTTTTTTTTTTGCTTCATAGAAAGTGAAGTTAGCAATCTGTCATTAAGAGGCTGCTAATTTGGCTTCCTTCAGGGATGATGAAATGGGGCTGCCAGAAGGAGGCAGGTCTGTCTGGGGGCTGACAGTTACCATGCAACCAGCCCAGCTCCCACATGAAATGATACCTTATTCACTTTGCTCACATAAGAAAAAATGCATATCGAGGATATTTTAGATTTAACACTGCTGAAAAATACCCTAGCACCCTCTTCACTTTCAGTGACCAGGAGCCATGATTGTGAGAGCATTTATAAATGGCTTTGGAAAAGATAGTCCAGAGGAGAATAATTCCAGGTTCTAGAACCTTAGAACTGAGCTGGGAAGTAGAGGTCATCTTTTCCCATCGATAACTACATGGAAGGCTCTCCTTCAGTGGAATTTCTGTCAATGAACCTTCTCACTTCTACTCATTACCTCTGGCGATGGGTGGTTTGTTGCCTTATAACCTGCCACACCTTTGGATGGCTCTGTTACCAAGTTCTTTTCTTTTTTCCACATTATTATTTTTATGACACAAGAAATGCAGACTCGTGGATAAGTACTAAAAGCCAGATAACTAAAAAGAAGAAAAATACGTTATCATCTTTATTTTTTTTAAGATTTTATTTATTCATTTGACAGAGGAGAGAGAGAGAGCACAAGTAGGCAGAGCAGCAGGTAGAGGGAGAGGGTAAAGCAGCCTCCCCGCTGAGCAGGGATCCTGACACAGGACTCAAACCCAGGACCCTGAGCTCATGACCTGAGCCCAAGGCAGATGCTTAACCCACCTAGCCACCCAGGTGCCCCACAGTATCATCTTTAAACTCAGTCTTAGCAAACATTTTTACTGGGCATATGTGTATGTTTTCCTTTTTGTAAAGATGGTATCATACCATAAAGACTGCTCTGGAAAGTGGGATTTTTTTTTTAACAGAGAGTGCATTACAAATATGTGGGTATATCATCTTCTTAAGACAGTTCTCATATATATCAGGTTTAACTGTGTTTCCTAGAATAACTTCTACTCATTAGTCTAAGATGTCTCTGGACCGGTACAGAATTATCTATTCCATCTTCTATACAAGAATTCCAAGACTGAGTGCAGAATCTTAGGAGTTTTGTTCAGAAATCTTGGGATAGGACTCTAAGCAAATCATTTTACCATTTAGATGATTAAGAGATTTGAGTATGTGTGTCTCTGTCTGTGTGTGTGTACTTTTTTAAAGAATTAACCCAGAATTCCACAGGACAAGGCAACATCTTACTACATCTTAAAGTATTAAAGGGTACAAGATTTTCTCCTTCAGAAAAAAGATACCTCCTTATTTCTGAACTCAAAGTAGCTTTTCTCTTTTCTCTTCAGCAAAGGTGATGTTAGTAACCACACAGGACAAGGTAAGGCTTAAATGATCAAACACTGGGACCATAGGTTTATGATGGGTAAGACAGCCTCTCAAACATTTACAAACAACCTCTGTATTTCAATCAAGGTGAGGCTCAGAAAGAACTTATCCTCAAAGCATATATGCCCTTAACAAGGGTCAAAAAAAAGTATCCACAAGATATCTTATATGTCCTAGGCTACTGACATCATCAGCAGTAGTGAATTTCCACTCTAGCATCTGCAAGCCTATGAAGCTGAGCATTTCACAGCAAGGTAAATCAAATTAAATCAGCTGTAGAAAATACTTCTAAAAACCTGGCCCAATAAAAATGCATAGCCCTGCCTTTTAATCATTGTAACAGGTATTTGTGGAACACAGTATTTGGGTAGATGAATCACCCTATTTATTTCCTTAAAACATATTAAGCCTAGCTCCCAGCTTCTGACACCAAGGCCCATAAGATACCCAACATCAGTTCTTACTGAAGCTCCCCCATACCCTCTTTTGGCTCATAAAGAACCCAGAGCTTTTTTTTTTTTTATGATATCAAGAACATAAGAAAGGAATCTGTCTCAGGAAAACCACAAGGTTGTCCATCCCAAGTGTCCACCCCACTGACCACAGCCTAGACTTCTGGGGATCCTTGCTTCTGCTCCCCAAGGCCACAGTGCTTAATGCCCAGCCTTCAAAGACATCCATACTGACATCCTCTTCTCTCAGTGAGTCCTACCATCCCCAGAGAGCTTCGATGCTAGAATTAAGGTCTCCTGTGTGCTCCAAAGCACCTTCCCATCCTAGAGATGAGGGGACTTTTCCTCTCTCTGAGTCAACTCAGCTGATCTTATAAAGTGAAACCAAATTCCATCTTAAACAGAATATATTCAATATTAAAAGGTTGCCCTTTTTATTTATCATATCAAATACTTTTATACAAAATCGGATCCTTCACACCAACTACCTACAAGGAGGAAGTCCTATTGCATGTGGGAATGCACAGGGTAGACTGGAGGAAGAACAATAACCCAGCAGAGGTTGGGAGACACAACAGACTTCCCTCTGGAGTTCTTTCTAAGACTATAAATAACTGTGATCATCTTTTAATGAGGTCCCGACTCAGGAATGGATAGACAGACTCATCACATTTCTGGAATCTCTGCAGCTCCTTCCTCCCGTTCCTTCCAAAGTGGTATGGCCGTGTCATCATCATCCTGCTCCTTCCATGCCTCTCAGGTGCATTCCTTCATGTCTGCTTAGTAACAGACATGTGCTGGGGATCCTGACTAAGTGCTCCTTGTTTCCTATCCAGACAGTTTTCCAGAGCTTCCAAAATACTCCCTGTGCTTGCAATCACCAACCCCCACATTGCCAATTCTTAGACTGCATAATAACCCAATCTAAAATATCCCAAATATCCAAAATAATCCAATTTTCTTGGATTATTAATTAGTCCATCCATTATCACAGTAAATTTCTCGAAAGGAAATGTTTACTTACCAATATTCTATTCACGAACTTTTAGTGACTCCTTTAGCCAACTGAATTAAATGCAAATTTCTGAGCTCTCTATTTAAGGCGCTTTCTCTCTATTTGTATGTATGTGTGTATGCACACAAGCTTATGTTTTGTATTTGACATCTTGCTTCTGCAATGAATATATATATATATATATATATATATATATATATATATAAAACCAAGATATTATACAATGAAATCTGAAGGTTAAAACTATTTACATAAGAAAAGGTGTTTTCAAGGTTACTGTGCAAAACCTCATGATGTACCAGATATGAAGGCTGAACACAGTTGGCCTGGAGTCTACTGTAGTTGAGGAAACAGGCTGCCATGAGCAATCCCAGGGGGAACTGATTCACCTCAGTGTCTTAGATTTTAATTGTCTGCATCTCAAATTCTGTTTGTCTGTTTACAATGGGCTCCAATCTGCCTGACCTACTGTCATATCCCCTTGCTCTGCCAAGAGCCAGGAAGGCGAACAGCCCCGCTCTGAGCTGGGTCTTTGGCTGAGACAGAGTGGGGGAAATGCCCAATAAAGTCCTCGTCAGTGTCCACAGCTCCAAGCTTGCAATTTCATATAAAATTTTCTCAAAGAAGGACACTCTCCTTTGAATCTGAACTCATAGAAACTGACTTTTAATATTACTTTTAATTATGAGAAATTGACTTGCCCCTTGAAATTTGCATTTGTTTTGATTTTCCTTGCATCTCATGCTTTCTTCATATTATCTGTGTCTTACTCTGCTTTTGTCCTTCGGTCATATAGGCCTGCAGCAAATGTACTTACAAACAGCACCCCACGGACAGAGCCCACAGGAAAACTCACACAACGTGGATGGAGAATGAAGAGGCAGCCGGTATTGACCTTGTCCCCCATCAGTGTCTCCTGTCTGGATTCTGTTTCTACATTGCATTATTAGCTGGGGAGGGGGCCGCTGGGGGGCAGGGAAGCTGGCTGAGTAAATCATTTCGGAAATTCACTTCAAGATGTTTTTCCTTCTCCTTCTATTTTACAGAGTGGTAACCAAACTGTCAATAAATTAGGAGGCCCACAGTCAAACAAAACGGTGAAAACCAGCTCTCTCTCTCTAATATTTCTGCTATGAAACATTCAAAATTTAGAAAAGATACACCTTCCTCCTGAAATGAGAGGGAGGAGGAATCTTGTCAGATAATCAATGAGGCAGTCTTTCTTGACTCACAACTCAACAGCACAGGGAAGAAGGTGCTGCAGATGAGGATTTCCAATCCCAGGACAGACACAGGAGGACTCAAGGCATCCAAGGCCACCACAAATGTCTTTCCTTGTCAGCCCAGCTCTCTGAGAGTGAGAACCGCATTTTCACGGAAGAGGGACCCAGCCAGCACACTCACCCCCACATCCCTGTGCTGAGGTGAACCCCCTTGCCTGCAGGTTTCAGGGATCTGACAAGTCCATTCTGCTCTGCACTCTGCCCTCTTCCTCCCAGAATGCCCCCGGCCTCAAGGGAGGAGGACACTAACGTCCCCTGAGCACCTGTTCCCTGTGCCAGGCGCTGGCCCATGGCCCTCCTATCTTGGTCCATCTTCCCAATAAGTGGGAAGTGACAGTGTTGTCCCCAGGATGGTGACGAAGAAATGGGCTCAAGAGACTTCATCCTCTGTCTGGGGTCACACAGGGCATAAGTGGAAGCTAGGATTTGAATGTACATCTTAGAATGGGTTTCCCCAAAAGCAGATCTTGACACAAGCACTGGGGTATGGGTAATTAGCTGTATTTGGAAGGTGACTCTAGGAAGAGGGAGGGAGGGAGAGAAGAGAAGGAGCAGGAGAGGTGGAAATGGCCATCAAAAGGAGGTTTGGTGAGTGGATTACTGGTGTGGGAAACAGGGCCACCAGCCGGCCATCGGTGCGGAAGCATGGGGGCCCCACTGAGGACAGGGAGGCTGGGAATATCTCCCCAGACCCCCAGGGGTAGACGGTTGCCACCAAGAGTGTCACTTCCCCTGTCTTCAGTGGAGCAGACTCTGCAGGCACAGGTGACAGTCCCCAGGCTTGGGAAAACGTCAGCATGCTGGTAGTTGCTGCTGACCACCTGAGATGGGGCTTGGGGTGTGGGGCAGGACATCCATGTCACCTGTGTCTCCAGTCCACACCCCATGCTTCTCCCCCACAGCCCCCTCACGCCACACACAGGAGTGAGTCCTCCTGCTTCACCGTGATGGCATCAAATTCTTCCTTCCAAGATGGTCACTTACCAAGTTCAAATCATCAAAATGTCAGAATGTCAAACTCTGTATAAGGGAGTGGTTCTCAAATAGACAGTGTCAGCATCGATCAATGGAACAGAATAGAGAGCCCAGAAATGGACCCTCAACTCTATGGTCAACTAATCTTTGACAAAGCTGGAAAGAATGTCCAATGGAAAAAAGACAGTCTCCTCAACAAATGGTGTTAGGAAAATTGGACAACAACATGCAGAAGAATGAAACTGGACCATTTCCTTATACCACACACAAAAATAGACTCCAAATGGCTCTAAGACCTAAACATGAGACAGGAGTCCATCAAAATCCTAAAGGAGAACACAGGTAGCAACCTCTTCGACCTCAGCCGCAGCACCTTCTTCCTAAAAACATCACCAAAGGCAAGGGAAGCAAGGGCAAAAATTAACTATTGGGGTTTCATCAAAATAAAAAATCTTTTGCACAGCAAAAGAAACAGTCCACAAAACCAAAAGACAACCGACAGAATGGGAGAAAATATTTGCAAAGGACATATCAGATAAAGGGCTAGTATTCAAAATCTATAAAGAACTTATCAAACTCAACACCCAAAGAACAAACAATCCAATCAAGAAATGGGCAGAAGACATGAACAGACATTTTTCCAAAGAAGACATCCAAATGGCCAACAGACACATGAGAAAGTGCGCAACATCGCTTGGCATCAGGGAAATCCAAATCAAAACCTCAAGGAGATACCACCTCAAACCAGTCAGAATGGCTAAAATTAACAAGTCAGGAAATGACAGATGTTGGCAGGGATGCGGAGAAAGGGGAACCCTCCTACACTGTTGGTGGGAATGCAAGCTGGTGCAACCACTCTGGAAAACAGTATGGAGGTTCCTCAAACAGTTGAAAATAGAGCTACCATACAATCCAGCAATTGCACTACTGGGTATTTACCACAAAGACACAAATGTAGGGATCCGAAGGGGTACGTGCACCCCAATGTTTATAGCAGCAATGCCCACAATAGCCAAACTGTGGAAAGAGCCAAGATGTCCATTGACAGATGAATGGATAAAGAAGATGTGGTATATATACACAATGGAATATTATGCAGTCATCAAAAGGAATGAGATCTTGCCATTTGCAACGACGTAGATGGAACTGGAGGGTGTTATGCTGAGTGAAATAAGTCAATCAGAGAAAGACGTGTATCATATGACCTCACTGATATGAGGAATTCTTAATCTCAGGAAACAAACTGAGTGTTGCTGGAGTGGTGGGGGGTGGGAGGATTGGGGTGGCTCTGTGATAGACATTGGGGAGGGTATGTGCTATGGTGAGCACTGTGAATTGTGTAAGACTGTTGAATCACAAATCTGTACTTCTGAAACAAATAATGCAACATATGTTAAGAAAAAAGAAAAAGAAGAAGATAGCAGGAGGGGAAGATGAAGGGGAGTAAGTCAGAGGGGGAGACGAACCATGAGAGACGATGGACTCTGAAAAACAAACTGAGGGTTCTAGAGGGGAGGAGTTTGGGGGGATGGGTTAGCCTGATGATGGGTATTAAAGAGGGCACATTCTGCGTGGAGCCCTGGGTGTTATGCACAAACAATGAATCATGGAACACTACATCAAAAACTAATGATGTAATGTGTGGTGATTAACATAACAATAAAAAATTAAAAAAAAAAAAAGACAGTGTCAGCCTTGCCTAGGAATTTGCTGGAAAAGGCAGACTCATGGGCCCCACCTGAATCAGAAGCTCTAGGAGCAGAGCCCTGTCATCTGGGTTTCACAAGGCCTCCGGGGTACTCTGATGGATGCCTCAGTCTGAAATCTACCTGTACTGGTCTCAAGTTGCCCACACGACCTAGCATCGAAAGATGGCAACTCAGGTAGTTTTCTGAAGAATTGAATCTTTTAATAAAAAGAAAAAGAAGGAAGGAAGTAAGGAAGGAAGGAGGGAGGGAAGGAAGGAAGGAAGGAAGGAAGGAAGGAAGGAAGGAAGAAAGGAAGGAAGGAAGGAAGGAAGGAAGGGAGGAGGGAAGAAAGGAAAGAAAAGAAAGGAAAGGAAAGGAAAAGAAAGGAAAGGAAAGGAAAGGAAAGGAAAGGAAAGGAAAGGAAAGGAGGGAGGAAGGAAGGGGAGAGGGAGGGAGGGAGGGAAGGTTGGTTCTTTTGACCATAAAAGAAAAATATGTACTTAATATATTGTTCTACAAGAAAGGTTCTTAACCAGGGGGACCACAGATCTCTCCTGCCACCAGAAGTTTCCAGATAGAGCAGAGAGGATTCATGAGAATCTATGGGGGAAAATTACATTTTTTTTCACTAAACTTACTGCAATTTAACATTTAGTTCCATCATGAATGCAAGCTGATAAACCAGAGTAGTATTAGCAATACTTGTGATTTTGCCACCAATAAAATCACAGCAATGTGCAGACTGCTTATAACTGTTGCAAATATCTCAAATATTACTTATGTTCATCAGTACTTCAATCTTGTTATTTAACGTGTTAATAAAGAAGATAAAGGACAACCATTTCTCTACTCGCAATACTTCTGACACTAAATGTGTAGGGTTTTCCTCACACCAGTGACCAATTGTCTAATTCTCCAATTGGACATCAGCTGGGTGTCCTACAATTTAATTCATGTCTGGCACTGGCTACCCAGAGTTAGCACTGATGCTACAGGCTAAGGTATCAGCCCCAGAACACTGTCCCCACCTCAGACATCTGTACTTCTGACCAACTGGCTATAGATCAGAGGTTGCACAATCCCCTCCCAGGCTTAATAATTTGCTAGAATGGCTCACAGAACTCAGAGAAACACTACATGTACTGGTTTATTATAAAAGATCTGACTTAGGTTACAGGTGAGCAGCCAGAAGAAGAGGTACGTAAGGTAAAGTCTGGAAGGGTCTCAAGCTCAGGGGCTTGGAGTGGAATGGGGGTACACCACCCTCTCCGTACCTGAATGTGTTCACCAACCCAGAAATTCTCTGGACCCCTTAGTGTAGGGATATTTTATGGAGGCTCCATCACAAAGGCATGATCGATTGGTTATTAATTTCAGTCTCCAGCCTCTCTTCTGTGGATGATGGGGAATGAGGCTGAAAGTCCCAAGCTTCCAATCCATGGCCTGGTCTTTCTGGTGACCAGCCCCCATTCCAAAGCCATCCAGGAGCCCACCAAGAGTCACCTCATTAGAACAAAAAAAAAATGCTCCTATCACCCAGAAAGTTCCAAAGGGTTCAGGTGCTCTGTGTCAGGAACTGGGATCAAAAGCCAAATATTAGAACAGAAGATGCTCCTAGCACCCCTCTCACTCAGAAATTACAAGCATTTTAGAAACTTTGCCGGGAACTAGGGGCAGAGATTAAATCTGTATTTCTTACTATGTCACAGAAGCCCGTGTATCAGAGAAGACAGAGGAGGGGAGGGAAGGAGAGGAAGAGCTAGCTGCTCAGAGTCAGATTACACCACGTTGTCTCTTTAGAAGAGTCTGAGGAGGAGGAGGAAGAAGGGGAAGAGAAAAAGGAGTCAGGGTAAAGCAAGAAGTGTTGAACTTTCACGCACAGACCTCAAGTCAACAATTATGCATCGGTGCCCGCACTGTTCTAGGCAGGATGGTCAGTGCCAGGGAGAAAATGATAACGCGCAGCCCTTTTCTCAGGAAGCTCCCTTTAAACTCATCTAATAAATCATAATAAAATTTTTCATCAAGTGAATGTCAGTCAACCACCCACATGCAAGCATTACCAGTGGTTGTTCAATTAAAGGTGGGGTCTCAGGACTCCAAGAGCATAACTATAATCCAGTAGACAAAGTACAACAATGGTTTATGATAACCCAGAGCAATATGCAGCAAATTGCAAATGGGCATCAGGACAA
Organism: Zalophus californianus; assembly: GCF_009762305.2. Lineage (NCBI taxonomy): Eukaryota > Metazoa > Chordata > Mammalia > Carnivora > Otariidae > Zalophus > Zalophus californianus. The sequence goes on from NC_045602.1 coordinate 97,770,020, forward strand.
GAAGTGCTCTGGGGCTGTGAGCCCGAAGGCTCCCGGAGGGCTGGAGAGGACCCGAGGGCATCCTGGAGAGGGTGAATTGGGCAGTTCCTGTCTGGGGAACTCGAAGGCCAGAGGGAGCAGTGTGGCTAAACCAGAGGGCACACGCAGGGACATGGAAAAGCTTAGAAGAGTTTGAAAGGTTAACCTAGAGCCATGTTTTATAAAGTTCCAAATGCCAGGCCAAGAGAAAAGTTCTATTAGACACAGAGCTAATTTTAGAGCCTGTAAGTAACCCGTGCTCCTTTTTACATCAGAATGCCATCAACACAGAATCAAAATCCAATAAAAGTGTTCTCAATCCCCAAGCTTGGTAAATACTTAATGTATTAAAAAAAAAAGTACTATCAGCGATAGTGACAATCAGTCTTATATTCTTTATTCCTTATCCCCCCCAACATTATGTAATTATCTGATTATCTGAAAAAAATAGGCTTCAGGATACTGGGGTGACCAACTCTTTCGGGCAAGTCGGTTCCTCCGGCGGTCATAAGCCTAGGGCGCCCTCTAGGGGTGAATGAAGTATGTTCACTTACGAACCTTTTAAAATCGTTTTCCGTGTGGACTGCACAAAGGAATTAGCTGGGGAGTTTCAAAACCTCCTGCTGCTGCCCCCCCCCCCCCCCCTTAGAGACCGAGATTAGATCCATCTGTAGCGTTACTTGGGCATCAGAATACTGTAGACATTGCCAAGATTTATAATGCTTCTTGAAATCAGGCAATATTAACTCTTCAACTTTGCTGTTCTTTCTCTAAGTTTTGTCTGTCGTAGGGCTTTTGCATTTCCTTATGAATTGCAGAATCAGCTTCTCAGTTGTTACCCCCCCAAAAAATGCCTGCTGAGCTTTTGATTGGTATCCCATTAAGTCTGTACATCAATTTAGGGGGAATTAACGTCTTAATACTATTGAGCCTTCTGACCCTGAACATGGTCTACCTCTCCTTTCATTCAGGTCTTTAATTTCTCTAAGCAGTGTTTTGTGATTTTCAACATACGGATCTTGGAAGAACTGGATTCTTCACACACACACACACACACACACACACACACACACGGCTGTGCAAATAAAAAGGTTACCACCACTATGGAAAAGTTTAGCTGTCTCTTAAAAGGTTGAACATAAACCTAGTTATGATATGAGCCAGGATTCTACTCCTAGTTATTTGCCCAGGGGGAAGGAAAGCATATGTCCACACCAAGACTTGTGCACCAGTGTTCTAGCATCTTCTTCTGTAAGTGTTCTAACTGACCAAATGCCCCCTTTCTTGCTTTTCCTCCTTCACTGTCACCTCCCCAAAAAACCACTCTCACAAAAACTCCTGACATGGGGTCTGCTTGAGAGGATGCCAGTTTTTTTTCAGGATTTTATTTATTTATTTATTTGAGAGAGAGAGTATGGGAGGAGGTCAGAGGGAGAAGCAGACTCCCTGCTGAGCAGGGAGCCGGATGCGGGACTCAATCCCGGGACTCCAGGATCATGACCTAAGCTGTTTAACCAACTGAGACACCCAAGCCACCCCAGATCCCAATTTAATAGAAACTATGAGATAAAAGAATGAGGTAGAGGAAAAACTGCCATTTTTTAATTAGCCAAGAAGAGCTTCTCTTCTTTTGTTTTGTTTTGTTTTGTTTCAAAAATAACTTAATATATACAGGGATGAACAGTAATGTTGAGGTGTTTACTGGTGTCGAGCTACAGAAGAGAAAGCAAGAACAGCATCTCTCCCTAAAGAAGGAAAAGTCCTTATGGATCCAGGAAGAAAAGGGACAAGAGCAAGGGAAGGCTGGTGAGCAGAGAGCAAGCAGGTGAAAGGTGGTGGGACCGCATGAGGGAAAGACTTGGCGAAGGAAAATGGTAAGGCTCTCAGTTTTCCACCACAAAGTTGTTTCTGTCGATGCCCTCTTCTGAACTCCCATAAGTTCCCAGTGTTCACCAGTGCGTCAAGTGGGTGGGCTTCCTGTAAAATGCAAACTCAAGGAAGGTATTAAGTTTTACACATCACAAGGCAGAACAGAGACTGCAAGTAGGTGATGCATTGGAAGCCCAGAGAATAAGAAGACTCCACAAACTTAAGCCTCCAGAAATTCTTTTTTTTTTTTTTAAGCCTCCAGAAATCCTTAGTCAGTCTTGTAGACTGGGTCTTGGATAATGACCAGCTAATGGCATTAATGGTCAAACTAGTCTGCCCGGATCTCTGGAAGGCAGGGGAGTAGGGACTGTGATCAGTGAGTTACTCTGAGAGATTAAACTCTCTTCTCCCATACATGCCAGACCTATATAAGGCGCCTCTTCTGCAGATGAAGAAACAGCCACGGCCTTTTTGCATCTGACAGTGGGGAGGAGGAGAGTGAGGGGGAGTTATCCAGAGCAAGGCTCGGCGTGTGAAATCTGCACAAGATACAGGGATTCCCTTGAAGATGGTGGACAAATGAAAATCAGAAGGAAAGAAATAGTGAACCCGAGTCAGCACAGCAAGAGGGATTCCAATGCAGAACAGGAGACAAAGAATAAAGTACAGAAAAGGTGACTCCGCTCCAGACCTGAGGCTTAGTGCAGTAATAGCCCCAGAGTTCACATTTCCTAGCAACTGTAAGTTCAAAAGGACGGATTATCTCTGCGCGCCCTCACATCGATGCCTGAAGAAGAAATATTAACACTTTAAAGCATTGCTCCTGAGACTGGACCATGGGGAATGGAAACTTTGCAAAGTTGAGCCTGCGATCATCAGAATACCGTCCCAGGCGGTGGGCATTGCATCTTCGGAATGCCATGGTTTCTCAGAATTAATTTCCTAGGTTATAAACCCCATGAATATAGAATGTGTCACATAATTGTTTGTGATATCCTATGCATACCACAGCTACAGGATGGTGAAGCATGACACAGAGAACTACTTCTGTGACTTTGGTAAGAGAAATTTGAGTTTGTGGACAATGGGGGATGTCCGGTGGGCAAGGAGCCAGGGTCCGTTCTCACAGTGACTTGAAGATCACAGAATTGTTCTCTTCGTGTAAAGAGCAGGCAGAGCAGACGGAAGGTTTCCTTCCGGGAGAAGTCCGATGTCGCTGAACAGCTGGGCACCCAGTGATGCTCTCCAGCCTGGATGTCGCTGCAGATGGGGCAGCTCTCCCCGGCGTTGGTGACGCCACCAGCCCAGGCTCCTTCCATCTCTGCAGCTTGGGGACCAGCCTCTCTCTTTTATCTTCTTTCCCTCCCTCAGTGCATGATCACAAGTTTTTTTTAGGGCTTTATTAAGACTTAGATTGTCTTCCTCTCCCTCTTGTCTCCTTCCCCACCATCAACTCGTACAAAATTCTGGACTCATTAAATTGATGGTGCAAGTCACTTGTGTGTACTGCAGAAACTGAAGCCTCCCATTTCAGCCCTGGCCGGGGAGGTTGCAACGTGTGTTCATGGCGACATCTCCTGGTGAAGTGTGGTATTGAAGCGTGTGCTCTAAAACAACAGTTCTCGTTCTGTTTTGTTTTTGTTTTATTATGTTATGTTACTCACCATACAATACATCATTAGTTTTTGATGTGGTGATCCATGATTCATTGTCCTCATATAACACCCAGTTCTCGTTTTGTGCACAGGACCCCTTTATACTCTTAAAAAGAAATTTTGTGCAAGTGGGCCATATCTATCAATATTTCTAGTATTATAGATTGAAGCCAAAATTTCATTATGTATGTATGTAGTAAAATAACAATAGTAAAGCCATTACATGTTAGCACAAGTAACATTTTTATGAAAGGTAACACTGTTTTCAAAACGGAAAAAGCAGTGAGAATAACTGAAATGTTCTAAATTTTTGCGTATTTAATGTGCAGCTTAATGAAAGACATCTGGAGTCTCACGTCTGCTTCTACATTCAGTCTATTTCAATATGTTGCTGTGCTTCAAGTCCATGAGGAAAATCCAACCTGGGGCACCTGGGTGGCTCAGTCGGTTGGGCCTCTGCATTCAGCTCAGGTCATGATCCCAGGGTCCCAGGATCAAGCCCCTCACTGGGCTCCCTGCTCAGTGGGAAGTCTGCTTCTCCCTCTTCCTCTGCCCCTTCTCCCCCTGGTGCTCACTCTCTCTCTCATGCTCACTCTCCCTCTCTCCCTCAAATAAATAAACAAAATCTCTTTTAAAAATGGGGATGTTATTGGAAAGAAGGAAAGAAAGAGAGGAAGGAAGGAAGGAAGGAAGGAAGGAAGGAAGGAAGGAAGGAAGGAAGGAAGGAAATCCAGCTTCACACAGATGTATAACCTTTTCAAATAATTATGGATATTCTTATTTGATACTACATCAAAACTGACAAGTGATGGTTTCTCGAAGTTTAGTTGCTCTGTGAAATCTGTCAAAGTATCAGTGAACTTTTCCTTCTCTGTTACAGTAAAATCTGTGGGTCTCTCTTGCACTTTGAGTGGATCTTTATCCAGGCATGATTTTAATATTACCCCAAGGCCATTTGGAAAAGATTGACTGCTGAGTTATGTAGACCTCCCAAGTTCCAACATATTGCATTATCTGATACGACAGAAAAAAAAAAAAAGGATTTGGAAATTTCACCACCAACTTTGTAAGAAAAGTCTTTGCTCGCTGTAATGGATACAAGTTTCCCAACATTTTATTTTTTGCTTGAAAGCTCAAATTTTATCATTGGTTACAAGTGCCAAGTGGTTATCCTAGAAATGGCAGATTCATTTTGTTCGTTTTTGAGAAGATGTCTGCCCAAATACCCAAATCTGAATAAACTTACTTCATCTGTCAGTTGTTATTTAAAGTAAAAATGATGCTTCATGAAAAAGTGACTAGTTTAGCTCACAAGTCAAACAAACTTACAACTGTTTTCCTTCCAGACAAACATGATTTGGTTTAAAGTCTTTGGCAATACAGCTCAGGACTCTCCCTATCCTAAACCACATTTTATTTTATTTTAAAGATTTTATTTATTTATTTGACAAAAATACAGCAAAAGTAATTCATGTCCATTTCATCATGAAGAAAATTTAAAAGATGTATATTTAAGAGCAAATAATAAAATGAATAATTTGCACTGCTTCTTGGAGGACACTCTTCAGGGAAACTAGCATATTAAACCTGATCAGTGATGAATTCTTCAAACTTTTTTAATTTTATTATTAAATTTTTTATTGTTATGTTAATCACCATACATTACGTCATTAGTTTTTGATATAGTGTTCCATGATTCATTGTTTGTGCATAAAACCCAGTGCTCCACGCAGAACGTGCCCTCTTTAATACCCATCACCAGGCTAACACATCCCCCAACCCCCTCCCCTCTAGAACCCTCAGTTTGTTTTTCAGAGTCTATCGTCTCTCATGGTTCATCTCCCCCTCCGATTTACCCCCCTCATTCTTCCACTCCTGCTATGTTCTTCTGTTTTTTTCCTTAACATATATTGCATTATTTCTTTCATAGGTACAGATCTGTGCTTCAACAGTCTTGCACAATTCACAGAGTTTACCATAACACATACCCTCCCCAATGTCTATCACCCAGGCACCCAATCCCTCCCACCCCACCCCCACTCCAGCAACCCTCAATTTGTTTCCTGAGATTAAGAATTCCTCATATCAGTGAGGTCATATGATACATGTCTTTCTCTGATTGACTTATTTCACTCAGCATAACACCCTCCAGTTCCATCCACGTCGTTAAAAATGGCAAGATCTCATTCCTTTTGATGGCTGCATAATATTCCATTGTGTATATATACCACATCTTCTTTAGCCATTCATCTGTCAATGGACATCTTGGCTCTTTCCACAGTTTGGCTATCGTGGACATTACTGCTATAACATTGGGGTGCACATTCCTCTTCGGGTCCCTCCATTTGTATCTTTGTGGTAAATACCCAGTAGTGCAATTGCTGGATCGTATGGTAGTCCTATTTTCAACTTTTTGAGGAACCTCCATAATGTTTTCCAGAGCGGTTGCACCAGCTTGCATTCCCACCAACAGTGTAGGACGGTTCCCCGTTCTTCGCATCCCCGCCAACAACTGTCATTTCCTGACTTGTTAATTTCAGCCATTCTGACTGGTGTGAGGTGGTATCTCATTGAGGTTTTGATTTGGATTTCCCTGACGCCGAGTGTCTGTTGGCCATTTGGATGTCTTCTTTGGAAAAATGTCTGCTCATGTCTTCTGCCCATTTCTTGATTGGATTGTTTGTTCTTTGGGTGTTGAGTTTGATAAGTTCTTTATAGATTTTGGATACTAGCCCTTTATCTGATATGTCCTTTGCAAATATTTTCTCCCATTCTGTCGGTTGTCTTTTGGTTTTGTGGACTGTTTGTTTTGCTGTGCAAAAGCTTTTTATCTTGATGAAACCCCAATAGTTCATTTTTGCCCTTGCTTCCCTTGCCTTTGGCGATGTTTCTAGGAAGAAGGTGCTGTGGCTGAGGTCGAAGAGGTTGCTAACTGTGTTCTCCTTTAGGATTTTGAGGGACCTCTGTCTCATGTTTAGGTCTTTCAGCCATTTGGAGTCTATTTTTGTGTGTGGTGTAAGGAAATGGTCCAGTTTCATTCTTCTGCATGTGGCTGTCCAATTTTCCCAATACAATTTGTTGAAGAGACTGTCCTTTTTCCATTGGATATTCTTTCCTGCTTTGTCAAAGATAAGTTGACCATAGAGTTGAGGGTCCATTTCTGGGCTCTCTATTCTATTCCATTGATCTATGTGTCTGTTTTTGTGCCAGGACCATACTGTCTTGATGATGACAGCTTTGTAATAGAGCTGGAAGTCCGGAATTGTGATGCCGCCAGCTTTGCTTTTCTTTTTCAAGATTCCTCTGGCTATTCGGGGTTTCTTCTGGTTCCATACAAATTTTAGGATTATTTGTTCCATTTCTTTGAAAAAAGTGGATGGTATTTTGATGGGGATTGCATTGAATGTGTAGATTGCTCTAGGTAACATTGACATCTTCACAATATTTGCTCTTCCAATCCATGAGCATGGAACGTTTTTCCATTTCTTTATGTCTTCCTCAATTTCTTTCATGAGTATTTTATAGTTTTCTGAGTACAGATCCTTAGCCTCTTTGGTTAGATTTATTCCTAGGTATCTTATGGTTTTGGGTGCAATTGTAAATGGGATCGACTCCTTAATTTCTCTCTCTTCTGTCTTCTTGTTGGTGTATAGGAATGCCAGTGATTTTTATGCATTGATTTTATATCCTGCCACTTGACTGAATTCCTGTATGAGTTCTAGCAGTTGTGGGGTGGAATCTTTTGGGTTTTCCGCATACAGTATCATATCATCTGCCAAGAGTGAGAGTTTGACTTCCTCCTTGCCGATTTGGATGCCTTTGATTTCTTTTTGTTGTCTGATTGCTGTGGCTAGGACTTCTAATACTAGGTTGAACAGCAGTGGTGAGAGTGGACATCCCTGCCACGTTCCTGACCTTAGGGGGAAAGCTCTCAGCTTTTCCCCCTTGAGAATGATATTCGCTGTAGGTTTTTCATAGATGGCTTTTATGATATTGAGGTATGTACCCTCTATCCCTATACTCTGAAGAGTTTTGATCAAGAAAGGTTGCTGTACTTTGTCAAATGTTTTTCTGCATGTATTGAGAGGATCATATGATTCTTGTTCTTTCTTTTGTTAATGTATTGTATCACGGTGATTGATTTGCGGATGTTGAACCAACCTTGCAGCCCAGGGATAAATCCCACTTGGTCATGGTGAATAATCCTTTTAATGTACTGTTGGATCCTATTGGCTAGTACTTTGGTGAGAATTTTTGCATCCATGTTCATCAAGGATATTGGTCTGTAATTCTCCTTTTTGATGGGGTCTTTGTCTGGCTTTGGGATCAAGTTAATGGTGGCCTCATAAAACGAGTTTGGAAGTTTTCCTTCCATTTCTATTTTTTGGATCAGTTTCAGGAGAATAGGTATTAATTCTTCTTGAAATGTTTGGTAGAATTCCCCTGGGAAGCCATCTGGCCCTGGCCCTTTGTTTTGGGGAGATTTTTGATGACTGCTTCAATTTCCTTAATGGATATAGGTCTGTTCAGGTTTTCTATTTCTTCCTGGTTCAATTCTGGTAGTTGGTACATCTCTAGGAATGCATCCATTTCTTCCAGATTATCTAATTTGCTGGCATAGAGTTGCTCATAATATGTTCTTATAATTGTTTGTATTTCTTTGGTGTTGGTTGTGATCTCTCCTCTTTCATTCATGATTTTGTTGATTTGGGTCCTTTCTCTTTTCTTTTGGATAAGTCTGGCCAGGGGTTAATCAATCTTGTTAATTCTTTCAAAGGACCTCCTCCTAGTTTCATTGATCTGTTCTACTGTTCTTTTGGTTTCTATTTCTTTGATGTCTGCTCTGATCTTTCTTATTTCTCTTCTCCTGCTGGGTTTAGGCTTTATTTGCTGTTTTTTCTCTAGCTCCTTTATGTGTAGGGTTAGGTTGTGTATTTGAGACCTTTCTTGTTTCTTGAGAAAGGCTGGTATTGCTATATACTTTCCTCTTAGGACTGCCTTTGCTGTATCCCAAAGATTTGAAGAGTTGTGTTTTCATTTTCATTGGTTTCCATGAATTTTTTCAATTCTTCTTTAATTTGCTGGTTGACCCATTCATTCTTTAGTAGGATGCTCTTTAGTCTCCATGTATTTGAGTTCTTTCCGACTTTCCTCTTGGGCTTGAGTTCTACTTCAATTCACTGTGTTCTGAAAATATGCAGGGAATAATCCCAAACTTTTGGTACCGGTTGAGACCTGATTTGTGACCTAGGATGTGATCTATTCTGGAGAATGTTCCATGGGCACTAGAGAAGAATGTGTAATCCATTGCTTTGGGATGGAATGTTCTGAATATGTCTGTGAAGTCCATTTGGTCCAGTGTGTCATTTAAAGTCTTTATTTCCTTGTTGGTCTTTTGCTTAGATGATCTGTCCATTACAGTCAGGGGGGTGTTAAAGTCCCCCACTATTATGGTATTGTTGTCAATGTGTTTCTTCGCTTTTGTTATTAATTGCCTTATATAATTGGCTGCTCCCATGTTAGGGGCACAGATATTTACAATTGTTAGATCTTCTTGTTGGATAGACCCTTTATGTAGGACATAGTGTCCTTCCTCATCTATTATTACAGTCTTTGGTTTAAAATCTAATTTGTCTGATATAAGGATTGCCACCCCAGCTTTCTTTTGATGTGCATTCGCATGGTAAATGGTTTTCCACCCCCTCACTTTCCATCTGGGGGTGTCTTTGGGTCTAAAATGAGTCTCTTGCAGACAGCATATCTATGGGGCTTGTTTTCTCATCCAATCTGATAGCCTGTGTCTTTTGTTTGGGTTATTTAGCCCATTTACATTCAGGGCAACTATTGAAAGGTATGAATTTAGTGCCATTGTATTGCCTGTAAGGTGACTGTTACTGTATATTGTCTGTGTTCCTTTCTGGTCTATGCTGCTTTTAGGCTCTGTCTTTGCTTAGAGGACCCCTTTCAATATTTCTTGGAGGGCTGGTTTCGTGTTTGCAAATTCCTTTAGTTTTTGTTTCTCCTGGAAGCTTTTTATCTCTCCTTTTATTTTCAATGACAGCCTAGCTGGATATAGTATTCTTGGCTGCATATTTTTCTCATTTAGTGCTCTGAAGATCTCATGCCAGTCCTTTCTGGCCTGCCAGGTCTCTGTGGATACGTCTGTTGCCAATCTAATGTTTCTAACATTATAGGTTACATATCTCTTCTCCCGAGCTGCTTTCAAGATTTTCTCTTTGTCTCTGAGACTCATTTTACTATTAGATGTCGGGGTGTTGACCTATTTTTATTGATTTTGAGACGGATTCTCTGTGCCTCCTGGATTTTGATGCCTGTTTCCTTCCCCACCCTGGGGAAGTTCTCTGTTATAATTTGCTCCAATATACCTTCTGCCCCTCTCTCTCTTTCTTCTTCTTCTGGCATCCCAATTATTCTAATGTTGATTCATCTTATCGTATCACTTATCTCTCGAATTCTGCCCTCGTGATCCTGTAGTTGTTTATCTCTCTTTTTCTTTTTTTTTAATTTTTTTAAATTTTTTTATTGTTATGTTAATCACCATATATTACATCATTAGTTTTTGGTGCAGTGTTCCATGATTCATTGTTTGTTCATAACACCCAGTGCTCCATGCAGAACGTGCCCTCCTCAATACCCACCACCAGGCTAACCCATCCCCCTACCCCCCTCCCCTCTAGAACCCTCAGTTTGTTTTTCAGAGTCCATCATCTCTCATGGTTCGTCTCCCCCTCTGACATACTCCCCTTTTCTTCCTCTCCTCTTATCTTCTTCTTTTTCTTTTTTCTTAAAATATGTTGCATTATTTGTTTCAGAAGTACAGAACTGTGATTCAACAGTCTTGCACAATTCACAGCGCTCACCGTAGCACATAAACTCCCCAATGTCTATCACCCAGCCACTCCATCCCTCCCACCCCCAACCACTCCAGTAACACTCAGTTTCTTTCCTGAGATTAAGAATTCCTCATATCAGTGAGGTCATGTGATACATGTCTTTCTCTGATTGACTTATTTCACTCAGCATAACACCCTCCAGTTCCAACCACGTCACTGCAAATGGCAAGATCTCATTCCTTTTGATGGCTGCATAATATTCCATTGTGTATATATACCACTTCTTCTTTATCCATTCATCTGTCGATGGGCATCTTGGCTCTTTCCACAGTTTGGCTATGGTGGACATTGCTGCTATAAACATTGGGGTACACGTACCCCTTCGGGTCCCTACATTTGTATCTTTGGGGTAAATACCCAGTAGTGCAATTGCTGGATTGAACGGTAGCTCTAATTTCAACTGTTTGAGGAACCTCCATACTGTTTTCCAGAGTGGTTGCACCAGCTTGCATTCCCACCAACAGTGTAGGAGGGTTCCCCTTTCTCCACATCCCCGCCAACATCTGTCGTTCCCTGACTTGTTAATTTTAGCCATTCTGACGGGTGTGAGGTGGTATCTCATTGAGGTTTTGATTTGGATTTCCCTGATGCCGAGCGATGTTGAGCACTTTTTCATGTGCCTGTTGGCCATTTGGATGTCTTCTTTGGAGAAATATCTGTTCATGTCTTCTGCCCATTTCTTGATTGGATTATTTGTTCTTTGGGTGTTGAGTTTGATAAGTTCTTTATAGATTTTGGATACTAGCCCTTTATCTGATATGTCATTTGCAAATATTTTCTCCCATTCTGTCGGTTGTCTTTTGGTTTTGTGGACTGTTCCTTTGGCTATGCAAAAGCTTTTTATCTTGATGAAATCCCAATAGTTCATTTTTGCCCTGGCTTCCCGTGCCTTTGGCGATGTTTCTAGGAAGAAGTTGCTGCGGCTGAGGTCGAAAAGGTTGCTACCTGTGTCCTCCTTTAGGATTTTGAGGGACTCCTGTCTCACGTTTAGGTCTTTCAACCATTTGGAATCTATTTTTGTGTGTGGTGTAAGGAAATGGTCCAGTTTCATTCTTCTGCATGTGGCTGTCCAATTTTCCCAACACCATTTGTTGAAGAGACTGTCTCTTTTCCATTGGACATTCTTTCCTGCTTTGTCAAAGATAAGTTGACCATAGAGTTGAGGGTCCATTTCTGGGCTCTCGATTCTGTTCCATTGATCTATGGGTCTGTTTTTGTGCCAGTACCATACTGTCTTGATGATGACAGCTTTGTAATAGAGCTGGAAGTCTGGAATTGTGATGCCGCCAGCTTTGCTTTTCTTTTTCAGTATTCCTCTGGCTACTCTGGGTCTCTTCTGGTTCCATACAAATTTTAGGATTATTTGTTCCATTTCTTTGAAAAAAGTGGATGGTATTTTGATGGGGATTGCATTGAATGTGTAGATTGCTCTAGGTAGCATGGACATCTTCACAATGTTGATTCTCCCAATCCATGAGCATGGAACGTTTTTCCATTTCTTTGTGTCTTCTTCAATTTCTTTCCTGAGTATTTTATAGTTTTCTGAGTACAGATCCTATGCCTCTTTGGTTAGATTTATTCCTAGGTATCCAATGGTTTTGGGTGCAATTGTAAATGGGATCGACTCCTTGATTTGTCTCTCTTCTGTCTTGTTGTTGGTGTATAGGAATGCCACTGATTTCTGTGCATTGATTTTATATCCTGCTACTTTACTGAATTCCTGTATGAGTTCTAGCAGTTTTGGGGTGGAGTCTTTTGGGTTTTCCACATACAGTATCATATCATCTGCAAAGAGTGAGAGTTTGACTTCCTCTTTGCCAATTTGGATGCCTTTGATTTCTTTTTGTTGTCTAATTGCTGTGGCTAGGACTTCTAATACTATGTTGAATAGCAGTGGTGAGAGTGGACATCCCTGCCGCGTTCCTGACCTTAGGGGAAAAGCTCTCAGCCTTTCCCCATTGAGAATGATATTCGCTGTAGGTTTTTCATAGATGGCTTTTATGATATTGAGGTATGTACCCTCTATCCCTATACTCTGAAGAGTTTTGATCAAGAAAGGATGCTGTATTTTGTCAAATGCTTTTTCTGCATCTATTGAGAGGATCATATGATTCTTGTTCTTTCTTTTGTTAATGTATTGTATCACGTTGATTGATTTGCGGATGTTGAACCAGCCTTGCACCCAGGGATAAATCCCACTTGGTCGTGGTGAATAATCCTTTTAATGTACTGTTGGATCCTATTGGCTAATATTTTGGTGAGAATTTTTGCATCCATGTTCATCAAGGATATTGGTCTGTAATTCTCTTTTTTGATGGGGTCTTTGTCTGGTTTTGGGAACAAGGTAATGCTGGCCTCATAAAATGAGTTTGGAAGTTTCCCTTCCATTTCTATTTGTTGGAACAGTTTGAGGAGAATAGGTATTAATTCTTCTTGAAATGTCTGATAGAATTCCCCTGGGAAGCCATCTGGCCCTGGGCTTTTGTTTGTTGGGAGATTTTTGATGACTGCTTCAATTTCCTTAGTGGTTATAGGTCTGTTCAGGTTTTCTATTTCTTCCTGGTTCAATTTTGGTAGTTGATACATCTCTAGGAATGCACCCATTTCTTCCAGGTTATCTAATTTGCTGGCATAGAGTTGCTCGTAATATGTTCTTATAATTGTTTGTATTTCTTTGGTGTTGGTCTCCTCTTTCATTCATGATTTTGTTGATTTGGGTCATTTCTCTTTTCTTTTTGATGTTGGTCTCCTCTTTCATTCATGATTTTGTTGATTTGGGTCATTTCTCTTTTCTTTTTGATCAGTCCAGCCAGAGGTTTATCAATCTTGTTAATTCTTTCAAAGAACCAGCTCCTAGTTTCGTTGATCTGTTCTACTGTTCTTTTGGTTTCTAGTTCATTGATGTCTGCTCTGATCTTTATGATTTCTCTTCTCCTGCTGGGTTTAGGCTTTATTTGCTGTTTTTTCTCCAGCTCCTTTAGGTGTAGGGTTAGGTTGTGTATTTGAGACCTTTCTTGTTTCTTGAGAAAGGCTTGTATTGCTATATACTTTCCTCTCAGGACTGCCTTTGCTGTATCCCAAAGATTTTGAACAGTTGTGTTTTCATTTTCATTGGTTTCCATGCATTTTTTTAATTCTTCCTTAATTTCTGGTTGACCCATTCATTCTTTAGTAGGATGCTCCTTAGCCTCCATGTATTTGAGTTCTTTCCGACTTTCCTCTTGTGGTTGAGTTCTAGTTTCAAAGCATTGTGGTCTGAAAATATGCAGGGAATGATCCCAATATTTTGGTACCGATTGAGACCTGATTTGTGACCTAGGATGTGATCAATTCTGGAGAATGTTCCATGGGCACTAGAGAAGAATGTGTATTCCTTTGCTTTGGGATGGAATGTTCTGAATATGTCTGTGAAGTCCATTTGGTCCAGTGTGTCATTTAAAGTCTTTATTCCTTGTTGATCTTTTGCTTAGATGATCTGTCCATTTCAGTCAGGGGGGTGTTAAAGTCCCCCACTATTATTGTATTGTTGTCAATGTGTTTCTTTGCTTTTGTTATTAATTGCCTTATATAATTGGCTGCTCCCATATTCGGGGCATAGATATTTACAATTGTTAGATCTTCTTGTTGGATAGACCCTTTAAGTGGGATATAGTGTCCTTCCTCATCTCTTATTACAGTCTTTGTTTTAAAATCTAGTTTGTCTGATATAAGGATTGCCACCCCAGCTTTCTTTTGGTGTCCATTAGCATGGTAAATGGTTTTCCACCCCCTCACTTTCAATCTGGGGGTGTCTTTGGGTCTAAAATGAGTCTCTTGCACACAGCATATTGATGGGTCTTGTTTTTTAATCCAATCTGATAGCCTGTGTCTTTTGATTGGGGCATTGAGCCCATTTACATTCAGGGTAACTATTGAAACGTATGAATTTAGTGCCATTGTATTACCTGTAAGGTGACTGTTAACTGTCTGTTGTCTGTGTTCGTTTCTGTTCTTTGCTGCTTTTAGGTTCTCTCTTTGCTTAGAGGACCCCTCTCAATATTTCTTGGAGGGCTGGTTTCGTGTTTGCAAATTCCTTTAGTTTTTGTTTGTTCTGGAAGCTTTTTATCTCTCCTTCTATTTTCAATGATAGCCTAGCTGGATATAGTATTCTTGGCTGCATATTTTTCTCGTTTAGTGCTCTGAAGATATCTTGCCAGTCCTTTCTGGCCTGCCAGGTCTCTGTGGATAGGTCTGTTGCCAATCTAATGTTTCTACCATTGTAGGTTACATATCTCTTCTCCCGAGCTGCTTTCAGGATTTTCTCTTTGTCTCTGAGACTCGTAAGTTTTACTATTAGATGTCGGGGTGTTGACCTATTATTATTGATTTTGAGAGGGGTTCTCTGTGCCTCCTGGATTTTAATGCCTGTTTCCTTCCTCACATTAGGGAAGTTCTCTGCTATAATTTGCTCCAATATACCTTCTGCCCCTCTCTCTCTCTCTTCTTCTTCTGGGATCCCAATTATTCTAATGTTGTTTCGTCTTATCATATCACTTATCTCTCGAATTCTGCCCTCGTGATCCTGTAGTTGTTTCTCTCTCTTTTTCTCAGCCTCTTTATTTTCCATCATTTGGTCTTTTATATCGCTGATTCTCTCTTCTGCCTCATTTATCCTAGCATTTAGTGCCCCCATTTTTGATTGCACTTCATCAATAGCCTTTTTGATTTCGATTTGGTTAGATTTTAGTTCTTTTATTTCTCCAGAAAGGGTTTCTCTAATAACTTCCACGCTTTTTTCAAGCCCAGCTAGTATCTTTAAAGTCATGATTCTGAACTCTAGGTCCGACATCGTACTAATGTCCGTATTGAGTAGGTCCCTGGCTGACGGTAGTACCTCTTGTTCTTTTTGCTGAGGTGATTTCTTTCGTCTTGTCATTTTGTCCAGAGGAGAATAGATGAATGAGAGAACAAAATGCTAACAGGTTTACAACGTCCCCAGCAAATATACTGTATACAAATCCGAAAAGACCTGAAACCAGGGGAAAAGAAAGGGAAAGAAAGAAAAAAGAAAGAGATAAAGAAAAAAAAAGATAAAAACAAAAACAAAACAATACAAAAAAGGCAGAATATGATCAAATATGATCAGGCTAGTGCATAGATCAGTGCCACACACTAGATTTTGGGCGTATTTTGGTCTGTTAGAAAAAAGTGCCTCCTAAAATTTTAAAGGAAGAAAGACATATATGTACAAAATAAGGGTTGATACAATGAAGGGATGGAAGATGAGTGTAAAGATGAAAATTATAAAAGATTTTATAAAAGGACTTGGTAAGATAAGTTGTTTGAAAAAAGAAAGAAGATTTAAGAAAAAAAAAGGAAAAAGGGAGAGAATGTGATCAGGCAGGAGACTAGAACAAAGCCATACACTAGTGATTTGGGTATATTTTGATCTGTTAGAAGAAACTGTACCTCAAAATTTTAAAGAGAGAACAACTTATATATATATATGCCAAAAATAAGGGTAACTACTATGAAGGGATAAAATATGACTCTAAAAATGAAAAATAAAAAATGTTTTTTTTTTTAAAAAGGGATTTATAAGATGTTGGTTGAAAAAGGGAAAAAGAAAAATAAAAAAGAAACAGTCAACAAAAATTAACTTTGATGAAATAATGAATCATGGTAAAAAAAAAAAAAAAAGAAAAAAAGCCATGAATCTATGTGCAGTATTCCCCTAGCGCTGGAGTTCTCCTATTCTCCTTGATCGATCAACTTGGTCTTGGCTTGCTGGCTGTTTGTGTTGATCTTCTGGGGGAGGGGCCTGTTGCTGTGGGTTCCAAATGTCTTTGCCGGAGGCGGAATTGCCCCGCCCTTGTCGGTCCGGGCTAAGGAAGCTGCTCCGGTTTGCTCTCAGGAGCTTTTGTTCCCTGCAAGCTCTCAATACAGCTTTGGAGGACCAGGGCAGAAATTGTGGCCTCCCAATCTCCACCCGGAGGAGCCGAGAACTCGGGGCCCCGCTCCTCAGTGCGCCCCCAGAGAAAAGCAATCACTTTCGTGTCCCTGGTCTCCGGCCGCACTCCGTGCTCACCCGGCCTGTGATCGAGCGTTGCTATCTCTGGCACCTGACCCCGCGCGGAGTCTCCAAACCCAGCAGATCCCTGCAGTGTGTTCCCGCACCGCTCCTCCCCGGGAAGGAAGGGGAGTCTCCCCGGATCTGCTGCTTGTTGGGTCCCTGCTGGGGGAGCCGTGCCCCAACTGGGCCGCAGATCACAGTTTATGGCAACCCCGAGCTGAGAGCCCGCGCCTCTGCTCCGTATCTGCAGCCGGCTTCCCTGCTCTGATACCTGGGAGCTCTGGCGCACTCAGGCACCCCCGGTCTCTCTGTGACCCCAAGGGTCCTGAGACCACACTGTCCCGGGAGGATTCCACCCCCCGCTTAGCCACTGCAGCGACGTCCCTCCGCCGAGCCAACTTCTAAAAGGTCCGATTTTGTGCTCCGCGGCTCTATCACTTGCCAGAAGCGGCCGACGGAGGCCCCTCCCCCGCCGTCTATCCTCCCGAATATCGCCTCGGATTCACTTCTCTGCACACCCTACCTTCCAGTAAGTGGTCGCTTCTCTGTTCAGAGAGTTGTTGCTACTCTCCTGTTCGATCTCCTGTTGAGTTCGTAGGTGTTCAGAATGGTTTGATCCCTATTCAGCTGAATTCCTAAGACCAGACGAAATCTAGGTCTCCTACTCCTCCACCATCTTGCTCCGCCTATCTCTCTTTTTCTCAGCTTCTTTATTTTCCATAATTTGGTCTTCTATATCGCTGATTCTCTCTTCTGCCTCATTTATCCTAGCAGTTAGTGCCATTTTCGATTGCACCTCATTAATAGCCTTTTTGATTTCGACTTGGTTCGATTTTAGTTCTTTTATTTCTCCAGAAAGCGTTTCTCTAATAACTTCCACGCTTTTTTCAAGCCCAGCTTGTATCTTCAACATCATGATTCTGAACTCTAGGTCCGACATCATACTAATGTCCGTATTGAGTCCATCTCTGGCCGACGGTACTACCTCTTGTTCTTTTTGTTGAGGTGATTTTTTTTCGTCTTGTCATTTTGTCCAGAGGAGAATAAATGAATGAGAGAACAAAATGCTAACAGGTTAACAACATCCCCAGAAAATATAATCTAAACAAATCAGAAAAGACCTGAAACCAGGGGAAAAGAAAGGGAAAGAAAGAAAAAAGAAAGAGAGGAAAAAGAAAAAGAAAAAGATAAAAACAAACAAAAACAGAATAAAACAAAAAATAACAGATTATGATCAAATATGATCAGGCTGTTGCATAGATCAGTGCCACACACTAGATTTTGGGTGTATTTTGGTCTGTTAGAAGAAAGTGCCTCCTAAAATTTTAAAGAAAGACTTATATATATATATACAAAATAAGGGTTAATACGATGAAGGGATGGAATATGACTGTAAAAATGAAAATTATAAAAAATTATAAAAAAGGAATTGATCAGAAGGTGTTTGAAAAAATAAGGAAGAGGATTAAAAAAAGGAAATAAAGAAAGAAAAAGAAGGGGAGAGAGGCGGAGCAAGATGGCGGAGGAGTAGGAGACCTAGATTTCGTCTGGTCTCAGGAATTCAGCTGAATAGGGATCAAACCATTCTGAACACCTACGAACTCAACAGGAGATTGAACAGGAGAGTAGCAACAACTCTCTGAACAGAGAAGCGACCACTTACTGGAAGGTAGGGCGTGCGGAGAAGTGAATCCGAGGCGATATTCGGGAGGATAGACGGCGGGGGAGGGGCCTCCGTCGGCCGCTTCTGGCAAGTGATAGAGCCGCGGAGCACAAAATCGGACCTTTTAGAAGTTGGCTCGGCGGAGGGACGTCGCTGCAGTGGCTAAGCGGGGGGTGGAATCCTCCCGGGACAGTGTGGTCTCAGGACCCTTGGGGTCACAGAGAGACCGGGGGTGCCTGAGTGCGCCAGAGCTCCCAGGTATCAGAGCAGGGAAGCCGGCTGCAGATACGGAGCAGAGGCGCGGGCTCTCAGCTCGGGGTTGCCATAAACTTTGATCTGCGGCCCAGTCGGGGCACGGCTCCCCCAGCAGGGACCCAACAAGCAGCAGATTCCCCTTCCTTCCCGGGGAGGAGCGGGTGCGGGAACACACTGCAGGGATCTGCTGGATTTGGAGACTCCGCGCGGGGTCGGGTGCCAGAGATAGCAACGCTCGGTCACAGGCCGGGTGAGCACGGAGTGCGGCCGGAGACCGGGCACACGGAAGTGACTGCTTTTCTCTGGGGGCACACTGAGGAGCGGGGCCCCGAGTTCTCGGCTCCTCCGGGTAGAGATTGGGAGGCCACCATTTCTGCCCTGGTCCTCCAAAGCTGTATTGAGAGCTTGCAGGGAACAAAAGCTCCTGAGAGCAAACCGGAGCAGCTTCCTTAGCCCGGACCGACAAGGGCTGGGCAATTCTGCCTCCGGCAAAGACATTTGGAAACCACAGCAACAGGCCCCTCCCCCAGAAGATCAGCACAAACAGCCAGCAAGCCAAGACCAAGTTGATCGATCAAGGAGAATAGGAGAACTCCAGCGCTAGGGGAATACTGCACATAGATTCATGGCTTTTTTTTTTTTTTTTTTTACCATGATTCATTATTTCATCAAAGTTAATTTTTGTTGACTGGTTTTTTATTTTTATTTTTCCCTTTTTCAACCAACATCTTATAAATCCCTTTTTTTAAAAAAAAAACAAAACATTTTTTATTTTTCATTTTTAGAGTCATATTTTATCCCTTCATAGTAGTTACCCTTATTTTTGGCATATATATATAAGTTGTTCTCTCTTTAAAATTTTGAGGTACAGTTTCTTCTAACAGATCAAAATATACCCTAAATCACTAGTGTATGGCTTTGTTCTAGTCTCCTGCCTGATCACATTCTCTCCCTTTTTCCTTTTTTTTTTTCTCAAATCTTCTTTCTTTTTTCAAACAACTTATCTTACCAAGTCCTTTTATAAGATCTTTTATAATTTTCATCTTTACAGTCATCTTCCATCCCTTCATTGTATCAACCCTTATTTTGTACGTATATGTCTTTCTTCCTTTAAAATTTTAGGAGGCACTTTTTTCTAACAGACCAAAATACGCCCAAAATCTAGTGTGTGGCACTGATCTATGCACTAGCCTGATCATATTTGATCATATTCTGCCTTTTTTGTATTGTTTTGTTTTTGTTTTTATCTTTTTTTTTCTTTTTTTTTTCTTTTTCTCTTTCTTTTTTCTTTCTTTCCCTTTCTTTTCCCCTGGTTTCAGGTCTTTTCGGATTTGTATACAGTATATTTGCTGGGGACGTTGTAAACCTGTTAGCATTTTGTTCTCTCATTCATCTATTCTCCTCTGGACAAAATGACAAGACAAAAGAAATCACCTCAGCAAAAAGAACAAGAGGTACTACCGTCAGCCAGGGACCTACTCAATACGGACATTAGTACGATGTCGGACCTAGAGTTCAGAATCATGACTTTAAAGATACTAGCTGGGCTTGAAAAAAGCGTGGAAGTTATTAGAGAAACCCTTTCTGGAGAAATAAAAGAACTAAAATCTAACCAAATCGAAATCAAAAAGGCTATTGATGAAGTGCAATCAAAAATGGGGGCACTAAATGCTAGGATAAATGAGGCAGAAGAGAGAATCAGCGATATAAAAGACCAAATGATGGAAAATAAAGAGGCTGAGAAAAAGAGAGAGAAACAACTACAGGATCACGAGGGCAGAATTCGAGAGATAAGTGATATGATAAGACGAAACAACATTAGAATAATTGGGATCCCAGAAGAAGAAGAGAGAGAGAGAGGGGCAGAAGGTATATTGGAGCAAATTATAGCAGAGAACTTCCCTAATGTGAGGAAGGAAACAGGCATTAAAATCCAGGAGGCACAGAGAACCCCTCTCAAAATCAATAATAATAGGTCAACACCCCGACATCTAATAGTAAAACTTACGAGTCTCAGAGACAAAGAGAAAATCCTGAAAGCAGCTCGGGAGAAGAGATATGTAACCTACAATGGTAGAAACATTAGATTGGCAACAGACCTATCCACAGAGACCTGGCAGGCCAGAAAGGACTGGCAAGATATCTTCAGAGCGCTAAACGAGAAAAATATGCAGCCAAGAATACTATATCCAGCTAGGCTATCATTGAAAATAGAAGGAGAGATAAAAAGCTTCCAGAACAAACAAAAACTAAAGGAATTTGCAAACACGAAACCAGCCCTCCAAGAAATATTGAGAGGGGTCCTCTAAGCAAAGAGAGAACCTAAAAGCAGCAAAGAACAGAAACGAACACAGACAACAGACAGTTAACAGTCACCTTACAGGTAATACAATGGCGCAAATTAAAGAAGAATTGAAAAAATTCATGGAAACCAATGAAAATGAAAACACAACTCTTCAAAATCTTTGGGATACAGCAAAGGCAGTCCTAAGAGGAAAGTATATAGCAATACCAGCCTTTCTCAAGAAACAAGAAAGGTCTCAAATACACAACCTAACCCTACACCTAAAGGAGCTGGAGAAAGAACAGCAAATAAAGCCTAAACCCAGCAGGAGAAGAGAAATCATAAAGATCAGAGCAGAAATCAATGAACTAGAAACCAAAAGAACAGTAGAACAGATCAACGAAACTAGGAGCTGGTTCTTTGAAAGAATTAACAAGATTGATGAACCCCTGGCTGGACTGATCAAAAAGAAAAGAGAAATGACCCAAATCAACAAAATCATGAATGAAAGAGGAGAGATCACAACCAACACCAAAGAAATACAAACAATTATAAGAACATATTATGAGCAACTCTATGCCAGCAAATTAGATAACCTGGAAGAAATGGGTGCATTCCTAGAGATGTATCAACTACCAAAATTGAACCAGGAAGAAATAGAAAACCTGAACAGACCTATAACCACTAAAGAAATTGAAACAGTCATCAAAAATCTCCCAAGAAACAAAAGCCCAGGGCCAGATGTCTTCCCAGGGAAATTCTATCAGACATTTCAAGAAGAATTAATACCTATTCTCCTGAAACTGTTCCAAAAAATAGAAATGGAAGGGAAACTTCCAAACTCATTTTATGAGGCCACCATTACCTTGATCCCAAAACCAGACAAAGACCCCATCAAAAAAGAGAATTACAGACCAATATCCTTGATGAACATGGTTGCAAAAATTCTCACCAAAATACTAGCCAATAGGATCCAACAGTACATTAAAAGGATTATTCACCATGACCAAGTGGGATTTATTCCTGGGCTGCAAGGCTGGTTCAACATCCGCAAATCAATCAACGTGATACAATACATTAACAAAAGAAAGAGCAAGAATCATATGATCCTCTCAATAGATGCAGAAAAAGCATTTGACAAAGTACAACATCCCTTCTTGATCAAAACTCTTCAGAGTATAGGTATAGAGGGTACATACCTCAATATCATAAAAGCCATCTATGAAAAACCTACAGCGAATATCATTCTCAATGGGGAGAGCTTTTCCCCTAAGGTCAGGAACGCGGCAGGGATGTCCACTCTCACCACTGCTATTCAACATAGTATTAGAAGTCCTAGCCACAGCAATCAGACAACAAAAAGAAATCAAATGCATCCAAATCGGCAAAGAGGAAGTCAAACTCTCACTCTTTGCAGATGATATGATACTGTATGTGGAAAACCCAAAAGACTCCACCCCAAAACTGCTAGAACTCATACAGGAATTCAGTAAAGTAGCAGGATATAAAATCAATGCACAGAAATCAGTGGCATTCCTATACACCAACAACAAGACAGAAGAGAGACAAATCAAGGAGTCGATCCCATTTACAATTGCACCCAAAACCATTGGATACCTAGGAATAAATCTAACCAAAGAGGCAAAGGATCTGTACTCAGAAAACTATAAAATACTCAGGAAAGAAATTGAAGAAGACACAAAGAAATGGAAAAACGTTCCATGCTCATGGATTGGGAGAATCAACATTGTGAAGATGTCCATGCTACCTAGAGCAATCTACACATTCAATGCAATCCCCATCAAAATACCATCCACTTTTTTCAAAGAAATGGAACAAATAATCCTAAAATTTGTATGGAACCAGAAGAGACCCAGAGTAGCCAGAGGAATACTGAAAAAGAAAAGCAAAGCTGGCGGCATCACAATTCCGGACTTCCAGCTCTATTACAAAGCTGTCATCATCAAGACAGTATGGTACTGGCACAAAAACAGACACATAGATCAATGGAACAGAATCGAGAGCCCAGAAATGGACCCTCAACTCTATGGTCAACTTATCTTTGACAAAGCAGGAAAGAATGTCCAATGGAAAAGAGACAGTCTCTTCAACAAATGGTGTTGGGAAAATTGGACAGCCACATGCAGAAGAATGAAACTGGACCATTTCCTTACACCACACACAAAAATAGACTCCAAATGGTTGAAAGACCTAAACGTGAGACAGGAGTCCATCAAAATCCTAAAGGAGAACACAGGTAGCAACCTTTTCGACCTTAGCCGCAGCAACTTCTTCCTAGAAACATCACCAAAGGCACGGGAAGCCAGGGCAAAAATGAACTATTGGGATTTCATCAAGATAAAAAGCTTTTGCATAGCCAAAGAAACAGTCCACAAAACCAAAAGACAACCGACAGAATGGGAGAAAATATTTGCAAATGACCTATCAGATAAAGGGCTAGTATCCAAAATCTATAAAGAACTTATCAAACTCAACACCCAAAGAACAAATAATCCAATCAAGAAATGGGCAGAAGACATGAACAGACATTTCTCCAAAGAAGACATCCAAATGGCCAACAGGCACATGAAAAAGTGCTCAACATCGCTCGGCATCAGGGAAATCCAAATCAAAACCTCAATGAGATACCACCTCACACCCGTCAGAATGGCTAAAATTAACAAGTCAGGGAATGACAGATGTTGGCGGGGATGTGGAGAAAGGGGAACCCTCCTACACTGTTGGTGGGAATGCAAGCTGGTGCAACCCCTCTGGAAAACAGTATGGAGGTTCCTCAAACAGTTGAAATTAGAGCTACCGTTCGATCCAGCAATTGCATTACTGGGTATTTACCCCAAAGATACAAATGTAGGGACCCGAAGGGGTACGTGTACCCCAATGTTTATAGCAGCAATGTCCACCATAGCCAAACTGTGGAAAGAGCCAAGATGCCCATCGACAGATGAATGGATAAAGAAGAAGTGGTATATATACACAATGGAATATTATGCAGCCATCAAAAGGAATGAGATCTTGCCATTTGCAACGACGTGGATTGAACTGGAGGATGTTATGCTGAGTGAAATAAGTCAATCAGAGAAAGACATGTATCACATGACCTCACTGATATGAGGAATTCTTAATCTCAGGAAACAAACTGAGGGTTGCTGGAGTGGTGGGTGGGGTGGGAGGGATGGGGTGGCTGGGTGATAGACATTGGGGAGGGTATGTGCTATGGTGAGTGCTGTGAATTGTGCAAGACTGTTGAATCACAGATCTGTACTTCTGAAACAAATAACGCAACATATTTTAAGAAAAAAGAAAAAGAAGAAGATAACAGGAGAGGAAGAAAAGGGGAGTATGTCAGAGGGGGAGACGAACCATGAGAGATGATGGACTCTGAAAAACAAACTGAGGGTTCTAGAGGGGAGGGGGGTAGGGGGATGGGGTAGCCTGGTGATGGGTATTGAGGAGGGCACGTTCTGCATGGAGCACCGGGTGTTATGAACAAACAATGAATCATGGAACACTGCACCAAAAACTAATGATGTAATATATGGTGATTAACATAACAATAAAACAATTAAAAAAAAAAAGAAAAAGAAGGGGAGAGAATGTGATCAGGCAGGAGACTGGAAAAAAGGCATACACTAGATATTTAGGATATATTTTGATCTGTTATAAGAAATTGTATCTCAAAATTTTAAAGAGAGAACAACACATATATATATGCCCAAAATAAAGTTAACTACTATGAAGGGATAGAATATGACTCTAAAAATGAAAAATAAAATTTTTTTTAAGAAAAAGGGATTGATAAGATGTTGGTTGGAAAAGGGAAAAAGAAAAATTCAAAAAAAAAACAGTTAAAAAAATTAACTTTGAAAGACTAATGAATCATGGTAAAAAAAAAAAAGCCATGAATTCTATGTGCAGTATTCCCCTAGCGCTGGAGTTCTCCCGTTCTCATTGATCGGTAAACTTGGTCTTGGCTGGCTGTTCGTGCTGATCTTCTGGGGGAGGGGCCTGTTCCCATGGTTCCCACATGTCTTTGCCGGAGGCGGAATTGCCCCGCCTTTGCCGGGTCCAGGCTAAGTAATCAGCTCGGGTTTGCTCTCGGGAACTTTTGTTCCCTGCAAGCTTTCCGTACAGTTTTAGAGGACAAGAGTGAAAATGGCGGCCTCCCCATCTCCGCCTGGGAGGAGTGGAGAACTCGGGGCCTCACTCCTCAGTGCGCCCCCAGAGAAAAGCAGTCAGTCACTCCCATCTCCCTGGTCTCCAGCCGCACTCCGTGGTCACCCAGCCTGTGACCGAGTGTTTCTATCTCTGGCACCCGACCCCGTGTGGAGTCTCCAAACCCAGCAGATCCCTGCGGTGCACTCTCTCGCACCGCTCCTCCTGGGGGAGGGAGGGGAATCTCCCCGGATCTGCTGCTTGTTGGGTCCCTGCTGGAGGAGCAGTGGCCCAACTGTCACCAATCACCACAGTCTATGGCAACCCCGAGCTGAGAGCTTGCTCTTCAGCTCCGTCTCTGCAGCTGGCTTCCCTGCTCCGATACCTGGGAGCTCTGCTGCACCCAGGCACCCCTGGTCTTTCTGTGACCCCGAGGGTCCTGAGACCACACTGTCCTGTGAGGGTTCCACCCCCCGCTTAGCCACTGGAGTGACATCCCTCCGCGGAGCCGACTTCTCAAAGTTCCAAGTTTGTGCTCCGCGGCTCTATCACTTGCCAGAAGCGGCCCACAGAGGCCCCCTCCCCCACAGTCTATCCTCCAGAATATCGCCTCGGATTCACTTCTCTGCACGTCCTACCTTCCAGAAAGTTGTTGTTTTTCTGTTCAGAGAGTTGCTGTTATTCTTTTTCTTCGATCTCCTGTTGAGTTCGTAGGTGTTCAGAATGGTTTGATCCCTATCCAGCTGAATTCCTGAGACCAGATTAAATCCAGGTCTCCTACTCCTCTGCCATCTTGCTCCACCCCACTTTTTTTTTTTTAAAGAGGAGAGGGAAAGGGGGGCTAGGGGCAGAGGGAGAGGAAAAGAAAAAATCTTAAGCAGGCTCTACACCGAGCTCGGAGCCTGACATGGGGATCGATCTCACAGCCCTAAGATCATGACCTGAGCTGAAATCAAGTCAGATGCTTAACGGACTGAGCAACCCAGATGCCCTTGAACTCTTCACACTCTTGATTGCTGCTGTATCCATTCGTTTGGTGTAAGAACAGAACCCATTCTGTATATTTTAAGCGGAGAAAGTTTAATACAGGGTCTTAGGGACTTACAAAGGGGCCTAACAGCAAGTTTTAGGCTGGGTTTCTGGGGTCATTGGAACATTGTAGAACTGACCCACGAGGGGAACTATCTCCTCAGAGACACCCCGTGGAGCTCTCCCCAAAATCAAGAAGCCACTGGTGTCTATATTGCTGACAAATTGGAAAGAAGCTGCAGGGTCTCCTGGGTTCCCAACAGAGTGTGCAGGAAAATAGCCTTCACCACACCCCTATGATTAAAATACACGTGAGGCAATCTAATTGGAGAACACAATTCCCATCCCTTAACTCCAACAACAAAGAAGCCTAGGAATACATGATATTTGGCTTTCTCACCTCTCACACTTAGAAGGAAGGTGAAATGAAGTTTAAATGAGCCCATTCATTGTTTTTGACAGAGTCAACTGAAATTTGCTCACAAAAGCCAGTAGTAACACATGGCAGGTCATTTTCTTCTTTTTCTCCAAATGATGGAAAGTCCTCCTCGATGCTATATGGAGAGGTTTCTCTTTTACACTTTTACCCGTTGACTTTGAGTAAAATATGCCAGCTGCATGCTGTAAACCCAGACAGAATGGCATGGGATGTGAGGAGCAGAGACGTCACACTCAGGATGCCTGCCTGGATGCTGATGAGAAACCAGGACTCTTCTGTGGGGCAGCCCCGGGATGTCACAGTAGAGATACCACAGAATGTTCTAACATCTCTGCTAAACACTCCTCCTTCTAGCCTACTTAACAATGCTTCTTTTAAGCCAATAATTCTCAAAACTTGATATTGTATTTAAAGTGTGGGTTAAGAGGTGCCTGGGTGCTTCTCCCTCTCCCTCTGTCTGCAGCTCCCCCTGCTTGTGCTCTGTCAAATAAATAAATAAAATCTTCAAAATAAAATAAAATGTGGGTTAGGATAGGTAGAGTCCTAAGTTGTATTGCCAAAGACTTTAATTCAGTACGTCTGAGACAGAATCTGGATTTTTTTTTCATCTTTTTAAAATTTCTTTCTTTTTCTCCCTTTCTCTCTTTCTTTTCTTTCTTTCTTTCTTTCTTTCTTTCTTTCTTTCTTTCTTTCTTTCTTTCTTTCTTTCTTTCTTTCTTTCTTTCTCTTTCTTTCTTTACTTCCTTCCTTCTTTCCATTCCTTTCTTCCTTCCTTCCTTCTTTCCTTCCTTCCTTTCTTTTTCTCTCTCTCTTTCTTTCTTTCTTTCTTTCTCTCATTCATTCGTTCACAATTTACCACAGAAGATTCCGATACAGCTGGTCTACTGATCCCAGTGTGTGAAACACACTTTCAGCCATCGGGTCCTGACCCTGCAGTTCAGACCTGTCTAGGGTACAATTTCACAGGTGAAAGAAAGTCAGCTCTCACTTTGCAGCCAGGCAGCTCTCCCCTGGGCAAAGGGACACACCGAGGCTGAGCGACTGTCATTTCTTCCCTTGCTTTCAAGCTAAGGAAGTCATTCCCCATCTAAATCCAGCTAAAATCCATCTACTTTCCCCCTAGTTTACCTTAAAAATACTTCTTTTCTTTGTTGTGTTTCCATTCATTCTTTTTGGCTGGATTTTATTTGGGCTTATAATATAAAGCAAGGATCTAACTCTTCCCCCTACATTATTTCACCACTGATTTGTGATATGTCCTTTATCCTATTTTGAGCTTTTTTTTTTTTTTAATTTTCGGGTCTCTTTCATTGCTTTATTGATCTGTCTGTCAGGTTTTTTACCAATGCAACACAACCTTAACTCTTGCTGTTGTTCAATTTATTTTTAGATTAGGATGAAAACTTTATTCTCCTTGTTCTCTTTCTTTAAAAATATTCTGGCTATTTTTACTTTTTTTTTTTCTTCCAGATGAACCTGAGGAATAAATCTATATTGATTTTCCCTTCCTTTTATTTATTCTTTAAAACTGGATCAAACAGCCTTCTCAGACTCTTCATTTATTTCTTCTTAACTTTCAGCAATCTCTCTTTCCTTTATACTGAGAATTAGCTACTCAGGACATATATAATGAATAGTTTCTTCTTTTGTCTTGAAGACTGTCTTCAACAGTCATATTTCCTCAAAAAAAGACTGACTCTCTCGTGTCTCTCAACCTCTCAATTTTTCTATCTCTTTGACCTTGAAACAAGGGCAATGTATATAAACCTTGATCCTTAGAGTTTTTTTCAAAAAATCACTTTTGAAAACTCTATTTATCTCTTCCCTTATCCTCCAAGAACAAAGGTTATTTGTTTTGTCTTCAGTACAATAGATGCTAAAATTATCTTCACAACACCATTTAAATCATGCTTTCCCCTGCCTGACATTGACATTGCTTAAATATTCCAACACAGCTTTCTTTGTTGTAAACACAAATCACCAGACTTTTCCCAGCATTCTGCAACCCATAAATCACCCATAAGCTAAACAAATTGCAAGAAAACAAATTGGAAGCTGTCCAGATCGACCTGGGCCATCAACACTGTATGCGCAGACACCGACATAATGCACAAAGATGCAGTGGAGTCCTCTGGAGTGTGTTTCCAGTTCTCTTATGTACTCTCTGTTTATAGCAGGCAAAATCATGACCACCACCACCACCCTGAAGATGTTTGGGTTTAGGTTTACCAATGAAGCGAACTGGGCCAATACACAGCCTTTCTTGTAAGAATCTGGGACTGGAATTCAGAGGTGCCACGAATCCCTACTGATGATTTGATCACAGGGTATGTAAATTCTGAAGATGTGACATGTTCACCATTAGCCATGAACACAGAGAGTCAGAGACAACATGTCTGCAGGGAAATCACAATGAAGCAGACAGGCTAAGAATAGAGATACGGGGGGGATGGGTTAGCCTGTTGATGGGTATTAAAGAGGACATGTTCTGCATGGAACACTGGGTATTATGCACAAACAATGAATCATGGAACACATCAAAAACTAATGATGTAATGTGTGGTGATTAACACAGCAATAAAAAATTTAAAGAGAAAAAAAGAATAGAGATACGAGTGAGGGAGAATTTGAGAAAGTGTGAATTAGTTGGCTTGTTGTTGATATACTCCCCCCAGCCCCCTCCCAAGGCCCTGTGACACCTACCTGTGCTTCCTGAAAACCATGTATTAGGTTTCACTTCAGTTATCCTTCTTTTACTGTCATGTAAGAAAACTTGAACAATATAAACTAAAACCCTATTGTGAATGATTTCCTAAAGCAATTCAGACTCCCCAAATTCAAGTGTGTTTATTTGTCATACCCTACTGATAAGTACACAAAAAATAGGCTCATCCATTTTTTTTATAATATAGCTTTTGGCATAAAACATAATAACGATCTGAAGTGAAAACATGACAGAATTTGCAACCAACCAATTGTTTCAAGAGTCTTCTCTAACAGCAAACACAATTTGCCTGTACTTGTAATTACACCATGACTATGATATCTTTGTGTTTACAGTTTTAGTTTAGTTTTTTGGTGGTTATTATTGTTTCCAAAATAAGACATAAATATGGCTAAAAACTGAAAGCAGAGAAGGATCAAACTGAAAACCAGTGGTTTTCTGCCCCACCACTTGCCACTCCTCCTCCCACTGTGAGAATCCATAACATTTTACCATGTATCTTCTCAGTCCAACAGTGATTACCTCCATGTTTTAAATGAAGTGATTATGTCGCTTTCTTGATTCATCTTTTTTTAAAGATTTTATTTATTTATTTATTTGAGAGAGAACGAGAGGTAGGGAGGGGCAGAGGAAAAGAGAGAGAGAGAAGCAGACTCCCTGCTGAGCAGGAAGCCTGATGTGGGGCTCGATCCCAGGATCCAGAGATCATGACCTGAGGTGAAGGCAGATGCTTAACTGACTGAGCCACTCAGGCACCCCTCTTTGCCTATTTTTAAATAGGGTAATTGTTTCTTTGTTGTTGAGTTATAGGAGTTTCTTACACATTTTGGATTCCTTATCAGATATATGTGTGCATATATTTTCTCCCATTCTGCAGGTTACCTTTTCAATCTGTTGATGATTTCCTTTGCTGCATGGAAGGTTTTTACTCTGATGTAGTTCCACTTGTCTATATTTGCTTTTTTTGTCTACATTTTTGGTGTCATAGCCAAAAAATCATTGCTGAGACCAATATCATAAAGTTTTTATGCTATGTTTTCTTCTAGGTATGTGATAGTTTCAGGCCTTATGTTTAGGCCTTTCATCTCTTTTGAGTTGATTTTTGTTTATGGGCTAAGATAAGGATCTGATTTCATTCTTCTGCAGGTGGCTATCCAATTTTCCCTGCACCATCTGTTGAAGAAACTATCCTTTTCCCATTGTGCAATCTTAGAACCCTTGTCAAAGATTATTTGACCACATATATGTGGTTTTATTTCTGGGCTCTCTGTTCTGCTCCATTGTTCGATATTTCTGTCCTTATCCCAGTACCATATTGTTTTGATGACTATAGCTTTGTAATATGTTTTTTTAAAAGATTTATTTATTTATTTTGAGAGAGAGCATACATGCCTGTGTGTGTGCACAAGTTGGGGAAGGGCAGAGGGACAAGGAGAGAGAGAATCCTCAAGCAGACTCCCCACTGAGCATGGAGCCTGATGCAGGGCTCCATTCCAGGACCCTGAGATCATGACCTGAGCTGAAATCAAGAGTCAGACACCTAACCAACTGAGCCACACAGGCACCCCTGTAATATGTTTTGAAGTCAGAGTGTGAGGCTTCCAGCTTTTTTCTTCTTTCACAAAATTGTTTTGACTATCTGGGGTGCTCTGTGGCTCCATTTTAATTTTAGGATGGATTTTTCTATTTCTGTGAAAAATTCCACGGTAATTTTGATAGGGAGTGCACTGAATCTCTAGATGGCTTTGGGTAGCATGGACATTTTAACAATATTAATGCTTCCAATCCATGAACAGAGGATATCTTTCCATTTGCTTGTGTTTTCTTCAATTTCTTTCACCAAAGACCTTTAGTTTTGAGTATACAGATCTTTCACCTCCTTGGTTAAATTTATTTCTAACTATTTTATTGTTTTTGATTCCATTATGGGTGGGATTTTTTAATTTTCCTTTTCAGATAGTTTGTTAGTATATAGAAATGCAACTGATTAATGAATGTTGATTTTGTATCTTGCAACTTTACTGAATTTGTTAATTAGTTCTAATCTGTTTTTGGTGAAGGACTTTCTTCATATACAATCAAATCATCTGCAAACAAAGACTATTTTACTTCTTCCTTTCCTATTTGGTTGTCATTTACTTTTTTTCTTGCCTGATGTGCTGGTTAGGACTTCCAGTAGCATGTTGAATAGGAGTGGTAAGAGTGGGCATGGGTACTCTTATCTTGTTTCTGATCTTAGAGAAAAAGTTTTCAACCTTTCACCCCTGAGTGAGCTAGCTGTAGGCTTGTTTTATATGGCTTTTATTATGTTGAGTTATGTTCCTTATATACCCAATTTGTTGAATGTGTTATGAAAGGATGTTGTACTTTGTCAAATGCTTTTTCTGTATCTATTTAGATGATCATATGATTTTTAACTTTCATTCTATTTATGTGGTGTATCACATTTATTGATTTGGTATGTTGAACCATCCTTGCATCCCAGGGATAAATCCTGTTCTATCATGGTATATGATCTTTTAACATGCTGTTCAGTTTGGTTCATTAAGATTTTGTTGAGAATTTTCACATCTATGCTTACCAATAATATCAAGGTATAGTTTTCTTTTCTTGTAGTGCCCTTATTGGGCTTTGGTATTAGGGTAATGCTGGCCTCATAAAATGGGTTTGGGAGTATCTCCTCCTTTTTCAGTTTTTGGAAGAGTTTAAGAAGAAATGACACTAATTCTTCTTTAAATGTTTGGTAGAATTCACCAGTGAAACTATTTGGCCCAGAAC
Organism: Zalophus californianus; assembly: GCF_009762305.2. Lineage (NCBI taxonomy): Eukaryota > Metazoa > Chordata > Mammalia > Carnivora > Otariidae > Zalophus > Zalophus californianus. Next base: position 97,801,874 of record NC_045602.1, read on the forward strand.
TTTTCTCTGTTAAGAATTTTTTATTACTCCTTTTAGGTCTCTTAATATTTGCCTTATGTATTTGGTTCTCTGATGTTGGGTGCATAAGTATTTACAAATGGTATATCCTCTTATTCACCCCTTTATCATTATGTACATTGTGTAAATATGTACATTGCGTACCATATGTTACAGTCAGTCTTAAAGTCTGTCCCATCTGATACAAGTATAGCTACTTCAAACACTGTCAACAATAGCCAAATTATGGAAAGAGCCCAAATTATGGGAAGAGCCCATTAACTGATGAATGGATAAAGATGTGATATATATATGCGTGTGTGTGTATATATGTGTGTGTGTGTGTGTGTGTGTGTGTGTGTATCTTCCTCAGCCATCAAAAAGAATGAAATCTTGCCATTTGTAACATGTGGATAGAACTAGAGTATATTATTTTAAGTGAAGTAAGTCAGAGAAAGATAGATAACATATGATTTCACTTGTATGTGGAATTTAAGGGAAAAAACAGATGAACATACGGGAAGGGAAGGAAAAATAGAATAAGATAAAAACAGAAAGGAAGGCAAATCATAAGATACTCTTAACCAGGGGCGGAGCAAGATGGCGGAGGAGTAGGAGACCTGGATTTCGTCTGGTCTCAGGAATTCAGCTGAATAGGGATCAAACCATTCTGAGCACCTACGAACTCAACAGGAGATAGAAGAAGAGAGTAGCAACAACTCTCTGAACAGAGAAGCGACCACTTACTGGAAGGTAACACGTGTGGAGAAGTGAATCCAAGGCGATAGTTGGGAGGATGGACGGCGGGGGAGGGGACCTCCAACGCTTCTGGCAAGTGATAGAGCCGCGGAGCACAAAATCGGAATAGAGATCGGCTCCGCTGAGAGACGTCGTTCCAGTGGCTAAGTTGGGGGTGGAACCCTCGCAGGACAGTGTGGTCTCAGGACCCTCGGGGTCACAGAAAGACTGGGGATGCCTGAGTGCAGCAAAGTTCCCAGGTATCGGAGTGGAGAAGCCGGCTGCAGAGACGGAGCTGAAGCGCGGGCTCTCAGCTCAGGGTTGCCATAAACTGTGATCCACGGCCCAGTCAGGCCACTGCGCCTCCAGCAGAGACCCAACAAGTGGAAGATCCGGGGAGATTCCCCTTCCTCCCTGGGGAGGAGAGGCGCCGGAGCGCACCGCAGGGATCTGCTGGGTTTGGAGACTCCACAAGGGGTCAGGTGCCAGAGATAGAAACGCTCGGTCACAGGCCGGGTGAGCACGGAGTGCGGCCAGAGACCAGGGAGACGGGAGTGACTGCTTTTCTCTGGGTACGCACTGAGGAGTGGGGCCCCAAGTTCTCGGATTCTCCGGGTGGAGATTGGGAGGCCACCATTTTCACCCTGCTCCTCCAAAGCTGTACCGAGAGCTTGCAGGGAAAAAAAGCTCCCGAGAGCAAAGCCGAGCAGCTTGCTTAGCCCGGACCAACAAGGGCAGGGCAATTCTGCCTCCAGCAAAGACATTTGGGAACAACAGCAACAGGCCCCTCCCCCAGAAGATCAGCCCCAACAGCCAGCAAGCCAAGACCAAGTTTACCGATCAAGGAGAACAGGAGAACTCCAGCGCTAGGGGAATACTGCACATAGAATCCATGGCTTTTTACCATAATTCATTGTTTTTCAAAGTTAATTTTTTTAACTTTTGTTTTAAATTTTTCTTTTTCCCTTTTTCGACCAACATCTTATCAATCCCTTTTTTAAAAAAACATTTTTTATTTTTCATTTTTAGAGTCATATTTTATCCCTTCATAGTAGATACCCTTATTTTTGGCATATATATATATAAGTTGTTCTCTCTTTAAAATTGTGAGATACAGTTTCTTCTAACAGATCAAAATATACTCTAAATCACTAGTGTATGTCTTTGTTCTAATCTCCTGCCTAATCACATTCTCTCCCTTTTTTTCTTTTTTTCTAAATCTTCTTTCTTTTTTCAAACAACTTCTTATCAATTCCTTTTATAAAATCTTTTATAATTTTCATCTTTATAGTCATCTTCCATCCCTTCATTGTATCAACCCTTATTTTGTACATATATAAGTCTTTCTTCCTCTAAAATTTTAGGAGACACTTTTCCTAACAGACCAAAATACGCCCAAAATCTAGTGTGTGGCACTGATCTATGCACTAGCCTGATCATATTTGATCATATTCTGTTTTTTTTGTATTGTTCTGTTTTTTTTATCTTTTTCTTTTTGGTTTTTTTTTTTTTTTCCTTTCGTTTTTCTTTCTTTCCCTTTCTTTTCCCCTGGTTTCAGGTCTTTTCGGATTTGTATACAGTATATTTGCTGGGGACGTTGTTAACCTGTTAGCATTTTGTTCTCTCATTCATTTATTCTCCTCTGGACAAAATGACAAGATGAAAAAAATCACCTCAGCAAAAAGAACAAGAGGTAGTACCTTCAGCCAGGGACCTACTCAATACGGACATTAGTACAATGTCGGACATGGAGTTCGGAATCATGACTTTAAAGATACTACCTGGGCTTGAAAAAAGCATGGAAGTTATTAGAGAAACCCTTTTTGGAGAAATAAAAGAACTAAAATCGAACCAAGTCGAAATCAAAAAGGCTATTAATGAGGTGCAATCAAAAATGGGGGCACTAACTGCTAGGATACATGAGGCAGAAGAGAGAATCAGTGATATAGAAGACCAAATGATGGAAAATAAAGAGGCTGAGAAAAAGAGAGATAAACAACTACAGGATCACGAGGGCAGAATTGGAGAGATAAGTGATACGATAAGATGAAACAACATTAGAATAATTGGGATCCCAGAAGAAGAAGAAAGAGAGAGGGGGGCAGAAGGTATATTGGAGCAAATAATAGAAGAGAACTTCCCTAATGTGAGGAAGGAAACAGGCATCAAAACTCAGGAGGCACAGAGAACCTCTCTCAAATTCAATAAAAATAGGTCAACACTGCAACATCTAATAGTAAAACTTACGAGTCTCAGAGACAAAGAGAAAATCCTGAAAGCAGCTCGGGAGAAGAGATATGTAACCTACAATGGTAGAAATATTGGATTGGCAAGAGACCTATCCACAGAGACCTGACAGGCCGGAAAGGACTGGCATGATATATTCAGAGCACTAAATGAGAAAAATATGCAGCCAAGAATACTATATCCAGCTAAGCTGTCATTGAAAATAGAAGGAGAGATAAAAAGCTTCAAGGACAAACAAAAACTAAAGGAATTTGCAAACACGAAACCAGCCCTCCAAGAAATATTGAAAGGGGTCCTCTAAGCAAAGACAGAGCCTAAAAGCAGCATAGATCAGAAAGGAACACAGACAATATACAGTAACAGTCACCTTACAGGCGATACAATGGCACTAAATTCATACTTTTCAATAGTTACTCTGAATGTAAATGGGCTAAATGACCCAATCAAAAGACACAGGTTATCAGATTGGATGAAAAAACAAGACCCATCGATATGCTGTCTGCAAGAGACTCATTTTAGACCCAAAGACACCCCCAGATGGGAAGTGAGGGGGTGAAAACCATTTACCATGCAAATGGACACCAAAAGAAAGCTGGGGTGGCAATCCTTATATCAGACAAACTGGATTTTAAACCAAAGACTGTAATAAGAGATGAAGAAGGACACTATATCCTACTTAAATGGTCTATCCAACAAGAAGATCTAACAATTGTGAATATCTATGCCCCTAAAATGGGAGCAGCCAGTTATATAAGGCAATTAATAACAAAAGCGAAGAAACACATTGACAACAATACCATAATAGTGGGGGACTTTAACACCCCCCTGACTGAAATGGACAGATCATCTAAGCAAAAGATCAACAAGGAAATAAAGACTTTAAATGACACACTGGACCAAATGGACTTCACAGACATATTCAGAACATTCCATCCCAAAGCAACGGATTACACATTCTTCTCTAGTGCCCATGGAACATTCTCCAGAATTGATCACATCCTAGGCCACAAATCAGGTCTCAACCGGTACCAAAAGATTGGGATCATTCCCTGCATATTTTCAGACCGCAATGCTTTGAAACTAGAACTCAATCACAAGAGGAAAGTCGGAAATAACTCAAATACATGGAGACTAAAGAGCATCCTACTAAAGAATGAATGGGTCAACCAGGAAATTAAAGAAGAATTTAAAAAATTCATGGAAACCAATGAAAATGAAAACACAACTCTTCAAAATCTTTGGGATACAGCAAAGGCAGTCCTGAGAGGAAAGTATATAGCAATACAAGCCTTTCTCAAGAAACAAGAAAGGTCTCAAATACACAACCTAACCCTACACCTAAAGCAGCTAGAGAAAAACAGCAAATAAAGCCTAAACCCAGCAGGAGAAGAGAAATAATAAAGATCAGAGCAGAAATCAATGAACTAGAAACCAAAAGAACAGTAGAACAGATCAACGAAACTAGGAGCTGGTTCTTTGAAAGAATTAACAAGATTGATAAACCCCTGGCCAGACTTATCCAAAAGAAAAGAGAAACGATCCAAATCAACAAAATCATGAATGAAAGAGGAGAGCTCACAACCAACACCAAAGAAATACAAAGAATTTTAAGAACATATTATGAGCAACTCTATGCCAGCAAATTAGATAACCTGGAAGAAATGGGTGCATTCCTAGAGATGTATCAACTACCAAAATTGAACCAGGAAGAAATAGAAAACCTGAACAGACTTATAACCACTAAGGAAATTGAAGCAGTCATCAAAAATCTCCCAACAAACAAAAGCCCAGGGCCAGATGTCTTCCCAGGGGAATTCTATCAGACATTTAAAGAAGAATTAATACCTATTCTCCTGAAACTGTTCCAAAAAATAGAAATGGAAGGAAAACTTCCAAACTCATTTTATGAGGCCACCATTACCTTGATCCCAAAATCAGACAAAGACCCCATCAAAAAGGAGAATTACAGACCAATATCCTTGATGAACATGGATGCAAAACTTCTCACCAAAAACTAGCCAGTAAGGTCCAACAGTACATTAAAAGGATTATTCACCATGACCAAGTGGGATTTATCCCTGGGCTGCAAGTTTGGTTCAACATCCACAAATCAATCAACGTGATACAATACATTAACAAAAGAAAGAGCAAGAATCATATGATCCTCTCAATAGATGCAGAAAAAGCATTTGACAAAGGACAGCATCCTTTCTTGATCAAAACTCTTCAGAGTATAGGGATAGAGGGTACATCCTCAATATCATAAAAGCCATCTATGAAAAACCTACAGCAAATATCATTCTTAATGGGGAAAAGCTGAGAGCTTTTCCCCTAAGGTCAGGAACGCGGCAGGGATGTCCACTCTCACCACTGCTATTCAACCTAGTATTAGAAGTTCTAGCCACAGCAATCAGACAACAAAAAGAAATCAAAGGCATCCAAATCGGCAAGGAGGAAGTCAAACTCTCACTCTTTGCAGATGATATGATACTTTATGTGGAAAACCCAAAAGACTCCATCCCAAAGCTCCTAGAACTCATACAGGAATTCAGTAAAGTAGAAGGATATAAAATCAATGCACAGAAATCAGTGGCATTCCTATACACCAACAACAAGAGGGAAGAGAGACAAATCAAGGAGTCGATCCCATTTACAATTGCACCCAAAACCATAAGATACCTAGGAATAAATTTAACCAAAGAGGCAAAGGATTTGTACGCAGAAAACTAGAAAATACTCATAAAGGAAATTGAAGAGGACAGAAAGAAATGGAAAAACGTTCCATGCTCATGGATTGGAAGAACAAACATTGTGAAGATGTCAATGCTACCTAGAGCAATTTACACATTCAATTCAATCCCCATCAAAATACCATCCACTTTTTTCAAAGAAATGGAACAAATAATCCTAAAATTTGTATGGAACCAGAAGAGACCCCGAATAGCCAGAGGAATCTTGAAAAAGAATAGCAAAGCTGGCAGCATCACAATTCCGTACTTCCAGCTCTATTTCAAAGCTGTCATCATCAAGACAGTATGGTACTGGCACAAAAACAGACCCATAGATCAATGGAACAGAATCGAGAGCCCAGAAATGGACCCTCCACTCTATGGTCAACTCACCTTTGACAAAGCAGGAAAGAATGTCCAATGGAAAAAAGACAGTCTCTTCAACAAATGGTGTTGGGAAAATTGGACAGCCACATGCAGAAGAATGAAACTGGACCATTTCCTTACACCACACACAAAAATAGACTCCAAATGGCTGAAAGACCTAAACGTGAGATAGGAGTCCATCAAAATCCTAAAGGAGAACACAGGTAGCAACCTCTTCGACCTCAGCCGCAGCACCTTCTTCCTAGAAACATCGCCAAAGGCAAGGGAAGCAAGGGCAAAAATGAACTATTGGGATTTCATCAAGATAAAATCTTTTGCACAGCAAAAGAAACAGTCCACAAAACCAAAAGACAACCGACAGAATGGGAGAAAATATTTGCAAAGGACATATCAGATAAAGGGCTAGTATCCAAAATTTATAAAGAACTTATCAAACTCAACACCCAAAGAACAAACAATCCAATCAAGAAATGGGCAGAAGACATGAACAGACATTTTTCCAAAGAAGACATCCAAATGGCCAACAGGCACATGAAAAAGTGCTCAACATCGCTCGGCATCAGGGAAATCCAAATCAAAACCTCAAGGAGATACCACCTCACACCAGTCAGAATGGCTGAAATTAACAAGTCAGGAAATGACAGATGTTGGCGGGGATGTGGAGAAAGGGGAACCCTCCTACACTGTTGGTGGGAATGCAAGCTGGTGCAACTGCTCTGGAAAACATTATGGAGGTTCCTCAAACAGTTGAAAATAGAGCTACCATACGATCCAGCAATTGCACTACTGGGTATTTACCACAAAGACACAAATGTAGGGATCCGAAGGGGTACGTGCACCCCAATGTTTATAGCAGCAATGTCCACAATAGCCAAACTCTGGAAAGAGCCAAGATGTCCATCGACGGATGAATGGCTAAAGATGTGGTATATATACACAATGGAGTATTATGTAGCCATCAAAAGGAATGAGATCTTGCCATTTGCAACGACGTGGATGGAACTGGAGGGTGTTATGCTGAGTGAAATAAGTCAATCAGAGAAAGACATGTATCATATGACCTCACTGATATGAGGAACTCTTAATCTCAGGAAACAAACTTAGTTTTGCTGGAGTGGGGGTGGGGTGAGAGGGATTGGGTGGCTGGGAGATAGACATTGGGGAGGGTATGTGCTATGGTGAGCACTGTGAATTGTGCAAGACTTTTGAATCACAGATCTGTACTTCTGAAACAAATAATGCAACATATGTTAAAAAAAAGAAAAAGAAGAAGATAGCAGGTGGGGAAGAAGGAAGGGGAGTAAGTCAGAGTAAGTCATCATGAGAGATGATGGACTCTGAAAAACCAACTGAGGGTTCTAGAGGGGAGGGGGTTGGGGGGATGGGTTAGCCTGGTGATGGGTATTAAAGAGGGCACATTCTGCGTGGAGCACTGGGTGTTATGCACAAGCAATGAATCATGGAACACTACATCAAAAACTAATGATGTAATGTATGGTGATTAACATAACAATAAAAATAAAAAAAATTTTTTTAAAAAGATACTCTTAAACATAGAGAACAAACTGAGGGTTGCTGGAGGGGAGGTCAGTGGAGGGATGAGCTAAATGGGTGATGGGCATTAAGGAAGGCACTTGTTGTGATGAGCTCTGGGTGTTATATGTAAGTGATGAATCACTAAATTCTACTCCTGAAACTAGTATTACACTATATGTCAACTAACTTGAATTTAAATAAAATTTTGGAAGAAAAATAAATAAATATAGCTACCTCAGCTTTCTACCATTTTGCTGATATCACCAAACTAACTCATTATTATTGACTTAGCATTTTATTATTGTCTCATCATAAAGAGAGCCAGCCTAAACAGAGCGGAATTACTTATCATGTATATATTTTAAAAATTAATTTGATTTATTTTTATTATATTGATTATTTTAAATTTTATTTTTAAACTAAGCCAACTTACTGCCATTATAAATAACTCCTATTCGTGGCAAAAGTAGTGGTTTTTCCTATTTAACAGTGCTATTAAAATTATATGTTTAAGTAAAAAATGATTGAAAATAAAAGAAAATTCAAGTAAATAATAATACACGTTGTTTAAAATATGGCAAAACTCATATAAGTAAAGTTTAGGAAATATATTTGTCAGCTGGTATCTGAAAGAGCATTTTCTTATTTTATACACCTTCAAAAGTGTGCCTTGCCCTTTTTTTTTGTAAACGATGAGGATAGAAAGGCCCATTTTACTTCTTTCCACCTGTCTTCCTTTTTCCAATTTCCAAATCCATTAACTATAGCTTTGCACTTTCAAGATTGATAAGATTTACATTCTGTTTTTTTGCCCTAATAAATTTCCACTCATTTTGCCTAGTTTATTCTAAAAGTGTATAACTACAAGTGTTTATATCATTACAATTATGTTTTTATTCCATCACAGAGCCATGTAGTATACCATCTCTATTCTCCCTATTTTACAACTGTGAAATTCAAGATTTAATGAATTGTTTTATTACATCCTATTATTTTTATTTATTTATTTTTTAAGATTTTATATTTATTTGACAGAGAGAGACACAGTGAGAAAGGGAACACAAGCAGGGGAGTGGGAGAGGGAGAAGCAGGTTTCCTGCAGAGTGGGGAGCCTGATGCAGGGCTCAATACCAGGACCCTGGGATCATGACCTGAGCCAAAGGCAGATGCTTAATGACTGAGCCACCCAGGTGCCCCACATCCTATTATTTTTTAACATCATGCCAAATTTCAGCTTCCTGCATACTTGGACCATGACCTTCTTTTAGAGTTTTCTGTATATGATTTTTCTAAAATTTCTCAATGCTCTTCTGTCTTTAAATTGTTCACACACACATTTGATAAGAACTTATTGAGTATATACCAAGTGTCAGGCAAGGAACAAATAGTCAATGATCTCTGACCTCATGGAGCTTACATTCTATAGGGGAAGAAGGCAATAAACAATAAACATAATCAATTGATCAATTAATCAATCATATCACAGGCTAACAGAGCAGAAAAGGAGAGATTGGAAGAGCTGGAGTGAAAGATAATTTGCAAGTTTAAATATGATTATCTGGATAAGCCTCATTTAGATGACATCTGCACAAAAACTTAAAGGAGATGTGGGAGTTAAATGTATGGACACCTGGAGTAAATGCATTTATGTCAGAGGAACAGCTGATGCAAAAACCCTAAGGTGGGGGTGTGTCTGTTTTCTTTTGGGGAATGTTGAGGAAGCCAGGGTGGTTGGAGTTGAGTGAATGAAGGGGAGAGAGGTGGGAGATGGGAAACAAAGGGCCAGATTAAGCAAAACTTGTAAGCCATCATAAGAATTGTAACTTTGGGGGACACCTGGGTGGCTCAGTCGGTTAAGCATCTGCCTTTGGCTTGGGTCATGATCCCAGAGTCCTGGGATCCAGCCCTGCATCGGGCTCCCTGCTCAGCGTGGAGTCTGCTTCTCCCTCTGCCTGCCTCTCTCTCTTTCTGACAAATAAATAAATAAAATCTTTAAAAAAAAAAAAGAAGAAGAAGAAGAATTGTGGCTTTGGGGCACCTGGGTGGTACAATCGGTTAAGAACCGGACTCTTGATTTTGGCTCAGGTCATGATCTCAGGTTCATGAGATCAAGCCCCGAGTTGGGTTCCATGTTCTGCATGAGTCTGCACAAGTTTTTCTCTCCCTCTTCCCCTCCTCCCTGCATGTGCTTTCTCTCTTTCTCTCTCTCAAAGAAATAGATAAATCTTTAAAAAAAGAAGAAGAAGAAGAAGAAGAATTGTGGCTTTTGATGTGAATGAAATGGAGAGCTACTGGTAGGTTCTGAGCAGAGGAGTGACATGATATCTCTGAAGCCCTGAGACTAGACTAAGGGAGGAGAAGAGTAGAAACATACATGTCAGGGGGCCATTGAAGTGATCCAGGTGACAAATGATGGTGACTCAGACAAGGGTGGAAGTAGCAGAAGTGATGGGAACCATTCCAACTCTGGGTATGTTTTGAGGAACAGTAGATGAGATTTCTGGCAGGTTGGATGTGGGGTGAGAAAGAAGACTGAAGGACAACTCCAAGATGTTCAGCCAATCAGAGCGATTGGAAGGATGGTGTTGCCAACAACTGAGGTGAAGAAGGCTGGCCATGGAACAGGTTTTAGAGCAGGTATGGTGGACATCAGACTTCAGTTTGGGACATGTTGCATTTGAGATATCTTATTATACTTCCTAAGGAAAGAATGATTACACGTCCTAAGGAAGAACATTCCTAGAACATTGTAGAATAAATGTCAGAATCTCGCTCCTTATTGCTTGAAAAAGTTTTATTAGATCCTTCCACGTTCCTGTTCTATTTCAGACAAATTTCATGCTGGGCCATATAACTATCATCCTGAGATTCATTTTCTTTTGATTTTTAGGATGAAACTCTGATTTGCATGTACCACAACCTCCTCACTCTTGGTATTTACTGTCTCCTTGAAGTAAATATTCAGGTAAATTTCTCAGAAAAGATACACAAAACTTTCTAAGACTAAACAAGTCTGAAAATGAATTTAACTTGACTTACATTCAGTAATTTCTTTAGCTATGAATAGAAGTCTATACCTCTCAGAACTTTAAAGTTTTTGCATCATGCTCTTCTGGAATCCATTGTTGCAGAAGAGAAGTCTGCTGACAGTCTAGGTCTTATTCCTTTATTGTGACCCCCACCCCCAAGATTTTATCTTTATCCTATATGTTCTAACATTTCACAGAAATGTGACTAGGGCTGGGACTATAATTATTTATTCTGCTCACTATCCGGTGGAACCCTTTCTTTCTGAGAAATTTTCTTCCATTCTGTCCCTTCTAGATTGGTCCTCTATACTTTTACATTTCCTTTCATATTTTATTCTCTGGATTCTGAGTGATACCCTGAATTAGTCTTCCAAACTTCTAAATATATGCTTTCTAAAAATATCAACAACCATATGTTTAATCTCCAACAACAATTTATTGTTTTCCACTCCATTTTCATAACATCCTATTCCTGTTATATGGATGAAATGTCAACTCTGGTTTCTCTCACAGTAATAGTTTGTTTTACCATCTCTTCAGTTTTTATAAAAATCTTTTTTCTCCTATTAATAGCTCCTCTATTACTCTCCATCCTTCTCTTACATGCTACAGGTTTTCTTCCAATGTCTATGTTTGGATTTAATTAATATTTTAAAATAAAAGAAAGGTGGCTGGTAACTCAGTGAATATATGTGAGATCTATTATCCACCAAACCCTGGGGTGAAAATAATACATACATATGCTTGGGGCTCCCCCAGATGCCATAAGTATATATTTATTCTGAGACATGAACACCTGTCCCAGATCTCCTAGTCATCTTTACATTTACTGTACAATTCCTTTTGAGAGAAACCTGATTATATGCCTGGGGTGAGCAAGGGTAAACACTGGGATGACTGAACTCTGAATAGGTGGGAGAGAACAAGGGGAGTGAAGGTGGACTATTTGTGATGCAATCATTAATTACTCCTCTTGTTTTTATCCCCACTTCTCATCCTCACATTCTCTGGTGCCCACCATCTCTGAATGTAGAACCTAGCTAGGGTTCTTCTGGGCAACCTCTCTCCACTTATTCTGGCTGTGATCTTGTCCACTCAGTTTTCTCCTCCATCTTCTAGCCAACATATAGAAATTTACATCATTCATCAACTGCTAGCCAGACTTGTATTCTCTTTTATATATGCAGTGGGCATCTCAGATTGAGGAAAGACACAAAAGAGTGCTCAGTCTTCTGTGCTCAAATGGAAACCCTTATACATTGAATTGAAAGGGTCTTGATCCCAGGAAGCTGCTCCTCCTCCAGCTTCCACACTGCCCTACACAGGACTGGAGGGAACGCCCGCAGGTCTGTGTACTCCTAGTTAAGAGCATCTGTGTTAGAGTGCCTTAATCAAGTGTCCACAAAATGTGATAGCTTAACAACATAAAAATTTATTTCTTTTACACATAAACATCCAGATAAGGGATTCAGAGCTTGTAGGGTATCCCAATAATGTCAGAAATCTGGGCCATCCTCAAGTTGCAGTTTTTATACATTATGGTCCAAGATGCATCCTCTGGGTTATGGTATCTCATCCGTATTTTTGCCAAAAGGAAAGGAGAAAGGGGAAATGGGATGGAGGATGGAGGGCATGGCCCTTACATTTTAAAAGCAAGACTAAAAAGCTGCACACATCAAATTTACTCACATCCCATTGTCTAGGACTTAGTCGTTTAGGCCACACCTAATTGCAAGGGGGACTGGGAAGTAAGATTCACTGGGTAGTCACATTTCTAATTTATCCAACTAAAAATTCTATTACTGTGTAAGAAAGTGAATAGATATTAGCCACACCACATCATCATTCCTTCATCCTCTAGACTCTGCTACTACCTTTCCACCAGTCTTGGCATTGTCCACAGCATGGTTCAAGGAGTGCAGTCTCTAGAAAACCACTTTCCTCCTCCCCCACACCCAACAAAAGTAGGTGCCTTACTACCACAAAGTTGTGTAGATTTCAGCCCAAGGAAAAGCTACATTTGAATTGATCATTTCTTTCCTCCTAAGTGACCAAACATAACTGAGACCAAACATAATAATCATATTTATAAATGAAAATGGGCTTAACTCTCAATTAAAAGATTTCAGATGAACTATCAAAAAACAACAATCCCATAATATGTTTAAGAGACACCCTTGGGGTTCCTGTGTGGCACAGTTGGTTGAGCACCCATCTCTTGGTTTCTGCTCAGGTGTGATCTTAGGGTCGTGAGATTGAGCCCCACGTGGGGCTCAGCATTCAGCATGGAGTCTGATTAAGACTCCCTCTCCCTCTCCCTCTGCCCCTCCCCTCCACTCTCACTCTCCATCTCTCTCTAAAATAAATAAATAAATCTTTAAAAAAAAAGACACACACTTAAAATGCAAAGATTCCAAAAGATTCAAAGTAAAATGATAGGCAGATACACCAAGCAAGGAGAAATAAGAAAGAAGGGGATATGAGTGATATCTGATAAAGTAAAATTAAGACCCAAAAACTTTTATGAAAGATATTTCTGGAGGTTACAAATCATGACAGAATACATAAGACTTATTAATATCTATGCCCCAACACACCCTATAAGTATCATAAAGTAGAAACTATCAGAGATAAAAGTAAAACTACACAGAAACCTAGGATAATAGGAATGTTAAACAACCTCTCTCTAATGAGACTGAGCAGCAGAATAAAACTTTAGATGGATCTAGAAGTTCTAAACATCATCTCATCAATAAGGTAGAAGTGACAGGCATATATTGAACTCTGAACTCCATAATAGAGAATACGCCTTTTCAAATGTCATGGAAGACATAAAATTTTACCATCTCTTGAATCACAAAAGAATCTTTAATAAATTCCCCCATACAGAGATAATATAAACAGTGATCCCTGACCGCAATGCAATAAAACTGGAAATTAATAACAAGCCAAAAAACTCACTCTACCTGAAAAGTTAAAAAAGCTACACAATACTTGGGTCAAAGCTGAAGTAATGAGAGAAACTGCAAAGTTTCTCAAATATAAGAATAATTTCTAATGACATATCAGAATCTATACAATATAGCTAAAGCAGCTATCAGAAAAATAATTTATTAAATACATTCAAAAATATGAAAAAAGTAAAATAAATTAACTAAACACCCAACACAAAAACCTAGGAAGGGTAAACTAAAGAAGCAGACGAAATAATTAATAGTTATATAATTATCAAATTAATTAAAAATAAACAGTAATAAAGATTTTGAGTGGGAGGGGTTTGATTTATGAGTTCTTTTCCCTAATGCTTTAAACATTATTTTGTTTTAAGAAAACATATAAAGAAGGGCGCCTGGGTGGCTCAGTCAGTTAAGCAGCTGACTCTTGATTTTGGCTCAGGTCATGATCTCAGGGTCTTGAGATGGAACCCCTCGTTGCGCTCTGAGCTCAGTGGGGAGCCTGCTTCTCCCTCTCCCTATCCCTCTCCCTCCCCTCCCCCCACTTGCTCATGCTCTCTCTCTCTCAAACAAACAAATAAATAAAATCTTTTTTTAAAAAAAAATGTGTAAAGATACACAAAAGTAAAAAGAACAATGAACTCTCATTCAATTATCTACACCTGACTATTCTTGTTTCATTCATACCTCTACCAACTTTTTCCTTCCCACCCTCTCATTGAATTATTTTGAAGTCAATCCCACCTCACACAGAGTGAAATCCAGAATTCTTACCATGGTCTACAAGACCCTACATGATCCAGTTCCCGATTAATAACATATCTCCTTGCCTCTGTCTCTCCACCCTCTGCCTTCCTGACCCTCCACTCCAGCCACAGTCAGCAGGAGTCCTCCTCCACATTTGCCCTTGCTTTGTCTTCTACCTTGAGGGCTCTGCATGCACATAATTGTGTGACTGATTCCAATACTTTTGTTCGAATAACTGTGAAGTTTTTCAGAGACTATTTCTCTGACTACTCTCCAGCATTTTCTACTATTCCCTTGTCCTACCTTTTCCCCCCCCTTCAAATGCTTACTGCTGCCTGACTTGAAATCAAAGATTTAATATTTCTTTATTATCTGTGTCTCCTCATTAGAATGGAGGCTTCATGAGGACAAAGGCTTCCTCTTCTTTGCTGCTATATCCCTGGAGTCTGGACAGTGTCTGTTATGTAATAGGTTCTCAGTAAATACATTCTGAATTTGTCTAATGAGTATTTATTTTTGAAAGATTTTCAAATAAGACCTGGCTATATAGTTGACAGGCATACCTATTACACGAACATCTCTATTAACTCAGTCTTTAGCAATAAATGTAGCAAAAATTTTATAAACTAATGAAAGGAATGAATTATCATATCCCAGTTTCTCAGCAGAAATACCATTAGAGAACAAAATAATTTAGGAGGCATAAGGATCCACTTCAAGATAGCACAAAGGGGATTGTGGGAATGAATATTATTAAGTGATGTTAAAATCATGTCAAAGGTGCTAGAAAATATAAAATAAGATTTTAATATAATCTTTAATAACTAACTTTAAAAAAAATCTTCTACATATGCAATAAAACTTGAAACAATGCATAAATGCTATTGCTTTTTTCCTGAAGACCTGCTGTTACATGTTAGTAAAAGACCAAGCAAGTGCCTGGGAGCATCCAAGCACAGTGTTGTAGAGGGTCTAGTATGCATCTTTGCAGCTGTAGACAGATGGTGGCTGCAAAAGTATCTCTCTCCCAGCAGATTCTGTTCTTCTCTTTAATTTTCATTTCTTTTTCTTTTTAATGATTTCATTTATTTGAGAGAGAGAGTGAAAGAGTGCATGAGCAGGTGGAGGGGGGCAGAGGGAGAGGGAAAAGCAGACTCCCCCCTAAGTGGGGAGCTGAAAGTGGGGCTCCATCTCAGGACACTGAGATCATGACCTGAGCCAAAGGCAGACGCCTAGCCAACTGAGCCACCCAGGCACATTAACTTTCATTTCTGATGCCCAAAATAATGCCCAAATTAGTTTTTGTTCAAGATGAATGACAATGAAGATTAAAGTAAAACTTTAAATTGTACTTGTAAGAAAATGTGTTTATGTATTTCATTGTGTAGTTTAAAAGTAATCAAAGAATTAAAAGCCAAAAGAGAACCAGCAGTTATCAACATGTCTACTAAGTTTTTACTAACCCATGTTTGGGGGGATGTTTAGAAGAGAAGGTTTCTCCACCCCTGTCTGAGTGCTACCTACTGTCTTCCCAGCACACACCATCTTTCTCCAGTTCCTTTTTCCTGCTCCAATCAGCCCAGGAAAGAGCAGCAGATCTGGAGCACATCCAAACATACAATTGGGGGGAAAAAATCAACAAGACAACAGAGTGGGGGAATGTATAACATTCTCCACATAGGCTGAGAACCCCCTACTCTAGCCATTTTTTTTCTCCACCAACTGTTCTAGACCAATGCTGCCCAACAGAACTTCATGCAATGCTGGAAATAATTCTATGTTTGTGCTGGTCAATGAAATAGCACTAACATCATGTGGCTACTAAGCATCCACAATGTAGTCAGTGCAACTGAAGAGCTGAACTTACTAAATTGTACTTAATTTTAATTAATTTACATTTAAGTAGCTGCATGTTACTAATGGCTACCATATTGAACAGCATAGTCCCCAGGTAGGGATGAGATGATGGCCACCCCATAAGTCTGGCTTAGCCACCTCTTGTAGTAGTTCTTTGGATGTGTCTGGTGGCTCTTGTTAAATGATCTTCAGATATAAGTTTGTTTCTGGTTTTGCTTAATTCAGAGACAAAAAACAAAAATACTACATCTCCTTGTTAACATCCTGATATGCAACAGATGAAATGCTCATTCAACCTCAGACAATTCTCAACTTGGATGTTGACCTTCTTCCCACTCATTTACTCACAAACCTCCCTATTGAGTTACCTTCACCATACTAAATGCTCCACTATCATTCATCTTTTAAAACACTTTCTGTTGACCTCATATTTTCCTCTAAGTCCCATTTCTCTGTTCCCTTTTATAGTAAACTACTCCCAAAGAGTGGCCTGTGTTTCTCCACTTCCTCAGCTTCCATATGTCCTAGAACCCACACTTACTAGGCTTTTCCCCACAGAATTCCACTAACACCTCCATGTTACCAAACCCAGTGATCAATTCTCACCTCTCATCATCCTATAGCAGCCTTTAACACAGTTGATCACATTTTTCTTCTTGAACTACATTTTCTTTTGTTTCTGGTTCACTAACCATTCATTGAACAAATATTTATTGACTGTTACTTGAAAAATAATCCCTCTGAATATATATTAGCACTCCTCTTTTCTCAGCTGCATTAATAGACAAATGGTACAAAATAATCATTATAACACTGTATCATTAAGTTTGTAATATTTTATAGATGAATACTTATAATAATAACAGCACAAAAGAAAGCAAGGAGATATAGAGCTATTTAGGGGAAACATTCTATATGTTATACTAACCTAAGTTAGTATAAATCTGAATTAGATTCTGATAAGTTAAAATGTACGTGGTAAACAATAGAACAATTACTAAGAAAATTACTGAAATATAATAGTGAAAAATTCTTGGAGAAATTAGGATGCTACACTAGAAAGTATTTGCTTAATGCAAAAGAAAGCAGTAAAGGAGAAATAGAAGAACAAAAAAGACATGAGTAATATAGAAAACAAAAAGTAAAATGGCAGACATAAATCCAAATGTATCAGTAATAACATTAATTGTGAATGGATTAAACAATCCAATAAAAAAAACAGAGACTAGCAGAATGAATAAAAAAACATGACCTATGTGTTGTCTACAGGAGACATAACTGTATTTTTTTATTGAAGCATAATTAACATACAGTGTTATATTAGTTTCAGTGTCAGGAGACCTGCTTTAGATAAAAAATGCAGTTGGAATTTTGATAGGAATCAAACATGTAGATCAGTTTTGGTAGAGTTGCTCTCCTAAGATTAAATCTTCCAATCCACGGCCATGAGTTTTTTTCCCCTTTATGTACATCTTCTTTAAAATTTTTAAACAGTACTTTGTAATGTGAATGTGAAGGTTTTGCAATTTCTTGGTTATTTATTCCTAAGTATTTTATTCTTTTTGATGCTATTATAAATGGAATTATTTTCATAATTTTATTTTGGTTTGTTCATTGCAAGTATATAAAAAAATTGATCTTGTATCCTGCAACTTTGCCAAGCTCATTTACTAACTTGAACACTTTGTTCATGAATTTTTAAAAAAGTGTTTCTATATGTAATATCATGTCTTCTGCGAGAAGAGTTTTATTTTTTCCTTTCTAATCTGGATATACCTTTTACCCTGTTTTTGTTTTTTTTTTTTCTCTTGCCTACTTGGCCCTGGCTAGAACTTCCAGTACATTGAATAGAAGTGGAGAGAGGAGACATTTTTGTCTTTTTCCTGATCTTGCAAGGAAAGCATTCAGTTTTCCTCACCATTAAGCATGATGTTAGCCGTGGGTTTTTCACTGATGCTCTTTATTAGTTGAAGAGGTTCCTTTCTATTCTTAATTTGTTGACTGTTTTTATAATGAGAGAGTATAGTATTCTGTCAAATGTTTTTTTCCTGCCTCAATTGGGATGATCATGCAATGTTTTCCTTCATTCTATGAATATGGTGTATTTCATTGATAGATTTTTGTTATGTTGAATCACTCTTGCATTCCTGGAGTAAATCCAGTTGGGCATGGTGTATAATTATCTTCATATGCTGCTGAATTCAGTTTGTTAGCATTTTGTTAAGGATTTTTGCATCTATATTTATAAAGCATATTAGTGTGTAGTTTTCTTTACTTGTGGTGACTTTTTCTTTGGTATCAGAATAATACTGGTTTCATAGACTGAATTAGGAAGTGTTTCTTCCTCTTACATTTTTTAGAAGATTGTGAGAAAAATTGATGTTCATTCTTCTTTAAATATTTAGTAGCATTCACCAATGTAGCCATCTGGTCCTGAGCTTTTCTTTGTTGGAAATTTTGTTTTGTTAAATGATTCAATCTCCATACCAGTTGTAGGTCTATTTGGATTTTACATGCCTTCTTCAGTTAGTTTTGGTAGTGTGGGTTTCTTAGAATTTATCCATTTCATTTAGGTTTTTTAATTTGTTGGCACAGAATTGTTTATAGTATTCTCTAATAATTCTCTTTATTACTCTCAGGCTGTTAATAACATCCCCACTTTCTTTTAAGATTTTAGTAGTTTGAATCTCCTCTTTCTTTCTCTCTCTCTCTGTGTCAGTATAGCCAAAGGTTTGTCAATTCTCTTGATCTTTTCCAAAGAATCAATTTTTGGTTTCATTGTTTCACTCTAGAGTTTTTCTATTCTCTATGTCATTCACCTTCATCTAATCTTCCTTATTTCCTTCCTTCTGCTTTCTTTGAATTTAGTTTGCTCTTCCTTTTCTAGTTTTTAAGGTAGAATGTTAATTTGAGGTATTTCTTCTTTCTTGAGGTAGGCTTTTACAGCTATAAATTTCCCTGTAAAAACTGCTTAACTGCATCCCTTATGCTGTGTTATGCCTTCATTTTCATTCATCTCAAAACATTTTCTAATTTCCCTTGTGATTTCTTTTTTGATTCATTATTTAGGAATGCATTGTTTAATTTCTCTGTATTTGTCAATTTCTCAGGTTCCTTTCTGTTACTAATTTTCAATTTCAACCCATTGTGATCAAAGAACATAATTTGTATGATTTCAATTCTTTTAAATTTACTGAAGCTTGTTTTATGGACTAACTTGTGGTCTTTCCTGGAGAATGTTTCATTGCTTAAGAAGAATTTATTGTTCTTATGTTTTCGTGTTGTCAATTAGGTCTAGGTTGTTAATAATGTTGGTTAAGTCTCATATTTCCTGTTTATCTTCTGTCTGGTTGTTCTGTACATTATTGAAAATGGGGCATGAAGCATCCTATTATGACTGTTGAATTTCCTATTTCTCCCCTCAGTTTTGTCAGCCTTTGTTTCACATATTTTGAAGCTCTGTTGTTAGGTACATGTGTGTTTGTAATTATTATAACTTCTTTATGGACTGACCCTTTTATAAACTATAAAATGTCCCTATATATGTGTAGTAACATATTTTTCTTTTAAGGTCTCTTTTATCTTATATTAGTGTAGCCATCCCATCTCTCTGATGGCTGTTATTTGCTTATATATTTTTCCATCCTTTTACTTTCAACCTATTTGTATCTTTGAATCTTGTCAGAGAAAGAGCAATCACAAGCAGGGAGACCACCAGGCAGAGGGAGAAGCAGGCTCCCCACTGAACAAGGAGCCCAATGCGGGACTCAATCCCAGGACCTGGGGATCAGACCCGAGCCAAAGGCAGACGCTTAACCAACTGAGCCACCCAGGTGTTCCTCCAACTGCATTTTTGACAGAAATAGACAAGCTGATCCTAAATTTTATATGAAATTGTAGGGTAATCCAAATAGCTAAAATCATCTTGAAAAAGGAAAACAAAGTTAGACAACTCACACTTCCCGATTTCAAAACTTACTATAAAGATACAGTGATCAAAACAGTATTAGTGGCATAAAGGTAGACATAGATCAATGGAATAAAATTGAGAGTCCAGAAATAAACTCAAACATCTATAACCAATTGATTTACAGCAAAGGTGCCAAGATCTTTCAGTGGGGAAAGAATATTATTTTCTTTTTTTTTAAAGATTTTATTTATTTATTTGACAGAGAGAGAGAGAGACAGTGAGAGAGGGAATACAAGCAGGGAGAGTGGGAGAGAGAGAAGCAGGCTTCCCGCTGAGCAGGGAGCGTGATGCGGGACTTGATCCCAGGACCCTGGGATCATGACTCCAGCTGAAGGCAGACACTTAACGACTGAGCCACCCAGGTGCTCCAAGAATATTATTTTCAACAAATAATCCTGGAACAAGTGAATACCTACATGCAAAAGAATGAATTTGGACCCCTACCTCACACCATATATAAAAATTAACTAAAATAGATCAAAGATCCAAATATAAGAGATAAAACTCTTAAAAGGAAATTATGTTGAGGGAGGGCCTATAGATGGTGTATTAAATGAAAAATATGCAGGTCATGACCTGCTGAATGGGGAGGCACAAGCTATTAACACAGGGTCAGCCAGTAACTTCCTCAGCATCTGAGTTTCCACTTTGCGAAATTGAAAACCCTTGGGT
This sequence comes from Zalophus californianus, assembly GCF_009762305.2. Classification (NCBI taxonomy): domain Eukaryota; kingdom Metazoa; phylum Chordata; class Mammalia; order Carnivora; family Otariidae; genus Zalophus; species Zalophus californianus. The sequence continues at coordinate 97,822,737 of NC_045602.1, forward strand.
CTTTTTGATTGAAGGCAGTTTCAATACACTCACACAAAAAAAGTAAAGTCACAACATTAGTTACTTAGATGTCCCAGAAACAGGGGCAGGGGTGTGCAATGAGCTGGGGAAGGGCAGTCCTCCATCCCAGGTCAGGAGTGAGCAGGAGATAAAGAACAGGGTAGCAAGCACTTATTACTTATAAGGTGGTTGGGGCAGAAGTCACTAACCTTTTGCTGGCTCAACTCTAAGTGGTTGTTTTAAAAGGTGCCCCAGGAGAACAAAGAGGGAACTTGGGGGTGCAAATCCTAAACTCAGGTCCTGATCTAAATGTCCAGACTCTGGGTGTGAGCAAGTTGTCATACTATAAAATACCTATGCAGCAACCCAAACTAGCTGTTTGTTTGTTTTGTTTTGTTTTGTTTTTTATCAGAGATATAGGTCTAAATCTCCATGATCTTGTATTAGGTCATGGTTTCTTAAGTAGGACACCAAAGCACAAACAATAACATAGAAAAGAGATAAATTTGACTCATTAAAATGGAAAACTTTGGTGCCTCAAAGGACACTACTAATAAATTTTAAAGACAACACACCTAATGGGAGAAAATAATTGCAAATCATGTATCTGCTAAGAGTCCAGAAACCAGAATATGGGGGGGGGAGGGAATCCTACAAAACCATAAACCGCTCAATTGAAAACTGAGCACAACCCTTGAATATTTCTCTGGAGAAGACAGACAAATGGCAAATAAGCACATGAAAAGCTGCTCAATATTGTTAGTTATAAGGGAAATGCAAACCAAACCACAATGAAATCCCACTTCATATACATGAGGATGGCTATAATACAATAATAATAATAATAAGTGTTGGAAAGAATGTGGAGAAATTGGAATATTAATACATTGCTGGTCAGAAAGTAAAATGGTACGGCCACTGTGAAGAACATTTTGGCTGTTGTCAAAAACTAAACATAGTATGATTATAAGACCTATGTATGTACCCAAGAGAAATGAAAGCATATGTCCACACAAAAAATTGTATGTGAATATTTATATAAGGCCCAAAGTGGAAACAAAATAAATGTCCATTAACTAATCAACAGATAAATAAAATGTGGTTTATCTCCATACAATAGAATACCACACAGCACAAAAAAGACATAAAATACTAATGTATGCTAAAGCATGGACAAACCTTGAAAATATCATGCTAAGTGAAAAATCCAGACAACAAAAAGCCACATATTTCATAATTCCACTGATAGAAAATGTCCAGAATAGGCATTAAATAGTCATAACCCATAAAGACAGAAAGTAGAGTCATGTTTGCCAAAAGTTGGGGGCAGGGCAGAATGGGGAACTACAGAATGGGGTACAGGGATTCTTTTTGGGTGATACACTCCAAAATTAGATCATAAATACAATTGCACAACATTGTGAATGTGCTAAATGCCTCTAAATTATACACTTTAAAAAGGTTAATATGGTGAATTTTAGGTTACACGCATTTTTCTTTTCATTAAGAAAGAAGCAGAGAAAAATGAATATGGCAGAGAGGAGAAAACAATTAAGAAGACCAGCGCACAGACCCATGTCCACAGCAGCAGCAAGACTGGCTGGACCAGGGAGGCGTGGGGTGGCACATCACATGCACCTGCGGCAGGAATCTTTATTCTGAGTGATCTATGCGCTGCTCAAATTCAGGAACTTGCTACTAAAGGAAGGAGAAAACAGATTTGGGGAATCCATTGGTGGTCTTTGCCAAATATCCCTTGACTTTCATCTTGAATTGTTTCTCAACAAAGCCACCATTAAGGAAAGTAAAACCAGGACCATTTAAAGGTCAGGGCCAGAACCACAGGCAGTATTTCTGCCAATCATCCCCACAAAGTCAGGCCTCATGCCAGATTGAGGCTTTGTGAAGACCCAGAGCTGTGCCTTCTTGTATTCGCTTGGATCAGCTAATGCATTGGTAGACTCTGTGCATTCAGGTACATTCTCTGTCATGAGTGATATCTGAGCCACTCTTGTTAGCGGTAGACTCTGAGGTGGGGAAGGAGAACTAGCAATTGCTGCCTAGCAAACCACTCCTAAACTTAGTGTTTTAAAATAAACACTCCTAAACTTAGTGTTTTTGCCAGTGAACCTGCAGTTTGGGATGTTCTGGGTGGGGACAGCTCATGTCCACACCACATGGCTCCACCGGAGCCACTCAAAGGCTCACGGCTGGCATCCCCCGAAGCCTCACTCACTCCCATGTCTGCTGCTAATGATACTGATGTTAGATGGTCAGTGCAGACGGTCAGCTAGGTTTGTGGCCAGAACATCGATGGTGGCCTTCCCATGTGGCTGGTGGCAGGATCCCCAGGTCAAGGATCCTGGGAGGGCCAAGCGAAAGGGCGAAAGTTGCATTGCCCTTTATGACTTACCCCTCCTTCATAGTCACAGGTCCAGCAGGTGCAGAGTGGGGGAGAGATACCCCCACACACACACCTCTTGATGGGAGAGGACCTATGTCCATTATAAGAAGAACATGTTGAGCAGACCATCTTTGGAAATTATAATCTGCCACAGCAGGCATGAGATTCAGACAGTGTTCCAACCAACTACCCATATCGTGTGTGTGTGTGTGTGTGTGTGTGTGTGTGTTGTGCTGTGTTGTGTTTCTTTAACCAACTCATATCTGTGCACTCCCTGCTGCCTACGGTCTGACCTTGGCAAAAGCCCCTCATCTCTCCATATCCCAGGCTATGGGACACCTTGAGAGGTGCCAAGCTTTATTTAGTACTTTATAATGAAATCCACAGAGCTCTGAGTGCTATAAATCATGTTCCGAGAGCTTCGGCTTTGTGCTTAATGGCAAAGCTAAGACAAAATGCCTTCCTCTTGGGTTTCCAGTAAGTTATTAACTTGGGTTAGAAATATTGCCACTCAGCAGTTTCCAAAGTTTTCTCTCTAATAACCCTTTGATCCTCTGAGTACATGTTATGGATCTCTCTCTCTCTCTTTTTTTTTTTTCCAAAATGAAGAAATTTAAATTATCCTTCTCAGACTACCCCGAAGTAAAATTCTGCTCTTTATGGTTATCTCCTCTAATCAAGCCAGGCTTCTCAGTCTCATTCGTTTAGACCACATGGCCAAGTTGTTACTTGGATAACGGAGCATGGGCCACACGCATGACATGGTCCTGGCAATAGCAAGCTTATCAGTTAGGAATTCATTGAGCTGCAAGTAACCCAACTCTCAGCAGCTTAAATTGTGATTTTTTTAAAAGATTTTATTTATTTATTTGACAGAGAGAGATACAGCGAGAGAGGGAACACAAGCAGGGGGAGTGGGAGAGGGAGAAGCAGGCTTCCCACCAAGCAGGGAGCCTGATGCGGGGCTCAATCCCAGATCATGACCTGAGCCAAAGGCAGACGCTTAACAACTGAGCCACCCAGGTGCCCCTTAAATGGTGATTTATCTGTCTCACATAAAAAGTGCATAGATGGCACCTACTTGCAATAGTGATAGACTAGCTTACTGAACAGCTTTACTCTCACCAAGAGCAACCAGAAAAACTGGACAAATATATGAAATATATTTGAGCCATCAGAGAGCTTCTGAGGTGGTGAGAAGTGGAAGAGGCAGATCTCAGGCAGAAAGGAAATGCAGAGAGCTGAGTCCCACTGGGTTAATACAACTGAGATTGCGTGGGCATCAGCCCATCAGAATGGACCAGAATCCGAGGATAAATGCTGTTCTGGGCATTAATTAACCTTGTAACTGTGGGAGGTCCTGGCGATCCCAGAGGAGGAGCTTGTGAGATAGGGGTGTCCATGAAGGGACATTATGACTATTTACCAACAAATAAAGCAGTTTTTCAAAAACGTAACTAGAACCAATGAATCTTGGGGAAGTTAACTAACTGCCTGCCATAAATCTCAGACAGGCAAAACCATCTGTCAAAGCTAGGCATATCGAAGGGTCATTTTTATACCACGTAGTGAATCCAGTGGATTTCTGAGAATGTTTGATTAGATCGAGTGATGAGCAAAGGTGCTGTGGTTGCTATGGGAGAGCATGGCCAAGGCTTGGGAGAGCACCATATGGCATCCCCACTTCTTCATTCATCTGATTATGAAATAAGGATGCATGGCCTGGAGCTTGTTCCAAGTACTGGCAATCTCCTGCATGTGGGGCTTTAGGAAAATTGGGGAGCTTCCCAAACCTGGGTGTTCTCCCCAGCAACCTGCCAGGCTCTGTAATTTCTCCCTCTGGCAGAAGGGCACTGTACTAATTATGCCTATGCAAGGTCAAGTATCTGGCCCATAACAGGTTCAAGAATAGCTACTCTAAGGGCACCTGGGTGGCTCTGTCTTTTCAGCGTCTGACTCCTGATTTGGGCTCAGGTCATGATCTCAGAGTCGTGAGATTGAGCCCCGTGTCAGTGTGGAGCCCGCTTCAGGTTCTCTCTGCCCCTCTCCCGCCGTCCCTCTCCCCACTGTTCACGCTCTCTCACACCCTGGGCCTAGCAATCTGGACAGAGCACGTGGGGAGCTGGTGCCATGAAGGAGCAGAGCACTCGGTTGGGTCGTGCTGCGAAGGGGGAGGACGGCACCCCCAAGTACTTCCTAATTTTCCTCCTGTTTAAATTTGAGGTCGCACTGGGGCCAGTCCTGCGCTTCTTCAATTACACATTTGTTTCAGAGAATAATTGTGTTTCTAAAACTATGAACTTTTGAAACTTTGAAAGCAGAAACAAATCCCCACTTAGAACCAGTCTCCCTTAAAAAAAAAAAGGGGGAAAAAAGCCTGTTTCCAACTGTTTTTATCTTTCCCATTATATTTTGGCTTGACCTTTAAGTAAAGACCTTTCTTAACGGGGCAGCCATTTTTACTCAGCTTCCGACTTGAGGAAACGTTCCCTGCCAGTTGAGGACTGAGGCGTTCAGCAAATGTTTGCCTAACCTTTGCTTCGAGCATAATCTTACCTTTTAATAAAATACACCCGAAAGGCTGCGCTACAAGTTTTTCAGAGCTCTGAGTCGTGTTCCTACCAGGAAGTGGAAGAATTTAAGAACTGTTTTGTTTGAATAGTTAAGTCCTAGCATGATGAATTCCAAAGCGAGGAAGGGTGGCTGGGAATGGCATAAGCAGCTTTGAATAGGAACTAGAGACGAATAATAGTCCGTCCTTCTGCAGGGAGGTGAGTTTGCGGGGAATTCTGAGCACGGGCAGCCTAGAATGTTTGCCACAGGGACGTGGGAACAGCCAGGGATAAACCTGAGAGGTGGCAAAGGAAATCTTTTTTTGTTTGTTTTTTAAATTTATTTGGCAGTGAGAAAGAGAGAGAGAGCGAGCACAAGCAGGGGGAGCAGGAAAGAGAGAGAAGCAGGCTTCCGGCTGAGCAGGGAGCCCGATGTGGGACTCGATCCCAGGACCCTAGGATCATGACCTGAGCCAAAGGCAGATGCTTAACTGACTGAGCCACTCAGAAGCCCAGAAGGGAATCTTTTTGTTTGGGCTTTTCTCTTTTTTCTCAGGGGTGGGCTGGGCTGGGAACCTGAGGGAAATCTCAAACTTTGTATCACGTGCCTCCCACCATCTCCTCCCCAATGAGGAAGGAATTACAAATCATATGGGTCAGACTCCAGGACACTCAGTGAGCCACGTTCTGAGAGTGGATGGGGACCACTGGGCTTGGACTGGACATACAGCCCTGCTCTGTCCCCTGCTCACCTCTGCATGCCAGGCTTTCTTCCCACCTGGCGCTCTGCATCCAGCCTCCCTACACAGGGCCTGCCTGCTCAGGACAGGACCAGACATATGTTTTGTCTTGGTTTAGAAACAGGCCCTGAAACAAGGATACTTGTGGAAGTGATTCCTTGGGGAGATGATTCCAGAGTTCAGAGTGGGGGCCTGGGAAAGTGAGGTGAGGAAGACAAGACAGGCACAGAGGGGATTTTATCAAGAACGTCACCCCTGTGGGCACGTGGAACTCGGGTTCACTTGGCACCTCTGGGAGACAGTGTACTGTAAGCACCTAAGAGTTAACCCCTCCAAGGATGGGGTGCTGATATATTATACACCAAGCTCCGTCAGTCATTGGCTAGGGGCTCCTCCCAGGAGGTGTTAATCCCCTGGCACTTCCAGACTGCCTTGAAAGGGGAGAGCAGGGATGCCTGGGTGGCTCAATCCATTAAGCGTCTGTCTGCCTTCAGCTCAGGTCATAATCCCAGGGTCCTGGGATTGAGCCCCACGTCAGGCTCCCTGCTCAGCGGGGAGTCTGCTTCTCCCTCCACCTGCTTCTCCCTCTGCCTGACAGTCCTCCTGCTTGTGTTCTCTTTCTCTCTCTGGCACGTAAACAAATAAGAAAAAAGAAAAGGAAAGGAAGGGAAAGAAGAGAGAGCAAACTCCAGGGACTATAAAGGCCATCAGGCAGAGATGAAATTGTCTTGGACCAGGTGTCAAGAACATCTGCTCTTCTTCCTCTCTATTGTAGTAACTTCTCCATCTACACTGGAGTGGGATCAGCTATTTGCCCCATGGCTAGCTGCGTCCTGTGCCACAGACCCCGGTGACTGAGACTCAGAGCAGCAGGAACCAGGAAACCTTACGCAAACCTGCCAGTCTGAACCACACTCTCCTTCCAGCCAGTGCCCCAGAAGCCCTAAGTCAGGAGATGGGGGCATCTTCTGAGGCTTGCCTTATGTTAAGTAAGCTGATATTTCACAACTACTTGGTTCTTTCACCTTGTGGGTGTCCTTTCCTGGTCAGGAGCCTCGGAAATGTGGGATCTGGAGCACCAAAACCCAAATTCCAACCCCTCATGTGTATTTTAGCCATTGTATACCTTCCTGTTGCTCAGAGTGTCCATTTTGAAAAATGGAATTAAAAAAAAGCAATACTATGTCACATGAGGGCAGGAGGTTTTGAAGAGAAGGGCAGGAATGTTTTCTTTCTTTTAAACTTAAATTCATTAGCAACTTCAAAACGAAGATCACACAAGCCCCATTCAGGGTTGTCAGCCATTACCAGCAGGGGTTAAATTCAGGCTTCCTTCCAAAATCTACATTCTTTTGGGCTTCAGGTATGAGATAAAGTAACACATTTCCAATTAGGCTTTAGGTCTCCAATTACATATCTCTTTTAAACAAACTCACCGTTCTAATAGATGAGTGCACAGCATCTTTCTCCCCTTCTCAGAACTGCAGTATGCACTGAAAAGTACATTACATGTATAGTTATTAATGTTTAAGTAAATTCTTGCTCCAAGGAATGAAAAATGTCAACACTAGGCTAAATACACGGCGTTTAAATTTGAATGGTGTGGGGGAGGAAAACATTGTCCTCCTGACCTTCTAGGTTCTTTGGCTGGCCTAATAATTGAATTGATGTAAATCAGATTAACAGAAGAAAAACAGATTTAATTTTGTACACACAGGAATTCACTGAGGTGTGTGACTCAGAGAAGTGACCAAAGCTGGCAGCTTTTTGCCTTTTAGAAAAAGAAACAACAATTTGTGAAAATTTGACAAAGCCAAGGGGTTTGGATTTGGGGTAGCTAGTTAGTGAGGCAGTAGCCAGCCTTGTTTATGCAGACTTCCCCCCAATGGTCTATCTCTGGTGATCAGTATGCCTCCTCCCCTCCAGGTGTAGGGAAGCTATGCTTCACATGGGGAATTTATTTCATGCTTTCAAGGGGACAGAGGAGGGTCAGAGTGTCCTTCTTGCTCTGGCTCTTTTTTAAGTAACTTTAATTCAAGATAATCGATATGCCAAGTGGCACATTTTGGGGTGATATATTCTTCTCCCCCTCAATTGTATCCACAAATGTAAAGATACTCCATAAATATATCTGTGTGCTTAGGAAGCTCTCCTAAAAAAGGTTAAACAGGATGACAATAGCAAAGGAGGGAATAAAGGAAAAGAGATTCATGTCGGGTAAAGACAGCTGATGCTATTGAAATTGACAGTGCATGCATTACTGAGGGGTAAGGAAGCACTATTTTTGCTTGAAAAATAATAGGACATTGTAATCATCTTCTGGAAGAAGCTGTAAAGCTAGGAGGACATGTTAGCTGTTGAAAAGCAATTAAGCAATCTCCTAGAGGAGACTGAAAGGGCTGTAGGAAGAAATGTAAAATAGCCTTCAGTGATGGGTCATGTGTCAGCCCTTCACTAGCCCTGAGCCTTCCTGGAGCTGATGAAGGGTGTTTGGTGAAATGTTACATCAGGAAGGAGGCCATGCACAGCTAGAGCATGAAGCAAAAGGACCGTGTTTCAAATTGTGAAGAAAGGGAATTGCTGGTGCTCATTTGTAACAAGCTGATTGCAAAATGGAGGTTCTCTCTGTGCTGTCATAGCTCCAGAAGATGTGCTGTATATGTGTCAGGATAATCCAGTTCTGTCTAATGGTTCATTACAGTTCAGAAAATAGGGTGTTTGGCTGGCTCAATCCATAGAGCATGTAACTCTTGATCTCTGGGTTGTGAGTTTGAACCCCACATTGAGGGTAGAGATTACTTAAAATAAAAAAAATTTTTTTAAAGATTAAAAAGAAAAAGAAAACCAAAAACACAGCCAGATAATTGCTTAAGCCTTCCTAGCATTTGTCACTCATCCAAAATTCACCTGCTGATTAATATCACCCCTTACAGTAGGCTTTCTCCACCTGGACATTACTAACATTTAGGTCTGGATCATTCTTGGTTGGCAGCAATCTTGGATAGGATAGCATGTTTAGCAGCATCACTAGCCTCTACCCACTAGATGCCAGTAGTGCACCCTGCTCCAGTTGTAACAATCAAAAATGTCTCGGGCACCTGGGTGGCTCAGTCCATTAAGCGTCAGACTCTTGATTTCAACTCAAGTCATGATTTCAGGGTCGTGAGATCAAATCCCGCGTTGAACTCTGTCCTGGGTGTGGAACCTGCTTAAGATTCTCTCTCTCTCTCTCTCTCCCTCCCCCAAGGGGGGGGTAATAAATGTCTCTAGACATTGCCAAATGTCCTCAGTAGAGGGGAGGGGTATGAGGTCAAAATCACCACTGGTAGATAACCACCCTCTTAGAAGATGTAGACACCATTTTTTTTTTCTTACTCCTATTTCTGCATGGTGTCATGGACAGCTTGTGAGCTTGAAGCCAGGTGGTCTAGCTGCAGAACCCTGCTCTCATGCTTTGTGAGTGATCGGAACACCAAGTCCTCTATCTTTCAGCCACTCCATGGCGCCCCTAGAGGCGGCTGGGAGTTGTGTTGTTTCCTAGAGGAGCTTCCGCTCTCCCAGCTCAAGGTGCTATCGCTGCTTCTCTTCAAATGAATTAAGTCAACCAAAACGGTCTATAAGCTCTGCAGAGAAACCTACGAAATGGGTCTGAAAGTGAAATGTCAGCTTCCCCTAATGTGTGAATTTTCAGATCAGTTGAATTTATTATAAGGTCAGCAGTAAAGGTGTATTACTACCCCTATCTGTGGCATGTGACAAGCAGATTTTAAGACTGTGAGTGTTGGAAGGAAGGGGTGGAGTTGGAGAGTCGGCCCAAGGAGGTGGCCCTGACACTGAGGATTCTGAATGCTATGAAGTACGTGCGCTCACACCCCCGGGTTGCTGACTCAAGTTTGGAAAGGTCTCTCTGAGTGCCAGATCTAAAGCTCACCACTAGGTGTCACCCTGGTCTCACCAAAGTTCCCCACTATTGCTAACTTGCACGTCAGAAAAGTTTCAGGGTCCACGGAAGCTGATCAAGGAGGAAATCTGAGGCTGGATTAGCCCCACCGCAACCCTTAATCAACGATGGGCCAAAAGATAGCTCAGCTTTCTTGACGGGTCCAGACAACCTCTGAGGTGTACCCTACTGCCCTTCGACGCCCCGGTGGGATCAGGCAGAAGCTGGATGCTGCGGGGCCTTGCTGGAGGTTACACCCTTGTTGAGCTCATTCCCTACCCTGCTGCCCTTCTCCCTGACCTGTTTCCCTGGAAGTCACGTTTCCATAAATCACTTTACACAAATCCTCATGTCAGCGTGTGCTGACAGAGTCTCATGCAAGAGTCTCAGGCCAAGACACTGGTGTACAGGTGGTGCTCAGAAATATCGGTTCTTATCGGCCTGCTTCAGGTAACAGTGGAATTGGGAGACACATCTCACCTCGAGTCTCCTTCTCTTGCAGGACAGCCCAGCATTGCTAGACTATGCAGCCCACCCCCACTCTCCCTTCTCTGCCTGCAGTCCCTCATGGCCTGACTGAGGTTGGCCCCCAAACCAGTGTGTCTGCTTGAGGCCCCTGGGAGTCAAGGCTTAAGTTTTGTCTGCTAATCTATGTGTGGCTTTAGTAGTAACAGAAAGCTCAGGGAAAGATCTAGGAGCAGAAAAAAAAAAAAAAAAAAAAAAAAGAGCCTTAAGTCAATTTGCCACAAGGGGGTGTGGAGAGAAGAAAGAACTGTGAACTCCTGAGTGACTGGGGTCCAGCCAGGTGGGTGGATGGACAGCCAGGGACGGTCGACACCTCAGGCTTTCTGCCTTTGGTCTATAGAAATCTCAAAGCCCACATGGGCTCCCCACACCCACAGCTTGACATAGAATTGTTCAAAGGGATTAACATTCCCAACTGGACTGAAGCTTTTCGCCAGGATAAATTCCCCTGCTGAAGCAAAGAGGAAGAAGGGAAGCGAGGGTAAGAAAAGATGAGAGGCAGGGACCCATGGGGTCATATCTTTACCTCTCAAACACACTCACTTGAGTACAGCACACACTTGGCCAAGAAATGATTAAAACAATTGCTCACGTGTGACAGAAAAGTCATTTCCATTTAGAAAAATATTTAAATCACAGCTTGGGGAGCATTCTCTGTCTTTGTTAATGATGGGTTAGAGGATGGATTCTCTAAAGCGTGCAGATCGATATGTCCTTTTTCCCGATTAAATTACTGATCTATGATGGTATTTGCCGGTAACGCAGTCAGACACTGTAACGGGAAGGCCTTTACAGTCTGCAAAATTGTATTTCAAGGATAGAACATGGAATAGTATTAGCTTGTGTAATTTCTCTCTGACTTTTTTTCCCCCCTCACCATTTCAGATAGATGAGGCTGATTGTTGAAGAAATGAGATTTTTCTTCCTGGTGCTCGCTTTTATTTCTTCTCTCCACTTGGAGCTGAAATACCCACTTCCTCCAGAGATTTGTTTAAATACTACACGAAGGCGCTTAATATTTCCCTGTATCGAATCGGATCCGTGAGGGCACAAGCATCTCCTCAGCCAATAAACATGAGAAGCAGTAAATGCCCCATCTATCTAGGGTCAAGAGTGGGGGATGCTAAAGGCAGCGCCACTTTGACTTATCTTTCTTTGAAGCTTATGAAATCCGCTGGGGTTTTCTAAAACTTGACTGCACAAAAAACTGCTGCTGAATTTAGTCACACTGCGAACAATGAACTAAGTCAGCTGTGACTCAAAACTTTTTCACACACACTGTGTGGATTCACACACACACTTTTTCACACACACACCATCACCCCAGTTACTCCATGCCCCCATAGCAAGTCTGAAAACCCTCGCTAGGCCTGGTTAGGAAACGCTCTTAGAAGTTCATGGTCGGGAATGGAAGGAGAGGTTTCCAATCTTAGTATCTGCTGGGGATTCTGATTTACCTCTGTTATAGGTTTGCAGAAAGGAAAACTAGCATTCCCAATGACTTGCCTCTTGAACAAGAGGTATGACTTTTAACAAAAAGAATTGCTATTAGCAGGAATATGCTGCCTGACTTGCAGGGAGAAGCTCCCAGCGCTCTTCCTGGGATAATCAAAGCCCTGCCTTAAATTGCCCTTTCTTGCCATTTGCTGATATTTGTTCTGGGGAAGTGGCCAAGAAAGGGAATTCAAAAGCTTGTACTCTGAAAATGAGGTGTCTTCCAGATCTATAGACTCGATAATTAGGGCAATGTTCATAGTTTCTGCAGGACTGCAATACTCAAAATGACCCCCAGCCACTTATTTATTAGTCATCCCAAGCATCTGTCCCCATCACAAACACTCAGAAGGTGTATCGGCAGTCAAGTCAGTCTCTGTTGGCTGGGCACCAGATAGCACCGAGAATCCCATGGCCGGCTGCCATTTGCAACATTCTCTGAGGATAGAGGAGGGTGTGGGAGGAAAGGGCTGGAAGTCGGAGAGTGCTGGGGCTCTGTCCTGCTAGGTGTTTCTTAAATGTCTCTTTGACAGAGCACCAGGGACATTCCCCGATAATGAAGTCAGGGGAGCGGTGCCATCCCAGACATCAGATACAGCATTTGTCAAGTTTTGTGTGTGCATACATGCGCACGTGTGTTCCTATATCCATGCCAAGTATTTGCAGTATGCCTTGCATAAAACTTGAAGAAAGCCATGGAGGAAACACAGAAGTATACTAGAAAGAAAAGATGCTAAAGATATACTTTTGATTCACTTAAAAAAGAACTGAAGTTCTTCAAAAGTTTCAAAAATGCTTTAAAAACCTCTCATTTTGAAGTTAATTTTACTACCATTTATTATACACCCACTGTGTACTGTGTACTGTGTACTGGGCTGGGTGATTTTACATACTGTATCTCATTTAATTTAATCCTCATAATTACCCCCCAAAGTTAGTTATTCTTACCCTCAAAGGCATTCTTATTCCCACGTGTAGATGAGTTACATGGGAGGTAAGAGGTTCAGTGACACGAACATGGCCACACAAACAAGAGAAGTCTGAGCCATCAGGCCATGTGATGTGCAAGAGCCCCAAGGGCTCTCAGGGCTACAACAATTCACGTTACGATTACTCCACTGGCTTTGACATAACATGGGGAATCCACCAAATGTAGCCCATTAAAATTACTTGGATTTATAAAAATCACTTGTATTTATTATAGGAGTACTTAACATAACAAAGGTGTAGCCAATAAGAAATCACATACTCTGGGGCGCCTGGGTGGCTCAGTCAGTTGGGCAACCGATTCTTGATTTCGGCTCGGGTCATGATCTCAGGGTGGTGAGATTGAGCCCTGCCCAGGGCTCTACACTCAGAACGTGGAGTCTGCTCAAGATTGTCTCTCTTTCCCTCTCCCTGTGCCCCTCCCCTGCTCCAATAAATAAATAAATAAATAAATAAATAAATAAATAAATAAATAAAAGAAATCACTCCCCTAGCAATCTATTCGGGATAAACTTCTCATTAGCATGCATTCCACACCTGTGCATACTGTTTTAGAGAAAGTGTAGAAGCCACAGTACCTCAGTCTCAGGCCTTCTCTCCTCCAGGTGCCATGTGCTTTGGATTTTGTACAAGGCTCTCATCAGAATGACAGTCAAAATGTCTGGCCAGACACGTGAACTTCCAGCATCAGGAGAGCAGAAGACCAGTACTCACCCCTGCAGTCAGAGCAACTGCCATCAAGCTGTGTAAAACCAAGGTGAGACGCGCCCCTTCCAAGGCTGCTTTCCTAAGAGGTGTTGTTATTTACAACTTTGCCGGGATGGCTAGATGCAAATGAGACAACCCAACTTTGCTGAGCCTAAATATGATGAATTTACATAGTAACATCCATCTGGCTGTAGGTCTCAAAAATAAACAAATATATAGAGAACCTACTATATTGATTCTTACAAGGTGTGGGGGCCCTCAGTGGGACCTAAATGACCCCCACATGTTGGTGTTAATGAAGGGCTGTGGCCAGAACTGGGACTTCAAATCAAAATTATACTCATACACTCCACACTATTTCGGGTAATTTCAGGTGTTTTGTTTTTTTTTGTTGTTGTTGTTTTTTAAGAAATGAGACCACAAAAAAAGCATGCAATGTGGAAATATCTTTGATTTAGAAATCCCAGATGGTCTGAAGGGGAAGTTACAATTTCTTATCAGTGAAGCATCTAGCAGATTACAGCACAGCTCCTTGAGGGAAGGCTGTTCTCTCTGCGGCCCTCTTGGGTCAGATAATACTAGCTGCCACCTAGGGGTCCCACTCTTAGAGGCCTTATTATATTATATTTAAGCCTCGCAACAACCCAGCAAGGAAGATGCTGTGAACCCCTTGACAGCCAAGAAAACAGAGGTCCAGCAAGGTCAGAACCTTATTCAAGCATGCACACATAGGGAACGACAGCACTGAAAGAAATAGACAGCCTATCTTTTTCCATGCTGCCCTGAGCTCTGTGCTTGCCTGACTTCTCTGAGCCACCAATTACACAGTTCCCTTAAACAAGATTTCATTTCATTTTATTGCCTGCCGGGGTCTTCCATGCCATGACTGTTCTCACCTCGGATGGGTTTCAGTGCTTCTCTCGTCTTGCACTGGTAACCCCTTTGAATAGCTCTGCTCGAGGCAGTCTCACCATTTGCCCTAAATTGGCTCCTGAAAGCTACTTGACTGCGCTACCCATATCCACTGCCCTTATTGTTTCCCATATCCTGTAAGGTCAAGGATGAGGAAACTCTTTTTTTTTTTATTAGTTTCAGGTGCACAGTATAGTGATTCAACAATTCTGTACATCACTCAGTGCTCATCATGATCAGTGTGCTCTTGATCCCCTTCACCTATTTCCCCCATCCCTCCACCTGCCATCCCTCTGGCATCCGCCAGTTTGTTCTCTATAGGTTAAGAGTCTGTTTTTTGAAAAAAGAATAAAAAAAAAAAAGAGTCTGTTTTTTGGTTTGTCTCTTTTTTTTCTTTGTTTCGTTTTGTAAATTCCACATGAATGAAATATAGGGTATTCATCTTTATCTGACTGACTTATTTCACTGAGCATAATACTCCAACATGTGGTTGCAAATGTCAAGATTTCATTCTCTTTTATGGCTGATGAATATTCCATTGTATATACACAAGGGATAGTGAAATCCTTAGTTTTCTCCCAAGAGGAAATAGTACAGCTACATGGAAAAATTTAAACACTACACACACACACAGACACACACACACACACACACAGACACACACAGCCTCAGCTTGGGAGTATAGAGGAAACCTACAAGTTGGAGTTCCCTCAGGGATCCCTAGGCCTAGTTGTTTGGGGATTTTTGTTTTCTTTAATGTCTGTTGGGGGAGGTCATGGAGAGGACGTGACCACCAGTTGACCCTTGAGCTGGACGCGAATGGTCAGTAGAGGCTCCTCACTCGTCTTGCAGCCGCCCATAAGCCTTGCGTGTTAAGTCCCTTGCTTCAGGAAACTGCCACCTGCCCATCTGGAGTGGTCTACCTCTTTCCCAGTCTCCCCTTCCAGGGCCTGGTCTCAGATTTCTCAGGAGCTCCCAAGTTTGCAAAGCAACAACATCAGGGACTGAGAATCTCTTAGAGGTAGAAGATACCCTTGCTCGTAGTGGGAAGGAAGGAAGATTCCCCAAGTGGCCTCATTGCCCCCCCCGACTCTCACTTCCCCACCCCACGGCCCCCTTTTCTGGAAGGTAGAGATCTATAGACACCACGCCGGTGCCTACAACATGGGGGGATACTGGTTTCGGAATGTGGAAATCCTGCTCGTTCAACCTTGGCAGAGCTGCTTCATCTCCCGGGTGCTCTCGCTTTTTTCACTTATTTCTTTCTGTGTCAGAGGAAAGGAGAGAACTAAAATGAGTGTTTCTCATAACCTTTAATGTCCAAGGGTTTTAGAACATGCTACCCCAAAAGATGCCGCTTCGGCATATTGATCATTTTGAGCTGAAGGCGGGAGAGAAATCGTGCAGATGCAGGAAGGGCTCTCTGACCTCCCTTTCTACCTAAAAACAGGCCATAAAATTTCCCACGAGGAAGGTGCTCTCGGTGCGCTGGGAAGAGGACGCACTTATGGCCAGGCCCTAGGAGTCGGAGCTGGAAGGGACCCGGGCAAACAAGCCGCTGCAATCACCCTTGTCTTCCACAGCTCTCCGTGTACGTTTCCTGGTCACCGTACCGTGATTTACTGCCCCGCACCCAAGCCACTTTGTCTTGTCACGTCCCACATTTTATTGTTCATTGTCGAAAAAGGTGTATAAGTACATGGCTCTAGTGGCTTCTCTGAGTCTTCATTTTCCTTTTGAAGATTCCCATCACCATATAAAAATATGAAATTAAGCATACCCGCTTCTCTCCTGGTGGTCTATGTCAGTTTAATTCTTAGGCCCAGCCAGAGACCCAAGGAGGGTAGAAGGAGGTTTCTCTTTCCCTCCAATGCATCCATGAACCTCAAATCTGGGGGTCTTGTGAAAATGCAGATTGTGATTCAGAAAGTCTGCGGTGGGCCCTGGGGTTCTGCCTTCTTAACCAGCACCCAAGTGAGGCCCACGCTGCCCCCGGGCCAGGGATGGCCCTTTGCCTTCTGAAAGGCTAGCTCATGTTTAAAAGTCCCTGCAGGTGCTTTCATTCTGTTGATGCAGCTAGGCCCCCAGAAGATGGAAACCAATCAAAAGTCCTGGATGAGATCGGTTCTGGTGAGGGGAAGGCAGGTGTGGCCAGGAGGGACCGCAGCCTGAAGCCCCGTGCTTGAGGAGGAAGGCTGGAAGCATGAGGCCAGACAGATGGGGGCTTTGGCAGATGGAGGGTGTCATGAGGGATAATGGTGTACCTGGAAGGGGGAGCCAGCAAGTGAGAGGCAGATAGAAATAGCGGATAAATGTCTCTTACCTTAAATTGTGTTGACCACCCTAGATGCTGCCTGAAACATTTTATGGAATGCAGTAAGTGGGTTTGGGTTTGGGGGGCTTTTTGGGGTACCATTTCACATGATGAAACCCCATGGGAATTTGGCAAAAATAAATTCACCCCAAATCACAATGGACACAGCTGGAAAAATGACCCTGGGGTCCCCATCTCTGACTTATTGTAAATGCCCTCCTCTTCATGCCGGTGGGATGAATAGACCACAGAAAACTGAGGAACCAACCCCAATTCCAAGTGCCTTCCAGACTTTCGATGACCCCAGGTGAAAAATGTTTTAAAACAAATTTTACATCAGAAATTGTCAATTTTTTTGAGTACAGGCATTTTAATTACATGTAAAAAAGACTCATGACTACATAAAAAGAATTATAGTAGGAATACACAATCAAAGCAAATTTCCAATCAAATGTAGAGACACTTGTATTATCCTTTGGGACCACCAATGCCCTCACCAGATTTCTTCACACATCATCCTTGACTGGGGGACTTTGCACAGGAAGAGGAAATTCAAAGTTGAAAAAGAAGTCGAGAAATAACCCACAGAATTTTTCCCCCTGTCTTTTGACTTGAAGCTCAAATGTTTGCAGTGACAGCACATATGATGGGGAAACTATCCCATTACAAATATTTCATAAGCTGCTCCACCCTTATTACATACACACACACTTAAAATTTGGGAAGCAGTAAATTGATCACTAGAAGATAAAATTCCATTGAAATAATTCGTGATTTTTTTTAAGAGAAAGAGGCATAGTCCAAATACCTCTGAGCCCAAACAGCTCATCCGCTCCCACCAACTTCACATCCCAAACACATCCAATATTAAAAGTAACAACAATCCTCGAATACTCCTTGGGGATATAGCCCCTTTGGGTACATATAACACTCCAAATGGCCAGTGAGACAAATAATTAGAAAACAGCATGTCCAAAGAGAAGATCTGTGACCCACCAAGTTTATATAAGAAGCCAAAGAGCTGGTAAGAATTACAATTTAGAAATAATAAAAATGAGCCATCCTCTGTATACATTCTTGCATAAGAGAGGGTTCTCTAGGCTAAAATAGAATTTCTGCTTTCAATTCTCCCTCTTGAACCAAACGTCGCCCTGCCCCAGGTGGTGGGAAGACCAGGCCAGCAGAAAACTGAATGGAACCCCCTCCTTCATGCGCCACCTCTGGCCGCCAAGGCCCAGTCCTCCTGTAAGGATAACAAAGCCTTGAAACAAAAGTCAGGAATTAGGGACACGTATTTTTTTCTTATTTCGCTTTTCCTAGTTTTTGGTGTTTCCTTTTTCCTTGCAGGTTTGTCTAATTTCTTACTCACAGAAGAAGTCAATATCCTAGGGGGAAAAAAAAGGCAAAAAAAAAAAAAAAGATTGAACCGAGCACACAAGGGCCAGAAAACAAATATAGTTTCTTTATTTAAAAGAAGGTCATAGGTCATCAAAGAGAAATCTGGATTTAAAATAAGGTTGAACCCCAAAGAGTATGACATAATTATCACTTTAAGTCAAAAACTACTTAAAATGAAGGTTCTCAAATACACTTTTAATTGGTGGTTAATTGACACATTCAAGCTCAGTGCTCAGAAGCGATGACAAGCAAGTCCCGTTTGTGTGGGTTGGGCAATGTTTTGAAGTTATTTCACGCAGCAATTAGCTCCAGGAGAATCTTCAAAACAACCACCCTGCCAAGTAGCTCAAAGGGAATCTTTTATGTCTCTTCTGGGGCTTGCAAGACCCCAGGGCACTGGAAAGAGTATAATTTCTTTTTCAAACATAAGTAGAATCTATAGACCACAGAAATAAGGCACCCAAAGATTTATTTTTCCAGAATGTTTTGATTTGATTAAATACAGGTGCTGATTTTTTCCCAGCCCAAGTGTTTTAGTAAATAAATGTAACCATCAGTTAAGAGTCCATGAATACTATATTCTTTTCTTTCTTTGTGACATGGACTCCTTTCTAGGATAACTTGTATCTAAAAACAAAAGGGGGTGGATGGAGAAAGTTCAGTAACCTTTCAACACTGAGAGTAGGTGTAAATGCTCTCCCAAACCTCCCTGTCTTGGGGAAGCCTCTGCTACAAGTAGGGGGGTTTGCTCCAGTCGTCTTGTAAGTGACAAGATGCATTTTTAACACCTGCCTGCACTAGCCCAGGATCTGGGTCCTTCCCTGGCCTGCTCTGAGACACTTACCATGGTGGGGACTTCTCTGGTGGCTTCTTGGTACAAGTGTTGCTCCTCGACCAAGCTGCTGGGGAAATAGCCCAGGGTGCCCATCTCGTCCTCATGGTCATCTCCGTAGACCTGAGCGCCCAGAAGAGTAACAGTCAGGGGGCTGCGGCTGGGAGTCCACTTCTAGACACCCCCTAGCATCACATTTGCTGTGAATGAGAATTACAGAATTGCAATGACTCCATTTTCCCCTCTGGGTTCCAGGGGCCTCAGATCCAACTTTGAAGCTCACTCACAGCAACTGAGTCAACCCACAGAAAGTGTATCTCTGTTCTCTTGTGGCCAGGTCTTCCCAGTCTCACTGAGCATTTCTTTATTTTATGCAATCTTGTGAACCGCCCAAAATCTTTTTGGAACCCATAAGCAAAGTCAGTACGTTTCTAAAGAACCAAATAGGTACTTTTATTTTAAAGAACTGGCCTTTCTCGATTGTTAAATATTCGAGTGCACAGATACTTGAGTGAATTTAAGATTTAATTCTTCATTCCTTGAGAATCTGTCTGTGGGGCTGCAGATGAGGACAGGAAATCAGCCCTGCTTCATCCCTCCCTGGGGCCCACCCCTGCAGGTTTTCACCGAAGAAAGCAGATTCTCTGGAACTGAAGAGGGTGTTGGTTTCCTTTAAAATATTGAAGCGGAACCTGACTGCCAACACGCAAGCCTTTTCCTTGGCAAATCCGTTCAAACATTTTTGAGTAAGTTTCAAACTCTTTAAGATGTTCAAGCCCCCCATGTGGTTGACTAGTTCTTGCCAACACATCACATAAACCTACATTTGGTTTTGTTATGAAATTTCCTTTGTTTCTTCAAAATGCCAGAAAAGCAAATGCATGTGATTTTCTGCACTTGCATCTAAACCTCTCCATTATTCTTGAGAGCTTGTTTCAAACACTGAAATGTACTGGAGGGAGGTCAGAGAGAAAAAATTAAGAGCAACCTATGTCAAGATGTGTGTATATTTGCAAGGATCTCATCTTACACTGCCAGCCCAAAATTCTCCAGCTCCGTTTTCTTGTACCAGCTTTGAGTAAACATAAATCTGCTGTCCTTTTTTAACATTAATAAACCTACAGTCTGGGGCATTGTAATCTTCTTGAGCTCTGGCCAGAGAAATAGTATCTGGAAGAAAAGAAACATTGAAATGACTACATTATTTAGTCTCCTGGATTTTCTAACAGTAAAAAGGCCGAACATATCAGAAATAGGAAATCAGAGAGACTAATAACTCCCAGTTTACAGCTCCTGAATGTTCAGTTCAAGAAGAGTAATATAGCCAAGGTATGAAAGCTGAAAATCTTAACCAAGTGAATTCTCAGTAATTAAGACACTGAATGTACAGACCAAGCAGTCCTAGCGACATACACGTTAGAGAAGATTCACTTAAAGCCCAATTAGATAGTTCTGCTGTTAGTGGATTTTTTCTTTTTCTACTTATTTATTTATTTATTTATTTATTGACAGAGAGATTTATTTTTATTTAGATAGATAGATAGATAGATAGATTTTTATTTATTTATTTATGACAGAGAGAGAGCACAAGCAGGGGGAGCGGCAGGCAGAGGGAGAAGCAGGCTCCCCGCTGAGCAGGGAGCCAGACATGGGGCTCGATCCCAGAACTCTGGGATCATGACCCGAGCCGAAGGCAGACGCTCAACTGACTGAGCCACCCAGGCGCCCCATTCTTTTTCAATTATATAATAGAAAGATAATGAAAGGCATAAAAAGTGTCCTTACACACGCACTCGTCATCTGCACAGAGCTTCTTGGAAGCAAGTCTGTCCATAAATATTCCGTGCACGGCACATATGGCTACAAGACCTGGGAGGGAAAGTAATAATAGTCTGGCCATCTTCCTTTTTTTGCTGTTTTTGCTGTCGTCCTTTAACTGGAAGTGGGAACTGACTGCAGTGGTTCCTGTCTTTTATGTGGAAGTCAGACATCTGGGTGAGTCCCCCCAGCCAATGGGAAGGTGCCCACGTTCCTTCCTCTGCCTTCCTAACAGCTCCCGAGCTCCAGGGGCTAATTTGCATCTGGTTTTCCAAAGAGACTCAAACTCGATGTCTTTTTTTATATATATACACAAATGATATCCAAACGGTCCACCATTGGTAAAGCCACTTTAGCTGTGATACACTGAACTAGTAGGGCATTGTGGAAAGAACTATGAGAATTTTAAATCATTTAAAACAATTTTTTGGCTCCATTTTCCTATTCTTTCCACTTAGAAGCAGAGATGTACTGACTAGATGAATCTGCTGAAAATGTGAGATCTATATCCTTAGAACACATAATGTTCCTTGAAACAAATCCAATTAATAAACGTGGATTTATAGAATAGATAAATCAAGGATGCTTAAATTTACAAATCATCCATGATAAGATTTTCAGGAGTCGCGTCTGTTCTGAGGCAGACATAGTTTGTAACACGTGAGCCGTTACCAGATCTAGACTGTTTCAATGTGGAAAGGGGGACATAGGTGAGTTGGAAAGAATGGAACAATCTTTTCTTCCTCTCTGGAACTTTTGAAATTCAGTCTCACAGTGCTCCTGGGTGGAGACAGGGAAAGCTAGAGGTTCCTGTCACCGTCCTTCTCCCTGCTTCTGGGAGTCTTTCCCGCAGAAAGAGGAGTACTGCTAGAAATCACCAAAGTTGAAGTGCCAATATGCAGCTCCATCTAGTCAACAAATATTTACTGAGCACCTACTGTGTGCCAGGTCCTGTTCCAGGCACGAGGGATACAGCAGTGAATAAAAAAATTCCCTGGCCCCAAGGATTTACTTTCTATGAGGAGAGACAAGACAATAGGTTGCTGCCTTTTCTAGTGTTTGGGGCTGGTATCTCTTTCATAAGATTCACACCGCCCCCCACCCCACTGTTTCTAGACTAGAGGTCCCTGTCCGGATGCCCTGTCCAACTTGGCTGATGATGAGGCTTCAGAACAGAACCTCCTCCTCCCTCCAACAGGCAGTCACCTCACAAGATGAGGGACAAGCATTCAACTTAACAAAATAATCTTGTACACAACTGGGGGTAAACTGGCAAAGCAAAATATGCTTATAGTATTATTTTTTAAAAAGGTTTTATTTGGGGGTGGAGTGTGTTATTTTCAGAGGACAATATTTTAAAGAGCTGGCCCAGATGTGGAAGCTTCTTTAATTCAATATCTCAATTATAGATAAAGAAACTATAGCCCCTACAGTCCAGCAAAGGCCAGAACCACCTTTTTTTTTTTAAAGGTTTTTTAATTTATTCATTTGAGAGAGACAGAGAGCACAAGCAGGGAGAGAGGCAGAGAGAGAGGGAGAAGCAGGCTCCCCACGGAGCAAGGGAGCCCAATGTGAGACTCCATCCCAGGACCCTGAGATCATGACTTGAGCTGAAGGCAGACACCCAACCGACTGAGCCACCCAGGTGCTCCAGAATTGAGATTTTAAATTCCTCATTTCCTGTTTCACTTTAAGGAAAATATGAATTGGAAATCATTTCCAAAAGCAGGCTGCCAGTACATTTTTCCTTCCTTATAATCTAGGGCCCTAAGAGGGTCTCTGGGAAAACTAAAGCATAGATTAAATCTTCTTAATCCTGATCAGGCAGCTCTTTTACAGACTGTGAGGGTCTCAAGGCAGCCCTCAACACAGGAGAGCTAAAAGACAATTGCCACTTAAGAGGCACTTAACAGAAACGGGGATTGCCACACAGTCCAAGCCCCACCTCCCCCTGGAGCAGAGTGAAATGTGGAATAAAGCCACAACCGAGCCATCACAACAACTTAGCAAGCTAAGGCCGGTGCTCACACCAAGCCATTATTGGCTATTGGAAGGTGGAGAAGTAAAGACAAGAGATGTCAAGCCATCTGAGTACGTCCCCGGGCAGGCCTGGGATATCCTAGCATTCTGCAGCGGGCGGAGACAGGATGGAAACGAACATTTTGCTTGCAAATTGGAACTTAAACTTATTATTACTCGGCGAGCAGTTGTCCCTGGAGGCAGGCTCCAGACCCTGTGGATACTGGGGGTCTGGAGAAGGGCTCTGTCCTGAGCAGGCTCACCTCCTTCATCTGGATTTTCAGGTGTATTCTCTGCGCCTTTATTCTCCAAATGACATTTTTCTGTTTTTGTTCCTAAATTAGCTCTCGATCTGCAGTTCTTAAAATGGGGTCCATGGCTCCTCTAAGGTATAAAAATAGGTTTGGGTGGTGGATGGGGGTAGAAGCAACCTTCTTGCTGTGACCTACAAGGCCCTGCATGATCTGGCCCCTCTGCCCCTCTGAAGTCACCTCCTGTCATTCTCTCCCTCACTCACTCTGCGCCTGCCATACCAGCTGATCTGTCTTATGAAACTGCGGGGTTCATTTCTACTTCAGGCCCTCTGGAGCTGATTGCTGGGGAAGCTTTCATTCCATAGACTGGTCCTCAGGTCTCTGGACAAGATGTCTCCCCAGACAGACAGACAGACAGACCGGTTTCACAAAGCCATTCTTGCACTCCTCCAACTCAATCCATCCATTGTGTGTTCATGGTACACTGCCTCATCACTTATCACTACGCGACAGGCCTTCTTTATTTACGTGGTGACGATTTGTCCCCAGACACCACAATGAAAGCTCCAGGAGGTGAGGATCTTGTCAATCTTGCCCTTTGCTCTATCATTAGCACCCACAAAAATGGGCATCTGGGGCGCCTGGGTGGCTCAGTTGTTAAGCGTCTGCCTTCGGCTCAGGTCATGATCCCAGGGTCCTGGGATCGAGCCCCGCATCAGGCTCCCTGCTCAGCGGATAGCCTGCTTCTCCCTCTCCCACTCCCCCTGCTTCAGTTCCCTCTCTCGCTGTCTCTTTGCCAAATAAATAAATAAAATCTTAAAAAAGAAAAAGAAAAAGAAAAATGAGTATTCATTGAATGAATGCATGGCCTCCCTGAAGTTTATGCTTAGGTGTATATATGCATGTTTTTGTTTTAATTTTGTTTTTCCTGGGGAAAGCCCTTAGGTTTTATCAAGTTTCAAAAGACGTTCATAACACCACAAAATCAAGACTCACCAACTAAGTTATCAGGGCAAAGACTCCGGGATTTTGCCACCAAAGCATGGTCCCCAGATCAGCACATTCAGCATCACTTTATAAAGTCTCTCAAACCTCACCCCTCAGGGTGCCTGGGTGGCTCAGTTGGTTAGGCGACTGCCTTCAGCTTAGGTCATGATCCTGGAGTCCCACGATGGGAGTCCGCATTGGGCTCCCTGCTCAGCAGGGAGTCTGCTTCTCCCTCTGACCCTCCCCGCTCCCATGCTCTCTCTCTCTCTCATTTTCTCTCTCTCAAACGGATAAATAAAATCTTAAGGAAAAAAAAAAAAAACCACCCCTCTCCTCCAGTCCTGCTAGATCTGTTTAATAAGGTACAAAAGTGCTTTGGAAGAACATGAAAGTTTGAGAAGTACTGCTCAAGGGCAAATCAATTTCAGCACAAATTTTAAGCCAGGGCTTCACATTCTGCATTAGATCTTTACTGGATACAATATTTCCAAGGACAAAATGCTTGCTAAATACCCAAACAGAAAATACTTTACACCTTAAAGTTCAAAATGGAGATGTGAGCCTCTTGCAATGCTTTCCTTTAAAAACAAAAAAGATTACTTATTTGAGAGAGAGAGAGAAGGAGTGTGAGCAGGAGGGAGAGGAAGAGGGAGAGAAAATCCTAAAACAGACTCTGTACAGAGCTCAACATGGGGCTCGATCCCACAACCACAAGATAATGATCTGAGCCAAAACCAAGAGTCAGACACTTAACCAACTGAACCACCCAGGTGCCCCACAACACTTTGCATTTTTACACCATCTTCTTCTTATCAATATGCTGCCTTTGAAAAATACAATTTGAACTAATGATCTAATCATTATAACCTATTTCGAAAGGTAGAAATCTGCTTTGTTAGTTCTTAACTCACATTGGAATCACTCAGGGAACTTAAAAACATTGCTGATTGGGTTTCACGCCTAGAGATTGGGATTTAATTGATATGGGGTGTAGGTTAGGCATGGGCATTTGGAAATGTTTCCCAGATGATTCAAATCCGCAGCAGAAGTTAAAGTTAAACTCGAAGTTGTGAACCACCACATTAGATGAGCGCAACATCTACTTCTTCCAAAACTCCGGGCAACTCCCACAGATGGGCCCAAGATCCCAGCATGATCAAATCATTTTCAAAGGGTAGTTAGTTCCTTTTTTCTTCCCCCTCTTCCCTCTTGAAGCCTTGCTTCCCAGAGTTTGATTACATTCCAGGAGATTTAAGCAGTAAGTAAATGCATTGATCACTGGGAGCGGAGGAAGTTACAAAGAAGGAAAGTAGGGCTGGAATGCTTGGGTGGCTCAGTTGGTTAAGCGTCTGCCTTCCGCTCAGGTCGTAATCCCAGGGCCCTGAGATCGAGTGCCGCATTGGGCTCCTACTCAGTGGGGAGACTGCTTTTCCCTCTCCCACTCTTTGTGTGCAGGGGCTCTCTCTCTCTCTCTCAAATAAATAAAATCTTAAAAAACAAAAGGAAAGGGGGAAGCCCAGAATAAACTCAGGGTCGCCGGATTGCAATTAGAGATATGGCTGTAAATTCCTTTTTCATATAATTGTATCGATACAGCCACAAATACAGACACACAGATATCTCTGCATACCATTAAGAAAGGCAAGGACCGGCTGAGGAACGCACAGGACACTGAAGAGACAACCACATGTGGCATGATCCCAGGTTGGAATCTTGGTCATTTTAGGGACATCAACAAAATGTGAATCAGATTGGATACTGGATTAATGTTATTTCCTGATTCTGCTGGTCATATGGCAGTTATGCAGCAGCGTGGTCTTGTACTTAGGAAATACACACTGAAGTATTAAGGGGTAATAAAGGGTCAAGGTGGCATGACTCCTGAATGGTTCAGCAACGTTTATGGGAGCTGTGTACTATTTCTGCATTTTTTATATAAATTGGAAATTATACGGGGCACCTGGGTGGCTCAGTCGTTAAGCGTCTGCCTTCGGCTCAGGTCATGATCCCAGGGTCGGGGGATCAAGCCCCGCATCGGGCTCCCTGTTCTGCGGGAAGCCTGCTTCTCCCTCTCCCACTTCCCCTGCTTGTGTTCCCTCTCTCACTGTTTCTCTCTCTGTCAAACAAATAAATTCTTTAAAAAAATTGGAAATTATATCAAAATAAAAAGCTTTCAAAAGTAATCAGATGTTCATAAGCTCTTTATTTGTAACAGCCCCAAATTTAAAAGAACCCAAATGCCCATCCACTGTTAGAACTGCTAATGCATTCAAGAGATGAACTTCAAAAGCATTCTATTTTTTTTTTTTTTTTTAATTTTAAAGGGGCTCGAACTCTGAGATCAAGAGTTGCATGCCCCACCGACTGAGCCAGCCAGGCAGCCCCAAAAGTATTCTAGACTGGGGACAATTATAGTGCTAGAAAGCAGATCATTGGTTGCCTAGGGTCAGGGATAGGGAATGGATTAACTGCAAAGGGGCAAAGGGAGTCTTTGTATTTGAGGGGTGATGGAAGGCTCTGTATCTTGATTATGGTTAGTACACAACTGTATACAACTGTCAAAACCCATCAAATTGGCTTACTCACCCAAACTCACTAAAAAGGGGTGAATTTTATTGCATGTAAATAACTCAATTAAAAAAAATCTGAAATAAAATCTTTAAAGAAGGGGGCAGCACCTGGGTGCTCAGTCATTAAAACATCTGCCTTTGGCTCAGGTCATGATCTCAGTGACCTAGGATCCAGCCCTGTGTCAAGCTCCCTGCTTCGCCAGGAGTCTGCTTCTCTCTCCCTTTGCCCCTCCCTCCACTTGTGCTCTCTCTCAAATAAATAAAATCTTTTAAAAAAGATTCTAAATGTGGCAGCTTTAGGAATAAAAATTATTTTGCTTTTTCCTCATGTATACGTTGAGTGACCTGACAAAAATCTACGTAAGTCTAGAAGTAGTCTTCCCATTAAGTATACAATAAAAATTCAAACTTTTGTTCAAGGAAATATTCAAAGAAAAACATGAAAAAATGATCAAGTGTCACTTTAATGTGTGCTGTAGGTGCAAAAAATTGTCCACTTCTAAAGATGCCCATGGTTTTACTAGCAGGGGACTGAATCACAGCCTTAGGTATAAATCAAAAGCTAAAGAAAACGAGCTTTGGTGTTTAAGAATTAAACATTGGTGTTTGAGAATTACAAAGACATATCAAGGTTAGAATTGGCAATTCTTTACAAGTCAGCCTATTTATCTTAAAAAATTTTTAGATTGTAAATTCTTTCCCTTGGAAACCTTCCTAAAGAAGAGGTTAGATTATTAAACAAGCAGGTATTCCTTAGGAAAAATCCTGCATCAAGAGGATAAGAGCATGAAATGAGAAGTTGAAAGACAGCATTCCCTCTCCTTGTTTCCCCTGAAAATAAGTTACTCCGAAATGGCCTTTATCCAATTAAATGCTGAATGAAAAGCTTTGTGAAATGCCTACTACCAGCAAGAAATGATGCGCATTTATTTGAAGAACACAAAGTTCAAACTTGGTTCCTGTCCAGGTCTCATTTTCTTCTAACACTTAGGGCAATTATTTTTACCATTAATGCAACACATACATAGAACTCCAGGATTGGCAGTCCATATGAATAAAAAAAAACTACAAAAAATCTAATCAAGGACTTGATCTAATTCTCCTTTTGTTAAAATGATTCAATGGTGGCGTCTGAGTGGCCCAGTCAGGCAGGTGGCTGACTTAGGCTCAGGTCATGATCTCAGGGTCCTGGGATCGAGTTCTGCGTCCCTACCTCAGGCTTCATACTCAGCGGGGAGTCTGCTTGAGGATTCTCTCTCCCTCTGTCGCTGCCCCTCCCCCTGCTCGTGTTCTCTCTTTATAAATAAATAAAATATTAAAAAAAAGATTCAATGTTTCTCTGCCATTAGCTGCTCCAAAATAATACTAGGCAAGCATCCTATTACAGTTTTATATACCTTAAGAGGTGCTCTAGACTAGCATAAACATTTGATGATAGGACAATGGAATAAATGAAGTATTAGGTAAAGAATACAAATAAAAGTTTATTACACAAAATTGAGTCCTTCATATTTCATAGTTCACGAAGGCTAAACAAAGACTAGGTTTTTTTTAAATCATTCACAAAAATTTCACTTTCACTCCCCCTCATCCCAACTATTAAAAAATGGCCTGACCAAATGTTATCAAAACAAACACTATAAATAACACCAAGTGCTTTAAAGACAACTCTCCCATATGTTATTTCTTGGCATAGGTGATCTTCATGGCATGTGACGGTGTGATTTTAAATCCCTGTAAAGCATCCCTGGCAGCTCCAGCCTGTCCATCATTTTCAAATTCAACAAAAGCAATGTCATGCCTCCCAGGTACCAAACGTACTTCCTTGAAGCCAGGAAACCTACAAGAGAAACAATTTATATACATAAATATATAAAGGATATAAAGGATATCAAATACATGAATGCTTATTCTGTGTTTAAATCAGCAACTTCCCGATACTGGTCTAGGAAAAGTTATCATATCCTACCAAGAATCCTGAGTAGGCTGAAAGAATCTAAAATACAATTAATAATACCATCAAAGAAGTACAGGTATAATGTAAGCTAGTTCAATTTTATCACTGTATCAAAGCTTTGTTTCCTGTTATACTCACCAATTAAGAGTCAAACATTAGAGGTAATTCAGCTTTTTATTTGCTAAATCTGCAGATTGGCTTGAATTCACATCATTAATCCCAGACCAAATCAAGAAAGCTATAGGAATTACTGTTGTGATACACAAAAGAATTCAACCCATAGAAGAACTATTCGTCCTGTTGGGAGGCTTTCAGAACACAGACTGGTTTACAATAAAACTTACTGATTAAACAGCATGGATAACATCATC
Source organism: Zalophus californianus (assembly GCF_009762305.2). Taxonomy (NCBI): domain Eukaryota; kingdom Metazoa; phylum Chordata; class Mammalia; order Carnivora; family Otariidae; genus Zalophus; species Zalophus californianus. The sequence continues at coordinate 97,851,519 of NC_045602.1, forward strand.
TCATTAGTCTCTTCTGGTAAATTATTGAGGAATAAAATATAGTTTGGAGGGTAATCAGGGACCTATTACAAAGAAAACAGGCAAAGTTAGCTTTAAGTATAAAAAGTATAGTAAACCATTCAGTTCTTACATTAAAATCTAAACTTCAGAGAGCTATGTTCCAGTTTATTAAGGATTATGAAATTGTAGCACTACGGCGAACACTAAAGCTGAAAAACAATGACACCGGAGAAATAAACACAAACTGAACGGCAACTATGCAGACATTCAAGTCACTTAATACAAATTTGGATGATTACAAATCTTACTAAGTTTAAAGTATTTAATAGTATTTAAAACAATGTTTAAGCATCCAGAGTCAGTTGTACTGGAAGGATTGTCAACTAGGTTACATAACTGAAAGATCCTAACAAAACTAGAGAAGACAGCAGTGTCACCCAACTTCAACTGGTTACCCGAATAATAACTCAGATTTCAATCCTCTGAGTTATTGTTTACAATCTCCCAGCATTTAAGAAAATTTGGAACTACCACTTAGAGCCAATACTTGGTGACTTTTAATGTTTTCTGCAAGTAAATGAGATATACAGAGCATCTAGTTACATCCAATAAGTAGAAACAAGTATGTTTAACAAGATGTTAAACTAATTATCTGATACCCTAAGCTGGGGTTATGGGCAACTATAGGGACAGGGTCATCCTGTACCTAAGAGCTTCTCTGTCTTCAGACGGCTACTTTCATGAAGAGAAAAGATGATGTGTAAAGAACTTAAGGCTTAGAGAATTAAGTGCCGGCATTTGTAAGCTGTACTATAATTGCTGAAAGACTACAAAGGAGGGAGGGAGAGAATATAGGAAAATGCACATAACTGCAAATCAGAGAAGGAAAGCTCTGAGGTGCAAGGAATTCTCCGGACTTAAGGATCTTGTCAGACTCGAGCATCCAAGAACCAAGAGGAAACCATGAGTACCTAATTGAGGCTTTCTCTTTTGAGGCCTCCAGCAGGGAGATTTGCTAAGAGGTTTCCAAAACCTATCTATAAAGAGACATATATTTGTTCTCAGAAGCCGGAGCAAGAGTAACCGTAAAACAACCTTGCTCTATTAAAAAAGACAGTTCAGTGCTTCGAGCAATTGGTAGGGAAAGAGAGCCCATTCACCTGACCAATTTCCCCAACCTGTGTGTCTGTAAAGTCCTGGGGGCTTTGTACATACTGTAGGGAAAATAGTTTGCTCCCAGCCTTTGTAGTTTAAAATCTGTCATTTTGATTCCATCATTGAAACGTTATGGAAAGCAAGGAATAAAGTCAGGTTTCATTTCTGCCCCTTAAAAAAATTACAATGTTTTGAGAAGTGAGTTTCTATATTAAAGTGTTACATAATTTCATTTTTTTTTTAAAGATTTATTTATTTATTTGACAGAGAGAGACACAGTGTGAGAGAGGGAACACAAGCAGGGGGAGTGGGAGAAGGAGAAGCAGGCCTCCTGTGGAGCAGGGAGCCCGACGAGGGGCTCAATCCCAGGACCCTGGGACCATGACCTCAGCCAAAGGCAGACACTTAATGACTGAGCCACCCAGGCGCCCCTAATTTCATGTCTTGTAAAAGGAATTATTTTCATTTTTTGGAGACAGGCAACTTGTTCTATATTATTCTTATTGGTTTATAATTTTACTTTAAAAAGCAAGCACCCATGGAAACAAAGATTACCTGAGGATTTGGTGTTGAATTTCCTTGGGTATTTGCTGCATTTGGTGTTCCCTAAACAAAAGAAATAGAAAACAGTTAAAATTTCTGATCACTCTAAAAAAGCAACAGGTGATTATAATTTTAATTACTGCATAAAAATAACATTAATTTTTAAAAGGCCACCTACTAAATGGGAGAAGATATTTGCAAATGACATGACCGATAAAGGGTTAAGTACCCGAAGTATATTAGAAACTGATTAAACACCCAAAAAACAAATAATCCAACTAAAAAATGGGCAGAAGACATGAACAGACATTTCTCCAAAGACACAGAGGTGGCTAAGAGACACATGAAAAGATGCTCAGTATCACTCATCATCAGGGAAATGCAAATCAAAACTATAAGGAGATGTCACCCCATACCTGTCAGAATGGCTAAAATCAGAAACACAAGAAACCATAAGTGTTGGTGAGGATGTGGAGAAAAAGAAACTCTCTTGCACTGCTGGTGGGAATGCAAACTGGTGCAGCCACTCTGGAAAACTGTATGGAGATTCCTCAAAAAATTAAAAATAGAACCACCCCATGATCCAATGATCGCATTACTGGGTATTTACCCAAAGAATACAAAAACACTAATTCAAAGGGATACATGCACCCTGATGTTTACAGCAGCTTTATTTACAATAGCCACCCAAGTGTCCATCGATAGATGAATGGATAAAGAAGATGTGGTGCATATATACAATGTGCTATTTTTCAGCCATAAAAAAGAATGAAATCCTGTCTTTTACAACATGGATGGAACCAGAGGGCATAATGCTAAGTGAAATAAGTCAGTCACAGAAAGACAAATACCATATGATTTCACTCATATGTGGAATTTAAGAAACAAAACCAACAAACAAAGGAAAAACAAAGAGAGAGAGACACACACACACAATAAGAAACAGACTCTTAACTACAGAGAACAAACTGATGGTTACCAGAGGGGAGATGGGTAGAGGGATGAGAGAAATAGGGGACAGGGATGAAGGAGGATAATTATCATGATGAGCACGGAGTCATGTATAGAAGTGTTGAATCACTATATTATACACCTGGAACTAACAACACTTAACGCTAACTCTACTGGAATTAAAACCTTAAAAAAACACATTAATTTAAAAAGATTTCTTATTCTAAGAATTTACATGGTACCTGAGTCAAACTTTAACTTGTCAGTTAATTTTGAAAGATCTAGTCCAAAATTTTAAAGACTGTTAATCATAAAATTTAATCTCTAATGTTTAAAATTATGGAGAAATATATACAGAAAAACCAAGAACCAGTCTTTTTTTTTTTTGTTTTTTAACAATCAGACAAAGTCAAGCATTATACTTCTTGAAACTGATTTCTAATGACTTTCAATCCAAAAGTAACTACATTTTGGACGATAATCTCACTTTTATCTGGCATTTTAAATTAGATTTTTGAATTCCTGAACTGTTTAGAGAAAGCAGCTTTGTGTGGAGTACTCAAGATTAAAGATAATATCTATAGCATTGACAGGCAGTAGAACTTGAGAAAGATGCCAGCAAATATTAACATATTTTGAAGAATGATGGAACTAAATGTCATACAAATTCAAATAAAACTGTTTAATATAAATCTGCGTTTGTAAGGATTTAGATTTAATTTGGGGCTTAAATATAAATATCGGAATTCTAGAAAGAACTCAACCAATTCCAGGTTCTTGGAAGTGCACCTTTTAAACACACACATAGAGACACACACCCCCCAAAGATCATCCCTTAAGTGGAAAACGGACATCCCTGTCAAGTTCTTAACACCAACAAACCTAGGAACTTTGTTCATCTCACCTGACCAGGCTTTTTGTTTGCAGTGGTCGCAGTCTGTTCCACAGTTTTCGCTTTTTTCTTTTCCTTCTTCTTTTCTTTGTCAGCAAAAGTGCCACGCATTTTAGATATTATATCCGAATCTGTTTTTGCATACTGGATTCGCTGTTTTAATTATTTGGAAACAGGTTACTATTCATTAGCTGAAGGCTGTTTATACTCTTCATTAGTATTTCAAATTTCATTACACAAACACACTACAAGCTGGTTTTAAACACATCCCTAAGGAAGTCTGTCAAACACACTGAGCACCAAATGAAAATAAATTATGGTCTATGACTCACAACTTAGACAAAGTTAGACTCAACTATGCTTATTAGAAGAAAACCCATAGATTTTCATATGGGAAACACAGAACTTTGCAACATCTGCACCACTGCTTCTCTCAATTTCATGAAACAGAAAAACACACTGGAAAGTTGTCTACTCCTTGGTAAGCACTCTCAATAAAAGGGTCAAGATGTATCGATTAGCTGTGGAATGTATTATATGGAATTTGTTATTTCTACAGGTAAAGTACTAAAGATTGAGAATGATTTCCCTTTGAATCTGATCTAGGATTTTTAAATGAAATGACTAATAGTGGCAACAACTTAAACTTCAAGATGCTTTGAAAAGAAACAAAGGATGGCATCTCAGCTAGTGCAACCAGGCCACTTGCTGATTCTTCCTATACCACGGCCAGCAAGAACAGTATGCCAGCAAGACAACAGGCAGCTTTTAAAAACCCTAGTCTAGGAGAGCATTTGGTAAACTTTAACATGCATTCTAACTACATGGAAGACTGCAGATTCTGATGCAGTAGGTCTGAGTGAGGCCTGAGATTCTGCACTTCTAACAGGCACAAAGTGGATGGTGGGGCCAACACTTTGAGTAGTATGGCCCTGGCCTAAAGCATTATCACACAGCTAGATTCAACATCAATCACCCAAATTTTTGCTAGGAGTTAAACTATTTTCTAGGGTGTATCTATTTGCAAGCTGCAATTTCCATTTCCAGGAAATATTTCTTCTCCGGAGCTGAATGAGCTGAAACAACCTCTCTGACCTTATCAAAACACAAGAGTCCTACAAATTACTATCTAAAATTGCCTTATAGAATAAGAATTTCATCTCAGCCTGAAAGGAAACAAGTGACCTAAAACAGCATGGGTTTGAAAGTAGAAAATTTGTTAAAACCAAAAGCAAGTCTTTTTCCCCAGCCAGAGATGAGTGTGCTGGGGAAACAAGAGGGGAGCATCCTACCCTCACTTCAGTATGCAAAGCTTTCTCTGGCTACTCTGGGCTGCTGTACCATAGGGTTTCTAAGTGGACTTATCCCTGTAAGCAACTGCTGGTTTTTGCATGTCAGCATCTAACCAGAAGGAATGCTTAGACTTTTTTTAAATTTTGTTTTAGATTTTATTTATTTGAGAGAGACAGAGATAGTGAGAGAGAGCACAAGTGGGAAGGAGAGGAAGAAGCAGGCTCCCCGCAGAGCAAGGAGCCTGATGCAGGCCTCGATCCCAGAACCCCGGGATCATGACCTGAGCCAAAGGCAGACACTTAACGACGGAGCCACCCAGGCACCCACTTAGACTAACTCTTAGTCCCAAGGACTCCCTGCCATCTCCCCTGTGTCTTCAACCTTCTTCCTGACCTGAACAGATCTTGGGTGACCTGTCCTTATGACACAGTCACCTGTGAAAAATCCCTGATCTCAGCCATCATACTTAGCTGGCTGGTCTACACTAGTGATTCTCAACCAGAGGTGATTTTGTCCACAGCAGACAACTGGTGCTATTGAATGGACACAGTCTGGGTTGTCATGCTACTGGCATGTGGTAGACAGAGCCCAGGGATGCTGTTAAACACTCTGCAATGAACACGACAGCCCACCACAACAAGAATTATTCAGGTCAAAATGTCAAAAGTACCAATGGTGAAAAACCTTGGTTGGAGACCAAATACCCATAAGGGACAAAAAAAAGTATACCCACAGCTTAGAGAAGGAGCAAGGTTTACATATATGCCAAAGGTTTCATAACAGAAGCCATTCAGGAAAATGGTTCTACATTACTGAGGTATTTTTGGCATTAAATAACCAAATATCCTTGAATTTGGGTAATTTTGTTATGAGCTCCAAGTTATAGCAAATTTTGCTTACTTCTGATCTGGTATGTTGGGATTTAAAACAGAAGAGCAACTAAAACCACCTGAATAAGCACAAAGCAAGACAGCTCAAAGAACATCCTTCTTCCTCTTCCAGGATGCTGGAAATTTGGCAGTATCTGCTACCTTCCTGAAGGTAGAAATGGAACTCATAAAACACTTTCTGTGCATTATCAGTCTACTGGACTTTTTCCATTGGCTTAAAATAATTAGTTGGCAAAGTGAAGCCAGTGCCAAAAATGTCTAGCTTTCCTGTATCTGAGTAACTGGCACATGCAAACTTGTCATCTCAACTCAACAAAACAAAATCCTCTATAGGAAGAAATCGTTCCTCCATATTAATGTAATTTTCGATTTAAACTAAAACCCACTCTTATGCTCCTGCCAACTGCGATCTCCATTATACTATTTCTTCATACTTACTAAGACAGACAAACTGGTTTCAGGCAATTCCAACTTATCAAAAAGAGTGTATGTAGGCACAATCCTAGTTTTCTGAGGTGGGCCTTTCCACACAGCTGGTGCCCATTAAATGGGAAGTGATGGGAAAAGGGGAACTGGATAGAAAAGAAAAAAATTTGCTCCAGTAACAGAGAAAAAAATGCCCACTCCTGAATTAAATAATGTGCTATATAAAGGCCCTCGAACCAATGACCACAGCCAACACTGCCTGTTTTTATAAATCAGGTCTTGCTGGAACACAGCCACATTCATTCATTTGCATACCATCTAGAGCTGCCATAAAGGCAGTTAAACAGTTGCAGGAGAGATCATCTGGCTCACAAGGCCTAAAATACTTACTATCTGGCCCTTGAGGACAGTGTGCCAACTCATAGTTTGGCGGGGGGGAAATCGTAATACTGGGTGTCAGGTTAGCTTTCAAGGCCTTGTACTGCCATTGGTTGTATTAGTATAACCTAGACTGGCAACTAACCTGTCTGTGCCTGATTCATTCTTTCTTTCTTTTTCCCCCTGATTCTTCATTTCTAAAATAAAGGGATTAGACCAGTACCTGCACTAGTGGGCCAAATCCAGCCAGCCCATGGCCTGTTTTTGTATGGCCTATAGGTTAAGGACTTCTTTTTTCCCTACGGTTTAAAGTGTTGTTAAAAAAAACTCACATAGACACAGGAATACGTGACAGAAACTGTTTGTGGCCCACAAAGCCTCAAATATTTACTATCCAGTCCTTTATATAAAGTTTTTGCTAACCTCTGAATTAGCCTAAAGGATAGCCAATCTGCTTACATTTTATAGGTACTGAAAATGAACACAGGCACACAGCCAGTTAATGGTAAAATCAGAATGAGGATCCAGGGCCTGGAAACTCTGGGCCTTGGCTCTCTCCTCAAGGTCTCTTCTCATCCCATTCTAGTCTCAGGAAAAAGCACTAGGAATCTGTACCCAAGGTACTCTGTAGGTACACGATTCCATTGATTTAAAATAATTAGTTGGCAAAGTGAAGCCAGTGCCAACAATTTCTAGACAGTGGCCTCCTGAGTTCCCTAGTCCCTCTCAGCCCTCTGACAACCAATCTTCACCCAGCAGCTAAATGTGAATCTCACGTCATTCCTGAGGTTAAAACTTTCTACGCATGACTATTTCACTGTCGCTCATTGTTTATTCATCAATAAACCTATGAATTTAAACCTAGGAATTTTTCTTAGATCACTGCTTTTTCTAGACTGCATGGCTTCTGATATGTATTTTGCTATGCTATTTTCTGAAACTTCAAATTGATTTCCTCTCTGACCAATGATTTTCTGTGTTTTGTACTGTTTTATAAGTTTACAAAAAAAGTTTCTTTTTAATCTTGAGTTAACTTCTAGTTCTTCTGAGATGAGAATATTGCCAATACTGCCACTATTTTTTAAACATTGTACATCGAGGTGTACAATGTTTAAAAAATATTGTATTTTGTTATTGCCCATCTGAACTATCATAAACTAGTGAATTATAAACTCTACTATTACTGTGTTTCTATAAACACAAATGTGTAAATAAAATAAACCCAAACTTGCTTTAACAATTAAAAACAGAAAGGAACAGCCATAGTTTCAAATGCGTATCTACTAACTTAACATACCATTAAGTGATTAAACCCAAAATAATAAGATTGCCTTACCATTGGTTTACCATAAAATGGAAATCCTTGTAACTGTCTCAAGGCATTTGTGGATGAGCCCAGTTCCTTAAAAATAACAAAGGCTTGCCCCCTCATCTTCATGGTCTTTAAAGCTACAATATCTACAACATGGCCAAACTGAGAAAACAGGGCATACAGGGATCTCTTCAACTCTGAGCAAAAGTAAAGGGGAAAACAATTTATTTGTGAAAGAAACAGTGACAAAACTCTTCATAAAATGACACTGCAATGAGTGCCCCCCACCATGCATTTACTTATTTAAACAAAAGTTACATATTTTAATAAAATCACATTATACTACTGGCTATCTAATTTTAAAAGCTGGTTTTTTTTCAAGATTTTATTTATTTATTTGACAGAGAGAGACACAGCAAGAGAGAGAACACAAGCAGGGGGAGTGGGAGAGGGAGAAGGCCTCCCGCAGAGCAGGGAACCAATTCAGGGTTCGATCCTAGTACTCTGGGATCATGACCTGAGCCACCCAGGCGCCCCTAAAAGTTGTTTCAAACCATTTTATCTGTAAGTGAAAACATATTCACCAAATTTCCAGCCCCTACCTATTTTTGTTTTTAAAAAGCCTTAAAATTCTCACACAAAAGGAACAAGCCATTATTTCGGGTACTGACAAAGATTACTACATGAGAAGTTTTGAAGCAGTACAGTTTTTAAGATGCTAGCAATTAAATGCACTTTGGCTGTGAACAAATGGTTTTTAAAAGCACTTACCTTCTTTTTTAATTTTGTCATTCATATTGTTGATGTAAATTGTATGATTTGGTCTGATATCCATGTTTGGAGTTAAACTGTTCAAACTGCCTAAGGAGACAGTAAATATTCTGTTATAAACAGGGAGCATTAACTCACACTGTTGTGTCATATAAGGACAACACAGGGATTTTTTTTTTTTTTAAGATTTTATTTATTTCTTTGACATAGAGAGAGAGACAGCGAGAGCAGGAACACAGCAGGGGGAGTGGGAGAGGGAGAAACAGGCTTCCTGCCGAGCAGGGAGCCCGATGCGAGGCTCGATCCCAGGACCCTGGGATAATGACCTGAGCTGAAGGCAGATGCTTAACGACTGAGCCACCCAGGCACCCCTAACACAGGGATTATTAACTTACCAATTTTCTTTCAATCCCAAATGTCAGAAAATACCAGTTTTTGTTAGTAGTTTTTAAAACCTCTCCAGCACTTGCTAGCCCTCCTTTTTAAACAAAAAAATAGTTCTCAGGCGCAAAACTTGGTGGAGCACCAGTATCTAGGCAGATTTAATAACATTATTTCACCCAATACATTTATTTTTTTATCTTTCACTTGCAACAAACAAGTTTTTTCACCTAACAAAATAACCTTTGTTTTTTAATGAAATTATTTTATTTACTTATTTTTTTTAAGTAGGCTCCACACCCAGCATGGAGCCCAACATGGGGCTTGAACTCGCAACCAGAGATCAAGATCCGAGCTGAGATCAAGAATTGGATGTTTAACCGACTGAGCCACCCAGGCGCCCCACTTAATTAAATTATTTTTAAAATAATATTTTAGGTTTTAAGAGAAATGAGAAGGAAACTAGCAAATGTGTGCCCAGTAAAAATCATTAACACATTAACGAAGTTTGCTAAGCAATACTTCACAAGTAAACTTAAAAAGTGCCTTCCTATCAGTTACTTAATTTATATACACCATCACCAGCTGTCCTGACTCTAAGGTTAACTCTAACGGACTTGAAATTATGGAGCTCAGATAGAGCAGTATTGCATGACGGTTAAGAGCTCAGATTCTAGTACCAACCTCCTCTGAATTAAAATCCTATGTATGCTTATTACTAGCTGCTTGACTGAAGGCAAGGTCTTTAATCTCAGGTCCACGGCTGTAAAATGGGGCTGGTGTAACAGCATTTACCTACTAGAACTCAGAAAACTAGATAACATAAAGTTCTGGCACAGCTCTCGGACGGGCACTGAACACTTCGAGTACCTGTTGTTAATGGCTACTACAGGTAAGGGACTTGCCTATCGTCAGACTAATTGTTAGCTAATGAACAGCAGACTTGGGAATTCCACCCTTGTTTCCTCAACTTTTGCACTTTTCTTTCACACTCACTTCGCCATTTCATTTTTTACACCGTTTTTAGTTGCCAACTGTGACCCTACTTTATTTCCTTGGGTGACCCCCCATATACTTTCATTTCACCAATTTTAAACCCACTGTGTGTGAACAGTATAGGAAGCCTGATAAGGGAAAAGCCTACAAGGCAGGGACAGCACTTGTGCGGGAACAGGTGAAAGGTAACGCTAGCCAGACATTTGTGACCGCCCCCCCTTACCTGAAACCTGGAAAGGCTGGGGTCGCGAAAATGACAATAACAAGAAAGTGAGACGTCAAACTGAAGGCGGAACTTTCAAAGGGGAGGCTCTTGCAAGATCTCACGCGAGGTTTGAGAGTGGTGTGGACTAGAGCAAGGGCACCTGGAGTCCAAAGGGAGCCTCCCGCTTCTCTAGACGTGCCACGTTCGACCAAAGCCCCAGGAAGCGGTCAAGCGATCGCCGATCCCAACCCTTCCCACTAGAGACAATTCTCCTAAATTCGGAGGCCTAGCAGGACCAGCGCGTTAGTTTCCAACTCCCCCCACCCTCTCGCCAACCCCTCCGCGAATCCGGGAACAAACACTCGCCGTTCCCAGCACCGCGCCCCGTCCACTCCCTGCTCCCACAAACTGGCGTCAAGCCGAGCGGCGGCCGACAACCCGGAGAACGGAAACAGCGAACGAGAACGCGTTCCAACTCACCTGAGGTCTACGTTGGTCCCCCACGAACCGAAAGCCGGAAACGGAGCCGCTATCGGAAGTGACGCTACCACGCGCCTCAACCAAGCGCCGACAATTCGAGCAGTCGAGCTCAGAGTCGATCGATGCCCTCCTGCTCCGGCGGCCGCCCCTGGGACTCTCTCTGCGCATGCGCACACCTGGCGGGCGGGAAGGGTGGCTGGGGACCGGGAAGGATCTTGTAGGAACCTCATGGATTAAACTGGATTCCTGGGGTCGTGCAGTGAGGCGATAGGGAAGGTCAGTGTTTCCTTATCCAGCCACGACTTTGTGTGGTTTTACCCGACACGACAGTGCCTTTCATCTTTCCAGACCCTATATAGTTTCATAGGCAGCCCCTCATGCCAACTACCGTCGTTCTCAGAGCTCTGGTGGCCTCTGGTTTAACATCACCTTGAGGGCACCTGGTACCTTCCCTCAAGGGTCCTCTGATTCCTGGTGCTCTTGAGGGAACGCTTCTCACCATTCTGCTGATGAGCTTGAATCCCAGAAGCAACTCAGGTTGAGTCTCCAAAGCAGAGGGAATTGATGTCTCACTTTCGCTCTCTCACCTGATAAGGCAACCACCTCCAATGATAGCCAAGCAAGCACCCCTAAGATCATCTGCCTAAATTCACTGGGAAAAAAAAAAAATCCCTACCCCCTTTCCCATCTTCTCTCCCCACAAAATGCCTAGATTGTTCTAGGATGATAGAAGTTGTTGATGTTGTTGCTTAGCTGAATGGGAATCCAAAAAAGTACATGTGGTCATTCTTCTATTCATCAAATATATGTAAAGTATCATCTGAAATATGAAACGGGTTGTTAGAAGCCAAGGGAAATCTAATCTTGTTTCTTCCGATAACCTTACTTTTTTTTTTTTAAGATTTTATTTATTTGACAGAGATAGAGAGGGAACACAAGCAGGGGGAGCAGAAGAGGGAAAAGCAGGCTCTCCACTGAGCAGGGAGCCGGATGTGGGGCTTGATACAAGGACCCTGGGATCATGACCTGAGCTGAAGGCAGACGCCTAACGGCTGAGCCACCCAAGCACCCCTTCCGATAACCTTAAAAATAAAGCTTACTTTGCCATCAAAAAAGTGGGTTTACTCGGTAATGGCAGGTAATTGTAAAATGCAAGACAAGCAAGTTACAGTCAAACCATTGGCAACCCCCCCCCCCCACACACACAGTAGGGAAATGTTATTTTTAGGGAGAAGAAGGAGGAAATTGGGAGGGGTTGTTTGGAAAGAAAGATCTCCAGGTAATTAGGGTTTCTCATTGGCTGAGTTGCAGAAGTAATGAGTTTCTTAGAGGAGACGCAGTGTACATCTTTTTTCTGTTGGGACCTGTAATTGATTGTTTCCTACTGATAATTTTTTCCTTGAGTCTGTAATTGACACTAATTTTGGAGTTTGTAATTGACAGTTCTTCCTGTAATTGACATTGAGTAGTATTCCCCTTTCTAGCCTCCACAGGCCACTTTAGTGAGGTTTCCCTTTATTAATTTTCGAACTTCCCCTTAACTAATCTCTCTCAGCCTCTTTTCCTCATCTGTAAACTAAGGATCATAGTAATACCTCATTTTGGAGCTATTGTGAGGATTAAGTAAGCTAAATGTAAAGTGGTTAGCACACTGTCAGACACAAAAGAAATGTTTTATAAATGTTATTTCTAAATGCTGGCTATGATTTATACATATGAAGAGGCCAAATAGGTTGGTTTTATAAGATGGGGATTTTTATTTTTTTAAAAGATCACCTGGAGTTGGAACAACTTGAAAATAATGTAAGCTTCTTAAGCGTGGGGATTTTGCGTACTTTGTTCACTCAAGAACCCTCAGTAACTAGAAAAGTAACTGATACTCAATAAACATATTGAATGAATGGATGAAACTTTATGGAAATTAAGCAGCACTAAACAAATGTGATATTTTACGAAGATGCACATAAGTGTAGGACATAAACAATCACAGAAAAGCATTATTTATATATATATATATTAGAAGAAATGTAACTAGTTCTGTCTCAGTTAAGGGATTATGAGGGAATATAAAGGGCATATCCTTAACATATTAAAAGAGAATATAAACTAACTAAAAATAATTTCTGAATAACAAAGGACGAGGTGCCCTGCACATTAATAAGGACATCTCTGCCATTAATTGCTTCTGTTTGATGCTACTGAGGATGGCTAAACTATTTCTCTCAAAATAAGCTATAACCTGGCAGTATTACGCAAGTGCTTCTGGCCAAAAACTTATCATAACTATTAAAAGAGAATGATGTAGGACTTTGCCAATATGGGAAGAAAATACCACAGGAAACACAGAGACCTAAAGACAGACTGTGCATCATGTTTCATTAACAGCTAAATAATGGCTACTATACTGTACGCTGTGAGAAAGAAATCATCTAATGCCAACTCAGTGACAATGACCTGCATGCTATTTCCCAGGTCCTTCTCAAAAGAGCTAGTGCATTTTCCTGTCTTTGGGCAGTTGCTCTGCGCTTTCCAATAGCCCGTTAATGGTCTTCCATAGTTTCCTGAATGATTTTGAGAAACCAGTAATTGAAAGCAGGAGTGAGAAAGGAATGAAGGGGAGAGAGGATCTTTTCTAGTCTTGTGAGAAACCCTGTTATAGAACTATATTCAAGAGCATTATAATATCTAAACCTTGGTCAGATGTATTATAAAGCAGCTGAGGCTGGACACCTGGTTCCTGGACCTACTTTGAAAGCATAAGCAGAACTATAGTTGTGTTAGTTGCATTATTAACTTAGCCCCACGTTCTGTTTTGTTCCCTACTTAATTATGTTTTATGCACCTCTTAACAACCATTAACTTTGCCTTTTCTGCTCCTACTCCCTGTTTACCCACTGATAGTAGTAACCTGGTGGGGATCCGATGATGCTAACATTTGCATTGAACATATCTGCTTACCTGATCTCCAGGTCCCAAAGGGTGCCTCATTTTATAAAAGAATGCATACCTCCAGGTTGTTTCAAGGCACCCCCCCCCCCACTCAAGTTTGCAAGAAACCTTTCACCTACCTCTGTGTATTCACCTCCTTCCCCAAACACATATAAACTGTCCCTAGGCTCAACTGGGCAAGGCAGCTTTGGGAGTGATCCCCTGCCTTCTCCTTGGGCTGCCCTTCTGATAACAAAGTTCTCTTTGCTTCTGAGTCAGTGTCTCAGACATTGGCTGGCTGCGCATTGGGTGCACAGACAAGTTTGAGTTCTATAACAGAACTGTCATTCCTTTATAATGAAATTCACCTCTTTAGGATCAGATCAGGAATCAGTGTCAAAAGCTTACATGTTTTTAAAAATAATAGAAGAGCAAATGGGTTTCCTCAGAGTTCTGCTCAGTCCAGTCTCTCACATTTCAGTTAAGCAACATGATTTACTTTCCTGTGGAACAGGTTTTTTATCAAATAAACCCAGAGGCAGCACTGTAACACCTTGGCCAGGCTTTACGCTGATGAAACTCGCTTATTTTAGGGGTAGCAGAAAAATGCCTACAAACAATTGGGAATAAAACAGTGTCAAGACATCTAAATGATAACTGAGGTGTCTCTTAGTGACTTGAAATACACAAATATTTACTTACCTTATCTGTATGTGTTTTATGTTTCTCATTAAATGTTTTCAGTATCTTGCTGCGGTAGTTCTGAGATGGAGCCATGTTTAGAGGAAAATGCATCATAAAACTGGTGGATAAATTTTAGCTTATTTATGTTAGATAGAGCCACAAAAATGTACGACCATTTGTTTGTAGCTTCTTTCCCTCCCCAGGTGGCAATTACATTAAGAAATTTATGTAGAGTGAAATTATTTTCACACCAAGCATTAAACAAACCTAGGCATGATTGTTGAGCACTAAATTATGTTTACCTTTTCCTAGCTGTTTGAGATTATGTTTGCTGAAACTTCCTAAAAAACACCCCCACCCTTGCAATTCAGGGAGGAAATCATTTTGTGCAATTATTTCAGTTTATTTCAGCCCTTCCTTCTTTTATTCTTTTATTCTTTTTGGAATTTTCTTGTTTTCAGGGAAGAAAAAAAAAAAACCAGAAGTGACTATCACCTCTGATATGTACTACTGTGTTAACGGTAATAATGGGTTGTCATTCACATCCACAAGAATATTACCCTCTCCCCCAGGCAGGTGGAATCTGAGCTAGGCTGTAATAATATATGTGTTCCTTAAAGTTTGGAAACAGTAGTTTGCCTTTTAAGACCTGATAACTAATCCAAAGAAATGGTGTGTGTTGGGGGGGACCTGAACTTCATATTGTTTAATATTATGATATGTGCAAGTTATGCTTGGCATGGTGTCATCTGACCTCCCCTGAGGTCTGCGAACGTAACGTCACAAAGATACCATTCTCTTCGAGACTGGAAAAATAAGATGCCAGTCTCATTAGGTCCACCTAACAAGCAAAATATTAAGCAGATAACAATTTTTTTTACCATTTCTTTTTTTTTAAGATTTTATTTATTTATTTGAGAGAGAGAGAATGAGAGATAGAGAGCATGAGAGGGAAGAGGGTCAGAGGGAGAAGCAGACTCCCCGCCGAGCAGGGAGCCTGATGTGGGACTTGATCCCTGGACTCCAGGATCATGACCGGAGCCGAAGGCAGTCACCCAACCAACTGAGTCACCCAGGCGCCCCTACCATTTCTTTAAATTTTTTGTTATGTTAATCACCATAGATTACATCATTGTTTTTGATGTAGTGTTCTATGATTCATTGTTTGTGCATAACACCCAATGCTCTACACAGAATGTGCCCTCTTTAATACCCATCACCAGGCTAACCCATGCCCCCACCCACCTCCCCTCTAGAACCCTCAGTTTGTTTTTCAGAATCCCATTGTCTCTCATCGTTCGTCTCCCCCTCTGATTTCCCCCCCCCTTTATTCTAGCCCTCCTGCTATCTTCTTTTTTTTTCTTAACATATATTGCATTATTTGTTTCAGAGGTACAGATCTGTGATTCAACAGTCTTGCACAATTCACAGCGCTCACCATAGCACATACCCACCCCAGTGTCTATCACCCAGCCACCCCATCCCTCCCACCCCACCCCCAACCCAGCAACCCTCAGTTTGTTTCCTGAGATTAAGAATTCCTCATATCAGTAGGGTCATATGATACATGTCTTTCTCTGACTGCCTTATTTCACTCAGCATAACACCCTCCAGTTCCATCCACGTCATTGCAAATGGCAATGTCTCATTGCTTTTGATGGCTGCATAATGTTCCATTGTATATATATAAAATATATATACCACATCTTCTTTATCCATTCATATGTCGATGGACATCTTGGCTCTTTCCAAAGTTTGGCTATTGTGGACATTGCTGCTATAAACATCGGGGTGCATGTACCCCTTCGGATCCCTACATTTGTATCTTTGGGGTAAATACCCAGTAGTGCAATTGCTGGATCGTATGGTAGCTCTATTTTCAACTTTTTGAGGAATCTCCTTACAGTTTTCCAGAGTCGTTGGACCAGCTTGCATTCCCACCAACACTGTAGGAGGTTCCCCTTTCTCCACATCCCTGCCAACATCTGTCGTTTCCTGAACTTGTTCATGTTAGCCATTCTGACTGGTGTGAGGTGGTATCTCATTGAGGTTTTGATTTGGATTTCCCTGATGCCGAGCGATGTGGAGCACTTTTTCATGTGTCTGTTGGCCATTTGGATGTCTTCTTTGGAAAAATGTCTGCTCATGTCTTCTGCCGATTTCTTGATTGGATTATTTGTTCTTTGGGTGTTGAGTTTGATAAGTTCTTTATAGATTTGGATACTAGCCCTTTATCTGATATGTCCTTTGCAAATACCTTATCCATTTTGTCCGTTGTCTTTTGGTTTTGTTGACTGTTTCTTTTGCTGTGCAAAAACTTTATCTTGATGATATCGAGTAGTTCATTTTTATCCTTGCTTCCCTTGCCTTTGGCGATGTTTCTAGGAAGCAGTTGCTGCAGCTGAGGTCAAAGAGTTTGCTGCCTGTGTTCTCCTTTAGGATTTTGATGGACTCCTGTCTCACATTTAGGTCTTTCAACCATTTGGAGTCTATTTTTGTGTGTGGTGTAAGGAAATGGTCCAGTTTCATTCTTCTGCATGTGGCTGTCCAAATTTCCCAACACCATTTGTTGAAGAGACTGTCTTTTTTTCCACTGGACATTCTTCCCTGCTTTGTCAAAGATGAGTTGACCATAGAGATGAGGGTCCATTTCTGGGCTCTCTATTCTGTTCCATTGATCTATGTGTCTGTTTTTGTGCCAGGACCATACTGTCTTGATGATGACAGCTTTGTAATAGAGCTGGAAGTCCGGAATTGTGATGCCACCAGCTTGGCTTTTCTTTTTCAACATTCCTCTGGCTATTCGGGGTCTCTTCTGGTTCCATACAAATTTTAGGATTATTTGTTCCATTTCTTTGAAAAAAGGGGATGGTATTTTGATGGGGATTGCATTGAATGTGTAGATTGCTCTAGGTAGCATGGACATCTTCACAATGTTTGTTCTTCCAATCCATGAGCATGGAACGTTTTTCCATTTCTTTGTGTCTTCTTCAATTTCTTTCCTGAGTATTTTATAGTTTTCTGAGTACAGATCCTTTGCCTCTTTGGTTAAATTTATTCCTAGGTATCTTATGGTTTTGGGTGCAATTGTAAATGGGATCGACTCCTTAATTTCTCTTTCTTCTGTCTTGTTGTTGGTGTATAGGAATGCCACTGATTTCTGTGCATTGATTTTTATCCTGCCACTTGACTGAATTCCTGTATGAGTTCTAGCAGTTTTGGGGTGGAGTCTTTTGGGTTTTCTACATAAAGTATCATATCATCTGCAAAGAGTGAGAGTTTGACTTCTTCTTTGCTGATATGGATGCCTTTGATTTCTTTTTGTTGTCTGATTGCTGTGGCTAGGACTTCTAATACTATGTTGAATAGCAGTAGTGATAGTGGACATCCCTGCCGCATTCCTGACCTCAGGGGGAAAGCTCTCAGTTTTTCCCCATTGAGAGTGATATTCGCTGTAGGTTTTTCATAGATGGGTTTTATGATATTGAGATATGTATCCTCTATCTCTATACTCTGAAGAGTTTTGATCAAGAAAGTATTCTGTACATTGTCAAATGCTTTTCCTGCATCTATTGAGAGGATCCTATGATTCTTGTTCTTTCTTTTGTTAATGTATCATGTTAATTGATTTGCGGATCCCACTTGGTGAAGGTGAATAATCCTTTTAATGTACTGTTGGATCCTATTGGCTAGTATTTTGGTGAGAATTTTTGCATCCATGTTCATCAAGGATATTGGTCTGTAATTCTCCTTTTTGATGGGGTCTTTGTCTGGTTTGGGGATCAAGGTAATGGTGGCCTCATAAAACGAGTTTGGAAGGTTTCTTTCCATTTCTATTTTTTGGAACAGTTTCAGAAGAAAGGTATTAATTCTTCTTGAAATGTTTGGTAGAATTCCCCTGGGAAGCCATCTGGCCCTGGGCTCTTGTTTGTTGGGAGATTTTTGATGACTGCTTCAATTTCCTTAGTGGTTATAGGTCTGTTCAGGTTTTCCATTTCTTCCCGGTTCAGTTTTGGTAGTTGATACATCTCTAGGAATGCACCCATTTCTTCCAGGTTATCTAATTTGCTGGCATAGAGTTGCTCATAATATGTTCTTATATTTGTTTGTATTTCCTTGGTGTTGGTTGTGATCTCTCCTCTTTCATTCATGATTTTGTTGATTTTGGGTCCTTTCTCTTTTCTTTTTGATAAGTCTGGCCAGGCATTTATCAATCTTGTTAATTCTTTCAAAGGACCAGCTCCTAGTTTCGTTGATCTGTTCTACTGTTCTTTTGTTTTCTATTTCATTGATGTCTGCTATGATCTTTATTATTTCTCTTCTCCGGCTGGTTTAGGCTTTATTTGCTGTTTTTTCTCTAGCTCCTTTACGTGTAGGGTTAGGTTGTGTATTTGAGACCTTTCTTGTTTCTTGAGAAAGGCTTGTATTACTATATACTTTCCTCTCAGGACTGCCTTTGCTGCATCCCAAAGATTTTGAACAGTTGTGTTTTCATTTTCATGGTTTCCATGAATTTTTTTAATTCTTCTTTAATTTCCTGGTTGACCCATTCATTCTTTAGTAGGAAGCTCTTTAGCCTTTCCAACTTTCCTCTCGTGATTGAGTTCTAGTTTCAAAGCATTGTGGTCTGAAAATATGCCGGGAATGATCCCAATCTTTTGGTACCGGTTGGGGACCTGATTTGTGACCTAGGATGTGATCTACTGTGGAGAATGTTCCATGGGCACTAGAGAAGAATGT
This sequence comes from Zalophus californianus, assembly GCF_009762305.2. NCBI lineage: Eukaryota > Metazoa > Chordata > Mammalia > Carnivora > Otariidae > Zalophus > Zalophus californianus. Next base: position 97,870,544 of record NC_045602.1, read on the forward strand.
GTATTCCGTTGCTTTGGGATGGAATGTTCTGAATATGTTTGTGAAGTCCATTTGGTCCAGTGTGTCATTTAAAGTCTTTATTTCCTTGTTGATCTTTTGCTTAGATGATCTGTCCATTTCAGTCAGGGGGGTGTTAAAGTCCCCCACTATTATTGTATTGCTGTCAATGTGTTTCTTTGCTTTTGTTATTAATTGCCTTATATAATTGGCTGCTGCCACGTTAGGGGCATAGATATTTACAATTGTTAGATCTTCTTGTTGGATAGACCCTTTAAGTAGGATATAGTGTCCTTCCTCATCTCTTATTACAGTTTTTGGTTTAAAATCCAATTTGTCTGAAATAAGGATTGCCACCCCAGCTTTCTTTTGGTGTCCATTCGCATGGTAAATGGTTTTCCACCCCCTCACTTTCCATCTGGGGGTGTCTTTGGGTCTAAAATGAGTCTCTTGCAGACAGCATATCGATGGGTCTTGTTTTTTAATCCAATCTGATAGCCTGTGTTTTGATTGGGCCATTTAGCGCATTTATATTCAGAGTAACTATTGAAGGATATGAATTTAGTGCCATTGTATTGCCTGTAAGGTGACTGTTACTATATATTGTCTGTGTTCCTTTCTGGTCTATGCTGCTTTTAGGCTCTCCCTTTGCTTAGAGGACCCCTTTCAATATTTCTTGTAGGGCGGGCTTCATATTTGCAAATTCCTTTAGTTTTTGTTTGTCCTGGAAGCTTTTTATCTCTCCTTCTATTTTCAGTGACAGACTGGCTGGATATAGTATTATTGGCTGCATATTTTTCTCATTTAGTGCTCTGAATATATCATGCCAGTCCTTTCTGGTCTGCCAGGTCTCTGTGGATAGGTCTGTTGCCATTCTAATGTTTCTACCATTATAGGTTACATATCTCTTCTCCTGAGCTGTTTTCAGGATTTTCTCTTTGTCTCTGAGACTTGTAAGTTTTACTATTAGATGTTGGGGTGTTGTCCTATTTTTATTGATTTTGAGAGGGGTTCTCTGTGCCTCCTGGGTGTTGATGCCTGTTTCCTTCCCCACATTAGGGAAGTTCTCTGTTATAATTTGCTCCAATATACCTTCTGCCCCCCTCTATCTTTCCTCTTCTTCTGGGATCCCAATTATTCTAATGTTGTTTCGTCTTATCATATCGCTTATCTCTCGAATTCGGCCCTCATGATCCAGTAGTTGTTTATCTCTCTTTTTCTCAGCTTCTTTATTTTCCATCATTTGGTCTTCTATATCACTGATTCTCTCTTCTGCCTCATTTATCCTAGCAGTTAGCGCCCCCATTTTTTATTGCACCTCATTAATAGCCTTTTTGATTTTGACTTGGTTAGATTTTAGTTCTTTTATTTCTCCAGAAAGGGTTTCTCTAATAACTTCCATGCTTTTTTCAAGCCCAGCTAGTATCTTTAAAATCATGATTCTGAGCACTAGGTCTGACATCGTACTAATGTCCATATTGAGTAGGTCCCTGGCAGTCGGTACTACCTCTTGTTCTTTTTGTTGAGGTTATTTTTTCCATCTTGTCTTTTTGTCCCAAGGAGAATAGATGTATGAGAGAACAAAACGTAACAGGGTAACAATGTCCCCAGAAACTATACTCTAAAGAAATCAGAAAAGACCTGAAACCAGGGGAAAAGAAAGGGAAAGAAAGAAAAATGAAAGAGAAAATAAAGAAAAAGAAAAAGATAAAAACAAACAAAAACAGAACAAAACAAAACAAAAAAACAGAATATGATCAAATATGATCAGGCTGGTGCATAGATCAGTGCCACACACTAGATTTTAGGTGTATTTTGGTCTGTTAGAAGGAAGTGCCTCCCAAAATTTTAAAGAAAGAAAAACTTATATATGTACAAAAATAAGGGTTGATATGATGAAGGGATGGAATATGACTGTAAAGATGAAAATTATAAAAATTTTTATAAAAGGAATTGATAAGATAAGAAGTTGTTTGAAAAAAGAAAGAAAAGGTTTTAAAAAAGGGGGCAGAGAGAGAATGTGATCAGGGAGGAGACTAGAACAAAGCCGTACACTAGAGATTTAGGGTATATTTTGATCTGTTAGAAGAAACTGTATCTCAAAATTTTAAAGAGAGAGCAACTTATATATATATATGCCAAAAATAAAGGTAACTACTATGAAGGGATAGAATATGACTCTAAAAATTAAAAATAAAAATGTTTTTTTTTAAAAAGGGATTGATAAGATTTTGGTTGAAGGGGAAAAAGAAAAATACAAAAAAAAAAAAAAAAGACAGTTAAAAAAATTAACTTTGAAAGACTAGGAATCATGGTAAAAAAGCCATGAATTTTATGTGCAGTATTCTCCTAACACTGGAGTTCTGCCATTCTCATTGATCGTTTAACTTGGTCTTGGCTGGCTCTTCTTTCTGATCTTCTGGGGCAGGGCCCTGTTGTCTTGGTTCCCAAATGTCTTTGCCGGAGGTGGAATTGCCCTGCCCTTGCCTGGTCCAGGCTAAGTAATCTGCTCGGGTTTTCTCTTGGGAGCTTTTGTTCCCTGCAATCTTTCTGTACAACTTTGGAGGAGGAGAGTGAAAATGGCGGCCTCCCAATCTCCACCTGGGAGGAGCCCAGAACTAGGGGCCTGGCTCCTCCATGCACCCCCAGAGAGAAGCATTCAATCACTCCTATCTCCCCAGTCTCCGGCCACACTCTGTGCTCACCCGGCCTGTGACCGAGCATTTCTATCTTTGGCACCCGACCCCGTGTGGAGTCTCCAAACCCAGCAGATCCCTGTGGTGCCCTCCCACGCCACTCCTCCCAGGGGAGGAAGGGGAGTCTCCCCAGATCTGCCGCTTGTTGGGTCCCTGCTGGAGGAGCAGTGGCCCAACTGTGTTGCCGATCACAGTTTATGGCAACCCCGAGCTGTGATCCTGCTCCTCGGCTCCATCTCTGCAGCCGGCTTCCCCGCTCCAATACCTGGGAGCTCTGCCGCACTCAGGCACCCCCGGTCTTTCTGTGATCCCGAGGGTCCTGAGACCACACTGTCCCAGCGAGGGTTCCACCCCCTACTTAGCCACTGGAGCAACGTCCCTCAGCGGAGCCAACTTCTAAAGTTCCGATTTTGTGCTCCGCTGCTCTATCACTTGCCAGAAGCTGCCGACAGAGGCCCCCTCCCCCGCCGTCTATCCTCCCGAATATTGCCTCGGATTCACTTCTCCGCACGTCCTACCTTCCAGAAAGTGGTTGCTTTTCTGTTCAGAGAGTTGTTGCTCTTCTTTTCTTTGATCTCCTGTTGAGTTCATAGGTGTTCAGAATGGTTTGATCCCTATCCAGCTGAACTCCTAAGACCAGACAAAATCCAGGTCTCGTACTCCTCCGCCATCTTGCTCCGCTAAAAGACCACAGATAGTAATTTTTAAGTAGAGCAGGTTTTGCTTCTGTGATTTAAAATGTAATTTTTTGAGTCCTAAACCCTGTGACAATTGGAAAATCCAAATTTCAAAAAGGAAAGTTCTTTTTTAAATGTCGGACCTCAATTATGGAATTCCATACATGATATATCATTGATTTCAAGGACTTATCCCAGATATCCTAATCCAGCGCTTCTCAAACATTAGTGGGCACATGGGTCACCTAGGGATTTTGTTAAAATCAAATTTCGATTGAGTAGATCTGGGATACAGCCTAAGAATCTGCGATTATAGCAAGCTTCCAGGTGATGCTGATGCTGCAGGTCCCCCATGATATTTTAGGTAGCAAGATCCAAAGCATTTCCATTTTAAGAGAATTAATTAATCCACAGATTATCCAGTATCTCACAATAGTTAGCTCTGAAGCCACAGAGCTACTATCAGATACAGAATACTATCTTCTTAGCCAAACACAAATCAACTTTTTCTTTCAAAGGTGGTACTATTTATCTGAAGCTTTATTTTAACTGCCTTCTACTAGGCATTTGGAAATAAATCTTAGGTGAGAGTGACAAAGCCTGGAATTTATATTCCTTATGATGAGAGATCACGTCATTGTTCCTTAGGCCCAGGGTCACCTTCTAATTCGTGGTACTCATTATACCTGTGCACAAACGTTCTGGTTCTTATTCCCTTCCAGGCTCATGGAGGGCTTGAACTTCTCCACACCCTTTGAAAATCATCATAGTAGTGTAACTTGTTTTGGCTAAAGGAGTCTGAGGATATGAGGAGGCAGCAAGGTAGTGCACGATTTGCCAAGTGCCCTCTTTCCTGGCTTTGTGATCTTGGAAACATATCCCAAGATGGAACCTCTGTCAAGCTTAGGTCCCTGAGGGATTTCATTGATTAGACACCTCCCCTACACACACATATGCCGCTTCCAATTGATCATGTAACATAAGCAAGAAATAATTAACTTAAGGTGGCATAGCCTAACCAATCCTGACTTATATACTAATTGAAAACATCTCTGAGAAATAATTCTTAGAAAGTTCAAGAGTTTGGGGAGCCTGGCTGGCTCAGTCATTGGAGTATGCCACTCTTGATCTCAGGGTTGTGAGTTTGAGCCCAACTTTGGGTGGAGAGATTACTTAAAAAAATAAAATCTTAAAAAATAAAAGAAAGTTCAAGAGTTTTACACAAGTAGTTTCACAATTATGGACTGTTATTGAGTGCGTAAGAGGTTATGTAGCTGAGGTGGCTCATTTCTTTTGAAGGAAAATCAAAGTAATCAATTTATAACTGCAGTTGGCCCTTGAACAATGCAAGTGTATACTGCGTGGGTCCACTTTGCAGATCATCTTTAATAAATTCAGTACAGTACTGTAAATGTATTTTCTCTTCCTTTTGATTTTTTAAAGATTTATTTATTTATTTATTTATTTATTTATTTTAGAGAGAGAGAGAGAGCACGGGGGGTGGAGGGAGGAAGGGGCAGAGGGAGAGAGAGACTCTCAAGCAGGCTCCACACTGAGCACAGAGCCTGATGCAGGGCTCGATCCCAGGATGCTGAGATCAAGACCAGAACTGAAACCAAAAGTCAGACACTCAACCAACTGAGGCACCCAGGTGCCCCTTCCTTATGATTTTCTTAGCATTCTCTTTTCTCTAACTTACTTTATTAAAAATACAGTGTATCATACATATAACATACAAAATATCTGTTAATCACCTATGTTATCAGTAAGGCTTCTGATCAACAGTAGTTAAATTTGGGGTGAATTTAAAGTTGTATGTGCATTTTCAACTGCATGGGGGTTCAGCACCCCTAACCCCTACATTAGGGTCAAATGTATATGATCCATGTTTTGAGTGACCTTTCTATAGTAAATTAATCCTAGATCTATTGGGTGCATAATTTGGATGACTATATAAGAAAATATCTTGAGGCCTAGCTGAGAGAAGAATCTGTGGCTGATAGCATTTTCACATACCTTCAGAGAAGGGTTCTAAAGAAATAAAGAGATGTCATGCTCTCAGTCTAATTTTAGAGTGGTCAGAATCATCTTGCAACAAGAGACCAAGATATGTATAAAACATTTCAGGTAAGCTTTAACATCATGAGACAGTTTGGATTCTTATCACAAAGAAGTTGAAAGAAAAAAAAATATGAAGTCTCTAGTTTGTACTGCCAATTATATTTGGACAAGACAACCCTGGAAATTATTTCTGTCCAAGGAATCCAAAACAATTATGTAAATGAGGCTAGTACTTCCTATTCTATTTTGTTTAAGGTGAATGGGGATCAATTCAACTATTATAAACTTCCCTAATATCCACTGGCAGAAACATCACATAAGTTAATGAGTTTATTAAAATGGATGGTGAAAAAATATTTATCTCTTATTGATAGGGGATAGTCTCTCCTTTATCAGTCTTTTATTTTTCCAGTTTTAATATGAAGCTCCTTTCTGACATTAATGTTACCAAATTACTTCAGCTCCTGAGAGATATTAATATAACATAATACATTTTGTCAATTCAGTAGAAGATTCTGAATAAGACTGGTCAGTTGAGATGTCTGAAAGAAATTAGTTCTAAGTTATTTCCTCGTGACTGAAATTGCAAATGTCAGATTCCATTACAGGTGGCTAAGAGTAGAAGAGCTCCTCCCCCACTTCATTCAACAGAAGTCTTTGTGCAGTGTTAAGCTTTAAATAGCTTAAAACAGGACCAAGATTTTGGGACACTCTTTATTGAACACCTAGAAAATCCCATGCTAGCTACCAAAGATGTGATTGTAAGCAGCACAGACATATTAGTTGGTCTCGTGGAGCTTCCCATCTCTTGGAGGTGTCAGACCAATAAGTAAATGCTTGTGAACAGCTACTGTGGAGATGTTCCCATTACTCTTGCTGCATAACAAACTACATGAGACTATGCCTCATGGACTCTTTGGGTCAAGAATTCAGTCAGAGTATGGCTGGGTGATTCTTCTACTCCTGGAGCGACTGCAGTCACTTAGTGGGACTCAGCTGATGGATGGACTGATCTAGAGGATCCAAACAGCTTCGCTCACATTTTTAGTGGTAGGAGGGGCTAAAGGACTGAGCTCACATGGGACTGGCACCTGGAGTATCCATGCATGGTGCTTCCAGCCTGGTGGTCTCCAGGTAGTTGGATTTCTGACTTAGGGGCCAGGTTCCCCCAGACCATATGTCTCAAGGAAATTAGGTGGAAACTTCATGACATTTTTGGACCTAGCCGGGAAAGTCACACAATAAAACCTTCAGCAATTTCTTGTTGGTTAACAAGGGAGTCATAAGGCCAGCCTAGATACAAAGGAGAAAGAAATTGGATTCTATTTCTTGGTGTGGGTATATCAAATTCACATAGTAGAAAGCTTGTGGGAAGGGAGATACTATTATAGCCATCTTTTTTTTTTTTTTTTAACTGTGAAAAAATTTGTACTTAGAATTAGCCAGCTGGATTCAGTTTAGATGATCCCACTTTTGTTGGCAACATCCAAAGCACCATAGTCAGGAGCTAGTTGACAATATGCCTTATTCTCTTCATCAGCCTTGATCAGGGTGTTGATCTCGACCACATCAATGTCATAGAGCTTCTTCATAGCCTGTTTGATGTGATGCTTGTTGGTTTTGACATCTACAATGAATAGAAGTGTGTCATTGTCTTCTGTCTTCTTCATGGCCAACTCGGTGGTCAGGGGGCTTGATGATGGCGTGGGGGTCAAACTCGTCTCTCCTGGGGGTGCTCTTCTGAGGATACTTGGGCTGCCTTCAGAGCCACAGTGTCTTAGGCCTTCAAAAGGTGGGTGATATGAAGATCTTCTTTATGCCTATCTTCAAAAATACAATCTTCTAGAAAAAGAAAGAAAAAACACAGAGTTGGAGGGAAAGACTTTATAGAACTAAAGGTAAGAAAAGACAGGCAGTTAGAAAGGTAGCAAGTAGGAGGAAGACAATGGAGACCTCTATAGGCAGAGTAAATACTTCTTGCAAAGGCCCTATGGTGAAGAGGAATTTGCCAAATTTGAAGAACAAAACAGAACAAAAAACAGCTGGAGCTGAAGTGTGCAGAGTGAGGGAGAGGGTGAGTTTCAAAGATAGTATCTTTGAGTTTCAAAGGTAGTATCTTGTAAGCCATGTTAAGACATCCAAACGCTCTAAGAGCAGTGGGAACAAGATGTTTAAGCAGAGAGTAACATGATCGGAGGCCTTGCATGGATCTTTCTGAATGAAATGGAGGAGTCAAGTCTGGGCCAGTTAGGAAATGGTTGCAGTGTCCATGCTGATGATGAGGGTGGCCTGAATTAATATGGCAGCAAAGAAGTAGACAGATTTGAGTTTCATTTAGGGATGTAATTGAGAGATCTTGCTGTGAATTGAACATGGAGAGGGTAGGGATTGTGAAATGTATTGGTTTCCTACAGCTGCTGTAATAAATGTGGAAATTGAAATAAAATGGAGTCAGTTATGTCAAGGGGTCTTAGGAGCCAGGAGGCCATTAAGGAAATGGACCCTTTGTGTGTTCTCACTGGGTAGAACCATGAACTTTTGAACTGGTCGAAATCCCAAATATTCCAAGGACTCTGCAACTTGCTACAGTAACAGACTTTTGCTTAGTGACGGCCTTAGCAACTATTTATGTCTACCAAGATGTTTTGTGCCACCAACACCAATCAAAATCTTTATAAAGAATCTATAGAAGCATTCCATTTTGTCTTTAAAAACTCCTGGCTTTTGTTCTCTAGTGGGACACAATGTGGGTTACTACCTGAATCTCTGCTCCCCAAACTGTAATTCTGAGACCCAAATAAATGCCTCTGTTTTATTTCAGCTCAGCTTCTTCTCTTGGTTGACACAAACTTCCGTAAATTAAGTGGCTTAAAACAACAGAAACTTATTCTCTCATAGTTTTGGAGGCTAGACGTCTGAAATCAAGATGTCAGAGGGCCATACTTTCTTCGAATGTTCCAGAGGAGAATCTATTCCACGTCTTTCTCTTGGCTTCTGGTGTTACCAGCAATCCTTGGTGTCCCTTAGCTTGTAGACACATCACTTTGCCTCAGTCAGCACATGGGGGACTTTTGTGTGTCCGTCTCTGTGTTTCTTCTTCTTATAAGGATGCCAGTCATATCGGATAAAGGGCCTACCCTGCTCCAGTGTGACCTCACCTTAACTAATTACATCTGCAAAGACCCTAGTTCCAAACGAGTTCACATTCACAGATATCCGGGGTAAGGATTTTAACTCAGCTTTTTGGAGGCCATAATTGAATCCACAAAATGAAGAGAAGAATGGAATAACTAGAGATACCTCTCGGATTCCAGTGTGCATCCTTGGGGGAGTAGTAGTGAATGGTGTTGAGGCATAAGCAGCTGGGGAATCCAGTGTTTATTTTAAATAGGTTAAATTTCACATGACAGTGAGATGCCCAGGTGGGGAGGTCAAGCAGGTAGCTGGACAGACAAGCTTAGAGATTTCTGAGGGGAAATCTGGATAGGAAGCCTATGCCGAGGGAACTGTACCCTTCTGAGGGACAAGGAAGGGAATACAGGAGAACTGGCTGGTGAGAACAAAGAGAAAAGCCTAGAGCCCAGGGGACCTTCATTCAAGGTCTCAAGACATAGGAGAGAAAATCAAGGCCAGTGTTGTGCTACTAAATGTTTAACAACTAGCTCTCTAGGGGGAGGAGAGAAAAGGAAAGCCCTGATTTATAGAGTTGGCCGATTCCTGTGGTATAACTACTCCTACCATGATCACAGTCTTGAAAAATTCCTGAAAATTAAAAAAATGATTGCTTACAAGCTGGAATGAGCTGGTTCCAGCACATCCCTGAAGTCAAGGCCCTGGTTCATGCTACTAGTTGTGTAAGCTGAACAGTCAGCTTATCCTTTCAGGGCCTTAGTATCTTTATCTATGAAATGAATGGCTGCTCCTAATGGTTTCTTCAGGGCCCCTTTCTGCTCTCACATAGCATAAGCCCCAACAGTAAAACTTGGTTCAGTTTTGATGGTCATGGGCCCTTTGAGGCCCATGTGTTTGGGCAGAGTATGTGGTATTTTCCAATTAAAGAGCTGAATGGGTGAGGCCTAAGTCGTGACACTCCTATCCTGCGCCTGTCAGCTCCTGGCTTTCAGATGTACACGCACACACATAAAGGAGGAAGACTGGAAACTACTCTCTCACTCTCTAGAGTCCTGTTGGCAAGTTTAAGCTCTATTCGTCTCTCCTTAATTTGCCCCTGCTCTTGCCCCAAGAAGTCACCTTGGACAAAGTCTGCCCTTGGATGTGAAGAGGTCCGTGGAAGCCCTAAAAGAGGACCCAGGCCATTTAGACAGAGGATTCTGAGGCCCCTGCACCCAGAGCATAATCTAGTAAGGAAAGGGATGTAGGTTCTGGTGGTTACGACCAACTTGGCCCCATGAACTGGGAGGGGCTTCTCTTGCCCCTCCCGCCTAAGGAGGATGCTGTCAAAACACATGGAGCATATGGAATAAAGTAATACGAAATAACCTACTACATGTTTGACACATAGTAGGTGCTAAAAATGGTGGATTCCACTTCTTGTCAGGGTGGTATTTGACCGAAAGGGGTTCTTTCTATAGGAATCAAATATATGTATTAAGGGCAGACACCAGGCATGTGTAATACACTATCTCTTCTCTCATAGGCAGGACAAACTTGTTGAGGAAAGGAGACACTTCAAAAGTGTAACTGATCCAAAAGGCACTTTATGAAATGTACAAAATGGTACACGCCCTGGCTCTGTGGAATGCAGAGAACTGGGGGGAATTTGAGCTTGGAAGCTCAAAGAAAAGCACACAGAAGCAGCTCTGGGAACAGACAAACAAGGCATTCATAGGTTGTATTCAGGAACAATGAGCGGACTATAGCAGAATGTTAGAGTTGGAAAGCAATGCTAAATAAACTGGAATAAATAGTGCTGATCAGCTTCTTTCTATCTTTGATGCTAGAAAGTGAAGTGCCATTGAAGATTTGCTTTCTTTTAATGTTAAAATAAGCCAAAAAAATTACTCAAGAGATTTTTTTTTAGGTTTTTGGCATGCGAATTGACCCTTTGCCAGGGAGATGATCCAAAGGCTGTTAATGAGCCAAGACAAAAAAAGAGGATTTATGAAAGAAAGGCGAAAGGAAAGAGAAAAACTGTGGATGGTCTGGAACAGTGAACCTTGGGTTACCTGTTTTGGGTAAACTTATTTGCTGGCAGCTGGCTAAAAGGTCAGCTGGACCATCTGACCTTGAGCAGGCCAAATGGGCACAGAATACCATCATTTTATTTCTTTGTGGATGTGCGGAAAGCCCTTGAGAGCTTAAGTGTGGCACACACAGGTCTCTGCATAGCTCCTTCATTAGCATCTCCACCTTCCTTTTTTTTTTTTTTTTTTAAGATTTTACTTATTTATTTGACAGAGAGAGACAGCCAGAGAGAGAACACAAGCAGGGTAAGTGGGAGAGAGAGAAGCAGGCTTCCCGCCAAGCAGGTAGCCCGATGCAGGGCTCGATCCCAGGTCCCTGGGATCATGACCTGAGCCGAAGGCAGACACTTAATGACTGAGCTACCCAGGCGCCCCCGCATCTCCACCTTCCTTAGGCCACAACATACTATGTCCCTCTTTGGAGGTGATTTAGTGAGACAGTATAGGAAACTGAAAATCGGGCAGAAAAATCACCCTTTTAATACAATTTTTCTATCGGGGGGTATTACTTCATGGTCTATTTCATGTGCTTATTTTGCATAATTATAATTCTGGTGAATACATAATATTCATATAAAATCTTGGTTTTTATCTTCTATTACATCATTGCCCTCTGAAGATTTCTCTACAGCCTCACATCACTTCTTCTCACTCCTAGCGCCTCAGGGGGTTTTCAGCAAGTGGTTAAACACACACCAAAAAGGAGGAAAAAAGAGCAATATTTAGAGAAACAAAAATTCATAAGTATCAAGAAAGAGGTCTTTATATAGTTGAAAGTTAGCTTGTGGAGGAGGAATCTGGCTTGCTCTGAACAGTCCCAGAGCTCTCAGTTGAAACCAAGAGATAGAAGTCAAGGGAGACACGTTTCGTCTTGTAGAGTGCAGTGGGAATCAGGCAGGCTGTCCCTGGGTGCTGAGTCCCTGTCCCTGGAGGAGTTCAGGTGAAATAGGAAGGACCACCTACCAGGGATGCTTCTGGGGAGTATCTAAGCCTGGCATGTGGGGCATGAATGAATGGCAGCTTGGAGCCTGACATTCAACCTGTTGGGCTGCTCTGGTTTTCTGTAGTAGTGAACAAATCAGCTTAAAAATTAGTTGAGACTGCAATAATCATTTGATTATTCTCTCTCACAGCTCTGGGAGTTGACTAGGCTCAGCTAGACAGCTCTTGCCAGGGTATCTCATGTGAGACAGTGGCTGGGGTTGGCTTCATCTCGAACACTCTTCACTCCTATGTCCTCGACCCGGGTTGGCAAGACTCGATCAGCCACAGGACTGGAGTGCCAGGCATTCTTGCGCATTGCTCTCTTTCCCCTTCTGTGTGGTCAGTTCAGCACCGTGACTTCAGGGGAGTGGACCTCTTACATGGCAGCTCAGAACTAGAAATGCACGTGTCAGGAAGAGGATTGAGAGAGAGTGCGCGCACTCGTGCACGTATGCCAGGCACAAGTTGTGTTACCATCATGATTCAGCCTTCAAAGTCACATGGAATCTCTTCTGCTGTCCTCTGTTAATTGAGACAGTCACAAAGACCTGACCAGTTTCAAAGGAAGAGGATATAGACTCTACTCTTGAAGAGAGAGTGGAAAATTCCTTTTTAAAAAAAAAGTATTTATTATTTGAGCGAGAGAGAGAGAGGGTGCACGAGTGGGGGAGGAGCAAAGCTATAGGGACAAGCAGACTCTGTGCTGAGTGCAGAGCCCAATGTGGGGCTCAAACCTATGACCCTGAGATCATGACCTGAGCCCAAATCAAGAGATGGACACTTAACTGACAGAGCCACCCAGGCGCCCTGGGACCAGAGGTATTCTTGTGTTCACTTTGGAAAATACAAACTGCCCCCTGAACTTTCTAGAGGAAGAGTTTTCTCACATTTCTCAGTGGGATGTCAGGGTGACATAGCTGTAACGCTCTCGAGGTGCCTCAAGCTTCTGGGGCCAGGGATGTCTCTAATATAAAGGTCATCACAGAGGTCTGCAGTCTTTATGTGAGGAGAGAATACTTATTTTCCCCAGTTCCTGAGGTCAACCCAGAACTGAAGAAAGGGGAATAAATGGACTGACGAGATAGTGACATTCATGAGTAGTGCAGGGAGCCAGACATGGGGCTAGGTGCATATCCCTCTCCACTGGGATTCCTTTGGAGAGGGAGACACCATCAGGACCCACTGATTAGTCTTAATCTATAGGTTGGGAAAGATGGATTGTACATTTCTATCAATCTGCATCAGTGGGGAATCAGGGTCAACTGCTAACAGCAGAGATTCATTTGCAGTAGCTTGAACTCACAAAGGTTTGTTATATAAAACACAGCTGAAAAACAGCTGGCTAGGGCAGTTCCACAAAGTCTTCATGGGTCAATCTTCCCTCTATTGTTTTGCTCTATTTTCTTGCTCTATTTTTCCATTTCCATTCAAAAGATCACCTCACGGTTCAAGGTGGCTGCTGGAGTTCCAACTATTATATCCACATTCCTGGCAGCAGGAAGGAAGGAGGAGGAAGCATATCTCACTGTCTTTTAAGTAGGCTTCTCAGAAGTCTCAAACTATATTTCTTTCTATATCACTTTGAACAGAACTTAGTTTTATGTGTTCACCTAGATACAAGCAAGCCTGGGAAATGTAGTTTCTCTGCAGGAGATAGTCTGAGGTCTTGTTTCTTAAAGACAAAAGTGAAAATTAATATTTGCCTTATCTGTCAAATTTCAACTTAAGAGATAAGAAAAGATACCCACGCAGTTAAGTGAATCATAGAGACCTTTCTAGTCACATGTAATTGTGCTAACATTTCTTCTTTTTGAGTGCCTTCAAGAAAGGAGAGATTTAATTCGATATTTCAAGATGTGAGATGGGAAATAGGTTTTGTGGAATCTATTTCCACTCTGAACAGTTGATGGCAGCATACAAATCATGTTTTCAAATGCCACCCCCACCGTCACTTCCCCAATTTGCCCTTTTGGTCTAAATGACTGAAGTCACAGCTAATGCAAGATATAAGAGGACAATTGGAACCTTAAAGGATGGCACTGACTCTGAAGCATTCAATGAGCTGATCCCTAAGACTCTCCTCAAGGTTCTGGCAATTTAGGTAATTGTTGCTATTAAGACATTTGCTCAGTGTTACAAACACATGAATGTGCATGCCCATCCACCCAGAAAATGTCAGGAAGTATTTTCCTAGCTTCTCCACCTGCAAACATCTTACACTTAAAGGCCCAGCTGAAGTCCCATTTCCTTCCTGAAGCTTCTCCTAGCACGTGTGCTCTATCATGTCTCCCCTCTCTGTATTCAGGGACTGATTCTACTGTTTGTATTTAACAATTAGTACCCAACATTTAACCAACATTAAGAGAATATCTAACATGAGTCCCAAACAATTTGGGACTTTGACTTGGCCAGTTAGTGTTATATGTAGGATTCTTATCTCCCCAGGTTGAGTGTGAGCTCTTTGAGGTACTTATACTTGTTTTGTATCATTCCATTTTAGGCATTAAATACTTCCCAACTGATAGAGTCCTATAGATTGCTCTGGCACTAGGCATCAGAAACCAAAGGAGTATATACTAACCAGGTAATGGAATGTTTCTATTAAGGAAAAAAAATCTTACTCTAAAATCTTTTTTTTTAAATTAAACTCTATGCCCAAAGTGGGGTTCAAACTCATGACCCTGAGATCAAGAGGCACCATGTTCTACCAACTACACCAGCCAGGCACCCCCTTACTCCAACAAATGTTTGAGTCACAAAAGCAAACTGTAACACACATTCCAGAAGAGCTAGAATGGAAAAGTCAGACAATACCACGGGTGAGATCCCTGGAATGCTCAAATATTGTTGGTGGGAGTGCAAATTAGTATAGCCACTTCGGAAAACTGTTTGACTGGACCAACTAAAGTTGAACAGAGGCCTATTTTATGACCCAGCAACTACACCTGTCTACATGCAAAATCAGCAACAATAGCAACACAACAAACATGCAGTAGAATGTTTAGAGTGCTATTTGTAATAGCCCCAAACGAGAAACTACCCATATGGCTTTCAACAGTATAATGGGTAAAGACATTGAATAAAATGTAAATTTTACACAATGGAATATCATGTGATGACAAAAATGAACAAACTACCACTACATGCAACAACATGTATAAATCTTATAAACATAATGTTGAGTGAGAGAAGCCAAGCATAAAAGAGGCCTCACTGTTTGGTTTCATTTACATACATTTCAAAAACAGGCAAACGAATCTATCCTGTTAGAAATCAGGATAGAGGTTCCTTGGAGTGGGAAGGGGTCGCCTATGGGAAGGGGCTCAGGGAGGGTTTTGAGGGTGCTGGGAATGTTATGTTTCCTAATCTGGGTGCTGGTGACATAGGTATGATGATGAAACACAAGCTGAGCTGTATGCCCAAGGTTTGTGCATTTTCATCTACGTCACATCTCAATAAAAGCATACTAGAAAACAAACCCAGAAATGACAAGCTGTGGGATACAGTAGGTAGTCACCTGTCCCAACCTGTGCATGTGCTGCTACTGGGCACCAGAGAAGGAGGGGCTTACCAGAAAACCTCCTAACTTGCTTATAGCTCTAACATCCTATGGTTCTATGATTCTATTAGGAGCCCATTGGAAAAAGACTAGAAGAAAAGTTCTTTGACTCTAGGTCACAGAAGGAAATTCCAATTGGCAGGGAGGAGCCCTGGGGCCAGCCATCCTCTGTGCCTGAGCCCACTGTGGGATGTCCCAAGTCCTGGGAGCCATCCACGCGCCATTGTGCAGAGCATCCTCGACAGAAGAAGCAAGAGGCTGGGAGGCTCACTCCAGCGGCACTTTCTAGATTCCTCCTCCTCCTCTCTTCCATCAGCCTCTGTCTCCCTTACCTTGTCAGCGGCTTTCCCGCCTGGCACCCCTGGTTTTCAGGGCTGACATTTGGCTGGGAGAAATGCCCCTTTTCTCTCCCTTGTTGGCATCTGTCTCAGTTCTTCTTATAATGCCTGCTGCTGTGAGCTCACGCGTACTTGGTGGGGTGTGTTCCCCACCCACCTAATAGCTAAAGTTGCCCTGTTTGCTTTTCCTGGTGGCACAGAGCATTTCAAAGTTAAAAACATTAAACACTCCCCCTGTCCGCCTTCCCTCTCAATGGCATACTTGTCCATTTCATTGTGCTCGACTACACTGACAACTCACAAAAAATCATGGAGGGGGGAAAAAACATTGAGAATAGAGGTGCTATAGATGGTCAGAAGGACCAAACGTGAAGATGGACATGGAGAAGCACCTCCCAGCCCATCACTTAGTTACTTAAGCACTCTCTGCTCACACCTGGGGACAGGTTACAGACCGTGCAAACAACACCAGGTGTGCCCTCCACAAGCTCCTGACCTAAAGGGGGTTCGGGATGTGGGCAAATGTAGAAGTAATCAACAATGAGAAGTCCCAAACGAATAATAATGTAATGATGAACTGGAAATGATATGGGGACACCAAAGGGGCATGGGGGCCCCCAAGACAGTGCCAGTTGCATAAACAAAGCCTCATGGAAGGCAGACAGGTTAAAATTGGAAACATTTTCAGTGCAGTCCAAGTCTGAGGCTGGTTGGAGAGATTAATGGAGCATGCAGCAGGCTGGCTCCATAATCATGAAATATAGACAGCACAGAGGGTGGCTCTGCGAGTTTCACTTGGGGCTTTTCCTGTGGAATATGATTTCCTAGGAAGGGGGAATAAATAAGGGTCACTGTGTGAAGCTGAGGAAATTTTTGAGCCAGGAGAAGTCAGATCTAGTCCGTGGTAGAAGAGTTGTCAGGATAAAAATCGTGAAAGTTCTACCCCTCATTGTACTTGAAGCATTCAAGGACTTGGCCTTTCCCACCACCCCCCCCCCACCCCCAGTGCACAGTCCTGTCTCTTTGGGTCTGATGCACTCACTGGGACTCCGGGGATGGACAGTGGGGGAAGTAAAGAATATTGGTTTATTCCTGCCACCCTCCATTCCCACCCCTGATATAAAACACCAGTCATAAAACAGCCTAATCCAACCATTAAAGGATGAGCCAGATGTGATGGGACCTGTCTCACCAATTTTTAATTTGTGTGATTTTTCTGGACTGCAGACAAATTGGGTCTAATAGAGAGAAATAGCCCAAGTTCTATGGGAACTGCACGCAGTATACTCATGATGCTTGAGGCTGGATCTCACTGCCCACTTTAAGGATCATTGTCTAGAAAGCCACCAGAAGATGAAAACTGACACAAAGCTTAATAGTAAGTGTCATAAGAGTCAATGCTTTTATAGGGTTAACGGGGGACGAGCCACAATGTTCTAAGCACCTGACAGGCACTTCCAACCACAACCCTGTGATGGAGTCCCTATAACTATGCGTGTTTTAGAGAAATAAAGAAATTGAAGAAGAGGGAT
The DNA here is from genome assembly GCF_009762305.2 of Zalophus californianus. Lineage (NCBI taxonomy): Eukaryota > Metazoa > Chordata > Mammalia > Carnivora > Otariidae > Zalophus > Zalophus californianus. Next base: position 97,887,592 of record NC_045602.1, read on the forward strand.
GTCCATTACTTCCTTCACTCGTTCATTCAATCAGCAAATATTTTTGATCTCCTATTGCGTGAGTAGACACAGGAAGTCGGCTCAATTGCAGGTTAGTGCTGAACATCTAGGTGGGTCTCATTTTAACTTAATCACCTCTTTGAAAGCGCTATTTCCAAATATAGTCACATTCTGAAGTACTGGGGGTCAGGGCTTTAACACAGGATGGAGGTAGGTTGGGCATGGACACCACTCAGCCCACTACAGCTGGAAAGACAATTTGATCCCTTTGACCAAGGTCATGGGACCGTAACTTCATCTCTCTAAACTGGGGCCGGAAGGTTTCTTTTCCCCAGCAACATCAGGATTCACAAAAAGTCTAAATTCTGAATTCAGCCCATGGAGTGCGGTGGAGGAAGTACACGGAGGCAAGTTCCCACATATGATCCAACGGTCCACCAACCACAGTACAATTGATGGCTTGTACGGACCAAGGGAAACAACTGTGTCCGATTGCCCAGAATGTTTGCTATAAACACTGAAAAGGAAACATCTGCTTATACTATGTATTTTTTTCTTTTTTTCCCCCTATGAATGCTTCAAAAGTGAATAAAGTAGATTTCAGTCACCCTGCCACACAAAGCTGGATTCACGCTTTCAGTAATCCTTTCTGTGCTTGTCACATTCATTCTTGCTCTGAGGCACTTCAAACCCTGTTGATTTATTCTTCCATGAATCCAAATGAAGGTAACACTGCAGAGCCAAGTTGTTCCTGCTGTTCGGGGTGGGATTTCATGGTCTATCTGCCAACTCATTAAGAGTACCCACCCTTTCCAGTTTTCCGGATTTATTCTGATTGTAATTTCTCTTAGTCTTCTTAATCTTGAAATAAAGAGATTTTGGACCCAGAAGGGTATTATGTCCACCACAATATTCATTTACTTCTATCCCTCAAGATGATTTGGAAGAACATTTAAAAATGTGGAAAAAGAAAGTGAACATGGCTGAGCAATCACAATGCATTGCCTGCACCATGCTCTGAAAATGCATTCCCCACTTTAAATTTCTCTTTAGAAGGCAGGGAAATAAACAGTTCAGATGCAGCTAGTCATGAGAAGATAAAGATCATTGTATGTTTCTATACAATGTTTCTTTTCAAACCCTTTGTACATATCCAAGATTTGGAAATCCAGGTACTACTACATGGCCGCATAATTGCTTGTCTGGAAAGGCTGCAGATAATTTGGTGCAGCATCTAGCTCCCTCCTGCTTTAAGATAAAAAGGCTGCCTCTGGTGGAGAACAAAGAGCAACCATCTGCTTATTCAGGAGAAGCCCCCTTTCGTGCAGAAGTCGGGAGGAGTGCACTGAGTTCCAATAGGGATTCCTTCTATCACTTAAGAGATCATTTCACATCCCATTGCCCCATGTTCCTTCCCATTAAGATAGCAATGCTTCACCAGATTCCTCGCTCACAAGAGTCTTATGCAGAACAATTAAGGGTTAATTAATTAATTGGAGAACAACCAAGCAAGAGAGATAATGAGGATTTCTTACTGCATTTCCTTGGCTTTGGGAAAGGCCACCCCTAAATCAATTTTAATCAGAAGCTTCGGCCTCAATTTTTCATTAGTAGTCACACTTCAAGGCTTAAAATGAACACAAATCCCTTGAATGTAATTTTTCCCAAATCAGGTATTTTTTCCCCCCTGCAAGACTGATCTCTACTAACTACTTCACTGGGTTAATCAATAAGTTACCTTGCATTAAATTTCGTAGTTCTGTTGTGAGTCAATGAAAACGACAGAGTTTTTTTCTTTGCTATTTAATGTGGGCTTTTTTTTGTTATTGTTATTGCATATTTAAGTTAAATGGGAGAAATCCCATACTCCAATATGAATTTGCTTATTTCCATCTTTTATCTTCAGAGATAGTCCTGGCCAAAACCCAGGACAGAATGACAGACCTTGGATGCAAAGTCCATGACTTAAAAAAAAAAAAAATCTCTGATCGCCTGCTGATTATCCAAATGCTATTTTTCTAGGGTGAAAATGTTTTCCTCCCCATCTTCCTCCTGGTGCTCACTCTGTTGATGGAAGATGGGCTGGGGGACACATATGTAGACCAAGAGGGATGAATGAATGGATTTGCTCCCTGCTGCTGGGAGAGCTGGTGCTAGTTCTAAGCTCAGTCCTAAAGCGCTATAGTTCTAAAGAGCTCTAAAGGCATTAAAGCGCCTTTAATGTTCCAGATCAGTGATGCCCAGGTGGTGGCTGAACTTTCATTTCCTTACCACCTCTACTCTAAACAGAATGGGATCTCTCATTCGTGTTCTGGAGAATGGAAGATGGGAGTTCCTCCCCCTTACCGAACAACCTTTCCCTCTCTCATGGCCACAGCAAATCATGACACTTTCCTTCTGAATGCAGAAAACCTCTAATGTGGGCTAGAGGTACAGCCTCCTGTTTCCCAAAAAACAGGCTGCTACAGTCCTTGAAGAATCATATTTTTCTTCTACTCAATGCCAATCAGCAACTTTTTATTCAATTTATTCAACCACTGTTTATTGATGATCAATGTGTGACACAACTAGGAGCAAACTAGTAGGAACAAAAAGAAGGTGTCAGACACAGTCTGACTCAATGAGGTCAAAGTTAATCTAGGGGAGGAGAGCAGCATAGCAAGTTAAGAAGGTTAAGTCCAAATTCATTGGTTTGACCTCTACATAGGAAATATGGTCAAAGACTGAGTGAAGAGATAGAAAAAAGTCCAAGAGAAGATGAACATTTTTCTTTGGGGATAAAGTATTCAAAGTCTGAATCGGGGAATATTCAGAACTCATATTCTTGGAATAGAAATTCCTGTACTTTCACTGGGTTCAGAAAAATTTTTTTTTGTAAACTCTTACAGATAAATGTCAAATTTCTTTTTATTAATAATGGAGTAGAGGGGCCTCAGAGATAATCCAAACCCCTCATTTTAAATATTATAAAAATTGAGCTCCCAAACTAAATGATTTGCCTAAAATCATGTTGATTAAAAAAAATGGTGGACTGGGTCTAGAGCTCAATTTTCCTGCCCAATCTCATGTTACTTCAGAATAAAAAATTACTATGTATTTGCTGTAATTTCCCACCACATTTTTTCTTAATACCTTCAAGCTTGTGGGGAAATTTTTAAGCTACATTAATAGACTTAATTAAAATATAACTTGATAGATTACAAAATGGTCACAAATTCTTTCACTCTGTCATCCCTTGAATGTATTCTTTACTTTGTGATCAGCTTTAACTAATGGGGCATGAACAAGAGTGAGGCTAGCTGAAGCCTCAAGCGAGCTCATGCTTTTGGACCCCAGCCTCCACGTGAAGGAGCCTACCCAGCCTGCTGGATGATGAGAGACACATGGACCAGTCAGACCAGCTGCCCCATCAGCCAACAGCCCAGGCAGCCCTCTGCCAAATCACCAACTGGCTACAGACGCATGAATGAGCCTGGCTGAGCTCAGCCGAGCCTAGCACAGAAAAACACCCAGTCAACTCCTGAGCTAAATAAGTGTTGTAAAGCCCATAAAAGTTGGGGTGGTTCATTGCAAAGCAAAAATTAGCTAATACAATGAATATAAGAATGAATAAATAGCCATCGGAGAAGTGAGTTCGAGAGGGGAGACTGCACTGTTGCTAGTCCGAGTAAATGGTTGAGAGGTTCCTTTTGAAGCCTACACTTTATATACAAGAGAATAGAACCTTAATTCTGAATTTGCTATTTTATGAAGGAAAAGGCAGAAGTTGTATGCTATCCTTTCTTCCTAGGAGAAACTTCCTCATGGGATGGATACAAGTTCTCATTACACTTGTTTCCTAACTTAATTTCAAGGCTTGGCCAATAACTGGCCACTAACTAACATGAAATTGCAAATAAAATTTTTCTATTAAGAGCACACAGGCACATACGCGTGCACGCATGCGCATGCACACAGACATTATACACACGCGATGCTGGTAGAGGCAGAATTGTGCCTCCTCTTACAGAATCATTTATCTGGGAGACTGCATATTGTGATCTCTTCCAGCCAGGGCTCTGTTTACTGTGGATTTCTGCCAAGATAACCCTTGGCATTCTTCAAAGACTTCTCTTTTAACAAGAACATCTCTATAATGCAATACGCTTTCCAGGGGTTGAAATATAACCCTGATAGAATATAAAGATAACTCCTTGTAATAAATAAATGAAACACTATTTCCTGTGTTCTTTGAGAACAAAACTTAAAAGAAAAAAAGTTTTTAAAGTCTATTCAGAAAGAGATAGGCTCCTGACTATATTTGGTAACTTCTCTGAGCACTGGTTGGGATAATGCCAACAGACAAGCCAGATAGTTGACCCCTCTTCCCCATCTACCTCCCCACCGGCTAGATGGCGCTTAATTGGACTGTCTTAATCTAAGTAAGGTCAATCTGGCAGCCAGATGGGAGAGGCAGAACACAATCCTCAGGAGAATGGTGACCAAAAGGAGTATTGGAAATTACTCATGTCCAGAAGATGTCATGCCTTGCCCATCAGCACACACTGTGCCCACCGTCTATGCCCAAACCTGCATAGTGATGGCAGTGCACCCCACCTAGAAGCAGAGCCTTCGCATCCAGCATAATCAGTCATGGGGGGCCATGACAAACAGACAAAAGAGTCCCAGAATTAGGTCAGCAGGAAATCAGGGCAAGAATCTGTGAACATTTGCGTGGATCAACAACATGGAAAAGGCTCACCAAACTCAACAAATGGAGAAACACAGTTAATACAGCTAACAGAAGCTTTTAGGATGGTTATAATCCCTACTCTTGGCCAAATCTAAAAGGATGCTGTAGTCATAAAAAAATAATCAATTAGAGCTCTAGAAAAATTTTTTAAAATGTATTCTTAAAATTAAAAATTGAGTAATGGGACGAACAGCAAAATAGACATTGACGTAACATCGGTTGGTGGCCTGGAAGAGGAATTCTGCCAGAATGCAGGACAAGAGAACCAAAAATTATAAGGCATAGAAGAAAAAGTAAGGGATTTGGAGAAACAGGTCAGAAGGGCCAACATTATCTAGTAAGAATTCTAGGAGAGATTAGAGTGAATGGTGAGCATGAGAACACTCAAAGCCGTAATAGAAAAGGAAGTCCCAGAACAAAAGAAAAATAGCACTTGAGCTGGGAGGCCTAGCTCTACGCTATTGACAAGACATATATATATATATATATATATATATATACTATAACCATTGTCAAAGTTGAAAATAAATACATACAAAAGCTCTCCTAGGTAAAACCTACCAAAAGAGGGCTGAAGAGCAGTGTTTCTAGGCAAATTAGAATCAGAAAGCATTACAGGGACAAGAGGTTATTTCATATTAGTAAAAGGAACAACGAACCACTACAACAGTCGTAAACTCTAGGTCCCTTATTTCCCTGCTTTAGAATATTTAAACAAAAATGAATAGAAGAAGGGAAACTTTAACAAATTCATCCCAACTGATACTAATGATTACATTTGGGGAGGAGGGTGAGGTTTGGTTAGACAATAAAGAAGACTTTTCTAAGTCTGTATTATGTGAAATTATGTTTACAAGTTAGATGTCTCCATATATTAATTTTGCATTTAATAAATTTTAAAAATAGGAAATATATAAATATTTTAAATTATACCATACTTAATAGTACTTTGCATATTTAAACCAGGAATAATTCTAATCCCAGCCCAAACTGGCCTTCCTCCCTCATCTATTAGAATCTTGTTTGTCTCTGCCACACACTTTTCATCACTAAATTTCTTGCCTTTCTGCACTGTTGTTCGGTTAAGTGAACGTCAATCATGTAACTTCAATTGGAGTTATCTTGGAAGAAAGGGATTTTTCTTATAGTCTAAGTAAGAGCAGAGTATTAATAATAGTATTTAGAAATAGTGTTTTTGTCCAGGCGCTTGAGTGGCTCAGTGGGATCCAGCCCCGCAACGGGCTCCCTGCTCAGCGGGGCATCTGCCTCTCCCTCTGCCCCTCCCTGGGCTTGCACGCTCTCTTTCTCTCAAATAAGTAAATAAAATCTAAAAAAAAAAAAAAATAGTGTTTTGTAAAGAGTGCATATTATGTGGCACTTTGTATTATCTCATTTAATCTTCTCAATGGCCCTTCAGAGTAAGTACCAGTACAGATCCCATTTTACAGATGAGGCACTTGAGGTTTTTTTTTTTAAGATTTTATTTATTTATTTATTTGAGACAGAGAGAATGAGAGAGAGAGAGCACATGAGAGGGGGGAGGGTCAGAGGGAGAAGCAGACTCCCCGCCGAGCGGGGAGCCCGATGCGGGACTCGATCCAGGGACTCCAGGATCATGACCTGAGCCGAAGGCAGTCGCTTAACCAACTGAGCCACCCAGGCGCCCTTGAGGTTTTTTTAGGCAGGTTAAATAACCTGTCCAAATTCCCAGAGCAAACAAGAACAGAAAGTGCCAATATTTGAAAGTAGATCTGCTTGATTCGGGATTCTGAATTGTAACCACTGTGAACAGGTCTGGGCACAAAGAACCTGCTCAACATAGATTGCAATGATTACTGGCTGATTTCACATCTCGGGGGGCAGTCCTCCTGTTTCATGACATCAAGCCCTCCTATGACATCAAGAGGAGGGATCTGAACTGTTTTAGACGGGGGGAGGACCTCAGCAAACATTTTACAGATGAGGAAAACGAAGCCCAGGGAGGTTAAGCGAGTAGTCCAAGGTCACAGAGCTCGATCCTGGCACAGCCAGGACTGAAACGAACCTCCTGGATCCCAGATGCAGCAGGATGGAAAGGAACGTCAAGGTGGACAGCAACGTCAAAGGCCTTGGCTCCTGCAGCTTCTAACCAGCCCTCTTGCCGCGTTGGGGGCTACAGCTCTTCCAGCTTAGCGGTCCTTACGGCGCTGCAGTACCATTCCCCACCTCCGAGACCCACACATAAATCGCCTCGCAGTGTGTCCTGGCAGACCCACGCGACTCACCGCTGGGGGCTTTTCCGGAACGAAAGTGTGAAAATCAGAGGTGATTCCTGGAGCAGAAAGCAGGACCTCAGACATTAAAAGAGGCCCTGAGGGGCGAAAACCAGAGAAGAGTTACAGGTGGAGAACGGAAAAGATCCTGAGAGCATCCAGACAGAAGTGGGGCTGTCCACGTGAGAGAGTAGCTTCAGACAGCGACACCCAGAGGTCTGGATGAACACGATCTCGGAAGCTCCTGCTATAATTCCAGGGCCCCGGTTTCTCCTCCCCCGGTTGTGGGTGCCTGGTCTGTGAGTCCTCATGGTGAGAAATACCTCATTTTGGCCTTTGTCCAGGGTCCAAGCTATAGGCGATGAGGTGACCTGTAAAGTAAAATGGATTTTTCTTTTTCTTTTTTTAAGATTTTATTTATTAGAGAGCGTGTGCATGAGCGGGGGCGGGGGCAGGGGGGGTAGACAGAGAGGGACAAGCCGACCTCCCCCCGCACCGAGTAGGGAGCCCAACGAGGAGGCTCCATCCCAGGACCCTGGGATCATGCCCTGAGCCAAAGGCAGCCACTTAACCACCTGAGCCACCCAGGCGCCTCTCTTTTTCTTTTTTTTTTAAGAATACTGAAACATTTTCTTTAAACTATATATTTCAGACCTACAGAGGTGTTTCAAAAATGAAACCATGAACACCTGCATGCCCTTTGTCTAGACTCCCAGTGTGTTCCACATTTCTCTATGTATTTTTTTTCTTGTTCTTTTTCTTGCTGAACCACTTCAGAATTTCCATATATCAGAACTCTTTACCCTTGAATACCTCAGCCCACATATCATAAGCACAAGGACATTCCCTTATGTAATTAAAACATGTTGACCAAATCCCCGTTATTTTACGCTGGCACACTATCATTACCTAACATACAGTCCATATTCAAATTGTACCAGTTCTTTTAATAATTTTCTTTATAGCATTTCCCCCCCGATCCAGGAACCCATCTCAGATCCAACACTGCATATAGTTGACATTTCTCTTTAGGTTCCTTTAATCTGGAACAGTTCCTCAGCCTTTGTTCTTCATGACCTTGACATTTTGAAGAGTACTAGTTGTCCCTCCTTTGGGATTTATCCAGTGTCTTCTTGTGATGAAAATCATTCAGTATTTACGGCAGGCCTACCACAAAAGCGAGGTTGTATTCAAGTGAAGTGGCTTTAATCACAATAATTTTATATGATATTAATCCTATCAGATATGCTGTTTGTTGAGTTCAAGGAGTATAACGGTAAATGACACCAAATTAGCCATGAAGTGAATCCCGAGGAGAGAACACCATCCCCAAAAGAGAGGTCACTCTGTTGACAGTATTCTTAACGGCCTGCCCCTTAAGGCAAAGCAACCTCCTCTCAGTCCAGCTCATATCACACTGCTCTCTTTATTTCTACCATGATGACACCACTGAGCAGAATTAATTTCTCTACAGAAAGGAGGACAAACACCTACACGGAAAATTATTCCCCATGTCAGTCTGCCCGTAAATGAAAATTTGAAAACTCTCATTGTCAAACATAATCATTTCCCTTCGGAAACATCATAGTCTTCAAAGAATTTGAGTTGAAATAATTAAATCAACTGCCTAGTTTTCACCACTGAAATTTTAAAAATGATGAGGTAAGCATGTCACCTTTAAAGATGTCTATTTCAATGTGTATTTATAACATGTTTGGGTTAAGGGCGTTGTGTTAAGCTTTCATTTAGGAGGCTCATAATGTTGAGTTCTGAAAGTTTGAAAGAGCCTCCCGCGTTTACTGGTTTCTATTTCCCAAACTCATTCTCTTCCCTCCCGGCACCTGCCAACCCTCACTCCAAACTTCCACTCCTCAACACTGTCCTAACAGTTTCCTGACGGCACCCAGCCTCCATTTTTGTTCCCCCATGATGCAGCTTCCACAGAACAGACAAACTGATGCCTCTAAAATGTAGGCATTCCCCTAAATGCCCAGTGACGTCCTCTCCATTGTACTTACTTAAAATCCCAGTCTCCTACCCCTGGGAGGAGAGGCAGGACTACCCCTGCCTCCTTCTCCAACTGCCTTTCCTCCTGCTCTCCCCCTCAGTCTGCTTCTTCCAGTCATGCTAATTGTTCTGTTCCTTGAGTGAGCCTGTCTCATTCACCTGAGGGCCTTCTCACTTGCCAATCTTTATGCATGGATCCCTCTTTCTTTGGCTTGACCCAACATAGTTCCTTCTTGCCATTTGGGGCTCCACTCAAATATCACCTCATCCGAGAGCCTTTCTCTGATGATGCCACCCAAAGTAACCTCCACCCCAAACCGGTCACATCCTCCTGTGTTTCTTACTTTCTGAATCTCTTTCTGAATTTATCCTGTTGATACATTTGTTTGTAAATCCATCATGTAGCTCCACTACATCCTAAGGTCCATGGAAACAAACAAGCAAAAAACACATGTTTTTCTTGCTCCCTGCCAAATCTTGATTGCCTAGAACAACTTCTGACATGGGGTGGATGCTCTATAAATATGTGTCGGATGAGTGAAAGAAAAATCACAGATTACAACTAGCCATCTCTGAAAGAGGCCATTTATCCGGTGTTGGAACAAATCGCCTATCACCTTGACCAGTTACCCACCTTGGGCACCAGATTTACCTCCAAGATGTTTCAGCTGTTTCCAAAGATGGTTCTAGCAATTAAGGGTAAATTAACAAGAATGGAGGCTGAAGTATAAGGGAATGAAGACATAGCACAAGAGGGTCCCATATAAACATATGTTCCACGAACTGAGAATATGATTAATTTAAACCATGGCATATAAGTAGGGCAATAATTGAACTGTGAACAATGAAACTTAGGAAGTATGCCATCTGCTGTGTGTGATGCCCTGTCCCAGTTCCCACTGCCTGCCGCCCACCTCTTGTGAGTCTCTATAGCTCTCCATCTTCCTTCTGCTTCTGTCCCCAAATGTGACCATTCCTCCAACATGGATGTGATAGATAGCCTTCTTTCTATATATGCCTTGTCTCTCAGAGTTCTCATTGACTTCCACAGCTGTGCCATCATTTTTCTACCAGCAAATTCCAAATTTTCATCTCTCCAGCACATTCCAGATCATTGCTGGCTGAATTTTTTTGGCAATTTGAATCCTTCCTAGAACTCCTCAGCAAGTCTAGACTAGCTTTGTCCAGATGCCAAAAGGCCCATAATTTCCCATTATTCAAAAAAGTCAATTATGTTTTTTAAGATTTTATTTATTTATTTGACAGAGAGACACAGCAAGAGAGGGAGCACAAGCAGGGGGAGTGGGAGAGGGAGAAGCAGGCTTCCTGCGGAGCAGGGAGCCCGATGCGGGGCTCAATCCCAGGGCCCTGGGATCACGACCTGAGCCGAAGGCAGACGCTTAACGACTGAACCACCCATGTGCCCCAAGTCAATGAGTTTCTGAAGGGCAAGGATTATATCTCACTTCATTTCTTTATGATAGAATAGGCATCCACTCAGGCAAGTCTGAAGTCCCATAAACTTAATAGAAAATAAAGACTTTACTATGTTAGTGGATATACACATGTTGCATGGCTATTTCTGTGTCATAAACTACCCCCAAGTTAGTGGCTTAAAACAATAACCATTTTCTTAGCCTGTAATTCTATTGGTTAGGCCTAGGGCCAGGGCTCGTCTAGGTGGTTCTTCTGGTCCTGGCTGGGCTAACTCATGCATCTGCCGTCAGCTGCCAATGTGGCCTGGGGTAGAGGGGCTTCAGCTGTTTATCTCTGCTTCCTGTGGTCTCTCTTCCTCCAGGAGGCTAGTCTGGGCTTGTTCTCACGGCAATGATGGAAAGGATCTTGCAAGAGCAAAAAGAAGTGTGCAGGGCCCCTTGACTCCCATGCTTAGACCTAGCACACCACCAGTTCGGCCACCTCTAATGGCCACGCATATCATAAGACCAGCCCAGACTCAAGGCCTTCATCTCTTGATGGAAGATGCTACAAAGTCACATTGCCGGGGGTGTGGATGCAGCAAGGGAAATTATTGTGGCTATTTTTGCCAACGGTTTACCACAGTGAGTAATGGTGTGCTAGCGGAATGCAGCTCTTTGAAGTGTGCTTAAAGAGAAGATACACAGACAATGGTAGGCAGGCAACGAAGCCTAACTTCTTTTTCTGTAAGCCATGACCTCATCCTCCCTAGCGCTTCAGGCTGCTGCTTTGCAGGAAGGAAGTTGGAATTGCAACTGCTCCAGAACAACTGTGATCCAGGGGGTGCCTACCTGGCCCCCACTGATTCCCTGGAAGTTGGAGGTTATGATAACCACAGCAAGAATGCCTGAGATAGCAGTCTCCACAGATCTGGCCTGGAAGGGCTCAGTTAATCAATCACTTGTCTGAATCGGTGACAGAAAGTCTCAGGTCAGTAGGATGGCAGAGTGGAGTCAAGGCTTCTAGGATGGTGGCTTTGGTCATTCCTTTCCAGCCTGCCCTGTTGCTATGACAACCGAAGGCTGCCTCTTAGATTCATCAAATATACAGGGGCACATTTGAAGTGCAGGAGAACTGCTTTGATGGAGTTTTTTTTTTCTAACTTGCAACAGGCAGGTGGTACTTCCTGAATTTTTTTCACTGGTGGTCCAGAATGGAAATTTACATACCGATCAAATAGTATTCAGGCTTTCTCAGGTAGTTAGAGGAAGGCGCTAATGCAGTGTTTCTCAATCCTGGCTGCTTATTAGACTTCCTTGGAATGCTTCTCAAACATATTAGAGCCCCACAAGCAAGAAATATAATTGGTTTAGGGTGGAGCCCCTTAATGATTTTGTTTTTAAGGCTGCCCAAGTGACTAATGTGCATCTGGGGTCTTGAATGGCTGTGCTAATGAAATGAACTCAAAGTCATAAAGAATGATGTTGTTGAAAAAGCACTTGTAGGTACATTTGCATCTCCATATGTTTGTATTGGAATTCTGGCTCCACCACCTTCTAGCTGTTTGGCTGTGAGAAATCTCAGTGTGCTCATCTGCATAATGGGGGCACTAATAATACCCACAGCATACCACTTGTGAGAACAAGAGGTAGCATTTTAAGTGTAGAGTAAAAGAAAATTAAAAGAAATATCGAATTGTAAGGAATGGCCAAGAACAAAGGAAAGAGCCTGGAAATGCTTCCCTTTTTCCTCCTCTTCCTCCTCCACCACCACCATCACCACCACCACCACCTAGCATGATGATCTGCCCATAGGTGGCGCCAGGACCCACCTGCTATATTAGTGATGACAACACTGGACCCATAGAGGCTGCAAGACTCAAATCAAGGGCCCTTAGTCTGATGGAAGAGGCAAAACGGCCAGGTCTGACCTAAGTGCTGGGAGCAAAGGGTAATCATAGGTTGGGTCATGGAGCAGCATCAGTTGAGTAGCTTTCTGGGGAGGGGGATGGGGGAAGAGGGTTGCCTAAGCCTATTCTGAATGGGGAGAAGCTGGATTCATCTCCAGGGTACATTTAGTTTTAGAGCTCCATGCCTAGCTGGCCCTAGGTGCATGAAAATTAGTGTCCGCTGTGAAAAGATGCTTAGCTCATCATTAAGTGCTGGAGGCATTCAGAGCAAAAGGAAGTGGCCTTGAAAGATGAATAAGGCTTGGAGAGGCAGAGGGAGAACTGAAAAGGAATGGCTTTTCAGCAGCCAAGACAAAGAGGAATTGGCTGGCATCTTGTGACTTGGGGAAAATACCAGCTGGAACCAGAGAGACGTGGGGAAATCAGGTTAGACAGGTCACCTGGATCCAGATGTGGGATGGCCTTGGAGTCAGGCAGAGAAATTAACATTTGAAATGGTGGGAAAGAGGCGGCCATTGAACATTTTTGAGCAGAGGTAATGAAAAGATTTATTTTAGCAGTAGCCCTTGAAGAAGCTGGAAGATTCTTGGCTGGGGGGGGTCGGGGGAGGGGGAAGACAACTGTGTGAGACACAAGAGAGGTTTCTTTGAAAGGAAAATCAGTAGGACTTGGTACCTAACTAGAGATGGGGAATAAGAGAGGAAAACCATTTCTAGCCTGAATTAAGGAAGACAGGTGGTCAGCTTCTAGCATTCTTTATCTGAGTTCTAGACAATCTCAACTTCGGCTGAACAAGGGCATCATCTGGAGATCTTGATAAAATGCAGACTGCTTCAGTGTGTCTGGGCCCACATTCTGCATTTCTAAGTAGCTCCCTCATGAGGCTGATGCTGCTGGTCCACGGATCAACCACGCTCCAAAAAGAAAAGTTTTAGAACAATAGTTTCCAACTTGACTGTGCGTGGGAGTCTTCTGGAGAGCTCTTAAAAACCCAAAGGCCCAGGTGGACCACTTCAGTCAGAATCTCTGGAGGGGTGGGGCCGAGGCATCAGGATTTCTAAAGCTCTTCAGGTGGTTCACTCACACAGCCTAGGTTCAACTGAGCTTTGGATGCTCTCGATTTCAGAGGTTATTTTTTTCTTTTAAGATTTTATTTATTTATTTGAGAGAGAGAGAGAGAGAGAATGAGAGCGCGAGCACAAGAGGGGGAAGGGTCAGAGGGATAAGCAGACTCCCCGCTGAGCAGGGAGCCTGATGCGGACCGATCCAGGACTCCAGGATCGTGACCTGAGCCGAAGGCAGTCGCTTCACAAACTGAGCCACCCAGACACCCCTCGATTTCAGAGGTTAAAAGAACACATTTGTAATGTCTCAAAGCTTCCCTGGGTATATTTTCCAGGGCAATGACTGCCTCAAGACTTTTTTTTTTTTTTTAGAATGGTTCCATAAATAGCCTTTCTAAAAAATCTTGTGCACTTCCGGGGCACCTGGGTGGCTCAGTTGGTTAAGTGGCTGCCTTTGGCTTAGATCATGATCCCAGGGTCCTGGGAATCCCTGCTCAGCAGGGAGCCTGCTTCTCCCTCTCCCTCTGCTGCTCCCCCTGCTTGTGCTCTCTCTCTCTCTGTCAAATAAATAAATAAAATCTTTTAAAAAAATGATTGGATAACTTAAAAAAATAAAAAAATAAAATACTTGTGAGCATCCAATCATCATCAACAACAAAAATCAAACTGTCCCTTAAGATGCCAGGTACCTGAGCAAAATAACAGCAGATTTTTTTTTTAAGATTTTATTTATTTATTTGACAGAGAAAGAGAGAGACACAGCGAGAGAGGGAACACAAGCAGGCTGAGTGGGAGAGGGAGAAGCAGGCTTCCTGCGGAGCAGGGAGCCCGATGCGGGGCTCAGTCCCAGGACCCTGAGATCATGACCTGAGCTGAAGGCAGACGCTTAACGACTGAGCCACCCAGGCGCCCCACAGCAGATCTTTAATGCTACTGCAATGAGTACATTTTTTTTTTAAAACGGCAGAGTGGGAGACGTCTTGCAAGGCCTGCAAATCCTGGTGATTTATGAGCACGAATGCACAGTGCAGAAGCTGCTGAATTGCTTCAGCTCATCAAAGAAGCTTCTCTGCGAGCTATTTTGAAGACTTCCTGCTGTGTCTTTAGTCTTCATTTTTGTAAATCCATCTCTGAATGGTCAGGGCTCCTATGCTCCCAGCTTTAGCAGGGGCCTGGGCTCAGCCGTCTGCTCCTCGTTAATCTTTACCAGGCTGGAAAAACACACAAGGCAAATCCTATACTGAGTAGCAATTAAAGTACTTTACATAACAGACTGCAAATTGTGGACTGTAAAAAAGCGTTCCTCCCAGGGCTTTCTCGCAGGACCCTGAGATTTATAGCAAGTGGCCTTCGTTCTGGTGGGTATTAGAATTACACAATGCCGGCACTGGGCAGAGAAATTTAAGAGGCGAGGCATAGACCCTCACCAAATGCGCAAGCCCCTTTGAATCTGATTGCTGCTGGGCAGCCTAGCTGAGATAGAAATAGAGCTATCGCATTTCTTCCTGTGCGCATAGAGAGGCAGTGTAGTATCATGCAAAGATCCCTAGTTCGGGAGCCCAGGGACCCAGTTCTTGCTTGAATCTCGTGTTTTAGGAGCTGGAGTTTTCTCATTATGTAATCTGGAACTAGAGGGCCTTTTTGGATGGATTGTTATGATGGGGGATATCCTGGCAGATGTTTGATGTCTAGCTCTGGTGGGCGGAGGGGGCCTGATCTGTACTGTTTGCCCATTTCCATGGTATAAATACCCCCATTGTGGCCCATTTCAAACTCCCAACCTACATTCTTGAGCCTGCATTCTTGAGCCTGCCATCTGTAGAGAGCCCACTGTTCAGATGCAATAACTCTAACTTACAGAACTTCAAAGACATGGATGAGAATAAAATGCAGTAAAATAATTAGGAAGTGATGGGTTTTACATACTTATTGCCTTTTAAAAATACAATTTATTTAGTTTTAAGTTTGTGTAGCTTGATCTTTAATCATGGATGTTTAAAAACCAGTTGGCAGAATTCCTAAAAATGTTCAAACTGATTCTCGAGAGCCAGGAGAAAGTGGCTCCAACCTATTCCCAGTTGTGATAACCTCATGAAAAAACATGTGAGAACATCCAGCATGTTCATTAGGTGTTGGTTTGCAAGGGCAAAAGAGCACAGATTTGGTGACTTAAGCCACAGAAATTTATTTCCAAGTTCACAGTTCCAGAGCCTGGAAGTCCAAGTTTAAGGTGTTGGCAAGGTTGGCTTTTTCTGAGGCCTCTCTCCTTGGTTTGCAGATGGCCGCCTTCTTGCTGCATCTTTATGTGGCCTTTGCTCTGTGCATGCATATCCCTGGCCTATCTTCCTCTTGTTATAAGGATGCCAGTCCTACTGGTTTAGGTCTCCACTCTTATGACTTTATTTAACCTTAATTATCTCTTTAAAAACTCTGTCTCCAAATGCAGTCATATTGTGGGTTAGGGCTTCAACATATAAATTTGGGAGAGGACACAATTCACTCAGTAATAGCATTTAATAAATATTGGTTGAATATAAATCTAAATAGTGGAGTTTCAACAATGAGCTGAGAATAACCTATCTTCTCTTGCAGGCATTATGTCTTTTTTTTTTTTTTTTTTTTTTTTTTTTAAGATCCTATAGGTAGACTTAGGCTATCCATGTCCAAGAAAACCTTGGCTGGGGGTCTGTCTTCACTGTGCTAAGGCTCATATGCAGATGGTCCAATAAAGTGCAAAGGGCTATACAAATGGAAGATTATTGTTGTGGTTACTATCTATTTTTCTACCATGATTGGTTGTTGTGGTTGTTATTTTGGTACCAGCGAAAATTCCTCTCTAACTCATGTACGCCCTTAGAGATGCCCTTAGATATGTAATAGTCCATCACTGGCATGTGATTACTTTTGTTCTTTTTACTTCTTTATGTCTAGAGGCTGTGGAGCATAGAGTTTAAGAGTTCAGTCTCTAACACCAGAATGCCTGGATTTAAATCTCAGCTTCACAATTGTATTGTCATGGATAGAAACGACAGGTATTGTCATATGTTATGATTATTGCAGAAGTTGAAGGTCGCCATCCAAAGACCACCAGGAATACGATCATTGTCCAAACATTAAGGTTTATTTAGCTCGCTGCTGCAAAGGAGAACACACAAAGAAACCATAGATGTCTGAGTAAGAAGGAATTAGGATGGGATTATTGTAGAACTGGTCTTGTGAGTGTTTCTAGAAAGTTTGAAGGAAGTGGCTGGGGGTGGGGATTGAGGAAGAAGGCATTTTTGGCTGGGTCCTGTCAATGCAAGGGGGTTGTTCAGTGATTGGATATCTACATCGTTTTTATCTAGAGGGTCAGACCATTAAAGCAAGGTTAAAGCTATAAGTGGCAAAGAAGCTGGAGTCACTTGTGTTAGTTCTAAGAGAGGAGAGTCCAGTCACTTTTGTGGCTCTAGAGGGTCCTGGTCTTTGTCTTATTTAAAATATTGTCACACAATGAATTTGTCTGATGATCATTTATATTCTTTGAGCATTGTTTATTTCAGTTGGAATCATTACGGTCTATTTGTTTTCAGGGATGTTTTCTCATAGGTGTCTCAAAGTAGTATTCTCTCACTACTTAGGTATTATAATAAGGTATTATAATTATTAAACAAACACTATTTAAGACATGAGTAAAGAAGCATATCACATATATTTTGAGAGATATACACACGTATGTTATCTTGACAAACTTAGTCAATATAAGTGTGGGTTTTTTGCAATCCTATGTATTTTATTTTATGCAATTTAAAAACATTATTCTGAGAAAGAATTCACAGGCTTCACCCAACTGTTCAAGATGTCCAAGGGATCCAGAAGTTTAAGAACATGTGATAGCCCAACCCTCTCATTTTATGGACCAAGTAACAGGCTTAAAGAAGACAAATGGCTTTCCTGAGATTATGCTGTACATCGGTGGCAGAGCAGGGATGAAGTTCGACTTCTTCTCTGTCCTAGGAGGCAGGAAAGAAAAGGGAAAAGAGTACAAAAGCCATGGACTTTGAAGACCGACAGACCAGCATTTGTTGGGATAATAACACTGTCTCAGCATGGGTCTCCTTGAAAATAAATCAAGTGACAAAGCTTCCTTAGCATTTTGCTGAGGGGTCCAACCCCAGGACAGTGAGAGTGAGGAGAAAAGGAACGTGAGACAGAGATGGAAGGAAAGCAAGTATAAGGTGGTTACTGAATTTACTACAAGAAAACGCAGACAATTATTCCATCAGGAGAATGCCCAACAGCAGCAAAGAATCGAAGTCACAGTAAGAGTGAAGACTAATGGAGGAGCACCAAGTCCTAAGTCTATGGCCTCGACCTGCCTTCATACTCCCATACAAGTTTGGTAAGAACACATTCTTCATGGATTAGCAAGAGATAAGTTAATGATGGTGGCAGCAGCATTCTCCATCAAGAGACACTTGAAACAGGAATTTTGGACAGGTGCATAAATTGGACTTAATATGAGTATCTATCTCATGCCATTGTTGTGAGGATTAGAAATAAAGCACTGAGCTCAGAAGCAAATTCTGTAATTGGAATATACAACATAATTGGCAATACACACCCATATACACCTCCTCTGGCGTTCTTTCCACTGTACCATAGAAACTTCCCTCAATGACCTTTCCTCAAGGAACTCAGAATGTGGCAGTCTCTTACTCAAAAGTCTCTTATTCCTTGGACTTGACTGCACATTGGAATCAGCTGGAGAATTTCAAAAATAATGATGTCTGGCTCCCACCCCAGTGATTCTGGCTCAGTTGGCTAGGGGTTCAGCCTGGGCATCACCTGATCTCATAGGAGGGTTTGTGCCATGATTACAAAAGCCTGGATGCCAAACTGAGAACCTGCATCCTCTTTACTGGGTCTTAATTTTATTCCTCAGTTCAACTCTCTACATTCCTTGGATTTGTTTTGCTTGAAAATTCTACTCTGATTGCCCCTTCTGTGTGATCTAGGCCAACAGTGCCCCGATATTCTTGCCATTCCCTTTCCCAAGAGACCCTGAGAGAGCAATTTCTGCCTCTACCAACTTTATGCAGGCAGTACATGCAACACCATTTTTTTTCCTCCATCTCAGCCATTCAGCTGTACATGTGAATGACACACCTGCTAATTGTGATTTTGTTCTAGGCATCGCAATGGCAGTAAGTCTAAACTAAACCTAAAGTATTGAGGGCCATTGCTAATTGAAGATCACTCAGGAATGAAAGTGACAAATCTCTAAAATTAGTCACCAGTAAAATATTTAAAGGAGACCTAGACTCACAGGATTTCAAAAAATTGGGAAGAGGGGGTGAATCACTTGGACTAATCCCTCTCCACCTTGCGTGAGCTCTCTTCCACAACGTCCTTGCAGATATGGGGCCAAAGCATTTGATTTACACAAATTAGCTTAACTCCCAGCTTTTCAAAAACACAGCTATTGGAGAAAAGGAAGGCCATTTGAGGTCCTCATGAAGTTCACCAGTTTGTAGTGAGTTGGAGTACCATGAAGCTGCCTGTTGTAATGAGAAACACTCAAGACATTGCTATTGCACACACAAATGCAGAAGGAGATTGTTATTCAGGAGATGTGTAAAGAGTTACCTTATTGCTATTCAAAAGGCACTTTCTCATTTGAAGAAGTCAAGGAAATCAATATGTTGTAGTGACTGAGGCATTCAGAAGCTCAAGGCACAATAGAGAATGAGCCCCTCCGTCCCCCCAACCCCACAGATCAAAATCAAAACTCCAGTCTTGCTTGTAAGAGTAGAGACTTGGAAAATACACAAGGCAGGAGCTTGGCCTTATTCCCCAGAGACATAAAAAGTTATGGTTATTTCAAAGGATAAGAGAAAGCATCAAAGTTTGGAAAATAAACATTTGAACATTTTTTTGAGAATAGTTATCTAAAATCAATGGAAGCTTTTGAGAATGGCCCATCATTTGATAGGATGTGTGCATGCACACACGTGCATGCTATTAACAATGCCTGCTGCATCCAAGATCGGCAATACATAATTTCTTTTTACTCTTGACTTTGAAACAACATTCAAACCAGATGTGGAAGTATAAAAAGAGAGGTCTACTGGCATTACAGAGCTCCTAAAAGAATCCATTTCCTTGGTTTGCTATTTGAACATAAGGAAGCATATGCAAAATTTATTACCTTTTATTTTTGTCATAAAATTGAAATAAAGCCTTTATGGAGTATTTACAATGCTCAGGTGACTATGCTAAGGCTTGTAATTGAAACATCTTTGCTATTTTAATATTCAATTCAATTCAACCTGTGAATTCAGCCTTGTGCTGGGCACCTGGGTGACCAGCTGTCCCAATTTGCCTGGGACTGGCATGGTTTGGGCACTAAAAGTCCTGCATCCTGAGAAATCCCTCACTCTCAGGCAAACTGGGACAATTGGTCACTCTTTGGAGCACTGAGGAAATTGCCAAAGAAAGAAAAGTTCCTAAACTTAAGGAGTTCACAAGTGAATTGGATCTAAAAACAAAGAAATCCACATTAAACTGACAGATACCACTTCAAGAAAGAATATGATTAATATAAGCTTAGTCTATGATTAACATGGAAAACAAGTACTATGGAAATGCTTATGAAAATAAGTGCTTCAGAGGTTTGTTTTGAAGGTCCTGAAGGTCTTGAAATTTTCAAATATTGGGTCAAATATTTATTGAGGGACAAGCATAGTACTGAGCAGAGTATAAAAATGTCAAACAAGGCATACATCTACCTAGAGAATTGGTTCTGGTCTCTGTACCACTCATCATACCATTATCATGAGTTAAAGCTTATCCTTTAAAGTTTCTGAATTTTGATTTTCATATTTATTTATTTGTTTCTTTAAAAGATTTTATTTATTTATTTGAGAGATAGAGAGAACATGAGAGCACACAAGCAGGGGAGGGGCAGAGGGAGAGGGAGAATCAGACTCCCTCCTGAGCGGGAAGAACCACATGGGGCTTGATCGCAGGACCCTGAGATCATGACCTGAGCCAAAGTCAGACATCTAACCAACTGAGCCATCTAGTGCCCCTTGGTTTTCATATTTATAAGATGGGTATTATAATAGTACCTTCCTTATCTATCTCGTAAGAATGTTGGGAGAATCATATGAGATGAGCAGTGTATATAAAAACATTTTGAAAACTATGAAATGTAATATAAATACAAAAGGAGTAAGCAATGTTATTGTTATTATGCTGATGAGCAAAACAATAAACCCACAATACGATTTCAGTGGTCTACAACTGTATTGGCCAACGTGGTAGCCAACAAATATTTGAATTTAAATTTAAATTTATTAAAGTTAAATAAAATTTTAAAAAGTCAGTTCCTCAGTCACTCTAGACACATTTCAAGTCCTTAATAACTATACATGGCTAGCAGTTACCATATTGGACAATGCAGAGATTATGTCCACTATCACAGCAAGTTCTACTGGACAGAGCTGGTCTAGAAATAAATGACTTAAATTTTGTATGTTGAATATGGTGATAATATGTCTTTGAGGTAGGGTCATTTCTATATAAAAGCAGGAAGGTAATGATGACCCCCTGCTGTATGGCCATAACTCAAGTTGTGGTAGTCATTACTGCTGTTCACCATTTATTTCAGTTTTCTTTCTTTTCTAGGCACATGTTAGCATTGCACTTCCTAGAGCCCTTACAGTTGATTAGGAACCATGACCAATTATTTTCAATAAGCTAAGAGCAAAAGTGAGGTCTGTCACTTCCCTGTTGAGCATTTAATTATTAATGGCAAATCAGCCAGAGCTCTCTCCTTGTTCTTCCAGTTACTAGAACAGTCCCAGATAATGGCTGCTGATCACCCTGGGTCCTGCAGGGAAATCGACCGCACAGATCAGAGTTGAATTGCCAGCTGACCCTTGATGGACATGTAGAAGGAGCAAGAAATGAACCTTGGTTTGTATCAGCCACTGAAATTTCAGGAGTGTTTGTTATTTTGACATAACCTAGCCTATCTGACTGATACTTTAATCTTGAACTAAGAACAACAAAAGACCTTATAGGCTAGGTCTCTGATCCTAGTTATTCTCTAGCCCTGACCATTCACCAAGCATGCACACACACACACACACACACACTCAGACTCACATGCACATGTAGTAAAAACAGAACAAAACACAAAAGATACAGCAGAGCCCCACCTACCCACCAAGGCATGCAAACTGCTCTGCCTTACTTCCTTGCCAAGAGAAGATTTGAAGCCACATATAATGCATTTACCACAGCCAGGTTTTAGAAGCAGAGTATAATGTTCTTCTTTTCTTTTATGAAGCTCTGGATATTACAATTTCATGAGGACTGGAGTTGGTGTAACTGGAACCTGACTTTTCCAAGGTGGGTTCATACACTATTTACCAGACTGTACCTCTAGTCTTAGTCTCTCCATCTATAAAATGAAGGAAGCAAGAAGAAAGACAGCCATCTCTTCAGCACAGATGATTTCCCCTACTGAAAGGAAGTGTGGGATTTTCTAGGTTAATGACAGAAATACTTTTTGAAGAATGGAAAAAAATATATTGGCCCAAATTATTCATGTTCTGCTTCCTGATCCCAAAGCAAAGATTCCATTTGAAAGTGCCAGGCAGCAATTTAGCTTTTGAAACACATTGCATATTAGACTAAAGAGGTGCCATTGGGAAAACTTTGTGGAGAAACTGCAGAAATCTCATCTTTCTAGGCAAATATATTGAAGCATCCCCGTGGACCCGTATATAATACTATACCCGGTGCTTTTATTGCTATTCATTAACATTGCTTAGCCCAGTGTCTACACACTGCTCCCACCTACTTCATCCTACCACCCGATTCTGTAAAGCATAAAGCCTGTTTGCAAGATTATTTGCTGTCATAGCTACGGAGTGTCTACAAGAAAAAGGAAAGAAATATACATTAAATGCCTACTTTGAAGGCTATGTGCCAAGCATTTTTGCTTCACATTAACTTTTTGACCTTTGTAAGAACTCTGAGAGGTAGCTAGCATGATCTCCATTTTTCACATGTGGAAACCAAGGCATAGAGATGTTGCATAACATGTTTGTAGCAGACTCACCATTCACATGCACCCATTTACTTACAGGCCAGCGGCTTCTTACCACAAGCACTTATCACCTTTTGCTTGGTTTTCTTTGGCTACAGAAGCAAGCTCAGCCCCCACACAGAGCAGAACAGAAAGGCTGGAGTGTTAATGCCACTGGAAGCAGTCCTCAGTCCCCCATGGATAGATGTCAGTGGATAAATACCCACAGCTCCCTCTTCTGTTTGTGTGATAACACAGAGGCATGCTTCAGGTGCGGAGGTATCCCAGAATTCCCCAGGTGGAATGAGACACCCTTGTCCATAGTAGTAAGTTGCTTATTAACATATCTTGTATAGGCTTCCTTTCCTTTGCTGCTTCACTTCCCCACTCCCATTCTAGTGCTTCCTAGAATCATCTCTTAAGTTAGTACTTGTCCTCAAA
Source organism: Zalophus californianus (assembly GCF_009762305.2). Lineage (NCBI taxonomy): Eukaryota > Metazoa > Chordata > Mammalia > Carnivora > Otariidae > Zalophus > Zalophus californianus. The sequence continues at coordinate 97,910,492 of NC_045602.1, forward strand.
GCTTTTTCTCAGAGTCTCCTTTCAGAAAGAGCCCAATGTCAGAAAATGTTCAAGTCCATATAATTAACAAATGCTGTAGCCAAGACTCAAATTTGTCTGACTCTATACATCAGGAGAGACCAATTTTTCAAATTTCTCTTGTCTCCATTCCAAACCATTGTGGTGGACACTGACAAGCCACAGAGATAAAAGAACATTAGAGCACCAATCTTGGTCTCCACCAATGACCCTGGCACTTGCCAGGGCTTTGACTTGATCCTTCCAAAGACAGCAGCCCCACAGGGAATCTGCCCCCAGAAGAGTCTTCTTGGCCCTTGAGCATCTGGGAAAGCGATTACTGCAACAAAAAGACACCCTTCCTGAGAACTCAGAAAGAATTTGGAGGGAAAGTTTCTGGGAACTCATCTTTGAGAGCTCACAATGCAACCCAGGTGGCTGCATTTATAAACAGCTAGAGTAATTAGGGAGAAGAAATTCTACGCTGCTATTACCATTTCAATCATAGTTATAGCATGGCCAGCTACCCCATCACCAGTGGCATCTCCACATGCCTACTCGAGTCATGGCCATGAACCCAATTACCTATTCTTGGAAACTCCCTGCAAGGATGCAGTTCCCTTACATAACAATCACAGAAAGCCATTTCAGAAAGAAAAGATAATCTAAACTATTGAAGACTGATTATCTTTCCTTGTAGCTTTTCTTATTGATGCCTCGCCCAATTTGATCTGGCATGTAAACTCCCATTTGGATGTTACAGTCTATGCCAAGTTGAGAATGTTACCGCCATGACTGTCTTCACCAATGACGTCACACATCAGAAAATGAGAGTCAAGAGTCTGGCCACCAGAGAGGGAGCATTGCCTGGCATAGCCTGGAACTGTAGCGGGCATTTAATAAATACACATAAAGGAAATAGGGTCATGGTTTTCCTTTAAGTCTAATAAGATGCTTGAGCTAAGGCCGAGTGATCTGGGTTTTTTTTGTAAGAGAGATGAAGGGAAGCAGTGATGAGAAATAGCCAGAAGAATTTCAGTTCACAGAAAAATAACACTTCACCCCAAGTATCTGCTGCCTGGACATCCTCAAGACCCTAGCTTTTCCTTATTATTAACAAATAATGGCTTTAAAAGTGGCTTCATATTAAACACGGCTTGCACCATTTTTAAGATTATTGAAGTAGGTCTTAAAAGTTTTCATCACTAGAAAAAAATTTTTGTAACGATGCAAGATGATGGGTGTTTACTAGACTTACTGTGATCACTTTGCAATATACGCGAACATTGAAATCATTATGTCGAACACCTGAAACTAATATAATGTCACTTATACCTAATTTTTAAAAATATGGCTTGTACAATTTCAAGAGGCTCCCTCAAGCCAGAGATGTGACCATCTGAGTGCTAACAAAGATAATAACTGCAAATGATTGAAACTTAACAAATATGTTTAAATACATGAGTTCTTAATCATTTAAAAAATTAATTGGAAGCCACTGGGGGATAGAAGTGAAACAATACATCACATGTTTTGAAAACTGGTGAATAAAGGGAATGAGTTAATAAAAAAGTATGAAGAAAGTCCTGTGCCCCATGCCATGTACTACCAGAGGTCCAGATCCTGACCTGTTACCTCTGAGGGGTGTCGGGAGGCATTTATTTTAATACTGAAGTGGACACCGCCATATGCTTTCCTTTTCCACTGCTGGATACTGCCCCCAGCTCCACCTGGCTCCACTGGAGCCATCTTCCTTCCACGTGTCTTCAGCTCACACTGGATATAGCCTGCATCCTTCTTTCCCCCAAACACAACACGGTCATAAGCCAGTTCCATTTGGAAGACTTTAATTAAATTCTTAGGGAAATGGTGGCAGAAGATGGCACAAAAAACAACCAATTAAAATTAAATAACAGACATCCCCATTTTCAAGTTCTTTGATCACTCTCCCTCCTTGGAGAATCTCTCCCATTTTCTGCAGATTTTGGCTGGTGTCATCCACATAGCTTGGGTCTCTCCTCCTTTTCTTTCCTTTCAAATATCTCTCAAAACACCTCTCCCCAAAACCCCCACCAACCTCTTCAGACTTTCTAAAGCTTTTTATTTTATTATGGCAAATAAGTTAACCCCTTCTTGATTAAATCTCTCCCTGTCCAGATTGTCCGCTGGAGAACTTGACGGATATAACCGAATATGCCCATTTAAATTGCTTTTCTTAAGCAAAAAAGACATTTCTCGCTAATTAGAATTCTGGCTTCTTGATGGTCTATGTGACTCAAACTCTGATCAAGTTTTGTTTTTAAACTTCTCATTATAATGAAAAGTCCCTAAAATTTTTAAAGGTTTAATTTCAAGTACTCGTTGGTGCTATTAATCAAAGATGCATTATGTATACATTTCAAACAAACTTTATTAATCAGCCTGCCAATTATTTTTTATTTTGTGTGGTCTATTTCCCCCACTGGCATCAGCCATCAGTTACTTTTGATTCAAAGTGCAAGCCTTTCAGCCTTGTTCATTGTACTATTAGTCTATGACCTTCGAAAACAGACTGTTGCTTTGTTTGGGAAAAAAAAATCTAATTACTGTAGTTAAATGAACTGGAATTAATTAAGTTGTGGATACTTGACATTTATAGTTAATTAGTCATATCTATCATAAAAATAAAAATTGGGCCTTTTATCTCTCTGTTTTATCAGCCATGCTGAAAATCAATAGTGTTTCCAGAAGTAGGGGGCAGCATGGGCGGGGGGCAGTACCAAGTCTCACAGCCTGTTTGACCCAGAAGAAAACCCAAGACATTATTAAATGATGGCTAGAAATTTCTTAGTCAGCTGGAGAGAGTTCTGAGGAAAGAATCATGGGCTTCGGGAATTTCCAGCTAGGGACTCTGGAAATAGTGTTAGTTGGGGACTCCTGCACAGGAGACTTGCTAATTAGGGAAATGGGGGCTTTCTGCGGTGCTTGAGTGTTGAGTCTCCATTCCTCAACAGTCTCTGTGTCCAAGATGAGCACTGTCAGCTGCAGCCAGGAGATAAGGTGCTGGGAGTCCGGGTGAGGTTTGCCAAAGGTACTCAAGGTCCATGATTCTTCAGCCTTCCCCTCAGTCAAGGGAATTACCTACAAGGGAGTGAGTTCATAGGGTCACCATGTAGGTGTTAGATCACTGAAGTGTAAACAAACATGAAAAGATCCGACTTGTGATTTATTTGGGGGACCCTAACATAAGCTTCCAACTGCCTTCCAGGCTGGCTGCTGCACTTCATATTTCTATCAGCCGTGGGTGAGATTATGCTTCTCCCCAGAATTATGTTGATATTATTGCTCTTCCAAAATTGTTTTCAATCTGATGGATGTAATGTTTCTCTGTGAGGCTAATTTGAATTTCCTTGATGACAAGTTAGCAGCCTTTTATAGGTTGACTTTTGGCAACATCCCATAGAATTTAAATTATATGGTCGTGCTGTATCAATTCTACTTTTGGAAATGAATTCTAAAGCAGTAATGCTATCTTCTGTAAACACTTACATTTATAACAGTATTGTTCACAGCTAGAAACTGGACACAGGCCAATGTCTATTAATAGAGAAATGGCTAGCTAAATTATGACACATGATACCATGAAGTATTATACAGGCATTAAAAAAGAACAAATGAGAGCTATACCACATGACATGTAAGGATTTCCTTACAGTGTTAGTGAATGAGTAAAGTAAAAAGCAGAAAGTAGGTACAATATCATCCCATTATTGGAATGTGATACCATCCTTGGACCCAGGCAAGAGAATCCTTTGCCCTGGGCCTTGTTCCAGGCCTTTTCCAGAGCCTGTGTGTGCAGGGCTAAAAGGGATGTGCTTACCCAGAGACCTTATGCCTCCATTCAGACCTTGGGACCTTGAAATTTCTTGTTCCAACAGCTCTAAACCCAGCTCTAAGGTCTGCGTGGACCTCTTCCCTTGATCTTTCCTCTCAAGGGTGTCCATGCTAGGTTATGCACCCCGAGGCTCAAAGGGAAGCCAAGGGGTAACTTTTTGTGGAGGATATGAATGGTGCTTAAAGTAGTAGACCGAGGTGTCCGTGTGTATGGGTACAAGGTCTCTTGCTGTGCAGGATGGAGTCAGGGGTAAGAAGGGGAGGGGGAAGCCCATGGGCTGAGAATCTCCATTTGTATTCTTGCCACAGTCCTATGAATATTAAAGGCAGGCAACCCACAGACATGGTGCATTTGACCAATGACCAGACACCCTGATCAAGTGTGGCTGGGAAGGTATTTAATGTTGCCCCCCCCAGGGGGTGTCAAGTTCTGCTCAAAGGTATAGTTCTTTCTCTGTTCAGTCTCAGGCAGAAGAAACTGGTCCCCATCGAGCGTCTTTAGAACATTGCACACTGAAAGGACAAAGGCCCCAGAGAACAGGTGTCCCTCCAAAGAGAAAGCAGAGCTGTCAGCATCTGCAGAGAAGTTCTAACTGGAGCCACAGGTATAACTCCAACATAGCACAGTATGGACGTTCCCGGACAGATCGGACCTGTGAGATGACCCAGAAATACATCAGAAAGTCCAGCTCAGCCCCAAAATCTGTCCCTTACCCACCCTGTTTCAAGACTGTAGATGCAGATCAGAACCCACCGCAGGATCTTTCAGCTGAGTGGCATCTATGTTTACCCAACAGGAAGCACAGATTTCTCACTCCAGACAACAAATCCATGTGTCACTGAACCTCTGCACCTATGATTATACATGGATACCTTGATGAGGTAGTTCCTGTGTCAAGAGTCAAGATTTTATCCAAGAGTGGGAAAATACAAATAAGGAACATCCCTTTCAGGCCCATTTCAGTGAGACCATCTTCTCTATGGATTTATGATACTTCACAGAATAAATTCCATGGAAAAAGATGTCCTTTAATATCTTGTCTTACCCAAATGCTTCAGAGATTTATTTGGACTCACAGATGTTGAAAATATTTGAAATGATCACATAATCATAAAATGTTTCTGTTGGAATGAAGCATTTAGTTCAGTAATTTTTCAAAGTTTTTTCTTAAAAAAAAAAAAAACCCTAAAGCAAAAACAAAACAGATAAAAGCTGAACTGATCTAACTGAATTAAAGCTGGGGATTTCTATCTCCATATACTGGCTTTTCCTGATCCATCCCACCATGGAAAATTCTGGGGTGCAGGGAGAAGGGATGTCCTCACTAAATCCCTTGCCTATTGGAGCCAAATTTAAAAACCACAGATCAAGTTCCTTCTTCTTATTTTAGGTGAAAAGTGGATTTATTAAGAAGTTAACCCTTGGAAGGAAGTAAAGATTTATTATTGTGCAAAGTATGTGATATATTTGGATATAAGTATAGTAATAGCAACAGTGGTCAGGACTTTATGAGCACTTTAGGCAAGGCACTGTACCAAGCCTCTTACCTCTATTATCTAATCTTCTCAACAACCCTATAGGATAGATACTAATTTTATCCCCATTTTCAGATGAGAACACTGACGCTTCAGGATCCAGCAAGTGGAAGAGCCTGAGTTCAGAGGTGTGGACCCTGATAGCAGAAACTTAACCTCTACTCTCTACGACAGCAGAGTTTCTCAACTGGGGACGCCGCTGACAACTGCAGCCACATAAGGCTCTGGTCAGAGAGCTGTGCTGCATATGGTAGAATGTTTAACAGCACCCCTGGATGCCAATAGCACCCTCTCAGTCATGGTGATCAAAGATGTCTCCAGACTTTACCAAATGTCCCCGGTACAGCCAAATCACCCCCGCTTGGAAAACATTGGTCAACAGATAGACCAAGTATTCATAAAAATATTTTAGGGAGTGCTATCTTCATAGCCGCCCAACTGGATCTATAATGCTACATAGCTGATAGAAGACTCCACACAGTAGCCACTTTGGAGAACCATTGATGAGAGAAGCTGGTCTTGTGTACTCAAAGCAACAGATGTATGTACTGTTTCTCCTTCCAGGTTGTCACTGGGTTGCTCCACAGGCACTGGTCCAAGTGTCTCCTGTATATTAATCTCTTCTGGAAAAATTATATCCAATATAGGGCAGTTCCAGATTTGGGAGGCCCCGGGGATGATTCGGTTTAGGGGTCCACTTGAGACTTCTAGGAACACAAAATTCAGGATGGAGCCTTGGAGGTGCTTATGTAAGTGAGGGGAATCCCTAAGCTTAAATTTCATTTGCTTTGCAGTAGACCCACCTCTGCACTCATAGGAAAGGTCTTAGAATTCTGCCTGTTTTGTGCACACATAGAAAACCCTGATGCTGTTTAGCATAGCCACTTAGAATTCTTCCATGCTCAGGTGGTACAGCCATTTTCTCTCTTATGATGGCCTTGCTCTATCAGAGTGGTGGAAGCTTCCTTGTTGCCCCAAGATTTATGTGATCTTACCTGAAAATATGCTATCCAAATTATGGAAGGAATTTTTCTTGCTTAGTAGCAATTTAATACAGTTGTTGGAAAGTAAAACGGAGTAAATACTTGAAAAAGTAAGTTCCACTTCACTGATGAAAATCATACTGCAGGTCTGAAGTAGCCAACTTTCTGACTATTAAAAAGAATTATGTTTCGCTACCCTGCTCATAAAGTGTCCTGTGGAAGTCTAATCAATAACCTTTCCTTCGCTTGATTAAGTACAGAAAGTGATTGGGTGGAAAAGTCAACTTGATAAACCTCAGGAATAATTTAATTTGCCTTTCTTAAAATTTCTCACCCAGCAGGCAAGAGTAAAAACTGTGGTGAGAACATTAGGGGGAAGAGTGGATTATGGTAATAAGGAAAGGCAGCCTGTCCCATAATGCCCACCTAGGGTCATTAGCACTATTCATACTTCATTTGCTGATCTGAAGAGAGGCAGTAGAGTGTTGTAGACGCCTCACTTTACCCAGCTGGTCCCGCCACACTTCCTAATTAAGAAAAAGAACCCCTACCCTGCTTTCCCTCCTCAGCTTCACATCAGGCTCCATCTATCTTTGGAAAAAAAGATGAGAGCATCAGGTGGCAAGATCATGACAATAAAGTGATCCAACCTCGCCTCCCCTTTTCCCTCTGTGTCCTCTGAGAACGACCCAGAGTAGAGGCTAAATAAATGCTGGTTTCTAAGAGCTTCCAGGACAGACTCTAAAGTGATCCCTTGGTAATACTCATAACCTTAGAGAATGGGTCCCTTCACCAAGCAGGGCCTGTGCGCCTGAGCTGCCGTGAGGGCAGGTGGATACTCCATGCACAGCTGCTCCCTTCTCTGGAGGACCGCCCTTGGTCAAAGGTGCACTTGTTTGCTGGGGCTGACATAACAGAGTACCACAGACTGGGAGGCTTAAACAACAGAAATCTATCTCCTCATGGCTCTGGAGGCCAGAAGTCTAAGATCAAAGTGTTGGCAGCGCTGGTCTCATTCTGAGGACCCTCTCCTTGGCTTGTTGATGGCCATCTTCTTCTGGTATTTTCTGGTATCATCTTCTGGTATTGTGCACGCTTGCGTGTGCACGCTCTCTCTCTCTCTTTCTCTCTCTCTCTCTAGGATAAATAAATAAATTTTTTTAAAGGCCCTATCTCCAAATACAGTCACTTTCTGAGGTACTGGGGGTCAGGACTTCAACACATGAATTTGGGAGTAGAGGGGAAAAATTCAGTTTGTAAAAAAGGGCACCATGGCAACACAATCCCCAGCTGTTTATAGCTAACAAGTGACACCTGTGGTTCAAAAGGCTGGCCCTCTTGCCTCCAGGTCAGACCAACTCTGTGGTGAATCTGCGCTCTAGAGTTCCCCATGGGATCAGGCTGAAGCTCGTCTGCGCCTGAAACCACACCCTTGCTTAGCTTTGATTCTCTGTCCTATCCTCTCCCCTCACTTTCTTTCTCCTGGGAGTTCTTCCCCAACAAATCATTTTCAGAGGAATACCCATCTCGGGCTCTGCTTCTAGGGAACACAATCTTTTAGGACTGATCAGAATCTTAGAAAACAGAAGACCCAGTTTCCAGCCTCGGTGCAGCTTGCTGTTTAGCCTCGGGCAATCTGAGCATCATTTTCCTCACCTATAAAATGATGGTGGGGTTAAGATGACCTTTAAAATTCTTACCAGCTCCTATGGCCATATGTTTTCTACTAACCCAGCCAGGACCCCCGTATTTCTGTTGTAATCAATGCATCCACTGCAAAACTTACCTCCATGAAATTGGAGTCCTTAGCTGATACCAAGCCCCTTTTCTCGTATTTTTTCCTCCTAGTTTATGTGGTTAAACAAGAGATGATAAACAGTGACATAAAAGCGGCCACCAACGTTGCCACCAGAGACAACCCCAGAGCCTTCCCCATCTTGACCAGACTTTCGTAGGAGCACTGTATATGCTCAAGTCTGTAACAGGCAAAAGAATTCTTTAGAAGGTATTAAATTGCCAAGTCAGAATAGCATAGGAACATTTGTCAATCAATCCGCTAAAACCAGTTTCTTTCCCCATCTGACATTTGAACACATCACCAAGGCTAACTAGTCCACTAGATGGAGTTTTGTATTTCATTGGAACTAAAAAGTTACCAACAACACCCTATTATTTTATGTACCATTCAAGGAAAAAAACCCACCAAATCCCACTCAGACATGATACATTCTTATCTGCTAGAATTTGTTAACCTAATGAAAGAGAATTTTGTATTCCTATTGAATTTTTAAACACATTTTTTTTTTCATTTATCACCCTCATGCATTAGAAGAGGAAAGTAGACAGGAAATGTTGTTTAAGATATTCTTAAAACTTCTTCAGATTTGGAGTTTAATTCTGAATCACTTTCAACTCCATTTTACCAGTGACTCTATTGATGTCATCTTCTGTGTCAAGAGCAAAAGTGACGAGTCACTTCTTAGAACATGTGCCCCGCTATTACCTATGGGCTTTTCTTCTAAGCCACTTACACTATTGTAAGAGTTTTTTTGGGAGGGGTGTTTTGTTTTTTACTTTTCATTATGGAGAATTTTGAACAAAGCAAAAAAACCAGAATAACGAACCACACTTCTGTGTATCCATCACCCAGCAAACGCCAGCCACCACCATTGCCACCCACGAATTCGAGCACTTTCTGCTCCCCTGTCCAATTTTGAAACAAATGTCTGCCATATCATTCCATATGACATGTCTGTGAGTCTGAATGTGTCTGAAATATCATTCATCCATAAATCTTTCAGTATGTGTATTTTTAAAAGCTAGGATTATTTTTAATATAACCTCAACACCCCTTCAAATGCAAAGAGAATTAATAATTCCTTAACATCATCAAATACCCAGGCAATGTTCAAATTTCCAATTATTTCATGAATGTTTAACCTTTTTAAAAACTTAAAAAAATAAGGATCCAAATAAAGTCCTCACATGGTAGTTTATTGCTATGTCTTAAAAAACAAACAAACAAACAAAAAAACCCAAAAACCTCTCCATTCACTTTTTTACATTGCAATTTATTTCTTGAAGAAATTGGGTTGTTTGCCCATGCAGAGTTGTCATCATCTAAATATCATTGATTTTATCCCTGTAGTGTAATTAAAATATCCCTTTGTCCCTTGTGTTTCCTGTTAATTGTTTTTGTTTTTAATCTAAAAGCTTGATCATGGTTTGATTTTTTTGGCAGGAACGCTCCATAGACAGCACTGGATTCTTCCATCAGGAGGCATATAATGTCTGGTTTTCTCTTCTTGTGATGTTATCAGCCCTTGATGTTTAATGCCAAGATCCATTAGTTCATTAGCAGTTGCAAAAAGGTGATATTCCAATTCAATAATTCTTCACCTAAAGGCTGCCAGTTTCTGTAAAGAGAAATTTTCTCTCATCTACCAACTCTGCAAGTTTTAATATGTGCACTGCACCAGACAGTGATGCCTATTTCACCACGACCACCTGGACATGTGTGATTGAAATAAAGTTGTGGGTGTGCATAGAGGGGCTGCGTGGTATGAAAATAATAGCTTCTTTGAGCATGGGAATTATACTTGTCGCTGAGAGGTCTCACATAGAGAGCTGAGTGGGAGTCCAGGACAGTTGGGAAGAGATGATGCGCATCTCCGAACGCACACTTCCTTCCAGAGTTCTGCGTGTGCGCATTTGTGTGTATATTTGTCAATTGTGTACAGTTGAACTCACACAAGTTAAATGCAAATGTGATGTATAATATCATAAACTTTGTTATATTATAGGGGTTAGTTCTGTGTACTGTTTCTCTCCCCTCAGATTATAAGCACATTTACATGATCTTCATCAACCTCAAAGTCCTCAAAGTCAAGATTCTTACAAAAGTCATGTGCCAACTTGAATCCCTGCATTCTTACCTCGCTTTCTGTCTGAGCAGTCCTTAGTTGTGTTCTCCCACCCACTGCCAAGACAGGAGCCCGACGCAAGACGTTGTGTCTCTAGTTGCTGGGGGTCTTATCTATAATGTAGACTGAGCCCTGTTTCTATGGCCCCATGATGCTCAAAATAGCCAAGCAAAGTAACTATTATTATCCCTGTTTTCACATGAGAAAATTGAGGTTAAGAGACATAAAGTAGCTTATGCATAGGAAAAGAGTTAGTGAGAATACAATTAATGTTCCTCTATATTTTCCAAGCAAGATTCTGTCTAGTATCTCCTTTTTTTAGTATAAATTTTTTAAATGAAGTATAACCTATGGAAAAGTGCAAAAAGTCATAAGTGCACAACCCAGTGGATTTTCACAGAATGAACACACCCATTTCCTCAGAAACCAGCTCAAGAAAGAGAACAGAACTGGTAGGCCCTTCATGTTCCTTCCAGTTACTACCTTACCGAAGAGTAACCACTATCTAAACTTCCAACAGATTAGAGTAGCTTTATTTATTTTTTAACTTTATATAAGGGGAATCATACCAAATGTACTATTTTGTGTCCAGCTTCTCTCACACAACATGAGATTTCATCCAGCCAAGAACTATATTTCCCAGGCTCCCTTGCAGCTAGGTGGGGACATGTGACTAGTTTTGGCCAATGGAGTGTGAGGGAGAGTGTTACTACCAGGCATAGCTGGTAAGAATCTGGTGTGCCTTCCTTACATTCTCCCTATACCTTCTGTGAAGACCCCTGAAGGTGTGTATTGAGCCTGGTAGTGTTTAAGCTGGAAGGATGCCAAATTCCTAAAACACTGGTCAGACAAGGAGGGCAACCTGACTGGGAACATCCACGTTTGACTTTGCATGTGCAAGAAATAAACTTCTACTGTAGTGAGTCATGAAGGTTTGGAAAATATTGGTTATAGCAACTGGCCTACCCTGATAGATACAGTGAACTCCTGGGTCTCTCTGTTTTTCAGGACAAAGTTTCAGAGGGAGAGATCCAATGTGGCAAAAGAGTATTTTTCCCTCATCTCTTTCTTTCCAAACCCTTGAAGAAATGATTTCTTTAGCATAGGAAAAGAAAACTATATTTCCTAGACTGTGCCTTTCACCCCTGTGACTTATTCATTCCATAGCTGGGGCCTCTACCTCCCACCCCTCTTCACCCATTTTGCTCATCCCCCCACCCCCCAAGGTGTTCACTCCTTGCTCCCTCTACGTTTAAAGAACGAAAAGTCTTTTCTCCTACATCTCTAATTCCAGATTACTTGAGGATGATAGTGTGTGTAGGGATTATTCCAGATTTCTCGTTTGATTGTTTACACCTGAAAAACATGCCTGGAGGGTTCCTGTTCTTTCAGTGTCAGGGAAGACAAGTGAGGAGGGCACTTGAATTTTTAATCTAGAACAAGGGCTAGCAAACTTTTTTGGTAAGGAGCCAGATAATAAGTATTTTAGACTTTGCAGGTCACATACAGGCTCTGAGGCATATTCATCTTTGGGTTTTTGATTGTTGGTTTACAAACCTTCAAACATGTACAAGCTATCTTAGCTCAAGGACCATACAGATACAGGCCACTGGCTGGATGTGCTACGTGAGCCATGGTTTGCCACTGCTGGTCTAGAGCAGTACTCACTTTGACCTGGATCCTGGTGTCTCTGGATCCTTTCCACCTTGTGGAAAGAACCTGCCTTCTAATGCATAACCTGGAGCAAAATTAAACAGGGATTTACTCAAGCATTCTTTGGAGGCTGCTGAAGACTTGAAAGAGATTCTTTTCCGGCTTCCCAGCCCAACAATCCTCAGTGAGGTCTGGGGACCTGGCCGAGAGGTCAATTGAGAGGTCAATAGCCAGAGGCCTGGCTGCTGTGGCTTTGAATCGCTCCTGACTCACAACAGGTGGGTATGGACCACAGCATGATTTCCTAATGCCCTCTGGCAGCAGAGCGCATCCTGGGCGGTATCAACAGGAAGATTGCTCATGTCAGATTATCATGTATTCCAGCCTAGTGCCGCTTCGTAATCGTGACGTTTTTATTTGATCCTAAATGCCCGGGGGCCAGGAGGTGACCTCTCTACTCACTGCAACCTCTGAGTTGGCAGCCATTGAGTTCCTAGACCCCTCATCGATGCCTGCTACTTTTTGCCCTAGAGCCAGTTCGAGGCCCTCAGACAGATGCTAATACGCAATTGTGGACACTTTACCCAGATATTTGTTTCACTCTTTCTCAGGTGCTTTAATTCCCAGCTGCTCCACGTGTGGCCTCCGACCCAGTAGCATCAGCATTCCCTGGAAACTTGATAGAAATGTGGACCTGGGACTCTGCCTCAGACCGATTTGAATCTGGATCTACATTATTAACAAGATCCCCTGGTGATTGGTATGCACATTCAATTTCAAAATGCACTGCTGTAATACTTGTTTTGTAGATAGTTTAGCTATATACATGGTTCTTTGTCTGTACATTGAGCCACCTGAGGAGCTTGGAAACATACAGCTGCCTGGGTCCCACCCTCACAGTTTCTAATTGATTTTTCGAGGTGCAAATTAGTATCACCTAGTTGCACATTAGGATCACGTAAGCTCCACTACAAACCAATTAAATTGGAATCTCTGGGAGTGGGTTTTTGGTTTAGCAAATCTGCCTCTGCCCTGGGCCCAGACATACTGGCAGTATCCACGAAAAGTCTGTGTATTTTGGTGTGGGCTGAAAGGAGCCTTTGTGGTAGGTCTTTCTAGTTAAATACTGCTATATTACAAGCTCTCCCCAAAGCTCAGGGGCTTAAAACAGCAAACATTACCTAGCTAATGAATCTGCAATTTCGACAGGGCTCAGCAAGGACAGCTCGTCTCTGCTCCACTCAGTGTCAACTGGGACAGCTTACCTGGGAACCACAGGATTTGCTTCCAAGATGGCACACAACACAAGGTGGTTCTCTCTGTTGGTTAGGAGCTCATCCAGTGTGGTGGGCTTGGTTACTGTCCACGTGGGCCTCTCCCCGGGCTGCTTGAGCTTCCCTACAGCATGGTGGCTGGGTCCTTACAGTAAGCACGCCACAGAAGAATGAGGCAGAAGCTATGTTGTCTTTTATGACCTAGCCTCAGAAGTCACATTGTATCACTTCTGCCCTAATCACAAGATTCAGGGTGAGGAAATAAGTGGGATGAGTATAAAAGTCATACTATAAAACAGAGCATGTAAGATGGAAGATTGCATTGCAGCCATCTTTGAAAAACATAGGCGACCTACCACAGACCAACTAGAATATGTTTGTATGATGATAAAATGATCAGCGACAGGGGCACCTGGGTGGCTCAGTCGGTTAAGCAGCTGCCTTCAGCTCAGGTCATGATCCTGGGGTCCTGGGATCGAGCCCCACATCCAGTTCCCTGCTCAGCGGAGAACCTGCTTCTCCCTCTCCCTCTGCCTGCCACTCTGCCTACCTGTGCTCTTTCTCTATCTCTCTGTCAAATAAATAAATAAAATCTTAAAAAAAATGATCAGTGACAGAGCTGTCTAATCAGTGTTATCACTAACATAAAAATTTTTTGGTATCCAGAAGAAAGAGAAGCCTAGAGGTTCGCTTTAGAATATAGTGTATTCATAGAAAATTTGAGATCCAGAAATGCCAACCAATCAGGAGATGATTGTCATTGAAAAGCTAGCTTGCTACTCACAGTTCCTGAGAGGAGGTGGCATGCCACGTCATGGTTGGGGGGGGGCACATGAAAAAATACTCAGCTTGGTCACATGCAGAGAGAAGGGAACTGTGGGCGAGAGGCTGTACTGTGGTATCTGCAGGAAAGAAGAGGTGAGGCAAGGTCAGCAGGCTTAAGATTGGCTGGTTTGAGTAATTTCTGCAAGCCCTGGGCCATAGGAGCTGTCCCTGGTTGTCTGGTACTTAGCCCTGGGCTGATCAGGCAAGTGGATAGTGGCCCGGAGTGTGAGACCCTGTAAAGGAAGTGGTAGGAGTGTGGGATCTGGATTGGTTGGTTTGTATTTGAAAAGAGTGCTTATAGGCATATTTTTGTTTAAAAATTTTCTCTAGGAATTGACTAGCACTGGGAGGGTCAGCAAGACCCCCAGATGTCAAAGCAACAGAATACAGATAATAAAAGTCATGGTTAACACAATACTCTAGTAGGATCCGTGTTTCTCCTGGGTCTTTTTTAGATCTCATCATTGGTAACAGCTGTCACGCAGTTGTTCCGCTAATAGCTGAGTGGCCTAATTGCTCAACTTTCTCCTTTGTCTTACACGAGCAGGGGCACCTCTTGGTTGTTTGCCCCCAAACTACCTCTTGAAATACCCAGGCAGAAGACATAGGTCTTGGCAATGAAGAGGATTAAATGCTATCATGAGGGCTCCAGAGGTACAACAAAAAAAAAATCTATATATAATCCTATTATAAAGGATTAAGTAGGCAGAGGAGGCAGTTCTCTGTTTATAGAGAATCTATGGGCTACTTCCTTTAAGGGATCCCACTTCAGTGGCCAAGGAGGTGACATTTAATAGGATTATTAAAGTCTATCTACCTTAGAATCTTCCCTCCCAGTCCACTGAAGGGGATTCTGATTCTGGACACTCATTTTCTTGTCCAGAATCTACATTCAATGGGGCTGTCAACAGGAAAGACTGCTGGGGCCATCTCTGTGTGGCTGGGCTTCCTTACCACACACCAGCTGGGTTCAGAGAAGGAGAATCCCAAGTGTAAGCATTATAAGAAGTCTTACAGGTGAGGCCTGGAACTGACACAACATCACTCTGTTACATCCTACTGATTAAGCAGCCACTGGGACAAGCCCAGAGCACAGGGAAAGGAGGACAAATTCTACCTCTCAAAAATCGAGTGATGGAGAATGAACAGTCACCTTTAAAAAAAAAAAAAGATTTATTTTGGACACCTGGGTGATTCAGTCAGTTAAGCGTCTGCCTTCAGCTCAGGTCATGATCCCAGGGTTCTGGGATCCAGTCCTACATTGGGCTCCTTGCTCATCGGGGAGCCTGCTTCTCCCTTTGCCTGCAGCTCCCTCTGCTTGTGCTTTGTCTCTCTCTCTCTCTCAAATAAATAAATAAAATCTTAAAAAAATAAAATAAGGTTTATTTATTTATTCTAGAGGGAACGAGAGAGAGAATGAGCGGGAGGAAGGGCAGAGGGAGAGGGAGAGAAACAGACTCCCTGCTGAGCATAGGGCTCGTCTCCGGGCTCCATCTCTCATGACCTGAGCTGAAATAAAGATGAGCCACCCAGGTGCCCCACAGTCATCTTTAATCCACCACACAATGTGAACCCAGGACGACAAACCAGACTCTCTTTTAGATTCTGAAAGTTCCAGAAACAGAGAATGTGCCAGGCTGAAGACCCAGCTTGATGCTAATGTTCTTTTTCCTCTGCTTGGCAAAATAACGTTTTACTGTTTATTCTCGATTCATAATTTTATCAGGATGTGCTGAAGTGTGTCTTTTTTTTCATTAATCACATTTGGAACTCCACGAGCACTTTTATCTGCAAACCAAGTCTTTGTCAGACAAGCGGAGTTTTCAATTACGTGTTTGATTAACTCCCTTCCCTCTGTTTCATCCACTCCATCTGGAATGCCTATTAGTCTCTTGTAGGTCTCTTAGATCTGGCTTCCAGATCTTTTTTTTTTTTTTCCTTGCAGCTTCTATTTCTGTATTATTCTTTCTGGTTTGAGAGAGATTTTTTTTCACTCTGTACTTTATCTTCTCAGCCACGAATTCAATTGTTAGCAGAGACCATTGTCTTCCATTTGTCTATTCATTGGAGCAAGGGAGGGGGTGCAGGGGTAAGGATAGACAACACACCTGCAATTTTTATCTCCAAATTAAGATATGAATAAAATCATGCTATTCAAACTCAGGGAAGCCCTTTGCCTATAATGTATTGTTCTGTATGTGTGTGTGTGTGTGTCTGTGTGTGTTTGTGTGTGTGTATAACCTACGGGTGCAGAGGTTTCCACTGACAGGTGGCATTTATGAAAGATTAGATAAGTGGGCATTTTCCCTTTTGCCAATTTTAGGACATAACCTTTAAAACTAATTACTACCTCTTAAAATGCATTTTAATATAATTAACATTAATGATTAATGCCTTAATATAAAATACAATCACTTAAAGTTATATACATCTGGTAAGAACAAAACAAGTGATGTATTATATGAATTCCTAAAAAAAAAAAGGAGAGAAAATTGTAATAATTTAATGGAAATGCAAGGATACAAAACAGGTAAGATGACCAAAATGATGATATACATGCTTCTTGGGGATTAATCCTGTGTGAGTTTCTTCACATCTGGGTCTCGGCCTATAATTATTACCTGAACAAATGATCTGTTTTATTTGTTCAGTCGCTGAGAGTAGAAACAGAAGGCAGATGTGGGGTGAATGAATAAAATAGTAACAGGCAGTTCTTTAGGGGATGTTCTTAAAATGTGAACCCTGGCTTAGCAGCAGCAGAACCTGGGAACTTTTGAGAAATGCAAATTCTCAGACCCCACCCCAAACCTACAGAAACTCCAGAAGTGGGGTCCAGTGATTAATGTCTTAATAAGTCTCTCAGGGGACTGTGATGTTCGCCCAAGCTGAAGGGTGGTTTCTTTAATCTGTCACCTTTCCTATAGACCAGGAAGCTATGCCAGTAACAAAGGTCAAGTTTCTTGTAACTACTATCTTTCCATCCCAATGCACCAAACGTTCTTCATTCTCCTCAAACCTCTTGCAGTTCACGCTTCCACACTCTTGGACAACCACTTAACTCATATTTGACATGACTTAAAAATCATTAAAAAAGAATTTCCATGTAGGTATGTTTTCTGCTTCTCAGGGTCAATTTTAGTAATTTGTTTCACAAACATTTATGCATTTATTATAGGTCACCAAATGTATTATTCAATAATAATTATTTTTTATGTCCTCTGTGGTATATCAAAGGTCCTTTATTTGCCACAATAATTACTTTGCTTACATTTTTTCTAGCATTTTATTATAAAAATCTTCAAACATACCAAAAATAGAAAGAACAGTACAATGAGCCCCCAGATATCCACCATCTAGATTCTATCATTGTTGGCACTTTTCTTTGCTTTTTCACAAACCTATCTAGCAGGCCATTTTACTTTTTGATACGGTTATTACTATGTTGTAGATATCAGTACGTTTCACCCCAAAACACTTCAGTATGAGTATTATTAGCTACACTTAGTATTTGTTTATTTTTTTAAAATATTTATTCTGTTTATTTATTTGAGAGAGAGTGCACATGTGCAAGCAGGGGGAGGAACAGAGGGAGAGAATCTCAAGCGGACTCTTCTCTCAGTGCAAACCCCCCTAGGGGCTCGATCTCATGACCTTAATATCATGACCTGAGCCGAAATCATGAGTTGGGCACTCAACCGACTGAGCCACCGAGGTGCCCCCAGTATTTGTTTGTTTTTAAGGTAAAATTTCCACACAGTGAAATGCTTAAATCTCAACTGTTCGATTTGATGAGTTTGGGCAAATGCATACAAATTTATGCCTTGAATCCACTCCAGTCCCCTAGTGTGCTGGTAGGGGATAAGGAAAACGGCTACAGAATGATCAACTCTGAGTTATGTGCTGGATACTTATTGAACAAAGATAATCATTTAGGTATCCAGTCAAGAAAGAGTCCTGTGTAATGGAGGAATTAAAACTGGCCTCAAGCGCCTCAATTATAGAAGGAAATAGAACAATATCAGAAAGATCTGGAGGAATAGTGTGGCCCAATCTCTGTGAACTTGATCGGGCATTGGAAAGTGAAGAGGTGATATTCTTTTTTTTTAAATAATAATTTTTATTGATATAGAACAGACATATGTTAGGTGCAAAAGTGAGTGAATCTCAAGGGCAGAGTGAAGTAAATATTTAAATATATATATACCCGTTTAACTACTAAGAGGTGATATTCTTAGACAATAAGAACTCAAACAATATCATACACATGAGCCACTATCAAAGAAGACAACTTTTAGGTTTTTGTTTTTAATTTATTTGTCAGAGAGAGAGAGAGAGAGAGAGCACAAACAAGGGGAGCGGCAGAGGGAGAAAGAGAGAGAACAAGGCTCCCCGCCAAGCAAGGAGCCCAATGTGGGACTCCATCCCAGGACCCTGGGATCATGACCAGAGCTGAAGGCAGACGCTTGACCAACTGAGCCACCCAGGCATCCCAAAGAAGACAAATGTTAAGTAAAATATAGCAGCCAAGACTAGCGGAAAAGACACAGTGTGACTGGTGGAGACAGCGATCTCCATATACGAAATTAAGATGAAATACTGAGTAATGTGGTCTATAAGGTAAATTTTGTATACTTAGATAAGGTGAATAATATTTTTACTGAAGCAGAAGTAAAAAAATATGAATAGCAGCATCCTCATTTTGTGAGGAGTTTGTCCAAATTTTAAACCAAGAAGTAGAAATGTGGCAGATGAGGAGTTTTCTCTCCTGCTCCCTACTTTAGCTGTGGCACATGCCCCACCTCGCCGCTGGAACCAAAGCCTGCCCCAGAAACATGCAAAGGGGTCTCAGTAAAGTGATGAAAGCAGATTTGAGTGTAACCACGCACTGGAATTATGTGAAGCAGAGACTGACCTTGGCAGTGGAACATTTATTTCATCTTCTATATGCTTCACTCTGATGCTCACATTAAAAAAAAAAATGTGTAATGACATTGAGCTGGGCTAGAACCACTGAGACATGAGAAATGGGACCCTGAGGTTGGGGCAGAGGGGCCAAGAGACCCTAGTGCACCAAAGGGGAGGGGGGAAAGAAAGGGAAGGGAGAGTCTGCCTCCTTTACCTCCCCTCACTAAGTTAACAATGGGCTTTTTCTTAAATCCTCACTCATTGTGATCCTTGTTTGCTCGCTCCACTGGACTCTCAGAGGCCTACACCTTCCTTGCAGCCTGTGGATCTCTTCATGTTCCTGGCCTTCCATTTCCTTTCTATAAAATGGAACTGGTAGTTCCCAAATGCAGTAAGGTCTAGGCTGATGAATCTGTAAGGTTGGGATGAGGTTTGACTACAATAGTATAAAGGCATTTTGCAAGTGTGGCCCAGGCCAGCCACTCTTATGGGATACAGTCTGACCCACAGGAAGCAGGCACTCTACCCTCCTAGGCTCCTTTGTCTCTCAATGCCATCACTAGATTAACCTTCCATGAGGCAGAAAGCTCCCCCTTCCACCTGCAGCCTTGAGTCTTCTCTGTGAGGGTCATGTGGCATCTCTGTCAAAGCTGGAGGGGTAAGACATACAAGGACTGGTGAACGGTTACAGTCTTTCCACCAACTTTGACATAGTGAGTAGAAACTGACCAGAGATGGCCTTTTCAAATTACTAACATTTGTTATAGTATCATTCAACGTATCAAAGAATTTAATCTCTCTGGACTAAATTTTCCCTATCAATTCATACACATGTTTCTATGGAACAGGGGTAGAAGCCAAAATGTCTTACTCTCTAGGAGATCCATGAAGGGCCATCAGTCACCCGGCAGGCATGGATGCTCCCTCCCTCCCTGGTGTCCGTAGGGACCATCACTGTGGATTGGATCTTATACAAGGGCTCTGAAACCAGTAAAGTCCAGGGCTCTGGCCAGCAAGTCCACCACCCAGCATTAATTAAGCAGACAGCATGTTCCCCTGCAGCTCACTACAAGAGCCACCGAGCTATGAGTACCTACGGTTCTTCTGAAATTTATTTAGTGAAGGATAGTTGTGTTTCTCGGTGGCGTAGCAATCAAGTTATATTTCACAAATGAATACGCATTGTTCTTATTCTCTGTATGAGGAACGTCTTCTCTGTGATTGGTCCCCTCAATGGTCTTGCTTGCTCAGACCTTTACCATGATTGGCTATATGCAAAGTAGCGAACCCTAATATATACGTAGTTATGATTAAGTGCAGATATTGGCTCTGCTACCCAATTTCCCAAACTGGCCATAGGCTTCATGGTTTTTGTAAACGAGTAACCATAACAGGTTAGTGAAGACATTTTATGATAGCCCATCCCCGTAATGTGAGCAGCCCTCTCGTGTGAGTATTGACAGAGAGATGTGGCCAGAATGGGGCTTTAAAGTCATAGTTCATATATTTATTACCCTCAGTCCACAAGACAAATGTCAGGTTCTCATAGGATCCCCTCAATGTCCTCCTCACTAGGCTGGAGATGAGAGTAAGCAACTCCCTTCTCCTCTCCTCCTCTTCTAAGCAATCTTGGTAAAAGATGAGGAGGGGGAAAAAAAACAAAAACAAACCACATCCCTTTTATAACCAAGAGGCGGGTGTTGGCTGCATCATGGACCAGGACTTTGGCATAGATGACCCAGAACTTACTGGGATAATTTGGCATCTGTTTTTTGTTTTGTTTTGTTTTGTTTTAAGCCTGTGGAGGCCTTGGTGGAAACTCGCAACAAAGATTCTCCTTTTAACATCCTACTAAATATTGCCATTCTGTTTAAATCAAAAAACATTAAAGTTTGTAAAAAGAAAACCTATTCACGAAACATTGCAAAATCAATTCAATACACCAAATGTAAACAAGCAATAGATGTGCTTCAAAATTGTAAAGAACATGCTTATCTTGGTGACTTGAAGACCCAACTGATACTATTATGAATAAGCCCACTGACTCTGTTTTAATAAGCCAACATCCCCCCAAACATCATTTGGAAAGGGGGAAAAAAAAAAAGAGAGAGAAAATTGACTTTTTCCTCTGTGTTGGCTGCTGAGTTTACTAAAATAATACGTACACATAAGGGTAAGAGTCAATAGCTTGTTTTATTTTTCAGTGAAATGAATTCATCTTCAAAATGATCATCATTTCATTTTGACCCTCTTTGTACTACATAGACTTAAATATCTAGGTGGTACTTGATAAACAGCTTTAAGTATGGTAGTCTTAAATTGGCCCCAGATGTCTGACTCACCGCTCTGTTGCATGACCAGTGCACTCCACATTCAGGCACTGGGCTACCTTCAGCGACACTTGGCCAAGACACCAAAACCAACCACTTGTTCCTGGTGGGACATGGCAGGTGGCCAACAGCCTGTTTGCCCTTGGTCAGAACCGGTTCAGGGACTAGGTGTGCTGCATCAGCTTCCAAGAGACTGAAGGAGCAAATAAGATGGTGAGGTCAGTCCTCAGGCATTATCTAAAGTGGAGAGGAATTAACTCCGAGGTAGGGTGCTCAGAGCTTGGCTGAGGTCTGAATCCCAGCTGTGGCTGGCAGCATATCTCTAGTGGGCTCTGTCCAAAGCCTCTGAGTCATCACAGTGGTCTGGAATAACACTGGGGGGTCAAGACCCATTATTAATAGCAACTGGCAGTGGTCAGGATGCTGGAGGTGACCCTGAGGCTGCAATCATTTATAACATCATCAGTCACTGGCACTTTTGAGTGCAAATGCGTATGAGATAACTCTTGAGATTTACAGGGATACTGAGCAGATGGAGAAAGCCTGAAGGTGTACGGGTGAAGGAGAGGGACATTGACTTTGTTTTTTGTTTTTCCATGAGAGTAGTCATTTGGCAATCAATGTGTTATCTGTCAGGGCAATTTGCTTCTTGTTGATTTTGCCATAACCACGCTTGTAGATCAATTCATTCACCGACTTCAGATTTGGTTACCCCCATGCTATATAAGGTTCCACAATCCTTAGCATGTTAACTGAAGCCTTGTTGAGCTTAACAAAGTTGCCATTGAAGATCTGGTGAAGGCGAAGAAGCTGCAACACCTTTCGAACCTTTGGACTCACATCATTGATACCTCTGATCCTGATGACAAATGCCAATTTGGGTTCCGCAGGTACGTAGAAGTTGCCAGCTTTTCTTGCCATCCTTGCCATTCGAATCTCAGTTCTGTACATCTGCCTATATTCCTTGTGGTAATGCTTAGCTTTTTCATAGATAAGCTTCCTTCTTGCCTTTCGAAGCATCTTCTGAGCAAACTTCTTCCTCAGACGCTTGATCTTCAACTCTGTGAAATTCCTTCGCTTCTTCTTATGGGTTTCTGGCACAGCAGGAACCTTCTTTTTCTTCTCTTCTGCACCCTCCATGGTTCCAGCTGGAAAAGAGGGGGACATTGACTTTGGACAGAAAACCTTTGCAAGCAAAACCATAAGAAAATGCATTATAAGTAAGAATGCGTAGACCAACTGTGGGTAGTTGAGGAAAGAGGATATGATACGTCCATCCATTTGCTCAACCAGGCAGAGAGAGGAGTATAACAGAGGCTCACAAAAATTGGATTTGCTTTAGCCTTGTGTCTTATTCATTTTTAGTGCCATTTTCTCCTGGCTCAGCTGGTCCAGAAAGAATTGTGTTTATTTTACATTGAGAAGCTGGATCCCTGGGGTTCCTACTTGCTTCGAGCAGCAGGAGAACCAAAAAAGAATGAATTCTGAACACTCTGAAAAAACAGATTTGTGGAAATGCACTGGAGATGGTTTTCAAGAAGAATTTATTCAAGGAAAACCGGAGCTTTTAAAGCCCTGCCAAAGCGAGTGTCCCGTGGTGTTTCCCCATGGATTGGCATCCATTCTTCCCATCAAGAGATGCCTACCCTCCCCTGCAGTCTGCTCAGGAAGCCCCTGGCTCGGTCAGGTCTTGCTATTCAAAGGGTCATTATTCAGCACCGTGGCTTCTGCCTCCTCTCTGCCACTTTTTGACCATCTCATTGCTCCCTAGCATTGCTGCCAGAAGGTAGGCAGCAGGGGAAATTAAAGGAGCTGAGCCATGAACCCCTCACCGTTGCTACTGCTGATGAATGGTCGGGGTGAAAGGGAGGTGGAACGATCCCCCAGATGGAGGCGCAGGATATTCTGAGATTTTTAAGAGCTCATTCTATCACTCACATTGGAAATTTGACAGCTAACTATATGCAGGTTGGAGGTAAGGCAAGACTCCGACCAAGACAGGCAAAAAATACGATTTTCCTAAGTGATTGCTTTGAGAGGTTGAAAAATAAGTTTATGCTAAGTGATTGCTTTGAGAGTTTGACTTTAGAGACTAAAGGAAGAAGGGAAGATGGAGAAGTAGTGGGTGTGAGTACGAGGCACACCACCCTTTTCTAGAAAGAACTGCTGCTAACCCCTTGATGCTGAAAAGAGCTAAGTGATTTCTATCTGGTGACCCTGACTCACCAGCACCCCAGCTGGTGACTTCAGGGAAAGCACCCAAGTCAAAGACTTGTCAGTCAACCTATGAAAGGCTTCTTGTCAACCTATGAAAAATTGAGTTTGGGAATTCTTGGGAATTTGAATTAAGCATCCTAGAGAAATACTTATTTTAGAAAGTAGTCTTAAGGCCACAGGAGCCTTCCTGGGCCATGTTTCAGTAGACATGACAAGGTAATGGACAACTGGAAGAAAATCGAGAGACAGAAGTAGGCTCATTAGCGTGTACCTGAGTCATGTTAATTGGCTGTGTAGAGACTTGGAAACCTCTGCTGCTGGTGTCTCTGGATCTGTCTTATGAATCTGCATCTTTGCTTGTGCTGATTTGCAAACAGTGATTATCACTGAAACACAAAAGATCTAAGTGCATCCTTAGGATGACTTGTCAGGAGTGATGTAGCGGCGGTGTCTGCTTTGGGGGCACCTAGAGGTAGCTGACTACTGCCCCTCCACACGCTAAAAGTCAGTGACTGTTCAGCTACCTGAATTCAGTCTCCTGTGCCCCCCTTATGTGGCCCATCAAAAACCATGACAGAATAAGGTGGTGTTCACCACTTGGCAGAGTTAAGACATAGGTGAATTTTGTCTTCTCTATTCAATAATTTTCCTTTTTTACATGATGTTTAATGTTTTGTTGAAGCATAATGTACATACAAGAAGAAATCTTAAGTGTACAGCTCCATGAATTTTTGTAAACTGAACTCATCAGTATAACATAGTCACCAAAACCTAGATCAAGAAATAGGACATCACCAGCCCACCAGCAGCACCTTGGCATCCACTTCCCATCACAAACCCCTCCCCCAGTTAAAGTCAGCACTTAAAAAAAAGGAAAAGACTTATTTATTTGAGAGAGAGAGAGAGCGTGGGGGAGAGGGGCAGAGCGAGAGGGAGAAAGAGAATCTCAAGCACACTCCCTGCTGAGCACAGAGCCCTACACAGGGCTTGATCTCATGACTCCGAGATCATGACCAGGGCTGAAATCAAGAGTTGGACGTTTAACCGACTTAGCCACCCAGGTGCCTCAGGTCAGCACTTCTGCTGGCTTTTGTACTTTATATGAATGGAATCATAAAATATGTGCTTTTTGGTACCTGAATTCTTCACGCAGTATTATGTTTTTGAGATGCATCTATGTTGTTCCCTGTAATTATAGATTTCTGTTGCTGTGTAGTATTCTATTATGTAAATATTCCACAGTTATCTTTTCTACTGTTGATGAACATGTGGGTTGTTCAGGTTGGAGCTATCACAAATAATGTTGCAAGGATAATTCCCAAACACACAGACATTTCTGTTGGGCATATACAAAGGAGTAGAATTGCTGGATAATAGGGTATGCAAATGCTTAGTGTTCTTGGACACTACCAAGGAGTTTCCCAAAGTAGTTAACCATTAGCTTTCTCTTAATGCTCCCTCATCTCTGCTCCTACATTTTTGTCCAGTCCTTACCTGCTGCCATCACCCACGTCCCATAACTTGGAATTCCAAGCTTGCCTACTGCCTTTGACTTCCTTGGGTTTGTCTGAACTCACACATACCTTAACCTTGCATGACACTAAATATTCTGGACCTTTTCCTTTGAAAAAGAAATCTTTCCGGAAAACCTACCTCTATTCCTCCAGTCCCTAAAATGGCAGGCTAATTGCCTCCAGGATCAAGTTTGTCTTCACACAAGGCCACTTAAAAACTCAAGGGCACAGTATACCTGTTCCTGCTATGGTTGTCATGCTTGGGTTCTGATGATTCTCTTTTGTGTCTGACTTGATCCACTGTTGACTGAGCTCCATTAAATCTAATGTGTCTTGTGGCCCAAGCCCTCTGCAAGTACCCCTACAAGGGCTAGGTCACATTGCTCCTGTCCAAACGCAGTGCATCGGCACTTGGTGCTCCAGTGTCCCATCCACTGTCCCCCTTCTCTTGGTGCCCATCCCCTGAAGATTTGGTGCCTAAGGAGCAGTGTCAGTTGGGCTAGGTGGCTTCTTTGGGAGAAGCAGCATTTAGGAATCCAGTCAATGGCAACTTTGACAGGTGGGCCTTCTGGCCCTCACCCAGGGTTCCAGCAATGCTATGCGTTTTCTTGACATAGTGAGCTGCCTACACAAAAAGGAAAGAGCACCAGGGGAAATATTTGGGGAAAGGCAGACCTTTCACACCATCCTTCAACTTCCAACTCTTAGCTGCTATGCTTCAATGACAGTAAGCGGCACTCGCAGGTCCTGCATTTTATTAATTCATTAAGGATCTAACAAGGTTGGGACTAGTTCCAGGGTACTTTTGAGACATAATAGCAGTGCTTTTTTGTTCATCGAATTTTAAAAATTAATAATCTAATAGAGTACCTTGTTTAGCTTATAGTAGTAGATACTAAACAAGTGTGTTTTTATTGTTTATACTATTGATATATTAGGTATGCTTCTGTGTGCAGTTCAACAAATATTTATTGACCATTTATTATGTGTGAAGTATTGCAAATAAGTTGCAGTTCCAGCTTCCAAAAGAGTCATAGAATTTAGTCCTTGGGGAAATGATTATCCTTGAGGAGACTTCAAGGATTTTACTGTTAGTATTTTTGGTTCAGGTTGCTCAGAAATAAACCTTCAAACAAAGACTTGGGGGTAAGTTGTTTGGGAGGTGTTATAGATGTTGCTGGCATCTTGCCCACACCTTGCACTCATCTGGATAGACCATAGTCAATGACTGAATACTGGGGGTTGAGGGAGTGGTCAAAGATCAGTCCCTTTGAACTTGGATATGACAACCCTGTGATGGCAGTCATGCTCCAGAGCCCCTACATGAGATCAGGCTGAAGCTAGACTTTTCCTAAAACCACATCTTTGCTCAGCTCCTTCCCTGCTTATCCTGTTTCCCTCATGAACTGTAAACGTTCTCCCTCAAAAGCACTCCCTCAATAAATCACTTGTGTAAGACTCGCCATCTCAGGCTCTACTTCTAGGGAACCTGACCTAAGGTATGAGGGAATCCCAGCATTGGTAGGAAACAGGTGAACTGATACAGGGAAGGAAGCCAAAACAGTCTGGAATATCAGCAAGTCATGTGGGCAACAAGGGTTCAAATCCTCTAGGGTAAGTTGCCAAATTTAGCAAATAAAAACACAAGATGCTCCACTAAATGAGAAGATCTAACAAACTACAAATATTTTTTTTTTTAGTAGAACAGTGTCCCATGCAATATTTAGGATATATTTAACTAAAACATTTTTTCATTATTTATCTGAAATTCAAATTTAACGGGGCATTCTACATTGTGTCTAGCCCTTCTCTGCAGGCTTCCAGGAGAGAAGGCAGTCTAGAACATGCCTCAAAGTTGTCTCATTCAAGGGATGAGGGAGCTGGGGTATTTATCCTCTGACTCATTCATCACTGATGAAAGGATACACCTGATGTTGTAAACTGGTTGGTTCTTGTGGCTTGGTCTAGAGACAGGCTGAGAGAAAAACCATCAGGCAGAGAGTAGCAATCTTGCAGAAGAATGCTCTCAACTGGTATTGGAATGGTGAGTGCAACAGGACACGGGCACCAACAGTAGAGGTAAAATTAGACCTTTCCTGAATTCCTGACAGCAAAGGCAGATAAAAAGCAGCTCTGTCTTTCCTCAGTTCTCTGGATGAGTCCAGATTATGACTACAGGATGCAAAGGAGAGAATTCGGCTGAAAGGAACTAACTGTTGCGTTAAATTATGGCAGACTGAAGAGTGTGTGTTCGTGTGTGTACTTGAAGGAGAGAGAGGAAAGGTGGTGTTTACTATTCCAGAAATGGCATGAGAAAATGAAAATTTCCTGACCTGTCATTTTCACCAAGAGTAACAGTGCAATTATAGGAAGTGTCTGGGTAGTTCTAAAAGTCTTTCTGAAACGAGGGAAAGAGTTCCCTTTCCATTTTCAGTTAGAATAATAAAGCCAAGTGATTACCTCTCCATCATCAAGCCCAATTAGATTTTCAAAATTCTCTTTAAAAAAAAAATTCTCTTTACACCAATAAGTGTCAATACTATGGGTATGTATTTTTATCATCAGTTCATTGAGTTTCCATATGCCATCTGCTCTAACACATGGGGAATGTATATTTTCTCTTGTTTTTACCATTCTTTGGGAATTGTTTAATCTCTAATCAAAGCCAGAGAAAATGAACTAGACATAATTTCAGTGCTATTTCTTTACTTGTTGCATAAATGTGTGTATTCTTCTGGTCTGAAGGGCCATGGCCTCAGTTGGGAACAGTGCAATTCATTTAGAGAGTGGTGAGAAATCATTCTTTTTTTTTTTTTTTTCTGGGTTCTCTTGGCTCAAATTCTAGTTTTAAATTATTGGGAATAAATGTAATTTGGTCTTGTGTCATGTGATATATTCAACTGCTCTAGGGAGAAGGCATAAAATATTAACGAAATGAAATGTTTTTTAGTGGTATATCCAGAGGTTAGAAGTTGGGTTTCATTGTTTCTAAATAACGTTAAGGACATTAAGTCTTGGGTTCTTTTTTTTCCTTTTTTCCTGTTCTTGAAAAGTGAGTATTATATTTGATTAATTTTTAAAGGCATGGTAGTGAACAATAGCCTATCCAAACTGGTCCATGAGCCAGCTAGACTGCTGCCCCATTTGTATCATTTCTGTCTTTGGAGGCAATGTGAATGGACAGTAGCCGGGACTACCTTGTACAGTTGTACAGGTTGTCAACAAAGACGCTCAATCAAGTTATTGAGTTGGGGCGGAAATCCAGGCATATTCCATTCACCAAGCCACGTACCCTGGGGCAGGGCTATTTCCCTCCTAGAGGAAGGGGCACTTTTCCTTAACAAACACACAGGCAGGGGCACCTGGGTGGATCAGTCATTTAAGCGTCTGCCTTTAGCTCAGGTCATGATCCCAGGATCCTGGGATTGAGCCCCGCATCAGGCTCCCTGCTCAGCGGGGAGTCTGCTTCTCCCTCTGCTGCTCCCCTTCTCGTGCTCTCTTGCTCATTTGCTCTCTCTCTCAAATAAATAAAATCTTTGAAAAAAATAAATAAACACAAAGGTGGCCATGGACTATAAAAAATCTTAGCCATAACCCTCCAAGGCATGGTTTCTACTGATTTTGAAACCAAGTTATTTCGGCAACCCTGGCAAGTTTTTCACTATTACCAATTCTACTACTGTGCTTCATCAAGACATGGTAGTTTATTGATAATACCCAGGATCCCTGCATTGTTGCAGGGTCCTTCCCCTCAAGGCCTCCAGAAAAATGCATAGTAGTCTAGTTGTTCCACAGTGCGGGGTGGGGGGAAAGGAGGTAAATGTCCTAATTCTCATAAACAAATTGGGGTGAGGAATTTTCCAGGCCATGTAAGAACTGTCCATCACTGCAGATTTCTTGACCCTCCAAGCTGGCATAACACTGTCTGCAGCACAGCCCTTTGGGGGATAATTCTGTGAAGACAGACTAGGATTGATTGGGGGAGAGCAATTCTTACCACTTTGAGGGTGAGTGACATAAATCCAGGGTGTCCAGAAGGCTAGTGCCAATTTAAGCTTTAACTGTTTTGGAAGTATAAATGCTATAAACTTAGGACAAATGGCATTTGAAAAGTTAATTATTGGGGCACCTGTTTGGGTCAGCCTGTACAGCATGTGACTCTTGATCTCAGGGTTTTGAGTTCAAGCCCCATGTTGGGCGTGGAGCCTACTTAAAAAACCATTTTGGATGTGTAGTAACTTATTCCACTGAGAGACAAGTCAGAATGAGGGCTGAGAGGACCTCAGAAAGATGCCCTGTATCTAAGCCGTTGTTTTGCATCTAAGCCTGGAGCTTCCAGCAGCTTCCAGAAGCTTCCATTCCTCTGTCAAGCTAGGAGGTGATGCCTGTACACCTGCAAAGCCATCAACAGGGACCAGCAATGTCAGATGGCCAACTGTTGCCAGCTTCCTCCGTTAGGGCAGAAGAGAAGAGCTGGTTTGGATGATACTCATTTCCTCAGCTCAGTCATACTTTCCTGACTGTATGTTAGGAAAGCTAACAAATACCAAGAGATCTAACATAAGATTCCATCTAGGTGAAAAGACTTTGTCTCACCTGGGAGCAGTGCTTAAATATGCTTATACCTCAGCCACTAGCTTAAGGATCTGGACAATTAAGGCGGCATCTACGTGACAGCCTAGAACCTTCACTTCATCATCAGTAGAGTGGAAGATAGTAACACCCACCTCACGAGATTATTGTGTGGTTTAAGACAACGCTTATGAAAAAAACAGCCATGAAGTGCATCAATTAGCCTTTGCTGCATAATAAATGATTCCAAAAATAGCGACTTAAATAAAAAAAAAAATTATCTCAAAATCCCTTGTCTTTCTTTGTGGTTTTGCTGTGCTGAGCTTGGGCTCATTCATGCAACTGCGATCAGCTTCAGGGTTGGCTGGGCCTATCTCTCCACGGAGTCCTTCATTCTCTAGGGAGCGAGACTGCGCTTCCTCATGCGGTCATGGCGGCAGTCCCAGAGCGAAGCACCAATGCACGCGCACTTAATAAGCCGCAACATTCCTCCCATTAGCTGATATCCCATTGGTGAAAGCAAGTCACATGGCCAACACGAGACTCCTTTTGAGTGGTGTTGATACCAGGCGCCATGTTTCCTTAGGGGGCATTGTTTAAACAATCTACTGCACCGGGCTACCATTTACTGAATCTTTACTATCACTAGACACCAGGCTAAGCATTTCATAGATCTTATGTCATTTAACTTATTGACAACCCAGGGAGGTTGGTGCCTTTAGCTCCATTTTACGGAAATGAGACAAAGGCTGAGCGAGATGGAGCAATATGCCAGGGTTCTGTAACTAGTTAACAGAGCTAGGATCTATTTACTGGCCTCAATCTCTCTAAAATTTGTGTTCTAAAACCACTAATTACACCTCACACTCAATATTAGGGGGAGAAAGGAATAAAGGGAGGGAAAAGAGAAGATTCTACTCTCTGCAGTGCCTTGAATCACCCTCAAGAACCACCTCTGGCCAAAGTCTTAGAAGTTTAAAAAAACAAAGCAAAGAGCTAAAGGCACAAGACAGTCCCACTTAGAGTAAACCAAGACGCCTCAACTTTTCAAGGGTTTGCCTCTTAGCACGAAGAACCAAAGGACGTCAGACGGGTGAACCTGGAGTGACCATGGCTATTGCACATATTCCAACAGCTCTGAAGTTGCGGGAGCTAATAGGAACTATGAAACTCCTTGAGATTTTAGTACTACTTGTCCCCCCCTCCCGCACCCCCATTGCATGTTGATTTTTTTTCCATGTTGATTTTTAAACTCCACGCCCAGAGAAGCAAAGAGCTTAGACAAATTACGTATTCCACCCAGCAGATAGAGTCAGTGAAAGTGATCACAGGTAAGCTCCCGCAGAAAGGGAGTGCCATTATCTTTCTTAGAAAATGGGCTATGGCTTGGCAAGCGAGCATCACCATGGAGAAGTAGAAACCCTCTCCTTAGATAAAAATCTCATTAATAATTGTTTTCTCAAACAGGAAGGGAAGAAGAAAAGATTTGTTGAGATGGAGACTGTAGAAGCAGATAGCAGCGATCCCTGGCTTCAGCCCAGAAATGCTGGAGGAAGGCGTGAAAGGTTACGTGAAAGAGGATCATTAATATTCATGGCGGCATCTGGTACTATGTTGCCAGGAGACAGTAATGAGAACAGAACATCTTCCAGGTCTAATGGCACTGCGGCTGCCACATCAATCCCGCCGTCCCCAGGAATGAGATCTCTATCATTTGCAAACAAGGAAGCATTGGTGGCTTGGCTGTCATTCCAGAAGGTCACTAAAAGATATGCAGATGAGCTGCCCATATTTCTTGGGCTGACACCCACCAGGTTCCCTACACAGCTCTGCCTTTTCAGGGACACCGTCTGACAAGGCAAATCATACAGGGGTAGAGGGAACTGGTATCTGCTCTTGATCCTGGGAACACTTGGTGAACTTCTGTCCTCATGGATTGGGTTTCTCTAGAGATAGTCGCTACATGAACTTCTTTGGAGGAATTTATCCTTGTCAATTTTGTGCTCTCAAAACGTGTGAATGTTTTAGCTTCCTCAACTGTAAATTCCTCAAGATCAGCCACCAAAACATGTAATCATAACCCCTAAGCCCTGAGCTTCCTGGGGATCTCCCAGGAACAGACCCTGAGACAAAGAGTCAACTTAAAGTGTTCATTTCTTTCCATGGTTAACGGGATTCTAAGTAGGAGAGTCATTTCAAGATCTTATCTGTCTCTACTCTCTCCCTAATTGAGCCAGAGGTTTTCCTTACATGTATTTAGAGACCAGGTAGGTGTAAAGCTCCTTTTACATTTTTATCAAAATTTCCCAGTTCCCTACCACTTTTAAACACACCTTCTCATGTTATGTTCACCACAACCTGGTGGATTATTTCTTTTTTTTTCTTTTTTATTGTTATGTTAATCACATACATTACATCATTAGTTTTGGATGTAGTGTTCCATGATTCATTGTTTGTGCATAATGCCCAGTGCTCCACGCAGAATGTGCCCTCTTTAATACCCATCACCAGGCTAAGCCATCCCCCCACCCCCTCCCCTCTAGAACCCTCAGTTTGTTTTTCAGAGTCCATCGTCTCTCATGGTTTGTCTCCCCCTCCGATTTCCCCCCTTCATTCTTCCCCTCCTTCTATCTTCTTCTTTTGTTTTTCTTAATATATATTGAATTATTTGTTTCAGAGGTACAAATCTGTGATTCAACAGTCTTGCACAATTCACAGCACTCGCCATAGCACATACCCTCCCCAATGTCTATCACCCAGCCACCCCATCCCTCCCACCCCACCCACCACTCCAGCAACCCTCAGTTTGTTTCCTGAGATTAAGAATTCCTCATATCAGTGAGGTCATATGATACATGTCTTTCTCTGATTGACTTATTTCACTCAGCATAACACCCTCCAGTTCCATCCATGTCATTGCAAATGGCAAGATCTCATTCCTTTTGATGGCTGCATAATATTCCATTGTGTATTTATACCACATCTTCTTTATCCATTCATCTGTCGATGGACATCTTGGCTCTTTCCACAGTTTGGCTATTGTGGACATTGCTGCTATAAACATCGGGGTGCATGTAACCCTTCGGATCCCTACATTTGTATCTTTGTGGTAAATACCCAGTAGTGCAATTGCTGGATCATATGGTAGCTCTATTTTCAACTCTTTGAGGAACCTCCACACTGTTTTCCAGAGTGGTTGTACCAACTTGCATTCCCACCAACAGTGTAGGAGGGTTCCCCTTTCTCCGCATCCCCACCAATATCTCTCATTTCCTGACTTGTTAATTTTAGCCATTCTGACTGCTGTGAGGTGGTATCTCCTTGAGGTTTTGATTTGGATGTCCCTGATGCCAAGCGATGTTGAGCACTTTCTCATGTGTCTGTTGGCCATTTGGTTGTCTTCTTTGGAAAAATGTCTGCTCATGTCTTCTGCCCATTCCTTGATTGGATTATTTGTTCTTTGGGTGTTGAGTTTGATAAGTTCTTTATAGATTTTGGATACTAGCCCTTTATCTGATATGTCATTTGCAAACATTTTTTCCCATTCTGTCGGTTGTCTTTTGGTTTTGTGGACTGTTTCTTTGGCTGTGCAAAAGCTTTTTATCTTGATGAAATCCCAATAGTTCATTTTTGCCCTTGCTTCCTTTGCCTTTGGCGATGTTTCTAGGAAGAAGTTGCTGCAGCTGAGGTCGAAGAGGTTGCTGCCTGTGTTCTCCTTTAGGATTTTGATGGACTCCTGTCTCACGTTTAGGTCTTTCAACCATTTGGAATCTATTTTTGTGTGTGGTGTAAGGAAATGGTCCAGTTTCATTCTTCTGCATGTGGCTCTCCAATTTTCCCAACACCATTTGTTGAAGAGACTGTCTTTTTTCCATTGGACAATCTTTCCTGGTTTGTCAAAGATGAGTTGACCATAGAGTGGAGGGTCCATTTCTGGGCTCTCTATTCTGTTCCATTGATCTATGTGTCTGCTTTTGTGCCAGGACCATACTGTCTTGACGATGACAGCTTTGTAATAGAGCTGGAAGTCCAGAATTGTGATGCCGCCAGCTTGGCTTTTCTTTTTCAACATTCCTCTGGCTATTCGGGGTCTCTTCTGGTTCCATACAAATTTTAGGATTATTTGTTCCATTTCTTTGAAAAAAGTGGATGGTATTTTGATGGGGATTGCATTGAATGTGTAGATTGCTCTAGGTAGCATGGACATCTTCACAATATTTGTTCCTCCAATCCATGAGCATGGAACATTTTTCCATTTCTTTGTGTCTTCCTCAATTTCTTTCATGAGTATTTTATAGTTTTCTGAGTACAGATCCTTTGCCTCTTTGGTTAGATTTATTCCTAGGTATCTTATGGTTTTGGGTGCAATTGTAAATGGGATCGACTCCTTAATTTCTCTTTCTTCTGTCTTGTTGTTGGTGTATAGGAATGCCACTGATTTCTGTGCATTGATTTTATATCCTGCCACTTGACTGAATTCCTGTATGAGTTCTAGCAGTTTTGGGGTGGAGTCTTTTGGGTTTTCCACATACAGTATCATATCATCTGCAAAGAGTGAGAGTTTGACTTCCTCTTTGCCGATTTGGATGCCTTGATTTCTTTTTGTTGTCTGATTGCTGTGGCTAGGACTTCTAATATCATGTTGAATAGCAGTGGTGATAGTGGACATCCCTGCCGCATTCCTGACCTTAGGGGGAAAGCTCTCAGCTTTTCCCTCTTGAGAATGATATTCGCTGTAGGTTTTTCATAGATGGCTTTTATGATATTGAGGTATGTACCCTCTATCCCTATACTCTGAAGAGTTTTGATCAAGAAAGGATACTGTACTTTGTCAAATGCCTGGTGGATTATTTCTTTTGTGTATGGATGAGGACACATGGTGAATAAAGCTAGAGGAAGTCCTGGCCTTCTTGGAATTACCTTCCAGTAGGGTGGTGGGGGAATCAGCAAACATATGCATAAATTCATTCATTCATTCACTTAGTCAGACTTTTAACAAAAGTTATGGATCACCTATTCTGTTCGAGACATCCTTCTACACACTGAGGATACAACATGGAATGAAACAAAATTCTGCCTTCTTGAAGATTATGACTTAGTGGGGGACAACAAAAACTTAAAAATAGAAATCCGTCATAGGTGGAAATAAATGCAATGAACCAAAATGAGACAAAAAGAATGACTGGGGCATGGTTGTACCTGGTGATCAGGAAAGCCCTCTTAGAGGAGGTGACATTGAGCAGAGACATGAAGAAGTCACCCAAACACTGGTGCACTGAGCCAGCTCATCTTGGCTCCCAAGAACTGATGGGGCACATCTCTTCTCAACTCCATGTTCAGTGACATCACGCTGGGAGCTTAAAATCAGCCACAGTGGATTTGTACACCACAGATCAGTAAATGCTATGAATCAGGACTTTTTTTTTTCCAGAGCCAGTTATTAAGTATTTATCAATACCCAATTGGATGCAAACACCCAGGGAAAGAGTCTTCTTGGCAGAAAGAGCATCCAGTATGAAGGTCCTGCATTGCAAGAATGCTTTATTAGTTGAGAAATATCAAAAAGATCAGTATGTCTAGGACAAGGGTCCTCACCACCTAGGACATTTTAAGATTTACAAATTTTGGGGCTCTAACTCAGACCTACTGAATCAGAAACTCTGGGGCCCAGAAATCTGTATTCAAAACCCTCCAGGTGACTCTGCTGCGGGGGAAAGTTTGACAACCACTGGTTTAGACTAAGCACAATTATCAAGCAGGACAGTGGTGGAAAGCAAGGTTGGAGAGTGAGGCTTGATCACAGAGGGCCTTCTGGCTTTGATAAGGACTTGTGATGGTTAACTTTATGTGTCAACTTGCCTGGGCCCCAGTGCCCAGATATTTGGTCAAACATTATTCTAGATGTTTCTACCAGGGTGTTTTGGGGTAAGATTTACATTTAAATGGCTGGATTTTGAGTGAAGTGGATTGCTTCTCACAATGTAGGTGATCTTTATTCAATTAGTTGAAGGTCTGAACAGAGCAAAAGACTGACTTCCCTGAGCATGGGGGAGTTTTGCCAGCAAATGACCTTTGGACTTGAACTGCTGTAACAGCTCTTCCCTGGGTCTCCAGCATGATGGTCCACCCTGCAGATTTTGAAGTTGCCAGCCTCCATAATCACATGAGCCAATTCCTTAAAATAAACCTCTCTCTCTCCCCTACTGGTCCTGTGGTTTTGCTTCTCTGGAAAACCTTGAGTAATACAGGACTCAAGCTTTTTTCTCTTAGTGAGGCGGAATGGCGAAGAGCAGGGCGGCAGGAGGAGGAAGAGGAGGTTTGAATCAGAGGCTTGACATTAAGTGACATGTTTTCAAAGCTTCCCGCTACAACTAGGGTCCTATGGCTCCAGGGCCAAATACAGCCTTCAGCCATTTGAGACAACTAAATGCAACATGTGATCCTGCATTTGAACTTGGTCCAGGAACAGGACATCAGTGCAACAGATGGTGACATTTGAATAAGGTCTGCTGGTTAGTTAGTAGTATTTTACCAGTGTTAATTTCCTGGTAGTCGCACTTCATCTGGGATGTACTGAGATGTTCATGTTTGGAGAAGTTGGGAGAAGGGTGTGCAGAAATTCTTTTGTACAAATTTTGCCAACTTCTTGTAAATCATGTGTTCTTTCAAAATGAGAACTTAAAAAAGGAAACAAAAACTAGCAAAAGCAAAGATCGCTATCTGCTCTCGAAGAGCAGACCACGGGGGGAGTGTAATAGTGGCTGGGACTCTGATGGGGGTAGCAGAGAGGATGGGTAATAGATACTATGGGAAAAAAATCAGAAATTAAAGCTGACATAACCTCTTGACTGCAGTAGGCTTTCTCATTTATAGATAAAAGTCCTGGGGTGACTGGATGGCTCCATTGGTTAAGCGTCTGCCTTCAGCTTGGGTCATGATCCCAGGGTCCTGGGATCAAGCCCCACATCGGCTCTCTGCTCAGCGGTGAGCATGCTTCTTCCTCTCCCTCTGCCTGCCACTCCCCCTGCTTGTGCTCTCTCCCTGTCAAATAAATAAAATCTTAAAAAAAAAGAAAAAGATAAAAATCCTCCATCTCAAAAGGGATTGAACAAAAAGGAACTTGTTGACTCCCAGGACAGAAAAGTCTGATGGCAGGTGTTAACCTTAAAAATAAAACAGCCAGGGGCGCCTGGGTGGCTCAGTCGATTAAGCGTCTGCCTTCGGCTCAGGTCATGATCCCAGGGTCTTGGCATCGAGCCCCGCATCGGGCTCCTTGCTCAGCGGGAAGGCTGCTTCTCCTTCTCCCTCTGCCTGCCGCTCCCCCTGCTTGTGCTCTCTCTCTCTGTGTCAAATAAATAAATTAATCTTTAAATAAATAAATAAATAAATAAAACGGCCAGATATTTTGCCAGCAAAATGGGTTTATTCCAAAATAGCAGAGAATAGCACTTTAGGACAAGCAAACTATGGCAAAACTATAAGGCAAGTCCGGAGAACAAAGGAGGGGGCTATTCTTCTATGGAGGAAAAGAGGGAGTTGGTTGGGCGGTGGGGGGTGTTATAAACAAATAGTATAATGGGGTAAACTGGGAGCTCAAAGGGTTGCCAGGCAAGGGGAAAATCTTTCTTCCTCCTGCTGGGGGAGTAAGGTATAGACTTCTTCCAGTGGAGAATGCACGGTCCATCTCTTCCTGTCCCGGTCTGTAATCGATGTTAAATGGCAAGGAGTGAGAGCTCCCCCTTCTGGCTTACCCGCTCCACTGTAGTGAGGTTTCCCCGTATTAATTTTCCCACAGGCAATGGCTGTCTTCAGAAGCTCAAATAACATCATCATGGCTCATTCCTCCTTTCCTTCATGGCACAATTCTGCTCTCCTCTATATTGACATAATTCGCAGGTTGACCACAGCATCTTCAGGCTTACATCCTCTTTAAAGCTAGCAATACCATAGGAAATAGGACTCCTCATTTCCAAGTGGTCCAGGGAGCGTCAAGAATTAAGTAATTAGGTTCACCTCGGGTGCTGTTCCCATTGATGGACTAACTTTGAAGGAAACCAAAATATGTCCCCTCAAAATATGCCTCTTTGACATAAAAGTTATTTTAAACTGGAGGCAATTAGGAAGCAGTAAACACAGAAAAACCTTCCCCTTTCTGCCTGAAGGCAGGAAATAAATTCTGCTTTTTACTAGAGACAGGCTCTTATCAGCCCAGCCTGCGGCACCAGAGGAGTCTGCAAACAAACTTGTAAAATTCGCTGTTATCTCCCTAGTTACTTCTTCACCGTTTACTGCCCCAGCCCAAATCCCTCTGTCTTGTCAATTCTTCCCAGATTTGTTGTTTCTTCATCTACAAGGTATAAAAGCTTCCTGCTCTGGTCACTTCTTTGGGTCTTCATTCTTAACTCCCAAGTACATGTAAAGATTTAATAAAATGTGTATGCTTTTCTCTTGTTGATCTTTGACAGTTTCCCTTTCAGACCTAGCCAGGGACCCTAAGAGGGTGGAAGAAAAAATTTTCCTGCACTACAGCCTCTTGGAAGATCCATAGAACATGCTGATCAGCCAGTACTGGATCATCTGACCACTAAGGTGGCTAAGGCCAGGGGAGAAGGGGGGTCATTTTCACCTAAACCTGTAGGTCAAGAGTTGGGGAGGGGTGATTTCCCTTTAAAAAAAAAAAAAAAGATGCTTTATCTGGAGGGAGATGGATGATAAGGAAATCAAATTAACTGAAGTCCCATAAGGTAATGTGGGTAGGACAAATATTTTAGTATTTGTGGACAAGTCAAGGTGATTTACTTAGAATCATAATGGTGAATAAATGTCTAAGCAGGTGCTTTAACCTCTGTCTCAGAATTCTTACTTGTTTCCCCCGGTCAGTCTTGGAGGTCTATCCTTGGAGGGGTCTACATCAATTCCTATAAAGAGAATATTTAGCAACCAGAGTTGAGAATTTAGGCTGTACTGGCATTTTCTTTACCTGCCAAATGCTCTCCAAACTGCTGAGAAGAGTGGACACCAAACTAACTTAAAACTTTAAAACTCTTGAAATCTTAAAATCTTCATCCTTCCTTCCTCCACAAAGCTTTTCCCCACTTGCTGAAAGTGAGACTATGGTATATTCTCCCTGCCCTTCATCTATTATCCTGACATTCAGTTATTACTAAGGGAAATGGGGAGACAACTCGATATCTTCCAGGAGGCCAGAGCTCTGTGGAGCTCCCTGCAGCGCAGTGAATCTATTGGCCTTCCAGTCTGTACAGCACACGGGTGAGGCTGGGGAATTGAGAGTTTGAGGCTGGGGCAACAGGGCCACAGAGGGCTAGGTCTCAGGAGGGGATCAGAACACCTCTCACCAGCAGCTAACTTGATTTTGACCTGTCTCAGCTCACAGAGCACTGTCCTGAGACCAAGTGATGACCAAGCCATGGGGGGAGGGGGGGGCCAAGTGAGGCTGGTGGGTCTGCAGGCTGGTTCCCCGGGCAGGGATCCCCTCTCCCAAGGTTTCTGCCCTTGGTGTGGACAATGTGGGCTTATGGTCTGGTCCTCACGTGTAGACGTCCAGGATTCTACTTGTTCGTTTTCCATGTCTGCTGACAAACTCAACCCATCAAAGACTGGTATGTATGTCAGAATGATGCCAGCTTACTAATGTGCAAGAGAAGAGATGCCTCCTTCAGGATTCAGAGTACTCAAGTTCTCCATCCAAGACAACTCTTTCCCAGGATGAAGGTAAGATGGAGAGTCAGAGCAAGCATTAGAAGGCTGCCTGAAGGCATTGCAGGGAGGCAGAGCATCAGAGCAAAGGGAGATGGGAGGTCCTGTCCAATCGTTGACTCTGCACATGGCAGAGTCTAGCAGATTAAGTCAGCCATAGTAGGCCCTATCCAGGGACAAAACTGGGCCCAGACATCACTAATCCATCACCAATCTCATTCAGGCCCAGCCTAAATACAACTTAATATGGCATTCCAAACCCCCAAAACCAGATTATTGGAGGTGGCACAGGAGATGATATCTCTTAGGCATGCCTATTATATATTAAGCATATATATAATTTAGGTATACACACACCCCCACACACACACAAACACACATTAGTTTAAGGATTGTACAAAAGTAGATTATGACAAATTTGGCTTGGGAGTCATAGTTTGCCAATCCCTGCACTAAATTATAGGCCTTATTTTTAAATACTCTAGTCAATAGAACCTAAACAGAAGGGAATGGATTTCTGGCACAAAACACAGGCAGCGACTTGGAATATTTGGTACCTGTCATGACTAAAGGTGCTAAGACCTGTTAAAAATAAATTCAGCTGAGTGGGTTTATTTTTTTTAAAGGTTTTATATATTTATTTGACAGAGAGTGCACAAGCAGGTGGAGCAGCAGGCAGAGGGCGAGGGAGAAGCAGGCTCCCCGCCAAGTGGAGAGCTGGACCTAAGGTTTGATCCCAGGACGGATCTCAGGTGGGATCCTGACCTGAGCCGAAGGCAGATGCTTAACGACTGAGCCACCCAGGTGCCCCCAAGTGGGTGAGTTTAAAGATCTAACTGGCATTACTCAATGATTTAGGAATCAGGCAGCATCTTATTTAGCAAGTAGACAGATGTTCCGTGGAGGTGTACAAAATGGAAGGTGGGAGGGGCAAGGAGGTTATTAGCAAAAGAAAAGAAAGGGCAAGGTCACCTCCTCTTAGGGAGAAGATCAGGGGTCTTATAAGATGGATCACCTTATCTTCCTTTGGGAGATGGAGAGGGCCCATGTGACAGATTACCTTATTGGTGCTGACCAGAAAATTACTGACTGACCGGCTAAGACTATATTTCTGGAGGAGGTTAAAATTGCAGTCAGGTTAGGTATTAGGTCTGGTTTGGTGACCTGTGGTTTTCTTTCTAACGGACCTGAGGGTCTTTATAGAATAGAACCTGGCAGAGTCTACATTTAAAGGCCAACCTAGAAAGAGTGAGGGTAGTTGGGGAGTACCACGCTCAGAGGTCAGGATGCTTCTATTCTCATTAATATGTCAATGGCAAAGTTAGAAGCCATAGTCCAGAGACCAAGGTGCCAAGAACAACCTTTCCAGTTATTTTGTCTTCTGCTGTTGGTTTCTCTACTGTGAGATCAGTGGTAAAACCACTAAAAGATCTACATTTCTGTCTTCAGGGACAGCAAAGAGGAAGGCTGAGAAGACCTCCACCTCCAGTCTCAGACAGGGGCCCCCAGCAGAATGGCGAGGGCCGGGCCAAAACACCAGGGGAAGCCTGAGCCTCAGGCATCAGCCAAGACAGAAGGAAGATCCATAGAGACTGGACTTCAGACATGATGCTGGGGGCTGTGCCAGAAGAAGATGGGTTTCTTCTCTCTAGTTCCAGAAGTAAGTCTACCTCTGATTTAAAGCGTGTACAGAAAACAGTGCTCAAAAATTCTATAGCTCGAAGTATGGTACCCTGGCTAGAGAAGGTTTAGGGTCGCTCTTGCTCTCTCGCTCTTGCTCTCTCTTCCTCTCTGGAAATGAGATTCACAGTGAAACGAATTCTGCACATGTAGCATACTGACGTGAGCAGCTCTGTTGTCATTACAGTCCATTAACTTTCTAAGGGTCCTCTTTTGGAAAATTGTTTTTGGTCACATGCCTTAAGATAAGGGAAAAACACTCTTTGGGAAAGCTGCAGAAGCTTTAAATGGATTCAAGAGGTTTTCGAAAGCACTTCAAGCCATTCTAGGTATCACATGTGTTGACATATCCTGGAGAACCCACTTTACGATATCTTCAGATTTGGTCCAACAATTCTCTTCCCCTTTTCTGCAGGAAAAGCAGGGACAGGGCTGGAGGAAACAGAGAGGAAGGCGGGCCAGGTGGTGAGTCTGGCATATTCCCAGCAGCCAGGAGCTTTGGTGCGGACTGACTTCCTTTTCAAATGAAAGAGATGTATAGGAGATAAAATAAACAAAGGAACGGAGAGACAGAGCTGGTTGGGAAGGCCCAGAGCTGGCCACAGAAGGCCCTACTGTGATATCACATTTGTTGGAAATTTACCTACGTCTCACTGAGCTTAGAACGTAGCCTGAGGTG
Organism: Zalophus californianus; assembly: GCF_009762305.2. Taxonomy (NCBI): domain Eukaryota; kingdom Metazoa; phylum Chordata; class Mammalia; order Carnivora; family Otariidae; genus Zalophus; species Zalophus californianus. The sequence continues at coordinate 97,952,170 of NC_045602.1, forward strand.
ACTTTGGTCACCTGCATCCAAGGGGCAGGAGAAGGGGCAGGAGAGGAGGACGTCACACATTCCCCGCATGACTTCCTTCGCTCCCAACAGCAACGTGAATTCCCAGAGTGTGAAACATCTATATTAAATTAGCAGTTCCAACGCACTATTAAAGGCAAATACAAATGTTTCAAGGCAACCTCTGTTGGTTATTAATCATTTCATTATCCATTAATGAATTGAAATGATTAATTTCTTTTAATGTATGATTAATGAGTGTGAATAATTCAGAGATGTTGTCCCCAAGTAGAACTTCCTGGTCTTTGTCCTTCCTCCTTTTTTCTGATTCAATAGTGGTTTCATTGCAGTTGTCCAAGCCACCCTATTTCACACAGAAAGGGAACTACTATAGGGAAGCAGATGCTCGCAAAGCCACTGACAAGATGGCAGAAAGGCTTGAGGCTGAGTTTCCAGAAGGACCTTTGGAACAGACCTTCCCAAGGAGCTGATCCTGGGGCCACGGTCAGGAAGCCACAGACCCTACCCAGCACCCCAGGGCACATGGGCTCTGTAATGATCTGAGGTCAGGAAGCCACCCCCACACCATTAGCTCCATGAATATGTCACCTCGGCTGTGACCCCTCCTGGTCAATGGGTTTCTCCTGCCCTGCCGTCTGAGAGCCTGGGACCTCTGCTGTGAAGGCTGCCGGCAACTTGCCCGCTGCCCTCACCACACTCTACTGCAGACATATAAGACAGAACAAAGAAGCAGGAAAACAGTCTCTATCTTACTGTTTCCTCCCACCTACTATAGATGTCTCCTGGAAATACTGGGTTCCCCCAAGGGACAAGGGATTCTGGCAAATGTAGGCTTTATTTTCAACCTCTAGCAAGAAGGTTAGAAGCAGGTGGGGTGGAACTGAGTGGACAAAACTGGAATGTCTGCTCTACCTTCCTTTCTTGTGCAGTGATATTTTCATTTAGAAACTTCTTTCACACCCAAATAGAAATGACTGATGGCAGTCAAAGTGTTCCTCTTTCCAGGTCGATCTGCATGGCTGAAATTCTTAAATAGTAGGGCTCTTTATTAAGTGGAAAGATAACAAGCTTCAGGATAGATTTGTAAAATTATACCATATTAGAAAAACTATGTGAACAGTGTATATGTGGGCGTTTGTACAGATATGTGCATATATACACGTACGAGTACAAAACGTGCTTATACAAGAATTAGGTGTGTATAGCCACATACATAAGTGAAAGTAGAGCAAGGAAAGTCTAGAAGGATATACACTCGATCCATGAACAGTGATTAACTCTGGGTGCAGGAATAAGGCATAATGTGAGAGAGAAATTTTTTATTTTTATAGCTTTGTAATATTTGAAAGTTATGTTAAAAAAACTATAGGACTTTTTAAATAGTTTAATATATTTTTTAAAGATTGATTTATTTATTTGAGAAACAGTGCACTGCAAGGCTCCTGCTAAGCATGGAGCCTGATGTGGGGCTTGATCTCAACACCCATGAGATCATGACCTGAGCTGAAACCAAGAATCAGATGTTTAACTGACTGAGCCACCCAGGTGTCCCTTAAATAGTTTAATATTTTAAAAGCTTTGAAACTGGGGCACCTGGGTGGCTCAGTCATTAAGCATCTGCCTGCCGTTCATGTCATGATCCCAGGGTCCTGGGATCGAGTCCCGCATTGGGCTCCCTGCTCGGCAGAAAGCCTGCTTCTCCCTCTCCCACTCCCCCTGCTTGTGTTCCCTCTCTCGCTGTGTCTATCTGTCAAATAAATAAATAAAGTCTTCTAAAAAATAAAATAAAAGCCTTGAAACCATATCATCTGTGAAAAGTTGTGGCAGAGACTTCTGGGGTGCTGATCTGTATGGTGGCTACATGGGAATCTACATACATAAAAACATCCATTACACTGTACACAAAAGACTCTCATTTACTATTGTGATTTATTCTTCAATAAACCAACACTTAAATAAAATAGATAAAAGATACAACACTCTCAGATACTTGTAAGTTATGAGAGCAACATGACAGCCACATCTAAGTAATGTCAAGTTATGTGGCCTTAGGCAAGTTATTTAACTTCTCTGAAACTCAGTTTTACTCATCTGTATAATGGGTATTATAATGGTCACTATCTCAGTATTATACAAGAATTAAACAAGTTAATTTATATAAAATACTCACTATGTGCCTGGATTATATAATAAGCACACAATAGTAATTACGGAGAGAGTCCTTGTTCTCATCTATCAGAGTAAGTATAAGTATTTTTCTATGTCTATGATGATAAATTACCACACTGGGCAGCTTAAAACAGAAATTTATTTTTTCACAGTTTGGGACTCCAGACGTCCAAAATAAAGGTGTCAGCAGAGCTGGGTCCTTCTGGAGACTTTGAGAAGAGAATCTGTTCCGTGCCTCTCTCCTAGCTTCTGGTGGTTGTCAGCAACCCTTGGCATTCCTTGGCTTGTGGACTGTTAGTTAATTAGACAAGGAGGCCGATACTCTCAAGTGGCCCTACTGCTGGGATGGCCTACAGAAGCAACCCAAAACCTCAGCCTGTAAATGCCCCCGGGTTATTAAGAACTGGAAACCTATGGGTGACCAATCATAGGCAACTGGGCTTTAAGCTACGGCCAATCAAATCACTTCTTTTCTTCGCTTCCGCGCCTTCTCTGTATAAGTCTTTTTCCCCCACTGGCTCCTGTCCTCAAGGTGCTCCTAACCATTTCCAGTTTGATGCTGCCAGATTCCAACTGATTTTTGCTCCAATACACTTTCCAAATTTGTAATATGCCTCAGTTTATCTTTTAAGAAGATGCTTCCCTCTGTCTTCCCATGGGCTTCTGCCCTATGAGTCTGTATCATCGCGTGCTCTCTCCTCCCCTATAAGGACACCAGTTATTGCATTTAGGGCCCACCCTAATACAGCATGACCCCATCTTGACTCTGAAAAGACCTTATTTCCCAAAAAGGTCACATTCTGAGGTTCCAGGTAGACCTGAATTTGGGGGTGATACTATATTCATCCTACTGCGGCCAGGCGTCATGATTGAGCCCTGAAGCTCAGAAATATTTAAAGGGCAAGGGAGCGGGGAGGGCGTCTCATTCTCCCCAGAGGTAGCCAGGAATCAGAATCCCTGACTACCCGGTATTTGTAGACTTCTAGTTTACCGTTTTTAATAAAAAATAAAGTGCCAAGTGAGGATAAATCACAAAACTCCTATGGCTACGATCCAGCCTGCTATCTTGACAGCAATATCATTTTGCATAAATGAAATGCAAACTTTTCACCACAATCAATAATAAACCAATGCTATGAACTCCCAAGTCTTGTGTAAACTCTCATTTGTTTCCTTCCATTTTAATAGGCAAGACTGGCCTCTGTGATATCTGAGGTTGCTTTTTAAATGTGCCACTAGAGGGAGGAAAGGCTGTATGTTTGTTTTTGAAGTGCATATTGCAAGGTAACGAGGTTTTTCTTTGTGCAATTACTGCAAGTATGAGCTCCGTGTCTGTGATTGCAGAGTAATTCCATCTTAATGTTGATGATGCACACCGCACTGCAGATCAAAGCGAAACTGTATAAATCACAAGCTGGGTTCCTATTAAAAGCATATTGTTTGGACAGAGATGGGAATCTATAACAATTCAAATACTTTCTTTAATCACTGAAGTTCAAATGCTGCCTTTAAAATTGGACTTTTGCAAAGTGAGGCTGGGCATTGCATTACGCACAGAGTGGTTTCCAAAGAGAGCCGTGGTGCACACATTTGAGAAGATGGAAGAGACAGGGGAGAGGCTTCAAGATTTGCGCTGTGCAGCCTCACACCTGTGACCTCTCAGGCTTGTTTTTGTGCAAATGTGGGCATCACGCTGCTAAGCAGAGTGGTCTAGCCCTGAGAAAAATACTACTAATAATAATTAACACTTTGGGAAGCCTGGGTGGCTCAGTCGGTTAAGCAACTGCCTTAAGCTCAGGTCATGATCCTGGGGTCCTGTGCACAGCAGGGGAGCCTGATTCTCCCTCTCCGTCTGCCCCTCCCTGCAGCTCGTGCTCTCACTTGCTCTTTTTCAAATGAATAAATAAAAAATCTTTAAAAAAATTAACAGTTAGGTCGTACTCATTCTGTACCAGCACTTTACATATATCAACTCATTCTTCCACCAACCTTTCAAGGTAGATATTCTATTATTCTCCTCATTTTACAGATGAAGAAACTGAAGCCCATGTTCACAAAGGTAGGTACCAAACTGCCCGCGGGGTCCAGACTCTTGACCACGATGCTATGCAGGCTTCCAAGGTGAACTTATTGGTCCCAAGTCCCACCCAGATGCTTTAATAATGCACCACATCACTCTATGCCTATTTTAAACTAAAATTAAAAAACTAAATAAAAACAAAACCCAAAATGGCAATGGCAAGTGCTGAGGAGGATGTGAAGCAACTGGAACTCGCGTACATTCTTGGTATGACTCAGCCCCTTGGGAAACAGTTTGGCTGTTTCTCTTATAAAGTGAAATATAAAATGACCACCTGATACAGAGATCCCACTTCTTGGTGCTTATCCTAGACAAATAAAAACATGTCCACATAAAAACCTGCACGTGAATGTTTACAGCTGCTTTATTCATACTTGCTCCAAACTAGAAACCATCCAAATGTCCTTCAGTTCGGGAATGGGAGAACTGCTGTCCCTCTCTGTAAAGGAATATTACTCAGCAGCTAGAAGGGACGGACGTCTGCACAAACATGGATGAATCTCACATAAATTATGCTCAGTGAAACAAGCATAACTCAAAAAGCTACATGCTATATGAGTTTATATGACATTCTGGAAAAGGCAAAATTATAAGGATTGAGAGTGATCAGTGATTGCCAAGAGCTGGGGAGGGAGGAAGCACAGATCTAAGGACAGCATGAGGGAATCTGGGGGGTGAGGGAACTGTCCTAGATCTTTTTGTAGTGGAGGTTACACGGTTATATGTGTTTGTACAAACTCATAGAACATTTACAGAAAGGATGAATTCTTTTTATTTTTTAATTTTTATTATTAGGTTAATCACCATTAATATAATCACCATCATCATCATTAGTTTTTGATGTAGTGTTCCATGATTCATTGTTTGTGCATAACACCCAGTGCTCCATGCAGTACGTGCCCTGCTTAATATCCATGACCAGGCTAACCCATCCCCCCACCCCCTCCCCTCTAGAACCCTCAGTTTGTTTTTCAGAGTCCATCAACTCTCATGGTTCGTCTCCCCCTCCAATTTCCCTGCCTTCGTTCTTCCCCTCCTGCTATCTTCTTTTTTTTTTTCTTAACATATATTGCACTATTTGTTTCAGAGGTACAGATCTGTGATTCAACAGTCTTGCACAATTCACAGCGCTCACCATAGCACATACCCTCCCCAATGTCTATCACCCAGCCACCCCATCCCTCCCACCCCCCACCACTCCAGCAACCCTCAGTTTGTTTCCTGAGATTAAGAATTCCTCATATCAGTGAGGTCATATGATACATGTCTTTCTCTGATTGGCTTATTTCACTCAGCATAACACCCTCCAGTTCCATCCACGTCGTTGCAAATGGCAAGATCTCATTCCTTTTGATGGCTGCATAATATTCCATTGTGTATATATACCACATCTTCTTTATCCGTTCATCTGTCGATGGACATCTTGGCTTTTTCCACAGTTTGCTATTGTGGACATTGCTGCTATAAACATTGGGGTCCATGTACCCCTTCGGATCCCCACATTTGTATCTTTGGGGTAAATACCCAGTAGTGCAATTGCTGGATCATATGGTACTCTATTCTCAAATTTTGGGGAACCTCCATACTGTTTTCCAGAGTGATTGCACCAGCTTGCATTCTCACCAACAATGTAGGAGGGTTCCCCTTTCACATCCCCGCCAACAACTATCCTTTCCTGACTTGTTAATTTTAGCCATTCTGACCGGTGTGAGGTGGTATCTCATGGAGGTTTTGATTTGGATTTCCCTGATGCCGAGCGATGTGGAGCACTTTTTCATGTGTCTGTTGGCCATTTGGATGTCTTCTTTGGAAAAATGTCTGCTCATGTGGCTGTCCAATTTTCCCAACACCATTTGTTGAAGAGACTGTCTTTTTTCCATTGGACAATCTTTCCTGGTTTGTCAAAGATGAGTTGACCATAGAGTGGAGGGTCCATTTCTGGGCTCTCTATTCTGTTCCATTGATCTATGTGTCTGTTTTTGTGGCAGGACCATACTGTCTTGATGATGACAGCTTTGTAATAGAGCTGGAAGTCCGGAATTGTGATGCCACCAGCTTTGCTTTTCTTTTTCAACATTCCTCTGGCTATTCGGGGTCTCTTCTGGTTCCATACAAATTTTAGGATTATTTGTTCCATTTCTTTGAAAAAAGGGGATGGTATTTTGATGGGGATTGCATTGAATGTGTAGATTGCTCTAGGTAGCATGGACATCTTCACAATGTTTGTTCTTCCAATCCATGAGCATGGAACGTTTTTCCATTTCTTTGTGTCTTCCTCAATTTCTTTCATGAGTATTTTATAGTTTTCTGAGTACAGATCCTTTGCCTCTTTGGTTAGATTTATTCCTAGGTATCTTATGGTTTTGGGTGCAATTGTAAATGGGATCGACTCCTTAATTTCTCTTTCTTCTGTCTTGTTGTTGGTGTATAGGAACGCCACTGATTTCTGTGCATTGATTTTATATCCTGCCACTTGACTGAATTCCTGTATGAGTTCTAGCAGTTTTGGGGTGGAGTCTTTTGGGTTTTCCACATAAAGTATCATATCATCAACAAAGAGTGAGAGTTTGACTTCCTCCTTGCTGATTTGGATGCCTTGATTTCTTTTTGTTGTCTGATTGCTGTGGCTAGGACTTCTAATACTATGTTGAATAGCAGTAGTGATAGTGGACATCCCTGCCGCGTTGCTGACCTTAGGGAGAAAGCTCTCAGCTTTTCCCCCTTGAGAATGATATTCGCTGAAGGTTTTTCATAGATGGCTTTTATGATATTGAGGTATGTACCCTCTATCCCTATACTCTGAAGAGTTTTGATTAAGAAAGGATGCTGTACTTTGTTAAATGCTTTTTCTGCATCTATTGAGAGGATCATATGATTCTTGTTCTTTCTTTTTTTAATGTATTCTATCACGTTGATTGATTTGCGGATGTTGAACCAACCTTGCAGCCCAGTGATAAATCCCACTTGGTCATGGTGAATAATCCTTTTAATGTACTGTTGGGTCCTATAGGCTAGTATTTTGGTGAGAATTTTTGTACCCATGTTCATCAAGGATATTGGTCTGTAATTCTCCTTTTTGGTGGGGTCTTTGTCTGGTTTGGGGATCAAGGTAATGGTGGCCTCATAAAATGAGTTTGGAAGTTTTCCTTCCATTTCTATTTTTTGGATCAGTTTCAGGAGAATAGGTATTAATTCTTCTTGAAATATTTGGTAGAATTCCCCTGGGAAGCCATCTGGCCCTGGGCTTTTGTTTGTTGGGAGATTTTTGATGACTGCTTCAATTTCCTTAGTGGTTATAGGTCTGTTCAGGTTTTCTATTTCTTCCTGGTTCAATTTTGGTCGTTGACACATCTCTAGGAATGCACCCATTTCTTCCAGGTTATCTGATTTGCTGGCATAGAGTTGCTCATAATATGTTCTTAAAATTGTTTGTATCTCTTTGGTGTTGGTTGTGATCTCTCCTCTTTCATTTATGATTTTGTTGATTTGGGTCCTTTCTCTTTTCTTTTTGATAAGTCTGGCCAGGGGTTTATCAATCTTGTTAATTCTTTCAAAGAACCAGCTCCTAGTTTCATTGATCTGTTCTACTATTCTTTTGGTTTCTATTTCATTGATGTCTGCTCTGACCTTTATTATTTCTCTTCTCCTGCTGGTTTAGGCTTGATTTGCTGTTTTTCCTCTAGCTCCTTTAGGTGTAGGGTCAGGTTGTGTATTTGAGACCTTTCTTGTTTCTTGAGAAAGGCTTGTATTGCTATATACTTTCCTCTCAGGACTGCCTTTGCTGTATCCCAAAGATTTTGAACAGTTGTGTTTTCATTTTCATTGGTTTCCATGAAATTTTTTAATTCCTCTTTAATTTCCTGGTTGACCCATTCATTCTTTAGTAGGATGCTCTTTAGCCTCCATGTATTTGAGTTCTTTCTGACTTTCCTCTTGTGATTGAGTTCTAGTTTCAAAGCATTGTGGTCTGAAAATATGCCGGGAATGATCCCAATCTTTTGGTACTGGTTGAGACCTGATTTGTGACCTAGGATGTGATCAATTCTGGAGAATGTTCCACGGGCACTAGAGAAGAATGTGTATTCCATTGCTTTGGGACAGAATGATTCTGAATATGTCTGTGAAGTCCATTTGGTCCAGTGTGTCATTTGAAGTCTTTATTTCCTTGTTGACCTTTTGCCTAGATGATCTGTCCATTTCAGTCAGGGGGTTGTTAAAGTCCCCCAGTATTATTGTATTGTTGTCAATGTGTTTCTTTGCTTTTGTTATTAATTGCCTTATATAATTGGCTGCTCCCATGTTAGGGGCATAGATATTTACAATTGTTAGATCTTCTTGTTGGATAGACCCTTTAAGTAGGATATAGTGTCCTTCCTCATCTCTTATTACAGTCTTAGTTTTAAAATCTAATTTGTCTGATATAAGGATTGCCACCCCAGCTTTCTTTTAGTGTCCATTAGCATGGTAAATGGTTTTCCACCCCATCACTTTCAATGTGGGGGTGTCTTTGGGTCTAAAATGAGTCTCTTGCAGACAGTATATCAATGGGTCTTGTTTTTTAATGCAATCTGATAGCCTGTGTCTTTTGATTGGGGCATTTAGCCCATTTACATTCAAGGTAACTATTGAAAGATATGAATTTAGTGCCATTGTATTGCCTGTAAAGTGACTGTTACTGTATATTGTCTGTATCCCTTTCTGGTCCATGCTGCTTTTAGGCTCTCTCTTTGCTTAGAGGACCCCTTTCGATATTTCTTGGAGGGCTGGTTTCGTGTTTGCAAATTCCTTTAGTTTTTGTTTGTCCTGGAAGATTTTTATCTCTCCTATTTTCAATGACAGCCTAGCTGGATATAGTATTCTTGGCTGCATATTTTTCTCATTTAGTGCTCTGAGTATATCATGCCAGTCCTTTCTGGCCTGCCAGGTCTCTGTGGATAGGTCTGTTGCCAATCTAATGTTTCTACCATTATAGGTTACATATCTTTTCTCCCGAGCTGCTTTCAGGATTTTCTCTTTGTCTCTGAGACTCGTAAGTTTTACTATTAGATGTCCGGGTGTTGACCTATTTTTATTGATTTTGAGAGGCGTTCTCTGTGCCTCCTGGATTTTGATGTCTGTTTCCTTCCCCACCTTAGGGAAGTTCTCTGCTATAATTTGCTCCAATATACCTTCTGCCTCTCTCTCTCTTTCTTCTTCTTCTGGGATCCCAATCATTCTAATGTTGTTTCATCTAATCGTATCGCTTATCTCTCGAATTTTGCCCTCGTGATCCAGTAGTTATCTCTCTTTTTCTCAGCTTCTTTATTTTCCATCATTTGGTCTTCTATATCACTGATTCTCTCTTCTGCCTTATTTATCTTAGCAGGTATTGCCCCCATTTTTTATTGCACCTCATTAATAGCCTTTTTGATTTCGACTTGGTTAGATTTTAGTTCTTTTATTTCTCCAGAAAGGGTTTCTCTAATAACTTCCATGCTTTTTTCAAGCCCAGCTAGTATCTTTAAAGTCATGATTCTGAACTCTAGGTCTGACATCGCACTAACGTCCGTATTGAGTAGGTCCCTGGCAGATGGTACTACCTCTTGTTCTTTTTGCTGAGGTGATTTTTTTCATCTTGTCATTTTGTCCAGAGGAGAATAGATGAATGAGAGAACAAAATGCTAACAGGTTAACAACATCCCCAGAAAATATACTCTAATCAAATCAGAAAAGATCTGAAACCAAGGGAAAAGAAAGGGATAGAAAGAAAAAAGAAAGAGAAAAAAGAGAAAAAGATAACAAACAAAAACAGAACAAAACAAAAAAAACAGAATATGATCAAATATGATCAGGCTGGTGCATAGATCAGTGCCACACACTAGATTTTGGGTGTATTTTAGTCTGTTAGGAGAAAGCTCCTCCTAAAATTTTAAAGAAAGAAAGACTTATATATGTACAAAAGAAGGGTTGATATGATGAAGGGATGCAATATGAATGTAAAGATAAAAATTATAAAACATTTTAAAAAAGGAATTGATAAGAAGATGTTTGAAAAAAAGAAAGAAGAGGATTTAAAAAAAGGAAAGAAAGAAAGAAAGAAAAAGCGGAGGGGGAGGCAAATGTGATCAGGCAGGAGACTAGACCAAAGCCATACACTAGAGATTTAGGGTATATTTTGATCCATTAGAAGAAACTGTATCTCAAAATTTTAAAGAGAGAACAACTTATATATATATGCCAAAAATAAAGGTAACTACTAGGAAGGGATAGAATATGACTCTAAAAATGAAAAATAAAAATGTTTTTTTAAAAAAAGGGATTGATAAGATGTTGGTTGGAAAAGGGAAAAAGAAAAATTAAAAAAAATAGTTAAAAAAATTAACTTTGAAAGACTAATGAATCATGGTAAGAAACCATGAATTCTATGTGCAGTATTCCCCTAGCGCTGGAGTTCTCCCGTTCTCCTTGATCGGTAAACTTGGTCTCGGCTGGCTGGCTGTTCGTGCTGATCTTCTGGGGGAGGGGCCTGTTGCTGTGGTTCCCAAATGTCTTTGCCGGAGGCGGAATTGCCGTGCCCTTGCCTGTCCGGGCTAAGCAATCTGCTCGGGTTTGCTCTTGGGAGCTTTTGTTCCCTGCAAGCTTTTCTACAGAGTTGGAGGACAACAGTGAAAATGGCGGCCTCCCAATCTCTGCCCCAGAGGAGCCGAGAACTCAGGGCCCCACTCCTCAGTGCACCCCCAGAGAAAAGCAGTCAGTCATTCCCGTCTCCCCGGTCTCTGGCCGCACTCCGTGCTCCCCTGGCCTGTGACCAAGTGTTTCTATCTCTGACACCCGACCACGTGTGGGGTCTTCAAACCCAGCAGATCCCTGCGGTGCACTCCCATGCCAGAAAGGGTGAATTTTGCCATATGTAAATTTAAAGGTGAAAACCAATGTAAACAATGAGGGCCGAATTTGAATTCGGGCTGACTACACCTTACTGCCTTTTCCGACACGTGCCAATGTGTAAACTTGAGAAAGCAACTTAACAGTTCTTGGCACCATTTCCCTCATATCACAACGGGGTTAGTGATATCAGTTATCACAGGATTGCCTCAAGATCATGTAAGAGTCAGTGTCCAGAAAACAAAAGCCACCTGAGGTATTTGACAGCAAGAATGTAATTACACAGGGATTGGAGGAAAGCATAAAGAGAACAGCGAGGTAGTAAGTGCAGGAAGTGGCTACCACTCTTAGGGCTGGGGAACCAAGGGGAAGAAATCAGAGTTCTAACAGAACCTAGAAAGTAGGAGGAGACGCCCCACGGAGCTTGGACCCAGACCTCGGAAGAGGGCACACCGCACAGCTGAAGTTGGTCCTCTTACAGGGACCAGAGGCTGGTTCTGGGAGAGAACAATGCTGAAAACTCAAGCTCATGGATGCCACTGGGGAAAATGCTCTAGCTAGAGCCATGCTGATGGGGAGAGCAGTGAAGCAGGAATGCTTCCAATACTTATCTTGGGTTCTGCTTGGAGCTGGGGGGAGGCAACTCTACATAAGACACCACCCAAGTCCACCCAACAATTTCAACCTCAGGGTGGTCCCTCCCTGTCATGATCTAAGAGTCAGGAACCAGATATCCCATGCTAGAAAGAGAAGAGATATAGTGAAGATCTGCCGTAGGGCACCTGTTACCAGTTCTCTTTGTTTGTTTCAAATAGAAAACATGATTATGGTCCTCCCCCCCAGGAATGCTGAAGGCTCCCCCTTGGAGCCTCCTAGTGGCGGAACCTACCCAAAAGCCAGCTGGACCACACCATGGAGATCACAGGGCTTGCCATCTGCCAGCCATCCAAAGGTAAAGTGTGGAAGTGTAGGTTTGGGGCAGAGAACCTAATAACTATCCCAGGTGTATACTCTGAGCTCATTCATTCATTTGCCAAATATTTTTTGAGGATCAGATACTCACACAGGCAGGGCTCCTGTCCTGAAGGAGCTAAAACTAAATAAGAAAACAAAGCAAGCTAAGCAGGGGTCCTGGTGTGTGTATTAGATTGGGTATCGCAATCAGATATGGGACTGTTTCCAGGGGGAAGTCATCTCTTCCAGGTTCCAGACGCTTGGAGCAGTAAAGTTAGCACATTATTGTTCTGTAGGACACTGAGACTCTAACTGTCTTCCTAGGAAAAAAAAGGACTCTGCTCTCCTGACATCCCTGGGTCACCCTATGAGATGGGCAGAATCTGATAATTTGAGTTACCTAAAAGGAGTCCTGCATGGGGTTGTTAGCCCAACAAATCCTGATGGTCAAATTTCTCTGGGATCCCGAGTGTTCTAGTCTCTCCTCCATACTCCCACGTTCCTTACAAATGAATGAATGAATGAGTGAATGAATGAGTCCAAAAAGTCCAGATCCCATTTAGAACACTTTAGATGAAGTCCCATTGCCTTTTGCTTATTTACATATACAGATACTCATGTAGCCATCTTCATATAGGTATTGACTTGACTCAATCATCCAGCTTCAAGACAATTTTGATTGTTCTACCTGGCTTATTACTAACTGTAGACAAAAATGTCTTCTGGCTTAGAAGCCTGTCTTACACTCAGGCAAGACCTTGTTCCCATCCTAGTAAACTGCCTTACAAATGAAGCCTGGCCCAGGCTCTGCTTCTAGAGAACCTGACCTAAGACATCAGTTATGTTCCTACAAGTTCTCAAAGTGAATCTTTATAGGTGCCCCCAAAGCAATTAGGTGCAGTCACCACCTGCTGCTGATGGGTCTACTCCCATAATGAGAACATCACTCTCCATACTAAGGATGGCATCACCAGATGGGCTCAGAGTTTACAATCCTCAGGGAGCTGGATTCTGTGCAGGAACCTGGGGAGCAGAACACAGTGCCTGGACATCCAGAAGGGCCAAATAGGCCCCCATTCTGTATGAATGAAGTACTTCGATTCTTGGTGACCCAGGAACTGCTATCAACCCAACACACCAGGCCAAAGTAAACGGGTCATGTCCTTGCGTCAAAGTCAAAGGCTTAATGTCAAGAGATACTTGGGCTGATGTGCTCGACCTTCTCCAAGTTCAGTTTTCTTCTTAGGGATTCTGAGTGTGTAACACTCTGTAGGGGAAAGAACGTGAGTTTTGGAGCTTGTTCTGAAATAAATGGTGGCTTACAAATCACTTAACTTCTCTGTCCCTCAATGTTCTCATCTGCAAAATAGGACCATAATACCCACATTACAGTCTCCTTGTGAAAATCACATCAATCCGTGTGAAACAAACAACATGAGGCCTGACTCTTTTCAAGTGGCAGCATTGTAGGTTCTTATTAAGGGGTCGCAACTACCCTTATTGCAGGCATGGTCTTCACTCCTCTCTGGTCCACGCTCCCTATTTTATTATGTACATGAGCACAAATGTTGACAGTACACCTGGCCTACAGTAGGAAGACATTTTGCCAATGCCCTCTGCCACTTGGGATTTCCTCCATCTTACGTTGCTTCTTCTTCCTCCCCTCACCTTTGCCCTCTTTCCATTCTTCTTTTGTCTCGTTCTCTCTTCTTCCTCTTTCACCACTCTTTCCCTGAGCCACATGCCAATGTTAATAGGAAGACAGGCTGATCCAACTTTGATCACATAAAAGCATCACAGATCTGCCTCTTATACAATCAGCCTATGAAGATGCTCTCACACTCCGCCGGTATCCCCTTGGCACTTACCCTCTCCATGGATGTCCTGCAAACACCTGGGACACCCTATAGGCTTTCTCTGGCATGCTCAGTCCACCCACAGGACTGTCTGGAAGTGCTAGGAACACCTTAGGAGAAACCCAAAGACCAGAAGAAACAAGAGTTGGAGGATTAATGCCCCCATTTCCTTGCCTCTTGGATGTATCAATTCTGAGGCATGTTCTCCACAGTCTCACAGATGTGCCAAGCAGGACCGAGCCCGAGTCATTCACTGGAGAAGCAACCTAATCATTAACATGCCTTGTATCGGCTTGCCCCCTTCCCATCTTACTTGTCCTCCCCCCTCTGGTGCATTCCAATACTTATTTCGGGTTCTACTCAGAGTTGGGGGGAGGCAACTCAACATAAGACAATACCCAAATCCACCCAACAATTTCAACCTCAGGGTGGTCCCTCCCTGTCATTACCTAAGAGTCAGGAACCAGATATCCCACGTTAGAAAGAGGAGAGATGTAGTGAAGATTTGCCGTAGGGCACCTGCGACCAGTTCTCTTTGTTTCAAATAGAAAACATGATTATGATCATAACTCACTGGATATTATTAAATCTTTCTGGCTCTCGCTTCCATAGGCATTTGTCACCCAGCATTATCTCTTTATTACTTAACCATAATAGGTTTCTCATTTCTTGAAAGACATAGCAACAGTACTGTGAACAATGAAGACAAAATTGGCTGATAGGGGAAATATATTGGGGGTACCAGAAGCTTACCAACAAAGAGTTATTAAAACATCTCCCTGGTACAGTTAAAAAAGAAAACCAACAAATTGTTCCATTTCAGCTAATGTGAAGGCAGGTATGTCGAAGGAAGAAAAGAAGAGATTCCTTAGAGACATTCTCATTTTTCTACTCCCTGGCTCTGTAACAATTAGATGTCAACCACCAACACCTATTCTTCATCCATTCCCTTTCGTATTTATCTCCAGCCAACATTCCTGCCTGAAATTGGAAAGCTGAGAGAGGTAAATTTTTTTCTTTCAGCAAACTTAACACTAATGGTCAAATTTAAGTGACAAACATTCTTCATGATAAAAATAAGGCCCAAAGCTCCAGCACTGGTTGCACATCGTTTTCCATTCATCTAAACCCTTATTATGAGCAGAAGCTTAAGGATAGAGTGAGCAGGGACTTCCACTAGATGTGTTCATTGTGAATTTTAAAGATTTCTGTTGAAAAAATACAGAAAGCCTATAAAAAGGTAAAGTCATTCATAATTTCCCATACTTAAAATTTGATTATAAAATAAGAAATAAAATAAACTCTTCCTCCCCACCCCTCCAAACACCTCCCCTCACTCCAGGGGGGGCCATAATTCCACTGTGATAGACAGACCCCTAGTCCCTTTGCATACCCACCAGGCATACTGGTATTCACATTCACCCTCCTGCTATTTTTCTATTGCAAATAAAGGAATGTGTTCATATTGTTGAGAAATTTGTTTTTCTACCTAATAGATCATTGACATCCCTCTAACAAATCACAAATAAGCCTACTGTGCCCTTTGTAACAGTTGTATAGTATTCCAGGGTTAGCTCTTCATTTCCCAAAGGGTGTTTAATGAAAACCGGTCCTCTGAGATGTGTTCTCTCTCGTGTGTGTGTGTGTGTGTGTGTGTGTGTGCATTTTTGTGAATTATTTCAAATTGTAGTTCACCCTTTTGCAGATTTACAATGCGTACTAAAGATTTTGACATGTCCTACAAGCCCCCAATTTTTTATTCTGTGTAACACAATGATCACAAATTCCTTGGATCACAGAATTCTCTACTATGGGAACGTCCAGCACTCTACTAGAAAGCATACCCTTGAATATACTTAAGGAGTATTCATTTAGAACCTCCTAGAATCCATCTAAAGTTAGGGAGAAACTCCCTTGAGCCATCTGGAGTCAGAGAAAGACAAGGAGAAAGCCTCAGGACTGAATCATCCCCGGGGGCGGGGGGGGGGGGGGGCGGAGATGAATACTAAAGAGAAAACGTTACCAGAGATCCAGAAAGAGCAACTCACACACCCATGAGATCCTTGCTGCCCCCATGTTCTGAAGCATTTGAACCACAGCCAGTGTCCACCCTGATAGAGCCGAGTGTGGAGCACGAAGAATGGGCTGCTGGCTCTTTCCTGTAAGATCTTAACAGGTGAGAATTCAAGGGGAGCAGATTATGCCACCCCAAGATATGCCTCTTTGGCATAAAGATTCTTTTGAACTGATTATTTTGAGAAACTACAGACACAGGAGAAGCTCTGAAAACAGACTAGACACTATCCTTTTTGCAAAGGAAGTTCCCATTAAAAAGGCCTGTGCCATATAATGTTATTTGTTTCAGGGGTACAGGTCTGTGATTCAACAGTCTTACACGATTCACAGCGCACACCGTAGCACATACCCTCCCCAATGTCTATCACCCAGCCACCCCATCCCTCCCACCCCCCACCACTCCAGCAACCCTCAGTTTGTTTCCTGAGATTAAGAATTCCTCACATCAGTGAGATCATATGATACCTGTCTTTCTTTGATTGACTTATTTCGCTCAGCATAATACCCTCTAGTTCCATCCACGTCATTGCAAATGGCAAGATTTCGTGTTTTTTGATGGCTGCAAAAAAAAAAAAAAAAAAAAAAAAAAGGCCTGTACCAGGAAAAGAGCTATTACCAGAAATAACTCGTCACCTGAGAGACAGTGTCTGCAGGGCAGGGCACCCTTTGTTTACCAAACATTTCCTCTTCTCACCTTCCCCTCTTTGAAATCCAGGATCCCTATCCCTTTCCTTAGCCTGGGCATGCAAGCCTCAATCACCTGGCCTCCTTCTGAGTTTCTGATCTTTGTGGGGCTCCTTGACCTAAGTACATACATAAGAAACATTGTGGGGTTTTTTTTTTCTCTCCTGTAATTCGTCTTTTCTTACAGGGGTTTCTCAGCCAAGAACTCAGAGGGGTAGAAGGAAAATTCTTTTTCCTTCCCTATAGAATCACTGCAGAAAGCAAAAACAAAACAAAATCAGAAGAAAGAAAAGCAAGGAGGAAGGAAAGAGCTAGCTGCCCAAAGCCAGTGTATTCCTCAGATCAAGATGAGTGAATGAGAGACTGAGAATAAATACCACCTGATGTTTTATAATCTCTTCGAGCAGAAAGTCCAACCCGAAGCATCGGGAGTGACACCGAAGTTCTCTGTGACAGGAAGACCACATCTTCTCTAAAAGGACTCTGGAAAGGTAGAAGACTTGTTAGCCCGAAAAACCCACACAAAGCTGATTGTTTCCTCTCCAAGTTCTTGAAAGGTTGATATTGGCTCAGCAAAGCCTATTAACAATGATGCTTGGGGGTGCCTGGGTGGTTCAGTCCTTAAGCGTCTGCCTTCGGCTCAGGTCATGATCCTGGGGTCCTAGGATCGACCCCGGCATCGGGCTCCCTGCTCAGTGGGAAGCCTGCTTCTCCCTCTCCCTCTCCCCCCGCTGTGTTCCCTTTCTTGCTATGTCTCTGTCAAATAAATAAAAAAAATCTTAAAACAACAACAATAATGATGCTTTGGGTGTTAAAATAATAACAATAATAATAATAATAAACAACTTGTTTCTCAGCCTTTTGAGGCCAGTAGAGAAAGTTTCAATAGCACAAGTCAATATGGGCCAATGCTTCTGCCTGATTTTTAATAATAATACTAGTGTTATTTAGCGCTTACCATAGCCAGGCTCTGGGGAATAAACTCTCACATGAATTAACTTATTTAATCCTCAACCAGCCCTCTGGGTGGGTACTACATTAATAGGTCAGGAAACACAGAAAGGGTTTACTGACTTGGCTGAGGTCACACAAATGAGACCATATGAATCTGGACAGTCTGATTCTGGACAGTCCATCCCAGTCTACATTGCCTGCTGGTATGTCAGTTCCTCTCCCTGGCAGCTTGGAGTGAGGCTGAGTCTTGCTCAGTCTTCAATGCGTTGTGGGTCTATCCCATGCCAGGCCCAGAGCTGCCTCCTGTACCTTTGCTCATGGTCTAGATGTCCTCATTTTGCTATTGGTCATTGTTGCTTCTCTTAGATTTCCTATAAATGTGACATTTGAAAAATCCTTATGCCATCGATTGACCCAGGAATTAAAGGGAATTTTTTTTTTTAAGATTTTATTTATTTGACAGACAGAGACATAGCGAGAGAGGGAACACAAGCAGAGGGAGTGGAAGAGGGAGAAGCAGGCTGCCCACTGAGCAGGGAGCCCGATGTGGGGCTCAATCCCAGGATCATGACCTGTGCTGAATGCAGACACTTAACAACTGAGCCACCCAGGCGCCCCTAAAGGGAATTTTTCGTATGCCTTAGTCAAAGATGGAAAGGAAGGTAACATAGGCTTAATGGTCCAACACGGTGAGGAGTGATGTGAACCATCCCTGTCATTCAGAGTGAAGGATGGGGGCTGAGGATAGAGCGAGAAAGTGTAGAAATGTGCATGGTTACCAAGAAATCAAGTGGAGAAAAAGATCTCTCTCTCATCTCTTGGACTGGTCCCTCTCAGGGCAATGAGAGGCTGGTAAAGAGCTTGCATTTGTTATGTATTTATTCCGGTCTGACTCTACCCTTGGTTGTTCCGGTTGATGGGATGGGTAAGGGAAGAAGAGAAAGGGGATTAGAGAAGCACAGTTCAAACCTGGCAGTAGGAATCTTCTAGAGACTGAATAGAGAGACGGATGTGTCCAACCTGCTCCAGTTCTCTCTAGGCCACCCATAGGCACACATTCACCTAAATTACCTTTAACATCAGAAAGAAAAGTATTAGTCACGTGGACACAAGTAAAGGCACAAATGGCCTTCCA
Organism: Zalophus californianus; assembly: GCF_009762305.2. NCBI lineage: Eukaryota > Metazoa > Chordata > Mammalia > Carnivora > Otariidae > Zalophus > Zalophus californianus. The sequence continues at coordinate 97,970,960 of NC_045602.1, forward strand.
GGACCCTCTTCTTCCTCCATGGCCCAAGATGGGAGTGACCCAGGGCTCAGCTATGTCCACCTTGGAAGGGAGGAGGACATGAGGCCCCGAGTCCTCCTGGTTCAGAGCTGGCCTCACAGGCCTCCATCTTCCCCAAAGCAGACAGAAGTGTAACTCCCAGCTCACCAGCCCCAGGACCTGGCCTACTCCCCGTGCTGCCCACACTTTCAGGCCCAGCCTCTCTTGTGCTGCCCCATGAAGTGGTCGATGCTTCTGATAAGCTTACCTCCCCTCAACACCCACAGAGAAGGACTTGGGCTGTCATTGTTCAATCCCTGTTCTTTCACAGGGGACAAGTTTGATAGAACAGAAAATTATTTTGGTTGGATTTATAATGGCCAATAATGAAAAGGGTCTTTTTCATTCAGGGTGTATTTTAAGCCAATATATGTTCACTATCAGATAATTGACCATTAATTAGTGTGTGTGTGTGTGTGTGTGTGTGTGTATTTTTAAGGAAAGTAAAACCATTTATACAGTAAAGTTCCATATACAGGTCAAAGCCTGCCTCACTTTCCTCCATCTGCTTTACTTAACCCACCCCAAGGTTAGAGAATAATATGCTTAATTTTAAGAAATAAGCTCCATGGGAGAGACTGGTCTTCATCTGGGAAAATGCCCTAAGGCATCTCTGAGTGAGAATTTGGAAACCCCACAGTAGGCCGGACTAAAGTAGATGAGCAGATCTCTTCAGGAGGGTTCTGTACATGAAGTGGGAGGAACATGGAGGATCTGGGAGCAGCCTGAAGAGCAGGGGACAAACAGGTGCCGTTTTCAGACAAGGACAGGCAGCCTGAGGGAGGATGGGGGGATTTAGAAGGAAGGTCAGCTCACGAGAATGGCCGGGGGCGGGGGAGGAGGCAGTGTTATTTCTGAGCCCAGATTGCCTAACATTTACCTTTGTTAAAAATAAAAACCATAGACTCAAAATGGTGTCACTTAGGCCGGGTCACCAAACCAGGGTTTAATACTTATCTTAATCATAGTTTCAACCTTCATCAGAGATGTAGTCTTAACGGGTCAGTCAGGAGTTTGCTGATCAGCACCAATGAGGAAATCTGTCACATCAATCCCTCTCCATCCCCCAAAGGAAGATGAGATCATCTGGATGATTTGACCCCTTGTTCTTCCCCATAAGGGAAAATAACCTTGCTTGAAACCATCTTTTTCTTTTGCCAATAACTTCCTTGCCCCCACCCTCCTTCCTATAAAAACCTTCCATTTTGTATGACTCTTCTGAGCTCCTTACTCACTAGATGGGATGCTGCCCAACTTATGAATGGCTTAATACAGCCAATTAGTTCTTCAAATGTAGTTGAATTTTTTTCTCTAACACCTTAGAGTTATTTGCCAGGCTTTTATATATTTCCTTTATTATACTAAGTCTCTTGTAGGGGAAGAAAAATTTTCCACTACTCTTCAAAAATGTCCTCTATCTGGTCTAAGAATTAAATTGACATGAGACAGATTAGCAGGAGAAAATCAAATTTAATTTCATATATCCAGGAACCCCACATACAGGAGAAGCTCAAAGAAAGATGAAAGGAGTATATATGCCATCCTAAGCTAAGGAATGGGATGGGGGCTTGGGGCTTCAAAGGGGAGGAAGAATTCACAGAGCAGTAAGGAAGATGTTTGGTAATGAGACGTTTACCCCGCCATACAGATGAGTCACTTAAATAAAATGTACCTCTAATAACAACTCTAATTCTGGGAAAGCTCCCAAATGAGATTCTTCTAGGCAGTTATGGAAGGGCAAAAGTGTCTCTTGAGACCAGAGAGTCTCATTTGCCTTCAGCTCAAAATGGTCCACATGCCGAAGTGGCATTCTGGGGAGACTTGCTCTGAACACTTTCACTTTGAAATCTCAGTTGGAGCCACAGTTTCACAGAGCACCTCTGGTAGCTATGGCTGCCATGTTGGGCAGCACGGTTTTAGATCACTAGAGAGAGGCCATGCTTTAAAAATGGCTGAGCACAAAGTAGAAGCAGCCTGAGACCCTGGATTTACGGAGCTTCCCTGACAGCACCAAGCAGCTTATCGCTAAACTCTATTTTACATTAGAAAGGAACTTTATATTAGAATGGAACTTAGAAAACCATAGATGGTTTACTTTTTGAATAAATAAATAAGTAAAAATGTGTGTGTATTTATATTAAAAATATATATGTCTTCTTTAAACCATTGTTGTTTTTGGTTTTCTGCCACTTGTAGCAAGACCAAATTCTAATGGATTCACAATACTGTGTTTTACAATGTCCCCAATCTGCTCCCAGTCCTGATATGCAGCAAGCACATTAAGGAAAGCAACTCTGCTGTGCTAAGCAGGAAGAATTCCACAGAGATGGTACACCGGAGACCCACATCAGGGTTTTGTTTGGCCTTCCCGGTGTTTGCTCGACATTTAAAAATCAACAATTTCACATAAAATCCAGACTTTCAGCTTCTCTCAAAATATCAGATGAACTGGCAATGCTGAGCTAGCCCTAACTGAGGCGGAGACCTCGTGGCGCTTTCAGACAGGCCTGACTCTCCATTTGCCACGGTCCTTTCTTTCTCTTTTCTTAAGACCATGAGTATACCTGGCTCACAGATGTTTCGTAGATGCTGGCTGTGACCTGGTCCGCATCCTCCACCTTCCCTGAGTACTATGTTTGACAGCTATCCCCTTCTCCTTCTCAGCCACAGGGGAGCTGCCTCCTAGGAGTCTGTGTGCCCTTTCCCACACGGGGCACCTCCTTGCCAATGACTGACAGAGGTAGACATACAAAAGGCTGGCCTTCTTGCCTCAAGGTGGGACCAACTCTGTAGCAGTATTCATGCCAGAGCTCCCCATGGTGCCAGGTTGCTGCTCAACTCCAGCTGAGCCCACATCCCAACTCAGCTTCTTCCCCTGCTCTACCCAGCTTCCCACCCCTCTCCTGGCATGCTCCTCTAACAAAGCCAGTGCACCAAAATTCCCGGTCCTGGTGCAGTTTCCAGCCCCTTGTAACAATCTGAGTTTTCATCCTTGGATTAGGGAGACCCCTGAAGTGTGCTGAAACAGTTAAAATAGAACTTCTGCACCAAGCAGGGCTGAGTAGTTGGCCAGAAGAGGCATGCTTCAAGTAGTCACAGTCAATCTTCAGAGGTCAATACAGACTGTCAGATTGATGGGTATCATGAAGGACCCAGAATACATTCTTGCAGTGGTCTGAGAGAGTTATTGTTCTGAGCAAGCACATGATTCTTTGTATTGTAGACCTTGGCTTACTTATCTCCTAATTAGTGCTTACCCTGATTTGGATGTCCTTTCTCTGTCATTAGCTAAGCAAACAGCTTATCCACAGTCAACATCACAAAACCGCTATGCTCCTGGACTGCTGCCAGGAAAGGCCAGCATGTGGGGGCATCTTCCTCCACATTTGCCTTACCAGAAGAGCTTAGTTTCTGGGCACAAGATAGCTAGCCCATTATTTTAGACCAATTAGGTAATGCTCCAACTTCATACTCTGCTGGAAATGACTGAATCTCTAAGAGCATGCATATGGCATCTGTGGAGTTTCTAAGAGAACCTACTGAGAGGAACGTCATTGGATGAGAGCCTCCAGCTGCTACAACTTCAGACCCACTCAGCGTTCACACCAGGGCCATGCTGCTGCCAGCAAATGATTAAACACGTGGGGGTACGAGAAGCAGGACAACTCTTGTTCTGAGGCTCCCCAGGGGCCTGGCTGGGACCTGAGGTGCATCCTATCCAATCCCTCTCCTTCCGCCAGCCCTCCCTTCTCTGGAGTCAAGCCTGTATCTGCTCTGAAGTCTCTTCCTTTCTACTCCTGTGTCCTTTCCCTTTGATTCTTTACAGGCATTTCCCCCAGGATATTTCTCGCATTTCTTAATCCATCCTGGCATTTGCTTCTTGTAGGACCAAAGCTGAGACATTAGATTTAAGCCCTGACATATGATTTGTGGAGCTGTGGGTGGAAAGTGAAGATCAAGTACAAACAAGACATTACAATGGAATCCAAGGCAGGAATACCTAAAATTATGGCAAACATTTGCTAATTGGCATGGAAAGATGTTTATGATAACGTAAGCAGAGGGACTATAAAACAGTACATATACGTATTCCAAATTTGTTTTGAAAACTATATAGAAAAATTTTAGAAAGTTCTATGTTGAAATGTTGACTGGTTTGCAGGAGTCTTTGTTTTTGTCTTTTTTGCACAATTGCATTTTCAAATTTCCCATAATGAAAATTGTTTCAGCCCAGAGGAGGAGCACCTTAGAGCCTAGAGCACTTCAGGAAGATCAAACTGGCCTGAGGTCCCTCAGAGCCTCAGGGCCGCCCCATGAAGGGACACCACGTGGGCACCATGTGGACAACATGGACCTAGGGAAGATGGGACCCTGGAAACATGAAGATCTGAGGGAAGGCCCCAGAGAGAATATATGAGAGGTCCCTTTCCCTTGTCAAAGCAGGGATCAGTTCAGTTCCTATGTCTACCAGCACCACCTATTTGATTCCCATGTCTTCCTTCTATGACCCTATAGATCTGGTTACATGTATTATTACAATTCATTCAAACAAAATTTATTTATTGAGCTATACTCTTGGCTTGGCCTTCTGTTAAACTCTAAGGATGCTAGGACATGGCAGACACCAACAGTTACATCTCAATGTCCATTCTCTCCTTTTTCTTTGTTAAGAAAATGCCGAGTTTTTTCAGGACAGCAATGTGTCTGGTTACAAACCATATGTCCCAGCCCCCCTTGCAGCTAGGAGGGGCCTGGCTCAATTAGGTACCTTTGCCCGTCAGCCTGCACCCTTCCTCACCTCTGGAAAGTAGACTGGGTGCTGGACAGGAACAACCACCTTGAGACCATAAATTGAACATGAGGGACAAAGACCATGTATTAAAGATTTTGGAACAAAAATCTTGAAAGAATTCATCACTGGCAGCATGATCAAATCACTGAAATAGACCTATAGACTTCTTGTTATGTGAGAAAAACAAACCTTCTAATCTGTCTAAACCACTGTTTTGGTTGGTTTCTGTAATTTGTAGCTCAAAATGCTAAGTGGTGCAGAGAATGAGTCATAAGCCCTACATTATGTATGGACAGAGAACAAATAAGTAAAAGGCAATTATAACCCAATGCTATTAGCAGTATAGAGGGGAGACACCTGGTTTGCATTTCACTAAGAGTATCTGTGCTACTCAGTTTGGGAATGGATGGGTGGGGTTGCGTTGGGTGAAGCATGAATGATGCTGTCATCCAGGCTCTTGTTGGCCAAGAGCCTCTGAGGATGGAAAGGGATGCCAGGAAGGTGAAGGGGCCTGAGAGGGAGCGGGAGGCCATCCCTGCATCTGAGCCCTGAAGCGTAGGAGTTATACAAGAGGGAAAAGCAATAATATGAAAGCATTTGGGGAATGGGCAACCTGGGGCAGAGCCAGGGAGGGTTCAGTAAGGCCAGAGGTAGAGGGAACATTTGGGGATGATGTCCTGTTTACCAGTGTGGTGCTTCTGAGGTTTAGTGGAAAGATCTGGCCAGGCAGGGGCAATGGACTGGTGGGTCCAAGCAGAGTCCCTAGAGCAGTGTGAGCAGAGGGAAATAAAGGTGGACGGCCATGTTTGCCACTGATGGTGAGGATGTTAGACATAAGGGGTTTGGCTGCTTTCCAAGAGAATTCAGCCCTACAATCTCATCCTGGAATGGCTTATTCCACTAACAAAGGCATGCGACACCTACTAATATGCCCGGAAATGTGGATTTTAACAAGCCGTCTTAGGACTTCTAGTGCCCACTAAAGTTTGAGAACCACTGGTCTAGATCTGTTTCTCAAACTTAAATGTGCATCCCTTGAGGATCCTGCAAAGTACAGGTTCTGATTCAGTAGATGTGGGCTGAGAGTGGAGAGTCTGCATTTCTATGACATAAAAGAGAAAGGAACCATCAGTGTGTAATACCACTGAAATTCTTTCCTTCCTTCCTTCCTTCCTTCCTTCCTTCCTGGGCGGGGGTTGGGGGAAGAGCAGAGGGAGAGAGAAAATCTTAAGCAGACTCCGTGCTGAGCTTGGAACCTGATGTGAGGCTCGATCCCATGACCCTGAGATCATGACCTAGGCCAAAATCAAGAACTCCCCAAGTCTGCATTTCTGATGAGCTTGCAGGGGCTGCTGCCGTTGCTGGTCACTGACCACACTTTGTGTAGGAAGGGTCTAGACGAGAGAACTTGTCTAGACAGTAGAGAAACAGTTTTTCGAAAGATCAAGGGATTGACTGCTTTAGCCTATAGAAGGCTGAGAGATGATTTAGTGGCATTCTTCAAAGGACGTTTTTAAATATATACATTTTTTTAATTGGGGTCAAGGCACGAGAGAAATGGGCCAGCTTTGAAGCAGGCATGATTTAGGACAGGCTACTTTCCTCCTGGCCTAGGTAATGAAGTCTTAGGAGAGCTCATCTCAAGGCTTCTGCCAGCTTGGGATTTCCAGAGAGGTTGTCCTCTCTGTACCACCCTGCCGACATCTAGAGTCTCTGCTGTATTAAGTCTGAAGACGATCTACAGGAAGCAAGGCTGGACAAGGTTAAGGGTGGAGTGAGTTGACTGAAAATGGTGGACAAGTGGGTAGAATGTTAAGGAACTGCTGCTGTGTTGGCAGCTGCTGAAGGAAACCACAGAGAGTAGCTGTGACTTCTCCCAGTTCCTAAGGGAACCTTGTTGGGGGTGGAGAAGGGCTGGAATGCCTGTCACAAATGCACTTTGTCCCACTTGACTGTCAGCGGAACCTGGCTAGGGCAAACCCAAATGCACTCAGGTGGTGATGTGTGGACCGGCAGAAGAACTGTCTGCAGGAACCGCCTCCCAGCCTCCAGCCAGTGAAAAACAGATTTATGTAAAGATAAGCCCTTTCCAGCTCCCACCTTCACCTGGGTCTCTAGGCGCCATTGGGCAAAGATTTCCTAACTAACGACTCTCTCCAAGAGGAAACCCCCTGAAGAAAATGCCTATAACAACATCTTTCACAGACCAGAGAGACAATATGAATAGTAGTTAAATTTGCCAGGCTGTGGAATCACAGTATCAAGGCTTGAATACAAACTCCAGTATTTACTAGTTATGTGTTCCTGGGGAAATTACGTTACCTCTCTGTGCTTCAGGCTCTTCATCAATCAGCTATATTCGTTCTCTCCCTTTGGCCGGGCCATGCGTTAAGGACACTGAGTGCGTTTTGCTCATTTTTTTGTCTTCTGGTGGCATCTGATTGAGAAGTTTCAGGTGCCCAACTATTCGTTTTATGATTTAAGTTGGTACCTAGAGGCAGTAAGTGTCACGGGCCTTCTGGAGAGTAAGGAAAAAGCACTGTACACTTCCGGTGGTTGTGCTGGGGAGGCTTTGGAGAAGAGAGGCCGTTCAGGCTAGGATGGCATACTCATACATTTCAAAGAAAGCGACCACTGCTGGGGTCGAAATGATGTCCTCAGGTTTCAGTCCCTTTCTCTTCACGTCTCAGACAGCTTTCCCCAGCATTGGCCCCTTCTCCAGGTTGGTTCTCCCCATCATGACTACATGGAGCCTCCAGGCTACTCCAGCTGAAAAAGTCGCAGTTCTTAACCGTTCTAACAAAAGTCCTGGAATTGAGCCCTTCTAGGACTCTGATTGGTTCGTGTGCTGGTACGTCTGGTCAGCGTCTGCTCTTATTGGCTAGGCCAGGGTCACATGCTCAGCTTGGCTACCGTGTGGGGGTGGGGCCAGCTCTACCTACTCCTACTCTTTGCGGGCTGTTGGGGGAAGGGTAGTGCCCCAAGGAAATAAGGGTGTTGCTACCAGAAGCAGTGGAAATGTATTTTGCAGGCGGAAACAACACCCGACTCTCAAAAGCATCCAGCCCTGTGCCCTTGATTCCCTGACTCTTCTCACATCCCCATTCTCCGCACCCCGGATGCTGGGCATGGCAGGCACCTGGGCCATACTCCATGTCCCTCTTACCTTTCCACTGCCTGCATCTGATTCCTGAGCTCAGCGCACAGGATTTAGCAAAATTCAAGGAAGACCAGAAAGAGTCAGTGACTCCAACATATGGAACAGACCAGCCCCTATATTTGGCTTAACTTGGGTCTTTGTGGCCAACACTTATTACATTGTTTCAATGAGAAAGTACATTGTGAGGTCCACACAACTGCTCTACAATTGAGATTTGGGGAAGTAAGTATTCAGAGACTAGGGATGCTCTGTTTCCACCTGCACCAATACCCATGTGTTGTCACTCTTCCCACCTCTGGTAAAATAAAAGCAGCAGACCAGGGTGTCCTCAAGCACAGTCCATGAGACTCAACCTTAGCTTCCGATGGTAGTTGAAATGTTTTACTACTCTGACTGTAGCCAGGGCACAAGGGTGCAGCAGTGCCTGGCAATGGGGGTCCCACACAGATCAGGTTCAGCCACTCACTGCTGGCAAAATCCAAAGGCAGAGAAACAAGTGGGGGGTGAAACGAGAAAGGAATTTCTTCCAATGAGGTCAACAGAGGGAAGAGAGCAAGCAGACTAGCTCTCAAAGACAGATACTCTGCCTACAGATATTTTGCCTCTGAGTTAAGAGATAAGCTGGAAAGAACTTAATTAGAAAGTTTGAGGTTAAAATAGAGGTAGTTGAGGTCCCCTTTCGTGACCACTTTGTCCATTTCTATGACTCTCCCACACTTGCCTCACTTCACTTTTCCCTACTTACACCACCAATGCCACACGCTTCCCTCCCCACTTACTCCTGCCAAATCAGGCAGCATCCTTGCCAAGAAGAAATAGTAGGGACTGTCCTTATGTTTAAGGGATCCGAGGCTCTGCTTTTCTAACAAATCCTTCATTCAAATCACGGCCGGGTCAGTGGCAGAAGTAGTAGTGGCAAGAGGAGTAGAGAAGCAGGGGTTCACAAGAAAAAGCAGCCAACAGGCAAATCACCTGAGCTGAAGTAGGACTTCTGGGAACACAGCAGTTAGGGCAGGATGAGGAACAGAAAACAAGAGTGTGATGACTTGCATTGTTCTATCTTGAAGGGTTCTTTAAGTTCAAGCAAGAGAAACTCACTTCAGTGCAAGAATGGAGAAATGCAATTTTTTAGAGGGCTATGAGTGCCCTCTAATAATAGGAAGACAATATGACCAGCCACGTCTGAGAGAGGATGGGAACCAGAATGGTTTTGAGATGAGACAGAGGAACCATTTTCTGTCCTTGTAAGATTCATTTGAGTTTCAAATTCCCAGGAGTCTTCTTGACCCCCTCCTGAGAGCCTACCAGAAATTGCATACAATGGAAAGAAGCTGGTCCCCAAAGGAAAGCTGAGGGGCTGTTAGCAAAAGGCAGGCAAAAAAGCGAATCTGTATCGCAGAGGTCATCATACTGTATTTATGGGCTTGCCTTTCTGTGCTGTTTCTCTATTTCTTGGTGAGAACTACAAAGATAAAGTTTCTGAGAAACACATTCAGTAACATTGCACAGGCATTTTACTGAGCACATGTGTCACACCGTCTGCTGGTCATTGCACATAAAGGCATTGCAAATAAAACATCATCATGGCCACCAAGGTTTAGGAGGAGGTAGATGTGGAACTCCTCAAGGGCAATGCAGTATTGTTGTGCAGTGGAAGAAGTGCGAGTCCGAGGAGCCATGGCCATGTCTGCCAAGGCAATGGAAGCTTAAGAAAACTATCCTCCAGGAGGTGACCCTGAGTTGGGCCTGGAAGGGTGAGGGGTTCAGCAGGGAGACACTCAGGTCAAGTGGCTTATGGGGTGACATAGATGGGGTGTGCTCAGAGCAAGAGCAAAGGCACAGAGGCACCTTCTGGATTATTGAGGCAGAGGAAGTTCTCGAATGCTGAGGATGAAGTGGGGTGTGGTGAGAGATAAGGCTAGACTGGAAGTCATAGGCCAGGCGGGACCATGGAAGGCCTTTGTAGTCCATATCAAGGACTTTGGAATAAATCTGCAGGCTGGGAGGAGTGTTACAAGGGTTTGAAGCAGAGAAGTGGCATGATTTGATTTGCATTTTAGGAAGATCCTGCTGGCTTAGAATGAAGACTGGAAGTAGACAAAGAAGATTATTACAAGAAAGTAACAGCAATGAGAGTGAAGAAGAGACAGCAAGTCAGTGTGATGTTAGAAGGGAATGATTTACAAAACCTAGAGCTGATTTGTTGGGGAAGGTGAGAGAGAGGAAGGCACCCAGCATCACCCCCAGGCCTGTTATTTCGGGAAAGGGCAGATGGTGACACCATTCTTCAAAACCAGGGTTTTTGTGAAAAAAAAAAAAGAAGAAGAAGAAGAAAGAAAGAGTAGATTTGTGAGGGGTGCCTGGGTGACTCAGTCGTTAAGCGTCTGCCTTCAGCTCAGGCCATGATCCCAGAGTCCTGGGATCGAGCCCCGTGTCGGGCTCCCTGTTCAGGGGGGGCCTGCTTCTCCCTCTCCCACTCCCCCTGTTTGTGTTCCCTCTCTGGCTGTCTCTCTTTCTCTGTCAAATAAATAAAATCTTAAAAAAAAAAAAGAATAGATTTGGGAGAGAAAAAATTAAGTTCAGGGTCAGATGTTGGATCCTGGATGTCTATGGGGGCACCCAAGAAGAGCTCTCCAGTAAGATGTTGGAACCTAACATCCTGGGGAGGAGAGACATCAGCATATGGCAGTATGGAGTGTGTGGGGGAGAGAAGATGGCCTTAGGTGTGAGTGCTTGGGAACAGAGAATGAGGAGCTGAGAGAGGAGCCAGAGAAGGAACTGTCAGGGAGGTAGGAAGAGAACAAGAGTACTGTCTGAGAAGCCAGCAGAAGGTGATGTTTTAATATGAAGTGCCCACCAATGTCAGATTCTCAAAGAGGTCCCCCACAATGAAACTCAAAAAGAGTCCATTGGGTTTGACATTTATAACATCGTTGTCGACCAAAGCTAAAGATTTTCCAGTGGAGTGGTAGCACCAGAGGCCAAATTAGGGTGAGTCCAAAGGTGAGCTGTGTGTCAAGGAAAGGGAGCCATGATCCTAGGAAGCTGACTCTCAGTATGCCTCCCCATGCCTGTGACCCCGTGCTGCTGACTCCAAGATGACCTGGGGCTCTGAGGAGAATTCATTAGAAGTCATTCATTCATTCATCCATCCATTCATTCATCTATTTGTTTATCAAGTGTCTACTACCTGCCAGCTACTGTGATAGGCACCCAGACCCAAAAGATGAGGAAGACCCAGCTGCAGCCCCAGGGACTCTTGTGATTTAATTGGGAAAACACATATGAAGATCAGACGTGTTGCCATGTGATGGAGTCTGTGTTATAGCAGAGTTATGAAGGATGATGGAAGTCACGGCAGGATTCATGAAGTGACAATTGAGCAGGGTATTTAGGATCTGTCGTATAGACAATGGTCAACCAAGAAAACTCTTGAAGCAGGGGAGCAATATGATCAGATTTTTGTTATTGTGTCATGCATAAAAGTGATGACTTTTCACAAATTTAATGCTCTCCCATAGCCAGCATCCAGACCAAGAAGGAAGACATGACCAGAAGCCCCTCATCTCCTTGTAGCCACTGGTCCACCATTATCATGATTTCTTTGCCTCCAGCACTTTGGGTTTCTTCACGTTAAAAGAGTATATAGTACAGGGGCGTCTGGGTAGCTCAGTCAGTTAAGAGTCTGCCTTGGGCTCAGGCCATGAGCCCCGGATCCTGGGATGAGTCCCACATCGGGCCCTGCTCTGTGGGGAGCCTGTTTCTCCCTTTCCTTCTGCCTTTCTTTCTCTGTCTCTCATGAATGAATAAATAAAATTTTTTTAAAAAAGGAGTACATAGTACACATTTGTGTCTTCTGTCTTTTGCTAGACATTACATCTATGAGATTCTTCCATATTGCTACATACAATACTGGATGGTCACTCTCTAAATTGTCTTTTGGGAAAATGTGACAAAGATGTGAATGAGTGGATTTTGAAACCCAGTCCCTTCCTATGCTTTATAGTCCTGGTATATATAAATAACCAATACCCTTGGTTCCCTAACCTCAACCAAATTTAAGGGGGCAGAGCTGGCTCTCCTCACTTCCACACCTCTCTCCTTAAGATTCATTATTCATTCCTCAGGTTGTTTACAGTGTTCACTTAAGTACAAGATCTCTTGTATGTCCCTGGGTGCGCATGTGTGTATTCGTGTGTGTGGGTGGGTATGTGTATGTGTGTTGTCAGAGAGGGAGAGGAAGGGAACTCTGTAGGGTTTGCTCCAGCCTGTGCCCCATCTGGGGTGAGGCTGACAGGCTGTCCCAGAGAGAGACAGGCCACTTTGCAGGGTGCATGGCTGTGATGGGAAAAGTGGGAAGTGGAGCTATGGACAAAGTGGCAGAGTGTGAATGATGGAGCTGGAGCTCAGGCTGTCCCCATAATGAAGGAACCACCCTCAGAGGAGACCTAAGTCATTACTGTCATTCTAACTGCCACCCTCTAGAATGCTCAGGAAGCTTGCAAATCCCAGAGCAATTCATTTCCCATTTCTGCTGGAAGAAAAATGAGAACTCATACACTGGGAGGAATAAGTAATTCTTGCCTGTCTGCTTAAAAATACATCAAGACCCTGCAGAGAATATGCTTTCAGACCAAGGCCTTCAGACACTGAGCAGCTGGGGGGCTTCTGCTGCCAAGGCCCATGCTGCCAGATAGCTCCCCATAAAATTCCTGAAGGAAGAGGTTATACTACTAATAAAATCTACCCCCGGAGTCTCTCTTGGCTGAGTTTTGTCTTATTAGCCCTTTATTCTCTCCCTCACCTATTCAGAGGTTAATAAGCTTATTTTTCAAGGGCAGCTCTAGATGTAAAGGAGAGCTGGCTCTTTTCTCTTTCCACCCAGAATGAAGATTTGTTCCTTCTTAAATTGACAGGAAAGGGTGCCCGGGTGGCGCAATTGGTTAAGTGACTGCCTTCGGCTCAGGTCATGATCCCAAGGTCCTGGGATCGAGTCCCACATCGGGCTCCCCCCACTCTGTGGGGAGCCTGCTTCTCCCTCTCCCTCTGCCTGCCACTTCCCCTGCTTGTGCGCACTCTCTCTCTCTCTCTGTCAAATAAATAAATAAAATCTTTTTGACAGGAGAAACATTTTGGCCTGCCATTTGAAAGGACTCTAGTGTAAATCCAGTAGGGCCACGGGCCTTGTGGGGAGGAGCAAGCTGGGGGGTCAGGGAAGATGGTGACTTCTAGCTTCTGAAATATGCATTGGCTTTCTCCCTGCGAGCGTCTAATCTAGTGCTTTGCCATTTCTCTCTCTCTTGCTCTCTTGCTCTGTATTTGCTCTTTCTTGTCTGTGAGAATCTCATTATCTTGCATATTGGCAAGGTGGCTGGTGGGTTAGAAACAACATCCTCCAGTAGCCTTAAGATATTGATTGGGAGCCAAGATGCTTAGAAGTAGAAGGGTCTGTCCAAGAATTTCTAGCTATTTAAAAAAATTTTTTTTTTCAATTTTATTTATTTGAAAGAGAGAGACAGAGATAGTGAGAGAGAGAGCACAAGTGGGGAGGAGAGGGAGAAGCAGGGAGCCTGATGCGGGACTCGATCCCAGGACCCTGGGATCATGACCTGAGCCGAAGGCAGACGCTTAACCGACTAAGCTACCCAGGCACCCGATTTCTAGCTATTTAAAGACAGAATCAGGACTGGATAGTTTTAAAAGTTGTTGTCTCTTCCCTCCCAACCTGAAGTTTCTCTTTTCTGTTTACTTCTCAGCGGCCTCCTGGTGAGAGTTCTCTGATAATCCCCTGTCATCTCTCTGTGATAACAATCACATGAGGTTATTAATGCCGCTGATGGGCAGTGTGGAGTCCCTGTGTAAACATTGTCTGCATGTCAACAGCTACAGGCATGCATACCCCTCAAATGGTCCTCTGTGTGATTTATGGTGTCCCAATTTCTTGCCTGCTCAGAGCAAGGTAGGTTGAACTTCTCCAGCCCTGTTTAATCAGGAGTGACCACACGACCTTCCTTGACCAATGAAATGGAAGTGAAAGTGACTTGTGTCACTTCCAGTGTGAGCTGTGGGAATCCATGTGTGATTTGCCACATTCCTTTGTCCTGCTTCAGCAGTTGTAAGCATATGTCAGGGTGGGTCTGCTGCCCACATTAGACCTTCAGGGGAATGAGAAATATATCTTGTTGGAGTAAACCTCTGAGATTTGGGGGATGTTTGTTACTGTAACATAACCTAGTATACCCATTTTGATTAATATGCTGTAGAATTTCAGGCATTGAAAATTGCATGCCCAGTGCCTGTGGCTTTGTCATTGTACCCTAGACTTCTGTATCCACCATGCACCAAGCCACAGTTTGGGGTATGTTGAGTGTACCCAGCATCTCGGCTATACTTATCAGGGGTACTCATTGACTTGGAGGTGGAAGGAGTCTTAGAAGGTGAGTTTGGGCCACTAAACACCTTTTTCATTCCTCTTCAGGGCCAGACAGCTTCAAGTGTGTGTGTGGCCAGGTAGAGACTGTTGGTCAGGCCTAGGAGGTGATATAGTCTGGGCTATAAGCCCAGGCTGTGTACATTATTGGATTGTAACTGACATTCATTCCTTTGCCTTGATTTGATTTTTCTCTGTGAACAACTTATATTGCTTGAACAACCTATAATGCTTTCCCATAAAAATAAAACATAAATCTCTGTGGTCAGTGTTTCAGAGGGCAGCCAAATCCATCCCTGTATATTCCCAATTAGAGCCCCAAAGTTAGCCATTGTAAATTCAATTTCACAGAGTTTAGAGATGGTCCCTGCCCTAACATTCACAGTCTAGCAGAGAAGATGCCACATTAAAAATTAACTAAAACAAAGTAAAGTACTCTATATAGCCCATTTGTTCCATAAACATGCAATGAAGACTGATATATCCTAGGTAATAGAAATTATGGAAAGTGTAGCTGTGTGATACAAACATTTAGTGATAGAAACATTTAGGAGGAATTGTCTCATTCTAGAGCAAGAGAGGTGTTCTAGATATTATTGCTTCATATCAAACCACTCCCAAACCTAGTGACTTAACATAGCCATTGTATTGAACTCACAGATGCTATGGGTTGGGAATCCATGCAGGGCAGAGCGATAATGCCTTATCTCTTCTTCTCTAAGTTTTGAAAGACACTGAAGCTGCAGGTGACCTCATGGCCTGGGACTGGAGTCATCAGACACTCCTTCACTCACATGCCTGGCACCTGAGCAGGATTGATTCAAAGACTGTGTTTAGCTAGGACTGACATCCTATATGTGGCCTTTCAATATGACTTGAGCTTCTCACGGTATGGAATCTGGGTCCCAAGAGGGAGCATCTCAGAAGGAGAGTCAAGAAAGCGAGTGTTCTGAGAGAAGCAGGTACAGTTGGCAAAGCCTTTCGTGACCTAGACTCACTCACAAGTTCTGTAATGTCACTTCCTCTGCATTCTATTGGCTATAAGTGAGTCCCTAAGGCCAACCCAGATTCAAGGGGTGGGACACAAATGCCATGTCTTAATGAGAGGAGTGCCCAATAATTTGTAGACATGTTTTAAAACCATCACGGTAGGGGTACAGAGCTTGCTAGGTGTCTAACTAGGTTCTACCTTTACCGTTTTTGTAGTGGAACCCCTGTGTTGTTAGTTAACTTAGTTTTTTTTTTTTAAGTTTTCCCAGCCTCCCTTGGACCTGGGGGAGTCCACTGAGAGGTAAATAGAAGTCATGGGAAGAGACCTTCTAGTAAGTTCTTTAAAGAACCTGATTTTCTGGAAAGAAAATGTTCCCTTCTCCACTTCTTGCTTCTTCCTGTCTGGAGTGGGAGCTCCAGTAGCCATCTTGAGGCCATGAAGCAATCTTCAGGATGGAAGCTACGCAGTAAGAATAACTGAGTAGGAACATTAAAGGGGACCGAGTCCTGGGAGACATTGATGAGCCAACATACCAGCTCCAACTTTCTACTTATGAATTTCAGGTCACGAGAAAGAAAAATAAACATTTATCTTATTTGGTAATCTCTGTCATCAAAATCAATCCCTAAAAGACACATTTGCTAAAGTGAGGAGGAGGTTGCCAGGTGAACAATGTGAGGAAGAGCATTCCATGCAGAGGGAATGATATAGTTAAAATGTTAAAGAAGTGGAGAAGTTTATGGTAAAGATCCTTCATTACTTTTTTTTTGAGAAAGAAGATGTTTTAGGCTTGCTTGGAAGTGTCTAATTGCAAATTATATTTCAGATATTCCAGAGATAGAAATATTCCAGAGATAGAAATAGTGGAGTTTCTCTATATTCCAGAGATAGAAATAGTGGAGTTTCAAGAAAGTTGAAAAAGGTAGGGTGACACATGGATATTTCACAAAAAGTTGTAATTAAATATCTTCTCATTTCGTTTTTCAGTTAATAAAGAGACACAGAGAAATGCCAAGTCACTGTGTAAGTGGTCAGTAGCTACTTGGAGACTTTCCAGCTGATTTTGGAGATGACTATACCTCAGTCAATGACAAGGCATTGTATTTCTATGACTATGTCAGTGATGTTATTCTTGACTTTTGTTTTAGGATGACACATTAGGATGCGGTTGTTCCAAGTACCAGGAAATGAAACCCACATACATTGTAAGGGATCAACCCGATGTAATTAAAAACAATGAAAAAATAGTGTTCTTGGGCCAATGTTGCATTCTGCATTCAAATTTTCTGAAATGACTTATATTCAGAGGCTCCAAGAAGGCCGTGTGTTTTCTAAAAGCCAACAGGAGATTATTTGAATTTCTTGGGCACACTGTTTTAATGACAACTAAAAAAATAAGCCAAACTTTGTATACACTTAACTCCTGAACAAAGATCTGACTCCCACCTTTGGCTGCTTTGTTGAGAGAAAATAAAGTGTAATGGTAAACACATGGGTTCCCAAGGGCCAGCTCCCCAATAGCAGTGTGATCTTGGGCTACGAACTTAGTATTTCTGTGTCTCAATTTCCTCAATATAAAATGGCAACAATTTATGGCTACTTCAGAGGTTCATCGTGAAGTTTAAAAGACGTCAGCTTTGCAAAGCACTTAGAACAGTGTTTGAAATGTAGGGAGAACTCAGTAAATGTCAGTTATTGCAAATGTTAATTTTCAAACTATGTCTCTTAGAATATCATAGCTCCTTTGGGGGCATGCATTGCCATTTACATGCAGCGCTGGTCTGATGTCATACATATAATCAGTGCTCAGTAAATACTGGTTGGCTTACACAAAAAGGAGTTGGTTTACACATAAATTGGAAAGGAGCAGGGCTGGGAAGAAATTTGTTGTTGTTGTTTTATATTTTATAGCACATATTCACCATCCAGAAGTCCATTTTGATTCATTCATGGTTTATTTTATTCTTCAGATTTTTAAATATAAAAATTCATTGTAAGAGTCTGTTAGGGAATTAGATAAGTAAAGAAATCAATTTTTCTCAAGTTATTTGATGCTGGGATAATATTTGTCTAGGGAAGGCCATTATTGTGGCTAATGTTTGGATACCATTCTCTGCTCAAGAGAGAATACCAAGCTCTCTTCTATCCATCGGTTCATCCACTAAGTCATCATGGATTTCCTATTATATGCCATTGTCAGTGTTAGACAGTGGGTCTATGGTGCTGCATAAATCCGGGCCCTTGTGATGTTTATAATCCAATCTGAAGACAGACTTCAAATAACCACACTGAGAAATGCAAAATTATAGTCTCAACAAGTGCTCTGAAGAAAAACAGGTATGGTAATTTATTCTGAGGTATATGTGTATATACATATGTGTGTGCCTGTGTGTGTATGTTCACACACTTATATGCTTACATACATATATGGATATGCACAAATGCTCAACATGCATTTTTTAAGTTTTGAGTGTCATGAATTTTGTTGGTCTACTAGTTTAGATTGGTTACAATCTAAACCGAACTGCTACTTTTATGTAATATTGGTATGAAAATAGACAACCACCTTTTCATTGTGCATATTATGTCTCTTGTGTCTTCTAGCTATTAATAATAGCTACTTGGTTTTTTTTATTAAGATTTTATTTTTAAGTAATCTCTACATCCAACGTGGGGCTCAAACTCACAACCACGAGTTGCATGCTCTACCAACGGAGCCAGCGAGGCACCCCAATAACAGCTACTTGTTGAGCACTAACAGATACATAATAATAATAAAAAAAGAAGTTAAAGAAGATCTTAAAAAAAAGCTTGACTATTTCCAACAATACTATGAGGCAGCAACTACCATGATTCTCATTTCCAGATAAGGTACTGAGGCAAGGTGAATTCAGTACCTTGTCATAAGTCAGCCACATGGCAGCTTGAGTCTCTGGCTACCTGCTTTTGTCTTTCCTCACCAAACACAATAGAGAAATGGATTCTGTGGAAGGCAGAGGTGTGCAGGGTCCGTAGGGGGGCAAGAATGTGGTAACAGTTCAAAGTACCTCAAGAGGTGAGCTTGGGAGAGCCACAGGGTTGAAATCCTATTCACCAACTGTCCCCTGGCTCTCCCTGAGTGAACTTGATTGTTCTACCAGTTCAATGGCCTCTTCTATTTGGACAGCCTCTCATCTAAGTCCCTTGTCAAGGTGGAAGACTTGTATTGTCAGTTGTCTTCAGGATACCTCAACCTGATGGTGTCTGGCCCTTCAAGCTCAGTAGGACCAAACTCATCATCATCTCTTGTTCTCTCATTACTATCGATGGCATGAATTTCAGATTCCTCTTCAGCTCCCCTCAACCCCAATGTGAAGTGGCTCACAAGGTGAGTTGATTGCATCTCAGAAACATCCTGTTTAACCCCAAGGTGCTTCAATCCCATGGCTCTTGTCTGATGATGGGATGGTTCCCATAGTCCTCTTTGAGACATGTCTTTCTCTGTGGACATTCTTTATCTCCTCATTCCTCAAAATCTGCACATGACAAGACAACCCACCCATTCACCCCATGCCCCTTAGCTTGGGTGTTGAGAATTATTTCCGTGCTTGAAATGTGAATTGTTCTGGCCACGTTAAAGGTCCCAAGGGATTTCTGTAACAGGAAAGTAGGTCACATTTCTTCTTTGGGAATGGATACTGGTGTCAGCAGATGCACCAGTCTTTGAAAATTGAACTTGGCAATTCCTCCAAAGTGCTTGGATCCTCCCCAATGCCATGCTAGCGGGCCCTCCAAAGAGGGTTGCTTCTGACTGCCCTGAAGTAATCTGTGAGGAAAGCCAGCTGCTCAGAGAATCTGGGGCCAGTTTTTCGGGGGCCTGTGCCAGGTTATGTTTCAGGCTGTGTGTGGGTGGGGGCTGCTTGTATGTGCCTGGGTGGGCAACAGGTGGCATCTAAAATTCCCAGGGCCATCAGGTAGGAGAAGCATGTCCAGCCAAAGAAAGAGGTGAAACTACTAAAAACTGTTAGTGGCTGGGACACTTCACGAAGGACTGAATTAAAAAAACAAAACAAAACTGACTTCTATGTCTGCACCAAATATTAATGATCATGAACACTTGGAAAGAGCTTAATGGTTTTAAAAGTACTTCACATATGGTATCTCGTTTAGTCCTTAAGAGAATTCCAGATGAAGCTTTTATGATCTCACCATGTACCTTTCCTTCAAAGTGTTTATCGCAAGGACAATTATGCATTTCTTTTGACATTCCTTTTAAATGGCTGTCTTCCCTAATAAACTGTAAGAATCATAGGGACAAATCTTCTTTTCACTCAGCATTCTATGCCTAGCACCTACAGCAATGCCCTGGCATATAACAGGTGCTCAATTACTATTCAGTGAATGAAGGAATTCAGTAAGTAAGTGAATAACTGTATGATAGTTGTTGTGTAGCAAATGTTACCTAAAGTAAAACATTATCCCTGACAGAGATGCATCCAGAACTTATGTTTTTAAGTGAAGAGAGATTCTAGTCTTGTTATTGTTTTATTCTTGTTCTTATTTTACTTATGACTAATGCACCAACAGACTTTATAAGAACTTTTTAATTTGAAATAATTATAGATTCCGAGAAAGTTGCATTGAGATCACAGGGAAGTCTGATGCACACTTCATTTCTCCTTCCCCCAGTTTTGAAATCTTGCATCACTCTAGTACAATTCTAAGCAAATATTTTTAAAAGCTGTGTTTTAAAAAAGAACTTGAAGGAAACAAAATCACTATTCTGAAAAAATTTCTGCATCCCCATGTTCATTGCAGCAATATTTGCACTAGTTAAGATGTGGAAAAAACCTAAATATCCACTGAGGGATTAATGGATAAAAAAGACATGAGATGTATATATATTGTGTGTATACAATATATCTATTGTGTGTGTGTGTGTGTATATATATACACATTATGTATATAACATATATATATACCTTATATATATCTACATTATATATAACAATATATATATACATTATATATAACATACATAATACATAACATGTATAACTTTCTGTATATACATTATATAGATAACAATATATATACACATTATATATAACATATATATAACACATACATAATGTATGTGTTATATATACACACACACACAATGAAACATTATTCAGCCATAAAAAAGAAGGAAATCCTGACATTTGTAACAATGTGGAATGGATCCTGAGGGCATTATGCTAAGTGAATTCAGTCAGACACACAAAGTCAAATACCATATGATCTCACTTGTACGTGGAATATAAAACAAAAATGAAAGGAAAACAAAACAAAACCAAACTTGACAGATAGAGTGAACAGACTGGTGGTTGCCAGAGGCAGGGGGTGAGGACAGGCGAAAAGGGTAAACTTAGTCATAAAGGTACAAGTCTCCAGCTGTAAGAGAAATAAGCCCTGTGAATGTGAGGTACCTCATGGTGACTGTTAACAATACTGTTTCCTGGATTGTATAATTGAAAGCTGCTAAGAGGGCGCCTGGGTGGCTCAGTCGTTAAGCGTCTGCCTTCGGCTCAGGTCATGATCCCAGGGTCCTGGGATCGAGTTCCGCATCGGGCTCCCTGCCTGCGGGGAGCCTGCTTCTCCCTCACCCACTCCCCCTGTTTGTGTTCCTGCTCTCGCTATCTCTCTCTCTGTCAAATAAATAAATAAAATCTAGAAAAAAAAAGAAAGCTGCTAAGAGAGTAAATCTTAAAAGTTCCTATCACAAGGAAAAAATGTTGTAACTCTGATGGATATTAACTAAACTCATTGTGTAATAATTTTGATATATGTGTATATACATATATATGTCTCAAATCATTATGTTGTACACCTAAAACTAATACAATGTTACATGTCAATTATATCAATAAAAAGAAAAAGAACCTGAAGAATAGAATGAGTCATACATGATAAAGAACCATCTCTGTTCACTGTGGGCTCATCCTGTAAGAGCCCCTCCCATGGTCTGGATGTTCCCATATGCACTTAACTCAAGTGGACATGGAAGGAGGTACACAGGTGCACGTGGACCTGGATCCCAAAGGCATGCTTAGCTGTTCTTCAACTCTGTTTTCCTCGGAGCCTCTGGGGGTCTCCCCCAGGGCTTGAGAACCACACATCTGAGTTGGCTTTATCACTTTCCTGCAATGATTGAGTCTGAGATATTCATCTCAGGGTTCATTAGCAGTAGGACTTAAGGAATAAACCTGAACTTGTTTCACCTCTATGAAGAGTATTTACTGGAAAGGAAAATCGAAACTTTGGAGGCTGGTGTGAGATGCATTGGATCAATCGCCCCTTGCAATATATATTCTTGTCAAGAAACAAACCCTGGAAAACATTTAACAAATCAGAAGCCTAGTGCATAGTTTTCTTTTGCAGTGCACCTAAGGCTCTTTGAACAAGGTTGGCCAACCATCCATCCCATCTGCTACTCCTTAATGTGGTAGGAATTAAATGCTCTTCTTTCCTCCAGCCAAATTGAGCTCCTCTGTGGTAGATGGGCATAAAGCTCATGGATGGGCTAGAAGCGTCTGATTTCTATAACATCCTGTTACCTTAGCACCTACCCCAAGGTGTGGAAATTCTTTGCTTGTCTCCTCTCAAGACAAGTGGGAATATGAAAGCTAGGATCATGACTCCAGTAATTCTCAGTGTTTATGGATTCAGTGAAGAATGAATTAAATCAATTCTGAATGGCAATTCTTGATTTGTTTTGAATAAAATTGGAAATGATGAACTGCCTGTCTTTTTTTTCTTAATTTTTTTATTGTTATGTTAATCACATACATTACATCATTAGTTTTTGATGTAGTGTTCCATGATTCATTGTTTGTGCATAACACCCAGTGCTCCACGCAGAACGTACCCTCTTTAATACCCATCACCAGGCTAACCCATCCCCCTACCCCCCTCCCGAACTGCCTGTCTTTACCAGCCAGTTAACCTGGTTGAATTAAAACTTAAGCCCAAGCTGCCCCCATGTCTCATCATTCCTTTGTGTCATCTTGGCATTGCTTTGGGTGCAGGACAGACACGATTTGGTTTCTGATGGGTTGTCTCCTTCTTCATCTCCCCACGTCAGGGTGCAAGGAAGGGAGAAGACTGCAGAGACACAAAGGGAGACCTCGGTGTCACTGCAGTGCTGAAGCACGTGACCCTTTCTGGGTAACCGGAATCTCTAGAATATTATACATATAGAGAATTGACTATGCCATACATCCTGAGTCAGTTGCTTCAAGCTCAGTTGCTTCCCAGAAAAGATATTAAAGAAATTTCTTCTTCTGCTTTGCCTTATGTTATCTGATTTGACTGTCCATACAATTATCAAACTAATCAATTATCCATGTATTTCAGCGTCGAATATATGCACAGTGAGCCAACCTCAGATTGTAAAATGAAACTGGGATTTCTTTTCCTGTTATCTGACAGTTTTAAAATTATTGTGGAAATGTGGGCGTTTTTCATTTAGTTTATTTTACTTGTGTCTACTAGGATATTCTAGAATACTTCTGAGTCTTCAACCCAGGCAGCCTGCGAGGGTCACAAAAGCACAGAGGTAGATAGGCTGAATAAAATTCAGTTTTGTCCGAATTTGTGATTAGCCCAGAGACTTCTCAGGCAGATAACAAGCTGCTAAACATTAAAATCAGAAATTCCTCAGACAGAAAAATAAACTTAACAATTGATTTTATATACAATACTGAGTTGCATCATTTGGGACTTTTTTTACTCCACAAACAATGTTGCCTACCTGCCATGTTGAACTTCTGTAAACAAATGCTTGTCTTGTAAGTGAAGATTCTGGGGGCTGCAGCATCCCAACAAGCATGGTTGGTGTGTCTCTTAGATATGTCTTCTATCATTCATTTCTACGGTTTTGGTAGTCTATTTTTTCAGTCTATTCTGTACCATTTCTTTCCAACTTATTAATACATATGGATTGATGGACTTCACTCTAGGTTCCATGGGGTGAGGACATAAAAAAAATAAAATATGCACTTCTGTCTCCTGAAGTACTTATTTATTTAATTTAGACAAGTTGAACAAAAAGGACAGTATGTTGATTGTGGAATGTGTCGTATAGTTACTTCAACATTAGCCTGATAAATATGGCCATCTGGATAGATACTTGTTAACTGGTAGATAAGGGCCCATATCACTGAATGACACTGATGACAATTTGGACTTGAGCCATTTCATGTGCTATGTGAGGCACAACAAAGAAATGGCGGTGAGACTTCTTCTATCTTGGTGAGGATGACCAAGGTCTGCCAAGGATAATGGATCCTGTCTTTCTAGGTGTACTGCGGCTAGGTTGACAGTGTATAGTCTGATGCTGGGTTCCTGCTGCTGTTCATTTCCAACCAGGGGATAACTCTTTCTCAAAGTCACATATAAAACAGCCCCCTTTCTTATTTCCTTTCTGGTACACTCTGCCCTCACCCTCTCCTAGTATCAAATCTACGAAGGTAGTTTGAAGAGCCTTTCACAGTGTCCAGTTCCAGGGCTCTGACATTTTTTTCTGGTGCTGGTAAATGTAACTCTATCTTTTGACCAAACATTACTGGAACTTTCTTTTTCTTTTCCATGGCAGTCAATGTGTTCATGCTGTGCAACAGAAGGAGAAAAATACTTATTTCCATATTTACTTTGCATGTTACTTCACCCCCAAGTGATTGATCATTTAAAGCAAGGCATTTGGCATTCTTCTTGAAAAGCACCTTTCAAATTAGTCCTTTTCCTCGTCAATGCTGACTTTTAGCATAGAGATGCATATAGTGATGATAAAAACAAAATCAAAACAAATAAATCTTTTGTTTTTTAAAGCAACTTTATTGAGACATTCATATACCCATTCTGCTTAGCTATTTCACATGTACAATTTGATGGCTTTATTTTTTTATTATTTTTATTTTTTATTTTATTTTTTTATTATGTTATGTTGATCACCGTTATTTTTTTTAAAGATTTATTTACTTTAGAGAGAGAGAGAGATAGCGCATGAATGGGAGGGGCAGAGGGAGAGGGAGAGAGAGAATCTCAAGCAGACTCCACACTGAGTGCAGCCCTGTGCCGGGCTCGATCTCACAACCATGAGATCATGACCTGAGCCAAAAGCAAGAGTCAGGTGCTTAACCCACTGAGCCACCCAGGCGCCCCAATGGTTTTTAGTATACTCACAGAGTTGTGCAACCTTCATAGCCATCTAATTTTAGAATGTTTTCATCACCACCCCCCAAAAAAGTTTGTACCCATTAGAAGTCACTCCCCATTGTCCCCTTCCCCAAGCCCCTGGCAACCACTAGTCTACTCTCTGTGTCTACCGATTTGGCTATTCAGCACATTTCTTATAAATGGACTCATATATGATCTTTTGTGACTGGCTTTCTTTTCCTTAGTGTAATATATTCAAGGTTCATCCAGGTTGTAGATATATTAATGCCTTATTTCTTTTTATTGCTGAGTAGTACTCCATTGTATGGCTATACCACATTTTGTTTATGCTTTCATCATTTTTGGACATTTGCATCGTTTCCACTTTGGGGCTATTATGAATAATGCTGGCATGGACGCTTATGTAGACATGTTTAGATGGACATATATTTTCATATCTCTTGAATTTATAACTGGGGTTGGAATTGCTGGGTCATAGGGTAACTTCACGTGTAACACAGAAAACTGCCAAACAGTTTTCCCGAGTGTCTAGACCATTTAAAATTCTCACCACCAAAGGGTTTCCATTTTTTTCAACATCTTTGCCAACATTTGTTATTGTGAGTCTTTTTGATTATAGCAATCCCAGTGGGTGTGAAGTAGTATCTCATTTGGTGGTTTTGATTTGCATTTCTCTAATGACTAATAATGCTGAGTGTCTTCTCAGGTACTTCTTGGACATTTGTGTATCTTTGTGAAGGAAATGACCATTCAGACCTTGGCCCATTTTTTTAAATTAAGTTGCCTTTTATTGCTGAATTTCTTGTCTGATTCCCTTAAAAGACATATGATTCACAAATATCTGAAAAGATTTTCTCCCCTTGTGTGGGTTGTCTTTTCATTTTCTTGGTGGTCTCCTTTGAAGCGCAAACATTTTTGATTTTGACAAAACCCAATTTATCCATTTTGTACTTTTGCACTTGTGTTTGTGGTATCATATCTAAAAAGCTACTGTTTAACCCAAGGTCACGAGATTTCTTTCGATGTGTTCTTCTAAGAATCTTATAATTTTTGGCTCTAACATTTAGGTCTCAGATTCGTTTTGAGTTAATTTTTGCACGTGGTGTAAGGAAAGAGTCCAACTTCATTCTTTTGAAAGTGGATATCCAGCTGTCCCAGCCCCATTTGTGGCAAAAGCTGTTCTTTCCCCAACTAAATTGTCTTGGTGCCCTTGTCAAAAATCAAATGCCTATAAATACAAAGGCTTACTTCTGGATACTCCCATTCTATTGATTAAATGTCCATCCTTCTCTGGTACCACCTTGACTTAATTATCGTAGTTTTGTAGTAAGTTTTTAAATTGGAAAGTATGAGTCTTCTCTTTTGTATTTCTTTTTCAAGATTGTTTTGGCTGTTCTGGGTCCTTTGAATTTTCATATGAGTTCTAGCATCCCTTTGGCCACCTCTGCAAGAAGGCCAGCTAGGAGTTCGTAGGGACCGTGTTGAATCTGTAGGTTAATTTGGAGAGAATGACCGTTTTATTGTTATGTCTTCCTATACATTTATTCCGAAGTATTTTATTCTTTTTGATGCTAGTGTAAATTTCTTAAACTCATTTTTGGATTCTTCCCTACCAGTGTATAGAAATATAATTGATTTTTGTCATTAATCTTGTATCCTGCAATCTTGCTGAACTTGATTTTCCGTATATAAGATCATATCCTCTGCAGATAGAGATAGTTTGATAATTCTTTTCGAGTCTGACTGACTTGTTTCTTTTTTCTTTTCTCTCTCCCCACCCCCTCTTTTTTCCCTAATTGTCCTGACTAGAACCTCCAGTATAATATTGAATAAAAGTAGTGACAGCAGACTCGTCTTGTTCCTGATTTTAGGGGGAAAGCATTTGATCCTTCACTATTAAGTATGAGGAAAACCTGTGCATTTATTATATAGAACTGCTTGCTCTTTATGCTGGAATGTTCTGGGTAGTGGGATATAGAGATAGATATCATGATGTAAGGCCAAGGATCAGCTCAGATGTTGATCACTGGGTCTTCTTTTGCTTTTTTTCCCTTTGTTTTATTTTATGTTTGGCCCCAGCTAAGGAAACCCGAGCTAACCATATTCATTTTTCCTGATCATCTTTAGCATGCTATCATCAGCGGTCTGCTGCAAGTCCCGTCTCTTGTTTTATTTTTGTTCTTTTCCTCTTTATTCCTAATTCTCATATCCATTCTCCTGCCCCCTCCTAGGCACCCATTCCCATGTGCTGATATGCATCCCTAATATACCTGCATTCTTTAAAAACTCTTAGCATTGTTTTGTGTCTGTGTGAGCTTTTAGTGTACATAAATGGTATTAAGAGTCACATGCGGTCTATCTCAGTCTGTTTCCTGATTTTTTTCCCTTAATGTTTTGTCTTACCATAGCTCCATGCTGCTGAATGTACCCTCGACCTGCTATATTCCCTGGCTCACCCACGAGTTCTGTTGATCTTGCCCTGTTGTGGGCACCAAATTGCCTCTCCCCAACCCCCAGTACCACAAACCACACTGTGATGAAGATCTTCATTCACACTTTCTTACACACCTGTCCAAGACTTTCTCTGAGATATTCAAGAAAGGGATTTCTGCCTCCTTTGGCTTCAACGTCATTAATGTAGTGAAACAACATCAGTTTGTTTTCCAGAATGGCTGTCTGAGTTGACATTTCCAACAGTGTGTGTGGAAGTTCTTGGTCTACTCACAAACACTTGTCTTCTTTCTTTCTCTTCCTTCCTTCCTTTCTTCTTTCTTTTTTTTTTTTTTTACTATTTTACATTTTGCCATTCTAAGGAGTGCAAGGTGGATTCCTTGTTTTAATTGTTATTTCTCTGATTTCTGGTGAAGCTGAGGATTGTTTCATGTACTTCTTTTCATCCTTTCATTTTCTGCCTGCAAACTGCTTATCTATATTCTTTACCCACTCTTCCATTTGATTTCTTGATTTTCCCTATTAATTTACAGGAGTTATTTATATGTTTTAAATATTAATCCCTTATCAGTTTTAAATATTGCAAATATTTCCTCCCAGGTGGTCATCTATTTACCTATTTTTTAAAGATTTTATTTATTTACTTATTTGAGACAGAGAAAGAGAGAGCGTGAGCAGTGTGGAGGGACAGAGGGAGAGGGAGAAGCAGACTCCCCGCTGAGCAAGGACCCTGATGTGGGGCTCAATTCCAGGACCTGGAGATCATGACCTCAGCTGGAAGCAGATGCTTAATCAACTGAGCCACCCAGGTGCCCCTCTATTTACCTATTTTTTATTGATATTATTATTAATAAATATATTTTAGTTTTGTGGAGCTAATAGATTAAAATGATGACAGTGGTCTAAGCTTGTTGTAACTTAAGAATATATATGAAAACATTTAGACGTATGAACGATTGGAGTGTCCATCTTCTCAGATACAAAAGAGGTCTAGTCACTAGCAACAAGATTGATGATGGTGGCTGTTATCTTGTAAAACATATATACACAAACCCAACACACACACACACACACACACACACACACACACACACACACACACTATTCCCCTCTTTAACTCACTCATTTCTTGGTTCAGTACTCAATGGCCTCTTCTCAGTGGTTTTCTTTCCATATTCCTTTTCTTTCCTTTATTTTGAAGCAACTTTCTAAATGAACGGTGGTCACAACATTTAAAAAACATCAACAGGACACCCATTACGGGGACAATTATCAAAAAAACAGAAAAGAACAAATGCTGGCATGGATGTAGAGAAATTGGAATCCTTGTGCATTGTGAATTATGCAATGTGAATGGTGTAACCTTGTGGAAAACGGTATTGAAGTTCTTCAAAAAATTAAACATAGAATGCCATATGATCCAGCAGTCCCGCTTTGGGGTATACACCAAAATAACAAAAGAATGAAAACCTGGAAGTTGAATAGATATTTATACACCCACATTCACAACAATGTTACCCACAGCATCCTAAAGGCAGCCAACCAACAGATGAATGGACCAACAAAATGTGTTATGTACATACAATGGAATATTATTCAGCCTTAAAAAGGAAGTTCTCACACACAGTACAACATGGATGAACTTTGAAGACATTATGCTAAGTGAAATCATCCAGTCACAAAAGGAAAAATACTGTCTGATGCCACTTATATGAGGTACCCAGAGTTGCCAAATTTATAGAGCCAGAAAGTTGGATGGTGGTTGCCAGGGTCTGGGGGAAGGGAGGAAAGGGGAGTTATAGTTAGCAAAGGGATGAAGAGCTTCAGTTGGGGACGATAGAAAAGTTCTGGGGGAACTGTATGTTTTAAAATGGTAAACTTTAGGTTATATATATTTTACCACAATTAAAAAAAAAAAAAAACCACCAACAGACTGGTTGATGACTGGATATATGTGCTGCATCCACCTGGGGGTGAATTAAAGATGTTTTGATTCTAGGAGAAGTAACAGGCCACGGAAACTTCTACTCCTTGTGTGGAGGCGTGCAGGGCTGGGTTGAAGCCTGCTGCCCAGAAGGCCCCTGGGATGGAGAAACTGTTTGCAGTGTAGAGCCAGCAATCTGACACCTGGGTCTTAGATAGTAGATCTGGTGACAGACAGGCTGTTGTTGAGTAAAGCAGGGTTGGGGGCCGGGACATTAATGGCGTGGCTTCCTAGGTTGGCCGGAAGTACAAGTGAAAGGGGGAGAGTACTGAGAGCCATCCTAATATCCTCACTGTGGCCTGACCACAGGAGCCCAGTGAGCTGGGCATGCCTTAGTGACAGATAAGAAATGCACCAGGGAACCCTATGTCTTTCAACAGCAAGTGTATCTTTAACCCGTTTAAGCAACCACTTGACCCCCACCACATCCACATGTCTGAGTGCCTCATTCCCACTTACCCTTGAGCTAAACAGGGGAGTGGTGCCTCTGTCTCTCCTAGCTGGCTGCCTGCAGATTCCCTAGTGTGCCTGGCCACGTGCTGCCCCATAACTCTCCACAGCGAACAGATGACCACTGCGCCATCTTTTTCAAAAGGCAAAATACCCAGGGATAAGGCAGACCCCGGAAAGTCATTTCCCTTGGAAAGAGTTCAAGGAGATTGGAGGCTTACTTTGGTGATGAACTGATCTATAATTGTGACAAGCTAATATTGTGCCTCCGTGCTGTAACAGACTCCAAGCGCTGAAGAGCCCGGGAAACAATGTCTTTAAAAAAGATGAAGCATAGATAATGGTTTTATTTTGTCTGAACCAAATAGGAAATCACATCCCAAACCCTTTCAATCACCCTGCGATGTCATTACCCCGCTCCATCAACACTGCTCATAACCCCTGAGAGTGACAAGAAGACCTCCATGATGGCATTTATTTCAGGGAAATGGATGTATTAGCTATTTGTGTGACCTCGGAGAGGTAACCTTTGCAAGCTGAGAGGCATCAACAGGAGCCATCCCTCTTGGTGGGAGTGAAGTTGAAAAGTTGTTGCTGGAATTAGATCTCCTCTGGAAAATAGAAAATGTCAACCCCTCCCCCCTTGCCCCACTCTCTCTTCATGGCTCTCTTCTCCATTCAGGTCAGCCTGGTTCTGTGGTAAATGCTATTCTCTATAATCAACAAAGAAAGAAACGGGACTGTGTGCTCCACTCTGGAACTTTGCTGGTACCTGCCCTTTGTTAGGCAGCCTTCAGTGTCCTGACACGTGGCTATCCTGCTCTCATCCTGCCTTCCATCGCCTGGTGTTGAGAACCCCTGAGAAGGCTCTGTGTGTGCCCCAGGGAGCCGGTAATATATCAGGCAAATTCTCCTTTTGCTTTTCTCATTCCACTCCCGACTTTTTCATTTTAGATTTCTTTTTTATAAATTGTTTTTAAAATTTATTTAAGTAATCTCTACCCCCCAGTGTGGGGCTCAAACTCACAACCCCAAAATCGAGCGTTGCATTCTCTGCCTGCTGAACCAGCCAGGTGCCCCTCCACTCCTGACCTTTTTACATGCAAAATCATGCACACCCCCCACACCCAGGACGAGGGATATAAAGTCGTTAAACTTTGCAACGCCACAGTTCTCCCTGTAAAAGGCGGCAGCATTTCTAAGGGGGTTTCCAGGTCTGGAGTTGGAGATTAGGACATTCAGCGCTTCTCTTGGTCTCAAGGAAGAGGTGAGGAAGCAGAGCAGGCACAGACACGATGATAGGAAAAGGCTGGTGAGGTCCTAGGAACTATAGACACTCAAATAGTGACTGCCATTATATAGGCATAATATATAGATTACGTAAGTATGTATATACATGTGTGTACATAATTCTTTTATGTAAACACATAGGTGTACATGCAAACAGGTAGAGAGATATAAGTATAGATATAATCTAAGACTGAAAAATCTTATGAGGTAGATAATATTTCTATTTTACAGATGAAGCACTTTAAAATTTTGTGAGTTCAAGCTATTTACCCCAAAACACCCCAAACTGAGATTCCAACTCAGATGGTGCAGGCCCAATGGACATGTGTTTTTTCATCTGCCCAGTATCTATCCCTTCTTCTGGTGATGACATTGCAGTTGGTCTTTTTTGGGGAACCAGCCTTCTCCCATGCTGCACAGCCTTCCAGGAATGTCGAAGGGCCATGCTATCTTCTGCCCAAAGGGCAAGCCGGTGATCAACGTCAGGTTAAGTGGACTATCTCTCCTACGAAACTGAATCCTGAAGGGAATAGCCTACGGATGGTTGGGCTGATTCATCCCCATGGTTGTTGCCTCGAGAGACTGTCCCATTTGTTTCCGCATTGCACATCCTCATGGCCGCTGGGCCATGTCCTTTCTTAGGGTCGCTCCTTCAGGCTGTGCCTCCATGCTATGAAATTCCTGAGCATCCTTCTAACAAATCCCCTTCTGTGTAGGTAGGCATGTTGGGTGTGGGAGCGGACCACCAGATGCCCTCTCTAGGCCCAAGCAGTCCTTCTCCTGCTGCCACAGTGCTGGGCACTGATGGCTCACAGCTGAGGCCCTCTTGGCATTTGCCCTCAACCACACAGAGCTTCCTCACCGAAGTTGACACCCTCTTCCAGGGTACAGCCTGCTGGGGTACAAAAACCCACACCCTTGCCTCAATCTGGACAAGCCCCAAGGCCATCCCGGGTCCAGAGCTCCCCTTAGGATCCACTGAGGCCTCTCTTGCAATTACATCACAGTTCAACTTCTCCTTCGTCCTGCTTCCTTTCCCGCCTCCTTGCTCGTGTGGCTCCTGTGAAGACTCCCAGTGCTCCTGCTGTTTGCACAATTCCATCAGAGTCCCGGGAAGGTGACCTGACAGTAGATCTGTCTAAACTTCTAAGACTTGCACCAAAGACCCCTAATTGATTCAGCCTGCGCTGCGCACCTCTGTATCTGTTTGCTGGGACTGCCGTTAAACAAAGTACCCCAGACTGAGGGGCTGAAGCAGCAGATAGTCATTTTCTCACAGTTCTAAAGGCTGAAAGTCTGAGATCAGAGTGCTAGCAGGGTTGGTTTCTCCTGAGGCCTCTCTCCTCGGCTTGTGGATGGCCGTCTTTATCTTGTGTCCTCACGTACTCTCCCTCTGTGTGCATCTGGCAACTAATTTCCTTGTCCTATGAGGACACCAGTCCTTGGATTGAGGCCCACCCTAATGACCTCATTTTAATGTAATTCCTCTTTTAAGGCCCTGTCTCCAAATACAGTCTCATTCAGAGGTACTGGTAGTTAGGACTTCAACCTATGAATTTGGAGAGGACACAAGTCAGCCCTTAACAGCCTCTGAGGCCTGAGTTCTGGTGACAAATGCCTGCAGTTGCAAATTATGTGGTTTGCTATCTAGGCTGTGAGCAGGGAGTCGGGAACGCTTGAATCTCTCAGTGCTTAGCTCTCCTCCGAGGCAAATGGGATACAACTGCAGTCTGTTACTCTGAAACATAATGAGTAATGTCAACGACAGTACAGGATATGTCCAACAGGAAGTGGAATTAAGAGGTACTGATTTTAAGTGAGAAACAACTATTACTTCCCTTTAAATGCCGCCAAGCTATCAGATCAGCGGGGGAAGACGGATGTGTCAGTGCGGCCAGGGTAACCAGAAGCCATGTTGGAATAAATCAAGTTGGAGCCTCTTTATAATTATTACTATGAAAAAGAAAACTATGAAAGAATCTATTTTATAATTTTGGTAGAGGAAATGTCTTCTAAGAGAGTCACAATACCCGGAAGCAATTTTTAAAAAGGGATACATGCAACTACATTAAAAAATCACCATTGACGGGGCACATGGGTGGCTCAGTGGGTTAAGTGGCTGCCTTCAGCTCCGGTCATGATCCCGGGGTCCTGGGATCGAGCCCCGTGTCAGGCTCTCTGCTCAGTGGGGAATCTGCTTCTCCCTCTCCCTCTGTGCTCTCACTCTCTCTCCAGTAAATAAATAAAAATTTTTAAAAAAATCACCATTGAAATTCTGAATGACATGTGGCTGATTATGGGGAGCCTTGGGGAGCGACACCACCAAAGGCACTAAACATTTCCCCGTGGTCCCTCGGGCTGACCATCCATTATCTACAAGTTGGAAGTGCTTGACATCACAGAGGAAACTGTGTTCTCGCTTCCGGGAAGGTGTTTGCAGTGCTGCCAGCCTATGTCTGGGGATGTTGCGTCAATACCCATTCTGTCTCCAGTGGGCACAAGTGGGTCCTCGCTCCGCCTGTGGAGACCGACTATACCTCTCAGCCAAGGTCTTGCTGGCAGATGCATCTGCATTTGTGGCCATTGCTGCTCCTGCAGCTGCACAGCCCCGGCCAAGGTTGAAGCAAAGGTGAAGTCAAAGGAGTACCACGAGGATTTGGGACTTGTCTCTTTGATAGCTCACCGAAAGGAAACCAACTCAGCCAAGCTTTGTTTGTGAAACAAGGAAATAAAGGCTCACTTCTCTTTAAAATTAAAAAAAAAAAAATGTGCATGGGAACAAAAGCACAATAAAGCAAGCCAAAATGGTGAAAAAAAAATGTTTAAATTAATAGTACTGAGAAGGCTCATTTCCCCAATTTATAAAGAATGTCTACAGAGTAACAAGGAAATAATCCAATTTACTGGACAAATGATGGAAACAGTTCAGAGACAAGGAAATGCAAATAGTTCCTAGACATTTGAAAAACTACTGAAAGGCACTAAAAATAAGAGAAAGTCCTCCTCTTAAGTCCAATGAAGACATCTTGGGATGCTGTATTTTAGCTATCAAAATGGTAAAAGGTCAAAAAATAAAAAAAGTGTAAGCACACTCAGGACTGTTGAGGGTGTGGGGAAACAGGCATGCTTATACGTCAGTGCAGGTGTTCATTGTTTCCTTATCTGCGATGGCGATTGAAAATACTCATGAAAATAAAAATGCACACACTCTATGACCTGGAAATTCTAGAAATCTTCCCACAGAGTATGAAATGGAATGTTCACAGAGATCTCTAGTTTAGCGGTGGAAAAGTGAAAGAACTGACAGCGATTCTGGGACAGAAATTGATTGTTGTACCCCAATACCCACTCTCCGCTCCTTCTTTCTTAATACATCCCAAACTTTTCAACTGGCTCCCTAGGTTGTGACTACATTTCCTGTCCTCCTTTCCAGCTAGGTGTAGCTTTGTGACTACGTTTTGGAAAATGGGGTAAAACTGAAGGGACTCTGTGAGCTGGGAAGTGTGCTTCTCGAGGAGGAACACATCGATCTTTCTTCAGGCTGGAATGCAGAAGTGGAGGCTGGAGCTTCAGCAGCCACCTTCAAACACAAGGAGAAAGATCTTCAGTCTTTGAGACTGTTGCTACCAATACCAGCCCTGAGCCACCTAACTCTGCTCATTTTTTTTCAAGATATAAATGTCTATCTTGGTTAGGCTAAATCATTATTTTAGGTACTTTAAAAGGGATTTTGGTAAAATAAATCATAGTACATATGCAACATTGAATATTAAACAACTCTTTAAAGGAAAGAGGAAAATCTATTAAGGCACAGTCAGTAGTATATGCAGGTATAGAGAGATGAAATGCTTTACAACATACATATTTTATGTGAAAAAAGCAAGGTGCAAAAAGGTGTTATAGTGTGTTGCTATTTCTACAAAGAATAAAAATATCTAGATTGTATGTTTGTCAATGTATAGAGTGTCTCTTTCTGGAAGGGCATAGACCCTGGTGACCCTAGTGGCCTCTGAGCAATGGAATGAGGGGGTGGGGTGGGAAAAGAATGGAAGAGACTTCTATCTCTGTGCCCTTTTTGTACCTTTTCAATTCATCTCTTGTGCATGTCTTATCTATTTAAAATAAATAATAAACTTTAGAAAAATGAAAAGATGCAGCTGAGTTTGTTGGCTGTGTTCCTCTGGAGATGAAGCAGAAAAATGGAAGTAGCTGGGGGAGGGGGACAGGGAGGTGACACATGCATCACGGTCTAATTGCTGACAGCACACCATTAGAACCAGCAGATGGGGCAGACAGATGTAAATGAATAAGTCATTAGCAGGGAAATCCAGAGAGAAGCAACAGGCCAGGGAGGAATTTGTGTGACAAATCCGAGCAGACCAGGTTCTGACTAGGTGTGTTTTGCGCCCAAGTCAGAAAAATCAGCAGTAGTTACTTCTAGAGAATGGCAATGTACGGCTCTGTGCATATTGAGGGCAGAGTGGGAAAGTGATTGAATTCTTGTGCAATCCCCCAGGTGTGACAATTTATTTACTGCAACAAAGCATTTTTTTCCCCTTCCTCCAGCTTAGAGTGTTCTTCATAGATATGTTCATGAAAGTAGGTGCTGGAGGAATGTTTCATTTTCTGGGTACAGAAAACACACCTGAACAAGGCGATTAGAGGTAGGACATTGAGTGTTTTAAAGATGCCGAAATGAAGTGAGAATCCTTAATGTTCATACGTAACCTACAGGATGGCTGCAAGGAAGACGCAGGACTCTTGGCTTTAATGAGTGCACTAAGAAAATTGGCATGGATGCTGCTTGGGATATAGACAACTAAGCATAATTGAACAGAACGGGTAAAAGTAACTCCAGTTAGAATCATTAATATAAACTGCCTAATTAGCATGCAGCCAAGTAGCTTTCATGCATATAGTTAGATGTTTACGATTGATTTTAAGTCTTTTCTGAAGACTGCAATGAATTCTATGAATATGTTTGCTCAGCTTCAAAAATCCGTGCCTGGCACCTAGTGAAATGACTTGAAAGAAAAGACAGCAACTGGCAATGCCAAGTTCTGGTGAGAATACGGAGCATCTAAAAGTCTCATACACTGCTGATGGGAAGGCAAAATGACACAAGTACTCTGGAGAATGGTTTGGCTTTTTTGAAAATATGAAGTTTAACGATTTTAGCATGGAGAAAGAAATCCACTTCCTGGGTTTCTATACCAAAGCAATGAAAACTTAGATTCACACAAAACCTTGTATGTGGATGTTTCTAGTGGCTTATTCATAATTGTTAAAAACTGGAAACAACCCAAAGGTCCTTTAACTGATGAATGGGTATAGAGAAGGTGGTATAATTAAGTACTGCTCAGGAATAGAAAGGAAGCAACTATTGATACAACCACATGGATGAATCTCGAATGTATTTGCTAAGTGAAAGAAGTCAGACTCAAAAGACCACATACTGTATGATTCCATTATATGACATTCTAGAAAAGACAAACTCTAAGGACAGAAGGCAGATTAGTGGTTGCCAGAGGATGGAGACGGAGAGAGGGATTCACCAGAGAGGGGCACAGGGGAATTTGGGGGGAGGCGTCATGGTACAGTTCTACATTTTGATTGTATTGGTGGCCACACATCTGTATGCATTTGTCAAAACTCACAGGACTGCCTACTAAACCTGGTGAATAATACTGTATGAAAATGATACCTCAATAAACCCGACTTAAAATAGAAAGCCTGTAGCTTGAGGGAAGTTTCTGGGATGGTGGGAATATTCTGAATCTCATCTGCATAGTGTTTACATGGGCATAAATATATAAAACAACTCATCAAGCTGTACACTTAAGATTTGTATGCTTTATGGGCACCAGTGAATGCATTTTACATCTTATTTAAAAAATAAATGAAGACAAAAAAAGTCTGGCATACATAATACGAGATAGGGAGAGAGATGGGATGCTGGGACAGAGGGTTAAATGACTCTCTACAACCCTCTGGGGGGACTGGGATGTTTGAGAATAGCAGGCAAGAAGGCTGTGGACCCCAAAAACAAATGTCACAGGTCACAGTCTTGCTTAAGGCTGACTCTTTATATCAGTGTGTGTTTGTGGGGGTTTTGTGTTTGTTTTTTCTTCTGTTTCTTTACTCAGTTCTACTTCTGACAGCTGTGTTTCCATTTCTAGCAATTTTCCCAACACATCCTCTGCTGCAGAGTGCAAAGAGAAGGCCTAAGCTCTGGGGACACAGACATTTGGGTCAGAAGCTATATGACCGTCGGCAAATTTCTCCATACTTTTTCATCTGGCAGGTTTTTCCTCAATGAGTCACTCATTTATACAGAAGGCTTGGTGTCTCAGGGATCTTCATGAACATTAATCTTTCAGCAACAAGTTTGGAACACCCCATTTTGTACTAATATTCCTTTTAGAGGGTTTGAATGGTTTCTGGAACATACTTTCTGGAGCAGTAACAGAGAACCGTAAAAACTCCATGGCCTCATTATCACATCATTTGCACAGGGCCAATTGATCTGTATGATATCAATTCTGTTAATTCTTCCCTGGAGTGCAGTGGGGCAGAGTCCCACTTACTTTTTTACACAGAACGAAAACGGCTACAGCTCCTAAGCATCTGACTTTATTCCCAGAAATACGGAAAAGTTCAAAGGTGTGCCTACCCCCAACGGTAATGGACCAGAGTCACATGGGAGCATCTTAACATGGATGGCAAGAATAGTCATCCTTCACCTCTGAGGTCAGGGAGAAAGGAAATTTAAACATGTTCTTGAATATACTGGGATAGGAGTTTTGCTGGTTTTGTTTTTTGTACTTTGAGTAGGCAGATAGAGTTTATTTTCAGGTTATTGGTCACCGAGAGATTTTGGATCCAAT
The DNA here is from genome assembly GCF_009762305.2 of Zalophus californianus. Classification (NCBI taxonomy): domain Eukaryota; kingdom Metazoa; phylum Chordata; class Mammalia; order Carnivora; family Otariidae; genus Zalophus; species Zalophus californianus. The sequence goes on from NC_045602.1 coordinate 98,008,650, forward strand.
GCTGCTGCGTGCTCACTGTTGTGCATCTTCAACCTGCTGCCATCAAGCCCTGGACATATCCCAGAACTACAAAATGCACATACTCATGACTGTCATGAGCCTTGGGGCCTGCTTTGCTGTGGCTGAACCCTCTACAATCCATCTGTTAGCCTTGAAATACTTCCCTTTTCTGGTTCAGGGGTGCAATGAAGCAAGCTACTAGGAGCCGTGCCTTCAGTAGTCCTACCAAGGTTTAAACAGTCACAGGGTGGATTAACAGTGTGAAGGTTCAATGAGGTGAATCTGATGAACAAAGTATTTTATTTCTAGGCTGAGTTTTGCCTGGTAGCATTTGTCTCCTTATGTAAAGAGAGTGCAAATTACTATCCCATCATCTTCTCTACTGTATTGAATTATCAATATAATTGTAATCAGCACTTCTGGAAAGTGCTGATGGCCTATTTTGTACTTGTTTGTGTTAATCAATGTTAATTACAAAGCAAGCACAGGGGTTAAGAAATTATAATGGGTTTAATTAAGCTTGACAGTAACAAATGGCATAACCTTTATGTTATGACCTGGTTAGAGGAACGAAAAAGGACAAAATGTGCCAAAGAATCATCACATAAGAAGTTCATATTTATATACTGGTTATCTACAGAAATAGAATAATGTAATGAGTTTATTGGTTTTGCTAATTATCAACTTCAACATTTACTGATCTGGCAACACTGAGGTACAGAGAACTATAAGACCTGTTCTTTAGCCTTAAAGGATTTGTAATCGATGGGAAGTGAGACACAAGAAAACCAGGGTTTAAAATTCTCCAGTGAGGGCACCTGGGTGGCTCAGTTGGTTAAGCGTCTGCCTTCCAGCCTACGTCATGATCCTGGGGTCTTGGGATCGAGTCCCACGTCAGACTCCCTGCTCAGAGGGGAGTCTGCCTCTCCCTCTCTCTCTGCCCATTCCCCTCCCCCTTCTTAAGCTCTCTCTCTCGCTCGCTTGCTTACTCTCTCTCAAATAAATACATAAAAACTTAAAAAAAAACAAAATTCTCCAGCAAGTAGCAAATGAGTGCTGCCAACTATGGTGCAAAGCATTTGGTAGAGGGAGTGATTGCTGTGAATTTGTACCCTGGGGGAGGACTACAGATGGTGGAACCCAAAGGATGAACTGAAGGTAGGAGAGAAGGAGAGGAGATGGCATTCCTGCTGGATGCACAGCTGAATCAAAGGTGTGTCAGTGGAAATGCAGAGTATGTGTTCAGAGAGCATGTCTTCTTCCACGAATCTGCTTCACTGATTTAAGTTCCACTGAGATGGGTGGGTGGTGAGGAAAGCAGTCTCCATAGTCTCGCTGCTGGTCTGAGCCTGTCTGCCCGTCTCCTCATGTGTAATATAAGAAACAGCCATGAAGACTCTTCCAGCTCCAGACTACACCTCCAAAGCCCTTGATGAGGGCCCTGGTTCACAGCTGTTTTTTATGTCACTCATATTTCTGTATGATTAAAGGTCTCCTGAATCCCCATATCCATCTAAAACCTTTCTTATTATATAAGATTGGATGTATTTGAATGTAGCCAATAGCACACACATACCCTAAACCAAACAGCTTAAGCAACAAATTGGGTTTTTGCTCATGAGATTTGTCAGGGAGGAAAAAACCTTTTTCTCTACTCTTAAGTTATAACCTGGGGTGTGTGAATTAAACTGGTGGATGAAAGATTAACAGGAGAAAGGGCTTATTTTGTCTGCATATGGAGGGCATCACAGAAATGAAATGAAAATTCCCCAAAGTGCTCAGACCTAGGAGCTTACATACCATTTTAACAAAGGGTGATAAATTGCAGAGGACACCAGACAAAGGAAAAGGGGCAGTATATTGTGAGAAGGTAAATATATGAGGGAAACTAATAGAAGATGAGGGTTTTTTTTAGACTCTCTCCAGTAATAAGGACAGTTCTTCTGTTGGTAGGGGAGAGGAGAGAAGAAGCACCTGCACAAAGGGAAATTTATGTCCTGCTTTTAGGCAGATGGGGGAGAGAAAAGTGCTCTTTCTGAGTTTGCGTCTTCTTAATTGCCTTCAGGTTACTTTAATTCTTATGTCAGAGTGGCATATTTTGGGGTGGAATACTCTGATCCCCTCAGTCAACAAGAAGTGGTTCTGCCGGTCTGGATGGGCTCTGTCACTCTGGGCTGCCTTCACTCATCCATCTATGATCAGCTAATGAGTTGGCTGGGGCAGGCTGGGGCCAGGTGACCCCACTCCCATGTCTGGTGGTTGGCTGGTTATTGGCTGTGGCACTGGGTTTGAATGGGTCACCCCATCATTCAGCAGGCTAGCCTGGGCTTGCTCACATGACAGCAGCAGGGTCCCTGGAGTGAGACTGGAAGCATGCAAGACCTTTTGAAACCTAGGTTTGAAGTAACAAATTTAATTCTGCAGCGTTTTGTGAGCCAGAGCAAGATATGAGGGCAGCCATATTAGAAAGGTGGAGAAACAGACTCCAACCCTGCTTGGGGGTTGCTGCAATGTGACACTGCAAGGTGTAAGTGCAGGAGGGGAAGCATTTGTAACTATCTTAAAATCTCTCACACTGTTTTAGGTAAAGAGGCTTTCTCACTGTTCCTGGAGCAGGACCCCTGCATTTGTTCAACGTATTTTTCCTGGCTCAGAAGTCAGCTCTTAATCCATCTTGGAGTTCAAATTCCATCCCTTCTGCAAGGCCCATATTCAAAACTAATTTATCCATGGAACTTTACCCCATCCCTTCAACTAAATGCGGTTTCTCACTCTGAAGAGTTGAAATGTTGCCACAGACTCTACGAGTCCATAGATTCTGAACTATTTGTACCCACAGGTATAGTTATATGCAATTGAAACAATCTTTTTTTCATCTTAGTATATGAAATGACTATGATTTAAGGTGATAGTTTCTATTAAATTGAATCTTCTGTGATTTCTTCATTCACTTCTGCTGTAAAAGCTGGCATTCATAGCTACCTGCTATAGCTTGGTAGCAAAATTTCTATGTATGTCTTTTGTGATTATCTTTACTGTTACTTTGCAGTTCAGGTTTCACACTCAGGCTTTTTCAAATTATCTTTGCATTTAAGGTTTAGTATTTTAGAAGATCCTAAATTTACCTTCATATTTTATGACTTAGAAAATGAAAATGGTTCTGGTTTTGGATTTGATATCTGTAATTTCTGTTTTTGAGACTACTATGCATTTATATGAAAACCAGAACACTTATTTTTGTTTATTGGCTCAACTGCATCGCCCATAAATTCAACTTAAGTTCCAGGTGTAAGATACCCCCACAAGAACATATTAAGTGTACTGTGTGATAGAGAGCTTGAGGTCGGTACTTCTCGCACATAGGAAAACAGATGGCTTTCTGAGATGTCAGTTGTATCCTATGTTCCAATTGAAGTGTGTCCGTTTGCTGTTTATCAGGGATTTTTAAAAGTCATGTTTGTGAGAGAGTAAATCAATTTTATTCCTTAAAGGCTAGGGGAAGAAATGCATAGCTGGATATATAGCTGATAAGGATGTTGTATTTTTTTTTCTTTCTGATGATCATATTTTAAGATAATTCAAATATTTTGTGGCGGAGTAAACATTCTATTCTAGTGCTAGCTCACTTTCAAATGAACAAGCTAAGACTCAGGGATTTTCGATCACTCAGAACTATTTGGCAGTAAAGAGAATGCTAAACATCAGAAAAAGAAAAAAGAACAATAAATGAAGACCCAAATAAACTACATCAAAACAAGCAAAATACCCCCCTCTCCATCCCCACTGCAGTGTCCATTTGAGAGTCGAGGCCTTACTGCCTAGTCAGAAGCTCCACGCCAGATGTCTGGAGTCTAGTGTGTCTGCGGGGCTGCGGGGTTGCGATGCTGTTTTGTGTCAAATGGCAATGACACAGAAGGTCAGTGGGTTTATAGACATGTGTAGGCTGCTGGAAATAAAGAACGAAATAATGAATTAAACTTCACAACCAACCAACAAAACCCCAGGCACCGCAAATCGCTTTAATTAGTAAGCGAACTCCTACAAAGTATAATTCGTCGTCTGTCAAAATCTGAGCTCTGGCGCTGCAGGGCGTGGGCCCCTCGAGTGCTCCCTGCGCCCAGACCCTGGACCCCCGCAGTGTGGTCGGGAGCAGTGGTGGCGGTGATTGGCGCGAGTGTCGGCCTACACCCTCCCAGGAGGGAGGCGCGCGCCAGTTTGTCCCCGCACAGCTCCCATATAAGGCGGACCCCGCCCCTGCCTGGGGTGGCGAAGGCGGCGCGCGGGCTCCCTGGCGGCGCCTCTAACCAGCCCGCCCCTACCGCGCATGCTCGGGACGGCCCGGTCCAGCTTCCGGCGCTCCTTGTTTTCCTGCAGCTCGCGTGGTCAAATCTGCATCCAGCTCTGCGCCAGCAAAGCGGGGAAAAACCCAGGGTTTTCAGGGCTCTGGAAGCAGATGGGAGGCCGATTCCTAGCTGCCGGGCTCTAGGGAAGCTAATAGTGATTTCATATCTGAGTGGGTCACGTCTGCCGACATCATCTCACTTAATGCATTAGCCAACTCCATGGAGTTGTTTCTATTGCTGTAAGGCAAAAGCCTCCGCGGTGCCCCGCCATGCAGACTGGAGGACGACCAAAGCTAGTGTTAGTGAAGGAGCTGGGGCTCAAACCCAGCAGTCCAGCCTCCACTCCCCGTGGCTTCTTGTCAGCTGCCCGAAGGGGCAGTAAAGGTGGTCCTGGGGCTGGGCTGGGGTGGGTTGTTTGTGCTGAGGGGCCCTGAGTGTGGTGGTAGGAGGAAGGCAAGGCTCAGGTCTTGGTTGGGGCCCGCAAGTAACCCTGTGGCTCACAGGTGGGCTCCTGGGTGTGTGTGCACAAATGCTTGAATGAATGGAATGGTTGAATGAATTTACATTCTTAAGAAGAGGGAGGTGGTGGGGTGGGGTGGGGTGGGATGCGGGGTGGGGGGAAGGACTCGGGAAAAGAGGCTAGGTCTGCCCTCACTTCTTAGGTCCTAAGTTTTAAAGAGAAGGTTGCTGTCACCCCTGAATACGTTATGATTAAAACTGAAAAAACAAAAAACAACTACTGAACTGTAACATAAGTGAAAAAAAGTCCCACGATCTTATTTCAGACAATGTAGCCATTCTCATCAGCATTTTTAAACATCCAGTACCCTTTGTATTTTCATTTCTCGGTGTCCCCGAATTGAGGGATCCAAAACACACAACTCGGTTGGGTAGACTGCAGCAGAGAAGGCCCTAGTGGATGGAGCTCCCCACAAACAAGCTATGATAATCTCCGTCCCTCAGGTTCTTGCTCTGTAAATTGGTTGAGCTAAATCCTGCACTGTGGGGGGTAAAGTCAGTTCCTAGTTGAGGGCTGAAAAACTGTGTTTTCGGTAATCAGAGCCCCAGGATTGAGGTCTCTGCTCTGGCCCTACATGACTGCGACCCCTTCCTCTTCCTCCCCCGTTTTTCAGGTGATAAGGCTGGGTTGCAGCTTTCCTGAAATCACTCCTCCCCGGTGACTGACCGTTGGTGACTTCCGGGCCACCTCCTGCAAGGAGGTTCTTCCCGCCTCGGCGACCTTAGGTTGTGGCGCTCCGGCATCCCGACCCCGCCCCTCCCCGCCGCCGGGCCGCCGCCAAACCCCGGCGCGCGGATCACGCGGGCCGGAGCCGCTCTGGGCATGCTCAGTGGCCTGGCAGGTGGGGCCGCCGCGGGACGCCTGGTCCGGCCGGGAGCAGAGGGGCGGGGGCGGAGAGAGGGAAGTGGGCGGGAGCCGGGGGCAGAGTCGCGAGAGTCGCCGGTGGCCGCGGGGCGCTTGGCAGGTGGGAGCCCGCGTGGGCCGGGCCGGGATGAGCAATGGCATCAGTCAAGGTGGCCGTGAGGGTCCGGCCCATGAATCGCAGGTGAGTTGGGGGAGGCCATAGGCGGTCCCCCGTTGCGCCCCCGTCCGGACGAACTAGTCTCCAATTCCCCTCAAAGGCCATCCTGTACTTAAGTGTCACGGGATGGTCTCTGGCCCACTGGTCCCTGGCTGTGGCCTCTGGGGGCCTGGAGCGTTTCACGCTTTGCTGTCCCTTTTACGCTGCCCTGTTGGGGACAGCTCTGGGGATACACAGTTCACGAGGCCAGGAGAAGAGTCCTGTCCCACTAACTTGTGGAGGTTTACATGTTTCCCCTTTTCAGAAGCGTCAGGGGATCACTTTCATGAAGGCTTAAAATCCTTCTGAGGGAATATGAGAGTGGTCATGGGACACCACAGCTGTCAGGCGAACTCCCCTCAGTTGTGTCAACTCACAAGTTCTCTATTTACAACAATATTTTTAATTGCTTAGTGAGAGATGATTTCACTTGCCTGAATGTGAACCCTGACTTCTAATAGGTAACTGAGCAGTTCTTAACTTCTGTTCAAGAGTGGATGGGAAACTTCAGCAAAGTTTTCACTTAAGGGGAAAAAAAAATCAAGGACACTTAGGCACACGTGTTGGAAATCTGCTGGTGTTAAGAGAGGGGAGGAGTTATAAACACATTTAGAATCCAGTCTTGTATTTTTCTACAAAGTAATGCTTTTCAGAATGATTTGACTCTTTATTCTTTGAAAAATAATCCCAGCTTCCTTCTCAATGACCTCTTTATAATCAGTATGGAAAGATGCTTTAGAAGAGTTGCTTTTTAAATTGGTTTAACTTTGAAGAATGAAGTAGACCTAAATGGGATGTGTCCTTCGGAGTTGACAGGCCCAGTTCACACAAGGCCATTTGTTTTTATTGGCTTCTCAGTCAAGTTGTTGGACATTTGATTTACCATATGGCCTTTCCACTTTCTCATATCAACTTGTGGAGGTCATTGTTTGGTAGTTCTGACAGCTGACTGGGGCATCCGAAGATCATAAAATCAAGTTATTGCCAGAATCTTCTTTGACTCACCTGAGTCTGTTTTTTCTATTGGCAAATAGGGAATCATTACTCTGGTTTGTGACTGTTGAAAACCAGCGCTTTTGTCGTTTTTAAGTTATTTATAAAGCTTTTTAGGAAGAGTTTGACTTTTTTGTAAGTCCAAAGAGAATATGGATGTTGCTATGTATATTCAGTCATACAAGACAAACAGACCCCAAAGTCATTTAGATGATTTAAAAAGATTTTTCTTTATTCTGGATTTACATGTATAAAGAAGTTCCTTTCTCTCTTTGGAATAACATGAACACATGCTAGAAGATTGTATTGGTAACTTTAGAAAGCACCTACCAAATGCACAGTATTGTCCTGGGTGCTATATGGGGGATAAGGTGAGTGAGGTTTAATGAGTATCTTCTAAGAGCCCACTACCTAATGGGGGAGGGACTACATACTGGCAGGACTCTCCTAAAACATGGGGCTGGTTGGGAGTGATGGTCCAAGTGCAGTCCTTTGCCAGTCGTAGGCCTGGAGGCCAGTTATATGGAGGGGCTGCAGGAAGAGTCCAAAAGCCATGTGCTCTGAGGTGGTAGATTGAAGTGATGGTATTTGTACTTTCAGCAGAGAGCTTTGGTGGTGGCATCAGGATTAGGGCAAGAGCTAAGGAAGTAGCAGTCTGAACCAAAAGCATAAATGGGAAGGCTGGATAGATACACTGAGACAGTTTCCTGGAAGACCTGAGAGGATTTTGCTGATCCTTGGATGGGAAGGAGGGGGAAGGGGAGAACATAGAACCCTTAACTGAGGTTTGATGGTCAAGGAGGTGGAAGAGGTTTGGGGACGGTGGATAGTGAGGTTGGTGTATTCTCTCTTGGATCCGTAGAGTCATATGAGATGCAGTAAGTGTCAAGACAAGCACAGTGTTGTCACAGAGTGAGTGCTGCCCTCGTGTTGACCCTGTTGATCTATCTGAAGTGTGGGGAGGACATCTGTCTCTTTGGTGATGTTCAGTAGACTGTTAGAAACATGGGTTTAGGTCTCAGGTGATTTGAGGACTGACATTTGGAAAACTTTTGCACACAGATGACAGTCTAAGAATGTTACAGTGAGGAGATTTCTCAGGAGGAGGAAGTCTTATCTTTATGTGTATATGGACACACATGCACACATACGTATACACATATGTGTGTGTATATAGAGAGAGAGCAGGTTAAAAACATGTTACAGTGAGAAGAAAAGGATTGGATACTGGGATATCCTTTTCTTGAGAATTCTAGGGAGAAGATTGGCTTGCCCTTCGTGGAGGAACCAGCATAGCAAATTGTCATGGCAGGGAAAGGAGCAATGTCTCTTGAAGGAGGTGGTGGTTGTTGGTGTCAGATGTTGCCAAGATGGTGCCCTGAGGGTGTAAGATGAGGTCCTTGGTCTTGGAGATAGGAACGTTGGTAACCTTCCAAAGACAATGATCCAGAAGTTGGCAGTGAAATGGAAAGAGGCATACAAATGGCCGACCAAAAGTATCTGACCTAAACATGCGAATTATAATAGCAGAAGAAACCATTTTTTATCAGTGAGATTGGTGGACGTTGACTGAACATCAAGTGCTGGCGAAGGGGCGGTGATGAAATCATAAACGGTCAGAACCTCTGAAACTTTTTTATTGGGAAATTTGACAGGAATTGTCAAGATTAGAAATTTATAAACCCGGGCACCTGGGTGGCTCAGTCGTTAAGCGTCTGCCTTCGGCTCAGGTCATGATCCCAGGGTCCTGGGATCTAGTCCCACATCGGGCTCCCTGATCAGCGGGAAGCCTGCTTCTCCCTCTCCCACTCCCCCTGCTTGTGTTCCTGCTCCCTCTGTGTCTCTCTCTGTCAAATAAATAAAATCTTTAAAAAAAAAAAATTTATAAACCCACCAATTGGTCGGTTTCATTTCTAAGAATTTATTTTATGGATTATATTCCTACCTACCAGGATGAACATGGGATTGCAGATGTAAAAATTTTTGTTCTGTTAATCTTTAGAGGCATTTTAGGCAAAGAGGGAGCAACCAACAGAAAGCAAAGGCCTGGGGTATTGGGAGGTGAGGACTGCTGTTGCAGGCTCTAAAAGGATGGAGGCACAGGGTGAGATGTGACCTTCTGAGCCAGGAGCCTTTGCAGTAACTAGTCCTTGCAAACAAACACCCAGTGCTTGATTCAGGCTAAGATGTGATGCGTTTATATTTACTACCGTGGTGCTTTGGGTTATGTGGCAGAAGTAGTTGTGAAAGAGCCGTGTGCTGTGATGCGATCATCACAGCAGCTGCCTTTACTGAGAGTTTCCTCTGTGGCAGTGGTACAAAATCTAATTTAATCTTTGTAACAGTCTTAGTAGGTACAGACTATTATTGTCATGCTGTAGTACAGATTGGGAGACATAGTTAACTTGCCCGAAGTCAGTTTCTGAGGACGGTCACAGCTCTACTTTTTGGGAAAATGAGTAAAACCTTCGCCAAAACAATTTGCTCATAGTTTTTTATGGGCAAATTTTAACATTTATGTATTGTCTTTTTATGCCTTATGTATGTAGTCTTATGTATTCCTTTTTCTTTGTGATTTCTTCCATTGTTCTTAGGCCTGGCCTTTTCTTTTTTACTGGTTTCATTTTTTAAGAATTTTATGAGATTTTTTTTCCAACAAAATTCCAACAAAAATAATGATTTGGTAAACTAATTTGTCCATTTCCTTTTGGTTTCACTTGTTTGTTTTTTCATGGAAACACTAGATGATTCTGTTCTTCCTTCTTTTTTTTTTTTTTTTTTTAAGAGAGTGTGGGAGTGCTGGGCCTGGACGGGCAGAGGGAGAGAGAGAATCTTAAACAGGCTCCATACTCAATGCAGAGCCCGATCTCACCACCCTGAGATCATGACCTAAGCCGAAATCAAGAGTCCAACACTTAACCGACTGAGCCACCCAGGCGCCCCAGTAGATGATTCTCTACTGTCATCTGTCCTGTCCCATTGATTTGCCAGTGTTGATGGGGCTGGGATCTGAGGGCAGACTGCGTGGGTTGCAGTTTTGGCTGTCATTTACAAGCTGGGTAAAATTTGGGCAAGAGACTTAATTGTTCTAAACCTCAGTTTTTGCAGCTGTAAAATGGGTGATAGTAATTGTACATACCTTATAGGTCTTTTTTCATATATACCATGATTCACACACAACACATTTGAAAGCTCTGTAGATTTGTAAAAGATTGAAGCTTTATAGATATGTAAAAGACTCATGAGGTGTTACATGCAATTCACTCATATTTTCTGTTCTGTCCTATTTTATTCTGTTGTCTTGTTAAAAAAATGCTATTTCTAGATCCACTAAATTGACTTCAAGATCTATTAATGATTTGCAGTTGGCAATATGAAGAACAACTGTTGTGAGGTTCAAATGAGATCGTGCATGTGGATAATGCTCTCCACACAGTACCTGGCATGCAGCAAGGGCTCTGTAAAGATTGGTTATTGTTATTACTGTTATTTTTTATAATTTAATGATTGTAACTTTATTCAATAACATATGAGTTTTTTTTTTACTAAAAAAATATTTACTGAGTGCTGGCAACAAGCCAGGTGATAGCTTTTTAATGTGCTTTCTTATCTGATAAGGCAAGACCACCTCATTCCTTCCCTTTTCTGGCTGTTTTTAGCTTTTCTTTCTGATTAGCTTCTCAGGTGGAATTTACAGTCATGTTTAGCAAGTTAAAAAGAGGAGAAGGAAAAAAATCACCATTGGTATTTATTTTGATTGGGATTGACCCCTTTAGGGTATACTGAAGTCTCATTTTAAGAGTGTCAGGGACTAGTTCGCGGTGGTCTCTCGGATCTCTGATGAAGACAGCAGACAGCTCGGGTGTTAGGGTTGGGAGACATCTGTCTAGATGCTTTGAGGCGTCAGGCATCATGCTCTTCTCTTTACCGTGGCAACTTCCTTTCCTGCTCCCACCAACTGAGTGACTGAGGGCTTTTTATGCCCATTTGATAGAGGGGAAACTGAGAGCCCTCGCGTAATAGTCCCTTGAGTCTGGACTTGAACCCAGTGTGTCTTACTCTCATTTCTGAAGCTCCTCCATTATACGGAACACTTGAGAGGAGGGCGGGGGACCGCGAGGCAGGTAGGAAAGAGTGCAGTTAACCAGGGGTTTTAGACCAACTGAAGCTTTGTGTAAGAATTAGTTGAGAGGCGGGTAGACAGGTAGACAGGGTGTTGTGAGGACTTTCCTTTGTTAAGCTTGGCAGTTTGGGCTTTCATTCTCCAGTTTGCTGGCTAGTATGGTAGCAATTGGCTCCATGGTGGCTATTTCACTTAACATTAAGTAGAATTTAAAATTTAGTTGCTCATTTGCACTAGTCACACTTTAAATACTCAGTAGCCCACGTATTGAACAGCGCTGATATAGAGCATGTCCATCATTGTGGAAAGTTCTGTTGGATGGTAAGACTGATCTGGCTTGAGTCCCAGATTACCACTTCTGAGTTTTGTGCCTTGGCACTTAAGTGCCGTGTGCTTCAGTTTCTTCATGTGCAAAGTGGAAATCTTCACAGGACCCACCCTGTGGGGCTGAGATGGTGACTGAATGCACTCACACTCACTAACAGTGTTGGTCCTCAAAGCGAGTGCTCTCTATATATTGGCTGTTATTTTTAGACACTGGGGGCTATTGATGGTTTTAAAACAGGGTTGTCATTTGCCATTTAGTATCTTCAGAAGTTTCATCTCATAGCAGGGAAGTGCTACCAGGACCAGCAACAATGAACTTTTATTTACTATTTGCCAAGTAGTGTGCTAAGTGCCCTTTATGCACTATATTACCCCATTGACTTTCCTATCGTTCTCTGGGATGCGAGACCCGGGGCCTAAATGTCTATATGAGTGGGCAGAGGCCAGTGCAGGAAGACCATAAAAAATTGAAATATGACCCATGACGATGTGATTCTGGACTGGATTGGAGTTGTAATATGTGTTAAAATTCAGCCAAGTACATTCAAAGTCTAGTAGGCTTTATTAAGCAATTCATGAATCAGGCAGCATCCTCACGTAGCAAGTAGAAAAGAGCTCCAAGGAGTCGTACAAAATGGAAGGTTTTTATGGGAAGGAGGATGGGGCAAGAAGTTATTAACAGAAGAAAGGAAAGGATTGTTTCAGGCAGGGTCACCTTCTTGGAGGAGAAGAACAGAGAGTCTTATTGGGTGGATCACCTTGTCTTCCTCTGGGGGTTGGGGAGGGCCCATGTGACAGATTACCTCAGTGGTGCTGACCAGAGACTTGTTGGCCAACTGCATTCCTGCGGGAGGTTGAAATTGCAATTAGGTTAGATATGAAGCCCCAGTTTGGTGACTTGGCCTAGCATACGTGACTCCATTTTGGAATTAGGAACCATAGGAAAGGGCACAATCAAAGGATAAGACTTGGAAACAAAATCCTGAAGAGGCTTTCACTGTATTTTCTGGCTGTGAAAATAATACATGCTTATAAAAACTTTATGCTCTGTAGAAAAGTGTACCAAAGAAATCAAATTGACAATCGCTCATAATTCCATGATCCAGGGATCACTACTTGTAAACTTTTGCTGCATTGGAATCCAGTCTTTTTTTCCCCTGTTAGTGTAGCAACATAAAATGTATACACTGTTTTATACCCTACTATTTGCATTTGCAAGAGACATCCGAAGACAAATCGGCAGGCCACAGGGAGGCCAGAGTCAAAAGATGAATGAGTGGTTTGGGATATTAAGTGGAAGAATGACCTTCCCCAAAGTCAGGACACGAGGATGAGCTGGTTGGATTGGAGGGGCATGGTGGTGAGTTGAGTTGGCTCTGGCTGCTGGTGGGGGAGCCAGGCATTAGGGACTCATGAGGTATCAGCTCTGCAATGCACATTTGGATGTGGGTTGCTTGAAGGTGATAGTGGATGTGGTGGAAGTGAGTTTGGTTTCCAAGGAGGACCATAGTGAAGAAGGAAGAGGGGTAGCAGAACTGCATAATTGGCAGTGTCCTGGGCAAGTGGATTTTACTGGGTCTTTAGGACTCATTCCTTTTTTTGTAGCACATTGATTCTCGGTGTGGTCCAGGCACAGCTGAGGATCACTGAGGCTCTTTTAGGGGGTTCCCAAAGTCAGAACTGTATTTGCAGTAATACTAAGATAGTTTTGCCTTTTACACTCTTCTCTCATGGGGGTATGGTGGAGTTTTCCAGAAGCACCGTGGTGTGCAATGATGTCATGGCTCATGTGCTCTGCATTCTATGTTTTAAAAATGTCTCAGTTTTAATTTCTTGTATGGTAACTGTCCATAGATAGTACTCCTGTTCTGTTCCTTCCTGTGGGGCACAGGGCCTGACATAGGCCCCAGCCCTCACCTGGGCATCTCAAACCTGGGCTAGGCAGAGGAGAAGTGTAGTGTGTGTGTCTGTTTTTGTTTTAAAGAAGAGCAGAAAACAGGTAGGGAGGTAGGGGGTTGGGGCAAGAAGGCTACTGGGGAAGGGAGGGATGTAGGGAGGGATGGCGAGAAAGAGAGCCGTGGTTTCTCACACAGGGAGTGGAATAGCTGTGATGCTTCAGGTGAGGTTCCCAGGGAGGCTTGTGCTGTCACTGACTCAGGGAGCTTGGAGCACATGGAGGTTTTATCCTTTCTTTTAGGTGGACTTGACAAGTAACATGAAGCAAGTGACTGATGATGTATTTTCACATTCAAAATTTAAAAATATCTTAATGTGTATAATGCATTTACACAAGATGTGAGTACTGGTAGTTTAAGAATGCTCTTTAGTGACATAGAATATCAAATAAACATAATTTGGCATTAACATCTTTGTTTTACTCAAGGAGGCTGTGAGTGAGAGATCAAGAGTGTGTTTGTCTTTCTGTCAGAGGTTGTTTAGAAATGTCCAGTTGTGCGATATGTAGTGCTTTGGATTGAAGTTGATTTATTTTGTACGTCCTCATTTCATGATTAATTTTGTAAATTATTTCAATAGCCTTTGCTGTTTCTGTGGGTTCTAGGATTGGGATGCCATCTTGTTTTGTGAAGGAAAATGTTATAGTTATACCTCCAGCCTGGGGGAGGACGTGATAGCGCCTTACAATCCCCAGCCCCCTTCCACAGGACTGAGAGCCTCTGGTTTATTTTGGTGGCTTGGACTACCTTCTGTCCAGCTCCAGTTGCAGAGACAGTCCAGGAAAAAGTCCTTCATGGGAAGGTGGGCATCGTTCCCTTGGATTCAGCCTGCTGATTCGCATTAAGCACAGAGGAGGTCACCGCCAGCAGGGCCTGGACGCTTCCCCTCACTGCCGGGCTCTGGGCTGAGCACTTGTTGCCTGCTCTGTCCATTTCCAAATACGTTCATTATTCATTGTTGCTGCATAGTAGAGGGGAAATGGCTATTTCTGTGATCAGCGTAGACACTTTGAGCAAATTTCAGTGGGATATGTAAAATTTAAAGTCATTTGAGAAAGAGCTTTCACTAATGGTGTTGATAACGTGATTTTTGTCATCTGTTACTATTGCTAGTCACTCATTCACTTACTAGGAACTCTGCTAAGTCTTAAGTGATCACTGTCTAATTTAATTCCTAGCAGCAGCCCTATAGGGCTGAATATGGTTAGCTCCATTTTATGGATGAGAAAACTGGGGACCAAAACTGGGGTCCAGACTCCAGTTTTATCACATCACACTGGTTTTCTGGCTTCATAGCATTTACCATTATCTGATTGTATGTGCGTGTGCATGTGTGTGTGCATATGAATGTATTTTTGTTTGTTTGCTTTTTTAATGGCTCCTTGCACATAAATTCTGTGAGAGGCAGTAACCCTGTCAGTCTTTACTGATGGCTGTTTCCCCAAAGCCTAGAACCATTCCTGGCAGAGATGGGTCCTCAGAAGATATTTATTGCATTAAAAACTGCCACCTCTTCTGTCCCTCTCCCGCATCTTTCAGCTGTGGATGCTTATAAGGAATCAAGAATCCTCAGCCCAGCATCTGTTATAAGAAATCAGGAATCCCTAGCCCGGCATCTGTAGGAGGAAAAGGGAGTTTCGATGATCCTTCTGTTGGGTATTAGGAAGACAGGAGAGGTGAAAGAGGCCTGGGAAGAGCCTGGGTGAAGAATGACAGCTCCAGAGCTTTCCCTGTGTATTAAGTTAATTATATGCAAATTACACATCGAATACTCATTATGTTTATCTCTTAAGGTTAGAGAATTGGCGATAAAACACACTGTGTTTAAATGATACATAGTTTATGGGACAGAACATTCATGTTCCTTTCTTCAGAAAAAGTTTTTTTTCTTTTTAACTTTTTATCCTGAAATAATTATTTTATTTTTTAAAAATATTTTATTTATTTATTTGACAGAGAGCGAGAGCAGGAACACAAGCAGGGGGAGAGGGAGAGGAAGAAGCAGGCTTCCCGCTGAGCAGGGAGCCCGATGTGGGGCTCGATGCCAGGACCCTGGGATCATGACCTGAGCTGAAGGCAGACGCTTAAAGACTGAGCCACCCAGGCACCCCCTGAAATAATTTTAGACTTACAGTTCCTGTATGCACTTCATCCAACTTCCCCTAATATTAGCATCTTACATAACCATGGTACAGCTCCCGAACTGAGAAATTAACACGGGTGCAAGACTATTAGCTGGATTTTAGTTTTACCTCAACTGTCCGTCCTCTGTTACAGGAGCCAGTGCTGGACCCCACACTGCACTTAGTTGCCATCTCTCCTTAATCTCTTCTGCTCTGTGACAGCTCCTTGGTCTCAGAAGAGAGCCAGTCAGTTAGCTTGCGAGATGGCCCTCAGTTTGGGTTTCTCTGATGTTTTATCATGATTGAATTGAAGATGCAATTTTGGTGATAACACCACATAAGTGATTTTCTTCTCTTCATTTCACATATGCCAGGCTTCATGGTGTCAGTTGTCTCCTTAGGGGTGACATTGACCTTGACCACTGGTTAACCTGGTATCTGCTGGTGGTATCTATGGTTGATAAATATCTGAAAGAGATAGTTTTCGGGAAAAGTTTTTGGTTTCAGTTTGTAATACTAGTTTTTCCCCATAAGAACCCATTTCAGATGTTCCGGTAAAAATTACTGTGAATATAAGATTCATTTAAAGCATTCCCCCTACCCAACTTAGTGAAAAAGAATTTATCATACTTAAAACAAAAGACATTTGTGCTTTGGAAGGCTGATGATGATTTTATAGGACTGTGTATTTCAGACATTTTCAGTAAGACATTTATCAGCTCAATGCATGCTGATGTTTTCTATTCTCTACTATTTCATTAAAAAAGATAATTGTTACCCACTAAATTCATTTGATGAGCTGCAATTTGAAGAACACTTAGTATAGTGAATTTATTATCCAGAACAAAAGTTGGTAAAAGCTAATTTTTTTTTTTTTTTTTTTTTACGTGAGAGAACACTGAAGTTAGGATGCTGTTAGATTGGAAGTCAGTCCTGTTTCTCCTAAGAAGCTGGGGGAGCTCACGATCCCAAGAGGATAAATCAAGCTTAGAGAATTTTCAACTTTTAAGAGTCTAGGATTCTGAACCCATCATGGGATGTCCACTCTCAAGAGCTTGCTCTCTTGAGCCCTCACGGCCTCATGTTCTCTCGCCAGGTTACACCTGCTGATTCTTGTTTTCAGGGTTTTATTAACAGAATCTAAATCATCACAGTAATTCTGCTTGGAAAATGTGCTTGGGGCAGAGGTAAAGCACTGTGTGAGCTCCCTCTTAGTGGGACTTAAAGTTCCCCAGGGAGGTTTCAAGAAAAAAAAAATAATTCAAGATGGTGGAGACTAGCTCAAAAGTGAGAAAAAATGTAGAGATGAAGCTTTTGAAAATACATTTTGGTCTGTTCTCTTCCTTTTCCTAAAGTTAGTGTTTAGGAAACACTGTGAGCTATCTTTACTTGATCAGATTGAAAGGCAATTGTGAGAAAAATGTCACTAGTCTGGGCTGGAGCTCATGTATGATGACCCAAATAAGGTGTTATTTTTTTCTTCTTCTTATTTGTTTTGATAGGGGGGACGGGCGGTGTCTTACTAAGCATCCTGAAAGTATTGAGCCAGAACTCTGCCCTATCTAAAACACTGAATTGGGGGCACCTGGGTGGCTCAGTCGGTTAAGCATCTGACTCTTGATTTCGGCTCAGGACCGGATCTCAGGGCCTTGAGATTAAGCCCCGCATCGGGCTCTGTGCTCAGCACAGAGTCTGCCTGAGATTTTCTCTCTCCCTCTGTCCCTCCCCACTCTAATAAATAAATATAATCTTTAAAAAAAATAAAATGTTGCAGTGGTCTCTTACACGAACAGGATCGGGCACCAACGGAGTACTCCCCCCACCCCTGCCCTCACCCAGCAGCAGGTGGAGTGGTCCTTCTTTTCTTCTTTTTATTTTAATATTTAAAAATTTTTCATTATGGAACATTTACAGAAAGTTGCAGCATAGTACAGACAAAGCTTTCACCCAACTTCCCTAAATGTTCTAACCTTAGAAAATTATAATACAATTTAAAAACAGCAAAGTAACATTGACGCAGTGCTATTCACTAATCTGATTTATTCAGTTCCCCACGTTGCCCCACTAGTGTCTTTTTTTGGGTCTGAGTTCCAGTCCAGGATTGCACAATGCATTTAGTTGTCTTGTAAAACATCTTCTTAATTAAACTTTTTTTGTTCTTGGGGTCCACTTTGCCTATCCTGATATGATATTAAGGGTAAGAATAGATAACATTTCCCTTGGAAGAGCTCTGTCCATTTGAAAGGTTGAGGAATTATGTCTCCTGGCATCTTTTGTTGGAATATAGACAGTTTGAGCTGTTCACACCTTGGTTGGCTTAATTATTCCACATGTCAAATGAAAAGGACATGTGGGGACCTTTCATCCTGGATGGGGTGGATGGGTCTGGAGTTCAGAGTGAGTCGGGGGAAGGCATGTCTCAATGGTGTGTTAAGGATTGGTTTTAGGCATAATTAGCTAAATCTGTAGTACAGGGGCCACAAACCCAATGCCTACAGGGACCAGACAGGCCTGGAACCATCCACATTATAAACTGAGCAGAGGATGGGATAAGTAGCCTCAGATTCTTAGCTTCAGAATTGGGGAGGTAGTTGTGTGTGGAGGGGCACTTGGTAGTTTCTGTAGCAAATTTATACTGCCCCCCCCCCCGCGCCACAACACACTTTTAATTACTTGGCACTAAAGTTATCAAAGACGTTTATCTTTTACTCATGAAAGCAGATCACCATATGTAGTTGTGCTTTTCTATTTCCTGGAGCCTCTACTCTCTGGGGCCTCACCGCTATCTCTCTCCAGCTAGCAGAAGGGAGCTGGAGGGTGGGGCAGTGTACCCACTTCTTGTCCTTGGTGTGGAAGAGATGCATCGCTGGTGCTCGCCGTCCATTGGCCACATGGCCACACCTGGATGGGAGGAAGGCTGGGAACTATAGTGACTTTACTGGTTGGGACACCACTTTCCAGTGATAATTCTATACTGTAAAAGGGAAGTGTCTATTTCTACTGCGCCCTGTGTCTTGAGAGACGACTCTGTCCCAGCCAGTGATACCATTGAGGACCTTTGCACTCGCCTTTCCATCTGGTATGGGTGTGATGCAGATGTCCACATGTTCTGTTTCCGCCTTCCTTTACTTAGATGTCACCTCTTCAGTGATCCCATGGAAAATATCATCTCCCACCACTGGTGTTCCCTATCCCCCTTCTCGATTTTATTTTTTCTTTATCACATTTACCACAACTTGGCCTACTATGTATTTTCCTTATTTATTGGTATATTGTCTGAATCCCTCTATGAGGACAGGGGCCATTTCTGTCTCATTCTTGGTTATCTTTCTTGTGCTTGACATGTAGCAAGTATTCAAGTGTTGAATAAAATGGGAACCTGGACTTTCAAATGTTGGCAAGGATTATAGCTAAAACAAACAGATCACTATGCAGGCCAAGCAGACCATGTCTGTGGGTGTGATGCTGGCTGCCAGTCTAGGCCTTGGGTGGAGAACCAGGTGCCAGGGTCTGGGGCCAAAGACATGGGTTTGTTTTCTAGGTCCACCACTTGCTCATTGTGTGAGCTTGGGTGCATCATTTGGCTTTTCTGGGTCTCAGATCCTTCTAAAATATGAGACTAATTGTCCTCCCTCTGTCCCCTACCCCATGTTACTGTGATGATTAAATGAGGTAGATGATACCTAAAAACACCCAATATGCCAGAGATGCTCAGTTAATTCTTGGACTTACTGGTATCTAACTGTGCCGGTCCCTCTGCCAGGTATCAGGGGAATGCCTGCTGAGTGGGGGCAGTCCCAGCAAACTTCCAGAGAGAGGGGAGGCTTGATCTGGACCTTGTAAGATGGGAAAGAGTCATAGCAGAAGAAAGATCTTTCAGTCATTAAGTATTTATTGAGCACCTGTGTGTATCGGGAGCCGTTCAAAGATTGGAGATTCCTTGCTGAACAGGATGGATAAAGTGGCTGCCCTCAGAGAGCTTATATTCTCGTATGCTGCTGTCTAATAGAAGGCAATGTCAGCCACCTATGTAATTTAAGGTTTTCTGGTAGCCACATTAAAAAAATAAAAAAAAAATAGGTGAAATTAACTTTAACCATCTATTTAACCCATTATATTCAAAATGCCATTTCAACATGAAATCAGTGGAATGAGTATAAATGAGATATTTTAAACTCTTTTCTTGTACTAATTCTTTGAAATCTGGTGTGTTTTTTTATACGGTGCAACTCAATTTGGACTAACCACATTTCAAGTGCTCAGTAGCCACATGTGGCCGGTCTCTGCTATATTGGACAGCACGGGTCTAGGGAGTAAACAAAGATCATATGTAATGGCAGGTAGTTGGAAGTTTTATAAAGAAAATAAAGGGGTAGGTTACCATAGATACTAGTGGTCAAAGAAGGACTTTTTGTGTAGATAAAAGAAGGTGATGAACTGTGGGAATATCTAGGAAGAATGCTCTAGGCAGAAGGAATAGCAAGTACAAAGGCCCTGTGGCAAGCACATGCACTGGATACAGAAGGCCAGTGGGGCCTCCTGTGCAGTGAGATGGGGGGGGGTGCATCATGTAGAGCCCAGTAAGCCATGGTAAGGTCTTAGGCTTATTATTCTACGTGGGGTTTGGGCCACTGGAAGAGTTGGAAGAGTGAAAGAATGGAGTGACCTGATCTGAGTTTAGTTGTCCAAGGGTCACTTGGGCCACTGGTGGAGAATGGCCTGTAAGGGGGCAAGAATAGAAGTGGGATGATTTGAGCAAGAGGTGTAGGTGTATATGATTCATTTACCCTGCAAGCATTCATTGGCCACCTGTGAAGTGCCAAGCATTGTGCTTAGGCATTGGGGATACCAGTGGGCATGATCTGTATCCTCAGGAAGCTCAGGCTAGCAAATGAGTGACCTGCTGGTTCGTGGTGGCAAGGTTGAGTAGATGGGTAGATGGAGAAGGCAGGGAGCCATTCTGTTGAGGAGGCAGGTGTGGTGCTCTCTGGCTGTGCTGTTTCTTCGCTTGGCTGATCACCAGGCTAGAGTGTCAGGCTAAAAGAGCTTGAGCTTAGGTGACCTGTAAGACCTTCCTAGAACTGAGGTCAACAGCCTCTCTTCTGTGGAATGCGGACAGCTGCTGCAGGTGAGTCAGGGAGATGGGGGCTGATGCTCAGTATGTTATGCGGGCAGTGGACCAGTGCTGGAGGCAGGAGGATAGTGAGGAGGGAAGGGAGGAACACTACAAAGCAGGCTCTTTCTTTTCCCACAAGGGAAGCTGATTCCCAGGGGTAATGATAACTTAGCCTGCACTTTCTACTAACAAGTAGTTTTCAGATTTTCTGCTCTTTCTGATGACCAATGCAGGACTTAAAGAATCAGTCGAAGGAATTCATTCCTCCTTTCCTGGAACATAAGTGCTTATGGAACTGATTTGATTGTAATTTAATCTTGGCTGGAATTCCTCTCTCCTTTGATTTTGAAGAGTCGGAGGATTATGTCATTGTTTCTGCTTTTGCTGTCTTTTCCCTTTTTCCTTCTGCTCTTTTGAGAGACAGCTATCGCTAATCAGTCCTAGATACATCTGATTTATTTTCTGTACCATCTTCCTTAGCCTTTGCAGCATGCTTGTCGTTCTTGATTTGCCATTTCTTATTCATTTATTCATCCCTTCTTTCAGCAGACATTAAGTGCTTTCTGCAAATGAGAAACTTTCTTTGTGTGTTGGCTTTTCCTTGGAAGGATACCTTTGGATGGTTCCTTGATTAAATTAGTGAGGCAGAGATTTCACTGTCCTGTAATCCCACACTTTCCCACAGTCCTCAGTACAGTGGAGGTGTGCTAGAGGCATGGATGTGGAAGAGCAGGTAAATCAGGTGGTCCTCAGGTTGCATCCTGCTATTGCTCCTAAGTACCTGCATGGTTTTCTAAAGGATACCTTAGTCTTCTGATCTCTTCTTTCCTCATCTGTTACAGTGGGGACAGTAATACCTTATTCATAAGGTTATTTTGATGGCTTAAGGAATTAATGGCTGCAGAGTGCTTGTGTACTACTGTAGTGTAGGCACCATCAGTGGTATAACTATTATAATTTTATCTTATACCTCTTGGGATTTCACATAGATACTGTGATGGTGAAGCACAATCTTACATAACTCAGTAATGAATGGACACAGTCCACTAGTCACCAAGCATTCTGTTCTGCTGTGTAGATGATAAAGTACAATAGGTATCTGGAGAAAGGAAGGTCAATGTGAGCTCAAGTCTGCAGGTAAGGCGTTATGGCTGGAGTTGAACTTTGAGGTCTGACAAGGCTTAGCTTGGTGAAGAGCACATGTTTTCATGGTGATCTTGACATTTGTCCAGCATTTGGTCAGAGATGATTGAGGGCATGATCCTTACTCTCTAATAGCTCATGACCTAGGGGGGGGTGATAGAAACAAAGGGAGCCTCCCAAGTTCTCTAGGTGATGATGGTGTATTCAAGGCATGATGCATGAGGGTGGGAGTGGTGAGTGGTGTTCCTTCTGAGGGCTGGGGAGAATACCCCAGAGGAGGATACCATGACTGAGGGTATGTGCCAGGTCTTGTGTTAGACCAGTAGTTCTCCAAGGTTTTGGTTTTGGGGATTCCTACATTCTTCAAAATTTTTGAGGACCCCAAAGAGCTTTTGTTTTTGTGGGTTACATCAGTCTGTTGTTTACCACATTAGGAATTAAACCAGAAAATTATAAAACATAGGAATATGTAAGCACACATCCCCTTAGCCATCAGAATGATTCATCACACGTCTTGTAGCCTCTGGAAGACTCCACTGTGCACTTGTGAGAGAATGAGAGTGAAAAAGCCAAATAACGTTCTGGTGTCATTATGAACATACTTGACCTTTCCGAGGCCCCCATCATCCTTACAAGCTGCTGGTTTGCATGTTGGGGATGTGGTGGTGCATATTCCAGGCACAGTCCTTGCCTTTGTTGGGCTGGTTCCTGTGGTACTATGTATGGAAGCTGCGGCAAGGGGTGCAGTCTAATTCAGACTTGGGGGGAGAACCATCTCAGCTAGATTGAAAGTGGGCGTTAGCCAGGAACGACAAGTGTAGCAGGTGGGGGGAACAGCATGTGGGAGACCCAGAGGCCTCATCTGCGGAGCTGAAGGAACTTCCAATGGCTGTGTATTAATTATGCATTTGCTCGAACAATACTAGCAGTTTGCTTTCTCTGCAGCTTCAGCCCGATGTGATTTTATCCATTCGTTTGTTGTCAGAGGCACACAAGGCTCTTCTCCAGCCCCTTCCCCGTGTGACTTGTAGGAAGCTAAGGGCCTTGTTTCTTTGCACTTGTGTTTGAGAGCTTCCTGTTTCAAGTGCTGAACTGGGTTTGTGAAGCTTTGAAAATGCAAATAGAATAGAGCCCTGAAATGTGAGGGGGCTCAGTGTGCAGGACAATGGAGGCTGAATAAGAAAGCATAATCACAAAAGGACGGAAAGGCGCTACTTGGGAGTTGAAGACTTGAATGGAACAGAAGTAAAACTGCTCATTTGATGTCATCCTGGCGTGATCGTAGATGGGGCCTCGGCTCAGACTCAAGACAGCGAATGCCATTTCTACCCTGTGTGCTAGCTCTCACCCTCTCCTCCCCTCCTCTTTTGAAATGAGGTCCAAGTCAGAGGTGCCAAGTATTACACCAGGTTCAACTTGAGCCTGCCTTCACCCTCGTATAGCTGTTGGAGGAGGGGCCTGCTTTATTGTGCATAGACTGTTGGGTCAGCTGAGCCCCAGAAATGAGGACAAACCTGTTTTGCCCTCTCCCTCTGCTTTATTTCAAAGAGCGTCATGATATCAGAGGGCTTTCTTACCTCAGGCCCTTCTGGCTTGATGACAAGGTTATTTCTTTTATTTCTGCATAAATCATGGTAGTGTATTCAGTTTCAAGGAATCTGGGATGCATTCTTGAGCGTTCAGAATCTGCTAATACTGCCCCAGCAGTGCGGCTCTGGGGACCGGTGGCTTTATTGTTCAAAAGTTGCATACCTTGAGGGTCTCAAGAGGTGAAAATACTGGCAGGGAGTTGGAAGGATTGAAAATTAAGGAGGTATAGTTTATGCTAAAAAGAGAAGGAAACAAGAGAGAAAGCCCCTCACTGCTGGTTTCTTTAAGAAATCTTAAGGAAGAACTTAGAAAACCTTATTTCCTCTTGGCTGGGTTAAATCATATTTTGTTAAAAGTCAGCTTGATTGGTTTCATCACATCAGCCCGCTTTGTCATTGCTCTGTCCCTAGAGGCACCATGGGTGGGAGAAGATAACAGAGTCCAACAGAAAGCAGGTGAAGGTTGAGAAGCCACAATCAGAGTCTTCAGATTCGCTGCCAGTTAGTCATTTTTAAGAGTTTTTTTTTTGCTGTTAGAGGCATAACCCCTTCTCTGAAGTCTTTCAGTTTCCTATGGGGGTCTCAACTCCCCTGTCTGGGAAGCTGTGGGAGAGCCGCTGACCTGCGTGGTCTGTCGGGGGAGGCCTCATCAGCTCCTTTTCTGCTGTCCTGCAGAGTGCGGACACAGGAGTGCCATGTCCTCTCGTATTTCAGGACAAGTCAGAAACCCAGAGTTTCACATAATATGTTCGTATTTTTAAAGTATTGACATCTAATTAAAGTATCTTAGAACACAGGGTGCACCAGTCCTGGTCCTGGGTTGCCACTGAAAAACATTGGGTTTAGAACGAATGTTTAAAATTTCTCCCCTATCTCAAAATAAAAAGCTATACAGCAAATGAAACAGTCAACAGAACTTAAAAGACAATGTACCAGATGGGAAAAGATATTTACAAATGATATATCTGATCCAACTTACATAACTCAACACCAAAAAAACAAATAACCCAATTAAAAAATGGGTGAAAGACATGGATGAACATTTCTCCAAAGAAGACATACAAATGCCACCAGACACAGGAAAAGATGTTCAATGTTCCTTGTCATCAGGGAAAGGCAAACCAAAACCACAATGAGGTATCACATCATACCTGCAAGAATGGCTGATATCGAAGAAAAGACAGGAAATAACAATTGTTGGTGAGGATGTGGAGGAAAAGGAACACTTGTGCACTGTTGGCGGGAATGCAAATTGGTGCAGCCACTGTGGAAAACAGTATGGAGGTTCCTCAAAAAGTTAAAAATAGAATCACCATATGATCCAGTAATCCCACTACTGGGTGTTTACCCAGAGAAAATGAAAACATTATTCAAAAAGATACATGGACCCCTATGTTTATTGCAGCCTTATTTACAATAACCAAGATTTGGAAGCAGCCAAGGTGTCCATAGCTAGACAAATGGACAAAGAAGATGTGGTTATAGATATACAATGGAATATTACTCAGCCATAAAAAAGAATGACATCTTACCATTTGCAACAGTATGGATGGATCTAGAGAGTATAATGCTAAGTGAAATCAGTCAGAGAAAGACAAATACCATATGATTTCACTCATGTGGAATTTAAGAAACAAAACAAATGAACAAAGAAAAGAGACAAAGCAAAAAACAGACTTAACTATAGAGAATAAACAGGTGGTTGCCAGAGGGGAGGTGGGTGAGGGATGGGTGAAATAGGTGGTGGGGATTAAGAATACACATATCATGAGCACTGAGTAAATATATAGAATTGTTGAATCACTGCTGTCAAATAAAATCTTAAAAAAAAAAGGGGGGGCGCCCGTGTGGCTCAGTCGTTAAGCATCTGCCTTCGGCTCAGGTCATGGTCCCATGGTCCTGGGATCGAGCCCCACATTGGGCTCCCTTTTCGGCGGGAAGCCTGCTTCTCCCTCTCCCACTCCCCCTGCTTGTGTTCCCTCTCTTCGTTGTCTCTCTCTCTGTCAAGTAAAATCTTAAAAAAAAAAAAAAAGAATTGTTGAATCACTGTATTGTACACCTGAAACTAAAACAGCACTATTTATTAATTATACTGGCATTAAAAAAAAACCAACTTTCTCCTTTATTTGCTTTATTTAAAACTCTTTACTTCAGACCATTTCCCCTTACCACTTTCCTGCATTATTGGTGTTTTCAGTATTTGGGGGAGTTGTCATCTTTGAGTGCTCTTGGTTTGGCCCATTGTTGTGTCATAAGCATCCTTGAGTTTCACTGAATGCTGAGAGATGCTGGTCCTTTCCGTATTGCTGTGAAGACCAGGAAAGAGGTGTCATGGGTGGGGGGATATAGCTCTAAAGTAGTTTCTGTGAACAGTGCTGGTAATGCTAAGGACAGCGATTGTGTCTGCATAAACGTGTCCTTCTCTGCGTGCTTCGACTCTGTTCTCTGAACCCCGTAGCCCCCTCTGAGGCAGGCAGAGAAGGCAAGATTCATCCCCATTTTACAGATGGGCAGGTGGCTAGGTGGTCATCAACACATTGGTCAGTTGAGATGCAGAATGTGAACCTGGCTCTTTGGACCCCGAAACTCTGGGCTACATCCCTCTGATTGTGTGCACACTGCATGCCTGAGCCCAAAGGCGTTTTCCTCTTTGCTGAGGGTTTTGGTGGCCTTCTTGGTCTTTTTCTACCTCTGTTACCTGGTTTCATACAGGTCCATGGTCATGGTTTGTGTTCTCCTTTGGGCTTTGCTAGTGACATATGATGGTTGGGGGGCGGGGGTTGGTTGCTCCTCTGAGACATTTAATGGAGGAAGTGGAAAAACCAGGAGTTTAGGACACTGGCCTCATATCTCAGCTGATGGCTTCCCGCCCCAGAGAGTGGATTTAACTGGTATGGGCTGTAGCTGGGCATCAGGAATTTTAAAGCCCCTGAGAGATTCCTGTGGGCAGCAAAGCTGGGGAGCTCCTGGGTTGGGAGTCCTAGCTGGGAGTGTGATTACTGGTGATTCTCCAGCTGCTGGATTCCTAGGATGGTGCCAGTGGGCTCGCCTTCCACTGATGCCTGGCGTTTCTATGTAATGGCAGAACGAAAATCTGCCTGAGTGTGGGGTGTGGCTTCTTCCTCTGTAGGAAGGAGCTTTGCTCTTGTGTATTGCATCACAACTCAGAAATTGCAGCTGTGGCATAGCATCCTCCATGTCTGCCCAGCATGGTCTGAAAAAGAGCAAGAGCCAGGGCAGGCAGGGAGTAGCTCTTCATCAAGCCTGGCGGTGTTTAGGCACCGGGGAAGGCAGTGTGACTCAGTTTGGTGTTCCAAGAATATCCTGGAAAAGAACTGTCCGGTGACCTACCCCCTTGTCTCCCAGGATACAAAAATGTGGCTGTTGCTTTAGGCAGTGATTGGGCTTCCTTTTTGGATGACTTCATTTTACTTACCACGTCAGCCAAAATCAGATCTCTCCTTGGTCTGGCCTCCCATGCCTGGGGTGGGGTGGGCCACTCATCCAACCCCCAACTGGCTTTGCTTTTTAGATCCTGTTTGCGCTCACCCACGTGGGGCGATCGTGGGCCGTTGAAGGGCAAGAGCTATGATCATACATTTCTGTATCCCCAAGAGCCTTGTACAGCGGACACATATGCGTTTGTCCATTGACCTACTCCTGCCTCTAGCCACTGTTGCTCTCTTTTATACACAAGCGAGCATTGCAAGTTTGCCCTTGGGGAGGGAGGGATGGGGCTGCTGGGCAGGAAGGACAGTGTGCGTTTCCTGTCTTCTGATTGGACATTCAGTATATAGTCAGAATAACTAGACATCTTTCACAAATATTTAAAAATAAGTGAGAGAATTTTGGTGTTTCTGATTTTTTTTATGAACTGTGGCCTCTGGATTGTGTTGATGAGGATAAAGCATTTCATAAATAAAACCTACGAAGATCAACTCTATGGTGGCTCTTCATCTTTTAGAGATCTGAGATCTGGCTAGAAAATTTGGCAAAATGTATTTTCTGGATTCCCTTCATTTCCACTCATTTTGGGAAAGCCCTGGAAAGGTTGTTAACACAGATCTGCCCACCTGGAGGGCAGGGCTTTGTGCCGGTTTTGTTCACTGGTTTATGTCCAGTGCCTCAGACAGCACAGGCATGATAAGGGTTGGTGATTCGTGGATGGATCTTGGGTTTGTGATGGAGATGAACTCACTGATTGTCGGCTGTGTGCCTGGCCTTGTGTTGCCTGCTTTCTTCTAACACCTCTTTCAGCAAATGAATGATACATCAGGCTAGCTCAGTCCCCACAGCCTTGCTGCACAGCCTTGCTGCACAATCAGTACTTTTAAGCAACTGTGTCTGATAGGTTTTATTCAGTCACTTTACAGGAGAGGAAACCAAGGCTTGGCAAAGTTAAATCAGGTGCCAAAGTCACCAAGCTGCTTCGAGGCACGATTTCAACCCCGGTCCCCAAAGCCCAGTGCTTCACTGCACAATTACGAAACCACTTTGCTTGGCAACATGAGAATCTGGGCTTGCATCTTATTCCACTCTAACTCAAAGTGAAGTCTCTTGAAGAAAAAGTCCTGCAATTTAGTATTTTGAAGCATACCTTTCTCCTATCTGGTATATTTAGCTGGCAATGCTGTAAAAGGAATCAATCTTCTTTTTACAAGCCAGTTATTGTATTTTTTTTATTTTTATTACAAAAGCTGTCACTAAGAACATTTTTCTAAAATAGAGATAAATCTGGAAGGAGGGTTGTAGTGATGGTGTGGGGAAAGAGCAGAGAAAACTCATTTCTTTGTTCCGCGGTGCTGCTGCACTAAACGAAGCTATCTTTGGACATTAAATAGTTGCCTTAACATCTGAATGTAGGAAAACAAGAGGAAGTATTAGTAAAGTTCTCAATGTTTATACTTAACACCATTCTATTTAAACTGCCACTTTTCTTTTATGAACCTGTTGATTCTGTGTTTTGGAGAAGGGTATTGAAGAAATTTGGTCATATGCACATCCTTATTTTTCCTCTGTCCTGTGACTCAGAAGAGACCCAAGTTCCCTCTGCCTTGGTCCTGGAGTCAGAGCACAGCTGTGGGTCTTCGGGGAGAGCTGAGCTTCATTTCTTCCTTTGGAGTTAACATCTGCCAGGTTAATTGAAATGTGTAGGGAAAACACATCTGCATTTAAAAATTGAAAATGTATAATAGGCTTTGAAGCATTAGCTTCATTTTAGTGCTTGAAATTCAAGAGTAGTATCTTGTTTTCAGTTCAGCTGTTTTATTCATTCTTTCATTGCTTATTCGTTCATTCATCCAGGTGCTTTCTGTATGTGAGGGTAGTGCTGGGTATCGTGGGATATGTAAAAAGTAAGGTATTATCTCTGCCCTCAGGAAGTGACTGGACTGGTAGAGAAGACAAATATGTAGTCACCCAACAGTTAACAGGTAGAAGGTAGAAACTGCTGTGGTGTGTTGTGGAGTATCACACAGAAGGTATGTGTTAGGGAGTATCACACAGAAGATGTGGTGTGTTATGGAATATCACGTAGAAGATACTGGCTACGAGGAGTTTGGGAAGGCTTCCTAGAGGAGGAGACATCTTTAAAAACTTTGAAGGAAAAGTGAGATGGAGGAGAAAATTACATTCCAGGCAGAGGGAACAGCATGAGGGTTGCTGTGAGTCCTGGAAGAAGGAACAGTTTGGAATGGGATGGGGGGCTTGGGTGGTGCAGATGTGTGTGGGAGATGAGGCTGGGTGGGCTTCTTGTGCCCCCGATCCAGTGTCTGATGGGGTAGATACCTTACACCCTCTTTAGAGAGTACTCTTGGTGTGGATTGCTCACGTGTGCAGACTGGCCCATCATGTTCCTGTGGGAGCCCAAGCTTACCTAACTCCACTTTCAAGGGGATGTAGCTAAAATCAAGTTTGGGGTTCTAGCTTTGCACACAGCCTGTAGCCATTCACTGTGGCTCGGGAGTATTGACTCTTAATTCCTTTAACTTTCCACAGTGCCAACTCTAGTAGCAACTTTGAGCAAGTCCCTTAACCTCCTGGGGCCTCACCTTCTCTCCGTGTGAGTTGAGGTCATGGGCAAGGTCTCCTGCTCTCTCCTGAGTCCATCCTCTTCTTGTCAAGTGTTCCATTTCCCTGAGCCAAGAGCCTCAGCTTGGCTCTCAAGCTGTTTACCATCTTGGCCCTTCCTCCCCATGGAATATCCAGAATTCCCTGCAAAGTGTCATTATCATCTTTAGTCTCAAGCAAAATTTAGTTCTTTATGCTTTTGGGCTTGAATTTTATAGTGCATGAAATTCTTCAGCTCTCAACTGGTTTTCCTCAACTGGGCCAGGGTTCTGTGACAGAATTAAATTATGCCTAATGCCTGGAGTAAGGCATCCACTCACTATATATAATGAATTAATTTCCCTTCTATGCTTCTAGAATGGTACTAGTTATGTACTGTCCTTAGGAGAATTGAGAAAATACTCAGTATACGTGCATAATTTTTTTCTTCTCTTCTTCCTTTCTATTTAACTGCAAATTAGATTTTAGTTTTCATGCTCCTTTGCTACTTCGTTTTTCTTCCCACTTACCAGTGTTTTTCAATGACTATGGTGTTTCCAGTGTTCAGAAGGGAAGCCCTAGTGAGAAGCCAGCAGTGGTAACCCTAAAGGCATAATCCAAATCTGGAGTTGTGTTCTGGAATTGGGGATGGGTGGGTTGGGCTCGATTCAGAGGAAGGGATGAGAGCACCTAGTGAAGTGCGGTTTCGGAAGGAGTGAAGAGGAGCTAAGCTTCCTCGCTGGTCCAGTGTCTCTTGTGTGGCCTGTAGTACCCTCCTCAGTGGCTTCTTTTCTTTCCTCTTGCCCCTCTGTAGCCCCTGCACAGCAGGTAGAGGGAGCATTTAAAAATGTGTGCGATTTTGCCACTTCCCCGGACCCCATACCTTCCTGTGGCCGTGGTCTATCACATGTAAGTTCCAGAGTCCGATGTGATTTGCCCCTGGCTTTTGTGACCTCATGTCCTGTTTTGCTTGACACCCTCTCTTCTTCAGTCATGCTGGCCTCTTGCTCTTACCTCCTCAAACCTCCGACTGGTTCCTGCCTGGTTCCTGCTCGGCCTTTGTCCTGCTATTCTGTTTGTCTGGAATGCTCCTCCCAGATCTTTGCCTGGCCCTTGGCCTTGCTGCAGTCAGGCCTTTGCTCCCACATCACTGCCTTGGAAAGGTCTTTACTGGGCCACCTGCCTCCCACTGCCTCTGCTCTCAGTTCTCTCTCGTGACATACTTTCATTTCTTTATAGTACTTACCAGGATCTAAGATGGTACTGTATTTATTTTGTTTCTCCCCTGTCACTAAAATGCTGACTGCAGGACTCTTGTCTGTATTGTTTACTTCTTTTCCCCTACACCCAGAGTATTGTCTGGCATGAAAGGTACTCACTAAATATTTGAAGACTGAAGACTGACTGTGTAAATCTCCGCATACGGGCGGGGCATGCCAGATAAGCATTTGTCAGCCTCCACCTCCTCAGGGAAGATCCTGTGCATATCAAGGCAGCTCATTTGTATTGAGATAGTTCTGATTGTTAGGCTGTCCTTCCTTCTGCTGGAAACAAAAAAAGTATCTGCCTTCTTTCTTGCCCAGTAGCCCCTGCTCATGGCTCTGCCGGGCACCCCTAATGAACACCCTGCTTGCTAAACTCCCTCACAGTGTCTGCTTCTCTGGGATCCCAGCCTGCAGCAGTTGGTTTGTTGCTTAATCTTCTTAGGTTTCTTATACCCTCTCTAGACCAGGGATAGTAATAAAAGTTTCTGCTTCATAGCTCCCTCCAGCTGTGGCAGGGGTCAGCGGAGCATTTCACATAACACGGGATGTTCCTAGCATCCGAGACTGTGACAGCACTGCTGTCCTTGGCTCGTCCATGGTGGCAGTCCACAGGGAATGGAGCGGGGGCTCTGCAGACTTCTCACTGGCTGCCACTCGAGGTTGGCCTTTGGATGTAGGTCATGGTGCCACTGACCTCTGGCTGATGGCTGTGTGGTGAGGTGTGTTCTGAGGAGCTGGAATGAAGTCAGGGTGATTGCCTGAGAAGCCCACTCCAGAATTTTTTTGTGTTTGTCTCCCCTGGGTTTTCTCCAGAAACTGAGTCAAAGGCTTTTATGATTTCACGGAGAGCAACTGAGAGGAGTCAGCAGTCCCATGTTCTCTGGGTGCTTAGAACCAGCCAGAAAGGTTAGGGAGAAGCTGGTTGCAGGAGAATAGCCCTCCCTGACTCCACACTTAGACACAGGCCAGGGGACTTGTATTTATGGAGCCTCTGCTGCTGCATCAGGTACTGAGGGTGCAGGTGAAAGTGAGGACTCTGCTCAGTCGCTGTCTGGGCTTGAGGAAGGGGGACGAATACCCGTGCATCTAAGGGGAAGAGCCTGCTGGGTGCACAGCCCGGCTAAGAGATGGTGGCGTTCGGGGTAGCAAGCAAAAATAAAGTGTGAGTAGATCACATGCAATATTTGGGATATAGTCCTGCTAAAAAAGCATTTTTCTGAAATTCACACTTAATTGGGTGTCCTGTATTTTATCTTGAGCCCTAATAACAGGGAAAAGAGACATGTCATTGGGTAGAGCAGAGGGACTGAGCAATTCATTGAGCGTAGGGGATCAGGATACAGTATAACTCTGTTTTCAAATATTGCACGAGATCTACTCAAACTACTAACAGTCTTGTCTTTATCCTTTCAGAAATTTTCAGGAATGTTTTGCACATCTGGAAGCATATAAGTGCATATTCTTTATGCTTTATTTATCCACATAACTGCAAACCAGATCGTGGTCTACACACAGCTGCTTGTTCTTTCTCCCTCTTAGCAGTGTTCCTTGGACTTCTTTCCATTGCAGTACCCATGGAGGTCACACATTCTTTTAGAAAATGGCTTTTTATTTATATTTTTGCTATTGAGTGTCCTGCCACCAAAATGAAGGCAGTTAAATATTAGTTCATATTTTTGAAGTTTGATTGTTATACAATATTATGTTAATTTCAGGTGTACAACATAGTGATTCTACAATTATATACAAAGTATGTAAGTTTTAAGGTGAATTTGGGGGATACTAATTTACTTTAGAACTTGGGGTGAATAAGCTACTCTTTAGAATCTTCTTAGATAATTCTTAGTTTGGAGATCTCAGTACCACCCAGTCAGGCTGTTTATTATGGAGTGACCAAATACCATCAACTGAGCAACTGGAATCAATTTGAATTGCTGAATAATTTAAAAATATTTCAAAATTGTTGAATTAACATAGGGTTGTTTTTTTCTGATAAGCTTCCTCCTACGCACAAATCTGAGAGCTGACACAATTCATCTCTTTTTCTGATGGGGCATTTTACTCTTTTCCCTTCCTTCCTCCTTCTCCCTCCCCCCGGTATTGATCTATAACTCAGTCTACTTAATCTAGCTGGTTCGTTTGTAGCATCTTATGATCTAGTTTCCAGACCTTTCAAATAAATTACTCATTTATATGAAGGAACCATAATTGACTTTTCGGTTGAGAAACCCAATTCACCAAAGTGGCTCGGGAGAGACATAGTTCATTTTGCTCTATTATCAAATCAATGTTCAAATAATATTTTAAGATTATTTATTTTCCTCAATATGAGAAAAATGTCAAGATTTATTTCCCATATTTCTTAAATGTCAGAGAAAATTGACCTGAGCTGGGGGAACTCTCAGTGCCTGGCATTTTACAGTTTTCAGCCCAAGGATTAAGAGACAAAGCACTGAGCACTCATTGTGAGTGTTGCCCTTGTACTCAGTGGATTCAGGTTGTAGAGTGTGAACGAAGCTGGTTCTTGCTTCTCTGGGACTCGCTAGACTAATTGGAGAGGTGACGTCAGCAGGGAATGAGACCCGTGTGAGTGGGATGAACCAGGCAGGTGTATGAAGGGAAATGTTTCTGAAGTTTTATCAAGGGTGGCTGATTCAAATTAGACTGGAGACAAGCCTTGCTTTGGAATGTGGATAGGAACTGGATGGCACCGTAGCTTGTGCGAGAGCAAGAACCAAGAACTGTGATATAGCAGGAACCCTCATAGGGAGGCTGGCATGAAGTAGAGGATGCACGTGGAGAAGACTAGGCTGGGGTAAGAGGCAGTTATTTAACTTTGAGTCAGCCCATCACATTTAGCAGCCATTTGATGGGTAACTCAAAGTTGCAGGTACTGTGCTAGGGCCTGGGGATATAAACCCAGACAGGTAGAGTCCTTACTTTTAAGAAGTTCAGAGTCTGGTGGGTGAGACAGGGAGGAGGACCCTCTGACTAGGGCATGGGATGGAGGGCTCAGTGAAGGCCCTCCAGATGTGCGAGGTCTGAGCTGAGTCTGGATGGATGGCTGGGAGCGGGCCAGACCAGACAGGGATGGGATTGATACATTGTTGAATGGCAACATTAGTTGGGGTCAGAGCGGGAAGGACTTTGTGTACTGCTGGGAGCTGGATTTTATCCTAGAGCCTTTGAGAAGTCACTGAAGGAGTTAAAGTGCAGGAGCCTTACGGTGAGATGTGGGTTTGGAGGAATCCCTCTGACAGCAGGGTAGAGTGTGGGTGGGAAGGGACAAGGCTGGAGGCAAAGACACTGGAGAGGTGGTGGTGGCTCCAGCTGGGACAGTGTCTGTGGAGCAGGGAGATGTGGCATGTGGCCAAGGTCGGTAGATGAGCTATCGATTGCACAGGACTAGGTAACTGACTGTTGGCTGTGGGGATGAGGGAGTGGAGGTAAGGCTGTTGGATGGAGTGTCACATGGACCCTGAAGTCACCTTTGATAGTTAAAGGCTCGGCGGTGAAGTGAAGGCCATGGGCAGTAGACTGTCTCCAGTGGACAAGGGGCTGAGCAGAATTGATCAGCAGGGTGTGGAGGGAAAGAGGGGACTGGAGCCTTCCTTCTTCTTTCTTTCATCTCTGGAATATTTGGAAGTTTGACAACTCTCCTGGAATCTACAATGGATAAATACACCAAAGGGTATTCATAGTTTCAACATTTAATAATTCCAACCATTATAAGCCTTTTGTGGAGATTACAGTGGCTTTTCCATGGGTATTTTCAGTAACTAGAGTGAAATTTGCTCTGTATGGCTTAAAATCCAGCATTTTTGTTATAAATGCTAATACTTTTGGAGTAAAGATATACCTTTTTCTTATAGTTTTAGTTTTTAGGCTCAGGAAGGAAGCAATCTGGGCACCTGGGTGGCTCGGTCGGTTGAGGGTCTGCCTTTGGCTCAGGTCATAATCCCAGTGTCCTGGGATCGAGTCCCACATCAGGCTCCCTGCTCAGTGGAGAGTCTGCTTCCCTCCCTTCCCCGCTTGTGCTCTCTTTTGTGCTCTCTTGGAAAAATAAATAAATAAAATCTTTAAAAAAAAAAGGAAGCAATCTAAGAAATTGTTGCGTGTGCAATTTTCTTTCTGGAACAGAGGGCCTCCACCTAATCTTGATGACCTGTGATTATTATTTTTAAAAATGTTTATTGCTTCACAACTTTATTTTTTGAATCACAAGCAATTTAGAGTGACCACCACTGAGGCCTCTGTTAAAAGATTTTCCAGCAGAGCTGCCCCAGTTTTAAGATTAAGCTGTATTGCGCTTTAAGATGAACTTTCAAGATCTTCAGAGAAGAAAAGCATTGCTTCCATCTGTGCCTTTCTTAGACTAAAATCATATTGCAGAAAACTAAAAATTAACACAGCAGTAAGACGGTATAAAGTACCTGTCTATTTTAGAATCCTCGAGGACATTTTCTTGTAAGAAACTATTTAGCCCATAATCAGCATGAAGTGTACACAGTATTTGTCATTTCTGTGGTCCAGGATATGAAGGTTCCCAGACAGAATCGTGTTCTCCAGTACTCCTGCAGGCGCAATGTCACCTCAGTCACCATGATTAACAGCACTGATAACCGTTCCCTTTAACGAAACATCCTCGCACATGGCCCGTCCCCTGGAACTGTGAGCTGATCCACTTCAAGCATATCTGGTATACTTTCAGACCTCCTTAGGTAATCCCGAATCTTGGTGAAGGAACTGCCTAATTTAACCGAGGGCACTGGAGGACAGTTCCCACTTTCCACGTGTCAGAGATCCTGCATTAAGACTGTAAGAGATTTGACATCACAAGCGAGAGATCTGGTGTGGTTTTGACAGGCAGAAACTGCCTTGTAGGAACATAAACACCTAGAGTTTTAAAACCTTTTCCAGGTAGCCTGCACTGCAGTTTCTGACTGAGTGACATTTAGCCCTCCATCCAGTCCCTGGATTTACAGTGATTTCCGTGTCAATAGCCTTCTGCTCCTGCAGCCTTTTCAACTGCTGCAAGAGAGATACGGATCTCAGGTTGTTGGCATTAAATATTTTGAATTTTCATAAGACTCAAACTCATCAACATGTGCTTTTGGCCCTTGAGCGATTTCCATCAGTCACCAGACTTCATACTGAGTGTCCCACTGTTTACAGCTGCATGTGTTTTATTTGTGACTTCCATGACAAGTTCATTGGCTGGGTTCATTAGATGGTTAAGAACATAAAGCTCCACCGTGACACCCAGATTATCTACATCAGACACAGAAATATATTCTTTGCCTTCTCCCAGAAGGGTATCGAGCAAACCAGAGTTGTAGAAACTGGCGTAAATGTCACCATGACCTGGGGTACCAAGCTTCTGTGTTTTCCCCTGAGTAAGATACATTCTTTGCTGCAGGCAATCAGGATTCTTTATTAATCCTTGGGTACCTGCTTTGATTAAAAATGTAGATTTTTCAAATGAAATGTTTGTTTTTCTCTAGTATTTATTTTTGTATCTTCATTTGTATTAAGAGTGCTCATTAGCTCATTAGAATAAGAGGAACATTTCTATTATAGATTTTGTTCAGATGTTCAGTTTGCTGAATGGTCACATCTAAAAAGATATTCTGATTTTGCACACCTGTCTGACTTTTTGGGCTTTTGCAGCCCATGCTGGTCCTCAAAGTGCCATTGAGTTTTACCACCGCCAGGTGGTTCAGCACAGAAGATAAATATGATTAGGTAAGCCCTGGCCCTCATCTCTTCGTAGGGCTGCATCGAATCTTCTGGAAGTCCCTGGATTTTCCCCCGATCCACAGAAGGTCCCTTTTCTTGCAAAAAATCTATGAAACAGCTTCTGAAAATCCATTAAGGTTTTTTCTTTAGTGTGCTCAAACTCATGTGATGGTGCTGTGGTATTTTTTTCTAGTTCCTTCTTCGAAGATCTTGTTGAATGACTTTTTGGAACTGAGAAGCATCATCTTGAGACATGGCTTTGCTAAGATCTCTCTGAGCCATGCCTCCATTACCATAACTGGCTCCTCCTTTCTTCTCTTACTCCCTGGGTTTTTTAAGATTCTGTCCCCAGGCCATTTTTTCCCCTTAG
Source organism: Zalophus californianus (assembly GCF_009762305.2). Taxonomy (NCBI): domain Eukaryota; kingdom Metazoa; phylum Chordata; class Mammalia; order Carnivora; family Otariidae; genus Zalophus; species Zalophus californianus. The sequence goes on from NC_045602.1 coordinate 98,045,364, forward strand.
TTATTCCCTTACCCTTATTCTTTTTACGAATGACTTCAAGCTATTGGTGGCAACCTCACCTTGACATTGGGAAACAGTCTGGGTATAGAAAGGCCTAGAAGCTGATAGGTTGGCAGGGTGCTGGGAATGAGGTCATCTGGAGGTCATAACACTCAGATGACTTCTTAGGCCCCAGTAAGTCAGACACTTGTTTTCGGTCAGAAGCCACAGTACAACTTACGAGCCAAGAGTCGAGACAGTGTCACCTGATTTAGATTGTACCCGTATTCTGCCATGTGACTTTACAAGTAGAACTTAAAGGTCAAAGTACAAAGGTAGTGCCTTCCCAGTGTACAAAGTAGATAACATTATGGAGTATGTCTCCTGAAAGTAAAGATAAGGCCAGTTATCACTCTGTCAGATTAAGATAATGTCAGCACAGTGCTTTCCAAGCTTTCATGTTCATTGGAATCATTAAGGGCTCTTGTTACAGCGCAGGTTCCCATTCAGTAGGTCTGTGGTGGGGCCTGAGATCCCTCCTTTCTAACAAGCCCCCGGGGCTACCAATGCTGCTGGTTCCTGAGCTGGAGCTGCTGTCTTTTGGGGGTACAGAGCTCTTTGCGAAAGTGAAGAAAGCTATGGACCCTCAGAACAGTGAACCTGCCACCTTCCCCCTCCCACTGCCACATCGCTGTGCAGATGATTTTAAGGTTGTGAACACTTTGAAACCCATCCAGCATCTTCAGGTTTCAGAAGTGGCTAATAGATGCTCCTAGGACATAATGGTCTTTGAGTCGGTGTCTTCTCTAGTATTTTTATAGCATGGATTTTAATTTAAAACTAGGGAGATACTGCCGTGGTTACCTACAAGGGAAGAATAAATGATCATTCGAAGGGCCCTTAAACTTGCGCCGCTCCAAAGGTATAAGGCTATGAGCCTTGGAATTACTTTGCCTCTGACTTCCAGCAAGAGCGGTGGGCACGGTGTGAGTTGCATTCCTTCATGTTTTATAAGTAAGAATTGACAAGTAGTGTGAGCACCTGTTGGGGTCCCTTCTGATCTTCCATTCCTGGATGATTGTGTGCTCCCAGCAGGTATTTGTTGAAAATAGTGGTTTTAAAGCAGAAGATCTAGACACATTTGGTTAGGGACAGAGAAATGACCCATGTGGGAATGGGAGGGATCGAGATGTGGCAGCCCATGGTGTTAATTAAACTAATTGTGTAGTTCTCGTGCTGTGGGCAGGACCTACTTTTGGTAGTTGCATGCTGTAAGAAAGGGGTTAATTTTGTGAAGTATTTATTTTATGGCCACATGAACATGGGGCGATCTCAAGGCAGTTCTCACTTTTGGGTCCAAAATGGAGCTACCCAAGATCTGGGCACTGTGAACATGGTGGTGGTGGAGGGGAATTCCATTTATTTGTCTTTTAAGCTACTGGTCTGTTCATCCAGGCCTATACTTCTTCAGACTGCCTTGGAAAGTTAGATCAGGCAATGGGAATCCATTGTAGTTCTTGAATGGTGTTTACAACATACTGTTTGGATTTCATTATTCTGGCTGGTGTTTATTCTGCCCGTTCATCCTGAGGTTGCCAGGACACCTGCTTCCCCCACCCTAGGATTATTTTAAAGGAATTCCCAGACATCATATTATTTCATTCATAACTTTTTCAATGTGTGTCTCTAAAAGGTTAAGACTTTAAAAAAAATCATCAAAATATCATCATCACACCAAAAATGGTAGTAATAATTCCTTAATATCAAATTTGTATTTAGTCAGTGTTAAGATTTCCCTAGATATCTTATAATTTCTAAAAATGCCTCTTCTCTTTGCACTGAAATCCCATTGGTTGATAGGTTTTTTTTTTTAAGGATTTTATTTATTTGTCAGAGAGAGAGAGAGAGAACACAAGCAGGGGGTATCAGCAGGCAGAGGGAGAAGCAGGCCCCTCTCTGAGCAAAGAGCCCGATATGGGATTCGATCCCAGGATCCCGGGATCATCATGATCCGAGCTGAAGACAGGTGCTTTACCGACTAAGCCACCCAGGTGTCCCTGGATGATAGGTCTTTAAAGCCTTTTTTCAATCTATAGGTTACCCTTCCATCTTTATACTCCTTGCAATTTATTGTTCTTGTTATTGAATAGGCTGGGTCACTTACCTGCTGCCATTCCCAGAAGCTGGATTTTGCTGATTGCGTCTCTGGTATTGTTTGATGTGTTCCCCCTGCCCCCTGTGTTTCCTGGCATTCACTATCCATCAGCTCTAGATCAGAGTCTGGCCTTTTCCGTGGGCCAGGGACAAGATTTCTGCGGCAGAGGTGTTGGTGTTTCAGTTCTGATGGACAGCATGTCTGGTTGTCTCCTAGTGGTGGAGTTAGCAGCCACTGATGGTCACTGCCTGGAGCCACGAATACACCGGAGTTGCAAAGTTCTGACATTCTAATTCTGTCACTCCTTCTTCATTTATAAGATAGAATACTCTAAAAAGAGGAACTTTCCCAAACAACTATTTGGTTAAACTTAAAATTAAAAACACTTAATTGTTTAGGAAATGCAGGGCAAATGCTTGAGTCTTCCCTTTTATATACTGGTTTTTTTTTAAAGATTTTTATTTATTTTAGAGACAGAGAGAGAGAGTGTGCTTTTACAGGTTGGGGGGAAGGGTGGAGGGAGAGAGGGAGTCTCAAACAGGCTCCACACTCAGTGGAGCTCGATCCCAGGACCCTGAGATCATGACCTGAGCCAATATCAAGAGTCTGACGCTTAACCGACTGAGCCATCCAGGCGCCCCTACTTACTAGTTTTTAAAATAATGAGTTGACTCTTGATTCTCCAAAGGGGACCATTCGGTTTTTATGTTTTAAATTATGAGTTCATAAGTTGATGCATATTTCATGTGTTTCAGTCTTTTGCAGTTACCATTCTCTGCTGCTCGGATTTGGCCGGTGGGAACTTAGTTCAGGTTGGCTCCTGAGTCCTTCTGACCTGGCTCTTATTGGTGATTTCTCACTGTGTAACACAACTTAGGGGCATAAGGCCCCTAAACTCCCAATTTAGGGTCTTATAACAACCATCTATTATCTCACCGTTTCTGTGAGTCAGGAGTTGGGGTGGGCTTTACTTGGGTCCTCTGACCCACTCAGGGTCTCTCAAGGCTGCAGTCCAGGGCCTTCCAGCCTGGCTGGGGAAGGGGCACTCCCAGGCTCACTCAGGTGGCTGCCTGACCGACCACAGTTTGTTGCCACGTGAGTCTCTGCCGAAGTCTCCCAGTGTGGTGCGTGGCTGTCCCCATTGCCAGGACTTAGAGACAGAGACACACACACAGGAGCGCCAGCAAGTCAGAAATCAGAATCTTGTAATCCTAACTAGGAAGCAACAGACTATCACTTTGGGGGGGTCTTAGTGTTGTAATCAGTGGAATTGAATTGCTAGGTCCAGCCCACTCCCCGGGGCAGGGGATCACACAGGGTCACAGACACCTGGAGGATAGGGATCACCAGGAGCCATATTAGAAGTTGCCTATGGACAACTTGGACAAACCAGTAACTTTTGATGTGATAGCTTCCTGGTTTCTTGCATAACAAGATAGTTCAAACATTTGGATTGAGTTGTTCTCCTAACAGCCCTGACTGTAAATGAAATTTAGAGACTATAATTTGGGCATGAGATTCTAGGCCTTTTCAGAGGACAAAGCTAGGGAGTAAATTTCTTTTCCTTTTTCAATTTCAGATAAAGTTTATGATTTTACTTGACCTCATCCATCTTATGTTTGTTTCTCCGTTTATCCAAAAACCTTGGTTCTCAAGGCCACCACCATAATTAATCAGGTATTATCCCACAGTGCACAAACAGAAGTCTCCGAATGATAATGGTTACTTTACCGGCAAAAATCTGATTACTGAAAGGGCTTTGACTTCTTTACAATTCTTTTTCTCCTTGGGCCAACACCCCACTACATTCTACAGTCAGATTCCAGCATCCGGTCAGGACTGACATTGTCTTTCACTGTGTGCCGCCGATGCACAGTTAGGTTCACTTGCCTCAGCTTACTTTTGAGTTTTAGGTCATTTTATTTTAATTTTTATTTTTATCTTATTTTTTAACACTGAATATATGACCTGTACTTCAAGCTTTTTTTTTTTTTTGACACTGATGTGTTTTACGTCACTTTGAAAAACAATCTTATTTTATTTTTTTTTAATTTTTTATTGTTATGTTAATCACCATACATTACATCATTAGTTCTTGATGTAGTGTTCCATGATTCATTGTTTGTGCGTAACACCCAGTGCTCCCCGCAGAATGTGCCTTCTTTAATACCCATCACCAGGCTAACCCATCCCCCCACCCTCCTCCCCTTTAGAACCCTCAGTTTGTTTTTCAGAGTCCATCGTCTCTCATGGTTCGTCTCCCCCTCCAACTTACTCCCCTTCATTCTTCCCCTCCTGCTATCTTCTTCTTTTTCTTTTTTCTTAACATACGTTGCATTATTTGTTTCAGAAGTACAGATCTGTGATTCAAAAGTCTTGCACAATTCACAGTGCTCACCATAGCACATACCCTCCCCAATGTCTATCACCCAGCCACCCCATGCCTCCCACCCCCACCACTCCAGCAACACTCAGTTTGTTTCCTGAGATTAAGAATTCCTCATATCAGTGAGGTCATATGATACATGTCTTTCTCTGATTGACTTATTTCACTCAGCATAACACCCTCCAGTTCTATCCACGTCCTTGCAAATGGCAAGATCTCATTCATTTTGATGGCTGCATAATATTCCATTGTGTATATATACCACATCTTCTTTATCCATTCATCTGTTGATGGACATCTTGGCTCTTTCCACAGTTTGGCTATTGTGGACATTGCTGCTATAAACATTGGGGTGCACGTACCCCTTCGGATCCCTACGTTTGTGTCTTTGTGGTAAATACCCAGTAGTGCAATTGCTGGATCGTAGGGTAGCTCTATTTTCAACTGTTTGAGGAACCTCCATACTGTTTTCCAGAGTGGCTGCACCAGCTTGCATTCCCACCAACAGTGTAGGAGGGTTCCCCTTTCTCCGCATCCCCGCCAACATCTGCCGTTTCCTGACTTGTTAATTTTAACCCTTCTGACTGGTGTGAGGTGGTATCTCATTGAGGTTTTGATTTGGATTTCCCTGATGCCGAGCGATGTTGAGCACTTTTTCATGTGCCTGTTGGCCATTTGGATGTCTTCTTTGGAAAAATGTTTGCCCATGTCTTCTGCCCATTCCTTGACTGGATTATTTGTTCTTTGGGTGTTGAGTTGGATAAGTTCTTTATAGATTTTGGATACTAGCCCTTTATCTGATATGTCATTTGCAAATATTTTCTCCCATTCTGTCGGTTGTCTTTTGGTTTTGTGGACTGTTTCTTTGGCTGTGCAAAAGCTTTTTATCTTGATGAAATCCCAATAGTTCATTTTTGCCCTTGCTTCCCTTGCCTTTGGCGATGTTTCTAGGAAGAAGTTGCTGCGGCTAAGGTCGAAGACGTTGCTACCTGTGTTCTCCTTTAGGATTTTGATGGACTCCTGTCTCACGTTTAGGTCTTTCAACCATTTGGAGTCTATTTTTGTGTGTGGTGTAAGGAAATGGTCCAGTTTCATTCTTCTGCATGTGGCTGTCCAATTTTCCCAACACCATTTGTTGAAGAGACTGTCTTTTTTCCATTGGACATTCTTTCCTGCTTTGTCAAAGATGAGTTGACCATAGAGTTGAGGGTCCATCTCTGGGCTCTCTATTCTGTTCCATTGATCTATGTATCTGTTTTTGTGCCAGGACCATACTGTCTTGATGATGACAGCTTTGAAATAGAGCTGGAAGTCCGGAATTGTGATGCCGCCAACTTTGCTTTTCTTTTTCAATATTCCTCTGGCTATTCGGGGTCTCTTCTGGTTCCTTACAAATTTTAGGATTATTTGTTCTATTTCTTTGAAAAAAGTGGATGGTATTTTGATGGGGATTGCATTGAATGTGTAGATTGCTCTAGGTAGCATTAACATCTTCACAATGTTTGTTCTTCCAATCCATGAGCATGGAACATTTTTCCATTTCTTTGTGTCTTCCTCAATTTCTTTCATGAGTATTTTATGAGTACAGATCCTTTGCCTCTTTGGTTAGATTTATTCCTAGGTATCTTATGGTTTTGGGTGCAATTGTAAATGGGATCGACTCCTTGATTTGTCTCTCTTCTGTCTTGTTGTTGGCGTATAGGAATGCCACTGATTTCTGTGTATTGATTTTATATCCTGCTACTTTACTGAATTCCTGTATGAGTTCTGGCAGTTTTGGGGTGGAGTCTTTTGGGTTTTCCACAAATAGTATCATATCATCTGCAAAGAGTGAGAGTTTGACTTCCTCTTTGCCGATTTGGATGCCTTTGATTTCTTTTTGTTGTCTGATTGCTGTGGCTAGGACTTCTAATACTATGTTGAATAGCAGTGGTCATAGTGGACATCCCTGTCGCGTTCCTGACCTTAGGGGAAAAGCTCTCAGCTTTTCCCCATTGAGAATGATATTCGCTGTAGGTTTTTCATGGATGGCTTTTATGATATTGAGGTATGTACCCTCTATCCCTATACTCTGAAGAGTTTTGATCAAGAAAGGATGCTGTACTTTGTCAAATGCTTTTTCTGCATCTATTGAGAGGATCATATGATTCTTGTTCTTTCTTTTGTTAATGTATTGTATCACGTTGATTGATTTGCGGATGTTGAACCAGCCTTGCAGCCCAGGGATAAATCCCACTTGGTCATGGTGATAATCCCTTTACTGTTGGATCCTATTGGCTAGTATTTTGGTGAGAATTTTTGCATCCATGTTCATCAAGGATATTGGTCTGTAATTCTCCTTTTTGATGGGGTCTTTGTCTGGTTTTGGGATCAAGGTAATGGTGGCCTCATAAAATGAGTTTGGAAGTTTTCCTTCCATTTCTATTTTTTGGAACAGTTTCAGGAGAATAGGTATTAATTCTTCTTTAAATGTCTGATAGAATTCCCTTGGGAAGCCATCTGGCCCTGGGCTTTTGTTGGGAGATTTTTGATGACTGCTTCAATTTCCTTAATGGTTATAGGTCTGTTCAGGTTTTCTATTTCTTCTGGTTCAATTTTGGTAGTTGCTACATCTCTAGGAATGCGCCCATTTCTTCCAGGTTATCTAATTTGCTGGCATAGAGTTGCTTATAATATGTTCTTATAATTGTTTGTATTTCTTTGGTGTTGGTTGTGATCTCTCCTCTCTCTCATGATTTTGTTGATTTGGGTCATTTCTCTTTTCTTTTGGATAAGTCTGGCCAGGGGTTTATCAATCTTGTTAATTCTTTCAGAGAACCAGCTCCTAGTTTCGTTGATCTCTTCTACTGTTCTTTTGGTTTCTATTTCATTGATTTCTGCTCTGATCTTTATTATTTCTCTTCTGCTGGGTTTAGGCTTTCTTTGCTGTTCTTTCTCCAGCTCCTTTAGGTGTAGGGATAGGTTGTATATTTGAGACCTTTCTTGTTTCTTGAGAAAGGCTTGTATTGCTATATACTTTCCTCTCAGGACTGCCTTTGCTGTATCCCAACAATTTTGAACAGTTGTGTTTTCATTTTCATTGGTTTCCATGAATTTTTTTAATTCTTCTTTAATTTCCTGGTTGACCCATTCATTCTTTAGTAGGAAGCTCTTTAGCCTCCATGTATTTGAGTTCTTTCCGACTTTCCTCTTGTGATTGAGTTTTAGTTTCAAAGCATTGTGGTCTGAAAATATGCAGGGAATAATCCCAGTCTTTTGGTACCGGTTGAGACCTGATTTGTAACCTAGGATGTGATCAATTCTGGAGAATGTTCCATGGGCACTAGAGAAGAATGTGTATTCCGTTGCTTTGGGACGGAATGTTCTGAATATGTCTGTGAAGTCCATTTGGTCCAGTGTGTCTTTTAAAGTCTTTATTTTCTTGTTGATCTTTTGCTTACATGATCTGTCCATTTCAGTGAGGGGGGTGTTTAAGTCCCCCAGTATTATTGTATTGTTGTCAATGTGTTTCTTCACTTTTTTTATTAATTGCCTTATGTAATTGGCTGCTCCTATGTTAGGGGCATAGGTATTTATAATTGTTAGATCTTCTTGTTGGATAGACCCTTTAAGTAGGATATAGTGTCCTTCCTCATCTCTTATTACAATCTTTCTTTTAAAATCTAATTTGTCTGATATAAGGATTGCCACCCCAGCTTTCTTTTGGTGTCCATTCGCATGGTAAATGGTTTTCCACCCCCTCACTTTCCATCTGGGGGTGTCTTTGGGTCTAAAATGAGTCTCTTGCAGACAGCATATGGATGGGTCTTGTTTTTTAATCCAATCTGATAGCCTGTGTCTTTTGATTGGGGCATTTAGCCCATTTACATTCAGGGTAACTATTGAAAGGTATGAATTTAGTGCCATTATATTGCCTGTAAGGTGACTGTTACTGTATATTGTCTGTGTTCCTTTCTGATCTGTGCTGCTTTTAGGCTCTCTCTTTGCTTAGAGGACCCCTTTCAATATTTCTTGGAGGGCTGGTTTCGTGTTTGCAAATTCCTTTAGTTTTTGTTTGTCCTGGAAGCTTTTTATCTCTCCTTCAATTTTCAATGAGAGCCTAATTGGATATAGTATTCTTGGCTGCATATTTTTCTCGTTTAGTGCTCTGAAGATATCATGCCAGTCCTTTCTGGCCTGCCAGGTCTCTGTGGATAGGTCTGTTGCCAGTCTAATATTTCTACCATTGTAGGTTACGTATCTCTTCTCCCGAGCTGCTTTCAGGATTTTCTCTTTGTCTCTGAGACTCGTAAGTTTTACTATTAGATGTCGGGGTGTTGACCTATTTTTATTGATTTTGAGAGGGGTTCTCTGTGCCTCCTGGATTTTGATGCCTGTTTCCTTCCCCACCTTAGGGAAGTTCTCTGCTATTATTTGCTCCAATATACATTCTGCCCCTCTCTTTCTTCTTCTGGGATCCCAATTATTCTAATGTTGTTTCGTCTTATCGTATCGCTTATCTCTCGAATTCTGCCCTCGTGATCCTGTAGTTGTTTCTCTTTTTCTCAGCCTCTTTATTTTCCATCATTTGGTCTTCTGTATCGCTGACTCTCTCTTTTGCCTCATGTATCTTAGCAGTTAGTGCCCCCATTTTTTATTGCACCTCATCAATAGCCTTTTTGATTTCGACTTGTTTAGATTTTAGTTCTTTTATTTCTCCAGAAAGGGTTTCTCTAATAACTTCCACGCTTTTTTCAAGCCCAGGTAGTATCTTTAAAGTCATGAATCTGAACTCTAGGTCCGACATCGTACTAATGTCCGTATTGAGTAGGTCCCTGGCTGACGGTACTATCTCTTGTTCTTTTTGCTGAGGTGATTTTTTTCGTCTTGTCATTTTGTCCAGAGGAGAACAGATGAATGAGAGAACAGAATGCTAACAGGTTAACAACGTCCCCAGCAAATATACTCTATACAAATCAGAAAAGATCTGAAACCAGGGGAAAAGAAAGGGAAAGAAAGAAAAAAGAAAGAGAAAAGAAAGAAAGAAAGAAAAAAAACCAAAAAGAAAAAGATAAAAACAAAAACAGAACAATACAAAAAAAACCCGAATATGATCAGATATGATCAGGCTAGTGCATAGATCAGTGCCACACACTAGATTTTGGGTGTATTTTGGTCTGTTAGAAAAAAGTGCCTCCTAAAATTTTAAAGGAAGAAAGACTTATATATGTACAAAATAAGGGTTGATACAATGAAGGGATGGAAGATGACTATAAAGATGAAAATTATAAAAGATTTTATAAAAGGAATTGATACGATAAGAAGTTTGAACAAAGAAAGAAGAAGATTTAAAAAAAAAAGGGAGAGATTTTGATCAGGCAGGAGACTAGAACAAAGCCATACACTAGTGATTTAGGGTATATTTTGATCTGTTAGAAGAAACTGTATCTCAAAATTTTAAAGAGAGAACAACTTCTATATATATATATATATATATATATATCTATATCTATATCTATATATATATATATGCCAAAAATAAGGGTAACTACTATGAAGGGATAAAATATGACTCTAAAAATGAAAAATAAAAAATGTTTTAAAAACGGGATTGATAAGATGTTGGTTGAAAAAGGGAAAAAGAAAAATTAAAAAAAAGTTAAAAAAGTTAACTTTGAGAAACTAATGAATCATGGTAAAAAAAAGCCATGAATTCTGTGTGCAGTATTCCCCTAGCGCTGGAGTTCTCCCGTTCTCCTTGATCGGTAAACTTGGTCTTGGCTTGCTGGCTGTTGGTGCTGATCTTCTGGGGGAGGGGCCTGTTGCCGTGGTTCCCAAATGTCTTTGCGGGAGGCAGAATTGCCCCGCCCCTGTCGGTCCGGGCTAAGAAATCTGCTCGGGTTTGCTCTCAGGACTTTTGTTCCCTGCAAGCTCTGGTACAGCTTTGGAGGACCAGGGTGAAAATGGTGGCCTCCCAATCTCCACCCGGAGGAGCTGAGAACTCGGGGCCCCACTCCTCAGTGCGCCCCCAGAGAAAAGCCCTCACTCCCGTCTCCCTAGTCTCCGGCCGTATTCCGTGCTCACCCGGCCTGTGACCGAGCGTTTCTATCTCTGGCACTTGACCCCGTGTGGAGTCTCCAAACCCAGCAGATCCCTGTGGTGTGCTACGCGCCGCTCCTCCCGGGTCAGGGAGGGGAGTCTCCCCAGCTCTGCCACTTGTGGGGTCCCTGCTGGAGGAGTAGTGGCCCGACTGGGCCGCATATCACAGTTTATGGCAACCCCTCCGCTCCGTCTCTGCAGCCGGCTTCCTTGCTCCAATACCTGGGAGCTCTGCTGCACTCAGGCATCCCCGGTCTTTCTGTGACCCCGAGGGTCCTGAGACCACACTGTCCCGCGAGGGTTCCCCCCCCGCCCCGCTTAGCCACTGGAGGGACGTCCCTCAGAGGAGCCGGCTTCTAAAAGTTCCGATTTTGTGCTCCGTGGCTCTATCACTTAACGGTAGTGGCCAACAGAGGCCCCCTCCCCCGCCGTCTATCCTCCCGAATATCACCTCGGATTCACTTCTCTGCACATCCTACTTTCCAGTAAGTGGTCGCTTCTCTGTTCAGAGAGTTGTTGCTACTCTCCTCTTCGGTCTCCTGTTGAGTTCGTAGGTGTTCAGAATGGTTTGATCCCTATTCAGCTGAATTCCTGAGACCAGATGAAATCCAGGTCTCCTACTCCTCCGCCATCTTGCTCTGCCCTCCCCAATCTTGTTTTATTTTTATGTAAATTATTTTCCTCACTCTAAAGATTATCTACAGATCAAGATATTTTTGTAGACATCTAGCGTCTGTCCTCTCCACTCCATTTTCTTCTTTCTCCATAGTTGGCCTCTTGAAAAATACGTAGGCTATCCTTTTTGTCTTTAAGTAAAAGTGGTAGCATTCTCGGTAGACTTTTCTCCATTTTCCATTCGCCTCTTAACACTAATACATCCTGGCTACCAGCCCCTAGCAGTATATAGAGACTGTCCTTATTCCATTGTCAGTGACAGGCCACTCCACTGTGTAGATACATGTCATTTATTCTGGAGAACTATACTTCTTAGGAGTTCTGTGGACTTCTAGTTCTGTAGTTTCCAAATGCTTATAGAAAGAAGGTGGGAGGAGGGGGGCAGTGCCCTGGCTGCTTCTAGAAGCAATACTTGTTTGTGACCATTCATACCAGTTTTCTGCTTGGTTCTCATCCTGGGTGGAGGGGAGGTGACTATCTTTTTGTAACCAGGTAACAGCAAAAAAAAAAAAAAAAAGCATTGCTCTTTTCATGAGTCACACAGCCCTCCACAGTTTCTGTCATTTAATTTACACTCCTTTTGGCTTGCAGTTAGAAATTCTTCCAGGTTTTGAAAACACATTATCTGTCAGTCTTAAGTTTTTTGATGGTGGCATCTGTTTTGTGTGTCTTCATGTTTATATCAGTAAGGATTTGGGAGGAGTGGTATCACAGATTGTGCTTCAGATGCCATTTAAAAACAAACCCCCATATGTAAAAAGTAAATAAAACAAATGTTTTAAAAACAATCTTTTCTCTTCTAACTAGTACTGAATTATTTGTGTTGCAGGGAAAAGGACTTGGAAGCCAAATTCATTATTCAAATGGAGAAAAGCAAAACAACAATCACAAACTTAAAGGCAAGTAGCAACCTGGCCTTGCTCCAAGAGCCTCCATGTTTGTTTTATTAAAATGATTTGTTGGTAAATAAAACACATCTGCCATTTCCTTACCCGTCCTTCTCAGTTCAACTAGCCACATCAACTTGCACTTGGCTAGGGCTCTTGCATGAAGCAAAAGGGTGATGCTCTGTCTCCTCTCCTGTGCCTGGTTTCATTTGATCTCAAAGCCCTGGTATGTGAGCTCTTGCGTTTAACCCAGACTCAGCATTATTACCCTGTATTCTGTGGTAGATCCTTAGCCTGGCAATTGGCTGAATTCTGTGAATCATTAAGTAAGTGTTGGCCCTAGATTTGTTTACATTCTTAATGAAAATAATCATGTTTTGTAAACTTTGCAAGAGGAGCTTGTTTTATTATTCAAAACTCAGGGGATGAAAGATTTAAAAAAAAATTATTTTTTTTCCCCCCTGAAAAAGATAGTTGAAAAAACCAGCATTTTCTAGGATGGCATGTTCTTCCTTTTGTACTTAAAATATTCTATTTTTTTCCTTTGGTCAGTGAATTTGTTAAGGACCGTGAATACTTTTCACTTGGGGGGAGGGTGAATAAGAATGTAAAGTTAATAAATCATGTGCTTTATGGACTCAACCCCTTTGTCCTCCTATATTTATCATTAACTTAGAGGTTTGGGTTTCTGAGGCCTGCTGCTCCATGGCCAAGTGCAGATCAATCTCTAGTTGGATTTCTGTTAATTTGTGGCTCAAGGGACTGGATACGTTGACATTCAATCTCAAAGTAGTGCCATTTGATCTCCAGTGATAGAAGCAGGGGGAATGCTCCTATCTTCCAATTGGGCCATGCTCTGGATAATTTGATAGTCTTCCTTTGAGGCTCTGGTGTCCCTTTGCCTGAGGCATTCTCCAGTGAAATGTCTTTCTTCTCTGACCACAATCCTTGTACCTTCTAGCTCTGTCTGGCCCTACCTGGCTTTCCCTCCTTTGACCTACCACATATTCTCAAATTTCTGCTGGTCATCACTTGATCAATTGCTTCCTATTAGTTACCTTTGCTTTGCTTCATGTATCTGTGTGCTCACAGTGTTTTGGTAAAATCATTAAAAAATTATATTTACCCAAACAGAGTGAAGAGACCCTTGGCTCTGGATGCATCTCTTCTTTGTGTGTTATGGAATCTATTTTCCTTGGTTACTCTGTTGCTTTTGAGTTTTACAAACATTTCCTCATCTGATATAATGAAAACAGATGTCCAGATTCTTAACATTTTAATAAGAAGAACCATAGAAATTGTTTATTTAGAGAATCTGAATTATGTTGGAAAATACCATGCTCGTTAAATATTTTCAGTGTGTCTGGGGAACTTTGTGAAACTTTGGTGGCTTATGATGATTTTTAAACATCGTTTTTGGTTCAGTTTAGGTATATAGCAAGGTAGACAAGATACACGCGAACATCTGCAATAAACTCAAAATATGTCCTAGGAGAACCTAGCCTCTCAGAAGTGACAGCAATTGCTTCTGGATATAGTGCCCAAGGGGCAGCTTAATGGAAGAGGAAGCATCTGACCTGGAGTTTTCAGTGGGGCCACAAAACTGCACAACTCTAAGGGGCTCTAGTCACATCACAATCTATGTGATTAGCACCCTCTAGAGTTCTGCAGACCCCTACTCTGGTGGTTTCAGGTGGAGGGAACAGTAAAAAGTATTGAAGCCAGCGGAAAAATATGAGTATGGTTGGAGTGTTGGGTTTGTATAAGAGAATCATGATAAAAAGTCCAGGAAAGTAGCCATGCGTCATAGCATAGAGAGCTGGGATTGATGGGAGGAGTTCAGGATCGATTGATCTATCTATCTATCTATCTATCTATCTATCTGTCTGTCTGTCTGTCTATCTATATCTATATCTATCTAGGGGGTAGTCATGAGGAAGTAAATGGTTTTTAGAGTGTAAATATGAAAAATGGCGATCATTGTATATTTTTTATGACTTTTTCTTTTCTTGAATTGGATAGATTTAGCTGTCAGGGCTTTTTACATTATTATCATAATCCTTTCCCTCTAGATACCAGAAGGAGGGACTGGGGACTCAGGAAGAGAACGGACCAAGACCTTCACCTATGACTTCTCTTTTTATTCTGCTGATACAAAAAGTCCAAATTACGTCTCACAGGAGATGGTATGATATTTTCATAATCTTTATTTTGATTTCCATATTGAGAAGAACTCTTTAAAACATCTTGCTAATTTTTTAAAATATAATTTATATAAAATTTGCCTCTGCTAACTTAGCTTTGTTTGTTACATAGCACCATTTATCTTAATTAAGCCTGAGAAGAGGTCAGTCCCCACACAGTTGATTTTGTTTTTCATTTCTGAGCGTGATGATCATAACCTTTTTTTTTTTTTCAAAACTTGGACACGACTACTGTTTTGAAGGAGCTCTGCAAATAAAGCAATTTGGAGGTGCCATTTGTATATTGCTAAGCCTGGCAAATAGGCCATTCAGCTCTGAGTCCTGCTGCAATGCAGAGCTTTAGGAGTTATATTTCAAACCCAAATCCCATTTCCTGTGAGTGGATCATTATAGGATCATTATAGGATTCTAGAAAGAAGGATTCTAGAAGGAACAACCCCCCCCGCCCAGAATTTTTCTAGAATCTAGAATGTAGCTGGAAATTGTAGAGGAAACCTGTGCTATAGGCTTTTATGGTCTAAAATGTAGACACGACATGGGCATAGAGGAACAGACCCAAAGATTCTCGCAGTAAACCATTGCATGTGAGCAGGACAAGGGCATGTCCCTGGGACCAGCTGGGTATCTGAGCAGAGCAGAGTTATGGGGAAGCACCAGTGAGAGAGGAGGATTATGGGCTTCTTCCTGGCTTGTTAACAGCTTCTTTAAATATATTGCTTCAGGACTGATGTGTTAAAACTAGGATAAGAATTCCTGTTTTGCCTGCTCTGGGTTATAATCCATGAGGTGGCATCTTAAAGTGGTATTATTGTCTAGTTGCTTGCAACTTGGTGTGTCCACGTATGAGAATCACTGCATTGCCTAGAATGTGTTAAAAATGCAAAATCTCGACCAATTTTAGATCCACTGAATCAAACTGCATTTTTAGCAGGTTCCCAGGTGATTTGTACATACCTCAACATTGGAGAACTATAGTTGGTTAGGAAATGGTTTGTGGAAGCTATTGGCTTTACTGAGGCAACGTAAATGTTGGCATTAAGATAGACAACTTAGAGGAATTGTTCAAAGGAGAGGGTTGGAGTGATTGTATCCAGAAAATGTGAGTCAGGATCAGGGCAAAAATAGAAGAGATGACAGCAATAAGAATGAGAGCCATGAAGAGAGAGGAGTCGCCTGGTATGAAAGAGGGGCCCGCAATTAATGTTGCCTGAGTTGGCATTGGTGTCTAAAACTCTGCTTGGTGCTCGTATACCCTGTCTCACTTGATTCTCGCAAGACCAGATTTAACTTTAGCGCTGCGTTTTTCTTTGTCAAAGAGACTCAGTGAGCTTAAATAACTTGCTCAAGTCCATAGACCTAATCGACCTAATAGTAGCAGAGTTGAGGTCCTAGGGCTGAAGTGTAGGGCAGTGGAGATGCCACTGGAAGGCCTTCAGGGCATAAGAGAAAAGCGTTGGTTTCTTCTAAATAATAGGCGGATAGGGCAGCCCTGTTGATGAATAAATGAACGGGTGAGTAATGTTAAAAACCAAAATTCAGTCAAGTAAATTTAAAGATCTAATTGGCTTTATTCATTGATTCATGAATCCTGCAGCATCCCATCCAGCAAGTAGAAAGGAGCTTTGAAGAGCTGTACCAAATGGAAGGATTTTATAGGTAGAAACAGGGCCAGACAAGTAGCAAAAGAAAAGAAAGGATTGTTTCCAGCAAGATCATCTTCCCTCAGGGGAAGAGTAGAGGATGTTATTAGGTGGATCACCTCATCTTCCTCTGGGGGATGGAGAAGGCCCATATGACAGATTACTTCATTGGTGCTGATCAAAAATTCCTGACTGACCAGTTAAGACTACATATCCAGGGAGGCTGAAATTGCAATTAGGTTAGGTATTGAATCCCGGTTTCGTGACTTGGCTTAGCATAAGTGACTCCTTTTTGGGCCTGTGGTTTTCTTTTTAACAGCAGTGCAGAAGACTTTGCTCCTGAGGTAACTGATTAATCAGCATTGGTAGCTAGGAGTGTGGTGAGGAATAGAATGTTATAGGTATTGGAATCCAGATTTTGGCTGGATTTTTATTAATATTAATATTAATATTATTATATAATATAATATATAATTATATACATAATTATATATAACATATAAATATGTATAAGTTATATATAATTATTAATTAATTAATAATTAATATTAAAGTGAAATGGGAATGACATGGCTGGTGTGAGGGAATTTGTTAAGGGAAAAGCCATTTCATTCTACAGTCTTCAGAATGTCTTCCACAGAGGATGGACGAAGAGCCATGAAGATTTCCACTTCTAACCCAATGAGCGGCTGGATTTTCCTCCTTATTTAACCTGAATTTGAGGCCTTTTGAGAATAGAGGGCTGTGCTGAGGGAAAGTCCACAATGGGAGGAGCAGAGCGGTGTGTGACAGCAGGGCCTGGCACGCTGGAGATGCTCAATAAACATTTGCTGACTGACAGAACTCGTTTACAGATGGTGGTTAATTTATGGGAACAGATGACATTTCCTGGTTCTACATGAGTCAAGATCAGGGAAGCAGTAACAAGTTTAGCTTTTTTGGAAGTTAAAAATAAAAGCTCAGAGTTTAAAAATAGTTTGTTTGTGAAAACCTTGTGATAGGGATAATTTCCATGCTTCAGGTGGATGCATAGCATCTCTTCTCAGGTGTTTTGGGTTTTTTGACTTTATTTATGTAGCTGTATATAAATAACCTGAAATTGTTCCATTAAATTACAAAACTAAAAAAGCAGGAGATGTGTTAGTCAATACTACTTTTTAGCAGAATCACGTTAATAAAATCAGCATAGATACAGGAAAATACCTATTTTTTTAATCACTGTATTAGAGAAAAGGGTAGTCTTCCTTTACACCTAATGTTAAAAAGAGCTTCAATTTTGACTATTGATTAAAGTCTTCATGCTGCCTTATCTGGCACACGATTTGAGCTGTCAGGTTGCATCCCTGCTATTAACGGGAAGATGCAAGCTTAGCATGATGTCAGTCTTCTTCTCCTTCTCATCTGAATATAAGGGCATCTTGAGAAAATATATCATGCCTATTACTCTAGTTCAGCTCAAGTTTCCCTTATTGTTAAACAAATACCCAAGTAAGATGACCATTAATATTTCTTTTTTACAAATTAATTTTAGATTTAGAAAAAAATGAGAATGATTTAAGTCTATACTCACATAAATTAAAGACCATTAAATAAGGTCTGATTTTCCTAATGGTTCTTCAAAACTCCAAAGGGAGGCTTTGATCTCCCACAACCTGTTCCTTGATTCAACCCTGGAGAAACTTGAAACCTACCGTCTCCCAGTTGTTGACAAGCTGGATGGGTGAATCTTTTGTTTTAACAGTGCCCTCTTGTGGGCATTGTCCCTCGAGTGAGGCCCTGTGATGCCTTGGATGACTCTCAAATCAGCTTGAAAATCTGTGCTGAGACAAATCAGCAAGGTGGATTTTGGGCCACCTGGCCAGGTGAGGATCTCACCAGGGTTTTGATGCCAGTGGGGGAGAGCAGGTCGTAGGTCTCACAAAGCAGGCCCTCCCTCCTCACCTTGCTTTGATAGGTGATGCTAAACAAGTCCTTCCTGCAGCCGCAGTGGGGTAGCCTGTTTTCCTTGCAAGAACCCTGGAGATGTAGGCAGTGTCCTGCTGCTTCTCTGGGTCCTGAGCCAACTTTGGGTGGGTTACTTGAAGACTGAGCCTGGCCTGGGTCTCAGCACCTCTAGACCTGCTCATTCTAGGCCCGTTTTGTAGAATGTCCACCAGTGCCCTCCCCCCTGCTCCCATTGCCCGCACCTGCTCTGGGCCCCCAAGTCTCTCAGAGAACTCAAGCTGAATCAGCTTTCTGGAAAAATGGGTAATAGTAAAATGGTGGGTGGGATTTTAACCCTGGGAAAGAGTTTTATTTTGAAAAACTTTTGGGTTTGATTTAAATATATTTTCTATGACTTTGCTTTAGCCTCAGGCAAAGGTATTATAGAAGATCCTTCTCTTACTCTTTGGAACTTTATGTAAGGCTGTTCTTCTTATCCAGTGGCACCCTGTGACATGGTAAAAATGATAGATAATTTTTATTTTTTGTGTAATCAGGGAGAATTGAAGAAATATAGTTTCTCCTCATGTTCCATATACAGTGCTGAAAGCTAACCTTGGATGGGTGGTCTGGAGCTGTGAGTCTCCCTGGGATTCTGGGCTGCTTCTTTACAGTTTGTGGGAGGAGGTCCTTTCAGGGAGGGCTGGGGCCTCGTGGCTGATGTCAAGGATGTGGGAAGAGGCCACATAGTGATAAAGTCTTTAGAAGCACAGGTTTGGGGGTCAGAAGTGCCCAGGTGCAAATCCCAACTCTGCCACTCACTGTATATGCTCACTCATGTAACTTCTCCCACTGAATGATGGACCTAACTGATGCTACCCACCCAGTAGCATTTTATAAGGACTAATATATGAACACAGTGTGATCTGCTGTCATAGTTGAGAGTTGAGTAAGTCATCCAGAATTTGAGAATAGGACTGAAAAATAACCCCTCCTAAAGCTGAAATGGATACAAATTAAGAGCATTAAGACTGGTCATGTTGGAAGTGACTCCATTGAAAGGATAATTTGTAAATCTTTGACCAAGAAACTGAGAAAACAAAGTTGAAGCAAGATGGTGGCAAGATGGTGCCCGAAGAAAGCTGAAGTCTGGTTGTCTGTGTTATTATTTTGTCCTTGGATGACAGGCTGTATTATTAGTAGGGATGGTTTACGTGGAGCTGAGATCGAGAGGGTTGGTGTTTATTGGTCCTTTCTAGGGGGTGGTTGGAGGGCTTAGATCCCTGCAGGGGAGATGCTGGGTCTCAAGTCTCAAGTTTAGCTAACCCAGCATCACTCACAGAGATGGAACACTCCTGAGGGGTTGACGAGGCTCTCACCTTGGACTGTGGTGACCCCACAATGCAGTGCCTCACCTCTTCCTGGCTCTGACAAGAACCTGATCAACGCTGCCTCGTGACGTCCCTTCAGCTGCTGATGCACCTTGTTTTTGAAGCAGGGAGGTGTTTTATGTGACCTTAGTGTGCCTGTTGCTCCAAGAAGGCAGGAGGCAACATGAAGGCTTGTGGGGTTTGGAAAGCTCTGGTTGGTCTCCTTCCTAACTGTGTACCTGGGACAGCCACACATCTCAACTGGCCTCATCTACATCAGCTGTCTGTGTGAAGGATTTGTCCTTTACCCTCTTTCATTCCCCAGAGTGTCCCACTGCAATTGTGTGGTGTGACAGACATGGACCTTAGGCCATTGTAGGTGCCACCCGAGGCCCCGCACAGCTCATCTCCCTGCCCTTTCCATCCTGGGAAAATAATTCAAATAGGAAAAAGCATCTGGACTCTGATGCAGGGGAGCCCGACCATCTCAGCCTCATTCACACCCACCCATCACTCAGCTCTCAGAGAACCTTCTGAGACTTACTTTGATGAAGAGCTGGACCCTTAAAATTATAGCATTGATTTGGCATGGTTTGAGCAATAACTTCTGGCTGCTGTGATTTTTAGGTTTTGAATATTTAGTTTCTGGAAGCTCTGATAGAATGAATAACTCTATAAGTTTATTTAATTCTGAAATGGTAAATCATCATGCTTTAAAATTATCTTTGCTTCTTAGATGTGATTGTCACTTGGCCATGTTTACATTTTTATATTTCAAGAATTTTTTGTTAAGTAGGAAGAAGGATGGGGTTGCTTTTTGCTTCCTTAAAAAGTTTCCTTTTGATTAAAATTTTGATTAAAAACAGGGGTGAAGACATATTCTGTTAATAGTTCTGCGATGATTTATTTATGTGGTGTAATCCTTACAACACGAAAGTAGCATTCAAGAATATTGTCAACATTGAAGGGGCTTTTTATTAAAATCCATGGTAATTGTGTCTTTTGTGGTTTTTTTTTTTTTCTGCTTTCAGGTTTTCAAAACCCTTGGCACAGATGTCGTGAAGTCTGCATTTGAAGGTTATAATGCTTGTGTCTTTGCATATGGGCAAACTGGATCGGGAAAGTCATACACTATGATGGGAAATTCTGTACGTTGTTTTACACTGTGGGAAGAAAATTTCTCATTATCTCTCTTTGGACTGATAGAATTATCTCTTTATCTACCTGGTCTGTACTAACTTCCTTTTCATGTTCTGATCATTCTTTAGCAATAAGATAAAATTCAGTAATAAGTTGGACTAAGTTTCCTTTGATTTTAAATTAGAAATAGTTTTAAGTTTATAAGCATGAATAATTGGATGCAAGTCTCAGTTCATTTTCTGTTTTTAAAGGCTTTATAATCTTATCAAAAAAGTGTGCTGGGGCATAAGTAATTTATTCTTCTTTTCTGCCAACACAACAGTTTGAATAAAATTACTGAACTCTGTTCTTTTTTTAAAATTATTCAAAACATATTTTCCTCAAGAGAAATGTAAAAAAAAAAATCTGGTGGAAAGGTACTACATAACTCCATCATATATATAAAAAGAGAATTATGCTGTTTACATAGAGTCTATATAGTTACAGAGTATGTAGAGTTTAGCAGTTATGCTATATAAACTAACAGACATTAAAATTATACTTGCCCCAGAATATGGAGGAGTAAAAACTAGACATTATTACAGGAACTTTATCTCGTTCTGTGTTTTCTCCCGATCTAGATAGTGCTGGTGTGTTTTACTTATGTCATAGTGAAAACTCTTCATTGCCTATCAGACCTGTGTCCTGTTCTAGCTGTGGAGGTACTAGCCGGTGATCACAGGGCTTCCTGCTGACACACACAGTGGGGTCTTTAATGCCAAAGGTTTGGTGGTTCACAGAAGTAGTAGTAGTGCGTTTTTTAAAAAAGATTGTATTTTTATTTATTTGAGAGAGAGAACGAGCAAGGGTGAGGGGTAGAGGGAGAGGGAGAAGCAGATTCCTCGCTAAGCAGGGAAGCCAGACTCAGGGCTCGATCCCAGGACCACGGGATCATGACCTGCGCTCAAGGCAGCCGCTTAACTAACCGAGCCACCTAGGCACCCCAAAGTAGGAGTAGTGCATTATAGGAGGGTGGGTCTTTCCTGATGGAAGCATTTGACCTGGCTTCTTAAATTCAGGCTTTTCCTTTACAGAAGTAGATAAATGCTGTGCTGTGAGTCCTCAGTGCTGAATAGTGTGGAAGACTACGTAGGAGAACAAGCAGTTAGTCTCAGGAGTTGCACATTTCCTTTTATCATCACTTTTCCCTTCCTAGTTTCCCACTGTGCCTTTGCAAAAAAAAAAAAAAAATCTTCTCTAAAAATGAAATTTGCATGTTGATCCGCTGGTAGCTCTTTTATGTTAAGTTAAACATTCATAAAGCATTCCTAAATTATACCTGTTTTTCTCTGACCTTATAGTTAGTTGAGCCCTGTTTGGGTCTTCCTTTTTATTTTTTAAAGGCACAACAAAAAAAATATGGCAAAAAGCCCAATTTTCCTTGATAAGAATTGGTACCAACTTAATGTTGTAAGGGAAAAAAAATTCTCTTAATGCTGTGATGATATTTTTTGGGAAGGAGGGCATGTTGGATGAAGGTAGGGAGGGTCTTTGGAAGGAAACACTAAAGCTCTGAAGTTTTGATTTCCTAACAAGAACATTTGGCCTCATCTTTAACATCGTTCTGAAGCTCATCAGCTTGTTAATGCTGGCCAAACCACGAATACTCCTGAAGATGCCCACGTCGCATAAGTAATATGATGTATTAAAATCTGTCTTGGAAGACCAGAGTTGGGATTAGTGCATCAAAGGAGGGATATAATACATGTTTCAATGTGGTCCTGTCACCTAAGGGTTAAGACAGTTATCAGCTACTTTGAGTGCTTACCAAGGTCTCATTGGTGTTTTTCTTTCCTGCTCAGTGTCTGTTTCACCTTCTTTGGTCATTTGACGCGATCAAATTTTCCATTTATTCTACAGCTGTAGACCATCTTGTTTGAAAGTTTAAGGAATAGATCTTCTATGTTTTCAAGTTAGGATTTAACTGATTAAGAGCTGACAACTGCATATTACTCTAGACCTAGCATGTAAAAGTTAGAAGGCTCCATCCTCTGATTTCAGAGGCTAGGAAGCAGTCCCGAGGGGGTAAATGCTGTATCTGGGGCCCTGCGGTGGTAGGCCTGGGGTTGACATGCAGGCCCCTTGTGTCTAAATCCACTCTGGCAAATTGCAAATTCAGCCATTGGTTGCTTTTATTTCCAGTGACAGCTATGGCATTCCTCCTTCCCACTGCAGGGCGATTCTGGCTTAATACCTCGCATCTGTGAAGGGCTCTTCAGTCAGATAAATGAAACCACCAGATGGGACGAAGCATCTTTTCGAACTGAAGTCAGGTAGGGCCCATGGTCTGAGTAACTGAGTGTGTGAGCTTGGTTAGAGCTTCTCTCTGGGCACGAGGAGTAGAAAAAGGATAAAGCCTTTGGATTCCTGAAGGGAGAGTCTGCCTTTTCTCCTCCTGTACTATCATAGCTAGAGGCAAAGCTTAAAATATGTCTGTTTTCAGTGACTTTCCTGGGTGCAATTTGGATTAGGATTTGGGGAGGCTAGTAGGAATAATCCTGCTTGGTCAGAAACTCTGACATAGGATGTTTATCTCAAATAGAGTGAGCTTTTGACTTGTAATTGTGTACCCCGTTCACTTGCCGCCTTCTTTTATTTGAATAAGGTTTGTTTTATTCTTTGTGTTGGTAGGATCACTGTACATCTAATCTTTAAATCTTAGGGATTAAATGAAGAAATCCACTTACCGTGCTAAGCATAGTACCTGATACATGGCTACCACCCATAATTGTATGTTGCTACTGTTATTGTTTTGTTCTTATATTAATGGGGAAATAATTTTACTGAGTTCAGTCCTATTTAAATTTTTAGCTACTTGGAAATTTATAATGAACGTGTGAGAGATCTGCTTAGGCGGAAGTCATCCAAAACCTTCAATCTAAGAGTCCGAGAGCATCCAAAAGAAGGACCGTATGTTGAGGGTAAGAGCGAATATTTCACAGCTCTTTTCTTGGGAATTTGTGTAAAAATAGTAGTTTCAGGGGGAAAACGTAAGATAATGGTGAGATGTGAAAAATGTCCTTATCTTTGGCATTTTATTCTAGTAAAAACGACGTGCTGTCACTACAGCTGTCACTAGTGTGAATTCATACTTCGCCGGGCACTCCCTGATTTTGTGTGCTCTCCAGTAGATTTCCTCTGGCTCTCAGAAGAACTCTCTGGAAATTTGTTTTCCATTGTTCGCAGGCAGCATGAGCAACACTACAGGCTGTCTCTTTACATGGCGTTGCATCTTAGCGGTCTCTTTTTACTGACCTTAAGGGTAGCTTATGACCATAAGGAGATTCTAAGACTTCTCACCTGTGAGAAGAGCGCTGACAGAGTTTCCGATGCTGCGGTCCTCAGCATCTGTGTTGTGATAACACTAGCTGTACCTCAAGTAATGCTGGGTCGAGGGCTGGCCCTTGCTAAGTATTCACACACAGGCTGGGTGTCAGGCTGTCTTGATACTGCAGCTCCTCTCAGCTGACTCGTGGAGGCAGCTGAGTTGTGGCTGACCATAGGAATCATGCCCAGAAAGGTGTGTTCCTGTGGCTCTTGTCCTTCTGCGTCTCATCGGAGGCAAGGCTGAGAACTGGTCCTGGGCTTAAAAAGGTGTTCCTGTTTTGGTTGTCTTTCTCACCTAGTGATACCAAATGTACCGACAGGACTCCATCTGCATTTTATTAAATTTCCAATTGAAATTTTGCCTTTTATGCCCAAAGTAGGGTGTATAACTATGTATTTGTTTTGTGGAGCATGGAATAGCTATTATTGTTAATAGTTTTTAGGCTAACTGTGCCTTCATGCTTCTCTTTAATTGTATTTTATCAGATGCTAAAACATAATATAAAGCTGGCTTATGAAAAGACAGAATAATCAGGGCAAAACATCCAGAATCTGATGTAGATACTTAGAGGGATTTAGTTTCTAATAAATCTGATAGTCAAACATTGGAGGAATATTGGTTGTTAAGCTGCCTGCGAGGGGAAAAAAAAAAGTAAATTGGTACTATAGCTCCATTTTTACACCAGGATAAATGGCAAATGGAGAAAGATTTTAATGTCAAAAGTGACATAATAAAATGACTATAAGAAACTATGGGTTAGCCTTTTTTCCAGAAATCTGGAGAAGGGAAGTCTTTTAGAAATTTCACTTTAAACTCAGGAACCATGAAATAAATGTTACATTTGAAATGGTAAAAAAATAAAACTTGACAGAAACACCATTGGCAAAGTAAAAAGACAAATTACAAACTGGGGGAAATCTTTTCAATCACAGTTTCAGACAGAGAACTAATTTCCCTAATATGTAAAGAGATCCCGTAACTCAGTAATGACAGATCCAACAACCAAGTAGAAAAATGAACACAGGATGTGAATAGACTGTTAACAGAAATGGAAATGCTAATGTTTTTTTTAATTTTTTTATTTTAAAGATTTTATTTATTTATTAGAGAGAAACAGCATGAGAGGGGAGAGGGTCAGAGGGAGAAGCAGGCTCCCCACTGAGCTGGGAGCCTGATGTGGGACTTGATCCCAGGACCCTGGGATCATGACCTGAGCCAAAGGCAGTCGCTTAACCAACTGAGCCACCCAGGCGCCCAATGCTGATGGTTTTTAAATGGAGGAAAGAATGCTCAGCCTCACTCATACTGAGAGAAAAGCAGAATAAAAAGTCTTCAAGATAACATTTATTACCTATCCCTGGTAGATGTAAGTAAGCCTGGTAGGACAGTGTTGGGAAACAGGTAGTCTTATACATTGCTACTTCTGGGTGTAAATTGCCTTCTATGGAGGACAATTTTGCAATATCCATCAAAATTTCAAATGTGCTTGGATCTAGCACTTTGGCCTCTTAAGAATTTATTCTGCAGAAATATTCACACATATTTGAAAAGACCTGTGTACAAGATTATTTGTAGTAGCGTTACTTGTAATTGGAAACAAAATGTAAACAACCACCATCTGTGGTCTCAACAGGAGACTGGTGAAATTGGTAATGGTACATGCATGTGGTTGAGTGCTCTGCAGCCATAAAAATGAGTGAGGAATCACCTTACTGATACAGAATATTCTTCAGTTATTACATAGAAAACAGCAGGATGCAAAACAATGTTTATGGTACACTGCCACGTTTGAAAGGGGAAAGAAGATGGTTTTATGTATATGTATGGGGTATTTCTAGAAGTGGATGGAGAAACTAATAACGTTGGGTTGCCTGACAGAAGGGAAGTGGGGAGTGGACTTTAGGATAGGGGTCGGGGAGACCCTTTACACAGTATATCTTTTGTTGCCTTCGATTTTAGAACCATATGAATGTTCTCCCAAAATGAATAAAAAAGTGTTTTTAAAGGATTAAAAAAATGCTCTCTGGTTTTGCCTGAAGGTAGTGTTTACATTTCCCTTGCTATGACTAATGCTCACGTGGTTGATGATATTAGCTAACACATCATAAATCCCCTATGTGATAAGTACACGTTATCAGAGGTGACTAAGGCTCAGTGAGCTTAAGTGACTCGCACGTAACCATTTAAGTCCACTAGTCAGGGGCAAACTGGGATTTGACCCTAGACAGCCCCAGCCCTTGAGTCCATGTTGTAAACTACCACACCGCAGGAACAAGTAAGATCTTTAAACAAGTCTGGACTACTGTACAGTCGTGTGTTATTTCAGAGGTAAATTTCTTACTCTGTTTACTATAGATTAGGGAGATTTCCTCAGCTACCCCCCACACTTTTTTTCCCCAGATTTATCCAAACATTTAGTACAGAATTACAGTGATGTTGAAGAACTGATGGATGCGGGAAATATCAATCGAACCACAGCAGCGACTGGGATGAACGATGTCAGTAGCAGGTCTCATGCCATCTTCACCATCAAGTTCACTCAGGTGAGGGCAGCTGCGGGGTTGGCTGGCTCCATCCCCAAGGTCTTTACTAGGTGATTAGCACCAGCTGAGGAACTGATCATTGTTGAACCAGGAGCAGCGGCAGGCAAAGTTGGCTGCCTGTCATTTCCTTGTTAATTGGAGTTGAACATGTGCTGTGTGCAGAGTCTTCCGGTGGTTACAGTCACAGTCGTTTGAAATGTCCAGATGTGTACCCTTAAGAAATACTTAGCAGGCTTCCACCCTACTCTAGACATAAAAAAAAGCTTGCTTTGTGCATAATTAAGCAAAAGTTTTCATTGTTGCAAGCTCTGTGGGAGATAACGGATTGCCAAGTCAGACCAGCTGGGGGCCAAGGTGAGTAACTCATTGTGGTACATTATCGCTCCATGGTACTCACCCCACAATGTTGATTAGGATTATGAGAATGATATTAAAGGGCAACCGACATTTTTAAGTACTGATGTAAGAACTCATTCTGATCAGGAAGTGGAGAGCGTTTTGAACATGTGCCGAAATTATTGAGGGTAAATATTTTAAGACCTAGGCCAGTAGAACAGATGAATGCAAACATGTACAGAAGGTCCTCTCAGGGCTTCAACATGTGTTAGGAGTTTGGGGATGTTCTGACCTGTATTAACCATTGAACATATCAGTTACAAAAAGATAGTGTTTAATTAAGGAAGGGGATCACAGAGCAAAGAAAATTAAAAAAAAAAAATTTCTCAAAGGTCAATCAGAACAATTCCCAATAAATGCTCCACATCTTTACCTTTAGTTATATCTTTGCTTTTCTTATTTTTTAAATATTTTATTTATTTATTTGACAGAGAGAGAGAGAGAGAATAGAAGCAGGGGGGCAGGAAAGGGAGAAGGAGGTCCCGGCTGAGCAGGGAGCTTGATATGGAGCTTGATCCCAGGATCCTGGGATCATGACCAGTGCTGAAGGCAGATGCTTAACCGACTGAGCCACCCAGACACCCCAAATCTTTGCTTTTTGATTTACTGTAGTTTATTAGATTTTCTCCTTTCTGGTTAATGTAGATTAGGATGTGGCCATCCCTAGTTTGTAAGAGGCTTACATTTCTATCAAAGTATGGTAATTTCTTTTTGGCATCTCGGCTCAGACTGTTAAATATAGGTTAAAAGTCTTTGGGAAGGTAGAATTTTGGTAGAATTCAGAATCAAGGAATACATTATTTAAGGTTTTCAGTTTTTTGTAATTTGTGAAACAAGTTTTAACATTGAATAACGGTCAAATTATCTCTTACATAACTGTCTACATTTATCCTATTTTGGAGAGCCCTTGTGCTTGGAATGCTGAAGATTCCAGATGAGAACAAAACTAGTTATTTGTTTACTTCTTTTTTCTTTGTGAGTGCCCTCAGCGACTTGCGTCCTGTTCTGCCACAGTCAGACTCAGTAAACCTTTGTTGAGAACGACCGAGTGATTGGAGTAATGAAACAGTTCTTCAGAAAGTTTAAGAATGACATATGGTAGACTTCTGTTATATTCAGTTTCATTTGGAAGTTTCTATAATCAGTGAGAAGGCCTATGAAACAATGAGATTAAAAAAAAAACAAACCAAAAAAACGAAAAACAACCCTACCCTGAGAAATCACAGTGAGGAGTGGAAAATAATTAGGATTTGTATCACAGACAACATCAGGGCTCTTTACACCTCTTCAATTTTGCTTTTCTGTTTTGCTACAGGCAAAATTTGATTCTGAAATGCCGTGTGAAACTGTGAGTAAGATCCACCTAGTCGATCTTGCTGGAAGTGAGCGCGCGGATGCCACTGGTGCCACTGGGGTTAGACTGAAGGAAGGGGGGAATATTAACAAATCCCTCGTGACTCTGGGAAATGTCATTTCTGCCTTAGGTGGGTTTCTGCTTGTCCCCTGCTGCCTCTTACTCTTCGCGGTACTGTATTAGCACAAAGCAATTATGTTTTAATGTTTGTGTTACAGACCGAGTTTATAGCCTCAAGGTTTTCTGAAGCGAAATTAGAGCAAGAAACCTCACTAGTTGTTGTTTTCTTTCTTTTTCTCTTTTTCTCCCGTGCAGCTGACTTATCTCAGGATGCGGCAAACCCTCTTGTGAAGAAGAAGCAAGTTTTTGTGCCTTACAGGGATTCTGTTTTGACTTGGTTGTTGAAAGATAGCCTTGGTGGGAACTCTAAAACCATCATGATCGCCAGTAAGAATTCCACGTTCTTTTCCTCAGCATATAGTGTTTTATGTGAGCTAACTGTAGATGTGTAAGTTTCAAGTGTCTCATTAGGAAATAGTACCTTTTTTAATCTTAAAAATAATAATTTTTCTATCTTGAAGAAAATGACTACGATCCCATCTACACTATCCTATTATTAACTCTCTTTCCCATTTCCTAGTTAGATAAACTTGCCATGTGTTGTGCAAGCTGGGATACTATGTGCAGAATGACTCTCACCCTTTCTTTGCTCAAAGTACAGGATAGAAACTTTTCACTCCACGAGCTCACAGGAGAAAATCATTACAGGAACATAAAGTGAAAATAACCCAACTTCTGTTTTTCTGTTCTAAAGCAGTACATGTGGAATTTAAAATGAGGAGTTGAGAGGAAAAACAACAGTGCACATAAATGATAGCAGTTCTATACTGTGCTGCTGCATTATCACTAACAGGAAGAAGTGTAGCAGAGAAGAAAAATGTGCAAAGGGGAGACAGTCGCGTGGGGGAACTCAAACTTTTAAACCCACTTTCTCTTGCCCTTTCTCCCCTTCCCTTCCCTTGTTTGCATCTTCCCCACTCCCCAGGCCTTGCATTAATGCTGGAGAAAAGGGATCTATCCTGGGATGTGTACCCCAGATGCAACTGTCTA
Source organism: Zalophus californianus (assembly GCF_009762305.2). Lineage (NCBI taxonomy): Eukaryota > Metazoa > Chordata > Mammalia > Carnivora > Otariidae > Zalophus > Zalophus californianus. Next base: position 98,074,571 of record NC_045602.1, read on the forward strand.
GTTACCTGAGCCCTATAGGCTGTGGTGGGGGGAGGGCAATTAACCATAGCTTTACGAGGAAAATAATTCACTGACTTACTGTTTTGAAAAATGATCATGCTCTAGATTTTTACAGGTGGTAGGCTTTGCCAAAACTTTTAAAAGTATTTTATTTCTATGTAATATTGAGAAGTACAGATAATCTTGAAATCATCTTCTTCGTGTGTCTTCAACAGAGAAAATTCCTTAAAGTACGGTGGAGTTGAATCACAGACCTGTACCTCTGAAACAATGCAATATATGTTAAGAAAAAAAAAAAGAAGAAGATAGCAGGAGGGGAAGAATGAAGGGGGGGAAATTGGAGGGGGAGACGAACCATGAGAGACGATGGACTCTGAGAAACAAACTGAGGGTTCTAGAGGGAAGCGGGGGGGGGGGATGGGTTAGCCTGGTGATGGTATTAAAGAGGGCACGTTCTGCGTGGAGCACTGGGTGTTATGCACAAACAATGAATCATGGACATCAAAAACTAATGATGTAATGTATGGTGATCAACATAACAATAAAGAAAAAAGTATGGTGGAGTATCTCATATCTTATTTTAGAGTTGGTTAGATAGCTGATTCTAGACTTAAGAGGAGTAAAATGACATTTAATTTGGTATAGTGAGCAGCTTTCCTATAAATCTTAGATAATTTTTAATATTCATTACTGTGGCAATGAATATTTAGTCTATCCAATGACCTGGGGTTAATCTGACTTTTAAATTACGAACCAACTTTGTGTTAAATGAAACACGGAGTGCTGGATAAATTATTTTTTGAATTCATTCTTCACAGCCATTTCACCTGCTGATGTCAATTACGGAGAAACCCTAAGTACTCTTCGCTATGCAAATAGAGCCAAAAACATCATCAACAAGCCTACTATTAATGAGGACACCAACGTCAAACTCATCCGTGAGCTGCGTGCTGAAATAGCCAGACTGAAAACACTGCTCGCTCAAGGGAATCAGGTTGGGTTTTTCTAAGATTTATGGATGATTTTCTTTGAGTAATGACATCTATTTCTAGATCTTAATGAGACAATTATCTCACTCGTTGTATTGATTTGAGTAAATAAGTGCTAAGTAAAGCTTTGAATGAGTTAGCCAGTCTCTCCTTTACATTACCCTCCCATTGGCCTTTGCATTCATTATGTGCTCCATTTGGAAGATTTTATCCACTAAACCTGAAATGATTATCTAATAGTTATCAATTATGGATGGAGGGGCGCCTGGGTGGCTCAGTCGTTAAGCCTCTGCCTTCGGCTTAGGTCATGATCCTAGGGTCCTGGGATTGAGTCCCACATCGGGCTCCCTGCTCAGCGGGAAGCCTGCTTCTCCCTCTCCCACTCCCCCTGCTTGTGTTCCTGCTCTCTGTGTCTCTCTGTCAAATAAATAAATAAAATCTTAAAAAAAAATTATGGATGGAAATTTAGCATGCAGTAGGATTAGCAGCATAATCTCCATTAGTGGAAGGAAATTGAGGTGCTTGGAGTAATATTTAAAATTCTACCCATGCATTTTATGACTTGAAAATGTATTTTAACAGAATGAAAGACTTGTTTGAAGACCTTTCCGAATCTATTTTGTATTGCCCATTACAGAGGTGGTTATGGTGATAACAGTGACATGTGACAAGCCTGTGGCTGGCTGACATGGTGTCCCTGAGGCCTTGCTTGATTGTCAAAATGGCCTCGCTTCAGGGTCTTTTGGGATTCTAGTGAAGGGCCTTTGTCCTTTTGTTTTTTACACAGTGACCTTATCTTTGTAGCATACACAAAGATTTACATTTTGAGATGAGTAGCGTGAATTAGGTTCTGATAGGTTTTAGATGCTGTTGTAAAAGAAAGGCCACCTTGAAAGAAAATCAGGGATAGCTTTTTTTAAAATATTCAACTTAGATTCAAGTTAGAAATAAAGAAAGATCTGTTTCTTCCCATTTTCTTAACCTGTAAATGGATATCTTAAGTATCATTAAAAAAATGCTTTTCTTTAAAAGCAGAGTGCTCTCTCTAGAACAACTTTTCATCTAGGAATATATGGCCCTTGAAGTCCTTGACATACTGTAAGTGGTTTGGCCCCTGAAACTATCAGCAGGATGAAAACCTCACTGAGTCCTGAAATACACCTGACAGTTCTTTCCCATACAATGGCAGACGACAGTGGAATAGGAATTATTCATTGCACTTAGAAATATCTCCATGTATATTTTACGTTTTGATGTGGGCCTTTCCTGTGTGTGAAAGGAAGTTGCCAGAATGAATGATCCAGCTCTATGTGATGTCGTCAGCCTCCTCTGACTTACAGCATGAATCACGATAGTCATTTTAATTCATACACCATGTTATTGGGATCTTTTTTTCAGTGTTATTAAAACGTTACTTATCTGAGGTGAACATTTAAGGGTGACTTGACAGGATCACCCAAACTATTATATGTGAAGGAAAGTATTTGGAAAATTCTTGATGCAACTTATTGTACTTAATGGTTTACTAAGTTATGGGAATGAAGGAAAAAAAAAGACCAGCCTTTTTAAAATTAAACTGAGGAAATCCTTGAAGGGAGCCTTATTATATGGACAGAAAACTTTAACTTATTAAAACTTTTACATATTCTATCTGAGGAATGTCTTCAGAGGTATTGTGTGTGCCAGTTTCCTTTTATCTTCTTTTATGACCAGATTATTAAAGGAGTATTTTTGTTGCTGTGGTTTTGAGGGTGAGGATAGAAAAGATAGTTAAGTCTATTTTAGAGTGCATTGAAGATAAAATTCTTTGTTAAACCTAATACATTATAATAAAAACAGAAGTCCCAATTTAAAATAATTTATCACACTATGAAACTATAAATTATTGTGAGACAATACAGGCTTATCCCAAATTAATTAAATTTGTGATGCTCAATAAAATAAGCAGGTGTTCTTAAGTGCCCATTAAAAATCTCTGTATAATTTTTTCTGATGACATTGCTCTATTCCTACAATATTCCAAATGCTGCCATGGTTCATTGAGAATGTTAATTCAAATCAAAGTTCTATTATTTGCTTAAGGACAGCTAAATAAAAATCAGCTCCTCCTTCTAATAAGTTTATGTATTTGCCAGTGCAAAATGTCATGTGCATCAGAGTTTCAAAAGCACAACATAAATAAAGCACAAGAATCGAACATGTATTTGCTTACTACATAGAGATATACAGATATATATGTAGTAGTTTGTATATACATATGTATGAACTCTTTACTGAAGAATTGCGTCTGTACAGGAAAATTACATATTTTAAGAATCCAAATCAGTGAATTTTCACAAGCTGAATCCATCCATCCAACCTGCACCCACATGAAGGAACAGAACTTACCAGCCCCCTGGAAAACCCCCTTGATGTCCCTTTTCCAGGTGCTACCTGCCATTTCCTTCAAGAGTTACCTTGAAGGTACCTACCTACCTTGAAGGTACTTACCATTACCCTGACTTCTGAGGGCATAGATTAAGTTTTACTGTTGCCAGTTTTTGTTCTTTATATAAATGGAGTCATGCAGTATATACTCTTTTGATCTCATTTCTTTCATTCAATGTTGTGTTTGTGAGGTTGATCCACATCGTTGCATACAGTTGTAGATCCGTTCATTCTCACTGCTGTATTGAATGCCATCGTACACATATGTCTCAGCTCATTTATGCATTCTAATTTTGATGGGCATTTGGGGAGTTTCCTTTCTGGGGCTATTAGTGCTGCTATTGACTCTCTTCTTCTCCATGTCTTTTAGTGAATGTATGGATGCATTTCTGCTAGGTTTACACCTAAGAGTGGAGTTGGTGGGTCAGAAGGTGTACATGTGTTAAGTTTTAGCAAATGCTGCCAGACAATTTTTTAAAGAGCCTCTACCAGGTGAGATTCCACCATCAGTGTATGAAAGTGCCAGCTCTAGTTGCTGCAGGTCTCCAGCCACACAAATGGGATTGTCCATTGCTCATCGTAACCATCCAATGGCTACAGAGTTGTGTTACAGAAGGACTTTAATGTGCACTTCTTAGATGGTTAATGAAGTCAAGCATTTTGATTACTTGTCTTTTCAAGTGTTCTCTTTTGTTATATTTAAGGCATATTTTCAGACTTCTGCTTTGAATCTGGCAGAGACAATGTCAGTGAACTCCTTTTCTCTTGAATGTATCCGGAGATGAGAAAATTAAACAATACAGAAATGAAATAAGCCAGAAAAGTCAGGAGACAAAGCAAGACAAGAGGAGAAGATGGAAGTAGAATGAATTTCTCATTTGTGTAGCTGGAGTCACAGAGAAACTTTAAATGATAGCTAGATAATAGAAATGTCATCACGTGCAAACTTTTAAGATAGACACATCTCCGAGAGGGTCACAGAGTAAAACTGTTACATGATGTTTGTAAGACTGAGCACAGGCCCACTCGGTAATTCAAAGGGGAAAGAAGGAAGTACGAAAACAGCATTATGTTGTTTTTACATTTTATGTATATAATGTATTCCTAGAAAAAGCACTGTATTACAGCAAAGAGTAAAATTCATAATTAAAATCAAACATGATGTCAGCTTTTATAAAGGGAAAAAACAAAAAACAAAAAACAACCCAAGACACTATAGGAAATAGCAGGAGACAGAGCCAAACACATTTGCCACAGAGAACCATAACTTCTCTTTCTCATTTCATGAGAGCTCACATAGACCAAGGTAAGGAAGAACATAGCATATTTTCATGACACCATAAAAATTTGCTGTAATCAGTACAAACCAGGAAAAAAAGATTGCCAACTTGTGCACTTTCTTTATTATGAAAAGAGCTTCTATTAAAAAGATAAGATAGGGACACCTGGGTGGCTCAGTCAGTTAAGAGTCTGCCCTTGGCACAGGTCACGATCCTGGGGTCCTGGGATCAAGCCCATGTCAGGCTCCCTGCTCAGTGGGGAGCCTGCTTCTCCCTCTGCTCTTCTCCCTCCTGTTTGTGCTTGCTCATTCTCTCTTTTAAATAAATGAAATATTTAAAAAAGATGAAAGATCACAAGCTGATAGAAAAGTGAACAAAGAATATGAGCACAGTTCACAGAAAAAAGTTTCAGATGGTTCCTAATCTATGAAAATATGCTGTGTCCCTTAAAATATAATAAATGCAAATACTAAGAATAGTGAAATGAATATATATATGAAAATGGGCACATCGACAAATAGTCATTGAGCTGTGTATTTTGCTGCATGTAAATTACACCTCAAAATTCTTAGAAAACCTATCAGATGGGCACAGATGACAGTGCTTGATTGCAAAGTATGTTGGCAAGGGCGGAAGGCAGCAGGTGCCTGTCCATGTGGTTAGGGGAGTTGATGCCACTGCAGTTTTGATGTAGTATAATTGGTTTAACACATGAATTTCATATGAATATTATTTAATCCTGAACATTTTTCTTCTAAATGGACACCATGCAAAGAGTAATTTAATTGAAAATGGTTTAGTTTTACCAAATATTTCTTTTAAAAGGACTCAGGTAGAGTTTCCAAAAGGTGTGGTGGTCATGATAACCTGCATGCTTGTGTTCATTCTGATTATCTGCTGAGTAGTCGATGTGGTAGGAATGTTTCAGCTTTGAGTAGAGATGAAAGATCCCAAGAGCGGAGTCTGTAAAATTAGCCATGTTATAAAGGGGTTGCTAATTGTTTTGAAAATTGTCAACCATATATACACAGTGCAGTCACAATAATGCCTGGCACTTGCATTTCTTCACTGGCAGCTATTTGTCAATAGAAGAATTGCATCTGGATTAGGATGAACTATATATAAACTATAAATGTGTGTGGGAAGCCATAGCTTTGGGTTTCCCTGAGTGCAGTGACTCTGGTAACTGGGTGTGTCTCTTTTCCTTGGAGGTTATGCCTGTACAGGAGATGTTGCCTCCTGTGGGGTGTGGGGCTTCTAAGCCAGGGTGAGCCTCCCACATGCGGGTTTGAATCTCAGCCCTTCAAGAGGGCCAAAGACAGTAGCTCCTGACAGCTGTGAGGACTGTTGGAGAGATTTCACGAGGACCTTGCCATCCTGTTGTTAGCTCTGCTGTCTGCTGAGTAGACAGAGGCCGAGTGTGGCCCCTGGTAGTCTTGTTAGCCTGAATGTAGAACTGACCCTAAGAAGATCACCTCGTGGCTGTTGCATTCATTTGAATAGAAATTGAAAAGTAAATAATAATGAAAAAATGCTACAGTCTCTGAGGAGGACAACTTGGCAATTAAAAAAAAAAATCATACGTATAAATGACTCACAAATTCCCTTCGAGGAACTTACCCATACAGCTATGTACATGGTAGGCAACTGGTACAGGATGGTCATTTATAGCATTGCTGGTAAAACAGAAGATCAGAAAAAACCTGCATTTCCATTAAGAGGAAAGTACTAACATAAGTTACGGAATATCTGTATAGTGGAACACTGTACAGTGCGTTGGAGTTGTTCAAAAAGAACAAAGTGGATTTATTTGTACTGAATTTTCTCCAAGATATATTGTTGAGTGAAAATCGCACTATTCAGAATAGTATTCATGCTATTTGTTTAAAAAACAACAAAAATATGCTTGCATACAACCAGAAAAACTGCAGATTTACACAGCTTATTGGGAAGACTGGTTGCCCGTGGGATGGGGAGGGAGGAAGACCCTCTCTTTCTTTTTATTTGAGTCTAGTTGACACACAGTGTTACATTAATTTCAGGTGTACAACAGAGTGATTTAGCTTCTCTACATGCTCACCACAAGTGTAGCTACCATCTGTCACCATACAGTGCTATTACAGTACCATTGACTATATGCTCTCATCTGTACCTTTTCTGTGACCCCTTTCTTTTATTTTTATTTTTTCTTCTTTAAATTTTTTTATTATTATGTTAATCACCATACATTACATCATTAGTTTGTGATGTAGTGTTCCATGATTCATTGTTTGTGTATAACACCCAGTGCTCCACGCAGAACGTGCCCTCCTTAATACCCATCACCAGGCTAACCCATCCCCCCACGCCCCCCAGAACCCGCAGTTTGTTTTTCAGAGTCCATCGTCTCTTATGGTTCATCTCCCCCTCCAATTTCCACCCTTCATTCTTCCCCTCCTGCTATCTTTTTCTTTTTTTTTTCTTAACATATGTTCCATTATTTGTTTCAGAGGTACAGATCTGTGATTCAACAGTCTTGCACAATTCACAGCGCTCACCATAGCATATACCTACCCAATGTCTATCACCCAGCCACCCCATCCCTCCCACCCCACCCCCACTCCAGCAACCCTCAGTTTGTTTCCTGAGGTGAAGAATTCCTCGTATCAGTGAGGTCATATGATACATGTCTTTCTCTGATTGACTTATTTCACTCAGCATAACACCCTCCAGTTCCATCCACGTCATTGCAAATGGCAAGATCTCATTCCTTTTGATGGCTGCATAATATTTCATTGTATAGATAGACCACATCTTCTTTATCCATTCATCTGTTGATGGACATGTGACCCCTTTCTTTTATTTCTGATGACATCATAGTGGGGAGTACTCGGTCCCTGCCTCTCAGATTATGAGTTCTGAATATAGTCAGAGCCGCTGTGTGTCCCACCCGGCTCCCTTTGCCTCTCCTGTCTCTCTCTGCCTTGTCCCATTTCTAACCTGATTTTGGTGTCCTGTCATTCTCATGTCAGTCTTTATACCTTTGCAACATGGATAAAGAAATGGGTACATAGATTGTGGTGTAGCTGTACCATATGTGGAGTAGAACCCAGCAGTGAAAATAAATGAGTTTCATTTGCATGTATCAACATGTGTAAATCTTAGAAGCCTGTGGTTGAGCAAGACTTACGCTTCTTTTTGAATTTTTACATTGTGCATATTCAAAACAGATGAATCCTTTTAGATCTAGGGATTTAGGTTGTGTTTGATTTTGGCAGAATGTCAGCATGTTACATGTTTGTCTTTTCCCTTCGCTTTACTGATTTGTATTGCAAATGTAGGTTTTAGGATGCCACGGTTTTGAATATTATGAGATATGTACCCCATCAATTAAAGACTTAGTGATGACTGACACTTTTTGGGGGGTTGTGCAACAATACATTTTACCTCTTCCTAATAGTTTATTTGGCAGTTTTTGATAATTTATCAATCATGGATAAATCCTTCCTGTAGATAATTGCTGTTTACTAATTACAGTTCTCTTTTATGGCTTAAATTGTAGATCGCCCTCTTAGACTCCCCCACAGCCTTAAGTATGGAGGAAAAACTTCAGCAGAATGAAGCAAGAGTAAGTGATAACTCGACTTGTTATTTTTTTAAATCCTAACTTTTGCTGTTATTTTAAATGCATGCTTTTTGGCACTTGCTGTTCGAAACTCATTTTCCTTCTTCATTTCACTTAATCCTCCCTCTGCCCCACCCCATTTTTAAAGAAGCACAATAGAGGCGCCTGGGTGGCTCAGTCAGTTAAGCATTTGACTTCAGCTCAGGTCGTGAGATCTCAGGGACCTGGGATCGAGCCAGAGCCCCGCTCTCCTCTCTAGCTCTGTGCTTAGCAGGGAGTCTCCTTCTCCCCCTGCCCCTCCTCCCCGCTTGTGCTTGCTCGCTCTCTCTCTCTCAAATAAAATATTAAAAAGCACAATAGTCGACTTTTATATATCTTATCACATTCTCTATGACTTATTAAATGTCTGGTACATGATAGTTACTGCAATTGAAATTCACACACAGGCCGTATTCTTGAAGCAGCGAGGCTGCTGGGTCCTTCAGAGCAGACAGGAGCCTTGGTCCCCACAGCTTTACCACAGCTGAAGCATGACCATCGTTTAGTTTTTTTGTCATCCTTTTACTTTGTTTCTGGCAGGAAGTGTGGCCCTTGGAGGATCTCTGAATACTCCAGATAGATGCTTAGTTTCCCTTAAGTTAGAGAGTTGAGGCAGGAAGAGTGAGTGGCAGGGAGTGCCTGGCAGACAGGGCAGCTCTGGAAATGTCGTGGCCCCAACGTTTCATGGCTGACCTGATTCTGTACTGTTTTTGTTTTTTAAAAAAATACTCCTCTGTGGAAAGAAAAACAGGCATTGGGAACATTTTTGGGATTGGATTTTGTTCACTGTGCTGAATGGTTAAAACAGAGAAAGAAAATTGGATTCTGTTGGTAAGCTCTTCAAGAATACACAATATTGAAAATATAAATTGGGTTTTAGTTAGGAACTTGTTGACACTTCCCTAGATAATTATGCTGATGAATTTGCTGATAATAGCATTAGTAAAAACATTAGTTTCTTAATCCCTATTTTTCTCATGAAATTTTATATTTTATTACTCAAATTCTAATTTTGAGTGCTTTGAAATGTCCGGATATAGTCTTAAATTGTTTCTTAATAATCGTTTTCAGGAATACCTAGCAAGTTAATAGAAACCAATAAACATTTTAATTTAAATGCATTACACATGCTGTTTCAGAAATGACTACCTATCTCGTTCATAACAATTTGTAAGTTTAATCTAGTTTTTTTGCTGAACTTTTACAATTGTTTACTATCTGCTTGGCTGTAAATCTTATCACCTGATCACTTGTTAGAGATGGTATCCCACGTTTGTCTATTTTATAAATGAAGATTATTTGCTTTAAATTCAATAGTAAAATCAACTCAAGGCATACTTAACAATTTGTTTAAAGCTAGAATTATTTGAATTGGAAAAGGATTGACTGGCTTGTCGTTTCTTCAGGGAGAGCAAACCTCTTGGTGAAATGCAAGAGCATTTACTGTTGAATGCTGTGTTTCTCAGATAAATTGCCAGTGAGAATCTGTTAACTGATTATTATCATAAATTGGTAAATTCCATACACCAGTCTTTTCTTCTCCTATAGGGAGAGAAGGCATAAGACTATTCCCTCTCTCAAAGCTTCTCCAAAACAAACCCTGATAGCCATGTGGCTTTAATTGCTATCATTAGAGACTGATGTCGGCATCACTCGGAATGGGAGAGTGGAGCATGCATGCAGTCCCAGGCCACAAAGACAGTCTTCTCAAACCATTAAAAACACACAAAAAGCAAAGCTAGAGAGGGTTGGTCCTGTGTCTCTTATTTATTTATTTTTAACCAAGAAGATGATGGATTTTGACTTTACTAACTAGTAAAAATGAGGAGATACAATTTAAACTCAGTCCACTTGGGGCAAATGGAGTAAAATGAATGACCGCTGAACGATTGGATATAGGTGGGTTAGGTATGTTTTGGTTTTGTTCTTGGGTAAACCATCGCTCCAGTTTCTCCAACTCTTGTCAGTCACAAAGGCTTTCTGTCAGGGAGTTTCTGACATGAATGCACTTTCCAGTTACCATAGTCAGTGGCTTGTAGGAAGTGTCTTCCTCTTGGAAGAGAGTGTGCAGCAAGTGTATTCAGGCATGCACTTTGGTCTGGTTAAGTAAGCTAACTTCTCAGTGGGAAGAGCAGTAGGTTCAGATGGGATAAGAGTGCGGAGGTGGCAGAGGTGCTAAATTAGAGGAGGAGAAAGGCTTTCAAGGACAGAGTGTCCTCTGTCCAATCATGTCATTGCCCCGCCACCCTCCCCCCCCCCCCCCATTACTCTGTTTTAGCTTCAGGGATATTCCTTTTTACAGGACACATTCTTTTTTTTTTCTACCTATCACTGAGTTACTTACTAGAATGACTTACTAGGAGCATTTAGAAAGTTTTATGGAACCAGCAGAATATTTTCATTAAATTTGAGAAGCAGTTTCTAACTGTGCTGTGTTCAACAATTGGGAATGTTTTCTCCCCTGAGTTATAGCAGACTGGAAAGAAGCTGATTTTTATCAAAACGTTTTTGCTTTTACTAAAAGTTATTAAAGAGCTACTTTTTTTTAAAGATGGAATGAGATTTATAAACCCTATTAATTAGCTAAAAAAGCAGATTATCTCTTAAAGAAAACTGTAGCATCCAAGGTGATTTAATCACCATATCTAATTAGAAAAATCACTATTTTTTAGAACCTAAAGTATAAATTAGGAAAAAGTAACCCATTTAATGGGACATTGTCATCCTTGTCATTTTTTATTAATATCCAAGGAAGCAGCTTTTATTTAAGTATACCATGAAAAAAGAGTGTTGTAAAACTTTAGGCAACTTGACAAATTTTTTTCCTTTTCTTTCCTTTGCCTTAATGTAGGTTGTAGGATGAGATCAGCTTGTTTGATTTATCCTTGGTAATGGCTCTTTCAGGGGCTGAAATTGCTATCTAATTAAAATATATCGTACATCCTTTCATAAGCTCTAAGAGTTTGGAAACTTTCTAGAAGAAAATCGCAATAATTTTCTTATGGAGCAATCATACATGTGTGTTTTTCCTTTTAGGTTCAAGAATTGACCAAGGAATGGACAAATAAGTGGAATGAAACCCAAAATATTTTGAAAGTAAGGACTGTAATAAGGTGCCTTAATCTTATTATCTAGGTTTAAACAGGTAAAACTTTTTTTCTTTCTCCCTCAAATATGGCTATTATGTGCTTTGCTTAAGGTAAGATTGGTGACTTTTGGGGGATTGGGGTTCTGGTTTGATTTTGAAGAAATGGAAATATAGCTATGAGACATTAAAGCTCTGTGTGTTTTAACATGTAGAGGGGATGCTGATACTTCTGTTTCCACTTGTTGGAGTTTCCATTTTTGACTCAGCACATATTAAACTCAGTTAATATTCAAGGGCATCCTTAATATTCAAGGGCATCCTTCCTGCCTTTGTTAAATCCAGTGTAAAAGTGATATGTTAGATGAGAAAAAAAAAATATGTTCCACGGCAATATTGTAGAATGTGCATGCATTAGCATGGCTAGATTTCAGAAATTTCTGAACTAGTAATTTCCTATTGGAATTTTGATCTCTGTGTCTCAAGGGCTAGACAGAGATGGTCTGCCTGTTTGGCAAGGCTCATCGTGAAAGATGTCACCAGTGGCCTCCAGTTTTCATCCTCAAAATGCTTCAAAATACGTATTTCTTCATGTTCCAAGTTTTTGCTGCATTGGCAGGAAACCTGAGTCTTCTGTTGAGGGTCCGCCATGCCAGGTTTGAGGTTCAGACCTGAATATAAGCTTTGATAGTGTCTGACCTCACCCACGAGAGAAGGTGATTCAGAGACCACTGAATCCTGGGTTTGTTTTTTAGGCCTATTTAGGCAAAACTTTCCTGGAGGAGTGAAGTCTCCTCTACCATTAGCGAGGCTGGATAGATGAGGTTTAGCTGCATGTCCTGGCAGAACCCTAACTTGGATCCCCTGTACATGAAAATGGGGCACCCACTTAACTGTCATGGGGGCAAGCTCTTGAAGGGCCTGGATTAGCCAGTTAGTTCTGTGTCTAACAGCTCGGAGAGGAGCATATTGTGTTCAGTTCTCCATGTGCCATTTAGGTGGCTTGGCCTGCTCTCAGGCTTGAAAAGACTGTTTCTCGTGAGGTGGGAGATTATGCTGTGCTTCTCAGCGTGGGTGGGTTGGTCATGATGGTCTGAGAGATGATACTTCCAGTTACAGAAAGCACTGCCCTGAGTGAGGGGTCCTGAGCCCAGACTTTCTTTTCTCCCCTCCTGGTTCTGGTGATAGTGTCGTATTATTTTGAGGTACTTCTTCAGCGTTTCCTGTGTGGAGAGATTTTTGTGCAGGAAACCGAGCCTGCAGGGTAGTCGGGTGTGGAATAAACACCCCCCGAGACATGGGTAGTTTTCATCCTGCGGCGGCATCAGCTCTCAGAAAGAGTGCCGCCTCCCCTGACTGTGAAGCCCACGTTGTTTGATCTTTCATGGCACAACGTACACTCTCCTTGGTAAATCTGCAAAGAGAGAGAATGGAAATCTGTTCCAGTTAAGGAAGAGAGAAACCAAATAGTTAGCTCTGAAAATCAGTGCTTGTAGTGCCAGTCAGCATGGGCAGCAGCGCACCAGAACCTTGAAGACTTGAGCCTCGCCCTTCTGCTGTGGGCTCTGTGGGTCCCTGGAGGAGGGGTTTTGTGGCAGCTCCGTGGAGGGATCCTTCCTGAGAGCGGCCATGATGAACCATCAGCTCCTTTGTTATGCTTTTCCTCCTAAGGTGGTTCTGGGCCCTGAAGCTAAGTCATCCTGCAATTCCATTATTCATACATCTTTTTATTTTTATTTTATTTTTTATAACTTTTCAGATGAGAAGAGTGGAAATGTGATGTGTGCTAGGTGTTAAAGGTTATGAGAAAGTCTAATGATATTTCACATTTTTCCGTCTCTTGCTCTTGCAAGCCCATTTTGGATTTCTCTGCTGGTATTTGTGTTTTAAATCTGTAGTCATTTTCTACTCACATTTGATATTTTAAGGGCTGTCTTCCTCTCTTATTGGAAGACAGTGCCTGAGGCCTGAGGTAAAGAAAAAAAAAGGCAGCTGCTCAAATGCTGTTTTCGAAAACATTCTTTGGAAATTGAGGAGGGAAAGAGAGTGTTATCCGATGAGTTTGTGTGGTTTATGAAATCCTTTCCCATGTTTCTTTTGTTGGATTGTTCCCTCAATCAGCTTCTGCTCCAGTAATGCTGTATAGAATCCACTCCAACCCAGTGGCTTAAAATAGCATTTTCCCTCATGCATGTACAGGTTGGCTGGGGGTTGGCTGGGTGAGTCTGGTTTGGCTGGGCTCTGGTCCAGGCTGTGGGTGGGTTCCAGGTCTGCTCCACATGTCTCTCATCCTCTTGGACCAGCTGTTGTCCAGAGCATGCTCTTCTCATGGTCTTGGCCAAGGTACTAGCAGGCAGGCCTAGTTGTGTAAGCACGTTTCAATATTTTGTTGCACCGTACCTTCTAGCATCATGTTGACCAAAGCAGGTCACTTGGCTGAACTGGAAAATCAAGGGGGAAAGAAGTACACTTCATTCACAACAAGGTGATGTCAACGGTGTAAATGTACAACCTGCTTTGGGATCAGTGGTTTAATTTACACACACCCATGTTTAAATGTGAGTCTTCAAATTTTGGGAACTTGCTCTTCTAGAGAATTTGCACATTTTGTAGAGACCAGCCCAATGAACCAGTAAGTTCCCAGGATTATGTTCATTGTCAGGACCTAGTTGTTGACTCTGCCCATTTGCCAGTTATTGTCCTTTTCAAGCCCCCAATTCTGAACATCCAAGGAGAGACCTTTGGGGAGAAGAATGAAGAGAGTTAAAATATCCAGGGGATTGAAGGGAGAGGTGAGAGCTGATTCGGTGTTTGTTGGCACTGTGACTGCCTGCCTTGTTGCTTTTTCTTGTCTAAGTGTATCGGTGAGTCGTTTCAGAGGAAACCATGGGTATTGTTTGAAGAGAGGACTAAGGAGAGGAGCATAACCCATCTTCTCAGTCATCAGAATGATCTTCTTTGTTGGTGTTGAGCCATCTGTGCCATATGCTTGTATCTCCTCCTTCAGTTTTGAGACCCAGGATTAGTCTGTCAGCATATATCATGCAGAGTTGCTTCAGGAATATATGGGAGCCCCCTTTCATGCAGGGGTAGGAGTCTCAGTGTGTAAGGCAAAGATTCCTTAGTGGCAGAATTATACTTAGAAATCCCTTCATTTCCCTGGAAATCACTAGATCCTCAGCTCCTGGATGCTCACAAGCCATGGAGTAACTTTGTTCCCTTCTTTTAATTTGGTCTGTGGTTTCCCTTGCTCTGGATCAGTGATCCAAGGTCCTCTTGCGTGGGGATGGAGGGAGAGTGGAAGGCTGCTGGCCACATTCGTGCTCTGAGAACGGGTGATGGCTGTTTATAGCCAGGCTTGTGGCACCATGGTGACAATGGTGGAGCCTCAGGTTTTGATCTGTGGAACTCGGATCTCAGACTTCAGTTCTCTTTCTGACTCACTGGGTCATGACACTTACCCACAGATGTCTCATACCCTGGTTCCTAGCTTGGAAATCAGGGTGGATGGCAACCTCTTCCCTAGATCCAAGTTAACGGGCTAAGACATAATAAAGTCCTTGGATTTATTTGAAAGTGGCTAATGAAGGTACAAAGTATGTTAATCTTAAGGAGGCCATTCTTGGGCAGTTAGGTAATGAAAATTTTATTATCTTCCACAGTGTACTCTGTATATCCACTCTCTTGCCCCTTAGCCTGCCTTCCTTATTTTCATTCATCTTCATTTTCTGGAAATTAAAGTCCAGACTTCCAGAGGCAGCAATCTCCTCAGTTCCCTGTTTACTTTGACAGTTCTCCCTGCCCCAGGACCCCTGGAATCCCACCTGCGCTACCAGATGTCCTGCTGGTCCCTGTGCATACCTGCACATTGGGTCTCTTAGTGTTTCTTGGCTTTTGCCTGTGTTGCTCCACCATTCCAGATGCTTCCTTCCCCTTTCAAGGCCTGTCAGAATCACGTGGAAGCGCTCTCTCTGGTCACACTTCTCCCGCACTTCCCAGTTGGAATGATTTTGTTCTCCTTGGGCCTTTATAGCATTTGGTTTTACCTCTGTTGCAGCATCCATTATAATCTGAGGTGGGTGACCTTGATTTCTCCCTCTGAACAGGAGCAGGGTCTAGGCAAGGACTGTCTCTTTATCATCCTGTGAGCCAGCTTCTGGAACTCTGCTTCTCACAGAACAGGCATGCAGCAGAAACTTAACTGCATTAAAGTAATATCAAGAAACAAAAACCAAGACCTTTATATTATTTTGCTAGGGTTGTCATATGAAACATCACAGACTGGGAGGGCTTAAACAGCAGAAATTTATTTTCTCACCGTTCTGCAAACTAGAAGTCTGAGACCAAGGTGTCGGCGGGGTTGGTTTCCCCTGAGGCTTCTCTCTCTAGCGTGTGGTTGGCCTCCTTTTCTCTGTGTCCTCACATGGCCTTTTCTCAGTGTGCCTGCTCCGCCAGTCACCCTCTGTGTCCGAATCACCTCTTTTTATAAGGACATCGGGCAGATGGTACCCTAACTGCTTCATTTTAGGGTAATTACCTCTTTGAAGGCCCTGTCTCCAAATACAGTTACATTCTGAGGTACTGGGGAGTAGGACTTCAGCAGCTGAATTTTAGGGGCACACAATTCAGTCCATAACGACCTGGAAGCATACAGATCTGATGGTGTGGTGGGAGAAGTAACATGGAGTGTTGTGCACACAGTGGTCTTGTTCCTACCTCTACATTCCACCATATGTTCCTCATTCTTCTTTGAAAGCCTATACGTGAGTGTGTGTTTTTTATTCTGGGAAGGAATGTGGGTGGCTGCCTTCCTTTAGATTATGGTCCCATCCTTCATTTGGATCAATTCGCCTTTCAAAGTGTGGCTTCTGGACCAGCAGCAGTACTGTCATCTGTGAGCTGGTCAAAGCTGCAGGCTCTCAGGCACCCCCACAGATGCGCTCTGTCAGAATCTAAGATGCCCGGGTCTGCACCATTACATTTGAGGAAAGGTGGAACAGTCTTGGGCTTCTTTGCTCTCAGATCTCTTCTCCCCCTTCTCTGGCTCTGCCCTGGGTCATGGGGGACAGACTCCCGGGGGCTGCCCTTTCTCCGGCTCCTGTGGGACTCTCTGGGAGATTGGAGCGAGAGAGCAGACCTCTCGCGCTCCAGCTTCTTGTGGCATCCACATGGCCCCTCCTGCATGCCGTTCTGCCTGGTGACACAGCCCTGACCTCACCCCTGTGTCCCTCCTGCCCACGAGTAATGCCGGTTCCTGCTGGTGTCAGTTTGTCGGTGGCCTCACCATCCTCAGTGGCTTTCAAGCTCCTCCTTTAGCCAAGTAACCAATTCCCTGCTTTAAAGCACCTGCGATATAAGCCCTGAAGTAGTTTCTGGTTCATGGTTCAACCTGGTCTGGTAGCAGAGTCCCACATCCCAGTCTCTTGCCATGCTGTGCCAGCTCCTGAGAGTCTGCGTTGACTCCTCTTTCTGACCTCTCTAGTCTCTTAGAATGCTGCCCCAATGTGTTTTTCATCCTGGCTGCATTTGTGTTAAACGGTGATAACTCTCCTGGGTCTTGGAACTTAACGTTGTGATAAATCCAGCATCTATAAGCCTTGGGATCACTGCCTTCCTGAGGCCGCAGTATCAGTTCGTTCCCCTTTTGCATAGCTTCGGTATTGTGCTGACTGCTCAGCGCTTGAAGTGGTTTATAAAGTGACTCCTTAATACCCCTCCTGTGTGCCTTTTGGCTTGGCTTTTTATGAATCCCGTATGTTTTACTGCTGATGAATTTTTTCAAGTAACGAGTCCCCAAATGCTTTCTTTGTCCATTCCCATTCCCCCCACACCACCACCCTTTACATACCTCTTTGGTTTGTCTGCTCAGTACACAGTTTGGTTTCTCTGTTCTCACATTTCATAACGAATGAAAAAAGTGCTCAAAGATATGTTGTCTGACTTCCAAATAACTCCTTGAATTCTGTGCTTCAAAATAAATCACAGTCAGTTTGGCCTGTAGCATAAAGCTCTCGAGTGTCTGACAGATGGCGTGGCAGAAGGGAGTGCTGACTCTGGGCCTGGGCTGTCCAGAGCCCAACCGCAAAGTGCTGCCTGCAGCCCCGAGAACGCTCTCTGTTTGAATCCCTCCAGCACTGGCTACTCTTCCCATTTTTTTTTAATAAATAGGGTCTCTTCCTTACTGAAATCATATCCTTTGATGACTCGGGGTCTGACTTGCTTTTGTGTTTTCATTGCCCCGCATGGGACATCTGACTGTGACTTGGCACCAGGATGGGTTGGGGAGGAAGCAGGCCGCCCAGATGCAGAGGCTGCCCCTGGAGAGACTTGCCCTTGAAAAGTGAACTAGTTGTATAAGTCGAATGAAAGTTGTTGTTGATGTTGTTTTTTTCAGGCATTAATTAAACAGATTTTTTTTTTCTTGCATACAGTAAGCAATGTTTGTTGAATTGAATTTGGGGATGGAGCATATTTGAATCTATGTGACAGTGGGATCCTAATGCAGATGTTTTAAGTTTAAATCGTGCTGGTGTCTTAATATTCCATGTCTGGGGAAGAGAAGAGGCAGGACACGACAGGCCCGTGGCAGAGCTCAGTAGCACTTTGGTGGAAGAAAGTGTTTTACTCTTTCAGAATGTTTTGACTAATAAGAAATAGAGTAAAATGAAATTGGAATCCTTTCTTGGTTAAGATTTTCTAACCTTAAATTTCATGGGTAGGCTTACTTTAAACCAGCTGATTTCGGTTTTATGATGGAATCAGTCAGCTGAACTTTTGTCTCTGGAAGATTATGGCAACCTATAAAAGATTTTTTTCCCCCCTGGGCTGTCTGTGGTTTTCCATTTCATGCAGCCAGTGTGTGTTGGGGAGTGTAATGGGTTTGGAAGCAGCACTAATAATTGGGGCTGTTGCTCAGCAGATTATGGCAGGCCTTTGGATTCCTGCTGCCCAGGGCATCGAATCCTCTGGTTTCTAGAAGACCTACAAACAGATCATGGGAGGGATGATGCTTTTTGTGGCCTTTGTCCCCTTTAGATGCAGTTAATCTTTTTTTTTTTTTTTTTTTTATAATTGTATGTTTTTATTAATTTTGTATCTATTCCAATTAGGGCTCAGAACTAGATATTTACATTCTGATATTGTTCATAGAATGTATTAATATTAATCAATCATTAATGGAAATCAGAGTGGGACAACTTGTAACTACAAGAGAGATTCGCTTGAACCTTTGTATTAAAAAATTAAAATTCAAAATAATGCCAAAAAGCTTAAAAACTCTTGCTCTAGAAGTCTAGAATTGCAGTATGCTGGAGTTTAATGTATTATGTTCATTTCCAGTTAATCTTGACCTCTTCTTGGTACAAGAATTGAACCTGGGGGTAGCTTTAGGATAGAATTTTGTTTATGGACATCGATTTTGCCCAGATTTTGGATTAAGGAGGAGACATCTTTGTCAACCATGGGTCACCTTCCTTATTAGCAACTGTTTGGGCATTTGATGGTTCAAAATCCTGACCTCAGACAGTCTCACATATTGTTTATAGCTTGTAATAGCATCTAAAAATACAGAATGTTGTCTCTAGGGCTTATTTGGCTATGTGAAGATACCACGTTGAATTTCCAAGTGTTCATACAAACAGAGATTGGCTGCAGTGGGAGTTTTAGAAGTCACTGCTCTTTCCCCTTTGGTTTTCATTGTGAAAAGAGAGTCAGTCCAGCTCAGCACCTGCTTATTAGTGCTGTCCACGTGCAGGTCATGCCTTTATGATCTCAGTAACTGCCATGTGAGTTTCATTTTTGTAAGTTTTAAAAACTTTATTTTCAAACTTTTGAAAGCTTTTTGGTAAAGAAGGGATAAAAGGTGGTGAGCATTTTTTTTTTTGACATACCAGTATCCTAATAAACTAGGATTGCTGCCTATGTCGATGAAGAAATTCTTAGTGCTACTGTGAATAAGAATATTCTCCCTGTAATGGCTTGCCTAGCTTGACTCATTTTATCTCTTCCGTCCATCTACCCACCACCTGTTTATCCATCCATCCATTCCTGTCCTCTCCTCTCTCCCTCCCTCATTCATTAAACATATGTTTATTGAGAGCATCTTATGTATTAGACGTAGTTCTAGACACCGGGTATAACCAATGAACAAACCAAACAAAAAAATCCTTGCCCTCATGGAAACTATTACATCCTAGTGCTAGAAGACGTTTTCCCCCAATTGGGCATTTTTTTGTAAATCTCCCATAACCTCTCTTCTCCTTTTATTTTTTTATTTTTTTTAAAGATTTTATGTATTTATTTGACAGAGACACAGCGAGAGAGGGAGCACAAGTGGGGAGTGGGAGAGGGAGAAGCAGGCCCCCCGCGGAGCAGGGAGCCCGATGCGGGGCTCGATCCTAGGACCCCGGGATCATGACCTGAGCTGAAGGCAGATGCGTAATGACTGAGCCACCCAGGCGCCCCTCTCTTCTCCTTTTAAAATAGATTTGTTGGGGTACCTGGGTAGCTCAGTCAGTTAAGCGTCTGACTCTTGGTTTCAGCACAGGTCGTGATCTCACAGTTGTGGGATCGAGCCCTACATCAGGCTTTGTGCTCAGCGTGGAGTCTGCTTCTGATTCTCTCTCCCTGTCTCTCTCATGCAAATAAATAAATAAATAAATGTAATCGTTAAAAAAAATAGATTTGTTGACAAAACAATATAGTCCTCTCTGATGTGTGATGCTGGAGGCCTCTGATTATGTAAACTACATATCTTACTTTTTCAGTTCTAGTATTTTATTAAGTTTACTTAAAAAGATAACTTATGCTAAATGTATTAATATGTCTATATTTATAGTGCTTTGAAAAGCCCCAAAGGCATAGAAAGCTTTCTTTTCTTTCTTTCTTTTTTTTTTTTTTTAAGGGAGAGAGAGAGAGAGAGTGTGTGTGGGGGAAGGGGTAGAGGGAGAGGGAGAAAGAATCTTAAGCAGGCTGTACACCCAGCACTTGAGCCTGACACAGGACTTGATCTCACAACCTTGAGATCATGACCTGAGCTGAAATGAAGACTTGGGCACTTAACCAACTGAGCCACCTGCATAGAAAGCATTTTTAAAATTCATATCCATTAGGATGTAAACTCCATGAGGATATAGTTTCTGTTTTGTTTGCTGCTGAGCAGGTCTGAATGCTGAATAAATGGAAGGCTAGAAAGGCCCCACGTGGGGATATGTTACTAGAGAAGTTGTTTATGAATGAGTTCATCAGTGTAGGCTCATTGTTCCTTTTGTTAGGTTATAAATTCCTTGAGGTTAGGGAACATGTTTGTTCATTTTTGTATCTCTCATAAATTCTAGTGCTTTATATACTAGTTCTTTATAACTAGGAAGTGTACAGCGAATAGTGGTTGAACTCAGTCAACTGTGTTCTCCCATTTCTGAGAATATTTCAGGACAAGTTTGAGGACTTTTGCTGCATAACAATCTTCCCGAAAACCTAGTGGCTTTAACAGACTTAATATTTTCTATGATTTTGTGGTATAGGCTGGCTCAGCAGATTCCCAAGATGATCCAGAACGGCTTCACTCACATGTCTGGTGGTTGGCTCAATGTCACCTGTGCATGATTTGGCCTTGTTTCTCTCATTCTTGGGCTTGTTGATATGGTGGTCTCAAGGGAGGCTGAGCCCCAGTATCAAAGCATTTTTTCAAACCTTCACTTGTACTTAATTTGGTAATGTCTCCTTGGCCAAAGCTACTCATGTGGCTAAAACCAGGGGTAGGTGTGAGGGGATTACCCAATGGCGTGGGTTCAGGGTGAGCAGTGATTCTTTCCATTTTTGCAAAAAACCTGACCACAATCATCTTTTTTCTCTGTTCTCCTTATCCCTTTGCCTTACCAACCAGCCCCAGTGATTTGCAACTGTGTTTGTATGTGTGAACGTGGATTTGGATTGGGGGTTGCAATAAAAATGAATTGAGAGAACATTATAAGAACTTACTTGTCTCCCCCACTCTGATCTGCAGACTAATGCGGATGACTTCGTGTCTGTTTGAACAAAAGTCACCTACAAAACCCCCATGTGCAAAGCCCTTTATCTTTTTTAGTGCATTCACACGTACTATCTCATTGGCTTTTTCTTGATCTGAAGCAAGAGAAAAAAAGATGTGATTGCACTTGACATAGTATGAAGTTGTTAATTTGTCAGCCTTTCATGAAAGTTAGACTCTGGCTGTTAATTTCCATCAAATTGTGTGTTCTCCCTTTTCTAAAGTTCTGCTCTTGCAACTGTTTTTTAAGATGAAGGGCAAAGTAATACAGTTCATTGTTCTCTGAAATTGGGACTCGATAATTAATGGGGGGACCACTGTCAACGCTACAGCACCGGAGGTTGACTGAAGAACTTGGCAGGGTCAGGGGCTAAGCAAGCGATTCCCAGAACCAGCTCTGATGCTGTTAATAATGCCAAGGCTGCCATATTTTCCATGGCAGTTTTCATCTTGAAGGAACTGCCCATAAATAAAGGCAATGCAAGTGTATGTTTGTTCTTACTTTTGAATAACGTTTCTGGAGCAAAAGGCTCAGAAATAAGTCAAATGCACTGTGTTAAATGTTGGAACCATGTGATAAATTATTTTGAATATATAGGGGATTTTCCTTCTGATTTTTTGCAGTGAGGCATGTGCGCTGATGGGCTCTTAACTGCATATTTATTGCCACGGTCAGGGAGGAAAAGATTGCCTGGTCATATGAAAGTGTGCTTTATGTGCACCTGAACTCCCTGGGTGTGCTAAAATGTAGGAACTTGGTTTTGTTGGCAGGGGGCTTAAAAAGTGACCATTTCATGGTACAGATCAGTTTATTGTTCATGTCACCCAGGAGCACATCTAACTCACCTTGGATTCATTCTAGCAGTTGTGGGTTTGGAGAAGAGTGCATGCTGGGGAGAGGTGGGAGGTGGGTGTGGAGTGAGGAGATGGCTTGCAACCTGCCTCACCTAGAGACTTTTGCTTGTGCACTCTTCTGACCTGGGTCACCTTGACCTCTCCAATTCCCAGAACCTCACTGTAGGATGCAGACAATAATCATACCTATCACGTAAGGTGACAAATGAATACTTATAGAATGTTTTAGAGTGGTGTTCAGGACATAGTTAGCAGTGTAAGCATTACAGTAATGTTAACCATTTTTTATTTGTTTGGTTTTCTGGGAATCCATCCTCTTATATGTAAACTGCCAGTAATAAATGTCCTCCCAACTGGGCAGAAAAAAAATTTACGTATATACAGAAGCTTTCAAAAGTATATAGTTTTATGCGGTTACAATGTGGCATTACTTCCAAGACATTTTATGGTGTGGCATTTTATGTTTGTTTATTTCAAGTAATAGAAAATCCAGTTCCAAACTTGCTTAAGTGGTAGTTTCAGCTCACAGAAGAGTATTGGTCTGGAGGTAGCATGGGATTAAGGCATGGTTTGATCAGGGCACTGGTTCTCATTCTCTGGGATTGTTCTTTGTTTTGCCTTTTTGTTGTAATGACTTCATCCTCTCACACATTCTGCTCTTGGAATGGCAAAGCAATAGTAGCAATTACAGCTTTATATCCACCTACCACACCATCTAAATTCGAGGTGTCTGGGTTTCAGAGTTCCCAACAGAATTCTGAGCTTTGCACTGAGTGGTACATTTCTGAACCGATCCTTGGGGCCAGGGAGATACCCTGTGCTAACTGGCCTTGGCTTGGGTTATCTAAATCAATCACTTTGATAAGGAAATGGGTGACCCTGATTGGTTGAGATGAACCAGGGCCCACCTTGGGAGCTGGGGTGAGGTCAAGACATAGCTGCTATGCACTGTACAGTGGGGGGGAGTGGGTGAGTCAGGTGACGCCAAGGGTGTCACTTACTGGGGTGTAAGGTATCTTCAGTGCAAACGAGATGCAAGGTAGCTGCAACATTTTTTTTATTTCTTAAGAGAAAATGTTTCTGAATACTTCCTTTTTGACTCAGAAGTCCTATATTCAGCTGGAAAATTATGTGGAAGGGCCAGCTGAATATCTGTACTGTGGTGTGAAGATTTCGTATGAGAGAAACTGCTCTTTTTTGGTGTTAGAATAGAAAGATGGCACAGAACAAATTACGTGTATTTAAACACATTTTCTTCTTCTCCTTTAGATTGATTACGTTATTTAAAATGAGCCCTCAATGTGGGTGTGTTTTCCTCTCCAGCTATTCATATGTAGCATTGAATTTAGCTTAATTTCCAATTGACCCCTTTCCCAGACCAGTCTACCTAGCAACAGTTACTATGAGCAGGGAGCTGCCATTGCCCTCCATCTGTAACACAACAGTGGGTTTTAAGAGATTACTTTTTCTTAGCATCCTGCTTGATTTTGCCTTTGCATTATTTAAGGATGACAGCAGTTTCTCTTAACTCCAGGCAGCAGAGTGATGGTTTTTCAGCAAAAGTGATGGTTTTAAGAAGTATGAATCTGTAAGACAGTATAATTAGCAAGTGGGCATCTATTGAACAAGAAATATGGACCTAGGCGGCATGTGGATATTTATTACCAGGATATTCTGTTACTTGCAAGGGAAGGGAGATGGCTCTACATTTCTAATATCTCATGTACTACTCTATAGCACCAGCTTTGCCAGCAAAATACAGCTTTCGGGAGCAGGTTGTCTGTGCCTCCTAGCTGAGAGGAGTTAGTTTCCAATAGTTGTGATTTACCCTTGAAAAAATGTAACAACACAGGCCTCACTGAAGGTGGTCATTTTCCTCTGGATCCAGTACACTCTATATTAATGTGTTTTATGTAAGCCTTTCTTGTCCTTGCCATTAAAAATTACAGTGGCATTCTTAGCAGCTCGGACTGAAATCCGCGACAGAACTTGCGGCGACACTTTAAGTTGCAAAGTCCAGTGTCTCATCCAAAACAACTTAAATGTCAGTTACTCTGCGTGTCGCAGAAATTGATTTTCTGCATGCAAGTGGTTTTCACCCAGAATCCCTTGTGGACCTTTTTCAGAGACCATTTTTTGGGTTCTGCAGACTTAAGGAAGGAGAACTGTTGGAGGTGGCACCTGGTCCAAATCTCTACTTTGAATAGGTAACCCGTGCCTCCTTGGGAGAGGAGGGACTCCCAGCCCTAAAGCACGTGGAAGATCATCCCTTAAAGCACTTCTTGACGTGGTTATTGCATGGG
The DNA here is from genome assembly GCF_009762305.2 of Zalophus californianus. NCBI lineage: Eukaryota > Metazoa > Chordata > Mammalia > Carnivora > Otariidae > Zalophus > Zalophus californianus. Next base: position 98,099,180 of record NC_045602.1, read on the forward strand.
TGGAGGCCCCTGGAAAGGAACGGCACACACAGCTTCCGGCAAGTGTTCTGTGGTCCCTGCGCTGGGCACTTATGTAAGCGTTTGGAGCCTTTGGGTGATGCCATTTGAAAAGAAATTTCAACTGAGTAGATTTTTTTTTTTTTTGGTGTTAAATAGAGTGATTTATTCATAGGACCTTTGGGAAAAAACTATGGATGTTTACTTTTTTAATGAAGGTTCAACGTACACAAAGTGGGCCCATCTGAAGTGGACAGTCCATTATTTCCCGTCTCCCTTTCACTGATGTAGCCGCTATTGCGACACCTGTCACATAGGTCACGTTTGCCTGTTCTCGAGCTGTAGACAAATGAAATCATGCAGTCTCCTCTGTTTCTGGTTTTGGCTTTTGTGCAGCATGTTGTCCGTGTAAGATTCATCCATGCTATGTTTAACAGTAGTTTCTGCTTTATTATGTGACTCTCCCACACTCATTTTGTCCATTCTCCTGTTGATTATCTTTGTTTGGGTTATTATCTCCCATCTTTTGGTTATGATGAATAGTGCTTCTGTGAACATTCTTGAACCTGTTCTGTCGGGTGCATGCTTTCACTGGGCCCCCTTTTTCTGGTTCTCATTTGGTAAGAGTTTGACCCCGTCTTGCCTTTCTCTGGTATATGTCTGCCAGTCTTTAAGACCAGAGAATCCTTGATCCAAACATTCCCTGTTCCTTGTGCAGCTGGCTCTCAGTCTGGGCAAGGCCAAGGGAGCCAGACAAGACCCCTGCCCCAGCAGATCAGGTCTGGACCCAGCAGGAGCAAAACCATTCATCCACAAACAACAGATGTTTGCCTTCAGTCTGTGAGGGTTCCTCAGGTAATGTTTCTTTCTGTTTTCATCTGGATCTAGTTTAATTGGGTGATTAACACAAGTCACTTCTGATTTCTGTAGATTTGTAGAAAGATAATTTTGAAGGTTTTTAATATATTCTGGGTTTTTTCCCTCTAAGTCTTCTTTTTTCACAGCTAGATATTTAATAATTTGTGTACATAAGGGTGTTATGGACTGTCTGGTTTTCCTTTGCTAGATTCTGAGGTCTAGAAGGTAGAGACCTGTTTTAATTGTATTTGGACCCTTATTGCACCACCCCCAAATTTCTTTGCATCCAGCAATTTAAGAATAATAATAGTAGTTAATATTTACTATACGCTTACTTGACTGTGTGTTAGGTGTTACTCTGAGTCAGCAATGTTTAATAGAAATGTAATGCAAGCCATATAGTAGGGATTTAAAATTTTTGAATAGCAGCATTAAAAAAGTAAAAAGATATAGCTGAAATTAATTTTAATACTATACTGTATTTGAACTATTATATAAAAAAATTACCACTTTGACATATAATCACTATAAAAATTACTACCCAAGTATTTTATGCTTTTTTTTAATGAGTCCTTGACGCGCATGAATTTTACATTTACAGTGTATCTCAATTCAGATGCTAAATTTGTCTAAGATACACTTGATTGGTGTTTCGATTTTATAAAATTTACAGTTGAAAAGTAGATTCTCATATTAACTCTGTTCTAAACATATTTAGAAGTTTTCCAGTAAATCAACTGAGTGTAGTTTAAAAATTTAAACCAATAAATTAAATAAAAATGAGAAGTTCTGTGTTCCCACTGCATTAGACACACGAATTTCAAGCATTCAGTAGCCATATGTGTGCCGCAATTGTAAATATCATACGTATTAATTTGTGCTGTTCAGCGGCCTCGTGCGGGTGGCATATTATTATCTTTTTTTTCACTTTACAGACAAGGAAACTGAGGCCCAGAGGGTGCACAGTTAAGGAGGAAGAGGTCAGAATTTGAATGCTGTCTTGAGGTCTGGGCTTGTGACTCCGCCAAACTGCCCAGTTCTGGACTGTCTGAACCTGACCTCAGTTCTTTCCATGTTCACACGCATTGGCTTTTGTTTTGCCTTTCCCAAGCCCTTGTCTTTTTTGCTTTTTCATATTACAAAGAACGATGGAAAAAGTGGTCTTAGTAAGTGACCCCATATTTGCTGTGAGTTTGGTTGTTCATCAGTGTTTTAAAAACCAAAATAGATCATGGCCACTGTTTAAGTATCATCTGCTCTGTTATCTCTGTAAATGTCAAGACAAGATTTGCTTTCTCTGAAATAACAGCTCAGGGTTCCTTCTGTGTTTGGTAATGCTCCTTTAATAATGATTCTGATTTTTTTTTTTTGTTTCTGCCAAGGTTGGGCTTACTCATCTCTTTTGCCTTGGCCCCTTTCTAAAGTCTTTTTCTTAAGCAGAGAGACATGGTTATTTCCCTAGGTATCAGTACTTTTTTTTTTTATCCTGATGTGTTATAGTTGACCCTTGAGTGATGCAGGGTTTGGGGTGCTGACTTCCTGCCCAGTCAAAAAGGTGTGTGTAACTTTGACTCCCCCAAAACTTAACCACTCATAGCCTACTGTTGACTGAAAGCCTTCCTGATTACATAAACAGTTGATTAACACATATTTTGTGTTTTATGTATTACAGAATGTATTTTTATAATAAAGTAAGTGAGAGAAAAGGAAATGTTATTAAAAATAAGAGAAAATACCTTTACAGTATTGTACTGTATTTGTTGAAGAAAATCTTCATATAAGCGAACCCACACAGCTTAAACTTGTGTTGTTCAAGAGTCAATTGTATTGTTATTTTGAGTGCTACAACCTAAGGAAAGCATTGTAGCCGTAAGGTGATAATGTGTTGTATTTCATCCGCAGGGTGCTAGGTTCCAGATTCATCTAAGATTGCATTCTCTTCCCCTCTCGAGGAGGTCCCCATTCTCTTCTCTGTGGATCTTGTGTGCATCCCATCACCTTTTCCCTGCTTATCTCATTTGAATGAAGTGGACAAAGGCCTTGTCCTTTTTTGTTTTTTCCCATTCTGGGTAGTCCCATAATTCAGGCTTTTGAAGTCTCTTGATTATTTTATAATTTTTTAAGTCTTCTGAACTGAGGCAACCTGGTTTTTACACTTGGATTCATCCCTAACTAATTGTGTGACTTGGACCAAATATAACCCCTTTCTCTTGGTCTCATTTTTTTCCGTCCTAATGGAACGGGTTGGTCTAGATGAGCTCTGAGCTTTCCTTCTATTGGAGAAGGTCTTGGGTCCTTCCTCTGGAGGCTGCATGGAATTATCCCTGTGGGCCTCATAACGTGGGTGTAGGAATCGTGCCCTGTTTCTCTGCTTCAGGGGTCTTCAGTGAGGGCTTCCTTTCTGTCCCTTGGTGCTGGACTTTTTTGGGAGGTGGGTTGGGGACTACTCTTCTTTTTTGAATGTCCCCTGGTGGCCTGTCTCAGTCTGGACGTTTATGTATTACATACAATAGTATTGTACAAATCAGAAGTCTACTGCTTGATGGATTTTCACAGACCAAACATGCCCACATAACCTGCAACCAGGTGAAGAGACATCACTGTCAGCGCCTCAGTGTCCCTGCCATGCCCCCTTCTAGTCACCACTTTTTCCAAGGGAGACATCTAGCCTGACTTCTGAGAGCATAGCTTTGTGTATCCTGCTTTTACATATGGAATCCTACAGAATTTTTTTTTTTTTTTTTTTTTTTTTTTGGTGACTGGATTCATTTCTCACCATTATGTTTGTAAGATCCATCTATAATTTTGCACATAGTTGGATTGATTTTATTTGTTGCATAAGTGTGGCTGTCACAATTTGTTTATTCATTTTACGCTTTGAATTTGGGTTATTTCCTGGTTTGGGCTGTTAGAAATGATGCTGCTTTGACCCTTCTTGAACATGTCTTTTGGTGAATGTATATACATTATTTCTGTTGGGTATATACCTCAGAGTAGAATTGTTGACTCATAGAGCCAGGTGCATGTTCAGCTTTAGTAGATACTAAAAATAGGTTTTCAAAGTAGGTGTACCATTTACAGTCCCACCTGTATGAGAGGCCAGGTTGCTTTCCCTCCTCACCAACATTTGCAGTTTTCTTTTTCTTTTTTCATTTTAGTCATTTTCATTGGATTTGTCAAACTGTGGTTCTACTTTGCATTTCCTAATGGTATTAAAAAGCTTCCCATTATTTTTAATTAGCCTCATTTTCCAAATGACTTCACCTCAGACCTTGTCATGGAGTTGCCCCAGCGTTTGATGCCCTGGGTCACTGGGTGCTCCTCCAGCTTTCTCTAGCTTGTTTCGCTTTGTTTATGCAGAGACTTGCTACTCAGTCAGCTTGGAGAGCTGTCACTCACTCTGTCACCATCTCCTCACAAATGCCCAAGGGGGACCTTCTGAGATCCTTGGGGCATACCAGTGCAGTGATCTGCAGCCAACCCAAATCTGGTGGGTCTTTGGGATTCGGCTTACCTCATTTCCTGTCTGTCTGATTTGTAAAGTGTGACTACCCATCCTGCTGCCCCCACCCCCCAGCTGTTGGGGGCTGTAGCTGTTATTTTAGCCAGGTCAATGTTCTTTTCTGCAAAGTGAGAGAGTAACAACCATAATTGTAGCAAAAAATTCCAGGTGCATTTTAAACTAATTGTATCTCCTCATCTTAGAAAACTTCTTCAAGGAGCATTCCCAGTAAACTAGATAAAGACCTCAACTTATTCTGGTGGCTGTATTTCGCTTAACCAGAATGTTCATGACCATCCTGGTTTAGCAACAAAGCCCACTTAAATTGCATTGATTTCTGAAGATCTTTATTAAAAGGCTTTAGACAGTACTTACGGTTGAGAAAGTGCAAGGTCACAGTAGATGCAATTTAATGTGTCTTTGATCTAGGTCTGGAGTTATCATCTAAACATTTAAAGAAATCTTTTGTGCTCCACACTGATTTCCGATTAGACCTCCTTTCCCTCTGGCACTGTCTTCCTCAAAGTGCTGCGTCATAGTGTATGGTTTAAGTAATTTGAAAAAAAAAATCCTGAAAGAGATCTTCACGATCGTCTTCTTCATGGAACGTGGGGTCTTAGACAAGGGCGTGAACCTTGGCGACACTCCTCCCTTGTCCTAACCCACTTTTTTTTTTAAATGGAAATTGAAACCAAGAGAAATTAAATGACTTGGTCTCAAAGTTTTAGAGGTAGAACCAGGGCTAGCTCCTGTTTTCTAATTCATAATTCAGTATTCTTTAATTATACTTTACTTATCTTTTAAAATTGTTTCCAGACACCTAGATTCTTAGTATAAAAATGGTACTTTACTTTGAGGAAGAGAATAGCTAGCCTGCATCTTTTAGGATATAATTTTAATATGTAAAATTTGGAGACAAGATTTAGCCCATGGCATATTTAAATCAGCAAGTCATTCTATAATGGGCTTCATCTGCATTTAAATTATTCTTCAGAGATTTTGAAAGTTGGTCTTGAGTAAATGGCTTGTATGTATTGTTATATTAAGCCAGAGTGCTTTTTGGTTCAATTTAACAGGAAGTCTTTTAGTGTCTGCAGAATCTCCTACCATTCCAGTCTGCTGTTAGTAAATAAAGATATGTTTGCATTTAAAACAAACAAAAACAGTGGAGAACAAAATGATTTCTTTACCTCAGCCAAACAAGTGTATCTTCTCAGTGGGTTAATCTTAGGAGATATTTTAAATTTGGGATTAGAAGGTAACTGACAACTGGCAGTTTTAATTATGAAGAAAGGACATCTATTTTAGAGTTAGACGTATTCCACTTTTATAATACGCAGTTAATAGAATTTGAAAGAAATATTGTGCTGGGGGTGCATTTCAGCTTCTTACCACTAGATGTCGCTGCAGATAGGAAAAACAAGCTCTCTGCCTGTTTAATTCCAGGGTCCTTGGTAGTGAAGTTGTCTGAGAGGACATGGCAGGTACTGCTAAGTGGACTTGGGCCTGGTTACTGATTTCTGGATGCCGAGTCTGCGTGAGAGATAAATTGTGAAGAATTTAGTATAACTCATGTCTCGTTGCAGCTAACTCGAGAATTGCTGCTGAAAGATGTAAATGTACTTTCACATTTCTGGAGAGTCTTCTCTCAGTTTTAAAATAGTTTTCCTAAAATTGCTGCAGAGGCAGAATACCTGGATAATACCTCACAGCTTAGACTTTTCTTAAATCTAGGTATAAGGTGGTCATTTTGATTAGCTTGCTACTAGAAAGTTTTCTTTGTCATTTGCTTATATTTGTCACTTAAAAAAAATTCTTGTGAAGGCATTTCTTCTTTTATCCCACATTTTCCTCATTTTCAAGTCCAGATATTCTTTTTTTTTTTTTTGACATATAATGTATTATTTGCTTCAGAGGTACAGATCTGTGATTCAACAGTCCTGCACACTTCACAGCACTCACCATAGCACATACCCTCCCCAATGTCTATCACCAAACCACCCCATCCCTCCCACCCCCCACCACTCCAGCAGCCCTCAGTTTATTTCCTGAGATTAAGAATTCCTCATATCAGTGAGGTCATATGATACATGTCTTTCTCTGATTGACTTATTTCGCTCAGCATAATACCCTCCAGTTCTGTCCACGTTGTTGCAAATGGCAAGATCTCATTCTTTTTGATGGCTGAATAATATTCCATTGTGTGTGTGTGTGTGTGTGTGTGTGTGTGTGTGTGTGTGTGTGTGTGTGTGTGTGTATCATTTATTCCTTATCCATTCAACTGTCAGTGGACATCTTGGCTCTTTCCACAGTTTGGCTATTGTGGACATTGCTGCTATAAACATCGGGGTGCATGTACCCCTTCGGATACCTACATTTGTATCTTTGGGGTAAATACCAAGAGGTGCAATTGCTGGGTCATATGGTAGCTCTATTTTCAACTTTTTGAAGAACCTCCATACTGTTTTCCAGAGTGGCTGCAGCAGCTTGCATTCCCACCAACAGTGTAGGAGGGTTCCCCTTTCTCCGCATCCCCGCCAACATCTGCGGATTCCTGACTTGTTAATTTTTGCCATTCTGACTGGTGTGAGGTGATATCTCATTGAGGTTTTGGTTTGGATTTCCCTGATGCCGAGCGATGTTGAGCATTTTTTCATGTGTAGGTTGGCCATTTGGATGTCTTCTTTGGAAAAATGTCTGTTCATGTCTTCTGCCCATTTCTTGATTGGATCATTTGTTCTTTGGGTGTTGAGTTTAAGAAGTTCTTTATAGATGTTGGATACTAGCCCTTTATCTGATATGTCCTTTGCAGATATCTTCTCCCATTCTGTTGGTTGTCTTTTGATTTTGTTGACTGTTTCTTTTGCCGTGCAAAAGCTTTTTATCTTGATGAAGTCCCAATAGTTCGTTTTTGCTCTTGCCTTTGCCAATGTTTCTAGGAAGAAGTTGCTGCGGCTGAGGTTGAAGAGGTTGCTGCCTGTATTCTCCTTTAGGATGTTGATGCACTCCTGTCTCACATTTAGGTCTTTCAACTGTTTGGAGTCTCTTTTTGTGTGTGGTGTAAGGAAATCGTCCAGTTTCATTCTTCTGCATGTGGCCGTCCAATTTTCCCAACATCATTTGTTGAAGAGACTGTCTTTTTTGTATTGGACATTCTTTCCTGCTTTGTCGAAGATGAGTTGACCATAGAGTTGAGGGTCCCTTTCTGGACTCTCTATTCTGTTCCATTGATCTATGTGCCTGTTTTTGTGCCAGGACCATACTGTCTTGATGATGACAGCTTTGTAGTAGAGCTTGAAGTCCGGAATTGTGATGCCGCCAGCTTTGCTTTTCTTTTTCAACATTCCTCTGGCTATTCAGGGTCTTTTCTGGTTCCATACAAATTTTAAGATTATTTGTTCCATTTCTTTGAAAAAAAGTGGTTGGTATTTTGATGGAGATTGCATTGAATGTGTAGATTGCTCTAGGTAGCATTGACATCTTCACAATATTTGTTCTTACAATCCATGAGCATGGAACGTTTTTCCATTTCTTTGTGTCTTCCTCAGTTTCTTTCATGAGTATTTTATAGTTTTCTGAGTACAGATCCTTTGCCTCTTTGGTTAGATTTATTCCTAGGTATCTTATGGTTTTGGGTGCAGTTGTAAATGGGATCGACTCCTTAGTTTCTCTTTCTTCTGTCTTGTTGTTGGTGTATAGGAATGCCACTGATTTCTGTACATTGATTTTATATCCTGCCACTTTATTGAATTCCTGTATGAGTTCTAGCAGTTTTGGGGTGGAGTCTTTTGGATTTTCCACATAAAGTATCGTATCATCTGCAAAGAGTGAGAGTTTGACTTCTTCTTTGCCGATTTGGATGTGTTTGATTTCTTTTCTTGTCTGATTGCTGTGGCTAGGACTTCTAATACTATGTTGAATAGCAGTGGTGAGAGTGGACATCCCTGCCACGTTCCTGACCTTAGGGGGAAAGCTCTCAGTTTTTCCCCATTGAGAATGATATTCGTTGTAGGTTTTTCATAGATGGCTTTTATGATATTGAGGTATGTACCCTCTATCCCTATACTCTGAAGAGTTTTGATCAAGAAAGGATGCTGAACTTTGTCAAATGCTTTTTCTGCATCTATTGAGAGGATCATATGATTCTTGTTCTTTCTTTTGTTAATGTATTGTATCACGTTGATTGATTTGCGGATGTTGAACCAACCTTGCAGCCCAGGGATAAATCCCACTTGGTCGTGGTGAATAATCCTTTTAATGTACTGTTGGATCCTATTGGCTAGTATTTTGGTGAGAATTTTTGCATCCATGTTCATCAAGGATATTGGTCTGTAATTCTCCTTTTTGATGGGGTCATTGTCTGGTTTGTGGATCAAGGTAATGGTGGCCTCATAAAATGAGTTTGGAAGTTCTCCTTCCATTTCTATTTTTTGGAACAGTTTCAGAAGAATAGGTATTAATTCTTCTTGAAATATTTGGTAGAATTCCCCTGGGAAGCCATCTGGCCCTGAGCTTTTGTTTGTTGGGAGATTTTTGATGACTGCTTCAATTTCCTTAGTGGTTATAGGTCTGTTCAGGTTTTCTAATTCTTCCTGGTTCAGTTTTGGTAGTTGATGCATCTCTAGGAATGCATCCATTTCTTCCAGATTATCTAATTTGCTGGCATGTAGTTGCTTATAATATGTTCTTATCATTGTTTGTATTTCTTTGGTGTTGGTTGTGATCTCTCCTCTTTCATTCATGATTTTATTTATTTGGGTCATTTCTCTTTTGTTTTTGCTAAGTCTGGCCAGGGGTTTATCAATTGTGTTAATTCTTTCAGAGAACCAGCTCCTAAGTTTCGTTGATCTGTTCTACTGTTCTTTCGGTTTCTAGTTCATTGATGTCTGCTCTGATCTTTATTATTTCTCTTCTCCTGCTGGGTTTAGGCTTTCTTTGCTGTTCTTTCTCCAGCTCCTTTATGTGTAGGGTTAGGTTGTGTATTTGAGACCTTTCTTGTTTCTTGAGAAAGGCTTGTATTGCTATATACTTTCCTCTCAGGACTGCCTTTGCTGTATCCCAAAGATTTTGAACAGTTGTGTTTTCATTTTCATTGGTTTCCATGAATTTTTTTAATTCCTCTTTAATTTCCTGGTTGACCCCTTCATTCTTTAGTAGGAAGCTCTTTAGCCTCCATGTATTTGAGTTCTTTCCGACTTTCCTCTTGTGATTGAGTTCTAGTTTCAAAGCATTGTGGTCTGAAAATATGCAAGGAATAATCCCAATCTTTTGGTACTGGTTGAGACCTGATTTGTGACCTAGGATGTGATCCCTTCTGGAGAATGTTCCATGGGCACTAGAGAAGAATGTGTATCCCATTGCTTTGGGATGGAATATTCTGAATATATCTGTGAAGTCCATTTGGTTCAGTGTGTCATTTAAAGTCTTTATTTCCTTGTTGATCTTTTGCTTAGATGATCTGTCCATTTCAGTGAGGGGGGTGTTAAAGTCCCCCACTATTATTGTATTGTTGTCAATGTGTTTCTCTGCTTTTGTTATTAATTGGCTTATATAATTGGCTGCTCCCATGTTAGGGGCATAGATATTTACAAGTGTTATATCTTGTTTGGATAGACCCTTTAAGTAGGATGTAGTGTCCTTCCTCATCTCTTATTACAGTTTTTGGTTTAAAATCTAATTTGTCTGATAAAAGGATTGCCACCCCAGCTTTCTTTTGGTGTCCATTAGCATGGTAAATTGTTTTCCACCCCTTCAATTTTAATCTGGGGGTTTCTTTTGGTCTAAAATGAGTCTCTTGCAGACAGCATATTGATGGGTCTTTCTTTTTCTCCAATCTGATACTCTTTTTTTTTTTTTTTTTTTTTTATTAGGGCATTTAGCCCATTTACATTCAGGGTAACTATTGAAAGATAGGAATTTAGTGCCATTGTATTGTCTGTAAGGTGACTGTTACTGTATATTGTCTCTGTTTCTTTCTGGTCTGTGTTGCTTTTAGGATCTCTCTTTGCTTAGAGGACCCCTTTCAGTATTTCTTGTAGGGCTGATTTCATGTTTGCATATTCCTTTAGTTTTTGTTTGTCCTGGAAGCTTTTGATCTCTCCTATTTTCAATGACAGCATAGCTGGATATAGTATTCTTGGCTGCATATTCTTCTCATTTAGTGCTCTGAATATATCACGCCAGTCCCTTCTGGCCTGCCAGGTCTCTGTGGATAGGTCTGTTGCCAGTCTAATGTTTCTACCATTGTAGGTTACATATCTCTTCTCCCAAGCTGCTTTCAGGATTTTCTCTTTGTCTCTGCGACTCATAAGTTTTACTATTAGATGTCGGGGTGTTGACCTATTTTTATTGATCTTGGGAGGGGTTCTGTGTGCCTCCTGGATTTTGATGCCTGTTTCCTTCCCCAAATTAGGGAAGTTCTCTGCTATAATTTGCTCCAATATACCTTCTGCCCTTCTCTCTCTTCTTCTTCTGGGATCCCAAATATTTTAATGTCGTTTTGTCTTATGGTATGGCTTATCTCTCGAATTCTGCCCTCGTGATCCAGTAGTTGTTTATCTCTCTTTTTCTCAGCTTTTTTATTTTCCATCATTCGGTCTTCTATATCACTAATTCTCTCTTCTGCCTCATTTATCCTAGCAGTTAGAGCCCCCATTTTTGATTGCACCTCATTAATAGCCTTTTTGATTTCGACTTGGTTAGATTTTAGTTCTGTTATTTCTCCAGAAAGGGTTTCTCTCATAACTTCCATGCTTTTTTCAAGCTCAGCTAGTATCTTTAATGTCATCATTCTGAACTCTAGTTCTGAGATCATACTACTGTCCATATTAAGTAAGTCCCTGGCAGTCGGTACTGCCTCTTGGTCTTTTTGTTGAGGTGATTTTTTTCTATCTTGTCATTTTGTCCAGAGGAGAATAGATGAATGAGAGAACAAAATGCTAACAGGGTAACAACGTCCCCCGAAAATATACTCTAAACAAATCAGAGAAGACGTGAAACTGGGGGAAAGGAAAGGGAAAGAAAGAAAAAAGGAAAAAGAAAAAAAGAGATAAAAACAAACAGAAACAGAACAAAACAAAACAAAAACAGAATATGATCAGATATGCTCAGGCTAGTGCATAGATCAGTGCCAAACACTAGATTTTGGGTGTATTTTGGTCTGTTAGAAGAAAGTGCCTCCCAAAATTTTAAAAGAAAGAAAAACTTATATATGTACAAAAATAAGGGTTAATCCGATGAAGGGATGGAATATGATTGTAAAGATGAAAAGTATAAAAGATTTTATAAATAGAATTGTTAAGAAGTTGTTTGAAAAAAGAAAGATTTAAAAAAAAAAGAAAAAAAGGAGAGAATGTGATCAGGCAGGAGACTAGAACAAAGCCATACAGTAGAGATTTAGCGTATATTTTGATCTGTTATAAGAAACTGTATCTCACCATTTTAAAGATAGAACAAGTCATATATATGTGCCAAAAATAAGGGTAACTACATGAAGGGATAGAATATGACTCTAAAAATGAAAAATAAAAATGGTTTTTTTAAAAAGAGATTGATTAAGATGTTGGTTGAAAAAGGGAAAAAGAAAATTTCAAAAAAATAAGACGAAAAAAATTAACTTCGAAAGACTAAAGAGTCATGGGGAAAAAGCCATGAATTCTATGTGCAGTATTCCCCTAGCGCTTGAGTTCTGCCATTGTCATTGATCAGTGAACTTGGTCTTGGCTGGCTCTTCTTGCTGATCTTCTGGGGAAGGGGCCTGTTGCCATGGTTTCCAAGTGTCTTTGCCGGAGGCGGAATTGCCCTGCCCTTGCTGGTCGAGGCTAAATAATCTGCTCGGGTTTGCTCTCGGGAACTTTTGTTCCCTGCAAGCTTTCCCTACAGCTTTGGAGGACGAGAGTGAAAATGGCGGCCTCCCTATCTCTGCCCGGAGGAGCCGAGAACTCGGGGCCCCGCTCCTCAGTGAGCCCTCAGAGAAAAGCAGTCAGTCACTCCCGTCTCTCTGGTCTCCGGCCGCACTCTGTGCTCACCCGGCCTGTGACCAAGCGTTTCTATCTCTGGTGCACGACTCTGTGTGGAGTCTCCAAACCCTGCAGATCCCTCTGGTGTGCTCCCATGCCTCTCCTCCCAGGGGTGGAAGGGGAGTCTCCCCGGATCTGCCGCTTGTTGGGTCCCTGCTGGAAGAGCAGGGGCCCAACTGTGCCGTGGATCATGGTTTATGGCAACCCCGAGCTGAGAGCCCGCTCCTCGCCTCCGTCTCTGTAGCCGGATTCCCTGCTCCCATACCTGGGAGCTCTGCGCCACACTCAGGCACCCCCGGTCTTTCTGTGACCCTGAGGGTCCTGAGACCACTGTGTCCCAGCATGGGTTCCACCCCCAGCTTAGCCACTGGAGCGACGTCCCTCAGCAGAGCCGACTTCTAAAAGTTCCGATTTTGTGCTCCGCTGCTCTATCACTTGCCAGAAGCGGCCTACGGAGGGCCCCCCCATCTATCCTCCCGAATATCGCCTCGGATTCACTTCTCCGCACGTCCTGCCTTTCAAAAGTGGTCGCTTTTCTGTTCAGAGTTGTTGCTATTGTTTTCTTCAATCTCCTGTTGAGTTCGTAGGTGTTCAGAATGGTTTGATCCCTATCCAGCTGAATTCCTGAGACCAGACGAAATCCAGGTCTCCTACTCCTCCGCCATCTTGCTCCGCTCCCGTTAGTCTTTCAAGTCCAGATATTCTTGAGAGAATTAAAATATATCATTCCCTGTCTTCTTTTTGCATTACCGGTCGTACATTTGACAATATTTCCTCCCTTGATTTTTGGTATAGTCCCTTGATTTTTGGCAGAGTTCTCCTCCTTGGTTTCTGCTGGATTGTGAATCTAGGAACCTTCATAAATATCCATAAATATTGAATTTTCTCCTAGCCTTTTCCTTGTGCCATTAATAACAATTAAGGATGGAAACTCTGGAACCTGTTTGAAATCCAGTCCCAGCCCTGCTAGTTGCTAGCAGTGTGACCTTGGGCGCCTCATCTTCCTTATCTGTGAAATGGGGAGAATAGTACCTGTCTCATTGGGTTGTTATGAGGATTTAATGAGTTGTTTGCAAAAGCACTGAAAGTAATGCTTGGCAAATAATGTTCTCATTTAAGGACTTGTTAAATAAAAGACTTCAGTTTCAGGCACTCGGCATGTTTATAAATGCTAAATAATCTAAAGCACTTTCAGTTTAGCTAGGGAGGGAAGAAGAAACATTTTTTTTTTCTCTTGCAAATGAACTGGAGACAAAAGATAATGGCTGTTATTGTCACTTCATTTATTCATTTACCATTTTGGAGCACCTGCTTGGTGAGAGGTGTTGCTCGAACATGAATAAGAATTTTCATCTGGCGAGGAAACCAAAATGTAAAGAAATAACGAAATAAGTGGTCATAGGTGCTAGGCTAATAATGACAAGAATTGGCTGTATCAGGGATGCATTTGACTACATAACAGCAACCTGAGAAAAGGTCCCATAAGCCAGTTAAGAGTTGTCCCTTTTCCCTCCCTGGATGGGAGTTACAGAGCAAGGCTGATGGCATGGATTTAGTGGTTCACGGTTTTGAGACCATTTCTGCCACCACATAATCACATCTGAGACTTAGGGGAAGAGCAATGGGAAATGGAGAAGGGCAGTGGGGCATATGTTAGTTGAGTCTACCCCTCTTTTAAGCCCTACTCAACAGCTTTGCTCTATTTCATTGTAGAGTTATGCCACATGGTCTCTTCTGGCTGCAAGGAAGCCCAGGAAATGGTTTTCCAGCTGGGCACATTGCCATTCCTACCAAAACTGGCTTTTTGTTCTTGAGGAAGAGAGGGAAAGCAGAAGGTGGTCTTGACCACAAGCACCTGCTGTGTAGCAGCACTGAAGCATCTTGCATGTAGTAATCCACTGGGATCTCATAACAGCCCTGCCATGCAGGTGTTCGTTATTCTGCTCTAAGAAATGGAGGCTGGAGTAGATAAGAAGCTTGTCACACAGCTAGTAAGTGACCAGGCTGGCCAGAAATCAGTGTGAGGATTGGTAGAGATGCAAAGGAGGGCTTGGTCAACAAGTTAAACCTTCTGGAAGATGGTAGTAAGGTTGTCAGGAGGGGTTCAGAGAAAAGTTGGCCTTGAAGCTAACCATAGAACTGAACTGATGTTGGGAGTCTTGGGCAGGGTAGTAAAGGCTTTCTGATGGCCTGAGCTTAGAAGAACCCATAACTCCAGGGAATTGAAGTTTTGGGGGAAACTGAGTGAACTTGGAGCAAGGGGCTAGGAAGAGGGAGGTACGATGGCTGGAGGAAGAGCTTGGACCAGACCGTGGTGGATATAATTTCCTCTTTAAAGCTCCTGCTGCTTTATTATTGCTATAGGAAAAATACTGAGAGCTAATTTAAATTCTGAACATATATTCTGAGGACATTTTTCCAGTTTAGTTTCATTATCTGAGCCATCAGTATGTCTTTTGAAGTGTCTAAGAAGTATATTGAAATTTCTTATTCATTTCTCTCATTTCACATTGAATTAATGACATAGAATATTCAAAATGGATGGAGCCTTAGAGCTGATCTTATCGAATCTTTTCATGTCATAGTTGGGAATATCTGAGGCCTGAACACGGCATTCCCTTGCTGAATGATCTTCAGGATTACATAGGGAGTCAGTGTCTGAGTCTAGGTCAGAAGATAATTTTCTCATTCACAGTCCAGTCCTCCCACCATTCTAGTATTTCCCAAAGTGTTTCTTAATCCCTGTGTATCTCCTCCACAGTGCAGTGATATTTAGGTAATAATTTGCAATGTTGTGTTTAACATACATCTTCCCTGGATTCTAGTTCTCGTCCTTAGTTGAGCACTTGACACAAAGCAGACACCCAGGAATCGTTTGTTGACAGACTATTCCAGTATTAATGTATTTCCTTGAGAGAGGAAAACAAAAATCCTTGTTCAAATAAGTCTTGGAAATACTGGGTTAAACCAAATTAAACAGGATTGCTTATACAAAATTGGAAGAGCCTTTAATATACTCCTGTGCTCTGGCTCTAGGATGGTTCTAAAGAGGGGGCTGCTCACTTTCAACTTAATGTGTTCTGACGATTCCTGTTTGGCTCTAAGCCAAGTGTCCTTTTTCAGTTTTGGTGTCCAGCACGTAGGAGAACTTGTAGCCTGAGTAAATTCCTTAGAACAAAAGTGCTTTTTAGTCTTTGTAGATTGCCTTTTGGTCTTTTGCTACTAAAATGAAGAGTTTGCTCCTAAAAATTCTGTTGTTTTAGAAGATAGTTTGAAACATGATGGATGTTCTTTGTTTCTCAGAACCTGGATCTTGTTTTTGTCCATCAAATATTGATACTTGGTTGTGGTCAGATTCTAAGGTTGGCCTCCCGAAGTCTGTTTATCTCAGGGAATGAGGTGTCCTGAGATGCATCCTTGATGCAGTTTTTGGAGAGGGAATTGGCATAGTGACAGCACAGAGAATAGGTCAGCAAGGTCAGAATGCAAAGTCCGTGGGCTGGTGGTCAGTCCAGCTAGAGGTTCTGGCTCGATCCACAGAGTGGCGGAGCAAACAGCATGACATTATCATGGGAACATTGGTAATACTGTGAATCCCTATGATGGGATTCAGGAAATCCTCAGATTGTGTGTGGGAGTCTCCTCATTCCAGAGATTGGCTTGAGCCCTTTACCTTTGTACCAGTGAAGATTTCTTCACTTATGTAAAATTAGGGTTAAATTATTCCGCCAGCGCCCGCTCAGTAGAACTTGGTGGCCTAGAGCATCTACTCTAAGCCAGTGAATTTGGGGTCTTGATGGCTTGGAGTGAGTTAAGCTGAGTTACTTCAGCTTTCTTTACCTTAAAATGGGGATAATAATCATTTCCTCCTCACTGGAATAATACATGTAAAGATGTAATCTGTATAACTTCTTTGTACAGTGTCTATAAGAGAGGTTGGTATACTTTCCTTAAAGGAACAGATAGTGAAATATTTTAGGAGCCACATGTGTGTTGCCAAGTGAAAGAAGCCAATCTGAAAAGACTACATACTATAAGATTCCAACTAGATGGCATTCTGGAAAAGATAAAACTCTGGAGATGGTAAGATCAGTGATTGTCAGAGGTAGGTTAGGGGGAGCAAAGGATGAATAGGCAGAACACAGAGGATTTCTAGGGCAGTAAAATTATTCCGCAGTGGTGGGTACATATCAAAGCCCATAGAATTTTTAACACTGATAGTGGAAATATTTTTTCCCAGTCTGTGGCCGATCTTCTCATTCTCTTGTCTTTTATAGAGCAGAGGTTTTGAATTTAATAAAGTCCAGTTTAGCAATTGTTTCTTCCTTTGGTGGTGACTTTGGTGTTGTATCTAAAAGTCACCACACTGTCACCATACCAGAAGTCATCTAGGTCTTCTCCTGTGTTATCTCCCCGGAATTTTATAGTTTTGCATCTTACATTTAGTTCTGTGATCCATTTTGAGTTAATCTTTGTGAGGGGTTATGCATGTTGTCTACTTTTTCCAGTAAGGTCTGTAGGATATTAATCATAGTTTTTTTAAAAAGTCTTAGTTTGGTAGTTATAACTTTCCTGCTATATGTTACTCTGGTTCTGATGCTTTTTCAGTCTCTTCAAACTGTGTTTTTATCTTTTAGTGTGCCTTGTTTTTAGGTGAAAGAGGAACTGTGGTAAATAGGCCTTCAGTAATACAGTGGAAAGGGTTGGGAGGAGGGAAGCATTCTACAGTCCCCTGATTAGGTCTCAGTCTTTTGGTGAGCCTATGCCCCTGGACTGTGGTCATAGTGCTTCTCAGTTGATTCCCTCCCTCCCCCTTGACACCTCAGGTGGGACAGGATGGCCAGAGTGAGCTGGAGTTGGATCTTTCCCTTACCCCAGGTAGGTTAGACTCTGATAAGACCCCAGCAGGCTAGGCTTTGGTAAGAGAGTTGATACTGAGGGCAGTGCTTGTTAAGAAGAACAAAATGTTCTGGCATATTGCAAAATGGCTGCTTCCCCCTACCTTCTGCTGGAAGCACAAGGGAATTTTTCATTATATTCACTGTGAGTGTCTGGTAGAGCTGGAGGGGGTCTCACAAAAGCTTGGTTAGCCCTCTGGAGTGTTTAACCATCAGACTTGTCCACACCAAGCCTCCACCAATTTGTCAAATTATCCTTTACATTTTCTTATCCTAGCACTTTCTCATGGGTTTCTGCTCCAGTAACTTGTGATCCTCTGTGTCTCTCTACTTTTGTGGGGAGGGGTGGGCAGCAGTTTGTCCTATGACCTCACTTCTCTGACAGACCTAAGAAAAGTTGTTTTTTTCAGCTTTTTTCTGTTGTTAAAATGGAGCAGTAACTTTTAAGCTCCTTACATGGCAGACTAGAAACCAGAAGTTAGTTTTTTTTTCTTTGAAATTAGTCCCAGAATGGGTTCTCATTCAAACCCTAATCTGTGTTTTGTTATATTTGCTCACGATAATAATTTATATTTTTATTACAAAGCTATAATAGAACAGGATGTTCCTGGCATGTAAATGGACATACAGACCAATGGAACAGAAATGAGAGCTCAGAAATAACCCCACACATATTTGAAAAACTAATATTTGACAAGGGCACCGATATATATAGAATTTGGAAAAGATAGTTCCTACAATAGAAATGGTGTTGGGAAAAATGGATGTTCACTTGCAAAAGAATGCAATTAGACCCCATCTAATACCGCTCACAAAAATGAACTCCAAATGGATTAAAGACTTAACTTTAAGACCCTAAATTGTAAGACAAATATAAGAAAACCTAGGGAAAAGCCTTTTTGACATTGATACTGGCCTAGATTTTTTGAAGATGACACCAAAAGTGCAACAAATGAAAGCAAAAATAAACAGGTGGGGACTACATCAAGCTAAAAAACTTCTATAAAGCAAGAGAAACACTTAACAGAATGAAAAGGCAACCTACAGAATGAAAGAAAATATTTGCAAACCAACTATCTGATAAGGAGTTAATATGCAAAGTATATGCAAAGTATATATGGAATTCCTACAACTCGATAGCAAAAAAAAAAAAAAACCCAAACAATCCAATTAAAAAATGGGTAAATGACCCGAGTAGACAAATTTTTTTCCAAAGAAGACATACAAATGGCCAACAAGCACATGAAAAGATGCTCAACATCACTTATCATCAGGGAAATGCAAGTCAGAACCACACAATGAGATATCACCTCACACCTGTCAGAATGGCTGTCATCAAAAAGACAAGAGATAACCAGTGTTGGTGAGGATGTGGAGAAAAGGAACCCTCGTGCACTGCTGGTGGGAATACAAACTGGTGCAGCCACTCTGGAAAGCGTGGAGGTTTCTCAAAAAATTAAAAATAGAACTATATGATCCAGCCATCCCACTTCTGGATGGATGGAGATATATATACATATAATAAAATCATTATCTGAAGAGATATCTGCACTCCTGTGTTCATTGCAGCATTATTTGCGATAACTGAGACGTGGTATGAACCTGAATGTCCAGTTATGGATGATTGAATGGATAAAGAAGATGTCGTATGTTGCGTGGAATATTCAGCCATTTAAAAGGAAAGAGATCCTGCCTTTTGTAGCAATGTGGATGGACTTCGAAGACATTTCGCTAAGTCGGTTAAGTCAGAGAAAGGCAAATACTGTATGATCTCACTTATATGTAGAATCTATAAAAGGTGAACTCATAGAGACAGAGGAAACGTGGACATTGTTAAGAGAGTAGATCTTGAATGTAATCAGCACACCCACAAAAAAGGGTAATTATGTTAGGGAATGGAGGTGTTAACTAACCTTATTAATTGTGATTGTTTTGCAGTATATATGCATATCAAATCATCACATTGTATACCTTAAACTTACATATGTTACATGTCAACAATATCTCAGCTGGACAAATAACTTACATTTCAATATAAAGAAGCCAAACAAGCTTCACTTAAAACTACTGCATTACTTACCTGCCCTGCATATCTGAAATGTGTGGTGGTTGAGACTCATCCTTTATATTTGGAGCTCTGTTGCCACATCGATTCAACAAAGTAATCACTATGTGCCTACTGTGCTCCAGGCAGGGTCCTAGACACTGGGCATATGGGACCTGGTAGACCAGGTCTCTGCTTTCATCAGAGTCCCATCCTGCTGATTTTTCTCACACATTTCTTAAGTTCAAGAAAAGAAGAAGCATAGGAAGAATGATTTTCTCTCTTCACTAAGAATTTCACTTAGAATTTTTTTTTTAAAGTGAGGGAAAAGATCTGGTTTGTTCAGCCTAGGCTATGTAGAACTTCATATGTGATATGATTACATAAATGTTATGTACCTGTATAGTGTATGTGGTGCGTTCTTGTTGGAAGCCTTAAAAATGATTTTTTTCTTTCACCTTTAGTTGTTGAGCTAAAATAATTGATGTAGAGACTTTGTATATGCATGTATGTACATATAGGAATGCATATAGATGTAGTTACGTGTTTTAAAATAACATGTGGAATGCCTGGGTGGCTTATTCAGTTAAGTATCCAACTCTTGATTTTGGCTCAGGGTCATGAGATCTAGCCCTGCATAGGGCTCTGTGCTCAGCAGGGAGTCTGCTTGAGATTCTTTGTCTCTCAAATAAATAAATAAATAAATAAATAAATAAATAAATCTTTACGATAACCTGTGTGTTATCTTAAATAAATAAATAAATCTTTAAGATAACCTGTGTGTTATCTTAAACCCATGATTTAAAATAAAAAATAATGAAGGGGCCCACTGGAATGGCTGCACACAGTACTTTAGAGGTGTGTGGAATGCTTCGCTGGTGGAGAACAGAGCAGCTTGATGGCCTGAGGTGGTCTGACCACCTCCAGTGTTGTGAGTCTGTGGACCTAAGCTGCATTAGCAATGACTCTTTCTTATTTACCTCTTGACTTCCCATTCATTATGGTTCAATACCAGCGCAGCCCCCAGCTCTCTGTGGAACGGGTGTGTTTTGGTTTATTTAGAGGCAGAGAACATGCTAGAATAAATGACTACTTGAAGTCCTTTGTTGTTGTTGTTGTCGTTCCAGTGTTGAGCATTTCTTTCTTCTGGGAGCCAGAAATGCTTTTTCAGGCATGTATTAATCCTCTCGAGGCCACTTTTGTAGTAAGGCAAGAGTCCTTATCTCCTGTACATTTATTTTTAAATAGGTGGAAACCTGTCTGAAGCATCCAACAGTTAAATGATTTATCAAAGGTCACTCCTAGAATTCATGGTAGTTAGGAATTTGACTCTTGGCCTCTTTTCGTCGTCCAGAGTTCTGATCTCTTATGTCTGATAAATGTTCAGCTCGAACAGGTTCTCAAAGAACAAGGAATTACTCTCTAACCTTTGGCAAATGACATTTTATTTAATTTTGAAAACCAGTACTTTGGGCATGACTGTTGTGTACCATTGTGGTAGACAGCTGGGGTACACGTGTGAAGGAGTGAACAAAGGCATTCGGCGTCCAGTTCGCACGAACTACTTAGCAGTGGGTGCCAGGGTGCTGCTGAGCAGGGATCAAGGCTGAAGCTTGAAGGGCGTGCCTGTCAGAAGCCATTACACATGCCGGGAAGTAGACAGCAGAAGCCATCCGATTTCCTTTCTTGCATATCTGCTAAAGGAACTTCGCAAAACCCTGCTACTCCCTTTCATGTTCATAAGTTTGTATCAAACTGTGTTGTGTCACACATTCAACATCTGCACAAGATAGAACTTCTGGTGGATTTTAAATATTAACATTTTAAATTAAAATTTACATCACTTTTTTAAGTGAATCCAATAGAATCTAAAATCACAGGGATTCAACATCTACCATCATCTGTGTAAAAATGAATTAAAGGTCTCTTTTTAACTGTTGGAGATTTTACATCATTCTCTTTTCTCCTTGAACTTGTGTATCCAATTTGCCCTCTAAATTTTCTTCCTAGCATAATATGTTTTTGTGCTTGGAAGTTTTTCTTTGATCATCCTAGCCTAATCCCTTATACTAAAACCATGCAAATAATTTGAAATGTAATTAAAAATATTTCCTATAATCACAAGGCTGTAATTATTAAGAAAATTTCTTACAGAGCTACCATTATAATTATTAGCTGTACACACTTTATCAAAGCAACATAAGTATTATGCATTTTGATAACTAATTATGAAGCCTTAAAAATGCTGTTAGAAAATGTGTCATTTAACAAAATGTGTGGGACTCTCCCCTCATTTAGATGACTATTCATAGGGATGTTGATAGAGGGGCTCTCTCATGTAGATGAGTTGATGGGAGTGGAAAGAGAGTCATTGTGCAGTGTCCTTCAATTCTTTCCAATGGCTTTAGGTAATAAGCAGAAAGTTACATGGTGATCTGTCATCAGAAATTACTGTTAATACTCTGTGCGCTGACGACTAAGAGATTTGGTCCTCCTTCAATTTTGTTGAAAGTTAAGAACTGGAAACCATCCGACTTCCAAAAAGTCTTTGTTATCCAGTCATTAGAATCATTCATTTTCTCAGTTTCTGGGAAGTTTACCAAAAAGGTTTTAAAAACTCCACTCATCAGACCACTATCAGTCATACCTGCTGCTGTTTTTCTTTAAGGCACCTTTTAAAATTCTGCGTAATCTGGAAAGGCTGAGAATGCATTTTTATATTATTGGCTTTAAACATATTTTTGTCTGGATATAGTGTGTGTGGGGGGGGTTGTGAAATTGTTATCTTTCTAGTTAGAAAAAATAGTCCTCTGGTTTAAAAACATCGGACTCATTCTTTGGTTGAGACAAATACATTAATATCTGTTCCTCTGGCATCTCTGTCATTTCTGTTTTCCAGTCCTAAGATGGTAGATGGGGGGAGCCGAGTATGGTGCCTTTGCCAGCTTGAAAAAAGGGAATGATCTTCAACGTGTCTTCTCATTCCCTCTGCTTGCCTTGTTGCCAACATACTTTAAAATATCTCAATTCAGGCCAAAATACCCAGCTTTGACTTTACACACAGAATGTGTAAAGAGGGCAGGAAGCCCTATAATATGCCTTGAGTGAAGAGGCTTAGGTTTAAACCAAATATTCACATTTTCTTTTTGTTTGGCACCTTGAGTACAATTAGGATGGGTAACAGGTATGTCTTTCTGCTATAAAATGGAAGAACAGAGTGGATAAGGAGGTGCAACAGGAGCAGTGTTGCGGGGTAGGTACTGTAGGCATCCTCTCAGCAGATCTGTTCTAGAAAAGCATACACGTGAAAATTGGAGATCTGGAGCCTTTTAAGCTGTCCATGCTTAGCATCCTCGGGAAGTTTCCATTTTTGGACAACTTCCAGTTTCAGACTTCTGCTTTTGGGCAGTGATTCTCAAATACCTCTCTTTGTTCTAGTAGGCCAGAAACTTATTACAAATTCATGTCTTTTCTGTAAATTCTTCTGAACCTATGGTGTACAATTCTGTGGGTTTTTTACACCTGACAGTTACTTGTTAGTAAGTTAGGCCACTAAAATTTGTTATCTGTAAGAGTAAATTGGGAATGACTTGTCAGTATTCCATTAAGAAATCTGTAATTTTCAGGAAGAGCTGTGCTGTCAGTCACCATGTCTTCAATGTGGGCTTGAGCTGATGGAGGCTTTCAATCACTGATATTCTTGATTTAAAAAAAAAATTGCCTTTAGTTTGGCTTTGTGGCAATCATTATACTTTGCTATGTGTGTTTTATCTTTTCATGTATAGTGATGGTGAAATGGGCCTGTTTGTCATAAGCAGAGTTGGCATATGATTTTGTATCTTTCCAACATAATTCTGATTTTTTTTTCCCCCACAGAAGGAACCAATGGGTCTCATGGGTTTTTGAGTGTTTTATGTTAGTTAAAGAAGAAAAAATGTTGGAAAGCCACTATTTAGAGGATGCAGAAGAGATATATTTTATTTTTTTATTATTATTTTTTAAGATTTTATTTATTTATTTGACACACAGAGAGAGAGGACAAGTAGGCAGAGAGGCAGGCAGAGGGAGAGGGAGAAGCAGGCTCCCCGCTGAGCAGGGAGCCTGATGTGGGGCTTGATCCCAGGACTCTGGGATCATGACCTGAGCCGAAGGCAGTGGCTTAACCAACTGAGCCACCCAGGCACCCCAGAAGAGATATATTTTAAAAATATGTTGTCTGTTATTACTAATTTTGTATATTTATATTTTTCCTCCTTTTGTTAGACCTACTAAAGGTTTCCCTTTCTTTTTTCCTTCTGTGTATCTTCAAGTCTTGTGTTTCTTTTTCGTTTTCAAACTGTTAATTTCTGCTTATGTCTTACTTCCTTATCCTTTTATATTTTTTAAAAAATTGTTTATCTTTATGCTTTTTGTATAAAAATGAAATTATTTAAGGCTATGCATTGTCCTTTGAGTATAAATTTGGCAGCATCCTGTACATTTTGATATGTAGTATTTATATTTTTGGTAGGTATTCTAGATGTTTTTAATTAGTTTTATTTTCTTTGTTGTCTCAATAGACATTGAAGGGAATGTTCATTTTGAAAATTCCTTGAATTCTTGAGATTTCAATTCCAGATTATTGATTACCCTTTCTCTTCTTTCAAGGTCTTTTTCTGTCTTTTTAAAAATTTTTTAAAAGATTTTATTTATTTGAGGGAGAGCAAGAGAGTGAGAGAGCATGAGAGGTGGGAGGGTCCCCTGAGTGGGGAGCCCAGTGTGGGGCTCGATCCCAGGACCCTGGGATCATGACCTGAGCTGAAGGCAGATGCTTAACCAACTGAGCCACCCAGGCACCCCTCAAGGTCTCTTTCTTTCCATGTTTCCATCTGTATGTAGGTTATATTCAAGTTAAACTCAGTACTTTCTCTGTTCTTCATTGCTTCCCACCAGTGTGTTTGGTCACTGGTCTCTTCACTTTGAAATGAAAGGAGGTATCATTCTCTGGGATGCTGGAGGCTTTTGTAGTAAAAGACAGTTGGATTGCCTGTAGGGCTTATGATGCTTTTGTCAAAGTTTAAGCTCTATTTTCTTCCAAATCCTAGAGTTGAGAAATCTTAGACAATTTTTCTTTATATCCAACTTGCATTTAATTTTTATGTGTGCTTCTTTGTGACATATTGTTATGAGAAATGCAGGTTTTGGTTGCTTCCCTGTCATTCTGTCTGGATTCATAGCATAAACAACTTGAAATTTCCATTGTATAAATATTGCCCCCTTCCCATACAACTTTTTATTTTCCTCATTTTAAAAATCTTATTGTTCTTTTGATGAGGCATTTGTGAGTGGAGAAGTGAGGCATGTGAATTTGACAGTTTTGACTCTTAAGAAATAGCTGAGTGCTAAAACAGAGCGGCTCTTTGGGCACAGGCCCAAAACCAAAGGAAGGCTGGAAAGTGTTTGAAATGTTTTAGAAGCTTATACTCCTAGGAGAGACCCCTCTGTGTACATGTCTTCATAAGGGTTTTTGAGTTTCCCAGCCTGCAGGAGATTAGCAAAAAGCAAATTAGAAGTGGGATAGGAGCTGTGAGTAGCAGGCCCAGATAGCAGGGATAAATGACAACCTGCTGATTTTAAAAGAGGCAGAATAATTTAAACAAATCCAAGCACTTTGATGGCTCCTTGGTTCAAGATAAAAGCCGTCTCCGCACCCCCTTCAGAGGGCCCAACCTGAGGCATGGACTGAGTTCTGTTACACTTGAGTCATCTGGGGTCATAACGATGACTCAGAGTCCCAGCGACAGATCACAGTGCACTCAACCCAAGAGCCTACAAAATGTGCTGTTCCTTTGAGGAAAATGTTTCTTGAATATAATTCCATTTTAGAAAATGGTTGAGAACTTTATAAAAGGAGGCCCAGACTTCTGAGAAAATTTCTTCGTGGAGAACGTCTGACACCCACACCTAGCCACAGTGTTGGTTAAATATATTAATGGATAGTTTTTCTATTTTATGTGTATGTTATGTGCAATTGCAAGTTTCTTGAGGTCGGGAACTACATTTTGTGCTTCTCTGTATTACCCAAGGTAGGTAGGTAGTCACTAAATATCTGTGCATGATAGTCTTGGTAGGTGGGGCATAATTTTCAAAAGAAATACCTGTATGCCTGTAATTAAATTTATATTAAATTATTTGGTAAGAAATCATGACTTCAGGCACTTGTTAAAAATGATAATCATACAAGCATTAGAGTTGGCGAATAGGGAGTTGGTGTTTGTTTAATATAAATTCTAAAAAGACTTGTGATACGATTAATTTTCATTATCAAAAGAAAGCATACTGGCTATTAGTTGTATTATGTTTTATCCGGAAGTGAATCAAAATGTCTTTTAGAATAATGAGAAAACTAATACCTTACATTTATATTGTACCTTTCTTCCAAAGAGTTCAAAGCATTTTCCAGGACTCATCTAATTAATCTCTTCGGGTCTCCCGCAGAGTGACAAGTGGCGCATGTCGTGTGTGTGTGAGCGCGTGTGTGCATGTGTGTACATGCAGGTGGATTTCTTCCTTTCTCCTTTTTCTCCCTCCCTACCTCCCAGTCTCTCTCCCTCCCTTCCTTCCTTCACTTTTCATTTCATCTAATATAAGGTATTTTCTGGATCTAATCTTGGCTAGAACTTGGCATTTTGTTAAGCGTCATGTTTCAAATAATCACATACAGTTTTTAGACTATCAAGCTGCATTGATTCATAAAGCAGAGATTTCTGGAAAAAAAAATACAGCATGTGCTACCCATACACATCAGACCATTAATCAAAAATTGATATCAGAAATGCAGTTAGAACATAAATTTCAGCAGTGGCTTCCTCTTTTGAGTCTTATAATAGATTTTGATTTCTTAGTAATTGCTTTTATTTTCATGCCCACCCTTGGGGGTAGTGAGCGAATTGCCTGGGTGACAAAAGCAAGCAGTTCACAGGAAACGTGAGAACAGCAAGAAGGTGAGGTTATTCCCAGTGTAACATTTTCTCTTTACGTAGAGCCACCATATTAATTTTCTGTCGTCTTTGTCTCTTTGCCAGACTTGCTCACTTGGGCAGCTGTTTATGCTGCAGGTGTCATTCTCTTTAATTGATATTCATCCTCAGCAGCCATTGGTACCTTTGTGGATTGCTCTCAAAGCAGCTGCGTTTTGGCAGTAAAGTGGCTCACAAGCAAAACTCTACACCATTTTGATCTGGGTTGTGGCAGAATCTTGAATGGATTTCCTGATTGATGAAGGTAGTTGGGCCTCACAAAGCCATGAGGAAATGGTTGGTGCCCCCATCTCCCAAAACACTGATTCTGGTTTCCCCTTGGTCGTGCTTTCCTCGGGCAGTGCAGATTAGTTTTTTTTTCTTCCCAAAAGCATAAAAGGATTTTATATCCACCCTTTTTTTCTGTGATCTTGAACCAGTGATGCAGGTGTGGCCAAGCAGTGACACTTTCCTTGAGTTTCATGCCGTCCCATTTCAGGTCCTTGTCCATGTCAAGGGTAGTTCCTTATCTGGGGGAGGCCTTACTGTGACTCTTTATAAACATCTTGAGCTGGAAGCTTTGTGGAAGGCAAAGACCCTTCAAGGCGTTATTCATACTCCTCTCTGTTTTTTACCGGACGAGGCGAGGCAGCATTCACATACGACCTGCGCAGCCATTGAATACTGGATTTCAAACCACAGCCAGGCTTCTCGTGGATGAGGCAAAGGAAACCTTCAAATGACAGAGGCTGTTCAGGAGTCCCCCTCTCCCCCTGTCCCCCATTTTTTTACGTCTCATGGATCAGAAATGAAGGGCCGTTGTGACATTGAATTGCAATTCTGTAACTGCATTTGAGCAAAGTCAGCTGTTGACTTTTCATTAGGAAAATAGCAGTGAGTATGATTTCTGGGCTGAGGTATTGCTCACAGAAATTTTGCAGCACTATGTGTTTTCTGTCCTTTCCAGGGTACACAGATTTAGAAATATGAGGTAACTGGCACAATTTACTAATACTATTTTGTTTCCACAAAAAAGGAAACACTTGCATGGCCTGTCTCTAAAGTGGAGTTTGACCAAAAGTCTTTCATAATGTGTACCAAAGTAAAGGGTTATTAATGTTACCAGCAGGAGTGAGAAGTGTGCTGGGATTCTAACCCAGGACCCATTTTATTTGTCTTGCTTGGACTAACTTGTAAATGAGAGTAGTTGGAGAATAGGATGAGGAGGGGGGATTATCCTCATTTATGTTTCTGTGTCTTGATACCTGGATGGAGTCTTCAGACATGGTAGGTTGTTCCTACCCTGAGGCTTCGGGGTTAGATAGTTCTACCCCTGAAGCCTAGAGCTGTGTGGCAAGGCAGGTCCTGCTATGGCTAGGTGAGCCTTGTCTACTGCATAGCATTCATGTGTCAATAAAAGTGATAAGTGAGTTCGGGTTCCATCTTTGTGCTCTTCCTCAAGGCAGCTGTGACAACAGACATGGGGATAGGTTCCGGTGGAGGATGTTCTGTCGAGATGTAGTTGAGTGTGGTGCTTAGCCTCATGGTCTTTGAAGTCAGGTTATTTACAGTCCAGTCCTAGGTGCATTACTTACTAGTTGTGTAATTTGGGCAGGTGACTTAATTTTTTTTTTAATTTTTTTTAAAGATTTTATTTATTTATTTGACAGAGACACAGCGAGAGAGGGAACACAAGCAGGGGGAGTGGGAGAGGGAGAAGCAGGCTTCCCACTGAGCAGGGAGTCCAATGCAGGGCTCGATCCTAGGACCCTGGGATCATGACCTGAGCTGAAGGCAGACGCTTAACGACTGAGCCACCCAGACGTCCTGTGACTTAACATTTTAGACGTTATACTAGCTATCTCTTTTATCGCCTACCTTTTTCTTCTTTGGGATTACGATATGGGGCTCAGAGGGCCCTACCTTCCATGCATCAGAGGACCATATTGGCTAAAGAGGACACAAGGCATGTATGTTTTAGAATAAAGGACTTGGGTGTGCTCGTGCACACGCATGAGTGTGTGTGAGCCTTAATTGGAATAAGAATTGGGAGACTGTTTTTAGAAAGATCACGGCAGGCCTTTTCTGTTTGCGTTTTTGTTTCAAAGAAAGAAAAGCAATCTACTGCAAAGACATTAATGTCAGTTTGAATTTGAGAATTTAAGCATCGGAGAGCTATGTATTCCAAATTGGGCGTCCCAGAGGAAATATGAATCTGCCATGTGTTTATATGAGTCAAACGTGGTGAGTTGGATTTTAGATACCTAGAAATCTTTCCCTAGATTCAGTGAGACCTTCAAAATTATATGCCTGGACTGGATCATATTACTCCCAGTAGAATGCTCTGATTGAACTAACTTTTGGCAACGTCCCATTAACCTGTATTGAAGGACATTGTAAGAAATGCCCTAGAAAGCAGGTTGCCATATTTAATCTAAGGAGTTGTTAAGGACTAGTTTGTATGTCTCTGTGAGAATCCATGGGGGCAGTTCTCTTGGGATCAGAGAGGGCAGGTACTGTGCCAAGAAGAGGTTTTGTTTTTAGCTCGCAGGTACTGTGAATCAGGTAGCCTTTTTGTATTGGCAGATATATTTAGGGTCAGAGGTTTGTCCCACCGTAAAAGAATGTATGTGTAGATCTTCCTGGCAGGCAGTCTGTAGCCTATCCTTCACTCCTTAATTTAGCCTACTGCCCTTTTGTTTTTTTTTTATCCTTTATTATTATTATTACTATTACTGGATTTTCTTTTTTATTGTATGCACGCTCTTGTTAGGCACCAGAGTGAGTGATAAAAAATATATGTTGTCACTTTAGTGTCTGTGAACTGTTTACCTCTTGGCTTTGACAACAGTTGATAATTCATGCCTGAGTCAATGATTTCAATACAAGTTACAGAATAATGATTTTCTAATTTTATCATTCCTCCCTCCTTCATTAGCCACTTATGTGAAGTGGAGCTTCACTCACCACGAGGCCTACTTAGATCCTCTGAAAAGTCAGGATAAGTGCTTTTTTCCCCTTTTATTGTATTTTTAAGGTAAGGAATTGGTTTCTGACTGCCTGCCAGTTTCTTTTTCTTCTTTTTTGATTATTACTAACCAGTCATAGAATTTCCTGGATTCAGGATTCAGTATGTTTTAGTTAACTATAATTATTATTCTTTTTGATGTGCAAACTCACAGTTTTTTTTTTTTTTTGGTGGCTTTTTTTCTACCTGTGGCCCTATGCAACCTTATAAATCGTATAAAGCTTACTTGCTCTCTGCTGGAATGAGATCTCCTATTGAACCTTTCTATCTGAGATTTTAAATCAGCCATTTCTTAAGGGAGCTCTGGTTTCTGTTAGAGACAAATAGCATTAGAGACCAACCTCTGAACCCTGGGGTGTTCACTGCTGCTCGGGTGCTATGGCTTCTAAGCCATTTCATACATACAGTCTTTGTATTTGATTTCATAATTACGTGTTTTCCCTTAAGTGAAAATCATTATTCCTAAGACCATTAACAAATTATTTGATTTATTCTGTATACTACTTACTTCGTTTTTTGAAAGCTTTCAAGACAGCATTACTAATATTATAACTAGTAATAAAATTAATGAATGAAGCTTAAAATACATTTCTGGGTCTTTGTTCTCAGAATGTTAAGGAGGGTTTGTGAGGGCTGCATTATAAATTTACCTGAAATAATGATTGTTTATGTGGTTATGTTTTCATTTTGATGAGTACTTGGATTCACTTATTTCAGTTTATTTTCAAATTTAGGATTAAAAAATTTAAATTATGTCACACATAAAGAATAATGTATATTTGCATATATATGTACTTATTATATATGTGTATATATGATACAAGATTTGTGCAGTTCTACAATCTAAATGTAGAAAAGTATATGCAGATAAATCTTGGTTTTATTCTTGTCCTTGTAGGTAACCATTTTTGTTAGTTATTTGTTTATCCTTCCAAAAGTTTTTCTTTTGGAAAATATGAATATATGAACATGCTTTTGGAAAGCAAATGTGAATATATGTTTTTGTTCTCCACACTTGCTATAAAAAATAAGACAAGAAAATATATATTTTGTTCTATATCTTTTTATTCATTTATCAATAGATCCTAGTTTTCCTTGGAGAGCTTCCTCATTAGTTTTTTTCGTAATGGTACAGTACATTATTGTGTGGATCGATTTACTGTATCCACTATTGATTGACCCAAGATTTCTCTATTGCTGGGCATTTTTTCTTTAATGTTTTGTAGTATAAAGGATATTGTAAGGAATAACTGAATAATGTGTGTGAGAGAGAGAAAGTCATTTCATAATTTTCCATGTGAATTCATAGGATAGAACTCTAGAAGTGAAATTGCTGAGTCAAGGATAAATTAATCTGCAGTTTAGGAAGGTATTGCCAGGTCTTTTCCGTAGGGATTGTACTGTTTTGCTTTTCAACAACCTCTCAACAGAGTATGTTGTCCTAGTAAAATTTTACCAGTCTGATAGATCAGAAATGGATCATGGTAGTTTTGATTTGTGTTATTCTTATGAGTGAGGTTAAGAGAATGTTTTATTTAAGGGCCAATTAATTGTATTTTCTTTTCTATGAATTGTTTCTGTCATTTAAAAAATTTTTCTATTGGCTTTTTGGTTATTCCCCTTCCCTGAATATCTAGAATTCTTCATATGTTAACCTGTTGTTGATAAATATACATTCCAGATATTTCTCCACTTGATTTTTAGATTTTATGTTTTTATTGTGTGATGTGTGTTTATACACAAATTATGTAGAAGTTTGCATTTGGGTTTATTGGAGTGTGTGTATAATATAGTCATACAGTAGCTTTTATAGTCAAATGTATTAATCTTTTATTTTGTGGCTTCTGGAATTTGAATCATAACATTCTGTACTTTGAGACTATAAAGGAGTACACTATTTTTTCATAGCATCTCTAAATCTTTGACCCACTTACAGTTTATCCTTTGTAAAGTATGGAAAGTTATGAAGTCAACTTTGTCTTTTTCTAAATGGCTATTGTAGGAGCGAAGGGCAGGCTGCCCCAAGATGTACCACTTTGGTATACTGATCATTTTGTATTGAAGTACCTTGAGAAACAGCCAGTACAAGGATACTGAGACCCTCCCGTGTCCCTCTGAAAGTGGGAAATACATCTCCCATATGAAAGGTACCCTCTCTGTAATAGGAAGTAAAAAGACATCCATATCACCAGAGTTAGGGACTTTAAAGCCAAGAAAACTATAGAAACAAACCTTGTTACTTTTTACTTATCTACTCCAGCCCAAATTTTGCTTAGAATTCCTTACAAGAGCTCCCAAACATTTGTTTTCTTTATCCTGTCAATTCCTCATGAATTTATTGTCCTTTTGTCTAAAAGTATAAAGATTGCCTACCTTGGTCCATTTCTTTAGGTCTCTAGTTAATTGTTGGGCCTCTGTGCACATGTAATAAAATTTTGGTTTTTTTCTCCTAGTAATCTGTTTTTTTGCCAACCTAACTTTCAAACCAGTTGGATGACCTTGAAGGGTAGAAGGAAAATATTTCCTTCCCTGCACTGTGCAGTCGTCATACTACATACATTTACCCATTGACCTTTACCCGACTGTTTTGCTAGGTTAACATTTGCATCATCATAATCTCCCAAATGTATTTAGGTTTGCTTCTGAACTTTTAGACTTTCTCTTTTGTTTGTCTATTCACTCATCTATGTCACTGTTTACATGATTTCACTCTTTGTTATTTAAAGTCAAGGTTGTGACCCCTACACTCCTTTGACTTTGCATTTGTCTGCTATACCATGGCTCCTAACATCATTTTGAATCTTCCTGATTCATTTTGTGTTAGGTCTCTGTATCTGACACAAGATGAGTTTTGCTTTGTTAATCAATCTGAAAACCATTGAATTAAGCCTGTATCTGACACAAAATGAGTTTTGCTTTGTTAATCAATCTGAAAACCATTGAATTAAGCCCTTTATATATACCTTGGTACAACCAGTGTGATTGGTTTAGTTCTGTGATATTGACTTAGGTATTGCTTATGTATGCATGTGTGCACATTGTTAAAGTATCTTTCCTATGTATTCTGTTTGCTTAGCAGTGTTTTTTGTGTTTTTTTCTTTTTTTATACTTGCAGTGTTTGGGGAGATCTGTATTTTTGTGTTAGTAGTTACTTTTATGACAATAGACTCTTAGGCCCTTTCCCTTTAGTTTAGACCATGTTTGTTGGCTTCCTGCAATGAACAACAATGAAATTAACTTGTTTTTCTTCTTCCAGTTTCCTCTCCTTCTCTTTTACCTGCACTCTTGGTCACCTGTGTGGTATTTCTTGGTGTTTGACTTTGTATCCTTAAATGAGATCATCGGCTTAAAATACCATCCTTTCTGCCTCAACTGGTACCTGTGAGTTGCACTATTGCCAAATTGTTGGTGCATTAATATTTCCATGCTATTCAGTAACTTTCTCCCATGTTTATTTAAGTCTTAGCTCTACAGTGACATATATTTATGAGTCTCCATCAGTCCTTGCTGAGATTTCTCTCATCTCTTGGTTAGGTAAAGCTTACCCTTTGGTAGATTTCTCCAGAAGAGCTCTCAGGAAAAATACTCTCTCAAAGCATACATACACCTGGCTCATTTATTCTTTCTTTGTAGGTACCGCTCCATTATTTTCTGGCATTGAGTGTTGATGTTAAAGTCAGTTGGCAAAAACCTGATTTGCTTTCCTGTATAGGTGCCTTGGTCTTTTTGACCGGCTGCTCAAAAGATTCTTCATCTTTAAGGTCTGTTGGTTTTCCTAGCCCATGTCTTGGTGTTTCCAGGCATATGGCGTACCTTCTAATTCACAGTTTAGAGCAGGGGTCAGTAAACTTTTTACATAAAGGAGCAGAGAGTAAACCCTTTCAGCTTTGTAGGCCCTGTGTTCTCTGTCACAGCTGCTGACTCTGCTGTTGTAGTAGGGAAGCAGCCAGAGATGTGCTTACACAGATGGACACGGCTGGATTTGGCCAGGGGGCTCTAGCTCTAGTTTGCCAAAACCCGGTTTAGAGAGTAGTGCTTTATTTCTTAGACCTTTGCTTGCAGTAGATTTCAGATATTTGATCTCTTCCACTGTTTCGGTTTTCTTGTTTGGATGGAGAAATACTATTTTGTTCCTTTGGCAACTTTTTAAAATGTCTATCACCTTTTGTCTTATCTATCTACCAATTGATCTTGGTTTCATTTTCAGTGCTTTTTCTTTTTCTTTTTTTAAAGATTTATTTATTTATTTGACAGAGAGAGAGAGACACACAGTGAGAGAGGGAACACAGCAGTGGGAGTGGGAGAGGGAGAAGCAGGCTTCCCGCGGAGCAGGGAGCCCGATGCAGGGCTCGATCCCAGGACCCTGGGATCATGACCTGAGCCGAAGGCAGATGCTTAACGACTGAGCCACCCAGGCGCCCCTCGTTTTCAGTGCTTTTTCATTCTTTATATCCTTTACTGTGCTTTCTAGAATCTTTGTTTTCTCCTGTGTTCTTTGTACTTTTCTTCATTTCCTAATTATTGTTTCTTTGTATCCTCCCCGAGTTCTGTACATTTTCTTCTCCCTTCTTCCTATTGTGTAATCATGCCTTTCACTTCTTGGAATGTTCTTTTGTACCTTTCTAGCTTTGTGGCTGTATTTTTCTGGTGAATATTCTTATGCTGAGAAATTTTTTTTTTCTTATAGGGGATATGGTAGTTTTACTTGCTTTTTTTGTTCCCATTTGAATTATTTGTGTTTTTCTGAGTTATCTACTAGTCGCAGAGTCCTGCGAGGGTAGAGGACTAGGGCAGCCCTCCTGGTTTCTCAGGATAGCGTCTTCTCTGCTGCTGCTACTGGAATGGGTGGTTTCTTTGCTACATGGCACTGGCTCTTTGAACCTTTTTCACTTCCAGTGCCTTTTCTTTCTCCCTCCCCCAGTACTTCCTGCTCTACCCTGTTCATTCTCAGACCTGTCTAGAGCACGAAGGGTGAGCTCGTCTCCTCTGGTGGTGAATATTTTTTTGCCAGTGTTTTCTGGGCCTGCTACTAATAAAGTCCCTTACCCCCCACCCTCCCCATTCTTCCCAGTTAAACCCTCTCCCCCACACATGGCTGTCACCTCTCATGCCATCCATTCTGCTGGTGCAGGTTTACCCGTCCAGATGTTAGTTCAAATAGGCATCCTAAAAGGTTTTGTTTATTCTTCTAGTTGCTTTTCATGGTTTTTAGAAGTGGGTAATGCCCATAATTCCTATCTGAACCTGCATAGGTCCCATATAGTCCTTTTGAACTAGATACACATGAGCTTATTTTTTAAAATATTGAACACTAAAGTAAATGAAACCAAGGTCTGAACCAAAAAAAATTGGTTCCCAACCCTTTCTATGTCTGTGGGAATGTTTCATGTGCGTTGGGTGTATAATCTTGACCAGAACTGGATAGTGTGTACATGAGACAAGGTTTGTTTAATAATTACTTCCTCTTCTGACTTCTGGTTTACCAAGTTCACAAGAGAGGGCTTTAAGTGAACTTGACTAAGATATTCTGAGAAACAATGAAATTTTTTTTTTTTTTTGACATGGTGGTATTTATTTCAGTGTAATGGAAATGGCATA
The DNA here is from genome assembly GCF_009762305.2 of Zalophus californianus. Taxonomy (NCBI): domain Eukaryota; kingdom Metazoa; phylum Chordata; class Mammalia; order Carnivora; family Otariidae; genus Zalophus; species Zalophus californianus. Next base: position 98,134,121 of record NC_045602.1, read on the forward strand.
GTGAGCACACGAAGAAAGTCTTCCAGTTACTTAGGAGAGCTGTTTTAGGTCATTTATGATTTACCAAGAATCACCATCAGTGTCAATTTAAATACTAAGTGAAGTGCAGTTGTGTATGCCTCATAAACTTTCTGAGTGGCTAGAGGAGCTCCATTTTTTTTCCTGTTCCTCATTATTCTATGAAATGTGTTTTCATGTCTCCCGAGTCTAGCAGCATCTTGCATTTGCTGCTATAAATGTCTCCCATCAGAAGGCCAAATAAGGAAGTTACAATTATAGAAATGTTTTCCCTAAAGACATTAGCCACATGAGATGCTAAATGACTTGCGCTATTTCAGTCTTTCTCATTTGTAGGTTTTTTTTTTTTCCTTCTATGTGAGCTTGGAAGGCAGCCTGCAGAATAAATGCTGACAAGTCTATTTTCTGTGTAATGTGGAAGAAACATTGAGATGGAGGTTGTGACTGACCCAAACCTGTCCGAGAATTCATAGGAATTAGAAGGTGACACTGCCGTCAGCGTTCTGCCCAGCATTCCATTCACACACCCACGTTACTTGTCACTTCAAACAAATTGCAGAATTTTTTGGTGGAACACAGTAAGCTATAACCTGCTCACAATATTTCACTATTTATCTCTCTCCAAAGAGTGGCATAGTCAAGTCTCTTCAGAACTGAACTCCTGTCAGTCAAAAGCCTGTTGGTCAGGGTGTGCGTGTGTTGGCAGCTGGGACCACAGAGTTCTCAGATCCCTTTTGGCTCTCCTGTCCTTTATCTGTCTCATGCTGGGAAAGCTTCTGCAGTAGAACTTGGCCAACTTGAAGCCAACAATGTAGTATTTTGATACTTTGAACTGGAAGATACCTGATGGGTCTTTCAGCTCTGTGTGCAAATGATTGATGATAGAGTTGAGCCTTGTTTGTTCACTTCTGTTGTGGTGCTGGACCCAGGTTGTATGAAGACCAAAGGTGTATGTGGAGGTATTTGTGTCTTCTCTAGCTTTATATTTATTTCCTTTGGATCTACATTAGCAAAGACCTATAAAATTGGAAGAAGTTAAAACTCAAACACAAGTAAACTTTGCCATATAATAATACTGAAGTAGGCTGAATTGCATTTAGAATTTAAAAAAAAAAATCTACCATGGTCCAGTGTTCCACAGTATATCAGTTAAAAACTTGCTTTTCTGAAAGGTAGAAATTATTGTTCTTTTCTTTTTCCTCTTAATTATTTAAACTTTCTTTTAGTATTTATGTTGTTCAGTCTCATACTTAACTCTCATTAAAAACTGTGTTTCTGGTTCGCCTTCATGTCCCATGGTGCCTTGCTCCTGGCGGTACTCAGTGAATGTTTGTTGAACCACATTATATGAACTCAGTTCAGTTTTAGCAGCAATTTTTCTAGTAATTACTTCACGCATCTGCCATCCATTTTACTGTTGCTGATGTAATGAGAGGTTTTAGATCCTATTACTATAATTCTGTTTAATTTACCTCTGAATTTTGACATTTGCATTCCGTTTTATAACCTTATTTCTAACAATACAAGTCTTTATTTTGAAAAAAAAATTTTTTTTGGTTGTTGAAGTGTAGTTGACACAGTGTTACATTAGTTTCAGGTGTACAGCATAGTGATGGGACAAGTCTATACCTTTATGCTGTGCTCCTCACAAGTGTAGCTGCCATCTGTCGCCATAGCTTTTGCAAGACCACTGACTATACTCTCTGTGATGTACGTGTCATTCTCGTGACTTATTTATTCTATAATTGGAAGCCTGTCCTTCCCACTCCCCTTCACCCATTTTATACACCGCCCCCCATTTTGACATGGTTCAGGGCTTGCTGCCACTGACCGTATCCCCCGTGCCCACCTCCACCTCGGATTCTTTGTTCATCTCTTACTTATCTCACAGTAATTGTTTTCAGAGTGTGTTTGCAGACCATCTTTTGGTGCTGGTGATACTTTTGCAGGTGGAAAGTCATGTGGGTGCAGAATTCTTTTGCTTTTGACTTTTTTCCCTTCAAAAAACTGTGAATATCACTTACGTTTCAGATTCAGTATTGCCAAGGGAAATTCTTAGAACATCCTAATATTTTTTTCATTTGTGACTATTCTTCTTTTATCTTGATACTTACAGGATTAAAATTTTTTTTTAATTTGAATTTTAACAGAATTCTTCCTCCCCCTCCTCCACCTCCTCCTCTTCTTCTTCCTCTTCTGTCTTCCTACTCAGAGATCTTTCCCTCATCAGATTCTGGCCTCTTTTCAACTTTGTTCCATTGATTCTTTGTAGCTCTCTCATTTATTCTCTCCTCTTCCTCTGGAGTACCCATTTTCCTTCATTAGATTTTCCGTTCTCCTTCCTTTGTATCGCTCATCTATTCCCACATTGTTTTCATCCCTTCATTCTGTACACTTTGCATTCTCTGACTGCATCTCCTAGCCTCTGCCTCACTCATTCAGTTATTTGGAGTGTAGGCTTAGTTCTTTCTTGAACTCATACCTCTCGGCCGTTTCATCTCAATTTCTTTCATGTCTCTCTCTCTCTCTCTGTTTTAAAGGTCTCATATTCTTGGATTAGCTTCTGTTTCTTATTGTAAACAGAGTAGAGCAAAAATACTTTATTTCTGATATCTTGAATACTCTGTTCCCCTTATTTTACATGGCAAAACAATTTTCCCCCTCTTGTTGGCTTTTTTGGGCTCTTGTTGGGTGTTGTTTAAATTGTTTGCTAGTGGTTGTTGCCTGTTGTTTGTTGTCAGTGAGGATGGTTGTTGGTTGTTAAATTGTTGATACTGTTGTTCCTTATGTGTTACTTGTGCTTGGTTGTTTGTTTTGGGAGATTTTCTTTGGTCCCCAACACTGCTTACCTTGTTCCTTGTCAGAATTCTTTGCCAGATCGCAAGCTGAAGGACTAGTCTAAGTGGACTGGACTGCGCTTTGCCAAATTCTTGGTATCTTCTGGTCATCTGTCTAGCTCAGCTTGCTTTGCCTGACAAGGGATGGTTTGTTGCCATTGTATTTTATGGGATTATTTAAAGGAAGATTTATTCATAATAAATAGAAACATTTGTGTTTTGTATCTTGGCATAAATGTGGGTATGAGAAGTATCGTCTTTCTAGGACACTGCATGCGTAGTTCTCTTCCTTCTGCCTTCATCATGTGCCCAGACACAGTGTGCTGTGGCTCGTTCCTTCCATCCTGGCTATGAGTGGCAGTTGATGTAGAATGAGCACCAGCAATGGCTGTGGTTGCACTGGGATGATGAAATAGTCTAGGCTGTTTCAGATAGGCGGTTTCCCCCTCCCAGAATTGGCACTGGGGCTGTGGAGAGGCATAGGAAGGAACCTATCTGGCTGACCTTGCTGTTTTTCCTCAGACACTTACCTGCCCGTGGTTTTATTATAAGAAGTATCTCCTAGGATCTGGCCCATTATCACCACCTTTACTAAATGCCAAAGCATTTGTTAGTTTACACTGATTTCTGTGGGGTTTTTTTTTATGATATATCTTTTATTTATTTGCCTCTTCTTTTTTTTTTTTATGTTCAGTTAGCCACCATATAGTACATCATTAGTTTTTGATGTAGTGTTCAATGATTCATTAGTTATGTATAACACCCAGTGCACATCACAACACGTGCGCTCCTTAATACCCATCACTCAGTTACCCCATCCCTCCACCCCCCTCCCCTCTGTAATCCTCAGTTTTTTTCCCGGAGTCCAGAGTCTCTCATGGTTTGTCTCACTCTCTGATTTCTTCCCATTCAGCTTTCCCTCCCTTCCCCTGTGGTCCTCTGCACTATTCCTTATGTTCCACAAATAAATGAAACCATATGATAATTGTCTTTCTCTGCTTGATTTATTTCACCTAGCATTATACTCTCCAGATCCATCCATGTCGATGCAAATGGTGGGTATTCATCCTTTCTGATGGCTGAGTAATATTCCATTGTATATATGAACCACATCGTCTTTATCCATTCATCTGTTGAAGGACATCTGTTGAAGGACATCTCGGCTCCTTCCACACTTTTGTGTTTTTATCAGTGTTTCAATGTGGACATAGCTGAGAGTGGCCTGGCTGCCACTGGTTTTGGCAATTGCTGTCGTAAGTTCTTATTCAAACTTTTAATTGCTTTTAACATGGTGTGGACATTTTCAATGGACTTTTCCAGTGTAAGTTTCTAGCACACTTTTTCTTTCCTTAATGAAATTGCTGGTCACCCTCTAGGACCCCTTCACCCCTCTTCTCATGATTAGTGAAGTGGGAGGCAAGTCTCTGATCTCAATTCAAGAAGGTGATCAAAAACATTGGAATATTTTTCACATCAGAATGAGTCTCTGGGATTTGTTACTTTACCTTTGTCTAATTTAAGGGTAGAGTTTTTAGGTCATAGTAAGTCTTTTAGAATGGCAAGGAAGAATGAAAAGGTGTTCTAAGTGACCCACATCTAATGTAAGTCAGATAAGCCCCTAAAGAGAGATATTAAACTCTTTCCTCTTTTGCTGTTTTCAAGTACAGTCCATGATTTGAAGGATATAAAGTGCTCACGTAGTTTTCAGGAGAGCATTCATTCTGTGTTTGAGTGTCTGCGCTTTGCTGGGACTCTAAAAACCAAGTTAAAAAAGACAAGGTTCTTGTTCTTAAGAAGTGATGGGGGAATCGAGTTGGTGAATATGAGTGCATTTAGACCAAGTTGGGGGTGATTGTTTTTGAGTCCTAATATTTTCTCAAATTCATCTGTAAATTATATAGGAGCATTTACTGCTCAGTCTATAAAGTCTTCAGAAATCTACTCTTACCTACAGTGATGTTTTAAGCCGAAATTGATACAATACCTAGGATTTAAATAGTATGGTCTCTAGTAATTAGATGAACATTTTCCCTGTTTAGCAGTTAGAATCCATGGACTTTTAAGGTGATCAATGTCTGGCAGCTGTATTTTATATATATATATATATATATATATATATTTGAATTAAGGGTAAATCTATTTTAAGGAATTGTTTTAATTTTGTAGATTTCTGTTACTTAACATTTCTGTATTTTAATTGGCCTAATAAAGCCTAAATTGACGACATTATCAAGGCATATGAGGATGCAGACATAAAATGTTCCCGTAGGGAAGTGTTAATGGAATCAAGATGGTGCAGGAGAGCTCGCCACCCGGTTCACTTGCAGCCCTGAGGTATGCAGTGACATTTTAAAAATGTCTACTGAAGCCAGACAGTCGGTTCATTAGATTAATTAAAGTACAAACTAACCCCAATCTGGTGTTTTGATAACGGCCACAGGGCTGTTGAAGTTGGAATCGGCCAGTGTTTGACAGTGCTCTCATTAAAGCCACAGTGGAATTGCCTCTATGGTATCTCCTAAACTTGTGAATTTACCTTTTAACAAAGAAGTGGACTTTTAGCATCCCTGGTTGCTTTCTCAATGGTTAACTGATGCACAAGGGTAAATCTGATTTTTATGAAAGGTGACAGCCTCCTTTTCTCTGCCTCATCTCTCCTGCTCGTTGTGGGGGCATCTTGTGACATCAAGGTAGCAACAAGAGACTTCCACTCTCCCACAGGCTGTCCGTTTTGGTAGAATCTGGCAGGAAGAGCAGATCGTGTACATCATCAGTGGTCATAGGAAGATTTTTTTTGTTTTTTAAATTTTAATCCGTAAAACACTGAAACATCTGTAAAATACAATAAAAGTGAATTATTAGAATAATAAAATGGAGAACAAGATATACAAAAAATACAAGTCCCAATATATTAAGTTTTTATTTAAATTCCAGTTATTTAACATACAGTATAATATTAGTCTCAGATGTACAAGATAGTGATTCAACAGTTCCATACATCATCTGGTGCTCATCTCAAGTGTACTCCTTAATTGCCTACTTGACCCATCCCCCACCCGCCTACTTAACCCATCTCCCATCTACCTCCCTCTGGTAATCCTCAGTTTGCTCTCTATAGTCAAGAGTTTGGTTTTTGGTTTGCCTCTTTTTCTTTCTCTCTCTTTCTCTTCTGCTCATTTGTTTTGTTTCTTAAATTCCACATATGAGTGAAATGATATGGTATTAGTCTTTCTCTGACTAACTTATTTTGTTTAGCATAATACTGTCTAGCTCCAGCGATGCCATTGCAAATGGCAAGATTTCATTCTTTTTTACGGCTGAGTAATACTCCAGAGAGGGAGAGAGTGTGTGTGTGTGTGTGTGTGTGTACACAATATATACACACTATGTATACACACACACACACACACAGACACACACACACACACACACACACACACACACATCACATCTCCTTTATCCATTCATCAGTCAATGGACAGTGGGCTGTTTCCATAATTTGGCTATTGTAGATAATGTTGCTGCAAACATTGGGGTGCATGTGTCCCTTTGAATTAGTATTTTTGTATCCTTTGGGTAAATACTAGTAGTGCAATTGCTGGATCAGAGGGTGGTTCTATTTTTAATTTTTGAGGAACCTCCACACTGTTTTCCAGAGGGACTGCACCAATTTGCATTCCCACCAACAGTGCAAGAGGGTTCCTATTTCTTCACATCCTCAACACCTGTTGTTTCTTGTGTTGTTGATTTTAGCCATTCTGACTGGTGTGAGGAGTATCTCATTGTAGTTTTGATTTGCATTTCCCTGATGATAAGTGATGCTGAGCATCTTTTCATGTGTCTGCTGGCCGTCTGTATGTCTTTGGAAAAGTGTCTGTTCATGTCTTCTGCCTATTCTTTAATTGGATTATTCATTGTTTTGGGTGTTAAGTTTTATATGTTCTTTATGTGTTTTGGATACCAACTCTTTATCAGATATTTCATTTACAAATATCTTCTTCCATTCGATAGGTTGCCTTTTAGTTTTGTTGATTATTTCCCTTGCTGTGCTGAAACTTTTTATTTTATTGTAATCCCAATAGTTTTTGCTTTTGTTTCCCTTGCCTCAGGAGACATATCTAGAAAGAAGTTTCTACAGCTGATGTCAAAGAAGTTACTGCCTGTATTCTCTTCTAGGATTTTTATGGTTTCAGGTCTTACATTTAGGTCTTTAATCCATTTTGAATTTACTTTTGTGTATGGTGTAAGAAAGTGATCCAGTTTCATTCTTCTGCACATTTGTAGATGACATACCATACGTAGAAAACTTGAAGAACTCCACCAAAAATTGCTAGAACTGATAAATGAATCCAGTAAAATCACAGGATACAAAATCACTGTGCAGAAATCTGTTGCATTTCTATATACCAAGTAGCAGAAAGAGAAATTAAGGAATCAATCCCATTTACAGTTGTACCAAAACAATAAAATACCTAGGAATAAACCTAACTAAAGAGGTGAAAGACCTGTACTCTGAAAATTATATAACATCGATGAAAGAAATTAAAGACAACACAAAAGAAATGGAAAGACATTCCATGCTCATGGATTAGAGGAACAAATATTGTTAAAATGTCTATACTGCCCAAAGCAATCTGCACATTTAATGCAATCCCTATAAAAATACCAACAGCATTTTTCACAGAGCTAGAACAAACAATCCTAAAATTTGTATGGAACCACAAAAGACTCCGAATAGCCAAAGCAATTTTGAAAAAGAAAAGCAAAGGTGGGCATCAGTGTTTTATTATAAAGCTGTAGTAATCAAAACAGTATGGTACTGGCCCAAAAAATAGACACACAGATCAATGGAACAGAAAAAAAACCTAGTAATGAACCCCCAATTATATGGTCAATTAATCTTCAACAAAGGAGGAAAAAATATCCAATGGGAAAAAGACTGTCTCTTCAACAAATGGTGTTGGGAAAAGTAGACAGCTCTATGTAAGTCCCAATATTTTATTATTAGAGTCAATGCTCATAAAATCTCTCTGTCCAATTGCTCTTAAGTTTCTGAACGCTTGCATTTAGTTTCTGTACTTACCGTGGAATGGTAGCAAAGAGTTTGCAGACCCATCCATACTCTGACTCATTCTGCTCTGTGGACTTGTGTGTTACCATGTAAATACCCTGTGATTCTGTGAAGAAGGACCAGACACACATTCCCTCCTGACAGTGCTGACATATGCAACATGTGGCAGGACATTGAAGTCTGCATTTTCAGAAAAGGGCTGTCAAAGCTGCTGCTTGGTTGTGATATGTACACACATTTGAAATTCTGAGCCATTTGTGACTTTCGTTATTCAAATGCCCACTTCAAAGTATATTTAAATTAGTTCTTGTAAAGATCCCTGGTTGAAATGACTTTGGATTAAGGGTATGGGGGAAATACACACACGCACATACACACACACACACACACACAAATGAATACATAGATATGTGTGTATGTGTGTATGTATGTGTATATATGGTATATATATATATGTGGTATACATACACATGTACAATAAGAACGAAGGAATATATATTATTTATTCATTCTTATTTCCTACCCCCACAGAATCTCTTGCAAATATACATATAATAACATCGTGTATGCTTGGCCCCTGGGAACAGGAGGTTTTTGGCCACAGTTTAGAACTTAGCTCATTTCGAGCCCAAGCCCTCAGGCAGGTGTTTGTGTTGTTTCTGATGTATAATGAGAAGCAATTATGAATGTCTATCCGTTGCCTCAGCCAGCACTGAGAGGTTCATTGTACATGTGGCGTTACTCATCTCAGCACTGCTGGCAAATAGCCAGTGATTGAAAGATTCTGAGAGCCACTTAAACACCCATGAATGGAGGACAGGTTAAATAAATTAGAGTGTATTCACACAATGGAATTGTTCATAACTGTGTAAAACCCGAAGAAGCTCTTTATGTACTGATAGGGAATGAGCTCCAGAAATATTAAGTGGAGAGAGACAGAGAGAGAAGAGGGAGGGTGAAGGGGAGAGGGGGAGAGAGAAAGAGAGAAACAACACTCAGAATGGTATCCGCTATGCATTGTCAGCTATGCATACAAAGGGCAGAGAGGTTAAGCGGTAACAACTTGCTCACTTGTGCCTGTGTCTGCGAGCTTCACAGGAGCCTCTGGGGAAGGGCTCTGGTTGTCGGGGGTGTGGGAGTGGGACGGCGGGTTTTCAATGGGTACTCCTTTGCACAGTTTGAATTTTATTCCATGTGACTGTATCACTGATTCAAAGAAAGAGTAGTTGAAATGACACAGTTTGTGGATAATTTTAAAAATAGCTCTGAGGCCATCAACATTAAAACCGTCATGGGCCTGTGTCTCAGACCGGACAAGACTGTGTCCAAGATGATTGCTCCATTTCAGGGGAGATAACTGTTTTTTGAAAAGGCATTTAGCCCTGTTAGGAAATAATTATGTGTTTTAATGATGAAGATACAAATACGTCACACTTACTGAGCTCTTGCTTGGTCCCTGGCACTGTTATAATGGGCACCAGATGCTTTGTGCATACCATCTTATTTCAACTCACACGCGTTTTGATATAAGTACTCTGGTTGCTACTTTCAGAAACAGAACAAGGTTAAGAACTTAGCTAAGGTCAAGGTTATGTATGAGGAGGAGCCAGGATTGAGTCCAGGAAGTGGGGTGGCAGAGCCCTGCCTCTCCTGACCAAGCCAATGTGGAGAGTCTGTCAGTAGAGACTATAAAAAGTCCTGACACCCAGCAGTTCTCAAGTTCGGTAACCAAATTCTGGGAGGGTACCCAAGTACTGCACAAAACAGAACACAGCACAGCACTTTTTTGAGTCCTAGGTCTGTAGTAGATGATGGTCCATATTGAGAAGAAGACTCAGTGCCCTATTGTCCTTGCTCAAAATAAGTAAACACCAACAAAAATACCAGAATCAGAACAAAATAGCTGGTCTCCAAAAGGAGAATGTTTAGACTGAATGGATAACCTTTAGTCCTACTGATATTATTTGTCACGTCTTATAAGAACCCACAGTATTCATCAAACAGCAATGAAATGCCTATTATGTGTGCCAGAAACCACAGGTAAGGAAAGGGTATGCATAATCTTAACCTCAGTTAAGTACCATGGGAATGACTATAACTGGGTAAGTGTTTTTTTTTTTCCACTGGGCATGTTAGCAGTGTGTTAATTCTAAAGTAAAGCCTTGCAGGGTTCCAGTAGGAGGCATCCACAAAGTTAGAGAAGCCATCCTTTCTTTGATTGATGAACACTATGGATTGTTGTTATAGCTTCTGTTCTGCATAATCTTCTATTTGTACATAATTTTCTGCATAAAATGGATGAAAAGAATATAATACCTTCTCTTTCCTATCCTCTGTGCCAGGCTAACATCCCTCATTAGTTCAGTGTTGATGTAAGAGATTGGGGTGGGAGAATCAAACTCTTTAATCCACTGATAACACTACCACTTTAACATGTTTCTAAGTGTATTGCTAAGTTAAGGAAGGAAGGAGGCAGAGGAGGAAGGAAGGATGGCGGAAGGAAAAAGGGAAGGAAGGAGGATTGAGAATATTTTTAGGATGGGCATAATAAGAATTGTAATCTGTTCCTGCAAGTGAATATTCTTTCAGCTATTTTGCTTAACTGAACTGGAGATATATATATATATATATATATATATATATATATGTGTGTGTGTGTGTGTGTGTGTGTGTGTGTGTGTGTGTGTATTTATTTATTTATTTATTTCTTTATTGGTGAAAAGTGAACTTCACAGAAAAAAATTAATTTTCCTATTGGGGAAAAAAAAACCTTAGCTTTAGCTAATATTAGTTCTGTGAAACTTAAGATTTTAAGTGTCTCAGAAGAAAAAAAAATCCATTTTTAAAGATGTAAATACCTTCATGAAGTAAACCACCCTTTATTCTTTTATTTATTTGTTTATTTTTTGTGGGAGGCAGAGTGGATGACCTCAGATTCCTGTTCCTGCTGTGCCCACATTATATGACCCCTCCCCTCACATGCAGGTAGGACCTGTGAGTATGACAAGATGTCACTCCCATGATTATATTATATAAGACACTCTCCTAGCACACTAGAGAAAGAGTTTCTTGCTAGCTTTGAAGAAATGAGCTGTCATTATCGTGAGGGCCCTTGGCTAGTACCTGAGGAGCTAATCCAGAGGTGCCGACAGCCAGCAAAAGGCAATGGGGACTTCAGTCCAAGAACTGTAAGGAACTAAATTCTACCAACTTATATGGGCCTGAAAGAGAGCACTGAGCCTCAGATGGGACCACAGTCCTGGCTGACACCCTGACAGTTAAGCTGTGCCCTGACTCTTGGCCCATGAAAACTGGAAGGTGATACATTTGTATTATTTTAAACCACTAAGCTTGTCATAATTTGTTATGCAGCAACAGAAAACTAATAGTTTTAAAATTTATGTGGACTTTGGTTTTTTACCTTTTACAAAATTGCCCAGGGTGATAGTTTAATATTAGTGGAAGGAATTGCCTTCCTGACCATTCAGAGCCCACATTATCAGACGCTTTTGTGAGTGAGGCATTTGCTGTAAGTTTCTGCTTTCTGGGTCACAGAAGTTTACCTCTTAGAGCAAAGAAATAGCAGTTACCCATTTGGGGTGGAAATTTGTTCAGAAAATAGGTAACACAGCTCCCCCATCATCTTAAATACAGCATAGCAGTAGAATGGCGCCTTCATACCTGTCATGGCAGGATTTGTTCTTCGTGCTGATCTGAACAATGAAAGAATTTCTGGGAAGGCAGATGATGCCTTGGCAGGGCCAGAAAATGGCCCGGCCTCTGGCATGGCAACTCTGAGGTGTGCACCCTCCTGGCTTGGCGAGGCGGGAGGGTTAAAACCACAGCCAGCTGAGAGGTGACATGTGACTTCACTCTAGGGACGGCACTCTGTGTTCCTTAGTGACCCAGACATCATCGTTATGAAACTTAGGTAAATTTTATGCCCCCGTACAGGGATATTTTGAGGCCACACTTAGGATTGTGCTCCTTGGTGCTACATTATCAAGGTAGCCATTATCTTGATTTCTGTCTGTGAAGACGGTCGTGCCTGTGTTTGAATCTTAGACCTGCAGAATGTCACATCCTTTCTCAGGTCTCTCTGGCTTCTTTAACCCACAGTATGTCTGTGATGTTCATCTGCGGTGTTTTCTGTGGCGGCTGTTCGTGTGTTCTCATTATGGTGTATTATGCCATTGTCTGAATAAATGGTAGTTTACCCATTCTGCTCTCAGCGGACGTTTGGGTAGTTTGCTGGGTTTTTGTGGGAGTGTTGTGAATAATGCTGCCACGAACACGTTTGAGCATGTCTTTTAGGGAACTCCCATATGCATTTCCCTGGTGCGGAGGTCAGCTGACTGCTTTTGTAAGGAGCTGGGTCGTGAGCAGTGCCTGCTCGCGGGCCATACTGCCTGTGTCACACCTCCTCCCACGTGCTGCTGCAGCACCACAGCAGCCGTCCACTCTGCATAAATGAATGAGCATGGGTGTGTATTTCAATCAGACTTTGCTGACAGACGTTGAAATTTGAATTTCATGCAGTTTTCATATGTCATGAAATACAAATCTTTTTTTTTTTTTTTTTAAACCCTCTGACAATGTGAAAGTCATCCTCGGCACACATCTGCATACGAAACCAGGCAGTTGGCCTGATTTGGCCTTTGGCTGGCGGTTGGCAGACCCCTGCCACAGGGCATGTACCTGGGGCGGGGGAGGGGGGGGGATGCTGGGTCACATGGTATAGCTATTCCTCAACTATAGAGGATCCTGCCTGTTCTTCGTAGTGATTGTAGCCATGTGCTTACAACATGCAAATGGTTTTTTATGAATGAAGCACGTGGATTTTAGAGTTTGGATTTTGTGATGGCTCAGAAAGAGTTGTTTCTTTACTTTTGAGCCCTGATTGGTTGTGATTTTAAGAAGTTAGATGTTGAAATAAGCAGCTGATACTGCCTTTACTAATGGAAATAATTGGAGTGTGTGATTGGAAAGTGTTGCATGTGTACCTTTTACTTCGTTTACTACTTTATTGCTAACGGACCAGATCAGGAAACACAATCTAATTTTTATTTTGAATTTCTTTCCTTGAACAGTTCTGTAACCTTAGCCACACATGCTTTACTTGTAAAAAGCTTTCAAATGTGATTTCTCTTTTTAAAATGGATTACATTTCATATTTTAATAAACTATTGGGGCCATGTGCAGTCAGCATTCAGAATTATATTTGGGTTTTTGAAAGCCCTCTGCTTGCATAATTTGAGTGAATGTGCCCTTTTGATTTACTAGGCAGTTTATCTTGCTAAAGGTATATTAATAATGTTTCAAAGTGTAATGTATCACTTACAGGAATACTTGTGTAAAATATTGTTGGCCATAAGAGTATTTATACAACCAAGACATACATTTATATTCCTTCTAAATTGACTGGGGGAGGAGGCACTGGTCTTTAGGGATTGGAGCTCATATAAATTGTTGTGATGTAAACTTGCAAAGGGACAGGATTTGAGTGGCAGACCTTTTGAAGAGGATTAACTCCTTGGGTTCCTACAGGATAGTTTATTTCGTCATTTGTTGAATATCAGTCATATCCCTTCTGTGCTGTGCTTTTCTTGTTTTTCCCTAAGTTTACTGCACAGCCAGGGTGGAAACTCATCTCTGACTGATGTGTGCTCTTGCCAAGCCCTTACTACCCATGGTGTAAGCAGTTGTCTGAGCAGTCTGGTTCATTAGACTGATTTGCTTTTAGTGTTTAGGGGTGGATATAGGTTAATACAAGAAAGGGGGTCATACTCCCTCTTCTCTGTAAAAAGCAAGTTTTATTACTAACTAGGAGACAGAATGAGTCCATTCATTTGGGGGTTTGGTCTTTACTGACTCACCAGCATGTCTGGAGTGTGCACCTTCCGGAAGGAAGCTGTGAGCAGCCAGAAGTGTGCCCCCTGCCTTTAACTTTCCCTCCATCTCTTTCTCCTCCTCTCTGTCTCCTCCTTTATTTTTTCTAAGTCCCCTTCCGGTCATGATAGGCTCAAGTGGCTAAGAAATGACTGAAATCTACAGGGAGCCCAGGAATTAAATTAAGCTCCTCCCTCCTCCTTTTTTTTTTCTGTATGCTCTCCCATTTTTATGTGAAAGAGTGGTAAAAAAGCAGCTTACAAAAAAGGTGAACTGCAGGATCTTTCCTTTAATATTGATTTCCTGCTTAATTAAGATCTAGGAATCCAGATACATCATGAGAGTTCCCACATAGAGTTTTAAATTTTATTTTCATAAGTGTGTTCCTGATGCCTGTGGAGGGTGGTAGATTTTTATTGAAAGCCTTAGTAGGTTTTTCAGGTGTGATTTCTGCTCATAAAGATTGGCTAAAAGTTCCTTTGGCTTCCAGATGCCTGCAGATTTTCCTTATCGCTACACCCTCTGTTTTACTGAAATATAATTGACATACAGTGTTGTATTGGTTTTGGTGTATAGCACAATGACCTGATATATGTTTATATTGCCAGAGGATTACCACAATAAGTTAGTGAACATTCATCACCTCACATAGTTACAAACTTTTTTTCTTGTGATGAAAACTTTTAAGGTTTACTCTCTCAACAACTTTCAGTTATACTATATTGTATGTTAACTTTAGTCACCAAGCTATAATCACAGCCTTATAGCTTATTTATCTTATAGCTGGAAGTTTCAATCTTTTGACAGCCTTCACTCATTCTACCTCCCACCCTCGCTGCCCCCACTCTGGCAACCACCAGTCTGTCTCTGTATCTATGATTTTGGCTTTTTTAGATTCCACAGATAGATGAGATCATACAGTATTTGTCTTCCCATCTGTCTGAGTTATTTCACTTAGCATAATGCCCTCACGGTCCAATCGTGTTGTTGCAGATTGCAGGGTTTCTTCCTTTTTAATGACTGGATAATATTCAATTGTATATTGATAATTGATAATATTCAGTGTGTGTGTGTGTTTGTGTGTATACATACATACCACAGTTTCTTTATCCATTCATCTACTGATGGACACTTAGGTTGTTTCCCTGTCTTGGCTGTATAAATAATGTGTAATGAACATTTGGGTGCAGATATCCTCTCAAGATCCTGTTTTCAGGACGTCTGGGTGGCTCAGTTGTTAAACATATGCCTTCGGCTCAGGTCATGATCCCAGGGTCCTGGGATCGACCCCACATTGGGCTCCCTGCTCCGCGGGAAGCCTGCTTCTCCCTCTCCCACTCCCCCTGCTTGTGTTCCGTATCTTGCTGTGTCTCTCTCTGTCAAATAAATAAATAAAATCTTTAAAAAGATAGAATAATCCTAAAATTTATATAGAACCACAAAAGACCTCAAAAATCTTAAGCAATTTTGAGAAATAACAAAGCTAGAAGTATCATACTTCCTGATATCAAACTATATTTCAAGGTTACAATAATCAAAACAGTATGGTTATTGGCATTAAAAATAGCACATATGGGGTGCCTCGATGGTTCAGTTGGTTGAGTGTCTAACTTCTTTCTGCACAGCAAAAGGTGTCATTGTTTTGCATGTGGCTGTCCCAATTTTCCCAGCACCATTTATTGAAGAGACTATACTTTGCCTCGTTGTATATTCTTGTATGGGTGGGTTTATTTCTGTCCTATTTTGTTCCATTGATTTAGGTGTTGATGGTGTCTTTTGCTTAGGTGTCTTGGCTTAACGACTGAGCCACTCAGGTGCCCCATGGATTGTTCTATTTCTATGAAAAATGACATTGGATTTTGATAGGAAATGCACTGAATTTGTATATCACTTTAGGTATAATGGACATTTTAACAATATTCTTCCAGTCCATGAACACGGAATATCTTTCCATTTATTTGTGTTGTGTTCAGTTTCTTTCATCAATGTCGTACAGTTTTCTGTGTATAGGCTTTTCATCTCTGTGGTTAAATTTATTCCTAGGTGTTTTTTTATTTTTTGATATAATTGTAAGGATTGTTTTCTTAATTTCTCTTTCTGGTAGTTATTAGTTTATATACATAAAACTGATTTTTGTGTATTGATTTTGTATCCTGCAATTTTACTGAATTTGTTTATTAGTTCTAACAGTATTTTGGTGATGTCTTTAGGGTTGTCTCTATATATTAGCATGTCCTCTGCAAATAGAGAAAGTTTTACTTCTTCCTTTCTGATTTGGACACCTTTTATTTATTTTCTTGTCGAATTTCTCTGCTTATGATTTCTACTATGTTGAATAAAAGTGGCAAGAGTGGGTGTCCTTGTCTTGTTCCTGATTTTATAGGAAAAACTTTTAGTCTTTCACCATTGAGTATGATATTAGCTGTGGGCAGATTTTCCTTATTGAAGGCTTTTGGAGAAATAGTCTCTGGGCTTTCATTTTTGGATGATGAAAGTTTGTCATTTAGAGTTCAATTTTCATAACATTATATAATGTACATTAAAAATACAATAAGATGATAGCCTTGGAGATATACTTAATATTAAGTAAAATATGTTTTAAATAAAATAAATTGAGATACATTATGTTTTAAAAATTTTACATGAAAATATGTCCCTTTATTATTTAAAAAATTTTTTATTACATGTACTATTTTGATTACAAGTGTGTTTATTATAGAAAATTTATAATGTAGGGGTGCCTGTGTGGCTCAGTCAGTTAAGTCTTCCAATGTATCGTCAGAAGATCATTAGTAGCCTAACCTTACGTCACCTACCTCGCATCATCTCATCACTTAGGCATTTTATCACCTCATATCATCACAAGAAGAAGTGTGAGTGCAGTACAATAAGATATTTTTAGAAAGACCACATTTATATAACTTGTACTACAGTATGTTGTTATAATTGTTCTGGTTTATTATTGTTAACTCTTACTGTGCCTATTTCATAAATTAAACTTTATCACAGTTACAGGTGTATAGGGAAAAACATAGTATACATAGGGTTCAGTACTACCTGTGGTTTCAGGCACCCACAGGGGTCTTGGAATGTATCCCCCATAGATTGGGAGGGGAACTACTGTACATTGCCCACAGAGAGAAGGCAACCTCTGTTACTCATGATGTTGATACAGAGGCACGTCAGTTTTCTGCGGCACTGCATGTCATTTACCTGCATGCTGTGCTGAGTTATTAAATGGAATGCTGGAGGAAGGACATGGAATACCTGAGTAAACGCTCCAGCCTGTCAGTGTCCAGCTTGGGCCAGTGGAGTTGGACTTTGCTACAACTCTGATAGTCTGTGCAAATTCCTCATGGGCAAGAATTTTATTGGAGTAAATATTACTTGGAATAACTTTGTCCATGTACCAAGACCTTGAAATTTTGGGGTTAAACAGACATGCTAGTTGTGAATTTCAGGGTTTTTGTGTTTTTTGGATAATACTAATTATGCTAGTGGAAGGTAGCAAAGATAAGGATGTTAATGGTAGTGCTACTATCTATAATACTGATAAGTGGAGATAAGTCTGTTTAAAGATTAATAGATTTATACATAGATGTAGCTGTTACATGTTTCTATAATAGATATATCTTTACATATAACATTGATATAGATCCAGATCTAGAGACAACAAAATAGAGGTATGGCTAACGTCTGTCTGTTTTACTCATTTATTCCCAGCATAGACTAGTCCCTGGCAAGTAGCAGTTCATTAAATATTAGCTGAATAATTTGCAGAAGCAGCTAACTGGATGGTGAGGGTTACAGGTTGATAAACTATAGCACTTGGTAAATCCTCAAAGTGCAACCAGAGCAAAGGTGTCAGTCATATGGGGGAATATAGAAAATTATGGCACAATCCTGGATATGAAATACCTGGGAGCTTAAAAAAATACCCATGCTTGGGCCCTGTGCCTGAGATGCTCATTTAAAGGGACCAGTATAGGGCTCAGGCATGGTACTTTTTTAAAAACTCCTTCGGTGATCTGCTAGTCTAGTAGGAGAAAAAACAAGATGCAGATGCTAATGTCACTAGTCTGTATTTGACAGATATCTGTGTGATTAGGCTAGTTAACTGTGGTCAGTGCAGGGGAAGGGTCCACTGTGGGTCTGAGTAGGCCATAAATGTTTCCCAGGGTGAGGGGAGAGATGGGTTAGGAGTCAGATAGAGGAAGGGACTGCAAGGCTCTCCCAAGCAGACATTACTGAGCAAAGGCTGGGAGGTGGGTATGAGCGTGACATTTTCTGTGGGTAAGAAACAAGAGTAAGCCAGCTTTCCAAGACCAAAGTTTAAGGCAGATGTCAGAATGAAGCTTTCTAGGTTACAACATGCCATTGAAAGTGACTCTTTCACTTACCTGTGTTCAAGTTTGTATTATAGGAAATGCCCTTATAGAACCATCTAGTGAACCCTTCTGAGTATTTTGGGCTTCCATTTAGGTAAAATATACTAAAGTACTTGTGATCACAAGATCCTGCTCTACTTAAAAAGTCTAGTTAAATATTAATGTGGGGAAATTTGCTCTTGCATATTTTCACATGTAATTTCTTTAATTGGTATTATGTATTTTGCATAATTTAAATACCAACATCTGGGTGATTTGCTCAGCCAGCAGAGGACTGTTTCATCAGAAAGATCTACACAGCATCGTCTCTGAACTGCCTGCCAAGAGTTAGCTGTTTGGCATTTAAATAAAGAATGTTTTCTGCAGTGGGAAGTGTAGTGGAAATTGAACTGCCCCAAGAGCTTCTGTTCATTAAAAGCACAATATTAATTCCATTTACTGTTAGGGGCCGACTGCCGGTAATGCCAGAAAGTGTAGGTTTGTTAGCACCATTGGGTAGGTGGTGGCTAGATTCTTCTCTTCCCATTTCTGCCCTGATGAGTCTGGGACTGTTCACCATCTGTTCTAAATGTGTTTCTTTTGACTATAGGTACTATTGTTTCAAAGTCCTGTAAGAAGCAAGGCTTCTGCATTCCTACCTTAACTTTTATGATGTAATAGATGCCAGTTTGCTGTCAACATCATGATGTTTGGTAGAGATGTGTTGCACACTTCTTAAATCATTTATGATGATAGTTTTTTAGACTCAGACCTTCACATTTAAGCAAGATTCCCTTATAAGCTTGACTTATTCTGGCCATTTTTTGGGCATATTTTTATATATTATTTCATCGAATTTTAAAGACAATTTTATGAAGATTATTATCCCCATTTGACATATGAGAAAACCAAACACTATGCTAGATCAGTGGTTTTCAAAATGTTGACTATGTACTGTTTTTGTGTTTTTTTTTTTTTTTTTTATTCTGGCCATTTTTAAGTATTCTTTTGATGTCCAAGAGCTTTTACCTAGCAAGGAGCATAAAAAAAGGACTGATGAAAGACAGTCTCAGCTCCAGGATCAGAGATAGTTTGGCACTCACGGACCCCATCCTGATCTCTCTTTCTCTGAGCCTGACTTGTTGTCCTAGACCCACTGTTGCTTTCTGGAGGGAAGATGCACAATAAATGTAATTTTGGGAGCCTTGAGTGCTCTGAAAATAGTAAGCTGGGTAGAGTGATAAAATATGTGCCTGGAGTAGGGGAATGGGGTTGAGTAGGACATAAGCTTTATCTGAGTGGGGACCTTCTCCACCTGACTCACTGGTGTCTTGCTTTTGAGCGAGCAGGCAGCATGTGTGATAAGAGCTGATTGACAAGAAGGGGCCAAGCCACAAAGATGTTGGAGAACTTCCCAGGCAGAGGGAACAGCAGGTATAGAGGCCCTGCAGTGGGAATAAGGAGGCCATTATGGCTGGAGTATTCGAAGTTAAGTGGGGAGTGGAGAGGGATGTGGTTGGACAGGTGCATAGGGCCCAGATGAAGTGAGATGTGGGGGTCATTTTATTCTAAATGCATGGGAAACCATTGTAGGGTTTTACACATGACTTCTTGCAGTTTTGAAAAGGTGGCTCTGGCTGTCATATGCAGAATAGTTTGTAGGGTGGCAAGAGAGGAAACAGAAGGACCAATTGGGGGACGTCAGAGACTTCAGGTAGGATATGGTGGTAGTCAGACCAGATCAGTAGTAGCTATGGAGATGGGAAATTGTGGATGATTCACTTTGTTGTGCAGGTAGAGCTGATGGACCAATGATGGTCTAGCTAGGGGATTTGAGGCAAAGAGAAGGACCAAGGGTGGTTTCTAGCTTGACCCACTTGATTCTTCCTTTCTTTTTCAAGTCATAGATTCCTAATTCTGCCTTCCCACCTGAACCTCCTCCTTCCTGGAGCTTCATTCTGATTAAGGCTGATTACCAGTGCTGCTTAGATTCTAGTCTGTGGTATCTGCCAGCCCTTTTCAGTTATGGTAGATTTCCAGTCCTTCATTAACTTCTACAGACTATTCTTTCCCATGCACGTGTGTGTGTGTAAATCAGATTCTGATTCAAAAACCATAATTAGTAGGGCTCTTACAAGAAGGATTACATGTTACCAATAGCTTTGTTAGGGTCATAGAACATGCTATTAGCCAGCAAATACTATTTTTATTCACTTTTCTCTCACATGCTGTCTGGGAACACAGCAAAAGTAAAAAGTTATTTCCTGGAGGAACGTGAAGATTCCCCTTTTCATCAGAGCTTACTCAGGCTGCATGATCAAAGTGTGAAGGAAGACAGGATGATAGTTGAGGCAGTTGACAAGTACAACTTCACTGATTTCCTGGTAATCTTGGCAACTGTTTCCTTTCTCTGTTAGATGGACAGATTTCTTTCTATGTGTGGAAGAATGTATAAGAAATAGTAGCTTCTGGGTGAATGTCAGCTTGTGGTGTACTTTCAGGATTTCAGAGCTCATTAGTTTGTGTTGCCAATGACTCTATGATTTTTACATTATACCAGAAATGTAAATTGTGAACACTTGTCAGTCAAATTGGTGAGTGATTTTTAACTAAAGTCACCAGTATCCGCTTGCTGAGCTGTCTGCAAAGTCTTACTAGTAAATGTCAGGATTTTTTTTCCTGGCAATAAAAATCTTTGGGGTATTTATCAGATTTTTGCAACTCTTGCAAACTCTCCAGTTTCCTTATTTCTCATTAAGAAGAATCCGTAGAAGAGTTGAGAAGGATGTCTTAAGGTCAGTCCGTCTAAATTGATTGTCATGGAGTGCGTCTTCCTCTATAGTGTCACCCAAGTTGTCCCTTCCTTTCTAGTCCCGCCTCCCTTTTTTAAGTCTTCCTGCACATCCTTGCCAAATTCATCTTCTGAAGTATCAACCAGTTCCTATTTTCAAAATTCTCAATGGCTTCCCAGTTTCTGAATCAAATAATGACCCATCTGCCTGGCTTTCCAGTCCATTTTTTCCAGGTTTAGCTGTTAAACTGGATTTCCAGGGGTCCCTTGTGTAGACACCCATGTTTTCTACTTCCGTGTCCTTACTCAAGAAGCCCTCTAAACCTGGAGTACCCCTTATTTTCTTCCTTTTTGTAGCCTGCCAAAATCCTAGTCTTTAAAGAGGCATTTGGAGATGACATCACAGTTTCAAAGATATGAGGAAATAATAAGCAAAGCAAGCGAAATACCTCCAAGACTCACTAATAGGAAGCAGATGACAGTCATGAGCTGGCTGCCGAGGAAAAGGAAAGGTTGTGACAAAGTGTGTTCCTAAGTCTGCACATCAGAAGCTGAATCAGTGAGGGCTCTGAAAACCCTCCCTGACACCTTCCAACTTGGGGAGATAGAAACCGATTTTCCTGTTCTTATTTGAGGGACCATAGAAGTGGCTGATGGTGGCAACTGGGAGGATGTGAAGAGCAGAGCTGATTCTCTTTGTAAGTGAAGGCCTGGTGAAGCAATGAGTCTGAGAGCAGTCTCCCCTATAGGAGTGGAATCTCTTCTCAAGCAGGAGGAAGGAACTCAGTAGAGGATATTTCATACCTTTGTTGAGAGAGGGCAGAGCCCTGGCATTCAAACAGAGACTTTAGGGTGCTCCGGTTGAGATGTGGCTGTCTGTCATTACATCTGGCTAGAGAAAAGTGGATAGAACGCAGACTACTTAGTCTTTGACCTTCACAAGATCACAGAGATGGCAGGACGAGAGTCAAGGAGTTGCCCATCATGTGTTAGAGCATACAGATTTTCTGGATACCTAAGTATACACAAGATGTAAGAGAAAAGTAGGATAATTATATAAACATGATTGTAGTGAGGGATGCGTAGACAGGTGAACAGACAGACAAAAAGAAAAAAAAAAGGAATATGGCATGCAAAAGACAAAGGTCCAGATTTAGATGAAAACATACCTCAAGGCATAGAAGGGAATTCTTTACAATTGTTTCATTCTGTGGAACAAGTTAGTGAGAAATGTGAAGTCAATAAATAAAACAAGATGATAATAAAAAGCAGAATGAGGTAAGGGGGAAAAAAGGGAGATTGCAGACCTAGAGAAAGATTTTTGAGGTCCCAAACAACATCCAGTTCAGGATTAATAAATGAAATTAGAAATACCAAGGGAAAGAATAGATGCCATTGAAATCAAATTACTAAAAGAGTAAAGGCTTTAATAATCTCAGTGAACAGGAGGCGGAGCAAGATGGCGGAGGAGTAGGAGACCTAGATTTCGTCTGGTCTCAGGAATTCAGCTGAATAGGGATCAAACCATTCTGAACACCTACGAACTCAACAGGAGATCGAACAGGAGAGTAGCAACAACTCTCTGAACAGAGAAGCAACCACTTACTGGAAGGTAGGGCGTGCGGAGAAGTGAATCCGAGGCGATATTCGGGAGGATAGACGGCGGGGGAGGGGCCTCCGCCGGCCGCTTCTGGCAAGTGCTAGAGCCGCGGAGCACAAAATCGGACCTTTTAGAAGTTGGCTCGGCGGAGGGACGTCGCTGCAGTGGCTAAGCGGGGGGTGGAATCCTCCCGGGACAGTGTGGTCTCAGGACCCTTGGGGTCACAGAGAGACCGGGGGTGCCTGAGTGCACCAGAGCTCCCAGGTATCAGAGCAGGGAAGCCGGCTGCAGATACGGAGCAGAGTCGCGGGCTCTCAGCTCGGGGTTGCCATAAACTGTGATCTGCGGCCCAGTCGGGGCACGGCTCCCCCAGCAGGGACCCAACAAGCAGCAGATCCGGGGAGACTCCCCTTCCTTCCCGGGGAGGAGCGGTGCGGGAACGCACTGCAGGGATCTGCTGGGTTTGGAGACTCCGCGCGGGTTCGGGTGCCAGAGATAGCAACGCTCGATCACAGGCCGGGTGAGCACGGAGTGCGGCCGGAGACAAGGGACACGGAAGTGACTGCTTTTCTCTGGGGGCACACTGAGGAGCGGGGCCCCGAGTTCTCAGCTCCTCCGAGTGGAGATTGGGAGGCCACCATTTCTGCCCTGGTTCTCCAAAGCTGTACCGAGAGCTTGCAGGGAACAAAAGCTCCTGAGAGCAAACTGGAGCAGCTTCCTTAGCCCGGACCGACAAGGGCGGGGCAATTCCGCCTCGGGCAAAGACATTTGGAAACCACAGCAACAGGCCCCTCCCCCAGAAGATCAACACAAACAGCCAGCAAGCCAAGACCAAGTTGATCGATCAAGGAGAATAGGAGAACTCCAGCGCTAGGGGAATACTGCACATAGATTCATGGCTTTTTTTTTTTTTTTTTTTTACCATGATTTATTATTTCACCAAAGTTAATTTTTGTTGACTGTTTTTTTTCTTTTTCTTTTTTTTTTCTTTTTCCCTTTTTCAACCAACATCTTATAAGTCCCTTTTTTAAAAAAAAAAAAACATTTTTTATTTTTCATTTTTAGAGTCATATTTTATCCCTTCATAGTAGTTACCCTTATTTTTGGCATATATATATAAGTTCTCTCCTTAAAATTTTGAGGTACAGTTTCTTCTAACAGATCAAAATATACCCTAAATCACTAGTGTATGGCTTTGTTCTACTCTCCTGCCTGATCACATTCTCTCCCTTTTTCCTTTTTTTTTCCTTAAATCTTCTTTCCTTTTTCAAACAACTTATCTTACCAAGTCCTTTTATAAAATCTTTTATAATTTTCATCTTTACAGTCATCTTCCATCCCTTCATTGTATCAACCCTTATTTTGTACATATATGTCTTTCTTCCTTTAAAATTTTAGGAGGCACTTTTTTCTAACAGACCAAAATACGCCCAAAATCTAGTGTGTGGCACTGATCTATGCACTAGCCTGATCATATTTGATCATATTCTGCCTTTTTTGTATTGTTTTGTTTTTGTTTTTATCTTTTTTTTTTCTTTATCTCTTTCCTTTTTCTTTCTTTCCCTTTCTTTTCCCCTGGTTTCAGGTCTTTTCTGATTTGTATACAGTATATTTGCTGGGGACGTTGTAAACCTGTTAGCATTTTGTTCTCTCATTCATCTATTCTCCTCTGGACAAAATGACAAGACGAAAGAAATCACCTCAGCAAAAAGAACAAGAGGTAGTACCGTCAGCCAGGGACCTACTCAATACGGACATTAGCACGATGTCGGACCTAGAGTTCAGAATCATGACTTTAAAGATACTAGCTGGGCTTGAAAAAAGCATGGAAGTTATTAGAGAAACCCTTTCTGGAGAAATAAAAGAACTAAAATCTAACCAAATCGAAATCAAAAAGGCTATTGATGAGGTGCAATCAAAAATGGGGGCACTAAATGCTAGGATAAATGAGGCAGAAGAGAGAATCAGCGATATAGAAGACCAAATGATGGAAAATAAAGAGGCTGAGAAAAAGAGAGAGAAACAACTACAGGATCACGAGGGCAGAATTCGAGAGATAAGTGATATGATAAGACGAAACAACATTAGAATAATTGGGATCCCAGAAGAAGAAGAGAGAGAGAGAGGGGCAGAAGGTATATTGGAGCAAATTATAGCAGAGAACTTCCCTAATGTGAGGAAGGAAACAGGCATTAAAATCCAGGAGGCACAGAGAACCCCTCTCAAAATCAATAATAATAGGTCAACACCCCGACATCTAATAGTAAAACTTACGAGTCTCAGAGACAAAGAGAAAATCCTGAAAGCAGCTCGGGAGAAGAGATATGTAACCTACAATGGTAGAAACATTAGATTGGCAACAGACCTATCCACAGAGACCTGGCAGGCCAGAAAGGACTGGCAAGATGTCTTCAGAGCACTAAACGAGAAAAATATGCAGCCAAGAATACTATATCCAGCTAGGCTATCATTGAAAATAGAAGGAGAGATAAAAAGCTTCCAGAACAAACAAAAACTAAAGGAATTTGCAAACATGAAACCAGCCCTCCAAGAAATATTGAGAGGGGTCCTCTAAGCAAAGAGAGAACCTAAAAGCAGCAAAGAGCAGAAACGAACAGACAACAGACAGTTAACAGTCACCTTACAGGTAATACAATGGCACTAAATTCATACGTTTCAATAGTTATCCTGAATGTAAATGGGCTAAATGCCCCAATCAAAAGACACAGGCTATCAGATTGGATTAAAAAACAAGACCCATCCATATGCTGTCTGCAAGAGACTCATTTTAGACCCAAAGACACCCCCAGATTGAAAGTGAGGGGGTGGAAAACCATTTACCATGCTAATGGACACCAAAAGAAAGCTGGGGTGGCAATCCTTATATCAGACAAATTAGATTTTAAAACAAAGACTGTAATAAGAGATGAGGAAGGACACTATATCCTACTTAAAGGGTCTATCCAACAAGAAGATCTAACAATTGTAAATATCTATGCCCCGAACATGGGAGCAGCCAATTATATAAGGCAATTAATAACAAAAGCAAAGAAACACATTGACAACAATACAATAATAGTGGGGGACTTTAACACCCCTCTGACTGAAATGGACAGATCATCTAAGCAAAAGATCAGCAAGGAAATAAAGATTTTAAATGACACACTGGACCAAATGGACTTCACAGACATATTCAGAACATTCCATCCCAAAGCAAAGGAATACACATTCTTCTCTAGTGCCCATGGAACATTCTCCAGAATTGATCACATCCTAGGTCACAAATCAGGTCTCAATCGGTACCAAAAGATTGGGATCATTCCCTGCATATTTTCAGACCACAATGCTTTGAAACTAGAACTCAACCACAAGAGGAAAGTCGGAAAGAACTCAAATACATGGAGGCTAAAGAGCATCCTACTAAAGAATGAATGGGTCAACCAAGAAATTAAAGAAGAATTAAAAAAATTCATGGAAACCAATGAAAATGAAAACACAACTGTTCAAAATCTTTGGGATACAGCAAAGGCAGTCCTGAGAGGAAAGTAGATAGCAATACAAGCCTTTCTCAAGAAACAAGAAAGGTCTCAAATACACAACCTAACCCTACACCTAAAGGAGCTGGAGAAAGAACAGCAAATAAAGCCTAAACCCAGCAAGAGAAGAGAAATCATAAAGATCAGAGCAGAAATCAATGAACTAGAAACCAAAAGAACAGTAGAACAGATCAACGACACTAGGAGCTGGTTCTTTGAAAGAATTAACAAGATTGATAAACCCCTGGCCAGACTTATCCAAAAGAAAAGAGAAATGACCCAAATCAACAAAATCATGAATGAAAGAGGAGAGATCACAACCAACACCAAAGAAATACAAACAATTATAAGAACATATTATGAGCAACTCTATGCCAGCAAATTAGATAACCTGGAAGAAATGGGTGCATTCCTAGAGATGTAGCAACTACCAAAATTGAACCAGGAAGAAATAGAAAACCTGAACAGACCTATAACCACTAAGGAAATTGAAACAGTCATCAAAAATCTCCCAAGAAACAAAAGCCCAGGGCCAGATGTCTTCCCAGGGGAATTCTATCAGACATTTAAAGAAGAATTAATACCTATTCTCCTGAAACTGTTCCAAAAAATAGAAATGGAAGGGAAACTTCCAAACTCATTTTATGAGGCCAGAATTACCTTGATCCCAAAACCAGACAAAGACCCCATCAAAAAGAGAATTACAGACCAATATCCTTGATGAACATGGGTGCAAAAATTCTCACCAAAATACTAGCCAATAGGGTCCAACAGTACATTAAAAGGATTATTCACCACGACCAAGTGGGATTTATCCCTGGCTGCAAGGCTGGTTCAACATCTGCAAATCAATCAACGTGATACAATACATTAACAAAAGAAAGAACAAGAATCATATGATCCTCTCAATAGATGCAGAAAAAGCATTTGACAAAGTACAGCATCCTTTCTTGATCAAAACTCTTCAGAGTATAGGGATAGAGGGTACATACCTCAATATCATAAAAGCCATCTATGAAAAACCTACAGCGAATATCATTCTCAATGGGGAAAGGCTGAGAGCTTTTCCCCTAAGGTCAGGAACGCGGCAGGGATGTCCACTCTCACCACTGCTATTCAACATAGTATTAGAAGTCCTAGCCACAGCAATTAGACAACAAAAAGAAATCAAAGGCATCCAAATCGGCAAAGAGGAAGTCAAACTCTCACTCTTTGCAGATGATATGATACTGTATGTGGAAAACCCAAAAGACTCCACCCCAAAACTGCTAGAACTCATACAGGAATTCAGTAAAGTAGCAGGATATAAAATCAATGCACAGAAATCAGTGGCATTCCTATACACCAACAAGACAGAAGAGAGACAAATCAAGGAGTCGATCCCATTTACAATTGCACCCAAAACCATTAGATACCTAGGAATAAATCTAACCAAAGAGGCAAAGGATCTGTACTCAGAAAACTATAAAATACTCATGAAAGAAATTGAAGAAGACACAAAGAAATGGAAAAACGTTCCATGCTCATGGATTGGGAGAATCAACATTGTGAAGATGTCAATGCTACCTAGAGCAATCTACACATTCAATGCAATCCCCATCAAAATACCATCCACTTTTTTCAAAGAAATGGAACAAATAATCCTAAAATTTGTATGGAACCAGAAGAGACCCAGAATAGCCAGAGGAATACTGAAAAAGAAAAGCAAAGCTGGTGGCATCACAATTCCGGACTTCCAGCTCTATTACAAAGCTGTCATCATCAAGACAGTATGGTACTGGCACCAAAACAGACACATAGATCAATGGAACAGAATCGAGAGCCCAGAAATGGACCCTCAACTCTATGGTCAACTTATCTTTGACAAAGCAGGAAAGAATGTCCAATGGCAAAAAGATAGTCTCTTCAACAAATGGTGTTGGGAAAATTGGATAGCCACATGCAGAAGAATGAAACTGGACCATTTCCTTACACCACACACAAAAATAGACTCCAAATGGTTGAAAGACCTAAACGTGAGACAGGAGTCCATCAAAATCCTAAAGGAGAACACAGGTAGCAACCTTTTCGACCTTAGCCGCAGCAATTTCTTCCTAGAAACGTCGCCAAAGGCACGGGAAGCCAGGGCAAAAATGAACTATTGGGATTTCATCAAGATAAAAAGCTTTTGCACAGCAAAAGAAACAGTCCACAAAACCAAAAGACAACCGACAGAATGGGAGAAAATATTTGCAAATGACCTATCAGATAAAGGGCTAGTATCCAAAATCTATAAAGAACTTATCAAACTCAACACCCAAAGAACAAATAATCCAATCAAGAAATGGGCAGAAGACATGAACAGACATTTCTCCAAAGAAGACATCCAAATGGCCAACAGGCACATGAAAAAGTGCTCAACATCGCTTGGCATCAGGGAAATCCAAATCAAAACCTCAATGAGATACCACCTCACACCCGTCAGAATGGCTAAAATTAACAAGTCAGGGAACGACAGATGTTGGCGGGGATGTGGAGAAAGGGGAACCCTCCTACACTGTTGGTGGGAATGCAAGCTGGTGCAACCCCTCTGGAAAACAGTATGGAGGTTCCTCAAACAGTTGAAATTAGAGCTACCGTTCGATCCAGCAATTGCACTACTGGGTATTTACCACAAAGATACAAATGTAGGGACCCGAAGGGGTACGTGTACCCCAATGTTTATAGCAGCAATGTCCACCATAGCCAAACTGTGGAAAGAGCCAAGATGCCCATCGACAGATGAATGGATAAAGAGGAAGTGGTATATATACACAATGGAATATTATGCAGCCATCAAAAGGAATGAGATCTTGCCATTTGCAACGACGTGGATGGAACTGGAGGGTGTTATGCTGAGTGAAATAAGTCAATCAGAGAAAGACATGTATAACATGACCTCACTGATATGAGGAATTCTTAATCTCAGGAAAGAAACTGAGTGTTACTGGAGTGGTTGGGGGTGGGAGGGATGGGGTGGCTGGGTGATAGACATTGGGGAGGGTATGTGCTACGGTGAGCGCTGTGAATTGTGCAAGACTGTTGAATCACAGTTCTGTACTTCTGAAACAAATAACGCAACGTATTTTAAGAAAAAAGAAAAAGAAGAAGATAACAGGAGAAGAAGAAAAGGGGAGTAAGTCAGAGGGGGAGACGAACCATGAGAGATGATGGACTCTGAAAAACAAACTGAGGGTTCTAGAGGGGAGGGGGGTAGGGGGATGGGTTAGCCTGGTGATGGGTATTGAGGAGGGCACGTTCTGCATGGAGCACTGGGTGTTATGAACAAACAATGAATCATGGAACACTGCACCAAAAACTAATGATGTAATATATGGTGATTAACATAACAATAAAAAAATTAAAAAAAAAATAATCTCAGTGAACAGAAATGAAATAATCAAGATATTAAGTACTCAGAAGCTAAAAGATAAAGAAGACAAAGACAGTGTAATATAAGGATAATTGGTATCCCTGCCATGGACAGTCAGCAAATGAAACAAAATGTAGTAGAAAACAAGGCAATTTTCCTGAAATGAAAAAATAAAAGAACTGGGTCTGCAGGTTAGTATCAGATTCCAAGAAAATTTGGAGTACAGAAGGTTCAATACTGAAATCTATCTTCATTAAACTATTGAATTTCAGAGATAAAGGAAAAGTTCTTCAGACCCTCTGGGCAGAAAACCAGATTGTCTGCTATGGACTAAAAGTCAGTCTAACTTCCTGTGTTCTTAGAGCAGCATTCAGTTTCTGAAGATAGCGGAGCCATGTCTTCAGCATTCTGAGGCAAAGGAAGTATGACCTCACTGTGGCCCAAATTGACAAGAGCTGAGATGTCATTCAGGTGTGACGGCAGGAGGCAGGTATTTCCAAACATGTACAAACTCGACTAGCAGTGCTTAAAATCAAAACACATACGAAAAATACATATACGCAGTGCTGTCGAACCTCTAAAAATGCTTTATACGTTTTAGGATATTTTTAGGAAATATCTCTTGTAGTGAAGGAACATTTGGTTGAAATTCAACAAATGCTTTTCAGTTCCTTTTCCTTTTATTAAGTTCACATAAAATCACATGCAGTTTTTTTAAATGAAAAAGTAGCCAGAGGATCATTTTATTTTTTATAAAAGTCTTCTTGTCTGTCTGACTTCCTCCCTCCCTCTTCACACCCACAGTGGGCATGTACTCTAGGGGGACCTCGCCATTCCCTCTTGTCTTCTGCCACGTGTTGTAGTCAAGTTGGCAGACACTAAGTGCATTTTATACCTGAGGCAACTCTATAGAATTCCACTAGTTAGTGAAACACATAATTCTCCGTAGACTACATTTCCACAAAAAGATTCTGACATTAATTTTTGACTATCAAAAAAAAAAAAGCATTCTACTTAAAATCACTTCCTCCCTACCATGCCAGATAATCAGCACTTACTGAGTGACTACTGTTTGCCCGGTACAGCTGTGTTCACCTCACATAACACAATCAGTACGAGGAAACACAGTTTCTACTCTTGGGGAGCTCTTCATTTAGGTGGGGCAAATCCATTACCAGTTTTCCCAGTATTTCCCAAGTAAGATCCAGCTCTCAGGTAGGCTTCTCAAAAGGGAAAAATTGGTTTTTGTTGTTGATAAGTTTTTGTATTGTTTTTCAGTTACTCATTTATTCAGGAAAGCTGTTGACTTTTGTCAGAAAGTGCTAGATACTGAGGATATGGTTGTGATTAAAAGATGTAGAATCTCTGCTCGATCTGATAAACAAGTATGGTGCTTACATGGGGCACTCCCAGTGAGCCAAGCCCTTGTGTGGTCTTCTTCCCTGAAATCTGGGCAGCCCTGCCTGCAACTCACCTGAACCACTGGAATGTGCCAGAAGTGATACAGTGAGCGTCTCAGCACTGGACACATGTTTTAGGTTCAGAGACTGAAGAAAAACATATTGAACATATTATTTACAAATGTCATGAACATAATGTTTAAAATAAGCTGATGCTGTGTTTTGACACTTTTAGTCAGGCTATAGTTTCCTTTTTATACAGATATTGATTGCCAAAAGCTTTGTTTCAATATAAAATATGAGCAGCTATATATAAATTTTACCGCTTTCTTTGGGACCCAGTGTACCTAGAGTTGCGGGAGGGATGGCCAACTCTGCTGTTAAATATTCCATCTTATCAAAGAGGTGTTTCATAAATTATGTATAACAGTAGATGCCACTCAGTAAATATTTTATACGTGATAGATATTTTTGTCTGAAATTACTTTTTCACTTGAGCAATGATTTAAACCCTCGTTTTTAGTTTTATGAGGTGACACTTTTATAATACCGTGTAGTGAATGCAGCTTGAATGTCATAGAGCTTTAGAGCAGCATTAATCATAAATTCATCTGCCCCCACTCCCAATCCTGGAAAACTTTCTCTTAATTCAGGTTTTACCCATTCAGCGTATGGAAGTATGTGTGAGAACATGCTGGTGTGTGTGGGGAGGGTATGGGTGGGGACAAGTAATGCTTTTGACCCAGTGGCTCCGAAGTTATGAATTTCAAATGATTTTCAAAGTCTATGAGACTTCTTTCAAGGAAGGAAAAAAAAGTGTTTTTCAGTGGTTTAAAAAAAAAAAAGATTATAAACTAAACTGGGATGTAGTCCAAAACAATTTTTCTAGTTTGAGTGGGAGCTATTAGAATTAAAAATATTGCCTTTTTCTTGGGTTATTGTCCACTTTTATGCAGAAAGAAAATACATATGTCTCTGGACTTACAAGAACAGTCACTGTCCTTTTCACATGGACCTAGAGGCCTGGAACATTCTTTGGCAGGTGGCTACCTACCATGTGTGCAGTGCTCACAGTTCAGAGCCACCAGACCTTCCAGTGAAGACATTGTTTTATGAAATGGAACCATGTGATTAAATTCTCCACTCTAATATATATCTTAAAAAAAAAAGCACACACTTTCCACTTCTGCTTGAATTCTACAGGCAGGAGGAAAAGCACAAATTCTCCCAAGACCTGAGAGGTAGGAGTAGAGGCTGGTTTATTTAGAGTACTCCTTAGGCTAAGATTTGCGGGGGCCTTGTTATAGTAAATCAGGATTACTGAGGATTACTGAAGTCTCCGACCTGGAAGCCCGAGGTTCTGAGCCCTGGAATGGGAGCACGGCTGATAAGAGGAGTAATTGAAGAACAATGACACGCTTCATTTCCTTTCTTGAATCTAAGTTATGCATTGGTCATTTTCTCTGCATATCTATTTAATGGTTGTTAAATTGCTTTCTTTCAAAAGTGGTGATTTTTATTTATTTTTTTTATTTTTTGGCATTTCATTCCATCACCCTCTTGCATGACTGTAGCTCTGTGGTGTGTGTTTGAGACTCAAATGTCTGCAGAGATGAAGACCCGGAGGGACTTCTCTCTTTCTACTGCCCTTCCCTGAACCTCTTAGGAACGCCTTTGTCTGCAAGGTTGTGAAGTTCTGAGTCCTTCACCTAGAGGATAGCATTGTTTTAATATTTAAATGACACAGAATACATTGATTCATTCCAGGAATGTAAGGCATACTGATTGTGTTTCAGGCAATTCTCACATTAGGCGTCTAGAGCTCTGCCCTGATCAGTGTGTGCATTATAGAGGTTGGGGTGGGGAGGAGATTTGCTGGGAGTGTCTCTACCCCGAGCCTGGTTAGTAGCCTGGAACTTGCTTCCCTGTTGCTCACATCATATCTAGAATCACAGAGCATAAGGTTGTGCTCTTGGATCTGACTCAGTCTGAACTCAGCACAGCCCAACCTCAGGGCCTTCAGTTTTTGGAATTTATCTCAGACTTGTCTAGAAGCCTGATTTTAGAGCTCTTTTGTCGTGGTACAGGTGGGCCTGATGTTAAGACAAAGGCCCATGGTCCCTTGCCTGACCAGTGCTATTGACCCTCCTTCCTGCATTTCTCTGAACTTAAGTATCATTGCTTCTTGGCCTTTTGGCTAAGATCAAGTGTGAACTTCAAGTATCTGTCCACTTTTTTCACTCATTTGACAAATATTGAGCAGTTACATGTGTCAGACATGAAATTAGGCACTGGGTTACATTCTAATCTGGAAAAGTAATAAGCTTATATATAACATCATATAGTGAGGGCTGAGTTGTGTGTGTGTGTGTGGTAATTCTTCTCAACTAGGGGTGGTTTTGTTCCCCAGGGTACATTTGTCAGTATCTGGAGACCTTTTGGATGTCACAACCTTGGCAAGTTTGAGCAATAGTTAGTAGTCTCTGGACTCCTACACAGGAGTGGGCAAGAGAGGGAGAGGATAACAGGAGATTAGCAAGAGATGAGATCATGTAGAGCTTTGTAGAGGCTCACAAGGACTTGGGCTTTCATCTCTGTGAAATAGGAGGCCACAGAAAGGATTTGAGCAGAGGAACAGCCTGCCCTCACATTCCTCTGGCTGCTGAGTAGAGCACGTGCCACAGTGGGGCACCACGGGTGGTAGCCTCGATTATTATGGGTTTCCAGGTGAAAGATGATGGTGGTTGGGGCTCAGGAGGAATGTGGTGCAGGTAGTTCGATGTTGTCAGATTGGGGGCATATTCTGAAGGGCGAGTCAACACTAAGCATGTAGGAATTAGAGAAAGAAAGGAGCAAAGTATAGCCATGATTTTTGGTCTAAACAACTAGAAGGAAGGTTGGCATTCACTCAGATGGTATGGTGTGCAGGTTTGGGAGGCAGGGGAAGTCAAGGGTTGGTTTTTTGACATACTCGTTTTGAGCTGCCTTTTTGGTATCCCCACAGAATACACTGAGGTAAATGAGCGTGTGTATGCATGAGTGTGGGGTCAAGGGAGAGGACTGTCTAGAGATTTAAATTCAAGTCATCAGTATATGGATTGCAGGTGAAGACCAGAGACAGGATGTTGTCATCAAGAGAGTGACGGTGGGTACTCTAGTCCCAAGGATGAAAGCCTGCATGGATGGGTGCAAGAGAGAGCAGGAGGGGAGGAATTGGAGAAACCACTAGTGTAGGGAAGTCTTTGGAGATGATTTTTTCCAAAGAGGCACAGGGAAATTGGTGGTAGCTGGAGGAGATGCAGGGCCAAGGGGGGTGGTTGTGGCAGGGGTTGATGGTAGGAGATCTGTGCCCACTGGTATGTAGGCAGGAATGACCTGGTAGTTAGGAGAAGTTGCTGTAGGAGACAGAGGTGTAGGTACTTCTGGGACAGGGGTCACTAATGCACAGGAAAGAGTTGCTTTGGGGAACATTCACAGTTTGACCATAGTAACTGGTGAGAAGAGCCAGCAAATCAGGAGACCTCTAGACATTAAATGAAATAAAGACTCTGAAGAGGCAGAAAATTACTTTGTAGTCAGGTGGTCCTAGGACCTTTCCTAAGGAAGGTAAGGTTTGAGCTTGGCTTCGAAGAAGTTGTATTCATCAGGCCATAAGTTTACTTCATTTTATGTTGAGTTTTTATATGTTTCAAGTTCACTTTGCCTGCCATATGCCAGGATTCCAACATGAAGGTTTTCCATTTTTCTTGCAGCTTTTTTGATGAGAAATAAAATAGTGCTCATTTTAACACTCAAAAAAACACCTAATAAATTCTCTTTCCTCTGAGTAACCTTTTCCTTTTCTTTCTCTCCTAATTTCAGGAACAAACTCTAGCCCTTAGGAAAGAAGGGATTGGAGTTGTTTTGGATTCTGAACTGCCCCATTTGATTGGCATTGATGATGACCTTCTGAGTACTGGAATCATATTATATCACTTGAAGGTAGAAACTGCTTAAGTGGAACATACAATTTCGTGTTCAGTTTCCTTTTCAGACTCTAGCAAAGTTTATTTAATACTCTTGAGTCTGTGAACACAGCTATTACATTAGAGAATACACTACAAATCTTTGAGCCCTTTGGGAATTTTCATCAGTTCACTGGTGTTCTGTGGAATTAGAAGTTCCCATGTTTATGGAGTTCTAAAGCTAAATGAAGATCCATTCACTTTGCCTTCCACTTTGTAGAATCAGTGAAAGGGAGGTAAGGAACAAAAAAGCAGACAGACCAAGGAAGGAAAGTTACAACCACCTGGAACTGGGATTTGCTACATGTCGTTTTCTGGTCCCTCGCGTTAATTATAAAGCATGTCTCCTGCCTGTGTTATTGGGCCTGGTCCCAAACAGGCTATTCATGTCAAGAGAACAGAATTAACCACAAGTAGTATCAGTGGTTACCTCTGTAACCTTGACTTAGTATCCTCTCTCTGATCCATTACTTAAAATGAGAATGGTATTGCATTTGTGCTTCGCAGACTCCCATAAACTATGTCTTTAGACACGAAGAACCCCTCGCCCCTAGAGGGGAAGCTTGCCAGAAAGGATCAGGAACATCATCAGTGGGATTACCGGCATGGACAGACATTGATGTGTGCCCCAGTAGGAGCCAGCCCATGATTGTGCCTTAAGCCTCAAGAGTTGTGCGGCCCTTTCCTGGACAGTGTGGGACATGGTCTCAGAGCCTCAGTGAACCCTCCCTGCACGGAGGCTGTGGCCTGCCCAGGACACTCACTGCTCAGCCCATTGGCCACCAGCTTGCTTGGGTTCAAATGAAAAATAGAGAAACAGACCATTCCTCATGTTCTTACTAATAAGTCTTACTTGACTTTTCTTCCTAGGAAGGTCAGACATACGTTGGTAGAGAAGATGCTTCAACAGAACAAGATATTGGTGAGAATCTTTATAATTTCCTCTTCCCCCAGTGATTTTTAAAAAATCATTTGATGAAGGGGCGCCTGGGTGGCTCAGTTGGCTAAGCGGCTGCCTTCGGCTCGGGTCATGATCCTGGAGTCCCGGGATCGAGTCCCTCATTGGGCTCCCTGCTCGGCGGGGAGTCTGCTTCTCCCTCTGACCCTGCCCCCTCTCATGTGCTCTCTCTCTCATTCTTTCTCTCAAATAAATAAATAAAATCTTAAAAAAAAATCATTTGATGAAGAATTTTCTTTTGAATGACACTAAAGTGATTAAAAAAAAAAACACCTCTTTTTCAAATACAGTATTGATCAGTATGTGCATTTCTGTAATTTTGAATTCAATTCAAACAAGTGACACAGAACAATTAATTTAGTGAATTAAGTAGAACTATGAATCCCCCTGCCCTACCCTATATACATTCTGTATTCTGTCACAATTTTCAAGAGTAATTTAAATTGCAGTGGGTTAGTGATGGAAAAATGCCAACAGACACAGATAAAGGCTATCAGACACTTTAACAGGAAGGATGTAGACACTTAGCTGTATAATGATGATGGAGAGTAGGAATACACACATGCATACATATGGAGGTGTGACTTCTGGGTTTCCCAAAAGTCTTTGCTGAGGCACACAGATGACCCATGATTCAGTCTTGGAGCAGGGTGAGGTCTTGCTGAGGCACACACATGACCTGGGATTCAACCTTGGAGCAGGGTGAGGTCTTGCTAGGCTTTGAAAGTGTAACTTAGGGACCACTACGGTGGTGGTGGGTGGTCTGTGTATGTGTGTGTGACAAGGTGGGCATTGGCAGGGGAAGAATTCTGCCCTATCAGCTGTTTCTAGAATTGCTGCCGATGGTCTTGCTCTCCTGCCAAGTATAAGCTATTCATCAAGCCAAAGCTAGTGTACTTCTACGTGTTGTACTATTTGCTGCAAAACCAGGTCCCAGAAGTCCTCAGTTTCAGCTGGTCTTGAGTAGAACTAGGTGTCAGTCCTCTTCTTTGGATTGTTAAATTGTGTGTTTGACCTTTGGGGTTGCTGTAAATGATGATGAGTGGTCAGAACACATGTTTTCTGTGTACAGAAAAGTTCAGTAGTACAGCTCTGTGGGGAGCCGCAGGAGCTGTTGGATTTGTGTCTTTGAGAAACTGGCTAAGAATGGTGCCTAAAATCTTGTAGGTTTATTTGACAGGCCTTCATATCTGTGCCTGGCCACTCACCAAGCAAGAATAACTCAGGATAGTCCTACAAGTTTAGGTATACTTTAGCAGCCACATACTCAGAGAGGTCAGTGGAGGTCTTGTGCTCTCAGATTTGGCAAAGGCTGTGTAAGTGTGCATCCCAGTACAGCTTCTGGAGACTTCCTTGGGCCTCCCAAGATCCATGCCAGGCCAAGGTCACCTTTGGTTTCTGCTCCTGGGGGTCAGTGTCTGTAAGTGTGGAGGTTATAATAAGTCCTTGACCCATGGAGTTCTTTTGTTGCTTCTGTTTTACTGTGACCTTTGGGTGGCTGGTGGGGGAAATTTATTCAACATCTGAGTGACACAATGGTATTCAATGAAGACAAATTGCTCAACTATTTTCTCTCTAAAGATGAGATAAGTTAGCATGCGAGAACTTATTTCCTTACACGGGTGATATCCAGATCCTTTGAGGTAACATTCAGAGGATACCTTCAGTTCTATCAGTTGATGCCACGAACTCTTGAAGTTCACTTTTCTCAATGAACATAAATGTTCACTTCACAATATTTACATGGAAGGGGTAGAGTATTCTATTATGGAAAAATACATAAAGGTTGGGAATCATTGCACTAGATAACAAAATATCATCTTTCTTTTATGTTTTTCCAACTTAGTTCTTCATGGCCTCGACTTAGAGAGTGAGCACTGCATCTTTGAGAATGTTGGGGGAACGGTGACTCTCATACCCCTGAGCGGGTCTCAGTGCTCTGTGAATGGTGTTCAGATCATGGAGGCCACACACCTAAATCAAGGTATCTGCGTTTTGGTTTTCAGAGTTCTTTGTGTGTGTCATCGCTCTAGAACAAGTTGGCTAGGTAATGGGGGCACTTGTGCATCTTAGAATTAATTGCTGATTAGTTATAAAAAAGATGAAGACACTTTGCTTCATTATGCTGTTTTCTGTTTTGCTGGAGGACTTCTTTATAATTCCAGTTGTCTTGTTGAATTAAACATATACGTAGTTGTCTTAAAAGTTACTGCTCTATGGAAATGTGACTTTAAAGGATTTTTTTTAAGTTAAAACACCTTTTAAATGCAAAAACCTTAACACTGTGCTTGCTGTTAATAACTTTATTACCCTATTTATATTCTTTTGTGAATAGTTGTAATTATACATACAGGATCTTGTATCATATCTTTTTTTGTTCTTTTGAAATAATTTCAGTTTTATAGAAAATCTGAGGGTGTAGTACAAAGAACTTTTTAATTTCAGAAGCATTTGAAAGTAGATTGCTAACATGATGCCCCACCACCCCTGAATACTTCAGTGTTTATTTTTCCCTTAAACAGTAGCATTCTCCTATGTAATTACAGTATAAGCTTCCAAATTAGGGAACTAACACTGGTACATTCCTGCCATCTGATTCTCAGACACCCTTTGAGTTGTTGTCATTTGTCCAATAGTGTCTGCTGTGGGTCCAGGATTCAGTCTGGTGTCTTGTGTTGTATTTGGTTGCCACACCCCTCTTGTCTCTTTCAGTCTGGAAGAGTCCCTTTGCTTTCCTCTGACTTTTAGGACTTTGGCAGGTCAAACATGTTGTAGAATGTCCCTCTGCATAAACATAGCGTCTGTCCGATGCCTCCTCATGATGACACTTAATACTGTGCCTTCTTGACAGGAATATCAGAGAAATGGTGCCCTGTTTCTCTCACATCATTACTGAGGAGATACTCACTTTGGTCATTTGATTAAAATGGAGCTTGCCAGGCTTCTTTACTATGAAGCTACTCCTTTTCTCCTTTTTATTGATAAGGATATTGGGAAGGATATTGACATGATAAATATTCCATTCTTTATCATACTTTCACCCACTGGTTTTAGAATCCATTGATTTTGAGCATTGATGGTGTCTGATTTAATTATTATTCCAATAGTTGCCAAATGGTAATTTTCTTCTACATTTATTCGTTTGATTTTTACTGTAAGAAAGAGCTTTCTCTTTCTTTCTTTGTTATTATATATATAACATATATATTATTATTTAGTATTTATTTAAATCAACAGTGTCACATGGCTTGCTATTTTGTTTGGTAGGTTTTGGTCTGTTTCTATCATTATTTATTTTGATACCCAAATTGTCCCAGATTTGGCAAATGGGAGTCCCTCCAAGCTCATTTCTGTGTCCTTATGGCTTGTCCCTATCATCTCTGAGCCCTTCCTGACTTTCTGACACAGTAAGATATTCCAGGCTTATCTTTACACTTTCCTGGAATCAGCCAGTTTTCCAAGGATCCTTGGTTCCTGTCAGTGGAGAATGGGATTTAGAAACTAAGATCCAGGCACTAGATGTGCTCATGGCTGTTGAGGTGTTGCGGCTCCCAGGTCCTGTTGGTCACCAGAGTTAGGGAAAGTGGGGGTCTCTGTGTGTATGTACAACACATACAACTATATTTATGTCTGTATCTATTTCAGTATTTCAGTATCCATATTGCTGACCAGGAGTTCATACCGGTACCTCTAATTCCAACCCAATATCATAGCATTCTTTCTAGTTTTTTCCTTTTTCTTATTTGTAGCTCCACTCCCTTTTCTGACAGTGATGAACCTGACTTCCATTATGTAACCAGTATCTTGTCACTTCTGCCCCCTCGTCATGCAAGGACCCTCTTCTTTCTGCTCAGGCTGTGATACCCCATGCTGGGCCACCACCGCCCTCATTCTTCTAGTGCAGACATGAAAAATTCCTCCCATTCCCTTGCTCATGCCTGCTTTGCTCAATGCTGCCTAATGGCTTTTATACTGAATCATGGAAGAGGGAAGGCAAGAAAGAAGTTGACATATCTTAAGCCCTTTTTGGTATATTATACATAATCTTTATAATAACAGTTTTTCGTGGTTATATACTATACTGTATCTGCTGTGACATAGGAATTGGATAGATGGGGGAAATTGGACAGATGGAAAGCATATAGTTCATTGGTGCTAGCAAAGTCATGAGCAGAAATCAGTTGCAAGGAGTTATCTCAGAAATGAAGGACATGTAACATGGACCAGGATGATCATGCTTTACAGGAGGAATATAGAATCCATTGAAGACATTCTAAGAGCTTCTAATGGAGCACCCACCCATACACCCACTGCCAAATCATCCACTCATCCACCCATCCATTGATCTCTTCATCTGTTCTTGTACTCTTAGTATGTTTTAGTCTCAGGGTAAGTGGAGCTTGGGAAACATTTGAGTGTGCTGGAGCTGGCCAAGAATGTCAGAGTTCAGTAGTACCAGGTGCCTAGCCCAAACCAGGGACACAGTGAGTGCCCAAAGATGGTTACCAAAGCAGCATTTTCTGTGTTTTTGCAACCAGGACAAGGACTCTGGCAGTATGGGATGGAGAAGCTGGTTCTTGCCAGACAGCAGAGTAATAGTCATGATGAGAGCCCAGAAAGTGATATAATTGACTGGCAGACAGGAGGTCAGTATGTAGGACTTTTCAGTGGCCGTCTCTGCTTGTGAATACACAGACCAGACCACTTGTTTGTTCACTCTTAGGATCTCAGGCGGGGTTCCTGCTGCTGTTCCTCTAGGCAGCAGGGGTGGTGAGAGACATGTCTCCTTGTCTGTAGAGATCTCTGTACGTGCTGCATCTCTCTCAGTTAGGTCAGGCGAGGTTGACCTTGTTATGATGATTGTATTGTTACAGGATTTTACAAGAGGCTTGTCCTGGTTTTCAGTATCATCGTTATTAATGTATGGGTAGAACTTTGGAATTCATTTTGAAAGATTTAATTGTTTAATACATCTGGAGTTAGACCTAATTTAGTTTGTTTTCCACAGCAGTGTATCATTTATTATAACCTTACCCCGTCCTGTATTCGCCTCTCTTTTGAAGAAATTTACTTTACCACAAATGAACACTAAAACATAGCGCTGTATCTATTTCATGGCTTTCCACTTTGTTCCAGTGCTCTGTATTTCTGCTTTTGTACCAGTATCACACAATTTTAATGCTTGTTGTATTATAATATGCTTTAATTTCTCTTCTTACCTGTGTGGTTTTTTTGCTACTCATGCCCATTTTTTTTTCAAAGAAATTTTAGGATCTTTTTATTTTTGTGCTAAAATATCCTTTCAGAAGTTAGGTTTTAATTTCATTTGATTTGTTCACATTATAACAAATACATTTCCATCTTGGGACTTCTATTTATTCAATACGTCTCTTTTTTTATTTGAATTTTCATCAGTTTCTTCCAAAGAAACTTTGGGAAGTTTTTAATATGTGTTCTTATTGAACTGTGTTTGTTCACATATACAAGATACTCCACGTAGCTGTATACTTTAACTGCTCAGAAATGGGGAGGAAAAATCTTTTCATGCTATAATAATCTATTTTGATGATAGTATTGAAAATTTTTTGAGCACATTGGGCCTTTAAGGATATCAATTTAAAACCATATGGGGAAGGTGAGGTTCAACCTATTCAGAGACCTCACTCTAGGACTTCTGAGTCTTGGGCATTGTTCCTCCAGATATCTCAGGTGCAGCCTGGGGTGTCTGTGGAGCCACACACAGGAAGTTAGAGAATGAGTAATGGTTGGGATCATAATTGGGGACTTTAATTAGCTAAGCTGTGTTTGAATCACAGATAGCCCACAAAGGTGAATATTTTCTGCTGGATCCACCTGGCTTTGTTGCCTGGCCCTCCACCTGTTTCCTCTGTGTGCTTTCCCTGCTCTACCCATGACTGTTTGGAGCTTCTGGAGCTCACACCATCCACAGTCCTGGCTGCTGAGGAGGCTGAGTGGATGACAGTGACCACCGCTTCTGCCATTTATGGGTTAAATAGTCTCCTCTGGATTCGCCTGGAAGCTAACTTTTATGCGTAATGGTGTTTCTGTGAGAAAATCAGTTTTAAGTTCCAAACAACACATTGAAAAAGGAACTTTTAGAGCACATACCGTTCAACAGGGGAACTGCCTAGAACTTATTATTTAATATTGGGAATTTCTTCTCTACCCTTTGCCCACCCCCACAAAAAAAGATTATTAGCTTGTTTATTTAGTTCAAAGAATTTGCTTATTATTCTATTGTCATCTGCTTATGTCTCTAATTCTCTTGTGGATTGACGCATGGTAGATAAATAATAAATATATCACCCATATAGTATTTTTATCAAGTTTTTTTATCTTTAATTTTTACCTTAATTGAAAGTCCATTTAAAAAATATGCCTATTCAATTATGCAGCCATCAAAAGGAGTGAGATCTTGCCATTTGCAACGACGTGGATGGAACTGGAGGGTGTTATGCTGAGCGAAATAAGTCAATCAGAGAAAGACATGTAGCATATGACCTCACTGATATGAGGAATTCTTAATCTCAGGAGAAAAACTGAGTGTTGCTGGAGTGGTGGGGGGTGGGAGGGATGGGGTGGCTGGGTGATAGACATTGGGGAGGGTATGTGCTATGGTGAGCGCTGTGAATTGTGCAAGACTGTTGAATCACAGATCTGTACTTCTGAAACAAATAATGCAACATATGTTAAGAAAAAAGAAAAAGAAGAAGATAGCAGGAGGGGAAGAATGAAGGGGAGTAAGTCAGGGGGGAGACGAACCATGAGAGATGATGGACTCTGAAAAACAGACTGAGGGTTCTAGAGGGGAGGGGGTTGGGGGAATGGGTTAGCCTGGTGGTGGGTATTAAAGAGGGGACATTCTGCATGGAGCCCTGGGTGTTATACACAAACAGTGAATCATGGAA
Source organism: Zalophus californianus (assembly GCF_009762305.2). Lineage (NCBI taxonomy): Eukaryota > Metazoa > Chordata > Mammalia > Carnivora > Otariidae > Zalophus > Zalophus californianus. The sequence goes on from NC_045602.1 coordinate 98,176,912, forward strand.
CACTACATCAAAAACTAATGATATACTATATGGTGATTAACATAACAATAAAAAAATTTAAAAAAATATGCCTATTCAGGTTAGTAATGACTGAAACGAAATTTTTGACTTGTCCGAAGAAAGTAATAGTGCTAATTGACATTTAAGGTTAATAGTCAGAATTTTCTTTTCCTTGGGCTATCTAAATTGCTTTATTACCATGGTGCCATGATTTTGGCTTGAGTTCCTCTGGTGCTCTGCTGTGCTACAGACATAAAAGTACTATGTTTGAAAGTCTTTAAACACCCATGTACTGAGTAAAAATGTCATTAGCAAGTCTTAGGGTAATGAAATGCAAGATGACTTTGTGTTTGAAGGAATTACATGAAAGAAGCAAGACAATACCTTTTTTTTTAAATGCACATACTTTAAGACTAAAAGATCCCACCAGGGAAAGAACATGTATAGTCCTTCAAAAATTAAGGGTTAGACTTCTCCACTTAACAGTTCTTAATTTTTTTTTTTTTTTTTTTTTTTTTTTTTAGAGAGAGTGTGTGTGCACACCTGAGGGGGGCAGGGCAGAGAGAGAGGGAGATGGGGAGAATCTTAAGCAGACTCCCTGCTGAGCACAGAGCCCAACGCAGGGTTCAGTCTCACAACCCTGAAATCAAGACCTGAGTCAAAATCAAGATTTGGATGCTTAATGACTAAGCCACCCAGGGACCCAAACAATTCTAAACTTTTGAGGATTATTAAAATGAGAACTGGAACATGTTTTAAAAACACAAAGTATATAATGTCTTGATTTTGGTTATGAAAATATGTAGTAAAAATAAAAAGATGTGAATGGGACTAACACATGCCTACTTTGGAATGGTCTTAACCTCTGGAGAAAAAGGGGGTTTTTGATCAGGCAGGACTACAAAAGAATTTTCAGCTATATTTGTAAGATTTTTTTTTTTTTTTTTTTTTTTAGAGAGAGCAGTAGCGTGTGTGAGCACATGGGGGGATGTGGAGGTCAGTGGGGATAGAGAGAGAGAGAGAGAGAGAGACAGAGAGAGAGAGCATCTTAAGCAGGCTCCATGCTCAGTGCAGAGCCTGATAAGGGTCTCAATCCCACGACCCTGAGATTGTGACCTGAGCTGAAATGAAGAGTGACCACAGAGCCACTTAAGCACCCCTGTAAGATTTGATTTTTTTTTTTTTAAGATTTTATTTATTTGACAGAGACACAGTGAGAGAGGGAACACAAGCAGGGGGAGTGGGAGAGGGAGAAGCAGGCTTCCCACGGAGCAGGGAACCTGATGCGGGGCTCGATCCCAGGACCCTGGGATCATGACCTGAGCCTAAGGCAGACGCTTAAGGACTGAGCCACCCAGGTGCCCCAAGATTTGATTTTTTAACAAAAAAAGCAAGACCAAAGTGAAAAAGAGAAAGAATTTGGACTTCATTAAAATATTGTAATAATTGGGAAACAGAATTAATGTTACATGAATTTACAGAAATACATGGCAGTATATTCATACTCCAAAAATCTTGGCTTTTGCCCATGAAGCAATTTAAGGAACGGTATCAAGAACAGAGAAAGTAGATGGATGTTAACCCAAGTCACAATGATCTGACCGTATTAACTGCGTTTGACTGGATTCTGGGTTTACCCTGCACTACCAACAGCTTCCTGTCTTTTCACTACCAGTTTCCAGTATTTGCTGATATTTGGTATTTAAATGTCTCTTTTCATTAGTAAATTACTTCATTTGGAAATGTGTTAGTCAGGCTGTCCCATTAAAAAGCACAGGTAGTAATTACCACTTCCTTATCTAGATCACTTAAGATACTTGTGAATATCAACTAATAGGAGATTTACCTACATTTAGCAGATTTTCACCATCGCAAGGAAATTTTTTTACCTGTATCTGTTAACAGCCTTACTTATTCAGGTTCCATAAACAGTACTTCCCCTGCCTTAAAATTACAGGAGTGTTTCCATCTGGTAACATCACTAAAATAAAAAGTGTTTGCTAGTACTGTGAGAATTAACTGTAATGACATTTATAATGGATCTTGCCGTAAGCCTGGTATATGAAGCTTTTCTCCTCCTCCTCCTCCTCTCTGAGTTCTTCCAAGAAACCGTGCGTGGCATATGTAGCATTGCATCTGACCTGCTCTTCAATTGCCGTGTTCTCTGGAGCTTGGCTTCCTCACTCCCACGATGCCGGAGAATCATTGCACCGAGTAATTTCATAGAATAATTCCGTAGTGTGATTTTGTAGAAAGAGAGGCAATTGCTGGAGAAGAAAGCATGAATTTGACCATGGTGTCTAGTCCATAGGTCTTGAGCTGTTCTTGGTAAAGTTTTAGACCTTAGGTTTTTCTTCTTCTTTGTCTTCTTTCCCCCCACTCCCCATATACTTAATATGAATTGGTACAAAAATCAAGTGAGTTACAATTCAAAAAGTATTTCAGCATTTTCTGTGCAATTCTAGGACCTATTCTGTCATGTTAATTATTATTATTTTTGTCTTTTTCCTGTAAAATGTTATTTTACAGCTGGTAGTTTTTAAACAAGGTAATCAGTTTTCCCATTCATATCCATGGACTCCCTTGGTCGTCTTGCGGGTTTGTCAGAGCCGTTGAATGTTCATCTGTCCTTTTAGACGTGCTGCAGAAATGCATCTGGGGACTTTACACCTAGGTGCATCTGAATGTGTTATGCTTCAGTGCCAAAGTATATTTGTGTCTATTCAAGCACTCAGAAAGAGGAAACAGGTGACTGTCTGGGGAGTGAGCTGAGGAGGCTTTGATAAAATTTTCATTTGCTTTAGGGCTGCTGTGAGTTGTTCAGTGGCAAATTAAAAAAGAATTTTAGTGCAACCAGCAAGGGAAATGGATCTTCCAGCAATTTAGCCAAGGTATGTAATGAACAAAAGAGCCCTTTTGAACATTATAGGCAGCCAACAGATATCAGTGGCTGGCCTCCCATTGAACTCACCTGCACTTGCTCATAAACACTCAGTATCATTAGATTTTTCCCTCAGACTTGAGATCTGCACATCTGACACCTGTCTCTTGCACATGGATGTTTCAGCAGATGCTTTTGAAAGCCAAAGCCCTGACTCTTTTAAAGACTCTACCCAAAGCCTGTAGTTCTTAAAAGCCATGTCCCCAGATCAACAATAGCAGCAGTCCCTAGGAGCATTTTGAAATGCCCCATCCTAGACCTCCTGAGTCAGAGAATGTAGGGATGGGGCCCAGCATTTCAGTTTTTCACAAGTCGTATGGGTGATGCTGATGAACATCTAATGTGAGACCAGCTGACCAAAACCAATCACATTGAAGATGGTTTCTTGGTGCCCAAATTCGGTGTATGCAGCAACCAAATGTCAGTCTCTTTAACCTCTTATTCTCTTATTGATTCATCTTCTCTTGTTAAAGACATCATATCTATTTTTCATAATCTCTCTGTTCCTTTTTAAATGTCACTTTCAGCTTCACATCCCATAGGGAGGCTTGACAATGTGCCTTGGCATGGGTTTCTTGGCGTTTACCCATTTTGGATCTTGGATCTTTGGACTTTCTTGAATCTGTAGGTTTATGTCTTTCTCCAGATTTGGGAATTTTTCAGCCATTCTTTGCTCTATAGTCTTCCTTCTCTTGTTCTGGGGCTCCAGTTACATAAGTATTTCAGTATTGTTTTCACAGGTCCCTGAGGCTCTGTTTACTTATTTTTATCCTTTGGTAAACTTTTTTCTTTTTGCTTTTCAGATTAGGTCATTTCAGTTGGTCTGTCTTCAAGTTCATGGACTTTCTCCTCTCTACCTTCTACTGAGCCCATCCAATTTTGCTTATTGTATTCTTTAGTTATAATAATCGATTGTTCTTAATCGATTGTTCTTTATATCCTTTATTTTTGAAACATTTTACCTTTCAGGATTACTCTCCTGTGTTTGAATATTTTTATAATAGCTGATTTAAAATCTTTATCAAATACATCTAATATCTCTGTGATCTCCACATAACATTTGTTGATTGCTTTTTTCGCCATACACATTGAGATTTTCCCAGTTCTTCATATCCTGAGTAATACTAGATTACATCCTGGACATTTTTGATATTTTGTTATGAGACTCTGAGTCCTATTTAAATCCTTTGGGAAACATTGATTTTGCTTTGTTTTGTTTTGGCAAACAGTGGACCTGGTTGGATTCAGACTGTAAATTAGAATTAGCCTCCGTGCTTTGTGATTCTGGCTTTAGTGCCAATTCAGTTTGCAAAGCCTTTGTGGTGCTATTCTGGTCTGCCCTGTGTGTGCACTACCCAAGAGTCAGTCTGGGACCTGAGCAGTGGTCTGTATCTTAGGTCAGTTCTTGAAGTCTTTGTGTGCTGTTGAGGGTCAGATCTAAGTGGCCTAGGAGTTCATAAACAGTTCTGTGAGGTTGATTTCCTGAACTTCTCCTTCTATGTCAACACTGAAGAGTCTTTCCTTTTCTGTCATCTGGCTAGAAATCTGGTGCTGTATAGTCCTCTTTCTTGTTCTTCCTGCTCTTGTGCCCAAGTCTGGGGCCAAGAAGTGAGAGGGCAGAGAGAGAGGAAGAAGCAACAAGGGTATGCCCCACCCTCTAATTGGAGAGAGATCTTCCCCTTCCTCATAAGTTTAGGCATCTGGGGGCCCCCCGTTGCTACCTGCGTTGCTGCCAGGGGACCCTCTCGCTCCTCCTCAAACCTGAACTGGAAGGCATCTCCTGGAGTTCTCATTTGCACTGATGTCAGCTGTTAGGTTTCCTCCTCAGCTAAGGGAGGGAATACTGGAGGGGGCAAATGGTAAATTCCCCATCCTTCCATTGGTGCTTCAGATCCCTGTCTTCTTCAGCCTAACTGTTACTGTTTACTTCTCAGGGCCCTCAACTGACTGCTGCCTGCATTCTGCCCGCACGGCAGTGGCGTTCAGTGGGAGAGAAAGGGCGGGGAGTGCTTATTCCATCTGGGGCAGAACCGAAACCCTTCCCCTAGGGTGGCTGTAGACTGCCAAAAAAGGAGAAATTTACCTAAAGTTGAATTCTGAAGTGAATGACATATCTGTCATAATGGCACGTGGTGAAGAAGTAATGTAGATGTGACATAGATGTGCTTGACCAAAGTGCGTAGTGAAGAAATGTCTGAAGCCTGGAGGGTGGGTGAAGTGGAGGACAGGAGCAGTGGAGGACCAGGGCTGCTGACTCATGGCGGGTTTGTACGGCTTGGGAACCACAGACTAGAAGGTGCTCACCATTCGGTAGATGCGTAATGTCGCTGAGATGAAGGATGGTGCCATGTTTGTGTAGCCCAAGGGGGCTTGGAGATGAGCAGTAACGAAAGGGGACTGGAGGTAAGAGATCATTGTTGCTTAGAGTGAAGGGAAGCATTTTGGAAGAACTATTTTGGAAGGAACAATAAAATATTGACAGCTTGGAGTGTGTAGGAGGCTAGAACTGAATAGTTGAGCTTGTTACTAACAGAATAAGCAGTATTGTCAGTAACAAAGAATATGAAATAAAGAAATTTAATAATAGCTTGACCAGTTAGTATAATGCCTTCCATTCAGTACCTTAGAATTTGTCATCTTATTGTCTACTGTCTGGAATCACCCTCTAATTATTTCATACACTTTCTGCATTTTCCTTCAGAAGGATGAGACTTGTTCCATATACTCTTTTTGTATCTCCCCTGAGGCTTTCAGAAGAAAAAAAATCCATCCCCATGTACCCCACCCCTGTCCCCACACACATCTAAACACTTATTTGGGGTGATGGGACTAGAGCATCTTGGAATTTTACACAGCTCCACGTTTAGCATGTGCATACAGTTGGGCAAATAATTCATGATGGATTATTTGGCCGGAAACCTCAATGACAAAGACTGACAATCGATTTACTTTCTTTTCCAGAGTCTCACAATCCAGGTTTGCAATTTTTACTTTACCAAGAGTAAACAAGGGTTTAAGTGATTTATCTAAAGCAGGAAATTATAAATCCATATTTGAATTATAAATGTTGAAAGGGAGGTGGCCAGGCCTCTGTAGCTTTTTGGGAAGGTGTCATGTGTATTTATAGCCTTCACAAACACCAGCAGACGACCCGATGGTGTGCTTTGACACTGACATCTGCTACCCTTGATGCTGAGTGCCTGTCACTCTTCTTGCAAGCCAGCTGTGAACCCCAAGCCATGTGTCCTGGTTGAATTCATTAGTATCCATATGAAATTTTCTTACCACAAGCACCATGTCAGATCTTAATCTTCCCCATCTCACCGCCCGAAGCCATTTTGAGTTAGAGAAAAATTACTATAATTCAGGTGTCTGAAATAATAATGTCAATGTCACAAGAGTCCAAGGCCTTCGAACATATTATGTAATGTGTTCTCAAGTCCTGGCATATATTAGTGGAAATTAGTCCTTTTCTTTATCAGGTCCCCCAAATGGTGCCATTATCATTAACTTATTTTAATATAAATGTTTTGCAGATGTTTTAAATCCAAAGGAAAATCATCCCACATAAGCACATTTTAAGAACTTCACCCATCCTATCTCACCCTGACCTATATCTCAGTACCATCCTAGAAAATTAGGTTCCTAGGCAGAGCTTTGCTTTTCTGGCAGTTGTATCCAAAATAAAAACCTCTCTCACTGGGCATGCTCTAGTAGTGTGTTATAGCCTGTCTGTGTGTATGGGGTGGGGATGGGGCTTTCTAAAGTGATTAAATTCAGAATTTGGAGCCTGAAGCAGAATTTCACAAGGCCCCTTATTTTTCAGCCTCTAAACTCCTATCATATTGGACCATTCACTTTTGGGAATACAGTTTTCTTACATTTTTATATTAATTATAACCCAGAATTAATTAATTTGTACATTGTCACCTCAGAAATATTCATATGACAACATTTAATAGGAAAAAAAAGTTGATTTATTTGTGCAGTAGCAGAATTAGAAAATCTCACATAAAATTTGAGGAGGGTAATTAATAGTGATATTAATGATTATTGTCCCTATACTCCTTAGAAATCCCTAGAAATGTTTACATGTTTAGTTTCATTTTCAGTGTACCTGAAATACTAAAACAGAAAATCTGTGAAATCAGCCTTCCGTGGTTTCATTCAAAGAGATTTAAGTGAAGCTTTTTTCTTTTCTTTTTTTTTTTGGTTGTTAACAAGTGCCTCTGTGTCCCCTTTTACAATGTCATTTCCCTTCCATTTCCTTTAAAGACTGTCTAGAATTTGTCTACCTTGTGGTATTTAACGGGCTCTGAGGTAATCTCAGAGAAGTCATCATATATTACAAGGAGGCTTAGGTATGCTCTAGAAATTACAAACTGAGTGCATCAGAAAAGTCCATCTGCTGTGATTAATCATGTTAACCTCAGATCAAGGAGTAGTTCATAGTTAAAGAGTTTAAAATCTGAAAGGAACCTCAGAAAATATCCAGTTTAATGACTAGATAAGGAAACTGAATTCTGGAGAGGTTAAGCTTAGCTTGCTGTTGGCTGCATCAAGAGGTTGGGGCTCCAGGTCTCAACCTTACACACAGATGTTAAGTAGATATGTACACTTATGGATGTGCATGTGTATATATATATTTTTATATATATTTGTATTTTATATATACATTTATATTGTACATATATATTTATATTTATATTTATATATATTTGAGAGTAAGTAGTTCAGTAGGTGGGTTGGTAGATAGACTGATAGATCGATAGATGTCCCAGGTTTTTCTTCCAGAGCTTCATATTTCCACCTTCCAAAGGCATCTCAGATTTAATGCATAAAACCAAGCTCACAATTTCTCTCACAACCCAGTGTTGGTCCTTTTCCATTGTTCTCAGTCTTTGTGAACAGTTCCCCATCCAACTAGTTGTTGCAGGCCAAAACCCAGGAGCATCTCCCTCACCTCCCTTCTCCCCATATCTAGCCCATGGTGGAGTCCTATTGATCCTATCTCCTAAATATCTTCCTGACTTGTTTATTTTCCTCCTTGTCTCCTCTTCCTTGCTGAACCACTGTTGCCTTTGACCTGGACCCTTGCAATAGCCTCCTACCTTGTTTATCTTCATCTATTCTTGCCCTCTTTGGTTCCTTCTTCAAGCAGTTGAAGGAACAAACTTTCTACAACTGTCATCAAATCATGTAATGCTGCTGCACAAAGCCCTTCACTGTCTTCCTCTGTACCTACATGAAATAAAAGTTACTTCTCTGTATCTTGAAAGATTCTATGTGGTCTGTTCCCTTCCCTCCCTCAAGCTTCATCATGTGTACTGTTCTTCCCTGTTCCCTCTGCTGTAGGCATTTAACCATCTTCCAAGCGCTCAGCATCACCAGCACCACCATCATCATCTTTAACTGCCAGACGACCTTTGTATATGGCACTCCCTCACTGCCCCTGCTTCATCCTCAGAGCTTGTCTTAGGCACCACTTTCCACCTCCCTCAGGTGGTGGAAACCTGTTCCTAACCTCCCCTATAATCAGCTCTCTTCTTATGTGCTCTTTGAGCACTGGGCACAGGATCTCTCCTTCAGTTGTAGCTTTGCATCTGATTGTGGAATTTTTTGATTATTCACCTCCCCCTCCCACGAGGGCAAGGCATATGTCTGACTTGTTCAACTCTGTATCTCCAGTGCTTATCACAGGGATTAGCGTGCAGTCAGGTTCATGAGGTACTTGTTCAATGAATGAAGGAATTAACAGCAGCGTAATGTAAAAATGAAGGAAATTCTTTAAGTCACTGGGTTTTTGTTGAGTAAAGGAATCTAATGAAATAGAAACCAGCCTTAACGAAGCCTCTTCTTATGTGGCAGGCAGTTTGTGCACATTATTTAGATGGAAACAAGGAATGGTCATGGGTAGTTTTATTTTCTTGTATAACTCTTAGAGGGATTTTTATGTATATTTCATGTAAATACATGGGTGGCAAGATTATTTTCAGTGATTTAATATGATATGAAATATGTCTCTGAAATATCATTCTATTTTTCCATTAACATATTTTAGCAATTTTCAACCTGCATGGCTGGGCATTTGATTAACAGAAAAAAAAAGAATTGTATTAAATGTAATTAATACACTGAATGTGATTGCCTTGTTAATCTCTAATTTCACTTTGAGAGCATTAAATATACATATATCCTAGACATGGCTGTTTAACTTTTGACTTCTCTGTATGGCACCCAGTTCTGAGTCCGTGGTCATAAGAGGCATGGAAAGCACCTTTCTTAATTATGGTCATGGTGCCTTTCCATAACTGGAAAATATACGAATGCAATTTTACATGAGGGGGGATACATAGATTGTAGATTGGTTAATATCCACTGCTGTCCCTCTAGGTCTACTGAAACTGTGTTTTCCTTTCCATATTGACTCCTTTTCCACAAAATAATGAAAACCACCAGAACCAACCCTTCAGTTGTTCCCTGGGGTTATGATCTAAACCCGTCCCATATTGAATTTGAAACTCCTTTGAGAATATGAAGCCATATGTTGAGTAGGCTGGTGGATATACTGGTCTGAAGCTCTAAAATAGCTATCTGGGGCTATGGTATTACTTGCAGGGTCCAGGTGGAAATAGTAGCCAAGGGACGAGGTTGGTGACTGTGGTCACTCAGAGGTCACGTGCCCTGTCCAAAAGAGGCAGCCTTCAGCAGCCCAGGGATTTTTGCCAAGTGGCAATAAGATCTACTGATACCATACCTTCTAGTTTTTGAAGGGAAATCAGAAAGAAACTCAGAGCTTTATGTGAAAACTGCAGATTTTTAACTGTTGGCAGCTAATAATTTCAGTTTTTAAAAGTTTCCTGGGGCACACCAAACATCTATGAGCTGAAGCTTTTCTCTGGCCATCAGTTTATGGCATTTGGTGCATATTCCCCACCCTGGCTCTCCAGGTCCTCATGGTGTGTTTCTGTGTCATCTATCCAGTATCTGTTCTTGCTGCTGTTTCTGATGCCCTGCATTTTGGGTGGACTTGACTCCCTCCTCTCCCAACATGACAGGCCCGTTCTCCTGCTGAGGCTTAGCCCTTCCCCATGGTTACCCCAGACTGGAACCACCTCTCTTGTCCTCTCGCTGCCATGTGAGACCCAGCTTAGGTGTGTCCCCACCTACGGCAGCCTGGCATGCGTCACTTAGATGCTCGACACCTTATCACCTGCCGTCTTGCGTGGTAGACTTTCAGTGTGTGTTCTGTCTTCACAAATAAGTTGCATTCTTTTTCAGGGCAAGGATTGAACACCTCTTTCTGAGGTGTGGTAGACTCTCAGGTGTGGATGGAACCAGATGAACATGGTGAATCTCTTCTGGAACATCGTTTCCCTTACTTAGGTGCCTCCAGTGACTAGGAGCTCGCTGCCTTCCTTGGCACCCATGCCAGCTTTGAACACTTCTGACCATAGAAAGTGTTTGTTTGCTTATTTGCTTAATCATGCTGAAATGTGCCCCCCACCTAACGTTTTTGTTACCCTTGGGTTTTTACATTGAATTCTTTTGCCTCTTCTGCAGTCATTTTCCAAACAAGCAGGACGCTGATCGATCAAAGGGAGCCTTTCTCATGTGTCTGATGTGGCCATCTAAATTTTAATAGGGTTTTAACAAGAAGCAATGTAAACGGACCGTACATGTACACAAGTTCTTTCCTGTCAAGTTCTGAAGTAGATTTTAGTAGTGGTTACCTGGACTCCGCTGATTTCACCATGTTTTCTTTTGAAAGCACTTTTTCCTTTGGGATCTCTTCTTTTATTGGCATTAATAAACATTTCCCAAATTTGTGACCATACGTTTTGCTTGGTATTACAGCATCACTTTGTGGAATGTATTTCTTTTTTTCTTCTCAACAATCAAAAGTATAATTATCTGGATATTAAGTTTTAAATCTTGTAATATAATGCTTGAATCCAGCACTTCTGCCTTGGTAACATGAGTATTGTGACACTCAGCTGTAAAAATCAGAATATTTGCAGATTTAAAATTGGCTTATGTAGGCAGACTTTGGAACTTAAGGCTTTCCCTTGTTATTACTGTTTTATAGTGCACTGGAAATTACATTTCAGCTGTAAAATTCCACAGTATCATGTTGTCAACCAACCAAGTTGCTTACTTGTGTTTTTGTATATTCTTAGGTGCTGTGATACTCTTGGGTAGAACGAATATGTTTCGCTTTAACCATCCTAAGGAGGCTGCCAAGCTCAGGGAGAAGAGGAAGGTGAGCAGCATAAAATCTCCGGAAGCCAACTCTGATCCTGTTGGGGCTGGGGCTTGATTTTGGTTTTCGGGAGTATGGAGCCAGAAAAGTCATTCTGTAGCCTGCACTGATTCTAGGGAGTTGTTGCTCAGTGGATGATTGGCTGATCAAGTAGGAGAGCAAGCTGGTGAATTCCAGAGCAGAAGGAGAAATGGCTCCTTCTAGACCCTTCTCTTCACCCCTCCACCCCCAAAGGAGTTGGGCATTATTTTGCATTAACTGGAGGGTGACTTCCACTTGTGAGGATCTGTTTTAGGAGTTAACCCAATATCAGAGTCAGTTTCTTTCAAAAGTTTGCTCACTTTTTATTTTCAGCCACAATGAGTTGGACTTTTGGTTGGGGTGTGAAGCAGAGAGGGGGTGAGTTTAGGACAGTTGGTTGGATAGGGACATCCAGAGGGCACTTTAAGTGCTGAGTGGGGGAGTTGGGTAGAGGACCTGAGAGAGAGAGAAAGAGAGAGGAAGAGATGAGAGAGAAATCTGTCTAGGGACACTGTACTGTCCTTAGACTGAGGAAAGTAAAGACTACAGCTGACATTTCTGTGAGCCGGGCATTGTATAAAACTTGTACACATATTTTACTGCTTTATCTGCCCAGCAGCTGTTCCTACCCCCATGTCACAGACGACCAAGAAGAGAAACTGAGACTAACTTGTTCCCTAACCAGCAAGTGGCGAGCCTGTGCTGCAGCCCTGATCTGCTGACCTGTAGTGTTTGCCCTTCACCCCTGAGTTACATAGCCCCCTGCAAGTCAGCCTCCTTCTGTGAGGGCTGCTCAGGGGTGCCAGTGCCTTCAATGGGAAATAACAAAGCTGCAAATCCCAGCCTTCTCTGGGGCTGCCAGTGAAGCCTCTTATCTGTTGCAGCCCAGGGTCTCCCTGGAGGGTCCCTTTTGGTACACAGATGCAGAGGGAGAGAGGGAGGAAAATATATTTGCCAGTAGCTTTCCATGGAAGCAAACAGGTTAAGTACTTCCTTTTTGGATCTCCCTTCCCCTCTCCCTCCTCACCTTGGTCCTTCAGTACACGTAGTGAGTGCTGCTGAGAACAGGACACGGCTCCCGCCAGCAATGGAGGGTGACCCTTCCCTCCACTTTTGCGCAGCATGGTCACGGAAATCCCCACCGTGATGCAGTTCCTGGCTAGCTTTCCCGGTCTGGACATGTTGGGGCCCCGGTGCCCCCCTGTGCCTAGCTGAGGCTTGGGTTTGAGAGGCATCCATCGCCCAGCTCTCCCTGATGTGCCCCCCCTCCCCAGATAGACCAGTTTTGGTGCGTGCTAACGGGGGGTGTGTGCGCCTCATTGCTTCTCACAGGGTGGAAGCAGTGAGTCCAGGGCGCTGGCCCTCTCTTCCCCACTAAGGTAACCACTCTGCCCTGTGTCTGCTCTTAGAGTGGCCTTCTGTCCTCCTTCAGCTTGTCCATGACTGACCTCTCCAAGTCTTGTGAGAACCTGTCTGCGGTCATGTTATATAACCCAGGGTAAGTGAACGGCAGCGCCTCCTTCCCCGTGACTGTCACTGTTGTGTTTATTGTGCCAACCCCATTCAAGTCACTTGATAAAAATGAAACTTCTGCAGTCAAGCCTCGCGCCTCCGTAGCAAGTCAGCCCCGCCAATTTCCAAGTCGCTTGCCAGTGCTTGCTCTGTACGTACATAATTGTACTTTGTTGTAATCATGAAATAAATGAGATTGTGTATTCAGATTTTTTTGCTTCACAGCATAAGAGGCATTAGTGAGGACTGTTACAGGCTTCGTTATCATTTTCGTATTTGTCTAATATTTTAGAATTGGCTCTTTGGTTACTCAGTGCATGATCCCTTGGTCTTAGGCACTTTTAGCTCATTTTATAAACTTACTGTAATAACAGAGAACTTTGATTCTTAAGCATCCAGGAGCGTGGGAAGTTACGTTCACTACTTCCAGGTGCTGGGGGGACCCTGAGGACACAAATGATAGTGTTTTAGATGGACTTCATGGCTGGGTGACCTTGGGCAGTCAGCGTGGCTGACATGGTAGTGACGGTGAAAATGCCTAAGAACAGGGAACCAGAAGAAAGGGCTTTGGGATCATTCCCAGTTTTGTGAGGCTCCATAATTTTATCTTTCCTACAGAGAGAATGTCCTAGAAAGCAGCGGAGGTAATTGCAACAGCTAAGTGAGATAAAATTGACAACGACGTCTTCTAGGACTGTCACGTACCGAGGAGTGGCCGTATGTCTGGCACTGCACTCAGCATCTTACATCTGTTGTCTCATAATCCTCACTGTGACTCCATCCCCATTTGAGATGTGGAGTTTATCCCAGCTTGCCAGCCCACGGTCTCATAGAGCTGTGGTAGGAGTCCACACCTACTGATGCCCGGCCCATGCAGTGACCATGTCACTACCTGCCTTTCGCCAGCTGGGCGTGTATTCAGACCTAGGGCCAGCTCCTTGCCTGAGCACCCCCCTACCCCGACCTCAGCACTACTCACAGACACTGAGCCTGGATGAGCTGGGAGGCATCCGTCCTTGGCTCAAGTCCCTTCCCTGGTTTGTGGAAAGCAGGTGTGCCTGCAAGGAATTTCTTCATTGTCACAGGCATTTACAACTGGGAGGGACCTTTGATCATGTTTCTGGATTCCTCATTTTATAGGCAAGCTGAAGCCCAGATTTGACATCTCGCTTGAGCCAAAACAAACAGACAAACAAAAAGCCCAAAGGGGAAAAAAAGCCAACCACCAGTTAGTGCAATACTGTGGCTGCAGGCTCCTGGGCCTCTTCTTCCCTCCAGAACTCGTGCAAGCACAAGTCCCAGTTAACTGCCTTTGCCCATACTGGTCAGCTCCCCCATCCTACTACAGCGCTGTTGAGGAGAGTTGCGCTCATCAGATAAATCGGTCTTGAATAAGCCGTATTGGTAAAGCCCTCCAAGCACCTGGGTTATCGATGCTTTGAAAGGCACATTTTGTTGGAGGTCTTTGATCCCTTGCAGTAGTTTCAGCCTTTTATTGTGGCTGAGATGGAGTCATTCATCACTCACTTTGTTTAATATCATATGTAGGTCTTTAGTGTTAATGTCTGTGTAAGGATTATGATCCCATCTGTTCAATATTGTTTGACTAAACTCTTCCGGAATGTGTAATGTGCTCGCTTGGAATCATGTCCCAGCCCAGGACCCGGCTCCAGTCCTGGAATCCAGCTGCCAGCTTCATTATCCTCCATCCTCATGCCTTTTACTTTGAAACCATTTGGAAATGTTAACGTGGCTGTTCATTGCCTTCGTAAACCAAAACCTGATCTGTAGTCAGCTCATCCTCTTGGAGACACAGGGTCACCGACTGTGAGCCCCTCTCTCCTTTGGCATTTACAGATGCGATCCAAATCCTTCTTTTCTCCGCCTCCAAATATAGGTGGATGTGTATGTAGTTCTCTTAAAAGTGATGCCATTTTGGGTGGTTGGCTGGTTTTTAAGTTACAACAGTTTTTCTCAGTGTTTATGAAATGTAGTTTAGAATATATTAATTTTTCATCCTCAGAACTTTTCAGTGACTTTCCATGGTCTAAAAAAATAAAATTCCAACCCCTTACTGTGTCACTCAGACACTCCCCTCTGCGTGCTGTCCTCTCAGCACATCTGTGCTTGTGTTCTGGGTTCCAGCCATTTCGGGGATCCTTTCCATTGTTCAGACTTAGCTGGACTAGCCATGCCTTTGGGGCTTGTCTTTTGCTAGTTGTGGAGCCTTGCATGCGTTTTGAGATGCACAAACTTTTCCTCTAAAGCACAGTACCTAGGATCGCTCCTCTAGAAGCTGTTCTCCCAATCAAAAGGAAGTGTTCGTTCCTCACTGTACATTCCTCCATTTCTGCCATCCTGGTTTTGGTGTTCTTTGTAACGGACACTGGACAATCATCAATCAACATGTCTTTTCTGCGTGCCTCCTGTAGGGGGCGGGGCAGGGTTCTAGCCCAGGGGCACAGTTGCCAACAGCCCCCACGGGGTCAGTTTACAGCTGGCAGGAAAAGAGAGGCAGTCACAGGTAACTTAGAAATAAGTGTAGAAAGGGAAAATGAAAGGAAATGTCTTGAGCAGTAATTGATGGAGCGGTCAGGGAGGGCTTCTTGAGGAGGGGACATTTAATTTAAGGCACTGGAGCCACAGAAAGGCGGCAAGAGTGGCTTGGATCTGGGTGGTAGCCATAGAGATGGGGCGTGGTGGAATCAAGAATCATGCCCAGGTTTCAGATGTAAATAGCTGGGCAGATGGTGTGTCCATTCCTGAGATGGGGAGGTAGGGAGGGCTGGTGTGGGCCAGGGTTTGCACAGGAGTTTGGCTCGTGTTAGTGTCTTTCCTATTTGATTGGAAGTTTTTTGAGGTCAGAGGCTTGTCATATTAATTTCTGTGTTTTAAAATGTCATTCACATAACATGTTTAGTAAATGTTTAGCAAACGGATTAAGAGTGAAATTTCAGTAGGATACATAGATCCTTCTGGGAAAAGTTTTTCACTAATTTCTCTGGGCATGGATGTTCCAAATAGTGGAAAATGGCATATTCTGCAAAAGAATGTGTTTTTGTCACATGGGTCAATTCCTAAATGACACTGCAGTTATTTGAATAATCTCAAGGTCATGTTCAGGATCCTCGAGCAAAAAATGAGAAGACGGTCTCATGATGAAATTAATTAGACCAAGGCAATCAGAGAATTCAAGTGAGAAACAGCATCTGTGTTAGATTGCATTGCAGTTGGCTGAGGAGATGGTTCTAGATGCATTTGGTACTGCTGTTATACATCCTGTTCACCTGGCTTCAGTTCACAGGCACATTTTGTCTCTGCTACCCCTGCAGTACTCATTTGTAAAAATTCAAATTAAAATTACTCAATACTTCACCAGCCTGACTTCATGCTCCCTGACGTCTAGCCCCCCTCAACTTGCCACCTGCTGTAGAGAATGATTGCCCATGAATTAAAACATAATTGGAAAAAAATTTCCTACTCTGATTTATGGATGTCACGAGGTGTCTGCTCCAGCAACTTGGCAAAATGAAGCAGAATTAAAGTATCGCCATGTTGTTTATACCTTTTTTGATGTTACAGGTGTAAATACTCTCAGCCTAAATTAAGTACCACGCAATAAACTGGAAGACCGTTGAAAGAAATATGTTTGTTACTTGGACCCTGGCTAGATAGTTACTTAAATCTAGTAATAAGCTGCTTGGACACAAGAACATGTTAGTTTCTCAAGATGGAAAAGTAGCACTGAGATGCTTCCACAGATCAGCACATATTTATTGAGAGTCTTCTGTGTGGAGAACCTGTAAGTGTCAGATGCATGTTCTCTTTGCCCGGGAGAACGGGCACATGCCTGTGAACCCATTCTGAGTGAAGGCCAGGCAGTATGTGATTCAGGGCGGAGAGTGGTGGTGTAAACAGCCCACCCCTGGGAGGTCTAGGAAGGGATCCTCTTCATGTAGGGATCCTCTTCATGCCTTCTAATGTGTTGGGTGACTTAGAAAACCAGAGACTTCCAGAACAAATCTTTCTTGACATGGAGATTGCTTCCAGCCAGGATTGTGTAATCTGAGTCCTAAGCCTGGTTCACAGGAACCCTTTTGTCCTCAACCCAAATGTCCCTATCATGACATTTCCCCCAGTTTCTACCTTGTTCAGCTTACTCTCAGTGCCATAGCCACAGCCAGCCTGGAATAAATAGCCAGAGCCCATCTCAGGAGAAGGGTAGTATGGGAAGGGGCTAGTGGGGTGTTATAAGGAGTCCTAAGTGAAAATCAGTCTGAAGCCCCTAGTCTACTGCTTTCTTCTCTGTAGTTGAAGACATGACGCTATTGGAAGTCTGTAGTATTCCCTCAGCTGGGAGGACAAAGTGGGGAAGAATATTAACTGAAGATTTGGTCCTAGGCCCTCACCCCTTAGGAATCCCAAATCACTCCCCTCAGTTCTTCTGGAAAATTCTCTCCAAGATTCACAGATGAACTGGATTCTGTGCTGGGCTCTGAGATGTTTGCAAGTAGGAGAGGCAGACAGGAGAGAAGAGATTCTGGGAGAGGGAAATTTTGTGAGCAGACCAGAGGAGTGCTGGGAGGAGAGAGTCCTGCTGAGCATAAAAGGGACACTAAGAGGAGTCCACAGGTTAAGGCCTGGCTGGGGAGCACACTGAAGAAAAAAATAGCCAAGTGTAGATGAGCAGACAGCTGTTTCCTGGGGAGATGCACTGTGGGGTTTGGGCAGGTAGGATTAAAAGTAGGAGAGAGATGGCGGGTCAGGGTCTGTAGGCACAACCATGGTACCTGTGCATATGTCATGTTTTTATAAATTCTGATTAGCATGTCCAGAATTTATGACCATGATTAAAATATATGGCCGCAGGTATTATTTTCTATATACTTATAAGCATTTGGTAGCTCATTTCCTCACTCTATTTTACATTGTGATAACATACACTTAACATAAAATTTACTGCCTTAACCATTTTTAAGTGTACAGTTCAGTAGTGTTAAGTGCCTTCATGTTATCATGCAGCTAATCACGAGAACTCTTCATTTTATAAAAATGGAAACTCGGTGCCCATTAAGCCCATTAAACTCCCCTTCTCTTTGTCTCCCAAGCCCAGGGAATCACCATTTTAGTTTCTATCTCAGAAATCTGACTACCTTAGGTACATTACATAAGTAGACTCCTACAGTATTTGTCTTTTTGTGACTGGCCTATTTCACTTAGCATAATGTCTTCAAAGTTCATCCCTGTTGTAGCATGTGTCAGAACTTCCTCCTTCCTTTTTAAGGCTGAATCACATTCCATTGTATGTATACACCACATCTTGTTTATCCATTCATCTGTTAAGGGACGCTTGGGTTGCTTCTACCTTTTGGCTCTTGTGAATAATGCCGATATGAACATGGGTGTACAAATATCTGTGTTTGAGTTCCTGCTTTCAGTTCTTTTGGGAATATACCCAGAAGTGGAATTGTTGGATCATACGGTCATTCTGTTTTTAGTTTTTTGAGAAACTGCCATCCTGTTTTCCATAGCACCTATACCATTTTACATTCCCACCAACAGTACCCAAGGGTTCCAATTTCTCCACATCATACCCAACACTTGTTTTCTGTTGTTTTTTTTTTTTTTTTTAAATAAATGGCTATCCTTATGGGTATGAAGGGTGGTATCTCATTGTGGTTTTCTTCATTCTTTTTTTCCTTCCATTTTCTCAAGAATGTCCAATCTGGAAATACAGAAAGAAAGAAGATCTCAAAATTCAGTTTACCTCTACCAAAAAGTATAGTAAATAAATGATGAACATAAATCTAACATGGATTGATTTCCTGATGACCTCTGTCAGGCACTGCCAAGTTCAGTTTAATCAGCTCATTAAGATTGGGTATCTCAAAACTTGATTGATGGTAGGAATCCAAGTGATTTTTCTAGCTGAGGAGAGATGTGATCATCTTTGCATTGAGAGGGGTCACTCTGGCAGCTGAGTAATAGGGGCACCAGGGAAGCTACGGAAAGTTATGTGGAGGTGAGGGCTTGAACTGAGACAGTGGTCAAAGGAACCTAGAAGAAGGGATGGGCTCCAGTGCCATTTGGGGCAGGAAGTCATGAAGCCTAGATAAATTGGATGTGGGAAGTAAAGATACTGCCTTCTGTTTTCTGGCTTAGATAATTGGTTGGGGGTTGCGTGCTATCCAGCAGAAGTATGAATTCAGGGAAAGAAAGAGCAGGTTGTCAAGAGGCAGGGAGAATAATGAGCACAATCTTGAAACACTGAGCCCCAGGCCTTGAACTCTCTCTTAGAAGTGACTGTGCGTTTGACTACTCTGTCAGCCACCATGTACCCCCTGGGCAAAGCTGGAATCTGTGTGGCCTGTCAAAGCCCCAGGATGAAGGTGGTGTCCCCTGTTGAATGAAATCGATGTTCCTAAGTTCTACCACTTTTTCCTCATCCATTTAGCTACTGTTTGAGGGCCCATTATTTGTCCAGCCCTGTGTTGGGGCTCCAGTGAGTAAGACAGATAGGGGCTCAGTCACCTTGGAGCATGATTCATTGCATAGGGAAGACCTTTGTAAAAAGCCTATCAGAAATCAGGATACCAGGAGCATTGTCTTTGCACATGCCAAACTGGAATTACTGGGGTGCCTTTAAATTAGGGAAAGCTGTGCAGTGCAGCCCAGACCTGTCCCCCCAAGGTGCTGCATCTCATTGCAAGGAGTCCTATTCATAGAATTCTCTGATCAGCAGGTGTCCAAGCCTAGTGATTAGTGCAGAGTTTTGTGTCCCCTATCTCATCCACCATCCAGAAATACTACTCAGCCATAAAAAAAAGAAGAAAATTCTGCCTTTGTGACAATACAGTTGGACCTTGAGGGCATTATGTATGGTAAGTGAAATCAGTCAGGAAGAGAAAGACGAATACCTATGATTTCACTTATACGTCGAATCTAATGTAATGAATCAACCAAAACAAAACAAAACAACCAAGCTCATAGATACAGAGAACAGACTGGTGGTTGCCAGAGGGGAGGAGGGTGAAGTGGGTGAAGGTGGCCAAAAGTACAAACTCCCAGTTATAAAATAAATAATGTATTGTGTAGTAACATAGAGCACAGTGACTGTAGTTAATATTATTGTATGGCATATTTGAAAGTTTCTAAGAGTAAATATTAAAAGATGTCATCACAAGAAGAAATTTTTTTGTAACTATGGTGGTGGATAGTAACTAGACTTAATTGTGGAGATCATTTCATAGTGTCTACAAATGTAGAATCACATGTTTACCTGAAGCTAATATGTTATATGTCAATTATATCTCAGTTTAAAAAAATAATAAAATAAATGGCAAATGTGGTCAATACCTGAGGAGTGGTAAATGTTAGAGGGTCATCAAGGTGACTGTCACGGCCCTGATGGTGATTTCTGAATTACTTTATGCAGTGCACAGGACAGACTCATTGACCTGCCCCTGGAAACTTGTCCCAACCTTAAGTCATCCCTCCTTAGCCCTTTGCGGTGACCTCGTCTTTCTCTAAGACATCTCTTCCTCCCAGT
The DNA here is from genome assembly GCF_009762305.2 of Zalophus californianus. Lineage (NCBI taxonomy): Eukaryota > Metazoa > Chordata > Mammalia > Carnivora > Otariidae > Zalophus > Zalophus californianus. The sequence continues at coordinate 98,197,198 of NC_045602.1, forward strand.
GTTGGTCTTGGCCTCTCAGTGCCCATGTGATGACTTCTGAGCTCCAACACAACCATCCATGATTTTGTTCTCCAGCATTGTTTTCTGTCACTCTCCCCTTGAACTCTGTGCTTTGATTTAAATGGAAAAAACAGATCTTTCACAGTTCTCTCCAGGTCAAGCCTCTGTGTAAAACCTGTCCATAAAGCCATTAATAAAACCTTCCCACTCCTTCCGTTGGCCAATCCTCTTCGTCTTTCAAGCCTGAGTAGCAGTATTTTCTCCTCAAGAAGCAATCTGTGCATCTCTGATTTGAGCTAAATGCTTCTTTCTTTATTCTCTTACGGGCATTTTGTGCGTACTTTGATCATATAGTCTTTTCAGATTCATTTAACTGATGTTTACGTCTGCTTTCCCAGTAGGCTTCTTGTGGGCAGGGACCATTCCTTACTCATCTTTTAATCTCCAGAAGCTCCCACTTAGTGGACACTTAACAAATGTTCAGTAAGCTGTATGTTTTGGCCAGCAGATGTGCTCCTAGCACAGAGGATATGTCTGCTCATAGGTCTTCAGGTGCCCCACGCTTCAGATGGGTCCTATACACTTTGTAGTATCTGCACTTTTTTAAAAAATTTTTTATTGTTATGTTAATCACCATACATTGCATCATTAGTTCATGATGTAGTGTTCCATGATTCCTTGTTTGTGCGTAACACCCAGTGCTCCACGCAGAATGTGCCCTCTTTAATATCCATCACCAGGCTAACCCATCCCCCCACCCTCCTCCCCTCTAGAACCCTCAGTTTGTTTTTCAGAGTCCATCGTCTCTCATGATTCGTCTCCCCCTCCGACTTACTCCCCTTCATTCCTCCCCTCCTGCTATCTTCTTCTTTTTCTTTTTTCTTAACATATGTTGCATTATTTGTTTCAGAAGTACAGATCTGTGATTCAACAGTCTTGCACAATTCACAGCGCTCACCATAGGACATACCCTCCCCAGTGTCTATCACCCAGCCACCCCATCCCTCCCACCCCCCACCACTCCAGCAACACTCAGTTTTTCTCCTGAGATTAAGAATTCCTCATATCAGTGAGGTCATATGATACATGTCTTTCTCTGATTGACTTATTTCACTCAACATAACACGCTCCAGTTCCATCCATGTCATTGCAAACAGCAAGATCTCATTCCCTTTGATGGCTGCATAATATTCCATTGTGTATATATACCACCTCTTCTTTATCCATTCATCTGTCGATGGACATCTTGGCTCTTTCCACAGTTTGGCTATTGTGGACATTGCTGCTATAAACATTGGGGTGCACGTACCCCTTCGGATCCCTACGTTTGTATCTTTGTGGTAAATACCCAGTAGTGCAATTGCTGGATCGTATGGTAGCTCTATTTTCAACTGTTTGAGGAACCTCCATACTGTTTTCCAGAGTGGCTGCACCAGCTTGCATTCCCACCAACAGTGTAGGAGGGTTCCCCTTTCTCCACATCCCCGCCTACATTTGTCATTTCCTGACTTGTTCATTTTAGCCATTCTGACTGGTGTGAGGTGGTATCTCATTGAGGTTTTGATTTGGATTTCCCTGATGCCGAGCGATTTTGAGCACTTTTTCATTTGTCTGTTGGCCGTTTGGATGTCTTCTTTGGAAAAATGTCTGTTCATGTCTTCTGCCCATTCCTTGATTGGATTATTTGTTCTTTGGGTGTTGAGTTTGATAAGTTCTTTATAGATTTTGGATACTAGCCCTTTATCTGATATGTCATTTGCAAATATTTTCTCCCATTCTGTCGGTTGTCTTTTGGTTTTGTGGACTGTTTCTTTGGCTGTGCAAAAGCTTTTTATCTTGATGAAATCCCAATAGTTCATTTTTGCCCTTGCTTCCCTTGCCTTTGGCGATGTGTCTAGGAAGAAGTTGCTGTGGCTGAGGTCGAAGAGGTTGCTACCTGTGTTCTCCTTTAGGATTTTGATGGACTCCTGTCTCATGTTTAGGTCTTTCAACCATTTGGAGTCTATTTTTGTGTGCGGTGTAAGGAAATGGTCCAGTTTCATTCTTCTGCATGTGGCTGTCCAATTTTCCCAACACCATTTGTTGAAGAGACTGTCCTTTTTCCATTGGACATTGTTTCCTGCTTTGTCAGAGATAAGTTGACCATAGAGGTGAGGGTCCATGTCTGAGCTCTCGATTCTGTTCCATTGATATATGTCTCTTTTTGTGCCAGTACCATACTGTCTTGATGATGACAGCTTTGTAATAGAGCTGGAAGTCCGGAATTGTGATGCTGCCAGCTTTGCTTTTCTTTTCCAAGATTCCTCTGGCTATTCGGGGTCTCTTCTGGTTCCATACAAATTTTAGGATTATTTGTTCCATTTCTTTGAAAAAAGTGGATGGTATTTTGATGGAGATTGCATTGAATGTGTAGATTGCTCTAGGTAGCATTGACATCTTCACAATATTTGTTCTTCCAATCCATGAGCATGGAACATTTTTCCATTTCTTTGTGTCTTCTTCGATTTCTTTCATGAGTATTTTATAGTTTTCTGAGTACAGATCCTTTGCCTCTTTGGTTAAATTTATTCCTAGGTATCTCATGGTTTTGGGTGCAATTGTAAATGGGATCGACTCCTTGATTTGTCTCTCTTCTGTCTTGTTGTTGGTGTATAGGAATGCCACTGATTTCTGTGCATTGATTTTATATCCTGCTACTTGACTGAATTCCTGTATGAGTTCTAGCAGTTTTGGGGTGGAGTCTTTTGGGTTTTCCACATACAGTATATCATCTGCAAAGAGTGAGAGTTTGACTTCTTTGCCGATTCGGATGCCTTTGATTTCTTTTTGTTGTCTGATTGCTGTGGCTAGGACTTCTAATACTGTGTTGAATAGCAGTGGTCATAGTGGACATCCCTGTCGCATTCCTGACCTTAGGGGAAAAGCTCTCAGCTTTTCCCCATTGAGAATGATATTCGCTGTAGGTTTTATTCGCTTTTATGATATTGAGGTAGGTACCGTCTATCCCTATACTCTGAAGAGTTTTGATCAAGAAAGGATGCTGTACTTTGTCAGATACTTTTTCTGCATCTGTTGAGAGGATCATATGATTCTTGTTCTTTCTTTTGTTAATGTATTGTATCACGTTGATTGATTTGCGGATGTTGAACCAGCCTTGCAGCCCAGGGATAAATCCCATTCGGTCATGGTGATAATCCCGTTAATGTACTGTTGGATCCTATTGGCTAGTATTTTGGTGAGAATTTTTGTATCCATGTTCATCAAGGATATTGGTCTGTAATTCTCCTTTTTGATGGGGTCTTTGTCTGGTATTGGGATCAAGGTGATGGTGGCCTCATAAAATGAGTTTGGAATTTTTCCTTCCATTTCTATATTTTGGAACAGTTTCAGGAGAATAGGTATTAATTCTTCTTGAATTGTGTGATAGAATTCCCCTGGGAAGCCATCTGGCCCTGGGCAGCCATCTGGCCGTGGGCTTTTGTTTGTTGGGAGATTTTGATGACTGCTTCAATTTCCTTAGTGGTTATAGGTCTGTTCAGGTTTTCTCTTCCTTCCTGGTTCAATTTTGGTAGTTGCTACATCTCTAGGAATGCACCCATTTCTTCCAGGTTATCTAATTTGCTGGCATAGAGTTGCTCATAATATGTTCTTATAATTGTTTGTATTTCTTTGGTGTTGGTTGTGATCTCTCCTCTTTCATTCATGATTTTGTTGATTTGGGTCCTTTCTCTTTTCTTTTTGCTAAGTCTGGCCAGAGGTTTATCAATCTTGTTAATTCTTTCAGAGAACCAGCTCCTAGTTTCGTTGATCTGTTCTACTGTTCTTTTGGTTTCTATTTCATTGATTTCTGCTCTGATCTTTATTATTTCTCTTCTCCTCTTGGGTTTAGGCTTCCTTTGCTGTTCTTTCTCCAGCTCCTTTATGTGTAGGGTTAGGTTGTGTATTTGAGACCTTTCATGTTTCTTGAGAAAGGCTTGTATTGCTATATACTTTCCTCTCAGGACTGCCTTTGCTGTATCCTAAAGATTTTGAGCAGTTGTGTTTTCATTTTCATTGGTTTCCATGAATTTTTTAAATTCTTCTTTAATTTCCTGGTTGACCCCTTCATTCTTTAGTAGGAAGCTCTTTAGCCTCCATGTATTTGAGTTCTTTCCGACTTTCCTCTTGTGATTGAGTTCTAGTTTCAAAGCACTGTGGTCTGAAAATATGCAGGGAGTAATCCCAATCTTTTGGTACCGGTTGAGACCTGATTTGTGACCTAGGATGTGATCTCTTCTGGAGAATGTTCCATGGGCACTAGAGAAGAATGTGTATTCCATTGCTTTGGGATGGAATGTTTTGAATATGTCTGTGAAGTCCATTTGGTCCAGTGTGTCATTTAAAGTCTTTATTTCCTTGTTGATCGTTTGCTTAGATGATCTGCCCATTTCAGTGAGGGGGGTGTTAATGTCTCCCACTATTATTGTATTGTTGTCAATGTGTTTCTTTGCTTTTGTTATTAAGTGCCTTATATAATTGGCTGCTCCCATGTTAGGGGCATAGATATTTACAATTGTTAGATCTTCTTGTTGGATAGACCCTTTAAGTAGGATATAGTGTCCTTCCTCATCTCTTATTACAGTTTTTGGTTTAAAATCTAATTTGTCTGATAGAGGGATTGCCACCCCAGCTTTCTTTTGGTGTCCATTTGCATGGTAAATGGTTTTCCACCCCCTCACTTTCCATCTGGGGGTGTCTTTGGGTCTAAAATGAGTCTCTTGCAGACAGCATATTGATGGGTCTTGTTTTTTCATCCAATCTGATAGCCTGTGTCTTTTGCTTGGGGCATTTAGCCCATTTACATTCAGGGTAACTATTGAAAGGTATGAATTTAGTGCCATTGTATTGCCTGTAAGGTGACTGTTACGGTATATTGTCTCAGTTCCTTTCTGATCTGTGCTGCTTTTAGGCTCTCTCTTTGCTTAGAGGACCCCTTTCAATATTTCTTGGAGGGCTGGTTTCGTGTTTGTAAATTCCTTTAGTTTTTTTTTTGTCCTGGAAGCTTTTTATCTCTCCTTCAATTTTCAATGAGATCCTAGCTGGATATAATATTCTTGGCTGCATATTTTTCTCGTTTAGTGCTCTGAAGATATCATGCCAGTCCTTTCTGGCCTGCCAGGTCTCTGTGGATAGGTCTGTTGCCAGTCTAATGTTTCTAACATTATAGGTTACATATCTCTTCTCCTGAGGTGCTTTCAGGATTTTCTCTTTGTCTCTGAGACTCGTAAGTTTTACTATTAGATGTCGGGGTGTTGACCTATTTTTATTGATTTTGAGAGGGGTTCTTTGTGCCTCCTGGATTTTGATGCCTGTTTCTTTCCCCACATTAGGTAAGTTCTCTGCTGTTATTTGCTCCAATATACCTTCTGCCCCTCTCTCTCTTTCTTCTTCTTCTGGGATCCCAATTATTCTAATGTAGTTTCATCTTATCATATCACTTATCTCTCAAATTCTGCCCTCGTGATCCTGTAGGTGTTTCTCTTTTTCTCAGCCTCTTTATTTTCCATCATTTGGTCTTCTATATCGCTGATTCTCTCTTTTGCCTCATGTATCGTAGCAGTTAGTGCCCCCATTTTTGATTGTACCTCATTAATAGCCTTTTTGATTTTGACTTGGTTCGAATTTAGTTCTTTTATTTCTCCAGAAAGGCTTTCTCTAATAACTTCCACGCTCTTTTCAAGCCCAGCCAGTATCTTTAAAGTCATTATTTTGAACTCTAGGTCCAACATCGTACTAATGTCCGTATTGAGTAGGTCCTTGGCTGACAGTACTATCTGTTGTTCTTTTTGCTGAGGTGATTTTTTTCGTCTTGTCATTTTGTCCAGAGGAGAATAGATGAATGAGAGAACAAAATGCTAACAGGTTAACAACGTCCCCAGCAAATATACTCTATACAAATTAGAAAAGACCTGAAACCGGGGAAAAGAAAGGGAAAGGAAGGAAAAAGAAAGAGAAAAGAAAGAAAGAAAGAAAGAAAAAAAAACAAAAAGAAAAAGATAAAAACAAAAACAGAACAATACAGAAAAAACCTGAATATGATCAAATATGATCAGGCTAGTGCATAGATCAGTGCCACACACTAGATTTTGGGCGTATTTTGGTCTGTTAGAAGAAAGTGCCTCCTAAAATTTTAGAGGAAGAAAGACTTATATATGTACAAAATAAGGGTTGATACAATGAAAGGATGGAAGATGACTATAACGATGAAAATTATAAAAGATTTTATAAAATGAATTGATATGATAAGTTGTTTGAAAAGAGAATGAAGAAAATTAAAAAAAAAAAAGGGAGAGAATGTGATCAGGCAGGAGACTAGAACAAAGCCATACACTAGTGATTTAGGGTATATTTTGATCTGTTAGAAGAAACTGTATCTCAGAATTTTAAGGAGAATAACTTATATGCCAAAAATAATGGTAACTACTATGAAGGGATAAAATATGACTCTAACAATGAAAAATAAAAAATGTTTTTTTAAAAAAAGGGATTGATAAGATGTTGGTTGAAAAAGGGAAAAAGAAAAATTATAAAAAACAGTTAAAAATTTAACTTTGAAAAACTAATGAATCATGGTAAAAAAAAAGCCATGAATTCTATGTGCAGTATTCCCCTAGTGCTGGAGTTCTCCCGTTCTCCTTGATTGGTAAACTTGGTCTTGGCTTGCTGGCTGTTCATGCTGATCTTCTGGGGGAGGGGCCTGTTGCCGTGGTTCCCAAATGTCTTTGCTGGAGGCGGAATTGCCCCGCCCTTGTCGGTCCGGGCGAAGGAATCTGCTCGGGTTTGCTCTCAGGAGCTTTTGTTCCCTGCAAGCTCTGGTACAGCTTTGGAGGACCAGGGTGAAAATAGTGGCCTCCCAATCTCCACTCGGAGGAGCTGAGAACTCGGGGCCCCACTCCTCAGTGTGTCCCCAGAGAAAAGCAGTCACTCCCGTCTCCCTGGTCTCCGTCCGCACTCTGTGCTCACCTGGCCTGTGACCGAGCCTTTTTATGTCTGGCACTGGACCCCGTGTGGAGTCTCCAAACCCAGCAGATCCCTGTGGTGCGCTCCCGTGCCGCTCTTCCTGGGGGAGGGAGGGGAGTCTCCCCGGCTCTGCCGCTTGTTGGGTCCCTGCTGGAGGAGCAGTGGCCCGACTTGGCCGCGGATCACAGTTTATGGCAACCCCGAGCTGAGAGCCCGCGCTTCGGCTCTGTCTCTGCAGCCGCTCCGATACCTGGGAGCTCTGCCGCACTCAGGCACCCACGGTCTTTCTGTGACCCCGAGGGTCCTGAGACCACACTGTCCCGTGAGGGTTCCACTACCCGTTTAGCCACTGGAGCGACGTCCCTCCGCGGAGCCGGCTTCTAAAAGTTCCGATTTTGTGCCCCGCGGCTCTAGCCCTTGCCAGAAGCGGTTGACGGAGGCCCCCTCCTCGCCGTCTATCCTCCCGAATATCGCCTGAGATTCACTTCTCCGCACGTCCTACCTTCCAGTAAGTGGTCGCTTCTCTGTTCAGAGAGTTGTTACTATTCTCTTCTTCGGTCTCCTGTTGAGTTTGTAGGTGTTCAGAATGGTTTGATCCCTATTCAGCTGAATTCCTGAGACCATACGAAATCCAGGTCTCCTACTCCTCTGCCATCTTGCTCCGCCCCCAAACCAGTATCTGCACTTTTTAACTGGCCCCTATCTTTTTGCATTTTTTACTCATACGGGTGTACTTTCTTGTGGCTTTCTTAACTGGTAAAAGTGAACTTATCTCTTGGTTTCTTTGGTATCATATAGACCTGAGTTTTTGTTTGTTTGTTTTTGTTTTTTTGCAGTAGACTGAAAATTACTCCTTAGTACTCAGTTCCTCTTAGAGCAACATTCTCTGAAAGAAGTATGTCTGGTTTGCAAACTATTGTATGCAGTAAGAACCAACTTATCTTGAAAGCAATCAGTTCTTTTTTCTTTGTTCAATAGGTAATGTACTGATTCTCCACATAGCTCCTGTCTAAAAAACCCCATGCTCTAAATCATAGTAAGATTTAGACTTTATACGAGTGAAGTCCTTGCTTTCCAAGAACATTTTATCAAAGTGGGCACATAAAGTTGGGTGTATCATTTCTAACAGAGTTTTGGAACTTACTTCTGGCCTACATCTCAAGCTCCCTGGAAACCAGAATTTGTATATACACACGCGTGGTACTTGGTGCCAAAGAAATTTTGGATGAGGCAAAGAAGCCCGGTGACTTCCTTTGGGAGTTAGTTCCACTTTGGAGTAGTGCCTAGCCAGGGTCTTTGCCAGGAAATAATTTCGCTGCAGGGGAAACATTCCTCCTCAACCGGCACAGTCTTTATGAAGAAACCAAGTCCACTGCTTAGGCATCCTCTGTCTTACTCTGATACTGCAAACAGACAGCTAATTTGGCGGGATGTGGAAGCTTTCACAGCTTCTTGAAAGTGCCCTAAGCAAAATTATATACATTCCAAATTCATTTCAGTCTTGAAAAATAAAGGAAGAAATTTTCACTTGTGCATTAGCATCCTTTAAGCACTAGCCAGTGGTGGGTTGATTTAAATGGATATATTTGAATAATTAAATTCTGAAGAGGAGAAACATCTGGGTTTCAAATCCATTTGGGCCCAAAAATACCAAAGTCAAAAATCAGGCATGTATTTGGTAAGCCATCCAAGGAGCTTGTTGGAGTGTGGCATTCTGAGCTGGGAATTGGCTGGCATCCGGGGCACCCCAGACGTCAGTAGCTATGAAAGGCTCCTAAGTGAGGATGGTCTGCAGTTGTCAACAATCAAGGGATGAAGATGGATGAGGGATAATTATTTTTAGCCTAACTTTTTATTTTAATATGTTCAGTTTGGAAAATTCAGAAATTACAAATAAGCAAAAAAGAACTTACTACACATAGTCAGCATGTTGCTGTATATTCCAGTCTGTACCTCTGTTTGTTCTATTATGTAGCCATCTCTCTCTTTCTTTCTATGTGTGTGTGCAGACATATGTATACTCACTTATACACACACACACACACACGTACTTTTTTATATGTGTTCTTTTACCAAGACAGATTCATACTGGACTTGTAAGAGTTTTTTGCACTTATTTTTTCCTTTCCTAAGTATTTCCCTACATTATTTTAATGTCCCTGTGATATGGCATTCTGTGGGTATTCCATAACTTATCTTCTACTGGTAGGTGTTTCGTTGTCTAGTTTTAAGCCATCATAAGCAATTGTGATGAACATATTTGTAGCTAAATCTTTGTGTTTATCCATGATTACTTCCTTAGGGGGAAAAAAAGTAGAGATAGAATTACTAGTCCAGGGGCACCTGGGTGGCTCAGTCGTTAAGGGTCTGCCTTCAGCTCAGGTCATGATCCCAGGGTCCTGGGATTGAGCCCCGCAAGGGACTCCCTGCTCTGTGGGAAGCCTGCTTCTCCCTCTCCCTCTCCCTACCCCCCTGCTTGTGTTCCCTCTCTCGCTGTGTCTCTCCCTGTCAAATAAATAAATAAAATCTTAAAAAAAAAAAAAAGAACTACTAGTCCAGAAATGTAAATTGTTTTAAGGCTTTTGATACATGTTCACAAATTGTTCTATAGAATGGTTGCACACATCACCACCATTTTCTACCAATACTGTGTGAGAGTTTCCAATTGCATGCAAACTGGAGAGGGATCCTCTTGAAGTGTAGACTCTACCAACATGAGTACACCCTCCTGGATGTAGCTCTAGGCTATATTCACAGGAACTGGATTCTGGTGGCTCTCTCTGGAAGCATGTCCTGGGCATCCTGATCATCACCAAGGATTCATCAAGGACCTAGTTTGTCCTGTGCTGAGCTACATGCTCTACTAGAATGCTGCTTGCACTTAGCTTCAGCCTTCCTGGTCTTCAGGTGAAGAATAGGGGTGGCATCTCAGAATGTAAAGCTGGAAGGAACTAGGTTGTTAATGAAGAGTTCTGGGATTTGGATCAAAAGAACCAGAGGCACCAAGATGGCAGTGAGGACTTCTTACTGGCTGAATTACATGGAAAATAAGTGTAGTTGATCCTTGAACAACACGGGTTGTTCTTTGAGCTGCACACGTCCATTTATATGTAGATTTTTTCGATAAATACAGTACACTATCGTGAATGTATTTTTTCTTCCTTATGATGTTCTTAATATTTTCTCTCACTTGTTTATTGTAAGAGTACTAGATGTAATACATATAACATTCAATAATATGTTAATTTAATGTGTTATCAGTAAGGCTTTGGGTCAGTAGTAGTCTATTAGTTAAGATTTGGGGGAGCGATAAGTTATACATTTTCAGCTGTTTGAGTGGTTGGTGCCCCAATCTCTGCATTGTCAAGGGTCAACTGTAGTTTCATTTTCCTTCCTGTCTCCCACCCCTTCACTGTTTCTTCCTTATGTTCTTCCCCATTTCCTGCCTTCAATGGAAAGGATAAATATCTCACATTAGGGAGAAAACAAGGAGACATCAGTCACAGGGTCAGGTCCTGTGTTGTGTTGAGCCTTCACCTCACTGTGGACGACTGTAAGCTTCCAGAAAACAGGCACAGAATCTAATTTGTTGTTCACTCAATACCCAGCATAGCACCTGGAACTTAACAGACATCTAATAAATGTGAATGAAGTGAATTCATTTCCTTCCATTTAATTTGTACCAATATACAAGGGGCTTCAGAACCAGAATCTGGTCGTGGCTAGAGATACTCTTGATGGGATTTGTACCTTCAGGTGAGGCCATGGTCTCCAGGGCATCTCCTGGGAGAAAAGGTCACATTTCCTATGAAGGCAGTGTCCTGCTAACTCTGCCTTCTCTCTTCTCTTGATTTCCTGGGACTTTTATCAGTTCTTTTATCTGTTTTTCCCTTGCTGACCTTGAGTGTGGAAGTTTTACACATGTAGTTGGCAGTATTTATGTTGCTGATGATTTGGTCGTTAGCCTGAGTTTTCGTTGATGGTTATTTACTGTGTTTGTCTCTGCTGGTTTATTTTATTGGGCTTTGCCCTTTTTCAAAAGTTTGCTTTGCTGCAAGGCTGATTTCTTCTCCAGTTTTTGGTCTCCATTGTCTTGCTTTTTTATGGATCATTTACTAACTTTACAGTTGCTATAGAGTGCCTTAAATAGCTTGTTAAGATACAGTCTTGGGGAACATGTGATGAAAGCAACTGAAAGAAGTGGGCTTCTTCCCTCCATTAATGGAGATTAGTGTTAATTACTGACTTTTTTTTTCGTCCTTGAGTGGTATTCCACCATGAGCCACTTAAGGCGATGAGCTTTCCTGGGTTTTCTGTTTTCAAAGTAGGCAGAAAGATGAGCTATAGAATTCAAAGAACAATCTGTCTTTATTCAGTTACTTTAGATTTGCATTGTCTGAGTAGTGGGTTGCATTTCTGCTTCCTTCGTTTTATAATTGCACAGCGGAAAGCTGAATTGTAAAGGTCACCTGAGGAAATGAGGTTTTTCCTAGTGAAATGATGAATGGTAGTTATGGGCAAGGATGGAAGATAGCAGATTTCCTCTTAGTGCCTAATGGCAGCATGGTTTTCCTTTGATGTAACATTGTATTAACTTGAATACACACTATAAGCTCTCTAATTTTTTTTAATAACATATACCGTATTATTTGTTTCAGAGGTACAGGTCTGTGATTCATCAGTCTTACACAATTCACAGCGCTCACCACAGCACATACCCTCCCCAATGTCCATCACCCAGCCACCCCATTCCTCCCACCCCTCTCCCCTCCAGCAACCCTCGGTTTGTTACCTGAGATTAAGAGTTTCACGGTTTGTCTCCCTCTTTGGTTTCGTCTTGTTTGATTTTTCCCTCGCTTCCGCTATGATCCTCTGTCTTGTTTTGCAAATTTCTCATATCAGTGGAGCTCTCTGTAATTTGTTAGCTCATTGCTGGTTTAGTCAAGTGTTCCAGTTGTGCATATCTGTTCTTGCTTCCGGGTCTTTGCCTGTGCTGTTTCCTTCTCCTGGAACACTCTTCTGTGTGTCCACCAGCTCCTCATGTGGCCATAGTCTGCATAGTCTCTAAGATCCCAGTTTAAATGTTGCTTCTTCACAGAGGCCCTACCAACCTCCATCCGAATTTCATCTCCTTGACTGTTCACGCAGCATCCTCTGTCTTTTCTTTATAGCCCTTGGTAATTGATAATTGTGTCTCTTGGTCTATATATTTAACGGTAAGTGAAGGGGTCTGATTTTCTTGATACTGTGTCACTGCTCCTCAGTAGGTGTTTGAGAAATCATTGTTGATTTGAACAATTGAGTGTGAGCGAATTGTTGTGCCCTGACGAAGCAATTCCGTCCCTTTCTTCTATCACAGACTGTAATTCTGACCTTGAGTAGCTGTGCCCCCATCAGTGACATTAGATATTTAGTTCCCATTCTCAACCCCCATATCTGATGATCTTCTTTGGTGAGTCATCGTTGTTGGATAAAATGGAAATGAACCAGAGATTCATAGAGGCAAAAAGGAAGTAAAATGATGGCTATAATCACAGTAGATTAAGAAAAAATTTTGAAGCAGGTGGTTTGTCTCATTATAAATCGAAATGCTTATTACAAAAAGTAAAACATTCAGAAATGAATAAAGTAATCACAAGCATTCACAGTCCGCCCACCAAAAAATGATTGGTTTACATTTGTAATATTTACTTATATTTACAATATAGATGTTTAATTGTACATTAGATATTGTAATTATGCATTATAAAGATTACTTCAAAAAACAAATTTGGGGTGCCTGGGTGACTCAGTCGGTTAAGCATCCGACTCTTGATTTCAGCTCAGGTTGTGATCTCAGGTCATGAGTTCAAGTGCCATGTTGGGCTCTATGCTGGGCATGAGGACTACTAAAAAACAAAAAACAAAGTTGAGATCACACTAGAGATACAGTTCTATTTTCAGCTTTTTCATTTAACATTTTATTGTGAACTTTTCCCCATGCCGCTGAAGACAAGTCCTCATTCCACTTTTTTTTTCATTTTTTAAGATTTTTTTTTTTTTTTTTTTTTTTTGAGAGAGACAGAGATAGCAAGAGAGAAAGCACGAGCAGGGAGGAGAGGGAGAAGTAGACTCCCGCCGAGCAAGGAGCCCAATGTGGGGCTCGATTCCAGGACCCTGGGATCATGACCTGAGCTGAAGGCCGATGCTTAACCAACTGAGCCACCCGGGTGCCTCAAGTCTTCATTCTCTTTATGTCATAAGTGTAACTCTTGCTTAATCATAAAGGACTTTTGGAAATATTTCTACCCCACACACACACACAAAGTGTTGATTACACTGCAGTTAATCCACTTGTATAAACCTTTGCCACTTTTTTTGTCAGCTAAACCCACACCCCCTTGAACTCTCTATTTCATAGCAGATGCTGCTTACATTAAAGCAACAAGAGGAGGAATGAAGAGATGTCAGAGCAATACGGAAGGGAATGTTTGAGGGCCTAGACTATAAAAGCCATGAGAGTGGACGGCTGGGAGTGGGCGGACAGGCGGCGGGAGGTGTAACAGGTGCTCCCGGGACCTGCGCTCACCCCCAGCCCGAGACAGAGTCACGCACTGCAAGCATTGCTGGTTAGGTGTGTTAGCATTTTGTCTTTTAACGGGCGATATCAAAGGAATACAAATGTGTAAAGCAGATTTGTAATGCTAAAGCTCTTCACTTCGGTGAAGGGAGAGGAGCTGTGGTGCATTTTAACTCTTTTTCACATCGGCAGACTTCCCTGTGTACTCTCTTTTCTTTCTGCTCACAAACAGGCACAGCTTTTCTTTTTTTTTTTAAGATTTCATTTATTTGACAGAGAGCAAGAGCAGGAGCACAAGCATGGGGAGTAGGAGAAGGAAAAGCGGGCTTCCCGCAGAGCAGGGAGCCCGATGCGGGGCTCCATCCCAGGACCCTGGGATCATGACCTGAGCCGAAGGCAGACACTCAATGACTGAGCCACCCAGGCGCCCCTGGCACAGCTTTTCTTAAACTAACTTCTTGGCCTGCCCACTGTAGATCCCATCCAACTGTTTTATATGTCAGCCACCATGGACCTTTCCAACAACATGTGATTGCTTACATTAATCATGGCGTAATTGTATTCTAGAATTGCATGATATTAAACTATGTTAGACAGTAATAGTTAATGATCTGGGGGGACTTGTCAAAAATATTTAATATTCATTAAGAGGAAAAGGTTACAAAATAAGCCGTGTTGGCTCTCATCTGTGTGTATATGTGTGTGGCTGGGAGGGCTAAAGGCTCTATACCAGGACGGAACAGTCATGGTGATTGTATTGGTAAGTGTTTTACTTAAAGGTATTTTCTAGATTTGCTGCAGTTAATTAGCTTTCATCTTGAGAAAGGTGGAAAGCACCAAAAGTTGTTCTTTCTTAAGGAAAGTGAGCTGTACATTGGCTGACAGCATCTCTTCCTCGCTCAGGTATTCTGTGGCTGTGTAATTGGGGTCTGACTCTGAACCTCATGTCACTGACTTTAAAGCACTATTCATACAGTCATGGTTGAACACCTACTATGTGCCTTGCAGAAGGCCCTCAGGATACACAGTCAATTAGGGCAGGTCTCTGTCCTCTAGGAGCCCTGGTGGGCAGGGCTCTGTCTGCCCTCTATGACCTGTAGGGCCCTAGCTCCTTCTTGGGCCCAGTTGCTCTCATACCATCACCATCTCCTGGTTCCATCTGCTCTTGCCATGCTGGTCTTGCTGTGCTCCCAGCATGCCACACACTTTGTCTCCTGGTCGTTGGTCTGGCTTCTCCCTCCTCCCTCCCTCCCTCCCTTTCTAGACTAGGGATTTGAAAGTTCATTAGAAGCCTGGAAGGCTTCTCCTTCCCCCTCCCTCTGGCATCCATGTTGGCACCAGATGCATCCTCATGGTCACTCCCTCCTTTTAGCTCTCTCCTAAATGTCCCCTTCTCTATCCTCTCTCCTGGCTTCATTGTTTTCATAGCACGAATCATATACCATACTCATTGTTAGTTAGCTGTCCTCCTCAATAGAATGGAGGGTTTATAACAGCAGGGACTTGGTTCCTTTTGCTGAATCCACAGTGTCTAGGGCAGTGCCTGGCACATGGATGCCACATTGAACAAATGAATTCCTGTACTTTGTACTCAGTGCCTTGGGTGGAGGACTGCACAGGTTGGTGGGAGGAGAGGTTACCCATGAAGGTGCTCCCGAGAGTGTCAGCTTAGCCTTTGACATTCTGCCCATGGTCTACCTTCTGGGTTTTATTTCTCACCACTTCCCTTTATTTGTTCTGAGCAATAGCCAGACATTCTCTTTACTGTTTCCTTTGCTTGTATCTTTTGTCTTCCTGCTCCTGTTTTTCTTCCACTAGATTTTTCCCCACTCACCACACTGTGCCCATTGTTATTCTGTCCATCTGTCAAGGCCCAGCTCGACAGCAGTTCCTCCGTGAGGCATCCTCTCATCCCTGCAGCTATAAATGCTCTCCCTCTACCCCATCTCCTGTTAAAAATGGAACTTTCTCGGGTTCATCATGTTCTATGTGATTGATATGCGTGCATATTTTATTTTACTTATAATCTGCTCTTAAGAGACAAAGGCATTTGATCTATTCTGTATTGCCCTTGTACATAGTAGGTGTTGAGACAGGTTTATTGGCTGTGTGGCATGCGCAGCTGAATGGAGTGGCAGGGTAATCACCTTCTGGTTTGTCCAACAGAGAGAGGTACATCTTGGAATAATAAATCATTGCTAATTTCCAGAAGGCTGTTTCTGGGGTAAAAGTTATCATGGTTCAGCTGAGGCAGTGAAGTGGAATTCCAGAGTTGAAGTAAGAATGGAGGAGGAGGGGTGCCGGGGTGGCTCTGTTGGTTAAGCAACTGCCTTCGGCTCAGGTCCTGGGATCGAGTCCCACATCGGGCTCCCTGCTTAGTGGGGAAGTCTGCTTTTTCCGTTGTCTCCCTCTGCCTCTCCCCGTGCTTGTGCTCTTCTTCTGTCTAATAAATAAATACAGTCTTTACCAAAAAAAAAAAAAAAAAAAAAAAAAAAGGAGGAGTAGGAAGAGGCAAGCTTTACTCCTAGCTCCTCTAAAGAAGTCAGTCACTTTGGACCTCTCTCTAATATTCTCTGGACCTCAGTCTCCTGGCCTGTAAAATAGTAAGGGGGAGCAAGGTATAGGGGTGTGTGCCAAGTTGAATGCATGATCTCTTGAATCCCCATGTAGCTGTAACTTGATGTGATCTTGCAGCTCGATCAGGTAGGTCTCCTGGGTTTAACATGGGGTCCTGGCTGCCTTTATTGGAGCCAGTTCTACCACTGTTACGAGAAATACGCTGGGGAGAAAACTGACTTAATGCTTATAGTATCAAATTTTACTATTTTTTTTTTTAAAGCAATCTTTGTTTCTTTGAGCACTTTCCAGTTGCAATACAAAAGGCTTAAGACTGGCTCCTGAAAGTCTTTGCTGAATGCTTTCTAGACGAGGGATTTGAAAGTTCATTAGAAAACCATCTGAGTACTAGGGTATCTGTGTTAAAAACTCAGACTTCTAACTAAAAGGGGTTTAATTTCACAACCTCCTAGATTCAGTTGCATCGTGAGACCCTTATTTTGATATATGCACCTGGAATTGCAGTTGTATGTAAGTCACTGTACTGTAGGATAACCTGCCATGTTGTGCAATGATCTGGGAGGAAAGAGATGGAAATGGGGAGGGAGTGGTGTAGTGTTCCACTGTCTCTACAAAGCAGCTAGTCTCAGGTTTCTAATAAAAGTTTCCAATGATGCACATAGGAAAGACCTCAGAGCCTTTCCATGAAGAGACAGGGTCTGAATGAATGACCAGGTTATTCCTTTCATGTGTTTACCTGTGCCTACCTTGGGGTAGTCTCTGGTTTCTGCTCAGCCTTTAAAGAATGTCTAGAATGTCAGGAAAATAATTGGATAGAACCTTCACAAACTCCAGCACCAAAATCCAAACTTCGTCTTCAGTCTTTAAGATCCCCCAGTCTCCTTGGGAGTTTGCTCATTTGTAAGGTGATTTGAAACTGGCTGGAAGTTCCTGAGGGGAGTAGGCAGGTAAGAAGGTCAGCCATTCTGGTCTAGCCATTACAGAACCCACTGTTGTGGAAACCTAATCCCTTGTGAAGGATCAGTGAAAAGTGAACCATCTAGCATGGAGTTCTGGTCTATTCTAGCTGCTTTCCATCTGGCCCTTACCAGAATCTGGACTGTGGACTACCACCATCTATTCCAGGTAACAGGCCAGGAGTTCTTTAAAAAATAACATATACTTGATCAGAACGCATACATAATTTACAGAGTTCAGTGCATAGTATAAACCTGGGGCCTCTTGTTCAAATATTAAGAATTGCAAGATGGCGGCAGTAGACAGTGAATGCAGGACCCTGTGTATCTTCACAGGTTGCACACCCATGGGGTCATCTCTATACTTGACTGGAACCTAAAAATTGTGTGGAAAAAATTCTGGCTTACCCAGTGCCCAAGGATTTCCCCCTTACCTGTTCACATACTATGGAGAATATCCATGTGGAGAGTATGGAGACTGCCTTGCCTTCAGCTCACCTCTATTGTCAGGTGACTGCCTTCCAGTCATACTGGGGTCTGGGGCTCAGCCTCCTTTGCCCTCCACGCCCACCTCCACCACAGTTGCCAGTCTGTCGAGTGTTGGCTGGACTTGAGTAGCTGTTTTCCTCCTTTTCAAATGTGAAGCGACATCAAAGGTACAAAACTAATCACCACTGGCACAACATAAGGGCTGGAATATTTATGCTTTCAGTTCATTTAAAATTTTTCTTTTTTTCTTTCTTTTCTTCATAATCACAGTCTCACTTTCAGTGTCATGGTGCGAACTGAGAAATTCCCACCCCCTTGCTTTTTCATTGCTGATGATAACAGGAATATAAATTGCAAGATGTGCAATTATACCTAAAAATGCTAGATGCCTCTTAATGCAAAAAAGGAAAAAAAAAAGAGGCTGTTTCTCATAAAAATAGCTTGTATGCTATGCTTTTTTGTTGGACCTACCACAGTATATGTACTTCCAGATGTCATTTTAAAATGCTAAAAACAGCTGCAAAAATTACATCCTTTCGTGGTTTTCCTTTTAATTGTAACATTTAGGAAATTAGCATTTGGGGCCAAGGTAATTCCAGTAAAATAAGAAAGTGAATTACATTTATTTAAAATGAAGCCACATTAAGATACAATTAGAGTTGATATTCTTTCCTTGATATTAACACATTCACATTTATATTTTATAGTCTATTGAGGTTTGTTATTTGAAATAATTATCATTGATTAAGGAAAGAGGTGCATTTTTTAAAGTATGATTAGTAAATATGTAATATTTAATGGAAGTCATACAGTACCAGCAACAGCCAATATCACCTCATATTTTAAAATATAGTTCTTGACTTCGTGATTATGACTCTTCAGAATGGTTGGGACTTGGTTTAAAGTTAAGACTGAGCATCTTTTATTTTTTTTGGAACTGGGAGTCATTAGTTACCACAGACATAATCCTTTTGGTAGAAACCAAGCATAATTTTTCCTTTTTTAGTAACAGGCCACAGAAATGCATCCATACTTCATTAAGAGTTAAAGTGGGAATGTCTCTCTGATTTCTTGACTCAGAACCTTCCATGTCATTAGATGCCACTCTTCAGGAGGGGTCAGAGCTGTGGCCTCTTACATCTGAGGTTGACAACCACCACTGGGCCGAGTACTTTTCCTTTCCTCATCACACCCAGATGTTCTAAAATGAAAACTTATACTGAGGAAGAGCCAGGGGTCTCATCAGCCCAGAGACTCAGCTGCCCTCAGACCACCTTTCCTGTGCCCCCCAGAGCACTCTGATCTGTTCACTTATGGCACCTGGCTCTCCCACTCTTTGCTCCTCCTTACTGTTGTCATCTACTTACCTTCTAAGCGTCACCATCTTTTTCAGTCCTGCTGTTATTTTGGGTGATTCCATGTGGATACTCATGGTTACATAAGTGAATTCATGTCTTTAGCCTGGAAACTTCTTAGATTTTTCACTTTCACCTGTAAGCCTTGCCTTGCCCCCACTTTTCTCTCCAGCCAAGTTTTCATTCTCAACACTTGAGCCATCCTCTTCCCAAATGCTCAGATAGTCCTTTGGTTTTTTTCACTTGTCAGAGACCCACCTGGGTCCAGTAAACTGTCTCCTTGCCCTGAACCTGTATCCAGTATCTCAGCTCAGTGCCATAAGAGAAAGCCACATCCACACAGAGGTCGGTGCCTCTGTAAGTTGACAATCTCTAAGCTTGAATGATGCCCACCCACCCCCTATTGCTTGTTTTTCTTATCAGTTCTCTTGCCTGCTGGCTTCTTTGTCTATTACCAATAATCTCCATGTTCTTTATGCCTCTAACCACACCACCTTCCTCCTTATTCTTAGCAGAGAACCTTGCTTCTTCTGACCTCACAGAGAATACAGAAGTCCTAAGAGAACAACACTGTCAAAGCCCACGTCTGCTTTGCTTTCATATTTGCCTCCGTCCTTCCTATCCCAATGGCCGAATTGCTCTTTGTCTTCCGCTACCTGTACTATGGATGCTCTAGGATTCATAGCTAGTATTTATTAACTGCTAAGTGCTCATTATATACTTTCATAGGATCCTCCACTCAACAGGGACCAGGGTTGTTATTGAGGCTGGTTCCAGATGGGGAAATTGAGGTTTAGAGAGGTTGAGAAATTGTCCCTTGTTCATATATGGGAACTCTGTCCCCAGTTTTTTATACCCTCTCCTGGCTTGTTTATACTGGGGTTTAAATATTGCACAAGTGTCTTCCAGCTATTAAAATGAGCACTCATTCTCCTAAAACTACCACAGCCCCCTTTCATAACTAAAATTACTGAGAAAGCTCTCTACTGTATCTACAGTCAGCCTCTAGTTTCCTCCCATTCAGTCCTCAGTCCACTGTGGTCTGGCCCCAATCCAACAAAGCTCACTCCAGATTTACCAGTGACCTCCATGTTGCTGAGTTCTCTTTGGGCCCTATCTTACTTGACTTTCCTGAAGCATTTCATACTACTCTTTCCCCTTCCCTTTGCTTTCCTGTGCCTACCCTTTCCTGACCTTCTCTCTGTGTCTTTAACTGCTCCCTAGCCTTGTTCTCTGCTGGTCACTGTAGTGTCTTTGGTCTTCCAGACTTTACACTAAGCTCCTTTATTCTCATTCCATACGTACATCCTGGGTAACCTCATCCACTCTTGTGGTTTCAGTTCCAATCTAGATGCTGGTGAATCCCAAGTCCGTGTCTCCATCCTTGGTAAGGGCCTGAGAGCTAGACCTTCGTCTGTATCTCCCTTCCCATTGTACATCTCAATTTGGATGACCCTCTGGAATCATTAGATTCAACAGTTATAAAATTGAGCTTACCTTCTTGAAGGCAGGATGGAGAAGAGATTAAAATTGTGGGCTCTAGAGTCAAGGTTGATTCTGCCATTTACTAGCAATATGGCCATTTCTGACATTTAAAATGGGATAACGATGACAGTTACCTCAAGGGCCATTATGAGTTAAATGCAAAGTCCTCAGAACCAGGGTATAGAATGAATCTTCAGTGGATGTTAGCTACTACTCTTATCTTTGCTACTGGGAGTACTAGCACTGGTGCAGCTACCATTGCTACTTCTGCCTCCCCCACTGGCTCTGTCCCCGGTGCTCCTCCTCATCCCAGTGGATCCTAACAATAAGAGGCAACACTTGAGCACTTAATATGCGCAGGTGCTCTACATACTCTGCATGTATTACCTCATTTGATCTTGGCTACAACCCTTTGAGGTAGGGCTTATTATTTTCTTTGATTTCTGTGAAAATTAAGTGTCCAGGGTTAAGTAACTCATGCGTGGTCTCACAATCACTAGAATTTGTGTTCAGACCTGCAGACCTTTTAACTCATCCTCTTGGTAGTTAGGTTCTGCCCTCCCACCTCCTGTGTGGCCTGGCCAGAAACCTGAGGGGGCATCTTTGACTCTTCCTTTCTCATCACAACCCCCAAGTTCTGTCAGCTTGACCTCCTAAAGATCAGAGATCTCTTTATCCCAGTTACACCAGGTCTTGCCTCCATCAGCTCTCATTTACGTGACTACAGTGGCCTCCTAGTTTCTTGGCTTCCCATATTGCTCCTCTCCTATCTGTTCTCTGTAGAACACCAGGTCTGTGTGTTCTTCGACAACATGTCCCAAGGTACTTTTCTGCCACCATCTTTAGGATCAAGTTAGGAATCCTTAATATAACTTCCAAGACTCTTCACTATCTGGCTTCTGTTGCCCTATTAAGCTTCGTGTCTTGCCACTTCCCCCATAGCAAGCCAAGATCTGGTTTTATTGAGCTTCTCTTGAGTTTCTCTATTATGTACGAAGAAGAAGGGCACAGCTTAGGTTTACGTTTCCACAGGAAGCTTGCCTTGATTCTAGGTAGTACCAAATTCTGGGATCAGTACCCCACTCTGTATGTTATAACACTGTGTCCTTCAGTCCTAGCTTGCGACTCATTGGGTGTCCACTTGTGTTTATTTGTCACAGACTGAGAGTCCTGTGGGGTCAGGAACCATGTCACCTTTATAGACTGCTGTATCCCTGAAATCACCCTGTGCCTGATGCCATGCTCAATTAAAAAAAAAATAGGTACTCAGCATCCCATGAGAGATGAAGATATTCACACCCACATTTTGTGACCTCCTGAGATCACACAGCTCACTAGCGACAATTGTAGTGGTCAGCAGCCCAGATTTTGATATCAGACTTGGATTCAAGGTCTCCCTCTGCTACTTACTTGCTTTAAGCCTCAGGTTCTATAAAATGGGAATGAGAAACATGTCAGCCTGGCAGGGTTGGGAGAACAGAGTGAAGGTATTGCCCACTAAGAACCCAGCCCAGCACCTGCCCTTTGTAAACAGTCCTCAGTGATAGGATTTCATTGGAACCCAGGTCTCCCAACTCTCAGAGGAGCATTTGGCTTATGACCACATGCCTGTGACATCGTCAGAGCAGTGTGTGTTCGTGGTTCTATGAGCTGTTCTTAGAAAGTAAAAACAGAGACTAAAGACAATTCCATTAAGGAAGTTCTCTGATTTTGAAAGTTTTTTATCTAGTGATGCTTTTTGACTGTGTAAATATTTCTAGAAAGCCTAAACTGCACTGAAGTCTAAAAAATACTATGAAATATTTCCAATATTCTCTTTATTGTTGTGTAAAAGAGAACAGTCATATGCTAACTTTAATGAAACCTTATCCCTACTTAGAGTAATGACATATGTGCTGAGCTTGGGTATTGGCAAATACCTTTCATATATATTTATGTGATTGATTTCTCATGGATGGCAATGCCTATAATCTGCAGATTATTTTCATTTGGTAGGAGAATACGTATAACACTAAATGACAAGTTTCAGTGAAGGATATAATTCTTTTATTGTATATCACAAATCTGAGCATTGCTTAAGAAGTGATGGTATTTTGGAAGTAGGCTGCCCTGGGTTCAGATCCTGGCTTCAGATCCTGGCTTTACCACATCTCACCATTATGACTTTGGACAAGTTCTTTCACATATCTGAGCACTGGGTTCCTCATCTATAAAATGGAGATACTATTTGTTATCGTTAGGATTTGCTGGGAAGACAAAGTAAGCTAACATGGGTAAAGCACTCAGCACAGCACGCAGGTCTGCTTACAAAAGCCACCAGACATCTTATGCTCAATATTAGCCCAAATTAAATGGATAACACATCTAATTAAAACATTCGTTAGCTCCTTGTAAAGGTAACTTTTGCCAATCTGCATTTGCACATTATACAAGGAAAGTTTGTGATGAATTTTTCCGTAGTTCAGCTTTTTAGCTGTATCTGCCATTTACCATAACGGGAACATGTGTAAGTTTAAGAATTACTGTTCATGCTGTTTAAGAAGAGTGAAATCTTGTAGTCAGTAAGTCTAGTATTTGAGAAGAAATCAACTTTTGTTATCAATATTTTAGCAAGTTGTTTTAAAACTCCCAGTGACTAGCCCCCTTTATTTTGCTCGCTCTCTGGTAAACCCGTTTACAAACTATGTAGTCCCCAGTTACTTGTATCCTAGAACTGCTGGTCATAGGAGGCTCTTGATGAACCTGCCTATGGTAGAACCATGTACAAAGTGGTAAAACTATGGATTTGACTACTGTCACAATTATTATTGGTACTCATTATTAGTGCTATCATTATGATGGGAAGTGTGCAAACATAACACAGCTAACTCTTTGGAGTCTTTGCTTTGAGAAATTATTGGGAAATGTGGTATTTATAAAAAGATGTTTCAATGTGTGCATGGCTATTGGCTTTTAAGTACTTTACTGCTTTTCTCCTGATGTTTTCCCCCAGTTAATTCTTTTCTTAATTGATGTCTGTGCTCTCTCTCTCTCTACCTCCCTGGCAGTCTTTTCCCTATAAAAGGACCCATCTGTCTAAGGTAGAGATTCTCCATTTTTATATACACTCATCAGTGACTAAGCTGCATAGAGTAGACATGCTTATCATTTAGAAGTTTCCTTTAACTCTGCTTTTTCAGGACAGTGGTGCTTTGTTTGTTTTCCTTCAAGTAAAATATGTTCTTTTCTGCCTGAATGCAAGCACCCAAACGTATGTCTAATTTCTAATCATAGTCATAGGTAGAGCAAAGAAAACATTTTAAACTTGCTAATCCATCGTAATTAAAAATAATGCTTAAAAAATGGATGCTCCTTGTAATATGCAACTATATACAGAGATAAGAGAGAAAGAGAAAAGCTCTTTCAGAAAAGTGACTCATTTTCATTTGATTTTTTTATTAGACTTGAATTTGAGCGGCAACAGCGTGAAGAACTTGAAAAATTAGAAAGTAAAAGGTAAGCCACGTGGGGTACCGGTTTTAACACTAGTGTAGTCTTTGGAGTCTTGCATTAATCTTTCATACAGAGTTCATCAGGGTCTCTTTCAGCACCTCCCTATGGTTCTGTGTCAGGTATTTACGTGTCTAGTGACTGCAGGTCATTCCTCTAGCTGGTTTGTTTTACCGCACGTTTGAACTTTTCAAATAGTACATCTTCAAATACTCGTGAGAAAGGGGGAATAGAGTCAGTAGGCAAATTTCATGCACTTGTTAAATTTAATACGCCAAGTATATGCTTGTTTATATTTAATTCAAAAGGATATCCTCCTTAGTAATATTGCCTGAGGTTTTAAAATAACCCAAAGAATGACAGTTCCCCTTCCTTATGCCTCTTCCCCTCTTAAACTTCTTTGCTTATGTTGTTTGGCCATTTGTATTTCCCTTCTATAATTTGTTTTTTTATATTTTTTGCTTACTTTTCTCCTGGGTGTGTGTGTGTGTGTGTGTGTGTGTGTGTGTGTGTGTGTGTGTGTGTGTGTGTGTGTGTGTGTGTGTGTGTGTTTAGCTGATTTGGAGAGGTTTTTGTTTTGTTTTGTTTTTTTATATGTTCTGAATGTAACTGTCTGATAAAGCTAAGCATTTTCTCCCCCCTCCTCCCCAACCTATTTAACAAGCCAAGAAATGGAGAAAGGACAGATACTGGAGTAGAAACTAAGGCCACAGAAAATCTATAGATTGGATATTTATTTTCTGGACTCTGGAGTTTAGATGTTACAAACAAATTAGTTTAGTTTCCAGCATCATATAAAATAGATCCTAGGTGGGACAGGAGATAGAGGCCACATAGTGATATTTTGCACACCCTGTGTTTTTGCTTTGGAGGCCATCCCAACCTCAAAACACAGATTTAGCCCCCAGTGGGGATCATTTGTTCTCCAGGACCAAACATGACATGTCACCTCTGCAATCATCTATCTCAGTATTCTCATGGAGACACCTGTTATTTTCAGCATTACATGTTAATAAACTAATATTTTGGGCCATTTGGTGATTACCATTTGCCCTAAACTAGTGATTAAATGCTAAATAGCATGTGGTTATTTGAACTGGAACAATGAACTGTCGATTATCTTGACTTTGATATTTGACCCCAATGAATTGAAGACAGCATAAGCATTTTTATTTAATGTCATTTTGTAACTGAATTTCTATTGAATTTTAGCCATTGGGCAGAATAAAATTATTCACATTTAAATTTAAATTGGGCATGGTTCTTTCTCTTTGAGCTCAGGGGGCTTTTAAAATTATATCATGCATAACACATTATGCTTATAGTCTCTACAAAGAAATGATATCAGAGGCTACTTCAGGAGATTAGGCAAATGATACGTTGGACAGTTACAGAGTAAAAAAGTTAAGCATGATGCTGCTGGAAATGAAAAGAAAAGCAGTTCCCCCCACTTTTTATTTTCGCAAAGGGTTTGACTTTGTGTTGTCTGTCGATTTTCAGAACATTTCAATTAAGAGAAAAGTTAGAACAACATTTGTGCTTAGCCATCAAATGATAATCAGCCAACATTTGGCATTTCAGGAAACTCATAGAAGAAATGGAAGAAAAGCAAAAGTCAGATAAGGCCGAACTGGAACGGATGCAGCAGGAGGTGGAGACTCAGCGCAAGGAGACGGAGATTGTCCAGCTCCAGATCCGCAAGCAGGAGGAGAGCCTCAAGCGCCGCAGCTTCCACATTGAGAGCAAGCTGAAGGATTTGCTCGCCGAGAAGGAAAAGTTTGAAGAGGAAAGGCTGAGGGAGCAGCAGGAAATCGAGCTGCAGAAAAAGAAGCAAGAGGAGGAGAGCTTTCTCCGAGTCAAAGAAGAGCTCCAGCGGCTGCAAGAACTCAACAACAACGAGAAGGCCGAGAAGCTCCAGATATTTCAAGAGCTGGACCGGCTCAAAAGGGAGAAGGATGAGCAGTACGCCAAGCTCGAACTGGAGAAGAAGAGGCTGGAGGAGCAGGAGAAGGAGCAGGTCATGCTTGTGGTGCATCTGGAAGAGCAGCTGCGCGAGAAGCAGGAGATGATCCGGCTTCTCCGGCGAGGCGAAGTGCAGCGGGTGGAGGAGGAGAAGAAGGACCTGGAAGGTATCCGGGAGTCCCTGCTGCGGGTGAAGGAGGCCCGGGCCGAAGGGGATGAGGACGGTGAGGAGTTAGAGAGGGCTCAGCTGCATTTCTTAGAGTTCAAGAGAAGGCAGCTGGTCAAGCTAGCCAACTTGGAGAAAGACCTGGTTCAGCAGAAGGACCTCCTGAAAAGAGAAGTTGAGGAAGAACAGGAGCTCCTGGAGCGTTTAAAATCTGCAAATGAAGAAGACGTTAGATTTTTGGAGAACAATGATGGTAGCGTCACAGATGTCACCCTGGCGGCTCAAAATTTAGAGAAAATAAAGCCGGTGGAATACAGGCTGCAGTATAAAGAACGCCAGCTCCAGTACCTCCTGCAGAATCATTTGCCGACCCTGTTGGAGGAGAAGCAGAGAGCATTTGAAATCCTTGACAGAGGTCCTCTCGGCTTAGATAACACTCTGTATCAAGTGGAAAAAGAAATGGAAGAGAAAGAAGAACAGCTTGCACAGTACCGGGCCAATGCGAGCCAGCTGCAGAAGCTCCAGGCCACCTTTGAATTCACTGCCAACATTGCACGTCAGGAGGAAAAAGTGAGGAAGAAGGAAAAAGAGATTCTCGAGTCCCGGGAGAAGCAGCAGAGGGAGGCCCTGGAGCGGGCCGTGGCCAGGCTGGAGAGGCGGCATTCAGCCCTGCAGAGGCGCTCCACCCTGGGCCTGGAGATCGAGGAGCAGAGGCAGAAGCTGGCCACACTGAACAGCAGCAGCAGTGAGCAGTCGGGGCTCCGGGCCAGCCTGGAAGCTGAGCAGGAAGCCCTGGAGAAGGACAGGGAGAGGTGAGACGGGGAAGGGAGAGCATGGCACACAAATGATCGCATGTTTTCCACCCCTCCTCCCTGTCTTTTACAAAAGTAATTCTTTTTTGCCTGTGTGTTCTCTAATACACCAGCAAATGGTTATGGTCAAGCCAAAGCTGAGAAAGTGCCCCTAAACATTTTCTTTTCTCCTTAGGATCCTCATTTTAGAATCATTGGCCTACAGTTGAAAAAAACACCTGAAGAAAACCAAAGCCCTTGTCCCTTACTCCACTGGCTTATGAATGTGAATGTGTTCGTATTTGATAAATAGGACAGCTTCCAACCTGCCCCCTCCCTTGGGTCTGGCCCCTCCCCTCCTTCCCTGTCCCTCCTTTGGCCCTCTCTCTCCTTTTCTCTTTCCCTTCCCTTCCTCCCTCTTTTTTTCCTTCTCCCTGTCCCCTTCTTTACCCCCTCCCGAGCCCCTCCTCTGGATTTTTCCTATCCTGTCCACTCCCTTCATCCTCACCATGGGCTTACCATCTTCTCTGGGACCACATTGGTTACAATAAAACATCATCCCTTCGTGCGCAGACTGCACCCTGTGCTGATGTCCACACCCAGTGGGAAACTGAAAAACAGCCATTCTCCTACCCCTCCTGATTCACAGTATTTGAGGGAGGCCCCGGGATTCTGCATTAGAGTAAACTACTAAACAAACAAAATTCTCCAGGTGATTCCAAACACAGTGGTATTTTTAAGCATGTGTGGTGATGATTTACTCACATTTCTTTTGGTGTTGTGAAAACTGAAACTAGGAACTAGCACTATTTTCGTGGTAAAGAAAGAGCATTTACCTTCTCCCACCCATTCCCTGTCACCATGCTTCCCACACAGTAGGTTTTCAAAAGGAATAAATACATGAATTCGAGAACACTTTTTCTGGTAGGCCAGCAGACATGATGCCAAGCCTCCCAGAAATCTGTAGGCGCCTGGTGTGCAAACATCACCCAATTTGTTGTCCTAACAGGGTGGGTAGGGGGATGGTTCATATCCTGGCCCAGCCCCATTCTGCTTGGCTGGCCTTGGCAGGCTCTTTGATCTTTGGGCCTCAGAGTCCTCACTCTTACGGAAGGGGGCAGAGGAGACCGGGGCCTGTGCATTTTCTTTAGCTCCAGACCCTTTAGTCCGTTGAGATTGTACCTGAAGCCCAGGTTGGAGGGCCTGGACCGCTGACCGCTCTCCAGCATTCTAACCACCCACAAGCACCCCCTGAGGGGCTGTAACCAAAGCCTAGTTGGCTGGCTTGTAGGAGCCCAGCTTGACATTGGCAGGGGCCTGGGATCCATACCGATGACAAAGCAAGACCTACTGTGAGGCTGGAGCCTCTCTCCATCATCTTGCCGAACAGGTTGGGACAACCACCCTCCTGAAATGATCTGCTTGTACTGTGGGTTCTATTTACCTTTGCTCTCTGGTAATTCCTTCCAGCAAAGCAGCAAGAAATAACAATCAAAAACCATAATGCTATTACTTGGGAGAAATAGGTTGGAGGTTTAAGAAAATGATTGCAGGTATGTTATGTAAATGAAATTGCTGGATAGAGCTCCAGCCCCAGGAAATTTAAAATAGTGGAGGGCACACTCTCAATTTATACCCTGCAGTGTGCAGCAAGAATGCAGCATGAGCTTTTAGCTTGATGTCCCTGGCTTTTGTCAAGCAGCTTCACTCCCTGGCCATTTGTTATTAATACTCTATTACAGCAGATACAGTATTGTGATTTCCATGGAAGTGATTCCCCAATGTCAGTGTTCCTCAAGAAGCCACACAAAGGATGCTTTCAGCTTCATGTGTTTTGATGGAGTAGACTTTGCTAAGACCTAATTCAGGCCAACACATTCTGAGCTCTTTGCTCTGGCTGTGATGCTCCTGCAACTTTCTGTGGGTGTTGGTTTTGCTTGTTATTATCTCTCTGGGTTCTCATTGCTAAGCCAGGGCCTGCCGTGCAGCCCGAGTACACCTCTCGTGAAATCCCACAAGCATAAAATTTTTAATTTGTGTGGAATTTAAATTTTGATTTAAAATTTATTATTTTAAAATATATTATTTTATATTATATTATTATTATATTATAATATTATTAAAATTTTAAATTAATGATCTCATCCAGATCAGACAACAGTGCGCTGAACTTGGCTTTCCTTTTTTGGCTTCCTCATAAACAAGATTCAATCCATTTTCTGTCTTCTTTTTCACCCAGTGGTTATATAGCCACTGGGGACAAGTGTCATGCAGTTAGAAGGTGGCAGGTCTGCTCACCACCCCACTCTGGGCCACTGTGTCCTCTTGTCTGCTGGCTGTAGGACTGTGGCCCAGGTATGCGCTGAGACCATTTCCTGGGATACCCTGCTTCCCTTGCCCCCTGTATAAGTCCCGTTTGGGTTTCAGGGCCCCACACCAAACCCTTTGCTCTGTGGAGTCTTTTCCATTGCTCCAGCACTGTAGGATGTCCTTGAACAACTCCAGTATGTGTCCTTAGTTCTGAACGTTGGCAGTTACTTACATGCAACTCATTTTTCTTACCATCTCTGAGACTTTATATTAATATTGTTACCTGGTTCTTTGCCCACCAACTGGTCCCTAACATCAATTCAATTTTTCATGGTTCCTTCTTCCTCCTTTGAAAATACTTCATACTGTGCAAGTTGATGCTTCGTAAGTACTTGCTCATCAGTAGACAGATGAAGGGCTGAGTTAAGCTGGGCATTGCCTTCTGTGAAACCCATGAGTGCGGACCTAGTGACCTTGTAATCACATTTCTGAGAATTAAGAACTTGGCTCTCATGTTCAGCACAGCTCAAATTGCTGCTGGTAACACCAGAGAGCTGGCAGTACCATAGTGTGCCAGCATCTGAAGCTAGAATCTGAAGTTTGGAACTGAGGGAATTTGGAAGACTAGCTGATTCTCTCATTCGGTGTATGAAGAACTTGAGACCCAGATTTCATTAATTTGCCCAAGTTCACACAGTGCATGAGCTGTAGCCCTTGGCTGGGTCTCGTGTGCCTGGGACCATGTTTACTGGCAAGCTTGGCCCTCTGGTCTCCTGGCTCTGGATTCAAGCATGCTGGGGCCAGCAGGAGAATGACTTTATGCACACTTTACCTTGTATTATATGTATCATTTATCATTGGAAATAAATATTTGGTTCAACAATTTATAGTTTCTTTTAATTTCTCAAGATACTGACCTTGGTTTCCTAGATCTCTCATCTATTTCCCTTTTCCACACCCTCTGCCTTAGCCAAAGTGGATTCCTAGTTTTCGTGATGTAGGCCTTTGTTCGTACTGCTTTCTGCACCTGGAGAACCCTTCAGCCTTATCTCCAAACATCCGAATTCCCACTGGGCTCTGAAGACTCAACTTAGAACTGCCTTGACGCTGTGGATTCTCCTAGATGGGTGGTTTTTAAAAATTCTTTAAAGCTTAGATCTCTTTTGTCAAACTGAAGTATTTAGGGGGATCCCGATATAAAATCAAAGACCAACTGTTCTCATTGAAGCAGTGGCAGGGGGCTCAGAACCCTGCCCATCTACCTCAGAGGATTGGCTTGGAGCACAGTGGGAACATCTTTGCACTTGATAATTAAACTCTTTCCAACTTTGGACCCCTACAGCATTTGTTCGGAATTCTTGTGGCTCCTTATCACCTTATATCTTGTCTGATGTGGCACCTTTTCTATTAGAAGGTAAAGCTCTTTGCAAAGAGTGTCTAGATCCCCCATGTTTCTAGAACAGTGTCCCACCCACTGAAGATGCTCGGGCAATACTGTTAATAAATTAACTAATGTAACTCCCGTCTCTGTAGATTAGAGCATGAAATCCAACAGTTGAAGGAGAAGATCTGTGAGGTTGATGGTGTTCAAAAAGGGCATCGTGGGACCTTGGAGGGAAAAGCTGCTGCTTCCAGCTTGCCACCCAGTGCTGAAAAGTCTCACCTGGTCCCTCTGATGGATGCCAGGTACTGGACATGAAACTGTGCCAAACCTACATTTGTGACATGAGTTAATGGCTTATTGTACCTCATATTGTCCAGTTTGCATATGGAGGGATCTATCAAAGGTGACAACTGATAGGTGTCCTTGAATTGTGTATGCTTTGTTTCCATCAATTGATGCCTGGTGGGGAGAGGTATCATTTGAAGGAAACCAAAGACCTGGGGAATGGCCAACCAGATCCAAGGAATGCTGGTGCAATGTTGTGTGAGCAGGTAGAATTAGAAGGTGCAGGGAAACCACCTCATCCAGAAAGGAGTGAACCAAGTCCAGGCTAAGAGGAACAAAGAAGTAGAGCTAATTGAACCATACCAAGAAGAAGGACCTTGTGTTGACAGTTAATTTATGGAAATATTAATTACAAATAGATGAAGTCTGTAACAGAAATTGTACCAGTATATTCAGAATGATCATGACTAGCATATACATCTGATGCTACTATAGTAAAATGATTTTCAACTTGAGTGGCATTGTACATTGCTCTGTGGCTTAGAGCTTTCAGATAAATTGACTTAATCATTCATTGCCTATAAGAAAATGGATTATTTTCCTCAACTCCATTGGTGTCATGGGGACATTTCAGATTAGGCAGTCATGAGCCCTGGGCATTAGACAATATGTATTCAGATATCAAAATGTATTCAGAATGCTATGAGCCTCTGTATCCCCTTAAATCTAGGTCTGCATCTTCAGTGGGGCTAGTTTAAAATATAAGTAAAGGTCCAGAGAAGTAATTCATTTGTAAGCGCCGTTGGCTCTGGCTCAGCTGTGTATGATTTTCCTTTCAGTGCTGAAACGTAACTACCACATTTTATTACCCTATCCATTCTTCTGTGCTGTTTTACCTACACTTTTAATCTCTTTACCTAACATTTCAGAAATTCATCCAGGCATGGTCAGTAGTACCAAAATGTTTCCTAGGACTGTGCATGTGTTTAGAGAAATGAAAGCAGATTCTTTTTTAGTGTGCTCAGACATAAATGTGCAAAACAGTTCATTTTAAATAATCCATCTAATCATTGTTTCTAGAACTGGGGGAAGGAGAGCCTAGAACTCAGTGAGCCTTCCATGTGGGCAGCCTGAGCCACTAGAAGGATTTTAGCTGGAACTGAAATTCCCTGGTCTCCCCAGTTCCGCTGGGTGGATGGTTTGTACTTCCTACAGTTTCACCTATGTTCTCGAGGGTACCAGATGTCTAGTTGGCAACTGCCTCAGTAGTCAACCGTTTCTTGCTTCCACGCAAGACAGAGCAGAAACAATTCAAGCCATTGTTCCTTCGAGATAGTGAAGATTCATAAAGATTATATCCACTTTTTTTTTTCTTTCAATCCTCTTAAATGACTTTGTGAAGTGAGAAATAACTGTCACTGTTTTCCATATGAGGGAACTAAGGCTTGCTGAGTGAAGTGCTGAGTTTCAAAGTCAGGGCTGAGGCCATGGAGCCTTCCAAAACCGTGTCTGTGATTCTCCGCCTTGCAGCAGGGGTTCCACCAGGGAGATCCAGGAGAGATTTAGATGGAATCACCTGCTGTCCATTTTATCCTCAAGATTCTGTTATTTGTCCATTACTCTCTTCTTTTGGAAAAGCCCAGATAGTGAACACGTGGCACTAGATTTCTTAGAACGTAGAAGAATGTTCCAGGTTCCAAGTTGTTATGTTTGGTGTTTAGAATGAGAAAGTTCCTCATTTTGAAGGGCATAATGAAGAAAGGATCTCACGTGCCCTGTATGGTTAGAAGTCCTTAAGTACCACCGCGCCCACCTCTCTTGTTTGCAGGATCAGTGCTTACATTGAAGAAGAAGTCCAAAGACGACTTCAGGACTTACATCGCGTGATTGACGAGGATAGCAATGCATCTGCCGATGTGGTGAAGGTGAGCTGAGGGGGCCAAGCCATCGGTCATTCGTTTCCAAGACGACCTTGCCATAAGGTGGTGGCGGTGGCAGTGATGGGCTCCTTTATTATTGTTCGTCAGTGAGAAAATTGAGATGCAAAATGTTCTAGAAAAATTAAATATTGCTTGGGTGGAGCTTAACAGGTAATAAACAGTGCTGATTCAAGAGAAACTTTACTTTAAAATGTTATACTTCTGGGGAAAATGCGTAAGTGAATGTACAGTCTTCTAAAACGTTTTATTTACTTTATTTGATTTATAAAGCTTCTACACATAACATTTTTCTGTTTTCTCCAAAAATACAACCAATTTCCTTAAGTATTTAATTTTGCTTGATAAATTATCCTGAGTAGATACATAATTTTGCTTTTGAGAAGATACATATTTGCGATGTTGATTTTTATCAAAATAAAAACATTTCATTCCTATTCTGCAACCTAAGAAGTTTCCTAAGGAAATTTTGTTTTTAATATTATTCTTAGAATTTTAAGAGTAGGACTAGATGCTTCAGTTCCTTTACAGGCAGATAGATCGATAGAGTCGTGTTTACCTCAGGAATATAAATTCTATAGAAGCGTTGTCATTGTTGAGCAAGTATGCTTCTTTAGAATTTTGTTCCCATAAATATTTCGAATCAAATCAGTTTCTTTTCCCTCTATGAACAAACTATAATTTAATATAGAGGGCTTTTTATTTTCTTATCAGGATAATGAGAAACTCCACAATGGCACCATTCAACGTAAGCTAAAATATGAGGTAGGTAATGATTTTTCAGATTGATAAGGTCGCCTTAAATTATGGCATGCTTGTGTGATTAAATTTTCTTAATGTTTAGTTGCATAATTAGAATTTTGAAGTCCCAGTGAGATTAATGGCTAATAGGGGAGGCAAGCTATTATATGGACTTAAAATTAAACGGAATCCTGCAGATTGAAAACTGCTTGGACTTTATTTGAATGGCATGTGACTGTGGTGGAGGCCCCTGGCCCCGTTTTTCATTTGTAACAGTATCCTTTCCTTTGGTCTGTGTTTAAAAGGCAGAATTATATAATCAGAATCAGATACAGGGTTTGGAAATGAAACCAAGTACCTCTCGATGTTTTAAAAATCCTGCTCATTTTATAGACTGTGAGTTGGCAGTAGTACAAAAGACATACTCTTGGTTGATTCGCTTATTTCTCTGGTGAATTGTCAAACCAAGGTTTATTTGGGCATACGATTTGTAAGGTTTTACTTGTACTTTCCTCCACTGAGGGACTTGTCCTTCTCATACACTCCTAAATTAAAAAAAACAAAAACACCCCCAAAGTACTAGGTGGTAGAAGTCTCACAGATGGCGCCCATACATTCCAGAACAGAGATGAAAGGGTGGGTGTTCCCCAGGAGGCTTAACTGACTTTGGCCACTGCCACACCTCCCTTCAGTCATCCAGTAATGACATTATCTTCCGCTGGACATCTGTCTCCCTAGCAGATAACCTTGGGAAGAGCAGGACGTTGCCCTTCATTTCTTTGTGTCCACTGTGCCTGGCCTGTAGCGGGCGCCCAGTAGGCCTTTCACAGAGCTGGTGTGTAGCTGTGGCACTGGCGGTCTAACCAGGGCAGGTATAATTAAGAATTCCCGTGAAGTGAGCCAAGAGGCAAGAGAAAGATGACCAAGGTGGAAATACTTGTCCATTTCTTTTGGCCTTGTCATCTGCTTATCATTAAGTACGCCCTTATTCCTTTTACATTCTGGATATATGGTCATGGGCTTATTTTCACAACTGAAGCTGACCTTTTGAAAATTGAATCAAAGATCTTAGGATTTATTTTGGAGCAATTAAAATATTACACCAAGAAATGGATACGGGATCAATCCCATGCAACGTTTTTTTTCTATCAAATACTCAGCAATTTGTAAGATAAGTAATATGGAAATTGATGTTCTGTGTGTGAATCAGATCATCTGTTCTTAAATCATGTATCAATCAATATGAATGGCTTAGGCTTTCGATTTAACCTATGCATTAATCTACACAATGAAACCAATGACTACAAGAATCTTCATGTGCAAAAGATTTGCAAAGGTGCTGCCATGTCCCATTTCAACTATTTTTGACATCTTGAACAGAAAAGGTATCTTGCCCCGCTGCTGCCCAGAGACGTCACTGACACCAACAGCAGAGAAGAGGGGAGGGAGGTGGATTTGAACCACCACCAGGGTCATCCCAAGACACAGAGCTTCCCAGACTCTATGGCTCCCTCCTCAGGATCACAAGAGAGAGCCCTCCAGGGAAGTCATCAGCCCTCAGGACACAAGGCGCCGCAGA
The DNA here is from genome assembly GCF_009762305.2 of Zalophus californianus. NCBI lineage: Eukaryota > Metazoa > Chordata > Mammalia > Carnivora > Otariidae > Zalophus > Zalophus californianus. Next base: position 98,232,262 of record NC_045602.1, read on the forward strand.
CCAGTGCTTGCAGACATAGTCATCCTGAGCATACAGGCTGTTTTCAACCAAAATGTTTCAATCTACCTGAAATCACTTTTCTTAACGAAAGCAACCCTGGCGACACAAAACGTGTTCAGCACAGGTCAGGAAATCTCAGTGAGCTGATGCCTCATAAAGATGAACATGGCTTGGGAATCGAGTCCCACTGGAGTTTGCTGCAAGATTTGTCCCAAGAAGTGTCTATAAATAATGGAGGCAAGCAGACCAGGCAAAGCAAGTTACTCTGCTCTGTCCTCTCTGAAAGCATTTCTAGTGAGGAGAGGGCCTCCCACAGCATTCCTCAGAGGTCACCAGCCTCAATGTTTTATGGCGAGCAGCAAGTTGAGGGAGAGTTAGCTGCTAAAAAAGTTAGCTCTCCACAGTCCCTGATAAATAGGACAGAAGGAACCAGTGGGTTGCGCTCTTTTTGCCACAGGCTCTCAGACCTTTACAAAGATACCAGCAGTCACCTGCTACAGTCTGGCACAGAGGTGATCCGCCATGGCAGGCATGTGGGAAGCCTGTGTGACCCCCGTGGGCTCACCTTGCACGTGACAACGTCGATCAGAAGACTGCCGTTTCTGAAACTCTTTGCCTTGGATGCACCCCTGAAGTCACACGGGGTGTCGTCGGAGTCTTGTTCTTTCCCTGGACAGGCTCAGGCTGGCCGCAGCCACAGTGAGGAGGCAGGGACCACTAGACCAGCAGAGAGCACAGCGCCTTTCAAAGCACCAGGCCTTCCCACTGCCTCAGAGGCTGCGGGGTCCCCAGGCTCCTCCCCAAGCTCCGTCTGCCGCCCAGGATATGAAGGTGCTAGAAGGAGCTGTGCATTTAAGCAGACCCTTGTGCAGTTCCCAGCCTGGATGCTGAAACCTCAAGAGCACCCTTTAGAAGACTTTCTTGAGCACATGGCTTGTTCCCTGCCAGAACTTCCGGGTGACGTGATCAGAGTCCAGGGTGTTTACTGGCTTGCTGTTGCTAACTGTGCAGAACCTGACCCTCAGCCAGCATGTTTGCTCCTGCTTCATTCCATGCTATATGCTTTGGTTCTGTCAGATAACCCATCAGGCTCAGTGACCGTTTTTCATGCTCTACCTCTCTCTGGACTAGAGGAGATTCAAATTGGCTTCGGTGGGCAGAGCATCAGATTCCTGGGCTCTGCAGAGAGTCTCCTGTTCACCGTATTTAGTTACAACAAAGCCCTCTGTCAGCAGATATGCCGTGACCTCCTGACTGTCCTGTTGCCTGAGTCTGAGGTCCCTGCCTGCACTAACCATCCTTTGTTCCAGCAAGATCTGGTTCAGCTATCTCTTGATTGGAAAGCAGAAATCCCAGATTTAGTTTTGACAAATGGAGTTCGGTTGTCATCCAGATTCCGGAATACCTTGGTTGACATGATTTACTTTCTTCATGGAAATATGCAAGTCAATATCCCCTCTCTGGCAGAGGTTCAGTTATTGCTCTACGCGACTGTCAGAGTCGAGGGTGACCCCGCCCAAGACTAGTGCCTTTCGTTAGTCCTTCTGAACACCCACATTGCCCTTCTGAGGGAAGATCGAGTTTTCTATCCCCACGCCCAGTCTCTAAACACACCTCCTCCAGGAACACAATTTGATGTGACCAGATGCCGTGCTTTGAGCGAATTCAGGTGTATTGTTGTTTCAGAGAAGAAAACATTGTCATCCATCGAACTTCCCTTCTTCGAGACTCTCCAACTCCCATCCAATTCAAGAAGTAGCCCAGCCAGGCACTTCGAAGAAGCCCAGAACGTCCAGTTGTTAGCTGGCATGCTGGGTCTTTGGGGCAGTCAGAACTCAGCACCCGAGGTCTGGAAACTGACCCTCAGCTCTCAGGATGAGGCTCTATGGCTCATCTCACATTTAACAAGGCTCGAGGAAGGAAACTTGTAAACATATTCTGCATGTTTTTTGAGATTTTTAATAAAACAAACAGGATGAGAAGAGTCAAGAACTAAGACTATCTCTGTGTAGCTAATTGATCCGAAATTGGAAAAATGCAGACCTCTAAAATAAAAAATGTAAATATTCTAAATATTTCCGATAAAAGAAAAATAGGGGCTAGCGGAGCACTGATAACATATCTTTATCACCACCCTGCGTCATTTTCTTGAACCTCAGCCTTGTAAATTTGGGCCTGCCTCATTATTTGTGAGGTGATTAAAGCATTTCTGATTGTTTTTGACTTCATGTCGACTTGTAGTATGGTGGCTTGGAATCTGTCTGTGTCTGCTGGATTCCTGCAGGCTCATTTGTGCAGCTTGAAAAAGTGCCCGGTTGGCAGTGACCTTCACTGACATCCTCCGTTTTCGCCGTGATTAGGACAGCTCTGTAGCAGAGCACATTAGTAATGCATCAAGCTTCCTGGAAGGACCCAGGGATTTAAAATACTCTCCCCTCTAATACATGGAATGGAGGCAGCACCACATGCCCTGCGGTGTCTTCTTGCTCAGTTAATTGCCTTTTCCGTCCTCCTCTCAGACTTTTTGACTCTTACTTTCCAACCTATGTGATTTCAGCTCCTTACTTGTTGGTTTAGTTTTGACTACCCTTCCCCCAATGACACAGGCCCCCCACATGCCAGTTCTTTCTCTGAGTTTCTGCTATTTCTGTCCTAGAAAGGCTCTTCATCTTCAAGTCTTTTTCTCATAGCTCCTTCAAGTGATCTTATCAGCTGTAGGGTCACCTCAGAAGGCCTTCAGCACTTTCCCCTGGCTGCCCTCCCTCTCTGCCTCCCGCTAACCCTTCATCACTCATAACCTCTGACCAAGGTGTTCTGCTGGCCTCCCTTCCAAGGTGAGTCACGCCCATAGCGGCCTCAGGTACATCTCTCTTCACAAAGTACCATCTGGTACTTAGCTGCCCTCTTCTTCTGTGAGAGGCTTGAACCTAGGCCCTGTAGAATCTTCCTCTCCTCTGAGTGACCCTTTCTTTTTTTTTCGCCTCTGTTCAGCATTCCTATGGAGGAATCAGGTTGCATGTTTTTTATTTATTAGTTATTTCATCGGATCCTGGGCTGCTCAGCCAGTGTTCTCCTGTTTCTTGGGTGTGTATGTTCTAAACTTCAGAGTCTTAGCAGGAAGGAGGTGTTCTTCACTGCTGTGTCCTCCCTCTGCCACTTCCAGCCAGGATCATGCCAAGCTTATGGTAGGTACTCAGAGAATGTCTCAGGCAGTTGAACAAAGTGATTCCATGAAGCCATTTATTTTAACCCTGGCCTGGAAGGGTCATTCTCTGTTCTAGGCAGACCTTTGGAAGATGTGCAGCATAAATGTCACCACCCCCCTCTTCATTTCTACTCCTAATTGATGAGAGGGGCGCTGTCAAGGCTTAGCCCATCCCAAAATTCACCGTCTCCCTTTGGCCAGGAAGTAAGGACCTTCCGTCTTTCCCCATCCAAATTAAAAGCTACTTAATGTGTTCTCCATCTCATCATTAATTTTCCTCGAGCCAGGTCTGGGGCAGCGAACAGGAAAGGGCAGGAAACTGGAGAGCACATTAGGATGCACACACTGTGGCTGCTGCCTTGTCTGCAGTAACCAAGTGGAGCCTTTTTGTCTTTTTGAGGCAATAGAATTCAGATGTTTTTAGATGGAGCCTGTTTTTGTCACTTCCACCCCCCCAACACACACACACACACACACACACACACACACACACACACACACACACACACACACCCTATTGCCTTATGCATGAAGGGTTTTGAGTCTCTGATGAGGACATCGTTAAAATTAGTTAGCTTGTCACATTCTTGGCTGGAAGATCTTCTCTTGTGGAAGAAATTTTGCAAATAAACCATAATAGTCTTCTAATATCAATAATTTTCACACAATTTCAATTTTTTTTTGCTTTTTTCAGCAAATACTTTCTTAAAAATTGCCCCATTTGAGCATTTTCTCAAATATCCTTGATCAGAAGAACAGAATTAATGATCATGAAGAACAGAGGGAGTGAAATTTAAGATGCCAGCAGAGGGATGCTATAGTTGGAAAGGAAACAGTACATAAACAGTACAAAGATTTTAACAAAGAGTGAAAAATATTAGACTCGCTTGTCTTCATAGGTTAAAAACATAATTCTACTAGGTTATAAGTTATGGTCTTTAATATTGTTCATAGATGGAGCATGCAGCAAATATGAGCATTGCATAAAAGTTGTATTATTCATTGTAACTTCTTCAGTCTGCTTTATGATCCAGGCAGGTCACAATGAGGATTACATTCAGATCTCACTACATAATAGAAGCAGCCTCCGGCAATTCAAATTTTACATGTCTCTTCTCTCACCTAAGCATACTTTTTACCTTGGGATCAAATATAGTTCCCTGATATGAAAATTTGATTTACTATCCATGAAGTAAGTACTAAGGTTGTCATACCTTAGGTTGTCCCTGTAGAAGCCAGCGGATTAGTCTTTGCACCTTTACCCACTGTGGCTTCAATCCTGGTGGCCTCCCTCCATCTCCACTGGCTCGTTCTTTAGGAGTTCTGAGCCCATGATGCTACTGTAGGGACAGGTGTGAGCATCTCCATATCCAGCCTAATGTGGGATCTTCTTAGTTATAATGAGTTCCTGCATCAGAAAAAAATAAATAGGTTCATACATACTTTGTTATGTGGCATTTCCATTGTTGTCCTATGGGCATAAACATTTACATTGTGGAACTTGTTAATGCATTCTAGACAATACCTCTTTGAGTACTTTGAAACAGTGATTTCATCTGAATTTGATTAAAATCCATTCTGCTCGCAGCTGCCTGTTTTACAGACTTGTGGTTGGCAGGGTGAATTTATTTAGTCTTTGTTGAAAAACATTTCAAAACTGTCTACCCTTTCTCATTACTCAAAAAAATGTAAGTGCATCCTTTGGAGAGAATACTTATGCCTCCCAGCAGTAGTAATTACGGTAATTTTTATTTACATTCTTTTTCCTAAATGATTTCAAATTTTGAATGATAAATAGATTAGAGCACTTTTATTAATAGATTAGAGCACTTTTATTATTGCTTCTTTGAAGGTCAAGCAGTCTTATTGGTTAGACCAGTTTCTAGTGAGGTTATTTTGTTAATTTAGTTATGCAGCCTCCAATATGCCTCTTAGGACGATTCTGCTTCATCATTTAAGATATCTTTTGTGATAGATACTATTATCAGTCAGCTATTGCCGGGTGACCAACCCCCAATTTTAGTGGCATTAAAAAAAGCTTTCATTTCTTAATGATGGTTTGTAAGTAGGTTGAGGTGGCTTTACCATTGGCTCCAGATCATCTGCAGCTCAGATAGGGTTAGTCTACTCAAGATGTCTCATTTTGAGGTCTGTGCTGAAGGGTCAGTGGCCATCATAATGATGACAGAAGCACAGAAGATGTGGATGCATCATGGCTGCCAGCATCCCATTGGCCAAACAAGTCATGCGACCAAGTCCAAAGTCAAAGGGCAAAGAACACTCCATCCACCAAGAAGCCATGGCAACACTGGGTATAATGCTGCTTCTGTAAGGAAGAGAAAAATAGGGACCAATAGTTCACCATGTGATATTTTATGTCTAAGGCTCTTATTTAAAATAAAATTCAGATAAAACTTATAGGACTTCTCCCTAAGGTAAATATTCAGGTACTGGGAAGAACATAGGTCACAGGACCTTTTAAGTTACTTAGTTCGGCTGGCTTCTGGTTCGGTCTTTTCTTGATACCTCCAGGCTGATCACTGTCTGCCTCAGAGCAGTTCTTCACTGGGGACTGCTCTTATTGTTAGAGCATTCTTTCCATAATTGTCGTTACTGTGATCTCCATCTGCAGGGTCCATCCATCCTTCACATTCTTCTGTAACAGAATAGAACGTGTCTGTTCCACAGTCTGTGTTATAACGTAACTGTCTTTCAGGGAAGACCGTTATCTCTCTCGCCTCCTCTGATTTTCCTTTTTTACCTCCAACACCCTTCAGTTCCTCTGCTGTTTCTTACACAACATAGCCTCCAAACTACCACCATCCAATCTCTTGTTAGGGTTGCACCCTTGTAATTTTTTAAAGCCTCATTTATAAGGAGTGGAACTGAATGATTCAGTTAATAAGAAGGAAGGAGAGTCTATTGTAAATCACTCTTCCTGCCTTTTAATATCTGGTTGAAATCTTTAGTTGCTGAAGATGCAGTGGATTACAGTGATAACAATCCCAACCACCCTTTATATTGTGGTTCACAGTGTACCAAGTTCTTTCCCGTGTATTGCTCCTTTTGAGCCCCACAGTGATTGTCCTGGGATGGAGGAATTGTCATCAATCTCCACTTCATATTTAGGAATTTAACTCAGAAAGAATAACTTGATTGGGAATTGGAATCAAACTTAGACCTTCTTACTTCAGAACATACATTATTTCCACAATGCCAAAGTCACTCCCTGGTCACAGTTATTCTTGACATTGTCTGGGTAAATTTTTTTATTGACTTATTTTTCTCATAGGAATGACTATGCTAGGGATGAATATTTGGAAGTATTATGAAGTTGATTCTTGTGAGTTCTTTTATGGAATTTCTAGACGTTAAAGATTATTTCTCTTTTTATGAGTTGTTTTTTCTCCCCCCAAAAAAATTCCCATGCAAGTTTCTTTGCAATTCCATTGTTCTCTTGTATGAACCTATGTCTCCTTTTTGTTCTTTGCGTTTTTAGCTCCTATAGAAGAAAAGCTTGGATACAGTCCTAGCATGAATATGGCGCAGATAACCATGTATGCTCAACATTACTCCTCTAACTGAAGCTTAAATAATATGCTCTACAGACACCTGATAGAATCCTCCCTCTCCTTCCAACTTTAATTTCTCCTGGGCCTTAGAACTGAGCACAAATTGAGCCAAAACCAGGGCTGTGCAAAAATCAGTGAGTGGAGATAAGGGATACATTCATGGGTAATCAGTGACATTGTAGAACTAGAAAGAAGAAAACCTGGTTTTCCCTCCTGAACATCTTAAGCTGTCAATATTTATGTTTGGCATAAGAGCCACTTTGCAATTTTTGCCCTGTTCTCATTCAATTGTACTAGACCCATTCTTGAATCTTTTGAGAATTTCATCTATCTAATGGTGAGTTATCCAGAGATAATGACCATTAAAGGGACCAGTCTTTCATGATCTAGAGAAAGATGGTAACATTTTTAATAGTTTCAAGTTGAAACATTTATCAGATACCCAGTCTTTCTAAACTTTGAAACCATGTTGATCACCTCAGATCTATATGGATGAAATAATCTATTCTGGTAAGAATCATGGATTAGAAATGTTAGCCAACCCTTTTGGATTTACCCTAAGGCCACTAAGGGTAAATAAGATATTCCGCAAATATCTATGTCCAACAGTTCATCATTTTCTGGTTAGTTTATCCCTACAGGTCTATATCAAAATTAAAGAAATACTTCTTTATTTGAAAACCCTTACTTCTGTTTCCTCTTGGAAGTACTTTTAACTCACCTCACTTTAAAATGAGATCAGGTTAGTGTTGTGTCTTCATGCCAGGCTGTTGTGACAGGCATGGTCAGGGGACGCCTGTAGTATGTGTGACTACCTCTCTTAGCAAACTCCACTTCAGCTCTGTGTACTCAGCTTTCAGAGACGATGTGACATTAGCACAAGGTCCCCTCACAGCAGAGGCAGGTGTCACCTTCTGGAGATGAATATAAACATGTTTTGACTCTTGACTTTATTCATAATTTGCACCTGCTCACATAAGGTACATTTATTCTCTGCTTCTTATAACACGGCTCATACCTGAACATGGAACTGATCCTCATCATCTGCCCCAGACCCTTGTTTTCAAACTGCTGGGGCATAGGAGGTCCTTGATATATCATAGCTCTAACTAGAACTATCAGTATGGCCTATGTGGTGGAAAAAAGGAGGGAATCAAAATATGCGCTATGCTGGGAGCAAAGAAAGGAGAATTGGTAATTGCGTTAAAGCTGATAAAAACCCAGCCTGTGTTTGAGAAGCAAACCTTGGATATTTGGCTCTCAGAAATCAGACGGCAGTCCTTAGGTCTGACCTTGTCTTAGTCAGAGCGTACACTGAATCCCACCATCTGGTACATAATTAGAGTATTTAGGGGAAATGTTGATGACTCCCTGTAGAACTGGTCCATTCTGTGCCCTCTGCGGTGCCAACATTGATCCAAGTGGATGTTAATGCCACTTCCTATTAATTTCCTTAATTTGTCCCTTTTGAAGGAGACGGCCTGAGTAGGAAGGGAAGATTCTAATCTGAATATTCAAAATGTAGCCTGTGTTCTGCCTGCTTTTTTTGGCTAAGGATCCGACTATAGTGTTTCCCCAACAACGGAAAAATAGCATATTTGTTGACACAAGACATTATTTCATTAAAAGCTACCAGAAAAATATTTTTTTGTATCTTATTTTAAAAGATGATATTTCTTATTAGAGGAATATAACCCAAGTTACTCATTATGTACTCTTGCTTGACCTTTCATTTCTAAATAGAACCACTCCACAAGTCATTTAAAGTTCCTTGAAATGTCCTCCATATTTATCCAGATCTGCTGTAAGATGGGCATCCGGCCTTTCATGTTTCTTTACCTCCTTGTATGATGTATGGCCAACTTTCCTTCCAAGTCTAAGCATCATCTTTGCCACATGTGGAGAAACTGTGACTGATTCCAAAATAGATAAGTACATAGAAATTTAAAAGCTCCCTTAAATAATAGGATATAATATGATACAGCACACGTTTACTTGTCTAGCATGAAACTCAAGATATTCAAAATATAGCTACATTCAAATAAAAAATAAATAAATAAAAAATAAGTTTAGGAGACATTTATGTTAGTTCTCCTTCCTCTCCACCATAAACATGGTTTAGGAGAATGTCAGGAACCTTTCACACTGTGTCTGAGAATTCTACATTCCTCATGAAGTTGACTTCAAAAAGTAGTTCCTAAAAATTACACTGCAGCTGTGGTTTGATGGAAACACATACTCTTTTGATTTGTCTTTCTGTTCATCTATGCATAGATAAAACTCAAATGTCTTCAGATGCCTGGCTTATTTTTCAGTTAATCATTTCTGCAGTTGTACATTTCTCTACACTCATTAATATTTAGTTACTCTGAAATCTTTGACATTGAAGTAAACTGTGCCTATGGGTGGTAACAATATTTCTAGCCCCAACATGCTATTAAATAATGGAGAGAGAAGTATCCATCTTCTCAACCCAGGATGCAGTTAAACTTCACTGTCTGATTCTGTGATTGGGGCAGTGGCTTTTTTTTTTTTTTTTTTTTAAGATTTTATTTATTTATTTGAGAGAGAGCACGAGCAAGGGGAGAGGCAGAGGGAGAAGCAGGCTTCCTGCTGAGCAGAGAACCTGATGAGGGGCTTGATCCCAGGATCCTGGGATCACAACCTGATTTAGGCGAGTGACATAACATTTAGGCGAGTGACATAAGCATTATAAGAGTTAGGTGAACGATATAAACATTACAAGATCCAGTTCCTCCCAGATAATGGGTTCCTACCCATTTACCCAAATTTGTAAATTATCAAAGGCAGGGGTTTTTTTCTTTAAAGGATCAGTGAGCCCGAGCTTTAAGCAACTTTCCTTTCACTAGGGATTGATTTCACAATTATAAAATTCTTAGAAATAGAGAACTTTCCAGTCTTAAAATGTCTGTGTAGTAACCAGACCATCACTTTCAGTCTTATCCCACTTAGAATGTTGACTTGTAAAAAGAGAAAGCTAAGTTGGCTAACTTTAGAATGTAATCCATATGGAGTGGAAAAACCAAATCTTTTTCAAAATTTGATGCAGTTGAGAAAAACTAAAGGTCTTAGAAATTACAGAGACTTTGTAGAAGTTATTTTATTTTGTATTCCCAGGATCTAGCCTTGTGCATAGCACATGGTGGGTGATCAGTAAAAGATCCCAGTGTTTGATTGTATACCCGAAGGGTGCCTATAAGAAAAGGCTCTTAGAAAGTTAAAATTAAGTCACTATTGCTTAGTTAATAATATACTGGATAGTTTTGGCTGCAGCTCTTCCTCAGTAAAAGTCATGGCATTTAGATAGCCATGTGTATATTCACAGTTTTTCTTACTCAGTGCCCCCGTCACAATTGTCTTTTTTTACTTAAATTTTTATTTTAATTCCAGTTAGTTAACATCCAGCATTATTTTCATTTCAGGCGTACAATATAGTAACTCAACAGTTCCATACATTTCCTGGTGCTCATCATGACAAGTGCACCCCCTTAGTCCCCATCACCTCAGGTCATCCATCCCCCCCACCTCCCCTCTGGTAACCATTAGATTGTTCTCTGTAGTTAAGAATCTATTTCTTGCTTTGTCTGTCTGTCTCTCTCATTTTTTCCTTTTCCTTATTTGTTTTGTTTCTTAAATTCCACATAGGAGTGAAATCATAACATACTTGTCTTTCTCTGACCTATTTCACTTAGCATAATACTCTCTAGCTCCATCCATGTTGCTGCAAATGGCAAGATTTTGTTCTTTTTTATGGCTGAGTAATATTCCATTGTGTACATATATCACATCTTCTTTATCCATTCATTAATCGTTGGACACTTGGCCTGCTTCCATAGCTTGGCTATTGTAAATAATGATGCTATAAACTGCCATCACAGTTTTCTAATCCTGCTGGAATTACAAGTTTACTTGTCAGTCTGCCTCTAAGGGAGGTCCCACAGGGCAGGACACTGTCATGTTCACAGTTGGGTTCCTGCTGTATAGATGGGATTTGCTAAATACTATGCCCATTTCCTTAGACATGAGGCTGAAGTGCAGAGAGGGTGGGCGGTGACTGTTAGGCTGAGACCAAGTCCTTATGCTAGGATTTGATTCTGGGTCTTCTCTTTCCGCTCTCCGAATCTTTGAAGTGAATACCCAGGGGATCCCAAGTGATTGCTTCAGGGATGCTCAGTATGGTAGAGTTTGAGTACCGAGTATTTATGCTTGATGCTATTATCCACATCTTTTTAAGAACCCATAATACACATGATAATACACTGTTCCTAGTGAATTTGATTACCTTTCTTCCTTCTTCCTTTTCCTCATTCTAGCCTCTTAGGATAGAGAGAGTTCCTCATCAAATGAGCTGTGGTATTGGCCTTTGGGTCTAACTGGTAGGGAAAGCGAGGTTCCTCCTAAGGTAGGGTGTGTGGGTCTTTATTTCTCAACTAGTATCATCAGTTGCTTGTTGTTGCTTCAGTTCCTGAGAGCAGCATTCCCCTCTGCTGAGGACATTCTCCCACCGCTGCCAACTTCAAGCTTCAAACTCACACACACTGCAACAAGTGGATTTCCCAAGTGATTGTGGCAGATCTGGAGAAGAAATTATGTTCCTACTTAAAAATACAGTTATTAAGTATGGCATAGAAGATTTCGGGGCTTAGGCAGCAGAGCAAGAACTTCATGGCTCAGCTATGGTCAGAGACATTTCTTAACAGTAAATGTGCTCTTTGAAAATCATTAAAACTACTAGATTATTTCTCTTCCTTCTCACTCTTCAAATAGATAAAACATAGTCCATGTTTCAGGAAATGTCCACCTTTACAGTAATTTGGAAACATACTGTCAGTGAATTGAAAGGTCTTTTGGCAGTGTACGTATTGAGAAACTCTTTTTTGAAGAATTTCCACTGTGGTTTTTGACATCAGGGACAGCTAAATAAGTGTACCATTTCGATAAAACTAATGGTTCTCATTTTGGGTGACCAGCCATGCAGGGAAAAATTAGGTGCTCTAAAAGGCTTTGGTAACTTCGTAGCAGGGCCAAAATATTTACAGTGTCCGCTAGACAAAAGCAGTAATCTGAGACAGATTCTACACCTCTGTGTCATCCAGAAATTCAAGCTTCCTCGTTATACCTGGCTCAGGATCCAGGACCCCATTTTGCCCTGTGCTTTTTTTTAGTCAAATAGGAATGGAATCACTGTGGAATCATGGAGTTTCCGTCTTCTTAAATTCTGTGTATGTTGAAATGTCCATTAGCTGGCTCTATCTCAGATGGATGAAATTATTTAAAAATTTCCTGATGGCAGTGTAACAGTTGATGGAGGTGGGATGGCAGGCATCATGGTGCACAGGTGGGCACTAGGTTAGCCTGATTTGAATCCTAGCTCTGCTACCTGCCTCTTTCATATTATCTCGACTCTCGGCCTGGCCTGGGGCCCCTCATCTGATAATGGTTAATACCTCATGGGGGATCGTGAGTATTAAATGAAATGATGCATATAAACTGTTTAGCACAGTTCTTGGTATATAGTAAGTATTCAATAAATGCTAACTATAATTATAATTATTTTATTACTGCTGCTGCTTTAAAAACATATTTTCTTGTGTTGTCTAAAGCCCCAGGTTAGTGCAAATGATAAGGATTGTCCAGAGATTTCCACCCATTTATACTCAAGAGAACTCATTTTGAAGATTTATTTTTTTCATAATGATTCCTTCTCAAACCCCTCTGGCTTCCCACCTTCCAAACCATAAATATTTGTCAGAGCCAGGTTGATTACTAATCAAATGAAACCTAAAGAAAATACTTGGTATTTATTTTAATTGTGGTTTAAAGAGCTTTCTGTACTACACTGGCTTATAAAAATGCCTAGAAGTTAAAAATGAAGTAAATTTGAATAAAATCTCCAGTTTTTGGAGCTTTATGTACAGCAATCTGATAGTCTCTGAAGAAAAAAGAAGTTTGTCAGATGATCAAGACTTTTCAGAAAGGAATCTGGTTTACATTGATTTTTTTTTGAAAATCGGGATATGTAATCTGTCTCTTTTTTCACTTCTTCTTATAAATTGGAAGGAACTTCAAAGCCAAACAACATTTTGAAGTGCTTTTGCCCTAATTTCTTGAAATAGTATACCTAAAGAAATGGTCTTTTGTGATGACAGAGACTTAGCATTTCTCTTTCAAAGGAAGCCATCATTTTTCTAAATAAACTCCACTAGTTTGATGTTCTCTTCTCTGCTTGAAACACATTTTCTCCCGCCTGCCCAAGCAGGGTATTTGCTGAGGAGTGATCTCGGTTTCTCTTTGTTCTCCCTATCTCTTGTTTCTTTGATAGCGGATGGTTTCTCGCTCTTTGGGAGCAAATCCAGACGACCTGAAGGACCCGATTAAAATTAGTATTCCACGCTATGTGCTGTGTGGGCAAGGGAAGGATGAGCACTTCGAGTTTGAGGTCAAGGTAAGTGCCCCTTCTTTACTCTTCTGGAGGAATGGAGGCTCGAGGCTCCCAGGGCTTTCTCTATCTTTTTTTTTTTTTTTTTTTAATAAAAGGAGATGAAGCTGCATGTGAACATCTTGTTTTGTAACATATTGGTCATACCCTCCTTTAAACTGGTCTTTGCAAGTCTAGACTGTAGCACGTGGAGAGAAGTTATCCCATAGAAGGTGGTGGTGGTTGGGGAGTCAGGCAGACATGGAAGAAAGTTCTTGTCACTTACCAACCCGACAGGTAGGGTGACCAGCCCTTCCAGGTTATCCAGGAGTTTTTGCTGTAGGTATTGGAAGTTCCACCCCTGGGAAACCATTTGGTGTCAGGTGAACCAGGTCAGTCAGTCACCCTATCCCTGGGCTTAAGCTCAATTTTCTTATCTATAAAAATGGGAATAATAATGTTTATGTTACAAGGGTATCAGCTCACATAAAGTGTTAAGTCTGGTACCTGGTATATAATAATGTTATAGCTATTGCTTCTATTACTACTGCTGTTTTTATTGTTGTTTCTATTATTATTAATTTAAGAAGCTTTCCCTAATCTGTTTTAGGCATTATTTGATTTATACAACTTTTCAGGAAGAGATGTGCCTGCTTCCTTACATCATTCTTTCCAAAATAATGACTTCATCTGATTCCTAATTTAGTTCCATTGACTCATAACACTTCATTAAATATTGCTGGATGCTCTCCCCTCCTCAAGGAATTAATGAGGAGTCACACTTCTTCATTTTCAAGCATAGGTGAGGTTATTGATGTAATGACATCCACTAGGGTGGATGTCTGCAGCTGCATGAGGGTATTCTTGGAAGTGAACCTCAGACAGGGAATCTGGACGCTGAGGTCTTCAGGCTCTGATTCTGCTGCACTTTGTTGAGTGACCATGAGTCTTTACCTTCTCCAAGCCTCAGTTTTCTCATTGGTAGAATGGGGAAATTGGATCACATCAGTGGTTTACAAATTTCTTCTCGGCAGAGACGTTTGTTCAGCAGATTATTTATGAGGAAGGGCACTGCAGAAAGCGGACCAGCATGGAGCTGCTGTGGGGAGGGAGAGTGGAGGGAGCCTGAGCCAGCCCTCCCCACCCCACCCCCAACCCCAGCCCCCCAACCATGCTGCTGGGGGCTTGGGATCAACCTCTCCCTTTAGGCATGCATGCCCTTTCAAGTCTTCCAGGAGAAACAATGCAAATGCATCTTATAATTAGTCAAGCTTTTAGATTCTTATTTCTATATATTGTTTTCCTTTTTATTTTTTAAACCTAGGCATTAATTTATATATTGAGGTTCCTGTTGAGAGTACATGATGTCTGGGTGGTGGTGGTGGTGGTGTTTTGAACTTTACTGGCCAGATTGTGTGGTTTCTTATTCAGATGTTATGCCATGTCCGTGAGCTGGTACTTCTCACTGCCCCTGACTTAATGCCTAATTCCTGCTCAATTTCTTTTTCTCAGTCATTTGAAATTGTGTGCGTGTGTGTGTGTGTGTGTGTGTGTGTAGCTCCCTTTGTACATACATGTTATATTGATATGTACACATATATCAAAATAATTTCTGAAGGTATATGTATTAATCCCATATTTTGAAAAATATTTGAGAGAGAGAGCATGAGAGCGGGGAGGGTCAGAGGGAGAAGCAGACTCCCTGCTGAGCAGGGAGCCTGATGTGGGCGCAGTCCTGGGACTCCAGGATCATGACCTGAGCTGAAGGCAGTCGCTTAACCGACTGAGCCACCCAGGCACCCCTAATCCCATATTTTTAATTAGAGGGTGAAGATTGGCTTTTATCAGCTCAGAATTTGAATTCTCCTAAACAGAGAACTCACAGCACTGGAGGACATGCAGTGATTTTTGTTGATGCATAGATAAATATATATTTTTTTAATTTTTAAAAATATTTATTTGAGAGAGAAAGAGAGCACGGGGAGGGGCAGAGGGAGATGAAGAGAATCTCAAGCAGATTCCCTGCTGAGTGCAGAGCCTGTCATGGGGCTCCATCTCACGACCCTGAAAGCATGACCTGAACCAAAACCAAGAGTTGGCCACTTAACTGACTGAGCCACCCAGGCGCCCCAAGATATATTTTATTTTAACTGATAAGTGTGTTAATAAAATATAACTATTAAATTGATTTCATGCATAAAAGATAAGACATGGATAAAGAGGATACTTAATTTCTATAGTATGATCTCACTTATATGTGGAACCTGAAAAACAAACCAAGCTCACAGATACAGACAACAGATTGGTGATTGCCAGAGACAGGGTAGGGGTAGGTAAAATGGGTGCAGATGGTCAAAAGTTATAAAATACATCCTGGGGATGTCATGTACAGATTGTGATTATAGTTAATAGTGCTGTCCATTTGAAAGTTGCTGAGAGAGTAATTTTTTTTTTAAGATTTATTTGAGAGAGAGAAAGAGGGAGAGAGTGCACAGGAGCAGAGAGGAGGGGCAGAGGGAGAGGGAGAAGCAGATTCCCCACTTAGCAGGGAGCTGGAAGTAGGGTTTGATTCCAGGACCCTGAGATCATGACCTGAGCCGAAGGCAGATGCTTAACCAACTGAGCCACTTGCATACTCCACCAATTCCTTATAATAAATCTCTTTACTTTTCTTTTTTTTTCTTTCTTTCTTTCTTTCTTTCTTTCTTTCTTTCTTTCTTTCTTTCTTTCTTTTTTTTCTTTCTTTTTTTCTCTTTCTTTTTCTTTTTTAATTTTATTATGTTAATCACCATACATTATATCATTAGTTTTTGATGTAATGTTCCATGATTCATTGTTTGTGCATAACACCCAGTGCTCCACGCAGAAGGTGCCCTCTTTAATACCCATCACCAGGCTAACCCATCCCCCCACCCTCTCCCCTCTAGAACCCTCAGTTTGTTTCTCAGAGTCCATAGTCTCTCATGGTTCATCTCCCCCTCCGATTTCCCCCCCTTCATTTGTCCCTTCCTACTGCCTTCTTTTTTTTTTTTTTTAACATATAATGTGGACCCTTGGGGTCACAGAGAGTAAATCTTAAAAGTTCTCATCATAAGAAAAAAAGTAACCATTCCTGTGTGGTGACAGAGATTCACAAGACTTAGGAGGTGATCATTTCATAATATATACAAATACCGAACCATTACATTATACACATGAAACTAATAAAATGTTGTAGGTCAATTATACTTCAAGAACTCAAAAAAAGAAAATAAGAACAAAAGCTGAGTTGATTTAAATAAAAATTGCAAGTAAATACTAATTCACGCCATATCAGATCTGGCCAAAATTGTGAAGATGCTACTGTGAAGACATGTTAGAGAACCCAAATACAGAAAATCATGTGGGACCTTTCAGAATCTCTGCTTTCACCTCAGAATATATAAAATCCAAAACTAAAGGGTTCAGCTTTCTTTGAAGGTATCAAAGCCAAGTTCTGAAAGCATGTCATTGTTTCGCTTCCTTTTTGTACTTATCCCAGATGCTGTAATCAGCACCAGGAATGACCTGTGAGCATTTGCCTGGAGAATCCCCAGTTCTCTGTGTAGGAAGGGCCACCAGATGCATTCACAGGTAGATGTGCTGCACGTCTCACATTTTCTTGGGGATACTCAGTCACAGAAGTCTCAGGGCCTCAGTACTAGAAACAAACATGACCCGAATGTACAGTCCCTCTCTTGAACAAAACAAAAGTGGCCACATCCCAGCAAACGCATAGCTATTAGGGTGTGCCATTGTCCTTTCCAGGCTCTGCCGGTTAATGTCCACAAGAGACTAACTGTAGAAGAGGGACAAAGACACCTGCCTGGTTGGGTTGGTGTGAGCAGTGTATGAATTTAGGTGTGTAAAGTGCTTAGAATGGTGTCTGCCTTCCTAAGTGCTGGTTAAGTGTTTGTTTTTAAAAAAAATAAGTAAATTTTTTAAAGATTTTATTTATTTGAGAAAGGGAGAGAGAGAAAGCAAGAATGGGGAGGGGGAGGAGAGAGGGACAAGCAGACTCCGTGTTCAGCAAGGAGTTAGATGCAGGGCTCGATCCCACAACCCTGAGATCATGTCCTGAGCCGAAATCAAGAGTTGGATACTCAACTGACTAAGCCACCCAGATGCCCCATTAAAAAATAAGTAAATTTTTAAAAGGCATAGGGACTGAGTGAGGTTTTACCCTTGGAATCCTAGTGACTTTTGATGTACAGTTGTGTCTTTGAGAATTTTGGATTTTTTTATTTTTCATTTTGATTGTTCATTCCCCCCTCAACATTGCTGAATTTTTTAATTAAGTATGGGGGCACCTGGGTGGCTCAGTTGGTTAAGCGACCAACTCTCGGTTTCAGCTCAGGTCATGATCTCAGGGTCATGAGATTGAGCCCCAGGTCGGGATCCATGTTTGGTGTGGAGTCTGCTTGGGACTCTCTCTCCCTTTCCCTCTGTCCCTCCCCCCTGCACTCGCTCTCTCACCCCCCCCAAAAACGAATACATCTTTGAAAACAATTAAGTATGACAACCTTTTCCTTCCATTATCTGACTCTCTGATGCATTGGCAATGTTTTCTAGAACATACAGTCACACCTATGATAACAGTTTGGCTACTACTAAAATCTTTTCTTGGTGAACCAGTGGATTTAAGGTGGCTAAGGTAAAAAGCATTATTTTTTTAAAAGTCTATTTAGTTTTAGACCTTCTTTGAAGGAAAATCTGATGTTAATGTATATAGATATTTTATACTATTACACTTTAGACTTCAGAAAAATCCTTGCTGCTTCTTTGTTAAATAAAAATCGATTTCTTTTTTGTACCTTTCCCCCATGATGGTCTTAAAGGTCTCCTGGGGTCCTGAATGCACCTGGCAAGGCTCTGTGACCAGCAGGGAAGGGTCTTGATTCCTGGTATTAGACCCCTGTTGACTGTATAACTTGCTGGTGGTTGCTGCCAGTTCATTTAAGGGGCCAAGCTGACCCATGAACACACAGGGCCCCCTGGGTGCAAGTCTTCATGAGCTGAATTTGCAGGCCCAGAGAGAGGACTGGGAAGAGGCACTCAGGGGTGTAGCTGCCCAGAGTTCTCTCCACTTGTCCTTCACCCTTCCTGTTCCTTCTGCCTCCTGCCCTTTTCTGCTTGCCTTTCCTGAGATAAAATTCCTTAGTTATTTAAGTCATGCCTTTTTCCTGTAATGCCCAATTGGGTAGCTCTAGTTGGATTGTTCATTGCTGAATGAATAGTCATGAGCCTGGTTAAGGTACCATTTGAGGTCAGGTACAGGGAGTGGGATATGGGGGAGGAAGGGAGACAACAGTGGTTCTCAAATGCTCATCTTCTGATCCCTGGTCAGTCCCACGGACGTTCCCATCACTGGGCTTTAGAATGAAAAAAAATCGTGTTTTTCATTAAACTAAAATTTAATATTTAATTCAAAAGGACTGTCTTTTTGGATCTTCTTTATTCAGGGATTAAAAACAACTTTTGTGAAGTAACTATGAGAGTAGATATACAGGGTTTTGTTTTTTGGTCACATTTAATTTTTTCAATCAACTTTGTTAAGGCATAATTTACATACAGTGAAATGCACACATTTTAAGTGTACTTTGATGAGTTTGGCATGTATACACCCATGTAACCAGCACCCCTATCAAGACTTCAGACTTTCCAGTCAGTCCAGAGAGTTTCTTGTGCCCCTTTACAGTCAGCGCCCCTGCCCAGCCTCTAGGCGAGCTGTGAGCTGCTTTCTGTAACTACAGATTAGTGTCTGCCCTAGCATGCCGTGTAAATGGGATGGGGCAGCATTTACTCCTTTGTGTCTGGCTGCTTCCATGTAGCCCAATGCTTTGGAGATTCATCCACGTAGTTGAATATAACAGTAATTTGTTTCTTTTTATTGCTAAATAGCATCCCGCTGTATGGGTATATGACAGTTTGTGGAATGGTGTCTGTCTTAATGTCCTTATTTGACAATACAGAAGGTTGTCATCTCCATGATGCACTCCCTCCATCTGCCACCCCCTTATTTTACTGATCCTTGAAGGACATGTGCCTGGGAACCCCGGTGTGAGGGCATCATTTCCCACGGCGCTTGCAGCGATCCCTTCTAGCAGATCGCAGTAACACATCCTTCTGGGGCTGTGTCCACGTTCTCTCCAAGAGATGTATGTCCTGCCGACTGCTGTCAGAGGCGGGCAGAGGGGCAGAGGGTGTGCCAGTCTGGCTCCTCTCATTCTGTGCCCAGTATCGTTGAATGTCACCTGCTGGCCAGCAGAAGGTACCTGTCACGAGACACGCTGGCCCTGAATCGCAGCCAGCACAAGTTATACCACTGACTGGACTACAGCAGTCATCCTAACCCTCCGGCTTCAAATGCTCATCCGTGATTGATACAAGAAATCAATTACAGCTGCGTTATAGTTGCCATTTTCAGTTAGCCAGGCCCAGAGTGGAGAGAATTTAATTTTTAAATTATATTTTAGCAGGATACAAAACACCGGCCTGGGAAATCTGTGGTTAAGTCCAACAGAGGCTGGCATACTCTTATGTTCTAGAAATAAGCTGATGTTTCCAACATTGTTTTCAATTCTCTGCCCTTTAACTTACATATTAATATTTTAGTATAAAGAAAGAAGCCAATACTGGTGTATTTTTTTAATATTTTGTTTCCTGAGAATTTTTATTCCTGTAAAAATTGTAGGTGATCTTACCAGGAGATTGTCTTCCTGTCTCCTTCCTAGAGTGGTGACTTCTGTAGTAGCTCCTCCCCCCCACCCATCCTCTGTCCTGTCCCCCGGTTTCCTCCCTTCAGAGCAGGTGTCACAGCCCACAGTCACATGGTTTTCTTCCAGTCACTGTCATGTTTATAGCTGGTCTTCTCCAGAGACGTAAGCCCTCGGGCCCTTATCACTGGGTCCCCAGCCCTGCCACAGGCTCTGACTGGTAATGATCACCCAGGAGAGATCACTCAACAATATGACCCACACAAGTCCGCCACCAGGTGCTCTCACTGGTCAGAACTTGGGTAGAGCTTTGGGAATATGTGACCATGTGCCCTTTGTACACAACCCCCTATGGGCTCCCCATGCTCTGATTGTGCCTCTGGATTCAGTTGTTGATCAGCCATCCCACCCACTGGTTTCCTCATGATGTGGCTGCCTCTTTTGTTGTCCAGGGCAAGGACGGGCAAATCAAGCTCCTGGACTGTGTCTGTGTGCAAGAAAGCCAGTGCCTCCTGCCTCCCTCCCGACGTCCCCACTCCACCCTCCTGCACGCCAGCACGCACACATCCTGGCTCTGACAGTCTCCAGCACCCACAGAGGAGTTCAGTTTTGTTCTGCACAGAGGGGTAGCCCTCTGCCCACTGTCCACCCCCTGGACATTATTCTGGGCACCTGGGCACTCCAGCCCCTTGCTCAGGAAGCACGTGTTCTGGAGTCTTCTCTTATAAGGAGCCGTCTGGTGCTCTAGTCATACTTCCTCCCCCACAGGCTGTTCAGGAAAGGACAGGCCCCGCCTTTCTTCAAGTGGTGGCAGGAAATAGGCCCTTCTGTACAGAATCACTTTGGTCCACTTGTAGACCAAAGGAGCACAGGAGTATACACGCTTTACCTCGAATACACGACATCCAAAACAAAACTGTTCCTCATTTCAGTCGTCTGATTTTGGTCGAAGGTACCACAGGAAGAGTCACCTCCTCTAGCCCCCAGATGTGCCTCATTTTGTTCTGACTCATGGTCAGTGGCCTGAGAAGGAGAGGAGAGGCAGAGGAAACAAGGAAGGCCTGAGAGCGGGGCAGTGTAGCCTTGAGGAAGCTGTCTAGCACAGGCTTGTAGCCACCTTCGAGTAACACCTGAGCGTCCCGCTCAGTGGTCCATTTTCTTTTCTGTCACGTGAGCTTAGGGTATGTGACCCCCCCCCCTTCTGGGTTCAGTCGTTGCTGTCCTGGAGTTGAGGAGACACTTAATGCAAGGGCCCTCAGGTCTGCCGGGCCCTCCATAAGCAGGGAGCCCCAGAAGGTGAGACGTGGCAGCGGGCATCTTGCTTTTACAGCCAAAGGGCCATGTGACAGGGCCCTCGGCACCAGGGCCGGACAGAGTTGTGCAACAGTATGAAGGCAGCAGAAGCAAACCAGCAGTGGCCATGGAGGATGAGCTTTATTTTACCTGAACAGAATTTCAAAATGTTCAACGAGTTGTCAACATTTCGAACTTGGGAGATCTGACACAGAAATCCAAATTTCCCGAGTTTCTGTAAAACATCAGAAAATGTGAGAAACCTAGACTGGGTCCCAAAGGGCAGTCCAGCTTGGGGATGAACAGTAGCTCCTCTTGGGACAAGTTCCCGTGCCCTCTGCCATGCCACAGTCTTCATGGCTCCTGGTCAGAGGAGATCACCTGAGGGAATGGTCCACACCAAGTCCCCACTGCACAGAAAGGCTCACAGACCAAATGAAGTCTCTGATCACCCAGTTTATTAAGTCAGTTTAAACACGCACACACAGATGCAGGAGGACGAGGGGCAGGTGGGTGCATGGAGCATGGGACCGGCAGGGGGGCGACGTGTACTCTCTGACCCCAGGATCACACCATGTTCACCTGCTCTGTCTCTCTCTGCCACTACAGCCTCTCCCGCTCTGCTTGTCAGGATTATTGTGAGCAAGGGGCCTCAGTAAACACAGGGCACCCAGAGGCAGTGCACACTTGGCTCCATGGCAGCATGCCTGGCCGGTGGCCTGCTGGACAGCCCTGGTTGTCACCTGCACTTCTTAGGTAGAGCACACGTGGACCCAGCATGGGAGCAGGTTGTTGTCACCAGTGGTCTTCCATGCGGGGCTGAATTAGCTGTTGGCCCCGAGCAGGCATGATCATGACCTAACACTTACTTTCTCTAGGTAATGTTCTTATCTGTTCCCTCATATTTATCTATTCTACCTTTCTCTGACATGCCCTATAGGTTATAGGCCCTTATTTGGCATATCTTAGGAGTTCATTTGTGTCTCGCAAGCTGCTTGAGTACTGGCTGTCTGTTCTGACACATTCTCTGAGGTTTAGTTATATCCCATAAACTGCTAGCTTACTTACTGACAGTGCTTAGCCCTTCTGATGAGCTTCATCCATCCTCTGTAGCAGAATTGAAGGTGCTCAAATAACACGTAGACTCCCGCTACGCTCCCTGTTGTCCTACATCCTGACACTCGTGGAGCCTTTTAGAGTTTCGTTTCTCACTGAGCCCTGTAGGCCAGTTGAGTTTGCAACCTCTCTTCAAGGGAGGACACTGTCATCCATCAAGTACCTTCTTCAGCCCAGGTTCTTTGCCAGACATTTCCAAAAATGTGGAAACGATACCAAAATGGGGGTATTATTTGCATTTAATGAATTGGGAAATTATGAATGACTTGCTCAAGGCCACACAGCTACTAGGGTGAACCAGGTACCAAATGCCCATGTCAGATCTGAGAACTCTGAGCCATACTGGTGCCCTTGCTTATTCATTTTAATGTGCCTTCTACATTTCACTACTTTCTGCACTTTTTAGAAGTCGAGGCCATATTTTAGTGTTGGTCTAAACATGGTGGCCATTTCCATATCCTTGCCCATTTTCAAAATCTCTTATTTTTGTGTGTATTTTGATTTTCTATCTCGAGTTCTGGCCAAGTTGCAGGCACTTTGTAAATTGGGGCTATTACTAAGGCTTTGACAAACCTGGAGAATTTGATGGTGGCTAGACCTGCCAGGGAGCATGAAAAGGAAATGCCCAGAAAATTTGCAGTTTGAGAGTTGAAGCAGTCACATTTACAGTCAGAGAAATTTCCCTTTATTTGGCAGAACAGAAATAAGAGCCATTCCAGTCTATTAGATAAACTACGCACACATACGTCTTCTAGAAATACTCCCAACTTGATAGAATATAAATGTTCAGAAGGATTTGTGTGTTGGCGTCTGAATCTCTGCTTATTAGTAACTTGATAGATTATCTCCCTGCGTGTGTATTAGCATAGCTGAGACAAATGGAGTGTTGCATAAGCTGTGGTCCATGTAGATCCCAATATTCAGTTTGTGTATTATTTTCAAACATAAATAACAAGTGAAAGAAATAACATTGGGACTCAATCATATTTTATCCTGTTTTTTTAAGCACCCCTCCATCTCTCTGAGAACTTTGTCTTTCACTGAAAAATTTAAGAAAAAAACATTTTTCCCTTCCCCTGTTTTCACACAAAGCAACTAATCTTTTCTGTCACTTTCACTTGAGCAGTTGTCTTTGTCTTCACAAGGTAAAGGCTGCATATATGAGAAACAGCAAAGAAGAAATGAGTTGACTCACAAGCACCGAAGGAAAGCGGTCATCATGTGTGGCCAGGCCTTGAATTTTCATTTCAAATGTGTTTTTTCCTTATAAGACTATATTAATATTTTGTCTTCCTTAACTTCAGAATTTTGGGGGTTTTACATCTCTTCCTGAAATGAAGTTGGTTTTAAAATAAGTCACGAAATGGTTTGAGTTCCCCTCTTTGCAATTGCTGCCCGAGGATACCCCTTGCCTTTCAGTCGTGCATAAGAAAAGGCTTTCTTTAGGAACAGGATCACAGTTCCAGGAGTTACCATTTACTGGGCACCCCGACCCCCTGCTGGTTGTTTCACATGCTTTTCCTTCATCTGTAGGTTAGTATCACGAGCCCATTTCACAGGTAAAGAAACTGAAGCCTGGAAGAGTTGTGAAATAGAACCAAAGTCACATAGCTAATTAGGGAATGGGCTAAAGTTAGGATCCAAGTCTGTCTTAATCCAGAGTTTTTCATTATTCCATTCTCCAGTGATGCCTGGTAGAGAGTTTGCATTCTGGGCTTTGCCTCTGAATATCTTGGTAATTTGAAGGAAAATTGGTTAGGCTCTCATTCTTGCAATTTCCCACAATTTTAAAGTAGGGTAATTTTCACTATTCCTCACTGGTTTTACAGAGGTGTTAAGGGAAGGGAAAAAGTACTTATTAGTAATGATCTTGGATTTAAAGGCATCCATCTTATCAGAATCTTAGAGTCTTTTTACATTCTTTCAAATTTACCTTCAAACTACTAAAGTACACTAAAATAAACGGTATTATCCTGATTTTGAAGGTGCTGAAATTGAAGCATAAAGAAGTGATAATTTCTAGTTATTGCAAAAGGCTGAGACTTGGGTCAGCTAGAAAGCGCTGTTTGATTTTGCATTACTTCATAGTTATGTAGATGCGGTGTAGCTCACTAGCCAGCTCTTTTCTGCATGGCATGCCATGTTCAGCCCAGGTCTAGAAGCCAAGGGCTCTGAGACACTTCCTGTACTTGTTGGTGCCACATCTACGCAGAAGGATATCTGGGGAGTTTCTTGGATAACAGGGCTGAATAATCTTATATCTGCATAGGACTCCTACTTTTAGGAATCTTTAAAATGCTCCAAACCCCATACACTTCCTGTCCGTGTCACCAACAGTCGGGGCAGATCTAGGATTGGATTATAGATTTCTCTCTCCTTGCCCAGTGCACTGGCTTTAAGACCATGCTCCTCCTGCTGGGGCCCAATTTCTTCACTCAGGTGCCTTGGAGACAGAATTTCCAGAGTTCGTAGGCTGCTGGTTCCTGGGGCCACTGCCGTGGAGGGGGATGCCTGCTCACTTCCAGATCTCATGACGCAGTTTGTGGGCATGATTCCCATGGCAGCTATTGACTGCCTAGGTGGTTGCTGACATGGTGTCTTTTCCTTTGTGTCCATTTGGCTGTAGAGCTCAGCACTCCTTTGGGTTTCTCAGAAAGAAAGGTATATAAACTTGCCTGAAATTTCCCTGAGGAAACCAAGGAAGGAGGTGCGTTGCACACCTCAGAGCAAGTAACTGAAGATACCCTGTTAGCTAATTATGTTCTCCCAAAAGCACTGGCCTTCCCTCCTGCTTCCAAGATATCCTTTGGGAGCTCCAGCTGCTGCCCCCTTGCTAAGTGGAAAGATTCCACTTCAGCCTACTTTTTAGGCCTCTCTCCCAAGTTTACATACCCAAAGGACCTTGACATTCAGAAACAAACACTCTTATGTTCTTAGGACCCCGCCCCCAAAGGTACCTTAGAGACCACCTTTTGTTTCTTGATATGTTTTTGGGGGGTCTCACATCTCCCCGTACCTCCTTTCTTACCCCAAACCTGTCATCATGGTATTTCTTCTACATCAGCAGATTCTCTTTCCAAAGGAATTTGATAAATAACATTTTCTCTTTCTTTGTTTTATAATTCTTTAACCTCTCCCATTATCTCCTCTAATGCTTACTTTCTAAAAACTTTAAACAGCTATAGGTAAGTCAGAGAAGGCCTAAAATGCAGGTCATTCCACTGCCCACATTTCAGCATAGAAAGGGAATTAGTGCAACAGAAAAGTGTTCATTGAGAAGAGACTCTGGGCTCCACTCTCTCCATTATGCGTCCATTTATTATTTAACAAATACTCATTTGGTACCTCTTGTTTTTTTTTTGAAGACCATGCTGGAAGTATCAAGATATTGAAGGATAGGAAAGATGAATAAATAGTTCATGTACTCTTGGGTCTACTAAGTGGAGGGGAGAGAAACATGCAAAAACTAGAACAATGCAGAGCAAAGGGGAGTCATGAAGGAGCAGTCAGTAAGATAACATCTTTGTTTACCTGAGGAAGAACCTCACTGGATTTCAGTGACAAAGGCCTGAGGGCAGACAGAGACAAATGTTCTGTGGGTAAGAGGAAGCAGTACAGTTGAAGGCCAACCTTGGGGAGGGACTCTCCTTTAAGTGGAGGTGAGTGGGGACAATGAAGTGAAGATGAGGTTTGGTGGGGGATGAGGAAGAGGAAAGTGAATGTAGCAACAGCGTCATTTTGAGAAGGGCTGAAAGGTGCTCAGGGAGTTGGTCTTGGGTGACCCTAATCACCTCAGTAAAACATAATCATTGTTCGTGAGGAATCAAAATCTAGAACGTTTTGAAATACTCATTGCTGAGAATGTAATTTGGAAGGATTTACAAGTAGGAGTAACCCTGTTGAGTCCAAAATAGCATAAATTTCATACATTCTGCTTTCTTTGGGGGGCAGCGCACTGGAGAGAAAGCTGACACCATAGACTGCCTGATTTGGGGGATTATTCTAATGTGGCCCCACTAGAAGTTCTTGGGAGCTAGGGAAGTGAGGTGTTGGTCCTCCAGTGGTGAGAAGACTGACCTGGAGTCCGGCCTGGGCCTGTGACGGAGTGAGCAGAAGGGAAGAGGTGAGCCAAGAGACCAGAAGAGGTTACGGGCAGTCTCAGTAAAAATAGTGCACTCCACAAATGTAGTGTGAGCATGCCCATCAGAAATCCTTTGAAGGATTTGGCCATCTTAGAGGCAGACCGGAGCAAGGACTTAGAGGATGATGGCAGGCTGTGGTTAGTGAGGTATTGGCCTCTTTCCAGTTTAGTTCCATTTGTAACAGTTCTCTGAGCTTTTAATTAAGTCTGATATATTAATACTTGCTACCGTACAAATTCCAATATTTGTAATATATTTCATGTTCCCTCAGACCTGTTCACAGTTCTGAGGCTGTGGAAGACTATATTTTGCACAAATCTGATAAAACTTTAGTATAAAGTTTTAGTGTAAAAACTTGTAGTGTATATTAGGTTGGCATTCGACTTACTAAATAGAAGGAATTTTATTTTTATATACTTTAGGCAGCTCCTTGAAATGTTGTTAGAAAATAAATGTTGTTTGAGAGAACTCTAAAAGTAACTATTTACAAGGAGGCCAGTTAGAGTATTTTTCTTTGGGTGAAAAATTGTAGATTCTCATCCTTACACAGATAGATATACACAAGGGAATATATACTGATGACAGATCTTAAAATCGACAATTCTCAAACCAGCAAAATATGTGTATAACATAAATTTGTGGAAAGCACTCAATAGAGAATTGTTTATAAGTAAATGCAGTTCATCTCATGGACACGTTTATGGTGTTTAAGTTGCACTTGATCATTTTATGGCCCAGAAAAGATGGATTTGTATCAGCAGAGCCATCCAGTGACAGAGAAGTAATGAACTTGCTGCTCAAAGATAGGCAGTAATGATGCCTTGCTTTCTCAACATTGAAGAAAATAATCGAATATTTTGTTGACCTGATTTATTTAGTGTAGTGATCTTCTGTCCCTTCTGTCTGCATCAACACCTCATCCCATGCCCAATTTTAATTTGGGGCAAAAATAAGATTTTAATATATATTTCCCCTTTCTATGTAGGTTTTCCAAACTTCACATGTGCCTTTTCCCACCTCCATGGGTGTTGGTGTCTCCATTATAGAGAAGGGACTTGACTTTGACTCCATGTTTTCCTGTGGAGAGACGACACGTGTGGTTGCCTTGCCCCCATGCTCCCCCACGCTCCCCCCTGGCCCCCCGTTTCTGTAATGATCATGACTGGCCTTTATTCTTCATCACCCTTGTCCTCATCTTGTTTGCATGTTGGCAGACAAGGGGAGATTTAAATGTTTTATATATAAAATAGGAAGCTTGAGCCGTTGCAGTCCTTATACTTAACCTGGAGTCAGGTAAAGATCTCAAGGGTGAAGAATTTAGAAATCTCTCTATGTGTCACTGTAAACTTGTGTTACAGATATATTGAGAAGGCACCATATTCTCAATGCAGTTAAAAAAAACCAGATCATCATACTGTGTGACCAATTTAAATAATCTGATTCAGATGAACCTCAAAGACACCACCAGAACAGGGTATGTGGAGCCAGGATGACAGCAGGCCCTGTTTGCCATTCTGACAGATCTAGGCCAAGCCTGGAACTCTTACCTGATTGGAAAAGAAAAATAATCTTAAGTACACCTTTGAGCAAAGTGCCAACATCTAATGTGGCACCTAACACATAGCAGTAGCTCAATGAATGTTTATTTCTATGGTGAGAGTTCTTCCGTCTCTACCCCAATTACTGCCAAATGCTCATTCCCTCAGAAGGCTTAAAATTTTATAGGGTAGAGAGGCATTTATGTAACTAGTATCAATTCTATAAGTTAATTAATATAACTTTAATGATATAACTGATATCCTATGATATGTGCTCTGGTTAAACCATGAGCTACATGGTAAGGAATCATGGAGGAGGGAATGATTTTTCCAGGAGAGAACTGTGAGAAAACTGCCAAGGGAGGAATTGTGGTTCGGATGCCACCCGGGAGGCAGCTCTCTAGTCACAGAATGGGGTATATAACTGAGGAGGCCGTTCAAAAGATTCTGCAAAAGACCAATGAATATGCCGTATTTCTGGGTTAAGTTGTCTGAAGTATGAGATTTCTGATCCACTGGGAGCTGAGGTTAGAAAGCTGGCGTTGGGCCAGCCTGGGAAAGGCCCTGAATGCCAAGCTGAGGGCCTTGGCCTTGAGGGAGGGTGGGTGGGAGGCTACTAAGATACCAGATTTGATTTTGGAGCAGCAGTACTGCAGTGATTTACAGCAAGGCTGCTTATACACCCCAGAGCTTCTGATTAAGTAAGTGTGGGTGAAACCTCAGACTTTGCATTTCTAACAAGTTCCTGGTGCTGCTGGTCAGACATCACACTTGGAGAACCAGCGGTTTAGACTATAGACTGAAACACTGAGGGTAGAAGTCATTCATATCTGTAATGTGGGTTTGTTAATTTGAGTTTATTAACATATTAAGTAAGATATGCAGCAACAAAATAAATCATTACCCAGAATGTGCCAGTAGTGATCTTCATTGTTCAGCATTTTGAAGAAATTATATACGCAGTGTTAATGGTTCCAGAAAGTCCCCTTCCTTTTCATTAATAGTGGGACTCCTGGAGTCACCAGCATAACACAGTGAAGATAGAGATCTCTCTTACACCTATACTGACCTTATTAAGCCCAATTCAAAGGAGTACATGTATAAAGCTTAGGATAGTCCTCTGCACATTGGGCCATCTTTCTCTGGCCCCTCTCAGCTCTGCACGCCACCAAGTTTTAGCATCCCACATGCCACTGAAAGCACTGGGGGGCTGATACCAAGAAAGCAGAAGGAAGTGCATTGGATACTTTTCTGGGGCCTCCCTCAGGGACTATGTCCTCTCCTTGCTGACTTGTTGGCTTGTGCCCAATGCCCTTGATTCTCCTGCCCAGGAAATCGCTTAGCCAGGTCACGATCTCCCCAGTATTTGGTGTATGCATGTTATTAGAGAAATTGGTATCCTTTATAAAGGCACTATTCTCATGCCACCGTGGAAAGAGGAATGAAACCCCAAATTATGAGGAGGATTTGGAATAACCATTTCATTAATTAGAGATTTTAAATAGTGGTCTGACGTGAATGAGCTGAGAAAACAAGGTGGGAAAGACTGCAGGCCAAAGCCTTACAAGCTAAGTGTCCACTTACCTTATATCTTTATCCTAATTTTACTTGAGGCCATCTCTTCTACCCAGAGAGATGAAAAAAGGTGTTGCTGGCTCATTGTCACTGAGAGCCTAAGCATTTGTAAGATAAGTCCATCTTGGGGCTTATTCTCTTCCATGTCTTCATTTAGGATGCCTGTGATGTGCCAAGTACTCTTCTAAGGTGCAGTGAAAAACAGCTAAAAATCCCACCTCTCCTGGAGCTGATATTCCAGTGGAGAAGGCAGACAGAAAACAGGATACCATGTTAGGTAGTAGGAAGTGCCTAGTAGAACAGTGAATTAGAAGAGAGGAGCAAGTAGTGTGGAGATGGGTAAGGGGGTGCCATTTTAGGTAATATATCCAGAGAAAGTATTGGTGAGAAGGTGATTTCGAGCCTAGACCTAAAGGAAGTGAGGGAGCTAGTCATGTGAAAAGAATATTCCAGAAAAGAAAAATCTCGTGAAAAGTCCTTGAGGCCATACTTATGTTGTAGCACATTTGAAGAGGAAAAAGAGAGAAAGAGGAACATCAAGGATGAGGCCAGTGTTTTTGGATTGAACAGGTAGGAGAGTGGCATTGTCATTTACTGAGATGGGGAGGCAGGAAAGGGAGGGAGTTTGGGAGATAAAGTTTGGTAAGTTTAGCCATGTTAAGTCTGAGATGCAATTAGACATCCAAGTAGGCACAGTAGGATATACGAGTCTGGGTTCGGGGGACAGATGTGAGCATCCAGGGAATCATCAGCATATAAATGTAAGCTTTGAGATGGGATGAGATCATTAAAGGAGTGAGTACAGGTAGAAAAAATAACATGTTCAAGGACTAAGCCCTGGGATACTTTGATGTTTAGAGGTCAGAGAGATGAAGAGAAATCTCAGCAGAGAAAACTGAGGTAAGAGGTGTAGCAACCTGGAAGCCAAATGAAAAAGAAGTTACAAGGAGGAGCTGTTGGGACATCAAATCCTGCCAATAGGTGGAGTAAGATCAAGACCAAGA
Source organism: Zalophus californianus (assembly GCF_009762305.2). Classification (NCBI taxonomy): domain Eukaryota; kingdom Metazoa; phylum Chordata; class Mammalia; order Carnivora; family Otariidae; genus Zalophus; species Zalophus californianus. The sequence goes on from NC_045602.1 coordinate 98,262,880, forward strand.
ATTAACCAGTGCATAAGCAGTATGGGGGTTGTTGATGACGTTGGTAAGAGTAGTTTGAGTGGAATGCTGAGTGGATTGAAGGGGATTCAAGGGACAGTGGGAAGAGAGAAATTGAAATACCAAGAATACTCTTTCAAGGAGTGTTGTGATGGTGGGAAGGATAGAAATGGAGTGGTAATTAGAAAGGAAAGGAAGGCCAAGTTGGGAGTTTAAGATGAGAGACATAATAGCTTGTTTGGGTGCTGATGGGAATAATCTAGTGCAGAATGATACAGAATGAGAATGTGTTGGTGCAGGAGAGAGAAGAGAAAACTACATCTTGCAGTATCCTTTAGAAGGCAAGAGGGAATGCAGTGGTTAAGGAGAGGGCTTGACTTTAACAGGAGCACTGATCCATATGTTGTGCCTGGTAACAGGGAAAAACAGGAGGTACAGGGTAGGTGGTGGCAATGAAGAGACATGAGTAAGGGTACCTGGGGAAATGTTCTTTTGATTTCTTTCATTTTCTCGATGAAATAGGAATTAAGGTTATCAGCTAAGGACAGGGAGAAAAGTGATGAAAGCTTGAGGAGAAAGGTGAGGTAAACTATTTATAAAACTGCTATCTAAGAGAAGAGTGGATAGGACTGGAAAATGGGATATGACTGGTGGGAGGCATCCAGGCTGACCTGAAAGTGGGGATTGTGACTTTCAAATGAGACCAGTCGGTCCACTTCGTGGTGTGTTTTTCTTTCATATTCTGCTAGGCAGGTGCAAGCCCAGAGTAAGTAGACAGTTGGATTTCACCAAGGTTATGGTTTAGCTATTGGTCCAGGGAATTTCAAGAGCAGGACAAAGAGATTTGAGGTTGAATGCAAAGGAATGGTTGTCATGATTGCCCATGGTTTCTTTTTTTTTTTTTTAAAGATTTTATTTTATTTGACAGAGCACAAGCAGAGGGAGAGAGAGGGAGAAGCAGGCTCCCTGCTGAGCAAGGAGCCCGATGTGGGACTCGATCCCAGGATCCTGGGATCATGACCTGGGCCGAAGGCAGCCGCTTAACCGACTGAGCCACCCAGGAGTCCCAATTGCCCATGGTTTCTAAGTTGAGTGAGGAAGGAACCAGGGCGAAGGTCAAGAAGCAGGTCAGGGTGTTGGAGGGATCATCTGGGTATTACTGGAATGACCAAGATTCATGGCAGGAGTTACAAAGTGTTGGAAGAGCAGGTGACATTGAGCAGAACCTAAGACCTTCAAGGAATTGAGAAGTGACTAAGGTGAGTTGAAAACTGTAAGAAAGGTGGGTGGAGTGTAGGGTCTGAAGGCATGAACTTCACAGAGGAGGGATTTTAGAATGGAGAGAGGAGCAGTGGTTTGAAAGTTGGGCAGAGAACAACAATGTCTACCTACATCCCAGCACGATGGGAGGAAGAGTGGGGGGAGAAAACAGTCCCTACTTGAGAGAGCTGCCGGGGCAGTGGATCCTCAGGGGAGAGCCAGCCTTCAGTTAGAGTGAAGATGATGGGGACATTCCTGGAAGAGGCTAAGGATCTGGAGTATTTTGCTGATAACTGACTAGGAGTTAAAGGGAGCCAGGGAGCACAGGAGAATCTGATGGATGAGAGAGTCCTAGGCGTCTTTGGTGACTTTCTGTGGAATTCAGAGTCCCACAGCAAGGTCTCACCTGTGAGCATCCAGCGTTTTACTGCTCCCAGGTCGTGAGTGTGGCTCCATCAACTTTCTGGGCTCTCTTGGCAAGTAGGCAGTGTCATGGCCCTTCCTGTTTTCCCTTTGACACCTGGTTTGTGTACAGCCAGTGGTGTATTGCTGCATTCTCGACCTAAGGAAGCCCTCACACAACTCACACCCATGGTGGCCTCCGTCACAGTGCCTTTGTGGGGTTCTGTTGAAGAGAAGAGAACTGAGAGAAACCACCCCCCACACACACCCAGCTTAGCTGCAGGGAGCAGTGTTTTCCAAGCTTGAGTGACTTGCATACCAGCTTTCAAAATTTACAGCTTCTGAGCTACTGTACTATTTTTATTTAATGATATTTTTGGTAAATATACTTACCTTTTTTTCCTTACAGAACTCTCTTTTTTGAGGGAACTCATAAGAAGAAACCTGCCACAATTAAAAAATTCATTGTAAATAATGAATACAGAACCAGAATGCTGAAAATTCTTTAAAAAAAAAAAAAAAGAAGTATATCCTTATATGACCTAAAATCATCTCACTTGCCACTTTGGGAAATGAGTGAACCCAAGACTGGCTGAGACTCGACTCAGTCCTCCTGAAACTACCCATGTGGCTATTCTCCCCACACTGCTGCTCCTCTCCTGCTGTTCCCCATGTGGGGGAACCAGGCTGAATTACAGTGCTTGAGAAGGGCATTGCTGTAATGTGCAGGATAAGATTTCCCATATGGGGACAAGGCCCATGCAGATGCCCTGGCGTGGGCAGGCAGTGGGTTAAAAATTTAGAATTTGGGTCTTTAAGATAAAATTTTTTTATTGTTATGTTAATCACCATACATTACATCATTAGTTTTGGATGTAGTGTTCCGTGATTCATTGTTTGCGCATAACACCCAGTGCTCCACGCAGAACATGCCCTCTTTAATACCCATCACCAGGCTAACCCATCCCCCCACCCCCCTCCCCTCTAGAACCCTCAGTTTGTTTCTCAGAGTCCATAGTCTCTCATGGTTCATCTCCCCCTCCAACTTACTCCCCTTCATTCTTCCCCTCCTGCTATCTTCTTCTTCTTCTTTTTTTTTTAACATATAGTGTATTATTTGTTTCAGAGGCACAGATCTGTGATTCAACAGTCTTGCACAATTCACAGCGCTCACCATAGCACATACCCTCCCCAATGTCTATCACCCAGCCACCCCAACCCTCCCACCCCCCCACCACTCCAGCAACACTCAGTTTGTTTCCTGAGATTAAGAATTCCTGATACATGTCTTTCTCTGATTGATTTATTTCTCTCAGCATAACACCCTCCAGTTCCATCCACGTTGTTGCAAATGGCAAGATTTCAATCCTTTTGATGGCTGCATAATATTCCATTGTATATCTATACCACATCTTCTTTATCCATTCATCTGTTGATGAACATCTTGGCTCTTTTCACAGTTTGGCTATTGTGGACATTGCTGCTATAAACATTGGGGTGCACGTACATAGTCCTTTAAGATAAAAAATTTAGGTCTTTTTCTATGGGCAGCATGAAACTACTAGGGGGTCTTGAGGGGGGAGGTGTGTGTGGAATGATCGGATTTAAGTTTTAAAAAGCTGCCCCATCAGTTGTGCAGAGAAAGGATTGGAGTGGGCAGATGTGGACACAGACAACTGGGGGAATCCCTGGTAAAGGCCATCAGAGACCCAGTGGCCCAAAGTGACATGGTGATGGTGGTGGTGGAGGATGGAGGAATAGAGCTCCAAGAAGTTTTTACAGAGCAGAGGAGCAAGACCCAGTACGTGTTGGGCTATGGTTACGTTGGTGGGGAGGAGGGGATCAGGCGTGGCTTCAGCGTCTTTCTGGCGGAGCTTGCTGGATGGTGTGGTGATACGCACCAGACAAGAACTAGAGTTGAGACTAGAGAGAGCATGTGGAGTTTGGTTTTAGACAAGATGACTTTGAAGTTCTTGTGGTGTGACATGTAAAGAATGATGTCTGCAAGTTGAGTACATGGGTCTAGAGCTTGGAAGAAAGGTGGGAAATGTAATGGGAATTTGAGACTCGTTAGCCTGTGATTATCAAGGCTGGTGGGGTCTCCCAGTCTGCCAATGTCCTGTGACCTTGATATGTGAGCATATGTGCCTCAGGGCCTTTGCATGTGTACCAGTCAGCACATTTAACAGGAATAGTAAGTTGAACTACCAGTTAAAGGCTGGGTTGAGAATTCCTCCTCTAAAATGAAGCAAAATATATTGTGTGTTTTTATACTAATAATCGAGATACAGAAATTTTGTTTTCTCATTTTTCTTTGTCGTGTTTCTCCTTCCACCTCCTCATCCTCCTTTTCCTCCTCCTTTTTTCTCTGCTTTTCCTTCTCTCATTTTTTCCCATCCTGTCCACTATCGTGGCATGTGGTAACCTACACTGACGTTTTATATGGGCACAGTGCCATAGCAGAAGGGTCACCCTTTGGGATTTACTTTTCTCAACCCGAGTGGAGGGTTAAGGGACATTCTTTATAAACCATTAAGAGGTAACTATCTGTCTGTCATTGTACATGGGCACATACTGCTTCTAAGTAGATTTAGGAACCAGAGATGCATCCTTAAGTAGAGTACACTTTTATTTATAAGTCTTACTTATGCAGCTAGATTAATGTTTTCAGTTCTGGAGAAATTTTACATGCTAATCACTTTTTGTTAATTTTAAAATTATTTTTTAAAAAATGCTAGTCATTTTTTTCCTCTAATTAATGCTGATTTATTTTGATTTTCCCGGTTAATAGATTACTGTCCTAGATGAGACATGGACCGTATTCAGGCGCTACAGTCGTTTTCGAGAAATGCATAAAACATTGAAGTTAAAGTATGCAGAGGTAAGTTATGAAATAATTATCTCCAATTAAGAACATTTATTTTATAAAGCAAATGAGCTGATTGCATTATCAGTGCTCCCCCCCTTTTAGGTGTCAGCTTGTAAGTGTCACCAAGTTTTATTGCAATTACTCATCTGTCAAAGGTAGCTTTTTAACTTCTGTTCTTTGTTCCATTTCCATCCTACACAACTTAAACATTTCCTGAACACAAGATTTTGAAAGTGATAGTAAAGTGATGGTAAATGAATTCTATCCTTTTCATAAATTTTACAACGAACCTTAAATAAATATTTTAATCAATTTACAACTTTTAAACTGTAAGACCTATTAAAATGAAATAATAAACCCCTCAATATAGATTTGTCCTTTCTATTCTTAAAAAAGACTATATTAATGCTTAGACTTCTACTTAATGAGAAGTTAAGTCTTAAAAGTTAATTTGCCATCAGACGTGGATGGGAGGTGGATCCTAAGTATGGAATTATTTAGAACCAAGGAGGCATTTCATGCATCTGATCAGATATCCAGAGTATATTGGCTATCTCTTTGGACAAAGACTAATTTTTAAAATACTTTTGACTTGGGGTGCCCAGGTGGCTCAGTCAGTTAAATGTCTGACTCTTGGGTTTTGGGTCAGGTCATGATCTTAGGGTGGTAAAGATCAAGCCCCACATCTGGCTCCAGTGGGGAGTTTGCTTAAGGATTCTCTCTCTCTCTCCCTCTCTCTGCCCCTTGCCCCATTCACACTCGCTCGTTCTCTCACAAATAAATAAATCTTAAAAATATAAAATACTTTATAGCAGAGAAGTATTCCCAAAATTAATGTGTATCTTCCAAGCGAGTATTTATTTACTTTTATTTCAACTAAAGGAAACCTTGTGTCAGCACTTTGGGAATTTTGGTTTGAACTGACTGCAAATCAGTCAGTAGTCACTGTCTAATACCTGCTTTCCCCAAGTATTGTTTTTCAGCACCATTTTTATAGTTTCTTATGATATCCTAAAAAATAACTTAGACTTTTTTTTCTAGTTCAGTTCACACTAAATAACTAATGTTTCCTTAACCTTTCCATGCCTTCTCCTCTTATCCAATATAAATATAAAGAAAATTCCTTTTTGTAAATAAGATGGTTCCTTGAGTTTTGGTAAAATTGAATTATCTGAAATCTGGTTGTTTAAGTATTAATAGTATTCAATTAAATATTGAAGAAGCTTCAGGTATGAATTTTAGTTCAGTGTTCCTCAAGGAGCTTCAGTCCCAGAAGTAACTGCATCAAAGTCATGTTATTAAATTTCTACAATTTATGCTTCATGTCCCAAGTTAATATTGACAATAAAAATTGTAAGTATCATGTACATATTAATGTATAGAGTGACTTGTTTTTAAAGTGAGCTTTGCAGCTCATTACCTGCCTGATTATAAGTTACTATACCAGTACTTTAATAATGTGCAGGTTTTCATATTAACTTACTAAATTCCCTGATGATAGAAATGTGTATATATGTATCATTCATACCATGACTTATTTCATATCCATTCTTTCAGTGACATTAGTTCAGGGCAATACTACGTAGGCAAATTTAGTATATTCTAATAATGGAGTGGTGGACAGAAACAAAAATGTCTTCTCTTATGTATCCTCAATTCCTCTTGGGACAGACTGACAATAAGCAAGGGAGAAATAATAACTATCACTTACCAAGTATGTGTGCTGTGTGACAGTTACCATCTTAAGTGAGCTGCATGCCTTTGAGGAAAAATATCAGTAAAATGTAATGGGGCAGAAGGTGTTGGGCATTTTAGTATAAGGTTGTTTCAGGGTTGGGCTTTCTGATGAAGTGACATTTTAGTTGAAATTTGAGGTGAGAGACATGAGTTTGGAAAGGAAGAATGCATAGCCCTAATCAGTGTTTTTAAAGAAAACTTCAAAACAAACAGAAGTGATCTTTAAAAATATATTAGAAGAAAACATACCTGAGGCTAACAGTGATATAAACATGTAAATCAAAGAGGTTGTCTGTTAGCAGGTGAAATTAATGAACAGAGATGATCACATACGTAAAATTCTTCTCAAGGGAAGAAAGAGTATATTACATACCTGCTGAAAAAAGTTAAGTGACCTTTGAATGAGAAAAATCGAGCTGGTTTCATTCATTCAGTCAGTCATAAGTCTGTAGTGAACAACTCCACACTGAACACGATTATAAGCAAGACAGCCACGTTCCGTCCTCTCGCAAAGCAGAGAATGAGCAATAAACAAACAAACTAATAGTGAGATCATTTTAGATAACATTAAGTGCCGAGGCAGTGTGATAGTGTAGTATGATAGCTGGGCATGCAGGGAGAAATCTGAATGTTAAAAAGGAGGCAGGCATGAAAACCTGGGGGTGAGCCTATCTTCAGTAGAGGGGGCAGCAAATGCACAGGCCCTGGAATGGGACCAAGCCTGGCCTGTTCCAAGAATAAAAAGACCCGTGAAGTGTCAGGTGTGGTAGAGATGAGGGCAGGGAAGTCGATGGGGACTGTATCACGTAGGGCCGTGAGTTCGATCCCGAGTGCTGTGGCAAACCACTGGATGATACTGAAGAAGGTCTGCACATTCAGACTAAGCTGGAATTTCCATTCTATCCATGTATGACTTCTCACAGAAACCTTTTTCCGGAACACAGACTCACGATCTAAATGACACCCAAGATTGGAAATTGCTTATCCGTGTTGAGTCCAACTTTGTGACTTATAATTTCTTTCTTCTCAGGGCAAAAAGAATGTTAAGAACTTACAGGCACATGTGTGCATCTATTTGAAAGAGAGGAGGTGATGTCAGTAGGGATTTGAAACCGTGTGGTGATATCCTAAAACAAACCGTGCCTTTAGAAAGGGAAGTTGTACTAATTAAAAAGCCTGAGGGGACGCCACTGAGCTTTGCAATAGCCACACTCTAATTTCCTCACCAGTGACTGAGTGCTGATGGTGCCCTGGGTGTTGTGTTATGCTTTTGCCATTCATGACCTCCTGTGGTTGGAGCCAGAGACTTGCCTCTTGTCACACAACTGGTCAGCAGAAGCGAGTGTGGAAGCCCAGATGGTTGGACCCCATTTACTTATTCCAGTGAGAGGAGAACAGCATCACCCATTTAACATTTTCAAGATGAAGCTTAAATGTCAAGTTGAATATCAGCTCTATTTTCTAACATAAAGTTGACTTTCCTTTTGTGCAGCCTACCTTCACATAATCTTACTTGCTAAGTGTTTGTGGAGACTTGAGATCAATAATGTTTATTAGGTCTTCAGCAGTTAGGATTGCTCTTATTATTGTATATATTATTGCCATCTCTGTGTATAATGTTAATCTTACTGAAGTAATCAGCTACCTCCAGATGATCTACTTGGCCTGACAGCATCCTAGAAATCACTCAACTTGTCAAAGTCAGAGCTTCTTCAGGAATGTCAAAAGGTTCAGATAGAAGGATGCTGAAAATTTACTCCTCACAGGTGACTATTTCAGAGCCAAGTGGGAACATGTTTCATTTACCTCACTCCTTCACCAAATTGGGGTCATTATTTCTATACAAGTAGGAAACTACTCTTGTTCTCTCAGTTGCAAGGGTAACAAGATGGTTGATTTTTTTTTTTTAATGATACATACTAAATTGACCAACTTATACAAGGTTTCACATTTTTAATGAAGCTGAAAAAATATTGAAAAAATATGCTTGAATTCAAAATACACAGGATTTGTAATTACTTGCCAAGATAGAGAATCTCTATCCATCTTAAAACTTTAGTTTGTTTTATAGCTTATAATCTTTTGGAACTCTGAATTATATCCTATTCATTCACACTTCCTTCTTGAATTTTAGCCCTGTTTTTCCTGGAGGATATATCTCTAAAGAAGTTTGATGAGACAGTTCCTTTTATGGAGATTTTCTTTTTTCTTCCAGTGATTTTTTTTTTTCCAGATCATAAGTTAAATGTTTATGGTAAAAGATTGAAATTATTCAAAGATGTATACATAGAATGTGAAAGTTTCTCTTCATCTAGCCCCCAGAAGTTAACTGTTCGCAGTGCCCTCAGAAGGTCTTCTTGGGTCCAGCTAACCATTCAGACTCACAGGACTCCCATAGGCCATACTTAGCATTTTGAGTGACCTGAGAAAGGTGTAAGACAGATAGCTGTGCTTGCCAGCAGAATACCTACAGGGACATGCTGAGTTATGAGTCACCTCACTCAGGGAAGCCTAGAGCTATGGCCTCCCACCAAAGAGCTAGCACTTCCCCAGTCTACCAACACTTTATCCATTTATCAAGCGATTGATCATTTTGCCAAGAGCAGTGGTCCTAGTAAACAAAGTTGGCATACCACCTAACCAGATTTTTAGAATCCTCTTCATGGGTAGTTTTAGGTTCTTGCTGTTGTGACTACCTCTCTGTACACGTTCTTTTTTTTTGAGAGAGAGAGAGAGAGCTGGGTGGCAGGGGTGGGGGTGGGGGCAGAGGAAGAAGGAGAGAGAGAGAGAATCTCAAGCAGGCTCCATGCCCAGCAGAAGCCCGACACGGGGCTCGATCTCACAACCCTGAGATCCTGACCTGAGCCGAGATCAAGAGTCAGACGCTTAACTAACTAAGCCACCCAGGTGCCTCCTGTGTGCATATTCTTAAAGATATCTACCTGACTTCTGATTCACATATGCATGCTTTCCCTTTGAAACAATTTGGTAATTGCTCAACTGTTCTTAAAGACCAATTTATTAAAAAATCAAGATTAGGAAAAGAACACACAGAAATTGGGGAGACTGAGAGACCCAGGGCCTTGCCTCTGGTAGTGACAAGGTTTTAAGAATTCCTTACCCATCATTCAGCTAAATCTTCTAATTTCCTTGTTTACTTACATTTATTTGCTTAATTATATACTGTATACTATAATGTCTCCTTCAGGAGAATGAGGTCAACTGAAGACCCTTCAAGGATACTTTATATACACTTGGGTGGTGAACCAATTAAAACAGGGAGGGGTTGTTGATTATTAGCTATAATGTGTGTCTGTGAAGAAAACAGAAGAAATTTAGGGTTATTACACACAAAACAACTTTGTGAATTGGGAAAGGTCACAGAGCCACTAGGTCCCATGAAATGCAGGCGTGGGCATTGAAGGCAGGGGTAAAGCAGAAACCAAAAAAAGATTTAGTCCATTGCTTTTGTACAGTGACAAATTTCAGAATAAAAAAAAGGAAACAAAGTTCTTTGTCCTGTATAATACTAAAGAATAGATTGGCTGCAGGTGATCTCGGATCATAACGGGAACATTATGCTCATTCTATTTTCAGATTCATTGTCTGAGGAGGGTGAGCCCTCATTGGAGGTGCTGCATTATTCAAGGTTTTTAAAATTGTTTTATTTTTATTTATTCATTTTCCTTAATCTTAGCAGTTTCTTCTGGATTCTAAATAGGTTTCCCTTTTGTCTTGAATTAATTTGTCCTCTTGATATACTGACGTGTATTGTGCAAGATAATAGCTCCTTCTGGGTTTCTTTCTTTGCTCCCCTTCATTGACCTTGTATGGAATCGTAATCAAATTAAACCCTGTGTTTTCAGATTCCACATCTGTAAAATGATAATGCCACAGCTGGTTTGTAAAAGCCTGTGAAAGCCTCAGATAGGGCGCCTGGGTGGCTCAGTTGGTTACAGGACTACCTTCGGCTCAGGTCATGATCCTGGAGTCCCGGGATCGAGTCCCACATCAGGCTCCCTGCTCAGCGGGGAGTCTGCTTCTCCCTCTGACCCTCCCCCCTCTCATGCTCTCTCTCTCAAAATAAATAAATAAATAAATAAAATCTTTAAGGAAAAAAAAAAGAAAGAAAGCCTCAGATAAAATATGTTATTGAAAGTGACTATGAAGTAATATGCAGCACCTGCTAGAGAGCATGTCTTTGAGATTTTATCATGCAGATCATTTCTGCAGTGCTCTTTATCTGTATGAAAAATTTTTTACTCTAAAAATCCCTTTAAACATCAGTCAAGTTAGATGCTCAGAAACAAATGTTCTCTTTTTGCCATGGAAAAGGCAGAGTTACTGTTAATGTCTAGTGTCCATGAAGTTTACCTGTGGATCCACGTCATAGTCTTAAGAGTCCATCAAAACAAAACATAGCTCATCAAGAAGCTGAAAAGAAAGACTATTTGAACACCATGTTCCCTCTCAACCATTAGAAAGAATAGTGAAGACATAGTGCCCCTGCCCCCTGCTTCCTGGATGAGTGGTCTAGTGGGCTCTGAACGTATTTAATGAAGTAGTAGGACACAGGGCTGGAAGATGAGAGGGTCACTGAGAGCTGCTCCTTCTAGGAGGTTCAGAGATGCCAAACTCTGATTCTTAGAGGACTTTATTTTAATACATTTAATACGGAGCCCTCCCTTCCAAGTGCTAGAACCTAGTGGGCACCTCACCTCTCAGGAGAACTATCTCACGCTGAGAACAGTGAGGCATTGTAATCCATCATTAACGGCCCTTTTATAATCTTGGCCAAGAGCAATTCTGCAACAGGTATGTTGCCTAGAGTCAAGAAGACGAACCATGGAAATGGGCTATGTTATGTATTAAAATGTACCATCCAAATACATGCTAAGGGAACTTTTAATGCCTGTGTGTGGTGAGAGCATAAGTCACGTGGAACATGACATGTGCCTGTCTGCATCATAACTGAGTTATCACAGTGAGTCATTAGAGTCCCCAAGTGTCAAACAGGAGATCAGCCTCCATCGGCCGCATCCCCAGCAGGGCTCCCTTCTCCCTATAGAGCTCAGGGAGAAAAATATTTTCAGAGCCTTCGAGTAAAACATGAAAGATTGCTGTGTTAGAGCAACTGTTCTATCTCATGTCTGGCGGTCTCCAGGTACCCAGTAAATACCAAGGGGAGAGGGAAAAAAACGATTAGGCAAGAAGTGATTTAATTTGTATATGGACTTTCAGTTTGTGCTGATAGAACCATTTCTCACCTTCTTTATTTTCCAAGTAATTTCCCCAAAGCCACACCAAAAAAAAAAAAAAGAAAGAAAGAAACGAAACTGGCTATTGGCCTTGGATTTGTTTTGGACAGCTATTTACCATCCATCACTGAAATGTATTCTCAACAGTTCTATAACCAGCATTCCAAATTTAATATAAAAATTGCAAATCTACTCACCACCCAAATTATAATGCTACCAACTATAGCCACAGGGAGCATCCAGTAAGCCTTAGATAAACTCATCTGCACCAAGCCCTCAGCCCCCTTGAATTTTTAAATAGCAAACAGCTTTGGAGGCAAAAATAGAACGCTGCCTGCCAGCTTCCTGACCTAGTATGTTATGAGAGACCCAGGTATCTCACTGTATGGTTTCCATCATACCATTCTCCACCTGATAAACAGTATTTAAATCACTGCTTTCAAGAGCAAGGGGAGCTGGGAGCAAAAGGCATCAGAATTTACTGGGAAGCTTTTCCAGGATACATGGGCACCGGTGCCACACTAGGAAATTCTGATTCAGTAAATCTGATTCAGGGCCTAAGAGTATGTAGTTAAGGACCAAAATTCCCAAATGATGCTCTCCAGGCCACTGGTTAATATGCTGCCTGTCATTTCTTTTGCATCCACCTTGGGAGCATTAGTTGATTTTTCATTATTATAGGTCACCAGTTCTAAAAAGTAATTTCCAGGGACCAATAATCTTGTCAAAGTTAATGACAGGCGAGTTTAAGCCTAGACAGCGAGAGCATGCTGACTGTTTCTTTGACCACCCAAAACTCTGAAGCATAGAGTAGCTAGCAGGCTTTCTTCTTCAGCCGGCAAGGAGACTTCTCTAGCAGGGGGTTGGATCCGTTTGCACACTACGAAACGTAAGTACACCATGGCGCCTTAAAGATTTGGGTACTCCATGGTTTCTCATTTTAGAAATGAAGACTTAAATGCCCAGAGTTGTGTTGAAAGTCACACCAAGACTTGGGGTGTAGGCAAGGTTCATGTCTCCTGATTCCTAGACCCTTCTTTGTTTTGAGTCTCCTTCTCCGTGACCATGTTCATTTAAGAAGAGGGAGTTTTCAGAGTGCCCCAGATGAGACCAAAGAGAAGAACATCTCTTCTCCGCAAAAATCTGTTACATAAGCAAGTCCCCATGGATAATTAGAAACTGGGTTTCTCCTGTGAAATGTTATGACAGTGACAGTTTCCTGCCATGCCTCAGTCCCTGAAAGAGGCAAGTAATGTCATAATAAGAGATGGAAAATGCAAGCATTTGAGTTAGTCCAACTGTGTAATTATTCTTAAATATGCAGTATTAAGTTTTCACAGATCTGAAACATTTCTCACTTTCAAAAATTGTTGTGGCACATATGAATGTCCTCAAATCTGTCTTCCCTGGCTCATGCCTAAATAAGATTGACACTGGCTTTGGGAGGAGTGAGATTTTATGCAGAAAATTTACAGTCCTTATGACCAAGTCTTAACTGTGTCCAGTGATGGTTTTGAACCTAGGATGATGCTGAGTTTTAGCATCATCCAAGTCTTAACTGTGTCCAGTGATGGTTTTGAACCTAGGATGATGCTGAGTTTTAGCACTTCAGTGACAGCAGGACAGCAGCTCTGTCGGTGCTATGTCCTCATTGTAATTGCTGGTTACTCCACATGGGCCAGCAGCAAGGACTCCTGCCTTGCTCCCTCATTCATCAAATGTGTCAGGAGAGTCACGAATGCACCCAGCTCTGGGCGAGCGCGCAGCAGGTATTCATAAATGTTGGGGGTGTGCTTGTTATCATAGCAAGGCTCTAAATGTAGCTCATCGCTCCTTTAGTAATCCCCCTAGATTGTTCTGAAGAGTTGCTCTTTCATGCCTCTAACAGAACTTGGAAGAGAATTGCTTATTTGTTTGTGAGTATATTTCTCAGTGATAGCTGTTCTTATAAGGCCTTGGAAGCTGCTATTAATTTTGAGTAGTCAGAAATGCTTCCACCTAGTCAGCTGTGAGAATTATGGTAGCCCTTTGATGAGTTTTCATTATTTGCATTTCTCAAAAGCTGGAGTGGCTAAAATTTATGGCCACAAACCCGCAGGATGTGGATGTTTCAAATGCTGTGGGTCATCATGTAGGTGTGTCTATTTGTAAAAGACAGGTTAAAGCTGATTTGACCAATTAGAGTGCCAGATGGCATTTCCCCCCACAGTCTTTAAAAATTGGGTACTACTTAGGTAGCCAAGTGTTACAGGAGTAAGGAAAAAAATGCCTAGTAAATGAATGAAAATAAAATACACTTTTATTAGGTGGTAACAGAAGTCAAATGTTTTTCTTCCATTAGTAAAGATTCCACACTTTATTAGTTGTTTTCAGTTTTCTTTCAGTAATTTATAATATAGTTTTAGCAGCTTAATTGTTATAAAATCATAAAAGATAAGCAAAACTTTTTATCACTCATTTAAATTTGTGTATAAGGGCTGCCATTATTTATATCCAAAGGAATAACAATGCCATTTATTAAAGCCTGTGCTGTCTGTTGCCTCCGAGGCCACCTGGACCTAATATAGGGTCTGGCTAACCTAAAAAGAGAGAGAAAGGCTTATAATAAAAGCAAGCTTTTCCATTACTTATCATTTGTCTTCTTGATGGCAGCGGACTGGCCAACCTATCTTATTATAATCTAATAAACATTGAAGTCAGGATTTGAGCGTGCTGTGTCTTTGAAGATAATTGGGCTGTGTCAGCTCACTGGGAATCAGAAAGGGAAAAATCAACTTGGAGATGAAAATTTCACTCTGAGATCATTAAGATCATTAAGAAATATTACAAAGCAACAGATAATGCTGATTATGTTGCTGATACACATGCATATAGATACATGGCTAGCTAGCATGATGGATGAATGGATTTCAATGCTTTCCTTTTCCTAAAACTGAGATTCACAGATAATTCCATAAAATGGCTGTTAGTTATAAGCAACTAATTGTTTTATCTGACTCTGTTGATAATTCTTCATGTAGATCTATTGTTCAGCCTACAAATTAGAGGCTTGTTGTTCAGAATGACCACAGTCACTGAAGAAGGGAAAGACAAATTTCACTGGAAATCAGTCAGCCTCAAAATTACTGATTTCATTTTTCTAATGGCTTTTATTTCAATCTTTTTGTCTTTAGAATATGTTTTATTTACTGCGTTGCAGAACAAGCTTGTCATAATGTTTCTCTTAGGCCAAAGAAATGTGCTGTTTTATCCTCATTTGTTTGTTTCCTGTGTTTAAGCCTGCATAATCACATTTTGTAATTATACAAAGTAGGCCACAGGGCTGTTTTCTTCCAGTGTTCTCCAGGCCTACCATGTCTTCCACAAATATCCAATTTATTTGATCTTAATCATCATTTTTAACTTTAACGTACAATTTTTCCATAAGGGCTCAAATATCTTTGCATCATTTCCCACTCCTGCTGCAGGGATAATGGCTGTAGCAGGAAGAGATAGCATTTTAAGGGATTGCTCATGAATACTGTCCCCATTTGTGTCTGTCCTTTTTCTGTTCTACAACCTCTTTAAAATTACCATTCTTCATTATTATATTGGGCCCTATTTTCCTTCTACATACGTTGGCCTTTCTTCAGATAAGAATGCTGCGAAGATTTTACAGGAAGTCAGCACACTGCTCAAAGGCAGTATAACCGAGAGAATAGGTAAAGCATCTCCATGGTGCCTGAAATGCTACTTCCAAGTCCCACATACAGAGATTCTAATCATTGGTACTTGAGTTATAGAATTTCAGAGCTGAAAGGGAACTTGAACATCTTCGTTCAACTCCTTCAGGTTTCACAGGTGATAAAACTAGAAACTAGTTTTTATACATTGCTCAAGAATATACCAGCAGCTCTATGCTGAACTGAGACTTGAAATCTGATTGCCCCAAATCCCAGGTTATTAAAAGAAAAAGACATATGGTGTTAATTTAACTGTTCCATTAAATCTGTAAAGAGAATAATCACTTTTTATTGTTTCTATAAAAATGCATGCTCATTTATAAAAATTTCACATAATACAGGGAGAAAGCAACAGATTGCCCCAAATCATTCTCTAAATATAATTAATGTTACTATTTAATGAATGTTATCTTTACTTAAATGAATAGGCATGGATAAAAGGATGGATATGTAAGTTGAGAAAAAGAAATTAAAATAAGAAAAAGAAGAAAGAATGAAATACTTTTATAACATTAGGTTCATTCTAGATATCCTATCTTTAATTGCTAACATTAAGTTTAATTTTACTTGAAGGTGTCAGAAGTGAAAGAAAATGAAATAAAGCTGAAGAAATTGCTGAACTTCAAAATGTTGCTCTGCCAGAAGTTATAAGTTCTCTAAAATATATATGACTTTAAGCAAAAGGATTATAAACAAACATAAGAATGTGAGTTGCTAGTTTTCAAATGTGTTTCCATTTTACAAATTATCAGCTGTGTTTCCGTTTTATGAACAATCGATTGACTTTTGAGCGCCTGTTTGGAGGTTCCAGCAGGGGAGTGCAGCTACTCATGTACCCTTGACCAAAGAACAGTCTTCCCCTGTTGGGGAATATCATCCTCTATGACTGAGCGACAGAGCAGGCAGCTTCCAGGGGGAGGGATGCACGTGGAGCGGTGAGGGAGGAAGGGGACACCCGCCTAGCCAGCCAGGTCAGCTGAATCAACCCTGGCGATCAGTGGGGTGACAGATGTTCCAACCAGATCACTCTCACATCCATCAGTTGACTCTTGTAACAAAGACAAATTAGCACTTTAACTCCCATCTCCCAAATTTTAAAAGTCATTTTATATTATCTTTTTTACATTGTCAAGATATATAGCATTCACATTCTTTTACACCTTAGCCAAATATATTTCCCTGTTGGTTGTGATTTTAAATAGAGAATATTTACTTTACCATCATTTCTTCATTCCTGAGATCTTTATATTGTGCTGTGTCTTGGTTATTTTTGATCACCCAGTATGTTTTGGAAAGGATGCCCTTTGATGTGTTTTACTTGAATTCTTATGTGCTTGAGAATGTCTCTCTGTGGCCTGCACACTTGAAAGTAGGTCTAAACTTGTGGGTCATGTCCCTTTCCCTTAGCACATTTCATTTTGTGTCATTTTCTTTACTCTATATACTTTGTGCTCATCTGTGTTTTCTTTTTTTTTTTTTTAAGATTTTATTTATTTGTCAGAGAGAGAGAGAGCACAAGCAGGGGAAGCGGCAGGCAGAGGGAGAAGTAGGCTCCCGATGAGCAAGGAGCCCGATGTGGGACTTGATCCTAGGACCCTGGGATCATGACCTGAGCCAAAGGCAGACGCTTAACCAATTGAGCCATCCAGGCGTCCCTGTGTTTTCATTATATTTATTTTATTTCTGTTTCTTCTACTGGGGCTTTCATTCCAATTAATTAATTAATTAATTTATTTTTTTTAGTTTTAGCAGGTTGGGGTAGGGAGGGTAAGCGAGGAGTGGGAATGGGAGATGTGGTTGTACTGATTGTTCAGTCAAATTTCTTTATTTTAGAATAGTTTAGATGCTGTTTTTTGCCTTTCACCATGTCTTGTTAAGTTTTTGCTGAAAGCCAGACATGGTGTATTGGGTAAAAGAAAAGGGATTGAGGTAGATGGGCCTTTAGTGTGAGGCTCTAGGTTCATGGGCTAGGACGCAGGTGGTGTTTGCAGTTTGCTGTAGCTGTGGTATCAGAGGCTAACCTTTCCCCTGGTGTCCTTGGTTGGGTCTCCTAGAGAGGAAACCCTTTGGGTTTTCCTAGAGACTTCTTCGGTAGAGCCTGAGGCTTGCCGTTCTTCATCTGTAATCCGTTGTTGTGCAGGAGCCCTCCTGATGTGGTGGTAAGGTGTGGCTGGAGGGGAAGGCCCTGTAGGCCTTGGATCAGGTTTCCTCTTCCAGTGAGCCTGCTGTTGGGCATTCCACTTTCTCTAGGTTAGACAGACTTTGGTTACCCAAGATATGGTTTGATTCCAGTAAAAGAGTTTCCCTTAAGAGCAGGCCTGGTTATGGAGAGCAGAGAGCTTTGGGTGTATTTCAAAATGGTTACTTTTTCTCTCCTCCTGCCAGAAAGTAGTGGACTTTTCTCCCATCTCACAGTGAGAACGTGGGTGTGGAGGTAAAACTAACAGAAGTACGCAGACCCCACACATACACCTAGCTTGTAACACCAACACCACGCTGCACTGAGCCTCTAGTAACCGATTACAGTTGAAAGTTTTCCTGACTCTCCTGGCTCCAATGTAGGCTTCTGTGTCCACTAGGCTGTGATTCTGTCTCTGCCCACTTGTTTCCCCAGTTTGGGGCCATCAGTTTGCCTGTAACCCCAATTCTCGGATGCATCTAAGAAGAGTTGTTGAGGCTTTCAACAACTAGTCTGTTCAGCCTTTTTCTTGTTGTGAGGGCAAGGATGATGGCTTCCAGGCTTCTAACGCATCACATCAGAGCCCGTAAGTTCTGTTCCTATAGTTCTATTAGTTCTCACCCATGGCTTCCCCTATTATTAACAACTTACATGAGTATAGTACATGTGTCACAACGAGTGAACTAATACGAATATTGATACGTCATTATTAACTAATGTCTATATTTTTGAGATTTCTTTAGTTTTTACCTAATGTCCTTTTTCTGTTCCAGAATCCCATCCAGGATACCACATTGCATTTAGTCATTGTGTCTCCTTCGGCTCCTCTTGGCTGTGACAGTTTTGTATACTGACCTTGTTTTGTTTTTCAGATTATTCCATCTTTGGCCTTTGGGAGCTCTTTCAGGGGATGCTTGCATTCCTTCATAACACCCCATCATGGTGCTCTTGTTTTGGGTACTTCCTTTCAGGCGCTACAAGATGCTTCAGGCTCAGTTTACGTATTCCCTGTCCCAATCCTAGAATTAGCCATTTCTCCAAGAGCTCGCTCACTTTTCCACCCTTTTTCCCTTTGTAGTCCTTTTTTTCTCAATCTGGGTACCTACTTCTTTGGACTCTTCTTTTGAGATGATTTTTGTGGTTCCTGTAAGACCGTCGGTAACTTCTTCTCTGAGTTCTTCCCGGCTGTCTGGGGCCAGTTCTTCATGTGGTGTGTGTTCTTTATCTGCCTTTGCTTATGTTTTAGTCATCCTCTTCTCACCTCAGTCATAGTTCTAGTTTGGGTTCCTTCTGATTATTTCTCATCCCCTTTTAAATTTTATTTATTTATTTACTTATTTATTTATTTGAGAGAGCTGGAGGAGGGGCAGAGGGAGAGAGAGAATCTCAAGCAGACTCTGTGCTGAGCACAGAGCCTGACATGGGTCTCAGTCTCACAACCCTGAGATCATGAACTGAGCCGAAATTAAAAGTTGGGTGCTCAACAGACTGAGCCACCCAGATGCCCCTAATTATTTCTCCTTTAAAAAAAAGAAAAAAGATTTTATTTATTTATTTGAGAGAGAGAGCACAAGTGGCGGGGGAGGCTGGTGCAGGGCAGAGGGAGAAACAGACTTTCAGCTGAGCAGGGAGCCTGATGTGGGGCTTGATCCTGGGACCCTGGGATCATGACCTGAACCAAAGGCAGACCCTTAACTGACTGAGCCACCCAGGTGCCCCTTATTTCTCATCTTTAAGTGAAGTGGACTCATTGTTGAGGGAAACACTGGTATATCACAAGGGCAAAGAGGGACAAATACTGGGGATAATGAAGACAGCAACCTACTACTTACCTAAACTGCCTGAAATTTTTCTGAATTTCTTTCCACCAGTTTTTTCCTTTGCTTTGAGACACTTGTTCTTTTATTTTCTGGTGTTCACGAGGGCTATGGGGTCACTGGAGGGTCAAATGCTTACCCTCAGACCTTTCTTCCCTCTAATACTGTGAGCTTCTCCAGGTTCTTCCCCCCCACATACCCTACTCACCTTCCTCCTTGCTGCAGGTGTCCCCCATCTTTTCCTTGTTCCTAGATTTAGCCTCTAATCACAGTGTAGTGGAATGCCTGAGAGTTTGGATGTTTGCTCTGGTGGATCGCTCATGGTGCCCGCGGTCTGGAGGTGAGGTGTGGAAGGCCCTCGGCAGCCCCACGGTGCTTTCCCTGGGTGCCGCCTGGCCTGCGGTGCGGGGCTGTGGCGGTTTCCTAGTTCGGAGAAAGATGTTTCCTTTTCATCTCTTCTGTTTCTGGTGGTGCTTTTGAAGGAGATGAACTCCACCATCTTTAACCAGAACTGTTTCCTTACATTTTACGGTTTGTAGAAAGATTATTTTTGTTTGAATCATATTTTCAACATGAGACACTCTCTCTGTGAAAATTACAAGGGGCAAATGAAATCTTATAGAAAGAAAATTATTTTTCCCTTGTTATCAAATCCCAGTATATTGATAATTTGTATATGAGTCAGAACTGTATCTGAATCCCTCTAGAATTTAGATACTGTAAGGAATATAGTACTTAAGGAACTGTGATTTTTAGAAATGTAGGCCCCTATTTTCTTTGTCACAGGTTACAAAGGAAATCAGAGGAGTCTCTTCTCTACCTACAGATTGCCATTCACTTGTTCCTGACAATGTTTCTCATGGAAATCAAATCTAGACCATCTGCTAGATTAAAAAATGAGGCAATAAAAATGAAAATTTATGAGTATAAAGAACTTGAGAAGAAATGAAAATGTTCAGATAATATATCTTATTTAAAAATTTCTGTTTAACATGAGAAACCAAGCAAGCAAACAAAAGATGTTGATATATGTTGGACCTGAGTGGAAAAATCAGGAACAGTGTGGAATCTCCCCCTTTTTAGCCCTTTCCTGTATTCTTAATTTGTTGGAAATACTACTTTTCAGACAGCAACACTTTCAGCACAGTGGAAGAGTTTCTCTTTTTTGTTTCTTTTTGTCCATTTCTTTGTTTGCTTATTTTGGCTCTCCAGGTACTTTATCCTGATCAATGGCTCTGTTGATCTTGGTAAATTATCCTTTTTAAAAGTTATCTGGACCATTTAATTAATTCACAATCCAGAAAAACCTACAGAGAATTGCTTTTGCTGTCTGTTTTAAAATAAATGAGGCAGTGACTTTGTACTTCTAGAGAGAAGTTTAGGCCTCTTCTCTATTTTAGGTTTCTAAACTCTTCTAAGGATTTTTGTAATATTACTGTTTTGAGAACAAAGCAGTAATTGCTGTCCTCTTTCCCTAGTCCAAGTAAAGACAATGGTAGTCTTTCTCCCTTCTGGAGGATGGGCTGACTCAGATGGCCATGACTATATGTTCTGTGACAACAACAGCTGTTGGTCCCCAAATGGCCTCCTGCTACACCTACCATGTGTTCCCAACTCCTTGGCCATTTCATTGTCATATATATTTTAAATAAGATATTTCTAGTTTAGTATTATTTGGGGGTACTTTAAGAGAAATATTCTTTTGAAGGAATAATGGTTTGATATAGTCAACTGACAATCCATCAAATGAGAATACCTATGCTTGGCAGGTAAAGCAGATGGAAATGTATCTTTGCTCTAATGGTCGCTTAAAAATGTCAAAGTTTTATGTAGGGTTTAACCAGATGAAATTGTGATATTCACCCATTTTTAACTTACAAAATTGGCAATTTCATCTCATTTAGCCCAAGAGCTTATGGATAGCAAGGGCTAAAAAGCACTGTTAAGATTTCTCCAAAAAGGAGAACTGGAGGTCGTTTTCGTTCTATCAGGAGGAAGAGAGTTGGAGAGCTGTTTCTGATGTAAATATAATTATTTTAATGAGGGAGGTATTTTTTTCAATATTTTGCCTCACAGCCTTGCCTATCTACTTTAGTTTGCTTGTGTCCTGGCCCCACCAATAGCACTTGGGCCCAGGACTGTGCCTTCCTATCAAGAATGACACTGGAACTTATGCTTTTGTTCATTTTCTTCCTCTCTTCATCACTTCGACTACGTATAAGGATAGCCACCATTATTCCTGCTTTTTATTGTGAGAGGAGTAAGCTGATAGGATCCCACTAATCTTACATGTCCCAGGATGGACTGCTGGGAGCCTGTCTCCCAACCCAGCCCCTTACCTGTTACTCCCACTGCTGTTCCTCTGCCCTGGCACGTTCCTGTTCCCTTAGCGGGTACCCATCCTCAGTGAGGTTCTGTTAGCAGCTCTTGGAACCGTTGGCCACTGTCTAGCAGCTCTACATCATTTTTCTGGTTTAATATACTTAAAGGAGGGGTTACTTTCTTTCATCTGAATCCTGGATCCCTGGAGACTTCAAAGGGATTTTTCCATATGTTGGGGACCCCCTGCCACAGCATGGTGGTGAAACACTGAGAGTCAGCACTGATTACTTGTCTCGACCCAGCCACCCTGTGACTACAAACCTTTCTGAGTCACTTAACTCTGGAACTATGTTTCCTTGCCTCTAAAGTTAAATGGGTGAATATATAGTCCTCTGATTATATGCCTGAAAGTTGTT
Organism: Zalophus californianus; assembly: GCF_009762305.2. NCBI lineage: Eukaryota > Metazoa > Chordata > Mammalia > Carnivora > Otariidae > Zalophus > Zalophus californianus. Next base: position 98,284,859 of record NC_045602.1, read on the forward strand.
AACAGGTGCTCTTTTCCTAAAATCCGAACAACAGCATTACACATAATTTATACATGTTTATTTCACAGGGTGGATATTAACGGCCCAAATTTTATCCTCCACCTCCGAATAGAGTATTTACTGTAGATGACAAGGACATTTAAGAGCTTGCTCCCCACCTGGGTTAGCTGCCTGAAGTCCTTCTAGTGCACCATTTCCGATTGAGCATTCAAGGGTGACTGTAAAATTCCCCTGACAGAAACCACATCACCTCGTCAGCCATATAAGAAAATGACAAAATAGCCAACTGTGAAAGCATGCCTGCCAAGGTTCTAGCATCACCACAGTGGGGGGAAACACACTTGTACAAGATAAAATCGGGGCTGGATGAAGCCCAAAACATGAGCCCTGGTATACCTGTCTTCTCTAAGCTGCAATGTATGGGAAGTGTGTGTGTGCCAGTAAGGCCAGGGTTCCAGAAAACCCTTTACTTCTCAAAGCCACATCACCAATCCAGGGATGGAAAAGAGGGTCCAAGAGGAAATGGCATGATGCTTTCTTAGTAATGAGCATATCTCTAGCAAATAAGAACAGTCACTAAGTTCTGTGTGTTGTTACTTCACGGAATCTTCACAGAAACCTGGTGAAGTTTAGTATCATTTTCTGCCTTCTTTTTCAGCAGAGAATATTTAGGCAGAGAGAAACACGACTAGTCAGCTAGATAGTGGTCAAGCCAAGATTCAGACTGGGTCTGTCTTAACCTCAGTGCCTGTGGTCTTTCACTTAACCTTGAATTGACTTTAAAGCTCATGGTCAGCAACAGAATTAGAACCCGGTGAGAGAAGGAGAAGGGGTGCTGCACCCCATCCATCCCAAGTTTTCTCGGCTTTGGTAGAGAGAACGCTGGAGCATGAAGGGAGTAAACATCTGCCCAACTGCAGCTAACTTTAAAAAAGGGACATAAAGTCATCAGAGATACCTTGAAGAGAGTAAAAAGGGAGAATTACTCTTATAAGAAAAAGAAGATACCTAATAAAAAATGACCAAAACAGTTGAACAGACACTTACCAAAAATGACTAACCAGATGGCCAATGGGCATGTGAAAAGATGCTCAACATCATTAGTCATTAGAAAAATGCAAACTTGAACCACAGTAGAAATTACCGCATACCCACTAGAATGACTAAGGTGAGAAACCACAGCACCAGATGTTGGTGAGGATTGGAAGCAATTGGATCTCTCAGTCACTGCTGGTGGGAGTGTCAGGTAGTTAAACCACTTCGGAAAACCATTTGATAATTTCAAATACAGCTGGACACTTTGATACCCCAAGATGCAACATTTTTACTCCTGACACTCTGACCAGCAGAAATCCCTGCATACGTTCATCAGAATGCCTTTGGGGAAATGTTCATAGCAGCACAATGCCTAATGACCAAAAACTAGAAACTAACCAAAAGCCCAGTAAGAAGAGGCTGTTGAACAAATAAATGGTGGAATGTTCACGTAATGGAGTAGTAGTCTGCCACAGGAATGAGCAAACTATTGCTACACAGCAGCAACATGAATGGATCTCACAAACATGAGGCAGTGTGGTGAAGGCAGGCACAAAGGAGTTCATGTTGCCATGGTACCATTTTCATAAAGTTGAAAAATAGGCAACGGTGAGCTACACTTGGAAGTCAGGCTAGTGTCAACCTTTGTAGAGGGCGGGAGGGCATGACTGGGAGTGCTTGGAGGGTGCTTGGCATGTGGTTGTTACAGTGTGTTGAGATGTTGAAAATTCATCAAGTTGTTCACTTATGGTATGTGCACCTCATGTATATTCTTATACTTTAAGTTTTGAAAGCGCTATGTATATCGATGCTAGTTCTTAATTTTTGATTCCCACTGTGGTAATAAAAATTTAAATCAAGAGATTTGCATATGTATAAAATAGGGATTTTGTGGCATATTGTGACCTATATTGTGGAAGAAATGTTAATTTTTTCTCAATAATTCTTCATTGGCTTCTCGATTTGTCTGAACGCGACAAGGTGAGGAAGGCAGGAAGTAGTGAATTTCATCAACACCAGCAATTATTGCTGCTTAACATTCATTCAACCAGGGCAGCACTGGCTGGTCAAGTTCTCACCAGATTACAGAGTTCTTTCTGGCCTCCCAGTCTATAATAAAACTTATCTTTTTATTACGATTTTAATACCTCCAAGAAGAGAAATACAAAGAAAATAACTTTGAAATCCCAAGGCCTGACTAAAAACAAATTCTGAACCTTTATTCTCTAAGGAACGAGGTGAAAAGATTCAAAGAGAGGTCTTCTTTTCACACAGGAATTCTTCATTTGTAACAGTAGCTATAAAAAGGCAATACGGAATGTTTAAAGGACCTGAACAATGGCCTCAGAACTATTTTACAAAATGTTCAGGTAGTGTGCAAGTTTTCAAATTCTTACCTCAGCACAAAAATTAATTGAATTCTAGTGTAAGGAGGGGACTAAAAGAAGAACAAACTTGTGTTTTAACAAATAAAACTTGTGAAACGCCATCTGGCAGAGTCTTAATATGTTGCCTGAGACAAAATACTGAGACTCAGAGCTGTTTTTCCTTTGCGTTCCCATGCCGCCTCATTTGACGATTGTGGAATCTTGCCCTTGTTCAAGGTCACGCAGTCAGTTGGTGACAAAGCAAGGGAGGACCTGCCATCTTTAAACTCCCAGTCTCTTCCTCTTTTCACCCCATGATAGCGACTCCAGATAATAGGTTAATAAATGCCTAAGGATCATCGGTGTGCTATTAATACATCTCTTATAAAATATCTATTTCAGCTTGCTACCCTTGAGTTCCCTCCAAAGAAACTATTTGGAAACAAGGATGAACGTGTGATTGCTGAGAGGCGGAGTCACTTAGAGGTAACAGAATTAAGCTTTTCTTTCTCTGGGTACAAATTGTGCCATCTGATTGACCAGTGAGAATTGTTCCTGTTAGAAACACCACGGCTCTTGTTCATGGGTGTGAAGGTGCTGCTTCATTAACACTGGAGGTGGTGGCAGTGTAGATGAGAAAGTAACGGTCAGTCTACTTGAAATGTAAGCCCTTATCCCCCTCTGGTCTAATAGAACGTTTTTCTGGCTTGGAAGGAGATAACATTTATTCTAAGGGTTAGGAAGCAGGCTGTGGGTGAGAACTAACTATTCACAGAGACAGATGGTTTGTAATACAGAATGAGGTACAAAAGCTTGCTGCAAAAAAAACTTGCATTAATTAACTAAAGATATATAGTATTGCACTATTGTTACTTTTTTGAGAGAGCTGGAAGCAAAAAGACACATACCTATTTTAGTCACAGTTAGGTTTTATTTGGCTTATTTTAATTTCATCTTCTGAGCCGGCTACATATAGAACTTTGGTTCAACACAACTGTTGTTTTTCCGAGGGTCTCACTGCCAGTGGGCATTGTTGACTGCTTTATATGGTTTGTATTTCTTTTCAAGGTAGAGGTGCTTGTTTGGTTGGAATCTGATGCTAATCTTTGTGCTAAGGCACAGTCACCCGTGTCCTGGGTGTATCTCTTGCCACCAACGTAGGGAGGATAAAATTACAAATAGCTGACTGCAGTCTCCTGTCTGCAAGCTTGCATGGGGCTTCTTAAAGTCTGCTTTGCTACTTCTTTAAGAAGAAGAATAATAAGACCTATTGCAAGTGAAATCAAGTAAGAGAAGGCCCAAGAGAGCCCCTTCTGAATGGTAAAGTGCTACATAAAAATTCAGTATTATTCTCATTCCTCCTGACAGCCAGTGTGACTTAGGGCCAGGGAACCAAGGATTAGGGAGACGTCCAGAGGCTGGGGGGTCCAATGAGAGCAAAAGAGGGGGAGAAGTGGAAAGCAGAGAAAGACTGTGGTCCATAAGGGGCAGTTGAGAGTTTTGAGATCCTCATCCTCATCTAGAACTGCTGTGAAGAAAGAAGAGTTTCAGGGGTAGCCATGCTTCCTGGCCTTTGAGTTCAACTGTGAGAGTGACATGTTTGAAGAGGTCCTGGATCTATGAAGCCTGAGCCCTGGATGAGTCATGGCAGGTTTCTGAAAAGCATTCTATGAGTTGCCATGACCCTGAGACCCAACTGAAGAACTTGCCTTCATGGGAGAGATTAGCGTGGTGAGCCTGCTCGATTAAGTTCTCTTAAAAGTCTGATTATATCATATAAAAACTGTAAAAATAATGATAGAACTGGGAATGGTTTTCTTTACCTAACCTTTACCTGCCTCAGTCATATAGACTTGTCTTTAATGGGAACGTGGAGGATGATAGGCTATAAAAAAACAAGTGTATAAACCAACAGGAAATAGACTGTTGTCATCCCTAGCTTCTCGGGGCTCCAGTTAAAGTCACGTGGTGCCCGGCTGTGCCTCAACAGATTGGCATCCTGTGTTCTGTGCATTTGTAGCTCTGCCCTTGGTGACTCTTCTCTTTCCATTCCAGCTTCCAGGGTCAGAGCCCAGCTCAGGGTCCTCTTTCATTCCGGTATTTAGATGGACCCATGTTTGTTCTTTCAGTCTCTCCTCCCTAATCACTTAGCCCTACTAAAGCTATCAACAGAGTTGATGAAGAGAGTTCTGTATTAATGTCTCTGCCTATACAAGGACCCCTTCCATCGCCCGTGACTGTTATTCACCTGTGGCGTTAGCATTTAAAGAATGGATCCCACACCTCATGGAAATAGACACTTACATTTTAAATTAAATGTATTTCTCCTAATGTTGAATCTTAGAATATCATGTCCTTTTCAAGAGCAAGTGTAATTCAATTTTACTTTAATGGAAAATTAATCTGAGGTTCTTGAGTTAATTTCCCACGACTATTGTGACTTTATTTTTTTAATCTAACATCAGAAGTCACCATTTGATTTAGTGTATTTTCATGTGAAAATTAACATAATTACTTTCCCTGAGTTTCCTGTTTGATTTAATTCAATATACATTTATGTAATTCCTAATACATGCTGGAGACAGTAGTAGGTATTATATAGAATATAAAGAGAAATGAGACATTTCTTTCCCTCTAAGAGCATATATTTAAATTTCCTATATGAAACTTTACCTAGAGATAAAACTAAATACATAAATATATACAGAAAAAATGGATTTCAGTAGACCACATTTGAGCTAGTACACACTAGTATACATAGTGTTTGCTCAAAAGGAATTGTCTGACAGTTTTTTAAATCCACACGTGCAACTTTATAAACCTCCTCACCCTGAGTAGGCTGTATAAAGCAGTGTTTTAAGAAGGCATTCATTGTGTTTTGATCTGCCTTTCTATTAAAATGTGTCCAAGATTTGGACCTTGTGTTTAAATTTATCAAAAGCATAAAATATTTTAATCTTAAAGACATAGATACTATGCTGTCACCACGTTATACAACCTTTTATAATAATTATTTGTAAAAATGATGGGTAATAATAGGAATTTCTAACTGTCATGAGAGGTTTTGGAGACTGATTTTCTTTAGCTGTGCATGTGGCTGTGGTGGAGTGAATGTGGGAGCCTGGGGGGTGTAGCATTGCTTATATGGCACCAGAAAAGGCAGGAACCAGTGAGAAGGTGATGGTGGTAAGAGGAGGGGTAGGAGTACGGCCTCCGGTGCTGTCTCTCAGTGATAACCTCATATGTGCTCCCCGCCACACAAAGTTATCGAGCCAGCTCTAGTTGGCATCTCATGCTCGGAAGCCCGCCCAGCACTTTTGCTCACAAAGAGCCGTAGAATCTTGGAAGGTTTGTAAGATGGGAGGATCTCCCTCTGGCTTCCCTGGTGGCCCTGGAGGAACCAGTTCAGTGTAGGTGTGCATGTCATGGGCGAACCCTGCCCTCTGGCAGTCAGAGGATTCTGATAGCAACACCCCCCACATGTGACTTGCCTCCCAGGCTCATACATCCCTTCTTGTAACTTGGACAGCAGCCCAGGAGACATACGTTGGCAGATGCAGTAGTGGAGGTGACAGGCAACGAATACATCAATCTCTGCCTGATGAATTACTTTGAGCAGAAAGGTTCTTTTTACTGTATTTGAAGCCAGATACCATTAACATTACGTTGAACCATGAGGAATTGCCATTGTTGGTCAGAATGGTGCAAAATTAGCAGCATCGTATGCTTCCACATAATGCTACCGCTATCTCCCATTTCCTGGGTGTTTAACTGAGTAGCGGGCATGAGCGAAATGCTCGTATAACATGTCATCTACTCCTCCCAGTTAGCTTGTGAGATGAGCTCTGTTATTATCTCTGTTGTACAGGCAAGGAAATAAGTCCTGAGGAGGATGAAGAAGGTCTTAGACGCCTAGTCACTGACAAAGCCTCAGCTCATACTAGAGCGTCCTTCAAAGCCAGCCCCTCTCTTAAGAATCAGCACGCTCCAAGTTTGGAACAAAATTGGGTCTTTCCATAAAGAAATGGCTTTTCCTTTGAAGAAATACCTTCCAGCATTATGCCACAGTGTTAACTAAGATCCACTGCCTGATTATTTATTCTTAAATACCGTTTTTTTTTCATTCAGCAATTACTGAGCCACCTACTCTATGCCAGGCAGTGTTCTACAACTGAAAAAATTCTAAAACAGCACAGTGTTCCTCATCTCTTTTTTCCTCATCTCTTAATTGGCCACAGTGATAGGAGTGACCTTTTGTTATAACCTTGTCTTTTTTCATTTAAGGAAAAATACTTATTGTTAATTGTTGATTTTTTAAATATTCACTTCATGGCTCATCAAAGATTCTGAATCTCAATTGCTTATGGCTTTCTGTATTTTTAAAGCATATCTTTAGCCTTGATGTCACATTATTCCTATGCAGATTTATTTCCTCTCTGAATTACCAAAGATTATAAACTCAGAATATCTATAAAGAGATTTTTGTGACTTTAAATATTACATGCAAGTATTATATATAAAAAACATATGTAGCATATTATTATATGTATATCCAAATGGCTATCAAATTGAGTTCTAAGAAGTAAAATGTGGTTTGAAACTTATTAACACTAGGCCTTAAACACATCTCAAGAATATACTGCTTCTCAAGCTTCAGTGGTAAAGAACCAGTTATTTATACTTGATCATTTATCAGTACTTTTGCAAAATGAATGAGAATTAATTACTAGAAATGTGAAATGAGAAAATGAAATAGAAGGGTCATATGAAATGCAAGCAGAGTTCTTTTTTTTTAAGATTTATTTATTTATTTTAGAGAGAGAGGACAAGCAGGAGGGACAGAGGAAGAGGGAGAGAGAATCTCAAGCATACTCCTTGTGGCGGGGCTGGATCTTATGACCTTGAGATCATGATCTGAGCTGAAACCAAGTGTCAGACTCTTAACCGACTGTGCCACCCAGGTGCCCCCCCCCTTTCTTTTTACTACACATAGATCAATAGACATGAAAATACTCTGTTAAACTGCAATATAAGTGTCTAAAACGCGGAGCACGTCTTGAGCAGCACTATTCTATAATGTCCAGGAAACCTCACCTCCACTTCTGTTAAGACTCCTGTCACTGTTTAGCTTGTGCCGAAAGATGTGTTTATGTCTCACACCTTCCCTGTTGTACTCTTAAGTTACTTGAAGGCAGCAGTATTGACATCTCACTGAATTCTTAACCTCCCATGATATTTCATACATGCCTCACAGATTCACTGAATTATTCAACGAATATCAGAAAATCTGCCCACATTAGCCCCAAATTAATGAGTTTTTTGTTTTGCTTTTGTTGATTGGTGAGAGGTGCATTTTTGGTTACTGATTTCAGGGAACATTATCATCTACTTGGAGACATTTCTGCTAATCATCTTAATAGTCTATCATTTCAAGGAGTGATCTGTAATTAATGAAAACAAGTGAAATCGTCTAAAACGATAAAGCTTTCAAGAATAATATAGCTACCTTTGGAAGTAAGAACCCGAGAGATTTCTAGGAAGTTTTCTTGAAAGTACTAAGAACATGCAGCAAACCCAAGGCTACTTCTTTTCTTCTTCCCCATTTTCATCTCATAAGCTAAGGCTTTATTAAGAAGGGTGAAAAGTAATGTGGTAACCTAGCATGTGAGCCTTGGGGCAGATCATCCAGTCCTGAATCCCTGTGCTGCCCTTTGGGGGTTATTTAATGTCACTTGTTCAGTTTCCTTATCTGCAAAATGAGGATAAATACTACCAGCGCTACCTTCCTAGAGCTGATCTTAGGGTTGAAGGAGGTCATGTACATAACGTGGACTCTGGTACAGAGAAGAAGATTCCAGACTCCTGGGTGGTACAATGATGGCAGTGAAGCTGGTGGTAATGGTGGTGCTGATGACAATGACAACAGATGGAGCCTTTACAGCATGTTTTAGGTGTGCTTGCGAGCCAGGGAAGAATGAGAGCACTACCTGCCAGCGGCCATAACGTGGAACAGTATGAGTATCTCAGTTTGTCACATGTACTTGCAAAATCAGCATCTGAGGGCAAAGACACTGTCATGATGGGGGTATTCTTATTTGGTGACACCTGAAAGATGTCTGGAGTCTCTCACTGTAATGCCAGCATTTCAACCTGTAAAATTAAAATCTGAAAACTAGAAATGTTTTCTGATAATTTAACCATGGTCAAGCTATTCTCCATTGTGAAAAGAGAAGAGGCACGGGATCATTATGAAATGAGCTCACTTCACAGTTCCATAGCTTCTGTTCCCAGCTGGTCAGTTCTCTTCACATATGTCCCGGGTCACTCACTGCATGACTGCCCACCGTGGGGTCCCCAGCTGCCACCTGATGTAGCTCCTGAGCTTCTGCCCCTGAAAAAGTAGACAGGTGTCAGTACCTTTCAACAGAAACCCCCAGAAATATACCACTTTCTCAACAATGTTAGATTTGTTGATTTACTGCACTAAAGAAGGACATATACAATGGAAGTATGGGGGCATCCCAACAAAAAGGTGTTACAAAGAACTTATGGTAGGATTTGGCCTATTTTAGGTGATTTGGGGGAGAGTGAAAGGAAGTGGGGCTTTGGTCTGGACTAGATGTTGAGCTGATTCTGTGCTTGGGGGTCTTAATAATTCTCACCTAGAAGGCAAGAAGAAGAGAATGATGTTAAAACTATGGTTGATAAAAAAAAGCAGTCACCCATATTCGCCAGAATAGGGGGATATATGTTCATATTCATGATTTGAGCAATGTTCATGCTTTTGTCTGTGTCTGAACATGATTATGAAGTGATCTTTGTGTGTATGTGTGTGGCTTCTTCAGGATCAGAGCAGACTTACCTGGTGTTAGTATTCTTTGAAATTGTTTACAGTTGACAAGAGAATACTACAACTTAGCTGTGAGTACCAGGCCAGCTCCTAGCTTTCCTTTCCTTTTCCTTTCCCTTTTCCTTTTCCTTACAATAAGGGGATGCCCAGAGTTTATAGATACTATCATTTCTAATGGAAACAGTGCACTAAATGAAGAGTTGTTTCCAAAAAAAAGTTGCAATAGTTCAAATGCCTTATCTACCAAATATAGGTATTAGTGGTGCTTTTCAGTATTGATGCTACTCCGCTCCCCCCCCGCCCCACCACCACTGCCAAGAGTCACTTTCCTGGCTTATGGTGCCTGCAACACATACAGTCTGGCTTTTCTGTCTAACAACAGGGCCTCAATCTACTTTACTTTTATGTTAGTTTCAGACATTAGATTCCTAACAATAGAATCATTGGGTTTAGACATCTTATAGGTTGAGCCCTTTCAGTTTCCAAAGTAAATTTCTGGAGGTAAAAATCCTTAAGTTTTCTCATTCATTTAACTATCTTAAAGATATCTAGCAATTCTATGCTTAATTTAACATCTTTTCCATCTATGTTCTGCTGATTTTACAAAATGGATAATGGCAGAACCATTCTCAAACGTAGGCAGAGATTTAAGAAATACTTCACACAGGAAGGGAGCAAGATGGTGGAGGAGTAGACCTGGATTTCGTCTGGTCTCAGGAATTCAGCTGGATAGGGATCAAACCATTCTGAACACCTACGAACTCAACAGGAGATCGAAGAAAAGAATAGCAACAACTCTCTGAACAGAAAAGCGACCACTTTCTGGAAGGTAGGACGTGTGGAGAAGCAAATCCGAGGTGATATTCGGGAGGATAGACGGCGGGGGAGGGGGCCTCCGTTGGCCACTTCTGGCAAGTGATAGAGCCGCGGAACACAAAATCGGAACTTTTAGAAGTTGGCTCCGCTGAGGGACATCGCTCCAGTAGCTAACCTGGGGGTGGAACCCTCGCAGGACAGTGTGGTCTCAGGACCCTTGGGGTCACAGAAAGCCGGGGGTGCCTCAGTGCGGCAGAGCCCCAGGGTATCAGAGTGGGGAAGCTGGCTGCAGAGATGGAGCCAAGGCGTGGACTCTCAGCTCAAGGTTGCAATAAACTGTGATCGGTGACAGTCGGGCCACTGCTCCTCCAGCAGGGACCCAACAAGCAGAAGATCCGGGGAGACTCCCCTTCCTCCCCTAGGAGGAGCGGCGTGGGAGCGCACCTCAGGAATCTGCTGGGTTTGGAGACTCCACACGGGTTGGGTGCCAGAGAAAGAAACACTGGGTCACAGGCCGGGTGAGCATGGAGTGCTGCCGGAGACCGGGGATATGGGAGTGATTGACTGCTTTTCTCTGGGGGCGCACTTAGGAGCAGCGCCCTGAATTCTCGGCTTCTCCCTGGCAGAGATTGGGAGGCCGCCATTTTCACTCTCGTCCTCCAAAGCTGTATGGAAAGCTTGCAGGGAACAAAAGCTCCGGAGAGCAAACCCGAGCAGATTGCTTAGCCTGGCCCAGCAAGGGCAGGGCAATTCCGCCTCCGGCAAAGACATTTGGGAACCGCGGCAACAGGCCCCTCCCCCAGAAGATCAGCAAGAACAGCCAGCAAGCCAAGACCAAGTTTACCAATCAATGAGAACTGGAGAACTCCAGCGCTAGGGGAATACTGCACATAGAATTCATGGCTTTGTTCCCATGATTCATTGGTCTTTCAAAGTTCATTTTTTTAAACATTTTTTTTGAATTTTTCTTTTCCCCTTTTTGAACCAACATCTTATCAATCCCTTTTTAAAAAAATATTTATTTTTCATTTTCAGAGTCATATTCTATCCCTTCATAGTAGTTACCCTTATTTTGGGCATATATATATGTTGTTCTCTCTTTAAAATTTTGAGATACAGTTTCTTCTAACATACCAAAATATACCCTAAATCTCTAGTGTATGGCTTTGTTCTAGTCTCCTGCCTGATCACATTCTCTACCCTTTTTTTTTCTTTCTTTCTTTTTTTTTAATCTTCTTTCTTTTTTCAAACACCTTCTTATAAATTTCTCTTTTAAAATTTTTTATACTTTTCATCTTTACAGTCATATTCCATCCCTTCATTGTATCAACCCTTATTTTGTACATATTTAAGTCTTTCTTTAAAATTTCAGACGGTACTTTCTTCTAACAGACCAAAATACACCCAAAATCTAGTGTGTGGCACTGATCTATGCACCAGCCTGATCATATTTGATCATATTCTGTTTTTTTTTGTTTTGTTCTGTTTTTGTTTGTTTTTATCTTTTTCTTTTTTTTTTTTTTTCTCTTTCTTTTTTCTTTCTTTCCTTTTCTTCTCCCCTGGTTTCAGGTCTTTTCTGATTTGTTTAGAGTATATTTTCTGGGGACGTTGTTAACCTGTTAGCATTTTGTTATCTCATTCATCTGTTCTCCTCTGGACAAAATGACAAGTTGAAAAAAATCATCTCAACAAAAAGAACAAGAAGTAGTACCGTCTGCCAGGGACCTACTCAATATGGACATTAGTACAATGTTGGACCTAGAGTTCGGAATCATGATTTTAAACATACTAGCTGGGCTTGAAAAAAGCATGGAAGTTATTAGAGAGACTCTTCCTGGAGAAATAAAAGAACTAAATCCAACCAAGTTGAAATCAAAAAGGCTATTAATGAGGTGCAATAAAAAATGGGGGCACTGGGCGCCTGGGTGGCCCAGTCGTTAAGTGTCTGCCTTCGGCTCAGGTCATGATCCCACGGTCCTGGGATTGAGTCCCGCATCGGGCTCCCTGCTCCTTGGGAGCCTGCTTCTCCCTCTGCTTCTCTCTCTCTCTCCCCCTCTCTCTCCCTCTGTCTCTCATGAATAAATAAATAAAAACTTAAAAAAAATAAAAAAAAATGGGGGCACTAACTGCTAGGATAAATGAGGCAGAAGAGAGAATTAGCAATATAGAAGACCAAATGATGGAAAACAAAGCTGAGAAAAAGATAAACAACTACTGGATCACAAGGGCAGAATTCGAGAGATAAGTGATATGATAAGACAAAACAACATTAGAATAATTGGGATCCCAGAAGAAGAAGAAAGAGAGAGAGGGGCAGAAGGTATATTGGAGCAAATTATAGCAGAGAACTTCCCTAATGTGGGGAAGGAAACGGGCATCAACACCCAGGAGGCACAGAGAACCCCTCTCAAAATCAATAAAAATAGGTCGACACCCCGACATCTAATAGTAAAACGAGTCTCAGAGACAGAGAAAATCTTGAAAGCAGCTCAGGAGAAGAGATATGTAACCTATAATGGTAGAAATATTAGATTGGCAAGAGACCTATCCACAGAGACCTGGAAGGCCAGAAAGGACTGGCATGATATATTCAGAGCACTAAATGAGAAAAATATGCAGCCAAGAATACTATATCCCCCTAGGCTGTCATTGAAAATAGAAGGAGAGATAAAAAGCTTCCAGGACAAACAAAAACTAATGGAATTTGCAAACACGAAACCAACCCTACAAGAAATATTGAAAGGGGTCCTCTAAGCAAGGAGAGAGCCTGAAAGCAGCATAGACCAGAAAGGAACATAGACTGTATACAGTAACAGTCACCTTACAGGCAATACAATGGCACTAAATTCATACCTTTCAATAGTTACCCTGAATGTAAATGGGCTCAATGCTCCAATCAAAAGACACAGGCTATCAGATTGGATTAAAAAACAAGACCCATCAATATGCTGTCTGCAAGAGACTGATTTTAGACCCAAAGACACCCACAGATGGAAAGTGAGGGGGTGGAAAACCATTTACCATGCTAATGGACACCAAAAGAAAGCTGGGGTGGCAATCCTTATATCAGACAAACTGGATTTTAAAACAAAGACTGTAATAAGAGATGAAGAAGGACACTATATCCTACTTAAAGGGTCTATCCAACAAGAAGATATAACAATTGCAAATATCTATGCCCCGAACATGGGAGCAGCCAATTATATAAGGCAATTAATAACAAAAGCAAAGAAACACATTGACAACAATGCAGTAATAGTGGGGGACTTTAACACCCCCCTCACTGAAATGGACAGATCATCTAAGCAAAAGATCAACAAGGAAATAAAGACTTTAAATGACACACTGGACCAAATGGACTTCACAGATATATTCAGAATATTCCATCCCAAAGCAATGGAATACACATTCTTTTCTAGTGCCCATGGAACATTCTCCAGAACAGATCACATCCTAGGTCACAAATCAGGTCTCAACCAGTACCAAAAGATTGGGATTATTCCCTGTATATTTTCAGACCACAATGCTTTGAAACTAGAACTCAATCACAAGAGGAAAGTCGGAAAGAACTCAAATACATGGACGCTAAAGAGCATCCTACTAAAGAATGAATGGGTCAACCAGGAAATTAAAGAAGAATTAAAAAAAATTCATGGAAACCAATGAAAATGAAAACAAAACTGTTCAAAATCTTTGGGATGCAGCAAAGGCAGTCTTAAGAGGAAAGTATATAGCAATACAAGCCTTTCTTAAGAAACAAGAAAGCCCTCAAATACACAACCTAACCTTACACCTAAACGAGCTAGAGGAAAAACAGCAAATAAAGCCTCAACCCAGCAGGAGAAGAGAAATAATAAAGATCAGAGCAGAAATCAATGAAATAGAAACCAAAAGAACAGAACAGATCAACGAAACTAGGAGCTGGTTCTTTGAAAGAATTAACAAGATTGATAAACCCCTGACCAGACTTATGAAAAAGAAAAGAGAAAGGACCCAAATCAACAAAATCATGAATGAAAGAGGAGAGATCACAACCAACACCAAAGAAATACAAACAATGGTAAGAACATATTATGAGCAACTCTATGCCAGCAAATTAGATAACCTGGAAGAAATGGATGCATTCCTAGAGATGTATCAACTACCAAAATTGAACTGGAAGAAATAGAAAACCTGAACAGACCTATAACCACTAAGGAAATTGAAGCAGTCATCAAAAATCTCCCAACAAACAAAAGCCCAGGGCCAGATGGCTTCCCAGATGAATTCTATCAAACATTTAAAGAAGAATTAGTACCTATTCTCCTGAAACCCTGTTCCAAAAAATAGAAATGGAAGGAAAACTTCCAAACTCATTTTATGAGGCCACCATTACCTTGATCCCCAAACCAGACAAAGAACTCATCAAAAAGGAGAATTACAGACCAATATCCTTGATGAACATGGATGCAAAAATTGTCACCAAAATACTAGCCAATAGGATCCAACAGTACATTAAAAGGATTATTCAGCACCAAGTGGGTTTTATCCCTGGGCTGCAAGGTTGGTTCAACATCCGCAAATCAATCAATGTGATGCAATACATTAACAAAAGAAAGAACAAGAATCATATGATCCTCTCAATAGATGCAGAAAAAGCATTTGACAAAGTACAGCATCCTTTCTTGATCAAAACTCTTCAGAGTATAGGCATAAAAGGTACATACCACAATATCATAAAAGCCATCTATGAAAAACCTACAGCGAATATCATTCTCAATGGGGAAAACAGAGAGCTTTCCCCCTGAGGTCAGGAACGTGGCAGGGATGTCCTCTATCACCACTGCTATTCAACAATATTAGAAGTCCTAGACACAGCAATCAGACAACACAAGGAAATCAAAGTCATCCAAATCGGCAAAGAGGAAGTCAAACTCTCACTCTTTGCAGATGATATGATATTTTATGTGGAAAACCCAAAAGACTCCACCCCAAAACTGCTAGAACTCATACAGGAATTCAATAAAGTGGCAGGATGTAAAATCAATGCACAGAAATCAGTGGCATTCCTATACACCAACAACAAGACAGAAGAGAGAGAAATTAAGGAGTCGATCCCATTTACAACTGCACCCAAAACCATAAGATACCTAGGAATAAATCTAACCAAAGAGGCAAAGGATCTGTACTCAGAAAACTGTAAAATACTCATGAAAGAAATTGAGGAAGACACAAAGAAATGGAAAAACTTTCCATGCTCATGGATTGGAAGAACAAATATTGTGAAGATGTCAGTGCTACCTAGAGCAATCTACACATTCATTGCAATCCCCCTCAAAATACCATCCACTTTTTTCAAAGAAATGGAAGAAATAATCCTAAAATTTGTATGGAACCAGAAAAGACCCCGAATAGCCAGAGGAATGCTGAAAAAGCAAAGCTGTAGGCATCACAATTCTGGACTTCCAGCTCTATTACAAAGCTGTCATCATCAAGACAGTATGGTACTGGCACAAAAAGAGACACATAGATCAGTGGAGCAGAATAGAGAGCCCAGAAATGGACCCTCCACTCTATGGTCAACTAATCTTTGAAGAGCAGGAAAGAATGTCCAATGGAAAAAAGTGTCTTCAACAAATGGTGTTGGGAAAATTGGACAGCCACATGCAGAAGAATGAAACTGGACCATTTCCTTACACCACACACAAAAATAGACTCCAAATGGTTGAAAGACCTAAATGTGAGACAGGAGTCCCTCAAAATCCTAAAGGAGAACACAGGCAGCAATCTCTTCGACCTCAGCCGTAGCAACTTCTTCCTAGAAACATCGCCAAAGGCAAAGGAAGTAGGGGCATAAATGAACTATTGTGATTTCATCAAGATAAAAAGCTTTTGCACAGCAAAAGAAACAGTCCATAAAACCAAAAGACAACCAACAGAATGGGAGAAAATATTTGCAAATGACAGATAAGGACTAGTATCCAAAACGTATAAAGAACGTATCAGACTCAACACTCAACAAATAATCCAATCAAGAAACGGGCAGGAGACATGAACAGACATTTTTCCAAAGAAGACATCCAGATGGCCAACAGACACATGAAAAAGTGCTCAACATTGCTCGGCATCAGGGAAATCCAAATTGAAAGCTCAATGAGATACCACCTCACACCAGTCAGAATGGCTAAAATGAACAAGTCAGGAAACGACAGAGGTTGGCGGGGATGTGGAGAAAGGGGAACCCTCCTACACTGTTGGTAGGAATGCACGCTGGTGCAGCCACTCTGGAAAACAGTATGGAGGTTTCTCAAAAAGTTGAAAATAGAGCTACCATACGATCCAGCAATTGCACTACTGGTCATTTACCCCAAAGATACAAATGTAGGGACCCGAAGTGGTATCTGCACCTCAATGTTTATAGCAGTAATGTCCACAATACCCAAACTGTGGAAAGAGCCAAGATGTCCATCGACAGATGAATGGATAAAGAAGAAGTGGTATATATACACAATGGAATATTATGCAGCCATCAAAAGGAATGAGATCTTGCCATTTGCAATGATGTGGATGGAACTGGAGGGTGTTATGCTGAGTGAAATAGGTCAATCAGAGAAACACATGTATCATATGACCTCACTGTTATGAGGAATTCTTAATCTTAGGAAACAAACTGAGTGTTGCTGGAGTGGTGGGGGTTGGGAGGGAGGGAGTGGCTGGGTGATAGACATAGGGGAGGATATGTGCTATGGTGAGCGCTGTGAATTGTGCAAGACTGTTGAATCACAGATCTCTACCTCTGAAACAAATAATGCAATATATGTTAAGAAAAAAAAGATAGCTGGAAGGGAAGAATGAAGGGGGGGTAAATTGTAGGGGGAGACGAACCATGAGAGATGATGGACTGAAAAACAAACTGAGGGTTCTAGAGGGGAGGTGGGTGGAGGGATGGGTTATCCTGGTGTTGGTTATTAAAGAGGGCATGTTCTGCATAGAGCACTGGGTGTTATGCACAAACAATGAATCATGGAACACTATATCAAAAACTAATGATGTAATGTATGGTGATTCACATAAAAAAATTTAAAGAAAAAGAAATACTTCACACAAAGGACCATTTTCTTCCTCATTAATGTTTTTTTTTTTCCTTCTGGTTATCTGGTTATTCACATTAACTGTTTTTTGTTATTAGTCCATTACCACTATCATCAGTAGTGAAGCATTTTTGAAGGGGGTTATGTGACTGTCAGTGCGTCAGAGGAGACTGAGCCAGTTTGGCAGCTCTTCCATGTTGGTGCTTCATGGAATTAGAAGAACTGAAAAATGCTATGATCCTGGGGCTAAGGTTCAGGAAGGAGATAGAAAACTCTGTGTGTTATTGGAATGATGTGGACGGTTCTAGAAGTCAGACCTGGGCTTGTTCCCGTCTCTGTGATACACTAGTATCTATGTGAACTTGGCAAGTTTCTTCCCTCTCTGAACTTCAGTTTCTCACTTACTCTAAATGGCAGAACTAATACCTACTTTGTAAAGTTATTGGAATTACGTGAGAAATCGTGTATACTGGAGTAAGCCCTGCCATAAAGTGGGGAGAAGGAAGTATGAGAAAGAATGAACTCCAGAGGCAGATTGCCTTTCAAGCCTTCTTTGGAACTGATAAGCCATTATGGCAAGATTGCAGGATACAAGGTTAATATCCAGTAGTCAGTTGCGTCCCCATATACCAATAATGAACAAGTAGAATTTGGAATTAAAAACACAGTATTATTCACATTAGCACCCACAAAAATTAAATACCTAAGTAAAAATCTAACAAAATATGTATAAGATCGACATGAGGAAAATAAAACTGGTAAAAGAAATCAAAGAACTAAAGAAATGAGATTTTTCATGTTCATGAGTAGGAAGACTCAATGTTATCAAGATATCAGGTCTTCCCAACTTAATCTATAGATTCATTGTAATCCCAGTCAGAATCCCAGAAAATTATTTTATGAGTATGGACAAACTGACTCTGAAGTTTAAATGGACAGGCAAAAGATCCAGAATAGCCAATATAATATTGAAGGAGAAGAACAGAGCTGGAGAACTGACACTACCAACTTCAGGACTTACTAGAAGCCATAGAAATCAAGACAGTGTGTTACTGGCAAAACAATAGACAAAGAAGTCAATGGGACAGAATATGGAGCCCAGAAATAGACCCACATAAATGTAGTCAAGTGATCTTTGACAAAGGCGCAAAGCCAATACAATGAAGCAAAAATAGTCTTTTCAACAAATGGTGTTGGGACAAGTGGACATCTGCATACCAAAGGGGGAAATAATGAATCTAGACATAGACCTTACATCCTTCACAAAAAGGAACTGAAAATGGATAATAGACCTAAATATAAAACACAAAACTATAAAACTCCTAGGAGATAGCATAGGAGAAAACCCAGATGACCTTGGGTTTGGTGATGACCTTTCAGATACAACATCAATGAGCTGGAACGCATTAAAATTTAAAACTTTTCTCTACAAAAGACAGCACCTAGAGAATGAGAACAAGCCACACACTGGAAAAAAATATTTGCAAAAGGTGTCTGATAAAGGACTCATCCAAAACATACAATGAACTTTTAAAATTCAAGAATAAGATGATGAAAAACTCAATTAAAACATGGCCAAAGGGGCACCTGGGTGGCTCAGGTGACTCTTGATTTCTGCTCAGGTCATAATCTCAGGGTCATGAGATTGAGCCCCATTTCAGGCTCTGCGCTCAGCAGGGGTCTGCTGGAGAGTCTCTACTCTCCCTCTGCCCCTCCCTCCATGCTCTCTCTCTCTCTCAAATAAATAAATGAATCTTTAAAAAAAAAAATGGACAAAGACCTGAGCAGACACCTAACAAAGAAGACATACAGATGGCAAGTGAGTTTATAAAAAGGATGTTCATCAATATAATGTCATTAGGGAATTGTAAATTAAAATAACAATGAGATGCCTCTCCATACCTATTAAAATGGCCAAAATCTAAAACACTAAGGACATCAAATGTTGGTGAGGATGTGGAGCAATAGGAACTCTCATTCATCACTGGTGGGAATGCAAAATGATACAGCCACTTTGGAAGACAGTGTGAAAAGTTTCTTATAAAACTAAAGACACTCTTACCATTCAGTTCACCAGTTGCACTCCTTGCAGCTTGCCCGAATGAGTTGAAAACTTATGTCCACACAAAAACCTATACATGAATGTTTCTAGCAGCTTTATTAATTAACTGCCAAAACTTGGAAGCAACCAGGTTGTCCTTCAGGAAGTGAATGGATATTCATGGTACATCCAGAAAGTTAAATATTGTTCAACACTAAAAAGAGACGAGCTATCAAGCCATGAAAAGACATGGGGAAACCTTAAATATATATTACTAAGTGAAGGAAGCCAACCTGAAAAGACTATATACTGTATGATTTTAACTATATGACATTCGGAAAAGGCAAAACTACAGAGACAGTAGAAGCATCAGTGGTGACTAGGGTTTAGGGGGAAGGGAGGGATGAATGGGTGGAGCACAGAGGATTTTTAGGGCAGTGAAACAACTCTGTATGACACAACACCAAGAGTGAACCCCAATGTAATCTATGTCATTGTCAGTTCATTGCTTTATAACAAATAAACACTCTGGTGTGGAATTTTAATAGTGGCTAAAAAAATAAAAATAAATCATCTTGCAATCACATCATACATTTATAATCTCCTTCCTTTTCTTCTTTTTTCTCCTCATTCCTCTTTCACTTCTGTCCTCCCTCCATCTTCTTATTTTTTCATTGTCCCTTTATTGCTTTGCTAAACAAAAAGAGGGAAGAAGAATGGATGGATGGGTCAGTGAGTGGATTTGACACCATGACATATTTTTCTTAAGAGTATGAGGTTAGACTGTTGTTAAAAGAAAGGCAATCATCCTCTAAGCAAATATTTTTCATACATATGTTATCCACTTTTAAGCAAATGATAATTTATGTTCCATTAAGATCAGCTCACTCATTACTCTGAAACTTGAAAGTCACTATTTTATCTATCTACCAAGCACGATTTTTATTCACTCTTTCTATCCAAACTCAGAGTAGATGTCTATGTATATATGAGTCAAGTGCTTTTCAGTCTACAAATTAATGAGGTACCCATCCAAAGAACAATCTTTGTAAATTAAAACATTTCAACACAGAAACAAAAAAGGAAATCTCGTAATCGCATGCAACCATAAAATAAAGTTAAAAGCCACTTGGAATACTTAGGTAATTGACAAATAGTTGCAAAGATCCTTTCCCCCTATAATATTCATATATTACTACAAAGACTTTTTCACATTGATATTTGGTTCAGGGAATCTTTGTGCTCTTCTCTCTTGTAGTATCACTTAGGATATTCTAAGTGACCTATTATTACATTTAATTACACAGTATAATTTGTAAAGAGTTTTTCTTCAAGTGTTACTTAAAAAATTTCAGTATAGGTTGCCCTTTCCTCTACCTCTTAACTTTCTCCTATATTAAAACTAAATGTTCCTTCATTCTGTCAATTTAGTGTGAAGAGCCAGAAGGACTTGAGCACATTCATTTTAGCACCAAAGTGTGGCTAGAAATTCTCATAGAAAAGAGAACATCTTTATTGAAAGACATGGCCCCAGTTCTTCTTGGTAATCTTTGGCAATTCTTTGCAACCATTCTGGTTCAAAAGAGGAATTGGCTTTCCCTAAGAGTATTGTTTGTTAATATCAGGTGTTCAAATAATTCTTCATACCAAAGAATGCTATCCCATTACATTTGCACATTTCTGTTCCATGTAGGTTTGTGCAACCAGCTCCAACTTGATAAACATTGACGCATTAAAGAAACTTTGAAATAGCATGATATAGAAATCAATGACCTATTTTACCTACTTTTTTCACTTTATTTCTCATGACAATATTTACAAAGCCAAAAAGACACTTTAGAGGCACATCAACCAATGCCATGTGTGGATATTATTTGGCTCTTGATTCATCTATTGGAAAAACAAAAACAAACAAAAAAAAATGAGAGTGCCACTGTGCCCTCCCATATCACCCAGCTTCAACGTTTCATTAGCATGTGTCCAGTCTTATTTCATTTGTACCCCTAGGCATGGCACTGCACACACACATGATTAATTTAAAAACAATATCGTACATCATATATTTTATCCTTAAGTATTTTAGGATGTACCTCTTAAAAAGCAAGACATTGTAGTTTTTTATTTTTTATTTATTTTTTTCCTCCAAATTTTTATTTAAATTCTAGTTAGTTAACATATAGCACAATATTAATTTCAGGGGTAGAATTTAGTGATTCATCACTTGCATAAAACACCCACTGTTCATCATAACAAGTGCCCACCTTCATACCCATCCCCATTTAGTCCATCCCCCACCCACCTCCCTTCATCAATCCTCAGTTTGTTCTGTCATTAAGTCTCATATGTTTTGCTCCCCTCTCTTTTTCCCTCCCATATGTTCATCTGTTTTGTTTCCTAAATTCCACATATGAGTGAAATCATATGGTATTTGTCTTTCTCTGACAGTTTTTACTTCACTTAGCTTAATACTTTCTAGCTCTATCCACATCATTGCAAATGGCAAGATTTCATCCTTTTTGATGGCTGAGTAATATTCCATTGTTATATTTATACCACCTCTTCTTTATCCACTCATTTGTTGATGGACATCTGGGCTCTCTCCATAATTTGGCTATTGTTGATAATGCTGCTATAAACATTGGGATGTACGTGCCCCTTTGAATCAGTATTTTTGTATCCTTTAGGTAGATACCTAGTAGTACAATTGCTGGGTCATAAGATAGTTCTATTTTTAAGTTTTTTGAGGAAGCTCCATACTGTTTTCCAGAGTGGCTGTACCACTTTTCATTCCCACCAACAGTGTAAGAGGTTTCCCTTTTCTCTGCATCCTTGCCAACATCTGTTATTTCCTGTGTTGTTAATTTTAGCCATTTTGACCGGTGTGAAGTGGTATCTCATTGTGGTTTTGATTTGTATTTCCCTGATGTTGAGCAGTGTTCAGCATCTTCTCATATAGACACTCTGTTTTTTAAAATATAACCATTATCACACACCCACATGCACACACACACCCACATGCACTCATACACACCCTAAAAATTAGCTAATCACTTAAATAACCAGTCAGTGTTAAGGCCACACCAGTTTTCTCTCATTTTTTTTTGTTTGTTTTTGTTTTTCCAATAGATGAATCAAGAGCCAAATAATATCCACACATGGCATTGGTTGATGTGCCTCTAAAGTGTCTAATGATCTATAGCTTTCCCTTTTCCTCTTTTTTTCTCACCATTTGTTGTCGATGAAACCATACCATTTATCCATTGAATTCTTACATTTTGGGTTTTGCTAATGGTATCCTCACTGTGTCATTCACCAAGCTCCTCTAATCTGCATTTTCTGAAAACCAGTAGTTAGATTGAGAGGCTTGATCTAGTTTAGGTTTGCTTTTTTTTTTTTTTTTTTTTTTGGCAAGAACACTGGTGCTGTCCTTCCCATCTCAGAGGAAGCGTGTGGTAGTCACTTGTAATCTTTGGTCTTTATGAAATCAGTACACTACAATTGTCCATGCTCAGAACTATTTTCCATGCCTCAGTTGTCCTGCATGTGTCAGTCTTTAGTTCCTGTCTTCAAAGAACTGTTAATTCTGTCAGAGCCAAGACAACTCAACAAGGAATTACAGGCCACTGTCACAACTCCAGGGATAGTCACAAACTACCTTTGCAGTTACCAGAGGACATGACTTCCAAAGCAGTGTTTCCAGAACCTGTATGGCTGACCTTTGAAATTATCTTGAAAAAATACAGATTTTCAGACTTTGTTCCAGTACATTTTTATTCAGCAGAACAAGAGTGGGACCCACGAAGGATGAGAGTGGTAAAGAGGTAGACAGGGAAGGAAAGCCAGATCCCAAAGCCATCTCCATGACTTTGGACCTGATCCGGGAGACAGTGGAGGAGCCAGTGGAGTGTTTTAAGTGGAGGACTAGAAGGATGAGTGGGTGGGAGCAGGGGAGATAGGGGGCAGGAAGGGCAATAACCAGGCTGTTGCTGTCTTCCAATAAGATACAGCTGTGGCCTGAAAGACAAGGTGATGGCACTGGGGATGGAGAAAAGTGGATGGATAGATATACAAGAAGTAGAATCAGCATGGCTTGTCACTCCATTGAATAAGAGCTGAGGGTGGTAATGAAAGTTGTATGGCTGGCCAAGACCTGGTCCTCAGTCTTCACAGTGAAATCTGGTATTAAGTATATTTGTGAATTTTACATTTCTACATGGAACTCATGGTATCAAAAGAGTGTTTTGTTTTTTTACAGCTTCACTAATTTGGGGTTTGAAAACAGGAGTGATTGGGGTTCTCCAGAGAAACAAAACCGATAGAGAGAGAGAGAGAGAGAGAGAGAGAGAGAGAGTGTGTGTGTGTGTGTGTGTGTGTGTGTGTTTGTAAAGAGATTTATTATAAGGAGTGGCTCACATGATAATAGAGGCTGAGAAATCTCCTGATCTGCAGTTAGCAAGGTGCAGACTGGGGATAGCCAATGGTGTGGTTCCATTCTGAGCCCAAAGGCCTGAGCACCCTGAGAGCTGATGGTGTAAATTCCATGCAAAAAGCCAGCAGTCTTAAAACCTGCCCAGAGCTGAACTTTTTATTCACTGCCAGCGGCAAGAAAATATCAGTGTCCCAGTTCAGTTCAGCCAGGCCACAGTTCCTTGAAGGGTCGGGCTTTTTTGGTTCTGTGCAGGCCTTCAACTGATTGCCTGATGCTACCTTCATTAGGGAGGACAGTATCTGCTTTACTCAGTCTATTGACTCAAATGTTCCTCTCACCCCAAAACACCCTCCCGGATAAACCACAATGTTTGACTAAATATCTGGGCAGTCAAATTGAGGCATAAGATTAACTGTGACACATGAAAAAGTGCTCAACATCGTTTGGCACCAGGGAAATCCAAATCAAAACCTCAATGAGATACCACCTCACACCAGTCAGGATGGCTAAAATTAACAAGTCAGGAAATGACAGATTTTGGCAGGGATGTGGAGAATGGGAACCCTCCTACACTGTTGGTGGAAATGCAAGCTGGTGCAGCCACTCTGGAAAACAGTATGGAGGTTCCTCAAAAAGTTGAAAATAGAGCTACCCTACGACCCAGCAATTGCACTACTGGGTATTTACCCCAAAGATACAAATGTAGGGATCCGAAGGGGTACGTGCACCTCAATGTTTATAGCAGCAATGTCCACAATAGCCAAACTATGGAAAGAGCAAAGATGTCCATCAACAGATGAATAGATAAAGAAGATGTGGAATATATATACAATGGAATATTATGCAGCCATCAAAAAAACGAAATCTTGCCATTTGCAATGACGTGGATGGAACTGGAGGGTGTTATGCTGAGCGAAATAAGTCAATCAGAGAAAGACATGTATCATATGATCTCACTGATACGAGGAATTCTTAATCTCAGGAAACAAACGGAGGGTTGCTGGAGTGGTGGGGGGTGGGAGGGATGGGGTGGCTGGGTTATAGACATTGGGGAGGGTATGTGCTATGGTGAGCGCTGTGAATTGTGTAAGACTGTTGAATCACAGATCTGTACCACTGAAACAAATAATACATTATATGTTAAAAAAAAAAGTAGGAAGGGACAAATGAAGGGGGGGAATCGGAGGGGGAGACGAACCATGAGAGACTGTGGACTCTGAGAAACAAACTGAGGGTTCTAGAGGGGAGGGGTTGGGGGGATGGGTTAGCCTGGTGATGGGTATTAAAGAGGGCACGTTCTGCATGGAGCATTGGGTGTTATGCACAATGAATCATGGAACGCTACATCAAAAACTAATGATGTAATGTATGGTGACTAACATAACATAATAAAATAAAATTTAAAAAAAAAAAAGGTTATCTGTGACAGAAGCCATTCTGCTCACCCCAGATACAGGTGCAGTGGTAATTTTACCATTTGTTGGGCTTTTGATATTCTAATATCAATCCCAACTACAGTCCCACCTCATGTGCCATCCTAGCAGTAAATCAGTAACATCTGTCATTTCTCCAGCTCCCTTGCTCATTTACAAGGTGTTTGGGGCTTGACAAATTCCTAACAGAGATTCTCCAACTCTTTCCTGTTTATGAAATAGCATCAGATGAAAGTAACGCAGCACAGCTCAAGATGGCAGGCTTAAGAGCTGTGCACGCTCTGTTCGTGGAGTTCAGTATAGAACATTTTTCATTTCCCTGGTTACTTTTAAAAGCAAAATGAAATGAAGCATGAACATTGCAGTGCTAAACAGCTGGAGGGTTGTTCCTACTCTCCTTCTAGATACAGCGAGTCATCGCTATTTGTTTTCTTTTATTAAATGTCTCATTGCCTCTGAAACAGAAGTAGATATTACAGTTGGCATGGACCACAGGAGCCTGCAGCATCAGCTCACTTCTCTGTCGCCCATACCTGGAGCTAGCTTGCCTGCTTGTTTGGAGACAGATGTCAGCTTCAAGTTGCTGTTGACCTTATTGTTTACTCTGCTTAATTAAACATCATTTTAATATTTTCTCATCTGCCACCCCTTACAGTTTACATTCATGCTGGGGCACAACACGGGGGAGAAGGAAAGGTCTTTTAAGCTGGAGCACTTAATTAGCTCCCAGGCCCCAGGGGGAAGCATCGGATAGAAATACAGCTAAAAGTAAGGTAAAGAGTAGCCATACCTGAGAGACAGCCCTTGAAGATCAAGAAAACATTGACCATCTTCTGACGAGGCCCATGTTACTAAAATTGTTTTGGGGGGGCAGCGCCTGGGTGTCTCAGTTGGTTAAGCATCTACCTTCGGCTCAGGTCATGATCTCAGGGTCCTGGGATCGAGCCACACATCAGGCTCCCTGCTCAGCTAGGAGTTTGCTGCTTCTCCTCCCTCTGCCCCTCCCACCCCACTCATGCTCTTTTTCTCTCTCTCTCTCTCACTCTCTCTCTCTCAAATAAATAAATCTTTTTTAAAAATTGTTTTGGAATTAATGACTATTTTGAATCATGTATATGATAGTGACATGTTTGTATTGTTAATTTCTGCTAGTACCCCTGTTTATTCAGGTACCCTTGCTGATGTCTGCCCAAGGCTGTTTTTCTTTTCTTTTTTTAAAAGATTTTATTTATTTATTTGACAGAGAGACACAGCCAGAGAGGGAACACAAGCAGAGGGATTGGGAGAGGAAGAAGCAGGCTTCCCACAGAGCAGGGAGCCCGACGCAGGGTTCAGTTGGGCTGAACCACCCAGGCGCCCCCCCAGGCGCCCCCCAAGGCTGTTTTTCTTTTGCCCCAGTGTATACATCATCCTCGGTGTAAATAAAAGAATGGCCCCACAGTGAGGTTCTTAGTCCCTTCCTGGCACTGTCAGGTGACCACATTGTCATTTAGCGCCCCCTGACTGTGTTGTTTTAAATGCAGTCACCATCTTGTTAAGACTCAACTGGAGGAGGAAATTTCTCATACAATGAGGTATTATTATAAAATAAGAGAGTAAGCCATGATGTAAGATGTAGTTACATAGATTTAATTATAGGTTATACAGATATAGTTATATAGGTATAATATAGAAATAAGGTCTAGATGTATATGGAGATGTCAGTTACAGATATAATTCAATACTGTATATAGATATATAGGAGTATTATAATAGAATAAAAGAAAAATCCGTTCTTGTTGTGAAAACATAAAACACAGGACTTCCTGGAAATAATGGTAGCCATTCTGGCTCATTGCTGTGGAGCTGCCACAGTCCAGCCCCGTGGATGTTGGCTAAGAGGTGGGGCAAGCCGGGAGCTCGTGGGGTAGCTCTTTATCTTCTGAATGCTCTGGATTCCTTTTGACCATGAACTCACTTAGGCCTGTGCGTGAGCCACAGTCACTTCTGTCTTATAGCCTAAGGTGGCAATAAAACTTGCATTTTAAATCCGTTAAAAATGCTTGTTTATCAAACACCAGTCCCCCCATTACCCTGTTCCCCAGGGTGGTCAGCAGGCACCACTGAGTGAAGAGCTCCCTCTTCACAGCTAAAGCTGGGATCCCCCTTAATCACCACCAACCCCAGTCCCGTCCCACAGCTGTTGTGTGTCCCCTTGACCCTCCCGTGATTCTGGCCATGGCTGTGGAGAACAGCCCCACTGTGTGCCGCGGTGCCTCGGGCTCTCTCCCCATTTCTCCCTTCAGGCTGCAGCCCACAGGTTGGACAGAGGTGTGGGGCCTGCAGGTGCCTCCCAAAGTGAGACACAAAATAGGGATAAATGTGCCTGCTTCCCATCCTTAGGGATGACTCAGAAGCACATTCTACACGTTTCTCAGAGGGTCCCCAGTGGGACCGAGTGCTGCCCTGGCTATAGTAACCTGAGTATGGACAGCCCTGTACTACCTACCTCCTTTCTCCACGCTCGCTTTTCCACCCCTTTGTCTCTGTGACCAAGATCATCCAAAAATAATCTCCCTCCATCTTTGCTTTCACGGGATCAAACAGAGGCACTGCCCAGAGGTAATTGCTCTTCTGGTTGGACCTATATCCCTTCTAAGCATTTTTCCAATGAGAGAAAGAGAGAAATTTTAAAACTTTTTTTTTAAAATCAGTGTCAGTTATGGATATGCCCAAAGAGTTCTACTAGGCTTTTCTGGAAAGCAGTCCTCTGCCTTTGGGCATACCTTACATTCCCTTTTCCCCAGCAGAACCCTCGTGATACCCTTTGGTATTTTCCTACAGACTAAAATTGAATTCCTGGATTGCTTCCTTCTGATTTTTGTTTCAATGTAAGGTGCTATCTATTAACATCCCACTGTGGGTGGTGGTTCCCTAACACCCACCTCTACCCCGCCACCTTCCTAAAAGATGTGGGGACACAGCCACCCCTGTTCCACCTGCCCAGCAGGGTGTCAGGACTGTATAAGAGCAGCTCGTGTCTTTGCTCAGGTTATTATGTATCCATAACTTACCTCAGCTTCAGATGCTTGGTCAGTTGTACGAATCTTCTGGAAGCTTCTTCCTCTAGTCAGAGTGAGCCACAGGTACTCTGGTCTTCCATCTCTGTCATCCTTTGCTCTCTCTTGAATTGTTTCCCCTGCTTCCTGTGCCTCATGTTTTCCTTTCTCGATTGACTCCCTGACTGTGATGGAGCACGTCTCTAGTAGCTTCCTGAAAGAGCATATGGGAGAGGTAAATTTCTAGAGACATTTATGAACATGTCCTTCTTCACCCACACACTGGCTGGGTATATATGTTAGTTGAAAACCATCTTAAAGAATTTCAAGGGGATTGCTTCATTGTTTTCTACTTCCAGTGCTGCTGCGAAGCTGTTCAAAGCCATTTTGATTCTTGGTCCTTTGTGTGTGACATAATACTTATGTCACCCCTACCAAAAGCTTGTAGGGCCTTCCTCTGTCCCCAGGGTTCTGAGTGTTCATGGTTCCACTTTGGTGAGCAGCCCCTCCGTTCTGCAAGGACACTCCACGTGCATTCTCTCTCTCACATCCTTCATTTCTAGGCGATTTTCGAGATGATTTCTCCTGTTGTTTCTTTCTGGAATCCCATTTGTTTGTGTTGAATCCCCTGGTCCAGTCCTCCTTAATTTTCCTGTCTCCTCTGTTTTCCATTTCTTTCTGTCTCTCTCTCTCTCTCCTACCACCCCCCCTTCAGTTTGTCCTTCTCCAAAAAGTGTTTGAGAAGCACTGTGCAATGTGATCCACCTCATTCTTCCTTCCCTTGTTTTAACATTGTGCTTGTTACTTTTGTATCTCCTAGTGGTGTTACAAACCTAAAGGCCTAGCCTCTTACTTCCTGAACTAATCGGTTGTATTTATTTCTATTGACTTCTGTACAGTTCCTCTTCATACATTCCCTTTGTTGCAACAGCCTGAAAGACATATGCAAAATTCTTCTTGTGCATCTGCATATTTGAAGAACCATTTTCTCTGTCCAGTCTCTCCTAATGCTCTGCTCACTGTTTACATCAACATTTGGGAATCATCCTTTCTCTTTTATAAATTTGAATTAGACTTTCTCAAAGATGCTTCAGTTCCCTTAGCTCCATTTATTTAGATTTGTTTTCCCAGTAAATTGTGCCTTTTTTTGAGGGGGGGAGGGGGAGACGGGGGAGGGGCAGAGGAAGAGGGAGACTCTTAAGCAGGCTCCACCCACCTCCAGCACAGAGCCCAACTCAGGGCTTGATTCTAGGACCCTGAGATCATGACCTAAGCCGAAATCAAGAGTCGGATACTTAACCGGCTGAGCCACCCAGGCGCCCTGTAATTTGTGCTTTTCCTAAGGGTACTCACTGTGGCCTTTGCCAACAAACCCCTGTACTGTCCTTTCACTGCTTTTGAAAACTGCATTTTTATTTTAGAATTCAGGTAGTTACTTTTTTTTCCTTTGACGATTCCTTTTTTTTTTTCCTGTGTGTGTCACTTATATTTCATAGCAGTAATGAATTATAGCATATGTTGCAGCCCTTTGAAACAATATTTGGGAGAAAGAAATGGGTAAGAACATGAGTTTGTTCCAATTTCGCACAACTTCTTGTCTTCATTGTTTGCCTGTCTAAAGCTCCCATCCATTTTTAGATAGACTCATTTCTGTTCCCGGGAATTCACTGCAATGCGGTTACATTTACATATATTCATTCCAGGCAACCAAAAAAAAAAAAAACCCAAACTGAACTTTGTCTAATTTGTTTCCTAATTGAGATCACCTGTTTCATATTATTTATAAATAAAATTGGGAAAGTGATGCCAAAATCAGGAAAGCAGTTGTTAATCAGAGTTGAAAATGGCAGTCAATGACGCTGTCACCTTTTTCTCAGTGGATTTTGTAGCTGACTGGAAGCAAAGCCTCAGTGGATTGCAGGGTTTTTATTTCAGAGCTCTGTGGATAAGTGCTAATGAGCAGCAAGAAGACCGTCTGCTCCAACCATCTCCATAGGCTGGGATTTCTGTGCTTTTCGGCGGTATCTGTTGCTGCTGATTCACCTTTTCTTTTCCATTTATAGTGCTTATCTTCCAGTTGCCAAAACTGCCTTTATTTGCAGTTTCTGACTCAAAAGAATCTGGGCATATCCAAGTAATAGCTCAGTCAGTACAAACTGACATTTCTTATTTTGCAAGGTAGTTTCCTCGGGGCAGAAACTGGATGTCAAATTAGCCCAAATGAGCCCATTATTTCTTAGATTAAATGGTCCCATAGTTTTCTCCAAGATCTCCCAGCTGGAGCAATTTCCCTTTGATCTGTGAGATCTTTCCACGTTTTGCCAGTCCTCCGTTTTAACTCCTACCGCACTGCTTTCAGAGCCTCTCAGCTGAGAACCATCTCGAGCGCTCAAGGTGTTGACAACTCAAAGGCTGGTGCTTACATGGGTTCAGGTTCATTTGGCAGTGACCGGAGCCAGACAGGGGGACACAAGGACACCCTGCTTAATCCACTGCCAAACCAGCAACATTCCCAACTTCTCTTCTGCAGCACCTTCTCAGTTTGAAGAGTTTCTCAAGTTTGGCTTTGGAGCATAAATTAAGATTTGATCGACTTCTTCCCTCTAGTGATTTAGTAAACTTCTCTCATCAGAGAGAAGCTACTATATAAATCTGTGAAATTTTGCTGCAAGGGAAGGTCCTAAGGAGAGAAAAGCCAGGCTTCTTACTGTTCATTAGGACTTATTAACATTATTTAATATTCATTGTATCAAGCACCTGACAGAGAGTCTTTTCTGAGCAAAGTGCTGTGCAGGAGGTACATGTTTTCAGTGTGTATCTTTATTAATTAGATGCTTCAGTGTGTGGTTGATATCTGGTGAAGGAATTTTTAAAAATCCACAACTGTCCCATCCTTTTTTAGAATTAGGTTATATTGGAGAAGTTTTGGTCTGGCTTTTCTCCCTGCCTTCCCCTTTCCCCAACATAGGCAAGCCTCCATCATTATCCCCAGTGAAGGGGATCATTGGTGCGGATAATCCAAATCCCCAGCTAATCCTCTCTGTAGGGTGGGGTCACAGGCCCACCACTCAGGGCCATAGGCCTCATCACACCTGTGGCATGACCATGGCTCCCTCCTGGGACATAGGGCAATGTGTGGACACTGAGGAATAACTCCCAGGGCAGGAGGATAATCTGCAAGGCAAATAGTCCCACAGGGATCATCAGGAGCCCCTAGTCCAGAGAACAAAAAAGGGGCAGTGGGTCTTCCCTCCTAGGCTCAAAGAGCTGACCCTCTTGCCCTGGAATTCAGGGACTCATTTGTATTCGGTGATGGTCCAGTCCAAGGCCAGCCTGAGAAAACTTGCCATCAATATATAAGTGACCTCAGGTTAGACATTAAAGGGCAGGATGGTTCTGCTCAACCCCAGGCACAGGCGGTAAAAAGGAATAAGACAGTCATTCAGGGTTCCTGAAGCATCACACTGCATCCAAGTGCTTGGCTCCTACTCAGAGGGAGACTTTGGGAGACCAGTAATTAATATGCAACTACTCCTTGATTCTTAAGCTTTTGGGGACCTAATTCTTTGAATTTGAGTTTAAGTACATTATAGCCAAGACGGGTACTATACAGCAAGATTCTTTCTCATTTGAAAGTCTGTCAGTCAAATTGGTCATTTGGAGCAGTCTTTCAGTCTCAGAATGTCAGGAACGTCTTTGAAGGTTTATACAGGGCAAGAAGGAATCATGAGCTGAGAAACAAAGAATAGTTCTTTTTTCCCCCAGATGGCATTTTCCAGAATCTCGGTATCCAAAATGTATCTTACAGTGAGCTTTGGGGACATCATTAATTTACCTGGTGTAGCCTAGATTTTTAAACTTATGGTTACGATTCCCCATTTTTGAAAAACCCATTAACTCTTCCTTACTTTAAAGCAGTTTTTGAAATGAAGGGTCTGCCGTATCTGATACGAGGTGACTTTGGAAAGAAGCCATTCAGACTTGCTGTCTTCCACTTTCCTTTGAAGGGGAAAACATTAAAGCATTAAATACTTCCACATTTTAAGCCCACGTGTCTCTAAACATCTAAAAGGGAAGAAAATGAATATATTTGCAGATTAACTCTGTGAGGATAAGGCTGTATAGACAATAATGTCACCTACTTAAATGCATGCTGTGAATTGGGCCCTGCCTCAAGCACCTCACGGACACAGCTCATTTCATCTTCTGATCTGAAAAGGGATCTAATCAGATGAAGAAACAGGTGCAGAGGAGTTCAGGGACTTAATCTGGACCCCAATGCTGTAACGTCCCTGTGCCCAGCGTGGTGGCTGCTGCATGAGTGGGTATCTCGGGATGTGGCTCGCAATGCGAGGTTTGGACTCCAGCAGTCGTGTGGCCTACACGGCTAGCTGAGCCTCTGGGCTGCTCTCCCATCCTCCCCACCCAGATGCTGAGCCAGCTGAGTTGCTTTGCCTCTGTGTGGAGCTGTTACCCGTCTCTTAACCCAAATCCAGTAAACAAAAGTCAAAGAACCAGGGCGAACCCTGGAAACTACACTTCTCCCACAGAGTACATCCTCCCATATTTTGCTTCAGCTGAGTAAGGTTGAGAGTGGGTCCTGTCAGAACTTCTGGAAGTGGTTGGCTTGCTTCCTTATAGCTGTGATGCCGTTGCTTGCAGCTCAAGATGCAGCCTCAGCTCCTTCCCTCCATGAGCCCAAAAGAAGGGCCTGGTATTGACTTGGGTTTTGGAGAAGAGCTCAACCAGCTTCACAGTCTGAGCAGATTTAGGGCTTTCTATGTGGCCTTTTTGTGGGTCCTCCCCCTCAGCTTGCTGGTCTACCAGGCTGGTCGGTCACGATTACTAAAGCTATGCTCAGTACCCCAAGCAGGAATACCAACCTGTAAAAATTGAATATCACATGACTTTAAATGCACATTCCTTATAAAATTTTTAAAGCTCGCTGGATTTTATTAGAATATGTGAGCCAGACTGAGTATATTAAATTTATGAGTCGAATTGATGCAGTACCATAATAATTCAATACAATATGCTTATGTCATTAAGCTCATAAAGAAGAGTCTCTGAATAGCTGTAATGAATAGTTCCGATTCTGTAATCACAGACTAACATTTTCACCCTGATGAATTTTAACTGGGAGCTCTCAGAATTCTCTGTAAAATCAAGAAATAAATGCCATATTTTAAATGATGACTACTTATTTCAAGTATTTACTTTAAACCTAGGATGGATAGAAAAGTACCTGCTAAGACAGAATTATTCATTAGAAATACTAAAGAGGTTGGAAGAGGTTAGCATGAAGTAGAACAGGACTGTAATTTATGGCTAGTCATAAATTATAAATAAAAACCAAAGAGACTTCTCTGCTTTGACTAATTTCATTGACTTCCTCATCTCT
This sequence comes from Zalophus californianus, assembly GCF_009762305.2. Classification (NCBI taxonomy): domain Eukaryota; kingdom Metazoa; phylum Chordata; class Mammalia; order Carnivora; family Otariidae; genus Zalophus; species Zalophus californianus. The sequence continues at coordinate 98,318,339 of NC_045602.1, forward strand.
TACCTTCTTCCCACACACACAGATTTTGGTTATCTATCACCATGTAATAAACTACCCCAAAATTTAACTTCCTTTAAGTAATTACCATTTTGTTGCTTATGATGCTAGGGTTCTGGAATTTGGGCAGGGCTCCACGGAATGGTTCATCTTTTCCAAGTGTCAGGTATCAGGTCAGGCCACTTACATGGCTGCATTCTGATCATGGCGCCACTAAGGACTGGGCCCGGCTGGGGCTCTGGAGCCTGCCAGGTGACTTCTTCACTGTCAGCTTTACCTCCAGTGTGTTCTCTTGGTGAAAACAAAGCACAGCCTCCACCCAGAGGGCCTGACAGGATCCAGGGATCAGAGAGAAGAGACACTGCTGGAGCACAGTGCAGGACCCCCAGTGTGAGTACCAGTAGAGAGCCAATCTGGCAAGCAGTACATTCCAGAAGTGTGTCCCCCACACTAAATGGGCCCCATATATGCATGTAGTACAGTCATGTGGACTCTTGGGGAGACGCCAAGTTATGCATCCTCACTATGACGCTTTGCACATGCTCTCCCCACTGCCTGGAATAAGCTTCCTTCAAGTATCTTCTGCCAATATTTTCTCCAGTCTGATTCTTACTCATCCCTCACCTCTTGGCATAAGTGTCACCAGTTCCCAGAACTAGGCTGGGTGCCTTTTCTATGTGCTCCAATAGCATCTCATTCCTGTTTAGAATATATAGCCTTATTTTAATCAGTGCTTTACCTATCCAGCTCCCTGGAATGCCTACACATTACTCAGGGCAGGAACTGATCTTATCACTGAATTCTCAGTAGCACTGGCATGTAGAAAGCTCTCAACAAATATTTGTTCGGTGCTGCATGAAGTTTCAAGAGAGAAAAACCAACAAAGAACAAACCTTTTCCAGTCCTTAGAAGACAAGTAGGATTTAGATGAATGATTCTGAACAATGAAAACATGATGCAGGGCATCCCAAGCTCTGTGTCTGTTTTATTCGACATTGGACACCCAGTGCCTGGCCCACTGCTCCTTGTAGAGCAGGTGTGTGGTAACTGTGGTGGATGGATGAGTTGCTTGAATCAAACTGTCCTAATTTCATCAGAGTCTGGAGGACATTTAGGGGCATGTCAAGAAAGGAACCCAGTATTTTTGATCCAGTGGAGACAAATTTTAGGATTCCCAAATAGCCAGGGAGAGGGTGTCAACTAGAATTTATGACAGTTTGAAACCAGGAAGCCTTGAGTGAGTGAATATTGACCCTACTGGGTTGATTCATGACCCATGGCCAGTGGTAACCAGACCTCTCTCAGATCTAGAAATATCCCAGCATGTCCCCATCCTGGCTTGATCTGTCTTCAGAGCCCATCAGTCGAGGATGAATTTTCTAAGAGCGGCAAGGTAAATGAAACCCTAAATCTTAGTAGACTGATCGTTGTCTTTAAGCTGCCACCGTGGCCACCAGTGGCTTCTGGAAATGAGGAATTCCAGCAAACTGTCTTCCCCGTTAATATGTCACAGTGGAAAGGTGGATAAGGCCCTACTACATTTTTAAAGCACATTTTAATAATTTCACTAACTTTAGATTATGAATGTATGTTAAAATTTTGTGACATGAAGGGGCTCTACAACAATGAGATGGCTGGGGAAATCAGGAGGCTGGGCAGTACATGGCCATGAAGTACGTGGCAGGCTGCAGTTACAGTCATGAGCCTGTATGACTCTACTATATAGGCTCAAATGTAAACCTGTATTATAGAGTCTTATGTTTTCACACACACACGCACGCACGCACGCACGCACGCACGCAAATTCTGAGGGCCCCTGTGAGCCTGGGCTCAAAAGACAAGGGCTGCGTTTATATTTACTCCTTACATTTCCAGCTTAAGGGATTATACCTTGTGAATTATATTAGGCCATCTGACTTTCTCCTGAGTTTGAAGAGCCAGTCATTTGTCATCCTCTGTGGTCTGTTGATGTGGGCTAAGTCACTGGCTCTTGGGGGTCTCAGTTTCCTCATCTGTAAACAGGATATGCATACCTTGTCTTCCTCCTCCTCAGCATGTTATAGGGGTCACATGAGCTCATGAACTGGGAAGTGCTTTGAACAGAGTGCCTGCAGACCCAAATCCAGGTGCAGGGCCCTCCACGTTCCCCTTCAAGTCCTGCTGTTCCCCACACAGAGCCCTGCACATGCCAGCCTGGCTCCCTTGGTTCACACTGTTTGCCGAACGTGGATGCCACTCCATCTTCCCTCCTTTCTAGACCCCAGACCTGAAAGGAAATGGCTGCAAGATGGCAGGGGCCGCACTATTTAACTTCCTGCTCATCTCCCAGGTTTTTGCCCGGATGGACTGTAGAGCACATGGTCAATCCCAATGACCCGACGAGCATTTCATCCAGAAGCTCCAGACTTGAAAAGAACAGCCCAGCAGAGACTGTCGTAAGGCCGCTTTTAGTTAGGTTGTTCCAGTAATTTAAGTACTTTCAGCTAGAGCAGAGACTGAAATTGTATTGTAGGTCACACGTGGATCATGTTAACAGAATGACCTTCATCAAGAATGAAATAAAAATGAAAATAGCGTGTAGCAGCACCTTATATTTTCAGTTTTTTCTTCCTGATGCAGTGTATTGATTGAGGTACCAGGCTGAAGCTTTAAAATAATTGACTAAATTCTTGCTGAATTGCCCTGTATTGCTGTAGGGAACGTGTTTCACCTTTCAGAACTCATTAACACAGCCAATAGACCATATTAGCCTATGTTTTGGTTCAAAAGATTAATAATGTTTAGTTGTTTTGAAATGGTGTTGGAATTTTGAAGATTGGCCTGTGTGTATATCAGGGTTTGGGGCAGGAACTTTCCAGGTTAACCCTTGGCTGGGGATGTACCATGAGGATGCACTGACCCATCTGAAATGTTATTCACTAAAGCCTCCCTAGATGGACCTTTTCCTAAGAGTGGGGTGCCCTGGGCAGATCTTGATCTGACTACAAACCAGCCCCCCAGGAGCTTGGAGATGGAATGTTTCCTCTGACCTGGACTGGTGCCTGCCATCTGCATACCAGTGCATCAGAGGTCGTTGTTAGTTAACTTGTTTGCAAACAGTAGAAAATTACTGTGGCCATTGTCATTGAATGGGAGTGGCAAGACCAAAGGCTATCCTGCAGCTGGCCCTCTGTCAGAGTTCCCAGAATTTCTTACACTTGAAAATGCCCTTGGGCAGTGGCTCTGCAATCTGGAAGAGATCGATTCCAGCAGACTCCAAGTGGTATCTTCATTAGCTCTTTGGCTTTGGGGGTGCCTACCCCAGAATATGAATGGGAAAAGTTCACCAGTCCTCTGCCCTAAGTCAGCCGTGATAACCAATTCCTAAAGGAGGGAAAGATATTTTTTCAGAAGGGAATCTGAGTGCTGTTTGGGAAGGAAAAAGGAAGCAGGGCAGTTAAAAAATGGCCCAGTGCCCACCAAGGCTCTAAGGAAGATAGGACGGAAGCATGGGCACAGCTACATTGGACTCCATATAGATGAGTATAAGCCTCACAGCAAGAGGTGCTTTTCCCATTCCCGTGTTTGTGAGGAACATTAACTCTAGAGAACCCAGAGTCCCCCGTCTCTGTGAGAGCAGCCTCAGGCCTGGGAAAGGCAGCATATCTGGCTCAGTGTAGATGGCCTTGCCCAGCGAGAGATGGCAGTACTGAGGAGATGGGGGGCCCAACAGGAAAATAGGGGATGGTAGACTCTGGACAGCAGGCTGGTGACTGAGACCCAGCCTCTCGGGCTGGAGGATGTGGGTGTGTGTGCTGGCACTCCCACCTCTATGCTCTGTGACCTTCAGGGCATGACTTAAGCCTCCTGGTCCTCAGTTTCTACATCTAGAAGATGGGGATAGTCAGGGTCCCTAATTCATAAAGTTGTAATTGAGTGAGATATACCATGAAAAGTTCTCACTATGCCTGGAACACTGCGGGCTCCTGATAAGTGGCTCTCTATGGCAGCTGGTCAGCGTGTTGCTTGCGTGTGGGAGATAATCCTCAGGAAATATGTGGAAGGGTCTTGGCAGGTATGATTTGAAGAAAAGGACCACTTTTGAAAGAAGAGGTCAGGAGCCTGGTGTGGGTGTCTCTGACAAGCTGTATGTCCCTCGTTCTTCCTGTGGTCTTTTGGCCTCCTCTTGAAAAGCTCCTGGTCCCCTACAGGATTTTGTCTTGTTTGGGGGTGGGGCACATGCCTGTTTAATGCTTTGTTTGGAACAGACCCAGGTGGTCCCATCTCTCCTGGTTACTTCTACCCCCTGCTCACTGCCCCCTGCATGGACTAACTTTAAAAAAACAGTAAGATAGGCCTACAGCACTTTCTGGAATCAAGGTTCTCTGCTTCAGTACTGAAATACGCCTTCAAGATCAGCCATCTAAACTTGATTTTCTGCGAGTATTGATAAGAAAACACCTTATACTTTAGTGCTGGTCCAAGTAGCAAAAAGTAAATTAAATTACATAGATAAATGTCTCATCTACTTTTTATTATTCTTAAATTTTTTTTTTTTTTTAATGCCAAATGGATAAATAACTCCCGGAGCTTGGTCTCCAACTTTGTTTTGCTATTTCTTTCTCTCCCCTGTGTTTTCATTTTGCTATTTCTGTCTCTCCCCTCCATTGCAGCCCTTCCTCTGTCACCCTCCCCCAGCCAGCCCCTCCATCTCTGTGTGGCCCCTGCCCTTTCCTGCCCTCACTAATACTCAGACTCTCTCCTAGACTCCTTCTCACTCTGTACTGTGGGTTTGCAATCTTATTGAAAAAGGATTTGGCTGAATCTGACTTTCATCCTCCAGCTACCCTGGGCGAGGCAGGGCTGAAATGTTGCACAGCTGCTGGGGCCGCAACTGCCCATTCGCAGTGGCCCCGATCCGAGCTTTTAATGAAGCCAAGACTCAGGTGAGACACCCACAACCAGGGTGGGCAAGGCTTGCCGGCCTTCTGCAGTCCCTGACAGCCACAGAGATTTAAATATGCCTGGTTTTTGTTTCTTTTGTTTCTTTTTTTAATGGAGAAAATGCCATGTGAAAGAAACAGAAATTGGATATTAGATTTCACAAATCCTTCTCCTTCTTTGCCCTTCTGACCCTGATAAGCCACTTGAACTCCTAATGTCCTTCAATTTTTGTAATGCTTTTTTATAAAGTGAAATGCCCTGGGGATGCAGCGTGGCTCTCCTGGACTTATTTTTCACATACTGGGAAGGGCTAGGCAATAAAAAGGGGATCACTTTGAAAGGAAGAACTTCATTTTCTCCCCTCAGCCCCAGATGCTGTAGAAAACATTGTGAGCACAAGCAACAAAAATGACTAATGTAAATATCTGTGTCTTTAAATATGTATTTTACATATAATTATAATGTATCTATATTAAATAGATACATAGTAGAGTTCTAGCTCACTGGCTGATCTTGGCCTGAGCCTAAAATCCTACATGGGAACTGCTTTACTGGAGAAACCTATAAACATGATTCACCGGACACCATTGAATGGAGGCACATTTCGTCCCTGAAGAAGAGCTCAGACAAGAAGCAAACCAGTCACTGCTGCATGCCTCTCTGCGAAAGGCAGCCAGTGGGCATGTTCACACGCGGAGTACTATACAGCCGTGACAATGAACACACTGTAACTACACCCAACAGGGTGTATGAGCCTCACAAACATTGTGGTAAAGCCCAGGAGGCCAGACACGAAAGACAGTGTCCTGTGTGATTCCATTAATGTGAGCTTCAAAAACTGGCAAAACTAATCGATGGTGGGAGAAGTCAGGATAGCCTTGTCCTTGGGGAAAGGATTGTGAGGGAGAATGAGGAGGGCTGCCTGGGTACTAGCAGTGTTGTCTTGTTTTTATCTCGATGCTGATCACACAGGGATGTCCACCTTTTGAAACTTCACCAGGCTGTGCATGTGTGCTGTTTTCTCTGTGTACACCTCAATTTTTTAAAGATGAACTCCTCAGAATTAGTTATCGGGGTTCCTTCCAAGCAACTTTTCCCAAGTTCAGCAGTGTGTCAGGTGTGGCGGGGGTTCCAAAGAAGAATGACCTACTGCCTGTGACCTCAAGAACCTTCTGGAAGTTTAGTTCTGTCTTCTGTCCCCAGCCCTACACCTAGTCCTTGGGTTTTGTCATTTGCCAGAAGGAGTTTGGCCAGCCCACTGCCAGCATGTGGCTCTGGACACAGCACCAAGCCTACCATGTCTCACTCAGATACTACTGAGCACCTGAAGCTCAATGCAGGGAATACAATCAAAGCATTTCTTTGGCCAAGGAAGCAGTCTATGGAAGGGGAGCCCAGGCTGCCTGATCCTGCCAAGCAGAGGTTGGTTTTGCAATGTAACAATTCTCCTGTAATATTTGCAGTTCACTGAATGAGATCCTTCTGTCTCGAGTTTCCATGGAGACATGCTAGTGAGTTCATTTAAAGAAAAAGGCACTACCTGCACCTAGTTTACTGTTCTCTTGATGGTGGTATCCTGGCAGGGAAGGGCTATTCAGTACTTTCTCTTTTTCTTTTATTTATATTTTTAACTTTCCCTTTTCATTGTACCCTTTGGGCTCTAGTGGCCCTTTAAAGCCCCCCCCCCCCCCCACCTCGTGAACTAATGATGACAGATGTTGGTGCCCGGGTGTGAATACCCTCCGTTCTGTCATTCTGTCGGAATTCATCTTGAAGGCAAGTTGGTTGTGAGCATTAAATGCAGCCTGTGGGAGACCTACAGCGGGGGGTCTGCTCGGGAGCTCCAGAGGTGATGGCCGCCTGGCTCTGGGCATGCTTTAGACTGTGAGAGAGTTGCAGCCCCACCCTCCAGTGCACAAGCTCCTCATCATCCTTGTTCCAAACACTTGACTCTTTACCTGCCAACAACAGGCCATTTCCTCACATGCATTTATTGCGTCGCAAGTATTGGCTGGTGGGCCGGGTGTGGTCTCCCAACGTGCACTCGTATCCATATTGGAAGGACCGCAGCTCCCTCTAAAGTTGCTCTTCTCAGCTTCCCTTCCCCCAGGAAAGTTGAAGTCTGGTTCCCCTTTGCCTCTGATGCAAATAAGTCCTGGTGTAAGATCTTCAATTTTCAGCAATTGGTTTTGGCACCTTCTTGCCTCCCCCTGATTGCTCTTTCAAGCTCCTTTCCTGAGAGATTACTGTGAGGCTAGTAAGTTAGGTATATTGAACAAAAAAGATAGAGTCTGAGTTAAAAAACCCTGTTTTTAAGTCCCCTCTCCTGATTAGTAGCCTTGTGCTAACTTCTGCAACAGAGTCCTCACCCAAAAATGGGTTTGACAGTAATAAAAGCAGGTAATTCTAGGCAGAGTATGATGATAGCATAAAATTAGGTGAGTTCAGAAATTTGGGGGCATGGTGCAAGGTTTTGTTCTCGTGCTTTGGGGACGGCTTCACACGGGTATGCATGTGTCAGGACTCATCAGATTGTCCGTTTAAAGAATGTGCAATGACTGCATCAGAAAGAAATGAGAAGATTTTTAGAAACCATAAATTACTATACAAGTGTTAATGATTAATAATCCTCATTATTATGCTTAAGAAAACATGAATTTTCCTCCAGCAGAGTGTCTTGTTTCAGAAGTAAATTTCAGGTTGGCAATTCAGAGAGGAGGCCAAATTCCACTTCTCTGGGCCAAGGTTTCTCTGTCGTGGCACGATGACCCTGGGAACGCAGTAATGCTGGCGTGTGGGTTGTCCTGTGCATCATAGGATGCACCCCCGTCCCTAGAGGGACAGTCAACCGAAAACATCTCCAGACACTGCTGGACATCTTCTCTGGGGCAAATCACCCCTGATTGGGAACCCTTCCTTCTAAGGCCTTAGCCATGTTTCACAGACAAATTTCTTTGTTACTCAAAAGTCTGTAATTATTATGTTCAATTTCAAGGTTTGTGATAGGATTGTTTATATTTTTGAAACAAGCTGAGACTGTAATAAAGATTTAGGCTTAACCACCCCACCCCTGCCCCCCACCCCCTGCATTCGGTCCCATTCTGTTATAAATAACATTTGCCTGACCTGAAATATTTTAACTATTTTTGTGTGTCCTGTTTTCCTTTAATACATCCTGCCAGCAGCCGTGTCTGATTCCATCCCCAGCATCTCGGATCCTCGTCCCAGACATGCTTTGCTTGCGGGTGCCAGAGAAGGTGGCAAATGCTGTGACACACCACGTGCAGCGGGGGGGAGGGGGGGCAGCGCAGGGGGTTCAGAGCAATTAATCTTAGTAAGAATCTCTTTTCACTGATGATTATAGGCTTTGCAAAATGATTTGTAAATATTAGTACTTGGAACTGACCCGCTTGTCCCCAGTATTTCGTTTTCCTTTGGTTTATAAGAAGGATCCAAAGCAGACAGTGATGGTACCATTTAAAAATGCTAGTCAGCAGCACATTTAGCATTGTACAGATGGCTGGCCTTTTTTTTAATCAGCTTTCTATTTAATAAGTAAGTTGAAGGAAAAAAATAAGCAAGTTGGAAATGACTTGTTAAAAAATAGGATCTTAACTAGTGCCGCTGTTGCTGGAAAGCAGACCCTTCCCCACCCCCCACCCCCATGCCTGGCACCGCATTGGCATTTCTCTGGGCATCGTCTGCAGGTGGACCTGAGGCCGTGTCGCTGTGAGTCCCAGAAAAGTCACCTGCGTCATGGAGGCAGTGGCTGCCTTCCCTCGGGTGGGTCTGGTCACAGCCAAGGCCACACACATTCCCACGTGCTGTTTCTAATGACAGCAACAGCTCTTTCAAAGTGGGTGGCGAGTTGTTTTCTGGAATTTCTTCTCTCCTTGATTCCACCCAACAACATCTAACCCATGTTTTGGCTTTTGTCTCTTCCTCAGAAATACCTCAGGGACTTTTTCAGTGTGATGCTCCAATCTGCGACATCCCCCCTGCACATCAACAAGGTGGGGCTGACCCTTTCCAAACACACCATCTGTGAGTTCTCGCCGTTCTTCAAGAAGGGAGTCTTTGACTACAGCAGCTACGGGACGGGGTAGAGCTGGGATGGGGGATGGGGGACGGAGGAACCACCAACGCAGTGCCTTCTCGTCGAAGGGGCCCTCCCAGCGCAGGGCGGCCTCCCACGCTCGGTCCGAGCCCGCCTCCTCCGGTGGCACCCAGGCCGCCTCGCCAGGGCCTACCGAGTTCCCGAACCTGGAACTGGCACGGTTCGCTTTGCTGATGGGGACCCCGACGGGCAGCTGTTGCTGGCCCATTGCCATTGAATGTGGCCTTTTCCCCATAGTGCTTCCTTTTCGTCACAGCAGAGTCTGCCCCAGAATGGACGTGGCTGGGTTGTCTCGGGCTCTCTGAGCCCCGCCGGCCCAGGACCTCCCCAAGTGAGCGGGCGGCTCACCAGACCTCCCTTAAATGACTGTCATCTGGTTTCCTCTTCCACCAAAATATATATCTTATTTTTTATATTCCTCCCATGTGGCTGGCTACGTCCCAAGAGAAGCATTTTAAATGATTTCATTGTATTTTTTTTCCTTTTTCTCTCATTTGAGTCAGAACTTTTGTACAATACCTAACCACCGATGTTTACACAGAATTTCATATTCTGCAAAAGGGAATTTTGGTCCAATCATGCCTGGAATCTTCCATGCTTGACAAATTGGATGTAGGTGACATCACTTAAGACTTCTGTAAATCCGTACAAATAGGATATTTGTTTAATCTTGAATATTTGAGGAAATTTCCCAAATGTAAATGGCTACTGTGCATTCTTGAGCTTTCTCCGCTAAGCACAAAACAAGCGCATAGCTGAATGCCTATTTTTAAATATTATTTTTTCCACATTTTTTGTTACAGAATCTACTGGATCTTTGGCTGAAAGACTAGAATTTATAGTAGTTATTAATCCCTTAAATTACTCAGGACTTAATGTAGCATTGCACATCTATGTACAGTAAAACTGCTTTGTTTTACTAAAGAGAAAAATGTGAGTAGAGAAAATATAAATGTCGTATATATGGAAATGTATATAATTCTACCTATAGATTTATATATGTACACATGCCTGTACCATAGTTGTATCAAAATATATTAATTGTTCACACCAAATTTATTAAAGGTATTTGCTTTTTCAAAATTTAAATTGAGCTGCTATCAATATTAAATGAAGTTATAGAATCTATCCTGTAGCTCAGTTTACTTTAAGTTTGCGACATGATCATCCCTACTGGTCTGTTTAAAAATTTATCTAATGTGTTTGGAAAGATCCATAATGTATAATTTAGCATTTGTGTTGCAGAAGATGCCTTCGGAGTAACATTTGAAGCCACAAATGAATGGGGTAACAGAACATGTCTGCATTTGGTCTTCTGGAATATGCCTGTGCAACTAAGCTCTCAAACCTGAAAAATATGTTTAAAGATGCAGTTATCCCAATAAGGGGGAAAACTATTATTACACTAATTAGGTGTCATAGTTTAACATGAAAAAAATGACTTTAAAAAAATTGCTACAGAAAGACTTGCTTTTGTCTGCAGTGGTGATTACAGGCATAGGTTTAGAGGCAATTACCACCCGAGAATTTAAACGTAGAGATTAAAGGATAAAAGCTGGGAGATAATAATTAACCAGAGGCCATTTATTTAAAAGGAGTCACAACAATATGGATTGTCCCTCATTTGCTGAGTAAACCAAATGGCTTTCTTCAACGGACCAGATAATCTGTCCCCTGCCCTTTTTGACCTGTACCGGAGGCCAGGCTCACATTTCACTGAAATGACACAGGATACAGTAATAACGTGGCAAGAGTAAACAGACCTGTGTTTGTAAGAAGTGCGGGAACCAGAAGACCCTTTGATTCCAATCCTCATCTTAAGTACTCGGTGTTGAGCTTGCAGTTCAAGCACTAGCTGGCTCCGGCTAACGCCAGCTATGGCGGAAGTGGGTCATTTCACCTCTCTCAGCCTCAGCCTCCCCGTCTGAAAACCAAGCTGTTGCACAGGATGATCTCTAGGTCCCATTCTAGCCATGCTCACGAGCAGGGGAATAGCTGCTCCTGGTGGGTGGGCCAGGGCAGCCCCTGGTGTGTGGACGTGAACTACAAACTTCTAATCAGACACAAAGTCAGCCTGACCTAAATACAACGTGAGGGAGTGTTGAAAAGCCAATGAGAAGTCTCACCTAAACAAATAATGGAATCCCTTTCTGAAGTGAAGACAAAACAGACGTCCGAGTCAGCATGACAAACTTGAAGTTTTCTTAATTTAGACTGATGCAAAGGAGTAAAATAAGCAAATGCTTATTTTATTACTTCAAGTGCATCAAATAATGTTAAGATGACCATTTTAGGCAAGTCAGATAGAGGTGCCGTCAATGTATACATATTTTTTTAGCCAGTTGGACAAATCTAAGGAACTTAGAATTTATTTAAGCTCTTTTAGCATGTCCTAGGTCTTGCTTCCACAATAAAATATGTGCACCAAACCTGTTTATAATCACAAGTAGTATAGGCACCTTCAGCCTGGATCCCGCCCAGGCCTTGCTACTTTGATTAATTTGGGCATCTGAATAGGGAGTAACCAAGGCATGCTGGCTCCCTAATGATGGACATCTAGAAGATTCTCTGGCCCATAATGTGGAGATGCCTTGAAGATTCATGAATGGGGTATCCAGGCCCCAGGGCCACTTCTATTTACATTTTATGTAGAAAGATTCAGTTCTGCTCAATTTGGCCCTGTTTACCCACTCAGTGTGCTAGATAGCATACGTGGAGTCTGGGCAGAAGCAACCAGAAGTTTCACAGCTTAGAGCATCTGTGAACTCAAGATGTGTAGCTGCTGCAAGGCCTCAGTCTCCAGCCTCAGAGCTGAAGCACTTTGGTGTTCTGGGCCAGGTTTCCAAGATGAGATTTGGATCCCTCTCCACCAGTGCACAGTCCCATGCCTGCTGCATCATTTCCTCAGACATGCTCTCAGAGATGGAGAGCAGTGTTCTGTTGTCATGTGGCTCATTAATACTTATGCTGAGCCTACCACAAGGCAAGCCTCATCTCCTTAGAAGGAACATGGGTATCAATCAAGACAGTCATGAGAAAATATTCAGTGGCGTCCCTCTTTCCAATCAGTAGTGTTGAAAAGAGGTTTTTAATACACTCCTTCACAAATACCTAAAATGATGCCTTGAGGTGTCATTAGTCCAGAGTTGAACATTTCTGCCACATGAGGCCTTTGTCTTCCCATATTCTTACACACGTGTGCAAGAGTAGTTCAGATTGGACTTTGTTACTGGATAAGTATTTTGTTTTTCATTTTGGATAAGATGAGTAAAGAAATTTAGGCAAAATAATTCCATGGCAAAATCAACTGTCAGTTTTATTTAAATTAATCGTGACAGGTAATCTTTGTTTTGGGAAAACTGATTAAAGACCGTTAATCCAAGGGCACTCATTCTTGGCAAATTAAGCCTTGTCAATCCCTCCTTTTAATGGCAGAGTTCTTTCCACAAGCAAGAAGAGGACCTGGTTATTGACTTTTTTGCTTCTGTTTAGAGTGTTTTTTCTGATGATAATTACATGGGTGATGATTCTGTGGTGCTGAAATTTTGAATTTTGTACAATACACAGAATTATTTCTGAGTTGAAACAAATCCAGCATTTGTTACAAATTTCTAAAACATCATATTTCAAATTGATCCTACAGTGGTACCTGGGAGTAACTAGGGGCCATGTTGGTGTTGGCCCGGCTGTTACCTTCAGAAGCCTTCTTCATTTTGGCAGCCCAGTAGAACCCTGTTACATTTTGAAATGGTAGGAGAGACAAAGAGACGTTTGGCTGAACTGAAGGGGTTCTTGAACCATAGGAGTTCATCCTTGTTCGCTGCAAATAGCAATTCGCATCTCTGTAGAATTCTGCACACTAGGCTCTGGCACTGTCTCCTGAGGTTACCCCATGCCTTCCTAGAAAGTTCTCCCTTTTGTGTATCTCTTGGAAAATGACTAAGTAGAAAACGTTCTTTCTTTGACTATGCCCATTTGGTACCCCTTCATTTGAACATTAAATAATGAAGTTTTTTTTTTTTTTCCTCTGAGGGTTACCTCTCCAAAAACTGATTCTTCTATGGGAATTTGAGGTTCATCAATTTGATTTTGCTCCTTCTCCGTTGCTGGAAAGGCAGAATCTTCCCCATTCAGGGAGAGAGAAATAAATGTGTTTGCAAAAAGATACACAAGCCATCTCTCTTTACGCATTGAAAACAGAAAGTGCACAAGGTACAAAATTGGCAATGCGTAGAGGGAAATGCATCAGCAGAAGGCAAAAACCCCATAGGGTCAGCATACAAAGCTGTTCGGTACCATTAAGGCAGGTCACCAGAGAGAGAGAAACCTTTCTCTAGAATTTAAGACTGGGGAGAGAAATGTGAAAAATATGGCTAAATATCTTCACTGCTTGAAAGCAGAGTTATTTTCCTCAAAGTGTCATGAATCCTTATGCGCAGTTAATATTTGCAGAAGTGTTTCCAGTAGCACTTAACGTTGTGCCTGAGAGCTTCTCACTAAATTACAGCCTGAGGGTCTGCTATTCCTGAGTCTCCTTCTCAGTCACGCGGAAGGAAGGAAGGAGGGAGGGAGGAAGACGACAGCTGCTTTTCCAGAGCTGTCAGGGAATCTCTTAGAGGAGAGAATCACAGCGAACAATCATATCAGTTTGTGGCGATTAAGAGCTTTTTTTAATATTTGCACTTTTGTTGATTCTAAATTCTGTTAGCTTTTCTCCTGAAAACAAGCTAGAAACCATTATAAATGACTTTTTTGTATGGTGTTTTAAGCCCTGATTTTAATGAATGTAATAAGTAAAGTTGATTCACAGTGGGTGCAGTTCTTTGGTTGCAGAGTGATATTAAATACTGGCTGTTTATCCTTTAAAAGCAGATGGGGAAGGTCATGTTTACGTGGTGAAGGATTGTCTTTGCCTTCTGGTACAAGGGCAGCAGCCTGAGTGTACCCATGTATAGCTACTTTTCGTACAGAGTGTGTGGCCAGAGAGTGTGGTGCCCCCCTCGGGGTCTGAGGTGGAGTGTTCTGGGGTGGCGCATGCATCTGAAGAGCTTGCTGTCCACTGGGCTCGCTCTCTGTCGCACGTTCGTGCTGTCTGATCAGGAAACCGGTACCAGCTGGCCCTGCCCCACGGCACACACCACCGCCTGGACCCACCTCTTTCGCTCCCTGTGTAAGCCATTCCTCTCCGTGCCTCACATACCCCACTGGCCCCTCTCTTGCTCTGTACCCCTTGAGGGCTGGGTGGAAGGATGGGCAAGCACAGTAAGCCTCAGAAAGTTCATAAAGTACAGACAATTCTTGCCCTACTTGGAGCCATCTGTGTACGTGTCACGGCCACCATCCCAGCCCCTTCCTGCCATGGGGATGGTGAAGGATCAGACCAAACTGCAGCCATTCCTGTGATTCCACCGGCCACATGCTAAGTGTCAAGTTCTTAGCTGAGAGAGAACATGGCACAGAGAATGTAGACCAAACTGGCCGTGTTCTACTCATTCCTGGTTGTTAGAGAATCGGCCTGCTCATCATTGGTACCGCACGTGTCACCAGTCATCCAACACATACTCATGAGCATCTTCCACAGCCTAGCACGGGACTGGGCCCCCCACACGAGGGTGAGCAGCACAGCCAAGGGCCTGCCCTCAAGGAGCTCTCACTCCACTCAGCAACCGACCAGGGCTTGCATGACCACATGACAACAAAGCCTGATAAATGTCATGGAGCAAGAGGAGATGGTGCTGGAGAGAACATACTAGACAAGTGATCTCATCTCGGAGGCTCTGCCATTTCCCCGAGCTAACACCTGAGCAATGAGAAGTGAGTGCCAAGGAGGCAGAGAGTTTGCTCCAAATTGAGGAAAGTGTGTGCAAGAGGGAAAACACTCATCATCGTTGTCACATAAGGGAACATCCGGGACAGTGACAGATTGGAGAGAAAGACAGAGGCCAGAGGAGAGGGCACCTGAGAGGTTGCTGGCTGAAATTTTGTAAATGAGATCACGTTTCCCATCAGCTACCGCTATTTTGGAAGGATATTCCCGGGGAGGAAGAACATGTAGCAACTAGGGCTCATTCTTTAAAATCTTATGTAAAAAGAAACAAACTTCCTGACTAAACGTTAACGACCAAGGGACAAGATCCGGGTGCAAGTTCTGTTCTATGCCATCTCGAGGCTGGCAGTTCTGCTCTTAGAATGCTGACTGTTGGTGTATTTCAGGTTCTGAGATTTCAGGGGCTCTTGCCTTAGAGAAGCATGATCTTCCCCGAGCCTCAGATGTCTTGCTGGGGTGTGTCCAAACCTCCATACCACAGTAGCCAGCAAACCCAAGTAAAGTTCATGTCTTGTCTTTGGGCTGCTACCTAATCCTTGCTTTGTAAACAGAAGAATAGGGAGCCCCATGCAGACACAGCTGTCAAGAAACGATGAGCTAGTTGTGGAGTTTGGTTTATGATTTAGACCAGCTATGGCACAGGGACACTGTATCCTCCTTAAGGCTGGGGTGCCATGACCTGCAGCCCCATGTGGACCTCAAGTCCTCTATCCACCTTCTGATCCTGAGTACAATCATCCCAGCCTCCCCCTGGGAGAGAAAAGATTGTTTTCAGATTAAACTAACAGCCTATAACCCATCCTTTGGTTGTACAGAGAAGCCTTTTGGCTGGCATAGAAAGCAAAACATCTCTCAGCTAGCCTGAGACTGTGGTTCCATGAAGCAGTTCAGTTTCTGTGGATCAGGTGGCTCGGAGGCTGACATCCCTAACCCAGGGTCTCCAGAAACTTTCAGCCTGGTCCAGTTTGTATGAATTTGGTGCTGCCATTCAAAAGGACTATTGCTCTTCATGCATTCATTCACTGGGCCATTTAGCAAACAAATCTGTTGAAGTTAGAAACCAGGGCCCTCTGGTTGCCCCTGACACCACTTTTCGGCATCAGGTAATGTCAGCTTCCTGTCGCCTCTACTGAGTGCCACGCAAACCTCTGCACATGTGACCCTGACCTCGTCGAGCTGGGTGGGGCTCCTGAGAGTCTCAGATACTCAAATACTCTTGGAGATGGCAGGAGCCCAAAATCCATGAACATTCTGCTACCAGTGTCCAAGCCTCTTGTGTCCTTATGCCAAGCCAAGCATTCAAAGCATAGAAGGAAAGCCTCCATCTGTTCTGGAAAGCCTGCCAGTAAGGCAGCATCTTGTGGATGAGGAATAGGTTACAATCCACAAAGGCCCCAGAGAATACAACTTTAGCATACTTTTAATACCTCCATGGAGGTCTGTGTTGCTCAGAGCGGCCCCAACAGAGGAGCCAGTTATTTCTTGGATTTTCTTCCCATGCCTGTGATGGGGCCGAAATTGCATCAGTTGAGTTGTACCACCTCTGAGACATTCTTCAAGCTCCCAGCAAAACTACAGGTTGTGAGCAGGACAGCAGTGCACCTGGCTGGAGAGAAAAGGATGTCAGAGCTAGAAGTAAAGCTGGAAGGAGCCTTGGGAACAATCTGGATCCAGGATCCATTTGGATACTAGACAGAGAGTACACAGGTGGATGGAGGGGACATCCTCCACCAAAGGGACTTGAGATCATGTTGCAAAAGTGCATTCCCAGGCGCCAGGCAAGCCCATCACACCAGCAGGCTGCTCTCTGCCCACGGTTACTACTTGCAATCTGTGATTTCAATCCATCTCTTAGTTTACCAAAAGTAAAGCAGCTAGAGGGAGGTTGTGGCTTACCCAAGCCCCCGACCTGAGCCTCAGTGTCCTGGGTTGACTCCAGGCCCACTCCCACTGCCCGGATTAGAGGAAAATGCTGAGTATGTCGATCACGGATGAGTCAGGAGATAGAGAGCACCCCACTTATTTTCATAAAAAGAATTTAAAATGATCATAGTTAACGTAAAAGGTGAAAAACAGAGAACTCAAAGGTATCACAGAGATAGGAACTGCAGGAAGCAGTGGCCTCCCTCAGGGCTGAGGGAATACGAGAAGGAGGCTGGAGTTACTAAAACTCGGCAGCATGGAGGAAAGGGCCCCACAGAATTGAAATTGAGAGCTCAAGGAGAAGGGGGCACCAGCGCTGGTACTGGTGTCTGAGCTGGGGGAAGCGACCCGTGGGGCTGGGACCCAGGCCTCCGAGGAGGAGGAGGACGTGCTTGTGTCTCTGCTTGTCGGCCCGTGTTGGGAAAACTACAAGCTGGACTCAGCGACTGTTCCTGGGTGGAAGGAGTGTGGCTGAAGCAAAGCTGACAGGGACAGGAAGTCCTCTCATCAGGAAGGGGAAACAGGCCGGAAGCGTGGCTGCGATGGCACTCCCGGGAACAGAAAACTAAAGAAACACATCCGTTCTTCTACCCGAGCCTGTGGTCTCCCTCAGGGGCCTGTCTTGGCAGAGCCTAACTGGGATCAGCTGGCAGAGCAGAAATAAGGGTTGCAGATCGCGGTCCCTGCCTCCCAGAGCAGACAGGTGTGGGTTTGGGGCTGGGAGATATGCATTCACTAACTGGCCCCCTGAGCTTTTGTTCCCACTGAAGCCTGGACCTAACACTCACCAGCTACCAATCAATTCTCAGAGAACAATCTGGAATCCATGCCCCCAGACCCCCACAATACCCCGTGACTGGACATCCTTGAGGTGCTGTGTATGCCGATTGCTGGGCAGGGGACACTCTACTCTGGGACTTAATCTGCATGTCCTCTGCCCTCTAGGAGCTTACCTGCAAAGGGAAATTTTGTTCCAAACATTTATCAGATGGCCCAGGAGACTGGACACTCTTGTCTCTGAAAGTGGCCACAGACACGTGGGACCTGCCCGGTGCGATGCTCATCGTGTGGCCGTGATACCTCGAGTATCTCCTGCCTCACCCAGGCTTTGCCACAGGCTAGTTTCCTGAAGTGGAAAGGACTGTTTAAAGACTGCTTTAAAAAGACAAGGAACCCAAGCATCCTAGGACACCCACTCCTGCACGGAAATGACAGTTGGTTTTTCTCTGTTCTCCCCTTACTTAACCAAGAAAGTCACCTTGGAAGGGTCTGCTCTGATCCCACGACCATGGAAGGCAGAACTACAGTCTCAATAGGCCCTGCAGGCATCCATGAGGACTTTTCTAGGGCATCTAACAGGGGAGCGAGCTCTGTGGTCCAGGGCTTGGGGACCCGGAGTTTATATGCTGTGCATTAAATGCAGTAGTTTCTCATGTTCATCTTGCAACCGACATAGGGCCCTTACTAGCCTGTATGGGATCACCTCTATTCTCTCCACTGAAGGTGGGCAGCTTCATCCCTCTGCCCAAGTAATCTGTAGGGCTGCTCACCTGAGAAATGACTTCTCTGTGTTTTATCCCCACGAGAGGCAAGATCGGCCATAACATTCCTGGCACCGGGCCACGACACCGGCCTTCAAGGACCTGAAATGGCTGTTTCCTTGGCTGCTGTGAACTTCAGAACTTGGGAATAGATATTTCCTGAAAACATGTAACATCCCACGAACAAAGACGTTGGCGGTGCGTTCTCATCCTTGTTTATCCCAGGCTCTGGTTGGCCTTTCTGCTAGACTGCTTTCTCACGCGGAGGCCAGTTCTGTGAAGCAGTGAAATCCAAGGCTTGGCTTCCCATTTGAGACTTCCTGCTCACCCACACAAGGAGGTAGATCAAAGGGGAGTGGACTCATTGGGTATGAAGGAGTTATGCAAGAAAGGAGTTCTAGAAGAGAACTGGCTGAAGAGTCTAGGATCACAAGAAATCACGCTGCAGACATAGAGTAAGCCTCCTGGCTCTGGGGCTCAAACTTCTCTAATTATCCAAATGAAATCTTCAAGAAGTGAAATGGACATTTAATAGTTGCTTGCTTCCACATCTTACCCCTCCAGTCGGCCCACAATGGCGGGGCTGATATTTATCTTTCTCTTAAAATGGATGCTGTCAAGGGAACTCAAAGAACTTCATTTATTTTCATTAAATTTCCTGGTATCTGTGACAGACGATCAGCTCATGGGCGTGGGGGATGACAAGTGGTTGAGAGGACATCCAATCACAAGGAAAGCCTCATCCTATAAAGGTACAGAAGTGTGAGTTTTAACAGTCCCTGCCACCTGAGAAATACGCTGTCATGGGGCTTATCAGTGGTGACAAGCAAAGCCAGACCTACAAATGCAAGGGAATTCAATTAAAAGTGAGGTTTTTCAGAAGGGGAAGTCTGAATAGACAAAACCTATTTTAAGCAATCTTTATAATTAGCCGATCATCCACTTGGTAAAGAGGGAATGGCAAAATACAGGTAATTCAGAAAATTTGTTCAAGCACTTAGGTTGAACTTTCTTCTCTACTACCTTATAACAAGTATCTCTAGTTCAGAAATTTTTGTCCTCTCTGAGGGCCGGCTGAGATGTCTCAGAAGGACTGAGAGAGCACACACAGAATGGCCTGATGCACCATCTTGGCCCCCCAGTGTCAATGGGTTGTGAAGAGCGATGCATCTTTTGAAGCTTGGGAGGAATTGCTGTTTCCTGGAAGCCCTGCTATCCTGAGAGACCATCAAAGGCAGAGACAGACTTACCTTGAAGACAGTTAGGCATAAGCCTCTCACATGCTTAGGCTCCTTCCAAGGCCCCCGGGTTCTTCCATGAAGACCTGGCAGGGAAGCAGCAACCTGGCCATCCATGGGAGGGGATGGGGGTGAGGGACCTGTGCCCCTACTTAGGGTCACCCTCCCCCATACCTGGTGGTCCTATTGTTACTGCGGCGGGGCCTGCAGTCTGCTTCAGGCTGGGGGTGGGTGGGTGAAGGATGGGTCTCACTGAGCTGGACCAGCACCCCCAAGGCCAGGGTCCTAAGGGCTAGAGCTAGGGAAGTCAGGGAGCTCCACTGCCCAGAATATGCCCCAAGGCAAGAAGCTCTGCCCCCACTCCACAGTGTGGCATTTCCAGTATAAGTTGTGACGCCCAGGAAAGCCTATTTTCTGTTCTCTCTAAATGTGCTGTTATATCATTGTCTGATGCAGAAGTGATCAAAGAAAATGTAGCAAAAAGAAGCAGGAAACAACTATTATAGAATTGGGTCAAACAATAAATTAATAATAACTCTTTAATATAATTACTGGGAGACTCCATTTCTAGGACAATCCTGAGAAGGCAAAGCCATAGGGAAAAGAAATATCAGTGCTTGCCAGGAACCGGGGGCGGGGGGGTGGATTCACCTCAAAGGAGCAGCACGTGGGAATGTTTTGGGGTGAGGGGCTATTCTAGATCTTGAGTGTGGGGGTGGTTACACAAGTGTAGGCATTTGGCAAGATTCATAGGATGGTACATTGCAAAGGACTTTACTGTGTATAAAGTATTCCATGCGTATATTTTTTTTTCGGTAATTGATTCAGTAAAGTGTGTTGACTCTCTGACTCTATTGCATCCCATGCCTGTTGCTTCTTCCTTTGTATCAGAGTCAGCAAACATAGTCCTGTGGGAGAAAAATTAAAAAATAAAGCTTCAGCCTCCAAAATCCAGTTGGGGAGCTTGGGCCCCAGGGCCTGACTGGGAGGGGCACACGGGTTTGTTTGAAAATCTGTCTCCTCCCTGTCGCCTGTCAGCCTGCAGATGGCAGGAACCATTTCAGAGGCTCTCAGCAGGTGCTCAGTAACAGTTGTGAAATAGATGATAGGGTTGGGGGGTCACCCAGCACACCAGCTCCAGAGCCCTCTTCCTTCTCCTATTTCCCCTCCCTCTGGCTCCCGCCCCAGCCCCACCCTCACCAGTGTCTAAGGGTTTCCACTGTCTCCCAGCCAAAAGACTGGGCTCAGATGAGGTCAGCATGGTTCCTACAGGAAAATGGAGCCAGAGGGGTTTCTTCCTAGCCCTCCAAGTCTCTAGGAAGGCTCCTGAGGCGGGACATCGGAATTCACCAGGAAAGTGACTGCAGGGCTTTCCAAGCACACGGGGCATCATATGCACAGAACTGGAAGATGAGAATGTTGTTGCCGTGTTGGGGGCCAGCAGGGACCCAGGTGGTGAGGCTGTGTGGGGTACCCGCTGACCCCACTAGGATGGAATTACACTTCAGGACTCAGTGACAAATACAAGATGGGTAGCCACTGTCTGGTAACCTTCAGCTTTCATGTCTGATGCCCTCCTAAGTGATGAGTTCTGGAAGGACAAGTCCACATTCTTCTGTTCACTGCTGGTTCCCCTTCTTTGGCGTCTGGCATGGTCCATGGCTCTTCCACTGAATTGGTATGTATGTTTGGGGTTGGGGGGCTGAGGGCAATAATGACTAATGTTTTAAGAATACTCCTCAGACCACTGCTTGGAAACAGAGTGGAGGGGCCAAAGTGGAAGAAGTGAGACACATTAGGGGGCCTTCCCTGGGGAAGCCTCTGTGGGGAGAGAAGACAGGATGGGCATCCGCCCCTGAGGGATCAACAGATTGGATGGCTGGACGTCCAATGTCCTTGAAAAAAAAACAAAACTGCAGAGAAAGATCATTGCCTTCTAAGATTGTGTTCTGGCTGAAATCCCTGCACCTGTCAGTATTTGGGAGGAAAGGAAAAGTCAAGGTTTGGATCGGTCAACCTTCCTTCTGTCAGCACGAACAGATTGGAAGTGCTATCCCAAGCACCAGAGGTGGAGTGTTGCTTCTAGGCTCCTAAATGTGTTGCTATTTCTTGTTCTAGGAAAGAGCCAGAGCAAATAGCAAAGGGAAGGTTAATAACCAAAGGCTCATGGACATTCCAGTTGCAACAGATACTCTCATGTGTCTGTGGGACACGGAAGAAGGGAGATGGTCAGGTTTCCAGGAAGTCTAGAAATGGCAAACTGCAGCCAACAGACGCCCAACCTGGGGGACTGTCATGGCACACTGGAGCATGAAATCAGATTTTGGAGGAAGGTTTGCCAGAGGCCTGGGGAAGGATTCTCAGCCAGAGGTTTGCATGGGATCTCAGGCAGAGCTGGCTTCGGTTTACAAACAACGAGAACCAGAGGTGTGTACTGGAATGCCTTAACCTCAGGTCTTCCCGCGGCCCCAGTTCAGCTCGGACACTTGGTCACTTCAGGTGTATGGGCCACCATCAAACATCGAAGTGAGCCCACCAGTCCTTCCTCCTCTCCTCCACCAGTCCTCAGCAGGTTTATGTTTGGCCCAAGCCTTGAAGCCTGCTTCCTTGCCCTTCTTTTCTGCCTTCTAAGCTTTCTCTCTGCTGTCCCATCCAGGGACAGAATCACAACCCAGGCCCATGGATTCTGCAGGTACAGGACCCGCTACAGCATCCTGGTGACTGGGATGGGTTCAGTGAGCTAAGATCATCTCTCAGAGAGGACACTTAAACCATCGTGGGCTGGCTAAGCCAGTCTGAGGCCCCTAGGGCTGAATTAATGGAGGGAAGACCACAAGTAGCGTCATCCATGGCCATGGGGAGAAGTGATCGTCCACAGACAGAATTTCCTCTCTCTCTCTCCCCCAAAATCTCAGTCCTGGTTTTAAAGCCTTCCAATGGGTTCAATCAGGCCCCACCCAAATTATCCAACAGACCTCCCTTACTTAAAGTCAACTGATTAGGGTTTTTAACCACAGCAGCAAAATACTTTCACAGCAATAATAATACCCAGGGTAGCATTTGATTTCTAACTTGGGGACTCTAACCTCACCATCACACACCCATCACAGAAGCCTGGCTCTCCATACAGAGTTTCTAGGACTGTCAAGCTTCAATCTGCTCCAAGCTGGAAAAGTGCTGAGAGGCATAACTTCTCTGCCGGCCACTGAATGACATTCTTATGAGATGCCCGGGGCTGGGCTCTAATGGGGAGGGGAAGCTGGTGGTGTCCAGGGACTGCTCTACAAGCATGGAGGAGAACAGTCACACTGTTCTTCCAGGGGCTAAGCAACAAGCTAGATGTGGTTCCCCGTGGGGTAATGAGAAATCTCGGTTTGCTGTGATAACTCAACTGAGACACCCTAAACTGGCTATACCTCTTCCAAGATCCAGTCTAAACCATGAAACCCTCCAACATGATTAGTGGGAACTTTTGACCCCAGAAATGCAGCCCACGGTGAGATAGGTCACCCAGCACATTGCCCTGAGTGAGCTTCCTAAACTGGCATTTTAGATACTCCACAGACAAGGTGGTCAGCCCAGGAACTCACCCTGAGGACATGCCTGAAAAGATGGAGGACACAGGAGAATTTAGACTTGCTAGGCCCTGAACAGGGCAGTGATATTGGTATGAAAGGATGCAGACAGTGTTCATATCATAAACAAAGCAAATCACAACCTGGAAAAATAGTTGGCAACATACACGACAAAGAATTAGTAACACATGAAAAGCACTCTTTCAAATTAATAAAAAGCAACTCACAATCTGTTTTTTTTTAAATGTCTTTTTAAAACTCTTTGATTTTTACCATGGCAAAGAAGGTGAACATACGATTAAGACCAACGAGAGAAATTTAAGTGGCCACTGAACATACCAACAGATGTTCAACTTTACTAGAAATTAAAAATTCAAATGAAGGCATCACTGGGCTATCATCTGAGACACCTCAGACTGATAAAAGTTTAAAGAGATTCTGGTACCGTAATGAATGGAGAAACTGACATGCTGACTCTCTGCTGGAGGGATGTTACTGATGAATCTCCCTGTGGGTCAGTATTTGTCAAAGGCCATTATGATTTTCATGTGCTCTGACTTATGTGTAGATTGTTTGCAAAGATGGCCAGAAAAGGCTCCTCCCATTCCACACTCCCTGTAGCAATGTGAGCTCCCATTCTTCTGTCAGTTATCGGGGGTCCCTGGAGACTTGCTTTGACCAACAGAAGGCTGCAGAAGTGAAGCATACAACTTCAGAGACTAGGCCTCAAGAGGTCTGGCAATTTCCATCTTTGCCATCTTGGCACTCTGAGCTACCGCATAAAGATGTCTGGCTACAGAACTGGAGAGACCACTTGGAGAGAGAAGCTCTGGCTGACCCCCTGACTGCAGCCCGATGAGCGATCTCAGCCAACACTTCATGGAGCAGAAGAACTGCCCAGCTGAGCCTCCTAGCCCACCCATGCAATGGCAAGAAATGATACAGTGTTGCCGTTATAAGGCATTATTACATTTTAGGATGTAGCGATAGACACCTGACATATATGTTTAGAATTCTATAAAAAGAATCAGACAAATGCACAAAAGTACAGGAACACTTATGGTAACAACAAAAACACTGATATGATTTTGATGAAATGGAAATAATGCCTATAAAGGAAGAGCTGAATAAATAAGGGTGCCTCTATTACAGTAAAATGCAATGCAGCTATTAAGTGAGAATGCGGTCTCTATTTATTGATATAGAAATAAAAGTGCCATACGTTAAGTGAAAAAAGCATGTTATGAGAGAGTGGGAATAGCTTTTTTTTTTAAGATTTATTTATTTATTTATTTATTTTGACAGAGACACAGCAAGAGAGGGAACACAAGCAGGGGGAGTGGGAGAGGGAGAACAGGCTTCCCGTGGAGCAAGGAACCTGATGTGGGGCTCAATCCCAGGACCCTGGGATCGTGACCTGAGCCAAAGGCAGACGCTTAATGACTGAGCCACCCAGGTGCCCCTGAGAGTGGGAATAACTTAGTGATGAAATGTGCAGGCTCTAGACAGCAGACTGAGTGTGAATAGTGCTCTCCACCATCAGTGTGCTGTGTGACCTTGGGAAAGGCACTTTGCCTTTCTGAGCTCTCTGTTTTCTCATCTGGAAAACGAAGATTTATCATAGCACCTGTTTGAGATTCATGAGAATTAAATGAGGTAATTCAGTAAATAGCTTATTAATAGTATATTATATAGAGTATAGTATATTAATAGCTTATTAATGTATAAATTTAACTCAGTAGAAGCTCAATTAGTGGTAGCTTCTGAGTATGATCCCATTATTAAAACATGATTATTAATAGAATAATATTAATATCAGTTTATTATATAATATCCTATATAATTAATATATTAATAAATAGCCATAGATATGTAGATATGTATATAAAATATACATATATATATAAAATATATACATATATACATAATCTATTTTATAATTAAGCATATATATATGATGGGGGATTTAACAGATATTTCATTTTTTTCTCTAGTCTCTTTCCATTTTCAGAATTTTTATGGGGGGCCATATCTTTTATTTCTTATAGCCATTTCTAAATTTTAAAAAGCAAATTAAGAAAGTATTCTATTTTCCATACTTCTTGATAATTTACTTAAGCTGTCATGTCATGAAGAGTTCCCCCAAACTGCATGTGAGTGTGCATGTCTGTGTTCCTTGCATATGATTCCAAAAATGGGGGCCCCCACAACTGATAATAAGCCCCAGTATTATTGATTTAAACATATTACTACCAAAGCATTGAATGAATGTGCACTTTCTAGTAGAATCCATATTAGAACATCTTGTCTTCCCTAAATCTGGGGATAAATTGCTTACAGAAATGTGACATACCATTTTAAAAAAATCTTTTGAGTTATTCATGATGCATAAAATATAAAAATAAGTAGACAAAATAAGTTTTTCCCTTAATAAAAAACCTCTATTTTATTATATATTAAGAAACTTATAGTATTAACACTAAAAGATCCCTACAGTCTGGGATCTTTCTGGACAAGCTTCAGGATTTGTTTTCAGCACTACAACAGGGATCGTTAGCAGCCTCAGCTAATTTTTCCCAAGCGAATACACGGGACATGCTGTTCTGGAGATGGAGAAGAGACAATGAAGGACCCAGGTGCACAGGGGACTCACACTGTGGATCATTTAAGAGAGGAGAACTGTCTCTAAAAGCCCACCATGGTTGTTTGTGGTTCAAATACACACCGTATCTCTTTTTGCGGAAATTTCAAGGCATTTTACAATATTGAGATTTCCTATGATTGATGCAGTAAAGAGGTATTTTTGTCCAAAATTTCCTGAAATCATAGGACACCTGACTGGCTCAGTTGATGGAGCATGCAACTCTTGATCTCTGGGTTGTGAGTTCGAGCCCCATGTTGGATGTAGCGATTACTTAAAAGTAAAATCTTTTAAAAAATTTCCTCAAATCATTTGATCATGGAATTGTGGAAACTTTTTGTTTGTTGCTGTTGGTTTGGGATGGAAGAGGAAGTGATTGTTGGTAGAAATGAGACTATTTTATCTCACAGGACACACACTAGTGACACTAGTGGACGGACTAAAGGATGGACAGAAGGAAGAGAGGGAAGGAGGAATGAAGAAAGGAAGGAAGGTAGGAAATGACATAGAAAAAAAAAGAATGGGTGCCTGGGTGGCTCAGTCAGTTAAGTGTCTGCCTTCGGCTTGGGTCATGATCCCAGAGTCCTGGGATTGAGTCCTGAGTTGGGCTCCCTGCTCAGCGGGGAGTCTGTTTCTCCCTCTCCTCTACCCCCTGTTGTTCTCTCTCTCTCTCTACCCCCCCAAATAAAAATAAATTTAAAAAAGGAAAGAAAATGAATAAGGTCTATGATTTTAAAGTTATGATTCCAAACCCAAGAATGCTCTGACATCAGAAAGTTTTTTTTTCCTCCCCAACTTGGTAGAGTCTCATTATGTGGCAAATCTTGACCAGAAGTGACATGAGGTTATTTATAATCTTTACTGAGCCCTCCCAGTGAGAATATTCCTATGTTTTGCTACAGAAATATTGTGGTTAATGATGATGGGGTTTCCCCTCAGACCCTGATGGGGTGTCACATAATCTAGGCTCAAGGCATCATGGTACCTTTTCCAAATCTGAAACATTCTGAATTCAGCTGGTTGGAAGGCATTTTGAGAAGCAACTGCAGATCTGTTTTGCATTCATATTTGTAGAGCTGTTCATACCAGGTAGATTCACTTTCTGGGCTATGACATGGGGAGAGGGGCTCCTGGGTTTGTTTCAGTGGTTAAGTGTGATGATCCATGCAGGAAATCCAACACACTCTGGACACAGTATGTGCTTCGAAATGTCCACTGCCCTCTTCCCACTTTCTGCTGGCCTGACCCAGCAGGCCCATCCGGTCAGCATCAATGCTTAGTGGTCCCTGAGCTTCAGCTTTCCTACGTCAGGAGAGCACTGAGCAGAAGCCAAGATCATGTCTCCATTTGGTCCTCCCCCTGCAGAAACCCTGACATAATTACCGCATACATCAATTCTGCCCACAAGAAGGTATGCCTTGGCTTGTTTTGTTTTCCTTCATACAGCTTTAATGATCTCCTCCGTGTAAAACATACCATTTTAAATTGAAAAATTAAAAATTCAGAGGCAGATCTCTGCACAAGACAGTGGCACCCTCCGTCAGAGGCCATAGCTTTGGAGCACACCATCATGCCCAGGGCTGTGCGCACTGTTAGAAAAAACAAATGACAACTCCCTAATCACATGCTCTGTGTGAGTCTTGCATTCTTTGCAGGTTAGGAATGGGAGGAGTAGCTGAAGGCATGGGAATTAATAACAAAATACTCAAGATGATTTTTTTTTTTCTCATACTACAACCCAAGAATTTTAGACAGAAGACCTTAGTAGGAGTTTGAAAGGTTGATAACAAACCACTCTGAATTTCTCTGGAAGTATGGAGCCAGGCTCAGATGCTAAGAAGTCCTCCAAGTTGAGCAAGAAGATGCCAGAGCTGTGGGATTCCTGCTTTAAAAAAAAAAAAAAATCCAGGGTCAAGATGAAGAAAGGACTTGGAGAACAAGGTGAGGCTTGAGGTTTGAGCCTCCGTGAGCTATCTTCTGATCCTCCCTGCAAAGACAACTCTTTTTTTTTTTTAAAGATTTTATTTATTTGACAGAGAGTGACAAAGCGAGAGGGAACACAAGCAGGGGGAGCAGGAGAGGGAGAAGCAGGCTTCCTGCTGAGCAGGGAGCCCGATGCAGGGCTTGATCCCAGGATCCTGGGACCATGACCTGAGCCAAAGGCAGACGCTTAATGACTGAGCCACCCAGGTGCCCCTGCAAAGACAACTCTTAGGTAGTGTACCTCTCCACCCTCTGGCCTCAGCTTCTGTTTCTGTTTGGTGTAAAATTGTTTATTCAGAAGATCTTTATTGAGCCCCTGCAATGTTCCAGGCACTGTTCTAGACACAGAGGAAATCACAGGGAACACAGCAGACAGCTCTGTCCTTGCTCTCGGCGGCAGGTCAGGCATGAGCATCTGACAACTTACATCTTGGGTTGCTAAACCAGGCAAGGGCTTCTGCTGACTATGAATACCTTTTGTCCCCATTTCTTAGGGTATCACAGGGAGATCTCTCCCTGTGTGTGCCTTACTAGTTGTAGTGAAGATGGCTAGCTGGCCATGAAAATTTGTTCCCCACCTCCTTAGCAACGCAGCTGGAGCTGGGAGGTGGATACCCAGCCAGCCTCTTTATAACCCAGCTCAGTGTGGACTTGTGAGTACTTCTAGCCAATGGAATGTAAGTGGAGGTGTTGTGAACCATTTCAAGGTCAATGCTTTTAAGAAGTGGCTGTGCCTGCTCATACTTGCTTTTCTTTCAACAAAGCCCTAGGGTGTAGATGTTTGTCCTTGAATCACCATAGTGAGGACAGCCACTTGCCCAGTGAATAAGTAAATTGCTACTCTATTTGCTGCATTTGAGGGTGTATTTGTTGCAGGTCTTTGGCCCATCTTTAAGTAATACACATCTCTTAGGTCTTATTTGAGAGCATATCCCCGTATCTCTCTTCCAAGTTCGTTTTTAACTCTCAGGAATCCTTTTTCTTTCCTACCTTTTAGTCTAGTTATCCTGATTCCTTCTAATTCTTTCTGCATTTTGTTGTTGTTGTATGTTTCTACTCCTCTTGGGACATTTTACATTATGTTTCTTCTTTTTTTTTTTTTTTGGTCATAATTCTGACAGTTACTTAAACCCCATTCTTTTTTTTTTAAAAAGATTTTATTTGTTTTATTAAAGAGAGAGAGAGAGCACATGAGCCAGGGGGAGGAGCAGAGGGAGAGGGAGAAGCAGACTCCCTGCTCAGCAGGGAGCCCGATGCAGGGCTCCATCCCAGGACCTTGGGATCATGACCTGAACCGAAGGCAGAAACTCAACCAACTGAGCGACCCAGGAGCCCCTAAACCCCATTGTGATGCAGCTGTCTAATTAATGATTACCTTAATATATAAAGATCTCCTTGGGGAGCCTGAGTGGCTTAGTCGGTTAAGCGTCTGCCTTCAGCTCAGGTCATGATCCCAGGGTCCTGGGATCGAGCCCCACATTGGGGCCCTTAGTCAGTAGGGAGCCTGCTTCTCCCTCTACCCACTGCTTCCCCTGCTTGTGCTCTCTCTCTGTCAAATAAATAAATAAAATCTTCAAAAAAAAGATCTCCTACAAATCAATAGAAAAATGGGAAAAGTATATAAATAGGTGCTTCACAGAAAAAGTAAATACAAATAGGACTTACATGAAAAAGTACTACTTTACTAAAATAAGAGAAATGTGAATAAAATTTGATTGAGATATTTTTTCAACTATTACCCTGGAAAAGATAAAGAGTATATTAATAATACACTATTGACAAGAGTGTGGGGACATAGGCACCCTCATATAAAGCTGTAGGGAGTGTAAATTAGTACATGTTCAAAGAGCAATTTGGCAATATCTAACAGAACTGCAAATGCACTTCACATTTTGCCTAGCTAATCAATTTATAGGAAGTTATCTTACAGATACTTTTATGGGTACAAACTTATGCATGGTCAAACTTATTTATTGCAGTTGCCATAATTGTAAAATATGTCTATATAACCAAGAGGTTATCATTGAGGCCAAATTATGGTATGTCCAAGAATAGGACTATTTAGAGCCTTATGCCCAGATAGGGATATATTAAGTGAAAAAAAAGTAGAGAATAGTGTCTAGTACACTATTCTTTGGGTAAAAACATACATACATAAATATATGTGGTAATATAATATAATGTAATAGGTGCATATACATGGTCATATACTATATATATGATTGTGCATTTATATGTATATTTGCCCATATAATATATACACAATATATATTAAACACTATATATACATATGCACACACATATATATACACACATACACACACACAGATTCATAGAGGATATATTTGGGAAGTTGTGCAGAAACTGGTCACATTCTTTGCTATGTGGAGGAAAATTAGGTAGATGTGGGCAGAAGAAGGATGGAAACTTTTCACAGAATATATATTCCTAATTTTGAACCAAAAAATAAGAAATCTACTCAAAAAGGAAATAAAAGTATTTCCTAAACCTCTTATCTTTCTGTTACAACTATTTACTCAACTAGAGTCATTATTTGGACTGGGACCTTGGTTCTTGAACATTTTGGGAATTATGGTCACTTTTACAGATCTGCTGAGATCCATGGATGAAGAATGTACACAATTTCATATTCAATCCCAGGGTATCCATGAACCTCTTCAGCTCAGTTACAAACTCCAGGTTAATAACTCCTATTAAAAAAAAACAAAAACAGGGGTGACTGGGTGTCTCAGTCGTTAAGCATCTGCCTTTGGCTCCAGGTCATGATCCCAGGGTTCTGGGATCGAGCCCCACATCAGGCTCCCTGCTCAGCGGGAGGCCTGCTTCTCCCTCTCCCACTCCCCCTGCTTGTGTTCCCTCTCTCGCTGTGTCTCTCTCAGTCGAATAAATAAATAAAATCTTAAAAACAAACAAACAAACAAAAAGCAGGTAAACAATGGAAGGCAAAGGAGAGGATCTTATGTCTCTATTTCTCTTGTCTTTCCATCTTAGAAACTCTCCCACAATGTTTATCTCATTGTTCTTTGTTTTAGAACACCCACCCTTCTTTATACCTAATTTTCTGGATTTCTTTGTGATTCTCCTTTAAAAAGAAGCCTTAAAAAATTATACAAGTTCGGTGATTATGTTTTTAAATAGACTTCCCCTTAATTTCCTACCTCTTCTTGGAAATTGATTTCCCCTTGACACACTTTCAGAAACACACTTTTGCTCACCCCTGGGGCTTACTTTTGAACAACTGTTCTTTTTCCTGTCCTTGAACTCATTTAATATAAGCCTTGTGTCCCTCTTTACTTTGCTATTAGTATGCTCACTGTAACCCAAATTTGGAAAAAAGTTTCTTAAAATGAAGCCCCAAGAACCAGCATTTAAATTCCTCCCACTAAAAATAAATAAAATAAATTCCTCCTACCTTTGTAAAATTATAGAGTAATTAGAGAGACTCTTTATTCTCATTATCCAATACTCATAGAATCCCATAGAAAAAAAAAAGACAAAAAACCACTCAGCTGCATCCCTCCCCCAAGAATTGCACTTGACTGACTAAAACCCTTCTGTTGGGGCAGTCCAATTACTACTTCGTCCAGACGTACAAATGGCTGGCCCCTTGCCTCATTCAGTTCCCCGTAACTTGGAAAATCTTTCTGCGCTCTAGAGTGCTTTGTGGGCTGGGATGAGGCTATGGTTGTGACTTCATGACAGCCCAACTCCTCCCTCTGCCCAACTCAGCTTCCCTCCCTCCCTCCCTCCCTCCCCGATGCTGTCCCAAGAGACCCCTGCAGCAACCACCGGCACCTAATTCCCCATCTCAGAGTCTCTTGCGTAGGGAACGCAGGACTCTAAAACTCTCAGACATCGAGTCATTCTAGAAAACTGCTTCCATGGTAGCTAATAGTGCAACGAACATCAGTTGTTTTTACCAGCACAGCATCCTTACCCCTCTTCTCATATCAGCCTCAAATTATGCCCACAACCCTTCCTCTCTGCCCATGCTACAGTGGAGCTGAGCCCACCCCAATCCCCAGCCCCGCGAGGGGCTTTGTGACTTAGGCCTAGCCAATCAGAGCAGCGAATTCACTTGGCCACTGTGATTGGTTGGGGATGGCACATGACCACAGCTAGGCCAAGAAGAACCCTTGCTAGGATTTATGCTTCAACCAGCGGGATGAAAAAGCCCTCTTTGTACTGGAGTGCCGAACTGACTGGCTGAAAGAAAATTTCAGAAGAGAGCTGGATGAAAAGATGCCTTGATGACATCATTTCACCAGGTGAATCCACCTATTTCTCAACCCAGATCAATTATAAAGTTTCACTTGGGGAGTTAATGCATTCTTTTATTTGCTTAAGCTCATTTGAGTGGGTTTCTCTTATTTGAGACCAAGAGAATCCTGTCTGATTCAGAGGGTTTATCTTTTAATTGCCCTCAGTTAATAATTATAATAATAAAACAAGAATAACGAACACTTCGAGTTAAACTTTTTTCCGAGATGTATCCTTTCCTGCTTCTTAAACAGAGCTCCAGAACTCAACTTTTTTCCTGAATGCCTCTGGGACATTCCTTGTCTTACTTCTGGCATCTTACACTAATGCCCACAGGGCTACCTGGGGCCTTGTATCTGTAAGATACAAGGGCTTACTGAGTTCTCATGTCTAATTACTTCGAATTAAAAATCTCTTCCGTTACTGGGGCGCTGGGGTGGCTCAGTGGTTAAGCCACCGACTCTTGATTTTGGCTCAGGTCATGATCTCAGGGTTGTGAGATCAAACCCCACATTGGGCTCTGTGCTGGGCGTGGAGCCTGCTTAAGATTCTCTCTCTCCCTCTCCCTCTGTACCCTCCTCCCCGCCCTGCCGGAAAAATCTTTCCCATTACTGCCAGGGTGTTGTTCTCTGCCACTTCTCTCTGCTGCCACTATCAGTGCTTCTAGGAACCCATCTCCTCCTCCTTGATTGCAGTTTTGACTTAGAAATCTGATCTCTGAGTTTATTTGAACTGTGTGTAAAGTAAGTGAACAGAGGTTTTGAGCAAATAAATGCCTGATAGGCTCTCCTGTGCTTTAAGTGTGTAAAGTTTTGATATGTGGACATTGGACATTCAGTTGCATTTTATGATTTTTATACTTGTCATGATATAGGTTTCCAATCAGAAAACGTATGGGCCAGGAGACTTCCATATAGGCAAGATGTGATATTCATCCATGCAATCAGAAAACTTGGTTGGTAGAGGGTAGCCTCCATCTGGAATATTGTTCTATCCTGAAAATAATGTTCTCAAATGAATACGTTCCATGTGAATCGGTGACTTTTTGAGTCGAGAAAACTAGAATGAAGCCTACAGTAAATGAGTCCATACATACATGCATACAAACCCAACTAGCTTGTATGCCCAGTGATTTTTCACTTCTGTGGGTGTATGGTGTGCTATCCTGGTTACTAATCTTCCTGGGTAATCTGTACATGTCCAGAGATGAAAGTGGAATTTCTAGCATTAAGTTGATGTCTCAGCTTGATTCCAATTGTGTTTGTCTCGTGAACTTGACTTAGAGCAGCCAGGACCTGATGCACTGACTTGTACCTCTAGCACCAAATGAGGAGTCTGGGAGCCTGTAAGCAGGAAGAGGCACATAGACGGGGAAAGGGGAAATTTGCTTCTGTGTTCCCCTGTCTCTGGAGAGGAAAGAGCAGATCTAGAAGGGAGGAAAACGTTCCCAAGAGGGGAGGAAATCTGACAGCCTCAGGTGGTCCAACATCCTCAATTAGCATGAAAATAGCATGCATTAGTTTTGCACAAAGAGAACTACTTTTGACAATCACTTCAGCTCCTCTTTATTGCTTTCGAGTATGTTTATTTTGATGGCTTTTTATTTATTCTTTTTTTTTTCCAGCGGTACATCAGAAATATGGCCCCGTCTGGAGACAGTACACAACTTGGCGCTTTCCACTGCCCTTCCAATCAGGAGCAACTACAGCTGTCGAGGGAGCACTGAAAAAATGTCAATTAGCTATAAAAGTTCCACAAACAAGCATTATGTCTTCCTCTTACGAGTCCCTGGGTGAAGCTCAAAATTGAGCAATAATGTCCACAGTTAAAAATGGTTGTGGGGGGCCCCAGCACTCTCTTTTCCCATTAATAATGGCTTTGGCGCTGGTGCTGGAGTCATTGCACGTGTGGGGGGCAGGCAGCTGCAGGATATGTGTGTTACGAATAGCTACAGCTCCCTTCACATTGATGGGGAGGGGACGCGACCCCGGGTCCCTCTAGGCGCATCGCCCATGGCGAGGTCATCCCTCAGGGGAATGGGGACGCGAGGCGCATCCAGCCTCCTGGTTATTCTCCTCCCGGCTCTGCAGGTGCTGGCTGCTTCTCTCAGGCCGTGCCTACGAATCACATCGTGACTGCTCTGGCTCGGAAGGGGAATGAGAGAGCAGTCTGCCTTCTGGTGTCACCCTCTGTGACTGTCCGGGGGTGGCCCCATGTGACCTTTATTTATGGACAAGCACACTGTCCTCTAGGCTAAAAAAGCAGAGCAAGTCTCTTCTGCAAGCGAAAGCCTGCATGTGGGGCCGGTGGATGGGGCCTGTCTTGACATGTGAAGTATAATAAATCCTTACTTATGAAAACAGGCAGCTGGCCCAAGCACTGTAGTTTGTCAATTTGATTTTTTTTAAGTGTTGCATTAAAATATTATTTAATCTTGACTACTGAGGTTTTTGGCACCCCCTTAAATCCTGTGCCTGAGGCCAGTGACTCATTCTCCTCACCCTGGTTCCAGCTCTGCCTTTTAGCCAGAGAGGCCGTGGATGTGGGTCCTTCTACAGGGGCTCGCCTGTGTGTTTCGAGGAAACGACTATCCCACTTAGCAGACCTGGGGAAGAAAGATCCGCAGTGCCCTGTGTGGAGATGGCATCTGGAAAGAGCGTGAAGACAGACCCTGGTTTCAATTCTTGTTCCACAGCTGTGTGACCTTCCAAAATCATCCCAGTTTCTCTGAGCCTCGGGCTTCCCATCTGAGACGCTGAAATGATATTGACCTTGAAGTAGGGCTGCAGAGATGAAATGAGATATGTCAGGTGGCTGGCACTTGGTAAATGGCACTTCACCAAATGTTTGCAGAGCGAATAATCAACGCACAAGATGTTGGTTGAAGGACCGGAGGGTTTTATATCATCGGATTGCCTTCAGCCCAGTGGGACCTTTTTGTCATTTCGTTTTCTACATCAGGTTTTCATGATTTCTGCACATGTTTACGTCCTGTGCTAGATCCAAGGGTGGGATTCATATATAAAGCTTTTCCGTATCCCTTATTATGCTTTGGGCAAGCATCTGATAAGTATTTGTTGCATGAGTAGAAAGGTTATTTTTTTTAAAGATTTATTGACTAATTTGAGACAGAGCAGGAGTGGGAGGCATTGGGCGGGGGAAGGAAAGAATCTCAAACACACTCCCCACTGAGCACAGAGCCCAGTAGGGGCTCGATCCTATGACCCTGAGATCATGACCTGTGCTGAAATCAAGAGTCAGACACAACTGATTGAGCCACCCAGGCACACTGGAAAGAAAGCTCATTAATGAACAATGGTATGAATAGATATAAAACCAGGGAGTGTGGTTCTGCATAGGTGACCCGAGCCATTTACCATACTGTCAGCTCCGGGACTCTTAGGAGAGTTGGACTCAAAGCAGATTAAGTCCAGGGACCTTGAACGCTACAGTGACCCCAGTGATTCCCAAGTGGAGAGTCATATGCATAGATCCTTGGTCCTAGTCCCTCTGAGTGGGGGTGGCAGGGAGAAGAGAACTTAATGCTTTTGCTGTTTCCAGGGTTGGTGCATGGAGATTCAGTTAATTCATAACTGCTCAAGAGTCAGAAAGTTTTGGGTTATCAGGGAAAGACGATGCTGGAGGCTTTTTAGGTAAAAGATGTCGAGAGGTAAGCTTATAAAAATGGGTGAACATGTGATTTATTATTCAAGCTGGAGTAATTTTGTAAGTTAAAGGGGATGCTGTTATAATTATGCTGGAATGAAAGACACCAACCCAGGCTGTTCTGGGCAAAGCAGGACACACATTCACTCTGCTTCTAAGATAAACAGGCAAAGACCCCGTAGCTCAGCGTTGGAAAGAATGAAGTCATCTGTGCTTCTGCCTGGTGGGCAGCTCTTGTTTCTTTTGCAGGTCTGCCCTTTGCAGCCCACTGCTGTCCGGTGATTGGACAATTGTGCCTCTCTCTGCCCGCTGTGTCCTCTCCTTAGCCAGAAGCCGCGGTCCCCAAGAGCTGGGTTACTCACCCATGACCGTAGGCTGGCTTTCCTGTTGCACTGGGGATCTCTGTTTGGAAGAGTGATGTCTTGCAGGAGCCTGAAACATGGAATCAGCAGCGGAGAGGCCCACAAAGGCAGAATGCCAAAGAGGTGAACAGCATGGGACGTGAACTGTCTTCTAGATAAATGACTGGTGTAAGCACCGGAAAAGAAATCTAGGTAGAAAATCACTGAGTCCAATATGTCACCTGAGAGCCTCTCCCTGCACCCAATTTACTGTTGAGTAGAGTAAAATCAGGTGCTCAAGTTTATGAACTCCTTCAAATTCCTGTCTCTGGCCCACAAGCCCTCTGTGGAGTCCAGACTCGAATACCCCACGGCTTCCTTGACATCTCCACCGACAGAAATATCAGACTCGGCGTGTCCGGGCAGGGCCCCTGAGCAGCCCCGTCCTCCCACTCAGCCAACAGCAAGTCTTCCCTGCCAGTGACTCAGACCCCAAATCTTGGAGTTCCTTGGGACTCCTCACTTCTTCCTTCACGTATCACTTCGAATCTGTGAGAAAACACTATTCAGAGTACATCACCATCTGACCCTTGCCATTACCTGCTTCAAGCCCCCAGGGTCTCTCATGGGGCCTCTTAGTATTATTACTGCCTCCTAATTCCTTCCACCTGTACCTGCCTACAGTCTTTTTTTCACTGAAGAGTCAAATCCATCCTTTAAAAGCCTAAGTCAGGCTGTGTCATTCCTCTGCTCAAAATTCCCAAAGCAGTTTCCCATCTTTCTTCAGACTAAAAGCTGAAATCCTTATTCTGCCCTGCAAAGCCCCACACAAACTTCAGTCACCCCCAGTACCATCTCAATCTCATCTTCTAAAGACACCCTTGTTCACATGGCTACAACCATTCTGCCCCTCTTGCCATTCCTCAAATAAACCAGTCATACCCCTGCCTCAGGACCTTTGCGCTGGCTGTTTCATGTGCCCAGAACACTCTTCCCCCAGATCCGCCTGGCTGAATCCCTCTCTGCCTTCAAGTCTTTGCTTAAATGTCAGCTTCTATGCAACTGCTACTCCCTGTTCCTTTCCCTGGTTTTATTTTTCTGCATAGCATCCAGCACCTCATATACTCTATATTTTACTTATTTTCTGTTTATTGTCTCCTCTGAGTAGAGTATGAGCTCTCTGAAGGTAGGAATGTGTGTCTTTGCTCCCTGCTGTGATCTCAGAACAGGTATCTGGCATAAAGTGGGGATTCAGTGAAGATTTTCTGGCTGAATGAATTCTGCAGCTCTTCACCAAATGTTAGCAGGTGTCAGGTGCATACTAAGTACATCAAGATGTCCACAGCAAGATTTTCCTCTTAACATGACCTGAGTTTTGGGGATGGAGGCACAGCCAACCCTAGTGGGACACAGTAATGAGGCATAGCAGGGGTAAGGGGGCAGCCTGAATCCTCTCTTCTTCTACGCTGGGATGAGAACAGGCGAGGTTTCCCCAGAGCAGGCGATGCTGGGGCTGGAACATGATGAGCGAGTGAAATTTTACCAGGCAATGGAGCAGGATGGCCAAGCTGTCCCTCACGTCTCCGTGGGTTTTCACTCTGCATACCGATTCAGAGGGCAAGTGTGGCACCAGAGAAATAGGGATAAGGAATTGTGATAGTCATGTTGCTCAGATAACATGTTCTTTTCAACAGACAGAAGGATGACCTGACTGCTTCCTGGGACGTAAGGGTAAGTTGGCTGGGGCTGGGCTCAGCTGGGATGGCTGGAACTTCATTCCTGTTTCTTCACAGTGGAGTCTTCCTAGCATCATGGTCCCAGGATAGCAGCCCCACAAGGCAAGCCCCCATGCATATAACACTTACCAAGGGCTTACATCTTGTTGACTTGGCCCAAATGAGTCACATGGACAAGCCCAGAGTCAGTGGGGGAGAGGAACAATACCCAGGGGCATGGATACTGGGAGGTATGGTTCGTTGGGCTATGACTGTCACCATCTTACACAAAAGGAAAGAAGAGATCACCAACCAGGTCTTCCTAATCCAGGTCCTGTGTCTCTTCTCTTCTGCCTTCTGATGTGTTATGGTTCCCACCTACAGACTTGTGTGTGTTGCTGACCATGCTGCTAGCTGATGGGACCAGGCAGTACCTAAGCCAACACATATATCCTTAGCCCATTACCTTCAGTGAAGTTGTTAGAAAGGCAAGCCCTGACTCCAGCTCTGATTCTGACCCTGAGCACCCAGGCCAATTCTGGGTACATGCAGATACCCCTTCTTCTTTCCCTGGAGTCAGGGATAGCACTCTACATCCGAAAAAGCAACCCCCATTGGAGTTTTCCTCAGACATGTATGAGCTCAGTGTCTAATGGGACAATGCCCCTCCACTTTCATGCTCAGATGATCTCTCTAGCGAACAGGTCTCTTATCTGTCATGGCCATCTCTAAGATGGTCTCTAAAGACCCCCACTCCTGGTCTTCATGCCCTGTGTGATCCTCTTCACTTGAGCGGGAGCTGGGCTTACTGACAACAGAATAAAATGAGGTGACTTCACTCTGAGAATAGGTTATAAAAAGCCTGTGGCCTCCATCATGGGTGCTCTCCTGCACTCTCTTGGGTCCCTTACTCTAGAAGAATATGGCCCTGGGGTGGTGAGGCAGCCCTGTGGAGAGACCCACATCAGTGAGCCTAAAAGCTGATCTTCTGAGGCCTCTTACCAACAGCTATGTGCATGAGTGAGCTCAGAGCTTATCCTCCCCAGGCCAATTCTTGAGATGACCGTGGCCCTG
Source organism: Zalophus californianus (assembly GCF_009762305.2). Taxonomy (NCBI): domain Eukaryota; kingdom Metazoa; phylum Chordata; class Mammalia; order Carnivora; family Otariidae; genus Zalophus; species Zalophus californianus. The sequence continues at coordinate 98,357,181 of NC_045602.1, forward strand.
GCTGACACCCTTAGTGAAGCCTGTGAGAGAGCCCAGGTCAGAACCACATAGCAAACATGCTCCTGAACCCCCAACTCATAGGAACTTTGAGACTACGTGTGTTTGTTTTTTCCAGCAGCTACATTTTGGGGCAATTTGTTACACAGCAACAGGTAACTAATACACAATCATATCCTCACTTTGGGACACAGCCCTTGTGAAAATGTGCAGAGCTCAGGACACCCACCCCCACCTCCAGACAGTGAGTACAAGACTAGCTGAGGCAAGAAGGAGGGATGACAGGGAGGGAGTGGGAGTTGGGAGGCTTTCTTTGGCCCCCTGGAACCATTTGCCCCGACTTCCCTTCGCTGGGTGCTGTGGTCTTTCAGAATAATCATCCAAGCAGAAAACAGTCCTCTCAGGGTTAAGAGGGTAGCAACAAGTAATTTAATACTTCCTTTTGATTCGGTTAGTAGCAAAGACATTGACTAGTCTCTAGCTGAGACAAGGAAAGTTTAGCTGTCTAAATTAAATCTCTTTAGCATCATTTGTTTGAACAGCCTACTTATCTTTGCTCCAGATGCTCTATACATTTTTGTTTCTGTTATTCTGAGATGGGAGGGGAAGCAAAAATTAATTTTCTTTTCTGAGGTAGGTACATCTTCTGGACCTACCCCACATGACTACTACAGCACATATGGTTTCAAGCCACTGCGAATAGTAATGGATCTGCCTGACTTGGGTGAGCACCGGAGCAGAAATTCTCCCTCCTTTTAACACTTTGGCTCAGCGAGGCAGGCCAAGCCCTATAATCATCATTGATTATCTCATTCGGCATGACTCCTGGGAAATCTTGGGTGAAAGCAAATTGAATTGGATATTTGCTGCAGCTCTTGTAAAAGGAGCCCATCTTAGATTAATTTCAGGCATGATGGCAGCCTAGAAAATGAGGTCCCAGAGTTGTGTGGCCAAGGGGGCTGTCTGGCAGTTGTGAGAAGATCTAGCTCTTGGGAGCTGTTGTAGGTAAAGGCTTTATAGCAAAGCACAATCTTTTAACATAGAGGATTAGTCACAGAGGGGAGGCTCCTTCATAGATGAGCTTGCCTGGCTGGCACAGGGAAAAGGCTGATTGTTAAAAAGATTAATTAAATAAATCCCACATCATATTGTTCCTGTGGGTGTCCTAGGCCCCCTCGGGAGAGAGGGCTGCACCAGGTCTCTCGGGGTATGATCTTAGACATAAAGGGAAAAGAAGCCCTTTTGTGGACTTTGGTTCATTCCAAGCAATCCCTAGCCCTTAGTGGGAGAAGATGAATAGGCAAAACTGAAAAAGGCCAGGGGTTTATTTAATGAGAAAGGAGGATTTGGGGCTGGCTAGTACTGCTGGAGTCCCAGTGGCACTGCTGAGAGACAGAATAGCACACAGACTGGAGCCCTCAGCCACCTGCCCCCCTCAAAAACATCCTGCCTGACCAGAAGTGGGGCCTTTCTGACCGTAGTGGAGGAGATCCCAAGAGGACAATGGTCATGACATTGGGTGACAATCATGGTACCAACTGGAGAAAGCCAATGATGTGAAATCAGCATGTAGGCACCAACCCTGCTGGTGGATGGAGCAAATGGGTATTGCCAGGCAGAGCGAACAGAACTCCTGCTGTGGACCTGGCAAGATTTTATGGGCAATAGCAGAGCACTAATAATGATAATGATGATGGCACTAACACATCCTATCTAACTCTCTGTAGAGAGATCTGGATATAGATAAGTAAAAGTCCAGCAAGATAAGTGTTATTTGTGGTGAAAAATGTTGGTACTCCACCAAGATCACCTTGGGTCCCTTTTCCCCCATTTTGGGTGTGCTCTCGCTTCTGACAGTAAGCACCTGTGCTACTGTTCGTAGGGTTTCTCCTGGGCTCATGGAGCTTGTTTGCAGACATGGAAGTGCCTCAGCATTTATATCCATTCTCTTCCCACAGCCCTTAACTGGTGACTAACAGGTGCAGTGACACACCTCTGGGGAAGGCCAACAGGTGGGGCATAATTTGCCACCCAGAGTGCTCTTCAGAATTAGGCTGAGGATACCCTGTGCAGGACTTTTTTTTTTTTTTTAAGATTTATTTATTTATTTCAAAGAGAGAGAGAGTGGGGGCAGGGGAGGTGGGGGGGTTGGGGAGAGAGAGAGAGAGAGGGAAGTAGACTCTGTGCTGGGTGTGGATCCCAATGTGGGGCTCGATCCCACAACTCCGAGATCATGACGTGAGCCAAAATCAAAAGTCTGTTGCTTAACCAACGGAGCCACGCAGGAACCCCTGCCCTTTGTAGGACTTTTGCCTGAGATTACACTCCTGCTTGGCTTCCTCCATTTTGTCTCTCCTGCTTCTCCCACTCATCAGTTTCCATTTTCCCCAGGAGTGCTTCCTGAATAGTACAAATCCTCATCTTGGGATCTGTTTCTGGGAAACCTAACTTAAGGCATTATCCCTGATGTGTAAGTTAGAAGCTGAAGCTTATGGTAAGGTGAAGTCACTAGCTTGAGCATGGTCACACAAGTAAATGGCTGGTTTAGGATCAGTCCTATCGGACTCCAGAGTCCATGTTCTTCACATCACTCCCAACAGCCCGTTTCCAAAGGGCAAGTGTTTGTGTAGGAAAAACTTGGAGAAAACCTCACGCTTATTAGCATACCTTAGTTCCCTGCTAGGCGTGTTTCTTGCCCGTGGGACGAAGAGTTGGTCAAGACACCTCTAATAGCAGCATCCTTGCAAGTGGATTTGTAGCTTCTTCTACACCCAGATTATCTTCTGTGCCAACATGGTGCCGACATGTGGGATATATCACGGTGAGGTATCATGGTTCCGTGTTCATTTCCTTTGAAAGCTAGCGTCAGCCAAAGCAGTCGTGATCCCATCATTGCTACCTGCCTACAGAAGAGCTAACCAGGTCCCAGGGGAGATAAACTTGGGAACCTGATAGAGCCCAAGCACTGGCCTTGGTGCCAGAGCAATTACCTAAAATTGGCGAGGTATGAACAGGATGGCAAAAAGAGAGGCAGAGGCTAGAGACCAGGATTGCTCCGGACTTAGAAAGACCTAGATTGAAATTCTAGCTTAGAAACTAGCTGTGAAGCTTCAGACAAATTATTTAACTTCTTTGGGCCTCATGTCCTCATCTGCAAACTGGGCATCTTAAATGTCCCTAGTTTATAGAATCACTGCGACTTTTGAATGAACTAAGGCATGCAAAGGACATATTGTAAGGATTGGTACATGGTAAGTATTGAATCATGGTACTTGCGCTTTAATTAATAGCTTAATGGCAAATAATTTTTGCTTATTTTAAGTAGGAGGGAATGGTCAGGAGACTGTATCAGATATAGCTGGCATGTCAGTGTATCTCAAACTCTAGCAAACTGCCTGCTCATTAACCAGTTCTTGTGCCTGTGATCAGGGCGAGGGAGGGGAAGACTTGTATTATAAAAGTTCCATTTTCTCATAGGAGCAGTGCCTTCCACGGCCTGCTCAATGATCATAGCATAAAAGAGGGAACCTATGGCTGTGAAGTTTTATATTCTGGTGGAGTTCGGTAACCTCCAGACTTACTATTTCAGGTCAGATGGAAGCTCTGCTTCAAGCTATGGCTTTGGTCAGCTCTGCTCATGTGTCTGCCTTCTGGGGCTCAGGCTGAAGGGACAGTGGCTCCCTGGACACACTCTGCTCATGGTGGTCACAGGCCAAACCATGCCAGGCCATGTAAAGTCTCTGCATGTGTTACATTGGCTAAGGTTACATTGACCAAAGTAATCACTGGGCCAAGTCACACACCAAGTAGATGAGGAAACATATTCTGTCTAGAGTAGGGGAGGGTCTCCAAAGTCCCATGACAAAGCTTGTGGATGAATAATTTCATAGCGAGAGAGGGAATGAAAGAGTCTAACAATAATCCAATCTACCATGCAAGAATAATGAGACATCACACTGTGCCCAGAACTAGGACAAAAGACAGAGACAATCAAAGAGAGATCAATGTTAGCACTAATGCTCTGAGCATCTGCTATGTAGTCAGGACAAAGAACACTGAAATTACCCCAAAGGACACCCAAAGGTCTCTCTTTTCTATCCCGACTTGCCGATGATTATAAGTAAACAGATAAAAATAAATACACACGTGTATATATTGTAAATTAGTGATACATAAATGATACCTCCAGGTAGATAGTCACTACTATGGCTAAACTTGGCGGTAGGGGGGTGGGGAGAGTTGGTAGCAAGAGAAACTCACAGATTCTTGTTTGAATAGAATTTTAAGATAACAATCACAATTTCTTGAGCTGTGTAGGATTTTTTATGCAGGTTTTTGCTTGTTGGTTTTTGTCACTTGAATTCTTTGCAAGTGGCTCTGTTTGCCTTTTAGCTAAGCAAAGCATTCCTGTAAACACATATCGCTGAGTTGCATGCATTTTTGAAAAATTAAAATAGTCAAGGGCATATCACCAGGCTCCAGAGCTCTTGGCCAATGAGGGTACCTGGCAGGAGTCAGGGCTGAATGGGGTGTATCGTCCTCCTGTCCTTCCCAAAGTATGATGTCATGGGAACTATGAGAAATAGCCATCACTGTAAGCAATGGGGTTCCTGGGAGAGCCACCCCCTGCCCACCTAAGGATCGAGCTAAGTGGGCAGGGCGAGAACCCCTAAAAGGCTTCTGGGTTTCTTATCCCAGCCATGTTTGAGCCCATGCTTAAAGGTCCTCAAAAATACACCTTCCCTCTCACTGACTGTCTGGGTAAGTTCCCAATGGAAGGCTGCTGACTCGACAGAACTTCTAAGAACAGGGACAGACAGAAAATAAACCTTGATGAAATGGATCTTGGCCTCTGCTGATGAAAAATGGGGCATGATGTGACCAAAGCACACGCTGGAAGTGTGGGCCCCCTATGTCCCAGAGGTCAAGACTGGCAGCCCGAGGTGGAACTTGGCCAGCCGACATATTTGCTGTGCCAGGTGAGACTGTGGACTTGTCCCTTCCATGCAGCAGACCCTCACTGTCGCCTTGCTGTCCCCTGCCCACTGGATTGGTGTCTGTTTTCTGACAGTCCTTGGAGCGATGGAAGCCTGTGACAGTCCTGAGCCTCGTCTTCCTCAATGGCCCAGTGTAAATGGGGTCTGTTCCACGGGGTCGTGGGGAAAATCTAACGCAGCCATGTGGACAGCATGCCTGGCATGGGTTAGCACCTCATGGACTCAATTTCTCTTTCTTGTCTTGTTTCCTTTTTTCTTGCTTTCCCTTTTCTCTTTCCTGTTTCTCATTCCTCTCCTTTTTCCTCTTTCTTTCGTGATGCCTTGATATTTATTTTATCTCTTATGTAAACTTTAAATAGGTTTTTGCTTGTCAGTGGGAGCCCTGGGTTATTCTGGCTTATCCTGAAGTGAAAGTTATATTGAGTGTGTCTTCTGGTCCCCCACAATTTCTGGATTGAAGGAGACATATCTAAAAGACACAAAAGTGGTTCAGCACTGAGTTAGTCAAGATAAAGTTCACTGTTCTTCTTTGGATTCATCCAGCTGGTGGTTGAAGATGGTGGCCATGCCTCTCACCTTGGGCATCTTACAGGTAGTGAAATTAAACTGCCTCACTATTAGAATAGGAAATAAAATATAATTCCTGTTCCTTAAGACCCACCTAAATAAGTGCATACTGCAGGAATAAAATAGCAAAAGGGGAGTTATCAGAGACTTTTAGAACTCAGTAGACGCAGGGACAGACTCTGCTAGCTCCTTTCTTTTACAGTTAATGAAACAGAGGCTTATTAAGTTAAGGGACTATTCATGGCACATGGGTATTTAGTGCCAAGGACCTTTGCACTAACTGTCCTGTTTTCATTCATTCCTCACCTTGCAAACTCGCTGATTACAAGAGTCTAGGAGGTTTTCGGTGTCTGCATTTTGAATAACAAGAATTGAACTGTAGATAATAGGGGCAAAGGTTACATATCAATGAAGAGATTATTGAGAAACAATGCTGACCTTGGTAGTGAAAAGAGAAAAGAAGGCACTGCAGTAGTATTCATATAACCCAGAAGGAGGGGAGGGGAGTCTTCTTTGAGTTCATTGAGATCGGAGGATAAGCCCTGATTTAGATACTTTCCAGCTGTAAACTTGAAAATGCCGTTAAATTTCCTTAAGCACTGTTTCCCCTCATTTGCAAAGTAAAGGTAATTATTTTTAGCTTCCTGCTTTGAAAGGTTATCGTGAGTTTCCAAATGCAGATTATTTAGTCCAACAAAAACATTTACTGTGCACCTACTATGCACCTACAGGCACTAGAGATTCATAGATGAGCATTGCAAAAACATGCTACATATGCTAATGGATGGAACACCTGTGTGCATAAGAGAACAAATCATTATTATGATGACCACCTTGAGAGTTGCTCCCTCCTCCCTGGAAGCAGTGACTAGAAAGATACCTGTTGACACTTCCATCACCCACACAGCTCAGAGCTCTAGGATTTGTTGCTCTTGGTAGTTACAGAGCACATAAGACATTATCAAATGGTCATTGTTTAAAACAGTGCTTCTAAATTTTTTTCTGCCTTTATATATATATGTGAGTTTCAGGGGCAACTCACGTGTTGTTCTTGATGAAAAATCATGATCCAGAAGGGAGAGTATAAGACAGAATATTACGGGGTCAAGGACTGAATTTCTCAAGTTGCTTCATTCTCACCTTGCTTTAGGGTTCTGGATGACTTACTCAATTTTTCTGAATTTGATTTTCCCCCACTCTACAAGGGGGAAGAATCTTGCTCTGCTTGCTCCGAAGGTTCCATGGGGTTTCAAGATGGCAATGGGTATGAAAGTTTTTTGTTTTTGTTTTAATTTATAAGTGCTTAAAAAAAAAAAAAGGTTAGCAGCAGGCCTGCAACCTTTTATTTGGGATATCTGGGAAAGAAAAAGATAAACCAGACAAGTTCCCTTGCCAGCTCACTAGTAACCAGATTTCCCGGAAAACACAAATGGTGATTTACCATTTGGTAATACCATTTAGTAAATGATATTTACTAGCAGAAAGATAAGGGAGAATCTTTGTCTATGAGCTATTATAGCAGGATAAACCTAGTCTGTGTCAGCTGCTTATTGTAAATAAACCTGAAATTTATGTATTTATGGGACATGGCTCATTGGAAAATGTTTCATAAGCTATGTAATTTATTTGCCAATTGCTATGTCTTACTATTGCTTGTAAACTGAATCAGAAGTAAACTTGATGCTAGGTCTGATCAGTGATTTACATTGAATCTCATTTGCATTATTTTGTGTTATGTTAGGTGCCATCAGAAGTAAGGTATGAAAGGACAGGTATAAAAAGGAGGTATTTCATAACTGAAAGGACTCCTCTGTTCAAGCAATATATTAGATGCAGTGCTTAAACCTCACATGTGAAATCTTAGCCAAAGCAGTCCTAGTGCAGAAGAGAACAGACAACTGGGGAGTTGTGTTGACAATCTTAGATCTTCCTGAAGGAACAAAGCTTGGCTGTGTCTGGCTATTTCCAGTAAACTTTAAATCAGAAATAAATTTGGTACTGGGTGTCATCAATAGTTTGAGTTGAGTCTCATTTGTTTAGTTTCTGTGCTTCCTCACAGATAAGGCATTGTCATCACATCGTTTTGGGCATCACTAAGGAAGCATCCATAAGACCCAATCCACTCTTTAGGGTAAAGATTTTGTGCATGTGTGAGATATAAACAAATGATAAAGACAAACGCAGACTCTACAAAACAGTATCTTAAAGCCTTTAAAGCTGGGTTGAAGCTGCAAGCGCGGACGGGGGTAGAAAGAAAATGCCTTTGTTGACTGTTACAATCAAAGAAGCAACAAGTTAGAGCCGGCTCTTGGGAGGATTCTTTGGTCACCTGTTTCACACAGTGGGTGTGGTCACCTATGGCCACAGCCATAGATATTCCACTTGATCATTCTTATGGTTGGAATTTCCCCTCCCAACAAGATCCTGACCAGCCCTCAAATCATTTGTGGTCTCCTTTCGTGCCCATTAGGACAGTAACATTCTGTGTTATTGCTTTCCCTGTCTGCTGTCATTACTTTAACATATATGGCATATGTACATCTCAAAGAGGCGAGCCTGGACTCCCTTCCCAAGTGCTCTGCCCCCTTCTTCCTTTCCTCACACATTGTCCGTCACCATTTTGAAAGCCAAGGGATAAAGGCAAAGACAGATGCCAGAGATGGATATTCTCTTTAGTCTAAATAAAAATATTCTTTAGGGGGTTAACCCAAAAAGGCAAGAAAGAAATATTTTATCTTCTTGGAATTTGCAAAGGCTCAGTTTTGCAAGCCCCAGACAGAGAGGGAATTGGAGAGAACAGAGAGCGGTTCTCCACCTTGACTGAAGAATTACCTAGGGTCCTTTAAAAAAATGATATGCCTGGGCCCCACTCCAGAGTATAGAATTTCTAAGAGTAGGGCTCAGGCGTGCAATTTAAATGTTTCCTAAGTGTTTCTAATGGGTAGCCATAGTTGCAAACCACTATGATAGACATTTTGTGGTCATTTGTTATAGTCCATATGAAAAGAGTCAGGCAGTTAATGTATTCGGGGGCATAAAATGGTTCAGGGCTGAAATATTTACTATTGTGAGAGAAGCTACATAAAATGGCAACCCAGCTGCAGACCAGAGCATTGTCACTCCATTTATGAAACAATTTATTTTGATGTTTATGGCACTAACAAATCCTTAGATGGTACTATCTAGTGAGAATGTGTTTAGTAACCTGAGTCCGTCTATGAGCTAGAGAAACACCCTGATTTGACTTCTCTTTTGGCAAGTTTATCAGCTTGAGGAGGACATTAATGTTTTTACAATTTAACAAAATGATTTGCACGTGGGATCTTATTAGAAAGTGTGAGATCCAAATCATGTCAGGGACAGAACCCTGCCCACTTCCTTCCCACTTGTGGAGCTGACACTTCTGTTCTCAGGAGAAAAAGCACTGAATTTGTATGTTATTCCAGAAATTCTGAACTGTGCAGTCAACTGGATCACTTTAAGGACCCAAATGGGAGACATATTTGGAGTCAATGTCTGCACATAAGGAATTTCTCTCTGCATAATTTTGCTCTTAAGGATGATAGAATGAACTCTACTTTAATTAAATGCAGAGGGAACACTAATCTACCTTGAAAGGCACCACTAATCCACTTATTGGCAGCCAAGGTACATAGATACTAATGGGACTTTCAAGAGAACAGGCACAAGAGGGAGACCATTTCTAGGAAATACCCACTCATGGAATAGACACTGTTTTGTATATATCCCTCATGTCCAATGACTACCAAGCAACCCCAAGTTAATCCATTATACTCTGCTTAACTCATGGCTGTGTCTTCATTAGGGGGTTATGTACATGATATAAGCAGTTTTTGGTAAGCAAATGATATTAAGAAATTAAGAATCTATTTATAATTTGGTTCTCATGCCCAATTGTACATTAGTTTGGTCTTTGTTAATAAACTTTTGTTTATGTACTCTAAACTTCAAGTTATTTTTCTACATATTATTATAGTTTTGTATTTCAGCCCTGTGGAAACTTTAAAAAATAAGGTATATGCTACTGCATTTATTGGTGTTACCATGACTGTTTTTATTTTCTTTCCTTAAACAGACATTGGAACTTCTATAGCAAATTACTCACTCATAGAATATAACTGTTGTTCAGGAAATGCTTGAATATTTTCAGCAGAGAAAAGAAAAGTACATCATCATCATTTTTTTGGCAAAGTAGCTTAACTGTCTAAGAAAAATCCATACATACACCGTGCATACACTGTTATTCTTTGTACACTCTCAGGACTGGTCCAGGAAAACTCTTCAGTCTTCCTGTTCTCTTTATTGGAACCTGAGGAAGGGAAAGACAAAGGAAAAACATGTAGAGCAGGAAAAGAGAAGGATCTCAGGAAAAAGGGAACAATAAAGCAGCCATTAGCAAACATATACCATGTCTTTAAAAATATAAACCCCATCCCAAACAACTTCACAACCTCCTCTGTTAATCTTGCAAAGCTCCATTAAAAAACAAAAGCACAAACAAAAAAACTCCTTATGTGATTCAGATAGACTCAAAGTCTATATTTGACAATTATGAGCTCATTTGGTAGCTAAGGTGGTAAGAATACAAAAAAATATAAAAGAATACAATATATTGATTGTACGACTGGTACATTCACTCTCTTATTATGCATAATGATTTCATAGGATAGAGATTATTATATTCCTTTTGTACTTCAGAAAAGTGTCCTAGAGTCACACAACTAACACAACTAGTGAATTAGAGGCTTGAACCCTGGAGTTGTCTTGGAGCTGGTTCTAAGGGAGTGCAACATGAATGCAGCAACTTTGAGCAATGCATATCCTGAAGACACTGGAAAGTGACCAAAAGCAGGTAGAAACTTCTATCCTTTGAAGAAAGGACCAGGACTGGGTGAGTTTTTTATTTTTTATTTTTTACAACTATTAACCTGAGGAAAGACCCCACTCAGTACCAGATGGGTAGACTAAAATTTGATGAAACCCACATAGCCACTGCAAGGGGAGGGGGAATCCTAAAAAGGTGAGAACCAAAAATGCAGAGCCCCAAATTCTATGTATAAACTCACCCCATTCTCTTGCTGACTTGTCAACCATGAATACATGGAGAAGAATCCAAGTATCCCACTAAGGTGAAAAGAACTTATCTGAGATTTCAACTGCTACCCACTGCAGGGAGCATAGAACTTTGAGTTTGAATACAGCTAAGTAGAATGCCTACTAAAACAAAACAAAAATAATAAAACAAGGCAAAAACAAAACTCTTTGGAAGAACATAACAGAATCCAGTGTCTTTATAACATAACATACACAATGCTCAGAACACAATCTAAAATTACTAGACACAAAGAGGAAAACATGATTTATACTAATAAAAAGGCATTAAATAGAAATAAGTCTCAAAGAAGAGAAATTTCGTGTCTCAACTCCCCTGAAGCACCATAGCAGCCTGGCAGGGAAGGGAAATAAGCTAATGAAGATGATAGGCTGGGGGATCATCTGTGTGTGGGAATGGATGTTGCAAGGAAGAATCATCAGTCAGAAGCACAAGTTCTATGAATATATGGAAAACATGGCTCCCTATACCCCAGTGTCTCTCCAACAGGTGTTGGTCAACAGTGGGCCTTCCCCTCAGAAACAGTGCTTGTGGTCAGGCAGGTGCAAGGATTGGGATGACATGGTTCACCATGGGACCTTGATAATGTATGGATAGAAAGCCAGCCTTGTCTCAGAATGGGGCTGGAATCAGTAGGAACGGGTGACTACAGTGCTCCATTGCTGTGAATTACCATGGAATACTCAGTTTCACAGTTGTCATAAAGAGAGTATAGAGGGAGAAGAAAAAAGACCAAAATGTTTTGGAGCTCCAACATTAAATGGCCAAAGAGAGGAGGGTGAGCCTAAAGTAGAGATAGTGAATGGCCAGGGAGGTGGGAAGGAAACCCAAACAGTGTTGAGTCATGAAAGTCAAGGAGGACATGGATCTCTGTCTTCTGGTGTCTCCGTAGCAGGTAAAGTTCAACAACAGGTTTCCCCAGACAGATGCAGTGCTTATGGTTAGGTATGTACAAGGATTTGGATTGCATGGTTTCCATGGAGCTCTGGTCATGAGAAAAGAATAGTTCAAGAAGGAGGGCGAGGACAGTCATTTTGAATGTTGCTGACAGATCAAGTACGGTGGTCAATATTTTGTGCCTCCATTTATATTCTTATAAATAGGACAAAATTCAGATTAGCAGTTCTCATTTAGTAAAGGCATTATTTTTTTAATAAAGATTTTATTTATTTATTTATTTGAGAGAGAGAGAGAGAATGAGTGGGGAAGGGGCAGGGGGAGAGGGATAAGCAGACTCCCTGCTGAGCAAGGGGCATGATGAAAGACTTGATCCCAGCACCCTGGGATCATGACCTGAGCTGAAGGCAGACGCTTAACCAACTGAGCCACCCAGGTGCCCCAGAGGCATTCTTAAAAACACTGAATGTACTGATGGTAAAATGTTTATTACATTTAATTCCTAAGTCCATTCTATCATTAAATACTATTCCATGACTCATCCTGCACTCATGTGAGGGAGTTTATGTGCCAGGGTGGAGACTTCACCTGCCATAATGGCCCTGGTCGCAAGCCCATCCATAGGAAGACATTTCCTGATGAGGACGTCTCACTGAACCGTATGAATTTTGGGATCTTATCCAAGATAGATGATGAACCCCATACAAATAGTTCCTGGTTTTTAAATCTACACTGTTAAGACTCAGTGACCAGAAGGCAACTATATGTCTTTGATATGAATATTTTGGAATCTATGAAATGCTTTGGATCTAAGATTAGATAGACAACAGGAAGATTACTATTGATAAGCAAAGGCAAATCCCATAGATTTGATTTTGTGTTTTATCTTAACTACCAGACAATTCCTTCTTCAGCTAGAGAGAACACTTTCTATCCTCTAGTTTGTTCTCATATCCTGTAATAGTTGGGCTGTAAGTATTTGTTGTAGTTCTTTGGGGTTCATATACTACTTACCTCCTTCCAAGTTGAGATGAATTTCATGTTGAATTTTGTTTATTAAATAAAATCTAAACAAGAAACAGTATGCTATGTTCCTGTAATGGTCAGTTCCTCTCACCCCCTCAAATACAACCAAAAGAACAATGCTGCAAACAACAATGACATGGTAAAAAAGCTTCCTGATTGCTGTTACAGAAGGGTAACTTTCACTCCCAACATATAGGAGATTAAGGTTGTTCTTCTGAGGGTTGTACCCTCAGGAGGTAGTTCAAGGTACTTCAGTACGTTGATACACTTCAGGTAGCCACAAGATTCTTAGTAGGTTGCTCCCTTTATGTGTTATGACATGTTGAGTGAGGACATGAAAACTAATTTAAAATATTTAAAAGAATAAGAAGGGGAAGCCCTTTTCTGTCTCACCTTATGGGACAGCTAGGAAAAATGTTAGAAGTTTGCTTGGGAAAATTTCAGCTCAGTTTAGTGGAAGACCTGCTAAATTTGAGAGCTTGAGTCGCTGTGAACTACCCCATCACAGGACCTGGGGTAATGTGACCATCAAACAGATGATCTAGAAGGTCTTATACTGGGACCATGTTTGGAGCAGAAAACTTCAAAGATGCCTTGTTTACTAATCTATCACTTGCCCTTACAGGAGTCTCACAACCAGATGACCCACATTGTCTTTATTAAAGACATGGATGATTTTTTAACGGTTCTCTCTCAACTACAGACCTCAAAGTTCAATTCTGTTATCAAAGCATGATGCAAAGTCCATCAGACATGCCCATTCAAACCCCGTAATAGGGTTGTCATTTCTTCTCATTACTTTATTACTTTTGTTTCTATGTTTCTTTGTGATTCTCAGAGACAAGTTCTTGATTACAACAAAAAAGTTCTTTTGAGAAAAGAATGCTCACCAACATGATGTTTTTATTTTTTTTATTATTAAGCAAGCTCAGAAGGAAAATTATTTATGCCAAAGATTATGGTCAAGATATTTTGTTCTACAATTAATTTTCCATATCTTTCATTTCCTCTGTGGAACACTAAAAGTGCATGGTTATTGGAGAACTCTGTTTGGGGTGAATCAGGCTCAGGTCTTTTTAATATTTGCCAATCCTTCTCCTTGATTTCAGATGTCATGCTTAAGCATATGTTCATTGTTTTTCTGAGGCTTTATTGAAGGATAAGCTCTTGGAGAAAGTAATGGGCAACTCCTTATCTGTCTAGATTGTCCAGGTTTACAAGCAGAGAGCATGGGGTCTCTGAATGGTGATTTGACTTTATTTATTGGAATAAATAGCAATTAGCTCCTTACTCCTTACAAATGGAATGAAGATGTGATCAATAATTTTTAACATAAAAAACTTCTCATGCTAGCTGTGCCTTTATTACTATTGTGGTTTTGAAATTCAGTCTTCACAGGGCTCCTACTTCAAAGACTACTAACCTGAAGTAAAAAGGCCACTGCAAACTAGTTGTGTGATCTTGGTTAATGTGTTGCTTAATGTGTTTGAATTTCACTGATAAGATACAAATTATCTGATCTTCCCCCCACCCTAAATATCTTGCTCCTGATGTTATATAATTCAAATTTTCAACGTGCATTCTGGGTTCATTGTATTTTATTATTCTCTTTGTTTTTGTCTTCATGCAAAATATTTTGCTAATGAGCTTAGAGTTTAAAATGAAGGTGTCTTTATTCCTGTTCTGTTAAAATTTGCACTTGTTCCTTAATACTTAGTTTTCTATTTTCAATTCCCTATTGAATTTAAGCCAACTCATGTGACTTTTAGATTAAAACAATGCGAGCAGAATGACATATGTTACTTCTAGGATTAAGAGTGAATGATGAGTCTTCATCCTCCCTCTCTCCCTCCTGCTACTGTGACTGGCTTGGGTTTCTGAGTGAAGGTGATGTGGCTCAATCCCCTCCATCTACAAGTAATGCACATGCAGCATAGTTAAGTCTGCTGTTCACACCACTGAGCCCTAGGGATTGTTTGTCACTGCAGCATAACCTAGCCTATCCTGACTAGAACAACTTCCTTCAGCCATTACGAGTAGATTATTGACAAATTAACATTTTGGAGAATTTATTGTCACTTAGGTCAGAATTGACAGATAAGCCATACCTCTGACATGACATTGTAATACCACCTAGGAAGAAACTTAGCTGTTATAGATGATTAGTTTATCCATCACTGGACAAAACCCTGCAAGTGATTTAAACTAAACAAACTTTTGGTTCTAACTAGTACTATTTCTAATCTTCCTGCAAAATATCTAGTAAGTGGCAAATTTTAGTCCATAGTGAATTATAAAGGGCTGCTTATATTAAGATATAAGAGGTTATATAACAACTGTTAGAAATTAACAAGCCACTCTGAAGACTTCATATATTTTTATTATTGTTATTTCTATTGTCACCAATGACTTTTGAATGAAATAACATTTGCTACAATTTTTTGAATCATTTTGAGGGTGAGAGATCTGACTCTAAATCCAAATTTACCCAAATGACACAAATGCTCCAGATTAGCCATTTAAAATAATTCCCTTGAAAGTAAGACTTGGAAATGCACACCATAGGAGAAAGAAGAGTTTTTCAAGTTTGCTAATGGCTGCTTTTTATTCCAATTCTCCTGGGATCCTTCTCTCTTCTTGCTCTACATGTTCCTTCTTTGTCCTTCCTTCCCTTAGTTTCTAATGAAGAGAGCTAGCAGCACGGGAAGAATAAAGGGTTTTCTGAGCTGGTCTTGGGAGTATGCAAAGAATGAAGGTATGTGCTAAATTGAGCCAAGGTTTAGGGGTACAAAAGCAGTTCTGAAGGCCAAAGGGGAAATCAAGCCAGGGGCCACAAGTGCAGTCAGGAAAGGCAATTGACAATAAGAATCAGCAACAGGGCCTCTGGAGAATCTTACAAAACAGATTGCTGCTTTTTTGCCAGCTTCATTGTTACAGCTGCAAGATCTGTAGAAGCATAACACAAACCCCGTGGGATTCAGCTGCCATTTTGTGACCTTCAGGATGACCTCTAGCCTGAGCTTTAGACCAGAATTTCTCATGACTCTCCTTCCCTCTCAATTCAGCTCTCCTTCACTATTTTGTCTCAATGAATAGCCTCTCTTCCATCAGTGTTCTAAGCCAGAATCCTTAGTTTTATCCTCAGTTGCTGTATTTCCCTCACTTTGTACATCTAATCAATCCTGATGTCCTTACTTGAGAAATACCTATTCAATTCAAACTTCTTCTCTGTCCCCACTGTCTCTGGTGCATTTTCCCGCCACCAAACTTTTCCTCCTCTATTTCATCTGATACAGGAGTCCAGAGTCCACCTCTTATAGAGGAAATGGGCATGCCAAATATCTCAGCTGTGGCAGGGTAGAGAAATGATGGGGTTGTTTTATTCTGAGAACCAATGAGCCCCTGAGGAGTTAGTACAGAGAATTTAGGGATAAACTGGTATGAAGAAACCTGCCAACATGGGGGTTCTTTCTGCCAGGCTCCTCATCCCCCTCCAGGCTCTAGAGGTCCTCTTTCCTTTACTTCTAGGAGGCAACACAAATCCTGGCCCAAGAGTGAGACCCAGAGGAATATTACTGAAGGATTTGTCCCCAAACTCTGTCCTAGAGCACTTCACTTCCTGGAACGGTTGACACTGGATATGACCACTCATTTTAAGAAAGACTCTGCCTTCATTCCACAAAGATGTTGTTTTATGGCATCTACGAGATATACTTGAATAGGTACAGAACACTTAATATTTGCAGGAATGACACAGAGAAGCCAGGGATGGAAAGTTGAGGCAGGAAATTGGATTTAAAGGGAAGGCCCTGGAGGGTTGCTGGAGGGGTCAGGGGTGGGAGGGATGGGGTGGCCAGGTGATAGACATGGGGGAGGGTATGTGCTATGGTGAGTGCTGTGAATTGTGTAAGACTGTTGAATCACAGACCTGTACCTCTGAAACAAATAATACATTATGTTAAAAAAAAAAAGAAGATAGTAGGAAGGGAAAAATGAAGGGGGGAAATTGGAGGGGGAGATGAACCATGAGAGTCTATGGACTCTGAAAAACAAATTGAGGGTTCTACGGGGGGGGTGGGGTAGGGGGATGGGTTAGCCTGGTGATGGGTATTAAAGAGGGCATGTATTGAATGGAGCACTGGGTGTTATATGCAAACAATGAATCATGGAACACTACATCAAAAACTAATGATGTAATGTATGGTGATTAACATAACATAATAAAAAAAATAAAGGGAAGGCCCTGGAGCACTCAATCTGAGATTATCAAGGGCCTGGTTTTGTAGAGAGGGGACAATGGGTGTTTTCAAGCAGGAATGAAACTCATTCCAATAAAGGGTGAAATTGAGTGCTCCTATGGAGTTGGGACAATACCTGTATTTGAGTAGGGAGAGATATATTTTGGTGTATTGCTCTTAATGCATGTACTTCTTCTAATTTTTTAATTAATTAATTTATTTATTTATATAATAGCCTTTGATACTTTGGGAGGCAGAGGTGCAAAGAGATTAGATCAACAGTTCCCAAATACTCTTAAAATTTGTTTGTGTGGGTTATTTTTATTAGTATTTATTAGAAATTAAAACACAAAAATTTGAAACACAAGACTACACAAACACACATTCTATTATCCATTAGCACAATAACAACATCACATGTCTTGTAGTCTCTCAAAAATTCTACTTGTGAGAGAATGATGGTGAAAAGACAAAGAATATCTTGGTATTTTTAAGAAAATAGATTTGACTTTGCATAACCCTGAAAGGGGACACAGGATCATACTCTGAGAACCACTGCATTAGATAACTATTCTGACATGGCTGGTAAGTGTGGAGTTGGTATTTCAATCCAGATCTGACACTAGATCCAATGTTCTTTTTACTTCTATCAAAAATTTCACACTTCATAGGAAAGAATCCAGGCTCTTACCCTTACCTAGATGCCCTGGAAAAGAACAAACAATAGAAACCCACATATTAGGCACCACTCATCTTTATTGGAATGCAAATTTCTTTGGATTAATTTGATACCTAACTGAGGTAGTTTGGAGAATTCGCAAACTACCTCACTTGGGCTTTCAGTCGGGTCTCTTCCCTGGGGTGGAAGTCAACCTGGCCTCACCAGCCTCTTCTGCACCTTTCAACAAGTGCTTGACTGTGGGGCATGAGCTCAGGGTCACATGGGGCAGTATGATACAGACTCATTTTATACCATTGCTTTTGGTGCTAGGAAATGGTGGGACATGGGGCAGTATGATACAGACTCATTTTATACCATTGGGGCATGTATGATACGGACTCATTTTATACCATTGCTTTTGGTGCTAGGAAATGGTGGGACATGGCTGAAATCAGAAATGACCATGAGCCCTAGATACTGACCGAATATCTCAAAAGCATTTGCATGGGAAAGTATGATACAGACTCATTTTATACCATTGCTTTTGGTGCTAGGAAATGGTGGGACATGGCTGAAATCAGAAATGACCATGAGCCCTAGATACTGACCGAATATCTCAAAAGCATTTGCATGAATTCCGACTGCTCTTTCCGAGAGCTTTCAGAATTCACAATGAAAAGCAGCATCCATCGACCCTGTGTCTTGGTCCCACTCCTGCAAACCACTCAGCCTCATTGGAGTTCCTGTTATGGAACACCAGTCCCTTGGATGTGTGCAGGGAGGAGCTGCAAATAGGAGCTGCTGCTTCTCATGGGTGCCATGGTGTGAGGTGAGCAAAATGCCAGCTTCCAAGCTGTGGCCTGGGCTAGGCTAGGCTCCAAGGATGTTGTAGTGACAACAGTCATATCGGGAAAGCATGGCTCCATTTCTAGTCTGCTGGTGACATGCACCTCCAGGTTTATCTTGTCTTCTAATGACTCTGTTCAGACAGATGTTTACTACTCTCATCCCATTGGCTGGGTTCTTCAATCCATGAAAACCCCTTGCAGGAGTCATCATGTACATCTGTAAATGCCTGGAACTCAGTACCATTTAGCCAGTGGTAGTGACCTTTCAGATAGAGAGATGATTTCAAAATGGCATGTGACAGATAACATCCAGCAGTTCCAATACAACACACAGAATTTCCAATACCACTGTAATGACCCTCTCTTGCAAAAATGGAGAAAAAGCCCAAGCTGAATATGCTCCAAAGGCAGCTCTTAAAGCTGAAGAAAAAATGGAGGCTGGTCTGATTCACAGGAAGGGTGGTGACTGCCAGTTTTTACCCTCTTTGTACACATTCAGTGACTCCTGCTCTCATAAAAGACAGAAGAAAGGAGGATCAAGACTTTGAGATGAAGGCTTTAGGTTCTTATCTTACCTCTGCTTTGTGATTCTGCCTGATAATATCCTCTCTGGGCCTCAACTTCTCCATATAGAGAATGAGGTAATAATATTTGTTGTATTTGCTTCAGAGATGCAGGAGGAGCTTTAGAAACCTGAAAAGTGTTTTCTTTTAAAATAATCCTTTCAAAAGCAGTATATATCTATTTTTAGAAACTTAGATCACAAAGATTAGCTAAAGTAAGACACTAAAATAATTTGAAATCCCATCACCATTTTTTCTATGCATACATATTTTCTTATATATGTATGTATGTATATGTATATATATGTATGTATGTATATGTATATATGTATGTATGTATATGTATATATGTATGTATATGTATATATGTATGTATGTATATGTATATATGTATGTATGTATATGTATGTATGTATGTATGTATGTATGTATATGTATATATGTATGTATGTATATGTATGTATGTATGTATGTATGTATATATGTATGTATTCACTCTAAAAATGGGATTATACTGAGTATACTGTTGGTAACCTACTTTTTCACTTGACAGTATATTGAATGCAGCTTTTCAAGTCATTCAATATTTTCCTCATAACTTTTAATGATTGTATAATATTCCATTGTGTATTTGGAGCATAATTTATCCAACCAGTTTCTAATGCACATTCATGTAGTTTCTCTCTTTCTCTCTCTCTCTCTCTCTGTTTTTCTTTCTCACTTTCAGTCTTTCTCTTCCTCTTACTTTCTCACTTTTTTTCTTTCTCTCTTCTCTTCTTTCCTTGCTTCCCTCCTTCTCTCTCCAACCTACCCAACTCATTCTCTCTCTTTCTCTCCCTCTCCCTCCCTCCCTTCCTTTCTTTCTTCCCTCTTTCCTCCCTCCCTTCCTTCCTTCCTTCCTTCCTTCCTTCCTTCCTTCCTTCCTTCCTTCCTTCCTTCCTTCCTTGGCAGTTATAAATGATGTTGCTGGATGCTTCCCTCACCACTGTGGTTGTCCCAAGGAGCAAGTGTAGTAGAAACAAGGCACAGCCACATGGCAGGTTTAGCTAACCAAACCCTTTTCTGGACCTCTGAATCTAGACCAAAAGGATACAGAGAAGGATGAAAGTATTATAGTGCCTTCATTCTAGACATGGTGCTATCAAGCAGTAAATGCTATAAAGACTTTCCAATCTGCTTCCATCCATTTCAACCATGATTATTCAGCATCCCCTTCTTTTCCTCCCTGTAATCCTGTGAGATTCTACAAATCTTTCTGATGAATTTCCTTCTTGCCTAAAGTAGACATTGCCCATTTCTGCTGCTTATTATCAGAAGATCTCTATAGTAAATGCAATCAGGGAACATTTGTAGATTGTATGTACTTACCTGACTTTTTAACATTTTAAATTAATCAAAGGAATGACTTATAGACACTACAATTAAGGTTAAGCCTATAATCTTTTTTATACTGGGATTTAGTTTTTTTCTCCTTTATGAATGCATATTTGCCTCTGGAAATAGTAAACTTTTGTACTTTTTTAGCTCACTGAGTAAATTGATATTTGTTTAATTGGTCAACAAATTCTATTAGTTTCTTGGCTGGAACTTGCCAGGAATGAGATTTAGCCTCTAGAACCAGTTTTATAGGCTATTTCTGAACCTCAGAAAACAAAGATTTACTATCATTTTTATAAAAATGCTAATAGGACCATAACTATAGTAACACAGATGGCACAGCTGTAAAATATACATGCATGTGTGCATAAAAGAAAACACAATTAGGTAAGTAGATGTTTGGATTGCCTATGAGAGGGAAGAACTTTGCTGTGAGATGGTTTTTGTTAATCCATATGGCCTAGCAGACCAAGTCACAGGATGGCTTTTCTTTGTGGTCTTTTTCTCTGGTTTTCCTTAAGAATCCACACCTGAGCTTCCTCAGGGTTGGCCTGCACAGTAGTTCTCTTGTTTTTCTTTCAGACCAGAAGGAGTTCATTGGGAGGCAAAGTGTCTTGAATGTTGGCCTTTGGGAATCCTCTGATGATCAGCCAGTGGCTTCCAACTCAGAACCAAGAGCAAAATGTGGTACTAATGACACTGTAGGGCACTTAAACTAACTCCTGACTTTGATCGCTGGTGAAGATGGTACATGTTACTGCAGAACAGGCTTTAGCCACTAAAAGGGGTGTTGAAGAATCTGACTGACTGGGGACTTAGAATGTGATAGACCTAGTTTTGGATTCAGTTCAACCACTTTGACCTGACTTTGAATAATTTATCCTACCAATTCCCTAGTTTTGGCCATTCTCTCCAAACACTCAGTTTCCTCACTTGTAAATTCTTTCAAACAGTTGTGAGGATTTACAAGACAGTGAATGCTTGGTATGGAGTAAGCACTCTTTAATCATCACTATTATTATTATTTTTCAATAATTATATTTGTCAGTAATATATTTTGGAATTTAAATAACTCCATTAGCTTTAAGCAATGTATTTATTGAAGAGTATATATATATATATATATATATATATATATATATATACACACACACACACACAAATATATATATATATATATATATATGTATATATATATAGGAATTAGAAAAACAGGAATCCTAGCCATATTGGTACAAATGAAAAGGAGGGAGTTCAACAAGCAGGGCCAGGGAACCCCAGCATGTCTGAGCCTTGCAGAGTATGGAGCTGGATCATCACTCAGCATCCAAGAAAGCTCTGGATATCAGCAGTCAGAGCCTGTGGCTCTCTAATCTGGAATTTCCTTATTAACCTGACCCCTTTCCATTTATATTTGTCTTCTTTTATCTTCCTTGTTCTCTCACTTCTAACAGCTGTCAGAGCATCTTTTCAGTTCTTGCTGACTTTTCTGCAATTAGCAGTTCAGAGTTCAGGGATGTCAGAGCCTCTCTCACCCCTTTTTGGGGAGAGATTTTATTTCCAGACTGTATGATAAGCCTCGGTCTGGCTACCTTGGGTTAGATGCCTTTTCTGGTCAAAGTGGACACTGTGGAATTGCATTGTTTCTGCATAATGACTGAACTCAACTAAATAATCTATGTGGAGAGAGAAATAAAAAGAGACAGAGGGAGGGGAAAAGGGAAAACCTGTGATTTGCCAGCATTTCTACTTGTGAGCAACTGTCTTGGGACGAGTAAAGTGGGTGATTTGAGTCTGAGCTCCTTGGTTTTTCTCACTTCCTATGTGAACTGCATGTGATTCCAGTGCTTGAATGTGGGTATTTTTGGTACCATACTTTCTTAGGTTGGCTTTTTAGGAAACAAACTCTGAGATGGAAATTTGTGGCTAGGACATATATTGGAGAGACATCTTGGGAACTACATATGTAGAGACAGGGGAGCAGAGTTGGGCATGGAGAAGTTAAACTGGTGCATTCACAACCAAGCCTTCAGAATTGTCCTGAGTTGAGTCAAGAGAGCCAGGCTTACATACCTCCATGTCAACGAGTCAGAGGATGCAGCTGCTTCCAGGAAAGGGGCATAACCTTGGAAAAACAGCTGGGGGCCAAGAGCAAGTAATATTTCTGGCAGTTGGGGAAACAGGTGCCTTAGTCCTGAAAAAGGGGATTTTGGTATAATCTCTACTGCATATATCTCTTTATCTATCCTCCCATTCATATATCCACCATCTATCCACAATTCCACTCACTTAACACATATTCATTGAGAACCATGTGGTGGTCACTCTCCTTGGGGGTGCACCAGAGTGCAGAGCTACCCTCATGGAGGCTACATTCCAGTGAGGGAACAGATGCCCAATTTCAGGTAGTGATAAAGGTTAGAAAGAAGCATAAAGCAGTAAGGGGTCAGAAAATGACAGAGGATGCTATTTTATCTACTGTGTTCAGGAAAGAGCTTTCTGCCCAAATTCCTTTTAAGCAGTAATCTGATTGAGGTGGAGGAGCCAATGAAACTAATTGGGGAAGAATTGTTCCAAGCAGAAAGAGCAGCAAGTTCAAAAATCCTGAGGCATACATGAGTTTCACATGAAGGAGGAAGTTGTCCAAGTGGCTGGAGTATAGGGTGTGGAGGGGAATGTGGGGAGAAATGTTGGAGAGGTAGACAGGGGCCATATCATGTAGGGCCTTAACGGCCATGGAAAGGACTTCAGATAGTATTTTGAGTGACTTGCATCAGTGGATGTTTTTGAGCAGAGGAGTAACAGGGTTTGACTTTTGCTTAAGCAAGACTGCTCTGGCTATATGTGGGCAAGGTTGAAAGCAGGAAGATCAACTGAGAGGTCATTTCAATTCAAAGGTCTAGGATGGTAAGAGTGGAGGAAGAGAAAAGTGGCCTCTAAATAGCAACCTGCTATTTTATGTGATGTTCAACAAAATAAAACAATGATTAGTTTCCAATAATGGATGAAAAATATCTGTATTGGGCTTGTTGCAAGATAGTATACAAAGCAATGACTTCCTAAGAGATTTTTAAGAGTGATTTTGATAATATGCAACTTTATTTGGTAAATATAAACTCTAACCCCTAAGACTTTTATAAAATGAGTTGTGAATGAACCTCTCTCATAGCACTCAACTCTTGAAGGTAGAGACTATGCCTTTCTCTATATCCTTAACACTTAACATGGTACCTGGCAGTAAAATATTTGTGGAACAAATGAATGAATGATGAATGAAAAGAGGATGGTACTGCAAACACCCATCTTATAGGGGCTTTGTACAGACTGGGTATGCCCTCAATTGGACATTATATTCAAGAAGAATGTGACACTTAGATTCTTGAAAAAGATAACATTTTCACTGACCAATCAACTTGCATTTGAAGTGAGGATATCCTGAAAGGTCAGATGGGATTGAAAGTTCAAAATTCGTATGCTCAATTTCAAACTATTGACTCAAAAAGGTGTAAAAAGACAATACATTATTCTTCATGGTCAAGAGGCTAGATACCTAGGGCAGATTACATTTTCTATAGATGGCTGTTCATCCCAAATGCTCTTCTGTAATGTAACTTTGCCAAACGCATCAAGAGATGTGTTTTACCAAGAAGATTAGGAATCCATTTTCCACTCCCTTGAGTCTGGGTGTTCTCTGTAACTACCTTGATCAAGAGCATATGACAGACATGATGCTCTGCCAGTTTCAGACTTAGTTTAATTTGATTGACAACTTCCTTTTTCAGCCTCCTGGAATGCTCACTTTTGGGACACTCCCTTTAAGAACCTGGCTGCCATGCTGTGGAACTCCCAAGCCACATGGAGATATTTCAGTTGACAGCCTTAGCTGAGCTACAGTATTAACTGCCTGTCATGTGAATGGATCAACTTGAACATTCCAGTCCAGTTGAGCTTTCAGATGACTGCAGCCCAAGCTGACTCCTGGCTGAATTGCATGAGATACACCAAGTGAAAACTATTCATCTGAGTCCATTAGAACCAAATAACCATGGGAGATAATAATAAGTAGTTTCAAGCTACTAAGTTTTGGGATGGTTTGATGTGGAGGAATAGAGAACCAGAACAATACCAATCATGGATACCAAACCACTTAGTGGATGTTCATGCCAGTCAAGTGGAATGGATGCTAAATCTCATTCTCTTGAGGTGGTCTGGGACCCCTCCTACTTGCCATCCACTTCACAGTCATAGGAAGTCATAGACTCAAGAAGTCATGAGCGAGCCCTGTGTGATTCGTTGCTATCATTTCCATTGCTATACCACTTTCTTCTCTCCCTACCCATTGTCTGGCTCCTACTTTTCCTATGGAAACTGAGTTTCTCCCTTTTTTATCTAGTTTCTTTCCTCTGCGCCATTTTTTTACATTCTTACCCTTTTTTCCCCTCTTCATTATTCTTTTCCCTTTCCTGTACCTCAGTCTTCCCAGGTTTGTAGCTGGTTCTCCTCTACCCTTTGAGTCCCACTGCCTTCCTTTCCTCTGGGTTCCCTTTCTGTAGTTGACCCCTGACCCTCCTGCCTGCCGGGCATCTCTTGCTCTTTGTCTTAGTGCCATCATGGAGATACCTCTCCCTCATTTATGTGATCTTGACTGTCAGTCAAGACCCTTTCCCCAAATCCTCAACCAAACGTAGGTCATGTGGTCAACAATAGGCCAGAATCTTTCTCCAGGGAATTTAAGACTTCAGTAGGGTATCGATAGAAAGTGGTGATTACTAAGCACAGACCCCTGAATAAGTGACCCATTTTCTCCTCTGTCTGCATCTAAGGAGCTCCCTCATTCTGTTTTGAGTCCTGCTTATTTAATTCTTTTCCATTCTATCTGCTTTCTGAACTATTCTTCCAACAGGTAATTTTAAATTTGAGTCACCCAGAATTACTTTCCGTTATCTGGAACTAAAAATCTCAGCTAACAAATTATTTCCCTCCCTTTCCCCCTTTTACTTCTTTCCTCTCATTTATCCCCCCCCCCAAAATTAGTTCTGTCTTTCTACTTAGTTCTCTGTGTTTCTCTTGCTGTCTCTTTTCATAGACATACACACAAGAGAACTTTCTCACACATGCACCCACCACCATTTTTTCCCTGCAGGGTCTGCTTCTTTTCTTTTCATAATTAAATTGTTTTTAAATTAAAATCTTCTTGGCCTTGCTTATGCCGAATCAGTTCCACATGGCTCTCCTTCCGTGGCTGCTGGCCTTTGGGATTATAATAAATCTGTAAGTCTTTGCCATTGCTTTTAGTCTGCCAAGCTGGGGCTTATCCTTTATAGCTCCCTCCCAGAATGTCTACAGGCTCTTCCAGAAAACAATGGCCTTTTCTTGTTGGATGGCTCAGCTCTCTGAGCACCATGCCTCTCCTGCTAGGTTTGTGGTAGTGTTCGTGTGAGTCTAGAATTAATATAACACATCTTTGGTGTTGTTTTTTGGAGGGTCTTTTAGAAATCTGGCTGACAGGTTGGTTCATGGAAAATATTGGGGTCCAGTGTTGACATATTTTGGAGTGGGAAATAGAAGATCTGTGAAGCATGAGAATTCCAGTCCCAGGCTGTGGGGCACCAACATCCATGCTCTTAACCACTGCATATGCTGCCTCTCATTGAGTGCCTGTTTGCATCTGCCCCTTTCTGATTTTCCAGTGTTGGTCTTGATGAGGACTGCACACAAGGGCTGGTCTGTAGAGAGAATGTCCAGGGTCCATCTCTGAGTAGCCTGATTATTAGGAGGGAGAAGATAAAGAATATAAGGGTCACTTGAGAGAGACTAAAATTGAAGAAGTTTATCTGTAGCATAAAGTGGACCTTGTTAGAGCCCATAAAGTGGACCTTGTTAGAGCCCATCTTCGCTTGCCACTCAACATTCTTGTGTATGTGATACTGTTGGCTTCCTATTGCTAGCACTTGGAAAAGCCTGAGGGCTTTTGCTGGCTGCAGGAGTGTGCTTGGTCTGTGCATGGGAGCAGGCCAGAAGTGCACAGGAATTTATGTGGAGCAGCCTTGAACCAATGACAAAAAGAAGTTGGTGGATAAATACCTCAGCTGTCTTACCCATTGGAGGGGGAATTTCTGTAGGACGTGTTCTATGCAGTCTCACAGAAGTCCCCAGTGGGATGGAACTCCAGTTGCCCACAGACGTAATGTGCTCATCAAAACACCTTTTTGGCTGCTTTCCCATTCCTGTCTCATTCCTCACTCTCTACCAGTGGTTCTTGAGGTCACCTTTCACCCCAGTAAACAACTTACCCTCAAATCCTTATCTCAGGATCTGTTGTCTAGGGGAACCTAACCTGAAAAGAAGGTCCTCCAGCTGCAGAGCCAATAGGAGGTAAGTCACAGCAATGCTCCTAGGATAGAAAAACAGCAGCAAAAATTTCAAAACACAAGTTGGCTCCTTGAGGAATTCCTCTTATTAAACTGTGTGTGTGTGTGTGTGTGTGTGTGTGTGTGTGTGTGTGTGTGTCTGTGTTTATAATGGTGGGTTGGGGATTTAAATATTGTGAAAATGACTCTGGACTGAGGCATATGAGCTAGAAGCCTGCCTATACTTCAGTCTCCATGAACTAAACAAATCTCTAAACTTTCTGTATTAAGCTCCTTTCTGGAAAAAAAAAAGTTCCTGTTGACCTCACCAAGGAACCATGAGAAGCAAGCATTAGCTGACAGCCATGTTCCTTTTTTAGCCTATTGAAAATGGTAGTGGTGCTGGACCATTTAAGTTCCTTTGCTTATTAAAGGTGTCTGTAGTTTTTATAGTGAAATAGCCTTGATAACAATTTCTAAAATGCCAGCATTATGCACTAAATTGTTGCCGTGAATAGTGCTGATTTTCCAGTTATGTTCCTTATAAATTCACCAGCGTAAAAAGCACCACAGTGATGAGCACACATGTTCTGAGCTCTGAAATCATGAACATTTAATGGTTGTACTTTTGTTGCCCTGAGTCTTGTTTCCATTGTTGCTATTCAGGTCCTGTTTAGCATGTTGGAAGCATCCACAATTGAGCAAGCTGATCCTTTCAAGACAGCTTGTCTCGGGGCACCTGGGTGGCTCAGTGGTTACGCGTCTGCCTTCAGCTCAGGTCATGATCCCAGGGTCCTGGGATCAAGCCCCACACTGGGCTCCCTGCTCAGTGGGAAGCCGGCTTCTCCCTCTCCCACTCCCCCGCTTGTGTTCCCTCTCTCGCTGTGTCTCTCTCTGTCAAATGACTAAATAAAATCTTTAAAAAAAAAAAAATCAAGACAGCTTGTCTTTCACTGTGTTCAGGACTGGGACTTGGGACTTTGAGCTTTCCTGCCTCCCCTCTGCAGACCAGGCTCTGGGTTTTTTCCACAAAGCCAGAAAGCTGTTGTGGGACTCTGGAAATACCAGCTGTATTTTAATTCTGGGTCTTAGAGTGTGGTGGGTTTGTTCTAATGTTCAAGATTTAGGACTGCAGATTCAAAAACTCAGTACTTTTGGTTTCTTCCAAGATGATTCTGGGGAATGAGTACAAAGAGTAGAGAGGGAAGAACGGTTGGTCCTAAGACCCATAGGAAATGAATAGAAAAGTTATTTGCCAGGGGCAACCTGGGTGGCTCAGCCGGTTAAGCCTCTGCCTTTGGCTCAGGTCATGATCTCAGGGTCCTGAGATTGAGCCCTGTGTTGGGCTCCCTGCTCAGTGTGGAGTCTGCTTCTTCTTCTCCCTCTCCTCCTCCCCCCTGCTTGTGCTCTCTTTCTCTCTCAAATAAATAAATTTTTTAAAAATCTTGAAAAAAAAAGAAAAGTTAATGTGCCATGCACTATGCTGTGGCTTTCTCCACAATTGGCTTTTAAATTTCCCTGGTCATCCCTTTATCCATTTTTGTGAATAAAAAACTCAGGTTCAGAGAAGTGAACTGGCTTGCTTGAGATCACAGCACTCATGAAGGCAGAGTTGGGATTCTACCTCAGTGCAAAAAACCTCCTTTTGTCCGATAGTAGTGTTCGGATATTTGAAGATGATTATGGGGTTCTTCCAGAGTCACATACTCTCTTTGAACTTTCCCTACCTGTGAAGAATGTTGAGACACATGCTCACTATAGTTCCTTCCAACTTTTAGATTCTTGGATGAGCTGTGAAAGGGTGAGCCTGTGCCAAAATGTTCGGGACCTTCTATTTTACTGTTCTTAGGATAGGATGAATTGACTTACCACATGAAACACAGCGAAGATGATGAATTGTCTTTACAATGATTCCATCTGAGGCCTCCATTGGACATCCACTGAGACTTCCATCAGGGTGTTCCTAGCAAGGTCTGCCTTAAGCTGGGTGGCTTTTGGGGGGAAGTTTCCTACACAAAACTGACCCCAGCCATGGTGTATGGGTCCTTTTTGGCTTGCTTCCCCCCACACAGATTTCCAAGTAGACTGTACAAGCTTTCCAGAGAAGCTAATGAGAGCTTGCCTTAGAGCCTTCCCAAACTGTGTGAGAGCAGTTGATAAAGGCTCATAGTAACTGTGCATCTCTTAACTCTGGACTTTCACAGTAGCCTGGTACACTCCACACCACTCACCTGCCATGGTTCTGGGCATGCCCACTATGCCCACTTTGCATATTATCAATATCATTATGCCATTTCTGGCATAAGGCCTCCTTTGCTTTGGATTGCTATTTCCAAATATTGGCTTTGGTCTAGCTATAATTAGGGCTCCAGGTTTTGTTCTTTCTACCTTAGCTTTTTCTCTCTTGGGGTACTGATTCTAACTCATGTTTCTGACCACCTTCATTTTAAGATTATATTGTCTAGAGCACTCTGCTTTTAGTTTGGTCACTTAAATTTTTTTTTAATTTAAAAACATTTTTTAGTATAGTTGACATACAGTGTTACATTAGTTTCAGGTGTACAACAGTGATTTAACCTCTTTATACATTATGCTATGCTCACCACAAGTGTAGTTAACTATCTGTCACCATACAATGCTATTACAATATCATTGACTATATTCCTCATGCTATGTCTTTTATTCCTGGGACTTCTTCATTTCATAACTGGAAACCTGTATCTCCCAGTCATCTTCCCTCATTTTGCCCATCCCTCCACATCCCTCCCCTCTGGCAACCATCAGTTTGTTCTCTATATTTATGGGTCTGGTTACTTTTGAATGAGAACAACTCTACCCAGGAGTCAATGTGATGATAGCTTGGTCTGGATCTTCCCCACCTCCTTTGAGAAGAGCAGTTTCAAAACCTATTTCCAATTTGAGTCAGGAAAATGGGAAATGTAGTCAGCTTTCCAATTAGAAGTATGGGTGGGGTATAAATGTGATGAAAAATTCACTCCTGCTAAAGTAGCAGTGGACTTGGCCCATGGCCTACTTCTGCCTTATTCTTTCTTGGCCATCTTTTTCCACTGAGACTACCCAGAGGTATCGGCTTCCTATTGCTGCATAATAAATTACCATGAACTTAGTGACTTAAAATAACACAAATCCACTTTCTCAGTTTCCATGGTTCAAGAATCTGGGTATGGGTTGGCTGGGTCCTCTGTTCAAGGTTTTATTGACCTGAAGTTAAGGTGTTGCCTAGGGTTGTGATTCTCATCTGAGGCTTAGGTCCTTTGCCAGCTCACTGGTTGTGGGCAGAATTCATTTCCTTGTGGTTATAGGACTGAGGCCCCCTTCTTTTAGCTGTTGACTAGAACTTCTTTAGAGTCCACTCATAGTTTCTGGACACATGGCCCCATATGCTCCTCTGATTAAGTCGGGCTCACCCAGGGTAACCTCCTTTTGATGAACTCAAAGTCACCAGAAGAGGGGATGACCTAGGGATTTTGTTGCCATCTTACCCAGTATGGATCCCTAGCAGGGGTAGCTCTGGTCTTCACTGCTTCTGTGTCTCGTTCTTAATTTGGGAATTGATACCTAGCAAGTATTTAAGTAAATAATTGTTAATATAATTAGTAATAGTCATTGGACATCTGATCTTGTCAGGTTCATCAGCCCTTGGTTCTGCAGTTAAAACTGGTATTCAACCTGTATAAATCGTAACTATCACTTAGCAGCTCTCATTCTTCCATTGCAGTAAGGGAAGGCTGGTGGCTTTGCTGCATGGACATACAGAAGAGATCTGGGTTCTAATCTTCTCTTAGGTAGACTTTCAACCAATTCTATGCTCCACCTACACTTTCAATTCCAAAAGTACTTGGTACAAACAATTAGACATACAGAAGAGATCTGGGTTCTAATCTTCTCTTAGGTAGACTTTCAACCAATTTCTATGCTCCACCTACACTTTCAATTCCAAAAGTACTTGGTACAAACAATTCCTGAAACTTTGGGGAATTCTGTGATGTGTTTCAGGTTCTCCTTGGGGGAAGAGATTTCTACAGTTAATTAACACTGATACATCTGCTTTTTAAATTCCAATATTTTGTTCCTGTTGTCTTCTATTTTCTTACTGATGCTTCATTGGAGTTTGGGGAGGAAGAGAATCTAAGAATGTACTCCATGTATCATCTTTAATCAAAGCCTGTTAATTTCATTCTTAGAATAGCAGGAACCCATGAGTGACAGAAAGACAGCACAATAAGGGTGCTTGGCTGGCTCAGTTGGTTGAGCATCTGACTCTTGGTTTCGGGGTAGGGCATGATCTCAGGGTCGTGCGATCAAACCCCACATCTGGTTCCACATTCAGCAGGATTCTGCTTGGGATTCTCTCTCTCCCTCTGCCTCTGCCCTTCCCCCCTTCTCTTTCTCTCTCACTAAAAAATAAATAAATCTTAAAAAAAAGATAGCACAATACAGAGAGGGTTTGGTGACCCAGCTTTGATATGAACTAGCTGCATGACCTTGAGTAAATCATTGGTTCTTGTTGAGTTTTACTTTCTGTGAAGTAAGGCATTGGATTAGATAAACGTGAAAGCCTCATCAATGATTCTACATGATATCTCAATTTCCCACAATTCTTTTTTTTTAAAGATTTTATTTGTTTATTTGACAGAGAGTGAGAGAGTGAGAGTGAGTATAAGCAGGGGGACCAGCAGGCAGAGAGAGAAGCAGGCTCCCTGCTGAGCAGAAAGCCCAATGTGGGGCTCGATCCCAGGACCCTGGGATCATGACCTGAGCTGAAGGCAGATGCTTAACTGACTGAGCCACCCAGATGCCCCTCAATTTTCCAATATTCTGAGTTGATCACACCAACTCCATTTTCTTAGCATATTGGATTAAAGAATTTTTGGTAGAAAAATACCATCTTACTTATTAGCTTTCTACATCAGTGCACACAAGGGTCACAGTAGGTTTCTGACCATGGTGCCCAAATCCTTAGGTTCATCCCCAGACAAGAAGTCCTAGCAGTTCTGCTGCATTGAAGTATATGCCATCTTTTGGGATGATAATATTTATTAGGAAGCCAACAGTTAGTTAGCCATGGCTCTATGTGCTTTGTTATTCCCAAGGCTTTTTCCTGGCTCCACTTTGGAAAGGTCATTAGGAAGAATTCTAAAATAGAGCCATTTTAACCAAGTCTCCTTAGAGCATAGTGCATAATGTAGGTTGTCTCCTTGGAACATAAACTCTTTGAGTAAAGCATAATGATGGTCCACTCTGGTCAGACTCCCCATGCCAGGGCTGATGACTAGACTTGTCCTGATGAGGTTGACAGAAATACTTATTCTCAGATCTAACTGTTGCAATCTGGCAAATGAGACTATTTATTGTCTTATATATACCCTACAAAGACCTTTATATATTAAAAATTAGTATATTAAAAACATTGTTTTGAACTCCTTGGGAGAAAAGTGAATTATTTGTTTCATTGTGTGTGTATCTGACTCATATATGTATGTATACACACATATATGAATCAGACCCCTCTGTGCATATCTGGTGACCTACCAAGTGTCAATGTGCCTGAATGTCCCCTCCAACCAAAGAGGAGAGGAAAGGAAGTAAAAGGGGTTCCCTTTATGTCACCCGGCTCCTCCCAAGATTCATAAGAAGCAGGAGAAGCCATTTTTGCAAGAGATCTGGGGAGACCTGGCAGGGAAGCAGTGCTGCTGGAGTACCCAGGTAGTGAAATAGGCCACACATTGTGGGAGAAACTATGACCCTTACTTTCTGTTGAAGCAGGGCATAGCTCTGGCATGCTGGAAGACCCCTGAGAAAGTCACAATGGTGTCCAGTGCCTGGCAGTCAGAGAGGAGATCAAGAGGAAGAGGAAAAGAGAGACTGCAGTCCCAATGTGGCAGCTGATTGAATCTAAGGCTTCCACAAATAAGCTTTAAGGAGAGTCAGAGTTTTGGTTTTTGCTTTTAGCTCAGCAGTTAGGGACAAAAGCCAGTCAGACACAAGGTTTATCATTCTTGGGGCTTCCGTGAACATTCCATTAAAGTTAATTGTGGTAACCCGTGGTTATGTTATATTCTATGGCAAAAGGGGATTATGGTCGCAGATGAAATTAAGCTTGTTAATCAGCTGACCTTACAATAGCAAGATTAGCCTGGATTATCTGAGTGAATCCAATCTCATCAAATGAACTCTTTATAGAGGAAGAAGGAGGCTAAGAGTGCGCTCAAGAGATGTCTCATGAGGAGGACTCAAGGTGCCATTGCTGACTTTGATGATGTAGGAAGGGGGCCATGAGCTGAGGAATATGGCAGCTTCTAGAAGCTGGGAACAGCCTTCAGTTTTCGGATAGCCAGAAAATGGGACTTCAGTCCTATAACTTCAAGGAACTGAATTCTGCCAACAACCCAAGTGGGCAGGAAGCTGATGCTCCGCTGTAAACCAGGGACTCCAGAAAGACGTGCAGCCTACTGATATCTGGATTTTTGCATGGTGAGACACCTGCCAGACTGTGATCTACAGAACTGTAAGATAACAAATTTGTGTTGCTTTAAGCTAGTAAATTTGTGGTAATCTGTGATGGCAGCAAAAGGAAACTATTATGATAATCAAAATGCAGAGGCCCAGACAATCCATTCTCTGCACATCTTTAAACATTATTTTTTTCAGAGCTGCCTCCCAATCTAAGGCTTCTTCCTCTATTTCTATTCTCTTATTCAAACATGACCTTAAAAATATATTTTTCTTATGGTTTCTAACTTTCATTTAGTATTTGCTGGAAATTTGATTCTATTATCTTCATTCATTAGCTAAAAATTTTGTACCAACTGATATCTTAGCAGTTTTTTAGTCATGTGATTTTTTTGTTTACACCTTTAAAAGACTGTTCTAACTCCCTATACCAGGTTTAAAAACTAAACCTGGTGGAAGAGGGGCAACTAACTTGAAAAGATGTACAATATCAAGTAACCACGGAAATGTATACAAATAATGAGTTGTTTTGACCTGTCAGACAGCAAACTTAAATGATGTATCATATGATGTATTGATGAGCATGAAGGGAAACATGTGATTTTACACATTGCTAAAAGGGTGTGTAAATCTACAAAGTCTCCTGGAAAGGAAATGCGACAGTATTTTCATAAATAAAAATGTGAGCTCCCTTGGACCCAGATATGTGCACAAAGGTAAAGATATCCATTCTGGCATTGTTTGAGATTGTGTAAAATTGGAAAATAAATGGCTAATGTAGCACATATAATAACATTGGGAGGAGAGGGGGAGTGGGGACATCTGATCACTTCTGTATTGTTGAATGTTTTACAGTGAATTTTACATGATCTCTAAAGTAATTTAAAAAGGGAAGACCCCCACCTCTGAATGAATGAATGAATGAATGAATAAAAAGGAAAGACCACATTGAGGTTTTTCCCAGGAGAAATACAGGTCTACTACTTTTCAAAATAGAAATGAAACCAGCCTGTTGTCAAAACCCAAAAAGTTCAGGCAGCAGGTGGGTAATTTAGTCATGGAGCTGGCTGTTTAGTTATTTGGATAATTGAATTTAAGCCATCATGGATAATGTAATCCAGTTTAATTTGCAAAAATGTCAGGCCTGGAGACAGATCAGAAGGAAAACATTTGGTGATGGCAGAAACGTCATTGGAGAGACTTGCTTTGTGTTATGAGCTATCTTAAGAACCGACCCTTTCCCAATATAAGGGCCTAGATTGAAAAGATTTGATTTGAAACCTTGGCAATCTGGTGTGTGTCATTAATGTTAGTGTTACATAATGCATCTTCCTAATTTATTTATGAAATGTTTGATTTAGTAGTCCATTTGCCCTTTGTCAAAAGCATCTGGGAATGCCTTCATACTCAATTTGTTTACTTGAATAATAATTTGATTTGGGTTTTCCCATTTGGCAAGTTTATTCTGATCTCAGGAACATCTATAACGAGACCACATGGTTGATTCCTATTGTTCTGGAAATTTTGGTCTTCATTTCAAATGTCACATGCAGCGAACCACCCATCATTTTCCAGCCAAAACATGTGCTTGTTGGTTTTGGAAAGGGGACTGTAAGTAAAAATGGCATTTCCTCCATTTATTCTTTGGATCTCCAGCCAAATACCTTTCTGCTTTTCCTATTCTTGGTTAGTCTCTGTTGTGCTCATTGCTTGTGCCCAGAAGGTTTGGGCATGACTGGTGGGCATGACTGACATTTATTTGCTCAGCATCTGCTGGAAGAGAAGTCATCATCAAAAAAAGGCTGTAGGGAGAGTCTTAGACAACATGGGAGGAGAAGAGACATTATGAATAGATGTGGTGGCTAGGACTCAAATTTAGTTTGTTTCAGAGAGACTGTTGGATGTCTGGGTTCTGGATGCACAGACTGAAATACTGGAACAGGTTGGGATACAAGCAGCTCTGCCTAGGGACCCCTTCCATGTGCAATTGCCCCGGTACCCTGTGGGCAAGACTGCAGACCAGCAGTGCTTAGTGGCTCAATGTCAGAGGAATGGGACCTGGTAGGACAGCAGTGCCTTAGGACTTTTGAACACATATCAGAACCCTCGGGAGACTCAGAAATACATGGAGAGATTTGCTGAAGTCTTAACGCATGCCAGTGGTTATCCCGACCTTGTGACACCCATCTGCACTCACTCACGTGCTGCTACTGTTCAGTTACACTTGGCCTTCACCATGAACTGTATACTTGTACTCTCTACTGAAACAATCCCTTTTCAGTGGTTTGTTCTGTAACACACCAATATGGCAGAATAGGGATATGTGTGGTAGAAACCTTGCCATGACTGTCACCTCTGAATCCTCTCTGATCCAGCAGAATCTGGCCCCTGCTGTGCTCATTTGGTATCCTCAAGGTCATCTCATTATTTAATAGTATTTATGGGTTATTTTTTAGAGGTCATAGAAAGGAGAAAAAAAAAACCAGAGGAAATGATGACCTTTCATATAGAAGTATAACTACATTAGAAAAAGTCACCAGAGCCTAGGCTCCTGTTGCCAATAGTGAGTTATGAGTTATAACTGTAGACCTGAGATAGGTTTCTAAAAGTGAATCAGTGAAGGAGTATCACTATCACCAATGCCAAACCAGGGGAACAGAAGCCTGGAGACTTTTTAAATTTGTCCAGGGAATGTTTTGAATCTAACATCTCTTTTTCCACCTGTGTCCTCTGCCAAATCTGTTTTTCACAATGCATGGCTTTTATTTTATCTGTCTTCCTTTCAACATATGTTGGAACCTTGATAGTCACAGAGTATCTATCTTCACAGATGGGGTCTCTGCATGTGTGAGGACACCCTGGTGGGTCATTAAGCCAGGCAGGGGGCATAACCCAGACTGCCCATCTTCAATATCAACTGGGCTATAGCCTGGGCTCTTTGAAAATCACAGGTTGATGGTGATGTCCTCAGGGACCTAAGTTCCTTACCTTAAGTCTTTGCCAAAGTATTTTTTTTAAAGATTTATTTATTATTTATTTTTGAGAGAGTGAGAATGAGAGAGAGAGAAAGAGTACATGAGAGTGGGGAGGGTTAGAGGGAGAAGCAGGCCCCTCGCTGAGCAGGGAGCCCGATGTGGGACTCGATCCCGGGACTCCAGGATCATGACCTGAGCCGAAGGCAGTTGCTTAACCAACTGAGCCACCCAGGCGCCCAGTCTTTGCCAAAGTATTTAGCATGCTTATGTTGTTCTGTAAGGTAGAGATAGAATACTGCTTTTTTTCAGGAAACACAGCCTCAGACTAGCCACTAATTATCCAAATATTTAATTTACCTTGACCTCAGTGTTTCTAACCTAGAAGACTCTATCTTACACCCGGATTTTTTGTGTGTGATGCTTAAATGAGGTCTAAGATACAAGGTTCCAAAACCTCTCATCTTGAGGCATGGCAGCGACTGATTCAAATGTACTGGTTTTTCATATAAGTGGTAAATGGACCCTAATCATTCACCTCATGGGGTCATGTTTAATGCTAAGCACACTGATGACATTGTGAACAATGCTGTAATTTCATAATGATCTAGATATAAGGTCCTCAAGGAGGAAAAGATGTCAGAGCCCCAAACTCTGCCCTGCAGGGGCTCACAGTCAATGATACAGAGTGTCCATCAGCTGGATCCCACCTTAAACCCTTGATTCACCACCTAAGCTGCACTTTGGAATCACCCAAGACACTTTTGCATACTTATGAGAGCCAGGCCACCCTCTAGATCAATTAAATTGGGATCTCTGGGGTGAGACCTGGGCAATTGCTTTTATAACTCCATGGGGGATTCACATATGGAGTCAAAACTGAGAGCCACTGATCTGGTTGCATTGCTTCTCCAAATGTGGTCCGTGGATTGGCAGCATTGGCCTCCCCTGGGAGCTTGTCTGAAATGCAAAATCTTGGTTCTACCCAAGATCTACTGAATCAGAATCTGCATTTTAACAAGATCCACATATAGTTCCTATTGTCCCTTTGGACAATCTCTTAACAAAGCTTCTCAGATAATAGAGGAATCCATATTTTTTGTCTTTTTTTTTTTTTTTTTAGATTTTATTTGACAGAGAGAGGAAAGGAGAGAGAGACACACACACACACACACACAAGTAGGGGGAGTGGGAGAGGGAGAAGCAGACTCCTTGCTGAGCAGGTAGCCCGACAAGGGGTTGGATCCTGGGATCCTGGGACCATGACCTGAGCCGAAGACGACACTTAACTGACTGAATCATCCACACACCCCCATATTTTTGGTCTTAATGTGACAGATTAGAGTGAAAATAAGTCCCATATTATCACACACCTTTTAATGTGCTAAAAAAAACACTTAAATACTTAAAATTAAAAATTGTACTTGGACTCTAGAGGAGCCTGCCTGATAAATTTGCAGGCAAAATGTGATTCAAAATTATAGTCAAGACAATATTTACCATAAATGGCAAGCATTGGGCTTTGTTTGGCTTAGTGATGCTCTTAAAAGCCACTCACACAAATATATAGGACGCAAGGTACGAAAAATTATTTTGATTTTTGGGGGGGGTGCAAATTTGTATCCCCCGGGGGAAACATTACTTTTTCAAGGGAGAGGTTGAATATAAAAGGGCGATTGAAAACAATGAAAGGGGACTTTGCCACTTGTAGAAACACAAATGCACACAGAGAAGTGAACTGTATTTTCAAAGCAGAAGAAAATATTCACACTGGCGTTGGTGGAATTTACATAGCTCTTGATCAAATATGTGTTCTCTATCCTAAGTTTAAGACTTCCGCACAGCACACAGCCTTTTTACATAGAGTGTTGGTTTTTTGAAATAGCAGAAAAGAGAGGTCAGTAGCTGCTGAGAATGAGCACACACGCAAAAAATAAACATTCAGACACGGGGAGGTCTAGGCTGAAGAGAGCAGTTGCCTTCTGTGAGACCTCATTTGCTGGCCACCATGCTGGGTGCTCCACATACAGAGGGCGGCAAGCTGATTGAGCCTCCGAAGGTGAGCTTCTTGCTTCAAGAGTGGAAGTGGACATGAAACCAGACCTCTTTGCTTCTACTTCTGTGATGCCAGGTCATTGGGAAGGTCTTGAGGACCTCAGTGAACAGTATAGCCATTTTCCTTGAGGCCCATAATCTACCTTGTCAATTTTCTGTGTCTTTCAAAACATCAGGGTGGTATTTTATCCATTCTCTCCCTTTCTTCTCCTTTCTTTCTTTTTACCTTCTTTGCTGCTCCTTGTTCTGTGGCTTTTTGGCAATCCTCTTTTAGCAATCGGTATCAGAAAAGCTTTTTCCTGGTTACATAGATTCCGTTAATCCTTTGGTGAGTATTTAAGGATGCTTTTCCTGTAGGGAATTTCTGTCCACTTGCCTGGCAGCAGAAAAGACGATGTTTCTGAGATTCTTTCTGGCAATTCTGATATGGTTATAGCAACGTAAGATCCAGTGTCCCAGTGTTTTATCTCCTTAGTACATTTATTGTCCCAGTACTGTGACATGAGATTCCGTTGGTGTTTTTTCAGAGAAGCCCCGCCTCTAATGTCCTTGGCTAAAAGTCAAGGGCAGCTTGTTCTCAGGATATCAGGATTTTAGGTTAAACTCCTTAAGCTGGGCGGCATATACTAAGCTTAACTCGTATCTATGTGCCACTCTGGCCTTCCTGTCTTAGAGGACAGCCAGCTACCCTCAATGCCCATGACTCAATAGGATTCCATGCTCAAGATCACATCCCACCTGGCCTCTAGTGATCTCCCACTGTGGCTTCCCTCTCTCTTTACCTAGAATTCAACTCCCACCTTGCTGTCCTCAATACTCTAAAGGCACGAATTGGTCACAGATTAGCTGCAGTGCCCACAAACCTGTTCATTTTAATTGAATTAGTGCCCAACATTTAAGATCAGATTTCACAGAAAAGTCATATATATATATATATATATATTTTTTTTTTTTTTTTCATTGAAACCCAAGCAAGACAAAAGAGAAGATCTAGTGACTTGGGCCAACATGGCAGGAATGCTTGGAGAGAGTTTAACCTGTTCCCAAAGATGAACCACCCCACCTTCTTCCTACACTTGGTCCATCCTTTGTACCTTGAACCAAAATTGGATAATTCTACCCCATCTTCCTCATTTCTTCTCTTTTCATGTGTGTTAAATCTTTTGTTTAATTCATTAAAATTTTTTTCCATTATCATAGTTATCATTTTGAGAAAATATATTTAGTTCTTTTTCAAATTCTTGACCATTTTGACCATTCTTTGTAGTATCTGATTCTTTTTTTCTTATGTTTTCATATTTTTAATTCCTTAAAGCATATGAAAAATAGTTATTTTACC
This sequence comes from Zalophus californianus, assembly GCF_009762305.2. NCBI lineage: Eukaryota > Metazoa > Chordata > Mammalia > Carnivora > Otariidae > Zalophus > Zalophus californianus. The sequence continues at coordinate 98,396,676 of NC_045602.1, forward strand.
CTGTGAGCCTGATGACTCCAATATCTGAAGATGTTGTGATTCTGTGCCTGCCCTGATTTGTCCCTGCTCGCAGCAGCTTGACCTGTGTGATCTCTTTGGGGCTCTGGTTGAGGTTGACTTTCTCCCTAAAAGACTTACATCTGTTCCTGCCTACCACCTGGGGCACCCCCAATTTGGGACCACTTTAAGGTTTTTTGAGTTTCTTGAACCACAGATGTTTTCCCGACACAGAGGTGTCCCAGCTGGATGTGGTAGGTAGCATGGGGGTCACCTCTACTGGGCTATATTGACACCTGCTCATCTCCTGAGCTACTGACCCTTGGCCAAGGCTTTGGCATCTGTTCATTAACAGTAAATGATGTTCTGTAATTGTAGATCAGTGAGTCATTTCAGTCCGAAACGTAGCAGCCTATCGGTATTGTTGAGTAACAATATTTGGATTTATGATTTGTCCCTGATTTTGGTGGAATCTGGGGAGGAGGGTTGGGTTTCAGTGGTTAAGACTGGTCATGTAGCTAGAATTTATCTATTAGAGACCCCCACCATGAGCAGTTCCTAGCACCAAGGTACCAAGGTGCCTCACCCACCTGGCCTCCCATCCATAAGCACACACGTACACACGTGCACACACACCAGTTCCTGTTACAACCTGGAGGCAAAGCTCTCCTGTGAGATTCAGCCATGGAAGGACAAAAAAGCTAAGGCTTGCGGTCTCCGGACCCCTTTCCTTGCACATCCTTTTGCTGCAGCTGCTCTGTGAATTTCAACTGAATCTTGTGAGTTTTTCCAGCAGTGGGACGCCCGGAGGGGATTGATGTGTAATAAACACACTGGAGGCTCCTCTTGGGCTCCCCACCTTGTTCAGGCTAAGCTTCACTGTCTTTTCCCAGAGCTCCGTGCAGCCGAGGAAGGGAAATCTCAATGTCTTTCGTGGTTTGCTGCAAACACACAGGGCTCCTCCCTTCACTCTGCTTCTGGATTCCTCTGAGGACTCCTTACTTCCAATCGAGGTCACAGATGTGTTTTATCCACAATTCTTTTTTTTTTTTTAAGATTTTATTTATTTATTTGAGCAAGAGAGAACACAAGCAGAAGACTCAATCCCAGGACCCCGAGATCATGACCTGAGTCAAAGGCAGACGCTTAACTGACTGAGCCACCCAGGCGCCCCCAGAATTATTTTCACAACAGGGGGCTTATTCAGTATATCCAATCTTCTAAACTGCCAGAAACAAAAATCTTCAAGTCTATGTGTGTGATGCATACACACAAGGAATATATGTGTGTGTGTACATCTATACATCTCTGTACACATGTACAGATGTGTATATCTACACACACAAAGGTAATCATGACTCTCTAACCCACCGTGATCTGGCTTTCAGCCCTTCCACACTGCCCACCCTTGACACTTTGCTGTTAGGAGAGGTGTTGTCTTCTCTTTCCTCCCACTCTGCCTCTTTACACTATATCAGGTGACTACCGGATGCTTGCAGACCACATGTGGCTTCCTGCCTATTTTTTAGATAAAGTTTTATAGAAACACAGCCACACCCAGTTGTTTCTGGCTTGTCAGTGGCTGCTGTAATAGCAGATAAGAACAGTTTCAACAGAGATCTTCTGGTCCACAAAGCCTAAAATATCTTCTATGTGCCCCTTTATAGAAGGAGAAAAGGGCTCTGAAGTGCCTCATAGTTGCATTCTGCGTCTCATCTTTTGATGTCTGCTATTATTTGAAATTACATGGTGTTTCAAATAGGAGCATGTCCTGCTTACTGTGAAAAGCTCATGAAGCATCTCATGGGGAATGATGCTGTGGGATGTCCCATACGGGGTGTCAACATATCCACATGGTGAGTAGATGTGTATGAAAGGTTAACAATGACATCTCACTGGGCTCTATTAGGAATTCACGAAGAATAGGAGAGTTTCTGATTCTGGAGAATGGAATTGCTGACCAGCCTGGGACTATTCCGGCATCTCTGACATTAAGAAGCATGGAATTAGAGGTGTGTGGGTGGCTCAGTCAGTTGGGCGTCTGCCTTCAGCTCAGGTCATGATCTTGGGGTCCTGGGATTGAGTCCTGCGTCGGGCTCCCTGCTCATCGGGGAGTCTGCTTCTCCCTCTCCCTCTGCCCTTCTCACCTGCTCATGTGTGTGCTCTCTCTCTTTCTCTCAAATAAATATATAAAATCTTTGGGGGAACAAAAAAGAAGTAAGGAATTAAAACCGCAGTGTCAAGGAGCCAAGCTGGAGGGCGATGGTGAATAAGGCTGTTTCTTGACCAGCCTTGGAGAAACCTGTAGAGATCAACCCTACTCCACGTGGTCTTACTGCAGCACGAGCAAGGGTGAAGTCCAGCAGGGGCCAGGCTGCCAGGCCAGTTGGAGAAGAATTCGCCTGAGTGCGGCCACTGCTTCTGCTCCAGGGGGACCACAGGGCAGGGAGCCCTGGCTAGCAATCACCCCACCTTGAAAACTGCGGGATGGGGGCTAAAGACCTTATAAGGCATACTGTGCTTCTATTTTCTCTGCTGTGCCCCTGAAACCAGGTATCTGTTTGGAGAGCTTGGGGGTCAAGAGAGCTTAACCCAATCACTTGCGGGGGGAAATAGCAGGGATGTGGATGAGCCTCCTCTACTGAGATAGGCTCCCCTTCAGTCTCTCTGAGGACCTGGGCTGGACAAATTGTTAATCATCCAGGGAAGGTCAGAGCCTGGAGTTTTGAGTCGTACTGCAGGTACAGAGTTAGGAGACTGAATTTCTAAGGGGTTCTGATTAGTGAATGACACTGCACTGCAGGACTGAGCTGGCATCGGCTAGGTGGCAGGCAGTGGGACTTCTGCATTTCACTGATCCGCCCACAGTCTAGGCTGTGTCATCTCATTTACCCATATCCATGGGCCTCACATACCTGGAGCTGCCTGACCCGGGGCCCTATGTGGCACGTACCTGTAACTGGCAAATGACTTTCTCACGCTGGGCGTTGCTGCTCAACCCTCTAGGGAGGCACTTCAGAGGTGGTACTGAACCTGGCCCAGCACGCTCTCCTGCCCTCTTTCCCACAGGTGTTCCTGCCGCCACCTGATTTCCATCACCCAGGCACAAGACCTGGCCCCTGCTTCTCACAGATTCCATCTAATGGCAACTGAATCCTATTCTTTTAACCACTTGTCTGGGGTCTTGTCGTTTCTCACGGGTGTCATCCATCTCTAAAGAGACCCGCTTCGTTTCTTGTCTTGCCTTTCTCTATCCTTGACTCCTCGCCCCAGTCAGCCCCCTGCTCCTGCCCGCCACCAGCGCTGTTCTCTCAAGGACAGTCCCAATTCCTTGGCGCGGGGGCTAGCTCCTTCATGTTCTGCCCTAACTGGGAACTTCCTCTCCAGGCTCATACTCCTCCCTGCCTCCTAGCTCATCCAAATGCCTTTATTCACATCCTGATGCTCCTGTAGGTAAACCATGCCCTCCTCCCATTTTACCTGGCGTTGGCCATGGTACCCACACCGGGCTGTCCCACACTGGCATCTTCTACCCTGCACTGTCCCACCCAGGGCAGTCCCTCACTGGACCATACCCATGGTACCCACACTTGACTGTACCACTCTGGGCTCAGGTGTCTGGCAGCTCTCATTCTGAACCTCATTTGTTGGGGCTTCCTTAGACCCTGTACTGGAACATAAGCTCCATTTGGGCAAGGAGTCTCAGTTTTATTCATAAATTAATTCCCTTAATACAGAGCAGCACTTAGCCCATAGAGGGTGCTCAATAAATATTTGCAGAAGGAATGAATTTGAAAGGGTTTTTCTTCGTAATCCATTACAGTCCCTAACAACCTTCCCTATCAGTAAGTTTTCCCTCTGTTCAAATTAAATTCTTCTGCTACAAAGCAAGCATTTCCTTGTCTGGGTTTTTGATGCAACTGGCAAGCCAATTAGGTTCCCGTTGCCTTTAAGAACAGTAACCTGGATTCAAAGGATTCAGGGAGTCTTTGCTGACACTTTTTTTCTCATCTACTCTGAGTAATCTTCATTTCTTGAATATTTCTTTAGAAGCTTTTTACTATTTTCACAAACTATTCTGGAAAAGGCCCACATTAGGCAGGCAGTTTTTGATGTTTACAAAACAGTACAAGGTTTGGGCTCTTCTCTTTTAAAACCTACAGGGTTGTGGAAAGCAGCTTGAAAGGAAAGCCTGGTGCTCAAGTGGGTTCATGGTGTGCTTTGGTCTGGGAAAGTCTGTGAACCAGAATGCCTGTGGTTTTGGGTCTGTTTCTAATGGAAATCATCAGGGAATAAAGGGGCTTCATCCCCCCCACTTGGTGGAAAGCTCTTTGTTGGCAAATGCAGCTTGTCCTCTCAATGCTGGCTCAAGACCAGGACTCTGTCTCCTGAGAAAGGACTGTCCTCATAAATGCTGAAACTAAGCAAGAGATGGCAACACCTCATCCCTTTTCTCTTCCCTGCCCATCCTCCTGGAAGTGCCCACGAATGGGAACAGGTCAGGGCGGAGAGAAGGCGTGAGGAGGTAGCACTTTACTCTGGAGCAAAATGCTCCCTCGAAACACAGTACCCAAGACTTAGGATGCTTCAAGAGCTGGGGCCCTGAGCTACTTTGTTGGAGCTTGTTGAGAATCTCAGGTGGCATTGGTATGGAAACAGTCCTAGAGCTCACTTGTGCTATGTACCCGTGGCGGCAATGAAGGGGTGTCAGGGTGGCCAAAACTCTACTGGACTCCTAAACTGTCTCCTTCTCTCTTGCTCTATCTCGTGGGTATCCACTTCTGTCCTAAGCCTGAATAATCTTTCTAAACCAGAAACCCAACCAAGCCCTGTCTCTGCTTCATAGTCTTCAATACTCCTCATGATGCACAGACTCAAGCCTGCTCTATGGCACTTTATGACCAGCTCGGTCTCTCCCTCCCTGGCTTCACTTCTGCCCTCAGCCTACTGCAGACATGGGTCTCCAAAGTCCTCAGAGTCTGCAAGCTCCCGCTTTTCCTGCCCAGCCCTCTTCCTCACCTTCCTCATTGTTTCTCATGTCCCGTGTCCTCCTATTTTCTCCTTCTATCTCCTCAGTGTCGGCAAAAGTGTTTGTTCATTTATAAGCGTTTACTGATTGCCTACTGCATGCCAGGTGTTAGAAACAGAGCCAAGGTAAAGACTCAGCCTTCACCCTCAAGGAGTACACAGACTGGATTCCCAAGTGTCATGCTCCTAGTTCATGAACTGCAAAGAGTGAGAAAGTCGAGAGACCGTCCCTTGTATGCAGCAAGCACTTAATCATTATGTGATGAATTTAATTTAAAAGTTAAAAATGAAACATGAGCTTTTAGAGTCATAGGAATATGCCATCACTCATATACCAAAGCACGATATTACCTTTATGGTGAACATAAATGCCAGTGTTATTACATGTATTTATTAGCATAATATGCTGTTTGGCCAGCCTCTGAGGTCTAGTGGGAACACAAATTGAACTTTTCTCCAGGATGAACATTTCACCATGCCCTGCAGAAAGCCTCCCATTCTGGGCTCAGAGGAAACACTGAAAAGTTTGGAATTTATCTTCAGCATTGCCCTAATGGTATGCCATGGTTGCTATGGAAATGATGGTATTGTTTATTATTAAATGAAGAGCAACAATGAGGCCAATAAAATAAATCTATAATATTGATATTGAACAATCTTGAGATGTGGTTATTTTGTTTTTTCTTCTGCATTCATCAGAAGCAGATTGAAAAAAGCCTTCCAATTAGTGGAAGGGCACACTGCATTTGTGTATCTGCTGGCTCCGTGAGGTAATTCATTTCTGATAATAAAAAGGAGCATTACCTAATGCAAACTTATATTATGCAGGTGTACCGGGCAACCATAAAATGCACCTAGGCAAATAATTTATTGACTGTATGATAATGAGGGAATATGCCTAAGCTGCTGGAAAGTTCTCCTCAGTCCACAGAGACCGATAGGCAGAATTGATCACTTTCAGGGTGTATGTGCTAACATGGGAAATGATCAGTTCAGCCGTCTGTGCGGTCCCATTGATATCTAATAGAAACTTTGTTGCAGTTATACTCAGTGGGAGATCAAATCTCAATTTAAAAAAAAATTTCTGTCAACAGCCTTTTGTCAAGCTTAGTAAGAAGACTGACAAAGGCTGAAGAGATTCAGGGTTGCTAAAATGGCACCCAGCGGCTCTTGGAAAACTTGGGGGGGGATGCTCACTGACCTCACACAGGCCATTGGAAAAGATTTCAGGACCAAATAAAATGGTTGGATTTGAATGGCATGGCCCAGCTCTGCAGCAAAGCAACTCATTTAGTTTTGGCTTTAATCTTTGGAGAGAAATGCTCTGTATCCAGTGATGATAATGTAAAACATATTCTGATCTTTTCACTAGCCCAATTTTTGGCAGGCCTTCCCAATTTGGGGGACCAATTTCTCCAAATAGAACAAGAGGGTGGATGAGTTTCTGCTGATGCATAACTTGGTAGCTTTAGACAACAACTATTCTATTGTTCACTATTCTGTAGGTCAGGGATTTGGGGAGGGCAGGTAGGGGAAGGGTGATAGCTCATCTCTGCTCCATACGTTGCGAGGTGGGCTTCTTGACTGGGGATGGAGGAGCCACGACGGCCCCACTCACACAGCTGGGGGTTTTGGTAATGACTGTCAGCTGGGGTGCCTCAGTTCTCCTCCCCGTGTCCTTTTTTCTTCTGCAGGGTTTCTTGCTCCCCATGGCCTCCCAGTCTGTCAGGATATTGGACTTCATTACTTGGCAAGAGGACAGAAAAGGAAGGTGCCATGCCTCTTCACACTTAGCCTCCGAGGCCCCACAACTTCCCTTCTGTCACATTCTTTTGGTCAGTGCAAGTCACAGGGCCAACAGAGGCTCAGCGAGAAGGGGAATAGACCCCACCTCTGGGGAGAGAGAGCAGCACATTCACACCGCGAATAGCATGAGGAACAGGAGGGATTGATGTGGCGATCTTAGGAGATAATCTACCATGGGTGGTGAGACTATAATCACTTTTGAATGTTCAGCCAGTCTTGGAAGTCATTGCTGTGCCTTTTTATCTCTGAGCCCTGAAGTTAGGGAAACTGAGCCCAAGCATGTTGCCTGTTCCCCAGCAACCCCACTTTCCAAAGTTTGGTTGTCACATATGCTATGGACACCTGGATAAGCCAATATGGTTAGAAGGTGATGCCATGGAGAGGTCAAGGTCCTCACTGATCATCTGGTTTCCACACTCATCTGTCTGGTTTAAAGGTATCTCTCAAAGAGGCAACTGATTAAAACCAAATTTACATTATTGAAGCCAAACAATAATGGAACTGAAGTCAGTGTCTTAATATCTTCCAGAAAGACTCTAAGGAACTGTCTTGCTGTGTAAATATTGAGGCATTGTTTCATCACCTTGTGTTGGACACATCCATGTCATTTTTTAAAAAAAAAACCTTAAAAAATTATTATTAGTTTCCTTTAGGCAAACTGTTTATTTTAGCCCTGCTATCATTTCCCAGTATCACTCCCTCTTATTGCCAATGAATGACCCTGGGAGATCTTCCATGGTTGCTTACCAACAAGCTAGCTGAAGCCAGGAGCTACCTGTGTCTCTAGCAGGAGGGGATGATGTTGCACCCACAATCAACTTTCCAAAGGACAAGGGACACTGTGAGTCCGAGGTACTAAAATTGAGGACTTGTGCATCATCTAATTCCTTTGCCTATGAGTCCCAGGCAGCAGCAAGTAATGTCTTTAGGTGTTTTCCAGCCCTCGCCAGACAGGAATACTGGTCTGTTCTTACAGCTAAGATAATCAGCTGTTCCTCCTAACCAAGATTGCTGTGGAAAACAGAATACATTGGAGTATGTGCAAATTTGTAGGAACATTTTGACTTCTTTAGGGCTGTTTATTTTCATGAGAAAGCCCATGCATACACACATATGTTTAGACAAAGAACGAAACTCAGTAGATGACACAGATCTTGACCCCTGGGCCAACGAGTGAATATGTGACCTGGCTTAGTAGAGAGAATTGTCCCCCAGCAAGAGTGATTCCAAGGAGAAGTCATGTGACTAACGTGGAGCAGATCAGTCTTGACACTGGAAAAAAGAAGCTCTGACTTGCCGTGTGGTTGCTGGTGGATCCTTTTCCAGTCTTACAGAGAAGGTCCCATGTCTACAGTAGGAGACAACAAGGACAATATACAAAAAGGAAAGAGACAAGCAGAGATGAGAGATGGCAGAGAAAGAGTTGGTGTCAGGACTGAGACCCTAGTTGTTGTCCTGTAGATCCTGAGTCGTGAAGGTCTTCGGTTCTGTAAGCCATTTAACACCTTTCCTTGCTACAAAAACCAGTACCTTCCCTTTGTGCTTGCTAACCCAATTTTACTAATCTACCAAGTTTTGTCAACCTTTCACCATATAGAATTGCTATGTTTCAAAGAACACTGTTGACTCCTGGGTTTTTATTTCCACTCCATAAGGAAGCACATAATGGCTGCATAATATTGCGATTATCCTTTGCAATATTGCCATAGAGAAATATAAAGACTGTGTAGGCTGAATAGATTATTAACTCATCCATATAAAGTTGAAGTATATATAAATAAAATATATATAATGCAAATATCTTCTGGCTTGATATCTCCTGTTGCTGATTGCATTTTAGCCGCATCAATATCTCCCATCCCATATGTCCTTCTACAATGTGATCTTGACACTTCCTCCATCAAGATGGGCAGTCCGTGTTCCCTTCCTTTGGACCTGAGCAACCTTGTGTCTCATTAGTAATGGATAGAAAGTGGCAGAAGTGAGGCAGTGTGACTTCTGAGGCTAGGTCATAAAATCAATGTTGCTCTTGCCTTGCTATCTGGGACACTTTTTTTTTGAGCACTGACCCACCATGAAGTAAGTCTGAATACCCTGTGGTCACCATACTGTGAGGAGACTCGGGTCAATGGAGAGACCATGTGTGGGTCCTTGAGTTCATAGTTCAAGAGATGATCCCAGATGGAAATCAGCATCAATTACCAGACACATGGATGAAGACCCATTGTGATGATGCCAAGCCCCATCAAGTCAACCTCAGCATATTATTTCTGGGAGGTCTGCAAAGGGTCTCTCACATGTACTCACAAACTGGTCTCTGCCTTCTGTCTCTGCTGTCATCACACGATCCATCCTTGTCACTGTCTTTCTTCTCTTGTTTGTGATGCTGCCTGAGATTCCCCATCCCTGCCTCTGCCCTCCCTCCACTGTCATTTCAAAGTCCTTGTTGAAGAAGAATGATTCTAAAGCTTCTAGTACATGGTAATTCCAAGGCTGGTGAAGGCTCAGTGCTGGGCATGAAGAGACCTGTGTCTCTAATATTTGGTCACACTTTGTCACCAGGGCTCCAGAGCAGCTCAGGGTGACACAAAGCCCCTCTTTATTAGTTTCACACCAGCCCTGGTTGCCATTACTTCTTCAATAGCCCTTACAGAGTATTTACTATGGGGTAGGACTATTCTAACCACTTCAAGAATATTAACTTACTTAACCTTCAGAATAGCTCCATGAATTTTGTGGTTTTATTTTAACAGGTGAAGATACTGAGTTGGAGGAATTTCCCCAGGGTCACTCAGCCTGGAAGTCATAGAACCAGGGTTCAAATCCAGGCAGTTTACTCAAAAGTCCATGCTTTTTTTTTTTTTAAGATTTATTCATTTACTTGAAAGAGAGAGCGAGAGAGCACACATGAGTTGGGGGAGGTACAGAAGGGTAGGGAAGAGAATCTCAAGCAGACTCCCTGCTGAGAGTGGAGCCCGATGCGGGGCTCAATCTCATGATCCTGAGATCATGACCTGAGCCAAAACCAAGAGTCGGACACTTAACCAACTGAGTCAAAAGCCCATGCTTTTAACCATGGTCTCTTATGGGTCCTTAGCGGCTCACATCCAGTCAATGTGGCCAGGGAGAGAACAGAGGCCACAATATCTCCTCCACCTTCCTTGTCTCTCTTATCCCTCCTTCCCAGTTGTCTTGCTGGTTGATCAATGTGTGTGTGGTGTGTGTGTGTGAGTGAGTGTGTGCACATGTGCATTTGTGAGCTTGTGCACCCTGGTTTTTCTCTGCCGTGTATATTTGAAAGCCAATCATGGCTTGCCTGAGTCTATGGATGAAGGTAAGAGCAGTCGGTGTTTGTTAGAAGAGAAGAACAAGCCTTAACCCAGCCAACCTTAAAGGCATCTGGGTTTTTAAGAGCTTTTCAGGCCCTTTGATGAAACCTATCAGGCCAGACTAATGATGCCGCTGTTTGCCATTCATTCTCATTGGGTTTAATGAAGATAAAGGGGCTCTCTTTACGTGTCCAGTTGGGCTTAACAAATTAACCAGGCTGCCAAAAGGGTACATGTGAACAGAATATTTGTCCTCATAATGTTCATTAGGAGGGAGAAAGTTAACTAACCTTTTTTGCTGTGTTTCTTTTCCTAGGGCCCAGTGAAAGCTGCAAAGCTGAAACATCATCTCTAATCTTATTTCCGATGGGCTTTGCCCTAACTTCTCCTTTTATGATCTTTCCACAGCTGTTATATTGAATCAGTATCATTATGTGTTGAAAAAAATATTGTGCTCTGTGTCTCAGAGCTAACTACCAGAACTAAGTATTCTGGCCCTTTTTGGAAGATGACAGGCTATCAGAGGTCTGGAAAGGGTGGCGAGATTGTTTGTTTACTTCTTGTGTCCTCTTGAGATAGCTCTTCCTGAACGAAGCGAAAGGGGCAGTTCTCAGATTTTTGCTCTAGGTTCATGGCACGGCGATGAACAACTCTCTAGGGCAGATTGCAAAAATGTCCCCCAATTCCTCCCTTTCCTGAATGCACGCCTCTTTGCAATGTTAACTTCGTCCCTCTCCTCATTAAGAGGTGGAGACTGTACTTCACCCCTTGAAGCTGGGCTCAGACATGGGCTTTGTTTTGTTCCATGGGGCATTAGCAGAGGCTTGAAGGGAACTTGTGCTCTGGGGTTTGCTCTCTCTTGCTGCTCCTGGAATCTGAGACCCCTGTGTTACCTGACCTAAGCTAGCAGCTGAGCCAAGTACATCCGACTCAGGTAAACCAAGTCCCTGTTGAGTTAGCGGTTTGTAAGCTCAGACTATCAAAACTGGGAAGGGACACCTGGGTGGCTCAGTTGGTTGAGCAGCCAACTCTTGGTTTTGGTTGTGATCTCAGGGTCCTGGGTGCAAGCCCACATTGGGCTCTGCACTCAGCGGGGAGTCTGCTTGAGATTCTCTCTCTCCCTCTGCCCCTCACCCTCTCTAAATAAATAGGTAAATCTTAAAAAAACAAAAACAAAACCAAAAACACACCCTGGGGATAATTCCCGGTTGAAAAATCAGTTATATAACATTTTACCATATTCATGAATGTATAGCAGACTGAACAAAAGTAATTTAATATAATTGACACAGTGTTATCATTTGGGTTCTTTTTTTAAAAAAGATTTTATTTATTTGACGAGACAGAGAGCACACGCACAAGCAGAGGGAGTGGGAGAGGGAGAAGTAGGCTCCCCACAGAGCTGGGAGCCCGATGTGGGGCTCAATCCCAGGACCGCAGGATCACCACCTGAGCCAAAGGCAGATGCTTAACTGACTGAGCCACCCAGGCTCCCCTAACACTTGCTTCATTTTCCCCAACTACCTGCCTCCATCAGTGTCCAGATACAATAAGCTGGTTACAAAATGAAGCATAAAAAACCCATGTGACAGCCAGGGCAAAGGTGAAATAAGTCATCTAGGACCAAAGGGGTTTTAGCTGTTCACTGAGTAGCTCTGCTTTATTTAATAGGCAAGGAAATTCAGAAGTCTGAAGAACACTGGGGTAAAAAAAAAAAAAAATTACAGTTAAAAAACAAACCTACAAAGAACAAAAACATTCATCAGAACAGGCTTGAATCCAACTTTCATGAAGAGGAAGTTTGCTGAGGGAGGCCATCCAGACCAAACCCACCCTGCACACACCATTGTCTCACATATTGTTCAGATATTTTGTGTGGAACTGATTTAATGTTTATAGAACTTCTAAAAACCCTGGGATTATAGACACTAGGGAAATGTCACTCAGCTAGTGCAAAAGCTCAATATAAAAGAAAAATAAAAGAAAGGAGATGTTGCTCACAGTTCGGATGCTTTCATTTGCAGCATCCCACATGATAGGACACAGGACAAAGAAGGGAAGTCATGTGTTTTCAACCATTTCCTTCTAGTCCCACCATCTTGTCTAGGTAGGATGGGAGAGCAGCTCTTAACCGTGGCTTTACAAATGTGTTTCTAGATTTTGTAGCTGTCAGTACGCTTCCCAGTTAGGCCACACCATTTTGATTTTCAAAAAGATGTAGCTCATTTTGCAAACTTTGTAAGTTTGGAAATTATTTCCAGATAAAAATTTTTTAAAATGCCCCTCCATGGAAAATACCTTAAGATATTCATTATAATCAGTAGTTTATTGAGAGCCTATTAAGTACCCACTACTGAGCTGGACACCATTGCAGATAATAATAATTAATAAACAATAACACTGCTACTTAGGTAAGGTTGATCCCCTTAAGAAGCTGATATTCTTTATACTATAATTTTTTTTTAGATTCACAATCAGTGATAAATATTTTCAACATAGAGATTTGATCTTAGCTGCGGTGGCTTTAAGTTATCACCGTATCATGAGCCAAAATTCTGCTCAAGGACTTTGCTTTTTTCTGAGGAGCAGTTATAAGAAAGCATCTCCAAATAACTTTTCCTTGCCAGATCTTCAAGCCCTTGATGCCTTCATCTCTGGGAACTGGACTTGGTTTGGAGCTAGGTTTTTGTCGCTGTTATTTTTTCTCTCTTCTCTGGAATTTCAAAACTTCTATGCAAGGAAGCTCAATGCCTCTATGGGCTTTATAATCCATTAAAAATCCTCTTTCATTATCTCACTTATTATCTGCAATTACATGGCACTGAAACAGTAGAAGTTCCTCTCTTTACCATGATAGGCTAATTTTGATGATTAACTGAGGAACTGTTACATTTTACGTCAATGCTCCACTAGCGTTATGGAATTAGAATTCACAGCCCTGGTTGGGAAGAATTCTAACGAGACCAAAGGGTTTGGGTGAAAATAAGGCAGGCGTGTCTTTGCTTCTAAAGTAGCTGGGACTTAGATCCTCTAAACATTGACCTTAAAATCTGTCATCTGAATGACTTTTTTGGAGATTTCAAAATGAATCTTGTGTGCTTTCCAGCCTCTAATGGATTCTGTAGTGGAAACACGATAGAAAGCCAATTTGCACAGTGCTTCATCGCTGAAAACTATATTGAAGCTCACATTGTAAGTCATATAATAACATGGATCAGAGAGGCCATATCCCTTCCGAGAGAGAACTGTTTAAAAGTGTGAGGCTCCAGGCAGATGGAAAAAGGGACATGGAACATAAGGAATTCAGTGCTGTTTTTCTTAAAGCTCCTCGGGTAAGTTGCTTCAGGGGTATTCATTGAATGAACCGTGTGAAGAGGGATTTAAACATCAACGAGTGGTCAGAGAGGAAAGTCTTAGAGTGCTTTTCTATTGAGATTTTTATGATTTTTACTTTTAGCTCTTAACCCCAGTTCCCATTTTCAGGCCATGGCCCACATCCATCATTGGAGGAAAACAAAATTATGTTTCCCATGAAGATTTCTCATGGCCAGCTGTGGCAGATGCTCTCCAATCCCCCACCCCGCTCTTCCCCTCAGCATCCCCACCCCCCTGGAAGGACCTGTGACTCTCAAGACATGTCAGGGAGTTAACCTTCTGGGAGCAGCTTCTGGCCAAGGATGTATGCAAGCCAGAGGGTCAATGCCCCCATTTTCTCACAGCTTGGGTGGGACTGCTCTGAGGTATGTTTTATACTGTGAGCTCCCCAGTGGGATTAAGCCCCAGTTGCCCAGAGTGGAAGTCTATTCATTACCTCATTCAGTATTGGCTCCTTGCCTCCTTGGTCTCACTTCCCTACTCTGCTACAGGTACTTCCTAGGGTCAGCACCCAAACAAACTCATACTCCTGTCTCAGGATCTGCCACTAGAAAAACCCAACTAAAGACACAGCCTTTACAAAGAGACACTTAACTGTATCTATCACTCATTCACCATACTTTTACTGCAAACCCACCGTGTGTGAGGTACAATGCTGGGAGCTGAGGAATGAAAGAGAGGCCTGGACCTTCCTATTTCTTAGAAGTAGCTTAAGACAAGACATCATAAAGAGAGGCATGTGAATTCTCCCAAGTTCTTCAGCCTAACAGTTCCTCCAGGAGGCCCCAGAATGATCCCCCTGTGCCCTCTAAACAGATCATGAATAGGAAGTTGTTACACAACTTCGTTGACTTTTTCTCTGCCCACTGCTTTTTCTCAGTCTTATCTCTGTGTCTCTGTTCACTTTTCTTTTTTTTTTTAAGATTTATTTATTTATTTGAGAGAGTGAGAATGAGAGAGAGAGAGAGAGAGTACATGAGAGGGGGGAGGGTTAGGGGGAGAAGCAGGCTACCCGCTGAGCAGGGAGCCCGATGTGGGACTCGATCTCGGGACTCCAGGATCATGACCTGAGCCAAAGGCAGTCGCTTAACCAACTGAGCCACCCAGGCGCCCCTGTTCACTTTTCTTTTTTAACTGAAGTCTAGTTGACACACAATGCTACATTGGTTTCAAGTGTACAGCATAGTGATTGGACAACTCCGTTTTAAGTTCTTAAAGATGTTTACCCTGTTTTTGAGCATGGCTGTAGCTTCTTTGAAATGTTTGATTGAAACAAAACATTCATGCAGAAAAGTGCCTGTGTCACCCAAGAAGTCTGTACCTCAGACCCCCTGCAGAAGCTCCTCCCTATTCCCACAAGGGTAATCACTATCCTGACTTCCCCAGTGTGGTTTAACTTTTCTTTTTTTTACTTTAAATGTTCATGTCTGTGAGGTTCAACCATAGTTCTGTACTTAACTGTTAATTGTTCGTGCTCATTACTGTGTAGTATTCCAATGTGTGAGTAACCATGATTTATCTGCTCTACTGTTTTTTTTTTTTATGTGATCTCCACCCCCAACATGGAGCTTGAACTCAAGACTCTGAGATCAAGTTGCACGTTCTAAGGACTAAGCCAGCCAGATACCCCTATCTGTTCTACTGTTGATGGGCAGTTGAGTGGTTTCTAGTGGAGCTCATTATGAATAGTGCTGCTGTGAACATTCTAGAATATCTTTTGAGGAATACATGGGTGCATTTCCAGCTATACCACTGGGTATAGCTCAGGAGTGACATTGTTGGGTCACAGAAGATGCATGTATGTTCAGCTTTGCTGGATGCTGACAGCTTTCAGTAGTGGGTTTACTGGACTGCACCCCCACCAACAGGGTATGAGAGTTCCATTGTTCTATATCCTTTCTAATGCTTGGTTTTATCCATCTCTTCTCATTTTAGCTAGTCTGGTGGGTGTGGGCTCTGCCTTTTTGATTTTCCTATAGAGAAAGATTTATATATTTTATCTCTTTTTGCAGCAGAAAACCAGCAGTCTCATATGAGAATTTTGTGATTAATAAAATTTTGCATCTGCTATTAAATTTTCTATTTTGCACATTTTTGTCCATAATCTTTGAAATTATGACTCATTCTGAGGACTGCCTTTTGCAAAGCCAATCTGAATACCTTAACTAGCTAATCCTCCTTCCCACCTGGGAGGTGTTTGCATCACCCCCTCTCTAATGAAATATGGGTCCACCCACCTGAGTGTCCCTCTCTATCAGTCCTTTCTGCCTCATTATCTCCCTGATGCTTCCATTTTTCACTCCATTTTCCTGCTTGAACTCCACCATTCTTTTGAAACACCCCCCTGACCCCACAAAGTAACAAGTATTTCTTTAGTTTTCTTTTGCCTGTGTGTTCATCTTTTCTCAGAAAGTCCTTGAGGGGACATACAAGTTAGTTTGCATTCTTAAGTATTCTCTTTGCCTCTAAATATTAATTTGTCCTTAGAGCTGACCTAATGGTTAAGAATGATTAAGAATGTAAGCTCTGAGGTCAGACTTCCTCCCTTTCTCTTTTCCTCCCTCCTTCTCTTCCTCCCTCCCTCCCTCCCACCCTCCCTCCCTTCCTCCCTTCCTTCCTTCCTTCCTTCCTTCCTTCCTTTCTTCCTTCCTTCCTTCCTCAAATACTTATGGAAGTCTATCATGTGCTTGATCTTGTACCAGAAGCTGGGGTGTAATAGTAAGCAAAAACAGTTATGGTCCCTTTCCTCAATGAGTACATAATTTCATTTGCATAATAAGAAATCAGATATTCACACTAATACATCATTACAAGCTGTGATATGTATGGAGGAAGAAAGGCATGGGATTCTTGGATAGTGCCTAACAGGAAGATATGACTGCAGGTACTGTGAGAAACAGACCTTTGGCCTGAGGCCTAAATAATGGGAGGAATTAAGTAGATACCCCATCCTCACTGGGGAATATCTTTAAGGGGTTATTTGCTCTCTCAGTAATTGCCCATTAATGGGGGGAGTCTGTGTTATACACTGCTTACTTTGTGCCCCCCAATAAACCACATATTTTGGTGTTCATACCTTTTCATAGTCCCTTCCCACAGTAATTGGTCTTGGTCATGTGACTTGTTTTGGCCAATGGGAAATTAGCAAGCAGGACCCAAACAGAGGCTCCCTCTTGAAACCTTGGACCACCATGAAGAAGTTTGTGTGGAGAGATGCCTTGCAGGCTATGAGACATTAGGGAGGGTGAAAGAAAGAAAAGTTGAGCCAGCCCCCAGTAGTTCTAGCTAAGGCATGCAAATGACACCATCTTAGCTCTTCCATTCCCCAGTCAAGCCCCTCCGGCCCACTGCACATGGGGTAGAGGCATCCCCACTGTGCCCTGCCTAAATGGTAGATTCCTGAGCAATAAATGGTGGCCCTTCTTTTAAGCCACTGACTTTTGAGATGGTTTGTTGTAACTGTGATAGATACCTGAAACATGCTGCTTATTCATCTTATCTGATTTAAGAGCTTACTGTGTTTCAGATGGCACGGAATGGAATCAGTGCCTTCCTTCATGTAGTCTAGTCAAACTCAGGGATTTTAACCTCAAGTTCATGAGCTCCTTGAAATCATATTCCCACTTTTGTATAATATATATGTGTGTATATTTCCCCATCTCCCCGCTGGAGAGAGGACTATGGCTTTCACTATACTATTCTCAAAAGGATCTGTGATTCCTGCAAATAAATAATAAGTGTTTCAGAGGAAAATATAGACACATGGTATATTCTACAAAAAAGACATTTTGAATTGAGTGCTCTGTAGGAACAAAGACAAAGAAATTATTAATTATACTAATTAAAATTGGGGTGGTCTCCACAGTAGAGGTGATATAACTTTGTCTCCTTGAGACCACCTTCAGTAAAGCAGCCTGGAATCTATGCCAAATAATTTGTTTCTCCTCTTGTGTTACATAGAGTTCATTGTACCCTTGATCTTTAAAATGGGCCAATTTCCTCACACTTCCCCTGCAAAGACAAATAAGAATTTAAATAAATAAAATTCAGATAGTACAGTAAGTAAGGAAACCCAGGATCAGGTTTGCTTCCAGCATTCCTGGGGTCCAGGGCAGAAGTAAAAATGGAGGCTCACATACAATGGCTAAATATTTTCAAGTTACAAGTTAGGATAATAAACTCTTAAATAAAATATATTCTATTCTCCTACCTTGTCAAATTTAACCTCGAATGCAAGATTCTTAGACATTTCAGAAATCTCTACTGGCATATGGCAGTGTGGGGAGAGATGGCCAGGCTCCCTGTTTTAGAGGATGACCTTTCTTTCCTCTCTTCCCCACTCCCAGCTCTGTCTTACATGGGAATCTCAACCCACATGCCCACGCTCTGTCCATATGTCCCCATAGGCAGCCATCCCTTTGGACCCTCTCAAGTCTGGGAGTGCACAGAGCAGCAGCATAGTTCACCCTCAGAAGGGTGGACCCTTCCTTATGTGGACCCAGGGAAAGTGTTCATGCAAACCCTGAAAGTGGACCGTGGACCTTTCCGGCAGGGAATCTGAAAGTCTCAGATATCTGGTGTGTGATCTAGAAGGAAGTGTTGGGGATCTAGGTATATAGCACACTTTGGCCTCATAGATGCCTCACTCCATGGTGTACCCAGAGTGGAGCCTTTCAAGGCGGTGCTATCCAATATGGCAGCCACTAACTACATGTGGCTTTTGAGCACGTGCAATGTGGCTGTTCCGAATTGAGATGCAGTGAATGGGTTGATTGTAAAATGCATATAGCATATTAAAAATGCAGTACAAACAAAATAAAAAGAATGTAAAATTTCTCATTAAATGTATTGTAGTAGTTTCTTTCACTTTTCTAAGTTTTTAAAATGAAGATACAGAAAACTTTTAATTACCTACGTGGCTCCCATCTATGGCTTTCTCAGACAGTGCTTCCCTAAAGCATGGGGTGCAGGGCAGTGGACCCTGTCATCCTGATGTAATGGTATCACAGTGATAATGCTCAAGATAGTTCTCTCCTTCCCTCCCAGCCCCACCCACTCCCACACAACTTTTACCTTGTTTTGATTGCTCTCGCCTCCTAGATACTGACTCTCAGATTCATGGTCAGACTTTGATGTATAATTTTGGACTGCTACCCTGGGATTTAACAACCTTCCTGACTCCTCACGCCGGCTATCAAGTATTTATTTCGGACTTACTTCTCCCCTTTGCCCCGCCTTCCCACTTCCTGTTTTCTCGAATGAGGGCCTTTGTTCCCATCCCTAGAACCAT
The DNA here is from genome assembly GCF_009762305.2 of Zalophus californianus. Classification (NCBI taxonomy): domain Eukaryota; kingdom Metazoa; phylum Chordata; class Mammalia; order Carnivora; family Otariidae; genus Zalophus; species Zalophus californianus. The sequence goes on from NC_045602.1 coordinate 98,415,501, forward strand.
GGGTCTGGTCCCTTGGGTATTACCCAGCTTATCCCTGGTTTTCCTTGTGAAGAATAAGTAAGATCCCATAAGCTCCTTGACTTTCTGTGGGTCATTTTGGATGTAGACTGTCTTAGGTATTTCCTATAATGGTCGGGGTTTTATGGATAATAGCTTTCTCTCTTAATCCTCTCAGAAAACACATTTGCATTTTTGCTGGTGTTTTCAAGTATTGCCCTAAGGATGGCATCCAGTGGCAGGCCAACGGGGGAGGAGACAAATTCTAGACTTTCCTTAAAGATTTTATATATCCTTCTATTTGCAAATGTTAATCACTCAAAAAATAGTTTTTTTGAGTCCGTATGATGTTGTAGTCACTGCTATATTGAGCATGAGGACTTGGTAGTGAGTAAAAATGGAGAAATTCCCCTTGATAAATTAACTAAGAATCAAGGGATATAATATACTCTATTGCAGAGGAGCTTTTGGTGCTGTATATGGGAGGTCAGGGAGGGGAGGGCAGCTTCTTGGAGGGATATCCCCCGAGAAATCAGTAAGTTACTGAAAATGTAAATGGCTTCTTCAAGACCCATAATGAAGATTAGTGCTTATACGAGGAGGAGAGAGGCACAAAGCCCACTGGTGACATGTTGGAGGCCTGGCCATGCCTCTCTCCCTACGGGACTTTTATCTGCATAACACCCTCATAGCAAATGAGATTCAATTTCTGGCCTTGTACCAGTCCACAGCATATGGGATTGGCTTCCTTGCCTCACTAAAAGACCACATCTACTTCATGGATCTTTGGTCCTAACTCTGTAACAGGGATTATATTTTGAAATATTTCCCCTTGTAATTATTCTTTTGGACTTTATTTTCCTTACAGGGATTGCACTTTTTAAAATCAGAGAAATTGAGTTTGCCCCAGAGAAAGGAGGATACAAAACTACTTAAAGTAAGCCAAAGGTTGCATTCTTGGCTTTTGGGACTTCTCTTGAGTCTATGGTGAGACAAATCTCGAAAGTCAAGTGAAAAAACCAGGCAGCTGAGAAAGGAAAGGAATATGCTGTTTGTTTTTTCGGCACAAAAGACTGGACCGTTTTTCCTTGGAGAGTGTATTGGGTAAAATATTCACAAAGTTATGAGAGTTGGTGACTCTTACTTATGGTTTAAGACTCAACTCCAAGTTCCCTGTCTACATGGCCCTGACTGAGGGCTCAATCTTGTAACTCCCATAATGCCCGAGTATGGGTCTATTTTCTGAAAAATGCTTCAGTTCCCCCAAAACAGGGATCACTTTATTATTTTTTTTAAACTTCGTGTTTCCAGCTCTACCACAGCACTGAAAGACACTGATGCTCAGTAAATCTTTATTAAGTGAATAAATAAAGGAGCAAATTCTCACAGAGTTGAGAGAAAACAGCAAGAAACAAGGCTGATAAGAGGCAAGGCTGGAGGGCATGTTTTTTCAACCTGCAATCAGGATTTCAAAACACTGATTATGGAGGTGATAAGCATTGTCTCACGTTTTGAGTGGCCATCCTGAGAAATTCCCACATGTCACATGAGATGTAATCCTTGAGCCTTACTAGATGTCAGATAGAAAAGGACCCAAATTAGAGTTCTAATCCCTTCTCTGACACTGATTATAGTTATGTGACTTTGGAGGTTGTTTTTTTCAACTGTAAGGAATCTTGGTGTCCATCTTGTCCAAATGTCTCACTTTGCAGATGAGCAAACTGAGACCCAGAATCTTTAAGTGGCTCTCTAAAGTTTCCGCACAAGGCATTGGCTGAGATGAGACAGACCTTTTCTTCAACAGAATGTTGAACATAGTGCCTTTACTTTGTTGCCAAGAAAGAGGGTATGGCATGATTGAAACCAGCCATCATGGGAAATCTTTGGCTCCAAGACAAGAGGCAAGTATAAAGTTAGGAAATGAAGTCAAGGCCACTGACCAGGTTTCTGGACAAAAGGTACCAAGAGGGATGTCACAATGACCAACCTGAAATGGAACAAAACCATGAATCAGCAAAGATAACTTCTGGGCTCCAGGAGGAGACACAGGCAACTTGATCCCAAGGGCTGATTCTAAGAGTCTAGATTCAGTGCTGCCCCTCTGGGTCACTTGCAACATCTTAAAAATATTTGGCAGCTATCACCCAAAGTGCCTAGGTAACAACTCTTCTCAAATGTGACAACAGGGCCTCTCAGTGGTATTTATAGGTCTTGGGTTGCTAGTTCAACCTGGCCATCTTTGGAAAACCTTCACTTTGAGTAATGGCTCAGTAACTTTGTTGGTTCCTCAAAGGCAGAAAATGGCTTACAATTCCATCTACCCTCAGAACCCAGCATACTGCCAGAAACATAATGATTGGGTAATTGTATTTGTCAGGTAGGAGAGGCTCTGCTGGGTAACAAGTAAGCCTTGAAATCTCAGAGGCTTCACAACAAGGAATGATTTCTCTTTCTTGTGCAAGATTGGCAGAGGGTCTCCTCCACACAGACACTCAGATACCCAGGCTATTTCCACTAGAGGCTCTGCCAATTCAACACATTGTCTTCATGGTACTTTCCAAAAGGAAGAGAGCAGCGATGGATGGAGGCACACTGGCTTTCAACTGTTTGAGCACAGAAGCATTCAAGTTGCTGTAGCTCAGAATCCTCAGGGAGGCTTCAAAGCACAGGTAGCCTTCAGTGAGGGCTTAGTGTCTTTGCACCCATGTGACAACAAAGCCATGCAGCTGATGGAGTTCCATTGACACAACACACACTGGGTCCTGTTTATTGTTAATTTTTCTGAGTCGTCACTGCTTAGCATAGATTGCAGCACATAATGATACTTAACAAGTATCTGCTAAATGAATGGGTGATTGAATGAGCGAACTTTAAATCTCACTAATGCAGTAAAGAAAGGGAACATACTCAAACCCTCTGGCTTTCTGAATTAAATGTAAATCTCTTACGACTCTAACCTAATATTCTACATGGACTGCAAATCATCACTTTCCCTTCATCATCCATCCTCATCTCTTTCCCTTTACTCCATAAACTCTCCCTAGAATCATAAAATGGTCCCTGGATCGGAGATGCAATAATGTATTCTCTGTTGTGTTTTCTCTTTCTCCAACCAAAATGATCATCCTTCCTCCTCTGCTAGGCTGGAACAACTCCAACAATAATAAAACATAATATAATAATAATAATAATAATAATAATATGAGCATGAACAATAACAGTAACAGATAACTGAGTACTACTTGCTAGTCACCCTGCTGAGCACATGATATCCCTTATGTTTGTTAGTCCTCCCACAGCCTTGGAGTGAGATCTCCTTCCTGTTTTAGAGACGAGAGAATTATTAAGGTGATAATAGTGCTGTGATTTGAACTCGGGTGAATCTGACTCCCAAACTTTTTGCTCTGAACTGCTTTTCAATACTGCCCCTTTCAGAACCTAAATATCCATGATTAGCTGTTTCAAACATAAAACATGACACTGATGATGAATTTACATAGGAGACACACAGATTTGTGTCAGGGTTGTGACTCCCAGAATTGCAGTCTTTCTGTTTCCCCTGGTGGTTAAGACAGATTTTTTTGTCTACTTCCTTATTCTTATTATCCTTATTCTTCAGAATATGCTTTCCACCAGGCCTCCCAATCATGTTGGTTTTAGGGTTAAATTGTGCTCCAGGTACTATTGCTGGCCCAACCCTCTCAAAGTTGGTCGTGTAAATCAATAACTCTTCTTTGCTCACGTATTCTATTGGCCAGGAATTCAAACTTGGCAAAATGAAGGCCTTTTCCCTGCCTTCGTGATGACTGAAGACTCAGCTGGGTGTGACTTGAACATGTGGGGGTTGGGCAGCTGGGGCTGAGGATTAGCTTCTATGGTGGTTTTCCTAGTCAGATATCTGATTCTTGGGTTTGAGGATAGGCTGTTGACTACAACACCCACCCATGGTCTTTCCACATTGCTTGGGCTTCCTCACAAAATGGCAGCTGTGTTCCCAGAAAGTGTGTATTGACAGGAAGCAGTCTGAGAGGAAGTCTACCAGGATAATCAGGTGAGGGCTGCACGACCTCTTCTGATCTAGCCTTAGAGCCACACAGCACCTATTCCACTTTGTTCTCTTAGTTACAAGTAAGTCATAAATCCAGCCCAGATTAAAGAGGAATGGAGAGACATTCTGCTTCTCAATTGGAAGAGTTTCCAAGAATTTGCAGCTATTGGTAACACTGTCAGAAGTCAATAAAGAGCATTCATTCATGTATTGATATTCTGTAGAGCAACCAGGTATGGCACTCAAAGAGAGGACAGGGTGACATAACCCACAACACCAAAAGAAAAACATCTAAAGTGGTAAATTGAGTCATGGCACGATCTTATGATACAGCAAGTGTAGTCATTAAAATTATGTTTTCAAGTGATAAAAAAAAAGATGAGGAGAAATGTGTCAATGTATTAATAAGTTGAAAAAATGCTACAGTTAGTATGTAGAACCTCTACATATAATCACAGATTGAAAGAATGACATTATGGATGATTTCTCTTTTCTTCTGTTTATCCATATGTGTAAATATTTTTACAATAAGCATATGCTGTTTTTGTAATCAGTAAAAAAAAATTGAGATAGAAGGAAGGAGGAGTTTGGAACAATGAAAACATCTGCATTAGTTTCAAAAGACCAAGAAACTGTTTGGGTCAAGCTATTGTTTGCGCGTGTGTGCTTGTGTGGGGAAAAGGGGTAGTCTGACCTTCTGAAGCCTGGACGGCGGCTGGTCGGGCAGACATGAGGGGCACTGTGTAGGGGGAGGAATCTCTGCATCGTTATGTGTGGGCCCCAGCTCTGGGGAGAAGGAAGTCAGATGGGGAGAGACTTGTGCAAAGCCAAATGGCTAGTTAGCCAGAGGCCTGGCACAGGCTGCTCAGTCCCTGGCCAGGATGCTTTCCCCCCCTACCTGCTGCCATTGTCAATGAAGTGACAAGCAGCGGCTGCCTGCTCCTTACACGAAGGACTGACACATTTTCACTCCCAGTGGGCGTCTTGCCTGCAGCACTGTATCTATGAGGATATGTGAAAGCTTCTGGCTTGGGAAAGCAGAATGTGATTTTATGGAAATTGGGCTGGGTGTTGCAATAAACTTAGCAGTCATTGGTCATATCCAATGACAGGTGACAATTTTATTCTGAAAGAAGCTGAACTTGAGAGAGGAATGGGAAGAAGCTTAATGACTGTGATCTTCTTCGGTTAAGGAGAAAATGAGAAAGATCCAGCTCTAGGGATGGCTTAGGGGAGGAGCCCCACAATTCAGATATTCAGTTTCTAAAGCTTTCTAGGGGGCCAGATGGCTTTGGTGCATCTAAAGGCAGCTCAGAAAGAATATATCTTTCCTATCCCTAACATATTTTCCCTCTGTACTATGAGACACATGTTCTACAGATCTCTGAAAACAAAATTCAAGATTAAAATATTTTTCCATCAATATTCTGTATTTTTACTTTCAAGTTCCATTGCACTAGGGCAAAAGCCTCATATGGATGCTTCTGGCCTTTCCCACCTTCTTTTATCACCTGTGAATCTTTTAATAAAGAGGGGTTACCTGAGGCAGGCACAGATGGAACTGGGACACATTGGGATGGAGGATGGCTGAAGGAGCCAAGAAAGAAACAAACACTTATAACCTGGACCCAGCAATTCAGAGGGTTTCCTGGACAAGACCATGACCAAAAATACTTCCAAGGACATGGGCAGTGGTGCAGAGGATTGTACAACTCTAATGGACAGGGCTAAAGTTTGGATTTTTTTTCACATTTTAATTCAGCTAGAGGTAACATTTTACAGATTGCTTTCGTGGTTTTTCTCTGCTGACTTTCAGAGAAAATGTCAAGGAATGATTATTGCTTTTCAAAAGGTCATAAGCCCGGTGGATATGAGCAATTTTGCCTAATTCTTAGTGTTCTGCCAGTTCTGTTTGAGATGCTCTTTTCTGTAGCATAGCGATGCAATCTCCTCTTCCTGCTTCTCGCTCATTGAGTACCTCTTGTGTTTCTTGCATGTTACATAGATTTTTTTCAATTCTCACAAGAACTGTATGAGGGCTGCTGTGATTCTTCTCATTTAAAGATGTAGGAACCTCTAGTCTAGAGGTTCATAGAGGTGAGTTACTACTCAAGGCCGCCAGTTGCTAGGTTATTGGAATGGGCATCAAATCCATGTTATATGAGGATGTTTTATACTCTGAAGGCAGGGAAGCTGGCTACTTCTGGTAGTTAGGGCTAGGTTCCCCATACGTGTATAGAGCTTTCCAGGAAGAGTATCGGCAGGGAATGTTTTATAGGGCCAATGTCTTCCTAGATGAACAAGAAATTTCCTCCAGAAGAGAGAAGCTTGGAAAAGCCTATGTTTGCAGGGGCAAGCCTGGGAGGGCACGGGTGAGCAGAGCTGGTACAGGGGACAAGGTGCACACAGCAGCCAGTCACCCTGGTAGTATAGAAAATTCATCAGTCTATCACTTGATGTAGAGATCATCTAGAATCCAAAACTTTTTGATCTTAAATATAAGGTATCAATTAAATACCTTAAAATAAAATAAAAAAATAAGTTCTTTAAACAGTTGGCTAAAATATCCTTAAAATGTTGAATTCCACACAAAATAGCAAAGGACACAAAAGGACATGTTGACAGAATGGTACAAACTTGGTGCAAGTTTGGTATTTAAAAAATAGAATAAATCCGAAGTGGCCATAGGCAAATGTATTTAAAATGATTAAAAAGCCAAACAGATTTCTAAAAAGGAGAGACACTGGAAAGGATTCAGGAGAGAGATTCAATAGTAGATAAATTGGTCCTTAGATGACTAATCATTAAGAAACCTAGCTTTACAGAGAATTAGCTCAAGTCCAAAAAGATTGCCTGGAAGATGCACATATCGTAGCTAATGCCCCAGGGATTCTGAGTGGTGGTGGGATATTGCAAGCTGGGGACAAACTCTTCCGGGATCACATGGTTGTGTGGAAGAATATCAGAATATCTGAAAGATGAGGGGGTTCTTATATTCTAGGCAGACGATTTTTCTTGCCACAATTCTAAGGCCAGAGGGCTGACTTGTTTGAGAAAAAAAGCAGTGTACTCTCCCTGGAATGGAAAATCATGGGCTGAGCAACGGGTTACAAAAAGGGAGAAATAAATGTTTTGGGATTACATACAGGCAGCAAGAGAAATGGGAAGATGCCTGGCAGCTGTTGAGTGGGAAACTCTGGGCAGAAAAAGAGCCATTTGAAGACTAGTTGTAAGAGGAGGAATTCCATGCCCATGGCAATGCCCTTGGCAATGCCCTTGGCAATGCTCTTGTGCTATCCCTTTAAGGAAATCTAAAGACAAATCTTATTCTTCAAGCTTCTAAGGGCAGATTTTGTTGTTGTTAGATGCATTGACAAGCAAAGAGCAGCCTCAAGATTGCCCAGCTATATTCAGGTTACAATCTGGTAGAAGGCATGTTGGAAGATACAGACTAACATTTTGAGCTCTTTTCCTTCATCTTCCTTTAGACGTCTAGGGCACCCTGAATAAGAAGGGCCAGGTGAGCTAATATAGTGTGTTTCCAAATACCTGGGATGAGAATGTGTTTATGGGGGTTAGGTCAAGCGAACTACAAACAGGAGGACATAAACTGCTGGCCCAGAGATGTGCTATGTCATTATTTTTTTTTTATTTATTTAAGGGGGCCAGAAGACAAAAATCTGAAAATTTCACATTAAAATTAGTTTTCCCATTCCTGGTGGAAAATAAATCTCCACATGACATGATTGGCTGGACCTGAGAAGCTGTTGTCCCCTTTCAGTGGGATGCATGCTCTCTGGCTTGCCACAAGACCCAGCACTCCTTGCTGAATTGCCAGGCCCCTGTTCTTCTTGATATGCTGCCCCCATGGGCTCCACACTGTGTTAGGGCCCTGAGCCCCAAGCACCTGGACCCATCTGTGAATCATCATGACCAGGCAAAGGAAATGCTGAAGACGGGCCACATTTCCCAAATGCCGTCTTTGGAGGTTACAGTGAGGGAGAAACAAAGACTCCTACAAATTAAGCTGGAAACTAACAGCTTCCCATGGTGAGTGGGGAGGGCGAAGGCAGGGGTGTGTGTGGGGGTGGTGGGAAGGCAGCAGATTTCATGAAATATGAAGCTCCATGGAAGGGGATGATGAAGTGGGTTAAAGCCAGGAAGTAAACACATATAAATATTTGATATAGAGTTCTAAAGCAGCGAGTGAGACAGGGAGAGGACAATAAATAAAGATAAAAAAGATAAAGATGCTCTTGAAATGTATGCAAATCAAGCCAGCCATCTTTGGGACCATTACTGTGTGAGAATGGGAAAAAAGTGATACATGAGCCAGAGAGGCTGTGCACTGAATTTAAATTTTTCCTTGGGTATTTATGAGAAAGCTAAGACACATTTCCTGAATTTAGGCTGTAGTTCCTCCCAGTATTACCTCTATGCTTTTTGTGAGTCACAGCAGAACTCTGGAGAAGGGGAAGGTGGGTGTGGGATGAGCAGAACAGCAAAGCACTGTAGGCATCATATCCCAGGATTGCTGCTGGAGATAACCACAGATCTCTGGAGACACCAGCCCCCCTGGGACAGCATGCTTCTGCAGCTGGTGCAGCTGAGTGATTAACTCAGTGGGACCTTGAATGCTGTTCCTATGTCCCAAAGAAAGTGAGGGTTTCTGAAGGCAGGGAACATTCCCAGGAGCCCAACCTGGATGCAAGTGAGCCTCTCTGGAGAGGCCAGCCCCCTGGGAGAGAACATCCTCCCTTAGGATGCTGGGGCTCCCAGGGGTCCAGAGTATTGCTCCAAAGAAAGGTAGAGTGAGCGGAGTTCTACAATTTAATCACTCGTGCACTGAAAAAATCGCTTAGAGAAGAGCATATGCCGTCATAATCACTTAATTAAAGGAAGAAACTTCTAAGATAGCCTTACTAAATGCAGAGGAAATGCCGATGAATGAAGAGGGTTATGGTTATAATCATAACTGGTATTATTTCTTATTAACTTCTATTATTGCAGATCTCTGTGGGGTTGGGGGGAAAAGGAAGGTAAAAAGGCAGTTTGGGTGAAAATGGCTTCCAACTATCTACAAGGGAACAGAAAACAAATGCCTCTCAATTCTCTGAAATCACACAGAGCTAAAACTATCCTGAGTCCTGATGCTCTGAAAACTTGGTTGAAAGAATGGCACTTCATTAATTTATTTTGTTGCTCAGTTTTAAAAATTTTGTCCTTCCTGACTTATGCCGCCGTCTCCCTGCCTTATTTAGTTCGGCATGTCTGACCTTCTAAATCTCTCTCCATGGGGCTACTTCCTCTCCTGTCCAGTGTAGTCAGCACATACTTCTGCCTTTTCATCAGTGCTTACGTCCCAGCTGTGGTCCTCTTTTCAGAAAGAAAATCTGTTGCTTGAAATCCCTCAAGAATGTCTGGCTCTTTGGATAAAAAATAAAATAAAAAACTTAACATGTTCTACAACCTTGCTACTTAAACTGTGGTCCATCCATCAGCTACCCAGGTCAGGTATCTCCCTGGAGCTTGTTAGAGATGCAGAATCAGTGCCCGCATTTTTTCGTGATCCCAAGGTCCGTCACAAGTACACTGAAGTTCGAGAGGTATGGTCCTGCAAGGTTTTGTGTTCTTTGGCCACTACTTACCAATCTAGCAAACCTGCCTCACATTTGTGGGTTCCCAGGCAAAAGTTAAAACAGGAGCCCATAAACCTAATGCCTAAATATTTAAAAATAAATGAAGCTAGCTGTTAAATATTTTCTAGCTTTCTATTTTGGAAAAATACACCTTTATAATGATCTAGAAAGCTAGGTTTTGGGTGCCTGGGTGGCTCAGTCTGCCTTTGCCTCAGGTCATGATCCCAGGGTCCTGGGATCGAGCCCTGCATTGGGCTCCCTGCTCAGTCAGGAGTCTGCTTCTCCCTCTCCCTCTGTTCCTCGCCCCCTGTTCATGCTTTCTCTCTTTCTCTCTCACTCTCCCTCACTCTCTCTCAAGTAAACAAATAAATTCTTAAAAAAAAAAAAAAGCTAGGTTTCCTTTAAGATTCCTAGACTTCTGTAGTTCCACGCCATAACATATCAAAAAAGCCCTGAGCATGAATAGACATCCCACCTACCTGTCTGACATCTGTCCACAGCCCCAACAATAGCTGTCCTGTGGCCATTTTTCAGGCTCAGAGACACCTTCCCAGCACTATGGTCCATCCTCAAAAGTATGGACCCAGGAAAGAGGCTACTGAGGCCTTGGAAGCAGGGGTGAGTTTTCTGAAGAGGGAATTCTGTACATCCTGTAACTGACAAGTGGTCTGAAAAGTGAGGCGCATGGACTCTGGGAGAGCAACATCTCTTTAGCCCCAAAAGCTCCTTGACTCATAGAGAAGGATGGGGCTGGACAAATTCAGCCTTCTAAAGGTGGGTCCTTCTAAAGTCTGGAGCCTCTTTCACTTAAGTTGAAGGTCAGTCAATGCTATTCTCTAAGCTTCTCTTGAGTTGTGACCTTCAATACTCCCTGACACAGGCATCCTGGTCTTTTTTTCAGCCCCTCATCCTTACTCACTTCCTCTCTCCCTTCATGTCTGTTGGTTGCTCTGCCCAGATAAGTGTTTACTCCTCAAATTTTGTGCTTCATGCCATGGGTCCTTGAGATAAAAGTTCAAGCATTGTTTCCAAAGGGAAGGCTTCCACAACCTCCTTGATGAATAAATCTGTTAGGGAAAGAACCATGACTGCTTTTGCTCTAGCATCAAGCACTGTGCTTTAACACACAGTATGTGTTGATACATATTTGTGGAATGATTGCATGAATCCTTTTGATGGAAAAACTAAACAGAATATGCAAGGTTTCAATGATTAAGCAGAAAAATTTTCCCTTCTATACTTAATATAGACAAGGTCTAATGAATCACATATGCTGTGTAGTGTTTAGAATATCTTAGATGACTTTTTGACAATCTGCAAGATGGATATAGGATCTTGCTTTGTTTATTACAGGAAAGACCATCAGTTCTTTTTTTATTTCATAAAATAAGCTATATTTATTTATTTTATTTTTTATGTTCAAAGTAGTTTTATTTGAGCATAGTTGACACACGTTACATTAGCTTCAGGTGTACAAATTCAGTGATTTGACAAATTCATACATTATGCCATGATACAGGCTTTCAGTTATGAAATGAATAAGTCACAGGAACAAAAGATACAGCATAAGGAGTATAGTCAATGATACTGTAATAGCGATGTAATGGGACAGATGGTAGCTACAATTGTGAAGACCATTGATTCTTTTAACCAAAGCTCTGTTTTCTAAAATTTTCTATCATTTCATCACGCTGCTTTAGAAAATGAATTATCTGCACTTTAATCAAATCCAAGTGTAGACAATCAAAATTTACCACATTCTCATTTCTTGTATGTCTTTTAAATTGATGTGATTTGATCTGCGCACTTTTGTTTTTCAAACTATCTTACCATGGTTTGCCATGTGTATCAGCTTTGCAATGTAACAAACAAATTTAGGGGCTGAAAAGATCAACTGTTTTATTTCAGCTATAATTTGGTCAGATAGGAGGTTCTCCTGGACTGAGCCAGCTGGTGTGGTCTCTGCTGGGCTCTTTCATGCATCTCTAGTCATCTGGTGGGTCTTCTGAAAACTGAGATGGTGTCACACATGTCTGATGCTTTGGTGGCTATACACTGGGGAGGCTAGCTTTTCCTATGTGTGGTTCTTCATTTTCCTCAGGCTAGCCAGGGCTCATTTACATGGTGGTCTCAAGGCTTCAAGCACAGCCAAATAAGACAAGCCTCAATCCACACTCTTTCATCTTCAATTTGTGTCACATTTACTAATGTTCCATTGTCCTAAAACATGTTGCACAGACAACCAGATTAAAGGGGTGGAGAAATGGATTTCATTCCTTGATTGGAGGAATTACAAAATTGAGGCCATTTTTTCAGCCTACCACACTGTATGCAAACCATATTTCTCAAGATAATCTCCAATTTATTTTATAGGATTGCCCTTCAGAAAGATGCTATTTTTCTCTTTGACTTTGTTTCCAATATTTAGCAACCAATAATAGAACTAACTCTAGCTTCAGTGTTGAAGTTTAAAAGTGACAGGGAATGAATAATGGGAAGGCATGTGCATGCCTGGCAGTGTCTAGGACTGATTCTACAAGTGGGCAACCGCTCCTAATACAAGCTGGAAAAGTTCACGGGACAAGATGGCACCAGCTGAATTTATCCCAAGTGGGCAGCAGGAAGAGGGTGGGGGCATCTGTGGTTTCTATCCTGTTCTCCAGGAAACCTGTTATAGACTATATTTCTGGAAGACAGTGCAATCTGCTCTGTCAGATGGAAGCCACCATGATTCATATCTTAAGGATATGAGCCTTTGGAAATCCCATATTTGACTGTGTTGCTAGAACAAAATACATTCAGGGGAAATAATGTATCTTGTTTCTAAAAATTCATTTGCCTTGACCTTAATATTGCCTATGCCATGATGAAGCAGTAGCAGCATAGAGTACCACTCTGACCCAGATAGCCTGAATTTGAATCCAAATTTTACCACTAATTTGCAGCATGGCTTTTTTTATGTTAGCTAAACAATCTATCCATGCCTCAGTCTCCTCATATTTAAGATTGAGATAACAATAGCACCTGCTCAATTGGTTATTTTGAGGATAAAATGAGAAACGAGTACATATGTCTAAAATAAACAGGGCTAGCACACGTTAGGCATTCAATAAATATTAGCTCTTTTTATTTACTAGAGAAATAAGAGAAATGAAGGGTTTAATGGGGAAACTCTTTGATCAAATAGATCATTTCTACATTGGACTTGTTTATTCTCCTGTACTCAAGGTAGTTACTTGGGTTGATAATTTTTTTCCTTCATATATAAAAGAGAAGCAATTATAAGATGGCTCACTTTCTTGCCATACTCAAGAGAGCTAATAGTTAATAATGTTCTTCTAGGATAGAATGGGAGATAACAACTGAACCCATCTTATGTGTGGCTTTCCCTCATCACATATTTTAAATTTTATCACTTTCCGAGTGATCATTAAATTACGATGTTGACAAGAATGAAATAACCTTATTTGATTATTTGAGCCAGGAATGAAATAACCTTATTTCTAGATCTGATCCTGTCCTAGATTAGCAGGATGGTCTTGGGAAATGTCCTTAACATCTTTTGATGGAACTTCATAGACAGGAATAATCTGCACAAGACAATTGATCTCTACTGGAAACACCAAAAGCAAGCTGATAAGTTGATGATTCTAGGCAATGGCATGAATATTCTGTAGTGAGTAGTATAATCATGAAGGGACATTTGAAAGTGTGATTTATTCTTTTGGTTTCCTTGTGAAGAGAGGGAGGTGGGTTGGTATTGAACTTTGAAAAGTAAAAAGAAGTTTTAGTGAAATTGTACTATGAGTTAGAAGCTCACAATCTGAAATAATCTCATCTGGGAATCTGTGGAGGACCGAGCCTTGCTGAGCTCTAGGCAGGGGCAGCTGCTTCTACGAAGTACCCAGGGATGCTGCAGTGCCTGTGTTCAGGACCTTGGTGATTGCAACGTAATTTTGCTTGTGGTATGGTCATTCAATAGTATTTATTTAATAAATATTTATGGAATGTCTACTGTTTGGGGCACTGTGTGATATGGTGACAGGTGGAGAAGACACTCTGGTGTTGATTTCACAAGTGGCCATAAAATTCTATGCACTGTCGTAAATATCAGGCATTAGATGTGTTAGGCCACCACTTGGAGGATCTCGACAGTGACTGTAGGGCAATGGGCCTTGACTAAAGTGTTAGTGTCTCTTAACTAGAACTCTGGAGTTTACCATAATAAATTAAGATGTGTGGGTTATATGGAGGCTTGCCCAATTACGTGTCAGTGCTTGTACAATTGTGAGGCTTTATTTTTGGGTCTGGGCTAAATGCAGAACTTCTATTTGGTTTGGAGCAAAACATTCCTGCAGGTTGAGGACCCATGCCAGGAGATCTAGTTATGGATCTCTCCTGAGAGAGCTAGATACAGACAGCATTTTCTGGATATACACTACAGGATGACCATCAATTCTTACTGGGTGTCATGAATTTCATGTTTCTTAGGAGAATATGGAATTTCTTGTTCTTCAAATCAGGTGCAGGTGACATATAACTGTAGACTGAGATGCAGGAAGATGGATCTTGTCCAGTCTTGCTCAGTACATTGCCTGGTAAGTCCAGTTTCTCCTAAGGAAATCTGCATCCCTCCCAGGACACATCATGTCCAAAAGAATAGCCATGTTTTATGCCACATTTTCCTCTCACCTCCAAGGGACGAACTTATTACACCAAGGTTAGGCTCTCTACCAATGGGCAACTAATCCATGGACTGACCATGACCTAAGACATTACCTGGAGTGGAAAATTGAATAGGTTGATTAGGAATTGTTGAAAAAAAAAATGGGTCAGTTGAATCCCCAGGTCATTCTAATGTTGAGTCAAGATTAAGAACCACTGCTCTGGAAGGTGAGGCTCTCAAATCCAGGGCCTGAGGAAAATCATTGTCTACTCAGAGTTCCCAGGGACATTCACAGGGTAGACTGGGTCTCATCTTGGGAAATGGATCTCCTGTAAGTTTGCAGACTGGATTTGGAGGACCATTTCCATCATGTCCCAGCCTCCATCTCTCAAAGCAGATTAGCAGCATTGGAGGCAGAGATTTTACCAGCAATTCATTTTATAGTGAAGTTTGTATAGTGGTGTCTCTAGACAGAAAGACAGAGGTAGCAGATTGCCCTTGAGTATATTTCCAACCCCATCTATGGAGGGTATGGTCCTAACATCTTTGTTTTTAACTGCCCAATAACCTGAAAGCTTCAATTCTGGACCTTTAGGTCAAAGCATTTAGAAGTAATCTAGAACTCTAATTGAAGAATCTGATAGTTTGTTGTTTTACTTAAGCCACTGATTAGTCGTGAGAGCTTGGGAAGTAGGTTAAATGAAGCATATCTTAGTTTTCTAATCTGTAAAATGGACAAAAGAGTATCTCCATCTTATGGTTAATTGGGAGAACTAATCACACATAAAGCATTTAGGTAATATCTGATGCAATGTCTTTGATAAATGAAACTGTTTATACTATTCATGATCAGGTAATCAAGTGATATAGGCTTACCTAGGCTTGAATTTTTAATCAATAAACATAAAAAGTGCACAGTGCACATTTTCTGTGGTGCTAATTGATACTCTGGCATTTTGCTCTTTAAGCTGCTATTATCTATGGGTTATGTCTATACAGTGCAATTAAATTGATCACTTTCTGTTCAGTTCTACATTTTGCTTTTTAATTGAGGTAATGAACAATTGCAGTTACTGAGGGAAGTTACTGAGCTTAAGGCAACTGAACAAACACACCCATCCATCGTTCCTGTAACTGCCAGGAAACATGTGAATCTTTCCTACTGGAAAATTCTGACATCTCCCATTGTCTCCTAACCCCTAGCTCTCAACCGTTTTTAACGAACTGGAATCATCTGTATTGAATCATTGGTATTGAACAAAAAGGAGGAAGATGTATTAGTTATTTATTGCTGTATAATAAACCATCCCAAAATATAGTGCCTACAACAACAATTATTGTACTTGTTCATGATTCTGTGGGTCAGCCATCTGGGCTAGGCGCATCCAGGAGGTTCTTCTGCTGGTCTTGCCTGAGGTCACTCTGTGCCCGCAGTCATCTTGAGGCTCATCTGAGGCTGGCAGTTCCAAGATGACCTCCCTCATTTGTCTGCCAGCCCAGTGCAGGCTTCTCCACATGGCAGCAGCATTCCAAAAGAGCAAGGGCAGACACTGCAAGATCACTTGAGGCTAAAACCCAGAAGCTGCATGACATTGAAGCAAGTTAAAAGGCCAGCCTAGAGTCAAGTTGTGGGGGATATGGACTCCATCATTTAATGGAAACAGCTGCAAAGACTTGGTGGCAATTTTAATGTACCACAGAAGGGGAAGGGAAAAAGAAAAAAAGTGAAGGAAAGAAACATTTACTGAGTACCAACTATGCACCACATCAAACACCTCTCAATGATAATAGCTAGCATTTTCCAAGGGCTTGCTCTGTGCTGGACACTATCAAGACTCTAGACACATATTTCATTACTGTTCCTAACAACCTGAGGGGGTCAATAGCATTATTATCCCCATTTCCTGGATGGGAGCTCAGTTCAACATTTCTTTCAAAGCGACGTGATTTGTCACTGGCAAATAGGACTTTGGATTTGGGGTTTATCTTACTCTAGAGAGCAAGCTCTTCATCCTGTGCTCTTGCCAATTTGAAAATTTCCAGGGAACCTCACTGTCTTCCTTGTTTCTCTCTCCTTGGGTGAGAGGCTGATTGACTGGTAGCTAATGAAATGGCCTTTGTCAGTTGGATGGGCCACCAAGGAAAAGTATTTTATTTATGGATCCTCCAAAAGCCCTGCGGTGGTCTCTGTATCACGTCTGCCAGGATTCTTTGATGACATCCAGTTATACCAGGTCAGTATCACTTCCCTTTTTAGAATTTCTCAGCCTGGTGGCCAATGCTGGCCTAAGCTGCAAGAGATCCTGCGGTGGTGGTGGTGGAGGGCACCTACCCTATCAGAACCAGCTGTGTAGGGCATGCTCTTTCTTTGTTTTAAAGTGCTGAGCTTCTCTAGGAAGTCAGCAGATAGATTGCTTGTCAGCCCACCATGTACTTACAGTCTCTTGACCCCATTCCCTTGCTGCTTCTCTTGCTAAACTCTCATTTTACCCCTTTTTCTAGACCATAGAGCTACCATTGCTTCCAAGGCTTTTATGTCCTTCTGAAGGAAAAAGGACATCTTTGTGGTTCTACTGTGATTGACTCCTAAAAAAAACTAGGCGACTTTCTGGCTTCTCTGTCACCAAAGTAGAGAAAAAAAATTAAATATTCACAGAGGCATTTGCTCTAATACCTTGTGATTTTTATTACCCTTTTTGGAATAGTTCTTAACATCTTTTTGAGTCAAGGTTATTACAGAGAGTCTGATGAAATCATCTTGCTAAGAAAATTGTACATGCCAAAATACCAAATTTTGGATATATTTCTAGCTTGGGTTAGAAAGACCTGCTTTAGAAGAATTTGAGTCCTTGATTCAGAGAAGGCAGTAGATCAGAGGCATAAAAATCGAGGAGTCCAGACCAGTGTGTCTTGACTCTTGGTGCTCATTAGAATCACCTGGGGAGATTTAAAAAATTGGGATGTCCCGCTGTATCCTAGACCAGCTAAATCAGAATCTCTGAGGGCAGGTCCACAGGCATCCACATTTTTAAATGGTCCCCAGGAGATTTCAAATCCCTGCCAAATTTGCCAGACCAACACCTTTCAGAATACAAAGCTGGCACGCTTACTACCTGCCTGACCTCAGGAATCACCCAATTCTGTCCTGGGCCTCAATTTCTTCAATTACAGAATGCTGATGGTATTAGTACTGAACTCACAGGGTTATTTTGAGGAAAGAAATGATTTACCATATTTAAAGCTCCTGGAGGAGTCCATGTCACATAGTATGCAAAGTAGTTAATATTTTTATTAGAAAATGCAATGACTTGACCGCCGTCCTTCCAAACTTCATTTATTTACATCACTCAGAAGTTGCTGCATTGCCATACCAAGGTGCTTCCTTAGGCTGCTATGGCCAATTCTGTCAAGAGCCCATTACTGGAGCCTTGGAAGTACAAGAAAATATTGGTGAATAGAACTTTCTATACATGCTATTCCTGTAACTTAGAGAAAAAGAGTTCTTAGATGAAAACAGTGTTTTCTAAATGTGGCTGCACATCAGATTTATGAGATTTTTAAAAGGATCTTATAATCATGTAACATTTTTGTTTTTGAGACTTAATGACATACAATAAAATGTATCAGATAATAAGTGTTCAGTTGATGGGTTTGGGTTATTCTATACAATCACATTAACACTAGTCACAATAAGATAAGGAATTTTTTGTCATTCCATAAGTTTATCTTATGCCTATTTCCAGTCGATTCTTTTCTCCCTGGAGACCACCACTTTTTGGCTGCTTTCACAATAACTTAGCTGGTTCCCATAGAGTGTGCGTTATCTTGGGCCTGGCTTCTTTTACTCAACATAATGTTGGTGAAGTTCACTTTTATTGTTGTGAGTAGTTCACTCATTTTTTTTTTTTTTATTGCTGACTGATATTCCACCACATGAATACCACAATTTCTTTATCTGTTCCCCTGTTGATAGACATTTTGATTACTTCCAGTGTGGAGTCATTTGTCCTAAGGCTTTTAAGAACATTCTTGTGTAAGTCTTTTTGTGGACATATTCCTTCATTGCTCTTGGGTAATATTTAAGAGTGAAGTTGCTGGACAATAGGGTAGATATATATTTAATTTCATAAGAAGTCACCAAAAAGTGTACCGTTTTATACTCCAACCAGAAATGTATGTGCTTCGTGAGCAGCTTTTTAATATTAGAGCTGTCTTCCCTCCCATTACACTCAGACTTACTGTTTATGATTCTCTAAGCCTCTGTAGATAGCATTTTGTGTACTCATGGCCTATTCGACAAATATTTAATTAGCAATCTCAAAAATGATCCTAATGCTAGGAATAAGCACACTGATTTATTTTTTGTGACTGTGTTATTCTCACATTTCAAGAATCTTTCTCATTTATTGGTTCATGAATCATTTTTTAAATTGAGCTATAATTTACATACCATAAAATTTATCCATTTAAATGTGCCCAATGCAGTGGTTTTCAATATAATACCGAAGTCGTGCGACCATCATGACTACCTAATTCCAGAACGTTTTCATCATTCCAAAGACCCTGTACCCATGAACAGTGATTTCCCATTCTTCTTTTCTTCTAGCCCCTGGCAACCACTAATCTGTTTTATGTCTCTATGGATTTGCCTATCTTTGATATTTCATGTAAATGGAATCAGATGATATGTAGCCTTTTGTGTCAGGCTTTCTTCACATTGCATAATGTTTTCAAGTTTCATTCATGTTGTAGAATGTATCAGTACTTCACTCATTCAAATGGCTCAATGATATTCCATCATCTGAATATCCCAAATTTTGTTTATCCATTCATCAACTGATGGACGTTTAGGTTGTTTCCACTTTTGGCCTATTATGAATAATGCTGCTACAAATGTTTGTGTGCAAGTTTTTGTGTGGGCATATGTTTTCAGTTCTCTTGGGTATATAGCTAGGAGTGGAATTGTTAGGTTGTACGGTAGCTCCATCTTTAACCATTTGAGGACTGCCGGACAGTATTCCCTAGCAGCTGCAGCATTATGCCTTCCCACCAGGAGTGGGTGAATATTCCAATCTCTTTACATTCTTTCTAACACTTATTACGTGTCTTTTCCATGATAGCCATAGTAGTGGGTACAAAGTTGTATCTCATTGTGGCTGTGATTTTCATTTCCCCAATGACTAATCATGTTGAGAATCATGCCATGTACTTATTGGCCATTTATACGTATGCCTATTCCTTATCCCTTAAAAAAATTGGGTTACTTGTTTTTTTATCATTGAGTTGCAAAATAATGCATTATATATATTCTCAGACAGATAATTTATAAATATTTCATCCCATTCTGTGGGTTGTCTTTTCACCTTTTTAAAAATTTTTTTATTATTATGTTAATCACCATATATTATATCATTAGTTTTTGATGTAGGGTTCCATGATTCATTGCCTGGGCATAACACCCAGTGCTCCATGCAGAATGTGCCCTCTTTAATACTCATCACCAGGCCACCCCTCCCCCGACCCTGCTCCCCTCTAGAACACTCAGTTTGTTTTTCAGAGTCCATCGTCTCTCATGGTTCGTCTCCCCCTCCTACTTACTCCCCTTCATTCTTCCCCTCCTGCTATCTTCTTTTTCTTTATTCTTAACATATGTTGCATTATTTGTTTCAGAAGTACATATCTGTGATTCAACAGTCTTGCACAATTCACAGCCCTCACCATAGCACATACCCTCCCCAATGTCTTTCACCCAGCCACCCCATCCCTCCCACCCCCACACCACTCCAGCAACACTCAGTTTTTCTCCTGAGATTAAGAATTCCTCATATCAGTGAGGTCATATGATACATGTCTTTCTCTGATTGACTTATTTCACTCAGCATACCCTCCAGTTCCATCCACGTCATTGCAAATGGCAAGATCTCATTCCTTTTGATGGCCGCATAATATTCCATTGTGTATATATACCACCTCTTCTTTATCCATTCATCTGTCGATGGACATCTTGGCTCTTTCCACAGTTTGGCTATTGTGCACATTGCTGCTATAAACATTGGGGTGCACGTACCCCTTCAGATCCCTACATTTGTATCTTTGTGGTAAATACCCAGTAGTGCAATTGCTGGATCGTATGGTAGCTCTATTTTCAACTGTTTGAGAAACCTCCATACTGTTTTCCAGAGTGGCTGCACCAGCTTGCATTCCCACCAACAGTGTAGGACGGTTCCCCTTTCTCCACATCCCCGCCAACATCTGTTGTTTCCTGACTTGTTAATTTTAGCCATTCTGACTGCTGTGAGGTGGTATCTCATTGAGGTTTTGATTTGGATTTCCCTGATGCCAAGCGATGTTCAGCACTTTTTCATGTGTCTGTTGGCCATTTGGATGTCTTCTTTGGAAAAATGTCTGTTCATGTCTTCTGCCCATTTCCTGATTGGATTATTTGTTCTTTGGGTGTTGAGTATGATAAGTTCTTTATAGATTTTGGATACTAGCCCTTTCTCTGGTATGTCATTTGCAAATATTTTCTCCCATTCTGTTGGTTGTCTTTTGGTTTTGTGGACTGTTTCTTTTGCTGTGCAAAAGCTTTTTATCTTGATGAAATCCCAATAGTTCATTTTTGCCCTTGCTTCCCTTGCCTTTGGCGATGTGTCTAGGAAGAAGTTGCTGTGGCTGAGGTCGAAGAGGTTGCTACCTGTGTTCTCCTTTAGGATTTTGATGGGCTCCTGTCTCACATTTAGGTCTTTCAACCATTTGGAGTCTATTTTTGTGTGTGGTGTAAGGAAATGGTCCAGTTTCATTCTTCTGCAGGTGGCTGTCCAATTTTCCCAACACCATTTCTTGAAGAGACTGTCTTTTTTCCATTGGACATTCTTTTTTTTTTTTAATTTTTTTATTGTTATGTTAATCACCATATATTACATCATTAGTTTTTGGTGCAGTGTTCCATGATTCATTGTTTGTTCATAACACCCAGTGCTCCATGCAGAACGTGCCCTCCTCAATACCCATCACCAGGCTAACCCATCCCCCTACCCCCCTCCCCTCTAGAACCCTCAGTTTGCTTTTCAGAGTCCATCATCTCTCATGGTTCGTCTCCCCCTCTGACATACTCCCCTTTTCTTCCTCTCCTGTTATCTTCTTCTTTTTCTTTTTTCTTAAAATATGTTGCGTTATTTGATTCAGAAGTACAGATCTGTGATTCAACAGTCTTGCACAATTCACAGCGCTCACCGTAGCACATACCCTCCCCAATGTCTATCACCCAGCCACCCCATCCCTCCCACCCCCAACCACTCCCGTAACACTCAGTTTGTTTCCTGAGATTAAGAATTCCTCATATCAGTGAGGTCATGTGATACATGTCTTTCTCTGATTGACTTATTTCACTCAGCATAACACCCTCCAGTTCCATCCACGTCGTTGCAAATGGCAAGATCTCATTCCTTTTGATGGCTGCATAATATTCCATTGTGTATATATACCACTTCTTCTTTATCCATTCTTCTGTCGATGGACATCTTGGCTCTTTCCACAGTTTGGCTGTTGTGGACATTGCTGCTAAAAACATTGGGGTGCACGTACCCCTTCGTGTCCCTACATTTGTATCTTTGGGGTAAATACCCAGTAGTGCAATTGCTGGATCGAACGGTAGCTCTAATTTCAACTGTTTGAGGAACCTCCATACTGTTTTCCAGAGGGGTTGCACCAGCTTGCATTCCCACCAACAGTGTAGGAGGGTTCCCCTTTCTCCACATCCCCGCCAACATCTGTCGTTCCCTGACTTGTCAATTTTAGCCATTCTGACGGGTGTGAGGTGGTATCTCACTGAGGTTTTGATTTGGATTTCCCTGATGCCAAGCGATGTTGAGCACTTTTTCATGTGCCTGTTGGCCATTTGGATGTCTTCTTTGGAGAAATGTCTGTTCATGTCTTCTGCCCATTTCTTGATTGGATTATTTGTTCTTTGGGTGTTGAGTTTGATAAGTTCTTTATAGATTTTGGATACTAGCCCTTTATCTGATATGTCATTTGCAAATATTTTCTCCCATTCTGTCGGTTGTCTTTTGGTTTTGTGGACTGTTTCTTTTGCTGTGCAAAAGCTTTTTATCTTGATGAAATCCCAATAGTTCATTTTTGCCCTGGCTTCCTGTGCCTTTGGCAATGTTTCTAGGAAGAAGTTGCTGCGGCTAAGGTCGAAAAGGTTGCTACCTGTGTTCTCCTTTAGGATTTGGATGGACTCCTGTCTCACGTTTAGGTCTTTCAACCATTTGGAGTCTATTTTTGTGTGTGGTGTAAGGAAATGGTCCAGTTTCATTCTTCTGCATGTGGCTGTCCAATTTTCCCAACAGCATTTGTTGAAGAGACTGTCTTTTCTCCATTGGACATTCTTTCCTGCTTTGTCAAAGATGAGTTACCCATAGAGTTGAGGGTCCATTTCTGGGCTCTCTATTCTGTTCCATTGACCTATGTGTCTGTTTTTGTGCCAGTACCATACTGTCTTGATGTTGACAGCTTTGTAATAGAGCTGGAAGTCCAGAATTGTGATGCTGCCAGCTTTGCTTTTCTTTTTCAATATTCCTCTGGCTATTCGGCGTCTCTTTTGGTTCCATACAAATTTTAGGATTATTTGTTCCATTTCTTTGAAAAAAGTAGATGGTATTTTGATGGGGATTGCATTGAATGTGTAGATTGCTCTATATAGCATGGACATCTTCACAATGTTTGTTCTTCCAATCCATGAGCATGGAAATTTTTTCCATTTCTTTGTGTCTTCCTCAATTTCTTTCATGAGTATTTTATAGTTTTCTGAGTACAGATCCTTTGCCTCTTTGGTTAAATTTATTCCTAGGTATCTCATGGTTTTGGGTGCTATTGTAAATGGGATCGACTCCTTAATTTCTCTCTCTTCTGTCTTGTTGTTGGTGTATAGGAATGCCACTGATTTCTGTGCATTGATTTTATATCCTGCTAATTTACTGAATTCCTGTATGAATTCTAGTAGTTTTGGGGTGGAGTCTTTTGGGTTTTCCACATACAGTATCATATCATCTGCAAAGAGTGAGAGTTTGACTTCCTCTTTGCCGATTTGGATACCTTTGATTTCTCTTTGTTGTCTGATGGCTGTGGCTAGGACTTCTAATACTATGTTGAATAGCAGTGGTGAGAGTGGACATCCCTGCTGCATTCCTGACCTTAGGGGAAAAGCTCTCAGCTTTTCCCCATTGAGAATGATATTTGCTGTAGGTTTCTCATAGATGGCTTTTATGATATTGAGGCATGTATCCTCTATCCTTATACTCTGAAGAGTTTTGATCAAGAAAGGATGCTGTACTTTGTCAAATGCTTTTTCTGCATCTATTGAGAGGATCATATGATTCTTGTTCTTTCTTTTGTTAATGTATTGTATCATGTTGATTGATTTGCGGTTGTTGAACCAACCTTGCAGCCCAGGGATAAATCCCACTTGATCCTGGTGAATAATCCTTTTAATGTACTGTTGGATCCTATTGGCTAGTATTTTGGTGAGAATTTTTGCATCCATGTTCATCAAGGATATTGGTCTGTAATTCTCCTTTTTGATGGGGTCTTTGTCTGTTTTTGGGATCAAGGTAATGTGGCCTCATAAAATGAGTTTGGAAGTTTTCCTTCCATTTCTATTTTTTGGAACAGTTTCAGGAGAATAGGTATTAATTCTTCTTTAAATGTCTGATAGAATTCCCCTGGGAAGCCATCTGGCCCTGGGCTTTTGTTTGTTGGGAGATTTTTGATGACTGCTTCAATTTCCTTAGTGGTTATAAGTCTGTTCAGGTTTTCTATTTCTTCCTGTTTCAATTTTGGTAGTTGATACATCTCTAGGAATGTACCCATCTCTTCCAGGTTATCTAATTTGCTGGCATAGAGTTGCTCATAATATGTTCTTATCATTGTTTGTATTTCTTTGCTGTTGGTTGTGATCTCTCTTCTTTCTCTCATGATTTTGTTGATTTAGGTCATTTCTCTTTTCTTTTGGATAAGTCTGGCCAGGGGTTTATCAATCTTGTTAATTCCTTCAAAGAACCAGCTCCTAGTTTCGTTGATCTGTTCTACTGTTCTTTCGGTTTCTAGTTCATTGATTTCTGCTCTGATCTTTATTATTTCTCTTCTCCTGCTGGGTTTAGGCTTTCTTTGCTGTTCTTTCTCCAGCTCCTTTAGGTGTAGGGTTAGGTTGTGTATTTGAGACCTTTCTTGTTTCTTGAGAAAGGCTTGTATTGCTCTATACTTTCCTCTCAGGACTGCCTTTGCTGTATCCCAACGATTTTGAGCAGTTGTGTTTTCATTTTCATTGGTTTCCATGAATTTTTTTAATTCTTCTTTAATTTCCTGGTTGACCCATTCATTCTTTAGTAGGATGCTCTTTAGCCTCCATGTATTTGAGTTCTTTCCAAATTTCCTCTTGTGATTGAGTTCTAGATTCAAAGCATTGTGGTCTGAAAATATGCAGGGAATAATCCCAATCTTTTGGTACTGGTTGAGACCTGATTTGTGACCTAGGATGTGATCAATTCTGGAGAATGTTCCATGGGCACTAGAGAAGAATGTGTATTCTGTTGCCTTGGGATGGAATATTCTGAATATATCTGTGAAGTCCATTTGGTCCAGTGTGTCTTTTAAAGTCTTTATTTCCTTGTTGATCTTTTGCTTAGATGATCTGTCCATTTCAGTCAAGGGGGTGTTAAAGTCCCCCACTATTATTGTATTGTTTTCAATGTGTTTCTTTGCTTTTGTTATTAATTGCTTGATATAATTGGCTGCTGCCATGTTAGGGGCATAGATATTTACAATTGGTAGATCTTCTTGTTGGATAGACCCTTTAAGTAGGATATAGTGTTCTTCCTCATCTCTTATTACAGTCTTTGTTTTAAAATCTAATTTGTCTAAGGATTGCCACCCCAGCTTTCTTTTGGTTTCCATTCGCATGGTAAATGGTTTTCCACCCCCTCACTTTCCATCTGGGGGTGTCTTTGGGTCTAAAATGAGTCTCTTGCAGACAGCATATTGATGGGTCTTGTTTTTTCATCCAATCTGATAGCCTGTGTCTTTTGATTGGGGCATTTAGCCCATTTACATTCAGGGTAACTATTGAAAGGTATGAATTTAGTGCCATTGTATTGCCTGTACGGTGACTGTTACTGTATATTGTCTGTGTTCCTTTCTGATCTATGCTGCTTTTAGACTCTCTCTTTGCTTAGAGGACCCCTTTCAATAGTTCTTGGAGGGCTGGTTTTGTGTTTGCATATTCTTTTAGTTTTTGTTTGTCCTGGAAGCTTTTTAGCTCTCCTTCTATTTTCAGTGACAGCCTAGCTGGATAGAGTATTCTTGACTGCATATTTTTCTCGTTTAGTGCTCTGAAGGTATCATGCCAGTCCTTTCTGGCCTGCCAGGTCTCTGTGGATAGGTCTGTTGCCAGTCTAATATTTCTACCATTGTAGGTTACATATCTCTTTTCCCGAGCTGCTTTCAGGATTTTCTCTTTGTCTCTGAGACTCATAAGTTTTACTATTAGATGTCGGGGTGTTGACCTATTTTTATTGATTTTGAGAGGGGTTCTCTGTGCCTCCTGGTTTTGATGCCTGTTTCCTTCCTCACATTAGGGAAGTTCTCTGCCATTATTTGCTCCAATATACCTTCTGCCCCTCTCTCTCTTTCTTTTTCTTCTGGGATCCCAATTATTCTAATGTTGTTTCGTCTTATCATATCGCTTATCTCTCGAATTCTGCCCTCGTGATCCTGTAGTTATTTCTCTCTCTTTTACTCAGCCTCTTTATTTTCCATCATTTGGTCTTCTATATCGCTGATTCTCTCTTCTGCCTCATTTATCCTAGCAGTTAGTGCCCCCATTTTTGATTGCACCTCACTAATAGCCTTTTTGATTTTGACTTGGTTAGATTTTAGTTCTTTTATTTCTCCAGAAAGGGTTTTTCTAATAACTTCCATGCTTTTTTCAAGCCCAGCTAGTATCTTTAAAGTCATGATTCTGAACTCTTGGTCCAACATCGTACTAATATCCGTATTTAGTAGGTCCCTTGCTGATGGTACTACCTCTTGTTCTTTTTGCTGAGGTGATTTTTTTCGTCTTGTCATTTTGTCCAGAGGAGAATAGATGAATGAGAGAACAAAATGCTAACAGGTTAACAATGTCCCCAGCAAATATACTCTATACAAATCAGAGAAGACCTGAAATCAGGGGAAAAGAAAGGGAAAGAATGAAAAAAGAAAGAGAAAAAGAAAAACAAAAAGAAAAAGATAAAAACAAAAACAGAACAATACAAAAAAAAAAAACAGAATATGATCAAATATGATCAGGCCAGTGCATAGATCAGTGCCACACACTAGGTTTTGGGTGTATTTTGGTCTGTTAGAAAAAAGTGCCTCCTAAAATTTTAAAGGAAGAAAGACTTATATATGTACAAAATAAGGGTTGATAACATGAAGGGATGGAAGATGAATGTAAAGATGAAAATTATAAAGGATTTTATAAAAGGAATTGACAAGATAAGAAGTTTTTTGAAAAAAGAGAGAAGATTTTTAAAAAAAAGAAAAGAAAAGGGAGAGAATGTAATCAGGAAAGAGACTAGAACAAAGCCATACACTAGTGATTTAGGGTATATTTTGATCTGTTAGAAGAAATTGTATCTCAAAATTTTAAAAAGAGAACAACTTATATATATATGCCAAAAATAAGGGTAACTACTATGAAGGGATAAAATATGACTCTAAAAATGAAAAATAAAAAATGTTTTTTTAAAAAGGGATTGATAAGATGTTGGTTGAAAAAGGGAAAAATAAAAATAAAAAAAAACAGTTAAAAAAAATTAACCTTGAAAAACTAATGAATCATATTAAAAAAAGCCATGAATTCTATGTGCAGTATTCCCCTAGGGCTGGAGTTCTCCCTTTCTCCTTGATCAGTAAACTTGGTCTTGGCTTGCTGGCTGTTCATGCTGATCTTCTGGGGGAGGGGCCTGTTGCTGTGGTTCCCAAATGTCTTTGCTGGAGGCGGAATTGCCCCTCCCTTGTGAGTCCGGGCTAAGCAAGCTGCTGGGGTTTGCTCTCAGGAGCTTTTGTTCCCTGCAAGCTCTCCGTACAGCTTTGGAGGACCAGGGTGAAAATGGTGGCCTCCTAATCTCCACCCGAAAGAGCTGAGAACTCGGTTCCCCCCTCCTCAGTGTGTGCCCAGAGAAAAGCAGTCACTCCCGTCTCCCTGGTCTCCGGCCGCACTCCGTGCTCACCTGGCCTGTGACCGAACGTTTCTATCTCTGGCACCCGACCCCGTGTGGAGTCTTCAAACCCAGCAGATCCCTGCGGTGCGCTTCCGCGCCGCTCCTCCTGGGGGAGGAAGGGGAGTCTCCCCTGGATCTACTGCTTGTTGGGTCCCTGCTGGAGGAGCAGTGATCCGACTGGGCCGCGGATCAGTTTATGGCAACCCCAGCTGAGAGCCCGCGCCTCGGCTCCGTCTCTGCAGCCAGCTTCCCCGCTCCGATACCTGGGAGCTCTGCTGCACTCAGGCACCCCTGGTCTTTTTGTGACCCGGAGGGTCCTGAGACCACACTGTTCCGCGAGGTTTCCACCCCCCCGCTTAGCCACTGGAGCGACGTCCCTCCGTGGAGCCGACTTCTAAAAGTTCCGATTTTGTGCTCCACAGCTCCATCACTTGCCAGAAGCGGCCGATGGAGGCCCCCTCCCCTGCCGTCTGTCCTCCTGAATATCGCCTCGGATTCACTTCTCCGCACGTCCTATCTTCCAGAAAGTGGTCGCATTTCTGTTCAGAGAGTTGTTGCTATTCTTCTCTTCGATCTCCTGTTGAGTTCATAGGTGTTCAGAATGGTTTGATCCCTATTCAGCTGAATTCCTTAGACCAGACGAAATCCAGGTCTCCTATTCCTCCACCATCTTGCTCCTGCCCTCCGTCTTTTCACTTTCTTACAGCGTCCTTGGGAGCACAAGATTTTAATTTTGATGAAGCTCAATTTGTCTGTTTTTCCTTTTGTGATTCGTGCTTTAGATGTCATCTACACCATTGCCTAATCCAAGGGCATGAGACTTATGCATAAGGGTTCTTTCAAGAGTTTTTGCTCTTGGATCCATTTAGTTCTTCGATCCAGTTTGAGTTAATTTTTTTATATAATGTGAGGTAGGGATCCAAATTCATTCTTTTGCCTGTGAGTATCCAATTTTCTTAATATTATTTGTTGAAAAGACTACTCTTTCCTCATTAAATTGTCATGGCATCTTGGAAGATAATCAACCATAAATACAAAGAATTATTTTTGGAATCTCACTTTTGTTCCATTGGTCTATATGTCTACCTATGCTGGTACCGCACAGTCTTAATAACTGTAACTGCGTATGTTTCAAAATTGGAAAAGTGTGCTTTTCCAATGTTCAACTTTTCAACTTTCTTTTTCAAGATAATTTTGATTATTTGGGTTCCTTAGCATTTCCATAAGAATTTTAGGATCTGTTTGTTAATTTTTGCAAAAATCTAGTGAGGAGTTTGATAGAGATTACTTGGGACAGTTTTGTAACCTACCAGAATCTCAGCTTTTTCATCTGTTAAATGAAGCTCCATTACAGGATATATACAAATGTTAAATGATGCATGACATTGCAACATCTAAGAGCTTTGCACATACAAAGATATTTCTTTTTTTAAACCTATACTTGAAGGTGCAGTTCAGTAATACCAGTAGGCATTGATCTTTTCTTCTAGGTCTCAAGACCTG
This sequence comes from Zalophus californianus, assembly GCF_009762305.2. NCBI lineage: Eukaryota > Metazoa > Chordata > Mammalia > Carnivora > Otariidae > Zalophus > Zalophus californianus. The sequence continues at coordinate 98,444,616 of NC_045602.1, forward strand.
AATATCTAATCACTTCTCCTTGATCTCTGTAGCTCCCAAAGTTGGGACTTCTCTTTTTGTTCTCTGTGATGAACAGACTTTAAGGTGGTTCCCTTATTTCCTGCTCCCCCCCCCCCCCCAGTATTCATGCCTTTGTACAATCTCCCTTTGAATGTGGCTGGGACCTATGACTTGTTTCTGATCAGTAGAATATGGCAAAGTGATGGAATATCACTGCCATGATGATACATTATGTAAGACTATCTTGCTACTAGACTTGCTCTTTTTCTCCTTTGGCAATTTTGAAGAAGCAATCTTCTATGTTGTGTGACATGACCTGTGGATAGGGCCAAATGGCAAGGTACTGCAGGAGGCCTCTAGAAGCTGAGGGTGGCTTTCAGCTCACAGCTTTGTTTTATGGCTGCACTGAAATGAATTCTGCCACCAACTTGAGTGAATTTGAAAACAGATCTATCACTAGGCAGTGACAGAAAGAGAACCTTTACTCAGAAAAACAAAACAAAACAAAAAAAGCCTTCTGAGATTTCAAGATATGAGAGTCCTACTGCTCAACTATGAAGAAGGCATCAGAAAACAATAAGGAATCTAGGTTGTCTTCCTGCTGGGAAAACAGTAAGAAGTTAAGAAGCTGTTTTGTCCTTCACAGAGGAATCACAAAGCCCTCTCCCTGCACTTGGACAGCAGTGTGTCTGATTCCCAGTCCTTCCACAGCTCGTCATGCGGGGCCCCCGGCCAGATGCCAGTGAGGCTTGGCTGCAGGGGTAGCAAGTGGTCTCATCCCCATGTGATTCCCTGCAGGGCCAAGGAACATCAGATGCATATCTCCCAGCAGCGTGTGCACCGCCAGGCACCTGCTCATGCCTTCCCAAAGCGTGGTGTGGAGAAAGTCTGTGCACCCTCACCAAGGAATAGAGCACTACACCTGTCTGGTGGAGACTGGGCCTCTCCAGCTGTTTGGTGCATGACTGCCCCTTGTTCTCACAAACAATGTACCTCCGGGGAGGCCAACTATGCTCCAGCAAATGACAAGCAGTCCCTGAAGGCCGTAGAGATGAATGGATTTGAGGAGCCGTTATCCCCACTGCTTTTCCTCTCCATGTTGCTGCTGGGGGCTCTAATGTCTGCAACTCCACGCTTGAAGGCCCAGCTCCAGGCGGAGGACTGGCTTCAGCCCGCAGCAGGTGACATTCAGTGCTTTCCCCCCAGTACTCCCTGGATCCTGTCACCTGGCAAGTTAGCACTGAAGCCAGTACACTTAGATGTGTGTTTGCCACCAGGCTGCCAGGGGCCCCCTCAGGTCTGTTGATGGTTGCATGTGTGTGGAGGGCGTGCTGTGTGCCAGCCCTGAGCATTCTTGGGGCTTTGGAGCCAGCACAGGTCCTGTCATGCCTATGTAATATCATATCGGCAAGAACTAGGGCCCACCCTGGGCCTAAGTGACTGCCCTGACTCCCCTATTATTTTGTTTCAAAGTCTGTGCATGTGAATGAGTTATTTTCCTGGCAAGACCGTCTATGGCTTCCATGATATTCTCTAACAGTTACTGAGGCTTTTCCCAGGTGCTATTCTCAGCACTTAACATACATTTCTGCCATTTAATTCTTCTAATGAACCACTAGGTAGGTGTTATTATTACATCCATTTTGCAGATGAAGAAATCGAGGGCTGGAGATGGGAAGTTACTTGTTTAAGGTCACACACTGAGGAAGTATGAGAGCAAGGATTCAAGGTCAGGTTGTACGAGAGTTTCTGCGACCAAAGCAAGGTTGCAGCACCTAGTGTGAATGAACCCATTTGGAAAACAGCGTGACTTCCCCCTTCCTGGTAGCTCAAGATATGGTTCTCAGTCACGAGATGACTGTATCTTTTTCTATCCACCAGTGTGACACACAACATGACCTTTACAAATGACTTGCTCTAGGATGTATTTCTCTGTTTTTAGTTTCCTTTCTCCCTCCTTCCCTCTCTTCCTTCCTTAGTGTTTAGTGCAATAAAATATATAGCTTGATGAAATGTTTCATAGATAAACGTGCATGTAACCACTACTTAGATCATGGTACAGAATAGAAATCAGCATATTTTTTCTGTAGAGCGTCATATAGTAAATAATCTAAGCTTTGCAGGCCATACCATCTTCATGGCAACACTCAACTCTGCCTTTGCAGTCCGAAAGCAGTTGTGGCCATATATAAATAAATGGGTGTGGCTATGTTCTAAGAAAACTTTATTTACAAAGATCAGACAGTGAGCTGATTTGGCTCATGGCCATAGCCTGCTGCATCTTGTTATAGAATATTCCCAGCACTTCAAAATTCTTCCCTGCACCCTTTCATAATCAATAGTAACCTTCCCCACCCATCCAGAGGAAACTACTATTTTGACCTCTGTTACAATATATTTGTTTTTTCAGGTGTTCTTGGATTTTAAGTAAATGGAATCATACACTACAGATGTATATTTTCCTCCTTTTTTTTTTTTTTTACTCAACATCAGGTATGTGTGATTCATCCTTGTTGCTGCGTCTAGCAGTAGTTCATTTATATTATTGTTGCTTTGTATTGTATTATCGCTTCCATTGGGAGACTCTACTACAATTTATTTATCTGTTCTCCTATTTTTGGAAATTTGGATTGTTTTCAGTTTGGAGTTATTATGAATATCCCTGGGGGTGAAAAAATTCTTTAGTTCTTTTTGAGGCATCTATAAAGATGCAAACAAAAGCTTGGATAGTATCTTGATGGGTCACTATGCTAATTAAATTAGTAAATTGCCCTAGTGCACACTTTGGAAATGTGCACCTACAGAGATGCAGGGGTCAAGTCTGCTTATATTATGCACCCTTCCACCTTCCTGTACTCTTGTTTGGAAAGGGTAAAGACACATTTTCAGTGGCTGTATAATGAGGACCTGCTGGATAAAAGGCAATACATTCGGAACCCAGAGGCCCGGCTCTACCACCAGGGAGATCTGTGCCTTTGGCTGTGACAAGGAACCTCTCTGAGCTTTCTTCACCTGTGAAATGGTGGGGGGCAATATATAATATACAAGTTCAAATGCTTGTGAACTATATTGCCATTCACATATGAGGTGATAGCATTATTATACAAAGATATATAAATCATGGTTCCTGTCTTCCAAAAGTACCCAATATAGTGAAAATAGCCACCACAAAGTGTATTATGTGATCATATCAAATAATGAACACTGAGGAGCTTTTGTACTTGGACCAACCACAGTGTGATGGGGATGATGGAAAAGGCTCACTCACCAGGTAGAGCTAACAGGGTTTGCAGATGGACTGAATATGAGGAGTAAGAGGAAAAACCAAGGATGATTCTGGGTGTTTGGCCTGAGCCATGAGGCCAATAGAGTTGCCACCGAGTGGTGTAGACTGGAAGGAGGTTTTGTTCTGAGCTGGACTGTGAGAGTGGACAGGATTTCTCTAAAAGGAGGATATAAGGAATTCAAAATGAAAGTCCATCTCATACAAAGGGGAATTGGGGAGACCTTTGGAGGGTCATTTGGTCAAAGTGAGGATATAGGGAAAATGAACAAACCTTCATGATACATGATGGCAGATGGGCCACGCCGGTGAACGTGATGTTTGGCCTCTGTGCATAGGAAGACAAATAGAAGTTTTCAAGCCAGGACTTCAGAGACTTGGGAAAAAGTCAGTGAGACTCTAAACACTTCTTACTGAATCTCTTCTTCAGGGCAGTCTGTTCAGTGATTTGTTCTTTGAGAGATATCCAAAAGTACTGTTCAAACTACTTAAAAATAGAAGCAAGTAGTTGATACTATATCAGTTCTCCTATATCCCATGTTGGCCCCATAAACCACAACAGGAATTTGGGGGTCTTATTTGTGGCTGCAAGAACTGGGAGGCAGATGATGCCATGCTTTGATTTACAGAAACATACCTTTCCTCCAATTATTCAAGAATCAAGGCCATCTAAGGAATGCCAACCCCACAGGAGAAAATTCAAAGCAAAATAAAACATCAACCATGATGCTGAAAGCCCTGATTGTAGTTCTTATCCAAACCACCTGATCACTGAGTTATCTTGGGCAAGTTACCCACTGAGCTTATTAAGATTAGTGCCCTCATGTGCAAAAGCAGTTGGTTGTCCCTTTCTGACCTTCCTTCCAGGGCTGTAATAAAAGTATAATAAGATGCTGTAAGTCAAACACCTTATATGCTGCAATGCGCTAATCAGTCTCCTTGTCAGTGTAGTGAATTAGGGCAAAAAACGTGTTTACCTTCCAGTCCCTTCTCATTTTCTGAAGGTTGAGCCAGTCTGGTTTTCTAGACTCTTCTTAAAAATCAGTGACTTGTGATTCTGCTAGCCACTGCTAGCACAAGGCTGGGACAGGTAGAGCAAAGAGGGGAGATCCCAAAGTTACACCTTAGAGGGAAACATGGGTACAATAGTGGCTTCCTTTCTGCAGATGGAAACCAGGCAGGTTAGAATCTGAGGTTCTTGTCTTTAGGGGTTCTCATCCCAGAGCCTGCATGGTTCCAGGGCACCTTTACCTTCCAAGTTCTTTGCCAATCAGGGCAATCTTCCAAAGCCCTCTGTGAGGTAGCGAGACTTCAGAAGCCTGGCTTTGACATCTTGGAAAGTGAGAAAATGACTCTTTTCTCTTTTCTTTTTTCAGACTGCCCTGTCATACCCTCAGGCAGGCCCACAGCAGCCCTGAATGCCATGAGGACCCACAGATGCTCTGGCCTTCATGGCTCCCAGGTGCTCACCTGCCTTATTTCAGAAGAGGCCTGAGGGCAGAGCTAGGCCTTTTTATTGTCTTCACTGTTGGGATTCCCTGGACCTTGAGGAAGAACCTTCTGGAAGCAGACACATCTGCCTGTGGCAATGTATGCATAGTAATTACCATCCTCTTTAACAAAGTATCTGATGCTTCATAATTGAGAAGGAATTCACTAAATCATTTAAAAAAACATTTAGTGGTTTATGGGAAGGTATGTTTGTATAATACATTGTTAAGAATATGAAATTTGACATCCGATGAAATTGGGTTCAAATGTCAGTTCTGCCATTAGTGGAACAGAAGCAACCTTGGACTAGTCACTTCACTGTCTAAGCTTCATTTCCCTCCTCTGTGAAAGACAATAATACCTGCCTTGTAGGATTACTGTATGGATCCTGTAATACATGGTAAATAATTCCAATCACACTTGCTTGCTATGTGGTAGACAATCAAGAGATAGTATTTTGATAATGAAAGGTAAGCAGGAACTCAATCCACATCCCACAAAAATTAGCTGAAATGAGAAGCATGGGTAGATTTAAACTATGCTAAACAATCAAGGTCATCAACTTCAGTTTGTGGTCGAATAACTCATATCTCTTTGTATGCATGTCTATGGGTCATGCCCTCCCACAATGACTCTGGGTTTGGCCATGTGACTTGCTTTGGTTAATGGAACAAAAGCAAATATGATATAAACTGAGACTTGGAGAGTGTTTTGTGCATTCTCTTGTGGCACTTGGAGCCTTGTTGGGCAGCCATGTGATCAAGTCGGGGCCAGCCCTGCTGGAGGATGAGGCAGGTAAGGAGATGAACTATTTAAGCAGAGGTCATCCTAAGTCAACCAACTCACAGATGACCTGCCAGTGACTTCATAGGCATTAATGAGCTCAGCTGAGACAAGCAGAAGAGCCAGCCATCTGAGCCAAGCCCAGATTGCCAACCCACGGAATTGTGAGTTAAATTTCGGTGGCTTATTACATAGCTATCGATAATGTATACACCAACTCCCCAGAGACTGAGAGCTTTAGTGAAACTTCAGAAAGGACTAATTTGGGTCTTCCCCTTGGGTACAGGAATACAAGAGTCCTTGTGTCTGCAGACCAGATTTTTGCTGACCCAGCAACTGAGCCTCACTGGGATACAGAGGAATATATCAAAAGCTCTGGTAGAAACTTCTGCCAGGACTTAATAAGCCTTCTGTCTACAGTTTGAGCATTCATACACACCCATGAAGCATTATGAAGCCTTGCTCATCAGCTCGACTGTGGCAGAAATCCTAGATAGAATGATTGATTAGTACTGAGCTGGGTATAATCAATAAAGCACTGCTCATAGGAGATCATCATTTTAGACTTAAGTAGAGGTGGCTTGGCTGTTACACAGAGGCTATTTAGAGGCAGTAATGAGTTCAGTTTGACTTTTTATTTCCAGCCTAGAAAGCTGAACTCTGTTCTTTTTCACCTTCCACAGCTGGGGAAGAGATATTAAGATTAGCTACATGAGACTGAATTTAGCCTCTCAAAAGATGATCTTGGGGAAGCTGAAAGGGCAGTGAGAAGAGCTGAAGAGTGAGACAAGATTGGGTCACCTCTGCTGGCCTTCAGGAGTTTGGTGGTCAGAAACTAGCCAGGACTCCTCACCTGGCAACAAGAGCTCTCATGTGCCCTGGCCATTTTCTGAGCATTGCGACCCGCACGATTCTTACAGGACAAAAGGGAGAACTTTGCATGTGCTAAGTCCAGTCAGCTGTTTCTTTTTTATTTTTTTAAGATTTTATTCATTTATTTAACAGAGAGAGACACAGTGAGAGAGGGAACACAAGCAGAGGGGGAGTGAGAGACAGAGAAGCCGGCCTCCCTCCAAGCAGGGAGCCCGATGTGGGGCCCGATCCCGGGACCCCAGGATCATGACCCAAGCTGAAGACAGACACTTAATGACTGAGCCACCCAGGTGCCCCTAGTCAGCTGTTTCTTGCCCAGGCTTGACAAAAGGCTGAGGAACAATGATGTTTTATCTTTACAGTTTTAATAAACAGTACTAGTAACCACCACCACTAATTATTGAACAAGTTCTATGAATCAGGCAAGCACTTTATGAGTATGATCTTTAATCATTACAGTGTAGTAGGTGTTGTTTTCATTTCCTACCTACAGAAGGGGAAACCTGCTGCCAGGGAGGTTAAAAAACTCAAGTGTACACAACTGGTTGATATTCAAGCTCAGGAAACTCCTACCCCCTACACTATGCCCCACCACCTCTTACAATAAACCGAGCTGGTCTAGTAATGCCTCCAAATGTCATGAGGTCCAGCTACTGCCTCCAGGTAAGGCTAACTCAAGAGCATCTTATTGTTGTAATGTGCACTGGTCTGCATCTGATGAGCAAAGAAAATTTAGATATTCATGAAGAATATTATAGGCTTTCTGTTTTCCGGATAAGAGGTTCCTCTTATTGCTAGCCCAAACATCTAAGTCCATTTTCTTTGTTCATGCTCTCAGTGGGTTTGGAAAATCCATTCATGCTGCCCTTATGGGAAAACAGAGAAGAGAGCAATGTAGGCAGTGTAATTGACAGGCTCATCAAGGGTCCTTCTTCTTTAAGGCATTCTTTCATCACTTATTCATTCATTTGTTCATTCTCTCATTCTATAAGCATTTATTATTTACCATGCTTGCTTCTGATCTTATTTCTATTCTTAACCTGATCACCATTTACAAGTCTCAACTCATTTTTATATAAAATAAATAAAAGTCTATAAAATAAGTATAACAAAGTAAACTCTAACTGTGCTCAAAAGAAATTCAAAATTCTTGGGAAGAGCATCCTTTCGGTAACCTGGGGAACTCCCACATGTCCCTGAGGTCTCAACCAGCAATGCTGGAGCAAGTGAGATGCGTGGTTCTTAAGGGGAATGGCCAACAGGTATGTGAAAAAGTGCGCAACATCTCTAATTATCAGAGAAATGCAAATCGCAACCACAAGGAGATATCACCTCACGCCTGTTAGAACGTGAATTATCAAAAAGACAAAAGACAACAGCGTTGGTGAGGGTGTGCATTATTGGTATGAATGTAAATGGGTACCAAAAATGAATGAATGAATGAATAAATAAATAAATAAATAAATAGGTACAGCCATTATGGAAAATAGTATGGAGTTTCCTTAAAAAACTAAAAATAGCACTAACATATGATCCAGCAATTCCACTTCTGGGTGTTATCCAAAGGAAATGAAATCTGGATCTTGTAGAGATATCTGTACTTTCATGTTCTTTGCAACACTATTCACAATAGCCAAGGTATGGAAACAACCTGTGTCCATTGATGAGTGAATTGATAAAAAAATAGGTGATCTACATCTATATCTAATATATATATATATTTGTATTTTATATAATATGTAATATATTTTATATTATATAATATAGAAATATAATAATTATATAATATATTTTATATGTATTTTCTCTGTACATATTTTATATATGTATACATATATACATATGTGTGTGTATATATGAAATATTATTCAGCCTTAGAAAAGAAGGAAATCTTATCATTTGTGACAACATGGATTAACTTGGAGGACGTTATACTAAGTGAAATAAATGCAACAGAGAAAGACAAATATTGCGTGATGTCAGTTATTCGTGGACTCTAAAAATGTCAAATACCTAGAAGCAGAGAGTTGTAGTGCCACAGGGTGGAAGGTGGGGAAAATGGAAGATGCTGGTCAAAAGGTGGAACATTTCAGGTATGCAAAATGAATAAATTCTGGAAATTTAACGCACAGCATGGTGACTGTAGTTAATAATGCTGTATTGTATACCTGAAATTTGCTGAGATCTTAATTGTTCTCATCAAAAACAAAAACAAAAAACAAAAACAAAACCCAAAACCAAAACTCACACCAAAGATGACTATGTGGGGTGATGAATATGTTAATTAGCTTGATTGTGGTACCCTTGCATATGCAATGTGGAAGAAAGGACATTTTTTTTTCAAGTAGGCTCCACGCCCAGCACAGAACCCAACGTGGGGCTCGAACTCATGACCATGAGATCAAGATCTGAGATGAGATCAAGAGTTGGACCTTCAACCAACTGAGCCATCCAGGTGCCCCAAGAAAGGACCTTTTATTTTTAAAAACGTGTGTGTGTATGTGTGTGTGTGTGTGTGTGTGTGTGTGTGTGTGTGTGTGTGTGTGTGTCTTGGGGGCGATTCTCAGGTAACCAAATTAGATTTTCTTTTGCCATAGGCAAACCAGAATAGAACCACTAGTGTGAACCAGTTCATCCTGGCTCAGGGTGGGGGGATGACAGATAAATTATGAAATATTTTGTGAATGACTGATAGCCTGAAATTGGTTGTGTTGGAAGTTCTTACACTGAAGAAATTGGCAGATGCTAAAAATCAGAACTTCAGCCTCCCCATCCCACCCCTGCCCTGGAAAGCTGATCTTTATTTGCCACACACCAATGAGAATAGTCCAGATGACTCTCATAGTGCAAGCTTTGATAGGGTTTTGGGGGGTTTTCTTTTTTGTAATGCAAGCGCCTTAAGCTTTGGTTGCCAAAGCATCCATTTCAAAGAGGTATTCACTTCTCAGATGGCTATCTGGAATAGACACAGAGCTGGCCACACAACCGGATAAAGCACCCGGTCACCTCCTAGGACTGTGGCTCCTTCAATTTAGACATATTGGTTGATTTTGATAACTGACCATTTGGGCCACTTGTCTTTTCTCTTTCCTGTGCTTTAAATTTTTGCTCTTATGTTTTAACCTCATCAATAAAGAGTGAGCCTGCAAAACTGTAGGCCCCCACCCTCAACCCCCCAAAAAGCAGAACTCCTGGCTTGCGTGTTCTCTCTCTACACCCATGACCTTGCTATGTGGCCCCAGGTATGCTGTGTGATTTTCAGGTCTTGTAAGTAATATACCTCTATTTTTTTTTTTTCAAAGCTTCCTAATAGCAGTTACTGAAGCCCATCTTGCACTCATGGGCCAGTCCAACCACAACACTGACTATTGATAGGCTGAGGCTGCCACAGAACAACACTCCTCATTAAGAATTTCCCAGTGCTCCATAGCTCCTTGGGAAATGTCAAGCAGGTTTTGCTCAAGAACATGTCAAACTTAGAGGGGCCTTTTGGCTAGGCCATTTGGGGGTTCCTTTGATCACAATACAAGGCACATTGAAGACTCTAAGAGAATATCAAAAGTTTGCACATGCACCATCAAATATAAAGCCAAAGAACATAGGCATATTATCTATACTGCCTCCAACCCATCATTTATCCGAACTATCCTGAGCCTTACAGAGTATTGATCCTTCAGTGTTTGGGACTGAGAAGAGATCCCTTACACACAGCCCGAGGCCAAGTCCGTGGGGAAGGGGAGACCAAGCTGAAAATATGTCTCTCTCTTGCTCCCTCCAACATCATCTCTCTCTTCCACCCCAAGGAATAGAAATCACAAGCTCACAGTGAAATACAACTATATCTTATCTTTGCCTTATCTGATATGGAAAAGGACAAGGATTCTCTTAATGATCTATGAAAGGATACATATAAAAAAATAAGTAGGTTCCTTAAATATGTGTTTTTCAGGGTATTTGCAGTTGTGCCTCTTTTCGCTCAGGATGAATGTAATCACAATGTTAGATAACAATTATTGAGCACTTACAATATGCCTTAAGTCACTCTATACATATTAATGGATATGATTTATGTTAGGCAGTAGATAATCAGCCCAAATTTCATTCAAGGATGTGGCATCTTTGCCCAAGAAAAACTATTTTTCAAGTAAAAAAAAACAGACAAACAAAAATCCATTGCTGGGGGTAGCAAGATCATTTGGAGATTTTCCTCTAGGGTCTTCTTTATGGGCGTCCTGTGGCCTCTCAGCTTCTGCTGGTGAGGTTTCCCTCATTAAAGCAGCCTTGGTCAGTGGTGTCTTAAACAGGACCGCTGTCTGCCAGCACTGATTACATCTCCTTCCTTACCTCCACATCCGTCTCCAGTCTGCTACAGCCGTTAGCTGGCACCCTCTAAGAGGCTTTGAGAATTCTACCAGTGAAGTGTGTTTCCCTTCGCAGTAGGATGCTAGTCCTCCCATGGGGAGTCTGTTCTCCAATCCTGGCATTACTGTGTGCAAGTGTTGGTGGCCCAGCCCTGATGTTCAGAACACCACAATCAAGACCTTCACGGCCAGCCACTCCCTTATACTCTACTTTCCTTTGGAGATGCCAGAGGGTCCATGGCACTGTCTCAAACTCAAGGCATCTTCAGTTCACCCCAAACCTGTGTTTTCTAGTCTTCCTACAGTTGTGTCTCATCCCCTCCAAAGCAATGGTCCCTTTGATCTAGGCCTAAAAGAAGATGATGGCAACAAATGCCATCTTCTGTGCAACAAGCAGGTACACAGTAACCTGTCCAGAGGTAGTCCACTTCATTTGAGGACATTTCTGACTCTTAAAAATGTCTTCCTATCCTTCCTATCATTAAGCTGAAGTTCCTATTTCTTCTGCCCACTGATTCTAGGTCCATCCTTTGAAGCTCTGCAGAAGCAGCTTTATGTACTCTCCCCATCAGAGTCTCACACACACACAGAACACAGCCATTCTGCCCCCAGGGAGCACAGCCTTACTTCCCAAGGGAAGCTGCATTTTCAACAATAACCTGTAGTAAGCATAGCCTATTAAAGCCAAGTAGAAGAAATGATGCTGGGAAATGGGAACACGTCAGAATTTTCCCCTAGCCTCACTCTCCCCCTAGGGACTTACGGATACTCCAGAGACCAGACCACCTGATACCTCGGAAACCCACATAGACACCTGCCCTGCATTCATTCCTCCATTGTCCAGTGAGTTGTTTTGGGCCCTTCCAATCCCTCTTTTTCACATCTTATTTGCCCAAAGTATTTTATAACCTTAATTGGGAGCTAGATTGTTTCTGTAGTATGCTGAATTTAAGTCAGCTTAGGATCCTTAAATGGGATGAAGCCTTGGTTACCAGGAAGTCTGGAATGGAGGACAGAAACTGGAGGTGCCATCTGCCAGAAGGATTTTATAAAGAATATAAATCTCTGTGGAAGATGATACCAAGCGTCTCCACAGGTTGGGGAGAAGGGGTTTCTGTGATCTATAAAAACCTTCTTCAACACCATACTGCTTTATGAGCTCAAGCTGGTGCACTGCTTTCTCCTACAATGTCTCTTGATTCCAAACAGATATTTCTCAAGTTATTACAAACTTTGTCGATCTGTTTTTTTAGGTTGCCTTGTACATTTAAGTATATTTAGCACTAAGTAGTTTTGATTAATCAATTAAGCAGTTATGATTTCCAAATATTACAGGGCTCTAAAAATTGCATAATACAGAGTTTGGGGTCTTTGCAATATTCACATGTATGTCCTCCTCTCTTTGGTAGGATGGGAGGGCTCCCAATGACAAGTTGGAGAATCAAGAAATGTAGAGTTAAAAAGGTAACTAAAAATGGTTATTGCCAAGGGATTTGAGCAGAAAGGTACTAAAAGGAGTTCAGAGGAGATAATACTTCCTTTTGGACTGAGTGGGGAAAGCTTTCTGAAGGAGATGGCACCTGGGGTACTAATGGGTTTGCTTGAAGCTCTATAGATGAAGAGTACTTGTAGGGGATTCAGGAGAAGACATGAGCCAAAGAGGCATAATCAAAAGGAGAGTGTGGAAGGCAGAATGATGACCCCACAAATCCTGTTCCTAATTCGAGGATTAGATTTCTAACCCTAAGAACCTGTGAAAATGTTATGTTACAAGGCAAAAGGGACTTTGCAGATGTGGTTAAAATTAAGTGTCTTGGGATGGGGAGATATCCTCGATTGTTCAGGTAGAACCAATCTAAACACATGATTCCTTAAAAACAGAAGACCCTTCTCAGTTGTGGTCAGAAAGAAATATGATAATGGAGGAAGTGTCAGAGAGCTAGTGTTGCTAATTTTAAGATGGAGGGAGGGCCCATAAGCCAAGGAATGTGGGTGGCTTCCAGAAGCTGGAAAGGCAAGGAAATGGATTCTCCCCTAGATCTTACAGAAAGGAAGACAACCCTGTCAACATCTTGATTCTAGCTCAGTGTGACCCATGTTGGACTTCTGACCCACAGAACAAGCAGATAATAACTGTGTGTTGTTTTAAGTCACTAAGTTCATGGTAACTTGTTATATGACAGCAGTAGAGAACTAAGAACATTGGTATTAAAATTTTGTGAGTGGATGTCCCCGGCCAGAATTTAGGGAACATGAACATGAAGAATTGGAATGGAGGTCTGATAAAAAGGATGGGAAGGTTTGGGTGTCTTCTGCGATATTATTATTATAGAACCGATTAACAATTGTGAACCATTGATTAACATGGATTCTGAAATATACACGTCTTAGAGCTTCTCAGAAGCTATAGTCCATATTTTGTAGCTCAACAAATTGTTGCAGAACAAAGACAGCAAAATCCCCATTAAAGCAAAATCTCAACATACAACACCTAAAACTGGCCATATGTTATATGTTGCGATCTCCCATACAACAAAATTTATGGTAAAGAATTTGGGGCCTTTTGGAATCTGATGAAAGACTTAAGACATAGAATCTGCTCAGCACTACCTTCTGCTAATTGTCTAGATTAGTGCAAACTGGCTTAACATTCTGCATTTGAAAGTTGTCTCTGTCCTTTCTCATCCACCTAGGGAAATCAGTGAAATGGTGAAGGAGATGGACTCAGTGCTTTTAAATGACTTGCCTCAGGTCACAAAGCCTTTAAATGAGAGCTGGTTCTTGGACTCCAGTTAATCTCCAGGAATACTGCCAGGTTCCAGGGAGGACACTGGTTGTTCTTTGGGCTATAGGAATGGTAACTCTCAGCCAAATCACTAGGTTTCCTGCTGCTAGCCTATGTGAGATATGGCCAACTGGACAGGAGACTTTCTTTATAGCTGGTGTTCACAGGCAGGCAGCACTATGGCCTCTTTCCATTATACCAGAACCCATCTGAAGGCCCTTCCCACCCAGATGTAAAGGGGCAGTTTTCTGGGATCTCATGAGGAAACAGCAAGCCCAACATTCTTTGTAGTGATATCTTGAGAAATTAATAAATTCTGCAATATGGTTTCTAGCATATGGCATGTTGCCTAGATGTGTCTCATTCCCAAACCATACTTCTTCCTTCCCCTTTATAACATAATAGGTTCCTTTGGCTCGTAGTATCTGGTGGTTGGTGGAAGGTTGGGGAGGAGAGAGATGGTGTGCTGTCTGTGTTCAAGGGTATGGGCCAGAGTTTTGTTGAATGGGTTCAAGTTATGATTCTATATACCTCTTTGTCCTTTTCTTCTCACAGGTAAGAAGACTCTTTTTAAAGTGAGTGGAAAACAGAGGCTTTTGTTATATATGAAACAGATTTACAACATGAAAGGTCATGCTTTTGAAGGGAAAATACTGTTTGTAGGGGAGAAACAGTTATCAGATTTGCTTAGACCCTATTAAAAATAAATCTGTTGGTATATGAAACATAGTAAGGACATATTGTCACATAGCAAGGAGCTGGTGCTACTGGCTATGAGGTTGAGGCCTCATGAATATCTAAATGTAGAAATTGTTTTGTATTGTCTTGGTGATACAGGTGTACTGAGTATTATTTCTTTCTGTTTAGACTCTACATGTGTTTTAATAAGCTTAGGCTGCATAACAAACTACCTCTGAACTTAGTGGCCTAAAAACAATTTTATTTAGGTCATGATTCTTTGGCTTGTCTGGATGGTTTCATTAATATTTGCTGGGCTCTTTTATGTATTTGTGGCTGGCTGGGAGCTGGATTGTCTAGGATGGCCCACTTATGTGCCTGGAGATCAACAGGCTTGTTGGTCCTGGAACTCAGATGGCACACCTCATCTCTATTCAATGTCTTTTAACCCAGACTTCTTCACATAGTGGCTCAGTTCTAAAGGCAGCCAGAGGGCAAGACTCCAGCCAGCACGTCCGTCACAAGCCTCTGTTGTGTCATGTGTACTGATGTCCATCAGTAAAGCCAGGTCATGTGGCCAAGTCCAGATTCAAGAGGAAGGGAAATAGACCCCATGTCTTGATGGGAGGAGCTTCAAAATCACATTGCAGAGAAACATGGAAATAAGGGTGGAGAGAATTTGTGGTTGTCTTTGCAATCCACCATAGCATGCAATATTGCCATAAAATCAGGCATCTCATTTCACAAGAAAGACTGTGCTAGTCAATACTACCTTCCTCTTATTAAATTTGCTTCCCTATCTGAGATCTTAATCTAAAGATGGTGAATTTAGTACTGTATATAAGAACCATCAAAATATTCAAAATCTGCCCCAGAAATTCTCTTTTTAAAATCTTTTTAAATAATTCTAAATATGGAAAAAGCTGTATGCATGATGAGATTCCTCAAGTTTATTTATAGGAATGCAAATTGTAAATAATTTAATCACCAACAGAAGAGGAGTGGTTAATAGTACATCCACTTGAGGGAATATTATAAAACGTAAAATTATGTTTATGTGTATAATAATAGTAAGAATTCTATTATAATGATAATTTAAAAATGGAATACTAAATACTGGCAGAAAACAAAACAAAAAAAAACCAGAAACATATCAAAAAGCATAATGCATGTATTATTATTTTAGGGACAATGGGATTATCAGTGAGTGTTTTGTACTTCTGCCATTTTCTTTTCCTTTTTTTCAATGATCATGCTTGCTTTTATAAGTGGAAATAACATTTTATTAAAAACATTTTAAAAATAGGAGGAATAAAACTCTCTCTGGAATTCTTCTTTATTCTTTTACTCTGGAAAAATCACTAACAATGTTATATACTTTTTCTGGGGTGGTATTACATATTGACTGATGGTTTTGTTATCTTCTTGGTGGTTGGTTAGGATGTGATTTCTTTCCTTCTGGGCTAGGGATTGTGCTACCATGTGACCAAGAACGCAAACAAGATGCTCCTTTTTAAGTTAGCTTTGTTGTTTTTTTCCCTGTGTGAATTGCCTATTCATTCCAGAATATACCAAGTATTTAAGGTGTCTGTGGAGTTTTGGAAAATGCAACAGAAGGATATAGGAAGGAATCCCTGTTTAATTCGTCTGACCTTGACAAACACCCATGAAGTATTTTCTACAGGCCAGGCTCAGCCTTAACTAGGGCTGTAGAAGGATGGTTTCCAGAGGCTAACACCTAGTCAGGAGGCATGAGTGTTGACTACTATCTCTGTGGTAAGGCAGACAGTGAACATCATAGGAGAGGGAGAGATGAGGTTTTTTTTTTTTTAAGATTTTATTTATTCATTTGACAGAGAGAGAGAAAGTGAGAGAGGGAACACAAGCAGGGGGAGTGGGAGAGGGAGAAGCAGGCTTCCTGCAGAGTAGGGAGCCAGATGCGGGGCTCTATCCCAGGACCCTGGGATCATGACCTGAGCCAAAGGCAAATGTTTAACGACCGAACCACCTAGACTCCCCAGGGAGAGATGAATTTTATTTAAGAGTTAGGGAAATTGAAGACCCTTCCAGAGGGTAAAGTACAGAACTAACCCCAAGATCAATCCAACACAAGTACATGGCCAGGCAGTTGGGAAACTGGGGGAGGCCAAGACCACAATGGAGAAGGCCTCAAGTGGCAGTTGGGGAGTCTGCACTTTATTTACAGGTGCTGGAGAATGATTTTTGAAGCAGAGATGAATAAGGTTTTATCTACTCTTTGGAAGAGCAGAGATTGCAGACTGGTGGCCCACAGACAGCATAGGACCAGCCAGTGGAAGGGTTGGTTTGGTTTGAAAATATTTTGTTTCTAATATTTTTTTCATGACAGATAACATTATAAAAATTATTCAGATTTTGAAAAATTCTTTAAGAGAAAAGAGGAGAAGAGGAGATTCATGAGTGCTTGCTAGGCCATAATATTCTAGTTTTCTACAACATTTGCTCTCTCCTTTTGTGCATTTTGTCACTTGCCTCACCTCTGGAGCCCTGTGGCTGAAGACATCAGCTGGGGGAGCTGTGGAGGGGCTATGGCTGTGCTGTCCAATACAAAAGCCATGGACACAGGCAGCTATTAATATTTAAATTAATAAAACTCAATTTGCAGACACAGGAGCCACATTCCTAGTTCTCCCTCATCATAGCTTGGCTTCCATGATGGATGGTGTAGATAGAGAATGTTTCCAACATTCTGGGAAGTTCTACTGGACAGCATTGGTATTAGGTCCATTACCAGGCTGCTATGGTGGGCCAGGGGAGAAATAACAAGGCCCCTAAAGTAAGCAGTTGCCCGGGAACTGGAGTGTGACATCTTTCCTCTTTAGAGCAAGATTTGGGTTGGCTTCTTACTGATGTGATTAGAATGAAGTCTGCTGTTGAACTCTCATTTTGATGAGTGTTTGAAAGTATATTTTTGCTGTTTGTGGGACCATGTTTGGCAAGAGTTTCAGGAGTATGTACCTGTGTATTTAACAATACCGGTGATTTTCACTCTAAGTTGGTTTCTTAGAAATGCTTACTCTTTGGTGTCTGAGAAACCTGAAGAGCTAAGTGCTATAACAGCTCATGAAAGCACCAAGTGGGAAGCATTTTGAGTGCCCTAGAGGAATGGTACTCCAGATATTTGAAGCATTGTTATTCACAAAAACAGTATCAAGACACTCCCATTTGTGATCTCCATCTATGATGACTTGCTGGGAATGACAAGAGTGGTTCTGCTCAATTTATCATCCCAGATCCTGATTCCACACAGCAGGCTTCTGTAAAACTCAAGGACTTGAGAGGACAGGATTCATGGCCATGTGCATGTGGGTCCTCAGTCCTCACAGACATATCAGTCCTGGCAGAAGTACAAAGGGTGTCTCAGCTCGGCCCTCCTCAGTTTCTCTGTGGGAATCTCAGCCCGGGGACAGCCTGATGAGTGAGAGATGGTGCTTTTTAGGTTAGTCAGTATAAATAAAGGCCCGAAGCTGTGTGCTGGATGTTAAATGAACAGAGGGATGCCTTTGAGAAACACGGGATTCTAAGGAGAGCTAGCAATTAATTATGGTTCTTCTAGGGGATTCAAAGTCATTCCATTCATTCCACTCTTGGCAAGTCCAGTGGTATCCTCATATGAACTTTTCTAAAGAAAAATATGCAAGGAGTCAGTCACCTTTCTAAGTCTTTTTTGTTAGAGAATAATGAACTCTATTCTTTGGTCCAGTGAACCTTCTTTCAGTGGATAAGATAATTATTATCTCTGCACAAATAATAACCATCACAAAAGCTTGCAAATCTTTGCTCCTTTTGAAGAAAATAACTCTATTTTCCCAACTATTTTGCACATCTTGTCCTCTCTTCATTATAAGAAATTCCTTAGAGACATTGTCTTATAGATTATTGATTCTCCCTCATTCCTAAATCCATTAGGGGACATGTGACTTAACAACTTAATTTAAAATGTTTAATAATAAATATTTTATTGAAGAATAATATGAATACAGAAAAGTACAGAAACGGTAAATGTTTGGCATAATTAATCATTACAAAATGATGACATTTGGATATATGACACCCAGGTCCAGACATAGAATATTATCAGCACTGCCAACGCCCCCTCATACCTTATCCCATCACTTTCTCTTCCTCCTTTTTCCCTGAAGGTAACTATTATCCAGAATTATAACACCACAATCAATTTTCTCTGTTTGATCACATATCATGTATCATACAATATACACTCTTCTGTGGTTGGCTTTTTTCGGTACACATTATGTTTGTGAGAGTCATGCATATTGTAGATCATTTTAATTGCTACATGGTATTTTATTGCATGTATATAACATTATTACTTATCCATTTCACTGCTTATGGACATTTGTATTATTACCAGATTGGTGCTATTACAAATAATGCTGTTGTGAGTATTCTTCATATTTTTTAGTGCACATGGAATTGCTGGGTCATAGGGTAAATATATGTTCAACTTTAATGGATCCTTCTAATAATCTTCCAAAGTGGGTGTGCCAGTTTATTCTCTCACCAGTTTTGGTTGTTCTATATCCTTCTCAACCCTTGGTATTATCAGTCTTTAAAACTTTAACCATTCTGGGAACACCTGGGTGATTCAGTCAGTTAAGCGTCTGCCTTCGGCTCAGGTCATGATCCCAGGGTCCTGGGACTAAGTCCTGCATTGGGGTCCTTGCTCAGTGGGGAGCCTGCTTCTCCCTCTGCCTGCCGCTCCCACTGCTTGTTCGCTATCTTTCTCTCTTGCAAATAAATAAATAAATCTTTAAAAAAATTTTTTTAACCATTCTGGAGTGTGCGTATTATCATTTTGTGGTTTTTGTTTGCAGTCTCTTGCTGGTTAATGAGGTTAATGTGTATTTACTTTTTCATGTATTTACTGATTGTTTGCATATCCTCCTAAGTGCATACTCAAATATTTTGCCCATTTTCCTGTTGCGTTTTCTGTTTTTTACTTAATGATTTGTAGGAGCCCTTTACATAGCTTGAATATGAGTTCCTTATCAGTTCTATGTGTCCAAAGTATCTTCTTCCAGTCTGTGACTTTTCACTCTCTTAATGATGTCTTTTGATAAACAGAACTTCCTAATTTTTTTTATATTATTTTTATTTATTCATGAGAGACAGAGGGGGAGAGAGAGGGGGAGAGAGAGAGAGAAGCAGAAGGAGAAGTAGGCTCCCAAGGAGCGGGGAGCCTGATGCGGGACTTGATCCCAGGACCCTGGGACCATGACCTGAGCCAAAGGCAGACACTCAATCATCTGAGCCACCCAGGCGCCCCAGAACTTCCTAATTTTAATGTAGTCAGTTTGACAACTTTTTTTCCTTATGATTAGTGCTTTTTGTACATCCTTAAGACAATCTTGGCCTACTCTAAGGTTGTGAAGATATTCTTTATGTGTTTTTGAGAGGTTTTATTACTTTGCTTTTCTCATTTAGATCTACAATCCATGTGGCATTGATTAATTGATTCACTGTTTCCATATGGACATAAATATTTCACCTAAAAGCCTAATTTTCTTCCATGTGGATATTTGATTGGGTAAGTCCATTGTTTTTCGCTGCTTTGTACTGCAAATTTTGTCATAAATCAAGTGTCAGTCTATGCACGGACAAATCTGTATTCAGCTCCATTGCTCAGTCTACTCTTGTTTACTTATTTACTGTAAGCTCATAATAATTTTTGATATCTGGGAGAGTAAATCACCCAACATTATTCCTCTTGTTCAATGTTGGTTTGGGTTTTTGGTTCTTTGAATTCATTTATAATTGTAAAATCAGCTTGTAAGTTTTGACACACGTAGAGGCAGTTGGAATATTGTTTGACATTACATTAAATCTATAGATTAACTTAGAATTTACATCTTTACAATATTGTCTTACAAACCCATTTATTTGTGTATTCTTTAATTTCTCTCAATAAAATTTCATGCTTTGTCTCTAATGTCTTTTATTAGCCTTTTTTTCTGAGGAGTTTCCATTCCTAAAGAAAGCATTCATCATTTCACCATCAAGGACAATGTGTTGGATGGCTTTGGATATGCTTTTGCTTCGTTATTAAATATCCTATCAGGGGCACCCGACTGGTTCAGTTCCCAGAGCATGGGACTCTTGATCACAGGGCTGTAAGCTTGAGCCCCATGTTGGGTGTAGAGATTACTTAAAAAGAAAATCTTTAAAAATAAAATAAATAAATAAATTTCCTTTATCAGATTAAGGCATGAACATTTTGACATTGTGCCATGTTGGTTTTGACTCTAGGTGTTTTTAAAGGACCTAAAATAAGCTATTAGAATTTTAGCTATGGCAAGGTTAAGAACACAGCCTGTTGCATTCAGCCTCAGCTTCGGCCCATCTCTTGCTCTGTCCCTGAGCTGGAAGCAGAGAGGAAAAGACCACACTGCTATAGAGCCTGGAATGTCTAAAGATTGTCCTGAGAAGACTCAGGAGATAGGCCCTGGAAAATCCAGAA
Organism: Zalophus californianus; assembly: GCF_009762305.2. Taxonomy (NCBI): domain Eukaryota; kingdom Metazoa; phylum Chordata; class Mammalia; order Carnivora; family Otariidae; genus Zalophus; species Zalophus californianus. The sequence continues at coordinate 98,465,387 of NC_045602.1, forward strand.
TTCTTTCAAAAATAAATGAGGAGACTTTCTAGTATTCTCATATAGAGGGTTAGAGAAAGACTAAGGAGATTTCTTATGACAGGTGCATGCATATAACAACAGCCTGGCACATTTGCACTTTTACCATCAAAACTTTTCCTTCATTGGATAAACCACCCTAGTTTCCATATAGTGCAATTTTACAGGAAAAAAGGAAGATCAATTGTCTAATGTAACAGAACTAGAAGAGTCTGAGCTAGAAATGAGGTCCCCTGGGTCCTCGGTCTGGGCTCCTCTGATTAGAACCTGGGAACACATGAAAAATCCAAAGTACAAAAGTTATACCAGGTCCCTCCAAAAGGAGACTTATATTAGAATATGTAACATGTAAAAATATAATTTTATAAAAAATCCTTCCTTATAAAAACATGGGTCATCTTCAAAACACACTGTTGTGGGGGAATGCAGCCAGGAAGTTTCTACTTCCTTCTCTCCCCAGAAGACAGTGAGTTCATTTTGTCCTTTTCTCTCCTCTTTCTTGTCTGCTTTTCCCTGTGTGACTTGTTTTGGCCAATGAAATGTAAGCAAAAGTGACACATGTTGTTTCCAGATGAAAGCATTTCATTGCCAGTGTTTGGCTCTCCAGCCCATTCCTCCTGTCATGGAGATCATGAGAGCCCGGGTCAATGTGGAGGTGCCAGAAGATGGAAACCAACTTGGAATTCTCAAAATCCCTGGAGAGTCACCCATAGTCACAGCAGGTTTTATGTGAGTGGGAAGGAAACATTTGTTTCTTAAGCCACTGAGACTCGTGGGTTGTTTGTTACTGCAGCATAGCCTACTTTATCCTGACTGGTACAGCAGACCAAATAAGATTTGCTCCTGACAGGCCTAGCCAAGGCTCAGCTCTCTTGTTTTTATTTTCTCCTGCTAGGACCCTGGGTAAATCAGGATGTCTCTGCACTGAAGGCACAGCCATCCTCAATTCAGTTGGTGGAGGAGAAGGGAGAAAGAGGTATAGAGACTAATTTAGCCTTGTGCCCAGCCACAGTCTCCAAAACCATGTTAGCATTGATCTTCACCTAGGCTCTTTTATCTGTTTCTCGAACAGCTTAGACTTTTGCTACTCCAACTGTGATCCATGGAAAAGCAGCATCAGCACCACCTGAGAGCTTGTCGGAAATGCAGAGTCTCAGGCCTCACCCCACCCCCTTCTCTATTACAATCCACATTTTAAAAGCAGCCCCAAGTGATTGGTATGGTAATTCCAGTTTGAGAAGCACTGGCTTAAATTTGGCAGTGAGGAAAGAAGAGTGTTTTGGTTTCCCTCCACTTTCGGATCTCCCACGGTGGATGAATGTCTGACCCCCTTGCCCTGACCTCCTGACCCACCATTCCCTCTTTAGAACACTGTGCAGATTCTTGCTGCAGCTCCTATAATATAAAGTGAACCCCGGCATCTCTGATGTTTGATTATTTGGTTCTCCTTTGCATCATGTCACAAGGCAAAAGTGAGCCCCAATGTAAGGAATGAGTATCCGACGTAGTCTTTCTTCTAGGTGTGATCACTTGTCATGTACAGGGGAAGGGCAACCTGGAGGGTTTTTCCTATTCCCTGCCTCTTGTCTTTCTCTTGACCTTGCTCAGGCTTCATGTAAACAGATGGACTTGGCAAGTGGTGGGGCTGCTACTACTCACTCCTAATCTGCCTTCCCACTTCCTCCCTGGTCCCACTCCCTGCTTCTGCCCTTCCTCTACCATTTCTACATAAAGGTGCCAGCGACAAGGCAAAACTGCCCCCTGGCCCCACTCCCAAATGACAAGAAGCCAAAACCTGAGTCATTAAGTGTGCTAAGCTGAAACCAGGGCTGAAGCCTCTTGGAGCCCTGGCTGTGTCTGCTGGGGCTAGGTTATCGGATGACAAGGCACAGGCTTGTCTTTGCTGCTCCAGTCCCCTGCCCTGGGCTGGCCTTGCTCTTGGCATCTCCTTCCTCACTTTCTACGTGCTGTTGGCAGTCTGATGATGCTGGGAGTTTGCCAATGGGAGGCCACTCTCTGCTGCTCTGAGCTTTCCCCTGCTGTTTGTGAAAGCAGTTCTTCATGGGAGCACGGCCTGACGCCTTCCACAAAGAATGACTTTCATCAAGGCTGTGGCATGGGGCTTCACAGTGGGAGCTGCTGGACAGAGGGCTAGGAGGGAGGGGGAGAGATCCGGCTACAGTGGCAGATGGAAGCTGGCCCAGGGTGGATGTCGAGTGCCATCTTCAATATGCCTTTTCCCTTTTAATCTTCTCTCGAGCAGAGCTGATCAATTAGAGCTGTAATTATTTTAATCTTCTTCTTTGCTGTCCCTGTCTGCCTGCCTGCCACTGCCCATCGACCCTTTCTGCTAACTATGTACTCAGGTGGCAGCTTTGCCGAGGCCACTTCAGGCTGCCCATCTTCAGAACAGGCCAAACAGTGATGCAAGATTGCCCAGCCAGGGACCATCACCTTCCCTTGCTGTGTGACCTCTGGCAAAGCTTTCACCTCTCTTTCTTTTGCAAAGTGAGTCAGCTCCCTGGGTGGGTGAGAGAAACAAGATTTCAAAAATGAAAGCTATACAGTATTTATATCATACATTTCAGCATCACCAGGGTTTTAAGAACATCATTTTGGAATCAGAAAGATGTGGTTCTTCTACCTGTGCATGGATCTTTTCATCTCTATGTCTCTGAGTCCTCATCTGTTTAACGGGTATCATAATAACTTCTCTGAGCATTGTAAGGTCTGGACAACATGATGAATATATAGCTCAGAACACAGTGCTAGGTCCCTATAATAGCTGGAGAAGGGTGAGCTATTTTTTAATCATTAGTTATGGTTCTGTGACTAAAGGAAACAGGTGTTTGGAGAAAGGAATTAAATAGACAACCCTGGATTTGTGACATGCCCTTAGGGATAAACAGAGCCACTCATTGTCCCATCACGGGTGGTAAAGTGAGGAAAATAATGCAAATTAGATAGCTTTGGAATATTTGAATAAAATAATTTTTTCCCCCAGGAGCTCTTATGAAGTGAAAGAGGCAGATAGTCTATGGCTCTCAAGACAAAGGCTTCCATGTTCTGATGGGTCCTAGGCCAGATAAGCATCAGTTCATTGGGATCTTGTGAGTTTGGTGAGTGTGGATGATTCTGAGGGAAGATTCTAGGCTCCAGCCTGTGAATAATGCAAACCACTGCTGGCCACTCTCCCTACCTGACTCCCCACATTCCTCATACTCAAGTATTCCATTTTGTTCAGCTCAGAGCAACGAACAAGGAAATGAAGGGCTTGAAATACAAAGATAGTTGGGACATGGTTTCTGCCTTTAAAGATTTCACAGTCAGGGGGCAGTGGTAGGTAGAGAAGCTTAACTGGAAATTACAGTGGCAAGATCAAAGCAGATCAAAACACTGATTCTGTAGGAGAACGTGTAAGAGCTAACCAATCTAGCAACTGAGGCTATATGGGGGAAGGTTGTTCAGGGAAGATGCTGCAGAGGAAGGCAACATTTCTGAGGTGATTTCTCTTTCTGGGTAATCTTTAGATGTGATCAAGATAGTCTTTAGCGTAATCATATGTATCAGTTAGCTTTTGCTGCATAACAAACAACTCAGGCATTAGTGGCCCCAAATCATAATTATTTAGTTCACAATCCCAGGGGTCAGGTGAGTGGTCCTTCTGTTTGGGACAGCTTAGCTAATCTCTGCTGGGCTTGCTATCTGTGGCTATTTGGCAAGCTGACTGGTTGGATGATCTCACCCACAGTTGGAGTGCATTGGTTCCCCTCTACATGGCCTGTCATTCTCAAGCTGCTAGCTTGGGCTAATTTATATGGAGGTTTCAGTAAACAGGCAAGCCCCAAAGCTCAAGAGCTATTCAAGTCTCTGCCTGTGTTATGTGTCTAGTCTCATTAGCCAAAGCGAGTCACAGGCCAACCCAGATTCAAGAGGTGCTAAAATAGACTTTATCTCCTGATGGGAGGGGAAGAATTTTTGGCCATTTTTTCAGTCTATCATATTGTTTATATTTAGGATACAGAGGGCAAAGGGGGCAGAGACGTATGAAATCTGGAGCATGGGAACTTGATGCCAAACAGATAATCATCTAAATGATATAATCTATTTCCCAAGTAAGGGTCAATGCCCAATATTCCATCTTTGAAGATATGTTCTGCTGTGTTAGACATTGCCCACCCCAGTTACCTTTTTTTGGAATGAATATACCCTTGGGAGGTGGTGATACATTCAAGTGTAATTAGTCATTTCATTTGGGCTATCCTCTAGGTCAGGAATAACTTAACCACAATGAAGGCCATGAGAGAACTTTCTTGGAGAATTGGTGATAGTGGGATGAAAACTGGGCGAAGGGCGGGCGGGGGGTAGGAAAGGCCAAAGGGGAGACCCAAGCTTGGTTTTAGCTACATCTCAATTATGCCTGAAGCTGGACATGCATCTGAGTGTGCAGGGGTGAGACTCAAAACAAAGTCATTTGTAGACCTTATCTTCCAGAGCTTAGAAGCCAGATGTCCTGGAAAGGATGTCAGCACCATGTCATGGTACCTCACTGGCAATCTGACAAATGGTCTCCTTTCTCATCCTTCCACCAGCTCAGCTACTGACTGAGCAATTGGTGTATCCAGCTTGCTGTGGGTCTGGCCTCAATTTCTGCTCCTAGATGATTACTCCTCCAACTTCCAGGGGGCCATTTGGAGAGAAGCCAAGAGCTTAGAGTAGTAGATCTTAAACGTTAGCAAACCTCAGATTTACTTAATTTACTGAGTTTGTTAAAACAGATTGGTGGGCCCCACCCAGGGTTTCTGAATCTGTAGGTCTGAGAGGGGGCCTAAAGCATTCCTAAGGGGTTGCCAGGTGATGCTGATACTCTTGATCCGGGACCACATTCTGAGAACTCCTGACCTAGTGCTTTGAATACCTTGTAATTGTACATGGGGTTCCCCTTATTGCAGAGGTTCTCAAACTTGGCTGCACCTAGGGACCACTTTAAAAACTTAAATGCCTGGGCTTCACCTGCAGAGAATCTGATTTAATTGGTCTGTGTGAGCCCACTATTTATAATTTTTCAAAGTTCTTGGGTGATTCTGATACACACCAAGGGTTGAGAACCACTGTCTCATTGTAATGGCTCTCAAAGAGTGGTCCCCAGACTCCCAGCAGCAACAACATCACCCGGGAGCTTGTTAGAAATGCAAATTCCCAGGCCCTCCCCTGGATCTACTGAGTCAGAAACTCTGGGGGATGAGGCCCAGCAGTTTGTTTTAACAAGCCCTCTAGGTGAACCTGATATACACTGAGGTCCTGTGAGAACCATGCTGGAAGACCTCCCTCAATATCCAATTCTTTGAAAGATGAGCTCTGGAGAGGTGACATGCAGTTTGCAGACTATGGGGATCTGGATATTCCATCAAAAGTCTTTGAAATAAAATCTTTGACCAAAACATGGGTATGCACTGACCTAAGGAGATTTTTTAGGCTAGACTGGAGGAGGAGCTTTCCACACCTATCTTGCTCTGACTTCCAAAGGCAGCCTCTGACATCCTTCCCCTTGACTCCTGAGCACGGAGTGAGAACAGTGAAATTTTGCCCTAGCTCTAGCCTCGAGTTAATTGTGTGACCTCTTGGTGTCTTTGTTTCCTTATTCTAAGTGTATGACATGATTTGCATTGACTGAATCATCGACCTTACAGTTCTAAGTAGGTCAAATGAGATTTCACAGGTATGGTTTCAGAGTGTTTTATGATCCTTGTTCAGGAGGAAGAATATTAATGAAAGACTTGTTCTTGTCTTCCATATCTGCAGCTGGCATGACTACTTTGTCCAGCTTGGGAAAAACAAAGTTAAAAATCATATCCTTGTGATTTTATAAATTGTTTTGAAACCCCCACATGCCAGGGTAGCAAGGAATATACAGGAATATAGGAATTTCTCACCGGGCCTCCAACCACCCCGGGGTGTCTGAACTCTCCCAAGATTTTCTCCTAGGGAAACAAAGCTATCAGACATGCCTCTAGATGTTGCTCAGAGAGAGCCCTGGTGCATGATCAGTGGGGACCATGGCTACTTCTGTCTCTTCTACTGCACAGGTGGATCTGGGCAGCCCACGGGACACTTCTTACTACTTGGTGATGCTCTTGACAATCTTGAAAAGTTCTAGAATTGCCCTCTTTTGGGGCCCCAAAGACACTATACTTTCACAGGCACACACACATACATCTCACACACTTTCAACCTTGTCCTGAAGCTACAAGGTTGCAGAATTTAGAGGGGCTTTCATCCTTGGCCTTGAGCTACAGCCAAACCTCCCCCATGACTCTGCAGAACAAATACACTCATTCAGGTGCCTTCTGGGAGTTGGCAGGACAAATAAACGAGAGAAGCAAGGCCAGAAACTACAGCAGAAGCTATACCTAGTTCCACTTTACTAGATACCTGTTGCCAAAATCTGGTCTATTTTCTCTGCATACATAAGAACAAGGCTCAGAATCCAAGAACTTCCATGAAGTCTTAGGAGCAGGAAGATTCTCTTTCCAGTGGGTGTTGTCATTATTGGACGTTGGCTTCTTGGGGCACTCTCCTTGGAGCCAGATAAACCTAATGAAAAGCATCTTAGGAAAAAGTGTTTGTACTAATGTTTTAAGCCAGTTGTTTGCAAAGGGTGGTAATTGGGTCAGAGGCATCAGCATTGTCCCAGAACTTTTTAGAAATGTGTCCTCACCCTGCACTTACGCATCAGGAACTCTGGGGGTGCAACACTATAATCTGTGTTTTATGAAGTCTGATGGATGAGTCTGAGGCATGCTAAATTTGAGAACCACTGCTTTAGGTCAATGGATTTCAACCTTGGCTGCACATTAGAATCACCTAGAGAGATTTACAAATTCTCCATGCCCAAGACATACCCCAGATCAATTAAGTAAAAATCTCTGGAAGTGAGACCCAGGCATCAGTATTTTTAAAAATTCTCTAGATGATTCCAATGTGAGCCAAGGTAGAGAGCCTTTGCTTTAAAACCACTGCAAATAACCAAATTAAATCAACTGCACAAGTGGTGTTTTCCATTGCAACTGTTAGTGATAGCAGAAAATAAAGACCATAACAAAACAAAATTGACCCAAAAACTCTTCAAAAACAGACTGAATCTCATAGGCAAGGTGTAGCAGGGAATCAGGCATTAACTCATAAATTCTATCACCGGAGACGGTCCCACTGATAATTCAGACTGTTTTCCCCTTTATTCTCCTACAATTTCTTGGCGTGGGAGAATCCTTTACTGGTGCAAGACAGAGAAAAAGGGCAGGATCTCATGAGGAACAAATGCCATGATAGATGTGATGTGAATCTGTTTTAATATAGAGAATTAGTCTGAGATGGGATTTTGTTTTTTTAGGAGCCAAATTCAGAAAAGGTCTTTCTTACTCATAAAGGCCTTTGCCTATTAAAGTGCCTCAGTCCGTTTGGCACCATTGAATTTAATCAAAAGGCTTATAAAGCTACCCCGCCCCTTCAGCTTTTATTACATTGCTCAGTGAGATCATCCTGCTGGTTTCCTCCAGCTGCCTTCTCTCTCTGGGGCTCTGAGGATGAAGCAATGAGTCTGACCCTCTGACACTGTCAGGCTCAACTTTAGCAACGTTCTATCTCTATAGCGACTCCGACCTTAAGAGATGTGCGAGGTGATTTAACTTCAAGTTGGAAAATCAAGCCATCTGATTTGGTTGGCTGCCCTGATGGGCAATTCACCTGTGTGATTGATTTCACAAATCTGTTCTGTTGTCTCTTGGTATTATGAGCCTGGAAGCAGCAGAAGGGAAGAAAGAGAGAGATTGGGAGGGAGAGGGAAATCGAAGGAAAGAGGGTAAGGAGGGAGAGGGAGAGAGGGAGGAAGGGAAGGAGGGAGAGGGTAGGAGGGAGAAGGAGAGACAGAATAAAGTCTTGGAGGCAGCTGGCTGGAGGACAAGCAGGTGGCTTCTATTCTAACTTTGAGAGCTGCCTTTAATGAGAGTAACAATCTCTCTTAATTGCCTTAGCAGTGTGCACCCTGAGGTCATCAGCTCTTGCTGTCCACGGTGCTGTTTCTGTGTTCTCTGGGTACAGATCTCATTACACCGTTGAGTTTCCCTAAAGGATCTATTCTCACAAAAGCAGCAGTGGCCTAATAGATTTTGCTAAATAATTTATATCAGAATGTTGTGTGTGGGGGGTGGCAATAGGGTGGGGGGAGGTAGGGTGTGTATTCTATTGTATACTCCACAGCAAATAAATTAAAACCCTCATGGAAATTTCTGTTCTCTGAGGTTTCTCTTTAGCTATACCATCATAGAATTGCAGTTTTGATTTATTTTCCTCCCTAATATTTGTCCTTTGGAATTTCAAGATCTTCTCACCTCTTAATTGGTTTTCCCTGGAATGATGGGTGTGGAGGGAAGATGAAAATGATAAAGTATAAGAAAAGAATAGGGGCTCTGTGGAGGGTGCTGGAGCATGCCTCCTCCCACCCACCACTTTGCTCTTCATGATTCCTCCTTTGGTCCCTTTGATATTCTTTACTTTGGCTACCAACCAAAGACTCTTGGCAACTGACATTGACTTTGTCTCTCAACTGAATTTGGTGAGCACCGTTCCCTCTCTGGAAGAGACCCCTACTTGACCTTTGCTTTGGCTCAATCCTCACCTGGTCCAGACCATTTACTTGCTGAAATTTTGCACAACGTATAGCCTAAATCCTTGTAGTCAGAGTTGTTCTTTCTCATTTGTTTTGTCCTTGGTGGGGGAGAATGCCCACCTTCACAAGAACTCATTTTTCCAGATTGACAAGGGGAGGCTCTCCTTTGCATTTGAAGACACTGGTCCTCATCAGTCTTCTTGGAGATAAAGAATAGCTGGAGATCTTTGGGTCACGTGGAAGAGATGGCATCTTGGTTCTTGTAACATTTGTCACCTTATCAAGGGTACCAGGTGAATATCTCCAAGTTGTGTTGACTGAAACTATATATCATCAAGGAAGAGAAACTGAAAATAAACCGTGTGGGATGATGTCTTTAAATGCTGCCTCTTGACTTTGCATTTTGTGCTAAAAGTATAAAGGAGTGAAGGCAGGAATATATAGCTTAGCCTGTATGCATGCATAAAAAATTAGCTTAAAAAATAGGAGTGGCACATAAGCACAGTTTTTGAAATGCATAAATTCCATATAAGCCAGAAACATGATTCTCTTCTCTTTCAGTTAGGATAAATAGGAAAGTTGTTACAACACAAGAGTAGGGCCCATTTTTTTTTTTTTTTTTAAGACTTCAGAGCTAATAGGAAAAAAAAAAAACCGCACAAAGTAGCAAACTCTATCTTGGTTTTGAGAGAAGATAAATGTGAAGGACCTTACCCCTACAGCTGGGATTGTTTATATGCACTGTTCAAATCAATCTTTTGTAAACACATGCCTTCTGTCCCATTCATAATGGTATGATTCCTTGTTCATTTCCCCTGCTCATTTCTGCTGCTCTCCATGCTGAATTGCTTTTTCTGCAGGTTAGGATTATAGCTTGATTTTTTTTTAAATTGGCTTTAAATCTTGTAATTAAAGCTTTCTTTTCACCCAAATAATTACAAAAAGGGATTTGGCTTAAAATGCATTTCTAGCCAGCTTGTGTGAGCTGTCTGCTCACTGAGTGAGAGTGAGGCTGGCTCCCATGTGTAACGTCAAAGACAGGGTAGGCTAGGACAAGTCTGGCTTTTCCAGTGGCCCCCAATTTCTGCCATGTTCACTTAGTTGGAGACACTCCTGACTAAGCCAGTACATGGAGAATTAGGAAAAAATCTAGGCACCATGGGGAGACATGCATCTTCTGGGGTGTTGTATATTGGTGCATTTTCCCAGGTAGTACAGCCAACTCTGCTGTTGACCAGAGAGGCACCTAATGGAGAAGCAGGAACTGGGCTTTGGCAGTGTTATTGGAAAAGAATGGACTCTCTATTCCTATGGTCTGTACATGAATGTCTCCCACCACTTGGGGAAGTGTCTTCCAAAGTGTAGTATATCAGTGTTCTCAAACTGCACCCTTTATCTTCCTAAAAGCTAATGCAGATGCTAAAAAGCTTCTGTTTATATGGGTTAAAACTGAGTGCCGTATCAGAACTGAAAACTGAAAAAACTTAGATACCATACTTATTTATTAATTCAATAAAAAATAACAAAAATAAACATGTCTACATAAATAACTTATTTTATTTAAGTAACCTATATTTTCTTTTTTTATTATTATGTTATGTTAATCACCATACATTACATCATTAGTTTTTGATGCAGTGTTCCATGATTAATTGTTTGCATTTAACACCCAGTGCTCCATGCAGTATGTGCCCTCTTTAATACCCATCACCAGGCTAACCCATCCCCCCACCCCCCTCCCCCTCCCCCTTTAGAACCCTCAGTTTGTTTCTCAGAGTCCATAGTCTTTCATGGTTCATCTCCCCCTCTGATTTCCCACCCTTTGTTCTTCCCCTCCTGCTATCTTCTTTTTTTTTTTTTTGTTAACATATAATGTATTATTTGTTTCAGAGGTACAGGTCTGTGATTCAACAGTCTTACGCAATTCATAGCACTCACCATAGCACATACCCTCCCCAATGTCTATCACCCAGCCACCTCATCCCTCCCACTCCCCCACCACTCCAGCAACCCTCAGTTTGTTTCCTGAGATTAAGAATTCCTCATATCAGTGAGGTCATATGATACATGTCTTTCTCTGATTCACTTATTTCGCTCAGCATAATACCCTCCAGTTCCATCCATGTCGTTGCAAATGGCAAGATGTCATTCTTTTTAATGGCTGCATAATATTCCATTGTATATCTATACCACATCTTCTTTATCCATTCATCTGTTGATGGGCATCTTGGCTCTTTCCACAGTTTGGCTATTGTGGACATTGCAGCTATAAACATCGGGGTGCACATACCCCTTCAGATCCTTACATTTGTATCTTTGTGGTAAATACCCAGTAGTGCAATTGCTGGGTTGTAGGGCAGCTCTATTTTCAACTTTTTGAGGAACCTCCATACTGTTCCAGAGTGGCTGCACCAGCTTGCATTCCCACCAACAGTGTAGGAGGGTTCCCCTTTCTCCGCATCCCTGCCAACATCTGTCCTTTCCTAACTTGTTCAATTTAGCCATTCTGACTGGTGTGAGGTGGTATCTCATTGAGGTTTTGATTTGGATTTCCCTGATGCCGAGCGATGTTGAGCACTTTTTCATGTGTCTGTTGGCCATTTGGATGTCTTCTTTGGAAAAATGTCTGTTCATGTCTTCTGCCCATTTCTTGATTGGATTATTTGTTCTTTGGGTATTGAGTTTGAGAAGTTTTCTATAGATTTTGGACACTAGCCCTTTATCTGATATGTCATTTGCAAATATCTTCTCCCGTTCTGTCGGTTGTCTTTTGGTTTTGTGGACTGTTTCTTTTGCTGTGCAAAAGCTTTTTATCTTGATGAAGTCCCAATAGTTCATTTTCGCTCTTGCTTCCCTTGCCTTTGGCAATGTTTCTAGGAAGAAGTTTTTGCGGCTGAGGTCAAAGAAGTTGCTGCCGATGTTCTCCGTTAGGATTTTGATGGACTCCTGTCTCACATTTAGGTCTTTCAACAATTTTGAGTCTATTTTTGTGTGTGGTGTAAGGAAATGGTCCAGTTTCATTCTTCTGCATGTGGCTGTCCAATTTTCCCAACACCATTTGTTGAAGAGACTGTCTTTATTTCACTGGACATTCTTTCCTGCTTTGTCAAAAATTAGTTGACCATAGAGTGGAGGGTCCATTTCTGGGCTCTCGATTCTGTTCCATTGATCTATGTGTATGTTTTAGTGCCAGTACCATACTGTCTTGATGATGACAGCTTTGTAATAGAGCTTGAAGTCTGGAATTGTGATGCTGCCAGCTTTGATTTTCTTTTTCAACATTCCTCTGGCTATTCGGGGTCTTTTCTGGTTCCATACAAATTTTAGGATTATTTCTTCCATTTCTTTGAAAAAAGTGGATGGTATTTTGAGGGGGATTGCATTGAATGTGTAGATTACTCTAGGTAGCATTGACATCTTCACAATATTTGTTATTCCAATCCATGAGCATGGAACTTTTTTCCATTTCTTTGTGTCTTCCTCAATTTCTTTCATGAGTATTTTATAGTTTTCTGAGTACAGATCCTTTGCCTCTTTGGTTAGATTTATTCCTAGGTATCTTATGGTTTTGGGTGCAGTTGTAAATGGGATTGACTCTTTAATTTCTCTCTCCTCTGTCTTGTTGTTGGTGTATAGGAATGCCACTGATTTCTGTGCATTGATTTCATATCCTCTCACTTGACTGAATTCCTGTATGAGTTCTAGCAGTTTTGGGGTGGAGTCTTTTGGGTTTTCCACATAAAGTATCATATCATCTGCAAAGAGTGAGAGTTTGACTTCCTCTTTGCCGATTTGGATGCCTTTGATTTCTTTTTGTTGTCTGATTGCCGTGGCTAGGACTTCTAATACTATATTGAATAGCAGTGGTGATAGTGGACATCCCTGCTGCGTTCCTGACCTTAGGGGGAAAGCTCTCAGCTTTTCATTCACAGCTATTCACTTCTCAATATCATTGAGAATGATATTCACTGTGGGTTTTTCATAGATGGCTTTTATGATATTGAGGTATGTACCCTCTATCCCTATACTCTGAAGAGTTTTGATCAAGAAAGGATGCTGTACTTTGTCAAATGCTTTTTCTGCATCTATTGAGAGTATCATATGGTTCTTGTTCTTTCTTTTATTAATGTATCACATTGATTGATTTGTGGATGTTGAACCAACCTTGCAGCCCAGGGATAAATCCCACTTGGTCGTAGTGAATAATCCTTTTAATGTACTGTTGGATCCTATTGCGTAGTATTTTGGTGAGAATTTTTGCATCCATGTTCATCAAGGATATTGGTCTATAATTCTTTTTGATGGGGTCTTTGTCTGGTTTGGAGATTGATGTAATGATGGCCTCATAAAATGAGTTTGGAAGTTTTCCTTCCAGTTCTAGTTTTTGGAACAGTTTCAGAAGAATAGGTATTAATTCTTCTTGAAATGTTTGGTAGAATTCCCCTGGGAAACCATCTGGCCCTGGGCTTTTGTTTCTTGGGTGATTTTTGATGACTGTTTCAATTTCCTTAGTGGTTATAGGTCTGTTCACGTTTTCTATTTCTTCCTGGTTCAGTTTTGGTAGTTGATACATCTCTAGGAATGTACACATTTCTTCCAGATTATCTAATTTGCTGGCATAGAGTTGCTCATAATATATTCTTATAATTGTTTGTATTTCTTTGGTGTTGGTTGTCATCTCTCCTCTTTCATTCATGATTTTATTTATTTGGGTCATTTCTCTTTTCTTTTGGATAAGTCTGGCCAGGGGTTTATCAATCTTGTTAATTCTTTCAAAGAACCAGCTCCTAGTTTCATTAATCTGTTCTACTGTTCTTTTGGTTTCTAGTTCATTGATTTCTGCTCTGATCTTTATTATTACTCTTCTCTTGCTGGGTTTAGGCTTTCTTTGCTGTTCTTTCTCCAGCTCCTTTAGGTGTAAGGTATGTTGTGCATTTGAGACCTTTCTTGTTTCTTGAGAAAGGTTTGTATTGCTATATACTTTCCTCTTAGGACTGCCTTTGCTGCATCCCAAAGATTTTGAACAGTTGTGATTTCATTTTCATTGGTTTCCATGAATTTTTTTAATTCTTCTTTAATTTCCTGGTTGACCCATTCATTCTTTAGTAGGATGCTCTTTAGCCTCCATGTATTTGAGTTCTATCCGACTTTCCTCTTGTGATTGAGTTCTAGTTTCAAAGCATTGTGGTCTGAAAATATGCAGGGAATGATCCCAGTCTTTTGGTACTGGTTGATACCTGATTTGTGACCTAGGACGTGATCTATTCTGGAGAATATTCCATGGGCACTTGAGAAGAATGTGTATTCTGTTGCTTTGGGATGGAATGTTCTGAATATGTCTGTGAAGTCCATTTGGTCCAGTGTGTCTTTTAAAGTCTTTATTTCCTTGTTGATCTTTTGCTTAGATGATCTGTCCATTTCAGTGAGGGGGATGTTAAAGTCCCCCACTATTATTGTATTGTTGTCAATGTGTTTCTTTGCTTTTGTTATTAATTGGCTTATATTATTGGCTGCTCCCCTGTTAGGGGCATAGATATTTACAATTGTTAGATTTTCTTGGTGGATAGACCCTTTAAGTAGGATATAGTGTCCTTCCTCTTCTCTTATTACAGTCTTTGGTTTAAATCTAATTTGTTTGATATAAGGATTGCCACCCCAGTTTTCTTTTGGTATCCATTATCATGATAAATGATTTTCCACCCCCTCACTTTCAATCTGGGGGTGTCTTTGGGTCTAAAATGGGTGTCTTGCAGACAGCATATTGATGGGTCTTGTTTTTTTATCCAATCTGATAGCCTGTGTCTTTTGATTGGGGCATTCAGCCCATTTACATTCAGGGTAACTATTGAAAGATATGAATTTAGTGCCATTGTATTGCCTGTAAAGTGACTGTTACTGTATATTGTCTGTGTTCCTTTCTGGTCTATGTTACTTTTAGGCTCTCTCTTTGCTTAGAGGACCCCTTTCAATATTTCTTGGAGGGCTGGTTTCGTGTTTGCAAATTCCTTTAGTTTTTGTTTGTCCTGGGAGCTTTTTATCTCTCCTTCAATTTTCATTGATAGCCTAGCTGGATATAGTATTCTTGGCTGCATATTTTTCTCGTTTAGTGCTCTGAGTATATCATGCCAGTCCTTTCTGGCCTGCCAGTTCTCTGTGGATAGGTCTGTTGCCAATCTAATGTTTCTACCATTGTAGGTTACAGTTCTCTTGTCCCAAGCTGCTTTCAGGATTTTCTCTTTGTCTCTGAGACTCGTTAAGTTTTACTATTAGATGTCGGGGTGTTGACCTATTTTTATTGGTTTGGAGAGGGTTTCTCTGTGCTTCCTGGATTTTGATGCCTGTTTCTTCCCCAAATTAAGGAAGTTCTCTGCTATAATTTGTTCCAATATACATTCTGTCCCCCCCTCTCTTTTCTTCTTCTGGGATCCCAATTGTTCTAATGTCATTTCATCTTATGGTATCCCTTATCTCTCGAATTCTGCCCTCGTGATCCAGTAGTTGTTTATCTCTCTTTTTCTCAGCTTCTTTGTTTTTCATCATTTGGTCTTCTATGGCACTCATTCTCTCTTCTACCTCATTTATCCTAGCAGTTAGAGCCTCCATTTTTGATTGCACCGCATTAATAACCTTTTTGATTTTGACTTGGTTAGATTTTAGTTCTTTTATTTCTTCAGACAACGTTTCTTTAATAATTTCCATGCTTTTTTCAAGCACAGCTAGTATCTTTAAAATCATCATTGTGGACTCTAATTCCCGTCATCTTACTAATGTCCTTATTGATTAGGTCCCTGGCAGTGGGTACTGCCTCTTGTTCTTTTTTTGAGGTGATTTTTTCCTTCTTGTCATTTTGTCCAGAGGACACAGATGAATGAGAGAACAAAATGCCAACAGGGTAACAACGTTCCCAGAAAATATACACTAAACAAATCAGAAAGGACCTGAAACCAGGGGAAAAGAAAGGGAAAGAAAGAAAAAAGAAAAAGAAAAAGATAAAAACCAAAACCAAAACCAAAACAAAACAAAACAGAATATGATCAAATATGATCAGGCTGGTGCATAGATCAGTGCCACACACTAGATTTTGGGCATATTTTTGTCTGTTAGAAGAAAGTGCCTCCCAAAATTTTAAAGAAAGAAAAACTTAGATATGTACAAAAATAAAGGTTAATATGATGAAGGAATGGAATATGACTGGAAAGATGAAAATTATAAAAGATTTTATAAATGGAATTGATAAGATAAGAAGTTGGTTGAAAAAAGAAAGAAGAGGATTGAAGAAAAAAAAAACAGAGAGAATGTGATCATGCAGGAGACTAGAACAAAGCCATACACTAGAGATTTGGGGTATATTTTGATCGTTAGAAGAAACTGTATCTCAAAATTTTAAAGAGAGAACAACTTTTATATATATACAATAAATAAGGTTAACTACTATGAAGGGATAGAATATGACTCTAAAAATGAAAAATAAAAAAGAGTTTTTAAAAAAGGGATTGATAAGATGTTGGTTGAAAAAGGGACAAAGAAAAATTCAAACAAAAAAAAAAGAAAAAGAAAGTTAAAAAAATTAACTTTTGAAAGACTAAAGAATCATGGGAAAAAAGCCATGAATTCTATGTGCAGTATTCCCCTAGCGCTGGAGTTCTGCCATTCTCATTGATCAGTAAACTTGGTTTTGGCTTGCTGTTCTTGCTGATCTTCTGGGGGAGGGGCCTGTTGCCGTGGTTCCTGAAGGTCTTTGCTGGAGGTGGAATTGCCCAGCCCTTGCCAGGTCCGGGCTAAGTAATCTGCTCGGGTTTGCTCTCGGGGGCTTTTGTTCCCTGTAAGCTTTCTGTACAGCTTTGAAGGATGAGAGTGAAAATGGTGGCCTCCCAATCTCCGCCCGGGAGGAGCCGAGAACTCGGGGCCCCGCTCTTCAGTGCACCCCCAAAGAAAAGCAGTCAATCACTCCTGTCTCCCTGGTCTCCCACCGCACTCCGTGCTCACCCAGCCTGTGACTGAGCATTTCTATCTCTGGCCTCCGACCCCGTGTGGAGTCTCCAAACCCAGCAGATCCCTGCGGTGCGCTCCCGCGCCACTCCTCCTGGGGGAGAAAGGGGAGTCTCCCCAGATCTGCCGCTTGTTGGGTCCCTGCTGGAGGAGCAGTGGCCCGACTGTGCCGTGGATCATGGTTTATGGCAACCCCGAGCTGAGAGCCCGCTCCTTGGCTCTGTTTCTGCAGCCGGCTTCCCTGCTCTGATACCCAGGAGCTCTGCTGTACTTGGGCACCCCCGGTCTTTCTGTGACCCTGAGCGTTCTGAGACCACACTGTCCCACGAGGGTTCCACCCCCTGCTTAGCCACTGGAGCGACGTCCCTCAACGGAGCTTACTTCTAAAAGTTGCGATTTTGTGCTCCGCTGCTCTATCACTTGCCAGAAGCGGCTGACGGAGGCCCCCTCCCCCACCGTCTATCCTCCTGAATATCACCTCAGATTCACTTCTCCACATGTCCTGCCTTCCAGAAAGTGGTCGCTTTTTTGTTCAGAGAGTGGTTGCTATTCTTTTCTTTGATCTCCTGTTGAGTTTGTAGGTGTTCAGAATGGTCTGATCCCTATTCAGCTGAATTCCTGAGACCAGACGAAATTTAGGTCTCCTACTCCTCTGCCATCTTGCTCCTCCTCTGAAATAACCTATATTTTCTAAACAAGTAGTGCAAAGAGCAGCATCATTTTACATTTTTGCAAATCTCTTTAATGTCTGGGGAAGGGGAGGAAGAAAATGTTCTTCAAGGTTTTCCCAACTGGACTAAATTAAATTGACATGACACAGATTAACAGGAGAAAACAAAACAAAACAAGTTTTATGTGCACACGGAGACCCAATAATGAAATTGAGACCCCAACAAATAAGGCAGTTTTTATACATTTTAGACGAAGAGACAATAAATTTGTGAGGAATTGACAGGATAATGCAAACAGATGTTTGGGGCTTTAAAAAGTAAGGCATTCTAAGCGGAATTAGGGGTTGGGTTGGGGTAGCTGATTAGTAAAAAAGTTACAAGGTTTGTTTCTACAGCTTTCTCAGCCTTAAAGTCCCCTAACTCTGGTATTCAGGATGTCTTTTTACTTCTTAGTACAGAGAGGGTACCTTTCATATAGGAGACGTATTTCTGCTTTCAAGGAGACAGGGGAGGGTCTGAGTGTCCTTGTACTGGCTTTCTCAAGGTGCTTTGATTCAAAATAATCAGTCTGTCATTGTGGTGTATTTTGGGCAGCCTGCTCTTGGCACCTAATAGTAGACAACTAGCTGGATTCTCTTATCTGCTTTTGCCTTTATCCTATGATATCTCACATCATATAGCCTCTTGGAAACTCCACTGTAGGTTCTTGAGACTAACGAGATTGAAAAGGCAAATAACATTTTAGGATTATTCTGAAAATGTTTTTGACCTTGCAAAGACCTAAGGGTCTTCTCCGGGGGTCCCTGGACCACACTGTGAGAACCACGATGGTCAATAAATACAGGTGGTTCAAGGATGATTTTATGTGGTATAGAAATACTTATTATTTGCTGTGTTCTTTTTTACATTTATGTGTGTTAATGGCTATACTGTACTTTTGGCAAATGATATTTTATTTATACTTAGTGGTAAAAAGTTAACTTTAAAAAATAGATTTACATAGTTTTTTTATAAAAAATTCTTATCCAGTTTCATGTTTTGAAGTTTTAGAATAGGCAATGTTAGGGAAAATATCAGGACAGTAGTTGTCTTGGGGTATGGACATAAAAGGATTTTCTGGTGTGACGGTAATGTTCTTTAACTTGATAGAGGTTCGGGTCAAAATTCATCATGTAGCACACTTACAATTTTTGCATTTCATTTTGTATATATTTATACGACACATTGTAAAAGGTATTTAACTTTAACCAATGATATGCATGTTGAAGTAGTAAGGGAAAAGTGTACTGATGTCCACAACTCACTTATAGATGCATCAAAAATAAGGTGAATTGATGGAAAGGCGGAGGGATGTGATAAAGGCAATATAATAAAATGGTGATGGGAATCTAGCTGATAGGTATATGGATGTTTTTGGAAAATTCTTTCAATTTTTCCTTATGCAAATTTTTGTAATAAAACATTGAGGGAAAGTGAGTAGATATGGAGAAAAATGGTGAAATAATAGTGGTGGTACCTGATGGGGCAAACATTGTGATACATGAGTGACTGTAGACAGGGAAGCAAGGACTTGGAACAGCAAGTTGAGGTACTTCTCCTCTCTCCACACCCCACCTCTAATCAAATGCTCCTGCCAACAGTCCATACCGGAGGCTTAGCAGGTGGCAGGCACTGTGATGGGTGTCGCTTCAAGGAACAGATAGGAATGCACTGTTTGCACAGGGGACAGAGAAGCGAGCAGAAAAATAGCTACTTTATCATGAGCATTCACTCCAATCTTAAACTTTCAAGCTGTTTTTGTTTGTTTGTTTGTTTTTGTTTTGTTTTGTTTTGTTTTTTATCACTGCTGAGTATAGATGGAGAAACTAAGGCTCAGAAGAGCTTGTCATTAATGGCCACATAGTAAATAAAGGATGGAGTTGGATTTGAACTTATGATTGTATGGCTCCTGCATGTAACTATTTAACGAGTGAATGATAGTAAAAGGCAGCATTAGATAGAGGCTCAATAGTGGTAGAAGGGAGTTGGTATAGAAGAGCCGTGGAAGGAGATACCGATTCTGACTTCCTAAGAGAAGACTTACGGGAGTAGAGCCTTGAAGAATCAGTGGCATTTTGATATAAAGAGAAAGGGATGTGGGGAAAGGGCTGTCTAGAAAAACATGAGTTATGGCAGACACTGGCCGCTAAAGATGACCTACCCGGTACGAATCCCAGCTTCACCCTTTGCCAACTGAGTGACCTTTGGAATATACCCATGCTTTAGTTTCCTCATCCATAAATGCTGGTAATAACAATAACACTTCAAATGGTTTATGAGAATTCAATGAACTGATGCATGGAAAATGTTTAGTTCAGTGCTCTTGAATGAATATGAGCTATTATTATTTCAGCTGTAGGGAAGAAAGAGCACCTCATGTTGTGGTTTTTCCTGTTACATTATGTAACCCAGTTGGGCGCACAGGACAACAGGCAGAGCTGCTTGCCTTGGGTCCTGCTGGAGATGCCTGGATCAGGAGCCTCACAGGGATACTGGAGGGTATACCTTTTGTTTTTGTGTTCCCATACCTGTGGTGGCCAGCACAATGCTGGTTTTAATAGAACCCTGAAAATATTTATCAAATTGTGTTTTGAATTCCAGTCCTATCTATCAGCCTGGGGTCAAACTCTCGAAAACAAGAGTGATTTTCAAGTTCTCTTTATCCTCATTCATTGTACTCCTGCTGATCCTCTTCTCAGAAGGACTTGCTTCCACCCCCATGAAATACCCACTGCTTTTCTCTATCTCCACCTCCTTGTGAATCAACTGAACTGTCCTACCCATGAATTTGTCCTTTCTCAAAGCTAGCTGCCTTTTACATCCAAATGACCCCTCTTGCCTTTCTCCTCACTCCTACCCCCACATCTGAACACTGAAATGAGCCTGGGGGAAGAGGATGAGTGTGAAAGAGTTCGTGGCTGGCTTGGGGGCTCATTCAAAGGAATGGTGGATGGAGAAGACTAAGAAAACAGCTAGACTATTCCACAGGCTGCTGGAGCCAGATGCTAAGTCAGGGTATGAAAGAAGAATCCACGTGCCTGAGAAATGGAGGCAGATCTGTAAAAAATGGGGGCAAACATATGTTAGGGCAGAGTTTGGAGGCCATTAAATCTATTCATTCCTTCCCAGTCATTTAGTGAACTGTGGTCATGGTGGGTACTGCACTGGGGAAAGAACTGAGTGGCTGTCAACCAACCTCTCTGTTCTCATGGAGTTTACATCCTAGTGGAGAGAACAGTATACACAATACACAAAGAAAACATAGTGTGGAAGGTAATTACCACAGAGTGGTAAGAGAAGACAAAGAGAGATGTGCATAAGAGGGACTTCAGGAACGGTGGGCATGAGAGCTGAAATCTGAAGAATGGGAAATAACCAGCCATATTAAAATGTTCTCCCTGAAAGAAGGGCAAAACTGGCATTTCCTTTTTCAAAAAAAATTATTTAAAACTTAAAAAAAAAAACCCCACAACAGTTCACCCATTTCTCCCACCCTGCACCCCCTGCCTCTGGCAACCACCAATCTGTTCTCTATATTTCTGATCTTGTTTCCATTGTTGTTGTTTAGATTCCACATGTAAGAGAGATCATACAGTATTTGTCTTTCTTTTTCTGCCTTCACTTGGCATAATGTCCTTGAAGTCCAGCCAAGATTTCACTCTTTTTTATGGCTAAAATAATATTCCATTGTATGTGTGTGTGTGTGTGTGTGTGTGTGTGTGTGTGTGTGTATGAATGGACATATATATTCATATATATATGAATGGATAAAGAAATTTTGACATATATATATATATATATATATAGCCATAGAGGCACACTTAGGTTGTTTCCATATCTTGGCTACTGTAAATAATATTGCAGTGAGCAAGGGGTGCATATATCTATTCAAATTAGTGTTTTTATTTTCTTTGGATAATTACCCAGAAGTGGTATCATATGGTAGTTCTATTTTTAATTTTTTTTTGGAACCCCCATACTGTTTTCCATAGTGGCTATATCAATTTACATTCCCTCCAACAGTGCACAAAGGTTCCCTTTTCTCCACATGCTCACTAACAATTGTTATTGCTTATCTTTTTGATAATAACCATTCTAACAGGTGTGAGATGATATCTCACTGTGGTTTTTGATTTGCATTTCCCTGATGATTAATTATGTTGAGCATCTTTTCATGTACCTATTGGCCATCTGTATGTCTTCTTTGGGAAAATATCTATTCAGATCTTCTGCCCATTTTTAAATTGGGCTGTTTTTTGCTGTTAAGTTGTATGAATTCCTTATATATTTTAGATACCAGCACCTTATCAGATATATGATTTGCGAATATTTTCTCCCATGCAGTAGGTTTGTCTTTTCATTTTATTGATGGTTTCCTTTGCTGTGTAGAAGCTTTTACATTTGATGTAGTCCCAAGAGTTTATTTTTGCTTTTGTTGCTTTTGCTTTTGGTGTCAGATTTGAAAAATCATCACCAAGACCTATGTCAAAGAACTTACTGGCTATGTTTTTTTTTCTAAGAGTTTTAGATTTCAGATCTTACGTACAAGTATTTAGTCCATTTTAAGTTTGTTTTTGTGTATGGTATAAAATAGGGATTGAGTTTCATTCTTTTGTGATTGGCTGTCCAGTTTTTCCAACACCATTTATTGAAAAGATTGTCCTTTCCCTATTGTATATTCTTGGTGTAAATTAATTGACTACATATGTGTGGGTTTATGTCTGGGGTCTTTATTCTGTTCCATCCATCTCTGTGTCTGTTTTTATGCCATTACCATACTTTTTAAATTACTTTAGCTTTGTAATATGGTTTGAAATCAGGGAGCATTTTGCCTCCAGATTAGCTCTTTTTCGAGATTATTTTGACTATTCTTTTGTGGTTCCATACAAATTTAAAAATTTTTTTTGTTCTATCTGTGAAAAATGCCATTTGATTTTGATAGGGATTGCACTGAATCTGTAGATTGCTTTGGGTAGTATGGACATTTTTACAATATTAATTCTTTCAATCCATGAATATGGAATATCTTTCCATTTATCTATGTCTTCCTCAATTTCTTTCATTAATATCTTTAATTTTCAGTATTCAAGCCTTTCACCTCCTTGATTAAATTTATCCCTAGATATTTTCATCTTTTTTTTTTTTTTGGTGCAATTGTAAATGGGATTTCTTTTCTTCTATTTATTTAACTGGTATTTTGAAGAAAGATAAAGATGATATTATGTATATATGTCATTATGTGCATGTCATATGTCATATATATATGTTATTTGCTAGTTGTCCTGCAGGGAGTCCATTTTTTAATTTGAGGGGAGATTTTCCATTGAGAAGAGGCAGAGTCCCCTTTCAATAAGAAAGAAAAAATGTGGGCAATGCTTGCTCTCTTAGGATCTTAGCAAGAAGAGCTGAGCCTATCGCTCAGGGCCATCCAGCGAACTGGATGCTCTTGATGAGATTTTACCTATTCCTTTGAGTGAGCCCCACCCCAGGCACAGCCCCAACTCTTTCACCACTTATCCTCCCCCCCAGTCTCATCTCACTGCTAAGAAATGGCAGGGGATAGGGGTGAGGAGGAAGGCAAGAGGGGTCATTTGGATATAAAATGTGGCTAGCTTTGGGGCACCTGGGTGGCTCAGTTGGTTGAGCGTCTGCCTTTGGCTCAGGTCATGGGGTCCTGGGATTGAGCCCTGCGTCAAACTCCCTGCTCCCTGCTCTGGGAGATGCTTCTCCTTCTCCCTCTGTTCTATCTTTTCTCTCTCTTTCTCGCTCTCTCTCATTCTCTCTGAAATAAATAAATAAAATCTTTAAAAAAATGTGAGAGCAAAATAAGTCAATCAGAGAAAGACATGTATCATATGACCTCACTGATATGAGGAATTCTTTTTTTTTAAAGATTTTATTTATTTATTCATGAGAGACAGAGAGAGAGAGAAAAGCAGAGGGAGAAGCAGGCTCCCTGCTGAGCAGGGAGCCTGATGCAGCACTCGATCCTAGGACCCTGGGATCATGACCTGAGCTGAAGGCAGACGCTTAACCATCTGAGCCACCCAGGTGCCCTGATATGAGGAATTCTTAATCTCAGGAAACAAACTGAGGGTTGCTGGAGTGGTAGGGGGTGGGAGGGATGGGGTGGCTGGGTGATAGACATTGCAGAGGGTATGTGTTATGGTGAGCGCTGTGAATTGTGTAAGACTGTTGAATCATAGCCTGTACCTCTGAAACAATTAATACATTATATGTTTAAAAAAAGAAGAAGAAGAAGATAGCAGGAGGGGAAGAATGAAGGGGGGAAAATCGGAGGAGGAGATGAACCATGAGAGACTGTGGACTCTGAGAAACAAACTGAGGGTTCTAGAGGGGAGGGGCGTGGGGGGATGGGTTAGCCTGGTGATGGGTATTAAAGAGGACATATTCTGCATGGAGCATGGAGTGTTATATGCAAACAATGCATCATGGAACACTACATCAAAAACTAATAATGTAATGTATGGTGATTAACATAACATAATCATAAAAAAAAGAAAAAATGTGGCTAGCTTTGAGAAAGGACAAATTTGTGAGTAGGACAATTTAATTTATTCACTAGGGGGTGGAGTCTTGGGACTCTCTGCCTTGAGCAAGTTATTCAGGAAGAGTCAGGAAGATGAGGACCTACTTACCTTTTTAGTTAGTGAACACAACCTGTAGTTGGTGATGAATACTACCACTTTGCAAACTTCTACCTGTAACAAAGAGCAGGAATGCCAGACACCTGTGGCTGGGCCAGATTTCTCTCTCAAGTCAGACCTTGCAGGGAAGAGCTGCATCACCTTATACAGAAGACCTTCTCTCACTAAGTCATCCCTTGTCTTAAGATTGGATGGAGATAGTGGCCTTCACCACTGAAACCCCCTGGTCAAGAGCCTCCATCATAACTGCCCTTCCCCTTTGCATGTCAGGGACATGCTACGGTTTAATATTGGTGTACTTTGGTTGCACATTGTAGCAAATGTAAAGTAGAGGAAACAATAAGTATTTTCCTTGTAAGAAAGAGGGTCTTGTCATAATCACAGTTCTGCTTCCTTTCTGTCTATTGCTTTTTAAAATTGTTCTCTTACAACTTATTTGGGAGTGCCAAAATTTGGTGCTAAGGTCGAGGCTTAGTTCTTATGTTTATGGACTGACAGTTCTTACATTAAAAGATGTAATAATCTCTCCAGCAATTCACTCTTTTGGTGCCTATGGTTTCATTCTTGGGCTTTTAAGATGTAAATATTTAAATATATGTAAAGAAATTGTTTTATAAATAAGTAAATGTAAGTAGAAAATAATAGCTTTCTCCAAGGAAGAGTTTTGGATGGTAAATAAGCATATGAAAAATTGCTCCACAGCACATGTCATTAAGGAATTGCAAATTAAAGCAACAGTGAAATATCACCACACACCAATTAAAATGGCCAAATCCAGAACAGTGGCCCTAAATGCTGATGAGGATGTGAGGCAATAGGAACTCTAATTTATTGTTGGTGAGAATGCAAAATAATACAGCCACTTAGGAAGACAATTTGGTGGTTTCCACAAAACTGAACATACTTTCGCCATAGGATCCAGTACTCATGCTCCTTGGGATTTACTCAAAAGATTTGAAAACTTATATCCACGCAAAATCCTGCACACGAATGTTTATAGAGCTTTCTTTATTCATAACTGCCAAAAAGCAACCAAGATGTCCTTCAGTAGGTGAATGAATAAATAAACTGTGGTACATCCAGACAACGGAATATTATTCCACACTAAAAAGAAATTGGCTATCAAACCATGAAAAAACACGGAGGAAATTTAAATGTATACTGCTAAGTGAGAGAAAACCAGTTTGGAAAGGCAATGTAGTATATGATTCCAGCTACATGACATTCTGGAAAAGACAAAACTATGGAGAGTGAGAGAAGGAACGCATATAGTATACAACATCAAGAGTGAACCCTAGTGATGAGCACCAGGTGTTGTATGGAAGTGCTGAATCACTATATTGTACACGTAAAACTAATATTACACTGTGTGTTAACTAACTGGAATTTTAATTAAAAAAAAAGAGTGGACTGTAATGTAAACTGGACTCTGGGTAATAATGACTCTAACAAATGTATCACGCTGATGTGAGATGTTGATAGTAGATAGGGCAAAAAATAACTATAAAGGCTCTAAAAAATTTGCCTTTTTAACCTTACCTTTTTATTTTAATTTTAATTTTTTATTGTTATGTTAATCACCATATATTACATCATTAGTTTTTGATGTAGTGTTCCATGATTCATTGTTTGTGCATAACACCCAGTGCTCGCTGCAGAATGTGCCCTCTTTAATACCCATCACCAGGCTAACCCATCCCCCTACGCTCCTCCCCTCTAGAACCCTCAGTTTGTTTTTCAGAGTCCATCGTCTCTCATGGTTCATCTCCCCCTCTGACTTACTCCGCTTCATTCTTCCCCTCCTGCTATCTTCTTCTTTTTCTTTTTTCTTAACATATGTTACATTATTTGTTTCAGAAGTACAGATCTGTGATTCAACGGTCTTGCACAATTCACAGTGCTCACCATAGCACATACCCTCCCCAATGTCTATCACCCAGCCACCCCATCCCTCTCACCCCCCACCACTCCAGCAACCCTCAGTGTGTTTCCTGAGATTAAGAATTCCTCATATCAGTGAGGTCACATGATACATGTCTTTCTCTGATGGACTTATTTCACTCAGCATAACACCCTCCAGTTCCATCCATGTCATTGCAAATGGCAAGATCTCATTCCTTTTGATGGCTGCATAATATTCCATTGTGTATATATACCACTTCCTCTTTATCCATTCATCTGTCGATGGAAATCTTGGCTCTTTCCACAGTTTGGCTATTGTGAACATTGCTGCTATAAACATCGGGGTGCACGTACCCCTTTGGATGCCTACATTTGTATCTTTGTGGTAAATACCCAGTAGTGCAATGGGTGGATCATATGGTAGCTCTATTTTCAACCGTTTGAGGAAACTCCATACTGTTTTCCAGAGGGGTTGCACCAGCTTGCATTACCACCAACAGTGTAGGAGGGTTCCCCTTTCTCCACATCCCCACCAGCATCTGTCGTTTCCTGACTTGTTAATTTTAGCCATTCTGACTGCTGTGAGGTGGTATCTCAAGGTTTTGATTTGGATTTCCCTGATGCCAAGCGATGTTGAGCACTTTTTCATGTGTCTGTTGGCCATTTGGATGTCTTCTTTGGAAAAATGTCTGTTCATGTCTTCTGCCCATTTCTTGATTGGATTATTTGTTCTTTGGGTGTTGAGTTTGAAAGTTCCTTATAGATTTTGGATACTAGCCCTTTATCTGATATATCATTTGCAAATATCTTCTCCCATTCTGTCCGTTGTCTTTTGGTTTTGTGGACTGTTTCTTTTGGTGTGCAAAAGCTTTTTATCTTGATGAAATCCCAATAGTTCATTTTTGCCCTTGCTTCCCTTGCCTTTGGCGATGTTTCTAGGAAGAAGTTGCTGCAGCTGAGGTCGAAGAGGTTGCTACCTGTGTTCTCCTTTAGGATTTTGATGGACTCCTGTCTCAGGTTTAGGTCTTTCAACCATTTGGAGGCAACATTTTATTTTAACAGTTGCGTTGCAAGGAAACATCTCTCCCCATATAATCCTTTTACTATTGCTTTTGAATTTGGAAGGCCATCACTTCTGTTGTAATAAAACAGCAGCTCAGGAAGAGATAGACAATATCATTTCAAATTGCAACCACATTTAGTGTGTTTAATGAAAATTGCCCTCCACACTCGACCTTAACCTAGCATTCTTATCAACGCCAGAAACCTGGCTCATTAATTAAAGCTGCCCTTGGACTGAGCTGCATCTAAAATGATGATTGGCTAGAAGAAAACAAATCAAAAAAAAAAAAAAAAGGCCTGGCAAGGAGGAAGAAGGACTTGAAAGGGCTTCTAGGGAAAATCACATTGGTGTGTCTGGTCCGTGGAGGATTCTGGGTCCCAGGCTGGCACCAAAGGACTCAGATCCTCAACTTTATGTAGAGCCTTTAATTATCGTACCCTGATGTCTATCTCCTATACACACAGGAGAGATTCCATACCTCTCAGGCAGAGCAAATGTGAAAGTCTCCCCATATGGCAAAATTATAAGAATACTTTGAATTCAGAGAGCATTTTGTGGTTTGGAAATGATGGAGTATCTGGGTCTGGAGATTCAAGTCAGACAGCTAACACATTATGAAATCACAATTTGAACCCAAGTCTGTGTGACTTGATAATGTATATTATGCACTTAGCACAGTGCTGACATTTATTAAGTGCTCAAAAGAATAGTATCTATTGGTGATAAGTACAATAAAAGATCATTGGAATTCTAAAAAGTTTCTGGCCAGCAGGTGATGGCAAATGGAAATGCATCTATAGTACCCTCTGCTGCTAGTTTAAAAGAGGAAAATATAAATAATACTCAACTAATCAGCACTTAGTGGGTTCTTTTTTTTCATGAATGAGTTTAGAAGAGCTTTATTCTCAGGCTTATCCTCATCTTGTATGCCCCACAAACCACTTTTCTTCATAAGGTTCTAAGTTGCTCAGTGCAAGTTCTCCTTACTTGGGGTTTTTTAGAAACTTGATACTTGTGGTTGGGCAAGGTTTAATAGTTAGATGAAGGAAAACAGGTGAGGCTTCAGCATCCAACAGCATTTGGTAACACTTTTCAGAGAGACTGAGTTGGAGCCCATCTCCAAAGTGATTTTTTTTTCCCCCTCAAATATCATCAGCAGGTTATTTCTGCCTTTTGGGATGCTGTAATTGCATTTTTTCTATGGAAATGTCAAATCAGGCTATGAATACAGTATAATTACTGTGCAGGAAGGAAGTTAGGCAGGTGACTACCTGTGTCAAAGAGAGAGCTTGAAAGAACTGAAAGGGATGGCTTTCCCCAGAGAGAAAGGTGGGCCAGGCAGGTAGTGGGCCAGGGGATCCAAGGTCAGCCACGGAGGGAGCATGGCAGATAAGGACCGAGGAGGAGGTCAGGGACAGCAGTTTCACCAAACTGCCCCTGGTATAAAGCACGTGGTGTTTGAGGCCAAGTAAAAATTAAAAAGTTGGGTATAAGAATTGAAAGAGTCCGGACTTCCGTGTCAGGGCTGAAGTCTGCACATACAGCCCGGATCAATTCTTGCTATTGAAAACTTCAAAAAACATTGCTCTGGTTAGATTTTTCCCAAACAGTGGTTTTCAGCTCTGAAATAAAAAGTCCCCAACATCCAAACTGCGGTGACTGCCTCATACCCTTGATTTTATCTATACGGGTTTTTTTTTTTTTTTTTTTTTTTTTTTTTTTTAGAATGCAAATATTCTTTGGTTTACTCATCAAAATAGCAAATAACAAAATAGTAAAGACCTTATCAGTTAAATAAAAAAGTGACATTCTTTATTTACCTATCAAACCTTATTCAACGTTGAAATGCATTTATTTTCATTCTCACGGCCCACAGCAATATGCTTTCTTCCTTTTTGGTCCTTTATCCCCCTAAATTATTTTGATGGGCTCATCTCTAAAATAAAGATGGTTGTTCTTTTCTCAGTATTGCTGACCTTTAACAAGAACCATCTAGATTTTTCTTTGTCTCTCTTACATCTGAAACAGATACTAAAACCGGAGATTCCACTAGCACATTTTCAACAATTACCGCTTTTGCGAAGTATCACCGTTGGTACTAAAAAACAGGACTCCAGGCCCGAGGCATGTCCGTCTATCAGACATTGTTCACCATATCAAATATAGTTGGTTCCTACAATACTGACTTCAAAGAAGCAGTTTTCTGTTTTTCTGAGGGTTCAATCTGACCGCCTCAATTCTTGAACGTCTTAATTCTCGATGAAGACTTAATTCTTGTGTCTAATGTCAGTGACAAAAACTTTAACAAAGGAACACAGAACAAAAGGTAGACTTGAAAATGAAATCATCTCAAAGGGAGCAATGAGAGCAAGAGAGAGTTCTCAGCTTTTTAACAGAGGTACATATACATAGTAAGGAATAATAGTGAATCAAAGTACACAACTCTGTACACGTGAGAAATACCCAATGTGCTACCAACATAACAACTGATCTAAAAAAACATGTCTTGAGGTTTGGAGACATCCATATATTTCTTTGCATAACTCTATTATTTGCATCACACAACCAGACACCTTTCCTACGATCTGCTAACTGTGAGGGAGGGAGCTTTTCACCAGAATTTTTGGCAATCTGCTTTTCTTCAAATAAAACAAGCTGCACAAAACGTTACTGACAACGTCTGACGCCTGAGGCGAGCAAAAGTCTTTCTGAAACATGGGTCATCTTAAAAAAAAAAAATTTGTTTTTCCTTCATAAATCAGCAGTGCTCCATTTTCAAAGAAATCACGAGCGGTTGCAGTCTTAATTCACATGGTCAGATGTTCTCCTCGTCCAGCATTTTGTTGACACCATCGCAGAGTTTTTGTAAGTGGGGCTTAAAATTCCCAAAGGGGTTATATAAGGCAGATAAAAAATCACAATCGGAAAAATGGTCAAAGACGTTATTAACCCGTCCATGCGACTTGGCCGTGAGGTGGCGCTGGATGATCTGGTGGAGCATCTCTCTGCACTCGTTCAGCAGGCGGGACAGCACGTTCCGGTCAAAGGTGTACTCCACCTGATGGAAGCTGACCACGGTCATGGCCAGCTGGTGGACTTTCTTCTTGAATTTCTCCATCAGCGCCAGCTCGTCTTGGTTGAACTGGTTATTCCTGTAAAGAATGGCCAGCTTGATGACGGTCTTGATGAGGTTCTTGATGATCTTCTCTGCCTCCTTCTTGTTCTGGGTGTATTCCTTGGTCACCCGGTAGAGCTCATCCAACACCTCGCTGCTCGTGTCATCGATGAGGGTGGTGGCGATGGATTTGGACACCATTTTCCCCAAGATCTTCTTTTGTGCCTGCACGGCCAGGTTTTTGGAATTGAAGACATCTGTGGCCACTTCCTTGGATTCTTCTGCTTCGCAGTGCATGGTGGCAGGGTAACCGGCTGCAGGGGCGATTACCGCGGACATGTACTCGGACGAGCTGCAAGTTCGCCCCGAGGCCAAAACCCGCGCACGACAGAAAATAAAAGGAAGGAAAGCCACTAAAATCAAAACCTCCGCGGGGCGGAGGGCTGGTTCTGGTGCAGGGATTTTCAGGGGGAAAGTTCTGCAAGAGTGACGAATCGCGTCTCAGCTGGGCGGCGGGAGTCCGCCCCCGGGGCCGCGCGCCCCGGCCCGTCGCGGGGCGGAGGCGACCTGGCGCGGCTGGCGGGGCTGGCGGGGCCGGGGCGCACCTCTATACGGGTTTTAAACTGTGTTGGTCAACACAATCTCTATGGAATACAGGAAACAGAAAAGCTTGTCTTTCTTTAAAAGAAAAAGCCACAGCTTTATTGAAATGTAATTTGTATACCGTACAATTCACTCATTTAAAGACTGCAATGCAGTGATTTTTTAGTGTATTCACAAAACTGTGCAAACTTCACCATTATCTAATTCCAGAATATTCAATCATTCTGAAAAGAAAACCCATACCCATTAGAAGTTACTCCACATTTCCCTCCAACACCCCCCCACACTGCCCTAGGCAACCACAAATCTGCTTTCTGTTTCTATAAATTTGCCTCTTCTGGACATTTCATATAAATCGAAACATACAATAATGTCTTTTGTGTCTGACTCCTTTCACTTAGCATTATCCTTTCAAGGTTTGTTTATGTTGTATTATGTATCACTACTTCATTTCTTTTTATTGTGGAATAATATTTCATTGAATGGATATACAACATTTTATGTATGCATTTATCAGTTGATGGACATTTGGTTTGTTTCCCCTTTTCGGCTATTATGAATAATGTTGCTATGAACATTTGTGAACAAGTTTTGTGTGGACATAGGTTTTCATTTCTCTTGGATATATACGCAGGAGTGAAACTGCTGAGTCATATGATGACTCTATATTTAACCTTTTGAGGAATTGCTGGACTGTTTTCCACAATAGCTGTGCCATTGTACATTCTTACTAGCAATGTATGATGCCTCCAATTTATCCATATTCTTGTCAACACTTGTTATTATCTGCCTTCTTGATTATAGCTATCCAATTGAATGTCAAGTCGTATCTCATTGTGATGTTTGCATGCATTTGCAATTGATTGCACTTGGTTTGCATTTCACTACTGATTAGTGATATGGAGCATCTTTTCATGTACTTATAAACCTGTTGTGTATCTTCTTGGGAGAATGTCTATTCAAATCGTTTGCTCATTTCTTATTTGAGTAATTTGTCTTTTAACATTGAGTTATAAGAGCTCTTTATATATTCTGGGTACAATTTCTTAACATATATGACTTGAAAATGTTTTCTTCCATTTTGTAGGTTGTCTTTACATTTTTTTCACAGTGTCTTCTGAAGCACAAATGTTTTTAAATTTAATGAAACCCAGTTTATTTACTTTTTATTTTGTTGTTTGTACTTTTGGGTTCATAGCTAAGAAATATTGCCTAACCCAAGGTCATGAAGATTTATACCTATGTTTTCTTCTAGGATTTTTATAGTTTTAGTTCTTACAGGTAGACTTGGATACATTTTGAGTTGATTTTTTGATGTGGTATGAAGTAGGGGTCCAGTTTTATTCTTTTGCATATGAATATCCAGTTGTCTCAGTACCGTTTGTTGAAAAGACCATTCATTTCCCCATGGAATGGGTCTTGGCACCCTTGTAGAAAATCAATTGATTATAGATGTATGGGTGTATTTCTGTATTCTCAATTGTATGCCATTCATCTATATATCCATCCTTATGCCAGTACCATACTGTTTTGACTATCATAGCTTTCTAGTAGCTTTTGAAATCAGAAAGCGTGAGTACTCCAAGTCTTTTTTCCCCAAGATTATTAGGCTCTTCTTGAATTTACATATGAATTTTAGGAATAGCTTACCAATTTCTTCAAAGAAGCCAACTGGGATTTTTATAGGGATTGAGTTAAATTTGTAGATCAATTTGGGGTATATTGCCATCTTAACAACATTATTTTTCAATCCATGGACATGGGATATTCTTCTAATTTGAGTCTTTCATTTTTTAAACAATGTTTCATAGTTTTCAGAGTATACGTTTGGCACCCCTCTTGCTAAACTTTTCTTAAGTGTTTTATTTGTTTTGATGTTATTATAAATAACATTGTTAATATCATTTCATTTTGTTATTGCTACTGTATAGATTCCTTAAGATTCACTATATGGGAGATTAGGTCAGCTGCAAATATCGTTTTACTTCTTCCTTTCCAATCCAGATGCCTTTTATTTAGTTTTCTGGCTAGAAACTCCAGAACAATCTTGAATAGAAGTGGCAAGAGCAGACATCCTTATCTTGTTCCTGATCTTAAGGGGGGAGAAGTATTCCATTTTTTTTTATGTGAAACCATTTTCTAACATAGCATCATTAAGCATGATGTTAGCTGTGAGTTTTTTGTAGATGCCCTTTATCAGGTTGAGAAAGTTCCCTTTTATTCCCAGTTTTCTTTTTTTTTTATCACAAAGGGCATTGGGTTTTGTCAAATGCTTTTTCTGCATCTATTGAGATCATCACGTGATTTTAGTTCTTTATTCATTAATGTGTATTACATTAATTAATTTTTAGGTGTATCCATTTCTACATTAATGAAATGTTAAGTATTGCAGAGGAATCAATGGTGGCACATTAATGGCATTTTTAAATCACTAGCTAGTATAGATATCATCACCTAGAAAATTGTTGTTGGGGAAATATTGTGAAATCCATGCAAAGTTTAAGAAAGCATTACCTTAACAAGAAAATACATACTATACAGAGAAGGTTCTTTTCTTTGGGGACTCTTTTCTAGTTAGGTCACCCAAGGTAACCAGAACTTGAATTTCATTTAGTCAAGCAATGCTCTGGCTCCCTTATCAGACTCTCCCTTTTATCTTTACCAAGGTTTAAAAAGTTAAGGTGGTGTTGACATGGATCTGGGCAGATATCCGTGCAATGTGTTCCCCCTATAGAATATAGATGTCAACACAAAAAGCTAGTTCAAGCTTTCTTAGTGCCTGTATATCCATTCATTTCTTTTGCTTTGTCATTTAATCACCCATTATCCATCCAACAATGTTTGTCAAAATTCCCCTACTTGGACATTTAGTAATGCTTTCCATGTCTAATTACAATTTCCACTTCCTGCTACTAAAGCACTTAACACACCGTATTATAACTGTTTATAAAACGCATTTGCAAAATAGACTGCAATCTCTCCTAAAATAAGAACCGTCTGATTCTTTATACCCCAGATTTTAATAGAGTCTGATGTAGTCTGACACATAATAGGTGCTGAAAGGTATTTCTGAGAATGAATGAACAAATGAATGGGTGAATTAGAAAATACAAAGCAATAGGCGTGATCCTATGTGATATTCAAAGACATTCTTCATGGGCTCAAAGGGATTTGACTTCAACATGAGAAATGGGACGTTAAGTATAATGTCTGACACTGCTATTTGCCTATTCATCAGGTACCTCCCCTTCTTTGCTGCTAATAGAATTCCAATTTTATTTTTAGGTAGTGAGTGGCAATCCCTTGATTTCCAGGAAGGCTGGCCTGTCCTTGAGAATGAGTCATGATTGGTCTAATCCAATCATGGCAATCCCATTTCTCTTTGCTGATGATTGGTATGTAAGCAAACCTGTCGTCTAGTTTGAGCCAATAATGCATGAAGAACGTCTTTTGGGAGGTTAACTCTTCCCACAGAAAATATAAAAGACAACTGAAGATAAAACCTTTTGCCTCATGTCCTTTTCCCTATTGCTTAGAGGGTCTACCATGTGCCAGGCATTACTCTGAGGTCTTGTGAATACAGTGGTGAAAGAGACTCAAGGTCTCAGCCCTCATAGGGATTCCATGCTAGTAGCAAAGACAGAACATAGACAATAAGCACATACATACATAAGTCATATACTATGAGGTGTAATAAATCAAGTTATTTGATAGAGAGAGATGGGATTGGAGGAGAGGTAATTTACAAAACCAAGACCAGAAAATAACAGGGGAGACAGTGCTCTAGTGAGTGAACAGGTCATTTTAGAAACATAGGAGAGTGGTGGACAATGGAGAGTGGTGGGAAGGTGGTTGGAAATGAGGTAAGAAAATGGGCAAGATCAAAAGGTATAGGGTATTAAAGGCCATTACAAAGAATTTGGATTTTTTTCTCAGATGTGATGGGAGCTATTGGAGGGTTTTAACCTGGCAACTTGATTTCTGGAAAAATGTGAATGCAAGCAAAGCTTTTGATTAGTTACCATGAAACTTAAAGAACTTGAGTTGAAAGAGATTAAGTAGGAAAGACCTAATTTACCAGCAATCATTGTCCTAGGCTTACTTATTTATTTATTTACTTAATGGCAATTTCTATTAATCTTATTTGGTAATTTGGGTATTTAAAAATGTTTGGTTTTACTTTTCATTGTGATGGTATTCATTCAGAGATTTACAGACTTTACAGGCTTTGTGAGAGGAATAGATTTGACAGATATTTTCCTCCAGAGTTACTAGGTTTTGGAAACTTACTGGATGCAGTGAATAAAGTTGAAAGTAACGTAAAGACCACACTATGTTTTCAGGTCTGCCTTCTGTTGTAGAATCCTCCAATCTTGCTATTAAACTTTTCTCACAGTTTATGTCCATAAAACTAGACAGCGAGTTCTTTTGGGCAAAGCCTTTCTAGTATTCCCTTAAAGCCCAGCATGGTGCCTCATAAAAATAAAATGCCCATAAATTTGCTTGATTGATTAAGAGTTAAGAGTATACTGTTGGAGTCCTTAGACCATGCAATTGTGTTTCCATGTCTGTCTCTCTTTTTCTCTTTCTTTTGCCTCTCCTTCTCTTTGCATGCCCACTTAATTACCCCAAGCTAGCTTTCCCAAAATAATGGAAACATGGCTACCAAGAGCTCCTGGCCAGAGATTTACTGAGCATCTGTCTTTTTTATTCCAAGTTTTAAAGGCTATGAAGAGCTCTGAGACCTTGTATTTGGGTTGGATGCCCGCCCTTGGGTCAATCATCATAGTTGGGGAGTATGGCTCTCCTTGTGTCATGTGGTCCCCCTAACCAAGGAGAACTAGGGGTTGTTGAATGATGATGAAATCCCAATTTGAACCAGCAGGTTGGAGTCATGAGATTACTGTTTTGAGCTGAATAAACATTAGCTGCCCACCTTCACTATTTTCTGGGTTCCCCACCTGTGTATGTGACTGCTACTCAGTATCTCCTTGAATGTTTCACAGGCATTCAAACTCAACATCTTTCTTCACACTATCCCCAATCTGATATTTCACAGCACATGGCCTGCCATATATCCAGTTGTTAAAACCAGATACCTAGGAATTATACTTCTCTCCTCTCTCCCCTCTTATACCTTTATATTATCTGAGTGAAGTATAATATTTTGCATCATTTCCTCTTGCCACCATTTCATTTAAGCCAACATAATTTTTCTCCTGAAGTAGTTACTCTACTAGTATCCTACTACCCACTTTTGTCTGTCACCTTCAATCCATTTTGTGCACGTGCACTATCTAATATAGTAGCCACTGGCTACATGTGGTAAATTTAATTTATGGTTAAGATTAAATACATTAAGATTAAATACATTTAAAAATTTATTTCCTCAGTTGCACTAGTCATATTTTAAGTACTCAGTCAAAGCCCCATGTGGTAGGGGCTACCATATTGAAGCTTCCATGAAACATTCACATTCACCCAAAGATGTTTAGCAAGGGAAGTCTCAACTGCAGGTGCAGTGCCTAGAAATGTAATTGCATATCAATTTTGCTTACCTAAGTTTTTGGGACACGTTTAAGACTCTTTCCTGCATCCTCCCAGATTCATTGGCTCCTTCCATTTCTACAACATACTGTACTCTTCTTACTTCAAGGACTTCAGAAACACTTGGCCTGCTCTTCCTCATCCTTCTACCACCCTTTTTACTAGGCGACTAACAAGCCCAGTTTAGGCACTTAAAGTCTCACATTCCAGAAAACCCCTCAGTCCAAGGCCAGCCAGAACATTTGGTCTACCCACTTTTAACCTGGCCACCTACTATTCATCCTTCAGGTCTCACTGTCTTTCAGAGCCCTGCTACTCAAAGTGTGGTCCCCGGACTACCACCTAAATCCTACTTAACTACCTCCATGGTTTAACACAATCCCAAGGTGATTCAGATGAACTTTAAAGTTTGAAAAGCCTTAGGGAAGCTGTCCTGACAACATCATATGCAACTGTCTTCCCCATTAGACTACAAACCTCATGAGGTCAGGGGCACGTCTGTTTTGATCTCAACATGTCCTGAGCCCTGAGTAGTGCACCTGACAAAGTATAAAGGTTTAATAAATATTTATATAGATAAATGAATTATAAAGCCCCAGATTATTTGAGATAAAAACAGGTAGACTATAGTAGATGCTGTTGTAATTCCCACCTCATGGCCCTACAGCCCAGCTGAGTTCACCTGAAGGTGCAGGGGACACTTCTCAGGACAGTCTCAGCTTCCCATCTCAAGTTCTGGCCACTCTTTTTTTTTGCCCATGGGATTTCTCCAATAGAGTGGTTCTCAACCTTCACTGGACATCAGAATCCCCTGGAAGGCTTGTTAAAACACAGATCGTTACTCTCAAATAGATCTCTTCAATAGATCTTAGATGGAACCTGAGAATTTATATTTCTAGCAAGGTTCCAGGTGATGCTGCTACTGCTGTGGTCTGGGAACCACAGAGCATAGCTCAACTGTTCAAAGGAATAACCTGGAATTGTGGGAAATTAATGTTTTCTGGGAAGGTTAATGTTCCCTTGGGGAAGTGAAGGCATTGGATAGATGCTCCAGCTTCCTGAACTTCCCATTGGATAATTCTGATGTACTACATGGTTTCCCAGGAGCTTCCCTAGTGAGATTGTGCCCCAGCTCCTCACTGATGTTCCCTTTATTGACTCCCCTTTTTCCTTCCCCATTCCCTCATTGTGTTTCATGAGATTTCCTCACACATAAGCTATCTCTACCCAAGTCTTTGTCTCAGGGTCTGCTTTGAGGGGAACCCAAACTAAGTCAAAGTCTTATATCCACATCATTTTAGGTTCCTTTACTCCAATCACTGATTTTCTCTGGTATATTCCCACCCCACCTGAGAGGGAACTCAGGTAAAACCCATTCAATGGAGACAAAAGAAAGTGAATGCAATGTGTAATAGTGCTTACTTTCCTTTTGTGGTATTCA
Organism: Zalophus californianus; assembly: GCF_009762305.2. Lineage (NCBI taxonomy): Eukaryota > Metazoa > Chordata > Mammalia > Carnivora > Otariidae > Zalophus > Zalophus californianus. The sequence continues at coordinate 98,503,108 of NC_045602.1, forward strand.
TTAAAATCATACTTTTATTTAGCTATTTGTATAATTATATGTTTAATATATTTTCCCCACTACACATTGGAGGCTGGGTCTTTCTTGATAACTATAATCTCTTTCATACCTAAAACTGTACTTGGTAAATAGTAGGCATTCACTGAATATTTGGGAATGAATGACCTAATGAGCTAATTATTTATGTATCAGTTAACATTAATACCTCCTATTCATAAAGCCATTTACAAAGTCCTTTGCCATAAATTCTTATTTTATTCTTCAAAACCATGAGAAATTGGCATTTTTACTAATATTTTTCTAGAATTTATCAAATGGCTATTATGTTCTAAGCTTTTTGATAGGAAATGGAATGTAGAGATGTATAAGATAGTGTTTCTCAAACTTCAAGGGCATTCAAGTCACCTGAGCATCTGGTTAAACTGAAGATTCTGATTCAGTATGTCTGGGGTGGACTCTGCAATTGTGTGTTTCTAACAAGTTCTCAGGTGATGCTTATGCTGCTGCTCTGGGGACTACACTTTGAGAAGCAGGGATCTAGTATAGTGTTTTTCAACCTTGATTGCACATTTGAATCCCCTGGGGAGCATTAAAATACTGATACCTGGGTCCCATGCCCAGAGACTCTGATTTAATGTGGCTGGGAATTTTGAAAACCTCCCAGGTGATTCTAATATGTATCCAACTGGTACAGGACGGTGGTTCTGAAACCTCAGTGTGCACCAGACTCCCCTGGAGGGCTTTTAAAAACACATATGGCTAGGCCCAATCCCAGGGTGTCTGATTCAGTAAGTCTGAGATAGGGTCTGAGAGTTCACATTTCTAAAAAGTTCCCAGGTGATGCTAATGCTGTTGGTCTGGGGAAACACACCACTACTCTAGAAGGAAGACAGGAATGTAAATAGATGAGTTGCAGTAAAATGTGAGAAGTTCAACAACACAGCCATATAAGATATTAGCGAAAGAATGGGAACTGGGTCAGAACACGCTCCATGGAGGAAGTGATGTTTGAGTTGGGATTAGAAGTGCAAGGAAGATGGGGAGGAGTGGTGAAAAAAAACAATTTTAGCAGAGAGAACATGTACAAAGTTACACAGAGACAAAAGGGCAGAGTGTATTTTGGGGACTCTGAAAGTTTGATACGATGAGAGCATAAACTCAGAGCAAGGTAGTTACAAAGGGACACAGATTTGATCAGTTGGCTGGGACCAAGCCATGAGGGACATTCTGTACCATTCTTAGACTTCATTCTCAAAGCAATGGGGAGCCAGTGAAGGGGAAGGCTAAGGACACCTTCATAATAGCCTGGAGGGTAATGATGAGTGAAGAAATAACAGATGCACCCAGAGGTAATTGGGACAACTCGGGATGGAGACCCTGAGGGCATAAATCTGGGCACTGGCAGCCCATGAGAACACAGAGGGATGGATAGAAACAAGAGATGTCAGGGGAACTCTGTTGATGGCATCATCAACCTGATGTTGGAGTTGGGGTCAAGGAATATTGCCTTAATTAAGCCAATTGATGGTGGCACTATACAAGCAAGGAGAAAGGTATTTAGAGGTGGGGTAGAGATGGGGACAAAGGAGGAGATAAAGATTTATATATATTGGGGATATCTGGTCTGCAATGAGATATATAGCTCTGTAGCTCAGAAGGGAAATCCAAGCCCATGGTCATTTAAATAATGAGGGTGATCACGGTGTGCAGAAAGGGTGCACAGAGTGAAAAGAAGACCAAGGGATTAATTAAAGCCATGCTCCAGAGGTGCCTGGGTGACTCAGTCGGTTAAGTATCTACCTTTGGCTCAGGTCACAATCCCAGGGTCCTGGGATGGAGCCCCACATCGGGCTCCCTGCTCAGTGGGGAGACAGCTTCTCCCTCTCCCTCTGCCTTCGGCTTCCCATGCTTGTGTTCTCTCTCTCTCCTCTCTCTCTGTCAAATAAATAAATAAAATCTTTAAAAATTAAAAAAAAAATAAGGCTATGTTCCATATACTATTGGTGCATTAAAAAAATAGCCCCCAACTTTGAGGCTTAAAGAAACAACAGTCATTTATTTTGCTCACAGGTCTGCCATATGGACACCCTCTCTGCACACCGTGATCACCCTCATTATTTAAATGACCATGGGCTTGGATTTCCCTTCCGAGCTACAGAGCTATATATCTCATTGCAGACCAGATATCCCCAATATATATAAATCTTTATCTCCTCCTTTGTCCCCATCTCTACCCCACCTCTAAATACCTTTCTCCTTGCTTGTATAGTGCCACCATCAATTGGCTTAATTAAGGCAATATTCCTTGACCCCAACTCCAACATCAGGTTGATGATGCCATCAACAGAGTTCCCCTGACATCTCTTGTTTCTATCCATCCCTCTGTGTTCTCATGGGCTGCCAGTGCCCAGATTTATGCCCTCAGGGTCTCCATCCCGAGTTGTCCCAATTACCTCTGGGTGCATCTGTTATTTCTTCACTCATCATTACCCTCCAGGCTATTATGAAGGTGTCCTTAGCCTTCCCCTTCACTGGCTCCCCATTGCTTTGAGAATGAAGTCTAAGAATGGTACAGAATGTCCCTCATGGCTTGGTCCCAGCCAACTGATCAAATCTGTGTCCCTTTGTAACTACCTTGCTCTGAGTTTATGCTCTCATCGTATCAAACTTTCAGAGTCCCCAAAATACACTCTGCCCTTTCATCAGTGGTGATGGCTCATCTCTATTCCATATACTTTTAGGAGGGGCAAACTGACCAGAGTAAGACTGTCAGAAATGAATCTGGGGAGTTTTAAAGTACAGCTCTCTTCTATGGCTGGCAAGCAGGTTCTGGCTGTCAGCTGGGAGCTCAGTCAGTGTCCTGAATTCCCCTTCATGGGGGGCTCTTCACGGATGCCTGGGCTTCCTCCCAGTATGGAGGCTGGGTTGCAAGAGCAAGTATCCCGAAGGAGCCAGGAGGAAACTCTATGGCCTTTTAGGAAGACCCCTCAGATATCAGTGCGTCACTTCCTGGGCAGTCACAAGCCCCGCCTACTTGAAGGGGAGGGAACACAGGCCCCACCTCTCAATGGAAGGAGAGTTGAAGTCACAGGTTAAGAAGAGCGTGTTGATGGGAGATATTTTGTGGTCATCTTTGGAAAATAGATCTGCCTTTGGAGGTAAGTCTAAGGGAGAGAGAATTAGCCTGACTCTGAGTCTAGTGCTCTTTCCTCTGTGCTGGGGCTACTGAAAGGGTGGTCTGTGGAAAAGCAGCAGCAACAGCACCTACCACTCGTCAAGTACAGAATCCCAGCCCAGCCTTGGGCCCTGTGGTCTAACGTCCTACACAGGAGATGCATCTGCACAGCAGAGTTGAGAAGTATTTCTGCACACCATGCTGGCTCCTCTGGCTGCTGAGGCCCAGGGCATCATCCCAATCGCTCAGGTGCTGTGCGGGTTTCCCCTCATGCCTCCTGTCTGAGTCTATATAGCTCATGATGTGTCAAGACTGTGGTCTGCAGAGACACCGTAGGGGCAGGTGCGAGGGTTTATGAAGCAGTGTGGACACGCTTCCTCTCACACGCTAACCATTGGCAGGGCTTTAGGAGAAAGCATTTTTCTAGGGCAGGGCAGACGTCCTCTGACAACAGGCTACTCCCAGCTGACTGGCAGACAGGCGCTTGCAGAGAGAGAGCTGCTCAGTTCATTACTCTACTGTGCAATGGCACAGCCAGGCTTGTGGGAAAACAGAACAAACTCGAAGCGTCTTCAGAAGTCCCATTTAATCTATGGGCCAGAACACAGCTCCTGGTAACAGATTAAAAATTACCTTTGTAATTTTTGTCAGGGTTCTGTACATGCAAGGAATGTGGAAACAGCTTTTTTGGAAAAACTCCATAGCCCTTCTGCATATGACCTATGAAGGTCAGTCATCAGTTAGGGTCACTCATGACCTTAAGACTGATGCCACTGAATTGAGCCTCTGTCATCAAGGGTTTTGGGGTTCTGATGTTGTGCCAGGCACTGGGGATGCAGAGGTGAGCAGGCTCCCCTCCTGCATGGGCCAGGGAGTTGTAAAAGCAGAGAGCCACATGTTAGGGTTATGAATCAGCTTGGTGGCATCAGCCTATTCCAAGCCCATGTTCTTCAGACTCAGGGTACTTGCCCGGGCTCTGCAGGTGTACTGTTTGCAAATGGCAAGGCTGGCCAGCCCTTCCCACCTCATCAAGACTGATGATGGAGAGGTAAGCACCCGCCAAAGGGACAGTTCCCTTGCTGGCCAGAGGCCAGAGCTTGTGTTGTCTGTCACATAGTGACAATTCACATTTTGTACCTTTCAAAGTCCTTATCCAGGCACACGCCCCTAGTACAGTTTTATAGACAAAGAAGTTGGTGTTCCAAGACTCGGTCCAGCTCTCTGGGTTCCCAGTGCTGGTCAGCTGTCAGTACCATTCACCTGATGCCTGCTACTCTGACTTGCATGTGCTCTGGCCATCTTGGGACCTTGTGATAGAACAGACTCTGATGCAGGAGTGTTCTGGTGTAGGGCTGGAGATCTGACATTTCTAACAAGCTCCCATGGGATGTCCTTGCTGTTGGCCCAAGGACCATCCTTTGGATAACAAGAGTCTAGAACAGGAGCTGCAAGTACTATTTTTGTAAATAAAGTTCATTACACCCAGCCATGCCCACTGATTTATGTACCCTCTATGGCTGCTTTTACACCACACAAGGGCAGAGTTGAGTAGCTGGGACAGACACTATATGGGCCACAAAGTCTCAAATATTTACCATCTGGCCCATTGTAGACAAGTTTGTTGGATTAGAGTAGAGCCCTGTTACTCAATCAAGGCTCTTTGTTCAAATCACCTGGGAAATTCTCAAACACAGCCATGCCTTGCATGACCCCCAGGGAGCCTGATTTAATTACTGTGGGGTGCAGCCTGCCTGTGGGTTGAGATGCCTGAAGGCTCCTGGGCAATGCTTATGGGCTGCGGGCCCCAATGGGTTAATTGCAGCACCATTTGGTGCCCTTGCCTCCTTCCTTTCTTTGTCTCTTCCCCAGTTGGGCCATGTGACTTTCATTTTTAGATTTGGAATTTGCAGCTGATTCTGCAGCTGCTTTGGGAACAGATTTTGAGCAGAAAGTTAGAATGCATAGCTAAGTACTGTGGTTCCCCACCCCCAGCACATCTATATGCAAATAGCCGAGAGCCTTGTTTTTGCAGCCACTAAAAAAAAAAAACAAAAAAAAAAAACCTGAATCAGAATCTAGAGGTCTTTTTATGCAGCTTCACCTTCCCTGATTTTTCTCTTTGCTTTTCTAGGCACATTTTCTACCAGTTTTTTTTTGTTTGTTTGTTTCCTCTTGCATCCTCCAGGCTGTGGTCAGCATTTGCTCTCTCTTTATTAATCAAAGCAGAATAAGCCTCATTTTCTTATAGGTGCCTTTGCTGGGAGAGGTTGGTATTTCAGTGTTTGCCAATTTCCACAGAGAAGGGTCCATCCTACTATGTAGCAGTAAAATAAAATTGTTTGAAAAAGGAACATCCTCGAAGCTGAGAGTGGAGGTTAATGCTTGTCCCGGGCTGGAGATGATCTGAAGATGCCACCTAATCTCTTTCCTTTTACCAATGGGCAGGGAGGGTTTTTGGAACTATAGATACCTTTCTTAGTGCTGACGTCTTCCAGGAGGAAGACAGATTCTTTTAGAGAAACATCCTTCAGAGTCTCAAAGGATGCTTCTCTTGTGACTACATGATCACATCCCCTTGATTCCAACCACGTCTTTGATTCTGCCCAGAAGAGGTTCTCTTTGGACCAAGGGGGAAGTAAACAGAGACTATGGGAGGAACTGACAGGACCTTAGAAAGAAGAGGCCTCTTTTTGCCCCTTGGACAGAACAAAACTTTAAAGCAAAGCTCCATAAAGACTTTTAAAATCCAAGGTGGTGATTCTTAAACTTGGTTGTATTTTAGGATCATTTAGAGAGCTTTAAAAAAAGAAAGTGCCCATAGCCAGGCCCTGTTGCCCAAGATGTTGATGTATGGGTCTGGGGTACAGCCTGGGCAACAAGATTTTTTCACATTTTAATTTGAAATAATTTAAACTTTTCACAAAAGTCGTGAAGATGGTACAAAGGATTACTGTGTGTCCTTCACCCTGCTTTCCCAAGGGACCATATTTATGTAACTGCAGCATTATAATCAAATTCAGGAAACTAACATTGACACCTGCAATGATCTGTTCTACAGACCTTGCTCAGATTTTGCTAAGTGCCCCACTGATGTCCTTTGCCAGGATCCCATAAGACATTCACATGGTTGTATATGATGTGGGAAACAAAGGCAGAAGAAAAATTATTAAATTTCCTTACTATCTACAGCCCATTGTCAAGTCCTTGAAACCGACAGAGTGACATTCCTCTAGGGACTCAACTGCCTCAATGTTAATGCTTTGCTAAGGGCAACCAGGCAATCTTAGCCCAACCCGCAGGATCCTGTAAGTTGACTTTAACATATAAAAATTCCTTTAGAAATGTCCTTTATCTCTAAACTCCCCAAGCTACATGTTGGCAATTATCCCCCAAGCATATGGCCCACTGATATACATTTGAAGGGTCTCATGACTGAGTTTTTACTAAACAGTAATAAATGACCTTTCCCCAGTAGCTAGCCCCCTCAAGGTTCTGGAAACCTTGCTTCCAAAATTCCTTAGAGACTTAAGCATCCCTAACCCCCTCCCAATTTGAAAGTATATAACGAGGCCACTCCTCATGACCCCATTGCAGCTCCTTCTGCCCATGGGTCCTGTCCCTGTGCTTGGATAAAATAACCTTTTTGCACCAAAGACGTCTCAAGAATTCTTTCTTGGCCCTCGGCTTTGAACCCTAACATCTTTCTTACATCAGTGTCTTCTTAGTTTCCTTTGTCTGGAATAGTTCCTCTGTCCTTCCTTGGACTTGTCTTTCTTGACCTTGACATCTTGGAAGAGTACTGGCTGGGTATTTTGTAGAATATCCCTTCATTTGGTTTTCAGCAGAGCATATTGAAAAAGCTCCCTAGAGGATCCTAATGTGCTACAGAGTGAGGGCACTGATCCAAGGTGGTTGGGGACAAGATCATTATACTTAGTAAATTACCTCTTGGGGTCGTGAGAAAGTTGTGGGGTGTGGTTTGGAAAAGAGAGTAAGGGCCAATAGAACCTGGATCCACCTTTGGTTTGATCTCTACCCAGATCTTTCTCCTGGACCTCTGCCCTTTGATCTCTTTTTCTGTCTTCCCTCCTCTATATCCACTTCCAAATTAGAGACTGAGTTGAGCTGCACTATGTTACTCTGTGTTGTTCCTTTCAAAGTTGGATCATGTTCTCTCCTCTGCTTCAAAGCCTGTGAATGTCCACCCATCTTCCTACGAGGACTTCCGTGATGGGACCTGGTCTTTTGTCCCACTCTACCTCCTACCTCCCCTCTTGCACTTACTCATGCTAGAGGTTCTCAGAGGCCGGGCATGGGCCAACCTCCAGGTCTTTGCACTTGTTCCTTCTACCAGATGCTCTTCTGGTGGATGGCCCCATGGCTAGTGTCCTCATTTCTTTCAGGTCTTTACTTTCTGGTCTTGCCCATGTTCCCTACAGTCTCTGGATCTTCCTCCCCTGCTCCATATCAAGGGCCTCTTTGCCTGTTTTGTTCACTCCTGTATCTCCAGAACCTAGAGTAGTGGCTGATACATAGCAGGGGCTCAATATGTAGTTGTTTGAAAAGATGAATGAAATAGTAATTAGATAAAGAGAACTTTAAAAAACCCTTTAATTATTGACTGAGAGGGTACCCATTTATAGTAAAGTTATTTCAAGATGTCTCTGTTTTTCTGGACCAGTTACCCAGGCTCCCATGGTATAGATTGTCCCTCACTTTCTGGCACCTTCCATTTCTCCAGTTCATCTGTTTCTTCTGCACAAGGAAAGATGGCCCCTGAAATGAGTCAGACAATAATTCTCTCTTTTTTCAACAGGAGCAGGGTGGCAGCAGATTGTCAAATACACATACTCTCCTTATTATCCCTGTCACAGTTATAAGCTGTAAAGAAAGTTTGGGTGCCCCGTGTAAGCCTGGCAAATCTTACTTCAGTGGCTTCTCAAAGTTAAATTCCTCTGCTGGTGTCTGAGAGGAAGAAAGGATACCAGCTCTTCTTATAAAATAAATAACAACCATTATTTCTATGTGCCAGGCAATGCATATGCAAATGCATGCGCGCGTGTGTGTGTACATGGATGAAATTTGCCTTTACTAAAATCCCAAGCAATAAATAATTATCATCACTCTTTTGTAGATATGACAATGGAGGCTTAGGTTAAGTCAGCTGGTAAATGACAGGACTGAGATTTAAACCCAGGTGTTTTGATGTGCCAACCAGTGCTCTTAATACTCTCTAATATTTGGATAGCTGCCTACCACCAAACATAATAGGAAGAAAGTCACACCTTGTACGCAATGTCAGCTTTGGGTTGCCTTAGGAACTAGAACATAGATATTCTGATTTTAGAAAATGAGAATGAGCGGCATGGCTTAATCATTCCCCACGTCTATTTAATCTTTTCTCACCTTCACAGGAACACACCTGCCAATCATTTCTTTGTGGCACAGTGCAGTGGTTCTCAAAGTAGGGCTCCTAGGGCAGCAGTAGCAGCATCTGGGAATTAACAGAAATGTAAAATCTTGGCTTCCTGCCCCTGACTTCATGAATGGGAAACTGTGAAGTTAGGGTCCAGGGATTTGCCATTTATCAAGCCACCAGGTGATTCTGATGCTTTGGCAACTTTGAGAATCCCTAGTATAAGGCTTTGGTACTTCCTGTGTTCCTACTGCTCACTAGCTGTGTGGCCCTGTGCAAAATACTTAGTCTCTTGGTGTTTCAGTTTGCACATCTATAAAGTGGGGGATAAGAATACCTATCGAATTGTTGTCGAGATTAAATGAGTTAACATATATAAAGTGAGTAGAACAATTAATGTTATTTAACATTAACTACATATTTACTCTCTTTCCATATTTATTGTACTTTCTGTTTGTCAAGACAACTGTTTCCCCGCCCGGCTGGTCTGGATCCTTTAAAGAGGACCCAGCAGGTTTGATGCAATCCTGTCTTTGTCAGGCTAGGTTGCTGTCTCAGTTGAGCTGGATAATGCCAGCACCAGGTATCAGGTGAAATGGAATCCAAAGCCAGGTGACTGCATTTCAGTTTGCTTCAGGAAGAACTCATCCCCAAGCAGCAGCAGCTGGAACATTTAGTAACTACGTGCTATATTCCTATGCCTTTGGATTCTGCAGATAAAGCCCTGTGGACCAGCTCCGTTGAGCCCTTGAGTACTTGTTTGCAAAGTGGATGATGATTACTCAAGACACAGTGATATTTACCTAGCTTTCACCTCTGCACTCACTAGGCAGAACCAAATGACTCAGATAAGATTGAAGAGACTGGATGCCAAGATAGGCAGGAAAAGGCTCCAAAGCAGAATATTCAGGGACCGATTGTTATTCAGACCACAACCCAGCCTTGTCAGAAGGCCAGGGATGAACAGGAGTGTTGTTCTTCTCTGGAACATTTCAGGAAGCTGCATTTATAACAGATGCCCTCCCCCTTACTGTCTGAACTAAACATGAGCTGACTAAACTGACTGGCTTATCCATTTTTCTGGGGATGTTGAGAGGGGGGAATAGAAACAGAAAAACTATCTTTAGGAGGGAAATATGACAAAGCTATTTTAAGGTTTATCTAGAACACTGAACAATGAGTAATGGCCAAGAACATTTGAAAATGAAGGAGGGTGAAGGCATTGAATTTGTCTTAATACACATCAGCACATATTATAAAACTACATTAATTAAAACAGTGGCACTAGAGAAACCAAAGGAAGATGTAGCCAAGAAACTAGATCTTTATATAAATAGAACATAAATGTATGTTAAAGAAATAAATTCAGGGCAATAGGATCTCAATGTGTTCTTTAATACTTGGGGCTGGGAATATTTTTAAAGCTACTTGATCAAGTTCATTCCCACAAAATACCAAAAACCAAAATAAATGCAAGTCACATTAAGATGTAGATATAGGAGTGGGGTCATACACATACACAGACAAACAAAAACAGAAAAGGAAATATAAGTAACATCTGGAATAATTCCTTATCTTTACACAGGGAAAGATGATTGACGTTCAAGAGCTCTACATTTTAGGACTTCAAAAAAAAAAAAAAAATCAGACATATACTCCTCCCCTGGACCCGGTCTTCTTGTGATTTTTTAATAACAAAAGAAAAACAAAAAACAAAACAGTTTCAGGACAAGTGATAGAAGTCAGGCCAAGCTTTTTATACTATGTTGTTAAGCTTTTATCCAAGACAATGCAGAACAACACTCAGATTTTTTTTCCCCCACCCATTGTTTAGTCCTCTGCCCACCATGGGGTTGTTTCGATCATTTAAGATGTCCAGCTGATGCTCTCTCCCTAAACCAATGTGATTCATTTGGTCTTGAGGAGTGGAAATAGAGGGCTTATTATTAGCACACAGCAATGTCTCAAAGCAGAGAGTTGTTCTGCTTCCGAGGCAGAAGAAATGCTAGGTCATCATCAAACACATTTCATTTTTCTGCTGGGTATTTGGCCAACCTACATTTTCCAGCAGTCAGAGTGGGTGACTGAGTGTGGCCATGAAATATGGGCAGCAGTTGCGTAATCCCTTCTGTGCTTGGATCCTAATAATTCTCTTTTTTTGTTCCATGGTGACCTTAAAGAAAAGTTGCCCAAGGTGAGAGAGTCACAGGGTAGAGGGAACCCGGGTCCAGGTGTCACTGCCTATAGGAGAGCTGCCCAACTCACAAGGGGCTGTGATGCAAGTGAGAAGTCAACCATCATTGTGTTCAGCTATTGAGATGAACATTGTTTGCCCAGGGTAGCCTAGATGATTCGACCTAAACAGCCCCATCACCGCCTACCCTAGAATAAAGAGAAGGACCACAGAAACTTCAAAACAATCCTTGCATGTTGTGATTTGTGATTGATCCCCTGATAGGATCAATCACAAATCCCCCCCACCTTGTTTCCGCCTTCAATAGGGAGTAGACATAGTTTCTGAACCAAACAGAGTTCTCACATTAATTTTCTGACCATTATTAGCTCTCTTATTGTTCTGATACTCGTCTTCTGGGACAGGGTGTGAGCCTCCTGTTCACTTGTGTGATAGTTTAATTTCATCTCTTCTCTGCATTTTTTCCCAAAAAAGAAAGAAAAGGGGGGAAAAAAACCCAGTCAGGCAGGTCACAGGTCTCATAGAAGGGAATTTGCCAAGGGCTTTCCAGAACAAATATGTAATGAGCACTTAATACAAATGAGGTACTTCTCTGGTGCTTGGGATTCTTTAGGGAGCAAAGCAGGTAAGTCTCTGGTGTCATGAAGCCTATCTTTTCCTCATGGAGCAGAGGGAGCTTTTCAATAATATTTTATAAAATGGATGTAATGAAAAAGTAAATTAGATGGTATATTAGAAAGTGGTAAGTACCACGGAAGAGGGGGAAAAGTAGAGCCCATAAGGAAGCACAGAGCTCAGTGTCTTTTGTAGCATTAGAGACGGTGGTCGTGATTAGCCTTGCTAGGAAAGCTTTGAGCAGACTCCAAGGTGAGCAATGTAGCCATATATACATCTGGAGGAAGAAAACTCTAGAAAGGCTAGCATAAAGCTTTAAGGTGAGAAACATGCCTGGCCCCTCTGAGGAGGCCAGTGTGGCTGGAGTAGTGAAGACCATGGAGGAGAATAGGAAAAGATGAGTTTGCAGAGGTAATGGACAGTGTGTGCATGTGTGTGAGACATCACATGGAACCCTTAGGACATTTTAAGATTTTTACTTTCAATCAGGGTGAGTTGGAGAGCGATTCAGTTATAAGAGCCAGAAACCTAACTCAAACTTGCTTAAAAGGGAATTTATTGGCTCACGTAACTGAGTCAGGAAAAATAACTGCCCAAATCTCCAGGTTTCCATGTTCACTATGATTTGTGATTTTTTTTTCTCTCCCAGTAATCACATAAAAAGTCTTAGGGAAGTCATCAATTGGTCCAGTTTGGGTCGCGTGGCCTGTAAGCCAATCCCTGAGCACAGGCAGATAAAATACTGTGATTGGCCAGCCTGGATCCCATGTCTCCCACTTGTAGAGAGTAGGGTTGGAAGGTGAGCTCCAGAAAATACATAAAAGGAGTTTTCTACTAGGCTTAAAAGCTTCATCACCTGAAGTATCCAGGAATGGATACACAGCAGACATAATAAATGTCACCTACAAAAGTAATCTAAACCAGTACAAAGGGAAAAGGAGATTTGTGGGCACAGAAACATAGAAGTCTATATGTTAGACAGTATCACAATCAAAATTCTAACAAAAAGCAGAAGTAGAAAATTATATGCAGGAAATATGAAAAGATAATACTCTCAATAAACAGTTATATATACAAATATCAATTAAAAAATCAAAATCCCAAATGACAGATGATCAAAGGACACAGATTAATTTTCCAATCTGGAAACACAGAAAACTGACAAATCTGCTCAGCCTCTTTGGGAAATGAAGAAATGCAAGCAAACTCATACTACTGACAAACCATTTTTCAGACTGATACCTTTTGGGTGTGTATTTGTAGGAGGCTCCAGGGCAGTGAGGATTCTACAAAATGGAAATTCTCATTTCCTAACTGCTAGAAACCCTGGAAGTCTTCTGCAAACATGCCCTGATGAAGATAAAAATTTGTGACCAAAGGTGTGCATTGCAGTTTTATTTAAAGTAGGGAAAACCGTAAAGTAACGTAAGTGTCATAGAATAGGGAAGTGATAACATAAAGTTGAGCCATATGATAAAATATTTTAAAATAACTTAGGAAAATTCTTGATTGACAAGAAGAGGCTTGTGGTACCACCAAGTGAAAAAGCCACATACTGGATGATTCCATTATGGAAACACTATGAAATCAAAACAAATTGAGAATATTGCCTATGATTATTCCTAGGTTTTTGACAATCTGTACACATTATGTGGGTAGAAAGATAGATAAATAGGCATACGTGGTTAGCTTGGGAAGCTTTTTGAGATCTTTTTTCATTTCTTCCATGAATTTGTTTTTGTGGGTATTCTACTTCATGTTGTATCAATATTGGTAATTTTTATTTCAAAGAAAATCTCCATTTTCTTTCACTGTTATTTGTTCTATAGTTATGCATAAAATTTAATTTCATTGTACTTAAAATTTCCTCATTGCTATCCTTTTAAAATTATTCAGAATAGTTGCTGAAGATTTATTTAGTGGATTTTCAAAGAATCAATAGATTGTTAAATCTACTTTACTATTTAAAACTTTCTTAGCTCATTTTATATATATATATATATATGCATCTCATTTTATATATGTAATATATATAGTAGCCTTTATATATATTATATATATGTATCTTTATTTTCTTTGGATCTTTTTCTTGTTCTAAAATCTAAATTTGAATGTTTTTAAAAGTGTTTTGTCTCTCTCACCATTTCAAACAATTAAGTCATTTAAGACTAAATTTCCCTCTAAGTATAGTTTTGGCTGTATCCCACATTTTTTTAATAGTGTTCTTTTTATTTTTGTGACTTTCTAAATAGTCTGTCATTTTATTCCTGATACCCTACTTGACAAAGTATTAAGGAAATTACTTTTTAAATGTCATAGGAACTACTGTTTTAATATTTAAATTTATTTGTTAATTGTTAGTTTTATTGCACAACGATTAGAAAATAAGGCCTTTATCTAAGGGAGGGGGTATAACAATTTAAGTGGCAAGAAATAGCCTCAGTGGAGAGTTTAAAACCTTAAATATGACCAAATCATTATCCTCAATTAGTATTTTAAACTGGAAAACCTGATACCCAGAACTGATAGGTTAAATTCTTTTCCCATATTCCCCTCTAACCAGTTGGATAGAGGTTTGGAAATAGGGCAAGCTCAGTTAGTGGGGGGGGAAGCTACATTATTTTGCACATCTGAGATGAATCATATGATATTTATGTATTTATGTATTTATTTATTTATTTATTTTATAAAGATTTTATTTATTTATTTGAGAGAGAGAGAGAGAGAGAGAGAGAAACAGCATGAGAGGGGATAGGGTCAGAGGGAGAAGCAGGCTCCCCACTGAGCCGGGACCCTGATGTGGGACTCGATCCCAGGACTCTGGGAGTATGACCTAAGCCAAAGTCAATCGCTTAACCAACTGAGCCACCCAGGCTCCTGAATCATATGAATTTTTAACCCTGCCTTGTAAACAAATAAACAATTTCAAATTATTGTAAGTTTTCTGAAGTGATGTTAGGTAATTAAGTAGTGTTAGGTAGACAAACACAAGACGTCTCTAGAAGGGACATTGCAGCTGAAATCTCAAGGATAACAAGGTAGCAGCCAAGTGAGAACGGGAAGAGTTTTCAAGTTCAAAGGCCTTGAGCCTGGAGAGAATTTGGCCTATTCTAGGAATGGGCAGAAGGCCAGTGTGCCGGCCAAGTTGACAGTCCCACAAGATGGGTTAGAGAGGCAGATCTAATAAATTCGTGAACTTGTTATTTACATGCATAGTATAGGCGAGGTTATACTAAGCTAACAAATGACACCTGTATCTCAAAGTACAGGTTTACTTCTCATTCATGTCACCTTCTCAGTGGGGCTTGCCTGAAACTCATCTCCACATCTTCATACTGGGCTCTTCATTGACAGAGCAGCCCACCTGGGATATTGCTGGTCATTGTGGTAGAGGAGAAGAAAGAGCACGAGTCTTCAAGCTTTTGCCTGAAGTGACATATGCCATTTCTGCCCACATTATCACTGGCCAAAGCAAATTATATCATCAAGTCCAATGTCAGAGGAAGTATACTCCTTCCTCCATGGAAGGAAAGTGTATGTTAGTATAATTACCTCCTTGTAAATCTATATCCTTCCATGCATGTTAACCAAAAGATAGAGCTGTACCTCCTTTCTTCTTTATTCATAGATCCACTTTAGCTATTATCAGAAAAACGATTCCGTAAAAAGATTAACACTGGGTCAGTACTTTGTGCGTACATATTTTAACAACTCAAATCTCCTACTTCTCTAAATTTTATAAAACAATTCTTTCTTATTCTCCTGGGTCTTTAATTTAAGGGCAAAATTTAAATCAACTTCAGTAGAAAGGATTTCATACTTACCACCCAAATGTAGGGATCATTTATTCTCTCGGTAAAGAGTCTTGAGCTCAAGAAAAGGCCGTTTGCCTACAGTATCAAATAGCAAAATCTAATGTTAATAATTTATCAAGTGGCAAAGTATATTTAAATTTATATTATATTTAAATTTGTAAGAGAGTTAGGAATGTATCGGTATTTCCATCTGCCAAACCAAGAGATGGAGGTACTTTGTTTCTCAAAGCCCCACAGCGGGGCCAGAGTCCTGGCCAGAACAACGTAAATGGGTATCGTCCCTTTCCATTCTGAGAACCACCAGTAAAGTTAAGCAATGTTTAATGACACCTTTGTATGAAGTAAGGCACAGGGGCAGGAGTGGTGGGGAAGAAACATAAGAGTGACAGGCCAAGAGATGGAAAATTGGATGTAGATTTAAAAAAATGCATCTGGCAATGCTAGAATCATGTCAAATTATCCTTGCTGTCACTCTGAGGCATTTGTGTTGAGGTTGCCCATTGCAGCATAAGACTATAATTCTTTTCTCATCGAACTTCATTTATTATTGAAAAAATACTCGTCTGGTAAAGCAGTTTTAGAAAAACCATATTCTCCTTTAACTATTAAGTCTCTGTCTTTATTGGGTAAAGGGATTGGCTTTCATTATTACCTTCTAGAACAGTAAACCTGAAAGCATCTCTTCTGGAGGAGATGGAGAGAATTAAATCTGATGGAATACATATTTCCATTTTCAAAAGAACATTGAGTTTTTCCCATAGCGATTTTTGTTGATCTGTTGCCAAACTCTTTAACAATTGTGTAATTCCATCATAATTCCATCAACAATAGACTGAGGAGGATCATGGTTATAGTGATCCCATAGCCGGCACAGTGGCTGGCTCATAAAAGATTCTCAAAAAGAATTCCGGTAATGGATGGTGGGTTCTGAAGGATGAATCAATGTTCTTGGAATCATGATCTTCATCTCAACAACTTCTATCTTGCGCTTCAGAGGCTGTTGCTAGGGTAACTCGCTATCTAGTAACATTCCGAGAAAAAATTGCACTGGGACGTGTGTCTGTACAAACTACTCTATAGTTTAATTATTTTTTTAAAGATTTTATTTATGTATTTAGAGAGAAAGAGAGTACATGAGCGGGGGAGGGGCAGAGAGAGAGAGAGAGAATCTCAAGCAGACTTCATGCTGAGTGCAGAGACCCATGTGGGGCTCGATCTCATGACCTTGAGATCATGACCTGAGCTGAAACCAAGAGTCACTCAACTGACTGAGCCACCCAGGCACCCCTAATTTTGAAAAACATGGCCAAAACATTGACCAGTCTCAGTAAGGGAAGACTATTGGTAAGTTAAAGCTGCCTTATGGGGCAATTTTAAATACAGGATTTGCAACCAAATACATCTCATTAAAAGAACATTGTGAGTTATTAATTGCTTATGCTAAAAAACAAATTTCACAAGACACAGATAATTCCACCTTATCCTCTCAAACCAATTTTATTCGTATTCTGCTCTAACAAATATAGTATGAAGGCAACAGTTGTTTAAGTTTCTTAGCGTATGGCACAGATGAAAAGAAACAAACAGATTTCGAAGCAGTCCAGCATTTAAATGCTGTTTTAACAAAAGAGGCACATATTATTCTATTTAGCAGGTTATACCAGATATCAGAAGACATTTTTTTTCCTTGCAAGCAACAGACTACATTTATTTGCATTAAGTAAAAACATATCTTGATCAAGAAAATTACTTTTTTTTCTGATTTTCCTTTATATCACAAATGTCAGGGTAAGGCAAATCCTTAATGAATCATATGATAAAAACCCTATTCCCCAAGAAAATATATTGAACATATTCTGCTAACTTTGTTATTTTTCAAAGCAAGGCTGACATGCACCACATACAGAGAAAAGTCATTTCGAATCAAGTGCATCAAGCAGAACGGTATTAATTCACAAAGAGGCTTTTCAGGATTTCATAGAAAGATTTACAATTAGCTGCGGTGACTAATATGTGACCCACTATCACAGACAGTATTTTGGATGCCTCCTTTGTAAGCTTTTATGAAAGAAGACCTGTCCATCATCTGAATAGTTACTAGCTAGAGGAAAAGCCCCTTTGTCTCTCTTACAACGAATACCTTTCTAATTAGGACTACAGGTTTCTCCTGCTATGGGAAAGTAGTATTCCTATGAAACCTATCCTTAAGCCGAAATGGTGTAATGCAAAGAAACAATTACCGTTAATTTATATGGAAATATTTTTGAGCCTTCCCAGACCCTTTTCTGATACCACAGGGCACATCTTGCTAATGGATGCACAAAATAAAATGAGATAAAATACAGATGCTCACAGACACAGGTCAAAGCTATGGTGGCTTGATGCTGAGACACTTGAGTGTAGTTCCCAGGGAAGGAGCTGGGTGGGGCCATTCTCCTAAGCTTCCAGTTTTCCTAAAAGCAAAAGCCCTCTTGGGATTTCTTTAGGTTAACAGTAGCAGGTACTAATGTAGGTCTTTCATAAAAGCAAAGCGGCGTAATGCAATTTCAAAAAGCAGG
The DNA here is from genome assembly GCF_009762305.2 of Zalophus californianus. Lineage (NCBI taxonomy): Eukaryota > Metazoa > Chordata > Mammalia > Carnivora > Otariidae > Zalophus > Zalophus californianus. The sequence goes on from NC_045602.1 coordinate 98,520,881, forward strand.
GATACCTGTATTATGTTGAGAGCCTACTTTGATCCTCTGTATGCAAACATGACTAATATGGGGCTATTTTTCTCCCCCTCTCCCTCCTGTAAGCCATCTTGCCACACAGCCTGGCAGAAGTGAGGTTGGAAATTGACATCCAGGATTCATGTGCAGCAGAATCAATCTGCCTTTCAAATTTTCCATTGTATAGCCTGTTCAATGACAGCACCAGCGAAAAAAAGGGGTTTCCTGTGTTGAGGTGTCTTCGATCTGGCCAACAGCTAGATTTTTAATATCTTACTATTGAAATGGAAAGTGACTTCATTGTTCGTTTTAAGGATAAAATCTTATAACCAAACAGCAACCAAAAGGCATAATGAGGCAAAAATGAAAACACAATCTAATCATAAAAAAAGTTTAAACAAATTCAGGAATGCGGCTATGATATTTACCCCTCATTCTCTTAGTTTTGTTCTCAAAGATTTCTTTCCTTTCCTGCAGTTTTCATGCAGAGAATTCCTTCCCCCATTCCTACCCCACCCACATTTAAAATGAAGGAATAAAAATGGCTGTCGTGGATGATAAAGAGAACACCCGACTGAAATAATTCCAATCTCCACAGGTCCTAACAGGGACATTAGGTCTCTTTCATCTTTGTCCATTAAGAAGTCCCCATCCCTCTTGTCTCCAGCATGTTGTTTTCAACTGTAACTCATTACTGAGCATGAGTAGCACTAACATTTGGGAGTCACAGGAAAATGGGCTCCTAGCAGATTACTCTTGTCCAGTCCTTCACAGAATGATGGCGACTTTCAATTAAGTTATAAAGATGGCATGAAATATAGAAACTATCAGTATTTGTATGACATCATTTCACAGATCACTTAAAATGGGACTTTTCCTTGTTTTTCTAGAAAGCGATGTGTAATGGCAGAAGGGGACATATCCATTTCCATATCAAGCTGTAAAATAACAGCAGAAAGAGAAATGGCCATGTTCCAAAATCATGAGGTCCCTTAAAAATCATTGCTGTTAGGTTGGTAAGCATTTTTTTTTATACAGGATGTTAGAACATATTACATATGCAGAAATATAACTTGCTAATGATTCCAATATGCCAAATAAGCCATTCAGAGAGGCAACAAATTCAGAAAGGCCAAAACAAAATTCATAGAAAGAGAAGAAGGTGAATTTTCCATAGAGGAAAGAGCAAAACTGAAGAACTCCATGGAATATTTAGAAAATAGAACACCCTTTGATTTTAGAAATACCCAATTTGATCCATTACTTTTCTCCTTCCACTAAAAAATATATTTATATATTTATATATATATAAATAACTTACAATTCTAAAGACCTTATAAGGAAGGTGGATTTGACAAGATACGCAAGAAGCGGTATCAGTTTCCTCAGAAAAAAATAGACTGTTCTTAGAACCTCGGGGAGCTGTGGGAAGCGTGGGAAGCGGGCATTTTGCCTCATGAGGATCGCTGCTGATGTTGTCTCCGGGACAGACATTTGTGACGACTTCTGACTTTCTCCTTGGCCCCTCATCCCTTGTGCCCACTGTACCACTGGAACCTTGGCTTAGTAATGCTGCTTCTCCCCTTCAAGGCCATAATCAAGGGATTTCTGGGAGAGGGGATGAGCTATCAAAGTAGTTTTGGATTTGGCATGAACAAAGCAGACTATTTAAAAGCAAGCCAGAACTGTAAGCAAGACCTCCACTTGCCTCTAACTTCAAATGAGAATCTTTCTGTGGGCCCTCAAACCTTGGGTAAAGACAAAAGGTTCTCTTATGAAAAGCGTATATAAAACGAGAGATTTCAAGTAGAACTTTTAATATTCATAGGCATATGTTTGGATTCTAAATGTAGCAGCCCCCTCTCTTAACTAAAACACTTGAAGAGTGTCATCCCTTCCAACTGTGTCATTAAGAGTCACATCTCACTTGGTGGGCTCTATGCCGAAGCACACAATAAAGATCTCATGAACCAGGTGAGCTGTGTGGAAGGTCAGGGTCGAAGAATGCACCTGCAGTCCTGGCTGGGAAGGGAAAGCCCCCAATGGCTGCTAGCACCCGTCTTCATGGTAATGCCTCTACATTCTGCTCTGGATGAAATCCTCCTTCCACATTCCTCATTAACCACCTGGAACAGAACTGTACCCTGGGAATCTCTGAATAAAATACCATTTTCAATTCACTGTCCTGACCTTTTTCCAAGTTATTTCTGAGCATTTTGCCCATTTTCCTTTCCTGCCTCCTTTGTCTGGGGATTATACTGATATTGGGCTTGAGGATTCCTGAAATTTAGCCTGCAGTGTATCAAAGGATCATCATCTGTCTCTTTCTTTGAAGAAACCACTGTATCGACCAGCTCTGTGAGATAATCGAGAAAGCAGACAGGGGCCAGGATACACATGTGAGTGTTACACCGTGCCACGGTGACCCTGGGAAAAGTCATGAGAGAAAAAAACAGAAATTACAGGCATAGTGCCTGAAAGATGCATTAACGTGGGGCCCCTCACCAAGTTCAAGGAAACTTTTTTTTTTCTTTCTTTTTCTGCAGGTAAACAGAACACAATGCAGCTGGAGAAATTAGAGCAAAGGATTCCCTGTCCTTCTGTGGGACTTGCCCCCCCCACACCCCCCTCCTCTACAACTTTCACTACTGTCTTCCTACACCCACCCCCCCACCCCCCAGGGCCAGGAGAGGCCTGCAATGCCAAAGACCGTGATTGACTTCCATTTCTTTGTTCCTTTGCTTCATCTTGTGCCCCTGCCAAAGACAAGGAGAAACCATTTGTTAGATGAAAAATCGTAGATTTCATAGATTTAGCAGGGAATATCTTCTTAACACAGTCATTTATATGTTTCGTACCCCTCAAACAAGCCTACGAATATCTTCTTTGACTATCAAAATTTTTCCTGAAAAATGGCAGTTATTATCTTCCTAAATGATAGTGAAACTAGTATAGAACTCTATACTGACAATTGTTTTTACTCATGTTTTGAAGACTCAGAATTATTCTACTGTCTTCTGAACTAAATTCCTGATGTTGGGAAGCCTGCTGTCCACACCATACTTATTTCTTTTTAGGTTAACTCTCCTTTCCCTCTAATTGTTTTACTTTTTTTCTCATTGTCTCTAGTATTCTGCAATGCCTGTGTTGGGTTTATTTTAAACATGTCCTTGTGACTTATTATTCTTCTTTTAACTAAAAACTCATGATTTCTATCAATTTCTGATAAATCCTCAGCCACTATTTTTCAAATACTATCTACTGTCTCCTTTCAGAACGTGTACTGAAGACAAACACGTTGGTCATTCTCCTTCCAGCCCTCATGTCTCCTCATGTGTCATTCATATCACTATATGTTTATTGGCTTTTCCCAAATTGTTCTTAATTTTTCATAGTGTTGTCCTTTTCTTACAGTTTTATATCTGCTTTTTTGTCATTTAAATGTACATATTCTACAAAATCTTCAGAATTTTCTACTCTCTCAAGTTTTCATAGCGCTAATCATCCTGTCATTTCACCCACCAATTCTCACTCATGGTGGATCACTTCCTTGTGTGTTTTGTAAATCTTAAAATTGTGAATTCATCTTCAGAGAATTTTTTTTCTTCTGTGGGAATTCCAACTGATAGGTTCACATTTCCATTTGTTATCTATAGCAGGAGTAATACTGGTCTATAATCAACTATTAAATATACAGTCTGTGTATTGCTGTCTAACTTTGGGTGGCATAAGTTTGCATATCAAATTCATGGTGCATTTGTATTTTCTACTTGTCATAGGAGGCTTTTTCCTTCCCCACACAGCACTCTGGGCAGACAAAAGTCTCCTTGTTAACTTCTTGAGCTAGAAATCCCAGATTTATCTATGTAAAGGTATCAGTTCTAACATCTCCCCTTGACTGGCTCCAGGTCCCAGGTGGGCATTAGAATGCAAGGATCTAGCCATAGGGCCTGTCTCAGCATCAACGACCAATCTGCAGCCCTCAGGGAAACTCCATCTTCAGCTCACCACACTATTGCTTTGGCTTTCAAATTCCTCTTTTTTCTGGCACCTTTGCTTTCATGTCAGTTGAGCTGTGTATTTAAACTTTTTTTTTTTTGTTATAATTTATCTCTCATTTCTAAACATTTGTATTGGGAGATGTTCTGCATTACCCCACCTTTTCAGTTACCTGTTGCTACATCACAAACCACCCCAAAACTTAGTGGCTAAAAGCAAACGGCTTATTATGTTTCATGATTTTATAGGCTTGGGCTCAGCTGGGCAGTTTATCTGCTCAAGGTATCCACTGGGGCCAGAACATCCAAAATGGCCACTCAGTTTCCAGAATCTCTCTCCCTAAGGCCTTTCTCATTCTATAGTAGAGCTTGAGCTTCTTACAGGATTGTTGGATTCCAAAGGCAAGCATTCTGAGAGGGTAAAATTGGAAGTTACAAATCCTCTTAAAGTGTACCTTGGTAACTGCCACACTTGGACTGCCATGTTTCTCTAGTACCAACGGTGCAGATTCTATTACTACTTTTACATGACCTCAGATCCCTGTCGAAAAATTATTTTTACATTTGCAGAGTGTTCTATTGATTCATTGAGTCATTCCCCTATTGTCATTTATGATAGTCCTGATTTTTTACAATTATAAATTATACAACACTAAATATTCTTGCATTATATCTTGGAACTCTGTAATTCTAACTTGATTTCACTATATTTCTTTAATTTCCTTGAAGGTGTGATGCACAGAACTAAAGGCTCCTTCTTCCTTTTGAACCACCACATAACCTCTACAAATTCAGCTGTGTAAATATTTCTGTAGGAATCACTGAATTTCCTTGGGTCATACTGTTCTCTGTGACAACTGTGTTTAGCAACTCACTATTGTTTAGGGAGTAGTAGGGTGTCATCAAATAATTTTGTCCTGGGAGTGTTTGAACTTCCATTGATCATCCAAGTGACCCTGTGCAAGTCACTTCTAGTTCCTGGAACTGAGTTTCCTCAAACTAATCTTGAACTTTAAGTTTTGACAACTTATTCATTTGGGTAAAAGTATTGATTCATGTTTATGGTCAAGGAAAAAATTTTGACATTAACCAAGGAAAACATTTATCTGGGTACTTTATTTAGATATTGATCACATAGGAAAATCATAGTGTTTGTAAGAAAAATTCTAGACAAGAAGTCTATAGTTTGTTGGCAACAAAAGGGCAAAAGGTAAGGCAACACTGAGGAACTTGCATTTAAATTGTTCAGGTTTAGTCTTACTTCATTACTTTTTAATGGAAACTTCTCTACTGTATCATTTCTGCAGCTTAGCAGGATAATTTTAAATACACGAACAAAGTTAAAAAAAAGAGGAAGTGTAGAAAATATGTAAGACCACATTTGTATGAGTTTTATTTTTTTTAGCAGTCCTATGCTATACGTGTGTTACACAAATGCTATTATATTTAGTTTCAAATGATGTTCAAGACCATGATGGGAAGAACAGGTGTCTACTTTCATATATTCTCAAACTTTGTTCTGCTGTGATGCTGGAGCTCAAGAGTCTGGTGCAACATGGCCTTCTGGGTGAGTGCAGAGACCTACCACGAAGATGCAGGGAGTGCAAGAAGGTGCTGAGAGGCAATGGTGCTAGCACAATTGTGTTTTACTTTGGATGACCCACCATTCATTTATCCCATAGGATTTTTCCCAGTTAGTATTTTCAGCTAGGAATCTGAATAGTGAGCTTGACTTCTCTCCTCTAATCCTTCTCACCAGCCCTCAAGATATGGAAAGGGGTTATAGACTGCTCATCATTTTAGATAAATTTCCGTCTCTGCTGAGAGATTTAGAATGTTGGTTTGGAAAAACTCTTAAACGTGATCTGACCCAGACTATGATTTTCTTGGGGAGTTCCCTGAGGCTCATTCAACTCAACAAATCCTGTGCAGACACACAGGTCCACAGGTCGTGGTATGACAGCATATGACACAAATCAGGCTTCTTTCTGCCTAAACACACCCAAGTGCCTTTCTGCATTCTCCAGGGCAGAGATTTTGTGTTATGCTTAAAAACAGATATACTAAACAACTCAGCAGGTAGCTTCTGGAAAGGCAATGCTTCACAATCAGCTTGGGGTTGCTGAAATAATTTGATTCCTCCAGGAGGTTGGGAGGTTAGATGGATGGAAACATTTTTTTCCTGTTGTCAAAACTCAGAAAACCAGGGAACTGCACATTTGAATATGCTGTGGCTTATCTTTACCCCTCAAAGGATGGTAGGCTTCTTGCGGTTATCTTGGCTCCTTCCACTGTGTCATTTGGTATGAGGATTTTTAAAGTTTAGCCCGAGCCATACTGTGGGACTTGGCAGAACCGAGGGAAATCCAATATGCCATTTACAAACACTTTCCATGGCTGGTTTAATCAGTTGAAAATCCCACTACAAGGGCAACTTACCTATTAGTTAATCTTCTTGCTGACTCTCTGTTGGGTCATTTACACTGTCAACCTGACTATTCATTTCAACTGTAGCCAGAAAGGAAAACAAAAAAAAGGTTAAATCTTTATTAAACCCAAATCTCTCGAACACATTAAAATGGTCTGTGAGTTGTTACATTCCTGATCTCCTCTCTTATACCTCTTTTCAGTTCATTTGTATTCATTTAAGATTTGGGGAATAATTCTTGTAGATTTTTACCAGCAGGGGCCAGGGAGGGAAGAATTGCCTCTTAAACAACTGTGGAAGCTTAGTTGTCATTTTATACCAGATTTTTGGGTTGACATTTGGGTGTATTTGTTACCATCCTGAAGTAAATCCAAAGGCCTTAGTAGATGTCTAAGAAAATAAAAAGAAAACAAAGCAAAACAGATCACTGCCATGTAGAGAGGTAAGCAGCTCTCTCTGAAATGGCAATGTCAGTAGGCCTCTTTGGTTTGCTAGCTTTTCAAGTCTGAATTTCAAAACAGACTCTGTAAACTTGCCAGTAGGTGCATGCAGCAGCAGTGGATGCCTGCAATAGAAAAGCAAAACATCCCACCAGATCACACAGCAATGATAAAAACATGTGCTTTTACTTTAATTGTGTGTATTGTTCTATGCAAGCATTTGCATAAAAACAGAATGCATCATTAATGCCATTGTCCAGAAGTATTCCAGAGCAGGCATAGCAGTCACTCTGGAAATTTTCAAAGGTCAGTACGTTCAATTAGATGGATATTTTTAAAGCATCAAAGCCCATATTATAAATGGAGAGACAATATACAAAGGGAACAATGGTCAGACCATACATAACAATATAACTGATGAAAAAACCTCTGCAGCAACCAGCCTGGGCACTCCAACAACAGCCTTTGTAGCAATCAGCTTAGGATGGTCAGGACTTGGGTGGTGACTGCCAGCTTCACTCTAGTTTGCCTCATGATTCCAATGCAGGACCAGAGAAGGCCAAATATGCTCCCAACCAGTCACCCACTTCAAGTTTACCCAAATCCAGCTTCCCCATGCCAACCAAGGACCTACAGTCAGAGGATGCTTGAAGTCTTTTCTTAACTATAAAGGTTTCCCACTTCCCTACCTGCCTTTGAGTCAACAACACAAGTGATAATGGCTGACACCCTGGCTATTATACCTGAATAAGTAACCTCTGTTTGTTCTTGTTTGGGTTTTCTTCATTTATTGCACAAAATCAACAGTCCAAAGCTCTTTTTCTCAAAGAGGAAAATTCGATTAAAGCAAAATAGTGGCAGATGCTGGTTTTCACACTCCAAAGAGGTTTGAAGAGGAAATGACATTGAAGGGCAAACCACCCAACTTTTTCTCAAGGAGGAAGGTTTTAAAAGCAGGTCTCCACAAATTATAGCAGAAAACTTCTCTAATTTGGGGAAGGAAACAGGCATCAAAATCCAGGAAGCAGAGAACCCCTCTCAAAATCAATTAAAATAGGTCAGCACCCCGACATCTAATAGTAAAACTTATGAGTCTCAGAGACAAAGAGAAAATCCTGAAAGCAGCTGGGGAGAAGAGATCTGTAACCTACAATGGTAGAAACATAAGATTGACAACAGACTTATCCACAGAGACCTGGCAGGCCAGAAAGGACTGGCATGATATCTTCAGAGCACTAAATGAGAAAAATATGCAGCCAAGAATACTATATCCAGCTAGGCTGTCATTGAAAATAGAAGGAGAGCTAAAAAGCTTCCAGGACAAACAAAAACTAAAGGAATTTGCAAACAAGAAAGCAGCCCTACAAGAAATATCGAAAGGGGTCCTCTAAGCAAAGAGAGAGCCTAAAAGCAACATAGACCAGAAAGGAACACAGACAATATACAGTAACAGTCACCTTACAGGCAATACAATGGCACTAAATTCATATCTTTCGATAGTTACCCTGAATGTAAATGGGCTAACTGCCCCAATCAAAGACACAGGCTATCAGATTGGATTCACAAACAAGATCCATCAATATGCTGTCTGCAAGAGACTCATTTTAGACCCCAAAACACCCCCAGATGGAAAGTGAGGGGGTGGAAAACCATTTACCATGCTAATGGACACCAAAAGAAAGCTGGGGTGGCAATCCTGATATCAGACAAATTAGATTTTAAACCAAAGACTGTAATAAGAGATGAGGAAGGACACTATATCCTACTTAAAGGGTCTATCCAACAAGAAGATCTAACAATTGTAAATATCTATGCCCCTAACAGGGGAGCAGCCAGTTATATAAGGCAATTAATAACAAAAGCGAAGAAACACATTGACAACAATACAATACTAGTGGGGACTTTAACACCCCCCTGACTGAAATGGACAGATCATCTAAGCAAAAGATCAACAAGGAAATAAAGACTTTAAATGACACACTGGACCAAATGGACTTCACAGACATATTCAGAACATTCCATCCCAAAGCAACGGAATACACATTCTTCTCTAGTGCCCATGGAATATTCTCCAGAATAGATCACGTCCTAGGTCACAAATCACGTCTCAACCGGTACCAAAAGATTGGGATTATTCCCTGCATATTTTCAGAGCACAATGCTTTGAAACTAGAACTCAATCACAAGAGGAAAGTCGGAAAGAACTCAAATACATGGAGGCTAAAGAGCATCCTACTAAAGAATGAATGGGTCAACCAGGAAATTAAAGAAGAATTTAAAAAATTCATGGAAACCAATGAAAATGAAAACACAACTGTTCAAAATCTTTGGGATGCAGCAAATGCAGTCCTAAGAGGAAAGTATATAGCAATACAAGCCTTTCTCAAGAAACTAGAAAGGTCTTAAATACACAACCTAACCCTACACCTAAAGGAACTACAGGAAAAACAGCAAATCAAGCCTAACTCCAGCAGGAGAAGAGAAATAAAGATCAGAGCAGAAATCAATGAACTAGAAACCAAAAGAACAGTAGAACAGATCAACGAAACTAGGAGCTGGTTCTTTGAAAGAATTAACAAGATTGATAAACCCCTGGCCAGACTTATCAAAAAAGAAGAGAGAAATGACCCAATTCAACAAAATCATGAATGAAAGAGGAGAGATCACAACCAACACCAAAGAAATACAAACAATTATAAGAACATCTTATGAGCAACTCTATGCCAGCAAATTAGATAACCTGGAAGAAATGGATGCATTCCTAGAGATGTATCAACTACAAAAACTGAACCAGGAAGAAATAGAAAACCTGAACAGACCTATAAACCACTAAGGAAATTGAACCAGTCATCAAAAATCTCCCAACAAACAAAAGCCCAGGGCCTGATGGCTTCCCAGGGGAATTCTACCAAACATTTAAAGAAGAATTAATACCTATTCTTCTGAAACTCTTCCAAAAACTAGAACTGGAAGGAAAACTTCCAAACTCATTTTACAAGGCCACCATTACCTTGATCCCAAAACCAGACAAAGACCCCATCAAAAAGAATTATAGACCAATATCCTTGATGAACATGGATGCTAAAATTCTCACCAAATACTACACAATAGGATCCAACAGTACATTAAAAGGGTTATTCACCACAACCAAGTGGGATTTATCCCTGGGCTGCAAGGTTGGTTCAACATCTCCAAATCAATCAACATGATACAATACATTAACAAAAGAAAGAACAGGAATCATATGATCCTCTCAATAGATGCAGAAAAAGCATTTGACAAAGTACAGCATCCTTTCCTGATCAATACTCTTCAGAGTATAGGGATAGAGGGTACATACCTCAATATCATAAAAGCCATCTATGAAAAACCTACAGTGAATATCATTCTCAATGGGGAGAAACTGAGAGCTTTCCCCCTAAGGTCAGGAACGTGGCAGGGATGTCCACTATCACCACCTCTATTCAACATAGTATTAGAAGTCCTAGCCACAGCAATCAGACAACAAAAAGAAATCAAAGGCATGCAAATCGGCAAAGAAGAAGTCAAACTCTCACTCTTTGCAGATGATATGATACTTTACGTGGAAAACCCAAAAGACTCCACCCCAACACCTCTAGAACTCATACAGGAATCCAGTAAAGTGGCAGGATATAAAATCAATGCACAGAAATCAGTGGCATTCCTATACACCAACAACAAGACAGAAGAACGAGAAATTAAGGAGTCGATCCCATTTACAATTGCACCCAAAACCATAAGATACCTAGGAATAAATCTAACCAAAGAGGCAAAGGATCTGTACTCAGAAAACTATAAAATACTCATGAAAGAAATTGAGGAAGACACAAAGAAATGGAAAAATGTCCCATGCTCATGGATTGGAAGAACCAACATTGTGAAGATGTCAATGCTACCTAGAGCAATCTACACATTCAATGCAATCCCCCTCAAAATACCATCCACTTTTTTCAAAGAAATGGAAGAAAGAATCCTAAAATTTGTATGGAACTAGAAAAGACCCCGAATAGCCAGAGGAATGTTGAAAAAGAAAAGCAAAGCTGGTGGCATCACAATCCCCGACTTCAAGCTCTATTACAAAGCTGTCATCAAGACAGTATGGTACTGGCACAAAAAGAGACACATAGATCAATGGAACAGAATCGAGAGCCCAGAAATGGACCCTCAACTCTATGGTCACCTAATCTTCGACAAAGCAGGAAGAATGTCCAATGGAAAAAGACAGTCTCTTCAACAAATGGTGTTGGGAAAATTGGACAGCCACATGCGCAAGAATGAAACTGGACCATTTCCTTACACCACACACAAAAATAGACTCAAAATTGTTGAAAGACCTAAATGTGTGACAGGAGTCCATCAAAATCCTAAAGGAGAACAGAGGCAGCATCCTCTTCGACCTCAACCACAGCAACTTCTTCCTAGAAACATCGCCAAAGGCAAGGGAAGGAAGGGCAAAAATGAACTACTGGGACTTCATCAAGATAAAAAGCTTTTGCACACCAAAAGAAACAGTCAACAAAACCAAAAGACAACCGACAGAATGGGAGAAGATACTAGCAAATGAGATACCAGTTAAAGGGCTCGTATCCAAAATCTATAAAGAACTTTCAAACTCAACACCCAAGATCCAATCAAGAAATGGGCAGAAGACAGGAACAGACATTTTTCCAAAGAAGACATCCAAATGGGCATCAGACACATGAAAAAGTGCTCAACATCACTCGGCATCAGGGAAATCCAAATCAAAACCTCAGTGAGATACCACCTCACACCAGTCAGAATGGCTAAAATTAACAAGTCAGGAAACGACAGATGTTGGCAGGGATGCGGAGAAAGGGGAACCCTCCTACACTGTTGGTGGGGATGCAAGCTGGTGCAGCCACTCTGGAAAACAGTATGGACGTTCCTCAAAAAGTTGAAAATAGAGCTACCATATGATCCAGCAAATTGCACTACTAGGTATTTACCCCAAAGATACAAATGTAGGGATCCGAAGGGGTACGTGCACCCTGATGTTTATAGCAGCAATGTCCACAATAGCCAAACTGGAAAGAGCCAAGATGTCCATCAGCAGATGAATGGATAAAGAAGAAGTGGTATATAATCACAATGGAATATTATGCAGCCATCAAAAGGAATGAGATCTTGCCATTTGCAGTGACATGGATGGACCTGGAGGGTGTTATGCTGAGTGAAATAAGTCAATCAGAGAAAGACATGTATCATATGACCTCACTGATATGAGGAATTCTTAACCTCAGGAAACTGAGCGTTGCTGGAGTGGTGGGGGGTGGGAAGGTGATAGACATTGGGGAGGGTATGTGCTATGGTGAGCGCTGTGAATTGTGCAAGACTGTTGAATCACAGATCTGTACTTCTGAAACAAATAATGCAATATATGTTAAGAAAAAAAAAAGAAGATAGCAGGAGGGGAGGAACGAAGGGGGGGAAATCGGAGGGGGAGATGAACCATGAGAGTTGATGGACTCTGAAAAACAAACTGAGGATTCTAGAGGGAGGGGGGTGGGAGGATAGGTTAGCCTGGTGATGGGTATTAAAGAGGGCACGTTTTGCGTGGAGCACTGGGTGTTGCGCACAAACAATGAATCATGGAACACTACATCAAAAACTAATGATGTAATGTATGGTGATTAACATAACAATAAAAAATTTTAAAAAATTAAAACGAAATTTTTAGAGGGAAAAAAAAGAAAGCAGGTTTCCGTTCCATCTGCCAAATATCCTGCATTTCTGGGTTTCTTCTTCTAAGCCCCAGTTGTAAACTGGCCAGATGCAGCAAAGCTACATATATAAGGAGAATAATGCATGTACTTTCCAGCTTGGTCTACAAAATTACTCTAAGGTCGCCCATCTTCATGAGGTAGTGTGCAGAATAAAATATAGGAGAGCACCCCTTCTCTGTTTCTTCCTCCATCCCAAGGTTCACTGGTCCTGAAATCTATTAATAAATAGCTTCCCATGATCAAATAAGTTTGGGAAAAGCAATGGTAAAAATTTTTGATAAATTTCTTTACAGCTGAGCTTTCTGAGAGCCTATAATATGCATGGAGAATCTCAGAGTGAGGAGTAAATCTTAGTATTTTCCATGTTTATTTCCCTTTTATTCAATGAGCATCGTATGGGCTTGCTATGCTTCAGAACATGTTTTGTAAAGAACTAGTTAAGAACCATGTCTATAATGTCACAACCAGGCTGCGGCGGGTTTCATTCAACTGAGCATGACTAACATGTGGTAGCCTTTAATGGATCTGAGGTTGAAAAACATTATTCTCGTAGGTAATGCAACCCATGAGTTAAAAAACATTGGTTTGTATGGAAGGGCTTATGATTAAGGGAGGAAATTCAGGTGATGAAAAGTTTCTAGCAGGGTGGACTACCTAGTACAGAAAACTCTGTTTACAACCACCAAGTAAATTCACCAAATAACGTTTACCAGTTGAATTTTTGCCAAGGTCATTATCAATTCGAAGTAAGTTGCTTTTTGTCTTTGGCTAAAATGAACCAAATAGCAAGGTATATATGAACGGTTGATCATCAACCAATTTTGGTTCTCCTGAGCTCTGGGGGATGGTGGAATCAAATATTTATTAAATCATATATTCCCAAATAACTGTTTTTTGAATGCAAGTAATATTTCAAAGCATTCCCAGCATCATTATACAAGAAGAGGGTATATTTATATTCCTCAGGCTCAGAGTATTCAGATGCCTTCAAAATGAGATGTGAATAAAGACAGACTTTTGTAAACTGATTTCTAAGGTGCTTTTAAAGATCCACTACGTTTTTGGCCAAGCCATCTGAAGTGATATAGTGAGGTAAAATGATGAAGGTCCAAGACAACCTTAGACCAAACTCAAGTCAGAACTCTCCTGAATGTTTCCCTGAGTCCCTAGAGATCAGGGATAACTTTGGGCAAGTACTTTTTGTGGAAGTGATACGCCCATAAAGTTCACCAGTTGAACTTCAGTCCAGTTTACCCTTGGAATTACCCACTATGGCCTCCAAATTACAAGGTGTGATTAACCTGAAGCACATAGTGTTCTAAAACAGCTAGCATCAGTTTTTTTTTTTTAAAATCTGCCAATTTTATTAGTTCTTAGTAGAACATGGTTTTTGAACTTTACCTTGTTCTAACTGAACATGTTGCTTCATAGAATAGATAGCTCCTTTAATCCTAGAATACATACAGAAAGTGTGTCAGATTTGTAGTTTGCATGAGCTCAAATAGCTCAGAACTTACCATCAGGACTTGGAGAGTTTTCTGTGTAGCCAGAGCCTTCACTTTGCACAGGAACTCTAGGTGTGTCCTCGCCTTGAGCTGAAAGAAAGAAGATAGTCCTTGATTAATAAAGAATTAGAACAGCCTGACTGCCAATTTTTCTGTCACCCTCCGTTGCCCTCTTAAATTTAAAAATACTCCCAGGATTCAACTTCTTTTGCAGAAAAGGTTAAGGGAGGAAATAGTGGGTTAAGCTGCCTGAATTCTTTAGCGCTGTCATCTAAATTCTCTTTAATTTGTGAGATAATCGCATACATACATACACACACAATTTCTCAAATTAAAAATCTGGTAGCATGAAAGCAGGAAAACTTGGTTTAATCAGAACAACCTACAATTTAAATTTAGGGAAATGTTTGTGTGTGTGTGTGTGTGTGTGTGTGTGTGTGTGTGTGTGTTTGTGTGTATGTAAGTTTATGTAGCTTAATCTTTGAAGAGAAAAGGGAAAGAAAAAACCTGTTTTGCCTTAGGCATGCCTGAAAGCTAAAGATTCATTTCCCTGGCAGTGAGGTCCTTTTGTTTAAACACAAAATGAATGGCTTAGATGCTTTCCTAGGAGACGGTCTCAGATGCTGCCATTTTGAATTGCTGAGAATCAAGTCTTTAGTTAATTTCTGTTGTGATTGATCTCTATTTTGCACAGCTTCAGAGGGCTTGTCATCCATTTGCTGTGGCTGAAGCTATACAACATGCTTCAGTGTAGTAGTAACTGGGTTGTTTTTTCTTATTGTGAGAAATTTCCCAGATAGCCTAAAGGACAATAACATTTTCCATCTGAGATAAATATCTATTACATTTTCACAGCTTGAAGACCAAGGACATTTAGAAATATAGATACAGATAGAGGTCTGGCAATCCATAACTTCAAAATTTTTATTATTTCTATACTTTTTTAAAGTGGAAGTTTGGGTGCATTTTCATTACATGAGTACTTATTGAGCTCGGAGCATGTTAAATTTGGTATGCTGTTGGTGAGGATGAAGCAAGGATGGTAAAGATCCAGTTTGTAATCTCTTCAAAGGAAGGTATCTTCAAAGACAGAACTTGCACTCTTGGCAATGATTTACTGAAGCTGACAATCATGAAGTATGACTCAAAGATGACCAGTCTCTGAACCCTGGTGGATGGATGGTAGGAAGGTCAGTACTTGAAGACATATAAAAGAAGCAGAGTGGGGGAAGATGAAGAAAGCCATTTTAGATTTGAAGTCCGAAGTGCAGAGCCACATAACTGGAGATGCCAAACAAGTTTTTGCATCCAGTCCCGAGGAAGCGAATTGGGAATAGTCATGTGGGTATTTGCGAGATGTCAATGTAGACGTAACTTTGATGAGATGAAAGTAGATGAGAGAAATCAGGAAAAGGATAACAGAAGAAAAGAAATGACTGATTGATCCCAAGCCTACAAGCGAAAGTAACTGTGCCAATAAGCTGTTTTCATTAGTTCTTGAGGATGAGGTTGGGAAAGGGAAAATAAAACTTGAACCTTCCAACTGGATCTAAAACCATATCATATTCTTTCTCACTCCACCAATTCTAGAAAGTGGACCATTTTCAATTTCTCATCAACACATTCCTCTAGGCACAATTACAGATGAAATCACTGATGGATTTCTCTAAGCCTCAGAGCAGGAAATCTTGGTTAATTATGCTTCAAAATAGAACAAGGAAAAAATGGAAATATTTGATTTTATATAAACATAATAAATTTTTGGATGGAAAAAATACCATAAGAAATATTTAGAAGAAAAATATTATAAATTGAGGAAAAATACTTATACCTTTTATTATAGATGAAGGGTTAATATCTTTAACATTTAAAGTACTTCTAAAGAACAGATTAAGAAGATCAAAAACTGGGTAGAAAGTTGAGCAAGAAATTTAACAGACAGTTCATAAAAAAAAATAATAAAAATGGCCTGTAGTCATGTGAAAGATGATTCACTTTGCTCAGAAAGAAATGCAAATTGAAATTACACTGAGAAAGGGATTTCAGCCTAAGGTGAATTATCATGATGTAGACTAACCCTTCTACCAATAACAGTTAGAAACACTGGAGAGATTATTTAAGAAACTATTTTCACTCAGTAGAGAGCCATCAATACAGCACAAGCTTGAGGAGGTATAAAATGCTGAATCTGACATTCCACATGTGCCAACAAGTTGAACAGAGCCTCCAGATGTCTTATGAGGCCTGAGGGGTGGGGAGGGGCAAAACTTGGAGATCAGCGCTAACAAAGGAAGAGGTGCCTAGAAAAGTATCTCAAGTCTTCTGTAGGCACCTGAAGGGCTATATTCTGGGGGCAAGGATGAACTTGATATAGACCAGCTCTTAAAAAAATTGAAGTCCAGTTTTTAATCAATTCAATTCCTGATTATATGGCAGTGCTCTGCTCAATCCTACTGGCCTGTCAGAAGCAAAAATAAATCCTTTCCAAAATGAGATAAAACCACCCAGAGCCTCAAGCTATCTCTACAGTTATTCACACACAGTGTCCAGCATTCAATAAAAAATTACCTGGCATTCCAGAAGAATGAGAACTAATCACTGAAAACCAAGAGAATAAGACAACATATAGAGACATGTTAGAGATCTAGATATCATAGACAATTTTAAAATAGTGATTAATATGTTTAAGAATTAGATGCCAATTTGGGGAATTTCCATGGCAAAAAAGTTTGTCAGATAACTAGACACTATTTAAAATATCAGATGTAAATTGCAGAACTGGAAAATATACTATAATTGAAGTTATTAACCCAGTAGGTGCATTTGGCAGCCATTAGACACAGCCAAAGAAGGGATTAGTAAACTGAAAACTAGATTGGAAGAAAATATAAAGTACAGATGAAAAATATAGAAAACAGTTAGTAGACATATGAGATAGGGTCTATCCAATGTGTAATGTGGCAAAAGCAATATTTAAGATATAATGGCTAATTTCCCCAAATTAATGGGATATCAAACCACTGTTTTAAAAGTGCTCTGATCTCCAAGCAGAATTAATGCAAAGCAAATTTCACTCAGGCCAGTCATTGTAAAACTGCTGAAAACCAATGTTAAAGAAAAAATATAAAATTAGCGTACATCAAAATAGCAACGACAGGACTTAACAGACGCCTTCTCAGCAAAAATAATGGAAGGCAAAAACAATGCAATGGCATCTTCAAAGTGCTAAATGAAAGATCACCAGTGCAAAATTTCATACCAAACAAAAGTGTCTTTCAAATTTGAATTTGAAATAAAATAATTTCAGGTAAAAAGAATCATAATTTGTTCAGGGACAAAAACAGTAGACCTACACTGAAGGAATAGTTTTCACCATACTCAAAAATCAATTCCAGGTAAATTTTAGAACTGAGTGTGAAAAGTAACTTGGAAAAAAACCTTCACATCATTAGGCAAAAATTTCTTACACAGGAAAAACAAAACAATATCCATCAGGGAAGGGACTGATAATCTGGACAACACTAAAGTTAGCATCATTGATTTATGGAAACACACTTAACATTAAGAAAGTAAAAAATAAGCCAGAGTGGAAGAAGATATTTGTGATATATATTACTGACTCCTGCACTGAATAAAAAGAAACAAATATACAAAATAACAGAGGAGAGGCAGGGAACCCAATAGAAAATGGGCAAGACACAAACAAATATGTCATAAGAGGATATTTTGTTAGTCACTTAATTTTTTGAATGACTTTTGCCTTGGCTTTTTCACTATTAAAATGACTACAAAATGTTCTAACTCCTTGTCTAACTTATAAAATGTCCTAACTCCTTGTTTAACTCTCTGAGACACCATCAGAACTAATTAACACATAACAGTATTGTTATTTTTTATAAGAAATGATTACTCTGAAAGGGAAATTAATTGACCTGACACTAAACATTACTTCTCTTACTTTCCCTTCAGGGTTGTTTTTTGTAATGGGATCTAAAGGTACCTGTGGCTGATTCTTAAGTGAAATCTCTTTCAAGTTCATTACTATCAATGATAATAACCCTTTGGTGATATTACTTTGGAGAAACCCCTGTGGCATCATGGGAACTTTTTATCAATAGGCAGGATGCTAGTCAATTAAACAATGCTCAATGAAAATGATTAAGAATTGAGTGAGAGACAAAGGAAGAAGTTGAAGAAAGCAAAACCCAAAAGCAGATCAAAAAATAGTGAACATTTAAGGTGCTTGCCTTACATTTTGTCTTTTCAACCTTATTATTTTGTAATACAAAACATTCATACGAGAAATCTTAGGTTATGTCACCATATCAGCACAGATTAGCATTAGATGCAATGGCAGGTTTGATCCATGACACAGAGAGATAAAAACAGAAATCAAAGTTGTAGCTCTCAATATTGCTTCATTCAAGCAGCAGCATCATCTGTCAGATCTGCTTCCAAAACACTAAAAGTATGTTTGATAGACATTATTAATTAATTTAATATCATGAGTATGCAGGATATGTGCATACGGTATGAATATAGGACTGTGTGCAGTGAGTGGTGCAAGGTGTGTGTGTGTGTGTGTGTGTGTGTGTGTGTGTGTGTGTGTGTGTGTGTGTGTGATGTATTTGGGAAGAGGGAGAGGAATGACAGACATTTGTTACTCTGATGTATGTGGTGTGGAACTGGTATTATCCTATCAGCTTTTACCCTCCTGGGCAATGCAACCGAGTGCCCCAGAGAAATGAATCCATTTCATATAGACAACAGAATCTGATCAAAACAAAAATTGCCTCTACAGCTTGTTTATCCCAGTTTGCCTGTCCCTCCCCCCACTTTGATTGCTACTGCTTGGAACACAAACAAGAGGTACATTTCAGGGATCCTAGCAGGAGATGAAAGGTGCTGTAATAGAAAGTGTCTGGGACATTCAGTATCTTTTTCATTTTCAATTACCAACAGCAACTGTCCTCCTTCAGGCCTTGATTATGGTAACCTTTTTTAGGTCAGTTGTATTACATAAAAAGTAATAAATTAAGCAGGTCTCATCATAAAGAAAAGATACTGAGATGCTCATAGAATGCAGTTAACCAGATTTTTAGTACATAAACATGGAGAGATGTTGGAGGATCCTTCAACTTTTTCTTTTGAGATTTGTGTTGACAATAAATTCCATGCAACAAATAGAATGACAAATAATTATTTCTCAGAGTATATGGTTACATAGGTGTCATGACAGCCACAGAAAGTAGGGCCTGTCTGGATTTTAAGTGGTTGATATTGACCCAAATTAAGGTGGTATTCTTGAACCATCTTGACAACTTTTGCCTTATCTATCTTCCAACCTCACCATTAATGTGGCGGATTAGATAATTATTTAGAAATATTCATTTCCTATCTTCTACCACCATGGGAGTCTATGTCACTGTCCCTTGATATTGGACTTGGCCATGGAATTTCCTTTGGCCATTGGGATATTAGGAGAAGTGAGTCAAACAGAGACTTGAAATACATTTGTATGTTGGGGTTTGGCCTCTCATACTCCTGACTTTTACCCTAACAGGAACATGCTTTAGGGAGCAGTTGATCCAAGGAGAGTATGACCTGGATTCAACTCACAGCCTGACTTCCTTCCAAACCCACACTAAATGTAGTTGATTCTCATATCCATGAACAAAAGATAGCTGATTATTGTTCTAAACCCATGAGATTGAAGATGGCTTGCTATGCCACATTATTATGGTGATAGTTACTTCTCTTAATAATACATTTTAATTGACTCAGTCCTGACATTGCTTCTTAATTTTATCACATAGCAATCATAGCTATAAAGTCATGAGCTTGATGTGTGCCTAGTTTTTTTAAACACATATTAATTCTTTAATTTATTTATTAATGTTAAATTAATTAATTTGTTAAAGATGTGTTCTGTGGGGAGATTTCTGTATTGATTTTTTGGAACATGGTCTGCCCATTAGATCATCAGTTCAGTTTTCCCTTCATTTTAGGGAGTTTTCTCTTCTAAATGTTGACTTCTAAATTTCAGGGATACCAACTGTTCCCAAATAGAACAATTTATTCCCTCTTTCTTCTATATACCATTTTTTCTCTAATTGTTTTAGAGTTTCTGTGTTCTTTTTCACTGTGATCATCTCAAGCCTTTTTTCTTTGTCAGTAACTTGGTCTTTGCTGTTCTTAATTGATTTATTTTACTAATGTTTGAAAACGTGTTTCCTTTATGCTTACATTTCAGATCATTATGCAATTTTATCACCTTAACTTCAAGATCTTTAATGTTCTTTTGAAGTTCTTTTATAGCTGTTATAGGGAATTTTAATCTTTGTCTGGAGTTATGCTTTGTTCCACAATAGCTTCTTCATCTGTGTTTTGCTGGCTTGCATGCTCACTGGCTTCCTACCTTCCTCCTCTCTGTCATGGCTTCTGAGTGCTTGCAGGGTGAGGTGTGTAACACGTATTCATTAGCATGCTTCTTCTTTCTCAAAGTATCTGTGGCCTGTTTGTCCTTCAGGAGCTACCTAGAAGAGTGTTTTCTTTTGAGGACTTTCTTTAGGAGGGGCAAAGTAGCCAGAGGTATTTACCACATTAGTTATTCTGGATTTCTCAAGCAAGAGAGAGAGACAGAGAGAGATAGGCAGACCATCTTGGAGCTTTTCTATTCTCTTTTGCTGTTTCTATTTGTGTGTTTTGTTTTTGTTTTGTCTCAGTCTCCCAAACCAGGGAATAAACTCCACAAGAATGCTACACAGATTCCTCATGTAGGGAGGGCAAGTCCTTCTTCATGGAGGCTTCACCAGGGGCTCTCAAGCTCCTCCTCCTTGCTTCTTGCACACTCAGAAGATTTTATCTTTTTTTTTTCAAGGATTTCATCTATTTACTTAAGAGAGATCACTGAGCAGGGGTCGGGGAGGGACAGAAGGAGAGGGAGAAGTAGACTCCCTGCTGAGTGGGGAGGGCAGTCTACACTGGGCTGGATCCCAGGACCCTGAGATCACTACCTGAGCCTAAGTCAGATGCTTAACCAACTGAGCCACACAGGCACCCCAAGATCTTGCCTTACTGATTTCCTCTTTTGTTTTCTATTTGGTGAAATTCCTGGTTTTTGCTAGAGGTAATTAGTTCTAGGCTTTTGTTACTGGTTTGCTTTTCTTTTCCCATTTTACTCCCAGCAGGAGATAACTGAAATGGAGAATTACAGAGGCTTTTCCTGTCTCTTCAGGGAAGGGAGGAATAAAAGGTGTTCATGGCTGACTATATACTTTTGTGGAAATTTCCTTTGGGGTGCTCCTCTCCCAGTTGGGAAAGTAAATGGTAGCTAGTAAGATCCTATTCAGGGTTATTTCTGAGCCTAGTAGATTTAGGGGGTAGGCTGGAGCAACACCAGGCTCATGCTTTCAGCATATCTGAAAATGTACCTTTTCTTTTGTTAGCTACCAGTTCACTCTTTTGTCTGATTACTGATTTTGTTGGTGTTCTTCCTTTGCTTATTTTATTTATCTCCTTTTGTATTGTTATTTGGGGGAGAGTGAGGTTTGAAATCTGACTCCACACGATCATCTTAAACCCAAGACTAGGTACACAGACTGCTTTGATTTTTGTGACTGAGTATTCCCTACACATGTCACACACACTTAACCTTTGTCAGCAGCTGGTTTTAGGAGTATTTATCAAATGACAGTCCTGATTATAGACTTGATGTTATAGCCTGAAAGTTTATGTCCCTCCAAATTCATATGTTGGAGCTCCAATCCCCAATGTAACTATATTTGGAGATAGGGCCTTTATGGAGATAACTGTGGTTAAATAATGTTGAGGCCCTAATCTGATAGGGCTGTGGCCTTATAAGAAGAGAAAGAGAAAGAGAGAGAGAGAACTCTGTCATGTGAGGACACAGTGAGAAGGAGGCCATCTACAAGCCAGAAAGAGAGCTCCCACCAGAAATCTAATTGGCCAACACCTTGAACTTGGGACTTCCCAGACTCTAGAACTCTAAGAAAATTAATTTCCATTATTTATCTATGGTACTATGGTATGGCAGCTTGAGCAGACTGATATACTTGATTTCTATTTAGTTCATACTTCTTTGGGACAAAGGTATAATTATAAACCATCTGTCCCCTACCTAATCTACTTTCTCCCAAAAACCTCCGTGCTAAAGCTGCTACTTGACCATACTACCTCTTTTGATCATTTGGACAAACACTGTACACATACGCCCATGGCTCCCTCTCTAAAGTCAAATAATGAACGATTAAGCTGACAGGATCACACAGGTGGAAAATTCACATGTTTCTACAAGATACCCTTTCCATGGCAACACACTTCTTAATGTATTAATTGGGAATATTCTACTCTAATCAAAATCAGATGCTGTCTTTAGTAGGAGATGAAAGGCAGTGGCAGGAGCTGGGGGTGGGCATGAGATCATGATGTACACAAATTCTTTTATGTTCTACCAGAGGATGTGCCTCCATACAGTCATTTGAGAATGGTTTGGAAATTCATCATTCCTTATTGTCCAGATAACTACTCTACAGAAAAACCCAATATTTAGTAAGGAAAAAAAAAAGGCCACCAGATATTTCAGTGCCTACCATGGGCTGGGGGACAAAATGAATGAGGCATATTGCTGCCTTCATGAAGTTCACAAGCTAGCTGAGAAAGAGAGAAAGAAACTGAGAGAGAAAGAGAGAACTACAAAGAGACAGGGGTGGGGGCTGGGGGGAGTTAACTGCTTGCAAGCTAAGTGATGTTATTACCAAGAACTGCAGAGGCACAAAAGAGAGAGTGATTCACCTTTTCTGAAGGGAGTAAAGAAAAATCTTGGAGCACAAGCAGATGGCATGTAAGCTGGAGCCCAATGGCTGAATCAGTTTCAGATGTTTTGCACCCATGCTAAGCATTTGGATAGGTAGAAATATCTCTTGTCAATAAAACATCTGAAGGACTCAGCTTTTCACATCTTCAGCCAGACTACCTTAGGCCACTCCCTTTTTACTCCTCTTCCTCCACCACCCCACCCCTGGCCCCCTGCTGGTTGTGCTGCTCCCACAAATTCTAAAAGGCAGTTCAAGTTCCTCTGTACATGATCACAACCACTGAAGGCTTCCCAGGTATTGTCATGTTTGGCTTAACTGTGCTAGCTGCTGATCACATTCTACAAGTCTGGCTTTTTCTTTCCCTTTTCCAGTCCCCAGTTAAGCATCTAATTCTCATTCGGCCTCATTATGCATTCCCCACCCCCTCCAGGGCCGGCAGGAATGGAGACTACAAGGAGGCTCTTCTCAGCCAGGGTTGCCAGGTGCTGGTCTCAGATTAGGGTCTTTCCAGCAGGAATAATACCAATTGGGTGTCTCTCAAACTCCCCCACACACCATCATACAACTTTGTTTCTCTACAGCAACCAGATAAATCTGCACACAGCAGGGTCCTAGTGAACAAGGAGACACATATTTTTTCCAGAGGAGTCTCTTGATTCTTTCACTCTAATACGGTTTTAACTATGCAAGAAGCCACAGTGGGGCAGCTTTGGGCTTTTCAATGGTTCTTTGGAATCTTTCATAAGGAAGGAACTTACTGCTGGCAATAACCAAAGCTGGCTTCTCAGAAACTTCATCATACACCTAAGGCTCCTGAAAGTGCCTCTGACTGTTGGTTGAAATCCTGCACAATTAAGTATATAGTTCTTGAGTCAAAGAATAATTTAATCCTATGTATCCTTAATTACAGACTCCTTAATTATTTCCACTAGATTTTGCCCTTTTTGTATGTTACATTTTCCTAAATAGCACAATTTATTCTGAACATTTAATAAGACCTAGTGCATCACCTTTGTCCATGACCAAAGTACTAGAAATCTATACCCAGGAAGAAAGCTGCATCCAAGAAATAACTAGCAGATTTGCAGAAGCACCAGAGGATGGTTATCAGAGGGCTCTGAACTATAAGTAAGTACGTTCAGTTCTGCTACAGTAATTCCATTTCTGGTCTTGGCCCCTAACACCAATTATTTTAGCTTCAAAAAAAGACGATACTATTTTTCCTACTAGGAAAAGTTTTCAAACACACCTGGTATTAAACTCAAAGCCATTTTCCATTCAGCTTTTCTTCACAAAGCCCTATTACAGATACCTGGATCTTAATCTTTGAGTTTCTTTGGATTTAACCATATTTATACCTTTTTTTTTAGTGAATTCACTCATTTTTATGCCTTCTGAGTGTTTGTCACTACCAGAGCAAACACGCGCGCGCACACACACACACACACACATACACGTACCCTAAAAGACTATCTAGGCCACATCCGCTAAATATGTAACTGCTATTAAACTCAGGCAGAAGGATTTTACTAAAGAGAATTCAAAGTTACCTGTGAGAAGTCAATGTTATGTTTGCCAACTTCTTCTGTTTAACAGGGGCTTTATTCCCTTTAGGTTATAGATCTTTGTTATTTCTTGTTGTCTGAATAGGACTGCATTCCTCAAGGAATAAAAAAGACCCTTGACCATATTCTAGTCCAACCAAACCTTTTCACAGATGTGGATATGGGCCTCAGAGAAGTGGCACGGTTGCCCCAGGCCACCCAACTATGATGTGACAACTGAAATTTCTCCTAACTCTACTTCCGGAATGTTTCTAATACTTCGCCCAACACTAGTGACAGTGGTGAGAAAACTGAAATAAGACTGGAATTTGGGATGCTAATCCATTTGAAGGCAATGGACTTGAATGTCTTTCACATCCCTAAGATGGCTTGAGTGGGGGAAGGTAGCACAAACTTACTCACAATGAAGAAAATAAGTCCCTGTCAGATGCCAGGGACTTCTTTGTGCTCAGTAGCAGCAGCCTTGGTAGAAATGATGGTGTGCTAAGGCTCTCCCCTCCCACAGGGTCTGCAGGGCCCTGGAGCATGGGCCATGTTTCTCTGCCAGATATTTTAGAGTTCCACCTTGGTGGTTTGATTATCCTTTTAAAGACAGGCTCACTCTGTATACTCTTTCCTCTGGAAGACCAGGTTAATGTCACTCTGGAACTCCTACCCTTGGGGTTAGAAGTGCATGATGGAATTCAGGGAAAAGATTCTAAACATGAGCAATGTAAGTTTCCTGGCCTCCTTGGGCACCAGAGGATCTGAGGGCCCTACTACTAAAGGGGATGGTCAATCAACAGTGGTTGGGTCTGTGATGATGTCATCCTCCAGGCTTCAGGAGTCTCCCTGGATTCATGCTGTAGCACTAGCTTCCTGGGGCTGACATCACTGGGCTGCCCAGTCCTCTTCTTGAACCCATGGATGCTGAGCATCTTAACTGGCCTGTTGCTTTACAGCTTGATTGACTCCTGACTGCTGAATTTTGCTTTTGTCTAGTTGATGATCTTGACTAAGGCACTCTGGTCTCTCCTATAGTCAGGAATGCCTTGCTTGTCCCAGAATTTTGACAACCAAGAGATCCTTAGCCCTCTGGCTGCCTTTTTGCCTCTTCTCTCAGACTGTCATAGGTACTCCTTCTGTAGTTGTCAAGCTGACTTCATTCCCTGTGTGGAAACAGCAACTCCAGTGAGAGAATGGGCTCTGAGGACACCAGATAATGGACTTTGGCCCTGCTTTATCACTTGACATTTAATTTCTTGTTCTAGGAGACAATTCAGGAAACTCTTTCATAGTAGAAAAAATAACATCCTGAATTTCCCTTTCACTCAAAGAAATCTTAATCCTTTTTTTTTGTTCATGTATTGTACCAGACTAGAGATCCTGTCACATAACTTCTTCAGCAAGATAACAATTCACCTTTGAGGAGGAGGCAACCCAATTTTGATTTATTGATCTCAGGCCACAATGCTTTTCTTAAAAAAAAGAAAAGTGCAGACTAGTCTATATGTGATTGTCAAAAGCCTGAAGATCAGGCTTTTTGAAGTTAATTTCATTCAATTTACAGAATTATATAGACTTTTTTGCTTGTAAATTTTTTTAGAAAGTCCAAAATAATGCATCAAGAAGCGGGAACCTTCCTCCTGCCCGGTGGCCTCCTTTGGTAAATGGGCAGAGTTATACTAAAAGCTGCCCTCCAATTTCAGATTTCTGGTTTTGTTAGATTTAATCCAGTTGCTATTTGACTGATTTCAATAGAACATCAATCATTTGTGTGGTTGTAAACCATGGAGAAGGAAAGAAGATGGATTTTCATATAGTAGTAAGTGTGCATCTTCCACTACAAAGAAACCTCTATTAGAAATGTGGTGGTGGTGGTCGTCCTGTGTGTGTGTGTCTTGGGGGAAAGTGGAGGGGTGCTCCTTAAGGTTTTATTATACAGGAAAGAGGTTGTATCTATTTTGTGGTGAAATTGCTACTAGTGTATTTCACTGATTTGAGGACACATTTTTTCCCCCTTACGTTTTAACATCTGGGAAGTTGAGATGAATTGAATAATCAATGGCTCTACAATTGTTATTAACCTGGATTGAAGCCAAGTTCAGACAGAGGATTTACATTTGCTTATTAGTCACTGGAAAACATTACCAACTGGAGATCAGTTAAATTAAATTCCTTGCCTGTGGTTTCTATGGACCACATTGGGATATGAATTCGGGACACAAACCTACGGGATTAGCACCAGTTTGTGATTCAAGTTCTTAAGGAAGACTTTTTTTTTTTTTTAAACCTACTTCCATCAATGCTGAAGGTAAGATACCCAAGTCTCCTGGCTTTTTGGAGCAGATATCGTTGGAGTCAAGGCCATCCCCCCTAGGCCACCTCTGGGTTCCCCTGTCGCTGTGGTGGACACAGTAGCCCCGGGTACTTGGACAGTTTCTCCCCCTTGAAGCATCTCTCTGCTTCTCTACTAGCAGTGCTCAGATAGCTTGTTCAGCCGGGGCATAGGACAGTGCAGGGGTCCTGTGCATATGGAAGGCCGAGAATCATTTGCTTATTACCTGCTCTTCACTAAAATGTGCTGGGGATCTAATAAGCCCAGGGGTGACTGACCCTCAACCAGTGAAGGAAGGGAGCCATTGGATAATGCCCCAGCTTCCCTGTCCTTCCATGCAGAGATTCTGTGGTGTGCTCTATCCAGTTCCTCAAAGGGGCCTCAGTGGGACCGAGCCCATTTTCTCATAGTAGTAATCTGCTCATGACCTGGACTTCGTTGGTTCTTTCCCTCCCACCTGATTTCCCTACTCCTTCGCTTGTGCTTCTAGAGACCATCCCCCAAATAAACTACTTGCACCCAAGATCTGGATCAGGATCTGCTTTTGGAGGGACACAAATTAAGGCACTGTCCCCTATTTCTCCTTTAACCTCACCCAAGGGTGTAGCTCTTTGTTGACTTATACTGAATTCTCCATTTGGGGATTTTTTTCTGATAGTTAATGGACGTGATAGTGATCATTAATAGAATAGTTAATGGAAGAGTAATTCTTATAATTGAAGGTATCTTAATTTCAATGATATATTATTAAAGAAAAATAAAACTCTGCTGGGATGACAAACACACTGAATATACAAAATGAGTCTTTAGCTCATCTCCCCCACCCCCAGTCGGTATAAAGTTTTAAATAGTTATGAAATGTTCAGTCCACCCTGATCCAACTAAACTGATTTGGCACATACATGTGTCATGCTATGGGTCTCAGGTCTTATCATACAGTTCTAAAAATCATTCTAGGAGATAATGGACCTCAAACAGTTGTATTCCAGGGGTGATATTACCCTTTGGAAAAGCTATTTGTTTTTTTCAGATTTCTCATAGGTGACATAGAGGTTGATGAGTTAATGGTAGCACCAGTGATTCACCTGAATTTTTCAAAATGTGATCCATGGACCAACTGCAGTAGACTCACTTGGAGATTATTATAAAATGTGCATTTCTAGGCTTCTATCAAATCTATCAAATAGGAATCTGTGGCTGGTAGGGCCTGGTCATCTGCATTTTAATACGTCTTCCCCAGTGATTCCTGCATGCATGGAAGTTTCAGAATTATCTGCTTTTCCACGGTTTTTCACGAAAACAGCATCTTTAAGGTTCCTGGGCCTCTTCTAGAATGTGTGCTTAAGGTATTGACTAGTAGAAATTTTATTCATAGCATAAGAGCTATGGCAGATATTTTTTAAAAGATAACTGAAACATTAGGAATAGTATTATCTCAATAACATGTCCTTCTTAAAAGGTGATAATTCCATAATTTCAGACAGAAATTCTGGAATTCATTCATTCATTTGGCAAATTCTTTTTTTTTTAAGATTTTATTTATTTATTTGACAGAGAGAGAGATAGCGAGAGAGGGAACACAAGCAGGGGGAGTGGGAGAGGGAGAAGCAGGCCTCCCGTGGAGCAGGGAGCCTGATGCGGGGCTCGATCCCAGGACCCTGGGATCATGACCTGAGCCGAAGGCAGACGCTTAATGACTGAGCCACCCAGGCACCCCTCATTTGGCAAATTCTTATTCAATGTCTGTAATTTGTTCAGTTATGTGATTACAAGGATGAATGGAGCTCTCTCCTAATGCAAAGGCAATGACAGTATGAAGGACTGTGGCATCAGGGTTGCAAGCATGGATTTGAAGTGTGAATTCTGATTCTGCTACTTACTTGCTGAATGATTCTGGGCATGTTATTTAACCTCACGGAGATGCAGGTTTCTAATATATAAAAGGTGCAAAGTGATGCCTACATCACAAATAAGTAGTGTATAATAGTGGAGCACTTAGTGGAGTGTTTGGCCCATAATAAATAATTATGAAAAGCTATGATTTGAGTAATAATAAAATGCATCAGGGCAAGGAGAAGGCCTAGGCAGTAGACTGTGGTTATGCACGTAGATTCTGGGGCCAGATTTGTGGGGTTTCAATCCTGGCAGCCACTCACTAGTTTTGCAAGTTTGGCCTGGTGATGTCACCTCTCTGTGTCTCCTGTGAAACTCTGCTTCCTCTCTTTGACTTTCGAATACCTTCTTCCACAGTAGATCTTTTCACCCCAACCATTTACCTGTCTATTTCACAGAGAACCCAAATGGCACAGCTGTTATTTGGGCATGTTTTTGGCAATGGGAGCAGTGGCCATGATTGATTACAGACTGAGGAGACAGTCACTGGGGAGAGAGAGAGGGAAGTAGTGGATAAGACAAAGTCCACTAAACAAAGGGATGTTGAGATCATCAAGAGCACAGGTGAGGAGAAGACCCTGGGGCAGCACTAGACAAAGGGATCTTGAGATCATTGAGAGCACAGGTGAGGAGAAGACCTAGGGTGGCAACAGTTGCTGCGGCTCATGTTCTTTACATGAGGAATTGTCTTTTTTTTTTAAAAAGATTTTATTTATTTGACAGAGAGAGACACAGCGAGAGAGGGAACACAAGCAGGGGGAGTGAGGGGGAGAAGCAGGTTTCCCGTGAAGCAGGGAGCCCGATGCAGGGCTCCATCCCAGGACTTTGGGAACATGACATGAGCCGAAGGCAGACGCTTAACGACTGAGCCACCCAGGCATCCCACATGAGGAATTGTCTTAACTTTTGGAGGCTAATATTACTTATCATCATACCCTTGTGAAGGTATTGCTATATATTATTTTTTTAAATTTTTTTGTTATGTTAAACACCATACATTACATCATTAGTTTTTGATGTAGTGTTCCATGATGCATTGTTTGTGCATAACACCCAGTGCTCCATGCAGAATGTGCCCTCTTTAATACCCATCACCAGGCTAACCCATCCCCCCACTCTCCTCCCCTCTAGAACCCTGTTTGTTTTTCAGAGTCCATCATCTCTCATGGCTTGTCTCCCCCTCCGACTTACTCCCCTTCATTCTTCCCCTCCTGTTATATTCTTCTTTTTCTTTTTTCTTAACATATGTTGCATTATTTGTTTCAGAGGTACAGATCTGTGATTCAACAGTCTTGCACAATTCACAGCGCTCACCATAGCACATACCCTCCCCAATGTCTATCATCCAGCCACCCCATCCCTCCCACCCCCCGCCACTCCAGCAACCCTCAGTTTGTTTCCTGAGATTAAGAATTTCTCATATCAGTGAGGTCATATGATACATGTCTTTCTCTGATTGACTTATTTCACTCAGCATAACACCCTCCAGTTCCATCCACGTCGTTGCAGATGGCAAGACCTCATTCCTTTTGATGGCTGCATAATATTCCATTGTGTATATATACTACATCTTCTTTATCCATTCATCTGTAGATGGACATCTTGGCTCTTTCCACAGTTTGGCTATTGTGGACATTGCTGCTATAAACATTGGGGTGCACGTACCCCTTCGGATCCCTACATTTGTAACTTTGTGGTAAATACCCAGTAGTGCAATTGCTGGATCATATGGTAGCTCTATTTTCAACTGTTTGAGGAACCTCCATACTGTTTTCCAGAGGGGTTGCACCAGCTTGCATTCCCACCAACAGTGTAGGAGGGTTCCCCTTTCTCCGCAACCCCACCGACATCTGTCGTTTCCTGACTTGTTAATTTTAGCCATTTTGACTGGTGTGAGGTGCTATCTCATGGAGGTTTTGATTTGGATTTCCCTGATGCCGAGCGATGTTGAGCACTTTTTCATGTGTCTGTTGGCCATTTGGATGTCTTCTTTGGAAAAATGTCTGCTCATGTCTTCTGCCCATTTCTTGATTGGATTATTTGTTTTTTGGGTGTTGAGTTTGAAAGTTCTTTATAGATTTTGGATACTAGCCCTCTTCTCCTGAGCTGCTTTCAGGATTTTCTCTTTGTCTCTGAGACTCGTAAGTTTTACTATTAGATGTCGGGGTGTGACCTATTTTTATTGATTTTGAGAGGGGTTCTCTGTGCCTCCTGGATTTTGATGCCTGTTTCCTTCCTCACATTAGGGAAGTTCTCTGCTATTATTTGCTCCAATATACCTTCTGCCCCTCTCTCTCTTTCTTCTTCCCCTGGGATCCCAATTATTCTAATGTTGTTTCATCTTATCGTATCGCTTATCTCTCGAATTCTGCCCTCGTGATCCTGTACTTGTTTCTCTCTCTTTTTCTCAGCCTCTTTATTTTCCATCATTTGGTCTTCTATATCGCTGATAGTCTCTTCTGCCTCATTTATCCTAGCAGTCAGTGCCCCCATTTTTGATTGCACCTCATTAATAGCCTTTTTGATTTCGACTTGGTTAGATTTTAGTTCTTTTATTTCTCCAGAGAGGGTTTCTCTAATAACTTCCACGCTCTTTTCAAGCCCAGCTAGTATCTTTAAAGTCATGATTCTGAACTCCTGGTCTGACATCGTACTAATGTCCGTATTGAGTAGGTCCCTGGCTGACGGTACTACCTCTTGTTCTTTTTGCTGAGGTGATTTTTTTCGTCTTGTCATTTTGTCCAGAGGAGAATAGATGAATGAGAGAACAAAATGCTAACAGGTTAACAATGTCCCCAGCAAATATACTCTATACAAATCAGAAAAGACCCGAAACCAGGGGAAAAGAAAGGGAAAGAAAGAGAAATGAAAGAGAAAAGAAAGAAAAGAAAAAAAAAAAGAAAGAAAAAGATAAATACAAAAACAGAACAATACAAAAAACCCTGAATATGATCAAATATGATCAGGCTAGTGCATAGATCAGTGCCACACACTAGATTTTGGGCGTATTTTGGTCTGTTAGAAGAAAGTGCCTCCTAAAATTTTAAAGGAAGAAAGACTTATATATGTACAAAATAAGGGTTGATACAATGAAGGGATGGAAGATGATTGTAAAGATGAAAAGTATAAAAGATTTTATAAAAGGAATTGATACGATAAGAAGTTGTTTGAAAAAAGAAAGAAGATTAAGAAAAAAAAGAAAAAGAAAGAAAAAGAAAATAAAAGGGAGAGAATGTGATCAGGCAGGATTCTAGAACAAAGCCATACAGTAGTGATTTAGGGTATATTTTGATCTGTTAGAAGAAACTGTATCTGAAAATTTTAAAGAGAGAACAACTTATATATATATATGCCAAAAATAAGGGTAACTACTATGAAGGGATAAAATATGACTCTTAAAATGAAAAATAAAAAAGGTTTTTTTTTTAAAAAAGGGATTGATAAGATGTTGGTTAAAAAACGGAAAAAGAAAAATTAAAAAAAAAAACGTTTAAAAAAATTAACTTTGAAAAACTAATGAATCATGGTAAAAAAAAAGCCATGAATTCTATGTGCAGTATTCCCCTAGTGCTGGAGTTCTCCCGTTCTCCCTGATTGGTAAACTTGGTCTTGGCTTGCTGGCTGTTCGTGGGGATCTTCTGGGGGAGGGGCCTGTTGCCGTGGTTCCCAAATGTCTTTGCCGGAGGCGGAATTACCCCGCCCTTGTCGGTCCGGGCTAAGCAAGCTGCTGGGGTTTGCTCTCAGGAGCTTTTGTTCCCTGCAAGCTCTCGGTACAGCTTTGGAGGACCAGGGTGAAAATGGTGGCCTCCCAGTCTCCACCCGGAGGAGCTGAGAACTCGGGGCCCCGCTCCTCAGTGTGCCCCCAGAGAAAAGCAGTCACTCCCGTGTCCCCGGTCTCCGGCCGCACTCCGTGCTCACCCGGCCTGTGACGGAGCGTTTCTATCTCTGGCACCCAACCCCGTGTGGAGTCTCCAAACCCAGCAGATCCCTGCGGTGCGCTCCCATGCCACTCCTCCCGGGGGAGGAAGGGGAGTCTCCCTGGCTCTGCCGCTTGTTGGGTCCCTGCTGGAGGAGCAGTGGTCCGACTGGGCCGCAGATCACAGTTTATGGCAACTCCGAGCTGAGAGTCCGCGCCTCGGCTCCGTCTCTGCAGCCGGCTTCCCCGCTCCGATACCTGGGAGCTCTGCTGCACTCAGGCACCCCCGGTCTTTCTGTGACCCTGAGGGTCCTGAGACCACACTGTCCCGCGAGGGTTCCACCCCCCGCTTAGCCACTGGAGCGACGTCCCTCCACGGGGCCGACTTCTAAAAGTTCCGATTTTGTGCTCCGGGGCTCTATCACTTGCCAGAAGCGGCCGACAAAGCACCCCCCCCCCCCCCCCCGTCTATCCTCCCAAATATCACCTCGGATTCACTTCTCCGCACGTCCTACCTTCCAGTAAGTGGTCGCTTCTCTGTTCAGAGAGTTGTTGCTACTCTTTTCTTCGATCTCCTGTTGAGTTCATAGGTGTTCAGAATGGTTTGATCCCTATTCAGCTGAATTCCTGAGACCAGACGAAATCCAGGTCTCCTACTCCTCCGCCATCTTGCTCCGCCCCCTCGTGTTGCTATATATTTTTAAGAGCACATCCTCTGAATTTATCATTTTCAGTTAAAAATCAGTTCATCAGAATGAGTCATGGCAGAGGCACTCATAGGAATAGAGAGGACTGATTCATCCAACAATTAAGCTACTGAGAGATCTCTGCGTCCTACCAGTACCAGCAAGCTTTATTTTCTTTGTTTTCTAAACAATGTAATTGGATTATACTTCAAGTACTGGGCTTCTTTATTTTTCTATTTATTATGTAAATTACATATGTACAATCACATGGAATGGAGACATGCAGACTTATGTCTATAAAAAAGATGGGCCTCTGTGACCAGAGTGGGGCTTTGACTTCATTTTCTGGTGATGCGGATAGGTTTGCTTCACTCCAGTCCCACTTGTATGCAGCCCTCTTGTATTCAGAGGTAAAGTTCTTGGCTATAGTTTTGGTGCAGTACTTAATTAAGAAAAAGTGAGCATATTAGACTTAATAACAAATTCTGGCCAAAGTATGGTACAATCAACATTCTCATCTATAA
Organism: Zalophus californianus; assembly: GCF_009762305.2. Classification (NCBI taxonomy): domain Eukaryota; kingdom Metazoa; phylum Chordata; class Mammalia; order Carnivora; family Otariidae; genus Zalophus; species Zalophus californianus. The sequence continues at coordinate 98,554,761 of NC_045602.1, forward strand.
GCACCTACTGAGCATCTATTAAGCCACTTTGAATTAATTACTTAGGAGACATTCATTAAATATCTACCATGTGCCAGGCTCTTTATGGAAAACCAGGAAGCAACTATGTAAATACAATCTCTGTCCTCCAGAGACTCAAGTGATTGAAATCTCAAGTGATAAGAATTATTCTGGGTTAGTAGAGGGCATTTTAACCAATCTTGAGGGAGAGATAGGAAGTGGTTTCAGGGAGATGTTTCTCTACTAAGTCACATCGCAGCTGAGCCCAAAGGTTGAATTGGAGTGGCCAAGAGGATAGGAGCATGGGAAGAGTTGGAGGCACAGAGGCTCAGAGAAGAGGACGTGTAGCCAGTGAAAGGACCAGCTAGTTGTTATTGCTGCATTTCAAGATGGCTGATGTTTAGAGTTCCAGGGAGGTGGCCAGAGAAACAACAGGAACTAGTCCTTGGAGAGCTAAGGAGTGTCATTCAGAAGGCTATGAGACCCACGGAGGTTTTAGTCAGGGGGTGGCATAACAGATTCACCTTTTAGGAAGTTTAGTCTGACTAGGGGGCACAGCATGAATTTTAGTGGGGGTAGGGGAAACCAGAAGTGAGGAGAACAGTAAAGAGTAACAGTAACAGTAACAGTAAGCTCTTCTTCCGAGCACAGAGCAGAACCATACATCCTGTCCCAACTTCTTACATAGTAGGCGGGGCCACATGACTCAGTAGCAGCCAATGGACTGTGGGCTGAAGCTGTATGTGCTACTTCTGGGACTGGCACCTGAATACCTTCCTGTGTGATCCTCCACACCGTCTGCCTTCATCCACCAGGACTTGGCAGCAGTACTCAAACCTGAGAACCACCTGGACAGCTTGTGAAGAGCATATTTCTTGATCCTAGAGTCAGAACCTCTGATTAAGCCAGTCAGTGGTAGGGCCCAAGGATTTGCCTTTTTAGGAAGTTACCAGGTGATGGTAATGCTGCTGGGCCAGGAATCACATTTTGGATACCAAGGTCCTAAGAAACGTAGTTACAAGATGTATAGGAAGGCATTATCTGGGGTTTCTGGATGATTGTGTGGAGCAATCTTCTCCCTCCTCGGAACAGCTTTGGAGTGTGAGGTAAGTAAGAAATATACTTTCTCATGGTAAGTCATTGAGATTATGAGGTTGTTTCTGCAGTCAGCCTACTCAAATTAATACAGGAGGCACTTATCGAAGGGACATATGAGCAAAAGTTACAATGTGTGTGACTGCCAGTACTATGTCTATCTGTCACAGTGATCAGTTTTATAACTGGATGGAGTGCAAGTGTTGTTTCAGGGCTCAGCTTACCTTCCTCATCTTGTCCACCTCAGCCCAGGACTTGCTCTTCCCTTTTACAGTGGACTTACTATGATCACTCATTTGACCTTTCCTGCACTAGACCATGGGCAGTAGATGGCCAGGAATTCTACTTAAAATCTCCTTAAAATCCTATCTGAAGCTTCACATGAAATAAGGTATTCAAAATATAATTGTTAGTCATTTTGATGGTGTGTCAGTAGACACACAAATGCCCACAGACTGTAAGTACATGGAGGTGTGCACCATTTTGTCTTCTCCCGCAGTCCTTTGCACATGCTGCTCCTTTCCCCTGCAACACTGGCCCACCCTGACTCAGGGTAGCTAATTTTACTCAGCTTAGACATCACTTCCACCAGCATGGCTACTCAGATAAAACTGTGACTAGTTACCACCCCATGCCCATTTTCTTCCCTCTACAATTTATAAAATATGTATCATACTATTTTGTAACCTATTACTCTAAGCAAGCTTATTCTTTTTAAATTTTTTTTTTCTGAATCTTGGTTCTCTTTGTAGTGCTATAAAATTTTTTTGTTCTATTTACATTTCTATAAATACCATATTTATGTTTAACTCAATGATTATCCAACTAGTCCAGTGTCCTATTTCTATGAATCATTCAAATATTTGATGAATGAAGCCCAAACATTACCTTGCCCTTGGAATGTGCTCAGCAATCTTAGAAATTGATTTATTGTTTTACTGCAGCCATAAAAGTGGACAAAGTCTCCAAGAAAAACTTTTTAAGTAAAAAGGAATACAGCCCTTAGGATGCTGTCCACAGTTAAGAAATAGAATAATTTGGAGATTAAGTTAGAGGAAAAGTAGGTGTGCATGCATCATGCTTGAAAGTCAAGGGCAAGTCATGGGATGCATGTTGCATATCAGCTGGGCAGAGTCAACACTGGGAGGAGGTCACTGAATGTGAAATGTAAAAAGCCATGTTTGGTATCCACATTTGTAGTCCAATGTTACCAGAGCTGAGACCTGGAGCGTGAATAGAACTCTGTGATAACAGAGGGACTATCCTGTGAAAGAACAGAGATAGTCATGGAGATGTCATGCATATGACTTAGCCATGGAGGAAAATATAGCAACCTCGTGGGGGAGGGGCAACAGTAGCAACCATTGGTTTTCCAAGACAGGGAAGACCTGTATATGGTTGAAGGCCAAAGGGGAGGAAAAAGTAGAAAGAAATATATGCACAATGCTGGGAAATTGGAAATAACTGAGGAGACAAAGAGTTGTTTGACAAAAAAGGAAAAGGGATTCAGACGCAATGTTAAGGTTAATTTTTGGAAAGGAGAAAAGTAGCTGTCATGTCAAGATAGAAGAGAGTGGGGTGTGTATGTCTGGATCAAAGATAGTTTTGATGGAGAAGATAGAAGGTTAAGGGATTTCTCCTTTATTTTTCTCAGCAAAGTGGGAGATAGGACCATCTATGAGGAGAAAGGGTTTGGAGACAAAGAAGGAGAAGGAGAAGAAGGAAAAGAAGAAGAAGAAAGGGAGGAGGAGGAAGGGAAAGAGGAGGAAGGGGAGGGAGGGGAGGGGTAGGATGGAGAAAGTTTAGAACAGCTACTGTAAGAAGTGTGCGTGGGTACTCAGAAAAGATGGTTTATCCCCAGGAACCATTAAATGTAGCACATCAATAACATTATTTTTTAGCCTAGGAAAAAAAAAAAAAAAAAGACCATGCAAATTTATAGCACCAGAAACTTGGCTTTGCTCTGAAATGGGTACCTGAATTGATGATCTCACTGTTGTATTTCTTCTCCCTCTAAGAGCTAATTCCAGGCACTTAATTTTTGATCTTAACTCTTTTGTGTACCCTTCCTTTTATGGCTTCCCTTGGTCACCTAATAATATTCACTTTTTAGTATTTTACTATCTGTAATTCATATTCTCTCTTCTCAAGTGAATATTCATATTCTCCAGTGAAATGAACTTGGTGAAGAGGCTGAATGGCCTTTATGATGCTTCGTGTTAGTTTGGCAAACATCTACAGGGTATCACTAGGTGCCAGGAACTGTGGGAAATGGCAGGGAAGTGACTATGAATTAGACATTGTACCTGCCCCCAGAGGTTCTCACAGTCTTTGTGGGAGACAGATTCATGGATATATAATTTCAGCACCATGTGGCTAGTGCTGTCTTGGAGGCACAGGTCATATGATCTTGAGCAGCTAGACTAAGGACATTTATTCATCCTCCAAATATTTTGTGAGTGTCCTCTTTGTGTCATTAATATAATGTGAACCTCTGGCAACAGAGTGGTGGAAATAACAGGTAAGCTCTTTGCTCTCTGGGTATGTGTTCGAGGAAAATAAAAGAGTGTGGTGTGATAGAGACACAGTGAAAGGGAGTCATTTAGTTTGAGTGATGGGGGAAGGTCTCACCAATAGAGGAGTGTCAAAATGAGACCTAAGTGAAAAATCAGCCATGCAAAGATGTGGGGACAGGTGTTTCCCTGAAGAAGGCACATCCAGAAAAATGGCTCAAAGACTCAGATACACTTGGCCTGTTCGAGGAGCAGAAAGGAAGCCAGTATGGCTGGAGAGTAGTGAGGGAGCGAGGTAAAGGGAAGAGATGCAGTTGGAGAGATTGAAAGCAGCAAAGAGTGAATTTTATTCTAATGCAAGGATTCAGTTCCTAAGCAGTTTATTCTTTGCTCTGCAAAGACCACAGGATGCCACAGTATATTCTTTATAACACTACCCAAAAATGATTGCTAGTGAGTATAGTTCATTCAATCATTCAATAATCATGAATTGTGTACCAGTCTAGTATGTCAGACACTTTTCTAGGTGCTGAAGATTTAGCAGTTACAAAGAAGAAAACGTCCTTGCAGTCATGGTGTTATATTGGAACGTGCGTGGGGACTGAACATTTCAGGTAAAGGAGCGGTAAGTGCAAAGGCCCTGAGGCAATACTATACTTAAAACCTTTGAAGAAAAACAAAGACATAAATGAATAAAGAGAAGCTGGCAGCAGAGAAAAAAACACAGGGAAGGCTGGGGGTACAGTGGATCAAGATTATGTGAGTCACTATATGGATGCTGGGTCATATTGGAAGTCACTGGGGGATTTTGAGGAGAAGTGGGAAATTATGCTCTTATTTCATAAAAGTATCACTTCACCTGTGGTAAGACAATAAACTGTAAGGAGCTAAACATGAAGACAGGTAACCAAGTAGGTTATAGGTAATTGATGCAGAGGTAGATTTGACTGGGGAGGAGGTGGAGGAGATGAGCGATGTGACCATATCTGGGTGTATTTTGAAAACATAGGATTTGGTGATGAATTGGGCCAGGGTTTTGGGATAAAGAGAAGAGTCAAAGATAACCAAAATTTTGGATTTGACCACCAGGAATAAGTGCCATTTGCTTAGATGAGAAAGACTATAAGAATTGCAGATGGGGAGCAGATATTAAAAGCTCAGTTTTGGCAAGGTTGAGTTGGAGTTGTCAATGAGAAATCCAAGTAGAAAGGTTTATTAGAGGAATCCTGAGTTCAGGGGAAATACCAGGAATTAAGGTACGATTTAGGAGTCAGCAGCTATTGTTGATTAATTTTTTGAGGTAGGGAATCAACTTATTATTGTTAACTTTGAATCAAATCAACTAACCTAATAGTGCTCAACTTAAGAGGAAAAGGAGGAAGATGGAGGCAAGGATGCCACTGGTTGAGAAGAAAACTTCTAAATAAGGATCGAAGAGACCTATTTTTCAGTCCCGATTGTTCACAAACTCTCTATATGACAATGGAAAAGTCATCTGACCTCACTTTCTTAATTTGTATAACAAATGGTAAAATAGAACAATCTCTAAGTTTTCTGCCACTGCTAAACTTAAGATGATAATATATAAAGGACTCATACAAATTAGTAAGAAAAAAGAGAATAGTCTGTTAGAAATATGGACAAAAGATACAATTCTTTCAAGAAAAAAAATAGCACTGTGTAACCAAAAATGCAACAGTATAACCAAATAACCAAATGCAATTTGCCCTCGAATGTAATACTGTGACTAAATTAAAAGAAAGACTAACTATATAACAGGAACAATAACAGTAAAATATAATTAAAAAGAAATAAAAAGAAAACTAAAAGTGCATATAAATAAAAATTTTAAATGTTATGGAAGATTCATAAGACAGGCAACTTTGGTGACAAAGATGCATTGTACTGGGATTCCTGGGTGGCTTAGTTGGTTAAGCGTCTGCCTTTGGCTCAGGTCATGATCCCAGGGTCCTGGGATCGAGTCCCACGTTGGGCTCCTTGCTCGGTGGGAAGCCTTCTTCTCCCTCTCCCTCTGCCTGCTCTGCCTACCGCTCCCCCTGCTTATGCTCTCTCTCTGACAAATAAATAAAAATAAAAATCTTAAAAAAATAAAAAAAAACAAAGATGCATTGTACAGTGGCCAAAATTTAGCTTACTTCTAATAAAAGTACCCACTATAGAAAGAGACAAACTAATTATAAAATTTGTATGGAAAAACAAAGACTCAAAGTTTATTTTCCATCCAGAAAAATTCTCTAAATAACTCATTCAAAATACAGCTTTTTTTTTCCTGAAAGTGGATAAACAGAGCTGTAACATAGGTTAAGACTGAGTTAGTCGAATTCAGACTGAGTCAGTTCAGTAATAAGCAATTGGATGTGGAGTCCCCTCCAACAACCCAGGTCACCACTGTTTTACTTTTTACAGGGATGTCAAAAATAGGAAAATCCACCATTGATATTAAACTCAGAATGTTATTTCAAGAAAGAGTGTTGTAGTGTTTCCACTTGATGTGTACTTAACATGTGGTATTTCCATTACATCTAAATTAGCTGCTCAATTTTAATGGTTAAATCATCAGTAAGGAACTCTGTGACAAAATGGTTGAATAGAAACAAAGGACCAGATTTCTAAACATACAGACCAATTCTTCCTTCTTAGTCTTCAAGACCTGACAACATAGAGATATAAAGTAAGAAACAACAAAACAATGACCAAAAAGCCAGGCCCTTTGTAAGATTGAAGAAATAATGCTGCAGTACTAAAAAGCAGGAAACAGTCAAGTGTGATGCCTAGTAGCAAAGACATCACTGCCATTGGGATATAGTCCTCCTTTTCTGCCTCTTCTGCCTCTCCCTCACCTTTCTATAGGCTGAGGCTGAAGGATGCAGGACTAGCTTTAATGGATTACAGAGTTCTCTAACCCTAACACACACAGGTGCACAAGTCAAGAAACTCTAAATGGTGACCAAGGTTACGCTGGGAGGAGAGGGCAGGGCTCTTGGTTGGCCAAAGGGCCAAGTGTATTGAACACTACGGCAGATGTTTAGGCTAGGGAAAATGGCCAGGGATGGAAAAGGGACATAGCCCAGGGATATTTAACCTGCTATTCTGTTATTTTTCTTGGCTTCCGCTGAACCCAGATGGTGATCAGGGTTTCCCCCCAGCACACAGACTCTTGTGTGAGAACAGAAGGCTTGTTACTTTGCAAATGAGGGAAATGGGAAAATCTGACCTAGTTATCTGCAAACTCACACAGGACTTCTCCTTATGGCTTTATGACAACCTGTCTTCCCATCCAGTCATGAGGCTGCTTATGCCATCTTCTTCCTCAGCATAACAAGGTGTCATTTATTGAGAATCTTTTCAGACTAGAAGGTATATACATCAAACACTTCTAATAGTAGTAAACATCTGACCTCCATTTTATAGATGAAGAATTGGGACTTGAAAAAGTTAGAAAATTTGCTTATAGCCATCCAGCCAAAAAGTAATAGAGCTGGAATTTTAAATCCCATTTATCTGAAGACCAGGCTTGTTGCTGACCTGGGTAACAGGCAGGCCCATATTTAAGAGCTCAACAGAGGTGGTAGAGAAAATTTTAAGAAAACCCAGAGACAAACATTGACATTTCTCATTCGAGAAGAAAGCCTTGATGTGCAAAGTGTTAAGGCTGGAAGGGGGTTTAGAACTTGAGTTAGGGGATCCCCTCATTTTGTAGATCCTTCAGAAGTTAAGTGATGTAGTTAAGGATGCAGAACCAGCTGGTGGCAGGTACAACCAGGATGAGATATCAAGGCTCCATTATTCAATTCAGTGCTCCATTTACCTATGGTCTATCTCAACAGATAGTTTTCAAAACATTGAAGGCATGTGACATATAAACCAAAAATATCTACTAAAACCTCACACTAATTAGAATGCCAGTACTTAAATTTATGGTCAGAAGAACCTGCAAGATGGTAAACTGGAAGGCTACTCTGTGGATTCTTCATGAATGTTACTTTCTCTATACTCTCCTGTTTAAAGAACTATTATCTAGCAACACTGAGGTGGGCAATTTGCTAACTAAAACTGAAGGACTTGGCCATGGAGAATCAGCATCACCACCTAGGCATGTAACACTGTTGTGAGCAAAAGCTGGGGCTCTAGCATTCTGGATGTCATTGTGGGGCTGCAGGTACAGTCAACACGATGGCCTTGACTGGGGACAGTCTCCCAAATCATCCCTTGATATGTACCACAGTATGGAATCCTAATTTGGTTATTTTTTAATCTGTAATTTTTGGGGCGCCTGGGTGGCTCAGTCGGTTAAGCGACTGCCTTCGGCTCAGGTCATGATCCTGGAGTCCCAGGATCGAGTCCCGCATCGGGCTCCCTGCTCGGCAGGGAGTCTGCTTCTCCCTCTGACCCTACCCCCTCTCATGAGCTCTCTCTCTCATTCTTTCTCTCAAATAAATAAATAAAATCTTTAAAAAAAAATCTGTAATTTTTGTTATATGTATGTACAAAGTAAAACTTCAGAAATATGGAACTCTTCTCTATCCCAGACCCACTTCAAAGAGACAGCCATTACAATTTGTTTTAGTTCTCTGTGTGGTTACCTTCTTACCTTTAAATAACATGGAATGAAGCTTCCATTTTATTTATTTTTCTTAGACAATAGCTACTGACTCTTGCAATGACCAATGGTGATATATATCTTATGCCATGCTCTCTCTTCCTGGATTTTGATAGCTAAAATAATTTTCTTGCTTTTCTGTGGGTTAATTTTGCATCTTTAATTAAAGCACCCAAAGTATACAAGTTCTCTAACTTTTCCTTCTAGTTTTCCAAAAATTTGCTCTTACATGGTCAAGAATAACATTTATATTCTGTCTATAACCATAATAAACCAAGATGACTATTCTAAATGTTAGAACTTAAAAATAACATTTTTATGATAAAGGCTATAATAAATAATAATATTGAAAATATTTTGACTATGCTTTATTCCTCTCCCCTACATATCACGTTTTCTAGCAGCCAATGGCCATTTTAGTTACTGGAAAGTGGGAAGGCCAGTATCACCTCAGGAAGTAGGGAGAGTATAGAGCAATGTTTCTCAACTTTGGGTACACTTTAGAATCACCTATGGACCTTTAAAGAATACTGATGCCTGGTTGCCATCTTAACAGCATTAAATATAATTGGTTGGCAGTATGATCTGGGAGTTGGGCTTTTTGAAAGCTCTCCAGGTAATTCTCATTTACAGTTAAAGTTGAGAGGAAGTACTGGTCAGAAAGGATAAGTAAAGTCTAGCCCTTATGGCACTTTCTTTTAAATATGGCATAAATGGGGTGCCTGGGTGGCTCAGTCGGTTAAGCGACTGCCTTTGCTCAGGTCATGATCCTAGAGTCCCAAGATCGAGCCCCATATGGGGCTTTCTGCTTAGTGGGGGAGTCTGCTTCTCCCTCTGCCCCTCCCCCCACTCATGGACTCTCTCAAATAAATAAATAAAATCTTAAAAAAATAAAAATAAATATGGGATAAAGGCCAAAGACATAGAGAGAGGAGGCATATAGGTAGGTTTAAGGGCTTTTGCTCCACTCTTTTAAAATTTTATTTATTTATTTGAAAGAGAGAGAGAGAGAGAGCATGATCGGGATGGGCAGAGGGAGAAGTAGAGAGAATCTGAAGCAGGCTCTGTGCTGAGTGCAGAGCCTGACGCGGGGCTCAATCTCAGGACCCTGAGATCATGACCTGAGCCCAATCCAAGAGTTGGCTGCTTAACCAACTGCACCACACAGGTGCCCCTTTTACTCTACTTCGTATTTGGGATTTAGAATATATGTCCTAGGAGGATCTCCCCCTTCACTTTTCTGCTTAGGCTGAGAAAAGATGGTATCTTTGTGAGATTACATTTAGCTCCCCAGAATCTCTTCATGCCTTGTCATAACCAGAAGTCCCCACATGTCCTATGGCTAGGGTATCCAGAATGTAGCTTGTGATGCTGACTGGTGAGTTTACCTGGGCAGTCACCTTAGTGTGACCCGACCCTGAGCAAGACCACCACGTGAAGCCGAGAAGCCTATTTATGGCACATTTGCAAGGGGTGTTGATGTCTGTTGTGTCCCCCCAGAGTTGTGAAATGTGGAGCCCTGAGCCTGCAGTGGAAAAGTGCAAAGTGAACCCCAGGAATGGGAAAAGACTAGGAGTCACAGTCACACTGAAGGGCCAGTTGAGGTCAAGGGGTGGTGTCATCAGAGAACCATCAAGCCTGGATTGGACTAGAGAGAACAGACTACAGATTTTGATGTTAGCTAAGAGCAGCGTGCTCAGTAATTAGGTAGCAAAGGCACATTGCCAGAGAATCCAGAGGACAGTGAAGTGGGACAAAACATGAAACACTGAGAATATACATATGAGGTATGTAAATGGTGCCTTCTGATATGGGCATTGGTCTCTCTCTCCCTGCCCACCACTCCCATAAGGAAGAATTCTGATGGGGTGGGAGGCTTATGTAATTGAGTAGTATCTGTTGATGGACAGGTTTTACCTTAGGGTAGAATGACAAGGGGACAGATGTCAGGCCCCCAAATGCTAGAATGAGGGGATATTAATCTGGGATGGTAGCATCCATACAAACAACCCTAATTCTCATTTCATGTGCTTGATTTCTTTAGAATTGAGCTCCCTGCTCTCTTAGGTACCATGGTGAGGAGGCCAACTGCTTTAGTTGTTCCAAAGAGAACTTTAGTTAACCACCTATATCTGGCCCTTCTTCTTCTTTTTTTTTTTCTTTTTTAGATTTTATTTATTTATTTGGCAGAGAGAGACACAGTGAGAGAGAGAACACAAGTAGGGGGAGAGGGAGAAGCAGGGTTCCTGCTGAGCAGGGAGCTCGATGCGGGGCTCGATCCCAGGACCCTGGGATCATGACCTGAGCTGAAGGCAGACGCTTAATGACTGAGCCACCCAGGCGCCCCCAGCCCTTCTTCTTTGCCTTGAATTCCATCTTGCCTACTGACCATATGTCTTAGTGTCACCTTTTACTTCCAGAAGTGTCCTAGTTTAGAAAATAAGTTGTCTGGTCACTCTACTGCTGACTACTGATCCTGAATCACTTTGAGCTTCTACAGTGGAAGGTCTACTTCTTCCTACACTGTGGCACTTCCTCTTACAGGCTATTGTAGACTCTATGTCATCTCCATCGTATTTGCTTTTGCTTTCCAGTGTTTGTAAATTTGTTGGAATCCATTGTCCCTCTCCTGATTTCTTCACCGTTGGGGTTTATATGGTTATCCCAACAGGGTGTTTTGGAGGGATGGGAATGAACAGGTATGTTCATCCTGCAGTCTTGAACCTGTTTGGTTTTAAACCAGACTGAGAGGTGCCTGGGTGGCTCAGTTGGTTAAGCGTCTGCCTTTGGCTCAGGTCATGATCCTAGGGCTCTAGGGTTGAGTTCCCTGTTGGGCTCCCTGCTCAGCAGGGAGTCTGCTTCTCACTCTATCCCTCCCCTCTGCTCATGATCTCTCTCTCTCAAATAAATAAATAAAATCTTAAAAAAAAAAAGACTGAAACTGTGAGATTGAAGCCCCCAGCATCAGTTTAATATTACAATATTTAGGACCTTATTTTTTCAAACATATCACCCAGTAAGCATACAATCTACCAGTGGTCTAAGATTACTGACATCTATGATCACCAGAGTTGGGTAGAACATGGAAGCCAGCAAGCTCAGTTTAATATTCATTGTAAAATTTGTGTTTCTTAGGACAACATGAGTTTAAGCAAATAATAGCCAAGAATATAGACTTCTGAGCAAAGGAATGATCAGAGATGAGTTTTAATACATTGTTATCCATGTAAGAACCATTAATGACATTTTTGTTCCCCATTTAATTCAACTTGATAACACAGGGGGAAACCCATAATGCCAAAATGTAAATTACATTAGAAATGTGGTTGAGCATTAAAAAAAAAGTCCATATACATATAACTGAATTCAAATGAAAATGTATTAGCTATGATATGGCAGTGAAGTCTTTACACTTCCTTATCATTTCATATTCTCTGGCTATTATCACACTTCTGACATAACAAGGCATCTGTGACATATTCCAAAAGTGCAAAGCCAATAAAGCATGTAGGTGACACAAATTATCTGGCATATTTCACTCCCAAGAGTATTTCCATAAGGCGCCACACTATTCGTCTCTCACACTCTAAGCATGATTCCTGGTGACCTAAAAATAGGAATATGTTCTCCAGATCTTTCATGATCAAAGGTTACCTGGCTGCTAAGAGCATGTTCCAGAATGAGGTATCAAAACAATGATGATATAGAGAGCCAGTAATTCTGTTGTTCTGGTCCCAAAAAAGGGAGGGATCATTGGCATCAAAATATTTGCTGCTCATCAGAATATAGATAGATACATACCTTAGAGGCAGTGAACCAGGCTGGTGTTCTCAAAACCATTCTGTGCTTCATGCACAACAGCACCATTTTAGAGAAGACAAGAGAAGATGCAGAGGAGAACTTAACTCATCAAAACCAAGAACTGCTTTGGGAAATGTGGGTCAGAGAACAAGGAACACAAGCTCTCCATATTCTACATGGTGCATGAGGAAGGGGAGGAAAAAAGGGGGTACACGTATTGAGGTGCTGCTACAGAAATCTTCTGATCTTTGGTCCTTCACATCTTGCAGGGTGAGCTTGGCCTCAGTGGAGGAATTCTCTGCAAAGCCCTGGTCTTGCTTTCCTTGTCCCTTGCACGTTTCCTTCCAGTGTGGCCTGATGGCTGTCCCAGCCTTCACCAAACTCCTCCTCCTTTTCTCTCACATAAGCATTTCCCTGAAGAAATAGCAGGGGTTCTTGGGGTGGCTCAGTCAGTTAAGTATCTGCCTTCAGCTCAGCTTAAGTCCTGGGATTGAGCCCCCTGTTGCGCTCCTTGCTCAGCAGGGAGTCTGCTTTTCCCTCTGCCCCTCACCCAGCTTGTGCTCTCTCTCTCTCAAATAAATAAATAAAATCTTAAAAAAAAAATACCTTGTATTTCCCAAATAAATCCCATCTTAGCATCAGCTCCTAGGAAGACCTAGACTCACACTCTGTATCTTAGAAGAATTTGCACCACTTGGAACCACTAGAATCTGCTGGTATTTCAACCTAAGGTTCAAAGTTTGCACGATTCGGACTTTGTGTCTACTTCAGAGACATCAGACAGAAGCCAGTTTCAGGCAAAGGTTAACTGGCTCATTCTAGGGCAGGTTATTGTTTTGGCCTCATGAATTCTGACCATACACAGCTGGTGCCACTTCATCCTGTCAGTCACCATTGACAGACCTTCTGCAAGCAAGAGTTCCATCCGTGGTATTTGGTCTCATACCCCATTGTTCAGTAGGGACCAGACTGCCAGAATCTGGGTGAGGACACATTTCATCAAATTCCCAGTTCACAGCACTTCACATGACACCAAACACTTCTGCCCCACCAACAAATTCCTGACACCAGTGACCCAAACCATCCTGTTTCCCACTTAGGGTAAGATACTCAAAATCTCAAGCTTAATGGGTCTAGTTTGTTTGGGGAAGCTTTTCCTCATGCCTGTGGAATGTCTGAGATGCACTTATGCCATCTGAAAAGGACTGGCTTCATTTTGAAAAGAGAATGACGTTTGAGGAGAAAGGTTTTGGGTTTGATGAGACCAATATAAAATTGTGTGTTGAGATGGTACAGTTCCTGTCTCTGGGTTTCCCAAGTCTGGGTTCCCTCATCAGGCTGCTTTTATTCCAGTTACTGATTTGCCAGAATCCAAATCATGAGGAATCTGGATTCACAGGGCCCAAAATGCAACTGGGGGAAAGTGATTGCCAGGGGCTTTAGTCTATCCCCCACAAGGGATGGAGGAGATGCTAAGTCTCCCAACATGGTTCTCATACCCTAAGTTCTTAAAAACACCAAGGACCATGACCCAGGAGCAGCACACATGGGAGATAAGGAAATGAACTGCTCATGAAGACTTTCAGAAACCTCCTTGTAGCTGAATACATGAACACACTTTAAAGAGGGTAAAGCCCAAAGCAGTTTGATGTAATAAGGCTGAAAATCATGGTGCTATTTTTTTCCCATTCTCTAGAACTGCTTTTGTTGTTACAATATGGTTGGTACAAAATATGAATTCTAGAGGGAAAATAAGATAAAATGGCAAGAAGACAAAGAAGTATTCTTTTATATTCTGCCCCCTGGTCTTTGTGGTTGTGATCACTGGTGTGGGCTGAGATAAGAGGTGGGTGCCTGTGGGATTCTGTAACCAGCATACAATGTCACAAGATTCTGGTCCTGTGGGAGCCCTGCAGAGAAGGGCCTTTGAAGGTCATCTCTCAGCAGTTAGGCTGTGTGGTGCTTCCTGGGTGACCCAAATGCACCAGGATCCACATCACAAGTCTATCTGGTTCTCTCTCTCTCTCTGCATTTTCTAAGGTGAGGTTTTCATAATCATTAATAATCCTAAGAATAATTAAGGCACCAGTGAGGATGCAGCTTATATAAACCAAGAACCTCCACCCTGGCATTTAAAATCAAGTACAGTAGAGAGGAAAATTGGACCTCTGCCATCATAGTCTGAGATCGAACCCACCAGGAATGACCTAGAAGGATTAAAGAGAGCTACCACTGTCTCCTGCGATAATTCCTTACAGTTACTGATTTGCCAGAATTCAAATTTCTGTTTGTCCTCAATCTACTTCTCCTTGAGAATGTGGTTCTTGTGGGGATTTTGAGTTTCTTGATAGGATGGACCTGGAGGAAATGAAACGGAGCAAGGTGGGGAGTGTTGTTTCTGTCTCCTGCTTTGTAATATGCTTTGATCCAGTAGCAATAGTTGAAAGAAGTTTCAGTCAATATAAAACCCCATCATAAGAAACATGAGTGAGGGAATGGCATTAATGATAAATCCTACAACTTTAAATCTCCAAACCGAGGGATAGCTGTTTCCATGCTCCTGGGTCCCTGTTTGGCCATTTTTATACAAATGTCAACTGTGATGGTGACAGTCTGGTTATGTACACGGCAGCATTTACGCTTTGTGCCGAAGTGCCTAAAAATAATGTTGGTGGGAATGCACAGATCCACCTCCATGAATGTTTTATTCCTTAAGTCTGCCGGTTTATTCTGGCCAGGGTCGGAGCTGTTTGCATTGGCCCTGTCATTTCTGCATGGGGACAGAACCAGCTGTGACAGATGTACTCTCATGACCCAGCTCATCTGCCAGAAGCCAAGGGCTTCAGGGTGTTTTTCTTGACCAGCTGCATCCCTTTAATGAGGTCTCTTACTATCAAAGACATTGGCAGCTAAGGGAAAATTACTAGACTGCTATCTCGGGCATAGTCAGAGGATGAAAGTGGCTAGATGTCTCTCAGGGCGCCCCTGTGGTCCCACATCATGCCTGTAGAGACAGAGGCAGATTGGCCCAGTAATTATAGGGCAGAGGTAACATTTGATCCAGTGTTCCTATAGTTCTTAGGTTTCTCTCTGTTCATCCTAGGAATGTGAGGATTTTCTTTAGTTTGGAGTAGGGGCTTCTGCTTAGAACAGTAACAATAATTAGTCTCGATGAAGAGCTTACTATGTGCTTGGCATTATTGCTAGAACTTTAGACATATTAAGTCATATGATCCTTACAAAAATCCTCTACTGTTATCCCTGTTTACAGACAGGGAAACCGAGGCCAGGGTAAATCGCTAGTTCAGGGATCATTAGAGAAGAGCCTGCCTGCAAGCTTGGCTAGTCTGCAAGCTTCTGCACACTGGCTGCTGGTCCACCCCTCAGATCCTTTATCATCTCACACAGGGAGATGTGCAGACACAGACTTGCCAGGGCTTGAAGCAATTCCTTTTAGCCTTTAGTTTGACAAATGAAGGTCTGGATCATCGTATCCATGTTTTGAGAGAAAAGTTGGCAAATTTAACTTGCTTAGAGGTATGCAGCCAACATGAGGAAGGGTTTGAAAACCTTGTGATATGGGGAAGGCTGAGTGGCTCAGTCAGTTAAGCATCTGCCTTTGGCTCAGGTTATGATCCTAGGGTCCTGGGATCGAGCCCTGCATTGGGCTCTTTGCTCAGCAGGGAGCCTGCTTCTCCCTCTGCCTGCCGCTCCCCCTGCTTGTGCTCTCTCTCTCTCTGACAAATAAATAAAATCTTAAAAAAAAAGAGAAAAACTTGTGATATGAGGGGTGTTTGGACTAAGTAAGGAATGAGTTAAGGGACTAATGAGAAGACACCAAAGTTGGCTTTGCAAACAACCTTCAGATACTAGATGGGCTCTTGCTATATTTGCCAGGCTCATTTCAGTTCCCTACGCAAGGAAGAACTGGCACGAATAAGCATGAGCTGTAGTGAAATCAAGTTCATTTTTCAACACTCAGAATCACCCGTGAATGAAGGAACTGCTACGCAAGGTAGTGAGTTACCCATCATGTATGTTCTGTAGCAGAGGCCACAGCATCTGCTGGGAAGGAATAATGCTTTTGTGCATCACAGCGGGAAGCTAGACTGGGTGACCTTTAGGATTTATTCCAAACCCAAGATTTACAGTAGGGTGATTTTACCATTTCAGAAAGGAGCTAAGTTGAAATGCTTGCTGTAGACACCTCCTAGAGTATCCTAGTCTGTGAAGAACAAGCCCTTAGAACAGCTCATAAGAGGAAGGGTAGGGTAGACAAAAATCCTGGGCCACAATTTGGACAACAGATGTCAGGTCTGCTTCCACCAGCTGCATGTATGACCCTGCTCAGGTGCATTAACTCTTCATAACTTTAATTTCTATAACTTCAAAATGGAGGCAAATGGATGTCATCATTTTGGGAATTTCGGAAATAGTGATAACTGGCCCCAAAAGTTTTCTGGTTAAGCATCAGTTATTTGGGAAATGGAATGAACCAGAGATATCCTGCCCACGGTACGTTGGCTAATGGCAAAACCGCTGTAGAAGGAGCTCTGTAGATCATTTCTGCACATTTTCCGGACATCAAGTTTGCTACGGGTCCTTGTGCCTCTCTCTTGTTATTAAGTGAAGGTCTTGTGAGCAATTTCTTTGCCTTTTCTTTTTGTCTTACTTATTCTGCACCGATACAACTAGTTTCGTGATCCAGAATTGTGCCCCTGCCAGAGATAGTCTAGTTTCTTTGGGTTTGCTGTATTCTAAGCAATGATAGTGCAGTTTTATTGAAATTAATTTTTCATTCTTCTGTGAAAAACTGACATTTATGAAAAGCATCTACAAAAGACCAAGATCTCATTTGTCCTACCTACAGAAAACTTCCACCCTACTTATATCTTTTTGTAAGTCAATTTGTACCTCCAACATTACTTTGTATTTGGGACATAACAAGGTTAATTCTTAAGTGTTTGGGGACTGCTTTGCAAGCCTATGCCTTGGCTGGAACACTGCTCAGAACACACTTCTTTAAAAGGAATTTTCCCCTAAATTGTGCTTCTAATGTCCTCTAAAGTGTCACATATATAACCATCTTCATCACAGGCACCTATCCGCGCATCACTATTCGGAAAGAAACTGATTAGCTCACTTGAGACCAAAAAAAAAAAAAAGTAATTTTAATCAAGTGTTGGCATTGATTCCCTTTATCTGAAAAAGCTGGTAGTGGATTTACAAAGAATCATTCCCCTTTTACCCAAATCTTAGTAATGAGAAACTGACATGAGAACACAATCATCCTACTACCCAACACCTGAGGCTTGGAGCCTCCCACTTGCGTGCTTGGGGAAAATATACATCACACAATTCAAGGGTGAGCCCATGCCCCTCTCCTAACATCCCACAAAAAATCTGTGCTTCACATACTTAAGCGCTACTTTACTCCATTTCAATAAAAATAGTTTAATTTGGTCTGAAAAACTTGCTTTCTCCTAAGTGTGGGGCTGCAGGATCAGCTCTGTAGTACATACATGTGGCGATTCAGGAAAAGGGATTCACCACCACTCAGAGGCAGGGCGCAAATCTGTATTGCGGTTAATTAATTTAGCCTTCATATCAAATGCTTGGAAGGACAAAGAAGGCTTACCAGCTCGTTTCCAACAACCAGAGGATAAAAAAAAAAATGAATGAAAAGGCTAAGAGATTTAGCAAATAAACTGTTTGCCATTTGGGAGTAACTCAGCGCTACCCCCCCCCCAAAAACGCTCCTTGATTGAAATCAATTAAAGAGAACCAAACACTGACCTTGCTGAAGAGAGCTCAAATATCCCACCTACCCAATAATGGTCCAAAAGAAAGCTCCGAAGCTCCCAAGCCCTGGAGGCCTCATGAATATTCTGAGACTTTAAAATGCCAAAAGGGGGGAAGGGGAGGAAGAGAGAGATCTGTGCTTCTAAATAATAGCAGCTCTTCTGTGGTTTGTTGTGGCCTTCCAGGATCCTCTTTTCAAGCTCTTTATTGAAATTGCTCGGGTTTTTATTTTTTTTTTACTGATCTCCCGTGAGGGCTCAAAAGCCTTAAGCTAATTACATTTGGCTGAGATATGCTTGATGAGATGGGAAAAATATAAAGCTTTTGAAAGGGTGAAAAATCTCTAACCATCTGCTGGTGGTGTTACTAAAAGAACAATGGGGGAGAAGAAAGAGGGCAGCTAGCCAGAGTGGAAAGGTACAGGATTTCTTTAATTACTGGGTCAAAGAGACTATTACTGCTTGGAATGTTGGGAAAGGCAGGCCCAGCAAGCTTAGAGGACTAAGCAACAATAGTGCTTAGTGAGTAAGCAAAGCCAAACATCAACACCAAAACTGGGACACGTTTTCAAGTGAGCAAAAGGAATCAGGTCAGCTTGCTTTCGAGAGCCTTTCTAATTAGAAATCATAGGTAGTTTATGGGAAAGAGAGAAAGCTAGGCTCCTAAGTTGAAATTAGGTTTCAGAGCAACCTCTGTACATCTTTTTGGGTTATCTGTGGTCCTCGAAGGCAGCTTCAGATGGCGCCCTGGCGAGGCGCGTTCTTTCTGATGGCCTGGGCTAGACAGTTGCTTCTGTTATACTTGGCAATCCAGATGAACAACCTGCGTTTGGCTTTCAAATCAATGCCCCAGGTGTTGATTCAATATGACAAACAGCTTATGTGCATTGCTCTAGAAGCCCTGTTCAGTTTCTCCTTGTCTTTTCTTCTTCTTTTTTTTTTAAATAACGAATCCCCTCAAATTCAGCTGAGAAAATGTTAGCTTTGGGAAGACAAATGTATTTAAATCAGATATAGGGGACAGCTCAGTCAGAGTTTATTTTTACTTTGTATAAGGTAACTCCTGTAAGGTGGGCAGCAGTTAGGCCCCAAATCCTGTTTTGTCCCTTTTTTCAACATTTGCAAAGGGAATGCCACTTTTTCTCCTGTTACTCTGTCTTGCCTCTGTGTCCAAGGATGGGTAAGGCCACTAAGACGACAGGAAAACGTTTGTTTCCTGAGTTCTTTTCTTCTCATCAAAACCAGGAAACATGTTTCTCAGGTACACAACTCAGAGGCCTACTGAGGAGTCTCCTGGAGTAGCCCAGGTCTGTTTTCCAATGGACAGACGCAGTCTTCTTCTGCATCTTCTTAACCTTAGCACCCAGCCTCTGTGTTCCCTCTTCCACATTGCCTCCTAGACTGGCTCCTGTGGGAGGGACACACTGCACCCTGCCGGTAGGAAGGCACACGTGGGGAGAGAGGCTTACAAGGAGGAGCAGCTGCTGATCTCAGACACCCTGGGGTTCAATTGGGGAAGAGGTTCCCATTCTTACCACAGGTACCCTAATGCCCGGTGTCCCTGGTTGTCCACGACAAGGCTAAAAGACCATCTCCTCCCATGGTGCCTGATGGGGGTCAGCTGGTATGGATAATAAACAAGGGCTTTGCCAGTGGTTCTCCAAGTGTATTGCCTGGCCCAGCAGCATCAGCATCACCTGGGCACTTAAACATGCACACTCTCACCCACCCACTGGCCCCAAATCTACTGAACCAGGGACTCGAGATATAGAGCCCAGCATGCCATCTTTTAACTAAGGCATCTAGGTGACTTGGATCTACTGAGAAGGAGTATGCTCTCTATCATCTATCTATGTATCTATGTGTCTATCATTTTTGCCATGTTTAGCCACTCCAGCCTCCAATGAAATTAAGGCAGAAGGAAAGGTCTAAGGGATTTTCAAAAAGAGTGGTCTAAATATGGATGCCAACTATTAGATTAGTGTTGCCATTCAAAGTATGGTCCACAGACTGGCAGCATCACCATCTCTTAGGAGCTTGATAGTGCAGAATCCCAAGCCCACCAAGTTCTAACTTATCAGAATCTCTGGGGACAGGGTCCAGAAATCACAAACCCTCTAATGTCTAAATGCACCTAAATTTGAGAGGCCCTGTGCTAGAATAATAGACCAACCCTGTTTGCAGTCTGTTTGGCCTTCAACTATTAGAAAACTGTTAGGGTCAGAAAGTTCTCTTTTCCCATTTTGGGCTATTAATCAGAGACAGCCAGATGGGAAAGTTTGTTGGGCACGAATTTTGTATTTCCTCCATTTCCAAAAAGTGGTGGTTGGATATTTACTTTGTTCTTTTCCCCAGACTAGAAAATAGAAACCAGCTCCTTCTCACCCTTCCATCCTTCTTCCTTCTCTCCTGCCTTTCTTTCTCTTTCTTTCCCTTCTCCCATTCGTCATTTCCCTAATGCCTTGGAATCCTTTTCTTCTAATCTCCCAGAGATGCATAACTATTCCATTTCCACTTACTGTGGCCATGGTAATTAGATTTACCTGAATTAAATCTCAGTTGTGCAACCAACAGAGACTGACATTAAAAAGGGATGGGTCATGATAATAAAAATGCTGCCTAATTTAGCATAGATTATAGAAGCAGGGAAAACTTCATGGTAATTCCCAGCTGGAACATGGAAAGATATTGGAGCCTCTCCTTCCTCTGGGGACCTATTAAGACAAGCCTGAATTTTCAACATGGTTTGAAGAGCCCATGTTGAGAGGTAATGTACTCCTTTCCTATTGCTGTTGTAACAAATTACCATAGGCTTAGTTTCTTAACATAACACAGATTTATTTTCTTGGAGTTCCAAAGGCCAGAAGTCTGAAATAGGTCTTACGGGGCTAAAACTAAGGTGTTGGCAGAGTTACCTTTCTTCTGGAGGCTCTGAGGAAGAATCCATTTGATTTTAGAGGCTTCTTGCATTCCATGGCCTCCTTCATCCATCTTCAAAACTACCAACAGAGATCTGAGGCATGTGCTCTCTCCCCTCTATTTGTTTCTGTCTCTGTCTCTGTCTCTCACCCTCTGGCTCTGGCTCTGTCTCTCTCTGTCTCTCTTCAAACACCCACACACACCTTGTATCTATATTTACCTTCTCTATTACTTATCATATTTAATTATATATAATTATTAGATTTTTATGTTAAGTTTTATTTTCTGATGGCGTAGGATTGTCTATAATATTTTGCTAATGGGAAAAACAAGAGTAATGTAGCACACTATGAAATGACTATATTAATTTTGAAAAGTATTCCCTTACATTGAAATTATATGCCCAAATCTTAACATATTATGAGCCACACCTCTCTTGATACCGAATATTATTACCTTATCAACTATGCTCCAAAGCATATGAAGATGAAGGACAGGTGAAGTAAATATCTTGGGTATATTTGAAGAATAAACTGAACATGATGAATGGAAATAGAACATTCTCCTTTGAAATATGTCTTTAAAAATAAATATCTACTTTTTTTCCTTTCATTCCTATTTCTCTGTAGCTTTTTTCTATTGGTTTCAATTAAATCCGAGACTAATAAACTATGACATCTCTGAAACATGAACAGACATGCTTCCATGTCAAAAATGTAAACTCTAACAATGAAGTGATATTTACTGGTTAGAAACATGACTGATTCATCACGACATTTCCTTTGAAGATTCACTATGAAATAAAGCAATCGCATACAGTCAACTCAAACCCCGCTATTGTTAAAATGCTTACCCCCCTTTACCTTTCCTTTTTTTTTAATCATTGCAGCAGATGTCATCAAATAAATGTAGTGAAACATTCAAGCAGCAAGCTCCCTAATTGTTTCCATCCTGATTATAAAAACACATTGAAAGGTAAATCCTCACAGTGAAATAAATGAAAAAAATAATTAACCTTCAAAGTACTCCTTATACCACCTGCTCTTTACATACTGTGCTGAAATGAAGGCACCTGATGTATAACGAGTAATAAAAAGAAACTGAGTTTCCTTCTAAAACAGAAAAGTAGCACTTAAATTTGAAATCAAATCAGAATGGATATACCTTTCGTATAATCAACAGGGTCTGGAATCTCCTCCATCTGAGTCAAGTGAAGTGGTCAAGTCTAAATTCAAGTACAGTAAATATTTTATCTAACATACATCACATATTATTTTGTGGTTATTTGTTATTTTTTTAAAAAAATATTGTATGCCAATAGATGTTGAGCTTCTGTGTCTTTGAATGCAGATACTCCAACCATTATCTGAATTTAAGCTTATATGTTAAAATCTGGGTTGACAATATTTTGGTCTTTACAACAAAATGTGTAAATGAACATATTTACACATTCATATTATTATGAGCCCTAACTATGTACCCCACTCACTTTACACATTAGACCTGCATTTTTGTTAGTTCTGTCACCTAATGGTCTTTCTGTAAAAATGGTTATGATTAGGATGTTTAGGACACAGTCCTAACGCAGGTCTCACTTGTAGTATACTCAGAGAAAGCAAAGATCAGTTCACTGGTAGATAGGTGGAATCTCCTTTTATTTTTTTATGCTTGAAAATGTATTGTTTTTAAAGATTGTATTTATTTTGCGGGGGGGGGGGAGGAGCAGAGGGAGAGGGACAAGCAGATGCCATACTGAGTACAGAGCCCTACAGGGGGCTCGATCCCCTGGCCCTAAGATCAAGACCTGAGCTGAAATCAAGAGTCAGAGCCTCAACTGACCGAGCCACCCAGGCACCCCGAAATCTCCTTTTAAATAGTGGCAAAAAAAATGTGTTTATAGGAAACTTAAATTTTTATTCTGAGGGAAAAAGAGCCAAGGCTTCAGAGTATTCCTTCTCATCCAAAGTGTGAAATGTTTGGGGCCCAAGTCACACTTTTTTGGGCCACCTCAAATGGAGGCTAACATCAACACCAGAGGGAACCATTTTCTCCCAATCCCCCAGTCTGGGGAGGGGTGTGGACAGAGCAAACGCTGTGCCTGCTGGGCAAGGCATTGTGGGAATATACCTGTGTTGGCAAGGCTAATGAAACATATGTGCATATATGTCCATGTGTAATGATAAACATTGCATTAACTTAGGGGTTCCTGCATGATCACGAGTGGTTTCACATTCAAGATAATTTGGGCTATATTCACATAGATGCTATAGACTGTGGGTCTGCAAATTTTTTTTTCTGTAAAGGGCCAGATAGTAAATGCCTGGGCTTTGCATGTTTTAATACAATTTTATTTATGGACACTGAAATTTGAATTTAATAGAATTTCCATGTCTCACAAATTATTTTTTTCCCCCAACCATTTAAAAGTGTGAAAACCATTTTTTAGCTCACAAGCCATACAAAAAGAGTCAGCAGGCCAGATTTGGCCAATGGGTTGTAGCTTGCTAGAGGCCCCAGATCACTCCTCAAAGATGGTTTTATTTCACCATTCCAAAAGGCATGAGAACAACTACATCTCTCACTAAAGAGGAAACTAAGGCTCCAGGAGGCTTAAGCAGCTTACTTGTGTTTCAAGCTAGTCAGTGTTATAAGTTATATATAAGTAAGACATATAATACATAGTAATAATATATATAATCAGCATATATGAACATGCAAAATAAGTAAAATATACATAAGAAAAATTTGTGTATACTGTATATAACCAAATTACATAATATATAATTTGCTTACTTTTATATAAACAACTCATATTTCTTGTGTTTTTTTTTCACTATTCCATACGAATCCCATACCAAAGGCCAATAGAGTGCAGTAAATGTAACACATATATGGCTCTTATTGACTATATATATATATATATATATATATATATAAATATTAGGTGTTTAATAAGTATTTGTTGAATGATGGAACAATTTATCACTCTCAGTTATATGATATGCAGTAGGAAACAGTGTACTAATGTGCTGGTAATGATCTTACTGCTAGGCAGATTTATGAGTTAGTAGTTAATTATATCACCAATAATTAAGTTTTCCTTACCTAGGCTCAGTGTTGTTTGCACGGGGAAATAAATATATTTCATAATAATAAGGAGCATTGTTTCCATATCTTAACATCTCTGAAATAGAGAATTGTAAAATTTTTTTGGCCAGGACATTGGATGAAATTGACTGATCCTATATAGGCACTAACATCAAAAACAAAAGTACCAAAATTTGCAGAATGGGTTTCAATGGCTTAGACGAAAACCCTTGGAAATAGTAGTAAAAGAGGGAAGGAGTTGAGGAGGTAGTAAACCAGAAGTGTTTAGCAACTCTCTAAGTAGAAGCAAAAAAGTAAGGTAGCTCTACCTTAATAATAACAGCACAGTGCCTTTTAATTTCTTTATGGATTCTCTTAAAGTCTGAACCATCCAAGTGTTTAATGGCACAGAGAAGGACAGTATGTGTGAAACAACACAGCTACTGATAACTCTAAATGAAAGTGATTCAGAAGTAGACCCTGAATATGACGAAGTTTTAGTAATATCTTAACTAATTTATTTAATACTTTTCTATGTTTATGTATTCTCCAGTTATTTATGATAAAATCCTATGTCTAGTTATTTTAATAGTTATAAAATAATCTAAATTATTTCAATAGTTATAAAATAAAACATCTAAATGATAAGAAAATGCGTCTTACTTTAATTGGCAAGATTTTTTAAAAAATCCTTAATGATACATAAAATAATGGTGCATCTTACAGGTGCGACATCTTAGAAGTAAACATGCAGCCACAGTATATGTCCATTTATAGCATATGTAGAATAGCAGCCTTTGGCACAAAATGATAGCAAGTAAGTGACAATCTCAGAGATGTAAGTAGAGGTTGCTGGCCCACCCCAATACTGCCTTGGTGTTTTATCACTGTCTGTGAAACCTATCAGATAACCAACATTGATGAATTCAGTGAAATGGGAAAAAGGGTAAAAATGACAGTTTTACCTTCAGTGTTGTGCCAAGAAAAATTGTCTAAGACTTGACAGTGGGCAAAAGAGATCCATGGGTGTCCCTTCTGTGGAAGGCCAGGTGTTGTCCAGCACACTTTCTGGAACTATCTGATTCTATGGGGTGTTACTCCTTTGATGCACTTTCTATCAACTAGACTATTTTATACATCTGTAGAGATAGCACTTGTAGAAACTTGTAGTAATGAGAATGTGACTTGGTGGCAACCATGCAAATACATTCGGTTTGGTAGAGAAGAAGGGATATATCTTATTGCCCTCTATGACATTAACTCATCTTTCAAATTTCAGGACCCCCGAATGTCATGTGTGCATGTGTCTATGTGAGGCTATATTCGGTATTCTTGATTGTATGTGCATTATGGAGATGTATACATCTAAAATCTCTTTTGAATCAGTTTTATATCTTACTGGTTCCCTCATTAATTAATGATTTAAAGAAAATCTTTTACATTGATTCATTTTCTATTTATATGAGAGTCATGATTTCATCATTCTGAAAATTACAGTTTAACATTATTTACTATCTTGGAGAAGAAGGCAAATATAATGAGCATGTCACCAATGTTAACAATTTACTCACTGTCTTTAGAGAAGACTAATTGTCTGGAATGTTTAAGGATATATGCAAAATAATATATGCTTAGATGCAGGTAAAATTCTTTTCATTAGATGTGATAAGAATTAAGGTATGCCATGCACAGAGAGTTGTAGGACTCTAATGGAGCAGAAAGGAATAAAAAGTTCCACACCTGGAGACAGAATTCAACTTAAGGGAGAGGTCTGTATCATCTTTGCAAATTACTCTGATAAGCCACATTGCCATATGCCTCAGGGCAAGACCAGACAACCTAGGCAGGTACAAAGTCAAATTGTAAATGAAACTGGGGAGTTAGGGAGGGGAGAAAATAAAAAAAGACAAAGTGGATTCAGGAACAAAGCTGGATGCTGGGGATTTATTAGAAGAGATGGTCTCTGAAAATTCCCCAGATAGGGATGGGCTAATAACAACAAGTTTCGATCCTAATGTTCACTGAAGCCTACCCATACCTTTAAGTTTCTAGGGCTTCCCCCCACCCTTCTATGTAAAATGGAGGTTCAGGGTAAATTTTTCAAAATGTTAAAAGATAAGCTGATCCCAGCAAACAAGAGGATTTGGCCAAAAGGCCAAAGTTTGGCCAATAATATAATAATGTTATTATTCAAGAGGCATGATATATACTTTTTTAGTGAGTCGACGCTGAATCTAAATTTACACACATGCATACAGAAATACAGGACAGAAGCCAAAATCATTATTGCAGCCATGAATATACTATTCATTCTTCTTTGTTTTCTAACTTTAAAATGATAGGTCAGGTACATTTTTATTTGAAGAAGAAACATGAAGAAGATTAGCATGCCAAAAATGAATTTTAAAAAGTCATGTCATTGTAAATATAAAAATTGTAATTTTACTTGTTAGACAGTGTAATTTGAATGAACTCGTTCTATATATATATATTGCCTACATACAGATGTGCAGAAAACCTAAGTAATTCAGTTTAAAAGGTTGGAATTTTTATGTTCAATCTAACCAATACAAGGAATTTCATTAAACACTTAAAAATATTCATAAAACCTTAGAAGGGACCAGCATGATGAATTTATCTTATATTCTAAAACCAAATTTGGGTTGACAAATTCCAGCTACACCACACAGTTAGGACAGAAGACCAATAACAGAAGAAACTATCTGAACATGAAACTGCACACCCCACCCCCCCAACTAAACTGTAGTGCT
This sequence comes from Zalophus californianus, assembly GCF_009762305.2. Classification (NCBI taxonomy): domain Eukaryota; kingdom Metazoa; phylum Chordata; class Mammalia; order Carnivora; family Otariidae; genus Zalophus; species Zalophus californianus. Next base: position 98,581,369 of record NC_045602.1, read on the forward strand.
GTTAACGTGAAAAACACAGCATTATGAATGTTGACTTCATTTGAAAAGATGAGATAAAAAGACTTTCTGAAAATAGAAAGTCCCAGGAAGTTAATTGCGCTAGGGCTAAGTTCATATAATATTTTGTACGAATCAAAAAAATATGTCTGAACTAGGATTCTCTGGAACAAAGAGCACAGTCTGGAGGAGGAAAGCCTGCCAGCTACGGAGGTTGTGTGTTGCTGCATGGCCGGTGTTGAGGCTGCTTTTCAAGTAGAGAGGAGAGGGCTCTGTCAGTGATGTAAGAATCCCATCAATAGTGGAAAACACCAAGGGCTGGGTAGTGGTGCTTTGTAGACAAAATGAATCCCTCTTGGATTTGACGGGTAGGAGCAGAAGAGAAAGTGGTTCACTAACTATGTGTTCGCTGAAAGATCCAACGGTGGCCAGAGGAGGCTCGAGAAAGGATGCTTCCCATGTGGATAAGAAAGATGGTGATGGAAAGCCAGGCTGGTTCTTAGTAGAATTTGGGTGTAAACCTACTTGGAGGCGAAAAACATTGTCTCCCCATTGAAAGACTCTTGGAATAATCAGCCACCCAATTACTGGTTGACTTCTGAAATAAAATATGGTTGATTTGGCTGATCTTTTTGTCTGGTCTAGGGCACCTCTGCATTTTTATTGATAGAATGCAGTAAGTGAAACTGAGTAAAACCTGTAATTTCGGCTTTCTCAACATATTGGTGATCACTGGCTCCCGTGTTGCCTCCCCTTGTTTTATCAAGAATGCGGTTCTTTGGCCTTCTAAGAAAATTTGTGAAATTGCATTATTGAGTTCATGCCTCTCATTGTGCAAACCCAGAAACTGGGATTCCTAGAAGGTAAAGAATTGCCAGGAACCATGCAGCCAGAGTCAGAACCATGGACACTTTGTTCCATGGCCCTGCTCGTCAGAGGCCAAAACACTAGCCTTGCAACATGATAATTTATACTTGTTGTGGCCTTTTAGTTCACTTTCTACTTGTATACCTGTCTACATCCATCTTTTCCCAAGAAAGTCTTAGACCATAATATAGACCTTAAGTTTCCAGTAACATTTTAGTCAACCTGAGATAAATAAAGAATTACTATTTCATATTATACTTATCCATTGATACAAGAAAAATAATTGGGATGTATGTCTTCTATGTAACACTTGAAGAAATACAAGAAAAATAATTGGGATATATGACTTCTATGTAACACTTGAAGAAAAAATCCAATATATTCCTAATAAGTCATACATGAAAATCATGTGATATAATAATGACATGATTTTAATATAATTCAGATTTTATTTCAACTATTTCTAAATTCAACTAGAAATAAAAATCTTCAGAAAAATGTCTTAATACTGGCTTTCTCTTTTATGCTAAAACAGGAGATCATATTTTGAGGAGATCTCCTATAACATTACTTTCCTATTAGGTTATCAGCCTAAATGGCGCTATTTTACTGGATTTCATATGTGCCACAGATCCTGCTGGGAAAGCATAAAACTGGACTCATTTAGGAAGAGGCAGTGTGACTCTATGAGAAAAGCTGCCATATGTGAAACCTCACTTTATGCCTGTTGAAATTTTTGTATTTCAGATCTCCCAGGGATATGTCCATTGTGCTATTGTATAATTTTATCAGCATGAATTTCTGCTGAATATTTTCTCTTCTTTTCAAAACCCGTATTTTGGTAGAGCTAACTTCAAAACTTAATGTTGCAACATCTGTGCCCATACACCTGGGAGCCATAGAAGATGTATCCTGAAGATTATCTACATTTTCTAATCTTATAGAATGCTACAAAATGAGAGAACAAGTTTATACATTTTTTTCCTGGTCTGAAATTTTTTGAAAGCAACCACCTTCTGTCTCCTTGGATTCTCAAAATAAAAGAGAACCAATATTTTTAAAGTTATAAAGAATATCCCTACAAATGTAATAGAATATTCATTTGTTTTCATTTGCAGATAAGAGTAATTTTTAAGATGTTTGTGCAACTTTCCATTAAAATACACTGAATATACACAAAACCTGGAGCTATATTCTCAAAATGCTTTCAAACAAGATTCTAATAACTCCATGAGCCTAAATAAAGCAAAAAAAAAAGTCCTTATTTGATTTATTTAGTACTTTTATGCCATGGATCTGCCAATAGATCAATGGCATCTTCTTTTAAAAATAGAAATTATGGTTGGATCAGCATTTCCCAAATAGAAGATTGACATCTTGACAAAGAAAAAGGAGTTTCTGAAGAGCGAGAAATGCCTCCCACTTCACCTTTCATTAATTCTTCTGTCTTTATAGAAAAGAACATACATATCGAAACCGCCTGCAGAATTTGGTGTTGAAAAGGAAATGTGCAAAACAATTTTTTTTGTTGAAGGAAAAGGTGGAAAATGTGAAGTTTTGATGGATTCAAAATAGTTAGGAAGGACCATAAATGGACTTGAGCAACTCCACATGTGCATTCTCTTGACTTGGTCGTCAATTTATTGAAGTGTGAGGAATACTAAACAATGAGTGCTTTCTATGTGGCAGGTACTGTGATTTCTGCACATGTGTCAACTCATTAAAGTTTCTCCACAACTGTACGTGACAAGTGATTTTGTCATCACCATCTTACAGAGGAGGACACTGAGGCATTGAAAGTTGAAAGAACTTGCCCACAGCCACTCAGCACGTCAATGTGGGGAAGAGCTACTCCACAGTGTCCTGAATCTACATCACCCCACTCTCCTCCTGTGACTTCCCTTATCTGTCATGGGCTAGCTATTCACTCTTACTTTGAAGCAAAGAATAAGATGAGAAGGGGATACATTTTAAGTTATTTCAAATTTAAACAGGAATATGCAAGGCAGGGCCAAGTTAAGTATCTGCCAGAAAGAAGGGGAGGGAAAATTTTGTTTATTCAAAGCCACAGGCATTATTACTCTCCTGCAGTGAAAAGTCACATTTGAAGAAAGAAATCCAACTTCAAAGTTGCTACAAGCAAGTAGCCGACTTTGACTTCACTTCTTTCTCATGAGCCATTCTGCCATGTTCTATAGAGGATTGGCATCCCTGCAAGGGAGAGGGACGTGGGTATTTAGAGGAGGGCTAGATGCTGGAGAACTACTGCAAGAAGGGACACCAAGTCAGTGAATGCGGAATGCCAGCTTTTCCCTTGTAGGTCAAGTCAAAAGGAAGAAAATGTACCCGTTGTTTGATGTTCCTCATTTGCATGTCTTGGGGCACAATATACAAAGTAAATAATTTCTGCTATAGAGAAAGTAAATAGGCAGGCAAGACATTGTGTGTTTTACATGTTAGAAGCACAACTGAAGAGAGCAATGCCATGTATGCAATGTATCTGTGTCTGAAGTCAGGGTCCTATCAATTCTCTGTTACATCATCAGACATAAAATACTCCAGATATGCCATTTACTTGACTTGCTGGGAACACGGTATCATGAGCCTGAACTAGGATTTGCAGGGAAATGGAGAAAAGGCTATTAGAAACAGAGAGATGGAAGAATATTGTGTTCTAAATGCAATGGAAATTTTAAAAAAGATGTTGAAATCACTAACATGGCTTAGTAATTAAACTGTGTCAATGCCCCGGCCAAGAAGAGTTCATAATTTGGAAGCTGTAGTTACTATTGACCTGATTTTACTATTGAGATCATGTCTGCATTTTAATTTGGAAACAAAATTGATCACTGTGTTCTATAAACAAGGCCTGTCAAGTTATTACTTTGCAAACACAAACTTATTTAAGAGCAGCATGATTTATGATATAGTATACCAGACAAATGATTTCATTTTTTATTTCATATTTGAGCTTCTCTTAAGAGAGATTGCTTTATATTTTAAAATGGAACTCATCAAGTTCTTCAATAAATACTAAATTTCTTTGATAATAGTTTTTTAATATAGATATTTTAAAAGAATGCCTGTCTTTACTCCAATATATTGGCTTGATGCCCCAAATACTTCTTTAAAATTTATGCAGTGTTTGTTCCTCCTATGTCTTCAGAAATCATTATAATGCTCACTTATTTTTTTTAACAGTATTCAATATTACTGCATCCTAATATTAGTGGACAAAGCATGCAATTTAGAAGGTTCATGTAATGTGTATATTTTACATAAATTGCTTCCTTAATCACTACCATATGAAGGACGACAGAAGGAAATCAATACAGAAAGTCTTATCTTTGTGTTTTAAAGCCATCTCAGACTTTCTAAGACTCTTATTGGTCTAGATCCATCTAGTCCATAATTTCAATTCCTTATAGGCTTTCTCAATACTATAATTTTTGTATTTCACGATTTTTAAATAAAATTAAATTGAAACAAATAATAAAAAACATCTTCAAACTACGGAAGGGCAAAAATTACAAGTATCTTCTTTTGTAGATTTTGTTCTAGATTTTGTTCTACTCTCGCAAGTAGGTTCAGGATGAAAGAAATGCTCATTTTCCCTCTTTACGGACTGCTATTGCAGGAGGGTAACTGACGGTTGCATTCTAGGTGGGAATCCCAGGAAACTCTTTATTCTTGATGGGTTAATTTAAGAGCAGTCCTACCTTTTTCACCTTCTTTGTCTTCTTGGTCATCTGTTAGAGGGATCACTTCTGGTTGCTCCACAATCGTGTCATCTTCCTGGTTTGGTGAGAGCTCTAAATAGAATGTCAAGACAGAAGGAGACTCAGGTATGTTTTCATCGGAATCAGTGAGAAAACACAGTGACTAAAGCAGAGAAAGTTAAAGTTCCTTTCTTTTTCCCCTCCGAGTTTTAAGAGGCACACAGAGCAGAACACTATTGCCATGCTCTGGTAATTAGTGCCTAAAACACACACGCACACTACTCACAAACACCAGGATAGACAGAAGTCATGGTTCACAGTTTCATCTCATTCTCAGATAACAAGGCATTCTGGTTTCAATACCTTCTGTTTCCATATATGAGCTCTGGGAGTCTGCCTCAATTTTTATTTCATTCTTCGTTGAATCATGCTCTTGTCCTGTTAAGAACAGTGATTGAAAAATAAAAGAAATGAGACATGCATGATCGTAGGTTTATCCCTGGTTTGGAAAAGCAAAACATTCAGAAACCGTGTTTCGATTCTGCATGGAGAGGCAGAGAACGGTTTCGAACCAAAGTGGGCAACTTTGCAAATTATCAAATTTATGTCAATTGTTTTATGAGAAATAGCCAGGTAATTAGGCAAAAACCTCTTCTTTGGACTGACTGGTGTAATTGGTGTTTAGCTTATCAATGCACTGAACGTCAACGGACACAACCTGGAAGTTTTGAAAGTTTAAGTAATTCCTGGGCTTTAATGGGTTATCTATGCTTAATTTTCCTTTAAGATGTACAAATTTCATGTACTGAGGATTCCTAGAAAATTAAAACCCTAGTATTCTCATTCTCCCATTAAAAGAGCATGAACTTCTTAAGTAATGTGAGCACGCAGGGATTGGGTCACCTAACAGCTCAACCATTCTGTTAAGACACCTACTAAATATAGCAAAGGTCAGGAGAGAATTCAGCCAATTCTTGATTACTCCAAGGCTGATTATCTAGTAATGGTTTCTCTTCCACACCCCCTGGCTTCTCCGCCTCCCCTCCCCTGTAGAGTTTTGAATATTTAAGTGCTCATTAAGAGAGGAAATTGAAATCTGTCCATTTGCCTCATTTTAACGAAAGGTTTTATGCTGAGAATATGCTTTTTTTATGCTGAGAATATTTAACTGCTAAACTAAAAAAAAAAAAAAAAAAATCCAGAGCTAGAGTTGGTTATTGGCATGAAGGGGATACAGAGGGGCTTGGACTCTGCTATGGTAGACTGCATTATTGTTTGAACTGGTCCCTACTGCTTCCTGTAAGAGGATTCAACTCCATGTCTGTGACCATGTGACCTGCAGTGGCTCCTGTGGGACAAGTGTTTGTTCCCACCTCACTGACACCAGGCCTATTAGTGTGACTTGGTTTACAAAATGGCACATTTGGGCAGAAGCTTTAAGATCCATTGCATGTGTCCTCCATCTTTCTTGCTCCTAAGTGAGCGTGCTCCTTCAGTCTACATCCTGGAATGAAAGCATGTGGAGCAGAACCAAGCAGAGACACAAACACCTTTGTTGTAAGCCAATGGAACTTTTAGGATTATTTGTTACTCCAGCAAAGCTAACTCATACAACCCTTTATCTTTAGTTTCCTCTTTCATACAACTATCCTTAAACTGCCCACTCTATGGCTTCACCTTGGTTCATTCTCTGCTAGCATGACCCCCAAAAAGTTTTTTGAGATCATTCCTCTTGAGCTCAATTTTAATCAAAAGGATCTGATAAAATAATTACAATGGAGGCATATTTATCTGATCATTGAAGTGAAATTTCTCAAGCTGTCTTTGATGACTTTCTGTCATCACTTCTAAAATTCAATGAAGTGCCGGGGCGCCTGGGTGGCTCAGTCATTAAGTGTCTGCCTTCAGCTCAGGTCATAATCCCAGAGTCCTGGGATCAAGCCCTGCATTGGGCTCCGTGCTCAGCCGGAAGCCTTCTTCTCCCTCACCCACTCCCCCTGCTTGTGTTCCCTCTCTTGCTGTGTCTGTCAAATAAATAAAATCTTTAAAAATAAATAAATAAATAAAATTCAATGAAGTGCCATGTCTTGATGATTCTGCAAAATGTTTCTCTTTTCCCACTTTTCATTTCCCCTTCTCCTTTCCTCATTTAAGGATATATTGTCTCTCTCTTGGATCTGTCATTTTTTCCTCCTGTAGTGTATCCTGTGAATTGCTAGCTGAAATACCTTTTAAAACATGGATTTGATCAAGATGTTTCCCCTGCCGATAAACCACATTCACCTCCATTCCACTCCAGTGCTACTTAAACTATGGTCTGTGGGTAAGAAACACTGAGATTTCAAAAATATAGGAGTTCAGGCCTCATCTCAGACCTAGAGTCAGATTCTGCATTTTAACAAGATTTCTAGGTGATCTGTATGTTCATTAAAGCTTGAGAAGCACTGGCCTAGGATATATGTGTATCTGCAAATTATTTATCCTATAAAAAATGCCAGACTTGGCCCAGACACTTCACATACATTATCTCTAATTACCACATTAGCCCGGAAATTAAGTATTGTGATACCCATTCTGCTTTCAAAATGTTCAACTACAAATCCTTTCTTCCTTTCTGTTTTGCTTGGAAATGTGTTTATTTTGCCTTTTAGTTTTTAAATTGAAGTATATCTTGCTTATAGTAAAACACAAAATTCTTAATCATATAGCTTGAAGACTTTTGACATACACATACATGTGTCTCCCTGTGCAATCACCACTCAGAATGAGAACATTTCTAGCACCAGTGGCTCTCCCTGTTGGAACCAATGGACACCCTACAACAGGTGAAAGGTAATAGTTTTGTCTGTTCTTGAAATTCATAAAAACAGAACATACACTATATGCTCTCTTGTAGCTTGCTTTCTCACATGTCCTCTGTGAGATTAATCCCAGTTGTTGTATATGTCAATTGTTTATTCTTTTTTGTGGATGTATACTATTCCACTATCCAAATATATTATGTCCTATGGATGTTGAATTGTTTTCAGTTTGGGGCTATTATAAAGAACACTGCTAAAAACATTCTTGTGCGTGTCTTTTGGTGGATATATGTATTCATATCCCTTGGGTATAAACTCAGGAGTGATATTGCCAAGTAATAGGCAACACATAACTTTGGCTTCACTAAATTCTGAAAAACAGCATTTGGAAGAGTGTGTTCCACTTTATACTCCCACCAGAAATGTATGAGAGTTCCATGTGTGCCCTTTATCCTTCAGACAGTGTCATGATACTACTAGTCACAAAATTCTTTAATATGGAGAAGAAAGCTGTGCAAAATCTTTTCCCCAAAACCCATTTTTTTTTTCCACCTTTGGGTACCATATAAAGTAATAATGCCACACACTATCGGTCACTTATTTGACACTGTATTATGTGCTACTAAATGACAGATATGTCAGGTGCTGGGAATAGATCTTAAATAAAATAGATACAATACTTGTCCTCAAAATGCATAGTTGCAAGGAAAAAGGCACTAAATGTGCATAAAGTTCTTTCTAGTAAGATGTGAAACAGAGTTCCAAATGTATGAAAAAACTCACTTTTAGCAGATTTTTAGATCACAGGAAACTGAGAGGGATAACAAGTATACTGGACAACAAAATCAACACTGAAGCATTCTTAAATAGACTAAACGAAACAAGAAGAAATTTGATAAGGATAAATGTTAAATTCTAAAATCAAATTTCAACTTCATGGAATGAGATGGGAGGAAATCAATCCTATTTCTGATAAAACTAGAGCTACAGGTTTTGTATTCCACGTTTGCCCTAGATAAATACTGGATGGATATCAGAATAGTTGGATGGAGAGAAGGATTATAGCACATGGAAAGTGAAGGGGAGGGATGCCTGGATGGCTCAGCCAGTTAAGCATCTGCCTTCAGCTCAGGTCATGATCCCAGGACCTGGGATCAACTCCCGCATCGGGCTCCTTGCTTCGCGGGGAGCCTGCTTCTCCCTCTGCCTGCTGCTGCCCCTGCTTGTGCTTTCTCTCTCTCTCTGAAAAATAAATAAATAAAATCTTAAAAAAAAAGAAAGAAAGAAAGTGAAGGGGATTTCTCCATTTATTTCCTGGCAAACATCTTGCCTGGATAGCTATTTCTAGCTATCCAAACAAACAGGAGACTTAAAAATGAAACATAATAAAAGAGGGGAATTATAGTAAGGGAAAAATATTTTTGTAAAAAAATATATTCAGAAAAACATAAAACATAGATAGCATTTTTGGGTTTGCAATGAACTCTAAGAATGAATGAATAAGGAAATGAAGAGATGGATTAAATGAAGAAGAAATTGTCTGAGACAATCAGAAAAATCTACAAGCTTAAAAACACAATGACAACATGAACATCAGCAAAGGATGTCATAAAAGAGAATGAACACTATTCATAAATGAATGTTTTAAAGAAATCAAACTTTTGAATTAAAATTCACTAAGAAGGCAAAAGTTAGGGAGCAAAATGAAACACAAAAAGATGATAGATACAGAGGACAGAAAATGCAATAGAATTTCTTTTTTTTTTTTTTTTAATTTTTATTGTTATGTTAATCACCATATATTACATCATTAGTTTTTGGTGCAGTGTTCCATGATTCATTGTTTGTTCATAACACCCAGTGCTCCATGCAGAACGTGCCCTCCTCAATACCCATCACCAGGCTAACCCATCCCCCTACCCCCCTCCCCTCTAGAACCCTCAGTTTCTTTTTCAGAGTCCATCATCTCTCATGGTTCGTCTCCCCCTCTGACATACTCCCCTTTTCTTCCTCTTCTGTTATCTTCTTCTTTTTCTTTTTTCTTAAAATATGTTGCGTTATTTGTTTCAGAAGTACAGATCTGTGATTCAACAGTCTTGCACAATTCACAGCGCTCACCGTAGCACATACCCTCCCCAATATCTATCACCCAGCCACCCCATCCCTCCCACCCCCGACCACTCCAGTAACACTCAGTTTGTTTCCTGAGATTAAGAATTCCTCATATCAGTGAGGTCATGTGATACATGTCTTTCTCTGATTGACTTATTTCACTCAGCATAACACCCTCCAGTTCCATCCACGTCGTTGCAAATGGCAAGATCTCATTCCTTTTGATGGCTGCATAATATTCCATTGTGTATATATACCACATCTTCTTTATCCATTCATCTGTCGATGGGCATCTTGGCTCTTTCCACAGTTTGGCTATGGTGGACATTGCTGCTATAAACATTGGGGTACACGTACCCCTTCGGGTCCCTACATTTGTATCTTTGTGGTAAATACCCAGTAGTGCTATTGCTGGATCGAACGGTAGCTCTAATTTCAACTGTTTGAGGAACCTCCATACTGTTTTCCAGAGGGGTTGCACCAGCTTGCATTCCCACCAACAGTGTAGGAGGGTTCCCCTTTCTCCACATCCCCGCCAACATCTGTCGTTCCCTGACTTGTTAATTTTAGCCATTCTGACGGGTGTGAGGTGGTATCTCATGGAGGTTTTGATTTGGATTTCCCTGATGCCAAGCGATGTTGAGCACTTTTTCATGTGCCTGTTGGCCATTTGGATGTCTTCTTTGGAGAAATGTCTGTTCATGTCTTCTGCCCATTTCTTGATTGGATTATTTGTTCTTTGGGTGTTGAGTTTGATAAATTCTTTATAGATTTTGGATACTAGCCCTTTATCTGATATGTCATTTGCAAATATTTTCTCCCATTCTGTCGGCTGTCTTTTGGTTTTGTGGACTGTTTCTTTTGCTGTGCAGAAGCTTTTTATCTTGATGAAATCCCAATAGTTCATTTTTGCCCTGGCTTCCCGTGCCTTTGGCGATGTTTCTAGGAAGAAGTTGCTGCGGCTAAGGTCGAAAAGGTTGCTACCTGTGTTCTCCTTTAGGATTTGGATGGACTCCTGTCTCACGTTTAGGTCTTTCAACCATTTGGAGTCTATTTTTGTGTGTGGTGTAAGGAAATGGTCCAGTTTCATTCTTCTGCATGTGGCTGTCCAATTTTCCCAACACCATTTGTTGAAGAGACTGTCTTTTTGCCATTGGACATTCTTTCCTGCTTTGTCAAAAATAAGTTGACCATAGAGTTGAGGGTCCATTTCTGGGCTCTCAATTCTGTTCCATTGATCTATGTGTCTGTTTTTGTGCCAGTACCATACTGTCTTGATGATGACAGCTTTGTAATAGAGCTGGAAGTCCGGAATTGTGATGCCGCCAGCTTTGCTTTTCTTTTTCAGTATTCCTCTGGCTATTCTGGGTCTCTTCTGGTTCCATACAAATTTTAGGATTATTTGTTCCATTTCTTTGAAAAAAGTGGATGGTATTTTGATGGGGATTGCATTGAATGTGTAGATTGCTCTAGGTAGCATTGACATCTTCACAATGTTGATTCTCCCAATCCATGAGCATGGAACGTTTTTCCATTTCTTTGTGTCTTCTTCAATTTCTTTCCTGAGTATTTTATAGTTTTCTGAGTACAGATCCTTTGCCTCTTTGGTTAGATTTATTCCTAGGTATCTAATGGTTTTGGGTGCAATTGTAAATGGGATAGACTCCTTGATTTGTCTCTCTTCTGTCTTGTTGTTGGTGCAATAGAATTTCTAATTTAAAGATTAGAGGAAGTCTAAGCAGCTGTATTTTTTTGTGATAGCAATCATTAAAAGCATTATGAGATTTTCAAAGATTGTAGAACATAGAATATGATTTCATTTTTTATAACTATGTACTCATCTGCATTTTAGATTTTACAACAAATGCATATTATATAATTTAATACTTATAATGAAACAATTTAGGAAATAGAGAAAAATGCTTTCAGTGATATCATAGAAGAAAAATTTGTAACTAAAAGGTGTTTGAGTCTAGCCAAATCTAGTTACTTTTGCTCAATGTCTATTCTACTTGAACTCTAAAAAACACTTGAGAAATTCAGCTGTTGAGTACCTCTTACTTCTTGAATGTTCCTCTTTTTTGTCTTTTGGTCAAATCACCTACCTTTCTGTTCTATGTCCCAACCTACTCACCATTTTCTAAACACATTACTTTATTTCTTGCCTTTGCATCCATTTAGCACATGTTCTCACTGGTTGAAACACCCCATTTTCCCCCTTTCTATCTGGTAAAATTCTCCTCATCTTTCAAAACTAAGTCATAAATTTACCTTTCTCTGTAACATCCTCTGAATCACTAGGCAGGATCAATCATTTTCACATTCTTGCTTATTGAGTTCCTTTGCTCATTTATCTATTTATTATTCATCTTATTACACTGTATTATAGTTGTATCTGTTTGTCTCTCTTACCAGGCTATGAGCATTGTGAACATAAAAAACGTGCTTTATTCATATTTCCCCTCCCAGTACCTACTAATAAGGATTGATCAATAAATATCTATTTAATTGGCTGTTCATTATAGTACTCATCTGTGTCTGCAAATAGTAATTAGGAACCGTAACTTACTTTCTATTGCATCCTTTAGCAACACGATAAGTGCCTTAGGCTGCTAAGCAGTCCGTATACTATATTTATTGGAAAGAACCCTGAAAGAAGAACTTGAAGTTTTAGGCAAATCACAACCTCTTTGGGCTTCAGGTTCGTTATCTATCTATTTTTAAGGCTGTAGAACTAGATAATATTTTAGATTCCCTCTGTCTTTAGCATTATATGAGGATCTGTCTCCTGGTAAAGCTTCTAGTCACTGCTGATGTTTGTTTATTGGGTGGATGATATCGAGAGAGGACATTCACTGTCTGAGTGAGCCTCATTCTCTATCGCTGTTGAGATAGGGAACCGACCACCACACCTATTCCTGGATCCCTGCTGGGACCCTTGACTTGTCATTTGCAATCGGGCTTTGTCTGCACAATGAAGGCAAAGAGTAGAGCATTCAGAGAACAGAAGCAGCCACTCTGTATTCCTGTTGTGTCCCCAGTCCCAGTGCCCCATTTGATAAATCTTCAGAGGAATTTAATCAGGGATAGGAAGACCACAATTCAACAGGGCCTGGGGCCCCTGCTGATAAGGGGGGGACTGCCTGAGGTAGCAGCCTAAGGCTCTTGATGAATACTAGGGATTTTCTCTTTGACTAGGAAGGCCCTGGCACTTCACTTTGAGGATGAGAGGCATTGCAAAGTTCTTGTGGAGTATTTCTCCCCCCTTGCCTTTTCACTTCTTCCTTCTCTTGATCTGTTTCAACCTGTGTGCTTTACATATTTTGACAAACTTTTCTTGAAATAGAAATACATATATTTTCTTCTTTCTAATTTTTCTGAAATAAAGTCAGTAAAAAATGGGGAAAGAAATGAGGTGCACAGCTTTGAAATCCAACAATAATCATATTTGCTCATTCCTGAGCCAAGTCAGGACTGGGCATATTACACAAAGAGGAGGTACTTGTTTGAGCTCCTTGCCCTGCACCCAGGCCTGCTGTGTGTTAATGATGACTCCAGGGGTCTCCAGCCCTTCTGCCTTCCTCTACAGTGCACTCAGACATGCCATTTGCTTTCTTGACCCCATGGGGGCAAGCTTTATGTTTGCCTCTTCACATTCAGTCTAGTTGAATTCTACCCACTGTCCTCTGCCTTACTCCCTCCTGGCAGAGGAAACAAAGAACATAAAGGGTCCCACAGTTTATATATATATTTTTATACAGTGAACTCAATCATCCATGCTAATGGGAGGGGACTATTAGAACAGATAATCCATAAATCCATTCACTTTTCTTTAGAAATAGATCATGTGATTATTTCTTGGAGCCCTGGTAATTAAGTTTGGCTCAAGCTAATGCTTTAAATAATTTGCATAAAAATTGGTCTGGGGCCATCAGTCTGGAACTAAACATTTCTAGAGGATAAACCTAAATGCACTCTGTAAATGGACTGATTTTGAACAATAGTAACAAAAGTATAGTTTTATTGTTTGCAGATTATTATATGCTCAAATCTTCATAAGAACAAAGACTTTGTTTCTTTGATGCTTGTCTTAAAGACAATGGAAAATTGTGTCCTTTTGATAAACCTGAAACTTGCCTGCTGCTAATATTCAAAATTTTATATGTTTACCATGTCTAAAAATAACCTCAGTTTAAGAGCAAAAATTAAACCTAGATTAGTGTGAATTTGATTATCTTCTAGATACCCTTCATTTTTTTCCCTGGGGCCAAAAAAACTTACTACCTAATGTAAATTATTTCTAAAATTATTTTTTCTTGCAGTTACAAAAGAGTTGTAGTTTCCTTCTAGAAACACTGAAAAATACATATAAGTATTTAGAATTATGAGTAATTTCATAACTATAATTCATAGCTATAATAATTTTATAACTGTCATGTTAATATTGTAAAGTGCTATCTTTCTTTTGTGTGTGTACATATGTATGTAGATATACGTCTGTATATGCATACATATATATGTATCTGTATATATATGTTTGTGAGTCTTTGTGTATGTGGCTCAATACACATACACACACACAGAAATATATAAATATATCCTAGGATCAAAATGAATTTACACTTTGATTCTTGCTTTTTTAGTTCATATTTTTATAAGCATCTTACACTGTCATTAAAATTTCTTCAGAAGTTTTATTTTTAAAAGATGCAGTATATTCCATGTTATGGGCAAAATTTTGGATGTCTCCTTTCTTTTCCCCCATTAAACATTGCAATGAAGATTTTTGTCAATACATGTCTCCCTACTCTTGGTGGGTGTTACTTTAAGACAAATTCCTAAAGCATAATTCTAGGATAAAAGTATGAACACTTTACTTTTTATTAGATTTTGTCAAAATTGCTGATGAGGAGGTTATGTCTTTCAGTCTACCACCAATGGTGTGTGAGCATGATTGGATACCCTATTCCCACCAATTCTGGGCATTATCAATCCTACTTAAACTTATCTGATATTCAAAAGGAGAAGACACTGAAATCATGTTTTATTTGCATTTCTTAAAATATTTTATTTATTTACTTGAGAGAGAGGGAACACAAGCAGGGGAAGTGGCAGGCAGAGGGAGAAGCAGGCTCCCCGCTGAGCAAGGAGCCCAATGCGGAATTTGATCCCAGGACCCTGGGATCATGACCTGAGCTGAAGGCAGACGCTTAACCAATTGAGCCACCCAGGCATCCCAATTCATCTTTTGTAAATTATAATTGAGTCCTTTGTCCATTTTTCAATTGTTTTTTTATTTTTTTTAAAGATTTTATTAATTTATTTGACAGAGAGAGAGAGACAGCGAGAGCAGGAACACAAGCAGGGGGAGAGGGAGAAGCAGGCTTCTCGCCGAGCAGGGAGCCCGATGTAGGGCTTGATCCTAGGACCCTGCGATCATGGCCTCAGCCAAAGGCAGACACTTAATGACTGAGCCACCCAGGCACCCCCTTTTTTTTCTTGTTGATTTATGAGGTCCCTTTTTCTGATTCTTTGTCATTTAGTTTGAGGGTACTTTTCCTGGGAGTTTTTCTTAATTTGATTATAATCTTTATCATGTCAAAATGTGTATATTCAGATTTAGCCATTTCTCTCCTTTATGACATATTGACACATGCACACACATTTTGCAGATATATATATGTATGCCTTTTTATAACCTATGTATACAATCATGTGTTTATGTGTTTTTATTTATAATTCTCAAAGCAGTTCTTATTTCAAAAATTTAAAAAAAATTGCGTTTTTGTTCTTTTAGTCTGGTATTTTTAGTTTCATTTTTACATTTCATCTTTGCTCCTCCTGTAATTTAAGCTGGTATAAGGAATGAGGTTGGGATTCAGATTATTTTTCCAAATGGCCAACCAGTTGTCTTAATGCCATTTGTGGAGTCATCTGTCTTTGAAATGTCAGCCTGGGGAAGATGTGCTAAAAACCCAGATCTACTCTGGTCCATTTCTAAACTCTTTATTCTGTTTCATTGATTGACTTGCCTATTCCTGTAGTAGGACTACACTGTGAATCACATTTTTCAAAGATTCCATATAATTTTTGTCTATTTATTCTGTCATCAACTGAAAATATATCTGTGAATTCCCCATTGCATTTCCAAATGGATTTTATTCATACTGTATCATCTGGCACATAAAAAACCATCATTATTATATTAAATCAGCGATTTAAATTTTTATTGATATAAAATGAGCAATTCTTTCTTGCTTGAGACTTTTTGCTAGAATTCTAACTGGATAGATCCTTAAGTAGTTTCTCATGTTTTCTTTTGATGCTCATTTCCCAAATATACCTTTCCTGACTTTATATTTTTTTATTTTTATTTATTTATTTGTTTGTTTATTTTAAAGATTTGATTTATTTCTTTGACAGACAGAGTGCACAAGCAGGGGGAGCAGCAGAGGGAGAGGGAGAAGGAGGCTTCCCGCTGAGCAGGTAGCCCAATGCAGGACTCGATGCCAGGAACCTGGGATCATGACCTGAGCCAAAGGCAGATGCCTAACCGACTAAGTCACCCAGGCACCCCCTGACTTTATATTTTTCAAAAATTTACTCTTTTTTAAAAATATTTTATTTATTTATTTGAGAGAGAGAGTGACTAATCGAGAGAGAGAGAACATAAGCCAGGAGGGAGAGGCAGAGGAAGAGAGAGAAACAGACTCCCTGCTGAGCAGGGAGCCTGATGCAGGTTTCTATCCCAGGGCCCTGAGATCATGACCTGAGCTAAAGGCAGATGCTTAACCGACTGAGCCACCTAGGTGCCCTATTTTTTTAAAATTAATTCAACCCAACTGACTTTTACACTTAATAAATTAACCTAATTACATTTCCTGTCATAACTACTTGCCTGTGTTTCTGTTATCTTATTTGATATATTGTGCTTTTGTTACACTGCTACTTATTTTTTTATTTGCATTATTGAATATACTCATGTGTGGTATGAAACATACCAGGAAATTGAAAGAGTAAGATCTCTTCCTTTAATTTTATTGTGATTTAATTCTATTTGTTATTATCACCAATTTTTTTCAAAGGTATTCTTTACCCTAACTTATATTGTCAGAATCTATAGCAGAGCAGGATTTTCAGTTTTTGACTACCTTTACTGAAATCAGCATTTTGTGCAACTCTCCCTTCTCCCCACCATAATCTTTGCTTTATAAACTCTGACATTGATACTTCCTTCCTTTTCCCTCCCTCCTTTTCTCCCTTTCTTCCTTCCTTTTTTAACTATTCTCTAAAAATGTAACAAAATATAGGAAAGTACACAAACAATATAGAGAGTTCAGTTAAATAACCAAAAGCAAATAGAGAAACTATATATCCTTATAGTTATAAAAACTAGATATCTATCCAGTCCAGAAGCCCAGCTCATGGGCCAATCAGAACCTTATCCCTAATCACCAAAATCTAATCAGCACCTTAACTCAGAGTAATCACTACCTAGATTTTCTTTATCATTATCCCAACTTAGTCATTTCTTTCTAAATAGTATCATTATCTTTTTATGCTTTTCAAACTTGATATAAATGAGACTGTACAATATATATGCTTCTGTACTTTCTTTAATTTAATGTTATGCTTGTGAGAGTCATCCATGTTTGAGCCTGTAATTTTAGTTTGTAGTTTCCAATGAGACTTCTGCTTCCTCTCCATATCTATTCCTCTGTATGTACCTTGTCTTTTCCCTCTGATTGTTTTTGAAATTTTTCTGTTTATCACTGGTGTTGAGCAAGTTGATAATGATGTGCTTAGTTATAATTCCATTTATGTTTCTTGTGCTTTAGGGTCATAGAACTTCTTGGATATATGGGTTCACAGTTTTCATCAAATATTTTTTCTGTCTTGCCTTACCATGCGTTGCTTTCAGAGATTTCAATTTATGTATACTGGACTTTGAGTTACCTTTAAAGTTCTTCCATAGCTCACTGGTGATCTTTTCATTATTTTCAATCTATTCTCTCTGTGTTTCAATTTGGATGGTTTCTATTGCTACATCTTCAAATTCACCAATCTTTTCTTCTGCAGTGACTAATCTGCCATTATGCCCATCAAGTGTAATTTTCATCTCAGACATTCTGTTTTTCACCTCTAGAAATTCAATTTGGGTCATTTTATATCTTTAATGTCTCTAATTAACATGGACAATCTCTCTTTTAGCTTTCAGAAAATATGGAATAAAGTTATAACTTTTAATATGGCCTTTCATATTAATTACACTATCTGTACCATTTCTGAATTGATTTATATTAACTGATTTCTCTTCTCTTATAGGTCATAGTTTCCTGCTTCTTGTCAAGAATTGGTATCATCAGTATTCATTTAGACTTACTGAAAAATTACCATTTACCTTGCTTTTGATTCTTTTCCTTCATCTTTGTCCTATCTGGGATCAATACCCTCCTACCTGAAGAACACCAAAATTCTCTGTTGGTGAACTTTTCTTTTTCTTGGCCAGAAATATACTTGATTAATTTATTCTTGAAACACACATTTTCCTTGAGTTTAGAATTCTTGGTTGGCAGCTATTCTGCTATATTGTCTTATTATTTCCATTGTATATATTAAAAGTCAGCTATCAGTCTGTTTGTTTAAATATTGCTTTTTAGATGTTCTGTTTATCTTTGACTTTCAGCAGTTGTGCAATGATGGGCCTACTTGTGCATTTATTTTGTTGGAGTGCAACGGGCTTTTGGAACATGTGGCCTGATATCCTTCATCAATGTAGGATATTTCTCAGCATAATTTCCTGAAATATTGTTTTTGCCCAATTCCCTCTCTCTTTTCTGTCTGGGACTCCAATTATATCTGTGATAGACTTTATAAATTTTATCCTCTATATTTGTTCCCTTTCTTTAGTGTTTGCATCCTTTTTTTTTTTTCTCTACTATTTTTATTTTGGATATGTTCTTACTACCTAACTTCTAGTGCACAAATTCTCTTTCATCTGTGTCTAATATGCAGTCAAACCATGAATCTATTCACTGAATTCTTCATTTCAGTTATGGCATCTTTCACTTCTAGATTTTCTTTTCTTTTTTTTCTTTTTTGAGATTTTATTTATTTATTTGAGAGAAAGAGAGAGAGCATGAGTGTGTGGGGAGGGGCAGAGGGAGAGGGAGAAGCAGACTCTCTGCTGAGCAGGGAGCCTGACATAGGGCTAGATCCCAGGACCCTGAGATCATGACCTGAGACAAAGGCAGACACTTAACTGACTGAGCCACCCAGGAGGCCCTTTCTTTTCTTTTTTCTTTTGTGTTATTTTGTTTTGAATTTCTAGTGCTCAGCCAAATTTTTCAATCTCGACTTTATCTCCCTATAACAGTCAGCAAAATTATTTTATACTTTATGTTTATAACTCTAATATTTTCAGCCCAAATGGCCTGTTTCTCTTGACTATTTTTTATGTTACTTTGTTTCATTTTTTCTGGCTCTTTTTCTGTATGTGTGTGTTGGACATGCTGGAAATTAAGTTTAAAAACTCGTTTTTGTAAATGGTTTGAAACCTACAACACTCTTTTTTAATCTAGTAAATGTTTTACATTTGTTTTTCTCAGGTGCCAGTAGGGACTAGCAATCTGGGTTGATCTTAATTTAATTTGAGGATTGAGATGATTCAGAGCTGGGCAGCAGTCTTTCAGAAAACTGGTTCATTCTTTCTGGTAGGATGCATATCTTTAAGGTTTCGATGCAAAAAGCAGGGGGTTTACCATGGTCCCTTGCCATTTTCAGCAATGGGACTCTGGATACCTTTGGTAGAATCAGCAAATGACTTAAGATAAAAACAACTTCAAGTTCTGAATTCACATCTCTGGATATCTATTTTCTCCCAGAACCTAGCCTGACAATTCTTCACTATCTTGTAAGCTCTCTGATGCCTTTAAACAGGCTCCAGAATTTTTTGTTTTTGTTTTTGGTGTAGTTTTTCTAGTTATCTTCAAGGAGAGTAATGGTCTAAGTTATTTAGACTTTCATTCCTGAAAGCAGAAGTCTCTCCCTTTTTCTTTCTCATTTTAAAACAACATATACTATAATTTTCAGAGATAAAAGGAAACATTGAATTAAGATATTCTGATACAAATTTTGAAGCAATTATTTCAACATTTTCATACATTTAATGAGTCTCTTATCACATACTACTTTCCAAGTGTGCCTTTCTCAGTCTTGACTTTTTCCTTCCTTTCTATATTTATTGTTTTTGCACAGGATTTCTGTTAGTTTATTCAGGAGGGATACTTGAGTGGCATATTTTCTTAATCTATATATCCCTGAGAAAATACTACTCCTGATTTCATGCATGAGTAATAACTTCACTAAATATAGAAACTGTGTCCTTTAGAGCAATGGAAATGTTACTCCATTTCATCTAGTATTTAGAATTATGGAAGAAGAAAGCAAGCTAAGGCTAATCTGATTTTGGTGATTTTGTTTATAACCTGATTTTTATTTTCCTATATGCTTTATAAGCCTTTCTTTATCACTGATCTTCAGAAATTCTATGAGGCTTTGTAGATTTCTGTTCCTATTTGAGTTTTCAATGCCTTTGTCTATAAATACGTGTACTCTTGTGTTTTGGGTGGAGGAACTGGTTTACATTAGGAAAACTATTTTTCTCTTATTTTTCTAAAGATTGTTTCATTCCTGTTTGTTCTAGTCTCTCTTCTTGGTATTCCCAGGTTATGTAGATTTAATCACCTAGATCTATTGTCTATATGTGTCACATTTCTTTCATGGTTATCATATCTTCATTTCTGTAGTTGTGAACCCAATGCCTGTAGAGTTTAGGCAGGTAACAAAAATAAATAAAGTCAGGGCGCCTGGGTGGCTCAGTTGGTTAAGCGACTGCCTTTGGCTCAGGTCATGATCCCGGAGTCCCGGGATCGAGTCCCACATCGTGCTCCCTGCTCAGCAAGGAGTCTGCTTCTCCCTCTGACACTCTTCCCTCTCGTGCTCTCTATCTCTCATTCTCTGTCTCTCAAATAAATAAATAAAATCTTTAAAAAAAATAAATAAAGTCAGCCTGGTACAAGAATAGCAAGTGATGAGGATTGTGGAGAGCAAATTTCCCTTTTAAACTTGGCAGCTACCAATCACTTGATATTCATAGCTAATAAAATATTACCAGATTCCATTTTTTCCCAGAAAAACTAAAATCTGGTTTTTTTTTAGATGTAATGTTTCTCAGCAGAAAAAACAAATGAAAAAAGATCTCACAACTTACCATTAGGATGATCTTGGTCACACACAGAATGATCTATCACTTCATTGTCTTTTGTAATATTGTCCTTTGCAGAATCTGCCACAACAAATAAGAAAAACGTCTAGTCAGCATTTTTAACTGGGAAACAGAGCGGCTTCCAGCACTGTCATGATATATCTATCTTTGGAGCATGGAATTTATTATTTTTAAAAAATACCCTTAGAATACTTGGATATATTTTTTTAAAGATTTTATTTATTTATTTTTTGTCAGAGAGAGAGAGCAGAAGCAGGGGGAGCGGCAGGCAGAGCAGGTAGAGGGAGAAGCAGGCTCCCTGCCAAGCAAGGAGCCTGATGTGGGACTCGATCCCAGGACCCTGGGATCATGACCTGAGCCGAAGGCAGACGCTTAACCGACTGAGCCACCCAGGTGTCCCAGAATACTTAAATATTTTCATCAACAAATAAGTTATTCCTAAAGTACTACAGAAGGTCTTGTACAAAGTTTATCCTCCTTAGAGGATAGAAATTTGTTTGAGTCATCTTTTTGCAACAAAGAAGAAAATATAAGCAGACTTTATGCATTAGTGAAAGTCTTTGGAGAATTGTGCAAAAGGATATGAAAGGAAGGCAAAATAGAGGAGATTAAAGGAATATCAATTTTAATGTTCTTAATGCTTCCATTACTGCAATTGTTCATATATGGGAGCCTTGAGTCCTGGAAAAAGCCAGATGTAAAGCTTTTTGAAATCCTGTTGTAATTAAGTTCATCATCCTGAGGAACACTACAAGTAGAACAATAGCAAAGGGGAAATCAAATATTCTGTTCTGTGCAATTTCATCCTCTCCCTTGTATAGCATATTTAAATGTGAAATCAGCATAAGTTCATGTTTTTGTTTTGTTATATGATATACTTGCAGGAAATAACATGGCCAAATAGGTTTCAGTGACTATGGACTCTTACAAGACCACACAAGATTCCTTGTTGGATGTTTGAGGCCTCTCTGTAGGCTCTTTAGAAAGCCATTGGAAAGAGCATGTGGGTGGGTCAGTGTGAAGACAGAAAATGTGCCTTTCATTCATTCCAAAAGCTTTTATTAAGGGCCAGCTCTATGCCAGACACTTCTTGAGGCTGGGGAGTCAATAGTAATTGACTCTGCCCTCACAGAGGTTACAATCTAGGGGATATTTTTCTTTTCTTTTTCTTTTTTTTTTTTTTAAAGATTTTATTGATTTATTTGACACAGAGAGAGAGAGAGAGCAAGAGCAGGAACACAAGCAGGGGGAGTGGGTGGGGGAGAAGCAGGCTTCCTGCGGAGCAGGGAGCCCAGTGCAGGGCTCGATCCCAGAACCCTGGGATCATGACCTGAGCCCAAGGCAGACGAAGGCAGAAGCATAACGACTGAGCCACCAGGCGCCCCTAAGGGATATTTTTCATGCAGCTAAAAGAGTGGTAATCTGAAGATATCTAAAAGCCATGAGGTAATCTTGTATGCATATGGCCATGGAGCAAACTGGGGATGGCCGACTGAGACTCCTATTACGAATGGGTTCTCTATTGAGTTCACGTGCCTCCACTGAGTTGTAATTCCGAACAGAACTGAATCAGACAGAGTCTCAAATCATTCTTTCTTTCTTTGTTTCCTTATTCCTTTTCCCTCTCTCCCTCCCCACACTAGGAGATCGTTTTAAACAATGCAGTTTGGAATATTATGAGAAAATTTGTTTTCTGAACATGCCACAAGCAACATTTGATGGACAAGTGAGAAACCTGGGTAGTTAACATATGATTCAAATTTAATAACCAGTGAAGCAAGTATACACCCGAAGTGTATGATTTTAATTAACTGCAAATAATTCCCCCAAGGCAAATGTTTAATTATCTGCACAGCTTCTTATTTCTTTCTGAGACTGACAATAAGTTTCAAAGTCCAAATTTGGAAGCAAAACTGAGCATAGACACATTTTCCAAACTGTTCTCTCACTCTAGTCAAATTGTTTTAAACCGATTCCCATTAAAACATGCCTTTTTTTTTTTTTTTTTTTTTAAAGATTTTATTTATTTACTTGAGAGAGAGAATGGGCGATAGCACGAGAGGGAAGAGGGTCAGAGGGAGAAGCAGACTCCCTGCCGAGCAGGGAGCCCGATGCGGGACTCGATCCCGGGACTCCAGGATCATGACCTGAGCCGAAGGCAGTCGCTTAACCGGCTGAGCCACCCAGGCGCCCAAAACATGCCTTTTTAATTTTGGATCTAACATGTGGATTTAAAAAAAAAATCCTTGAATACTTTTTCCCACTTTAACACTGAAAGTGAACAATGATTTTAAAAAGGTACTATACGAATCAGGCTCAAATTTTAATTTTGAAAATTTTACTTATTTATAGAAAATGGCATCATTTGAAATGTAGGCTTGGGCAATACTCATTTCTCTCAACATTAATGTTTTAAGATTATCCAAGATTTTGCATGTAGTTAAAATGTGTTCATTTACACTCAACAATAATTCATTATGCTTTATAATTAACATAAACATTATGTTTCATGCATCAAATATTACATAAGAAATGTCTTTCAAGAAGTGATTTACATTGAGTTTATGGGTTTATGGTCTAATGATTTACATAAGATTGGTGAAAGTATTTGAAAAATTAATCTCTGGACTGTCACCAAAATCTGTCTCTCTAGAAAATTAATTGACCCTTCAGTTTCAATTTCCTTGGAGAGTTGTTTTAACACTGCTAAGGTGACTTCTGATCTTATGTGCTCTAATCTATACATAATATGTTTCATTGAATCTAAGACACCATCGATTGTTATTTTCACTATTATTTTGTGTAGGTAGGAAAAAAAAACCATGCTACCAAATGAACTGTAACACATTATTAATTTAAGAATGTGTCCTAATTTTAGAAATAAAATCTACAAAAGACTATATATCCTAGAAATATAATGTTTGAGTATATTCATGTGGACACAAGTACTTATCTTTATGTGATGGCAAGGGTTTCCTATCAACCTGACCCATCACCAAACCCACAAGTTACTTTTGTTTTGTATTTGAAATGGTCCCACCTCCACATACAGCAACAAAGCAGGATAAAAGCTATGAGTTCATGACAGCATCCATGCATGACCACGTGGCTGTGAAATTGTTTCCACTGAAGTTTCTCTTTTCAAAGGGCTCTTTGAATCCCTAGTCGCATGAATTTTGGCAAGGCTGGATATGGTCCTGAATGTTTTAAACCATAGATCCTATTATGTTAGACTTAGTTGTGGGTTTGAAATGACAGTGGAGCTTTTCTGACTAGGAGGTGATGAAAGTTGCACTGTATATGTATATAAAATCATTATTCATAATAAGAAAGAAAACATATCGAGTATATATGGTCACTAAGAGAGCTTATTATTTCTATGTAAGTTCTATAAACTACTGTGAAAAATGGAGTTGTATATACTAAATTCTTGCAGCACCCTTGGATTCATATTTTATTTAATTCTAAAAATTATCATTTGGTAATGTTCAAAATACGTAAAGGAGTTATCACCTAATTCTGAGATTCGGTCAATGTTATTTTAACAGCAGAGAATTGGCATGAAATTTATATGTAGATTGTGACTTTCAAAACCTTTAAGGTCAATGTTCTATTAGAAAATTTTTTCAAATGCAAATATTAAGTAGAATGTTTGAGTCAAAGTTCTCAAGACAGATTATCTTTTAAGATTAACAAGAATAAAAAAGAAATACTTCCCTATATTAAAAAAAACTTCCTGATTTAGAAAGTTGAAAAAGGTTTAAAAGAATAGTTAAAAGAGATTAAAATTTTAAAAAACAAAACAGAAATTCTAAAAAGCAGGGCAATTTTAATATAGATTGAAGATGTGATGGTAAGTGATGAAACTATTGCATTTTTAATAAACATCTAAACTGTAAATCGAAATAGGTGCTATCTCTTTCGAAAATGTCTCCTTACAACAAAAGTTCTTAAACCCTGAATATACTCTTGAGGTATAAATCGATATGTAAAACATATACATATATTGTCATGTTCACTTTTCTAGGAGGTAGCTTCCATCATATTTTCACAGGGACCCATGACCCTGACAAGATTAAAGATAACTAGAGAAATTTTTATCTTAATGCCAGTGACACTGCCATTTTACAAAAGGTTTTTAGGATTATAATTGAGAATCAGCTACAGAATTTGATGCCCACTCCATGAATTCGTCAATGATGGCACTTCTTGATTTGACTTGCTAAAAACATATACAGATGTGTTTAATAAATGAAGAGGACAATCCAGCTGGTAAACAACATTTTGCATGAAAATTTGAAATGACTATAAAGTATAAAACTGAATGGATGATTAACTGTCTTTGAAAACATTTTCAAGTCAGGAGATGTACAAAATCCACCTCAGTAAGAAAGGTAATCCCTGACTACTATTTAGAGTTGAGGTAGGAGGTCATTTTGGTGTGAAAGTTCCAAGGGGTCTGAACAAAATAAATGTTATACACAAACACCTATGCCTGAAATACTTGCTCTGTAGCGTGTAAACTGATTTGATTATACCAAGCAAAACATTTATCCTGGTCTGCTCATTTGAATCGCTGGTTTATTATGTGAAGCAATTAGAATAAAGTAGTTTTTCCTCCATCTGAACAGTGTGTTTATCCACAATAAGCTAGCATCTCCACAGCCGATTATGGTCTCATTGAAGCTTTGCAATGACTATTCCTTTCTATAGGAGAAAATGTATACTGAAATGCGTCCCCAGAGCATTCAGATGGCAATGATCTCAGCTATGCTCTGTCCCAGTGCAGCTGGACAGCAAGGCTGGTCTATATCTACCTGAAAAGTAATCAGACCTGTAGGACAGAACCTCACCCTGCATTGGGAGGCCAGACTGAGCTATGGTCGGTCATTTGTCTTCGTTATGCAATCATTAACCCCCATTAAAAGGGGGCCAATCATTCCCAGAGTTATGGAATGTGAGTACTAACAGTCTCTGAGGCAGGGCTGGGAAAACTACCATCATGTACCACCACCTTTGTTTCTATTAGACAATATATGTCAGATTCCAAACAGTAACTTGTATAAACCAGCTAATTCCCATAGTGCAGGTGTTATTTTTCTGCGGGTTGTTATTGAAAATACAAGCAAATGAAAGGATCAGTCATGATGGATGGACACTGGCTTGGGGTTGTGATTCTAGATTTACAACGACAGGCTTCATAACTCTAGGAAAACCCATTCACCTTCCATGATCTCAGTTTCTACACCCAGGAATTGAAGGTGTTGAGCCAGATAATCTTAAGTACCTTTCAAGGCTAATCTGTTGATTTGTTCAAATTATCTCTCTGTTCTGACAACACCTCGCTGTAAACATTCAGGCTTCCCTCATTACCTGCCTACCTGAGCTGGACTCTTCTCACTCTGAGATTTTTACTGTCTCTTCATAAAATAAAGGTTAATTGTGGGGGAAGTAGTGCGGTGTGACGTCGGTTCCACACTGGCCATCGTTAACTCTGTGACCTGACGAGGAATCATCACAATGTCTAATAGAACAGCTGGATATGAAGCCAGGCTGGACCATGACGGAAAAAGAAATGTTTAATTACCCTTTTCCAACAAGTTAATTTTTCCCCCTTGGCAATGTAAACAAAGGCAAATCTGCTCTTGTTTCCAGTTGTCTGTGACCTGCTATCCTTGACCTCCATCCTTCCAATTCCTTTCTGATCTTGCCTCTCTTGCTAAACCTTGCACAGCAGGATTTCTTGACATCCTTTTTTTTTTTTTTTTTAAATCTGACCAAACCACAGGCATAAAAAGTAGCTATGGTTCTAGGTAGAAACTGACTTAGAATTCTATTAAAATGTTTGTCTATAAATCAGGGAATGTTTTATTTATGCTTTTTAATTCAATCTGATAATGAAAAGTCTTTGAGGGGACATTCCCTGTAGGAGAAACGATGAGGGCTTTCTGGACCCTAACTCTGGGCAGAATCACAGCCCGGCCACTACTTCTCAGTTACTTTATTTTGAGGAGAAGTTGAGGCAGTAGACATAGTCTATCTCCAGATTCATAAATGCTTTAACTTCTGGGCATGCGTTCATTTTAGCCAGATGCTTGGAGAGTGTGGCTGGGATGCCAGGGACCCAACACTGCTGAGAACCAGAGGGATTTCCTATATTCCTATGGACTGAGTCAAAACTCACCCTGTTGGAGCAGTCTTTTTTCCAGTCTTGTTTCCCAAGTGATGTAAAGGGAACATATTTAGAGACTAAGATAAGCATTTGGACATTTTGTGGGAGTTACCCATTTTATGTGAACTTCAAAGACCTGGATGATTTCTTCCTAGCACCTATTTGCTCATATCTAGAAGGATCCACAAACCCATCCAAATGAAAATGGATGTGCTTACTTTTTTCAGTTATTTTTTTCTTCAATGTTCCGCTGTGCTATTGAGTACAGTTTTATAATATGAATGGCTGCGGAGTGGTTCACTTTGTGGATCTGCCACAAGCTGTTTTACCATTGCATCTATTATTGGATGTTCAAATTAATCCAATTTCCTGCCATTCTAAATAATCCTATGTTGTTGTGATACTGGGTGTCCCAAAGCTGGATTCATTCCACTCTTCTTTCTCTTACCTCTTCCCAGCCCGCTCCCACCTCTGAGGTCTAGAGAGTTTAGATCTCCCTATAGAGAGCCTTGTAGTAGACAATGCCCCAACAATATCCCACTGGGCTACTCCCGAGATCACAGCAGATGGTTCCAGGAGATGGGTTCCTTTCCAAGACTCTGACTGAGGGCATTTTTCCTTGGATGAACCAGAAGTATCCAGCAGCTAATGCCCAACTAGAAACTCCTGAAAGGATTTAGGAGATACAGTCTGTTTCCTCACCTCTTTGGGAGATAATTCTGAATGTGCTCTACACTTCTTAGAGAAATAGAGCCCCACTTCCCCTTGTCTGAGAATTTTGCTTTTGGAGACTCCAAACAGAGACAGCCAAGCTAGTCACTAACCTGTCTTCTACTACTCAGCAGCAAAAATGTGAATGTTTACCTCATTTTGATTTACAGCCTTCTTGTGCCGTGCTGCCTTTAATTAAGGAATGTCGGGGAAAGTGCCCGCAACCTGATTAGGTAAAGTTGGGAAAAGAGGTTGCTATGTTTGGCACCATATAATCCTAAAAGCTGGGCCATAGATGACTGATGAGGGATTGGCTCTGGGCAGTCATCTGTGGGTTGGCCAACAGACCTTAGGGTGGCCTGATAGGGCAACGCCACCTATGATGAGAGAATTAGTATTAGATTATGCTGAGAGGAATCCATTAGTTCCTTAGGAATCCTTTAGTCTTAGAGCATTGGATGGTCAAATAGACAACGTTTCAAAGCCTAGAGTGGTTTAAAGGCAGAGATTCACTGGAAGAGAAGGGAGGAAACACAAGCTCCCGATGGGGTAGAACAAAGGAGCATAATGAGTCCCCTGGTGGCTTTAGAAGAGTAGAAAGAGGGAAAGAAGGTAGTAAGTTGTGGATGCTCCTTGAGTGGGCAGCTGTTTGAGTTGTTGAGTCTCTGGAGGAACTGCTTGAGCTGCTGTTGCCCCCAGAGGACCCAGTTCTTGGGGCTGCTGAAGTGGTTTCCTTCCTCGCTGACTTTCCTCCCACTGGCAGTAACCTCAGTGTCGCTTCTGCAGAGGTTGTGAGAGCTGGGCTTCACTTCCTTTGTAGTTCTTGCAAGTTCATTGTCTAATTTCAATGTGTGCAGATACTTCAAATGTTTCTAAAGTGCCTTTTCAAACACTACGTTTAGAAGTATGACATTCTTTTAGATCCATTTTTTTAAAACACTCACCTTTTTAGGCATTTCAAATGTACGGCACCCTCATGAACCTTGTACACAGATTGAAAAATACTGAACCAAGAAACTTAGAGAAAGTTAAAGAGGGGAACAGCCTGGCCATGCAGAATAAAACAAGTTCAGTAAATTTCATCTTCCAGTATGACCCTGGTGGGGGAAAAATCAGGTGACATCTGGTATTACAGGAAATGGGGTGTATAGAGGCATTTGTATGATGAAGGCAATGTTTTGCCTCATAAACTGAGAAAAATGTGTTAAAATATCTCAAAATGTGATTTTATGAGGATCTTGGGAAGTATACTAAGGATTAACTCAAAAGTGTTCTTTTTTATTTCCAGGAAGAAATAATAGCAAAATAATTTACTTTAATCCACTACTATTTTACCCTAGATTTCACTATGAGTTCTAGAAATCATTTTAATAGACTTTTCTAATGTAATCACTGACTATATTAATCTGCTTGGGTGGCCATAACAAAACACCATAGACTGAGTGGCCTAAACAACAGAAATTTGTTTGTTCCTAGCTCTGGAGGCTAGAAATCCAAGACCAAGCTACTGGCTGATTTCGTCTCAGATGGGGGTGCTCTTTCTGCTTTGCAGCAGGCTGCCTTCTTGCTGTGTCCCCACAAGGATCAGTGTGTGTGCAAATGGAAACTCAGAGATTGAGATCTCTCTTTCTCCCTCTTAATAAGTCCACTAATTCCATCATGAGGGCTCCACCCTGGGGACCTACTCTAAACGTAATTACCTCCCAAAGACCCCATCTCCAAATACCATCACACTGGGGGCTGGGGTTCCCCATAGGACATTTGTGTTTGGTGAATACACAAGCATTCCCTCTATAACACTGACAGGTACATTTCGGCACATGTGTATTTGGATGACTTATTTAACTTTTTTTTTTTAGGATTTTATTTTTAAGTTGTTGCTTCACCCAACGTGGAACTCGAACCTACAACCCGCAGATCAAGAGTTGCACACTCCACTGACTGAGCCAACCAGGGGCCCCTAACTTTTGAATGTGAGCTATTCAAGTTGATATCCCTGCTGCAGCTCAGAACAAAGTCTGAACAGGGATGTGGAAATGGAATCTACCCTACATGTAAGGTTCCCTTTCCCCATCTCAATTCTCTGGAGTTCACTTTCATTGATCCTTCAACTGTATCAAGGAGTCACTGTTTGGACAGCATGGAGAAAGTCATGATAAGGGAATCTGGGGTGATATCTAGAACAATAACTGGCATTGGACTCAGCTAATCAGAATGGACATATCCCAGTCCTGGAGCCTGCTGGTGGGTCCCAGATGACAGGATGGCAGTGAGATTTACTTGCAAAGAGGGGAGTTAAGTCACCGTTTGCCAAACACCATGGAAATACGTTGGTATTTTAAAAGTCTCTGCAGCAGTCCCAGAGTGTACTGGCAGATTATCCGTTCTGCTTATAGTACAGAACTAGAGTGATAAGTTTCTAAAAACGATAGTGAGAACAGTTTAATAACAAACCATCTCTGATGTTCTCATTTTGGTGGGAAAAAATGAGAAGTAGCTTCCTTGTTATAGACCAAAAAGATTTACAATGTAAGGACTGAATAATCCTCCAACACACGTTTGTGCTCACATCCTGTTTTGTGGCCTTACCTGATAAAGCCCTGCAGCAAACAGAAACAGTGCTAACTTTAGGTTGGTAGTACGTCTGTCTGGAACACTGCATCCTATCCAGGCCAGCATCGCATCCCCTGCCCCTCTGCTATGCCCACACTACTCTACTGTTCCCTTCATCACTGGTAAGGAAAACACATCTGAGTGGGGTGACCGAGTGAGTAGCTGCAGCTGATGGCCTGATGGCTGTCTGTGTTGTGAGATGTAAGGGGACACCTGTTCCAAAATAACGACTCTGTCACTCATCGTTCCCACAGAAGCATGTCATTCTTTGGGGACTTGAAACTTCTTTCTTTGGGAACTTTTAAAAAATGCAGTTCTTGGAAAGATCCTCCTTGAGGCTAGTTTGCTGTAATGACTTAATAATCAGATAGGTGTGGGGCAACCTGTGGGGCTCATTCGGTTAAGCGTCTGACTCTTGCTTTTGGCTCAGGTCACGATCTCAGGGTCATGAGATCAAGCTCTGTGTGGGGCTCTGCGCTCAGCAGGGATTATGCTTGAGATTCTTTCCCTCTGCTCCTCCCCCTACTCTATCTTTCTCAAATAAATAAATCTCTAAAAAAATAATGAAATGGGTCTGATGCCAACTGAGAATAAAAAAAGGATGACACTGAGCAGAAACCAAGAGTGGGGGAAGGACCTTAATGAAATAGAGGACGCAGGAGAGCCTCCAGGCAGCTTATGTTTGTCCTCTGGCTCAGACAAGTACTAAACAGGTCACTTTAAGCAGAAATCTCCATTTGTTGTTGAGGAGGTTGCAACGGGGCGGGGGGGGGGGGTAGGGGGGCTGCTGAATTACAGTGTATGCCATTTCCATTACTGAACACTTCCCGAAAAGATGTGTTCATGATTTTTGAGGGAAAAAACCCTGGAATTCTCAATTTTTCATTGAAGATAAATATACATAAAGAAAAGTGCAGAATTCATGAAGTATATAGCTTGATGCATTATCACAAATTGAACATCCTTGTATAACCAGCACCAGCTCAAGAAATACAACATATCCAGCATCCTGGCAGCTCTGCTCATCTCCCCTTTCAGCCACTCCCCCTCCCTTCCAAAAATTACCCCTCTGACTTTGACAGCATGCATCAGGTGTCCCTGTTTTCAGACTTTATATAAAATGGAATGGTATACAATACATGCTCTTCTCTGGCTTCCTTTGCTCCGTATTACATTGGTGAAATTCGTTCATACGGTTGCTTGGGAAAGTGAATTTTAATTGGGCTATGAAGGCTGGTCAAGTCAATAGATCCTGCGGTGAATCTTATTGGTAGAGTGAAAATAATGTGTTTTTTTTTTTTCTCTTTTCAAACATCAAACATTCACTGCTTCCCCATACTTTGCCTTCAACTTATTATTTCCTTACTACAGTGGTTCCTCAGTAATAGCGTGCCCTGGGATCCCCCGGAGGGATTTTTAACACACAGGCTGCTGGGTCCCTCTCCCAGAGCACCTGATGGAGTAGGTCTCGGGTGAGGCCTGAGAGATGGCATTTCTAAGAACATCCCAGGTGATGCTGATCCTGCTGCTCCAGGGACTGCTCTTTCAGAACCACCACTAAAATATATTGAATTTGTTAACCAAAGCCCCATCTGTGTGCATTTCTCTTCTGTATCTATGTCAACTTGCATTTAGAGTGGGATTTTTAAAATAAGTATCCTCATATGGGCTGCCCATAGTTTTTCCATTGCAGGGAGAGCAAGCACCTCCTATGTGGTGAGGAAGGACAAGGCTTGAGGAAGGGTTGAATCTGTGAGATTCATATCAACATGTGAAGATGTGAGGGCCACTGCAGAGCATCTCCTTGTTAACAGTGGATATACCAGATCTTACTGCTAAAAATCTGAACCTCCTTGCAGCTTCACGTATACCCAGAAAGGAAAAAAAGGAAAAACCTGGCCAAGTGTCAAGAAAGGCTCAGGTCATATCACTGCTGCTTGTATCAAATCCTGCAGGCAAGAGCTCCTTAAGAATCAAGCTTTAAGACTAAAAGTTATAAACCATCACTACAACATATTTCCTCTCAAGCTAATTCTAGATACTGTCCAATACATTAGCCACCAGCCACGTGTGGCCAGTGAGTCCTTGCAATGTGGCAAGTCTGAATGACACGTTCTGTAAGTGGAAAATATGCAACTGACTTTTACAGACTCAGGGCAAAAAAAAAAAAGAATTAAATATATCATCAATAACTTTTATATAGACTTCATGATGAAATTATTATATTTTGGATATAGTTGTTAAATAAATATATTATTTTTTAGTAATTTTTTATAAAATATATTATTTATTTATTTGAGAGAGAGGGAGCACATGCACATGAGCAGGGGAGGGGCGGATCAGAGGGAGAGGGAGAAGCAGACCTCCCCACTGAGCAGAGAGCCCATAGTGGGGCTCAATCCCAGCACCCTGGGATCATGACCTGAGCTGAAGGCAGATGCTTAACCAACTGAGCCTCCCAGGCACCCCAATAAAATATATTATTAAAACAATTTTCACCTCTTCCTTTTTCATTCCTTAATGTGGCTATTAGAAAATTTAAAATTACATATGTGGCTCATTTGCGGCTCATATTGATCTCTATGGGACAGTGCTATTCTAGAGAACTTAGTATTCGCTTTAGCTACACAAATAATTAAAGACATGTTTATTTGAAGGCTAGAGTTATGAAGATGGGAAATCGCATCTTGCCAAAGGATGGTCCATCAGAAACTAGAGAATCTAATTGGGCTTATAGAGAAGCACCTGCAAATGCTAATAGGGGTAGCTGAGGAGAAGAAGAGTCTAATTAGGTATAAACAGAGAGGATGTTCTGAGAAGGAATTAGAGGAAGAAAGAGAATGATAAATTTGTAACCACCACCACACTAAAAAACTATTTACACCGCAACAATTGTTATTTAATAGTTGAAAATTTTTGCTTTATATTGATTTGACCCAAACTTCTTAGTCTGGCCTTCAGGGCTCTAATTTAGCAACTAATTAATGAGTGGATAGATGGGTCCATCATGAAGCCAAGTGGATCTATTCATCGTACCGAAAATAGGTTGTCTGATGTGCTACTTCCACCCTTTCATGGATGCTCTTCTCAATGAGAAAAGCTTCTCTCTACTTTATTACCTTTGTGCATCATTCAGATCCCAGCTCAAATGTCATATTCTCCACCCTCATTTCATAGATAATCCCAGGCTAGAGATGCTCCTTGACTCCGAGCTCCTATAATATGTTTCAATGTAATCCTTCCTTGGTGCTTGTCATGATTTATCTGGTTAGTTAGCTGTCTTACATGCTACCTATGTGGCCTCAGACCATTTACCTCCCAGCACCATGCTTCTCTTTCCTTGTCTGTACAGTGTGATGATAATTGCATTTATATCACAGATGAGAGTGGAATGAGTGAAAACATGTAAAGTTCTTAGAATAACATCTAGTGTATAAAATGGGTTAGATAAATATTAGCTGCTACTATTATTGTTCTTGCTAATATTGGCTATGTAACTAACACTTACATATCTCCTTTTTCTATCCAGATTGTAACTTAAAGGGCAAGAACCATATTTTCTTCTTTATATTGCAGAGTCTTACAAAGTTAAAACCCAATAAATATCTGTTCATGGCCATAAAAACACCCATACATTTTAAACCTTTATTTTTTTTTTAAGATTTTATCCATTCATTTGAGAGGGGGTGTGGGGAGGAGCAGAGGGAGAGGGAGAAGCAGACTCCATGCTGAGTACAGAGCCCCACACAGGGCTCAATGCCATGACCCTGAGACCATGACCTGAGCTGAAATCAAGAGCCAGATGCCCAACCGATTGAGCCACCCAGGTACCCCAACACCCATACCTTTTAATTGGTCCTTGGTACTTTCTCTAGGCCAGACTGTGTACTAATCAGGGATAAAATGATCAACAACACATACACTGTCCTTTCCCCCATGAAATTCAAGTTACAGTGGAGGGAGATGGACAAAGGGCAAGTATGCAAAAGAAAAAGAGGTTTACATAGTTATAGATGCAGGAGATGTTATGAAGTGATAAGGGGGGGCTGGGAAAAAGGTTTAGTGGAGGAGGGTTCCACCTAAAAAGATGACCAGGGAAGGCCACGGTGAGCATGAAGCACAGTGAGGGGAGAGAAGGTTCTGTGAGGTAAGAATGGAGGAACAAGGAAAGTTTATAATGGTGCACCCTGCAGGTTACAGTTAGGTGTTTGCATTTTACTTTGAGGGAAACATGAAGGTGTTATAGGAATTCAAGACAGAGTGGGCTGTAATCTGTTTATTTTGGTTTGTCTGGTAATGGCAGTAGGCTCTTAGGAGCAGTCACCTTCTACTTGACTTATGTAATGAGATGATATTCAAATACAATATATTAATATGACCATTAACTTTTTACCTACATAGGTTAGCTGACTCATAGATGGTTCAAATATATACACTTGACCTTAGACTCATTAAAACTAGCTGTCTGTATAACACAACAATGTGAATTCTAAGACCAAATATAATAAGATAACTGCCAATAGGAAAACCAATAAGCAAACTCATGAATCAGAGTTCTGTTTGAGCCTCTATTGCAATACCTGCTCATTTATTAGCATACATAAAGATCCTGTTGTTCAGGACAGGTGTCAGTTTTGAGGGAACCGCTTTAAATATGATTCTGGAATAAGGAAGGATATAAAGAATGAATAAAAATTATAGAGTGACTTGGCTGTAAAATAGCAGGCAAAAATCCAAACATATTATCGTTTAGACCTAGGCATTACTGTCTTTAGAATATAGCAGAGCCTGGGTGGCTCAGTCAGTTGAGCATCTGACTCTTGATTTTGGCTCAGGTTGTGATCTCAGGATCCTGGGATCGAGCACCATGTGGGGCTCCATGCTCAGCAGAGAGTCTGCTTGAGGATTCTCTCTCTCCTTTCTCCCTCCATCTTTCCCCACTTGTTCACTCATGTGCTCTCTCTCTTTAAAATAAATAAATAAATCTTAAAAAATATGAAATATAGCAGACAATCTAATACATACTATTGTCCTTGAAAACAGAAATGTGGAAAAAAAAACAAAAACCCAAGTATTTACCACTCACTTTTTGCCTGTGGGATGAGCTGATATCCCATAAAACCTTCATAGTGTGTGTGATTTTCTTAATATGGAGCTGACCCATGGCATAAGGAGAAAAAAACCCACAGAAATGAAAGACTTTTACTTTTTGTTTTGTTCTGTTCTGTTTTGTTTTCAAAAAGTCTCAAGCTGAAGTTTATTCTTTTGTCCTCAATACTTGTGTAGCTCTGGGCTAGTTATTCATCTTGAGTCTTGGTTGCTTCATTTGTAAAATCAGGGAAATAAAATAAAAATAATAATGATGATCATGACTAATAATAATAATAATACCACTCATCTCTAGGAGATACTGCATACCTGTTCAACAAATCAGTTTCCCTCGTCTTAGTCATACGGGAAGGAAAAGCCTGCAGGACGCAGGAACATCTGTCCTGCAGCCGGGCAGGGACAGGTAACTGAGTTCTGGCCAGCAGAAAGTGGGCAGAAGTGCTGGGTGCCATTCTTAGGCCTGGCCATAAAAAAACCCACTGTAAAACCCTTTTTCTCTCCTCCTTAGTTGCTGACTGGATGTCAAGACTTGGGAGAACTTTGGGGGCCGCAGGCTGGAATTCACAAGCCTCCATCAGCTTGAGTCCCTGAATGACAGTGTGGAACTCCGCCTCCCACTGTGGACTTTCTGGACATGAGAAAACACATTTCTCCTGTGTCAGTTTGACATTTGTGTTGCAGCAGCTAGTGTTACCTAACTCATAGTCTATCTAAAAGAGTCACTGAAAGAATTATGTGAGGCGATGACATTTGGGCATTATATTTTTCCGATGGCCATTATTCTTCAAATCCATCTAGTTAGGATCTATGTACAAAGCTCTTAGGACACACAATTTCCTTATTCATCTGAAAGCGTTTTCAAAATAAAGGGAAAATTAGCAAAGATGACATGACATGACAGAAAAGATATTTTGAGGGGGAGGAATATAATTATTATTTTTTACATCTTACCTCCATTTTTTTTTTCTCTTGTAAAACTAGCAGAAAACCTGTGGAAACAACAGTCAAATCTCGTTTCCCATGGGGTGACAGCTTATGCTCAGGAAGAAGATTTTTTTTCTTTTATTATTTTCCTCCCAGAAACCATATTATGTGGTCTGATAAGAAGATAACATCTTTGCAGTTAGAATTGTACTTAGGGGCACCTGGGTGGCTCAGTCATTAAGCATCTGCCTTCGGCTCAGGTCATGATCCCAGGGTCCTGGAATCGAGCCCCGCATCGGGCTCCCTGCTCAGCGGGAGGCCTGCTTCTCCCTTTCCCACTCCCTCCTGCTTGTGTTCCCTCTCTCTCTGTGTCTCTCTCTGTCAAATAAATAAATAAAATCTTAAAAAAAAAAAGAATTGTACTTCAAAAACAAAAACAAGGCATATGGTCACCTTATGAACCACAAGGAAATTCCTGATTTCTTTACACTTGATGAAAAAGAGAGATTGTGGAGTCAGAAGTATGGTTCAAAGAGGAGACCCATTAGGGAGGAGGAGGGGAAAGGCATTAAACACGGAAGAATTGATGTTTCACGGGATAAAGTGGGAGCGTCTGAATATGCTCTCTTAGCTGAACCTTGGGAGAAGTGCTAGAGAGAAAATGGGGAGGGGCTCTGATTGTGGACAAAGAATGTTGTCAAGAAGAAGGTGTATGCGTGCAAGGGTTTGCTTGAGCAACTCCTACTCTTCCTGCTGATCCTGGTAAATATCGACGTTAGGTAATACATAAGTAGCTGTAGATCCAAGTTCTCTAGACTAGTCTAAACCAGGACTTCTGGTTGGAAGGAAGCCCCAGAAAGCAGAAAACAGGAAGCAGGAAACTGCAGGATGTGAAAATATGGTTGCTTCTTTTCCTGAAATTGAAAAGAGGGATTCAGAGAAACCCAGTGCCAGATGCTTAGAGTGGTCTCAAGTCCCTACCTGTCTACTCAGAGGAAGAGGTCAACACAAATGTATGTCTTGTTACCTAGTTAGGGTAAAGTTATGGAGGGAATATTTAGAATTGATTCCGCCTCACACTGTGGTTGGCATAGACAACATTTATGGATAGTTGGTAAACTGAAGGAGTTTAATGGCTTTTGAAAGATTTAGATGAGTCTGCCAGTATCACAGAAACATCCTAAATCACAGATAAAGCTGGGAGAAATGTTGTCTTGTACAGATTTATTTGGGTCTTAAAACACAGTGTGCACGCGCACGTGTGTGTGTTTGCGTGCACGTGCTGTTTTGTGTACGCACATGTGTATGTGAGTGTTACTGTCCCTTCTGCCTGTCTTTCCACTTTAATTTGACACATCTGGTGCAAAATATCAGGGCAAATTTCTAAATGAAATAGGAAGACAAACTTTTCAGTAAATGCCAACAATGCTTGTTAGGAAACCTCGTCTTTGTACTTGATTAAAATACCTTCCAGTCTCCATCACTAGCTAGCCAATCATTCCTTTCTTTTTGTTAAGGAATGCAGTAGTTCTGAGACATTCTCTGTCTTTCTCTCTGACTCGCTCTGTCTCTTGCAATAAATAACCCCCCTGGGAACCGTGGTGGAAAGAATAGATGACAACAAGTATCATTAGGAATGAGGCAGGACAACATATTTCTGCTCATGAAAATATCTGTTGTCAAAAACTATGATAGGCTACATCCTTTTCTGAAACTTGGGAGAATGTTTCCTCAATAACACTGTACTTCCACAAATTTAAGAAACTCAGACCTCATTTTTTAAAAAGTAATTTTATCATTGCTTATTCTTTCTTATAATAGTGAGTATGATTTATTGAAATCAAAACTTTATGTTCCTTAACTCTTTTGGATAGGATGTGGAATTGTTTCCCAAACTGTGTTTTGTTGGATTTAGAAATAGTCTACATATAAAAACAGTAAGAAGCAAACCTTTTTTTTAGTGAGATTTGGTCAATTGCTATGGGAAATGTCATATGCTTCCACCTCACCTGACCTTTTCAGTGCATGCGAGTATGTTGAGAAATCTGAGAAATCTGTAGAAACTACTCAACTTTGTCTAACCTTGTAATTTTGAAACATTTTTGACTGTCGAACTCTTTTTATAAGAACACTCATTAACAGCCTGATGAATGCTATAAAAATTTTAAACATGGGAATGTCTGAGCAAGAGCCCCATGATATTGCTTATGAATGTGGAGCCAATTCTTTAATTTAACCTTTCTCTAGTGTCTTTGCTCACTTAGAATATGATCATGTGCCATTGCACATGAACCATTGTCTGGATCTCTGTTTTTTAGTGAAGTCACATTTGTGTAGTGGCCAAAATACATATCTTCAAAATTAACTCTGGATATCCTTTCAAATTCCTTTGAAGTATAGCATTCAGTTTTTAATTCAAATATTAATATATATTTGCTTTAAAAAATCATCCAAAACTTTTTTTTTCTTAACCATGTCCTTTTTCTCTTCTGAAGCTTACATGAGAAAAGGGTAAAAACATAAAATGAACCCAGAAGAAGTCCATGTTTACTGCTAAACTCTGAATTTTTATTGTATTTATTGTATTATACTAGGGTATAAATAGGCACAAAATTCTCATGAAGTAGGGAGCCTGGGTGGTTCAATTGATTAAGCGACTGCCTTCGGCTCAGGTCATGATCCCAGGGTCCTGGGATCGAGTCCCACATCGGGCTCCCTGCTCAGCAGGGAGTCTGCTTCTCCCTCTGACCCTCTTCCCTCTCGTGCTCTCTCTCATTCTCTCTCTCTCAAATAAATAAATAAAATCTTTAAAAAAAAATTCTCATGAAGTCACACACCAGACCACCTCATGACCACTGGAAAATACTGCTTTTCTCCATATAATATTAGAGCTAAAAATTAGTTTCTGTCACTGAAAATATGTTATCATTGAGTAAGAGAAGGGAGCTGAGCTTTGTTTGCTTTCTTCTTCTTCTTCTTCTCCTCCTCCTCCTTCTTTTTGTTTATCTTGTTAGTTTCTCTGAGGTACTTTGAGGTGTACTTTAATGTGACCTAAGTACTTTTTAAATCTTTCATAAATATAAATTTATTCCAAATATTATTCCAAAATATTAAAAACAAAAACAATTCATCCATTTTTCCCACTCATCATCCCCCGCCTCTGGCAACCACCATTCTGTTCTTTGTATCTATGAGCTCTGTCTACCTTGGAGATCTTGTGGGTTTAGTTCCAGACCACTGC
This sequence comes from Zalophus californianus, assembly GCF_009762305.2. NCBI lineage: Eukaryota > Metazoa > Chordata > Mammalia > Carnivora > Otariidae > Zalophus > Zalophus californianus. Next base: position 98,620,922 of record NC_045602.1, read on the forward strand.
AATAAAGTGAATATTGCAATAAAGCAAGTCAAATGAAGTTTTTGATTTCTAAGTGCATATAAAAGTTATGTTTACACTACACTGTAGCTTATTAAGTGTGCAATAACATTATGTCTAAAAAAACAATGTATGTACCTTAATTAAAAAAGTTTATTGTTAAAAAAAAAAGCTAATCATCATCTGAATTTGCAGCAAGTCGTAATCTTTTTGTTGGTGGAGAGTCTTGCCTCCACGTTGATGGCTGCTGACTGACCCGGCTGGTAGTTGCTGAAGGTTGGGGTGGCTGTGGCAATTTTTAAACCAACACAACAGTGAAATTTGCCATGTGGATTGCCTCTTCCACAAACTATTTCTCTGTCACATGTCACATTTTACCCACAAGAGAACTTCTCTCAAAATTGGAGTCCATCTTTTCAACTCTGCCACTGTTCTATCAACTAAGTTTATGTGATATTCTAAATCCTTTGTTGTCATTTCAAAAGTCTCCACATCATCTTCACCAGGAGTGGATTTCATCTCAAGAAACCACTTTCTTTGCTCATCCACGAGAAGTGACTCCTCATCCATTCAAGTTTTTCAAGTTTTCTGATGAGATTGCAGCAATTCAGCCACATCAGACTCCATTTCTAATTCTAGTTCTCTTGCTATTTCTACCACATCTGTAATTACTTCCTCCGCTTAAGTCTTGAACCCCTCCAAGTCATTCATGAGGGCTGGAATTAACTTCTTCCAATGTTGATATTTGGACCTTATGATATAATACTATTATTACCCTCATTTTACAGAGGAGGAACCTAAAAAAGTTACCTAAGTCATACAGCAGTGGTGTTGTGAATCCAAAATAAGTTGAGGCTCATAAAGGCTGCATGACTTCCACCAAAGGACTCAAAATTAGGTCTGTGAATCTGAAAATAGATCACAGGGATGCTTATACTAATTTAGACCTATTTGGACTTAAATTTAGGTCCAACATTGTGTATTGGGCAAAGGGGTTGCAATCCCACTCAAATAATCCCCATATCGTAATCTGATGATTTTGTTTCCAAATTTCACTCACCAGATCTTTAGAAATGTGTCCCAAGAGATCATATATCTAAACTGACTGTTACAAATATATAATTACAGTCACACTTGATTTGTAAGGAAAAATAATATATATATGAAAATGTAATTGTAAGGTGACTGCTACTTGACTTCCAATGGCCACTTGAGAATATTTTAAACTGTGGTAGATAAATACACTTTTAATACTAAAAAGAAGATAAATGATTTTATCTACTTTCATCCATTTAATCCAATTTAAAACATTTTAATCAAAACATTTGAAAAGCTTATTGGAAAAGCTTCATCATAAATTAAGCATAAATAATGAGCTTCAACCACAGCAAATAATCTATATACATTTACCATTTAGAAGGAATTTATTTTGTTCTCTGATAGGGGAGTAATATCCAAATAAAAGTGAACAAATAGGGAAGTCTCTGCCTTGAATTTACCTTTGTGTTTTTCTAGCATGACATTTTGGGGAAAATTCATTTCTGAAAGGGAATTCCCTCTATGAGGACCATTAATAATAGTAATAAAAATTTTGGAAAAATGGCCGTGATATTAGGACAGTTATAAGTGGCTCATTTTCTACCATAGGCTGTATATCCAATATTGAGGACCTACTGTGCACAAGTCACTGTGTTGGACTTGGTACAGAACATGCAAATGAATGACACTTGGTTACCTGGTTTTCAGATATTTACATTCTAGTGAGTTAGAGAAGTCCTGTATATAACTAATATTGATACAAGGTGACGGTAAGTTTTGAAGTTTTACAAACAAATTGACAAGAAACTGGAAGAGAGAGTTCACTATTGCATGGAATGAAATGCAATGAGGAGGGGAGAAATCAAGAAAGGTGAAAAGGCGCATGTCCCTCCCCTGCAACATCTAGTAAGATTCTTGTCATAAAAATATTTGCTCAGATTATTGTTGATGGGAAGAAGGAAAGGAAGGAGAGAAGGGGGGGGAAGAAGGGAATGATGGAGGAAATGACTCATTTTAGGGTAACATATTGGAAATGAACTTTGAATCTTGAAGAAAACAGACATGAAAGGAAAAAGGCAGAATGCTGTACAGCAAGGGGGTTTGGGAAATATCACATATGTGAGTTGGGTTACAGAACAGAGCATGTGCAGGTGTAGAGCCAGACTATATGGAAAGATCATGAATATTATGTAAAGGAGTTTGGACTTTATATCTGGTGGGGTAGATGGAAGGTTTCTATGCACACATTTCATCGTAGGACTAGGTTAGGGTCAATGTTGCAATGTGGACCAAGTAAGTTGGCTCCAAACTCCCCCTGCTATTGCCTTAATCTTGCTGCCCTACTCACCCAGTTTGGGTCTCAGCTTTCCCATGCTGCCCTCTGACTACTCTGGACCTACCTGCATCATACCCCCTCCCCGTCCTGCCTCAGGCAAGGACTATCTCTCGTTCCAAATGCATGATGTGGGAGGTAGTATTGTGCGATGAAAAAAGCATGGGCTTGAGTTTAGGTAGACTTGGTTTCCAAATTCTGGTTCTACCTTTTGGGTAACTAGACCAGTTACTCAAACCTTCAGAGCCTTAGTTACCCACAAAATTGGGATAATAATCCTGACCTTTAAAAAGTAATGAGATAGTACTTTACACCCACTGGACTGGCAAATATTAGAAAAGAACAAAAATCACAATCGCCGATGGAAATACCAATTGTTACAGCCTTTAGGGAAAGCAATTTGACAGTATCTATTAAAAACACATACACCTCAGAGGGGGGAGCAAGATGGTGGAGGAGTAGGAGACCTGGATTTCCTCTGGTCTCAGGAATTCAGCTGAATAGGGATCAAACCATTCTGAACACCTACGAACTCAACAGGAGATCTAAGAAGAGAGTAGCAACAACTGGGTCTGAACAGAGAAGCAACCACTTACTGGAAGGTAGGACATGCGGAAAAGTGAATCCGAGGCGATATTCGGGAGGATAGACGGCGGGGGAGGGGGCCTCTGTCGGCCGCTTCTGGCAAGTGATAGAGCCGCGGAGCACAAAATCGGAACTTTTAGAAGCCGGCTCTGCTGAGGGACATCGCTCCAGTGGCTAAGAGGGGGGTGGAACCTTTGCGGGACAGTGTGGTCTCAGGACCCTCGGGGTCACAGAAAGACTGGGGGTGCCTGAGTGCAGCAGAGCTCCCAGGATCGGGGTGGGGAAGCCGGCTGCAGAGACGGAACTGAGGAGCTAGCTCTCAGCCCGGGGTTGCCATAAACTGTGATCCGTGGCCCAGTCGGGCCACTGCTCCTCCAGCAGGGACCCAACAAGCAGCAGATCCAGGGAGACTCCCCTTCCTCCCCCAGGAGGAGCGGCACGGGAGTGCACCACAGGGATCTGCTGGGTTTGGAGACTCCACACAGGGTCGGATGCCAGAGATAGAAACGCTCGGTCACAGGCCGGGAGAGCACTGAGTGTGGCTGGAGGCCGGGGAGACGGGAGTGACTGCTTTTCTCTGGGGGTGCACTGAGGAGCGGGGCCCTGAGTTCTCGGCTCCTCCGGGGGAAGATTGGGAGGCCACCATTTTCACCCTGGTCCTCCAAAGCTGTACCGAGAGCTTGCAGGGAACAAAAGCTCCTGAGAGCAAACCCCAGCAGCTTGCTTAGCCCGGACCCACAAGGGCGGGGCAATTCCGCCTCCGGCAAAGACATTTGGGAACCACGCCAACAGGCCCCTCCCCCAGAAGATCAGCACGAACAGCCAGCAAGACAAGACCAAGTTTACTGATCAAGGAGAAGGGGAGAACTCCAGCCCTAGGGGAATACTGCACATAGAATTCATGGCTTTTTTACCATGATTCATTAGTTTTTCAAAGTTAATTTTTTTAACTGTTTTTTTTTTTTGAATTTTTCTTTTTCCCCTTTTCAACCAACATCTTATTAATCCTTTTTTAAGAAAATATTTTTTATTTTTCATTTTTAGAGTCATATTTTATCCCTTCATAGTAGTTACCCTTATTTTGGGCATATATATATAAGTTGTTCTCTCTTTAAAATTTTGAGATAAAATATACCCTAAATCACTAGTGTATGGCTTTGTTGTAGTCTCCTGCGTGATCACATTCTCTCCCTTTTTTTTTCTTTTCTTTTCTTTTGTAAATCTTCTTTCTTTCTTCAAACAACTTCTTATCAATTCCTTTTATAAAATCATTTACAATTTTCATCTTTACAGTCATCTTCCATCCCTTCATTGTATCAACCCTTATTTTGTACATATATAAGTCTTTCTTCCTTTAAAATTTAGGAGGCACTTTTTTCTAACAGACCAAAATACACCCACAATCTAGTGTGTGGCACTGATCTATGCACTAGCCTGATCATATTTGATCATATTGTTTCTTTTGTTTTGTTCTGTTTTTGTGTGTTTTTATCTTTTACTTTTTTTTCTTTTCTCTTTCTTTTTTCTTTCTTTCCCTTTCTTTTCCCCTGGTTTCAGGTCTTTTCTGATTTGTATAGAGTATATTTGCTGTGGCCGTTGTTAACCTGTTAGTATTTTGTTCTCTCATTCATCTATTCTCCTCTGGACAAAATGACAAGATGAAAAAAGTCACCTCAGCAAAAAGAACAAGAGGTAGTACCGTCTGCCAGGGACCTACTCAATACGGACATTAGTATGATGTCGGACCTAGAATTCAGAATCATGACTTTAAAGATACTAGCTGGGCTTGAAAAAAGCATGGAAGTTATTAGAGAAACCCTTTCTGGAGAAATAAAAGAACTAAAATCTAACCAAGTCGAAATCGAAAAGGCTATTAATGAGGTTCAATCAAAAATGGGGGCTCTAACTGCTAGGATAAATGAGGCAGAAGAGACAATCAGCGATATAGAAGACCAAATGATGGAAAATAAAGAGGCTGAGAAAAAGAGAAACAACTACAGAATCACGAGGGCAGAATTCGAGAGATAAGCGATATGATAAGATGAAACGACATTAGAATAATTGGGATCCCAGAAGAAGAAGAAAGAGAGAGAGACCAGAAGGTATATTGGAGCAAATTATAGCAGAGAACTTCCCTAATTTGGGGAAGGAAACAGGCATCAAAATCCAGGAGGCACACAGAACCCCTCTCAAATCAATAAAAATAGGTCAACGCCCCGACATCTAATAGTAAAACTAACGAGTCTCAGAAACAAAGAGAAAATCCTGAAAGCAGCTCGGGAGAAGAGATATGTAACCTACAATGGTAGAAACATTAGATTGGCAACAGACCTATCCACAGAGACCTGGCAGGCCAGAAAGGACTGGCATGATATCTTCAGAGCACTAAACGAGAAAAATATGCAGCCAAGAATACTATATCCAGCTAGGCTCTCATTGAAAATAGGAGAGATAAAAATCTTCCAGGACAAACAAAAACTAAAGGAATTTGCAAACACGAAACCAGCTCTCCAAGAAATATTGAAAGGGGTCCTCTAAGCAAAGAGAGAGCCTAAAAGCAACATAGATCAGAAGGAACACAGACAACATACAGTAACAGTCACCTTACAGGCAATACAATGGCACTAAATTCATACCTTTCAATAGTTACCCTGAATGTAAATGGGCTAACTGCCCCAATCAAAAGACACAGGCTATCAGATTGGATTCAAAAACAAGACCCATCAATATGCTGTCTGCAAGAGACTCATTTTAGACCCAAAGACACCCCCAGATTGAAAGTGAGGGGGTGGAAATCCATTTACCATGCGAATGGACACCAAAAGAAAGCTGGGGTGGCAATCCTTCTATCAGACAAATTAGATTTTAAAACAAAGACTGTAATAAGAGATGAGGAAGGACACTATATCCTATTTAAAGGGTCTATCCAACAAGAAGATCTAACAATTGTAAATATCTATGCCCCGAACATGGGAGCACCAATTATATAAGGCAATTAATAACAAAGGCAAAGAAACACATCAACAACAATACAATAATAGTGGGGGACTTTAACACCCCCCTGACTGAAATGGACAGATCATCTAAGCAAAAGATCAACAAGGAAATAAAGACTTTAAAGGAAACACTGGGCCAAATGGACTTCACAGACATATTCAGAACATTCCATCCCAAAGCAATGGAATACACATTCTTCTCTAGTGCCCAGGGAACATTCTCCAGAATTGGTCACATCCTAGGTCACAAATCAGGTCTCAACCGGTACCAAAAGATTGGGATTATTCCCTGCATATTTTCAGAGCACAATGCTTTGAAACTAGAACTCAGTCACAAGAGGAAAGTCGGAAAGAACTCAAATACATGGAGGCTAGAGAGCATCCTACTAAAGAACAAATGGGTCAACCAGGAAATTAAAGAAGAATTAAAAAAAATTCATGGAAACCAATGAAAATGAAAACACAACTGTTCAAAATCTTCGGGATGCAGCAAATGCAGTCCTAAGAGGAAAGTATATAGCAATACAAGCCTTTCTCAAGAAACAAGAAAGGTCTCAAATACACAACGTAACCCTATACCTAAAGGAGCTAGAGAAAAAAACAGCAAATATAGCCTAAACCCAGCAGAAGAAGAGAAATATTAAAGATCAGAGCAGAAATCAATGAAATAGAAACCAGAACAGTAGAACAGATCAATGACACTAGGAGCTGGTTCTTTGAGAGAATTAACAAGATTGATAAACCCCTGGCCAGACTTATCAAAAAGAAAAGAGAAATGACCCAAATCAACAAAATCATGAATGAAAGAGGGGAGATCACAGCCAACACCAAAGAAATACAATTATAAGAACATATTATGAGCAACTATGCCAGCAAATCAGATAACCTGGAAGAAATGGGTGCATTCCTAGAGAGGTATCAAGTACCAAAATTGAACCAGGAAGAAATAGAAAACCTGAACAGACCTATAACCACTAAGATAATTGAAGCAGTCATCAAAAATCTCCCAACAAACAAAAGCCCAGGGCCAGATGGCTTCCCAGGGGAATTCTACCAAACATTCAAAGAAGAATTAATACGTATTCTCCTGAAACTGTTCCAAAAAATAGAAATGGAAGGAAAACTTCCAAACTCATTTTATGAAGCCACCATTACCTTGACCAAGACCAGACAAAGACCCCATCAAAAAAGAGTATTACAGACCAATATCCTTGATGAACTTGGATGCAAATTTCTCACCAAAATACTAGCCAGTTGGATCCAACAGTACATTAAAAGGATTATTCACCACGACCAAGTGGGATTTATCCCTGGGCTGCAAGGTTGGTTCAACATCCACAAATCAATCAACGTGATACAATACATTAACAAGAGAAAGAACAAGAATCATATGATCCTCTCAATAGATGCACAAAAAGCATTTGACAAAGTACAGCATCCTTTCTTGATCAAAACTCTTCAGAGTATAGGGATAGAGGGTACATACCTCAATATCATAAAAGCCATCTATGAAAAACCTACAACGAATATCATTCTCAATGGGGAAAAGCTGAGAGCTTTTCCCCTAAGGTCAGAAACGCGGCAGGGATGTCCACTATCACCACTGCTATTCAACATAGTATTAAAAGTCTTAGCCACAGCCATCAGAAAACAAAAAGAAATCAAAGGCATCCAAATTGGCAAAGAGGGGGTCAAACTCTCACTCTTTGCAGATGATATGATACTCTATGTGGATAACCCAAAAGACTCCACCCCAAAACTACTAGAACTCATACAGGAATTCAGTAAAGTAGCAGGATATAAAATCAATGCACAGAAATCAGTGGCATTCCTATACAGCAACAACAAGACAGAAGAGAGACAAATCAAGGACTCACTCCCATTTACAATTGCACCTAAAACCATAAGATACCTAGGAATAAATCTAACCAAAGAGGCAAAGGATCTGTACTCAGAAAACTATAAAATACTCATGAAAGAAATTGAAGAAGACACAAAGAAATGGAAAAACGTTCCATGCTCATGGATCGGAAGAACAAACATTGTGAAGATGTCCATGCTACCTAGAGCAATCTACACATTCAATGCAATCCCCATCAAAATACCATCCACTTTTTTCAAAGAAATGGAACAAAAAATCCTAAAATTTGTATGGAACCAGAAAAGACCCCGAATAGCCAGAGGAATGTTGAAAAACAAAAGCAAAGCCGGTGGCATCACAAGTCTGGACTTCCAGCTCTATTACAAAGCTGTCATCATCAAGACAGTATGGTACTGGCACAAAAAGAGACACATAGATCAGTGGAACAGAATAGAGAGCCCAGAAATGGACCCTCAACTCTATGGTCAACTAATCTTTGACAAAGCAGAAAAGAATGTCCAATGGAGAAAAGACAGTCTCTTCAACCAATGGTGTTGGGAAAATTGGACAGCCACCTGCAGAAGAATGAAAGTGGACCATTTCCTAACACCACACACAAAAATAGACTCCAAATGGTTGAAAGACCTAAACGTGAGACAGGAGTCCATCAAAATCCTAAAGGAGAATACAGGTAGCACCCTCTTCAACCTCAGCCACAGCAACTTCTTCCTAGAAACATCGCCAAAGGCAAGGGAAGGAAGGGCAAAAATGAACTATTGGGATTTCATCAAGATAAAAAGCTTTCGCACAGCAAAAGAAACAGTCCACAAAACCAAAAGACAACCGACAGAATGGGAGAAAATATTTGCAAATGCCATACCAGATAAAGGGCTAGTATCCAAAATCTATAAAGAACTTATCAAACTCAACACCCAAAGAACAAAGAATCCAATCAAGAAATGGGCAGAAGACAGGAACAGACATTTTTCCAAAGAAGACATCCAAATGGCCAACAGACACATGAAAAAGTGCTCAACATAGCTCGGCATCAGGGAAATCCAAATCAAAACCTCAGTGAGAAACCACCTCACACCAGTCAGAATAGCTAAAATTAACAAGTCAGGAAACGAGAGATTTGGCGGGGTTGCAGAGAAAGGGGAACCCTCCTACACTGTTGGTGGGAATGCAAGCTGGTGCAACCATTCTGGAAAACAGTATGGAGGTTCCTCAAACAGTTGAAAATAGAGCTACCATACGATCCAGCAATTGCACTACTGGGTATTTACCACAAGGATACAAATGTAGGGATCTGAAGGGGTATGTGCACCCCAATGTTTATAGCAGCAATGTCCACAATAGCCAAACTGTGGAAAGAGCCAAGATGTCCATCGACAGATGAATGGATAAAGAAGAAGTGGTATACATCCACAATGGAATATTATGCAGCCATCTAAAGGAATGAGATTTTGCCTTTTGCAACGACATGGATGGAACTGGAGGGTGTTATGCTAAGTGAAATAAGTCAATCAGAGAAAGACATGTATCATATGACCTCACTGATATGAGGAATTCTTAATCTCAGGAAACAAATTGAGGGTTGCTGGAGTGGTGTGGGGTGGGAGGGATGGGGTGGCTGGGTGATAGACATTGGGGAGGGTATGTGCTATGGTGAGCGCTGTGAATTGTGCAAGACTGTTGAATCACAGATCTGTACTTCTGAAACAAATAATGCAATATATGTTAAGAAAAAAAAAGAAGAAGAAGATAGCAGGAGGGGAAGAATGAAGGGGAGTAAGTTAGAGGGGGAGACGAACCATGAGAGACGATGGACTCTGAAAAACAAACTGAGGGTTCTAGAGGGGAGGGGGGTAGGGGTATGGGTTAGCCTGGTTATGGGTATTAAAAAGGGCACATTCTGTGTGGAATACTGGGTGTTATGCACAAACAAGGAATCATGGAACACTACATCCAAAACTAATGATGTAATGTATGGTGATTAAAATAAAAATAAAAAAATTAAAAAAAAAAACGCATACTCCTCTAAAGCAGTACTCACACTCTTGGAATCTTATACAACTAAAAGCACTGCTTATAAGGATATATGGGCAAAGACATCTATGTAGCATTGTCTGTATGGCAATTAAAATGGGAAGAAAGTGCTTGCTTATCACAGAAGAATGGGTGAATAAATTATAGTATTTCCAAGCTATGGAGTATCATAGGAGCTTTAAGATGGATGAATTAGGTCTACACAAAATGTCCCAGAGGGATTTCTATAAAATTTTGCTGCTTGAAACAAAACCAGATTCAGAAAAGTGTGTAAAATGTGATATAATACTTATAAAAGTAGTATATATATATATATATATATATATATGTATATATATATATATACCATGATAGAAATTTTGAGCTTCCTACTGTGTATCAGGCACTCTTGACATGTGTAAATGGATTGCCTCACTTTAATGTTCAATATCCTGTGATAAAGGTGTTATTTTCATTACTAATTTCCTGATGAGGAAACTGAGGTACAGAGAATAAAGAACTTGCCCAAAGTCAGACAGGTCATGGTAGAGCTGGAATCTGGACTCCAGAAGTTGGGATAAAAGAATATACTTAAATCTACTTAATCAGTATATTTTGCTCACTGAATAACTGGAAGGTGGGAAGTAAGCAAACAATAAAAAAGGGGAAATTGCATTAAAATCACACATTATATGATCAACTTATGTAAAATTTTGTGTGAATGATGCATGAAAGGATGGACGGTCCTCAAAATGTGAGTGGTAGTAATCTCAGGGTGCTGTGATTACTTATGTTTTAAAAATTCTATTCCTGCCTTTCATGATTTGAATTTTTTACAATGAATATACATTATTTAAAGAATCAAAAGAGGAATAAACTCTATTCATTGTAGAAAAGACAAAGATGTGCATGCATTTCCATATACTGGATTCTTTTTTAAACAGAAATGATCATGAACATTTACAAAGTTAAAGAACATTCCTGGCCAGTACAGAATTTAAAACTGAAAAGAAAGAAATGATTCAAATGGAGAAGGATAAGTAACTTACAAACATTCATTTATTGAAATGTACCATTAAGTGATATTAGACTATTAAAAGACATGGAGATAATTTTACAATCTATGTTATATTTAAAAGACAGTTTCAGGCACCGGGGTGGTTCAGTCCGTTGAGCTTCTGGCTCTTGGTTTCGGCTCAGGTCATGATCTCAAGGTCATGAGATCTAGCCCAGCATTGGGCTCAGCATGGAGTCTGCTTGGGATTCTTTCCTTCCCTCTCTCTCCCCTTTCTCCCCCTGCTTGTGCTAGCTCTCTCTCTGAAATATATAAATAATACCCTAAAAATCTATCTATCTGTTTATCTATCTATCTATCTATCTATCTACAGCACTCTAGAAACAGACTGAAAGTTTATATACCAGCATATTATATGTTTATTTCTGGGATTGAGATTATGGATGATATTTTTCATTTCTTCTTTTGCTTTTTTTTCATATAATAAACACCCATTACTGTTAAAATAAGAAAATAAATGTAAGCAATAAAAATATTTTAACCTTTTCCCTAGTAAATAAAAAAAATCAGGAATTTATCTTGAGGAACTGATCATAGAAATACACAGAGATTTATTTAAAATGTATGCACTGCATTTCCTTATTATTTATAATAGAGAGAAAACTGTAAATAACAAAATAATCTAACATTAGAACACTGGCTATGTAAATTGTCAGACAACCATATGATAAAATATTATGCCTTCAATAAAATTCATGCCTTTGAGGAATATTTAAAGACACGGGAAAATATTCACGGTGCACTGTTAACTAAAAAATCAGAATGAGGACATTTTTTCATTATTTACTCCTTAAAGAGGAAAGGATCATAGGTTTTTCCCTTTTATATTTTCCTGAGTTTTAAAATATTTTACAATAAATACATATTATTCTTATAGGCAGAAAAAATAAATAATTGTTATATTAAAAATAGAATAAAATACTATCTTTGGGGGGATTATCTAAATGTAAATATCACTTAAATATCAGCTGGGAGTAAACAATAATAAAGTTGTTCTCCTGTCCCCTGCTACACACATACACCTTTTTCTCTTGCTTATGAGTCCTAGGTTACCCTTTTGTGAAATGAAGAATATATTGTACATAAATGTAAAACATTGAGTGCCAGAGGCACTCCATACATCTTAGTTCTTTCCCCTTCACTGAGGTACCAGAGAGCAGTGACTTTGATTTCCACACTTCAGACTCTTAAAATCCAAGAGTGATAACTTGGGTGTTACAGTGTATCCAGACACTTTACCAATGCAGATCCAGGACGTGGGACAGCTTTGTCCCACCCCGGTGAGTAGTGGTGAGGAGCCTTAGTAGCGGGATAATAGACACCAAGAATAGAAAAAAGACTGAAAAAAAGTAGACTGCAGAGAAGTCTGAGAGGAATTTCATAGGTGGTACAATGTTTTCTTTCTCTGCAACAATTATGTTTTCTTTCTCTGCAACGATTTAGACAAGGAAGAAAAACATGGTCAGAGGCATTGGGAGCCAACATCATTTGGCCAGACTTACAGGGAACCGATGGTTGGGACCATGTATTCTCATCTCTTGCACATGCCCGAATCTGCTTCCTCACACATAACTTCATCCTTTCTCTTTTGTTCTCCTTGCAGGGCTGACTCCTGTTTTAGCTTTGCTCTTATTCTACAGAAATTGTCACATCTAGGGGGTCTGCCACCAGTTTAAGGGTTAAGAAATCCTTTGCCAGGTGACATCGCACTTCTTAACACCAAAACAGCAATGATGTGACTTACAGAGCTCCAAAGGAATACAAGCTCGGGTGTGCATGCACCTGAGTATTAATTGATTTTTCTTTTAATATTAATGAGCATATGATTTGGTCTAGTTGACCTTCAAATTCAAATTAGGTACTGATTAAATAATAAGACAGGAGAATTGGGATGTGTTGAAACAGCACATTTTTTTTTTTTTTCCTCCAGGAAAGTGCCTTGGCCTTGGCTGTGAGTCAGGATGAGCTGTTAAGAGTGTTGAGACAACTAGAACAGAGAGTTCTCCTTGAATTAAGGAGAATGACTATATTTTAAATAATAGAGATAATAATAATAATAATAAAAATAAAAACTTTGCAGCAGTTTTAACCAGAGCACCTGATATTCCTGGCATAAATTTTACTCCTGTGTTTATACTCCCTTTCATCTGAATGCCTCTTCATTTGTTGGTTTACAAACCCTAACATTTGTACTCTTAGGTTTGTTTTTAAAAAGTAAAAACACCATTAAATAAATAGAGTATCTTTACCAGTAGAGAAAGAAATCCCTCAATAGATAAGTGCATGCCTATTTTTTAAATAACTTCAGAACTCCTATGAACCTACAGATATTTTCTCAGGCCAGCTTTACCTTGGAGTTCATTTCAATTCAGTCCCTGCTGCAGCATCCTTGGCATGTACCCACCCTGTGGATGAATTATTCATCAACATTCCTCCTTCTCACATCTCAGCCTCCCAACTCAACACCTGCCCACCCGAGGTCTGTAATGAGTCATTGAGAACAGGTGCCTTCAGTCTGTAGTGCACAATCTAGCTCTTGATCCAACAGACAATCAGCTGTACCTCCTTCAGTTAGCAGTGTGCATTGTTTGCAGTTATGTGGGGTAAATGGGCAATAAGCATCCATTCTCGGTACTCAGTGGGAAATATGTCTAGAACATTTGAACAAAATCGCTGGCACAGAAGACTCCCCAGAAGACATTTCCTCTTGAAATTCTTCAACTTTCACATAGCTATTTTAATTTTTTAAAAACCTAACAGCCCAAGCCAAGTGACATTAGCCGTTTCACTCTTTGTTGGCTTGTTTTCAGTCCTCGCAGTTTAGAAGACACTAATTTCCTGGGAGAACCAAAGTTATACATGTAAATCTAGCCAATCAACAAGTAAAGTGAGAAATAACTGGTGAGTCTCAAAATCTTTGGGAATTATTTTGAAGGGAGAGAGAGAGAGAGAATGAAGGTCAGTCCATAATATCAGCAATTCCAAAACTCAAGAAGATGCTGGGTCAAGATCAAAGTCTGGAAGCAAAAACAAGAAACAAGGGCTCCTTCAGGTCTTTGGTCAGCAAAAATGTTCTGCTACTTAAACTGGAGAGTGTAATAAGCAGTTTTATAAGCGATCTTATAACTGCAGAGCTCATAAATAGTCCCGGTGTCACCAAGGAGGAGATATATTTCTGCATGAAAGCTAATAATGGCTAATGCTTGAAATGAATCCTCAACACATGTGACTGCCTTCTAATCTCAACTTGATCTCAGTCTTGGAGGATTTCAATGGCAAATTCATTTCTTTTTTGTTCTAAGCTATGTATATGTCAGTCAAGATGCCAGTTACACATGCATTAGACACTTGGTCTAAGCTTTGTACTGACTGATAATCAAAAACAGTGTTCTCGTGTGTATGCTATTTCAGAAGGAAGAGGCAAAAATCCTATCTTATCTGTTCTATTTTTAATTGAAACTGGATTATATGTTAATGTGGATTTGAAAACACTTTTCCTTCCCCAAGATCAAGAGGTTAATAGATACTAACAATTTATTCCAGTAAAATCCTTAAAATTCACATTTAATTTTACTAGGGAATTGCATTTGTGATATGTGACAGAACTTGTTGGAGTCAGCACCATTAAAAGTTTTATGTAAAAAAAAAAGTATTCTGAGAAATTGATCATGGCATGAGCAATTAATGGTGTGAGATCCTAAAAGCATCGAGAAACATCACAAACAGTTTGTTTGTGTGTGTTTCTATAAAGGTGTAATATCTCTAAACCAAACAGCTCAACAGGAAAAATCTCAGCTTGAAGTACTTAAATTAGATTATCTCTTGTTTCCTAAACTCTGCCATTCAACTTCATGACATTAAAATTTTTTTATCACAAGCTAAATGACTGGAATGTCCAAAATTATTTGCCTAAAATGAACACCACTTTCTGTCTTTCCACTGAGACTGAGTCAGGTTTATTTCTCTCTCTAAGATGACCTGGTGTTTCTTATCAGAACCTATGTGGATATCTACATTACTACATTTTTAGATATACCAAATGGCTTTAAAACCAGGGATGTAAGAACACATATCTGAGTAATATGAAAGGAAGTGCTATGGGATTCATTTAAAAAGTGCAATGATCAAAAAAAGGACGACTGAAAATTATAGCATGGTATATGCTTGTTGGGCAACCCAGTTCCCCCTATAGGAATGAAGAATTTATTATCCCAGGTGTAGGCAGCCCTCATTCATCTCTGGCTTCCAGGATTACCTCAGTGGAAGACCTCTGCCTCACCGAAGGCAAACCCCTTCGCAAGGCACCCAGTATCAGGTGACTTATCAATGGAAGGTCTTACTGACCTGACTCTTTCACCCAGATGAGACATCTCAGAAGGGTCATGCTATCTTCAGCTAGCTGTGGCCTCTGTTGATAATGCCTTTCAGCTCAACTTCCCTCTCTATCCAGTTCTGCTTTGACCCTTTCTCTTTCACAGGTGGAAAGGCTCTTGGAATCAGAGCTCTCCCTAATAAATGTTTGTTTCCTAATCTCCATCACAGAGTTTGTCTTTGGGGAGCCCAATCTGTACACGTGCCAGGTGAAAAGTTAGAGCAATTGACATGTATATGGTATTTTTTGAGGTAGATACTATTATTGTCTTCACTCCACAGAGGAGAAGACTAAAGCATAAAGAGGTTAATTACCTGTCATTACTTGTTAATTCCTTGAGTTACTTGTCAAAGGTTACATCAATTTTGAGTGGCAGCGACAGGATTTAAGCTTTAGCCATCTAGCCCCAGAGTTCACAATGTTAGCAACTACTCTCATTACGCAGGACACCTCATTTAGGAAAACCCACTTACCAGACAACACGAAATGAAATGAATTATGCAAACAGCTGAGTATTAAAATTGTAAAACAACTTTGATTTTCTTAATACTGATTCAAGGAATAGCAAGTATCGATGTCAAGTATAGATCTATTTTCATATCACTCCAAACTGAAACAAATGCATTCAGCATATTTATCTAAAAGTTCCAAGTAGATAGCATGGGTTTACCAGCTGTCCATTTGCATAAATAACAATCTAGTCTATAGAGTGGTTTTTAATAGCTACCAATGACAGATATAAAATAATATTACCTTTTTGTTTGGGGACAGTTAATCAGGGTGAATGAAAGAAAAGAAAGGACTATTACATTTTCCTTCAGATAATTTTTTTTAACTCTATCAGCTGCACATGAATGTCCCCACTATTTCTCCCTCAAATTTTTTTCCTAGAACCTAAATATGATTTTTCTTTACTTTTTTCTTCTTCTGGGTATACCTGCTTCTGCAACATTTTCTCATAGTAACTGTTCATAGAGTGAGGGATGATGCTCCCGCCAAAGATTTATTTCTGTAGATTCCTTTTAACATTTTTTCTTTCTTGTTATGTCTGGATAATGGAGCCCCCTGGTAGGTGGTTCCCAAATGCCACTCCTTTGAACTTATTCCTAATGAGTACTTGTAAACAGCAGAACTGCCTAATTTTGGTGTTTCAAATAAGCAATATTCCTTGAACATAATTTCTTTGATTACTTTTCTTACTTAATAAACAGTTACTTTTCAGAGGAACAAATATAAGCGTATATATAAATTCTGAAAGGGCAGATACGGAATAAAACAGAGTGGGCATAATATTTGATTGGGTTGGAAATAGAGGTGCTTAAAGAGAATTAGATAGATTTGCTCACTGCTTCATTTTCCCATATAAACAAAAATCAAATGGTCTTCTATGAGTTTGTGAGTTTTAGATGTAGTAAGTGGTCTCATACCTTCATCTTTACAGACTTCAATGGCCTCTTCTGAAGCAGGGCGGGGCCCAGTTGCAGCACTGACACCGTCTACAGAGCAGAAAGAGAAACACTGCCTCAGAGTTAATACTGTCAAAATGGAGTTTCCCTGCCTGTGTCACGTCTCTCTCCACTCCACCAAGGAAGTATGAACCTGTTTAATGCTCTAATACATGGAGTGGTCTTTGAACGGTTTAGGGTTTGTGACTCTCTTTTATAATTAATGGACAGGATCCGTTAAACCAGAGCCCAATGACAACAAACTATTTTTTGGTGAAGAATACTATTTGTTGGTCCTATTTCGCTTTGGCATTTTGCTTTTTCCCCACCTCTAGAAGAATGGTACATTTCTTTTAGTGAATGATTGTGAAGCATATCCTTGCAAGTTTCTACAAAGTGCTTTTATGTGTGTGTTTTTAAAGTCTGGTTTTCCTTAGCACAGCACTTCTGCTCTGTTATGCCAGGCTGTCAAACTGCAGGGAGCGTGTCTGATGGCTGTCAGCGCGGAGGCCCAGGAGGAAGGGATCATTTGTAGGAAAGCACCAAAAGCCATTTGGAGATTTCACATCACCCAAACACAGAGTGGGGGCTAAGGAACTTGGAGGTCCCTTTCCCCCTCACAATGGCAATGAACCTCATCAGAGTTGATCTTTTCTCTCAGTATCATAGGCACCACAATGACTCCACTCATATCTAGCTTCCAAGATAATAGATGATTAACTAACATTAAAATAGTAGATTTAATATATGAAGGATTATCAAAATCATTTGGAACGGTTAATATTTGACAACTGAAGAAGGGATTGAAAAGGAATATACATTCTTCATGTAGTAACAAGGTTATGGAACTCAAGAGAACTCACACACCCATGACAATTAACATTTGAAGACAAACTGCATATTTTCTAGCATCTCTTTCATTCTTAATGCTTATGACTATTACTTGCAGGTCATGTCTCTATTGGAAGAGAGAATAAAATTTTTAGTAGGGGAATAATTGGAGAGGATAAATCACTTTCTTTTGGTAGGCAATAATCTCCTATAAAAAGAAAAAACAAACAAACAAAAGACTATTAACCTTCCCCTGGTGTTACATCTTCCCATTTGCCCTTCCTTTCACAATACAACTCCCTAAAAGGGCTGTCTGAGTTATTGTTCTGTACTTCCTCACTTCATACTCTCTCCATAACCCACTCCATTGGCTCTAGTACCCCTCCAAGAATTCTCTGAGGGAAGATGCCAATGACTTCCCTTTGCCAAATCCAATGGTCATTTCTCTTTTCTCATCTTAGTTGATTTCTCAGTAGTATTTCACAGAGTCTTAACTCTGTTCTTTCTGAAACACTTTCTTTATTCTTTTGCTGCCTACCTGGATGTCTTGGTGTCTCACGCCCATTGTTTTCTTTATTTACATGCTCTTTCTAGTGAATCTCACCCAGAACCATGGTTTTATTTTTTTTCAGAAGCACGATTTTAAACCTCATTTACATGTCACGTGAATCTCAAACCTGTTTCTCAGTCAACATCTCTCCAGAATCATCATCTAATCTACCTAACTAGCTAGCTTCTTGACATCCCATATGGCCAAATTTACCATGGAATAAACTGAACTATTAACTTTCTCAACAAAAACTATGCCTGGTGGCCAGTCTTCCAAATATTAGCAAGTGGCCCCATCATCCACAAAGTTCCTGATGCTAAAAATCTGGGAGTTATCCTGGATTCCTCTTTCCCCCATACCCTATATCCAAATCCATCAGCACATCCTGTTATCTTTATGTCTGGAATATGACACATCAATCCATTTTATCTCCACTGCCAGAAACTGCCATCATTTCTTCCTGCTATAGCCTTCTAACTGGTCTCTGGTTCTTGTGACCCACTTTTACTCACAGGCAAACTGAGCTTGTTAAACTTCAAAACTTCCACTGGCTTCTCTTTGTAGTTCTAATAAAATCAAATATTATACAGTCAGACATTATCTGGTCCTATGATTTTTTTTAACCAAATCTTACATCATGTTCCGCCTAACGCATCATGCTCCAGCCACTCTGACCTTCTTTCTCCAACATGCTAAAATTGGTCTTGAGGCATTTGCATCATCTGGTCCCTCCATCTAGAATGCTCTACCACTGGTGAGGAGATCCTCATTGAGATTTCATTTAATATCCCTTCCTCAGGGAGTCCTTCCCAAATCCAGCCAGTGGAAAGTTGCCTCCTCAGTGTTCCTTCTACCTACTTCATTTCTCCACAAGGCTTTTATCACCATCTTGTGTGTTTTTGTTTATTGTTTATTTCTGAATTTCACCCCCCCCACTGCCAACCCCACCAGAATATAAGCTTCAAGGAGGCAGGGATATTGTCTTTATGGTTTTCTGTTGTATCCCAGGGCCCAGAACAGTGCCTGAGTTACATAGACCCTTGATATGTATTGGTGAAATGATTATTTGAAACTAATGATGTACTATGTGCTGGCTAATTGAACATAATAATAATAAAAAATGACTATTTGAGGAATATTATCTACAACTTCAATTTGATTTGATCGTGACAGCAGTCAGAACTGTGCTGGCTTGAGATTGTGTGTTTTTCATGATGTGTAAGAGGCCTGCAGTTACATAATCAAAACTGAAGTTGGAAATCATATTGAAGGTAAAGGAGGTATTTATATTTTGAAAGAACAACAGTAGGTCAAAAGGGCTTTATTGACCAGGACCTCATCTTTGATTTTTCTGCACTTGGACTAAGGAGGCTATGAAATGAGCCAGAGTGATATAACCATGTATATTGACAACAGACCAGATCAGAGATGAATCCTGCTATGACTTGGGCCAGCCAGTGGGCTCACTTGGAAGAGGAAGAGGAGCCCCTCAGGGGTGCATTTAGGACTATTCTTCACCTTGAGAGGTAAACATATTGCAATGATAATGCTATCAATCCAAGGGGTGCAGAAGAGGACTGAAGCCCCACCACTCTCTGCTGACAGGTGATCCCAAATCCAAAAAGAAACCACCTGTTCTCAACTTACTAGCTAAAAAAGGATGAATAAACAAAACACAGGCAGATGTGTGCCCATGTGTGCGTGTGTGTGTGTGTATGTGAACAAGGGTGGGAAAAAAAATCTATGCTCATAAAGATAGTTGGGGACAGAACAGTGAGGGAATAAAACCTGTGAAATCTCATCATTCAGAGAATGGCCTCAGCTGTCAGCAGTTAGTTGACTAATACTTGTCAGTGGCAAACAGTGAAAACAGTGACAGCTTCTCACATAAGACTCATCTTCCACGGTGCATAATGATGTGTGGGTCGGGAGCTGGGGTGGGGTGGGGGGGCGGATAACAACAGTCGGCTGTATCAGAAATTCATTTCATTGCAAGGACTACGTTTCAGCCAAGGGAGCCAGCTGACCCAGCGGCAGCTACACAAGGTCCTTGCTGCTTTGCTTCAGTGCTTTCTCTGATTGGCCTTCTTCAATTCCATCTTCCAGGTTAATAATAAAAGATTCCAGTTCTCTAGCAAAAGTTCCAAGGATAATGTAGGAAGTTTTCAGTGAAAAACTTATCACACTACCTGGTTGATTTCCAAGAGCTCAGCATATTGCCCAGGACGTGACTGACACACATCAGACGGAGCCCACTGTTTCAAAAACGCCCCTCTGTGGGGCTCATTAGGACTTGGAGACTAAAGGAAAGAAGGATATTTTGATTTGGGTGGTGGTGTTGATAACAGCATAACTGTGCCTATCGGCCTTTTAAAGGAGAGGGTGCCTGAGGACACGTTTACAAATGGTAAGAAGAGATGAGAAGCTAAAGACTCTTCTGAGTCTTAACTGCTACTTCACTTAAAGCTATTCCACTCAGAATCTACAAGTAGAGAATCTATAAACATCCAATGAACACATCTGTTCTTAGGGAACAGAGGAGATGTCAGGAAGGCTTTGGATTTCACTTTAGGTCTGGTTGTGAGGTAACCAGGTTCCATGACACTGTCTCCTACCACACATAAAGAAACAACCAGAAACACGGCTCTTCCAAAGTTCAATGCAAAGTAGTAAAGAACATTCTACTCCTCATGAAGGGAAAGCCTCTAATTTATTTACTTTAAACCTTTTTCTTTTTATTTTTTTCCCCCAAACTAAATCTGCTAATTTTGACCTGTCCTGAGGTAGCCAAGCTCTGAGTTGGTATTTCCAACCTCTGCCCATTGTTCTTAGAGCATTTCTAAGCAAAGTGTTGTTACACAGAAGAAAAATGGAATTAGTGAATAAGGAATGAGAATGCACCCTTATGACTGGAAGCGTTGTCTTCCAGTGGGATTGGTGGCTTCCTGAGGGACACCTAAATGAGTACTGCAGTCAACCGGGTGAAAAGCTATAACATGTCTAGAAAAAAACATTTGAGTAAAGTTATTGTTCACCTCTGTGGATGAGGCCTAGGAGACTTCTCAAAAGAAATCTGAGCCCACCTGCTTCTTGGCTCTGCCCTTCCATTTCTTCTGTACTTTGTTTTTCCTCTGGACCGTTCTCATCTTTCAAGAAAACCACAGAGGGGGGAAAAATACATCAAGTCAATTTATGAAATATCTCTTTAGGGCTAATATGCAGCACTGAAATTAATTGTAACCGAGGTAGCATGACTCCCAAAGCAAGGCAGAGAGATGAATCAGAGGCATGAAACAGAGAAATTACCTACATAAATAGGTGCATTTATACTTGTCCCTTCTCACCTGATTTGCTTGATGAGATGTTGCACCACACTAAACAAAATTCACTCAGCACTCCTACAACATTTCTCTCCTTGCACAGCATTTCCCAAAATGCAGTACTGATCTTAATTCGAATCTGCTTTTCTCCCTCAACTCAAGCAATATGCACGGTGTAAGTAAATATGCTTGATTAAGTTTCTATGACTTCTTTTCCTGTTTGATATATGTTGCAAAAAATATCTATTTTTAGCTAACTTACACATGACAGTCTAACACATCTATGCTATGAAATATTTTGTCTTGAACAGACTATGTTGGTCAAGTGTACACCATAGTACATAACTCCTTGAAAAACAAATCACTGGGCAGGTGCAGTGATGGCTGTATACTAGAAACTGGTTAACATTTTCTTTTGGCTTAAAATGTGTAATATATACTGGTGGGTTGATGGGTAGAAGAAAATAAACTTTTCAAAGGCAAATAAAGGCAGGATTTTCTACCTCATTGCTGAGAAAGTTTCCAAATCTCTTCTTGTTTGGAAAAAAAAAATTTTTAAAGATTTTATTTATTTGACAGAGAGAGACACAGTGAGAGAGGGAACACAAGCAGGGGGAGTGGGAGAGGGAGAAGCAGGCTTCCTGCTGAGCAGAGAGCCCGATGCAGGGCTCGATCCCAGGACCCTGGGATCATGACCTGAGCCGAAGGCAGATGCTTAATGACTGAGCCACCCAGGTGCCCCTGGAAAATTTTAAGACACAGGAACAAAACATAAAACATGTCAAGGACAGAAAACAGAGAAGCAGAAGTGACTGACATATATTACTCTGGGTTAAAGATGGCCACAGATCCTTTGTCTCTCAAGAAGTGGAATCTATCTCTCCTCTCCTCAAATCTGTGACTAGATCAATGAAATGTGGAAATGATGTTCTGGGACCTCTAAGCCAAGGCCTCAGAGAACTAGCAGCTTCTCCCTTCTCCCTCTGGGAAGCCAGTCACCACGTTGTAGAGATGCTCAGGCTAGCCTCCCGAGAGAGGCACATGGAAAGAGAGAAGTGCCATGTGATGAAGCACCGAGGGGCTAGACACATGGGGGGGTCCTTTTGCACCTTCCCCCCCAGCCCAGCTGCCCTCCACACACAGCCAAACCATGACCTCAGCCAATGCCACAAGGAGCTGAAGAATCACCCAGCTGAGCCCTTTGAAAAGTCCTGACCCATCACCAGGCTCAGATCACTTAACCTTGTTTTGCTTGAGGGCCTTGACCCACCATCCATTACCACTACTACCAGCTCTTAATCCAAAGGCAAGAGTATGGGGAATCCTCCCTAGAGGAGGACTCAAATAGTAGGTCTCAAACAATAGCCTTAGAAGCAATGGGGGAAACATTTCACCAGGGATCTGAAAAAGAATGAACTGAAAGAGAGTTGCAGATGGGAAAACATTTCGAATTGACTTGAATGAAAGAAAAAGTTTATAATAGAGTGACACAAGTAGAGAGAGAGATGATAGATATATAAGAGTGGCATTCTGAAGTAGGGAAGAAATGCTACCAATGACTACATAAGTACGTATATAGTTCCCTCTGCCCAACACCTGTGCTATTTGTCCTGGGGGATATAGTCTAACTTTTAACAGGCAGACCCGAGGCAGCTCAGCAGCTACCTACATCCGAAGTTCTAAATGGCATATTTACAGTACCGCTTAATGGTTTGACATTTGCTCTGTTCTTGTTCTCCAAGCAGACGACGGCATTGGCTTTTGCTCTGGGAAGGAAACAGCCATCCTTGCTGCACCTGCTCCCTTCATGAGGCTAAGTGGGTACTACCGCATGTGCTAAAAACATAGGTCAGTATTATCCCCCCTTCCTCCCACCAAATGGAGCCAGAATCAAGCAAGAGAAATCTGCCAGCTTTTCTGTCTCCCCCATCAGACAGTCTTTTACTGAGATTTCACAATAGTCTTGAAGTCCGCAGTGACACGCTGCCTTTAAAATTAGTCTGGTTACCACATCTCCTATAGAGTGAAAAGCCTTCTTGTGGCGAGAGGAAGATAAGAAGGGAAAGAGAAACAACAATTAAGTGACAGGAAGGTGAGGAGTTGGTTCTAGCAGTTCGAAATGCATGAGAAGGACATTTCTGGTCAGACCCCCAAGTCCAGCTTTATAACAATAAAAACCAGTCTGTTTTCCTAAGGTATCACGCCTGGGTTTTTAGCCCTATGCATATGCATGCTGTCCCACTCCCTAACACAGCCACCCGAGCGGCATGATTTTGGTTCCTACTTTGAGCCTTGATTGCAGGATCCACTTGCAGTATTTTTTCCCTGAAGAAGGAAACTCAAGAAACAGTTGGCATGTTTATTACTGAGTAAGTGCATTCCAGAAAAATGCTGGGTTTGCCCTTTAAGTAAAGTGCCCTCAGATGACAAGGTTTAGGTACTTGGCTTTCATCCATCTCCAGACAGTGCATCCCCAGAGCCAGCAGGGGGAGCCAGTGTAGAAGTCTCGCTTTCTAAGCAAGCATTCTCCGGCAATTGGATTAACATTCATTTCACTCTTTCAGGACATTTTATATATGCTTATAACTTTTCATCCATTTAAAATGCCTCAAATGAGTGGGTTTTTACTGAGACAGTGGTCTTCCACTGGAAGGGAAAAAAATCCCACTACACAGTTACTGGTAAGTATTTATTTGATAAGGACAAGCTTTCCTTTTCATCAGCCTTGTCTGTCTGGCTATCTTCACAGGAAGGCCATAAACAATAAAAAGTAGAGTGGTGAATATAAACTTGTGGTTTTTAGAAGGGATTTAAAAGTCTTACAATAAATGTAAAGAAATATGGGGAAGTGACAGGCAATTTTGTTAGCTTAAAAAATGTCACGCAGAAGCTAAATTCTCATAGTTAGTATGACTTTAAGATCTCATATTTATTTCAGATAATAAATTGCCATAGCATTCATAGTGGGAGTCACATAACACTTTATTTTCTCATGCCAAAAAGCACAGTAACCTGTGAGCATTCTAGTTGTTGCATAATTTTTTGTTTCTCCAGTATTCGTATTCTGCTCTTCACTCTTTCAACCTATATTTATTGAGCATGTATTATATGTAAGGATATTTCAGGAATTTTATAGAAATAAAAATAAGAGACTCCTGCTGTCAACTGAATTCATGGAGGCAGTAGGAATGCATCATTTGTTGGATGATGACAAGAACGTAATCCATTTCTATATAAAAGAGATGTACAAGGGCAAACTCTCAATGTCATAGCCACAGGTCGCTATCCTGATAGGTGTAGTTCTTTTTGTGAACTGTGCATGGGAAGAGAAAGGGGAAGTGAATCCGAGCAAATCCATCCCTGCTACCCCTGCTACCGGGGAAACAACCTGACATGCCCTACCTGTTCATGTATTAATGCTCTTTCTTATAGAGGTGCTGACATTTCCAGGCATATGCGAAGCATATGCCGTTGAAATACAGTGGTTTGCAGATTAGATTATTGGTTCCAATTATTTAGTTCCCTGTAATGGATTGTATGGTTGATGTTCTCCCACTGTGGGCAGAGAATCCATCCCAACCCACTGATGTTAGATTTCACCAAGTTGCCTGATTTAGCGAGTAAAATACTAGTGGACAAATCATGAGCAAAAGACTTAACTGTGCTGCATAATTGGACTTGGTGCCTGTGCCCCTGACATTTGCCATGACAAGAAGATGGCCCTATAGCTACTGGTTTAAAAAGGTTGAGAGATACGTGGAACAGACTTGAACCCAAGGTATGATCTGGAGCCAAGCCCAGGCAAGTCACAGTTTGAAACAGAACTGCCCAGCAGAACCCAGCCTACGTTAGCTGAATGATAGTCAACTTGCAAACCTGTGAGCATGTAAATATTTTTGTTGTAAGGGACCGTATTTGGGGGTCATTTGTTACACAGTATTATCATGACAACAGCTGATTAATACAAATGGTATATTTATTTTTCTCAGGTCAGGAAGGCTCAACTTTTTTTTTTAAAGCTAATCTTCTTTTATTTATAAATAATTCAGTTTTTAATTTTATATTTTGCCACCAGGCTAACATTTTCATCTCACACATTCCCAAAATCTCTAGAATATACACACATGAAAAATAACTTTAGCTTATATAAGGGAGGAATGATCTCAAAAAGTAGGCACTTCCATCAGTTATACTTATGTTTTATTTAATACAGCAATGTGAGTAGCAGCGTAATACTAGTTATTACCAGCGAATATTTATTGGATACTGGCTATGTTCTGCTTAGTGTCTAAGTACTTTGCATAGACCATAAAATTTAATTCTCATAGCAACCCAATAAGTTTATTATTATTATTATTATTATTATTATTTTTAAAGATTTTATTTATTTATTTGAGAGAGAGAGAGCATGAGCAGGGGAAGGGGCAGAGGGAGCAACAGACCCCCCACTGAGCAGAGAGCCTGATGTGGAACTCAATCCCAGACCCTGGGATCATGACCTGAGCTGAAGGCAGACGCTTAACCTACTGAGCCACTCAGGCGCCCCTGGCATTATTATTATCCACATTTCATGGATAAGGAAACTGAGACACAGAGATATTAAGTAATTTGCCTAAGATCCTATAGCTAGCAGGTGGTGGCAGCAGGGTTTTGAGAGTCAGCTGACACCAGAGCCCACTATTCCCTCCTTGGAAACATAACAGATATTTGTCTGGGTAAGATAAATTATGGGAGAGCAAAAATGTGGGAAAAAATGATACTTAATATAATCATAGCTAAAGAGTTAAACTATATTGTCATGCAGATTCACACAGAACACTAAGAACATTAAGAATTGAGCTTGCCTGACATTTAAGCCATGTAAGCATAATACTACAACTTTAAACTTATTTTTTTTAATGCTAAAGATATTTTTATTTTGGAATAATTTTAAACAATAGAAAGTTACAAGAACAGTACAAAGAATTTTCTTTTCTTTTCTGAATCTATTGAGAGTGAGTTGCAGACATAATCACCTCCATGAGCTCTGAGTACTTTAGTATATATTTTGTACAAACAAGGACATTCTCCTCCATGACTGCAATGCAACCATCAAGATCAGGAGATTAGCCCTGATGACAGTCCTGCTCTCTAAGCCACAGACCACATTCAAGTTTTGCCAATTTTCTAATGATATCTTTCATATTTTTCTAGGATCACACACAGCATTTCATTGTCATGTCTGTTCAGTCTCCTTCAACCTAAGACCGAGATGCCCTCCTGACCTTGCCTAAGCTCTGTGCTGGGTATTTTCCATCTCACCCTGAACCCCCTTTGGTGTGAGTGCCTACTTGCTCAGCCCTACTTAATGGCTTTAGAAAGGAAGAAAGGAAAAGAAGAAAGAAAGAAAGAAAGAAAGAAAGAAAGAAAGAAAGAAAGAAAGAAAGAAAGAAAGAAAGAAAGAAAGAAAAGAAAGAGAAAGAAAGAAAGAAAGGAAAGAAAGAAAGAAAAAGAAAGGAAAAAGGAGGGATGCTTAGTTCCAAACACTTAAGCTTTGTTCTGGAGGTGTCATCAGCCAATTAGTCAATTTCAATAGATTAGTCTAAGAAAAGTTAAGTTTCCAAGTTGGCTGCCTCATTATTCTAATGAAAAGCTTCACATGCATCTTTCAATGCAGATAAAAAGAGATGTCCAGTTGAGTCCTCACCATCTAACACGAGTGGTAGCTGCTGTTCCAAGTGCCTCCTTGGCAACTAGGCACTTAGACTCTTAGGCACCTTACACCTATTACTCACCTATTACTCTGAATCCCCCCACGAGTCCTACTGAGTTAGACTTTTATCTACATTTTTGCAGATGAAATCAAGGTTGGAGGGGGCAAGCAACTTCCCTGAAGTCCCACAAATAGTGGCAGATCTGGGTCTTAAACTGAGGTCCAGATTATGACAAAGCCTGAGGTCTCTCTTCCTTGCAGATTCCTGTGACCTCTTCTGACCCTCAGTGGCAAAGTTGTAAGTCCTCTCTAAGAGGGAGGACCTTACTCTTGCTGTGATGTCCTCAGCACCCTGCACAGTGCTTAAGTTCATTGGGGTTCCATAAATGCTTGTCAAGGGATTAAAAACGAAACTTCATTTCTCCCTAAACAGTAATCATTATTAATTATTTTGCTTGAACTGGATTTCAGTTCTCAATGTAGAAAAGGTATGTTATCTATCTGAGCCTCTGGTTGAACCTCATTAAATTGTGGGTTTGTTTTGAAATGTCAAGTGTCTTTGATTACAAGTAATGGTTCCTAAAAATCCAACATGGTGACGGGTAGGGAGCATAGGTAACTAGAGTTCACCTGCTCTCACCACCGCCCAGGTCCAGCCTCCTCCCCCTCTCTGTGCTGCCTTGTGACAGTAGCTTTGGTTCTTATCCTCCAGATCCATTCTCAACCTGGAGGCCAGACAGTATATTTTCAAATCTAAGTCAGATCATACCATATCCCTGCTCAACTGTTGCTCAAATGCAACAAGGCTCTGTGTGGTGGAGACCACTGTGGTTTTCCCACTTTGACATTTTTCTAGAAGCCTCCCATGCACCCTGCTCCAGCCATACTGGCTGGTCTCCTAGGGTCTCTTCTCCTCTGGTCTTTCTACTGCCTGTCCCCTCTGCCTGAAGGGCTTCCAGATCCTTCAAGTCTTGGCTCAAAATGTCTCCTTTTCAATGAGGTCTATGCTGAGCACTCCACTTAAAATTACAACATCTCCCCACCCCTACACCCTCCATCCCTTTATTTGGATCCATCATCTTCTAATATATAATGTAGGTAGGTATTCTATTCATTATTTATGTATATCTGCTCCCACTTGAAGGTAAGCTCCACCAAGGCAAGGATGTTTGTTTGCCTCATTGCCTGAGGTCTCCTAAGTACCTAGAATGAACACCTGATAGGTGCTCAATAAATATTTGTGAATTAATGAAAAATGCTCTTTCCTCACTTGGCCTTGCATAGCTAGTTGACAAATTAATCAGGAAAAAAAGGGGGAAATTATCTCCTCTTCCAAGATCATTAGGTCACTTATAAAATTTGAGGTTCATATATCATGTAGGGTGGCATTTTTCAAGGAAGGTGCCCCAGACACAGAACCCAGGTTCTTGTTAAAATACCCCTGTCACCATTTTGTCTTCTTACTGGAAGAGTCACCTTAGAGAAGGAATCCCTTGTTACAATTCAGTTATCCAGGCTAATAACTTAGGACCTCCTGGGGAGGTGGTGGAGCACACATAGCCCATTTGGGGAAATGCTTGCTTTCCTGGCTGCCAGTACCAATTCTACTCAAAATAAATACTATTATAACCATGCCTCATTGACAGAGGCTGTGTAAGATCCATGGTTGGTCTTCAGTTATAGGACAGAGAAGACAATCATCTTGTTCCTATTTCTTTGTTTTTTAAAAAAGGTTTATTTATTTATTTTAGAGTGAGAGAGAGAGAGATCATGTGCAGAGGAGCAGAGAGAGAGAGGGAAGAGAGAAGCAGACTCCCTGCTGAGTACGGAGCCCGACATGGGGCTTGGTCCCCCAATGACCCATGAGATCATGACCTGAGCCAAAATCAGGAGTTGGATGCTTAACCAACTGAGCCACCCAGGTGCTCCAGTCCTTTTTTTTTTTTCCTAAGAATGTCCCAAAACAGCATATTTGTCCATGTAGAGGGAAGAGGAAATAATTGAACCTGTTATTTTTAAAGCAGACATGTCTGTTAAGGGAGACTCAAGTGTAACACAAGTTCAATGAAAGAAACACATGAGACTGTAGCATGCAACTGTCCCCTCCATCTATTTTGTATGATGGTAAGTAGAGTGTCAAGAGTTCAATAAGAAATTCAACCAATACCTGCTGGATGACTGAACTTTGTAGCATTTCCACAATGAAGGTATGAACCTGGCATACCAAAACTTGCCATGACATAACTTGGTATAAAAATAGCACAAGGCAATATACCAGAGAGCTATTTTCAATATCACACACATCCTCTTAATAGATAACATACGGTTCTCCCATATGGTGTGTTAATACAAATACTTTTACCCTGATCTGGTTTGCTTTTAATCCAAGGATTTCCAAGTACTTTACAAACACTATTCATTACCTCAGTCTTCCCGGGGGAAGTTGCAATGCCTCGCAGAGATACAAAGCATCCTGCATATAATCAATAACCATTAAGGAATGACAATAATAAGAAATACATTAATGTGGACTTTTTTTTAATAGATTAGGAAATAAACAAATGGGAATTAAGCTGTTTTCCCAAAGTCTTCTGATGACCACGGTGCAACTGAGGCTACAAATCAACTTATGCTGATGCTTATCGTTATTCTACTAGTTGACCTACATTGGTGAATTGACCATAAAGTATACTGGTTTTCAGATGTGCACATAAGCTTGTGTCTACACCATAACTGGGAAAATTATGACCAAAATAAACTTAGCCTAATAGCATTACAATGGGATTTCTTTGCTCTTTCTCTCTCTCAAACAAAACAACAATTGCACTTTCTATTAACTTTAAGCCCTAAGGTTAAATTTCCTTCTAAAACCTCTCTTTCTCCCTATTGTCATTTATGCTTCTAAATCAAGAAAACTGGTGTGCCTACACATTTGTTTAAAACAGGCACACATTGTGCTCTCTGCAGATGTTAAAACAGAACTGGCAAGATGAAACAGTTTCACTTTTTTGTAGAAGAGAAAGGATATAAAGATGTTCTTTGAATAGAAGAATCATTCCATAAATAAATTCAAAAGCTGCTCGATTTGCCGTCAATTAATGTTTGGTGAGTACCTACAAAGTTCAAGATGGTGGAGAGAAAATAAACTAGGCTATGAGGAAGACGGAATTTGGGAGTTGATGGAAGAAATCTGGACAGAGTGGTTTCACCAGCTGTATCTTCCTGTATCACTTGCTCAAGGCAAAATTGAGGCTGGACGAAATTATTCAGAGAAAAATAAGAGATTTTTATCTTACATATGTAGATCTGAATAAATATCGGTCATTTGAGCTGACTTAAATGAGGAAGTGCTTCAGTTCTCCACTTGCTTTGCTCTTGTGGCTCTCTGGGAAGCAAGAATGTGCACGTGCTGAGAGCAGGTGTCTCTCAGGGAGGACACAGTTCAGTATACATAGGTTTGATTGTAGGCAGTCCCACATGGTTGTGGGAAGTAAAAGCCTTCGTCTTTGTGTTTCTACCATTTTTCTCCCTTTAACATAGTTGTTCCTTCAGTGTTGAAACAGGCTATTTTAAGGGGTGAAAATAAAAATTTTACCATGCTGCTTTGGGATTTTGAAGTTTAGGAAGAAGGCAATGTGTGGGTTTTCCATGATTCAAAATGAACTTCTTATAAAAAGGTGCCCTCATTCAAATTATAATCCTATAGATGATAAAATTTGACCACTCCTCCTAAGCTTACTAACAACTATAAAAACAGCAGGGTAATATATGTGTTTTATCTTTCTTTAAAAACTGCAGAATTCCAGTAATGGTTTCGTTTAACCCAACATTTACTTACTAGCTATTTGACTACTGTACCAGAATAAATTTCAACATGAAATTTATTTTACACGAAAATAATTTATAAGTGCAGAAATCACACTCATGGAAATGTGGCACATCCAAATTGAGATGTGCTGTGAATGTCAAATACACATCCTCTTTTAAGGACAGCACAAAACAATGTACAATATCTCATTAACAATTTTTATATTGATTACATGTTAAAATGCAACACTTTGGCTATATGGGTTAAATATAGTAAAATTAATGGTGCCTGTTTCTCTTAGTTTTTTTTTTTTTAACATTGCTTCTCAAAAATATAAAGTTACACAAGCATCTGTTGTATTCCTATTAGGGGGGCTGCTCTAGAGCTGACTAGGGAGGAAGGGGCCTGCAGAGCTCAGAGTCCAGTGGAGCAGGAGGATGTTGAGGCTGAAGCTGTCAAATCCCCACCCCCTGTCCCTCTTCATTCACCAATGGCCTCTCCTGGTGAACACCTGTGGCACTCTGCCTTAGGAATTTTTCTAGTTTCAACAAGATGCTTGTCCTATGCAGCCAATTGGGAAGCAGCCCCCAACCAGTGATGGACAGGATAAGGTAATTAATACTTGCCTTTATTCCCCTTGAGTGGGACAACTCTGGGGCACATCCCACAGAATTCCCCTGCAGGACTCAGTCCCAACAGCCCACAGGATAACCTGCCTGTTCATGAACCTGTTTCCTTCCTTTCCCTGTCTCAATTCCCTACCTCCTCCTGGTGCTTCCTGGATCATTCTCCAAATCAAACACATACCCTTGAACCCTTATCTTAACATGGGGGACCTGATCTAAGACATTTTTAAACCAAATAATTACACAAACATATTATCCCCAATTGCGGTGCTAATGGAGGGAAGTGCAGTTTGCCAAGAGGACTTCTATCTAACAAGGTCATCAGAGGGGACTTCTCTGTGCAAAGGGTATTTGAGCTGATAAGTTTAAGGCGTTTATTATGTGAAATTAATTGGTAGAAATTAATGAATCAAAAAGGGAGAGAGGTGAATTTTCCAGATAGAGTGAAGAGCATGTCCGTGGGACCTGTTGTGGGAAAGACCATGGCATCCTTGAAGACTTGGGGGTGGCCAATGGGGCTGGAGTAGAGAGTGAGGGCCATGAGAGGGGCCTAAAGGGAAGATATCCAGGCAAATGGAGTCGGATGAGTTGATGGGACAGGGAATGTTCCAAAGGTTGGGGAATAAGAGCTAGAGGAGAGAGTGAGCATGTCTATTTGGAGAGTCACAGTGATTTAGTTCTGCAGGACCATTGAAAACAAAGGGAGTGGAGCAAGGAGAGAAGCCAGAAGAAGAACAAGTGGTTATGGGATAAAGGACTTTGTACCTCTTACTAAGGAGGGAGATGCTTCCATGAAGGGTGGTAGGGATTCCTGGTTTCTCTCTTACCTGGCTGCTTTGTGGGGCCTGGATTGATTGGGGTGGGAGAAGGGGGGGGCGATAAGTGACCCACATGGAACTGAGTAAAATACTCCAGATAAGAGAGGGTGGAAGTCTGAGATAAAGGCGTGGAAGGTGAAAACAGAGAGAGTAGGATGGATTGAGGGCATAGTCAAGGGGTAGAATCAACTGGCTTTGGTGAGTGGTTGGATGGAGGTGATGCTTTGGTGAATGGTTGGATGGAGGTGGTCAGTGGTGAGGAGATAGTGATGGAGTGTTGGGTGGAGGCCTCTACTGTAAAAGCTCTGAATTATCCCATGTAACACTCATAACAACTTTGTGGTACAGATACAGTAAACAGTCTATTTTATAGGTGAAGAAATGATTTTGGATAGTTTAAATAACTCTTCCAAAGTTCCCATAGCTAGTAGGAAGTAGAAACAGGATTTGAGCCTTAGTCATCTGCTTCCAGTGTGAAATCTGTTGATCACCATGCTATCATGCTACCTGGAATCTCATTCACATATATGGCCTGGGAAAATCGGAGCTGGGGAGTAATTACTGAGCCTGGGAACGAAGGAAGTCATGTTGGTTTAGGGGCCCCAGGACACATCTTATGCAGTTGAGATGTTTCAGTAGAAAGGAAGGGAAATCAAATAGATGGGAAGGAAAAATAGACCAGTAGGAAATAGACCTCTAAAATGGTATCTAGAAAGTTTGTATAAGAATTTTTTAAAAGAAGTAAAGCACTTTGCTTTTACAAAAGACCTACATTAGCACCTATTTTCAATAACCAAAAGAAATCTACAGAGGATTTTCACTTTTATGAAATGGTAATTGCTTCCTTGCTTTGAGCCACTTTGGCTTACAAAAGGTTTCACAGGAAACTTCTACATTCAGACAGGGAAACTTGTAATGGTCGCTTAAAAAAAAAAAAAATATATATATATATATATATATATATATATAGTTATGCTACTTGCTGAAATTCCTGGTTAGCTTTCTGTTTGTTTTCTTTTGTGATTTTGTCTGGGTTGTATTTGGCTGGTCTGCAATAGTCGCTTCCAATATCTGCTCCCTTTATGTCACAAGTAGGACACTATCTTACTGTAAGCCCTCCTGCCAGTCAAGCAAAAAGACTCTAGCCGCCTTTATCCCATTTCTGCAACCATTCTGTGATTTCCAGGCCTATCATACTTCCTCCTTCTCCTACATGTGTCCAGTACTGTCATTACTTCTTTCCCATCAAGCCATGATTTAAGAGGGCTGTCATTTTCAACGTAGTATAAATTACTTGTATTTAATAATTAAACTGTCACCTCTCCCAAGACTACTGATAACACTTTAATTATCTAGTATTCTTAACTGTAATGCCAGTTCCAGAATTACTATACTTAGTGACAAGACTTCCTGGTCTTGAATTTAAGTATCCCCAAATTTCTTTTCTTTGTTTTCTTTTTTTTTAAATTTTATTTATTTATTTGACAGAGAGAAAGACAGCGAGGGAGGGAACACAAGCAGGGGGAGCGGGAGAGGGAGAAGCAGGCTCCTGGCCGAGCAGGGAGCCCGATATGGGGCTCGATCCCAGGACCCTAGGACCATGACCTGAGCCGAAGGCAGACGTTTTTAAATGACTGAGCCACCCAGGTGCCCTAAGTATCCCCAAATTTCTATTAGGCATATTTCAAAAAAGAGTTATTGTGGTCTCACCTCACTTGTAACAAATAAAGTTCTGTGTATTTTTTGGTGGTTGTTATGTTCTCTTCCCAATGGTACCTGTTTTTCCCTTGTCCTGGGGTGATCCCTGCTGGTAATGGATCATCTCCTCGAGATGACAATCACATACTTAATAGTAACCCAAAGCAATTAGTCCACAGACTCAAGGACTAGGGAAAAATTGTCTAGGGCGGCTGATGTTATTTCAGACAAGTAAATGTAAATATCAGAAGCCACATCAAAAGACGAACGGGAACATCTGTTTGCCCTCTCCTGATGGCAGAGCAGGCCACAGACAATGGAGTATTGCCAGTATGTACAATGCTATAGACATAAAGCAACACATGAA
This sequence comes from Zalophus californianus, assembly GCF_009762305.2. NCBI lineage: Eukaryota > Metazoa > Chordata > Mammalia > Carnivora > Otariidae > Zalophus > Zalophus californianus. Next base: position 98,655,362 of record NC_045602.1, read on the forward strand.
TCCCTAGCTGTGCAGTATTCTGGCATGTGCTTTGTTCTTTCTGCCAAATTGGTCAATTTGCAGAAGTCTGCCTTATCTGATGCACTTTTTTGGGTAACTCTAAAGGCATTCCAGTTGTCTCCTCTCCATAGAAATATGTTTGGTTCAATATATATATTTACGTGATCAATGAAAAGAGAAATCTCTACAAGTGATTGCATGCATTCAAAATGAGGATCATTTTGCCTAGTGGACATTGCCTTTTCCCTCTCATGGGTTCTAGGGACAGTCTTTTTTTTTTTTTTTACTGTAATATAGTTGACAGACAATATTATATTAGTTTCATGTGTCCAACATAATGATTTGACAATCATAACATCACAAAATGCTCACCATGATAAGTGTAGTTACCATCTGTCAGCATACAAACTTATTACAATTAGGGATAGTCATTTACTATGTAGAGCCCCTTTCCACTTAAACTAATGGAACCCCATGAAGAAGGAGTGGATGTAGCAAGGAGCAGCAGACAGAAACAGTTCGATGGGGGAGGGATGATGGAATGCTACCAATAAGGAAGATCACAGGAGAACGTTCTCACAGCAATGGCTTGAGAACGGTTTTTGGGACTTTCTATCTTCTTGGCAGTTTGCTTATGAGAATAAATTACTCCACCTCTCCCAGCTCTCATGACAAATGTCAGATGATCCTGGGCTTTGTGGAAGCAATTTCCCCCTCTTTTACCTCAGAAGACCTGTAGCTTCTAAAAGTGTCAAAATGGACTTGAGATATTTACTTATTCATTTAAGTCCAGGTGACATACATTGTTATATTAGTTTCAGGTGTAAGACATCATGATTTGACATTTATTTACATTACAAAATGCTCACCACGCTATGTGTAGTTATCATCTGTCACCATACAAAGTTATGTGAATGTTTCCTTCAGAAAACCCCTGAAATAACAGTATTGTAATGAATGCTGCCTTGTGATACCAAATGTCAATCAGAACATGTCAAAATACACCAAAAGTTCTTTCGATCACCTGACAATGGTCTGGACAAACACTCAAATATATGCATATACTTCTTGAACCATTTAAATGAATGGCAAGTGAATAATTTCTTCTAATACTGGTTATTAAATGTGTGATTGGAAGAATTTACAATAACAAATAATTACAGGGAGAAACATTATGTATGCATAATGAAAGATGACCCTCCAAAGCTATTCTACTAAGGCTAATTAAATTATGATTTTGGTCTGTTTTAATTACAACTAATAATGAGTTCTACAGGGTAATCTCTAAGAGGGTGAAACAAGGACTTAAGACTGCAGTTATTATGATAAGGAAGCAGAGATCTCTAGCTGATTCATTGCTGCTTGTAAGAACTTCCTTCATTCACAGAGCAAACTCCCCACTCTTGTGAGTGTTAGTCATGTTTTCATGTATGGTTTTCACGTAGCGCCTTAGGTTAGCAGTGTTTAGTGCTACAAGTTTGGGCAGAATAGTAAAATAAGAAAGCTACACTACTTATCTGGGGCTATCTGGAACATTAAATATGATGAACAGCTTTTAATATCTCCCTTTGGCTTTTTATTTTCCTTTTTGCCTCTTCTAGTACGAATTCATTAATCATATATATATGTTAACACTAACTTTTGTTGACTCATGGGCTAAATAATACATTTTTACTAATGCTTTGGTAAAATTAAAACACAGACTTGTTTTCTTTTTTAAGAATTCTCATCCAAGGATTTAGATTCCAGTTGCTGCTGCTGAAACCACAGGAGGCTTTTTTTTTTTTTTTTTGGTGTGTTCAATGTCATTCATGAGGCATGCAGATATGAGAGAAAACAGTGGAGACACAAAAGTCAAAGTCTGAGACTGGATTATTTTTCCCCCTTAAAAGCCAGATCTGACACAAATTCCCTACATATCACCATTGCTGGATAAAGCCCTTGTGGTGCCAATATTTAGTGAGCGGTGAGGAATACTTCCTGGCAGTCCATACATTTTTCACTCTGCTTGTTGGAGAAGGTTATTGTTATTCACGTGATGGATAGAAACACAAAATGAGTTCTCTGAGAGACCATAGCCCTGGAGGTCCATAATTTTCCTCTGACAGGACCACATTAGTCATTTTAGTGACTCAATTTTTGAACCTGTTTCTGTCTCCCTGAAGGAAGGAGAGAAATCCTATGTAAAATGTATCCAACCTGAAAAGAGGACTCTCAGCGTTTTACCTCAAGTAAGATAAATTAGAGACATGGAAAGGAATTCTGCTATCATGGCTGGGTGGTGTGGAGAAGCACATCTAAATATTTCCCAAGGACACAATGAGCATCTTTCTAGGATGGTTTTAGGGCAGGGGTCAGCAAACTCTGGCCCATACCTGTTTTTTTTTGTACAGCCTGCATGCTAAGAATGGTTTTTACATTTTTAAAGGGTTGTAATAAAAACAAAGAAAACTATGCGACACAGACCATATGTGGCCTGTGGAGCCAAAAATACTTCCCATCTGGTCCTTCACAGAAGTGCACTGACTCCTGTTTTAGAGCAACCTAATGAAATAAATAGTGGGAGATGACTCAGCCTACAAAACCATGCATCTAAATGCCTTGTGGAGGGGTGATTACCCATGTGGTGTAGGAATTGGCTTGACCCATTATGAAGATAACCCTCCAGAGAACATGTCTCTGACATGTTCTCGCTGATTCCAAGACTGCAGATGGTACTGGAAAGGCCTTTTGACTTGCACATGAGTTTAAGTCAATAAAAGGATTTAATATTTGAGGGAGTCCCAAAGAATCCAAGGGCAGAGACCCAGCGAGGATGTAGAAGGTCTTAGAATAAGAAACAAGAAGACCATTTGGGATTAGGGTTGTTTTAAAAACATGCCCACAAATTCTTAGATCCTCCTCTTTTCTAGAGGTGGAGCTTAATGGAAAGCTCCCCTTGACTGGGTGATGGATTTAGGGACTTGCCTAATTAACAGAATATGGTAGCAGCAATGGTCTGTCACTTTTGAGATTAGGTTATAAAAGGGCTGCCACTTCCATCGTGAATGTGCTCTTACTCTCTTGGGTCACTTGCTCTGGAGGAAGCCAGCCGCCATGCCATGAGGATACAGATCAGCCTATGGAGAGGCTGACACGGTAAGGAACTGAGGTCTCCTGGCACCAGTCAGCAAGGAAGTACCTAGAGCCAGCCTGCCCCAGGAGAGGATGTGTGCTGGAGGGTGTGGTGAGCATATGGGGACACTGAGCTGAGTAGGGCCATAAATATGATGTTACATTGGCTTATCCCACCTTCAGTCAGCTGTGGGGATGAAGGACCCACCAGGGGTTTTCAGTTTTAATGTATTTTTGTCCTTTTCCTTTTGCAGTCAACTTTTGTCTTCACAGATTGTACGTCTTCATGATCCAGCCCCGTCCCTCAAATCCTTCCTCTCTTGTGGAAGCTGATTTTTAGTTTCTAAGTCCACAACAATGGGTTTCCTTCCAAGAAATCCCAATATTGCCTACAGAGAATCTCCTTCTAGCAATTTAAGCTGCTCATCCCTGGTATACTCCCTTGTCTCTTTCTCCTCCGCTCCCCTGCATACTTACCTCCTTGTTCTTCTACTGCCCAGTTCCTCTTCTAGCCAGCACCTATTTTTCCCTGCCCTGTGCACTTTGGGACATCACTGGTGGCAGACAGCATCCCAACCTGCCTCCCTCCCATCCCCACACCCCTACACCTTTAGTTCAAGGAGCCATGGGTATGAAGTGCCACTCCTCGAGATCTGATCAAGCCCTCTCATGTGTACAAAGGAGAGAACTGAAACTTACATAAGAAAGTTTCAGGAACCATCCCAGGTGACACTCGGCATCAGAATATGTAACAGTTGGTTTGACCAACATTTATTTTCCATTTGTTGAACACTTAATGTGATACTGTGATATAATGAGAAATACATATTTGGTCGTTGTCTCCAGTTCCTGGCACAGAGCTCCTAAAACCCCAATAATTTCCTGAGTGATAGAGGTGGTAAGAGCATCTTTTATTAATCATAATAAGCCCCTTTCAACCTTACTTGATTTTTGCTAATAGGGCCACTCTTGGTGGGCTCTCAGATAACTTTTAGGATGGGGCTAGTTGCCAGAGAACTCAACCTTGTGACTAGAGTGTTGAAATTTCAGCTCCATCCCTGACTTCTGGGGAGGGGAGAGGGACTAGAGATTGAGTCTGTCACCAGTGGCCAATGATTTAATCAACCCTGCCTATGTTACAGAACCTCTGTAAAAACTCCAAGAGAACGGGGTTTGGACAGGTTGGTGAACACATTCACAAGCTAGGATGTGGTGCACCCCAACTCCACAGAAGCTCCTGTGCTCAGGACCCTTTTGGACCTCACTCTATGTACCTCTTCATCTGGCTGTTCATTTGTGTCCTTCGTAAGATCCTTTATCATAAACCAGTAATAGTAAGTCAGCTGTTCTCCCTAAGTTCGGTAAACTGTTCCAGCAAATCGTCAAACCTGAGAAGGGGGTTGTGGGGACACATTACTCTATAGTGAGGCAGTCAGTGGCCCAGTGTGGGTGGCCCAGACTTGCAATTGCTGTCTGCAGTGGGGCAGTCTTGTGGGACTGAGCCCTTAACCTGTGGAGTCTGATGCTAAATCCAGGTAGTTGATGTCAGAGTTGAAGTCAATTTTAGGACACTTAATTGGTGAAGCTGGGGAGCTAGAGAATTGATGGGCACCAGGAATAAACCCACACAATTGGTATCGGAAGGGTTTTGAGTAGAAAGAGATTGTAGCTGAAGTCGCACTTGGGCATTGTGCTAAATGCTATGCAGATTGATGTCACTTAATCTCACCCAAACTGGGGTGAGGTGGATACCATCCTTGCCTCCTTTTTTCGATAAGGCAATTGAGGCTTCCAGTTAAGTAATGCAGCCAAATTCCCACTGATCAAGTGAAAATTTAGATCTGGCCTAACAACCCTAAGATCATGTCCATACTTTGAATCCCACTTCCTTTTCAGCATTCAGAAAACACCCTAACAAATTCACTGCTGGTTAGTTCTGGTCTGAAATGAACTTCACCTCTCAAACTTCTTTGTTAATCAAGATAACAGCAACTGCTCTGGGGTAGATTCAGCTGTTGTCTAATAACCACAGGTCTGATATTCTGGGGGCCTAATTTCTGCCCAAGAAAAGGAAGATTTCAAAACCGACCTTACACACAAGGTGGGCAATTCCAGACAAGAAAGGGATTAATAGGCTTCCTGTAACTGGAACTACCACATTCTGCTTTGGGGAGCAATGTTTTATTACTATGTTCACTGCTCTTTTATTCCCTAAAGAACTCTTTCAACAATGATTTATCTTAATTTAACTTTTTTTTTTCTTCCAGGAAATACAAGTAGTACACTTCATTCCACTTCATTCAAGAAAAATGATTTGCAGTTGTGGTAAATCCCCTTTGTTCATTTGCTTATTTGTTTGTTCCTTCATTGGGTTACCAAGAAATGTTTACTGAGTGCCTAGTATTAAATAACAACAACAACAACAAAATGTCATTTTTCTAAGATACTATAAGCCCTTTCATTTTTAGAGGTAAACATATATGAGACTTCATGGCTGCATTTGTGCTCGTTATATTTTTTTATAATGCACTGTCTGCTTTGACCAGAGTTGAAGTTTTACTGTAGAAATCTGTTACCTTGAAGATGAAAAAGTGGCCAACAGCCAGTAATAATTGACAGTTTTTCAACATAAAGAGCAAAGAGTGTTCTATAGACTAAAAAAGAAAGACACAAACAAACAAGTACATCCAAACTTATATATGTTATAATTTTCAGGAAACTGGCTTTTTATTTCTTTTCTCAGCTGAAACTTCACTGTTAGCTCATAAGGGCTTATGATTCTTTTGGTGGGCACCTGTTGAAGGAATAATGGCAGACTTACTGAAGGGATAGCAACAGAGAGATGGCCAGGAGTGTTTCTACACAGAGGGAAGTAAAAGTTATAAATCTCTCTGGGGAAAGATTACACATGGCAGAGGAAAAAATAAATTGACCATACTTTTGCTGAGAAGCTAGCAAAACTGCCCTGCCAGGGATATGATTTTACTAGACTAAGTCAATTTTCCATTCTAGACTCAGGCTATTTAAAAAGGCATTTTTGTTTTCTAGAGCTTTTCCTGTGGAGAGGAAAACTGAGTATCTATCACCTAGAATAATTAATAATAATAGTGATAGCAGCTATAATTTTTGAGTGCTTACTACCTAGTTACCGGTCAGACTTTAGGCTTGTTCTTTTATAGGTTTTACTTCTAATCCTTGCCCAAATCCCAGAAAGTAAGGATTCTTACTCCTATCTTGCAGAGGAGAAAACTGAGGCTTGGAAGGACTTATTGAAGTCCAGAGGCCAGGAAGTGGTAGAGCTGAAGTTCAAATCTGGATCTGGCCGCCAAGGGAGCCTGTGCCCTGCCTGCCACGCTGCGTGGCACGGTGCATCCCCCAGAAGATATTCCCTGCTTACTGTATGAAAATGCTCACTGTCAAGTAATTAAATTTTATGCAGAATTATATTTTAATTATAATTTAATTAAATTTGGAGACATAGATGCGATGTGAAATCATCACTATCTTTTCATTGCTTGCTTGTCCCAATAAACATCCTGTTTATCCACCAATAGCCTCCTCTAAGGGCATCTGCAGGTAGTTGAGGGATATGCTGTTTTAATCATGCCTCACGGATTACTAACTCTTGTGGGTGGTGGGAGAGCCTGCTTCATACCTGTTCCCATCCAACTCAGCCGTTGGAAATCTAACCCTGTATGGAATAAGTTGAAAAGTAAAACCTCACGGGGGCACCTGGGTGGCTCAGTTGGTTAAGCGTTTGCCTTCGGCTCAGGTCATGATCCCAGGGTCCTGGGATCAAGCCCCACATCGGCCTCCCTGCTTAGTGGGGAGCCTGCTTCTCCCTTTCCCTATGCCCCTTTCCCCCACACTTGTGTTCTCTTGCTTGCTCGTTCTGCTCTCTCAAATAAATAAAAAGAAAATCTTTAAAGCAAAGTAACACCTCGGGATTCAGCCTCCTAAGATTGATGTCTGAATTTCAAAATCGGGTCTTACACCCACAAACTGGCTCTCGTATTATTTCCAAGATCCATTTTCTAAACTGCATCCTGAAGAAACCTCGACCTGCAGAAACAGCACTGAAGGACGCCAGTGATCAAAACTAGGAGCTGGCAAAGTGGCCGCAAACCCAACCAGTGATGAGGCCCAACCTTCCCTAATGTAATGAGGGGTAGATAAGGAAATTGGCAGCGGCTGAACACCAAGAAGGAAGCAATGCCCTGTGGCTGCCAATATATAAACAGTAGGCTTCTACAGACAAGGTTAACACACTGTCCAAAGGATTTCTGAGTGTAAACAGAAGCTCACATTTTGCTTGCCTGGGGCTGCCACTGAATCAAGCCACTCATCAACGGTACTTTGGGCATTCCTTTGACCCACTGTCCAACAATTTGGAAATGTGGAAATGGCCTTTTAAAAAGTGAACACACAAATTTTAAAAAAATCGAATTCCACGTTGCCTCCCAATGCACTCTCTTTTAGACTGGTGATACTGTTGACTTTTTATAAGTTCTCTGTGTACTGCCTGCAGGATCTCTTTCCCCAAGTCACATCCCAGCCACCACAGACCATCACAACGTGTCTTTTCTTTCTTTCTTTTTTTTTTTTTTTTGGCCTTTATTTCTCCCTCTGATGTTTTATCTCTTCTCCCACCGCATTGATTTTAATTTTAAATATCCTTGCTCCAGTCACTTTCACTTGACCTGCTTCTTTCCCATTCTTGGCATTTCTCTCTCGTTGGGTACCCCTTAGCTATCGCTTCTCACTACACCTCCCAGGTTCAAGGTGGTATCTCTGATACCCACGGACTGGCTTATGCAGCCTCACATGGAATGGTCACCATTTCAGGATCCCAGACATGCAGAGCTCTGTTGTGGTCATCATCAGAAAGTGCCCACTGAGTGTATCAGCATATAAATGAAGATACTTTCTGGAGAGAACATCATAGACAATTCTGGAATTGCCTTTTAGTCTCATTTCCATTTCCTTTATATCTCCCACCCTCTGGATTTAGTGTTTTTATACCCTCATCTACCATCAAAACTGTCTCTTAGAGGAGAAGAGTTCTAGATTAAATATATATATATGTCCTTTGACTTGGCTACAGTACAATTCCCAATTTCCTATTACTCCTTTGATGGCACACATTCAAAATGCAAATTTTCATACACAAAGGAATAACTCTTGAAATAACGCATGGTGCCATCGAGGACTTGAACCTCACACTTGATTTAGTAGAGCCGCATAGAGAGCAGAGTGTGACTGCTCAGCAAAAGCAACAGAATTTAGAGTCAGCAAATTTGTAGGAGAGTAATTTTAAACAGGAAATAGAAATGATGAGTATATGAGGGCATGACTGAACTTCAATCTTTCACAGAACCAGGGGCTCTGGAGAAGCCCATCAAGATCATAGAGATTAGATCCTTCATTTGACAGAAATCAGAGATTTGCTAAAGTCAATCAGCACAGGCAGGAATCCAGAGATTTTATTCCCCACAACTGTACCCACTTTTGATCTCCCCACTCTTGAATCCCAAGCCCCATGATCATATAAAATAGATACTAAGACTTCCACACTCACATCTTCCTCTCTGTGCTTGCTTTCCATTAGTAGTCTCCAGTATTTTCTTCAGGATCCCATTCCACAAAGTTTTGAAAATTAAATTTTATGTATGTATCTATGTATGTATGTATAATGGATATTGGAGCAGATTGTATATTCCATATATATATATATATACACACACACACAAACACATATATGTATATATTTATATATATATATATATATTTATTTTTATAATGTGACATTGATAATCTCCATTGGGAGTCTCCATTTTGAGGCTCCCTTGAGCCTGGGAGGACTTGTTAACTGTCTCAACTGATGTGGATGTGATGAGAATGTGGTCAAAACAACATTGTATAGCTCTTGAGACTGTGCCATAGAAGGTTATGTGAATTCAAATTGGCTCTTGCTTAGAGATATGCACCTTGAGGGCTCTGAGTCAATGCCTAAGAATGCCCTGAAGCTCCTGCTGCTCGTAGATCACATGGAGGCAACACATCAAGCTAGAGAGATGTCCAAGGAACCCCAATTGTTCCAGCCTTCTATTGTTTGAATCTCCCCAGTCCAGGGCTCAGAGAAGCGAGGGAGCAAATATCTGATGATTCCATATCCCAATTTCTGAGCTACTCTAGCTGATGCTGAATGGAGTTAGAAACAAGCTATCTCCGCTGAGCAGATCTGTGGACAGAATAAATGTCATTATGTTATGCCAATAAGTTTTAGGGTAATTTGTTATGCAGCCATAGCACCTGGAACAGACATTTTTCCTTCTTGCCATTTGAGAGCACCAACTTATGGGGAGAAAGCATTCAGGAGCCTGCCCATCAGGGTGATTTGGTGTTTGTAAAACTCAGGAGGAGAAACTTCAAGCATGCAAGCATGTAAGACTCCATGGCTTAATCTCCAAACACAAATCTTATGCAAAACCAATGAAAATGCAATAGCAAGGGAAAAAATAAGACAAAGAAGACTAAACGACCCCCACAAGAGTGTATTTCAAAGAGTAAGCATTGTTGCTAAGTAAGGAGTAAGAGAAGAGCAAGACTTCCAAAGGGAAGAGAAAAAAGCACAAGGACAGAGGTAGGCAGGATGGGTAATCTGGGGAGACCACCTATTTAGCAGAACAACAGATGGGGAGAATTAGCAAAATGACTGTCCACAATCGCAGTGAACCTGGCCATCAGTGTAGAAATTACCTTTGTTCTGGGTGTATTTTAATAATTATAAAAAGAAAGGAGATAACTCTAGGCCATTCCTACATTGTTGCTCATTTGTTAATTTGGTATTATACAATGAACGAGTCAAATTTGACAATAGGGCTGAATTAAGACTTTCAGAACTCCGAAAGACCAAACAGATCTTGGTGATCTCTCCCATCCTCATATTTAATAAAATTAAACACCCCCCCCCCACACACGCACACACACACTGTATTTTAACCTGGCCCCATCTCCATATGCGCTTTAAAAGAAACTTCTCTTTAAATGATCTCATAATATTCTGGATGATTAATCAAAGCTGAGATTTTCTCATTTATTTTTGGCACCCCTGCTTTACTGATATGCAAAGCGTATGTTTAGCCTCTATATTGGGTAGTACAATAGCTTTGACCAGAAATAGTGGTAATGTGTATTTTCTGATCATATAGATCATCATTATCAAATGCATTATTTCCATGACTTGCTAAACAGAAAATGTCTTGGTAAGGTTTTCTAAGTTTTGGGATCTAGCTTTAATGTATAGAGCATCACTGTGTGTTTCATATTAAGTTCACACAAGGAGCCCCATGTCACTTTGATGGGGACAAAGCCCAGCATGGCTGCTGGATATCAGTAAATGAAGTCCAGACTCCTCTGCTTGGTTTTCAAAGTTCTTCCTATGATAGCCCCCAATCTGCATCCACCCTAAACTACAATGCATTTGCCATTTGGGCCCTTTGCTTCTTTCCTGTCTGTCTGGCCCTTCTGTTTCGTACATTCCTGGCCATCTTCATACTCCCTTTCTCCTGCAGATTCCCTGTTCTGGGAAGAACTCCTGGGAACCTCGGTAAAAAAGTTAAAGGCCCAGTCCCTATCCTTCTTCAATGAGCCTGGGCCTCGGTGTTCTTTCTTAACCCTCTAGGTGACTCTAAAATCAAACACTAAAAGAAGTTTGTGTTCTCAAAGGCAAAGTTTAAGAAGCACTGGCATTTGGGCTGGTATCATACTACCTTACTTCTAGGCCTGATTTCCCAGAGTTCCTAGCCATGTCATATTCTACAATTTTTTCACTTCTCTGTGCCTCAGTTTCCTCATCTGTAAAATGGGGATATCATAGCACATGCTTGATAGTATTGTCCTAAAGATTAAATGAGTTAAATGTGAAGTGCTTAGAAAAATGTCTGCCACATAAAAAGTGCACAATAAATGTTAGGTAAATGGCCCCTTCGATATCTGGAAGTCCTAATGTCTCTGTCTCAGTGCCTAACCAATACAGGCAGGCCAATTACTTTTGGCATTGAGAGAATCTGTGATCCTGGGCCAAATTCTCAGGAAATGTGATGCTTAAATCTGTGATTCCCAACCTTGACTACACAACCCTGAGGTTTACCCAAGGTGCTTAAAAAAATACTGTTGCCTGAAAAAAACAAAACGAAACAAAACAAAACAAAAAACTTTGTTGCCTGGGTTCCTCTGCCAGAGGTTGGACTTAACTGGTCAGGGAGTGGGACACAGGAATGGGATTTTTAAAAAGTTCCCCCAGAAGATTCTAAGAAAGAAGAAAATGGTTCTTTTCAGTATACTTGCAAATTTGCTCCAAGTTTGAGATTGTCTAAAATAAAAACCAAGTATATATAAAAAAAAATGGTGCTCCAAAGATGCAGTGCATCGAGTTAAAATGCAGCTTTCTGATTTGGTGGGAGGCTGGGACTGAGGGCAAGAATCCACATTTTTAGCACTCACCGTTAAGTGGCAGCTTCAATGGAAGGAATAAAAAATTCCCCTGAGAGTAACAGTTTGCAACTGTTCACCACACACTCAGCCAAACCACCTCACTTCCACCCCACATTCTAGAACCTACTTCCCCATCCCTCCACCCCTTTCCTCCCAAACCCCTTACCTATTTTCTTTCTGCCAGTGGCAAAGATTATTAGAGATCAGTGGGGAATTCTCAGGATAGAGAAATGAGAAATGATTCAAGTGATCTGCTAGCATTTTTGTCCAAGGAGAAAAGAGTACCTTGGTTTTCTGTGTATCATTCCTCAAGCAGGCAATCCCTGCAGATGGAGTTATTTCATAAGACGGCCTCTGATGGCTCCAGAGTGGCTAGAGTGAGGAGTGAAGAGGCATGCTGGAGCAAGGTATTAGGAGCACGCACTGCACACCCAGGTAATTTCAGGGTAGGTGGACTGTTTTAAGGCTCTCGCCAGTATCGTAGAAAAGCACAGCTTTGTTAGAGTAGAAAATTGAAATTTTGAAATATAATGGCAAAACCGTAATGTGAAAACCCAACACTGTTCAAATAGCAATAGTTCTCCTTAAAGACAAAATCAAACCAAACCTTACTCTGCTGAAAAATTAGTATCTAATATTATAAGCCATCAAAAGTCCTCTTGGCATAGTGCCAGCACTGGAAAAAAACAATCATTCTAAAGTTTTAACTCTATAAACCCAGGGACTGAGTTTTGAACAAAACAAATGCATTCTTTATCCTCAGTTTTGGAAGTCAAAACAGGCAAATAGTGAAACACATATAGTCTGAATTACTCACACACACTTATAAGACTTAAAGAAAGAAACTTAAAAAACGATTATTAAAAGAACCACTATTGGGGCGCCTGGGTCGCTCAGTCATTAAGCGTCTGCCTTCGGCTCAGGTCATGATTCAAGGTCCTGGGATGGAGCCCCACATCGGGCTCCCTGCTTGGCGGGAAGCCAGCTTCTCCCTCTCCCACTCCCCCTGCTTGTGTTCCCTCTCTCGCTGTGTCTCTCTCTGTCAAATAAATAAATAAAATCTTAAAAAAAAAAAAAAAAGAACCACTGTTGATGGCCTGATAGGCTGCTCTTTCCCTTTGTTGTTTAGTAGCTTACTTAGGATCACCTTTCATGGGAGTCCTCTAGACAATTCTGGAGAACTTTTAGAAAAGAAAGTTTCCCCATTTGTGAAATGAGATGTTCTCAGAGGCCTATTTGGCTATTAAAACCCCACAATTCAAAGCTTTTAAATTTAAATTAAGGATGAAAATATTTACAGGGCATGAAAGAGTGAGTTCATAAAGAATCAATTTTCATGAATTTGATGGTTATATAGAATTACAGAATTTGATATTTGGAGGGGACCTCAGGGATATTAGGTGAAGGGTTTGATCCTGTGCCTAAGAGATGAAAATAGAACTCAGGTGTGGTGGTTTCTAGTTCCGGGCTCTTTCCCTGAGCTTACAACCATATTTCCCCTTTCCTCGCTTCCTTGCTTCCTCTCCTACTTTCTTTTCTTCTTTAATTTCTTTCTTGCCTTCATCATTCATGACAATAGTTCCACCATCATCCATTAACTGGAAAATTACTGATTGAAAGTAAACAAAATAACAGCAACAATAAACACCTCTTGTCGGGAGAGAACATATTGGAATCCACAGTATCTAAAGCACCTAAAATAATCTTTTCTGTTGAGTTGTCTTCTTTGTTAACACACTTGTGTTGTCTCTCTTTTTGTTGTTATTGATAAGAATTCATGCCTGAATTGTTCATATTGAAAGGAATTTCAAGCTTTAATAAACAAGGTGGGTGAGTTTTTGATGGGAGGGAGCTCTTCCTGTTTTGATTCATTACACTTGGGCTGACCGGTTCTTTTGTCCAGAGATTGTGCTGGGCAGTTTCCACACATAATCTTGTTTAAATCTCCCACACTCCCACAGGGGAGGTTCTTTCCTTCATTTAATAATGAGGAAACTGACTTTTAGGTTAGATAAGCTTCCAGTGTAGGAAGCAGAACTTGTACAGCCAAGAGCTCGGTTGACACTCATGCTGAACCATGGTTTCTCCACGACTAGGAGTGTCCATATATGTTATCACCCAAGCTAGGACTCCCGCACCCACCACCAAAAGTGAAAGGGAATATTGCCAATAATATGTCAGTGACCACAGGCATAGACAGGGATCATTCTGGGTCAGAAGGCACCTATGCTTAGTCTGCCCAGGTAGGTTTGTCCTTCTCACTACAGAAAATGCCTTGATGTATTCTCTGTTCCCTGTTTAAATCCCAATGCTAACTGAAACAGGACTCCATGGTTAGAACCACAGCTCTGTTTAATGGGTAAATGGGGAGAGCATGACTGTTGGGCCCATCTACTAATCTGCAGCCGGCAGATAGCTCAGAATGGCCCTGAATCATGCAGAACATAAAGAGAATAATTAAAGCAAGAGGGTGACATGGACTTTTATTGTATTCTGACTTTCACCATGGAAATTTACCTTTTGCTTAAATTCTTGATATTTTAAGGTCTTAGAGGACAAAACAAAGCTATTCTTCATGAGAAAGCTGCTTTTCCTCATTCACGCTTCTTCTTTTTTTTTTTTTTAAAGCTGGTCAATCACTAAGCTCATTTGAGTGATGGCTAAGTCAAAATTATGACTGCCTGATTTTACCCTTCATTGCACTTGTCAAAAAATTAAATTAAAGATCATGCTTATGAATATAATGCATGAACTGCTACATGGCATTCTGAAAGATAGAATGTCCCTTCTGTACAGCCACTCACAAAACAGCATGTCACATGATACATTAATATGCAGGAAAAATAATAGGGCAGGGAGAAAATTCTGCCGCTTAGGAAATACGCAGTGCATTCCACCAGTGGTTCGTGTGTTCAGAAAAATTTATTTTAGTCGAGACAATAATAATAATACCTCTAAAAGCAATATTAGATCCTTCAAACTTATATAGTGCTTTCTAGTTTCCAAAATGTTTCCACATGTATCTCATCTGACAGAAGAAATCATTAATATTTTAGAGTGCAGTATAAGGCTGCTTGATGTAGCATTGCAAGGGCTCGGGTTCCTGAAGAATGTGCATCCCATGTAGGCTTGTTAAATACTCTATGTAGAGGCAATTGTAGAACGAGGGCCAAAGTGCTAGTGCTTTCTGTAAAAAATATGGTGGAAAAATAGCATTCATTACCGAAAGCCACTGAAGGCTTTGGAGATGAATGTTTGGAGAAAATTACTGTTCTCAATTTGCTACTGAATTTTAGGAGCATAACGTCTCTAGTTTTTTAAATGAAAATATGTTTTTGTTTTATCAATATAAAACAATTCTTGCCATATATATTTTTCAGTTACACACAAATTTAGAAAGTTGAATATTGAACTTTTCCAAATCTGCCCCTGTCTCTTTTCTACTGCTCTAAGATAATTCCTGAGATCAATTTGACATATATCTTCCCAGACTATGTATTATATACATAGGCATGTATGTACACACATATATAGGTATGTATGCATCCATTTTTTATATGTATATTTGTAGATATTTACTATCTACCAATCATTTTTCCTATCTATCATGTATCTATCGAATTTTTGAATACATGGCTGAGCTGGTGCTTTTTGTAAGGAAACTCCTTAGAAGCCAGAAATGATGGTGACTGAACCAAGATTTGTAAGCAAGCACTGAAATTATTGTTTGCTTTGAAGCATTTGCCAATACCCAGATGGTCTAGACTCTAGAATAGTGGTTCTCAAACTCAAGCAGGTATATGAATACCCCAAGGGCTTTTAAAAACACAGATTAGTGGGCCCCACCTCAGCATCTCTGATTCAGTAGGTCTGAGATGAGGCCCTAGAATTTGTAATTCTAACAAGTTCCCAGGTGATGTTGGTGATACAGACAGGAATACTCTTTGAAAACCACTAGCTAAAGCTTGGGTTTGAATGAGCCATACATGGGAGCCATAGGACCCGTGCTTTGCTCCTGAGTATAGTAGGAAATTTTCTCATCTCAGTTTTAGCATTGGTTGGAGAGGAATAAAGGAAGAAAAAAGTCTCTGTTGGGATTTCCTAATCTTATAATATATATGTACTAACATGGGCAAGTAGCAAACAAAACAAAACAGAAAACTCTAAGCCAAATATGTAGTTTAAAGTTTCCCTAAATCAGCAGTATCTAAAGGTATCTCAGAAACAAAACATAAATAAATAAACTCTTAATCCAGCTTCAGAAAATCCCCACAAAAAAAATCTAAAGAACATGGCAATAAAAAAGACAAAATATACAAGGAAATAACCATAACCATGAATCTGCAAAAACAACAAACTGCAGAATTTGACTTAGACAGACTAGAGATATTGAAATTTCAGATACAGATTATTTTTTAAAATATTTTATGTGATTATTAAATAAAGGATGACCAGCTATATTTGAAACAGAACCAAATAAAACTTATAAAAATGAAAATGATAACAATGGAAATCAGATTAAAGTTAAATAAGATTAATGAATCGAGTGATAGCCTTGAAAAAACTAACCAGAAAGCATCAAAGAGAGATAGATAGGGACACAGGAAGAAAAAAAAAAAAAGCAATGTAAGTTAGTGGAGACAGTATTTGGTGGGGCAATAGGAGAAAAATTTTCAGAACTTAACTAAAAAATATGTCTATTCCCATATCCAAGAAACACAGCAAATCCTAAAAAGGATAAAGAGAAACACACACAGAGGGACATCATAGGGAAACTGAGAGACAAAAAAGATAAAGACCAGATTGTCAGTGCAAAGAGAAAGGTAAAGACAATTTAAAAGAAACAATTAGACTGGGATATTACCTCTTAACAACTACAGAACTGATAAGAGTGGGGGGAAAAATCTTGAAATGTTCTAAGAAAATAACCATCAACCTCCAATTTTCACCCAGGAAAACTGCCTTAAAAAAATAGCAAAATAATAATGTTTGCACACAAACAAAGCCAGAGAGATTTTCACTACAGCAACTTCTAAAAGGATTTCCCGGTGAAAGATGGAGGAAAGAATGTGAGAGGAGCATGTTTTCTTAATGGTGCTAAGTTTTCTATAATATTCTTTCAATTAATTTTTTTGTAAGAAAAAAAAATTGGTCCAAATTCCTGAGAGTTGGAATTGCTGGCAGTGCCATTTACCAGGTGTTTTTCAAGCAATTATGCCTATAATTTGCCAGCTTATGGTTGGCTTATCATTTGTATCAGATCCCAGCCAATCTGAAATTACTAATCATTTCCTTGTTGGCATGGTGTTGCAGTGGGTCAATACTCTGATCCATGAAAGTTCAATCAAAACAATCAAAATGAAACTCTATATCCAAAAGTCCAGCATACAAAAAATGCTAAAAATTCATTTGGAAATTGTTTGATTATTTCTTCTGATGTTCAGTACTTTAGTACAACGTTTGTGAAAGGGATAAGGCTTTCAATCAAGGCTGCAATAACAGCAATGTTGCCTCCTTCAACAAAAGTAGGTCTAGTTTCCCGAAGAGAGAAAGGGAAAAGGATTAGTGAAGTTATGTTGTTTCTAGAAAAAAAGAAGAGATTCTGACATTAACAAGCTGCACGGACTTTGGGCAAGTTAAAAAACCATTCACAGTCTACTTTAAAACAGATCTGTAGAATGAGATAACTTGCCCATATGTTCCCAAAATTCTTCTGGATCAAAATACAGTTATCACAGTTATATATGCCAGAAAATCTAGGTGAGTTTGTGTTCCAACTCTATTCTCTATGATCCTGTCTGAGAATGGATATTATAAGGTAAACTGAGGTAATCAAGAAGACCCATGAAGGTTAGAATCAGGGCTGGGAACCCAAAGGTAGGGGAGAAGTAAGATGAAGCCAAGTAATGGGGAATTTAGCTGAGTGATCTATAAATAAAAATACCAGAAGCTTCTCTTACTAAATATATATATTATATATATAATATATATATATAATATATATATATATATATATTAGAGAGACGACCAAGTTGGAAAAGGACTGATAATTCTAAAATGGGAAGCCCATCACAGAGAAGGATCATGATCTGCATTACCCCTCCACCCAGGGATACAATATTCCGTTTTCATGTCTAGTGGGAAAGAACTGTAACTCTTTACCAATCAAAGATTATAACTCTTTGAATCAGGAGAGGAAGTGAAACATATGTAACATGAATTCAGGATATAGTTTATTTCATCAAAATAGAAACATTGATAAATAATGAGTGCCCATCATAGAATCATCTACCTTTAGCTATTTCTTACCATTTTTCCAGCAATTTTTACTTTTTCATCCTGAAAATCATCTTAGGAACAAACACACAATTCCCACGCTTCTATAGAGTGGCTAATGTTAGATTTCACCATGATGCCACAGACAGAATGTCCCTGGTCACGAATCCACAGTGACGGCGCTTTGGTGCCTTAGAGCATATTCTGAGACCACATCTTTGGGTAAGGAAAAGCCATATTATCTACTTATCTTGGAATTACGGAATGATGTTCCTAAACAAAGCAAATTATTTAGGAGGCAAAAGAAGTTTCCGCTCACCTCAAAGAATAACTGGGAGGAATACCCTTATTAATTAAAGGAGACAGAACTGCTGTAGTTTATGGCTCACCACGCGACACTTGAAATGACCACAGGCTCAGGCTCCGGAAAACAACCTCTGATGTGGGTTGGACATTTGATGGGAACCACTAGGTGAGGTGGAGCCTCTCCAAGGAAAAGGCGACTGTCATTTTGCCCTTAACCCATTTACCAGTCATGGCCTCAAGAGATAGTCCAGGAAATGACCTCATTAGAGTAGGAGATGAAAGCCCAAAGCTCTTATCACCTTGGGCCAATGAGAACTGCTGGCCTTCTCCATGGTTCTAAGTGTTCACCATGAATGAGTTGAAGCTCTCAAGCATATTTAAGTGAATCAGGGCAGTGTGCACCCTCTCATGGTGCTGATTATTATGGCAATTATAATAGCCATTATGAATGCTGGACCTGTGCTAGGCACTTTATACATACTATTTCTATTGTTTACTGTCAGTTGGAAATGTTTATTTCTTGTTCCTCAACCAAAGGGCAGAGAACATTTACTGCTGTGCCTTTCTCCTCATCCCCTCACTTATCCAAACCTGCGGGGGTGGGGGGGGGGTGCAGAAACAGACACATCTCGAGTCTCTCTCAGATCCACCTGTCCACAGAGAGGGCATGTCCTGGTCTGTTCTTTTTCATATAATAAGCTCACCCGGGTAGCCTCTGCCCAAGCACCCAAGATACCAAGGACAATGGTACTTGCTCCTGAGGGGACAGAGGTTACATCTTTTATATTCAGGAGTGAAATCCAGCCTTAGGAAGCCCATCTGGGGGCAGGGCCACCAGATGCTCTAATCTAACCTCATTAGTAACAAAGCTCATGTTTTTGGTTTCAAACTTTCCTACAGCTTTGCCTTCTCAGTTGGTTCTGAACCCAGGTGAGGGTGAAGGCAGTGTCATTACTTATTAGTTGGAACCCCGACACTCATGCAGATGCTGTGCTCTCACGGAGGAGAGATGTTCAGGATCTCCCTTCAAGAGGGAACATGCTGCTGGGAATGAAGTTAGCTGACAGCGGCCACTGACCACATTTTGGGGTCCACTGCAGCATTATAGTCACACCGAGGCCACTTTCTCCCCTGGCTGCTTGTGGCCAGTGAGTGAGCAGGAGGAAAGGGATCTTGGAGCCGGCCATTTCCTGCCCAGTGCTCTGGGCCTCCCCAGACTTCTGCAGATTGCACTACAGATGGAGGCTCTTCCTAGCTAATCTTCCTTCCTTCTCTCCTTCGCCTCCCCCTGCTCCTCCCCCCTTTACCCTTCAAGGCTCCCTGCTCCCATACATTTCCTGCACTTCTATTTCATCTTGGCATCTTCTTTCCCAAAGACCCAAGCTGACACCATCAGTATTATAATGCTCTCCATTTCACGGAGGATGAAGTGAGGATCCAAGGCAAGAAACGAGAAAGCATAAATATGTTCCCCCTTTAAGAAGTTCATGCATACTCTGGAGATGAGAGGCTCCCTTAAAAAAAGTACCTAATCTACATTTTAAAAGAAAAATCTGAATATCTTGTAGGTGGCACTAGTGTTATAAGTCAAAGACAGATTGGCTTCATTTCTTCAGAAAACTGAGCCCAACTGAGCCTGTCCATTTAATGCAAAGATACTCTGGCTTCTAGAAAGTGGAAGAGAAAAAAAGACTGGAAGCATTTCTAGCACCCACTGCACAGGTTTGAACCTGGACTCAGAATGTGTTCATGAAAAAAAGCAATTGATCCCAATAAGGCAATTAGCTACGCACTGCTCGTCACACCCAGGTCTATAACTTCACCTTTACGCGATGACAGAGCACCCGACTTGTCAGCACTTTGCAGGAACAGAAAATACCTCACGATGAGAAAATGTGTTTTTTCAGACTTGGTTTTTACCTTCACCAATTAAACCTAAATCTGATATTTTGTCCTCGCATTCAGGTGAGAATCCACATAGTAGGAAAGGATAAGCAATTCTTCTGTGATTTTTGCACCCTGAGAAATATCTGAACACATAATTTAAAAAAGTTAACCAGAAGTTTCTTTTCCTGGAGTAATTTTTTTAAGACAGGAGGAACAAGACTCACCCTCACTAGAGTCTTTGGAACATTCTGGCTTCTTTGCTTTGCTCTTCTTGTGGGGTGGAGAGAGGCCTTTTGGCTCTAACCCCTCTGGAAGCATAAAGATTTAAAACATTCTTATTTAGATAGTCAATATTTAAAATTACGTTGAAGTTTAAAGTCCTTTTTTTTCCCTCAGTAAACCCACATGTATGGTGAAGCTTGATCACAGATTCATTTGTCATTTTGACTGAGCTAAATTTTGGCAAGAGCCTGTGATTCCCCAGTGCACATAGATTGACATTGAAGCTTAACATCTTTTTGTGACCATCATTAATGACTCACACAGATGTGAAATCTTAAATGTCTTTTTTAAATTAAAAGAAATTCTCCATAAGGCAACCCCCCATTTTTTTTTCCCCCCACAGGAGTTTGATTTAAAACTTCACGGATTAACTGACAGTTGCTAAAATGCAGTTTCATTTTACTAAATCCTCAAAGTAGAGCTAGATCAGCTGCAATGTCATCTCATCTTGGGGGGTTGGGTGGAGCTTTAGTCATCCAAATTCTAAACAACTTCTATATGCCCCCAATTAAATTAACATGTTTCCCACTTTTCTCAGTCCTTCCCAATACCCCCTGGGGCCAAGTCTATCCAAGGAGGCTGATAATTCAAATTCTGAAGACTGAAAAAAAAAAAAAATCCTGAAGACAGTTTTAGGAAAAGTGACTCTAAATTTATTCCCTTCAGATACAGATACTTTGTTAGGCATTAATTTGTATTTCCAGTCCTGGTCTCTCCGCTAAGCTCAAAGCTTATGTCTTCAACGGCTTACATGGCAGCTCGTTTTGTATTTGGACTGGCTGTCTTCTCTCCACTCTCCACTTTCTACCCCACCTCCCACCCAGTTGTGCACTGGAGGCTGGTCTCTATGTACCAGTGAAATTTCTGGCTTTCTTCCTAGGCTACCAGTAACCTTCAAGGGCTTATTGTACCCCTCTATCTCAGGTCACAGACCCAATCACTTGGCTTTCTCCACATCCTCTCTGTCTCCAGCGTCCTGTAATTACCCCCTCCCCCATTGTCCTTTCAGGGCTGGGATATAATGGTGCCTCCCTCTTTCCAGCCCCCAGGATTTCCCTTCACTGGGCTCTCACCAAGCATTTCAAATTTACGTAAATAATCCCATTAGGCATTTCAAACAGCACAGCTGGAACAATACCCTTGATGTCTGCAAACCTGTTCTCTCCAAGTATTTCACATCTCACTATCTGCCCAGGAATTTAAACCCCCAAACTGAGATATTGTCCTTAATGTTTCCTTTCAGTCACTCTTCCAGGAAGGTCATCATAAGTCCTATCAGCTCTGCTCCAAAATATCCCATATTCATGCACTGTGCTCATCCTTTGCAATCATCACCCTAATCCAAACCAGCAGCCTCTCTTACCTGAGTTCCTATAGTAACATTCGGGCTTTCTAAACTCCCTGAAACTAGCTCTTCTCCGTGTAGCAGCCAGAGTTATCTTCTAAACATAAAGCCGATTCTGTTGCTCACATGTTTAAATACCACTGGTCTTAGAATAAGATCCAAATCCAATTCCATGGGCCGGGACAACATGGCCCTCAGGCTCTACCTACTGCTCTAGCCTCGTCTCCCACTTGCGCTTTGGCTGTCTTTGTGTGTTCTTCAGTCATTACTAGGCTGGTTTCTGCCTTAGAATCATCACATCTGCTGTTCTTCTCCCCTCCCCCTCCAAAAACAAACACTCATGTGTCTACCTCCTTCTCACCTATTAATCTCAAATCAAACTCAGTTCCCAAGAAAGGTCCTCTGCTAATTCCTAACACGAAGGGTGCCTGCAAGGGAAATCTCTCTCAAATACATCACTTGATGTATCTGAAATTATTTTGTCCCCTTCTTTCTTTATTGTATGTCTCCCTTCCCCATCCCACCTCCTAGAATGTAAGTTACTTGAGAAAAGGACATTTGTCTTTCCTAATCTCTCTTGTGTCCCTGGTACCTAGTAGTGTCTTGAGAATTTCATTTCCAACTCCATTTTCTTTCCCCCCATACCCAGGCCTTTCTTTAAGGCCAAGATATAATGGGGCTCATGCCTAATTCTTACTCTCTTAGCAGCTGTCGCCTTATGCCAGGATTCTAAAATTACACGACAGTGCTATGGCGACTCATTTTTCTTTTCCCATTTATTAAAAAAGGAACAGAACAAAAAATTGCATTTGATAGATGTGCTATTAAAAACTACAAAGGTTTTTGGGCACTAAGTTAGGCTTTCTGTGGTTGCAAGTAAGTCACATCTAAGATCGTTACCATGGCCAGGGTGAAAAATTCCACCAATGATTACATTAGCAACTCCCCCAAACTTCTGTCACCAGGTGTGAGATGGAAATTGACCCTTCAGAATGGGTTCAGCAAAACCAGAAATGAGATGCTTGGGACAGCTCACTGAGCACAGATGCTGTGCTCAAAAGGATGCATAAAATGGGCAAAGCAACACTTATGATCTCCCTGGAAGGAAACTCTAAGACTCTCTGGAAGATGCCTCTGAAATGCATCATCTGCAACAGGGACTAAGAGGAGCGCTTCCAATGCTGGGGATTCAACCCCAAACCAGCATTTCCTGAAAGTGAGTTTTTGATAATGAACCTGATTTTCCAACCTGAATAGGAATTCTTGGGGAATGGGTGAGACATCTCTGAAAGACATCTATTTGTCTCTATTTGTCCATGTTTTGAGGCAAATACCCAAAAAGGACTAGTACTTCATTTTTTAAAAAGTGACAGGGCCCTCCTTGGGTAGTCAGTGGGCATGGATACATGTTAATTATCAATAATCATCTATGACATTAGTATCATTTTGTAACAGACATGGAGGCATTCAAATGAAAGTCACTGATACACATGGCTTCTGTGCCCAGATTTCTACTTGTGGTTCAGCAGAAACAACGCTCCCTCTTGGTCTGGAGAAGCTGAAGGAACATTCCCCCAAAGCACCCCATACTTCTCCTTGGCAGCATATCACATTATCTATGTTACCTCTCTTTCCGGCAGAGGGTGGGGACCTGGAGCTTTGCCCTGAGCATAGCTTTGCCGCCTGAAGAACTCAACTGTGCTCCTCACTGTCACGTAGCTGAACTGCCATAGGTGGCTATTGATTTTCTGTCCCTGGTTGGTGTCCATTTCAACAATGCATGGTCTCAGGAATGGAAGGACATGGGGAAACCTTTTCTATGCTAGGATTAAAGAAACTGATAAAGGACTTTAAGGGAATCGTAAGCATTTAAGCCAGTCTGTCTCTGTCATTCCCCATGGGGGCAGAGCCTCACCTTGAGGATGAACTTGTCTCACACCACCTGAGATGCTCCTGCCTCTACTTACTTTTAGAGTCCGGAGCTGGAGTACAAGGGTGTGAGCTTTGGGGTCAGACACACTTAACAGCTCTCCTACTTAAGCCAGGAACTAATTCCTCTTAAGCCTTGTGTAGTAACAATCCTTGCCTCCTAGGGTTGTTGCATATCTTGAATGACTTCATGTATGTTGACTGGCACAAGGTACATCCTGATTAAAATCTGGTTCAGCAGACGTGTGCTGGGGCTGACGTGAGCCAACTGACTATACCTCTTTCTCCTCAACTCCCGCCTTCATTGATCTCATGTTTGGTAGCTTGAACACCACCACAGTGGGTGTATTTACAATAATGAAATATGCAAACTCCCCCAATGGGGGGTTCCCTTCACCCAGAGAGTTGGTTTACCAGAACCTTACTGGTTTTTGGTATTCAGATTGTTATTCACTATCATTCACTAGCATTTATTTCTCCCAAGTAGCCTTTCACTAATGTCAGCTTCATTCATAAAAATCCCTCCAGCATTTCTACTTGCAATACAGGCAACACTGGGCAGAGGACAGGCAGCACTTAATGGTCTGGTTGGAGACCCATCTTCGAGACCAACACGCCCGAGTATGAGATCTGAACTGAAGCCAGCCTCCTCACCAATGTCTGGCAAGGCCAGTGACACATCATGGAACCATTCTGCACAGGAATCCCCCATGATTTCAGCACTCCGATATTAGGAAATGGAGAGCAGTTTCCCAAGGCCATTCTGGCCTAGTGACTTAGCATCTTTGGGCCATTGAGTATGACTTTAACAGCTGCATCAAGCTGCTGGACACAAAACCCCCAGGAAACCTGATAAGACTAAGATCAGAACTGATGATCCAATTAAAGTCCCCTAAACCTCATATGCTGACTCCAACCTTGTGGGCTCTGCATTAGCATTAATAATGATTTTCTTAAAATCACTCAGTGGTATGGAAAGCTAGCTGCATCTCATTAAGAAGTCAACGCCCCCTGCCTAGAAATGTGTACTTATGGCACTTAGGCAAATGATCCTTAGCAAGATAAGGTCCTTAAACTGGCCGAATAAAAGGGCAGTACTCCCAACAGCTGAAGGATATTCCAAGGATACTTCACGTGAGCAGGATAAAGGAGAATAGCAAAAATTGACATTAAATTCATGGAATTTAATCCAAGGTGGGGTGACCGCTTAAAGTCTTTTTTCAACATATGGTTCTTTTAAGCAATAAGACATCTCTCATGGTCATGGGAATCGATATTCCAATTGAAATTTCACCTTGGGCTTTATGTTTTACAAAAGGCAAACAGAGTCCTTGTCTCAGGTTGGATTTTCTCAGAAGACGCTGAGACAAGGGTTTGAGTGCAAATACTTCATTTAAGAAATTATCCCAGAAAGTGCCAGAGGGAAGTAGGGAAGGGAAATAGGAAAGGGAAAGCAGCCAATACTGGGTGTGAGCAAGTTCCACTGGGGACCTTTGGGTGATGATACAGAATCTCGTTGTCTAAAACCACACTTTGCCAATAGATACATGAAGTGTGTCTAGTCTGAATTGAGACATGAACGTAAAACACACACACATTTCAAAAACTCAGTATGGAAAAAAGAGAATGTAAAATATCAGGCTCATATCATTTTTATATTGATTACTTTTTGAAATGATAATACTTTGGATATATTACATAAAATAGTATTAAATTAATTTCATTTGTTTCTCTTTACTTTTTCTGATGTGATTACTAGAAAATCTGAAGTTAAACAGGAGGCTCCCATTTGAGGCTCCCATCCTATTTCTACTGGACAGCGCTGAAACATAACCTGCCTCATAGGTGTCCCGCTCAGGTCCACCAACTCTTGCCCATTGTTGGCTGAGGGCTACTCCAGACAAATTAACTCCCTGGCACTTTTAGTTTGCTTTCCTCATCAGCAAACAACACTCAGCTGAGGGTCACAAGAACTTTCCTTAGACTGCTGTTGATATTATGAAGCGACAAGCAGGTACCAAGGATATACAGGCAGGGAACGGACAACTGTTATTACGGCAGTTTCCTGCTCCTGGGTTGTAGATCCTCCCTTGACTTCTCCTGCCCTCCGAATCCACTGCCCTGGGGAGACCAAGGGAACCATAGGACTCAGGCATGTTTGGACCAGAGAAGAAGCTGGAAGCTAGACAGGAGTTATGGTCATTGCTCCAGTGAGCTGTTATGAAGAAAAGACCTGTTGGTGTCTTTCCACGAAGATAGTGGGAGATCAGGGGAGGGAGAGAGACTTGAACTTAACCAGGAGAAAGGACCATTTTAACCAAACCTCGACTAACAGAGATCGTTTACCTCAGAATTTAAATTGCTCTCCATTAATGGAGGTGCTCAGATTGAGGTTGTTGGTGAATAATGGATGGCATTCTGGCATCGAACAGCAGGACACACAAAATTAGGACCTCTGAGATATCGATTTTAATTTTGAAACTTGGCCCCATTTCATGCCTAGAACAGTGTGGTTGCCAAAATGGGGAACATGGAGTTCTTATACTATGGAATTAAGTTCTATACCCTTCCAATATCTAGAGGAGAAAGAAAGGGATAATTTAGTGTTTACTAAGGTCCAAGAAACATTTCAGGTATGATATCTCATTTAATTCCCAAACAAGACTGTATGGTAAGAGTTATTGGCCCCAGAGGTATACCCTGAGGCCCATAGAGAAAACTTTTGCCCCAAGTCCATAAATGGAGGAGCTAGGATTGAATTCAGGCCCTATTGATTCATGCATTCATTAACAAGCACATACTGAGTGGCCCCCTTAGGCCAGATCCAATGTTTGTGATCATTAGATTTCCCTCATCAAACACTGGTCTTTCTTGAGGCGTAGGCACACATCTTAATTTCTGATATTGAGAAAAATATATCATATGCACCAAATATATGTACCAAAGATGGCCATGGCAAGTTTTCAGGTCCCATGTGCCTCTACAAAACCTCACTGCTCCCCATCAGGAGACTGAGACTATTTTCTTTCCCCATGAGCCTGGGCAGGCTTCTTAATGACTGTTCCAAAAAGAGTTCTGTGGAAGTCATTCTGTGGGACTCCTGAGGCTGAAGCTTAAAAAGTTTACAGCTCCTGCTGGCTCACTTT
This sequence comes from Zalophus californianus, assembly GCF_009762305.2. Taxonomy (NCBI): domain Eukaryota; kingdom Metazoa; phylum Chordata; class Mammalia; order Carnivora; family Otariidae; genus Zalophus; species Zalophus californianus. The sequence goes on from NC_045602.1 coordinate 98,682,143, forward strand.
GCTCTCTCTGGAGCCTGGCTGCCATGCTGAGAGGAAGCCCAGGTTATAGACAGAGGCCATGAATAGATGTTTCAGAAAACTGCCCCAGCTGTGGTCTCAGCTGAGAGTCCAAGAGCCGATATCAATCGCTGGCCAGACATTGAGTGAACAAATCTTCACAGGATTCCAGGCCCCCAGCCATTGAGGCTTCTTGATGAGGCCTTAGACCTTGTAGAGCAGCAGGATCAAGTCAGCCCTGCTATGCTGTCTGAATTCCTGAGCCACAGAATATATGAGCATAATAAGCAGATGCTTTAATCACTAAGCTTTGGGGTGATTTGCTACACAGCTCTATTCGTTATAACATCAGGTTCCATTTTTACCTCAGCTTTCAGAAAGCTGAAAGTTTACTGCTTAAATATGCTGATTGTATTAGCTGTAAGAGTTAGCACAACTACTTTCTTATTTTATGACCTTGAGTGTACATTTCTATTTTTTTGTCTTTTCATGCCAGTATAGTTAACATGCAGTGTTATATTCGTTTCAGGTGTACAATATAGTGATTCAACAATTCCATATGGTACTCAGCACTCATCAGGGTAAATGTACTCTTAATCCCCTTCACCTATTTTATTAACCTTATTATGTTTTTCTTTGAAAAAATGTGAGGCATACATAAACAACACAATGGTCTTTTTCTATGCTCTATGAATAAAATCATTAATTTAATACCTGAATCTTCTTTCATGTCAACACCTTCTTCTTCATTATTATCATCTATTAAAAAAAGGGAAAAGACAAAGAAAAATTCATATGAAAGCTAGAAACCCCAGAATTCTCCAATCTAATAAAAATTCAAAGGCAAGAAAACACTGAGTAGAAAAGAGTAGTAGATCATGCATTTCTATTATCTTGTATTATTATGCTAAATTAGTGTAATGTAATGTAAATAGAATTAGAGCACAATTTTAACATCTAGGGTTTACATTTCCTTTTAAAAATTGTTATATCTGTCTAACAAAACTATATATGCAATAATTTGTTTTGCTTTTAAAGTTATGCACAGTCACTTCGGTCATTTCAAAAGGACAAAAAATAAAACACACTTTAAATGTCGCACTTTTTGCATCCATGGAAAGGATGCACCCTCGCCTGAAGTATCTAGAAATGTGGAGCTCGCCATTTGGGTGTTGGCTGACACTGTGTCCAATCTCTGCACTGCACAGTGAAAAGTGCTGGTTTGCTATACCTGCAAATCCAAATCTTTAACTGTGGAAGTTCAAGTGCCCCTCTCCCAACCCACCCCAGTCCTATCATTTCCATTTAATTCCCCTCATCCCAGTGAAACCCCTGTAATTGGGCAAGGACCCATGTGTCCTCCGTGCTCTGGATGACACAGTTGCTTTTTGAACTCTTGAAATGTTGTCATCTCTTCTCCTTCACTGTTGCTCACATCCAGGCAGTCCGAATCCTGTCTTCTTTCCATGTTTTTTCCTCTCTATTCACATCACTACAACTTAAATTCAGACTTCTCTATTTTGTGGTTTCTTAACCTGCTCTTCTCTTTTTCCCACTCCTGATTCCAACTCCTTTTACACATAACTGCCAAATCAATCTTCAAATACAGCTCTAATTTGGTTCACAACTGTTCTGTGACTCCTGTTTGCCTAATGAGAAAGGTCTTAGACTCTTTGGGGGTTACACTCAAGGCCAGCAGTATCTGGTTCTGCCCACTTGCCTCGGTTTCCCCTCCTCTGTTCCACTCATGCTACCACCTTCACCCACGCACCACTTAATTCTGTTTTCTAAGATCTCTGCTAGTTTCCTCTACCCACCTCAGTCCTGGAAGCAATGCCTTCTCCATCTCTGTTCACACTCATCCTTCAAGGCCAAACTGAGGCACCATAACATCTGCTCCATCCAAGTTTGAATGAATAGTCTTCTCTTCAGTGTACCTTATTTTTAACGCCTTCTGAATATCAACTTTAAGGGCCTTTGGGCTGAGGTCTGCAGACAGCTCCTCCACCCACCCATTCATTAGGCATGTGACCTTGGAAAAGTTACCAAACAGTTCTGTTCTGAGTTTTAGGTTCATCAGCTATAAAGTGGGATAATAATGCCTCCTACATAGAGTTGTTGCAAGGATTAAATGAGATAATGTTACATAAAGCACTAGGGACAGCTACTGAAATATTAAGTGCTATAAATTAGTTATTATTACCACCAAATCATAAGTCTACTTGTTAACATATCTGTCTGGCAGATGCCCATCTCTAGATCACAAATTCTGCAAAGTTAAAGACTATGTCTTATGTTCCTTTGTATTCCCTGGTATGTAATGCAATTAATTTTATACACTAAAATATATAAAGAAATTTCTGTGGAATAAAATTTTTGAGGTTTTATTTTTAATTTTCTCTGATATTTTAGTCAAATTAGAGAATTCTTGTGTTTGTATTTCCTATCTATCTCTTACATACCAGGACAGCATGGATCTATGTGATGATTTGCAAACAATGAGGACTCAGTAAGAATTTGTAATTTCCTCTCAGATATATGCTTTAAATTTAGTAATTTCTTAGCCAAATTTATTCAATGTGACACTCTTCAAAGTGCTAATTATAAATGAAGATTATAGATATACCAGTCACTGGGAATGAAAAATGCATTTAATTTGAAGTTTTAGGAAATAATTCTTGATGGCCATGGTTAATTTTTCAAGAAGTAAATTTTCTTCTATTCAAATCGTTAGAAACAGTAGTGATTTTCTATATAATTTCTTTCTTTCATTTTTTTCTGTGAATAGAATTTTGGGAGAAAGAATGTCTTTCTCTTAGAAATATAATTTTCTAATCAAATGATTACCAAAATGTTACAAAGTAAACTCTTCACAGATTCTTCCCTGAACTTAATATATTTAAACAAAATTTTATTTTTCAGAGCCATCTAAAATATCTAGAGCCATCTCTTTGACAACAGACTTTCTGGAATCTCAGAGTGGGATGAAAAAGAGTCTCCACAGTTTCCAGGGAAAGATAGAGGAAGAGTCAAAGATCCCTTTGCTTGTCAACCATGTATCCATTTGTCCATGTGGCAAACACTCATTGGTAACCTTTTGTATGTGTGGCTTTATGTCTGGGGAAATAGAAAATATCAGATTATGCAGTTGTCTAGAAATTTATCATTAGTAAGGAAAGTAAGACATGCAGATACATTTGAACATATAATAGAGCAGTCAGTGCCATTACAAAAGATGTCAGGGGAGGGATAGCTGCTTCCAGGGACTATATAGACTATACTGAGAGCATCATCCCTAGAATGTCCCCAGGTGTTGAAGGATCAGACTCGATATTATTATCCATTTATTCATTCAGTTTCATTCATTTTTCCATATAGTGGTTAAGAGTATACCCAGGATCCAGATTCAGATCAGGCCAAACCATATATAGCTGTGCAATCGTGGGCAAATTATGTAAACCTATAACCTCAGCTTTCTTATCTGAGAAATAGGGATAATAAAAGTACTAACTTTCTAGAGCTGGTAATATGTAATACATGTAAAGTGCATACATGGAATGAGCATTCAATAAATACCGGCTATTAGTGTTATGGTGTCATTATTATTACTCCCTTTACTACTTAACCATTTATTGACCAACATCACATGTCGGAACGATGGAAGACCTTGAAGATAAAGTTGACATTCTATTCCCTCAAAAAGCTCACAAAGAAGTGGAAGCAGCAATCAGAAGAGGAAGTAACAGATTCTCTGATGCAGGTAGGCAAAGGTTTCACTGGGAAACAGACAAGAAGCAGCTAAGTCAGAGAGAAGGTCTATGAAGGATTTCCGGAAGAGGTGATGTTTCAGTTGAATCCTAAAGGGTGAGTTAGAATTAGCTAGGGGGAAGGAAGGGCTGCAATGCATTTCTGGCAGATGTGGGTGCCCTGCCTACACCCCCTTGTTCCTTGACACTTCAGTGCTTGCCAGCTTGACTTCCAGCCACCAGCCCCTGGGTCTCTGCCCGAGGGCTTTCTCTGGGCTGCTGGAAGCCACTGGAGAAATATCAGGGAATTAACACCCCCAGGAGGGCAGCCTTTCACAAGTGACTGCCAGGATTTGCATATAAGTACTCTAGTTCCCTTGCTTTTCAAGTGGGTCAATTCAGAAGCCTCTCCCAGAGTATTCCCCTCCCCAACTCAACCCTGGGATTGAGTCAATGGATACTTTAATTTATATTTTAACCATAGAGTTGAGGCTCCATATCTGGGCTCTCTATTCTCTTCCATTGGTCTATGTGTCTGTTTTTGTGCCAGTACCATGCTGTCTTGGTGATCACGGCTTTGTAATATAGCTTGAAATCAGGCAACATGATGCCCCCAGCTTTGTTTTTCTTTTTCAACATTTCCTTGGCGATTCAGGGTTTTTTCTGATTCCATACAAATTTTATGATTGTTTGTTCCAGCACTTTGAAAAATGCCATTGGAATGTTGATCAGGATGGCATTGAAGGTATAGATTGCTATGGGTAGCATAGACATTTTAACAATGTTTATTCTTCTGATCCATGAGCATGGAATGTTTTTCCATCTTTTTGTGTCTCCTTCAATTTCTTTCATGAGTGTTCTGAAGTTCCTAGAGTATAGATCCTTTACCTTTTTGGTTAGGTTTATTCTAAGGTATCTTATGGTTTTTGGTGCTATTGTAAATGGAATCGATTCTCTAATTTCTCTTTCCACAGGTATATTGTTAGTGTATAAGGAAGCAACTGATTTCTGTGCATTGATTTTGTATCCTGCCACATTACTGAATTGCTGTATGAGTTCTAGTAATTTGGAGTTAGAGTCTTTTGGGTTTTCCACATAAAGTATCATGTCATCTGTGAAGAGAGAGAGTTTGTCTTCTTCTTTGCCAATTTGAATACCTTTTATTTCTTTTTGTTGTCTGATTGCTGTTGTTAGGACTTCTAGTGCTATGTTGAACAATAGTGGCGAGAATGGGCATCCTTGTCGTGTTCCTGATCTTAAGGGAAAGGCTCTCAGCTTTTCCCCATTGAGAATGATATTCGCTGTGGGTTTTTCATAGATGGATTTTATGAACTTGAGGAATGTTCCCTCTATCCCTATACTCTGAAGGGTTTTAATCAGGAAAGGATGGTGTGTTTTGTCAAATGCTTTTTCTGCATCAATCGAGAAGACCATATGGTTCTTCTCTCTCCTCTGATTAATGTGTTCTATCACATTGATTGATTTGCAAATGTTGAACCACCCTTGCATCCCGGGGATAAATCCCACTTGGTCGTGGTGGATGATCCTTTTAATGTATTGTTGGATTATATAAGCTAGGATTTTGTTGAGAATTTTGGAATCCATATTCATCAAGTCTATGGTCAAATAATCTTTGACAAAGCAGGAAAAATATGCAACGGAAAAAAGACAGTCTCTTTAATAAATGGTGCTGGGAAAATTGGACAGCTATATACAGAAGAATGAAACTCAACCATTCTCTTACACCATAAACAAAGATAAACTCAAAATGGATGAAAGACTTCAATGGGAGACAGGAATCAATCAAAATCCTAAAGAACATAGGCAGTGACCTCTTCAACATCGGCCACAGCAACTTCGTTCAAGACACGTCCCCAAAGGCAAGAGAAACAAAAGCAAAAATGAACTTTTGGGACTTCATCAAGATAAAAAGCTTCTGCACAGCAAAGGAAGCAGTCAATAAAACAAAGAGGCAACCCACAGAATGGGAGAAGATATTTGCAAATGACACTACTGACAAAGGGCTGATATCCAAGATCTGTAAAAAGAACTTCTCAAACTCAACACCCAAAAAACAAATAATCAAGTCAATAAATGGGCAGAAGACATGAACAGACACTTCACCAAAGAAGACATACAAATAGCTAACAGACACATGAAAAAATATTCATCATCTTTAGCCATCGGGGAAATTCAAATCAAAACCACATTAAGATACCACCTTATACCGGTTAGAATGGCAAAAATTGACAAGGCAAGAAACAACAAATGTTGGAGAGGTTGTGGAGAAAGGGGAACCCTCTTATACTGTTGGTGGGAATGCAAGTTGGTACAGCCACTTTGGAAAACAGTGTGGAGGTTCCTCAAAAAATTAAAAATAGGAGGGTGGAGCAAGATGGCAGAGGAGTAGGAGACCTGGATTTCGTCTGGTCTCAGGAATTCAGCTGAATAGGGATCAAACCATTCTGAACACCTACGAACTCAACAGGAGATTGAAGAAGAGAGTAGCAACAACTCACTGAACAGAGAAGCGACCACTTACTGGAAGCCTCCTCTGGACAAAATGAAGAGATGAAAAAAATCACCTCAGCAAAAAGAACAAGAGGTAGTACCATCTGCCAGGGACCTACTCAGTATGGACATTAGTACGATGTCAGACCTAGAGTTCAGAATCATGACGTTAAAGATACTAACTGGACTTGAAAAAAGAGTGGAAGTTATTAGAGAAACCCTTTCTGGAGAAATAAAAGAACTGAAATCTAACTAAACCAAAATCAAAAAGGCTATTAATGAGGTGCAATAAAAAATGGGAGCACTAACTGCTAGGATAAATGAGGCAGCAGAGAGAATCAGCGATATAGAAGACCAAGTGATGGAAAATAAAGAGGCTGAGAAAAAGAGAGAGAAACAACTACTGGACCACGAGGGCAGAATTCGAGAGATAAGCGATACGATAAGATGAAACATCATTAGAATAATTGGGATCCCAGAAGAGGAAGAAAGAGAGAGAGGGCAGAAGGTATATTGGAGCAAATTGTAGCAGAGAACTTCCCTAATGTGGGGAAGGAAACAGCCATCAAAATCTAGGAGGCACAGAGAACCCCTCTCAAAATCAATAAAAATAGGTCAACACCCCGACATCTAATAGTAAAACTTACGAGTCTCAGAGACAAAGACAAAATCCTGAAAGCAGCTCAGGAGAAGAGATATGTAACCTACAATGGTAGAAACATTAGATTGGCAACAGACCTATCCACAGAGACCTGGCAGGCCAGAAAGGATTGGCAAGATATCTTCAGAGTACTAAACGAGAAAAATATGCAGGCAAGAATACTATAACCAACTAGGCTGTCATTGAAAATAAAAGGAGAGATAAAAAGCTTCCAGGACAAACAAAAACTAAAGGAATTTGCAAACACGAAACCAGCCCTCCAGGAAATATTGAAAGGGGTCCCCTAAGCAAAGAGAGAGCCTAAAAGCAGCATAGATCAGAAAGGAACACAGACAATATACAGTAACAGTCACCTTACAGGCAATACAATGGCACTAAATTCATACCTTTCAATAGTTACCCTGAATGTAAATGAGCTAAATGCCCCAATCAAAAGACACAGGCTATCAGACTGGATGAAAAAACAGGACCCATCAATATGCTGTCTGCAAGAGACTCATTTTAGACCCAAAGACACCCCAAGATTGAAAGTGAGGGGGTGGAAAACCATTTACCATGCGAATGGACACCAAAAGAAAGTTGGGGTGGCAATCCTTCTATCAGACAAATTAGATTTTAAAACAAAGACTGTAATAAGAGATGAAGAAGGACACTATAACCTACTTAAAGGGTCTATCCAACAAGAAGATCTAACAATTGTAAATATCTATGCCCCGAACATGGGAGCAGCCAATTCTATAAGGCAATTAATAACAAAAGCAAAGAAACACATCGACAACAATACAATAATAGTGGGGGATTTAACACCCCCTGACTGAAATGGACAGATCATCTAAGCAAAAGATCAACAAGGAAATAAAGACTTTAAATGACACACTGGAACAAATGGACTTCACAGACATATTCAGAACATTCCATCCCAAGGCAACGGAATACACATTCTTCTCTAGTGCCCGGGGAACATTCTCCAGAATTGATCACATCCTAGGTCACAAATCAGGTCTCAACCAGTACCAAAAGATTGGGATTATTCCCTGCATATTTTCAGACCACAATGCTTTGAAACCAGAACTCAATCACAACAGGAAAGTTGGAAAGAACTCAAATACATGGAGGCTAAAGAGCATCCTACTAAAGAATGAATGGGTCAACCAGGAAATTAAAGAAGAATTAAAAAAATTCTTGGAAACCAATGAAAATGAAAACACAACAGTTCAAAATCTTTGGGATGCAGCAAAGGCAGTCCTCAGAGGAAAGTATATAGCAATACAAGCCTTTCTCAAGAAACAAGAAAGGTCTCAAATACACAACCTAACCCTACACCTAAAGGAGCTAGAGAAAAAACAGCAAATACAGCCTAAACCCAGCAGGAGAAGAGAAATAATAAAGATCAGAGCAGAAATCAATGAAATAGAAACCAAAAGAACAGTAGAACAGATCAATGACACTAGGAGCTGGTTCTTTGAAAGAATTAACAAGATTGATAAACCCCTGGCCAGACTTATCAAAAAGAAAAGAGAAATGGCCCAAATCAACAAAATCATAAATGAAAGAGGAGAGATCACAACCAACACCAAAGACATACAAACAATTTTAAGAACATATTATGAGCAACTCTATGCCAGCAAATTCGATAACCTGGACGAAATGGGTACATTCCTAGAGATATATCAACTACCAAAATTGAACCAGGAAGAAATAGAAAACCTGAACAGACCTATAACCACTAAGGAAATTGAAGCAGTCATCAAAAATCTCCCAACAAACAAAAGCCCAGGGTCAGATGGCTTCCCAGGGGAATTCTATCAAACATTTCAAGAAGAATTAGTACCTATTCTCCTGAAACTGTTCCAAAAAATAGAAATGGAAGGAAAACTTCCAAACTCATTTTATGAGGCCACCATTCCCTTGATCCCAAAACCAGACAAAGATCTCATCAAAAAGGAGAATTACAGACCAATATCCTTAATGAACACGGATGCAAAAATTCTCACCAAAATCCTAGCCAATAGGATCCAACAGTACATTAAAAGGATTATTCACCATGACCAAGTGGGATTTATCCCTGGCCTGTAAGGTTGGTTCAACATCTGCAAATCAATCAACGTGATACAATACATTAACAAAAGAAAGAACAAGAATCATATGATCCTCTCAATAGATGCCGAAAAAGCATTTGACAAAGTACAGCATCCTTTCTTGATAAAAAACTTCAGAGTATAGGGATAGAAGGTACATACCTCAATATCATAAAAGCCATCTATGAAAAACCTACAGCGAATATCATTCTCAATGGAGAAAAGCTGAGAGCTTTCCCCCTAAGGTCAGGAACGTGGCATGTGTGTCCACTATCACCACTGCTATTCAACATAGTATTAGAAGTCCTAGCCACAGCCATCAGACAACAAAAAGAAATCAAAGGCATCCAAATCGGCAAGAGGAAGTCCAACTCTCACTCTTTGCAGATGATATGATACTGTATGTGGAAAACCCAAAAGACTCCACCCCAAAACTGCTAGAACTCATACAGGAATTCAGTAAAGTAGCAGGATATAAAATCAATGCACAGAAATCAGTGGCATTCCTATACACAAACAACAAGACAGAAGAGAAACAAATCAAGGAGTCGATCCAATTTACAATTGCACCCAAAACCATAAGATACCTAGGAATAAATCTAACCAAAGAGGCAAAGGATGTGTACTCAGAAAACTATAAAATACTCATGAAAGAAATTGAAGAAGACACAAAGAAATGGAAAAATGTCCCATGCTCATGGATTGGAAGAACAAACATTGTGAAGATGTCATTGCTACCTAGAGCAATCTACACATACAATGCAATCCCCATCAAAATACTATCCACTTTTTTCAAAGAAATGGAACAAATAATCCTAAAATTTGTATGGAACCAGAAAAGACCCCGAATAGCCAGAGGAATGTTGAAAAAGAAAAGCAAAGCTGGTGGCATCACAAGTCTGGACTTCCAGCTCTATTACAAAGCGTTCATCATCAAGACAGTATGGTACTGGCACAAAAAACAGACACATAGACCAATGGAACAGAATAGAGAGCCCAGAAATGGACCCTCAACTCTATGGTCAACTCTTCTTTGACAAAGCAGGAAAGAATGTCCAATGGAAAAAGACAGTCTCTTCAACAAATGGTGTTGGGAAAATTGGACAGCCCCATGCAGAAGCATGAACCTGGACCTTTTCCTTACACCACACACAAAAACAGACTCCAAATGGTTGAAAGACCTAAACGTGAGACAGGAGTCCATCAAAATCCTAAAGGAGAACACAGGCAGCAACCACTTTGACCTCAGCCACAGTAACTTCTTCCTAGAAACATCAACAAAGGCAAGGGAAGGAAGGGCAAAAATGAACTATTGGGATTTCATCAAGATAAAATATTTTGCACAGCAAAAGAAACAGTCCACAAAACCAAAAGACAACCGACAGAATGGGAGAAAATATTTGCAAATGACATATCAGATAAAGGGCTAGTATCCAAAATCTATAAAGAGCTTCTCAAACTCAACAACTAAAGAACAAATAATCCAATCAAGAAATGGGCAGAAGACAGGAACAGACATTTTTCCAAAGAAGACATCCAAATGGCCAACAGACACATGAAAAAGTGCTCAACATTGCTCAGCATCAGGGAAATCCAAATCAAAACGTCAATGAGATACCACCTCACACCAGTCAGAATGGCTAAAATGAACAAGTCAGGAAACGACAGATGGTGGCGGGGATGTGGAGAAAGGGGAACCCTCCTACACTGTTGGTGGGAATGCAAGCTGGTGCAACCACTCTGGAAAACACTATGGAGGTTCCTCAAACAGCTGAAAATAGAGCTACCATACGATCCAGCAATTGCACTAATGGGTATTTACCCCAAAGATACAAATGTAGGGATCCGAAGGGGTACGTGCACCCCTATGTCTACAGCAGCAATGTCCACAATAGCCAAACTGTGGAAAGAGCCAAGATGTCCATCGACAGATGAATGGATAAAGAAGAAGTGGTATATATGCACAATGGAATATTATGCAGCCATCAAAAGGAATGAGATCTTGCCATTTGCAATGATGTGGATAGAACTGGACGGTGTTATGCTGAGTGAAATAAGTCAATCAGAGAAAGACATGTATCATATGACCTCGCTGATATGAGGAATTCTTAATCTCAGGAAAGAAACTGAGGGTTGCTGGAGTGGTGGGGGGTGGGAGGGATGGGGTGGGTGGGTGATAGACATTGGGTAGGGTATGTGCTATGGTGAGCGCTGTGAATTGTGCAAGACTGTTGAATCACAGATCTGTACTTCTGAAACAAATAATGCAATATGTGTTAAGAAAAAAAAAAAGAAGATAGCAGGAGGGGAAGAATGAAGGGGAGTTATTCGGAGGGGGAGACGAACCATGAGAGATGATGGACTCTGAAAAACAAACTGAGGGTTCTAGAGGGGAGGGGGTTGGGGGGATGGGTTAGCCTGGTGATGGGTATTAAAGAGGCACATTCTGCGTGGAACACTGGGTGTTATGCACAAACAATGAATCATGGAACACTACATCAAAACTTATGATGTAATGTATGGTGATTAACATAACAATAAAAAATTAAAAACAAAATTAAAAATAGAGCTACCCTATGATCCAGCAATTGCACTACCGGGTATTTATCCGAAAGCACAGATGTAGTGAAAAGAAGGGCCATATGCACCCCAATGTTCATAGCAGCAATGTCCACAATAGCCAAACTGTGGAAAGAGCCAAGATTCCCTTCAACAGATGAATAGATAAAGATATGGTCCATATATACAATGGAATATTACTCAGCCAGCAGAAAGGATAAATACCCAAGTTTTGCATCAACATGGATGGGACTGGAGGAGATTATACTAAGTGAAATAAGTCAAGCAGAGAAAGTCAATTATCATATGGTTTCACTTATTTGTGGAACATAAGGAATAGCATGGAGGACATTAGGAGAAGGAAGGGAAAAATGAAGAGGGGGAATCGGAGGGGGAGACGAACCATGAGAGACTATGGACTCTGAGAAACAAACTGAGGGTTCTAGAGGGGAGGGCAGGTGGGGGGGGAGGGGTTAGCCTGGTGATGGGTATTAAAGAGGGCACGTACTGCATGGAGCACTGGGTGTTATACGCAAACAATGAATCATGAAACACTACATCAAAAACTAATGATGTAATGTATGGTGACTAACATAACATAATAAAATTAAATTAAATTAAAAAAAATATAATTTAGCCCTACTGCCTTCCTTCCTTTTCCAGCCCTTCTTTCCCACTCTCCTGCTGGTGATTCCTGGGATCATCTCCCAAACAAATGACTTCCACATGAATTCTTGTTTCCAGGTCGGGCGATTCAAGCTAAGAAAAGGGTAATCACACTGAACAAAGGGAAAAACATCTGTGAAAACACATGGATATGAACAGCCAAGATGCTTTTAAGGAAATAAAACTAGCTTCTGAGCGGCTGAAGGGAGGAGTTACGGGGGAACTGTGGGTAAACTGTCCTGTTCTAGCCGGATAATCTTCCTTGCTTGGTATGATGGTCAATTGCATGTGTCAATGTAAACTGGGCCAAGGAATGCCCAGATATGTGTCACACATGACTCTGGGTGTGTCTGAAAGAAATTTCAGAATGAAATTAACATCTGAATTGGTAGACTGAGTAAAGCAGATAGCCCTGGTAATGTGGGTGGGCCTCATCCAATAAGTTTAAGGTTGACCCTCCCACAAGAAGACGGAACCATTACCGGGCTGCATTTGTGTTGGGGGATTGCGTTTTTCCTGCCTTTGGACTCAGACAGAAACCCTGGCTCTGCCTGGGTCTCAAGCTTGCAGGCATTTGAATGGAAATGACATCATTGGCTTTCCTGTCTCTTAGGTTTTCAGACTCGCAGTGGAACTCCACCATCTGCTCTCCTGGGTCTCAAGCTTGCTGACTGCAGGTCCTGGGATCTGGCAGCCTCCAGAGTTGCATGAGCCAATTCCTCATAATAAATTTATATCTACATCTATATTTATATCTATATCTAAATCTATATCCACTATTGGCTCTGTTTCTCTGGGGAATCCAAATACCTCAGATTGAAGAATTTAAATTCTATCCTGAAAATTACAGGGTTACTAAACAACTTTAAGCAGAAAATGACACACGAGCTTTTGAGAGAGAACATTTTTCACAAGAGAAATTTACTAATAAACTATAAAATGCATGCCTTAATATTTTGGTATTATTTATATTAAAATCCAGTGCAGAGTAGTTTTGGTCTACAAAGCACCTAATGTGCTGTTACTTATTAATGAAATTCACTTTAGTTCAACATTATTCTATAAAATGTACTCACTTGAGCCATATTTATGCAGCACATTTCTAGCAAGAATTTTTCTCTAACAAAACTGGGGAACAAAAAAGCAATATATGAAAGAAGAGGATAAGCCTATGGAGATAAGGAGCAATGCCATTCAAAATTTGGAAGCAGTTAGGGGACTGATGGAGCATGGGCATAAAGCCACTGCCCTTTTAACAGTTCTTCAAGCATCATGCTTCTTTGTTAGAGGACGAAAATCAAATAAAAGGTTCTTAGCCAAAGTGATACAAATATCATTTCGAAATAGAGGTCAGTCCATCAGGTGGTATTTTTCTGTGTGTTCAGAAATGCCGATTCCAGAAAAACTCCCTCCCTTCCTCAGCAGAAGTGACCCAGCGGCCGAGGCTCCATTTCATCTCATGGGGCCTCTTTGATGTTAATTTCATAATGGATGCTGGTTTTATTCACTGCACCCCTCTCTGTCAGATTGCCCTGTTGAGTTCTGCACAAAAAGTACAAATATGACCGAAGTTCTTATTTTGACTACGAGTGTGAAAACCAACTGATTTCCCTTGAAAAACCAGTTTTCAGTAATAGCTTTGTACATATCAGAAACCCCTTTAAGAACGTGTCTAACCTACTTTGAAGTCTGTAATATCTACTTCACCTTCTTTAATGGAAGACAGAGTTTGCTGAAAAACAGAGTATGCCGTGGATTTTGCAATGACTCAAGACTGGTCTTACTCCTTTATCTAGAGTTTCCATAATGAATGCAGTCTTTTGGAAAGTAAATGGTATAAAAACAAACAGATTACAAAACCCCACAGAACTGTTAAGTGTGGTCTCTGGACCAGCAGCATCATCATCAGCTGGGAACTTGTTAGAAATGCAAATTCTCAGGTTCTACTAAAGATCTATCGAAGCAGAAGCTCAGGGGAGGGACCTAACACTTTTTTAACAAGCCCTCCAGGCAATGCTCATGCAAGCTGCAGTTGGAGAACCATTGTTCTCAAGTACTGATATTGTGTGCTGGAGGAAAAGCTTTCAAAAACACTAGATGTCCCACTTTTTCGATATCCATGCTGAGCTACTTGGTGATATCTGGCCAATGTTAATGCCAGTGAGGGGTGCCCACACCAGATGGTTGCTGGGACTGAGGAACAGTCATTCTCTTTGTAAGATATGTGTTTCCTTCTGTGCTGGAAATCGCCCATCTATCACGCGGCTGGATGGCACAGTTACCATGGCCCATGGTTAGGGCCCTAGGATTGGCTAAGAGACATGTCTGTGGATGGAAACTTGCTTCAAAGAGGCCTGTGGATTGCATGGAAAATGAAGTGTGTTATGAAGGAGAAAGTTACCCTTAGGGCTATTAAGGCAGCTTCTCCACTCCCCAGGGTTAAAAAGGATGGGCATCTGAAATTTCTTTGTCAAATGGGCCGGTCTGTCAAGCAGAACAATTATGACAATCTTGTTGTGGCTTTTATTTCATGCGCTCTCGAGTCCTCTCTCTTAAGGCTTAATTCCTTCACACAGGCTTCTTCTGTATCCCTTATCTTTTAAATATTTCATTACTAAGGGCTTCTAGGAGCAATTTGCATTTGCAGAGAGAGGAAATGTTATTAGCCAAAATAAAGTGCTCTAAGCTTTTTAGGATTTCCATGAAGTACAGAAGATGTTTGTATGCTCATGGCTTCCTGTGAAACTTGACAAAGCAGAAATGCCATACAAAGAATGACTGATAAAGGGGACATCTTCCATTAAGTTGAAAACCTGGACCTACGGAATCTAACAAATTGCTAAACCCACTTTCTGCAAGGCAATTGATAGGACTAGGAGAAATTTAAAACGAATAATAAGCTAAAGGTTGTCCCCCTCCATCCCGCCCCAACTGGTCCTTGGTCAAGAGGAGCACTCAAATCTCATTAATTTATAAATAAATCAATAAATAAAAGGCACTGCTTAAAAAAAATCCACATGGTTCTGCTGTTTCTGGCTTAGCAAACAGGGCACATAATGGCACCAATTACTGAGATATTGGATGTCAGAGGAGAAAAATGGGGTGGGGTGAAGGAGTTTGAATTTAGTTTTAGATGTGTTGAGTTGGAGATGCCTAGAGATGTCAGCTGGAGATGGCCTGTGTACAGGCGAGTATGCCAGAGAGGCCTGGCAGGAAGAGAAGGAGAAGACAGAATGGTCAATGGGATAAAGGCTGCCTAGTCAAGCAAGACAAGGGCTGCAAAGGGTCATGGGAGTCACGTGATCAAATACACACTGGTTTCAGTAACCATGCTGGACCCATCAAAGAGTTCTCTATAACCCCAACAGTGACAGCTGTAACAGGGCCTTGGAAATCACTAATTGCTCTGGATTATGGAGTGAATAGCAGTTGAAGGTGAAAACTTCAAAAGCCTGTAGCTGAGGGTCCAAGTTAGGGCCATAGATAAAGAAGAATAAAACTTGGAGGATTTCATTTACTCCATTGTTTATTTTTATCTTTATTCTTACCCCTGTGTCTTATTAGGAATTATTTCATTCATATACTTGTACGTCAAAAGGGTTTTTTTTCTCCCCACTCCTGTATTTGCCTCAATGTTTTCACCTATGGAAGAGAAACCAGTCTACCCGGGATGTTTGAAAGTCTTTTGGAAGCACCATGTGGGGATCTCTGTAAAGATGCCTACAGCATCTCCCTTCTCTCCAAGCTGCATTTTGTCTTGCCTTTGTTTTATCAGAACCTCCTAATGAGATCAAACTCTGCTTAGTCAAGGTTCGTGTCTCTAGGTCTTTATGTGTTCTGCTGTTTATAAGCATTTGCTACACACACTGCACAGTTCTGCCTTTTGAAGGGACAGATTGCTTTCAGTCTATGCCTGCTGCTTGTTCCTGCATTCAGGTTGCTTGGTTACAGCAACACTTCACTGGATTTTCACTGAAGGCGAAATGTGTTTGTAGCTTTTGAGGTCCATCAAGTGGAAATGGTTAGCACCTAATTCCTAAGAAGGCAGTCAACTCATTTATGTCACGTTACAGAGAACATGTCTTGTATAATTCTAAACATCAATGGGATCCACACATTAAAGGTGTACAAATGTGCATCAATGTGCCAAGTCACCATAAATATCCGTGATTAAAGAAATTTCTGAATTCTTTCACTTTGTAGTTTCTCTACAATGAATGTGCCATTTGGGGAAAAAAATGTACAATTCAGACTGGGTAAGCAGGTTTTTGTGTGTGTTTCTTTGAGTTATGCAAAGACAACGGGTGAATTAGTTTGCTAGTGCTGCTATAACGAACTTCCACACATGTAATGACTCAAAACAACACAAATTTGTCATCTTACAGTTGTGTGGGTTTGAGGGCTGACCTGCATCTCAGTGGGCTAGCATCAAGATGTACGCAGGGCTGCACTCCTCCTGAAAGCTCTTGGGGAGAATCTGTTTCCTTGCCTTTCTGGCTACTAGAGGCCATATTCTTCAGCTCGTGGCCCCTTTTTTCCATCTTCAAAGTCAGTGACCACATCTCTCTGAACATTGTTCCATAGCCATATCTCCCACTGACTCTCTTCTACTTCCTTCTTCTAACTTTTAAGGACCCTTGTGATTATACTGAGCCCACCCAAGTAACATAGGATAATGTCCCCATCTTTCAGTCAGCTAATTAGCAACCTAAATCTCATCTGCAATCTTATTTTCCCTTTGTAATGTGACCTAACATATTCACAGGCTTAAGGTATCCTTGAGGGAAGGGCATTTTTTTTCCCTACCATACTTTGTAAATCAGGAAGCACATTGCTTTGCCTAAAAAGTGTCTGAGAAGAACTAAGAATAATCCTTTTTAGAAACAGGATGATATCTTATGGGATCAAGTACATAGGCTTAAAATAAAGGTAATTTTTGAGTTGTTTAGTTTTCAACTTCATTCTCTAATTAAAAGGGTTTCTTCTTCCTTTTTTACCTTTATTCCTTTCCTCCTTCCACTTACCTTCCCTCCCTCCCTTCTTTCCTTCCTTCCATTCTTTCTATTTTTACATTTATCTTTCATCTTTCTTTTGTCTTTCTACCATTCCTCACTGACTGGATTATAAAGGAATAATACCACAAAGACAACATATATTTGAAAAGAACTAAGAACCTTACTATACAAAAAGTTATTACAGATCACTAAAAAAGATGAAATAGTAAAAAATGTGCAAAGGATATGACTAGCAATTTCTCATAAGAAATTTGGAGATGTAACAAAAAACTGAAAGAATAAGCCATACTAGAAATAAAAGAAATACACATTGCTACCCATTAATTACCTTATTTCATGTATAAAAGTGATAACATCAAAAGATGAGAATGTGCCTGATTGGGAAGAGCAGGGGGAAAAGTAAACTCTCATATACTGTTCATGGGAATGTGAACTCAGTGCAATGGGCTGAAGGTTTGTGTCCCCTGCAAAATTCATACGTTGAAATCCTAACAGCCAATGTGATGATGTTAGGAGGTGAGGCCTTTGGAAAGTAATTAGATCATAAAGTTGAGCCCTTATGAGTGGGATTAGTACCCTTATGTAAGGGACCCGGGAGCACTCTCTCTTTCCACCACCATGTGAGGGTACAGTAAGAAAATGGCCACCTGCAACTCAGAAGTGAACCTTCACCAGAACCCCACTGGGCTGGCACCCTGATCACTCAGGGTGCTTAGTGTGAGGTATGGGCCTTCACATTTTTGACTCTGGGAATGATGACCCTTCAGTTGTTCAGTATATGACACTGACACATAATGGTCAATTTGACAATTATTATAAGGAGTATTTTGGCTGTGTATGCATTTTGAAAAAGTAATTCTACTTCTAGAAAAGTATTCTTAAAAAACTGTGTTTGTAGCCAATATTTATCTATAAAGATGCTTTTCTATAAGTGTTATTTATAAAAACATAGAGAATAATTTGCAATAATAATTCTACAGTTCAAAAGTATGGTTTTGGGTAAACACTAGGTTCATTAAAATTATGTTATGGAAGAATATATAATGACATGAAAAAAAGTTCAAGATTTGTGGTGACACACAGCAAGTGGTAAGACTGCATTTCTGATTATTTGCATTTTTCATTTTAAAGGACCCAAAGGATTAACCACAAAAGGTAACTCATTTTCAATGGTTTGTATCTTCTTTGTTTTGATGATCTATTTTTACTATAAATCTGTACTACTTTTGTAATAAGAAGTTTATACTTTTTAATTAAGATGGTCACAATAATTAAAATACCTCCTTTTAAAATTGTAATAAGAAAAACACACCAAAAAATAAAAAAAAAATTGTAATAAGAAATAAACATGGATATTTTAAAATTTATGATGCTTGGTCTAGACACCTCTCTGAATATTCATTTACATTGTTATTTATCCTATTTGGAATTGGCCCATTACTGCATTTGCACATGATGAAAGTGAAGCATAAAAAGGTTATGCAACATGCACAAAGTCATACAATTACATGCTGATGAGTGTCAACATTTCTCAGTCAGAGATTCACAAATTGGAGCTAAGCATCCTACTTATTCCGCAAATCCTTCCATCTGAACTGCCTTCCTCCTCTATGTCACTTACAGAATCCTTGGCATCACTTCTCTGCTCCTGCTTAAACTTGAAGTACACATTCTTCATGAAACTTGCCACAACCACCCTGGTCCTCAGACATATTTGTCTCTGAACTCCTGGGTACTTTGACTATACCAAGGCTATACTTGATTATTTGATAATATTGTCTTCCAACTGTTCTGAATAATACTTACCTCTTGGGCATATTATAAGAACTATATCTTAAATGTAGCAGTGACCAAAACCTTAGGTATATAGTAGGCATATAATAAATTATTTGTTGATTGATGGACAGAAAGATAATGAATGATGTTGGATGAAAAAAGCTTACAAAATCAATGAGAAGAGGAGATGAAGAAGAGGTCAGGTGAATCTTTGTGTTGTTAGGTTTAAAAGAGTACATCCAGATAAAATTTTTAAAAATATCATACCCATCTGTCAGAGGATATAACTTAAAATATTATTTTGGAGAACTACTCCTTCTTGAAAAATATAGTTGAGAACCATTGCAATAAACAAATGTAGGCTTTCTCTAATGTGGGGGAGGGGCCTGACCACGGTATTTTTTATTTCTAACATCAGGATTCTTGGATATAGTTCCAAAACTGTAAATTTGACATTCTTATTATGAGGAAAATTAATATCCCTCAATTCTCTATTAGAACTTAGTGTCTAATAAAAAAATTGACCCCCATATTCCAAATCTATGAAAAATACACAATAAATACTACAAACTGGAAAATACAAACCTTTTATGTAAAGAACAAAGATATCTCTGAGTTGCATCATACAAATATTATTTGCCATAGGCCATCTTGTTGTGTACTGTAACTATAAATTATTTGCAACCAAAGCGTATGGTAATTCCATAAAGCTGACACACTAGACTTTCAAACAATACATTTGGAAGGAAAAAGTCAAATGTGCTTCACCCACAGCAAGATATAAAACTGTTGGGAAAAAAAAATTGTTGCTGGTTTCTTTCCTTTATGGTTCCTACTGCATTTCCATGATGGGCTCTGTTAGGGGTGGAGTTGTGTCCCCCAAAATATTTTGTTGAAGTCCTAACCTTCAATACCTCAGAATGTGACTGGATTAGGAGATAGGGTCTTTAAATAGGTGATCAAATTAAAATGAGGTTATTAGTGTGGGCCCTAATCCCATATGACTGGTGTCCTTACAAGGAGAGGGAGATTGGGACACAGACATACACAGAGGGAGGACCTCATGAAGACACAAAGAGAAGATGGCCATCTATAAGCCAAGAAAAGAGACCTCAGAAGAACCCAATCCTGCTAACCCCTACGTGCTGCACTCCAAGCCTCCAGAATTGTGAAAAAATAAATTTCAGTTTTTGAGCTCACCAGTGTGTGGTACTTCGTCCCGGCAGCTCTAGCAAACTATTACAAGCACTTCTCCATCTTCCCTTGTGGTCATAAGTAAGGCCTTTTCGCTTTCCAGTGACCACTCTCCTGCTTACCTTCAGGTCAAAGCCCCGCACTGCCTAGATAATAGGGTTGGGATTTGATTTTGAGATCCATGATAAAGTACCAATTTGACTCACAGTAGAAAGTTTCCAGGAGGACATTTACAGGTATTAGAAGAAAGAGAAGCGTGGCAGCTCTGAACAATGATGGGCAGCAGATGACATTAGGAATGAGACTTTCTCAGTGCTCCAAATGCATCCCTGAAGTTGAACTCACTCTTGTGTGGAGACGCTCTGAGGAAGCGAACTATTATCACTTGTGCAATGACAGATGCTGTTCTCAATTTTGAAATAGAGTTTGTTGCTTCCTAGCCATATGCCTCATTTTCTCAGGTATGCATCATTTTCCGTATCAAAAAGTAGGGTTAATATAGTGCCTACTTTCTTCGAGTAACCTAAAGATGACCTGACTTAGCCCATGCATTTAGCTGAGAGAAAACAATCCATAAATGTTAGCTATTATTCCTAGCATTAATATTAGGTAGTAGTTTTGCATGTGTTATATCTTGAATGTGATCTAGCCTCACTTGTATTGTTTTTTTATACATTTTGTCTCCGATTCCCAATTATGAAATGTAAAGACACGGGATTAGAATACCCCAAAACATAGAGATTTAGTTTAATATAAAATGACTTTTTTTCCTTAAACTATTATTGCATTAGGAAGGGTTAAGAAGACTAGTTAGTGATAGTCTGAATAAGTCAGTCTAGGGCGGATATATGGCAAGTCCAATCAAAGATGGTATGGTTATGAATTAACCATAAATTCAAATTATAGACAGATAATGTATATCATCTATATTAGTAGTCACACATTCCATTAGAAGTCACCTTTATTTCATATTGCATATTCAGAATTTACAAAGGGCTGATGCTTCGGCATTATGGAAATACTCAACAATTTGGGGGGATTTTGACATTTAGTTTAAAAATGTGCTTACTATTATAAATGTGCACTGGAAATAATTTCATGAGCATGCTATGATTCAAAGTATTGATATGAAACTCAGGATGATTTTATTATTATTTCATTTGCTCAAGCACTAAGATGCATGTTGGATTTACTTAGAGTAGCAATTTTTCAAATAATAATTTATTTTCATAATTATTAATACACTCTAGACCACTAAAACTGTTCCATTTAGAATAAATGTATAGTACGATTTTTGGCTTTGCACCACTGGAAATATCTGCTGATGGATAGATTTGTTTTAATATCAATTGATCATACTTATGCAATTATTTTATATCATACGCTAGAGTGAAAACAAGTTTTTATTTTAGAAGACATGAAAATGGAAGTTACACCATAATTTCTAAACACTCAAGAAGTCCAAAATGATGAAAGCTTATGAAATATGCTGTGATATTGACAAGACACTAGAATATTTGCATCGCACACCATGGCAAGTCAAATTTTTTTCATGAATGAACATTTTCTCTTAAGAATACTTAAAAGTGCAAAAAAAGAGAATACTTTTAAAAATACAGAGATGCAGGCACAGTCAGCTCACTGCGGTTATGTAGGACATAAAGGATGAAACAAGGAGATTGAAAGAAAAAAAAGCCATTGGATTATGGGGAGAAGAATTTATTAAATTTAGCTCATACTAACAACTACTTATTCAATAGTTGCTAAGTGCTTTACATGCTGTAAATTCCTGAGTTGTTTAAAAAAATTCTAAAATGGTAAAAAAAGGAGAAGGGAGAAGGCAAAGGAGAAAAAAAAAAGACGACAACCACAATCTCTCCTTTATCATATTGGGGAGTCTCTCTGAATTTACAGTATGTCCTAGTTAGGGAAATACTGTAGTTGAAAGCTCCAATTAAATACACTTAGCAGATTCACCTTTCAGTGATAAAACTAGAGAGCAGGACTTCACATGACTCAGGAACTTAGTCCACCTTGAACGTTAGCACAAAGTTGAACATCTCCAGCCGTTTTCTGTGGCAGTTCTTGACAGCTACCTGTGTTCTACTCTGATCTTCAGGCAGGGCGTCCTGGATTTACATTTACTGGATGGCTCTGACAGGCTGCTGAGAGGGTGAATGTGCACCACGCCCTCCCTCCCACCTGCCAGAGTCACCAGGTACACGGAAATCCTCTTCACATGGGTTGGGAAACCTCAAAGGAAAACTCCCTCTGAGGCAGGCATCAGCAATGCTCACAGTAGCTTGAAATTTCCTGGAAGCCATTCTTACCAGGGCTGAGGAAAGCACCTTGAGCACTGTGACCTGAATGGCACCATCAAAATATAACTAGGTATTAAGCAAGCCTGGAAGAGGAACAATGGGGGCCAATATTCAAATTAACCAGGCCAACCAAATCTAATGACATATTCAGTCAATGTAAACAAGGCTCTTTTTTTTTTTTTTAAGATTTTATTTATTTATTTGCCAGAGAGAGAGAGAGAGAGCACAAGCAGGGGGAGCAGCAGACAGAAGGAGAAGGAGACTCCTTGCTGAGCAGGGAGCCCGATGCGGGACTTGATCCCAGGACCCTGGGATCATGACCTGAGCTGAAGGCAGACACTTAACCGACTGAGCCACCCAGGCATCCCTAAACAAGGCTCTTTAATAACTCTGATATTTTGCCTACATTCTCAAATGTGAACTATGATGAATGAGCACCTTTCACAGATTACCCTAAGAAGGGCTGCTATCCTCATTGCAATTTGGGCCAATGTGGGGAATAGGGAGAGGGTGCAGGAACTGTTTGAATTCTGGCTACAAATATAAACAGGCTCCTCACAATTTCCAACCAAGGTGTTTAACACAGTGGATGTAGGCACAGGCTTAGACAACTTGGATGTGTGGGGAACAAATCACAGATCCTGTGATTTAGGGCCAGAGGAACAGTCTTTAGAGGTCATTGGGACCAGCCCCTCACTTGTGATGTGAGAAACTGAGTGAGACTCAAGAGATGAATTGACTTTCCCAAGACAACACTATGACCTCCTGGGACAGAGGTCAAAGGCTTAGATTTCCTGTCACCTCCCTGAATGCTTGAAAATTATGACACAAGTTGCCATGGGTTACTGGTGTATCGAGATCATATTTGCAACATTTCCTTAAGCTAGGAAACAAAATAGAGTATAACCGATGCCTCCACTCCCAACCTCGATCCCAAAGAAAACAGATCACTTTACTCACCTGCAGGGAAAAACTCGCTCATTTTCTTTTTGTAGATTTTGAAGTCAACTTCTAAGAAGACACAGAAGATGATCCGATCCACCTAGAGGCAAACAATAAATACTCAAAGTGAAAGGAAATATGGTGACTTTGGAATATCAGAAATATTCCAGAACATGGTTTTGGAGCAAAAAACAGATGGAAAACCCTCCTGTAGATTTTTGGTACTCTCCTGCTAACTATATGACCGTGTTGAGTGAAGTTCAAGTGTGCGTGTGAGTTGGTGTGTGTGTGTGTGTGTGTGTGTGTGTGTGTGTGCGCACTCTTCATATAAATAAGCCCATGGGCTCTTTGGTGGAAGGGTGTTATATAAATCAAATAAGAAGTAATAAATGACAATAAGCCACTTTGCAGCAAGCTATAAATAAGATCGGAGATTCCGACAGGATACCTAGACTTTATGCCTATAAAACAACCATAAAGAGCTGTATAGCAGATTGAAAATAAAGTATGTCAGTAAACAAAGAGCTCTTTGTCCTACTCATCTTAGACAGATAAATTTATCAAACCCATTGGTATTTGAATATGGTCTAAAAAGCTTCGTGCAATTTAATTTGCAGGAAAGTCACTTGCTTTTAGCTTAACACACTCAGAAATGCAACAGAAGTAAAATATAATTAGTTGACAGTGACATGAGGTCAACAGAACTTTAATCTGGTAGATATTATTGAATAAGTAAGTGTCACTGCAAAAGTAAAACAGGTGTGTCATCCCTTTTTCCTGTTGGAAAAGGGAGAGCTTCTCTATGTAAGGTGTTTCTTTGAGACCTTCGGAGAGTAATATGGTAAATAGAGAAGAGAGATGGAGTGCATCTAATAGCTCACGTATATCTGATATTAAATCAGTGACTCCATTTCGTGTCTTGAAAATAAACATCCCTTTAGTCCTTTTACAAAATCTACAAAAAGTTAAAAATTACTCGATCTATCAAACCGCAACTGGTAATTGAATAGAACATCAAGCAAGGCATTTTTCATGGTAATAGGGAATAGAAGTGGGGCGTGCACATGGCAGGACACGAATGAACCCAAATGTATGTCATCCACCTAGCCCTGCAGCTCTCCCAGCCTGTGGAAAACAGACTCACATTAGGCAAGTTCAAAGTGCCCAGCAGGAGAGAAAATCTACAGGGATGGGCAGGCAGGGATGGCTGGGACACAAGGAATGGTCAGGGCTCCCTGTTGGAAGCTCAGAGAGATGGCTCCCTGATCCCTGTATAAGTCCAGATAGGCTGCCTCCTGGGTAGTCTCTGGACGTCTATGCTATCATCACCAAATACCACTCATTCCCAGTAGCCCTCCCCCCCAAAGGATGGATTATAAGAGAAAGCATCTGGCCTCCGGAAATGGAAGGACTGGGTTGCAAATAAACCTTATTTTCTTTTCCCTGTATTCACTTGAGTTTCTGGTGTCCAGTCCTGTCTGCATATCATTAACATTTTCTACAAATGCAAAACTGTCACCATCAACTCACTCTTCGGGTGAAATATAAATTTAGTTGAATAAAGGATTAGCTATCTGTGCAATACTGAATGCTCGTCTCTGCTCTCCTTATGGTGGTGTGTTTATGCCCTGTAGTGAGCTAAAGATAAAAATCATAATGTTGAGCAATAGAAACGAGTTACAAAAAACATCTTCTCTATGATGCCATTTATACAAATCTTTAAAGCACAAAGATATAAAAGTGTAGGGATTCATTCATAAGCACCAATATACAGACTCATACCTAGAAATGTCACACATGAACTTCAGAAAAGAGATTTGAGAAAACTACGGCAAATGGGTAAAAGCTATTAACTATGGGGTAGGTACCTGGAGATCATATTAGTTTCTATACTTTTCTGTGTATTTGAAAAACTTTATAATTAAAAGTCCTAACACCAAAAATAAGACTCTGTGTTAGACATAGTCTACTCTCTGGCTATATTAAACTACTTGTAATTCCCAAACACCGTAATTATTCTTACTTCTGTACCTATGGGTTGACTTTTCCTCCAGGTTTCTATGGTCCGATTATTTCTAAAGCCACCTAACTGTGATCAAAATCAAAACAAGAAAATTTAATTCAAAGCAGATCTAAGGAGACCAAATTGGACAGTCTCATTTTTACTCATTTCCCCCTATCTTTACGGTCACTTAGTATAAATTACGGGATTTTAAAAAACACTCCTGTTGCCTGCATCTGTGTTTGTATGGGGGAGGGTTAGTGAAAGTAATGCTATTCATTGCTGCTAAGTAAACTTCTAACCACCACAGAAACTAAAGACAGATTTCTTAAATATTGCAAAGAATTATAATCCACCTTTTAGCATTTTAGGCTTTGTTACCATGGAAATGGTATGAGTCCAGAATTTAGCAGGCTGATTTATTTTCCCAGAGAGTAGGTGGATGATGGGGGAAAAATGCTTTTATTTTAAACTAATTGAGTGGCCCATTTTCCCTGCCCTGACCCTGAGGCATAACACTGAAAATATCTTGGAAGCAAATTGAATCTAAGAATTAACCCTCATTTGCCAAATACATTTATGTATGCATATGTGAATGTATTTATATATGGGTGCATAAACTTATTCTCTGGGGTTATTGTTGGAAAAGAGCTCCATTAGTTGACAACTTCTGTGTTTATAAACTCATAATGAATATTGATCACTGCTTGTGGTAGATTATATTTTCCAAAATGGCATGCAATGAGATACCCCGCCCCTTAGACTCTCTTAAAATGTAATGCTGATACTCCTTTCATTGAGAAGTGGGATCTGTATTTTCTCCTTTTAAATCTAGACTTGCCTGTAACTCTGACAGATATACTATGTGACTTTCAAGTCCATGTCACTAAACGTGATACAGTTTCTGCCTGGTCCTTTTGGGAGGGTCACTCTTGTATCCAACCTTCATGCCGCGAGGAACATGGAGAAACCACTTGTTCAAGTTCTAGCCAATAGCTGGCTGAAAGTGGGTAGCCTCTTGATGATTTCACCTCCTGGTTTTTGAGTTACCCCAGGTGATGCCATATGGAACAGAGATCAGCTGTTCCTACTGAACTCTGCCCAGATTGCAGATTTGTGAACAAAACAGAATATAGCCAGAAATCTAATATTCTTCAGGTTTCTTCCTGTTGCCAATTGTTTCGATTCTTGCTTTTCCAGTTATGTAGTACATGATTTCTCTTGAAAGCCTCAGACTGAAGGGATCAAGATCAAGTAGAAGCCACAGTGGGGTGACAAGAAGAACACAGAAAGTCTAATGGGTACATGGCTGAGAGATTGGAAATCTGGTTTATGCAAAGGGCAAAGAGCCTGGTGATCCATTCTAGCCCCAGATAAATTACATGAGAATAAGTAAGAATGCCTCACTATTGAGGCTCAGGAGCATATTTTCAATTTTTCTTTTATGTTAGGCAACAGAACAATTGTGTAAAACGGTTGCTTTTGAGAGAATATATTTAGGAGTCGATCCCATTTACAATTGCATCCAAAACCATAAGATACCTAGGAATAAATCTAACCAAAGAGGCAAAGAATCTGTACTCAGAAAACTATAAAATACTCATGAAAGAAATTGAGGAAAACACAAAGAAATGGAAAAACATTCCATGCTCATGGATTGGAAGAACAAATATTGTGAAGATGTCAATGCTACCTAGAACAATCTACACATTCAATGCAATCCCTATCAAAATACCATCCACTTTTTTCAAAGAAATGGAACAAATAATCCTAAAATTTGTATGGAACCAGAAAAGACCCTGAATAGCCAAAGGAATGTGGAAAAAGAAAGCAAAGCTGGCGGCATCACAATTCCGGACTTCCAGCTCTATTACAAAGCTGTCATCATCAAGACAGTATGGTACTGGCACAAAAAACAGACACATAGATCAACAGAACAGAATAGAGAGCCCAGAAATGGACCCTCAACTCTATGGTCAACTCATCTTTGACAAAGCAGGAAAGAATGTCCAGTGGAAAAAAGACAGCCTCTTCAACAAATGGTGTTGGGAAAATTGGACAGCCACATGCAGAAGCATGAAACTGGACCATTTCCTTACACCACACACAAAAAATAGACTCAAAATGGTTGAAAGACCTAAATGTGAGCCAGGAGTCCATCAAAATCCTAAAGGAGAACACAGGCAGCAACCACTTTGACCTCAGCCGCAGCAACTTCTTCCTAGAAACATCGCCAAAGGCAAGGGAAGGAAGGGCAGAAATGAACTATTGGGACTTCATCAAGATAAAAAGCTTTTGCACAGCAAAAGAAACAGTCAATAAACCGAAAGACAACTGACAGAATGGGAGAAGATATTTGCAAATGACATATCAGATAAAGGGCTAGTGTCCAAAATCTATAAAGAAATTATCAAACTCAACACCCAAAGAACAAATGATCCGGTCAAGAAATGGGCAGAAGACAGGAACAGACATTTTTCCAAAGAAGACATCCAAATGGCCAACAGACACATGAAAAAGTGTTCCACATTGCTCAGCTTCAGGGAAATCCCAATCAAAACCTCAATGAGATACCACCTCACACCAGTCAGAATGGCTAAAATGAACAAGTCAGGAAACGACAGATGTTGGCGGGGATGTGGAGAAAGGGAACCCTCCTACACTGTTGGTGGGAATGCAAGCTGGTGCAATCACTCTGGAAAACAGTATGGAGGTTCCTCAAACAGTTGAAAATAGAGCTACCAATGATTCAGCAAATTGCACTACTGGGTATTTATCCCAAAGATACAAATGTAGGGATTCGAAGGAGTATGTGCACCCCGATGTTTATAGCAGCAATGTCCACAATAGCCAAACTGTGGAAAGAGCCAAGATGTCCATCGACAGATGAATGGATAAAGAAGGAAGTGGTATGTATATACAATGGAATATTATGCAGCCATCAAAAGGAATGAGATCTTGCCATTTGCAATGATGTGGATGGAACTGGAGGGTATTATGCTGAGTGAAGTAAGTCAATCAGAGAAAGACATGTATCATATGACCTCGCTGATATGAGGAATTCTTAATCTCAGGAAACAAACTGAGGGTTGCTGGAGTGGTGGGGGGTGAGAGGGATGGGGTGGCTGGGTGATAGACATTGGGGGGGTATGTGCTACGGTGAGCGCTGTGAATTGTGCAAGACTGTTGAATCACAGATCTGTACGTCTGAAGCAAATAATACATTATATGTTTAAAAAAAGAGAGAGACTATATTTACTCATTTATTTAAGAGATATTAACTGAGTACCTCCAATTTCTTGGGCCTAGCCCATGTGCCATTCTCTCACAGGAAAACTTGAATCCAGAATTGAGTGTTTTTTTCTCAAGGCCAAACAATTAGTGACAAAATCTGAGGCATCTTAACTGCACATCAGGTATTCTTTCTGTGATATCGCCCACCTGGAGACACATGGGACTGAGTTTCTAGGCCTGTCACTAGCTCTGTGACATTGGACAAGCCACTGAGTCTCTCTGGGATCCAGTTTTCATGTCTTTATAAGGAAAAGATTGAGGGCGCCTGGGTGGCTCAGTCATTAAGCATCTGCCTTCCACTCAGGTCATGATCCCACAGTCCTGGGATCGAGTCCCGCATCAGGCTCCTTGCTCGGCAGGAAGCCTGCTTCTCCCTCTCCCACTCCCCCTGCTTGTGTTCCTGCTCTATCTCTCTCTCTGTCAAATAAATAAATAAAATCTTTAAAAAAAAAAGGAAAGGATTGAATTATATCATGTCTATAGTTTCTTTCTCTTTTTTTTTTCATATATCTCAGTGACTGTCTATCTCTGTGGTAATTTTGTGCTATGTCAACTTAGCTAAGCTGGAATGACACTCCTCTGAATGGTTCTTGTTAGGGTTGGCCACAGAAAAATTTCCATGACATTTTGAGGGCAGAAGTGCAGCTGCAGCCATTGTACTAGGCAGGGGTAGGTAGGACCCCAGGCAGGTGGGGTAGGACCCCAGGGAGGGAGGGTATGTTTTTGCTCATCAACTGGGTGTGGGGTAGCAGCTGGGCTCACAGCTTCTCGAGCTTCTGCTCTTTCTCCTACTAAGTCTAGGCTGGGCAGACATGCAGCTCTGTCTCAAAGGGCACCAGCTCCCTCTGTAGGGCATTGCAGCTTCGGGGTTCCATGCAGGGGGGAGACAGATGCATGTGGCAGTTTGTCCATGTGGGTTCCAGGTTGCTCTCATGGTTTCCACTTTGTCCTTGTCCTCCCTCCACTTTGCTTCTAGCTTTCTCTGCCGCCTCTTGACCTGCCTCTTGACCAGCTGCCCTGCTGACATACTCCAGGCCTCGGCAGATGCAGAGACATCAGCCTTCCATAGACTCCTTCACCAGCTCCCTCTGCTGGGTCCTGATGAAGGGCTTTTCTCTGCTCAGTCAACTATCCCCTTGACGTTTACTTCCCCGGTTTCTCCCACAATTGTATAAGACCTAATCCCTATAATAAATCCTGTATTCCATATCACTCACAAGGTTCTGCTTCCTTGATTAAACCCCAACTGATGCAATCTTTAATAACATTTCATGGAATAACATGTACAGAAACACAATGAAGGGCAAAAAAAAAATCAGTATTCCTTTTTGGAGGTGTATAACCTGTCAAGGCTACTCAAATTCCAATTACTTCTTTCCAGATGAACTTTTATTGGTTCTAGCCCATCTTCCTGGTGAACTTGCTAAACTGTACATACCCACTTTTGTAGTCAAAGCAACTCTGTGTACTTAAAATGACTCACACTTTTTTTTTCTTTTATGAACAAGTTGTTAGTAAACTCGGGTCCTCAGGCTAAAACACAATTGTAAATAATACAAAAGGCGACATTAATGTTTTTAGGAATTAACAACTTCACTGTAAGCCTCATTATACCTTAAACTAGAACCCTATGATGAATTGGGTGGTCCTCATTTTTGTTCTACCTGTGCTTAGTGTAGGTCCTGATGCATAATGGGATCTAGCTCTGTAAATATTGGCATATACTCAAATGTTTAGGCAAACAGACCTGACTAAAATATAACTATATGGCAGATACTTTTCAAGGGTGTTTAGTTCCAGAACCAAATAACTTTTTTAAAATATAGACTTTCCTTTATGTTTGCCAGAGGACCTGAGAACAGAATTATAGAGAAGTCTGCATGGTTTTGCAAAGAAGAAAGGAGCTATATAAAGGGCAGGAGGCATCTGTCACCAACTGTCATCTTATACAGTGATACTATGCTGAGGACAATGCCTCTTGAATTCAGTGCTGATGTTTTCATAGAGAGTGCTTGTCAGTTTCAAAATAGAAACAAAGATGCTGCCTATAAGCTACAATGTAATAAAAGTTAAAAGGGCCTTTTTTTTTTTAATGAAAAGACAATATCGGGTGTTGGCAAAATGTGAATTAACCAGAACTTTCATATACTGTTTTTGGGAGTAAAAATTGGTGCAACCACTTTGGAAAATAATATGGCAGTATCTACTAAGTTAACTGGATTTGTGCATATCCTATGAACCAACAATTTTACTCTTAGGTAAACGCCCAACAGAATATGCATATATGTTCACATATATGTGATATGTCAAAGGACACATATCACAATATTTGTAGCAGCACTATTAGTAATATCTTCAAATTGGAAGCTACTTTAATGTCTAAAATGGTAGAATGGATAAATAATTGTGATCTACCTGTGGAATGGGATATTACAAATGAATGAGAGTAGAAAGTTTGTGACTACACACAATAATATAAACAAACAGAATACTGAGGAAAAGAATCCAGAAAGAAAAGATACACACTGAATTACTCTATTTCTCTAAAGTTCAAAAATGTTAGAGAAATAGTCAAAATCATCTATGGTGTTAGAAGTTAGTATAGCATTTATGCTGGGGTGTGGGTTGGTGGGTGAAAAGGGACCAAGGCGAGTGCCTGGGATGCTGGGTTATTGATCAGGGTGCTGGTTCCATGGATGTGTTCAGTTTGTGAAATTCATCAAGCAGTGCACTTAGAGTCTGTGTACTTTTCTGTATGTTATACTTCAATAAGAATCTTTTTAAAGGTTGAAAGTCTCCTGGTGCAGTTGTCTTGGTCAACAATCAAAAATCTATTTTCATTGACTTCTAGGTCAAAAAAGTCCTTTAAAAGCTGACCTTCTAAAGGCAATCTTTATATGTTTCCACTGATACCAACTGTAGCTCACCCATCAAGGCATAAAGGAGTAAAGATGTATTTCTTTCACCAACATATCCATTAATCCACCTTTGGGGGTTTTATGCCCCATAAACATGATGACATAAGTTCTATTAATCTTTTTCAGCATCATATCCACTGCCCCTGAAGAGGTTACACAATGAAGCAGGTTTAGAATATCTACAGCTGACCTCCATTTTTCACGGCTACCAGTACTAGGGCAGCTGACATAGCCAAGATTATCCTGCGTTCAGCGAGACTGGGAGAATGAATGGATTCTGATGAAGGTAATTTGCTTACCCAATGACAAATGACAAACATTCAAAGATCTGGTGTGCATGCAAATACCGCTTTAACTAAGAACTGATGGATGGTTATCCTGCGTAAGTGCAGCAGGATGGGCAATGGGGGTGAAGTCTCAGGCTTCCTGAAGGATAATCCCGAAGCCTCATTATGCAGGCTTGGATATTGGTGTATCTTCATCAAATAGTGGTTGCTGCTAGTTAGTGAGTTAAATGTCAGGGCTTAAGCATCAAAGTCTATGTAGAAGGACAGGTTTTGAGGGAGGTTGGAAGGCCAGGACAATTGGAGCTTGCTTGGTGCTATGCGTTAATTGAAGTTACATGGAATAACAAAGGGACAAGGTCACTGTTGATTAATTAAAGAATAAAACCAAGAAGTTGGGATGTCTGCGTGCTAGTCCCTCCTCTCCCAACGGGTGGAATAAAGGAGACCAATCTGCCCTCCTCCCAGTGTTTTAGTGCTCTGGTGCTGCATTACAAATCATGGGGACCTTAGCAGCTTAAAGCCACAAAGTTTCAGGATCTCATAGCTTCTGTAGGTAGGTCCAAGTCCAGGCCAAGGGCATTGAGTCCTCTGCTCAGGGTCTCCAAAGCTGCAATCAAGGCGTTAGCCATGCTGCACTTCCCACCTGAGGTTAGGTTCTTCTTCCAAGCTCATTCAGGTTGTTGGAAGAGTTTATAGTTCCTTACAGTGGTCTGAGGTCCTTGTTTTCTTTCAAGCTATCAACCAGGAACAGCTTTTAGCTTCTACAGGCCACCTGCAATTTCTTGCCATGGGGGCCTGAAAGGCAGTTCAGGGCCTGAATGCTTTCTTTCTCCTAGGACTCTCTATGACTTTCTCCATCTCCAACCTCTAGAGTCCTTTTAAGAGCCCACCTAGTTAGGTCAGCCAACCGGGTCACTCTCCTTTTAATGAACGCAACTGATTAAATGCCTTAATTACATTTACAAAAATCTCTTTTGCCTAATCCAGGGAGTAGCTTACTCTCATATTTACAGGTACTACTCATGTTCAAGGGGAGAAGACTGGACAAAGTGTGCACACAAGGGGGTAGGCATCTGAGACATATCTTAAATGCAGTCACCTCCATGTAACCAGCTGCCTATGTTCCAATCCGGACTTGACCTTGAGCAGGCTACTTAACCTTTCTGTCTTTCTTTCTTCTTCTTCTCCTTCAGTAGGTTCCACACCTAGCATGGAGCCCAACTTGGGGCTTGAACTCACAACCCTGAGATCAAGGCCTGAGCCGAGATCTAGAGTTGGACGCTTAACCAACTGAGTCACCCAGGCACCCTGCCACTTAACTTTTCTGAATCCCAGTCTCCTCGTCTCTAAAATGGAAACATTGACCTTGTGGCTATTGCAATATTAGTTTTCTACTGCTGCATAACAAATTACCACTAACTGTGGTTTCCAAACAACCCCTACTTAATAGCTCACAGTTCTCTGATCAGGGTTCTCTGATCAGGGTATCATACGGGTAAAATCAAGGTGTCAGCTGCACTAAATTCTTATCTGGAGGCTGTGGAGAGAAATCCACTGTTAAGCTCATTCTTGTTGTTGGCAGGATACAGTTCCTTGCAACTGCAGGCCTGAGCTTCCCATTTCCTTGCCGGCCGTCAGCTGGGGACCACTCTCAGCTCCTAGGAATCAGCACATTACTTGCCAGATGTTCCCCTCCATTTTCAAGCCTTCTTGTATATCAAGCATACGAGTATATCAAATCCTTCTTGATTTTGGATCTCTGACTTCCTTCATATCTGACCTCTCAGATTTAAAAGAACTTCTATGATTAGGTCATGCCCACCTGGAGAGTCGCCCTATCTTAAGCTCAGCTGATTTTGGATCTTTTAATGACATCTGCAAAGTCCCTTCACAGAAGTACCTAGATTTTTGTCTGAAGAACTGGGAGAAGGTGTGTGTACACCAGATATTGAGAATCTTGGAAGACTCTTAGAATCCTTTCTGCCACAGTTGGCTATTTTGACCACAGGAGATATTTGATCTAAAGAGTCTGGCCTACAGGAAGTGTTCCAGAAACATTGGTTGTTTATTCATAAAGTTATTATTCATGAGGTGCCTGAAATACCTAGCAAAGTGCTGGTATGCGGATACAATCACTGCTCATTTGGTAAGTCCTTTATTTCTACCCTGATCTTTTTCAAACAGATAAAGTATGAGCCAGATAGAGAACACTGGAGGTGCTTTTTCTGACTGGTATGCTGAAAGGCATTTTATTCCAGTTTCAACTTTGCTGAGGAATTCTATCTTAAAAGAAACATTTACAAAAATGGCCCATATTATATAGAAAATAGCTATTTTTTTTTGTATGTGTCTGACTGCATCAGCCAGAGAAAGGGAAGAGCGAGGAAAAAAGTGTAAATGAACAGTTGAGCTGCAGTAATAAAGAAGATTTCACAAGACCCTCTAGGAGTCTCTGCTCTGATATTTTAATATTGTTGTCAAATGTCACCGAATATCATTCTTCTGGTTCGTCAAGATATTAAGTATCTTCGTATTTGTCCACTCCACTACAGAAGCTAGTATTTCAACCTCCAAATCACAGAATGGGAAAATTTTATTCTCCATGTTCCCAGAGACTTTTGGATGAGTTGGAGAACATTTATAATCCATAAACACTCAAAGGGCATTTTTGCATTTTGAAGTTGCTTCCGCATGCATAAAAAGGATCCTTTATTTGGGGGGGGCTTTTTTGCAAACTCAGTTCATCTGTCATTACTCTGTGGCAACACGATTCAGTCTTCTTGCTTTATTTTGATAAACTGCTCTTTTTGACTTTTCTTCAACTCTATATGAACAAAAAGGCCATGTAGTGGAAGAACCATGAGTTATTTTGATTTGAGCTGGAGGCTCATTTGTACAAGTTAATTTCCAAGTCAGCTTCATATCGATCAAAATGGACACCCTCGCAAAGTCATGGTCCTTGAAGCTGCTCCATATGTTTAGCATAGAAAAGACGCAGGAACAGAAGGGCTTAGTTCTAAATGGAGGATAGCATGCCTTTGTTACCAAAGAAATGATCCTAGGAGATATTGCATGGAAATGCCAGTGGGAGACAAAGAACAGGTTTCCTTTTCACAACTAGACAGAGCGCTGTGCTGTGCTGCTCATATCTGCTCCTTCCTTTCAGGACGAGAACAGTCATTCTTCCTGGTTGCTGGAGGTGCTGGTGGCTGGCAGTTCTGAGAAGATGCTCAGAGAGGACTCTCTGCCAGAGAGAGCACCTCACCTGCGCTGACCCTCTTTCTGAAGTCAGCCTGCACCCAGGTACTGACTCATGCAGCAGTCCAAAGGCTTAGACCCCTTCCCTCAATTTGATGCAACTCTGAAGGGCCATCAGTTATGTGCTAAATTGTGCCCTATCCTAATCCATATGTTGAAGTCTTAACCCTCAGGACCTCAGCATATGACTGTATTTGGAGTTAGTCTTTAAAGAGGTAATTAAAGGAAAATGAGATCATTAGGGTGAGATCTAATCCAATATGACTCGTGACCTCATAAGAAGAAGATATTATTAGGACAGCAACACATATAGAGGGAAGACCATGTGAGGACACAGGGACAAGATGGCCATCTACAAACCAAGGAGAAACTGACCCTGCTGACACTTGGTCTCTGACCTCCAGAAGTATAAGAAAATAAATTTCTGTTGTTGAAGCTACCCAGTCTGTGAAACTTTGTCATGACAGCCCTGGCAAATGAACACATCTTCCCAGCATCAGAGCTCCTGGCGGGTTCAACTTCTCCCTCTTATCAACTATGTTTTCTTCATTTCATCCTTCTCCCCACCAGGTATTGGTCATGAGCATGATCCAATAAACCTCTGACTTGCAAATCTTCTCAGTCTGTTTCCTGGAAAACTTGACTATGACCTCTATTTTTGGCAATCTGAATTATTTTCTTTTCATACCCAATTTCTATGTCATTTTCAATGATGCAAATGACAGTCACACATGAAGCCTGCTGCCAAAGATTGTCCCAACACCTAAGTCTGCTATCGGCTCCTTATGGAGAAGCAACCATATTCTGAACTTGGGCTGACCAATAGTTAAGAGGCCAAGAGTGGTTTTGAAAAGAGCACTCAAAGCCAACATAAACTATACATGCGTCCCAAATAAAGTGACGGCAGATTTATTGAAATTGGGGCTCCATCTGCCACTCACTCCTGGGAAATTAGTCTCTCACAGCTCTTTGTGTATTCTGAGGACTGGAAACCAGGCCCATGGGCACAGTGTAACTGTGGGATGACAGCCATAACAAGTCAAGGTAAGGTCTGTCTTCACATGGCTGAAGCCACCCAGAGCTGACACATATTTCCATAGATACAGTTCTTATTTCTAATGCTAGATGTATTCTTTTATATAAGAGTAATCAATTTCCTTTTGTGTAAGAGGTGAGTTACTTAGATGGGTTTTAACAAGTCCATAAAAAATAAAGAGAGTCCATGTGGTCAAGAGAGGTGTTGTTGAGTGGCACCCCCTTTCCATATGCCCTCAGGAGGTCTTAGTATTAGAAGCCTGAGAATGCCTAAGCATCTGCATTTCTGTGCCTGAAGGTTTTCTTAGTGCTAGGAGATTCTGACCACAGAGTTAGTTAACTGGAAGTTTGAAGAACTAATGCCTCCCACCCATGAGCTCTAGATCAAAGACTGGCAGGAGGTGATGTTTAAATACCCCTACCTACTTCACTGCCCACGTGTGGGAAAGACCAGCGTTCTCCAGGGGGATAAAATTCTGGTTGCTCATGGTGGTAATTGGATTGTATGCCCTGTGTTCACCTTCTTTACCCCTCCTTCACCCACAAATAATCTACCTGCCCTAGAATCCTTGTGTCAGGGTCTGCTTTTGGGAGAACCCAAATCAAGAAGAAATTGGGAAGACAATTGGTCAAATATCAACCTATCCTCTCAGTATCCAGCAAATCAAGGTTAATTTAATATAAGTCAGTGTCTAACTCAGTTAAGGTCTAGATCTCCTTCCCACATTTTGCTCTCGCTCTCATGGTGCCCTCAGCACCCTTCAACTGAGAAGGCAGTGCCAGGAATAGGTCTTTTGACTCAAAGTTCTTCTTCACAATCTCATTTGTGACATTAAATTACCCTTCCGATGATGGAGCACTCATGTTTATCAAGCACTCATGCAGCTTCATGTCAACCCAGCTGCAATCCCCTTTTGTATATTTCATACTCCTGCTTCTGAGAACACTCTGGTTCCTTTTTCTTTTATTTGATTAAGAACATCTGCAGAGGTGGTTCAGCTACAAAAGTTAGTAATTACTCTTTTTTTTGTCACAGTAATTAAAAATTTCAAGGAAGAATTGTCATTCACTGCTGCTTATGAAGTTGCCTACGGAGGACAGTGCTTTATAAAACCAACAAATCATGACCTTAAAAATAAATAAATATCTCTCCTCAAAAATTGGAATGCTGTGCCAAGTCACAAGGGGGCTCTGAAAGTCTGGTGTCGCTGCTCAACGGATGGGGGCCACCACATAACTATGCAAGCCATCCTGTGCATTCTCATTTTCTCAACATTTCTATTAGCATCTGACACGCGTGCAGATATCATTTACAGTTCAAAGGAATCTCATTAACATATCATCTGAAAGAGCATTTTGTGAGGACAAAAGCTGTTTTTCTCAAGCTGGTGTCCCTCCCACTCCCACAAGAAAGAATCTTTTTGTTCAAAGGCAAAGCCCAAGAGAACAATCACTCTTGAGTCATTTTCCATAGGTTCATAGCTCATAAAATAAGAAGTAGCAAACCAAAGTGATTCTATCCAGAAAAATGCCCCCTGATGGCTGGGTGTTGGCAGCAGTGATGGGTGCATGTGTGGTGGGGGTACATGTGTAGGCAGGGGTTTGCATGGAGTGTATAAAAAAGAGCGGGTTTCATCTATGTCTCTCCTCTCAGCCACCCTCTGTCTTCTCTTGAAGAGCTAACTGCTCTCAACCGTGGACTGTTACTTTGTATTTGTATCTACTTGTGGTTACTTCATATCAACTCTTTCTTTGAAGGCCAGATAAAGAAACTTGCGCTCAACTTGACTGTAAATCCCTGGGGAGACATCATCACCTTTTTCTTTAGTCACCTTTCCACCTAGCAGCCAAGGTAGTCAGCTTAAGGTAGAGAAAAAGGTTTCAATCCTACTGTTCCACCAGACCAGTAGGCTTGGCTTTCAATGACCTGATTACAATGCCCTGACTCAGGAACCTCAAAAAGAAAGACCATTTGAGAAAAGGGTATAGGTGTTGGCTCCTGGCTCTCTCTCTGGAAGAAGCAGCCTTTACTCCCCTCCTTTCGTCCCTCTGTGCTATTTTCACTCTCCACACCATCTTTCTAAACCACATTGCCATCACCCTGATGGGTTTAAATAGGGCTGCGCTCCACTTTGTATTTTGAAAATTGAACTCACAACTTCCAGTGGTCTTACCAATAAGTTCTTTTCAAATATTTATCAGAGAACACCCCTGAGGATTGTTAAGGCTCCCCCAGGGACTTGAGTCAGTGCCCAAGGAGCCCCGTGCAAAATTTTATTTAATTTTGAGTTTTGTCACGTGGTCTTTTGTTTAATGGGCTGTGTAAAATGTTCATGCATGGGTGTACGTAAAAACAGCATTTTCCCTCCCAATCTTTCCTGATCCTCCAGAAAGACAGGCTCTGTTGTGTGGTGGCTTCAAGTACTCCCTGGTAATACTGTTCCATACCCTTCACGGGGTATTCAGTGTCTACTGAAGTTTAGTGAGCATAAGTGAGCAACCTCACTTCCCAGAAAATCATGACTTAGTGACATAATGCATGTTTGGCATATTGGGACATTTGCATGATATAGATAGATGATAGATAGATGATAGATAGAGAGATAGATAGGTAGATAGATAGATAGATAGTTGTTGGTAACCATAAATAAAGATCTTTGAACTTAGAAAAGTATCCTTCAAATACTATAATCTTAAGGTATAATTCAGTCTTTCAAACTCTACATTTTAAAACCAAATCCATTATGAATATCAAATTCTCAGGGGCAGGGAAAGGAAAGGAAAAGAGCTAATGGTTATCGAATACTTCTGTGTTGGACTCTGAGGCATTTGGTTTCATATGTGGAAGCTCAGGGCCATTAGAGCACTACCTGCGGAGGGCGGAGCAAGATGGCAGAAGAGTAGGAGACCTAAATTTCGTCTGGTCTCAGGAATTCAGCTGGATAGGGATCAAACCATTCTGAACACCTACGAACTCAACAGGAGATCGAAGAAAAGAATAGCAACAACTCTCTGAACAGAAAAGCGACCACTTACTGGAAGGTAAGACGTGTGGAGAAGTGAATTGGAGGCGATATTCGGGAGGATAGACAGCGGGGGAGGGGGCCTCCGTCGGCCACTTCTGGCAAGTGATAGAGCTGCGGAGCACAAAATCGGAACTTTTAGAAGTCAGCTCCGCTGAGGGACGTCGCTGCAGTGGCTAAGCGGGGGGTAGAACCCTCCCGGGACAGTGTGGTCTCAGGACCCTCGAGGTCACAGAAAGACCCGGGGTGCCTGAATGCGACAGAGCTCCCAGGTATTGGAGCAGGGAAGCCGGCTGCAGAGACGGAGCCGAGGCGCGGACTCTCAGCTTGGGGTTGCCATAAACTGTGATCGGTGACAGTCGGGCCACTGCTCCTCCAGCAGGGACCCAACAAGCGGCAGACCCGGGGAGACTCCCCTTCCTCCCCGAGGAAGAGCAGTGCAGGAGCAAACCGAAGGGATCTGCTCGGTTTGGAGACTCCGCCTGGGGTCGGGTGCCAGAGATAGAAACACTTGGTCACAGGCCGGGTGAGCACGGAGTGCGGCCAGAGACCAGGGAGACGGGAGTGACTGCTTTTCTCTGGGGGCGCACTGAGGAGTGGGGCCCCGAGTTCTCGGATCCTCTGGGGCGGAAATTGGGAGGCCGCCATTTTCACTCTCGTCCTCCAAAGCTGTACCGAGAGCTTGCAGGGAACAAAAGCTCCCAAGAGCAAACCCAAGAAGATTGCTTAGCCCGGATGACAAGGGCGGGGCAATTCCGCCTCCTGGCAAAGACATTTGGGAACCACGGCAACAGGCCCCTCCTGCAGAAGATCAGCAGGAACAGCCAGCCAAGACCAAGTTTACCGATCAATGAGAACAGGAGAACTCCAGCGCTAAGGGAATACTGCACGTAGAATTCATGGTTTTACCATGATTTATTAGTCTTTCAAAGTTAATTTCTTAAACTTTTTTTTGAATTTTTCTTTTTCCCTTTTTCAACCAACATCTTATCAATCCCTTTTAAAAAAAACATTTTTATTTTTCATTTTAGAGACATAGTCTATCCCTTCATATTAGTTAGCCTTATTTTTGGCATATATATATATATATATATATATATATATATATATATATATATATATATATAAGTTGTTCTCTCCTTAAAATTTTGAGATACACTTTCTTCTAACATATCAAAATATACCCTAAATCTCTAGTGTATGGCTTTGTTCTCTCTGCCTGATCACATTCTCTCCCCTTTTTTTTTCTTTCTTTCCTTTTTTTTAATCCTCTTATTTCTTTTTTCAAACATCTTCTTACCAATTCCTTTTTTAAAACTTTTTATAATTTTTATCTTTACAGTCATATTCCATCCCTTCATCATATCAACCCTTATTTTGGTATATATATAAGTCTTTCTTTCTTTAAAATTTTAGGAGGCACTTTCTTCTAACAGACCAAAATACACCCAAAATCTAGTGTGTGGCACTGATCTATGCACTAGCCTGATCATATTTGATCATATTTTGTTTTTTTTTGTTTTGTTCTGTTTTTGTTTGTTTTTATCTTTTTCTTTTTTTTTTTCTCTTTCTTTTTTCCTTCTTTCCCTTTCTTTTCCCCTGGTTTCAGGTCTTTTCTGATTTGATTAGAGTATATTTTCTGGAGACGTTGTTAACCTGTTAGCATTTTGTTCTCTTATTCATCTATTCTCCTCTGGACAAAATGACAAGATGAAAAAAATCACCTCAAGAAAAAGAACAAGAGGTAGTACTGTCTGCCAGGGACCTACTCAATATGGACATTAGTGCGATGTCGGACCTAGAGTTCAGAATCATGACTTTAAAGCTACTAGCTGGGCTTGAAAAAAGCATGGAAGTTATTAGAGAAACCCTTTCTGGAGAAATAAAAGAACTAAAATCTAACCAAGTCGAAATCAAAAAGGTTATTAATGAGGTGCAATCAAAAATGGGGGCACTGACTGCTAGGATAAATGAGGCAGAAGAGAGAATCAGTGATATAGAAGACCAAATGATGGTAAATAAAGAAGCTGAGAAAAAGAGAGATAAATAACTACTGGATCACGAGGGCCAAATTCGAGAGATAAGCGATACGATAAGACAAAACAACATTAGAATAATTGGGATCGAAGAAGAAGAAGAAAGAGAGAGAGGGCAGAAGGTATATTGGAGCAAATTATAGCAGAGAACTTCCCTAATGTGGGGAAGGAAACAGCCATCAAAATCCAGGAGGCAGAGAGAACCCCTCTCAAAATCAATAAAAATAGGTCAACACCCCGACATCTAATAGTAAAATGTACGAGTCTCAGAGACAAAGACAAAATCCTGAAAGCAGCTCGGGAGAAGAGATATGTAACCTACAATGGTAAAAATATTAGATTGGCAACAGACCTATCCACAGAGACCTGGCAGGCCAGAAAGGACTGGCAAGATATCTTCAGAGCACTAAATGAGAAAAATATGCAGCCAAGAATACTATATCCAGCTAGGCTGTCATTGAAAATAGAAGGAGAGATAAAAAGCTTCCAGAACAAACAAAAACTAAAGGAATTTGCAAACACGAAACCAGCCCTCCAAGATATATTGAAAGGGGTCCTCTAAGCAAAGAGAGAGCCTAAAAGCAGCATAGACCAGAAAGGAATACAGACAATATACACTAACAGTCACCTTGCAGGCAATACAATGGCACTGAATTCGTATCTTTCAATAGTTACCCTGAATGTAAATGGGCTAAATGCCCCAGTGAAAAGACACAGGCTATCAGATTTGATTAAAAACCAAGACCCATCAATATGCTGTCTGCAAGAGACTCATTTTAGACCCAAAGACACCCCCAGATTGAAAGTGAGGGGGTGGAAAACCATTTACCATGCGAATGGACACCAAAAGAAAGCTGGGGTTGCAATCCTTCTATCAGACAAATTAGATTTTAAAACAAAGACTGTAATAAGAGATGAGGAAAGACACTATATTCTACTTAAAGGGTCTATCCAACAAGAAGATCTAACAATTGTAAATATCTATGCCCCGAACATGGGAGCAGCCAATTCTATAAGGCAATTAATAACAAAAGCAAAGAAACACATTGACAACAATCCAATAATAGTAGGAGACTTTAACACCCCCCTGACTGAAATGGACAGATCATCTAAGCAAAAGATCAACAAGGAAATAAAGACTTTAAATGACACACTGGACCAAATGGACTTCACAGACATATTGAGAACATTCCATCCCAAAGCAATGGGATACACATTCTTCTCTAGTGCCCATGGAACATTCTCCAGAATAGATCACATCCTAGGTGACAAATCAGGTCTCAACCGGTACCAAAAGATTGGGATTATTCCCTGCATATTTTCAGACCACATGCTTTGAAACTAGAACTCAATCACAAGAGGAAAGTCAGAAAGAACTCAAGTACATGGAGGCTAAAGAACACTACCTGCAACGTAACTATTATTATTCTAGTTTCTTACTAGATAGTCTTTTATTTTTTTCTTTTTAAGGGAAACAAAACAATAAAACAACAACAAAAGAGTGACCAACCAACCAAAAACATAAACAAAGAAAAAGGAAAAGGCACAGAAGACTAGAACATAGAAATGTCAACAGCATATCAACGTTTTTAATCACTGGGGGGCATATGGAAAAAAACAAACAATAAAAGTCAAGTATCCACTAAGATTATTTTAATGAGGGCGATAGAATGATGGCTTTCTGAAAATAGTCAACAGATGTCCCACCGTTATACTGAGGCTTGTTATATAACGGATGCTGTTGTAATCCTTTACAGATCTATTTTCCCGACTTGATCCTGTTCCAGCATCTGTGATGCTAAATGCTGCAGTGGCTGTTTC
The DNA here is from genome assembly GCF_009762305.2 of Zalophus californianus. NCBI lineage: Eukaryota > Metazoa > Chordata > Mammalia > Carnivora > Otariidae > Zalophus > Zalophus californianus. Next base: position 98,725,283 of record NC_045602.1, read on the forward strand.
CTGGTTTTAAATGATGTTTCTAATGCCAGTTACAGGTCAAATTTAACATAAGTGAAAATAAAGATCTTGTTTGCATTTTCAGCAGGAAAACGATGCTTTATCTACATCAATGCTGTCCAATAATGTTCCTTCCACTCATGGAAGGAGAGGAAGTGCCCGAATTACAAAGATGTGCAGGCATAATTGGCATATTGGCACAATTTAGAGTAACCAACTCAATTGCTCAGAGAGACACATTCCTCAAATAACATTGCCAGAGGTCCACACTCATCTTCCCACCTTAAGTATGAATTTGTGCCATGAACGTCACTGGATGATTTAGTCATTAAAAACAAATCAGCTCTCTATGTTATACTTTGGGAAGGCTGGGGAGGGGAAGCCAAATTTTGATTTTGTGGACAGATGTAAGAAGTATTTGGAAAGACCCACTGATGATGTGTTCATTGAAAAACTTTAACCAGGATTCTATTTTTTTTCCATTTAATTTAATTTCCAAGTTGTGAAACATATACACATATCCTGGAAAACGAATTTATTTTAAAGTGTACTCAAGTCTCAAGTTAAATATTTGGGGAATTGGATGTGCAGAAGCTATACATTTTTTTTCCACTGGTATTGAGGTCCACTTTGACAAAAGTCCTGGTTTTTAGGGAATTGCATTTCTTTTTCCCCCGGATGTTGAGGATCTTGCTGCTACCATATTGGTTTTACCATACAGGCTAGTCATGCAGCAGCCTATATGTTTTCTATGTCAGTCAGCAGCTCCGACCTTTAGCCATTCCTCTCTAGCCAGTGGGTCTGAAATGGTTAACACTGTTTTTCTAGGCTGCATGTGTCATGGGCTTATGTAAGAGTGTAATGGTGCTCGGCAGTGGAAAGACCATTTTTTTCCTTTGGTGCCCAACCAGCAAATTACTTTGTTCTGCCAAAATGGACTAAAACAACACTTTCACTGCCACCCACTGGGAAAATGCAGGAGAAATAAAAGTCAGGGTGCTCAGATTAGAGAAAATCACTACCCCACAAAGTAAATAAATTCCTATCTATGTCTCCATTTTGCAGAACATACTAGAGAGGCAAAATAATGTAGAAACCAATGGAAAAAGGACTAATTAAATCAAACTAATAAAATGTCCATGATATTCCAGGCAGTTTAGTGTGGGGCCAAATCAGTGGGGGAACCTGTGATATGACTTCTCAGTATTGGCCATAAAGTAGATTAGAATGCTGACAGTTCTAGATGGGGATCTTCCCTGACCCCAGCTCACTGACAAGGGCCTGAAAGATTCTGGTCAAATGCAAAGTTTCCTTAAATGTATCTTTTTATCTTAAAATCATATTACATTTTTAAAAAATTCTACTCGATTATGTTTGCTGGTAGTTTAGAGTAAAAAAATGTTTCTTTTCCTAAACGTCTGTGAGAAAGCAAGGCACTTGCCAAAATGGCATGTCTACACTATGACTTGACTTCAAGTCCACCCAGTCCATCGACAAGGCTGTTTTAGAAAACCCATGTGGCTTTCACAAAAAAGATGCTCTCTTCTGGAGCCTGGGGTAGAATGGAAAAGAGTAAAGGGAAGAACCTTCAATCTGGACAGTCCAGATTTTGTATGTGGACTTGGCCATGTACTCACTTTGTTGCTCTTGCAGCAAACTGCTTAACTGCTCTAATCTCAGCATTTTTGTTAGTGAAATAGGATGAGTGATGGACTGATACCAAAATGTTGTCTAGAATATTCAATGGGATGATGTGTGTGAAGTAATTATCACATAGGAACAACTGAATAAATGGTACTCTCACTCTTAACAAAGTTGGGTTTGGTCTGTGTGCAAGCCACACGGATGATACGGAACAACTCCGGGGTATTCAGGGTCTACTGAAGTTGGGGGCTAAAATAAAAGTTGTGAATTCCTAACACACTTACCTAAGGTACTCCCATTCACAATGGCCTCCACTCCTCTGCCCATTTAGAGTAGGTTTTTGCCACAAGTAAGACTACCCCTTGTTAAATTACCTTGTATGACTCAGCTCCTTGACCAAGGAGTATGCCCCGTAGAGAGAGTAACTATGTTATAGACATCTTCACATCTCCAAAAGTCATAGTTTTCAAACTTTAGTGAGCATAAGATCTCCAAGTACAAATGATGAACCTTGATCGCCCTCATAGATATTACGACTGGCAGGTGTGGAGTGGTGCCCAGGAATCAGCATTGTTAACAAATATCCCTCACTCCTGAACACTTCTATGCAGGTGGTCAGTACTTTCTCACATCTTCACATAGCCTTCTTATGTGAACACCAGTCATTGTCGTTAGGGCCCTTTCTAATTCAGTATGAGCTCATCTTAATTAATTATAGCTGCAAACACTCTATTCCAAATAAGGTCACATTTTGAGATTCTAGGGAGAGGAGGGACACTACTCAACTCAGTACATCCCCCAAACCTTGACTTTGACAACAGTAGTTTCACTAGCCAATTAGACTACACTGTAAATGAGTGCCATTAAGAGTGTGATGTCTCTTACTAATGTTCTGGGTGATTATCAGAATACTATTTGATGATGTTGCCATAAAATAATTTTCCTGCAACATACTTTTATGCTTCCTATAAAAGTTTCTCTTCTTCATCATATTTCTGATAAAAAAATCTGCTGCTGCTCACATGTATCCTGGTTCATTAATGAGGCCTTTTGGTGCTGCCTTGTAATCTGTCTGATCCCCCCATGTGTCATTGTGTATTAAATATGGAGCTGGCACTCAATACATATTAGGTGGAATGTATATATTCATTCTGCAAACAATGGCAGGGTTTATGGAGGACACAGGATAGGTAAGACAGAAGTTTCCTGTTTTCAAGATGTTCCTTGGCAGAAGAGATAAGCCCTTACACAAGTATCACAATGCCAGGTGGACAGTGCAGGCTCGGCACCTGCTTACAAAGGCTGCTGTCACCGCTTACTAGCTGTATCACCCTGGGCAAGTGACTTAACCTCACAAAAGCTCAGTTTTCATGTCCGTAAAATGGGGATTATGCTGTCAACTACCTCACAGACTGATGCAAGGAATACATAATGATCTGTATAAAGTGCTAAGCACACAGCGAGTGCTCATGAATGTTAGTCATGACCAGGAAGCTGAAGGCAGGAGGGATGTTTGATAGGCTGATGATGATATCTTATGTGATCATGGTGGTTCCCAACTGGGTTATAAGCTTCCTTATGGCAGAGACCTTGTCATTATACTACCGTAGTGTCTCTCATAACGCTTGGCAGATAGGTTCCTCACACAGCTTTGTATCATGTCACCAAATGCAGTCCTGGTGGACTGGTTCATTTGAATGAGTCTGCCAGTCCCTTTGTTGGCAACACTAGCAAAACTTCTACTGCTCCTATTCATAGTTTTCTCTTAAGCAATGTAAAATTTTCTCTTTAAGCAGTGCACATTTTTGTCACTCAAATATCTGCAGGCAGATGGTGGGGGGTAGCTGGCAGTTGGCAATCCCAAATGAAGTGGATTGTGAGGGGTGGGGTTGAGATTATGCATATAAAGCAGGTGTGGAGACTGGTGAATAGTGAAAGAGGACCCTTCATATTCCTACTTGAATGCCACAAAACCACAATCATTACTGATGTCTAATTCATAGAGGCTACAGCATGATTTGCCATTAAATTCGGGGGTGCCAGGGAACAATGCAAATTGCAGATACTAATTATGTATATTTCATTTTTCTGGAGTGGCTGGACTTTTCAGTTGCAGCTTTTTGATCATGCACATAATGCTTTGTTATTTTTGCTTTGATGTAATTATTATGAAATTGATTTTTTAAATGGGCCCATGGTAGAAATTCCACGCATATGCCAAAGAAAATTCTACCATGACTTTTACATTTGTACTTCAGAAATTATCCTAAATATCCATCTGGAGCCTTGAAGTTAATGGATTTTCAGCTAGTTAATTTGGTCCACAACACCAAAATGCCTCCTGCATAAATTCACTTAACTATCAGTTATTGTAAACAGGCTTATTTATTTAGCAAAAGTCACTTTATTATGCTGTTTCAAAAGCAAAAGCACTGGAGGGAAAATATCACATAGAATTAACATAACTGTACCAACACATGAACATGAATTTTGGGCGTAAACTGTTCACACGAAAAATGTTCCACACTGTACGTTCAGGAAGAGCAGTAATCATACTTTACCTAAACAACAAATTAGAGTCAACTTCCAGAAATGAGCCCCTGCCTTCTTTGAACTTGTTCTAACCTAGTCAGTTGGTAAGGATTGGGAAATGGTGATGGTAAGTGCATAAGAACAATGCCAGGTGACATCAGCTTATAACTCTGTTTTGTTGTCAGAGTGTTTTTCATGTCTATTACCTTATGTAATTCACTATTACACTTGTGGTGCCCAGAGCAGAGGTGTGATGAATGGCCCCGTTTCATCAATAAGTTGAGTGTAGCACAGAGAGGTCAAAATGGTGAGCTCAGTGCCACCAGGTGGTGAGGAAAAGTGTCAAGATTAAAATCTAGTCTTCCATTTCCTATCTCCTGTCCTAATGTTTACCCCACTAAAGAACTCTGCTTCAGAATATAGTTCATCTCTAGTCAAATTCTTTTGGATAATCCATCTTCAATTCAAAAATAAATAATCTAGCTTGTTAAGTAAGGCCAGATGTTCATTTCTCAAGAGATGAAGCAAACTCCTGGGGTAGAGGAGGTAGAGAGTATTCCATGTCCCATACAACTTTGGAATGAGTGCTCTGTTTAAACCACTTATAGTTCAGGAAGTCTATCTATCTATCATCTATCTATTATCTATCTATCTATCTATCTATCTATCTATCTATCTATCTATCATCTATCTATCCATCACCTATCCATCCATCTATCCATCTCTTATATGCAAGCAATAAAATGAGTCACGATAGAATTTAAAACAATTATTTATGACGTTCAAGGCAGCAAGGCAACCAACATGATGCTTTTGGGGGGTTATTTTCATTAAGGTGAGAAACAAGGGAAATTGAGAAGAAGTAAACTAACATTGGCCAATTTTTTTGGTGTCTTCCAAAAACAAACAAAAAACATAAAATTATTTGGGTTTTAAGAAAGTATCTGGATTTTTGGGTCATCAGTTCTGGGTCTTGATTATTAAAAAATCACAGACTCCCTTAGAACCTCTATTTATTTTATCATTTTTGAAATAAAGGGGTTTAAATTAGAAGTTTGCAAGGGCTTAATTACTCTCAAAATTTATAATTCTTGATGCCTCCACCAGTATATGTCCTAGGTAGCCCAAATGTGTGCCAGGCACTTGCAGATCTAGCTCTGCTGGAATCAGTAAACCACAAAGCCCACCCTGACAGTGGTCCTTAATACTTGGGGATGGCATCAAGAAAGAGTCGAATCTTGTTCTGCATCACTCCTGAGCTGGACTGTGCAACTGGAACCTGGAAACAGAGTCTTGCTTCAGGCTTCTCATCTCATTTACTCGTCTCTTGGGCTCCTAGTGTCCAGTGCCTTTTCAGCCTCCTCCCCCAATCAAACCCAACACACTCGCCCAATTTCTGTTAATTCCTCTCCCCCTTGTCTTGGTTTCCTATTTTCTCTCCTTGAATTTAGCCCCATTCCTACTGCTCTATGGAAGAGAATGGGTTGAAATGGAACCCACTTGTTTAATTTTTGCCATCTCAATTTTCTAGGGCTGGATGTCCAGGTGGACACATTGCAAATTCTCCCTTAAAAACTTTCAACAAAACCCAGTCAAGGATCACTGCCTTGGTCTCCTATAATCATTCTAAGCCTTCCCCCTTCACATTGAACCCCCCACCATCATGACTGGATCCTGACAACTGAAAAGATAATAAACTTTGCTCAGATTCCTGTGGACGCAGGATCTTTGATCTTTCTCTGCCTTCATATTCCTTCTGTTCTCACATATTACCTTTTGCTCAGCTCATTCTCTTTCTCACAGTATAGTGCGAGTCACCCCACGATCAAGGCCAACATGTAAAATGCAGATAAAGCCATTCTACCTCACCAGGATGATGTGAGGGTAAAATGAGATCACAAGGATGGAATGCTTTGAGAAACTTAAAAGTAAAATACAAATATGAGGTTTTATGATGCTATGAAATTCTTCTATAGATTAAAATTTCAACAGGACTCAGAAGATTTTCTGTTGAAAAAAATATTTATTTTTCTTTATAAGTCCAAAAACAAAAGTTTCAGACTTTGTGTGTATGTGTGTGTGTGGACTCTTAAAATTTAACCCATGTGGGTAACATTTGCCATGTTCTAAAGTCTTTCATGGCTTGCCCTGAGAGAATATATTTAAGTTTGGCTTTACCTGTTTCTCCTTATCCTTTCTGGACTAACAAGTTACCTGGGGAATATTCTCAAGGTAGTGGAAAAACTGTAAGAGGATAGAGTGAAAATACTCAAGGCCTAGCCTTGAAAATAACATAGGATCGCTTCCTGTGTCCTTTCACTGGCCCAAAGAAGCCAAATCGTTGAAGCAAAAGTCAAGGAACTAGGACATGCTTTTCCCCTCATTCAGAAAATAGCAAGGGTAAAGATACAGGGAGTGGTTCAGAATTGGGACCAGTGACTCAATCTACTACTGTGATATCAGAGATACGAATTTAGGCAATCTGGTTCCATAGTCTTGTATTTAAGTCCAATGCTCTTCTTGTTAAAAGATGTTCTAATTCATCTCTTCATGGAGAGATATACTGCAAGGAGCTTGTTTTTGTAGGATGAGGGATAAAAAAAATTAGGTCTGTTCTCACATTTGAGATTTAGGCTGAAATAAGAAATGAGGTGAATGTTACACATGAGGAAATAATTTAGGCAAAAGTGCATATACCTGTATCTATAGCCATATCCATAACCATATTTGTATGTAAACATGTATGTATGTGCATATACATATAAATGCACCAAATATACATATTAACATATAGGTATGTATTAAGTATCTAAAGCAGGTCCCCAAATTGTCTAGACTTGCCATTGTACTTCTTACATTAACGTCTGACTTTTAGGGAAGCATTCTTCATTTTACAAATGCTTTATCAAATAAAATCAGACTGCAAGTTCACAATTTTCCTGATGTATTTATTTTAAAAGTTCAATCTACCTTAAATCAGGACAATTTTGAATGCAAAATGATGCTTATCATTTTTATTTTCATATGCTTCTTTTGTGTGGATGGGATCCAAGAACTCATCAAAAGCTAGCTGGGCTCCCTGGATTTTATCTCTCAGTTATTGTGATATGGCTATACTGGACAATCTCTTCTCATCAAAACACAATTGCCACAGAAATAGCTAAGTGGATGAAATACAATGCTGAAGAATAATGATATAAAATGGACACCCAAAGCCATCTTTCCAATATAAATCACAAAGTTAAGTTACAGTGATGTGGAAACAGAATGTAAGAATGTGTGTAATCCAGAAAAAGCTCAACTGATGCTTAATTTTTGCATCACATTTGCTAATGATGTAATTAAGGGCTCCACAAGATGGAAACATTAAAAATTTTACATAGAAAGATGAAAAATGCAAAGATCAACATTAGCATAAAAGCAACTTCCTTCTTTTCCTTTGTAATGTGAAATAATTTCTCAGAAACTAAAGACCCTTGGTTGCTTCTTTGTTCATAGTTTGCTTTGTTCCTTAGAAAGAAGGTCTAAGTGTTGCTAAGTTAACACAAAAGAAGAAGTCTAGGTTTACCTTATTAAAAGGAAAGAATAGAATGTATCACAGCTCTATAGAAACAATGGGTTTGATATTCTATGAGGAAAACTGTCCAACCTTGACAAGAAAATTAACCTAGGCAGATCCCCGGGGTATTTAATGAAACATTATATACAAGTTTTTTTCTAACTCTTTAGTCTCACAAATTTATGAGGCTGGAGTAAGGACCTATTTAGTGCTACAAAACTCAACAACCAATAGTCCAAAAGGTTCAGTGGCTGATGATTCTAAGATACCTGATCATTTTCAATTTGAATTGCAGGTTCAGGGAAGTTGGAGTGAGAAACCAAGCAGTTAGTGATGCGCTAGGTGTATCACAAAAGTTACATAGGGCTCAAACTCCAAGAAGTCTAAACAGGGTCTTAGGACCAATAGCCAGGAGATAAAGGTCTACTTCTTTTGCACATCCTCAGAGATAGACCAGAGTTTCTGTAACCAAGAGGAATGTAAGGTGTCTATAGTCAGAAGGAGCTCAGAAACCAACACATAAGTTAATAACCTTGTTTTATCAATGCTTTGAGAGAGCCAAGTTTCCAGAAATTCAAAGAAGTTGAAAAAAACTGGGCTGTGATTATCTGAGAAGGAATGGGTACAGAATGTGGCAAGGAAGAGAAAGCAGATCAGTGGAACGACAGACCAAAGGATAGGTATGAACCTAAGCACAACACAGGGTCCACTTATCAGAGACCTTGAGGAGTTCTGGTGATGACAAGGCATGGTTCAGGATAGACGAGGATGAGAGTCTACAGGACTGTGGGCAGTGGGCTAAGGAAAAAGTTGAGGGACCAGCACACTTGACACAAAGGAAAAGGAATCCCATTCAACAAAATTTCTGTGTCTCACTCCAATAGGCTTTCTCTCCCTGCTGAAAGACCAGATTACTCAAGAAAGTTCCACAGAGGAAATCACAATGAATATTGTATTAAAAAAAATAAAGGGCTTCTATGGTTAAATGATTTTGGGAAACACTGCCCATTTAACCTTGTTTAATGGTTAAAAAAGCATTTCTTCTATATTTTGGTTTTTCTTCATGATAGAATCCTGTCCATCAAAACTTTAGTATTAGTAAAGAGAAAACCTACAGAGCAAGTACATTCGTGTATGGGTGCCTACAGACTATATTTTTGCAAAGAAACAGATATCCTCATTGAACGCAGGCCAAGAATAGACATGCAGGGGCCCCCATCCTTCTGGTTTCCATTCACCAAGGCAATCACAGGCACAATCTCTCTAGTACACAACTGGAGCTTCTACAAAGAAATAGCTGTGGTCTACTTGCTAAGCTTTTACTCAATTAGAGCCATATTGCTTCCTTGAAAACACTTGAGGTTTACCATAATTTGGCATTGCTGTTCTTACTGATCAGCTCAAAGGGGCCCTTGCCAGATCACATTAAGTGGTTAAGTCCACAAGCCACTCTCCACAGCTAATATGGATGGTCAGTCCCTTTAAATGCATCATTTATTCCCTGAAAGCAATTTGTAACATGAATAAAAGAAGCATTGCAAGTTATAATAAAATTATAGAAACTATTTTTAAACTAATATACATATTCAGGTAACTGAATGTTTTTCTGGCCAACCATACATCACTAAGCCTGCCTCAGTAGATTGATGTGAATTTTATCTCTTTGAAAAGTTCATACCTTGATATGAATAAAAGGGGAAAAATCTATAGATAATGACTCCTATGATTCAGTTCTATATAAAACTGACTTCCAACTGGTTGTAATGAGATTGCATTTGCAGAAGATAGAGGTTTTCAGGTATGTCAATTATAAGGGGTCTGTTGCTGCAAATACTTTCCAACTCTCCTTCTTAGTCAATGGGATTCACATCTGCGTCAATTCCATTTATTCTCTCACACAGAGAAAGGAAAGAGCTCTGTAATCTCCACGGTGCTATAAAAAGTAGAGCATTACTATTATTAGGTACCTATTCTGAGTTTGAGAAAGCTAGAAGTGATTGAGTTGAAGCACTGCTTTCTTCCACAACAAATAGACTAGAAACCTGAGTTCTGCAATCCCAGAGGACAACCGGGAGTCCCATGTGGGAACAGACACTCAGTCTGCCTCCCACCTGGGGTTGCTGCTGCTGGTAGATCAACCCAACAGCCTGGGGTCCTAAGTGCATCTTAGACTCACGCTAGCAGAAACACTGACACATTGTGAAGGGAAGGGAGAGAAAATGGCACTGGTTGCCTGTGCATCCTCTATGCCTCCTGCAAGGAACCATACAGATTTATTTAATTCTCACAACAGCAGTGCGTGCTAAGTATTGTCACACAGATTATGCAATGAGGACATGCAAATCTCTAGTGCTTGTTTTTACTGTGTAAGACAGATCTTGTCTTGAATTACAGCTCAGTATCCTACTAGTTGTTTGACTTTGAACAAATTAACTGTTCTAAGCCTCAGTTTCCTCATTCTTCAAATAGGGATAACAAGATTTTTCTTACAAAATAGACAAAATAATAGTCTTAAAAATTAGTATTAATAATTAGTATTAAAAATTCCACCAAAATATTAGTATTTTAATAATATAACAATATGATTACTGTTTTAATATATTAATTGCATATAATAATTTGAATGTTAATTAGAATTAATAACATAGCAATGCTGTTAATATTTTAATATAACAATAGTATATGGACACCAATTATTTATTAATAATATGATTAATATTGATATTAAATAGCAGATAAGATTTCAATGACAGACCTATACTTTACACTCATAATGTCTCCCATAGGAAGAGAAAGGAGGACGAAATTTGCATTAGCTATCTATTGCCATATAAAAAATATTCCCCCATCTTAGTAATTTAAAACAATAATCATTTATTATCTCTCAGTTTCTATGGGAATTTGGAGATGGTTTGGCTAGGAGGTTTGGGGGCCTCTCATGGGGTTATAGTCAGATCCAGAGGCTACAATCATCTGATGGACTAGCAAGGATTAGAGGATTTGTTTCCAAGATGGCACTCATGTGGCTGACAATTTGGTGTTGGCTATTGCCAGGGGGCCCCCATTCACTTCTACAACAGGGTTATTTGAATGTCTTTTTTTTTTTATTATTATATTAAGCACCATACATTACATCATTAGTTTTTGATGTAGTGTTTCACGGTTCATTGTTTGTGCATAACACCCAGTGCTCCATGCAGAACGTGCCCTGCTTAATACCCATCACCAGGCTAACCCATCCCCCCACCCCCCTCCCCTCTAGAACCCTCAGTTTGTTTTTCAGAGTCCATCATCTCTCATGGTTGGTCTCCCCCTCCAATTTCCCCCCTTCATTCTTCCCCTCCTGCCATCTTCTTTTTTTTTTTTTTTTAACATATATTGCATTATTTGTTGCAGAGGTACAGATCCGTGATTCAACAGTCTTGCACAATTCACAGCGCTCACCATAGCACATACCCTCCCCAATGTCTATCACCCGGTCACCCCATCCCTCCCACCCCTCACCACTCCAGCAACCCTCAGTTTGTTTCCTGAGATTAAGAATTCCTCATATCAGCGAGGTCATAAGATACATGTCTTTCTCTGATTGACTTATTTCACTCAGCATAACACCCTCCAGTTCCATACACGTCGTTGCAAATGGCAAGATCTCATTCCTTTTGATGGCTGCATAATATTCCATTTTGTATATATACCACTTCTTCTTTATCCATTCATGTGTCGATGGACATCCTGGCTCTTTCCACAGTTTGGCTATTGTGGACATTGCTGCTATAAACATTGGAGTGCACGTACCCCTTCGGATCCCTACATTTGTATCCTTGTGGTAAATACCCAGGAGTGCAATTGCTGGATCGTATGGTAGCTCTATTTTCAACTGTTTGAGGAAACTCCATACTGTTTTCCAGAGTGCCTGCACCAGCTTGCATTCCCACCAACTGTGTAGGAGGGTTCCCCTTTCTCCGCATCCCCGCCAACATCTGTCGTTTCCTGACTTGTTCATTTTAGCCATTCTGAATGGTGTGAGGTGGTATCTCATTGAGGTTTTGATTGGGATTTCCCTGATGCCGAGCGATGTTGAGCACTTTTTCATGTGTCTGTTGGCCATTTGGATGTCTTCTTTGGAAAAATGTCTGTTCATGTCTTCTGCCCATTTCTTGACTGGATCATTTGTTCCTTGGGTGTTGAGTTTGATAAGTTCTTTATAGATTTTGGATATTAGCCCTTTATCTGATATGTCATTTGCAAATATTTTCTCCCATTCTGTCGGCTGTCTTTTGATTTTGTGGACTGTTTCTTTTGCTGTGCAAAAGCTTTTTATCTTGATGAAATCCCAATAGTTCATTTTTGCCCTTGCTTCCCTTGCTTTTGTCGATGTTTCTAGGAAGAAGTTGCTGTGGCTGAGGTCGAAGTGGTTGCTGCCTGTGTTCTCCTTTAGGATTTTGATGGACTCCTGTCTCACATTTAGGTCTTTCAACCATTTGGAGTCTATTTTTGTGTGTGGTGTAAGGAAATGGTCCAGTTTCATGCTTCTGCATGTGGCTGTCCAATTTTCCCAACACCATTTGTTGAAGAGGCTGTCTTTTTTCCATTGGACATTCTGTCCTGCTTTGTCAAAGATGAGTTGACCATAGAGTTGAGGGTCCATTTCTGGGCTCTCTATTCTGTTCTGTTGATCTATATGTCTGTTTTTGTGCCAGTACCATACTGTCTTGATGATGACAGCTTTGTAATAGAGCTAGAAGTCTGGACTTGTGATGCCGCCAGTTTTGCTTTTCTTTTTCAATATACCTCTGGCTATTCGGGGTCTCTTCTGGTTCCATACAAATTTTAGGATTATTTGTTCCATTTATTTGAAAAAACTGGACGGTATTTTGATGGGGATTGCATTGAATGTGTAGATTGCTCTACATAGCATGGACATCTACACAATTTTTGCTCTTCCAATCCATGAGCATGGAACGTTTTTCCATTTCTTTGTGTCTTCTTCAATTTCTTTCCTGAGTATTTTATAGTTTTCTGAGTACAGATCCTTTGCCTCTTTGGTTAAATTTATTCCCAGGTATCTTAAGGTTTTGGGTGCAATTGTAAATGGGATCGACTCCTTGATTTGTCTCTCTTCTGTCTTGTTGTTTGTGTATAGGAATGCCACTGATTTCTGTGCATTGATTTTATATCCTGCTATTTTTACTGAATTCCTGTATGAGTTCTAGCAGTTTTGGGGTGGAGTCTTTTGGGTTTTCCACGTAAAGTATCATATCATCTGCAAAGAGTGAGAGTTGGACTTCCTCTTTGCCGATTTGGATGCCTTTGATTTCTTTTTGTTGTCTGATGGCTGTGGCTAGGACTTCTAATACTATGTTGAATAGCAGTGGTGAGAGTGGACATCCCTGCCGCGTTCCTGACCTTAGGGGAAAAGCTCTCAGCTTTTCTCCATTGAGAATGATATTCGCTGTAGGTTTTTCATAGATGGCTTTTATGATATTGAGGTATGTACCCTCTATCCCTATACTCTGAAGAGTTTTGATCAAGAAAGGATGCTGTACATTGTCAAATGCTTTTTCTGCATCTATTGAGAGGATCGTATGATTCTTGTTCTTTCTTTTGTTAATGTATTGTATCACGTTGATTGATTTGCAGATGTTGAACCAACCTTGCATCCCAGGGATAAATCCCACTTGGTCATGGTGAATAAGCCTTTTAATGTACTGTTGGATCCTATTGGCTAGGATTTTGGTGAGAGTTTTTGCATCCATGTTCATCAAGGATATTGGTCTGTAATTCTCCTTTTTGATGAGATCTTTGTCTGGTTTTGGGATCAAGGTAATGGTGGTCTCATAAAATGAGTTTGGAAGTTTTCCTTCCATTTCTATTTTTTGGAACAGTTTCAGGAGAATAGGTATTAATTCTTCTTGAAATGTTTGGTAGAATTCCCCTGGGAAGCCATCTGGCCCTGGGCTTTTCTTTTTTGGGAAATTTTTGATGACTGCTTCAGTTTCCTTAGTGGTTATAGGTCTGTTCATGTTTTCTATTTCTTCCTGGTTCAATTTTGGTAGTTGCTACATCTCTAGGAATGCACCCATTTCTTCCAGGTTATCTAATTTGCTGGCATAGAGTTGCTCATAATATGTTCTTATCATTGTTTGTATTTCTTTGGTGTTGGTTGTGATCTCTCCTCTTTCATTCATGATTTTGTTAATTTGGGTCATTTCTCTTTTCTTTTTGATAAGTCTGGCCAGGGGTTATCAATCTTGTTAATTCTTTCAAAGAACCAGCTCCTAGTTTCGTTGATCTGTTCTACTGTTCTTTTGGTTTCTAGTTCATTGACTTCTGCTCTGATCTTTGTTATTTCTCTTCTCCTGCTGGGATTAGGCTGTATTTGCTGTTCTTTCTCCAGCTCCTTTAGGTGTAGGGTTAGGTTGTGTATTTGAGACCTTTCTTATTTCTTGAGAAAGACTTGTATTGCTATATACTTTCCTCTCAGGACTGACTTTGCTGTATCCCAAAGATTTTGAACAGTTGTGTTTTCATTTTCATTGGTTTCCATGAATTTTTTAAATTCTTTAATTTCCTGGTTGACCCATTCATTCTTTAGTAGGATGCTCTTTAGCCTCCATGTATTTGAGTTCTTTCTGACTTTCCTCTTGTGATTGAGTTCTAGTTTCAAAGCATTGTGGTCTGAAAATATGCAGGGAATAATCCCAATCTTTTGGTACCATTTGAGACCTGATTTGTGACCTAGGATGTGATCAATTCTGGAGAATGTTCCAAGGGTTCTAGAGAAGAATGTGTATTCCGTTGGTTTGGGATGGAATGTTCTGAATATGTCTGTGAAGTCTATTTGGTCCAGTGTGTCATTTAAAGTCTTTATTTCCTTGTTGATCTTTTGCTTAGATGATCTGTCCATTTCAGTCAGGGGGGTGTTAAAGTTCCCCACTATTATTGGATTGTTGTCAATGTGTTTCTTTGCTTTTGTTATTAATTGCCTTATAGAATTGGCTGCTCCCATGTTAGGGGCATAGATATTTACAATTGTTAGATCTTCTTGTTGTAGGATATAGTGTCCTTCTTCATCTCTTATTACAGTCTTTGTTTTAAAATCTAATTTGTCTGATAGAAGGATTGTCACCCCAACTTTCTTTTGGTGTCCATTCGCATGGTAAATGGTTTTCCACCCCCTCACTTTCAATCTGGGGGTGTCTTTGGGTCTAAAATGAGTCTCTTGCAGACAGCATATTGATGGGTCTTGGTTTTTAATCCAATCTGATAGCCTGTGTCTTTTGATTGGGGCAGTTAGCTCATTTACATTCAGAGTAACTATTGAAAGGTATGAATTTAGTGCCATTGTATTGCCTGTAAGGTGACTGTTACTGTATATTGTCTCTGTTCCTTTCTGATCGATGCTGCTTTTAGGCTCTCTCTTTGCTTAGAGGCCCCCTTTCAATATTTCTTGGAGGGCTGGTTTCGTGTTTGCAAATTCCTTTAGTTTTTGTTTGTCCTGGAAGCCTTTTATCTTTCCTTCTATTTTCAATGACAGCCTAGCTGGATATAGTATTCTTGGCTGCATATTTTTCTCGTTTAGTGCTCTGAAGATATCATGCCAGTCCTTTCTGGCCTGCCAGGTCTCTGTGGATAGGTCTGTTGCCAATCTAATATTTCTACCATTTTAGGTTACATATCTCCTCTCCCGAGCTGCTTTCAGAATTTTCTCTTTGTCCCTGAGACTGTTAAGTTTTACTATTAGATGTTGGGGTGTTGACCTATTTTTATTGATTTTGAGAGGGGTTCTCTGTGCCTCCTGGATTTTGATGGCTGTTTCCTTCCCCACATTAGGGAAGTTCTCTGGTATTATTTGCTCCAATATACCTTCTGCCCTCTCTCTCTTTCTTCTTCTTCTTCGATCCCAATTATTCTAATGTTGTTTCTTTTTATCGTATTGCTTATCTCTCGACTTCTGCCCTCGTGATCCTGTGGTTGTTTCTCTCTCTTTTTCTCAGCCTCTTTATTTTCCATCATTTGGTCTTCTATATCACTGATTCTCTCTTCTGCCTCATTTATCCTAGCAGTTAGTGCCCCCATTTTTGATTTTACCTCCTTAATAGCCTTTTTGATTTCGACTTGGTTAGATTTTAGTTCTTTTATTTCTCCAGAGAGGGTTTCTCTAATAACTTCCACGCTTTTTTCAAGTCCAGCTAGTATCTTTAACGTCATGATTCTGAACTCTAGGTCCGACATCGTACTAATGTCCGTATTGAGTAGGTCCCTGGCTGATGGTATTATCTCTTGTTCTTTTTGCTGAGGTGATTTTTTTTGTCTTATCATTTTGTCCAGAGGAGAATAGAGGAATGAGAAGAAAATGCTAACAGGTTAACAATGTCCCCAGCAAATATACTCTTATCAAATCAGAAAAGACCTGAAAGCAGGGGAAAAGAAAGGGAAAGAAAGAAAAAAGAAAGAGAAAAAAAAAAAAACAAAAGAAAAAGATAAAAACAAAAACCGAACAATACAAAAAAAACAGAATATGGTCAAATATAATCAGGCTAGTGCATAGATCAGTGCCACACACTAGATTTTGGGCGTATTTTGGTCTGTTAGAAAAAAGTGCCTCCTAAAATTTTTAAAGGAAGAAAGACATATATGTACAAAATAAGGGTTGAATCAATGAAGGGATGCAAGATGACTGTAAAGATGAAAATTATAAAAGATTTTAGAAAAGGAAGTGATAAGAAGTTGTTTGAAATAAAAAAAAAGAGGATTTAAAAAAAGAAAGGGAGAGAATGTGATCAGGCAGGAGACTAGAACAAAGCTATACACTAGTGATTTAGGGTATATTTTGATCTATTAGAAGAAACTGTATCTCAAAATTTTAAAGAGAGAACAACTTTTATATATATGCCAAAAATAAGGGTAAGTACTATGAAGGGATAAAATATGACTCTAAAAATGAAAACTAAAATTTTTTTTTTTTAAAAAAAGGGATTGATAAGATGTTGGTTGAAAAAGGGAAAAAGAAAAATTAAAAAAAAAACAAAGTTAAAAAAATCAACTTTGAAAAACTAATGAATCATGGTAAAAAAAAGCCATGAATTCTATTTGCAGTATTCCCCTAGCACTGGAGTTCCCCAGTTCTCCTTGATCAGTAAACTTGGTCTTGGCTTGCTGGCTGTTAGTGCTGATCTTCTGGGGGAGGGGCCTTTGCCGTGGTTCCCATATGTCTTTGCCGGAGGCTGAATTGCCCCGCCCTTGTCGGTCCAGGCTAAGAAGCTGCTCAAGTTTGCTCTCAGGAGCTTTTGTTCCCTGCAAGATCTGGTACAGCTTTGGAGGACCAGGGTGAAAATGGTGGCCTCCCAATCTCCACCTGGAGGAGCTGAGAACTCGGGGCCCCGCTCCTCAGTGCACCCCCAGAGAAAAGCATTCACTCCCGTCTCCCTGGTCTCTGGCCGCACTGTGTACTCACCCGGCCTGTGACCGAGCGTTTCTTTCTCTGGCACCCGACCCCGTGTGGAGTCTCCAAACCCAGCAGATCCCTGCGGTGTGCTCCCGCGCCACTCCTCCCAGGGGAGGAAGGGGAGTCTCGCCAGCTCTGCCACTTGTTGGGTCCCTGCTGGAGGAGCAGTGGCCCGACTGGACCGCGGATCACAGTTTATGACAACCCCGAGGTGAGAGCCCGCGACTCGGCTCCGTCTCTGCAGCCGGCTTCCCCACTCCGATACTCGGGAACTCTGCCGCACTCAGGCACCCCCGGTCTTTCTGTGACCCTGAGGGTCCTCAGACCACACTGTCCTGGGAGGATTCCACCCCCTGCTTAGCCACTGGAGCGACGTCCCTCAGTGGAGCCGACTTCTAAAAGTTCCGATTTTGTGCTCTGCAGCTCTATCACTTGCCAGAAGCGGCCGACGGAGGCCCCCTCCCCCGCCGTCTATCCTCCCGACTATCGCCTCGGATTCACTTCTCCATACGTCCTACCTTCCAGTAAGTGGTCGCTTCTCTGTTCAGAGAGTTGTTGCTACTCTCTTCTTAGATCTCCTGTTGAGTTCGTAGGTGTTCAGAATGGTTTGATCCCTATTCAGCTGAATTCCTGAGACCCGATGAAATCGAGGTCTCCTACTCCTCCGCCATCTTGCCCAAAACTGTCCTATTTGAATGTCTTAATGGCATGGTTTCTGGCTTCCTCCAGAGTGAGAGATCCAAAAGACCAAGCAGATACTGCAGTGCATCTTATAACCTAGCCTCAGAGGTCACACATCATCACTTCTACCATATTCTTTTGGCCCATAGGTTAGCCTTGATTCAGTATGGGAAGTGACTACACAAAGGGCATGAATATGAGAGGGTGAGGATCATTGGTGCCATCTTTGAGGCTGGCTATCACAAAATGTAATTTTTAACTAAGCAAAGAAATCCATTCAATTCAATTCATCAGATGTTTATTATTATGTGCCAGTCTTCAGGGATGCAAAGAATTAGGTAAGATCATAATCATTGAAAAAAAAAACCCTAGTCAAGTACAGAGTCGCTAATAAAAAAGATTACTGAAAACTGGACAGACTTGTATGTGATGAAATTCAAGAAATGCATACAGGAAAAGCTGAGCACAAAGGGGAGAGAGGTGAATCTAACTGGGCCAATGGGTAAGGCAATGAGAGACTTGGGATTTGATCTTGGCCTTAAGAAATGGAGAAGTACTTGACAGATGGGAATGGGATTTGGATGTCAGCAAAGTTATAAATACATTGGAAAATACAGGCTGTGTTTAAATAACAGCAAATAGTTCTGCCTGATGGATAGTAAGTGATGAAGACAAGATCCAATATACTTTTACAGGTACATTTCTACATTACAGTGTCATTGAATTTTATGTTCCAAAGGGCCCGATTTAATTCCAATCCTATCATGTGAATTAAGGAACCCACAGACCAGAGACTTTGTGGAAGTTACCCGAGGTTATGTGATGATGGAAGGCACTAGAAATATAACACAGTTTGCTGCACACACTGGCCACCATGAAACCGGTGATGAGAAGAATGATTGGCTTAAGGATGAGCATCAGCTGTCCATGTTTTTAAATGAGACAAATTCTGGGACTAGCAACACAGAAATCTATTTATAATGATGTTAATTTCTTATATTAAAAAATAAAGTTGGCTATTAAAGATGAGTCAGCTCTCCTTGGTGAATCAAGTGCTTGACTCCTCCAAATCTCCATTCTGTATCAAGAGCGGCAGCCTTATTTTAAGGGGGTATTTTCTCTGCTGTGCTCATTCCATATTCTTGTTTTCCCTCCTTGGCTTACATATAAACTCAAAAACACTTAAAGACACATTGCTTAAAAGCAATCTCTTTTATTAGAAACAACTAAAGCCAACATAGGGTTTCCACCTAAAGCATCTTGAGCTCATTTCCCATAGAATTCTGCTGGATTAAATCAGAAGGTTTGTATCTGCATCCCACTCTTCCACACAGAGGACATTGCTGTACATAAAAATTGCCATGTCTGTTAAACAGGGGAGGCAGCTGAAAACCTTAAAGAAGTTAATTAAGTACAGTCTAGAATCGAATTGAGAAAAGAAGTCAACGTGTCTGGAGCACCTAGCTAACATGCTCCTATGCTGAGCAGTTCACAATGCATGTGAATATGATTTTGGACATTATTCTCCTTTGAGGGTGCTATTTTCAGCCAGCAGTTACAGACATTAATAATAACGAATGCTGGAAATAGTTTTACTACCTTGTGGAGGAGCTAATTTTAAATAAATGCGCCTCGCTTCTGTGTACTTTAGATAACTATCTAATGTCATTCCAATGGCTCACTTTTAACGACTCCTAAGGGGCTGTGCAAAAGGAAGAAACATTTTAGAAAATGCAAATTTGTCATGTATTCCACGTATTTTATTCATCCTATTTGGTTAAAAAATTAGAGGGGGAGGAAGGCCAAAATAACTCAACATCTTCCTACACTCAGAATTGATAGCTATACTGGTTGTTTTACCTCAGGCGAATACGAGAACCTGACAAGGTAAGGAATTGTTCATATTATGGGAAGGTTATAAAATCCTGGCGCACATAAGAATCATCTAGGCAGCTTGTTGAAAATGCATCTTCCAGGGGCGCCTCAGTGGCTCAGTCGGTTGAGCCTCTGCCTTCAGCTCATGATCCTGGGGTCCTGGGATCGAGCCCCGTGGGGGCTTTCTGCTCGACGGGGAGTCTGCTTCCCCCTCTGCCCCTCCCCCCGCTAATGCCCTCTCTCTCTCACTCTCTCTCAAATAAATAAAATTAAAAAAAATGAAAATGCATATTCCAGGCTCTACTGTGAGGGATTTGATTTTGTAGGGGTCCTTTGTCTCTTTGCCCTCAGCTCGATTCCCGCCTTGCTCTGTATCTCAGAGCCCCATATGCCCCTGTTTCCCCTGGCCCCAGAGCTTCCTGTCACCTCTGCACAATCGGAATCACTGACAGAGATTGGCAATTTAAGAGGGAGAAGAGTTTGGGGGTATTTATTCCCATCTTTTTCTGCTTCAGGGGCATCTCTGGCCATGGCTGTGCTCCTGCTGGAATTCCAGCTCCAATGGGACAGCTCATCCCTTCAAGATCCCAGCTCCTATCTGACAAGCCTGGCTTCTGGGCTGGGAACAAACACTCTGTCACCTGTGTTCCTTCCATCCCCGGGGCTGGTAATGGCTTCCTGCTGTGCTAATATTTGGTCTGTCTCACTATCTCTCCTATTTGGCTATCTCCTTTAGCCCTGAAGGCAGGATCTGGGCAGCACAGCACAGCATCCACTAAGAGGGCCAGATTCTCCATTCCCCACAGGAAGCCTCCTTCTCTCATCTCTAGCTTGGCATTCCTTCAGAAGCTACACATGGGCGCGCGTGCGCGCACGCGCGCACACACACACACATACTTTCCTAGGTAAAAACTCACAGAGGGTTGCTAAGAAAACTAAAATCCTGCCTTTACATATCATTTGGTCAGTGACCTCAGTATTCTCGGTATTGGAGCTTTTTTCCATTTTGAACCACCGGGTAAAAATCAAACCAGGTAGCTTCAACAAAGCACACATGTGGGCAGAACCAACGTGAATTCTCAGCTCCAGTCTCAGTTTAAGGCTTAGATATTAAGTCCAACAAATCCCAGAGACAGCAGAGTGACATTTAGATAACATTTTCTGTGAGGGCTTGCTAAACAACACAAACATATCAGCACACGAAATCAGGAACTGAGGATAGGTCACCTGGAGATGGATTTTATTTTTCGTTAGCCAGATTGCTTCCAGGAAAAAGGCCGGAGCCTCGGGATGGGCTTAGCTCTCTAGCACCTGGTGCTACCAAGGCAGCATCTAAGCAGTGACTGGGTCACATCTGCCAGGGCTTCTCACAGGGTCCTGAGCCCAGGAGGGAGAAGACAGGATCCTGGGCACAGTCCAAACAGTATCAAGGGAGAAGAGACGATCATGTTGTGAAAGCAGAGGCCATAGGAGGAACGTACAAAACTTGGCTGGGGCTGAGACCAACCAGGAGGATAGAGCATGAAGTGGGGGGAGCACAAAGCATAGGGAGTGGAGGGAGAGCTGGTGCAGGTCGGCCTTGCATCAGGGCAGGCATTCTGCATCCATCTCTTATAGGCAGTTCAGGCCAGGGGAGGGGTGTGCAGGCCTTAGGCTCCTCTCTCCAGGCACTGTCCTAGCTCTTCATGCATTGAGGTTTCTCCATGGAGTTCTGGCAAGCCAGCATCTCTCTTTGCCCTAGGCAAAGAAAATGTCCTTAGCTATAGCTGGCAGGAGAGCAAATCCCAGAAACAGTCTCAGAGACTCAGGACCAACCCCTCACTTGATACAACTTTGATCAAGGTACATAACAGAGCTCAGCCTCCTAATCTGTCTTTGTGACTGGGGTCTATGTGACCTGTGGTTATCAGGGTCCATGAGAGAATAGCCATAGGGGAGCTATGGGAGCACTGTCATTGAAATCCAGAATGGTAGTATTTTTTTAATGGTATTCATGATTATAGACCTTTGCTTATAGTAGCATCTAATGTCTTCATATTTCAAAAATTTCCATTTTGAATTCATGGTCCTAAATAGTAGGAATACTCTGAGGCTTTAAATGCAAACACCTGAACACCATATAATCCAACAAAGGTGCTTCCCTGAACAGAAAAAAGTGCTATCTTACTATCACACGAAACATTCTAAGAAAGAAATCAACTTCTAAATCAACTTCCAAAGTGTATACATGCACCTATATATTTATAACACAGAGATGACAATCACTTAAATTTATGTAGTACTCTGTGGTTTGCAAATGGTTTGATATGCATGATCTCATTTGATGGCTGCTATTTTATGTCCTTTTCATGATATCACTTCTAAGTGGAGAAAACAGAGGCTCAGAGAATTCCATATCCAGTAACAAACAACTCAGTCCCTGGTCTTCTTATCCCAGAATCACTGCTTTTTTTGTTTGTTTGTTTTTGTTTTTTTTGGGGGGGGTTTGTTTGTTTGTTTGTTTTATTCTATAAGTCCACACACAACAGAGTGATCCTCCCACATCAGTATGCAAAAACTCCCCTTTTAGAGTCTTCATTCACATTTTTGGGTGCTTCCTCTCCTTATTCTATGTCACTGAGTGCTTACCCACTCTCTTTTCACAAATGGCTTGATTCATAAGGTTGACTCAGGTCCTCAGGGATATGTGTTATATGAATGGATATTATTGGGGCAAAGACAAAACCGTGGCCATAGGATTTTATACATCAACACAAGGCCTTGTATTTACAAGGGAAGGGAATTGTCCTGGCACAGACTGACCTGCAGAGATTTCAGAGGCTTTTACCTACTTATCCCATATCAACAGTCCTATCTGAAGGCACTATGTGGGGCATGTCTCTCCTCGCTCTAAGTGGATTCCCATTGATTTAAGAAGGTTTCATTTGGAATATGGAGTCACTAGGGAGAAACACTTTCTCCCATGGCATGATCTCTATTCATACAGTCCACTGTGGCAATGGGTGCCATAAGCCTTGTAGAGCTGTCCATCACCCTCACTCCCATGAGAACACAAGGCCTTTCATTGCCCTGGACCCTTCATCAGTCCTCTCAAAACCACCCTACATTCCAGTCCTACACATATGCCTGCAGATTCTGGAACAGACTGTGTTTTTGCCTTGATTGCTGTGCATATGCTGTTCCCTGAGTCTGGGAAGTCTTTTCCTTGTTCCTTCCTTCAAAATCTCCTCCTTTTATAGTCCTTCAAGATTCAACTCCTGTTTTAACCATGCCCCTTGAGGCTGTATTAGTAAATCCCTCTGCTCTGTATGCTCACATTGCCCTTGTATAGCCATGTGTGACACCCTATCACTTTGTCACCATTCATTCACTGATCTATACCCACTGTGCATCACCTGTGAACAAAGAAAGTTGGATGCATGATTGGTGGGGAGCTCCTTCTCTGAATGTCTGTCACTCTGCAAATGCTTTTTGAAAGAGTGGAAGGAAGGAAGGAAGGAAGGAAGGAAGGAAGGAAGGAAGGAAGGAAGGAAAGAAAGAAAGAAAGAAGGAAAGAAAGAAAGAAAGAAAGAAAGAAAGAAAGAAAGAAAGAAAGAAAGAAAGAAAGAAAGAAAGGAAGAAAAAGAAAGAAAAAGAAAGAAAGAGAAAGAAAGAAAGAGTGAATGAATAGCTTTGTTGTAAGTGGAATCTAGTTTAAAGAGGATCAAAGATGAGTTCTCCACAATCTGATGCTTTGAATAAATCTCTGCCCCCCAAAACCAACCAACTGGAGTCCACTTGAAAATCTTCAAATAGCATCTTTAGGACAACCTGTTGGTTACATGGGCGGGGCCAGGAGATGAATTACATTTAATTTAGCGTTAAATGTAATTTATGATTGAACAACCTGTGTGGATGATGTGTTTGTTTCATTCTGTTTTGAAATCCACATTTCTCTTCATGGATTCTACTTAGTTTGTGGCTGGGGACTAGTTAAAATATGAACACTGTGTTTTACAGAATAGTTGCTGCAATGGATTTCTTGGGAAAGGAGGAAAGGGGACTATCTCACAGTTAAGAGACACAGTACAATTTGAGTAGAGGATGGGAGGAAACTGAAGCAACAGCTTTGAGTAGAATAGGCCAAATGCTAAGGATACTTTCTAAGGAAAAGTAATATCCTCTGTTTTAAATATATTTCCACTCTGACCTCATGTTCAACTTCAAGGTTGTTCTTTTATTTATAACAGTCAGATGAATATGAGAACAATTTATGCCACTCAAATATTGCCTTGGGCATGAGGCAATTTTTTTATTGAATAATCATTAAACATAACTCAATTGCTTTCAAATAACAGGCATGTGAAACATCAGCCTCTTAAAACAATAGTCTTCTCTAAAAAATTACAGTATTTATAAACAGTTGAAAGATCACAGCTCATAGGAACATTTCTGCACTTAAAGTAGGTCCTGAGATTAAAGCATATAATCCATTCATTCATTTAACATCTAAGTGCCTATTATGGGTTAACCACTTTTTCAATGAAAACATATACCGAGTACGGCTGAACCCAGCTAATATATGACCACTAGTGCTCAAAAACTTAAATAAAGAAAACCAGGAAACACATTTTAGACAGTCCTTTAGAAGGTATCCTATGTACCAATGTGTATATTGTAATATAGGGCAGTAAAAAACACTGTGAAAACGTTTTAGTTTTGTTATGTGGAGTTACAAACTTATCCAAAACCATGACCTTAATTCTGACATTCATTCATGGCTTTAATTTGGCAGATACCTAATTTTCTTCTCCTCAAGAACTAATGTCAGCATTTGTTACCTTGTACCTATAAACTGAAGGAGAACTGAGTTTGATGATTTTGAGGGCTGAGAGTGGTGTTTCTGGCACATAGGAGAGGTAAACTGAAATCTGGGCATCTAAATTTCTTCCATTTCAACATAGGTGGTAAGCACTTAACAACCAAAAAGAAACCAAGGCAATGCAAAATGACCCCCATGTGTCCGGACCTACTTGTTGCCCATGTGTTTTTCTGTGCTTTTTCAGACTCCCCCTGGTAAGGCACAAGGCCACAAGGCTAGCCTGGCATTGACATGCTAAGTTAGAGGGCAGACACAGATGGGCCACACAGGTGAAATCACTCTGAGAAGCCCCCAGAAGCCAGACATCCAGGGCTCAGCAACACCATTGGTCATTCACCCAGATGGGCTTGCTCTACCCACCTCCCCAACCCCACTGTAGAGATAGACATTTCAGAGCCATACATAGCATGTTGTTTTATGCAAAATGCTAGTTAGTAGAGCCTGGGCCACCAATTATAATGAAGGGTAGCAGGGGGAGGAGCAAGATGGCGGAGGAGTAGGAAACCTAAATTTCGTCTGGTCCCAGGAATACAGCTAGATAGGGACCAAACCATTCTGAACACCTAAGAACTCAACAGGAGATCGAAGAAAAGAATAGCAGCAACTCTCTGAACAGAAAAGCGACCACTTTCTGGAAGCAGAGACCCAACAAGCAGCAGATCTGGCGAGACTCCCCTTCCTCCCCTGGGAGGATGACCTCAGGGATCTGCTGGGTTTGGAGACTCCAAACAGGGTCATGTGCCAGAGAAAGAAATACTCGGTCACAGGCCAGGTGAGCACGGAGTGCAGCCAGGGACCAGGGAGACAGGAGTGATTGACTGCTTTTCTCTGGGAGCGCACTGAGGAGTGGGCCCCGAGTTCTCGGCTCCTCTGGGGTGGAGATTGGGAGGCTACCATTTTCACTCTCGTCCTCCAAAGCTGTATGGAAAGCTTGCAGGGAACAAAAGCTCCCGAGAGCAAACCCAGGCAGATTACTTAGACTGGACCTGGCAAGGGCAGGGCAATTCTGCCTCCAGCAAAGACATTTGAAAACCACAGCCACAGGCCCCTCCCCCAGAAGATCAGCAAGAACAGCCAGCCAAGACCAAGTTTACCAATCAATGAGAATGGCAGATCTCCAGGACTAGGGGAATATAGCACATAGAATTCATGGCTTTTTCCCCCCAGATTCTTTAGTCTTTCAAAGTTAATTTTTTTAATTTTCTTTTTTTTGCTTTTTCTTTTCTTTTGAATTATTCTTTTTCCCCTTTTCAACGAATATCTTATCAATCCCTTTTTAAAAAATCTTTTTCATTTCTCATTTTTAGAGTCATATTCCATCCCTTCATAGTAGTTAACCTTATTTTTTGGTATATATATATAAGTTGTTCTCTCTTTAAAACTTTGGGATACAGTTTCTTCTAACAGATGAAAATATACCCTAAATCTCTAGTGTATGGCTTTGTTCTAGTCCCCTGCCTGATCACATTCTCTCTCTCTTTCTTTTTTTAATTCCTCTTTTTTCTTTTTACAACCAACTTCATATCTTATCAATTCCTTTTATAAAATCTTTTATAATTTTCATCTTTACAGTCATATTCCATCCCTTCATTGTATTTACCCTTCTTTTTCTACATATATAAGTTTTTCTTTCTTTAAAATTTTGGGAGGCACTTCTAACAGACCAAAATATGCCCAAAATCTAGTGTGTGGCACTGATCTATACACCAGCCTGATCATATTTGGTCATATCCTGTTTTATGTTTATGTTTATCTTTTTTTTTTTCTTTTACTTTCTTTTTCCCCGGTTTCAGGTCTCTTCTGATTTGTTTAGTGTATATTTTTCTGGGGGGTTGTTACCCTGTTAGCATTTTGTTCTCTCATTCATCTATTGTCCTCTGGACAAAATGACAAGACGGAAAAAATCACCTCAAAAAAAAAAAAAAAAAAAGAACAAGAGGCAGTACTGACTGTCAGGGACCTAATCGATATGGAATTAGTAAGATGTCGGAACTAGAGTTCAGAATGATGATTTTAAAGATACTAGCTGGTCTTGAAAAAAGCATGGAAGATATTATAGAAACCCTCTCTGGAGAAATAAAAGAACTAAAATCTAACCAAGTCGAAATCAAAAACGCTATTAGTGAGGTGCAATCAGAAATGGAGGCTCTAACTGCTAGGATAAATGAGGTAGAAGAGAGAATTAGTGATATAGAAGATCAAATGATGGAAAATAAAGCAGCTGAGAAAAAGAGAGAGAAACAACTACTGGATCATGAGGGCAGAATTCGAGAGATATGTGATATCATAAAATGAAACAATATTAGAATAATTGGGATCCCAGAAGAAGAAGAAAGAGAGAGAGGGGCAGAAGGTATATTAGAGCAAATTATAGCAGAGAACTTCCCTAATGTGGGGAAGGAAACAGGCATTTAATTCCAGGAGGCACAGAGAACCCCCCTCAAAATCAATAAAAATAGATCAACATCCTGACATCTAATAGTAAAACTTACGAGTCTCAGGGACAAAGAGAAAATCCTGGAAACAGTTCGGGACAAGAGATCTGTAACCTACAATAGTAGAAACATTAGACTGGCAACAGACCTATCTGCAGAGACCTGGCAGGCCAGAAAGGACTGGCATGATATATTTAGAGCACTAAATGAGAAAAACATGCAGCCAAGAATACCATATCCAGCTAGGCTTCATTGAAAATAGGAGGAGAGATAAAAAGCTTCCAGGACAAACAAAAACTAAAGGAATTTGCAAACACGAAACCAGCCCTACAAGAAATATTGAAAGGGGTCCTCCAAGCAAAGAGAGAGCCTAAAAGCAGCATAGATCAGAAAGGAACACAGAAAATATACAGTAACAGTCACCTTACAGGCAATATAATGGCACTAAAATCATATCTTTCAATGGTTACCTTGAATGTAAATGGGATGAATACCCCAATCAAAAGACACAGGATATCAGATTGGATAAAAAACAAGACCAATCGATATGCTGTCTGCAAGAGATTCATTTTAGACCCAAAGACACCTCCAGATTGAAAGTGAGGGGGTGGAAAACCATTTACCATGCTAATGGACACCAAAAGAAAGCTGGGGTTGCAAACCTTCTATCAGACAAATTAGATTTTAAACCAAAGACTATAATAAGAGATGAGGAAGGACACTATATCCTACTTAAAGGGTTTATCCAACAAGAAGATCTAACAATTGTAAATATCTATGCCCCTAACATGGGAGCAGCCAATTCTATAAGGCAATTAATAACAAAGGCAAAGAAACACATTGACAACAATCCAATAATAGTGGGGGACTTGAACACCCCCCTGACTGAAATGGACAGATCATCTAAGCAAAAGATCAACAAGGAAATAAAGACTTTAAATGACACACTGGACCAAATGGACTTCACAGACATATTCAGAACATTCCATCCCAAACCAACAGAATACACTTTCTTTTCTAGTGCCCATGGAACATTATCGAGAACAGATCATATCCTATGTCACAAATCAGTTCTGAACCAGTACCAAAAGATTGGGATTATTCCCTGCATATTTTCAGACCACAATGCTTTGAAAGTAGAACTCAATTACAAGAGGAAAGTCATAAAGAATTCAAATACATAGAGACTAAAGAGCATCCTATAAAAGAATGAATGGGTGAACCAGGAAATTAAAGAAGTATTAAAAAATTCATGGAAACCAATGAAAATGAAAACACAACTGTTCAAAATCTTTGGGATGCAGCAAAGGCAGTCCTGAGAGGAAAGTATATAGCAATACAAGCCTTTCTCAAGAAACAAGAAAAGTCTCAAATACACAACCTAACCCTACACCTAAAGGAGCTGGAGAAAGAACAGCAAATACAGCCTAAACCCAGCAGAAGAAGAGAAATAATAAAGATCAGAGCAGAAATCAATGAAATAGAAATTAAAAGAAGAGTAGAACAAATCAACGAAACTAGGAGCTGGTTCTTTGAGAGAATTAACAAGATTGATAAACCCCTGGCCAGACTTATCAAAAAGAAAAGAGAAATGACCCAAATAAATAAAATCATGAATGAAAGAGGAGAGATCACAACCAACAGCAAAGAAATACAAACAATTATAAGAATATATTATGAGGAAATATTTGCCAGCAAATTAGATAATCTGGAAGAAATGGATGCATTTCTAGAGATGTATGAACTACAAAAACTGAACCAGGAAGAAATAGAAAACACTAAGGAAATTGAAGCAGTCATAAAAAAATCTCCCAAAAAAGAAAAGCCCAGGGCCAGATGGCATCCCAGGGGAATTGTATCAAACATTTCAAGAAGAATTAATACCTATTCTTCTGAAACTGTTCCAAAAAATATAAATGGAAGGACAACTTCTAAACTTGTTTTATGAGGCCACCATTACCTTGACCCCAAACCAGACAAAGACCCCATCAAAATGGAGAATTACAGACCAATATCCCTGGGATTTATCCCTGGGCTGCAAGGTTGGCTCAACATCCACAAATCAATCCATGTGATACAATACATTAACAAAAGAAAGAACAAGAATCATATGATCCTCTCAATAGATGCAGAAAAAGCATTTGACAATGTACAGCATCCTTTCTTGATCAAAACTCTTCAGAGTATAAGGATAGAGGGTACATACCTCAATATCATAAAAGCCACCTATGAAAAACCCACAGTGAATATCATTCTCAATGGGGAAAAACTGAGAGCTTTCCCCCTAAGGTCAGGAACATGGCAGGGATGTCCAGTATTACCATTGCTATTCAACATAGTATTAGAAGTCCTAGCCACAGCAATCAGACAACAAAAAGAAATCAAAGGCATCCAAATCGGCAAAGAAGAAGTCAAACTCTCACTGTTTGCAGATGATATGACACTTTATGTGGAAAACCCAAAAGACTCCACCCCAAAACTGCTAGAACTCATACAGGAATTCAGTAAAGTAGCAGGATATAAAATCAATGCACAGAAATCAGTGGCATTCCTATACACCAACAAGACAGAAGAAAGAGAGATTAAGGAGTCGATCCCATTTACAATTGCACCCAAAACCATAAGATACCTAGGAATAAATCTAACCAAAGAGGCAAAGAATCTGTACTCAGAAAACTTTAAAATACTCAGGAAAGAAATTGAAGAAGACACAAAGAAATGGAAAAACGTTCCATGCTCATGGATTGTAAGAACAAATATTGTGAAGATGTCAATATTGCCTAGAGCAATCTACACATTTAATGCAATCCTATCAAAATACCAGCAACTTTTTTCAAAGAGATGGGACAAATAATCCTAAAATTTGTATAGAAACAGAAAAGACTCTGAATAGCCAGAGGAATGTTGAAAAGGAAAAGCAAAGCTGATGGCATCACAATTCCGGACTTCCAGCTCTATTACAAAGCTGTCATCGTCAAGACAGTATGGTACTGGCACGAAAAGAGACATATAGATCAATGGAACAGAACAGAGAGCCCAGAAGTGGACCCCCTACTTTATGGTCAACTCATCTTCGACAAAAGATGAACGAACGTCCAATGGAAAAAAGACAGTCTCTTCAACAAATGGTTTGGGAAAATTGGACAGCCATATGCAGAAGAATGAAACTGGACCATTTCCGTACACCACACACAAAAATAGACTCCAAATGGTTGAAAGACCTAAACGTGAGACAGGAGTCCATCAAACTCCTAAAAGAGAACACAAGCAGCAACCTCTTCGACCTCAGCCGCAGCAACTCCTTCCTAGAAACATCGCCAAAGGCAAGGGAAGCAAGGGCAAAAATGGACTATTGGGACTTCATCAAGATAAAAAGCTTTTGCACAGCAAAAGAAACAGTCAAGAAAAGACAACTGACAGAATGGGAGAAGATATTTGCAAATGATATATCAGATAAAGGGCTAGTCTCCAAAATCTATAAAGAACTTTTCAAACTCAACACCCAAAGAACAAATGATCCAATAAAGAAATGGGCAGAAGACATGAACATTTTTCCAACGACATCCAAATGGCCAACAGACACATGAAAAAGTGCTCAACATCACTGTATCAGGGAAATCCAAATCAAATTCTCAATGAGATATCACCTCACACCAGTCAGAATGGCTAAAATTAACAAATCAGGAAATGACAGATGTTGGCAGGGATGTGGAGAAAGGGGAACCTTCCTACACTGTTGGTGGGAATGCTAGCTGGTACAGCCACTCTGGAAAACAGTATGGAGGTTCCTGAAAAAGTTGAAAATAGAGCTGCCCTACGACCCAGCAATCACACTACTGCATATTTATCCCAAAGATACAAATGTAGGGATCCGAAGTTACGTGCACCCCGATGTTTATAGCAGCAATGTCCATAATAGCCAAACTATGGAAAGTGCCAAGATGTCCATCGAGAAATGAATGGATAAAGAAGATGTGGTATATATATTCAATGGAATATTATGCACCATCAAAGGGAATGAAATTTTGCCATTTGTAATGACATGGATGGAACTGGAGGGTATTATGCTGAGCAAAATAAGTCAATGAGCGAAAGACTTATATCATATAATCTCACTGATATGAGGAATTCTTAATCTCAGGAAACAAACTGAGTGTTGCTGGAGTAGTGGGGGGTGGGACTGGGTGATAGACATTGGGGAGGGTATGTGCTACGTTGAGTGCTGTGAATTGTGTAAGACTGTTGAATGACAGACCCACACCTCTGAAAATAAATAATATATGTTTAAAAAAAGAAGATAGTGGAAGGGAGAAATGAAGGGGGCGAAATCGGTGGGGGAGATGAACCATGAGAGACTATGGACTCTGAGAAACTAACTGCGGGTTCTAGAGGGGAGGGGGTTGGGGGGATGGGTTAGTCTGGTGATGGGTATTAAAGAGTGCATGTACTGAATGGAGCACTGGATGTTATACACAAACAATGAATCATGGAACACTACATCAAATCTAATGATGTAATGTATGGTGATTAACATAACATAATAAAATTAAAAAAAGAAAAAGAAGTCATATAATGAAGGGTAGCCAACACATCCATAGCTATGCTGTTGAGATTTTTATCATGTGCTGATCGTGTTCTTGGATGACTGATTCCATCAACTAATTCGGGATGCCTCTCCCAAACCTCCCTTCCACCCAACCTCATTCCCACAAGCAGAAGAGGGAAAGGCAATAAACAATGGTGCATATTACTTATTTTTCTTTTAAAGGTATATACATAAACATGGCCTTTTTTCTCTTCTATTGCAGCTGACAGTGCTACCAGACAGACCCCAAAGAACATTAAGACACCTTATGACTAATGTGGCTGTACCAACTTGCATTCCCACCAACAGTATAAGAGGAACCCCTTTCTCCACAACCTCTCCAACATTTGTTGTTTCTTGCCTTGTCCATTTTTGCCATTCTAGCTGGTGTAAGGTGGTATCTCAATGTGGTTTTGATTTGAATTTCCCTGATGGCTAATGATGATGAACCTTTTTTGGTGTGTCTGTTAGCCATTTATATGTCTTCTTTGGAGAAGTGTCTGTTCATGTCTTTTGCCCATTTATTGACTTATTTGATTTTTGGGTGTTGAGTTTGAGAAGTTCTTTATAGATCTTGGATATGAACCCTTTGTCTGTAGTATCATTTGCAAATATCTTCTCCCATCCCGCGGGTTGCCTCTTTGTTCTGGTATTTATCCCAAAGATACAGATGTAGTGAAATGAAGGGCCATATGCACTCCAATGTTCATAACAGCAATGTCCACAATAGCCAAACTATGGAAAGAGCCGTTATACCCTTCAACAGATGAATAGATAAAGAAATTGTGGTCCATATATACAATGGAATATTACTCAGCCAGCAGAAAGGATGAATACCCAACTTTTGCATCAACATGGCTGGGACTGGAGGAGATTATGCTAAGTGAAATAAGTTAAGCAGAGAAAGTCAATTTTCATATGGTTTCACTTATTTGTGGAACATAAGGAATGGCATGGAGGACATTAGGAGAAGGAAGGGAAAAATGAAGGGGAGGAAATCGGAGGCAGAGATGAACCATGAGAGACTATGGACTCTGAGAAACAAACCGAGGGTGTTAGAGGGGAGGGGGGTGGGGGGATGTGTTAACTCGGTGATGGGTATTAAGGAGGGCACATATTGCATGGAGTACTGGGTGTTATATGCAAACAATGAATCATGGAACATTACATCAAAAACTAATGATGTACTCTATGGTGACTAACATAATATAATAAAATAAAATTAAAAAAAAAGACACCTTAAGACCACTTCTTAAGGTAGCTTTTGAAACTCCTTGCAATTTTTGTTTTATTTCCCATGAAGCCAAGGATTATGCAGAATATTTTGTTTTCTTATTAGGTGTGTCATAGGAAAAGGTATCGAATCTGTTCAATTATTCTCTTAACTAAACAATATCCTCAATACAACAATCTCCCTTAATATTTATTAAGAAGACCAAAAATATCTTTTTGGAAATAGACTATCAATCACAGATATCTTTGAAAAATTAATCTGAAATACTGTCATTGTTTTTCTTCTTATCCTTGAGAAATTTCACCATAAAGCCAGTGACTGCAGCAGTAAGGATTATACCCATCAGGAAGATGGTAGCTCTTTAAAATCATTCCTGAAGGAAAAAAATGACTTTCAAGAAACAGCCATCCAAAGGAAAAGTTCTAATGTTCTTAAGGCAATTAGTTCACCATTTATTATAATTCAGAACTTCATATGCTCATTAGTGATGACAAACACAACTCACTTCACTTATCATTCCTTTAACTGCTCATTAGTACTGGAATATGTTAATGCTGTAGAGATAAAGTTCATATGTCAGCTACACTTTTTATTGTTAAAAATGCTGAGAATTTAGAAGGATCATAACAAACACAGATGGTAGAACTAAAAGCCATATCATTTCAAACTTCACCCCACATTATTGTTACTTTTATTCTTCCCAATGTCTGTTGTATGGTCTATTTATCCTCCTCAGGTTTTACAGAAATATAATTTATAGGAATTATACCGGACAGCACTGTAAAAACAGTGGTTTAATGAGAATTTGTGTTTAGGCATGCCTTTGTTTATGCTTTTTGTAGAAAATAAATTCATCGACTTTGGAATAAAATAATTTCACAGCAATGATGCTTCAAGGTAGGTCAGATATCTTTCCCATTCAAAAGCACGGAAAAGGTTTTGAGTAAGATAATGTTTACTCATAAACTGCTTAATTCAAAGAGAAAATATGTATCTTCATAGAAATGTTTACATTACAGAACCTCTAAGATTTCCAAGTTTTCCAGAGTGTGGCATATATATGTAGAACTTAGCACATGGTAAGTTTTCAGTGTTTGTTTTTTCATGTTTCCCTCCCTCCTACTACGCTATCCCCACCCCCACTGGCTTATTACTCTACAAGTGGTAAACAACAACAAAAACGTGAAATAGTACAGTTTGAAATGAGTTATATGAATAGAATGGCTGCAGATGAATTTTCCTGCCAATATATTGACATGTATGATTAAGAAATAAATACCTGAGTATTTCTTTGAAATGAAAATTACACAATGTGTCTATGATAAAACTTCTCATTAATACCCAGGTTTAATGTTACTGTATTTCCTCATAAGCACTTATGTTTAAAGACAGACATGCTGCCTTGTGCTGAGTCAATTATTTGTGCTGCAATTACTTGAGCAGAAGCGGACTAACTGATAATTGTGGCCCTGGAAGAAGAAGAATTTCTGCAAAAGGTGTGAAGTTGGATTTTGGCATAGGTTTTGAATTCCACAGATAAATAAAATGCATTAAAAACATTGGGTGTTACACAGAATCCTAACTTTTTATTATCCCAATGAAAGACATATCCATATATATCACTGCTCTCTACGCTGACCATCACATCGAAAGTATGTATTGATGGGTAAAGGGATGAATAGATAAAGAGAATGTCACACACACACACACACACACACACACACACACACACACACACACACACAGAGGAATATTATTTGGCCATAAAAAAGAAGGAAATCCTGCCATTTGTGACAACATGGATGGACCACAAGGGCATTATGCTAAGTGAAATAATTCAGACACAAAAAGACAAATATTATATGATCTCACTTATATGTAGAACCTAAAAACATTAAATTCACAGAAACAGAGAGTAGAATGGTGGTTGCCAGGAGCTGAGGAGTTGGCGAAATGGAGAGATAAGGTCAATGGGTACAAATTTTCAGTTCTAAGATGAGTAAGTTCCAGAGATCTAAGGTACAGCATGATGACTGCAGTTGACAATACTGTGTTGTAGACTTGAACACTGCTGTGGGATCAGAGCTCCCATGGTTTCACTCTAATAACAGCACAACAGTAATTATGCAAGATAAAGGATGTGTTAACTAACCTTATTGTGGTAAGCATTTTGCAATATATATGTGAATCAAATTATCACAGTGTACATCTTAAACTTACACAATGTTATATGTTAATTATATTTCAATGAACTGGTTAAAACAAAAGAGGGTATTTTAACATGTGCAAAGTAGGAAGTGTAGAGTCTTAGAACAGGGAAGCCATCTCAGAAAATGGGAGCTGACAATCTCACACAGGTGGATATATACCATCTTTACAAGTATCTATGGCTAAGAACAAGCCACCCCAAAAGTTAGTGCCTTCAAACAATAACCAGTTTATTATCTCTACAATGGTGTGGGTTGACTGAGCTCAGGTGAAGGGTATATGGAAGTTGGCTGGCAGGTGGCTGGGAGATCAGCTGTGGCTGTTGACCATGGCCTACATGTGGTCTTTCCATGTGATTTGAGCTTCTAATAGTTTAGTGACAAGGTTCTGGGAAGGAGTGTCCTAAGAACAAGTGTTCTAACAAAGGAGGCAGAAGCTGCCAGTCCTCCTAAAGACTAGGCTTAAACTGCCATAGACATCACAGGGTCCTCCTACGATTAAGTCAAAGAGAAACAGACTCTCAGTGGGGGTAATGAAGAATTTGTGGACATCTTAATCTCTCCAAACTGTCATTTTTATGTTTTTCTCCCTATGCTGTGGCTTGGTGAGAACATTATCCAAGATGGCTACCTGTCTGTGGATCACTGTTAGGAAATAACAGGTGGACTGAGTTACTTCTAAAGTCACTTCCAACTTAGAAATTTATTCTTCTCTTAAAATAAGTAGAAATACAAACAGTTACCTACTTCTGCATACCTATGAGGCTTCAACTATTTGGAGAGAAGTTTCTTTTAAGAGCACATTCCTTCACTTACTCAGACATTTATTGTCTATTCCAGGCACAGTTGGGTGGTAGATACAGTGACTCAAGACCCACACAGCAGCCCTGGCCAAGAAGATCTTGTGTAAGTAGCTAATTCTTTTCTTTGAAGGTAAGTTGCCATGGGCAGTTTCTCTTGACAAGTGTGGGAGAGCTAAAAATCTCACTAGCCCCATACTTTCCCATGAAATTATTATAGCAATCATCTACTTCTTCATGCCATGCCACACTGGCACCAAGCTCTTTTAAAAGAAGATCTGATAGTACTATGTCATGAATAGGCTGCAGTAACCATGCAGTGAGCTTTCTCAGATTGGGCACAGAAGGGTGATGGAAGAATACTTTCTTTTCATCCTTCCTAAATATATAATTTCTACTCAAACTTGGATTTCCTCTCCCATCCTAGGAAGTAACAAATTGCCCCACAGATCTCTGTAACAGTTTATATAGTTTTGTAATAAAACTTACTCAGTCAAGGTAAAATAACAATATCTTAAAATAGCATCATTCATCACTGATGTCTCACAAATGTATTACAGCTGAGGAAATACACGCACACGTGATACATCTATGGATTCAATGAAATCACCAAAATTAAATCAATCCTTCTCCATCCCCAGCTTGATAATTGCAAATTGTACAATTGATCAAGAAGCTGTGCAGTCAATTCAAGACCATCACTGACAACTGAGCTCATCAGTGAGACCACCACGGCCACCAGTTGTTCAGCAATTAATTGGATCTCTCTGGTCGATCTAATTACTCCATTAAGAAGTAACCAGACCAACCATTTTACAATCTGGTTACTCCAGTTGTCTTAGTGACTGAATTGGATTGGGCTGCCCAGTGACCCCGTCAATGGCTTCACAATTGGCCTGCAAATGATCAAGATAGTCAGTCATCCATGACCAGTGTAATTTCACTAATAAAGTGGAGCTGTCTCCTCATATGCTGCAGAAGCACTAACAGGATTGTTTTCACCATCAGCCATGGCTTCATCTGACACAAGGACATTTTCTGACAATTACACAGCCATATGCACATTTGACCAGCCACCCGTAGCATGGAGTAACTCTACCACCTCAGTATGGAAGCTGCAGTGTTATGGAAGATGCAAATCTGATTAAGGAAATTGCAGTTGCAAACCAGGCATGTTGATAAATAGTTGGAAACTTTTTTGAACATCATGATCACTGCTATTTAATGTAAATTTTCCCCCTGCTTTCAAACGAAATAAATGACCATTTTCTTCCTTGGCTGACATATTTGATCAAAGAATAAAATAAAAACATTGGAGAAGTGGTGCTTTTAAAAGTAATCTAGATATTCTTGGACTATAAAACCTAAATTACAACCCCAGATTTTCCTGGCAGATGTGTCTGGTGAATGAAGCACTTCTCTATTCAGCAGATATGGGTCTTATTTTGCAAATATGATTGCTTCATGTAGACATCTACATGTGCACGTGCGCGTGCACGCATACACACACACACACACACACACACACATACACACCATGAAGAGCTCACCTGCTGTTATCTTACATTTTCCTCTCCCTCTTTAGTCAGTTCTCTTTGCAAGGTGCAGATTTTAAAGCAGCCATTAGAGATATTTTATAGTTCACTTTTGCTTTGTCATTAGCAATACTCTTTCAAATATTTATCCATGTTGTTTCTAAATAAAACACCCAAGCACACATTTATGAGGCATTTGCGAATATATTTAAAGAAAAGCTATTGCCTGTGGGCCATAAGACATTCTTGCTACGAAAGATTTTAACTCAGCAGTTTATTTGAAGGTATGAGCGGAAACAAACATGCTGGCTGGTCCATGACCTGTAGGAACATCACTGGAGTCCTGCTTAATGAGCATCGCATCACACAGAGAAATTAACATAATTCAGCATGTAAATTGTCACTGGAGCAGACATTCTTCCTCTCCTCCCTCATCTGCTGTGGCTTCTGCGTTTTTTTTCCTACTTTACAGCTTTTCCTAATCTCTAAAATCTCCTTCTTTCTTCCCCTCACAAAAGGCCAGACTGAGTAGTCCATGGAATGGTCAGCATTTCAAATATGTATATGAAAAACATGGCTGCTCTATCTAAGTATATAAATACTAGATGGGGATCAATTTAGCAAAACTACATTTATTTCAATAACATTATCAGTTCAATAATGTTATTAAGATTTATTTTCTTATATGCAAATGTGAAAAGTTACATTTTCTACTTTTTAATCAACTAAAAGACAACAGTAAATTGTATAGTAACTTTCGGTTTCATTCCTGTATATTATAAATTTTTAAAATATGTGTAATTTAAGTTATGGCTTCAAACATGGTATGTTTAACCCTAACTTTACCATAAATTATTCATGAAAGAAATACAAGAAAATCCAGTTGTTTAAACAGAAGTTTAGAATGTCTCACACATCATTTGGCTTAAAGAACATTATCATAGTTTGCATTAATACATTATTAGCAAAACACACTCACCAAATTTTAAATTTGTTGTAAGGTATATGTATGCCTTAAAGATACAGGGACAGACTTTGGGATTGAAGTAGGATTATTTTCCCTGGCTGGACCTTGATTTAATTTGTATCATTATCTTGGTCAATTGACTTGACCTATCTATCCCCACTTTTCTGATCCTTAAAGTGCATTCTGAGGGTTTTAATAATTAATGAGCCTACTCATAATTTTCAATGCTTCTTGGCTAAAAGCAAAGAAGCAATCATGCAATACTTATTTGGCAGAATATCAAGGTGCTTCCTGTGTTTCCTTATGCCTTCAACCAAGTGCTGATTATGTGTGGGCAGTTCCACTCCTGACTCACACTGAAAGATGTGGTGCTAGAAAATAATGACATTTTCACACTCTTCATATGTATTCCTATCAATGTGTACAATTTGTTTAAATGAAAGAATCACAAATCAGCATTTTCAAAGAGGTGATCCGGATTTCATTTAATATGAATGTATCATGGTGGTGTCAGGGTAAAAAAATCTATTATTAGCACCTAATACATTTCTCTTATTTTTAAAACAAATTTTTACATCTTGATCATTCTAGAAGAAGTATTAAATATACATACCAATTACAACCAAAGAATTTGTAGGATGTCATGAAGGATGCGGTAGAAATAGAATAAAGGAGGATAATTGGTAGATATGTGGAAATTACTTTTTTAAATAATAGAGTAAATGAAGAAATATTTTAAAATAACTTACACAAATGATATAGGGATATACAATCTGATACAATATGAGGGATATACAATCTGATGATATGAAGATTAGTCAGTACTACTTTAAGGGAATATGTACACAAGGTAACCACTAAGGGGAAGAATTGGATTTCATTAAAATTAAGAACTTGTGTTCATTAAAAGACATCATTAAGAGAGTAAAAAGGCAAGGCACAAAGAAGATATTTGCAATATGACAAAAAGATCCATGACTAGAATATATACAGAACTCCCTCAAATTAATAAGAAAAAGATAGATAATCCAACACTAAAAAATAAAAAAAAAAACTGATAAGCACAGGAAGAGATGCTCAGTGAAATGCAATTTAAAATCACAATGAGATGCCACTATTTCTTCATCAAAATGGCTAAACATAATAATCACTTTAATTTTTGTAAGGTTTTATGTATTTATTTGTCAGAGAGAGAGAGCGAGAGAGCGCACAAACAGGGGGAGCGGCAGAGAAAGAGGGAAACAGGGGCTCGATCCCAGGACCCTGGGATTATGACCTGAGCTGAAGGCAGATGCTTAACCAACTGAGCCACCCAGGTGCCCCAATAATAATCACTTTAAAAATCAGATATTACCAGTTAGGAAGGATGAGGAGTCAACTGAACTCCCATACTCTGTGGAAGTGTTAATTGGTGCAGCCACTTTGGAAAAGGTTTTAGGCAATCTATACTAAATCTAAAAATACATATTCCCTAGGATCCAGCAATTCCATTCCTGATATACATGCAAAAGAAATAACAAATATTATATGCAAGAAAGACATATACAATTATATTCTGAGACACATTATTTTTAATAACTCAAATGGAAACAACTCAAATGTACATCAAAAGGAAAATGGGCAAAAAAGTTTCAAACTCATGCTATCTTCATACAATGGAATACTCTTCAACAATGAAAAGAATGCAGCAACATGGAAAAATCTGGGGGGGGGGAAGCAAAACAAAAAGGAAAACCCCAAAACCTAAAGAAAACATCAAGCCAGACACACACACACACACAAATATTGTATAATTCCATTTTCATGAACAATCACAATAATCTATGGGGTAGAAATCGAAGAGTGGGACAAGAAGTGTGAATATACTGGGGGGGAGCATGAAAGAGGTTTCTGGTGTTGGTAATACTTATTATCCGGATGTGGGTGGTAGGTATAGGATATATTTTTTTCACAAAATACGTTAAACTGTACACTGATAAATGCATGCAATTTACACAATGCATGCTATAATTTATTTACAAAAATTAAATATATATTTATATATATATAATTCATTTACAAAAATTAAATATAAATACATTACATATAGTAAATGAATTATATATATATAAATTCATTTGTGAATTTATAATGAATTTATATATATATATATCAGGCAAGGCATAGTATAAATAGTTCTAAGAAAGTGGGAGGCTTGGTGTTAAGTCCCAACTCCACAACAATCACCATTGTATCTCAAATTCCTCATCCAGCACATTCATGGGTTGAACTAGTTATTTTCCAAGGAAGCTTCTCATTCTCAATGTCAGCGATTCTAATAGCAGACCATTTTATTGTTTTGGCTTGTATATGGTTGACATTCCAGTGCAATCTATTTTTACTTGTATAATGTACATCATATGGCCTAAAATTAGTCTTTTTGAAGGAAGCTACTTGTTCACATAGTTGTTCCAATGTACCCAATGTTCAGATCAGAGAGCAGACTGGCACACTTGCTGTGAGGCAGCTTCTGATTTGGAAAGCAAGCAATCATGAAGCCTTCCTTACCCACCTTGCTTCAGATGAAGCAAAGTAAAAGCCAATATATGCTTTTAAGGTTATATTTTGCTAATTAAGTACAAAATGTATTCTTTTTAAATACCAGACCTTTTCCATTTAATTTTACCACTTTTACTGAATTTTTAATATAAATGTATATAATCAATTTATATATAAATAATAATATACTTATGTATTAACATACAAATTAAGCAAATCATATATTGAAACAGATTTTAGCACACTACTTATGAATATATAACTGCATTTACTTTTTCATTGTTGGACTATTTTTAGCTGAGTTATCAAGAATAAGTTAGCAATGGCAAAAACATTTCTTAGTTCTTAGGGCAAGATGCATGACAATTGGTCTATTTGATGGCAAGCTTCTCAGAAAGGGGTTCCATTGTGTAATGTGAACAACTGGGTCCTACTCTCAGGCAATTTGGATCTCTGAAGTCTAAACGGAGGGATTATTTTTTCCTGTGCTGGAAATAACATGGATATGAATGACCTAATATACATTAGATGATTCAGATGACTTCTTTTTTTAAAGACTTTGTTTATTTGTCAGAGGGAGAGAGAGAGAAGGCAGGCAAAGGGAGAAGCAGGCTCCCCACTGAGCAAGGAGTCTGATGCGGGACTTGATCCTAGGACCCTGGGGTCATGAACTGAGCCAAAGGCAGATGCCCAACCGACTGAGCCATCCAGGTGTCCTGACTTCTTAAGGAGTAATAGAGACAATGACAAGAAAGGAAGCATGATAAAAAAATAAAAATTAAAGAAGCAGTTCTGACTGGGAGATCTTACTAACAGACTTTTGGGGAGGGGGTTAAAAGATGGCAGTGAATACATTTAAGAAAATACATGTCAAAGCTGATTTTTTTAAAGGCCTTATCCCTGGTGCTAACAGGCCATTGAAAACAGGTAAAATTTAGTATAAATCATTCAATTGGATGTTAGTTGGAGGTATATCCCATCTTAAAATATTCAAACTAATGTGCTGGAAACTGGAAAGTGGGGTGATGGGGTGGTTTGTGGAGGTACTTTAGCCTTAGCCATGAAGCACAGATCTACCATCTCAAAGACATTGGAATATGGTATGTATATCAAAGTATTATGCTAGAAGTCCAGAAAACTGGATTTTGGATCCCTGTTCCTCTAATTACTGGTTGTGTGACCTTTCACTTCATGTGTCCAGCAAATATTTGCTGAAAAGACACATGGTGCCAGCTGCTGGGAATATATAACTGAAAAGAGCCACAGTTCCTTACTTCTCAGTGGGAGAAACAAACAATTTAATAGTTGCTTTTATCAGAGTGTGGTCGGTGCTGTGGCAGAATACACAGAGCATTTGCTCTAAGAGCGTATCAGTGAGATACTAAAGCCAGTCTTGGGGGGCCAGAAATGGCTACCAGAGAATGGGACCAAATGCACAATCTGAGTCGTGAAGGATAAGCAGGGTTTCACAGAGGAAAGGAGAGCGGGGACAGGGGAGAGGGGACCGCCATGTGAAAATCCTCAAGGAAAAAGAAAGCATACATAGATCTTCGGGGAAAGACAAATAGTTCAGTAGTTAATTAACATGCGAGGCATTAAAATGGTAAGAAGTAGCGCAGCAGAGATAGGCAGGTCCAGGCCAAGGCACACTCAAGATCCTCCAGACCTTTATGCTGAGACCAGTGGGAATACTTGGGAGAAAACAGCCCAATCAGCATTGCAATTCTTTAAAACACATTAAGATTCTATGAGATGGGACGGAAGGGATGGTGATGGCGAGAATACAGACAAGGAGATTAGTTAGAAGGGTGTGGCAGTGATCCAAGAAAGATATAGATAAGATGGTGGCCTCATAAGATACTGGCTTTGGTGATGGAGGAAACAGATTTGAGAAGCATTAGGGAAGAGGAATGAACACAACTTGATTGGACACAAGTCATGGT
This sequence comes from Zalophus californianus, assembly GCF_009762305.2. Taxonomy (NCBI): domain Eukaryota; kingdom Metazoa; phylum Chordata; class Mammalia; order Carnivora; family Otariidae; genus Zalophus; species Zalophus californianus. The sequence goes on from NC_045602.1 coordinate 98,768,124, forward strand.
GAAGAATGGGGGGGAGGTCAAAAGAAGGCCTAGATTTTTAGCTTGAACATCATGTAAGGCCGACTTATTAGACACCATTTGAATCTGAATAACATGAGTTCCAGAAGAAAGTACCACTTTTCACAACCTGCCACAGCCAACTCTGCTATGAAGAAATTACTCTTTGGTGGGTATATTCAGGGAAACTGACCAATTATGAGGAAGATTCCGATGTTTTTTCAATAAACCCAACAAAAATGTTTTATGAGAAGGACAATAGGAAATTCCAAAACAACAACAACAAAACAAACAAACAAACCCAACCAAAAAACCCACCCCCAGAGATTACCTCTTTCATTCTCCCTGCTGAGCAATGAGCTCTATAAATTGGTTTGAATAAGATTTTTTATTAGAAGCCCATCTTCCCTTTGATTAAAAGAGCACTGAATACTTGAAGTATTCCACGTCCAGCTGAATTTGTGGCTTTAGTGTGCAGTACCAAATCAGACACCAACCAATGAAAGTTCTTTAACAAGAAATGTTAATTGACCCCACAACATATGAGAAGAATCTTGGGAATTTACAAAGACTCTGCCTCTGTTTTCAACGAGCTCCACAAAGAAAGGTAATGAGCATAGTTTTTCTGTGAATGTACAAGGAGGTATTGAACACCCACTCACTGGCAGGAAACATGCCAGCTCATTTAAGGCATTAGACAAAGTCCTCTCCATCAGCATTTATCAATTTCTCCCTATCAGGGTTTTACATGCTTCTATCTATTTTCACAAAATCATCTTGGTCTTTTATAGCTTAAAGTCCTCTCTCTCCAGCAAGGTCATATGTACAGCGGAGATAGGGATACTGCCATACCCTTTCTTTGCTTCTGGACTTAATATCCTAACACCTAGCGCAACATAGAGCTAGTAGAAGTCCTCCTACTGTCTGAGACTGAACTCAGATTGATTGATCTGTGGTTGATCATGCTTTTAGAGTATCAGACATAGCTTGCTTGTCAAATATTAAAACAGAAGGAAGAAGGTGTTGGGATTATCAAGGTCTTCTTGATAGGATATAGGGTGTATGGTTACATAGGTATATTTATAGTGAGTAAGTTTAGCTTAGTGGCTGCAATTTGCATATTTCTCTGGCTTATAGATTATGAAAATCCAAAATTTGTTAAAATTGGAAATAAATGAAAGTTGGAACCTCATGCCATTTGTGGATAGGTGAAAGTTTCATATTTGCCAAAACAATTCAGTTGCCATAGTCTGGTTTACATGAATCAACAGGAAAGTCTGATTCCAGTACAATCTCGTGGTTCAGTGGATCCGATCTAGCATATAATAGCATTGCAGGCCACCTCTGGAGCACAGACCACTTACAAGAAATATTGTCTGTTAAGTGGAACAAGAAGCTGAATTACCTACTAGATAATTCGCAATACATTAATTCATTGATCTTCCTACCACGAACTCTTCCTGTATTACTTCAATTAGACCTATGAGCAAAGTATTCTGGCCAAAGAGGGTCTTTACTGTTCATCTAATGTTTATATACATAGATAGATAGATGATAGATAAATAGACAGATATAGATATAGATAGATATATGGCATTTCTCATAAATTATGATTAAATGTTAGGTTGGCATATTCATAACACTTCAGGTATTCAGATTTCAATTAACTAGTTTTTTACATAGTCTTCAGATTTAAATGCTTTGAAATCTAATAATCAGCATGGTGGAAAAAATAAACCCTGGAAACTTCCAGCATCCCAATTTACTTATGAGTGACAACAGGCTAACTGAGGGTAGAAAGAAAAGTCACATATTTTTGACTAAAAGTCTAAAAGTCAGACTCATAAAACAGATAATTAAGGCAGAAAATCCAAAATGTTTCAAGAAAATCTCTGCCTCAGTTATCTGGCTATCCTGCGTAACAAAATTTCAAGGTTTTGAATGATCCAGACAACCGTCATTTTATTATGATAATGAAGACATAAGTCAAGTAGAGGTGTTTCCTACTTTTTGACTATTCTCTCTCATTTCTTTCTCACCCAAAGGGGGCTGAGATTGAGACAGAAGGAGGCATCTTACAAAATCATATGAAAACCAGCTGTTGCATATAGGTCTGGAACTCCATTTCATTTTAGACTGTCTTTTAAAAAAAGAATTATTGTTTTGCCTTTAAAAAACTTTGTTGAAATATGCCACAAGTTTTAGCCTTGGGGCCAATAACCAAGTGAAAATTCATTGAGTTCTTTATCCTCTACACCCTAGGATGCTTTAGAGAGGTGTCTATAAAATAAATTATGTGTATTTTACCCATCTCAGGCAAGCTCTCACTTTGCCATACTGAGTGATAACATCTTCCCACTTTCATATTCACAGTTCTTAAGAAACGAGTCACTGAATACTCAGCTTCCATGTCCAGCACCCGAAACCAAACCCTTCTCATTTGAAAGTGAGTAAGGCATCCAGAATGACTGGTTTCATGAGTTGCACCTCTTTGTGATGAACTATTCCCAGATGCCGAGATGGACAAAGTGCCCTTCTTTCCTTTGAAATACCTGTGTAAGCAGGTGGATTTCAACCAGATGGCTTCACATACTCTGCCATTGTTCTGGACACAGTTAAAAATTGGATAAAGGCCTTTCCACTGCCAAAGGCAGTGGAAGTGTGAATCATCACACTTCATCTGATAAAATATTTACTAAGCACACACTGTGTGTAAGAAAAATGCTAAGGCACAAGCTTTTCATTCACAAAGTTGGTCTATATTCCAAAAATATTTATGAAACACCTACCTGGGATGGGTATTGAGCAAGGCAAGGAAAATTCATGACCCAGGTGAATGCAACGTCATCAAAAACTGGCAATAGCTCTTAAATATAGAAGTGGCTATAATTCTTATTAGAGTCCAGAGACAAACTGCTATGAGCAGAAAGAGCAGTTATCTTAGTTCGTGTTCCATCAGAAGCAGAGCCTCAGACTAGGATATGAGTTCAAATGGCTATTTGGGAAGTGATCCCAAGAATTATGGAGAGAGCAGTGAAGTGATACAGGAGAGGGAAGGGAGTCGATTAAGAGTAACTATCAAGCCAGCTACCACAATGTCTGGAGCCCAAAGGTCCAGGGAAACTCTGAAAGGTGGTATAAAATGCATGCTTAAATCTGTGGCGCCCAAAAGAAGAGAAGCTGGAGAATCATTGGCTGGGGGCAAGGTTCTCAGGGGAGATTTCCACTGTTATAGAAAGAAGCCCTTAGTCACAGAATTGCTGAGATTGGCAGCTGGAAATTGATTGGAACACAGTGAATGTTAAGGTCTGAGGAACATGAACAGGGCACAGGCAATGTCTCCTGAAGTGGCATGACTTTACCTTCTATTTTTCCATCTCTATTTTCTCATCTAACTTGATTAAGAGTATCAGGGCACACAGATTGACTTGACTCTTTCTTAATTATTTTTCCCTTGAGGAAATTCTTTCATACCTACTTGGCAACATTGCTTTAAAATATATTTCCACAAAGAACCTGAATATGAAAAGACAAAAACTTGTAAGAAAAGAAATAGTATGTAAACCAAACTGGTTTTTATGATTGAGAACTTTGTGGCCTAATTAATTTCTTCCCTATGTGCATACATATCACATTGGTGTTTCCAAAACATATCTGAAACTCAGATGTTTTATCATTCAAGGTTGGATGATAGATTTGATTCTATTCAGTTGGCATCTGACAAGGAGCAAAACTTTCTTTAGCCTGTGCCTCCCCGGGTCAAGGGTTTCTCATAGGAAATTGGCTTGTAGACTCACTGTGATTCTATAGGGTTGTCTTATTTAGCCTTCTTTATGAACATTCATCATTTCAGATCAGTGAGATTAAAAAGTAGCGAATCTTGTAAGCAACAGGTTATCAGATGAGGTAGTAGTTACAACCAAAGTTTTAGAAATACCTCATGGCTTTCAGTTATTGAGTTATAATTCAAGTTGGGTTTCTGTAATTTGCTTTAGTTTATGCTTCTCTCTAGGTACATGGTAGTGATTAAGGGGATATGTTCACAAAGAAATAAAGGCATTGAAAATTAATGAAATATATAGAGAAAATACAGCCTTCTGCAATAATGAAAAAAATCAACCATATAAAAATCTAAGGAGAAGTTTTTGAGATACTTCTGGGGGGATCTGAACCTATTGGTTCACATTCCAGTGGAGTATATCAAGCATTATTATTATTGATATATCATTTCTTTATTTTATTCACATTTCTCTAGTAATCAGAACCAAATTCAAAGGTTCTTTGTTTCAGCCAGTTGTAAACAATGCAACTCCAGGAGATAATTTATGGAAAATGTACAATCCAGGCATCATTTGTCCTTCTGATACAGAAGAGACAAAAACAGAGCAAAACAATTACTTAAAAATTACTTATCCCAATACTAGAATTCTTTTTTCTTAAGATTTATTTATTTATTTGAGAGAGAGAGCATGAGCAGGAGGGGCAGAGGGAGAGGTTGAGAGAGAGGCCCAAGCAGACTGAGTGCAGAGCCCGACATGGGACTCGATCTCATGACCCTGAGATCACCACTGGAGCGAAAACCAAGAGTCAGGCTCTTAATCAACTGCACCCCATAGGTTCTCCCCAATACTAGAATTCTGATCACCAAGAGTTGGTTTCTACTTAGAGAGTCATTTGAACATTAATCTTTGAATAACCTGCTGAAATCGTATCTAATGAAGACTAATGTCTGGAAAATGGGCAGCTATTTCAGAATTAATGATTCCTGCAAGGATGCAGCCTTTTCAGGTGAGCTTGAGTTATAAAAAAAAAAAAAAAAAAACAAAAAAAAAAACCCCAAAAAACAAAACCAAAACAACAAAACAGAATGAAGAATGACAGGAATCTTTTAGTTTCCCTTTTCCATTCCAACTCCGGAGAAAAAAGAATACACATAAATGCTCTATCCACATTTCTGAAAGGTCTCTCCTGAGTCTTCTTTATTGTCAAGGTGGTACTTTTCCACAGCTGAAAGGCTTTGGAGCATGTCGATTTATTGTGCATGTCCATCCTCCATATTAATTCAAAGTAACTATTACGGAGGATCAATGGAGCATGAGTTATTCTTGCACTTTGTGCTATGTCTCAGAATAATCTAGACAGCCCCAAATATCAGTTCAGATAATGGCCTATATAATAATATGAGAAAAGACTCAATTTAACTCAACAGGAATTTGCTGGGAGCCTACCTTGTGAATGGCACTATATTAGATAGAAGGAGAATTCAAGAGGTGGGAGACAGCCTTGGGCTTTGTTCAGTTTACAGTCTCACCAGGAGCTTAAACACTGAGATGGGGTAAATAGACTGACCACAAAGTACACCACACTTTGCAGAATTTTCAGACACTTGGGTATAGTCACTTCTTATGAATTGGTGGGCTCTTGCAAGTCCAGTCCCTACCTACCTGTCTTTATATCTCGACCTTATCCCACTTCTTGCGACTTGACAGAACTTTTGATAGTTCTGTGAGCATGGCATCCTCTTTCTGGCCACTGGGCCCTTGATCATCTTCCCATAAAGTAAAGCTCTTTGCTAATTGCCTGGTTAATTCCTGCTGGCAACTTCCTGTGCCAGTGAAGGGGCAATATATCCTATATTCTTTTTCTTTAACACCCTAATTTGGATTAGGTGTCACCTTTATTCCCTCCCCTAGCACCTTGAACTCCCTCTGCCTTGATACAATCAAACTATCATATTCCATCCACCCAGCCAGCCATCCATCCAGCCAGCCAGGCAGCAAGCATTTCATTATTGAGGGCCTTTCACGTGTCTGGGAAAAAAATGATCAAATAAAAGAAATAAGGCTTGTCTTTGCAATTCTAGTGAGAAGAGACAAACAATAGAACTAAATAAATTTAAGGTAAAAGTTAATTTTAAATAGTCGTTAGCATTATAAAGAACATTCAGTAGGGAAACTGGGATAGAGGGTTACTCTCAGGAGTGCAGGAGAGCTACTTAAGATACAGTGATCAGGGAAGGCAACTCAGGGTTGTCCACAGGGCTGCCCTCCCTTTATTTTCCATTATTCTCAAACTTCAAGGAAGAGTTCCAGACAGATGGATGACAAAGGTGAAGACTCTGAGGCAGTAACAAGCTGGAGAGTTGAGAGTGGAGGGGAAGAGAAGTGTGGAGTTAGCTGGAGAGGTGAGGTCATGCAGGGTCTTGTGGGCTCTGGTGAAATTTTATTTCCAAGTGCACTGGAAATCCAAAATCCACTCTGGGATTTTTTAGTTAGTGGCAGTGGGAGGGGTAGAAAAAATGATATTAAAAAAAAAATCACTGTGGCTGCTGCATAGACAATGGTTGCTATATAGAGAAAAGGTAGGATAATCTGGATAAGAGTAATGGCATTTATTGGCTTAATGATCTATACCTCTCCACTATATTATATTTTTCTTGGAAGTAGAGGATGTATGCTTCATATGTCTTTATATCTCCATAGTCTAGGATAATAACTTACATATTTTAAAAGATCCCAGCTTATGGAAAATGGCTACTTCCAGATGGGAGTTAGCAAGAACATCATTTCAACATGTCTGATCCCTTCCTGTCTTCTCTAGTGCCAAGTCATTGAGCGTTCAGTGAATCTGTTCTCAACAACTAATTCCTCCACCAAAGCCAAAGCTTTAACTTAAGAATATTGAAATATGAGCCTCCTAATTGATAAGAACATATTTCTATTATACACTATTGAAGTGTTGCAAAATGGTCTTATCAATTAGTATTATTTACTTTGGGGGTAGGTCCTATATTTCTTTATATCATTTAAATTAGACATTTGGAGAGTTGATCAAATGATAGTTGTGCTTTTCTCAAGGTGTAGTTTTATTAATGAAACAAAACTTAATGGATAAGACTAATACAAATAATAAAAATAACATTTTGTAAATAAAATACAAATTAAAGTGAAATATGCTGTATTTTCTGTTTGTAAAAAATGTTTTTTTTAATATTTGGCATGTATGCATAGAATTCAAAAATATTTGTATAACTATTTAATTTGTGAAATACCATTCCTAAGTAGTTGGCTTCATTAATTAGATGGGTTTATTGGAATCATTTTCCATTAGATTCATAGGCATGATGCTGTTGAGTGAATAAAACGAATGAACATATGAATTATTATATTAGCAAAAGCTCCCTTTCTTTATTTTCTGAAGTAGCAATGGGAGTGAAAAAAATTAGTCCATGCACTTAAGTTCCTTATTTCCAGAGCTGTCCAAAAGAAATACTATGTTAGCATATGTAATTTAAAAAGTAAAAAGAAACCTGTGAAATTAATTTTATATTTCAATTCAATATATCCAAATTTTATTATTTGAACCTGTAATTAATATAGAAAATTACCCAGGAGCTAATTTACATTCTTTACTTGGTACTAAGTTTTTTATTTTTTTATTTTTTTATTTTTATTTTTTTATTTATTTTTATTTTTTTTTTTAAAGATTTTATTTATTTATTTGAGAGAGCAAGAATGAGAGAGAGAGAGCACATGAGAGGGGGGAGGGTCAGAGGGAGAAGCAGACTCCCTGCTGAGCAGGGAGCCCGATGTGGGACTCGATCCCGCAACTCCAGGATCATGACCTGAGCCGAAGGCAGTCGCTTAACCAACTGAGCCACCCAGGCGCCCGGTACTAAGTTTTTTAAATCCACTGTGTATGTTACTACACATCTCAGTTTGGACTCACCACATTTCCATTGTTCTAGAGACACACGGGTCTCGTGACTATTGTATTGGACAATGCAGCCTGATATCTCCATTTTGCATATTCTACATTGGAGAGATGCAGGATGTGTGTGTGTGTGTGTGTGTGTGTGTGTGTGTGTGTGTGTGTGTGTATAAAAGTAGGAAGCAGATGATCCACAAGGAATTCAGAAGATCATTCTTCTTTCTAAAGTCATAGGATGGTCCACATAATGATCTATAGACTTATTTTTCTTTAGTCATTAAAATCATGGCCTAATGAAGATCTTGCTTTGGTCATTAAGATTCTTGAGCTAAAAACTAATGATGTAATGTATGGTGATTAACATAAGAATAAAAAATATTTAAAAATTAAAAAAAAACTAAAGATTCTTGAGCTAACTGCATCTAGCTTTTACCACTGTTTTTGTAATTCTATTATTAAAATGATAATAATAATTTGACTGAATTAATCCAAAAGGTCAATTTGTAGATGCCACATATGTCTGATATGATACAATGCTTCATTTCACTTGATTTCTCTATCTATCATTCCGGGGACCCTAGTCCTGTACCTGGAGGGTGGTTACTGGTGGGAGTCAGTGTTACCAGCTGTTCTAGAAATATGTGCACAGGTCTGTATAGAAAATCACTGGTATATTCTCTCCTTAAGCAAAGGACAAACAAATGTCATGGTGTCCTCCAATTAGAGCTCATTTACTTGAGGTCAATAGGTAAATACATCTTTGGCTCATTTCTACAGTGGAGAAGAATAGTTCAAATCTGTCACCCTAGGAAATTATCGGTTTTTTTCTTTTTGGTGTTTTGGCAGATTTTTCTACGTGCTTCTTTCCATTCTCTTCAAAATCCCTTTTCTGCAATAGAAAAATTAAGCTTATGGAGTTTTTCTTCACCTGGTTCATTCAAATAATGATAGATTATCCTTAGCAGTTTTCAAATGGTGCAAAAATTATGTCACTTTAAGAGTATGCCTTTTTCTCCACACTAGATATTTTATCAATAAGCTGAAAAGTGAAATTAAACCAGTAAACGACACTAATAATTTTCTGGTGAAGAGTTTCATTTAGAGCTCAGAGATCTCTATTTGGAAAAGAATATAAAGTTCAACAGTGAAATGATTCCTCTGTTGTCAACATTTAAGACTACCATGTTTTTGTCTTAGCAATAAATAAATAAATAAATCATCATAGACATATAATAAAAGGAAATTCTGGGAAGCTGTGATAGTCAAGGGACCCGTGTGTAAAGAGCATTCTGTTAGTTTATAGACACTTGAGAGGTGTTAAGTGCCTTGAAAAACTGTGCAAAGTAAGGGCTGGTGAAAGTGTAGTTCACTTCTGCTACCCAGCAGGGAGCATTTCAGTATCTTCACTGAGCAGGTGTAAATGAGACCACCACTGGCTGTGATGCTGAGAGAGGGCCACCACTTGTTAAATATGTCCTGGCTGGCATATTAAAAATGTAGCTCTGATTACCCATTGGAACGTGTGTTGGGAAGAAAAGCCTATCTTTTTACTCACAAAGAGGAAAAAAAAAACAGATCTGAGGATTTCAGTGTAGGAAAAAGAGAGATAAGAGATTTTATGTGTATTAAAGGGCTGGAGAAAAATCCATAAACTCATATGAAACACTGGCTCTATCTCCAAAGGTTTCATAAGGGCCATTTTTTTTGGAGAAACAAGTTCCATTTTGATAAACTATGCATGGTTGCTTTAGGATAGTCTAAAGACCAATAAATATTACTCTGTAAGCAAAAGCTACAAATTAGTCATAGATCAAAACTGCCAAGGATGCCACCATACTCCCTGTTCTCCAAGGTTATTTTTGCTTCCGCCATCTTTTTCACTTCTCTGTTACTAACCCAGTCGTCAATCCCCATTGATTCTCCATCACATGTCTGATATAAATTCCTTATTTTCATTTTAAATTTTTCCCATCAGCCCAAACTCTCTGCCTGTGCCCCTCCTCACATAACTACAATAACAGTAGTAAAACTTGATTCTCTGGGCTCCAGGCTCTCCCCCAGCCATCCCCTTCACTTATTGCAAAGAAATTTATACACAGAAACTAGGATCACTTTCCTTAGACATCACATCTATTCCTTGTTCAATAGCCTACAGCAATTCTATATTGTTGCTTAATCTATGTAATTATTGGGCTTCTCAGGTCCTCATGGGTGCAACTAACCCATACTGTGCCTTTGTGGGGATCGGTCTAAATCTTAAATTGAGTTTCCCCAGAAACAGACCCTAGAGATACAGATTAAACTTTAAAGAATTTATGTGGGAATGATCATCTTCTCAGCAGGGAAGTTAGAGAGTGAGGAGGGGAAGGGAGTCTATAAGGACACATTATAGAGCAGGTAACCACTGTGGGCAGCTAGGGTCCTGTCTTGCTGGGGAGCTTTAGCAGAGAGTATAGAATGGCTTGGAGTTATCCTACCTGTGGTTGAGGGAACTGGAGTGTGTATGAATCAACATGACCCTTGGTGGAGCGCCACTCAAAAGGTGTTGTGACTTGTTAAACTAACGTTCGTTAAGCAGAGCCCTGGTGTTGGATGGTGACCCCTGGTTCAACAAAAGACCACTAGGTAATTGAATTAGAGAAGTCTATTATTCACAGGTCCTGAGGAAGTACATGACATGCATGGGAAGATCAAGGCAGGATGCAGGCAGAGAGACAGTGGCAGGACCAAGGGACATGGACTTATTAGGGTCTGTGGGTGAAGTGTTTTGGGATTCTAGGGCTAATGCTGTATTGATTGATTTAAACCAAAAGGAGAAGGGTTTTGGTAAGCTTCACAGGGGTCTTTTTAAAGGGGTATACAAGGGCAAGGGGAGGCACTCACAAGGGCTGCTAGGAAGGTCACATAAGGAGTTTACATTTGCTTGTGACACTGCAGGCTGTTATCTAAGGCAGGCGCTCATGGGAGGAGCTGTTGGCAGTTCAAGGATCCTGTTGGCCACTTGGTGACACAGAATGGATGCTGAGGCAACAATATCATGGAGTAGGTTAGCTCAACCCCCTACCCAGGGGGGTATTAAATCCCTAGCTCTACCTGCCTGCCCAGTGCATGGGTTCAATAGACTGTAATTAGAGAAGGCCCCTGGGCAAATAGTCACAAGTATTTACAGTTAGAAGACACCAGATTGGCATTCATGGGATTTATGAGTACCAAGGAAATGTGGGTGAGCACTGATAGCTTTCTCCAGGCAGATGCAGCCTCAGACCCATACGCATAGCTTGGTGAGAGCTCTACTCTTTTTATCTGTGTGCCTTTGTGCAGTGAAGAGTCTATGCAACAATGTGCAGTGGCCCTGAGGGAGCTCCTTAACTAGACTATTGCCATCAATACCATTTTAGTGGGGCTCTTGTCTCCAGCTAATCCAACATGTTTAATCTCCAAATCACAGTTTGTGCATTACATTTTCATACAGGAGATGTTCTACCAATGTCCTTTCTGACATTACCCCCCTAAATGACTTCTCATACTCTGATCAAAACTCACAACAGGTGGCATCACCTCACACAGGTACAATATTCCTTTTGGCTATTTTCCTACCACTTAACAATTTAATCTCGATGCATTCTATAAATAAAACTGTAATTTGGGAAGAACATCAACCTTGAAGGGAAGTGAATATGGGTTCTAGTCCAGGCCCACTATCTTGTTAGGATAAGTTGTGTAAGGGCAAGAACCTTAATCTCCATAGCTTTGGTTTCATCATCTGTAAAATGGAGACAACAGTAATACCATCATAGGGTTGTGAGAATTAAATGAGATACTGCCCGTGGCAGTACAACATGAGGCGATTATTTGATAAATGTTAATCAGTAATATTACTGCTACTCATATGAGCATTGTTATTAGCACTACATTATTAAGTGTGGCATGCACTTGCTAAAGCTAATGATCCTGTGTTCTGCTTCTTTGGTATCCTCTCTATACCTGACTTTTTAAAGAGAGACTTTATACACACTAAGCAGTCAATGAGCACTGTGTTTAAGAAGAGGGATGAGCAAAGCAGGAAAGGATGTCCAGTGGAAAAAAGAAAGTCTCTTCAACAAATGGTGTGGGGAAAATTGGACAGCCACATGCAGAAGAATGAAACTGGACCACTTCCTTAACACCACACACAAAAAGAGACTCCAAATGGTTGAAAGACCTAAACGTGAGACAGGAGTCCATCAAACTCCTAAAGGAGAACACAGGCAGCAACCTCTTCCACCTCAGCCACAGCAACTTCTTCCTAGAAACATTGCCAAAGGCAAGGGAAGCAAGGGCAAAAATGAACTATTGGGACTTCATCAAGATAAAAAGCTTTTGCATAGCAAAAGAAACAGTCCACAAAACCAAAAGACAACCGGCAGAATGGGAGAAAATATTTGCAAATGATATATCAGATAAAGGGCTAGTAGCCAACATCTATAAAGAACTTTTCAAACTCAACACCCAAAGAACAAATGATCCAATCAAGAAATGGGTAGAAGACACGAACAAACATTTCTGCAAAGGAGACATCCAAATGGCCAACAAACACGTGAAAAAGTGCTCAACATCGCTCAGCATCAGGGAAATCCAAATCAAAACCTCAATGAGATACCTCCTCACACCAGTCAGAATGGAGAAAATTAACAATTCAGGAAACTACAGGTGTTGGCAGGGATGAGGAGAAAGGGGAACCCTCCTACACCGTTGGTGGGAATGCAAGCTGGTGCAGGCACTCTGGAAAACAGTATGGAGGTTCCTCAAAAAGTTGAAAATAGAGCTACCATATGATCCAGGAATTGCACTACTGGGTATTTACCCCAAAGATACAAATGTAGGGATCCGAAGGGGTACGTGCACCCCAATGTTTATAGCAGCAATGTCCACAACAGCCAAACTGTGGAATGAACCAAGATGTCCATCGACAGATGAATGGATAAAGAAGATGTGGTATATATATACAATAGAATATTATGCAACCATCAAAAGAAATGAAATCTTGCCATTTGCAACAACGTGGATAGAACCGGAGGGTGTTATGCTGAGCGAAATAAGTCAATCAGAGAAAGACATGTATCATATGATCTCACTGATATGAGGAATTCTTAACCTCAGGAAACAAACTGAGGGTTGCTGGAGTGGTCGGGGGGGTGGGAGGGATGGGGTGGCTGGGTGATAGACATTGGGGAGGGTATGTGCTATGGTGAGCGCTGTGAATTGTGTGAGACTGTTGAATCACAGACCTGTACCTCTGAAACAAATAATACATTATATGTTAAAAAAAAAAAAAAGAAGATAGCAGGAAGGGAAAAATGAAGGGGGGGAATCGGAGGGGGAGACAAACCATGAGAGACTAGGGACTCTGAGAAACAAAGTGAGAGTTCTAGAGGGGAGAGGGGTGGGGGGATGCGTTAGCTTGGTGATGGGTATTAAAGAGGGCACGTACTGAATGGAGCACTGGGTGTTATACGCAAACAATGAATCATGGAACACTACATCAAAAACTAATGATGTAATGTATGGTGGTTAACATAACAATAAAAAAATTAAAAAAAGGAGGATAAGAACTATTGAAATTAGGAAAATCTGGAAAATTCTAAATATGGAAGAGCACTCAGGTAATTCTTGAGATCATGCCTTTGTTTTTGATCAATGTATGGAATCTCTAAGTGTACTTGGGAGAGGAGATGGGGGCTACCTATCAGTAATTCATCTCTTAATTCTATAGAGAAAACTTCAACACGTCTTAGTGACTTTTGACAACACACATGCTCCAAAGTAAGTTTTAACTACCGTGCCAAAAGGCAACCTTTTTATTTTATTTTTTTAAAGATTTTATTTATTTATTTGACAGAGATAGACACAGCAAGAGAGGGAACGCAAGCAGGGAGAGTGGGAGAGGGAGAAGCAGGCTCTCAGCTGAGCAGAAAGCCCAATGCAGGGCTCAATCCCAGGACCCTGGGATCATGACCTGAGCCAAAGGCAGACACTTAATGACTGAGCCACCCAGGCATCCCAAAAGGCAACCTTTTTAAAGCACTTTAGATTTCATCAAAAAAATGTACCATCAAGTGTTATCCAAATGAAAGTTTTCCATGGTTTATAGAACCAGTCAATATTTGGAACTAGGGAGATCACTGATTTATAGGGATAAAACCGACACTTTTGTTGGACTCTTAAGTATTAAGTATCATACTTTTTGGGTGCTTTAAAAAAAAAGTGAGACAGGCACAGGGTGTTCACACACATATGGGCAGAATTCGTATCATTGATGCAATGATATAATGAGCTATTCCTTAACTCTAATGAGACCTCTAGTGTCCCACCCCTGCATCATCAAGTACTAGGTGCTTGTGTGTAAAATACACTTTCTCTTCCTTTCCATCCATCCATCCATCCAACTATCCATCCATCCATCCATCCACCGGCCCATCCCCTTTTTCAATTATCTTTCAAGAGGCAAATTAAGAAATCCCTCCATTTGGGTAGCTTTGTCAGCTATCCAGCTGAGAAGAATCTCAGCCTCATTTTAAAGGCATCAAAATGTGTTTCTTTTTTTTTAAGATTTTATTTATTTATTTGAGAGAGAGAGAGCACCAGTGGAGGTGGGGTAGGGGCAGAGAGAGACGGATGAGCAGACTTCCTGTTGAGTAGGGAGCCCAAGATGGGGCTCGATCCCCGGACCCTGGGATCATGACCTGAGCTGAAGGCAGACGCTTAACTGACTGAGCCACCCAGGTGCCCCAAAATGTGTTTCTTTTGACACACCATATACACCTCTATATTGATATTCACCTTTTTTTTTTTTTGAGTATAGGTTCAATCTCCTCAAAGATCATAAGCTCTTTGAGGATGAGAGTGGTGCCTTCAACTTCACAGCTCCAGCATTATTCTTTTTTTTTTTTTTTTGTGAATAAAGAATGGATAGTTTTTAATTTTCTTCTCCAAATTATTATGTATCTTTCAAGTCTTCTTTTTTTTCTTTTTAATTTTTTTATTGTTATGTTAATCACCATATATTACATAATTTGTTTTGGTGTAGTGTTCCATGATTCATTGTTTGTTCATAACACCCAGTGCTCCATGCAGAATGTGCCCTCTTTAATACCCATCACCAGGCTAACCCATCCCCCTACCCTCCTCCCCTCTAGAAACTTCAGTTTGTTTTTCAGAGTCCATCATCTCTCCTGGTTCGTCTCCCCCTCTGACTTACTCCCCTTCATTCTTCCTCTCCTGCTATCTTCTTCTTTTTCTTTTTTCTTAAAATATGTTGCGTTATTTGTTTCAGAAGTACAGATCTGTGATTCAACAGTCTTACACAATTCACAGCGCTCACCATAGCACATATCTTCCCCAAAGTCTATCACCCAGCCACCCCATCCCTCCCACCCCCGACCACTCCAGCAACCCTCAGTTTGTTCCTGAGATTAAGAATTCCTCATATCAGTGAGGTCATATGATACATGTCTTTCTCTGATTGACTTATTTCACTCAGCATAACACCCTCCAGTTCCATCCACGTCGTTGCAAATGGAAAAGATTTTTATTTATTTATTTATTTGAGACAGAATGAGAGAGAGAGAGCACATGAGAGGGGGGAGGGTCAGAGGGAGAAGCAGACTCTCCGCCAAGCAGGGAGCCCGATGTGGGACTCGATCCAGGGACTCCTGGATCATGATCTGAGCCAAAGGCAGTCGCTTAACCAACTGAGCCACCCAGGCGCCCGCTCCAGCATTATTCTTACACACAAAGAAATCCAAGGTTTTTAACTAATAATGGTAATGAATGATGGATGATACCTGCTCTGTATTTCTTTCTTTGTTGATGTTTTGAGTCCATCTGTTATTTTGAAACCCTCGGAGCTTCCTGAGTATAATCTGAAACTGGCTCCCATGTATGGAGGGCAGGAGAAACTAAAGGAAGAGGCAGACCACTTCAGATCGGTAGGTGTCAGGTTTAATAAGCAAAGAAACTGACCTATGAGGATTGTCTTGGGCAGCCACAAGATGAGTAGAACTCTGCAGCCGGTCACCAAATGTTAAAAGTTTGTACAGAGGCCTTACCTGGCTTCTGTCACAAATGCCATCTAGGTGGTTTCAACACCTCATCACTATCTCAAGGCTATGTCCTTGGGGCAGCTTCTGGGAGCAAGGAAGGCAAGCAGAACTCATATTCCAAGGAAGGGGGAGAGGATGAGGGGTCTCCAATTCCTCCAGCCCAGTTCATGGGTCAACTGGTGGTCACAACCTCCCCCAACACATCATACCCAGGCCTGGGTATGGAAAGCTGGTCAAGAGTCTGCTGAGATGGGAGGTCACTAAGACCTAGATGGCTTGACAGGTAATAGGGACATGGAAAAGCAGCAGCAATGCCCAGGTCAGACTTAGTGGTCATCTCCAGAAATGTTCCCATATGATGCTCTGCTAAACCTACATCCTGTGCTCTGATGCTAGAACAGAGACTTCTAATGACGACTTCTAGAGACTTAAGAATTCTTCAGTGGGGATATAACAGACACTGTTACATGTCTGCCTATTTTCTACAGATGGCCACAACAATATCATGTTAGAAATGCAAATTCTTCATCCCTACTCCAGACCTACTGAGTCAGAGATTCTGGGGGTGGGCCCAAAACACTGGTTTTCGTAAACTCTTCTGGTAACTTTCATGCATGCTGAAATTTGAGAATCACTGCTCTGGTAACAGAACCTTGATTTTGTTTTGTTTTGTTTTGTTTTGTTTTTGAGGCCATAACACTCTCAGCCTTAGCTGATAGATTATGATGTCTACCCAGGACAATCCTGTTACCTGCTTTTCTAGATTCCCTTATAGCTATGCATGACTCTGTGACTATCCTGGCCAATGACATGGAAGGACAGTTCTGCTGGAGGTATTTCTGTAGAAACTTTTGCTTTACTGATAAAAATGATAGATCTTCTGGTCATGACACTTCACTCCTTCTTTTGACCTGTGATGCCAGTAGGAGGCCTGGGTATGACAGCTGCTGCATGACCATGGGGTAACTGGCTTAAGGCTAGAAGCCTAAAATGTAAGGCTGCTGGAAGAAAAGGAAAGGGACTTTTTTGCACACCAGAACCAAGGACGTCAACCTCCTACCTTGATAGGCAAGAAAATACACTGCTAATTATTTAGGCTGCTATTAGTTGCAGCCAAACACATTCCCAACTCCTATACTAGACATACAAATTTGTAAGTTATTTTCATTATTTTCCAAAAGCTCTCAAAGAGGCCCCATAAGCTATGTGAAAGGTCAAGTGTGCTTGCTTTTGTCTGGAACCATATCAATTCACTCTGTTAATAGTAATCCTTTTGCATTATTTAGAAGTTAAATTTGGCTGCATTTGGGGCGCCTGGGTGGCTCAGTTGGTTAAGCGACTGCCTTTGGCTCAGGTCATGATCCTGGAGTCCCGGGATCGAGTCCCACATCGGGCTCCCTGCTCAGCAGGGAGTCTGCTTCTCCCTCTGACCATCTTCCCTCTCGTGCTCTCTACCTCTCATTCTCTCTCTCTCCGATAAATAAATAAAATCTTTAAAAAAAATTTGGCTGCATTTGACACCAAAGAAATTCTGGGGAGTTGCTAATTCTGTCTAAGCATTATCAAGTATTTGCCAAATGCCTGGCACTCTGCTTACATGACCTCATATATTTTTTACCATAATCTCCATTTCTCCCCATTTTAGAAGGGGAGACTAAGGTATAAATTAAAAGGTGATTTTTCAGTTGGTATACCATTCATATCAGTCCAGATAATCTGATTTCAGAGCCCACTTTCCCAATCACTGCTAACATTAAGTGACTTCTTTATTTAATTGTATGCTCAACAAACATTATTATATCTAAAGTTTTTGAAAGGCACAGTCTTACAGCAAATGTGTACAGCTACAGGAAAATAACCCTAAAATGTTTGTTGTGGTGAAAAAGTTCAACATTTCTGAAATTGGGGGGCGCCTGGATGGCTCAGTCACTTAAGCATCTGACGCTTGGTTTCAGCTCAGGTCATGGTCTCATGGGTCGAGAGATCAAGCCCTGCTCAAGCTCTGCACTCGGCTTGGAGTCTGCTTGAGTTTTTTTTTCTCTCTCTCTCCCTCTCTGCCTCTGCCCCGACTTGTGCACACTCCCTCTCTCTCAAATAAATAAATAAATTTTTAAAAAAATTCTGAAATTGAGACAGCTCATTAAATATTGGCTTGGCCCTCAGAGTGTGTCCATTGGCCTCTCAGCAAGGATTACGGTTGCTGGCATCAAAAAGGAAAGATTCGCTAGCGTTAACATGGGCTTCACACAGTCTACATCACTGTGGAAAATTGCTCAGAGAAGACAGTGTGTGTGTACACCATTTTCTTTACATTATTTATTGCTACCTCCTTCCATGAATACCTACATCCATTTCTGCTTTCCCAAATTGCTCATTTCAGTCTCTGGAGGTGCTGGGGTGCAATATGGAGCCTTTTAAAGGACATGCTCCCACAGATAGGGTGGCCTTCAGAGGGCTCAAAGCACCCCTTTTGTGTTTACAGGTTGAGAAATGTCTGTCTGTAGATCTCCCAGCCTCTTCTGACCACAGAGCATGAGAATAGAAATGCTAATGTGGCATTATGAGTGAGAGGTAAGGACTATCCAGCCTTTTGTGGACAGGAGGCCTTTTGGGGATGATTGAAATGTGTGCATACAGTAGAGCGAATGCTATCAGCAGATGTTCCCACAGTCAGCACTCAGAAATAGCCAAGCATTGGTGGGCCTTTTATCTATGTCCAGTTTTTAAAGACAACTTGACATTCTTATAATAGCATGCAAATGTATTCCCCTATACCATGCCAGTGATGACTCAGATTCCCAAGACAATCCATACAAATCTTAATAAATCGAGACTACAAATTAAGCAATTTAGAGAAGAATGGTCTTTCACTTGAGGGAGAAGCCATGGTTTGTGCTCTTCAAATTGCAAGAGAAAGTGTATAAATTATTCTCAGTTAGCATTTACCCCAGACAAATGTGGGCAACAGTGGCATTTTGTTGTTCCCAACTACACTGTGCCCCGGCCTCCCACTCCCCTCCCATCAAAGGGTGACTCATTCTGAGATGCCCAAATCAAATGCCATCCTCTCTATGAAGCCTTTCTTGATTCTTGCACCCCCCCAACCCCAGGCACAACTCATTACACCCTTTTTGCTGATCCTGAACTCGTTTATTCAGATCTTTGTGGTAACAAATAGAACTTGAGTTATGAGTCATAGTAAACTGTGTTTGTGACTCTTTACCCCAATCCCTTCCCCTAGATGTGGGCTCTAAAAGAGGACAGATGATGTTGTATAACTCATCCTGATGACCACCCCTATCACACACACACATACTTTGGCCTAGATTAGTGCCGTGTATAGTTGGGTAGGTTGTGAGCGTACAAATCCTTGGGGGTACCATCTACATCAAAATCTATATGAATAGCAACTTCTAGAATTGTACTGCATGCAAATCTTTTTTTAGTACCTACCTAGCATACAGGAGATTGTTCATTAAATGCTTGTAAAATTAAATAATGGCCGAATAGTTGGGGCCAGGGTAGGAAAGAAGAAGATAATTCATTTAAGTTTCATAGGAACTAGCTACGGGGTTCAGTTTTTTTCAATGGCATATCAGTCTATCTGATCATAGTTAATCAGGTGTTAGTGGCATGTGGTTTCAGAGAAATAGTGTTCTGTTATAGATGTCAGTAAAAAAAAAAAAAAAAAAGCCAGAGAGAGATGCAAACTGCCTGCTTAACTTGAGGCCATAAGGAGATGGTGACAGACAAGCTTTACATCCTCTACTTGCAATCAATTTGCTCCTGACAGTGATTTCGAGTATTAACCTTGTTCTATCAAACCCGCTGGAGTGTGGGGCTAGGAAGACAAGAGCATGCACAGAGGAAGCGGAGATCAGCCAGAATAGCTAATGAACCACCAGATTTGATCTTTAGGGGAATGGAGGAACAAAATGGCCTCGGTATGGAAAACAAAACATGAGAATCCATTCCCTTGGTAACCCAACCACAGCTTGCTTTGCTGCCGACATTGTCTAGTGCAATGCTTGTTTGCTCAGGTTTTCTGCCCCAACAGAAGATAGAGGGGTTGGCAAGACAAGGATTCAAATTCTTAGCTCTTCTGTATTCCTTCCCATATGTTATATGATGCTCCTAAGGGAGACTATACAATGGATACCAGTGGAGAAAAAAACCTAAACAAAACAAAAATAGTACCAAGAGAAGGTTATAGAAAAAACGGCCCATTAAAAGAAAAAAGCACAAATGGGATAGAATTGGGGCAATCCATCCTTTTTTGTTGTAGTTGCTGTTCCAAACGTTTATAAAATTCTGAACCAGAAAAGGCAATGCAATCATAAAGACACATACACAGAAATACAAGATGGCAAATGCCAACACCACAAGTCATCCTCAGAAGTTTGTCATCTTCCTGTCATCTCACATGGGTCCTATTACAGCAAGTACATGCTGTCTATTTGTCATTCCTACTTTACAGAACAGAAGAAGGGTTCTTTTGTTCTCTTATTATCTTACATATACATTTGGCGTTAAATTTGATATTATTTGAAGGGATGTGACCCCCAGTGCTCTCAAAATATTTTGGCTTTGTGATATGCCATCTAAGGTAATTTAATTACAGAGTTGAAAGTGGGGCCTAAAGGATGAATCTAGGAGAGTTAAAAGGTGGGAGAGATTTAATATCCCACTAAGTCTATTCCTAGGGAAATAAATAACAAAATATGTAAGTTTAACTAAAAAGCAGTGAATCTGATTTTTTGGGTGGATTTTTTTTAATTGACTACTAGATTTCCAATATGATAAAGTATAAAGAAAAAAATTAAAATTCCCCAATCTCACTACTCAGGTTGCTACTTTTGATCTTCAAAGAAAAAAAAAGAATACACACACTACTGTTTAAAAAAATCAAATGAACAGGAAGATTTCACATTGAGAAGCCTAGTTCTTGCACACCAGTGGCCCTCACAACATGGTTCACTCCACATTCTGTGTTAGTGGGGACATCATGCCACTGAATCAGAATCTCTGAGGGTAGGGCCCAGCGTCTGGTTTTTAAAAAACCCTCCAGGTGATTTGGATGCACACTGAAATTTGAGAAGCACTATTCCACACAAAAACAATTAGAGATAAATTTCTGATGTCTTTCCAGTTATACTTTAACTACACATAGACACACACTTACACTTTTCTTTTTATAAAAGTAACTACATTATACACCCTGTGTGATCACTGCATTAACTTTTATTTATTTTATTTATATTTTTATTGCTTTAACTTTTAAAACTAGATTATTTATCTTGTAGGTCTTTCCATATTTGCATGTAGAGATCCATTTCATGTTTACAGAAAATTATACTGCCTTTCACTAGATATGCCCTATGCCTCAACGGTTCAAGCAGTTTCCTTACATGATCATTTCTGGTATGTACAGTTTGGTTTGTTGGGTTTTCCATAATCGTTCTTACTGATACATCTTGGAAAACATGTGTGACTATGTTCTTGAATAATTTCCTAACAGCGGTGATTCAAAATCATGAATTCAGAGGCAATTCATGATCATGAGGAAATGTATATTTTACATTTTGATGTATATGACCTAAATGTTGGAAAAAGAGGTTGCACCAAGCAACAGTTTACTAACAGTGCCTACTTTTGTGGATATTCTCTGACACTCGATATTATCAAACTTATTTTAGCTGTTACCAATCTGATTGATTACATATGGCATTTCATTATTGTTTGATCTGCATTTCTCTAAGTATGAGGATGAAGATAGTTATTTGATATTTTTAATCAGACTTTTATATTTCTTTTTCAGTGACTTGTCCATTTTCTCTTGGTTAAACACATTTTTTTTTTCCTGATTTGCATGAACTTCTGTAAACTAAGAAAACTAGTCTTGGCCTGTCATGTGTTTCTAACTGTATTTCTTGTTAGTTCAGATATATTTTTTAGTTGGTCATAATTTTACAGACTTGCTAATGTTTTCCTTTTTGTACTCTATCCTGTCCTTCAAGGAAAGACCTTCCTCGATTCCAAAATTCCAAATAAATTCACCTAAGATTTTCTTCAAACCATCAGTTTGGTTTTAACTTTCCATAATACTTTGGCAAAAGAAAAGAGACTTGCATCCAGTTTTTATTTCTTCATATAACTTGTCCCAAGTTGTCTCTTGTCCCAATACCACTTAGTGAATAAGCTCGCCTTTCCCAGTGGCTTGAATGTCACCATTACCTCTGACCTGGAGAATTTGGGGACATTCTCCTATAATCTGTTCTTTTAAAGCTGCTTTAGTTAGGACAGCTTCATTAGCAGTTTTTATTCTAGCTAGGGCTACATCTACCTTATTCACTCTTCTTTTTGAAAAATATCATGGTGTTTTTCATTCATTTATTTTTCATGGTGATCTTTGTGTCATTTTGTCAAGTACAAAAATAGATCTGGATGAAATAACACACTGGATGTATAGTTTAATAAATGGAGATTGGTCAATGCACAACATTGTGGTTTCTTATAAAAAGAACACAATCATCTCTAATTTTATTAAAGTCTTCATTGAAGCTTCACATTTTCTTCATGTAGGTCCTTCACATTTCTGGTTAATGTCAATACTAGGTATTGTACCTTTTGGCTGCTACCATTAATGGTTTCTTCCTCCTACTGTATTTTCTAACGCTTATTGGTTGTATACAAAGATACTAATTTTTATATCATTCTCCAGATACCTGCAGTATGCCTGATACCCCTGATACATGCAATGAATTCTTAAAAATTACACATGCAAAAAAAATGCTTACACATCTAAATGAGTATTAACCACTGAAAAGATGTTATACTGGAGGATATACTGTTTCCTTCGAATTGCTCGCAAGAGTCAATGTCCGATTTACTTCACAGTGGCACATGATTTTTTTCATACAGATTGACATGACCTTGCCTGGTAAATTAGTATATGAGCTAAGGTTTGTTTAGACAAACGTAACCACATTCTTAAGTGGTTATCCTACAAAAATAAACAGAGGAGGATCTGTTGCTATTTAGAAGATTCCCCAAGAGAGAATGCTAATTCTAAAGAAACTTTCAAATATGAAGTTCCAGAAATGCCTGACCAATAGAGAGACCAGTGGGGTCCCAGAGAAGAATTTTAAAAAACAGCAACTGAATACATCGAATTGAAATCAAAAGAACAGTGACAAGAAATATTTTTTTATTTAGAATAAAAAGAGTAGTAAAATTGATTAGTAAGTGTAAGAGCTTAAAAAATTAAGCAAAATAAAGCAACAAAGGGAGAACACAAACATACAACATTAAAAATATGAACGGGGCAATAACAGATATAGAGGAAATACAATTAATGATACCTTATAAAACTCATGCAAATAAAAATATCTTTTAGGTATAGTTAAGTTGACAAAAGATAAAAGATGAAAAACCAAAGGTAATGATTTTATTCTTCATGATTTTTATATGTTAACTAATTGTTTTATAACATTTTCAGTTGATTCTATCGGATTTACTAAGAATGCAATAACATAAGCAGCAACTAATAATTATTTTGGTTTCATCCATATCATTATTTATACCTTTAGTTCTCATTTCTCGTGTCAAATTACAGGTACTATTTATTTCTAGAACAATATTAATAGTGGGGATAGTAAACATTGCTATCTTATTCTTGATATGAATATAAAACTTTTAATGTTTTACCATTAAACTTAATGCTGGATATTTGAGAAATACATATTCTTGGTAAATGGTGTAATATTCTTTTAACAAGCTAATATTCTGTTTCCTAATATTTAGTATTTTTGCCCCAACATCAATAGGATTGTATTAAGATTATAATAAATAAGACTATTGTATTTTGTCATCTCTATTTAAATGTTATGATGTTATTGCCTTTCTGCCATTTTAAATGTTGTATATTTGTGTTTTCTTCCTTCTTTATCCTGTGTTTCCAAAAGAGTACTTAGAGTCCTTCATCATCTTGGAAATACTTTTCCGTTTTCTAATCCCTTATTTTCATTTTTAATCTTTGCTGTCTTTTCATTCTGCAGATTTTTTCCAGTTATCTATAAGCAACTTCTTCCTTAGATGCGAAACAGTCTTTTATGGCCCAGCATATTTCGGAAACTTCATTTTGGGAACTCTCTTTAGAATCTGAATTACATTCTTTTGAACTGTCTAACTGGTGGCAGATCTTTCTCCTTTGTTTCATGTTGTAAAGTTAGAAAAGTGGCTGAATATTGTTTCAAACAAAGGCCTGATATGGTGGTTGACCAGCTTGGTCATACGATTTTACATCAAAAACCATGTGCCTCAGCGATTAAATGAGGCATTGTTTCTTGTGGGTCACACACTGACTCTGAAGGCAATCCAAAAAAAATAGTTCAAAACATGTTTTCACCAAAGGCTATTCTTTAGAGGCTAACGCTCCTTTGGATGTGTAAGCAATTCTTTTTTGTCATTTTAAGGCCTCATTACCACATAGTCAGATGCACGCTCACTGTGGCTCGGAATCAAAAAGGCAGATAAACCACGAAGGGGAAATGAGGACTCAGAAGGCTGAGAACCCTGGGGTGTCCCGGGCTGGGCTTTTCCATTCAGTCTAAAATGCAAAGTCGGTCCTTTCAGGGGAGAGAAGCAGCTGCATTTATTTATAGCTATTAGACAAATATGTAAAGCAAGAATCCGTTTTTCTACATGAAGAATGAAGCGCAAGCCAGGATAAATACTTCAACACAGGGCGTGCTTTTGTTAAAGGGTAATGAAGAGGAACGCTACAAAAAAAAGACATTGGTAAACATTAAGTTTCTATGTATCCTTTAGCCGATGCTAGAGTTCTGAACACCAGCATAATATCCTTACGTATTATAGTTCTGTCATTTAATTTGAATAGTTAATGTCATTTATGAAGAAAGCAGTCACACTTTCTGGATAATTACTGCATATCTATTAAAATGAATTATGTCTCCCTTTAAAATGTGCATTTATTCCATTCTCATTCTGTTAATGCATATCTTTTCCTTCATTATATCTGCTAAAATGTCAACCCCGCTATGTTGGAGAAATCAATAATTAAATAGCTTTATAGTAATTACCTCCCAGCAACACATTTTTCTACCTTAACAACACAAACCAAATCCACTAACATCAAAATTACACAAATACATTGGTGAGAAGGTCATCACGTGAAAATATAACTCCCACTTTAAACAACTTTTCATAGAAAGAAACACCAAATAAGCTTCCCGAGCAACTCTTAGGAACTTCAGCTCTACGCTTTGAAGACCAACACTTTACACTCCTGTGGCTCTGGGAATCAGAAGTCAGCCTTAGAACTTACAAAAAAAAAAAAAAATCCAAAGACAACCTGTGAATCTCAGCGATGACAGTAAGATAACGGCATTTCTCATAAATTTTCCAGGTGTTTTCTAAGTTTTTAAAGCAAACCAGTCCATTGGTGTCTAAGCTACCAGAAAGTAAACAGGATTGATCACTCCAGTGATTTTACTGTCTTAATGGCCAACACAGATGACCATCCAAAGTAACAGGTCATGCACAAATAAGCTGCCCATAGAGATGAAAGGATCAGAGAATTAGCCTCCAAGTTATTTCTGCGCCTTTGTTCACATAAGACAGAAGTGATCACATTTTTTAAAAAAAATTCGACTGTTTTTTTTAAAATGATACATATACTTAAAAAATCAATTTGAAAAAAAAATATAGAGAGAGAGAGAACAAATCTCTATACTCAGAAATAGCCATTGCCATCCAATGGTAAACATCATTGCATACAGGCTTCTTTCTAGGCTTCTGTGATGGAGTACGCAGTCAAGCAAACATGAACAGGGAACAGGTGTTTACTGACTGTTAAGAAGGGTGGAAACCACGTTTCCAACAGCTCGGTGGGGCATGGGGCGGCGGGAGGCTGGCAGCGGGTGGGTGGGCGGGCAGGAAGGGGGGTTCCCAGGAACACGCGTGCTCTCCTCTCTATAATAGCTGCCCTACAGTAACCTATAGCTTCATTATGATCTGTTTACATTAAGGTTTTGACACCCCCCCCCCTTGCAGGGGAGGGCTGCCAGGACAGTTCCAATAACGGCCATATAGGGCCAAAAACTCCCCCCTCCCTCCCAACCTATGGAAGGAGACCCTAGGGGATTGGAGAAGACCCCAGTCAGAGAGCGCCCTAGTTATGCCCCATTGCCACCTCTGTGCCTGCCATTTCTCTCACCTTGAGAGTATACTTTCACTTTAACTGCAGTTAAACTCTTGCTTACTTTCAAGTTTGACCCTGAATCGTTTCTGGGCCCAACTCAAGAACCTAGGGCCTCGGGGGGGTGGAGGGGCAAATGGGATGCGCCATTCACAGATGTGCAAGACAGAGTTAAGCTGAATTCAAGTAATGAAAAAGTTAAACTGAAGGGGTCTCTGAACCTCATATGATGTTTCTGTGGCACAAAATAGCTCTTAAAATACCTCTTTAAATTAAAAAGTAAATTAAGAGAAAAGATTAATTAAAACCTTTAAAAAGTTGAAGTCAATATGTGTTTATAAAAATATATATTCCAACGGTGGAAAACATCATTCCTACTAGGAGAGACACAGATATTCACCCACATGGTTTGTTTTCCATCTTAATTCTTCTGAGTTTTATCACTTTTTTATTGTCAAGATCTCAAATGTCGATATTTACCTTGAAAGTATAATCCCGATTGTTGTTTATATTCCTTCTGTATTTAAATATATTTATTGACACTATTTTTTTTTTCCTTTGTGATCTCTTTTTTCCTAAGATTTAAGTTCTATTAGCTGGCCAAATTTCATATTCTTATGTGCCCTTGGCCCTCCCACTAAGAATGGCCCAAGAGATCTCTACTGCTTCAGTTATTACCCACTTGAGATGGTCTTTTCTGTGACTTTACATTCAAAGGACATAGGGAGCTATCACTTTTTCCATGATAATCTCTTTCCCTGCAACCTGGTAGGTAGGTTAACCAGCTGAGCCACCCAGGCACCCCTCATCCTATTCTTTATCATATTTTAGTCTAACTTTTCCTTTTGCTATTCTTAATGTGGCATATCTCTGTATTGCTTTTATGCTTTCAAATGTTAACACTTTTTATTTGAGTCCCTGTATCCCTTCTTAGAGCTCTGTTTTTGGTAACACATGTTACTGGAACTCTTTGAGAATATGAAGAACTATTTTATTAAATATTCTGGTGTTTCTTTGTGTAATGAGTCTTATGATATATGATTTTTATCTGCTTTTAATCATATTTCCTTAATTCCATTTTCATTCCCCCCCCTTTTTTCTTTTGGATAGGTCTCATAACATTATTCATTTCTGAGTTTGGTTGGCTATTTTGTGCTGCACAGTATCGGGAATGAAGGGATAGGGTGGCAGGATGGGAATGATGGGGTATCTGCAGCTGCTCCCTGGTGGGTTAGACATCCAGGGGCCTGTGTCAGTGAGGCTCCCAGACAAAACTCTGGGTCAGGGCTCTCTGTGCTTTGTTCTAACACTCACTGCCTCTTTTCTCTTCTCATACCTTTCACCTGAAGACCCCTCAGCTTAACCATCTAGTTACAGAACAGAAATTACTCATCTGCACCCCCCTCCCCGCCCCACCCTCCAACTTATCTTTTTCCTCTGTTCAGTTTGCTCAGTATGGTTTTTCTCCCTTACCAATGTCCAGTTCATATTAGTGACCTGAGACTTTATTTTATTTTTTATTTTATTTTATTTTTTTTTAAGATTCCCTATTTATTTTACAGAGAGAGAGAGAGCACAAGCAGGGGGATCGGCAAGTGGAGGGAGAGGGAGAAGCAGGCTCCCCGCCGAGGAAGGAGCCCGATGTGGGGCTCGATCCCAGGACCCTGGGATCATGACCTGAGCCGAAGGCAGATGCTTAACCATCTGAGCCACCCAGGCGCCCTGACCTGAGACTTTATAACTCCAGGTAAAGAACCTTTAGATTTGTCTTTCAGGATAAGAGTTGGTGCCAAGAGGACCAAGATGGCAAATGTCAGTTCTGCGCTCTCACACATCCTCCTGGACCCCATGGCACATTGCAGTTGTGAGATCTTCAGAGTTCGTGCTGGGTTTCTGTGTTTGGAACTTTTGTCCCAGCTATTTTTAGTGATCTTGTTGGGGGGAGAGGGTCAGAAAGAGGATAGTACAACAAAAATTCTCTTTACTCCATGCGTTTTAATTGAAAATACTAAGTAATCATATTCCAATATTTTATTATATAAGTTTCCAAACATTCAGAAAAGTTGGAAGAATTTTACTGTAAACACCTATATACCATCTAGATTCTACCACTAAGATTTTTACTGTTTTTGTTTAATTATATGATCATATTTTTTTATCTATTCATCATCTATACATCTGCCAATGAATGAATGATCTTTGACTATTATTTCTTTTGCCAAAAAAAAACTGAATAGCAATTTTTCAGAGGAAGATGATCAGACAGTAGTAAACTTCATTTACAATAGTAGTCAGTTTAAAAATAAGAGGTATAATAAAGCTCTTGTGTAATCCTTTGATAAAAATGAGTAATGTTACCAAGTAATAAATAATGTAATCAATAACTATTTTATGTACTGTTTATTATAGGGACCAAGTGTGCACCAATGACCAGACCTATAAATTTTTTCCCCTTGTGACTTGGTCCATTGGGGCATCTGGCCTCAAACTAAAAGCAACTTTACTCAGATGTCATTTGCATATTATAAAATTAAAATAGAAAAATTCCTTCCTTACAGCTCACCTTCCTCGATCCCGAAACAAGCCAGTAGGCACATATTATAATATAACTTTACTGTTACATTGAAGAGGACAGTGCTTCTCAATATGTATGTGTTGGGGTGGGAGATCTTGCATGTTAAAAATAGCTTCAGAGGTTTTTCAAACTCTAGACTCACATCCATAGCCCACTAGAATTTTTATATATTTAGCTACCTGCTATTGAGTTGACATTTGAGACTATAGCATGAAGGATCAACTAACAAGTAACTTTTCTGTCAGGGAATATGGCAGGAAGTCTTGAGAAAGGGAAGTATGATATTCAATATCTTCAGTGTTTGAAGGGGTCAGGAATTGAGACATAGGTAACAGATTTGGATCCCCCCGCCCTTTTTTAATCATGGATCAACATCAGCATGACTTGAAAAGAAAAAGCATGAGTCCAACTCAAGTAGATTTTATCCAGCTTAGCTTCTACTAGTAATGGGCGTGTTACCTTCCTCTCACTGAGGTACAATCCTATCTCTCTGGAGGAGTTCAATCTGAACTTAGGAGAGAGAAGGGACACTGGAGACACACTGGCTGCCATGGCTCCAGGTATGACATCACATCCAGACACAGGTATGACATCATATGGCTCCAGGTGAGATATCAAGAAACATATATCTTGCTTTTCCCGAGATAGTCCTGGTTTCCTGTCTTATTTTGATATTGTTATATTAGCAATGCCCCTTTATTCTACAAAATATCCTAGTTTGCATACTAGATTATAGCCTCACCTAAGACATCACTAAATAGAAAGATGGTGGAATTTTTTTCTCCCATGACTTTTAACTGTTATCAATAAGTAAATTGGGAGGAGACTTTTAATTAACTGGGTAAGTACCCTCCAAAAGGACTGATGGCTCCTCAAAGTGGTAGGTAAAAAACTCCACCATGAAAATAGTGAGAACCACACAGGGTGCATCTACAAATTAGGTCAGGTGAACACAAAATCCTGATATATTGTTTGTAAAACAAACATGACAAAAACCATGCAGAGAAAATATTTCTCAGCTGGGATTGTAGATGCCTTTCCACTTTGCTGATTTTAAACCTCCAGGACACAATCCTCAATATTAAGACTTAAAGGTTCCCAGACAAACAGGAAAAAAATTCCAGTTTCCCTGCTCTCAAAGAGAATCTAGTCAAACTCTTTTTGGGCAAATGGAAGACACAGATAGATTGTATAGACCTGTCATGCTTAAGAGTCTGTGTCAAGAAATAAAAGCAAGCCACACACAGGTATGCATATGCATATACCAGCATGCTTGAAAACATTTAGCAGCTTAAAAAGGAAATTAAAAAGAAAGAACATAGATGATAAATGAAGAGCATAATTTTGAAGTATTGAGACTTCCAAAGAAGAAAATAACGTTTTGCATCCTCTGGGAAATTAAGGGGAAAAAAACCCTAAAACATGGGCTCAGTGAAAGATAAGCAAATAAGACATCATATGAGATACAGTGGGAGTCTAAGGAGCAGAGAAAGAAAATAATAAAAAATAAAAATAGAATAGAAAAAAATAGAAAAAAGAATACCATTTGAAGAATTAAATTGACATTAGATAATCTTAGAAACTGCAGTGGATAGTCTCAAAATGTGGTTACCAACAATTCCTCCCAGCCCTCTATTGCCATGTGGCTCCTACTATCAGGAGGATTACACTTCCCTTTTCCCTTAAACTGGTGGCCTTGTGACTGGTTCTACCCATCTAGAAAGTGGGAACGGTCTGGCTCTAGGACTTCCCTAACCAGGCATTAGGTGGACTGCCAGCTTCCACTTTCTAGTTCTCAGATCCCAGTCTCCATGTTGTCCAGGCTAGACCAGTGGATGAACAGAAGCCATGTAAAGAGAAGCCTTCGAGGAAGAAGAGTTGTTTCTGGAGTTCCAACACTACCCCAGTTCAAGCTGAATGCAGCCACATGAGTGACCCTAGCTGTAATCATAGAACAGAAGAACTGCTCAGCAGAGCTCACCTAACAGACAGAATTAATAGAAATAATAAAGAAGCTAAGCTCTACACTGGTTTGTTAAGTAACAACAAATATCTGAAACAATAACTAACATTTCTTATGTAACTAGTATATACAAACTTGTGATAAGTACTTTATATATACTTTCTCATTTAATTTTCAAATTCTTATTTTCCTCATTCCTAATACCATTTCTCATTCTTGCCCCAAAAGAAAAAAAAAAAAAAAAAGACAAAAAGCTTTCACATTGGAATCCTAGACTTCTGACTTGATCCTACCTCCAATTTATCCTCTATATGGTCAGCAGAGTTACATTAAAATGCGAATACAACCACACCCCAGCTACAAATTTCAGACCTCTCCAGTATATTTCTGTTCTGCTCTAACACTGTAATTACTTGTCCTTCCTCCAACCCCACCTCATGATGCTTCTTGCCTCTGTGTCCCTTTACCTGACTTTTCTCTACCATCACTAACTTCCCTGCATAATTTTCACCGACCCTTCAAACTGCAGCTCAGAGACCATCTCTTCCAGGAAGGCTGTCTTGACTATATCTGTGCAGGACTAGATTAGGCACCCCACTTGGATCATATAGAATAGCATCAATACAGTTATTGCAACAGCTTTGCCACTTCACTGTATCTATTGGTTTATAAGTCTGCCATCTGCATTAGACTGTGGCTTCGAAAAGCAAAATTTGCTTTTCCCTGCAATTGCTATATAGCTGTATGACTCTAGGCATGTTACTTAAGCTCTCTGTGTCTCCATACTCTTTACTTGTAAAGTGGGATCTCTCCCATAAGGTTTTGTTGTAAGAATTAAATTGGTTGGGTATATATTGTGTTTAGAACTATTCAGAAATTTTTAACTCATTTTTATTTTTGTTCAGTATATATTTGTTGAACATAAGAGACCTGAAAAGATAATCTGGTGGAGAAAGTGGAGGTGGAAAAATGAGGGAGAAGGAAAGGAATACATTCAAGTATTTAGGGTATAAGTAACATCCTCCCTAACTCAGCAAATGGAATCACACCATCTACGTAGGCACACAGACCACAAACCTAGGAGCTCAGACCAGAAACCCAAGAGGCATTCCTGAGATGTCCCTTAGCCTTGCATCCTTCATATTCAGCTCATCAGTATACATCCCTCAATTTTTCCTCCAAAAGGCTGATTGAATCTGTCCACTTATCTCTAGGTCAGTGGACACTGCTCTAGTCTGAAACATCATTGTTTACTTTGTAAATACCACAGCACCCTCCCAATGGGCTTCTACTTCCCCTGCTTAAGCTTCGGAAATTCAATCACCAAGAGTATTTAGAATGATCTTTTAAAATGGCAGTTAGGTATTTAACTCCCTGGCTTCAACCCATTCAAATCACTGTATTCTCAAGGTCCTACATGATAGAGCCTTGCCTACCTACTGGATGACATCCTCCTGCTCTCCTTTTTCATTCCTCACTAGTCCACAGTGGCCTTCTTCCAGCTCCCTACTCAGCTTTTTCCAACCATGAGTCCACTGCATAACTTATTCTTTGCCTATTCTCTTTCCTTTGTCCTCCCTGTGGTTTCACATTCTCAACTTTTAGGAGTGGCTAAACCACTTCCTCAGGGATGAACAATAAACCTAATGTAAGGCCCTCTTCTTCTCTCGTGGCAGCACTGTTCACTGTCCTGTTAGAACACTTAGCAGAATCCTAAGTAAACACTTATTTTTCTGTTTACTTGTTTAACGTGTATCTTCCCTGCTAGACTCTACGTAGGAAGGCAGACGTGGGCTAGGACATAGACTGTTGGTTAATTACAGTGGTATTTAATGGAATTTAAGTATTAATTCACTGAAAGATTTATATTTAGGCCAATTCTCTGGGAAGAGAGATACGTTTTTTAAAATATATTATTTCACAAGAGGTAAATTCGTAATGGAGCAACTTCTCTGAGCTAAATGCTCTGTGTTCCTCTGTGCCAAATATATTATAATTTATCTTTTCCCTTTTGTCTTACAAGACAGGTAGAGCAGTACATAGCAATACAAGCTATCAATAAGGTTCCAACACAAATTGACCAGAGATCTCCCCACATACAACGTGGAACAGTTGCAATGGCTTCTGGGTCATTTCCTGTGGAAAAATCTTGGTGTGTTTTCCACAATAGTGAAAGTCATACAGATTTATTTCTTTATCAGGTGGAGAAGTTCTCATGGGAAGAAGTGACAGGAGATGTAACTTCTTTCTGTTTTTCTGAGCTTTATATCCTTAGACCCCACCAACTATGGAGGAAAAGAACAATCAAATTCCTCAAGTTGGGTTGGAGATGGTCATTGGTTTTTGACAAGCCAGTTTAGTACACCTCTAAGTGCCATTGGCTGCAGAAGACACTTTTTCTGATGCTGCTTGATATTTGGATACATGGGAACCCTTTCCACCTGTTATTGGCTGGGGTTTCACATCACCACACTAAATTAAACAAAGTAAAATATCTCAGTGGAGAGCCCATGTCACTTTGTTAGCCAAATATCATAACCCCTGGATGAACCACTGGAGCCATCCTTAGGACTGAGGCACCAAACACAAAATTCTTGTTTAATTGAAGCAGAATTCAAGAGCACCTCTAATTGAGCTGTTTTGCAATTTAATACATACAAGGTATAATAGCTTTTTAGAGCATCAATATCAAGGTGTATGCAAAAACTCCAGGGAGAATTTCAACAATACGGATGGTGTTAACTCCAAATGTTCTCTGAATAATAATGTCAAGTCCTTAGGTAGCTCCCAGGATCCCCACGGGATATGGCTACTAAAGGATCAGCTTAAATTGAATCATTACTTCTTGTCCCTATGTTATTTCTACTTGCTTATTTCTTTCATTCCTCCCCAATCCTCGCTGCTCTTACGTCTTTTTCTTTTACTGAGAGCTCCTTAATCCTGGTTTGATTGGATTGTATAGAACTATCAGCACCTAGAACTTTTATATTATTCCAGAAAATTAAGGTCCTTTTATAAGACAGCACATTGAGCCATAAATAACTTTTCTTTCTACTCTCTCTCTAGTGGTCACTTCCTCTGATTGTACTAAAATGCTTGTTGAAAACATCTAACAACATTTTCATCCATCAGAGAAGTAAATAGATATATAGAACAGGTATCTGAGACTTTTACTTTATTTAACTTTGAATATCGATTTGCCAGGGGTTCCCAGAATTAATAACACTTAAAACACAGGTGGACATTTAAGTCCACAATAGCCAAACTGTGGAAAGAGCCAAGATGTCCATCGACAGATGAATGGATAAAGAAGAGGTGGTATATATACACAATGGAATATTATGCAGCCATCAGAAAGAATGAGATCTTGCCATTTGCAATGACGTGGATGGAACCGGAGGGTGTTTTGCTGAGTGAAATAAGTGAATCAGAGAATGACATGTATCACATGACCTCACTCTTAATCTCAGGAAACAAACTGAGGGTTGCTGGAGTGGGGGTGGGGTGGGAGGGATGGGGTGGCTGGGTGATAGACATTGGGGAGGGTATGTGTTATGGTGAGCACTGTGAATTGTGCAAGACTGTTGAATCACAGATCTGTACCTCTGAAACAAATAATGCATTATATGTTAAGAAAAAAAAGAAGAAGAAGATAGCAGGAGGAGAAGAATGAAGTGGGGGAAATCAGAGGGGGAGACAAACCATGAGAGACGATGGACTCTGAAAAACAAACTGAGGGTTCTAGAGGGGAAGGGGTGGGGGGATGGGTTAGCCTGGTGATGGGTATTAAAGAGGGCACGTTCTGCGTGGAGCACTGGGTGTTATGCACAAACAATGAATCATGGAACACTGCACCAAAAACTAATGATGTAATATATGGTGATTAACATAACAATAAAAAATTAAAAAAAAACTAATGATGTAATAATGTATGGTGATTAACATAACAATAAAAAAATTAAAGGAAAAAAACAGGTGGACATTTAATATTAAAGTAGCTGAGTTTCTTGTGTTTGGACTTCTGATCTATCATCCCTCTCCTCAGTTTCATACTCATAGACCAAAGTGGTAATGTCAGGGGTTACATGACAAAATGCCTATTTTTTCTACTTTTCAGGATCCCCAAACCTCTGGATTATCATTAGAAGCTGCCTAAGAAAAGAAGTTTGGACAACCAATAATCTGACTTTTTAGATAAAACAACATGCTAAGTGGTAATGAAAGAACTTATCTAGTAATTCTGGTCTTCTTCATTAAAGGTGATATTAGTGATATTCTTGACAATTAACTGAGTGAGTGTTTATTACATGCCAAGACTATTCTGCATGCTTTCAGATGTAATAACTCATTTAATCATCACAACCATGGGAGGTAGATATTATTGTTATTTCATTTTACACATGTGGAAAATAGAGCACAAACAGGTCAAGTAACTCTCCTAAGCTCATACGGGAAAAAAAATAATAAAGGAAACTCTAAGAATTTCAGTTTGGCTAGATCATTAAGACCATAGAATGAAGTGGTAACAAAGGAGGTGGAGAGGTAAAAATCATGAGTCTGTTAGGCCACATTAAGAATTTCCTCTACCTGATGCAGAGAACCAGGAACAGACATAGTCGGATTTTCCTATTACATAGATCCCTTTTGGTGGCAGCTTGGAAGACCAGTGCAGGAGGGAGACAACAAACTGAGTCAGGGAGAACAGCTGAAAGGCTATTTCACAACCCAGGCATGAGATGGTGAAAGAGAAGTGTCCCAAGCTGGTCTCTCAACATTCCTCTTCAAAACAGTATATGAGAGTCACAAAAGGAATATGAAAGAGAAGGCCAATTTGATCTATTTTTTTTTTTAATGTAGTGCCTTTGATGGTATTTGGTCACTGATGAAGTATTCTTGGTGAGACAGGAGGCACCATCTAAAGTAAATCTTAAGGTTCTGACTTTAGCGATGGAAAAATAGCAGCATCACCAGCTCACAGAGGAAAAATACATGGATATGATACATGAGAAATTAAATTCCAGAAATGTCACCTTCAGTGAGTCATTGGGATATACAATGGAACCATGAAGTCAGTGGTTGGGGATCTTCAGGTTGGAGGAGAGATTTGGGGTGAAGATTAAATCTGGAGTTATAAGCATATATGCGATGTTCAAAAGTATGAATGAAGATGAGCATATGAAGAAGCAGATAATGACAGAAGAGATAAGATGAGATGTGAAGAGGACTCAGGATAGAAGCCTGAAAAACACCAAGCTTCCAGGGGAGAAAAGAAGATGTGGATCCACAGAGACCTGCTCAAAAGGTGGGAAGAACGACCGAAGAGAGGAATACAGCATAAAACTTGTTCTCACAATGTGCTTGTGGAGAATAAATCCACTAGAGATGTACCAAATCCTTTCTCATGTTGAACTGGCACACTGCCTAAGCTAACAGTTCCTTCATTTCTATCATTCTGTATTTCATAGTCATTGTAGCTTAAGTAATTAAATGTTTAGGGCTAAAAGGTGTCCAGCTAAGTTTCAGGCTATGGTGGGGAGTAAAATGCAACCAGGGATTAAAATAATCTCATCAAATCCTCCTCTGCTTCCTCAAAAACTTTGAAGCAAAAATTGCCCTAAGGTCAACTTGGATTTAGCTGTAATTATGTGGCTGATGATGTCTGGGGTGTACTGTGGGGTTTACTGTTGAATTATCTTAAGCTTGAGAACCACTATGGAAAAAAAATAAGCTTATTTTTCCTGTAGAAGATACTATATGTGTAATCTCTGTTGCTCTGAAAATGTTCATGGAATCGTGGAAACAGTGGAAATTAGATCAGATACAATAATTTTTAATACTTAAGTACTTTGGGAAAAATGCTTTGTAAACAAAACAATACTGGGCACCTGGGTGGCTCAGTTGGTTGGGCAACTGCCTTCAGCTCAGGTCATGATCCTGGAGTCCCGGGATCGAGTCCCGCATCGGGCTCCCTGCTCAGCAGGGAGTCTGTTTCTCCCTCTGACCCTCCCCCGTCTCATGTGCTCTCTCTCTCTCTCATTCTCTCTCTCTCAAGTAAATAAATAAAATCTTTAAAAAATAAATAAACAAAACAATACTTCTAAAAGCACCTTAATCCTTCAGTTCATCTTGAATACAGAGGAGCACAATGCATGAATTTTAAATTATCTTTTAAAAATATCTAAAAATCACTCACTATTTTTATGAGCTAGAAATTACAACATATTTTCATCATTATAATTCAAATGATCATATTGATAAGGGTTATGACTTTTCCTTCCACAGTTCCCTTCAGCTGGGCCACAGGAACTCATCTACATATAACAGAGCAAAAGGCAGAGGTGCCATTTAGTAAATGATTATTTTGGTGCACTAAATAATACAGTGATTACCTGAAAGATTTAGTATCACCTCTGTAAGTCCCATCTGCATCTCCAGAGCTGATTTTTGTTATTTTTTTAAAGAGATTTTATTTTTTTTATTTGAGAGAGAGAGAGAGAGAGCTCAAAGGGAGATTGAGAGGGAGAAGCAGACTCCCTGCTGAGCAGAGAGCCCGATGTGAGACTCGATCCCAGGATCCTAAGGTCATGACCTGACCCGAAGGCAGACACTTAACCAACTGAGGCACCCAGGCACCCTGATGTTGTTATTCTAAATGGCATGTACAACTGCTCCTAACTCAGTAGTGATCTTTGTATTTGGCACCCGGGAGGTACACTACTGACCCCAAACCTAAATCCACCTACGGATTCTGAGCATCCCATTTAGCTAAAGAACACTGTTACCTGAAATGACTGGTCACTTGTTTCAGATCTATATTAGCTATTGAAACACTTTTACTTGCCATGTTACTTTCCTATGGGCACACAAAGCCAAATTGAATGAACACTTCAAGGGGTGGGGTAATGGTTCATTTCTGGAAATGGGTTGGGTCCAGATATTTTAGGAGTGGCCTCTAACCATTTTGAGCAGGGGATGAAATAATCACCCTTCATTTAGCAAACTGGAGAGACTGAATTGTCTCTTTGTCAAAACAGGGAGATGGTATTGCCATGGTGCCCTCCAGCAGGATCTATCCTTATCCATTGGGGCTCTACTGAGACAGTGTATTCAGGAGAGTGTAACTAGGGTAAAGTTCTAAGATTGTTTAAAAATTGGGTTGGTAAGCATAGTGCCAGCTAGACCCTTATCTGTGACTCTTCCAAACTCTATTGTATTGGATTTGTTTTCTAGTTGGAAAGTACCATTTTCCCAACTCTCCAGGCTCTGGCTCATTGTCATTACCCTGTATTGATTGGTAGCATCATCATGAACATACAATGATGC
This sequence comes from Zalophus californianus, assembly GCF_009762305.2. Lineage (NCBI taxonomy): Eukaryota > Metazoa > Chordata > Mammalia > Carnivora > Otariidae > Zalophus > Zalophus californianus. The sequence goes on from NC_045602.1 coordinate 98,805,992, forward strand.
TCTTTAGTATCTCCTCAGATCAATGGGAATCAGTTTCCATAATCATCTGCAGAATTCTAAGCTTTAACCTCACAGGTTCTGGCTTCAGTGAGCTGATCTTTTCAAATCTGACAATTCTCCAAGAATGGAATTCAGAATAGTACAGAGTATTTAATTAAAATGTCATGATCAAATATGGTTTTTTATTCCATGCATGGGTGTAAAAAAATATGAGGATGGTAGATAAAAATGGTTAAGAGAACAGATAGTGAAGGGGCGCCTGGGTGGCTCAGTTGGTTAAGCGACTGCCTTCGGCTCAGGTCATGATCCTGGAGTTCCGGGATCGAGTCCCGCATCGGGCTCCCTGCTCAGCAGGGAGTCTGCTTCTCCCTCTGACCCTCCCCCCTCTCATGTGCTCTCTCTCTCTCATTCTCTCTCTCAAATAAATAAATAAATAAAATCTTTAAAAAAAAAGAGAACAGATAGTGGCTTTGGAATCAGATTAGTTAGACTTGGGGTGCCGGAGGGGCTCAGTTGGTTAAGTGTTGGACTCTTGGTTTTGGCTCAGGTCCTGATCTCAGGGTGGTGACATCAAGCCCCAAGTTGGGCTCCATACCCAGCACAGAGTCTACTTAAGTTTCTCTCTCCCTCTCCCCTCCCACCTGTGATCTCTCTTTCTCTAAAATAAATAAATCTTAAAAAAAAAGATTTACCTAGACTTGAATTCTGACTGCACTTTCTAGTTCTGTGAACTTGGCCAAATTCCTTACCCTCTCTGAGGACTTTTAGCTTCATCTCTAACATGGATAATACTAACTTCATGATGTTAGTGGGATTGTTAACTGAGATAATGCGGGTGTGGCACAGGTCCTGCACAAAGAAAACTCCTCAATATATATTAGCCAATAGAGTGCAAAGAAGACCCAACTAGGAGTTTTGAGCATTATGGTCTAAACCTGGCTGTACCACCAACCGGTCTGTGACTTTGCAAAAGTCCCATAACGTCTCTTAGTATTATTTCCCCATGTAGAAAATAGGAAAGCCAGACTAGATTAGCATTTTTCTAAATTTTGCTTATGAATACCAGCATTTTCTCTTTAAGTGTTATCTCACATGGAATCCCATTATATAAAACTGAATAAAAGAGGAAATGCTGCTTGAAGTAGGAGGGGCTCAGAAACACACGCATACACCCATACCCTGTATAGTCAGATACGTGTATACACATAGGTGTGTGTATATCACAACATATTTATGCTAATAGCAAGAAAAAAATTGTGTCCCTAAATTCCTATAACCTCCACAAATAACCACTCCAGCAAAAAAAAGCTCAGGAGATCTTCCTGCAGTTCTTCAAACAAGACTATTGTTTTTATAGAATCCAGCACTGCATCACAATGAGCTGAATTTCAACTTTCATTCATAGTTAATGGACAATAGACAAACTAATCTATACTAAGGAGGTTTCTTTTCATCTCAGTTGCATTCCTTTCATGTAAGCAATGCAATGCTAAGTACTTATAGTGATTGCAATCTCTTCCAAGAAAATCTTCTATGGCACTTAAATATAATCACTACCTGGCTCAGGACAACTTGTGTCATCAATACACTCTCTTGTTGAGTAATCAAGACATGAAATTTGGTTTTCCTTTTTTCCCCACCTCCTGTGAAATAGAAATTTATTTTTGGAGTGAATATGCTGCTGCTGGGCAGGTCTGCAAGCATTGACTTTTAAAAAGAGGTGTTCTTGTTGTCAGTTAGTTTAGACAGAGAACAACTCTTTTAGGTTTATGTATTAGTAGCATCAATGTATATCACCACAGCCTAGCAGTTTAATTTTTTATTATATGATTTGATTTAAATGACTACTAATTTGACATGTGAGTGGCCTGAAGCAAGGTCAAGATGACAGGCTGGGATCCACAATGAGAAAGAGCCAGCACTGGTTGGGGTAGAGAGCTGATGTAGGGAGTAGCAAGTAGCAGCCAGCAGAGGCACTAAGGTGGATCACCTGGTCCTTGGGGTGAGAGAAGGCTTACAGTAAACATAGCCCATTACTCCAGAGAACATCTTAGGACAGTGTTGAGGGTGCCTGATATACAAGTCAATAAGAACAGTGGCGGCCTAGCAATGGTGGCCCAGCAATCAGGGGGTAAGTGACAGGTACCAAGAGTCAGACACTTGAGGGTATGTGTGTGTGGGGGGGGAGGTGTTCAGGGGGGGTGAAGTAGGGGGATTAGATGCCACCATATAGACCTGGTGAGCATAAGCTGCTACCAAAAGAAGTAGCTCCTATTCAGTTCTTGGGCATGGGTGTCTAGGTCTTCCAAAAGAAGCCAGAAATCTGGATTTCTATGTGAAATATTACATTGTTAATCACTGTCAATAATTTCATTTGGTTTTTCAGATTTTGCGGAAATGGAGGCAACCTTATGCTGGCCAAGTGGGACACATCTGTAGGGACCTATGGCTTCAAGTCTGACATACCAGGCCTGGAATTCTATATTTATAAGTGCATGCCTATCCATTTGGCTGTGAGTCAGGGTGAAACTATCAACATTTTCCCACTTTTGTTACAATTCATTCCTTTATGTCTGGGTCATCCTAATCATCAGTTATGAGAGGCCAATTTTATTTTTAGTTTGGGGTTCCAACAAATCTTTCTCAAGTTCAAGAAATATGGCAATCTGTTCAGGGATAGTCTCACCTTCTTAGCAAGTCTGATCCTTTCAAGATATCCTGGGGTCATTCTTGGGACCCCCCCCCCCCTTCATTTGCCAAACATTTCACAATCTAGCCATGTATTTTCCAAAGTATTTGACTATTCTGTATGATTTTGCATTGGAGCACAAACCAATTGAAATGTATGTATGAATAAGGCCAAATTCAAAATCAGTTCAAACTGGTCACATATATATAGTTATGTTGTTCTTAGAAAGTCATTTGTACAATTTTAATATTTTTTTTCCTGCAGAAAACATTGTGGGGGGGGGGCTCACTGTTCCCATACAAAATACTTTTATTCCTTCTTTTCCTCCTGAAATTTTTTCTCTTTGCAGTTCTTTCCGAGGAGATGGCTATGAACATGCTGGGTTGAGACTGTAAAGTATGCTATCCTCCCCTCTGGCCAGAGCCCCACCATCTTCACCTGGCTCTCCAGTCAGGAAGGTCCACTCTGAACTGAAAGCCTTTCCCCTAACTTTACCACGCAGCATGAAGGAAGGGGTGTGGATCTTCACTAGCCCTCATGGGAATTCTGACACTTCACAATCTCCAGAAAGTGTTCAGAAGTAGACAGAAGTGTTCAGAAGTGGATCCTCCAGGGGACAGCCTTTGAGACTTCAAAGGAGAAGGCGACTGGAAAACTCTAAAAGGCACAGGATAAATAGGAAAATGAATGAAATGGAGTCACTGAGAGAAAAGTGAACTCCAGAGGCCTAAGGCTCCGACCACAGGGGACCAAGCATTTTGAAAGAGCAATTAACATAACTCTCTTGAATTGCTTAGCTACTTTCCTATAACTTCACTGCTTTTACATATAGATAACTTTCACCCCCTTTAGGCACCAGTTAATACCAGCTATTAAAACTCCCCCAAACACAAAACAAGTTTCAAAGCAGGCAGTTACAAATGTCTAAAAACATGGAAAGAGAAATGGCAGAATCCTTTGACCTCCAAGGGAAGTTACTTTATTACACTAAAGACTCACAGGAAGGGGTAAAGAGAGAAAATATTTTCCTTTTAGCAGCCATGAAATCATACAGATTTTACTATGTGCAAAATGTATATCACTATTGCTTTCCTTTGATGGAAGGCATTTGACTCATCGCTCCAAGGGAGATATTAAAAACAAAACAGCAACAAAATACTGGCAAAGGAATTTAAATAGGAACTGTCTCTCCATCTTCTTTCATATTTTATAAATTTTGCTTTGGGACTGATGATGACTTCTCTCAAGTGCAGTACTGGTCATGACATCTATTTACTATTTTGTATTATTCATCATTTGGGGGATATAGTCAGTACCTCCTAAAAGGATGGCTTTTATCAGCAATCTTCAGAAAAGGAAAACATACTTGTATACTGTTTCAACTTTATAATGTTTAGATTATCAATCTGTGACTGAAATGCTGCATGGTTCTATTAACTATGAAAATAAATGACTGTAATATAGTTGACCAACACAGCTTATACTGTTAGAATGAGTTAACAGAGAATTGATCTGACTGGTTCATTAATTAGTAAGATGAACCTGGATGAAAACTTCATCATTCCACAGAACTCTCACCGTTTTTGTATCATCTTGCTTTTTCTAAGACAATCTAAAGAGTAAAATGAGGTGTCATAGCTGAAAATAACATAGATGATTTGTGGGAGAAACTATCTGCTCATTTTTAGGAGTATGTTCTAGACACTGACTCATCATATCTCTCTAATAAAAAAATAGCATTCTCTACTTTACAACTTAACATCTGTGACATTCTTAAACTGCATCATGTCACTGGGGGTCAAGTGGAACCATAAAACAAAACCAATTATTTGTAGACAAGATAATCACTATTTAATGATCTGATAGGAATGAGGTTTAAAGACACAAGAGCAGATGTAACTGAGAGTACAAAACAGGATAATAGCAACATCATGATTGTCTTGTAGGGCCTTCATGAGTTCTCTATCAAAGAAAAGATTTACATGCCTAAAATAGAAGATATTAGAACATATCACTCTACTACATATTAAATATTAGAATCAAATCAGGATAGTAGTCAAAATAGCTTTGGTGTTCTGTAAATCTGTGATTAGCTAACCTGTGAGAAAGAGCTGAATAACCTAGAATCTTACTTCTGCTATGACCTTAACCCTATAACCTTGGAAAAAATCACATAATCTTTCGGAGCTGGTTTTCTCATCTGCAAAATGATACACCACTTGCTGTGAGGGTTAAATCAATGTAAGTACCTGAAAGTACTGTGTAAACTATGTAGTTCTCTAGTGATATAACATTGTATCATTAGATATGCACTTTATTTTAAATTATATTTTTAGAAAACATCTACAGAGGAATAGGCCAAAGAATCTGACCAATGTTAACCCTGCCTGTGGTAAAGTGAAATGATGACCTTGCTATTGTTGAACACAAGGGAAAGATTTTAAAACTTTCTTAAATGTGTAATTGCAGGGTTGTGTCTTGGTAATTTAAAGAGACTTCTGGTCAAAGGTTGCAAATGGCAGACTCCAAATTGTATCTGGTTTGCAGGCATGTTTTGTTTGGCTCAAACATAATTTTTCAAAAGTAAACTGCTTTCCAACATTTAAAAACAAGACATTTTAACATACGGTAATGAATTTCCACGTCTGCTTTCTAAAAAAAATCAAGTATTTGGCCAAAATTCCCTGGGAATTCCTACAAAGCCATAATCCTTGAAGCTGTTGTTTCTGCCATGTTCTTTGGATGGGGTCTTCCCTCTGCTCTTTGCTTCGTTCCCTACCTAGACTGGCTTACTCAAATAGTTCCTATCAGTCTCTATAGGCATTTCAGTTTATAAGATTTTGTAGGTAAATGTGAAACACTGGATTATTGTTCTGTAAATATTTATGGCTCTTCCCATGCCCCCGTGGATAGAATACATTTTCACACCTCATTAATTTGGAGTTTGAGCACAAGATTTGCTTGGGTCAAAAACTGTCAACAGATGTGACATGAGCAGAAGCCTTAAAATACGCTTGGCTGTTTGGCTTGGCTCTATGTTTATTCTCCATGAGAAGGGTTGTTTCAAGAAGTTGCTGTCCTTTGTCTTGAGCCTTAGAATGAGACACATGGAATGGAATTCAGCCTGAAGTCTGAAGCCAAGGTCAAGTGACCAAGCCTGAGGCAGAGATGCTCTAGCCAACCTGAATTCAATGAATAAATAAAAAGCCAGTGAGTTTTAGGATAGTTTGTTATACAGCATTATTTGGCATTATTTTACTTGTGGGCAAGATAAACCTACTATTCTCTTTCTTCAAATGCAAAAATAAAACATATCTTTGCGTGTGTGTGTGTGTGTGTGTGTGTGTGTGTGCACGCACACACACGTGTGTGAGCATGCACGTGCATGTGCATCCACCTGGGAACTTCTGTGTTTTAAGATATTTGAGCCAGTTATCATTGAAAAATAAATATATTTTTAATTTACAACCAACACCCTCTCAGGATGAGATTAATAAGCTTAAACCTTTTCTGACTTGCCTTGTTTCGTACACATTCCCTCTTACATAGAAATTTTAGAATGCTTTACACTCTTTGAAAGGAAGCCAACATACTCAGTGTTAGTTTTTATATTGCCTCTTTTTCTTTTTGCAATGAATTCTAATACCATAGCTAATTCTAAGACATAGCTATGTTACCTATTCCAAAGAATGGGAAATCTTGGTTAACATAGAAATAAATCATAAAGTTATTTGCACCTTCTTCCTAATCCAACAATTGCACTGTGAGTTTATGTCAAAATTTCCAAAGTTGCTAGAATGGAATTTGTCAACTGGATAAAAACTAAGGATTATAAAATCTTCTGAAAGGATTCTTAGTACAAATAAATGTTTTAGAATAAATGATACAAATGCAGCATTGAAAAACCCCAAGAATGAAGTGTTTCTATATTAGAATAGAGCACACTGTATTAAAATATACAGCTGACTTTTTCAAATGAGCTACAATATGCACCATTAGACTTCTAGGAAATAGGAGCATGCTGAAGATACTTAGTTGATTGTAGTACATCCCAGATCCCCAAACCAACATCTAAGGCTTCCAGTTCCAACAGACAACACTATGACCTCTAGGAATATAGAGGGTTATGAGTGTCTTTGAAATAATAAAATCAAAGGGATTAGCAGAAATCCATCAAGAAGCAGAAAAAAGTATCTATTTATATTTCTATATAAATATATATAATATATACAAATTTAAAATATAGAATGTGTAAAAATATATTTATATATAAAATATACAGAAAAATATTTAAGAATTGTAAAAATACTTTATTATTTTTTTTAAAGATTTTATTTACTTAGAGAGAGAGAGTGTGTGCATGTGAACAAGGGGAGGGGCAAAGAGGGAGGGGCAGAGGGAGAGGGAGAGAATCTCAAGCAGACTCCCAGCTGAGTGAAGAGCCTGACATGGGGCTGGATCTCACAACCCTGAGATTATAACCTGAGCAGAAAGCGAGAGTCTTAAGCTTAACTGACTAAGCCACACAGGCGCTCCAATACTTTATTATTTTGAATATTTTAAAAATACTTTATTGTTTTTAATATTTTAAAAATACTTAATTTTAAATTTTTAATTATTTTAAATATTAAATATATTTTAATATTTTTAAAGTATATATATGTATATATGTATGTATATATACATAAATACATATACATAAAAAATCATTTAGTGATAAACTGCAAAGAAAATGGAATCCAGAGAAAAAAATCTCCAGATTTGGAAAATCAAACACCATAGAAAACATACTTTAAAATTGTGAAATTTTTGGCCTGTAATTATGAATATTAACAAACACAATCTATAACAATTAAGACTAGGGTGAGTTGTCCTTTAGAAATCAGAAGACAAGCACTTCAAGGTAGAAGAAATGAGCAGCTAAAGATAATCTATGCAGGTCGGGGACTTCTTTGTCATTCACTGTAACAAGTCTCTCTTCATTTGGAAAAAGATGGGCTTGTCAGTGTAAGTCACAAGCCAAAAAGTCACATTTTTTAAAAAGTAGGAAAAAAAATGTTCTTCCCTCCAGAAATTTAACTATTATTGCTAAGAAATTATTGCAATAAATATACAATATGGTGTGAACAGCATCTCCTAGATCATGCAGTGCCCAGACTATACAACCTGAGACAGCATCCTGGGTTAAATAGATTGTCAACAGTATTCTTAAAATGTAGTACACCACAAGGGCTCTGCTATTCCTCCCAAAGTTGATCTATACAAGTCTTGACTAAAGGAGGAAGGGAACACATAAAATGTAATTATATACTGTCTAGAGAAAGTGTGCATTTTGTGCTACTTTGTAACCTTTACAATAGATAAGAGAACACGTCACCCTCTCATTTTTGGTGTCTGTGGTAGATTTCAAAAATATATGCAGCTCCTTTGCAGTTCCTCCCATGAATATGTGGTGAGCTCTGTCACTGAATCTAGGCTTGGACATGTAATTTGGTTTGGTCTGTGGGACAGTAGCAAATCTGACAGAATCAGAGACTTGAAATCAGAGGCTGTAGACTGGGGGGCTTGTCCTCTCTTGCTGCCTGAAAACCTTTTGCTACAATGTGAACAAGCCTAGGCTAGCCTGCTGGAGGTGGAGGCGTCACATGGAGAGACCTCTGGACCCAAAGTATCATGAGATGTAAATAACTGTTTCTTCCATCATTATATTATGGGGTGGTTTGTCATGTAGCAAAAGGTAATTAATTATTACGGTGTTTCAACTAAGAAAAGGATTATTGTAATTGTCTATTATCGCAGTCAGTTCCCTAAGTAAGAAAAGATCATCAAGGGGCGCCTGGGTGGCTCAACTGTTAAGCGTCTGCCTTTGGCTCAGGTCATGATCCCAGGGTCCTGGGATCCAGCCCTGCATCGGGCTCTCTGCTCAGCAGGAAGCCAGCTTCTCCCTCTCCCACTCCCCCTGCTTGTGTTCCCTCTCTCGCTGTCTCTTTCTGTGAAATAGATAAATAAAATCTTAAAAAAAGAAAAGAAAAGATCGTCAGTGTGTTCTTATTCTGAAGGAAGAATGCCAAGCCTTGAACAGTTGAAGTGGAAACCATAAGTAGAAATGACACTGACCGACATGGCTTGTGCTGGCCAGAGCTTTGGTTCTCAGAAATAAATCTCCAGGTCAGAAGTGTCATTAGAAATTGCCAAAGAGAATGTAGAGATTTTAGAAGGCTCTAAAGAAATGTGAGATAGCAGTTTGGGGATCTCCAGGCAGTACAAAAAATTAGGCAACCTCTCTGAATCTGTGAAATCAATGATGAGACCCACACTGAAAAGCATGCTTTACTGGGAGGAAGACAACTGGCAAATGAAACACACAAAAGAAATATACCAAGATTCCCAGGTTTGTTTGTTTTCAAAGAGAGAAAGGAGAGTGATGATTATTTTCTTTTTCCACTCTCCTTCTTTGGTGTCTCCCTCTTTCTGTCTGTCTCCTCCCCTTCTTGCTCCTGAATATTTTATTGGTTTCATGAAAGGATGTCAAAAACAAGTATGTGCATTTGTATTATACCTATTTTTCTTGAAAGAATAAAAAGCACAAATATTTGTACTGTATAGATTGTCACTGCAACATGAAAGGAATATTGGATGCAGTTGTGCCAAGGAGGAGCTCTACTTACCTACCTACCTACCTACTTACCTACCTACATATCTACCTACCTACCCCCATACACATATGTATAAACCTATGATATGCCTATTTGTCATATTTCTTATTTTTTAAACATGTTCATTTTATTTCATTTTTGGGTCTCACTAACTTTTGGTTTACTCTCTTTAACACAAAAAAAACCACATAAATATATGCAAACAGTATGTGAAGAATAATAAAAGGCAGAATGAATTGAAAAATAAAAATCTCCCTTTCTGCTGTAATCAATTTGCATACATCCTTTGAGTTTGTCTGAGCCATTTTTCCATGCATTTACACACCTATACAATGCACTCTGCTATAATGAGGGTTTCTGTAATGCAAATTAGGGCACACATCACTGGCAAATAGGTGAGTCATCAGTATAATGTGGAAGTCACATTGGTCCATATGTTGAGTTGTTATAGATAAGAGAAGCCAGAAGAGTGGTAGTACAATAATAATTTGAACAGCAAAGAACAGAGCCCTGAGCTCAGTGTTTGAACTAGCAGGACAAGCCCTTTTCTCTGCATTTAAAAAGATAGTAAGTATTAAAAGCTAGCAGTTACATCCAGAAGCACTCTTCTAGAAAGAAGCACCCAACTGTCAGTGGGTGGCCAATTGTACTGCAATGAAAGTCAAGAGTAAGAACCTATAAAGAGTGGAGGGCTATGTTAGATGGAGTAGCCAGACAGCAATCTCTTTGAAGAGTGACATTTGAAAGAAGTAAGAATGCAAACCAGTGAAGATCTGGGGTGGGAGGAGGAGGTTATTCCAGGCAAAGGGAACAGTAAGTGAAAGGCTCAGAGTGGGGAACAAACACGGGATGTTCGGGGAATTGCAGGAACGTCAGCATGGGTAGAGTGAACAAGGCAGAGCAGAAAGAAAAGAACATTAGAGAGGGGCACCTGCATGGCTCAGTCGGTTGAACATCTGACTCTTGATTTCAGCTCAGGTCATGGTCTCAGGGTCATGAGATCGAGCCCCACATCAGGCTCCGTGCTCAGTGGAGCACAGTTAAGCGTCTGCCTTCAGCTCAGGTCATGATCCCAGGGTCCTGGGATCGAGCCCCACACCAGCAGGGAGTCTGCTTCTCCCTCTCCCACTGCCCCTCCTCCTGGCTCCTGCTCTCTCATGCTCCGCCCCCTCTGTCTCTCAAATGAATAAATAAAATCTTAAAAAAAAATATGAAGCCCATCAAAAAAAAATTGGGATTCTTGGGATTCTCTCTCTCCTTCTCCCTCTACCCCTCCCCCAGCTCCCATGCTCTCTCTCTCTCTCAAATAAAAAAAAAGAAAAAGAAAACATTGGAGAGATTAGCAGGGATTAAATCTTAAAGGTCATTATAGGCTGAGATGTGACATTTAGATTTTATTCAGAGGGTGCTAGGAAACCATTGAAGGATTCTGAGCAAGGAACTGATATAATGTGTATTTTAAAAAATTACTCTGGAGGCTGTGTTAGAAACAAATATTGGGGGAAAGAGAGAAATTGGGAAACCTGTCAGTAGCTTAGAGAACTATGGATTTCAACGTGGTTTTGAAAGATGAATGAACATAGTCAAATAATAGTCAACCAAATCAGGATTTGTTAACGATTCCATATGTTCATCTTAACCAGATCGATAGAGAATAGAAACAGAGAACATAGAAAAACTTCGAAATGGAACATAAATACTAGACTCTATATTGGGTTGCATAATCTAATTGGGTTCCAAGTTTAACAGAGCAAAATGGCAAATGATGTACATGGTATGGTCAGCCTTCTCTTAATCATACACTTCTTTTGTGCAATGAAAGTAGGCCTTTGTTTCAACTGGCTGACCACTTCTAGCCTCTCTTCCACAGGAAACATCTCCTGTATGTTCCCCCTCAAACCATCAAGGCAGAAGCACACATCTTGTTCTAAGCCCTGGAATCTTCCCATTTACAAATGAAACTCATTAATATGTTACTGAAATTACGAAAATCTTGCTAAAAATCTAGCCCAAATCAAATACAAATATGTTTATTTCCCACTTAGATATTAACAAATTAGGGCATATTTCACAGAGTACCAACTATCATAACATGTACATTTTTATTCATAAATTATAAAAGGAAACATTACTTCAAATGAATCAATTGGCCATAAAACTACATAGCTGTTGAATTTATCAACTTGTATTTGTTTGTAACAACTGACCCAGATTCATTTTTCTCAGTGGGAATAACATGAGCCATGTTAAGTAGAACATTGAGATAATGTTTTTGTTTTTTGTTTTTTTGTTTTTTAGGCAAGATTATTTGGATCTGATTTCTGTCAGAATTAAGCCAGTTCTCCACCTCATCTTATATACTTAGAGTCTAAGAATGTAGCTTTGACTGTATCAAATACTCATTGTGAGTCCGGATAGGTCAATATACCAAAAGCCAAAGTTACAAAGAAAGAACTCTGACCTAATCACAATCTGAGAACAGCTTCAAATGCCTTGTGAAATGTGTGTGTGTGCATGTGCGTGTGTGAATGTATCTGTGTGCACTTCTTTCTTTCGGCATTTTGCCTTTGTCTAGTGTCTTATATCATAAAGTGACATGATACCACTTGATGGCAGACTTTGATGTTGCAAAGCTATTTCCCAATTCACATTTACTCATCACTGCTGATCTCGTTCAAAGTCAAATCCACCATGGGTTAGTCCTACAGCTGAGAACGACCAGGATGGGATTTGGCAGAGAGCACTGAACTGTCACTGCCCTGCAGGGGTCAAGATGCCTCCCCCTTATTGAGATATGTCAGTGGTGCAAAGAGGGTCCCTGTTAAGTGTCAGTTATCAGGTAAAACTCACCAAAGACCAAAGCCAGAGTTAAGCAGCTAAACTATCTTAAAACATCTCCTTGGCTTTTTTTTTTAAAGATTTTATTTGTTTATTTGAGAGAGAGAGAATGAGAGAGAGAGAGAGCACGAGAGGGAAGAAGGTCAGAGGGAGAAGCAGACTCCCCGCTGAGCAGGGAGCCCGATGCGGGACTCGATCCCGGGACTCCAGGATCATGACCTGAGCCGAAGGCAGTCGCTTAACCAACTGAGCCACCCAGGCGCCCATCTCCTTGGCTTTTAATGGAGGAACCAAAAAGGAAATGAAATGGTTATGGTTTTCTAAAGGAAAATAATACTGAAACTTCCTCTCCTTTGATAATGACAAATTTATTTGCACCAAATGGTTATCTGAATTGAAGACAGTTAAGATTCATACTTAATTAGGTATGTGTATAGGTGTGTGGGGGCATGCATGCACACCCATTCATTTAGTACACACTCTTCAAAACAGACCATATAGAGGGTATCTGTTGCCATTGTAATTATTAAAAACACACCAAAGCTCAGATGGAAATGATCATGTATTAGTGTTCATGCATCTCTGGATCATCTGAGGTTGATTAGCAGGTCAACCAGAGCAGCTCTGTCCCACATGTCTCTTGTATTCCTCCTGGGACCAGGAAGCTAGCCAGAGCTAGCTTTTCATAGCCATGAGAAGGTGCTAGAGGATGGGCGCCTGGGTGGCTCAGTTGGTTAAGCGACTGCCTTCAGCTCAGGTCATGATCTTGGAGTCCCGGGATCAAGTCCTGCATCGGGCTCCCTGCTCAGCGAGGAGCCTGCTTCTCCCTCTAACCCTCCCCCCTCTCATGTACTCTCTCTCTCTCTCATTCTCACTCTCTCAAAATAAATAAATAAATCTTAAAAAAAAAAAAAAAGAAGGTGCTAGAGGACAGGCAGATGAACCACGGCCAATGAAAGCATGGACTGAGAGCTATTAGTACGATGTCACTTCTGCCTCACTGTATTGGCCAAAGCAAGTCCAATGGCCAAACCCAAGATCAAAGGGGTGGAGTGGGGAAATAAACTCTGCTCCTTTAGTGGGAGGATCTCCAAAGTCACATGGCAAAGAGTGTGGGTACCCGGAGGTTTAAGATTCATGGTTGATAATGCCACCTACCACAGATCAACTATTCTTCTTTTAACCAAGACAAACAAAAGTAGCATGAGGTCATCAAAAATAGATTTGGGGACAGACAGACCTGAGTTCACATCCTTACTAGCCTTGGCCTTAGAGCAACCAACATAACCTCCCTTGTCCTTATTTTCCATGTGAGTAAACTGGAAACAACCACCTTCACCTCAGAGGAATTCTATGATTATTAGAAGATATAATCTATGAATAGTAGTTAGTCCCTCAGACTCTTTAAGAGGTAATGGCAAATTAGCACTGTTATTGTTATTGCTAGAATACTATTATTATCATTGTTATTATTCAATCCTAGAAATAGGTGGGGCTTTTATTTTATCACATTTGGCATACTCTATTTATTCCCCAAATTATGTTTCCAGATGTGAATCACATCACTTCTGTCCACAAAAGGAAACCCAACAGAACAAAATGAAAATTACAGACCCCATGACCTGCATCATTCCTGGCACACAGATCTTCAAAGGAGAACCTCTGTGAAGTAAAACGTAGCGATGAAGCAGAGAATTTTTTTTTTTTTTTAATTTATCAGAGAGAGAGAGAGAGCACAAGCAGGGGGAGCGGCAGGCAGAGGGAGAAGCAGGCTCCCTGCTGAGCAAGGAGCCCACTGCGGGACTCCATCCTAGGACTCTGGGATCATGACCCGAGCCGAAGGCAGATGCTTAACCGACCGCCACCCAGGCGTCCCTGAAGTAGAGAATTTTGAGGAGAGCTTTTAACAGTGAATGCAGAGAAGAAAATCAAAGATCTTCCTGAAGTCAGTCACTAAGGAAAAGGAGTTGTTTTGCTTTTGGGGTCACTTTCTTTTGAAATCATTTGGAAGCCAATTTGGAAAATGGTTTGCTTAGAAGGATCAGTGGTTGAATGGTTGGCTGGGGCTAGTACCTGCTCTGGCAGAGGCTCTCTAGCTTTTTCTCTGTTGGATCTGCTTAGAAACATGACGTTGCCATACTACACCCAACCCTCTCTCCTCATTCGCTTTGTTTCATGTTCAGTTCCTGATGTTCTTCTGGCATTTTACCCCTAAAATGTGGATATACATGTTTTGCATATTCTTGAGTCAGCTGAAATGGATGCAAATAAACCTTCTTTCTCAGTTGAGCATCACTGAAACTATTTTTGTTTATTTCTTGAACAATTAAAGTAATTGTTTTAATTTTCTACTATAAGCTAAATCTACTCCTTTTCCACCGATGTTGTAATTTGAATGACAATTTAGTTTTTTTAAAAAAGGACAATTCAGAAAAAAATCAACATTTTAATCTAAACGATTATACATAATAACTTAATTAATGTAATTGACTCTTGATTGTTTCCGTATATGCAGAAAGAGTCTTAAATTCCTTTCTCGGTTTCATTTAAACTCAGTTTTCTGAATCCGGCATCTTTATTTTCTCTTTCTATTCTCTGTAATGATCCTTCTTGAGTTTTTTTTCCCCACATCTTATTTTAATTTCGAAATCTTTAATTTTGGCATTATTGAATTATAGTTGCAAATCTTGATGTCTGTGTCCGTTCAAGAAGTAATAGCTGAAAATCAGTGTGCAGTGTGCTTCCAGGCATTTTCGGTGGAAGGCAATCCTGTGTGTGTGCCCAAAGTAAAAGCATAAAATGCTACTTCTATCTACTCTTCCCTCTCCTGAGGAGCCCCGTTGGCCCCTCTCCCTGCACTCTGCCCCCAGAGATGGATGACCTATTCTATAGCTGGAAGTGTGCTCATAGGAGTGAGGACAGATGCTTAGGGTCTCCTTCCAAGGTCTTGCTTTTTAGATCCAACCACCGAGATGAGATCCGGAGCTGCCTTCTGCAATCCCAGAAATGCTTTCAGCCATGACCACTGGGCTGGAAGAGGAGGGTGCTTACAGAACTGTGCCTTTCTCAGCTGTTTGGAAACTGCATGTCTAAACATAGCAGAGCCCTCCCTCCCTGTAACTCTAGCCCAGCTGGGAAAGCCCACCTGGCTCTTTTGAGGCATTCGCTTTGAGTAAGTAGCTGAGAAGCAGCAGAGATACCCTTCAGAAACTGGCAGCTCCTGCCCAGTCTTTGGTTTCTCTAGCTCTGGTGAGCAGCTCTGGGTCATTCGCGCAAAGCCCAGATACTCCTCAGGATGATTCAATTCAAAAGATCAAATAGGACCCGGAGGTTCTTTGTTTGATCCCATGAGCGTCCCAAAATGTATGACAGGAGGAAGCTCTCATAATGGGCTTACAGGTTTGGTCTGTGTGGAGCTCCAGCTCACAAGTCTCAGAAAGGGAGAGTGGCTCTGGTCTCTGCCTGTACTCTGAGCCCAATATTGTTGTGATTATTTGCACTCCTCCAAGCTTTACTCGGCAAAAACTCAGTAGGCCTCTTGGGGATGCAGCTTTTCTTTAAAGCAAGAATTGTAGCGTTTTCCTAATATAAACGCACATATAGGTTTTGTAATACAAAACTCCTGCCGGCATTCGTTGATGTTTCCCTTTGGGCCTAAACTGCTGGGTGTGACTAGTTTAAAAGCTGTCAAAATGACATAAAACAGTTATTAAAACCAAGGGCTGCCTCACTGCCAGAGGGCAATATTGTTCCATAAATAGTCTGCATCGCAGCATTGCTCAGAGCAAGACTGAGCCATCAAACCTAGGGGCAGAAGGCATTTTAAACACACAGTAAAGTGCAATCATATGTACAGTCCCCCACATAAGTAAATGGCAACATTTTTTGCAGCAGCAATTTGGGCAATAGGTACAAGTGAAACATAGATATTTTCAGTATCTATTTGAGCACCTAAGTGAACATGTAATTGCGCAATGAGCCTTTCACAGCAACTCAATTAAACATGTAAATTATTGTCAAATGTTCCCAGCAGACACAGAACATTTTCGGTGTCCAATGTCATTATCCTCTATCAGGCATTTGTGCGTCGGAGTACACATTTCTGTAATTAAGTAGCAATTATTTTTACTTCCAGGCCCATTAGTAATATTTAAAATCGGAAGTACTATATTGTCTTTCTTCTTTTTTGGCTTAGATTCATTATATATTTAATGAAACCATACTGGATGGAATCAGTGGGTTCCCACAGAGGTATCTCTTAGCATCATTGTCTCTGGAAAGGTGGGAAGACTACGGAGTCTTAAAAATAGAATCACATGGCTGTGTTAGTCTGAAATGCCTTTTTGAGGTACCCCCCCATGGCATACACTTGGAGATGAGCTGCTGGTAGTTTACATAGAATATTATCAATCTTAAGGAATTAATACCCAACAAGTATTTGCTCACAATATTTTCTAAGCAACGGTCTATCCTAAGAAACGGGTGGTAATTATTTCTTTTGCTTAATTTATGCCATTGCTTATAAAAAGTGAATGGACAAGCCCCAGGCAGTATTTTTAGGTCCTTTGTCTGTGTAGGTTGAGAAGGACTAGAGATGAGAAGTCAGGACCTCATTATGGGGGGTATTACCTAGAATGGATGGTAGATTCCATATCACTGGTCAGTTTTCGATCTTTCCAAGATAATTTCTGTAATGAAGTATCATAAAATAGTAGTGATAAGAAAAAGAATATTCTATGATATGGGACAGTATTATTGCCAGCATCCTATGGGTATCTTCTAGGCAGGAACAGAAGTCCAACAGAACCAGAAGAAACTTTGCCCTATTTAAGTATTACTGATTTAATCTAATGAGACGGGGTTGAAACAGTTGATTCATCTTGTCTATTTTGGTCTTCCTGGTACTGAAAAATAACCATGAGTGTTCCTCTTACTTTAACTGCTTACTAGCATGCTCCAGAAGTTCTGAAGACGTGAAATATACAAATTCCATAGGCTGTTCCTTTTATTGTTTTGTTTTGGTTTTACTTTCAAAAAATTATGCAAAGGGATGTGTTCTAAAGTTGCAAATGATTTCAAAAATCAAAACAATCCAATCAATTTCTCAGTAATTGGCTTAAAAGAAACAGACAAGAGCAATGCAAACAAAGTGCTTTTAAATAAATCATGATTACCCATGCAAATGTCTCCAATAATTTGAGGGTTTAATCAGATGACTAACAGTTTGGAAGCCCTCTTACATTTGGTTATGTGACAGGCAGCAGGAAGGCAGAGAAAGCAGTCTGGTAGGGACAATCTGAGATGTGAGTAGGGCAGTTGGAGTGACATCTAAATTTATCCAAACTTGGGAAAGTCTCATACTGGGAAGTTGTTTCTGCATTCACATTATTAGTAAAGACGCGCATCTATGTTCAACCTTTCCAACTTGTTCAAGTAAGCCTTTGAATTGATCTGAGACATTGCAGATTTTCTTTTCCCCTTCAGATGATAAAAGCATTTTTTGTGTGCAACAAGGAGCAGGTGTTGTTGGTTATTCAAATTTGGAGCATATTACCAGCTTCCCCTCCCACCCACCCCTGGCTTGCACGCGTGTATCCTACTGTCTTCTCTTGCCGCCCAATCTTCTACTTTCTAATTACAGAAAATCTTTTAAAGAGGCACACTTGTACAGCTCTAGATGATGCAACCTTTAACAATGTTATTTTACTCCTGTTTGGGGGGGGGTTGAAAATCAATATGGTATGTGACTTCCTTGCGGTATTTTTTTCTGAAACCAAGAAGCAAAGTACTCCACTTAGTGCAGTTTTAATTAAACTGAATACATTATAAAACACTCTCCTAATTTGCTTTGCCTAGAAAATGTTTTTTAAAGTGTTACAAATCAATCAACTAATTGAGCTATGTAGTAGGAAATGCAGATGGCATCTCTCGTTACTCTGTGTTTTCACTCTGCCAACCAAGTGCCTCTTCAGAGACAGGGTTTGTGTTGGGGCTGGCAATTTGCATCCCATGGCACCAACATGGGTTGTGGTGCTAACGGGTAACAAGGAACAACCCAGAATGCTCTGATTGGGGGCAGAGACAGTAGGCGGAGATGTTGGCAAGGGGACGGCGGTGGCCTGGCAAGGACAGCTCCTTGTGGTCCCAGTTCCCATCTCTTCTGTATCGGATCAAGAGGAGTGTGTCTTATTTGCCTCTTCAGAGTGGTTTAACTGGGAAATAAGTTCGTATCTACTTGGGGGATTTATTTTTTTCTCCACAAATCTAATAGTGGGAGGTGTTGGAGTTAGTCTCCGGCTGTGCCCTTTCCATGAATTTCATAAACACGGATGCATAATGATGGCCAAGGTGACATCTTTGCTTTTGAAGGGCTTTCCTTTCACAAGTACTTATCTTGGGCACAATGTTGGGTGTATGGTAATCAAAGACAAAAATAATGTATCTCTGCTCTCAAGGTCCTTCCAACTGAATGGGAAACAGATATGCCAACAGCCACTGTAGAGTGCTGTTGTATGTTATTTGTGAAAGTATGTATGAGAAAAACATAGGAAAAAGAACTAAACTTGCTTAGGAGATTTTCGAATCCTTTGTAGAGGAATCAGAAGGTAGAGCATATTGTGGTATAAAGGCAATGGATTTTAGGTGATAGAGAAAGTTTAGCAGACTCTGAAATGTAAAGTCTCGATTTTGGTAGCTACTGAACAAACACCCCTCTATAGTGCATGTTCTGAGTGTTCTTTTCAATCCTGAATTACAAAATTATCCTCCCTGTCACATTTGAGGTTGTTGTTCCAGTTTAAAGCATTGCTTTGTGCTACACTTAGGACTGTTGTTATGTCAAATGTAGCATGGGAAATTCTTATGACTCAGCAGCTATATACTCACATGCTTGAGAAACACTGACTAAGATTTTATCAGAGCCTAGCTAGTTTCCTAGAGATGCCTTATTCAACCCCTTAGGGTGTTCTAAACGCTTCTAACCCTGAGGTTCAACAGTTAGAAAATATAAGGGAAAGGTAAAAAACTCAGCTATCAGAAAGGATGAATACCCACTATCTTCATCCACATGGATGGAACTAAGTGAAATGAGTCAAGCAGAGAAAGACAATTACATGGTTTTACTCATATGTGGAACATAAGGAATAGAGGGGAAGACCACAGAGGAAGAGAGGGAAAACTGAATGGGAAGAAATCAGAGAGGGAGACAAACCATGAGAGACTCTGGACTCTGGGAAACAAACTGAGGGTTACAGAAAGGAGGGAGGGTCAGGGGATTGGGTAACCGGGTGATAGGTATTAAGAAGGGCACATGTGGTGATGAGCACTGGGTGTTATATGCAACTAATGAATCGTTGAACACTACATCAAAAACTTAAGATATACTATATGTTGGCTAACTGAACATAATAAAACAAAAAGGTAAAAAAGGAAAAAGTAAAATTGGGGGCTGTCTGGCTGGCTCAGTCGGTAGAGCATAAGACTCTTGATCTCTGGGGTAGAACATGTGACTCTTGATCTGAGCTAAAACAAACTCAGATGTTTGGGTTGTAAGTTCGAGCCCCCATCTTGGGTGTACAGATAACTTAAAAATAAAATCTTTAGGGGCACCTGGATGGCTCAGTTGGTTAAGCATCTGTCCTTGGCTCAGGCCATGATCCCAGGGTCCTGAGATTGAGCCCTGCACTGGGCTTCTTGTTCAGCAGGGAGTCTGCTTGTTTCTCTGCCCCTCCCCCTGCTTGTACTCACTCTCTCTCAAATAAATAAATAAAGTCTTAAAAAAAAGTAAAACTGGAAGGAATAACCTATAACATTGCTAATGCTCTTATTCAGCTAATTGATGCATGCCATCTTTAAATTTTAAATGGACGTCCCAATTCTGAGAAAGATTCTTCAAATATTGAAAAATCTGAAAGATTTAATTTAAACATATAAACATACAAAGGCTAAGAAGCTTTGAGTCACTGCGTTACGTTTCATAAACAGCTGCTCCTTTGTGCTCTAGTTCAGTGGTTTCTAAAGTGTGGTCCCCAACTACCGCATCAGTATCCCATGGTAACTTGTTAGACATGCAAATTCCTGGCTCCTTCTCTGTCCTATTATATCAGAAACTCTGGGGTTGGGGCTAAGAATCTTGTGTGAAGAAGCCCTCCAGGTGATTCTAATGTAGGCTAACTTTGAAAACCAATTCTTTAGTGTATACATAATGCCTGATGAATCCACATGTCTATTGAGTTCTATTTAAGCAATGCTAAAAAAAGAGATTGAACACATTATTTCTACTCAAATTAGATTTAGTTGCTTACAAAATGCTAATGAGCCAATTTAAAAAAATTTTTTTTTCTGAAGAGACTATGACTTTTGGCTACATGTAAAAAGAAAAATAAAGGAAAAACAAAAAAACTAACTTTAGTTGAGAGTCATGTAGAGAAAAATACATGGTCAATTATTCACTTTTTGATAAGTAATATTTTGCAGTTTAAACATTGATTACAAATTATATCTAGATGTAATAATTTGATATATATATCATTCTTTCCACATGTTCAGTAACAATTATTAAGTCATTCATGTATTTTCTTACACATTTCTATCTGCTTTATCATATTTTGGGAGAGAGATACTAAAATAACCCACAATGATTGTGGATTGTCAATTTCTACTTTAAAAATGTTATTTTTATTTATTTTTTTAAAATAATTTATTTATTTATTTGAGATAGTGAGTGAGAGAGAGAGAGCAGGATTGGGGGAGGATAGGGAGAGGGAGAAGCAGACTCCCCAGTGAGCAGGGAGCCTGATGCAGGCTCAATCCCAGGACCTGGGGATCATGACCTGAGCTGAGGCTTAACTGACTGAGCCACCCAAGTGCCCCCTACTTTAAAAATTTTAAATTCAAGTTGTTGGGTACGTGGAGGTTTTTGCTTATTCCATAGTCTTTGTAAACTGTTGTCATTCCAAAGGAAATGCTTCAAGATCCACACATGGTCAATTTCACTTGCTTTGCAAATGTATTAATTTATTTCCCATATATAAAGAATATATATGTAAGAATAAACATACACAAACACATAGAAATACATACTCCCTCACCCATATTACTCCCATAGCCCATCCTCCCACATTTAAGGTTGGCTCAACACATTGAGAGGGTACAATATGGACACTATAAATAGGAACAATTGTGAGAGAAGCATGGTTTTGCTGAGATACTGTGGATGAGATGAGCTTTCTAAGGCCTAGAACAAAAAGTACACCATGAGAGCCAGGCAAGATGGAATACCTATTGCAGTGGGGTAGCTATAAAGTTTAATGCAATTAATGACATTTGAATTTGTTTTAGCTCAGAAACAAAGATTGTTCATTCCAGAGGGAACCACGCAATGAAAAATAACACATTACATCAATGAGAACTTCACCCACCTTCAAAGTCATCTTCCCTGGAGACCAGGGCAGCCTGTTGTCCCTTACTGCCTCCCTCTAGCCTGCTTCAAGTTGCCAGTATCTTTGTGGAAGGAGTTTATACACATAGTTAGTGCCCCTGTTTTTGTGGCTGTTATCTGAAGGATAGTGAGGCTCTTGTGGCCAAAGAGGCTTGCATTCAGCAGTCCCAAAGGATTGTAAAAAACAAAGAACATTTTAATAGGCTTAGAAGCACCTGCACCCCAATGGCTATACACTTGGGATCAGTGCAGAAGGAGCAGGCAAAAATGCCCATCTTCCAGTTACTCCCTGGAAGGGTTCTAACTACATACTTTCACAGCTGTTGTCTGAAGATCCAACTTGCAACCAGCTTGCATCTAGGTGCTGAATGTGCCTCCCCTTCCACCCTCCCCCAGGACATTGATGGGTTTTGGCACACTCTCAACTAGTGGGAGCCACTAAGAACAAAGAATGTGGCTTGAACAATCATAAAACCTTGAAAGACAACCAGGAGTGCAGGCTGGACTGATTGATGAGCTTCATCTCCAACACAAGATCACTCTGAGGAGACTGGGAGAGTTGGCAGTTTTAGCTGATACACAGAAACCAACACAAAGATTCAAGGAGAAGAAACAAAAGAATATGTTCCAAACAAAAGGACAAGATAAAACTACAGAAAACAAATTTTAATTAAATAGAATTAAGTGATTTATCTGAGAGATAGATTTAAAATAATGGTCATAAAGATGTTCATGGAGATAAGGAGAACAATATAAGAACAAAGTGAGAATTTAAACAAAAAGACAGAAAATATTAAAAAGTACCAAACAGAAATGACAGAGCTGAAGAATATAAAAATTGCACTGAAAAGTTCAACTTAGAGGGTTTCAACAGCAGTCTAGATCAAGCAGAAGAAAGGATCAGCAAACTCACAGACAGGCAGTGAAATTCAACTATCAGAGAAGCAACAAGGAAAAAAGAATAAAAAAGGGTGAAGATAGATGAAGGAACTAATGAGAAACCAGAAGTAGACCAATATACACTTATAAGCGTCCCCAAAGAAAAAGATATAGAGAAAGGGGCAGAAAGCTTATTCAAAGAAATAATGGCTGAAAACTGCTCTAATCTGGAGAAAGAAACAGGCATCAAAATCCAGCAAACCTAAAGATTACAAAACAAGAAGAATCCAAAGAAACCCTTACTGAGACACATTAACATTAAACTGTCAAAAGATAAAGACTAGGAGAAAGTCTTAAACTCAGCAAGAGAAAAACAACCTGTTAGGTACAAAGGAACACCTATAAAACTAGGAGCAGATTTTTCAGCAGAAACTTTGGAAGCCAAAGGGAGTAACATGATATATTCAAAAGACTGAAAGAAAAACAACAACAACAACAACAACAACAAAGCCTGCCGACCAAGAATACTCTACTCAGCAAAGTTGTCCTATAGAATTGAAGGAGCGATAAAGAGTTTTTCCAAACAAGGACAAGATAAAACTCATTACCACTAGAGTGGTCTTAAAAAAATTTAATTGAAGTTCTTCAAGCTGAAATGAAAGTGTGCTAATTAGTAACAAGAATACAGAAATATAAAAAAATCACTGGTACATGTGAGTATATAGTTAAATTCAGAATATTCTAATATTGTAATGATGGTGGATATATCCCTTATAAGTCTAGTATGAAGGTTAAGAGATAAAAGCATTAAAAATAACTATAGCAATTTGTTAATGGATACACAAAGTACAAAGATGGAAATTGTAATATCGAAAACATAAAACATGTAGGGGTGTATAAATGTAGAGCTTTTGTATACATTCCAAGTTAAATTATTTTCAGCTTAAAATAGTCTGTTATAAGTATATAATGTGTTATAGCCTCAGAGTAATCACAAAGCAAAAACTTATAGTAAATACATGAAAGATAACAGGAAAGGAATCTAAGCATTCCACCACAGAAAATCATCAAATTACAAAGAAAGAGAACAAAAGAAGAAAGAAACAAAGGGATTACAAACCAACTAGAAAGCAATTAACAAAATGGCAAAGGTAAGTCCTTACCTTCCAATAATTGCTTTAAATGTAAATGGACTAAATTCTCCAATCAAAAGACACAGAGTGGCTAAATGGATAAAAATTCAAGAACAATGTATATGCTGCCTACAAGAAGTCTCATTTCAGCTTTATGGACACACACAGACAGAGATTGAAGGGATGGATTAAGATATTACATGTAGATGGAAACCAAAAGAACCTAGAGTAGCTATACTTATATCAGACAAAATAGATTTTAAGACAAACATTGTAATAAGAGACAAAGAAGGTCATTCTCTAATGACAAAGGGATCAATCCAACAAGAGGATATAACATTTGTAAATATTTATGCACTCAACGTAGGCTCACCTAAATATATAAAGCAAAAACTAACAGAAATATAGACAGCAGTATAATAACAGTAGGTGAATTTGATACCCTTCTTTTAACAACGGATAGATCTTTCACACAGAAAATCAATAAGACAGTATTGGACTTAAACTACCCATTAGACCAGATAGACATAACAGAAATTTACAGAACATTCCATCCAACTGCAGTAGAATACACATTCTTCTCAAGTGCATATGGAACATTCTCCCGGATAGATCATATGTTAGGTCACAAAACAAGTCTTAATAAATTTAAGAAGACTGAAATTATATCAAGCAACTTTTCTGACCACAAGGACACAAAACCAGAAATCAATTACATGAAGAAAACTAGAATATTCACAAATGTGTAGAAATGAAACAACAGTCTCATGAACAACCAATGAGTCAAAGAAGAAAACAAAAATAAAAAAAATATTTTGAGACCAATGAAAATCAGAACAGAAGATATCAAAATTTATGGGATGCAGCAAAAGCAGTTCTAAGAAGTTCAGAGTGATAAATACCTATATTAAGAAATAAGAAAATCTCAAGCAAATCACCCAACTGTATACCTCGAGGAACTAGAGAAAGAACACGTGAAGTCCAAAGTTGGTAGGAGGCAGGAAATAACAAATATCAGAGTGGCAATAAATGAAATAGAGACAGAAATCAATCAATCAATGTAACAAGATCTGTTTTTTTTAAAGATAAAACAGACTTTCAGCTAGACTCACCAAGAAAAAAAGAGCAAATAATAAAATTATAACTGAAAGAGGAGACATTACAAGTGACACCATACAAACACCAAGAATCATAAGATACTTCAGTGAACATTATACACCAAAAAAATTGGACAACCTAGAAGAAATCAACAAATTCCTAAAACCATGAAATCTTTAAGACTGAATCATGAAGAAATAGAATTTGAGTGGACGAATTAACAGTAAGGAGACTGAGTCACTTATCAAAACCTCTCAACAAAAACAGTTCATGACCAGATAGCTTCACTGGTGAATTGTACCAAACATTTAAAGAATTATTATCAATCCTTCTCAAAATTTTCGAAAAAACAGAAGAGAAGGGAACACTTCCAAACTAATTTTATGAGGACAACATTATTGTGATACCAAAATTAGACAAGAACATTACAGAAAGAAAATTACAGGCCAATATCCTGTTTCTAATGAACACAGATGCAAAAATCCTCATTAAATATTAGTAAATGGAATTCAACAATACATTAAAAGGATCATGCACCATGATCAGGTGGCATATACTACAGTAATGCCAGGAATGCAAGGATGGTTCGACATTCACAAATCAAACAATGTGATATACCACACTGACAAATTGAAGGATAAAAATTCTATGACCAACTCAATAGATGCAGAAAACCACCTGGAAATATTCAATATCCTTTCATGATAAAAACCCTCAACAAACTGAATATAAAGGGAATGTATCACCATAATAAAGGCTATATATGACAAGCCTATAGCTAATATCATACTGAATGTTGAAAGGTGAAAGATTTTCTTCTAAAACCAGGATTAAGGCTAGGATACCAACAATCAAGATTCTTATTCAACATGGTACTAGAAGTCCTGGCCAGAGCAATTAGGCTAGTAAAAGAAATAGAAGTCATCCAAATCAGAAGAAAGAAGTAAAATTGTCACCACTTGCATGACATTATATATAGAAAACATTAAAGACTCCACCAAAAAACTTTAGATCTAAGCAACAAATTCAGTAAAGTTGCAGGATACAAAATCAATATACAAATATCTGTTGTGTTACTGATAAAAACAATCTATCAGAAAGAGACTAAGTAAACAATGTCATTTATAATATCCTCAAAAATACTTAAGAATAAACTTAACCAAGGAAGTGATAGATCTGTACATTGAAAACTGTAGGACATTGATAAAAAAAAGTCGAGGAAGATACAAATGGAAAGATATTCTGTGCCCATGGATTGGAAGAATTAATATTGTTATAATGTCCAGACTACCCAAAGAAATGTACACATCCAATGCAATACCTATCAAAATTTCAATGGTGTTTTTCACAGAAATAGAAAAAACACTGCTAAAACTTGTGTGATATGACAAATAACCCTAAGTAGCCAAAACAATCCTGAGAAAGGAAGACGAAAACTAGAAGCATCATACTTTTTAATATAAAACTATATTAGAAAGCTATAGTAATCAAAATAACATGGTATTTGCCCAAAAACAGATGCAGAGATCAATGTAACAGAGTGGAGACCCAGAAATAAGCCAATGGTCAATTAACTTATAACAAGGGAGTCAAGAATATACAATGGGGCAAGGGTAGTCTATTCAATAAGTGATGCTAGGTATATACCAAAGAATAAAACAGGACCCTTAACTTATACCATAAACTAAAATCTACTCAAAATGGATTAAAGAATTGAATGTAAACCTGAAACCATAAAACTTCTAGAAGAAAATGGGGTAAGCTCCTTGAAGTCTATCTTGGCAATATTTTTTGTTTGTTTCAGGGTGGATTTGATACCAAAGGAAAAGTCAACAAAAGCAAAAATAACCAAGTGGGACAACATGAAACTAAAAAGCTTCTGCACAGCAAAGGAAATCATCAACAAAATTAAAAGGCAACCTATGGAATGGGACAAAATATTTGCAAAGCAGCTATCTGGTTTAATACATAACATATGTAAAGAACTCATACAACTCAATAACAACAATAACAACAAAACAACCCCTCAAAACAATCCCACTCAAAAATAGGCAGATGAACTGAGTAGACCTTTTTGCCAAGAAGCTGTACAAATGTCTAACAGGTACATGAAAAAAGGTGCTCAACATCACTAATCATCAGGAAAATGCAAATCAAAACCACAATGAGACATTACCTTACCTTATACCTATTAGAGGGATTATTATAAAAAGACAACAGATAGGAAGTATGGGAGAGGAGGTGGATCAAAGGGAACTCTTGTGCACTGTGGATAGAAATGTAAATTTCTAGCCACTTGGAAAAGAGTATGGAGGACGCTAAAAAAATTAAAGTAGAAATACAGTATGATCTAGCAATTCCACTTCTGGGTATATGTTGAAAGGAAATGAAAACAGGATCTCGAAGAGATATCTGCAGTCCCATGTTCATCACAGCATTATTCACAAGCCAAGTTATGGAAACAACCTATAAACACCCCTGGATGGAAGAATGGATAAAAAAAGAGGTGGTATATAACACAATGGACTATTACTCTGCCATAAGAAAGAAGGAAACACAAAGGAAATTACTCTGCCATAAGAAAGAAGGAAAGAAGGAAAGAAAGAAGGAAACAAATAAGGCTATTTGTGACATGAATGGACCTTAAGACCATTATGCTAAGTGAAATAAACCAGACGAGGGAAACACTGTATATCACTTATATGTGGAATCTTAAACAGCTGAACCTATAGAAACAGAGATCAGAGTGGTGGTTACTAGAGAGTAGGGGGTTGGGGAAATGGGTGATGGTGATCAAAGAATACAAACTTCCAGTTATAAGATGGATAAGTTCTGTGATCTAATATACAGCATAGGGATTATAGTTAAGAATGCTGTATCATATACTTAAAAGTTGTTAAGAGAGATCTTAAATGTTTTCATCACACAGAAAAGGTAATTGTGTGATGTGATGGAGGTGTTAGCTAATGCTATTGTGGTAATCATTTTGCAATATGTAAGTACACCAAATCAACAGATTGTACACCTTAAACTTACACAATGTTATATGCCAATTATATCTCAATAATGGTGGAAACAATAAAAAATAAATAAATGAAACAGAAAGAAATCTCATGATGGAGAGGGGTATGAGAGATGACCAGAAGGTAGGTTAGGATGAAATCAGGTGGGACCTTAAAAACCAAAATGGAAAAAAAAATTGAGTTCTTGATTGCTGAGACATAGACATGAAGAAGGAATATTTTTCATTTCTGCAACACTTCTTCCTATGCTGCTTCAAAATAGACTTAACCTCTATGTTTATTTGTATCATATCCTGAAAATTTATTATCTCCCTGGTTGATTTTAACTTTGTCCAGTGAATCTATAGCCAAACAGCAGACAAGGGATAGCATTTGAGGTCAATGAATAATTGAGGTGCATCCACTGAGACCCCTGTGGGAGCCTGTCACTGGCTCCACTGAGATGCTCATGTGTTAGGAAAAGTAGGTGGGCTGGGCCAGAGAGGGCCCTATTTCTCAGCAGGTGCAGTTTTTTGATAACTTTTACAGGTCGTCCTCTGCTCACCATTGAAGTTGGTGTGTGTGTTGGGAGTGGGTAGTGTGAATATCAAAATCTAAAGTTAAAAAAATAGTCTTACTGGGAAATATATCTTTAGGGAAAGAGAGTGAAGATATCAAACAAATACAATTGACCTGACAAAACATTTAATAAAGCACACAAGAGCAGCAGACAGACACAACAGCAAATTCCTCATTATCACACCACTTGACATACATTAGAGTTGGCTTTCATGTAAACCAGAAACAGCCCACACTTCTGCCAACTGTATCCATATTTTCATAGGAATGAATGTATGATGATTAATATCCTGTTTTATTTACTCACTGGCTTTTTAAAGATGGATCTAAAGTTAAAGCCTAAACAGGAGCTAAAAGAAATCTGCACTGAAGAGTTGTTTTAGTTAAGATCAAAAAGTAGGCAGGTGTCAAAGCACATCTTCAGTAAATCAGTTGTTAATTTTCAAAAATTCCTTATTAAGTCTTTTTATTTTTTCTATTTCCTCTGGGAACAAAGTTTAGCAAAAAGAGAAGATACAGACAAACACCCAGGATGATGAGTTTTTTCTCACACTGATTCCCTATATTATGGGCCGTTCCCTCTTCCACACTAAATTACTATCTATCTGTGTAATATGAAATGGAAACTCAAGGGGGGGGGTTACTCAGATAATTTAGGTCAAAAATAAGTTCTCCAGAAACATCCAGATTGAGACAAACATGTTTTCTATGGTTCATATCATCCTGATAATTGCCTTAATTCTCCATTTCATTTTGCTTCTGTAGACAGCTTAATGGCAGTTAAGATTTTTTGGATCTTGCAGCATAAGAATAAATACTCAATTAAGGCTTTTTCAGATGAGTCAGAGATAGAAAATCACTGTAGCTATAAGTGATGCATTCTCTCCACTCCCAACCATTTGCTAGCCTGTAAGTTTTCAGATACAACTTGAAACTGAATATTTGTATTGACAAACTAAAGAGAATAAATCATTAAAAAAAAAATTTCTTCCTTACCGAAGTATCAAATTAAAGTTCAATTGCTGTCTGTAGTCTGGGGCCCAGACCACTATTACCAGAATCATTTGCAAAGTGTAGGAAAAAAAATTATTTGTCAGACAATGTAAGAGGTATGAGGGGTCGAGGAAAAATTAATTAATGTATTTATTAACTCATTCACATAACAAGTATTTACTAAACCAGACGTACCAAATGCCATTCTAGAAGCTTGAAATACATCGGTGAACAAAAAAGCAAAGACTCTGGCCTCGTGGAGTTTAGGATTCTAATAAGGAGGTGGGAAGCCAACTAAATAATAGACATACTTATAGATAATGTATATACCGTGTGTGAGGGTGAAAAATGCTATGGGAAAGGGAGAAGTAGAGCAGGCTAAGGGGATTAGGGAAGTTACTGGAGGGGGCAATGTTGATTTCTCAAATATAGTGCCCAGGGGAATGATGTATTCAAAATGTGACTTATGAGCAGAGACTTGAAAGGGGTGAAAGTTACCTCCATGGATATCTGGGGATAGAAGGCTTTATGCTGTGAAAACATCTAGAACCAGAGCCCCAAAGCAGGAATCTCTCTGATATGTGTGAGGAACAGCAAGGAGGCCAGAATTTGAGGCACAGTGTCAAGAAGAGGTAGCAGGATTTGAGAGCTGAGAGTCACGTGCACCACAGCAAGGAGTAGGCAGTTATTCTGAATGAGGTGGGAGCCACTGCAGGGCTCTGAGCAGAGGTGTGGCATGGTCATGTGTTGAGAAGAGACTGTGGGAAAAGCGAGATGGCAAAGGTAAGAGATGATTGGTACCTTAGGACCACATGGCAGCAGCAGAGGCAGCACAACATGATCAATTTATAAATATATGTTGAAGGAGGAGCCAACAGGGTTTCCTGATTGACTGGTTGTTGGATATAAGAGTAAAAGGGGAGTCAAGAATGACTCCAAGACTTGTGATTTGAATACATGGAAGAAACACATTACCATCAATTGGAATTAAAAAAAAAAAAATGGCTCCAGGTATAGTAAATGCTACCAGTGGTCAGGAGATCAGTTTAATTTTGGCTATGTTAAGCTTGAGATACCTATAGATATCCAAATGGAAAGGTAAAGTAGCAGTTGACTATATGTCAGGAATTCAGGGCAGGTCTGGACAAGAAGTGTAAGTTTAGGATTTTAATTTTCTCCCCTCTCTTCCTAGTGCTTACTATTCTTCTTAGGATGACGGCCCTTCTTCCTAGCTTCCCAGAATTTGTTTTTGGCATGTTCATGGGTCTAACTTTCCCATCCCTAGTGTCCATCAAAACTTACTTGTCTTTTATCTCACTTTGACTCTTCAGGGAATTAATTTGGCAGACTCTAATATAGATAACAATAATGGTAATCATAACAGCTCTTAAGGAGACTGCTATGGTTTCTTTTTCTCCAGAGCCCACAGGTAGACTACATTCCCCAGCCTTCCCTGATGTTAGGAGGAATCATGCGACTGACTTCTGTCCAATGGACTATAGACAAAGATCACACGTAGCATTTCCAAGCCTCAAAATTTCTCTCCCACAATATCTTACACACTCTCATTTTTGCCTTGTCTGACAGCTAGTCATAGAGGATCACTGGACTGTTCAAAGACCCTAGAGAATGGCAGAGCACTAGTTTGAAAGACTCTGGGACCCTGAATGACTGCATGGAGCACAGCTCCCATGCTAAGTCTACATTGGACTGAGGGGGAGATAAACCTTGTTATAATAAGCTTCTGAAATTATAAAGTCATTACAGCAGTTTGCATATCTTGACT
Source organism: Zalophus californianus (assembly GCF_009762305.2). Classification (NCBI taxonomy): domain Eukaryota; kingdom Metazoa; phylum Chordata; class Mammalia; order Carnivora; family Otariidae; genus Zalophus; species Zalophus californianus. The sequence goes on from NC_045602.1 coordinate 98,837,084, forward strand.
AATAGGTAAGTCGAGTATTAACTATGTCCCAGGCAGTATTCTAAGCCCTTGAAATAGAATGCCATTATTATGCCAACTTTACATCGGTCCTTGAAGACAGAAGAGAAAAGATAGGGTTAATTTCATGTTTCCAAGCCTGTCATCAACTTCCTCCAGTTTTTGCCTTTCCCTTATGCCATTTCCTGCTCATAGATCATCTCCATCATGAAGTTTCTTTCCTCCTGTTTTTCATCCTATATTGGTTGCTAATGAACAAGGCAGACTTAGCCTACTACTGCTGTCTAGTGTCAACTGGAGCCTTGTAGTTGCTTACTAGGCTTCTGATATTTTGTTCTACAAAGGAGTCTATGCTACCATTTCTAATGTTCAGTTATACTTCTCTTCATCTCTTTGCAACCTAGTTTCATACTCACTACTGGACTGCAAATGTCCTTATTGGCTTCATTAGGTAATTTGTAGTGCCAATTTACTAAATATTTTTGGGTCTTCTGCCCTGAAACTTCCTGTCTCTTGGCTTCTGTGAGACTACTGTTTTCTGCTGGCTCATTTATTGTATCTCTGTGTACCTCTTCTATGTCTTCCATTTTAAATGTGGTCTCTGATACTGGCTCTTTCCTCACTGGATAATGCTTTCTCTGGTTAGAAATTGAATTTATAAGCTGAAGACTTGCAAATATGGATTTGAAGCCCTCCTTCTTCCATATTAATATTAGTAGTTATGACAGGGCATTCCAACTTAGTTTAGTTTTGAAAACACTTCTGACTCAATGCATCAAAACTTAATCTATCATTTTGCCTCCAACCAACACAGGGAAGCCTACTAATTCTTCTGTAAGACTGATTGATAGGTTAAGTACTCAATAAATATTTGTTCATAGATAACCTCTTCAATTAATCTCTTATCCTCATACACTGCTTGTCACAGAGCCACATTACTCCTAAATACTTTATCGATGTTTCTTTTCAACCACACAGCTACAACTATAGGTCAAAAGTATCATTTTTGGCCTAGATTTGCATTAATCTTCCAACCAGTGTCTCTGCCAAAAATTTCACCTATATGCAATTTGCCCTCCACTCAGGTACCCAAGTGATTATAAAAAGCAATACCATAAAAAACTTTGGCTGAAACTTCCCAAGCTCAAGTTCTCCCATGTAGTACTGGGTTTGATGGGTTTTCTCCCCAACAAAGAATTTGTTTAAATTTGAGTCCTAGGACCTGCCATCCTCTGCTTGACCCCAAGATTCACTTCCTGTGACACATCCATTATGTGGTTCAACTGAGTGTGCCTCAGCTTCTGGGATTCCTTACACCTTCCCAACCACACCCTATGCATCCTCCTGAACATCTTTATTTCTCTTTCCCATTGCCAACTTATCATTTGTTTACAAATAAATTGTGTATGACAAAACTTTGAGTCATTTTTTACTCTCTTTTTTCCTATGAATGTTATCTTCCATAATCTCATGTATATTACCTTGACTCCTCTCTATTTTGCTTGCTGAACTGCTCTTTGAAAAGTTTATCAGTGAGCTCTTCAATGCATCAAAACCCCAATTCTCATTCCCTAGATCTATCCGTATCACTAAATCATGTCCTCTTTTAATTTTTTCTTCCCTAAGCTTTAGTAGAACTGTCTCAACTGGCTGTGTTCCTAGTCTTCTAAATTCTCTAATGTCTACTTATCTACTTGTATTTCTGTCTGTCTATTGTCCACCCATCCATCTATCTCTTGATTTATTTAATTTACTGGTCACTTTTCCCACCATTACATGTGTCTATTCCCTAAGGTTCAGCTTTGAGCCACTTTGCTGTCTATGTAAATTCTCCTTAAAAGTTTCTTATCCAAGGTATTGAGGTACAATGGTAATCACCGGTAAATTATTTATAAGTTATCAAAGTTTGTGAATGATTTACTTTCTTAACAAAATAGAGCAGATTTAGAATTATTTTAATAGCAATGCCACTGTTCTTCATTTCCATGCAAATAGACTTTCTTGAGAGATAAGGCATTACAGCTATCAAATAAAACTGAATATTAGCATGCAAATCAACATTCCTGTGCTGACTGCTCCTTGACAATGGGAACTTTGTTGGTGTTCACCACCATATCTCTGAAAAACAGAAGGGTGCCTGGCAAGCAGCACTTGCATCAGGGTCTCTAGAAGTTTTTATTATTAAATGAGTATGTTTAATAACATAAGATACAGTTGAGAAACACTGCCTTAGAAAACTAATCTGATTTTAAATTTTTAATTACTCCATGAAGATGAATGATTCACATCTTGATTTCCTGACCTCTCTCTTGAATTTCTCTCCCCGTATGCCAACTACTGACTAGAGCTTTCTATTTGGATGCCCTATAATCACTTCAAGTTGTATACATCTAAAAGCAAACACATTATCTTCCAAAATTAGTTCAACCTTCTCTCATTTTCCCAATTAACAAGTATTAAGTACTTGAATCAGTCTTAGTGTCTTCTTTCTTTTTCACCCCATATTCAATCAGTAACCAAAGCCAATCAATTCTTTCTTCATTGACGTTCTACACTTCTTTCTCCTATTGCTCCTGCCACCAGCCTAATTCACCTAGGCCTTGATTACTGAGACTCCAGTCATTTGATTTTTTTATTCATCCTGCATTTTAAAGCTAGACTAGTTTTCTTAAAAATACCAGTCTCATGATGGGCTCTGAAAAACAAACTGAGGGTTCTGGAGGGGAGGGGGGTGGGGGGATGGGTTAGCCTGGTGATGGGTATTAAAGAGGGCATGTTCTGCATGGAGCACTGGGTGTTATGCACAAACAATGAATCATGGAACACTACATCAAAAACTAATGATGTAATGTATGGTGATTAACATAACAATAAAAAATTTAAAGAGAAAAAAAAGAAAAAATATACCAGTCTCAATTCAAAAATCTTATGTGACTCCCATTACCTAAATGATACATTATTAATTTCCACAAACTAATCTTCATTTAACTTTAAAATGGTGTTTGTTCTTCATTTACCTACCTAAATTATCTGCTATAGTAAAATTATTCTACTCCTAGTTCTTTTTTTTTTTTTAAAGATTTTATTTATTTATTTGAGAGAGAGAGAGAATGAGAGATAGAAAGCACGAGAGGGAAGAGGGTCAGAGGGAGAAGCAGACTCCCTGCTGAGCAGGGAGCCCGATGTGGGACTCCAGGATCATGACCTGAGCCGAAGGCAGTCGCTTAACCAACTGAGCCACCCAGGCGCCCCCTCTACTCCTAGTTCTTGTGAGTAACATGTGTGGTCCTATACCCAAGACCCTGCTCATATTGTTCATCCCGTGAAGACTTTCATCTCTTTTCTGCTGTACACATTTGGGTTATAGCCACCCTTAAGTCCCAATTCAAATTTTGCCAGCTTCGTGAGGCCTCACCCAATCCTCTCAACTCCAAGAAACTGCAACTCAGTTTGTGTTGGTGACCCACAGCCTTCCCTTCATGCCATACATAGGGCCCTTGAATCCTTGTCTGACAATGGATGTGGTTCTCTCCAAGGTGATTCACAACTCATGACTTAATAGAAAATGAGAAACTAATAGGTACTGAGCATCTACAATGTGCTAATGTTATTTATATTATTTCATTTAGTCTCCACCATAGATAGACATTTTAGTATAATTCTCATTTAATAGACAGGAAACGGAGGCTTAGGTAAGTTTCAGCTAGTAAATGGCTACTAGGGCCAGGTAACCCTAGAGCCTCAGCCCCTTTCTTTCTACCACTGCACTGTATCTCTTATACATATACATCCCCTCAAGAGTTTTGTATAGTTTAGAGGACATAGTAGGCGTTGGGTAAAGATATGAAACAAATGTGGGGATTCGGGGCACTTGTTCAGAGACACAAGAGGATATACAGTATACATTGATTTGTCCTCTATGGTGCTGAGGTCAAAATGACTTACTCATTCCATGTGAAATAGCAGAGATGGGGCCTGTGTTGTCAGTTTGTGCTTAAATTAATTCTGTAACTCTGTTAAATGATAATCACTAAATTCTACCTCTGAAACTAATAATATAGTATATGTTAATTAAATTGAATTTAAATTTAAAAAAAACTTAAAAAAATACAGCAAAACATAGCAAATGGATATTTACACTGCAGTTTTTCACCGACTTCTTACAACACCATAGAAAAAGTGATAACTTAGCCAGTGGCATATCCTGGTGCAGCACGGCATTGCTCCAGGTTAAAAGCAGTCAATTTCATTTATTGAGTTGACTACCAAAAGTTAAAACTGTTCCAAATGAAATAGAGCATGTTAACAATGCCCTTCTGATTTACCATGCAAAGTGTTGAAATCTGGCATGGAAATTCTGAAAGAACCGACTCCTGCATTTCTTGCCACAAAACTGCCAATTTAGTGGCTTCTGTTAAACTAAATTAAAGGGATTTTAGTCTTTATTAAAAGCAATTCATCTTTATTAAAACAATTCTCCCATATTCATTATGAGTCAGACAAACAAATAAATTAGCCATTAGTGGTGACATCATGGGCTTCTGTGCACAAATATTTCAATTAAAAAAACTCAAATTATTCAGCTAAAACTCTCTTAATTTTATTGTTTCTGCAATTCAAGATAGTTATTGGTGTATTTTCCCAGAACTGAGTTATTTTGCTATCATAATTGAGAACATTATGAAAAATTAGGAGAATTGAATATAGTTATTTGAACCACAGAAAAGGGTAGGTGTATATTAAAGGAAACACTTGCAAATGTGTGTCAGTGCAATTAGTTAATTAAAGGAGATTTTTACATACAGACACATAAATCAGGAATAATATAAAAGGAACAAGAAATAGGTGCAAAGCATCTGGTTGAAAATAATTCTAATCTTCTGAAGGCATCCTCATTACTCACTCTACTTCCAGGGAACAAAACACTTTGGCCACATATGTGTCAGAAAAATACCTCACACAGAGTCTGCTATCTCTCCAAATGCTTTATCTATTTCCCAGCAAACTGATTTTAATTACATGAAATCTTACTAGCTGGGTGACCCAGGACAAGTTGCTTAACCTTTCCTTGCCTCTGCTTTGTTGACCTTCATCAGTTATGGGACTCATTTGGGATAATGGAGGATTGTCTGAACCTTGGTCTATGACTTCAGGCACTGCAGAACTCCAATTTGCTGACTCTTCAAGAACCCTGGATCTTCCAACTTACTCTTTTGCCTTGGATCATTCCTCTACTCTACCTTATGCCAACCCTCACCCAGCATGCCAGCCTCTCCCAGGGCTTGGCACCTTTGCACTGACACCAATATCCTATTTTCTCACATGTCAATCTCCTAGTTATCCTTCAAAACACCCTCTGCAAAACTTGTCTGACATCCCTGCCCCCTCTGTCTCACCCACATCACATTCCTTCATTGTATTCCTGCAGCATTCTGTATGCATCTCTACTTTACCACGAATTTCCTAGCACACAATTCTTTGTTCTTGCATCTCTTTTCCTGATCATATGGTGCTTCTTGAAAGCTATGTTCTATTCATCACCTAATGTCCTTTTGATCTATGGCGTCTCCAATGTCTCAAGGTGACAGAACTTGAATTCAATTAAGAAAATAAGATAATAATCCCGAAAATGGAAATAAAATATACACCTCTCCCTCAATTCTCATAGATATCAATGTGTTTGTGTATATGTAATGCAGAGGGTTGGGGGTGAACTGGAATTGGCTTGTCTAAATGAAGCAGAGAATAGCCATTAAGAACACACACTCTAGCACCAACCTATCAGGGTATTAACTCTATGATTAGTCTTACTAACTGGATGGCCCAGGATGAGTCATTTAACTTCTCCATCATCTGTAAAATGAAGGGAATGAAGGTGCCAACTCCATAGGATTTCTGTGGATTAAATGAAATGTTTCCTGTAAAGAGTTTGAGACTACGCTGGCATATGGTCCTCACTCTACAAGTACTTGCAGCTGTTGTTACTGTCATCATTATCTATGTTATTGCTAAATTCCTTTGGAGAGGCAGGGCACACAAAGATGTTATCTTTGTTACCTTTCTTTGGGTTTAGGGAGGCATGCCATAGCTTCAGAAAAGAAGGGGATAGAAAGCAAGGAGTTAGATTCTAGTCTCTTTGAGACTTCCTTTACTTTTTTTATCAAGCATGCCCAGGAGGTAGAAAAAGAAAGGGATAATATACTACTCTCTTTTGAATTTGCTAGATACTAGACTTCTGCAGAAGAGATCTTTTCCAACAGAAGACTCCTGTCTGGAAATCAGAATAAGGACATGTTTTGTAAAACTAAGCCTCTATTATGTGCCAGACACTGTTCTAGACATTGGGAATGCAATGGTGAACTTGAGATGCCCTCAAGGAACTTTCATTCTAGTGGCTGGTTTTAATCATCTCTTGTTATGTCCCTATATCTCATAATCTGAATTATGATTTTAAGACCACATCTATCAGCTGTTCTGTTTTACCCCTTATTTTTTGTTACATAGTTGCATTTAGGGCCCTTAAAGTTGAGACATAAAAGCAAGAGTTTAAGGAGTCTTAACTTTGAACTAAGTAGTCACATGGTCCAACAGTTCAAATGTATTCATTAAAAGGATGCGTATGAGGACACATTACTCACAGGTCCAGTGTGTGGGTCAATGCCTTTGTCAAACTGATAGCAAAGAAATCTTCATGGCTGGGCCTCACATTAGGAACTCAATGGCAGGGCAGTCTAGGCCAATGGGAGGCTGAGAAAAGGATACCACTTCACTGAAACTGAGTCTGCCCAAGGACCAATATGCCCAATGATTAGTTCAAAAATTTAATTGGAATCTTTTCTGAAGGTTTTGTTTTGCCATTGCCTCTGTTCCTGTCCTAGAAACTTCTGGACAAGTACTGCAAAAACAGTTTTAGGATAATTTGCCACAGTTGTGCTGACAAGAGCAGGGCAGGGGCCATAGCAAACTCAGGATTTGAGTTTCCCCAAATGAAGGAAAAAAGAAATTAAACTGAATTTAAGAGAAAACATATACCTTCCCATGTAAAAACCAAAGGCAAAGAGATGTTGACATAAGGGTTCAAATAAAGATCCTAACATTAGACCTACACATATAGAGACATCTGCTACATAACACAATTGACAAGAGGCAAGAATGGACTTCTTAGTAAATTTCAATGATGTAACTGGATATCCATTTAGAAAATAAATGAAATTATATCTCTAGTTCATACTTGACAATCCTAGGTCTATCAGCATTATAAATATAAAAGGAAAAACTACAAAGTTTTTATAGAAATGATATAGGATGATATATTTATGACCTTGAAGTAGGGAGGCTTTTTTAAATAGATTAAAAACACAAATCATAAAGGCAGAGATTGATTAATTACAATTCATAAAAATTAATAAATTCACTTCATCAAAGAACACCAAGAAGAGAGTAAAAAGACAAGTCACAGAGTTTGAAAAGACATTTATGACCCATATATCTGGCAAAGGACTAGTATTTAGAATAAATAAAGAACTCCTACAAATCAGTATGAAAAATAAAGTCAGCACAATGGGGAAAAATGGGTAAAAGACCTAAAAGATAAACTTTACAAAAAGAAAATCCAAGTGACTAATACATTTGATGTAGAAATATGTTCAAACTCAGTAATTAGAGAACTGCAAGTTAATAATATTCTGAAGTAAAATTACAAACCCATTAGCTTCTCAAAAATTTTTTTTTAAATATGGTAATAGAAAATGTTAGTGAAAACGTGGAACAGCTGGTTGGAAATGTCAATTGGCACGGCCTCTTCTAAAAACAGTTTGGCATTATTTAGTAAAACTTAAGATATCTGTGCCTTAGCAATTCCATTCATGGATATTCACAGTAGGAAAAATTTGCACATATTCCCCAAGAGACATGTTCAAAATTATTCACAACATCATTATAAATAGCCATAAGCTGGAATTATTCCAAATGCCCATTAAGAGTAAGATGAATATATAAATTATGGCAAACTCATTCAATGGAATACTACATAGTATTAAAGATAAATTAAGTAAGTACATGACCTGAATGAATCTCATAAAGATAGATCTGAGCAAAAGGAGCAATTTGGAAAAGAATGCATATGATATAATTCCACTTATATCTGGTTCAAAAACAGGAAAAAATAACCTATATTTGTAGGGATGCATTTGTAGGAAGTTATTGTCACAAAAGTCAGGAGAGTGGTTACCTTTATGGGAGAAAGACAGGATGCAATCAGGGGCTTCTGTGTTGCTGGCTATTTTTGACAATGATGATAGTTACCAAGATTATTTACTTTACAATTATTCCTTAAAATGTGCAGATATATTTTATGCACTCTTCTAATATATCATACAAACCATACCTACACTGTGAGGGGATAAATCAGGTAACAGAAAATTTCTCTAAGAGATGTTATAGGATCATTCTCATTTTGTGATAAAAGCAAATAAAATGATTAATTACATTAACATAGGAAAGAAAAATTTACAAAAATACATCAAAATGTTAATGGCAGTTTTCTTTGTGAAAATATTGATGTTGTTTTTTACTTTTTGTGTTTTATGAATTGTCTATAATGATATGCATTAATTTATTTTACAAATACATTTATTAAAAAAAAAAAACAGACCCCTAAGGAACAGGTAAGGATGAAACTATAGCTTTAAAAATGCTCAGAAACTGGTCTTTTATTTATTTATTATAAATTTATTTATAGATTTGGTTATTAGAGAAAGAGAGAGAGAGAGAGAGGGAGAGAGAGAGCATAAGCAAGGGGGGCAGTGGGTGAGAGAGAAAGAATCTGAGCTGAACATGGAGCTGGATGCAGGGCCCGATCGCATGACCTGAGCCAAAACCAAGAATCAGATGCTTAACTGACTGTGCCACCCAGGTGCCTCAGAAATTGGTCTTTTAGTAAAAAAAATCATTTAACAGATTTTGGCAAACAAATCCATGACATTTGCAAGATGATTCCTATACCATTCCACGAGGTCTCTGCTTCTGAAGAAAAAGCTTTCCTGTATATATTCATGTGTTACAAGACTGTAGACATACAGATCACTGCAATGTTCCCCTAAAAGCATATGTACAAGCCAGCACCACAAATATGTCTTTAAGAATGGTGACATGCTCACGGCAAGCTGACTAGGGTCTCGGAGAGCAATCTGCCAGCACATATGTATGTTACAAGGTATATTAGAGATTAGCCAAAAGTTTCTATACAGATGGATTTTGAGGTTTTATTTTATTTTTTTTTTAAGATTTTATTTATTTATTTGACAGAGACAGACAGAGTGAGAGAGGGAACACAAGCAGAGGGAGTGGAGAGGGAGAGACAGACTTCCCGCTGAGCAGAGAGCCAGATGCGGGGCTCAAACCCAGGACCCTGGGATCGCGACCTGAGCTGAAGGCAGACACTTAATGACTGAGCCACTCAGGTGCCCCAGATTTTGAGGTTTTAAAAACATTGTTTGGATTTTGGAAATGCTTTATTTTTCTCCTTAACATTCAACCAAAGCACAGAGGAGAGACTCAACCCTGAGAAAGGAAACATACAAGCTCAACATTGACTGGTCCAGGGAAGAAAATGACCGAGCAATGAAATGCGCTGGTTTTGACCGCGGGACTCACCCTCTTGAAGAAAGCTTCTCACTTAATTACATTTATATTTTAGGGAAGTTAAAACAAGAGTCATGACTTTGTATAGTGTCTTAATTATCCCTTTATGACAGGCATTAATTAGGACTTGCCAGGCTTTTTGTCTCTTTCATGAATGAAGGAGTATAATAGGAAGAGGGGCCTCTCTGTGAAGACTCAGGCAGACATACTTCTCACTGCCCACTTTCCAGCATGATCCAGATTAAAGAGAGTGGATTAAGCCAGCCTGTGGGGCACTGGTCAGTTGGTTCTACCAACTAAGACCCTTGGATAAGGGCAGTTTGTAGTTAGTGTAAAGAAAGGGGAAGGAAAAGGAGGTAGTTAGGGAATGTGCGGAATTAAGAAAATGAAACTTGGCAAAATACAGAGACACGTTCATTCATCACCATTTTATGAATGTCCAAGCAAACCAAAAGTTCTTTTTTGGTGATTATGTTTAAATTATTAACTGGGGAAAATTATTAACTGGGTTATTTCACTGAAGCTTGATTGCAATTGTTTTTTACTTTTGCAATTCAAAACTGGCTTTCAGAAGACTCCATGGTAGAGCTGATTGGATGGATTTTCCTTAATTAGGAAAAGCAGTATTACAGCTCATCACAAAATAGATAACTCCAAAGATGCTTAATTTCTAGATAGCAAAACTCCAGAGTTCAATCACAACTATGATGGCATGTTGAGAACAAGTAAGTTTCTAATATTTTGCTGTGGAATGTCTTTACAGTCAGCAAAGTACGTAAATTCTTCTCCAGGAGCTTCTGCTTCAAAGCTTGTTCAAAATCTCTTATAATAGAACTGCCAGTTATTTCAGAGCCTATAGTGCTTATTCCTTAAGAAACCATCATCCATAAATTTCTGATATTGACAGCCTGAACATGAAATAAATATAGGTTTTGTTCAGTAGCATTCATGAATAAGCAGTGGTATTTCTTTTTGTGTATGCAGATTTAAATGCTTTGGGAAAGATTCATAACTGCAGAAGGGTAATTTGAAGGACTGCATTAAAAAAAATTTAGGCCAGTTAGGATTATAAAACTGTTGAATAATCAGGACTGACGCTGCTGGCTGGAAGAAGGATAATTAGAACCTTTAATGTGCAGAACGCCCTTTGAAAATATTTCTGGTGCCGAGTACCACTTTCTTCATATCCAAAGAATGGCCACTTGGGTCGACAGGTGACCAAGAACCTTATCCAAGGTCATGTGGAAAATGTAAGGAGAGATTTTAGTTCTCCTCATATATGCACTCATTAGATTTACTGCCATCCTGCCATATAGTTTCAGGGTATAATTTTCCCCATAAATATCATGGATCTAAGATGGAGAGACTCCTAAATATATGCATGGACTCCTGGAATGGCAGTTGGAAGAGAACACTTCCTGCCTCCTCTCTCTGGGGATTGGAGAACGAGAGCCAGCTTTGAGAAGCCAGGTTTCCTGGTCTACAGAATGCTAAAGTGCCTTGGTGAGAATTGGACAAAGATATGCCTCATGAGCACAGGGCTTGATAAACAGAGCTTGGGTTATAGATCTTGAAACAAATATTATAATTTCCTGAAATTCACAAGATTTCTACACCCTTGGCATTACCTGTTGATGTAAATGCAGCATAATGAAGAAATGCAATAGTCACTTAAAGCTTGTAATCGTAATTGATCTATAGTTGGAAGCCAATGCTCTTGGTAGAAATTAAGCCATAATTTGACATGAGGAAATGAGATTGAAGAGTAACTTGCTCATATGCTAAGAAAGCAAAATGAAATCATAGACATCATCATGTTGTTAGGAGACTTCCAATTCACCGTGTCAAAACCTTCCTCCTACCTGTCTTCATCCAAACACTCTCCTTGACCCTTATTTTCCCCACTAGCTATCACCCCATCTCTGTACACCTCTTTAGAGCAGAGCTCTTTGAAAGAGTTGCCTATACTTGCTGCCATTTCTTCTCCTCTAAATTTCTCTTGAATCCACTTTAATCAGGCTTCTTTCCCCACAACTCCACCCAAATAGCTGTCCTTGGTTCCTCCATTGACACAATCCAGGAGTCAATCCTCAGGCCTCAGTGACCAGCCATGTCACCACATCCTGTTTTTTTCTCCTAGCTCATGGGCTGCTTTCTAATATTGCTTTTGTAGGTACCTCTTCATCCTCTGGGTGTCTAGATGCAGACTGAGTGCTCACACCTCTTTTATTCTTTAATCCACAGTGTAGTGCAAACACATATCTGAAAGATTTGGACATTTGGAGGCAAAACTTCTACACTCTAAGTTTTTATGCTTTCTCAATCACTTGTCTCTATAAATCACGGGCTATATAAATAGTTCTAACCGTCAGTGAACATACCAGCTTTATCCCTCATCTCCTCCACGTATATTGTCAAAATATCAGTTCATGATTTAATTTCTTCAACTGCTTAGCCCTCAACTCTATAAGGCAAGCAGATGCCTGACATTTAATTAGTGACCCAATTACAGCTTTTTGCTGGCCTCAGCTTATTTTTTAATCTAGGAGAAAAAGAAATCAAATTGATTGGGCATATGGTGAAAAAGAAGTTACAACTCTAGTTATTAGTCCTTGTCCTTCTTCAAAAAGAAATGATTCTTGTTAAAAATTTTTAAAAATTTTTACTTCTTCACCTAAAATTAAAGGGACACATTAAAAACCACTATAGGGCACCTGGGTGGCTTAGTTGATTAAGCGTCTGCCTTTGGCTTAGGTCATGATCCCAGGCTCCTGGAATCAAGTCCGGGAGTCCCGAATTTGGCTCCCTGCTCAGGGGGGAGTAGGCTTCTCCCTCTGCCCCTCCCCCCTGCTTGTTTTCTCTCTCTCTCTCTCTCTCTCCCTCTCTCGCACGCGTGCTTTCTCGCTCTCACAAGTAAATAAAATCTTTAAAGAAATAAAAAAATAAAAACCACTATAATTATTTCAGGGGATACATTTAGTATTTAATTAAGAAAGAAACAGTTACAACCAAGAGAGTCTCCTCAGTAAGTGCTGGTTCACAGCTGAGCATAGTAATACATTTTTTTTTTCCCAAGAGAATGGGATGGCAAGAAATAAATATCCACAAAAAGAAGTCAGTGTGAACAGGTTACAGAAAATAATGTTTTGGCCAACAGGGAATTACTTTTCTTTTTCTGTCACTATATTCTTCATTTCCTGTGACACCATTCACTATCTTTAATGCCCATCCTTTCCTCATCATGTAAAGTTTCTTTTCCCCCTTCTTTTCAGGTAGGGCCTGTTATGAAGTGTTATAAAGGATAATGCCTGAAAAAGAGGTTCTCAGGAAAGAAAACCTGTTGATGACCTCCACTGTTAGATTTTAATCTTTTCTGTTCCTTTGTTATTTCTTGTTAAACGTAGAGTTGTCTTGTGATGAGAGAAAAAACTAAGGTGACTTAACAAAAAACCCCAAGTTTTAAAAACACCCTAAACAGAATTGGTGGTAGGGTCTAAAGCCTGCGGATCTGAAAAAACTCCATCTTGAGTACAAAAGGCAGCACTCCCTGCTGACCTCCGCAGGCCTCCAGCAGCTCGCCACCTGGCTTTGCTGGCGCCTTTCCAAGTCGGTCTGTGAAATATGGGGACGGGGCTGGAACATTTGGTGGTAATCAAAATGTGAACACATATCTAGAATTAGCCATGTTTTAAACAGCTTAAACTGGCTGAAAAATCCATGTATCTGGAGAATGAGACATCTGCTCTAGAATAAAACCACTCACAGGAGAGAGCTTTGCTTCAATAGTTTGTGAAAGAAGACTTAACTTCAAAATAACATAGAAATCAATCATCACAAAGCCTTTGTTTTTTTGAACAGTTATCTGGGGCAAGTTTTTCCTTTTTTTTTTTGTTTGTTTTGTTTTGTTTTTAATAGTAGTCACTCCTATGGGCTGGTTGAAGGACTGTAATGAATGATGATAAATAACAGTTTTATTTATCTTCTGTACTATTAAAATATAAAATGCTGTAATACCTTGCATAATTTGGAGTAAAAACGACAATATACTGCATGGAGTAATACTTTTAAAAATGTTTACATAATGTTAATGAAATTGGTTGTCACTGTTGGATGGTGAACTTGAGGGAGGCAGGGCAATAGTCTTTAATCAGTTTATCTATAAGATGCGGGTAATAAAATGATCTACCTCCGAAGACTGTGATGACTAAGTGACTCTAACAAAAAGAAAACATCGAGCACTTGTTTTAGGACCTGGCATTAGAATAAGCTAATAATAATAATAAATGGTACTAATTATCAACATTATTTAATTAAGATATATACTATAAAAATTAGCAAATGTCTCTAGATGAAGTGCTGATAGAGTAATTTTAACGAAATATATGCAACATGTGCATGGCAATATTGTTTGATTTACTAGCAAACCTTATCTTGCAGACAGAAAAATATTAATCACTGCCCACTTCTTTTGTAAAGGACTAAAAATTTGGTACAGATGGAGTGCTGATTAATTTTATCTCATTATGGTCTAAAATCAATAAAATTCTCACATAGTTATACGTATAACTATGTGAGATATACATATATACATATGTATATGTACATATATACATACATATATACATATACAAATATACATATATAAATGATGTATATTTTAATACTGTAACCCTTTGTTGATTTTTATTTTGTATTAATGTGTTACATTTTTTATTAGGCAAGAAAAAAAAAGTTTCTCCAAGGTAAGTTCAGAATTGCATTAGTTGACCAAAGCAAATACAATTCTCTTTGGCAGAGCTGACACTTGACATACATATTTTGCCAGTATAGGGCAAAGACAACACTCTATCACATTTTATTTTATTTTATTTTATTTTATTTATTTTATTTTATTTTAAGATTTTATTTATTTACTTGACAGAGACACAGTGAGAGAGGGAACACAAGCGGGGGAGCAGGAGCCCGATGTGGGGCTCCATCCCAGGACTCTGGGATCATGACCTGAGCCGAAGGCAGACGCTTAACGACTGACCCACCCAGGTGCCCCTCCATCGCATTTTAAAACAATGCTTGAGAGTAGTCCCCAAATTAATTTTTAAAAATCACACTAATATATATATTAGTAAATGATATATAAAGAACTTATATAACTCATAGCAAAAAATATTTCTTGATTAAAAAATGGGTAGAAGATTTGAACATATATTTTTCCAGTGAAAATATACAGGAGGCCAATAGGTACATGAAAAGATGCTCTACATCATTAATCATCAGGAAAATGCAAATCAAAACCAAATGAGATATCATCTCATGCCTGTTCAAATGGCTATTATCAAAAAGACAAAAAATAACCAATGTTGGTGAGGATGTGGAAGGAAGGGAATCCTTGTGCACTATTGGTAGGAATGTAAATTGGTGCAGCCCCTACAGCAAACAGGATGGAGTTTCCTCAAAAAATTAAAAACAGAACTACTATATGATCCAGTAACTCTACTTCTGGGTATTTATCTGAAGAAAACAAAAACACTAATTTGAAAAGATACATGCACCCCTATGTTCATTGCAGCATTATTTACAATAGCCCAGATACAGAAACAATCTAAGTCTCCACCAGCGGATGATTGGATTAAACCCCACTGGAGTGACAGGTGTGACTGAGGCTTTCCCGCCTTCTTGCAAAAAAAAAAAAAAAAAATGTGGTATATATACACAATGGACTATTATTCAACCATAAAAAAGAATAAAATCTTGCCATTTTGTAATAACATGGGTGGGCCTTGAGGCATTATGGTAAGTGAATTAAGTCAGACACAGAAAGACAAATACTATATGATCTGTCTTATATGTGGGATTGATCTATCTATCTATGCCAGAGGTAGGGCTGGGGAGGGTAGGAGAAATGGGTGTTTTCATTTAAATATACTGAAAAAAAAAAAGAATGTGGGAATATTAGGGAATCATAGGCCATCATAAAATTAAGATAAAATTTGTGTCAACCAAGGCCCTATCTTGGACAGTTTGGTTTCTAAATAGCTAAGCCACTAATGACAGGTAGTTAGAAAGAACATTCTAGTTAGTTACCTATAACACAGCAGTATAGCCTCCACAGTTAAAAAAAAATCTAGGGACAAAGTTAGTTTTCTTTTTTTTTTTTTTTAAAGATTTTATTTATTTGACAGAGAGAGACACAGCGAGAGAGGGAACACAAGCAGGGGAAGTGTGAAAGGGAGAAGCAGGCTTTCCGCAGAGCAGGGAGCCCGATGAGGGGTTGGATCCCAGGACCCTGGGATCATGACCTGAGCCGAAGGCAGACGCTTAACGACTGAGCCACTCAGGTGCCCCACAAAGCTAATTTTCACTTTGGTTTCATTTTAATTCAGCTCAAGTTGCTGGCCATATATGAGAGAAAGGAAGAAGCAAATTCTTTTGCATCCTAGAATGTTCTTGTTAGGAGACATAAAAAAAAATACACTAACAAAATAAAATAACCTAAAGTGGACTCGGTTTTCTCATCATTATAGAATAATTGAATGATGGCATTTTAAGCATAAAATTATATTCCAGCAAAGAAGCCAAAGTAACAAATTAATTTCTGATACAAATTTGTAAATTCTTGGCATTGGGTCCTAAACATCTTAACTGGCATTTTCTTATAGCAGTGTAAAAATGTGTATGTAATTATAATTATGATACATCACTGAGTAGAGCAGAATTCAGTGCATCAGAAGACTTCTTCATCTCTTTAAAATTCATGAAAAAATTGGGGAGTTTTAAGCAAGTTTAGTTTAAAATTTGGGGAGCATATACTCATACACATGCACATACAGTGTATATATATATATATATAAATATATATAAATATAGATATTTATAATGCATATTTATTAGCAAAAAATAAAGAATATGGCAAATATTCGTACAAAGATTCTGGATTTTTCCTGTAGGCATTTTATAGAGGATTCATAGGAATTCACCGGTGCTTGATTCAGAGTAAGTGATTCATTATGGAGGTTGTGTTAAAGACCTAATCAGGCCTAAAATCTCTATATCTCATTTAGAAACAATTCTACTTATTTGTTTGTCTTTTCTTCCTCCTTAGCCTTTTCTTCTTAACAAGAAAGAGGCTATGCTTGGTTTCTTAGGCATCGTTGTCTTTTGGCTTCTTATTTCTCTTTTCTTCAGATTCCTTTCTACTTCAGATATTAAAAAAAAGTAGCTATTGGGAGAAGGTAGCTCAAATGCCCTTTAGCAGAGGATTTGAGATAACTGTGTAAAGAACAGTGAGTGGCAGAAGCCAAGGACTTCTTAGTGGAGCAAAGAATTTCTGAAGTACTTCTCTGCTTGAAGCAACAGGAGAAGAAGAAAAGAGAATCCTTAACAGATTTACATAGGTCAAGTCTTAGCTCTCCTGTGTTTGGCTCCCTTTCTAAAGAGCTGAGCAGATGATCAGCTGGCCTAGAATGATTGGATTTTGTGTGATTGGTTAGTGGTTTCTTTTTAATGTCTGTTGTCAACACACTTCAACATCCCAGTGGCACTTGTGTGTATAAGTGTGTGTATAAGTCTGTGTATGTACTAGCACATGACTCCCAGTGCTACAACCCAACTATCAACTGCTTTAACCTTCTTTAGTCTTGATGATTTTCACCCTTCCGTCCTGGCCTCCTGGATTCCATGGACTGTGAGTTTTCAACATTACCATTTTCTTCTGGGGTTGCCTTCTCACACTGCTTGGGTAACACCATCTCACTGTAGTATCCAGTTTCCTACAACCTCCCCCTGACCAGATCAGACCCTGCAGCCCAGCCCCAGGGTTCAAAAAGTAGGAAGCTTCTGCTGTTTTACAAGATCACTGGGAACCAGATCAAGGGACCTCCTTGGAGAGCACTGGTCTTGCTTAACTCTAAGGGAAGAGGCAGATTCCATATCTTTGAACATTTTGGACCAAAGACTTGTCTCCTACTACCATGGATCCTGGCAGTCAGCATCATATATTTTAAAACATCCTCAGCCTGGGTAGTCTTCCATAGCTTTCCTCTTCTTTCCAGAGAATAGGGCCTGGCATCTAGGCTATTGATAATCTATCTGAGAAAAGACATGAAACAGGAACAGTGAAAGGCACATCTTCAGTGAATTGGGCCTAAGGAACAGTGCCAGATAGAGGACAGATCCCAGGGATTAAGAGTCAGGGATTTCTCAGTCACCCGAAGGTGAAACCTAGCTCCACTAAATAAATTTGATATGTCACTTTGGAGAAGTCACTCAACCTCTCCAGAGCGATTTTATTAGTAAAAACAGTAAATAAATAAATACATAAATAATAGTAATGGCCTCAAACAATTGGGCCGGGATCACATCAGGTAAGGCACATGGAAAGCTTTCTGCATTGTCAAAGGGCTAGCTCATGGATGGTGTTCCTATTACTGGGGCCAGTGATGCTGGCAACGTGAGGTTAGGAGACCGTATGATCTCAGCTTGCCAGGACTGAAATAGAGGGAGCTGGCAAGGGACACAGGGATGGGAAGCCAAAATGAAGGCTGCCCTTCCAAGCCTGGATGACGAAATAAAGCTACACTTTAGAGAGTGTGGACTTCTGGATACTCTGTTTTTTTTTTTGCAACAATTTCCCTGGCTCTTGCCTACTCTGCTGGTGACGGTCTAGAGCAAAGAGAGTTAAAAATAAGATGTGTAATTAGATCAGCAGAAATCACTTGTGCTGGGGAGGTTGCTGCTAGGACCTTTGGCAGTAACATCTTCTTAATCAACTAAGAGCAGACGGAAAGCAGTTATGCCAAAGGTTCCAAGAATCATCTTCTATACCAAAGGTCAGAAAACTATTGCCTGTGGGCCAACTGCAGTCGGCCATCTGGTTTTGTGAATAAAGTTTTATTGGAACACAGCCATGTCTATTTACATAATGTCTTATGGCTGCTTTTATAGTACAACACAGTTGAGCAGCTGTGGCAGAGACTATATGAACTGCAAAGCTTAACATATGTACTCTAGCCTTTTCAAAATGTGTGAAGATGTCTGTTCTATACCCTTTAACAAGTACACATGTGAGAAGCAATGTTTGGATGGCCAGAGCACTTTAAATTAGAAGGTGGCATCCTCAAACAACAGGGCTGGGGTATTCTCACAGAATAATATTCTTGTTTTGCTTCCTTTTTCAAAAAGAGAATAACCAAGCATTGTGGAAGGAAGTGACAGTTACTTAGTCATGCATTTCAAGAAAGGGGGTAGGAGGGGTGCCTGGGTGGCTCAGTCCTTTAAGAGGGTTAAGAGTCTGCCTTCAGCTCAGGTCACGATCTCGGGGTCCTGGGATCGAGCCCCACATCAAGCCCAGCATTGGGCTCCCTGGGAGGGGAGTCTGCTTCTCTCTCTCCTTCTGCCCCTCTCCCCTGCTTGTGCAAACGCACTCAGTCGCGCTCTCTCTCTCTCTCTTAAATACATAAAATCCAAAAAGAAAAAAAAAAGAAACAAAGAAAGAAACAAAGAAAGGGGGTAGGAAAAATCCAAATCCAATGCTTGCAACCCAGGGGAACCCAGGGGAAAGTAACGCTAGCAATATTTAGGAAATAGTGTCAGATGCCCACTTCATCACAATTACTCTCTTTTAATCAGTAACATACAGGGATCCAGGAAAATGGGGACCTTCATGGTTTTTACCTAAGAAACCTCAAGCAAGAATGATATTACTCTAAAGCAGAGAGTGATTCATGCCAGTTGTCAAGAGTGGATTGAAAACGCCTGCCAGTAGGAATGCAGTGTCTCCCAGGAGCCAAGAATAAACATTCTAATAGCTACCTTTTGTTTTTCTCTGTGAAATCAAAGCACAAAAGCAAAATGTCCTGGTAAGGAAAAGCACACTCCATTACCCTGAGCTGGGGTGCCCACTGTCTTCATGATGGGATGGGCAGGCAATCACTATACCCAGCAAGGAGCTCAGAGCAAATGGTGGCTCTCTCTCCCTGTGAAGGCCAGCAGCTGCTCAATGCCAGGCAGGCAGAAATGAAAATGGCTAACATGACAGTCAAGGCTGGGTGAGTCTGGGGAGAAAGAAAGATGATTCTCAATATACTGAGAAGTGCGTCATTGTCAAGTGTCCAGAACTTTCCATTTATACGAAGCACCTTTTTTTTCAACTTTCCCTTTTATTTTAGCAATCAATAGATAATCTATAACATATAACTACTGGGCATTACCTCCCCTCCCTGTAGCTGATCAGAAGCATGGAATCAGTGTCTTCCTGCTTTGGAAAGCAAAGTCAAAGATCAATGAGAAAATAAGCCTTCACTCACATCACCCCACAACCCCCCACTCCCCACACTCTTCCCTGACAGTCTATTTACTGGCTACCCTCATTCAACATCCCTGACAGACACGGAGAATACAAAACAGACGGACAAAGGATTGGGGCACATAAATCAGCAGTGATACTAATGCGAGATATTAAAATAATAAAATATGAATGAATTATTTTTCCTCATTGTTATTCCCAATACACTTTAATTCTGTTTCTATAAAGGACTGTGGAAGGAAATGGCAAGGATGAAAAAAATAACTTCAGGAAAAGAAAACTTTGCTTGTCTCTTAGCCAAAAGCAGGAGCCCCAAAGGTGGTCTCTGTGGATCAATGCATCACTGTCCATGAGGCCCCCAGAAGGTCAAGTCTGGTGGCTACTTAAAAACCACTAACCCAAAGATCACTGTGGGACAAATTCTGCCCAAAACAGCAGTGACAGACAAATACGTGTTATGGAAATAGTACATTGCTGCTTTCACGTTTATGTGGCCTCAGTGATTTCACAAGAAATGTTCTGTGCATAAAACAACATAAAAAAAAAAAAAAGCTTGCTACTTGACAGGGTTTCCTTTAGTGGAAAGACCTTTTTCATGCCCATAAACATTTGATGCCCACATCTGTTAGAGATGAAAGAAGAGTGTAACTTCCTTTTTGGATGCAGATAGAATTCTTAGAGATCATATAACATGCTTAATGAAGACAGCAAAAATGCTGTAGTTTCCCTGATTAAATTAGCACTCTGTTGAAATTTAAAGTTTTATGGACTGCTTCAGGTACTTTTCTTTTTATATGGCATTGGGTGC
Source organism: Zalophus californianus (assembly GCF_009762305.2). Taxonomy (NCBI): domain Eukaryota; kingdom Metazoa; phylum Chordata; class Mammalia; order Carnivora; family Otariidae; genus Zalophus; species Zalophus californianus. Next base: position 98,857,831 of record NC_045602.1, read on the forward strand.
GTGTTTGTATCTTACTTCTACAGAATAGTTTGTTATTGTCATTTTAGGAAGTCGAATGGTTCCTAGGTTAAAATATAATAAAAAATAATTTCCTAAGGTAGCATTGCTCTCCACCTCTGAAATCACAGGCCCCTATGAAAGTCAGCCTGTCCTTCCTCCTCACCACCGTCTCTAGGACCACCACGCATGGCTATGGTGGACCTACATCTCCTAGTCTCACCACTTTGTGGTAAGTCCAGCCTCCCTAGGTGCTGGAATTCCATTTGGCATGGAATTCCTTGGTTTCTCTGCCCACGCTGATCTTAGAATGACAGTGAAGACCCCACAATGCCTACCCACATCTCTCAGAGGAAAAGTCTTGGCATTATTGGATATGATCAGGCTCCTACCAGCCCTTTGATCGTGTCTCTCACTGTTTTCCTCCTCACTTTGCTCCAGCCACACTGGCTTCCTTACTATTTCTCCAATGCAGCTCTGTGCTTGCTATTTCTTCTTCCCAGAATGTCCTTTCCCACGTATCTGCATGGCTAAGCATGTCTGCATGCTTCAAGTCTTGGCTCCTACCGAAGTTTCTTAATGAGGCTCTCCCTGAGCCCTCCATCCCCACTCCTGGTCCTCCTGGTGCTCTTTTTCTTTTGTCTAAAGCTCTTTTCTTCTGACGTGTTATATAATTTTCTTCTTATGTACTCCTTATTGGTCTGTGTCCCCCATGAAAACGTAAGCATCACAAGGCCAGGGAACTGTGTCTTGAAAAGTACATGATGCATAGTAGGTCCTCAATATATGTTTTGATGAATATACCATAAATGAATGAATGTATGAGTGAAATTAAGATTTCAAAAGCCCATCACTATTAAAACTTCTCTTGCAGAAGAAGCTCCTCATTCTCATCTCAGGACCAATGCATTTTCTACTCCATCTGCTTGAAACACTTTTCCCCTCCATCTTTCTGACACTGCTACCATTCATTATTTGAATCTCAGTTCACAAAGCCCCATGACCCCCTCTCATCCTTCAGAGATAAAAGGGTTCCATTCTCTATCATTTCCCTTTCTATCTGCCTCATCATACTAGCCAATATCTAATGTGATCTTACTTTTCTTTTTTAAGTTTTTTAAATTTGGTTATCTTCTTCTTTCCACTAGAATGTAAACTCCTTGGAGTAATGGATGTTTTTTTTCATCATTATATCCCCAGTGCCTAACAAATGTCTGACATAAGGTAGAGGCATGATAATTTTCTCTTGGTTTTGTTGCCCAACTGGATCATTAGCACAGTCTCTTGGTTCAAATTACCAGGATTTTAGCTACGTATCTGACCTGGGCATAGCTTTACTGCCCCTAGTGAAATGATGTTGAATTAATTGATCCCTGGGCCTGTCTTTGAGAATGACTATTTTAGGCCTTCACATTTAATTCCTTCACCCAGGATCAGGTTAGTGCATGGTACCAGTGATGTTTCTGGGCAATGGACTATATATGATTATATGTATGTGTATATGTATATGCATGACATGAATATGACACTGGGTAATTTACTATTTATAACTTTTAGGGCAGTGGATGAACTTTGACTTTTAGCCTGAAGGAGTAACAATCTTTGTGAACCCAGTTACAAAATACTTGTCCAGAAAAGTATCCAAGTTCAATGGTACTAATGATAGCAGCCCTTGGTAATCCAATCTGGATTTGTAACATCAGACCCATGTATCAGAGCCTGGGCCTCCTGTGAAAGTCTTCCTGAGACAGTAGCTTCAGACATTACCATGAATACACATCCTCCTCAATGCAGAATAAAATGTTGAATCGTGAGGATGATAAAGCTTTTGGGTGAAGTAAAGGATCAAACTATGAAAATGGACAAATTCTCATCACCTCCCAGGGCACTATTTGATGTCAGCAACTGGAAAGTCACTGGAGATTTATAAAACAAACTGGCTGACATTCACGATGTATGAAATTCTCTTTCTGAGAGGGAATCGGAATCAAAGAAATTAATGTATTTTTATTTTGTGTTATCTGATTTTTCATGGGCTTACTTTAACAATCTAGCGATTTTTGTGTCCACCCACTTGAAAATTCTTTATAGAGTTATTGGATTTTTGAGGGTTCTATGAAAATTATTTTAAATCACTTCACACAATACCTGACTTGGAAGCACTCAAAGCCCATTACTCTCTCACCTTCCCCTTTTCCAGCTGTAAGAATCTTATACGCCTTCTACTTCAATACCTTCATTTTACAAATAAAACATTGGAGACCAGCAAAAATTAAGAGATTTGCCAAGGGTCACACAGCAAGTATGAGGCAGCACTTCATGGAGAAGCCAAGTATTCTGACTCATGTTCAGGGTCCTGTAAACAGTACTAGGCTGTCTTTTTTCTACCTTTTACCGTTTCTGACGTTGAGTAAGCAAAAAAAAAAAGACCTTATTTTCTTCTGCGTAAAATGCTCCTAAATGATTCAGAGATCCTTTTATGATAACAACGTTTATATGCCCTATTTAGAGCTGAGACTGACTTTGACTAACACATAAAAAATATCTGCAACATGTCTTCATGTTTTTAAAATGGTAAAAATAATTTGGCAAAATGATCTGATATATTTACTTTAGGAGAAAGGTACAACCTACATCAATAAGCCCTGTCTGATTAAGAAGCCACATGTATTTAAAGTTAGATCGCACTGGGATTACAAAAATTACTATAGCTTATCTACATTAATTCATAAACTGATTCAATTACATCCCATCAGCCAAAAAAAAAAAAAAGAAAGAAAAGAAAAAGAAAAGAAAAATTTTCTCTGAATTGGTCTTCAATGATATTTCCAAATTATATATTATATAAATATGCTTTAGGACACAGTAATAAAAATATAATTATTCTATTTTAAAATCTAGTAGGATATGAATTAAACTAGCAATGTTCAACTTTTGTTTCATGTTGGAATCACCCAGAGAGCTTTAAAACATACTGTACCTGGGCTCACCTGCAAAGATTCTGATTTAATTAGATTGGGGTGTAACTGCATTTGAATTTTTTCTATTAATCTGATCATATTAATTTAATTCAGTACCTATTTAGACCTACCAGTTAATGTTTTATTTTATTATGAGGGATCGTATTAGGTAATAAATAAATAAATTCATATTCACAGTGAAAAGGCATTTTGAAACCCCTACACTGAAAATAGAAATATTTTGGGAAGTAATGATGGGAATGAATCAGCAGAGAAATCAAACAGTAGACATTTACTGAGTACCTACTCAGGAAAAAGAACTATGCTTCATTTCTGTGCATGACATGGATGCACTCAATCCAAAAGAACCTATAATCAAGACGGGAGGAGACAAGACATATATGTACATAAAAAATAATGGACAGGACAACAGAATAATTAAGAAATATGTGGCTGATTCATGATTTTAAATATTTATGCCTTGCCAATTTTAGTGACTGAACACAGCCATGATTCTCTTCAATACTTCTCTTTTTCAATCTACCTTCAATTCATATTCTATGCTATGCCCATCTTGTAGTATTCTAGTACCTTGCTGCTCAAAGTGTGTTCCATGGGCCAGTAGCATGGGCATCACCTTGGAGCTTGTTACAGAGGCAGAATCTCAGACCTCACCTTATACCTACTGAATCTCAATCTGCATTTAACTAGATGCCTAATGATTCATATGAATATTTGAGTTGTACTGTGCTGGTATACACTGATCTCTTAAGTCTATAGCAAATATACCATATCAATGTTACTCATAATAGATTATGTAATGCAATGCAGTTCAATCTCTAAGTTTTTTTTTTTTCAATGACTCACAGATTTTTGTGGTAATATTAAAGAATTCCCTTATTCAGGAAGAGCTGAGCTCTTTGGACTAGTTCATTTGCAAATAAAAATTATTTCCTGTGTGTAACTGCTAAAATGTGTGATAAGGATAATGCGACCACAGGAGAACAAAGGAAGATGCAGTTTCTTCAGGCTAAAGCATCCAGAGGAGATGTCACAGGGATGATGGGACCAAGATGAGAGCATGAAAAGATGATCTGATTCAGGAAATGGAACAAAACAAAATAGAACTTTCCAGATAGGGAGAAAATGGTGAAACTGAAGTCCCTGCCTGGAGTTAGGAAGGAGTTAAAACTATGTGGTGTCCAGGTTTAAAAATGGCCCCCATGATTCTGATCTCCTGCGATTCCTACTCCTGTGTCATTCTCTTCCACTTTGATTAGGACTGACCTGTGTAACAAAAAAGATAATGCAGAATTGGTGTAGTATGTGACTTCTGAGGCTACATCTTGAAAAACGCCATGGCTTATGCCTTGCTTTCTTGGCTCACTTGCTCTGTGAGAAGCTGGCCTCCGTGAGAAGGAAAGATCCATGTGATGAGAAACTGACGCCAACAGCCAACCACCCGCACAAATTTGCCAGCTGGACAGTGAGCCATCTGCTACAGGCTGATCCTGTAGACTTAGTTGAACCTTCAGATGACTGTCATCCAGATCGATATCTAAACCATAACCTCATGAAAGACCCTGAGCAAAAGCCATCCAGGGAAGACACCCCCCAAATCCTGCCTCTCAGAAAATCCGAGACTAAACACAACCTATTGTTAAGACACGGTTTTAAGATAATTTGTTATTAGTCATCTATAATTACTATGACTGATAAATAGCTAATAAAGAACTAATATAAGTAATAAATTACTTAGAATAAAACATAAGTAATTTGGAAGATGGTGAATAAGCTGGTGTGGTTTTTACGGAGAGTTTAATGGGGCTGCAAACTCAGATGCCCCTATGGGCTGGCTGAAGTGAGCGAAGTGGTTCTTGCCTGGGTCAGAGAGAAAAACAAGAAAGTGGCAGAGCCTGTGATAATGTATAGGATACTTGCCTTGCCATTCCTGCTGGTAAAACTCATTACCATCTCCATTTCTGAGCAGGTCAATGCAGAGCCTGCAACCGCGGGAAATCTCAGGTGGTAGGTAAGGCAGTGGGAGTGGTTTGGTGTCACAATGTGGCAAACTGGAATAACAGAATCTTCTTCCTGAGATGATAGTCACCTAATAGCTACATGTAGACTATTTAATCTTGAAAGGCTATCTGGAATACACTGAGGCAGAAAGTACTGAGAGGAAAAGAGCAGTCTGGGGCTATTTGGATTATGTAGACTTGAAGAGGTTGTGTCACTGGCTAGAGTTAGAGAGACACGAATGGAGAGGAGGTCCTAAAAGGAAAGAAAGAATAATGAGGTTACCAGTAACTGAAGATAGAATTCCTCAATTAAGACTTTCTCTTACACTTTTCCTTTAAATGTCACTAAATGTGTAGTGCCACTTTAGAATGCAAGCTCCATGAGGAGAGACCTAGATTCAGCTTTTGTACACGTTTATCCTTATAACCTGGCATATGAACTTCTTTCTGTAGAGGGCCAGATAGAAAATATTTCAGGCTTTTCGGGCCATATAGTCTCTGTCCCAGCCACTCTGTCATGATAGGACAAAGGCAGCGCTAGACAATACATAAATAAATGGGGGTGGCTGTGTCCCAATAAAACATAATTTACAAAAAGAAGGATACACCACGTTTGGCCCATGAACTCTAATTTGGCAAACCCTGGCGGAAAGTAGAGTAGGCCAGTGGGGCGCCTGGGTGGCTCAGATGGTTAAGTGTCTGCCTTCGGCTCAGGTCATGAACCCAGGGTCCTGGGATCGAGTCCCGCATCGGGCTCCCTGCTCCTTGGGAGCCTGCTTCTCCCTCTGCCTCTCTCTCTCTCTCTCTCTCTCTCTCTCATGAATAAATAAATAAAATCTTAAAATAAAAAAAGTAGAGTAGGCCAGTAGTTCTCAAAGAATGTTTCCCAGATTAGCAGTATCAGCATCACCTGAGAATTTATTAAGATGCCCAATGGGGCCCAGCATACTATGTTTGTTTTGTTTATGTATTTATGTACTTATTTAGTTATGATTTTATTTATTTATGATTTTATTTATTTGCCAGAGAGAGTTCTGTTTTATTTATTCATTTATTCATTCATTCATTTATTTATGATTTTATTTATTTGCCAGAGAGAGAGAGAGCACAAGCAGGGGAGCGGCGGGCAGAGGGAGAAGCAGGCTCCCTGCTGAGCAAGGAGCCTGATGCAGAACTGGATCCCAGGATCATGACCTGAGCTGAAGGCAGATGCTCAACCCCTGAGTCACCCAGGCGTCCCAGCATACTGTGTTTTAAAAGACACCCCCACCGCCCAGGTGAGGCTAGTTTAAGAAATGTTTGTGAAGATACTTAATAACACTTATTTGATAGATGAATGAATGAATTATATCTCCATATGTGTTAACTTTTGCCTCTATTAGAATCATATACAGGAAAGTATTTGGGATGTCACAAAATTGTATGTTTGGCTATTTTAAGTCTAGCTTTGGGTGTCACTATGTTATGGTATTCCACAAAGCATATCATGGCTCGTAGGCATTCACCACCTACAAGACATTAAAAACCACTAATCTAATACAGCTGCCTATTTAAAAAAAAGAAAAAGAACTTGAGGCCTCCTATATTTAATTAATTTGGTCAAAGAAACATGTATTTACCGAGGGAGTTAAGAAAAAACATTTATTTTTATAAAGGTGCCTTTTAATAAAGGTGCCTCACATAAAATCTTATGTATTTGGACTTGCCAGAGATACTACACATTCAAGAAAAAAAAAAGTGGCAACCTGACCTAGTAGGAAAGAAAACAATGACAGCATCTTTAACAATGGGGTCTCAATTATATTTATTCCGTTTTCTCAGTTGATTAATGCCTGAGTGGAGTGGAAGCCTTCAGATTTTGCTGGGCTTCAGAGGCTGAGCAATCAGTAGTGAGTGTGGGAAGGGAGTGAGGGAGAAGGTAGAGGAAGGGAAATTTCCATCAGCTGCCAACCATCAGGTCTGTTCCTCAAGAAGGTTATATAAACTGAGCCACAGGAGAAATGAATCGGCTGGTAGCAAACAGCAAGATACTCCTACATACCTAACAGGACACAGGACGGTATCTCTTAGCGTGAGGCTCAGAGAGATAAGAGAAATTACTGGGCTGGATATCACAGAGAAACCGATGGATTCATGCATGGTGTTTGTTTAGCCAAAAAGCGAGAAACCTTCATTAAACATTTTTGGAAAATGTGGGTTTGAATCAAAAGGAAGAGAGGTTTCCAGCTGATATATGCAATGGCCTGCAGGGTGGGTAAAATTAAGTGAAACGATAGGTATCAAGTATGAAATGCAGTGCCTGCTGAATCTTAAGTGAATCATACTGCCATTATCATTATGATTAGAGACACAGAACTGCCTCACCATCCACAGGAACCAAGTAAGTCCCACTACTTCACCCCTGCCCTCAGCCCCCTTATCTCCCCTGCCAGGGCCCTGAAGGTGAGTGGAAACATTGCTCCCAGGAATATAACTGCCTCTGAGCTCCCTGCTCTTGAATTTGCCTGGCAGCCGGACTCACCTGGAGTGGAGGAGCAGAGTTCTTCCCCTCCTGTTACCCCACTTGACTTTTCTGTTTTTCCCCTCAACCCAGGAATAGGTTGAGGCGGGAGTTTAAAGCCCTTGTTGATGGACAAAAATCGGCCTGTGTGCTGAGTCTGTGCAGCAACAGTGGCTGGATCCCTGGCAAACCTGGGCAGGCTGCCTCCAGGGGTCCCTGCAGGGTGGCATTCGTCATCCCCCTGGTGAACTTACCCTTGAAAGTCCGATTGTGCCATGGGCCTGGGATAAGTCTCAATTTATCAATCAGTGGTGTTTATTGAGCGCCTACTATATGCCAGGCACTAATGTTACCTAAATTCAGGAGGCGAATGTGTTCAATCAAAAGGCCAGATGCTCAACTTATAACGAGTGAGAGCTGTCACAGGAATGGGAATAATCAAAGTCCACATTCACTCCATGCGGCCAAGGTACACAGGAAACCAAATCATAATTAGAGTGTCTCTGCATCAACATATACCGAGAAATAGCTAAGAATCGAAGTCGAATACTTGAGGCCGGTATAATTAGAATGTTCTCTCCAGGTGGGCAGGTTTACATGGGAAGTTAAATCATGATTAGAAGATGTTTTTTGGGCACAGATTCAGAAAAATAGCAGTTGGATTCATCAATGACATCAGCTAAAGCAGCCAGAGACTGTCACATAACTTAGCCAGTGGGATGAACTAACTCCAAAAGCTGAGGTTCTCTCTAGGCTTCGCAATGAATATGTTTTCCTGGACACCAACCCTGTCTGCTTTTACCTCTCCTTTTTCCAGGATTCCATGGCTCAGTAACGGGTGTCAAGCATCAGGCTAAGTACATTTTGTGTATTATTTCATTTATCCTAGTCCAGGTTCCTGCTTAGAGAAGCCTCCCTGCTCGTATAAGCCTTCTCTAAATACCCATGATCCTCAACACTGCTGAACTTTCTCTACAGCTCTTATTACTCCCTCCTGTGCTGGTCTGTATTAATTTATTGATTGGTCATTGATTGCTTCCCACAAATGATGCGGATCCGGCTTTATTTTCTGCATGAACAAGTTCTCAATGCCTAAAATGGTGCCTGGCACATAGTAGGAGCTTATTATATGCTGGTAGATGAATGAATAAAATGCCGGATGCATGGATGGATGGATGAATTTACAAAGACTCTGAGAGGTAGGTATTAGCATCCTCATTGTAAAGATTAAGAAACCAAGGCCTAAAGGCCATGTTACTTCCCATATAACCAATTATCAAGCAGAGAGCTGGGGTTTGACCCAATTCTGAGACTCTAGAGCTCTTGCTCTCAATTAGTGCTCCATTTCCTTGGAAAAGTTGATATATCCAGGAAAGTTCCATCCAAAACTAGAATCCCTGGACTCTTGGAGTCAGAAGAATCTTCCCTCTGCCACGCCCACTCACTGCTTTAGTGATATCTTCCAGAGGTGTTGCTTAATTAATATTAGGGCCTCCATTCTCATGTGCTAAAAGTAGGAATAATAATATCTACTTAGGGGCACCTGGGTGGCTCATTCGGTTAAGTGTCTGCCTTTGGCTCAGGTCATGATCCCAGGTTCCTGGGATCGAGCCCCATATCAGGCTCCTGGATCAGCGGGGAGTCTGCTTCTCTGTCTCCCTTTGCCTCTGCCCCTGCCCCCCACTTGTACATTCTCTCTCTCTCAAATAAACAAAATCTTAAAAAAAAAAAAAAAAGAAAATGGGTATCTACTTAAAGAGCTGCTGAGTACATCAGACGAGATTGCATACATCCTTCACACTTGTGGAAGGATGAAAAATATAGGATAATGAATATATAAGTCCCTGCAGACTGTGATACTAGTATGTGTTATTATCATGAAGGCTCAGGGTTCAGAGGAAAAAGGGAAGCTCCCTTGGTTGTGTCATCAGGATCTATTTTAGATTGTGTGTTCCTATGAGGCAGAGATCACAGTTATTTGCTTTGCATGTATCCTGTTGCTAATGGGGGGAGGCATTTTACAGGGGAAAGAGCTGGGTTCATGATATTAAAAATTCTTTTTTTTTTTTTTAATATTTTATTTATTTGATAGAGACACAGTGAGAGAGGAAACATAAGCAGGGGGAGTGGGAGAGGGAGAAGCAGGCTTCCCGCGGAGCAGGGAGCCCGATGCGGGGCTCGATCCCAGGACCCTGGGATCATGACCTGAGCTGAAGGCAGACACTTAACGACTGAGCCACCCAGGCACCCCGATATTAAAAATTCTAAACTCATAAATTATTTTTACTAAAAAGAAAGGATTCCCCGTGTGCTTTTATCTAGCCCACGAGTCTAAATGCCATCCATACGCTGTCTTCCAGAAGTATTCTTCCAGTCTAGTCTATCCCTTGATATTCAGACCATGACGACAGGGCCCACCTCCTATATCCATATGCCAACCTTAGCCGTCTTAGAGATATCCCACACCTGGCATGACTAAAACAGAACTTTATTTTGTTCCTTCAACTGTATCTCCGTAAATCCTACCAGCATGGTACGTTCTATTCCTAAATCCAAACTCCTAAGAATCATCCTTGATTCCTTCCTTCCTTTTGCTCCTTCCCAACCCCCACTGACCTGCAAAAGCTATCTAAGCCACTTACAAAATACATCTTAAACTGATCTACTACTGGTCACATCTATTGTCCCTGCCCTAGTGACACCAACCATCTTCCCTCTCTATGCTATTTCAATAGCCTCCTTGCTGGATGTCCTTCTTATATCCCTTTTTCCTGCCCCTTGAACCATTCGCACAGCAGACACACAGATCTTTAAAAAATGTATATCTGGTCATGAATTCCTCTGTTTAAAATCATTCTATGCTTTTGCACTACATTCAAAATCTGAGGCATCCCTTACTTCAGCCCATAGGCCAAACTCTTATTTCTCCCGGGCTAGTTATGGTGGTGGCACTGTGGGTGGTAATGGAAATGGGGAATGGGAGGGGTGTGGATGGGGGGGGGTGTCTTCTGCCTTTAGACAGTAGGAAACTGCCCAAACAGAGGACTACAATCCAGTCTGTCCTATTGAGCAATGTCCCTTAGTATTCAGTAAAATCACCTGCCTGTGCTCAGTACACAGTGAATACTTGCATCCATTACAACAGATCATATGATAAATGTCAGTGATTGGCATTACCTGTTCAGTAAAAAGCATTATTAAGCATTAAGATTTTCTCAGTTTTCATATTTTGATAATAAAATGTTCTCTTTCTCACTCTTTTTTTTTTTTAACTGAAACCAGTACCCTTCTCTCTCCACATTCATATGGCATAGAATCCACTGAGAAAGGAAAGGTAATTCATTTGAGCAAATGTGGGGCAAGTTCACTTTTAGAAAATTTGTGCATATTATGTGCATCAAAAAAAAGTGTAGGCATTTTCATTTTCTCCCATCTTGCAGACCATTTTCTCACCTTACTTATATTTGGAGGAATCTAGGATCACAGTCTATGGTATTCAAGAGATTCGTCACATCTCAAAGCATGTTCGCCTATCCATGATTTTGCTCAAGTGATCCCTCCCCAACATACCTGCCTGCTAATGTCAGGTTGCTCCTTCAAACTCCACTTCAGATGCTGATGCTTCTGTGAAGCTTTCTGTCCTCTTTTTTGCCCTTGTACTTCTAATACCCCCTATGCCAACAGCTAGTGGCTAGATTTTCACGTCACTGTGTAGTAGGCCAACTTTGCTAGTGACCTAAATGATTTTCCCTCCCAATAATTCCTCATTCGCTTGACAAAACTAAACTTGTTGTGGAGACCATGGCCTCTGGGAACGGGCATGGCAGTTAGAGTAGAACAGAAAGCAAAACTTAGGAAATTCTTATTCAAATTTCTAAAATGGCTTTTGAAACTCCGCAAAGAGATAGTAATTTGAGGGAAAGGGGTGTTGAGTCTCAAAAGTCTAAGTGTATAAACACATGAGCAGAATCACAGATAAGTGAATGTACCTTGGCATGTCCAGGGGAAAGTGAACTGTCTGGTATGTTCAGAGCATAGAGTTCTCTGGGCTGATTCCAACATGTTCTCTCTATTCAGTTTGAGTCCATGGATGGAAAAGACCATATCTTATCTGCTATCATCTTTTCAGTGCTTAGCATAGAACCTAGCATAGAATATAGACTTGCTAGATAGGTTACACTGAACCGAATTATTGCAACATTCAGATTACTCACTTATCAGACATTCCAAAGCATCAGATAAAACATTGTGTATCATCCTGGGAAGATGCTAGAAGGTGTCGCAAATGTGATGTCACATATACAACCTTTTCCTCATGTTCGCTGTCTAAAAACCGATCTTGAAACTGAGTTTGGAGGAATTTGTATGCTCTATATTTTATTTTCAGGGTAAAACATTATTTACATGTGAGCCCCATCAGTGAGCTATGATAGATCCAACAAATTTTAAGTATTTTAGCTAATAGTTGTAACATTACTTTGAAAGCCACTTCCAACTACCTATTCTATTTTCAACTGGTCCACCTTTTGCCTTATATGTAGTAGGGGCTGTGTAGACAGATCTATTAAGCCTATTTAAATGAACTTTACTTGTTGCAATAATGTCATTTTACTGGCAACTCCCTCTTCCAAGTAAAACTTGATTTTCTAAAGTGATTTGCAATCTCTTTCTTATACAACTCTAAACGTTGTTTTGTACTGAAACATGATAAATCCATTTGACCCCTGAAGCCCTCAAGTTCCTTCCTATATATACAGGCATCTAACAAATTATCACTGGCAAATATATTGGATTTATTCTATTTCCTATCTCTCTTCAAAGGAGAAAAATGTTCCAATCTACAATCCACTGAGAAGATATATATCATCTCATACATTTAGAAGAAAATAACATCAGTGCTAAAGTTTAGTCCCCTCAGTTGTCTCACTGTCTTTGGGCCACCCCATCATTGCTGTCTCTCTGACTTTTTTCATATGGCTCATGTCCTCTCCCTCCCTCAATAAACAGATGCTTATTGATAACTAATATGTGCCAGGCATTATGCAGAGAGTAATGGATAGAGTGGTAAATGAGACACATACACTGGGCCATGGAAGAAATCAAGACCTAAAAAGTCGATTTCAATATTGAAAGGCAAATGCTTTGATGGGGACAGTGCATGCAGACTTCTTGGCAGAAAACAAAACAAAACAAAAACAATACTAACAAAAACAAAAACAAAAACCAAAACCACAACAATGGATCCCCAACTGTCAGAGAGCTGCTAAAAGATCCCAGAAATCTTTCTGAAGAAATCTCAACTTGACTGAGAACTGTGATTGTAAAGTCATCACCCAGGCAAAAATGGAAGAGAAAGAGGGTCGCAGGTGAAAGCGTGGAGGTTAGAAGGTCCTGCTTCACTAGAAGTAAAATATTCCGCACAGCTGAAGGAGCTGGTGAGTGGGGTGTGACGAGAGATTCCTAATATGCTTCCTTCAGACATCTTTGTTCATCTCCTGGTCTAGCAAAGAAGGTTACAGCCATCTCTTTATGGTTTGGGAAACTTTGGGTGCATAATAAAAGACATGGAGAACAGACTATTACTCTTCCTCCCCAACCATCCTCCTCTTTAAATGCCAGAAAATCCAAATACTCATGGAGTAGACTTAATTAGAGTCTCTTTGCTCCCGTGGTACAAGGTGGCTGCTAATCATGTCAACTCCATTTCATAAATATGGCTATTTCGCTCTATGCAGAACATTTATAATATTTTTATAGTTTTATATTAGAACTCACATATCACAGAGATTGTCTTATTAATGACCCTTTACTACCAGTGTGAATAATAATATTTCTCATTATAATTTATTTTTTAAAGTCATCTCTTTTTCTTGGGGGAATTGCATAAACTCTGGAGTTCATTTTGTTAAAGATTTCATATAGTTTATGAACTAGTGTCCCAGATGGTTTGAGCAATTTCCTCCCCTTTCACCGAAAATGGATAATTTTCATCCTTTTTCACCCAAATAATAGTGCTATGAATGACCCTATATTTATGCATAAACATGTGTATTCAATTTTTCTTTTATGTCAAGAAATAAAATGGCCACATCTTAGTCTTAAAAATAGTTATATTTTATTTTTAAAGGCATACTGCTATGTCCTGGTAGAGCATATTTTTCCCACTTGCAATATGCAAAGGAAAATTTACAGTCCATGGATGTTACCTGGAGCTCACAGGGAAATTTCCTATGGACAATGCTTCATTTTGAAAAATCCTTAAAATTCCTTAATTGGACTGTGAAATCCTCTGGGTTGGTCTTCTACTAAGCTGAGTATGGATCAAAACTCATAGTGAATGTCCATTTTTAAGTGAACCTACCCCTGTGATTTCTGAGGAGATGGCACTTGTACCAAACAATTTTTCTAGATGGTTGTGGTAGCCATCCTAACATGCATTCATTGCATGTTCACCAATTCATTTCACCAACAATGTGCTTATTTCACCTAACAATTCAAGTTGGTAGTGCTATTTTCTTCTCATCAGAAGATATCTCTCTCCTTATTTTAAAGACTCTTAGGGGAGTTTGCATTAGAAATGGCATTCTAGGGGCGCCTGGGTGGCTCAGTCCTTAAGTGTCTGCCTTTGGCTCAGGTCATGGTCCCAGGGTCTGGGATTGAGCCCCGCATCGGGCTCCCTGCTAGGTGGGAAGCTTGCTTCTCCCTCTCCCACTTCCCTGACTGTATTCCCTCTCTTGCTGTGTCTCTCTCTGTCAAATAAATAAATAAACTTAAAAAAAATTAAAAAAAAAAAAGAAATGGCATTCTATGCTGATTTAGCCTATGTCTTACCTATCCATTGACTGTCACGGTGTCTAAGCTTTTGTCAGGAAACAGCTGGTCCCTGCCATTCAATCTACTTTACTGAATGAGATGACATATGACTTCAACGAGGTTGAGAGACAGCTCTCTATACAGGAAGAAACCACAAACTGATCTGGGATGGACCATAATAAGAGGTCATTAGAATGCACCAGGAAGGGATGGGGTGGATGGAAATAAGAGTGAGGGAGAGTATCTAAAAAGGAAGAAGAAGAGTTTAAAATGGAAATTTACCTGGAAGTTGTTAAATCAGTATTTTCATTTTAATGATTAAAATAATTCTAACAACAATTGAGAGAGGGTAAATGACTTGTTCACGTTGTATATGGATGGTGGCGAACCTGAGGCAGTAGTCTTTTGGTTACCAGTATAAGGTTCTTTTCATTTTATAATAATTTTATCCTGGTTTGAAAATATTTCATATTTTTCAATGAGCTATAAAAAAGATATTAAATGGAAATTACCATCTTGGTTATTTCTGAAATAATTTCCAGCATGTGATAAAAAAAATTGAACAATTCATTCTTGCATTGCTCTGTGGAGGAAAGGAACTTAAATGCTATATTTTAGTACAAAAGATTGCCCAAAGAGGTGTTGCATTATACAGTAAGTACCACAAGAAGATTAACTACCATGCAGGCTGCACCTCGAGCAGGGAAACTCAATGATTTCTATATAAAACTCATAAATGAAAGTGTTCATTTATTCATGATATTCTAACGTATTCCATACTGTTTTTCTAAGACAAGCAATGCATGACCATTCAGTTTTATGCCATTACTTAAAATATTTGAAGAAAACTGTTCATCAATCTCTGATTCTATTATTACACTCAAGATTAGGTTAATTACTATCTCCTGGGGTCGTTTTTAGCATGAAATACTTGATGGATTGCCACCAGGGCATGTATAATGGCAGGGAAGAAATGACTTACAGTTTCTAAAATATGACTAATGTGAATTATTTCCAGAACACAGGATGGTAAAAAAAGACAGAGCTTGACAAGTTAAATTCATTTTCACCAACAATGTGCTTATTTTCAGAGAATGATCTCTTTTTAAAGTCCATCATATAAGAGAAGCAAAAGCCATTAACCATAGATGCCTTAACACAAACAGAAGAGTCACAGAAGAGGGTCATGTTTTTGATAGTCAAATATAGTAAGAAAATAAAATTTAAAATTTGTTGTTTGGTAAAACTCCGCCTGTCTGGCCAACAGAGCCCCATGCAGACGTAGAGTTCTTGCACTGGTTTCAAATACTAAACAGTAAGAGAAACTTTAGTAAGCTTGCAGGTTTCCTCTTGGAAACTGGAAAAAAAAATCTTTGCATTTTGACAATGGCTATAATTCTTGTACCACTCCACTAAACCTTGCTCTATTATTGAGTAGTGCCTTATATCAAATCTAATTATTCTTACAATCTCTGTGGAATCTCTGCAGATCTCTCCTAACCAATTAGTATTTCTCTATGAGCTGCCTTAGTTCCACAAAGTGAAACTGAGCATTATGGTGTGATTTCACTTTATCTTCCTAGTATGTTCAAATAAAGTCTGTTTTTTTTTTTAATGCAAAACACCATTCACATTTTTTTATTTTGTCATTTGTTATTTCCTATTTTTTTAATTTAAATTCAGTTAATTAACATATAATGTATTATTGGTTTCAGAGATGGTGGTCAGTGATTCATCAGTCTTATATAACACCTAGTGCTCATTACATTATGTGCCCTCCTTAATGACCATCACCCAGTTACAAATCCCCCACCCCCCTCCAGCAACCCTTAGTTTGTTTCCTGAGATTAAGAGTCTCTTACGGTTTGTCTCCCTCTCTGATTTTGTCTTGTTTTATTTTTCCCTCTCTTCCCCTATGATCCAGGTTTTGTTTCTTAAATTCGTCATATGAGTGAGAACATATGATAATTGTCTTTCTCTGATTGACTTATTTAGCTTAGCATAATACCCTCTAGTTCCATCCACATCATTGCAAATGGCAAGATTTCATTTTTTTGATGGCTGAATAGTATTCCATTGAATATATATACCACATCTTCTTTATCCATTCATCTATCAATGGACATCTGGGCTCTCTCCATAGTTTGGTGATTGTGGACATTGCTGATATAAACATTGTGGTGCAGGTGCCCCTTTGGATGACTACTTTGTATCTTTGGGGTAGATACCTGGTAGTGCAATTACTGGGTCATAGGGTAGCTCTATTTCCAACTTTTTGAGGAACCTCCATACTGTCCTCCAGAGTGGCTGCACCAGCTTCCATTCCCACCAACAGTGTAAGAGGGTTCCACTTTCTCCGCAACCTCACCAACATCTGTCGTTTCCTGACTTGTTAATTTCAGCCATTCTGACTGGTGTGAGGTGGTATCTCATTGTGGTTTTGATTTGTATTTCTCTGATGCTGAGTGATGTGGAGCATTTTTTCATGTGTCTGTTGGCCATTTGGATGTCTTCTTTGGAGAAATGTCTGTTCCTGTTGTCTGCCCATTTCTTGATTGGATTATTTGTTCTTTGGGTGTTGAGTGTGACAAGTTCTTAAAATCTAGAGAATTTCCCAGTTAAATTTTTAAATACAAGGAGAAGTGGCTGAAATGTGGGTTCTTTCTTTTGCCTTCTCTTCTTTGTGCCTCAGAACTTAGTTTTTCTTTCTCTCCTAGACTGTCTGATCTACCCCGATGTACATAGCTCCAACTCTCCATTTGGAAATGCCTCCACAACTTCAGTACATCGTGTGAAAAGTGGACTTTATGAAATTCCCAATTCCCACAGGATTGACAAGCTCTGTGCTATCATTAAAGTTAAAATTCATGATAATTCAATTCTGCAAAGACTATGAGCCATAATTACCAAAACCTTTGGAAGTGCTATTCAAAAGGAAGGCCAACACAGCTATCACCTGGTGAATCATGAAAATAGCCAAGCAAATAACTGAAGTCTAGGTACAAAATAATGTCTAAAATTTTTGGTCCGAAAAGCCACTCTACTATCTCTAGTAATAGAAAAGAAGCATGTTGGCAATTGGGTAGGAGTCATTGTAAATCCATTTTTATCCCATTACACACCTCATGTAACATTCAAATTTACTTAGAAAGATTCAGGATAAAATCTAATTATTTTAAATGGGAACCAAAATGTAATCAAATGGCCATAAGACAGGCAATGTCCTTATCACTAGAAAATAATATAATATTGGCAATCTGCTAGCCATTCCATCTCCCCACTTCTCACCTGCTGTTGGGAGGGACAGCTATGCCCAATCTGAAAATAAGTATTGACTCATACACTTGGAGCCTCAAACAAATCAGGTCAGATCTAATACGATGATGCAATTAATCTAAAATGGGTTGAAAATATGCATCTTCTCCTTCATGCCCATCTTGCTTGGTTTTCATGAAAGGCTGGATTGGTGGACCTATTTCTAGAAAGCACAAAATCAGGCCTAAATTATCTGGATTGCTTATTGAAAGAGGTCTAGCAGGGTTGGGATAATATTTTCTCGGTAGCACTGTTCTTCACCTGTCATTAGGTTACCTTGCTTTTGAACAACATGTTATACTTCATCAATCATTTCTGTATGATTTTGAGTATTAGAACAATCCCATAAGATAAGAGAGATAAAAAAATCCCCTGGATGTTACCCATGAAGAAGACTAGGCAGGAAGAGTTTCCATGACCATTTTGAATCAAGCTTTAAACCCACAATAGGAGACCCAAGTACTACCAGTAAATCCTGACCTTGGTAAGCAGACTACAGTGGCTGTGATGTCACTATTTTCCCAAAGATTCAGGATTGACTTAAAACCTGACATTGAAACTATACCAAATGGAGATAGCAATTTCAATTTCTTTCTTTTAAAATTAGACAACACAATGCCCCTGTGTGGCACCTTATGGAGTATGTGATGAGTTTTATTCAAAATAAAATTTTTACCAAAAGTCAAAACAGTCTCCTCCTAAGTTGTTTTCTTGTCTTTCATGAAGTTACTATCTCTGCCTCATTTTTCAGCCTTTTTACTGCTCTAAAATTGTCAGTATGTTCTGTTGTTATGATGTCATTGATCACCTTATCTCCCTAGTTATTTTAATCCCAGCCTGGTTTGCTTGCATTAATCTCATGACAAAAATATCAACATCTTGCTGACATAAACAAAATATCTAATGAAACCATTAAGACTAGATACTTTTTTTTTTTTAAATTAGGGGCATACAGTGGGCTTACACCTTTGGATGTTTGCTTATTTCTGGAATGGTTAATTCCAGGGTCTCATCTTGTAGGTAGCAGCTAATCAAGGTTATACGACAGTTTAATTCAGTGTTTAGACAATGGACAACTTTATTTTTCCTTCAGTTTTACACTTTCATGATATTCCATCAAGTCATGATATAAACTGAGTACTCTGGCAGGATCATCCCTTTTTCTTTCTTTCTTCTTCATGATTACTTACTTAGTCCATGGAAGAAGAAAGAAGCATCAGCAAAATGCTCACCAAACTGTCAACACAATAAAAATTATACTCAAAAGAACCTGGAGCTTAGAGATTTGTTTTATTCTTGGCTCTTGAACAATAATATATAAAATTCTTCTCTTTCCACTTCATTTCCCCTTTATGTCAATGAGAAACACTGACAACACAAAGAGAGATTGTGACATCAAAACGTAAAAGTGATCAACTATGATTCTGTCTTGTGTTTGTCATGAGGTTGGAAGGGACTGGCTGCACTGAACTGAGCACCTGGAGCCTGAAGACCCCCAGGCCATCATGGTGCCTCTGTGACTTCAGGAACAGGGCTTCTCTTCCCATCCTGACCACAAAGCAGCACAGGTAAGTAAAATAAGATTCTTGCATTGGTAGAAAATATTTTTTTTCAGCTGTCTACTGCTACTTCATAAATCACCACCAGACTTGGTGGCTTAAGACAAATTTTTTTTTTCTCACAGTTCTGTGGGTTAGGAATTCAGATAGCATCATAGCAGGAACATTCAAGGTGGGCTCTTCCCTCCTGAGTGGGCTGCCTCAGCTGGGATGGCTCTGTGAGTGTCATAAGTCCGGGGCCCCAATTATTCTCCACTGGGTGGTGCCCTTGGTTCTGTTGTCTCTGCTCCTTCACCAGGCCCTTCCACATGGTCTGTCAGAGCAGGGTAGTAAGCCTCTCAGAAAGCAGCAGCCCAGGGCTCTGAGAGTACAAAAGCAGAAGCTTCCAGGCATTCTTAAGGCTGAGCTTCAGAACCTGCACAGCCTCCCTTCTGCGGCATGCTGCTTGCTGGTTGAGGCAAGCCCATGGGCGCAGCCCAAAGGGAGGGGACTGCACAGGGCACAAATCCTGGGAGGTGAAGTTCATCCGGAGCCGCCAAAGTAACTGACTACCACCTAAGAGACAGGTGGTTGGAGTCCTCATATGTTGTTTATCTGACATGCAAAGCATTCCTTCTCTCTCTACCCTTGCCGCTCCTTCCCATGGCCATATGTGTGCTCCCCGCTCGGTGGTGTGTGGGAGCCAGTCTGCGAGAGCCAATTCCGTGCATCTCTTCTGAACTCTGCATTCAGTGACGTCACTGAGGAGGCTTGGGATTGGCCATGGTGGGAATAGTTCCATGACAGAAAATGGGCAGCATCATCATACAGTGAACTAGTTATAACCTTTGGTTTACAGACTCTTTGGTTTCACACCCTGGCCCCGCTATTTACTACTTGTGTGTTCAGAGGCAAGTTACTTAACTAGTCTCAGGTAAAACATAGACTAATAATACAGCTGTATTATGTGAGTTGAGATATATTTTTAAACGTAAAACAAAAGTCTTTAAGGCTCAATACTCTTAGTTCTGATCCTTCCCCTGAGGATGTTTTTCTGATGGTGGGGCTTCAAGCACCATGGAAGACTAGGGTCCTAGCCAACCACACAATGTCCAGGGTCCTCTTCTCTACTCATGGTTACTCCTGTTAGTAGCAGAGGCAGCCAAAGGCCCTGTCTTGGACAGACAGTCATACACCCAGGCTTCCCTGCAGTGCTGGCTAGACTGCCTTTGTAGGCTAAGGGACAGCAGCACATGCAGAAGTCAACACACTACTCCCCTAACACAACCCCCCCCCATGCCCGAGGCTCCACCATTCATGATTAATTTCTGTGGGTCACACGATGTCATTAGGGTTCCCTTCTAAATTTCCTATGCTTTTATCTCAGAGCTGTAGGAGAGAGAGCCCTCAAGGTTTTGCTTATGTAGGGTAAAGATTAAACATTTACAAAGGAATTACTACAATACTGAAAAAGAAAAATTATTCCTCACCTATCACATAACAATGCATTTGTAAGACTCATCTTATCTAGAAATATGGCCAGTAATTATCTTTTCAAACTAATAATTTTAACCCTGAAGCACAGGATGGTACACATGCATTAAAATCACCAATTTATATTCTAATATTGTGCAAATAGCCAATGGTCATTGAAAAGTTTGACTCAGATTGCATCCTCATCAAGGGGATGAATTTAATACATTTCTCTTATTTATTTCACTCTTTTTGTTGTTGTTGCCAAACCAGAAACTGGCTCTTTTTTCAGTATTAGAGCTTGGCATTCAGTAGAATAGCAGATAGAAACATCTAATCATGATGAATAAGTAAGGTCTGTGGCATCTCAAATTATAAACTTATGGCTCTGATACTTAGGCTGTAAAATGCTGAACATAAGCCAAAAAAATGTCAGTTCAAATGACTTGTTTCCAAGGAAGCTGCTCACATTTAACAAGATACATGGAATCCTTACAGCAAATGCAGTATAAAAAGTTAAAATACAATAAAATAAAGTGAAATATGCAACTTCAACTGCTCCATAAATGTAAAAGAGTTGTGGTTTTGATTATTTTGACTGAAGGTGGGGTGGAAGGGAATATATGCTGAGTGTCTAAATCAAAATTTTTTTTCTGGTGGGCATTTGCAAAATATATGAGCAATCTGCAAATGGATTTGGTTTTTGATTATACTCTTTAACAAGGTAGGAAAGAAAAATAGATTTTTAAATTTTAGCTTATGATAATAATTTAACTAGCTAGAAACACAGTGGGTTTATAATCAATATTTACATGGGCATTGCCTGTCTAAATTGATTTTTAATTGGAATGTTCAAATGCATGACTCAAATCACTCTTAATCACTGTTAAAATTAAAGCCAGGGACATGAGCAAGAAGGTCATGGTGTCATATTTTCACAGACTTTATGGAGACACACAAGTTGAAGATTCCTTTAATAAAGGACAAGTAAAAAGTTGTGCAAGCAGGTAGGAAGAGCTTAAAGTGAAGAGAAATAGAACCTTGAAATTTTCACATAACTTTATGCACACAAACTCAGGAATGAGCACAGGAAACAAAATGAAAGGAAGCAAATTGTTTCCTTAATTGCCTAACATATGTAGTAGATTATTACCAGTTGATTCACAGTAAAGAAAAGAGACAGACACATGAGAACCTTGTTAACCTAATTAAAGCTTCACAGATACACATGTTTTTGAAGACTCAAGTTTCGAGGCTCCATTGTGATAATGAACATAAAACCAGGCCTGACCACTTAAAATGTCATCGCTGCCACAAGAGGTTACACTTGTCCTCGCAGAGTGCTCACAGGTTATGTAACAAAGACAACTCCCATTCTAATGATTATCCACAGGTTTTTAAAATAATGGACCTTCCGAGGTTGCTGCTGATTGATCTACTACAATTTTCAAACCTTTAGCGGGCCTTAATCTAAGTTTTTAATAAAGTGCTTTAGTCAGAAAGCAAATGCGTGAATCATTGTAAATGATACACTTTCTTATTAGCTGATACAGTAATTCCCACAACATTAACAATTTTTAAAATTGCCTTTCAAAGAGTAGCCATGGCTCAACTGCTAAAGAGAGGGCTAGGAAAAATCCACCATAAGTAAATGCACTGGAGAACTTTGAAAATTCAATGCCTCCTGCTTTCTAGTGTCAAAGATAAAAGTAGATTAATAGTTTAATTAAACACGTTAGAGACTCTGGGTATTGTAGCTATTACACCTTTGACCTCATGTGGGGCTGCCAGAGGATGTAGGGAGGGTGAGTACTGAGGTTTCATATTTATGATGCACAGCTGACTTGAAAAGCATACCAAGCTAGACAGAACTTGTAATTAACCAAAAGATCCAGTAAATTATGAGATCAATAAAATTTCCTGGGTGCCATAGTTTTCAGAACTAGTTAGTGCATTCCTAATTTATTGGCAAAAACTTCACAGACTTGCAAGAAAGATAAATAAAAATGCCTGGATATAAAAATAAATATGTATGCTTGACAAATCTAAAATACACTGTTTACAGCTAATGAGGAGGCGACTGTGCATTTTGCTGCATGTTTTATATCTAGAGCAGGGCAGAACATTAAAACCAATATAACTGATAACCTTGGTGCAAACGGCATAAGCCTACATTTCCCATTATTCCCCATAGATGGAATTAATTAGTGCTTGTCAAAACCAGAGTGATCCCCTGCTGTAAAACTGAAAGTAATGTAGAGGCCTTGAATGGTTTGGCTCTATTCCAAAATATTTCTCATCTATTTGGGAGAAAAATACTGCGTACATCTCTATAGGCAGTATATATACTTCCTTAATCCCAGATACCTCATAAACAATCACAAATAAATGCAGTATCTTTGCTGGCTACAGTTCAATAGATTTCCCCTACCATGTGGGGATCCAGAGAATAAAAATACACAGAGTTCACAGTTAAGTGGTGAGCAGAGAGAGGGGACATTTCAACTCAAAGTGTTTTTTTTTTAAAGATTTATTTATTTATTTGAGAGAGCAAGAATGAGAGAGAGAGAGTACATGAGAGGGGGGAGGGTCAGAGGGAGAAGCAGGCTCTTTACCGAGTTGGGAGCCCGATGTGGGGTTCGATCCCGGGGACTCCAGGATCATGACCTGAGCCGAAGGCAGTCGCTTAACCAACTGAGCTACCCAGGCGCCCTCAACTCAAAGTGTTAATGATTATGATGGGAAAATACACAGTGAGTTATGGGAACTCAAAGAAGGGTACCTATCTGAATGTGGCAGGGAGGTCAAGGGGAGGAATGGACAAGAAGCTACCAAAGGTAATGATACCTATATTATTGTAGACCAGCCTGTTTCACAGGGAACCTCTTTTTATAAGAGTGGTTTAGAGAGCCTTCTCACCCAGTCCTCCTTCCTCTCCGATTGGTTCTTCGCCTCTCCCTCACCCCTCTCTCCTGACTAGCTCACATGCATCTCGCAGGTTTCAACTCCAGGAACCCCTCTCCACTGAGGGCTTTCATGACCCACTTCCAACTTAAATTTAGTTCCAAATCCTGTCCCTTCCATTCTCTCTTATAGCACCCTGTTCTCCTTGATGGTCTTACCATATTTTGTATTATTATTATTATTATTATTTACTTTGATGATTATTTATCTTTGCTATTGAAAGTGTAGCCCATGGACCAGCCACATCAACGTCACCAGGGAATTTGTTAGAAACGCAGAAGCTCCACCCCAGCCCTAGACCCTACTGAGTCAGAATCCGCAGTTTAATAAGATCTGTGGGTGATTCGTATGCACGTTAAGGTTTAAGAAGATATGATCTACAGTCCTTACATTTCAATACAGTAGCCACAATCACATGTGGCTATTCAAATTAAAACTAATTACAATTAAAAACATCAATTTTTCACTAACCATGTTTCATAAGCTCATGTTTCACAAGTTCAATAGCTACATATGGCTACTGGTTTATGTATGGGGAAGTGCAGCTAGAACCATTTACATCATGGCAGAAAGTTCTATTGGATGTGTTAGACCATCAGCTCCTTGGGGGCAGGGCCATTTTTTTCCTAACTACTGAGCACCCAGCATCTATAGTGCCTAGAACACTGAGGACAGGTATGCAAAAGCGTTTCTTAAATATAATGGATGAAAACGTGTTTAAAATACTTCACAAAACACCTAGCCCACAGAAGGTGCAAAATAAATGTTCTCTTTCCTATTACCTATGATCTTTAAACTACCCCTGGGACATGGACCATGAATAGCTGCTCAGCAGGCTATATTATAAACGAACAAGCTATTTTCTTTTCTTTCTTTCCTTTTTTTTTTTTTTTTGGAAATAGAGATTCTTGGGTTTCCTCTTTTGGAGACTGGCACTTAGTAGGGCTGAGAGGTCATACTTCTGACACTTGAATTAGTCACCTATTTTTACATTTGATAGTCTAGATAGTGAAATTCCATCCTTTTCCCAGGAGCTAGCTTCATTTCCCCTCCCTCTTGGATATCTAATAAAATTAATTTGGAATTTAAAAAATGAAGTCTCAGAACTTCCATGAGCCAGAAAACTCAACCTGAGCTGTATTAAGCAAATGAAAGATAATATATTGACTCCTGTATCAGGAAAGCCTGGGACTGAGGGGCTACAATCAGATATCAGCAGGGTCTGATCTCCTCCCATTTTTCAGTGCCAATTCCCATACATAAGGTTCATTCTGGAGTTCCATGTGGTAGAAAAATGGTGGCCAAGATCCCCAGGCCTCTCTTCTTCCAAGTCATATCCAGCAGGAAAGGACAGAGAGCCTCTGCCTCAACATTCTCAGTGAAAGTTTGATTGCACATCATTGACTTTGGGGAATATGCCATCCCCCCAATCACAATGGCCTGGAGAATATGTTGTGCTGATTGGCCAAACCTGAGTCACATGTCCACTCTGAAGCCCACCTCAGCTGAAGAACATGGGGTAAGAGTGAGAGGGAAGGTGTGGTTTCCCAGAAGAAAGTCAGGGTGTTGTTGTCAGGAGAAAAATGAGTGGATTCTGGGTGACAAAAACAACAGGTGTCTACAACATATCATTTCCATTAAAATGAATGAATGAATGAATGTGTGTATGTGTGTGTGTGTGTACGTAAAATAGGCCAGATTTTGAAACTGAACTAGAATGTTTAGCTAACATTGCTCACCATTACTTAGGGCTATGCAAGTCCTTGACATGGGAAATGAAGAATTTCTACCCTAGACCCAAAGCCAATGATAATTATAAATATTAATAGATATTAAATTATTCTTTCATCAGTGCACAGAAAATCCATAAGCACAAAGTCTAAATCTACTCCAGACCCAAAGGAAACTCTGCTTCATGTCACCAGCCTAAGCTTTACTATTTCCTTTTGATTTAAGCGGCTTTAGTGAGCCCCGGATCCTTCTCAGTATCCTGTGTGTCTGTTTGCCATAGTGGGTCAGAGACTTGGGTTACAAGCAGGTCTTTCCATGCCTGAAGAGAATGATTTCTTTATGAAATATTGTTGTGTTGCCTCTCTTGAGACAATACCTTCAGTTGACAAGGCACACCGGGACAAAATGAAATAACTCAGCACAATAATTCAATGTAAAACTACAAGCGAAGACATTGGCAATAGCCACAAATTTTCAGAATCTAATTTTGAGACAAGGAGTTCACAGGCTCAACCTCACTTATTAATAGTGCTCACAAATTGTAGATCTAGGCATTCCACCATGAGAGAGGGGACCTGATCCGCTGGCTGTTTTGTTCAAATGACTGTCCCTCTGATATTATCAATGAAGACTCTAGACACTCAGCGGTAGGCCAGTAATATTTGTCACAGACATGAGATACTAGAGCTGGGAGGGGCTCTAGATACAAGCCAGATGGTATTTTCAAATTTTGCCCCACTGTCTCCTAAAGCATTCCATAGACATATGTTAGAGACCTCCCTTCTGGTGAAGGAGAGCCAAGCAGACAGTGATTTGCTCCCTCACACTCCCATCAACTATAGTATTTGATGTCTGAGACATCTTACTTCTAGAATTTGAGCTAGAAGGTTTCTAGATACATACTATATGTACTGATATTCAGTGACCTCCAAAATCTACTGCCAAGTGAGAAAAACAAGATGCAGAAAGCTTTAAATACATCTACTTATATAAAAGCAAAGAAAAACAAACAAAAAACTACATGAAATAATTCTAGAAAGATATGCAAGAAACTGGTACCAGTTGTCTCTGGGGTGGGGTCCTGGAGGACAGATCAGAGGTGAATGGGATATTTATTTTCATTTATATACTTCTGTATTATTTGAATGCTTTATTATATATAAATTCATCTCCAAAATGTTTTAAAACCACTGATTTAGCTCAACCACCTCATTCCACAGATAATGTGACAAGCCTTGCTCAGGTCTGCCTGGGCACAGCATGAGGATGGCAACTGGCCATCAGACCTGGGCCATGGCAGAGTTTCGGCCTCACATGGAAATGCAGGCACTGCCATGGTTTCCTCTTGGCAAAGCAGAGACAGTAAAACCCTGGGCCTTCTCTTTTAGGAGTTTCTCGAGGCTGTACAATTCCTTACCCAGGACAGGCTGCTGACCTCCATCCCAGGCATGATACCAGGAGAGATGGAAAGCATACTCCAAGAAGCTGTGCTCACTCAGAAATATCCTTGGTCTAGCTGTTCTCATGTCCTTCATGATACTCGGTGACACATTTGATTAGCACTGTTCATGGCCATTGAATTTCCTTTCCATGCTTTTAATCAGTAAGGAATAACCATGCTATTCCTCCATTGGTAGCAGGGCCCATAACAGTCTGACATTTTAGGGGAAGTTATCATGCCAGGCAGTGGCACCAAAGCATCTTTCTCTGCTTTAGTGGTTGAAAGTCCATAGGTATTCCAAAATTCTTAGAGGAAAGAGTGGCCATCTCACACTATTTATCTCTCATTTTTGTATTTCTCTGCTTTAACTTTTTCAATCTAGACACTTGCCCCTTCCTTCTCTGAAAAGAAACATTATCATCCAGAAAAAGGTATCATTCTTTACTGATTAAAAGCACAGGGCTCAGGGAAACCCCAATGCTTATTAACTGGGTGATCTTGAGTAATTTGCCTCCGTTTCTTATGCCTAGAATGGGGATAATGAAAGTACTGGCTCCTAGGCTGTTGTGAGAATTAAATTAGATAACGTGCACCAAACACACCGCACAATGCCTTCTATATAGTAAGCACTCAACATATGTTTAAAAAGGAAAACATAAAGCCAGTGGCTGGCAAAAGTTTTTGTCTCTAGTGTTCATCCAGCCTGCCCTCCCACCAGCCGCCTAAGCCCCTGCTTCTAAACTCTACCTCTTGATTATATTCTAAGGTCTTTTACTTTGGGCAACCTTGATTCAGAATGTATACTTGGCTTTAACAAACAGAATCCAATTGGCCTTACTCTAATTAAGCAATGTCTCTAGTGACAACCCCTCTCCATTCCCAAATGACCAGCTTAAGGTGCTCTTCCAAGAATAGGGATCACATATTATTCACCTGGATTTTCACTATTCTCTTACCCAACCCCCATCAATATTTTGTCCATTCTTTCCTCATTCAGCTCATTCCCAGCATTTGCTATTTCATATTGTGCTACACGTTCCATAGATATAAAGTCAAACTATTGGACTTAAACTTAATTATAGGAGGATTTCAAAATTTCCCTTGGATTAGTAAACTGTCTCCTCTTAAACTATCGGTGGTGGTGGTAGGGGTTGATGTGACAGTGATATGACAACATATGGATGTTGTCTTTCCAACTATGAGACACTGCGACATGACTGACCATTCTGACTGGAAAAGATCTTGGGCACATAAAAATCAGCTCAGTTTAAGCCTGGGGAAAATTCCTTAGTGTTAGAAATGAAGCCTTGGCAATTACATAATGTAGGGAAATACCAAAGCTCACACCCTACTCTTTGCATGTGTGCAATAATATTTACCAAGGCTGAAATAAGCAACCTCCTATTATCCTACAAAATCATAATTCAGCAGACAATATGGCCAACAAATGAGCAGTAATTGTACACGGGTACTTTGACCTCATTTCCACCCATGAACAAGGTGTTTCCCTTTATTCAAAGGCATCAGTTACAAGAAATTCATTAGTTATGAGATCAAAATAAACTATGTAGTTGGACCTCACTTTTCTCATCTGTTAAAAGAAAAGAGTTGGAATATGTACTATTCTCGGTCCCTTCTAGCTCTAAGTTGCTATGGTTTCTCTAAATTTGTTTCAAGTTCAAGCTTTTAATGTTTATGTAAGGCTAGATATTTGCCATTTCTAGGTCATGGTTTACTCAAATACACCTTGTTTCAAAAAGCAGATAAAAAATAAAAGTTATTTACAGAAGAATGCTGGCTAATTTATTGATAGAATTAGAGAATCACCATTTTGCTAACCCCATGTAGTGATTCAGACAAGGCTGATTAGTGTATGATGCCAGCTTTAGGTTTGGGTAAACAAGCGACGCATTGACTCCAATGTGTCACCCTGCAGTTTACTTACTAACTGCAAAGAGAAAAAAAAATGTATCTTTATAATAGAGACAATCTGTTGGCTACCACCATAGCCAAGCCATCACACAGCACCGCTAAATAACATTAGGAACCCCCTAATGTGAATGAAATACACAGAATCACCTATAAAGTGTTCTAATGTTTAATCTGCTTAATCAAAAATGTTTAATCTGAATCTAATCAAGCCTCAAGATGGAACTTCCAGTTTAAAAGAAATAGAGAACATGGGGGAGCATGTTATATGGCTCCTTAAGAAAACAATCAGAAAAATCCAGAATATTATTGGACTTTACAAAAGCAGGAGGGTACTGTTTTACATAAAAAGAAACTAAAGGGCACAAAAATAAATGCATTGTTTAAAACTTGATTGGATGACAGTTCCAAGAACCACAGCAAAGAGACATAAAAGGTTGGAGGCTTAAGTAAGGAAATTTAAATATGATTGGATATTAGATATAGAATTTTTGTCCATTTTGGGGGTTATAATGGTATTACGGCTGTGTAGCACAATATTATTATTCTTTGGAGATGTATGCTGATTTTTTGGGGTGAATTGTCATGATTTCTCCAATGGGCTATCACATGTTAGATAAATGATACATACATACATACATACATAGATGATGGATGGATGGATGGATGGAAGAATGAAGACAGAAAGAAAGGAAACAGAAAATTCAATTGTTGAATCTAGATTCAGGGTATATGTGTTCATTACACTGCTCTCTTAAATGTTCTTAATGTTTGAAAATTTCCATAATAAATAAATTTTTTATTTATTTTTTAATTTTATTTATATACATATATATAAAAATTTAATTATTTTATTTATTAAGGAAAATGTATCTTCCTCTATGAGAAATGGCATAAATATAAGGGTGATTGGGTCTCTTTAACAATGTAAAGGGGTCTTCCCCTGTCATGCCCTTGTCATTCTGTGTTACAGAGGTGCTTGTCCTCCTGCAGATTGTGACCTTTCTGTGGCCAAGGGCTAAGTCCTGTCGTAGTCACATCTCTCGTCTTAGCTCCAGTGTCTTACACATAGCTAACCCAGGGCAAATACTTGTTGAATGTAAATGAAATTTATGTACTGACTGAATAACCATAGACTGATTTGGGGAAAAAAAAAAAAACAACCCACACTTTTTCTTGATATTTAGTAATAAAATCATTAAAAATTCAGTGTTCAGAATAAACTGAAATCAATAATAAATAGAAAGATGCATACATCTTTATAAGGCCCAAATAATTTTCTTAACATCTGGCATCAGAATTTCTCCACTGGGAGGAAATGAGTTTTTGTATAGAGAAGGATTGTGATGAATAATTATGTGTGAAAAGGAAAGACACTAGAGCAGGCTGTGGAAAGATAAAGCAGAGATAAAGGAGTGGGGCTGGACTCCTCTGAAGAGGAGATGGAAGAGATTAATTAATTGATTATTTAGCCCTTTTCTCCTCTCTGAAGTTGCCAGATGGCCAGAATTTTTTTTCTTTAATAAGTCGTATCTAACACTCAATTTCAAATTGCTTGCCTTTCTGGGATGTAAGCTGTTCTGTGAGTTCTCAAACTTCCAGTCCACTAATGCAATTGAATGTGAACCAATTTTATGAAGGTCTTAAGAGATCAGATGACAGCAGATAAATCCTCAGTTTAATTATAATTTAACTAACTTGTTAATTGCAACACGATTCATTTACTTTCCATTTATCTTCATATTCTTTTTAACTACCACTCTTTTACTATCCTCTTTATAGCATGAAATAGCAAGCATATCTCCAAGAGAGATGAAGCCGTGGGAGGCCAGTGGACCTAGAGGGGAGCACTGCATCAGGTGGCTTGACTTTGAGGGGGTTGGTCCCAGGCTGTGGTCTGATTGGGGATTTGTCAGGACACCCAGCAGCAAGGATGCTCACATGTATAAAGAAAAATGACAATTTTTTGTCCATAATCATAATCATTATCACGGAGATGTTATGTCAGAATAACCATAGCTGCCATCTTCTTCCCAGCTTTTCAATTCCTGGGACACCAAACCAAAAATCAGAAGGTTTCTCAATATGCATCAAAGCAGGACAAGGGAATAAGATGCTTCAAGTTGGAAGTATGGCTTGATGGGCTATCTCCTGCCATAGCTTTTTTCCTCTCTAGAGACTGAAGTCTACTTTCTGCTAGGTTTAGGATAGGATTGGAGAGACCTTACTAAATTCATACTCTTTGCTGACCATGGATGGAATGCAGCCCAACTGACTGATTGCAGTTTCCATTGTGGCTATTACATTGTAGCCCTACTTCTCCAGTTCCTCTTGCAAATTCCCAAGGATGTTTGTTTGCATTTGTACAGATGATCCTGTGGGTTATCAGAGAGTGTATGTAAGTTGTTTAACAGTGAGAGGTGAGTTCTGTCCCCTTATTATCCAGTTATTTGTTGAGGATGGGAGTGCGCTCCATGTCAACTGAAGCACCATCTATAATGTGCTATCACCCATACTTTTAATTTTGAGGCTCTCAAAGCAAATTAAAGTAGCTGGAGAAATTATTTCTTTAGAAGAAGCTTCACAGCTGGCATACAAACTCTTGATGAAGCTTGATCAAATTGAACATTAGTTCAAATGCTCACCAGTCCTTTAGAAGTAAAACAGACAGCACTGGGACAGCAAATGTAGTTATGCTCCTTTCCAATTCTCTTTAAAGTCTTTGAATTACGTTGAAGAGAAAGTCTCTGTGAAAATCCTTAACATCTTTCTAGCACTGGCTAATACCTCTTTTTCATTATGTGATTCAACTCTATAATGTGATTCCACTCCATAATGTGATATCCACAGGACTCATAAAATCATCTGTGGACATCATATTGCACTTGGAAACATAGCCTACAGTTGATCGAATTATTGTCTGCATTCTTCACCCTTTCTGTGTATTCAGTCTCCTTCCCTTGTGGCTCTGCAGCTCTTCCCACTAAAGATGGAGTATACTTAACTGCACCCTGACTTTAGGTTTGGCCATGTGATTTGCTGTGACCATTGGGATGGAAGCAGGTGCAATGCAAGCAGAGACTGGAAACATGCTTGGGTACCTGTGCCTGTCTTTCACACTGCTGCCATCTCCATGAACAAGGGCTTCTCTTGGTTAGCAGTTGCTCCTCAGCCTGAGGTGCTGGACTATGCACAGGGGGGAGCAGACCCGAGCACAACTCACAGCGAAGCGCCAAGCCCATTGGACACACAGGTCAAGACAGAGCCATGGAGGCAAGCCTAGCCCAGACAAGCCAACCCCAGGCAGACCCCAGACACAGGAGTGGGGTAAGTGATTGTGGTTTTAAGTCTCTGATGTTTAGGGGAGTGTTATATCACAATAGATGATCGATGCACCAATTAACTCAAAGTAATTACCCCAATTGGGGGATTTCGATCACTTACTATAAAGAGATATATTTTTATGCTGCTTAAATGTGATTCTCTTAAAAAGAGAGTATCCGCTCTGTTCACGCTGCAGGCTCACTTGTTCTTGTTGTCTTTGATCATTTCTTCTAACCCTCTCTGTTGTTGGGCTCTTCCCTGAAGGTTCAATTCCTTTTTGCTCTCCCCCTTTTTTCCTCCACAAAGGGAAACTTGTCTGAATCTACCCAGAACTCTTGGCCATATTTATTGGAAAGTCACAACTGTTTAATCTAGGCGCAGACTTCAAGCTGAGGGTGATTTCTTTAATTTAGTCCCAGGGTTTACTGCTGATCTAAATTACCAAACCGTCACACTCATGATTTATGATGCAGGGAGATTGACCAACTGATTTATACCCTGTTCCTCACCACAGACTGAGTTATATCTTACAGGACACAGCCAAGATTTCCCGAGACAAGGACACCTGTGGAACCATCATTACAAGTACCACTGTGATTAAATTCCAGCTCACAAGGAAGAGACATGTACTGCTTTTGCCCTATTTCTGTTTCGCCGTTGGTACATTGGTGATAGCCTTATTGGGAAGAAAAAGGGCCACTGGTATTAGCATGCAGAGTGGAGAAAATGTTACTGTTCTGTTCTTATATATATATTAAGTGTATTATGGACAAGATATGCCTTTGCTTAGCAGAGTCTGAAAGTGGCAACCACTAGACTGAACAAAGAGCATGGATATGTTCTGTTTGGCCTGAGCAGGCCCTAACAGGGTTCTGTTTGTCTGTCTTAAGTTTTGTGTTAGTGGCCAACATTTCACATCAGAGACACCATATAAAACCTCATTCTGACTACTCTTGAAGAATAGAAAGATCTGGCAATGCTGAAGTCTTGTTCATCCATCCCCCATTCTTACTCAGCACACGTTGGCTATCAGAGAAGCAGCACCCATTGGAAGAGGGATCATGAGTTCACCAGTTTGGCTTTCCTTTTAACAGTTAAGGGAGTAAGTTATCTCATACTCAAATTACTTTTTCCTTTGTCTTTTTCTTTTTTTTTTTTTACCCTAACTCCTTCAGTGTCTGCATTTATTAACCATATATTAAAGGCAACAAGAATAAAGATGAATGATTTTTGATTATGTAAACATTTGAGGACTTCAACAAGAATGAGATGTAGGAATAGAAAAAACCCAAAGAGAACAAGAGAATGAGAAATTAAGACAGAATGAAAATTTTTATTACTCATTTAATCTTTCAGAGAGTGTCATTGTTTATTCAGTGCCTACTTCCACCAGATGCTGTACTAAGCACCAAAGAGACAAAGGGAAATAAGATCTAACCTAGCCCTTCTGAAACTCAGGATCTGTAATGGTGGCTCTCATGCTTTATGAGGGCTAAGAATGACTTCAGGAGCTAGATATCTAGATTTCCAGGCCCTATTTCCAGAGATACTGATACATCTGGATGGATACTTACTTTTGGGTAGAATCCAGGTATATGGATCTTAATAAAGCAATATTAACACATGTGCAAAGATCACACTCTGAAGAATACCAGTCCATCCAGTGTAGTGTGACCTGGGCTCTGAAATAGGATAAGGCAGGGGATTATTGAGTCCTTGGGTTAATCCAGACCCATCTAGTGGCAGGAAGCATAGAGCCACCTAACTTTAACACGGGTAAAGAGTAGAAAGTTTGTCAGAGAGCAGTGAGTAGGAAATTGCAAGAGCTTCCTGAGAATATAAGAGAAAGTTGGTGAAAAAAAAATTAGATTAGAGAGGCAAACTAGGGTCAAATCATTAGAGACATAATAACTCAATTATATTCATAACAATGGCTAAAACACCAGGAACTACTGACTACGCTAAGAATGTGGCATGCATTATTTCATCTTTACAACGTGGCAGGTGGTATCACTGTCCTTATATTACAGAGCAGGAAATAGAGGTTTCAGTGTTTAAGTCAGAGGTTTTTCAAACTTGACCCTCTTGCTGTGCTGGGGTAGATAATTCTTTGATGTGGAGGGTTGTCTTGCACATTGTATGATGTTTAACAGTATCTCTGGTCTCTCTCCACAGATGTCAGTTAGTGGCCTCTCCTTCCCTACCCCTCTCCAGTTTGACAAATAAAAATGTCTCCAGACATTGCCAGAAGTCCCGTGGTGGAGGGAGAGGGCTGTAAAAATAAATCCTAGTTGAGAACCACTGGTTTAAGCTATGACACCTAAAGGCTCACAGGTCGTAAGAGGCCAGACAGAATTTAGTGTTACTCTATGAATTGCCTAGCTCAAACATGGAAACTTTTGCCAAGAACATGAGCATGCAATAGAGGTGATCAGATTAAAACTTCGTTTCAGAAAAAAACTCATTCTTTTGTAAAAGTCTTAGTACAAACTAAAGGAAAAAGAAAAACACTAGCTTAAGGCTTTTAAAAAAAGAAGAGTAGAATCCAACTAAATCTAGCATTCATAGGCCAGAATGTCTGGCTTGAACAGCTAATGGAGGTCTGGAATTGGGGTAAAAAAAAAAAAAAAGTCACATGTATATACACCACAGTCCATGCCTATAGTTCCTACAATTTTACCCTCTGATGCCTTAAGTAAATTGACATTACACACATTTTAGCATCTATTTTCCCAGCAGGAAATGTGAGATAAAGAGGCTCAATCAGTATGTTAAAATAAGATCTGATGCGGGAGGGAGAAAAGCTTTCAGATCATAAGAAATATCATCTCGAGGAAATTAAAAGCCTGAAATATGGCATATGATTACTGACACCAAAGTCCTGCTGTTGTGCTTTTGAAGGACTTTTAGAGATGCTTTCTATTTGCTAAATAAATCTGGAAAACTACATTGCTTTCCTACGTGTCAATGCACTTCAGTGGGAAAATTTGTGGGCCTGGATATCATCACAAAACTTTCTCAACTGAGGATTTGTTGGAGAAAAATGAGTTGCTCAAATTAACAACATGTCAAATAGAAACAGTCTTGATGTTACTTTTTTTTCAAGCTTCTTTTTCCATTTATTCCTTCCAAGTAAATTGAAGAAG
This sequence comes from Zalophus californianus, assembly GCF_009762305.2. Taxonomy (NCBI): domain Eukaryota; kingdom Metazoa; phylum Chordata; class Mammalia; order Carnivora; family Otariidae; genus Zalophus; species Zalophus californianus. The sequence goes on from NC_045602.1 coordinate 98,892,983, forward strand.
GAATTTGTACCATATGGATGTTATGGTTTGAAATTAATCAATCAATGAGCACATCACACTGATACCTTTTCTTCCTTCCTCTCTTTCCCTATCTCCCTGTCTTTCTCCTTCCTCCTTTTTTCTCATGTTCTATTTTTCCCTCAAACCTTTATGCCTTCAATTATTCATTCATTCAGTCATTTACTTAATAAATATTTACTAAGTGACCACTCTATGCCAGATACTCTGTGAAGCTCTGGGGATATAATGGTAACCCAAAATAGATGCAACCCTTGCCCTCATGAAACTTTTAGTCTAGGCAGTAATCAAAATATCACTCAAGCAAAGTAAACCTGCAATTCTAATGAGACCTATGGCAGATGGGTAACTGTTTCAATAAGAGCCTATAATGGAGGGCTTCTGTCTCATCAGGAAGTCAGAGAAGGCCCTCCTGACAATATCTGAAGGAAAAGTAGGTGGTACCCATGTAGGGAACAGAAAAGTGTTCAGTGTGGTTGAAACAAAATGGGGACAAACAAAAAGCCTTTGGTTGGTGGGGGCATGGCATATCTGAAAAAATTAAAAGAAGGTGGGTTTGCCCAAAGATACAAATGTGGTGATCCGAAGGGGTACGTGCACCCCAATGTTTATTGCAGCAATGTCCACAATAGCCAAACTATGGAAAGAGCCAAGATGGCCATCAACTGATGACTGGATAAAGAAGATGTGATATATATATATATGTGTGTGTGTGTGTGTGTGTACACACACACACACACACTGGAATATTATGCAGCCATCAAAAAACCCCGAAATCTTGCCATTTGCAATGACGTGGATGGAACTAGAGGGTATTATGCTAAGCGAAATAAGTCAATCAGAGAAAGACATGTATCATATGATCTCACTAATATGAGGAATTCTTAATCTCAGGAAACAAATTGAGGGTTGCTGGAGTGGTGGGGGGTGGGTGGGAGGGATGGGGTGGCTGGGTGATAGACATTGGGGAGGGTATGTGCTGTGGTGAGTGCTGTGAATTGTGTAAGACTGTTGAATCACAGATCTGTACCTTGGAAACAAATAATACATTATATGTTAAAAAGAAGAAGAAGAAGAAGAAGAAGAAGAAGAAGAAGAAGAAGAAGAAGAAGGAGAAGAAGGAGAAGAAGGAGAAGAAGGAGAAGAAGGAGAAGGAGAAGAAGGAGAAGAAGGAGAAGAAGGAGAAGAAGGAGAAGAAGGAGAAGAAGGAGAAGAAGGAGAAGAAGGAGAAGAAGGAGAAGAAGGAGAAGAAGGAGAAGAAGGAGAAGAAGGAGAAGAAGGAGAAGAAGAAGAAGAAGAAGAAGAAGAAGAAGAGGAAGAAGAAGAAGAAGGTAGTAGGAAGGGAAAAATGAAGGGGGGGAAATCGGAGGGGGAGACAAACCATGAGAGACGATGGACTCTGAGAAACAAACTGAGGGTTCTAGAGGGGAGGGGGTGGGAGGATGGGTTAGCCTGGTGATGGGTATTAAAGAGGGCATGTATTGAATGGAGCACTGGGTGTTATACACAAACAATGAATCATGGAACACTACATCAAAAACTAATGATGTAATGTATGGTGATTAACATAACATAATAAAGTAAAATAAAAAAAAAGGTGGGTTTGGGCAAAAGGAACAGGGCCAAGAAGAGGATGGTGAAGTGGGTGGAGGACGGCCTTGCTAGGCCTCTGGTCTAGACTATGTTTAGAGTTTTGTCCTAAAACTAAGTACAACAGGCAAAAGAAAACTTCTGATAATCTGGCAATTTTTTTATTTGTTTCTGTAAAGGGCAACAGAAGACCTTTACTATCTTGCAAGGTTTTGTTTCTATAGAAGACAGGCATGCACAAAGGTGATTAAGTATATGTTAAGAGCTAATCTTCAAAAAAAATTAGAAATAACCAAGACATCATAAATCTACAAACCAAGACCTGAATGATCCACTTTGAATGCTTGTATTTTTAAATTGGTTTATAAGGTCATGCACAGTGGGAAACAAGTATTAGTGTCCAATGAATGTAACATCTCACTATACTTGGTACCTCAGAAAACTACCAGACTTGATAGTACATATATATGTGCAGTCACTTTTGGGCTTAACCCTTACAAGTTAAAAATTGTAGGCAAATGTTTCACTATGTGTCTTGAGAAGCTCTTTAAGCAGGCTTGATTGTTGGGTCATCTTTTTTGGTTTCTTCTAGCCTAGAGAATAAATACAATCTTGACCGGGTTGTGGTGGGCCCTTTCATCATAAGCTAACCTGAGGAATCCTGACTTGCACTGTCTTATCACCAGGGTTTCTTTTTTTTTTTTAAGATTTTATTTTTATTTATTTATTTGAGGGGGAGAGAGTGAGCGCATGAGCTGGGGGAGGGACAGAGGGAAAAGCAGACTCTCCACTGAGCAGGGAGCCTAACATGGGACTCGATCCCAGGACCCTGGGATCATGACCTAGGCTGAAGGCAGACACTTAACCAACTGAGCCACCCAGGCGTCTCTCACCAGGGTTTCTTTAGCAAAAACCATGCCATGTGAGCACACAGACTGGCTGGGTTGGCAGACGTAGAGGAGGTCAGCCACATTGAACACTTACCCGGTCAAGACAAACTAATGCAATTTGTCTTCAGGGCTCGTGGGTAGGAAATCCTGACTCCAATTTCCAGACAGTTGAGAATTACATTTGTGTGTTTACCTAAGCTGTAGTGGGGGCTGTTGAGAAAGTATTTTTTAGAGTTTGTCAAGCAGAGCTCCTGCAGAACCGAGACTTGAAAAGTAAGTACCATCTGGAAAAGAAAGTTTCTTTGGAAAGCAGATAATGTAAACAAAGTGACAGGCGTGGGTGGGGGGGGTGGGGGTAGGGGTGCATGGATTGGGTAGCCTGGTCAGTCAGACAGTCAGTTGGTGACTGAGGAAACTGATAAATACTGATACAATGACAGCTAGTCTATGGGCCATTAGAACTCTTCTTCATGGTTTGACCCTCCTGACCATCCTCCCTCCTCCCCCAGCCCAGTTATAGATCTCTGAAGAGAAGCCTCTAGACAGGACCACACATAGGTCCCAAAACACTAGCGTCCACTAGACAAGTATGTCTTTCTTGCCCAGTGCGGGATCCCAGCCTGCAACCAGCAGTCTCTGGTATCAACAACACAAAACAGGACACACAGGAATCAACTGCATACAAGGAAAGCAGTAAGAAGTTCAAGGAAATTATGTGAACATTCCTAACTGGTTTCTCCCAACACACCATAAGCATAATGGCAGAGTAAGCTCAGTGCCTCTGTGAGAAATTAGGATGGCCAACCACTGAGTAGTTTTTATAGGATTTGGTGTGTTTCAAAGAATAAGATGGAAATGCTCACAGAAAAAGAAAAATGCTTTTGTGCTGCTTACACTTTCATCTCTAAAAAGTAATTTTTAAACATTATTTTAAATGTTTTTAATTCATTATTATTATTAAATTATTAATGGCAATGCAGCAAGGATTCCTAGTAGCTCCTTTTGACAAATGGGGAAATGAAGATTAAAAAAAAATCTAGTGATCATCCTTGATCTACCTAAAGACACAAAATTAGTTACTAGGGCTCTGTTAAATACAGCCTGAGTTCTAATGTGAGATGCTGTCTACTTATTCCATACAGCTATTTTTCTGTAACCCATTTAATTATTAAGCACAATACAAAGTCAGTATTTTTCTTTTACCACTAGTGTTTAAAGGCATATTTTGAAAAAGAAAAACAAAAGCACTTTTTTTTTTTTTTGGTAAAGAATGTCCAAAAACTGAGCAGTCTGAAATGGTATTGATTTAAGAACACACAATTTCATGAAAACCAGCCACAGGTGCGTGGAACTGTTTTCATTCACTGCACCCCCCCACCCCAGCAATATGTAGCTGAATTAGATTTCTTTGTGCCATCTCTTTAGTAAACCATATGCTCTAACACTTGTGAAAGAACAGAAAGCAAAAGAAACAAAAGAGTCAAAAGAATGGAAGAAAAAAATGAATATTGCTGTGATTTAAAAAAAAATCCATTTGCCAGGTTATTGGGGCATCATCTACAGGGGGAATAGGCTTGTTTGCTGGCTGTAATTGATTTTACTCAGCACTTGATGATTTCAAATTTTTTCCTGTAGTCATCCAGACGTATTCATTCATTTATTCTCCCCACCTTCTTTCTTCCTGTCCTTTCTTTTTCATTCTTACTGGCCTGCATTCTCCCTCCCTCCCTTCTTTCCTTTAGTCCTTCCTGTCTTCCTTCGATGCCAAGCAAATCAACCAAGAGACTGAAGGGGCAAAGTTTCAGAAATCAAATCAGCAAAGTCTTTATTTTACCAGGTGTTTACTTTAAAAAAAAAAAAGAAAGAAAATAGCCAGATTTTAATAAATCCTTCCTTCTTTTTTCTAACTCCTTTATAGTCCCCTTTTACTTTTGCCAAAACTCGGTAGCAAGATCCATTCCTGGGGGCAGGACCAGAGCCATTCTGTTTAATCGATTAATTTATCTATATTTGTGTAAGTCCTTGCGAAGAAGAGTTAGTCATTTGGGAGCAACTGTATGCAAAGGGCGGCACAGCATTTAGTCTAGAGCCAGGCACGGAAAACTCTGTCGCACTCCCTCTAGCTCTGGCACAGAGCCTCGGCTGGGGCACTTCAGCCAGCTGATCTTCATTTACACTAAACCTTTCCCTTATTGGACACAGATAAAAGGGCCCCTACAGCGCCAGCTCTGGGGTTTGGCACAAATGATTCTAATTGTTCCCTTATCCAATACTTGGAGACAGGGCTAAGCCATTAGGCCCTTGAAAAGCAATATACACACACTGGCTTGATGGACAAGGTTAGTAATAAGATATAGCTCTGAGGGATGCAAAAAAGATAGCTGTCCCTATTCATGTTCTTACACATTTTATAGCTGGTACATGTTTATATTTCCTGCGTAAGGAATGCAGGGCATAGCGGCAGCAATTCCAAACTCTGAAATTGATACAACCTGACTTTTTATATTTTACTTCAGGAACTAGTTAGCCTTGTTATCAAAAAGAGAAGCTTTCTGCTTCTGACAGGCTCCTCAGTTGAAATTGGGAAACGGATCGCAATGGCAGTCCTCCATACTGCAACCCCAGCACTATTATGCATTAAGACTTGCTACCATCAATCCTCTCCCCCCTCCAAAACCCCCCACACTTTGCATTAGAAAAACTTGTGTGTGTAAAATAAAAATGATAGGAGAGTTAGATCAATCACAGGTTTACTATTAATAGAAGATGGGTGGAGAAGTTTCTTTTCAAAATGGAGAGTGTACTTGTAAAGTTAACATGCTAAAGTTCCTTATTCGTCACTAAATCATGCTATAAATGTAATCCTTAACAAAGAGGAGCTACAACAGAGCAGATCAAAGATGGAGAAACAAATTAGCTTTTCTTCTTTTGAGCTGCGTGTTCTGTTTTATTTTTGAAAGATGTGTGCCATATTTGGGAGCAAGAATTCCAGACCCTAGCTATGCACTTTTGGCAAAGAAATGTGTGTGTGTGTGTGTGTGTGTCTGTGTGTGCACATGCATGCGCGTGCGCGTGAGTGTGTTGGGGGGGGTTGGTTCTCAAAAGTTCCCAGCATATGTTTTCTTTGACAGATAAAATAATAATAGAAAGTTGTGACATTAAAAAATACATCATTCTAAGAAATGTTGACGTGACTTTTCCTATATATCTTTTTTTTTCTTTTGTGGTAGGTGGTGTAATTTTACACAACTTTTAAAAAGTGCAAGGAAGGCTATGAAAAGCTTCTTTCAAATCTTTATGTCAGGGGAGCAACTTTTCAAAAGTTACTTTGCAGCCCAGGATTTTCTGCTCCCAACACCTAAGCCCCAAACCACTTGTGAAAATTCAGCTTTTCAAACAAAGCCCAGCCCTATCACTTTCAGCTGTCTCTCTCTTGCCAAATGTCCCGACATACACATGTTCACTCTGTAAATCAAAAGAGAAAGCAGAGGAGGATGTAGAAGGAGTGGGACACTTAAGAATGTATCTGAAATTCCTAAATAGCTATATATTAAAAAAATACATGTGATTGCATATCAAATTAATTCTCTATAATTACCAAGGTTGTCCTGATTCACTTCGAAGTATTCGACTATCATCTATTCTCCTTGATAAACGCACACACACAATATACATACACATATACACAATGCACACACACACAACACACATATGTACAGCGCACGCTCACACACACACACACACACACACACACTGTGTTTGAAGACATACATCCTTTTAGTGACTGAAATAATTTCTTTTCATCTGGACTCACAGCATTTCTAGAAACTCCTACCTCACTTGGTGCTTAGTGAAATACAGATGGGAGCAGTGACTTGAATCCTTTGGGCGGCTTCACCATGCCGGCTGGAGAATCAACATATTCCAGTATCTGCACTGAAGCTTTATAAAATTAGCTCCTCTACGTAGTGAGGCTTGGGCCCCATGTCTCCAGGACAAACGGAGAGCTGGTTGGCATTTTTTCTCTCTGCGGCAGGTTAGTTAGGCTACAAGTGGTTTGGCACCCTCATGAGCTATGACATTTGTGATCTGCTGCCAAAGGGCAAGAGACAGATGTGTAACTGCCTTTTCTTCCCCGTGGCACATCAAACGGATGCCAAAGAAATCATCTCCATTCTGACCCTGACAACTCTGGGCCAGTTTAGATGACAGACTTCACCAACCCCCACTCCCCACCCCTACCCCCACCCCATCATTTTGAAGGCAGTACTTTGAATTTGTTCAAGTTAGTTGTATAGGAAAAATCACTTAAAGTAGAGGGATGCTGGGGGAAGACGTGGGAGACGTACACTTAGGCATGTAATTTTGTGCAGAGAATTCTGAACTCCCATATCCTCTGAGACTGAGACTCAAGAACTGTGCATTTATTTCCCCAGAGGCTGTGAAGAGTAATTGACAGTGGCACATTTTAAACTCTAGGGGGAGCTCATCACATCCACCTATCTACTCCATTCTTAAGGTGGCAGATGTCACTATGGAAGAGTGAAGCTTCTGTTAGAAGTAACATTGGGGAGGGTATGTGCTATGGTGAGCACTGTGAATTGTGAAAGACTGTTGAATCACAGACCTGTACCTCTGAAACAAATAATACATTATATGTTAAAAAAAAAAGAAGATAGTAAGAAGGGAAAAATGAAGGGGGGGAATCTGAGGGGGAGACAAACCATGAGAGACTATGGACTCTGAGAAACAAACTGAGGGTTCTAGAGGGGAGGGAGGTGGGGGGAGGGGTTAGCCTGGTGATGGATATTAAAGAGGGCATGTATTGAATGGAGCACTGGGTGTTATACAAAAACAAGGAATCATGTATAGTGATTAACATAACATAATAAAATAATATTAAAAAAAAAAGAAGTAAATAATGGTGTAAGTAGAACTTGCCTGATGGTCTCTCTGCTCTTGACTTTCCTGGTTCTTTCTTACTGCTTTTGCTGACCTTCTTCTGCATTGTGTGTGCTTTAATAACTAGCTTTAATAACTGTGCTTTTTTGTTTTGTCAAAAGCAGGTTTATTGTCATAGTTCAAACACAAAAGAAAAAAAATCGTCCAGTGGTTATGACGGGTCCACGAAAACCTGTCCCAGTAAAGCCAACGTGGAGGTAAAGGGCTGACTCAGGCAGCTGAGCAGTGCAGTGGGATTTTCTGCTTGGCAGGCTTCTTGTCCCTCACCTGGTCTTGGTTTTCGGGTGAGGAGAACGTGCCTGGCCCTATATCATAAGATGGGGACACAGCAGCCTGCTGTTTGGGAGGGTTCCCATCCTGTCAACCTTGAAAAATGCCATTTAACCAGGCAATGAGACCTGGAATGGGATATTTATCCCAACTCTTGCCTAGTGGGAGGGAGATAGGGCACCCCTTTTTTTTAGGGCACCTTTTTTTTCCCATGTTTTCCTGCTTGCTTCTTCCTTTCACTTTTACAGTGGGAACATCAAGAGTGGAGTCTAGAAAAGAGCTGGTCTCAACTCCAGCCCCTAGTCCTCAGATACTAAAGGAATGCTGAGCATCACAAGTGTTTACCAGTTCTCCGGAATGGACACAAGCTAGGGTTTGGGTATCAATGTCATTAAAGAGGGTTTCTTTTTTTGTAGATTCCTGTGTTATACCCCAGCAACCCAACAACCCAGTGTACTGGTGGGTGCTGACAGACAATTCAAAGATGTGGAATCCTCTTACAATCCTTGCGAGACTGGACCAACAGCAATTATAGGCCCCAAGGGAGAAAATGCTGGTGTCCTAGCATGGCTGAAGCTCCACGTGGCAGCCTACAGTGAGTTTAAAATGATTTATGGAGATAATAAACAGTTTCATGAGCCAACCAGATGATGGAACGATGGAACCCAGTAATGGTGATTATCCTAACTGAATCTAATTGCTTCACATCCAAACTGAGTGATTGATGCTTCATTGACCCTATTTATACCCAAAATATTCATCTACTGCACAATAACCAATTCTGCCCTTATTTGTAGGTACAGCATGTTTGACTTCGGTTACATGTCTATATATTTTTCTTCTTCCTCCCTGATAATAGATATCATGTGCTTTTCATCTCTATATCACCCACATTGTCACGGATAGAGTAAGGGATCAAAAATTATTTACTAAATAAAAGGAATAGCAATTTATGTGCAAAAATAAAGAAGGTACTGATCTTTTTGGCCACCTCTACCCATGCAGATGATAACCTCTTGAAGTTTCGCTCCAGGCATAGGAGATAGCACTCCAGTAGTTTAGGATTTTAACACTGTCTAGCGTCTGGAGCAGAAACTAGAAATTAAGTCTTCTACTTCTATCTTTTTTAATGTCTCCTTTCATATGCCCTTTCAACCTGAATGATTTTCTGTCCCAGCATTGTACAGAGGAGATGATGCAATTATCAGGACAGTTAAAAATAATGCAATAATTAAGACAGTAATATTAATTGTAGTTTTAGTGTTATAACAGCAATAACATATTTAGCACTTAGTATGTGTATGGCACACTCTATGCACTTTACTTATATCAATATATTTAATCCTCATGTCAACCTTATGGAAGATAGTGTTTTTATCCATTATTGTCCCCATTTATGAATGGGGGGACTGGGGAAGAAAGGGTAACGCATCACTCAAGGACACAGAGCTAAGTTGGAAGAACTGGGAGATTATAAAACTCAAAAGTCAATAAAATAGACACTGGGCATTTGCACACTTAACTAACTAACTTCCTTCCTTCCTTCCTTCCTTCCTCCCTCCCTCCATCCCTCCCTTCCTTCCTTTCTTGTTCTTTCTTTCAGAAAGAGAGAAAGAGCATGACCAGGAGAGGCAGACAGAGAAAGAATCTGAAGCAGAATCTGTGCTGAGTGCTGAGCTTGACGCAGGGCTTGATCTCATCCTGAGATCAGGGCCTGAGCCAAAACCAAGAGTTGGATGCTTAACCAACTGAGCTACCCAGGCGCCACCTAGCATCTTGATTATTGACCTGAAAGTCCATGATAAAGTAAGGTAATGTTTTACAGATGCCCCAGTAGAGACAGTGCTCACTGTGAGCCTGACATAGGAGTTAGCCAGCTAGTGAGTGAACCTAGTTATCCACCCAGTAGTCACTTCTCAGCACATTTTCTTTACTCTCTTTTTGATATTTCCTATATCACTGACTGTAGTAAACACTCTTGTTCTCTTATGAAAAAAATGATCACTAAATAAGAGAGAAAATCTTCATGAAAGTGAAAACATAGTTAACTATGATGCAAAGTACATAGCTCTCATTGGAAATATGAAACAAGAAAAGCCTGAACACTAATGTCTCCAAACTCTGTAATTTGGGATTTATTAAAGTTTGTGAGAATCAGCCTTTGTGACTACAAAGAGTCTATTTACTGAACAGCCGCCTTAGTAAGAAAAAGACTTTATAAATCATCATATAGCATGTGACCAAGACTAGTAGATCAGTGCTTGTTTCTGATTGTCTAGAAATCAGATATGATTTGTTTTTTTTATTTTTTAAATTTTTTATTGTTATCTTAATCACCATACATTACATCATTAGTTTTGATGTAGTGTTCCATGATTCATTGTTTGTGCATAACACCCAGTGCTCCATGCAGAATGTGCCCTCTTTAATACCATCACCAGGCTAACCCATCCCCCTACCCTCCGCCCCTCTAGAACCCTCAGTTTGTTTTTCAGAGTCCATCTCTCTCATGGTTCGTCTCGCCCTCTGACTTACTCCCGTTCATTCTTCCCCTCCTGCTATCTTCTTCATTTTCTTTTTTCTTAACATATGTTGCATTATTTGTTTCAGAGGTACAGATCTGTGATTCAACAGTCTTGCACATTTCACAGCGCTCACCATAGGACATACCCTCCCCAATGTCTATCACCCACCCACCCCATCCCTCCCACCCCCCACCACTCCAGCAACACTCAGTTTCTTTCCTGAGATTAAGAATTCCTCATTATCAGTGAGGTCATATGATACATGTCTTTCTCTGATTGACTTATTTCACTCAGCATAACACCCACCAGTTCCATCCATGTCGTTGCAAATGGCAAGATCTTATTCCTTTTGATGGCTGCATAATATTCCATTGTGTATATATACCACCTCTTCTATATCCATTCATCTGTCGATGGACATCTTGACTCTTTCCACAGTTTGGCTATTGTAGACATTGCTGCTATAAACATTGGGGTGCATGTACCCCTTTGGATCCCTACATTTGTATCTTTGGGGTAAATACCCAGTAGTGCAATTGCTGGATCATATGGTAGCTCTATTTTCAACTCTTTGGGGAACCTCCATACTGTTTTCCAGAGGGGTTGCACTAGCTTGCATTCCCACCAACAGTGTAGGAGGGTTCCCCTTTCTCCACATCCCCGCCACCATCTGTCGTTTCCTGACTTGTTAATTTTAGCCATTCTGACTGCTGTGAGGTGGTATCTCATTGAGCTTTTGATTTGGATTTCCCTGATGCCGAGCGATATTGAGCACTTTTTTATGTGTCTGTTGGCCATTTGGATGTCTTCTTTGGAAAAATGTCTGTTCATGTCTTCTCTCCATTTCTTGATTGGATTATTTGTTCTTTGGGTGTTGAGTTTGATAAGTTCTTTATAGATTTTGGATACTAGCCCTTTATCTGATATGTCATTTGCAAATATTTTCTCCCATTCTGTCTGTTGTCTTTTGGTTTTGTGGACTGTTTCTTTGGCTGTGCAAAAGCTTTTTATCTTGATGAAATCCCAATAGTTCATTTTTGCCCTTGCTTCCCTTGCCTTTGGCGATGTTTCTAGGAAGAACTTGCTGCGGCTGAGGTCGAAGAGGTTGCTATCTGTGTTCTCCTTTAGGATTTTGATGGACTCCTGTCTGACGTTTAGGTCTTTCAACCATTTGGAGTCTATTTTTGTGTGTGGTGTAAGGAAATGGTCCAGTTTCATTGTTCTGCATGTGGCTGTCCAATTTTCCCAACACCATTTGTTGAAGAGACTGTCTTTTTGCCATTGGACATTCTTTCCTGCTTTGTCAAAGATGAGTTGACCATAAAGTTGAGGGTCCATTTCTGGGCTCTCTATTCTGTTCCATTGATCTATGTGTCTGTTTTTGTGCCAGTACCATACTGTCTTGATGATGACAGCTTTGTAATAGAGCTGGAAGTCCGGAATTGTGATGCCGCCAGCTTTGCTTTTCAATATTCCTCTGGCTATTCGGGGTCTCTTCTGGTTCCATACAAATTTTAGGATTATTTGTTCCATTTCTTTGAAAAAAGTGGATGGTATTTTGATGGGGATTGCATTGAATGTGTAGATTGCTCTAGGTAGCATTGACATCTTCACAAGGTTGGTTCTCCCAATCCATGAGCATGGGACGTTTTTCCATTTCTTTGTGTCTTCTTCAATTTCTTTCCTGAGTATTTTATAGTTTTCTGAGTACAGATCCTTTGCCTCTTTGGTTAAATTTATTCCTAGGTATCTTATGCTTTTGGGTGCAATCGTAAATGGGATCGACTCCTTGATATGTCTCTCTTCTGTCTTGTTGTTGGTGTATAGGAATGCCACTGATTTTTGTGCATTGATTTTATATCCTGCTACTTTACTAAATTCCTGTATGAGTTCTAGCAGTTTTGGGGTGGAGTCTTTTGGGTTTTCCACATAAAGTATCATATCATCTGCAAAGAGTGAGAGTTTGACTTCCTCTTTGCCGATTTGGATGCCTTTGATTTCTTTTTGTTGTCTTGATTGCTGTGGCTAGGACTTCTAATACTATGTTCAATAGCAGTGGTGATAGTGGACATCCCTGCCACGTTCCTGACCTTAGGGGAAAAGCTGAGAGCTTTTTAGAGAATGATATTCGCTGTAGGTTTTTCATAGATGGCTTTTATGATATTGAGGTATGTACCCTCTATCCCTATACTCTGAAGAGTTTTGATCAAGAAAGGATGCTGTACTTTGTCAAATGCTTTTTCTGCATCTATTGAGAGGATCATATGATTCTTGTTCTTTCTTTTGTTAATGTATTGTATCACGTTGATTGATTTGCGGATGTTGAACCAGCCTTGCAGCCCAGGGATAAATCCCACTTGGTCGTGGTGAATAATCCTTTTAATGGACTGTTGGATCCTATTGGCTAGTGAGAATTTTTGCATCCATGTTCATCAAGGATATTGGTCTGTCATTCTCCTTTTTGATGGGGTCTTTGTCTGGTTTTGGGATCAAGGTAATGCTGGCCTCATAAAATGAGTTTGGAAGTTTTCCTTCCATTTCTATTTTTTGGAACAGTTTCAGGAGAATAGGTATTAATTCTTCTTTAAATGTCTGATAGAATTCCCCTGGGAAGCCATCTGGCCCTGGGCTTTTGTTTGTTGGGGGATTTTTGATGACTGTTTCAATTTCCTTAGTGGTATAGGTCTGTTCAGGTTTTCTATTTCTTCCTGGTTCAATTTTGGTAGTTGATATATCTCTAGGAAGGCACCCATTTCGTCCAGGTTATCTAATTTGCTGGCATAGAGTTGCTCGTAATATGTTCTTATAATTGTTTGTATGTCTTTGGTGTTGGTTGTGATCTCTCCTCTTTCATTCATGATTTTGTTGATTTGGGTCATTTCTCTTTTCTTTTTGATAAGTCTGGCCAAGGGTTTATCAATCTTGTTAATTCTTTCAAAGAACCAGCTCCTAGTTTCATTGATCTGTTCTACTGTTCTTTTGGTTTCTAGTTCATTGATTTCTGCTCTGAGCTTGATTATTTCTCTTCTGCTGGGCTTAGGCTTTGTTTGCTGTTCTTTCTCCAGCTCCTTTAGGTGTAGGGTTAGGTTGTGTATTGGAGACCTTTCTTGTTTCTTGAGAAAGGCTTGTATTGCTCTATACTTTCCTCTCAGGACTGCCTTTGCTGTATCCCAAAGATTTTGAACAGTTGTGTTTTCATTTTCATTGGTTTCCATGAATTTTTTTTAATTCTTCTTTAATTTCCTGGTTGACCCATTCATTCTTTAGTAGGATGCTCTTTAGCCTCCATGTATTTGGGTTCTTTCCAACTTTCCTCTTGTGATTGAGTTCTAGTTTCAAAGTATTGTGGTCTGAAAATATGCAGGGAATACTCCCAATCTTTTGGTACTGGTTGAGACCTGATTTGTGACCTAGGATGTGATCAATTCTGGAGAATGTTCCATGGGCACTAGAGAAGAATGTGTATTCTGTTGCTTTGGGATGGAATGTTCTGAATATATCTGTGAAGTCCATTTGGTCCAGTGTGTCCTTTAAAGGCTTTATTTCCTTGTTGATCTTTTGCTTAGATGATCTGTCCATTTCAGTCAGGAGGGTGTTCAAGTCCCCCACTATTATTGTATTGTTGTCGATGTGTTTCTTCGCTTTTGTTATTAATTGCCTTATATAATTGGGTGCTCCTATGTTAGGGGCATAGATATTCACAATTGTTAGATCTTCTTGTTGGATAGACCCTTGAAGTAGGATATAGTGTCCTTCTTCATCTCTTATTATGGTCTTTGGTTTAAAATCCAATTTGTCTGATATAAGGAATGCCACCCCAGCTTTCTTTTGGTGTCCATTAGCATGGTAAATGGTTTTCCACCCCCTCACTTTCAATCTGGGGGTGTCTTTGGGTCTAAAATGAGTCTCTTGCAGACAGCATATTGATGGGTCTTGTTTTTTCATCCAATCTGATAGCCTGTGTCTCTTGATTGGGGCAGTTAGCCCATTTACATTCAGGGTAACTATTGAAAGGTTTGAATTTAGTGCCATTGTATTGCCTGTAAGGTGACTGTTACTGTATATTGTCTGTGTTCCTTTGTGATCTATGCTGCTTTTAGGCTCTCTCTTTGCTTAGCGGCCCCCTTTCAATATTTCTTGGAGGGCTGGTTTCGTGTTTGCAAATTCCTTTTGTTTTTGTTTGTCCTGGAAGCATTTTATCTTTCCTTCTATTTTCAATGACAGCCTAGCTGGATATAGTATTCTTGGCTGCATATTTTTCTCATTTAGTGCTCTGAAGATATCTTGCCAGTCCTTTCTGGCCTGCCAGGTCTCTTTGGATAGGTCTGTTGCCAATCTAATGTTTCTACCATTGTAGATTACATATCTCTTCTCCCAAGCTGCTTTCAGGATATTCTCTTTGTCTCTGAGACTCATCAGTTTTACTATTAGATGTCGGGGTGTTGACCTATTATTATTGATTTTGAGAGGGGTTCTCTGTGCCTCCTGGATTTTGATGCCTGTTTCCTTCCTCACATTTGGGAAGTTCTCTGCTATTATTTGCTCCAATATACCTTCTGCCCCTCTCTCTCTTTCTTCTTCTTCTGGGATCCCAATTATTCTAATGTTGTTTTGTCTTATCGTATCGCTTATCTCTCGAATTTGACCCTCGTGATCCAGTAGGTTTTATCTCTCCTTTTCTCAGCCTCTTTATTTTCCATCATTTGGTCTTCTATATCACTGATTCTCTCTTCTGCCTCATTTATCCTAGCAGTTAGTGTCCCCATTTTTGATTGCACCTCATCAATAGCCTTTTTGATTTCGACTTGGTTAGATTTTAGTTCTTTTATTTCTCCAGAAAGGGTTTCTCTAATAACTTCCATGCTTTTTTCTAGCCCAGCTAGTATCTTTAAAGTCATGATTCTGAACTCTAGGTCCGACATCATACAAATGTCCGTATTGAGTAGGTCCCTGGCTGACGGTACTACCTCTTGTTCTTTTCGCTGACGTGATTTTTTTTCGTGTTGTCATTTTGTCCAGAGGAGAATAGATGAATGAGAGAACAAAATTCTAACAGGTTAACAACGTCCCCAGCAAATATACTGTATACAAATCAGAAAAGACCTGAAACCAGGGGAAAAGAAAGGGAAAGAAAGAAAAAAGAAAGAGGGAAAAAAAAAGAAAAAGATAAAAACAAAAACAGAACAATACAAAAAAAGCAGAATATGATCAAATATGATCCAGCTAGTGCATAGATCAGTATCACACACTAGATTTTGGGCGTATTTTGGTCTGTTAGAAAAAAGTGCCTCCTGAAATTTTAAAGGAAGAAAGACATATATGTACAAAATAAGGGTTGATATAATGAAGGGATGGAAGGTGACTGTAAAGATGAAAATTATAAAAGATTTTATAAAAGGAATTGATAAGATAAGTTGTTTGAAAAAAGAAAGAAGAATATTTATAAAAAAAAAAAAGGGAGAGAATGTGATCAGGCAGGAGACTAGAACAAAGCCATATACTAGTGATTTAGGGTATATTTTGATCTGTTAGAGGAAACTGTATCTCAAAATTTTAAAGAGACAACAACTTATATATATATGCCAAAAATAAGGGTAAGTACTATGAAGGGATAAAATATGACTCTAAAAATGAAGAATAAAAAAATGTTTTTTTTTAAAAAAGGGATTGATAAGATGTTGGTTGAAAAAGGGCAAAAGAAAAAAAAACAGTTAAAAAAATTAACTTTGATGAACTAATGAATCATGAAGCCATGAATTCTATGTGCAGTATTCCCCTAGTGCTGGAGTTCTCCCGTTCTCCTTGATCGGTAAACTTGGTCTTGGCTTGCTGGCTGTTTGTGCTGATCTTCTGGGGGAGGGGCCTGTTGCGGTGGTTTCCAAATGTCTTTGCTGGAGGCGGAATTGCCCCGCCCTTGTCGTCCCGGCTAAGCAAGCTACTCAGGTTTGCTCTCAGGAGCTTTTGTTCCCTGCAAGCTCTGGGTACAGCTTTGGAAGACCAGGCGAAAATGGTGGCCTCCCAATCTCCACCCAGAGGAGCTGAGAACTCGGGGCCCTGCTCCTCAGTGTGCCCCCAGAGAAAAGCAGTCACTCCCATCTCCCTGGTTTCCGGCCGCACTCCATGCTCACCTGGCCTGTGACGGAGAGGTTCTATCTCTGGCACCCTACCCCGTGTGGAGTCTCCGAACCCAGCAGATCCCCGCGCCGCTCCTCCCGGGGGAGGGAGGGGAGTCGTCCTGGCTTTGCTTCTTGTCGGGTTCTTGCTGGAGGAGCAGTGGCCCGACTGGGCCGTGGATCACAGTTTATGGCAACCCCAAGCTGAGAGCCCGCGCCTCGGCTCTGTCTCTGCAGCTGGCTTCCCAGCTCTGATACCTGGGAGCTCTGCCGCACTCAGGCACCCCCGGTCTTTCTGTGACCCCAAGGGTCCTGAGACCACACTGTCCCAGGAGGATTCCACCCCCCAGCTTAGCCACTGCAGCAACGTCTCTCAGCAGAGCCAACTTCTAAAAGGTCCGATTTTGTGCTCCACTGCTCCATCACTTGCCAGAAGCGGCCGACGGAGTCCCCCTCCCCCGCCGTCTATCCTCGCGAATATCGCCTCAGAGTCACTTCTCCGCACGTCCTACCTTCCAGTAAGTGGTCACTTCTCTGTTCAGAGAGTTGTTGCTACTCTCCTCTTCGATCTCCTGTTGAGTTCGTAGGTGTTCAGAATGGTTTGATCCCTATTCAGCTGAATTCCTGAGACCAGACGAAATCTAGGTCTCCTACTCCTCTGCCATCTTGCTCCGCCCCCCAGTTTTTTTTTTTTTAGACAGGATTTCTTATCATAAAGCTTATCAAATACTAAAGAAAGTTTATGAGACAAGTGCTAGAAATAGCTATGAAGGGACAGGCCTCCTATATCCATGTGATGAATCTGGCTCCAACTTTCTTCTCCATTAGCCTCCACAGAACTGTTATTTCTACCATTACAGCCACTGGTTTAAGGCTCTGCTTTGGAAGGTTCCTACTAAAACACAAAGCAATTATAGAAAGATAATCAAGCAACCATGCACCAAGTAACTCATGTGCATAACCATTTATCAGACTATTTCATCAGTGCCTCAACAGAGGATAAAATTGTAAAGAGCAAGAATGGTGGGATGGGACCAATCATTGTAGAGCATAAGAAACATAGGGATGGACGCATATCTTGGAAGAACCTAGTGTGGCGGTCCTTGGAAGAAGCCTTGGAAGAGGAGGAAACGTGATGGAAGGGATGAGTGAATTGAAAGTGGGACCACTGATAGAGCACTTCCCAGTGCTAGCTCTTTGTATCTTATTGATTCTGTTAAACTTTGTGTATGATGCAGGTAAGATGGACAGGTACCTCTGAGAGCCTGAATTAAAAACATAAAGCCACAAAGCTGAATTTAATGAAGGAAACTTTGCTAAAGGCCCTAGTGTTTGGTACAAACCTGATAGCTCTCTTAGTGCAAGTTCTGGGTCATAGAGCACACACTGGCTAGCATCAAGACCACTTCTGCTCTCAATCCCAATTAATTATAGATGTTGGGTCTATAAGAGCCTTTGTTAGAAATAATTAAATAATAAATGTCTATAAAGCAGTTTGCATGCTGAGCCTAATACGAACGAACTCCACAGAAATCCAATTTAAACACTTATTGCTTTTCTAAGCCAGAATTTAATTGGATTTGTGTTTCTGAACTCTTTGGCATAAGGATCAGCCATTGCATGGGTGGATTTGGCATGGTGACTGCCACTGGGGCCAGCTGTGTGGAACTACTGTTTGCCTCAGAAGTTGGTATTCCCCAAATATGCCCTCAGAAACAAACCCTCGGGCTGACCATTTTCAGATTTCCAAAGGGGGTCATGAAATTCTCAAAAATATGACCCCAGCAAAAATAATTTATTCACTTCAGTTTCAAAAAGCAATAAACAGAACCCTTTAAGAGAAGAGAGGGTGTGGCAAAAGCAAATAGAAAGGCTAGGATGTCCCGGTTCTGTAAGTATGAGAGGATCCTTGTCAGGTTGTACTGATGATACCCACATGGTCAACACAGCAAAACCTTCAGAAGACAGAGATGTGGAACGGTGAGCACAAGGGATCCTTAGATTTCATATGTTATACCTTACTTTCCCAAATTTATCATCTTTTCCGTGCTAGATCACATTAAAATATATTGAACAATAAACAAAAATCCCCTTTTCTTGGTGCTATTAACAAGTCAGTGCTACCTGCTAAACAGCAGTATTGTTGACTTTTACTACTACATGGTGTTTAGAAAACAAGTGTGTAATTTAATTTTGCCTTCACTTTATAAAAAGTGAGTGGAGAACAGAAAAAAAATTAAAGTATGTGTTCATTAGTTCTACAACTGGGACAAAGACGGTCATTTTCAGGCAAGCCTAAGGCAAAGAGTTTGCTGAAATCAGAAGCAAGCTGAATTGGCCGGTTGGCCATGACTGTTTGCCAAATGAAAGAATACAATTAAAGAAGACATCAAAAGTGTGAGAGAAAATGTCAAAGAAAGAGGGAGTAGTTAAGGAGAAAATTGAGAGATCAGATACTGAAAAACAGCATAAAAATTTCTTTTTCAGAAAGCGCAAAGCAGAGAGAAGTATCTTGTTCCTCCACTGATACAATTTGTTATACATTGCCCTTTATCAAAAGGGAAGACAGTTGGTGTTCAGCTTTCTTGTGATCATTTTCTTCAGGAGAAAGAAATTGGAATCCACTGAAGTCAGCATCGTTGAGCCCAACCAGATCTCCCACACAGTCCCTGTTTAACTCCTTTGGACAAACTAGAAGCAACAAGTATTACCCCAGATGCCAATCATTTTTCCTTTGCTTATTAATGGCATCAAGGAAGCAGGAAGAACTAGAATTTAAGGCAAGATATTGCTTTACAATATTAATTTTTATTATCTATATTTAGTAGTGAATTATTCTTAAATAATCATGTGTGTTTCATAGCATTTAATGGGGAAGGAAGACTAAGTCTAAATATATACACTAATACACACTACAATTAAGGATTATAAAATATGTTTAGCATTTTTAGAACCAAACCCACCACTCAAATTTTGTTTAAATGACATCTTTAGATTATGGAAGGTATTCTTAATAAATGAGCAGGCATTCTTAAATGACTGTAATACTATACACCTGGATTTATTGCCAAGCTATAGAGGACACTGTGCCTCCTCCCCCAATATCTATTCCACCTTTTTCTCATTTTGTAGCATCCAGGAAAGTAAACTTTATTGGTCCCAGCACCAGCTCAAAAAGTGGGTCCTAATTTGTCTAAGTCAGAGTAACCCTATCTCTCTTGGCACAGAGATTGGTTGAAGAATCCTAGGCCTAAGGCAATTGGCACGACCTATCCCAATGACTTCTGTGGTTGATTCAGGAGTGCTCTAGTCATGGCAAAGCTAAGGACACTGACTGGGATCTGAGAAACATGTTATCTCTTCTTCTGGGCAATGAAGTAGGGTCTATGAGGCTTGGAAGCCATTCTGACACCATGAAGTAAGCCAGCTTTTCCAAGCAGACTCACAAACAGATCTAGCCCTAAACATATTCTTCAACCTCTAAATCAAACTACTCCTAAGGTGCTCTACCTGTGAACTGTCTAGTAACTTGGGTCAATAAATGACATCTGTTACAAAAACCACCTCAATTAGGTTTTTTCTTTATGGACTATGTAAAGAGTTTTAACAGATAGGATACATTTAGACAAGTTTCTAATCCTTTTAAGACATCTTTTTTTTTTTTTCTCCCAGCAGAAAAATACTGTCTCTTTAATGGACTTGTCAAGAGATTAAATTTAAGAAGTCACTCCCTCCTCACTTAACTCATTCATTCATTCATTTTCTTGTTCAATCAACATATACTGAGCACATTCTATGTGTGAAAGATATATAAAGATAACAAAAAAAATGACAGTCTCTGATGCCATGCTATTATACTACAAACAAAGAAGTGACTATAGAACTTGTCAGATGTTAATGCTGTGGAGATAATCATGGTTGATAGGGAGTACTGAGGAAATAGGGAGGTTGACATGAAGTATGATAAACTATATATAGGATGGTTAGAAAAGGTCTCACTGGGAAGATATTGGCATAGAGATGAGAAGGAAGTGAAGAATTCAGCCAGGTAAAATTGAGGGTTCAGAGAAAGGGTTCTAAAACAGATGAAAGAAGCCCAAAGTGCTGTGGAGATCTTTACTGGGCATTTCAAGCAATAGAAAAAAGGGTTGTGGCAGGAGCTCATGTACAGTGATATGGTGCTTGTCAAATATCATGGCTAATCCATCACCAAGCCTTATTGATTCAATGGCCTAAAACTCATCTTAATCCATTTCCTATTCTTTATCCCCACAGCCTTGGCCCCTATCTTTACGAATGTTAACTTCCCTGGTAGCAACCATCTCCTTAATGCAGCCTTTCACCTCTGCTGTCATTCTTCACAGTGCTTCAGAACAATCTATAAATGTAGGCATGCACCAAGAGAGTCCCCAGTTAAAATTGTCTATTGTCTCTCCATTACTTATGGCAGGGATTTCCAAACTTTTATCGATCTGATCTTGACCTTAATCAGTAAAAGAATTTTAGCATTTAACTCTCCCACACAAATTATATACCTGCATTATTGTACTTGTAGGATATGTATCATACATATATAATATATAAATACATATAATACACATTTAAAGCTTTATCAAAAATTGAAACATAAATAACATAGAAATAAATATATTTCAGTATTTTCTTTTTATGCCTCAGTGGATCCTTTTATGTGGAGAACGTGGAGAATGATGTCTTCTTCACAGGGCATATATTCCAGCTCCTTGCCAATTCTACCACCTTGTCTCTTGTCTCACAGTTATGCTATAATAAAGGCAACTGTAGCCCCCCACACCTACCATCTTTTATTCTTGCCTTTGTGTCATTTTTCAAGCTGTTCCTTCTACTTGTCATTTCCTCTTTTCATTCCACATTTCTCTTTAACCTTTTAGAGTCTATTAGCTAACATATACTTCATAACTTATCCTGTGACAATTGCATCCCCAGGCTGGGCGAGGAGAACCCTAAGCTTCCACAGAACTTCTGTCACTTTCCTTTACTACACTACATTCTCACTGACTGCTCTAGGTCTGGCCCCTGCTGGTTCATGAGTTCCCTGATGACAAAAATAGTGTTTATTTCATGTATGTATCATAGCACCCAGGACAGCATTTGGCAAAGAATAAGCACTCACTGAATTATTTCTGGGATGAGGTGGGGGAGAACGAATAGATGAGTGAATCAATGAATGACACCACAGAAGGAAACACAATATGGTAGGGTGAAGGAGACACAGTATGGATCTGGAGCCAGACTACCTGAGTTCTCAATCTGGCTTCACTGTGTTCTTGGTGTGCAATCTTGGCCAGGTGCCTTAATTTCTCCAAACCTCAGTTGCCTTATCTGTAAAATAGGGTCATATAGTAATAACTAGTTCACAGGATTTTTTTTCAAGATTAAAAGAACTGATATGTGAAGTCTTCCCAACACAAAGCACCACATTAATAAAGTTTAGCTATTCTCTATCAATAAAAGTAAAAGCTCTTCCCTTGCTACTTATGATAGAAATTCAGGTTTGGGACTCATCAGAAAAATTAGTTCCTGTTGTGACAAAATACTCTCATTGTAAGACTAATATGGGTTCTGACAACAGATTTTTAAATGATACACTGGTGCATTTGCTGTGAGTTAATAAATAATCATGCTAAATTTATCTTTGACCTGCCTCAGGGATAGGTTGAAAGGAATGGGTGAATAATAATATGATCCTAAGAGCTCAGAAGTGTAGGATAGTCCAATGTAAACCATATAAGAAATGCTGAGGAGGAGGAGGAGGAGGAGTTGAGGTAGTATAGACCTAATGCTATTAAGAAATGTTGACTAGAAGGGAATATTAGGCATTCTTTTGTAATTTGCATAATATGGGTTTGTGAACAGCAAATAATACTTCTGAAAGCCATGCCTACCATTATTTAGCATGCGTATGTGGTTTCAAAATTAGCTTTCCTGCTAAGTTACCTCTTAATCCAATGGATTAATTTTGTAAGAAAGACAACCAAAACAAAAGATTTCTTTTGTAAGAAAGACAAAGGAGCTAGTACAATGCATTAAATATTTGTTTCTTAAAATAAGGACTTACCCATGTATTTAGCCCATCTTCAATACCACATATTATATATTTACATGGTTTGTCTTATTAGTTCCAGCTTACTTGTTGTAACTTAACAGAGCGGATCTTCTTAAGTTTGGAGAGACATTTCCTTAGGGAACTCATGAGGTTTCTTCTCACCTATTTTATCCCTGGCAAAAACATTTTTTAAAAGAGAGTTTCCATAATATTTGCCTTTCCCTTGCCAGATTTTTTTTTCTGTTTTTCTTTTTAAAAACTCAGAGTAGAGTGTTTCCATTCAAGATGAGACAGTGAGCTTTTTCACACTTTTCAGAGAAAATGATTAGTTTTACGGAGAAAAGTCTTCATTTCTTTGGACCATCTTCAACCTATATCTCACCACCCTAGAATCCCTGGAAATGTTCAGATAATTGGAGGAAAAATGACATGGCAGAACACATTATCATGACATGATGTCTAGGCAGTGACTGAAACATGGAAGCAATAGGAAAATCATACATTCATCTCTGCAGTGAACAAGGGGTTTGGGGCTCTCTAATGACATGGTGACTCTCTTGCCTCAGGGTCATTGACTGTAATTCACAGGAGTGGGAGGCAAATGTCCCACTAGTGTGGCAGGAGCTCTGCAGTTCAAATGCAGTTCAAAATGCATGCATGGTCAAAATTAAATCTTTGGTAAGCAATTTCCATCCTGAGGAATTGACAAACCACCCCACCTAGAGCCAAGAAGGGTATGGCATTCCCAGAAACGATTCAGGGTCTTCCCTGACTTTTCATGTTGACTTCCTTCTTGCTCTCCTCACCCAAACAGGACTAAAATAACCAGGAGGGAGAAGTTGGGTCTGCGGCCAGATCAGCAGGCCCTTTGGACCGCCTGCCAAATATAGGCTGCCAAGCCTCAGGCACAGGAAATGTGATAGCAAGAGCAGAGTCTACTTAAGACACCAAAGTAAGGCACAAACTTCCCTCCAGCTTAAACATAATCACTTATTTTGAGTCACCATGATGCACTTTAAACACGGAAGAAAGTGGAGAAGGCAAAGTGGTTCTTGAACTAGAGAAAGCTTGTTACAAGAATAAATTCTGGAGTCAGATTTTGGGTGTGCTTGGAGAAATTACTAATCGCTCTAAGGCTGACTACCCTGTCTCTCCAATGGGCTCAAATTATGAGAACTGAATGAATGAATTCTTATAAAAATAAAACAGTAGAGTATTTAGTGAAGAAAGGCAAATTTTCAATAGAATCATTAGTAGTGCTAAGACTAGGCAGTATTTATGTTATGAAAGAAAAGGAGGGCTACCAAGGGAAGTGAGCAGAGCAGGGTGGGGGCAGGCCCAGGAGGTCTGTTTCATGGTTGTTAGGATCCTCCCTGGATTCTGGGAATATGAAAAAGAAGAAAGCAGACTTCACCCCTAGCTTTACAGTCTACCAAGGATCCCTTGAGAGAGGGACTTGAGAGCAATTATATTACTGGGTGTGTGGGGGCAGTTTCGATGGTTTGGGCAGGGGGTGGGGGCATGAAATGATGTTAGTCCTAGGCTTCCATCTCAGTTCTGTAATCCATTAGCTCCACTGCTTTGGATGAGTTACTTTCCCTCTGTGAGAGTCTGTAGGGATGCAGCACAAGGGGCTAGTTCTTTTCTTCCTTAGAAACAGAGTGGCACATTTGTTTTAGGTCAGCATGTGGTTGCCCTGGCTTACTTTTGTTAGCTTCTCTTACAAGCAGGTAGAGTACGTCTCTGTATTCTAACCAATGAGACATAATCCACAATGTTGTGGGGACTGTTATGAAACTTCTTAAAGGGAGGGAGGCATTCCCTTTTTGCTCCCTTCCTCCTCCTCTCGCCTAGAAACAGAAGTGATGGCTGGAGCCCTAGCAGTCATGTTGGATAAGAAGATGGTGGAGCAACCGTCCAGGACCCCCATAACAGCCCTGAAACTCTTTTACATAAGAGAAACACAAATTTCTATCTTGTTTTTTGCCGCTGGTATTGAGATTTTCTGTCACATGCAGCCAAAGCTAAGTTTTAACTAAGGCAAATATAAGAATGGTATGTATCCTATAAGGCTTTTGCAGTGACTTAACAGGCTAAGCCAGGTAGGTGACGAGCACATAGTCTGTTTTCATATATTCCTAAGTCTATTCACTCATTAGATATTTAGCATATCTATTCTGTTCCAAACCTTCTCCTTTGGTACTGAAAAACACATGGTGGGGGGTGCCTGGGTGGCTCAGTTGGTTGCGTCTGACTTTTGATTTTGGCTCAGGTCATGAGATCTTGGCTTGATCATGAGATCAAGCCCCGTGTCAGGGTCTGTGTTCATTGTGGAGTCTGTTGGCGATTCTCTCTCTCCCTCTGCTTCTGTCCCTCCCCCCATGCTCGTTCTCTCTCTCTCAAAATAAATAAAATCTTAAAAAAAGAAAAAAACAGAAAAAGAAAACACAATGGTTAATAAGACCATAAGGCCTGAGCCACTAGGCGATCACATTCCAGGGAAGAGACTGGTGATAAGCGTGCAATGAAATAAGCCAATCTGACAGAGAATGATACCCCATAGAAGAAAATTAATGGCGTTATGGTATAGAAAGTAGTGGAATGAGGGAAAGAACTTCACAGTGGTCAAAGATGGTCTCTTGGAAGAAATGATACTTCAACTGACATCAGAATAATGAGAAGAGAGTCAGATAGGGATTTTAGAGGAATAATAATCCAGGTGGAGGAATGAGAATGTTGAATGTCATTGAAGCAGGCAGATGCTTAGTATGAGATCAAAAGAAGCCTTTCTGGCCACAGCATGGAGAACAAGGTTGAGAGTAGCCGATGAGATTGAGGTGGGCACAGGCCAGATCATATAGGACCCGGAACAACTGGTAGAAGAAATACCCATAAATATACATCATGGAGGGACACCTGAGTGGCTCAGTCGGTTAGGTGTCTGCCTTCGGCTCAGGTCATTATCCCAGGGTCCTGAGATCGAGTCCGTATTGGGCTCCTTGCTCGTTGGGGAGCCTGCTTCTCCCTCTGTCTGCCCCTCCCCCTGCTTGTGCTCTCTCTCTCTCTCTCCCTCCCTCTCTCTCTCTGACAAATAGATAAATAAAATCTTTAAAAATATATATACATCTTGAAGTAGGAACTGTAAAATACAGGTCATCCCAAATCCATGATTTCTGTAATTAAGCACCATCACATTTCCATACTTGTTTTTCACAATGTTGAGAACTGTCTTTTCTAGTTAAAGCTAAATGGATAAATATCCCAATAAGATGTCCAATTGGTGGCAAAGTGTTATGAATTTATACGGGTCCATGCATGGTTGGATCCAATGTGGAAGTCCCTTACCCTTCAAGCTGTTGGATGTCGGAGGCAGTGAATTGGAATGCAAGTAATATCTCATTACCATGACCCCGAACAGAATCTCACATATGTGCGTATGTGTGTGGGGAAGGTACAATGGGCTTCACAGACAGAAGTGGAGGCTGAACAAAGCAAGCAAACACACACACACACACAGACACACACACACGATAACATAAAGATGCCATAGAGTCCAACAGTTGCTCTGGGGTGAAATGTTCTGGCACAGAGAGGGCTGTTTGTATTTTTGTTTTGTCTGTGTGTGTGTGTGTGTGTGTGTGTGTGTGTGTGTGTGTGTGTGTGTGTTTGTGGAGGTGGGGGGCAGGTACCCAGGTACATGAGTCCCTCCTCCTCTCCCTCTTTATTTTAGTCTAACCACAAATCAGAGACAAAAACAACTTAATGATGTGACATTTTGCTTTACTGAAAGGGAAATGGGCACAGACATCCCTTATCTGGGGAAATTGATACTGTACCATTAAATGAACACTCACAGAAGGTTGAATCCGCAAACCACCTAATACGCAAAATTAAAGAAGAGCGAGAATGGAGATGGTTGCTGGGATCAATTCCAGACCTGCTTGCTTTACGATGCTTGTAATTGTTTGTTCAAGGGTTTCCTGTATGGATTGTTTTTCTGTGATACTATCTATCCTTTCTGAAATAAACGAGGACAGAATGCTGAACTATTGCCACAGTTCCCTCCTTGTCCAGAAATGAGCTGCACTGATTTCAAAACTTCTATTATTTTGTGCTCCCATGATCCCCAGATATGGAATCTTCTGTAAGCTTGGGGGACCTCACTTTTCTTTATGTTCTGCTTTCTTATCTTCTCACAAATACCAAGCAGACAGCAAAGAAAATAGGTTTTCCAAAGTTGTCTCTGGATTCTTAGGGCCTCTTATGCTGCAAAGACAATTTGCAGCACAGCTATCTTCAGGCCACTTAGAAAAAAGAGGACCTTTGAAATATATATATTTCATGAAATATATATATATTCCATCCATTAGAATGAATCCTATTGATTTATGGTTCACAATGATTTTTTTTTTAGTATTTTTTTTTAAAAAAGGAGTTTAATAAAGGATACATGGAAGAAATTTCATTTGGCAGTGACCGGGGCTATTTTTGTTTAGAAGACAAAAGAAATCTCTTGAGCAGTATAATAAAACTTAAATATTATATACTTTTCCTTCATCCAGGCTGATAATTTACTGACTAGAATTAACATTGAAATAAGCTTCTCTCTTAGAAAAATGCAAAGAGGTGTTGAGAGGCTTATCTGTCAGGAGGCAAAAGGAGGCTCTAACCAAAACCTCAACTGCCACGGTCTTCATTTTTGTCTTCTCGATTAATATGGAGCCCTTTTTGCATTATATATCAGATTCCAGGGAGGGAAAAAAAAGCTTGTCTTCTGGGTGGTGACGAAAGACACACAAGTCTAGTGAAGACCATGGAATCTCCAGAAATTCAGCAAGACGTGAGTATGTGCAGACGGATAGCTCTCCCTGCACACATCTGTATAGGTTGTGCTCAGCTTGGCTGCCTCTATTGTTGAATGCCAGCACATCTTGCTCTATTTGCAAAACAGAACACACCAAAGCCCAGTAGAAACAACCCCAAAGCCCAGTGCTTAGATGCAGGAGTGGAGGTCTGGGAGAAGCCGTTGAATAACAGAGAAGGCAAGAATTAGAAAAAAATAAGCATTAGGCAAGATAGGCATGGTGATCAAGGAAGCTTGTTTGTAACCAGAGTAAAAGTACTTTTAATACAATGGGAAAAGGCCTTCTTCTTCTTCTTTTTTTTAAAGATTTATTTATTTTATCTTAGAGAAAGAGGGAGAGCAAGAGCAAGTGTGGGGGAGTAGGGGCAGAGGGAGAGAGAATCTTAAGCAAGCTCCACACCCAGCACGGAGCCCATTGTGGGGCTCGATCTCATGACCCTGAGATCATGACCTGAGCCAAAATCAAGAGTCAAAGGCTTAACTGACTGAGCCACCCAGGCACCCCCAGAAAAGGCCTTCTGCAAGGCCCACAATCAGTATCTCCAATGAATTATTTTATAGTCAACATGCCTGCTCTGGCTGGATTGCTTCTTGTAAAATAATGTCAACATGTTTGAGGGAGATAGCAAGCTCCCGGGTCATTCTGCCCATCTGGCCTGAAGGAAATGAAAGCAAGTCTGGAATGTGAGGCTTCAATGCAATTTAAGAGAAAACTTCTCTTAGGGCCCACTTGGGAGGTAGGCTGTGGGTGGTGTAGGGAGCAGGGGGCCCCTGCTTGTCCATCTATCTCCACATGGCTGCAGGCCCAGAAGGACAGCCCCTCATGTCTGTTTATGGGGGGACTCAGAAGCGCCCCGGAAAGAACCATCCTAGGGGGCGAGCATGGAAGCGCACAAGCTCCATGGAAGATGAAGGTCAGAGTGTAATGGCAGGGGCACTTCTGAGCACAGCATAATGACTGTCCTTCAAGGATCCCTTGAACACATGCTTAGACTGGGGGAAGTGAGGGGGGCAGCAAAACAGAAGAGCTACTTGGCTTTGTTCTGGGCATGGGCAGTGGGGCCTCCCAGTTCGTGTCATGGCTGGTAGGACAGAGGGGCTGGGGGCTCTGGATTCACTGTGGTGGCAGGACAGCCCCTGGGGCTGGAGACACGGCCAGCCATCCTCCTGGGAGCACAGAAGTTATCCAAGCATCCACTTGGCCATGCTCCGATCTCTCCCCGACTGTCCCTCTGCTTCTGGGCACGTTGTCTTTCTGTCTCTGTCTCCGCTCTCCATCTCTCTCGGTACCTGCCACCGTCTCTTTCTCTCTCACCAGCCTCCCTCCTCCCCTGGATCTCCCCCTCACTGTCTTACTCATTATTTCCGTCCCCCATTGTAACTCTCTCTGGCTGTCTCTGGCTCTCCCTGTCTCTCTGGCTGTCTCTCTCTCCCCTCCTTCACTGTCTGTCTCTCTAATACACGGGAGGTGGAGAGGAAGAGCCTTGGGTTTCCTCTGAACAAACATGGCTGAAGGGCACCACCCCCTGGGGATCACTGTCAGAGAACGGGCGTACAGGCTGGAGAGACACCTCCAAACCTGGCTATGGCTGGTTTGCTGTGAATGGGGAGTGTGTGCCCGTGAAGGCTGAGATCTAGGCCTGGCTCTGAGTGAGTGGAGCATCTTTGTAG
The DNA here is from genome assembly GCF_009762305.2 of Zalophus californianus. Lineage (NCBI taxonomy): Eukaryota > Metazoa > Chordata > Mammalia > Carnivora > Otariidae > Zalophus > Zalophus californianus. The sequence goes on from NC_045602.1 coordinate 98,921,971, forward strand.
TGTCTTTGCAGACTGCCCTCTCAAGGTGGGATTTGTCCCCCCATTGCAGTGGGGCCTGGGGAGAGGAGGGGTGGGAACACTGGACCACCTCAAGACATAGATGACTTCAAATTTCAGAGGAAAGATCCGGGTGTTGCATTTTCATCTAACTGTCTTCTCAAAGAGCCTGGAAATTTTCTGGGATTAAGTGATACAAGTTGTGATCAGCTCTGGTTATGAATTCTTCGATCTGTCCCAAGCCCTCCCCACCATCTCATTTTCTTCAGAAATACTTTTCTTGCATATAATTCAAATCCCTATCAGATTTGGTCTTTATTGTATTTTTCATTATTCATTCAGCACTGCGTCAGCCCCTCTGCTGTGGGCGATTTCCTTTGAAGTCAAAGCTTCTCAGAAATGGCTTTTTTTGTACCAGTCCTTCTGCCACTGTGTCCAGGATTCATCTACAAGGCGGCCGGAGATAAGCCCCAAACCTGCCCACTGATGTCTCTCTTAAATTCCAAATGTTTTTCACTGTGCCTTCTAGAAAGCATTTATCTGGGGCCTTTTCAGAAACAAAAAAAATGACACACCCAAGCCACTGAGCTTGTCAACCAGCCATCGGCACACACCCCGCTGTCCTGAGAGTATTCAAACTTGGTCTTTGCTGGAGTTGAGAATTTCCAAATAATCATCAAAATGTTCTTCTCACTGGCCCGTAATTCATAGGCTCTTTCCCAACTCCTGAACCATGAAAAGTTAACCACCTGGCCCTTTGCCCCAGTCAGCATGTTATTCTCTCCTATATAATTATCAGCTCTTAAATAGAATTCCGAGTTTGTAATGCTCTGCTATCATACAAATGCAATAGCAGCAGGCCAGGGTGGTTATTGTCTGTAATCTGGATTTGTCAAAAGAGGAATCCAGGAACTTAATTAAGTTCCCAGAGGCCCCTCAGCAAGTCAATACCCAAGACAAAGACAGGCCAGTGACTGCAGCCTTGAACCACACTGCACCCTCCACCAGGATTGCTGGCCTTGTCTAATGACCTGGAATCCTTTTCTGATGTGTACACAAATCATGCCCTGTGACTCTCACCTTCTGGGAATATTTTTAGCTTTTGAAAAAGTAGTTACTTCTTTCCATTCCAAGTCCTCTTATATCTGGTATGGTTGAATGAGTGGTACGCCCTGTTACCGGGGAGGAAAAACTGGCTTCCATTTCTTTTAAGATATTTTTATTTCTACCTCTCCTGGAAAGAGCAGAGACTCACAGAGGGTTGGGAGGAGGGAGGAAAGTAATGGAGCCTGAAGTTGCCATGTTTCCATTTGGAATGCAGCTGCATTTTCCCTAATACTGAGGGTTTCTTCATGTGAGAGCCAAGTTTTTCAAGTTTGTTTTGTAGCCAGGTGGATGGAAGAATGCATGGCTCATTCCAAAGGGAGCTCAGAGCACGTGCTTTAACTCAATCGACACAAACCTAATAAAAAAAACCTTGGCCTTCCCATTATTTTCCTCTCACTAAAGGAGTTTCCAGTCCACAGCATGATCTTTAATTAAATTTGGACATAATATACCCAACAGAGAAACAGCCCAAAGCAAGCCAAGACTTTATATAAACTTCAGTTACTTATTAGGCAAAGGCAGAAAGACAAGCAATAATTATTTTCTGGTTTAGAACTTACAAAATAATGCATGAGACTTTGGACTGCCGTGGAGGTTAAAAACTTCCAGAACTTTGGCTCCCCAAGCCTTCCCTCAACATGTAACAATGGAGGAGGATGCAGGCAGGTACTGATCCCTACAATGACCTGGACCCTCCATCTCTTTCTTTTATGTTCTCCAATGTTGTGAGCCTGCGTTATGTCCCTCTTCTCAGAAGTATAGCAGCTGCTTGGACATTTTTTTTAAAAGATTTTATTTATTTATTTGAGAGAAAGAGAGAGCACAAGCAGGGGGAGGGGCAGAGGGAGAGGGAAAAGAGGCTCCTTGCAGAGCAGGGAGCCCAGTGTGGGGCTCGATCCCAGGACCCTGGGATTATGACCTGAGCCGAAGGCAGACACTTAACTGACTGAGTCACCCAAGTGCCCCAGCTTGGATATTTTGAGATGAGTGCCTTGAGAAATTTAGAATCTCTCCCAGGGACAGGGAAAGCCAGTCTGAGGACCACCCCCTGGCCAGGCCAAATAGTGCTGAAAGTTTGCCACGGGGTCCCTGATTCTCCCAGTTCTTAAGACTTTAGAGTGAGTGTCTGAGGGCACTTCCTCTCACTGAACTGTCTTGGAGCTGCAAGGTCAATTCCCATATAGGCAATAAGAATAAGTAGATTAATCCCCCCTACATGAATTAAATTATTTGATTTCACACTTTCACCCTATGAGGCTGACACCATTCTTTTTCGTGTTTTACAGAAGGAGAAGCTGAAGTACAGAATTAAAATAATACAGCAAGTAAATGGCAGGACCAGGATTTAAATATAAACTGGCTGCCACCAGAGTCATGAGTTAGATGGAAATGCCCAGCCCCCTCCCTGGGGAGCATACTGAACACTTTCAGGGAGGGAAGGCATCGTCACACTGTTAGGGAACTGAATCCAATCTGCAGCATCCCTCTTTAACACCCAGCACACCCTGCGAAGGATTCCAGCGGTGGAGCTGCTTCGTGGAGCAGCCTCACTGACCGGGGGTAGTTCTTCCTAAATAACCCCTTACCTCTTGCTAACTTCCACTCTAGTCTGAGATCTTAGCCTTCTGTCTCTTCCATGTGACAGCTCATTTCCCTTCTGCTTGGCCCCCAGAGTCATACCTCCTCAGGCAAAACCTCTCTAGTGCTTTCACCTGTGCATCATATGACCCCATGCTGAATCTTCCCGAAGGCTGATCACAGCCACACTTAGTTCTGAAAAGGGTCAAGTGCTGAGGGCCCTGGCAATGGTTTCTCCTGAGTCCTCACTGACAATGGGAAGCAGAGAGTACTTCCTGCCCTATTGCCCTCTCATTGTCTTGCCTTTTGCTTTTAAATGAGGCCACAAAATGTGGAAAGACCCAGATGATGGACTTTGTCTTTGCAGAGTCTGCTCAGGCCTCTGGAAGGTTTAGAAATACAACAGCAACAGAGAAAACTTTCTGAAAAACATAAAAACAACACTAAAGGGGATCTGAACCATGAAACCAACCCATGAAGGCACTGATTTCCCCTTCAGTGCTATGACGAGGTATATGAACAAAGAATGGATGAACAGGATGGGTTAAGGTTGTGCATCTACACCTACGTACCCCTGGGCATCACCCCTGCGGTGACACTGCTACTTGCTTCAGGGATGCAGTGATTCCAGTAAGTTCTCAAGGGTGTACATAGGCTATCCAATTCGCCAATTGTGTCTTCTTATATTCTTTTAAGCCATCCATGACATCATGGATCTTATATTTAGGTTTTGTCAATTGCCCCAACCCTTAGAGATTTTTCACATTTGTCATAGACACAGACCTATTAAAGTTTCTGCCCTTGGTGTACTAACCTTGCAGACAGATGGACCTAAATTCAAATATGGGCTCTGCCATTTACTAGCTTTGTGACCCTGTACCAGCTACCCGATCTCACGGAGGCTCTGTTTGTTGGGCATCTAGTAGATACTCAATAAACTGTAACTCTTGTAGCAGTCAAGGTTGATTGCAGGCACAGAAACTTAGTATTTCAAGCAGAATGATATTCAGTGCAGGAGATGGGTTCCTTGCAAAATTCCTACAAGAGATGGTGGATGGGGAGACAAGGACACAAAAGTGTAGCTGCTACAACAAGAGGTCAGGAAGCCATTGCTGCTGCCACCATGACTGCTCCCAAACCCGAAGGAGGCCAACTCTGACAGCCAGCACCCCCTCAAAGCACTCGTTTCTATAGTTGATCTCACCAGCAGCAAGGAGATGGTTTCTGCTTCAGGTGCTTTCAAATCTCATTCAAGCATGTCTAATTGGCAGAACATAACTTGTATCCAGAACTGTAGCTTCCAAAGAGTCTGGAAAGCTGTTTTTTTTTTTTTTTTTTTTAACTGTCAAGTCTCAGTGATAAAGTAAATCACATAGAAAAAGGTAGAAATGGATGGAATGCCAGTTGACAATATCCAGCACATTACTCCTAGCTTCCATCTCTGCCATCAATAGAGCATGCCCTTGATACCATTATCACAGTCATGGGAACAGTTTGGTACAGAGTTTGTAGCAATTTTATCCCCATAAGGTAAATGATTTGGGTTTCTGGTACTGCAACCTATAACCATTTACAGAGATTTTCTTTGTTCGACACTAATTGGACCACATGGGATCAGATGCACAACCTTTTCTGGTTAACATCCTAATTCAAACAGCAGAGTTTATCAGCCTTGAGTACAGAGTCACTTTCAGAATCGAAGCAAACACATGGGATCAGACTAGAGAAGTTTTATGAATAATAAATAAAGACTTTCTGATTAAATAAATTGCTTGGTGCTCAAATAACAATTCAAACAGGAAATCAACTCATATCTGTTCTTTATGATAAGCATATATGGAATCACACCCTCTGAACTTTCAATTATCCCCTCCTATAATACATTATGACAACTGGGTGGATCACAGATAAAGCAGAACCACAAAGAACTCAAACTGCTATTTATCTTCCCCATGTGTCCAAGGAATTAGGAAACACATGAATGCCATTTTACCTGTCTGCTTATCCTTTGTTCTCTCTGCTCCTTGATTGGCTTGAAAAACAATCCATCAAGTGACAGACAACCAGAAAGAAAAGAAAAAAATGTAGTAGGCATTAAGTCAGAGAAAGACAAAGAGTATGTGTCCATGGTATATAGAAACTAAAGAGGTATGAGCAGATGAAGTGAATCCTTTGAGTTTAATGAACAGAAGCAACACCATTGAATTCTAACTCATGAACATGTGAAAGAAGTTAAACTCTTTTGCAATAGATTCACGCAAAACCATTTACAGAGTAAATATTCGTAAACCATTGTATGTAGACAAACATCTAATTGCCTTTTGCTATACAAAGTAATAAGAAATAAACATTCATTCAAAATACTATCAACTTAATTATGGTAATAGATTCAGTGTTAACCCAGAAAATTATGGGCTGATAATATTAGTTTGTTCAATTTTAAAATAACATGTTGACTATTAATAGCAATGTAGTCTTGGTAATAACCAGATCATGACAGAGGAATGGTAAATACATTGGAAGTAATTCAAAAAAAATTCAAGGGGTACCGCTACAATGACTAATGAGAATTATCATGGATAAAACAGCTCTACCTTACTAAAAATAAATTAATTAAAGCACTTGTTGTCTGTTAATATTTCCCTTTCAGATAAAAGTGTAATCAAAGATAAATGTTACACTTTGGAATCTTGAATGGCATTTTCTAGTTCTGGGAATAAATTTGTTGCTCCCCACTGTCACATGAATGAAGTCCCACAGTGAGGTTCAAGAAAAATGTTTATCTGGCATCATTATTTCTATCTCCATTGGAAACAGCTGTTCTTACTTGTGGTTATTTACCTTAAGGTCTAGTTTTGAGATATGGCAAATTGAGGCAAACAGTGACTTTTGTGTTTGTTTTGTCTTATTATTTCTTCCTTTAAGTATAATTTTGAAATAAAAAAACTCATCATTTTTATTTCAACACATTCATACTTCTTCATTTGGGAGAAGGAGAATAAATTATATGAGCGTTATGTTGACAAAAATCATCAGTGATATGTGAGTCAGAAACCATAGAGTAAATTGAGAGTAAAATTAGTGGTTAAATCATTCTTATCTTTTTTTTTAATATTTTATTTATTCACTTGACAGAGAGAGAGAGCACATGCAGGGGGAGCAGCAGACAGAGCAAGAGGGAGAAAGTAGGCTTCCCGCCGAGCAGGGAGCCCCACATGGGGCTCGATCCCAGGACCCCTGGGATCACAACCTGAGCCAAAGGCAGACGCTTAACCGGCTGAGCCACCCAGGCGCCCCTAAATCATTCTTATCTTTAAAACCTGTGGCTCATTTAAACGGCCAAGTTGTAGGGTCCTCTCCTGGTAAGTAGGTAAGTATGGCTATGGGGACAAGGATGGAAGAGATGAAGGAAGGAAAGAAGACAAGAAGCATACATAACCTGGTTGGCTTATGCTGACCATTACTAAGATGGTCCAAATTCACAGATGTTTTACATCCATGAAAACCGAAGTTCCTGAGGCAACATAAAAACCCTTCGCAATTGAGCTCTTTCCTACAACCCATGGTCTGCATGCTTTCCTTAGTTTTTAAAGGTTCAGAAATACCAATCATATGTTATTAAAAATCATGCAATGCCTCTGTCCCTGGTCCTCTTCTCTTTTTCTGTATGTTTCTCTGCTTTGGACCAATTTCTAGTTTTGTTTATATCACACACATATAATCAATCGAGTTATAATTACATTGCATTTATTTGCCCATCTAACTGTTCCTCTCACCACTAAACTGAGAGCTTCATCAGGGCAGGGATATATTTTCCTATTTCTGTTTGTATTCTCGGAGCATAGCATATGGCTTCACACAGAGTATGCGTTCAGTAAACATTTGTTTAAAATAAACTGAAGTGACACATTTATTTATCTTTTGACCTTTTTAAAAAAAGTCTCTCCTATTGGAATTTTCAAAATAGGTCAGACTCTTTAAAATTCCCATGCCCAAATCACCGCCCCCCCCAACCAGTAAAACCAAAAGTTTGGACATCAGTATTTTTTAAAAGTCATCCAGGTGGTAACAATATATAGCAAAGATTGGTAACCGGTGCTGTGGAGGCATCTCCAGCTTCTCTAGTGCTTTGTGTCAAAAGAGTGAAACGGGCATTTCTCTGACCAAGCCTTGCCCCTCCAAATATGCTTCAAATGGGGAAGACATAACTGTAATGTGCAAAGTGGAGGGTTTAAGTTTCCCCCAACTCCCCAACTCCTGCCAAAGGCCCAGGCTTTGGACAATGTCCTTCTCTATTCTCCCAAGATGGCTCTTAGAATCTATTTCTGGAAGTTAAAACAAGATTGAAAGATTTTTCTGATTAAAAGTCATCTTCCTAGGTGAAAAAAGAAATAATTTGATAATCATTTGATCATAAACCTGCTTTTGTTTATTAAAAAATAATTAATGGCACTCAATTCTGGTCTTAGGGCTTAATTCTGGTCCTGGCATCTATCAATCGCTGAAGGGAGCACTCATAGTCATTAGTCCAGTGGAACGGACGGATGGGCATCTTTTACTGAAGTGTCTCCTAAGAATGTATTCAGGGAACTGAAAGGGATTACAACATCCCTCTGCAAGCACCTGGCGGTATCTCACTTTGCTCCTATACGTGGATGAAGATGTCTTTGTGCAGTATGGCCCTCCCATTTGGTTAGTATGGGATTCTTAAAACTGTGAATCAGTTTGGCCTTAAATACAGATTCACTCAACAAACTGATTTTGAGCTATATACACAGAAAGGCAGATCTTCCTATAAATATTTTGCATGTAGAATTTGCCATCATATCCACATGGTCTGTGGAGCAGATGCCTCTGTTCCACCAATGATGCTCACCCCAGATAAACTTGAAGTTCTGCTGGAACTGCCTATTTTGTGTCCCCTCTTTAAACTCTCTGCCCCAGTTTGGATCCTGCAACTCAGTTGGTGGTTTCAAACCAAGGAAGAGAAAGAATCTATAAGAGAAACAACCACATAGCATCTTGCCCCTGAGGTGAGAACTTAGTTGAGGGTTATTCACAAAAGTTGGAAAAAGACCCACTATCTCCCTTGCATTTCGTGGATGGACAAAGGGCATCTACATTTGCTGTTGATGCTTTTCCGAACATTAAACTCACTTGCAAAGTTTATTCTCCATTCCCCATTAGGAGAGTTATGCAACCTGAATCCTTAATGGGACTTAATCAGCAGATAACATGACATTTCCCCACTGTGCTAAAGTACAAGGCAGAATACAAAGATGTATTAGAGACATCTCTGCCCTTGAGGATTTATAATCTAGTTGTAGAGATGAGAGGGTCACAAAAACTACTATAATGTATGACATGTCTACTAAAGGGACTGTTCAAGTCAGGGCTCATTTGTTTTCAAGGAGGAGAAACACACTCAAAGTTGCTCAAGTTTGGATGCAGAACTTTTCTGTACAAAGTCCAAGGAAAAGTTAAACCAACAGCCTCCAGGAAGGGGCATATGAAGACAGCAGAGAAGTCTTGGCTTATCTCTTGCTGTATTATCTTGCCTACTTCATTTATCCTCTCTTGCCTGGCTTTCTCTAAATCTGTGCTCTGAGGATCACTATGTATCAAAACTTTCTAGAAAGTACCATACATAGGCTAACCTAGTTAATTTCATACTTGAAAGTATCTTAAACAGGTAGATATTATCTCTTCGATGATCAGCATGAGCATCATCCCTCTAAGCTGGCTTTTGCACCCAGTGTTTCCCTACGTTATGCAACCTTACTGCAGCCCTGGAAAGAGAATAAAAAGAAGGAAATAAAGGGTGGGAGCAAGAGGTTTTATAGAAGAAATGTAAATAGTTTGACTTTTCCTGCATTACAGAATTACTTCAAAGTATTCATTCCAGCAGAGTCATGTGTAGAGATGGCTCCTTTGCATATGCAACTTGAGGAGACATCTTCCACTACATCTATATCTATAGGTACAGATCATTTTCTCTTTGACTTCCTGACAGCTGAGTCCAAATTTACTCCTAAGTCTCTTACTTAGAAAGGAAACATATTGGATGAAGTTGAACTAAATCCAAAGATCCTCAAGATATCCAAAATTCGAAAGGTTTCACCTGAAAGTATTTTTTAAACATTTAGTTGCAGTGTAGATACAGCAAACGAGAGCATATGTCCTTTGCCTTCACAATGTGGGAAGACCACCAGTAAGATGTCAGAAGAGGTCTATCTGAATCTTTTTACTCCAAGTGTCACTAGAGCTTTGAGAGAGAGAGAGATTCCACATATCCCTGTGGAATAAGGAAATACCTAAATGGAATAGCCACACAGGCATGTCTCATCACCTGCAAGAAAGCATAAAGAGTTACCTAAGCAGACAAGTACAGAGTGGGAGAGAATTAGATAAGATCTGTGTTAGTCTATATCAAAATATTCCCTTCAAAAAACCTAATGGCTAAAATCAATAACATCTGATACTACCAGTTGATGTGGAGCAAATAAAGTTCTCATACACTGTTAGAAAGAGTGTAAATTTGTACAAAGGATATGGAAAACTGTTAACACTGACATAAGCATACACTATAGTCTACCAATTCTACTGTTAGGTGTATATTCAATGGAAATGGAAATGTATTTTATACAAAGACATATATAAGAACATTAATGCTAGCACTATAGATTATAATTCAAATTAGAAATTATCCAAATGTCTATTAATAGTAGAATGGACAATTAAATTGTAGAATAGTTATACAGAGTTATCCTCTACTGTGACAAGAAAGAATGAACTACAACCACATGTAACGACATGAATGAATTTCATAAGCATAATGTGAAGCCAAAGAAGTCAGACACAGAAGAGTCTACACTACAGATGAATGGATAAAGATGGGGTATACCTATACAATGGAATATTACTCAGCCAGCAAAAAGAATGCATCTTGCCATTTGCAATGACATGGATAGAACCAGAGAGTATTATGCTAAGCAAAATAAGTCAGTCAGAGAAAGACAAATACCATATGATTTCACTCATATGTAGAATTTAAGAAACAAAACAGACAAACATAGGGGAAGGGAAGGAAAAATAAAATAAGACAAAAACAGAGGGAGGCAAAACATAAGAGACACTTAACTATAGGGAATAAACTGAGGGGAGGTGTGAGGGGATGGGGTAATTGGGTGTTGGGCATTAAGGAGAGCATGTGATGTGATGAGAACTGGGTGTTGTAGGCAGCTAATGAATCACTAAATTCTACCTCTGAAACTAATAATATAGTATATGTTAATTAAAAAAAAAAGAGTCTACACTATAGGATTCCAATTATATAAGGTCCCTAAACAGGCAAAGCAATCTACTGACTGCCTGAGACCCCTGTGCTGGAGATGCCATGTGTAGGACTCTGGTCACTGTCTAGCAGAGCCCAGATTTCCAGTCATCCTCGTCAAACTGCATACACATTAGTGAAACCATCTTGTTCCTTCTAGACCAGCCTACCTACCAGCAGCATACCACTGTGTGTTCTCTGTCAATGGCTTTGTAATAGAGGACTAACCGAGCCAAGGCTGTCCAAGCTCCTGATCAACACAATGTGAGCTACAGTAAAATAGTTGTTTTAAACTCCTAAATCTCAAGTAATTTGTATGCAATAGTGTATGAGTAGAACGCCTCCCAATCCACCAAGGTTGATTGCCCTTTTTCCTCCATATTTCTTAGTTAGAGCAATGTACTTATGGTTAATTAAGAACAGGGATGTTGGCACTAGACATCCTGGGTTCAAAGTCCCACTCAGCAGATTACTAGCAGTGTGGCCTTGGGCTACTGCTCTAAATCTCAGTTTGTTCATATGCAAAATGGGGATAAAAGCCAACCTGTTTATTTGGTTGATAAGAAGCTTCAATGTATAGAAAATAAAAGTCAAATATCTTAAGCAACTAGGAAATTGATGAATGCTATTTTCTGATAAATGCTCGGCCTACTGAAAGTACAAAATACACAAACACTATTCATCACCCAGCCTTATAGATTATATCTCTATCATCTCCCTCCCATAATAGTCTTCTTTCTATTTCTGCCACCACCATCTGGATAAATTACTCAGATTTCTCATACTGGCCTCTGTAATGACCTCCAAACTCATTTTTCCACCTTTGCCCTTCTCCATGCATTGTCTGTCTCACAGTGTGGCCAGTCTAGGCCTTCCACAGATAATCCCAGCTTTCCGCTCTCATCTTTCTATTAGCTTGTCCTGCTTCTACCACGGTTTTTCTGGCTAAAAGGATGACTTGCTGCTTCCCTGAATGTGATCCAAGTCACTGTTCCTGCCATTCTGTGTGTCCAAATGCCTTTTCTCATCTCTCTCATCTCTCCCCTATTAAAATTCTATCTACCCTTAAAGAGCACTTCAAACCTCAGCCTCTCAAAATAACCCTTTGCTAATTCTTTCTCTTGCTTTCTTGTTGCTCTGTTAACTTCCCTCTCCCTCTCTCTCTTCCCCCTTTCCTTCCACAACTCTGCCTCAGTCCTATGAAAACTCCATAGCAGTGAATCTGAACCCCTTCTACGACAATCGCCTTAAACAACCACATATTCTGGTCATTTGTAATTTCTGAAACCTCCTGAAGAACACCATGCAAACCCTTTAGGTCCAGCCTAATGTCTTGCACCTAGTAGGCATTTAATAAATATTTTTTAATTGCACCCAAAGACTAGGACTGAACAGAATTTACCGGCAAAAGAAGGCAGGGCCTTGTCACGAGTTTGCACATCAAACAAAATTTTTGTGTGTCTAATCCATTTGGAAAACTATTTGCATTTCAACTGATGAGAAATCACTTCTATTTTTATAAACCTCTAAGAAAAGATATTTTACTGCTTCTTTCAGTAACATATCCCAGTGTGTAATAAGCTCTAATGTCAGAATAATCTTATTTCTCTCTAACCTAAAATCCTTCATGTTGCAGACTGAGCTATTTTTCATGGATTTTTCCAAGTGAAGATGAAATAATGGAATGGTCATGTAGAACTGTCTGTTAATTTCCCCTTTGCAATTAAGTGTTCTTTCCTCCATCTATATGCTTAACGCAGGTGCACAATATTATCACCGTCACTCACTGGTTCAAGATGACTGGCCCAAGAGCAGGTGTTTGATCCAAGTTGGGCCAATAAATCTCTTTCCCAGGATTTTCTCTTCCTGGGATCATAAAGAGAGCTTGGAAAATCAGCCTTTACCCAATGGACAAGGATATCTGAAATAAATTTCACAACCTTTCAGCTGCCATGGCCGAGTGCTATGGGGAAAACGGCAAGACTGGAAGGAAAGAGAAGAAAATTTGCACATGAGAGCTGGAGAGACAATCCAGACAGAATCCAGGAGCCTTGTTCTAATCATTCCCTAAACCCATCTGAAGCCTTGAATTTCTGAGGCTTGGTTATTCACTCCTTCTTGGATTCTGTTAAGCCATGAAGGTACATGTTAGCCTTAGCTAGTTCTTCATTTGTTTCTGTCATTTGAAACAAAAAAATCATCTTATCAAGCTACTCTCTATCATATATATGCTTTAATCGATCAACACTGGTTTACTCTTTATATCATAATGGATTTAAATGGTAGAAACATTATACCAAGCCATTCCTTATTTTTTTTTCTTTGCCTAGGTAAATTAACTCAGTCTCTGTTAACTGTTACAGAAATAATTTTCCCTCTCCTCACCTACTGCCACTGACCTTCACATAGTCATCTTCATTTTTTCTGTAATAACCTAGAGCTGAACACCTGTATGCAGGAGGTGTCAGAATGCTATGGCAATGGCCTCCTATAGTCCACACATTCTATGCTCACCTGTGCATTCCTCAGCTATGGGGCCTCCTAACTTCCTCATTTTGTAAAGCCCTTGGTGCTTCTCTATAGAAAAGGGCATTTGTCATTTCCTCTCTTCTTTCCCCCTTTTTGGTTTTGCACAAAACAGCATAAGCCAATCTATAAAAAGTCCATTTCTTAGATTCAGCTACTGCTGATATGGCATCCCATGTGTTTGAGTAGAGAGAGGAAAAAGGGAATAAAATGAAAATCAGAACTGTCAGATGAAGGAAGAACTACACCAAGGGAATTTTCAGGAAGGAGGGTACAGTATTAGAAATTCCTTATAGCAATGGTGTGCAAGAAAGCACTGATTCATGACCTATGGGAGCCTGGGCTCTATAAGGGTTAGGGTTATAGTCTATATATCTGTTATGTTTGAGGGGAAATAACTTAACTGGTGGTGTCTGATGCTTAAAATGAAAATGTATCATATAACACTGTTCTATACCAGAGATTGGCAAGCTTTTTCTGTAAAGGGTCAGATAGAAGATATTTCAGGTTTTGGGGCATTTGGCCTCTACCACAACAGTCCAACTCTGCCATTGTTTGCCATTATTTGCGGGAAAGCAGCTGTAGACAATACATAAAAGAATGGGGATCGCTGTATTCCAATGAAAGTGAATTTATAAATATAGGCAGTGAGCCTGATCTGGCCTAGGGGCGTTAGCTTGCTGACCCCAGTCCATGTAGCAGTGCTTTATTCACCATATAGTATGATGCCTAAAAAGATGGTGACTGTAGGTTTTCATTAAATCCAGGAATTTATGTCCTCTGACATCAATTCCACATGGTATTTTTGAATGCCACATACTATATAATGTATCTCTATTTACACATTTATCTACATATAGATAGATATATAGATAGATATTTGGGTAGATAGATAGATCAATGACAGATAACTTACTAAACTGAGTTAAGCAAGATTAATGAGGTTGGGACCTTATTAGTCAAAAAGCTTATTAATAGCAAAGCCCATATCTTCTCTATATCTGTGTATTTAGTTTCTAGCATATGGCCTAGCTCATATAATGATATCTATACCTCTGAAAATAAATTAATTCATGACTCACATTTCCTTACTCCTTCCTTACTTTATAACCTCTCCTCAGTTGTCCGCTCCTTTCTCACTAACTATGGGTAGGGCCTCAGAAAAGGGCATAAAATCCTCCCCCTGGCCCCTCCCCACAAATTTCAGTCACTAATGTATTCACTCACCAAACATTTATCAAACATTTATCACCTGATGAACATATAGGATGTGAGAGTCAATCCAGTAATTAAAGGTATTAGACATACTTGGCTAGTATGCTTTATAAAAATTATGTATGTGTATAATGTAGAATATTTAGTGACAACAATCTGGATTTTTGTATACAGTTTATATTAGGTTGCATTCTAGTTATTTAAAAATAATTAAGAACCATGTGCTTCAACACAGGTGAAAGCTATATTAAAACACACACACATCCTAAAGTCCTCTTCTTACTGACATATGCTCTGCTTCACTCATTAGACCTTGGATTACTCATAGCCCCAAAATGTATTCTCTGCTGGAATTTGACACTAACATTGAAGCACTGCTCTAGAATTAACAAATTAATATCACTATCTCATAAAAAAAAAAACACAACAACAAAAATTTCACATTTAAGAGACTGCTGTACTGGGGAACACTTCCTCATACTTATTTGGAGAAAACTTGTTTTTCAATAATAACAACATCCAATTTTGAATTATTTCATCAAAAGAATGAGATGATGCACCAGCAGCCAAACTCAAAGCACCAAAGAGCACATTCATATAAATTTCCAGAATGAAACAACTGCTCCATTCAAGGTAAACACTAGTGATGCCCCATCTATATCCCCTTGACCTTCCCATTTGGCTGTCCAGTTTTCACCATTGTGCCACACACCTGGAGTGCTGGGGATTAAGTACTCCCCCCAGTAGCTCTCAACCAGTAATTGATGGGAGTAATGTATAAATACCTTAGCTCTCTTGTCCCTTGGTGGGATGATTCTGAGGTGTCAGTTTCCCATAGTGGAAGGTGACTTGATAAGGCACCCTTTATTACTTCCCTTTCCCTCCCTGCACTTCCTTGTCACTCCCTTTCCTTCACTGCTCAAGACAACTACTTCCACTTGAATCTTTGTCTTGAGTGTCCTCTGGGGAACCACAAACAAAGCCAAAGCCATAAACTCAGCCCTTCTTACTGCAGAAACCCAAGCACAATTATTGCATGTCTATTATTACCTCCCAAATCTAAACCTATTTTTAGTTTGGCTTTGGACAACTCTATCTTAAAATGACCAGAAGATCTTGTGGAACCATCTACAAAACATAATTAAATCCTGCAGGATCCACACAGATTTGAAGAACTGAAACCGCCCCCATCCATTAAAAGTGTAATCGGAGTGTTTTAGCGGGGTGTGAATCTCCTTGGTAATATTTTTCTCTCCTCCCTTTTCCCTTAAGTAACCAGAAGGTTCTGCATCCCCTTAGACAACAGAAGCAATCTGTATTGGAACTGTGTGTGTGTGAGTAAAAAATACGACTTTAGAAAAATGTTCCATGCTCATGGATTGGAAGAACAAATATTGTGAAGATGTCAATGCTACCTAGAGCAATTTACACATTCAATGCAATCCCCATCAAAATACCATCCACTTTTTTCAAAGAAATGGAACAAATAATCCTAAAATTTGTATGGAACCAGAAAAGAACCTGAATAGCCAGAGGAATGTTGAAAAAGAAAAGCAAAGCTGACGGCATCCCAATTCCAGACCTCAAGCTCTATTACAAAGTTGTCCTCATCAAGACAGTATGGTACTGGCACAAAAACGACACATAGATCAATGGAACAGAATAGAGAGCCCAAAAATGGACCCTCAATTCTATGGTCAACTCATCTTTGACAAAGCAGGAAAGAATGTCCAATGGAAAAAAGACAGTCTCTTCAACAAATGGTGTTGGGAAAATTGGACAGCCACATGCAGAAGAATGAAACTGGACCATTTCCTTACACCATACACAAAAAATAGACTCAAAATGGTTGAAAGACCTAAATGTGAGACAGAAGTCCATCAAAATCCTAAAGGAGAACACTGGCAGCAACCTCTTCAACCTCAGCCGCAGCACCTTCTTCCTAGAAACATCGCCAAAGGCAAGGGAAGCAAGGGCAAAAATGAACTATTGGGACTTCATCAAGATAAAAAGCTTTTGTACAGCAAAAGAAACAGTCAACAAAACCAAAAGACCACCAGCAGAATGGGAGAAGATATTTGCAAATGACATAACAGATAAAGGGCTAGTATCCAAAATCTATAAAGAACAAAATCTAATAAAGATGACCAACTATAAAGATGGTCATCAAACTCAACACCCAAAGAATAAATAATCCAATCAAGAAATGGGCAGAAGACAGGAACAGACATTTTTCCAAAGAAGGCATCCAAATGGCCAACAGGCACATGAAAAAGTGCTCAACATCATTCGGCAATAGGGAAATCCAAATCAAAACCTCAATGAGATACCACCTCACACCTGTCAGAATGGCTAAAATTAACAAGTCAGGAAATGACAGATGTTGGCAGGGATGCAGAGAAAGGAGAACCCTCCTACACTGTTGGTGGGAATGCAAGCTGGTGCAGCCACTCTGGAAAACAGTATGTAGGTTCCTCAAAAAGTTGAAAATAGAGCTACCATACGATCCAGCAATTGCACTACTGGGTATTTACCCCAAAGATACAAATGTAGGGATCCGAAGGGGTACGTGCACCCCAATGTTTATAGCAGCAATGTCCACAATAGCCAAACTGTGGAAAGAGCCAAGATGTCCATAAACAGATGAATGGATAAAGAAGAATGTGGCATATATATACACACAATGGAATATTATGCAGCCATCAAAAGGAATGAGATCTTGCCATTTGCAACGACGTGGATGGAACTGGAGGGTGTTATGCTGAGCAAAATAAGTCAATCAGAGAAAGACATGTATCATATGACCTCTCTGATATGAGGAATTCTTAATCTCAGGAAACTAACTGAGGGTTGCTGGAGTGGTGGGGGGTGGGAGGGATGGGTTGGCTGGGTGATAGACATTGGGGAAGGGTATGTGCTATGGTGAGCGCTGTGAATTGTGCAAGA
The DNA here is from genome assembly GCF_009762305.2 of Zalophus californianus. Lineage (NCBI taxonomy): Eukaryota > Metazoa > Chordata > Mammalia > Carnivora > Otariidae > Zalophus > Zalophus californianus. Next base: position 98,938,673 of record NC_045602.1, read on the forward strand.
CTGTTGAATCACAGATCTGTACCTCTGAAACAAATAATGCAATATATGTTAAGAAAAAAAAAAGAAGATAGCAGGAGGGGAAGAATGAAGGGGGGGAAATCGGAGGGGGAGACGAACCATGAGAGACGATGGACTCTGAAAAACAAACTGAGGGTTCTAGAGGGGAGGGGTTTGGGAGGATGGGTTAGCCTGGTGATGGGTATTAAAGAGGGCATGTTCTGCATTGAGCACTGGGTGTTATGCACAAACGATGAATAATGGAACACTACATCAAAAACTGATGATGTAATGTATGGTAATTAACATAACAATAAAAAAATAAAAAAATACTTTAGAGCCAAATTCCAAAAAACATTAGGGGCAGGGATGGTCATGGTCCAGAACTTGCATTTATAACAACTTTCTCCAGATGCAAATTACCTTTTCCAATTTTCTATAAGTTGCCAGTTGCAGGGTTATATCAGGAGATAATTAATTGGGTATCCATCTTATAGATTTTCTGCAATGACCATTCTCAAACTGCTTAGAGGAAGTTTATATATTTTTTTAAATTTTTAAAAAATTTACTTATTTTTAGAGAGAGAGAAAGTGTGTGTTTATGCAGGGGACAGGGGCAGAAGGAGAGGGAGAGAGAATCCTAAGCAGACTCCACACTGAGTGTGGAGCCCAGCATGGGGCTCCATCTTACCACTCTGTGATCACGACCTGAGCTGAAACCAAGAGTTGGATGCTTAACCGACAGGCACACTACCCAGGCACCCTGGGAGTTTTAATGTTTTTAAATAAATAGTTTTTAATACATGTAGAGGGAAATAGCAAATTCTTGCAATCTGTGTGGCCTGGACAAAGTTTCCTGGAAGAATCAGTGGATTCAGAAACTCCTTGAGGCCATTGAGGCTAAAAAAGCCACCAATGACCAATAATTCCTCAGCAAGTCTGAAGTCGGGAATCTTAATTCATTTGAGGCCAAGATCCAATGCTGACATTGTTCTAAATGGGTGGGAAAAATAACTTGAAACAGAGAAGAGACTACTAATGAACAGCTGAACATGACTCAGTGAGAGAATGAACTGAGAGAACAATGAGAAACAAAAAGAACAATGTGTGAAAATGCTCTGTCCTGGAATGGAATAACAGGGAAGCAGTCTGAAAGTTCAAGCAAGCATCCCCCTCCTTGGTTTCTAGAATAGCACCAACATATTCACAGCCCCAGGTAGGCCCATTGCCTGCGTGTGGCCCAGAATGTCCCCAGTTGGACTGGATGACTTCTACGCCAGCCATGCCAGGAGTTATCACTTAGAAGAGTCTGTGGCACCTTTTTTCTATGAACTTCTGTGTAAGTGAAACTGATGGCAACCATCTCAGGCCTCAGAGATATGTTCTCAGAACTCTGAACCCCATTTTCTGCTTTTTAACAACTTTTCTCAGCTTGTCCTGACTTTAAAAATGTCACCGAACTGGCGATGATGCTATCAAAAGCAGCCTGGCACCTTGAACAGCTTTCTGTCCCGTGCGGTGGGTCATGCCAGGATCACCTCATAAAAAGTAGGGTCCCCTCTGGAGTCTCTGGTAAGGTCTTTAGATACCACTATTTAAATTCAGAAATAAATCATATGAATAGTCGAAGTCCTTTCCCATTGTCAACAATAGCAATATTAGTAATAACTAACAGCTACTGCACATTGCATAGGTATCTTCTTCGTACCTCATGTACTATTCTCCCATTTTATCCTACTGCCTTCAGGTTATATAACAAGATGTTTGCCTTGGCCCTCTTCTCTTCTTACTCAAATCATCTAAATATCCAGCCTGGGTGGTTCTCTCTTGAGCTCCAGATACAGAGTGGTCAGCTCTTTTTTGATGACCTCAGGCCCTGAGCGGGAATACAAACGCAATGGGTGGGGGCGGGGGGGCACCTCATTCAGTTCCATCCCAAGCCCTTTGATTCCTCCTTAACTTGGTGGATGGGACTCAACCCACCTATTTTACCAAGCCAGGAAATGAAGCCTTTCCCTGAACTCTCTACCCATCTCCATGTAGTCGCGATATCTTCCTAGCATCCTTCCCAGAACTACTGATTTAACTCTGCCTGTCATCATTCCTTGCCTAGACCACTACTTCCGTGGCCTACCCAACTCCCAACTTTGGCCTCAAACTCCTAGAATGAAAATTTGTTCAGGTTATCCCCTGCTTAAGATTCTTGATGATTCTCTAGAGACATCAGAGACATCATCTTGATCTCTTGCACCTAAAAAAGACCCATCCTGATATGGCACCTGCCTACCTTCCCTGTTTTACTTTTCACTGACTCTCTCCCCATGCCCAAGTGGACGACAAGTGTTGCTTGTTTTTCATGCCTGCATTGTTTGTCCTTTGTTTCTGAAACCCCTGTCTCCATCCTTCAATATTCAGTTCAGCTAGCACCAGTTCTAAAAAGCTTTCCCTGAACTTCCACCCTACCCCACACAGCCAGCACAGGCATCCTTCATTGCACTGAACACCCTGCAGTGAATGAGCTATTCTCTTTCTTTCTTTCCTTTCTTTCCTTTTTCTTTCTTTCTTTCTTCTTTCTTTCTTTCTTTCTTTCTTCTTCTTTCTTCTTTCTTTTCTTTCTTCTTCTTTCTTTCTTCTTTCTCTTCTTTTTCTTTCTTTCTTTCTTTCTTCTCTTCTCTTTCTTCTTCTTTTTCTTTCTTTCTTTTCTTTCTTTCTTTCTCTTTCTTCTCTTTCTCTTTCTTTTCTTTCTTTCTTTCTTTCTTTCTTTCTTTCTTTTTCTTTCTTCTTCCTTCCTTCCTTCCTGCAGTGAATGAGCTATTCTTTCTTTCTTTCTTTCTTTCTCTTTCTTTCTTTCTTTCTTTCTTCTTTCTTTTTCTTTCTTTTTTTTCTTTTTTCTCTTCTTTTTCTTTTTCTTTCTTTCTTTCTTTCTTTCTTTCTTTCTTTCTTTCTTTCTTCTTTCTTTCCTTTCCTTCCTTCCTGCAGTGAATGAGCTATTCTTTCTTTCTTTTTTCTTTTTCTTTCTTTCTTTCTTTCTTTTCTTTCTTTCTTCTTTCTTTCTTTCTTTCTTCTTTCTTTCTTTCTTTCTTCTTTCTTCTTTCTTTCCTTCCTTCCTTCTCTTTCCTTCCTTCCTTCTTCCTTCTTCTTTCTTTCTTCTTTTCTTTCTTTCTTTTTTCTTTCTTTTCTTTCTTTCTTTCTTTCTTTTCTTTTCTTTCTTTCTTTTCTTTCTTTCTTTCTTTCTTTCTTCTTTCTTTTCTTTCTTTCTTTCTTCTTTCTTCTTTCTTCTGTTTTTGTAATCTCTATGTTCAACATGGGGCTCGAACTCATGACCCTGAGATCAAGAGACACATGCTCTACCAATTGAGCTAGCCAGGTGCCCCTATTCCCTTTCCTAATAAAAGACCAAACACAGTGTCTCCTACTTCTGTAATCCTAGAGTTGATCACAGGACCTGGGACATAGCCTACACACTTCCTATTTGTAGGATGAATGAATGATGAATAAGATAGAATTCTCCAGCCACAAATTTATGGTATCTTTACACTCTACATTTCTTAAACAGTCTGAAAACTGTTCACCTGTCCCCATAAGTACATTCATATTTATCAGTTCAATTGAAACTCTCCTTTTGTTTTGAAAAACAAGATAACCATAGTCTTTTCATGTATCAGTCATTATTGGATTAGCTTTGGGGGCAAGGGGTGTGATGGGACCTAGTTCATAAAACTTATTTGCCTAGAACAATTTTAATAAATTACCCCATGGTTATCCTGGGAAAACTTGAACTATACTCTGCAAGCTCCAAACCAAATCTATTTTTCCCCATCCTTCTGTATTGTCTAATTATGTCTGTCCTGTCCCTGATCTGTCAAACCATGTTTGAATTATCCTTCTCTCATAACCACATAAGCTCAGCTGAGCCTCAACATAATGCTAGCAGAAAACAATAGATAAAACAAACACAAGTAGAAAAATGACAAGAAAAGAACCACAAGGCTTGGTAATCTGAAATGAAAAATAGTCCAGCAGGAATTATCTTACAAAATACGAACTGAGTCTTGAGAAGCGGTGAATGGAACATTAGCCTTGAACCCAAAAATATCCCCAGAGAGGTCACCATTCTAGCACAGCTCTGGAGATGGATACTAAAATTTGCGGTCAGGATCTGAAATGCCCAGCCTGAAAATATTGGCAGTCAGAGAGAAGTGGATTTAGAACATTGAAACCCAAATGGGCACCCCACTCTGGGAGCCATGTGTAACGTGAGAAGCTCCATAAAACTGAACCACTATTAATGATCGGAGACAAAGAATTTCAGGATCTTTGGTGACAAAGCCCCAGAAACCATGTGGGCCTATTGTTTTTAGCTAGAGCTGGGGGAGGAATTTTTACCAGCTTGAGGGACACTAGAGAAGGCTGCGTAGAAGCTAGAGAGGAGATCCAAGAAGGGGTGGGATTAAAGTTAGAGCCAAGCAATTCACCGGGTGAAGAACAAATCAAACCAGCTTCTGGAGGTGGGGCAGGCCAACAGTGTGGTCAATTCTGGGGAGGTTGTCAGAGCGACAGGTCTGCCGAAGGCAAGGAATGGAGTCACAGGTTAATAGCAATGAGCCTTTAGGCAAAAGTCCAAGAGTAGGTTTCAGCCCAAAGGTAAAGAGACTCTTCTTTGATCCCTACTTCGTCATAAAGAATGGAGCCCAACGTAATGGGAGACAGAACTGCAGCCACCAAAGAGCCATACCACCAGTAAGACCGCCTTTGTTTTACTCATGGCTGACTTTACTCAAGTCTTGCTCTCTGGCTCATGGCCTATTTGATTCTATTTTAGTAACTAAGTTTGTTTTCAGTCATTTCTGTCTTGGGAAAGTTTCACTTGAATTCAGATTTTATTGTACTTTTATACTGCTGTTCAAAATTTCCATCTTGGGGCTTCCTCATGCTTCTCCCATGCATTTCCTTGCCTTCTGCTCTGGGTCCTGTTTTTAATTTCTCAGAGTGCTTATGCATGGGTCACCTGGCAGTGGCAGGGAGGGACAGAGGGTTTAGGCACATGAGGGCTTTGGAGTAGAAACGGGAGAGGGGTCCATTCCTTCAGCTGGATGCAAGCCCTGCATGATGGTGGGTGTGGGGGCTGGGCTGTGGTCATGTCTTTGCTGATACTTTCACTGGCCTGGTCTCTTGCGCTGGTCACACTGAGTCCTGGCTCTCTCATGATCTGCACTGGTGCTTTCCTGCAGGAGTCCATTCCTGCACTCTGCGGATGGTATCCTCCATCTCACTCGGAGGCATCGAGAGGATCATGGTGACCTGGCTGCACCCCATTTAGCTTCTGGGGCCACTCCAGATAGTTTCTGAAACACTAGGAATTCCTACCCCACCAACTTGTCTCCTTAGAAACCCAGAAATGGTTTTTGCCTTTAGATTCCTCTATTATTTTCTAATTTTTTCTTTCATGTCTAGGTGGACAGTGTGCAAGAAGTTTCTGCCTCTCTTTACCGGAAGAGGTGGAAAATTCACTCAGGTTGGAGGAAGAGTTCTTAGGGTCCTTTGAAAGCTGTTCCATCCTGGTTTCCATTTAAGTATTCTTTTTTTTTTTTTTTAAGGATTTTATTTATTTATTTGACAGAGAGAGACACAGCGGGAGAGGGAACACAAGCAGGGGGAGTGGAGAGGGAGAAGCAGTCTTCCCTCCAAGCAGAGAGCCCGATACAGGGCTGGATTCCAGGACCCTGGGATATGACCTGAGCCGAAGGCAGATACTTAACAACTGAGCCACCCAGGCACCCCTCCATTTAAATATTCTGATGGTACAGGCACTCTTGTCTCTTGAATAGACTTTGACACAGACTGGGCACAGCTCTCTCCCTGGAATTCTGAGGAAATGGCTTTGGGGATGAGGAAGGGTCAGCAGCAAAACAAGGCAGCAGCACAGGCATGTTTTGAGGATACTTCCCACACCCTGCACACCACACAAAGGGATCAGAGAAATCTCAGCAAAGCAGAGTGACAAAGTTACCTAAGAGAAACAGGGAATGTGTTAAAGGCAGAAGGGTGTGCAATTTATTTTTAAAGCCTGAAGTAAGAATTATCTGGCAAGAATATAAAAAAATGTACTATTTTTTCCCTTGCATTAAGACATGGATATATCAGTTTGGCAAAGATCTTAGAAACTTAATAAAATGTTAACACCCATCCGGCTGCATCTTATCAGAATCCAGAGTCCCTGAGTCCTGCTTCTTTAAGATGCACCCATCTCTTCAAGCTTTGCAGTTCTTTGATCTGTTCCAGCAATCTGGCTGCTTCTATTGCCTTTCAGTGCATTGCCAGGCACCTGAAAATCCACTTTGCATACACACGATACTTCTTTGTTTTAATGTTGCATAAGATATATTTAGTGGTAGTGATCCCAATTTAAGTTGAAATTCAACCATATAAAGTGTTGGCCAATGCAAATAGCTCACCTGTGTTGACAATCAGAGGAAAAGACACCTTGAACACATGGCCCAATGCACACAATCAGGTGATGCCATTCTGGGCAGGTAGCATGCTTCCCTTTACTCCAATTATAAAATGAATTGCAATTTCAGAGGTTTTCAAATGTAGAAAAAAAATAGGAAATAGTGAGCTACAGGAGGAGCTGGAGGAACTGGGTATGGGAGAACATGATCAGAGAGAGGTTCATACTTATTTTCAACCGCAGGAATAAAAGAATGAACATATAATGAAAAACAAGAACAGAGTTTTTGAAATCTGCCATTTGTGAATGCCTTCTATGTGTTCCTCATTTTAGGTTACGTGCTTCATATTCATTTTATTTAGTTTTCATCTAACAGAATCTGGAAATAATTAAAGTGACTTTCTTGAGGTCACACAGTAGGAGGAGCAAGCTGGACTTAAACTCTACCTTTCCTGTGGACAGCTGAAAAGCAGCAACTTGTGCCTAATAGCCTGGCTTATCTCTACAATCCTGGAGGATTTTAGAATGAAGGTTTACTCCCTTTTCCCATCCCTCATTCACCCATGGGTCTCAGGTGCAGTCACGAACAGTAACTAGCTCTGCAAAGCCACAGAAATCCATGAACAGAATGACGCCATTTATATTATCAGTCTGTCTGCCTCTGTATTCAACTAACTTTATTCATTTTAAGGTAAAATGGTCAGTCTTTCTACTCGTTTATGTCATTTTCAACAGGACTGCTAAGAGGCAGTCTCCATTATGTGTAGACAGCCTCCTCATGGGTAGAATCACAGGCTTTAAAGTCAGGAAGAACTGGATTTGAATCCCAGCTACTTGACTTTATGCCAGATTAACTTCCAGTAGCCTCTCTCTTCCCATCAGTAGAATGGGTTATTGTGAATAGCTTTCATGGTTATTGTAAAGCTTACAGGGGATAATATCTTAAAGCTGTGAGCACAGTGGCTGATACAAAGGAAGAATACCATATATTAAGAAAAAAAATGCTTCCTGTTTAAATTCAAATGATTTTAGAGTATAAAGAGAAAGGAAAAAGAAGGTTTGATCTGTAAGCATTATACTACATCTCCTCAGCTATCAACATTTTTAAAGGCACAAGGGGTAGGTACCAAATAAAATTTGAAGTTAAGATGGTTTCTTTAGTAGTAAATAGACAAGCCAAGATATAATGCCGCAATGTGGACATGCCAATCTCAGATCTAAACAAACTGTCATAATAAGTAGACAAAGCTGTTGGTAATTTTTAGGAAATCTGGAAAGACCCAAGCATATGCGAAACTTTAAAGCCATTAATTTCTCACTGCCTACCAACACAGAGAGTTCAACAGGGTCAGTATGTGTGTCATTTTAATACAGCCAAGTGGGCAGGGCCCTGTCACACTAATAAAGTAGGTGCAGCTTAATTCCGGTAAAATATTCATTTTCATTTGATAGCTTTCTAGACATGCAACTGGATTTTTTTTCCCTTTTTGCCACAGGGAAATTGATTTCTTTGGGTACTTATTAAATGACAATCTCTTGGCTACTGTACTCAGTCTGAAATTTGAGATCATGCTTTACCTAGATGTGCCTCGCAGAACATGCTGAGGTTATATCTTGGTTTCAGCATGAGGCAGCTTCTTAGGCAGCTTGTCAGTCTGTCCCATTTTATTAGTATGTGATGGGTAAATGCACTGGACACTTCTCTCTCAAAAGAAGCTGTCCTATTTTCTATACCCAAAACACAGAATGTTTAAAAGAAATTTCTAGAAGTTTCTTTCTTTCATGGTTTTGTTTTGTTTTTTGTTTGTTTGTTTTGCTTTCACTCCTTTTTGTCTAGAGGCACATTCTCTAGAACATTTTTTAAATGACTACAAGAAAACAACAGAGCCATCATTTCTATTCATTTTCTTCTACACTATTAGAACTTCTGTGACCATAATTCCACTGCCAATGATGAATAGCTAAAGCTACGGTGGCGGAGCATTTCTTCTGTAGAATGTGAAAGTCTGTGGTCTCATTTATTTTGCTACATGTCTTACGAATATATGATTTTTTTTTTTTAAATTTTTACTTCTGAAAGAGCTTCACTGCAAAAGATATTTCTCATAGTGTCTCAGGCTTAATCAATTGCCCGTGATTTTGCAGGCCTTAATGGGAGGAGACACAGACAATGTAATGTGCTTATGCAAACTTAGCCAAAAGTGAGGCTGTGGAACAGCATCAGGGACACATTATCTCCCAGAAGAGTCGACACCATCGAGGCAGACAATTAGATTAGAGCATTTTCTTAACCAGGCCGGAAGTAAAAATCTTGGAGACAAGATATTGTGCAGATTTGGGCAACAGCCCAAAAGGCAAGAATCTTGCTCTAAGCTGTGTTTTGCTATATTCTAGAATTTGTAATAAGGCTGATTCTTCTTGGAATTAAAGCAATGGGTTTTATTTACTAAAGTAGCAAAGACCCATAATATGCTGTGGCCTGAATCGTACAAACATCTGCCTCTTTCTCAAAAACTGTAGGGAAATCTACTCAGCCAGCCAGTCACAGTGAAGTTAGCTCATTGTGGGAAGTATTGCAACTTTGCGTTGCAGGGAGAGGAGTGCGGGATGATGAGTTCCAAAAAGACAAGAGTAGATAGGCAAGGGAATAAATCAAAGAAAAAGAGCCATGGTCTGTGTCCGAGGGTGCTCATTACACAGAAACACACACACACAGGAAACAATGCAGGTTGAGGCAGAATGCATAATCCCCACAGCATGCCTGACCCCTGGGGATTGCTCAGGGCCTTATAAACATCGTCTAGCAAGTACTTAAACTGCCAGATTTAGCACTCTGTCTAAAATAGATGCAGGAATGAAATTGTTTAGAAGCAATTACAAAGCAATATTTCAACAAGAACAAATGAATGCAGCACAGCTTCAGCATGTAAGTGCGGAGGGGGGGTCACAGCATGAAGGCATCATCGAAGTCAGATGGAATTAATCATAAGAAAGTGCAGAGGGATGCTGGTCGGCATGCTAATTCCCTCGGGGCTGTGGGCCAGTGCCTGCCCTACCCAGATAACTTTGCAGTCCTTCACGCACATCAACGGGGTCAAGCAGAACAGAGAGGGCACCCAGTAGGTGCTAGGCAAGTGTTCAGGAGGCTATTAATGATCCCGCTGAGGAAACCGTAGGTATAAAAAAATGACCAGAGCAGATATGCCAAGCTAGCAAGTGATCACATAATCTCTCCTGGAAGAGGTCGTGTGCCAATAGAAAACACCTGATGGAGAGAATCAGAGGGCAAGATTCCAGTCTTGAATCTGTCACTGGCTAGCTATTTTACCTTCGGGAGCTTTTATTTGTAAGTTATTTGAGACTCAGCCATCTCATCTGTAAAATGAGACATTGATGTTTACCTAAGGGTTTGTTATGGAAGCTAAAGAAGATGCAATTGACAAGGCACAGTGTCTGGTACCAAGTGGGTTCTCAACAAATGGCCAGTGTGCTCTTAGGTGTACAGATTGATAAGAGTCCATTAAGGACTGGGTGTTATATGCAAATAATGAATCATGGAACACTACATCAAAAACTAATGATGTAATGTATGGTGATTAACATAACAAAAAACAAAGTGTCCATTAGGGATGCAACATAGGGACCACCATCCATGGATATTCAGAGACCCCAGGGGCCAGAGTGGGCATTGCTCACTGGGGATGGAAAACAGTTTTTGGCTAAAAAAGAAAGAGATAAGATGGAGCAAGTGAGTGAAGATTTTAATTATCTGCATTGCCCTGAAATTACACAGAGTATTCTGTTTCTCTTCTGCCTCCTACATGAGGCCAAGGCCAGGCAGAAAAGCAATCATTTTTGCTGGTCCTGTGGCATTCCATTGTCAACACCAGTTCAAGGTGTGGAGACTGGGCTGCAGTGTAGCTGAGGAGGTATTTCTGGTCACCTCCAAACTCAAAGCATGTGATAAATGCAGAGAAACATCGAGAACTGAAGACAAAAATGTTTACATGCAAGGTGCCCAGAGTGGGTTGAATGGTGGCCCCCACAAAAGGTATGTCCATCTGGAAGTTATGAATGTGATTATATTTGGGGAGAAAAAAGGATCTTTGCATATGTCATTAAATTAAGGTTCTCAAGATGACATCATCTTGGATTACCTGGGTTTGGGCCTTAAATTCAATAACAAATGTTTGAAAGATAGAAAAGAAGAAACAGACAGAGGGGCAAGGCCACATGAAGTCACAGACAGAGGTATGTATCATAAGCTTTGGGACACCAAGGATTGCCAGTGGCCATTAGAAGCTAGGTGAGGTATGGGATACATTCTCGCTCAGAGCCTCCAGGAGAAACCATTCCTGCTGACATCTTGATTTTGGACTTTTGGCCCCCTGAACTGTGAGACAATACATTTTTGTTGTTTAAAGCCTCCTGATTTATAGTAATTTGCTGTGGCAGCCCTAGGAAACCCAGACAGTTCCCACTTAGGGGAGGGAATCAAGTGGTCAGAGTGGGTGGGCATCACACACTGATATCGCCCAGGAAATTTATGTTCAGTCTGCCCACTTAATATTTGGGTCGCAAGTTAGGGAGTGGTTCATGTTAAGTAAAGCTCTTAGCCTAATTTTGCAACAAGAGTAGTTTGTCCTGTGTTTCAGAAATTCCCAGGAGTGTAGAAGATTGCACAGATTATGATGCTATAGAAGGAAGCGAGAGCACCTTTTGGGACTTCCGGGCTGTGAAGAGAATATCTACCGGTTAATCTGAATCTCCTGAGAGGGTTGATAAGGGACAGTGGACCCATTAAATCCATGTATGTGATCATAATTATGTAATTTATACTGCAACAGGCTAGCCCCCTGCTGATCCTTTAAGAAAGGGTTTTAGGGTTTAGAAAGCAAAGATTCCATAAAGCAGGACAATTAAACCAATGAAAAAAGTGGGAGTTAGGAGCTGCAATCTTTGTACCCCCCATAGTTCCCTTCCATTCCAAAACGACACGATCCCAAAGCATCTCTGAGACGCTCAAGTGGTTGCACAAGTTAACTGTCTCCCCTTCCACTCACCCAGGCAGCATTCTATGAGGATCCGAGGGGACAATTTGGATACCAGATTTTCTCTATTCCAAATTAACTCAGAGAAGCATATGGGTGGCTGTATTGAGCTGCCTCTGGGAATTTTAGGCTGATAATATGTTCCAGTTTAGACAAATACATCTTCAATATTGCTGTGAGCTAATGGAGAGGAATTACACACATTTTCAAAATTTGGCAAGACAAATAGGAGCTTGTTTCTCAGTTCCGATACAATGAATGTACCTTATGCCTTGTTTTCTCCAAATCTCATTTCAGAAAACAAAGATACCATTAACAAGCTCCCCATGGTTCTTCCTTCCCTCACCTGGCCTATTCCACTCTTTTCCTTCTTCCCTTCCCGCCATTCAAAGACAGAGCAGCCTGGAGGGAGTGTAATTAATGAGCTCTATCTCTGAGCAGCTGGGGGTGGGTGGACCACTGGAGCCAAAAACTAAAGTGGAATGATCACGGGGAGGATTTCAGATCATTTGTTAATCTGCCTTTCTGCTTCTGGAGGGACAGAGCGGGGTGAAAAGAACAGCAGGATGGAGTACGGCCATCATCCCACAAGGACTGGGTACAGGGAGAACCTAAAAGAAAAGCCCAGAATGGGCAGCAGCAGCAGGCACAGCAGCAACAAGAGAAAAAAAAAGTGTACGGGGCAGCAAAAGAAAAAGGCAAAAATAAAATACAACACGGAAAGAAATATCCCAGGAAGAAGTAGCAAAGCAAGTAAAGGGGAAAGGAGAGGAATAAGACCAAAGAAAAGCAATTTAAATGAACACAAGCAGAGGTATCAAGAATCAAATGGGATTTCAAAAGGCTTAAGGCAGCAGAGAAAGGGAAGGTGGGAAGGACCAGGAAGAGAGTACTGTGGTCACTTATGCAAAAGGCTTAAGGCTTTTTAATTGGGTAGCCTATGGATGGGAGGGAGAGCTGGATCAGTCACTGTTTTTGCAAAACAAACCACACCCAAAGTCAGTGGTTTAAAAAAATAACAAACACTTATTCTTGCTTCTGTGGTCCCCTGGTGGTTCGTTCATCTGGGTTGGGCCTGTTGGGGAATCTGCTGCAAGCATGGATCCAGCAAGGCTTGGCTCCTTCAGGCAAATTGGTCTCAGGTCTTTTCTACATGTGCTTCTTCTAAGACCAAAGAGGAAAAAATAATAGCCTCCCACAGAGAGGTCGTACCATTGCGTTGGCGGGGCTCAAGTGTCAAGCCATTTCCAGCTTCTGTTTGCATTACATCTGCAAATATTCCATTGACCAGATTATGTCTTATGGCCAAGCACAAGATTAACGTGCAAGAAAAAAACAATCTTCCCAGGAAGGTGGCAGGGAAGGAATTACACAGTTGAAGAATATTCTGATCAATCATGAGAGTAAATGAGGAAGAAGAAATAGAAAGTTATCACAAAGGGGCACTGTGAGATAGTGAATAAGTGAATGAGATAAGTTTGAATGAGTGACAATAATGCACATTTAAAGAACTGAGATACAACTTTATATACTTCCTATCTATAAGGTCAAAGAAGACCATCACTTCCTGTAACCAGTATGTGAAGTGTAGGATTTCTTGTTTTCTTCTTCCCTTATTAACTTGTGCTGGAAAAGCATGGGGGCTGTGTTAAGGTGGGGCCATGCCATGGCCAGTTCATTTAAGAAAACATTACACAGGGGTGCCTGGGTGGCTCAGTTGGTTAAGCATCTGACTCTTGGTTTCAGCTCAGCTCACATCATGATCTCAAGGGTCGTGAGATGGAGCCTCGCATCAGGCTCTGTGCTCAGCGTGGAGTCTGCTGGAGATTTTTTCCTCCTCCCTCTCCCTTGCTCTCTGCTCCTTCCCCTCTGCTCCACCTCCCATTCATGCAATACCCTCTCTGTCTCTCTCAAATAAAATAAATAAATAAATAAATAAAATCTTTTAAAAAATTACACCAATACTCCCCCATGATATGATAATTTCTTTGAATCAATATCTGACTGTTGATTTTAATCAGGAAACACATTTATAATACCATGCAAAATAATGTATTTTGTAGAATTATAATGAACAGGTTGGCCTATAGAAATATTTTAGTAGGCATAATGTGTGAGATTTGTAAGATAGCAAAACAAGCTATGATAGAGTATAATCAAAGAAGAGTAGATAGAGAACGAAATGGGCCAATGGCTTGAAAATATCAAGCTCTTGGGTCAGTTGTGAACAGGAAAGGAAAAGAGAATAGCATTGCAATTTCCCCAAATAAATGTAATTAGAAAAATTAATATGAACAAATTATACCCAATTACAGCAATGGGTATGCCAAATTATAGAACTCAATGTATATCAGAAGGCAATGGTATGTCTGGGCTCTAGTTCCAGCTGAGCTACAAAATTAACATTTTGCTTCTGTCACGTTTCCTTCAGTTTCCTGTGCCTCAGTTTCCAATCTTTGAAACAGAGTCATTCTCCTAGTTAATCTATAAGGTTCCTTCTGCTTACGCATTCAAGAAATTTCAATTGAGCATATACTTGTGACTTGATGCTGGGGTGCTAAGATGAAGTTAACCTGGCTTGGCTCTCACCTACTGAGGTGGGACCCAAAACATGTCATATGAATTTAATGTGGCACAGGCCACATCAAGAAATATTTTAGGAGGCCTTGGGAGGTCAGAGAAGAAGAAAACCTGGGGTCCATGGGAAGGCTGAAACCTGCACTTTCTGAAAGGTGGATTACAACTAATCGATTGAAGGGAAAAAAGAGCATTGCAGACTGAGGCAGAAACAGATAGGAATAGTGGCAGGAAAAGTCCTGACATGTGCGTGAAATCAGAAGTATAGAGTCTGAACCAGGGATTAGTCTATAGTAGAAGACGAGTGAGGTCATTCAGATCCCTATATACTTGGCTAGAGTCAACAATGAGACATTGGAGAGGTTTCAGTGACAAGGTATCATGGTGGGTTTGTAGTTTTTAGATAGCTGATACCACTGGAGGACAGATGTTGGGAGCACAAAGCTTCAAGCAGAGAAACCAAGCAAAAGCACCTGCAATGTAACAAGTAGATTATAAAAAATCCAAACAGACACTAAAAGTGAGGATGGGGAAAGAAGACAGGTTGATAAATATTTAGGAAGCAACATGAAGGGAGATAATCAGTTCACTTTGGGACATGCTGAAATTGACATGTCAATGGAGAATCCAAGAAGAGGTACCAGCAAGCATTGCAATTTACTTGTAATTAAGAAACAGGAAAATAAGATCCATCTCCTTACACCACACACAAAAATAGACTCAAAATGGTTGAAAGACCTAAATGTGAGACAGGAGTTCATCAAAATCCTAGAGGAGAACATAGGCAGCAACCTCTTCAACCTCAGCTGCGGCAACTTCTTCCTAGAAACAACACCAAAAGCAAGGGAAGCAAGGGCAGAAATGAACTACTGGGACTTCATCAAGATAAAAAGCTTTTGTACAGCAAAAGAAACAGTCAACAAAACCAAAAGACAACCGGCAGAATGGGAGAAGATATTTGCAAATGACATATCAGATAAAGGGCTAGTATCCAAAATCTATAAAGAACTTATGAAACTCAACACCCAAAGAACAAATAATCCAATCAAGAAATGGGCAGAAGACATGAACAGACATTTTTCCAAAAAAGACATCCAAATGGCCATCAGACACATGAAAAAGTGCTCAACATCACCTGGCATCAGGGAAATCCAAATCAAAACCTCAATGAGATACTACCTCACACCAGTCGAATGGCTAAAATTAACAAGTCAGGAAACGAGAGATGTTGGTGAGGATGTGGAGAAAGAGGAATCCTCCTACACTGTTGGTGGGAATGCAAGCTGGTTTAGCTACTCTGAAGTACGGAGGTTCCTCAAAAAGTTGAATATAGAGCTACCCTATGACCAGCAATTGCACTACTGGGTACTTACCCTAAAGATACAAATGTAGTGATCCAAAGGGGTACATGCACCCCCATGCTTATAGCAGCAGTGTCCACAATAGCCAAACTGTGGAAAGAGCCAAGATGTCCGTCAACAGATGAATGGACAAAGAAGATTGTGGTACACACACACACACTCACACACACACACACCACACACACACACACACACACACTGGAATATTATGCAGCCATCAAAAAAAACCCTCAAAATCTTGGGGTGCCTGGATGGCTCAGTCATTAAGCGCCTGCCTTTGGCTCAGGTCATGATCCCAGGGTCCTGGGATTGAGCCCCACATCGGGCTCCCCACTCGGCGGGGAGCCTGCTTCTCCCTCTCCCTCTGCCTGCCTCTCTGCCTACTTGTGCTCTCTATCTCTCTGTCAAATAAATAAATAAAAACTTAAAAAAAAAATCTTGCCATTTGCAACGACGTGGATGGAACTAGAGGGATTATGCTAAGCGAAATAAGTCAATCAGAGAAAGACATGTATCATATGATCTCACTGATATGAGGAATTCTTAATCTCAGGAAACAAACTGAGGGTTGCTGGAGTGGTGGGGGATGGGAGGGATGGAGTGGGCTGGGTTTTAGACACTGGGGAGGGCACGTGCTATGGTGAGCGCTGTGAATTGTGTAAGACTGATGAATCACAGACTTGTACCTCTGAAACAAATAATACATAATATGTTAAAAAAAAGATAGTAGGAAGGGAAAAATGAAGGGGGAGGAATTGGAGAGGGAGATGAACCATGAGAGACTATGGACTCTGAGAAACAAACTGAGGGTTCTAGAGGGGAGGGGGTGGAGAGATGGGTTAGCCTGGTGATGGGTATTAAAGGGGGCATGTATTGAATGGAGCAGTGGGTGTTATATGCAAACAATGAATCATGGAACATTACATCAAAAACTAATGATGTAATGTATGGTGATTAACATAACATAATAAAATTACAAAAAAAGAAATAGGAAAACAAGACCTGTTGAATGGCATCAAGAAGGTCTGACATGGTATATGAACAGGGAAATATTTTTGGTATCACGGGAGGTGAGTTTCAGGGAAAATTCTGGGTGACAGTATCTATGTAATGAGATATGGACCTAAGACCCATATATTTCTTAACTACAAAAGTCCATAGAACCACTGCTTTTAAGTTAAAACCAAATTATCACCAGATTTTTTCCAAATTGCTATTTTCAAATGTATAAATTTTATATGAGCTACTGTAATGCAATATTCTTGTTATTAACTAGTGCATACCTGGTGTTTTAATTTTATTTTTTTCCATTTGATTTTGCTTTCTGGGTCTACTAATGTTGATTTACTCCTAAGGAAACATCAGTGTTGAGAAATACACACACATACATCCTGTCTTTCTAACTGAAGTCATCTGAAATCGTCTATGCTCCATAGAAGAAAGAGAATCATAACCCTCTTTTCATTTTGCATCTTTCTCTGGCAACTGTGGGGAAACATGAAAAAATCTACATTACAAAGAAGATGCCCCAAGATAGCAGAGTCAAGAATGCTCAAAGAGGGAAGTACTCACGACTTCCACCCAGGCACATTTTCTCCTAATACAAAGGAAATGAAAGAGCGTAGGTCATGCCCTACATGTGTGTTGCCTTGCAGGTGGATGAGAAAAGAAGGAAGTGGAAAGATTTAAGAGAACTGGTAAGGGTCTGAAAAGACATACTTGTGTGGGGCAATATTATTCAACATTTACTCTTTAGTTTATAAGGGGGAAAAAAAAAACACTTAAAGGAGCACCTGGGTATAAGACAAATGCCTTTTGCAATAAAACTCCATCCATGGTATATCTGTTTACAGTTCTATTTCCAAAAGGGTCACTACTTAAAAATTAATAGGAACTGCTAAAGTGCAAGAAGGGTAGGTGCTTGCAAAATGTGTTGTGAAATTATTTCATCACAGGTTTTGAGATTTATAACAGAAATATGCAAATCTAAGCTAAACCATTTTAATGAGTTATCTATATCCCTCCAGTAAAGACGTAGCTCTGTCAGAGAGAAGTAGAGACCTCTGTTACTCTGGTAAAACCCTGGAGGAGTCAAGAATAAAAACTCCGTGTTTGACCAAGGATATTCTCACATCTCAGGGCATAGATCTGCCTCCCTGAGAACACTGAGACGTTCTAGGAGGGCTGAGAGTAACACAGGGGTGGCATGCAACTTCTGTGGTGAACTCAGTAGAGATCGGTGACAATTGGTGGTTGAGCCTACAGCTCAGCATGTCCTATTTGGCCTGTTGTCCGTGAGCACCCTCCTTCTGGATAGGGGAGCTCTGTGCTTCTCAAATCTGGGCATGCCACAGAATTGCCTGTGGTGCTTTTTACAAATAAAGCTGTTCAGGCTCCATTCCCAGAAACAGTTTCAGTGCTTGAGCATGTGCATTCTTAAAAAAAAAAAAAAAATGCAAGTGAAAAACTCTTGGTAATTTTGTTGCACAGCCAGGGTTCAAAGCTAGAGAAAGAGAAGATGGAAGGAAAGGCGGGAGGAAGAAGGAGGAGAAAGAAGGAAAGGCACCGAATGAAGCCTATTTTTGATCAATCCTTATCCCTGTGTATGAGATTGTGGACTCTGAATGCTGGGCAACATTCTGCTTTTGGCCATTTCCTTTCCATTGCCATCCCTAATAGAAACACATGTGGTAAGTATACTCCCACAGTGGATCCGATGTGCCACCTCTTGCCAATCTAGTAGAAACAGTGGATGCAGAAAGCTAGCCTATAAGCAGGTCATCACAAAAGCTGTTAGCTAATTCTGAATTCTACTGGAGTTTAAAACCTATACCCCAGGTGGGGAATAAAGGAATCAACGATGGAAACTGATTTTAGGTGGAGTGAGTATTCCAAGTACAATTCCAGGAGCACACGCTGTTGAATGAACTTTTAAAAACAGTTAAAGACACTGTGGACTTTTAAACAGTTAGAGACACTGGTCATATTCATGACCAAAATCCCCTCAATGTCCTCTAAAGGGTCTGCAGCTTGAACACCTATTAATGAGTCCCTCTTTACTGCCAAATCACTCAGTTCCCTAAGAGGGGATTTTGGTGAAATTCTCTTCTATAATCCTTTTATGCCAACTAGTTTATTGACTTGTCTTACAATACTGGATAAACTGTTTTCACAAATGGTAAAAATTTCAGGGCTTCTGCGTCTCTTATGAAATATTTAACCACCTCTGGGAGTTAAGTCCTACCCCTTCTCACTCCACTCAGACTGTAATTTATCTAGGATGGCTTTCTTGACCCCCCAAATGTTAATTTGATAATTTTGGGTATGAATCCAAGAAAATTAACCAGAGTTCAGTCTAAGCAAAGGATCTCTACACATAATATTCACATTTCTTGATCTAGTCATACTTACTATCAACTTTCAGTTAGAAGTGGCTATAGGCTCTGAAAGAGACAACATAAATCAGGCCTCCCCCCACTCACACCCACATTGCTGTAATTTTTAGACAAAAATATAATCAAGAAATAGGATTTTTTAAAAGAAACTGCATTGGCTAAATGTCCTAGGATATATATATATATGAATAATCTGTAAGGACTTCCAAAGGGCTGGCCATTAATAGAGACCTGGTTCCACTGCATGAAGTAAAATGGCAGAGTTCCCAAGAATAACTAGGTAGTTGAAGCAAATATCTTAGGGATGCATCTACTTTCCTACCATGCTACCTTCTGCCCTCATTACACAGGCATTTTTATGCTAGACTCCTCTTTTCTTATCAAACTTATTGTCCACAATCTCTTCTCAAGAGGCTTCTGTGTCTAGATGAAACTATGAAAAAGTTGCTTGATAATTTGAAGGGTAAGAGTAATACATTCTTTGTTATTTCCTGGGCTGATAAAGAGATCTCACTGGGTCTATATGTGTAAACCCAACAGTCTAAAAGAAAAATGAGGTAGCTGCTAACGGTTTGGGTTCCCCACAAGCTGCTCTGAAATGAAGAGACTTGCAGGTAGGAAAATAATGGGGATGTGCTCTTGGGATCAAAACATATAGAAAGGAAGCCAGGGAAGTAAAAGTGGGCAGAGGACTGCAGTCAAGCTATGGTATGGTCTCAGAGGGGGTCACAACAGCTCTGTAAGTAGCCAGGAACTAACATGACCATTCAGAGTGGGTGAGTTGGAGCCAGAGGTGCCAGGCCCTCATTCCCCCAGGTTGATGGGTCATTGGATATACACCAGCTAGAATCGGGGCATGGCCTTGGGCTCTCCTCAACTGACACAGAGCCTGTAGGGGTTGGTAGCTGAAGCTTTCTGCCCCACCACACTCCCAGCACTGGGAGTAGGTTCTACATTCTTAAGTCAGGGATCTGGATGGTGCATCCCTGCATCTACCACATTATCTTTAGTGATTCAGTGATGACTGATGAACCTAAACTGTTCAGGTTTATCTTGTGAGCAAATTTGCCTAGATTACCTAATCATGCTTCATTTTAATGAAAAGGATGAATGAGCCATATTTGAGGGTCAGAACATTCCTTGCTTTGTTATTGCTATCTGGAGGGCTCACAGCCAATCAGCTGGTAGTAAATTGACCCTCTGTTACTGAATATTAGGCCTTGAAGAACTCTCCTCCAGGGATACAATAATATTAAAAATCCAACAGATGACTTATAATTGTACCTTTTATTACCATCTCCATAAGACCACAGTTTGATTATGCATTTTTGTGCATAGATGTGAACTTAAATTTACTTTTTTTTTCCCATTCCAACTGAGGTTTATTGACAGAGCATACACCATTTGGTATGGGTGAATGGGTACCCAAATGTAAGTGGGAATATTTTTCACTACTTGAGCTTTCAGCAGAAGGAAAGACAGAAATGCATGCTTTGCAGGAAACACCCATGGAAGTACTCCTGAAAAGATGGGTGCTGTGCAGCTTAGATGGTCCAGGGGCAGCTGCTTTCCCACTAATGGGGTGGCAACTGGAAACCTTTCAGCGAGGTTGAGGGTGTTTTTAATGACTGTTCAACAGAAGGTAACAAATATGGATCCCGAATTGAGTTACCTTCATGTATTTCATCCGATTCAAATTATTTTAAGTTATCAGTGCATGTTTCTTATTGCTTCTGCCATCATGTACTTAAAATATAATCATATGAATGTGGGGTTCCTCGGCTGATGTGCTGTGTGATGGAGCTGAATGAGGGGAGTCTTGCAACAACACCTTGGAAGGCATTTGCTACAGGAAGGATAGTCAGTTGCAAAAGCTGAACCTGAATTCCCTTCTAACTGCTGCATAAAAGGTGGTCAAAATGTCAAGGTTTTTCCAGCAATAATATTTTCTGAGCTCCTATGTTTCTCTGTAAGCACTCCTCTGCCACTGCATTTTTTCTGCAGATATCAGCATATTCTTACAAACCTGCTGATTGCTCGCATTAGCCTGTAGTATTCATCTCAAGCGCTCATCAAGCACCATTTGTCTCCTCCAAGCTTCTGATTTGTTAAAATGCCTTTACCTTCCTCCCCAGGCTCTTAACTAAAGGTTTTTCTGTAAGACATTTTTCAGTATATTGGAGATCACACAACTATTTTGTCGTTAGGTTAGACTTCCTCAAGCTCTCTGGGAAGTCACTTGCTGCTTTGTCATTAAAAGAGCTGAAGGAACAAGAAGGGGGAGGGAAGAAAAGATATGAAGGGCTTCTTTTCTCGGGTTTTACAAGTAACTTTTTGATGAAGATCATAAGAAAATGATTAAAGAACTGATAATGAGCAAAATTAGATCAAATGTGCTTCCTTTGTGACTTGCTAGCTGGAACCACAAAACAACAGCCCAAATTAATGAATCAAGAAGGAAGTAAAGACAGGCTACCAGACACTTGAAAGATGCACATGCGAGTAAGTGCTGAAGCCAGTTGAAAATGAACTAGGGGGCCTGGAGCACAGGAGGAAGGTCACCTTGAAAGACAAAATGTCTCTGCTCCAGAGGCCCTGCGGAGTATGAAGAAGTCCAAGTCGGCAGGAATGATGGCTGTTAACCACGCGCACAGCTTCCCTGGGATGGAAACGAGGCACATGGAGAGTTTCTGTGGGCCAGAGTTGCAGCTTTTCTCATTCTTCTCACCTCTGAGCTGTTTCTCAGTTGGTGTCTATCACCCCCAACCTGGCAGCCAAAGGGAGAGACAGAGCCATGGAAAAGGTCTGACTGCTCAGAGGGTCGTTTGGAAAAGCCTTCAATGGGGAAAACATCTGAAGTGGGTAACTGGAGCTTGGGGATCTGTTGCAGTTCCAATGTCCGTAGCTAAGCCTGAACTCATAAAGGAGGGCAGGTCTTCTGGAATTGCATGTTACTTTTAAAAAGTAATTTTCATGCAATTTTCCTGTGCAAACAGAATGCCAATAGGGAAATCTAAAATTTTAGACACATTGGTTCTTTCTTTTTAAGATTTATTTATTTGTTTATTTATTTATTTATGTTTATTTATTTATTTGTTTACTTGAGAGAGAGAGAGTGAGCCGTGCACACGGGGGGGAGGGACAGATGGAGAGGGAGAAGGAGAGAAGCAGACTCCTGCTGAGCGAAGAGCCAACATGGGGCTCCATCTCATGAGCCTGAGATCATGACCTGAGCTGAAGTCAAGAGTCAGATGCTCGACTGACTAAGACACCCAGGCACCCCATAGACATATTGGTTCTTATAGTTACTGCCAAGAATAGTGGCATTTGTAAAGACTTTTCTGGTGTTGCATGTCAATTTTTCTTTCATTAGCTTATTTGGTTTTCATCACAATTCTCTGATATTCCCGATTTGTGGAAGACAAGACAGAGAAGAAGTCAAAGAGGTTGTGACTTGCCCAAGACCGCACTGCTGAAGAAGTCTTCCAGCTGGGCAGAAAAGTTACCTGAGAACAGTTCGTTCAGTTTTAACATTGCCTCATGTTGGGGACAAGGGTAAAGGGATCACAGGCCTGAATATTTGGAAATTATTTCCATTTAAACAATTTAAACTGTTCTTTTGTACTGCCAGACCAGGTATCAAACCATGTGTGCTTTGATTCAGAGACTAAGATATCTAGAGATATATATGGCCACGTCTCTGGGCATTTTTCACCCCCTCCCCAGGGCGTTTTTTAAAGGGGTTATGACCTAATGTAATCTGACTATGCAAGAGCAGAGGAAAGGGTTCCCATAGGGTTGCCAGTTAAAATAAAGGACACCCAGTTAAATATGAATTTCAGATAAACCAGGAATAGTTTTTTTTTTTTTTTTTTTTTTTTTTTAGTATGGATCTATCCCATGCTAAGTATTCAGGACATACTTATATAAAAAATATAGGATATCCTGTATTTTTATTTGATGACAAGGTTGATTTGGCAACTCTGGTAAAATATGTTGTCCTCAAACCTTCTTTCTGCTCAGCCAGGAAAATAGTTTTCATTTGGTCCTATGGTGATAGGAAGGGTGTCCATTTTGAGTTGATTCTTCATGCAGATACCTGATCTACCTGCATTCCTGTGTCCAGTCCACTCTGGAAAATGTATATTCTCTTTGGAAATGTGGGGCTCTTACTCTCTGGATCTTATTATCACCGTGCTCTGAGAGCAGTTACCCCACTGGGAAGGAGATCTGAAGTGATGAGTGGAGGGTTGAGCAGGAGCAGGCTTCTGAGAGAGTTACCTCTACTCTGAACAGACACAGCTCATGGAAATAAACACAAAGCAACTTATTTTTGTTTCCCACCATCCCCTGAAAAAAAATTGTTCCTCCTTTTCTAGGAAATAAAATGTCTTAGAAAATAAAATGTACAAAGATACTTTAAGTCAACAGATACAGTATTGTTTCCTAAACTCTAGAATGTTGGTTCCTAAATGATAATGAAACCCTTTCCCTTTTATCATCTGGAACTTTTTAAAGGTGGGGAACTGGGGAGATGGGGTGTGTCCCACTATACTCCTCCCCTTTGCTCTTCTTAACTTTAGGTTCTGGTGTCTTCTGGGTCAAAGACGTGGGAGGAAGCAGAGGTCAGAGAGACAGGAAAGATGACTTCTATGCTCTTGGGCCTAGTGGATCTTGAAAGCTAATTATTTTTTATAAGGCATTTTTGTGGATTCTTTGAAGACCTCCTGACCCTAAACCATCATTGGACACCTCCCACCTGTGGTAGCCTTTTAACTGCTGATGTGTTCCATGCGGTATATCACTCATTCCCTCGGTTTACCCAGGAATCAGCTTCTCTCTGCTGACATCTCTTTATAGCCTCCTTGGACAGAACACAAAACAATCCTATTCTAGTTTTTTTCCCATCTCTGCTCCACATGTAGCACTCTGTACCCTTTGCCCCCAATAAACCCAATCCTACTAGAGCAATGACCTTCCCTTTTGCCCCACTGTACAAGCTGCTAAAACATTTCTCACCTTCTACATTGTTCAGGTGGGCATCATAATCCCAGGCCAATTTATTCCTTAACTGCAAATAAATAAAATAAATAAATAAATAAATAAATAAATAAATAAATAAATAAATAAATTGTGAAGTTCTTGGAAGTTCTCACTAGGCTTGAGGTGAGAGGCCAACACTTCTCCCACCACCCCGATGGGATTCACCACATACCAGCACTTGTCTTCAAAAAGTTGTTCTCAAAACAAAAAACAAAAACAAGAACAACTTCCCACAACCCTTTTAGACTAACAGCACAGAGAAGGGGTTAAGAGTTCCTTAGGGATCTGAGACTCCCTTTGGACTTTTAGCAGGGAATACAGCATCGTTGTCTTATGCCTTAACCACAACTGAGAGAGAAAGAGCCACACTTTAACATCCTATTAGCCTGAGAAAACATGTAACTGCCATTAAGAGAACATACATATTTAGAGTCTGTACTGGACCTAATACATCAAGCCCAGTATTGGGGTTCTCAAAGGGGTTACGGACATTTGACCTGGGAAAGGCTTTGTGTTCTGGACATTTTTAATAAGCAGGAGTGTTCTGGCCTCATAATTTCTCCTATGTAATGCATGGGCTCTTTCTGATGTAGGATGCACATATAATGAACCAAACCACTTAAAAGCCCTTCCCTGAAAGTGCACCGCAAATCACTGCAAGAGCCTGAAGGGCTAAGGGAGTCATTTCCAGCCATTGTTTTCAAGAGCACTTAAAATTTATTTTAGCTTTCAGAGCATTCTGGATTTCCCAAATAATGTGTGTTATAAATGACTTGCTATGGAAAAAGTTGACCAAGTCCAGCACATTTTAATCAGTGACTTAATATGCTTCTAAGGAATGAGTGTGGAACCCTGAGTACATTCTCAAGGAAGCTGGCAAGTGCCATGATTTTAACTAGCTGACATGTGGAATGATCTACCTCATTACCTCACTGTTTGCTGGCCGCAGTGAAGACTGCAAAAGAAGAGCATTAGAACACCCACCATGAGAAGGCATTCTGATCAGCCACCCTTCAGTTGAGGTCTTTGCTCAGTCAATGCCCTTGAGGAGACTGGCCCTGGGCATCACTAGCTAGCTCTCTGCAGACCTGACCCAGTCACAACCCAACAGGATGACAAAAACACCTAGATCTAGAGGCAGTCATGACCAGCTTTTTTTGTTCTCCTTCAGATTATTTCAGAATTGGGTAAATACTAGGGGTAAATGTTGGGAAGTTCTGGGTCTTCAGCTTTCTAGCTGTATGACTGTTCTGGGTCCCATTTTTCCCCATAGAGGAATTAGAAGAGTAACATTACCTACCACTTCACAGGTTGGGAGCACTGAGTAAGGTAATAGATGCAGATAGCTCACAAAAATGCTTATCACATGCTAAATATTTTTATTTTACAATTACAATAGACTATTACACTGGTGTAGCTCATGCATTCTGTTCTGATTGGCTCGTGACCACTGCCTGTGTAAATGTGCCAAGTTACAGTTCACACAACATTTTCACACACATCACAGATAATCCTACCAGCAGCAGCTCATCACTGTTCAAATTTTAGTGGTTTTCCTTCCATGTTTATTTCTATTTGGACATATGTATATTTTTAAAAAAAATTGGAGTCATACTGAATTTATAATTTTGTATTCTACTTTTTTTCACATAACATAATTTCAGCATTACTCACATCATTAGATACATTTCAAAACAAGTTTTTAATAGTTACATTTTCCTTCCTGTGGATGTACCAACCTTCATTTAACTATTCCTCTGGTTGAGCATTTCGACTAAATATACTTATTTTTTATAAATATATCATAAATATGGCTGCAATGAACAAACTTAAATTACTTCCTGACCACTTTTCTGATTGTTTCCTAGGACACACCTAAAAAGGATATGGACATTGTTTAGCCTCCTGATACACTGCTAAATGACTTGTTAGAAAATTTATGCCAGTGCTATAATTTTATGTAAGGTTTCTTAAATTTATTTCCTCAACTATCTATTTTTTTTAAATAGATCTATTTTTTTAAAAATTGTGATAAAATACACATATAAGCTTACCAACTTCACAATTTTAGTGTTTAGTTAGTTCAGTAGCGCTAAGTGTATTCACATTGTTGTGCAACAAATCTCCAGAACTTTATCATCTTGCAAAACTGAAACTCTGTACCCATTAAACAACTTCCCATTTATCCCTCCCTCTAGCCCCTGGCAACCACCATTCTACTTTCTTTCTCTATGAATTTGATTACTGTAGGTATTTCATATAAGTAGAATCACACAGGACTGTCCTTCTGGGACTGGCTTATTTCATTTAA
Organism: Zalophus californianus; assembly: GCF_009762305.2. Taxonomy (NCBI): domain Eukaryota; kingdom Metazoa; phylum Chordata; class Mammalia; order Carnivora; family Otariidae; genus Zalophus; species Zalophus californianus. Next base: position 98,964,859 of record NC_045602.1, read on the forward strand.
CACAATCCAGTGCTCTAATTTTAATTTTTCAAACTCTGTCCAATAATCTCTCCTAAGAAGAAATACTGTCTCATGACAGTTTCACCAAACAGGAGAAATTTGATTATTTCATGGGTTCCTATGCATTGTGCCAGCTGTTTGGATCAGAGGTGTGTTTAATTTTCTCTCCATTTGTCCAAGGTTCCTGAGTGTGTCATCATGATGTGTCTGTAGCTTCCTAAGAGTAACCAACCACCAGAGTGAAAGGAGAAGGCTATAGGCATGGGAAAAGACAAAGAAATTAAAGTGTTTCCAGATCCTGACAAGATGACAAATGAACATGGGCTTTTGGATTTTTCCCTCATAATCAACTCTGAAAGAACTAGAGAGATAAAAGGAAATTAGAGATCTAAGGCACTAATTTTTTGAAAAGTGCAATCATCTTGGGGAGACTAGAGGCTGTTGGGAAGTGGTATGTGTGGTGGGTTCATGAGGTGGGGGAGAGAGCTGGTGCATCCTAGGGTGGAAGGTGCTGGTGCAACCATGGGGCAGTGCCTATGTTATGTTCATGTTTCTCCTGTGTATTTCCAGGAAATCACCTTTGCTTCCCCATCAGAATCTTACAGGCCAAAATGACTAGGTAACAAAGAAGCACAACCACCCGAAAAGAAAGATAACACATTAAACAGCATATACAATCTAAAGCCAAATTATTGAGAGACCAAAAAGTTAAAATAAGCATAAGAAATAAATGCAAGGAAATAAGGGGGAGACAAGCAATCTGAAGCAAGAACAATGTCATAAAATGAACCAGGTGGACATATTAGCTACAGATGCTATAATAATTGAAATTATTATATTGGATAAGGTAAACAGACGAATATCACAGAAAAATAAATTAGTAACCTGGGAAGCTGATTTGGGGACTGTCTCAGATTTTATTTGGAAACGATGAAGAGAGAAAATATAAAAGGAAATCTCAGAGGTATGGAGGATCAAGCAGAAAGAATCCAATGATATGAGACTTGTTAAACAATCCTGGACACAATGAAGACAATGGAGTAATGTTTTGAAAGAATCAAAGAAAGAAAATTTGAGGAAATCAACAGAGATGACTATAACAGAATGGGAAAAGAAGGACTTTTTAGTAACATTATCATCCATATGAAGAAAAATAAACTGGGCCACTTCCTGATACCATCTGTAGATAGAAGTAGACTCTGGAAGAATTAAAGAACTCATGTGAAAAATGAAAACTATAAATTTAGAAGAAGAAAATGGATGAGAACATCTTCATGACCTAGGGGTGAGGAAGGGTGTCTTGAAAATTCAAAAGCACAAGCCAAAAGGCTAAAAATTGATTAATTTGATGACATCAAAATCAGGAGCTAATGGTTAGAAAGGGATACCATGTAAAAATCAACAGAGATAGCAGTTTGATGCCCAAACTCATTAGTACAGAGACAGAAATTAAAATAGCAATGGACTATTTCTTTATGTTCAAAAATTGGAAAGCTGACTTATGCCTGGTGTTAATGGGGCTGTGAGGATGGAGGCCATAGAAACCCTTCTATGGCATTAATGGGAGCCAGAATTGGTGCAACTATTCAGGAAGTCAGTCCAACAATTCCACCCATGGTTACACAGCTCTGTAAGGGGCATCTACAAGAATGCTGTTTGTGGACATGGGAAGCTGGAGCCAATCTAAATGTCTGTCATTGGGGAAATGGCTAAGTCAGATTCCACACATGGAATTCCATAGAGCAGTGAGCAGCAGTGGGCTAGATCTATATTCAGCAACATGTATATGACTTTAAAACATGCTAAGCAAAGAAAAAGAAAAAAAAAATGGAAAGGTATCTTAGTCTGTTTGGATTGCTATAACAAAATACCATAGAGTGAGTGACTTATAAACAATAGATACTTATTTCTCACAATTCTGGAGGCTGAGAAGTCCAAGATAAAGGCACCGGCAGATTTGGTGTCTGGTTGAGGACTTGCTTCCTGGTTCATAGACAATGCCTTCTAGCTGTAACCTCACATAGTAGAAGAGGTGAGGAGGTTCTCTGGGGCTGCTTCTTCTTCTTCTTCTTTTTAAGATTTATTTATTTATTAGAAAGAGAGAGAGAGCATTAGTGGGATGGGCAGAGGGACATAGAAAGAGAATTTCAAGCAGACTCAGTGCTGAGCTTAGAGCCCAAAGCAGAGATCTATCTCACGACCCTGAGATCATGACCTGAGCCAAAACCAAGAGTCAGACTCTTAACCAACTGTGCCACTCAGGGGTACTTGAAGCTTTTTTTATAAGAATCCTATTCATGAGGGCTCTGTGCTCATAACCTAATTACCTCCCAAATGCCCTACCTCCTAATATTACCATATTAAGGATCAGATTTCAACATAAGAATTTTGGGCGGACACAACCATTCAGATCATAGCCAAGGAGAAACAAAACAAAGAGAGAAAAGACAAGATCTAGCAGAAGAACACTTGTGTAAATAATATTCACAAAATAAAACAAAAAATATCTTCAAAGAACACATCCAAATACATGATTACATCAAACATAACAGAATATGTGCTTATGGAGTGGATGTGGGGTGGGGACTAGGAGTTGGTTATGGGTAAGAGGGAATTAAACGATTAATTCAGCTAGAAGTCCCTTTCACAGACCAAGGGTAATAATAGCAAGCCAAGGAATCAGAAGTCCAAATGACTCAACCCTCTCCATCAACACAGACAGGTGATTGGTAAGTAACACTTAATGAGAGAGCCTACATTTTACAGACCTTGTGCTAAGAGCTTTATATCCAACAACAAATTTACTTCTTTTATCAATTGCAGAAGAAATGTATGGTTCTCCTCATCTCCCAAATGATGAAAGAATGGTTCATAGAGAGGAAGCACCACCTCATGGTGGTGTCTCATCACCTGTATGGACTGGGGTGGCCCATCTTCAAATGCCCAAGCTCCTGACAGCACCACAAACTGCCTTGCTAAAATCTCTTCACAGGGATGGTAATGTTGACCACAGAAGAGCACAAACATGGGTAGATGTATCTATTTTGTCACCACAATGTCAAGGCTACATCATGGTTCAGCCATTGCTCCTTCTGTGGGCTCTACCAGCCATTACCTCCAGTCCATACATGTGATGAGACACCAACTGGGGGATAGAGGAAGGAAAGCCACACACATCACATCAGAAAGTGGCTTCCTCCAGACTTTTGGAAAGATGCCAGATGCCTCCTGTTGTGTGGTACAAACAAGTTGATATGATATGAAATATTTAAGATGTGGGCATGCTAATCCATGTTCCAAATTAAAAAAAAAAAAAACTACTCACAGAAAAATGAAAGAAATCTACCAGTAAAGGAGCTGAGAATTAGCCATTTGGATTAAAGTGAAATACTGTCACGATGCCAATTTCAACTTAAGAAAATAGACCACCTCTTGGAGAGTGAAATTTCCATGCCCTCAGGCATTACTCCCACAAAGTGAATGTGGACCAGAAACATGTGGTCTTAATAAATCTTATTCCATATTCCTCAGATTACTATTAAAATAGGGTTACGAGAAGTGCCGCTTATGAACTCCGCGACTATTGCAAGTAATTATATGGAAAAACAATAATGTTTGCCTTTGTTATGAAGGTAGTTTACAATTAGCAGTAAATGCCATTGTGCCAATATATGCAGTAGGGGACTGGGCACTAGAGAATTCTAGATACAAATCAAATTTCACAAGCAGAAAAAGAAAATGGCTGTACTTCATGTTATCAGTACTTCTTCTTAATAACACGGGGTAAACACTAGAGTCTCATCCTAAGAAAGGGAAGATTAAGCCCGTGCATCTTATCAATCTGCCATGAGAGACTCAAGGTGTCAGAATTAAGTCCTGCAGGGTCACAGCGTGAGATGAGGATAATGTGCAAAGACAGCTCAGGCATCAATATTCCAAAAAGTGACTGGATAATTGCTTCATATCACATCTAACACACAATGATAAAGAATGTCAGAGTAATTACTCCAAGGATACCAGGGTCTGCCACACTGCAATTACCATCGTGGCCTGGGTTGGATTGTGTGTGTTTCTATGTCTCTCTTGCTGCTGTTGTACTACCTCCTTGTAGATATGTCACTCAGAGTTGTAGATTTAGCTCCGGGGGCGGGGGGGGGGGGCACAGGATTCCTTCTGAATTACAGAGATTGAAGTGTACCACTTTAATATTTGCCTCTTACTGGTAAAAGCTGACAAAGGCTGATGAGAAAGGGAAGCTTTGAAAAATGAACCTAGGCCTGTTAAGTATCCTTTGGATATTTTCAACACTCCCCCGTTATCCCAGTAGACTTGATGCCTGAGATGTTGAGTTAGGACGACAATTGAGACAACCACTCTAAATAAAGAATGCTTTCCGCTTTGCCGTGGAAAAAGAAATAAAACAAGGGAATTGGGGAGTTTTCATTTCATTCATTCTCTCCGTTTCATAATTTTCTGGGAGGGAATCATACTACCTGTAGAATTCATTACTGATTGTTTCTGCAAGAGTTAGTGGAAAGTCAAACAAGGGAAAGGAACGGAATCTTTCATGACTATGAGCTTTAAATGAGCACCTGTGGGCTAGTCCGAAAAGTCCGGGGTGAACATGATCAGAGCTCATGGCACCCGGCAGTGGGCATTTCAGGTTTTCCTGCTTCAGACTCAGGGCCCACTTTGCCTCTGCTTTTTTCAATGTCAGCAGAAACATGCAACTCCTTGAAATGCTCATCTCTTCTCTGAAATAGATAATAGCTGGCCGTAAATAAAAATGTTGACCTATATCTGCAAATCTTGGCTCTCTCTTAATAAGCACAGTGATTATTTACGGTGTAGTTACTGTGGGCTCTGCACATATTTACACATATTATGTCAGTCGGTCTTCAGACACTCTCCCGGGTCGTCCTTATTATCCCCATTTTACAGATAAGAACACTAAAGGACTGGAAGATTTAGTGACCCACAGGGCAGTTTCATAGCGACTAAGTAGCAATGCCAGGGTTTAACACTCAGAAGTCAGACTTGAGGGTTTACCTTTTTTTTTCTTTAAGGTTTTATTTATTTGAGAGAGACAGTGAGTGACAGAGAGAGCATCAGCAGGGGGAGCAGCAGAAGCAGAGGGAGAAGCAGGCTCCGCACTAAGCAGGGAGTCTGATGAGAGACTCCATCTCAGGACTCCAGGATCATGACCTGAGCCGAAGGCAGGTGCTTAACCAACTGAGCCACCCAGGCGCCTCCAGACTTGAGGGTTTAACTTGAGTTAACCCTGACCACAGTGGTAGAGTGCCTACCAGGACAACTATGATGAATCAATAGACATTTGGCGATTCACAGTGTACCAAAAATTGTTCTTTCAAATGTTCATCAAAGGTTTTATAACTCAGAGCTAGTCTGAAGTGCCACACCAAACTCATCTTGGTCTAGATTTGCAATTCATGTTATCATTAAAAAAAAACAAAACCCAAAAACAGGAGAGAGAAGAGGGGAAAGTAAAGTTACACAGTGCCTACAGACAAATAGTTTAATTTCCTGTCATACAGATAATTAGGCACCAAATAGGTCCCTGAGGTAATTAAAAACATAATAAACCTAATGAAACAAGGGCTGCATCCTGGTTAAAGAGGAAAAAAATAAAAGTCATAAATCACTAGCAAATCATGAATTTCCTCAACAGGTGAATGGTACTTGTTTTAGCAAAAACATACAACTGGCATTCCTCAGAATTAGGAGTTGTGTTCTAAGTCACCTGTGAACGGCCCAGCATCATTGTGAGCCACAGTGAATTTGTGATTCTCTCCTCCTGGGACAGAGGGGCAGCAGGAAGCCCCTGAAGGCTCAGGAACTGAAGTGGCCTTTCAGGTTTCTGGGATCTTTGTGTCGCACTAGTTACTAAATGAGTGGAGAAAGTGGCTCGGACGCACCCCATGCAGTTGGAAAGCAGGTCTCTGGGGAGGAGAGGAGCCTCACTGCCCATCCACATTTCTATGAGGTGTGGGAGAGGCCCTGGGCATGGGAGGACCTGAGGCTCCCACTACCACTTTGCCTAGATGTCCTCAGCCCCATGGCCACACCATGTCCCATGCTGGTGGCAGCATTTCTCCCTGCCTAAGGCCTGCTGATAACGTATCATCAAGGTAGTGCTCAAAACCTCTCAGTTACTAACTTTGACCAGACATCAACCCTCTGCTATCTTGATGGTCTGAGCTAAAAATAAGACACTTTCATGTAAAAGAAAACAGTCACAAATCTTTTTTTTTTAAATCAACTCATGATTAAAGTTGCTAATTAGAAACTCATGTTGACTACCCTAGAAAATGATGAACCAAATAAAATTAAGATAATGAATAGAAAATACACATATAAGAAATGGCCACAAATATTCCTTAAGAAGATTTGAAGTTTGCTGCACAGTAAGAGCCCCAGATAGGGAGTTGAAAGCCAGGGTCTAATTCAGGCTGTGCCACTCACTGTTATGCACCTATAGGCAAGATATCTTAATCTCTCCAGGCCTCGGTTTCCTTCAGATTTAAAATGGAGATAAAAATTTTTGCCTTACAGATTTTTGTTTAGACTAAATAAGCCAACACCTGTGGAAATGCCCGGCAGGCTGTGTAGCATGCAGTGAGTTCTCAATAAACACTGGTTGTTGGTGAATGTGAAGCAATGTGAAGCAATGCCCAAAAGGAATGATGTTAATAAACACAAATGACCACAGGTTCCAAATTGGAGGAATCTATTCCATCCCTTTACCAAGAACTAAAAGCCGACTTGATAATACATCAATATTTATATGTATTAGAGGCTACTTCTGGATTTTCTACTGTGTCTACTCATTATCCAATACCATAATGTTTAAATTATTAACGCTTTGCAGTATTCTTTATGACATTGTTGTTAGCTCGTCCTCATTATTCTTGTAGAATTTTCCTGGATAAACTTGTTGGTTCATTTTTCCATGTGTACTCTAGAAACCAGCATCTTTGGGTTAAAAAAGACCATTTCAAATTTTACTCAATATTCTCATTGAGTTTATTTCTTAAAGACAATTAACATTTTTTTTATGAAGTTGACCCTCACCATTCAAGAACACTATCTTCTTCCATTAGTTCAAATCTTTCTTGGTGCCTTCAGGATATTTTAAAGTTTCATGTAGATCTTGCAGATTTTTAAAATATAGTTTATTCTTTAGTATATTATATATTTTTTGAAATAAGACTTCTGTTTCCATTATATATCCTCCTTGCTTATTGTTTATGTACAGTAAGCTTACTGGTATTTTCACATAAAATATTGTACACAGCCATTTACCGAACACTCCCATTATACAACAGCTTTTTTTTTTTTTCAGTTGATTCTTTTGGACTCTCTAGTACACAATAATATCTAGAATACCTCCGGAATGATGGTCAGTTATGGTAGACATAGTCAACACCTTTGTTTTATTCCTTTCACAGAAACATTTCCAGTGTTTCCCTGTTAAGCATAATGCTGACTTTTGTGTTGAGATCAATGTACTTTATCATGCTAAGGAAAAATCCATCTATTGTTTTATAGACTTTGACTTTTGAGCCACATAAATGTATTACCTAATCAAAATCAATAGATACAATTTTAAAAGAAAAATCAATTAATACTTTATTTTGGTGGCAAATGCCTGGCTCTATATTTCAAGAGGTTACAGAGAAAGCAAACCCATGTGAGCAGTTCTCAGTGAGGTCCCTGGACCAACAGCATTAACATCACTTGGGAACTTACTAGAAATGCAAATTCTAAGGTCCCACTCCAGACCTACTGTATCAGAGTTTGGGGGGGTTGGGGTGGACTAGTAATCTCTGATTTATCAGTCCTTACAGGGGATTTTGATGCTATTAAAATCTGGGACCCATTGGTTTAGCTAGATGAACAAATCAAATAGATGATGAACCAGGGCTCTCCAGGGTTATTGGTGAGATCCAATTCACACCCATATGGGGACACAGTTGAAGGGTTAACTAGGAGAATACAAAAAGCTTCCATCTGTTACCAGAGGGGAGGTGGGTGGAAGGATGGGTAAAATAGGTAAAGGGGATGAAGAGCACACTTATCATGATGAGCACTGAGTAATGTATAGAAGTGTTGAATCACTATATGGTACACCTGAATTAATATAACACTGTATGTTAACTATACTGGAATTAAAAACAAAACAAAACAAAAACCCTTTCATCTGCCCCAAACATTGTCTTCTCTATACTGAGATATAAAGTAAAGATACTTGAGTTGGAATCTCAACCCCAAATTCTTGCTTTGATTAAATAAATAATAAAGGAGAGACACTGCATCACCACGAGATTTCCTGCAGTTGGGATAAAGAGGCCTCAGGCACAGGGATGCAGGCAGTGGCAGCTGAAAATCTGTTGGAGCACAAGTGGAGGTCAAGTGCAGAAGACGGGCCCTCACAGTGTCTGCTGCATCCACTGTGCCCCCAGATACGAGACTGTGGCAGTGTTGCCCTTGATGCTGGTCTATCAGCATCCTTATGTGTATGTGATTAGCAAGGACCATCTTCGCAAACGCGGTACAACGCAGCACCTCTGGTAAGAAATCCCTAGAAATTGTATTCTTTCCAGTCGAGTGACAGGATTATGGACACGAAGACACTACATCCACAGGCTCGGACAGGGCAGTAGAGCCAGGGGAATGGTGGTATACGAGGGAAAAATATTGCACCAGGGAAACTACGATGACGAGGAAAGTGGAAGCAGACATTGAAAGCAGCAACATCACGGTGCTCCTGGGAGCACGTCCAGGAAACTGCTCCTGCCTGCAGGAAGAGAGAGGGGACGGAAGTGGCGACTGTACCCAGGATGGGTACAACAAGCCCTCTGTGAGCATGCCACACAACTGTACATGAAGAACCAAGTCTGATGTGACTCGGGCAGTTAGTGGCTGCCCGGGGATTTGAACAGAACAGTAGAATCCCTTTGTCCTTTCAAAGTCCCTTTATTTTGATTTGCTTAGGATTTTTCTTTAAACATTCACTTAATTCCTTTTTTGCTCACTTATCTTTCTTCAGCCTCATCCTTAACTGTAGTATCAGTGAGATCACTGGTTTGAGATTATGCTTTTATTTTGTTCTAAAAGACATGGAAAGAAGTACATAATTATTTTTTAAGAGCTAATCCAGAATATCTCAAATACCTTGAGTGGTAGGCAGGAACTATTTTGGCAAAGCCAGCTCTATAATCTGCTTTCTTTCTATTACTCCAATGACGTACAAAAGAGGACAGAGTTCTCAAATTTTAGCTTGAGTAAGAATAGATAGTGGAACATTCTAAAAATAAACATATACCTGATCCTGATCCCCATCCCCAGAAATTCAGATTGAGAAGGACCCCCAGTAAGATCCCCAAAGCTGAATTTTTAAAAGTATTCCAGGTGACACTAATGAAGTAGCTTCAGGGTACTTAGAAGAACACTTCTATGGGGTAATATCTCTGGAGTAGTTTGAGAGAATCCTTAAGGTAATACCCAGACAGAAAACTGCTCTTGACCCTTAAAATTTAATTAGTTTTTTAAAAACCAGAGCTGCTGAGGAAGTGTCTTCCACAAGCGTGTAGGGGGATGATCACAAAGTGCCCAAAGCTTGAGAGCTGCCAAAGGAGCCTTCTCAGAACCCTGTGGGCTCAGGAATATGAATCTGGAAAGAAGTACAGAGGCTTTTTCTCAAGAAAGCCAGAGCCATGAAGGATTAAGTGGGACATTACAAAACACAAGGGTTCCTAAGCCCCAAACCAGAGCCACTCTGCAGCAAACGGAACAGACTGTTTCCCATGTTTCTCTACTGAGGAGTTTTGTGATGATGCTGAGAGTCCTGATGAAAGTGGAGATTTGAGGAACATTAGCTTTGATACTTAAGCTGCCTATAGTATACTTATACTTCCTATATTTTCTGTTATTTACATTTCTTGAAGCCATCTTTTGTTCAGAGGGCTTCTGAGGTAAGACATTGTAGGGATAACAAGGAGGGAAAGGGACCATCGGACTCTGACTGCATTGTCATTCAGGGGGAATGCATCATTGAATGGGAGTGGGACCTGCAACTAGGGAAAGGAATCAGGAAGAGGAGGTCACTGGTACCTTCCTGCGCTTGGAAGAGATGCATACATTTAGAGAGGTTTTTTGAACAGGACTGATAGGAACTGGTAGACTATACCGCGGTTATTTTTCTTTTTTCTTCCCTTCTTTCTCTTCAAAAAATTACTTTTTTTTTTTTTTGCCTCAACATCCCATCCACTTAGCCAGTATGGCTTCTGAGGTGAATTTTCTAAGATTACAGGGGAAGTCAGGCAAAAGGGGAGACCGTTTTCAGCAGTCAGAACTCCAGGAGATGTTTTCTATAGGTAACGAACATCTCTCAACCTTGACAGAACTTGATTACAATAGTTTAGTACTAAACACAATGTCAGAACAGATCTTTCTCCCTGAGGTGACGAGACTTGGACCTTTTCTCCCAACCCCTTCTCCACAGTGCAACAAGGTGCAATGGCTACTCTCTAAATAAATGGATGGTGAGCAGATTCTCCAGCTTACAGCATATTTTTGCTCCAAAAGATGCATAAGGAGTAGGAATCTAGCAGGTAGACCGAGGAGTGCAGAAGGACTTTGGAAATCATCTAATTCCACCCTGGGAATAACTGCATATCTCTTGTCAAGGATACATAAGCTTGGGTGTGTTTATATGATCTGTATCTTAAAAGCAAACACTCTCAGTTATGTATATACATCCAAGCTGAGTTTACTTTCTTGTGATCAAGGAAAATGTCAAGATTCTGGAGGGCAAGGTATAAGGATATCAGGCGCTCATGCCATGCCTCTCAGGGTCTAGCTGAGTATATTCACAGAGCAAGCACCTGGTGACTTCTCACCTGATTACCTGAATGGTTGATTAACTGACCAAATCAAGGTAAATGAAGCAAGGTGGAAATCAGTGACAAACCATGATGTCAACTTGAATCCGGATTTATTTTGTATTGACAAAGAAGAAAACATAAAAAAGACTATGTGGAGCCTGGGTGGCTCAGTCAGTTGAACGTCTGCCTTCAACTCTGGTCATGATCCTGGGGTCCTGGGATCAAGCTCTGCATCAAGCTCCCTTCTCAGCAGAAATCTGCTTCTCCCTCTCCCTCTGCTCCTTCCCCCTCCCTGCTCATACTCTCTCTCAAATAAATAAATAAAATAAAATCTTTAAAAAAATAAATAAACTAAAATCCTGGGTTTTAGTTAATTTGTCCAATAAACATCTATTGAACAACTAATGGTAAGATTGGTAAGATTTCAAACACCTTGTCTCTTATTCTGGTTGAGGAGATAGATGATACACATGTGAACAAATGAAAAATTTCTTACAGTGATAAATGCTCTGAACTAGACAGCATGATAGGTGACAGAGGAGAGCAGTGTTCCCATGTGGTCAAGGAGATGACATTCGAGTGGGAGAAGCTGGCCATGAACAGAGTTGAAGGTAGGGAATTCCAGATAAAAGGAACACCAAGTATAAAGTACTTGAGGTGATGAAGAATGCCATTTAGTCCGAGATAGGGCAAAAGCTAGGTTTGAAGTAACCTGAGGATATAGGGCAGAAGTGAGCAAACAGGCCCATTGCTTGTTTTTGTAAATAAAGTGTTATTGGACCAGACCTTGCCCGTTTATTTACATACTGTCTATGGCTGCTTTCGTGCCACAGTAATAGAGCAGGTGTGACTGCCAGGAATGGTCAGCAATCCCTGTACCGACGGATGAAAGATTATTCCGAATTTTGCTGCGAAAAGAGAGGAGAAGGCAAGGGGGTCAACACTCAGAGACGGAGACTCTTTGCTCTTCTTTGTTCCCGCTTTTATTGGTTCTTCAGGGTAAGCATAAATCTTTATCACTGTTTCTCAAGCACATGATGTGTGACAAGGGGTCTTACTGGAACTAGGCGGATCTGTTTACGGGAAAGACAGGATATGCTAATCTGTGCATTCTACGAGTTCTGCTAAACATAGCCTAAGGGACAATGCATACATCTCTTAGATCACGGGGCAGCTGTTTGGACTAAGAAAGCTTCGGGGAAGGCATCTCCCTGTGGTATTCCTACGGCAGAGTGGTCGCGCGGGGCCTCGGCATTCCAAAGGCCCACGCCCTTCTCCGAAACAAACCATCCATTGCCCCCAGTGGCCTCCGTGTTACATCTTAACAAGCCAGGTATTATGGCTGATTTCATGCTTTACATTAACCCCAACATGTGACAGAGACCGACTGGTCCACAAAGCCTAAGCTATTCCACATCTGACCCTTTACAGAAAGGTTACCCATCCCTACTGTAGGGCCTGCTTATCATGGCACAGAGTTTGGTTTTTATTTTTCATTCAAGGAATAGCTAATAGAAGATTTTGAGCTGGCTAGCAATGGGGTCTTCCTGCCTCTCCCCAAAACACTGTGTGGCAAATGGATTACAGGGTCACAAGTGAGGACGCAGGGAGACAAGTTCAAAGTCACCTGCACTATATCAATAAAGGGAGTGACTTGTGTTATAATTGCAGTAATGAAGGTAATAAAAGTGGTTTGGGTTCCAAATATATTTTGGAGACAGCATCTGTAAGAATAATTTATAACACTGTGTTTCTAAGAATAATTAGAATCTTGAGTTTACAAAACGACTTAGAGATTTTGGCCTGACAAAATTATATAGGATGTGGCATTTAATGATAAGAGGGCATGAGAGGCAGGCTGGAGATGGGAAGTCAAAAGCACTGCTTTCAACACGGGCTTCACATACCTATTAAATATCTCTGTGAAATATATCATAGGCAGTTTGCTACTTGACTCTGGGCCTAGGGGAGAGGTCAGGGCTGGAGATATAAATGTGGGAATCGTAGTGTATATCTGCTCGGAAAGCCATGGGGCTAGAGAAGAGGACATAAGGAGAGAGAGGGTCCAGCACTGGAGGCACTCCCGCATTTCAGTATCAGGCAGATGATGCAGAGCCAGGAAAAGAGAATGAAAAGGAGCAACAAGTGAGAGCGGAGATTATACCAGTTATCTAGCTATTGATCTCACCTTTAAGCTCACCCTTGCATACCCTTTTTTGTGAGGTGGGGCTAAGACCCAGCATTCCCTCTTTGCCCTAGCTGTCTGCGGGGCTCTGCCCCTAGGGGGCGCTAGAGGCAGCGTGCGAGGCAGGCGGAGTCGGAAATGGGTTTGCGGTTTTTTTTTCTCCTGAGCCTCATTCTAGTCTCCCTTTCTTCACCCTGGCAATGGCAGGACTTTTTCTTGGCAACAGTTTATTTCATTTTGCTGTTTTTTACAATATTCACAGAACAAGTCTCATAGCATCCCGTTGGGCGACTCCAACACCAGCACCAAACACAGACCAGCACGCGCCCTCCTCAGGGGTCTGGGTCCCAGCTTCAACACAAGAGTTCCAGCCAAGCTCCCCTCCCCCCTTGGAGGTCTGGGTTTCAGCTCCTTGGGGCCCTTCCTCTCAGTACTTAAATTGGAAGTCAACCTCCTCCCTCAAGGTGGTGGCTCTTTTCTGCAGGCTCTCCTCCAGAACACCTTAAAGATCTCTTTTCACACATTTCAGTCACCTAGTTTATGTTCACATTTATATACGGATATATAATTCTGCATACCCCTTTTCAGTTACCTAGTTAACACTCTTTTTTGTAAAGTTCTCCGTATTAAAATAGCTTAAGGATGTACTGTCATAGAAGCTTCTAGAAAAAGAAGCGTCTCAACAAGAGAGGTCAAATAAGAAAGGGCCAAATAATTGATGATTCATTTGATGTAGCAAGAAGGTTTTAGTGACAATGATAAGATGTCTGCGGACAGGTAGGGTTGGGAGCCTAGTGGACGGGACAAAGAGTGGCTGGATTCCAAACCCATTGTGGAGACTGTTTATAAGAAAACTCGTAAGATGGAATTTATGAAATGACTCCAGTGTACTTGGTCTGAGTAAACGGTAGATGGAGGTGCTATTTATAAGAAGACTGATGAATTTGGAAGCCCATAGAAGTTGGCTGAGGAGAGAAGGGGAGGTGAGCAAGTAGAAACCACTGATGTAGCTAACTGTCTAAGGATTTTTTGCAGTGAATGAGGCCACTGATGGTTTAATTGTCTCAAGATCAGAGCCATTCAGGTGTGTGTAGAGACTGATGGAGACAGACACAGTTGATACCAGGGAGACAAGTGTGCTAGAGAGAGTGAAGTTCTTGGGTAATGGGAGAGTAAACAGGTGGGATCCAGAGCACAAGGGAAGGATGGGTCTTTTAAAAGAACCAGGGGCATTGCTCCCAGTTGTCAAAGGAAGGAGGCAGAATGTTTGAATTCAGATGCAGGGAGGTTGGGGGATTTGGTGTTGGGAAGACAAGGTGATTTATTTTTTATACTTTATCTTTTATCAAGATTAAAAAATAAACAAAACTTATGGCAAGAGAGTCTCCAAGTAATTTACATTGCAAAATGACTACTGTCATCCATAGCATTACCAGAAAAGCACTTTTGATTTCCAGTGATCATAAAAATCAATATTCAAGGATGTACAAATGATAAAAATGATCTTCTCAACCTGGAGAATAAAGATATAGGACTCTCATATTCCGGAAGTGATGCGAATACCCATAATTACCACTATAAATTTGCTGAGTACTAAAAATAATTCTGTATTTTCCTGTAGGATATGCAAGCTAATAATAAGCAATTTCCAGCTGTGTGCTGTGACAGCAAAAAAGAGGGTCTAACATCCTTATAATTATATTTTTCATATCCGTATTCACATTAGAAAATACTGGTTAAGACCCATCTGCTTAAACAATATTCTCATTGTTAAAACCTCTGTAGTAGGTGACTTTTATGAAATCTATCTGACTATATTATGTACAATTGGACTTCAAAGGAAGATTATCAAATAATTTACCTTTCAGGCTTCTTACACACACACACACACACACACACACACACACACACACACACACACACGATTATGAAACAAAAGGACTAACAACAGTGAGAACTGAAATTTCTCTTTAGAGCAGATTCCACAAACACATCCCGAGGGCTCCCCTCAATTTGGCAACTAAAGCTTCATGAACAGCAGGCTCCACCATATGAAATGTTGAGCCTCGCTCACTTCATTCTGCTTGACAAAATGAGTGTGATTGTTTGAGAACCACTAAATCAAATATCTATTTCTTGGGTCTATTTTCTCCAACTTCAAATGTTCTTCTGAGCTTTTGAAATGTCACCACCCAAAGAAAGGAGATAACTCTTCGGTCATGAATTCACTGTTACTTCCTGGAGGTATTGTGAAAAAAGAATTACTCTTCAGGACAAGTTGGTAAGTTTAGCTTGCTGCTGGATGGACCCACACCTCCTTAGGGTTCCTCAGGCTTCCCATTTCAGGGTTCCTCAGGCTTTTCATTTCAAAGCCCGTGGCGCTGTGGTTCTGGTCTAGGCCAACAGATGCTGCTGCAATAGTGCCCTCCGCGCCCCCGCAGAACAATCCAGAGAAAGCAAGGTAAATATCTGCCCTCCCCATCTCCTGAGTTGAATATGGAAAATTCCCTCAAAAAATATGATGAAGGGTTTAATAAAATTGATTCGAAATATATTTGATGATTGACCTGAATCAACATTACTTTCAAATAAAGTTTCCTAAAATTTAGCAGGAAAGCAACAATTCAAATGGAAAACAATGACTAGCATTATATTTGTCTGTCTATCTATCTATCTATCTATCTATCTATCTATCTATCTATCTATCTATCTATCTATCCATCCATCCATCCATCCATCCATCCACTATGTAGCTAGCACCAGGTGTCTTATTGCCTGGAATAAGATCGATGCTATTTTTTTCTTTTTTTTTAAAATTTTTATTGTTATGTTAATCACCATATATTACATAATTTGTTTTGGTGTACTGTTCCATGATTCATTGTTTGTTCATAACACCCAGTGCTCCATGCAGAATGTGCCCTCCTCAATACCCATCACCAGGCTAACCCATCCCCCCATCCTCCTCCCCTCCAGAAACCTCAGTTTGTTTTTCAGAGTCCATCATCTCTCCTGGTTCGTCTCCCCCTCTGACTTACTCCCCTTCATTCTTCCTCTCCTGCTATCTTTTTTTTTTTTTTAATTTTGACTTTTCACTGAAGTATAAAATACATACAGAAGGGTGCATATGCATGAGTTTACAGCTCAATGAATTTTCTGAAACTGAACACACCTGTGTAACTCAGGTGTGTTCCAGCACTCTAGAAGCCCCTTGTGCCTTCTTCTAGTCACTACCCTCCTAAAGATAATCATTATCTTCTAATGGCACAGATCAGTTTTCCTGTTGGTATACTGTATATAAATGGAATCTCCCTGTGTGCAGTCTTTGGTGTCTGGCATTTACTTTGGTCTCTTAACTATAACTGGAAGTCACTACAATTTATTGGGCTCTTGTTTACTATGTGCCAAGCACTATGCAAAGCCCTTTGCTGCATCATTATCACGTTCAATCCTCACACTCACCCCATGATTAGGCATTAGTATTATTTCCTTAAGCAGGTGAAGAAATTTCAAGCTTAGGGATATTAATATATACTAAGTCACCCAGCAGTAAATGCCGGCAAGAGGATTCATGCTTTGTTTAT
The DNA here is from genome assembly GCF_009762305.2 of Zalophus californianus. Classification (NCBI taxonomy): domain Eukaryota; kingdom Metazoa; phylum Chordata; class Mammalia; order Carnivora; family Otariidae; genus Zalophus; species Zalophus californianus. The sequence continues at coordinate 98,981,535 of NC_045602.1, forward strand.
CTAGCTCCAAAGTATAAGTCTTTCCCATGCATGCTTTCAGAAATGTACACAAGGCCAAATGTTCCTGATCACCAGGATCTGAGCACTCAGGAAACACTGTCATTTGAATGTAGTGTTTTATTTATTTAACTGTGATTATGCACTCACCTATTATGCTAACTTGGATTTCACATTTAATTTGAATGGTGCCTACTTTACTGGCAATGTAACTTGATGTCAGGTAAACTGCAAAGTGACATGCAAGGTTATACCATGCAGTTCAAGCATCTTCTATTAATTGAAAGTAAAACAGACCTGCCTAAAGATATACTCGTTAGAGAGAGAGCCTATATTGTTCGGTGTTTTGCTCATCAAGCAGTTGTTAATATCTAAAGGTAGCTGTAACTTATATACAGTAATAATTTAAATGTTATTTATATTCAGTGCAGGACAGGTCATAATGAACAATGAAAAGGAAATGATAAAATGAAAAATAGCCATCCTATGAGATTCTAAAAGGCCATGAGGAAAAAACAATGAGGGAGACTTTTAGGTATTGTTGTAGGACGATGTTATACAAAAGGATTGCAAGGTAAAAGCTAATTTATGAATATGAGTATAGATTCATATTTTATATGTTTATATGTGTTCACATATGACAGGAAGTCTGGAGGGAAACACATAAGCATGCACTCACACATATGGATGCACAAACACAAAGAAAAGAGAAAGGAAATAGTTGAAAGGGATGTGCCCCAAGATATTATGAATGGTTGTTTGGCTAACCATTTATAAGAAAGAAAGAAAAAGCAAGAAAACAAGAAAGAATGAGTCGGGGAATTTTTACTGGCAGAATATATAATAATATAAAAGAATTATTAATGCTTTTCATCTGTGATCATAGCATTATAGTCTTTTTTAAGTTTTTTATCTTTTAGAAGTACATACACACTAAAATTATGGATGAAACCATGTAATGTGTGGGATTTGCTTGAAAATAATCCAGTGTGAGGACAGGGGTGGGGAGTAGAGGTGAACTAGAAGTGGAAGTGTGTTGCTGATTGTTATAGAGGTGATGGGGTGCATTGGGTTCACTATACCATCTCCTCTCCTTTGGTATACATTTGAAATTTTCCATTATGAAAAGTTAATAAGAAAAAGAGTGGATGCTTCTGGGGACATAGGAGTAAAGTTTTTTCAATGCTCTTTTCTTGCTTTTCTCTGTAGAACATCTTTTGCATTTATAATATGACATACTAAATAAAAGATTAAGAAAGTGTTGATAAAGCACATTTTACTATTCAGACTCACTTTCCTTATATAGGCAAATGTACTGCTTCCCTTCAAAGACAGAAGCCAGAATGCCATTGAAATCACAGAAACAGTTTGCCAACTGCTATGCATAAAACAATTTAAGCTGACAAATTTCCTTCCAAAATACCACCTCTTTCACTATTATCAGTGTTACTATAATGTGGTGAAGATCTTCCCATTCAAAAGACAACTTGGGGAAATTATTAAAGGTGGGTTAAATGGGGAAGAATATACATTTTCTTAGAGAAGTAAAATCCTGAAAAACTCAAAGGGGTATTTTTACATTTCAGGGTGCATCTGCCAGTTGTTCCTATTTCAGCCCTGGGTATTTCTTTTCCATTCCATCTGGGGAAATGTTATAGTCACAGAGGAAGATTCAGAGTGATCCTCATTCAAAGGTCCATATATCTGTGTTCTATAGCATAAATGAACCATCCTCTGAGAAGAAAACAAAACAAGGTTAGTTTGTCTGGTGGAACACTGTGAGTTTTGACCACCAGAAAAATATCTTTAATATGGCCAGACCCTGGCCTTTTGCAATCAAAAAATGAAATGGCTTTAATATGGTGGTGATGTAAAGATAGAAGAACGGAAAATGGAAAATGTGCAGCTGAAAATGAAGAATGAGAGAAGTTTCCTCATTATTGGCTCAAAACACAAATTGTTATGTTCCTTTGGGAGTTGCCAGAGCAGAACTGGGGAAAAAAGTATGACAGCAAAGGTATAAAGCAGGAGAGAGTTTTGGGGGTGATGGAATTGTTGGAATCCAACTTGAGGTGGTGGATACATTAACCTTGCCTATGTCAAAATTCATGTAACCACGCACCAGAAAGAAAGAAAGAGAAAAAGAAAAAGAAGTGAATTTTAATGCATACAAATTAAAAATATAATAAACATCAATTTAAAGCCCAAACATTCTAAACATCATGGTTGTCAGTTGTATGGCCAATGTTCAAGAATTTCTGAATGGATCGCTCAGTGAATAAATGGATGGATGAAACCATGAGTTAACAGAATTATTAATATTTTTATTTATTATTATTTTATTATTTTATTTTTTAAAAAGATTTTATTTATTTACTTATTTGACAGAGAGAGAGACAGCGAGAGCAGGAACACAAGCAGGAGAAGTGCTCAGCTTTCCACTGAGCAGAGCCTAATGTGGGGCTCCATCCCAGGACCCTGGGACCATGACCTGAGCCAAAGGCAGACGCTTAACAGCTGAGCCATCAAGGCACCCCCAGAGTTATTATTTTAAACGTGAAGATAGAGTAAATTATTGAAACATGTATTTTAAAATATACTAAAAAAAGATAAAATTTCTGTTTTAAGAAGAGGGCATTTTGGGAGAGGAGGGAGTCATGACTGGAAGGGGACACACAGGTGTTTTGGGATGCTAAGACATTATGGGTTTTATTCTGGCTGCTGGTTACACAGCTGTGTTCGGTTTGTGAAAATTCATCTGGCTGTGCATTTGTGAACTGTGCTCTTTTATCAATGTATGTTATACTTCCATAAAACATTTTAAAAAGCAAATTATTTTCAAAGTCTATCTTATCTTTAAAACCATACTACAAATGCCTTTTATAATTCAGTTGTAGGACAAAATTGCCTCTCCTGATAAACCAGTGTGTTTTCTTTCTACCCCCACCCCCCGCCCCCCTACACCAGCTAATGAGAATTAAGTAATCCATCATTTCTCCTTTCTGCTTTGGTTGCAACAGGGATCTGGGTAGGATCTTCTTCTCAGGTCTAGGACCTCACTTATTCTGCTGGTCTATTTTTACCTTCCCCCTGTCCCCATGCATGACTTTTAACTCTGTAGTTCTATTTTAATGATGTTATTATATATACATATGCCTTATATTATAAGCCAGTTCCAAATGCCTTTTGGGAGTAGATTGAGTATAAATCATAAGCTCAAATAAGAATGTACATTCTTATTTTAAGAGATTTACAAGCAAGCTTTAAAAGAAAAGAAGAGAAAAAAAAACCTCTTTGCATTAAAATGAAATGCTACTGATCACTAGTTCTTCAATGTAGCACAATCTTGATTGTGCACTGAGGGAGAGCAGGTACAGATCTTTTCTAGATGAATACAGAGAATGGTAACATGAAGTCCAAGCTTATAACCAAGGATGTTGAAAAACATGGTTTAGGTGCCTAAGTATAGAGAGAAAGTTAAAAGAAAACTCCTAGGTAGGAGAGGAACAATTCAGACCTTAGACTTTGGAGCTCAGTATTAAAAAAAAAAAAAAAAAAATAGCAGTCAAGTCTGATTTCATACATGAACTTTGCTAACTTAGAAGAAAATGAAGAGACTAGCAAAAGAATCTAAAACAAACATAGCCATTTGCTCATGCCTGATAACTGGATTTTCCAGTTACAAAATTCATTTCATTTTCAGTTTCAAGCATACTGAGAATGGTCCCCTTGTAGGTTGAATCCACACCTCAACACACTGATATAGAGTTTGCCTTTTTGGAAGAAAAACAAAAAAAGTATTAGGACTGATGCAATAAAGTCCAAGCCCTGTGTGGTCTGGGCTATCCTGAAGCTGAAATGATAGAAATTTAAACCAGGAGATTCTTTAGGGATTGCCAGAGCCAAAAATCCTCCAAGACATTCCTATCCTTTCATGGTAGGTTACAGTTTCTTCTACTCAGTTTGAGGAAATGACCTTTAAAGCTTATCTGTGTTCTCATATGAGATTGGGAAACTTAATCTTCAAATTCATCTAAAATATAGTGTCATAAAAAAAGCCAACTAAATATAACTCTACCTGGCAAATGAGAGAAAATAAAGAGAGAGAGAGAGAAGGTCTTTGGAACATATTCCAAATCTAGATGGTGCCAGAGTTGTACTTAAAATAATGAAAAAAGATCTGATGTTTCTCTCACTTTGTTGTTTCACTAGAATTCAGTGTGGTTTTTTAAGGTAAAGAAGTGCCAAGTACACAGCATTCACCCAGAGTGGATATACTACCTGGTATCTTCAAATGCTTTGAATTTTATGAAACTGAATATCCCTTTGGGGGGGAGGCAATGTCAATTGTACCCAAAGATTAGTGGTTAAAGTAGCATTGCCAAACATCTCCAGAAAAAGTATACTTATAATTATCTCCACATGTGGGACCAGTGCCCAAGGTTTATAAATATCAGAAATGTGTCACAAGTAAAATCACATTTAGCTGCATCTTTTTGATTAGTTGAAATTCAAGACAAATGTCAATGGAGTTTTGAGGGCCTTATGTTTTAAAATTCATTCTGAGAATCAAGTGGGAGAGTGAAATTATTCAACTGCATGTTCATAAAACGTTGCAAAGGAACGATTCCAGTTAGAATAGGGTACACCATTCCCTGGACTAGTTTCCTAAGGGCAGACAGAAACAGGGTCAGGGAGGGGAGGGGGCCAGGGAAACAGAGAGGGGGAGGAGAGTTCAGAAGGGTGCTGTTTCATGAAGGCCCAAGGAACTAACCAGTGGGCAGTGTATGGCTTAGGTCAAATCACTGCCGCCTATTTCAGGTTCATTAAGCAGACAAGGTTTCTTTATTTCAATTACTGATATTGCTGGACTTTACAATTTCTCACGGAATGCTACTCTTCTACAGAACAACTACTTCAATGAGAATTCTTGGGCTCTCTAGATCCTAGACTGTCTTTTTCTTTCTTTGCCTTGAGTAGAGAACTTAAAAAAGAAAAATAAAGAAAAATCTTTGATGATTTTCCTAAGAAACATTCCTAACAGACCACAGTAATCTTGAAATTTGTACATGCACTCAAACAAAGGGCTACTGCAAACCCTTCCTACAACGACCCTGGTTTTATCCTCGGGGATAACCCCCCCCCCAATAAAAGCTTATTTTAATTAAGAAAAAGATCGTTCTGCTTTGGCCATGCAAGGGCATAGTATGCTGCTATTAAAACATGATGTTCTTCTTGCTTTAAAATGACATGGCCAAATATATACAATCGATAGCTTACTGAAGAAATGAGATGCTAGAATGAACTATGCCAAAACAGAGCAGTTGTTTTGGTACTTGGTGGGGGGGTATTTCTTTCTGTGCTCCATCGTGTCTGGCTTTTCAAAATTATTGAATGAGTTCCTCTTCTTTTTGACTAACATCATTTTGAAAAGTAGCCTTGTGGTTTTGATTTTGGTACTTTTCAGTTCATTGGTATAAGGATGTTATTAGCTATCTTTTGTAACGATGTAATATGGATAAGCTGTCCTTATTTTTAATTTGAATTTTCTGTAGCTTAAAACGGTTTTTCTTACAGTTAGAACGTTCCCAGATGAAGTCTTCTTCCTGGGGCTACATCTTACTTCCTCAGACTTTGCGTGTTGCTTTGATAGTTTGCTGACTGAAAACATACGCTCCATCAATTTCAGCAAGGTGGCAGCGAGTTTCTTTAGCAGAATCACTTTTCAGATTCAACTGTAAAATTAATGTGGGGCTCCCATGCATTTATGAAAAAAGGATATTATTTTTTTAAGGTATTTATTTATTTATTTAGAGAGAGCGCACGAGTCGGGGAGGGACAGAGGGAGAGGGAGAGAGAAAACCCACACAGACTCCACGCTGAGCATGGAGCCCAATGCAGGGCTCAATCTCACCATCCTGAGATCATGACCTGAGCTGAAATCAAGAGTCAGTCACTTTGTAACAGACTGACTCACCTAGGTGCCCCAAAGGATATTATTTTTAAACCAAGAGCACATAGATTATAGTTAAGATAATATACTTGAAAGCAATATCAAAATCACTGTCTGTTAGTACATACTGACCAAATAAACAAACTTATAAGATTTCCACATTCAGTTCTTCTGGGAAATTAGCTGAATTACTCAGTAGTTCCTACCACATTGAATAAACTCTAGGTAGATTACAATGAATGTCAGTGAAGTTTGTTTTTCTTTTCATATTCTGCTTTGTCAGGCATTAACGGTGAAAATTACATGTTAGAAAAGGTTAATTCTGAAGACTAGTCTACTTTGAATGAGTACGTTACTAAAGGAATTATTTAATTATGGTTTTCATTGCAAATTTTAAAATAAAACAAGAAATTCTCTCTTGGTGGCTAATGGATTTATGATTTATAATAACGAACATCGATTTATGTAAGGGTTTAGAAAGTACTCATGCTGCCATTTCCAGGAGACTTATCCTTTCCTCTTTTCTGGGAATTTGAATGAATATACCCTTTCAATAAATATTTGCACATGGAAAGTCCCCTTTCCTATTGATTAAACTGGAAAAAGCTTGAATTTTGCAGAAGGGATGCTTACCTGGATACAACATGGATTAATAGACTCTTTTTAAATGCTGTGAAGAAGTTAACATGCTCCTCAGAGTTTGTCATGTGATTCTACAGGATGTTAACAGCTATTTGTGCAAACAGAATACCATGGTCAAACTAAGTCTGAAAAATCCCAAGTTAGAGTTGAACAAGGTTTATTATTATTTTTTTTACTACAAGACTTTTCAAAAAACTTAATATGACAATGTTGACTTTTAAAATCCAAGAAGAAAATATAGAATGCAGCATTTTTCCCAACTTGTCTGATCAAGTAACCCTTACAGGTTAGTGTTCTAAAAACATACTGTGAAAAACACTAAGTCAAGACATATTTGCAAGTTTAAATAAAGTCTCTTTTCCCCTATTCCTTTTATTTTGCCTTAGAGACATCTGGCTCCTGATGCTCTGTATATTTTATATTATCACTTTGATACCTCCCAAACAAATGCCTTCTATAATCTGCTAAAGACAAAGAGCACAATAAGCAATATTTACATTTTCTTCAGTATCAAATCTTACAGAATCCTAATAGCTCCCTAAATTCTTTTTTTAAGTTAAAGATATGTAATCATATAGAGTTTATACCTAAGATAAAGTTGAATATTTATAAGATAATTAGTAGAGTATGTTTTTCTAACAAAGTAAATGTCAAATTTCCAATAAATGAAGGAAAATTATCAAAAGGAACACATCTGTTAATGGATATATACCTGTAAAATAAGCCAAAGAAAAGAAACAAAGTTTGGGGAAAGATATTTGAAAAATAATCATTTCTGTCTCAACCTTCTTGACTTGGATAAATCCAAAAAGAAATCCAGAGATTATAACCATGTGATTATTTTTCATTTCAAGGACATCCAAACTGTTTCCAGCTATCTGCAGGCTGCCAGATGTATAAACAGCACCATGTTAAAAATAAAATAGTGGCTTCAGTAAGAAGTACTTCTGTATTGACTACTGAGACCTAGAATTATAGATCAAAATATACCTTAAAGGTTAAAGTACATCAGCAGAATTTTTTAACTACCAGGTTTCTGAATATAGTATGCCGAGTCAGCAGGTGTAAGAAAAGATCATGATAATTGGTAGATATAAAAATATAATATGGTGAAATAGAATAGAGAGCCTAGAAATAGGCCTACATAAATATAGTTAACTGGTCTTTGACAAAGGAGCAAAGTCAATGCCATGGAGAAAAGAGAATCTTTTCAACAAATGGTGGTGTAGCAACTGGACATCCACATGCAAAAAAATGAATCTAGACATAGACGTTACCCCCTTCACAAAAATTAACTCAAAATGAATCACAGTCCTGAATAAATAAATAAATAAAATCATAGACCTACATGTAAAATGCAAAACTATGAAACTCCCAAAAAATAACACAGGAGAATACCTAAGTGGCTTCAGATTTGGAGGTGAATTTTTAGATACAACACGAAGGGCACAATCCATGGAAGAAAGCACGAATAGCTAGATTTCATTACAATTAAAACTTTCTGCTCTGCAAAAGACATCATCAAGAGAATAAACCATAGACTGGGAGAATATATTTGCAAATGACATATCTGATAAAGGATGGTTATCCAAAATATACAAAGAACTTGAAACTCAGTAATAAGAAAACAATCCAATTAAAAAATAGGTCAAAGATCTTAATGGACACCTCACCAAAGAAGATATACAGATGGCAAATAAGCAAATGAAAATATATTATCATGGAACATGCAGATTAAAATGAGATACCACCACACATCTATTAGAAAGGCCAAAATCTGGAACTCTGACAACACCACATGTTGGCAAGTACATAGGGCAACAGCAACTCTCATTCATTGCTGGTGGTAATGCAAAATGGTACAGCCATTTTGAAAGACAGTTTGGTAGTTTCTTACAAAACTAAACATACACTTACCATAAGATCCAGCAATTGTGCTCCTTGGTATTTACCCAAAAATGTTGAAAAGGTATGACCATGGAAAAACATGGATATTTATAGCAACACTATTCATAATTAACAAAACTTAGAAGCAACCAAGATGTCCTTCAGCAGGTGAATGGATAAATAAATTGTGGTATATCCAGACAATGGAATATTATTCAGCACTAAAAACAAATGAATCATCAAGCCATGAAAAGACATGGAGGAAAGTTAAATGCATTTATGAAGAGAAAGAAGCCAATCTGAAAAGGTTAATACTGTATGATTCCACATATATGATATTCTGGAAAAAGCAAAACTATGGAGACAGTAAAAAGATCAGTGGTTGCCAGGGATTAATGGGAAGGAAGGATGAATAAGTAGAGACAAAGGATTTTTAGGGCAGTGAAACTACTCTGTATGATACAAATGTGGATACATTTGTCCAAACCCATAAAAGGTATAATACCAAGAGTGAACCCTAATGTAAACTATAGACTTTGGGTGGTAATGATGTGTCAGTGTACGTTCATCAGTTGTTATAAATGTATCACTGTGGTGGGGGGGTCTTGATAACAGGGAAGGCATTATATGAATGGGGGCAGGACACATATGGGAAATCTCTGTACCTTCCACTCAATTTCCCTATTACCCTAAAACTACTATAAATAATAAAGCCTATTAAAAATAAGTAAATCAAATTTAAATATATAATAGTGTTAAATGATTAAAATATCTAGGTATCTTTATTCTCTACACAGAGTAGTAGATATGTATTGATCCCCTACTATCTTTTTTTTTTTTTCTTTTCTGGCAACAGCCTCTACTTTTTTTATTTGATACAAACCAATCATTACATCTCAAGCCAGAGTGGTAGGTTCAGGGATGGGCATGTGACTTAAGCAGTTCAACTAGAGTAAATCTCAGGATTTTTGAGGAAGCCCAAAAGGATTCTCATACTTTCTTCCTAAACTTGAACATGAGAAGTTTTGAAGCTGGAGCTGCCATCTTGATACAGCTGAAATGCTAAGGGCCAACATGTAGTGGCTCAAAATAAAGCCAGCCTGGATGATAACAGAATAGTGAAAGAGGAAGTGTGGATACCAGTTGCATAGTTTGAGTTCTGAATTGAGCTGTAAGTGGAACCAGTCCCTCTCCTGAACTTACCAATTGCCAGAGCAAATTAGTTCCTTTTCTTGCTTGAGCTGGTTTGAGTTGGATTTTCATTTGTTTATCATTAAATGATACATGAGAGTTAAAGTCATTCTTTTTTTTTTTTTTCCAGCAAGGTTGATTCCCAAACATATAAATCTGTCTAAGTATGCATATTAGAGAACTTTCTGCTCAGATTAGTTAAAACTCTGTTTCATAGTGCAAACTTTCATATATATACCACAGAAGCATTAATAAGAGGTTTATACTTCTGATCAATCAATGTGGAATTGAGGAATAGAACTATTCAGGGGAGAAGTTAACTAGAACATATTTCCTTATCCTTCCGTATAATTTTGGGCTGAGCTCTGTGTTTGAGGATTATTAGGGGGAAGTCATGCTCTGGTCAAGGACTTCAGTAAGTTTGTTTTTCTGCTTTTTCCCATGCTATGATTACGACATGGCAACAGAAAAGCAGCATCCCTGGATGGGGGACCTTTAAACTTCTGGATTAAAAAATGCTAGTGTTCCCAAGCTTCAACATTTAATCATGAGACTTAAGCTAGAAGATGCTTCTGATAACTTCCACATCATGCCTATAGAGACTGACCTGGGCTTCTGTGAAGGATTTTGGGGAGAAACCACTTGTGGCTGCTTACTCATGGGAGCCCCAACCTTGAGTTTGACAGTGAAGAAAACATTATTATAGAAATAGTAATGCTTAGCCAAGATTTCATGCACTACTTCATATTCCCCAGCTTCCCATGCAGTTCAGTTAGAACCACATGACTGGTTTTAGCCAAAGGGCCATAAGCAGAAGTAATGTATACCATTTCTGGACAAAACTGAAGTGGCCCTGTCACTGCTCTCTTCCTAAGCTACTGGGTCCCTAGAAGCCATATTTTGAGATGACAGCATCACAATGTAGACCATTTGTCAGTCTAAGTCACTGAGAAATGGTGTTGACTATATCCACTTGTTCACTAGGGTTAGACATACAGTGAGAACAAGAGATACAATTTTGTTGTGTGGAGCCACTAAATATTCAGTATTAGTTTGTTTTGTAGCATGCCCTGGCCTACAGTGACTAATACATCGATGTGGAAAGAAGAACAATGTGCTATATGAAGGTGTATCCTCCATCCTCAAGGCCTAAACTCTAGAAATCTCCATTTTACTGGGAAAGAAACACAAAGGGTGAGAGGTATGAGATTGCCCTGAAACTGTAAGTGGGACTTTTAAAGTACATGCAAACCCTTGCCCTGATAGGAAAGTGAGAAGGAAGGGTGGCAAATGGAAAATCCATTGGAAAGGCAGGTTTTTCCTATACAAAAATTTAGAGCCAGAGCTGCAGGCCTCAGGGTCCATGTCTAGCTAAAGTTCAAGTACACTAGTATCTTTTTGAATTCTTCAGAATTCAAGAACTGGTAACACACAGGCCTATTTAGCTTAGCCAGCACAGTGTTTTTTAAATGGAATTAAATTTTCCAACATTTAAGACTCTGAAGAGTTCACACAAAAATCAGAATTTCCAGCTTCTCATGAAAGGTGAGACAAGGTAACTCTAAGCCCACATTCTGCCCTGGGAACCACTGATGATCAGGGGCATGGGCTGCTCCTTTAAGGGTGCAACATGCTTTCCCTTATCCCTAACTGCGAGTGTCACTCATGGGCTACCACCTGGTTCGTAAAGGGATTTGAGTTCATGACTTTTAAACATACCCTTTAGGACATAATTCTCCAACTCGGATGGGTTAGCCTGGTGATGGGTATTAAAGAGGGCACGTTCTCCATGGAGCACTGGGTGTTATGCACAAACAATGAATCATGGAACACTACATCAAAAACTAATGATGTAATGTATGGTGATTAACATAACATAATAATAAAAAAAAAAAAAGAAAAGAAAAAAAAATTACCAGGCAATTTTGGCAGCCACATTAGAGCTCTTAAGTTGCCACTAGAGTATTCCTAATGCACCACAGAAGTAAATCATTAAAAGGTATCTGGAGTCTTGAAAGGGTTAAGACTCAGACAATGTTTGTGATTTACTCCCAGAGTGGTTTATATACTGCGATAATCTGGCTCAAACTGGGATGTATCCATGGGAGTTATTTGCATTCTCTACTGTTCCCAGGTGCTGGAGCTGTTCTCCACATCCCATATGCTGGGCAACATGGAGACCATGTCTGAGGCTTTTGCCTAGCCTCCTGCAGTAAACACACCCGACATGCACGGTCAGATATCTGCATCAGCTGAGTGGATTACTCTCACTTTTCAATTATGTGACCTAATTCTCTTTCTCTTCATGAATGAAAGAGAATAATATTCTTTATATAATTCATAACATGATAAAGCCTTAAATAAATTGTACTTGCCATTCATGAAAAAATCCAAATATTTGCCTTAATAGTGAATGGAAACCAAGTATTTTTAACTAGGGCCAGTATATATTTAAATAATTTTCCTGAAGAAAAACAAACCAGAAGAGGATAAAATGTTGAAAATGTATTTCTTTCAGTCATTATTTTGCCTAGTAAAATCACAAAGCACTTAAAAAAAGATCTAGCTAGCTTCAGAATTTGTATTTATTTTTTCCAGGATGAGAGTAATTTGAGATACAGAGTATACTTCTGTTTGCCAAACAGATAAGTGTAGGCAGAAAAGATTTTTATATAATACTGATATTAGGATAACTGTGAAAAGAAACAGTATAACTATGGTAAATTACTTGACAATTGCAAGAAAACTGCTCTGAGTGTTAGAGAAGACACGCAGATAAACAGCTGAAGGTTTTGAGATAAGCTGCAGAGTGATGCGTATTCACACAAATGATTAACTGAAGGGTATTTTATTGGCGTAAGCAATAAGATAGAAATGATGATAGGGTAAACTACTGGGAATATCAAGGGGTGTTCTCCCTTTCTCTTTTTCTCTTGTTTTTTAGATAATTTTTTTTCTCTTTTTAAAATTGAAGTCTAGTTGACACACAATGTTACATTAGTTTCAGGTGTATGACATAGTGGTTCGGCAAGTCTGTATATATGTGATGCTCTGCTCACCATCTGTCACCATACAATACTATTACAATAAGGTGTGCTCTCTTTTTAAGGGCAAGGAATATAACAGTAGGGCAGAGTTAGAAGGAAGATATGAGATTAAAAGAAACCCTAAACACAGAGGTCCCAGTCAGATGATGAGGAAAGTAATTTTCAAAACCAGGAGTGTATTTCTTTTCAGGAATGAGTCAACAGATACCAATGGAATATATTATTTTTAAGGACAAACTGGGGCGTGGTAATAACTTATTAAACTAATGATGTTTCTTTCCCTACCTTCACCCTGGCCTAAGCAGATGTCCAATGTTTTCCTAGCACTGTGGTGCTGAAAGAAGCTTAGCCATCACCACCGGGCTGGGTCACTTGATTTTACAGATGAGACAAAGGAGGCCACGGGGCTAACAAACGGCAAGAAAAAGATTAAGGTACTGGTTCCCAGCTCCAAACATAGTATTGCTTATATTATAGTGGACCACCAGCTTTCTGCCTTAAGACACTATTAAAAGAATACCAAGTAATACCCATGATTGATTTACTGCTCAGCTGACAATTCTACCTTCTAGATCTCAAGAAACTACTCACAAAAGTATCTTACAGTTTGAAAGCATCTCACACTGCTTGGTATTTTATTTAATTGTCAAAATAATGATCTCAGGTAAACATACACACTTACTTATCACTTCAGACACTCCAAACTATTATCCATATAAGAAAATTTTACTATGAAGTAATTACCATATATCCATGAAGTTTGGGGGACTTCATTTATGATTACATAAGTGCATATAATTAAGTCTGTGTATTCAATCTAAAAGTAACTTTAGATTGCTTACGTTTTCACATCTTTACACTCTCAGAGATCTATAGCGATTTATTTTCAGATGAACATTTGCATTTGAAATGCTTTCTGTTGGAGAATGTAAAATGCAGGTTGGTTACCAGAAAACCAGAAGCATTTACAACAGAGCCTGGCAATGCAAGGACTGTGGCATGGCTCCTGGCAGTGGGTTGCCCCAGAGTATCTTTAATATACTGCATTTTTAAAAGCAGCTTCATGATATTCCAGACTAAAGACTAATTGGAGCTGGCAATTAAATACAATAGATCCTGTACATTGGTGGGAAAACTGGCAAAATTTGAAGATGAATTGTGGATTAGACAACAGTATTATATCACTTCTAAATTCCTAACATGATAGTTTTTCTGGAGTTAGGCAAGGAAATATTCTTGTACTTTGGAAATACTAAATTATTTAGAAGTAAAGGGGTATTATGTACACAACTTACTGTGAATTGTTAATATATAATATATAATGTATATATATATATGCATAAGTATATTATATATTTTATACACCCATACATATAAGTGGATAGAGGTATATATATAATCTGGTAGATGTTTATCAGAGTTCTTGCCACTATTTTTGTAACTTTTCCGTAAGATTGTGATTATATTAAAACAAAAAGTTGGGGTTTTGAAAAGCAGCTTCATGAACCCATTTTATTTTCACCTCAAATCATCCTTGTGCAGGCATTCCTTATTTGTTAGTGCTGTTCTGTTTTCCATATTTGTTGACATGGTACCTACAATTGCCTGCTAAGACGCTTCTAAACCCAGCTGCGAAATGTGCCATAAGTCATGTCAGTGGTACAATAAAAAAAGATCAAAAGTGGGGAGTAGCATGGAAATATATTTTTCAACTTGCAAATGAAGGTGGGAAGGCAGAGACTGCGGACTTTTTAAACAGACATTGAGCGTATAATCTTTTTCATCATGTGAAAATTCTTGATATTTTCCCCCAACATATAACCAAAAAATGACCTGCAGGCATTTGCTGTCAGAAAGATATCGGTGTTACACTGTGTATAGCAACGTAGACAGATAGGAACAAAAATGTGTGAAGTTTCTTAAGTGCGCTATCTGAAAGTGAGATTGGTTTGGGGCTGGATTTTAATATACTTACCCCAGTTATCTTCACTTTTACAGTAACCGTGATGGCAACTGACTGTAATTATCTTTCAAGGACTGAACTGGTCTAAGAAATATTCTAGCGTGTCACACACTGTTGATATTAAACTGGTGACATGAGAAACCATCTGGAAAAAATCTGGGCATAAGGAAGTTTAGGGGATCTAATCCAAGCGAGGTTTTGGCTGATTTACTTTAGTTCACTCAAATCTCATTTAATAATGTGAAATAACACACACGGAAAAAGGAAAGAAAAACGCTATCCTTTGTTCCAAGGTTGATTAAATGGAATCATATGCAAGGAAAACAGTTAAAGGATCCCCTCGTCCGCACCCCTGCTTTCATTGATCATTTCATTTTCCCTGCTAGTAAGACAAACAATGTGCTATATCCATGTCTTTCAAACTACATTTTTAAAAGGTTTTTACAGACATGTATTTCCTGCAAAGCGCCAGCAGAAGTGTGCAATAAAATATATTATTTTATTTCTCTGATCAATCCCTACCACACTCTGTTAACTCGTTTATCCTGCTAAGAAAATGCATTTTTTCTTTTAAACGTAAAACAAGAGAGATTTTCACAGCCGTCTACTTAAGTGAAATATACACGTTAACCCTTTTTTAATACTTTAAATGCCAAGATAATTTATAGTCTTCCTTTTAAGATGGTTTGCTACATAGTCTGTCTTTTTATGTCAAATGCTTACTAAGCTGACATGAAATCTGAATGCAAGCATGAAGAACAGGTAGACTTCTAGAGATCAGTCATTTTGAGGCCATGAAGGAGCAAATGACGTAGGCAGCATGATGCCACTGGACCGGCTGTGAGCAGCCTGGACAAGATATAAGTAAGGCTCAGAGAAAAAGAGGCATCTTCTAGCTTCTGAGGGTCAGAAATCTTGGACAAGGAGAGGAGTCGTCCATGGCCAGCTGGACCAAAATCTCTCAGCCTTCTCCATGTTCTCTGATTAACATGGACACCAAGACATGAAAAGTATCTCTTTCTAACTCTCACTGTTAACAACCAGTCCATAAGTGATATTGTTTTGGCCACCCCGCCTAGGAATCAGCATTTGTGCACAGAAGCATGTATACATGTATGTTCGGCACATTCTACTTGCTGGCCCGTCAGAGCAGTGGCAGTAAAGGTAAGCTGCTGATTCCCTTTCCTGAGTTCCTGTCTTCACCAGGATGCTCTATTCTGATCAAACTATGTATGTTTCTACCCAAATATAACATGCATTATGGTATATTCTTAGCCTCTCTCTGTCACTGGCTTTCACTAGCTGCATCCCAATGCATCTACTTCCTTTTTAAGACCCTTTCCCCAAATTAAGCTGACTCATCTTATTTTATTCAACACAATTCAAAGAACTTATTTTGATCTCTACCATGGCGATAATTTCCATCAGAGAACATATAGATAAAATGCCAACTTGACATCAGCCTTGCTCTGGAGCTATTTTTTTTTTTTTCTTTTAAGCACTGCTTCATTAAGGCCTACCTTAAATAACATCTCAATGATTAAAGATCTCAGAAAACTTGCTATTACTTAAAACATTTAGAAGGAAATAAATTACATTTATGTCCAGAAAGTATGGCGATGAACTCTAATAAGCCTATAATACACACACACACACAGAGACACAGACACAGACACAGACACACACAGACACACACAGACAGACACACACACACACACACACACACACACACACACACACACACACAAACTCTTTTCCAGGACTGATTCTCTTTCTGCCGTGCATCTATCATATCACAGAAAGGGATATTTTGGAATCTCTCTGCTCGAATATAGTTAAAAAAATATTCAGAGACCTGGAAAGTTTAAATGCTTATAATCATAGCTGCTGGCAAGAAATGTGGTGGAAAATGGGACTTTTCATACTAATTAACTCTGTATTTACACATGGGTTTCATTTTCCACATCACATGGTTATATGAAGGCCCCACATCATAAGGGGGTCCGGATCCCATCAGAGATGAAGACAGCTGTCAAAGCCTAATGCAGTTACTTCAATATGGATAGAACTAGAAATATACCGAAAACTGGGGCTGGGGAGGGGGGTGGATGTGGGGCAGTCATAGGGCAGACAGCCGTGAATAGTAGATACAGTGATGCAGTAGACAGTAACAATGGAAATGATTATGAAAACGTGAAAAGCATTTTAAATTCTTTATAAGAACAAGTTGCCTATCTGTACTAAAAAATTTTTTTTTCTATATTCAAAGCTTCATTATGATTATCTTATTTCCAATGGGAAGAGATGGGCTGGTCCCTTCCAGGAATAAGTCAGGTCTGACTTTTACGCTGATTTGGCATAATCTTGACACACAAAGCAGTGAAGACTTTTCTGCCAGGAAAAAGTACATGCATAATTGTTGGGAGCTACTAAACAGTTTCTTGTTCAACATGGGGTGTCAAGCAGTGATGCTGCAGTAGCTCAGATAAAACAGCAGTGTGCTCTGTTCTTATTTTAATTCCCTCGGCATCCCCCAGAGTTCATATGGCTACAGAAGAAAAAACAGCAGCTTTTCACCACAGTACAGCTTGTCTAATGATAATTACTGATAAATAACTTAGCATAAGATAACAAAAGCCGAAGGCACTGTCTAAAAATTCTACCCAAATCTTCTTGCTCCTTCTCAGTGCATCTCATTTATTCATTGATTCCGTGATTCATTTATTTAAAACATTTGTTTGATTTTCACAAAGGATAAGAGGCAACACCCTATCTGGGGCAGATGCGGTCCAAAAGGTACTGAGGTTAGGTAACACAGGACAGTATTTAATTTACTCTAGTGGTACCGAGCAACATAGAGAATTTCTCACAAGGCCTAAGCCTGAAACCACTCTACCTAGTCAGACTCAGCCTGAAATGTGAAACTTAAGTATTAGGTAGGCACAATGACAACCTCATTACAACTTTTGCCAGCACAGTTTCAAAGGCTGAACAAATGTACCAATGCTGGAAAAAATATTTTCCCTTATCTTTCTGGTTCACTTTTCACATGTTGTTGGGAAATGGCAAAGCTGATTGCATAATTCATGCTTATTCCAATCAAATACATAATGAGAGTAAGCCTGTTTTATCAACACTTTGAAGAATAAGGATATTTAGACAAAGAAGGTGAAGGTGCTATAAACGGACCCTGAAGAAAATGATTGCACTGACTTCCCCTTAGAACACTCACTGCCTCCATGTTGGGAGGACCAACCTCTGGTGTTCCCTAAGTACATTGAAAGTATCACAGCATTTGATATGCCAAGTCCCCTTAGGACCCTTAAAGTTTCTCCTTTTTTTGGCGGATAATTTAAATAAGAGCCAATTTGTGGCCTTTTAGATCTAGCCATCTTGAAAAAAGTTTGCTTTGATCATTTGGCTTATTCCTCACTCTCTGTCCAACCGATTCACCTTCTGTTTTAAACATAAACCAGACTCACTTAAAGCAAAATTACTTGTCTAAGAACAACAACAACAAAAAATACTGACACATCCAGAAAGACCATTCCATCTTGCCTGAGCAGGACATATTTTAAAGGACAGCATCTAGCACTAGCATTATATTTTTTCCTTTTGATCAATTTTCATCATTATCATATGTTGATATTTGAAAGATGAAGGAATTCATTAATTCAGTCTTATTTAATGTACTAGTATCTTATAAAATAATTTTTATTTTCCTTACATTATAGATGAAGGACCTAAGAATCAGAGAGATTAGGAAATTCACCTAAACGAATTCAGGTAGTTGACTGGGAGAGTCGGAAGTCAAACTTGGGCCTCCTAATTTTATTCCAGCACACAATAATTTTATTCCAACACATTTATTGTGGAATAAATAAAGGTGGAACTCACCTTTCAGAGTTATTTAGCCAGCCACAAAGTAGGAGAATAGGCATAAATGGTAAGATAAACTGGTTGTCTTTTTAAACTCTGGGAGGCTTCCACTGCCAACCATTTCTTCAGCCAAAAGTCTTGGAATTTGAGGCAGAAAATGACTTGCATTATGCCTGTGGTGTCTTTAATTTTGGTAAATTAAGTTAAAGCTATTGGAGTTTGAGTATGATAAACTATCATATCCCTCCAACTTCCAAGCTATGAGTCAACTGAAAAATATATGCAAGAGTCAGATAGGGAATAGAGTATTAGCTTTCTTATTGGGAAGACTGAACTGGAAGATGAAACTTTGACATAAGGTCAAAGTCTTTCTATCCATTGACTCATGTTTTAGCTTGGCAACCACAGGTGCCAAGAACTGGGTTTGCAAGATAGACACTTAAGCAGCGAACTTCATGGAAAATGTGATCTGCCTCACTCCTTATCAAGCACTGTACACCCAAGAGGATGGACTTCATATGAGCAGTGACCCCTTAACACATTGATTTCACTCAGCAAACAAACAAGGACTTTTGGATGTCAGCCTCTTGCCTTTAAACTAATTATTTCTCTTCTGAGGAGAGAAGCCAGAGAATGAGAGACTTCAGTGTTTGTCCCTAATTCTTCCAAGAGTGGGCAGAAGTTCTCATGGGGTGGCAAGAATGTAGGAAATGGGTGAAAAGATAGAGCAGATAGTCTCTCTGCAAATAAAAGTCTACTTCTAAATGAGATTGCTGTTTTCATCATTTTAATTAAAAAGTAACATCAGTAGTGTTGTACGGTGACAGAGGGTAGCTACACTTGGAGTGAACATAGCATAATGGATAGACTTATTGAATCACTACACTGAATGCCTGAAACTAATGTAACATTGTATGTCAACTATACTTCAATTAAAAGAAATCAACATTTGTTTGATACATTTAGTGATCTTAACCAAGAGAAACATTTAATTGGGACTATTATTTATTTAATAGTTTTATTGATTATTGCAACCAAGTAGCTCTGAGCTCTTGTTCACCCCTCATCCCCATGTGATGCAGTCTGAGAATATTTAGTGCATTACATCAAAAGACAAATGTGTTCCTAGTCTCATACTGAATGATTTGGCTAGAGCATCTAAAATTATTGTAATAGTTGCAATAATTCATATATATATATTTATATCTCAAAGAAATAATGCTATAAGATCTTCAGTAACATTATTTGTGTAGGAAAAAATTTCAGGCCCAGAGTTGGAGTTCACTGGACTGCCTGAAGTTTCCTAACCAAAACTTCTTGGGGTCAGCCAATAGAAGAAAGAGATACATTGCCAGAGAACATATTTCTTATGTTCTTTTCAGATTTGGGTGAAACCCCAAAAGATGAGGAAAAAGAAAAGAAATAGCACACTTGAATGAAACTACCACATATTTCAATGATGCTGAAAGAACTCCCTTCATCAAGGTGTGGGTGAGGGGAACTCCAGCATCTTTGGAAAGAGTTTTAGTGACTGTTCTCTGTCAGCCAGGGTGGAACAAAGAAGATATGCCTCATGATTTCCAGGCAGAAGGGGAGATGCTGGGGTGGCATGGCCACATATTGGTAGTTAGGCAGCTGATGCAGAATGGCATGGAGAGCCCCGTGGGCAACAGTGCAGCAAGGTAATCAGAATGGAATGACTCCCCAGCATCTTTGGTGGTTGATAGAACGGTCATAAGCTCTTTTAGAACCAACATACATGGGCAGCCTATGACAGTCTTGCTTGCTTTGTGTCAGGATCTAAGGAATTTCAACTGATACAGTAGAATAACCTTGAGCATATTGCTTGATTCATGAGTCTTCCCATCTTTTTTATATCTTAATTATGCTCACCACATAGAGTTGGTTAAAGAGTGCATGAGATACTTGAATACAGCCTTGCAGAGCACCCAGCACGTAGTAGGCAGGCACACATTAAATGATTACTGTATGAGCCCATCCCAACTAAAAGTGCTTTCTCAGTGGTTAATTGTGTGAGGGACTAGATGAGAGCTCCTGCAAGACATGGCTGGGGATGAATAAAGAGCAAACGTCCTAGGCTGTCCTACCATGGTAATGTTCTGGAGCTCAATAAGACAAAATCCAAACAAATAGCTCAGAGACCAGGGGATGCTCTAATAACAGCTGTGCCAAATTAAGCCCCATCCTGCCTTCCATGTTCCCTGTGTTCCATCATGAGCTCGGAAAGATAAAATCTAGGCTGCTTCAGAGTGCTCTCTATAGTAAATATGTTTGACCACACTGGGACTAAATTTCCAATTGGCCCTTTTTCTTAGGTCATAGAAAGTCTGACTTGGCTGTCAGGGTCTCAGGCAACTGCTGATTTTTAAATTTCTGGTTTGCAGATGCCCCAAGGGCCAATGGCAAGTTTCCAAAATCTGTGTGGCAGGGAAAACCCAAAGATCAAGCTTAGATTACACTGCTTTTCTTTTCTTTTGGTTTTTGTGCTTGCTATTTCTTCTTGTTTTTAAAACGAAATGGAATGCTTTTTTTTTTTTTAAGATTTATTTGTTTTAGAGAGAGAGAGAGAAAGGGAGGAGGGGCAGAGGGAGAGAATCTTCAAGCAGACTCCTTACTGAGCGTGGAGCGTAACCCAGGGCTCAGTCTCATGACCCATGAGATCATGACCTGAGCCAAAACCAAGAGTCAGACCCTTAAACAACTGAGCCACCCAGGCATCCCTCCCATTTCTTTTTACCTCCCTCTCTGTATTTGAAGAATAGGTATTTTTCTCCATGCCATCTCATTAATAAATCGAAAGTTCTGGCACTACTACCTAATCAAAGATATGAGACAGAAGTGGGTGTCCTAACTTGCATCTCATGTTCTAATCTGTATTTTATAGCATTGGGCTATTACTGAACAGTGTTGTACCTAAGAAAAACAGCATTCATTCTCTTAAGGGGTTTCAAAATTCACCTACTTAAAATAGAATGCCCTGTTGAATGGGATTTTTGAATGAAGAGATGCAGAGAAGTAAATTATGTTGTAATTTTTTCTCTAAAAGTGAACTTAACAATAAATGGATCAGCACCTGCTATTTGCATGTGAATTTTATTTTGCTGCCAGTTCCTCTTTACTTATGATTGTATGACTGATTAATCCATGCCTGTACAACTGATCAGAGCTTGCCCTACTTGCAATGGTCAAGCTTGAATGCCAAGCTGATATGAGCCTTAGTTGGGTAAAATTGAAATTCATGGAAAAAATTCCAGACAGTAAATAAAATTGGAAACTCTCTCTATGGGTAAGAGTTCTTCCTTTTTTTTTTTTGACAAGTATCAATCTCACAGTGTGGTCTGGATTCAAGTTGACCAGATGAAGCAAATCACTACCAATCAAAAGAGAAGTCAGAGCAGAAATGAAACTTACAACATATTCACTTCATACCAACATTTGTTCTTAATAAGAAAACTGTAATCACATGAAAAACAGAAACAGGGCAGTGATTCTTTTTGGGAATATCTCCTAAATGCTTTTCTTATGTTCTAAAAGATGAATAAACATAGAGTTGGCCATGTGAGCTACATTGTAATATATAAGAACTACAGTTCAAGCAGGTCTCTCCCTATATTTTGTCATTTAAGAACCCCAACACTATAAATAATGCATGCAATCTAACCAAAAATATTTTTAGAAAGTTGTAGATCACTGGTCACTAATAACTGGGTACCATGAGCACCCAGAGCTTAGTTTATCTCTGGGTAAATGGCTTCAGTTTAAGCAAGTGTTTCAGGGGGGAAAAAAGCCAGATGTCCTAGTACAAATCAAGAGATCCATGATTCTTTAAGTAAACACAATGCCCCCAATCCATCATTTATATTGGAGTAACCAGCATCCTGGAAACACATATCATAATGAGCGAGCCTCTAGCACAACCCTGCACTCTGAGAAGCCAGAAGGTTTAATCCCCAAATAGATTAAACTAGACAGATGGGTAAAACTGTTTACGATGTTCCCAGAATGGCTGTTTTTGTGATATGCCTCAAAGAGGACACAGATGCATATGACCCATTTTAATTTTCCTTCTCTAAGCCTCTCTGCTTCAGTGAGCCAAGCACAGTTCAGAAACAGGTTTGAGTAAGTCAGGAATGCATGAGTTCCAGAGAGCCCTCTTTATGACCTGAGAGAGATAAAGATCAGGGCAATGAATCCTGAGTAAACTACCTTCAAACCAAATAAACATGTTCTTCATTTGAAGATTATACCAAGCTATAAATGTCACACACTTTCAATTGCAGTTAATTTACAGTTATTTCTGATGTCAAATTTTCTTGATATGTGGGATAAGCTCAGAGTATAAATTTTAAAATTCCTTGTCCCAACTGTCAACCTCTTACCTGTTCCTGTAGACTTTCAGTGATCTGTTTTGGACTAGCAAAGGGCAGAACCAATCCATCATTCCCCATGAACAACAGTTACAGTATGTGCCTTTTTTATTTTCCTGGAAAATGCTAGATTATTCTGGAAGTATGCTTTTAAAGTGTATTAAACTGTATTGATAAAATCATAAACTAGTTGTAAGAAGAAACTCAAAGGAAAACATCTGGTTCAAATGGCAGCCGACAATAGGACAGTTTTCAAATTTTATTTATATGCCCCTCTATCTCCCTATTCTGAAGGAGGAACAAGAGTGGATGAAATTAGGGCCGATTTGGGAATAGATATGGGAGGATAGGAGAGATAGGAGAGCTTCTCTATAACAGAGCTACAGCTGGCTTGTGGGGGGTGGGTGGGGTTCAAAAGCCTCTTGGTTTTTGAGCTTCCACCTTCTGCCCCATCTCTCACTTCTGCCCCACCAGCCCCCTGGAGGCCCTGCACCACCACCCGCCAACTCCCTCCATCCCCAGCGATACACTCATACCCCTTTACACTCCCTGTCTTTAGAGATTTGCTATAACCTGACCACATAAAATCATGAATAACTCAAATTCTACAGGCACAAACACAGCTTCTGCATTTTAGCGGCAATGCTACAAGAAGCGAGGGTTTCTCTGCCTTGAAGATTTGTATAGTTTGAAATGAATAAAAGATAAGGAGTCTGTAAGCATGGGCATGAGGTTCATGAGATTAGTATGCATGTGGCTGTTTATTCGCTCCAAGGCTAAACAGCTAAAGTCATTTCCTTCCAAACAAAGGTCTTTTAGGACATTTTTATTCAGCGTTCAGAATTTAAACTCATGCCTTCTTTAAATGGCCCAGCTTGCTACTTCAGCTCCATTTAACCTTCTTACCCTCCCTCACATTTCCAAAAGAAGCAATTTCAAAATAATAAACTGTACCTAAAGGGCTATAATCAATTTCATTAAACCATTCCAACAAATAACTATTCTGTATCAAGTTTTATTTAAGAAAATGAATATTATATAGTTTGGTGTTTTTTGCCAGATGAGACTACCATGATTTATAGGTTTTAGTGTTAAAAATAAGATACTTATTTGATAGAAAAATTAACAAATTATACTAAATTTTCATCTAAATACATTCAGATTTATAGGGCTATAAATTATCTAGCTATATTTAAGTGACATATTTTAGCTTTATCTTTTTTCATAAATAAATAATCCTCTTAAGCATCAATGGGCAGAGGGAAATGTAATATAGAACAACCTTGGCAAAACTTCCTTTCTTCTTTCAGCACAATCCTGGAGTGAATTCCTTTCTCTTCACCTTTACCCTTCAACTCACTGCTGCTTCTGCAGCCCCAGATTTAGAGAGCCATGCTGGGCAGAACTCTGGGCATTACCAGTGCTGCCCACCCTCCCCCCACAACTTCTCATACCCAAGTGCCAAGCCTCATCCATTCTGCCTCCTACATCTCTTTCCAGCTCAGCCATGTCTCCACGGCCCCACTACCACTAGTGGATTTGGGACTACCAGCATCTCTCATGTGGATTACAGCACAGCTTTCTAACTGATTTGCCTGACCCCTGCTTGGCTGGCTCATCTCCATTCTTCATCATGCCTGTAGGGATGGAGGTTTTTGTAAACCTGTTATCTTGGTCCTGTCCCATTAATGCTTCTGTTACTCTTGGGATAAAGTCCCTGTTCCGCAAGTCCTGACCCTTGTCCATCTCTCTACATCTCCTTCATCTGGTATATTCTGGTCACACTGATCAACTTTGCAGTTTCTGAATATAACTCATAATTAAATATACCTCTTTTTACTCAAGAAATACTTTTGAAATTCCCACTCTGTTCTAGGTTTTATGCTAGAGGCTGAGAAAGATGGGGGAACAAAAACAGTCATTTTTTAAAAGATTTTATTTATTTGTTTATTTTTTGAGAAAGAGAGAGCATGAGCAGGGTAAGAGGCAGAGGGAGAGAGAGAGCACAAGCAGGGGGAGGGGGAGAGGGAGAAGCAGACTCCCAGCGGAGCATGAAGCCTGATGTGGGGCTTGATCCCAGGACCCCGATATCATGACCTGAGGCAAAGTCAGATGCTTAACCAACTGAGCCACCCAGGCACCCCCAAAGACAGTTTTTCTGACTCCATTCACTACTCCTGTAATGAGACTTTCTCTACCATAGCCTGTCCCAACCTGCATCATAATTGGCTGTTTATTTGTCATATCACCACTAGAGTTTAAGCTCTATAATAGAGAGCAGTGAGCTATGCTTATTTTGTTCACTTGTGTATTCTCAGCCCCTAGCAGGAACATGGCACACAGCACAATTCCAGAGATTTTTAAGAATAAATTAACCTTTTTATATATACTATAAATTCACCAGTTGCCTATTAATATGATCAATTATTTTTTTTAAATTTTTTTATTGTTATGTTAATCACCATATATTACATCATTAGTTTTTGGTGCAGTGTTCCATGATTCATTGTTTGTTCATAACACCCAGTGCTCCATGCAGAACGTGCCCTCCTCAATACCCATCACCAGGCTAACCCATCCCCCTACCCCCCTCCCCTCTAGAACCCTCAGTTTGTTTTTCAGAGTCCATCATCTCTCATGGTTCGTCTCCCCCTCTGACATACTACCCTTTTCTTTCTCTCCTGTTATCTTCTTCTTTTTCTTTTTTTCTTAAAATATGTTGCGTTATTTGTTTCAGAAGTACAGAACTGTGATTCAACAGTCTTGCAAAATTCACAGCACTCACCGTAGCACATACCCTCCCCAATGTCTATCACCCAGCCACCCCATCCCTCCCACCCCCAACCACTCCAGTAACACTCAGTTTGTTTCCTGAGATTAAGAATTCCTCATATCAGTGAGGTCATGTGATACATGTCTTTCTCTGATTGACTTATTTCACTCAGCATAACACCCTCCAGTTCCATCCACGTCGTTGCAAATGGCAAGATCTCATTCCTTTTGATGGCTGCATAATATTCCATTGTGTATATATACCACATCTTCTTTATCCATTCATCTGTCGATGGGCATCTTGGCTCTTTCCACAGTTTGGCTATGGTGGACATTGCTGCTATAAACATTGGGGCACACGTACCCCTTCGGGTCCCTACATTTGTATCTTTGTGGTAAATACCCAGTAGTGCAATTGCTGGATCGAACGGTAGCTCTAATTTCAACTGTTTGAGGAACCTCCATACTATTTTCCAGAGGGGTTGCACCAGCTTGCATTCCCACCAACAGTGTAGGAGGGTTCCCCTTTCTCCACATCCCCACCAACATCTGTCGTTCCCTGACTTGTTAATTGTAGCCATTCTGACGGGTGTGAGGTGGTATCTCATTGAGGTTTTGATTTGGATTTCCCTGATGCCGAGTGATGTTGAGCACTTTTTCATGTGCCTGTTGGCCATTTGGATGTCTTCTTTGGAGAAATGTCTGTTCATGTCTTCTGCCCATTTCTTGATTGGATTATTTGTTCTTTGGGTGTTGAGTTGGATAAGTTCTTTATAGATTTTGGATACTAGCCCTTTATCTGATATGTCATTTGCAAATATTTTCTCCCATTCTGTCGGTTGTCTTTTGGTTTTGTGGACTGAATATGATCAATTATTTTAAAGGATACTTTATTAAGCACCTTCTCAAAGCAGAGTCAATTTCCAACAAAATGTGATAGTACTTTTTCTGGAACTTTTTGAATCTTTGCAACAGTTTCCCCAAAAGCAGACCCCGAGACAGACTTAGGTGCAGTTAGTTTATTTAAAAAGTCAGCCCAGGAAGTACAGGGGAGGTAATAGGAAATGAGGTAGAGAATGGAAAAATCCAATAAAAAAGTATTAATTAGTAAGTTACAAATGTGGACAACTAGGGCTCAGATTTCTTCTGAGCTGGCACACAGGACACTCTTAGAACTGTCTCAGTGAGGGACTGAGACGGCAGAATACTTACTCACTGATTCCTATCCCTTACTGATGCCCCTGGATGACTCTGGAGGGATGAAATTCTCATTATTTCCAGGCTACCCATCACTGAAACTGAGAAAAACTCCCATCCCACTGAAAAAGTCTCCGGAAAAGGAAGCAGGGAGATAGACATGTTTGAGATGGGAAGCTGTCTGCATATAGGGGCACTGTCCAGTGGGGCTACAGGTAGCCTCAGAGTCGGGCCAAGGGCAAACAGATAAGCCAGCATCAGCATCTGCTGTGGCACATTTTTACACCGTACATTTAAAAAAAATCCCTAAAATCTGGAGTGCCTCCCACTTTTTACTTCTGGTATCCACTTACTAGCAGATTAGAGGATCACTGAATAATGAGAGGTTTCCAAGACATCAGAACTGGCTGAAGACCAGATCCACAGTTAGGTGACCACTGGGTAAGAAAAAATTCAAAACATTTCAGAGTGGTCTTTAAAAGCTAAGTAAAGATTGTGAGCAGCCACACAAGCTTACAAGCTGTCAACAAAATAACCTGAAGATTATGCCAAAGGTCCAGATGCTGCTTCTGGCAAGGAAGTGTTGATTTCTTTAACTGTCTTCCAAGAAAGAGAAGAACCTCTAGTAAAAATGTGGAGGGAGGAAAATACATGTTCTCCACTCCATATACTCACCAAACCTTCCTTAGTTCTGATTAATAAAACACACTTAAAAAAAAAAGAAAATAAATCATAGATTTCCTTGAAGAAACAAATGTATATGCATATAAACTGAGGAAAAATTTTCTCCTTATATGAAAGTAACAAATGCTTATATAGTCATCATGAATAGGAAGGAATAGTAATGTGGCTACACAGGGAGGGAATATTCTTGTACATGAAAAAATGCAATGTGAACGGAGGTTTAAGGTATTTGCCTGTGAAACTCAAAACTAAAAATATCAAAATACATAAGACATGTGTTTTAAGTACGCTTTTTCTCTCCTTTCTGAAAGTTCATGAAAGTGATGGTGAAATAATAATGATGATAAATAAAAGCCCAGAGGAACAAGGAGATTGAGAAGTGAGGTGACAGAAGGGAAGAAAAGCCAACATTTTTTAAAACATATGGGATGAGACATAACAGAGTAAGGGAGAAAAATTAAAATATAAGAGCCTGCAGAGAAGTAACTAGTAAGAAGCCAGTGACAGTTGTCAGAGAACTCTGGAAAAGACTCAGAACTGGAGACACCTGGTACCTATACACTAAGGGACAAAGCTTGAGGCTGAAAACAGGAGAACTGGTGAAAGTCTATATATGGAGCAGCTGAACCTCTGTATGCCCTCACTGTTCCACATTGCCTGACATCTCTCCCCTTCTGTGAATCTGCCCTGGCAGGAGGTATTTATCTCTGATAGTACAGAAGAAGGTCACCATTTTGCAATCACCAATATAATAATTGATTCAGGTAAGTCTCAGCAGTGGATGCTAAAACCATAGTATAAAAAAAATTCATAGGATGAGAAAACAATATTTACACAGTCACAAAGTGTCACTTCTTGGATCACTTAGAAATTATGAAAAGAAAAATATACCCATACAATGAAAAAAATATGAAGGACATCACCTTTACATTACAAATAATGAGACTAATGGATGACAAACACCTCCTGATGTGATGTACTGGGAAGGAATAATATCATCTATAAATATTCTCACCCAAATTTATAACCTGAATTTAATCATGAAGAAATAATAAGATAAATACAAGTTGTGGAACATCCTAAAAATAATGGGACTTGACACTTTAAAAATGTCAATTTTACTGAACACACGAATAGATGGAAAAATCTTTCTAGGTTATAGGAAGATAAAGAGACCTGACAACTAAATGCAATGCACTGGATACTCTATTAAAAACAACACCAGAAAACATCACTGGGACAACTAGAGAAATCTGAGTATGGACTGTATATTGGGTATATTATTATACTAGAGCCAAGTTTCTTGAGTATGATGATAATGCCCTTGTGGTTATATATAAAAAAGTAATTTTTCTTAGAAGATATATGTTGAAGTATTCGTGAATGAAGTGTCAATACCTTCAACTTAATGCTTAATACTCAGAAATTTTGCAAAATTAATTGATATGCACATACATGACAAGTGCACAGATAATACCTATTTGAGTTAACATATTCCCTGATGATGAAAAGATCATCCAACACATGCTAAATGGATGACTTAGCAAGACTCAAAGGGAGGCTGCTTGGATTATATGACATGATGACTGAAGCTGGGGCAGACACGAGAAAAGTGAAATCCTTCTAAAAGGAGCTGGAGAATTGTGACAGCAATGCCAATGCTCCCTATTGCCCACTGGAGATGAGACTTTGGGGTCAAAATAAAAGTTCAGTCTATAATGAGCTGCATTACCCAAACACTTAGAGAATACTTAGTGAGGTATATAGACGATACACGTGTGATGCACCACCCAATATGTAAATGAGAACCTAACCTAGGAGTAAATAAATTGAAGTGGATGACCTAAAAATCATTTTTTTCCCTACTGCATCCCAAACTCATGCAACTAAGGTCTTCTCTCTATATTTGTGTAAATCATTTGATCGGATGGGGAAAAGATATTGATAGACAGCCATTTTAGATCTGTTTCTGTCTCAATCTCTATCTAGTGGCAAAGCTTACAAAATAAATATAATTTTAAGTGGAAAGGTGAAAAGTAAAAAAAATAAAATAGTCCATTTCTAAAAAATGAAATGATCAGCATTTCTTTGAAGTCCTCAATAATTTACTAGTCAAATACTGTTTTTATTTCAGTTATCATTAATGCAGATCAAATTAATCCAAAATTTAGCAGTTAACACAGCCCTTTTATTATTCTCACGATTTTTTTTTTTGGTTAATGGATTCAGGAAGGGCTTAGGAGAGTTCTTGCCCAGGGTTTGTCATGAGGATGAAGTTAGATATGGGTAGAGTTGGAATCATTTGAAAGCTTGATTTCTCTAGATATTCAAGATGGCTCACTCCCATGACTGACAGTTGATGCTGGTTGTTGGCTGGTAGCTCAACTAGACTGGTGGCCAGAATGTCTATGTATGTTCTCTCTCTTGGTCTCAAAGTATTAATACTTTTTGCGTGTTAGCTGGCTTCCCCCAGAGACAACAATCCATGAGAAGCAAGTAGAAGATATATGGCCTTTACTGATCTTGGCTTGGAAATTGCACATTAATTCTGCTTAATTCTATTAGTAAAAAAGCACATCACTAAGTTTGGCCCAGATTCAAAGAAAATGAACAAAGACTTCTCTCAAAGGGAGGAGCGCTAAGAAATTGGTGATATGTTTTAGAACCACTATGTTTTAATTGTGGAGTTGCAAATATTTTTTGTGAGAGCTCTAAAAAAGAAGGACACATTGGATGAGCTCTATGGACTGAGCTATCCCGGCACTTTACTGGATGAATTATAACAGATAAAAGTTAGATTGCCTTTATATAATCAGACAATGAAACAAAGCTAAGTTCTGAGACTATCTCCAAATATTAAGAAATATTAAATGACTAGATAGATGGACAGATAGATGAATAGATGAATGGTGAATGGATTGACCAGTAGACAGACAGATAAATAAATGGACTGATGTAGATAGATGTTAATGAAAGAAGAACTATTTGGATGGATTCGAAGCACAGTAGGTGGCTACCCCCAACACTGATCATTGACTGTGGTTGCTAACATCTCTTAGGGGGTTCTTATACAAAAACCACAGTTCATTCACGAACAATTACTAAACAGGGTGAAACCAGGGCAGAGGGCAGAGTCCTTTTTTTTTTTTTTTTAAGAGGGCAGGTTCTTGAAATAAAGGATGTTTAATAGGCATGATGAGGAAATGAAGATTTACACAGGAGAAACTTCACTGGATCAACACAGAAATCCATCTGTCTTGGCCAGCTGCTCAATTCTGCAACAGAGTCAGTAGCACCGTGTCAACTCATGGCAGGAGGCAGATCATCCTCTAAAAATGGGAATCACAAAAACTGGCAGAGGAAAACAATTAGATGACTTATTTCATCCTACAGATTTGTGATCACATGACATATTCTTTAGTTTGCTCAGGGAAATTACAAAGGTACAGGAATCAGACTGAGATAAATACTAAGATAATGGGAGGTAAGAGGAGTGGTCTGATTCCACTCAGAAATCTAAAGGCTAGTCTTCCAGTTACAACATATGGCTTAGAGACATGATCCCTCATCAAGAAAATGGAATAGAACTTGTCATCATGGACAGATTGTTAGGGGGAAAAATGATGGCGGTGGGCATATTAGGAGATAAGAACAGCTAGTACCCTTACATTTGGAGTGCTCTAAAAGCTGCGCTAGCATGTGTTCTGCTCTCTGGATTTGTTCCATCTGTCTAGTATTGCTGAGAATATTTTGACAGCAGAAATTTGTGAGATGAGGCAACGCTCACCATGTAGTGACATTTATTAGTCAGATTACCCAGGATGGAGGGAGGAAGGATTGGAGACATTGGTTTGAGGGAACTGGAACCAAAATATGAAGGTCACAACAATGAAATTTAAGTAGACTTTTGGTAGTGGAGACTTTGATATCATTTGCTAGGGTTTGAGACCAGGGGTGGGGGTAGGGGGAGCATCTTCCTTTGGTTTTGTCTCAACAACAAGCTGTCAAGGTAGCTGACAGGTGAGATAATTATTAGCTCTCTGGCTCACTAATTAAAGGAGATGGAGAGTAATAGGACATTAATTTTGTTCACTCACCTGAATCTCCTTTGGAAAAGGGAAATCCTTTTGAATCCTAAAAAAGATCAACTCACTGCTGGACATGTACCCAGGTGAGTATGAAAAATATGGCTTCAGGCTGAGTGATATATGAATCAGATGTCAAGCTTCACATGGTAAAATAGTGATATTACCTTTTAATTGCTCTGGGAGGTAGAAAAATCATCTAAAGCTGAAGTGCGGCAACCACGGAAGAAATGGCATCAAAAGGAATCATATTTCAAAACATGAGGGAGCAAAAAGGAAGATCAAATCTCCTCTACCTCTCTCGCCTTTGCATTGATGTGCTTTGTGTGTCCATTTCAATATTTCTGGCACTTTCTTTTAAGGGAACCTGAATTCTTTATTCTTGGGAGGTTTCCTGTGGGTATTCAGGATATAACATCTTCATTGTTAAATCCCTTCCCAATTTTAGCTTAAGTGTGGCGATCCCTGGAAATCGAGCTGTCCAGGTTGTCATCCAGACTCTGACACTTAATAGCTGTGGAGCTTTGAGACTGTTTTCTCATCCCTACAATGCAAATAGTATGAGAAGCTTCACAGGGTCATTGAGAGATTATGAGAAAATCCATGTATAACCACTTACACATTGCCCAGCACATAAAGTTCAAAGAGGACTAGCTAGCATTATGTTTTGTCTTAGTCAAAAGGAGTCCTTTCTGTTAGGAATGCTGTTTATACAGGTGAAAGATGGGTGTGGTCACAGACTGGATGCGGAAAAGGATGAAATGAATATGTCCTATACTGCCCACTCCCCATATCATAGTGTTCACTCTTCCATACACGGCCTGTCCACCTCACAGCCTTCTAGTGGAAGGAATTATTCTTCCATCATCTTGATTTCTGGTGGGCACTGCCAGTTAGATTATTCTTTTTCTTCAAACCACAGTAAATCCAGGGATTTATTAAATTGAGGGTTAAAAAACGGCAAAGTGCATCTACAAGCCAAGCTGTTAACTCTCTATCCCTTGAGTACGAAGCTTTGTCCCCTGGTCACAAACATTTCAGAAAATACAACAGAACAAGATTTATTTCCAATACTACGTATGGCCAGAATGAAAAAAATAAAAAAAAAAGGAAGATTGGGGATTTTAAAGGTGACCCCATGGTTCCAAAGAGACCCGTTTTTCATTCTCCCAGTGTAACAGCCTCACTCCAAGATTACTGCGTGTGCAGTATCTGTTTTCTGCGGGCTGTTGCCAACAGATGGCTTATTTTGAGTGGAGAGAAATATCATTAAGGAACAAAGAGAAATTAGGACTAAATAGGAAATTAAATATGTTCTTGGGATTACAACTGATGATCAAGATGTTGCAAACCAGTGATTTGCAGCTTGATATTTTGCCTGCAGCCAATACCCACTGTTTTAA
The DNA here is from genome assembly GCF_009762305.2 of Zalophus californianus. Lineage (NCBI taxonomy): Eukaryota > Metazoa > Chordata > Mammalia > Carnivora > Otariidae > Zalophus > Zalophus californianus. The sequence continues at coordinate 99,014,623 of NC_045602.1, forward strand.
GGAAACCTTAATATTAAGGAGGCTGTTCTCACATCATGCAATTTATTTGTCTTACTGTCTTGCCAGCGCCTTTGCCAAACATCATAATTTGCCCAGAATCCTGAATTACAAGATGAACAAATAATATTCATTTCCTCCATGGAGAAAACATCCTTTGATTGAATTGTCTCCTTCCATCCCAGTCACTGCAATGTGTGTTACATGTCAGAGATGTGAAATGGAGTTGAGCCTACTTGAAAGCAGAGTATAAATTAGCTTCTAAATGAAAACAGTTAGAAGGAAAACATTTTCAAATGACAGTCAAACTCTATCAGCTCCCTAAAGTACTCGAGGCCTCCCTGAGGAATGCAGCACGAAAATGAGCTACCATAAGCTTAGAATGTGACCCCCCACCACCACCACCACTCAGTGGGTTAAGGAATTTCCCTGGAGGACCTGGCTGGGGAGGGCTGGAAGTCAAAGGGTAAGAGCAAGATCTGCTTCCTCTAAAAACCAGCTTTTGTGGTTTGCTATTTGAGCTACATATATCTATTATTTTACCTAACAATCATTAAATAACAAAGATGTATGATCAATACCAACCAAAGGAAGGATAGCTCCGTCCTAAGTCACATTAGAAACGCTCACAAACATGCAGAAATGGGTTAAGTAGAAGGGGGTGTCTGGACACCGGAGACTAGCAAACCCTCCAGCACTGTATTGGTGTAGTCATGACCAAATTCACACTGAATTTGGCTCTTGGACCCACGTCTGACTCTATTCACAGTGAAGGACAATGCCAGAAATCTAATCTCGGACGGCTTCTCTGATGCTTAAAACAAATTAGTCTTACACATATCTCCATAGCATAATTCAGAGACTACATGGAAAACTGTAATCAGCCCCACCAGTGAAAACTATTAAATCAGTGAAAACCTACTCAGAACACTTGGGGGTAATTCCTGCTACTGGCTAAAGAGTCTATATTCTTGGTCGAGTTATTTCTTTTAGCTCATTCTGTGGCTATACGAGAATGACTGAGATGTTCTGCTGGGCTGCTATTATTGATGGTATAGTCAGGTACTAAAGCAAACTATACGACTTCAGGGAAACAATCAATATTGGGGCAAATGTCTATTTCTCAGAATCTAGATGCTGTGAGGTGACTGGCCTATCGGCTATGGGTTACTCTAGAGCTGTGGTAAGCACAGTGATGTCTCCACTCTTCCCCCACTCTGTGTCCACCCCCTTTTCAACAGGACTTTGTAGTAATCTCCCACTGTGGGGAGGGTGACCTCCTCTGTCTTTTGACTCTGTGCTCAGCCATGTGACTTGCTTTGGCCAATAAGATGCTAGCAGATATGATGCAAGTAGAGTCTTGCAAAGCATTTGCAAGCCCAAGATTAGCCCAATCTTGTACCTCGCCATCACCATGAGAATGTGACCGGGCAGGCCATCTGTCCCAGAAGGAGGATGAAGGACAGGTGAAACTGAGATAGTTGACTGGCCAAGCCTTACCTAGATCAGCGAACAGCCAGCTGACTCCCAGACACACACAAGAAAGCACGGCTGAGACCAGCAGAGCCACTCAGCCAATCCTACAGATCCATATGCCAAATAAATGCTTACTGTTTTTAGCCATCTATGGGGGGAGGGGGTTGTTCATTCTTTTAAGCCACTTCTTAAAATTGTGGCAATAGAAAACAAAGCAATTCAAAAAAAAAAAAAAGAGCTTTGCTTCATCGCATGGATGGAAACTGTTTAAGTTTGCATTTGCTTTAGCAGGATGTCCCGTGTTTTCTCTGTCATGACTTTTAAGTCAAGGAAATGACATTCCTGGCAGCAGAAGTATAAGCCCTCAATGGTTGTGACACTGAAAACTTGAATGTCTGCCTGCAGTACCATTAAAATAATAGCGGCTACACTTTATTGAAGGCCTATTATGTGCCAAACATGTTTCGTAGCATATACTATATCCTTAATATTGACCTTAACCTTGTAAGAGGGGCATTGTTACCCATTTCCATTGAACAGATGAGGAAACTGACAGTCACAAAAACTAAGTAACTTGCTCAGGGAACTACAACTAATATATTTACACCTGGGTTTAATGGATTCAAACCAAAATTTAAGCCCATATGCCACACTTCCCCCTGATCAGTTTAAAACCCTGAAGGAGGGGTGCCTGGGTGGCTCGGATGGGTAAGCATCTGCCTTCAGCTCAGGTCATGAGCTCCAGGTCCAGGGATTGAGCCCTGAGCCCCATGCCAGGCTCCCAGCTCAGCAGGGAGTCTGCTTCTCTCCTTCTCTCTCTCTGCCTCTTCCCCTGCTTGTGCTCTCTCTGCTCTCTCTCTCAAATAAATGAATAAAATCTTAAAAAAAAAAACAACGAAGGATTTCAGTAGCAAGCAGTTTTATGTATATAGAAAGCTACTGAAAGGGGTGAAAATTACGTTGGTTCTTAAGAGAGAAAAAATTCTACTGAAAGGGGTGAAAATTATGTTGGTTCTTAAGAGAGAAAAAATTCTAAATATCTGCATGTCCGTGTTTCTCCTATGTTGGTGCAGGTCAGGGACATCAACCCAGAAGTCCAGTCCCAGAAGGAGCTCCTCAGTGCCTCCCAGGTTCTCACCCTCTGCCAGCAGGCTGGGCTCCAAAGAAAGAGTCATTTGCTCTGATTTGAAGAGCTGTGCCTCAAAGAAAATGGGTGAGTCCATCATGTGAACTCCAGCCACAAGTCCTGGGCCAGCAAACAGAGTGGGTATTATCCACCAAAGAATGATTAAGTTTCCAGCCAAGGGAAAGGCAAATGTCAAGACCCCTAGTTTTTAAGAAATCATTTGGCTGTTTGATGAAGCTTACAATGGTAAATAAATATTGTGAGAACCAATGCATCTGTGGAAATTGTGTTGAACAGATTTCAGAGAAGTCAAAATCAGTCAAGTGCCTGAAATAGAATTCTGATGGGACATTATTATTCTGTCCTTTCAAATCTTTCTAAAGCAATCCATCACTGAAGTGCCTTTGAAGTCTTACCTTCTTCCTCGATTGTAGGAGCACCCACACCAGTCCCTCTTTAAATATTCAAGATAATTATGCTGTCATTTCCCCCTTGGTCCTACTTTCTTCAATGGTTTCTTAAGAGGACTATGCAAGTGTACAGGGCTCTCAGACCTCTAGTATAATGACAATTATGATGACAATTCTGACAATAGTATCTATTATTTCATGAACTTTTCTATATGACCTAATCTCTTCACAGTCAACTGAGCTCACAATAACCATAAGAAGTAGGTACTCTTATAATCTCCATGTTGTAAGGAAGAAATGAGGCTTACAAAGTTCACATAACCTGCTCAAGGTCACAGAGTGGCTGAGCGGGATTTGAAGAGTCAGTCTGACTCCCAACAATCTTGGCTTTTGACTGTCTCCATAGCAGACACGCCTGCCACGTGGGGAGGTACAGAGTGGGCCCTCATTTGCAGGAATCATACTGGTCACAACTTTAGAGGTTTCCAACAATTATCTGATGCTAACAATAGAGCTCATGCCACTGGGAAAAAAGACTGGACACCCAAGACAGGCTCATTAGCTAGCATTACTTGGGCTTTTAAACGAACAAAACACATTCCCACGTGGCATGGAGGGGAAAGGAGAGCATTATATGAAAGTCTGTGCAAACATGAGTTACAGAGGTTCTTTCAAAGACTGTATCTCAAACATTTACACAACAGCCATCCCGCAACTGGATTTATTTAGCATCTACCATGTATGAGGTACTATGTCGGGCAATAGAGAATTATACATATGAAAAACAAATGTTTTCTCAGAAATGTCTTCCCTACCAACAGAAAATCTATTAAAGAATAATATATTAAGGAATTGGATAAATGTTCTGAGCTTTCTGAAGAAAACTGTCAAGCAAAACCTCAATATCACATAAGATGTTGCTTTGAGACATATGATACGTGTCAGTCATGTTACAGAATCCAAATCTTCTGTAGAAAATCAAATACTCAGCTCTTTCCACCAAGTTTGGGCTGCTTTCCCATTAATCAAAACTCATCATATGAATGCCAAATTGTTGAAATTAATCTGGGAAGCATCTTCTATATTTGTCTACTTGGCTCTTTCCTTCTGATTTTTCAAATTTCCAATTAATAATCAAATTTCTGCTCTTCTGTTAGTACAATTTAAATAATTTTATATTGTATAGAGAGAAATGAAAAAGATTATAGTGAACAGGTTACCCAAATCCTCTGTTTTGAAGAGGCACTGGTTTCTGTGTTCCAGACTCATAAACCCAGTCCCAGAAAAAAATCACTACTTGAGTAGTCAAACTTAATGTAACTAATGATGAATTAATCATCCCTTCCTACAAAAACTGGACTATCTTTATGCATGAGTAGCACTCTGTTATGGATTGCATTGTGTCCCCTAAAAATTCATATGTAGAAGTCCTAATCATCAGTACCTCAGAATATGACCTTCTTTGGATAAAGAATCATTGCAGATAAAACTAGTTAAGATGAAGACATACCAGAATGGGGTGAAACCCTAATCCAATATGATTTGTGTCCTCATAAAAAGGGGACCCTTCGATATGGATATAGACACACTGAGAATGCCATGTGAAGAGAGAGAGATTTGGCTAATACCACGCCCTCCATCTCAAATTCCCTTTCAACTACAGGTCTCTCTTGCCATCACTTTATGTCTCATACCTAAAGTCTCGCACCATGATCCATATAGAGTAGTTTCTAAGTAGGTGTTTACTGAGTGAATATGTAAAATCAGATTTTCATCTTGTTAAAATATGAGTCATTAATATGTTGGACAAGCCAGAAAAAAAATCTTCATTCTAACCAACAAGTCAGTGAAAATATCTCCAGACAAACACGACCAATAAAAAACCTTCGTTTATTAAATTCTACTGCAGTACTGAAATAATTTATTGAACAAAAAGCAAATGCAATTGCTAGACTAGACACCAGAAAAGCAATACCAGAGTTGGTATGTTTCAATATTGCTGCACACTTGGCCCAAGTTTCATGTGATATTAAAGAGTTGGCAAGGCAAGATGTTCTTAGATAATTCTGTGTGCATTTGTGGTACTGATGCACACCTGTGTCCTTCTACAGTTGGCTTAAGCCCCGCGTGCTTCTCCTTGTCACTGATTTGAATCTTTCTCATTTTAGAGAAAGCATTTGGCTCACACAATATACCATGGATTTATCTGGTTAGAGTTTCATGCCGCTTCTAGATCTCTTGAGATTTTAAAGCTTGCTGCAAAAGACATATTTATCACCGTATTGGCTGGTTACATACATTCCTAAGTATTGCCTTAGAGGGAAAAATGCAAGAGTTATATATTAAGGAGAAGAAAAGATAAAAACACAGAACAAACTGTTCTATTGTATATTTAAAATGAAAAAGCATATTTTATATATAACTTATATTTTATATTTATACAAATTTTGTCATTTTATTTAATGTAAATATAAAATATAATATTGTTATGTAAATATTTTTATAATATATAATGTCAAAATTTAATATAATATATATTCTAAGGCATATAATTAGCACAAACAGAAGCAGCAGGATAGCAAGTATCAATTTAATCTATTGCCACTCAATAAAAATACTCTATGGGGCGCCTGGGTGGCTCAGTCGTTAAGTGTCTGCCTTCGGCTCAGGTCCTGATCCCAGGGTCCTGGGATCGAGCCCCATATTAGGCTCCCTGCTCCGTGGGGAAGCCTGCTTCTCCCTCTCTCACTCCCCCTGCTTGTATTCCCTCTCTCGCTATCTCTTTCTCTCTGTCAAATAAATAAATAAAATCTTAAAAAAAAATACTCTGTGTTCCTCCTTATGACTATTCTATGTTCAAACTACATTATCCATGAAATATATTTTTTCAGCATTTCTTTGACAAAAAAATCAATTGGTTTCATTCACTCATTCAAAATATGCACATTCTAAAGGTCAAAGAAGAAACCAGTGGTTTCAAGAAAAAACTATACTTTTATACTTTTAGGTGGGCTTTGCCACCTTACTAGTCTTTACAGGCCAACCTTTGCAATCAACCAGAAGCTCTTCATTGAACAGAGAAGTTTCCTTCCAGAAAATGTGACTGTACTAGTTGATACATCTGTAAATCTGACAAGCATCTCAAAACTCAACATGTTCAAACTTGTGTTTTCTGCCCTGTGTCTTGATCTGCTATTTTTCCTGAAGTCCTAACATGGGGTTAATAGAATCACCCTCTATATAGTCACTGAGCTAGAAGCTTTATATTCCTCCTGAATTCCTTCTTCTATATCAAAAATTGTTTAGTGGGTCCCATCAATTCTACCTCAAAAGTGCCTTTGGAATCCACCCCTTCCTTTTCATTTTCCAAAAAGAGTTTTATATTGCCTCAGCACCCAGCACAGTATCTGACATGTACATTGTAAGCACTCAATAAATGCTTGGCAAATCAGTCAATGGACAATAAAATGGACAGTTTAGATATATATTTTTTTCCGTTTTCTTTCCTAGACAACTGCAATAGTTCCTTATACAAAATCCCGATTATTAATTGTTCCACTCTCCAATTTGACCTCCAGGCTTACTACAGGGTTGTTTTTCTAAAACACTGCCAACCATACCATTCTTTGCTCAAAAAATTTGATGGCTATTATTGTCCATGATAAGCCAGTCAGGCACTCTGCTAAGTGCTAGGGATACAGTGAAGAACAAACAATGGCCTCTATGTTGGAAGATGCACATTAATCATATATTACTCTAAAGCACAGCTATAAGATACTTTGAGAACATATGACTGGGGTCATGATCCAATTTGGGATCTAGGGGTAGGCTTCCTAGAATGAGAGTTGTATGAGCTGCTATATGAAGGATGGGTATAGTTTCCCCAACAAAGTGAAAGGTTGTTCATGGTTCCTTCCTGTGGGAAGGCTATGTGTGGAAAAGGAGAGTGATGAGTTCAGAACTCAGAGAGCAAGGAGTGAACAGTGTATGTTAAGTTCACAGAGATAAACAGTGGTGAAATTTTGCATCCTTTGCTGAGCATGCTCTGAAGAACCCGTGGAAGGATTATAAACCAGGGGTTACATGATCACTTCCAATGATTTCTTTTTACCAAATTCTGTAAAAATACTAAAAAGAGAGAGTCATATCTTAGGATGGACAGGATCACATTATAGCTCTGGGCGGCTGGAAATGCACCAAATGGCAGCACTATAAATAACTATTCAAAAGTTGTTGGAGTGTGAATAAAGGATAAGTTTCATTCCATCAACAAATCTTTTGATGGGCATAACTCATTGCTTGGTGATTTCTCTTTTATTCCTTAATCCATATTAATAATGGGCATTTTCAACATGCCAGAACGGTCACTGCATTCTTTATAACATCCTATTCTGCAAACTAAAGATAGCAGCACAATTAATACATGGATAAATGCACGAGCACCCGAGCTTTGTTTTTGATCTCACTTTTTAATCAACACTGAGGCCTTTTAACACTTAGCTTTCTTCTTTCTTGAATGCTTCTGAACACATCCAATCCCCAGGGCCTGTGGAATAATGAAATCCACCTTTGTTTCAGTAGTTGAGGAATGAAAGCAGCCCCCTAGTCTCTTCATTTGTGCCAAGAAGGCAACCCATGTGGAAGTGATAACAAGAATTTCACCATCTCTGCTCGCAGGCCTTCCAGTAAAGAACAAAACCAGGGGTGACATGTCTTTATCAAAAACTGCCAGCTCTAAACTGTTCTGTCTTGGGCAAATATATTAATCTGTGTACTTGCTGAGGCTGCTCGTTAGACTCAAGCCTCTGGAAATCAGAAGTGCTGATAAGGGGAAACAGTGTCACATGGCAGGCTAGCAAAACTGCATGGACCCTGCTGCCTGTTGCAGTTTTATCGTTCTTGTAATTGCAATAATAAATAAAACACCATGACCTTTGGTGTTCACTGTGATGCCTCAAATTACTGCTTCAATTTCAGTCCAGTCACTCCTACTCTTCTGGGGGCATCCTTTCATGTCTTACTTTTTGAGAAGTGCTCCTGTGTTGCCCCCCAAGATTGCCAGATATTTACCAGTAGGCTTTTTGAAGGGATGCTTCCTTATTTTCTGGTTGCCAATTCATTTCTCAGCCTCAATGACTGAATACAAACTGATTTGAAATACTTAGATGAATGATCATTCTGAAAATAGATCCAGGGGGATGGAAGCCCCAGATCCAGGAGACAGAAGATCGGAAAATATCCCATCCAGAAGTGTTAAGGAAGGCTTGCCTTGTTTGTTCACTTGTACAATCATCTGCTAGGCTTCGTTGCTTTCTGTTTAGAGGTTCCTTGTGGATGCAGTCAGGGTAGAGATTGAGTTGTCAGTCTCAGGCCGATAATCTGGAAATCACCCATTTCTTTGAAAATAGCTCTTTAATTTTATAGTGTGAAACAGTGGTTCTCAATCATCTGGAGGGCTTGTTAAAAATCAAGTTTCTGGCCCTGTTTCAGAGTTTGTGATTCGGCAAGTCTGGGGGTGGAGGGGTCCTTGAAAATTTACATTTCTAAGAAGTTCCCAAGACCATAGTTTGAGAACCACTGGTATAAGAATAAAGGGACTCTACCTTGTCCCTAGGACCTCCTGGGAAGAGAGTTCTCAAAATATTGGCATGGATATATCTGGTTTTGTAAAACCAGTCAAAGAACAGCAGAATTTAGAGTTAGCAAGATACTTAGAGCACAGACAGATCAGACCTTAGAGAATTTAACTGATATATCCAAGGTCACAAACCAGTTAGCAGTGGAGCTGAGGATATAACACATTCTTGACTCTTGTGACTTTGCTATGTCCTTGGTTATGACATTTGTATATTAGGAGTTTAACGGATATGGCTGAAATTGGTAAACGTATGTCAGCCTTCACACGTACCAACCTTTTGAGACTCCCTTTGACTACACAAACTTTTCATGTATTACTTTTGTATAGGTAAGAAAGAAGGCTGTAAAGGGAGAGAGAACTGGATATATGTATATAGAAGAGCTGTTCTCAGAGAAAAACTTGGAATCCTATCAAATACTGTACTATTTTACAGCCAACCAATGGAATTGGGTCAATCTTGGTATTTTAAAATAAATAAATAACTCATAATACATTATTTAATGTAATATAGGAATTAGTGTGTTTTATTTTCTTCTACCAATTAATTTGCACATGGAGACATAGTTTTATCCACATATTTTTCAGAGTGATTTTGAAGAAATGTAATTTGAATAACTGTTTGGAAGAGTATGTGTCTACATGCAGCAAACACAGTCACATAGGGTCCTGGAGGTCAGGGCACACTTCAAAGTTGATGAGGTCATGTTGATTCCATTGGCATGGTAAAATGCAAAACCCATCTAGATTTTCTGCTTCTGTAGACCTGAGTTTAAATCCTGTCCTCTGGCAAATGGATGAAATGATTTTTGGCCTTAGGGTTATCATCTGTATAATTGACAAACAAACAAACACTCCCACCTCACAGGAAGCCCCAGAGCCAAAAATTGGCTTGGGAAAGACTTAGACCCTCCATAATTTCCATCAGATCCTTCAAAATCATGCAGGCATGCCTGTGTCATCAAGGTATACTATCAAACAAACTTAAGTAGAAACAATGAACTTGAAATGCAAATGTGACTTCCAGACAAGTCTCCTACTCATTCCTTCCACCAAGCTGCACTGCAGACCAGTTCCTTCTCTGATCCCACAGCCACACTGTCACTTCTAATGTTCTTCTATAGCAGAAAGTCCAGGGCTTCCTGAGCTCACAGTGGGGCTATGATAAAACGTGGGGCTATGTCTGCAAAGGACCTGTTGCATACTCCCTTTCTTTCCCTTACCAACTAGTTTCCCATCAGCCAGTAATTGAGCTAGGGTTGAGTTTCTTCTCAAGGAAAAAGAAAAGAGTAGGGTGAATTACCTCTAAAGTTTATTTTCTTTTTCTTCCTTTCTTTTTTTGTTTTTTAAAAAGATTTATTTATTTGAGAAAGAGAGAGTGTGAGCATGTGAGTGTATGGAGGGGCAGAGGGAGAGGGAGAGAATCTCCAGCAGACTCCCCACTGAGCGTGGAGCCTGGGTGGGGCTCAATCTCAGGACCCTGAGATCATCACCTGAGCCAAAATCGAGTCAGACATTTAATCGACTGAGCCACCCAGGTGCCCCATTTCTTTCTTTTTTTAAAAAAATAACTCCGAAGTATCAAAAATGTAGGGTGTCCAAGTAATACAAATGAGAAAAATTGGGGGACCTAAAATATATGTTTATATATTACAGTAGAAAGCATCTGTCTATGCAGCACTGTCTTAATACCTGAAATGATCATGATCTATGTACATTTCTTTTTTACCTTCTGCAATTCTCTTCAAAAGACTGAACTACAACACAGCTACCACAACTGTTCTTCCCAAAGAAAATGCCCTTTTATTCTACCATTAAAGTATCAGAATGCTTCAAAATCTTCAGGGAGAAAATGCTGACTTCATTTAAAGGGCACACTCAGCATCATAATGTGAATATCACTGAGAAATTTCCTTTGGACTTAAGTTTGAATTATTCCTTCATATGAATGACATCATTACATTCAGTAGAGGCAAAAACTAAATCCACTTGGATAAAGACAAATGAAGACATAGAAACAACACAGTTTAAAAAACAAGTAAACAAAAATTTACTAACCAAGAGCAGGCTCCATGAGTACCATCCACACATAATTATTGTCCAGGAACTTGAAGCTGAAATCATGGGCACCTATAACCTCATCTCTGTTAATGGCTATAGATAACAATCTTTTCACCCTCTTTAATTGACATATGAGACCAGGGAATCCTGGGCAGGGCGGTCAGAGACTTGCCCAGACCATAAGAACAAAGCCAGGACTAAAATTAAGATTTCCCAAGATAGAGGCACCTGGGAGGCTCAGTCCTTAAGAGTCTACCTTCGGCTCAGGTCATGAGCCCCGGGTCCTGGGATTGAGCCCCACATTGGGCTCCCTGCTCAGTGGGAAGCCTGCTTCTCTCTCTCCCACTCCCCCTGCTTGTGTTCCCTCTCTCGCTGTGTCTCTCTCTGTCAAATAAATAAATAAAATCTTTAAAAATAAAAGATTTCCCAAGATCAAGGCCAATTTTTTTTCCCCCAGAATAGAGGCTGATTATTAGCATAAGGTGGAATGTTGGTTTGTAGCCTTCTCTGTTCTTTAGGTGTGCTTATTTGTTTGTTTCACCAAGCATATATTAATTTGTACTTAGGAAACAAATTGTAATTGATGAGCAAAAAACAAAATTAGTGTATATGGTTATTTTTTAAAGTTTCATTTTGCTATCTTCCTCAGTGAAGGTGCCAAGTTTGTTTTTTCAATATATCAAACAGGTAACTGAAACTTGCAAAATATTTTTTTTAATAATCAGAGTGGCATAAAAGAAAAACAACAACAACAACAAAAACCCACCAGAGAACCAACCAAAAAACTAGATAACTAGCATTTTACATGTTATGCTCTGCTAGAGTTGCCAGATTTAACAAAGAAAAGTACATGATATATCTGGTTAAATTTGAATTTCAAATAATAACAAAAATTATTTAAATATATATCCCATGCAATATTTAGGATATACTTATATAAAAATAATTATTTCTTATTCATCTGAAATTAAATTTAACTTGGAATCCTATATTTTATCTGGCAGCCTTAGAACTCCCCACTTTAAAACGTTTAATTAAAATGTTACTTGCTGGTAAATTAATACTAACTTAAATTTATGCAAGCCTACTATGAGAAAAACAAAACCATTCAATATTCAATACATATCAGTGCATTTATTTCCAGGGTGATTTATTTCCAAGGAATACAATGAAATAGTAATTTGTAAAGGATACATGGATTTTATTTATATATTCATGAAATATACTCCATGTAACATAAGGCAAACCAACCACAAAAACAATAGACTCCTCCTTATTATAGAATGTAATTAATTGACCTTTTCATGAAACCAATATTCATTTAAATTGATAATTCTTTGGTAAATAATTATTTTTGCTAAATCTTATTCATGCAGCAGACAAATATAAAGGAGACTTAACAAAAAAGGAGAAAAAGAAAAGATAAAGAACAATAACAAGAAGCATTGTGCTAGCTACTCATCAGATCTAGATCTATGAGTCAATATTCTCTCCAATCTAGATTTTGTTGTGATTCTTCAAAGATACTACAATGTATCAAACCAATATCAATAACATAATGAAGAAATAAACAGTAGCATTATATTTCATTTTTAGGCTTTTTTTTCCCTGTTTAACCATTTATCTATTCATACGACAAAGAAGTTTATATTCTCTTAGGATATAACAGGTATTGAATCTTGGAGGTTACACAGGAGTTCATTGTTCTATTTTTTCAACTTTTTCTGCTTGAAGATTTTTATAACAAGTTGGGGGAGAAGAAAAATGTGAAAAAGAGAAAAAGAATTAACAGCTATGTAATCTTTAAAATGGTTCTGAAGAGAGTAAAATATAATGGGATCTAGAATATGTCATATTCTAGTTTTCTTATTTAGAACACTGATTATTTTCACATTTCTATCTAGATATAGTCAACAAATATATTTATTGATTTAATTTGAGTATCTCTTTGACACTTTTGCCAATAAATGGCAGTAACACTCTATTTTTAATTCTCAATAAGTAAAATAAATTTTAATTCATCATTGATAAACAAATCCTTTAGCAATTTTCATAAAATAAAACAAAGTTACTTTTTAACTTAATTAAATCATTTATAAAAACCAAAACAGAAAGATTTTGCTTTATTTTTTTTAAGATTTTATTTATTTATTTATTTGAGAGAGCGAGAATGAAAGAGAGAGAGAGAGCACATGAGAGGGGGGAGGGTCAGAGGGAGAAGCAGACTCCCCGCTGAGCAGGGATCCTGATGCGGGACTCGATCCTGGGACTCCAGGATCATGACCTGAGCCGAAGGCAGTCGCTTAACCAACTGAGCCACCCAGGCGCCCAAAAGATTTTGCTTTATTAAAAGCAATCTAAGGATAAAAATAAATGAACTAATAAATAGTGCTGTCTTAGTTTGTTCAGTCTGCTGTAACAAATATAGCAAAGACTGAGTGACTTATAAACAACAGAAGTGTATTTTTCAGAGTGCTAGGGTCTAGAAGTCTAGGATCAGGGTTCCAGCATGGTTGAGTTCTACTGAGAGCCCTCTACCAGGTTGCAGACTGCTGACTTCTTGTGTATCCTCACACTGTAGAAAGATAGCTCTCTGGAGTCCCTTTTATAAGGGCACTAAAACCATTCATAAGGGGTCCATCCTCATGATCTGATTAACTCCCAAAGGTCCACCTCCTAATACCATCAACTTAGGGGTCAAGATTTCAACATGCATATTTTGAGGGGACACAAACATTCAGTCCATAACAAGTGCCAAGTAAATTTTTTCTTCAGTAAACATAGATCCAATAAACACAGATCCAACCTAGCTAGTCTTGTCAGAAGTATATTCACTGAACTTTTCACTGATGGAATATTACACAACCATGAAAAATGAGAGATCCTCACATGTGTATGAAAATAAAAATGTTAATAATATTTCAATAAGAAAAAATGCATTTTATAAAAATAGATACACCATTTATGTTGCTCAATAGTTATGCTATGGTAATCTTAGGTTATGACATTAAATATAAAGAAATTCAGAAAACTATCTCATGTTTACAGTATCAGAGTCTGAGAATTAATTTGTAACATACTCACTTAACCTTTAGCCAAAAGCTTCCTGTCCCTTCATCCCATAGATCTTAACTGTGTTCCTGGGATGAGCTTTCATATTTCTGCCTAAAGCCTTAGTTTCACTTCCATGTCTGCCTGAGGAGCAGCAGTAAATTCTGCATATGAGGAAGGGAAGGGCTAAAATACAGTGACTAACAGATAAATAATGAAACTTCAGGTCCAGTTAACTCAGGTTATTACTAGTTACTTTGGCTTATTTTTTTTCCTCTTCAAATATAAGCTTTATTTTCTGTTCCCCTTTCATTTCTGTCTTGATAAATTTCCCTGTCCTCCCTCAAATTTCTTCTGCCTACTGTTATTGATCTTCACACCTCTCTGAATACACAATTTGTCTATTTCCCTGCAATCTCTTCTACACTGCTTCGTCCACTTTACAGTGTGTGTTCCCTCCTCTTCTCCCAGTTCTCAAACTTAACTATCATTTCGTAAGTGTCAAAATCATTGGTCAAAGGGACAAAAATGAGTCAAGCTAGGAGTTTTAACTCTACAATGTCAAACACCTGATATTCTTGATTTATTTTTTAAAAGGTAAGAAATATAAACATAAATATTACAGTTTAAGGATATATTTGAAGAGGTAGTAATTTTGTTTTCAATTTACTTGAAATCCCAACTATGGTTCTTTTTTTTTTTTTTTTTTTTTTTTTTTTGGCAGGGAGAGGCTTGCATTTCCAGTTATTGACTTATTCTTGTTTAAAAGAAATACCACCTAGCTTCCATTTGGCAATTCCCTACTTCCCTTGGCAGATCTTTATATATAGTTTCCATTTAATAATGTCTTAACAAATGAGTTTGAGAATGTCTAAACTGGTCTACAGCTATGGGAATTAAATGTTCAGTGTAAAATATTGCAAAAATATAGGAGAGCAAAAAAATGAAAATTAAAAATCACTTGCAGTCCTACCTTCCAAAAATTACTGTTAACATTTTACACATATGCACACATGTACACACACTCACCATACATATATAGCAATCATAATTTAAAAGAAAACGCACACAAGACTGACTCTCTCTCCCAGTCCTTCAAGCTGGAAAACATATGTCTACTTCCAGATCCTCTCCCTTCTGGTTGACAACCATGTTCTGAGAGTAACAAGATGGAGGGAGCCTGAATCTGAATAATCACATGCAGCAGAGCCATCCTACCAACTTTGACCTCGATATTAGACTGGAGAGAAACAAACTTCCATCTTCTCTAAGCTATGGTATACAGGGCTATCTTTGTTAGAGAGTAACCCTATCTAATACATTGCTCTAATGGCCAGAACTTAGGGTAAATATTGCAGGAATTCAGAGAAGAGAGAATGATGTATTGGCTTGAGTCATACTAAAGGCATCAGAGTAAATATGATGCTTAAACAAGATAAGTATAATAGAGTTTCAAGTTCAAAATGGCAGCTGAGCACAGACATTTGCCTCTCCTCCTTCAGGAAACCACATTATAATGGCAGTAAAGGAATACAGAATGAAACAAATGAGAGATTTCAATTTCTAGATGACAAAAAGCAAACAGAAATGTTTGGTCAGGAGATGAGGCAAAAAAAGACATATTCCAGAAGATGTACCAGAGGGAGCCACAGGGGAGATGGCATTCAACCTTCCTGTCAGAACTCTGGAGGATTCTATGCATAAGGATTTCTCAACCTCAGCACTACTGACATTTAGGGGCAAATAATTCTTTGTTGTGAGGGGCTGTTCTGCACAATGTAGGATGCCAGCAGCACTACTCTTTCCTGCAACACCAATAATCAAAAATGTCTCCAGATTTTGCCAAATGCTCCCAGAAGGCAAAACCACCCTAGTTGAGAACTACTGTTCTGTATTAGTCATTCTCCAAATATTTATTGAATACTTTTTGTGTGCCACACATTGGTCTAGGTACTGGAGATACAGAAGTAAACTCAATCATCAAAAATGCTTTTTTAAAAAGATTTTATTTATTTATTTATTTGAGAGAGATTGAGCATGAGGGGGGTCGGGGCAGAGGGGGAGGGAGAGGGAGAGAGAATCCCAAGAAGACTCTGTGCTGAGCATGGAGCCCTCCCCAGATGGGGCTCAATCTCATGACCCATGAAATAATGATCTGAGCTGAAACCGAGTTGGATGCTTAACCAACAGGGTCTCCCAGGTGCCCCCCAAAATTCTCATCCCTTCTTTTCTAGTAGGACTAGGTAGGTAACAAACATACTAAATGAGTAAAGGATATAATTTGTCAGGCACTATGGAGATAATAGAGAAAAAAAATAGAAGACACTAAGGGGAAAAGGGAAAAGGAAGATGGAAAACATGCATTTCTAGAGCAGCTGTGCCACTTGGCTTTCAAATCCCTTTCCTTGTTTCATATTTTGGAAATATCAAGTGCTGGGTTTTGCCTTTGGAAAACCACTGGAAAGATATTTGCTAAACACCGTGAATAGGCTGCAGGGAAGAATTGTGGATGCTGCTAATTGGCCTTAGAGGATTCTGAGCCATACACTAATGAAACGCAGAGACCAGCATGGGCAAAGGGCCATCAGTGAGGGTTAAGAGGCAGAAGAGTGAGGTGGTACTGGTTAAATGATACAGGGAGAAAAATGGCTGCAACAACTCAGGAACATGACGTTGGGTGGTTAAAGAGGAAGTAGATTTAGCTGAACCCACTGGCTGTTAAATAGTGAACATATACACTTAACTTATTTTTAACTCATTTTCCCCATCAAACATTCAGCAATGATGCTTTCTAAGGCTGTGTGAAATGAAATTTCCTTTCAGCTTATTTCATACAATTGCATTATGATGCTGAGTAGGACAGACAGTTGAATACCATTAACTAAGCTTTACTAATATTATTGTAGAAAAATGAATGAGGAGTCTTTTTCTTGAATAAAATCTTTAGTGAAAATTCACACTTTAAGACACATGGGAACCAAACACTTAAAAATATTTACTGATATCTAGTGGGCTCATTTTATTTTCTCTGAGGAACACATGGAATTGTTGGTACAGTCCTAACAGCTTGAAGCTACAAGCCCAGACAAGGGAATGGGAAGCTGAGATAGTGAGCTTTTTTCCCCTTACTTAAAGGTTTTATTTTACATAATATTTTGGCATTTTCCCACCACAACCAGTACCACAAAGTCATCTCTTTGTGATTTCCAATATGTGGTAAGATATTTGCTTGCAAATATTTGTTATGAAACAAACAGAGAATAAATGAACTATGCTTACAAAATGTTGATTATTTGGGGGGTGCCCATGTTTCCTTAACTACATATTCTCTTCTGTTTGCCATCTGAGAAGGTCACTTCCTTTGATGGAGATTTGGGGGTGGGGTATATATGTACCTGTAAGGGAGGAGGAGGGCATTCTTTAAAAAACAGATCAACGAAGCCAGCTTTGTCAAGGAAAACAAAAACAAAACAAAGTCAACTACCACAAGCAGAGGCCCACTCCTCCAATTTGGTTTACTAATTTCTGACTATGTAATTTTTTTCCTACTAAGTCAAGTTGATTGAATCAATTTCCGCACCATCATATACAATTAGTAGAAACCGGTCAACCCACCTTTTCTCAGTGATAACCAGGCAAGTCAGAATTATTACTGTTCTATACACATCTGATCATTCTTGTTTCTTTGCTCATTCTACACTCCAGTACTCCCATGCTCTGCACTCCTACTTTAATGGCCTCCCTTCTACTCCTGTCTATTAAAATCTTTCTTTCAGTTTTCCCCACTTTCTCCTTAAAGTCCTTCCTGAAAAATTTACCCTAAAATATTTTCTTCCTTCTCTTATCTCTTGAGGGCTTATGTTATATCTCCACTAATTGTGGTAGTGCCAAATCATATGCTATTTTGAGATTGTCATCTAATTCTTTTGCAAGATTAGATATCTTTTGGCCCAATTTTTGTTTTGTTTTGTTTTGTTTTGTTTAGGTCTAGCTTATGGTCAAGGGCCAAGGGATACACTATTTTTGGTGTCCACCTCAGCATCTGACATGCTTATGAAAGAAATCTTACTAAACTGTCCTCTAGGACAGACTCTCTAAGGACAGACCCAAAACCATCATGCTAACCTTTGAGTAGTTCATATTGATGACCTAGATCCTTCTTAAAACAAAAACAAAAACAAAAAAAACCCCTCTATTTTCCCTTTTTGAACATTTAAAGAAAAAAATCTTTCTTCTTCATCAGTCCCTTGTTTTACTTGTCATCATCACTCATTAACTTCCATAAGTACTCTTCTCTTTGAGTGTGATGCTCACTTGCAGCAACCAGATATCGAGTGGGACCTCTGAGTTTTCCTAACCACCCTATATGTAGTATATAGCTATCTAGATTCCTGTGTAAACAAGGGAGATTTAGATTTATATAATGGGAAGTTAAATGGCCATGATACAAATAGGGACATTAAAGGGTAATTAGCTACCCAAACTGCCTTTAAATATGAGTTGATTTTCATTGACCTCTTGCCAGAGTGTTTTCACACAAAGTTTCACTGGTTAGTTAGTGTTGATAGTGAAAAGAACACTTTGATGCTAGATGAATAAGAACATACAAGTTGGGTTGATCTTATTTGTGTTGGCAGTTCTGCAATAGATTGCTTTGGGCACATTATTGTAAAGGGATAGGGGACCATGTGGGTCTGAATCACACCATAATACCTCATAAGCCTGTAGATGATGAAATTTCCTTCTTTGAGCTATGTCATTTTTCTTGTTGCAAATGGTGTTTTGCCCACACCGGATGCTGTCATTAAGGAAAATTATTCTACCCAGGGCCTAAGTTCATCTAATAGTTGCTGTCTGCCCACTCTGTGCCAGGAACTCTGTTAGATGTAAGAGATAAAATGCCAGTCACAAACGTGATCCCTGCCCCTGTGACTCTTAGTGGGATTCTAGTGGAAAGAACAAATCGAATATGAAATTGTAACTTTCATGAATGGTCTAAAGGAGAAGTGCAAGAGGTAACAAGAGTTTCTTTCTCCCTCAGTGACAAACCATTCCATATTCATGAGGTGACAGTAAGGCCCCTGGATATGGCCAAACACTCAGATATTTTTAGAGGAACAGAGAGACTGAGGCAACACAAACCATTTCAAGCCCCTAAGGCAGTCACAGTAGCTAAGTGGCCAGTATCAGGAAATGTCATGCCAGACACTTATGAGCAAAGAGGCTGACTCCACTCAAGTGGTCTGGGGCCAGTAGAGACATTCACAGGGTCTGGTCCCAGAGAGAAAACCATACAGAATATATTTGAAACCAGACATATCTCTTGGAGTTGAGTACAACCTGCTCATAGTTCTATGAGACGATGAAAAGTCGGAGCATAATTCAAGCACTTTGGTGAATACAGACAAGAAAAGATCCACAAGATGAGGAAATAAGTCACAATTCAAGACAGCCATGAGGAAATATCAGGCCACGCAGCCATGATATAGCTTGTATAGTCCATGAGAGACAAGCCTCCACCACTCTTTGAAGTACTCATGTGCGAGGCTATTTGTCAGCAAATGGGACTCAAAGAATTGACCTTCTGATATGCACAGGACATCGACTGAAGAATATCTTTGGATAGCTAATTCACAGACTTGTGAATTGGATTAAGATTGGATAATTCTGTCCTAGAGCACAAGTAACTCCTAACTAGATGGAAAGAAAAGTATATGCATAGGAATCAAGGGGCAGGAAAGGTAATAACACCTACCTCATTCTCAATGCTTCATAAATAAAGTACCTTTAGTGGTTCTCAGATATTGAGCAGCATTGGAATCACCTCGGGAGGATGTTAAACATATGGATCTATGACTTCACTATTTCCCACTGAATCAAGGTCTCCAAGATGAGGTTTGTATACACTAATAATACTCTTCAAGAAATTCTGTGCAAAATGTTTGGGAACCACTCCATTATGTTCTTCAATCCTCATGACCAATTACAGCTGGAGATACCCAGGCTGAGAGAAGTTAAGCATCCTCTGGATGCCCCATTATAAAAACTGGAATTTCCCTGATCTAGGAACAGCAGTCACTCAAGTAGACCTCTTCTGCCTTTTCCACATCCAGAGAAGCATTCAATTTTCCAACAGAGTACAAAGGGAAGGGAAGACTTGGATTCTGTCCTGCATGCAGAGGGAGCCCACTGGGTGGCCATAAAAGAAAAAAAAAAAAAATAGAATTAGAGGGCATGAACCATTGTTAGTTGCTCTGAACCCTGTTGAGCAATAGCCAAAGACCTCAACAACAGTCATTTTCCAGTGATGTTTTGGTGTTAAATCAGTGGCTCCCAATCTTTGATGAACATTGGAATCACCAAGGATCTTTAAAAATACTGATGCTTGGCTCCTACACCTGAACATTTTGATTTAGTTGGTATGTGACAACCTGAGCATCTGGGATTTTTAGAGTTCCCCAGGTTTCTTTAATGTGCAACGAAGTTTGGGAGGCACTATAGTAAGTGAAAACTACTGACTGTAAAAAGCAAACAAACAAAACTGCTGATGGTGTTATGGGCCTGCTTTGAGTAGCCTTGTCAGGAAATTGATGTGACTTTATATGGGCTGTTGGACATCTGCGGTCATCAGTAAAGCCTACACATGACCTTTCTCTGGTGTCACAGGCCAGGCCAGTAAGAGTCAACTGCAGTATGCTCATAGCTGCACTCACCAGCTTTCCTCCCTAGGTTCCTCCTGCCTACTGCTGCCTGGTCCCTCTCATTCCCTGTAAGCCTGCCACCTGATGTGTACTTATCTGGAGTCTTTCTATTCTAATCCATGTTCTCTTCCCTCGGTGCAGAGTGACAAGACCACCTGATACCCAAACTATGCTAATGTAACCAAGCATCTTGGAACACTGGGAGGTCAAACAGGGCTCCCCAAATCCCATTTTTTTAAAAGATTTTATTTATTTATTTGACAGAGAGAGACAGCGAGAGAGGGAACACAAGCAGGGGGAGTGGGAGAGGGAGAAGCAGGTTTCCCGCTGAGCAGGTAGCCCAATGCAGGGCTCAATCCCAGGACCCTGGGATCATGACCTGAGCCGAAGGCAGATGCTTAACGACTGAGCCACCCAGGCGTCCCTCCCAAAATGCCATTTTTAAGAGACTTGTGGCTTACTGGAAGGGACTGAGAAGTACACAGTGAGGTCCATGGTCGGAGATGGACCCATTTCCAATTGTGCTCCATTAACAGCTATTTCCAATCTAGCACCATGGTCTCAATGTAAAGCATGTCCCAGAGGCATTAAAAATTCAAAGGGCAGAGTTAACTTTGGGGGAATCTCCAAAGAGTTGTGAACCAGAAGAAAACCTGACCATGAAAGTGTAAATGAAAGATTTGTCAGTCTTGAAAAAAAATGCTCTCTTTCTATTGAGGTAGATCAATACTATTAGACTTCCTTGATTTCCTGGAATTCGCTCTACTAAGGTAACAACATAAATGGCCACCAAGGATAGTCAAGATACCAGCTGATTATGACCAAGGCCTTTGAGTATAGTGGTCCCTCTTTATCCATGGTTTTGCTGTGGTTTCAGTTACCTGTAGTCAACCATGGTCAGGAAATAGATGATCCTCCTTCTGATGTATCATCAGAAAGTCAATAATAGTCTAACACTATATCACAATGCCTATGTCATTCACCTCACTTCATCTCATCACATAGGTATTTTGTCATCACAGGAAGAAGGGTTAAGTATGGTACAATAAGATATTTCAAGAAAGAAAGACCACATTCACATAACTTTCATTATAGTATATTATTATAATTGTTTTATTTGATTATTAGTTATAGTTATTAATCTCTTACTGTGTTTAATTTACAAATTAAACTTTATCACAGGTATGTATGTATGTATAAGAAAAAAATATGGCATTTATAAGGTTTGGCTGTATCTGCAGTTTCAAGCATCCACTGGGGGTCTTGGAACATATTCCCTGTGGTTTAGGAGGGAGGGGACTACTCTATTCGAATGCTGGAACAGACTGACAAACTTGATTTGCACTAATGGAGTAGTGCTTACCCAGAGGACTCTGTCAGGATCACTGAGGGACATCCTGAGGACCAAATATGGCTTAACCCAACTCTCTAGAAGTACTGGCAAAGTAGGTATAAAGTAGAACCCAAATACTTAAATTTTTAAAAAATATCCGCAGATGACTTTAATGTAAGGATCACTGCAATGACTTGATGGCGCTGACTAGTACAGCATCCCAAGAAAAATTATTGTATCACTATTCAAGGCAGTATTCCTATGGTGAGAATTCCAATCACATAGGTAAATAAGCCAGGATAGAACTTTCTGAGACAGCCAGCCATTCACTTTTATGCAAGTTTTATCATGTGAGTATCCTCTTATAACGCTTAGTCACAACATAATCTGAGCTGCCCGTCTAAGAATCTAGAGCCAGAGTGTTCAACAGAACTTTCTGCAATGACGGAAATGTTCTTATTCTGCTCTGTCAATGTGGTAGCCATTAGCCACATGAGGTTATTGAGTGCTTGAAATGTGGTCGGTAAAAAATCCAAGTAATTGGACTTCTCATTTTATTTAATTAATTTTAACTTAAATAGTCATTTGTAACTAGTGCCTACCATATTACACAGTGAAAAGAGATAACCCACCTTGAGTAGAAAGCATGCAGAGCTATAACTGAGCACTAGATAGTAAATATGTCCTTCTATTAGCCCATCCCCTGTCTTGGAATTTTCCATAACAAGAAACAAAAATCTGTTGTAAGTGACCCATTATTCACCCAGAACAGGGAGTATCTCAAAATGATAGCCCATGAGCCATATCTGGCCCACAGATATATTTGGATTGGTTTGCATTATTGTTTATTTTTAAGTTTTTAAATTAGCTTTCAATATTTGTAAAACTGATTTTTAAAAAATCTCAATATCTGTCTTCTTCAGAAAAATTAGACAATGAGGTCACCTTGGCTAATGCTTTATGGCATGAGTATCTGGAACCAAGTCAAAGGGACTCTTGAAGTTCAGTGGAGACACGGCCCCGCCTACTTCACTCAGACATGTGGCCTGCCTGGG
The DNA here is from genome assembly GCF_009762305.2 of Zalophus californianus. NCBI lineage: Eukaryota > Metazoa > Chordata > Mammalia > Carnivora > Otariidae > Zalophus > Zalophus californianus. The sequence goes on from NC_045602.1 coordinate 99,037,468, forward strand.
TCCCTGGAAAGGCTGGTGTTTGAGAGACCTGACCTACAGATCTTCCCCAGGCAGAAGCATCAAATCTGAGAGTCTGGCAAACCTGGTAACTTTATCTCTGCTGCTCTCACCTTTAATACTCAATAAAGAAAGGAATGGCCTCAATACAAACACCTTCCTTCAAGGTATTGAAAGAATCTCTTCATTGTTCTTCAAAAGCAAACATGTATGTGCACACAGGCAGGGGATTTCAAAGTTAATGTATCAGGAGGAGTGTGATCTTAGGCCAAGGCTGATAGTTTCAAAATATACTGAAGTGGTATTTACTTGCTTGAGCTTGTTACTTAGCCATGCCTCAGTTTCTAGATCTGCAAAATGCTGGGATAAAGAGCCTGGAATAGGGCTTGGAACACTGCAAGTGTTCAGTACATGTTAGCTACTGTAATTGTAGGCTTTCTATGGTATCTATATCTCTATCATCTATCTATCTATCATCATCATCATCTATCATCTATCAATCTATCCATCCATCAGGTATGGAAACCACCCCTCCATGGAGAAAGAATGAAGATAACACCTATCCACAATACTAGACAGAGACATGGGAAGGTTTGCACTCTTCAGTCATTTCTAAATCACAGTAGAAATCTCAGTTTGCTTGTATTTGATAAGTAAGCAGTCCCAAGAAACCAGTTATTAGTGACTTATCAAACGCTCTCTGCTTTTCCAATGTGCTAACAACTGCAGCACAGCCTGGGATGAGTTCTGAGTAACACAGACCCAAATGTGTGCATAGCTTTCTTTCCTGCTGGTACACAGAAACACAGTGAGAAAACAACTCTGCCTGTGCAAAGGAAGACAATAGCCAAATGTGCCCCAAATCCACCGTTTGTCTGACCACAGACATGTCTCTTCCAACAGCATCCTTGAGTCACTGAACTTGACTGCAAGTTCAGAATAAAACATTAAATTGCTAAAACTAAGATGACTCTAAGAATTCATCTTTTCCTTGTAGATTTACTTTTGAAAAGTACATTGTGTTTGAACCCGACTCAAATTATCTGCCACCACTCATGTGATGAAACACTAGGCAACGTCCTTCCCTCATCAAAAATCTTTCTTTTCTCTGAATAAATTTACTTTTAATTCATATGAAGTTAGGAAGTTATTTAATAATCCTTCAAAGAGTGGTTAAGGCCAACCCAGAGATCACCATAGATGGCTGATTTTTCTTATGACTCTCATCCAGATGAATCCAGTTTTGGATGGTAAGAATGCAGTCCTGTCAATCACCTGCTCACCTACCTTCCCCAGGTTCAACTGTGACTGTCCAAATTGTTCCCCTCCATCCAGCTAACACCAGTCACCAGCACGTAGACTGCACTGTTCGAGTCAAGAACTATGTTCACTCTTGATTTTTCTTTTCCAGTTGCGCCTATTTTCTGGTACAAAGTGATTGTATGCTCATGGTGCTAGGCTTGTACACAAATTAAACAAAGCAAGAGAATACCATTCCTACTGAGTTCATCCTTAATTTGTACTCAGAAATAATTCCAATCCTACCTTAAAGAGTCATCCTCAGGGCACCTGGGTGGCTCAGTGGGTTAAGCTACTGATGCTTGGTTTTGGCTCAGGTCATGATCTCAGGGTCCTGAGATCCAGCCCCGTGTCAGTCTCCACACTCAATGGGGAGTCGGCTTGAGATTCTCTCTCTCTCTCTCTCTCCCTCTCCCCCTGCCCCTCCCTCTGCTCCTCTCTCCCTCTCTCTTTCTAAAATAAATAAATAAATAAAATCTTTAGAAAAAAAAGAATTATCCTCAACATGTTAATTAAAATACATTATCTCATTTAAACTCTTTCACCAACTAGAATATCTATTGTATATATACATAACCACACACACATCTTTGCTAATGTTAATAGCAATACAGCTCCTAACCACAATAGTGATTTAGCATAGCTAACTTTTGCACAGCACATCACAATACACTCACATGCTTTCTCTTAGGTACTTCTTGAAAGAGACCTATAAGGCAGACAGGATAAACAGGGGAAAACATTTTTTGAACCTCAATATGATACATGCATTGCAACAGGGTTTTCTGTGTACTATCTCTTTAAGAATATACCAGGACTAGAATGAGGTGAGGGAGGCACCTAGGGTGTAGAATTTAAGGAGATGTTCACCCTCCAGAGTCATACAATTGCAGAGTTGGCACCTGAGAGTTGCTCTTTAAATGGCACATCTTCGACACCCTGCTTGCCTCACCTGAGTCCTGGCCCTTCTCAACCTCCTTGTCAGTTGCACATAATCTTCCTCTCTTCAAAGATTGACAGACTAGTACTCAGAGATCTTTAGCAACTTGCCAAAGGCCTCCAGTTAGTAAATCTTCTGATCCCACTCTGGTGTTCTTTTTTACACTAAAGGGCCCATGGCCCAAAGCCATTGCCAAATAAAACCACACTTACGAATTGCATAGAAAATTGCTTGGCTCCTTCTACCTTCACTTAAAATTCAGTGTAGCTAGCACTCCAAAGAAAATCTCCATTTAATCATTGTTATCACTGTTTGTAAAATGAGAATGCTGTTTATTTTGAGCTTTGTTAGTTTAAAATCCTGCAATTAGCATATCCTAATTATGTATACTGTTGGGTTTTTTTCCATCAATAATTTTGGTTTGTTTGGAGAATGTAATGATGTGGATGGACTACCCAAGAAGTAGCAGAAAGTGAATGTGTCCTACGGTCATTCTCATTCTTATACAATTCAAAATTCTCTGTCCCCTAGCTCCAATGGCAGTTTATAGAAATCCACCAGAAATTCTTGGGCCCATGACTTTAGCATTCTCCAAAATAAAATCCTCAGGTTAATACTTACCCAGCTCCAAAGTCACTAAAGCAAAAAGTTTCAAGCTTAAAACAACTTCATTGTAAAGGGCTGTATATTTTATTTCTTTCTAGCAGCTTTAAATCTACTCACAGTGGTCCCAGACAGAATTTATGGGAATACAATAATATGCCAATTAACTACAGTCAATCAGTTCCTAATTCTACATCTCCAGAATATCTTTATTATTAATGGAAATCCCTGCCATGCTCACTGAGAAACAAGAAGGCAAACTGAAAAAAAAAAAAATGATCCACTCTTAATTATAGTTATAACTGTTCTTGCAGATGCACAATTCCTCACCTCGAACTTCAAATTTGTGGATCAAATTCAGTCCTGCTCTCTCCTGGGGGAAGCCGCTCATGCAATTAGGGTAAGTCACCCAGGAGAAAATCTACAGGCCTATCTACAAAGCACACAGCTGGGAAAACATGTCTAATTATATATTTGTTCTTACTGTCCCTTCTCTGTGGTTTAAACACCCACTTGCCATTAAATGTATCTGATGAGGAACAGAACGAAAGGCTGTCTGAATTTGGGAGCTGTGGCTTTAGAGTGATGAACTCCAATGAGATCTATGTTTGGTCCGTGGCAAGTCTTCTAATTCCATCATCAAGAGCTAGGGGAAGATGGAAACATGGATGTTGTTAAGACCCAGGCCAGGGTATTCAATTCAAAAAACTAAAAAGAAAGAACTTTATCAGAGATTATCTAAGCCCTGGCTTGATTTTTTTGAACACATGTGTTTAGTTTTTTTTAGGGTATATACTGTGGGAGGTGACCACCTGATTTCCAAAAGTGCCATAGAGAGACTTGATATGCAGTAGGCCCATTGAAACCTTTCAGTTCCTCTGTTGAATCTGTTCTCATCTTTGCACAGTTTCAACTGTCGTGGAAACTGTGGGTCTTTCTTATGAGAGGGAAATCTTACAGCTCCAAGGTGACCTTAAATCTTAAGAATAGGGAAGACACCTAGGTTAATTTGCCTTGGCATGCAGTGTGATGCTAGGCATTGTTACCGTTATCAGCCTGGGTGCCAAAAAAGACAAAAGGGAATGAATACTCTGCTCATGCAGTTATTGTCATATTAACTTCGGATTGTCAGCACTTGGACACACTCCAGAAAGTACCATTCTAACACGTTGGAAAAGCTCTCCACACTATGCCTACTTCCTGTGGATATTTCCCCCAATCTAAACACTTCACAAAATTACAAGATAGGTTCTTCTCCTGAGATTCATATGGGACTTGATTTACTCCCTACCCCATTTGGGTGTTCCATAAAAGTTCTTTACACCATCAAATGTAATCTATGTTAACTGACAAAATAGATCATCCTTATCTAAGGAGCTGTTTAAAGAAACATTCACTTCAATGTCACTAATCATTCTACTATTGTAAGCTTTTTTCAGTCCTCATTTCAATTGATAAAATGGACTGGGGATGGCTGGGTGGCTCAGTCGGTTAAGCGTCTGCCTTTGGCTCAGGTCATGATCCCAGGGTCCTGGGATCGAGTCCCACATCAGGCTCCTTGCTCAGGGGAGAACCTGCTTCTCCCTCTCCCTGTTGCTCCCCCCACTCCTCCCCCTGCTTGTACTCTCTCTCTCTGACAAATAAATAAATAAAATCTTTAAAAAAAAAATGGATTGGGATGCTTTTCTTTCTGACTCATCATTTCCCCTAACTCCAAGAGAATAGCCTCCTCTGCATTGTACACAGTTCCAGGCTTCTCCTCAACTTTGCCTCAAAAGCCTTTGCACATTAGCCCTGGGCAATCAGATAGAGGTGGTTCAGATAATGGAACTATTGTGAATACTGACCTCATTTCTACTCCATATCCCCGCAGTCTTTAATCCCTGCCTTTAAGAGTGTCCCTCTCCAACCCAGTGCAAACCAGAAAGAAGACAAAAGGAGATGAAGCTTCTCAAAGTACGGAATGCTGAATTCTTCCAGCCCATTTTAATTGCTTTCCAAACCGAGGTCACTTGGCACTTCATTGATTTTAGGGGTGAGCCTCCATCTCGTTCTCTTTCTTAAACTAGAGCTAAGAATTAATTTGAATTCAATGCTTATGTACTTAAGAGTTTTCCTTAAATTGTGTTAATTGTATTTCTTAGCAAACTATAATTCATATAAACTGCTTCCATGTAAAAGGCCTTTCTTTTTTTTCTTTTTTCTTTTTTTATTGTTATGTTAATCACCATACATTACATCATTAGTTTTTGATGTAGTGTTCCATGATTCATTGTTTGTGCATAACACCCAGTGCTCCACGCAGAATGTGCCCTCCTTAATACCCATCACCAGGCTAACCTACCCTCCCACCCCCCTCCCCTCTAGAACCCTCAGTTTGTTTTTCAGAGTCCATCGTCTCTCATGGTTCATCTCCCCCTCCGACTTACTCCCCTTCATTCTTCCCCTCCTGCTATCTTCTTCTTCTTTTTTTTTTCTTAACATGTATTGCATTATTTGTTTCAGAAGTACAGATCTGTGATTCAACAGTCTTGCACAATTCACAGTGCTCACCATAGCACATACCCTCCCCAATGTCTATCACCCAGCCACCCCATCCCTCCCACCCCCCACCACTCCAGCAACCCTCAGTTTGTTTCCTGAGATTAAGAATTCCTCATATCAGTGAGGTCATATGATACATGTCTTTCTCTGATTGACTTATTTCACTCAGCATAACACCCTCCAGTTCCATCCACGTCGTTGCAAATGGCAAGATCTCATTCGTAAAAGGCCTTTCAAAAATTGTTTCATGGAAAATCTCACACTCACTAAAACAAGACAACATATTTCAAATGAGACTTTAACTTTCTATCTGCCTCAGTTTCCTTATTAAAAAAAAAAAACTGGGGGAAGGGTGCTTGGGTGGCTCAGTCATTAAATGTCTGCCTTCGGCTCAGGTCATGATCTCAGGGTCCTGGGATTGAGACTTGTGTTGGGCTCCCTGCTTGGGGGGAAGCCTGCTTCTCCCTCTCCCACTCCCCCTGCTTGTGTTCCCTCTCTCGCTGTGTCTCTCTCTATCGAATAAATAAATAAAATCTTAAAAAAAAAAAAAAACTGAGGGGAAAATTTCCCCACATAGAGGACACCCTGACAGGGTGGTGGTGAGGATTCACACTTAGCACAGTGTCTGGCACTTAGTAAATACTAAATGCTAACTCTTATTCCATATAAAGCACTTCAATGCCAAGCTTGTGATAGGTTTTTAATAAATAGTAGCTATTATATTATCCTAATTAGCCACAAACTAGAAAGGAATGGAAATATTTCTCATACAATGCTATGAGAACACGTGGAAGCTTCTTTCCTCTGGCCAACTCTCCTTCTTTCTGTTGCTTCCAGTCCTTTCTCTGCTTTCTTCTTCCCTCGTCTCCTTTTTGTTTTCAAATCAAACATGCTAGAGATGGAGGAAGAGGAGGAAAGGAATGGGAGCACATACCATTTAGGTCTAAAAAAGAAGAATTATTGGAAAATATCTTGGCCTCTGCTTAGAAATACAAAATTGCCAACACGGAGACGAAAGAAATTTATGGTATTTTCCCAGTGGTTGGTATTTAATTAGCGCTCCGCTACTGTCAGCTGGCTCCGCTATCATGGGGATAAATCATTTGCAAGCTATTTTGGAGGCTCTTCCTGTCGCCACCACCATTTCATCAATCTCCTCATCAGCTTTGTCATTACAGATCTCAGCGATTTCTCACCTTTTCAGGAACTCTGCATGAATTTGACCTCAAGAAGTATTTGGCCACTATCATCTCAGCTATTAAATGTCAGATTCAGACATCTCAAACTGTGTGTCAAGACACTGCATTCTGGCAGAAATGAAGCCATTACCTTTTCGCCCCCCTCATAAAGCTTGCTCTCCGGGCACCGGGAATTGTGTGATACAAGTTCTCTCGAGAGTCTCATTTTATCGTGAGTGTCTCTGAAAAGAATGTCTGTTGCCGGCTACATTAATGTCCAGACTTTTGATAGTTGGTGCATGTGCATTATGCAAATAATGTCTGCCCACCTTTCCTGGGTAAAATAGGTAGCCGGGTCAGGCAAGAAGGTATAGCTAAGCAACCTGCTCCATTAGCATTTTTAAGATGCATCTGTTAGGATCAATGAATTCTTCGAATTGTATTTTCTACTCTTTAAAAATAGTCACAGTGAGCTTACTTTATCCCTGCTAATGAGTCACAGGAGAGCAGCAAGACCAATGGATACCACGTACGTGGCTGTTGGGCTCTTTGCTATAAACACTTGTCCATCCAGGTGGTTTGTCATCTCTGCACCTAGGCGGTGGTGGCCTGAGACATGATCATGCTGGGTGGGTTCAAAGAAAGGGTCAGTGAGACCGGAGGGTAGAGAGCAAGGGAGAAAAAGTATGGGTGCCAACAGAGAGACCTTTCTTGGCTGTCATGGACCCATTTAGCAGTTGAGTGGAGCCTCTAGATCCTTCTCAGAATATGTATCAGGACTTTAAATAATAAAAATACAAAAGATTGCAAAGGAAACAATTTTATTGAGATAACAATTACATGGAATCAGTGTGTGCTATGGTAATGTGTGTGCTTCTCTATGGACACATTAAAAAAAGATCTAGTGATGAAGTTACAATGAGCATCAGTAGTGTTTTTGTGATCTCTACAACTCCAATGTGACAGGAAATACCTGTGATTTCTATGGATGACAATGTCACAGGAACTGATGATACCACTGTGGTTTGTGGCTACTGTCGTGATTGGAAGGGAGTGCTAAATTGCAATTGGAGTTTAATGAAAATAACTGTATTTTTTTTCCTCAAGTTCACAAACTCCCTGAGACCTCTTAAGAGTCTGTGACCACCAGTCACGGGTCCAGCTTGTAGGGGAGGCATTTGGATTCTACTTCCAGGGGAATAGAACCCCTGGGAGGAGCTTACAGCTCCAGTGTACTTTTCCATTTAAATCAGAAAGCACCCAGGGTCTTCCCTGTCTGTTTCCTCCACCTAGCGAACTCAGTGTTCTGGGCACAATTTGTCCTGGAATTCACTACTTTATCGTGTGGTAATTTTGTGTATCGTTTCTTCCAATAGAGTGCAAGGACGAGAACTAGACATTGACCATCTTTGTATCAACAGTGCACAAGACCTGAGACATACCAGCTATTGAGTATTTGTCAAATAAATTAATCAAGACTGAGATTCTCTTAAGAGACTAACACATGAATCCACATGACCAAATTTTTTCCGAAGAACATCTTTTCCTTTCTGAAATGGATTATGTGTGGAAATACACACTTTAAAAATGTTATCCTCAGAATTTAGAACTGGAAATGGAAATATTGATGCCATCAAGGAAGTAAAAAAAAATTTTTTTAAGTAGATTGAAGGGTGCCTGGGTGGCACAGTCGGTTAGGTGTCCAACTCTTGATTTCAGCTCAGGTCATAATCTCAGGGACCTGGGATCCAGCGTCACACTGGGAAGTCGGCTTGAGGACTGTTTCTTTCTCTCCCTCTCCCTCTGCCCCTCCCCCTGCTTGCATTCCCTCTCTCTCTCTCTAAAATAAATAAATAAATCTTTAAAAATAAATAAATAAAAGTAGATTGATTGTGGCTACCTAAAGACCAAGTCTCCCTTATGTTTAAATTTACAGGAGCCTCTGCAAGGAAAGAAAAGGCCAGGTAGGCAGAGGTTAAGTATTCTACAGACCAGCTATAGAGCAGCAGGTCAAAACTCAGGCAAGATGAACTTCCAGGAATATTCATTGTCTCTAGTTTGTTCCCAGAATAAACTTTCCATTTTAGACAATACCTGACAGCTGCTTAACCCCAACACACTGCTGTCCATCCATAGATAAAGGAAGGAGTATGGTAGGATTTCCCCCAGTCCTGGGTCACATCTGGGACCTGGCTAAAGCTCTGCAGGGTAGGGCTGGTTTCTAGCCCCTGTGTTATTTGGGGTTGGGGATGGAGCTCAGGGCTTGAATCTTAATTTGGAATCTACTGAAATACAGATAATAACCTATTTAGCATGCTCAAAATTTGACACCAAAAAGGTCTGTATGAGACAGATGTACTGGCTTCATGCATGCTTAGCTCCATCATTGTAAGAAACAATGTAAAACATTAATTCAATCAATACCTTCTTATTAAGGCTTTCTATTTCCCTGGCCCCATGAATTAAACACACACACACACACACACACACACACACACACACACACACACACACAACCCTGGGTGACATTACACATTTCCTGTCCTTGAGTCGGTGGGAAAGCTAATAGGAAAATCCACAACCACACTGAAAGCAGTGATACTTATATGTCTACATGGAGTAGGAAGGAAAAAATTCATTGAAGATGCAATATTTGAACAAACATGATGGGAATAAGTAAAGGAATCTGTCATCCCAAGAAGCATGTGCTCCAAACAAAGACAGGGCTGATCCCTGAGAAACTGGAGTCATATCAGGGCTTACCTACCTACCCTTAGGGAGATTTCAAATATTCCTGAACTTGTTTATCATTTGATAAGATTTAACAAATTATTCCATGGCAATATCCATGGTTCAGAAATGGTTGTTCTGTACCAACAGGCTGTTCAGCTCTAACTGTAATCACATGGAAGTCTTAGGAGACTATAAGTGGTGCAGGTCAGCTAATAAAAGTCCCATCTGTTAACTCTCTCATCAAGCTTCTAATGAATTTGGGCATGACACTGTTCTGGGGGCAAGAAACAAAAGTTGACCAAACTATAGACCCTTGGATTCATAAAATATCTTGGTTTCATAGAAATATCAACAAGCGACTCTACATAAGTCATGTGAACAACAGCATGGGAGATACCATGGACTCAGGGCTGAAGAAATCAGAATTAGGCTATTGTGTGATTTGTAAGCATTGGAAAGAGATCTCTGATATAGTAGTCTATTTGCATTATTAGGGGAAAAATACAGGACGCTTTTGAAGATCGTAGTTATGAACTTGGAATCCTGAGTTAAAGTTCCAATTCTGCCATTTATTTGCTGTGTGGTCTTTAAAATTTTATTTACTTAATATTTCTAAGTCTCATTTTCCTCACTCATAAAATAGGAATGATTACAGTAACTACTGCATGGGATTATTGTATTAATTAAATCAGGTCATCCAAGTGAGGCACTGACACAAAGGAAGCACTCAATATCTCCATACACGGCCCCCTGGATAGGCCAAAGAGAAGTTTGCTTTTATTTGTAATGGAGCAGTGTGCTCCACGATTTTTGATCCTCAACAGTAGTCCTGTTGAATTCAGTGTGTAGAAGTACAAAATGCAGTGTAGAACAGAATTTGAATAAATCAATCTCTCTCTGTCTCACACACACACACACACACACACACACACACACACACACACACACACACACACACACATATAACCTCTGCTGTGTGCACTGTCAATGTTTCACATTTCCCTTGGCTCTATGCTGCTGGGTAAACCAACTGCTCTAAGAGATTCACAGGTAAGGTAGTGGTGAAGGGGGCAACTTAAATCCCATCCCTGCTACAGCACCCTCATGGAATCTCTTTAATTACACCTTTAATAAATCTACGAATACATTCCAGAGTATACATTTATCCCCGCCCTCTAAGGAAAACCATTTTCTGACTGTACTTAGAAAGTAGGGAATATGAATTTTCTTTTTCCTTTGCCTCCTGAGCAGAACGTGACTACTTGGGGGGCTCATTCACTGCTGGCAAATGGCCGTTTCCTGCCTCTAGACAGAAAGTCTTCAAAGAACTTATAAAAAAAAACAGTCAAAATCCTCTGTAGACATCCAATAACTTATAAAGAAAAGAATGTTTTGATGAGTTAGTGCAAATGAATCGGGGACATATGGATGCTATTTCCCTTGAGTTTAAATTTGTAAAGAGAAAAACTTCTTAAAAAAAAATGAACTCTGTAGATGTCACTGAACCCAGGGGAAAAACATATGAGATGATTACTCAACTTAATACATTCCTAAGTTGCCCTGTGCTTAGCTGAAGCACAGTCAGGTCATTTGTAGCTCAATTTGGACTGTCAAACACATAGCTCATCATGCTCTAATTGTTTTCAGAGTAAAATTCTGGACAGTAGAAGACATTAAGGTGGTTAGTATTTTCAACAATAAATTTTAGCATAGTTGTACGAATTCCTTGAAGAAAGTTAATTTTGTTAGTGGCAAGAGATTTTGGAAACATTGTGGGTGACACATATCTGCATATCCAGGAGACAATCCACAAGTGGGTGGTGTAAGCAGGCTCCCATGAAGGAAAACACGATACCAATCAGAAAATCATCTCTTGCAGCCATGCTAACTGGTGCCCTCATGCCCAGGGAGAACTAATTTGCTTCATGTGACAGAGTACTTTATTCTCAAAAGGTTTTTCAAGAACGAATATAATTCCACAAGATCCAAAAGATTAACCTGTTGGCTTTCTTTTACAATCTGACTACAGTAATTACTTATATAATGATTCAGTTGTATATGTTGATGACTTTTACTAATTTATTAAATATATCTTAGGCATGGATGCAACTGAGCACATATCCAGAGACAATGATTACAGGACACTGGAAATATATTAAGATGCTTTCTAAAAGAGAGAAACAGGCCCCTACTATATACAGGGTATCACAGAAGACTGATGAGCAACTCCCATGGATATTTCATGTGCGTTGAGGTTACATGTTATATGCAGACATCATTTAACTCATTATTTACCCATATCAAAGGGGATTATGGAGGTGAAGAAACAAATGCTTATCAGTAGGAAGGCTTTGGTGACCACCCTGGAAACTTCTAGACAAGGACAGCCCATCAAGGCTCCTGTTCCTCTGTTGAATGGCTGGTTATTGGTTGAAAGGGGTATTTACTCTTAGGGTTCTCACTCGGTAGGTCCTTTCCCACACTGAAGAGAATAAGTATGAGCTTGAACCTTAGTATGATCTAGCTGGAACAGATCCTTGAAAGTAACTGATCTAATCATCCTAAACCACCAGCTGGAGAAATTTTAAATTATAGGCTATTGTCCTCTCTGATATTCCAATGCAGTAGATTTAAGGTATGGTTCTGTTGTCTGATTCAATCATTTCCCAGGTGATTTTTCTCCTTATTTTACAGATGAGGAACAATCCCAGAATGGTTGTAACATCTCCTACAATCTCCTTAATTCCCAGGCTAGGGCCTTACCCACAAGTTCGGCAATGCCTTAGGGGAACTTTTCAGTCCAATAACAGGGCAAAAAAACAGCCCAGATGAAGGGAAGATCTGCTGGTTAGAGACAGCCAATGTTTATGTTGCAAAATAAATGTAGTTGAGTTATTCTTATGCCTCTAAAGTCAGCTCATAAAGTGAAAATTTTACAAGGGCAAAATTATTCTTTAAACTTCTTTAAAAAGGCCCTATGTTGAAACCTGAGGCATCTCTTAAGTCCCAGCAAAGCCCATTTTTTCCTCCAGATTTAATAGAAATTGCAGGAGTTTTTTTTTTTTTTTTAAGTTATCTCTGAGCAAAAGATGAAGTATTTGTCTAATATTTAGGAGCACTGTCAGAGAATCAGCAAGGGAAAAAGTTGTAATGTACTAGATCACACCAATGTAGAAAGAAGCTAAGAAACATGAGAATTTAGATGAAATGGGGGAAAAAGATGAGCTCATATGTCTTATCTCACACAAAGGTAGACTGCGACACTGAAAATAAATTGCATCATTTCAAATTTCTCTCCTTATCTGTATCTTTTCAAGAGGGCACATAATAGAAGCTCTATGTACAGATAGCACCTCCCCACCACTGAACATCACTAGCCCAGGTGCCCATCGGGTCACATGCCAGGTGGTTGTACCTTTGCTGCACAGCCAAGTCTTAAGGTCAATACCTCAGGATCCACCTGAAGCTCCCACTTCCTTGCCTAAGACGTTCAGATGTGAACACTTCATTCTGACCAGGTTCTCGTCACTTGGATTCGCCACGGGTTTAGGGAAATACAAATCCTCCAAGTCCTTCTAGTCCTGCTTCATATAAAGGAACGGTCTCTTCACTAATTGTGGAGGCTGCCTGGCATGGCACGAAGGCACGAAAGCTTTTCTCTCAACTTCTTGTCAAGTTCCCGTATGATGGGACTTCCAAGGAGTTCAGGAATAGACATGAGTAGAATGTGATCTGATTGAGAGAGCCACGTTACAAGTCCTTCTCTCAGTGGGCTCACACTCCAGCTCCTCCAATTCAGCTTTTACCCATAATTAAATTGATGTTGTATGTCCAAACTCCTGTCAGGCTTTTTCTAGCATGTTTTCTGTTGAAGAGCCAAAAGATTGGGTAAATGATAACTTTGCCAGACCTACTCATGTTTCTTACCATGGGAAGTAGGAGTGTCATTATCAAAGGCGGTCTGGTTTCCATAGAGGCCACCTCCATGCCCAAATGTATTGGGAGAAACAGGGAAAAGGCCACTACACTCTGGCCACAGCTTCCATCGAAAACAGAGGCCTGGCTGAGACCATTGCCTCTTACAGGCAAATCATTTAATTCCACTAGAATGAGAAAATGCCGTTTTGTTCTTCCCTAAGTTGAGCTAGATGGCAGTGGAAAGACTACTGATTTTCCATTCAATCACAGCAGCACTTGTGCCCTACTCAGTTAAAGTGGAGGATAAGACAAAGGCTATTTTGCTTTCAGCTATAGAATATCCTTCAGTAGACCTCTCAGTGTCATTTTTATCCCTGTGTCAGATGTGGATCCAACCACATGCTCAGAGGTTTATTTTCTATTTATAAAAATGTCACATCATTTGGATAATCAGCAGATTTAATTTCATAAGCAGTTTTAAAGGTTGGCTATTTTGAAACCACCATATAATCCAAATCATTTACAGAAAAGCAACATGGGGGCCCTCCTCCTCCTACATAATATGAGTCAAAGTTGTTAATATTTACTCCAATGATACACCCATATAGAAGCTGGGGATCATCTTAAAGACATCAAGGCAGCATATGCAAATGCTGCTTGAACTCTGGTATGTTACCTGGAGGGCCTAGAACAACTTTTAAACAACTATTCTGTGCTACTTATTCTTGGCTTTTATTCAGCACTGGCTCTATTAAAAACTTATTTCCTACCTTCAGGTTAGACTGAAGAAATAGTAGGATATAGCAGTTAGGTAGTTAGTAAGTAAATAAATAAATAGGCAAAATTTTGATTTGCCCCTGCATGAAAATATATATTGAAAGGATGAATTTTTAAAAGAGCTATTACTCACTTTCCTATTAAGAACAGTGACTCCAAATTATTTTTTCTAACCCAACATATTTGAAGGAACTGGAATACTTCCTTCAAAAGCAGTGATTCAACATAGGGTTCTCTGAAAAAGAACTACTTAAAACATGTAGTTTGGGCAGGGAAACGGCCTCCAAATGATTCTCAACCCTCTCTTTCCTCTAGTTGAGAATTATTAGCTTGAGTTGTTAAAACTAAAAATGGGAGGTCATTCTGTTCTGCTAAAATATAATATTTTGCCTTAGTTCTGATTCTTCACTCAAGCCAGCAGACAGGCTTTATGACTTCGCCAACTGCCCAGCAATCAGTGACATCTTCAGCAAAATATCCTCCTAAAGCAGAGCCCTCCCTCCTCCACAAGATTGCAGAGAACATGGCCACTGGGGGCTCCTGTGCCCCAAATCTCTCCAGATCACCACCAAAGTAGCCTTACTTTTCCTTGTCCAACTCCAGCTTGCAAAAATGTCCCAGAGAAAGACGATAATCAGCCTACTTCAGGTTCCATGCCCACAAATGTATTTCAAAAGGCTAAGTTTGGGTAAGATATCCAATTTTGGAGTAGTCACCCCTGACCACAGAAACGGAATTATAAGAACAAGAAAATGCCCAGTTAGTTGACCTCAGGAATTTCCTTTTCCTTGAACTTCAACACCACATATATAAAATTTAAGATCAAAATACCTACCTTGAAAAAAGTTTTGTGAAGATATAATAGGATGTGTTACAGAAACAGGTAATAGTGTGTGTCCCAAACACAGCCCATGGGACACATCAGGAGCCAGAAAAATACTGCCTTTCCTTCTCTCTGTAGCTATTTCACATACTTACTCTACATCTCCTAGAATTCTTTCTAGAGTCCCACATACGAATTTTCCACACCTATTTAAACAATACCCCCACCAAGACAGAGTATATTTATCTGAAAGTAATGGGACCATAATGGACACTGTGCTGGGCTAAGGATGGCTGGCAGAGGAGGACATTTGTCGATTATGTGTCAGTACAGAAGTCAACAAGCCACCCTGAACTACATGGGACTGTAGGTTGATGTCACTAGGGCACCCTGGGACCTTGATTATCCAGACATGCCCTGCTGGAAGAAAAAAATCATTAGACTTTACAGAGCTCTTTACACAAAGTAAGACTAGGGAAAATGTACTTGGGCAACATTACCTCAATGCCTAAAAGTTTTTGATGAAAACCCTCTGTACCCCAAGCATACTGGCTAACTGGAAGTGGGCTCACTAACTAAAGCAGCAAAATGTATATTGTATCATATATTTTGCTTTTTATTGCTGTGAATGGGGTTATGAAGGCAATAGCAAGGGTTTCTAATTTCTGACTCTAAGAACTGGGGCAGGCCTGTTGTAGATGCTAAAGCACTGTAGGGATGGAGAGGTAAGTGGATTTGCCCACCTGGCAAGCTCTAATGTGGGGTGATCTATTGTGACACCAAGGTCTTGCACACTCCACCGTGAAAGGCAGATGCTTCCTTGGGGCATGACTTTGACTCTAACAATGCGGACTGGGAATCATATGATACGGAGATAAAACTCACTTCTGACTACTGATCTAACTGCTTGGGGCAAATCTCCTCAAAGACCATCTGCGAATGGGAAAGTAGTGTGTGTGTGTGTGTGTGTGTGTGTGTGTGTGTAAGAGATGGAGGGGAAAAAGGGTGGGGAAGAAAGAAGGAGGGCAAGAAGGGAAGGAGGAAGGCAGGAATATAAATTGATGGGATGGAAAGAGAAAACAAACTGCAAGTCATCGGGGTTTTGAAGAGCGAAAAGGAGCATGGCATATGTGCAAAGTCTGGGAATAATTTTCTTCAATTATGTCACAGCCAATGAGCATCATGGTTTCCACCTGAAGATCATGCTTGGGCTAGTCAAAGGATACATTTTTATAGCAGCATATTAGGATGATGATTATTATTACCATAGCCACATTCTTACACAGAACCTGAATATTTTAAAATGGAATTTATTTTTCCAAACACACATATTTTAACATTTTTTTACACCAACAACTAAGACCAGCATACATACCTAAATAATGTTTTAGAGACATAAAAAGACATTCCCCAGGGAAAACACTGAGCACTTCATTTGCTGCTTTCAGATCTCTCTGGATGTTAACCACACCCCCGCGTTGTGTAGAACTGAAGGATGGTATGTTATGTGCATTGCATTTCTGTAAAGAATCGACCACAAGAATTGAAACTTGGGGTGAGGGATGTAATTTTCTCATTAGAAATGGAAACATCATTTCATGTTTTATTTAAGTCCCCCTTTGAAGAAAGATCCTAAGGTGTTCTGTGTCAGTGACATAAGGCAGGCCCCACACTGGGTTTTTTTGGTGGTCCATAATGTGATTCTGAAATAAAAGTGACAATTTTTAACACTGCATATGTTCAAAGACCTCTGCCAAGAAGGGGAAAAAATAGTCTTGGCACCAGAACTAAAGTGTGACGGTTCCTTTGTGATCTGTGATGAGAAAACAAGTGGCCATGTCCCTGATCTTGTCGCATTAGCACGAGAATAGCCTATGAACCTTTCCAGAGGCTGAATGTGCACTTCTTCAAGGGATTCCCAATTCTGTTTTCTGGGGTAGATGAATCGGTTTACCTTTTTCACTACTTTGTGGCTGTTTGTCGGAATGTTGGAAGGCAGGGGAGGGCGGCAGTATAGCTGCTTCTACTCAGTAGAAACCAGTATCTTTACTTCTTAAAGGTCACCAACTATGTGCTGAAAACTAATTTTTGTTTTCTTTTTTTTTTATGACACAGTGTTTGCTTATTTATTTTTAAAATTGTTTTATTTGACTACAGTTGGCACACTATGTGACATTAGTTTCAGGTGTACAACATAATGATTCAGCTTCTCTTTATGTTACGCTGTGCTCACCACGAGTGTGGCTACCATCTGCCACCATAAGATGCTATTACAACATCACTGACTGTATTTCCTCTGTTTGCCTTTGGTTCTTGTGACTTGTTCATTCTGTAACTGGAAGCCTGTACCTCCCATTCCCCTTCACCCATCTTGCCTATTCCCTTACCCCCTTCCCTCTGGCAACCATCAGTTTGTTCTCTGTATTTATAGGTCTGATTCTGCTTTTTGTTTATTTATTCATTTGTTTTGTTTCTTAGGTTCCACATATAGTGAAATCGTATGGTATCTGTCTTTCTCAGTCTGACTTATTTCACTTAGCTTAAACTCTAGGTCCATCATATTGTCACAAATGGCAAGATCTCAGCCTTTTTTTGGCTGTGTAATATTCTCATATATATATATATATGATATAATAAATCCTATATAATATAATATATCCTATATAATATATATTCTATATATAATATCTATATATCTATATATTTCACATCTTCTTTATCCATTTATCTATTGATGGACACTTGGGTCTCTTCCATACCTTGGTTATTATAAATAATGCTACAATAGACATAGAGATGCATATACCTTTTCAAATTACTGTTTTTGTTTTCTTTGGATAAATACCCTGTAGTAGAATTATTGGATCATATGGTATTCTATTTTTATTTTTTTGAGGAATCTCCATGTTGTTTTCCACAGTGACTATACCAATTTATACTCCTACCAACAGTGCACAAGGGTTCCTTTTTTTTTTCTACATCCTTGCCAATAGTTTTTCCTGTGTTTTTGATTTTAGCCATTCTGACAGGTGTGAGGTGATATCTCATTGTGATTTTGATTTGTATTTCCCTGATGAGTAGTGATGTTGATCATTTTTTCACATGTTTTTGGCCCTTTGTATGTCTTCTTTGGAAAAATGTCTATTGAGGTCCTCTGTCCATTTTTAATCGGATTATTTGTAGGATTTTTTTGGTGGTGAGTTGTGTAAGTTCTTTATATATTTTGTATATTAACCCCTTATCGGATATATCATTTGCAAATATCTTCTCCCTATCAGTAGATTGCCTTTTTGTTTTGTTGGTCATTTCCTTCACTATGTGAAAGCTTTTTATTTTGATATAGTCTCAATAGTTTATTTTTGTTTTTGTTTCCTTTGCCTTAGGAGACAAATCTAGAAAAATGTTGCTATAGCTAACATCAAAGAAATTACTGCTGTGTTCTCTTCTAGGGATTTTATGGTTTCAGGTCTCACTTTAGATCTTTCGCCCATTTTGAGTTTATTTTTGTGTCTGGTGTTAGAAAGTGATCCAGTTTCATTCTTTTGCATCTAGCTGTCCAGTTTTCCCAGAACTGTTTATTTAAAAGACAGTCTTTTCCCCATTGTATAGTCTTTTCTCCTTTGTCATAGATTAACTGACCGTATAAGTGTGGGCTTATTTCTGGACTCTGTTCTGTTCCACTGATCTATGTGTCTATTTTTGTGCCAGTACCATACTACCTTGATTACTACCGCTTTGTAAGATATCTTGAAATCTGGAATTGTGATACCTCCAGGTTTGCTCTTCTTTCTCAGATTGCTTAGTTTAAGACAAGTTTTGTTCTCTGGCTACTATCTGTTGACCTTGACGTCTAGAGCTCACAGGGTAAGGTCTGGGACCATGGCTTGCAATGAGTTGTACAGTAGGATATCTGCCTCAGTGGACCACTGCCACATACACACAGCATCTCATGATGCCCTGACATATCTGTAGGCACAATACTTCAAATGATAAACAGCAATACCACAGGTGTCAAGTTTCCCTCGGAAGGCACAGCATTAACAATTTCAATGACAAGTAGATGATATTTAATATTTTGAATAACAATCTGTTTGTGCTAAAAGCACAGTTAAAAAATATTATATGTTAGGCAGAGGCCCAAACTCTGCATTAAATGAGAAAAAATTTTCACCTCCCTCCTACAGAGAAGAAAACTGATTTTGGTTTTGAAAATGCAGAGCTAGGGTTATTCCTTGCCAATGATATCTAAGTCACACCAGGTGCCCACTCAGGGCCTTCAAAGATGAACCAAAGACTCCTCCATTGAATTGTTCCCACCGCAGAACAAAAGGGTCTGCTTGTGGAGGAGGGGGCTGTCAGCAGGTGGAGGGAGATGAGGAACTTCCCATGGAGTGGTTGAATGGTAAAGATTTCTGGGCAATACCATCTTCAAAGATCTGCAGAGATACAGCTGGGGCCTGGTCTTAGGTGAACCACAGCCTCCCCTCTGTAGGTCTATACATGTCACAGTTTTAATTAGAGCCTCTCAGAATGCTATGCTTCTGCCCATCTCTCCGCTGCTTTATAACTGTTGGGGATAACGGGTGTTCAGGTTTCTGCCATGCTCCAACTGATTAGTACTTCAGTGTTTCCACATTTAAAAGTACCCAGAAATTCACTCATCTTCCATCTCGGAAACTTCATCTTAGATGCCTTACCCCCAAAGACGACTTCTTGGAAGACTTAACACAGGTGCTCTGTGCTGCAGGATGCTTGCTCCTTTGGGGCATTTGAAATCACTGAACCTGACCTCCATAATGGGGAAATACCTCATATAATATCAGGACATTTGTAGCTTTTAGAGGGGAAAGACATCCTGTTCTTCTTCTACTTTCTATGGAAAGATTACAAATATGTACATTGCCCCAGAGACCAATAGTCAGATGCTATATGAGTCTCTGGGGTGGGACAATAGAATAGGCCCTGTAAAAACATTTCTTAGGCTAACTTATAGATATGAAAGGGGTGCCTCAGAGCTGCGGAGTGGGAAAATCACTATTTCACAAGGAATGATATTTTTAGACTGCATGAAAAATGAGGAATGCGTGAAACTGCAGATGATAACATGGAGCAGCCACCCCAAGTTGAGAGTCTGGGCTGCATTTCTGCTGCTCATTTCCATAACGACTGCTTATTTTGCTCGCTTGTCCCTGTAATAAAGTTTCTACTTGAGAAAAATGGGTACTTATGGAAAGGTTATCATGCCACATGCTGTCATTTGTTTTATAGTGAAGTCTGATATTCTTTTCATTTGATTTTCTGAACTCAGAATATCTTAATTCTTAATTTTACCAAAAATGCCGGTGGGGTAATCTTCATCCCTTGCCTACCTCCCACTTGATCCCCGGGTCTCTCTGCCACATGCCTTATCTCTTCAGTCATGATTTCCATTTCTTTGTATTTCGGTTTTGTAAGATAATTCAACTCTCTGGTTTTCTGAGAACAGTAATTCAAGTCTTGGCAGGGAATATTCTTTTTTGTTTTGCAATTTTTCAATAAGAAGTCATTGTTTCTTAGTCCTGGTAAGTCATTTTTGTGCCCCAATTACATCCTCTTGAGGATTCTCCTTTTTTCATTAAAGCACTGCTCTATCTCTTCCTCTAGAGCTGCTGCAGTCAGAGCCAACTGTACTCTTTGTTCAGCTGGGCTCCCTCAGGTCCCTGAGTCCCCCTAAATATGTGGTGATAGCAGCATCCTCACAGTTCATACTTTGGGTAAATGAAACAAGTCAATGGTGGATGACAGAACATATTTTCCCTAGTCATGTCTGTTGGGCCCAAGTGCTCCAGAGAAGCCTCTCTGAATGTGGAAATGTCCAGCCACACAAACTGGGATGATTTGTGTAATTAAATAGAACCAAATCAACTATTACTGGAAAAAAATAGAAGTGTCCTTTCCTGATGGTTTAGAAATCAAAGGGTAAATAAATGGTGAAATGTGAAGGCTCACTAATCACATGAAAACGCTAATTATCAAAAATAAAAAATCATGAAGTTTGAATTGCATACTTATCTGACTGAGAGAAGTATGGCCACTGATAGAAGTCACATTTACATGGATTCCCTATTTTTTAAAAGGAAAATTTTAGGGGACATAACCAGCTGAAAGATCCAGAAGATGCAACTTTGCCCACCAACTTCAACCCCGGACTTGCCTTAAGCAGGGCTCAATGACTCATGAGTGGGTCCCAGTCATCATGGGGCCATATTAAGCAGGTAAACTGGTAGTGAAGATAATGTGAAAAAAAAAAAAAATCAATGAAACCGAGATATGAGAGAGATTGAGGGAGAATGTAAATGAACTCCCTTGCTTCTTATTGGATTTATAGTTTGCAATTCTGGTCACTCATGAGATCCTGCTCTAGTTCTAGCTCTTGAATTTCAAGACTTTTTTTTTTTTTAATAGTTCACTTACACAATATATCTTCCTTATATAATTTAGCTTGAATGTTTTTCTATTTCTTGCAGCTAATCTCAAACAAGACCCAAACCCAAGTTAAAGTTATGATAATCTGATCAATTTTACCATGTCCTTCTGACTTTTTTTTCTGAGCTTTAGGCTCAAGTAACCAGCTTTCTATTGGAAACCTTCACTGTATATCTAAGATCATCTCAGGTTTAACTCTGCAATGCAATTATTGTTTTCTTTCTGTTTATCATCTAAACATGTTCCTCTACCAAATTTCTCAGTAAATGCACCAATATTTACTCAGGGGCTCAGGTCAAAACCTAGATGTTATTTTTGACTCTCCCATTTTTCCCATATACCACATCTGATTTACAGCTATGATAGACATTACTACTGTTCATTGATATCCAGTTGCCTCTCTTCTGAACATATGAGAGAATTGCATTTCCTTATATCCTGGGTGCCTTGTTCTGGACAGTAAAATGACAGAGAAAAAAGTTATATGCATCATTCCTTTGTAGAAGCATTTAAGAACTATTACTTGATTGTCTGTCTTTTCCTGTCATGTGATAGATGATATTTTACATGGTAGAGTGTCTGTCACAGCCTGGGTTCCTGACTAAGCCAAAGTCCTTTGCTGACTCAAGACATATAAATAGTGTGAGCAAAAAATAAACCTTTGCTGTTTTATGGCACTAAGATTTGTAAGTTGTTTGTAACTGCAGCATGAGCAAGCCTACTCTAAAACAATCCCCAAGTCCTGCTGGCTCTATTGTAAAAAAAAAAAAATTTCCAAACCTGATGCTGTTACCTCCTTTTCTACCATTGCTGTACTTCAAAGAATCCTCATTTCTTGCCTAGATTTACTGCAGAATTCTCTTCACCAGTCTTCCTTTTCCTATTCTGAGTTCTCTCAAGTCCCTTTTCCAAGCAGCAGCCAGCCTTTTGTCATTTTAAAGGTGAATCTCATCATGCCACTCCCTGCCCCAAACTCTTAACAACTTCCCACTAGACTTAGAATAAAAGTCCAAGTTTCTCCATGAATCACAACATTGATCTAAGCCTTACCTATTTGTCGAATTCGTTTCCTGCCGTTCTTTTATGTCTCTAATCCAACTGCATTGTCTCTTACCATTAATTGCAAACAGTAAACTCATTTTCCCAACAGGGTTCTCTTGCTGTTCCCTCTGTGTGGAATGTTCTACCTCAAGACCTTTTTGTAGTTGGCTTACCCCTTCCCATCATACAAATCTTTGTCCCAAGATTATATCCTCAGAGCCCTTTCTAAATCATGTAAAACCACATCCTCCAATACTTCACTATCAAGTTACCCTGTTTTACTTTGTCTTTGAACTATCTTATCTCTTTATTTGTTGATGTCTCTTTTCCTAGACTATGAATATCATAAGAAGAGGATTTTGTTTTTCAGCATTCTATCCCTCATATCTAGAAAAGTTTTGATATTTGCTATTTGATAAATATTTGTCAAATGAGTGAATTAATGAATAACTTAAACAATGAGAATGTCAAAGTTATACTCCAGTGAAGAGACAACTGACTGAGAATACTCTTTCGTAAGTGCCTAACCTACTTTGCTTGTTTTTTAACAGAGCAAAAAATAAATCAAAATATTGCAAAATAATAAATTTGTATAGCTTTTATCTATGCCCTACCACTTACAATTCATTTATTAAGTAAAACCTGACTTGTTCAAATTAACTTGTTTAAATTAACCATTGCATGTTGAAACAAGAAGGCTTTTAAAAAAGAATTAGCACAGGACATGTTTAAAGTCACAGTGGCAATAACTGAGTTGTGTTCCTCAATCCAAAATACCTAAATTTTTATACAATAGACCCAAGAAATGAGCAAGAAAAAGGTATGAAAGCAAAAGAACAGACTCAAAGACAGAATGAGCTAACAAGGAAATCAGGGAACCAACCATTACGTGGGAAACACTAAGTTAACACATTTCTATGGAAAATAACCTTCTGAATAGTTTAATTAGAGAAAATCCATCAGTAGGATTTGGCAATGAGCTATAAATACAACCAACATGTTTGCTCTTCATAATCATCTCCGTGATGATTTTTGGGTGGATGTGTGTACTTCCCTCACATGCCAACAGGACACATGTACATCTATCAGTAGGGAATACCCTTGGATTATTATCTTAATGGAAATAATGGGTTTACACCAATATACTAGCTCCATTATCAACTTTCATTCATGAAACACTCTCTGTTTTTGCTAAGCAGATGGTCCAGGTAAGGAGATTTTACTGTAACCAAGAGATACACTAAAAATACCAAGGTCAAAGGGACTAAAACTTCTCTCCCTGGCCTCAGGACCCCTCCAAGGATGAATAGCTATTGGAGTCAGGAGGACAGAGTCAGACTCTTGGCTTGTGACTCTCAAGTCCTGAGGATGTCATTTAACCTTTTGATTCTAGATGAAAATAAGGATAACAATACCTAGACATTTCATGAGATTGTTGTGAAAATAATACGTGTCAAAGACATGTTTTGTAAACTGGCTATTTTAACCTTTTTTTTTTAATTCTGGGGTTTTTTTTGAGGTTATTATGGTCATCCTCTAAATTGAAGTTATATATACAACTTTCATAGTAAGAGGAGAAGAAAGAACAAGCACTGAAATGGATATGTTTGGCCATGTGGTCTTTACTCCTACTGGAGATTAGTAATTTCTGTATCTACATAATAAATGTTGAAATTATAACAATTAGCAGAAAATGACATTACTGTTTCTTTAAACACACAAAGGCACCAAGAGCTACTCCCATATTATAGCAAAATCCCATAGTCTGTTTCCATAACCAAACATTGCCTAATAATCTTTGTCCTACCCAGGAAGAAAGCTAAATTCATGGTATATCATAAATGGACCAATATTCTTTATAGCACTCACGTGAATATCTGAGGAGAATAACAAAATCGGAAGAAAAACACAAAAGGCTGTGCATTGTATGAAACCTATTTGTTGTTACAATAGGTTAGTTGCCAAAACTCTGAAATCTAACCTCCACAGTGTCTTATTGTGTTGCTTTGTTAGCTTGAGTAATTCTCCTGTTCATCACTAAACATATCCTAAATATTTTATTAAATAAGCAGAATAGGAGGCATGGTGAAAAGTCTGAGAGAAGCATTTAGTTTCATAAAAAATCCTGATCATCAGGATTTAGCTATCAATTATCCAGGCCTACTCTAATCTCACACTCAGAAGTTACTTTATGGAAATGATTAATTATAAATAAAGAGACCTCAGGATACCAAAAAATGACCATGTCAACAAAGATAACGCTTTAAGGAAAAGAGCATTGGACAATCCCTTAATCTTAATGAAATCCATCCTATTCTCTTTTACACACAAAACTCATACTATCCAAAGATGTAAAAATGAGATCATGACTAAGTGAATCTTATCACTCTGCCTACCTTCACCACCAAAACCAATCAACATAATCCCTTCAGTCAATTAATTACAGGAAAATATTCAATCACCCGTATAACCCCAATGAAGCATGGTCAGCAAGCTTCAGCTCAATGATTATGTTTACTTGATATTTATGGATATATTTTCTGGTTTTTTGAAATTGCAGATCAAATGATGCCATCTTAAATGTTTGCTAATTATGTTGTTCCTCCTACCTCGTGATGGTTCTTGGCCAGCCATTCCTTAATGGTGCTGAGGGCAATGACAGAAGCAGGCTCATTTGGAAAACCTACATGAAGAGCAGAATAAAACAAATTAACAAAGAAAGATGAAGGCAAGAGAGAATTCAATCATGGTATGACACTAATTTTTTCTCATTTAAACAGTATTCACTTCAACCAATTACTACTAAGCAAGGCAGGCCTTAGTAAGGTATACAAGGATGTGAAGCCTATGATCATACATACAAGGCATTAAGGGGGCCAGTCATATATCAGTCTAGTGCTAACAAGCAATGAAGGATTTAACTGTCTCTTCAATTCTACAACAGAATCAATTAAAAATGTATTTACATTTGCTTAATAGTTTTCAAGGTACTTTCATACAATATTCTCATAAGAGGTACTCAGATTAAGGTTTATTACCCTCAATTTACAAACCAAGTTAAATATGGCCTCAGAATATATGCGTTGACCCAGGGTCATAAGGCCAGCAGTACTCCATCAATGAATTGACAGAAGACAGGGCAAGCAACTTGTAGAACAGCCATACAACGAATAGTTATTATCAGAATTCAAAGAAGGCAATGCCTGCTCCATTTAGGGCCATCAGAAATTATGTTTAAGACTACATGAACTGACCTGGTTTTGCACTACAGATTTCATTTTCAAAGGACAGGAAGAATGATATTTATACTATGTCCTAGTGAGCAGAGGCACACATAATCATAATTCCCAAAACTCATCTAGAATATCCCCTTAGTTTATGTAATCCAAACATATTCCTAAACTTGCAAATCATCAGACATTCTGCCAATAAAGATGACTGTATGTGAAGAAATAACCTTACAAATTATGTATTTATAGGGCAGAAAGAAGAAGAGATGGGAGTGACTATTCCTTTGAAACTACTCTCTTTAAGCTCACCACTGGCTTCCTAATCACCAAATTCCATACAGGCAAACACTCTTTCAATCAGTCTTCATCTTTTCTGTATTAGATGTGTTTGACTAGTTTTCCATGTTTCATTATCCTGGATTTTCTTTTTTTTATTATTTTTTTTACTATTTTAAAGTAATAATGCAGTGGTTTTTGATATGTCCATAAAGTTGTGCAACCAATACTACTAACTACAGAATATTTTCATCATTCCCCCAAAGACTCTGCACCCATTAACAGTCACTCCACAGTCTCCCTCTACCCCAGCCCCTGACAACTATGAATCTACTTTTTGTCTCTATAGATTTGCAAATTTTCCTCCTGGATTTTTCAACATTGCCTTCTTCTATGTTTCCTCCTACCTATTTGACCATCCATTAAATGTATGCCATTCCCAAACTCCAAATTCGGCCTTCTTCCTCCTGTATACTCTGTGGGAGCCAGCTGCAGCATCATCCACTGACATGCCTTCTAATCAGGAGGCTCCTGCAACATTGTGCTGTACAGATGCAGGGAGAGGTATTACTGAAATGAGGACATCTGGGATTTTAAAGGCCCAGTTTTATTGGAAGGCAAATACATATTCCAGTAGTTCATATGAAAGGTTTAAATCTCATTAGACTTTCAGAGAAAATGGTGAGAGAGGATGAACAAGAGAGAGGAGCTGTTTGTCCCCACTTCCTAGAATAAATGTTGCTTTTCTGATTAGGTTTCTACACACTTCATAAGAGAATGCATTAGGAAAGGGAACAAAATAAAGCAGGGCCAAGCTGCACTTGACCACAGGGAAAATGTGCACGACTTCCCAAACCTTGTAAATTCATCTGTGACATTTGGGATTATGGATTTGTTTTGTACTGTTTCATCCCATTTATTTTTTCCTTAAATGAAGGATTCAAAATGTAAAACCCCTAAAATAAACCTGTTAATTAGCTAATTAAGCAAATTATTACTGAACCAGAAAAGAAAAGATACATAGACATGTTTAATGAGTCCCTGTCCTCTAAAGCCCAAAGTTGGAGGGAGGAAATCTGTAAGAGGCAAGCATGACAAGTGCATCAGGGCTGTGGGGACACAGATGATGGGAACTAAGCAAGAAAGAGGAGGCCTTCTAGGAAACCATAGAATGTTTTGGAAAGAACAACAAAACAGGAGCTGAGGAGACACTGTCTTCAGAAGTAAGCTGTGAGCAACTAGGAATTAGTGGAAGAAGTCAGGGGAAGTGAAGGGAGAAGTTCTTATGGACTGCAAAGAAAAAGCAGGAGGCCAGGATGGGCATTTGTGGTTAGGGGTTAACAGCAGGGGGCTTTTCCAGTCCACATTTTCCTGAAGTTTAACATCTACATTTGTCATCAACTGGATACCTCCCCTTGATGCACTCAAGAACTAGAAATGTAACATATATTCTTCCACAAAATGAACTTCTTCCTGATTTTCTGGTTTCTGCCTATGGCTTTATCTCTCTCCTAGTCACTTAAGTATTTGATTTGCTTTCCTGGCTGGTAACTGAGTCCTCTGAAATATTGTATACCACCCATTCCTTCCCCTCTTTGCCCACTGATCTCATTCAAAGCCCACTCAGCCCTCACCCTGATAACTGTAGTTGACTCATAATTGTGCTCCTTTGGTCTTCTCCCTTTCTCCAATCTGTCCACCACACCACTTCCAAGCGACCCTTCCTAAGGTATAGTTACAACTTTATACAAAACAATACCAGTCTTGCTAATGCTCCAGTTCCTACAGAGGAAATTTAGCACCTTAGCCTGGCATGAGACACCACAAGGGGCCTTCCTTAGACTTGTATCTTAGCTTTCCCTTTTTATTCTCCTCCCATGGAATTCGTCTCCAACTTCTTGATATGTTTAAGATGTACTTAAATCATAAGATTATAGGGCTATATAAACCTAATAAAATACTGCAATCATGCCCAGTTGCAATGGCCAACAGCATTAACCTTTAGAAGATGTAATTCCCCACAGAGAAATTATACAAGTTCTTATGGAACCACAGCAATTATGGTCAATTCTCAATTATTTGTGACCTCCAGGTCACTTTCCCACATTTATCAAAACCTCTGGCACTGAGTTATGGTTTTCATTTCCACCTCAAGCCTTGCCATAATCACGAGTGATTTCAGTGTCCAATAAGATGACCCACCCAACACGTGGCCTGCCAGTTCCTTGACTTGGTCATTTATTTATTTTTTTGTTTTGTTAACACATAATGTATTATTTGTTTCAGGGTTACAGGTCTGTGAATCCTCAGTCTTACACAATTCACAGGGCTCACCATAGCACATACCCTCGCTCAATGTCCATCACCCAGCCACCCCATCCCTCCCACCCACCTCTACTCTAGCAACCCTCAGTTTGTTTCCTGAGATTGAGAGTCTCTTATGGTTTGTCTCCCTCTCTGATTTCATCTTGTTCCATTTTTTCCTCTCTTCCTCTATGATGCTCTGCCTTGTTTCCCAAACTCCACATATCAGTGAGATCATACGATTGTCTTTCTCTGATTGACTTATTCCACTTAGCATAATACCCTCTAGTTCCATCCATGTTGTTGCAAATGGAAAGATTTCATTTTTCGATGGCTGCATAATATTCCATTATATATATATATATATATATTATATATATATATATATATATATATATATATATATATATATAATATATGCCCCACATCTTCTTTATCCATTCATCTGTCGATGGACATCTTGGCTCTTTCCATAGTTTGGCTTTTGTGGACATGGCTGCTATAAATATTGGGATGCACATGCCCCTTCAGATCACTACATTTGTGTCTTTGGGGTAAATTCCCAGTAGTGCAATTGCTGGGTCGTAGGGTAGCTCTATTTTCAACTTTTTGAGGAACCTCCATACTGTTTTCCAGAGTGGCTGCACCAGCTTGCATTCCCACCAACAGTGAAGGAGGGTTCCCCTTTCTCCGCATCCCCGCCAACATCTGTCGTTTCCTGACTTGCTAATTTTAGCCATTCTGACTGGTGTGAGGTGGTATCTCATTGTGGTTTTGATTTGTATTTCCCTGATGCTGAGTGATGTTGAGCACTTTTTCATGTGTCTGTTGGCCATTTGGATGTCTTCTTTGGAAAAATGTCTGCTCATGTCTTCTGCCCATTTCTTGATTGGATTATTTGTTCTTTGGGTGTTGAGTTTGATAAGTTCTTTATAGATGTTGGATACTAGCCCTTTATCTGATATGTCATTTGCAAATATCTTCTCCCATTCTGCCAGTTGTCTTTTGGTTTTGTTGACTGTTTCCTTTGCTGTGAAAAATTTTTTATCTTGATGAAGCCCCAATAGTTCATTTTTGCCCTTGCTTCCCTTCCCTTTGGCGATATATCTAGGAAGAAGTTGTTGTGGCTGAGGTCGAAGAGGTTCCTGCCTGTGTTGTCCTCAAGTATTTTGATAGATTCCTGTCTCACACTTAGGTCTTTCATCCATTTTAAGTTTATTTTTGTGTGTGGTGTAAGGAAATGGTCCACTTTCATTCTTCTGCATGTGGTGTCCAATTTTCCCAACACCATTTGTTGAAGAGACTGCCCTTTTTCCATTGGACATTATTTCTTGCTTTGTTGAAGATTAGTTGACCATAGAGTTGAGGGTCGATTTCTGGGCTTTCTGTTCTGTTTCATTGATTTATGTGTCTGTTTTTGTGCTAGTCCCATACTCTCTTGATGATCAAAGCTTTGTAATAGAGCTTGAAGTCCGGAATTGTGATGCCATCAGCTTTGCTTTTCTTTTTTAAGCTTCCTTTGCTATCCGGGGTCTTTTCCGGTTCCATAAGAATTTTAGGATTATTTGTTCCATTTCTGTGAAAAAAGTTGATGGTATTTTGATAGGGATTGAATTAAATGTGTAGATTGCTCTAGGTAGCATAGACATTTTCACAATATTTGTTCTTCCAATCCATGAGCATGGAACGTTTTTCCATTTCTTTGTGTCTTCCTCAATTTCTTTCAGGAGTATTCTATAATTTTCTGAATACAGATTCTTTACCACTTTGGTTAGATTTATTCCTAAGTATCTTATAGTTTTGGGTGCAGTTGTAAATGGGATCGACTCCTTAATTTCTCTTTCTTCTGTCTTGTTGTTGGTGTATAGAAATGCCACTGATTTCTGTGCATTGATTTTATATCCTGCCACTTTACTGAATTCCTGTATGAGTTCTAGCAGTTTTGGGGTGGAGTCTTTTGGGTTTTCCACATAAAGTATCACATCATCTGCAAAGAGTGAGAGTTTGACTTCTTCTTTGCTGATTCAGATGCCTTTTATTTCTTTTTGTTGTCTGATTGCTGAGGCTAGGATTTCTAATACTATGTTGAATAGCAGTTGTGATAGTGGACATCCCTGCCGTGTTCCTGACCTTAGAGGAAAAGCTCTCAGTTTTTCCTCATTGAGAATATTCTCTGTGGGTTTTTCATAGATGGCTTTTATGATATTGAGGTATGTACCCTCTATCCCTACACTGTGAAGAGTTTTAATCAGGAAAGGATGCTGTACTTTGTCAAATGCTTTTTCTGCATCTATTGAGAGTTTCATATGGTTCTTGTTCTTTCTTTTATTAATTAATTGGCTTATATAATTGGCTGCTCCCATGTTAGGGGCATAAATATTTACAATTGTTGATCTTCCTGTTGGATAGACACTTTAAGTATACTATGGTGTCCTTCCTCATTTCTTATTACAGTCTTTTGTTTAAAATCTAATTTGTCTGATATATGGATTGCCACCCCAGCTTTTCTTTGATGTCCATTAGCATGGTAAACGGTTTTCCACCCACTCACTTTCAATCTGGAGGTGTCTTTTGGGTCTAAAATGAGTCTCTTAGGAGACAGCATTTCGATGGGTCTTGTTTTTTTTTTTTTTATCCAACCTGATACCCTGTGTCTTTTGATTGGGGCATTTAGCTCATTTACACTCAGGGTAACTACTGAAAGATACGAATTTAGTGCCATTGTATTGCCTGTAAGGTGACTGTTAATGTATATTGTCTCTGTTCCATTCTGGTCTATGTTACTTTTAGGCTCTCTCTTTGCTTAGAGGACCCCTTTCAATATCTCTTGTAGGGCTGGTTTGGTGATGACACATTCTTTTAGTTTCTTTTTGTCCTGGAAGATTTCATTTGGTCTTCTAAATCACTAATTCTCTCTTCTGCCTCATTTATCCTAGCAGTTAGAGCCTCCATTTTTTATTGTACCTCATTAACAGCCTTTTTGATTTCAACTTGGTTAGATTTTATTTCTAACAGAAATAAGGGATTTCCAGAAAGGGATTCTCTAATATCGTCTATGCTTTTTTAAAGACCAGTTAGTATCTTTATAATAATCATTCTGAACTCTACTTCTGACATCTTACTAATGTCCATGTTGATTAGGTTCCTGGCAGTCAGTACTGCCTCTTGTTTGTTTTTTGGGGTGAGTTTTTTTCCGTTTTGTCATTTTGCCCAGAAAAGAACAGATGAATGAGAGAACAAAATGTTAAAAGGGTAACAACTACCCCAGAAAAATATACACTAAACAAATCAGAAGAGACTCAAAACTGGGGGAGAAGAAAAAAAAAATATGATCAGCCTGGTGAATAGAACAGAGACACACACTAGATTTTGGGTGTATTTTGGTCTGTTAGAAGAAACTGCCTCCCAAAATTTCAAAGAAAGAAAAACCTATATAAATACAAAAATAAGGGTAAATACAATGAAAGGATGCATTACGACTGTAACAATTACAATTAAAAAAGATTTTAAAAAAGGAATTGATAAGAAGTTGGTTGAAAAAAGAAGGAATAAAAAATTAAAAAAAAAGGAGAGAATGTGATCAGGCAGGTGAATAGAATAAAGCCATATACTAGATTTTGGTTATATTTTGGTCTATTAGAAGAAACTGCATCCCAAAATTTTAAAGAAAAAAAATATATACAAAAAATAAGGTCAAATACAATGAAGGGACAGAATATGACTGTAAAAATGAAAATTACAAAAAATATTTTAAAAAAGGATTTGATAAGATGTTGGTTAAAAAGGGAAAGAAGAAAAATTAAAAAAAGAGAAATAGGAAAAGAAAAAATAAAGAAAATTAAAAAAAAATTAACTTTGAAAGACTAAATAATCATGGGAAAAAAGCCATGAATTCTATGTGCAGTATTCCCCTAGTGCTGGCATTCTGCCATTCTCATTGATTGGTAAACTTGGTCTTGGCTGGCTGTTCTTGCTGATCTGGGGGAGGGGCCTGTTCCCTTGCTTCCCAAATGTCTTTGATGGAGGCGGAATTGCCCCGCCCTTGCCAGTCCAGGCTAAGTAATCTGCTCAGGTTTGCTCTCGGGAGCTTTTGTTCCCTGCAAGCTTTCCGTACAGCTTTGGAGGACGAGAGTGAAAATGGCAGCCTCCCAATCTCTGCCCCGGAGGAGCCAGGAACTTGGGGCCCCACTCCTCAGTGAGCCCCCAGAGAAAAGCAGTCAATCACTCCCGTCTCCCTGGTCTCCGGCTGCACTCCTTGCTCACCCAGCCTGTGACTGAGCATTTCTATCTTTTGCTCACAACCTGGTGTGGAGTCTCTAAACCTAGCAGATCCCTGCAGTGCACTCCCACACCGCTCCTCCTGGGGGAAGAAGGGGAGTCTCCCCAGATCTGCCACTTGTTGGGTCCCTGCTGTAGGAGCAGTGGCCTGAATGTGCCATGGATCACGGTTTATGGCAACCCTGAGCTGAGAGCCCGTGCCTCGGCTCCGTCTCTGTAGCCAGCTTCCCCGCTCCGATACCTGGGAGCTCTGCAACACTCAGGCACCCCCAGTCTTTATGTGACCCCGAGGGTCCTGAGACCACATTGTCCCAGGGAGGGTTCCACCCCCCGCTTAGCCACTGGAGCGACGTCCCTCCGCGGAGCCGACTTCAAAAGTTCCGATTTTGTGCTCCACAGTTCTATCACTTGCCAGAAGCAGCTGATGGAGGCCCCCTCCCCCACCATCTACCTTCCTGAATATTGCCTTGGATTCACTTCTCTGCACGTCCTACCTTCCAGAAAGTGGTCGCTTTTCTGTTCAGAGAGTTGCTGCTATTCTTTTCTTTGATCTCCTGTTGAGTTCGTAGGTGTTCAGAATGGTTTGATCCCTATCTAGCTGAATTCCTGGGACCAGAGGAAATTTAGGTCTCCTACTCCTCCACCATCTTGCTAGCCCCTTCCTGACCTGGTCATTTTTGACAACCACCTTCAAGCCACTGCCTCCCTAGATCCCACCATGCACCTTGATGTAACATTTCCTTGCCCAAATTACTAATTTAAGCAGTGCTCTCTCAAAAACCTGTTCTCTCTTTAGTTTGATCTGCTACTTTCCAAAGTATGTCCTTTATAAGCATTTGAAGTCCAAATTAATGCTAACATTTCCCCCCACCTCAGAATGGTATGACTCTTTCCTACCTCTCTAAGCTCTTCTTCTATTTTTTTTTTTAAGATTTTATTTATTTATTTGACAGAGAGACAGTGAGAGGGAACACAAGCAGGGGGAGTGCGAGAGGGAGAAGCAGGCTTCCTGCTGAGCAGGGAGCCTGATGTGGGGCTCAATCCCAGGACTCTGGGACCATGACCTGAGCTGAAGGCAGACACTCAACTACTGAGCCACCCAGGTGCCCCTCTCTCTAGGCTCTTACACTGTATCATTCTTTGTTTTTTCAACTACAGCTACACTGAGCTTCCTTCTGTTCTTTGAATGTGGCATGTTTCCTTTTGCTTCCTGCCATAAGGCCTCGCTCATGCTCTATCCTCTTCCTGAAATGACATTTCTCCCCTCTTTTTCCTAGCCTATTTTAACTTTCATTTGTCCTTTGCTCAGTCGTTCCTTCTCAAGAGAAGGCTTCTCTGACGATGATGATTCCCTATTTGATGCCTTCATAATATCATGTACCTTTCCCTGGCAGTACTCATCAGTTTCATTTTTACATTTTACATTTATTCATGTACATATTTGATTAATATTTCTAGTAGAGAATTAATATTTCTAAGGAGGCAGATGGCACAAGTCTCTTATTTGCTTATCACTGTATCCCTAAAACATTGCTGGCACATAGAAGATGATCAACAAATGTGTGTTGAATGAGTGAATGGACTGTGGATGTATGAATCATTGTATTGACAGCAGGAAAGGCTGAGCACTGGGAGAACAGGGGTGTTTAGCTCTAGAGTGTGGGATAGCAAAGGGATCCTGAGACATCCAAGCAAAATGATATATCCACATTATTCCATTTCATCCCTGAGGGGAAACTACTAAGATGCTTATGAGAGAACACAGTTCTTGGTGAAATGGTATTGCTGTTATTAATTAAAAAGGAAAGGAAATAATAAGACAAATATCTCTGAAAATAAGCCTGCTTTCAGTGGGCATATATATCCAAGATAAAGTATGGTGTTCAGGGGACACAGCAACAGCACAATCCTTTGTCCACTTAACTGCAAGACCCTCATGGTTACAAGTAAAACCAATGAATAGACAGGATAGATTTTCTGCCAAGGGTTGGGCTCCTGATGACAGTAAGTTAGCCTCAGGAGGTCACAACAGTATTCTAGTCACCAGAGGGCTTTTGTTAACAAAAGCAGGATGGCCACCCAGAGGGAAGGTTGCAGACAAGCTTTAGATGAATCATTGAATTAAATGACATAGAAAATCTCTTCCAAGTATGAGGGTCAATGAGGCTGAACAAGCCATTAATAATTTAGGGCCAGGCGTGCAGGGAATCGTATATGTGTGCCCAGGTGCGCATAGAATCTGTGCTTTCTGCTGGCATTCCACAGCTTAGTTCCTTATTCATTAGGAAGGATTATTAAGATGAACTTTTGTTGCGAGTGTTGAAGTTCATTTACTGAATGTATATGTGATTTTTTCTTTTTATTTACTTTTGTATTGAAATTGTTTGCAAAATGTTTACATACGTGCGCGTGCGCACACACACACACACACACACACACATATAGAGACATACGTACATACATATAACCCTTATCCAAATCAAGATATAAAACATTTCTAGCACCTCAGAAAGCTGCCTTGTCCCAAGTCAATATCTACGCTGTGAAGAAACTGCTATTCTCTCTTCTATTGTCACAGGTTAGTTTTGTCTGGTTTTACACTTCACATATATGGACATACAACATGCACCCTTTTCTGTCCAAATTTTTCAGCATGATGCCTGCCTGATTTATCCA
Source organism: Zalophus californianus (assembly GCF_009762305.2). Taxonomy (NCBI): domain Eukaryota; kingdom Metazoa; phylum Chordata; class Mammalia; order Carnivora; family Otariidae; genus Zalophus; species Zalophus californianus. The sequence goes on from NC_045602.1 coordinate 99,072,550, forward strand.
TGTTGTTACATGTAGCAGAAGCTCTTTCTTCCTCTCTGTGGTGTTGTATTCTATTGTATGAATAGAATAGAACCTACTTAGCTGTTCTCGTGTTGATGGACAGTTGAGTTTTTCCAGTTTGGAGCTATTAGAAATAAAGTTGCCAGGAACACTCTCACACTCTCAAAATTTCTGTCCAAATTTTTCAGCATGATGCCTGCCTGATTTATCCATGTTGTTACATGTAGCAGAAGCTCTTTCTTCCTCTCTGTGGTGGTGTATTCTATTGTATGAATAGAATAGAATCTACTTAGCTGTTCTCATGTTGATGGACAGTTGAGTTTTTCCAGTTTGGAGCTATTAGGAATAAAGTTGCCATGAACACTCTTACACATGCCATTTGGTAGACATAAGTACTGTTTCTGTGGAGTATTTACCCAGGATCTGGGGCTACCAGTCCATAGTTCATGCAGATGTTTAACTCTGGTAGATTCTGCCAGTTTTCCAAAGCAGTTATACCAATTTACACTCCCACCAGAAGTATATAATGTATTTATCTACCTACTTAGTTAACACATCAAGATACTTGCTAAATATACTTACCAAATATATCTTCTTACCACATTTAAAGCTATTAAATACAGCTTTAGGCTAATCAATACCTTTTAGAACTAGAAACACAGATATTTATGACTTGCCTACTTTCTCCCTACCAAGCAGGGAGTATTTCAGTCAGGAGAGGACAAATTATATCAACAGAACATTAAAAATTTTAAACAAAAGAGGTAAAAACTGAAATAGCAAGTTGAATTTGCAATAGTTTTTATCCATGGCACACCAAATAACTCATTAGACAGATATTTTTCTCTCACTCAGTTATTAAGCAGATATTTCTCTCTTAGTCCGATTGCAGAAAGATACAGCCATAAAGACTAACTGAAGGTTCTTCCCAGCCATTGACTTATTTGTTTGTCAGAACTGTTAAAAACCTGGAATATTTTCAACACAATTAGAATAAATCTGGTTTTGATGTTGCCATAAACATTGTTCTCTCTCTACATCTCATTCTTTTTGCTTTTGCTGTTGTTGATACTTCTCCAATATCCTCAACTTCGTCATAGGTTCCAACGTAGAAACTAAATTTATTTCCCTGATATAAAAAACATGTTCTACAAACTGGTGTTTACCAGGGAGCAGGTGGGAGGGGGGATGGGCAAAATAGGTGAAGGGGATGAAGAGTACATTATCGTGATGAGCACTGAGTAATGGATAGAATTGTTGAATCATTATATTGAACACCTGAATCTAATATAACAGTATGTTAATTATAATTGAATCAAAAAATAATAAAAATAAAATAAAACATCTTCTACTGAAAACCTAGCCTATTCTACTGAAATAAAGATAGATACAACTTTGCCAGTAAAACTACCCTTTTTGGAAGCAGAAGCAATGGATCAGCTTTTGTTTTAAACTTAAAATGAGGAAATGCTTGTAGCTGTAGATTACCCTATCATAGAAAGGCATATGGTAATGCTGTAAATCAATTATTTCAAAGTTCTTACTGCAAAAAAAAAAAAAATCAAAATGAACATAATGGTAGGTATAATTACACCGTGCATTAAAATGTTAACCCTCCCTACCATTTACAGTCAAGCCAGGGCCTGTCCCTCTTGCACTGCCCCCAATGTCCCCTTCCAGCCTGGTCACCAGGAGTCACCTCTGCTTTAACTGTGGATGCCTTTCTAGCAGTTGTAAGAATAAAGCAACCTAGACATCAATGCCCAGGCAAAGCTCAAAAGTACAAAAACCACTGTTTATGCACTGAACTGTTTTATTCTTAGCTGCACAAATTCTTCCGGAGTGATTCTCACTTCAAAGGGTGTTTAGCCCCTAATCTTGCCCCACCAAGCACTTGGTCCAAAGGTGTGATAAAATACTGGCAAATTTGTGGAATCACAAATCCCCACATTTACAAAGTGGTTGCCATACTAACCAATGCTCAGTGACTATAAGCATCAAATTGGTACTGAATTGCCATAGATATTCAGAAGTTAGAAGCAATAGTTAAAAAACAAATAAAAAAATTCCTGGAACTCTGCATATTAAATTCACACCCACTTTTGAGCCCTCCCTTCCTATCAAGTCTTCAATGAGGAAAGCAGGCTGGTGCTTTTTTTTTTTTTTTTTTCATTTACATACAAACTCAAGTAAAATATTGTGCAGGTATTAAACATGGGCTTTTTAGCACTGATAAAAAATCTCTGAATGTCCTAAATGAGAGGGACATATCACTGGGTTTATTGAAACTTTACCATCAATTGAACCGGGATTGTCAATGTTGACTATCAATGTGAAATTACACTTCGCTTCAATTTTGAGAGAGTATAACTATAATATTTTCCAGTTTAGCACACAAATTCTGGTGTGGGTACCAATGGGACATGCAGCAGCATACTTTACAAACTCAGGTAAAAGGAAATGAAGTGTGAGATGAGTTGTGTCTTTCTCAGAACATTCCTCCCCAGTCCCCCTTGAACACATACACACACACACACACACACACACACACACACACACACACACACACCTGTCCTGGGTCAGGAGGAGAGGTAGGGGGATATAGATGGAAGGTGCATTGAGGTGTGGGGGTGTGTGGGTATGGGGGTTTGGGGTGTATGGGTGGGCATGGGGAAGTATAGGGCAATGAATTTATTTTTTCATCTCAAAACGGCTTTTATCAACCCCTTTCCCCTAGGCCTCCTTCCAAGCCATAAAAGCAATTCTGATAGCACGATGAAATCAAATTAGTTGAGAGAAATGAGCTGAAGGAGGCTCACCGTTAAGCAATCGCTAGAGCAGCCACTCAGACAATTCTGGCTAAAGGCTGAGTTTCACAAAAGATAAAACAGGTGAAGTAATAAGAGTGACACTGGCCTCTATCACTGCAGTGAGCACAGCAGCAGAATGCTAAAAAGGGTGTCACTGGCCTTCCTTAGGAGAGCAAAGGGCACCACAGGTAGGCAACAGTGAGGCATCCCTGTCAGTAAGATGGTGGAGTCTTAGCTGGTGTTTAAAAGGACAAGGCAGGTTTTTTTTTAAAATATATATATACATAATATGGTATATTAACAAGTTCAATAGCCATAGCAGATGCTGACAATACAATATACATATATACATGCCACCCTTGCACACGGCCTTGACTTACAGCCACTAACACTTGTAGCCTTTTAACTGAGGGCTCTCTCTGGTGTCCATAGTGATACCACATGTGGGATAGGTCCAAAGTGTCAGGAAATTTAGCCTACCACCAGCATGCGTCAAGCCATGATTAATGAGAGATAGTGGATAAATTCCCAGCTCACTCACACCTCAGGTGGGATAACACTGAAGTCATGCTTTATACAGTTTCCTCAAGTTGCCCAGTGGGATTACCCACCAGTTGTCCATAGTGGCAAATTTCTCAGTAATGCACTCTTATTTGCTTCCTTTACCTGTCTGTCTTCCCTACTCCCTTCCCAGAAATTATCTCCCAAATTAACTACTTGAATGTAAATCCTTGCCTCTGAATGTATGATCACAGTCAACCTATATTCATGAACTTGAGAAAATGAGGGTCATGTCTTATCTTGATAGCACCCATTCTTTCGATTTTTCTATTTGTAATCTCTGGCACATGCACAGTAGAGAAATGTTTTATACATTGCTTAATGATGTGGGGGAAATAAGTTGGAGGTTGCCAGCATGAAAGCACAATAGCATTTTACTTTGGGGGAATGTAGAGGACATACAAGCTAGGCTCATGTCCACATGTAAACCTGGCCCTAGGGGTGCCTGGGTGGCTCAGAAGGTTAAGCATCTGTCTTCTGCTCAGATCATGATCCCAGCATCCTGGGATCGAGCCTCACGTAGGGCTCCCTGCTCAGTGGGGAGCCTACTTCTCCCTCTGCTGCTCCCCCTGCTTGTTCTCTCTCTCTCTCTGTGTCAAATAAATAAATCCTTAAAAATAAATAAATAAATAAATAAATAAATAAATAAATAAATAATAAACCAACCAACCAACCTGGCCCCAGTAGACAGAAATCTTGAAACAATAGTAAATTGTTGTTTTTGCTGCTACTGTTAATATTTATTGAGCAATTATTTTTTAAAAGATTTTATTTATTTATTTGAGAGAGAGAGAGAGAACAAGCGGGGGGAGGGCAAGAGGGAGAGGAAAAAGCAGATTCCCTGCTAAGCAGGGAGCCTGATGCAAGGAGAGGCTCAATAACCAGGACGCCAGGATCATGACCTGAGTGGAAGGCAGACATTTAACCGACTGAGCCACCCAGGTGCCCATACTGAGTGATTATTATGTACAAGTCATTCTACTTAGAATTTTTATGTATTATCTTTTTCAATCTTCACAACACCCCAGTGAAATGAACAAGGGAGAATTATAAAGATGAGTTGGTCTGTAAATGGACAGAGACTTTAGTGTATTGAGGGAGGCATTGGTCAAAGATGATTAATTCGGATTTATATTAAAAACTACCAAGAGGTGTGCAAAATACAGTCTGACTGTACGTAAGTTATAGTAGACTCAGTATCAATCACTAATGTGGTTTAGACCAGCATCTGCTTGAAGAGGAAGCAAAGATACTGCATGTGGCTGTGGGTGGCATGGGGTGGAAGTCTAGGCTGTCCCTAAGAGCCCCACCACCTCTGGCTTCCACAAAAAATTGCCTAAACCCTCAAACACCCTTGAAATGCATATAATCTTTCCCATTTTATAGAAGAGAGAAATTGACTCTCAGAGAACTTGAACAGGGGGCAGGGCCAGTACCCAAACCTGGGTCTGCCTGACTTCTTTCCATCCCCTAGCCGAATGCCTGGTATATTGTTCATCCTCCCAACTTCATAGAATGAATGGAATTTACCATAACCACTCTCCTTTGGAGACTTCCGTCCTAGGGCAACACTGTTTCAAACTCCAAAGAAAGGAAATGAAACTGGAAGCACCTATGATAAGAAAGCTTGCTTCAGGATGGTGGAGGAGTAGGGGACCCTATTCCAACCAGTTCCCGGAATTGAACTGGATATCTCCCAGACCACTCTGAACACCCATGGAATCAGTGTGAGATGTAAGAAGATAGATCTAGATCTCTACAAACAGAATATCACAGGCAGTTGGTTTTGAGGTAGGAAGTGGGGAGCCATGATACCAGGGGCAGATATCGGAGGATAAACAGAAGGGGGATGGAGCCAGCCAATGGGATCCTACGCCTCCGGTGAGCGACAGCCTCCTGCGCTGGGGACCAGGCACAGACTCACAGACCGGTAGTGGCAGGGAAAGGACTTTAGGGCAGCCCTCTGGACAGAAACCTGGAGCAGCAGGGTCACACATGTGAACTGGTGGTTTTACAAGCACAAAGGGCAGAGAAATGCCCCAACCTGGAGGCAAGGACTGGGAGCACTGCAGAGGGGAGCACAACCCAAGACACAGCAGTTTATAGCAGCATGAACAGAAATGGATATAGTGTGGCCTGGAGAGCTCACTGAAGAAGAGACTGCGATCTCTCTGCTCTGAGGCAGAGGGTTGGAAATGGTCTCTTCTGCTCTGACTCTCGGAAGAGATGCAGAAAGCCACCAGGGAAGCCGCCAGAAAACAAAAGCCCCAAAAAACCGGTTTTCACTGAGCCCATCCCCCACCAGAGGGGGCAGGGCAACTCTGCCCAAACAGGGTTGCCTGAGTAACAGCACGGCAGGCCCCTCCCCCAGAAGACAGGCTAGGAAAACAAGAGGCCAGCAACCCTAAGGTCCCTAGAAAACAGATGCATCTTGCTTGGGTTGTGGTCAATAATTTGGACTCTATACATTCCCTCAACCACCCCTTAACAGAATGACTAGGAGGAGGAACCCCCAAAATAGGAAAGACTCAGAGACTATGACTTATGCCATAGATTTAGAAATGGATTCAGATATAACCAAGATGTCAGAGATGGAATTCAGGCTAGCAATTGTGAAGACAATAGCTAGAATGGAGAAATCAATTAATGGCAACATAGAGTCTCTAAGGGCAGAAATGAAAGCTGAATTGGCAGAACTTAAAAATGTTATCAGTGATATCCAATCTAATCTAGATAATTTGACACTAGGGTAAGCGAGGCAGAAGAATGAATTAGTGACCTTGAAGACCAAATAATAGAGAAAAAGGGAATAGAGGAGGCCAGGGAAAAACAACTCAGAATACATGAAAATAGAATCACAGAAATAAGTGACACCATTAAATGTTCCAATGTCAGAATTATTGGAATCCTGGAGGGGGTGGAGAGAGAGAGAGGACTAGAAGATATATTTGAGCAAATCATAGCTGAGAACTTCCTAATCTGGGGAATGAAACAAACATTTGTGTCCTAGAGGCAGAGAGGACCCCTTCCAAGATCAAGGAAAACAGGTCAACACCCTGGCATGTAATAGTAAAACTTGCAAATCTTAGAACCAAGGAAACCGTCCTAAGGGCAGTTAGGGGCAAGAGATTCCTTACGTACAGAGGGAGGAACATCAGAATAATGTCAGACCTATCCACAGTGACCTGACAAACCAGAAAGGCCTGGCAAGACATACTCAGGGTACTAAATGAGAAGAACATGCAGCCAAGAATACTTTATCCAGCAAGGCTGTCCTTTAGAATGGATGGAGAGATGCAGAGCTTCCAAGACCGGCAGAAATTGAAAGAATATGTGACCACTAAGCTGGCCCTGCAAGAAATATTAAGGGGCATTCTATAAAAGGAGAAAGACCCCAAAAGTGATATAGAAAAGAAATTTACAGGGACAAGAAAAACAAAGTCTTCTCAGGCAACATGATGACAATAAAGTCATATCTTTCAATAATCACTATCAATGTGAATGGCCTAAATGCTCCCATAAAATGGCACAGGGTTGCAGATTGGATAAAAAGACAGGAACCATCCATATGTTGTCTACACGAGATTCATTTTGAACCTAAAGATACATCCAGATTGAAAGTGAAGGGATAGAGATCCATCTTCCATGCCAACGGACCTCAGAAGAAAGCTTGGGTAACAATTCTTATATCAGACAAATTAGATTTTAAACTAAAGACTGTAGATAGAGACACAGAAGGACACTATATCATTCTTAAAGGGTCTATCCAACAAGACAATCCAACAATTGTAAATATCTATGCCCCCAACATGGGAGCAGCCATCTACATAAGCCAACTGGTAACCAAAATAAAGAGTCATATTGATAACAATACGTTAATTGTAGGAGACCTCAATACTTCACTCTCCACAATAGACAGCTCACCTATGCACAAAATCAACAAAGAAACGAGAGCTTTGAATGACACACTGGACCAGATGGACCTCATAGATGTATATAGAACATTCCACCCTAAAACAACAGAATCCTTATTCTTCTTGAGTGCACATGGAACTTTCTCCAGAATAGACCACATACTGGGTCACAAATCAGGTCTCAACTGATACCAAAAGAATGAGATTAGTCCCTGCATATTCTCAGACCATAATGCTTTAAAACTGGAACTCAATCACAAGAAAAAAATTGGCAGAAATTCAAACACTTGGAAGCTAAAGAATACTCTGCTCAAGAATGTTTGGGTCAGCCAGGAAATCAAAGAACTTAAACAATTCATGGAAACCAATGAGAACAAAAACACATCAGTCCAAAGCCTATGGGATACTGCAAAGTCGGTCCTAAGGGGGAAATACGTAGCCATCCAAGCCTCACTCAAAAAAATGGAAAAATCCAGAATTCATCATCTAACTCTAAACCTTAATAAACTAGAGAAAAAGAAACAAATAATGCTTAAGCCATGCATTAAAAGAGAAAAATTATTAAGATTAGAGCAGAGATCAATGAATTAGAAACCAGAAACACAGTAGATCAGATCAACAAAACCAGAAGCTGGTTCTTTGAAAGAATTAATAAGATCGATAAACCACTGGCCAGACTTAACCAAAAGAAAAGAGAAAGGACCCAAATTAATAAAATTATGAATGACAGGGGAGAGATCACGACTAACACCAAGGAAATAGAAACAATTATTAGAAATTATTATCAACAACTATATGCCCTTAAGCTGAGCAACCTGGATGAAATGGATGCCTTCCTGGAAACCTATAAATTCCCAAGACTGAAACAGGAAGAAATTGACAACCTGAATAGGCCAATAACCAGCAAGGAGATTGAAGCAGTGATCAAAAACTCCCAAAAAACAAGAGTCCAGGGCCTGATGGATTCCCTGGGGAATTCTACCAAACATTCAAAGAAGAAATAATACCTATTCTCCTGAAGCTGTTCCAAAAAATAGAAACAGAAGGAAAGTTTCCAGAATCATTCTATGAGGCCAACAATACCTTAATCCCCAAACCAGGCAAAGACCCCATCAAAAAGGAGAATTTCAGACAGATATCCCTGGTGAATATGGATTCCAAAATCCTCAACAAAATCCTAGCTAATAGGAACCAACAATACATTAAAAGGATCATCCACCACGACCAAGTGGGATTTATCCCTGGGATGTAAGGGTGGTTCAACATCCACAAATCAATTAATGTGATAGAACACATTAATAAGAGGAGAGAGAAGAACGATATGGTCCTCAAAATTGATGCAGAAAAAGCATTTGACAAAATACAGCATCCTTTCCTGATTAAAACTCTTCAGAGTATAGGGATAGAAGGAACATTCCTCAAGCTCATAAAATCCATCTATGAAAAACCCAGAGTGAATATCATCCTCAATGGGGAAAAGCTGAAAGCCTTTCCCTTAAGATCAGGAACACTTCAAGGATGCCCACTCTCGCCACTATTGTTCAACATAGTACTAGAAGTCCTAGCAACAGCCATCAAACAACAAAAAGAAATAAAAGGTATTCAAATTGGCAAAGAAGTCAAACTCTCTTTTCGCAGATGATATGATACTTTATGTGGAAAACCCAAAAGACTCCACCCCCGAATTACTAGAACTCATACAGTAATTCAGTAATGTGGCAAGATACAAAATCAATGCACAGAAATCAGTTGCTTTCTTATACACTAAAAATGCAACTGTAGAAGAGAAATTAGAGAAACGATTCCATTTACAATAGCACCAAAAACCATAAGATACCTCGGAATAAACCTAACCAAAGTGGTAAAGGATCTATACTCTAGGAACTTCAGAACACTCGTGAAAGAAAAAGGGAATAGAGGAGGCCAGGGAAAAACAACTCAGAATGCATGAAAATAGAATCAGAGAATTAAGTGACACCATTAAATGTGGTGGAAAAACATTCCATGCTCATGGATCGGAAGAATAAACACTGTTAAAATGTCTATGCTGCCCAGAAGAGTCTATACCTTCAATGCCATCCCGATCAAAATTCCAATGACATTTTTCAAAGTGCTGGAACAAACAATCCTAAAATTTGTATGGAATCAGAAAAGACCCCGAATCGCCAAGGAAATGTTAAAAAAGAAAAACAAAGCTGGGGGTATCATGTTGCCCCTTTCAAGCTATATTACAAAGCAGTGATCACCAAGACAGCATGGTACTGGCACAAAAACAGACATATAGACCAATGGAACATAATAGACAGCCCAGATATGGATCCTCAACTCTGGTCAACTAATCTTCGACAAAGCAGGAAAAAATATGCAACGGAAAAAAAGACAGTCTCTTCAATAAATGGTGCTGGGAAAATTGGATAGCCACATGCAGAAGAATGAAACTCGAGCATTCTCTAACACCATACACAAAGATAAACTCAAAATGGATGAAAGACCTCAATGTGAGACAGGAATCCATCAAAATCCTAGAGGAGAACATAGGCAGTAACCTCTTTAACATTGGCCACAGCAACTTCTTTCAAGATAGATCTCCAAAGGCTAGTGAAAGAAAAGCAAAAATGAACTTTTGGGACTTCATCAAGATAAAAAGCTTCTGCACAGCAAAGGAAACAGTCAACAAAACAAAGAGGCAACCCACAGAATGGGAGAAGATATTTGCAAATGACACTACAGATAAAGGGCTGTTATCCAAGATCTATAAAGAACTTCTCAAACTCAACACCCAAAAATAAAATAATCAAGTCAAAAAATGGGCAGAAGACATGAACAGACACTTCTCTAAAGAAGACATACAAATGGCTAACAGACACATGAAAAAATGTTCATCATCATTAGCCATCAGGGAATTCAAATCAAATCCACACTGAGATACCACCTTACACCAGTTAGAATGGCAAATATTGACAAGGCAAGAAACAACAAATGTTGGAGAGGTTGTGGAGAAAGGGGAACCCTCTTACACTGTTGGTGGGAATGCAAGTTGGTACAGCCACTTTCGAAACAGTGTGGAGGTGCTTTAGAAAATTAAAAATAGAGCTACCCTATGACCCAGGAATTGCACTCCTGGGTATTTACCCCAAAGACACCAATGTAGTGCAAAGAAGGGCCATACACACCCCAATGTTCATAGCAGCAATGTCCACAATAGCCAAGCTGTGGAAAGAGCCGAGATACCCTTCAACAGACAAATGGATAAAGAAGATGTGGTCCATATATACAATGGAATATTACTTAGCCATCAGAAAGGATGAATACCCAACTTTTACATCAACATGGATGGGACCGGAGGAGATGATGCTAAGTGAAATAAGTCAAGCAGAGAACGTCCATTACCATATGGTTTCACTTATCTGTGGAACATAAGGAATAGCATGGAGGACATTAGGAGAAGGAAGGGAAAAATGAAGGGGGGGAATTCAGAGGGAGAGATGAACCATGAGAGACTATGGACTGAGAAACAAACTGAGGGTTTTAGAGGGGAGGGGGGTACGGGGGTGGGCTAGCCTGGTGATAGGTATTAAGGAGGGCACGTACTGTATGGAGCACTGGGTGTTATACGAAAACAATGAGTTGTGAATCACCACATCAAAAACTAATGATGTATTGTATGGTGACTAACATAAGATAATAAAATAAAAAAAAAAAGAAAGCTTGCTTCAGAGTGCTTCCTGATGGCCACACCCAATAGACCTAAGGTGACTGATGTTCTGCCCTCTTTCTCAGGTGACAGCACCCAGTCTGCCATTTAATATCTGCATTGCAGAGTATGGATGGGGCCCAAGGAGTTCCCTTGGGAATGTAGAAAAGCTGGTGGTCTGGATGCTACAATTATCTCTCAACACATAGGTGCCATCATTCTGGACACAACTGGAACTTATAAACTTGAAGCTCACCGACTCGCAACTTCTGTGCATCACACCTCTCCCCATGGTCCTGCCACACCCCTGACTTTATTTTCTTCAGCTGAGCACTGATTTTCCTAGCAGGACCTCTAGGATTAGTCATATATAAAAGGGAGAAGGAAAATCCTGTGCTTCTTATCAATTTAATCCCTTCACACCCGTTCTTTCATTTCACTTGACATTATGTGTGCCATAGCAGGTGATACTTCATAAATTCTACTATATTCAGCCTCAGACTTGAATTACTTTTGCTTTCACCCACTTAAAAAATTGTGCAACATGAAGTTTTCCTTTCAAGTTGCCTTTCCTTTGCTGTGCAAAGCAGGGTATGAATGAGCCGCATTTTTATGGGACACAAGGTTACAATCTATGCAGGCTTCATCAGCTTCTCAAACTTATGAGCTCCAGCTTCTTTTTCTGAGGGTATTTTTAAAATCATCTTTTGCCTAAGGAATTATAATAATGACCTAAGAAATGGCTCATGAAACAAATGCTATTCTATGCAAGCTGTTCCTACTAACCCTGAATAAGTCTCTTGAGAAAGGAGATGAAAGATCTCGTAGAATCACTTGGAATAGAATTTTTCTAAAATTCTCTTAAAAGAACATTTTTCCTACAGGGGTAATCAAGGGAGTTCATTGAAGACATCACATTTGAGTAGAAAAGATTTATATTGGGATCTACTGAGAGATGAAAATGCAGTTTCTACTTTTGAACTGGTGGCACCCTATGGTGGGTGGACCTGGAAGCCAGTGATCTTTTATAAACATAAACCACATCATGTCATGTCCATGCTAAGAGATGCCAGTGGCTTGCTCCACACTGTGACCAAAGTCCAAACTCCTCATTTTGGCTTTCAGAGCCCTTGTGCTGCCCTCATCACACTCTGAAATGCCATCTGTCCTATGTCCTTGGTTACCATGAGTAACCCCACTGGAATATAAGCTCGATGAGGCAGAGTCCCTGTCTCTCTTATTCGCCTTTCCACCTTCAGTGGTCAAAGTGAAGGAGACACTCAAATACTTGTCAAGCCCTATCAGAAAACATGGGAAAGACCTAGTTGCTCCAGTGTCCTGTGAAGCTTCCTAGCATCCTGAAAGATTTTATGCCACCTGAAGCCTAGGAAAATCAGCCCTGTCACTGGAGGGAAGGAAACAAAATAATTCTGTGTTGCTCTCTGGTGCCTACTGGCCAACATCCCCCCACAATGCATGTGACCTTGCACAATCTCAAGACATGGACTTAGGAGAATGGGAACCAGGTCCCCTTGACTTTAGGTCCAATAAACACCTCTTGGGCTTCTGTCACACTCAAGCTGGGGCAGAGCTTAGGCGCTCTTTCAGGGACATATCATTGTAGAGGGTATCTTAGCTTCAACTGTCACTGACTCACAGGCATGAAAACACCTATGTCCTAAAAAGCTGTTATGTTCCCACCTGCACAGCCAGGTGCAAGATTCTCCTGAAAGAGCTGCATTGAATATTGTCATCACAGCTCCCAGCAACATTAACTGACACCACAAGATGGAAGAAGAGGAGTTAGTCCCCAAAGCCCCTGCTTATTGGCTTTAACTCGCCAATGATTAGCCAAGTTCCCTGGAAAGCCTATGTTTGCAAACTGCGCTCATAATTCCAGGAATTCCTCTGGAGTTTCTCAGTGGCCAACTCTTCTACAATAAACAGTGAGCATGGAGAAACTCTCCTCTTCACATTTGAATGTTAAGACAGGCCTTGGCCGCCACACTCTACATTCTGAGATGTGTCTGAACCAGTCTCCAGATTTCAGCAGGTGGAGTTTTCTTAAATGGGCCAGTTGGTAAAAACTCTACTCCGTGGTTTGCTAGAGTTCACAATGGCAGCCACTCCTTTGCTGAGCAATGCAGAGATTAATGCAATCTTAGGGACTAAAACTGTGATTTAAAATAACACATTATTTGATATAATTATATAATTTTTATGATCAAAAATACATTTTTTTATAGAGTTAAAGCCCACTGGATTACATCAGCCTGAAAGTCATCACAAAGACACTCTGAGGGGCACCTGGGTGGCTCAGCTGGCTAAGTGTCTTCCTTCAGCTCAGGTCATCATGATCCCAAAGTCCTGGGATCAAGCCCTGCAATGAGCTCCCTGTTCAGGAGGGAGCCTGCTTCTCCCTCTCCCTCTGCTACCCCTACCCCCTGCTTGTGTGCTCTCTCTCTCTCTCTGTCTGTCTCTTCCTCTCACTCTTTCTCTCTCAAATAAATAGATAAAATTTTTAAATAAAAAGACATTCTGGAAGATCACAAGTGAGAAGTTCTGAAAATTTCTGTGTTGAGACAGAGGACACAGCTTGATGTGGGCAGTAATGCCACCATTAGACTGCAGTGTCTCTTTTTGACAGTTTGTTTCTGAGGGTGCTGGATTGGATAAGCATATCCAATTCTTCCCTCCCCTTTGCCACACCATTTACCATCTTACTTTGCAAAACTGTCTTGTGAGCAGAGTGTATTTCCCTGCATCACTGATGTTGAATTGGGCCGTGTGACTTGCTTTGGCCAATGGGATGGGAGCAAATGTGAGGCCATAAGAGCACTTGGGATGCCCCAGGTGGCCACTGCCCTTTCAGACTAGCATGTGAAGCTCAGGTGGTACCGGTGGAACAGGCTGAATATTAACGGAAGCCTGGGATCCAGGTCAGTCAGGCCAAGTCCAGCCTCAATCAGTTAAACCCAGCCAACCTGCAGAACCATGAACAAGAGAATAAATGCTATTTGCTATCAGCCACTGGGTTTTCGAGGTTGTCTGTGATGCAGAAAAATCTGACGGATACCTCGAGCAAGAACTGATATGCTTTTTGAAATCCCACTGAGCATGCAGAGCCCTCAGGAGTGGTTTTTATTCTTATCTAGATCTTTGCCATCTTTGGAATATGGTTTCACCTGCTGTCTGTCCAGGGTAAAAAATATCATATGCATAATAAATTGTGCATACCAGTTCAAAGAACTCAAAGAGGCATGGGAATTGGTTCAAGACGAATCCTGGAATAAGGAAAAGAGAACAGGTTTTGGAGTCAAACCTACCAGACATTTCGTCTTCCTGTGAAAACTGCAATCTGTGTGAGCACAGCATGTTTCTTTCTTTCTTTTTTTAAAGATTTTATTCTTAAGTAATCTCTACACCCAGCGTGGTGCTCGAACTCACAACCCCAAGATCAAGAGTCGCACACTCCACTGACTGAGCCAGCCAGGCGCCCCAGCACCAGACATTCCTTTCTTTTTCTTTTCTTTTCTTTTATTATGTTATATTAATCACCATACACTACATTTCTATTCTTCAGTGTCCACACCTGTAACGTGGGGATAAGTCTACCTTCTTGTTGTGAAGATTAAATAGAATAAGTCACATACTGTTTGCTCCTCACTGGTCTTCTTATTTAGGTCCCTCACCCTATATTTACCCTATTTACTTAAAGATGTGAGAAAGCTGAAAGATGTAAGGAAGCCTAAAGGCACAGGAATGCTTTTCAGCCCCTGAGGCCTGGAAACCCAGCTGGGAGTGCCAGGCTCTTCTTCTTCTTCTTTTTAAGGATTTTATTTATTAATCAGAGAGAGAGTGAGCAAGAGAGCAGAGTAGGGGTCAGGGCAGAGGGAGAGGAAGCAGACTCCCCAACTGAGCGGGGAGCCTGACGTGGGGCTCGATCCCAGGCCTCTGGGATCATGACCTGAGCTGAAGGCAGATGCTTAACCGACTGAGCCACCCAGGTGCCCTAATGCCAGACTCTTTAACAGGCGCAGGAATCATAACCTCAAGTGAAGGTGTGACCAATTTTCAAGACCCAGTTAAGGTCTCACTGTTTCTCTTGAGAACCTGGAAATAGAATTTACATTACCTATTTTTTTCCCAGAATCCCTTCCTACTACCAGAAAATATAATTGTTTGGTAAGAGAAACAAGTAGTAGAAGAGCAGGTTTTCACAAAACGACTCCATTTATGGCTAAACCTCTGAATGAACTGTACCATACTGACTGCAGTCTAAAGTATCAAAAAAGCTTGCTAATTAGATCCCCAAAATCACTACACTCTGAGTTTCACAATATCCCATTAATACGATGAATGCATGTCTGTAACAAATCTAAAATGAATTTGGAGTGGCCTGAACGATTCACTCCAATTCACTGCACATGTGACCACTCATTTTTCTATCGGGAGCATCCCCATCACCGGCTTTAGGATTTCTAAGTTTTATCCAAACATAAGATACCGCTCCTGAAAACGCCTAGAGAGATGTAACTGAAAGTGATGCATATACCATTTCCCTCAAACAGACAGAAGCTGGCTCATTCCTCTTCACCACAGTGAGGTACTTGGGGGGATAGTAAGTATTTGAGGAATGATAGGAGAATGAAGAGTCTAAATAAGCCACAGAATTGTAAAGCAGGAAAACTGCATTTTAAAATGCAAATTTCCCACAATGCTCATCATTGTCAGTCTTAATAATGAATGACAGTATTTCACAAACAATGGGCCCTAGGCTAAGTTTGTGGTAGAATAATGAAATCCTAGAAGGGCATATTTCTCATCAAAAATCAATTTGTTCTCCTGCTTGAGCTGTAGTAAGCAGACACAAGATAGTATGAAGTTATAATGTGCCATAAAAACCTGCCAAGGATCAGGAAAGAGGTTTAGGATGTGCTTTTAGTGGCAATAAATATCCATCTAAACATATATGTTAAAGATTTATTTTGATGGATCTCTGTAGGAAGTTGGAACTTTTGTGTACACTCAAAGGTATTCCCGAGAGAAAAATACAGTCGGTGTTCGTACAGTATTTTACTTATGTGACACCTGACATTTTTTTCTTTTTAAAAAGTAGAATGGCTTTCTGGCATGTTTGGAGCTTGGAAGTTGTCACTCCCTCCTCACAAGTGATAGGCAGGACAAACTGAACAAATCAACAACTTTTCTTAGATCTATCAGAGAAGTGAGGTTCCAGGGCCACCACTGGCACTCCAAACTGGAGAGATGGGCAGGTGAACACAGAGAACCACAACTTCACAGAGCAGAAACCCCTGAACAGAAACCTGCACAGGAACCAGTATCAGGGAAGGAAAACCTAAACTGTAATTGAGATATTGTTGGAGCTTGGACTAGACAAGTCTGAGAGTTAAAAACTCCAGAGGGGCCTAGCCTTAGGGTGCCCCCACCCCACTTCTGTAAGTTTTATCTGCAGAAGCTCCACCAGATTCTCACGATGAATATAAGGTGAATATAAAGATGGCACCTTGTATTTTTCTCTTACAAATGAAGTTTTTAGTAGCACACTAGCCAAATGAGAACTGTAAGATTGCCATGTATCAACTTAAGCATTTTATAATTAAATATTAAATATGTATCTTCCTCACTCTCAAAGAGTGCTGTGGTCAAGGGAAGCATAATTGTCAGGGTCCTGACAGGGAACACAGTTTCCTGAGATGGTTTACATAAAGAGATTTGATGAAAGGACCACTTGTAGAGACATGGCAAGGTTAAAAGATAAGCGAGATACATTGGGGTACCAAGAGACCCACAGCCCAGGAAAGCAGCCAACACCCTGGGGGCAAGTGGTGGAAACAGTGTCACCATTGCCCTAGTGAAAGAAAGGGCTTCCCAGTGAACCAGTCATGGAGGGTCATAGCTACTGCCAGAAACCTGGTGCCAAGCGGGAGGGAAGGGGTAGGGGGAGTGAGGAGTGGGGATTTGTCAGGGTGGGGGGAGAAGGGGTTGGGAGAAGAAATATCCCAATCATTTCCTGCCACCTTTCCATTCTGCTATTTAACCAATTCCTCCCTTCCCCTATCAGCCAAACCCAAACAAAGACTAGGCAGCAAGGAAGCTCAGGTAGGCTTGCATAGAGTAGGACAGAGAAGAGGGGGGAGGGGGTCAAATAGAGAACAGCCAATGAACAAAGGAGTTGTGCTATTGTAAATTATAACCCTCATGAAAGTTAAACCACTGGATTATCACTTCTAAATTGTTCATGAGTTTAGACATAGCTCCAAAGATTGGGCAGCATATGGAAATGACACATAATCACAGGTTTTGTCAGGGAGGCAGGAAGAACTGGTGAAATGTGGCTATAGTTATAAGCCACAGGCCCAGGAACTCAAGTACACAGGTGGGAAATGGTAGATCCCAGATCATGCCACGTTTTAAGAGGGGATTGTTTCTCAATTAGGAGGCAAGCTGGTTTCTAATAGAGTTCATCCGAAGTTTCTGTTCTTCAACCTTACTTGTTTCACAAGCTTATCATTAACAAGCTTATATTCATAGTCCATAAATATGCACTGGACATAATTTCCTTCCTCGAGGCCTGTGGCAACCAGGACCTTTACAGTATTAGCTTAGCAAAATTCTCGATTCATCAGGGTTTAATCACGTGCTATTCTACCCTAAAATTTCCTTCAGAAAATTTCCTTATCTATAAGATCAGTTAATTTTAATTATCGTATCTTGTTTGCTATTGATTTTTTTTCAAATATTTTAGCCACAAAAATGGTCTTTAAAACATATCTCTATGTGTTTATGTGCATATGTGTTTATATATATAAAGAGCTTTTCTAATACCCAGGGGCCATTTTAACAGCCAATGGGTGTTGATGAATTTAATCAAACACCATTCAAGGGCATCAAACATTTGTCTGACATGTTCAAATCAGGAAGAGCAGCTGGTATGAAAAATAAAAACTATTGTCTAGGTTTCTCTGAAACAAGAGGCACTCAACCTTCATCTCAGTATGTTCTGAAGACTAATGTACCTGGCAGAGCTAATAGTACAGTCAGAATACACAACACATCTGCAAACATTTTCTGAAGTTCATTGCTAAAAAGAAAAAGAAAGAAAGAAAAGAAAGAAAGAAAGAAAGAAAGAGAGAGAGAGAAAGAAAGAGAGAGAGAGAGAGAGAAAGAAAGAAAGAAAGAAAGAAAGAAAGAAAGAAAGAAAGAAAGAAAGAAAGAAAGAAAGAAAGAAAAAGGAAGGAAGGAAGGAAGGAAGGAAGGAAGGAAGGAAGAAAGAGAGAGAGAGAGAAAGAAAGAAAGAAAGAAAGAAAGAAAGAAAGAAAGAAAGAAAGAAAGAAAGAAAGAAAGAAAGAAAGAAAGAAAGAAGAAAGAAAGAAAGAAAGAAAGAAAGAAGAAAGAAAGAAAGAAAGAAAGAAAGAAAGAAAGAAAGAAAGAAAGAAGAGAAAGAAGGAAAGAAAGAAAGAAAGAAGGAAAGAAGGAAAGAAGGAAAGAACAAAAACATGTCAGGGTAAAAAGAGAATCTAGTACTTAACAAGTATCTTCCCCTCCTACCCCCCGCAAAAGAAGCTATGTCATGTTAAATACCTAGCAAAGGGAAGGCCATGCTGTTGATCACATTGTCCTCGCCAAGCCCTTGTCAAGAGAAAACTGTCTGTCAGGCGTCAGGAAGGATTTGTGAGAGTTAATCTGACTTTCCTTTCAGGACTAGGGATCCCAGCATTTTCATGAAGGAAATCTTTAGTACTTTACCAATATGCTCAATTTTCTGCCAGCCACATGAAATGCCTGTTTGACATCAGCACGGACTGCAACGCTCATCTCTTTTTGTATTGATTTATCTGCTAACCTTAACGGGGGAGTCTTAGATTGCAGGTTGGTTGTACATCAGGAGAAGGCCATTTTGCCTAGTGACAACTTGCATTCGTAATTGACAGCCACCTCGCACCCAAACTGTCCAGGGAACTACAAAGTCTCTTGAATCCATTTCCAAGAAAGAGCCATTTTTCCTTCTCTGCACAGGCTTAATTTGGGAATTAGAGAAAACATTGCTGTAAAATCGTCAGCTTCCTTATTTACTGTGACATTCACAAGCTGTCACACTCTGTCACCCAATCCATCGGAAGTGTTTTTCCTAGATGCTAGGCACTGTGCTAGGGCCTCTGGTAAATGAGAGAGAATTTCTAGCCCCAAAGAACTTGATAAAGGGGGAACAAGACACACACACACACACACATGCATGCATACATTCACTTACATACCATGGCAGGTAATGTCCACACTCCATCCACCTTCCCTTGGCCCACCCTACTCATCATTTGCATTTTGGGTGGACAGTCCCATATATGCCTATGAGTTCCTATTTCATGCATCTGTGTGCCTCTGACTCTGGGCTTTCCTTGGCCCCTCGAGAAGGCAGGAGGGTGCTTAGCTGAACAAATCAGACATAATGGAAAGTTAATGCTTCTAGGGGCAATCCTTAGCCAATGAGTACTGGGAGTCAGTGGACAAATACTCTAATTTCCTTGACCCTCAGTAGCACAATTATTCAGCATGATCTGTATGGTTTCTTAGAAGGTCCCTGTGTCAGTTTCTTTGTGCTACTGAAACAAATTACCATAAACTTAGCGACTTGAAACAACACACATTTATTATCTTACAGTTCTTGAGGCCGAAAGTCCAAAATAAATTTCAGTGAGCTAAAATCAAGTGTTGGCAGAACTGCATTTCTTCTGGAGGTTCTAGGATGATTCAATTTCCTTGCTTTCTCCAGTTTCCAGAGGCTGCCTGTATTCCTTGGCTCCCAGACCTCCTTGGCCATTCCTCACATCACTGTGACATCTGATTCCATTGTCACATCTCCTTCCCTCCTTCTACTTCTGTTGTCACATTGCCTTCTTTAACTCTGACCCTTCTGTTTTCTTTTTATAAGGACCCTTGTGATGATACTGACCCCACCAGAATAATCAGAAAATTTTCCTATCTCATCCGAAAGTCCCTTTTGCCATATAGGGTAATATATTTGCAGGTTCTAGGGATTAGCATATGGACCTCTTTGTGGGGCCATAATTCAGCCTACCACAGCATCCAATAAAAATAAACCTCACTTGCCCACAGCAGGAAGTCATTCATCAATGTCCCCTTTACTGGCTTTCTTCGCCTTCTATCATACTTTTCTATTCCCCCCACCTGTGTTTGTGGGATTACTTCTCAAATTTCTTTCATCCAAATCCTTCTTTCAAATTAAAAGACTCACTCATGCCCTTCAGGTTATTTAAGAGGTATCCAAAGGCAGAAACTGATAAATAAACAAAAGGACCTAAGGGCTATAGAAATTAAAGATAGGGT
Organism: Zalophus californianus; assembly: GCF_009762305.2. Taxonomy (NCBI): domain Eukaryota; kingdom Metazoa; phylum Chordata; class Mammalia; order Carnivora; family Otariidae; genus Zalophus; species Zalophus californianus. The sequence continues at coordinate 99,092,895 of NC_045602.1, forward strand.
GTGATTCTTCTAAACTGAATTCCAAAGGTGCACAGAGAGAAAGAAGGGTTTAAGGTAGACTTCAAGGAATGAGCATATTGTTTATAGTCAAATGAGTAATTTGGGATTTCCCTCCCTTTCTTCTTAAATATATGTATCAGAGCCAGTTTCTGACCAAGAGAATTTCCTCCATCTTGAAATCAGATGCTTGTCAAAACTCTTTCAAGTTCCCAAGTTAGAGGTATATGACCCAGATTTTTCTCAGACCTGAAAACATACAATTTTATCTGCAGGACTCTAAAACTGGAGAAATATGTTGCAGGGAGATCTTGCTGGTTTTCCTTTTCTGCTACTGAGGTGGGCTTCAGTGATCCAATTGAATGAATATGTACTGAGGATCACATGCAGGCACACACAACCCTCCTAGCTGAGGGAGATACCACAATCAGGATGTGACAACTACACTCTGCTCAAGGAGTTTACAGACTTACTGCGGAAATGAAACAGGAACATGGTTTTAAAATTTGAAAACAATATTACATGTTTTCAAAGAAAGGCCACACCACGAACCTTTTGGACATCACAGAGGATGACGCTATGTGGAAATAAAACACAACTATCAATGACTGAATAGAGCAGTGATTCTGAAGATTCGGACTTGGCGAAGATGGTTGAGGAATACCTTAACTCATTTACTTCACTGTTGTTTTCCTGTTGTGTGTGCAAAAGAGTGATATATCATAAAAGTCTATGTCTAAAATAAATGCAAAAGTACTCTTTTGGTAAGTTTAAAATTTTAAGGGATACTAAGACATGATATCATAGCTGAATGTTTCTAAAATTAAAGGGGTGTCTTGTAATTGATAGAACTTTGGATTCCATAAAATACAGCATTGTAAAGTGCCAAATCAGTCCCAAATCTAGATGTATCATCCCTTTCTTGCAATTTTATGAAAGATGTTCTTGGTCACAAGTGTTTTGCTTGACTCTCAAGACTGAGCAGTATAAAATTTATGGGCGAGTACAGGTGGCCACCTCGCCTCCTCTCCTCACCTTGTGTTCTCCTATGTTTCCTGTTCTGTGACATGTTTGCCTCAGAGAACACAGTAAAAGAGCATTTTTCTTCTCTATGATTTTAGAGGGCGTGCAGAGTCTGAAAGCTAGATGTAGAAAGTCGGGCTGATTGGAAGTCGTGGGACTGAAGGTTTTCTGCCTCAGGAGCCGTCAGCAGGTTCGCCAGCAGCTTGCCAGCCACCCCTGGAGCAAATCTCCAAGGGTTACACAGATATCTGGATGGGGACTCCTCCCTGAACTCCCTATGTCACAGCACATGCTGCTAGCAACAGGGCAGGGGCTTCCCCTTGGCAGGCGGGTGGCAGACAACCAGGGTCTCTCCCACTGGCATGACAGATGCATGACTGTGGGCATGGCTAATGCAGAGTGCAAAGTTTTGTGGAGGGAGCATATTTATGACAGAGAAGGCTGAGAAATGCAGTTTTGTTTTTTTCCCCTCCATAGGCTGCATGAATTTTTCTTCCACTAGAATACAGATTTCCTGAGCACTCTCATGCCGTTCTCTTGGAAAAGAATTGGTCCCCACACTTCATTCTTCTGCAAAAGAAAGCTTGCTATAGCATTGATGCCATCAGGGGGGAAAAAAAAGTTTAATTTGCATGGCTTTCAAAAGTTCTTAAAGATCCATCTTCCATTAAAAGCAAAAGAGAAGTAGCTGGATACCTGGGGGTGAGGAGGGCAGAGCGGCTACACTGCATCCTGGTACAATAGTAATTGCCTGTAGCTGTGGGGTAGATAGACGACTCGCCCCAGCAGGGCCTCCATGCAGGATTGCACTGAGTCAAGATGTAGGTCTGAATGAATTCCAGCCTGGGTCTGCCTACTCCCAAGAAGAGACAACTCTTTCTTTTACAAAAGAAACTAAACTTCCAAACCTTACACCTACAGGATGGCCTCTGTTCCGAAAGTGTTGCCTTTGTGTGTACACACATCTTCTTTATCCATTCATCTATCCATGGACGCTTGAGCTGCTTCCATTTCTTGGCCATTGTAAATAATGTTGCAATAAACATAGGTGCCAACTACACTCAAATTTAAATATATATATATTTATATATATATATATATATAGAGAGAGAGAGAGAGAGAGATAAAATAAAAAGAAAGAGAGAGTCACCTCCTTTTCTAAATAATACTGAGTTACTGTGTGGGCTGGCAGTTGTCCTAGAACTAGGGGGCTGTGTTTGATTGTTTGTTTGTTTGTCTTTAATCTGTAGCCCCATGAGAAGCAGTCAGTTATTGATATTGATGTATGTTAGATAAGCTGAAGGAGGAAAATGGAAAAATAGATGGGGACCACTGAATTAGATGTTGGGAGAAGACCTCTAGTGTAAAGTGTATAAAGGATGTTTTCCATCTAAACCTTCTTGACCAAAGTACCTCAATTCAGACATCAAGGATGGGCAGGGCGGGTTGTTAGGACAACATCAAGCCTGACTCATTAAGTGAAATTTTCTTCCTAAGAAATAATAATAACAAGCCAACACCAAATAAACAAATAAACAACAACAAACCTAGAATGAATAAATGGAAATACAATCTGGAATGTTAAAGCATAAAATCAACCATCAAGTTACTAGTTATAAAAGATTTATGATACAGTTAATATTAATAGATAATATATAGAGAGCTCTTCCTATGTGCTATTCACTGTTAAAAACTTTTAATAATTGCCTTATTTCATTAAAGTTTTCCCAAAGACACTACCTAAGATGAATAGGTTTAATTCTTATGTCCATTTTATAGGGAAATAAACTGAAGTTCACAATAACATAAATTTGCCCAGACTCACAAAGCTAAAAGATGCTTCAGCCAGGATCGGATCTGAGTAGTCTGAACTTGAAAGCCATACTCTGTAACCTGAAGACACATTTCTATTTTAGAAACCCAAAGGTCACATGACACGTTGGGCACCGTTAACTGGTGGAAAAAGAAAACTATTAGTCTTTGGGGAACATGCTACTTAAAAAACATGCAAATCTAATCAATGAACCCAAGTGGGTATCACTTGTGAAGGGAAAGCTAACTGAAGTAGAGAAAGGAAGTAAGCAAGGGAACTTTTAAAAAACTGCATGTGTTCCTATCAGCAGCGTTGAAAAGCTGAGGGAAATGACAAAGTCACTATAGCACAACCAATAGCTATTATTTTTGAAAATGCATGCAGGGGCAGAATTCCCTCAAGCTTGGAAACAGTAAATGTAATGCTCAGCTCAGAAAATAGGACCAAGGATGGCTGTAGTCACTACAAACAGTTGAAATGCAATTTGAGAATGCTGGTGTCTAGTGTCTTGAGGGGATGTCTTCAGGCAAAAGTCACTCCCTGATAGATGATAAATGAGTCAGGCTCCCAGCCAGCCTAATTTTAGCCCTTCTCTGACTCCTGGTGGACATATTAGAAAACTGATGGGGGGAATTGATAGCAGGCATTGGCCTATGATTCCAGCCCTTTCACTTGAAAATATTTCTTCAGTGCATACTCTATGCCATCATTTGTACTCTGTAGCATCTCACACTCTACTGAACAAATAAATAATGAATAGCAACTCTGAGCCAAACGCAACGTGAGGGGGCTGCGCCATATGCTCCCAATACACTTTAAGGTCTGGTCTTATTATTTTCATTACTTAAATGAATAAGATGAAGTCTAGAGATATTAAATAACTAGTGGAAGGCCACACAACTGGTAAGTGATAGAGCTGGGTCAATTTGGGCAGACTGGACTCAACAGTCCACATTCTTACTATACTTTTCTATTATGGGTTGGAGGGATGATATAATGTTTTAGGAGTTTAGGGGCAAGAAAAATCCTTACCAGGTTAGGAAAAAAAGGCAGAGAATGTAGGATCAAGGAAACTTCCTGGAAGAAATGCATTTACGGTAAAACTCAGAGAATAATGGGATTTAAACAAGAAATAGGGAGTAAAATTCTGCAAAGGTGATGTGAATAAAAGCACAGGGGACCAAAATGTCTAAGACGTGGACTTCACCACAGAAAGTCTCGTTATGGGAAATAAGACTGGGATATAAGGTAAGAAGCAAGTTAGTAAAAGTAGGTACTGAAGAAACTGGATATGGAATAAACTTGGATGATAGCAGGAGGGGAAAAGGAAGGAAATATTCAACAGATATGGAGAGAAAAGACTTGAAAATGGTTGGCAACTAATTACATGTGGGAGCAAGGGAAGACATGGTTATAATGGACTGGGGATTTAAGTCTTAGATAATGGTATTGCCATTAATGAAAGAGAAAGTGCAAGGAGAGAAAAAGAAAACAAGGTGATGGATTTAATTTCAGACAGAAAGAATTTAAACAACCTATTCTGTACCTGGCTTCTAGGGACCCCTCTGCCTGAGGACAAACACTGGGGTCCTGCTTCCAAAACCACAAGGTCATCACCTTTTTTGTGGCCCTCCATAGCCTGGTTCTTCTCTCACTTTCCTCTTGTACTTCACTAATCTCCAGCATGCACTTGGACTTCAATCACATCCCAGGCCTCCTTTTGTGCTCTATGTATTCCTACTGCCCTGCCTTTCCTTATGGTATTCCACCATCTTCCTTCCTTTCCATGAATGGACTCTGTCTCTCATTTCAGATGAACTATTGTTCCCATCTCCTCCACTTAGACCATCCTTGATGATGTCAACTAACACACATTAACATCAATTCTTTTCTCATGCCTATTATATGTCTCCAGGCTGGCAGTAATTTCTTTTAGGGTCTTACTTTTTGTTCTTTTTTATCTCCCACAGAATGTCAGAATGTATGCCCGTGTTAAATACATAGTTATCAATCAATGGTTGTAAGCAATTGGCTTTAGGGTTCATTTCTTTAATTCCTGAATATTCTTCTATATTCTAGAGAACTCTGTGAAAATGAAATGTAATATCTAAGAATGTGGTTCAAAAACCCCTTCCCTACCTTTGGAGGCCTTACAAAGCACCTAAAATTCCACTATTTTTATTATTCACCATTTTGAACAAAGATGGCACCTCCGTGATCAGGTAACCTTTTGAGGTCTCCTTGCTCTGTGACTGCAGAGTTCTGTGACTACACAGAGCTCCTTTCTTCATGTCTACAGACTATCTGTTTTAAGAGCCAAACTTTTTCATAGATTATGCCCTAATACATCCTAAGTAATTTGAAGCAAGGTACAAATCACTAGTCAACTGTGAAATCATCAGAGCACTCAGAATGGAACAACACCAGGATATTTGTTTCATTTGTAGTTAAGATGCCAATAAGGCTAAACACCAATTTCTTCCCACTGATTTAAATCAATTGCTTCTCTCTCTCTCTCTCTCTCTCTCTCTCCCCCTTTTTAATTGAATGAAAGTATAGGGAAAATATCCTCTTAACATGTTCAATACTTCTCAGTACAGATACTTTCTAAGGGGGTCCTATATCCAATTTTGTAAGTTGATGTGGATCCTCCATTTATATTCAGATTTTGGTCATTACTCCTCATTCAAATTCAATGCAGTGGCAGAAATATTAATTACCTACAAAAGCCATTTAGACTCTAGTGAAGAAAAACATAAAATAAACAGGTCTATCCAAACAGTAAAAAAAGAGAGAAACTTGTTTCTGCTTTCTGACATACAGCCACCTAACTGGCATCTCAGTAGATGCTTGAAAATCAGTTTGCCATTTCTGAACATTTCTTGAATAATAGCCTGAGATCTCAACATCACAAAAACCTCTAATACATAGCAAGAACTTTTCACAAATTAGTATGCATTCAGCTCTTCTCAGAGGATATCTTTTCTTTTGCCACTGTGCTCTCAGGAAGGAACAGAGTGTCTGGGCATTGGTAGGAGAAAATAAATATTTGTAGAACAAATGAACAAAATTCCACCTCTTGTATTTTTGACCATGACTGCACCAATTTGAGTCAATAAATATTTGATTTATTATTCTGCTGCAAAATTCATTAACCACATGGCTGCACAATCCTAAAAGACCATGCCTTGGTCAGCCCATTTACAATGAAATAGAAAGGAAAGGGGATTTGGAATAAGACAGCAAGTTAATTAACTTCTCTGAGCCCTGGTTTCTTCATCTGTAAAATGGGGATAGTAACATTTCCCTTGGAGAGGTCATAAAGAATAACTGAGGGCGCCTGGGTGGCTCAGTCGTTAAGCGTCTGCCTTCGGCTCAGGTCATGATCTCAGGGTCCTGGGATCGAGTCCCACATCGGGCTCCTTGCTCCGCAGGAAGCCTGCTTCTCCCTCTCCCACTCCCCCTGCTTGTGTTCCTGCTCTCGCTGTCTCTCTCTCTCTGTCAAATAAATAAATAAAATCTTAAAAAAAAAAAAAGAATAACTGAGATGATGTGTGCATTGTACCTATCTCAGTTGGCTCCCCCAGAAGCAGACTTTGAGACTGAGACAGGGATTTGAATGCAAGTAATTTACCTGAAGAACAATCACAGAAACAGGAAAGTGGGAAGTGAGAGAAGAGAAGGAAACTGAGAGAGGATGGTTATCAAACCAGTTACTCCAATGGGCAGTTATGGCACAATCTGGCTGGGGAACTTTGGGAATGGTGTAGAACATACATGTCAGAGTTATCTTGTCTGAAGAGCAAAGGAGGTGAGGTATGTATCCACCAAATCCCATCACTCATGGATTGCAGGTGGCTGGCATGTGTGTGGGGGTGTGGATTCCTTCCATTCTGGCCTGCGCTGGTCCTCAGAAGATCAGATTCTAGAAGTCAGAGAACATCCTCAGAGGAAGACACAGGTGCTGATGGGTGGCTGTCAGCTGGCTGAATGGACAGTGAGTATGGGGGAGGGGAGCATGGGCAGGGCAGGGGATGCATCTGCCGCAGTGCCTAACTTTGCACTTGGCACTCATCACATGTGCAATAATAAATAGCTGCAAATCATTAATACATCTGTAAAGACTTGCTGGGCCTCTAAGAAATACTCTTCTTCAGAAGTAAAAATTTTAATTTTAATTTTTATAGGATCCAAGGAGACCTCAGAGTTTTCAAGAGCTTGTCTAGTCTAGCCATGAAATATACTCATTATCAGAACTAAAACTAGGGGCTGCTGGGTGGCTCAGGTCATGATCCCAGAGTCCCAGGATGGAGCCCTGCATCAGGCTCCCTGCTCAGTGGGGAGTCTGCTTCTCCTTCTGCCCCTCACCCTGCTCATGCTCTCTCTCTCTTGTTCTCTCTCTCCCTCTAATAAAAAAATAAAATCTTTAAAAATAATAAAAATAAAAAAAACTAAAACTATTTGGGAGGGCTGCTTACAGACTATCAAATGTCAGACAATGAGTTTAAATGAATAAAATTCATTTTCTACTTATAATATAATCTCTTTTTTCTTTAGCATTTCTCCAAGCCCTTGCTCTTAAGGTTTCACAATAGGTATGTTGGAGAAAAAGTTATCTTGAAATTCTTATGACCTAAATGTAACTCAAAGGGAAAGGGATGACAAAGAATGATGAGCGCATTGTGCCAATGATATGTCCACGGGTCAAATCACATTTTCCAGAGATTAACAATTTTGGACATTTTAACAGATGCTGATCTGGTTCATAAATATGCCAGAGTTGACTTGTTTAAGATTCTAGGTTAATCACACCCCCCTGTGTTCTTTTTACCAACTTTGCCTCATACCAATGGCTGTGTCCAGGTAAAATTACCAACATACCATCTGAATGAATGAGTGAATGAATTAATTGACTTGAATAAATGCATACAATTCCAGGGCTAAAATAATTTGGGTGGCTGCCTAGTCAATGGATCATAATAATTCCAGGCAATGACCTTGAATAGATGAAAGTGTTCATGGTGATTGATTCAATGAATGGATGAATGAGAGAATAAACATATAAAGACAAAGACTATACAAGACCTGCCCAGACATTCACTCTTTCTGACCAATCACATCTTGGATCAAATTTAAAATAGCCCCTCCCCACCAAATCTATTCCCTAATAATCACTCTCTATTCAAAAATCAGTAAGAAGAAGGTTGGACAGTTCATATAGTAAGTGACAAAGTATCTACTATAATTGTTTTATTTCCTTTATTGTACATGGAACTTAATGAAATAATGTCACTTATTTGCCTACTGCCTACGTCATTCCTCAATGGAGTGAAAGCTCTATGAGAGTTGGAGCCATATGTTTCTTATTCATATTGTGTCTACAGTGTCTTGGACAATGTCTGACACACAGTATGGGCTCAGTAAATATTTCTGGATGGAATAAACAAAAGAGTGGCCATCAAAGGCATCTTGATAGGGTAAAAAGAGGAGAAAGCACAAAAGGTAAGGTGGGCAATTGGAAGTACATGTGGGTGCAGGTGAATAGGAAGGATAGAGTTTCATGTAAGGTCTTCAGATATTGATAATATGATCATCTACTCTTGTTCAGGACCAGCCTGGTATCCACCCTTCTTCCCAACATGCAGGTTCATCTTGTTTTCTCATGCCTCACCAGCCAAGAGAAAAGTTTTAAACATCACCCTGCTTGCTGCTATATTACAGAAAGCCCTGAGCAGAACCTCCCCTCAAGTTACCCAGAGGAATGTGCATCCATCTGTTCCCAGAGTTTTCAGAAAAAATTCTGCCTCTTCTGAGAAACTCATCCAAAGCTTGCCAAGCACTTTTCTGACAGCCTGGCTAGAACCTCACTGAAGCCAGGTCACCTGAAGACTCTTAGCACAGACAAAAATATGACCAAAATACCACCCTGTCTGGTTACCTTTCAGGGGTATGCTTTAATATGTTTCATTTTCATGTTAAAAGTCAAAACCAATTCTCAAGATATGATATATAAAGCCAGTAAATAAATATATATATACACACACACACATATATTAGCATCTACACTTTATATCTAATAAAAGAAGGTCCCATTATTCTTATGAGGGACTTCATTCTAAGGTGTTTCAAAAAATTTATATATAATTGTGGCAAATCTCATTCACCTCAGTTATCTTTATGATTCTCATTACAGAGTCAAAAAACTTCTGTACCCCCAGAAAAATAGAGAAAAGGAGTATCAAGAAAAGGAAAAAATACTAACTAGTTTTCAGTCAGGAATATGCTGAGGGTAAAAAGGGAGTCAAAGAATTAAATCAAGTCTCTCTCCACTGAGAGATAATGGCTTATGGGAGTGTCAGTCCTAAGTAGTGCTTATGGAGCATTTAACGTGAGCCATTCATACTTCTAGGCATTTGGGATACAGTTATGACTAAGACATGTACCCTGCCCTCAAGCAGCCCAAGTAAAATATATACTTTACAAGAAGAGCAATAATGAAGTTAGAAACAAAGACAGCCTGGAGGCAGAGTGATCAATTTTCAGGAATGGCAAAGGAGGTGATAAGATGAATTTTTGAAAGATTATTAGTGGCTGAATAGGTACATAAGGGACAGAGAGAGTGCATTTTTCAGAAAAGCAGGGCAATTATGATGAATTCAGGATTGGAAGAAAACCACAGTAAAACAATAAAAAATGATGTGACTATGTTCAATTTTTTTTAAGATACTCAGAGTGGAATAAAGCTAAGCAGAAGAGTTTTAGAAGGAACTAGGAGATCCTAGAAATGGTACACCTACGAATTAAATATATTATTGGTATCTATTTTTTTCTCTAAAGATATTTGAAAAATCAGTAAAGAAGAAAGGTTGAATGATTCATTTAGTAAGTGACCTAAACAAATAGAGAAATTCACTTCTATAAATAAATATAGCAATGCGCCACATACTTTTCTCCATATTCCTATCCACTCCTGTGTCTGAGTAAATGGTTTCAGTGGATGACTTGTCTTTGAAGACAAGAATGGCCAACAGGAATAAACCAAGCACCAACAAGCTATGGGGGGTGGCTGTATCACAAGTGAGTATCAATTGATGGGCAGCAAAAGTCCCTTATCAAATAACTAAAATTAAAAAAAAAAGAATTTTCTATTCTTCTGGAGAGAAAACAGATTTTCTCAAGTGAGGGAATAAGAACAAGGTGATTAATAGAAAGGCAAGTTTGGCATGAAATCTCCAGTAAGTTTCACATGTTCTTACATGTATTTTTTGAAGTAGGCTTTGTTTTATGTAGCAGTTTTAAATGAATTTTTTAAAATGAGTGGCTCTCTGTGCTGTCCTTTCCTGGAATAAGCTCAATCAAATAATTCACAGTCTAAGCCAGGCATGGCAAATATTTGGATCTTGCTGACCACGTCCCTCCTTCTCTGGCAGACATCACTAGTTGATAACCATACTCTTTTGCTCTGAACCCACACTTGGACTTAGAATCCTTTTTAACAAAGCTCAATTAGCTGCCATTCCTCTCCACTGCATTGAGAACATGAGATATATAGCATATTGGCCACCCTTGGTTGTGCCAAAGATTCTTGACCCATTAGTCAAGAGCTCCTAGGGGACAGCGGGGTTATTTCAAGAGTTTTTGGGGAAAAAAAAAGTTTTGTAAATCCACAAGTGTTTCAAGACTTGCCATTAGCATTAACAGCATGTTTCATACATGAATAGGTTACTACTTTAAAAAGGTATGCATTCGTTGCAATTAATAAGATACCAACAATTGTAAAATATTACAGAATTCATAGTTGTCAATTTATTATAGAATAGAGATCTGTGACCTTTATTTTGACATTACAAAAAAAAATCCTTTTATTGGATAAATTTGGGAACCACTGGCTCTTGGTGGTACTTGTCATGGACCATCAATGTTCATTGTGTGAAAGCTGCCCAAAGTGGCAATTATAGCACCTTTGAGGCAGACATCAGTCTCTCCTATACAAAAACAGAATTGTGACACAAATTCATTACAAAAACCAAATCTATTCAGTCAGTAAATATTGTTCTCTTTTTTACCAAATTTGAGGTTTAAAAGTCGAGCGGCTTTTTTTTTCTTTTTTTTTTAATTATGTTATGTTAATCACTATACATTACATCATTAGTTTTTGCTGTAGTGCTCCATGATTCATTGTTTGCATATAACACCCAGTGCTCCATGCAGTACATGCCCTCTTTAATACCCATCACCAGCCTAACCCATCCCCCACTCTCCTCTCCTCTAGAACCCTCAGTTTGTTTCTCAGAGTCCATAGTCAAGCGGCTTTTAAACAAACAAATACACCAAAACATCAGTGGAGCCAAAATACCTCTTGTGTATTTAAAATGGCAGAACTGTCATATCTATTTCCTTTTTTATCCAAATATCATAGTAATAACACTAACTTTTCCTATCTTACAAATTTTCTTTTGAGAATTGTAGATGTGGGGTCATGACATGTCTTGAAAAGTAAACATGCTATACAGATGTAAGGGGTTTTCATCACTTCTGATTACAGATTATTTGCGATTACCTTACAGTAAAAACATCATTTTGAAATATATTCTTTTGGTGCAATTACTTTTTGGTGGTCTCTACTTTTTAGGAAAGACCAAACACAATGAGAACTTGCATTATTTTTAGATATCCCAAAGGCAGTCATAAAATATCTGTGAATGTGTACACTGTCCATACGAAAGTCATACCTTCACATTTCACAAGCATTCTCTCCAATAATTTTCCAAGAGTAAATTTTCACTTCACCTAGATGGTTTCTAAGGGGAAACTCTTTGGAATAGTTCCAAAATTGGCAAGAGGGAAACTCCATCTGGAAACTAGATTTCATGTAGCTCTTACAGACATATCATTTTCACCTAGCAGGATCCCAACATAATTTGAGTGGTGTCTGTGATTTTGATTTGTTCATATAGTAAAAGAAAAAAAATGCCACCAGTTGTGAGTATACTCAATAAAAGATGTAAATAAGTTGATCTACTTCTAGTACTAAAAAAAAAAAAAAATCTTATTTTTACACAGCAAGTTTACTCAAAAAGGTCTATAGCTTGGTTGCTTTCACATAGAAAAGGCTTCATTTATGGCTTTAGTGCATAAACAAAACATATAGCAATACAGGAAAAATCCTAAGGTTGCTGTATGAAGCCACCAACTTTCAAGATGGTTTGTTATTCAGCAATAGTAACTAGAAAGTTCGTTTGATTCTAAAGCCATTAACTGAGGGCCAACTGGGTGGAAGCGCTGGGCTACATACAGTGGGGAGGTTTGCAAAACTAATAATAAAAATAAGCGGTATTTCATTTAAGCTTCAAATGATCGTACAATTTGTATAAGATAGGTATTGTATTAAAATAAATCCCTGTATTAAAATAAAACAACAGGCCACAGGAGGGTTAATCAAACTACAATAGTCCAGCAAGTATGGAAAATACTGTAAGTCTAAGGACTTCTGTGTCCCAGAACAATGCTCTTTGATGGCACAGTGCCGTGTCTTGCCTTCCTGGAGGGAATAATCTAGTAGAGAATAAAAAAATGTAACATATAACCCTATTATTAAGTAGAACATAATGAATGTGTTAAGAAAAATACAAACAAAATTTATTTTTTTAAAAAATTGTATTTATTTGAGAGAGAGTAAGCAAGAGAGAGAGCATGAGTGAGGGGAGGGGCAGAGGGAGAGGGAGAAGCAGACTCCTTGCTGAGCAGGGAGCCCCACAACTTGGGCTCAACCCCAGGACCTTAGGATCATGACCTGAGCCAAAGGCAGACCCTTAAGCGACTGAGCCACCCAGGCTACCCACAAACGAAATTTATTGACACACAGCACAGGGAGAACTTATTTCTGGCTGGAGTAGAAAGAGACAACTTCAGTCAAATAGCTAGACAATGATACCTTTCTACTTTCCTCTAAAGTAAATCCATCATGTAGGGAGAACATCTTTGGCAACCTTTAGCATGAATCTAATGCAAAAACACATTATGGAAAAAGTTAAAGGGAAGCTATCAGTAGTGAAGAAGAGTGAGGTTTTCTTGCTCATCATGTCTGCATCTACCTTCAATCCCCCATCACACTTAGAGGGTTTGCTCTGGGACATACAGAGTTCATTTTAAAAATCATTGATTTGGTGGAAAAGATCACCAATCATATGGAAATTTCAGAAAGGCCCTGGCAATTTGAGAGAAATGCGAATTCACTCTTTTGAGTGCTATGTCAGTCAGGATCTAGCCAGGCAAACAGAAAACACTAGTTATTTTAAACAAAAATTCAATAAAAGGATTGGCTAAACAGGTTTTGGAGGACCTAAAGGTAATATATGCACTTCAAGCAGGAAGCAGCTATCACTCAAAAGGCTAGTGGACAAAGGGAAGGAGTTTTGGTTATTGGAACTTGGAAGCTTGGATGAGTGCCCCCTGCAGAGCAGATATTTCAACCTTGAGGAACACCACTGCTCATTCGGCCCTGGTGGCTCAGGAGTTTGCAAGGGGCAAACCCAGAGAAGGGTTTGAAGGGTGGTAGGATTGACCACCCCTAAATATGCCACTTTAACATAGGATTATCCTGAGTGAAGGGCACTTCAACAAACAGCAGGTGCAAAAAGGGAATTCTACTCTCCCCTCTTCCTCCTGAAAATGGGAGATAAAGATTGCCATGTTAAAGATGCTTCCCTGTACCAGAAGAAAAGAAGCACCCTTCAAGGAGTCAAAGCCAAGAAAATTCTGCACAAACCGACTTGTTAAAAGAATTCTTATCTTCCTTCAGTCTCTTTTAGTTACTTTTCCACAACTGCCTCTCTTTGTTCAACCTAATATAGAAGTACTTAGGTTTTGCCACTTCTCTGGGTCTTCACTTCCTTGTGAGGGCTCCTGTGTCACGTGGAACTTATATAAATTTGTGTGCTTTTTCTCTTGTTGATCTGTCCTATAGCAGTTTAATTCTCAGGCCCAACTGAAAAGCCATGGAGGGTGGAGGTAAGATCTTGCCTCCTGTACAGGGTGCTGCCTTCTGGTGCTTCTATTTTTCAGGAGAAGCCACAGGCCCAGTTCCTATGTGCCAAGGGGTGGGGAGGGTGGGCTGAGCACCACTGGCAGGGTGAATGGTGTTGCTGGTGATACCAACAGGAACAAGAAACAGATAGGAAGGAGCACAGATACTGAAGAGCAACGTGTCACCCTGCACCCCCTTCCCCTGCCCTACTGCCTTGCTCACAAATCCCTGCCAAAGTATTAGGCCCTCCCAATGGAGACCAAAGAAGCATCCACCCAAAGAAGCCATTCCACTAGAAAAGCAAAACTTAAAACAGCCCATCCAGTCAGATGTGGTTCCTCCAATACCAGCCCAGCTGGGCATAGGAAGAGAGTACTTTCTATGAAGGCCTTTAGAGCAGAGCATCCTTATAGCTTAAAAGTATGAATTCCATTTCCAATATTGCCTACTTCCTATGATCAAGTCTGTCCATGCACAAGGACAACTATGCCACATTGCCCCCTGGCTGACAGCAAACATTAGATACTATCACGTGGCAACATCTTTTGTAAGACGTGGAAATGTCAGAGGTGTGAAAAGGTGAAAAAAATGTATTTTATATTCAGTGAGGTGCAATATATCTTCACAACCAAATAGCCCAATGGCAGGGCCCCTGACTTGTTTATATTGTTTTCTCTTTGAACTCAGTAGCTTGGTATGTAGATTCACAGCCAGTTTGCCAAATTAAATTAAATTTAGTAAGACACTTTGATTAAAGGAGAGATACAATACAAAGTGAATCATCCAGGATGAGGTCATGCACATTGCCCTCTAATATTTGCATAGCTTTCAACGGCATTGTCTCCAGTCTGATTTTGAGGTAAATGCGTTAGAAATTGTTGACCCTATTTTAAATTTGAGTAAAATGGGGCTCAGAAACATTAAAATGATGTTCCCAGGAACACACGACCAGTAAACTATAGAGTCAGTCAGTCCTGGAAAGTGGTGACTATGTGCTGTGGCCACAGGGACAGTAACACCAAACACTCCAGAGTGGAAACTAGAGAATTAATCAAGTTAAGAAATAGCTTGCCTCCTCTCTCTGTTCCTCTCTTTCTCCCTCTAGAACAGTCAAACATCTTGTACTATTAAGACCCTGAACATCTTTAAAGATGAACCAAAAGAGTAAAAAGAAAATGCCCCAAGTGGTTAAGATTGATAAAACGGGTATTGTTTTGTTTTGCTTCTTTGATTTACAGAGATGAAGAATAGGTAAAATACTCAGAAAGGGAAGTGATTGTTTTCTGTTTATGGGCTTGAATGAGACCTCCGTGTTCAATTTAAGAAAGAGGAAATGCATGCATTTCAGGAAAACTTCCTTAAAATTCTTCTTCACAGAATTTGTTTTTATCAAGATTGAAAATCAAATAATTCTAAAATCAATAAAGGGGAAAAATATCTATTAGTCTTCAGTTTTGCTCCTCTATAAAACTGATGATTATAGTTTTGTGTGTAAGTTTCATAATCTCCTCTACGCTCTTGTTTCTTTGCTTTTAGTTTGAAAATATATCATGGATATTCTTCCATGTCAATATGCCTAGATATGACTCATTGTTCTATATTTTTCATAAAAAACCTATTATGTATGCTTCATAATTTATGCAATCATTTTACTACCCATAGGAATTCAGACTTTAACCACTACTAACAAAATTGCAATGACAATCCTTATACACATATTCTTAAATATTGGTATTTCTATTTCCATAAGAAAGATTCCCCAAAGTGGGATTGCTGATTTAAAGGGATATGCAAATTTTAAATTTTAGGAGCTAGTGTTTAATAACTTTCCAAAAAAAGGCAGTGAAAATTCACATTCCCACCTGCATGATATAATACTGCTAATTTCTCCATTTCTTTGCCAGCACTGTTATCAATTTTTTTGTTTTTGTTTTTGTTTTTGTTTTTTTTTTTGGCCTGTCAAGTGCATGGAAAATAAAATTACATTTTATTTTGATTTTTGTTTTCCTGATAACTGGAGATCCTTCCATATGTCTACTGGTCATTCATATTTCCTTTATTATCACACTTCTACTTACGTCCTTTCTCCATTTTTCTATAGAATTGCTTATATTTTTTTTCTGAGAGTTTTTTTTTTTAAGATTTTATTTATTTATTTGACAGAGAGAGACACAGTGAGAGAGGGAACATAAGCAGAGGAAGCGGGAGAGGGAGAAGCAGGCTTCCTGCCGAGCAGGGAGCCTGATACAGGGCTTGATCCCAGGACCCTGGGATCATGACCTGAGCCAAAGGCAGACGCTTAAAGATTGAGCTACCCAGGTGCCCCTCTGAGAGTTTTTTACATACTAGAATGTTAACCCTCTAATTGTCAAGTATGTTGTTTCTCTCCCATTTGCCATATTTTAGTCAATTCTAATATCCATCCAAAATCTTCCCATTCACACAATTATACAAGTATTACCCTAAAATTTATTCCAATTTTTTAAATGTAGGTTGTTAATCCACATATACTTAATATTTCTGCTTTAATATGAGACAGACTTATTTCTCATGATTTATTACAGTTATATCAACATAGTTCATTAAATAATTATTTTTGGAACATCTGAACTCACACAGTTTCCAACTATACATTAAGTGCATTTATGAACTCCCTACTCAGTGAAGGTAACTTTTTGATGCATTGAGACTGCTTTATAACATTAATTAAAGGAAGCCATAGAATAAGAGGATATTGTTTCTGGTAAACTGCTCTCACCAATTTTGAACTTGTTTTAGAAGGTGCACAAAAACCGTAGAAGCCGGAGCCTTTAATTTTGGAATTATGAAACACAGAGTAGGTTTTTAACAATGAAAGAAGTAAAAAAAATAAATAATGACAACAAATGCTTCCCTAATGGACATAATGGATCTTCATAATGGAAAGAATAAATTGAGTATCAGACATTTGCCAAAATATTTTTGTTTTGTTTTTATTTGAACACTGTGGGAAGCCATCTTTACAACTAGAAAAATAATAGACACATAAAGTTTCTTCCGATGAAAATTTTGTATCATTTGGGACTATTGAGGTTGAAAGTGATAAATAAACCAACTCAAACATGCAAGGTTTTCTACTGACTTACATAACTAAAAAATTTGAGAGTTGCCTCACTTTGGGAATGGCTCAACCCAGGGATCCTTACAATATCACCTGAAAGTAGGCCCGTTTTCACCTCTGGGATTTTCTTTCATCTATGTTGGCATCATTCTCGAGTTCAAAAGGTAGTATAATGATTGTGAGCAACTACAAGTCTACATTCTCACAGGTTCGATTTTAGCAGAAATGATAGTGGTGACTCTTTCTGGTACCTCCCCAAAACTTACCACTCTACTGGGATCAGTGATCATGTGCCCATGCCTGAATCAACCTCTGTAGCCAGAAAAGTAGAATCAATCTATTTACCAGAATTCTGCCATCTACATTTCCTAGATCAGTCAGTGTGGCCTGTCCTAGGTGACAAAATACAACCATGTGGCTAGAGATGGAAACCAGTGAGAACTCTTTGGACTGAGGGTGGAGGAGTGGCCTCAAAAAATTAAAAAAAAAAAAAGAAAGAAAAGGAAAAAAGGGGTGTACTGCTATGTCTTTGTCTTATTTGAAGAAATAAGAAGAAATGCTGAAAAAACTGAAACAAAAATATCTGCCATAAGGATCATCTTTGTACCCTAATAATAACCTAAAATTCTCATGGTCTATAAGCTTCCAGGAAAGGGAACCTATACAGAAAATGATTAAGAAGTCACTAGGTGAGAGAGACCCTCTCTCACCTTATGCTCTACTTCCCATTCCCCTTTCCCAGCTTCTTACACAGTTGTTAAAACTTGGCAGGCAGCTTTAATCCTTGCTAGTTTAGAGAATCAAGACTGAAAAATGTCTTGGATAATTATTAAGTAATGATCAGAATGGAGATCATTTAGCTTCATTGCAAGATCAAGGAAACTTCTATAAAAGGACAGTGGGGGGAAAAGGCTGCCATTAATATGGCAGGTGTTAAGAAGAAGCTTCAGATGTTGAATATGCAGCACAGAGCTTCTAGCCTCCTTCTTCTGCTCTAAATGTCTTCACCTTGGATAATTACGTCCTTCCTGCAAATGAACATCCATAACTCCACACTCTAATGGGGTGAGCAGGGAGGGGGGAGGCACAGTAGATAAAAATGACTTGGACAGATAGCAGTGATAATGTATAGATAGTCATGAAAAAGAAATTACAGATGAGAGATTTTATTCTCTGTCTACAAATTTTCATCACCGGAAAAAAAGGCTAGTTTCCCAGCTCTAAATCTTAGCTATGGTTTTGAGATATTGTACCCCCAAGAAATGTTTATCCCTTGATCTCATCAGACCTACAAATTGCCTTCTGATACTATTTTATCCTCCATGCTTCTGATCAAGTAGGCTCTGGGCAGCTCTAAGAACCTCCTGGAATCTCTGTATTTGGTACACAAGGGAAGTTCCACTTGCCCTTCAAGATGATGGCAAGCAGACCTTGGACCTCTGCCACAGGATCTAGGACTCCTCAATGTTTACACAGCATGCATCACTGAGGGGTTGAAAGTGAAAGCCAGGAGCAGGTGATGGAGTGCTTCTCTGCACTGGACTGAAGTTAACCTCCTTCAACCTGGCTCAGATCTGCCAAGTTCCTTGTACACAATGAGGCAGGGACTCAGGAAATATTTGTGGAACTCTGAAAGAACTAAATGAATATCATCAATATTAATTTTGTAATAGCATGCAGTGGACACCTATTCAATAAATGGCATCATCTTTTTTTAACAGCTCATCACCTTTCTCTCTCCAGAAGAATCTTATAATGTTTATAATCTCACTGTTGTTCTCTGATTCAATGCTAAACAAGTCTATTAGAATATTGGTGTTCACTGGGTACATTTCAATTCTAAACCCATGTTTTTATCACTGATGATGATTTTTTTGATTATATTGCAGTAGCTCCATGAAAACAAAGTTATCTTCTTTGGGAAATCCAAACATCTTCCCGAGTTTGACTATAAAAATAAAGCTCTGTTGTAATTATTACTCAGGAGCTTCTGTGAAAAAAGAAGGCAGAATACATTTCCTTTTTATGAGTTAGTTTCTATACAATTTGTCTGAATGCTGTGGTCATCCTTGGTCTGCAAGGAAATGGTTTCTGAAAACACGTGGATTCTCTATTATCCAAATTGTCTTTGGAAATGCTCAGAATGGTTGAAACCAAGCCCTCTGTGGCAGGTTTCAGCATTTATAGTCCAAATTTCCTTTTATTGTGGAAATAATTGGAAAAATGTAACTTGAGAATTGAGGGTTTAGAAAATAGAACTAAATAATGTCTGCCATTTATTATGGAAGGATCTTTGTGAATCAGATGTGGCATTAAGCACTTAGATATATTTTTTCATTTAATGCAGAGCAGGTCTATATTCTATTATCTCCATTTTACAGAGGAGGAAAAACTATAGCTTATAGAGATCAAATAATTAGAGGAAGAGATAGGATGTGAATCCTGGTCTAAGCAACTTCAAAGACCTGGATTGTTGCAGGACACCAGACACCTTCTAGTACCTGAAACTTATTTAAACTTCAAATAAAGCTTGTCTTAAAGTGGCCAAATAATGCAGAGCATTAGCCATAAGACAAAAGTGACCAAGTAAGAGATTCCTACAACAAAGAAAGAGGCATTTGTCAATGAATTTTCCACCAACATTAAAAGAGTTGAATCATATTCTGGCTTGTGGTCATCATAGTTATTAGAGTAATGCTCAGATAAAACTGCATTTCAAAGAAGCGAATGGGACTGCTGATGCTCCAAACAGGCAAAACCAGTTGCTTTATATTTCAATCTGAACTATTTTAGTTAATCCATATTTTTGGGACCCAATTACATGAAACAAATTTGTAATATTGCAAGATTACACCTGACTGTACAAGTAGGTATCAGAAAGAATATGGAGATGATGGTCAATTTGGTATGTTGAGTTGGACAGCAAAAGGTTTTATGGACTTTTCATATCTATTACTGCATAGTTTGAGTTTCTCAAAATAGAAATGTTTTAGATGCAGAATAGTCAGGCCAGAAATCCTTGTCAAATTCTAAATCCTCTAATAAAATCGAAAGTAACAGAAAAATTAATTTGAGCACTAGAATTTCAGACTACATACAGTAAGTACAAGACAACATAATTATTTTAATTAATCCTTACATCCAACCCAAAGGATGTCCAAAAGTCAGATGATTTTTTAAGAAAAGGAATAATGAATTCCATTCTCCTTCCACAGTTTCAGTCTTTGCAGGTGCTAGCTTATCTGCCCAAGACTAAGACAAAATGAAGTGGTATGATGTCAGTTGCACACTATAAAAACTGAGAGCTAAAAATAAAACTAGAAAGTCTATGGTAGGCAAGCAAACTTCACTTCTACCAGCCCAGTAGATCTCAGCCCTGGATGCACATTACAATTTCCCAAGAGACTGAACAAATCCTGATGCCCAGGTCACATCCAAGACCAATTATGTCAGAATTTCTAGGGGCAGGATGGAGGCATTGGTATTTTTTTAAGCTTTCTGGGTGATTCCAAAAGGCCGCCAAGGTTTAAAACCACTGTACTAGGGAACATGGGTAAAGGAGAGACCAATATCAGACCTTCCTCTGGGGCTGTTTCTAGGCTTCATGCAAGTTCACTAAACTTGGCAGTAAGAATCTGTAGTCTTGCCTAAAGACTCAGTTCAGGTCAGCTTGAGTTTATCTACTGATGCAAAGACCATAACCCTGCGCTTCGGGAGTTTGTTCTCAGTTGCAGGATGTGATTCCTAACCACAAATAACTGATTGTGATAGAATTCAGTGACAGCAGTCAAACTTGCGTCCTCAAACAGCAAACCACAATGGGAATACAAAAGAAAGACACATTCCTGGAGGTGATGGTCAGCAGAAGAGCTATCCCAAAACACTTTCATGGAAGGGATAATGTCTAGGGAAAGGTACTCCCAAGGGCAGGAAGCATGTAAGCAAAGACCCAGAAGTACAGAAATGAGAGACACATTTTAGGAAGAGCTGGAACATGGATAATGTAAGGAGAGTTGGATCATATAGTCAAGAAGATTCTTTTCTGGGTCAGATGCCCAAAGACTTCTGTGATTCCCAGTATCTGCTTCTAGGATTCTAGTTGTCCCAGCAATTACTGTCAGACACCACAATTATCACTTAATACATATAGTTCCCCAAAAGGGGATGGTTAAAAACACATTTTTGTAGAGATACCCCGCTGCCAGCGACCTGATGAGGTCAACAGAACTATCCCTCAGGTTTGTCTAGGTCTCTATTAAGCTCATAAAAGAGAGATTTCACAAAGCAGAAAGCTCATTTTTAGTTTATGGATTTATGAAAGGAGCCAGTTTGGTGAAAATGTCAATCAATTCTTGTCTTAAAAAGTGAGCTGAAATGAGAGGGCAGTCAGCCCCTAGAAGGTTGTAACCCACGTAGAAAAACTGAGCAGGGAGGTTACAGTAGAATGAAAAACTGATAATGAAAGCAAATCTGCAGTAAAAGCTTAAGTAATTAATTCTTCAAAATATGCATCAAATTTCACAATTATAATTTCATAGGCTGCCTCTATGAAAAGATTTTGACAGGCCTGACAGTTATTTGCTCAAAGCCATATGATCTTTCACAAGCAGAATTCTTAAATATAAAGTCATCAGTATTTTGTATAAGGATTGCTTTGTACATTTTATGGTAAGCGCAGTCACCCAAGGGTATGTTCATAAATCACACATCTGAAGGGCCCTGATGGTTTCATTTATCACTTTTTGAATGTTCTGGGTCACTCAGATGTTAGAGATACTTTTATTCCTACCCCTGTTTACCTATACCTAATAAAACAGTGATAACTCATTAATCAGTCTCCAAAATCGGTGGACAAGCTGCCACTAACTGGAATCTCCATTAAATCGATGACAGAGAAGTGAGACCAATATGTACACTCATTATCTACATCATGGCTGACATTGCTAGTTTGAAAGGAGCAGTTATATTAAATGGATCCACCACTGACTGGTGAAATATTTCTCTACTGCCAGGAAGCCCAAGGTCTCAGAAAATGCACAAGAGGAAAACCTTTAAATATCATAAGGATGCAATTCTTGCTGTTGGCTAAGCAAATGCAATCTGAGGTCAAGATGACTGGGTCCAGTCACCATTCTGACACATGTGGTCTCTGCATGAGCTTGAGCCAAGTGCTTAGCTGTTCTAAGTTTCCTCATCAATAAGAATAACAGAGATTATGCCACAGATTGTTTTGGAACTTAAATGGATTACTATACATAAAGCAACTGACAGACTAGCAGGCAGAAGGCACAAGGTGCCAATAACTATCCACCATCACTGTTTTTTTTTAAATTTTTTATTGTTATGTTAATCAACATGCATTACATCATTAGTTTTGGATGTAGTATTCCATGATTCATTGTTTGTGCATAACACCCAGTGCTCCACGCAGAACGTGCCCTCTTTAATACCCATCACCAGGCTGACCCATCCCCGCACCCCCCTCCCCTCTAGAACCCTCAGTTTGTTTTTCAGAGTCCATTCTCTCTCATGGGTCGTCCCCCCCTCCGATTTCCCCCCCCTTCATTCTTCCCTTACTGCTATCTTCTTCTTCTTCTTTTTTTCTTAACATATATTGCATTATTTGTTTCAGAGGTACAGATCTGTGATTCAACAGTCTTGCACAATTCACAGCACTCGCCATAACATATATCCTCCCCAATGTCTATCACCCAGCCACCCCATCCCTCCCACCTCCCCATTACTCCAACAACCCTCAGTTTGTTTCCTGAGATTAAGAATTCCTCATATCAGTGAGGTCATATGATACATGTCGTTCTCTGATTGACTGATTTTGCTCAGCATAAGACCCTCCAGTTCCATCCACGTCATTGCAAACGGCAAGATCTCATTCCTTTTAATGGCTGCATAATATTCCATTGTGTATATATACCACTTCTTCTTTAGCCATTCATCTGTCGATGGACATCTTGGCTCTTTCCACAGTTTGGCTATTGTGGACATTGCTGCTATAAACATTGTGGTGCACATACCCCTTCGGATCCCTACATTTGTATCTTTGGGGTAAATAACCAGTAGTGCAATTGCTGGATCATATGGTAGCTCTAATTTCAACTGTTTGAGGAAACTCCATATTGTTTTCCAGAGTGGCTGCACCAGCTTGCATTCCCACCAAAAGTGTAGGACGGTTCCCCTTTCTCCGCATCCCCGCCAACATCTGTCGTTTCCTGACTTGTTCATTTTAGCCATGCTGACTGGTGTGAGGTGGTATCGCATTGAGGTTTTGATTTGGATTTCCCTGATGCTGAGCGATGTTGAGCACTTTTTCATGTGTCTGTTGGCCATTTGGATGTCTTCTTTGGAAAAATGTCTGTTCGTGTCTTCTGCTTAATTCTTGATTGGATTATTTGTTCTTTGGGTGTTGAGTTTGATAAGTTCTTTACAGATTGTGGATACTAGCCCTTTATCTGATGTTATTTGCAAATATTTTCTCCTATTCTGTCGGTTGTCTTTTGGTTTTGTTGACTTTCTTTTGCTGTGCAAAAGTGTTTGATCTTGATGAAATCCCAATAGTTCATTTTTGCCCTTGCTTCCCTTGCCTTTGGCGATGTTTCTAGGAAGAAGTTGCTGCGGCTGAGGTGGAAGAGGTTGCTGCCTGTGTTCTCCTTTAGGATTTTGATGGACTCCTCTCTCACATTGAGGTCTTTCAACCATTTGGAGTCTATTTTTGTGTGTGGTGTAAGGAAATGGTCCAGTTTCATTCTTCTGCATGGGGCTGTCCAATTTTCCCAACACCATTTGTTGAAGAGACTGTCTTTTTTCCATTGGACATTCTTTCCTGCTTTGTCAAAGATTAGTTGACCATAGACTTGAGGGTCCACTTCTGGGCTCTCTATTAGGTTCCATTGATCTATATGTCTGTTTTTGTGCCAGTACCATACTGTCTTGATGATGACAGCTTTGTAATAGAGCTGGAAGTCCGGAATTGTAATGCTGTCAGCTTTGCTTTTCTTTTTCAATATTCCTCTGGCTATTCGGGGTCTCTTCTGGTTCCATACAAATTTTAGGATTATTTGTTCCATTTCTTTGAAAAAAGTGGATGGTATTTTGATGGGGATTGCATTGAATGTGTAGATTACTCTAGGTAGCATTGACATCTTCACAATATTTGTTCTTGCAATCCATGAGCATGGAACGTTTTTCCATTTCTTTGTGTCTTCCTCAACTTCTTTCATGAGTATTTTATAGTTTTCTGAGTACAGATCCTTTGCCTCTTTGGTTAGATTTATTCCTAGGTATCTTATGGTTTTGGGCACAATTGTAAATGGGATCGACTCCTTAATTTGTCTCTCTTCTGTCTTGTTGTTGGTGTATAGGAATGCCCCTGATTTCTGTGCATTGATTTTATATCCTGCCACTTTACTGAATTTCTGTATGAGTTCTAGCAGTTTTGGGGTGGAGTCTTTTGGGTTTTCCACATAAAGTATCATATCATCTGCAAAGAGTGAGAGCTTGACTTCCTCTTTGCCGATTTGGATGCCTTTGATTTCTTTTTGTTGTCTGATTGCTGTGGCTAGGACTTCTAATACTATGTTGAATAGCAGTGGTGAGAGTGGACATCCCTGCCATGTTCCTGACCTTAGGGGGAAAGCTCTCAGCTTTTCCACATTGAGGATGATATTCGCTGTAGGTTTTTCATAGATGGCTTTTATGATATTGAGCTCTGTACCCTCTATCCCAATACTCTGAAGAGTTTTGATCAAGAAAGGATGCTGTACTTTGTCAAATGCTTTTTGTGCATCTATTGAGAGGATCATATGATTCTTGTTCTTTCTTTTGTTAATGTATTGTATCACATTGGTTGATTTGCGGATGTGGAACCAACCTTACAGGCCAGGGATAAATCCCACTTGGTCATGGTGAATAATCCTTTTAATGTACTGTTGGATCCTATTGGCTAGGATTTTGGTGAGAATTTCTGCATCCATGTTCATCAAGGATATTGGTCTGTAATTCATCTTTTGATGGGGTCTTTCTCTGGTTTGGGGATCAAGGTAATGGTGGCCTCATAAAATGAGTTTGGAAGTTTTCCTTCCATTTCTATTTTTTGGAACAGTTTCAGAAGAATAGGTATTAATTCTTCTTTAAATGTCTGGTAGAATTCCCCTGGGAAGCCATCTGGCCCTGGGCTTTTGTTTCTTGGGAGATTTTTGATGACTGCTTCAATTTCCTTAGTGGTTATAGGTCTGTTCAGGTTTTCTATTTCTTCCTGGTTCAATTTTTGTAGTGTTACAGCTCTAGGAATGCATCCATTTCTTCCAGGTTATCTAATTTGCTGGCATAGAGTTGCTCATAATATGTTCTTATAATTGTTTGTATTTCTTTGGTGATGGTTGTGATCTCTCCTCTTTCATCATGATTTTGTGATTTGGGTCATTTCTCTTTTCTTTTTGATCAGTCTGGCCAGGGGTTTATCAATCTTGTTAATTCTTTCAAAGAACCAGCTTCTAGTTTCGTTGATCTGGTCTACTGTTTTTTGGTTTCTATTTCATTGATTTCTGCTCTGATCTTTATTATTTCTCTTCTCCTGCTGGGTTTCAGCTTTATTTGCTGTTTATTCTCTAGCTCCTTTAGGTGTAGGGTTAGGTTGTGTATTGGAGACCTTTCGTGTTTCTTGAGAAAGGCTTGTATTGCTATATACTTTCCTCTCAGGACTGCCTTTGCTGTATCCCAAAGATTTTGAACAGTTGTGTTTTCATTTTCATTGGTTTCCATGAATTTTTTTAATTCTTCTTTAATTTCCTGGTTGACCCATTCATTCTTTAGTAGGATGCACTTTAGCCTCCATGTATTTGAGTTCTTTCCGACTTTCTTCTTGTGATTGAGTTCTAGTTTCAAAGCATTGTGGTCTGAAAATATGCAGGGAATAATCCCAATCTTTTGGTATCAGTTCAGACCTGATTTCTGGCCTAGGATGTGATCTATTCTGGAGAATGTTCCATGGGCACTAGAGAAGAATGTGTATTCCTTTGCTTTGGGATGGAATGTTCTGAATATGTCTGTGAAGTCCATTTGGTCCAGTGTGTCATTAAAAGTCTTTATTTCCTTGTTGATCTTTTGCTTAGATGATCTGTCCATTTCAGTCAGGGGGGTGTTCAAGTCCCCCACTATTATTGTATTGTTGTCAATGTGTTTCTTTGCTTTTGTTATTAATTGCCTTATATAATTGGCTGCTCCCATATTAGGGGCATAGATAATTACAATTGTTAGATCTTGTTGGATAGACCCTTTAAGTAGGATATAGTGTCTGTCCTCATATCTTATTACAGTCTTTGTTTTAAAATCTAATTTGTCTGATTTAAGGATTGCCACCCCAGCTTTCTTTTGGTGTCCACTAGCATGGTAAATGGTTTTCCACCCCCTCACTTTCAATCTGGGGGTGTCTTTGGGTCTAAAATGAGTCTCTTGTAGACAGCATATTGATGGTTCTTGTTTTTTCATCCAATCTGATAGCCTGTGTCTTTTGATTGGGGCATTTAGCCCATTTACATTCAGGGTAACTATTGAAATATAGGAATTTAGTGCCATTGTATTGCCTGTAAGGTGACTGTTACTGTATATTGCCTGTATTCCTTTCTGGTCTATGCTGCCTTTAAGCTCTCTTTTTGCTTAGAGAACCCCTTTCAATATTTCTTGTAGGGCTGGTTTCGTGTTTGCAAATTCCTTTAGTTTTTGTTTGTCCTGGAAGTTTTTTATCTCTCCTTCAATTTTCAATGACAGCCTAGCTGGATATAGTATTCTTGGCTGCATATTTTTCTCATTTAGTGCTCTGACTATATTATGCCAGTCCTTTCTGGCCTGCCAGGTCTCTGTGGATAGGTCTGTTGCCAATCTAATGTTTCTACCATTATAGGTTACATATCTCGTCTCCCAAGCTGCTTTCAAGATTTTCTCTTTGTCTCTGAGACTTGTAAGTTTTACTATTAGATGTCGGGGTGTTGACCTATTTTTATTGATTTTGAGAGTGGTCTGTGTGCCTCCTGGATTTTGATGCCTGTTTCCTTCCCCACATTAGGGAAGTTCTCTGCTATAATTTGCTCCAATATACCTTCTGCCCCTCTCTTTCTTCTTCTTCTGGGATCCCAATTATTCTAATGTTGTTTCATCTTATCGTATCGCTTATCTCTCGAATTCTGCCCTCGTGATCCAGTAGTTGTTTATCTCTCTTTTTCTCAGCTTCTTTATTTTCCATCATTTGGTCTTCTATATCCCTGATTCTCTCTTCTGCCTCACTTATCCTAGGAGTTAGTGCCCCCATTTTTGATTGCACTTCATTAATAGCCTTTTTGATTTCGATTTGGTTAGATTTTAGTTCTTTTATTTCTCCAGGAAGGGTTTCTCTAATAACTTCCATGCTTTTTTCAAGTCCAGCTAGTATCTTTAAAATCATGATTCCGCAGTCTAGATCCGACATCGTATTAATGTCTGTATTGAGTAGGTCCCTGGCAGACGGTACTACCTCTTGTTCTTTTTGCTGAGGTGATTTTTTTCATCTTGTCATTTTGTCCAGAGGAGAATAGATGAATGAGAGAACAAAATGCTAACAGTTTAACACTGTCCCCAGCAAATGTACTCTAAACAAATCAGAAAAGACCTGAAACCAGGGGAAAAGAAAGGGAAAGAAAGAAAACAGAAAGAGAAAAAAAAAAGATAAAGATAAAAACAAACAAAAACAGAACAAAACAAAACAAAAGACAGAATATGATCAAATATGAACAGGCTAGTGCATAGATCAGTGCCACACACTAGATTTTGGGTGTATTTTGGTCTTTTAGAAGAAAGTGCCTCCTAAAATTTTAAAGAAAGACTTATATATGTATAAAATAAGGGTTGATACAATGAAGGGATTGAAGGTGACTGTAAAGATTAAAATTATAAAAGATTTTATAAAAGGAATTGATAAGAAAAGAAGTTGTTTGAAAAAAGAAAGAAGATTTAAAAATAAAATGAAAAAAAAAAGGGAGAGAATGTGATCAGGCAGGAGACTAGAACAAAGCCATACACAAGTGATTTAGGGTATATTTTGATCTGTTAGAAGAAACTGTATCTCAAAATTTTAAAGAGAGAACAACTTATATATATATATGCCAAAAATAAGGGTATCTACTATGAAGGGTTAGAATATGACTCTAAAAATGAAAAATAAATTTTTTTTTCAAAAAGGGATTGATAAGATATTGGTTGAAAAAGGGAAAAAGAAAAATTAAAAAAAAAACAGTTAAAAAAATTAACTTTGAAAAATTAATGAATCATGGTAAAAAAGCCATGAATTCTATGTGCAGTATCCCCCTAGCGCTGGAGTTCTCTCGTTCTCTTTGATCGGTAAACTTGGTCTTGGCTTGCCGGTTGTTCATGCTGATCTTCTGGGGGAGGAGCCTGTTGCCGTGGTTCCCAAATGTTTTTGCCCGAGACGGAATTGCCCCGCCCTTGTCGGTCCAGGATAAGCAATCTGCTTGGGTTTGCTCTTGGGAGGTTTTGTTCCCTGCAAGCTTTCTGTACAGCTTTGGAGGACGAGAGTGAAAATGGTGGCCTCCCAATCTCCACCCAGAGGAGCCGAGAACTTGGGGCCCCGCTCCTCATTGCACCCCCAGAGAAAAGCAGTCAGTCACTCCCATGTCCCCGGTCTCCGGCCGCACTCTGTGCTCACCCAGCCTGTGACCGATCGTTTCTATGTCTGGCACCCGTCTCAGTGTGGAGTCTCCAAATCCAGCAGATCCCTGCGGTGCACTCCCGCGCCGTTCCTCCGGGGAGGAAGGGGAGTCTCCCCGGATCTGCAGCTTGTAGGGTCCCTGCTGGAGGAGCAGTGGCCCAACTCTGTCGCCGATTGCAGTTTATGGCAACCCCGAGCTGAGATCCCGCACCTTGGCTCTGTCACTGCAGCCGGCTTCCCTGTTCCAATACCTGGGAGCTCTGCAGCACTCAGGCACCCCTGGTCTTTCTGTGACCCCAAGGGTCCTGAGACCACACTGTCCCACGAGCGTTCCACCCCCAGCTTAGCCACTGGAGCGATGTCCCTCAGCGGAGCCAACTTCTAAATGTTCCGATTTTGTGCTCCACGTTCTATCACTTGCCAGAATCGGCCAACGGAGGCCCCCTCCCCCGCCGTCTATCCTCCCGAATATCAACTCAGATTCACTTCTCCGCACGTCCTACCTTCCAGTAAGTGGTCACTTTTTTGTTCAGAGAGTTGTTGCTATTCTTCTTTTTGATCTCCTGTTGAGTTTGTAGGTGTTCAGAATGGTTTGATCCCTATTCAGCTGAGTTCCTGAGACCAGACAAAATCCAGGTCTCCTACTCCTCCGCCATCTTGCTCTGCCCCCTCCACCATCACTGTTTTTAATCAGTTCCTTTCCATGACAGGTCACTTGCACAGTTCAAAGCATTTCTTTTAAGGAACTTGGCCTAGAATGTTGGGCTACTTCTCATGGAATTGCAAAAGGAAACATTAAGGATATTTTTGATAAATATACATGTATATGTGTGTGTATGTGTGTTTATATATACATATATATATAACTGCTTGTATATATATGCAAATATACCTAATATGTATATGAATACACAAAATCATATCTGATGGATAAATAAGACTTAAAAAGAGACAGAAGATCTTCATATCAACCCATCACTTTCCTAACCTGAAACATCTAGAAAAATATGGCAGCCCTGTGACTAACAGTTACATAATGAATGTGTGTGTGTACATGTATGTGCACATGTGTGTTGAAGGAGGAGGAGACAGCATTCGCTAGGGAGAGAGGAGAGGGAGAGAACAGTGTTAAGGCAGGATGCTTACAACCTACAACTAAGAATGCTTTAAAAACTATTAACCTAATAATGCTGTGTTCTTATTAAAGACACAGCTGAACAAACATGATAATTAAGGCACACAAAAATAATTTAAAAACTTTGGTCATAACTGTGTGTCAGTTGAAAACATCATCTGAATTTCATAGCCTCTATTGGCAATTGGCTAGGGACATACGTCCCGAACTGTTTAGCTTTCTCCAGAAACCCACAATTCATTTTTTTTTAAAGATTTTATTTATTTATTTGAGAGAGAGAGCACAAGCAGAGGGAGAGAGAAAGGGCAGCAGATTCTCTGCTGAGCAGGGAGCCCGATGTGGGGCTCAATCCCAGGACCCTGAGATCATGACCTGAGCTGAAGGCAGATGCTTAACCAACTGAGCCAGGCAGGTGTCCCCTCCCCCAACAATTCACTTTCAAAGGGGAGTAATGATGTGGTGCATAAAGCTGGAATTGTGCAGACACCATGGGTCAGTGTTAGAATAGTCAATGGCTGCGGTCTAATACCCAGATTTCAGCACAACCATCACAGTTGCGTATGGATTTCCCATTCTTATGTCTTCAAACCCCTCAGCTGATGAAAAAGCTAGAGAGGCTGGAATACACCCAGAAAAAGAGAATGTGGATTCTTCAGACCAAATGCTTGCTGCAGACTTGAGAACTGATGAATGTGTATTAGGATCACAATGGTATATACTGCACCAGACACCATGAACCTTTTTAGAACAGAAGAATGTTTCCCTGGGTACTGTTCTTTAACATGGAGAAGTAAGGACTGCTTTCAGATGCACCTCTGAAGAATCAGGCTGAGTTTTTATCCCCACCTCTGGCCTTTCCTTAGTTAGTTAATCTCCCCTGGCTGTATAGCACGGATAATTGTACTGACATATTAAGATGGTCATGAAGGTTCGAAATGGCACATAATACATCAGGCATAATTAGAGGTATCCAAGATATAGGAACCAATATTATTATTGACTTAAAATTGCACCTCAATTCAGTGAGTGCATAACCACTTTAATCTAAATTGAAAAATCCAACATGATATAAAAGTATTTTTGTATTTTTAGGAATAAACCAAAATAATTGAACGTTAGGAGTGGCTAAATTACTTGCACTTCCTGGTAAAATTTTATTGGAACAAGAGCTGAGAAGGGTGGAGGGGGAGAAGGGGAGAGTTTAAAATAATGATTTCATGATTCAATGAGCCCTGGAGTCTTTAGGTTGCTGGGAATAGGTTTAAGAAAGTATTATGTCTTTCTCAGAGAGAGAGAGTGAGGGGAAAATAGCAACTCATGTACATACTTTCTGATATATATTTTTTACCCCCTGCAAAACAAAACAAACACTAATCATCAGGAGAATGTCAAATTATGTACCTCGGAGGAAAAACTAAAGCACATGTCCTAGATACTGTGTTCATGTCTGGCTTCTATGTGACTTTGGACAAGACACTGATACCCACCCTCAGTCTAGTGCTGGGAAACGCTTTGCTATAATTTGGACCTCAGATAGCCTCCATTTTTTTTAAATTAACTTGAGTTAATAAGTAGAATCTCTAGTCCTAAATATATAGGGGAAAAAGCACCTTTCTGAGTTAGTACTAGAGATAAGTTTTAAATGCAACATTTTCATTAAACTTTATTTATACTCAGTCTGAGAGAGGTGGAGTGGAAAATTTAGAGACAATGCTACATGATTCTATAGCCTGAAAAATGATTATTTTTTCCTAGGAATTAAAACATTCCACTACCTACCCATAAGACTCTGGCCCCGATTTTTGTGAAAACCTATGGCACAGCCGTGCATACCACTGCCCACAGTTAGAAGAAGCAGGGGTAAACTTGATTAGAAAAGAGACGACGTTATGGTTCTTGTTTGATTTGATTCAGCTACATACCACCTCTTGAACATTTCAGTGGAGACATGAGAGAATAGAGACTAACTTCGATGGATACCTAACACCACAGGCATCCCGATACATAGTGTGGCTGTCTTTTACAAAGAGCACGTATCTCAAAATATGATTTTCTCTTCTACTATACTGACCAGCAGGGAAGCAAACTTGGCTTATTTTTTATTCTATTTAGTTTTTTGGCATCTTCTTATTGTCAGCATCTACCTCTTAGGATCTTCCTGCCATCTGGTAATTTCCTATGGGCTGAGGAACATTTGTTAGAATTACGTCTAAAATAAGAGTGATTAGGCCCTGAGTGAAGGCCCGAGAAGTTTTACTATGGATAACACTTAACAAACTTTATTACAGGAACTGGGCATATTTGTGAAGACTATTTTTAAAGGAATTTTCAGTTTCTTGGTTATAGGAGTAGAGAAAGTGGCCCAGTAAGTGAATTCTAATCAGTGAGTGGAAAGGGCGAGATGTCTTGCTACCTGGAGCTCATGGATGACAGACATAGCTAAGCAGCAAGCCCAGAGACACACTCAAATTTGGAGCCTACAGTAGGCCTCCACCACCTTCCAAATGGTCAGACACAGCATCACTCTTCAGGGTTCCACTGGGCCAGGCTGTCCTCACCAATCTTATATGCCACTGCCCAGTGCTGCCTCCACAGCAGGACAGGGCCCTGCTCCTTTCTCTGCAGCACTGATTGATCAGGTCTCCAGTGGGCCCCAAAGAAGGCCTGATCGCATTAGCCAAGCTCCGAGATGCAGAGCGAACAGTTTGTTTATGGGTGGTGATAGTGACAGGCAAACCGCAGTGTCCCCTTGTTCAGTCTAATGGGGTGAGTTGAAAGATTCAGCTGTCAGACCAGCGTGAGGCCTCATTTTTCTTCCCTGCCACAGAGGGTGCCCCTCACTGCTGCTAACATTTGATTGTGATTAATTTGTCAGGGACGGTTGTACAATG
This sequence comes from Zalophus californianus, assembly GCF_009762305.2. Classification (NCBI taxonomy): domain Eukaryota; kingdom Metazoa; phylum Chordata; class Mammalia; order Carnivora; family Otariidae; genus Zalophus; species Zalophus californianus. Next base: position 99,125,590 of record NC_045602.1, read on the forward strand.
GAAATGGAGAAATGGATTGCCAATTACAGCTAGTCTTCTCTCAGCCTGCTTGGCAAACGAGGGCCTTTCTGCAGAGCTGACAGCCCCAGAACGCACTGGATTTAGCCTGGGAGGGAAGGAACCCATTCTCAAGTGTGTTTTAAAGATGAGGAAGAGGTCAAAGGTGGTCCCTTTTTTTATTTACCACCCTTCAGGAGACTTGCTGACGTGTGTCCTGGCCTTCTTGGCGAGCACCATGGGAAGCAAAGCCACTCTGAGTTTTGCTTTTCATTCTGTTGATTTAAAATGCTTTGTACTTCTGATTTAAGTCTTAACAGCACAAATGAAAGGTGCGAAAGAGCTGTTCCGTGCTTCACACTGAAAACGCCGAAAGGGAAGTATATCTCTGATGCCCTCTGAGATGTTTAGATCATGCTAGTTGTGGGCAAATGGAAAACGAATTTAGGCATGCCATCTATTTTTTTTTCTTCTATTTCCAAAAGACAATAAACAATTTCACATTGATAGCTGTGACAAAATAACTTGTTACTTGTTCCCTCATATAAGAGACGACCTTTTATAATTTTAACAATATCCCAAAGGAATGGATTAGTAAACAAGGAAATGTCTTTAGCTGCCAAGCCCGGTATGTCTCCTAATTAGATTTGCTTTCAGATGGTGAATACACAGATGCAATAACATTGTGCACTTGGAGAAAATCATCGACAAACTGACATCGATATTTATAATTCTAAGAAATTTCACTGCACCTCAGAAACACCTGAGCTACAACTCTTAAAGGAAGGCACTGTTAATTTATCCTCACATTAAATGATTTGCTCTATTTATGGGGGTGGGAGTAGGTGAAATAGGTCTTGTTTTAGTGTGAAAAAACTCATTGTCATTATCTAATAAGGAATAGATGAAAAAATGAACACAATTATTCAATAGAAGAAGATTAAAAAAATCTTAATATTCTAAAACTTTCCTAGAGTTTGAGTTATAAACAAAACACATACCACATTCTCTTATATTCATATACAGAACACATACACATTACAAATAATATATTTTCTATTATATATACACACATATAAAATATGCCTATGATATTACACACATATATACATTCAGAGAGAATATATAACATTATATATACTATAAATATTATATATACCTATAAATAATAAATGATAATAGAAAAGTATTACCTTGCAATTATTGGGTTGAAAGAAATAAAAATAACAGGGATTATTTGTGAAAGAAATAGATGATTAATTAGATGCCTGTTTAAGGTTATGTATATCCCCCAACTCTTTTTTTAAATAGTTCATGTTTTTCTTCAAACCAGTATGCATACATAGGTACAAGCATATATTTATATTTTTATAGTAAAATATATACTATTTCACATTCAGTGACATAAGCATATAAAGCCTATATTATACGTATATGTATATACATATACGTATAATAACACACATATATACTATATATGCATTACTTACAAATGCACTATTATATATAGTATATGTGTGTATGATATATAGTATATATGTATGTATATATAAACAAATATACTATATATAATATGTATATGTATGCCTATGTATATGTATTATATATGTATGCATGTGTATATATATGTATATATAAATGGTTTAACATATGTATGTATGTGTGTTTAAAATGTGACTTAGGTCACCGGAAAAAAATCTGGGAGAACTTTTACAAATAATCTGGAAGTGGGAAGGCCTTCCTAAGTTGGAAACCATGCAGAGAAAAGACTGATAAATTTGGTTACATTTATAAGCTAATAAATGCAGTGAATATTTCCTTTTTTGGAAAACTGCACAAGAAACTCAACAATGGTTGCTTCTCAAGAGGGATACTGGTAGTTATAGGTAGGAAGAGACAAAAAAAAAATTTCATGATATTTTATAGTGTTTTATTATTTTTTTCCACGTGCATATATTAACAATTAAAAACACAGCGTTATTCACAATAGCCAAACTATGGAAGCAGCCCAAGTGTACACTGATAGATAAATGAAATAAATGGCCGAAGATGATGTGGTGTGTGTCTGTATATATATATATATATATATATATACAGACACACAGGAAATGAAAATGAAATCTTGACATTTGCAATGACATGGATAGATCTAGAAAGTGTAATGCTAAGCAAAATAAGCCAGTTAGAGAATGACAAATACCATATGACTTCAATCATATGTAGAATTTAAGAAATAAAACAAATGAACAAAGGGAAAAAAAAAGAAAGAAAGAGACAAACCAAAAACAGACTCTTAAGCGATAGAGAACAAACTGATGGTTACCAGAGGGGAGGTGGGTGGGGCAGGTGAAATAGGTGAAGGGGTTTAAGAGTACACTTATGATGAGCACTGAGTAATGCATGGCATTGTTGAATCACTATATTGCACACCTGAAACTATTGTAACACTGTTTGTTAACTATATTGGAATTAAAATAAAAAATAACAATGAAAAAGCACAACTTCTAAAAAGTGTCCCTTAATCTCCTATTCTCCTTGGTAACATTAGTGCTATATAAGTGTTCAGATGTTTGACCCATATTTTATTAAATAGGAGTCCTCTCAAGGCTGGGTGGTGATCATGACCCTCCAATCGATTATTACCCAAGGCAAAGTGGGGGATATATGTGATTAATTTCAATGCTGTGGATATTCATTCAGCATGTTCCATTATTAGACAGTAAGGGGACAGGGATGCCACATGGTCCCAATCCTCTGGTAACTCAGAGTTTAGACACTAGAGAAGACACTAGTGGGAGTGGGGATGAAAAATTAATGAATGCATCTCATGATTGAATTTTATAGATAAGTCCTAAAGTACAAACGATCTGCCACTAGGCAGTTTGATTATGTTCTGAGCCATCCAGCAGTCTTAGGGATGGTCCTCCAAGAGGAAAGATGACCACCTAGGATAACTGCAAAGGGAATAAATGCAAACATCAAAAAGCCTTGGTCTTTACAATAAGTAAATACACTTATTCGACTGCACGTACTATAAGAAAAGAAGAAAAAGAATTCCTAGAATAAAATACAAGGACTGTAACTACATGTTGTCTATGTTCCAAAACTGCTATTACCCGTTTGATTATCTGTAACTTATAATTCAAATTTCAATGAGAAAATACTGTTCATTGTATTTCTCTTGTCTGGACTTGCCCAAAACTGATTTAGTTTATAATGAAGGTAGAACATACAGCATTACAAGAAAACGCATGCATTCATTTAACAAGAATTTACTGACTCTAACCTGCATCAGACATAGTTTTGGGAACTGGGAAAACAGGGGTGTACAAAACCAGAAACTAACACTGGTAAAATAATAACCCCAATAAATGTGAGCTGCAGTTATAACGAAGGCTGTGAAAGAGAGCCACATAATGCCTTGAGAACTGGTAATAAGAAGGTTTGATCTGATCAGGGAGGTCAGAGAGAGCATCTCTCCAGAGACTATGCTCGTGGTGGTTCACCAACTAAAGGGGAGGAGGTAAGGACTCTCCAGGCTGAGGGCATAAACAGCAGAACAGAGGCCTGGTAGGAAGGACGGAAAGGCAGACGGTGGGGCTCGGTGCAGAAAGCTAGAAGAAGCCAGGCACAAGATGAGGGCAGGCGAGGGCTCCAAGATCATGTTGATAGCTTTGTCTTTATCCTGTGAAAATGGGCTCAGAATTCTGGATTGAGTTCCCAGAAACACATCTCTACTTCAGGGGACTCTCCTGCCTTCTAATCTTCCAAGCAATAGGAAGGGAAATTCTGTAACTCTATCATTAGTAATGGTGAGTACCAATCGTATAATAGGGTATGTCAAGGAAAAGGGGTGGAGGACAGGGCAGCAGAGTAGAAACACAAGGAGTTCTAGGGTTGGGAATTAGAAGAACATTGAGGCCAGGGCCTCTTACTAATTAAAATCCTTGGGATTTTTTCCCAGCTTTAATGAGAAGTAATTGACATATAGCATTGTGTACGTTTAAGAGACACAACGTACATATGACATTGTGTAATTTTAAGATGTACAATGATTTTATATATGTATATATTGCAAAATGATTACCACAATAAGGTTAGTTAACATGTCCATCACCTCACAAAGTTACAATTTCATGTGTGTGTGTGTGATGTGAGAACTTGTAAAATCTACTTTTAGCAACTTTCAAATATACAGTAGAGTATTGTTAACTATGGCCATCATGCTGTATACTCTATCCCCAGAAATTATTCATAGTATATCTGGAAATCTGTACCCATGTCCATGTTCACCCATTTCTCTCATTCCCCACCCTCCTCCACTGGCAAAAACCAATCTGTTTTCTGTTTCTATGAGTTTGTTTATTATTTATATTTTTTTAGTTTCCACATATAAGTGAGATCATACAGCATTTGTCTTTCTCTGACTTATTTGACTTCACATAATGTCCTCAAAGTTGAACCATGTTTTTGCAAATAGAAGGATTTTCCTTCTTTTTTTATGGCCGAATAATACCCCATTAATTATATCCCATCCCATTATATGTGTATCTCACATTTTCTTTATCCATTCATCCATCAATGGACACTTAATTTGTTTCCATATCTTGGCTCTGATAAATAATGATCATGGGAGTGTATATATCTCTTTGAAACACTGATTTCATTTCCTTCAGATATATATCCAGAAATGGAATTGCTGAATCATAAAGTAGTTCTATTTTAATTTTTTGAGAAAACTCCATACTTTTTTCCATAGTGGTGCACCAATTTACATTCTCAATGATAGTGTACAAGGGTTCTCTTTTCTACACATCCTCACCAACACATGTTATTTCTTGTCTTTTTTATAATAACCTAGAGGTTATATTCCACTGTGATATCCCAGGTGGGAGGAGGTGAGATGATGTCCCATTGTGGTTTTGATTTGCATTTCCCTGATAATTAGTGATGCTGAACATATTTTCATGTACCTGTTGGCCACCTATATGCCTTCCTTAGAAAAATGTCTATTCAGATCTTTTGCCCATTTTTAATCAGATTATTTGTTTGATATTGAGTTATATGAATTCTTTGTATCTTTTGGATATATATATATGTGTGTGTGTGTGTGTGTGTGTGTGTATAGCCCCTTATCAGATGTAAAATTTGCAAATATTTTCTCCAATTCAGTTTGTTTCTCCTTTTAATTTTGTTGATGATTTCCTTTGCTGTGCAGAAACTCTTTAGTATTATGTAGTCCCACTTACTTATTTTTGCTTTTGTGGCTTTTGCTTTTGCTGTCAGATTCAAAATACCATTACCAAGACCTTTGTCAAAGAGTATTATTGCCTCTATTTCCTTCTAGGAGTTTTATGGTTTCAGGTCTTATATTCATGTCTTTAATCCATTTTGAATTAATTTTTGTGTATTGTATAAGGTAATGTTCAAGTTTCATTCTTTTGCATGTGGCTGTCCAATTTTCCCAACAACATTTATTGAAGAGGCTGTCCTTTCCCCATTGTATATTCTTGGCTCCTTTGTCATAATTTTTTAAAAAGATTTTATTTATTTATTTTGAGAGAGAGTATGAGCAAGGGGGAGGGGCAGACTGAGAGGGAGAAGCAGACTCCCTAATGAGCCACCCAGGTGTCCCTCCTTTATCATAAATTAATTGACCACATATGTGTGGGTTTATTTCCTAGCTCTCTATTCTCTTTCATTGATCTATGTGTCTGTTTTTATGGCAATACCATGCTTTTTCATTACTATAACTTTGTAGAATAGCTTGAAACCAGGGAATGTGATGCCTTCAGCTTTGTTCTTCTTTCTCAAGGTTGCTTTGGCTATTCAGGTATTTTTTAGTTCTATACAAATTTTAGGATTATTTGTTTTATTTCATTGAAAAAAATGCCATTGGAATTTGATAGGGATTGTACTGAATCTATAGATTTCTTTGAGTAATATGGATATTTTTAAAATATTTGTTTTTCTAATCCATGAGCACAGAATATCTTTCCATTTACTTGTGTCTCTTCAATATCTATCATTAATGTCTGGTAGTTTTCTCCTCCTTGGTTAAGTTTATTCCTGGGTATTTTATTCTTTTTGATTCAATTGTAAAGGGGATTATTCTATATATTTCTCTTTCTGCTAGTTCATTATTGGTGTATAGAAATGCAACAGATTTCTGTATATTATTTTGTATCTTGCAACTTTACTAAATTCATTTATTCTAACAATTTTTTTAATAGAGTCTTTAGGGTTTTCTATATATAATACCATGTCATCTGCAAATAGTGACAGTTTTACTTCTTCCTTTCCAATTTGGATGCCTTTTATTTATTTATTTATTTTTCTTTTTTACTTTTTGCCTAGTTTCTCTAGCTAGGACTTTCAATACTATGTTGAATAAAAATGGCAAGAGTGGTCATTCTTGTTTTATTCTTGATCTTAGAGAAAAGGCTTTCAGCTTTCCATTGTTAAGTATGATATTAGCTGTGGGCTTGCATATATGGTCTTTATGATGTTGAAGTACATTCCATTACTTCTATATCCACTTTGTTGAGGGTTTTTATCATAAGTGGTTTTTAAAAAAATATTTCATTCTCTATATTTGTGATGCATTGCATTTATTGGTTTGCACATTTTTTTCTTATGTTATGTTAATCACCATACAGTACATCAATAGTTTTTGATGTAGTGTTCCATGATTCATTGTTTGAGTATAACACTCAGTGCTCCATGCAGAACGTGCCCTTCTTAATACCCACCACAGTTTGCACATTTTAAACCATACTTGCACCACAGGGATGAATCCCACTTGATCATGTTGTATAATCCTTTTATATAATTTTGGAAATCAGTTTGCTAGTATTCTGTTGAGAATTTTTACATCTACATTCAGGATGCTGGCCAGCAGTTTTCTTTTCTTGTAGTATTCTTGTCTGGCTTTGGTATCTGGGTAATGTTGGTCTTGTAATATGAGTTTGGAAGTACTCTCTCTTCAATTTTTTGGAAGATTTTTAAGGATTGGAGTTAATTCTTTAAATGTTTGGTAGAATTCACCAGTGAAACCATGTGGTCCTGGGCTTTTCTTTCTTGGGAGGTATTACGGATTCAATATCCTTACTCACTATTGGTCTGTTCAGATTTTCAATTTCTTTATGATTTCTTCATGATTCTTGGTAGGTTGTATGTTTCTAGGAATATATCCATTTCTTCTATGTTGTAATTTTTGGCATCTCTTTGTTTATAGTAATCTCTCTCTTTTTTTAAAAGATTTTATTTATTTATTTGACAGAGAGAGAGAGACAGCGAGAGAGGGAACACAAGCAGGGGGAGTGGGAGAAAGAGAAGCAGGCTTCCCGCAGAGCAGGGAGCCCAATGCTGGTCTCGATCTCAGGAACCTGGGATCATGACCTGATCCGAAGGCAGACACTTAACAACTGAGCCACCCAGGCGCCCCTGTTCATAGTAGTCTCTTATGATCCTTTTTTATTTCTGTGCAATCAGATGTCTCCTCTTGCATTTATAATTATATGTATTTAAGCCCTTTTTTTTCTTGGCTAATCCCAGGTAAAAGTTTGTCAGTTTTGTTTATCTTTTCAAAGAACCAACTCTTGGTTTGTTAATCTTTTCTGTTGTTTTCCTATTCTCTCTTTCATTTATTTCTGCTCAATCTTTATTAGATTAGATTGCCTTTAGAACAGAAATAATCTTTTCTTCTGGTAACTTTTGGTTTAGTTTGTTCTTTTTCTAGTTCCATGAGATTTAAGTTGTTTATTTGAAATCTTTCTTTTTCCTTGATATATGTGTTCTGTTGCCAAAAACTTCCCTTTTGGATTTGCTTTTGCTGCATCCCATAAGTTTTGGTATGTTGTGTGTCCATTTTCATGTTTCAAGATTTTCTTTTATTTCCTTTTTGATTTCATCTTTGATCCATTGGTTGTTCATGAGTATGTTAATTTCCATTTATTTGTGAAATGTCCAGCTTTCCTTCTGTTATTGACTTCTAGGTCATTCCATTGTGATGTGAAAAGATACTTGATATATAATTTATATTTTCGTGAATATTTTGATTCATAGGATCTACCCTAGAAAATGTTCCATGTGCACTTGAGAAAATGTGTATTATGCTGCTGTTGGATGAGAAGTTCTGTATATATAAGTCCATCTGGTCTATCGTATTGTTAAAAAATCCTTGGGCTTTACATAGTTCTAGACCAATCTCTATTAACTTCCTTTGATTTCTTTGAATGGCAGCAAGGATAGAGGCACCATCTCTTATCATCAGTTACTTCCCCACTAGGTTCTTTCCTACCTCACCCCACTGCAGAATGCAAAACAGTTTTACTTTTCTACCCTATTTTTCTAATCCTTTAAGTAAGCAAAGTTTCCTGGAGTTTCTTAAGGATCACTGCCATTGGAGACAAGAAAATACACTGCTACAGAAAAGGTCAAGAACAATTTATTCAGCATGGACACTCCATTGAGCACTGGACTTCTCTCCTGGAAAGGAAGATGTATGGTGGTTATGATGGGTAGGAAGTGCAATGGAGGATGAGGAGAGCTCTGAGCTGGAGGAGAGCTAGGTTGCTAGTTGCTGTTAGCAGCTCTGACGCTGTGGCCCCATCTAAGATGGGCATTGCCTCAAATAAGACAGTAAGTGTAAAGTGGAAGGAGTTGGTAGGGAAAGGGATGGGAGAAAACAATACTAAATGGAAAGAGGAGAACACAAAGAATGTTCCTAGGCACAGATTGGTCTGCATATCCTAGCCTGTCATTGAACCAGTCTCTTCCTGCCTGGGAATGGCTGCCCTGCCATGAGCTTACCCCCCCGCCCCACCGTCCCTTGCATCACCTTCTTTTCTTATTGCCCTTCTCCTTCACCATCTCTTCCCACTCACTGTATTTTCTACTTCTCATCTCATCCCATGTCTGGACAAACTACCATGTCTGGTAGTTTGGGATGAGGTCTATTGGGAGAAAAGCTAAACTAGGATAGTGCGCGCACACACACACACACACACACACCTATTAGTTTCCAATACTGCCTTCAACATGTGCAGAGATCAAAAAAAAGGCATTTCAAGTCAAGGTTTTTACATTTCCCAGATCCCCTGGTGCATATCCCTGTTTTATCCAGCAAGGAGGCATATTTTCATTGTTTTATGAAGGATGAAAAAAGCTGATGAGTCCTCATTTCCTTCTATATATAACATGGGAAAGCAGCAACTCTGCATACTTCTTTTTTCTTTTTCACTATGGATGAGGAGATAAAATATTTGCAAAGTTGAAAAAAAAATGAGATGCAATAATTTAGGATGCTAACCTTTCCCTACAGCAGTGCCAGCAGATCTTTCTGGCTTGCTAAGGGATTCAGAATTTGCAGAAGCTTGGAACCTCTGAGCTGCTGGTGATCACTTTCACAGATTCTTGTAATTATATGCAAGGGCTGACATTTGTAAGGCTGGTCAAATGTCTGGCTTTTAAACTGGGGCATTGGCAGTTTGCCAGAGGCACCATAAACTACAAGATGGGCACCTTCCTAAGGGTTAATTTTACAAGAAAATTTATTGTAGGAGGACTGTAAAATTATTTAACAGGTAAGTAATGTAAAGCATTTCATTTCAAGAAATAGATTACAATATATATTTATACTTTAAAATACAATATGAGATTCAACTAAAACAAAATTTCCCCCTTCTAGAGGCTGTCTTTGGGGACCAGGAGGATACAGACATATTACCCTTTATCTTTAAACAGTCTTTGATGATAAAGTGAAAGAAGCACTGATATAATGCAAAGAGAGACAGATGTGCAGGTACTTTCTATATAAACACAATCTTCACAAGTTACTGATGCTGAACCCAGTGGCCCAAGGTGGGGTCCAGAGAAAAAGGATTTAGCTATAAGAAGTATGGGTAGAAGAAGAGGCAGAGTTGGGAATAGGGGCCTAGAGAGAGTATGGGAGTCAGGACTTTGGGACTCAGTTCTGGAAGAACTCCAGTTCAACTCCTTTCTTTTCTTCTAATAGCAGAAGGTACATATTAATATTATCCCCACCTAGCATATGAGGAAGCTTGGAACTGAGGTTCAAAGAAGAGGTTAGTGAGTCGACCATCCTGGGCTATAATCTCATATCCTCCTGATTCTCGAACTCTTATCCTTGCTTCTTTGCCTTACCAGTGGACATCTGATCTCAGTTCTTCTGTGAATTATTTGGGTGTGGCTAAATAAGTCACTCAAAAACTCTGAGTCTGAGCCAGAAAAATAAGGAGCTAAGACAAGTGTGATATCCAAAATGGCTTCTAATCCCATGACCCTATGATCTTAGAAATTAAAAAAAAAAAAATGGGCAAATTTCTTGATGTTTTTTGGGGGGAAAAAGCAAGCATTGCGCTTTCCCCTCTTCAAGCCAAATGGCAGAGTAACTGTTTTCTATTTCCCCAGATTTCCTAGAGAAGAATGGTATGCTGTCTTATAACATGGGACTTCACTTTTGAAGCCACAATTAACTACAATTACTTTGTCTCTCTTTTCACTGAAAACATATTTATATACAGAGAAAACAAAATGTTTTCATTCTTAGGGCTTAGATAAACTGTAGAAAACTTGGAACTGCTGAAACAAGTTGACTTTATTTTGTAAACAATAGTCTATAGTGGTTGTGGCTAAGTGTGATTTAGAAAGCATGGCATGATGCTGAAAACAGGCTTCAATTCTAGATGCCTTAACTCACACGGCTCAACCACAGGACATAGAGGTGGCTGACAGGAGACAGGTAGTTTTCAGAGAAGCAGCAGAAGTAATCCAGCAGCAAGTGAGGTGATTTTATGAGAAGGAACTGTGGATTGGTGTCATTCAAGGCCTGAGTAAAGCCTCCTTCAAATAGTGAACTACTTGCTCAACAGCGTCAAAACTCTTCTCATATCTAGGTGATAGGAGTGAAAAAATATTCAAAAGCCTTTGCCCTCAATGAACTCAGACTCCATTGGGAGAGTAATAATGATAACGATAGTGACAAAAATAAAATTACTATTAACAATAATAGTAATGATGATTGTTAAATGTTCATCTTTACGTGTCTGACATCATGACAAGCACTTTAATGCATTATCTCATTTAATCTTACAGCAACCCCATGTTAGAGGCATTATCATCCATCTGTGACAATTGAGGTTACTAAATTCTGGAGATTAATTTGCCTGAGGACACACAACTAATAAGAGACAGACTCAGAATTCAAACCTAGATATATGGGACCCTGAAACTCATGACCATAGTCACTTTGATACCCACCCTCATTCTCCATTATTCCTCGGTCCTCCGATGCAGTGATACTCAAGACTGATCACACATAGTGAGTGATACAGACCATGTTACCAAAAAACGTATATCACCACTCAGGTGAGCAGGACACCAGAATCTTGAAGCAAAGGTAGCCTTTGAAGAGGCTTGAGAAAAACTGGTACAGTATCTAAAAAGGCATCACCATACCCAAGGTCATCTAGGTTTTTGCCAATGTGTCTTCTAAGAGTTTTATAGTTTTGCATTTTACATTTAAGTCTATTATGCATTTTGAGTTATTTTATTTTATTTTATTTTGTGAAAGGTATAAGGTCTCTGTCTAGATTCATTTCTCGCATGTGAATGTCCAGATGTTCCAGCATGATTTGTTGAAGAGACTACCTTTGCTCCATTGTATTGTAACTCCTTTGTCAAAGATCAGTTGACTACCCATATGTGGGTCCATTTCTGGGCTCCCCATTCTGTTCTACTGATCTATTCATGTATTTTGTCACCAAAATACACTGTCTTGACTATAGTAGCTTCTTAGTATGTTTTGAAATAGGGTAGTGTCAGTCCTCCAACCTTGTTCTTCTCCTTCAATACCGTGTTAGCTATTTAAGGTCTTTTGCCTCTCCATGTAAACTCTAGAATCAGTTTGCCAATATCCATAAAACAACTTGCTGGTATTTTGATCGGGATTACACTGAATCTATAGATCAAATTGGGAAGAACTGACATCTTGACAATATTGAGTCTTCCTATCTATGAACATGAAGTATCTCTCCAGGTATTTATTTATATAAATTTACCTTTTTATATTAACTTTTATCCTGTAACCTTGCTATAATTGCTTATTAGTTCCAGGAGTTGGGTTTTTGTTTTTTGAGGTTTTTTTTGGTCAATTCTTTCAGATTTTCTACGAAATGATCATGTCATCTCCAAATAAAGATAGTTTTGTCTTCCTTCCCAATCTGTATACCTTCTATTTCTTCTTCTTGCCTTACTGCATTAGCAAAGACTTTCAGTGTGATGTTGAAAAAATTAGTGAGATGGGACATCCTTGTCTTGTACCTGATCTAGTAACAAAGTTGTGTTTCTCACAGTTAAGTATGCTGTTAGCTGTAGGTTTTTACAGATAGTCTTTACCACTTAAGTAGAGGAAGTTCCCCTCTGGTTTACTGAGTTTTTATCACGAATTGGTATTAGATTTTGTTAAATTCTTTTTCTATATCTATTGATAATCATATGATTTTTCTTCCTTAGTTTAGTGATATGACGGTTACATTAATTGATTTTGGAATGTTTAACCAGCTTGCATACCTAGGATAAATCCCACTTGATCATGGTACATAATTGTTTTTATACTTTTTAAATTTGATTTGCCTATATTTTGTTGAGGACCTATTTATTTTGTAGTTGTTAATTAAAAACTTACCAAAACCTATATCTGACTTTGCCTTAGGTGGTGGGCAGAGCTTAGAGTCCAATTTCACAAGCTAAATTCCAAAGGAAAGAAGTCTTAAGTAAAGGGAAAATACATTTTATCGAAAAATACAGATAGATGCTTAGAAAGATCTGGAAAGATTTAGATGAACTTAGATTCATTTAGAACATTAAGAAATAAATTTAGGTGACCAAATTATAGGCATGAGGTAATTTCATGTTGGTTTTGTTAATTTCAGTTCAATTTTAAGTCACTTATGGTGAATTCCCCCTATTGACCATGCTGAAATGAGAGACAAGGTATAAAAAAACTGTTTTCTTCAGTACTAAAGATTTTAAGGAGACTTTCTTTGACTATTCAGGAGTTTTACATTCACATTCATATTATCATTCTCTCTCTCTCTCCCCATCTCTTTCCTGGTAATTTTTTACTCTATTATGATCAGACTCTTTCCTACAGTCACATTTCCCTAAGGTTCCTTGGTATGCAGGATGCTGATCTATATCTACTCAGGATCTCAGGTATGTTTCTAATGGTTATAGCCTTAGGGGAATAAGGTGTTACAGAAACAAATTGTAATTGATTCCTCCAAGGATTTTTATGGAAATGGGCCAAAATTACAAATATAGTAAATGATATGATTATTTATTTGTTCTTAATATATTGATTTTAGTTTCCACTGATATGTCTGCAAATTTTTTGGCACAAAAAATGTGAATACCACTGAGATCAGATCTTAAGGTCTAAATATACTAGCTAACAACTAATGATAAGTCACTGTCATGATGCCTGAAGATTTTCATACTTTCAAATTTCTCTGGGTTCAGGATTATAAAGTATTCAAAAATATTTACTGATTCTAGGTAGATGACACTGCCCCAAACTAAATCATCTCTGAGTGACCTGTTGGATTTAATTTGCCTTACTTTTCCTCTTGAGCAGTGATATCTAGAATACATCATAATTCAATGTCCCCTTCTTTCCACATAACAGACTTGTAGTCAGAAATGTGGATTCCACACTAGACACTCATGAGGCCAATTTCTCTCCAATAGAAAACAGATGGAAGTGACAAGTACTTCTCTGTGTCTAGGGACCATAAGATAGGGCGTGAGCCCATCATACGCATTTCTTTTGCTGGAACCAAGGCAGGTAAATACATGAGAACAATGGCTTAAGGTAGGCAGAGCAACTGTTTGACACCATGGTGGATTTCTGGCTCCTTAAATGACAGAGTGGAACAAATCCTCCCACAAGCAGAATGTTCACTTTGGAACTGTTAGCACAGAGAAATAAACATCTCTATTCACTAAGCCACTCTATTTTACAGTCTCTTTGTTACAGCAGCTTAGCTTTACTCTAACTAATATAGTCCCTTCCAAATGCATTTCAAGATGCATTTTAAAAATAGAATCATTGACTAAAAAGGATTTGACATGAAAATCATTGTCCTAAAGAGCTAAGCATACTTGACTTCTCTGAGAACTGTCAGAATTATTTTTTTTAAGTCCTTCAGAAAGAGAGCTGAGCTATGTTTATTTAAACTTACCCTTCAGATACAAGAATGCAAAAGGGGCAAGAAAAGGGAATGTCATTCAAGACTGGATGAGAAGAACGAGCAAAGTGCATGGAAATTATTTCATTGATAGAACAGAAAGTGTGGTCAATTCTTTAAATACCTTCAAACAGTTTTCTAGGGACAACATCTTAATAGTGTTCCTATTTTTCAATGTGGCTAAAAGATATTCCCAAAGTTACTACTATGCACATAGGCTCCAAAATTTACTAAAGTGGCTTTCCTATTTCCTTAGAAGGCTTACTGTTTTAATACATTTTCTATAAGAAAGGTTTTTTTTTTTTTTTTAATGTAGCGTAACAGTAAGTGGCAGCCTTTGAGTAAGGGTGGGTTTGAAATCATTTGTACCTTTTAATCCTCAGTCAAATTTTTACCTTGACACAATTGCAAGGAGGGAGACATCTGCACCTCTGAAACAGTAATCAAAGTGCAATCTTTATTACTTTTTGAAATGCTTAATCTTTTAATTAAGTCCTAAAATCGTTTAGTTTGAGCAGAACACCAGGGAGAATGACACTGGTTGTTCACTGCATCCGCAGCACCAGGAAGATAAGTTTCCAGGATTTTCATCTCTTTTGGCAGTTCCCCTGGGGTAAGTCTACCTGTGGGTCTCACTGTCATTTTTTTTTTAATGTAATCATTCTTTTTTTTTATGTTATGTTAATCGCCATACATCATTAGTTTTTGATGTAGTGTTCCATGATTCATTGCTTGCGTATAACACCCAGTGTTATTTTTATGTAAGCTGAACTAGCATATTTTGTTGCTGGACACTTGAAACTGTTTTCCAGAGCAATGATGGTCCTTTAAGTTTCTTAGTTGGAAGTCTTTTTATTATTAAACACCCAAGTAGCTTCAAGAGGGCAAGAGGGGAATTTCACCACATTTTGTGGGATGAATGAATAAATGTGTGCATGTGTGAGTGTATTTACGAAAACTGTCTACTCAAATGGTAAGCACTCAGAGGGTTAAAAACACTAACAGCTAGAATTTCATTGTCCGTTCAGCTACTACTCCAGTGCTTCATTAGGATCAGTTTATAAAATAATATTCAAATGTGATATAGTTGAGATGGGTTTGGCCCCAGCACTGCATTTTCCCAAAGGGAAGTAAGTTACACTGATTCTAATGTTACTTTGCTTTGAGGGTCAGCAATTAACTCAAGGATTGCCAAGAACAATAAGGCTTCATACAGTGGGGATGACGTGACCAGGACAAAAAACACAGGATGTCAGAGAAGGGAATTTATGAGGGAGAAAAGAGTCATTATTAGACCACCTGAAAGGAAGTTTTTAAAGCAAATGGGAATATCAAAGGGAAAAGAAGAAAGCAAGAGGGAGGGGAGAGCTGTCAGGGGAGGATGAAAGGGAGGGGCACACATTTTTGTCAATTTTGCTCTGGTTCCCAAGTGTTTTACATAAGGTAACTCTTCCAGCGAGCCCAGAATTGCCAGCAATGGTTGTCACACCCTCTGAAATCTGTCAGCATTTAAAGCTGACGGAGGGCATGCCCTTAGCATTGCCGTTGGAGGATGTCCTGGTTTCTTTCCAAGTCATGTCTGTGAATTTGGACAGAGGTAGTGATAAAAATATTTGCCGAGTAAATACAAGGTTAAAGAAGCATTGGGCTGGTCTCCTTTTTACCAGTTTGAAGCAAAAGAGCAAACTTGAATGCAAATGAGGGATTCAATTAGAAAAGCTGTGTCCTGGCAGCATTTCAAGGAAAGCAAAGGGAGGCCAGGTGATTTGATAGAAACAGGCCTTCCACACTGATAACAGAAATAGGCTGAATAAATATGAAAGCTGCTTTAGCTAAGTTACGCTGCACTTACATATTTTTCCGCACATTTCCAGCCAGTAACTCAATGTCTGAAAGTCTTTCCTCTCTAAAAACACCACCTTGTACCTGGAAAGCAAGATTCAAGTTTTCTCTTTGCCTCCAGAGAGACTATTTTCCCAGTTACTCCAGGGGTACACTTTTCCACCTGGACTTCATTTCTGTTAACTATATTAACTCTCGTAAAATGGACTAAAATTATTTTTGCTGCTCACTTCTCAGTAAAAATTCCATTGCCATGTATCATGTCTAGCCTCCTTCGTTAAACTTATTAGCACCAAAGTGTCCAAGTTAAGCTCAAAGGGCAGAAGGCACATGTGAGATCTGAAATGTCCATCAAGGAAGTTCAGATCTGTCCCTCCGAGACTGGTTGAGCAGCCAATTCAAATCTTTAACAGGAATTTGGGAGTTTTAGAGCCTCTGGAAGCCTCATCTGGATCTATTTTTCCAAAAGTAACACAGGACTTTCTTTGGTATTTGACCAAATGTGGTTTTTCATCTTGAGTGTAAGCAGGCGGTCTGGTGGCCTCTGGAATCATCCTGGAAACATTAGGTTAGAGCAGCTGCATCAGTTGCTGAAAGTCAGAATGGAAAAGTTGGGTTCCTCTTCCAGGAGGACTTAAACGTGGGCAAAGTCAGTTCCCATCGTGTGCCTTCCTTAAATCCAGTTGTGTGGCATGGTGGATATACTTCAGACTGTGCAAGGGGTAGCCGGTTTTGCTGCTGTCAGGGCCTGTCCTTAAAAGGCTGAGGAGTGGGGAAAGGCTGGGCGGGAACGGGCTTCCTCTGTGGCTGAAGGGCCTCCGAAGTACTGGTGTATATGAGATCCGCCAGACACACTGTGAATGTGGGGATGATGTCCGAGTTTCCATGAAATGGGAATGCTTACTGTTGAAATTACCCTGGTATGAAATCATTTTTGGCAACTGAATAACCAAACCCCTTCAAAAGATAGCTCTACCATAGTCAAAATTTTGTTCTAATGGAAAGAGAATTACAGAGGCTTTGTGGGCCATAAATCTAAAAGTGAAGGTAAATCTAAAGCCAACAACCGTCTGAGATCATAGCAGGCAGGGAGGCAGGCTGGAACTAGGGCATGTCTGGAGAAGTCAGTTGCCTCAGGGTCGATCTGTACCTCTCTGACTGACCATTGTCCCATGGGTCATAATAAACAAACATTTTTGTTTAAGTAGTCTCCACACCCAGCATGGAGCCCTATGTGGGGCTTGAACTCATGAGCCTGAGCTCAAGACCTGAGCTGAGATCAAGAGTCAGACATTTAACCCACTGAGCCATCCAGGCACCGCAAGGGGCATTTTCTTAAGTGAAGTTAAGTGTTGTGTTCAGCTTGTCTCTGACTGAACAAGTTCTTGAGTTTTCATTTTACCTTATCAAGGTGGATGTTGCCATACCTACAGATACCATTTCTGGTTGAGATGCTTTTTAGAAGCGTATTTGTTTTTCCTAAAATAGGGATGTTTGTCCATTAAGAAAATACTGACTTAAGAAGCCTTCCTCTACCTGTGATTTTGCCAATCAACAAATCTGTGTTTTGGATCTTCAGTTAGGCAACACTTTGGGTTATAATCATTATCATTGTTATCAAACAGCAACTATTTGCTGTTTGTCCTATAGATATAATGCTAGGCCTGGCTGTGCACAGAATAAATCCATGCTCATTAAAGCATTCCAAACTGGGGGTGAGTACAGGATATACAAACAAAAATCTATGGGCCAAAAATGAGGGGGCAGTTGATTGTTCAGATTATAATGCCGAAAGATTTCAAAAGATATAATGGCCACTAAGAGTTGGCATATTCAAGGAAGACTACTCAGAGGTTATAATTCAACTGTATCAGTGTGTGTGGTATGTTTTTGTTTGGACATCGGGGCGTGGTGGTGATGGTGTGTGTGATTTCGGTGCACATGTGGGTATGAGTGTGTGTCTATGTATGAGTGTATGTATGTGCATGTGAGCATGTGTCAGTGTGCTGTAAGGAAGGCACACAGGATTGGAGCTGGCAAAGTATCTAACGTGTTCTGAGATTCATCAGCTCATCTGTGGGTGACAGAAGATGTGTCCAGGGTGTATGTATGACAAGAAATCTCTAAAACTATATTCTAGGAGAAAACACTAGTCCTGAGAGGGCTGAGAAAATTAACAATGGTCAAATAAGTTTAGGAAATGCTGCAAACTAAATCACCCTTTTAAAGATGCAAGGGGCACCTGGGTGGCTCAGGTCATGATCTCGGGGTCCTGGGATTGAGCACTGTGTAGGGCTCCCTGCTCAGTGGGGTGTCTGCTTCGCCCTCTGCCCCTGCTCTTGGTCATGCTCACTCTTTCTCTCTCCCTTTTTCAAATAAATAAATAAATAAATATTTTTTAAAAAATGAAGATGCAAAATCAAAGGTACATACAAATTTCTTGGCACATCAATTCACATCCTCGAGAAGAGATTTCCTCCCCTTCTTCACACATTTTGAAAGCACTGGTTTAGGGAGATACATAAGGCACCTATTGTTCAGTCCAAAAGGAGTAAATATTAACCTGCAGGTAATGGAATATGATCAAAGGCTCCCGAGCAGATGGGAAATGTGCACCAAGTGGTATTTTAGAAAAATTAATCTAGTAAGGTAGATTATGGAATAAGAAGGGGGAGGCTAGAACCAAGAGACTGTTCTGAATTCTCATTCTAAATCCATTCTCATACGACTTACAAAGTGTTGGGAATTTTTGTTTGCTTCCTTTTTAAAACTTTTCTTTATAAAAAAAAAAAAACAAAAAAAAACCTTTTCTTTTTAGCTGTGGACCAATTTCCTTAAATAAAGGATGCTTTCAAATCCCAATAAATAGAGATAAAAGTAAAAGTGATTTGGATAATGAATGAGGCAGAGCAAGGGGCTCTGAACAAGAGTGAGAAAAGGACCGATCTATAATACATGGGTACGGGGAGAGAATCAAGGACTAATCAGAAAGCGATGACTTCACAAGGGACCTAGGAAATAATATCCAAGTTGCAAAATGCGAAGTGGTTCATCAAGTAAAGAGAACTGGAGTGATCTAAAAGTTGCTAAAACAGGATCTCATGGAGCTAAAAGAAGATCTAGCCCTCAAGCTCCACTGGGGCTAAGGGAAGCAAAATGACACCTGACTTTGCCGGTATCAGCTTCAATTTTAAATTTACTCAAAAAATTGAGGGGGAAAGAAAGGAGTAGCCAGACTTGAAAACTATCTTCTTGGACCTGGCATTGTGAAAACTGATGAAGCTTGCCTGGTGGCAGTCCTCCAAGCCAGTGGCTGTGACTCGCTGTCAATGCCCTCCCCAAGAGTCTTCAATATTTCCTTCCTACCCAACATCATGGAGTACTGAACAAGTGAGTATATATACTTTGGGCCATATTATCCTCTCTGAGGAGAAATCTCTGTCCTTTTGGGATTAAAATTAGCCATGAGCCACTTCAGGTTTGATTCAGTTCTTAC
The DNA here is from genome assembly GCF_009762305.2 of Zalophus californianus. Lineage (NCBI taxonomy): Eukaryota > Metazoa > Chordata > Mammalia > Carnivora > Otariidae > Zalophus > Zalophus californianus. The sequence goes on from NC_045602.1 coordinate 99,145,198, forward strand.
TATTCTCTCTTGACCCTCCCATTTTCCTGTCCCTCCTCACTGTCTTTCACTTCTCTTCTTTTCCTCCCCCTTTCCCCTTTTTCAGTGTAACATGTTAAATTCACCTGAAATTCTTTCCACATTGTCATAGATTCTCAGAAAAAAACAGATGTCAACAATCTGACAAGGTAATAATAAACATAGCAAATAATGATATGTATAGTATTGTTTTAGGCAGGTGGGTGTTTGTTTGTTGTCAAGGAAAATCAAGACTGTCGTAAGAGAACATTCTCGAGAGAGGAACCATTTCTGCAGTGGAGTCTGATTTGACTCCAGACAAGGTGAAATGAAGATGTGGGCTCTTGCCCAGGCAAAACTTTGCATTTCATGTTTCCTTTAAGCAGATATTTAAGATTTTTAACTGGGCACCTGTGAGGCAGAAAGAATGACCATAATGGAGATTATGCAGATGGTCCAGTTTAGCCCTCCCCAGCCCAGTGTCCATTGTGTTTCCATAAACAGGGGCTTTAGTGGAATATGGAGAGGAAAAAGACATGCCTCAAATTCTTAAATGATGTGGCCAAATCCTTCCCCATGTAACTTGATTCAGGCCTATAATTTCCACTTTATTCTCTCCAAGACCTTCAAAAGAAACACCATATTAAGAAGAAATAAATCTTGTACCTTTGACATCAATCTAGGTTTCCCTTCCCAATAGTAATGAACTTAAACTATTTCTTTACATTTGTACATATTTTATTTTTTGGTTAAGTGCCTCTATGTGAGAAGTTTGAGTTCAGAAAGGTCTAATCTATTTTGCCTGATTAGCAAACCCTAAAATGACAACTAAACCCCATGTTACCTTAATATTGTAAAACACATTTATTAATGGCCTGAAGAAAAAACACATCAGGAAGTGTCACTGTAGGTGGAATAATATTTTGAGAGCTTTAGGTTAGTGAAAACAAGTGATTATAAAAACATTTTCCTTCCATCTGTAAGTGAAGCAGTCATTATCTAAAACAATCCATCAACATTAACAAAAATTTGCAGCTTACTAAAATTATTTGATTTTATTAACAGTCACGTCTTTGGATATTTTTAAAATTAAATATAGTGATACATGCACGTGCGTACATTTTAATGTTTCCATTATTTTGTAATTCACAACAAAATAGTGATACTGCTAGGCTTTATATGCATTATGATTCATCTAAGAGAAAAACCTGACTTTATTAAAGAAAACCCTATTACAGGTCAAATCCTACCAAAGCAAAATGTTTTGTTTAACAAAAGACATTAAGCCTCAGTGTATCAAATCATTACACGTGGTATCCAATACCACAAAATTCAAGAACACCAAAGAATATCTGAATAGCCTCTTGAGATCCCTCCATGGGATTTGACCTGCCTTTTGAGTCTCTTTAACAACTGTATCCATCAGAGAATCTTTTATTTTTCCTGTAAACCTTGCCTTTAACAACAAAATAAAGAAATACAAATATTATCAAAAGCTAGATCACTTACCATAAATGCCGGTTGAGATGCAGGGAAATGCCTGTGAATAAACCACAAAAATAACAATAAATTTTAAAAGAACAACTCTGCCCAACTGGACATCTTCTATTTCAACATCTATTTGCTTGATAATGGGATGCCCTCTAGTCACATGCTCAGACCTCTGAAACCCCACTCAGTGGGAGTAGGGGACACTGTGGAAAATGGGCATATTTGATTAACTGAAAACTTCTTATCAGCAGCAATCATACCAGTTCATGAGAGCCAGCTGTCAAATTTCCAGGAATCTTGTGAATCAAGTGTTAAACAAAGTCATAATTAAGAAATTAAATCATATTAGCCTGCAATGAGAAGTTACATCTAAAACAAATATTTAGAAATCATCTCATCACCTCCTAATTATTTTGCCCACGTTTTACTATTGCTTCTGCTCTTGAGATGACTTATGTCTATTATACATTTACATAATATAAATGTTATATACATTTATGTAACATGTATGTTATATAACATATAAATATATATTAATTATAAATGTATGTATAATATAAATACTATGTAATGGTGTTGTTACCAAGCATCCTATCCCAGCTGGACATTAAGTGATATCATGTTAGTGGCTTAAAACCTGAAAATATCAATCAACATTCATGTTGGACTATGCTTGAAATTGAAACCATAGGTTGCCTATAGACAGAAAATTTTTATAACATTTGCAAAAGTTTTTTTGTAAGAATCAATCAGCTGCATAGAATCTATAATAAAGGGTATTGTATATTCTATTCTTATTTGTAAGTTGTGTGCTATACATTCTTTTTATCAGTAAAATTAAAAAATATATATACATATACTCATTTTTTTTAGAGTCAGTTTTTAAATATTTACAGAGGCACTACTGCTTAAACCATATACAATGGACTGAATGTTTGTGTCTTCCCAAATTGACATGTTGAAGCCCTAACATGATGGTATCTGGAGGTGGGGTCTTCGGGAGTTGGTTAGGGGGAGGGTGGAGACCCCACGATAGGGTTCCAGTTCTTAGAAGAAGAAGAAGAGAGCTAGCACTCTGTCTTTTCCCCTCCTGAAGGTACAATGATAAGACAGCCATCTGCAAACCAGGAAAGCGGCCTTCACCAAATACCAGATCTGCGGGTACCGTGATCTCAGACATCCCAGCCTCTAGAACTGTGAGAAAGGAATGTTGGTTGTTGAAGCCACTCAGTCCAGGGCAGTTTGTGAGAGCAGCCCAAACCGCCTAAGACCCCATATTTTACCCAGCAATGTGTAAAGAATATGACTGAAAGAGTCAAGGAACAAATGTGAATAGAAAGCTAGCTCTATATAAGGCTCTTTAACAGGGGAACGTGATCTGAGCATAGCAATGTCCTCTGCCAATGTACCTCTGTGTAAATTTAATCAAGTTGTTTCCATCTTTCCCGTCTTTTTATTTTGCAGCCGAAAACGAAGATGGTAACATTCACCATATAGAAATATGCCATAGAAATAGATGACGGAATTTTTAAAAAATGTAACTGTGCTATAGAACCCAAACGCTGCAGCTGGGGTTGACCCGTAATACCCAACATTATTACTGAGCTCAATGATGATGGAATGTCTGTCTTTTTTTCTTTATATCATTGGGTTAAATGTGTACTACATTTTATTTTCCTTAACATTTTTATAGACTCCATGTTTATTCCCTTTACATGGATGTCCTATTTAAAAAGTCACAATTTATGTGATTTTGTTGTAGAAAGAGTAATAATGGACTCTGTTAAGCTCACCTATATGTCTGCAAAGTGATAGATTTCTTTTTTCTGTTTCTTTATTAGTAAATACTAATAAATAGGACAGTTTCTGAAATGGAATAGGAGCTACTTTTTAAGTGAATTAATAAATGAATTAATGAGTTCTTTTTTTTTTTTTTTTGATTCCTTGGGTTCTTGAGGTGCCAATAAGATGGTGAAGATTGTTCGTGAATGATTCAATACAGCCAAGGACACAGAACCATGAGGAGATAGCGTGAAGCAAATTCTCCTGGAAATACTTTAGTCTTTCTAGAGGTATTCGCCAAGACCACTGACCGGCCTTTCTCTCTGTGTGAAAAGCAGCTCCAAGCTTACCGTAAGCAATTTGTTACTAATAGAAAGGGCTCAGAGGTCAGCAATGGCCAACTTAAAAATACAAATTAGAGAGGATTCAGGGTCATCCCTATCATTTTGGCCATGCTCACTCACTTTCTGCTGTGCCTTTTAAACAAAGTAGAGGGAAGTGAGTGTATAGTGCGTGACTCAGGACTTCCATGAGGGTGAACTGAGCACGTAAACCTCGCCCATCTTGTGTTGGTGACAGAGAGAGAGATTTGAGACCCGCTGCATCGAGCCATCTAGTGGAGCCCGAGAGATACCACGATGTTTTCGACAAGGAAGCCCACTTTAAACCCCACCTGGACATCTTTCCAGCTCACCTTGTTGGACACTTAACTGAACTTCTCTGGGCATCAGCTTCTTCCTTAGTAAATGGAAACCAAAGTGTCTGTGGGAGGCTTAGGAGGAATAAGGAGCACAGAACACTGACAGGTAGTAATATCTTGATCAAGCTCCACTTCAAGGGGAATTGTTGCCCTCCACTAGTCTTCGCACTATTGATATTTTGGGCCAGATAATTCTTTGTTGCTGGGGGCTGGGTGGTGCACTGTGAGGTGGTTGGCAGCATCATTGGACTCTATCCACTTCATGCCAATGGTCTCCCCCCAGTTGTGACAATAAAAAAAAAAAAAAATGCCTCGACATTGTCAAATATCCGCCTAAGAGTCCAAATCATCCCTGGAGGAGGACAACTGCCCTAGAATCTGGGGCCTAGACCTCAGCAGTTCTGTCAGCAGCCAGTCTCCAACTATCACTGTTTTCAAGGATTGCCTCAGATGCAAAGGGCTACTCCACTCAGGGTCATGCCTCTTCCCAGGATAGTCCACATCCAAAGACTAATTAATACAGAGTGAAAAGGCTTGGCTCATCTTAGCTTAATGCAATACAAACTGAAGGGCCCTACCAGCTCCAGAGCTCCTCTTTCCCTCTGCGCACTCCTGCTTCCTTCCCCTCTCTTCCCCAAGTGTGGATCCCAAGGGCCCGCCTAAATAAGCATCGTGCACCCAGGGCACACCTAAATAAGCATCGTGCACCCTAATCTCTGTCTCAGAGTCTGCCTCCTGGGGAACTGATCTAACTACCTTCTGCTTCCCTCTTAGGGCCAGTTATAGGAGTCTTTTTCCCATTAGATCTCACAGAAGAGAACATACTGAACAGTTAATGGCAACTTGCATTTGCCTCATCTCCCAGCAATATCTTGGAATCAATTATGCAACTTAGTAATTGAGTCTGAATGTGCCAACTGCCTTGTCTGTTTTAACAACGACAAATAGCTTCATCTGAAAATGCATCATTGCCTTGAATGTGAAGGCAAATGGTCGTGTAATGGAGGATGGCTTCAGTAATATTATTGCATTAATTCAAACAAAAAAGCAATGATAAAGCAGAGATGGAAATACAATATCATGGGAAAAGTTCACTTTATGTACAACAACTTTGCATGTAATTCATCCAAGCTAAATCTCCTCCGTTAATCACTTTTTATTGAGAGAGAGGGAGAGGGACAGAAGCAGGGAGGGAATGAGGAAGTGGGGGAGAGAGAGAAAAAAAGTGAGAGAGAGAGGGGTTGAGAAAGAAAGAGTGAGCAAGTGAGCTCAAGTAAGGGATTTTACAGCATATAGTCTGTGTTCTTTGCCATAATAAATTTTTGATAGTGTCACCAGAAGTGAGTAGCATGGGATTTCTTTATTTCAAAGTTGTATTTAGCATAACCACCTCCCACAAAAATCCTCTCCTGTGGAAGAATGGTAGATTGTACCAAAACCCAGGCCAATTAGCCTGGTTTGTTTCAAGTGCACATAACTCAGCAGTCACCTGTGGAACTCAGGGAATGACATCATCAGCCTAATTTGTAAGGCTCCATATTCTCCTTCCAGAAGCCCCAGGAGCAAAAAGTCTCCATTCTAATCAGGCCCCAGCATATAGCCATCAGAAACTTGCTTCATTGAGCTTGACTTTTAGGCTTATTTTTCCAAGTCAACATGCACTTGCTCTCTTGGGGGGAAAATAATCATTTGATTTGGAGAGTGAGAGAGGATTTTCCTTTTGTGAAATTATAGATTGAGCCACTAAATGGAAAATACTTCCTTAACCCAGCATGTTGGTTTCAAATACATTTGTAAAAACACTGAAATCCTTAGGGTTGTGGACTATGCCTCCCATCCTCTTGAATGTCTGTTTCCACTTCTTGATTTGAGGAAAAGGAAGGAAATACCCCACCACCTTCTTTGTTTTGATTCAAAGAGTGCCTCAAAACCAAGGCAATAAGCCCTAAGCCAACATCATAACCATCCCTTTCTTTTCCCTGACTCTTGATTCTTTGTTCATGCTTTCCTATAAAGTGGGAATTTCTTTCTCTCTTCCTTATCCACGTTCATTGCTATCTACCCATTGCTTATACAACAGCCTTGCCAGCTGAGTAGGACTGACTCCATCCTCAGCTGCATGGGAAGGTGTTGATTGACCTAAGTAAGCAGCACACATCCCCCTTAGCCACAAGGAGAGAGAGATGGAAAGTTCTGACATCAGTGAGCTCTTGGTGTAAATTATCTGTAAAGTGCTCCCAGTCTTGAGAATCTTTCAATTGCTGAGCCAACACTTTCCTTCTTGTTTATTCAGTTTTAGTTAGATTTTCCATTATTTGCAAGCAACAGCATGCTACCTGATAAAACTTCCATTTAACTGTTTTTAATTTTATATCCCATTTCACTGAGGAAGCTATCGATTGCAAGAAACATCATTATTTTGTTGTACTTTGTGTACCACTAAGAAAGAGGAAGCTCTATGAGTTGAAATATAACACGTTTCCTTATCATTTAGGATTTTTATTGCATACTTAATTGAAATTGTTATTTTGGATTTATTTAGATAATTTCTTAAATCACATCTTGCTCTAGGGAATAGATTAAAAAGAGATAAATTAGTTAAGATTTCCTAAAACTTGTCCACATGCAAAGTCCAGTACTTCAGAATCATTTTTCACTACAAAGTCACAGGTAAGAGTTTTCCACAGTTTCATCCTTGTGCTCTCAAGAAAGGCGTTGTTGATCCAGTTCTTCATGAGTGCTCCACTCTGGACTTCTCTTCCAAGCTTCTAATGCCTTCTCTAAAAGTTTTAAAGCTGGCTTCTTCTTTGTTGCCAAAAAAGGTTTTCAGACAACAGTCAAACACAGAACTCCCCCTCATATGGCCCCTAATTGGTTGGTTGGCTGAAAGTCAAGAGGTTGCAGCTGTCCAGTCAGTCCACCAGGGATGATAACCAAGTATCCACATATACAGGCAGCGAAAACTCACCATGACTATGCTTGACTGTGAAACAGGGTATAGGAGGCACCCTACTTTCAAAGAACACAGGATATGAGAAAATGAGCATCTTAGAAATAATGAACATCAGTGTACCTTTCTTTGTCTTTAGATGTTTGGTTATCGGGATAGTGGGTTGTGCCATAGTCCCCTTATCCAGAATGCAGAATACCTGAGTGCTTCTCAGACTGTGATATGCCTAACTCTAGGAATATGCAAGATATTTTGAGGTGGCGAACAGATGGCCATTACTCATTTCAATGTAATATCTACATATTATTTTGATATACCCTATATCCCCATTACTTCTCCAAGTCTTCATCCCTCCCCTTCTATCTACATGCTTTACCATGTGATTTTGCAGTACCTCCATTAAAGGAGGATGTATTTTCTTTGTATCCCTGATGATGGACTTGAGCATATGACTTTGTTTGGTCAATGGGATAATAGTAGACATGACATTTAGACTTGAACTTTTACACTCTTGACTTTAGAGGAGAACCATGAGAAGGACCATGCTTCATGTAGTCTGAGGCTGAGAGACAGGTATATGAGCAAGGAAGACATGCTTCTTATCATGTCACTAAATTTTGGGGTTGTTTGTTACACAGCATTACTGTGGCAATAGCAATGACATAAATATGCTAAAACTCTAAGTTATTTTAATGACTTACAAGAAGGAATACTGGTTTTCCACTTAGGGTGATGATACAAAGTTTCCTATGCAAATAAAAGTACTTAAAGAGTCAATTAAAATATTAGATAATCATCATATCAGAAGGTAGAATGTGAATGCTTAAAATTAGGGAAATATTGATGCAGTAAATAGAGATTTGAATTGGAAGTCAAGAGATCAGAGTCACTCATTAGCTATAAATCTGAGAGCCAACAGTATATCCCCTCAGTGCCTCAGTTGTCCTATCTATAAAAGGAACAGAGTCAGATTAGATGGCTTATTCAGCTATTTAATTCTACAATGTTACAAAATGGTCCCTTATCCTTTTCTACAGTTCAGGATTAAGATTGCAGAGAGTCAGGCGATTCCATAGCATCCTGAATGCCTTACACTGTTCTGACATGGGAGGTGGCATCATGGCAACAATGATGGCTGTCAGTTTTGAATTACTGTAATGTGCCAAGCACGGGGCTAAGAGCTCTATGTACATTATCTGATTCATTCTCACGAACTTATCCTTATCCTGTGATAAAGAACATATTACCCCTTTTCAATAAACATGGAGGACCAGTAAAGCCAAGAAAGCAAACTTGCTTAAGGTAAGAGAAAGGAATGCTAACTAAGGAATTTATTTATTATTTTGCATAATGAATAACTGATCCTTTTTTTTACCTTTAATATTTCTTAATTATTCAAATCATGCACGACTACATTCCCAAAAGCTCAAACAAGACTGGTGTAGGCAGAGAGCACAGAGAATTTCTCCTACAGCCACATCCCTCCCTTCCTCTGACTCAACTAGAAGACACTCCCCGTGAGGCCCTCATGGTAACAGTATGGTCATCAGCATACCACTCAATGCATTCACATGTTAAGGCCTGAATAAAATTGAGTCTTTTTCCTGATCTCAGTTTCTCCTAGCTTCCCACCACACTTTAAATAAAACTTGAAATAAAGACCATGGCCTCCAAGCTCCCAGTGATCTGGCTCCTGGCTTCCTCTGCCCCCCCCTTTTCTTCACTTTTCCCTTTTCTGGCCTCCTTTTGTTCTCCAAACACACAAAACACCGTCCTGCTTCAGGGACTTTGGCCTTGCTGTCCCTACAGCCTGGCACATGTTCCTTTTAGATCTCTGATCAAATGTCACCTCCTCAAAGAGGCTCTTTCTGGCCTCCAGCTAAATTACTTTCTATTCCCTTTGGCTGCTTTGTATCCCTTCATGACTCCTACGCCACCTGACACACAGCTGTTTGCTTGTTCTTTGTGTCCTCGATTTCAATATCCCCCTGCACTGGCCTGCAACTCCCAAGAAGACTTTTGTTTTACTTGTTGTTGTATCACCAGCACCAAAAATGCTGGCTGGAACTCAATAAATATCCGCCAAATGGTTGAATGAAGAAATAATTGAGTTAGATGGCATATATAAACATAGCCATATATTTTTTCCTACATAAATTGGAGCATGCATTACGGTTTATGTTCTGAGATTAGCTTGTTTTTATGTCCTAGATCTTGGAGATGGTTCAATGTCAGTGTGTATTGATCCATCTCATGTTTCTAAGGTCTATGCAATATTCTATGGCATGGTTACACTGTTCATCTAATATTGCCACATTGGTGATTACATAGGGTGTCCGTAAATTTTGCTACAACTACTAACCTCGCAACGAGCATTCTTGACTGTGTCTTTATGTACTTAACAGTATTCTGGTAGGATCTATTTCTAGAAATGAAGTTAACTTGTTTAACCACTGGGTTAATCTTTTTGAAAAGATTGACAAACTACTGCCCCCAAACATGTTTTTTCTAATGTAAAACCCCTTCAATAGTAAAGAAGAGTCCTTAATTCCACTTTTCCCCCCATTACATGCGTGAAGAGAGCAAAAGGATGCTGTCTGCTTAACAAATTGCACTGGAAATTCACTGTACCATCCCCAAGGCTAAATAACCTGAAGGCCAAGGTCATTTAGAGGAGACTGTGAAAGAGATCACATGGAATTGGCCAGTGAAGTGCTTGAAGTACATTGTGCAAGCTCACCCAGGCACCATAATTATAAGCAATAACTTTGTTTTTGTTTTCTTCATTATACCTTGGAAATAGCTGTCATAAAGTCATTTATTGCCAGCTGCTTGCATGTTTATAACTACAACTCCACACAGTATAAAACAAACTATTACATAGCTATGAATAGTAGCAGTCCTCTTCCAAACTTTATATTTTCCAAAAAGACAGCTGGATTAGTTCCACTGTGAATTTATTAGGATGCAAAATGTCAGAACCAGCAAAGAGAAAAACTTGCCTTTTGCCCGAGCTTGCTCATGGGACTGCTGGAAATGTTTTCCTGTAAACTATACATATGTGAAAACAAGAACAGGTCACCATAAACCTGCTGAACCCAAAAGAATATTCATTCTGTTCCAAAATGTCTACATCTGTAAACTCCCTTTATGCAGAAACAAAGGGAAGAAACAAAGGTTAAAAAAGAAAAACAAAACCTGAAAAAACCTCTTATCAACAGCAAAACACTTGTGCAATATGAAAGTTCCTACTGGAACAAAATGCCCCTAAAATGATGACTTTTCAAAAACCCAATTACCTCTAATTTTGTAGGTATCCCCTCTCCATATTCCTTATAATTAAAGACATGTATCAGGCAGATGTTGCATCCTTGGCACCGAGGGGCGAGGAATGTGTGGGAATGCTCTGAGGTGACCTTTCCTGGACAGGGCCAGGGGCAAATGAGATTAGAGTCATCATTTCAGATCCCTTGAAAAGCTCAAAACCACTGCCAAGGATCTACCTGGGCCTGCAGGAAGGGGCCTTCCTAGCTGAAGAAGCAGTCTAAATGACAAGGAAGAACTGTGTGCTCACAGGACTCAGGGACTAGAGCACTGAAAGAATAGGGCTTTATGTAGGAGCTCCAGAGGACTTGTGGACCTTTGAACTTTCCTCAGCGTGGCTGTAAGGCACCCTGTCTGTGCATCCTTTACCATTCCCACATGCCCCTGCCCTTGGTGTCTTCCTCCCCCAACCCCACACCGACTATCATAGACCCCCTTCATCAGTGTACTCAGAAAAGAGGCTGGAAATCAGATCCCAGGGCTAAGCCTGAACCAATGATTGATGGGCAGGGTGTGGGAGGGTATAAATACCAGCACACTTTTACCCTGCTGAGAAAAATGCTGTGTGACCTTCATCATCTGGAGACTACCATCATTGGGTTTTACAGTCACCTGGGATTTGGCCTGATGTCTACCCTTCCCTTCTAGTCCAGTGCCTCATATCTCACCTGTGTTTTTCTTGGGATTTTCCCAATACATCCCTTTCCCTAAATCCTCACCTCAGAGTCTGCTTCTGGGGAAACAACCCATGACATCTGTTGTTGTTATTTACCTTAATGCCACTAGCAGTAAAACTATTAAGGTGAAAGAGACCTAGGGGATTATTTTGGGAGGATCTCAAAGGAAACAGAGCACATGGTCATCCCCAGTCAGTCTTGGTAAGTGGGAGCAGAAAAAGCAAGTAAATCCTTGTGAAACCACAGGAAGGGAGAAAGGACATCCTCAAGACTGTGAACAATTTGAGCAACTGAGACTTGGCTCAGAGACAAGGAGGGGCTGCCAAGGACATACAATGGGGAGGAAATTCAGAAAGTGACCACTCAGGGAGAAGGAGGTGGCCCTGGGATTCTATGTTCCCCATGTCAAGTACAAGGCCCCAACACAGATTGTGCACCATGTAAAGTTCTGTTAAACAAATCCAAGTAGGGGTTATTATCCACTCATGGTTTTGAGTCAGTCCCTGGCTTCTCTTAATGGTATGTTATGTCTTAATATTGCTCTTAATAAGAAAGTTGAAGATCTGACTCCTAGAGAAACATTAAGAAAATCATTAACAACAAATAACCATAAAACAAAAAATACAGATGTTCTCATGGAACATAGCAGCCCCAAAGCCTGAACACACTTGGACAGTGAGGTGGTATTTTCTAAGAGTCTATGGACTGGGCACTATAGATAGAGTAACTTGACCATTTCCCAGCCAACTGGTCTCACAGCTCCTTCCCAGCCTCACAGTGGTCTGCTAACAAACCAAACAGCTTTTAGAAGGAAGAGAGAGAATACACATTCAACAAATATTTACTGAAAAATCACAGATACAGACAGAATACCAGGGTATCCAGAAGCTTTAGGTATCTATCAGGTTCCTGTCTTCCTATGGCTTAATAAAATAAATAGGAATAAAGATACCACCTAAGAAATTCTAAAGCTTCTGGGATATTTTCACATGGGCCTGGCTGTCTCTCATCATAACCACATAAGACTCAGAGGAGGCATTATTATTACTGTCCCCAGATGGGATGAGTGATCTTCCTAAAGTCATGCAGTAGCCCAGAGGAAAAGCTTAGACAGAAGGCCTGATATTCTTGAGTCAAAAGTCTAAGCACTTCCTGCCGCAGAATAGAGTGGGTGAGGTCAGGGTTGAAGAAGGAAGGTGGAGAAAGGGGAAGAGTCCATCCTGAGCATGCTCAATATTTGAGAAAAGACTGGTTAGAAACGAGAACTCCTTATCAGGGTGAAAAAAGTGCAAAAACCCTTCTAGGCCTAGCCACCAGATCTTACTTATTTTTTTTTAAAGATTTTATTTATTTATTTGACAGAGAGAGAGAGACAGCAAGAGAGGGAACACAAGCAGGGGGAGTGGGAGAGAGAGAGAGAAGCAGGCTTCCCACTAAGTGGAGAGCCCTATGTGGGGCTCGATCCCAGGACCCTGGGATCATGACCTGAGCTGAAGGCAGATGCTTAACGACTGAGCCACCCAGGTGCCCCAGATCTTATTAAATCAGCTGTTAAACTGAAGATCAGGGTTACAGGGTAATTGAAGATTAGGACACTATGGAACCACTGTTCTATTCTATTCAGATGACTGAAGGTCAGAATACTTTGAGAACCACTGTGTTATTCTATTCTAACCAAGGTTTTTTCTTCCCACTGCTGCACCAGACCATTGTCATCCAGCCTGCATCCACCTCATATCCAGCACAGACTCTCTCCCACTAAGGTGAGCTGAGGTCCTTTCCTGTCTATGCTTATTAATCTGTCACATGATAATAGAGTGAGCAGATCGCCAGGTTTCCAACACATATGTAGGTTTTATTCCTGCAGACTTTTTGACTTCTGTTCCATCTCTTTACAGTGTCAGCATGTTCTCTCCACAAATCGGGCAATTTCATTTCAGGCCCTCCATAATTTCATGGTGTGATCTTAAAAACATCACATAGAAAAAGAGATGGTTTTCCTTATGAACACAGTCACTTCTTAAGTCAATTATATATGCAAACATTTGACTCCATTTCATATTTATGGGAGTCAGGTGAGACTCGATTGACAGTTGCTTGGGACCCAAACTACAGTGTGATTTGTAAAGAATAAGGGCTTTAAATAAAATGAGTTGTGATTATTCAGCTTGAGTCAATATGTAAAGGTAATAAATTCTTCTTTCCTTAGTCACAAAGGAAGACATTAGTCAAGCGTAATGCACACTTTATATTTAACAAGGGAATTAATTAGGAGATAATGACTAAGAAAGAGGTGTCTAAAGGACGCACCCTGTAGGAATGACTAAAATAAAGGAAAGCAAGAAAGGAAAAGGAAAAGGAAATTGATCGTAGTCATATTTCCCAAGTTCAAGAATTGCTACTCAGGGCCTGAAAATGGTTGTGCTTTGTGGGCCATCAATCACTGTGAAGAGTTTTATCAACTGGAGTCTATTATGGAAATGAGCAAAAAGAAAAAGACTGGAACAGCCAGTCTGCAAGAAGACAGCTCAGGCCCCAGGATGTGAGTTATTTGTATACAATTCCCAGTGTTCACTGCATTAATCCAACCAGAATTCTGCCAGAACCACAAGAAGGGGAGCAGGCAGCTGGCCTCCAAAGTACACACTGAGGGTCAGTCTATACACAGTTGTGTACAGAGTTGGCTCCAGCACTGGGAGATGAACAAACTGTCAGGATGAGCAGACCAAATTTTATAGAATATGACACACCCATTATTCACTAAGAAATAGTTAAAACTAAATATCTTTCTATTCTTAGGGAGTTAATTTAATGTATGTACTAAGAGAGTCAATGAGAAGGTCATGCATGCATTAATGCATGGATGGATGGGTGAAAAGATAGATAAATGGATGAATGGATGGATGGAGCAATACTTGATTTAGAGATGAAAACTTTTAGGTACCACTAGCTCTGCTAGACTCTGACTTCATTTAAAGTTTAATTTCACAAAGTGAAGGATTTAGTTTTTAACCACAATCTCACAGTTGCATCTTGATTAAAGACAAACAAAATAAAAACCATAACAGAGTGTAACTCTGTCTCAGATGAAACTTATTACAGCCAAGCATTATATTCCTTTCGAGTATGTGAAAGGATTTCTGCCCATTGCTTTTCCCTCTCCCTTCACGGTACTGTTCCTTCTTTTTGGGATTCAATGAAAGTGGGACATATCCTCAACATGGAAAATAATGGTTGCATTAATATAACAGATGTCACTCGATGTGCTGGAGGAAGGTTTTTGAGGACACAGTAAGAAACCAATAATTAGGCAAGGATTCTACGCTAGAGATTTATTTCCCATAAGTTCCAAAGAGCTGTCCAAGTTTCCTCCATCTTTTTCAACCAACATTTCATCATGAGATGTCTAGCCCATATCTAGTTGCAGAAGCTATAAATCATCCTTTTTGACCGCTCTTCACACTACTTTATTGGTTTTTAGTGTTCCCCTAAAAAGCACAGGTATCCTACAGGTGCAATTGCCCTTGGTAGTTATCTGCTCCAACTACCCCATGCATGGCTCCCCTCCCTACCATCCCTTATAAGGCTCACGCAGGCTCCACCTGAGCTTCTCCTGGGATGGGGAGTTCACTGGCTTAGAAAGTGAATGGACTGCTGCTTCTCAAACTTCAATGTGCATCCACTCCTCTGAGCATCTTACTCAAATGCAAAGTCTGATTAGGTAGATCTGGGGCAGGCTGAGATTATGCATTTCTAACAGTCTCCCAGGTGATGCTAATATTGTTGATTGGGATAAATTTATAGTAGCAAGTGGCTAGACAATAATATCACCTCAAGTTGTACTTTTAAGGATAACGTTCAATGAATTCCAACCCGGGGAAGGCTGGGAGGAAATTATTGTTACACTTAACACATGGATACCTGAAGCAGCAGAGCTTCCAAAACCACACACAAGTCAGTAACAAACCAGGAAGAGGGCAGATGATGAAGCCGATGCTCTTCCCTCCACACCTGCACTTCCCCATAAAACTGCCCTGTTTAAACACCTGACTCCTTTCACCATGATAAATACCCTTGTCCTCCTGCTCACATGAAATGTCAACCTCTGAGTCTCAACTGTTTCTTGGTGGGACTATTTTGTCTGTTTCTATCTGCACATGTCACTTGTATATTTTAGATCCACAGTCAATGTATTCCAGAAATTTGGACTAGAATAGGTCTCAAACATTAATGTGTAGGCAAGTAACCAGGAGATCTTGTTAAAAAGCAGATTCTGATTAGTAGGTCTGGGTTGAGGTCTTACTTTCTGCATTTGTAATAAACTCCCCGATGATACTAATGCTGCTGATCTTTGGACTCCACTTTAAGGAACAAGAGTTGAGACTATTACCCACAAAACTTTACCACTTCTGATTTCTCTGCTCATGTTAACCGTAATGTCTGTAAAGCTTATGATGCAAGCAACAGGCAACTTGACTCAAAGTAGCAAAATATATATACATATTCTTTTGTAACTTAGAAAAATCCAGCAATATGTATCACTTTAGGTAAGGCTTGAAGCAGCTTCTCATGATGTCTCCAATTACTATACTAAGTTACAGACTTAGGCTAATTGGTTGGTATAAACCACATGTATATACATATGTAGTTGTGAACATGCTACCTGGTGAGGCAGAAGTCGAGTAGTAAGTCAGGTGCTCTTTTTATATTTTTGGCTGAGACAAAATCTGAGGCATCCTCTCGTCAAAATTGCAAGTGGAATTTTTTCTTGGGTTGAGAGGAAAGCCCTATGGAATAATTGCTGAGAACTACTTCTGCTCTAAAAACTGTAATTCGGTAGTTTGAGAAACTTTCAGGAACTTGATCATACCTAGAAGGCATAGACTATTAAGGACTAAAAACAAAACAAAACAAAACAAAACAAAAACTCATGAACATATAAATTCTTGTGTCCTGATAATTTTTAAAAACTCCATTAAAGATTCTCTGAAATCTCAACCCAGTATTTAATAACCCTTCCCAACCACATATAAATGTTTTCCCTTGTGCAGTATTTCTTTCCTTTCTAATACCTCCCCTCTACTCTTTCCTTGTTTTGATTTGGTATGATGGAGTCATCCTTAATGAGGCACACTGGACCATTTTCATAGGGCTGGAGCTCCTAACCAATGACTGTAGAGAAGTTAATAAGGCAAAAGAAAGACAATAGTTTCTATTTCCTTTAGCTGTGGTATATTTCCCTTAGTCTGGCCACTCTGGTCCTTCCATTCAGAATTCTGACATGCCTTGGAATCTTAAGACTCATTTTCATTCACCTTTGATGTATAGCAAAACTTGCAAAAGAAAAAAAAGTTTCCTATTTCTGTAAGAAATGTCATGACATTTTGCATTCTGCAGTGAATGCACAAGCTTGCAAGATTATGTTGATGTAATGGTGACTCTGCTATCACATCCAGGAATTGAAATGATAGAAGAAAAATGCTAGTATGTTCACTAGATGAAATCAAGGAAAGGTACTTATTTATAATTATGGATTTTTATTCTTTTTTTCTCTTCTTGAATAATAATATACAGTATTTTCTAGTTACTTATGGTAAAGGATATTTTTGGAAAATTATTAGCAATGCAGATATGAACATCTTTGGGTACATTTTATTAGGGAGATTTTTAAATACGTAATGACTTGTCTATAATACTTTATGAGCTTTCATAAATGGGTCATTTGTCCAGATAAGAAATTTGGTGTAGAATGAACATAGAGTTATATTTGGATCTTAATTACACAGGCCAGAACCACTAGCAAAGTCATTAGACATAATAATTCCTAAGCTTCCCAGAAGAAAGGACTGATCCGGGGAGACTTCAGTGGGTCCATTTTCTGACTTTAAGAGGCCTAAAATTTTACCCTAGTTTTCTTAATAATTTATATGGTGCAGTGTCTGTGTTAAGATCTCAGAGAGCTGTTAATTTCCAGGTGGAAAACAGAGTTTGGGTCTACAGAGACCCCATAAGCTTGGAAAATTGATGCAAGTATCTGGATAAATCGGTCATAATGGAAATCATTTTAGACAAGGGTTTTCTTTAACCAACACTGTGCTGATGTTTTGTTCACTTAGCCCATACACTTTGATGTTTTAGTTATTGAATTATCACTGATAGACAAGAAATGGTGTGAGTTAAAGGCAATACACAAAGGGTATTAAATAACTCTATTACATGGGTTAGACTTTGTTTCCTTCTTGATCTAACCCCCCATTTCAACTTTTTTTTCAATAGTACACATGCAAAATTAAATCACCTCTATTCTGCAAATCATCATTTGTCTCATTAACACAAGTAAAATTATAGGGTGTTTTGAGGCTCCTACTGGTAGCAACAACTAATATTTTTATAGCTCTTTTCCAATAGCAGTTGTACCTTTGGAGAAATAATGAGAAACTAATTACCATTGATTTAGCATTCAAACTTTTCAGGCATTCTTGGTCACCCACTAGATAGTGAGCATTGGGAGCAATGGAGGAGTCAGGAAGGAGAGTGTTGGAGGTGCTAAGAGCCTCCACACAGCCACAGGTGTGTCAAAAGGAGCAGGAATAGCAACAGCCCATGGAGACACTTCAAATCCCATTTCCATGATGCCTACAGGACACAGAATTGAGCCCTTTGGGCACAGCCTCCTGCAGACTGGGACTCTACTTCAGTGAGTAGTACAGAAGATTTATGGGTTAGAAAATGTAGGATAAGCTTGTAAGAAAACATTGGTGTTTCCCATTAGGTCATATTTTTCTCTTAGCTCCTATGGACTCTCAAAACTCAATTGTAGTCAAAGTATAAAATCGTCGCCATTTTTTAAGTACAGTATGAAGCATTAGCTAAGTAATTTGGGGACAGTTCTAAGACCAACTTATGAGGCTTAATGTATTGTATGTGAGGTTGGAGGAAATCACTTTTTTTCTATAAGATTTATTCAAACCCATGCAATCATAGTTTTATCTTCTACTTTCAGGGACTGATGAGAAAGTTTAATGAAAAATCCATAGCAGGATGCAGCCTTTCAAAATTTACCTGAGAAGGGGGATGAGATAAGGGGATACAGAACAGGATTTTCAGAATCTGATTTTTTTTTTCATTAACAGACAAAATCAGTTCTAGCAAATTCCTAAAGTTAGTCCTTTAACAAAGTAAAAGCATCAGTACTGTATGTGAAGAATATTAAGATTTTCTTTACCAAAATTTCACACTAAGGACAAAAGGAAATTTCAAATTAATGAAATATTTTGCCAGGAAAGAGATATAATGATTTCAAAAGAGTTTCTGTTGTCTCAGAATACTGTCCAGGTTGTGATATGGTTTTTAAAAATGTGTGTGTGTGTGTGTGTGTGTGTGTGTGCATCTAAGTATATACCCTGGAGGCAATTGGTTAAGGTGAAGTACCCTAATCAGGTATTCACCCTCCAGACATGGCTACACCAACACATCAACCATCATTAACCAATTGAAGAGGATTCTTTAACAAGCAAATGAGATATTAGAAATAATTCTTTATTGGTGAAATGAGAGGTGTTCAAGATATGTAGCTGGCTAAAGAGATTGTCCAGGCCCCATCCCCTTTGCTGAGTGATGTATGAGAATCTACAGATTCTGGCAAGCTTAGCTACACCTAAGATCTTGAGAGCTGAGCTGAGGTCTACAGCTCTGACAGTACAATTACACACTGGATGGACAACACCATGGCCTGACCTGCTAAGAGGATTGGCTGTTCAAAATGAATGTTTCCTGGAAGGTGTTTGTTGCAATGCCTGCAGATGGAGGAGCATCACTAAGTTTACAGGATAAGACTAGATGACTATTTCTATGACTGCTTGCTAATGGATGTTAGTATGTGTGACAGAAGTCAGCATGAGAACTGCTTATTTTTGTAACATAAAGTTTGATATAGCTGTGAGGTATCAGTAGAGCATT
This sequence comes from Zalophus californianus, assembly GCF_009762305.2. Taxonomy (NCBI): domain Eukaryota; kingdom Metazoa; phylum Chordata; class Mammalia; order Carnivora; family Otariidae; genus Zalophus; species Zalophus californianus. The sequence goes on from NC_045602.1 coordinate 99,164,078, forward strand.
TTCACCTCTATCTTTTACCCCTACCAGGGGCTAATAATATTTGACAAGTGAACTTGATGATTGTTGATGGAGCTGAAAGTTACGGGCAGAAACACAATAACAAAGGTGGAGCAGTGTACTGGAGAGACTAAGGAGCAGGCACGAGATAGCCAGTGTCCGCCAAATACACCCAAAAAAGGGAACCCATTAATGCAAGGAAGTCATGATGAGGTTTTTTTTCTTCAATATAATTATAAAATATTCTCCTGTCAAGATCCATTTGGTTGCAACAAGTACAAGAAAGCTACAGAACTTCAACACTTCTATTTGGGGGTGTGGGGCTGGGGGAAGGCTCTGGTTTGGCTGAAACTTTTTCTTCCACTATATTCCTTCATGTCAATTGGCTAAGAATTTTGTCTTGCTTATAATTATTATTTCCCAATTATGTTTATCTATTTTTAATCTTCCTGAGAAATTAAAAGGAAAGGGCGCCTGAGTGGCTCAGTTGGTTAAGCGACTGCCTTCGGCTCAGGTCATGATCCTGGAGTCCCAGGATCGAGTCCCGCATCGGGCTCCCTGCTCGGCAGGGAGTCTGCTTCTCCCTCTGACCCTCTTCCCTCTTGTGCTCTCTGTCTCTCATTCTCTCCCTCTCAAATAAATAAATAAAATCTTTTAAAAAAAGAAATTAAAAGGAAAGAATAATACTTAAAAAAACAAAAGAAAATAATTAGAAAACTAGAGAAAAACTGACCCAGACCAAGACAGAAAACAAGTGGGCCAGGGGTTAATGGCCAATTAAATATCCCCAGTTCTGAGGCTATACCTGTGTTTGTTTCCTTAGCTCAACTCTAAGATGGTGTGTAGCAGATGCTGCCAATGCTCCACCCACTGCCCCATGAAGTTCACATTCCCATGCACACCAGCACCTTCTCATTGCTAGCCCCTGGGACTCTCTGACCATGGAAGGGTGAAGAAAGGAAGGAGATGAATATCAGGTGGGACAGTTCTGAGATGCGTTCCATGCAGTCTATCAGAGGATCTCATGGGATTGAGCCCTTGTTGCCCATAGCAATAACCTGTTCAACAATGCACCTGTGTTGGCTTTCTGCTCTCCCTTTTGTTACTTTCCCATTCCCCTATCAGCAGGTCCTAGCATCACCTCCAAAATGAATTGCATGCACTCAGCTAGTCATCATGTGTGTTTTTGGGAAAACTGAGCCTCAGATATATGCTCATATTAAGTACGCATGCTCATATTAAGCACACATTCTAAATAAACCATCTTAATTCTCCCAGAGACATGAACAAATAGCCCCTTCTCTTTATTGCCATTTCTGCATTCTATTGCCATGTTGTCGTTCTCCTGCTTGGAAGAATTATAAACTACAGCATTTTGACTCCTGGAACTGCATATAATCACTATTCAAGAGGAAAAATGAATTGCAAAATAAAAACCTTCCTTGCAACTTGATATACAGAAGATAAAGGTAAGGAAGTGTAGAAGTGAAATCTTAGGCAAGCTTGATGCTCAATCACAGTAATTTAACCATAAAAATGACGAGGAAGAGCTTTGGGATATGTATCATAGTATCATTTGGTCCCGAGTAAAGGTTATTTTATTGCACCAAGCTTTGCAGATTGTCCATTTGCACACAGTTGATCTATATCTAACCAGAATTGGCTTCCATGGGAGTTTTAAAATAATAATAATAAAAATAATAATAAATTGATTTTGTTATAGCTTTTATTATCAGTTGTAGTTAAGGAAGGGCAGAGAAGAAAAGAGGCTTGATGTATTAACACTTGGTTAGCTAACAGGCAAAAGAGATATTAGAAATCATTCTTCATTGGTGAAATGAGTGGTGTTCAAGATATGTAGTTGGAATTGAAGCTGAGGAATAAAAGTCCCCTGGCCTGATGATCTGGAGACAACTGTTTAATGTGTGACCACAGAGATTTCCTCCAAGCTTTTAGAATAGATAAAATGACACCACTTTCACAAACCAACTTGCTTCACCTTTTAAGAAATTCTCTCCAGATTTTCTTTGCCAGACCAACTCAAAGATAAATAGAAACATGACTCTCAGACAAATATTTACAGGTCCCGGCACCACAGAGCTCTCTCCCTTCTGTAATGTTTTCTGTATTTCTACGGAGACACTCTCATTGCTGCTTAAAGATATCATCTCTGGAGGGGAAGGGCCAGAGGTCATCTTTAATGTGGTTTTATTCCACTGATCTCAGTGGCTGAACAGGAGGGACAGCTTTCATTTAGTGAGGTCTTTGCTCCAGTTCACTTCTTCTGGCATCTTCTCATGCTTTGCCCCTTCCCCGTTTAAGGTCAAAAGTGAGATGAGAAGATGTGGCTTGCATGCAACAGTAGATAAAAAAGAGAAACTTCAAAAAGCAAAGGACTTAGAAAAACATGTATTTTTATTTTATAAGGTCTTGGGCAAACCTCCATCGGCAAGCGAATACTACCAAGGCTATGAGCTATAATCAGATAAACGCTGTCAAATACTCTAAGGACTTCCACTCTGCATAGCCAGACCCTGTCATCTGCCCAGACCAAGAGGTTAAGCTGAGGTCCACAAAGGACTCTGCAGAAGAAAGCATTTGTGTCTAAATCATACAGTCTTCATAAGGAGATTCCATCTAGGGCATTGCAGAGTTGATTTTTTTTTAATTCCCTTAAAATAAGTTTCTGGTTTCAAATTCATGAGATCCTTGAAATCTGACATAATTCCTGTCCATTTCTTGCCTGATGTTGCCTAGGAATTTTTTTAAAAATCAGGAAAATTAAATGACTACCCTGGGTTTTATTTCTTAATGGAATATTTGGAGGTATGACTATTCTGAAGCTAGATTTTTGGGATGGACCTTTTTTTTTAAGCTAGATCTCTCACTGGGCTGAGAGATCTTTGGGTCTTGCTGTCACTAGCTCTGAGACCCTGAGGAAACAACATCATGTCTCTCTGGTCCTCCATTGCTTAATGTGGAGAATGAGTGTGTCACACTAGGTCACCTGTAAACTTAATCCCCCAGTCTGATGTTCTGTGATTCAAATAACCATAGCTAACCTTCATGGAGCACTTACCAGGTGTTCTGCAGTATTCCCAAAGTAATAAATGGATTACTCATTTAATTCCCTCTGCAAGCCCATAAGGTAGGTATCATTTTTATCATTGGCCCCATTTTGTGGTTGAAGAAACTGAGGTACAGTGGGGTTCTGTGTCTTAGGTAAGATCACATTCCCAGTGAATGGCAAAGCCAGGACATGGTGAGGCACTCTACCTCTAGGGTATGCCTTCTTAACCAGGCCAACTGCCTTTCTAGCTATTTCTGACCTCCTCAATGCTGTCCTAAGAGTAAAAGGCCCACAGGTGCAAAATGTCTCTGGTTGGGTTTCCCCAAAAGCAGACACTGAAATTAGGATTTTGGAAAAAGTAAGTTATGCGGGAGATGATTTCAGAAAGCACTGTGAAGAGGAAGATGAGTGGGGCATGGCAGAGAAGAAGCCAAGTGAGCACAGTGCACCCTAACGGATGGGTTACTATTGTGGGTAACTGGGGCTCCATTCTGCTGGGGGCGCTCTGAGGAACTGTGTAGAGCACAACCTGGAGTTTTCCACTGAGGGGTGATTTAGAGAGGATATTTACCAACCAATCCCCATGCTGATTCGCTAACTTTCTGCGATTCTGGCCTGTCTGTACTTGAGCAGAGCATATCCTCTTGGCTAGAGAACAAGCACCTCTAGGCCTGAGGTGCAGGGACTCTTTAGCAAGTACAGGAACGGGGTAGGCTGAGTGGTAAGGGGAAGGTACTGACAGAATCTGCTACAGCTGGCTGGGAAGTGCAGGATCCAGTACTCACACGCAGGCCATTTGGCTCCAGTCCTTGGACTCTGAAGAGGCAAATCACCTATGCTGATAACTGCGTAGGCTCCAAAACCACTAAGAGGGAAAAACAGCCTTGCTCAATCTCCCTCCCAGGGTTTCTCTGCCAACCAGTCTTGTCTGCCTGGTACAAGGGAAGGATCCTGAGCCATTGTCTAGTTTGGTTTAATTCGAGATTCGACACATCCCACGATTTAGAAGAGGCCCGGGATACTTAATGAGCTTGATCTGTGCCTTGAGCTAACTGCATCGCCCTGTGCTCAGCTGCTATCGATTAAAAATAAACACTGGTTTTGTTTATCCTGGACAATTTGTTTGTCTTCTCCACAAATGTTCCATTAGCTATCAGACTCATTTTTTAGTTCAATTGCCAAGACTAGTAAAGTTGGTATAAGTGCAAAATGATAGATACATGCCTGCCATTTGTTTTCAAGTTGAAAGCATTTAAGAAACATTTTAAGTAAAACTTTTCATCTTTTAATTAAAAACTAAAACCCAGTTGGATCTTACTACTCTGTAAGATACATCTCACCAGTAAAAGACATTCCCCAAGGACTCTAATAAAAAGAACAAATATATTATTATAATATGATTAATCCATATTAAAGATTCTCTTATTAAAAAAGGTCAGTGAGGCTCATTTGGTAGCATGCTTAGAGCTGAGCCAGGAGGTCAAACGTTGTCATTATCTGACTTCTATAGACCTGGCAGCCGAATATGATGAAGTATTTGAGTGAGCAAATTGGACATGACCTAACAGCCCAATAAAACAGTGCTGGACATTTGCACTGAGCATTGCAATCACTCAGTCATCTTATCCTCATATTACATTGTAGGTGATTCAAATGTAAATGACAACTGTAACATCAAAGGACCTCACGGGTTGCATGAGGACAAGATGACCAAATGGTTGCAGCTTCGGGGAAGGAGGGTACAGCTGTGAGCTCTCAAGGCCAGAGGGGACCACCCTGTCTTCTCAAAAGTCCCTAACCCCATATTCTTTTGCATAGCCAGATATTTCTATTCATTTATTTGGCTGGTCATCATGTACTGATTGAGACTTTATTGTGTGCCAGACACCGAGAAGTGCTGATGTTATTGTGGTGAGCAAAAGCTGGCAGGTCCCTACACTCAACAACTTCAAAATCTGGCAGGAAAAGACAATAAAGTGAAAGAAGCACACCAGCGTGAAAGTGCACCTGTAAGTTATGGGGAAGAATTGCAAGACAAGAGAGCATACAGTAGGCCATTGACCTGATTATGAAGGTCAGGGTAGGAAGATTTCCTGAGGCAATGATGTGTGAGCTAAGAATTATAAGATGAGGAGAAATTAACTAGACAAGAAGTGTAAGGGAACAGCATTCCCAGGGCAGGGAATGCATGTGCAAAGGCCCTGTGCTGGGGAGGAGTATAGGGTTTAGGATAGAGCTGGAGCACAAACTCCAAGAGAAGCACAGCACCAGATGACACCAGAAAGACTTAATTGGGGATTTTTGCTTTTATCTGGAGTAGCACCTCACTGGAGGGTATCTTCCTATCACTCCTGGAGGCTGCCCCACACTGATATGCTGATGTGATTGAATGTCCCCTTTGTGCAACAGGAGATGTTTGAGGGCTGACGCAAGGCCTTATTTGTTTTTGCCTCCTTTAAACTTTAGCACCATAACCAGTTTAGTCTATTTAAAAAAAAAAAAAAAAACTTTATTGAAATAAAATTAACATACCAGAGAATTCACCGCTTTCAAGTGTACAATTCAGTGGTTGCTAGTATATTCACAACTTGTACATCCAACACCACCAATTCCATAACACTTACATCACTCAAAACAAAGACAAAAACCTTGTGCTGATTAGCAGTCACTCCCCATTCTCCTCTCTCCTCAGCACCTGGCAGACACTAACCTACATTCTGTCTTTGGATTTGCCTATTCTAGACATTTCATACAATGCAATCATAAAAGATGTGGCCTTTTTTGTCTGGGTTCTTTCACTTAGCACATTTTCAAGGCTCAACCATATTGTACCATGAGTCGGTACTTCATTCATTGGAACGGCTGAATAATAGCCCATTGCATGAATATACCACATTTGGCTTATCTGTTCATCAGCTGATAGGCATTTGGGTTGTTTCCACTTTTTGGCTATTACAAGTATAGTCATATACATGCATTTGTGTGAATACCTGTTTTCAATCTCTTAGTTATATGTAGGATTAGAATTGCTGGGTCATATGGCAACACTGTGTGTAACTTTTTAAGGAACTTTTTACCTGTTTTCTATAGCAGCCTGCATCATTTTACATTTCCATGAGCAATGTATAAGAGTTCCATTCTTTCCCCATATCCTTGCCAAAGCACTTGTTACCATCTGCTTTTTTTGATTATAGACATTCTAGTAGGTGTGAAATGGAATCTCACTGTGGTTTTGATTTGAGTTTTCCTAATGATGCTGAGCACTTTTTCATGTGCTTATTGGCCATTGTCTATCCAAGTTGTTTGCCCATTTTTTTAAATTGGATGGTTTTTCTTTTTGTTGCTGAATTGTAGTATTGGACACTAGAACCCTTATAAGAAATATGAATTGCAGGGACGCCTGGGTGGCTCAGTCGGTTAAGGGTCTGCCTTCAGCTCAGGTCATGATCCCAGGGTCCTGGGATCGAGTCCAGAATTGGGCTCCTCACTCAGTTGGGAGCCTGCTTCTCCCTCTGGCTGCTGCTCCCCCTGCTTTGTACTCTCTCTCTCTTTCTCTCTCACTCTGACAAATAAATAAAATCTTTAAAAAAAAGAGAGAAATATGAATTGCAAATATTTCTCCCCTTATATGGGTTTCTCCCATTCTTTTCAATTTGTCAGTGTTCTTTGATGTACCAAAGTTTATTTCTGATAAAGTCCAGTTTATCTATTTTTTTTTCTTTATTGTGCTTTTGGTGTCATATTTAAGATACTCTTGCCTAATCCAACATCACAAAGATTCACATCTGTTTCCTTCTAAGAGCTTTATGGTTTTAGCTCTTACGTTTAGGTATTAGACCTCTGTGGAGTTCCTTTTTTGTAGATGTTGTGAGGCAAGGGTCCAAATTAATTTTTTTTTTGCATATGGCTATCTAGTTCACCCAACATCATTTGTTGAAAAGACTATTCTTTCTCCATTGAATTGCCTTGTATCTTTGTGAAAAAACTGAATATACATATACAGTCATATATGTATATATGTATATATATATAAGTATATTACATTTACTTTTATATATAATTGAATATATATATTGATTACTATAACTCTGCAGTAAATATTGAAATCAGGAAGTGCAAATTCTCTGACTTTAATTTTTTTAAAGACTTATTTTATTTATTTTATTTGAGAGAAAGAGAGAGAGTGCACACAGGCAGGGGGAGTGGGAGCAGAGGGAGGGGATCTCAAGCAGACTCCCTGATGAGTGCAGAGCCCAACAGTGCTTGATCCCACAACGCTGAGATCATGATGTCAGCCAAAATCAAGAGTTGGATGCTTAACCAAATGAGCCACTCAGGTACCCCGACTTTATTTTTTTTGATAATATTGTTTTGGCTCTTTGGGTTCCTTTGGTAGTTCGTATGAATTTTAGGATCAGCTTGCAAATTTCTGCAAAACAGTGCACTTAGAATTTTGATAGAGATTATATTGAATCTGTTATTTGCTTTGGGGAGTATTGCCATCTTAACACTGTTAAGTCTTCCAATCAATGAACATGGGGTGTCTTTCCATATATTTACTCTTCTTTAATTTATCTTAACAATGTTTTATAGTTTTTAGTGCGAAAGTCTTACATTTCCTTGGTTAAATTTATTCATAAGAATGATGCTATTATAATTGGCATTGTTTTCTTAATCTCCTTTTCAGACTGTTCATTGCTAGTGTAGAGAAATACAACTGATTTTTGTATATTGATCTTGTATCCTGCAACTTTGCTGAACTCATTTATTAGCTTTATTAGTTTTTTGGGGTTTTTTTCCTGCAGATTTCTTAGGGTTTTTATGTATAAAATGTCATCTGCAAATAGAGCAAGTTTTCATTTTTCCTTCCAAATCTGGATGCCCTTCATTTCTTTTTCTTATCTAACTGCCCTGGTTAAAACTTCCTGTATCATGTTGAATAAAAGTGGTATGGACATTCTTGTCTTATTCCTGAACTTAGGGGTAAAGTTTTAGTTTTTCACCATTAAGTATGATGTTAGCTGTGGGTTTTTCATAGATGGACCTTCAATCAGTCTCTTTTGAAAAAAAAAAAACAAAAACAGACTTTTTTTTTTTTTTTTACTTCCAAGAGAGAATATTTGTTTGTTCTAGAGACTTCCATTCATGACTCCTCTATATCTCTTCAGTCTTTTCACTAAGTGGTACTTTGTCCCAGTCAGTGTTTTCAAATATAGTTGACAGAACTCTGCATCAGAACCACCCTGAGGGCTGTTTTAAAAGGCAAATGCCTATGTTTCTCTCCAGAGTACTCTACTAAAATCTCTGGATGTGGGGCCAAGGGATATGCATTTTAACAAGCCCTCCCAGTGATTCCTCATAAAAGGGAAAGAAAAGAGAAGAAAAGGTGTTTATTTTTCAAATAAATTTGAGAAATACTGCCAAAATGTATATTAAAGACTCAGTCTACCAAATAAAATAAACTCATTTAAGCTGGAAAATTCCAAATTCACTTCACTAAGAAACTCTTTGGGGGCAAACACCAATTAATCATGTAAAATATAGTACTAAAAATGCTACATGATCACTTTTCATAAATCACTAGATAGGGGAAAAACATTTCTCTTAATTCTAAGGACCTCTGAATATCCATAGACCCAGCTACCAATAAAAGATGTTCAATAGCAAAAAGAAATATGAACAATGGTTGTACCATGTTCTTTTTGGCAAGACTACGACAACCCAGATGCCTTATTCATGAGTCCTTACAAACCTGCATGTGCCCATCATTTTGTGGCATGGGAAAAGTAATGAAAGAATTTCTATGGAATAACAGTAATGAGATAGACATGATAACAATTATTATTATGTAAAAGGCCTTTCATGGAATAATAGCAAAAAGACCTATCCTAGCCTCCGTGGAGCTCTCTTGCTAGAATTCCCATGAGTAAAAAGGCTTTATGGTCTGTCCTAGCCAGCTACAGCAAACTCCATCGACTTAAATCCCATTCCTCCAGGACCCTCACAGTTGTCTCTTATCTCTCTTCACACATCTGCACAGACACCAAACAAGCTATTCCTGATGTTCTAGTTTTTACCGTCATGTTAACAGCCTTTCAGATGTCTTTGAATCAGTCCAGTGTCAACTGTGGTTTTTTAGCTAGAAGAGCACAAGCCCTAAGCACTGTGAAGCTGTGGGGGATAGGAAAAGCATATACAAAGGAATTTGTGGCAAAAGTCATTCTCCCTTCCCTGAGCCTTTAAGTTCAGTGTGAGGTATGGATTGGTTTGTTGTTTCATTATTGAAGGTGCCCCTGATTTCATGAATAAGACTTTCAGTAAAGATTTCTGGGATGCTTCCACAGGATTTGTGTGCTTAAAGAAGCTGGGGTGGGATCTCAGCCAACACTCCACATTCAGGAGTAGGAGCATGTCTGTCACTGGGCCAATACTGAACGTGCCCCGGGTTCCCACGGGAATTCCATCCCACCTTTGGTCCCTTTTCCGTGGCCTCTTTCAATTCCCCCTTTAAGTCAGTATGTCCTACAGGTAACTCCAGGCACCAGCCTTGGAAACAAAATCCTCCCAGGGGTAGCTTGGGAAGCCACTCAGCTAATGGCTACCAGCTTCTGGCAAACCAGCAACTGGCATTGCACCCAGGTATACCCTGGGCTCAACCTTTAGGGAGGATCAAATGAATTATTCCTTTCTATTGAGCAAATTGCCAAGTTGAGGACCTGGGGGAAGGAGGCAGACTTAATGAGCTAAGGGGTTTTCAGTTAAACATTTCTTGGGATACTGTTGAGTTCCCTGAATCCTATTTTAGGGAAGGAGGACAAAAGCACAAATGAATTACTTTTTGCAAAATATATGTAAAATATATCCCTGAACCTTATTGACTAGGAAGAGGGAAATACCTGTAAGCTGTGGGCAAACAGCAGCACCCTTAATGACACACATGGGACCCAAATCACATATGTTGGCTTAACTCCCACCTGCACCCCACTGTTTGTTGTACAGAGTAAGGCAGTAAACAGCAATTCAATGCCAAACACTGGGATCCCCTCCCTAAGTATCAGTGTCTGTAAAGCGATTCGGAAGCCTTCCCTGCCCACCTTTCCAGCCACGTCTCCCCTCTACCCTTACTCATGCCCTCTTAAGGAGCCAGACTGGCCTGATCTGTTTTCTTTGGGTCCATCACACACTCCACTATCTCCAGGCCTTTGCCGTGCTGCCAGAAAACTTGCTTTCCACTTTATCAGCAGAGATGAAGATAACAGTGCTTTAGTGAGTACTTCCTGTGTGCTAAGCATAGTGCTATGATTTCTACCTTACCTCATTTAATCCTCACTTATGAGTTGGTGCTAATATGATATGTGACTTTGAGCAAGTCATTTCAAATTTCTGAGCTTCTGTTTTCTTGTTGGCAAAATAGGAACAAGAAGAACACCCATCTCATGGGTTGAGATTTCATGGGATAATCCACATACCGCTCTGAGCATAGTCTCTGGATTATAGTAAGTGCTCAGTAAATGTGAGCTAGCACTAGTGCTATTCCTTTTCTTTTCTTTTCTTTTTTCTTTTTCTTTTTTTTTTTACAGATAAAGGGATTCAGGTTTAGAGACCATAAAGCACTCTTCCAAAGTTATACAGATACTGAGTGGTCCAGCTGGGATTCATATGTCAAACTTGGACATCTTTGCCCTTAACCATGTTACTGGGCCACTACCTCTGAACACCACTCATCTTGCTAGATGAATTTCAGGTCCTTCTTCTGCCAGATTTTCAATAGCTTACAGTAAATTTTCTCTGTCTTCTGAACTCATAGCATTTATTATCTATGTCACTTATTTACTTTAGTATGTTCTAATCTATATTTCATATTGTAACCTAAATGGTAATCCTGATATTCACAACATGTAAACCCAGTCACTAAACAAACTCCCCATGAGCACCTTCTGTGTGTCAGGGAACTTCCAGTCTGCTGCTGTGGGAGGGGGATGGACATTAATGGAAGGACTGCACAAATGAGGGGGGGCTGCAATTGTGGTGAGTGCCATGAGGGAGAGTTGTTGAAGGTTTACAAGTGTGATGGAGGGGTAAGGGATCATCAGAGATGCATCAGTTTCGCTGAGGTATGAACAAAGAGAAGAAGCTGACAAGGTAAAGAGGGAAAGGAAGAACATTCTAAACAGGGTGTACAGCATATGCAAAGGTGCAGAGATCTCATGATAGGAGGCAGGATCAAGCATTCAAGGGATCAAAAGCTGGTAAGCATCTCTTTTGGACATGGCCAGATGAAACTGCAGAAGTCAGCAGGGACTTGGTATTGAAGAGTCTTAAAGGTGATGTTAAAAAGTCTAAGTTTAATTTATTTTAACTTTTTTTTTGAGAGAGAGAGCCCACACACATGTGAGTGGGGCGGTGGGTGGGTAGGGAGGGGCAGAGGGAGAGAAAGAATCTTAAGCAGGCTCCACACCCAGAGTGGAGCCCAACGAGGGGCTTGATCTCATGACCCTGAGATCATGACCTGAGCTGAAATCGAGAGTCAGATGCTTAACCGACTGAGCCACCCAGATGCCCCTCAGTTTAATTTAGACAATGGAAAAATATTAAATTTTTGAGCAGAGTATGATGTAATTAGTTTTTTATGTGAAGGGAAACATGACCCTGTCTGCAGTGGAGGTACTGGATTATATGGGGGCAATATGCATGCAGGAAGACTATCGGGGGTGGGGAGGGGCTCTGCTGCATTCCTCAGAGGAGGATGATGGAGATGCATGTATGATAGGGGGTGAGATACAGTCAGGGAGGTCTGAGGTGCCTGCTCTGAGGTGACAGCTGAACAGAGATATGAAGAAACCTACAGCCTCTTCATCATGTCTATCGCCAGCCTCTGCACTTTCACTCCTAGAGATGGTTAATTTTCTGTGTCAGTTTGACTGGGCCATGATACTCAGATATAGGGTCAAACACTGCATGATACTGTAAGGTATTTTTTAGATGGCAGCAACTTTTAAATCAGTAGACTTGCAGTAAAACAGATTATACTCTATACTGCATAATGTGGATGGGCCTCATCCAATCAGTTGAAGGCCTTAAGAGAAAACAGACTGAGGTCCTCTGAAGAAGAGGGAATGCTATCTGCAGTCTACTTTTTGTTTTTCTGGTTTTTTTTTAAATTTAATTTTAATTCCAGTATAGTTAACATACAGTGTTATATTAGTTTCAAGTATACAATACGGTGATTCAACAATTCCAGCTCATCATGGTAAGTGTCCTCTTTGGACTCCATTACAATATCAGCTCTTCTCTGCATCTCCAGCCTCTCTCTCTCCCCCACTATCTATACACATCCCTGACTAATAAACTCATGTTATTATAGAAGACTAGCTGTTTGCTCCCACTAAAAGTCAATCCTTTACCAGATCCCAGCCCATCTTCACTACTCAAAGATATGCATGCATTTTTTCTCTTTCTCCTTTGTCATCAGGAGACATTTGTTTTGTTATCAGGAGACAATGTTTTGTTTTCTTTTGCTGCTGGATTATTTGTAGCACTGGGTTTATCTCCCATTCTAAAACTTCTTTTCTATGCTCCTTGGAAAAATGGCTGATTCCAGATCTGGGGAAGAAAATATATAAGATAGGCCTACTATATTCTGTTGCATTAAAGAGTAAGGAATCTATCAAAAACCAGTACGGTCATGTCTAAAAGACTCAGAAGCCTATTTGAATAAGCTCTTAGTGACCAATGATGGGACAGTTGGAGTACTATAAGGATAATAAATGTAATGGATTGGAACATACCAAATAGGGGTTTAAAATTCATGTTTTTCTTTTTTTTTTCTTTTTTTTTAAAGATCTATTTATTTATTTTTTGAGTGAGTGAGAATGAGAGAGAGAGAGAGAGAGAGAGTACATGAGAAGGGGGAGGGTTAGAGGGACAAGCAGGCTCCTCACTGAGCAGGAAGCCCGATGCGGGACTCGATCCCGGGACTCCAGGATCATGACCTGAGCCGAAGGCAGTCGCTTAACCAACTGAGCCACCCAGGCGCCCATCATGTTTGTTTTTTCTTAATGATATGTAAAAGCAAAAGCATTGGACGCTTTTGGAAAATACTAAGGAACCAAATCACTATTTTGAAAACTGGTAAATAAACAGAAAGTAAGAGGATTTTCCCTACATTTCCTATTGGAGCTGTAACTTTGGTAACCTAAGAGCTGACAAAGAGAAGTTTTTCTTTACAGATGATTGAAATTAATAAATGGAGAACAAAAGATAGAATTAGAATATCACTATTTTGCAACTCTTTTTTTAAGATTTTATTTATTTGAGAGAGAGAGAGAGCACAAGCAGGTGGAGTGACAGGCAGATGGAGAAGCAGACTCCCCACTGAGCAGGGAGCCCAATGTGGTGCTCGATCTCAGGACTCCAAGATCATGACCTGAGCTGAAGGCAAATGCTTAACCAACTGAACCACCTAGGCATCCCCCATTTTGCAGCTCTTAATAAATTAATGGTATATGTGTATATTTGTGTGTGTGTATATATATATATGCATATGTATACATATACACACAAACATGTCTGTATATTTATGTATGTGTGTGTTACATGTTTATGCGTACGCTGGATCTAATTTAGCCATGACTATCATATAGTGGACAGAATAACATGTTAAATGACACTAATGATGTCATTAGCACAATCTCAATTATAAGATACTCTACAGAACAAAAAAAATTGCAAAAAACCAAGGAAGAAAGGGAGGAAAGAAGAAAAGAAGGAAGGGAGGGAGGGAGGGAGGGAGGGAAGGAGGGAGGGAGGGAGGGAGGAAGGGAAGGAGGGAGGGAGGGAGGGAGGAAGGGAAGGAGGGAGGGAGGGAGGGAGGGAGGGAGGGAGGAAGGAAGGAAGGAAGGAAATGGAGAGCAGACAGACAGATTAAAACAAATTTAAAGACAGATTTAAAAACAGAACAGTGGTTACCTCCCGGGGAGTGGTATAGATGAATAAGGGGCATGAAGAAATCCGAAGTGCTAGGGATATTCTATATTTAGATCTGGATGGTAGTTATACAAAAATTCATTGAGCTGTATATCTTAGATTAGTGTACTTTTCTCTCTTTACTGTATTTGATATCTTAATAAAAATTTAAAAGAGAGAGAGAATAATTTAAAAGACATAGCAACAACATAAAACATATGGGCCTTATTTGGATCCTTATTTAAACAAAGAAACTGAAAACAGATGAGACGACTCAAGATGTGTGAATTGAAACTGTTCGCATTAATGTACTATGGATGTGTTTCTTAGTAGTGTTTTATCTTTTGGAGATACGTTCTGAAGTATTTATGAGTGGTATGATGTCCAGCAAGTGAGAGGCAATGCTGTGATAGGGTTGCACATACAAGGATTTCAATCACCAGGAAGAGCAAGACCTGAATAGAGAAGAAGAATAGAGAAGGAGGCCCAAGTCTTTGGTCAGTGCAGGTGGGTGTGCAGAAGGTTGGCAAACAACAGGGGAGGCAGCTCAATGGCATAAATCTCAGAGAAACCAAATTTTTACAAGCAGGTAGAGTAGCAGGTCTCTGAAATGACCAGGAGAGATCAACTGCCCTCTTGGCCCAGTGGTTGGAGAGGTAAGAAAATACATAGTACGTGCATGCTTGATCCTTCTGTAATTGCCACACACATCGTGCTCCCCAGTACAGATCTTTTTTTTTTTTAACAGAAAGCTGATAATGAGCAGTTCCCATCCTACTCCCTTTCCTAGAAGCAAAGTTGGTTTTTTTGTTTTTTTTTTAAAGATTTTATTTATTTGACAGAGAGAGACACAGCGAGAGAGGGAACACAAGCAGGGGGAGTGGGAGGGGAGAAGCAGGTTCTCCGCTGAGCAGGGAGCCCGATGCGGGGCTCGATCCCAGGACCCTGGGATCATGACCTGAGCTGAAGGCAGACGCCTAACGACTGAGCCACCCAGGCGCCCCCAGGACAGATCTTTAAACACTTAACATCTGTTGGTTTATTCATTATAATTTGCTTTAAAATGTGTCTTCTTATCTACATAGTAGCATTAAAAACAATCTTGCCAAATTAGATTCCCCATAACATAGTATACTGAATAAACAAGATACTGAGGAAAGATCAAATCAAATAAATAAGTTAAATGTATTTGGTATAAAATCAAAATCTCATTGATAAATGTCTATCATGACGTCCCCACCAGGGGAGAAAACAAACAAACCTAGAATTATTCTAAAGTTGAACACACCAGTGCAGTGTACCTACTATACTTTCAAGCACTGTAAGTGTGAAAATAATGTATTGTGGTGAAGGTTGGATGTCATTGTAAAATTTCCACATTTACAGCTACGTCCACCCAAAAGGTATCAAATCTGAGATATTCCTTTCTAAGTCTTGGCAACTGATACTGAATGAATGAGAATTTCTCTTAACCCCCCTCATGCTCTGTTGCTCCACATATACCCTTATAAGTATAATTATAGTTAATATGAGTGGCTGAAACCATTGTGACTTTATCTTTTCCCCCCTAACAAGTCATAGTTCCACATATTCTTCAAAGCCCTGGGATTGTTCTTATTATTGTCTGCCATTCTTAGGGTGGCTCTTCCATCCTAAGGATCTCCACCTCCAGCCCTATAAGCTGAGTTCCAAAGAAGAAGAAGAAGTGGAAGGGACAAGGAAGCAGGGACATTGCACTTAATCAAGAAACAACAACTTGCTAGAATCCTCAGCAACTTCCACTTAGATAGCATTGCCCAGAACCATGAATACACAATCACAGGTAGCTACAAATGAGTCTGGGAAACATGTCTTAAAAAATAAAAAAAGCTGGGTACATTGCCATCCCAAATAAAATTTGGTTTACTATTTATGAAGAAGTAAAAGTAAAAGTGGGCATTCCATCTAAAACTAACAACATTTACCATAGTTATAAAATATAGAGACATAAATACATATATATACAATTAGATATGCAAATATATTAAAGACTGAATTATAGAAAATCTCAGAACAAATACTATTTCTCTTTTTTCCTCTAAGTACAAGCATTACAAATCTATTAAGAGGATCTGCCTTGGGATATTAGTTTATATTGCTCTTGTATTTCTCGGTAATATTTAAATATCTCATGCCTCTCATACACATTGGGGATTAGTCTCAATTTTCAAGGACTAAGATACCTAATTAAAGCAGAAGGCCTTACTAAATCACATCAAATTATACCCTTTGGGGGCAAAAGGATGTACAGCAATGAAAGACATATATAGAGTGTCAAATTAGTTCTATTTTTGCATTTCTTTTTTCTTTGCTCTTCTTCCTTTTCCTAAATACATCTTCCCAGAAGGACTACCCTGTACTCACTCTTCTGGGCTTCCTTCCTTGTAACTGCTCACATATTCACTCTTCCCAATTTTGAAGGCTTTTGAAACATCCAGGAAAATTATTTGATCTCAGAGATATGAAAGGAAAGATTTCATATTCAGCCATCTCTATGAATCCCCCAGTCTTTACAGACTTAAAACATTCCTGGGACACTAATACAGAAATTTTTCACAATTTTATTATTTAAAATATTTATAGTTCTCAATTATGCAAGTAATGGGCAATTTGACTGCATTTATCTATAGGTCTTGTCAGTCAGTGTGCTTACTATGTAGGCAGTTTATAAAATGGAAAGGATATACACAGTCAGGTTCATCTTTTAACTTCCTCTTGTATTTACTGCATCTTCAACCAGCCAGGTTCCAAGGATGGATATCTATAGTGCCATTCATGCAATGCCAGCACCTAATGAAGAGCACCTCAGGAAATGTAATTGATCTTCCTTGACCCATAACATCTGTGTGGCTTGGACCACTGCTGAGATCCTGAGCTCCATTTCTCTCGTCAAGGGAGGTTACTAAAACCTAGAAAATAGCCCAAAGGAGCATGAGGTGATGAGAGGTATGGAAAGGAAGCACAGCTTGGAAAATGCCACAGTAGAACACAGGGAAGTCTCACCAGCTCAAAAAGATAAATTCCATTTAGGAAATGTAAAGCTCATCGCCTCAGAGACTTTGCAAAGCCCTTGCTATTTCCAGGCTTGTAGGATGTCCAGCCCCAGTTGTTCATCTGCATATTGGCCATCCATCACTGAGATCATTCCTTCAAGGTTTCCATCTGTCAGCTGGGTCACCTTCCGTCTGGCTCTCAACTCTACCTGGTAGACCCTGTGACTACAATTTCTCTGTTGCTATCTGTCATCAGCCTCAGAGCCCTCAGTACTCTTGCTGATAATTTATTAAAAAACATGTATACTACTATATTCCTAGCACTATTCTAAGCACCTTGCAAATACTAACAAATTACATTAAATACAACTTAATCCTCATAAAGATCCTATGAAGCAGTTACTATTATCATTACCATTTTTCACATGAAGAAAACAAAGAGGTCAGGTAATTTGCTCAGCATCATTTAGCTCGTAAGTGGTGAGTCTGGGATTACACCCACGTTTTTTGTCTCCAGCCTTTAACCACCAAGCTTCTCATTGGAGTAAGGGGCCTTGACCTTTACATTGTCAAATTTTACTGATCAAGAAATTTCTGTGAGAGCCCCTGTGAAAGACAGTTGTTCAAGCTTTGACTTGGATTCCTCCTTCCCTTAGGGTAAGATGCCCTCCAGATTTGTTATTCAAGGCACCAATGGCGAATCTAATCCCATGTGACTGGTTCATGTCCAACAAAGAGGATAACCAGAAATTGAGATCTCCTCTTATGAGACTGCTGCTATTTCTCTTTCCTCCCTCATGGGGCACCACCGAGGAGCCTGCAATTATGCCTCTCTATTCCATTACCTCTAAAATCTAGAGGCAAATCAGCAGCATTGCCATACCTCAGCCACTCTTGCAAACCAAATCACTATCATGGTTTGGCAAAGTATGGTGAAATATTCCAAGTGCAAATGTTTTATTTTACTTGAAATGGAATTGAATAAATAACCAAAGCCAACCTGTGTGATGGCATCACAGTAGACAGGAAACCCAGAACCAAGGAACTTGCTTCCTTTTATCCACTGGGCAGCCAACTGCCCTCAAAAGTTTCTTATTCCTTCTTTTTGTCCTGAAGCAAATCCTGCATATCTAGCTTCCCTTACATAATTAATTTCAATCTAAAAAAAAAAAAAAAAAAAAGAGATAGGAGACACACAGCTAGGCCCTGAGGACAGAACAGTGAGCTGGACACAGCCTCACAATAAATATAGTTCAACCACAAAATAGTGATATGAGTTCTAAGAAAAATTAAAGTGTGTGGTGGGATTTCCAAGAGGATCAGTCAATTAAACTATGGGGTCATTGAATGCTTCCAGAAAGCAAGAGATGTCTAAGCTGATGAGGGTGTCCTGAGGCTCAGTGTTTCTAGCAGTACCCAGTTACCTCAGCAGGAGGTAAACCTGGGGCTGCCCTGCTACACTAGCACAGCGTGAGAAAACACACAGCCGAAGTTAAAGAAAATAGCTTTCTATTTTATAGATTATTTAAATAGGTTTGTGGTTTAAAGTAAAGGACTGTTCTAAGCCTTTAGCAGAAAAACTGAGTGGAGGAAACTCACTGTCTTTTCAACTTCCCCACTTCTTTCATAGTTGGTTTTCTTGGAGGGCAGTGAACATGGTACTTTCACGGTGGTTTCCGGTCACTTCTGCTGGTGACTCAGGATGTGGCCTCCACACTGCTGGTTCACCATAGTAAAGGGGACACAAAACAATGACCCTTCTTGCTGCAGAGGAAGACCCACTTGGGACACAGCTGGGCTGTTGTTAAGCCCCAATTCAGATTTTCATTCTTTCTTTCTTCCTCATACATTCTCTATTCCAGTAATGTATTTGTGCCATTATATAGGATGACAATTAAATATTCATTTCTCAAAGCAGGGAAAGCCAGTCATGAAAGGGCCTACATGTGGAATGGCTTTATGTAGTCAACCTTAGTTTTAGAAACAACAACCTAAGTTTCTGATATGCTTTTATTTAAAACATTTACTCTTTCCAGAGAGAAAAGAAGGCCATCATTTGGATGGCTCATGTCTCGCCATGCTAGACCAGGTAACACATACAAATAAGAGGACATGACTTCTAAAATTATGTGAGTCCTAGAGATATAATAAAATAATTAGAGAGAATGTTCATTAAATGTGAAAGGAAACAGAGTGGATAAAATAGAATAGCACTCCATGCTAGGTACAGTGAGGCTTCTGAGGCCAGGCTTATTTTCCTTTTTGGGAAAATATGACAGGGGTGCAAGCAATGTATCATGCAGTAAATCAGGGTCTGCCACCTTCTTCTGAAGAGCAGCTATGTTTCATTTCCCTGAAGCTAAACAAAGGGTGAGCCTAGGGTGAGTATTGACAATATGTATTCAGGTATACAGAAGAAGGCTCAGAGCACCCAATCTGTAACTGTAGCAGACAATGTATATTGACTATCTACTATCCATTTTCCCCTTTTTCTGCACAACTGAGCCCTGTTTGCTTAGGGATGGTAGTGTGTCCAGCTCAGGAGAGATGACCACTCCCATAATGCTGGAGTGACCACATGACACAATTATAAGGAAGTAGAAGTGGAAGACTGCTAAGAGCTCTGGGTAAACACCTGCATTTCCTATTAAAAGCAAAGATATGAATGATTGAATACAGTTGTGATAACTGGAAGAGCAGCAGCCATCCTACCCCCATGAAGCCACGCCAACAGACTAAAGATGACAGGGCAGAAAGAGAGAAGATGCTTAGATCTTTCTGAACATTTTTGAGCAGCTGTACCTACCCTGGACAACCTAACTTTGGAATAATGAGAAATTGTTATGTACAAGTGAGCTTATTCCTGACACAATAATTCTGTTATTCATATCCTTGAAAGCATATGTGAGAAGAGATAAAGAATGTTCTCTTCCTCCTCCACCATGGTCACTACCCTCTCATCCCTGCCCGTGCCCCAACCCCCACCATGGAGAGCAGCCTGTTCCAGTAGAAAGAGCATCCAGGTTGGAATAAGAATACCTGGGTTCACATTCCAGCTACCCAACTTAATAACAATGTAATACTGAGCAGTTAACCTTTCTGAGTCTCAATTTCTTTTATAAAAATCAAGAGAATGATATGAGTTGGTACATCTACTGAACAACACACAAAAAAGTAATGGTTGCCTTAGAATCTCAGTAAATCAAAAAGCAGATAGGGTGGAAAATCGTAATAAATCAAAAAGTAGATGTAGGTAGGGGATGAGTAACAATTTTTTTTATTATTCTTCCTGGATCAGCTTCAAAGTCACCCAGTTTTTACCACCATATTCTGCATTTCCAGAATATCTACTTGTTACCTTGTCAGTTTAGTACTACTCAGAGTTATCTGACCCTCAGTATGGGCAGGCAACCAAAGCTATCTATGTTTTGTAGACTTCTTGTAGAAGAACTCATAGTTTATCTCTGTTCTAGGTTTATTGAATTGACATATATAGAAGGGATTTGACATATAATTTTAGAAATGGGAGAGATCATTTCTCTCTGCCCAACATTTTTTTTTCCAAATGAAAATGAAGCCAGCAATGTTGTTGGTGAAGACATCCCTATTGTTTAATCCTTATTTTATGTAAACCAGTTCTTATGAGAAGATACTGGGAGGATAAATACCCAATATGATGTGCAGATTGAGGCTATGAGTTTCCATTAGCCTCACGACAATTTACACAATCAGATTCCAGTATCTCAAGAATATGTGATACTTAGATCTTTAACTTCTAAATCCACCCTGATTTTTAAAAGCTATTATGAAAATACACTTATAAAAAACAGGTGGCTAAAATTACACCTACAATAAACATAAGATGTAAGAACCTGTTTTTGTTTGTTTTTACAATTCTGGTTGTTTTTAATTGAGCATTTCTTGCTCTAACTAACTGGAATTCACTACGGAAAGCAGACTGCTCCGGCAATTGAGCTATATGACTGGGAAATTCTTTACAGTCTTTATAAAAAAGACAGCAATCTCTTGCTTTAACTATGTTTTGTCAGGGCTTTCAGCTACCCTCTGGGAAATTCAGAGAAGGCATAGTCAGTCCTGGTGTCTAGATGTGAGCTTTTAATGAAGGAATGTATTGTTCTCCTCTCCCACTCAATAGAGCACTGTGGGTGGGTTGCTTCATGAAGACTCACTCACCCAGTGGATGACAGGCAATGAGGTGTCCCCAGTTGGCCCATGATTAATAATGAGTGGAAGCTTAGAAGAGCAAAGTTGCACATGTTACATACAGTCTTATACAGACTAATGTCCCCAGCAGGAAGAAATGTTTTTCTAATGAATTCATGTTTTCTTTATTGCTATTTTGTCAAGAGGCCACGTAGTACTCAAACACAAAACTAACAAAGGCAAATACATTTTTTTAAACACTGTTAAGAACAGCATTTTACATCCAGCAGTCTGCAGTGACTTTGTCAAACCCAAAACTCTCTCTGGCCTCAGTTTCCTCATCCTTAAAATAAGGTTGTACAAAACAATCTCCAATTTTCCTTCCTCCTTTAAGACTCTATTACAGGAGCTCAACATTCTGATCTAAAGAAGACTTGCTTCTTTACAGAGACTGTCTTGAGGCTGAACATTTTTGTGTCAAATACCATCTGGGCTATGTAGGAGTTGTAGGCTTTTACCAAATTATCTAGCCTCTCTTAGCTTTAGTTTTCTCATCTAAAAATGGGCATAATACTAATGGCACTTGATTCATAGGGTTATTCAGAAGTTCAAAGTAGATCTTACCTGGAAAGCACTCAGGGGATAGTGATTGCTATGGTGCTAACTTTTCATGTTGGTTATCTTCATTATCACAGAAAGGGATGTGTGGTCACTGATCCTGTGGGATTTAGATTGCATCATGTACCTTGCTGATGAGAAAGTTCTCCCCTAGCCCTCTGCCAAGAGTTTTACAGGTTGAAGTAGATGTCTGTGAATTTAAAATAGCCTCTTTTAATATCTAAGTACTCCTGAAGGATGAACAAATTTAGCTGCTGCCAGTAATTCACTCTTTGATGTATATTATTTTATTATGTCCTTTTGCTAGTTGGGGACAATGTGCCAAGAGCCAGCATGTAGTGCTAAGGGAGGATTGGAAGAGAATTAACGCAATACCAAGTCTCTCTGGATGGCATATGGGGGCGGGCAGCACAGGGCCAGAGATACTGGCAAAGAGAAGAGTAGCAGACAGATGAACCAGGGACCAAAAATGACTTGGTCTGAGGCCAGTCTTGTTTCTTGGAATAGTAACCCGTTACTACTTTGAGGCAGGAACCAAGTTCTATTCATCTGTATTCCCCAGAACCTAACATAGTAGCATAGTAATGAGAACACAAGGGCTAATCTATGTGTTAAATTGGGTGTGAGCACACAACAGCCCACTTCTCTCTCTCTTTTTTTTTTGAAGTAAAGTCTTATTGGATCACAGCCAGGTCCATTCATTTGTGCGCTCTCTATGACTGCTTTCATGTTCAATAACCAATTTGAGTAGTTGTGACAGAAATTGCGTGGCCTGGAAAGCCTACAATATTAGTTATTTTTTGTAATCTGGCCCTACACAGATGAAGTCTACCAGCTTTTTTGTTAAGTAAATGATGAACATATAAATGAATGAATAAATGTAATTGTAGTTTTTTTTAAATACATTAAAAAAAGATAAGAAGAGTGACCAGTTTTTGCTTTAGGACCAAAAAAAAAAAAAGGTGAAAAGAGATAAGAGAAAGAAAGATAAACAGGGTTGAAAGCTCACTACTGCTAAATAATGAACCACATTCAACTGCATTCTCTTTAGCATGTACTTGTGTTCTGTTTATCTTCAAAATCTGTGTTCAAAGCATTCTATGTCTGGTGGATGTGGTAGGGGGTGGAGTGTGACAAGAATAATAGTCAAGGGCAAATACAATGAGATCTTCTCCAGGACTATATTGTAGAGTCAAATCATATAGCAGAGAGAATACCTTCTATGTACCTTGCTAATTTCTGCATTGCCCATCAAAGGAGGGAGGAGAAGCTGAGAGGATAATTAGTATCTTTGGTGGACTTGGAGGACAGGCACCATTTTGTAGAGTAAGTACTCCTTAGTTGGGCATTAGTAAATGCTTGAACACTATGACCCTAAAGAGATTTGGGTCGGGCATCTTTGCTCCAAACTATTCATTAAGTTTAACTTAGAGTGAACTGTCAGATTTCTCTAAATTTGAGCCAGAGGAAATGAATAAGGGAATAAAGAGAAATGTTGCCAGCAGGGGCACTGCGGACCTTGTAACTGGGATGACTTTAAGAAGAGTTTGAGGTTGGATAGAAACTTTACCAAAGTAGTAAAGTAGAACACATATGTGAGATTATCTGTGAATGAGAGTTTGGACTGACTTTTAAAACCTTAGTTATTGTTCTCCTAAAGCAACCCCAGAGTGGGTGAAGATGGTCCCTCAGAATAACTGAGACTGAAAAATGTGGGGACTTCAAGTGATGGTTGGTTTATTTGGCTCTTTCATCTGCTTTTAATATTGTCAAATTTTAACCCAACTGTGCTATGAGGATGAATTTAACATGTAAGACAGGATCAGTCATGCCCTTCTGTTAAATAATTTAACACTCTAAATACCGCAGTCCTGGGGAAGAGATGGAAGCTGGTAGGCCACAGGAGCCTGGGAAATAAGCAAAGGAAGAAAGATGTTGCCTTATCTAAAGAATAAGCCACTGCTTTTGACCCTGGCTGGTGTGAAAAGAAACCCAAAATGGGGCCACCGATTTCTTCTCGTTCCAGTATGTGCTCCTAGCTCAAAGGGAAAACCTATTTGCTTTATAAACGTTTCCATGATTTTTTGGTAGCAGCTATATATCACACAAATGAGAAGTTCTTCCTTCTTGCTTTCACTTAGGGACTCCCTTGTGAATGGCAACAGAGCAGGTATGTCATTTCCAAACCACAAGACTGGCCAGAAACTCAGCCCAGAAGTTTCCCCTTTGAACTTGTATTCTTTTCATTTTATCACCATCAAAATATTTGCCAGGAACTTACAATTCAGACAATAATATAAAGGGAGGGTCAGAGGCAGGTGTTTGTGCACAAGTATATCTGTGTGGAGCGGGGCGAGGGAGGAGAAGGGGAAGTATGCAAACATTATGCACTGAGAGAATCATGTGACCAAATACTCAGAGAGGGAGTGGTCAAGGAGTAAAACAATGGCAGGCTTGCCTTGTAAGAACAAAGAGGGCGTTAAAGGATTTAGGAGGGAAGAGTGATTACGGAAGACCTTATATTCTGGGCTAAGAGGTTTATAATCTATTTTTCATCTAACGGAAAACACTGAAGGATTGAGGGCAAAGGCTGATTTGGCCAAAGTAGTTGATTAAACAGCAGACTTGGAACGGGTTGAAAAGAAAAATCCAAAGACAGGAAGAAAAAAGCCTTGGGAGTTGGGGGAGAAGCGGTGGGCAGGAAAAGGCCCAGAATTGAGTGGAAATGATAGATTTCTCAAGCATAATAAAGTGAAAATTTATGGGACTGATTTGGGATGAAAAGGCAGAAGAACCAAAGATAACTTTGATATTTTGAGCCCAGGTAACAGGAAGGAAGAATGATGAAACCATTAACAGAAATGGAAAAAGTCTGGAGAAAGAGTCAGATTGAAGAAAAAGATACTGAGTTAGATTTTAGACAGGTAGAGTTAACCCCTTTGTCACCATCTTTTCTCTTTCCATCACACACTTATTTCAATCAGTGGCATGAAATAACCAAAGATGATTTGGCTTATCATAGCACTGCAGTACCCAGCATGGTGGAGTCATTAGCCTACTAATCTCCTGGCAAGAGACCATGCCATTCTTTTACTTCATGTCAATTTCAGGGATCGTGGAATTCACCCTTTGTCACAGAAGTGGAGGAAAAACTTACAGGAAACTCTTAAACAGGCATCTTGCTTCCAGACAAGGAAAGAGGGAAGTTATATGCAACAGACATTGCTTCCTCACGCTCTGCTTTTCCAGCCCCTTTGCCATGGCCTCCTGTCTCGCTGTCCCCAACCCCTCTTAGAAGGACTGTGAACTGAGAAGGGGATAGGGCATGTCCTAGAAAGCATTTTCCTTCAATATAAATTATAAGTGTATACTGTACAATTTCTTCCTATAAAATAGCAGAAATAAATTTTTCTTAGAGATGCTTTTTCAAAGAAAACAATTAAACAAAGGAAAGAGGAAGGAAGAGAAGGAGGCAGGAAGGGAAAAGTAACGGAAGAAGAGAGGTAGAGAGCAAGGGGGGATGAGAAAACAAACAGAAAGAGGAAATAGAGTCAAGGAGAAAGGAAAGCACCAATACTCAAAACAGAAGTAAAGACCTTTTTTAAAAAATTAGGTAAATCACTTTCATATCTCTGAATCTTCACTGTTCCTCTTGGTAGAGAGGTATAATGATGTATTATTATGCACCTAAGAGACATGAGATGAGGTGAAATGATAGCAATTATGCAAAAACAAGAGTAATTGAAAAAAAAGAAGTCCAAAAATCTTAAAATGTGAATATTAAAAATATGGAATGATCAAGAGCCATATTAAAAATTGAAATAATAAATCACATTAAACATGATATTAGTGTCACAGTATTGGCTTTTCCTCACACTAATGGGCAACATATTCAAACACTGAATATTAATATCACCTATTAGAAAACCAATCATAATAAAAGTCCATGATGGCAGATAATTAGGTATTAGTGAAACCAAGCCACACTGGCAGAAATAAGGACTTTTTTTTTTTTTTAAATATAAAAAGATATTTTCTTGTAGTTCCTCTAACTATCAAAAATCTCCTTTGGGTGATAAGTGTATCTTAGACCAGCTTTGAAGTTTATAATAACTGGTCTCTTGTGCATTATCTACATTTACCATATAGCAAAGTTAATTAAATAACCTATCAGGATTACCTCACTCTTCCCATTCCATATTTTTCCACTTAAACAAACCAAAAAAAAAAAAAAAAAAAAAAATCCTGACCCCGAATATGATATAATGATGTAAAAGCAAAGTTTGGGGACTGATTTATATTAGATGGGAGGTTAATAACCTCTGGGCTTTGTTTTATCATCAGAGATTAATGTGGAGCCTTAATTCTTCTTTTTTTTTCCCTTCTTACATATAGGTAAGTTTTAGAAATAAAAGGAGCCCTTCAAAGATGGCGTAAATTAAAATCTCTGGGATGGTTAGAAGGCCTTTTCTCTTTTAATGGACAGATACCCAGACGATGTTATGTAGCTTCCAAGAAGAGCTTATGCAAGCAAAGAAGAAAGACAAAGAAATTAGATAAAATAAAGATGAAGAAATGAGCATCTGGGGGTTAATAGAAGACCTTGTTGACTCCCCAGAAACTCCCTAAAAGCCATTCTTGTAACTGCTATCCAACCCCAGGGGAGGGGAAACCCTGTCCCCTTTCTTAGAAATAAATCCTCATAAACTTCCTCAGCATATGTACTCCTTTTGACTTTTGAATGTGGCTGGGACACTTGCCTTCCTTTGGCATTGCCAGCTCCATCACCACAGACCTTGTCCATGTCCTACACAGCTCCAAGCACCTGTGCAAGGGCTTATGAATGCTAACTAAAAATATGAGGCCAGCTGTGAAATCATGAAATCAAATCCCAGCACACAACTTCATATCTCCAGACTTACATCTCTTCCATTTTTTACTGCCATTAAGGATGTTACTTTCTAAAAGGCAACATATAAAAACAAATGTACTGGGGCGAAGCAAGATGGCAGAGGAGTAGGAGACCTGGATTTCGTCTGGTCTCAGGAATTCAGCTGAATAGGGATCAAACCATTCTGAACACCTACGAACTCAACAGGAGATCAAAGATAAGAATAGTACCAACACTCTGAACAGAAAAGCGACCACTTTCTGGAAGGTAGGACATGCAGAGACGTGAATCCGAGGCCATATTCGGGAGGATAGACGGTGGGGGAGGGGGCCTCCGTCGGCCGCTTCTGGCAAGTGATAGAGCCGCCGAGCACAAAATCGGAACTTTTAGAAGCAGGCTCCGCTGAGGGACGTCGCTCCAGTGGCTAAGCGGGGGTGGAACCCTCGCGGGACAGTGTGGTCTCAGAACCCTCAGGGTCACAGAAAGACTGGGGGTGCCTGAGTGTGGCAGAGCTCCCAGGTATCCGAGCGGGGAAGCTGGCTGCAGAGACGGAGTCGAGGCGCGGGCTCTCAGCTCGGGGTTGCCATAAACTGTGATCCGCGGCCCAGTCGGGCCACTGAACCTCCAGCAGGGACCCAACAAGCAGCAGAGCCGGGGAGACTCCCCTCCCTCCCCCGGGAGGAGCGGCGCAGGAGCGCACCACAGGGATCTGCTGGGTTTGGAGACTCCACATGGGGTCGGGTGCCACACATAGAAACGCTCAATCACAGGCGGGGTGAACACAGAGTGCGGCCGGAGACCGGGAAGACGGGAGTGACTGCTTTTCTCTGGGGGCACACTGAGGAGCGGGGCTCCGAGTTCTCAGCTCCTCCAGGCAGAGATGGGAAGCCACCATTTTCACCCTGGGCCTCCAAAGCTGTACCTAGAGCTTGCAGGGAACAAAAGCTCCTGAGAGCAAACCCGAGCAGCTTGCTTAGCCCGGACTCACAAGGGCGGGGCAATTCCGCCTCTGGCAAAGATATTTGGGAACCACGGCAAAAGGCCCCTCGTCCAGAAGATCAGCACGAACAGCCAGCAAGCCAAGACCAAGTTTACGGATCAAGGAGAACGGGAGAACTCCAGCACTAGGGGAATACTGCACATAGAATTCGTGGCTTCTTTACCATAATTCATTAGTTTTTCAAAGTTAATTTTTTTAACTGTTTTTTTTATTTTTCTTTTTCCTTTTTTCAAACACCATCTTATCAATCCCTTTTTTTAAAAAAACTTTTTATTTTTCATTTTTAGAGTCATATTTTTATCCCTTCAGAGTAGTTACCCTTATTTTTGGCGTATATATATATATATATATATATATATATATATATATATATATGGTTCTATCTTTAAAATTTTGAGATACAATTTCTTCTAACAGATCAAAATATACCCCAAATCACTAGTGTATGGCTTTGTTCTATTCTCCTGCCTGATCACATTCTCTCCCTTTTGTTCTCTTTTTTTTTCTTTTTTCTTTTTCTTTTTAAATCTTCTTTCATTTAAAAAACAACTTCTTATCAATTCCTTTTATAAATTTTTTTATAATTTTCATCTTTACAGTCATCTTCCATCCCTTCATTGCATCAACCCTTATTTTGTACATATATAAGTCTTTCTTCCTTTAAAATTTTAGCAGGCACTGTCTTCTAAAAGACCAAAATATGCCCAAAACCTAGTGTGTGGCACTGATCTATGCACTAGCCTGATCATATTTGATCATACTCTGTTTTTTTTTGTTTTGTTTTGTTCTGTTTTTGTTTGCTTTTATCTTTTTCTTTCCCCTTTTTTTTTCTCTTCTTTCTTTTCCTTGTCCCCTGGTTTCAGGGCTTTTCTGATTTGTATAGAGTATATTTGCTGGAGACTTTGTTAACCTGTTAGCATTCTGTTGTCTCATTCATCTATTCTCCTCTGGACAAAATGAGAAGACAAAAAAAATCACCTCAGCACAAAGAACAAGAGGTAGTACCGTCTGCCAGGGACCTACTCAATACGGACATTAGTATGATGTTGGACCTAGAGTTCAGAATCATGACTTTAAAGAAACTAGCTGGGCTTGAAAAAAGCATGGAAGTTATTAGAGAAACCCTTCCTGGAGAAATAAAAGAACTAAAATCTAACCAAGTCGAAATCAAAAAGGCTATTAATGAGGTGCAATAAAAAATGGGGGCACTAACTGCTACGACACATGAGGCAGAAGAGAGAATCAGCGATATAGAAGATGAAATGATGGAAAATAAAGAGGCTGAGAAAAAGAGAGAAAAACAACTACAGGATCACGAGGGCAGAATTCGAGAGATAAGCGATATGAAAAGACGAAACAACATTAGAATAATTGGGATCCCAGAAGAAGAAGAAAGAGAGAGAGGGGCAGAAGGCATATTGGAGCAAATTATAGCAGAGAACTTCCCTAATGTGAGGAAGGAAACAGGCATCAAAATCCAGGAGGCACAGAGAAACCCTCTCAAAATCAATAAAAATAGGTCAACACCCCGACATCTAATAGTAAAACTTACGAGTCTCAGAGACAAAGAGAAAATCCTGAAAGAAGCTCAGGAGAAGAGATTTGTAACCTACAATGGTAGAAACATTAGATTGGCAACAGACCTATCCACAGAGACCTGGCAGGCCAGAAAGGACTGGCATACTATAGTCAGAGCACTAAACAAGAAAAATATGCAGCCAAGAATACTATATCCAGCTAGGCTATCATGGAAAATAGAAGGAGAGATAAAAAGTTTCCAGGACAAACAATAACTAAAAGAATTTGCAAACACAAAACCAGCCCTACAAAAAATATTGAAAGAGGTCCTCTAAGCAAAAAGAGAGCCTAAAGGCAGCATAGACCAGAAAGGAACACAGAAAATATACAGTAACAGTCACCTTACAGGCAATACAATGGCACTAAATTCATACCTTTCAATAGTTACCCTGAATGTAAATGAGCTAAATGCCCCAATCAAAAGACACAGGCTATCAGATTGGATGAAAAAACAAGAACCATCAATATGCTGTCTGCAAGAGACTCATTTTAGACACAAAGACACCCCCAGATTGAAAGTGAGGGGGTAGAAACCATTTACCATGTTAATGGACACCAAAAGAAAGCTGGGGTGGCAATCCTTCTGTCAGACAAATTAGATTTTAAACCAAAGACTGTAATAAGAGATGAAGAAGGACACTAAATCCTACTTAAAGGGTCTATCAAACAAGAAGATCTAACAATTATAAATATCTATGCCCCTAACATGGGAGCAGCCAATTATATAAGGCAATTAATAACAAAAGCAAAGAAACACATTGACAACAATACAATAAGAGTGGGGGAGCTTAACACCCCCCTGACTGATATGGACAGATCATCTAAGCAAAAGATCAACAAGGAAATAAAGACTTTAAATGACACACTCGACCAAATGGACTTCACAGACATATTCAGAACATTCCATCCCAAAGCAACGGAATACACATTCTTCTCTAGTGCCCATGGAACATTCTCCAGAATTGATCACATCCTAGGTCACAAATCAGGTCTCAACCAGTACCAAAAGATTGGGATTATTCCCTACATATTTTCAGACCACAGTCCTTTAAAACTAGAACTCAATCACAAGAGGAAAGTCAGAAAGAACTCAAATACATGGAGGCTAAAGAGCATCCTACTAAAGAATGAGTGGGTCAACCAGGAAAGTAAAGAAGAATTAAAAAAATTCATGGAAAGCAATGAAAATGAAAACACAACTGTTCAAAATCTTTGGGATACAGCAAAGGCAGTCCTGAGAGGAAAGTATATAGCAATACAAGCCTTTCTCAAGAAACAAGAAAGGTCTCCAATACACAACCTAACCCTACACCTAAAGGAGCTGGAGAAAAAACAGCAAATAAAACCTAAACCCAGCAGGAGAAGAGAAATAATAAAGATCAGAGCAGAAATCAATGAAATAGAAACCAAAGAACAATAGAACAGATCAACGAAACTAGGAGCTGGTTCTTTGAAAGAATTAACAAGATGGATGAACCCCTGGTCAGACCACCTGACTCAGAGGCCACCATTACCTTGATCGCAAAACCAGACAAAGACCCCATCAAAACGGAGAATTACAGACCATTACCCTTGATGAACATGGATGCAAAAATTCTCACCAAAATACTAGCCAGTAGGATCCAACAGTACATTAAAAGGATTATTCACCATGACCAAGTGGGATTTATCCCTGGGCTGCAAGGCTGGTTCAACATACACAAATCAATCAACGTGATACAATATATTAACAAAAGAAAGAACAAGAATCATATGATCCTCTCAATAGATGCAGAAAAAGCATTTGACAAAGTACAGCATCCTTTCTTGATCAAAACTCTTCAGAGTATAGGGATAGAGGGTACATACCTCAATATCATAAAAGCCATCTATGAAAAATCCACAGCGAATATCATTCTCAATGGGGAAAAGCTGAGAGCTTTTCCCCTAAGGTCAGGAACATGGCAGGGATGTCCACTCTCACCACTGCCATTCAACATACTATTAGAAGTCCTAGCCACAGCAATCAGACAACAAAAAGAAATCAAAGGCATCCAAATCAGCAAAGAGGAAGTCAAGCTCTCACTCTTTGCAGATGATATGATACTGTATGTGGAAAACCCAAAAGGCTCCACCCCAAAGCTGCTAGAACTCATACAGGAATTCAGTAAAGTAGCAGGATATAAAATCAATGCACAGAAATCAGTGGCATTCCTATACACCAACAAGACAGAAGAGAGACAAATCAAGGAGTCAATCCCTTTTACAATTGCACCCAAAACCATAAGATACCTAGGAATAAATTTAACTAAAGAGGCAAAGGATCTGTACTCAGAAAACTATAAAATACTCATGAAGGAAATTGAAGAAGACACAAAGAAATGGAAAAACGTTCCATGCTCATGGATTGGGAGATCAAACATTGTGAAGATGTCAATGCTACCTAGAGCAATCTACACATTCAATGCAATCCCCATCAAAATACCATCCACCTTTTTCAAAGAAATGGAACAAATAATCCTAAAATTTGTATGGAACCAGAAGAGACCCCGAATAGCCAGAGGAATACTGAAAAAGAAAAGCAAAGCTGGTGGCATCATAATTCCGGACTTCCAGCTCTATTACAAAGCTGTCATCATCAAGACAGTATGGTACTGGCACAAAAACAGACACACAGATCAATGGAACAGAATCGAGAGCCCAGAAATGGACCCTCAAGTCTATGGTCAACTAATCTTTGACAAAGCAGGAAAGAATGTCCAATGGAAAAAAGACAGTCTCTTCAACAAATGGTATTGGGAATATTCGACAGCCACATGCAGAAGAAGGAACCTGGACCATTTCCTTACACCACACACAAAAATAGAGTCCAAATTTTTGAAAGACCTAAACGTGAGACAGGAGTCCATCAAAATCCTAAAGGTGAACACAGGCAGCAACCTCTTCGACCTCAGCCACAGCAACTTCTTCCTAGAAACATCGCCAAAGGCAAGGGAAGCCAGGGCCAAAATGAACTATTGGGATTTCATCAAGATAAAAAGCTTTTGCACAGCCAAAGAAACAGTCCACAAAACCAAAAGACAACCGACAGAATGGGAGAAAATATTTGCAAATGACATATCAGATAAAGGGCTAGTATCCAAA
Organism: Zalophus californianus; assembly: GCF_009762305.2. Classification (NCBI taxonomy): domain Eukaryota; kingdom Metazoa; phylum Chordata; class Mammalia; order Carnivora; family Otariidae; genus Zalophus; species Zalophus californianus. The sequence continues at coordinate 99,196,516 of NC_045602.1, forward strand.
ATCTATAAAGAACTTATCAAACTCAACACCCAAAGAACAAATAATCCAATCAAGAAATGGGCAGAAGGCATGAACAGACATTTTTCCAAAGAAGACATCCAAATGGCCAACAGACACATGAAAAAGTGCTCAACATTGCTCAGCATCAGCGAAATCCAAATCAAAACCTCAATGAGATACCACCTCACACCTGTCAGAATTGCTAAAATTAACAAGTCAGGAAACGACAGATGTTGGCGGGGATGTGGAGAAAGGGGAACCCTCCTACACTGTTGGTGGGAATGCAAGCTGGTGCAACCACTCTGGCAAACAGTATGGAGGTTCCTCAAACAGTTGAAAATAGAGCTACCATACGATCCATCAATTGCACTACTGGGTATTTACCCCAAAGATACAAATGTAGGGATCCGAAGGGGTACGTGCACCCCGATGTTTATAGCAGCAATGTCCACAATAGTCAAACTGTGGAAAGAACCAAGATGTCTATCGACAGATGAATGGATAAAGAAGTGGTATATATACACAATGGAATATTATGCAGCCATCAAAAGGAATGAGATCTTGCCATTTGCACCGACATGGATGGAAATGGAGGGTGTTATGCTGAGTGAAATAAGTCAATCAGAGAAAGACATGTATCATATGACCTCACTGATATGAGGAATTCTTAATCTCAGGAAACAAACTGAGGGTTGCTGGAGTGGTGGGGGGTGGGAGGGATTGGGTGGCTGGGTGATAGACATTGGGGAGGGTATGTGCTATGGTGAGCACTGTGAATTGTACAAGACTGATGAATCATGGATCTGTACTTCTGAAACAAATAATGCAATATATGTTAAGAAAGAAAAAGAAGAAGAAGATAGCAGGAGGGTAAGAATGAAGTGGAGTAAGTCGGACGGGGAGATGAACCATTAGAGATGATGGACTCTGAGAAACAAACTGAGGGTTCTAGAGGGGAGGGGGGTGGGGGGATCGGTTAGCCTGGTGATGGGTATTAAAGAGGGCACATTCTGCGTGGAACACTGGGTGTTATGCACAAACAATGAATCATGGAACACATCAAAAACTAATGATGTAATGTATGGTGATTAACATAACAATAAAAAATTATTAAAAATAAAAAACAAATGTACTGATCTAACATTTGTTTGGGCTGACCTGTCTAGGAGGATTCCTAGATCCCCCCTTTTAAAAAGGTTAGAATGATTCAGGGCGACTGGGTGGCTCAGTTGGTTAAGTGGCTGCCATCGGCTCAGGTCATGATCCTGGAGTCCCGGGATTGAGTCCTGTATCAGGCTCCCTGCTCGGCGGGGAGTCTGCTTCTCCTTCTGACCCTTTTCCCTCTCGTGCTCTCTGTCTCTCATTCTCTCTTTCTCAAATAAATAAATAAAATCTTAAAACAAACAAACAAACAAACAAAAACAAATAGGCCTTCAAAATTTAAAAAAATTAAAATAAAATAACATAAAATAAAATAAAAATAAAAAGGTTAGAATGATTCAAACCCTGTAAGTAGACAGGAGTCCTTCGGCTGGTCCAGCCCAGTATTTGTTAGCTTACTTTTATTTACTAGTAGTAGAACTCATCTGCCATCAACTTCTCGTTACCTCTAGCTATTTTCTTAGGTGCCTCCACCAATTCTCACAATTGTTTCCCTGTTATAATGCAGTGAGGTGGTGTTGGATACCCCTCCCACCCCAGGATATTTGAACCCACAGACGTTGGTTTTCTCTCCATCTTCCAAATGAATGATGCATCAGTGCAATAGCATGTATTAGGAAGTGTGGTGATAGAGAGCTCTGCTTACTAAGCCCCTATCTTTTTAATTCCCTGATTGAAATAAATCTGCTTTGCAAAAGGTTAAATTTATATGACCAATTAATCAATTAGGACTAGTTACATTTCAAAATGTCTGCTTATCCAAATGGTTCATTTCTGGTTGTTTTTAAAATGTAGAAAATTGGAAATTTAGAACTGGGTTGTTTTCCAAAAGATTTTTTATAATGTTCATTGGTGAAACTTAGTACATATTTTTCTTAAAAAATTGATTCATAAATGATGGATAGAAATCTAGGGCAGGCCACAGATACCCAATTAATTTATAGAGAGTTTGGTGTTGTCCACCCCCAATAATGCATTTACTCATTAAACAAATAGTTATTGAGCACATACTATGTGCCAGGCACTATTCTAGATGCTGAGGACACAACCTATAAGGTGTCAGTTCTCAAGGGATTTAGGTCTAAGTGATGACAGAACAAAGGAAATGATATATAAGCAGTGATCTTAGATAATAGTAAGTGCGAAGGAAAAAAATGAAGCTGGGAAATGTAATCAAGCTAAACTTGGACAGGTGGGGGAAGCGGGGCCATATTTGATAGGGTGTTCAAAGATGATCTTGCTGAGAAGCTCACACTTGAGCTGAGATCTGAATGACAAAAGGATCATGAGATAATCTGGGAGAAGAGTATTTTAAGCAGAAAGATTAGTAACAGCAAGAACAGCCCTGTGGTGAGAATGTCTGGTGTGTATAAAGAATAATTATATGGGGGTGCCTGGGTGGCTCAGTCGTTAAGCGTCTGCCTTCGGCTCAGGTCATGATCCCAGGGTCCCGGGATCGAGCCCCGCATCAGGCTCCCTGCTCTCTGTCAAATAAATAAATAAAAAATCTAAAAAAAAAAAAAAGAACAAATATATAGTCAGGGTGGTTGGAATAACATGAACAAGGTCAAGGGTGGCAGGAAATGAGTTTAGAGAGCAAGGTGGTGGGCCTTTTCAGCCATGGTAAAAGTATTTGGATTTTGTCCAAACTGCACAGTGCTTACTAGTCCCAGAGCCCCTAGATATACCTTAAATCATCTCTTCTTCTATCCTTTAGAGACTGAACTACAATGGTCTATGCAAAAATGATATCAGAGTTGTTGGATTTTCAGGACCATATCTTCCCCCTTTCAATATTAATTCTTTTTTGCTTCCTCTGTTCCCACAGCTAGAGCAGGGCCAGAAGGAATCAATTCATTCATTCAGTGCTATAAAGAATCATTGAATGAATGAATGGGAATCAGAAGTATACAAGGTTAGCAAAATTTCTGTCTTCATGAAGCTAGGGAAGGGGAGAGAGTGTGGCATAGAGGTAGTTAGAGGTAGGCCATTTAGGAGTAGACTAGTCACAGAGGATATAGAGCAGAAGGGAAAGAGGGCTCTTCCTGCCAGTGTAACGCCCCAAAGTGCTATGGAGCTGGAGACAAATACCCCCCAGTATTTCTTTTCTTTCCTTCCTTTTTCAGTCCTCAGGGCTGAGTGGTGGAACCATGGACCAGCATGTGTCTAATTGCACTGCATGCTAGCCTCCTGATTGATTCCATTGAGAACCAGGCCTGAGAACAGGAGGAAGGGGCTCTGTAGGAAGAGGCACTCCATTTACGGTGAGTGAGGTGGAGTACTGATTGGCTTCTTCATCATGCTCTTCCTGGAAGGATTTGTATATCTGACTTAAGGCCCTGCAGGAGCACCCAGAGATTATAAGCTGGGGCTAAAACATTGACCCAAACCTCAGGGGCAGACAGGGCTGATATTTGGCTGCTTAAATACACATTGGTAGTTAAAAATACTAAAGGACTCCTGTGGTGGTGGTCCTTAAATAGCTGCTTCCCCAAGTTCCCTAAATTCCCTTCAAATTGCCCCTGCCATCCCAGGCCCTCCCCTGGACTGCTCATGACCACCCTTAATCAAGAACTAATGGGGTTTCTAAGACTATGACCTGTTTCAGCCCTTGAACCTATGACCATTCTGATTGGTTAGTGTCTGAGCCATATCTGTTATTAAATACTTTGAATATCAAGTTTTTTTGACTATGGGGACAGACTCATGGGCTTAACAAAGAGCCATGATCCTCAGAGGTCCTTGGGACACAGCTCATTTACCACCATATTCCTGGACACGAAACAGTCCTTTTGGGGTTTCAACAGCAACATGCCTTTTTCGTCTTTTTTCCTCCTTTTTGTGTCTGCCCCACCTCTTGATCTCTCTCACCCTCTCTCTCTCTCACCCTTATCTGTACACCCTGCTTCCCCCTCAGCCCCTGCCTTCTTGCCCTCCTCTGAGAAACCTTTTCAGATCATCTCAGGCTGGTTTATTTATAGAAACCCCTTTTCCAATAATAGTTTAAGACATCTCTATGTTTTCATTCTTCACACATTATGTGAGTATTGATAACTTGTCTGTTGCCCTTGCCTGTACGGTCTTGAGTTGAGGACTTCATACCCTGTCCCAGGACCTGGTACACAGGGTAAACCAAATCCAAAACAACAACAAATGCAAAACAACAAAAACCAAGTCCAAAACAACCAGAAGGCTGTAGGGGAAAGAGGAGGCAGGGGGGAAGGACAGAGCTAAGAGAGAAAGGGGTGAGAGAAAGGAGGTCAAGTGGAATGGAGAAAAGGAGAGGGGGAGAGAGAAAGGGAAGAAGCAAGAAAGAGGTGAACAGGGGAGGAAGAGGAGGAAGAGAGAGAAGAAAGGAAGAAGCAATGGACACAGAGAGAGGAGGGGCAGGGAAAGAATACAGAGGAGAGGATGGCGGGGAGGAAGGGGAGGGGAGAAAAGTGGAAGGTAATACTGACTTCAGGCAACCGCAGAACACCTATTGACTTAAGGCTCCACTCCACGCTAGCATTCGCTTGTCACTTCACAGCCTTCAGATTTCTTTCTGAATAACTTTTTTTATGAGTTATGTATGACTGCATTCTAGGTCTATCCTAAGCCTAACTGTATTATTTCTGCCAGTCTGGCTTTGTTTTCCCCACATTACTGTGAACTTTCATTAGTTAGCGAAACAGACTTGCTAATAATAGTTGGGCTGACTTGTTCCTATCTCACTATGTTGAATAGTGATTTTCTTATTTGGAAGGATAGCAAGAGCAAAGGGGGAAAAAAAAAGATTTGAGAATGAAGTTTTCTGTCAGGAATCATAGACAAGTCAGCCAAGGATCACAGATTACAAGAGCTTTAAAAGAATAGATGTTATGGGGCACCTGGGTGGCTCAGTCATTAAGTGTCTGCCTTCGGCTCAGGTCATGATCCCAGGGTCCTGGGATCCAGCCCCACATCAGACTCCCTGCTCAGCGGGAAGCCTGCTTCTCCCTCTCCCACTCCCCCTGCTTGTGTTCCCTTTCTCGCTGTGTCTCTCTCTGTCAAATAAATAAATAAAATCTTTAAAAAAAAAGAATAGATGTTATGAGGAATAAATTAAATACTTCTCAAGTTTTTTTTTTCTTTTTTGGTTCAGCTCTAACTCAATAATAATTGATTTTCCAATGACTTGGTCGATATGGCCTGAAGCACCACTTTTATTGTCCAAAGGGGAAGAAAATGAATAGGGCATTTAGGCCCACCTCTGAAAGGAACATATTCTGTTACTAGCATTCTCACATCCTCATTTTAGCCAATGACTTCAATGCATTCTAAGGGGTCTGAAATTATAATATAATTATAGGTGATGCCATTCCAGCTTCAGTGGAATTTTCATCAGCTCTGGACCCAGCAATTCAGGATCACTTCCTGACACTGGGGTTTTGGATATCTCAATAGTGTTTTTAGTGATTTCCAATGAAATCATAATGGAATTTCCCACATGGTCACTTAAAAGTTTTATTGCTATAAGTGGTCTGATCTTGGCAGGTCACTTACCCTCTCTGGGTCTTTCTTTATCTTTAAAGCAAGGGATTTGTTCTAAATTATTTTTAAGGCCCCTCCCAACTTTAAAATTCTGAAAACCACAGGGAGCATAACATAAGAATACAGAAGAAAAGGAGCTAATATGTTACTGGTGGACCTTGAACTACTGTTACGATCTTACAGATATAATGCAGCTCAGGGCAAAGGTGATGAAGTCTACTGTTTTTGCCAATAACAACGACATGTAATCTATTATGTTTAAGAACACCTCTACTGGGACAGCACAGAAAAAAATACAGATGATCTTTATCACTTCATGGCCACTTCCCAGTCATATCTAGATAGCTGTCATCTCCCTGAATTAGTACTCACTTCTGGAGTCTCAACATCTTAGTATTTGTCAGTGTGGGACTGAAACAGAGCAGTCTTCCAGACCTTTAAGTATCAGTTTGTAAAAACCACCAAAGATTCTGACTATGTTGACCTAGCAACCTTACAGAACAGACTGTCATGTATAGTACAACTCAAGTTTAAGAACTGTTTTTTTATGCCCAATTAAGGGGAGTTTATCTTTGGCATTTTCAAGAAAAGAGACTCTTGAGGATACATTAAAGTTTACCTAAAGAAATAATTTTAGGATTAAATAGATTCAAAGAGCAGTTGGCTAAATTCACTGTCACTGTAAGACATAAATTTAAGTAAGAGTGGATTTCTCTTTAATGGAAAGAGACCAAGAATAACTGACGGGAAACAAATAAAGCCATAATAATTCACAGAATATTAATGGACCTGTTCAGGGAGAAGTTAATAATTTATGTCAGTCCATGTATCCGTTCTCAAGAGGATGTTAAAACAGGTCTTAGGATAGTCCTTAGACACTAATTTCAAGAACATGTAGGAAAATAAACAGACAAGTATGTCCCCATGGTTTGCTCAACTAATCCAGACCACACTGAATTATGCAATCATGCCATTCAGTATTCATACAGTTAAAATATGACTGTGCCTCAGGCCTTCTCTGGGACACCATTTTGAAATAATTTCATTTATTTCCTGCTAAAGACAAATGGATACATTACATTCTGCAGAAAATATTTTCCATGGTTTGAGTCCAAAGAGTAGTCATCTTATTCCAAAACTCATTGACCTCCATCCTTTAGGAGGTCGAAGTTCTATCCTGTTAAATTAAAAATTATTCAAGACAGATTCTTCATTTGTCTTCAGAGTACTTGCATGAACTTGAATATGTCATGTGTAGATACCATCTGCCCTGTCCACCCTCCCAACTCCAAGATTCTCCTTCCCTCCCCACCCTCTATGTGCATTTGGAAATGACCGACCTCAGATGTGGATCCCAAGGCCCTAGAACCTTCAGAATAGTCTCTGTAGCTGTTACACCAACATTTCCTTTGTCTTCCCTGTACTCTGATTTAGCAGTCTGATTGATTCCTGTGAAATATTAACATAGCTTCACAGGGACTTGTTAAGTCAAAGGGCCAAATTCAGGGAAAGTCTTACTTTGCCTAATTAAAACCAAAGTGTAAACTAGCCCAGTTTTGGAAGGATCCCTTGACTATTTGCCAAGATGCAGGTGAGCGTAAACACCAAGTAGAGAAGTTTATTTATTTTACTGCTAGCATCACCTCTTCTAAGAAAGACACTCATGTTGGCCAGAATTTTATTTCGTATTTTAATTGTAAAAAAGTGTACTAATTTAGTAATAATTTGGAAGAAACTATGTAACTAGCAATTTTTGCAAGTATGGGCCCTGACTCAGCAGTTGGCACAGGGCCTGGCATATAGTAGGAACTCAATAAATGCTTATTGGATGAATGAATGGGTGAACTAAAGAATTAGTCCCTTAAGGTATGCAAAGGTTTACAAGATCCAACCTTTGCTCTCAAGAGGGCTTCAATCTTAAGAAACTTCACATAGTCGATTGGAAATATTTTTAACTCAAAGACAGAGTTAATTTTCTCAAAATGGAAGGAGATAATCTTGGATCTGTCTTGGGCTTATCCAGAAAGAAAGATACAAATAACCAATTTTGCTACCTGAAGTTTATATACTATGGATTAATGCCCATTAAGAACTGAGTTGAAGCCATGGTGTTGAGGCAAAGCCAACATGTCATTAAGAAGGGCATGCAGTCCCAAAAGCCTCCATTCCAATGTGACTGAATGCATGAAATTTATGGAGTACCATTAAACGTTCCCATGCAGTTCGGAAAAATAAATGTTTTTGACAAAGCAGAAGTACAAAATATTTACCAGATTTCCCAATTCTCAGAAAAAATGGCTGAGTTGCTCCCAAAGCTAGTTAATGGCCACTTTTTGAGATCAGAATTTAAGTAGAGAAGTATTAATAAAAGAAAACCCGCTATAGGGAATGGACCTGGATTCCCGAAACCAACATACTATTATAACTCCTTTTATGAAGAACAGATAAATGACTCAGAAAATGAAATGTTTCTGCTTAACATGAAACTCATCAATTGTTTTCAAAAGGGAACACACATCATACCTCATTTCTGGGAAGTGCACCATGACAACAGAAAACACAAGCTTTCCTGTAGATCAATGTTGCGCGTCTGCATGCAGAGGACTAAAAATAATGACAAGGAAATCCGATTGTTTGATGCTCATGAATGCCAGAGAAATATGCTCAGCCTTATCCATTTTGCCCCTTAAAAACATTAAATCCAAAAACAACGTCATGTTAAAGTAAAGTTGAAACCTTCACAGGGAAGCAAATGGATTCTAGGTTAGTTCAAACTAAGTTTGAAATTCTAATTACTAATTGAGGATATGGGCAAGTCTTAACCTCTCTGAGTCCTTTAGCTAAAAAAAAAAAAAAAAGTATCTTCTTCTCAGGGCTGCTTTAAGGATTAAAAATGCAGCGTCTGGTTCATTACAGGTATTCAATACATGTTAGTCAACGTTAGCTCATTCTGACAGGGACTACATATTTCTTCCTCACCAATTATATCCTTAAACGTGTTTGGGACTTTGTTAGAAAATATTTGGGAATATATCTAAATATGAAGAGTTAAATTTTAGTTCTTTTCGTACATGTGTTCAAATTTCAACTTACTGGGTTGCCTGGGTGGCTCGTTCAGTTAAGGCATCCAACTCAGTTTCGGCTCAGGTAATGATCTCAGGGTCATGAGATCGAAGGAGCCCTGCATTGGGCCCCACACTCAGTGCACGGTCTGCTTGAGAATGTTTCCCCCTCACTCTCTTTCCCTCTCTGCTCCTCCTCCTCTCTCTCACTCTCTCTCAAATAAATAAATAAAATCTTTAAAAAAATTTCAACTTACTAAAATTTATTTTTCTTCATTTTACTTAAATTAAGCTCCTACCATCTGCAGATTTCCAATTCTTCATCTTAGACTAAGATTTCATGTAGCTTTAGTTTCATCTTCTGTTTTGGGGGCATAGGTGGGGGGTTAGTGCACAAAGAGAAAAATATAAAGGTCATTTGTAAAGTTCTACCTCATCTAAGGCCTTCTCTGCATGTGTATATTGCTGAATTTATGGTCCTCCTTTCTTCCTCTCCCTCAGACTCAAAGGCATTTTTGAATAGAATTGATGAACAATATCTTTGCTCTTGGCCAATTTTCTGTCTCCCTCTTCTGGAACCTAGTACCCTATTCTAATTACTGACTACACATTGTGCATGCATGTATAGAACACCTGCTCCTCCATTTCACTGATCAAAAACCATAAGAATTGGTTTCCCACATGAAAGTGGCTCCTCTAGGTCTATCCATTTCTATGTTCCTTCTGTTCATGCAGAACTGAACAACCATACTTCAATTTAAAAAGATAAAAAATAAGAAACATAAAAAATATTTCTCATTCTTCTCTTCTTGCTACCAAAGAACATTTATATTAAAGCTAATTTGCATATACATCTTCTCTGAGACTGCTTCATCATGCACCAATAGGAGAACTAATGATCTATCATTCATTCCTTTATACATCCATTCATTCAACAGATATTTACTGAGTACCCCCATATGTTCCCTGCTCCCTTAAAGCTTTCAATCTAGAGGGAAGACAATAAGACAATATCTTGCTCCTAAGATATACAGTTTTGTGTAATGGTCAAATGTCAACCTCATTAAAAGTTGAGGAGTTATTCTTACCATAGTCAGGCCTATTGTAGGTGACAAGCCAGTTGTTAGGGAAGGAAAGAATAGAGGGATGTCTTTTGTTTCTTTTTCCTCAATTTATGCTTCTTTTTCTCCTCCCTCAGCTTGCCAACCTGGTGACAGACATGAGGAAATGGAACAGCAAAGACCTCCCATGACTGATATTGTCACAAACTGGCAATATGGTCTTCTCTCCTAGGAGTCAGAGCTGCCTCTTTCTCTTTGGGGCATATTAAGGGTTCTTCAGAAATTCCTAATTCCCAGTTGGAAACTTCTCACCTGGAAGTCTTCTTATGCAAGACATATATTTCCTTTGGCTCTAGAAATTCAAAGGTCATTTCTAGCTTCTTTATACCAATTCATTTTACTCATCTGGGCAATGCCCTTTTAGAGAATCTAAGCTGACTCTTTGCCTCATCTGTCTCATCTAAGGCCCATTTGTGGTCCACAGGAAACTCTTGCTCAGACTTTGCCCCAACATCACTAGGTATGCTGGCGAGTCTCTATAGAAGTAACCTTTCCTTTACTCCTCCTCTTACAGCAGCCAGGTTTTTGGAAAATCTAAAAGATGAGAATAGAAACAGAAACCTATTTGTCATCTTTTAGATTTTCCAAGAGGAGTAAGAAATCAATTCACAGCATCCCTCCCCCAACTGTGGGGGACATAATTTATGTTCTCTCAGTTGTCTCAGAAAAACTCCCCTTCTGATATGAGGTGACAAGAAAAATAACCTGCCTTCTTCTGGGAGAGACAGTAGGTCTAGCACAGGGCTGTGCTGGTAAATGTTTAACAAAGAGCTCTCTGAGGGGGGAAAAATATATATATATATGCACATATATATATATGAATGCATATATACATACACATAAGTTTTTTATGTTTTACTGATATAAAAAGGCATAGCACATAATTTATAGAATAATTATAAAAAATACACTATACTGTAAATTCCACTTGGACAATTGATTCTCATAGAAAGATTCAATCAATTTTTGTCAGGCTTTTGTATCTGTAGCCAACATAGCTTTCAACTAATAAAGTATTATTCCAACATGAATATTGGTTGATATTTTCTTTACATTAATGAATAATATGAAAGTGAAATAATGAAACATATCACATAACTCAATAAAGCTGCTTCTTTAAAAAATTTATCAGAACTTCACTTATTCTTAATAATGTGACTTTTTATTGAATTATATATTAGTTTTGGAATACTAAAAGACATTTCTTCAATTCATGTGCTATTCATAAATGTAACAGCATTGTGATCTGAAGGTCTGTGTTCCCTCCAAATTTATACATTGAAATCTGAACTCCCAGAAGTAATGATATTAGTAGGTGGAAACTTTGGGAAATGATTAGATTCTGAGGGGTGAGACCTTATGAATAGGATTAGTGCTCACATAATTATGAGAGATCTCAAAGAGCTCCCTAGCCTTTTCTGCCTTGTGAGCCTACAAGAAGTTTGCAACCCAGAAAAGGGCCCTTACCTGACCATGCTGACAAGTGATCTCAGACTTCTAGCTTCCAAAACCATGAGCAATATATTTCTGTTGTTCATAAGCTACATAGTTTGGGGAATTTTGTCACAGCAGCCCAAATGGACTAAGACAAACAGCTACAGACCTGACATGCTTTTAAGTGTAGTCTCCATTATTAACATGTACTCAATCACTCTAAGTTGAAATTATCAACAAACAATAAATCAAGCCCTGACTTACAGTGTTGGCCAATTTCTTGGTGTAAATGCTCCCACCATGGCTAATTTCAATCACCAATATAATGTCACCAAAAACAGAGTTGAGAAGACATGTGCAGCAATATACCACCATATATAGTATTTCTACCATACAGATACAATAGACATAAGTAACCCCAACAACACAGATAATAACAAAACATAATAACATGATCAAGAAATGATGAGGTTTGCATGTGTATTATCTTTTTTTAATATAACTTACTAATTATAAGTTTACATATTTTTATTGTTATGTTAATCACCATACATTACATCATTAGTTTTTGATGTAGTGTTCCATGATTCATTGTTTTTGTATAACACCCAGTGCTCCATGGAGAACGTGCCCTCTTTAATATCCATCACCAGGCTAATCCATCCCCCCACTCCTCCCCTCTAGAACCCTCAGTTTGTTTCTCAGAGTCCATAGTCTCTCATGGTTTGTCTCCCCTCCGATTTCCCCCCCTTCATTCTTCGCTTCCTGCTAACTTTTTTTTTTTTAACATATACTGTATTATTTGTTTCAGAGGTACAGGTCTCTGATTCAACAGTCTTACACAATTCACAGCACTCACCATAGCACATACCCTCCCCAATGTCTATCACCCAGCCACCCCATCCCTCCCACCCCACCCCCACTCCAGCAACCCTCAGTTTGTTTCCTGAGATTAAGAATTCCTCATATCAGTGAGGTCATATGATACATGTCTTTCTCTGATTGACTTATTTTGCTCAGCATAATACCCTCCAGTTCCATCCACGTCATTGCAAATGGCAAGACTCCATTCCTTTTGATGGCTGCATAATATTCCATTGTATGTACCCCGATGTTTATAGCAGCAATGTCCATAATAGCCAAAACTATGGAAAGAGCCAAGATGTCCATCAACAGATGAATGGATAAAGAAGATGTGGTATATATATACAGTGAAAGTTTACATATTTTTTAATACTAGCACTCCAATAGCTACCTTAAGGGAAAAAAACAAACAAACACTCTCCCTAAATCATCTCTTAATCTCCATTTTTGTGATTCTTTAATTTTGCCTTTGCACATGAGAAATTTTTAGTCATCCACCTGATTCCCAGATCCTACTTTGAAACCTTGTTTACATCTTGTTCACTTTGTAAAGGAATGTTTTCCAATCAAAACTCACTCTAACATCCTGCTACAAAAATAAATGAGTAAGATAACTTCAGATAGTGATTAGTGCTCTGCGGAGTTTTTTTTAAATGGTGGCATGATAAAGAATCACAAAGAAGAGTAATTATTTAGAATATGTTGTCAGAGAAGACCTCACAGAAGATACGCCATTCAAGCTAAGATCTTATTGACAGGAAGGAGCCACCTTTGTGAAGATATGGAGGAAAATTTTTCAGGGAAGAGGGGACAGTGGAGGCTTTAAGAGAGGATGTTCAATCTGCTTTCAATGTACTTTGAGCATGGTGAATAATAAGGTAGGAGAAGAAATCAGAAAGATAATCAGATGGCCAGGTATGCAGAGCCCTGTGGCCACTGTAAGTAGTTTGGACTTCATTCTAGGTGTCACAGGAAACCTTGGAGAGTTTTAAGCAAGGGAATAAATGACATACGTGATTTAAATTTTTAATTGTTTTTTATGTTGTTGTTTAGAGAATGAATTAGAACAAGGTGAGAGTGTAAAGCTGAGTGACAGGCTAGGATTCTCTCGCATGAATTCAGTCAGAAAATAATAATGACAAACTAGAGTGTTGACAGTGGATACAGAAGAGTGAATTAATTAGACATATTATCTCCCAGGCAAAGCCGAAAAGAATTGCAGATGAATTGAATGTGAGACGTGAGGGAAAGGGAAGAAATGAGAATGATGCCCAAGTTTGAAGCTTGAACAGCAGAGTTGATCATTTGTTGAAATGTGGGCACCTGTGGTTGGAAAAATGGAGAAAATAAGACTTTATTTTGAAATGCCTAGATGATGCCAAGGAAAGACCAAGGGGAAATGTCAAGTTGAGAACAGTGTATGTTAGAACAAAGCATGTGAAACTGTCTCTTTGGTAGACGAAAAATGATCAAACACTGGACATTTCACACGGTTTAATTTAATATGCATTTGAAGTCCGGTGGAAAGATCAAACATATGTGAAGATGCTATCCACTTAATGAAGTGTATGTAACTGTTGGGTTGTATGTAATTTATAAACAAAATACCATGTGAGTATAGTTTTATCATGGTGCATTCACATAAAGTCACACCCATGCATATAACCAATCAGACTATGACAATTCTGCATCTACAAGGGCTTCCTTTAACACTCTACTTTGACTTAAAGGAATTTCTTCACAATCATGAGGACGAATTTAGAATTCGCACGCCTCAGTGGCAGCTAAGTACCATGAAATGGGAGCCACTATGCACTCATCTTTGCAGTCTCATAGCTGGCACAGTGCTGATTCTGCCCTCAGTTTACTGGTAGTTTGCCAGTTTATAGTAGAGATAATCTCACGCATCATTTGCAATTTTTTCCCTTTTCTTATATTTTTACCCTTCTGTTTAGGTTTCACTTGCATAAAATTTTCAAATATATAAAAACCAGTTATCACATACAGGCACTCTGTTAACTGTTGAGGTGGTTGTTGTCATTAATTTTGATGGTAAATAAAGTTTGACTTAGAAGGACTTATACTACAATAGTTTATTTCTCTTAAGAAATAAATTACCCTTTCAGACTAAAGCAAAACTATATGGTATCAATGGTATATGGGGAATATAAAGGCATAAAAATAACCTATAATATAAGATACATTACTGGTAATATCAGAACCATTGTTTCAATACATTCATTCAGTCATAAGTCTTCTCAAATTTTCCTTAAAGCACTTCTGATGTGTGCACCCATCTGTTTTTTCCTCCACTATCAGTCTAGCATGGCATTTTTCTTCTTACTGGGGTTACCAGAGCTGCCCTATACTGGGTCTCCCCACCACCCATACTTCGTCACCTCATAACCTGCCACTCTCATCTTCTTATCCTCATTGGCAGCATCAGTGACTAATGACACTATATGTGAGGCTCATCACAGACCTTTCTGTAGGAGGTTAGGTGTGGAGTCATAGCCACCCTGCAAAGACATTTATTCCAATGTTTGTGAAGCAATGAAAGGAAAACCATTTTTTTTTTATTCCCTAAGTTTCAGACCACTAAGGAAAGGGCTTCTTTCATTACCAAGGAGGACGATGTATTAGGGAAAATGTTCCCTTTTGTGAAACATTGTTAGACCGTGGGCATTTCTTGTGGTGTTCCTTAAATGGATTAAGTGTTCGAATCCACAGAGGGAGTATTTGGGAGCTGGAAGATAATGAGAAGCCCTAATTCCTTCATAATGAAAGTAAGTCATGAGTTTAAGGGTTTCCAGATATCACTTTTCAGTTTTATTTGGAGTTAAGCAGCCAAATGTGAAGTAAAAGGGTTCAGGCTTTGTTTTGTTTTGGCCTCTGGCTTTCATGACCTCTATGCAGACCAATGGGTAGGAAGAGACTACAGAGCTATAACTGTTTTCTAATAAAAATAATTTTCACATTGTTCAAATGCAATACTCTTAAGCATATGAACATTAGAAATAAGAATTACAAAACTACAGAGCACTAGGAATTGACAAGATATGGTAGGCACATCACCAAGCTAGACATCAGACAATTTGAATTTCAATCTTAGTTTTATTGATAACTAACTGTCTGGCCTTGAACTAGTTAATTAATTTTTCTACTTCACAGTTTCCTCATCTGTAAAATAGAAATGACCTCCAAGGTTTTATTTAGCATTCAAATTCCATAATTGTCTAATCTCTCATCTCCTGCCTAAAAAGTAGTTTCATAGTAGCAATTTAGACAACAGTAATAGTTTAACAAGTATTTTCTTACAGCCTTGTAGAATAAGCTAATATGGGATAAGGATGCCTTTATTGAAACTGGAAGGGATCCTTTATAATTTTCACTTGACTAGCTGGTTACTACAACAGAGTACAGGAAAATCTGCTAATGTTTGTTTGCTTCTACTTTCCAGCACTAAATACAGTAATAGTGATAGGCCACATTGATTCTGCATTTTCTCACCTATTAAACAGAATGATAATTTTTAGTCCATTTGTCATAATATCTGTCTCGGTCTTCTTCTTCTTGTAGATTTTATGGAATTTTATTGCCTATGTTATCTGGAGGCAATGCCCACAGGTGCTAAGGTCACTGTGCTGAACCACACAGATTTTCCTATCTGTACTGCCTGGACAGATTTTTAGCTGGACTCTGTGATTCCCCACTTCTTGGTGTTCATGCCTTTGTGCAATCCCATCCTTGTGAGTGTAGCAGGGACGTGTCACTCCATTCTATCCAATAGAATATGGCAAAGAAAATGTGAAGTCTCCCTGTGATTATGTTATGTTGTATGGCAAAGGTGATGGGATTTGATTATCTTACTTTATATAAGATTCCATCTTACTAGCAGACTTGTTCTAGAGTCTTCCTCTCCTTGCTGGCTTTAAAGATGCAAGCTGTCCTAAATCCTGCAGTAGCAGGGAAATAAATTCTTCCAACAACTTGAGTGAGTTTAGAAGCAGACCCTTCCCCAGTCAGATCTCCAGATGAGAACCCATCCTGGTCACACCTTGGTTTCAGCCTTACAGAGGACCCAGATAAGCTGTGCCTGGACTTCTGACCCACTGAAACTGTGAAATAAAAAATGTGGTAACTTATTACATGATAATAGAAAACTAATACAAGGAATTTATTTCTTCAACTTCTGAGAAGGCTGAAAGTTCTCTGCTATCGGTCCTCTCCAGGAATTGCCTCAGCTGGAGACAGCCACCTCACTCAAAGTCATGCCCCCTTCTAGGGGAAGCTCACATCTAGTGACTCATCAGTGTGGAGCTATATAGGCTTACCCCTTTGTCTCTCTCTAGACATCTGACCTAGTTCCAGAGTAACCAAAGGGCCCACTTTTCCCTCTGTCCAGTTTTCCTGCTTCCCTCCCCTTGTACCACAGATGTGTGTGTTTGTGTGTGTGTGTGTGTGTGTGTGTGTGTGTGTATACACACAACCATCCTAGGCTCAGACATTGAACAAGTTATGAAATTATCTAACATTCTGTAAAGCTATCTTATATTCTTCTACTCATTGCCTCCCAATCCAAAATACCAATGGCTACAGAATGGGGGAATCTTGAAACAGGCATCAA
Organism: Zalophus californianus; assembly: GCF_009762305.2. Taxonomy (NCBI): domain Eukaryota; kingdom Metazoa; phylum Chordata; class Mammalia; order Carnivora; family Otariidae; genus Zalophus; species Zalophus californianus. The sequence continues at coordinate 99,213,297 of NC_045602.1, forward strand.
TAACAATTTCTGTGTCTTACACCCACCCATATGTTCTCAAGGACAGCCAGATATGCCAAAATCATCAGGTGAAGGTGAAACACATGGTCTCAAGAAAGTTCCCAGTTAAACTAGATAATACTTAAGAATCAAGGAGCATTGAGACAGAATTAAGATGAACATATGTTGATAGATATATTCATGATACTGTTAGTGCAGAAAAAAAGTAAGCAGACTTTGGAAAAAGACAGACTGGATTTTTTTTTTTATTATGTTATGTTATCACCATACATTACATCATTAGTCTTTGATGTATGTTCCATGATTCACTGTTTGTGGATAACACCCAGTGGTCCATTCAGTATGTGCCCTCTTTAATACCCATCACCAGGCTAACCCATCCTCCCAACCCCGTCCCCTCTAGGAATCTGAGAAACAAACAGGGTTCTAAGACAGACTAGATTTGAATGGTTATTATCTGTGTGACCTTAAAAAATTTGCCTACCTTTCTGAAACACAAATTTATTATCTATAAAATGGGGATGATATAAGCCTTACAAGGTTGTGAAAATTAAATTAAATTAACTAAAATATGAAAATGCCTAGCATAGTATTCAATATGCAATAGACACACAATAAAAGCCCTATTTCTTCTCTGTTTTGTCAACTTCTCTTTAAACCTTGATTTTTTCTCTTTTAAGGAATGCAGGGATAGATGGAAAAATTTCCAGAAAGGTAATTCTGAATAATTTCTGATTAACTCAAAGTTCAGAGGGAGCAAAAAGTCATCTGGCCCAGGTACCTCTACTTTAGTAGTCTTTTTAATAACCTTTCAAATTACTATTTGGCTGAGACTTTAGTTCTGCAATGGGTGAATGTTGGCATCCTGAGATTTTTCCCAAGGTTGTTCTCATTCTTGATTCATAATTAGTATCTGCCTTACCAAATTACCACACAATTATAGCACCTGAGTCTTTCTTGGAGCTCTTTCAATTAAAAGACTAGCTGGAATTGGCAAGGCTTAATTTTCTCCACCTTGTTGGTCCAAATCAACAGTGTATTATTTGGCACCATATAGGGATGATAGTTCCAAGTCCAAGGTATCTCATGAGTTTATCTATAATCCATATGACTTTATAATAGCAGTGAATGTATGTTCTACTACTGGACAGACCAAGAGATTGAAAATTAAAAAAAAAACTGGGAATAATTTCATCTCTTGATGGATACACCTTCTGAGTTAGATGGTTTAGTGATACAAAGATGAATGATTTATATGGACAACTGAAATACTTACTTGAATAATAGAATACTGGCAAATTTTGCAAAATATAAGAGTATACAGGTGGAGGTAGGAACTAATGGAAGTTGATCCAATGTCAGCCTACTTCCTGAACAAACAAATCCCTTATTTTAAGATATGAGGAACTTTTGCCAAATCCATCCATCCTCTTCCATGCATAATTGTTTGGTCTTTGTTTTGCACTGGACTGGGACAAAGCCATAAATTTTATGTGGTAACTAACCCCATCAAGGCAAATAGTAGACAAAAAAAAAAAAAATACTATGCTTAAGAAAAAAAAAATAGATTGCTGTTTACCATTGGCAGCAAAAGTGATTAATATACATCCTGGCCAACTCTCTGATGGCTATAAATGCAATACAATATATAAATGTGCTTGTACATATGTACAATTAGATAGTGGGTACGTTCAGGATATGAAACTTGAAGAGCTTCTCTCTTTCCTGCTCAGGAATAGTGCCCTCTATTCTTTTGGGTGTAGAATTTCCAAAGACAGATTATATAAAATGTCTCTACAATATTAAAACATAACTGTATAAAGGGAAGCTGCATAGGCTCAGGGAAAGCTGTGATCCTTTCTTCAAATGAATCTCAAGTGGAAGGCAAATAGAGAGAGATATAAATATAGAGAGTTATAGAGAGCATTATTCTGGCTGAAAATGGGTTTGGTATAGATTAAAAAAAAATGAAAGAATTTAAGGACCAGATGGGAGCAAGATGGCGGAGGAGTAGGAGACCTGGATATTGTCTGGTCTCAGGAATTCAGCTGAATAGGGATCAAACCATTCTGAACACCTACGAACTCAACAGGAGATCAAAGAGAAGAATAGCAACAACTCTCTGGAACAGAAAAGCGACCAATTACTGGAAGGGGCCCAACAAGCGGCAGATCTGGGGAGACTCCCCTTACTCCCGTGGGAGGAGTGGTGCAGGAGCGCACTGCAGGGATGTGCTGGGTTTGGAGACTCCACACCAAGTCGGGTGACAGACATAGAAATGCTTGGTCACAGGCCAGGTGACCACGGAGTGCGTCCGGAGACCGGGGACACAGGAGTGACTGATTGCTTTTCTCTGGGAGCACACTGAGGAGTGGGGCCCCGAGTTCTCGGCTCCTCTGGGGCAGAGATTGGGAGGCGGCCATTTTCACTGTGGTCCTCCAAAGCTGTACGGAAAGCATACAGGGAACAAAAGCTCCCAAGAGCAAACCTGAGCAGATTGCTTAGCCCAGACTGGCAAGGATGGGGCAATTCCGCCTCCAGTAAAGACATTTGGGAACCACGGCAACAGGCCCCTCTCCCAGATCAGCACGAACAGCCAGCCAAGACCAAGTTTATCAATCAAGGACAACAGGAGAACTCCAGTGCTAGGGGAATAGTGCACATAGAATTCATGGCTTTTTTACCATGATTCATTAGTTTTTTAAAGTTAATTTTTTTAACTTTTTTTTTTTGAATTTTTCTTTTTCCCTTTTTCAACCAACATCTTATCAATCCCTTTTTGAAAAAAAAAAAACATTTTTTATTTTTCATTTCTAGAGTCATATTCTGTCCCTTCGTACTAGATACCCTTATTTTTGGCATATATATATATATATATATATATATATATATATATATATATAAGTTATTCTCTCTTTAAAATTTTGAGATACTGTTTATTCTAAAAGAACAAAATATACCCTAAATCACTAGTGTATGGCTTTGTTCTAGTCTTCTGCCTGATCACATTCTCTCTCTTTTTTTTTAAATCTTTCTTTTTTCAAACAACTTATCAATTCCTTTTATAAAATCGTTTATAATTTTAATCTTTACAGTCATCTTCAATCCTTTCATTGTATCAACCCTTATTTTGTACATATATAAGTCTTTCTTTCTTTAAAATTTTAGGAGACACATTCTTCCAACAGACCAAAATACACCGAAAATCTAGTGTGTGGCACTGTTCTAGGCACTAGCCTGATCATATTTGATTATATTCTGTTTTTTGTGTGTGTGTTTTGTTTTGTTTTTGTTTGTTTTTATCTTTTTCTTTTTTTTCTCTTTCTTTTTTCTTTCTTTCCCTTTCTTTTCCCATGGTCTCAGGTCTTTTCTGATTTCTTTAGAGTATATTTGCTGTGGACAGTGTTAAACTGTTAGCATTTTGTTCTCTCATTCATCTATTCTCCTCTGGACAAAATGACAAGATGAAAAAAATCACCTCAGCGAAAAGAACAAGAGGTAGTACCATCTGCCAAGGACCTACTCAATACGGACATTAGTACGATGTCAGACCTAGAGTTTGGAATCATGATTTTAAAGATACTAGCTGGGCTTGAAAAAAGCATGGAAGTTATTAGAGAAACCCTTCCTGGAGAAATAAAAGAATTAAAATCTAACCAAATCGAAGTCAAAAAGGCTATTAATGAGGTGCAATCAAAAATGGGGGCACTAACTGCTAGGATACATGAGGCAGAAGAGAGAATCAGGGATATAGAAGACGAAATGATTGAGAATAAAGAGGGTGAGAAAAAGAGAGATAAACAACTACTGGATCACGAGGGCAGAATTCGAGAGATAAGCGATATGAAAAGACGAAACAACATTAGAATAATTGGGATCCCAGAAGAAGAAGAAAGAGAGAGAGGGGCAGAAGGTATATTGGAGCAAATTATAGCAGAGAACTTCCCTAATGTGGGGAAGGAAATAGGCATCAAAATCCAGGAGGCACAGAGAAACCCTCTCAAAATCAATAAAAATAAGTCAACACCCCGACATCTAATAGTAAAACAAACAAGTCTCAGAGACAAAGAGAAAATCTTGAAAGCAGCTCGGGAGAAGAAATATGTAACCTATAATGGTAGAAACATTAGATTGGCAACAGACTTATCCACAGAGACCTGGCAGGCCAGAAAGGACTGGCATGATATCTTCAGAGCACTAAATGAGAAAAATATGCAGCCAAGAATACTATATCCAGCTAGGCTGTCATTGAAAATTGAAGGAGAGATAAAAATCTTCCAGGACAAACGAAAACTAAAGGAATTTGCAAACACGAAACCAGCCCTACAAGAAATATTGAAAGTGGTCCTCTAAGCAAAGAGAAAGCCTAAAAGCAGCATAGACTAGAAAGGAATACAGACAATATACAGTAACAGTCAACTTACAGGCAATACAATGGCACTAAATTCCTATATTTCAATAGTTACCCTGAATGTAAATGGGCTAAATGACCCAATCAAAAGACACAGGCTATCAGATTGGATGAAAAAACAAGACCCATCAATATGCTATTGGCAAGAGTCTCATTTTAGACCCAAATACACCCCCAGATTAAAAGTGAGGGGCTGGAAAACCATTTACCATGCTAATGGACATCAAAAGAAAGCTGGGGTGGCAATCCTTATATTAGACAAATTAGATTTTAAAACAAAGACTGTAATAAGAGATGAGGAAGGACACTATATCCTACTTAAAGGCTCTATCCAACAAGAAGAACTAACAATTGTAAATATCTATGCCCCTAACATGGGAGCAGCCAATTATATAAGGCAAATGATAACAAAAGCAAAGAAACACATTGACAAAAATATAATAATAATGGGGGACTTTAACACTCCCGTGACTGAAATGGACAGATCATCTAAGCAAAAGATCAACAAGGAAATAAACACATTAAATGACACACTGGACCAAATGGATTTCACAGACATATTCATAAGATTCCATCCCAAAGCAACGGAATATACATTCTTCTCTAGTGCCCATGGAACATTCTCCAGAATAGATCACATCCTAGGTCACAAATCAGGTCTCAACCAGTACCAAAAGACTGGGATTATTCCCTGCATATTTTCAGACCACAATGCTTTGAAACTAGAACTCAATCACAAGAGGAAAGTCGGAAAGAACTCAAATACATGGAGGCTAAAGAGCATCCTACTAAAGAATGAATGTGTCAACCAGGAAATTAAAGAAAAATTTAAAAAATTCATGGAAACCAATGAAAATGAAAACAAAAATGTTAAAAATCTTTGGGATACAGGAAAGCAGTCCTGAGAGGAAAGTATATAGCAATACAAGACTTTCTCAAGGAACAAGAAAGGTCTCAAATAAACAACGTAACCCTACACCTAAAGGAGCTAGAAAAAAACAGCAAATAAAGCCTAAGCCCAGCAGGAGAAGAGAAATAATAACGATCAGAGCAGAAAACAATGAAATAGAAATGAAAAAAACAGTAGAACAGATCAGTGAAACGAGGAGCTGGTTCTTTGAAAGAATTAACAAGATTGATAAACCCCTGGCCAGAATTATCAAAAAGAAAAGAGAAATGATCCAAATCAACAAAATCATGAATGAAAGAGGAGAGATCACAACCAATACCAAAGACATACAAACAATTATAAGAACATATTATGAGCAACTCTATGCCAGCAAATTGGATAACATGGAAGAAATGGATGCATTCCTAGAGATGTATCAACGACCAAAATTGAACCAGGAAGAAATAGAAAACTTACCCGACCTATAACCACTAAGGAAATTGAAGCAGTCATCAAAAATCTCCCAACAAACAAAAGCCCAGGGCCAGATGGCTTCCCAGGGGAATTCTATCAGACATTTAAAGAAGAATTAATACCTATTCTCCTGAAACTGTTCCAAAAAATAGAAATGGAAGGAAAACTTCCAAACTCATTTTATGAGGCCACCATTACCTTGATCCCAAAACCAGACAAAGACCCCATCAAAAAGGAGAATGACAGACCAATATCCTTGATGAACATGGATGCAGAAATTCTCACCAAAATCCTAGCCAATAGGATCCAACAGTACATTAAAAGGATTATTCACCATGACCAAGTGGGATTTATCCCTGGGCTTCAAGGTTGGTTCAACATCTGCACATCAATCAACGTGATACAATATATTAACAAAAGAAAGAACAAGAATCATATGATCCTCTCAATAGATGCAGAAAAAGCATTTGACAAAGTACAGCATCCATTCTTGATCAAAACTCCTCAGAGTATAGGGATAGAGGGTACATACCTCAATATCATAAAAGCCATCTATGAAAAACCTACAGCGAATATCATCCTCAATGGGGAAAAGCTGAGAGCTTTCCCCCTAAGGTCAGGAACGCGGCAGGGATGTCCACTCTCACCACTGCTATTCAACATAGTATTAGAAGTCCTAGCCACAGCAATCAGACAACAAAAAGAAATCAAAGGCATCCAAATCAGCAAAGAGGAAGTCAAACTCTCATTCTTGTAGATGATATGATACTTTATGTGGAAAACCCAAAAGATTCCACCCCAAAACTGCTAGAACTCATACAGGAATTCAGTAAAGTTGCAGGATATAAAATCAATGCACAGAAATCAGTGGCATTCCTATACACCAACAACAAGATAGAAGAGAGACAAATTAAGGAGTCAATCCCATTTACAATTGCACCCAAAATGATAAGATACCTAGGAATAAATCTAACCAAAGAGGCAAAGGATCTGTACTCAGAAAACTATAAAATACTCATGAAAGAAATTGAGGAAGACACAAAGAAATAGAAGAACGTTCCATGCTCATGGATTGCAAGAACAAATATTGTGAAGATGTCAATGCTACCTAGAGCAATCTACACATTCAATGCAATCCCCATCAAAGTACCATCCACTTTTTTCAAGGAAATGGAACAAATAATCCTAAAATTTGTATGGAACCAGAAGAGACCCCGAATAGCCAGAGGAAGGTTGAAAAATAAAGCAAAGCTGGCGGCATCTCAGCTCTATTACAAAGCTGTCATCATCAAGACAGTATGGTACTGGCACAAAAACAGACACATAGATCAATGGAACAGAATAGAGAGCCCAGAAATGGACCCTCAACTCTATGGTCAACTCATCTCTGACAAAGCAGGAAAGAATGTCCAATGGAAAAAAGACAGTCTCTTCAACAAATGGTGTTGGGAAAACTGGACAGCCACATGCAGAAGCATGAAACTGGACCACTGTCTTACACCACACACAAATATAGACTCCAAATGGTTGAAAGACCTAAACGTGAGACAGGAGTCCATCAAAATCTTAAAGGAGAACACAGATAGTAAGCTCTTCGACCTCAGCCACAGCAGCTTCTTCCTAGAAACATCGCCAAAGGCAAGGGAAGCTAGGGCAAAAATGAACTCTTGGGATTTCATCAAGATAAAAAGCTTTTGCACAGCAAAAGTAACAGTCCACAAAACCAAAAGACAACCGACAGAATGGGAGAAGATATTTGCAAATGAAATCAGATAAAGGGCTAGTATCCAAAATCTATAAAGAACTTATCCAACTCAACACCCAAAGAACAAATAATCCAATCAAGAAATGGGCAGAAGACATGAACAGATATTTTTCCAAAAAAGACATCCAAATGGCCAACAGGCACATGAAAAAGTGCTCAACATTGCTCGGCATCAGGGAAATCCAAATCAAAACCTCAATGAGATACCACCTCACATCCGTCAGAATGGCTAAAATGAACAAGTCAGGAAACGACAGATGTTGGTGGGGATGTGGAGAAAGGGGAACCCTCCTACACTATTGGTGGGAATGCAAGTTGGTGCAGCCACTCTGGAAAACAGTATGGAGGTTCCTCAAACAGTTGAAAATAGAGCTACCATACGAGCCATCAATTGCACTACTGGGTATTTACCCCAAAGATACAAATGTAGGGACCCAAAGGGGTACGTGCACCCCGATGTTTATAGCAGCAATGTCCACAATAGCCAAACTGTGGAAAGAGGCAAGATATGCATCGGTAGATGAATGGATAAAGAAGAAGTGGTATATATACACAATGGAATATTATGCAGCCATCAAAAGGGGAATGAGATCTTGCCCTTTGCAATGACATGGATAGAAATGCAGGGTGTTATGCTGAGTGAAATAAGTCAATCAGAGAAAGACATGTATCATATCACCTCACTGATATGAGGAATTCTTAATCTCAGGAAACAAACTGAGGGCTGCTGGAGTGATGGAGGAGGTGGGTGGGATGTGGTGGCTGGGTGATAGACACTGGGGAGGGTATTGCTATGGCGAGTGTTGTGAATTGTGCAACACTGTTGCATCGCAGATCTGTACCTCTGAAACAAATAATGCAATATATGTTAAGAAAAAAAGAAGAAGAAGATAGCAGGAGGGGAAGAATGAAGGGGGGTAAATCGGAGGGGGAGACCAACCATGAGAGACGATGGACTCTGAAAAACAAACAGGGTTCTAGAGGGAAGGGGGGTGGGGGGACGGGTTAGCCTGGTGATGGGTATTCAAGAGGGCACGTTCTGTGTGGAGCACTGGGTGTTATGCACAAACAATGAATCATGGAACACTACATCCAAAACTAATGATGTAATGTATGGTGATTAACATAACAATAAAAATAAAAAAAGAAAAGAAGCATAGCCATGGAGGAAAGCGAAGGGACAGGGAGAAAAAATGTGTTTTTAAAAAAATGGCCCTACATCATAAAATGAACTACTAAGATGTTAATAAAGTTCTTTTGCCTTCCAAAAAAAAAAAATTTAAGGACCATGAAAGACTCTGTGTGTGTGTGTGTCCGCACACGCATGCGTGTGTGTGTGTGTGTGTGTATGTGTGTGTGTGTGTGTATTCTTTCTGGAACTTTTGCAAGATTTTATGTTTATTGTCTATATAGTCAAATACATATAGTTAAAGTCAAATATATACACATAGGTATATATTTTGCAAGAGTTCTAGAAAGAAAAAAAAAATAGAATGGGGGATAGGTAATGATGACTGTATTCTCCAGAATTGAAGAAAGATAGGAGTACCCATCTTGGGTGGAAATAAAGTGTAAAAACATGAACACCAGACTAGGATAAATAAAGCAAATTTAGACATGTCAAAATGAAACTGGAACACATAAAAGATAAAGATATTAAAAGCTGCCAGGAAAAACAATGGACATTTGATAAAGGAAATGTAAAAATATGCATAAATAACCGTGTTTATTGATCAGTGGAGTCAAAGTTCAGAAAGTTATCAATTCTCATCAAATTAATCTCTAAATTCAATGGTACTTCAATAAAAATCCCAAAAGAAACTTCTTTAAAAATTAAAAATTATCCTATAATTCAACTGGAAGAAGAGAGTTCACAAATATTTAAATCAGTTTGAAGGATGATAAATAAGACATAGAGTTTTATCCTTACAGATATCAAGATTATAAAGTGAGACTTGTCGAGGCAGTTCACATTTGTAACAGAGATAGTCCAATGTATCAAAAAGAGATCAAAGAAATCCACTTGTGCATTTATGGAACTCTGGCCTATCAAAAAGGCCAGATGAGTTAATGGCCTACATATAAAAACAAAAATTTTAACCTCTCTGTAAGAATTTATAGAATTAGTAGAATAGTTTTATGAAATTGTAATAGGGAAGCATTTTTAAAATAAAATATGAATGTCACAAACCATAAAGAAATCAGTACATTTTTTTGAAAATAAAATTTAAAACATGATAAAAGTCTCCATGGAAAAAGTTAAAAGAACAGCTCCAGTCTGTTTTTAAATTTTTAAAAAATAACAACACATGGGGCATCTGGGTAACTTAGTCCGTTGAGCAACCTACTCCTAATTTCAGCTGAAGTCACAATCTCAAGGTCGTGAGATGAAGCCCAAGGTGGGCTCTGTGCTCAGCAGATAGCCTGCTTTTCCGACCCTCTCCCTCTACACTTTCACCCCCACCCCAGCCCCTGCTCACTCTCTCTCTCTCTCAAATAAATAAAATCTTTAAAAATTAATAAATAATAAATAAATAAATAATAGCAACACACATAACTGGCAAAAAATTATAATAACAAATATACACAGAACACCTATATTACAACAAGAAAAAGACATTAACCCATTAAGGGAAAAAAGTGAGCAAGTCACATTAAGGGTAATTCATAGAAAAGAAACCCAATGGACAGTAAATTGAGAAGATACTCAATCTTACCAGTAATCATGGAACTGCATATTAAAGCTGCAATGAAATGCTGTTTCATAGCCATTCAAATGGAAAAACTAAAGTCTGAAAATGATACTGTTGAATGCAGAAAAACAAAGCCCTTACACAATGCTGTGGAGAATATAAATAAGCACAGCCATTTTGGATAATAATTTGGGTTTTATGTATACAGTTGAAGATGTGCACACTCTGAATCTAATTATATGCCCAGTCTAGTTCAACCCTTAAACATGTGTGTAAGGATATTGCCTGCCATGCCCTTTGTCACAGTGAGGGAGTAGAAGACACTTTAATACTTTTCCATAGAGATGAAATTAATTGGTCAAATGTGTCTTACTCATAATATGAAATTGTAGATGTCAATTAAAACAAATAAATGAGAATCTATATGTATCAACATGGAAATCAAAAAAAAAAAATGTCAGGGTGCCGGATGGCTCAGTCGGTTAAGCATCCAACTCTTCTTTTTTTTTTTTTTTTAAAGATTTTATTTTATTTATTTGACAGAGAGAAACACAGTGAGAGAGGGAACACAAGCAGGGGGAGTGGGGAGGGAGAAGCAGGTTTCCCAACCAGCAGGAAGCCCGATGCGGGGCTCGATCGCAGGACGCTGGGATCATGACCTGAGCTGAAGGCAGACCCTTAACCAACTGAGCCACCCAGGCACCCCTAAGCTTCCGACTCTTGATTTCAGTGCAGGTCATGATCTCAGGGTCATGAGATCAAGCCCCATGTGGGGCTCCACACTCAGCATGGAGTCTGCTTGAGATTCTCTCTCTCCCTCTGTCCCTCCCCCTGCTTGCTCTCTCTCTTGAAATGAATAAAATCTGTCAAAAAAAAGTCACGTGAGAAAAGAGATGGATGATGATACATACAGTATAATATTTATGAAATATTTCAGAAATATACAATAAAATGTATATTTTAATGAATATGTTTACATATATAATAAAAGTATAAAGTGATAAACCAGAATCATGCAAACCAAATTAAAGACAGTAGTTGTGTTTAGAGGGAAATGATAACTAAGTAATTTTTTATTCTTTTTTTACATTTCTGAAATGTAATGATAATACATAAAGAATAATAACTTAAAAAAAAAAAAAAAAAACTATTGGCCATCCCTCTAGATGGATTGTGTGTAAAACATACAGAATTTTCCTATAATTTCAGGGATTGCTACCATTCAGAAAACCATCAATTTGAGCTATGATACCCTACTTAGAGGTTCCACAAACCTCATCCAACTCAGGGTCAGGTATGAATTCCTTCCATTATAGCAGTGGTTATCAAATTATTTTCGGCACACTTTGTTTCAAAGCAAATCTGTAGAATCCGACATGGTAAAACAGAGAAAAGCTAAGCTGTTCTCAGTAAAGCAGTTTTGGGTAAATTGTCCTGGGTAAATTGTTCTCCCTCTTAGCTAGGAAGTGGATTCTGAAAACCCCTTAAGAAGACTCTGGGCCACAAGGTTTGAAAACAATTATTCCAATCTGCTATATTGAAAGGCAAGCTGTGATGAGTAACATAGTCAATCGCCAAACTATCCTACTGCTCAGGTTTACAATATTAACAAGCTGAGCAGTAAACTGGAATGAAGAAAAATGTTTGCTGGTCAGTTGATTGGTTTTGAGTGATTTAAGAAAAAGATAAAATCACTGAGAGATTTTAGAAGGTGACTAGAACATTGACAATTGAACCATGTGACCTATGGATGAAAGTCATCAGCAAACATTTATGGAGTGTGTCTGTATGGTATACTACCAGGCCTAACAAAAACGTTCACTGTATTTACAGTTAAAACTTAAGACAATACAAAATACAGATTTTATTTGCTTCTGCTCACAAGGAGCTCAGAGTCCAACTGGACATAAAATTTAATAAATGATATTAAGTCTCTGTGTTACCACCTGCCTTATGCTTTTTTGCATATGTTCTGATTTGCCATTTCTATTCAAGGTTAAAAAAATAAAGTCAACATTTTCCTGTATTTCCAATATTTCAATAGCTTGAAATTATTTTTAGAAAGAGGTATGAGTATAAATAAATGAGAAGACATTTTTATTAGGTCCAAAACTTTCATTCTTGTCTCCCAATCTTATTTGATAGCTGTTTTAGGAATATCTGTGAATATACCATTTACTTCTTCATCTATATCAATAGGAATTTTTTGGTGGTGCATATTTTCATGACATTCCAGGTTTTGCTTTCCTGCTAAAGAAACTGATAACCTCTTTCGTCAAAATGATGAAGAGAATCGGGTGTTACTGGGCAGTAGACTCCAGATTTACAAGTCCTTCACCTCTCCTCAACTCACATACATTCTACCATCACAGAAATAGAAGTTCTTAGTTAAACATCTATGTGAGATTGTCACCTGCAGCCCGTTGTCTTTTGCATAAATGCTACCTAATGAAAGTCAGATTTGTATTTTTCAAAGCTCAAAAGGAAATTCCAGTTTTACTTCTTTTGGAAATTTAGAAAGAATCTATAATAAGTAAACATCCCATAAGAGCTCACTGGTGAGGGATGAATAAAATTTTAAGCTTATGAACGATTTCAAATAATCATAATGGATTCACTCCCTACTGGTATCATCATTGGTTTTTTATATTCACAACAGAAATGTGAAATCATTCAGCCATAGAGGCAATCATATAACTTTATTATGAAATTCAAGGTATATGTAGCAAACAGTTCCACCTTGATATGCATTTTCTTTTTTCCTAAAAAAAAAAAAAAAAACTAAATGAATGATTTTAGGCTATAATTAGCAAAACGGAGGTCAGAGAGTTTTAGAATTAATTTGCATTCCATTATGAAATCATTCCAGGTACAAGAATTACAATGCCTTATTTTGCTTCACAATCTTTATTTAAAATTCCATTTCTATTTTCATTCCTGCAGAAATGACATCCTACACTCATTTATGTTTTGTTTGTTTGAGGGAAAAGAAAGCCTGAACTCAGTCTACTGGGATCTAATTATCGGAACCTAATTCCAATTAAAGTCTTTCAAAATCAATGCTTTAGGCTTCCTTCCTCTCCACTTCCTTTTCAAAAAGGGCCATTTATATTGTTCTGAAGACTTTCCATGTGAGAGACTTCTATTTATAGATATCATCTACCATGGGTTTTGTAGCTCCATAATCTCAGTTTGCCAAACAACTTCATGCTCATTTGAACTGTGGAATTTCTTTGTAATTTAAACGGCCAGGATAAGAGACATACAAAGATAAAACATACACAAATTAAGACTTTCTTGTTGCGATAAAACATAGCATTTCCCTTAAACATCTAATTTTTGCAAAAGGTATAAAGAGAGCTGCTAATAGAGGACATTGCCTATAGATGTTTAAATAAAATGCTTAAAGCTTGATCACTATGACTAAATTGTCAGAGTTTGCTATCAGAAAGGTATTAACCCTTGAACTGGCAACATCCAAGAGGCAGGAATTCAGCTTGCAACTTTACAGAATGTATAAAGACAACTGCTTCCAACTTTCCATTTTATTATTGTATATTCTCATTTTGTAACATTATTTCCCTCTTGTCAGATAACAAATATTTAGTCCAAAAGCTCTAAATTTCCCTTAGGATCTGTTCACTTACTGAATATTAACACTTCATGTTCACTCGGATATGTTATCATCTCTGATAGTAAACAAATGCAGATAGAATCTCTCCTATCAGTCTTGGTTACACACGAGACATTATGATGACACATTTCATACCAGACACACATAACTCATGTGTATTAAGATATATACTACGGACAAGTACTGGGGGATAACAAAGGTGAATCAATTCACAGGCAAGAAAATATCCTGCTACTGACTGTGGTTTTCCTCATGGTCTAGCCAACAAGACATACATCAAACACTGATGAACACATGTAAATGTATTAACAACTCAGGTTGAAGCTAGCAACTACAATTTGAGTCTAGACTCAAATACAGTGTTTCTATAGGGTGCGGGGTTTGATGGTCCGTGGTCAACAGTTTGGACAAACAAGGTTTGGAGATGTTTGTTGTGTTGTGGTATGCAGTATTTCCTTCCTCTGTAGAAATTCTCATTTAATAAAGTAATGGCATTATAAGTTACTAAGAAGAAACTAAAGAAACTAAATCTCACACTTTAGTGAGCAGCATAATCACCTGACAGGCTTGTTAAAACATAGATTGCTGGTTCTACCTCCAGAGTTTTCTGATTGAGTAGGTCTAGGGCAGGCCCGAGATTTTACATTTCTAACAAGTTCCCAAATGATATGGATGCTGGTAGCCTAGTGACCACATTTTGAGAAGCTTTGAGTTTAAGAACACATTTCACGGTTCTCTTTTCTTGATGGAAATTTAATCTTAAGTACTAGTGTTCCCTACAATATATGTTGAGAAATATGTTTCACAGTTCTTTGACTGAACTCAAACTTTCAGCTGGGAAAGAATTTTGGAAACAAGTGAGGACAAAAGTGATCCCTTCACTTGTGATATGACATTTTAGGAACATCTGATAAACCTCTGAAAATTGAAAAAAAAAGGATACAGTTCATGAAGATATTTATCTTCTCATTTCAATTTATGACAAGTGATAATACTGAAGTTATTTCTGATATATACAGTTTAGTATTTTCACGCATAAGAATTAAGGTGAAATGCAAAATAGATATCAAGAAGTGTCAAATTCCTTAGGTCCAAAACATGTATCATTAAATAATCTTTCCATTTACAAAATGCTAAAATCAGGGACTTCCTTAGGAGAAGACAGAATAAGAGTTAGTTTTAAAAGTCTTACTAACTTTAAAAGATCCTGGACTTACTTATTTTTTTCTTGGTAGTGGTCTTCAAAGTGCATTGGCTCCCTGGGTTTTGTGTTAAGGTGTTTGAAAATTTGTTTTTTCAAAGGTAACTAGTGTTTGAAGACTAAACAGCAAATTTATAAATGATATGACAACATAAAGATGCTATACCCAAAAGTAGATCTCGGAACTCCTTCCCTGCTCTGATGGCATCACACAAGAACGGTCAAGGAGAAAAGAGAGAAGCTGAATTATAGTACTAAGATTTCAAATGATTTTTTTCTTTAAAAAACTGTGTCAATGCTATTTTAACAATATATGAACATTTGAAATGTTCCTATCAATATGTTCATTCTCCCCAAAACGTATCACTTTAATTTTGTGGTAGCTGGTATTAGCAGCACTAAGCTCAGAATATGGTAGATGTTTCTAGAATAGTTAAGCTAGCGGAGAAAAAGAATCACTGAATAAGAGGAGACTGGAAACTTTTCCGTACTTAATTTTCTTCATCTCTTAAATGAGGGCTCACTGGAGATAAACACTTGGCCCAAGCTTAAAAATGTTCAGAAGATGGATTTTATGTTCAAAAGAGACAACTGAAATTCTTAATAAGAATATAGTTCTCCATTCTTTTCTGTCCCCACCTCAGCTGAATGTTGGGCATCACCTTAAGGCCTTATGTCTGAATTTACTAAGTAGCTTCCTCTTGAGTTAAAGCAAGGAAAGGTTTTTGTCCATTTGAAATTAATAATCACTTTCAGACCTTGACATTTCAATTAGTTTCCCTTATTTTCTGCATTTTAAATAAGCTGAGGGTAAGAAAAAGATATTCCAGGATTTTTCTTAGTGGATAAAACTTTAGACCACTTTGTGTTTCTTTAACTGCAACTGGGTTAAAATTTTAATTTTGTGTGATCAATTTGCTCTTTTTAAATTAATGTAATTTATTTCATAAAAAAATTCTCTTTACTGTAATTAAAAGTTAGCATGAAATCATGCTAATCTTTTTGATTACAAACAATATTTCCCTCTCCATGTTTTTGCTTAAAGAGGCTCAGGATTTTGATGTTTGGACAGAGGCTCTGAGTTTCTTACAAACTGAACAAGGCACAAGCCTTTTTTTCTTTTCTCATTATAATATCTTTATATAGAGTTTTCAATATTCAGAAATATAAGGATATTCTCTACAAAACACTGCTTTTGATTTAAAACATCTGCCTTAAATTTCTGACCCTCAAAGAATAATTTAGAAGTACAGAACATTTTTTTCCAGTTATTTAAAAACTGATGTGTGGTACAATTATAAAGTTGCCCTAAAAAGCAAGTCTCAGCACATTCTTAATCAGAGTAAAATGTGATTCTTTCCAACAAATGCACTGTTGAATTTCTTTCTGCCTTTGTCAGTAAAACAGCTGTGAACAGATTAAACTTTGTGATTTTTAAACTTTTCTCTCATGACTCACTTGAGACTTCCCCTTTTTCCTGTTCTACAGCTACTGGAATGTTCAAGGAAACAATCTGAATCAAACACATTTCCCAGTCCATACAATTTTATGTCACATTGTCTACACCAGGTTTTAAACTTAAAGGTAACAATTTTGCAGCCTACAGTTTGTGTGAGAATCCCTTAGAGGCTCAGTTCATTGGTGAGCACACACCCCGAGGGCCCACTACATGCTGAGCACTGTCTTTGGCCCCTTGTCCTAAACTATCCATAATCTCAGTGAAAGAGGGAGGGAGGACATGCAGATAAACATGCTTGTAATGACCTGATAGAAAGAAGATCTGAGAAACCATTGACATGACTCATAATTCAGTCTTTAATTTGTTATTAAATAAAGCTCTGGAAATTCTTGAATTCCACTCCAGTGAGAGTTAAGATTTTGATCCAGACTGATGGAGGGATAATCAATAAAAACAAGAATAACAGAACAATTGGAAACCATCTCCCCAACACTAGATGCATAATAAACTAGACAATCTTTACATGAGGAAGGACAGTGGGGCATGCCTAGGTACAGTGACAGGTGTTTTTGTTTTTGTTTTTGTTTTTTTCCATTTAAAAAAAATCAAGGTGCCTGTGCTGACAAATACGGGTGAATTCACAGGAACAACAGGGCAGGAAGCTTCAAAGTGGGACTATCTACCAGTAAACTGAACAGATGGCTGATACACATAAGGCCTCTAAAATACACGGGTGCAGTGGCATGATGCTTATTTAAGTAGGAAGTGGGGGTTGTAAGAGAAAGCAAAATTCAAAAGCCTGGACACCTATAATGAAGAATATTAAGCACAGTCAGGAAGGCCTTCTTAGTCATTGTCTTATTACACATAAAAATTTCTTAGTTTAACCCAGTTTTCATGCTTGTGTTCTATGCAATAAATATAGTCACATAAAGTCAAGCTTGTACTAGGGAATTTAAACCCAAAGAAATTGAAACTCATCCATTAAAATTATATTAGTAATTATCAAAAGTTACCAAAAACCATTGTAGCTAAAATAAGAGAGGTGAGTTTATGTGAACAATTTAGACAATAAAAATGTAAGCAGCACTATTAATGGATGTGCTAACTGCTATTCTTTATAATCCATATTTCCATCCACTAGACCCCCACAGATACATTATACGGGACGTGAAGCCGTTTACAAAATATAAAGTGCTATAAAAATACTGGATAATAATGATAATTCATCTTGCTTTCTGTCTCTATAGCATTTATTTATATTGCACTAAATTTGAGCTTTTATTGCTCCCAAGTGAACCTGTGGGTCCATATTTCTTTCTCTTCCTCATGCGGTAATACAATCTAAGCACATAAGACAGGTCGGGGCTGGATGGGAGGCAGTTGGCCTGCAGTAGTTTATATAGCATGGGTCAAATGGTGCATGACACAGTCGGCCTTCCTGATCAGTCACAATGGGCACTGTCTTATTTCCTCTACTTGGGAAAAGTTGATGGGGTGAGAGCACTCTCTCAATGGGTCATTTCTCCACCAATTCATGGCATTTTACTATAAAAACAACATAATACCATTATGTCTTTTGAAATTTTTCTTATAAGCTTTAAATGGTCTTATTCCACCATGCATAGGTTCACACAGTGATATTATTTCACCCTCATTGTTCATCGTGATTTTGCTCTTTGTCTCTCTGTCAGATACAGATACTGAAACTGAAGACTCTTAGATCTTCTATTAACAGAACGGTTCCACCTGAACATCATGCCCCTTACTGTGTTGCCACTAAATAAGCAGATGGCCACTTGTCTCCTGCATCTGGACTCCTTGGGAGTTTGCAAGTCAGGGAACACCCAGCTTTACAAACAAAAGGAGGTAGTGGTGGAAAATAAACAAAAAAAGAAATATCAGAGAGACAGTAATATAGTTGAAGAGACACTATGTTAACCTGTGTAATATAATTTTTCTCTGTACTATAAGAATTCCTAAGGGTTGGATATTTATTTCTAATAATATAAACACTATATCAGATTCCATAACTTTATCTTTTTTTTTTCAATTTTCTTTTCATAGTCATCCAACAGCTTAGTTGACCACAAGATGAAATGTTTATTTATTGTGCAAAAATGACTACTTTCTAATCATGAATTGAATAGCTATTAAAAATGTTCTTTTGAACCAATCAATGTAATCACAATATTAACAGCCTAGAAAACCCCACATAACCATATCAATTAATGCATCAAACGCATTGGACAGAATTCAACATCCATTCATGATAAAACTTTTCAGAAAACTAAATAGAGAAGAGAACTTCCTCAACTTGATAAAATACAAATATACATTAAAAACCCTATAGCTAACATCATATGTAATGGTGAAAGAATAAATATTTTCCCCCTACGATTGGGAATGAGGCAAGGATGTCCACTCTTAACACTCTTGGCCTATGCAATAAGGTAAGAAAGTAATATACAAGCTATACAAGACTAGAAAGAAAGAAAAGAAACTACCTTTATTTGTAGATGACACAATGGTATATATAGAAAATCCATAGGAATCTCAAGAAACAAACAAACAAACAACAACAACAACAAAACCAATAACTAACCAAACAAAACCAAACAAACTCCCATGGTAGCTAAGTTTGGCAAGGTCACAAGATACAGATCAATGTACAAAAATCAATTATATTTCTATACACCAGCAATGGATACTGAAATTAAAAAAATACAATCACATTTCTTATAATCACTCAAAAATTACAAAATTAGGTAAAACTCTAAAAAATGAATAGAATTTCATCTGAAAATTATAAAATATTGATGAAAGAAATCAGAGAAAATCTAAATAAATGGAGAAGCATACTGTGCTCATGGATTAAAATATTCAACAAAATAAAAATGTCAATTTTCCCTTATATTGTATATAAATTTAACATAATTCAACCAAAATCTCAGGAAGATTCTTTGTAGATATAGACAGGTTTTTTTTTTTTTTTAATTTATATGGCAAAGGAACTAGCAGAGCTAATGCAGTTATGAAAGAGGAAAGTGGAAAGAATCATTCTACCTCATTTTATTTTTTATTTATCTATCTATCTATCTATCTATCTATCTATCTATCTATCTATCTATTTATTTATTTATTTGACAGAGAGAGACACAGCGAGAGAGGGAACACAAGCAGGGGGAGTGGGAGAGGGAGAAGCAGGCTTTCCACTGATCAGGGAGCCCAATGCAGGACTCGATCCCAGGACTCTGGGATCATGACCTGAGCTGAAGGCAGATGCTTAACAACTGAGCCACCCAGGAGCCCCATCATTCTACCTCATTTTAAATCTTATTATACAGCTATATTAATCAAGACTATATGGTATTGGCAGAGAGAATGACACAAAGATTAATGAAACAGAACAATGAACCCAAAAGTAGACCCACACAATTGTGCCAACTAATTTTTGACAAAGGTACAAAAGAAGCTCAATGTATTTTTTCAACAAATGCTGCCATTGCAATTAGATATCCATGGACTAAATACATAAATAACCTCAACCTAAATCTCACATTCTATATAAAATTAAAATCAAATGGATTATATATATTTAAGTGTAAAACATACAACCATAAAACTATAAAACTTCTAGCAGAAAATATAGGAGGAAATCATTAGGACCTTGGGCTTGGTGAAAAGTTCTCAGACATGGCAACAAAAGTACAAACCATCAAAGAAAAAAAATCAATAAATCAGACTTCAAAATTTTAAGAGTTTGCTCTGTGAAAGGCCCTATCTGAGGATGAAGTGACAAGATACAACTGGAAGAAAATACTTGCAAACCACCTATCAGCCAAAAGACTCATATCTAGAATGCACTAAGAATTCTCAAAACTCAACAGTAAAAATACAAACAACCCAATTATAAATGGGCCAAAGATGTAAAGAGATATTTCACTGAAGAGGATATTTGGGTGGCAAATAAACACATGAAAAATATGCTGAACATCACCAGCCATGAGGGAAACACAAATTAAGACTATGATGAGGTATCACTATACACCTATACGAACTTGTAGAAAACAAAATAGTGACAATGCCAAATGCTGGAGAGGGTATGGAGAAAAAGGATCTCTCATGCATTGCTTAAATTGCATTTTAAAAATGTCGATCAGTTGTCCAGGTAGGAAAGCAAAACTGTACATGCACTCTGGAAAATTGTTTGGTAGTTTCTTTAAAAACTTAACATGAACTTACCATATGAACCAGCAATCACACTTCTAGGCATTTATCCCATAGAAATGAAAGTTTATATCCTCACAAAAACCTGCACATGAATATTCATAGCAGCTTTATTTGTAATAGCCAAAAAGTTGAAACAGTGAAAGTGTCCTTCAATCTATCAATGGTTAAGCAAACTGTGATCTATCCATTCCACAGACTATTTTTCAGCAATAAAAGGAACAAACTATTGATATATGCAACAACTTGGATAGATCTCAAGGACGTGGTGCTGAGTAAAAGAAAGGTTGCCTACTATATGATTCCATTTAAAGAATTCTCAAAATGACAAAACCATAGACATGGGAAATAGATCCATAGTTGCCAAGTGTGAGGAACAGTGGAGATAGAGATAGGAATGACTACAAAATGGGTAGCATGAAGTAGACCTTTGTGGTAATGTAATATTTCTGTATGTGTGTAGTGGTAGTTACAGGAACCTATACATGTGATCAAAAGGCATGGAACTATGTACAAACATAGTATCAATGTCAATTTCCTGGGTTTGATAATATAGTTAGGCAAAATGTAGTTTTCCCCATTTGGGGAAACTGATGAGGAGAACACAGAACTCTCTGTACTATTTTTGGGACTTCCTATTAACCTATAATTATTTCAAATTAAAAAATGCTATAAATAAATAAAATGCTCTCTTTCAATTAATGATAAGGGATATAAGTTTTATATATGCATATACATAGAGATTGCAGATAGATACATAGATGATGCATACCTACAAGCATATATATGCCTAATATTTTTTGAATAACCTATAAGTGGATCCAAACTCCTCACCAAAATCTATAGAGAGAATGAAAGAAATAATAAGGACATCTATACATGGCTGAGAAGTATTTCTTTTAGAGGTTCCTTCAGCTGACCACTTTGCATGGTATGGATAGTTCTGTGGCTGCCAGAATATTATTTAATATAATTTTGGTTCTTTTATTTATTTATTTTTTTAAAGGTTTTATTTATTTATTTGAGAGAGAGAGAATGACAGAGAGAGAAAGTACATGGGGCGGGGAGGGTCAGAGGGAGAAGCGGACTCCCCTCCGAGCAGGGAGCCCGATGCGGGACTTGATCCTGGGACTCCAGGATCATGACCTGAGCCGAAGGCAGTCGCTTAACCAACTGAGCCACCCAGGCGCCCAATTTTGGTTCTTTTATATGACCAAGAAAATTGAAAATACCCCCCAAAGTATTTGCCATTCTGTGTGAAGAGTTTCCTCAGCTGAGGTTCTGATTCATAAGATCAAGTCATCAGTACATACATTGTGGAATGAATGAATGAGCAAGAAAATCATAAAGGGACTAATAAGGAGTATAGTTCCTTGGTTATCTATTCTCTGAGATTGAACACATTAAACTCTAAGATCAACTTTGTAGCCTTTCTAAGTGAAAAATCAGGTCACAGGTCTCCTTGAGGAACAGCCAATAAAACGTTCACCTCAATAGGCCACTAATATGAAATTATTTCATAGCTACAGCAAGAGAATAATGTCTAGAAGATGAATAAGTGATCATTAACATCTAAGTAATTAATGTCTCTTTCAGAAGACTATATCTGTCTGTCTCTATATATGTATATATATATATATATACATATAATTGAATAAATAAAATGATACGTTAAGCAATTCATTTGGCCATTAAATTCAGAAATACAATATACTCATTTGTTAAAATTTTAAAAATGTCGATCAGTTGTCCAGAAGCAGCTGGCATTCTTCTAGAACAGCACTCCTGGAAAACTCATTTATATAATCAATTATTCTATAGACTAAATGTCTTTTCTGATCACTGAAACCCCCCAAATCTTTCTTCTTCAAAATCTTGCAACACTTTCTGCTCACTTCTGACTTTTCAGGGTGTGAGGTATATGTGATATATGTATGATGTGTGATTATAGCCATGTGGATACATTACCTATCTCTCTTGCTACATTTTCTATGCTTGTCAAGTTCTCACCGAGCTAATCCTGTGCTTTTTCCCACCATCAGTCCTTCATGCTTATATTAGCTGAATAAAATGCATGGAAGAACAAATGAACAGTAAGAATGTGGGCACCATTTTCACCCTGATATATCAACTTTTCTCAACATCAGAAAAAGATTGTTGAGACTTATTAAAATTATTTATGTTTGTCCAAAAGTTGCATAGTACATACTAAAAAATGTAGATTAGAAGAAATAAAGTACAGAGATTATGAATCTTACAAATGTATGCACCTGATAAACATGTAATGAATGTAGGAATTATTAATTATCTGGACATTGATAATATTAATATTCATGATTGTTTATTTCTATATTATAAGTGCTGTTAGTATCTTGTGGATACAAATGAAGAAAATTAAAATTAGTATACATGCCATGATGGCAACACTGATTACTTTAGGCCAAAATTTCAAAAAGTAAAAAGAATGCTAAAAATTAAATTCTTCCTCTTTTCTTTCCTATTTTTGACATATTTTTGTATTCTTGGTTTATTAAAAAGTAAATTGAAGTTTAGTATAAATTTTTAATTGTATTTATAAAGTATAGGCCAGTAAATAGAATAAGAAATAATTAACATTTTCAGGGTGGCATCATATAATTTAATCCTCACTCAGTCTCATATTTCACATTAGCTGTTTTTATAGCTTGTTTCTTTCAGGACCAGAATAAGGTAACACCAGAATTGTTCTGAGGCAAATCCACTGTTTCTAACTCTTTAGTATTTTAGCTCCATTAAATAGGTATACAAGTTCATCTTGTATTCATCACTGATTGCATACCTGCTACCTCAGCTTTTCCATTCATCTAAAAAATTTTCCAAGACTTGTGTTTTCCTCTCCTGACCTACATACAGTAAGTTTGTCATACTCTGAACTCAATTTGTAATTCTTCCATGACAGTGAAAATGTCCATAACACATTCTCCTTCACAGCAATTTGGGTAACCTGTAATAATAGTATTTTGTTACAGGACATATGATAATATTATTTTCCTCCCCCAAATTTTGGATATATTTGTTTTCTAATGACATGTCGCTGGTAATATGTCTGATAATTTTATCAATAATCCATTGAAATTCTATAGACCCTTGATGTATTCAACTTTTATTCTAGAGCAGATCTGACTTACGATGATATAAAATTTTGCTACATTATAAATTACTTGAGAACATTTATGGAGTCTTTACTATATTTCTGCCAGAATCTCTGTTAAACTCTTTACTTGTACCATCATATCTTATTCCATTAGTAACACTGTGAAGGAGACACTACTATTCTCATCAAGTTACAAATGAAAACACGAAGGTACAGACAGGTTAAGTGAGTGGCTCAAGATCACAAGCTAAAAAATGGTGAAGGTGGGCTTTGGACCCAAGAATATAACTCGTGAGTTAGGGGCAAAATCACAAGGGACCTCGAATTATGATATAAACCATGCTCAAAAGAAAAAAAAAAAAAACAAGAGAGTCATGGAAGGTTAGGAATAGAAAGAAACCTCAAATATTACTTAAGGAGCCATTACAGAAGAGGAAAGTGAGGTTAGGAAAATGAGATGACTTGGGGAGAATTCAAGTGCTTGTAAGTTACTGAAACCAGAGCTTGTAAGGAATTGGAACAGAGTTACAAACCAGAGTTCTTTCCATTTTTTTTTTTTTGGTTCTGTTACTTGTCTTACTCTTTTTTTTTAAATTTTTTATTGTTATGTTAATCACCATATATTACATCATTTGTTTTGGTATAGTGTTCCATGATTCATTGTTTGTTCATAACACCCAGTGCTCCATACAGAATGTGCCCTCTTAATACCCATCACCAGGCTAACACATCCCCCTACCCTCCTCCCCTCTAGAAACCTCAGTTTGTTTTTCAGAGTCCATCATCTCTCGTGGTTCGTCTCCCCCTCTGACTTACTCCCCTTCATTCTTCCTCTCCTGCTATCTTCTTCTTTTTCTTTTTCTTAAAATATGTTGCATTATTTGTTTCAGAAGTACAGATCTGTGATTCAACAGTCTTACACAATTCACAGCGCTCACCGTAGCACATACCCTCCCCAATGTCTATCACCCAGCCACCCCATCCCTCCCACCCCCTACCACTCCAGCAACCCTCAGTTTGTTCCTGAGATTAAGAATTCCTCATATCAGTGAGGTCATATGATACATGTCTTTCTCTGATTGACTTATTTCACTCAGCATAACACCCTCCAGTTCCATCCATGTCGTTGCAAATGGCAAGATCTCATTCCTTTTGATGGCTGCATAATATTCCATTGTGTATATATACCACCTCTTCTTTATCCATTCATCTGTCGATGGACATCTTGGCTCTTTCCACAGTTTGGCTATTGTGGATATTGCTGCTATAAACATTGGGGTGCACGTACCCCTTCGGGTCCCTACATTTGTATCTTTGGGGTAAATACCCAGTAGTGCAATTGCTGGATCAAATGGTAGCTCTAATTTCAACTTTTTGAGGAACCTCCATACTGTTTTCCAGAGGGGTTGCACCAGCTTGCATTCCCACCAACAGTGTAGGAGGGTTCCCCTTTCTCCACATCCCCGCCAACATCTGTCGTTCCCTGACTTGTTAATTTTAGCCATTCTGACGGGTGTGAGGTGGTATCTCATTGAGGTTTTGATTTGGATTTCCCTGATGCCGAGTGATGTTGAGCACTTTTTCATGTGCCTGTTGGCCATTTGGATGTCTTCTTTGGAAAAATGTCTGTTCATGCCTTCTGCCCATTTCTTGATTGGATTATTTGTTCTTTGGGTGTTGAGTTGGATAAGTTCTTTATACATTTTGGATACTAGTCCTTTATCTGATATGTCATTTGCAAATATTTTCTCCCATTCTGTCGGTTGTCTTTTGGTTTTGCGGACTGTTTCTTTTGCTGTACAAAAGCTTTTTATCTTGATGAAATCCCAATAGTTCATTTTTACCCTGGCTTCCCGTGCCTTTGGTGATGTTTCTAGGAAGAAGTTGCTGCGGCTGAGGGCGAAGAGGTTGCTACCTGTGTTCTTCTTTAGGATTTTGATGGACTCCTGTCTCACGTTTAGGTCTTTCAACCATTTGGAGTCTATTTTTGTGTGTGGTGTAAGGAAATGGTCCAGTTTCATTCTTCTGCATGTGGCTGTCCAATTTTCCCAACACCATTTGTTGAAGAGACTGTCTTTTTTCCATTGGACATTCTTTCCTGCTTTGTCAAAGATAAGTTGACCATAGAGTTGAGGGTCCATTTCTGGGCTCTCGATTCTGTTCCATTGATCTATGTGTCTGTTTTTGTGCCAGTACCACACTGTCTTGATGATGACAGCTTTGTAATAGAGCTGGAAGTCCGGAATTGTGATGCCGCCAGCTTTGCTTTTCTTTTTCAACATTCCTCTGGCTATTCGGGGTCTCTTCTGGTTCCATACAAATTTTAGGATTATTTGTTCCATTTCCTTGAAAAAAGTGGATGGTATTTTGATGGGGATTGCATTGAATGTGTAGATTGCTCTAGGTAGCATTGACATCTTCACAAAGTTGGTTCTCCCAATCCATGAGCATGGAACGTTTTTCCATTTCTTTGTGTCTTCTTCAATTTCTTTCCTGAGTATTTTATAGTTTTCTGAGTACAGATCCTTTGCCTCTTCGGTTAAATTTATTCCTAGGTATCTTATGGTTTTGGGTGCAATTGTGAATGGGATCGACTCCTTGATTTGTCTCTCTTCTGTCTTGTTGTTGGTGTATAGGAATGCCACTGATTTCTGTGCATTGATTTTATATCCTGCTACTTTACTGAATTCCTGTATGAGTTCTAGCAGCTTTGGGGTGGAGTCTTTTGGGTTTTCCACATACAGTATCATATCATCTGCAAAGAGTGAGAGCTTGACTTCCTCTTTGCAGATTTGGATGCCTTTGATTTCTTTTTGTTGTCTGATTGCTGTGGCTAGGACTTCTAATACTATGTTGAATAGCAGTGGTGAGAGTGGACATCCCTGCCGCGTTCCTGACCTTAGGGGAAAAGCTCTCAGCTTTTCCCCATTGAGAATGATATTCGCTGTAGGTTTTTCATAGATGGCTTTTATGATATTGAAGTATGTACCCTCTATCCCTATACTCTGAAGAGTTTTGATCAAGAAAGGATGCTGTACTTTGTCAAATGCTTTTTCTGCATCTATTGAGAGGATCATATGATTCTTGTTCTTTCTTTTGTTAATGTATTATATCACATTGGTTGATTTGCGGACGTGGAACCAGCCTTGCAGCCCAGGGATAAATCCCACTTGGTCATGGTGAATAATCCTTTTAATGTACTGTTGGATCCTATCGGCTAGTATTTTGGTGAGAATTTTTGCATCCATGTTCATCAAGGATATTGGTCTGTAATTCTCCTTTTTGATGGGATCTTTGTCTGGTTTTGGGATCAAGGTAATGGTGGCCTCATAAAATGAATTTGGAAGTTTTCCTTCCATTTCTATTTTTTTGGAACAGTTTCAGGAGAATAGGTATTAATTCTTCTTTAAATGTCTGATAGAATTCCCCTGGGAAGCCATCTGGCCCTGGGCTTTTGTTTCTTGGGAGATTTTTGATGACTGCTTCAATTTCCTTAGTGGTTATAGGTCTGTTCAGGTTTTCTATTTCTTCCTGGTTCAGTTTTGGTAGTTGATACATCTCTAGGAATGTACCCATTTCTTCCAGGTTATCTAATTTGCTGGCATAGAGTTGCTCATACTATGTTCTTATAATTGTTTGTATTTCTTTGGTTTTGGCAGTGATCTCTCCTCTTTCATTCATGATTTTGTTGATTTGGGTCATTTCTCTTTTCTTTTTGATCAGTCTGGCCAGGGGTTTATCAATCTTGTTAATTCTTTCAAAGAACCAGCTCCTAGTTTCGTTGATCTGTTCTACTGTTCTTTTGGTTTCTATTTCATTGATTTCTGCTCTGATCTTTATTATTTCTCTTCTCCTGCTGGGTTTAGGCTTTATTTGCTGTTCTTTCTCCAGCTCCTTTAGGTGTAGGGTTAGGTTGTGTATTTGAGACATTTCTTGTTTCTTGAGAAAGGCTTGTATTGCTATATACTTTCCTCTCAGGACTGCCTTTGCTGTATCCCAAAGATTTTGGACAGTTGTGTTTTCATTTTCATTGGTTTCCATGAATTTTTTTAATTCTTCTTTACTTTCCTGGTTGACCCACTCATTCTTTAGTAGGATGCTCTTTAGCCTCCATGTATTTGAGTTCTATCCGACTTTCCTCTTGTGATTGAGTTCTAGTTTCAAAGCATTGTGGTCTGAAAATATGCAGGGAATGATCCCAATCTTTTGGTACCGGTTGAGACCTGATTTGTGACCTAAGATGTGATCAATTCTGGAGAATGTTCCATGGGCACTAGAGAAGAATGTGTATTCCGTTGCTTTGGGATGGAATGTTCTGAATATGTCTGTGATGTCCATTTGGTCCAGTGTGTCATTTAAAGTCTTTATTTCCTTGTTGATCTTTTGCTTAGATTATCTGTCCATTTCAGTGAGGGGGGTGTTAAAGTCCCCCACTATTATTGTATTGTTGTCAATGTGTTTCTTTGCTTTTGTTATTAATTGCCTTATATAATTGGCTGCTCCCATGTTCGGGGCATAGATATTTACAATTGTTAGATCTTCTTGTTGGATAGACCCTTTAAGTAGGATATAGTGTCCTTCCTCATCTCTTATTATAGTCTTTGTTTTAAAATCTAGTTTGTCTGATAGAAGGATTGCCACCTCAGCTTTCTTTTAGTGTCCATTAGCATGGTAAATGGTTTTCCACCCCCTCACTTTCAATCTGGGGGTGTCTTTGGGTCTAAAATGAGTCTCTTGCAGACAGCATATTGATGGGTCTTGTTTTTTCATCCAATCTGATAGCCTGTGTCTTTTGATTGGGGCATTTAGCCCATTTACATTCAGGGTAACTATTGAAAGGTATGAATTTAGTGCCATTGTATTGCCTGTAAGGTGACTGTTACTGTATATTTTCTGTGTTCCTTTCTGGTCTATGCTGCCTTTAGGCTCTCTTTTTGCTTAGAGGACCTCTTTCAATATTTCTTGGAGGGCTGGTTTTGTGTTTGCAAATTCCTTTAGTTTTTGTTTGTTCTGGAAGCTTTTTATCTCTCCTTCTATTTTCAATGACAGCCTAGCTGGATATAGTATTCTTGGCTGCATATTTTTCTCGTTTAGTGCTCTGAAGATATCTTGCCAGTCCTTTCTGGCCTGCCAGGTCTCTGTGGATAGGTCTGTTGCCAATCTAATATTTGTACCATTTTAGGTTACATATCTCTTCTCCTGAGCTGCTTTCAGGATTTTCTCTTTGTCTCTGAGACTCGTTAAGTTTTACTATTAGATGTCGGGGTGTTGACCTATTATTATTGATTTTGAGAGGGGTTCTCTGTGCCTCCTGGATTTTGATGCCTGTTTCCTTCCTCACATTAGGGAAGTTCTCTGCTATTATTTGCTCCAATATACCTTCTGCCCCTCTCTCTCTTTCTTCTTCTTCTGGGATCCCAATTATTCTAATGTTGTTTCATCTTATCATATCACTTATCTCTCGAATTCTGCCCTCGTGATCCTGTAGTTGTTTCTCCCTCTTTTTCTCAGCCTCTTTATTTTCCATCATTTGGTCTTCTATATCACTGATTCTCTCTTCTGCCTCATTTATCCTAGCAGTTAGTGCCCCCATTTTTTATTGGACCTCATCAATAGCCTTTTTGATTTCGACTTGGTTAGATTTCAGTTCTTTTATTTCTCCAGAAAGGGTTTCTCTAATAACTTCCACGCTTTTTTCAAGCCCAGCTAGTATCTTTAAAGTCATGATTCTGAACTCTAGGTCCGACATCGTACTAATGTCCGTATTGAGTAGGTCCTTGGCTGACGGTACTACCTCTTGTTCTTTTTGCTGAGGTGATTTCTTTCGTCTTGTCATTTTGTCCAGAGGAGAATAGATGAATGAGAGAACAAAATGCTAACAGGTTTACAACGTCCCCAGCAAATATACTGTATACAAATCAGAAAAGACCTGAAACCAGGGGAAAAGAAAGGGAAAGAAAGAAAAAAGAAAGAGAAAAAAAAGAGAAAAGATAAAAACAAAAACAGAACAATACAAAAAAAGCAGAATGTGATCAAATATGATCAGGCTAGTGCATAGATCAGTGCCACACACTAGATTTTGGGCGTATTTTGGTCTGTTAAAAAAAAGTGCCTCCTAAAATCTTAAAGGAAGAAAGACATATATGTACAAAATAAGGGTTGATACAATGAAGGGATAGAAGATGACTGTAAAGATGAAAATTATAAAAGATTTTATAAAAGGACTTGATAAGATAAGAAGTTGTTTGAAAAAAGAAAGATTTTAAAAAATAAAAGAAAAAAGGGAGAGAATGTGATCAGGCAGGAGACTAGAACAGAGCCATACACTAGTGATTTAGGGTATATTTTTATCTGTTAGAAGAAACTGTATTTCAAAATTTTAAAGAGAGAACAGCTTATATATATATGCCCAAAATAAGGGTAACTACTATGAAGGGATAAAATATGACTCTAAAAATGAAAAATAAATTTTTTTTTTTAAAAAAGAGATTGATAAGATGTTGGTTGAAAAAGGGAAAAAGAAAAAAAAAAACAGTTAACAAAAATTAACTTTGATGAACTAATGAATCATGGTAAAAAAAAAGCCATGAATTCTATGTGCAGTATTCCCCTAGCCCTGGAGTTCTCCCGTTCTCCTTGATCGGTAAACTTGGTCTTGGCTTGCTGGCTCTTCGTGCTGATCTTCTGGGGGAGGGGCCTGTTGCTGTGGTTTCCAAATGTCTTTGCCGGAGGCTGAATTGCCCCGCCCTTGTCGGTCCGGGCTAAGCAAGCTGCTCGGGTTTGATCTCAGGAGCTTTTGTTCCCTGCAAGCTCTCCGCACAGCCCTGGAGGACCAGGGCAAAAATGGTGGCCTCCCAATCTCCACCCGGAGGAGCTGAGAACTTGGGGCCCTGCTCCTCAGTGCGCCCCCAGAGAAAAGCAGTCACTCCCATGTCCCCGGTCTCCGGCCGCTCTCCGTGCTCACCCGGCCTGTGATCGAGTGTTGCTATCTCTGGCACCCGACCCTGTGTGGAGTCTCCAAACCCAGCAGATCCTTGCAGTGCGTTCCCGCGCCACTCCTCCCCGGGAAGGAAGGGGAGTCTCCCCGGATCTGCCGCTTGTTGGGTCCCTGCTGCAGGAGCAGTGGCCCGACTGGGCCGCGGATCACAGTTTATGGCAACCCCGAGCTGAGAGCCCGCGCCTCGGCTCCGTCTCTGCAGCCAGCTTCCCCGCTCCGATACCTGGGAGCTCTGGTGCACTCAGGCTCCCCCGGTCTTTCTGTGACCCCAAGGGTCCTGAGACCACACTGTCCTGGGAGGATTCCACCCCCTGCTTAGCCACTGCAGCGATGTCCCTCAGCAGAGCCGACTTCTAAAAGTTCTGATTTTGTGCTCCGCGGCTCTATCACTTGCCAGAAGCGGCCGGCGGAGGCCCCTCCCCCGCCGTCTATCCTCCCGAATATCGCCTCAGAGTCACTTCTCTGCACGTCCTACCTTCCAGTAAGTGGTTACTTCTCTGTTCAGATAGTTGTTGCTACTCTCCTCTTTGATCTCCTGTTGAGTTCGTAGGTGTTCAGAATGGTTTGATCCCTATTCAGCTGAATTCCTGAGACCAGACGAAATCTAGGTCTCCTACTCCTCCTCCATCTTGCTCCGCCTGTTCCAGAGTTCTTTCCATTTGATCAACATTACATCAGAGGGCCTAATAATTTCTCAAGAACAAAAGATGAATTTTGCTAACTCCTGGAAAATACCTGCAATATAATAAAGGATATATCTGGTCTTTGTCCTTCCTTTCTGGTATGGAGTTTTTAAAACTCTTGGAATTTCCTAAGTGACATGAGAGCCTTTGTCATGTTAATGAAGCAACTCTGGGTGAGCTCCTAAATAGCTTGAAGATGGGGACTGGTCACCAGAAAGACCAACTGCATGATTAGAGGGTTGAAACTTTGGACTGGCCTCACCTCTGGGGAGGAAAGGAGAACTGTAGATTGAGTTCTGTCATGTGGCCAATGATTGGATCAATCATGCCTACATAATGAAACCCCAATAAAAACTCTGGCACTGGGGCTCAGTGAAGTTTCCTGCTTGATGGACACACTGATGTGCTGGGACAATCACAGCCTGGATTCCCTTAGGGAAGAGCACAGAGGTTCTGTCTGCTCCTCCACACCCCACACATACCTGAGACCTTGCCCTACGCATGTCTTTGTTTGGCTGCTCCTGATCTGTATCCTTTATTAGAGAACAGCAATCCTAAATATAACATTTATCTGACTTTGGCAACAACTTGTCAACTAGCAAATTGTCAAATGTGAGGGGTCATGGGAACCACCAAATTTATAACCAATTGGTCACAAGCGAAGGTGGCCTGGGGACCCCCAAAGTGTGGATAGCATCTGAAGAAATGAGAGTCTTGTGGAGACCTGAGCATTGAACTTGTAGAGTCTGACACCAACTCCAGGTGGTTAATGAGAGAATTATATTCATGCAACAGTTGGTGTCAGATCTGTTGGATTAAAAGGGAACAACACTCCAAATTGTGGAACATTAGGTAAGTTTTTTAAACTACCTGTGTCTAGTTTCCTCATTTGTAAAATAAGAGTAAGAACAGTGCTACCTCTTAAGGTGGTTATGAAATGTAAGTAAATCATACACATAAAGCACAGAAAAAGGACCTAATCTAGAGCCAGTTGATATATTATCACTACCATTGTTATTCCTATGCAATCTGCTCATGGGATAGACACAACTTCATATTCATCATTTTTCACCTTGTGTCATAAGCATAAGCAGTTTTCCTCTTGCTACATAAACCTCATAATTCTCATTTAATGGCTGCATGATAATCCACCAAGCTGAGAGAGTTGCTTACTTTACCAACCCTCTGAAAATAGTTTTTTTAATATTTAAATTATATAACTTATGCTTAAGACTTCTATATCTTTTTGATGATTTATATATGATAAATTCCCAAGATCAGATTCCTAGGCCAAGGAATACAATTATGTTCACAGCTTAAAACATAGTGTTCAGTTGCTTTAAGAAAAAATAGTATTGGAGTGCCTGGATGGCTCAGTCGTTAAGCGTCTGCCTTCGGCTCAGGTCATGATTTCAGAGTCCTGGGATCGAGCCCCATAACAGGCACCCTGCTTTGCGGGGAGCCTGCTTCTCTCTCTCCCACTCCCCCAGCTTGTGTTCCCTCTCTCGCTGTCTCTCTGTCAAATAAGTAAATGGAATCTTAAACAAAAAAGACTATCATTTTATAATTATCAGCAATGTATAACAGTGCATTTTTTTTTAACCACAATCTCTCTAATACAGGGTATTACCAGTATTTTAACATATTGTGTTTAAATATGTAAAATGGTATATTCTTGCTGTATTAATGTAGTTTTCCTACATTCTTTCGGAGAGCAGTGAAGCTAAATATTTTTCTACTTTAATAAAAAGTTCCAAAATTGTTCTTTTTGATCTTTTAAGTATCCATTGATATTTTTATATGTTTTAGTGATTTGATGAGTTCTTCACTGAACGTATTTATTAACCCACTCTCTTTGGTAGCAATTTTAAAATCACATAAACATCATAGAAAGTGTCTTCACCAGCACCCTGTTAGTGCTCAGGAATGGGAATCCTCACACTTGTGCTTAGGTAGAGGATGTTTGGAAGGATATAGAGGAAAATCATGAAAAGGAAGCAGAGAAAAAAACACTGGGTCTTGCAAAGACTGCAAAGTGATCTGTCCTGTTCTCATCTTGGCAAGACTCAGCTGCTGGCTCTGCTTCTCCTTTCAAATTGCTTTCACTCTTCATGCTCTCTGCAAACTGACCTGGTCCACTCTGCTGCACTTGGACCATTCTGGCTGCCTTCCAGTTTGGGCTAGAGCCCTCAAGTCCAGCTGATCTCTTAGGATAAGAACCTGACATCAGCTAATGGAGTCTCTGTGTCTATATTCCAAATCACATCAGGTGATTTGCACTGAAAGGTCCACCCTGGTTGCATCAGTTGTCCAGGATTCTGAAGTCATGCATTATTTGAGACTGTCTCTTCTAAGCTTTTGTCAGGGAACTTTCTCTAAGAAAAGGACATGGAACTGGCTGAGAAAATGGCATTCCTAGTACAGGGTACTGTGGAGAACCTTGGTTTTCATATGTGCCAGGAATTAGCCAAACAACAAAGTTTGAGGGCATGACCGCCAAGACTGCCCTTGTTTTGATACCAAATGCAAATTTGGGGTGTCCCGCAAATCAGCTTCAGGTTTGATCATTTGTTAGAAGGACTCACTGAAAGCTATTATACTCACAGTTATTTTTTATTGGAGGGAAAGGATACAGATCAAAATGAGTCTATTGAAGAGATGCACAGGGCAAAGTGTGGGAGGGTTTAAAAAGGGAAACCTTCCATTGTCCCATAGAGTCAGGATGTGTTACTCTCCCAGCACTCACGTGTGACAATACACACATATTTCCAGACAAACTCACCTGAGCTTCAGTGTCCAAAGTTTTATTAACTGATTGATTACCAATGTGATTGAACTCAGTCTCCAGGATGACTAAATCACACAGGTGGACTGTCTGGCATGTCCAGTCTCATCCTAAAAATGTGAGATGTAGCCAGTGCCACAGCAAGACTATAAGGGTATGGCCAACCTGTGCCCTCACCCACATTGTTGCTATCTGGCTAGCCCAAGTCTCCAAAGCAAACAAGAATGACCCCGCACCGCACCCCCAGGAGCGAAAGGTAAAAGCCAGATCTTCTCTTTGGTTAATTCTTTACTACTCAAGATGAAATATTGACCACTCAGTATGACTTATAAAATGTCCTGTTATTTCATTTAATCCCCACATCAGTCTGATAAAATAAAATCTTTCTATCATAAACACAAATAAAATAAAAGTCATAGAGGTTAAATAATTTGCCCACAGTCATGCCGCTAGCAAATGCCAACATGGGATTCAAACTCTAGTGTATCAGTCCCCAAAACTAGCTCTTCCCCTCACTACCGCCCAGCCTGTGACAACAAACAGTCTTTGAGATCCAGGGGTGTCCATGTGCCCCCCGTGTCATAGTGTAATTGTAAAAAATCACTTAACTCCAATTTAATGTCATCTCCCCTATACCTCCCACTTCACATTTCTTTGGAAAGGAATAGTCAGAGAGCCAGGTGAATGTTTAGAATTAACCAGAGGCAAAAAATTTAGAATGGTCCTTACTCCAAATAGCAAAATCTTTCCTGGTAACACTTTCTAGAATAATACTGACCAAAATACTTACAGGTGAAATTCCTTTTATTATTCTAGTGTCACAGTCATAAAAAGATGCGATTTTTATTGCTGTTTTATAAATCCATGGGGATCAATGCATGGAGTGGATGGAAGGAAAATTAAGTTACCAGTTAAGTTATTAAAAGGAGAAATGTAAAGAAAAACAATCTCAACTATTGTTCACATTGATTTCTGCACAATATCAAGAACGTGTAACAAGTTTAACTTGTTTCAATGAATACTATTTAGAAATTCCTAGAATGACAGTTTTTTTGACTCACAATGTAAGAATATTATACCATGCTGTCCACATGCACATGGAGATTTAAAATGAAAGTTTCTATAATAATGTACAACTGAATAAATTTTGGTGAATACATATTCAGATTAATCTGCATAGTACTCAAATCCTAATATGTGATCCTGTGTGAGATCAAGAATTTTCAATTCCCCATCTGAATAAACACCAATTTGCATGTGTGATTAAAGGTTATAGGAATATTTAATATCAAGCTGGCTTTCTCCTTCCACTCATCACTTCCTCCCATTTACCTTCATCCAGGTAAGAACTAAAAGTTGACTCTATTTAGGGAAGCACATTTGCAATTGAAAAAAAAAATCACAATCAAAAGTCTAATATGAACACATTTAATCATTATTATTTTTATCTGAGCCTCTCCAGCCCAACTAGCCTGTGTAAGTAAAATGTTACAGGGTGACCATTGACAACTTCAGTATTATAATCATTGTAGCCATATTGAAAACCAGCAGCCAAAGCTATAATGATGTAGAAACATATGCCAAAAGCAAGGAGTATCAGGCTTCTGGCCACCAAAAGGTAGCCTCTTTTTACTCTGTCAGCTAATTAAATCTCCAAGTTAGCCAGTTTCATTAGACTTTTCTTGTGTGTACTTTTAAAAATCCAGGCTGAAACTCTTATAACGTACAGTTTAACTCACTTCCAATTTCTGGAAGAGAAAGCCCCAGTGCACTGTCAAGATGGTGGAGGATGGCAGTGGGCTGTCAACTGAATGGACATTGCCAGATAATGTCCTGTTCTAGACAAGATGAGGCCCCAAAGAAATCCGCAGCAAAAGAACACAAATTCTTAGAAAGCTTTTCCACTTTGACCATTTCATCCACTATAATTAAAACTCATTATTTAGCCATGATTGTTTTTAATGCTTGTTCCAAGAAAGACATTGCTTGAACTACAAATTCCAATATTAATGGGAGAGAGAAACCAGAAAAGATTAGTGTCCCCACAAAACCAGTGTGCCAGCTTATTTAGGTAGTGACATATGACCCATAATTTACACTCCAGTCATAAAGGAAAACATGAAAAACTCCAGCAAATAAAAACAGGAAAAAAGTACAGGAAATAAACTGAAAAAAAAAAAAAAAAGATGTTTCTTGTTTCTCTCATGGGGGGCACTATTGGATTGAATGGGTTGACACAAACATTGTTAATTCAGAATGTTTCTAAAATACAACACATTGGGTGATTTCTGGAAGAAATGTAAAGGCCAACTTAAAAAAAAAAAAAAGAAAGAAAGAAAAGAAAAATCTGAGTGTGTTCTAAAATTCTCCAGAGCCCAGTGTTTCCCTCCCATGAAGGAGAGTTATCCATTAAATGAAAAAGAAAGAAAACATGTCAGTTAACTGATTAGAAAAAGCAGAAGAAAGATTCTCTCTGTATTTTAAAGTTACTCTTTTTTTCTTAAATTGACACATTGGACTCTAATGAGGGGCACTGAGATTGTTTCAGCAACAAAATCACATTCTGTAGCAATGTTTCTTCTTTTAAAATGTGAGTCCTTCTTTTATAATAAACATAAAAATCTCACGCTCGTGGTTAAGGAAACTCTAACTGCTGCTGTAACAGATTAAACCTCAAATCTCAGTGGTTTAATACAGACAAGTTTTCTTCTTATACTGTTATAAAAATGCTCAGGTTAAAATCAATTGTATGTGTTTGGTGCAGTAGGGTACCCAGTTTGGTGGCTCTCCTCACAGAATCAGAACCATCTTTCTTATGCACTCAGCCACCTTCAACAGAGAATTCTAAGGATGCCCTGGGGATTAGCTTCATTCAAGCCAGAGGGAATAGGACAGGTACATGGAGGGCCACAAAAGCAGGTCATTGTGCCAAACCGAAGAAGTACACATTGTTTCCACCCATGTTTCACCGGCCAGATCACTATCACGCAGCATCATCTAACCATGGGTGGATGGAAATGTAGTCCAGTTGGATGTCAAGGAAGAAAAAGAAATGGGCTATTGAATATGTACTGGTCTTTGCCTCATTCTCTGGGAAAACCTTGGTAAATCCTCACAGAAGGTTCCACCTAGAAGGTTCATGCCTTAGAGTTTGTATACTATGTATCCTTACCAGCTAAGAAGATCATTCATTCATTCCACATATATTTATTGAGTGCCTGCAGTGTGCCAGAGGCAATTTAAGTAAGTAGACTAGTAAGAAAACAAAATAAAACAAAAACCCTTTCTTGTATGGAAAATGAGAAGACAATAGACAAAATAAATAGGTAAATTTTATAGTATATTAGAAATGATTAGGACTGGGGAGGAAAAAACAAACAAGCAAACAAACAAAAAAAAAATAGAGAGAGGAGAGGCAAAGAATACCAGTGTATGAGGGAAGGGTTACAATTTTAAGTATAATGATTGTCACTTAAAAAGCAGTGATCATTTGCACCATGAGAAAATATAGTCAAGTATTTAAAGTTTTCTCAGTATAAGTTTATACAGCCCTGAATATGGGATATGTAAATATAACCACTTTCCTGACATTCTGATACCTTCTCTCCTGCACCAACCCAAGTGATAAACTGCTGTCCTATAAAATAAGTAAAAAGTGCCTATCTTTTCATCTCTAACAAGCAAAAACCAAGGTAGAAATTTTTTATTCAGAAAAAAAAAATACCTTGGACCTCATGTACTCCAGCTGAATCTTTTGATATGTAAAGGTACTCAAGTTAAGGAAAGTTATATGTCTTGACCAAGGAGGCTATATAAAAAGCAGAGCCAGAACAAGAGTCCATTTAAGCCAAGTTATGTTTGATAAATTATTTCAAGTATGTAGAGATCTGCAAGTTCCAAATTACCTGTGGCCTTGGAAGACCTTTAAAATGACCCAGGACAGAGTCACCTTGCATAAAAACTAATCCAACAAAAATTTATCACTGCACCATGCAAAGAGCAGAGATTAATTTATTGGGGTTCTCCTAACCTAAATCTTTGCTTTTCTCTTTAGCACCTGGCCCTGTGCCTTGGTGCTTCTTTTGCTGTGAATATTGGTCTCTGCCCCAGAAAATTCAGACTAAATTTAGGCCCAGTGGATTTTCCTGACTCAGCATGCCACAGTATTTCTTCACTGCTAGGCTTCACTCTGGTTGGTGTCATGGACCTAAAGCTTAAGAATCATCATAAATGGGGAGAATTAACCACTGGTAGTATAAGCTACCTTGACAGGACTTATAATGCATTTACACTGAAGAGCTTTCCAAGAGATGATTTCTTCCCTCTAAATACCCTCAAGGAGACACACTGAACTCTAAGAAAGCAAACAGAACCTTTGGCTACCCCTCTCCCCATTTCTTCCCTGGAAACAGATGGAACAATATACTCTACTTCCCAGCCCAGCCAGCTCAACAGCATGGAAATCTGCTGCTCTTCACTGTATGATTTCAAGAATAGGTTTGTTTATCTGGAAATCCGCCT
The DNA here is from genome assembly GCF_009762305.2 of Zalophus californianus. Classification (NCBI taxonomy): domain Eukaryota; kingdom Metazoa; phylum Chordata; class Mammalia; order Carnivora; family Otariidae; genus Zalophus; species Zalophus californianus. Next base: position 99,252,172 of record NC_045602.1, read on the forward strand.
CTTTTCTGGCACCCCCAACTCTAGTCATCGAGTAGCTACCTACATTGAAATGCCAGGCTCAAAATCCAGTCCAATGTCATAGTTTCTCAAAGACTAGGGTCTTATCTCCCTCTCAACAGCCCTCCCAGAAACAGGAATTCTGCTCTTGATACCTAGTATTTAAAGATCTCTACTTTAGCCCAGACCTCATGAAGCCTGGTCACATACCACTACAGCACCTTGTCAGACTTCCCACCAGTTGAAATCTCTTGTTAGGAGCTCTTGCAGACCTAAGTAGTAAGCATTCACCTAAGTGGCTACCTGTTGACATCATCTCTAGGAATCAAACTCTCCCTGCCTGGCAATGTATATTCTTATTACTTGACACTTAACAAGTGAGCAGTCTGATTCTGTGTCACTGGACATTCAGAATGGCCCATCACTATTTCCTGAGCAGCCACCTGCCAACACAGCAGCAGTCTCTATTCTTAAAAAGACAGTGGCCACTAGCCCTGTGCAGCTACTAAAATCTAAGTTTAAATTAATTAAAATTAAATAAAATTAAAAATTCAATTTCTTATTTGTACTAGCCACATGTCAAGTTCTCAGTGCCACATGCGTCTAGTGGCTGTCATATTGGACAGCACAGAGAATACTTGCATCAGCACTGAAAGTTCTATTGGATGGCACTGATCTAGAGCCTGGAAATGAAATGTCAAAGGGCAAGGATTTGGCCAAGAGGAGTCAGTCTTATTAATCCATGCAACTCGAAGATGTGCACTGAATTATGCTGATCCTATCCCTAATGGAATTAACATTTTAATAGGTTTAAAGCATGGGCTGAAGGATATAGATAATTGCAGGTAGGGATCATTGTCTATTTCGCTCACTGATAAATACAAGAACCTACAAGACTGTGCCTGGCACACTGTAGAAACATAGAATTTATATTGATTGAATGAACAGACATACAATGGTACAGTTAATTATAAGGAGATCATCATAGAGGAAAAGGAATGATTTTTCTAGGCTCCATTACAGGTCAGATTAAATAGCTCACTAAACATTCCAATTCTTTTTCTATTCTTTTAATCTAATTTTCTAGTCAATTCTACATCTTGGGCTTCTTCACACCAAGAAAAGGCAAATAGGGCTATTGTGGCTGCAAAACTAGATTAGTCACATCGCAGTTGAATAAACTGGCAGGCATATTCAGAATCAGTCTTGTTTTTTAAGGCTGATGTTCTCTGGAAGAATGCAAAAAGAAAAAAAGTTTCTATAGAAAACAAACTGAGACTCAGTGCTTAGGCCAAATTGGTCCCTGATGCAGCCACATCTGAGCAGTGAAATCCCAGATCGCTCTATTTAACATCTTTTGATAGCAATGGTGTTTGTTTGTTCCCAAGCCTGAAGGATAGATCTTTTTCTGGCCCTCCCAATCACCTCGAACTGTACATACAAAACTGTGTCATGTTTATCCTGTCTCTGTCCTGCCTGTGCTTTCTCAGTTGGGCTAATCCAGTCTGCAGAGAATATAGCCTGGCAAGTATCAAGAAGAAGAGGGCAAGAACTTGTAAAAGATTAGAGTCAGGAGTGTCAGAATTGAGAAGAAGCTGGCACCTGGGTAGAAGTAGGAAGAAAAGGATGGTAAATTATATTCAGGTGTTCATCACTGAGTCTGGATCTGTATTTGGAGTGTAAAATGGAGAACTTCTGCCATCATCTGAGTCATTCAGTCTAGAAGAATCTCGTTTGAACTGTGCATTCTTAAGGAACTGAAACACCATGAGCTTATTGAGATGGCTGCTCCCAGTCCCCTTTCCACTTTTCTATATAGAGATAAAGAAAATGAATGGGAGGGAAACGTAGTTACCAATGTACCCACCTTGGCCTATCAGTTAAAGTCATATTTGAAGGGTAAATGTAGACTGGAAGGGAAGAAGGGCTATCTCATCAAACCAAGTAGAGCACAGAAATCACTCTTAAGAGTTTGGTGACATGACAGATGTTACAGTTGGTCTCCCTTACATTCTAAATGCATGGCTGGTCAGCTTTATGAATAACCATTATCCTGGGATCTTTGCAGGGAAAACGTACGTCCTTTTAGGAAGAATGAATGTTTAATAAAGCCTCTTGGTATTCTTCTTAGAAATGATCAAAGAACACTCACACATATAGAAATACTGGATTGGGAGACCAGATGCCTGGTTTCTAGTCTTAATCTTAGCATTAACTAGATAGACTATGTCCTTCCATTGGTCTCTTATATTGTTTGCTTATATGAGATAGTGGAGGTGGAGGTGGGTTAATGTTAGATTTGATAAAGAGAGAGAGGGAGAGGGAGAGAGAGGGATGGAAAGAGACCATATCACTGATTGGCAAAGTATTAGATAAATAGTGTGTTCTAATGAAGACTTCCCCTGAATCACTGCCCTATTTATTTCTGGCCAAACAAGTAAAATAAACATGCTACTCCAACATTTTTATTCAGTAGATCAATTTTTCATCCTCAATCAGGTTGACACCATCTTTGGAAAATGCTTATAGAAGGCACTTTGGTTTCCTTTGGTTACAAAAGGGTTTAGACTCGTCCAACAAATGAACACACAAAATGTCAAAATAATGTTGTAACAGAAGCATGCACAAGCCAAGCAGCATCAGATGTGCTTTCGAGTCTGTGACCCTAATTCACCCCGATGTGAGTGGGAGGCCTGGCTGATCCAGGGCCCCATAAGGAATTCTGACAACATGCCTTTTACTTTGTATTGTGCATGCTATAATTTCTAGGCACATCTGAGTCAGTACTGAAGCAATACTTTTTCTTTCCAAAGCACTTTATAATCATTAATGATTTAAGCCTTACAACATCCCTCCAAGGGAGGTCAGTAGCAAAACACTAGAAGTATAGATGAAGAAACAAGAGGAAGATGTAAAATGATGTGGTAGAAATTTCAAAGAGAAGAGGCAATATTAAAGCAAGAGCCCTCCTCTCACCATGCAGATATATCAAGGTTGGTGGGTGATGGAAAGTATTTCCAAAATGAGGTCATGTCTATTCTTTCACCACTAATAATGTTCACCCCTCCAAAAACTTCCCTCCCTGTCTCCACTGTTTTCTTGCCATTTTATTAATTCCTTTAATGTCTGAAGTCACATATCCACTATGTTAAAGTGATTTAGTCCTCTGCTATTCACAACTCAATTGGGTATCCTTGGCTGTCATCTAAGAGAAGTTAATAAAAGACCATCCCTAACCAAGGGGGAAAGACCAGATATACTTATTGGCTTATCCCATCACATGGAATTTTGACCATGATTTTAAGGTTTTCACAGATCCATTGATGTCCATCCATGAGTTCTCTGGGACTCAAGTTCCTCCTGTAGGGATGCTGACTGCTCCCTGGGGATTCCATTCCCACTGCCACCACTGCCTTCCCCATCACCTCCAAGCCAGCATCTACCTGACGGACCATAGTCACTGACACTATGAGGTTCATGGAGCTCAAAAACCAATTAAGAAACCCTGCTCTGACTGCTGGTGGTCATATGCCCGTAGGTATAGCTGTGCAACTTGCTTTCATCGGCATGAAAAATGTATTTCTAAAAGGCTGTAGGTACACCATCATTTTATAAATTATATGTCATGTTTCTATTGATTTACATTATAATGTAATAGATTTTTTACCTTTAGGTTAGGGGCATATCAAACTGTCAATCTTTCTTAAGGCCTTAATTTTAAATGTATCTACTTTTTCTCCTTCCCTTTGTTTCTTTTTCCTTGGGAATTATCTACCAATCAATATGAGAGGGGCCTAAAATATAAAGAGTTTTAGAGGTGATGTTTTTGTATATTTAAGAAATGTTTTTTAAAGTGAATGAGTCCTCACTTCATCTTCTAGCTTTTTGCCAACATTTTTGTTAATCAATGTCAAAGCCATTATTAAACAGAAGTGTTATTCAAAGATGGCTTCAGGGCAATGCTTTGTAGATAGATATTGAAACCCAGGTGTATAAAAATCTCAAGAAGATATACTCTTCCCTTGATTGCACCTAAATATATCTTTTCATGGGGTAGTCTTTGACTCACCAGAATCACACCATATTCAAGTAAATACTAGATATTATAATACAACCTTGGTAAAAGTTATTAGATTTTTAAAAATTAGTATTTAATATAATGTGAATTAATAATGGTATCTATATGGATAAGACTTTGGATAAATATTTAGTGGTTAATATTAAAATCTTAAAAGCTACCAAAGAGCAAGTCATATATTCAAAACATGCAAATTACTTGTCAATATCTGCTAATTATGTTATGTCCCAAAGAAAATCCAAATGACCTAAGTATGGATGTGGGGATATTTTATGCAATGAGGGAGGTGACTTGTGCAATGAGTGGAGGACATTGTCCCCTCATGTATCATTGTAAAATGAAACAAGCAGCCTCCTTCCCCCAAAAACATGATGGTATAGATTATTAGCCATCTACAGAAGAAACCCAAATGTTATAAGTTAATAATTCAAGAATTTGTAATCATTCCCAACTCTCTACTCAAAATAATTTTGGTATGTTTTCTGCAAGGTAGGAATATAACATGATTATAATTTCATGGAGTGGAAATCTAAAACAAAAACAAAAACAAAAACAAACCTGCAGTTTGACAAAAGACCATGTGAACAGGAGAATAGTAAGCATGGAGGGGAAAAGAGTATGTGTGCAGAAGGTGAGTAGTTAGAGAGGAAAGATTTGTAGTTTTTATTCAGCACTGATCATGGGAGAAAGACACTTGACTTGAAGGGTATGAAAAGCCAAAGTCTAGAAAAGACTGTTGTGTTGTAAGATGAGGACGTGTTAGTCTGGAGGAAAGAGCTCCAGAACACTTGCTCCATCTTTGCTACCTCCTGTTCACCAAGTCATCTTCTGTTGCTAATTCATCTCTCCCAGAGCCCTGAATTCAGGAAACCCAAGCAGAGTATTGTTGTAGACTCATCAAAATTCAGTATAACAACATGAGCTAAGTTTATCCAAAGGAGATAAAAAAGAGGTAAAAAGAAAAGCTGACCAAGGGGAAAAAGCAAATTTGGGGGCCTGTATTAAACAAAAAAAAAAAAAAGAAAGAAAGAAAGAAAGAAAGAAAGAGAAACCTAACCCTAGATTCTGGTTATTTTACTAAGATAATGGGAGCCTATGAGGCCATGCTAACTTCCCTGAGTTATATGAGTTATAACTCATTTTCCTCTATAGCTATAAGACTAGAAAATGTTGGCCAATAATCCACTCACCACCACAATGTTAAAACTACACTGTAATGAAAGAGAGATATGACAAGACATATTCTTTTTGGGGGGAGTGGAGGGCGATCATAAAATTAGGCCAAATAATAGCATGATAAGTAGCTGTACTTTCACCTTCAGCATTGCCAGTAAAACTACAATGAATAATCTTAATCAGAAAATGAATATTTCTTTTTTTTTAAATATTTTATTTATTTGACAGAGAGAACACAAGCAGAGGGAGAGGGAGGGAGAAGCAGGCTCCCCGCTGAGCAAGGAGCCCGATGCGGGACTCGATCCCAGAACCCTGGGATCATGACCCGGGCTGAAGGCAGCCGCTTAACTGACTGAGCCACCCAGGCGTCCCAGAAAATGAATATTTCTAATTAAATTTTCTGTGTTCCATAAACAAGAACTGATTCAAATAATATACAATAATAATCATAGTGTTAGAAGTGAGCCTGGAAACATGAGTTTGACTTGTTCAGAAGTCATCTCAACAAAACAGATCTGTCTTGGGCTATGCAAATTCACTAATAAGTACAAGATAAGTTACTACAGAACTATTTTTCTAGCCACGCTCCGGATCCCCAGTCATGCTGGGTTTCAAGTGCTAGAAATGATTTTGTAGCCAGTTCTTCCATCTGCCCTAGAGTAGGCAAGCAGCCAGCTTCCATGATGATCAACAGCCTCTGGGGCTTATGACTTACCAGCCAATGAGAAATATATTTTCCTGTTTGGTGCTTTGTCAATTGATTTCTTAGAGTGAAAATTGCCAAAGCAGCAACCCACCTGCCAATACTTTCATCTCTGCCAAATTATTTTAAAACCATAACCTGAACAAGAGTATACATACAATCCAACATCTCAGTTGTTATAGAAGAAACTCTATTGTCACTATATACTAAGTAATTTAATAACTGAAAATGTCTGTGGAAAGTATCTATGTATACATATAAATGTATACATATATACTTTATACAATATATATACACGCACTTTTATTATATATATGTATATATGCACACTTAAATACTTCTTTTGAGTTTCTAAACACAGTGAATATTCCTTACTACAGTATCTTTCCTACTAATGCCATATTTGCTACTGGCAAGCTATAATAGATTACATGAGCTTATGTGAAGGAGCCAGTAATGCCTGTTGTTGATATTAACAAGCTTCAGTGAAGGCAGGATAAAATGTTCCAAATATACAGACTGTACCATTCCAGACAGTATCATCTAAATTGTGAACATTGTTCTTATAAACTGAAAATTTAGAATCATACTTTAAAATGAATCATATGCTGTATTTACAGAGTTTGAAAAAAGGGAGGTGGGCATACTTGTATAAATTCCATTTGGCAGAGTGATTAAGAATTGAAATTAGGGAAGTTGATCCTTTTTGCTCATAATTCAGGCTCCATTGTGTACTAACAGATTTCAGGCAAGTAACTTAAACTCTCCATGCTTTGGGGCGCCTGGGTGGCTCAGTTGGTTAAGCGACTGCCTTCGGCTCAGGTCATGATCCTGGAGTCCCGGGATCGAGTCCCACATCGGGCTCCCTGCTCAGCGGGGAGTCTGCTTCTCCCTCTGACCCTCTTCCCGCTCATGCTCTCTGTCTCTCATTCTCCTCTCTCTCAAATAAATAAATAAAATCTTTAAAAAAATAAAAAAAATAAACTCTCCATGTTTCTATTTTCTTACCTGCAAAAGGGGAATCAGAATACTACCTCATAGAGTTCTTCTGTGAATTAAACGAAGTAACAGAAGGAAAGTGCCTGCACACATTAAGTTTTGATAAATGTCAGTTGTTTTTATCACCACCTTGAACTTAGGCTGCTAGTTCTCATAAGCTCCTCTGGGTCTGATGGATGACCAGAACCAAGGAGAAACCGTCCCACCCCCACTCACTCCCAGAACTTTGGTGATTCACCCATAGCAGCAGAGCACAGTTGAAGTGAAGGTTTCAGGGATGGATCTAGCAGCAGACCTCAAAAGATTTGGCTGCACCCTCTGGGAATGAAACTCATTGGCATATGGAGGTAAAACATGGTTGAAGAACTGGATGGGGAAATTTGAATTAATTAATAGAAGATAGGGTATTTTGAAGCAATGCCTTTTAAGTCATAATGGGTAGAATAAAAATTATACTGCAATATTATGGCTTAATTAGGTTTTGTGACTATGTATAGAGAAGAAAAGAAAGGAGAGAATCAGGTAAGCAGAAATAAATGCTAGTGGGATAAATATCTAATCTGACAGAGAGAGGGTTTTTAGTATATTTTGGAAAGCACTTCAAAGCCTGAGGAGTCTTTGGTATTATTTAATGGCTTTATTTTTAACAGAGAGATCTGTTTTGTTGAGATGACTTCTGAACAAGTCAAACTCATGTTTCTAGGCCCACTTCTAACACTATGATTATTATTGGATATTATTTGAACCAGTTCTTGTTTATGGAACACAGAAAATTTAATTAGAAATATTCATTTTCTGATTAAGATTATTCATTGTAGTTTTACTGGCAATGCTGAAGGTGAAAGTACAGCTACTTATCATGCTATTATTTGGCCTAATTTTATGATCGCCCTCCACTCCCCCCAAAAAGAATATGTCTTGTCATATCTCTCTTTCATTACAGTGTAGTTTTAACATTGTGGTGGTGAGTGGATTATTGGCCAACATTTTCTAGTCTTATAGCTATAGAGGAAAATGAGTTATATAGGGAAGTTAGCATGGCCTCATGGGCTCCCATTATCTCAGTAAGTTCAAAAGTGTAGAGTATTGATAGGGATGATTGAGGGAATCAAGTTCTGGGTCAAAATGTTATGGGTGTTTCAGAAAGATGAAAAAAGTGAGGAAACTAAACTGAAGACAAGGTGGAGAAAAGTAGAGCTGTGTTCAATCATATTCTTGTAGTTTTGTTTAGTTCCTCAAGCTCTCTCAAGGTAGTTACTGACTTGGTAATGGGCAAGCCCACACACTCACACACACAACCCTACCCAGCATATGCTGGGGAGCTATCAAAATAAAAAAACCTGCTGAAAATCTTAAAGGCAGTACTGCTAAGGTTAAAAGGAGAAGTTGAATGTGCAAGAGAGAGAGTATCAGGCTGGAAGTGTCACTCTGACAGCTGACGCTGGGGGCTCAGGCAGAGACTCAGAGCTTACGCAGATCCATCCAGAATACAAAGAGGTAATGGCTTAATTTTTTTTTTTTTTAATTTTATTCATTTGAGAGAGAGGAGGAGTATGAGCAGGGGGAAGGACAGAGGGAGAAGCAGACTCCCCACTGAGCAGGGAGCCTGATGCAGAGCTTGATCCCTGAAATCATGACCTGAGCCAAAAGCAGATGCTTAACTGACTAAGCCACCCAGGCACCCCGGTAATGGCTTAATTTTGAAGAGGCAAGACTTCTGAAATGCCATTGAGTTCTAACCAGAACTTCTAAGAAGAAAAATATATAAACACATTGAAGGGGCAGAGGGCAGCCTGGAAAAAGCTCCAGTGAAACAAACAAACAAACAAAAAGCAAAAATAAAAAAAAACCCTATCCATCTCCTGCCCCCATGTGCAGGTGATGCACAGAGAGAGGACAGGTGAAGCAGAATATAGGTCAAGGATAACACAAAATGACCTAATCTCTGTGAAAGGCCTTAAAAGAGAAACATATTTACAGCAAACAAAAGATGACACATCTTTTTTTGTTGTTGTTATCAAAAATTCATGGTTAGTCCTAGTTTGTAATTTCCTCTTAGATAAACCAAAATCATCTTCTTAGTCTAAAATTTTTGCACTATCATATTCTAATCATACAAAAAAAAAAGTTTATTAAGCATCCATGAAACTGTGCTTCATCCACAGGCACAGAACTGGGTGTGGAGGGAATGACTTGTAAGAGAGGAGGCCTTGCCCTCAGACTCCTTGCAATCTAGGTATGGAGGTTCGATTTAAACCTTTAAATAAACAAGGTCTCATTTCATTTTACAAAAGGCAATGTTTAACAAGCATTCAATAAATGCAAAACAAAAACAAAAAGAACCGGAACTGGATCCTGGGTCTTTGACTGGCCTGGGCTTGTGTAAAGAAGACTGAAGAGAAAAAAGCAATGTGGCAGCAGGATTGGTGCAAGGGTGGGGTGCAGATAGATGGAGTCACTAAAAGAAGGCTTTCTAAGTGAGGGGAACACAGTAAGCCAAGATCTGGAGACCAGAAAGTATAAGACAATGTTCTAGGAAGGAAATGCCAATAGACGAGTTGGGCTGGAAGAAGGTGACCAGAAGAAAGTGGCATCCAGGATAGGACCTACTACACTTACAACTATCTTGGGTGCTTAGAATTGGCATGAATAAATACCCATACTAGTGACTGACTCAAGAGCCTCATTTTAACCTTGCAACTGTTTTCATGTTATTATTGCTGTATAAGGAAACTTTGAGAAAAGAGAATGCCTTAATATTCTTTAAGAAAATTATAATGCAGGGTATCTGGAATGAATCATTACCACAGCCAGAAATAGCAAATTGTCTGGCATGCCATCTTTGCATTACTACTATATTTATTATTTACATGCCTTAGTATGAGTGCATTTTTATTATACAGATTTAAAAACAGAATTCAAAGCAGGGCGCCTGGGTGGCTTAGTTGGTTAAGTGTGGGACTCTTGGTTTGAGCTCAGGTTGTGATCTCATGGCTCTGGGGCGGGGAGTCTGCGCGGAGATTCTCTCCCTCTGCGCACCCTCCCCAAATCTTTTAAAAATAAATAAATAAATAAATAAATAAATAAATAAATAGAGAATTAAAACCATACAACAAAATGTGTCCCTTCCCTAAGGAACAGGATTAAACAGAAAAGTCACATTAGCAAAATAGCCCACCAGTATCTTAACAGACAGAAAGACAAACAAGACTATCTCTATGACGGAGGTATAAATGTGTTGGTATGTAATGCGGGGTAAGAAAAATAACTCGGAATTATCCAGTCACAGCACGTCTACAGAATGTTGCCCTTGGATTTGAAAAAATAACAATGGCACTTGAAGGACTCCATTTCTTCATGAAGATATTTTTTTTTCTGATTTTCCTCACCATGATAGTTTTGGACTCTATGACCACTGAGGTCCTCCCCAGCCTTAGAAATCTATTACACAGGTAGCTTCCTATGACAATGGTCATAAAAGGTGGAGATAAGAAGCACCTGGCCAAAGACACAATGGAGTCTGTTGTCACTCTAGACTTCACGTTACAGGAGACAGTAAATTTCCTTATTGTTTAAGTCAGTTTGTTTCATAGGTTTTCTGTTATTGTCAGTTAAAAGTTGAAAATATTTCTAATCACGGTTTAAACATTAAGAAAATGACATTTTTGAAGTTTTATTTACTAGTTATACAAGTTCAATACAAGATCACTAAATGCAGCGCAATAATGTATATGTAAATACAGATGTGCATATATAAGGCTTTTCAGGGTGCTCAGCTCTTCATGAGCACTCAGTGAATGCTGTCATTAGCTATTAATAACTAACATTGGAATGGCACTTTACAGCTTAGAAAGCATTCGCTTTTCCCCCATTTGATTTTCTCATCATCCCTGGGAGGAGCCACTATTATCCCAGTTGAAAAACTGATCTAAGTGGGAAAATTGATCCAAGAGGATAAATGACTTTCTAGAGTCAAAAGCTAATTAGAAGTACAATCAGAATCATGTCCCTGGCTCCAAATATCTTGCTGTTTCCACTACCCCACATATCTTTTACCATTTTGCCATAATACAGAGAAAGGATCAGAAACAAAAGTCTATTTTGGTGAGTCAAAATGGTCTTCTTATTGACCAATGGAACTTTACAAGATACCAGAGGGGGAAAAAAAAAAGTATAGAGTTATTACAGAAATCTCCACTGGATATTCAATCAAGAGCTGAAGCAATCATGTTTTCAAAGGCAAGAAGTTCAGAGTTAGTTAATGAGGGAACTGGGGACAAAGAACTCATGTGCCTATTTTAAGAACTTTTCAGAGATTTGCAGCAGAAGAGAATGATATCTTAACTGAAAACCCACAACAGCTCTGTAGCAATGGGACATTTCATTTGTCTTGGGCTGTGAATGCCTTTTAACATTGCTCTAATTAGAAATATATATTCTTTATAAAACCCTCTTGAAGCTGTGGTCCAGTCTCAAAAAAAAGTATTTTTTTTAAGCAAAACAATGAATCCAGCAATCAAAAAAAAAATTTTTTTTAAATTACTGAGATTCTTTGCTTGTTTTTTTCTGAATACCATGAAGAAAATATACTGCATACAGCAATGGTGGCTAATGAACATTGAACACTGTTCTGTGTGCCTTATATAAATTAACTAATTGAATCCTTGTAATACCCCTTTCAGTAACTTCTGCTGCTTTATCTCCATTTTACAGATGAGGGAATGAGTCTTAGAGAGGCCAAATAAGAGGGCCAAAATCATGTAGCATCTAAGTGGCAGAACTGGAATTCAAATCCAGAGCCAAATTCAGATTCTACAGGGACATGTCCATTTCCCACACAGTACACCTCCTCTTCCCAAAATGATTAATCTCCTGGAAAATTCCTCTCTTAATTGTGATCTGATCTCCCCCCTCCTTTCAATTCTGCAACCCCAAAGTCTAAACTGACTAAAACACTAATCTGCCAAGGAAATAATCCCCTTTGGCAAAGGAGGGGAGAGAGGAAACAAAGTCTAAATGCTCTTCACTTGGAAGGAAGGGCAGAAAAGAGGCAAGGGACTCTCTTTATAAAGACCGATGTTTTTCAAACTTGCACATGCATTAGAATCACCTGGAAGGCTTATTAAACCACAGATTGCTGGGCCTCACCCCCAGAGTTTGTCATTCAGCTCCTCTGGAGTGGGGCCTGAAAGTTTGCATTTCTAAGAGATTCTGAGAACCACACTTTAGGAATCATTGCTCTAGGTGAATAACTTTTCGTTCCTAGTTGAAAGAACACTACTTTATGAGTTCTTCCAATTACCCAAAATTTCCTCCAAATTACACAAGCCTAAACAGTATCTACCCATGGGGTTTAACTTCCTATAGCCAGGCATTGCTGGTCTTAGCCTAAGAGAAGTGGGGCCCAGAGGAAAAACCCAAGGTTTGAGTTCTCCCTAGCTAAAGCCAGTCTTCTGAGTTTCCATTGCCTTTCTGGAGGCCTACCTCGTCCTGTCTGTAACCTCCCCTCCCTTCTGACTTCATGGACTAGCAGCCCCAATTCCTATGCAAAAAAGGCTATGCTCTTAGCTTATGTCCCCAAAAGAAAAGGATACTATCACACAGGGGTCATAGAAGAATGGCTTCTTTACACAAACTGAGAGAAGAAAAAACACACCAAAGCAACTACAAGGGATAGCTGACAAGCTGACGGCAGAAGACCGAAATAAATCATCCTCATCACCATTAAGTCAGATATCCTCCCTTGAAGGGTATAACGTGGGAACACACTCTTTCCTTGTAAAACATAAATACTCTATGTTTGTATTAAGAATTCCACATTTAATGCTCATTTTCACCTAAATGAATTATAAATTAATCACATGAATTCACTGCATATATTTTATTTTTAATTCTGGCCTGTGAGGACCAAACTCAAATCTCTGTTTTGTACTCTACATCAAATTTTACTTGTACTGAATTTTTAGAGCATAGTCTTTCTTCCCCCAGCCACACGGAATTATAGATCTAGAGTAAATAGAAGCTTTAGATTGATAAATTGAAGGAACATAAGCATCATTTATTATATGCACTTCCCAGATGATTTAAATGGATTTATTCAGCTATGTTAAATAATGTATTACTCTAGTAGCAAATGCAATTTTGCCTATTTTATATAGAAAAGAAAATTTTAAATACTGTCCTAACCCAGACAAAAATGGGACTTCTGTGTCAACAGCACTGAAGAGAGGGGCGCCCAGGTGACTCAGTCGGTTAAAACATCTGACTCTTGATTTTGGCTCAGGTCATGATCTCAGGGTTGTGAGATCAAACCTGCACGGGGCATGAAGCCTGCTTAAGATTCTCACTCCCTCCGTGAGAGACTATGGACTCTGAGAAACAAACTGAGGGTTCTAGAGGGGAGGGGGGTGGGGGGATGGGTTAGCCTGGTGATGGGTATTGAGGAGGGCACGTTCTGCGTGGAGCACTGGGTGTTATGCGCAAACAATGAATCACGGAACACCACATCCAAAACTAATGATGTAATGTATGGTGATTCACATAACAATAAAAAAAGATTCTCACTCCCTCTCCCTCTGCCCCTCCCCCCACCACACTCACTCTCTCTAAAACAACAAAAACCAAAAAAAAAAAAAGCACTGAAGAGAGCATACTCAATCAGCTCAATATTTTCCACTTCCTACAATCACAATCCATTTCTTTATATTTTGAACTCATCTTAAGATTCTTGCTTTCATCTACTAAATATGACCTCAAACTTTTTTCTATAATGGAGAAATAAGATTTCTCTAGGAACTGAAAAGATGCCCATTCAGGTCCAGAAATAACATTTATTTTTATTTATTTCTTTTAAAGTTTTTATTTAAATTCCAGCAGAGTTAGCGTAAGTGTTATATTAGTTTCAGGTATACAGTATAGTGTACTCAGTGCTTGTCACATCAAGTGCCCTCCTTAATGCCCATCACCTATTTCCCCCATCCTCCCACCCACCTCCCCTCTGGTAGCCAACAGTTTGTTCTCTATAGTCAAGAGTGCATTTCTTGGTTTGCAGACATAAATAACATTTATTTTTAAGTTACTATTGCTGGAATAATGTACTTTAAAAAATCATGTAGAGAATCAGGAGCGCAGGGAAATTTGTTTTGTTTTGCTTGTTTTTTTAAACAAGGAATGGAAATGAAAATGCATGTATGCGTGGGTGTCTATTTATATATATGCACACATGTAAGGATGAATATATGTATTTGCAAACTGATGCTTTCAGTAAGCTTGGAAAAGATTATTCACAAAACAAGTTCCTAACAGTGACATGAGAAGAAGTCTTGAAAGGAAAACCATCTTTGGGAATATGGGCCCATCTGATACTATTTTGAGCAAGGGGCCAAGTAAGTTTTACATGGATTAGAGCTTATGTTTTGAGGTTTGAGTATGAAATACCTGAAGCTAAATTATTTTCTGTTACTTTTCTAATTTCTAAGACAAAATTCCCAAGGCATCTCTTCAGAATTAACTATTTCCTTTAAAATCATAAATTTTCACACAGATAGTATTTTCTAAAAAAAATTTGATGTACATTATAAATGCATGAGTACTGTACTCTAATATATAAAAGAATCACAAGTTTAGTCAGCATGTGGTTCATTAATAATTCAACCAAGTAGACTTCATCATGGTCAAGATAACAGACGTTTAAAAATTAAAGCTAAAATCTATAATGGACAAATATTACTCTGTGTAAAAAGAACTCTGTATTACAAATCCACTAATTTTTTAACAAGTAGATTTCATTAGTGATTCATACAAGCTTCTGTAAAATAACTAAAATACATTTGGAAAGTTGTGGAAGAGTAAGGTCAAAACCCTGTCCCAAACTTAAAAGCACATTCCCATGTGTTATTGCATCTGGTTTAGATAATTAAATATTAACAACCTTGCCTCGTTTTTCATATTAAGGAGACATCACATTTCTCTGCTCCTATAAAGCATCAAAGGTGAGATATTTTGCCTCCATTTTCAAAGAAAGGAAAAAAATGACACCAGTACATGGAGAGGTTCTATGTAAGCCACAGGTAGAAGATACCAGGAGCAGAACACAGACAGCCAACCTGTGAAATTATTTCAGAGCAGGAGGAAGCTTGCTGAGAAGAGTAACTTCATCTTTTGGCCCTAAATCTGGGGTGTTATAAAACCTGAGGGCTCAACGAATCTCAGAGGATGATGTAACAGCTCTGTTTGAACTTTGTCACTTTAATCCATCAGTCAGATGTGCAAAGGAAGTTTTCCAATCCACCCTGCAATATTGACTTCCCCACTCCTACCAAGATGGCAGATTCCTGAGTTAGCTTGCCTCCTTGGCATTTTTTTTTCTTTGCTGTGATCATTAAACGATCAGTTTGGGTTGACTGGAGATACAACTTGAAACACAAAATAGTCCTACTTTTCTCACTGATACAGAAACAAACTGCTTAGCTTCTGTGCAGCCCTCCTTTACACACCCAACACCAAATCTGTGAGGGCATTTCTCGCTCTGAGGGCGTGAAGCCGTTCTGTATTTTGCATCAGCTCCCATGGAAAAGCCAGGGTTGCTAGAGTATAACCAACTCAGCCACTTCTGTATACTTGACATAGAACAGTGCTTGTCAAACTTAAGCATGCCTGAGGATCACTTGGAAGGCTTGTTAAAACATGGATTTCCGGGAGTGAAGTCTGAGGATCTGCATCTCTAAGAAGCTTCTAGGCCCACTTTGAGAACCACTGACACAGAGGCTAGACTCCCAGATAGAGGGAGAAAGACACTTATTTCTCAGAAAGATGTGAGTTCACCGAAAGGTTTTGTTAAAAAATATCACATATTCATTTCTATGATGACCTTTTCAAATGATCTGAGTGTTTCTTTTAGGATGAACCTGACTGCCAAATAAGCAATGCATATATGCAGATAGGGAGGCCTAGGCTTGAAACAGCATGCTAAATCATCGGCAGACATACCATCTCCAATCCATACAAGCCCATGGGGCCCCTGAACTTGACACTGGGACTTTCTCTAATCTTTTTCATTAATAGTACCTTCTAGAAGGGATATTATAAAATAATCTGGGAGTGAGGGGAGGTAGAGGTAGGGCAAATATAAAAAGCATAAAGAAAAACATTTTGTACAATCACATAGACTCCATTAAGATCTATTGCATTTCCTTCCAGACTTCTATATTTTTGTGTCCTACTTTCATTTGCATTATTTCATAAGAATTTTCCCCATATTAAAATTGTTTTTTAATGGTGTATAATTTTTACCTTATAAATATGTCATAATATTTTAACCATTTCTCTATCATTGTATATGCATATTTGGATTCTTCCTGATTTATCACTATTATATAGTATATACATACTATTACACTTTGATAAATATCTTTGAGCACATTTTTTTCTGCATTTTGGATAATTTCCTTTAAAGAAAAAAATTTTCTTTAAAGATTCATTTATTTATTTGAGGTGGGGAGGGGCAGAGGGAGAGGGAGAGAGAAACTTAAGCCCCAACACAGGGCTTGATCTCATGACCCTGAGATCACGACCTGAGCCAAAACAAGAGTCACTTAACTGACTGCACCACCCAGGTGCCCTTTCTTCAAAGAAATTTCTAAAAGTATAATGATTATGTCACAAATAAGAACATCTCTAAGGTTTTTGATACATATAGTAAAACTGTGCCATAATATGCTAAGTAGCATCCTAAGAATTCAATTGCATATGATGTGGGTTTCAATGTAAGGCTGAGGAAATGACCAGAGCCAGCCAGCCCAGAGAGGCAGCAGGGAATCCCGGGTATGATGCAATCCATCCCTGTCTAGGCTGTGGTTTGACACCACCAGGTCACGTTTGTTTGCTTTGATTTAAATTTCTATTGCAATGATTCTAGCCCTTGTGTTTAAATGGGAATTCCAGAACAGTAGAAACGATGCCAAAAATCTCCCACTTCTTCAATCTAAGTTAGGATACTACTATAGATTATGGCTGCTGTTTCCCCAACTGACCTAACCCTATATCTAAATCCCCTCGACCCTTCTTCAGATGTGTGTCTCCACCCTCTACCACCTGGATCACTGCAATAACCCTTACCCAGCACCCCCTGTCTCTTCCTATCTCTTCTCAATTAATTGCCAGAAGGATCCTTTTGAAAACATAAATCATAGTGTTTATTTCTTCTGCTCAAAATCCTGAAACTGCTTTGTTGCACTTAAAGTAAAAGTCAAGATTACTGCATGGCCCTTCATGATTGGATTCTGCTTTACCCTTCCAACTTCATCCTCTACTCCCTCTCTCTGGCTCATTGTGTCCAGCCATAATGGGCTCCTGTTAGGTCTCATACATGTCTCTGTAATTACTGTTCCACTTCATGGAATGCTCTTCCCCAAAGTATCTACTTGGTAAATTCCTCACTTCTTTTAAGAGTTTATCAAATATTATGTTCTTAATGAGGCCTATTCTAACTACCCTATTAAATACTGATTTTCCCATCCTGGTCCCAAATGTTCAGTCCTTCTGATCCTTATCTTCATTAAAAAAAAAAAATCCATTATACGTATCACTTTTTAGCATGCTACATAATTTAGTTATTTATTATGTTCACTACCTATTATCTAGGTAGAAAACAATATAATCATCTACCAAATTATAGTCTAATTCATATTATTATCGCATTATTTTGGAGATTCACTGTTCTTCCAATTTGTTCTCCAAAAAAGTTGAACCAGTTTACCTTACCTAGAAGTGTGTAATAGTTGTCACCTCCCCTGTGCCCTGGGTGCCTTCTGGTTTTCATTCTTGGGCCACTTGTGGCTATTGCTGCACATTTTTGGTCTTGGAGTTGGGGTAAAAGGAGAACTTCTTCCACATTGCCATGATGCACAATTTTCTCTTGCTTATCTTTTTAGAGCCCTATCCTGGTCCTCTCCCAATGTGAGAGAAATTTTAAGTCCCCTCCAACCCAACAATTTTCTTCCAAGATAGGTGACAGATCACATATAATTTCTTATAAATCTCATATTATTTACTTTTAAAAATGGGTAAGGGAATGCACATTTAAGAATATATGGGGAGGGAAGGAGAAGGGAAAATGCAATAAGTTGATTAGAATTAAAAATATGAGGTCTCGGGTGCCTGGCTGGCTCAGTTGGTTAAGCAATTGCCTTCGGCTCAGGTCATGATCCTGGAGCCCCGGGATCGAGTCCCACATCGGGCTCCCTGCTCAGCAGGGAGTCTGCTTCTCCCTCTGACCCTCTTCCCTCTCATACTCTCTATCTCTCATTCTCTCTCTCCCAAATAAATAAATAAAAATCTTTTTAAAAAACGAGGTCTTTATATTTCATAAATCAAAATGGTCTAAAACAGATAAAACGTACTTTATAAAAATAAACGTATCCAATAAGGTAAAAAATTAATAATTTTATATATATATAAATGTCTGGCGTTGTGTACAGGGCTGGGATATTTGAACTTATTAAAGAATCCCAATTTTAAAGTAAACAACATCACTATATGAGACCAGCAAAGATAAATGCTGTTATCAAGATAAGTATCTATAAAGAAATTTCTTAAGTGACCAAACTTATCACATTTTTTTCCAAAACAGCTTTCTCATTTTGTTCTGAAAACAAATCTAAATGTATTTTTAGCATCTCCAGAAAATATGAAAAGTGGTCCTGATGGCTTATTCATCATTTTTACAATTAAGAAAAGGTAGTTTCTTCCTCTTTCATCTTCATTCTCTAGAAGCAGATATAAAGAGGCCAAGATGAAGCAACAAATCAAGCAGCTTGGATCTGAATGTGATGGATATAAAAACATCACAGGGTATATCAAGAACCTAAACACAATTACTAAGAAGGAAATGGGGAAGATATTACCTCCCTGAGAGAAAGCCTACTAAAATCTAAGTCACTGAGTAGCTCTTGTATGATTGGTACAAACCTTAAAACTCTCTTCCAAAACATCCAAAACTTGGGGAAGGCCACCATATGTCACATTAATGGAACCCCTGCTCCCTTGTTGCCTGCATGAACTCTGATTAATGGAAGACATGCTATAAATGATACAAGTGATTACGCTACATAAGTTAGGACACAGACAGGCCAGGGCTTGATTAGATTCTGGAAAAAAAAAAAACACCTCCTCTCTCCTGGGGCATGGCTGTCCACAGTACAGCAGTCATCTGTTAAATACAAGCATATTTCCTCATGGAGGTTACCAGGCACCAGTTTAGAATTTAACACTTACCTTCCCAGAGCTACCTTCAAATCTACCCCTTGTATCACTTCAAATAAAAATGAGAATGAAGGCATAAATGAGAAGGCAAACTTTAAAATAAAAAGGAATGGTTTAATATGATGAAGAAGCCTAAATGTGACAAGCATGGACAAACACAGATGTGTTTCTAACTTTAGCCATGACACGATTTTGCAATTTTCACTTTGCAAATAATTTTTACTGAAAACCTCTTCTCTTATACCTTGAAATGTCATTGACTTTGGTCAAATGTCCAGATTTACAAGGTACAAATATGGAACCCTGCAAAAGAAGGGAGGCGATACATTCCTAGCCAACCAGAACTATCAACAATGAGGACCAGTGGGGTGAAATATCTTATCACAACCTTATACCTTTAGACTTCTATTGTCAGGTTTTTAGGTTGCAGTTAGCAACCATGTCTGTCTACATGATTGGCTACCACCACAGAAAGGCCAACATTTTTATCAACAAGTATCAAGAATGAACAACTTGTCTTCCTGTGGAAGAAAGTCTTGAATGCCTTTTTATGAATAGGCAGTTTGAATACTCTTTGTAATCAAAGTCAGGCTCTCAACTGGGAAATATTTGATCCTTATTTTCAAGAGTGTAAGAAAAAGACTTAACTTATATTACCTTCTGTTATGATATGCCTGGGGTTTATCTAATAGATTCTCTAATTGTGGTTCAAGACCAACACATCTTTTCTACCTGTGTTGTGATTAATGACTTTGAGAGTGAGATTTATTCAAAAATTCCAAGGACAAAAATTATCTCTTCAAAAGGCACCAGTCTCTCTTTTGGTGTTTTCAATGTCCTGATTAATGTCAGGTGATGTGATGGCACAAGACAATAGTGGCTGAGGAGAATGTTCTTTCAATTTCAACCATTTGATATCTGGACTATCAATTAAATAAGAGAATCTGAGAGCTTAGAATATAAAGGCAGGGTCTGTGCCATCCAAAACGTTTATAGTGTTTTTGGTAAATCAAGACATATATATGGAAAGCTCACACAAGACAGTGATTATCCTACTAATATATATATCAACAAGAGAACATTAGGGGTTCACAGGAAGATTACTGAATTGGGGTGTTATGAACAGTCTCAGATGAAATCTATAGCTTGTTCTTGAGTTTCGGAAGATTTTGTATAAAATTAAAGACTGAGCATGAAGAGGAAGAGGAAGAATGCAGGTTATACCTAAATTTTTAGTTATATATATCTCAGCATATTGTATATTGAAAATTGTACTTCCCTACAGGAATAAAAGCTTGAAGTCTTTCTAAGCAAATAACAAAACAAAGCTTAAAAAAAATCCCTATTTTTAAAGAAATATTTCAGTTTTATAGTACATTGATTAATATTATTTTAGAGCAATTTAAACAAACCAAAATAGAAAGCTGACATCACGAAGATGGCAACACAGGAAGTTCCTGATTCCCTCTTCCCATGGATGCACCAAATGTCCAGCTATACAAGGACCATTTCCTTCTGAGAGAAATCTAAAGACAAGTTGAGTGACTCCTACACATCAGACAACTGACCCCACCCACATTGAAATATATAGGGAAGGCTGAGAAATACTCTCATCATAAATCCACTCCACACAGCACCTTAGAATCAGGAGCAAATGCTCAACTCCCATTTTCTCCCCCAGGAGTGAAGGATTTGGACCACACATCCAGCACCCCAACTTTTAAGGCTGTCATGCAAGGGACAGAGCCCAAATCACCTATCTCTGAAAGCCAGCAGGGCTTGAATTCATGAATTCCACAGGACTAGAAAGAAGAAGTTGTTAAATTGACATATGAGCACTTGCATGGCTATCTCCCCACATGCATACTACAAGAAAAGAAAATGACAGGCCGATATCTCTGATAAATATAGATCCAAAAATTCTCAACAAAATACCAGCAAACTGAGTTCAATGGTATATTAAAAGGATCATACATCATGATCAAATGGGATTTTACCCCTGGAATGCAAGATAGTTCAACACATACAAATCAATAATGTGATATACCACATTAAAAAAAAAAACAAAATAAAAATCGTATGATCATCTCAGTAGATGCAGAAAAAACATTTGACAAAATTCAATCTTTTCATGATAAAAACTCCCAAGAATTAGGTATAGATGGAACATATCTCATCATAATAAAGGTCATAAATGACAAGTCCACAGCATATGTCATATCCAATGGTGAAAAGCTGAAAGCTTTTCCTCTAAGTTCTGGAACAAGACAAAAATTCACAACCTTGCCACTTTTACTCAACATGGAAGTCCTACCCAGAGCAATCAGGCAAGAAAAAGAAATAAAAGGCATCCAAACTGAAAAAAAAAGGAAGAACTAAAATTGTCTGTTTGCAGATGACAATTATGTTATTATAGGTAGAAAACCCTAAGACTCCAACAAAAAAAAATGTTAGACATAATAAATAAATTTAATAAAGTTGCAGGATACAAAATCAATGTACAAAAAATCAGCTGCTTTTCTAATACTAACAACAAACTATCAGAAAGAGAAATTCAGAAAGCAATCCCATTATAAAGCATCAAAAAAGAATAAAATATTAGTAATATATTTAACCCACAATGTTAAATACTGAAAAGTATAAGATGTTCTTCAAAGAAGGTGAGGAAAACACAAATAAAAATATATTCCATGCCCATGGATTTGAAGAATTAATATTGTTACAAAGTCCATATGACCCAAAATGATGTACCAATTCAATGAAATCCCTATCAAAATTCCAATGGCATTTTTACAGAAACAGAAAAAAAATCCCAAAATTCACATGGAACCACAAAAGACCCCATATAGTCAAAACAATCTTGAGAAAGATCAGGCTAGAAGCATCACACTCCCTGATTTCAAACTATATTACAAGTTATAGTAATCAAAATAGAATGGCTCTGGCAACAGACAAAGACACATATACCAATGGAACTGAACTGACAGCACAGAAATAAACCCATATATATGACTATATACATATTTTTCAATTTATTTCCCAAAAAGGAGCCAAGAATATTCAGTGGGTAAAGGCCAGTCTCTTCAATAAATGGTGTTGGGAAAACTAGATAGCCACATGCAAAGGAATGAAACTAAGTCTCTATCTTAGACGATAAACAAAAATCAACTCAAAATGGGTCTAAAATTTGAACATAAGACCTGATACTATAAAACTCCTAGAAGAAAACAAGGAAAAACCTGCTGACATTGGTTTTGGCAATTATTTTTTTGGATTTGTCCACAAAAACAAAAATAAATAAGTGGGACTAGATCAACCTAAAAAGATTCCATACAGCAAAGAAAACCATGAACAACATGAAAAGTAAACCTATGGAATAGAAGAAAAAATTTGTAAGCCATATATACAATAAGGAGTTAATATCCAAAATATACAAGGAACTCACACATAAGTAAATAACCCAATTAAAATGTTCGAAGAGCCTGAATAGACATTTTCCTAAAGAAGACATTCAAATGGACAACAGGAACATGAAAAGTTGTTCAACATCACTAATCATCAAGGAAATGTAAATCACTACCACACTGGGATATCACTTCATCCTGTCAGGATGTTTTTTAGCAAAAAGATAAGAGATAACAAATGCTGGTAAGTATGTAGAGAAAAGGGAACCCTTGTACACTATTAGTGGGAATGTAAACAGTGCAGTCATCATGGAAAACAGTCTAGAGATTCCTCAAGAAATCTAAAAGAGAACTACCATATGATCCAGCAATTCCACTTCTGGGCGTATATTCAAAGAAAATGAAATCATTATATTGGAAAAGATATCTGTACTTTCATGTACATAGCAGCATGTTCATGATGGCCAAGGTATGGAGGCAAACTAAGTGTGTGAGAATGAATGAATGGCTAACGAAAACGTGATATTAAAATTAATTAATTTTAAAAATGTGAGATTATATATATTATACATAATTATATATATAAGCATATATAGAAATAATTTTATATATATAATATATTGGAGAAATATATAAACTATATTTTATTTTTTTTAAAGATTTTATTTATTTATTTGACAGAGGGAGACACAGCGAGAGAGGGAACACAAGCAGGGGGAGTGGGAGAGGAGAAGCAGGCTTCCTGCCAAGCAGGGAGCCCGATGCAGGGCTTGATCCCAGGACCCTGGGATCATGACCTGAGCTGAAGGCAGACGCTTAACAACTGAGCCACCCAGTCGCCCCTATAAAATATATTTTTAAAAGAAGGAAATTCTGCTATTTGTGGCAACATGGATGAATCTGGGGGGCGTTATCTAAACTGAAATTAGTCAAAGACTAATACTGTGTGGTATCACTTATATGAGAAATTAAAAAAAAAAAGTCAGACTCATAGAAACAGAGCAGAATGGTGGTTACCAGGGGCTTGGGGGTTAGAGAAATGGGAGAAAGGGTACACATTTTCAATTATAAGATGTATATAAGTTCTCTGGATCTAATTTATAGCAAGGTGATTATAGCTGATGCTACAGAATCAACTATAGTATAGTTAGTACTGTAAAACTGAAGCTTGAGAGTATTAAATGTTCTCACACAAAGGGTAAGTTTATAAGGTGATGGATGTGTTAATTAACTTGATTATGGGAATCCTTCCACAATGTATATGTATATCAAATCACTAACTTGTACAATTCAGATGTATTATAATTTTATTTGTCACTTATACCTCAATAAAACTGAAAAAATAAAAAAACAATGGGGAAATTATTTCCTGGAGCATTGGTACAATTCACTGTATAGATCTTGTTTCAGATCATGTTGAAAAGAAGCACAAGCATGCACAACACAGAAAAAGTTCTTAAATCCTACCTAGGTAGTTTTTAAAATAAAGGCAAAGGAATAAACTGGAAATAACAGAGAAATTGTATACACAAGGCCTACACTGCAGTCTTGAGTCTATCTGTTCAAGTGTAGCCTGGGGGTGAAGTTAAGTTCCTCTCATTGGAGAGGAAGGGACAAATGATAAAAATACAGACGAAGTAGAATCAAAAAGATTTATAGAATCAATTAAATAGAACTCAGGTTGATGGAGGGAAGTGGGAAAAGAAAGGTTAAGGGTGATGACTCAGAGGTTTATGGTTTGGACCAAAGGCTGGATGCTGGCATCATTTACCAAGATAAGGAATATTTGCAAAGGGACAAAATTATTTCAGTTTTAGACCCGATGAATTGAGAATCTTCATGGGTTTCTGTATATAATTTTTAGTCCTAATAGAAATAAATAATCTTTTCAAGGAAAAGAAAATCAAATAGGTCGGAAAATTTTTGACCATTTCAACATTGATAGATGAAGTATATTATATGTATTTTTATTGTAAAAGTTGAATACTGTATGTTTGTTCCTGTAAGTTTTATAGACTTTACTTTTAAGAATGGGATTCTAATACAAGGCACTGGTCCTGTCAAATACATCTGTCAGTAATGGCAAAAAATTCAAGAGTAAAGGTTCCAAGCTGCCAAGGAATTGGACCATTTGTCAAGAGGAAACAAAGGGAGCAATCTGCCAGTGACTGCCCCCTTGTGCTCAATGAGGGACAAAGCCAAATTATGCAATTTACCAGTGTAGGATGGCAAAGTGTCAGTGTCAACACATAGTTGACATTCTAGTTGAAAAGTGAGCCCTAAACTCTTATTTTATAGTTGAGCTCACTAGGGACCATGGAATCCCAGGGCTCATTAACAAAGAAGCAGAACTAGAATTTAGATCTGACTCCTCAGACAAAATTATTTTTCCTTGATGCCAAATTCCATTTCTTATAAATATGTTTCATGGATTCACAGTCACATTCCTAGTATGCACACCTTGTTCAAGGCAGAATCCATAACAAAAAAAAAAAAAGAAAGAAAGGCCCCTTAGGTTATATACAATTGTAAACCATCCACCACAAAATAAAAGATAAATTTATGGAAAATGGATTGCAATTGCTTTCAAGAAGGTCATTCTTAACTCTATACAAATATGTAACCAAAAACCACAAGAAAAAATAGTTCATAAGACTGGAGTTACTTTGACTAAAAAAGCTCACTCATTACCATAAATGAATAATTAACTCAAGCTTAGAGGGGTTTGGGAGGGCAGATTTTGGCTTTCAACCCTTCTTTCACTTAACTATCTTGGGACAAAGAGATCTCAGCATGGAACTAGGATTTTCCCTGAAGTTTTCTGATCAATTGTATTTTATTTAGAGATTCACATTGCCATTATTAAGCAAAAATGATTTTTATCCTTTGTGGTTCTACTTCTGTGAATCATTACTCAGTCTAATAAAAAGGAAGGCATAATGTGTACATGATAAATATTCCCCTCCTATACTGGCCTCCAAATCTTTTTCTACAACATACTCAAGGCAATTACTATCAATTCACTGGCATATAAAATTAAACCCATTTGCCATCTTTGATTGAGTTGAACCCACTGGCTATTGTTTTGTATATAAAAAACATATTTCCCAAACTTCATGATTGGCAAAACCATTTGAAGAAGCATGAAGCTGAGACACTAACAATAGATTAGAATAAATTTTAACCCCCAAAGTTCCAAGATCATGTATAATGACCTGATCTAAGAACTAATCCATTTGAAAAATGAAAAATCACATCATTTACTACCACCACACATATATGTCATACATGCAAATTCATTTGCTTACTCTCTTGAAGGCAAAAAAAAAAAAAGGTTTCTCAGTGTCTTGACAAAAATTAATGTACATCACAAACACTTTCTGATATATAACTAATACAATCAAGGAGAACATTTAATTAGCAATTAGTCTGATTAACATTCCTTGGAGACTAATTTGTTTTACCAGATGGCCTTCACAAAAATAATTCTTAAAGGATTTCTTTAAAAATCAGCTAAGCTAATTGTAAGATGTAGGAAGAGATAGAAATTTTAACAATCATACCAAGAATAAATTAAGTTCAAGCTGTAAGTCTTCAAATATGACTGGGAAGCAGAGAGTGGCAAAAGGGCTATGGGCCTGCCCAGGGAGGACATAGATCCACGAACTAGGAAGAGTTTGTTGAGAGGGCAAAATCCAGGGACTGAGTCATATAGAAGCTGGAGGTGAGAAAGCTACATTAGAAAAGCAAATCCCAAATTAGACACTGGAAACTAATTTGGACCAAAGCCAAGGGAAGTTCCAAAGCACAAAAGAAGAAAAGAGCAAGCAGGCACAGAGCCCAGAAAGAATTCTGCTGAATGCTGCCTGGCAGCCACATCAACTGACTTTACCACAGGGCCACAGCTAATGGTCTTTCCTCAGGCATGCATTTTGAGACACATTTCCAGAAACTATGATGGATTCTCTCTTACCCACAAAAAAGGGAGCTAGCTCATACTTATTGAATTCATACTTTTATTAAACATTGAACTAGAAGATTCATTACATTATCCCAAGTGGCTTTGTCCTCACCAAAATCTTTTTTTTCCACCCCCCTCCTAACACACACTGTTAGTCTACATTTCTCAGCCTTTTTGCAGGCGGGCAATGCAATGATATTGAGTTATGGCCAATGCAATTTAGGGAAAAGTGATGCTATCTAGTATCATTTCACAAAAACTTCCATTAGTGATCCACCATGTCTTCATCCATTTGCTGGTTGACAGAAAAGAAAAATACAAGGACCTAGAGAGTGGGTCCCTGATGACCACAGATAACGTTCCCCTACTCATGAATGCTCACAATGGACTGTTATTGCATTAATAAAAAAATAAATTCTTATTGTGTTAAGCCACATATTTGGAGATTAGCTTGCTATTGAAGCTAGCACCACTAAGACACCTATTCATCTATTTTAACAATTACAATTTGCGGTAGTGGTATTTTCATCCTAGCCTATCTTAACATAGATAAATCAGAAATTTAAACCTAATTCTGTCAGACTAAAATCTATTCCTTCTCACCAAGTACTTTAGTAATCAATACATGAAAAAAACAAAGGAAGACATATGCTTTGTTTTGTTTTTTGAATTAAGATCACATAGCAAATTAATCAATTTAAAGTGAACAAGTTAATGGCATTTAGGTACATTCAAAATATTACATAATTACCACATCCAACTAGTTCCAAAATATTTTCATCACCGCATAAGTAACCCTGTGCCCATTAATTATTTCCCATCTACCCCTATCTTATCCCCTGGCAACCAAAAATCTGATTTCTGTCCTTGTGAATTTACATATTCCAGATATTTCATATAAACTGGATTATATGATATGTGACCTATTTGTGTCTTGTTGCATTCACTTGGCATAATTGTTTTGAGGTTCTACCACAATGGAGCAAATACCATTATTTCATTTCTTTTATAGCTGAAAACTATTCTATTGTATACCACAATTTGTTTATCCATTCATCCATTGGATTATTTTCACCTTTTGTCTATTGTGAATAGTTCTTAATGAACATGCATGCACATATATTTGAGTAACCTGTCTGTTCTTTAGAGTATTTCCTTAGAAGTGGAAATTCTGGGTGACATGTGACTTTGTTTAGCTTTTGGAGGAGCTCTCAAACTGTTTTCCACAGCAGTTGTACCATTTCACATTCCTATCAGAAATATAAAAATGTTTCGATTTCTCCATGTCCTTACCAACACACTATGCCTTCCTTTTTATTAGACTGATACACCACTTCATACCTACTCTACTTTTAATGAGAATAACAACAACAACTGCAATTAACAAGTATTGGTGAATCTCTTGGATCATATATTTTTATCTGTTCTGACAACTGCTGCCGTTTGGAAAGTTTAATTCATTAACATTTAAAATAATTTCTGATGAGGCAGGACTTAATTCTCTCATTTTGCTGTTTTCTGTATGTCTTACGCTACACTTTGTTCCTCATTTCCTCTATTACTGTTTGATTTGTGTTTAATTGGCTGTTTTCTAGTGTAACAGTCTTATTCCCTTCTCACTTTCTTTTTTGTATATTCTTAGATATTTTCTTAGTGTTTGTCATGGGGATTACATTTAATATCCCAAATTTATAACAATCTATTTTTAATTAATACCAAGCTTCAATATCATATCAAAACTGCTCCTATCCAGCTCCAGACCCTCTTTATGTTATTATTGTTACAAATTTTATATATCTTTATACATGGTGTTGCCATTAACACAGATTTATAATTTTTATGCATTGGTTTTTAAAATAATGTAAGAAATAAAAAGAGGAGTTGCAAATAAAAAGAATTGGGTTTTTAATTCACCTTTACTAGAGTTCTTTATTTCTTCAAACGACTTTAAGTTATTATCTAATTTTCTTTCATTTCAGCATGAAAGTCTCCATTTAGTATTCCCTATAGAGCAAGTCTACCAGCTATGAACTTTTTCAGCCTTTATCTGGGAATGTCTTGATTTCTCTTTTATTTTTTGAAGAATAGTTTTGCCAGATATAGAATTCTTGGTTGACAGGTTTGTTTTCCTTTCACCACTTTAAATATACCATCCCACTCCCTTCTAGTGTCCATAGTTTCTTTTTTTTTTAATTTTTTTTTCAGTGTCCATAGTTTCTGATAAGAAATTTACTTAATCTTATTGAAGATCCCTTGTATGTGAAAGATCACTTCTCTTTTGCCACCTCTAATATTCTCTCTTTGTCTTTGTCTTTGGACAATTTGATTATAATGTGTCTTGCTGCAAATGTCTTTTTTTATCCTTCTTGGAGTTCATTGAGCTTCTTGAATGTGTAGATTTATATCTTTTATCAAATTTGGTAAGTTTTAGCCATTGTTTCTTCTAGTATTCTTTCTGCCCCTTTCTCTCTCTCATCCTTCTGGGATTCCCATTTTACATATGCTGGTATGCTGGATTATTTCTTAGGCTTTGCACCTTTTTCTTCATTTTCTTTCTTTCTGACTCTCATATTAGATAATTTCATTGACTTATCTTCAGGTTCGCTGATTCTTTCTTCTGCCTACTTAAATCTGATATTGAAACCCTCTGCTGAGATTGGCTCTATGTTGGGACACTTCTTCAATGCTTAGCCATGCTGTTTAGAACTCTACCTTACCTTCATCTCCTGATTGACAGAGCCAATAGACCAGCCAGAGGTGAATACTTAGGGTCCTCTCAGTTCTCTTCTGAGCATGTATAGTGCACTAGGCATGTCTGTGGCTTTCTAATTTCTCCAGTATACATAGGGACTTTTAAATGGCCTAATTTCCCGAAGAAACACCTTTCTCAGCTTTTCCTCCCAGGCTTTCAGTGCTGTATTGTTTGCCCCAGCTATAATCTTTTCCCTCAAGTGCCATAGGTCATTCATTTGTTTTGCATAGTTTTTGAGAGATGCCCACTGCATTTTCATCCTAAGTGAGTTCCAAGTTATGCAAAACAAAGGCAAGCACCTTGCATCACTCCTTCAGGTAGCTCCCAGACAAGTAAATAAATAAGCACAATTCTTTCAGAGTACAGTCTTATTTTTTCCTTCCAGAATCAGGGAACAATGCCCTTCACTGGGAACAAGAGTTTCAGGAATTCCACAGCCTGTGGAAGGGAGTATGGCTAGGACAAATAAAAATGCCATGAAGGTTTTCTACCACTTTGAAGTGCCTTTTTCTTGATTCAACATTCATGTGGTTGCTATAAAGATTTAACTGTTTTCCAGAGTTGTGACAAGGCTGATTCTAACAGATTTTCCTTGGTTTTTCAATGTTTCTGTGATGGACAGGCCCTTGGAACTACAGTCCCCTCCATCTTGGCTGATGTCATTCAACATATGATTTTCAACATGGCACTGGGTAAAAACATATTGGTCCTAAATGAAACCACAACCTTGATCTAGATATTCCTTAGTATCACATAATTATCAATTTAGCTAATGCATCAGAGACATCACCTAATTAGAGTTCCCAAATAAATAAATGTGAAAAAAAAACAAAAACACAGTTATGGGACAGGTTTGCAGATGAGTTTTAGTCAGGAAACAAAAAAAACAAAACATTTTTGCAAATAGATAAGAAAAAAATGTATTTCTTGGCTTGCCCAAATACATTATTGGTGGAAAAAAAAAGAGCCACATACAGGACTCTGAGCTTTAGAACATCTACTAAATATGGATGATATTTAGTGGTTGATCCAGGATACATACATACATTTATTTATCTTCTTCACAATCCCCATCCCCACCCTACTCAGTGGAGGAGGTAGGGGTGGGCAGGAATTTAGTGGCGACTGAACACATCTTATTCCTTAACTTTTTCATTAAAATAAGTGAGAAGAAAGCCCCCAGAGAAGGAGAGAACACCAGGTGTATCCCCATAAAACAGGAGGGAAACATTCCAGACATTACTCAAATGAGAAATCTACTTTAGTTATTGCATTTCAATTTTTGAAAGGCAAAGGGTCTCCATTTTTTCCAGAGATAATAAACATTTAAAAAGGTACTACATTTTCTTCCAGAAAATTAAGTTTTGACCTATATTATGAAGAAAATTATAAAAGCATGGTATAAATTTACTTTTGCCCTCACTTGATAAAATAACAATGTCTAAGTTTTATAATAGATACACATATATACATATATATAAATATACATATATACATGTATACACACACATACTCTTATACACACATTTATACACACATGTATATGTATGTATTTATATAACCATATGTGTTATGCCGCTTGTACTTTCTTCTATCCTTACAGTTCTTATTCTACACAAACTTAAGCATGAATATACACACAGCATATGTTCCTTTTAATTTAATTTAAGCATACTATGCACACAGTGCTGTACATCACTTTAAGCTATTCTAAGACATTTTGAACATATACAAAAGTGGGGAAAACCATATTCTAAGTCCCTGTGTACCTATCACAAAGCTTCAACAATTATCAACTTATCTCATCTATGACACAGCCTTTCCTCTACCTCCTAAATCACTGGGTTCTTTTGAAGCAAATGCCAGTCATCCTGTTATTTTATCTGTAAATATTTCTGATTATCACCCTAAAAGAAGACTTTAAAAATCAAACAAATCACACTTGAACAAATAAACAGTAATTCCTAAATATCACCAATATCCAGTGTTTGAATTTCCAATTGTCTCAAAAGTGAGTATCTTTGTGTATATATTTTTATGACCAAGTGAGAATGTGTCTGAAGGACAAATTCCAATAGGTCTTTTCCATAAGTGTTTCAAAGATTATTTCCCCTTAGTTTGTCTTTTTTTCCTTAACTTTGTTACTCTTTTCAATATTGAATTTTTTCACTTATGCATAGTCACCTTATCTGTATTTCTTTTATTATTTTTGGTTTATTTAAATTATTTGATTTATTTTGTTGGTCCCTAAAATGTATTTTCTGAAACATAACTTTTAACAACAGCAAATAAGGAACACTAATTTGTTTAATCATTTCCTGTTATTGTTTGCAATATTTTTTTTTGCTACTAGACATCACTGCTCAGTACAGCTGTGAAATTATAACATTATTTGCATCATTAATGCTACTGGTTAACCATTATTGTATAGTTATCAACATGTACCCTAAAACATTTATAAGGAAATCATTTGTTATACATATTTTGTTTTCTACCTGAATTTTTCAGAATTTTCTTCCAAAATGTTGGCCCCACTATTCTATTCTTATCCCCTTGGCACTTTGGAAATATCTTTTGCTCTGGTTTACTGGGCAGTAAAACACATGGAAAGTGAAACCAGGCTGGCCACTATTTATTGGCCACTATTTATTGAAATATTTTAATATTTCCTCTAAATACCTTTGGCCACATAAACTACATGTATGATCTCTTGGGACATATTGAAAAATGGGTGGCTGAGAGTTGACCTTCCTGTTTGGACTGAGAATTCCTTTGTGTTGTCTAAGCAGTGATGAGGGAGGAGGGCCATTCACCAAACTTTTTCTGGTTGATTGGATTTCACCTTTGCCTTATCTGAGAAACTTTCTGTTTCTGCAAGATGTTGTAATCACTAAGGATCTAACTTGATTGTTAAACAGTTTAATTCATGCGTGTGTGTGTATGTGTGTGTGTCAGTACATGTTTTCTCACCCCTCAGTTCCTCAAAGCTGATTAACATTTCCTGAATTTGTTGCTGAAGGATTTTTTTTCTGATTTGCATCATTCTCTTTGTTACTATAGTTATGCCTTTAAGCAAACTACTTAATTCAGAGACCAAATACACACTTAGCTATGATTGGCAGACCTCAAGGAAATAGAATTCATTCTGATTGGATTGAGAACAAATGAGTACTGTTTTAGAGCTTACTGTGGGTCTGGCTGGTTTAAAGAAAGCTGGTCTGACAGCATGAAATCCAAACTTGAGAGCAAACTATTTGAGACCTTCAATACTAAGCCCAAACCCTACTTCCAGCTTCACAAACTGTCATTCTTACCTCTCCACCTGGTCAGGGAAGTAGAAGAAAACCTGGTGAAAATTCACTCTTTCCTGGGCTTAGTGCCAAGCACCTTAAGCACATTCCCACTGAATCTTCACAACAACCCTGAGGAATGGATACTATCATCCCCATTTACCAGATGAGATAATGCAGTCATAAAAAAATTAAGTAATTTAACCAGGCCATACTATCCTAGTAAAACATAAAAGTGATGTTGAATCCAGATTAGTCTGCCCCCTGAGCCTGTGCTCTCCTATCAATAATTTATGCCGCTTTGATGAGTCTCCAAATAGCACATGCTTGAGCCATGTTGGACTGTAAACCTTTGCCTGTACTCAGCTACATACTTCTTGTACATATACTTGCACACACCTCTAAGCTTTTCTTCTTCATGCTTTTCCCTTTGCTTAAAATTCCTACCCCTTTTCTCTTTGATGAACTCCTACTCCTTCTTCAACACCCACCAAAAATGTTGCTTCTTCCTTGAATCCTTTCCGTAATTCTACAGACATAACCAATTGTTCTCTCCTTTGTGGTTCCACACCACTTTATAGACAGTAAAATGTAATATCTTCCTAGTTTCATCATTTGTTTCCCCCCAAGGCAGGTCTCCTGTCTTATTTGCGGTTATATTTCCAGTCTATAATGTGGCTCTTGATAAAAAGTAAACACAGAATAAGTATTTCTTGAGTTAGATCATCAATCCATGAAGAAGTCAATCAGATGATAAAGTAATTAGTGTTTGCAGGCACTAGCTGAACACAGAGCATATGATGGTAATTTGCCAGATCCTGTGGTTCTTCAGAAAGGCACAATGGAGTAAAGGATTCCTCCTAGTCAGAAACACAAGATGGTAGCCTTCACTCGGGGTGATATCAGGATTAGTTTGGGATTCAGTAGATATCTATGTCTGCACCAAGTTAGTTCTGCCTTTGCTCTGCTAGAGGGAAGAGAGAATGAAGAGAAGAATTGGATGAAAGACGTCTGCAGCCTTCACCTGGGAGATGTGTGGTCTGAGTAAGGGAATCGGTAAGCAGATTCTGTCATCCTCACTAATCTCGGCATTCTTTTTGGTTTCACATTTGATCTGTTAAGACTTTCTCCAGCTGGTAATTTAACACAGAAGTTTGTATGAAAAATAACTCCATGCTTTCAATGAGGAAGGGTTTCCGTTTACAAGAATATTTCCTGCAGTTTTCTGCCAGGGTGTAAGGGACCAGGGACAAGGAACAGTCAAATATGTAAAGAAATGGACCAATTTTAGTGAGCTTGACTGTTACTGTATTGCTTTGGGGGGGTGGGGGGAGAAATGACAGACCCAAAACCCCCAGAGGGAGGTGAAGCTATTCATGAGTTAAAGAATAAATGTTAAGGTTATGACTTTCTAAGCTTTGAGGGGAAAAGGAAAGCACAAGGAGGCCTAACCAAGCCCATCTGACCCAAATAACTTAGTGCTTTCCTGAACCACAGTCCAGTTGCTGAGCCTTCTGGGTGGGGACCATGAATCCAGAGCTGGAAGGAGCAAAGTATATGTGTTCTATGGAAAGTTAATCCTTAGTGTTAATTTTGCAGCCAAGAAGATGATTTCTATCTTTCTTTTATTTGTCTCCTTAAAAACAATCATGAAATTCAGTTGGCCTTCTTCCTTTACCCTAAAGTTTAACATGTGGCAAGTAAGTGGACCTCAACTATAAATAACCCTTTAAAAAGTGTAGGTTCCCATGTGAATGACCTTTACCTTTAACATTTGCAAGTTTGAAAAAATTTTTTCACAAAGCACAAAAAAAAATAGGTTTATTTAAAGAAAAACTTAAAAGTATGTTAAGAGCTATTTTCTCCTTTATATACTTACCCTTTATCTCAATAGTAAATGTGATCAATAATTACAGTCTGCAAAGTTAAATATGACTGATCCAATTTCAATGATGAATTCAACCACATGGTAATGAAATGACTCAGTCATGAATTTTTATTATTGCTCCAAAAGCCCCTTTTAAGTAAAAGTTACAAAAAACGAGAATCTCAGAACTCATCTGACAACCAGCTTAGAAATGTTTCAGGTAAAAATCATCAATGGCTACTAGAACTATTAGATGAAAAGTTTGATGATAAACAGGATATTTACATTGTCTCCAAATATTTCTTCACAAGACAAATATTAATTACAAGTGGGAAATAGTAACTTTACAAGGGAGATATCTGGCAGATATCATCTTTATCAGGTCTCAAAACTTAACCATTATCAGTGATGAGACAAATAAACATTGTGTGCCTCCCAATACGATGAACCAAGAATGACAAACCTCCCTTCTGTGATATTTCTGGCAAAGTGCATAACCTAATCTAACTATGAGGAAACATGAGACAAATCAAAATTAGGGATATTACATAAAATAACTGGCATGAACTCTTCAAAAATATCAAAGTTACAAGAGACAAACAGACTGAGGAACTGTTGCAGATTTTAGAAGACCAAAAAGAAATGACAACAAAATGTAATTATGATCTTGGATTGGATACTACACCATAAAAATAAAGTTATTTTATTTTAAAAGACATTAGTAGGACAGTTGGTAAAATTCAAAGTGTACAGAATAGATAATAGTACTGTTTTCAATATTAATGTCTATATTTTAATAATTACACTATGGTTATATAAGAGACTCTTTATTTTTAAGAAATACATAATTAAATATTTAGGGGTCAAGGGCATTATGCTAATATTTTACCCCTAAACAGTTTAGAAATAAAAATAATATGTATTAAAAACAAACCTTCATGTGTGTGCATGTGTGTGTGTGCGTGTGTGTGTGTGTGTGTGTGTGTGTGTGTGTGTGTAAAGAGAGAGAGAACAACAAAGCAAAGCAAATATAGTAAAATGTTAATATCTGGGAGTTCTGTGTGGAAGCAAATAGAAATGATAATTTTTTATACTATTTTTTAAATTTTTCTGCAAGTCTGAAATTATTTCATTAATTCAATAATTTTGTTCAGTAATTTCATGTTAAATTATCTCACAAAAATATCCCTCAGAGACCAAGTGACTCAAACCTCATTTTCTGACAGAGAAAACCATGATCACACAATGGTTCAGGGCAAATGTAAATCTTAAGGGTCTGAGGCTTTCTCCACTATGGCCTGTGTTTCTGCATAAACATAAAACTGGTTTCAAGAGATCTTCATAGAACTTTTCATATGAAGCATTGTAAGGGCCACAATGTCACGGCAGAAATGGGCTGTTCTTAACAGCCTCTTTTTAGGAATAGCCTAGTTAAACTTGTAGATTGCTTTGGACAGTATGGACATTTTAACAACATCGGTTCTTCCAATCCATGAGCATGGAATATCTTTCCATTTGTTTGTGTCATCTGCAATTTCTTTCATTAGTGTTGTATAGTTTTCAGAGTACAGGTCTTTCACCCCCTTGGATAAGTTTATTCCTAAGTATTTTATTCTATTGTGTGCAATTGTAAATGCGATTGTTATCTTAATGTCTCTGCCTGCTACTTCATTATTAGTGTATAGAAATGCAACAGATTTCTATATACTAATTTTGTTTCCTATGATTTTACCGAATTCATTTATCAGATCTAATAGTATTTTTTGGTGAAATCTTTATGGTTTTCATTTTCTATGTATAGTATCATGTCATCTGCATTTGATGAAAATTTTACTTCTTCCTTACCAATTTAGATGCTTTTTAGTTCTTTTTCTTGTCTGATTGCCGTGGCCAGAACTTCCAGTACTAAAAAGCTTTTTGTGAAGCAAAGGAAACCATCAACAAAACAAAACAAACAAAAAAACTACCTACTGAATGGGAGAAGATATTTGCAAATGATATATCTGATAAGGGGTTAATATCTAAAATATATAAAGAACTTATAGAACTCAAAACCAAAAAAAAAAAAAAACCCAAAGAACTAATCTGATTAAAATTGGGCAGAAGACCTAAATAGATATTTTTCTGAAGGAGACATTCAGATATCCAACAGTCACATGAAAAGATAATCAGTATCACTAATTATCAGGGAAATACAAATCAAAACCACTATGAGATGTCTCCTTACACCTGTCAAAATGGCTAAAATCAAAAACACAAGAAATAATAAGTCTTGGTGAGGATATGAAGAATAAGGAATCCTCATACACTGTTGGTGGGAAAACAAATTCAGGTAGCTACTGTGGGAAATAGTATGGAGGTTCCTCAAAACAATAAAAATAGAATTATCCAGTAAATCCATTACTGAGTGTTTACCCAAAGAATAAGAAAACACTAAATTCAAAAGATACATATATCCCTATGTTTATTGCAGCATCATTTACAATAGACAAGATATGGAAACAATCCAAGTGTTCATCCACAGATGAATGGATAAAGAAGACGTATGTACATACAATGGAATATTAATCAGACATAAAAAAAATTTGACTGCCGTTTGCAACAACATGGATGGACCTAGAGGGTATAATACTAAGTGAAATAAGTTAGAGAAAGACAAATATCTTATAATTTCACTCAGATGTGGAATTTAAGAAACACACCAAATGAACAAAGAAAAAAATAGACAAACAAACAAAAAAAACAGACTCTTAAATATAGAGAACAAGCTGGTAGTTGCCAGAGGGAAGGTGGGTGGGGGAATGAGTGAAATAGATAAAGAGGATTAAGAATACACTTATTTTGATGAACACTAAGCAATGTCTAGAATTGTAGAATCATATTGTACACCTGAAACTAATATAATACTGTGTTTTAATTATACTTCAATAAAAAATGTGCACAAGGAAAGAAAAGGAATCAGACAATTACATTCAAAATAATTAAGAATAACTGGGAATGAGATGGGAAGAGGGTAGAAAACATTCAAGTTCCACCTTATATATTACTATCTATAGTTTTTTGGTCATTTCAATAATAAGCATTCATAATAAGGTTACCACACATGCCATTGAAAGTTTCTTTTTATATGTGTGTGTGTGTGTGTGTATATATATATATGTATATACATATATATATATACCAGAATTCTATCAATTCAGCACTGTAATAGCTCTGACTGGTTCCTGATGGTCTCACAGGAATTGCCAAAGCTACTAGCTAGTGGATCCAGGCATTATTCCCAGAGTCCTATGCCAGCTTGTCACACTGAGTCTGGGAAAGAAGGGAGAAAAACAAACAAAACTTAGCAACCAATAGCAATGGATAGTATTTAAGCATTCACCTGCTTTCTCAACTTTATTGTTTAGTTAGCAAAACAAGCACAATAGAAAATATGGTACTTTTTAACATTATTATTACCCAGATCATTATGGACTACTGGTTAAAATCTGAATCCATTTGGAAAAGGAGGATAGCATAAATGAAACAAAGTATGTATGTTGAACAGGTGCATTCTTTCATGAAGAATGAAATTGTAATCATGAGTTCTATGAGAAAAAAAAATAAAAGGAACGCTTGGAAATGAAAGATGTAGAATGGTGTGGTTTATCCCCCATTACATAGTTGAGAACATCAAGCCTGAGGGTCAATTGACTAACCTAGGGTCACATGCTGAGTTAGTGCTATGATCATGGACTCAAATGCCCCTAGGGTTCATGTAAGTAATGTCCATGGGGGTAGGGGTTATAGCAAGAAGGGAGCCTGTGCCAGCCCAAGCGAGGCTATAGTTGCTCATCTCAATCTATTGTGCCATCCAAGAATGCAAAACCCACTCTTGCCAGTGTTCCTTATTTCAAGAGAAGCCAGATGCTTACAAAGCTGATTATAAATATTGGCCAACTAGTACAACATGTATTCATATACCGTCGCATACAAGCAAAGAGAAGATGTCTATGGGATAGACCAGTCCCATTGTCACCATTTGCCACCTCTGAGAATCTAAGACAATTGGTCCTTGGCAAAGCTTTTTCTCTCTAGCCCTATTTCATTTGTCCTCAATCACAAACTCTAGTCATGCACTTATTTTAAAATGAAAATTTTAAAAAACAAAAGGAAAACTTACAAGATACCAGATAAGAAACTGAGACAGGAAACACAACAAAGAAAATGTAATTAGAAACAAGAAGCAGATTCTGGCCTTCAGGAAGCTTAGAATGTAATGGAACAAGAAGAATTATGTAAATGATTATAATAATTATTAGTATAGAAAAATTAAATTGGGAGACACTATGGGTAACTGCTAAAGTAGGAGATTCATTCTAGCTGAGTAAATAAGGAGGATCTTAGTAAAGGAAAAGGACTTGAAAATAAAATTTCAACAGGTGGAGAAGGGAGAGGCATTGTAGACTGACAGTACAGCAGAGCAAAAACACTTGGGTGTGCTTGATTCAAGTATATTGGTGGAGAGGAAGGAATTTGGTGTGGTGAAAAAATAGGGTACATGAAAGAATGGGGATAGTGTATGCCAAGACCAGTGTAAACCTTTTTCTGTAAAAGAAAGGATTGATAGATAAATGCTTTGGGGGGTGGGAGGGTCCATGATTCTTCCACTGTTGTAGAATATTTCCTCTGTCATGTAACAGATGGGTTGGAAAAGTGAAAAGTTGGCAGGAGAAAGACTGGTTAGTTAGCTATTTTAATTACTGAGGTAGTGAACTAGAGTAGAAACAGAGTAGAACAGAGGAGACAGATAAAAGAGTCATTGTAGAGGTAAGATTTACAAAGCTTTGCCATTGAAGTGAATGTCTAAGACACAGCAGCACAAAGACTGAGATTTCAAGTCCAAGGGTCCTGGAGGAACAGGTGCCCTTAGGAATACAGGAAGTAGATGGGAAGAAGATAAATCTCACTTCAGGACACTGAGTATGTCTGAGAGAGAGGAGGTTTGAAGCACGGGTTCCAGTAGGATACTGAAATTGCTGTTGTTGAACTTGAAAGACAAATCAGAATTAGAGATTCTGATCTCTCGGCAGAATAGAGAGTGTGAAGTTGAAACAGTGGAAGTGATTGGGATTGTTCAGAGAATGTGGAGTGTCACAAAGAAAGGGATTTGACAGTAGAATTTTGGAAAATGCCCATGCTTTAAAGGTATGAGGATGAAGATCAACTAAAGTAGAAAGGAATTCAAAACAACAGCAGCTACTGTTTATCAACCATGTCATTTGTGCCAGACTTTGGGCAAAATCTTCATATAAATATTTTATTTAATCCTCATCATACCCTCGTGAAGCAGCTGAAGCTCAGGGATGTTAAGTAACTTGAGAAGGATATAAATAGCCAGGTTCACAGAAAAAGAACATCCAAATGACTAGTAGACATGTGAAACGCTCAACTTCTGTGGTAGTTGGGGAAATGCAACAGATTTATAAAAATTAAAAAGGACTATAATGCAGGCGCCTGGGTGGCTCCATCATTAAGCGTCTGCCTTCAGCTCAGGTCATGATGCCAGGGTCCTGGGATCGAGTCCCACATCGGGCTCCCTGCTCAGCGGGAAGCCTGCTTCTCCCTCTCCCACTCCCCCTGCTTGTGTTCCTGCTCTCACTGTCTCTCTCTGTCAAATAAATAAATAAAATCTTAAAAAAAAAAAAAAGGACTATAATGCTTGGGGAAGGGCTGTGCATATACTCCTGGTGGAAATGTGAAATGGTGCAGCTTTTTTAGAAGGCCAGCTGGCAACACCTATTAAAATTAAATATGCACACTAAATATAAATTAAATATACACATGTCCTTTGATCCAGCCATTCCAACTGGGAATTTATCCCATAATATGAAGTCACCAGCCCAGAGTAGAAAATGTCTGAAAAACAAATGGCATATCCATCAACAGGGGAATGGTTGAATAATCTGTGGTACTTTCATATTTTAAAATATGACTGAGTTCTATGTCAGCTCATTTGAAGGCATTTCCACAATGAACTGTTAAGTGAGTAAGGTAAGAAACAGAGATTATAAAATGTGATCCTATTTCTACAAAGCAAAATAAAAGGTACACATCTGTATAAATGCTGTGTGTGTGTGTGTGTGTGTGTGTTTACTTGCCATGGCACATCTGACCACTTGAAGTAAAAAAAAAAAAGGAAATATACTCAATGTCATATAAATGCCTTCAGAAAGAGATTAAATGAGCCAAAGCTAAGAAAAGGCTTTTGGAGTTGGCAATAGGGATGCCACATGTGCCCTTTGGAAGAGACTTTTCAGTTGAGCACTTGGGCAGGAGCCAGATGCCAGAAGCCAAAGAGCAAGGGTGTGGTAAGGAAGTGGTGCCAAGGAGTGCTGACAATGTTTTAGAGGAAATTTGGCAATGAGCAGATTGTGGGTTTGGCAGGAGAAAGGGGAGCTAAGATTGAGTTTTCCTGTGTTTGATATGTTTGTGCCTTATGTTGGTGGCTGGGTTTTTGCACTGTTTTGTTTTGTTGAGTTTAAAACAGCCTTAGTATATCTACAGGTTAAGATGAAAGATGCAAGAGAATGGCCAGGTCCCAGAACCCTTGGCAGGGGAAAGCTGAAGAACTGCTTATTGCCCTCTCTCTCCTGGACCCTCTTTTGGTAATGTCCCTGAAAGACAAATCACTCCTTAAGAGGTATTATTTCAAGATTCCTAAGTGGAAAAAGAAATGCAGTCCCGGATCCTAGGAAACCAGCCTGTAACCCCACTAACCTTAACATAGTGATAAGATTCTTAAATCCCTGTAGTGACCTGCCGGAAAGTCAGGTCACCAGAGCAAATCCCAAGTCCCTGAGTAAAAGAGGACACTGAAGAGCAAACACCATTTGGAGACAACGTGAGGTGGTGACCATAACCCCGGCTGCTCTTCCAGCCACCTTCTCTTATTCCCTGGACCTGCCAACTGGGCCCCTCAGCTGGCTTGCTCTTCTGTCTCATACCTCCTTTTCACAAGTCTGGTTCCTCTTCTCAGGCATTTTCACCAGCTCTCCTAGATCTGTTTCTTAGCCCTAATCAACCAACCTAAAGGGGAATGACTTATATCCTCTCTCTGTATTTCCACCTTTGCCCCTAAAATAGAAACAGCTGCCAAAAGACTACACTGAAGAAATGGTATGTCCTCCCTCCCAGTGGAAGGAATGACTCAGCAGGTCAGTCAGATGAGTAGATGGTCACTGCTGTTGCCTGGCTGGCCACCACCTTGCTAGCTCTCCCTCCCCTGGCATTCTTAAGTAGAATGTGTCCTCTCTCGTAGTGCTACCATGGGCAGGGTAAACTCACCAGGGCATGACATGCCCCTACACAGGAAATGCCTCCCTTGTCTCGCCTCTTCAGAGACTAGTTGGCTGAGAACAAGAGGGTAAGGACAAGAAATGGCAGTTTCATGTTGGCCTCCAGTTCAAATTGCATGCATTTCCCACACCAGCTTGGCCAGCCAAGGGCTAAAACCATATTTTAATCTTCATCTAATTCTTATATTCACCTCGATCCAGAATCAGGAGGGATAGAAAAGGGTGATTGATAGGAACCCCCGACCTCAATCTCTAGTGCTGATGAAACCATGTTTGTCATTAAGTATTCTTAACTCCACTCGATTGACTATGCCTCAACCCATTTACCTCACAAGTGGTCTGAGCCCCCTTGAGGAGGCTGAAGCTCCTTCTTGAGCCTCAAGAAAAAAAGTGGAATTTAACAAAAATTAGGGCCCAAGTATCTGCATTTCTAATAAGCTCTCCAGTGATGCCAATGGCATGGACCACACTTTGAGTAGACAGAGTTAGAACAGTGCTTCCCAAACTTGGCTGCACTTTGGAATCATCTGGGGATCTATTAAAAAATCCCCCAACCGGGATGCCTGGGTGGCTCAGCCATTAAGCATCTGCTTTGGCTCAGGTCATGATCCCAGGGTACTGAGATTGAGCCCCACGTCAGGCTCCCTGCTCAGCGGGAAGCCTGCTTCTCCCTCCCCCCGACTTGTGTTCCCTTTCTCGCTGTGTCTCTCTCTGTCAAATAAATAAATCTAAAAAAAAAAAAAAAAAATCCCCCAACCTAGGATACACCCTAGACCAATTAAATCATAATCTCTGGCAGCAGGACACTATAAACACTATTTTTGAAACCTCCCAGGTGATTCCAATGAGTGGCCAAGTTTAGGAACCACTGTTTTGAAATGATGACCATCTTTGCAAGGGCTAACTATGAATAACAAATATCTCGAGGCTTTAGGTTATGCAAAGCCAAGGTCTTAAGACAAGTTAATGAAAGTAAATTCTCTAGGTTAAAAAAAATAAAAGTCAATAGTTTTCATCATACTTTGGTTGTGCCATATATTATTTTCAGTTTGGGGGGCTATATTTTAAGAGGCTTATTGATATCATGGAGTATGCCAAGAGAAAAGAGAGTGAACCATGTTATAAAGGTTATAACAGCTGTCTTCAAATAATCCAAGGCCTGTCACAAAAAAGAAAACAAAAACTAGACCCTACTATTCCATCCTCTCTTCTACATTGACACTTGCACACTCCAATCTAGACTTGCCTTAGATAAGTTTTCTCCCTCA
Source organism: Zalophus californianus (assembly GCF_009762305.2). Classification (NCBI taxonomy): domain Eukaryota; kingdom Metazoa; phylum Chordata; class Mammalia; order Carnivora; family Otariidae; genus Zalophus; species Zalophus californianus. The sequence continues at coordinate 99,295,265 of NC_045602.1, forward strand.
TTTAAGCAGATTCCAGATGGGTTCCAGATTCCATCTATGTCTGGGCCCAGTAGCAAAAGAGCTGGATTACAAACTGGGTTTTAAAAACATGTACTTTGCCTTATTTCTGCAATGACTTCTTTCTGTTTTACAGGTTGGTGTATGAAATATACATAAAGCATCAGTAGGGTTGTGACTGGGCTAAGACAGTACTGATTGCTTTGCACAGGTGATAAGAAAGATGTCTGTAGAAGCATAAGTATTAGTCCAGACAACCTTAAACAAAAATGCATACTTTTTTGGCAATGTCCATTCCTTTAGGAAAATTTGACTTAGAGAAGTCAAAATACATGAAAATACTATGGGCCTTAAAATGATTTCCTCAGGGTCTATTCCAACACTTACTAGTATCTGCAAAGCTGCAATCTCTCTTTGTTGAATTAGGAAGCATTCACAATCTGTTCATGCTTTGTTTATGCTGTGTTTAAGATTTAATGAAGATTTGTTACCAGTAGCCAGAGACAAGAAAACTTAAATGCTCTCTAAGAGATTTTAAATGACCCTATTTTGTTCTGTTAGTAGCTACATCCCTAGATAATGACTCTTGAGATAGTTTCAAAAGTGGGAGTTAGAAACAGCAGAAGAAAGAATGCCAATAAATTAGAATGGAATTTACTAGTCTACACATACACACACCCACACACCCACACACACACCCCGATACATACACAATTATAGATTATTTTCTTGCCCTTCCCATAAAGGCAAAATGTCAGAAAAATAACCAACCAGCAAACTCTGGCTAAAGTATACTCCAAGTTTTTAATTTGTCACTTCCAATTCTTAGCAATATCATAATGGAAGACTCATTCATTATTTTAGTAGGTGGCATATGGTGGGTTTAGGGGTCAGAGCACAGAATAATACATCAAAAATGAACTCAAACTCTGATCCTGGCCATTTAATAGCTGTGTGAAATGGGGACAACAGCTTCTTTACCAGTAAAATGAGGATAATAATACATTTCAGGATTATAGAAGAGTTAAATGAGGCCATATATGAAAGGCACAAAACATTAAATGCCTGGCATAATTAACTGGTAGTTAACTGGTAGCCAGTTACATCACAACCATTACAGTTCCTTAAGTACAATTTTAATATATAAAACAAAGCTTTAAAGCCAATGTAAATGTAACCAACAATTCACTGGACATGACACTACCTAAAATTCACATTTTTAAAAGGTAATTTATCAAATACTAGTCATAGACAAACACGAGTCATCATCTTTATTATTCCCACATAACTACACATGAAGTTGACCTGTGTCTGGAATTTGTGGACTCCTTTTACCCTTGGAGGCTGCTTGGTGGTTAGATCTCAAAAGCAGTCATACTAAACATAAAATTTACTCTTCTTGTGCCTGTCAGTCTTTCTCTCTTCCATTTCTCTTGTCTGCCCATCCCCACTCCACTTCCATCTCTTCCCACTTCACCACCTTTCATAGTTTTGTTCTAAAACACTTGATTGCTGGAAGAGCTAAATCAAGATTCTGGCAGATCTAAAGGATTGTTTCTGTCTAAGCAGAAGCCTATTCCCAGTGGCTCCATTACTTTAGTGCCACTGTGGAAATCAAAGGTCCTGACTGAGAAGCCAAGAACTCCTACTCCCTAGATACGCAAACTTGACTCATCCTAAGGTCTTTTGAGTTTCAACATCCTCATCTGTACAACGGAGATTATAATATCTGCCTTGAGTGTTCCATCTCAGAGTGTATATCAAAGTAGACAGGCACAACAAACATGATGAAAGTATCTAGATCCAATGTCAAAGACTAGATATATGCCATTGTATTTCTTAGGCCTATATTTTTATTAACCAGAAGTTATAGTGAAATTTGCAGAATGAGTACCACACCTCTGGTTAAGTCACTAGGAATTCTGCCTGGGGACTGTCCATGAAGATGCCTGGAATTGGCCTTAAATTCCAGGTTGGGATGGAGGAAGAGATGGGGGGCACTGAGATCTGATAAAGGACTTCAGAGGTCAGGGTCCAGGTACTAACCTACTGCAATATTCTATTTAGGATTTCTCAATTTAAAGTACAAGTTTAAATACACACACACACACACACACACACAGTTTTGTTTATTTTGTTTTTAATAACGGGTGTGTGGTTCACATCAACCAAGAGAAATGGGTGGTGTGAATGGCAACAGGGTTGGGGAACATCAACTTTTGCTTAAATTAGGCTTTAAAAGCCTAGGTACTGAAGGCTCTCTATGAAGGTCTGAACCCAGATTCCAACATTGATCATCTATGTCATACCGAGCAAGTTACTTAATACTTTGTGCCTCAGTTTCTTCATCAGTAAAATGGAGATAAAAATTGTATTTAATCTTGTTGAGTTGGTAATGAGGCTTGAAGGAGAAAATTCACACACATTGCTCAACACATGCCTGCCATTTAATGTGTTCAATACTTATCAGTTGTTATTATAATTATTTTTATGGTATAGCTATCTAATATCTTTTCTTCCTTTTTCTTTACACAGATCCCTCTTTGAATTGGGGAAAATAATGTCCCAAGCTGGTACACTACATTTTTTTCAATCTCCTAGGCAGGTAGGGTGTATAATGTAACTCAGTTCTGACCAATGGGATCTGGCAAAAAGTTTTTGCTGTGCTTCCAAGAAAGTTTTTTAAAAATGGGTCTGACTCAGCTAGAAAATTACTTTTCTCTTCTTTCTTCTTCCTGCTCTGAATTTGTACATAATGGCTGGAGTTGTGGCATCTATTTTAAGACCTTGGAGCAAACTAGGGAATGGAAGCCACATGCACAGGAGAGCTGACTGTGAAAAAGGAAGCCTGCAACCCACAGTATCATGGAGCTACCACACCAATCCTGAATTGCCTCTTTGTAGACTTCTTTTGCCTGAAAGAAAAATTACCCCTATCTTATTTAAGCTACTGTGTTTGATATAATCATTTTGCCAATAATCAGTCTAGCTTGATTCCAGACATGGGAGAAGGCAAAAGCTTTGTGACTGTTAAGTTCTTGCCTGGAATAATTTCCTCTTCACAAGACTAACCTAGAGGTGGAATGAGGACTACTCCTGCTGCCAACTTTTTGCAGCTTATCCTTGACAAAGCACCTGATTTCCTCATGGCAAAATGCAAGAGGAGGATGCAATCCAAAAAAAAAAAAAAAAGAAACAAAATCAAAACAAAAAGAAGAAATTAATTAAAAGCTAGCAATGTGGTAAAAAGAGAAAAGGTGATTTATAATGGTATGATCTAGGTCAGAGACAAGAGAATGGAGGAAAGTAAGAATAGGATAAAGGAAGAACTAGCAAAAAGGAAAGAGAGGAAGACTTGTAGACTATATATAGTCAGGTACGAATCATTCACAAATACATAGTTATAAACAAAATGGTGATGCCTTCCCTCAACATTTTAGTTCACCATCCACCCTTTAAAATATAAATTGTCTGCTCTACTGAGTAATTAACAAATATATATTGAGTGGAGACTGGAAATGATGGAGGTCCTGAGTAGATCAGACTGGTTGGGGAAGGAAGAGCTGGGAGCTATGGAGATAGTGGTAAGTGGTTGGATTTGAGATGTATTTTGAAGGTAGTGACAAAAGTACTTATTAATATATTTGATGTAAAATAATAGGGAAAAAGAGGAGTCAAATATTTTGAATTAATCAACTGAGTGAAGAGTGGAACATTTACTGAGATGCAGAATGGTGGGAACACCTTCTCTCTCTCCTCTCTCCTCCCTCCCTCTCTCTCTTTTATGCCATTTTATAAATTTGAGATACCTAAAAAAGAGCCAAATGAAGATGCTAAAAAGACATACGTAAGTCATACACATTTGATACCTAAGTGCTAGAGCTCAAGGGAGAAAGCTAGACAGGAGGTATACATCAGAAATGGAATTTAAAGCTATTGCAGTTGGAGAGATGACCAAAGAAATGGATGGAGATGGAGAGGAAGGCATGCTAACATTCCCAGATCTGGTTGAAGAGGAGGAGGAATCAGACAAAGGGCCTGAGAAGAAGCAGTCAGTGAGGCAGGAGGGAAACCAAGCAAGTGTGGTGTCCAGGATGAGAAAGTGCTCAACAGTAGTTAATGCTGCTTGGGGACCAAGGAGGAAGACAATGGGGACTTGACCCCTGGTCTTTGTGAGATGAGGCTCTGTGGCTACTTCAATAATAATAGTGACAGTGGAGTAATGAGGACAAAATCCTGGTTGGAGCAGTACAAAGAGAGATTGGGAGATGAAGTATTAAAGAGAGTAGTAGAAAGAATTTTAGTGTCATGGTGAGAAAGAACAAAGACACAGGGAATGAGGTAGAGGGTTTCCTGGGGTGAGTGGGGTTTCCTTAAATATTTTTGCTTTTTATTATTTTTGTTTATGCCCAAAGGAAGTGACCTTTTAATAAGGGAAGGATTGATGTTTTCATAAAGGAAAGAGGATAATTCTAGGTGTAAATTCCATGGGAAGGCAAAAGAGGGGGTGATCCAGGGCCCAAGTAGAGTTTTAATGGTTTAGAATAGGAGTGAGACAGTCATCTGAAAGACAGGGAAAATCATTTTATTTGGAAAATTCAGTAAGCTTCTCTGCCAGAATGATTGCCCTTCTGAGATATGTAGCCATAAACATGAATTATGTCTACTCAGTACAGCTGTATTATATTTTCCAAAAATGCTTGGAAACTCAGTGCCAGGTGTTGTTGGTCAAAGCCAGTTTTAGTTAATAAACTCTTAGGCTGGGTTCCTCCAGAGGCAAATACTGAGATAAGATTCCAAGGCAAATAGTTTACTTGCAATAGGGTCCCAGGAAAGACCAGTGTGAAAACAGGGAAATGAGAGAGGGAAGGGAAAGCTACTAAGACAGGATGTGTTAGCAAGCAAGTTATCACAATGGGAAACTGAGGTTTATTTCCACTGGAGAACTCTGGGAGATGGTGTGTAAGTGTCTCAGAGTTCTCCTACCTACAGGGTGAGGGACTGGACTATTTATCCAAACCCACTTCCATCAGTTACTGGTTGTGGATGTTCCCAGGGGTCTTCAATTCCCTGACATGTCCAGTCTACAGTGTGCATGGGCAGAGAGTGCAACAAGAGTGATGCAAGAGGCAGAGAAAGCCCTCCAGCAAAGAGATGCAGATGCCAAGAGTTGGGGGTGAAGTCAGTGGGCCAAAGAGATATGGGGGAGCAATCTTGAGAGCACCTATTCAATGAGCTGAGGACCATGTTATATTTTAGCTTGTTTCACTGGTTGGAAGGAAACAAAGAAGGTAAATGTTCCCTCTCCTGGTAGCCTGTCAATGAGTTCAGAGAAGCAAGGTTGACCAGCTGCAGAGCTGGGTGTATCAGGGCTCTCAGACTCCAAAGCCCAGCTCTCAATCTGTGTTCTGAGATAACCAGACCCAGGTGTATCATTTACCTGGTCCTCACCTGTCAGGAAAAAGCGATCAGAGCTTACTCTGGCAATCTCTTTGAAGGACAATTTGTTTGGAGAGTATCCAACACGGTATTTCTGGGCTATTGTATTTCCTTAATTTGTGGGCAGACTTTTCCAAGTGGAAAAATTATATAAAATAAAATGTTTGAAAAGCATCTCACACTGTGATTGAGTCATTAAAAAGAAGAGTCATTAATAATGCATTGACTTTGATTATACTTTCAGTCACTGCAAGCTGTCAATGGAGAATTACTATTCTCTTTTGACAAAGTCAGAGTCATATAGGGGTCTCTAACAATGCACACGATTGTTCTAGCATTGTAAAAGTGGGAAATTGTTCTCTCATGGAAAATACATTCCAGGGCCAGGGGGCATTGTTAACATTCTGGAAGGGTTGTAGTCCAAGGTTGGGATGGGGTGGGGAGTAGATAGAAAGACTGGAATCTGAAATAAATGAGGAACATCCAGCCAGTTAAAGATGGTTTAGTAAACACCTCTCTTGCCCTCCCTTTGTCAATGAAGCAACATTCTTTTAGCAAATCATCCAGTATGCTCCTCTATGCTATTAAATCCTCTACTGATCCTTGTGGTCTGCTTAATTAAAAAGAAAGTTGGAATATAAATGTGGACAGCTTTTAGATCTTAGGATGCACACCTTTTTCTTCTCTAAAAATATGAACCCACTGTAACAACTGAATTCTGAAACTGACTCAGGTATTCCAGGCCCGGAGCCAAAGTCCATATGTGTATAGGGACGAGCACTCAGCACTTATTTGGTTGAGTGTATCAACAGGCAATAACTCTCTCAGCCCCTCTCTGGCACTGAGTTTACAGACTACTTAGAAGGGCAAAAGAAGCAATCTGCAGTAAACATTTAAAGTGATGCAGGAGCCCTCAATACCCAGAGGCAGCAGAGGATGACAGAAATCATGGATCTCTTGTCCTGTGTAAGGCATCCAGCACTCAAAAACCACAGGACATCAGCCCATGGAGTTCACAGGGCCTCCAGGAGACCAGAAAAATGAAGGCCAAAAAATTTACTGGGCTGAGAAAATCTTCACCCCAACTGAGGCTGCCTCCATTCTGGGCTCACTGCAGCTGTTGTCGTCCGTAAGCTCTCAGCATTAACGCAACACTTGCTTTTTTTCTGTTTAACTGAGCTCTGCAGGGATATACTGTGCCAGTGCCTCAAATTCATTAAAATTTCATTAACATCCACTTACGGAGCTGCCACTTATTTGCTGCATAGCATTTTCTGATAACACTGCAGGAAGAGATAAATGAGATTTCCTTCTTTGGGATGAGAAACAACCAAATTCCTTTCCAGGCTGGTTAGTTACAGTTTTGTTGGGCCACGGTATTACCCTCTAAACATCACGTGCCCTGGGGTAGGGGGGTCCACTGGGGCCAGACCAGCAGCAATGAGTCACATGAATTCTGACGAACTGCGGCTACTGTGATTGCGCATGGGGGCGTGGCCATCCAGCACCTTCTCTTCTGTTTGTTTTCTGCTCCTAATGTGGAATGTTTCCAACATATACAAAATTAGAATTTCTTGTATGGCTCTACCCACCTCCCTCTTGCCTGTATTTTTTTGAACCAAATGTCAGACATTATATGATGTCACCTAGGTATATTCCAAGTGTATATTTCTAAATGAGAAAGACCGTTTCCCTTCTTTTAGGAATGAGGGAGGGGCATAAGCACGGTGCCATTACTATATCTTGAAATAACTAACAATAATTCCTTATGTTCACCGAATGCCTTGTTAGTGTTCAAATTTCGAATTGTATCAAAAATTCATATTTTTAGGGGTGCCTGGGTGGTTCAGTCGTTGGGCCTCTGCCTTTCACTCAGTTGTGGTCTCGGGGTCCTGGAATCAAGCCCCGCCTCAGGCTCCCTGCTTGGTGGGGAGCCTGCTTCTCCCTCTCCTACTCCCCTGCTTGGGCTCCTCTCTCGCGGTCTCTCTCTGTCGAGTAAATAAATAAAATATTTTAGAAAATCATATGTTTAAACATGTTTTTGCGTGTATGAAATGAGATCCAAATTTGAATTTTTATTGGAAGGGGTCGATAGGTCTTTCATGCTTATTTGTTTCTGACTACAATAAACACAGTACAATTTAAATTATGAAAACTAAACAAATACAGATGTATGCGGAATAATTCTGTGCAATATCCTTATAGTCATCAAACAGAATGAACAAATGATATTTTGTTATATTTGCTTCAGATGGGATGTCCTTTAAGTCTCGTGTTCTGTAGATCTCTCTCTCTCTCTCTCTCCTAATTTATATGTTGAGAAATCTGGGTCATTTGGTCCGCAGGATTTTCCAGTATGGATTTTGTTGGCCCCATGGTGTAATTTGACATGTTCCTCTTTTCTCTGTATTTCTTGTAAGTTGGTAGTTGTATCTGGAGAAGTGATCCGATTTAGTTTCAATTGTTTTTAAGGGCTGGGGGTGCTAGACTACTCCATAAATTGTAGTATATAAGAGACACACTTATGGGGGGTGTGTGTGTGTGTGTGTGTGTGTGTGTGTGTGTGTGTGTGTGTGTGATGTTGGCAACCACAGATGAGCATTTTTAATTCATTAAGGTGGCAAGATGGTGACTGCTTCCTCCTATTGTCACTCTTTCACTTGTTAAAGGAACACTTATATAAAGAGAAACTTCTCTCCATCTAGTCTTTGGTCACCAGCTCCGGCATGTGGTTTTCCCAGACACACACAATCACACAATTCCTTTCTCAGAAGCATTTCAGCAGACTATGGACTCAGGAAGAAAGGAAAAGCAGAGAGATTTGCTGTTGTTTTTCTTTTTCCAACTCATTTTGTGATGATGTATATTTGACATTGAGAAGTGATAAAGAGTGTCAGTATATTGTACAACTGAAACTAATATAACACTGTATGTGAATTACACTGGAATTTAAACATGGATAAATAAAAACAAACATTATAGAGAGCACTATAGTATAGAGTCTGATAGCTGGGACGCTTCTCACGGTCGTTTTAACTTGCCGTTTCCTGATCACTAACAAGAGTGTTGTTTTCACACGTTTACTGGCCAGGTAGCAACTTTAACGGGCTTCTGACTTGTTATTAAACACCCAGAGTGTTGGACGCCACATGGGCGAGGGCAGGAGTTGCGAAGGCTGTAGCCAGTGAAGACAGCCGCAGCTCCTTTTACCTTCAGTGTAGCCCCATGTGAGAACCAGGGACTGAAAGGGTGTCCCATATGAGAAGACTGTTGGTCAGGCAACAGGACAGGAGCAAATGCTGGAAACCTGCTAGACTGGAGGTGACAAGGTGACGGTGAAGAGTCTCAACATCTGTTAGAGGAGGAGGTCTAAGCATCAAAGCAGCCCTGTGCCATCTCAAGAATTAGACCTGAGGAAGTCTGCCCATGTGTGTTCTAGGTTGGGTTGAGTATGGAATAAGGGGTTCAGAAGAGGGAGAGATGTGGCTGGAGTAATAAAGTCAGGCACAGTCCAGAGACATCCAACGACTAGGGCCTCAAATGCCCACAAGAATCAACCAGACAATACAAATGAAAGCAGGGGGCCAAATATACTATAAATAGGAAGCCATGGGAACCCAGCCACCTGGAGATGTCCCGTCCCATTATCTTTATTATTCAATTCATGACTGGAGTGAACTACACAAAGTGTTGCCTTCTCCAGACAAGTTGGAAATCTAAATTTTATATAGAATCTCCTGAATTTTAAAAGCAACTTTTTTTTTTTTTTAAACATTATCTCAGCCAAGCAATATAGCTAGAGCCAGATTTGGCCTTCTTGGGTTTCCAGGTTGCTATCTTTGCACCAGAGGTTTTAACTCTTTCCCTGGGGCCAACAAAATGTCCTTTAGTCAAGAGCCTGGGGGTCTGCTCTGTGTTCTCCTGGCACCCTAGACGTGATCAGAGTCGTTGATTAGGAACAAGTTATTTCCATTTCCTGTGCCCTCAGACACAATAAAGATGTTTTTTTCCACCTTGGGCATGACCAAGCAAGCTTCAACCTCTTCATTTTTGTTTGTTTAGTTATTTTTGGTTTAGGATTTTTCCACATTCAGTGAAGGTGTCATATCTATGGGTTGGAAACCAAGGTCCCTGTAGCTTTAGAAAACATAGAAATACTTTGTCTTCAAATAGTAAATATAGATACATGAAAGGCAAAATGTTACAAAACTTAATTCATTCTAAGATGCAGCAGTGAGTTATAATGCCAAACTAATTACAAATCTGGATAAAAACATACTTCTAAATCACATAAAACTTTACATATAAGGCATGAACAAAGGCTGGGGATATGTATGTTACCCGTTTTCAAGTAATCTGAAGGGTTGCCATGTGACAGAGAGTATCAATTTATTCTACGAAACCTGTAAAGGTAGAATTTTGGCAAGAGTAGCTGAGAAAGAGATCAGGGCTTCTTTTAAGTATAAGGAAGAGTCTCATTGCAGTACTTCTTGATCATAGGAATGTTCTGCTTCAGGAGGTACATTCAGGAGATGCCTACAATACCATGAGAGCAGGAAATGGTGACATCTGAGACCTCACCACATTAGATAATAAGTCTAATGTTCATGTTTCTACAGAATTGAAATCCATAAACAAAGGGGAAAAAATCTCCCACTAAAATTAAAAAACTGAATCAAAGCATTAAATCAAGAAAAAAAATAGTAAAACAATGTAAACAGATATAACGCATGCATAAAAATGTTGACTAACACCTATTATGTCAGTTATTTTACTTAATATACTTTATAATAATGATATAGAATTTTATAACTATAACTAATTATGGAGCGAAGGGCACTGGAGTGAAGTGATTTGCCTAAGGTCATAAAACAGTATTTTCATCAGGAATTAGAAGTGAAGTTCCTCTGAGCTATGTTCCTTTCATTTTGCATTTGAATTGCCACATACTCCAAATCAGGAGTATAAAAGTTTGACTTTGTTTATTCATCAAAACTCATTGCAAAACACATTGCAAAACCTAATATTGGGTGAATGTTAAAGCAAAGGAGATAAGTGGAACAAATATTTCCTAAATATCCTCTCCACACTGGGTCATATGCTGGACCTTTGCATGTGCTATCTCATTTTATTTGCATAATAACTACATGAGGTGGGTATTAATGTCATCCCCATTTGACAGACTAGAGAAGTTAATTAGCTTGCTTAAGGCTCTACAATTTGAGAAGATCAGAGTTGGAATTTATCACCTGGATTGTAAAACTAGCCCAGATTATTTCAATTAAAATATGCAGAAAATTTGAGAGAAAAGCTATTTGGACTCAGGGGACCTGGCACTTTATCCAGTGATCACTGGGATTTTTTTTCCCTTTTTTAACTTCTTGTGATTCCCTTTGCCTTTTTATAACATACAGATAGCTTTATTTGAATCATAATGAATTAGTTATCATTGGTAGTAATACAATTGATAGTTTCTAATTCATAGATGCTCCACTATTCTATTATTTTGGAAATAAAAGTGATTTATATGTTTTGAGCACATGAGATTAGAAATTAATTTTGATGTATACCAGGTGTGCTGGCTACATCCTCCACAAAGTTTTCCCCTTTTTGGTCATGAAACTGTCTTGATTGCCTTTAAACTAATAACAATATCCCATTTCCTGTGCACCTGCAAAAGAGAGTCTGACAATGTTTTTTTAATAAATTTGAAATTTTTTTTTAATTTGTTTAAATGGATCTATACTATTCATGTCTTGTAGGCACAGGGCAAAACTGATGTAGGAGATGGAAGAGAATACAGCTATTTTGAAAGAACTGGGGGGTCAAAGAATAATTGTTTGACAATTTCAAATATTGTGCCAAGCTAGTATTCTGTCAATGGATGATATCAGCTGTTTATTGAGGAACTACTGAGTGATTTGAGTATATGAGGAATATTACCTTCACCACTCCTAGGACAACAGCAAAGGTTAGCCAGCTGGTACTCTATTATGCCATCACTGGGAACTTCTCTACTTCTTATGTTTCATCTCTCAAGTCAGTTTGGCTTAGATGAGTTTTTCACATCGGACACTTTATAGAGCAACTAAACATTTAGCTTAATTTGCCTTTAAATCAGAAATCCTGGAGATGGAAGTAAAAAGGCTAGCTGATGGAATTTGCCAGCATTAGTGACTCCCAGGGAGCGGAATTCACAACTTAATTTGCAACACAACGCTCACTTATTAATTTGGCTGCCTGGAATGTCCGCTATTTTTCTCTTCTCAGCAATTGCCTCTTCATCCTACTGCCCTGTCTTCCCAGCAGCAACCAAAACACTCTGCACTTAGCCTATCATTTCACGTCTTCATTTTACTGCAAATATATTTTATGTATCTGTCTCTCCAATTACAGTCTGTAGGGATAGCATATTATTTTCTTCAGCATCTGCCCCAGCACCTAAGAATTGAAATGAATGAGTGGAGGAATGGCTGGGTGGGTGGATGAGTGTCTTCCAATATGACTTCAGAGTTTCCAACCTACTCAAATCACAGCCCCTTCCTTTGCACAGCAAGGCTGGAAAAAGTTAAGTGTGACAGCTGAACAGATGAGACCTGGATTTGTAATGCTGGCTTGTATCTTGCTAGTACTTTCTCCAATAAATGAACCTGTTGCGATTTCACTGCTTTGTGCAGTCCTTAACAGCCTTTTGATACCTTTGTTTTAATGGCTCAAAGGAAGTTGTTACAATGTTTGCAGTGAATGCAAATCATGGATCCATAATCCTAAATGTCTCATAAAGAACCTTGCTAAACAGTTATTGTACCTATACAATAGTGTCTCTTATGACATCCCAATGAATCAGCTTTAAACAAAACCATTCTCACCCAAATCTGCAACGTGCAATTTTATGAGAAACTGAACTGGCTTTTACCTCCCCTCCCCCAGCCCCAACACCCTGCATAATGGAAGAAAAGCCAGAACACAGAAAATGAAGCTTGTAAAGACTGACATTCCAAAGTAAATATTGCTTATTTCAGCTAGATAGTAAAGACTTCTGATTTAATTTATTCTGCCCAATGGGTACATCTTGAGAGGAGAAAATTATAGCCTCATGGACTCCAAAGCAATCACAGAGATTATTTGAAAATATGTTACATTTAAGAAAAACTAACATTTTGCCCTCATTTTATATTTTAAGGTATACAAAACCCATTCATAGTTGTATTATCTCATCTCATCCTCATAATAGCCCTGTGATGCTGGGTTCTTGCTATTGTTGTCACATTACAGTTGAGTAAACAGATTTGGACAATATCTGGCTCAGGAATGTTATCACCCTCCTCCCGAGAGCTCAGGCGGGAAACCTACAATCTTGTCCTCTCCATCTTGAAGCTGTTTGACATCAAATTAGTTACTCTTTGCTTAAATTACTTTCATATTTTTCTCCTTTTTTCTAACCCCATTGCTATTGCTGTAGACTTTGTCTCGCACAATACCCAGTCCATAACAGGCATTCGGTGAATATCTGTTGAGGGAGGCAGGAAAGAAGGAAATCAGTGAATGAATGAGTGAGTGAATCCTTTGAGCTGGGAGGTTACAGTAACCTCTTATTAGCTACCGTGACTCTTGTTTCAAAATCTTCCATATAACCCTCCACATGCCCACAAGAGTGATCTTTTTAGTGTACACACTTGATATATATTATTCCTGTGATTAATAATCCTGATTTGACAGCAAGAAAAAATAAGAAAGCCTCATTTGATCAACATAACTAGGCTTTCCAAGATCTGTCTCTGATTACCTGGTCAGCTCTATCTCCTGCTACTTTCCTTGTCCCTTGTGATTGTTCCATATTCAAGTGGAAACAAGTCCTGCCCTTATGTGTACCATGTTCTCATACCCTGATCCATGCTCTTTTCACTGAGTGCAAGTCAAGCACACCTCTGAGTTGCTTCTTTGAAGTCTTCCCTCATTCTAACAAGGAAACCTAGAAGATCATTCCCTTGGGAGATGCATGATCTTACTGCATTGTATGCATTGTATGTATTTTCTCACATGATTATTTCTTACATGGTTACATAAAATTCCTCCTTTTTTAAAAAAATCCTCTCGGGGCGCCTGGGTGGCTCAGATGGTTAAGCGTCTGCCTTCGGTTCAGGTCATGATCCCAGGGTCCTGGGATCGAGTCCCGCATCAGGCTCCCTGCTTCTTGGGAGCCTGCTTCTCCCTCTGCTTCTCTCTCTCTCTCTCCTCCTCTGTCTCTCATGAATAAATAAATAAAATCTTAAAAAAAAAAAAGAAATAAAAAATCCTCTCATCATTACCACCATAGTGCCTGATACAGCATAAAGGTGGGGCTAATTTTTAAAAGTTAGTTGGAAAAGAATGAATGAATGAGTAAGGTCCAGTGGTATATTTATGACTTGACTACTCAACGTCTCCTTTTTCAGGAAACCACTCTTCCTTCATTTCATATTCATTCTCTTTTGACCATATGACTCAGCATTGGTCCCGGGAGAGTCAGGCACAGACTTAGTCCTGGCCAATCAAAGCACAATGTTCTCTATTCCTAGCTTCAGGGATTCATTCTAACATGGACCTCTGGCCTGAGCAGGACCAATCAGACTTCACTTGGACTTTAGTCAAAAGTATCAGAAAGAGTTTCCTTCTTCTTCCAGGATCTCTGGCTCTTCGAGATCAAAGAGTCTAAAGCTGCCTTTCAGCCCAGCATGTAGAGAGAGCTTACCTGAAAATGAAGCCAGCACTGAGAAAAGCAAAGCTGAGACATGGAGAGACTGACACAGGTGGCCCAGCTGGGGCAATTTGTTCTTGCCAACCTTGCCACAAGCCCTTACAATTTCAATTACACGAGCCAGTGTAGTCCCTTTTTCTTTCCTTTGGGTTGGATTTCAGTCAGTTGGATTTCAGTGACTTTGGGTTGGATTTCAGTCACTTGCAACAGAAAAAAACTTTGATTAATGCAGTGCTCAAGATAAAAAAAAAAAATCAGAAAAACAGAAAATCAAACCAGGACACCCAATTCCATAAAAAGTGTCCTTTCTACCCTAAACCACTGTCTCTATACTTTTAACAGCAAGTTGGGATGAAAATATTTACAACACAGAGTGCTCCTGATATTTCCCCAAAATGAAATCTTGAATGAGCTTGCCAAACACTTCAGAATTCAAAGAAATATAGATAAAAGAAGAGTAGTTTGAAATGGCAAATGCTAATAGCTCCTTAATTATGAAAGCATCATTGGATATTTTATAATAAAGCACATTTAATAAGACAGAATTAATAAGAGCGTGTAATTGTTCAAAACTTAGGCAAGAACAAGGAACTCTTTAGCTGTTGCAAGAGAGAATGAGCAAGAACAGGAAAGAAAACTATGAACTCCTTCTATTCTCGAGGGTGATTTCTCATCTCAGCTTTCTGCTTCCACTGCAGACCTCACTGTCTATCACTAGTGGAGAGTGAATGGGAATTTATGTCTGTCATAAAATGCTGTCCAATAGGTAGTTTTATAAGATTTATATACCTACATTAAGTCACTCTGTCCTTTGCCATGTACCTTCAATAAACCTTGTGGTTCTCCCTCATCATTTTGCATGAAATGAAAAGTGGTAATATTACCAGATTTGCAGTTAATTATCATGAAATATGACTCCTAATGATTTAACATCTTTGTTAAGAAGCCATGGTAGCATGGAGCACAATGCTGGAAAACATCATTACAGCTATCATTTATCCATGACATTTACATTTTGTTCACAGTCAAAAAAAAAAAAAAAAGGTAATTGACAAAGCACATCTATACAATATTTATTGAGAAAATAGCTTGCTCTCTTGCTGCCAGTTAGTTTAGCTTATTAAAGTTTTTTTTTATTTATAGGATCTAACTTTTTTTATCCTTTTTAATGACCTTGAAAGTGAGTTACATTTCCTTCCCTTTAAATTGAATTTATGGGAAAATAATCCTCCCTTGACAAAGGAGCTCTAAATTGAAAAAAGAGAGTTGCTTCATATTCTGTTTCCCTGATGAGCCTCCATGTTCTATGAGAATTCCACAGAACTCTTACAAATCTTGACTAGGGAAATGTCATATAACTTCTCTTTTCCTAAACAGAAAATGCTTTTAGGGAGGTCTTACTGTAATTCTCTCTTCTCTAATGTGTATTTCCCAGCCATGTTCACCCTCAAAAATATTTCTGATTCTATAATTTCATTTTTTTAAAATTTAATATCAGGTTAAGATCTAAGAAATTTTTACTCAAGAGTCTGTCTACTTAGCCTGGTCTACTCAGTATGATGAGTTTTGTCTACCTGGGTAGAATGGAATGCGCTATTTCTTAAGTGGCAGCCTTACTTCATCCTCATATGTAAAATAACACCCTTTTCTCTTTCCAGCCTACTCAGCCTGATTTATGTCCTCATAGCCTTCATCTCCTCCTGATGTATAAAACATGTTCTATCATTATTCCTTTGTTTATTTTCTGCACCCCTGCCAATCCCCAATAAAAATGTAAATTCCCAGAGGACAGACTATTTGTCTAGCACATAAGAGCCTAGCACATAATCAGTACTCAATAAATATTGGCAGAATGAAAATATAATTTAATAAACTTGGAAAATCACATTAGATTCCAAATACTTCTTCATTCAAGAAAGCATGGATCAGGGGTCAAACCATATTTATCAAGTAATTTCACTGTATACCCAAGTATCTCAAAGTACATTGAAAGAGGTCCAACATATTGCTCACAAATTTTAATTAAATTTCCTTTCTCTTTTCAATCCACAGTGCTCATAAGCTCTCTTCTCATGAACCTTTGGAAAACTTCTCCCCTTCCTCAACTTTGATGAATTCCTTGTCTCCCTCCATTTCCCCATCCCCTTCTCTCTCAGCATTTAAAAATGTAGTTGAATTTAGACTTTTTTCCAAGCAAGAAAGACTCCTTCCTCTTTATGCAGGTGAAATAGGTAGTTATGAGCCGTGATTGGGCTGGAGATTACAGCATAGTCTTTGAAGAATTCAGGAAAGAGGAATTTATGAATACTTTATCATTTAACACTTAGATTTATCAAAAATATATAAATAAGTATTCCCCCCAAACAGAAACTTACACCTTAAACAACTTTAAAAATAAAGACACAAAGAGAGCTAACTCTCATAGAAGAAAATCTTTGTCTTTCTAAACAGAATATATTGACAAATGCAAAAAATCATAATGCATGACCTAAGTCAAAATCCCGTAAAGCAGTGATACCACCCTTCAGATTATTTGATATAGATGGGATGTTTATTTTTTGGGTTAAATAACTAAAACCAATTAGATTTCAGTTGGTGATGTGTTAATGAGGTGAGATGTATACCCTCCAACGAATTCTACAGAAATGTCATTGGTGTATTTAAAATCCATAATTAGGGATGCCTGGGTGGCTCAGTCAGTTAAGCGTCTGCCTTTGGCTCAGGTCATGATCCCAGAGTCCTGGGATCCAGCCCCACATCGGGCTCCTTGCTGGGCGGGAAGTCTGCTTTTCCCTCTCCCATTCCCCTTGCTTGTGTTCCCTCTCTTCGCTGTCTCTCTCTCTGTCAAGTAAATAAATAAATAAATCTTTAAAAAAATAAATAAAATCTATAATTAATATCGAACCAGTCAGCAAAGTCCACCACTGAGGTTGGAAGCATAGAATTGAGGCATAATTTTCAAAAAGCTGAACACATACAAATACACAGTGAGCACATTTCAAAGATTTACTTAATTCATTAATGAGGGAAATAGCATGATGGTAAAGCCAGTTCAAAAAGAATTTGAGAGACTGTCTATTGGCACTGACTGAAAAAATTGTGTAGTTAGATTGCTAGTATAGATACAAAACTGCCTATTGCTCTAATAATTAAATACTAACCTTTCAGATATTTTCTACTAGATAAATTTCATTTGCATTTCTATTTGACAAGAATCACTTGTATCACTCTCAATTTTCTACAAGCTAATATTTACCTTTAGAAAGATGTAAAATATCCAAACAAAAGAAAAATAGTAAAGTACATACCCATAGAGAATGAAAGTATTCTTGGGTGGATCTGTTACATAATACCGCAATATGACATTGAAAGAACATAAAGTCCTTCTTTCAGAGATTTACAAGTTTGGGATACTATTTTCTTAACATTAGTCATAAAAATAAAAGAAATGGACTAAACCTGCTGATTAGATAAATGTTCTGCCAGTCACACATACACAGGAGAATCTATACTATCAGCAAATCAATCTTAAAATATGACAAACCACACTATTATTATTTATTATCAAAATAATTCACAATTTTAGGGGGCTTCTGGGTGGCTCAGTGGGTTAAGCATCTGCCTTCAACTTAGGTCAAGATCTGAGTCCTGGGATCAAGCTCTGCCTTGGGCTCCTTGCTCAGCAGGGAGTCTTCTTCTCCCTCTCCCTCCGTTCCTCCCCTTGCCCGTATGCATGGCGCGCGTGCTCTCTCTCTATCAAATAAATAAATAAAATCTTTAAAGAAATAAATCAATTTTAAATATGAACATAATAGCTCTCATTTATTGAGTGTACACACACACACACACACACACATCTTACACGCATATAGGAAACATAGGTATAGTTATGTTCATTTTACAAATGATAAAAATGGCAGTCATGGAGTTAACCTGCCCAAGGTCACACAGCCAGTGGTGAAGTTATTAACCTACTTTTCAGCCACTGCCTACAAACTGATACGTACAACTCTATATTGGCATTTCAATACTATAAAGCACTAAAACAACTTATCTCCTTCTCTCATTCATTCGGAAAAACTAATAGGCTCACTACAGTGAAATTTCATAGGCAATTCAGCAAGATTTTCTCAGTACAATAGAGTGGCCAAAACTGATGATTCCTAATCAAATAATGTAGCCAGAGACAAAATTTCACTCCAGATCTCAAAAGACAGAGGGGAAAAGATAACATCATCAAAGATGGCAAACATCTTAACAAGAGAGAAAAATGGACTTCATATATTCTCCTTACAGAATAACACACCTTTGCCTATTAGGTTTCCATCAGGAAAAAAAAAAAAATTAAATCTCACCAGAATCTGATCAATCTTCAAGCCATAAAACTACAAATTTAGGAAAAATACAACAGACAGGTAAACATGAAATAGCAACTACATCAAGATGGAAGGACTAGACATGCAATCTCTAAATCTAGATTAAGGGGAATCTGAAAGGACAAACACAGTTTGCGCAATAAATAAATGGCAATGAGAAGAGAGGGAGGGAGGGAGGAAGACAGAAAGGGAGAGAGTTATTTTAGAAAAAATGAACAATGACTATTTGATATCAAGGAAAATTAAGTTCAGATTATTTTTTGTAGTGTAATAAAATATGTGTTTCAGGTATCTTTTCTGTTAGAAATATAAACTGAAATATTTATAAATCCCATGATACACTGAGAATTGCTTCAAAATAATCCAGGGGTTGGGAAAACATGGGAGGATATAGATAAAATAATTTAGACCATGAGATGATAATTGTTAAAGTTATGATGGGCAAATGGAAGTTGTTATCCTATTATTTTTCCTTTTTTTGTACACTTGGAATTTTCTATGATAAAATGTTAGAAAAATTCACTAGGTTTTATACAGATAAATAAAGCAATAAAATATTTTTCTCAGTTATATGGAGAGATAACTGACATATAACATTATATAAGTTTAAGGTATACAATGCAATGCTTTGATAAATGTATACATTGTAAAATGACTACCACAATAGGGCTAGTCCATCACCTCACAGTTACATTGCATGTGTTTGTGTATGTGTGTGTGTGTGTGTGTGTGTGTGTGTGTGTGTGTGTATAGTAAGATCTTTTAAAATCTACTACCTTAGCAACTTTCATACATAGTGCAATGTTGCTAACTATAATCACCATGTTGTACATTACATGGGCAGAACTTGTAACTAGAAGTCTGTATCCTTTGACCACTTCACCCACCTAGCAACCAACCACCAATCTCTTCTGTTTCTATGAGTTGATGATGTCCCACAAATCCCATAAGCAGGCTTTCTTCACCCTTTTTCATTCTTTTTTCTTTTGCTTCTCTGACTGAATAATTTCAAATGACCTCTTTTAGTTGACTGACTTTCTTTTGCTTGCTCAAGTCTGATGTTGAATCTCTCTATTGGATTCTTCAGTTCTATTTTTTTTATTAAAGATTTTTATTTATTGAGAGACAGAATATGGTAGAGAGAGAGCATGAGAGGGAAGAAGGTCAGAGGGAGAAGCAGACGCCCTGCTGAGCAGGGAGCCCGATGCGGGATTCGATCCTGGGACTCCAGGATCATGACCTGAGCTGAAGGCAGTTGCTTAACAAACTGAGCCACCCAGGCATATCTAGGATTTTTGTTGTTGTTGTTGTTGTTGTTGTTGTTGTTGTTGGTTTTGATGGTTTCTATTTGTGTGCTGAATTTCTCATTTTTGTTCATGCACCATTTAACTAATTTCATTTAGTTTTCTGTGTATTCTTGTAGTTTACTAAACTCTAAGAGAATTATTCTGAAATTTTTGTCTGACAGTTCATAGATCTCCATTTCTTTAGGGTCAGTTGTTGGAGCTTTATTAATTTCCTTTGTTCCTGTCATATTTACCTGATTCTTTGATCCTTGGTTCTTTGCGTTGGCATCTATGCATTTGAGTAAGCTGTCTCCTCTTCTGAACTTTACAGGTTTGCTTTGGCATGGAAAGATCTTCACCAGTCCCTCAGCTTGAGGTACTGAACAGGTCAGTTGGTAGCATCTATGGGCAGGCAGGGCTTCCTATTGGAGTCTCCAGTTGGGCAAGGCCACTCCCTGTGCTCTGAGGTAAAGGGATGGGCACTGCTCCCTGGGCTTTGCAGTGTGATGGGCCTACTTGATGGGCGTGTTCAAGCAGGGCTGCTGGGTGGCTTCCCTGATTGGGCAAGGCTGCTCGCTGTGCTCTGCAGTCAGGTGGAGCTCTGCAGTCACCTGCCAAGGTGATGACACTGGCTGTACTCTGTGATTGGGAAGAGCTACAGGCTGGACTCCCCAGTTGCCCCTGGTCTGGTGTGGTCTCAGGCTATGCTTCCTGACTAAGTGGTGTCACTGACTGGACTCCATGTTTAAGTGAGGTGCCGGCTATACCCTGATATAGGGTGAAGCTACAGGCTGACCTCATGGTCAGATTGGCTGCTGACTGGGCTCTCTGGTTGAGAAGGGCATCCAGCTGTATCTCACAGTTGGGTGGACTACAGACTGTGCTCTGTGGTCAGGCAGGGTCCCTATCCAGGCTCCCTTGTCAATTGGGACTGCAAACTATGCTCCATGGTTGGGTGGGGTCACTGGCTGGGCTTCCTGCCTGGGCGTGACTACAGGCTGCACTCAGCACCTGGGCAGGGCCTTAGGGTGGGCTCTGCTATAGGGCAGGGCTGTAAACTAGACTCTACAGCTTGGTGGCATTGTAGGCTGTGCTCTGAGCCTGCCCAGGGCCACTGTTCAGGCTCCCTGGTTATGTGGGGCCAGAGGTTATGCTCAACAGTTGGCAGGGCTAATGGCTTGGCTCATTGCACAAATAAGGACTGTAGGATGGGGTCCAGAGCTGCCCAGGATTATCACAGTTGTGTCTTGTCTATGGATAGTTGCTAGTTGGTCTTCTTGTAAGAGGGACTGAAGTTGGGAATGAGCCATGTTGCCATCTTGATGATGTCACTCTCCTAAAATAATCTTTATAATTATTTTTCAATATGTATTTCTCTAGGATAAGTACCTAGTAGGCGTTGCTGATCTATAAAGGGTTTCTTTTAACTTACTGAACTCATTCTTTGTTTTTCTCAGGTGGCTGAAAAAAATCTTATCCTTGTCAATTCCCATTATTGCTAGAGAAGCAGCCTTAAGGTTATCCCAAATTCAAGATTAGGTTATTAATCAACATCAAATCAGAAAATGGTTGGGGGTAGGAGGTAATAAATCTTCCTAGAAATCACACATCAGGTTTTGTTAACAGAGCATCATTTAAGTGATATAAAAAGTCAATTAAAAATCACATTGATCACTTCTGCTTTGTAAGAAATAATTTTACCAGTTATTTGAAAATTTATTCTAAATATTATGTCTTCAAATGACCAATATTGAAAGACAAGGAAGATGAGTGTCATCATAAAATGATCAGGAGGCTAAACGAAAACTAAGAAGTAACTGAACACCAAATTACTGAGTTCTTTGTGTTCTCCACTTCTGAATTATCTTCTGAATTTTTACTCTCCTTTTCTCTCATCTACTCTCTATGGTAGATTTTCAGTAGAAATCAAAGAAAATCTCTAACAAAATTAAAGCATGTCCATATTTCAAGATCCTACATAAAAGAAAATATAGCAGATGAGAATAGGAGAGAAAGGTGTGCAAGAGAAGTGAGGGAAGACAGAAATTTGCTTAAAGAGACAAAGGACTCGTAATTTATAAATTTCTTATCTGATCAAACTAATAGTCTTTCAGTGGACTGAGTAATCGGTACAATTGCTCTTGCCTTTAACAAACAGCTGATGCTATTTCTGGCAACACATTTATCACCAAAGGAGAACATACCTGGGATCAGCGGGAATGCTTTTGGCTGCAAGTAACATCCAAAGTCAGCAAACTTAACCATTCAGCAAGTAAACAAACAAATTCAAAAAGAAGGAATACTGAAATGAGGTGGCTTTGACACTTTCTGTATTTCCTCTCTGCCAACTTCACCCATTTAGGTTTGTCCTTGGCACCCATCCCATCATGGCTACAAGACGGCTACCAGAGTTTCTGGCATCTTAAAAAGATACCATAATATTTAACAGCAGAAGAAAAATTGTTCCTTCCCATATGACTAATTATAAAGAGAAAGAAATCCTTTCCCTGAGTTTCTAAGCCTATTTCTTGACTGTCTCATTGGGAAGAACTGGATCAAAAGCCCACCCCCAATCCAATCACTAGCAAGATAAATCAGATCTCCCTGATAGAAGCCTGACTAATGAGGTTATAACCTTGAGTAATATGGAGGACAAGTGAGCAGAATTCTGCTGGACAGGAAGAAAGGTTGACTATCTGTTAAATAGGTTCCTGTAATCTGGATTAGTGTTTATCAAACTTTGATTTTAGAATTGCTTGTAGTCCTGTTAAAATGCAGATTTTAACTCATAAGTTCCAAACTGGAGCCTGAGATTCTGCATTACTAACAAGCCTTCTGGTGATTCTAATGCTGTGGGTTCATAGACAACACTTTAGGTAGAGGATCCAAGGTCTAGAGAACTAGATGAAGAGCAGTCTAGCATGATGGAATCTAAACTGGGATTAGAATTTCTAGCTGTGTGATCTTAGATATATTAAATTCTCTAAGCCTCAGGTGAAGGAAAAGAGGGAGGGAAGGGAAGAAAGAAGGAAGGAAGGAAGGAAGGAAGGAGGGAAGGAAGGAAGGAAGGAAGGAAGGAAGGAAGGAAGGAAGGAAGGAAGGAAGGAAAGAAGGAAGGAAGGAAGGAAGGAAAAGAAAGGAAGGAAGGAAGGAAGGAAGGAAGGAAGGAAGGAAGGAAAGAAGGAAGGAAGGAAGGAAGGAAGGAAAAGAAAGGAAGGAAGGAAGGAAGGAAGGAAGGAAGGAGATCTCGTTTTGGGAATCTCTGAAGCAGTGGGATTTCTACTCACTTTTCTAATTTGTCAAGGTCACTCTATAGTGACAAATGAGAGAACTGGGCCGAAATAAACAGGATAGTGTTTAATAAGTACACCTGGGAAGAAAAAAAGAAATAAACTATACCAATAAAAGCCTGAGAATGGTGACAAATGTATATGTATGTCAGAATAAAAGGCCTCAGGGTCCCAGTGATAGCAAGCTATATTGAAATATTGCAGTGATGTTATAGTTATAAAACTTACCCTGCCTTTGGGATGCCTAACAATGCATATATTATGTTCTGGGCTGTGGAGTTTTGAAGGATAAAGATTCTAGCTCCTGCACTGTACCCAGAAGGGAACCATGGCCAACTTAGGGACCAATCATGAGGAAAGAGTGAAGGAACAGTAATCCTCATTCTGAGAAGGCCTAATTAGTCACACCTAATCCAACTTCAGGGCAGGACTGTGTCCTTACTTGGGGGGAGGACAACTGACTGTTTCCCATGTTGGCATATCAGATAGAGAAAGTGAACAGGATTTCAGTAGCAGAATGAGGATGGAAAAGAAAAACCTGGCAGAGTGCTAGATGTAGATTCCTTCCAGCCTTATTTCTTAGTAGCCTTATGTCTTTGGGTGTTTTGCTTAACTTCTCCAAGTCTCAAGTTCCTTCATTCCAGAGCTTAGTAAATCTTAGAAACAAATAGGAAATGTGTCTGGCCACAGCAGGTACTTAATAAATGGGAACGAATATTATTATAATAATTCATGATAAAAAGGTTTAAATTATAAGGAGGTTCCTGTGCTATACACCACAGGTGTACTTCAAAAATTACTGAACTAATAGTTTAGTGGTCAATGTACACGTGACACACAGGCATCACATGGAGCTCCATAACCTCACTTACCTACCCCCAGCAACCCCCGAATATGGGTGATATGAAAACGTGTTATTAACTCTCAAAGGAGGGGTGCTGTTCTAATACCCTGAGCATTTCCCTTACCCCTGCGCCTCCAATCCAAGCAGCTCTTCTTTCTCCATTTTCCTCCCAAAGACATGAGGGTGGCTGGTCTTCTTTCCCAATAGAATTGTAACATTTGGCACAAGTTATTTCACTGCCTTCATTAGGCATAAAATTCAGCCAAATTAAACAGCAGTGATTATTCCACTTTCACTGTAAGAGTGCTTATTGGACCTTGCTTTGCAGGTGTCCCAGAGTTTTGCAAATTTTTTTTAAATGTAAAATGGTTGCCCAATATGTCCTGCTTTCTCTTGGAATTCTGGTTACATTTCCGTGCACTTGAAGTACATTTTTTAAAAAGGCAACATTTGTGCTTAGATTGGGTTCTGTTCCCTTCAATAATGATAATGAAGAAAGTTTAAGTTTTTTTGGTTTTATTGTTTTGTTTTGTTTTGCCTAAAGCCTGTAACAAATAGTGGAAGCTTCTTCCCTTAAAGGCAAGAGCTGAGGGAGATTTTAAAATGTGTTTTCTTCTGGCTTACATTTGGGCCGTTCTGTGGAGCTTAGAAAACCTCTAAAATAGTCCTAAGAGATACACATGGATAGAAAGATCATGGCATTTTGAGCCCTCGTTGCTGCCTTCCTTATAATTACCCATACGACCTTTGGAGAGGCATCTTGGAGAAACACCTGGGATTCACAGGAAAGTCAGGCTGTCGAGCCTGGCTATTCTCTACAGACAACCATGACTGTTAAAATGGACTTTCAGCTATCCCCAGGCTGAGAAGGTAGAGTTTTAGCCTGATTTCAAAGAACAGAAATTGCAGGGCCAAAGTGCAAATCATTGTCCAATTATTACACATCCATTAATAATGCCAACCAAACTATAAGAATAAAACATACAGGAACTTTCAAATTTAGTAACTTGAAGAAGCTAGTGAGAAATTAACCAGAAAAGATAAAATACAAGTTCACATAGCATTTCACAAACACAATAGCACTCCTATTTGAATTCCCTGAGAACATTCTTACATGGGGGTGGTTTAGAAACACTACAAGCAACTATCATAATGATGATAGTATTAATGATGATAATGATAAGCACAATGACATCTTTTGAGCACTTATTACTATGTGTGAAACCCGGTGCTAAGAGCTTTACAGGTATTATCTCTTTTAATCTCATTTAATCCAGTGCAAAAATTCTGACAAATTCTAGGAAAAGGGTCGATTTTAGGATAATAAAATTTTCTGGATACTTAAATCTAGGACACCTGCCTAAAGGGCAAGGATTTTCATTTCAAATCTTTTAGGCCACCGCATAGTGCTTGGCATAGAAGAGACTCCACATCATTTGTTGAACGAATGAGGCAAATTGGCAAGATTTCCCAAAGTCCAGAAATCTGAGTTATTTCTGTGAAGCTAATGCAGTGTGATAAACTCTTTCACTGTTACTATATTAAAAATGATTACTACTTTATTTCTAAATTATTTATAAGGAAGAATTTACTTTTACAATCAAAAAGTAATAAAAGTTTATCCCCTCAAACAATGCTGTCTTACAGAAATAATGGCACAGATGCATAAAGATGATTAGGTAAGAATATTCATTGCAGCACTGCTTGGTAAAACAAACATAAAACAGAGCCATTTAAATGTGTGTATAGAGAAGAGAAAAGGAAACAAAGCTGGAACTTTTTTTTTTTAAGACTTTATTTATTTATTCATGAGAGACAGAGAGAGAGAGAGAGAGAGAGAGAGGCAGAGGGAGAAGCAGGCTCCCAAGGAGCAGGGAGCCCGATGCGGGACTCGATCCCAGGACCCTGGGATCATGACCTGAGCCGAAGGCAGATACTTAACCATCTGAGCCACCCAGGTGCCCCAAAGTTGGAACTTTTATTTCCTATATTATATAATTTAAAAATTAAGTGTTGAGGATGATTAGTCGACAAATACCATATATTCATTCTGTGGACACCTAAATTGATTTGGGATCGTGTGTAATTTTTCTTTTATCCCTTTTTCTATATTTTTCAACTAACAAGTCTTTTAATAAAAATAATAGTCATGGGGTGCCAGGGTAGCTCAGTCGGTTAAGCTCAGTCTTGATTTCGGCTCCGGTCATGATCTCGGGGTCATGAGATCGAGCCCTATGTTGGGCTCCACACTCAGCATGGAGTCTGCTTGAGATTCTCTCCCTCCCTCTCTGTCCCTCCTCCCACTCGTGTGCACTCTCTCTCTCTCTCTCTAATAAATAAATAAATAAATAAATCTTAAAAAAAATAATAATAGTCATATTTTTGTCACAGAGCCCAGGGAATCAGAATTGCCCGAGTACGACAAGGATCAGTGTGTCTTCCTAAGAAGGGATCTCAGACAGCTGCATTTCCCAGCTGGGCTTCTTTCACAGTAGGGGAATTTAACAGTAGAACACTTAGCACAAGTTATTTCACTGGTTTTCATTAGGCATAAAAATTCAACCAAATAAAATAATAATGCTATTACAAAACACTTTTATTATAAGAGCCCTTACCATGAACTTTATTTTTGCATATGCCCCAGTGTTTTGTGAGTATTTCTTAAATGTAAATGGTTATCCAGGATACTCTGCTTTCTTCTTGCATTCCAGCTACAGTAAGTTTCTGTGCACTTGAAGTGCATTTACAAAAAGGCAGTATCTGTGCTGAAATTAGGTTATGTTTCCTTCAGTGATGATGAAAGCAGTTTAAGTTGTTTCCATATTCCCCAATGGATATTTGGGAACCACTCATGGACTGCTGGGAGTTCAGGGACCTTCACTGCTCAGAGAAAGACTTGACCCTACAGGTAAAATAAAAGTCACCTATGTCTAGGTATAGCTTTGTGCCCTAAATATCACTTCTTCCCTTTGGGACCCTATCCGTATGGACTCAGAACAGATCAAGGACTTTTCCAAACTACCTTAGAAGCTTGTGCTTGCATTCCGCCTAGAATTTACAGCCCTGCATGCATAGAAGGATCAGCTTATTCATTTGTTTCCCTCAACAGAGGACCAATTACCACCACCAAGCTAGTAGCATTTTGATCTAGAGACTTCATGTTCAGTTAATTTGATGTCCACTGTATCTTGAATCTACTGCTTTTGAGGACCCTCCATACTGTTTTCCACAGTGGCTGTACCAGTTTATATTCTGACCAACAGTGCACAAATGTTCCTTTTTCTCCACATCCTTGCCTACACTTGTTATTTCTTGTTTGTTTTCATGATAGCCATTCTAACAGGTGTGAGGTGACACCTCATGGTGGTCTTGATTTGCATTTCTCTGATGATGAGCAATGTTGAGTACCTTTTCATGTACCTGTTAGTCATCTGTAGATCTTTGGAAAAATTTCTGTTTAGATCCTCCACCTATTTTTAATCAAATTCTTTGTTTTTATCTATTGGGTTGTGTAAGTTCTTTACACATTTTGGATATAAATCCCTTA
The DNA here is from genome assembly GCF_009762305.2 of Zalophus californianus. NCBI lineage: Eukaryota > Metazoa > Chordata > Mammalia > Carnivora > Otariidae > Zalophus > Zalophus californianus. The sequence goes on from NC_045602.1 coordinate 99,322,781, forward strand.
TTAGATATATGATTTGCAAATATTTTCTCCCACTCGGTAGGTTGGCTTTTAGTTTTGTTGATGGTTTTCTTTGCTGCACAGAAGCTTTCTAGTGTGACGTAGTCCCATTATTGATTTTTGCTTTTGTTGCATTTGCTTTTGCTCTCAAACCAACATTATTGTATCTAGAGTAGAGATCAGGAGAAAGACCAAAATCACTTTAGCAGAGGAATGAGATCTGACATGTCCCAAGACTGGGTCTATGTATCTATAGATGTAAAGGAAACACAGCCCCTGTTCACCTGGACATTGACATTGAATTACTGGAGTCTAATTGTAATGGATCCAAAACACAACTTCAGTCAGACTCTTTCATCAAAAAAAAAAAAAAAAAAAAAGAAAAGAAAAGCAACTTTTTTTGCCCCTGGGCTTTCAGCCTACTACAAATAGATCCTGATGGCTGTGTTCCAGTCTTACTCCTCTTTCCAGACAAAGATACAGTAACAACTCTTGTTTCCCGGTCCACTTTAGTTCCTCAGATGATAAACACCTTTCCTCCTGTCTCCTTATTCTTAGTAGTCATGAGGCAAATCTGTTTTATTAAGTCTTTAGAACTGTCTTAGCTCAATTCACACTTAATAGAAGGGTAAAGACCATGTAGTTATTGTTATAATAGCTACTGTTTATTTAGTGCTTATGTGCAAACCAACCACTGTGATAAGTGCTTGGCATACATTATCTTCAATCCTTACAACCTGCCCAGGTAGATATTAGTATTCCCACTTCAAAGATAAAGAAACCAAAGCTCAGAGCAGTCATGTAAATTGTCCACTATTGTAGCTGTTACAACAACGGGGAAGACAGAATTGGAACATACTTTTTGTTAGAGGACTCTAAGATCTGAATCCTCCCACCATCCACTATACACTATGTCCCTGTAAATACAGTACCCAGTTGTCCAAGCCAACAATTGTATTCTGATACTCTAAGTTGCAGAGGAGAAATCAATCACTTAGCTACCCATACTGCCTCTTTCACCTCTAGGCCTTCAGGATGAATTGGCTTCTCCTCACCCTGAGATCTTTTATGCCTACTCAGCAGTTTTCATACAGAGCCAAAATCTCATCTTCTTTGTGGGCTTTCCTTTTTGCAATTCATGGTATAGATGGTGCCTGCTGGGGTAAGGAAGTTTAATTTTTAGAATCTCACAAAGTAGTGCATTTCTTTTAACACATTTCAAGGTCAAGGGAACAGTGGACAAAAGTAAAAACATCTCACTAGAAATACCATGGCAAGTCCAGGCGAACAAGCAGTCAGAGGAGAGGGGCACTGGATGGGAACATTGGCAACTGCAACCATTATTCAACATAAATGTACTTTATCTGGAAGTGAATTGTATAGATTATTCTACTCCTCAAACTGGAAAAGATAATTGACTGCCCTATGATCTGGAAATGATCAACTTCTCCTTTCTAACTTGCATACCACATTCAGAGATTATTTGTTCATTCCATGCCTCTGGGACCATGAGTTCCTACCATTCTCATAGTAAATGTAAACAATATGTATGTACAGTGTGGAAGGGAAACAAAAGAGCAGCCTCTTAAAAGTGATCTTGGCATCAGATGTGTTTTTGCCTATGCTAAATGCTTCACAAGTTGATTATTATAACTAGCAAAAAAAAAAAAAAATCCTGAGAAATAGTTTACTTATAATTGACTATGACAGAGAAACATTGACCCTATAAATTAAAATAATTTTCCCTATGTGTCTTTTTTGAATGACTTCCAAGGAAATAGCCTTTTATAACATATAATTTCCAACTATAATTTGACTAGATAATTCCAATATTCTGTTCGATACATACCAGGAGGTGAGAGAGGAGAACTTTGGGAAACTATCCAATATTTTTGTAAAAAAGCTTAATGAATACAAAGAATCATGAAATGTTAATACATCGGGACGGCTCTAAAGCCTCAAAATAGAAGTTTATTTTGAACATAGTTTTATATATCCATAGTCAATTTTCAAATTTCCTTTTTTAAGCACATAATTATTTTCCCAATTAACTAATTAGACATTTTAGCAAGCTTAAAAACTATACAGGTTAACTATATAACTGTTTAATGGTTACTGTTACTGAAAAAAATGGTGTTAGTAAGGGTTGAGTTCTTCAAACATGCTTTTCATTTTTCCCTAAGAATATAATTCTGTGTTAGGCAGTGCTTTATTATAAATGTTGGGGGTGGGCAGAGTGGGAACAGATCCCAAGTTGCTACTTTGAAATCCAGAATTTCATAGATGGAAGTGTAGTGTTTCCATAAAACTGTATCTCAGTTAATAAGAGCCTGTTTACTAACTGTGGTAGACCACGTGGTGTCTTGGGGACAAAGGCAGGTATGTCCTGGAACTATTTCTGGATGGGCTCACCCATGCTGGACTATTACTGGTCTTGTGGTAGGGAGGCCAGCTTGGCTGCATCACAGATGAAAAAGGGAGGGTAAGGCAGAAAGATCATCTTGCTCTACAGAGATTAAGGGTTCACCTACCTTTCACATTCATTCACTCATGAATGCATTCATCAAAGAAATGTATTAAGCCCATAATACATGCCAGAAAAAAAGCTAGGCATTGTATGGGCCTGCCCTTCAGAAACTCAGCAATCTGATATAGTAGGCAAAGAAGCAAACAGAGAATTATAATGCCTTGTGATATGCACTCTTCCAGATTTGAGCACAGAACTCTGGGGTTCGGGGGATGGTGCTGGCTGTCGGGAGATGAGTTCCCGTGAAGCATGGGGAGGGCTTCTGAGGAGAGGTGACCTCTGTACCATGGTGACTAGGAGTTAGCCAAGTAGGGGTGGGAAGAGGGGAGAGGGGAAAAAGACAGTTCTGCAGATAAACTTGTGAGATACTGAAGGATAGCTTTCCATTGAGGCTCTTGCATGGCCTTGTCCCTACAGCTGTTCCTACCTTCCTACTGCCTTACACACATGGCTTTAGCCCCTAGTTGTTTCTTTCCACCTCTCCTGATAAAATTGAAATTGCTCAAACAATGGCTGCTAAGCCCCAAGAACAATTCCTCCCTCTTCCTGCTAAAGTCTATAAACACTTAACCCTCTTTCCCCACCTTTGCCCAACTTCTCAAGCCCAGGTATTCTAGAATAAAGTAGAAGCTCACACCAACGGTGCTCTGCTTGATTCCCTCCACCCTCTCCCTGTACCCTGCCCTCTACATACAGAGGACAACACAGAGGCAGAAACAGGGATTGCATTTGGGTAACTGCAAGAAGCTCTGTGTGGCTGAGTCAAAACCTGGGAGGGGAGGACAAGAGTAGTGGGAGATAGGGTCTTTGATGTAACCGAGAGACAGATTGATTATGGTAGACCTTGAAAGCCATCTTTAGGATTTGGGACTTTATACTGAGGCCCATGGATCCATTAAAGGAATCCATTCAGGATCCAGTGAAACAAGAAGCAAGTGACATGGAATTGAGACATGGAACATGTATGATTCTGACAATGGAGTGGAAAGGAAGAAAAATGGCAATAGGGAGGCATGTGGCAGGTAACTGCAGTTTTTGAGGTGAGAGAAGAAAGTATTTTGCCATTGTCTTTCACCATTTATTTGGTGAAGATTCCACTGGGGACACTGGCCAAGACCTGATTGCGGCTAGTTAGCAGGAGTCCCAACCTCTCTCCTTTAACTGCATAAAGGAGGCAGAGGCCCTTAGAATCATCAGCACAGTGCATAGCACATGGCTGGTGTTCCCTAAACATTCATTGCCTTGAACTGAAATATTTTGAAGTTACTAAGGCCTCAGGCTTATCTAAGTGAAAGGCAGTATGAGGATATACTGTGTTCAAAACCTGAAGAAAACCTGTGTTCTTTTCGCATCCTTCTGGTATGATTAAAAAAAAAAATTACAACAGAAGCAAAAGTTTTCAAATGAACATTTAATGTGTTTCTATAGTTTGCAATCCTAGTCTATGAATTTCTTTTTTTAAGTTTATTAAGAGATGTTTAAAAAAATATCCACATCTTCCAATTGTGCCACCATCTGGGCAAACAATGTAAATATTTACAAGCAAAGTCTTAGGGTAAAGACTGATGTTCTGCAGTATGTTGAAACCTGATAGTATTGTCTTTCAGAATTGCCTGTGGTTTCCCTCTATTGTGCTCCTTTAGAAAGCCTTTGAACAAGCATGTAACACACTGGGGGAACATTAGCAGATGCTAAAATATTTTATTAGCTGATTTATTAAGCTACTGAGGGCCATTCTTTGAAAAATGGGGAGAAAAGTCCAGACACAACAGAAGTTGGAAAAATCAGAAATCAACCTTTGGAAAAATGGTAGCAAGTAACTTTTTCTCTCTTTAACATACCAACGTAATTCAAAACAGACCAATGTCTGTGTGAATGCTTATAGCTTCTTCTTCTTCATTTTTTTTTTCCAGTGAGAGAAGGTTTAGGAAAAATGCAGAAGTGGAAAGGAAAGGAGAGGAGAGGAGAGGAAAGAAAAATGGGGAAAGGAAAAAGGGGAAAGGAAAGGAAAGAAAAAAGGGGAAAGGGAAAAGGGGAAAGGGGAAAGGGAAGAGGGAAGGAAAGGAAAGGAAAGGAAAGGAAAGGAAAGGAAAGGAAAGGAAAGGAAAGGAAAGGAAAGGAAAGGAAAGGAAAGGAAAGGAAAGGAAAGGAAAGGAAAGGAAAGGAAAGGAAAAATGGGGGAAAGGGGAAAAGAAAAAGGGGAAAGGGAAAAGGGGATATGGGAAAGGGGAAAGGGAAGAGGGAAGGGAAGGGCAGGGAAGGGCAGGGCAGGGAAGGGAAGGGAAGGGAAGGGAAGGGAAGGGAAGGGAAGGGAAGGAAAGGAAAGGAAAGGAAAGGAAAGGAAAGGAAAAGACCTCACAAAATTTCCTCATCTGATGCTGGAAGTGGTATCCATCCTTTCAGATAATGCATGTTCTTTCTCTGGGTCTCATTTTGAGATACAAATAGTCTGGGAAAAGTAAATGGAAGTAAGTCACTTCCAATTTCTTGTGAATGTGCTTCTAACATGTCATCCTTAGGACAGGCAGACCAAAGCCTAAGGGAGAAATTGAGTCTTGGAAAAGGTTGGAGAGCTTGTAAGGTGATCAGAAAGCCATGCTCAGCCTCTCTTCCCTGCAGTTCTGCAGCCAAGGAAGACTAATCAACTACATCGGCTTTACAGTTTTCCCTAGGTTCTAACATGTTACTAAAAGAACATCACAGTATGACTGCTAATTCATGTAATGATTTTCATCTACAATATACAAAGTGTAACATGCATTAATAACTAGGATGAACCCAAACTACTGACCTTTTTAGAATCCTACTAGATCATGAATCATCAACTATCTGATTGAAAACAGTTCACATTCTGGCTCTTCTTAAAATACTGAGTTTTATTTTGAATTTATTGCTCTTCAATGAGCCACCTTCTATTAATATTCACAAAGCAAAGAGGCATAATCAGAGGAAATAAATAGGAAGACGGAAACATCTTGTCAACCAAACTGACCCAAACTTGATTTTGTTCTGCAAATGATGGACTTTAAGACACATTTTTTTTTTTTTTTTTGGAAACCAAATCAATTGCTTATAAGTCTCTGCCATTTAAAAAGTCATGATGGGCAGTTCATGCTACTCATGATTAATACTAAAGCAATTGTTGACAATTGTTCTGGATTTCAACGTCTAATTAAAGCTAAGTGGTTGGATTTGCATACAATAAACAATAGAAGCGACTTGCATCACCAGTCCCACAGGCAAAATCAGCTTCACAATACAATATCATTAAAACTTGCATGCTAATTATAGCTAATTGTTCCATGCAAATAGAAGCCATTTCATTCAGAAGGGATAGACTTTCTTCCAAGAGCTTAAGCACTGCTGTTCATCTAAAAAGACCCAAGATGATTAAGGCACTATAAAAGAAAAATCGTTCAGGAAACATTTTTGTGGTTTGTCTTCTAAGTTACAAAAATTAATTAATTAACTAATAAAATAAAATAAAATCAGTCTAGTATTCTTACTGAAAGTATTCAGCTGCTCAAAGCAAGCCAATTAGATTTAAGTGGCTTATTAATTTTATTTGTTGGCAGAATGTGAAGTTGCCCAATTAGAATGAATAAAAACAAGCATTCATCAGTTTTGGTTAAACAAATATTATTAATATCATGAAATCCCAAAGAGGCCCTTTTGAAATTTTTCCCTAATTAATTCTGGAAGGACACATGAACAGTAAAATATCACTTGTTTGATGTGGACACTAACCTGCCCTTCTCCAAAATTAGTGCTAAATACTATAAAGCCAATGACCAACTGTCCAGAGTTGAATAAAAAAAAAAAAAAAAGCTAAAATATCAGCCATGTATAAATGGATTACTAGAGCAGCATCTTGTTTATTTTGGATTTAGAGCTTTCCTAATTTCATTCTGCCTTAAAGTGAACCTGGAATTTTTTTAGCAGGTATTATCAGTAAGTATTATTTTTAAAAAATCCTTCTTATTGAAGTATAGTTGACATACAATTGTTACATTAGTTTCAGGTGTTTGACAGAGTGGTTCAATAACTCTATGCACTGTGCTATCCTCATTCCAAGTGTAGCTACCACCTGTCACCATACAACACTATTACAATACCATTAACAATACTCCCTATGCTGTACATTTCATCCCCATGACTTACTCATTCATAACTGGAAGACTAAACCTCCCACTCCCCTTCACCCATTTTTGCCCATTCCTTCTCAGCACCTGTTACCCCCTCCCCCAGACAGCAACCACTAGTTTGTTCCCTGTATGTATATGTGTCTGTTTCTGCTTTTTTGTTTGTTCATTTGTTTTGGTGTTTTTAGATTCCACATATAAGTAAAATCATGTCTTTCTCTGTCTGGCTAATTTCATTTAGCATAATACCATCTAGGTCCATCCATGTTGTCACAATCATGCAGCTCATACAGAAAGGCCAATGGGTTGTGATGCAATCATATTTTACTCCTTGGAAATAATAATAATAAAAAGATTGAATAGCTCCACAGCTCACAGTTTATTACCCACTGGGAAAGCTCAGCTAGTAAAAAGAGATTTTAAATTAATAAATATTTATGGATGTGACTTGTTTCTTAAAAGGAAAATTAATATCAAAGAGGAAAAATGAAGCTAAGTAAACAATGTATTTTTTAACAGCAGAGTCAAAAGGTATTTCAGGGGAGATTTCATTCCATTCCATTCCATTTTGCTACATTCTGTTCTATTCTGTTCCCTGCCTGCAGCCTAAGACAAAAACAAAACAAAACAAAACTAGATGCTGCTTCTTTCAGATGCATCATGTTCAGCTAGAGACATAAATTGTGATACCTCCCAGATTTCATTCCCTGTCTGGGGTAAGAGAAGAAAGGTACAGAAGAGAAAAAAAGGAAGAGAGGGAAAAGACCTATGGAGGGAAGAAGGAGAATTTCAGAAGTATGGCTAATAATTAGAGGCTCTGCTCAGTTTTAGTGCCTGATTGGATCCCAATCTTCTCTGTCTTCATTGTCTTCTGCTTTCACTGTCCTTAGCATTTTCTTCCAAAATGGTTTCAGTGTTCTGACATATGAATGCATGGCTTTAAAAACAACTAATTTATAACTCCCGGCCAGCACATGGATGATTTGCTTTTCTGAGTTTTTAAAAACTACAACCACAACAAATACAATCAAATATCAAGTAAATATCTCTTATACATTGGTCCCTAGTCATAGTAGTCATCTGTCATATAGGAATAGAAAACTCATGAAGTGACACTGAGAATCCACCTATTTCACCCTTCCTTCTACCTATCACCATCCCTTCAGTCCCCACAAGACTTTGTCTCACTGGAAATTTTCTCTTAATTTATAGGAGCCTTACTTCAGACATCTTCTTTCCTTAACTTTCCTCCACTTAGAATCCCCCTATCCTTCCTTTCTCCTAAATTCCATTGTTTCTGAATTTTTAAAATTAATAAAATAAGATCCAAGACTTGAAAATAAAGCAAAAAGATAGTATAATGTCACCTGGGGGCAAAGGACCACCCAAGAATTATCTAGGGGGAACACACTTTGTCCAACTGATTACTATTGAAGAAAGATCCCATATACAGTGAGGCTACCTGCTATTTTGTAGATTTTTACTCAGGAGAGATGAAACTAATATATATTCAGAAAAAATGATAATTCCAAAAGCTATGCTTTATTGCCCTGTAGGAAATTAACTAGTTTTATACCTAACCTAGGAATCTTACCTTAAAATCCCCTTTTAAACTGCCTATACTATCTAGCTCCTCAAATGCCTTCTGAATTGCTTCTGTCATCTTGCTGGTTCTCTTAATGAGTTGAACAAAATCTTTGATATTTCTCTGTTTGTGTAAAACCACAGTTTTAATGTTTTGAAAATTATACTTCAGCAGTAATCAAATTTTTTTACATATTTCTATTACTTATCATATTGTTTAATTAACTGGTTTTACTTTTCAATCATACTGTGAAGCTTCCAGAATCACACTTTTATTTCTGTATCTACAGCACCCAGCCTATGTTCCTGGAACTTAATAGGTACTCAATAAATGCTGTTTATATGTTGCTGAACTTAATTTCATGACTGTATTCATAAATCAATGGAGCATAGTAACTTACATTTAGCTCCAGAGACTTAATATTTGTCTCTCCTTAGTTTGGCATCTATGTCCCTAAATTTAAGGTTTTGTTTTAATTCATGCTACCTAATATGAAATGGATCTTAACCTGTCTCATCTGGTATATAAATGAATATATATGAAATATATATATACACCTCCTAAGAAAGATTCAGATGTGCAAGCAGGTTTTCTTTTTGTCCCCTATATTTAATAAAAGATATATATATATATAATGTGTATATATATTCTATTACATATCTTATATATTATATACTCTATTATTAACTAGGATATTAAAATATTAACATATCCTAGTCAAGAATAGGAAAATTAGCTAAGAGAAAGGAAAGAGGCCACACTGTCATCTACAGTATGGTTTCCACAGATTCTCCCTGCATAAAAACTATTGATTTAACAATAAAATTTAAACTTGCTTCTTCATGTATAAAGCTAGTAAAGAATGTTTTTCCCCCTGAAAACTGGCTTCTTTTCTGGGCCAAATGCCAACAAATTATAGTACTGAATATGTGACTGAGAAGAAAAAAAAAAGAAAGGAAAGGAAAGAAAGAAAAACAGACATTGACAGCAGACCAAAACAGGCTTCAAATATTGTTAAGGAATTTCCGTCATTTCAAGATAAATACAAGTCTACAATATCCATGTCGCATCACTGAAAATTCCATGCTTAATAAGACTTCAAAAACCTTGTTTGATCAGTTTCTATATCTTCTTACCAAACATGATTCTTAGAAAGGGTTTCTGCTGGCCAAAATATGTATTTTTCAGTTGGCCTAAGTTACTATAAACAGCTAAAAGTTTTAAGTAATGAGTCAAATTCATTTTTTCCCAATTTGCCACTACAGAATTAGAACCTTTAATCTTTTTTATTATTGCCAATCACTACACTGCAGAGGTAAAGCAATATGCATTTTATTTTAGGTATTAATTATATACTTTAGAGTTGCTCAATAACTTTATCTTCCATGCATTCTACACCAAATCCTAATTTCTCAGACTACTTACTTCAATAATGTAGCTTAAGGACTCTAGAAGAACTTTTCAGAAAGTATGGATAAAATCCCCAGACATTCTAAATTTCATAGTTTAAGAAAATCTGTCATCTAAACAGCATCACTTTATAAATTTTAAAACACAAAAGAAAAGGAGGCTAAAAGCTGTGAAAAACTCAATATAAACAAATAAAACATTAAGAAAGGGGAAAAAGCCAACAATCACTATTTTGTAGAATTATTAATTCACTTTCTACTAGAACTTACACATCTACCATTCACAGTATAGTAATAGATACCTAATGGATGCTCAGCTGGTCAACAATGTTGGTTACATGACATTAGGAAGCCATCCAGGAATTAAGCAAGAAAAAACTGGGTTTGTGCTTAAGCACAAAATATATGTACATGAGTCCATCCCTTAGTTTCTAGTAACTCTCTGTTGACTCACAATTCCAGTTTTTTTGTTTCTGGTTCCATAGCATATAGAAGTATCAAGTGATAGAGGCAAGAGAGAAAGCAAACCAATGTATTCTCTCATCCTTGTACTACAACAACCCTGGGATCAAACATACTTGCCTACTTCAGTATTGGAACCAGGCAAAAATCACTTAGCTTCTTACTCCAGGAAATACATGTTCTTGTAAAATACAACTGTGAACCAACTGAAATAACTTGCTTATTAATACCAACAGCTTAATCATTAAGGGTTACGTTAGATCTCTCATCTTGGCTCTGCCCACCAGTCCAGAGCTATTATGGCATTAAAGTCTACCAAATGCCAGTCACTTCCCTGTCTTGTAAGACCCACCTTAAAATTACCCAGGTTCATATCATCACCTGTTCATATCCTACACTATAAATATTCTACCCAAATTTCCTCATTTTGAAACACTATCAAGATGGTGATTTGTCATTTTATAATAAGTTTTAATAAACCCAGCTTTGTTTGATCAACAGATTTTTCTGGCGGACTTTTGAGAGATTGATAGTATAAACAGGAACACTAACAAGAAGTAGCAACCACTGGGACAGGAAACATCTAAAACTTGACAAATCAAGTACAGGAATTAAAATACAGAACAGTCCAGGTCAATAATATCCCTCTTTATTACAATAAACTCTCAGACTATTCCTATATTAGAATACAGGATAAAAATGAAGTTCATAACGATAAGTGACTATGTCAATATAATCTTAAATCATGTTCAATATAATCTGTTTAAGAAGACAGGGAAATGTATACTATATTTTACAGAGAGTTCTTTCCAAATTAAGTATTATTTTAAAGTTGTGGCAAATACCTAAAGCTTTCTAGAAAACTAAACTGTCAGATAATATATTCGCAGGGGCTTCAGTTAGTTGAGGTACCCCCATATTGTGTTCACTCAGTTCCCAGCTTCTGAACTGCTAAAGAATGCTATACCTTGGCCTTAAATGGTTCATAATTCAAGGAATTAATGTTTTGCAATGGTAGGTTAAATCCACAGGCTTGGTGTTTGTAATCAAACAGAACTGAATTTTATCTCTAGCTCTGCAGTATTCTAGACTTGTGACCATCAGCAAATTATTTAATTACTTTGAACCCTCAATTTCTTTTTCTGTTAAAAAAAAAGATAATTATACCAATCTCACAGAGCTACTGTGATGCTTATAACGTGGAGTAGTTAGCACCTGTTTGTCAGATGAATGAAGGAACCAACTAATGTACATATTAGCAGGCACTACTCTATGTGTTTACATGTATAAACTCTTAGATTTATGCTTGAGGAAAGAGCTACTTATGTCCCTGCTCTACAGATGAGAAGATTGAGTCTCAGAATATGACCCACATTGATGAAGTGGCACAGTTAGCAAATAGAGAGGTGAGATTCAAATCTAGTCAGTTTGCTCTATAGACCCTCTGTTCCCCACTATGCTGCTAACCAACAAATGATTCCAAAACTGAAGACAATGAACATTTCAAAAGATCACTTTGCATTTGAACACCCAGCAAGTTATTAATGATTTTGACTGACACATCTTGATCTTCTCCTTTATGATGAAAAGTCCTGGAGATAGTTAATGGAATTTGCACCATTTACAAATTTTTTTGAATTGAAGGAAAAACTTAATCAAATATCTCCTAACCTGGTGAAATTCCACTCCTTTGTCTCACAAGGCATACAGAGATAAACCACATATCCAGGTTAAAACTGTGCATTGAAGGTTTCATTAATGGCCTAATTTCCTTGCAGGTGGAAAAGACATTTTAAGGTAAGTGTTCCTCCATGTTGGAACTAACTGAATGGAAGCATGATGGAAAGGAAAACAAATGGGCACGACTGTTTTCTAATAATACTTTATTTACACAAACAGGCAATGGTCCAGATTTGGCCCACATATTATTATTTTGCCAAACCTTGCTATAGACCATCAGGATCATATGAGTAGTATGGTAGACAGAATACTGACCTTCCAAGGATATCCACATTCAATCCCCAGAATCGGTGAATATGTTACTTTACATGGCAAAAAGGACTTTGTAGATGTGATTAAGTTAATGATTTTGAGATGAGAGATTTTCCTAGATTATTCAGGTGGGTCCAATGTAATCACCAGTGTCTTAAGGGAAAAGAGGGAGGCAGGAGAGGCAGATTGAGAGAAGATGTGATGACAGAAGCAGAAGTTGTAGTGATATGGCCTTTAGAAATTGGAAAAGGCAATCCACAGATTCTCCCCTAGAGCTTTCAGAAGGAACACAGCCCTGCCAACACTTTGATTATAGCTTAGAAAGACCCATTTTGGACCTCTAAACTCCAGAGCTGTAAGATGATAAAGTTGTGTGGGTGTAAGCCACTAAGTTTGTAGTAATTTATCACAGCAATAGGAGGAAACTAATACATTTGGGTTGGCATTGGTCTGCCTAGGCCTCTTCAAACTTGGAATGTGGGAAAGATTGTTCTGTGTCCACTTGTTTAAGCTGGAACTGTTTCTAGAATCCCTGCCCTATATGATTTCCAAGTTAGATTTGAAAGGCAGAAGCAAAGTTGCAGCCATTACTCTTTGAAGGTTGTAATGGTTAGATGCAGTTACAATCTTGCATATAGGGGTCTATGAGTTCCAGGTTGGTTCTCACTCTCCTCTACCAATTTCTGAGCCTATTGACCCACTGTTGCCCCAGGACAGCCACAGATGCTTTAACATAGAGAAATAATACCCTGGTCCTACAGGGGCGATAGCCACACAGAAGCCAAGATTCCCATTAGGTTCTCACAAACCTTCTCTTTATCATCCTATTTTGGTGACTGGACATGCTCGCTTATTGGAGTAACCGGTTTGTGAATCCTTGTCCAGTTCCTTTCACATGATTTAAGTTCTAATTCCTATAATAAATATATAAATATATAAATAAAAATATATAGTAAATATAATTCCCGACACCAAAATTTATAATGGTTCCAATTCCATGATTAATTCCTGACTGATACAGAATATTGTAACAAAAGCAAATGTTGGACCTACAGGTCCAAAGAGAGAATATGCTGACCATTCCAAAGTGATACCACAGCATGAGACAGGCCCTGGTGTGTAGACAACCTCTCTGGATGGCATCCTTCTCCTAGGAACTCCCAATACAACAGCCTGTCCACAAGTTTGCACACACAAGCGCTGAGGGGAAGGGGAAACAGGAATCTGGTTCTAATAATCTCAGCTCTGCCAGTGATCCTGGGCAAGCTGCCTAATCTTTCTGGTGATGTGTTCACATCCAAGGAAAAGAAGTGAGTGGTTGACTACTCACAAATATTTGGTACCTTTTCCCCGAGGGATGATTCTATTTCCTTGTTTCCCTGTCCTATTGAATGTAGGTACAGCCATAAAACTTGTTCTAGTTTGCATTCCTACCAACAGTGAAGGAGGGTTTCCCTTTCTCCACATCCCCGCCAACATCTGTTGTTTCCTGACTTGTTAATTTTAGCCATTCTGACTGGTGTGAGGTGGTATCTCATGGAGGTTTTGGCTTGGATTTCCCTGATGCCGAGCGATGTTGAGCACTTTTTCATGTGTCTGTTGGCCATTTGGATGTCTTCTTTGGAAAAATGTCTGTTCATGTCTTCTGCCCATTTCTTGATTGGATTATTTGTTCTTTGGGTGTTGAGTTTGATAAGTTCTTTATAGATTTTGGATACTAGCCCTTTATCTGATATGTCATTTGCAAATATTTTCTTCCATTCAAGTCGGAGGGGGAGAGGAACCATGAGAGACGATGGACTCTGAAAAACAAACTGAGGGTTCTAGAGGGGAGGGGGGGTGGGGGGATGGGTTAGCCTGGTGATGGGTATTAAGGAGGGCATGTTCTGCGTGGAGCACTGGGTGTTATGCACAAACAATGAATCATGGAACACTACATCAAGAACTAATGATGTAATGTATGGTGATTAACATAACAATAAAAAAATTAAAAAAAAAACTTGTTCTAGTTGATGAAATGGGAGGGTAAGGGATGTGCAGAAGCTTCAAGAATTGCTTTCTCTCTTTCACTTCAGCTATGTTACAGGCAACATTCTAGCGAGAGGCAGCCCTGTCAGCCTAGTCCCAGAGTGAAGGGGATGTTTAAGTAGAGCTATAGCTGCCCAGGATGGACCTACAGCCCACATGAGCACTAAACATCTGTGGCTGGAAGCCACTGAAATGTTGGAGTCACTTCAGCATGACCTGGGCCATCCTGATTGATACGGGACTGAACTAGAGGCTCCTCTGTACCATCTCAAATACACCTTGTTTCTAACAAATGTCAAGATGAGTTTTTAAATTAGCAATATATATAATTTCATTTAAAAAAAAATGCCCATAGGCACAAATAAAACAGAAGCCTAGTATATCTGCTCAAAATTAATTCACAGAAATACATGCAATAAAATGATCTTTACATTAGCCCTTTGTTTATGGGATGCCTAAAATCTACATAATAGCAAACACCCCAAATGACTGACTCTTGAAATAAATTGACTGACAAAGTTAGTCAGGGCTACACAGACACCTTTATGCACCCTCTTACAAAAGACTACCTAATTACTTTTCCTTTCTACTGTCTTCTTAATATAACTCCCTGCTTTGAGCTGAAGAATTCATACTTGGGGCTTATCAACCTCAAATAGTAGCAATTCAGAGACATTTAATTAACTGTGTGGTAGGTAGTTGTATTTCTTTGGTTGTTACCTGGAACTTTCTCAATTAAAAAAATTAGAATAGTATCTTGATGCCTAAGAATCAATCTCTTAAATTTGAAAATAAAATAGGTTAGTATTGACTTTTTTTTTTTAAAGCTATTCACTTGGAAATGAAGATGGGGGAAAAAAAGAAAATAAGACAGGGAGAAGGGAGGGGGAAGAAATAAATGTTAGTAAAATATCATTGAGAACAAGGAAATTATCTGAAAATCCAACTTTTCTCAATCTTTGCAATCTTCTCTAAAGTGGGTGTAACAGTTCATTTTACTCCAAAGTCCTTCATTAGGGGTTCTAGGGGTCACAATTTGTTTTATGGGCTTTTGTTGTTGTTGTTGTTTTCTTTCTCCTCATCCTAAGATGCTCAGTAGTGCCAAATGTACTGCAATTTCATTGAGCAGCATGCTGTAAAACAGTCCACTTCATGTTTATTCAGTGAGAGTTTGCCCTGAGGAGCATTTAAGTCTGAGGACTTCTAACCAAGGTATGAACAAAGACAGCGTTATCATCTATCTAACTTTGTCACTTTCCAGCAAATGAAAACATGACAGCTTTTCAATGGCAGAGGAATCCATTTTGAATTGAAATATTGCAAGTGGTTTAATAAATAGAATCTTGGATATTGTATTCACCTATTTTGATCATCTGACACCTCTATCCCCTTTTTCAGAACCTAAAAGAGTTTCTGATTTCTTTCTAACTCAGAATTAAAATTCTGATCCCTGTTCTCCCTTACCTAGGTGCCTGCTGTTTCCACAAAGCAGGAAATGTTCCCACTTCCTGTAGGAAAAATTTTATCTCACCATCTCTTTAGAATAGTCATTGAGTCTTGATATGTACAAATTAGGCTTTCATAGATTAATCGTTCATCTATTCATCCACACTCATTCCATAAATACTCACTAAGTTCTTGCTATGTGTTAGGCAATATGCTCAATTGTGGATGTTAGTTGGTGAGCAAGACTGACCTCTTCCCTACCCTCATGGAGCTTGTCATCGAGAGAGAAAGAAGAAAACATTCACATAATCATACAAATGTAAACGTAAAACTTCCCTAGGGAAGGAAAGACAGAGCTGAGATCCAAAGGATAAGGAGAGCAAATGACCCAAGTGAAGAGGGAGGGAGATCTTTCTAGACACAGAGGATGACATATGCAAAGATCCTCTGGCATATACAGAGGTACCGTGATAGAAAGTGCTCTAAATGTAAATAAGAAGAAAAAGAGTAAAGGCTAATTCTTATAGTCTTACATTCATTCTTACATTCATCTTCATCCTTTGATTTATTCACTCACAGTTTTTAGAGAAGCTATACCATGCTTGGCACTCATACCGATGAATGATAAGTTAAATTAACATGATCCCAATAAAAATACCAGCAAGATCATGGCAAGTAAACTGTTAATGATCATGAAGCTTATGGAACACACAGACTAGCAATGCAGACAAACAAGTAAATCACCACTGGGGGTTCCACAAGAAGAGTGGCACACACAAGCTATACACAGATTCTGGGGAGACACGGGGGCATATAAATCACAGCTGGGGCAAAAAGCACCAGCCAAGGGAATCTCATCCCAGCAGAAGTGCTCCTTAAGATGAATTGTGGAGGGCTAGCTGATGAGAGTAAAGGGACTAAGAAAGGTAATTTTGGCAGAGGAAAAGTTCATGCTAAGGAATAAAGGTCTAATGACCTTCCCAGATCTTCCATGGAGTGAAAAATTTGTACATGAGAGTAAGAGGTTGGCAAGGGCCTTATGCAATGGGCCTAGGGTAGAGGGTCTCCAGTTCTCTGCAGTTTTTCAGTTCACAGCACCTTTAGTGTCTCAGGCATGGCTGCCCATAAGCCAAAATTAGATGTCTAAAGGTCTTTTTTTTTTTAAAGATTTTATTTATTTATTTATTTGTTTGTTTGTTTATTTATTTATTTATTTATTTATTTATTTAGAGAGCATGTGTGAGAGATGGTGAGGGACACAGGGAGAGGGAGATAGAGAATCTCAAGCAGATTCTGCACTGAGTGTGGAGCCCGACACAGAGCTCAATCTTAAGAACTTAAGATCATGACCTGAGCCAAAATCAAAAGTCGGATATCAACCAGTCACGCCACACAGGCTCCCAGGGGTCTTGTTTCTTAAGTATTTGTATCCAAACAACTTAAGTATTTATGTACGGACAACTCAGTAGCCATATGACAGAATGGATTCTGCCATCCACATTTCCTGTCCCACATAGATTTTCATTTGGTGTTTCCTTTTTATCACAATAACAGTCAAAAACCCAGCTCAGGAATAACATGTTATCATAGAAAGAGATGCTGTATGTTCTAATTTGAAACTGCGAATGCCTTGAAACTAATAGTTTACATATTGTCTAACAGATGCTGAGCATCTGTATTTCTTTCAAAATTGAAAGAAATCCTGCCTTACCCCTGTGAGTTTGCTATGGTGCCCTAGGTGCCTTGGGCATCAAACTTACATACAGTTTGGGAAGCACAGGCTAAGGTAATCAGGCTTCCTCCTGAAAACCATGGGGGGCTCTTAAGGATCTCTAATTAAAGGGAAGGGATGTATGCTGTGTTAAAGATCATTAACATGATCATTCTGGCAGGATGTGTAAAAACTTAAAAATAAAAGCTTAAAAAACCTTAAAACGTGAAGGAGATCAGCTCAGTGGTTTAAATGAGAAGTAATGGGGAATGGTAGCTAGGATGGAGTAGAGAGGACACTATAGCAGAGGCTGCCAGCTATCTCCTTTCCCCTGGCCCTCCCAGAGGTCCTCTGCAGATAACTTCCATCCACACTGATGGCCTCCTGAGTCTGCCTGAGGGAGATTTCTGGCTGTAGGAGGTGTTTATCGTGCAAGGGGCAAAGGGTAGCAGAATATGCCACCCCAAAATAAAACCATAAGATTTCAGGACATGCCATCCCAAGATATGCCAATTTAATATATTGATAATTTTGAGCTGTTAACACTTAAAAAACAGCAAATACTGGGAGAGTCTTTCTCTGAATTTTCCTATCGGCCTAAAGACAGAGATACAAAAGGAACTCAACTGTCACAGATCCCCTTCGTTGGAGTTTCATCACCTAGGGAGGATTGACCCTTATCATAGGAGAAAATCCTAGAAATTGACACCACACCCAGACAAACTTTGTCACAAGCTATCATATCTCCCACTATTCTTCCAAGACCCATCTTCTTTCCTAAAAATCATTTACTCTCCCATAAGAGGCCTCTATCCCCTCTCTCCTTCCTCTATTAGAATGATACTTGGGGCACCTGGGTGGCTCAGTCATTAGGTGTCTGCCTTCGGCTCAGGTCATAATCCCGGGGGCTTGGAATCCAGTCCCGCATCGGGCTCCCTGCTCAGTGGGAAGCCTGCTTCTCCCTCTCCCACTCCCCCTGCTTGTGTTTCCTCTCTTGCTGTGTTTCTCTGTCAAATAAATAAATAAAATCTTAAAAAAAAAAAAAAGATGATACTTAAGCCTGAATTCTAAGCCAATTCTTTGAGTTACTTATTTTTTCCTGGGTCTCTCCCATGTATTTATGGGGTATACCTGTTAATAAAATTCTATTTGTTTTTCTTTTGTTGATCTATATTTTATTACAGGAGTCTTAAGCTAAGAACTCAGAGGGTAGAGGGAAATTGTTTTTCCTCCTGTATGGGGGCAACCTCTAACAAGGAGGGCAGGGTTGGTAGAGAAGTACCCCAGCTTCCTTATCCCCTGGTGGGACAATTCTGAAGTGGGTTCTACATGGTTTCTCAGAGATTCCATGGCTAGACTGCCCCAGGTTCCATTAGTAATAATCTCCTTACTGTCACATCCATTATAGGTTTTCCTCTTTCCCACCCACCTCATTTCCCTACTGCCTCATGGTGCTTCCTGGAAAAAATGAACTCCCCAATAAATTTCCTGAACCCAGATACTTATTTAGGATCTGCTTTAGTGAGAAGACAGGATATGAGAGATATTAAAGAGGTCAAAGCCATAGACGACTCACTGGAAGGAGAGGAGTGAGATAGAGAAGTCTAGAATGACTCCTGGATTTCTAGCTGCACATCACAGTTCTATCACTGACATTCACAAAGGCATTGGCTATAGGAATTCGAGCAGGTTATCCTGCTCACACTAAGACTGAGGGCACTGTGGAGCAAACAGTGGAATTTTCCATCAATTTAGTTATGAAGATCAACAAAAAGGTCTTTGCTGGAGCTATCATTTGGGAATAAGGAACTGGTAAGTAGCAATTGAAGCCCCAACACCACCAAAGTATTAAAGGAATTAAAGAGAGTGGAGAATTATTCTGGAAGCTATGAGAGACAGGACTCCTAAAGGAATGGTCCTGGTGTCAAGTACTGCAGGGAGTTCAAGTTGGATGAGGGCAATGAAGGGTAGGGAGGTCTGTGCAGTAATCACACCTGGAGGGTTGCAGAGCATGGCCCTGAGAAAAGACAGTCTAGGAGGGGAAACGCCATGGTGGCCTAGAAGCAGCATGGAATGAACTGACCTCAATCCTGCCTCTGCCTGGCTTTCTGAGGTGAGCTTACATCCTTCTTTATTTAAACAAGAAAGGGAGAGCATTGGAGGACCTCAGAGAGTGGTGCTTGAAGTCCATTCAGGAACCTATAGATTTTGCTTAGTATTCCAAATAAGATGTTGATTAAAAAAAGAAGAAGAAAAAGAAGAAAGAAAAGAAAAAGTATCAGCAAAGCTCATCTGGTCTCAATTGAGCATCCACTGTAGGCAGGGCATTGTGTCTAGGGGTGCAAATAAATGGAGATGAACCGAATGCAGCTTCTGACTGTCAGGGTTGTGTAGTCCAGTCAGGTTCTGCAGTTATAATACAACTACTATTAACATGTAAAGTAGATAGTGGCAAGTCCCAACAGAAAGCTTTACATCTCTCTTGTGCCTTCCATTCTTTAAAATAATTTTTTTGTGCAGTTTATAACTTTTCTATAAAGCTCTTCACAGCAAGTGTCCTGAGTGACAGCAGCCCTCTATGTGACTTTTCTCGTGACTGGACATAAGATAATTTTCATGCAAACCCTCTTTATCTAGTTACAAACACTGAGGCCTGTGTTCTTCTCTATGCAGTGGTATGGATTATTGAAATTGATTTAGATTCTATGGAACTTTCCAGTTTTATTTCATTCTTACAATTCTCTGATACAGGCAGGGGAGGGTTTTTTAATTTTTTTATTGAGATATAATTCATATAACATAAAATTCACCATTTTATTTTATTTTTTAAAGATTTTATTTATTTATTTGACAGAGAAAGACACAGCAAGAGAGGGAACACAAGCAGGGGGAGTGGGAGAGGAAGAAGCAGGCTTCCTGCTGAGCAGGGAGCTCGATGCGGGGCTCCATCCCAGGACCGTGGGATCATGATCTGAGCCAAAGGCAGATGCTTAACGACTGAGCCACCCAGGCGCCCTAAAATTCACCCTTTTAAAGTTGCAATTCAGTGGGGGTTTTTTTTTTAGCATTTTCACAGAATTGTGCAGACATCATCATTATTTAATTCTAGAAAATTTTCCTCACCCCAAAAAGAAACTCTATGTCTGTTAGCAGTTACTCTTCGTTTCTCCCTCATCTCCTACCCCAACTCCTAGTCTACTTTCTGTCTTTATGGATTTAGCTATTCTGGACATGTCATACAAATGAAATCACAACATGTGGCCTTTAGTGACTGGCTTCTTTCATGTATAATGTTTTCAAGCTCCAGCCATGTAATAGCCAAGTATTGGTATTCCATTCTCTTTATTGCTGAATAATATCCCACTGTCTGGATGGACCATGTTTTATCCATTCATTAATTGATGGACATTTGGATATAACTCTATGTTTAACCTGTGAGGAACTGCTACCCAGTTTTCCATATTGGATATACCATTTTACATTCCCACTGCAATGTATGAGAGTTCCAATTTCTTGTTCTTTTCCACTGATATTATGAAGGGCAGATTTTATTATCCCCATTTCACAGATGAAGAAAGATGGGTCTACACAGCAACTAATTAGAAAGGCCAGGACTCAAATATTAGTTTTCAAATGCTTAGGTCAGCTTTCTTCCAGGGATACCACAAAGTCATTCTGAAACCAGATCAATATCAAGGTGTTACAAAGGCATAGAACAATGCCCTGACAAAACTCGGGTATGATATAACTCAGGGAAGTGATGTGGATTTACAAAACACACGCTTTCACATTCGTATGTGTACATCCCAGTTATCATGCTACTGACTTAACAATGTACTCCTTAGAATACCAATGTACTAATGAGAAGCTTTCAAAGAAGTCAAATTTAAATTATAGTAATACCGTGGACACTGAAAGAAGATGATTCGTTAGGATTAAAAACATATGTCTTTGAAGTTCTTCAGATTGACTTATTATGTGATTCTAGCCTGTGATTCACTGCATCTGGACACTTCTACTCATACCATCAAATCAGAGTTATTTTAGGAAGAAGCACAGTATTATCTAAAGCTGAAGTATCCAATTCTTCAAACTGCTTCTTAAATTGTCTCGAAGCATAATATCTTTAAATTTTCTTTATAGGATAGATCCTTAGAAAAATACATAGTTGAAGCTTGGGCATTCATTTGATTATTATTTAAGCCAAATTTGTCAAAACTGGAAATACTGTCACACAGGTTGTACGACTAGAATAACAAAATTGGCAGTGCCTGGCCCCCAAATTAGCCCCTGACATTTTTTTTCTAATGGAATAATATAAATACATTTTGAGTGCCATAAAAGCATTCCCCCTCACTTGTCTTAGGAAATCTGATAAAATATATTTTCTTGTTTAAAGCAATAGAAGGGTGTTGATGCAATATGTCAGAAACCTTACACTGGATGAAAATTTCTAGCCAGGAAGAAATCAACTCCACAAGAAGACAGCTAAGATTGAACCTTGAGAAAATTTCTCTCTCTTTATTTAAATTGAAACAGTATAAAGTGGAATATAATGGAAGGCATGGAATAAATATGGAATTATCCATTTCAGATACTTATTTTCCATGTTTCATATTAATACTATCATAGTGAATAGTTACTATCATAGTGAATAATGAAGCCACATCTCTGAATTATTTACAGCAAGTCCATGATATTATATTTTGGTGATAATGTCAGAGGTATACAATATTCTGGAGAGTTCTACTGAGCTTGAATTTGAAATAATTCTCCTAAATAATGGCTTACAGTATTCAAATGTGTGCAGTTAAACCAGTAGGTTAATTGGAAATATTGGCAAGCATGTGCTTAAATTGTATCTATTGCCAGATACATTCGATTTTAGGTAATGCAGAGAAAGAAATGTTTGCAGGGTTTGCCTTTACCACTGTTTAAAAGAAAGAAGGTTTCAAATTACCCATAATTTAAAAAACATGTTATACTAGGGTTGAGTTAGTTAAAATTCCTTTTTTGTTGTTGTTGTTAGTTAAAATTCTTAATACCAAAGGTATAATCAGATCCTGAGAGTTCATTTAGACTTTTTAGCAGAGAAAATCTGTTGGAATTCCTGGAACTCCTTTCTCTAGGAATGTTATGCTTTTTTGGTCCAAAACCATAGCTTCTGGAGTGACACCCGTGAAGTGGTAAGAAGGGAAAGAAGTGTCTGCCCATTCAGGCATATAAGTCAGACCAGTCTGGGGATCAGTGAGGCATCAAACCAACTAGCACTCCGTGCCTCAAAGCCTTCCATACCTCAAGATCCAAATTAGACAATTGAAAAACTTCCTTTGGCATCCCACCTTTCCAGGTATAAGACTGATCACTTGTATATAAAATCACCAGATTCTGCTTTTGTGTTGCTAGTAAATGAGCAGTAATAAGATCATCTTAAAATACATACATCTTTTTTTCTAATGTTTACATTATGAACGAGATTAAACGATAGACATTAACCAATATCAAATAGACAAGATTTGTTCCAAAAAATACTGCGTAACATTGGAGGGCAGCTAGCCTTCCTTCCCCCTTGACCTTGACCCACAAATACTCATGAATACTACATGATTAGAGTAGTGGCAATTGTAGTTAATCAGATAAGTAAGATTTTTTAAACTGGAAGCAGAAAGAGTTGACACAGCAGTTAGTCTTCCCTGAAAGGCATGAGCAAGAGATCTTAGTTTATGCAAACTTAGTGCAGAGCCTCCTCTGCCCTTTGCAAGAGAAAGTTAAATTCAAATTTGCCTCACATTTTTGCATGTATTTTGCAGCACTTCGTGAGGCTTTTGTACATTAGATTGTGAGGTATGTAGATTCATGCTCATTTTTAAATAATGTAACTGATGTACAAGCCATTGTAATTTCTCTAAGGTTTGAGGGACATTTTCTGAAAGTTCAGTGCATTCTTCCTAATCCTCCCCAGCCTGCACCATTAGTTCTGGATGAGCCAAAGGGCAGAGAAGCATGTGTGGAAAATTAAACAAACAAACAAACAAACAAAAAACTGTATATTTGCTTATTAGTGTATTTGTGTGCAATCATTTGCTTTCTGCTATTTCAATTTAAAGAGAAAAAAATAGTTATCATTGGGGAAAATCAGAGTATTATTGGGCTTTCCTGCATTTTTTCACTGGTTCAGTATTGTTTTTTTTGATTTTGAATTACATTTACTAGGTTTAGAATCTCTGAGGGCTCTATGAGACTTTGTTTCTAAAATTGGGAGCACTTGAAAAATTTTCAATAATTTTAGAAATTGCTTCTATGATTCCTTGCTGTCTTTACAGGCCTAGTCACATAATCATCCGTCTTTATGGATGTGTGTTGACAGAGAGTTATTTATTACCATTTCACAGAACTGTCACTTGCTGAATCCATACTCAACTCTATTACTTCCTTAGCTTTTCGAAGATTCAGGAATCACAGAAATAAGGTAAAAAAATACAATAATGGAGAGATAATTTCCCAGGGATATAATAATAATAAATCTACAGCATCTAGAAATGTCAAACCATTTAATAACAATAGTGCTACTACTAGTAGTAGTTATAATAAAAATTACTACAAGTAGAATGTAAGCTCCACAAGCACCAATATATTCTATGTACTTGGAATGGTGACCGGACCATAGTAGTTGCTCAGTACATATTTGTTGGACAAATTACCACTAATGAACTTTACTATGCAGTCTCCTAAGTATTTCATAAATACTGTCACATTTTAGTCTCATGAAAATATTGGGATGAACCTACTCTTACTATTTATCATTGTCTGTTATACTTTTATTTATATTTATTTTTCTGTTATATTTTTAAACATTTGAGTTGTCGCAAGGAAATTTCCCAAACAATGGGTTCAGAAGAGATGGAAAGATTGCACTAAAGTTATTCAGCTCATAGGGACAAAGATCTGTGTGGTTATATACTACTGTACTTAAGCCATAATTATAACTAGAACACTATATTCTTTCCATGAGACACCTGCCAAGCAAATATTTCCCCCTCTACATGTTTCAGGAGTGTGTAAATGTTCAAAACAAAGATGGCTAGGTTGTGGCTTAGACTCAATCTGTAGCACATTTTCCACGAAAAAAAAATTCTCTTTATAATTCTACTGAATAGTACATAAACAAGTCTAGAGAGCTTTCTTGATACTGACAGGTTTATTTTTATTTTAAAAGTGGTATTGGTTTTATTTGTTTTGCTCTTTTAGTCTCTCAGTTTAACAGCTTAAGAATAGCTTAGATTCTATACATTGAAATTGCTCTTCTGAAAAACATATCTGAACATTTGCAAGAAAAAATATACAGTTTAAAGCTGCTGTCATTGCTCTAGGCTATTAACCCTCTAGATATATGACAAAATGGCCCTGTTGTTCAAATCTAATGGTAGGCTCGGGACTCTGTGGTCTGTGTTTTGAATTGACTATTTTCCTCATGATACAGTGATCTAATAATTGCTGCTCAGGTCAGGGAAAAATAAAACACTCAAGATGACCATTTGCATTGCAAATCTGTTTATAGTTTCTATACAAATTTCACTATACTTTCTCTGACAGTGTGCTGGGCCAGTATTTCCTCTGAAAGACACTGTTGTAGAAATCAGTAATGCTCTTCCTGGGAATGTTCCTTAGTCTGATAAAAAGAACTGAAAATAATTAAGTGAACAAATCTGGCTAAATTGAAATGTTTTATACTTTCATTTTAAATATACATTCCTTGGTCTTTGCTAGCAGATTTATATCTGCAGAATGCACAAGTGACTAAAAATAATTCTTTCAAACTATGAAAGATGAAGCAAAAAGTTTCAGACACCCTTACAGAAAGAATTGATCATAGGCCTACTGGAAGATTTTTTTAAAAATATTTTATTTATTTATTTGAGAAAGAGAAAAAAATGCATGCATGAGGAGGGGGAGGGGCAGAGGAGGAGGGAGAGGAACAACCGGGCTCCCTGCTGAGTGCAGAGCCCAAGATGGGGCTCTATCTCATGACCCTGGACCATGAGATCATGCCTGAGTTTAAATCAAGAGTCAAATGCTTAACCAGCTGAGCCACCCAGGCACCCCTGGAAGATTTTTTTTTTAAATTATGTTATGTTAATCACTATACATTACATCATTAGTTTTTGATGTAGTGTTCCATGATTCATTGTTTGCATATAACACCCAGTGCTCCAAGCAGTACATGCCTTCTTTAATACCCATCACCAGGCTAACCCATCCCCCCACCCTCCCCTCTAGAACCCTCAGTTTGTTTCTCAGAGTCCATAGTCCCCCTGGAAGATTTTTGAAGAAAATAGAAGATAATGTATTTCCCAAAATGTTAAAAGAAGACATAACTCGGCAGAATCCTTATATTGGGAAGAAAATTCAAACGTAACTACCTAATCAAATTGCTTACCCTCAATATGTATCATATTTTCTAATTGATGAACGATTTTACATACATCCACCCTTGCGCAGCCAACTTTTCTGCCGTTTGTGTGATGAACCAAAATTTAGGGTCATGAGATGATGAGGAAAAAATTCAACCAAGGTGACACAATATTGTGATACTATTTCTCTGCTACCTAAGAATTAATTTCACTTCCAATAACTGTTTATTCCATAGGTTACAATACTCACGTTAATTACCATCCTTGTAACCTGTATATCATACTATACTTAAAGAAGCAGAGAATTTGGATGCCTGAGTTCAAGAATAAAAATCTCTGGGCAACATGTGTTTAGCACATTGCCCTACTGGAAACTCAGTTTAACTTAACCCAACGGTTCTCAATTCAATCAGACCCAACATTCCCTTTTTATAATAACTATTTTGAAAAGCCCTCTTGAGTATGCCAAAATGACATCTATAAATAGTACTACTTAGCTACATCCATGAAGCAGGTGTCAGTGACCCACCCACATCCTCCCAGAACTGAGCGTTACAGTACCTGCCCACCCACAGTATCCTCCAGCAAATCTGCTTATGGGATTCTGCCTTGGGGTATTCTCTCAGCCTGGCCAAGAAGCAGACAAGAAAGGCTGGGGAGTTAATCCCCCAAGAACAGTCCTCAGCTAGCCACAGGTGGAAGTGAAAGATAAATGGCCCAGCTCCCCTCATTCTCCAGACAGGAAAAGTCTTAGGCAGGTTTTACACACTTTTCAGAGCTCCCCAGC
Source organism: Zalophus californianus (assembly GCF_009762305.2). Classification (NCBI taxonomy): domain Eukaryota; kingdom Metazoa; phylum Chordata; class Mammalia; order Carnivora; family Otariidae; genus Zalophus; species Zalophus californianus. The sequence continues at coordinate 99,349,278 of NC_045602.1, forward strand.
AGGAATGAGCCTCTGCCGCCCACAGTGGTAACTTGCTTATAACCTGACTCTTGGCTGCCTTCCCTTCCCTTTCTCACTTCCCCATTTCTCTGTCAGTGCTTCCTGTCCTAGCCTCTTAAATAAAGTACTTATACACAAATCCTTGTTTCAGGGTCTGTTTCAGGGAGAACCCAAATCAAGACAAAACGTCAATTTTTTAAAATCAATATAATGTCATAGGGGTATATGAAAGAGATATAAAGGAAAGTAACAAAGTCAAGATCTGTTTTCAACATCTAAATACTCAGGCATGACTACATATTGCCTAATGTCACACACAATGAATTAAGCAGCACGTAATGAAGTAGTCAGAGAGTTGCTTTCTCACATGCAATTACCATGAAAAGAACATCTGCAAATGCAGATTCACACAGGTATGATGTGTTGCCAACTATCCTAAGTGGTGCGGCCACCAATGGCATGATTTCCTCAGGCACTCTTGGCAAAATGTGGAGCACGCTAAGCATGAGATTCCCTTAATGTTCATGGTGGTTCACTAATACATTGAAAGTAAAAGATCTGTTTTTAATGTACCCTGTTTATAAATAGGTTTTATTTGTATGACTGTCAAGCAAAACATTAAAATATTGTTCAGGATAAGGGACAGTTTCTCAGGGTATGCCTGGTCAGCCCACACGTTGTAGCATCTCTGGCCCTGCCCACAAAATGCTAGTGGCAACCCCCAGTTGTTTGCATTGCCCCACACCACCCTCATGAAAAGCTCCTCACAAGGCAGTACTTTTAGGTGCCATGGGTTTCAAGGAAGGAAGGAAGGAAGGAAGGAAGGATGGAAGGATGGATAAAAGACATAAAATAGCAGAGGAAAGGAAAAAGGCACGGGGTTTAGACTTTCCCAATTTAAATCCCACCTCTACTTTTTGTTAGAGGTAAGACTTTAAGCAATTTACTCATGGTCCTTCTGGCTCATATTCCTCATCTGTAAAGTGGAAGAAACGACACTGTAATTCAGATCGTTCAGAGACTAAATGAGTAAAACACAATGCCTGGCACAAAGTGACAGTTCAAAAATATTAGCTATTTTTATTACTCGATTTCCTGGCTAAATGACTGATCTCTCTAATTCCAGTCATCTCTCTGACCAGGAGGCATGAATTGTGCAGTATATGAAAATACGGGTTTAGGTGTATAGTCATGTTTTCCAGCCATGGTTTATGAATTTATCATCATTCCATGCTCTCCCTCCTTCTCATCTCTCCTGTCCACCCTTGGTCACTTGTTATTGCCAATAATGATGACCTGATGAGAGTATTATTTGAGATTTTGTACCGCTATGACCAATTAGGGTATCTTATAAAAGGTGAGCATAGGGAAGAAAGAGGAAAGAAAAATTCCGATTTAGCCTTTTCTCCCCTCTCTGGCTAAATTAAAGAAACACAGGGAGCTAGCTGGACAATTGGAATAACATATGAGATGATGTATAGGAACACACTGTTGTAAACTAAAAAGCGAAGTGCAAATGTAAAAATGCTTTTGTTCTTGTTATTTATTAATAGTATCATTAGTTACACAGCTGTTAGAACCCCAGCTAGGAAAGACACAGAGACTTAGCATTATCCTTTGTAAATGAGATAGCTGAGAACTAAGACTAGATGTTGCCTAAAAAGAGAAGAGGAAAGAAGATCACGCCCATGGCTCTGTGGAAGAGGGTGTTTTGAGATGAAGAGCTGGCTGGGAAATGGTGGTATCAAGTTAGGCAGGGGAGCAGAGGTAACATATTAAAGGGTCGTCTTTTTAAGGTGGCAGAAGTCTTCTTGAAGAAGGGACTGCACTGATTGATGTGGCCTGTAATGGAAACTCAGATAATGAAATAAAACGGGCACTTAAGAATTTCAGGCTGAGAACTCATTGCCATGGCAACCCTCTCAGAAGGGAACTTGTATAAGAAAATAAGGTTTACTTGGCTATGCCTTAAAATGAAAATCTACACTGCAGTGAAACAAATACAGAATTCCAAATTTGCTTATTGCCGCAACGCTTAGAGGAAGCATTGAAGTTGCAGGTCCGTTGTATTTTCCACTGGAAGTCATTACTTCTCAAAATCTATGACTCATGGAAGGAAAACCCTCTAGTATTGAGGGATCTCTATGTAGTATTGGGTGCTTCCTACCAGCAAAGATGTAATTTTTCTTTTTTTACATTCCATATACCATCTAGCATGGGGCTCAAGTAGAAATCACAGTGGTATACACTATGAAAACAAACACCCAACTTTTAGTTGTCCATAATCACATAAAACTACCAAATTCGTATATCAATTTTTAGTTACACTTCATGGGAAAATCTTTTTTAACCTAAATAAAATCTGGTTTACATTCAGATTATGATCATTTTTATATTAAGATCTATTTTCTTATTACATGTTCTCCCTCAAAGAATGTCAAACTGGGTACACTATATTTTGTCAGTTAAAAGGGGTTTTCCTGAATACCCAGTTTCATGGACAGATATGAATCTATGCCTTTTAACTGATGCTGCGGGCAGAAATCACTGTGATCTTTTTTGAATGGCTTGGATTAAGTTTCTAAAAGTAAAACTGATGGTGGAAGAATTTGCCATTGAGGAAATTTAAGATCATGTTGCAAAAAAGAAATAGAGGGCAAGACAAACATAAAAATCCTTAAAAAATATTTCTATGCTCATTTAAAAACAACAAAGACACTATGATATATAAGATAATATCTATGCTAGTATAGTGTCTCTACATCAGTATTATTAATAACGGTCCCTGTGCAATAGGAATCTTTCCTCACTGCCTTCAACCCTACACTCACCTCTGAAATTTAACCAAGATATTCACCAATATAAATAATTTCCTTTGTTTGTTTTAGATAATATACCTTCAAAAGGATATTCTGTATATGTGAAGTCCTCTTCCAGTCCCACAATAACCGTTTAATTTTCTCAGGACACAGCATTGTCCCAGAAATCAAAATAATACAGTTGTTTGATTTCACCAGCCTGACTATTCATTTCTTAGCCACATGTGTTAGAATACTGTGTTTCTAAGACCTGGGTCTATTCTTTGACACCTACCTTTATCCCTCCCAAGGTTTTCCTGAGAAAATCTGTACCCTCTTGGACTTTTCTTTCAACCTTAGTTCCCTGTTCCTATTTCTAGTTCATTCTTTTTCTAATTATCCCCTCAATGATGTCTACATTTTTTGCCTATCCTGGAATCAACACTCTCAAGGTTGCAGGGAATGTATACACAAGTAAATCTGCATATATTTGAATTTTGCCCAAGGGGAATTCATGGTTGGAGGAAAATAAGTGAATTATATTTGAAGTAGTTTGGAAGAAATAAGGTACATGCACAAATGAGGTCTAGGAAGCATGAAAGATTGGTCAGATTTTTCATTTGAAACCCTTTATGATAAGACTTGGAAGAAGAATCATGATTGAAATCATAAATTTAAACATTCATCAGTATTAATAAAGCTGTGCAAATTAATAATTCATAGGAGAGATGTGCCACTGTAAAATGAACCATTAGATTTATTGATTACTTTTATCTTTTACAACCTTAAGCAAACATGTAGATATATACTGAAAAGAAGCCACCAAGAAGAATGAACAGAGGAGAGAAATGTAAGGAAATGTTCTCTCTCAAATTAATAAAGGAGTATTATTTTTTTTTATAGTGGAAAATTTTGTCTACAACACATCCAAAACCATATAACTACCTTATTTCTAGATAGTCATGGTTAACTAAGGCTTTTCCCTCTTCTCTATTTAAAAGGTATCTCTTTTTAGCAAAACTGGGAGGTAAGTGAAATTTATTTGTATCCCACTGTGTTTTCTGTTTCTCTCCAACTTCCTCCAGACCACCTTCCAATTCCTCTCCTCCCTTAGGCTGAGGTGTTGAGCACTTTTATCATCTTCTAATTTATCCTGCCAAAGTGAAAAATAATTTGATAAATTTCTTCATGTTAGGGTATTAGGAAATTAATTATCTATAGATCTCATGAGTATTTGCATTTTAAAGGAAAGTTACAGAGAAAGGACAATGCCTGGCCATCATAAATTACTCATTAATTATGGAATTTCAGACACCTGTGGGAAGATATTTAAAAGTGATGAGAACTAGAGAATGCTCTCAAATCATACAATGGATACGATGATCTTGTCTGTCTGGACGGGCAGGAGATTGAGACAAATTATATATTTGAAGACAACCATTATACCTTCTGAGCCTTAAGAGAGGCTTAAAAATGTCTTGGTAGGAGGGCACCTGGGTGGTTCAGTAGGTTAAGTCTCTGACTTGATTTCACCTCAGGTCCTGATCTCAGGGTTGTGAGACCAAGCTTGTGTTATGCTCCGCGCAGGGCATGGAGTCTGCTTAAGATTCCCTCTCTCCCTCTCTCTCTGCACATTCTCCTCCCATAGAAAAATCTGGGTACACGATAAGTCTTATTAATACTTTTTAAATAAATAAATGATTATACTATTTGTTTTACCTCCAGTAAAATTTTAAAGAAATTCTTTGGAGAAATAAGAATAAAGCAGAAATCTCTGATCTCTGTGCTGTGATCCCGAAGCCTTTGCTTTAACTTTGGCAGAAAAGTAGTGCCTAGCAAATATTTCATTTATTCAGGAATATTTCCCTGGCCCCCCACAAGGAGGGCTGTGTGAATATTCTGGCCAATGAAATGGGGACAGAAATGGTGTGTGTCACTTCTAAGCTGAGACAGTAAAGAGTTCATGATTTTGCAAGGTCTCTGTTCTATGACTGAGCAGGTTGTCAGTTCAAAAGAGCACAACCGTAAGATGATGGAATAGTCTATAAGCCAGGGTCTCTGAATGTAGGCCGCTGAGATTTTGAGGTTGTTTGTAAGTTGTAGCACAGCCTAGCCAGTCCAGACCATTACGGCATTTACCATATTGCTTTATGGTTCCTTTGTTACATATCTACTATCCCACCTTAACTAGTTAATCCTTACTCATTTTTGTAGCTTTGTTGTAAAATGACACATAGTGGGAGAAACCATAATGATATAAGAGTATTTTTTGAAAAGTTAAAGATCAGACGGTAAATTTAAGACAGTTAAGTGTGGGGACAAGATTAGTATAATTTAATTCAATTCAATGCATCTACTGAGCAATAAAAGTCTGTGGTATGCTCTGCACTGTCAATACAAATATGAGTTGGTAATATTATCAATGATATTATTAATGATTACAAATAAGATGATATTAATAGTTATAAACAACATTAATGGTGGTTTTAATTGCCTAAATAAATATAATATGAGATAATAGAAAATATATATTGGTCTCTGTCCCCGGTTCTTGACACAAAGCTCCTAAAACTCTTGTAATTTCCTAAGTAATAAGAACCGTAGAGCATCTCTTGTTCTAATATAATGCTTGTCTTTGACTCCATCCCTGATACAGGTCTCCTAAAACCCTTGTAAATTCCTAAGTGATAAGAGCACTAGGGGTATCTTTTGTTCTAATGAGACAACTCTTGGTGGGCTCCTGGATGGTTCCTAGAGGGGGGCTGTTCACTAGAAAGACCAAGCAATGATTAGAAGCTTGAAATTCTCAGCCTTGCCCCTCAATCCCCAGAGAGGGGAGAGGGGCTAGAAATGGGAGTTAATGATTGATCATGTCTATGTGAGGAAGCCTCCATAAAATTCCAATAGTACAGGGTTCAGAGAGCATCCAGGTTGGCAAACACAACCACACTGGAAGGGTAAAGCCCCTCAACTCCATAGGGACAGAAGCTCCTGGGGTCAGGATCCTCCCAGACCTTGCCCTATGTACCTCTTCATCTGGATGTTCATTTATACCCTTTATCATATCCTTTAATAAAGTGGTAAATTTAAGTGTATCCCTGAGTTCTGTGAGCCTCTCTAGCAAATTAATTGAACTCAAGGAGGAGGTCATTGGGATTTTAGATCTATAGCTGGTTGGTTCAGAAACATAGGTAATAACCCAAGCTTGCTACTGGCATCTGAAGGGTTTAGGTGTGGAAGGTTGGGGGGTAACCTTATGGGACTGAGCCCTTAACCGAGGGGATCTGACACTATCTCAAGGTAGATGGAGTCAGAATTGTATTAAATTGTAGGACACCCAAGTGGTGTCCCAGAGAATTGCTAGGTATGGGGAGAAACCTCCACATATTTGGTGACCAGAGTGAAGTGTCTTGTGTGAACAGCAAAGGAGACTCTCAAGGAATAAATGCACAATCAGGAAGAACAGTTTTTTTCCCTACACAGGAAGAGGAAAAAATTGAGTTTTTCCTTTACAAATGTATTAAGTGAATACTTGATAATAATTTATTTCAGGTTTAACAACATCAAGAGATGACAGGATAAATACCTAGAGGTTTGGTTTTCAGAATGGATGTTAAAGCAAGAGTGATCTCAATCTCCTAAATTTGCCAAATTCTAAAATGTGAAAATAACTTATACTTTAAGTAATATTGCCAAATACTTTTATAGAGAATTACACTTTTCCAGCTATCTTACACCCATTATCTCGACTGATCCCCGTAACAGCCTCTTGAGTTAGATAGATCTAACACTAATAATTTACTGATTCTTTGTACATGGAACCTGAGGCTACAAAATATTGACATGGCTTATCCATGGTCACACAGTGACAACTGGTAAAGCAAACACTAAGCAGTTCTGGTAAAAGGGTGTATGAGAAATTTTCTGTGACATGTATATAAATGAGCTCAAGTTAAGTTTATTGTCCATCTTAATAGCCAGGCTTTTTATATTAACCATCTCTCCCCCATCTATTATAATAAGTATATAAAATACAAGTCTATACATTAAAACATCTATCCAATCATAATCAGTTCCTAAGAATTTCCCATTTTCCCCACATAATGAAGATTTAATAACAGCATTATAATTTTTTTAGCATTATAATTTTTTAACATTGGTCAAGAACATGACATTCCATATAAAATGGAAAGACCATTTCCTTCTTTAATGAAGGAAGGAAAGAAGCAAAGAAGAGGGGGGGAGGGAGGAAAGGGAAGTGGGAGGGAAAGAATAAGGAAGGAAAAAAGGAAGGAAGAAAGGAAAGAAAGGAGGGAGGGAGGAAGGAAAGTAGATTTTTTTGTGTGAATAAGAGACAAGACATCTGATAGAAACTCCATTCAACCATGACATAACATGGCAATTAATTTAGCTGGACATTTTGCTTCACATTTTGCACATATTTTCCATCTCCATTTTTATTTATTCATATTGAAATGACTTTAGTTTAGCACCATCTGCTAACTTAGCACCAAGTAAGATGTAATTAACCCCTCAAAATCATCATCCAAGATATTTAGATATTTAGATAGACCTAATTCCAATCCCAGGATGATCAGAGCATAGCTTTAGTCCATCTGCAAGTCATCTGATAAAAGTCAAATAAACTTAGTCCATAATTCTCCCACTCCTTACCTAATGGTAGCAAGTAGTATAATAGCAGATATGATTGTTTAAAGATCATCATCGTTAGAGAACTGTTTTATTCCTATTAAAAGAATGGGTGATGTTTTTACACTCTTTCTAGTGGGCTAGCATCTTCGTACTTTTTCGCTTTAGAAAAGGAGTCATTAGAGATGACAGTGAATTCATTAGCTAATTCTCTCCAGGTCTCAAGGTCTGTATTTCCCAAGCTAGAAACTTCTATACATATCCATTTTTCCAAGCACTTCAGCCCCTTGCCTTTTTAATCAATAGGCCATATTGACAAAATTCTAATTATTCCTAAATGTGCACACCTGTTTTGCTTTTCCTTATTTTGCTGTAAAGAACAAATCAGCCCATTGGTTTAATAGTTTGCTTTGATCCATTCTCTTTGAACTTCAGCTTTCTCCTCTCAGACAGAGGGGTCTTACTTATTGATTCATTTAAAAAATTTTTTAAATCAAAGAGTAAAATAAAATATTCAGCTCTGTTAATAATATGCAAAGATTTAAAAGATTGTATAATTAGCTTGCAAAAAAGTGTTGTTATTTTAAGCAAACTCAACAATGTACATTGAAAAAGGCATTTCAAAATTATAATCATGCATGAAAAGTCCAGCAACTAACCAGTGTTATCTAAATGTGTCTGACACTCAGTGCTCCTTCATGCAAATAATAAAACCTTCACTTTTGTGACCTCCTAAGCAATGCTGATCCATTCAGCCTGCTAAGAAGTCAAAGGCTTAACCATCTTCCTGCCCCACAATTTCACCAAGTTTATAATCTATGTGAAAAGATCCCAGGGATTCTGCCCAAATTAACTTACTATTGGGTATTTACACTCTCATTTTTCTCATACTTTTATTTTCCTGGTGTAATTGAGATGTAATAAACGTAAGACACGTTGCAAAAGAAAAGCAGGTGAATAAATACTCCCAAATCCAGTTCAAAGAGACTTCCTTTCATCCCAGCCTCCTGGTAAGGAAATAGATTAGATCCACATTTTTTGAACTCTCTCTGTCTAAATTGATAATACTTAGAAGGGATGTGGCATACCCAGCTACAGACTATTAGTTTAAGAAGACCCAAATAGATTTAAAAGGCAGCAAGTTTTAAGTTAAAATAAACACATGCACACTTTCTCCAAAAACTAATGGCACTATGGATGGAAGAAAGCAGATGGAATGGCTCCAGTTGTATGATTCTACAGTTTTAAATCCCAAAACATCACAAACTATTAAGCAAATATTTAGGGCACACAAAAGAGTAGAGTCATGATAACAAGTAGCACATCACTTACTGAGAAGCTTAACCTTAGTTTTCTGAATTTTGGAAATGGTTTCCTGCCCTCATTTTGGATGACATTATTTTCCCAAATACAAAGGCTGAAAAGAATAAGAAATAAGAAACATAAAAGTACTTACAACTGATCGGATGCTATTTTCTTTCATCAGCTTCAGAGATGATTTGTAGCAATTTGCAAGGTCTTCCTTATGGGAACCATTAATATGGCCTCTGGCTATTGGTCCTACAGTATGGATGACATCTGCACATGCAAAAGGAAGGAGAAATAGCATAAGTAAGGTATTTTTCACTTTTCACGTAATTGGTGCTTTATTTATTGTAGGTGTTTGTGTTGGAGCCTGGAGATGAGCAAGCTAAGAATTATTGATGATGCAAATGCTTCTCTGGTAAAAAGATTTTATATAGCACAGCCTCTTAAAGTAGGCAGTTGCCGGGCGCCTGGGTGGCTCAGTTGGTTAAGCGACTGCCTTCGGCTCAGGTCATGATCCTGGAGTCCCGGGATCGAGTCCCGCATCGGGCTCCCTGCTCAGCAGGGGGTCTGCTTCTCCCTCTGACCTTCCTCTCTCTCATGCTCTCTACCATTTTCTCTCTCTCTCTCTCTCAATAAATAAATAAAATCTTTAAAAAAAAAAAAAAAGTAGGCAGTTGCCCAGGAAGGTGATAATTGTGGAAGGGCATCTCCTACCAGTAAATTATTTCACCATTGTTGGTCAGATCCAAGTGAGACAGATTATAATACAAGATGTGAATATTTGGCCCCCTCACAAAAGACAAATCCTTGGTGGGAAATAAACAGAAATAATTGCCTGCAAAATGAGTGTTCTGAATTGACAAGGGAAGAAGAACCAAAGTTTCACATCACTTTACTTATAAATAAGACAATAGTTTCAGGCATTGTACACAATAAAAAAGGGCAAATTTCTGAAAATGTGCCAAGATAATTTGTAACCATCAGTAATAGCCTTAAAAGGAATAACTTTAAAACATCTCTACCAATTTTAATTTGCAACCTACCAAGCCTCACATATATGAGGTATGCTAGGCATAATAGTCCCCAATAAGTACCTAGCTTCTATTGTTTACTATATTAAAACTTTCAAAAAGCAATCCATACTTTCAGCCTCTGTATTTAAAACACAGAATTAGATTTTTTTTTCACTTAAAACCAGTCATTGTTGTATTTTTTTAATACCTACACACACATAAATTTTTTCACTTAGGAACATAATGAAATGAAACTGTTCTAGTTTTAAAGTCTGTAAGGATCATAAGAAAGAACTCAGATTATAAACCAAATTACCTGAATGCCTTATAACGTCTGTTCTCCAGTCTTATCTGCTAATCTGGATTATTTGCCCATCTCATTGATGTAAATAACAACAACTAATCATCTTTGATCAGAAAGACAAATTCGGTTTAATATTACTGGAATATTATAATGAAATGAAATTATTTCCTTTAGCCAATCAGTACCACTTCATTTCAACAACAATGACAAGATAAGAACACATCACAAAAGTGAGACTATGGAACAGTCTTAAATTGCATAGGAAATTTAAATAGCAGAAACTAAGTCACTAAGGGTAAAATCTTTGTTGTTTGCCTACTAAATACTGAGGGTATCATTTGATGTTTGAGAAATCCCCAAAATGTTGATTTCAACTTTTAACTCTGAAACAGTATTAAAACCCTTGTAAGGGGGCGCTTGGTTGGCTCAGTTGTTAAGCATCTGCCCTCGACTCAGGTCATGATCCCAGGGGCTTGGAATCGAGCCCCTCATCGGGCTCCTTGCTCTGTGGGAAGCCTGCTTCTCCCTCTCCCACTGCCCTCTGCTTGTGTTCCCTCTCTGGCTGCCTCTCTCTGTCAAATAAATAAATAAAATCTTTAAAAACAAACAAACAAACAAACAAGCAAACAAAAAAACCCTGGTCAGATAATATTAAAGATGATATCTTGTGATCAAAATAGGCAGAAATGTCACAGAGAGTTCATGCAGATGTTCTTGCACTGGCACCTAGCTTTAAAGTGAGAACTGCAATAACACAGGAGAGGACAAAGGGAGACTATATTCAGCAAAACCAAAAACAAAACAAAAAACCAAACAAACAAAAAACCCCAGCACAGAGTGATATTATTTTTTACAATAAGAGTAACAAATAAGAGCTGTATCTATTGAAGCAATACAAGGTCTCTACCAGATGTAGTGAATTTTTATATGAATATTTCACAATAGCTTCTGTTTTGAAGCGAATGCCAGAATATGAGAAGAAGGAAGGCTGTACTTAGCTTTACTTCATTTTCCCCTTTGTGACTACTTGTTTGTGCCCAGCTATGATATTCTAAATCCCCCAATGAATCCAAAGGGAGAGAAACTGTAGAGTAACAACAAAGGATTCTAGAGAACAGCATTTCCCAAAAGTGGGTACAGTAAGATGTGGGTTTAAAGGTCAATTACATTTGGGAATCACTGAGTGAAATTAAGTCAAAATAGCTACCTTAGTGCAGGACTTTCAGGACATTTAGTATGCAACAATGGATTATGAATCTCAACAAGAGGGGATACAGAATGGAATACATCGAAAACTATGTTTTACAGAATACTTCAAGGGACTAAATTTCCACAAATTTAGCTTTGGGAAATGTTATGCCAGGACAACTCTGGCACCCAGACTGCCATTGTTGAAGGACAAGTCCATGGTTTTTGTTTTGTTTTGTTTTGTTTTCCCCTTCTTCCCAACTGCCTCTGTACGTCAAATAATACGTAAAGAAGCAACAAGGTATGACCTTGGATTCCTTATGTTATGGATGGAGAACGTCAAGAATAAATGCCTCTTATCTGGGGTCATAAAGCTGTGTCTACTTGAGCCAAGTAAAAACAGGGCACGGGGGCATTAATGGGAAGGGAAAAGAGAGAGAGAGTCCACAAAAGGAAAAAAAATAGTGACATTTAAAAAATCCTTTTCTTTACTTTTCCCTGTAGACATCATTGTCCACATAACTTAAATGGAATTTATGAAAAACTATTCCTTCCATTTCTTCAGTTCTCCATTTAATTTAAAAGTCTGAGGACAAACAGCCAATCAATGAGCCTCCTCCTCAACATCAAAACATTGATCTCTGTGTTTTATGCTCTATATTAAACTTACAACACACAAGACCAAGTGTTATTATCGACCAACACGATGACCTCTCAGATCAACAAAGCTGAAGGTGAATCAATGTGAGGCCCAAAAGAAAATTTCCTTCATTATTTTAATTGTTCATAGCACATAGGAGTGATTCTTTCACACTGAAGAGTTCCTCTTTCCCGCTATAAAACTCAGTCAGGAAGTCGGCCTTCCAATTCCAGCTTCAGCCCTGACTTGCCAAGTAGCCCAGATGAAGCCATCTATTCACTAGCCCCTGCCTTGGTTTCCTTATCCACAAAACAAATCAGCTGCTTAGATGATCTCTGTGGTTTATTCAGTGATGTGTGGCATCATTAACATTTACCTTTGTATCAGAGACAGAGGGAGTACAAAACGATGCCTGGGCAGTTACAAGAGACCTTAAACAAGTGGCTTGCAAGCTTTATGAGTATTAAGGTTCCCTTTTTAATATCAAAAATATCATACACAACTCTTTCACAATAGTAGTTTCAAAATCCATTGATTGACAAAAAGTTCCAGACAAATAGCTGTTATAACATCAGTGATGCTTTGCACTAATTTACATTTTGTTGGACACAATAGCACCTTGATAGTGGATACATATATGTGAGATATATCCCTAGATAATGCTTTCACTTGGACATGCACTTGTGGATCCCTTGGTATAAATAGGATAATCTAAACAGAACTGTTTAATTCGATTTCTGGTGCATACAGAGGCTCAATAACCACCACCACCAGCAGCAGCAACATCCAAGACACCTTCTACACACAGGCAGAAATGACAGTCATCATCTCTGTTCTGATGTGGAAAGCATAGCATACCACACTTTAAATCCTAAGGTCTGATTAAAAGTCAGAAGTCCCAGGGGGAGGAGCAAGATGGCGGAGGAGTAGGAGACCTAAATTTCTTCTGGTCCCAGGAATTCAGCTAGATAGGGATCAAACCATTCTGAACACCTACAAACTCAACAGGAGATCAAAGAAAAGAATAGCAGCAACTCTCTGAACAGAAAATCGACCACTTTCTGGAAGGTAGGAAGTGCGGAGAAGTGAATCTAAGGCAATACTCGGGAAGACAGACCGAGGGGGCCTCCGACAGAAGCTACTGGCAAGTGATAGAACCGTGGAGCACAAAATAGAAGTTGGCTCCACTGAGGATGTCGCTCCAGTGGCTAAGCGGGGGGTGGGACACTCCCTGGAACAGTGTGGTCTCAGGACCCTCGAGGTCACAGGAATACCATTGGTGCCTGAGTGCGGCAGAGCTCCCAGGTATCGGGGTGGGGAAACCGGCTGCAGAGACGGAGCCAAGGCGCCGGATCTCAGCTCGGGGTTGCCGTAAACTGTGATCCAAAGCAGACGGGCCACTGCTCCTCCAGCAGGGACCCAACAAGTGGCAGAGGCGGGGAGACTTACCTTCCTCCCCGGGGAGGAGCAGCGCGGGAGCACACTGCAGGGATCTGCTGGGTTTGGAGATTCCAGATGGTGTCGGGTGCCAGAGATAGAAATGCTCGGTCACAGGCCGGGTGAGCACAGAGTGCGGCTGGAGACCAGGGAGACGGGAGTGACTGCCTGCTTTTCTCTGGGGGCGCACTGAGGAGCGGAGCCCCGAGTTCTCGGCTCCTTAGGGGCGGAGATTGGGAGGCCACCATTTTCACCCTCGTCCTCCAAAGCTGTACGGAAAGCTTGCAGGGAACAAAAGCTCCTGAGAGCAAACCCGAGCAGATTGCTTAACCTGGACTGGCAAGGGTGGGGCAATTCCGCCTCCGGCAAAGACATTTGGGAACCACGGCAACAGGCCCCTCCCCCCAAAGATCAGCCAGAACAGCCAGCCAAGACCAAGTTTACTGATCAATGGGAATGGCTGAACGCCAGTGCTAGGGGAATCCTGCACATAGAATTCATGGCCCTTTTCCCATGATTCTTTAGTCTTTCAAAGTTATCTTTTTTAACTTTCTTTTTCTTTTTTTTAATTTTTCTTTTTCCCATTTTCAATCAACATCTTATCAATCCCTTTTTTTAAAAATCTTTTTTATTTTTCATTTTTAGAGTCATATTCTATTCCTTCATAGTAGTTAACCTTTTTATGGTATATATATATATATAAGTTATTTTCTCTTTAAAATTTTGGGATACATTTTCTTCTAACAGATCAAAATATACCCTAAATCTCTAGTGTATTACTTTGTTACACTCTCCTGCCTGATCACATCCTCTCCCACCCTTTTTTTTTTAAATCCTCTTCTTTCTTTTCTCAAACAACTTCTTATCTTATCAATTCCTTTTATAAAAACTTTTATAATTTCCATCTTTACAGTCATATTCTATCCCCTCACTGTATTTACCCTTATTTTTGTACATTTATAAGTTTTTCTTTCTTTAATATTTTGGGAGGCACTTTCTTCTAACAGACCAAAATACGCACAAAATCTAGTGTGTGGCACTGATCTATACATCAGCCTGATAATATTTGATCGTATTCTGGTTTGTTTGTTTGTTTGTTTAAATCTTATTCTTTTTCTTTCTTTCTTTTTTTTCTTTTTCTTTTCTTTCTCTTTCTTTCCCCCCAGTTTGAGGTCTTTTCTGATTTGTTTAGTGTATATTTCTCTGGGGTCATTGTTACCCTGTTAACATTTTGTGCTCTCATTCATCTCTTCTCCTCTGGACAAAATGACAAGATGGAAAAAAATCACCTCAAAAAAAAAAAAAAAGAACAAGAAGCAGTACTGACTGCCAGGGACCTAATCAATACGGACATTAGTAAGATGTCAGAACTATAGTTCAGAATGATGATTTTAAAGATACTAGCTGGACTTGGTAAAAGCATGGAAGATATTAGAGAAACCCTTTCTTGAGAAATAAAAGAACTAAAATCTAACCAAGTCGAAATCAAAAAGGCTATTAATGAGGTGCAATCAAAAATGGAGACTCTAACTGCTAGGATAAATTAGGCAGGAGCTGAGAAAAAGAGAGATAAACAACTACTGGATCACGAGGGCAGTCTGAGAGATAAGTGATACCATAAGATGAAACAGTAGGAGAATAATTGGGATCCCAGAAGAAGAAAGAGAGAGAGGGGCAGAAGGTATATTGGAGCAAATTATAGCAGAGAACTTCCCTAATTTGGGGAAGGAAACAGGCATCAAAATCCAGGAGGCACAGAGAACCCCCCCTCAAAATCAATATAAATAGGTCAACACCCCAACATCTAATAGTAAAACTTATGAGTCTCACAGACAAAGAGAAAATCCTGAAAGCAGCTCGGGAGAAGAGATATGTAACCTACAATGGTAGAAACATTAGATTGGCAACAGACCTATCCACAAAGACCTGGCAGGCCAGAGAGGACTGAATGATATATTCAGAGCATGAAATGAGAAAAATATGCAGCCAAGAATACTATATCCAGCTAGGTTGTCACTGAAAATAGGAGAGATAAAAAGCTTCCAGGACAAAGAAAAACTAAAGGAATTCGCAAACACGAAACCAGCCCTACAAGAAATACTGAAAGGGGTCCTCTAAGCAAAGAGAGACCCTAAAAGTAACATAGACCAGAAAAGAACACAGACAATATACAGTAACAGTCACCTTACAGGCAATAAAATGGCACTAAATTCTTATTTTTCAATAGTTACCCTGAATGTAAATGGACTAAATGCCCCAATCAAAAGACACAGGTATCAGATTGGATAAAAAAAAAAAAAAAAAAACAAGACCCATCGATACGCTGTCTGTAAGAGACTCGTTTAGACGCAAAAACACCCCCAGATTGAAAGTGAGGGGGTAGAAAACCATTTACCCTGCTAATGGACACCAAAACAAAGCTGGGGTGGCAATTCTTATATCAGAAATATTAGATTTTAAACCAAAAACTATAATAAGAGACGAAGAAGGACACTATATCCTACTTAAAGGGTCTATCCAACAAGAAGATCTAGCAATTGTAAATATCTATGCCCCTAACATGGGAGCAGCCAATAATATAAGCCAATTAATAACAAAAGCAAAGACACATCAACAACAAAACAATGATAGTGGGGGACTTTAACACCCCCCTCCCTGAAATGGACAGATATTCTAAACAAAAGATCATCAAGGAAATAAAGACTTTAAATGAAACACGGGAACAAATGGACTTCACAGATATATTCAGAACATTCCATCCCAAAGAAACAGAATACACATTCTTCCCTAGTACCCATACAACATTCTCCAGAATAGATCACAACCTAGGTCACAAATCAGGTCTCAACCAGTACCAAAAGATTGGGATCATTCCCTACATATTTTCAGACCACAATGCTTTGAAACTAGAACTCAATGACAAGAGTAAAGTTGGAAATAACTCAAATACATGGAGGGTACAGAGCATCCCACTAAAGAATGAATGGGTCAACCAGGAAATTAAAGAAGAATTAAAAAAAAAAAATTCATGGAAACCAATGAAAATGAAAACATAACTTCAAAATCTTTGGGATGCAGCAAAGGCTGTCCTAGGAGGAAAGTATATAGCAATACAAGCCTTTCTCAAGAAACAAGAAAGGTCTCAAATACACAACCTAACCCTACACATAAAGAAGCTGGAGAAAGAACAGCAAATAAAGCCTAATCCCTGCAGGAGAAGAGAAATAGTAAAGATCAGAGGAGAAATCAATGAAATAGAAACCAAAAGAACAGTAGAACAGATCAACAAAACTAGGAGCTGGTTCTTTGAAAGAATGAACAAGATTGATAAACCCCTGACCAGACTTATCAAAAAGAAGAGAAATGACCCAAATAAATACAATCATGAATGAAAGAGGAGAGATCACAGCCAACACCAAAGAAATACAAACAATTATAAGAATATATTATGAGCAACTCTATGACAGCAAATTAGATAATCTGGAAGAAATGGATGCATTCCTAGAGATGTATCAACGACCAACACTGAACCAGGAAGAAATAGAAAACCTGAACAGACCTATAACCACTAAGGAAATTGAAGCAGTCATCAAAAATCTCCCAACAAAAAAGAGCCCAGGGCCAGATGCCTTCCCAGGGGAATTCCACCAAACATTTCAAGAAGAATTAATACCTATTTTTCTGAAACTGTTCCAAAAAATAGAAATGGAAGGAAAACTTCCAAACTCTTTTTATGAGGTCACCATTAGCTTGATCCCAAAACCGGACAAAGACCCCATCAAAAAGGAGAATTACAGACCAATATCCTTGATGAACATGGATGCAAAAATTCCCACCAAAATACCAGGCAATAGGATCCAACAGTACATAACAGGAGTATTCACCACGACCAAGTGGGATTTATCCCTGGGCTGCAAGGTTGGTTCAACATCTGCAAATCAAACAATTTGATACAATATATTAATAAAAGAAAGAACAAGAATCATATGATCCTCTCAGTAGATGCAGAAAAAGCATTTGACAGGGTACAGCATTCTTTCTTGATCAAAACTCTTCAGAGCATATGGATAGCAGGTACATACCTCAATATCATAAAAGCCATCTATGAAAACCCACAGTGAATATCATGCTCAATGGGGAAAAGCTGAGAGCTTTCCCCCTAAGGTCAGGGATGTCCACTCTCACCACTGCTATTCAACATAGCATTAGAAGTCCTAGCCACAGCAATCAGACAACAAAAAGAAATCAAAGGCATCCGAATCGGCAAAGAAGAAGTGAAACTCTCACTCCTTGTAGATGATATGATACTGTATGTGGAAAACCCAAAAGACTCCACCCCAAAACTGCTAGAACTCATACAGGAAATCAATCAAGTGGCAGGATATAAAATCAATGCACAGAAATCAGTGGCCTTCCTATACACCAACAACAAGACAGAAGAAAGAGAAATTAAGGAGTCGATCCCATTTACAATTGCACCCAAAACCATAAGATACCTAGGAATGAATCTAACCAAAGAGGCAAAAAATCTGTACTCAGAAAACTATAAAATACTCATGAAAGAAATTGAGGAAGACACAAAGAAATGGAAAAACGTCCAATGCTCATAGATTGGAAGAACAAATACTGTGAAGATGTCCATGCTACCTAGAGCAAGCTACACATTCAATGCAATCCCTATCAAAATATCATCCACTTTTTTCAAAGAAATGGAGCAAATAATCCTAAAATTTGTATGGTACCAGAAAAGACCCCGAATAGCCAGAGGAATGTTGAAAAGAAAAGCAAAGCTGGCGGCAGCACATTTCCGGACTTCAAGCTCTATTACAACGCTGTCATCATCAAGACAGTATGGTAAGGGCAAAAAAACAGACACAAAGATCAATGGAACAGAATAGAGAACCCAGAAGTGGACCCTCAACTCTATGGTCAACTCATCTTCGACAAAGCAGGAAAGAATATCCAATGGAAAAAAGACAGTGTCTTCAACAAATAGTGTTGGGAAAATTGGACAGCTATATGCAGAAGAATGAAACTGGACCATTTCCTTAAATCACACACAAAAATAGACACAAAATTGTTGAAAGACCTAAATGTGAGACAGGAGTCCATCAAAATCCTAAAGGAGAACACAGGCAGCAACCTCTTTGACCTCAGCCGCAGTAACTTCTTCCTAGAAACATTGCCAAAGGCAAGGGAAGGAAGGGCAAAAATGAACTATTGGGACTTCATCAAGATCAAAAGCTTTTGCACAGCAAAAGAGACAGTCAACAAATGACATATCAGATAAAGGGCTAGTATCCAAAATCTATGAAGAACTTTTCAAACTCAACACCCAAAGAACAAATGATCCAATCAAGAAATGGGCAGAAGACATGAACAGACATTTTTCCAAAGAAGACATCCAAATGGCCAACAGACACATGAAAAAGTGCTCAACGTCACTCAGCAACAGGGAAATCCAAATCAAAACCTCAATGAGATACCACCTCACACCAGTCAGAATGGCTAAAATGAACAAATCAGGAAACGACAGATGTTGGCGGGGATGTGAAGAAAGGGGAACCCTCCTACACTGTTGGTGGGAATGCAAGCTGGTGCAGTCACTCTGGAAAACAGTATGGAGGTTCCTCAAAAATTTGAAAATAGAGCTACCCTATGACCCAGCAATTGCACTGCTGGGTATTTACCCCAAGATACAAATGTAGGGATCTGAAGGGGTAGGTGCACCCGAATGTTTATAGCTGCAATGTCCACAATAGCCAAACTACAGAAAGAGCCACGATATCCATCGACAGATGAATGGATAAAGAAGACGTGGTATGGATATACAATGGAATATTATGCAGCCATCAAAAGGAATGAAATCTTGCCATTTGCAACGACGTGGATGGAACTGGAGGGTATTATGCTGAGTGAAATAAGTCAATCAGAGGAAGACATGTATCATATGACCTCACTGATATGAGGAATTCTTAATTCCAGGAAAGAAACTGAGGGTTGCTGGAGTTGGGGTGAGAGGGTTGGGGTGGCTGGGTGATAGACATTGGGAGTGGTATGTGCTATGGTGAGTGCTGTGAATTGTGTAAGACTGCTAAATCACAGACGTATACCTCTGAAACAAATAATACATTATATGTTAAAAAAAAAGAAGAAGAAGAATGTAACAGGAAGGGAAAAATGAAGCGGGGGGAATCAGAGGGAGAGATGAACCATGAGAGATCATGGACTCTGAGAAACAACCTGAGGGTTCTAGAGGGGACGGGGGTGGGGAGATGGGTTAGCCTGGTGATGGGTATTAAAGAGGGCACGTACTGCTTGGAGCACTGGGTGTTATATGCAAACAATGAATCATGGAACACTACATCAAAAACTAATGATGTAATGTATGGTGATTAACATAACATAATAAAAAAATAAAAAAATAAAAGTCAGAATTCCCAGATCTGTTGCCACTAATCAGCTGTGTGATCTTGGACAAGTCACTCTCCTCTTTGGGTTTCCCTCTCCAAGCTAAAAGAAGGAGTTGAATAAGATAGCCTCTAAGATTTTTTGCTGTTCTCGAATGCAATTCCTCTCCTATTTGCCTATTAAGAATTGATGTATAGATTCTAAGTAGTCTAATTTATTTTGTCCAGATAAATGAGCACCAGTCATGGTTCAAGTTTCTCAAACATGTTTATACAAAGTGCAAATTGGTGCCATCCCCTGAGACAGTGTTTTAAGTACCTATCAAAATTGTAAATGTAGACTCCTCTGGAATAGTTCTATTTCTAGGAATGTATCCTAGATAATATACTTACTCGTATGCAAAATGGCATTTATACAGGTCATTCATTGTAACACTATATATAATAGGCAATGATTGGGAACAACTAAATGTCCATCAATAAGGACTAGTTAAATAATTGTGCATTTATAAAATGAAATATTGTGTTTCTATAAGAAGAGCAACGAAGGTGTTTACATGTGGATATGGAAAGACATCCAAGATATATCACTACATAAAAAAAAATGTGGAGAGGTATAATTAGTATGCTACCATTAGTGTAAAAATACCCCACAGGAAAGAATACACATTTTTTTTTAAGATAATACCTGCATAAAACATCTCTGGAAGCAGTAACAAGCATTTAATTACAGTGATTCCCTACTAGGGTCATGATGGAAACTGCAAAAAGGGAGGCAAATACGGGAAGGAGACTTTTCAGTGTATGCCTGTTATAATTTTTTACGTTCAAATTATATGAATACATTACCTACTCAACAATTACAAACAATTTTAACTACTCAACAATTAAAACAAAGGGTACATGGTGTATTAAACCATGTTCCTGGATCACATCTACCATATCCCTACAATATAAAAGATTGTTACTGTGCTTTATAAAGATGATCTTACATCACTGTAAATATGAAAATATTTTTTTAAAATATTTTATTTATTTTTGACAGAGAGAGACACAGTGAGAGAGGAAACACAAGCAGGGGGAGTGGGAGAGGGAGAAGCAGGCTTCCCGCCCAGCCGGGAGCCCGATGCGGGGCTTGATCCCAGGACCCTGGGATCCTGACCTGAGCCGAAGGCAGCCGCTTAACGACTGAGCTACCCAGGCGCCCCAATATGAAAATATTCTTGAAAAAGATAAAATTCCAAGAGATTTAACAGAATGACTCCACTATGTATATCTTTCCTTATTTTGCTACTCTCAATAATATCTTTATGTAATTATTTGCAGATAAAAGTAGGGTTCAAATGGTGGACAAAAGGGCATTTTTCTCCTATTTGTTTAATATCTATCTTTAATGTTTCACTGCAATTTTAATATTCAAATTGAATCCTAGATATTTTATCGTGGAAATGTAGGACAGGCAAACATCTTAGATATCTCAGTAACCAAAGAATTTTGAATAATAGATAAGAATTTTTAGAAATGAAAAGGACAATACAGAAAATTGAATCTATTTTCCCTTGTTCAAGGGAACTGGAGAGGGAGAACAAAATGTCCAAAGTCACAGCTCAACATGGGGAGATACAATATCACAATGGCAATGTGATTATGGATAAAGTATTCCTAAGGTGACTATTTATTGAAGGAAATGACATACACCTATATGTATAAAATTTGGCATGTTTATCATGAATCCCATTACTTTAACCTCATAGTTGGTACACACACAGATTCTGGTTAGCTATTGCTATAGATAAAAACAAAAACAACCCCCCTAAAATAAAACAAAAATAAACAAAAACTACCCCCAAGAATGGTGACTTAAGACAGTAACAACAATTTCATTATTTCTTATGGTTTCTCTGGCTGAGAAATTTGAAAGGGCTCAGCTAGGGGGTCTGGTATAGGGTCTCTCATATGGTTGCAGTCAGCCCATGGCTGGCAGTGGAACAGTGAGTGCTAGATAGCAGCTAAGAGCTGGACTGGCATCTCTCCCTCTTCATATAGTCTCAGGGACTCTCCATATGGACTAGTTTGAGTTTCCTCACAACATGGAGGCCTCAGAGTAGTCAGATTGCCCACATGACAGCTTAGGGCTCCAAAAGCAAGTGTACCAGAGGTAGAAGCTATGTCACCCTTATAACCCAACCTTGGGAGTCTCACAGTATCACTACCACTATCCCTATTGGTTGCAACCATCACACAATCACACCCATTTCAAGTGGAGACACATTGGCGCGGCCCTCTTGATGGTAGGAGTAGCAAAGAATTTATGAACATATTTTAAAATGGCCACATCTCAGGACTTCCCAGACACTTGGGCTTTATTTTGGTTAGCATTCTTTTTTCAATTAAAAACTTTTGCGGTAGGGTGCCCAGGTGGCTCAGTTGGTTAAGCGACTGCCTTCAGCTCAGGTCATGATCCCAGAGTCCCAGGATCGAGTCCCGCATCAGGCTCCCTGCTCAGCAGGGAGTCTGCTTCTCTCTCTGACCCTACCCCCTCTTGTGCTCTCTCTCTCTCAAATAAATAAATAAAATAAAATCTTTAAATAACAAGACACAACAAAACGAAAAAAACTCTTGTGGTAGATATATTAGAAACCATAGAAAAAACCAATAAGATTGTCTATTTCTATGTAGCCATTATAGAAAACAGTGTAGAGATTCCTCAACAAATTAAAACTAGAAATACCATAAGATCCAACAATTCCACAGCTGAGTATTTATCTGAAGGAAATGAAAACATCAACTGAAAAAGATATCTGCATCCCCATGTTCATGCAGCCTTCTTGACAATAGCCAAGACGTGGAAACAACCTCAGTGTCCACCAATGGGTGAATGGATAAAGAAAATGTGGTGTGTATATGGACAGTGGAATATTATTTAGCCATAAAAAAGAAAAAAATCCTGCCATTTTTGACAACATGGATGGACCTTGAGAGCCTTATGCTAAGTGAAATAGGTCAGACAGAGAAAGGTAAACACCATGACATTTCACTTTTATGTGGAATCTAAAACAACAAAAACAATAATAACAAACCCAAGAATATATTGGTGGTTGCCAGAGGTAGACGTTAGGGGGTGGGGTGTCAGAATTGGATGAAGGGGGTCAAAAGGTGCAAACTTCCAGTTATAAAATAAATAAGGCCCGGGATGTCATGTACAGCACGGGGACTGTAGTTTATAATATTATATTTCATATTTGAAAGTAGCTAAGAGACTAAATCTTAAAAGTTTTCATCATAATTAAAAAATCTATTTCCAGTGTTTTCTCAGACCTATTATCTTAATAAGTCAGCTGCTGATTTAATAAAAATCAGAGCTAGAGACAGATTGAATTAATATATTTATTAATTGTAAATACAATCTAATTTGGAGATCACAGTGTAATTGTTGCTCCAACATAGAATTGCCTGGCCCAGCACTAATTTTGTTGCTTCTTCTATACTCAAATCTGGCAGGAAACGATGGCTGTTATAGAATCAGCATCATATCTGCCCGTGAGCAATAAAAGTAATGCTATTTCCCCGAAATGCCCAGCTTCTCATTCAAGAAGGGAAAGGCAGCCTTCATACATTTGAGGTTCTTATACAAGTGAGGAAAGCCGAGAAAACAGCCATGCAATTTGTACATTTAATCAACATTTCAAATGCAAACCCTTGAAGAGGTATGGAAAATGAGATGGCAGGCCCTTTTGTCCTCTATTGCACTAAAGTGTGGCAAGACAAATGAAAGTTGTTTTTGCTCATCTATTTCAGAAATCAATCAGTCCATAAATCACCTCTTTTGTTTT
This sequence comes from Zalophus californianus, assembly GCF_009762305.2. Classification (NCBI taxonomy): domain Eukaryota; kingdom Metazoa; phylum Chordata; class Mammalia; order Carnivora; family Otariidae; genus Zalophus; species Zalophus californianus. Next base: position 99,372,859 of record NC_045602.1, read on the forward strand.
GAAGCTATAACCACCACCTTGCATTCCCCCACCTCACTTTATCCTAGGAAATTAGTCTGACCTATATAGAAAAGGGGAGCATGATAGGTTTTCTTTGAAGGGGGTGCAGAGGAAAGCATGCTTTCATTTCCAAAAGTGTAAATTGAAAAATGTGTGGTTGCAATGCCAAATAAGTATTGAAAGCAGGAGACTTATTTACAAAGATTCAATCAGACTTACCCTTGGGGGGTGTGGGGAGAAAGAAAGGAAGAAAAAAAATCAGCAAAAACGTTCTGTGAAAAAATATAAGCATAATGAATTTTAAAACAAATGAGAGAGCACATATAGGTTGCTCTCATCGTTTTCCATTTGAGAAGTGACTGTGCTACGTTCAAACTGTTAATGAACAGTCAGACCAGTGTAGAATCAATTACATGTTGCTTTCATTCACTCCACTCTTGTATTCATAAGCATAATCGGTCCATCTAACAGACTGCATAATGATGCAGGGCCCTGTCAATCATATTCAAATTGCATGAATTTTAAGGAGAAAACCAATGCACAGAATTAAATTGATTTTCTTTTCTAAAGATACAACCACATATCCAAGCACTAAAGGTACTATTTGTAAATTTTATTGGCCAATTTATATGATAAGCACCACCAATCTATGACATGAAACAGCACACTTCAAGTTCAGTAAACAGGAAATTGAATTACCACCTGATAGCATTACAAAGTAAATGCTGCCTTTTCTCTCCATACAGGTCAATGTTTTTATATACACATTTTCAAAGCTTGTTTTTGTTATATTTCAAGAAACCATCCATTGTCTGTAAGATGTTCCTTTTCAATCTGCAGCAGACATCAGTTAGAATAGACTTCAACCATTGCCCTGAAGGTTTCTAAGTTTGGATTATTCTCTCACACACTTCTTCAGCTGCATGATAGATTTCTTTCTATGTCCAGAAAGACTACTGCATAATCCAGGTCTTTGCATGAATTTAGAACAAACTACCACTTACGGTGTTATTTTCTAGCCCATTTTCCTTTGAGTCTGTGAGTTAACCATTTCTTTTCACTGTTTTTAATTACAAAGAGCTTTGGTTTACCTCTCCTAGCCTCCTTGGGAGCTATGGTTCCCTAAATAAGATGTCTGTGTCTAAGATTAAATACTGAGTAACTAAACAACTTTTGCATTTTGCAGCTGATAAAGGCATGTATACAGAATGCACTGTCAAAGCTTGAATTAATACACCCAGCTCGGGTTGAAATTTGATCCCATTTTTACATGACAATGTGATGATGTTGCCATGTTTTGGACATCATGTGCTGCTAATAATGTTTCATTCTTCATTGACTTTAAAGTTGTGAGGTTTTAAGCTTAAATTGTGAGGTTTAAATTATCAAATATTATTTGAGCCATTTCTACCAAAATGTTGCCCTCTATATTAAAAGAGAGAGGAAAGAAAGAAAGAAGGAAAGAAAAGAAAGAAAAGAAAGAAAAGAAAGAAAGAAAGAAAGAAAGAAAGAAAGAAAGAAAGAAAGAAAGAAAGAAAGAGAAAGAAAGAAAGAAAGAAAGAAAGAAAGAAAGAAAGAGAAAGAAAGAAAGAAAGAAAGAAAGAAAGAAAGAAAGAAAGAAAGAAAGAAAGAAAAGAAAGAAAGAAAGAAAGAAAGAAAGAAAGAAAGAAAGAAAGAAAGAAAGAAAGAAAGAAAGAAAGAAAGAAAGAAAAAGAAGGAAGGAAGGAAGAGGCAAAGCTTATCTTTAATAGTTTATTAGTTCTCCCTCTTCTGCCAAAAATCTATTCAAGGTTGATCTTGCTGATGAGACAGTATCCTGTTTCAACTGGATCGCTATATATATATAAGGGTCCATTTTCAATAACAGGGATTGGAATTTGTGTAAAAGGGATATTCTGTGGTCAGCCATTTATAGAATCTTTGGGATTTCACAGGGTATTGGGGGCATCTGCATTACAATAGTGTTATTTCCAACAGAGAGGGGTCTCAGAAAGACTGTGGGAAGCTGAATTATCTGCAAAATTCCAACATTTCATATCATTTTAGAATGAACCAAAAGAGAACACATCTTAGAAGGAAGTGAGTCAAATACATGGCATTTCTAATGCTTCAGTAGCAGGGGCAAGAGGAGGTGGAAGTCCAGATAGACAATATGACTTTTTCAAGGAAGATAATAATAAGATCTCTGTTCCAGTTCAAGGGATGGGCAGCAATTTGCAGCCTTTTTCAGACAGATGCAAAACCAGCACTTTATTAAGATGTAAGGGGAAAGTAGAGTTTTAGAATCCTATTTAGTGGGTAAAAATAAGTGAATGCTAGTCATCACTACCCCTCCCCCCATATCCCTTCCCCCCCACCCCCATGGTAAGGGTAATTCTACAAATGCAGAATCTAGGCTATGAGTAAAGTGTGTGGGGTGGGGGGGGCGGTCATTGTCAGGACACAAAAGCTGATCCTTTATTGCATGTGCTTGCTTGTCATCAGCCTTCCTTTATAGCTCCCTTACCAACATGAGTCTGGACAAGAAAGACTCTTCTATGATCATTCACTCAGTCATTAATTTTGTCCTTTATTCAATACATATTCATTAAGAATCCACTGTATGCCAGGTACATAGGACAATTGCCCCCATTCACTTGAACAAGTCTTGTGCTTTTCTGACTCCAGACTTTCCCTGGTGTCCAGAGAGCCCCCCATCTTTGCCTTTCAAAATCCTTTCCATTCCATAAAACCCAAAGAGAATTTATCTTCAATTTTTGGTGATCCATGAGCACTACTACATAAACTAATTCTGAACTCATTTTTCCTCTCATGGTCTCCAATATCACTTATGTTTGACCATTTATATGACTTTTAACATCAACACTTCTGTACATGCAACTGTAAGATTCCATCAGTCAGAGCTCTCTGATAATACAACATTCTGCCTGAGGAGGCAAGACATTTCCTGTCATTGGAGGCAATCAAGTACGATTATATGTGCTCCAAGATTCTTTCTAATTCTGCAATGTCGTGATTCTGTGTTTCCTGTCTTCATGTAGAGAATCCCTGCTTCCACTGCAGGGAATATGACAAATCTATGCTTGAGTTTCCCACAAAGCCAAAAACTCTATGGGAACAGTTGTTTAATGGATAATTAGTGAATTTGTGGGTGATTAAATAAAAGTTGACTTGATATAATCAACCTAATCAGAGATGATATACTGGTTTAGAGAAAACAATGAGGTAGAATGTCCAGTCTAGACTGGGCAAACAAAGTAATGTAGATTAACTGGTCCATATCATTCAACATACATTTTTATGGAACTGAGAATCTATCTCTTCACAGAAAGACTCAGTATAGTCTGACCAAAAATTTCCTAATAAGTGCACAACAGATGATAAAAGAAAAAAGACTCTAACACCATCACACTCCAACAACATTCTTTCCAATGACTTCCCATAGGGAGGAAAAAAAAAAAGTGTGGTGACTCCTTTGCCTTTTTTTTGCAAGAGATAATTAAATAAATGCATTTTTAAAATGTGTTATTTCCCCCATCTGCATATAGCTCATTTTAGAATAAATTTGCTTTGTTCTAAAGATTGGTTTTGGCTCTCAAATGACAAAATGGAAAATGATAGGTTCTTTACATATTTTCTCAAAAATTAATGGAATCACTGTTCACATTTCTTTAAAAAGTGACATCTGGGTATAATGAACCTACCTCTCCATCAAAATAAACCAAGCTTAGTTTCTCTCAGAGACCAGTGCATTCATAAGACAGTTCTAGGCTATAGGTATTCTGTACATTTACACCTGTACTCTCATTCTGGTTCCACTCTCATGGTATACACATCCACACCAGCTTCCACACCTAATTTTCTAAAGGGACACTTGTATTTAAAAAAGACAATGATAAGGACAGAGTATTTTAAGAATTAGCTTAACATAGATTTAAAAGAAAGAATATGTGGTAATTTCTATACTGTGAAGCCACATTTTTCATGGGTTCACTTACACATATTCAACAATATGAACAACGAGTAAGGGAGGGTAATAATGACAAGATATTTAAATAATAAGGATAATTTTACTGGGCATTTCCACAATGAGTGTTTGCTCTAGCATGAACATGAACAGGTTGGCTTATACTGCCTGACTCCAAAAGATCAGTCTCCATTCCCACTTGCCTCTCAGAGATGGTTGGCTCATTGTGCAAGATAGGAGCTGTTGTCAAGCTTTTTTATTTCAAGACCTCTTTACACTCTTAAAATTAACTGAAGACCAAAAAGGTTTTGTTTCAGTGGGTATATACATCACACAAGAAAACAGAATCACATATGCCATTAACTACCAGGAAAATGATGTTATCATATGTCATGTAGCCTCTGGAAAGCTGCACTGTACACTCAAGTGAGAAAGAGAATAAGAAATGTAAATAGCCTCTAAGTATAATATGAACATGGTATTGACCACAAATCCCCTGAAAGAGGGGTCTCCAGATCACACTTTAAGAACTGCTACACTAGAGCTTCCTGCTGTACAGATCTAGTAATTAAATATAACTATTTCCTTTTCTAATGCAAAACGGACACCACTAACTACTTTATCTGGTCCCCAAGTTTGAAGAAACAGTGATCTCTCTCAACTGTGTAGGGAAAACCAGATGTACAGGACTTGTTAAGAAATGGTACTTCTCTGCTTCAACTTTTATGTGAGTTACGGAATTTTTAAAAGAGTAATCTTAACTAAATGCAATTTTTGTCTTTTGCTCAATCTTTAGACTCTAGACTGATATCTTTTTCCTCTTCTGTGAGATGGTGATTAGGTCACTTCTATTCATCAACTTCTTGAGAATGGAGAAATGCTTCTTAAATAAGCAGTTTGCAAGGACCCATGGAAGAAAGGCTAAGATGACTGCTCCCAGATCAACTGATTCTAGTAGAAAAGAAAATGGTGAGAACAGCTTTTTAAGCAAGAATTCTACAAGACATCACAGGAAAAAGAAAAGAGGGATCCTTCAGGATCATGAATTCCCAGGGGAAATCATGATAATGGTTTTACTTCCTCATACTCCTTTGCAGAATGAGTTGGAAACTTCTAAAGGAAAGGAGAACAGCTAACACTAAATCAGGTTGGTTGGAATGAAAAGGGAGGTAGATAATCAAGAAACATAAAGGTAAACTGGCAGGATTTAATGATGGTTTCAAGGTGGGTGGAAGAAAAACAAGGGGGGAGTCAGAATTTATTCAAAGTAACTTCACCCTGGGTGACTGAAGGGATGACACGGAATGGGAAAATCAGAATAGTAATCAAGGCCTGAATTATTGTGGTGATAGTCAATCCTCCTGAAAATCTATCCTTAAGATAAAAAAATCAAGGGCAGAATGGGGTCAAAAATTAGAGAAGGATTAGCAAGAGAAACAAAAATTGTACAGTTGAAGATGATGAATTTTCCTGTGTCAAGGCAGCCCCTTTTATTTTTTTCTAACTTTTCTTCTTCCTTGCCTACTTTGGGCCTGGCACAGAATCACTGAGGGGAATAGAATATATCAATATGCCTTTTAAATGTGATTCATGTGAGGCTCAGCTTCAAAGAGGTCAACATGTGCCTCTGAAAGATTATTTAGTGGAAACCATTAAGGTAAAACCATGAAAAATAAAACAACAACAACAAAAACAATTAAGAGAACTTTTCATAGTAATTCGGCTGACAAGAATGAAATGTTTGTCTGGAAGCTTTGATAATCAAGCAAGACTATCAGATTTTAGAAGAAAGAAATACCTATAAATGAATAAGTAACACCTGGTGACCGATTCTCTAGAAATATACTATTTTGTAGGCCAATGAATAAAAATTCTACTTTGTATTCAGAAATGGGGTTCTGTTGAAATAAAATAATTTGGCTGAGAGGTACTATGATGAGAGAAATAAGAGAAGTGCAAGTTTGGCAGGTTGGTATGAGTAGGAAAATAATTATATTATAGAGGCGTGTCTAGAGATATCAGAAAAGGATGATCCCTAGACTGTGTAATTATAATTAGACTGGATATCAGGAAAGAGCAAGAAAACAAGTCTTCACATCCCAGTGCAAAATCCCTCTCACCAAATAGATGAACTTGGGCAAATTACTTTTCCTCTTCAGCAAAAACAATTATATTTACTTCTCAAGTTTGATATGGGGTATAAACTATAAACTATGTATTATATGTGAAAGCACCAAACATAGTACCTGGCATGTAGTAGGTTATAAACTCTGACTTGATTGATTTGCATTTGTACATAATTGTATTCACAATGTGCATAAATGGGATAACTGGAAGATCTTCCATATCAAGTCAGTATTTCATCATTACATTCTCAATGTCCATAACCATTTGTATGTACCAATTTTGTCAGAATTTATATTTTGCTGGCTTCTTTGCTTCCACTATTACTTGGATCCCTTGGTGTTCTTGTTCTTGAACTTATTTTTAAACTTTTTTTTTTTTTTTTTTTTTACCTTTTTTCCTTTTTGCACTGTATCCATGAGTAAGTCTTTCAGAGATAATTTGTAGCTGGGAATTTTCTAAGGCACTGGATTTGCAAATGCTTTTCATTTGTTTTGATTTCTGAATGTTAGTTTCCTGGCATATATGATTCTAGGTTCCAATTATTTTTTCCTCTCAGAATTTTGAAGATTTTGCTTCATTTACTTCTTTCATGAAAAAAAGCCAGTTCAATTTTTTTTTTTTATACCTCCATAAGTAAGCTGGATTTCTTTTCCTCTCCAGAAGTTTTAGGAACTTCCTATTTATTCTTGGAATTCTGAATTCTGTTTAGCTTCTTTCAAGACAGGAATTCTTTTCCCTTTTAGTTATGAAGTTATAATTACTCATTCATTTTATCCATTCTTTCTAGAATTCTTAACAGATGGGTTGTATATGTCTCAATTGTCTTCACATTCTCTCAAATATTTTATCTACTGAACATTCTAGAGTATTTCTTTGACTTGCTTTCTGGATCAGTAAGTTAGTTTTCAGCTGTTTCCTTTCCCTTGGTGTTCCTTCACTTGAAACTTTTGTTCAAAAGTTCAAAAAAAGGAACACCTTTTTCTAACTTCTACATGTATCTTATATAATTCTATTCTCTACCAACTTTTCTACTGTATACCTTTTTTTTTTCCTGTCCAGGCTAAGATTTAGTAATAGCTAGCTCTTAGTGGATCTGAATTCACTTAATGTATAACTTCACACTTTCTTCATGATATCTCCATCACCCTATACAAATTACAGTATTTTCATCACATTTTTATTTCTAATGAGGATAATCAATCCCTTGGCAGGATTGATTAGGTATCTCTAATAAGAAAAAAATAAATAAGACAAAGAACTAAACAAACAAAAAACATTAGTAATGTAATTGTTGACTGAATTACACAAATAGACATTTTAATTTTAACAAGGAATGTATTCCACATGTAGCTAACAACTGAATTATAGAAATTGCTAAGAATTCAACTTTTTTAATGTTAAAAGGTATGATTTTATTTTTCTAACATGATAAATCAGCATATGCTATGCCACCAAGTTGAAAATCTACACACACACAAATACACAGGAAAAAAAAAAGAATAAAAGGAATATATTCAGTACTTTCATGACTGAAAGCATATCTATTCACATCATTCTAGCTATTTCATAGTGTTTCTTTTAGAATTGATGAGAACATTGTTCTAAGCCAGACCCATTTTAGACCACATTTTTATAAATATTATACATTTTAAATAAAAATGGTTATACATTTACCAGAAAAAGAATAATTCCAAATTTGAAGGGTTGTTCTTAGATACCCAATTATTGCACATTAATTACAAACCCCACTTCAACTGTTCAATCTAAAAGGGATATTTATTTTTACCCTAAACATTAGATTTCTATGCCTTGTTACAATCTTAGCTGTCCAGAGATGTTTAAGGCAGAAACACATCAAGCAGTTGAGTTATTTCCCAAAATACACTTACTATGCAGCATTTTGAATACACAAAAGGCAATATCAATAACATGTTTAGATAGAATTTTAAGTTTTACTGCTTATTTCATTCTGAAAGATTAATATTTTAGTTCTCTCTACTATAGTAAATGAACTGCAAGAGTGTTTGGCACTGCTGTACAATAAAAACTCTAAAGAATAAAGAACAACAAAATTAACCTTTCTAATTGAATTATTATTGACAATTTTATTGATAGCACAATACAAAAATTTCTATAGGATTAAGCCAAATACATTCTGTTATTTCTTGTCTTTCAATATTCTTATTAAATGGAAAAAAAAAACAGCCACAAAAGATATACAAACACAACAATTTATAGAATTTCGTGAAGACAACATTGGTCCCTTTTGAAATGTATACTCTGGGCCTAAGACTCTATCCATTGCCTAGGAATCTATGAGATGTTGTCGGAGCCATCACTTACATTCTAGTGAAATGCCAAAGTTGCAGTTGCTGGAAGCATATGGTGGCATTTCTCTCACTGGCTCCAGTCACCACTGTCTTGAACACAACTAGAGAACAATGAAGCCATATTTGGTCCTGGCCAGGGAGCTAGAGAAAGCACAAAGTTCAAAGGAGAAATAAAAGCTTTTTCCTGTTGTTCGAAAATAAAATTCCCCTTGGAGTTTTCTTATGTTAGAAGAGCATCCTCCTTTCCAGACATGGCAGATTGTATTTGTAGGTTGTGATAAACCTGGCTTTATCGTATCAGTCCAGGGAAAGTTCTATGAGTCTACCAGATGTATAGGCCCTCTTCCAACCCCCTTACTTTTACTGATATCTTCTTCATTATTTTCTATGACATGCTTTTGCCAACTTGTATGAATGCTTTCACTCAAGGAATAAGGCTTAGGACAAAAAGAGCCAGCACTCTACTTAATACCATATACCAGTTCCTCCCATGCCAATGCACTGGCCCTCCTTCACTTTTATGGACTTGGTTTACCATGAATTTTCCTAACCCATGTGAACTCTGTCTGTATTAGAGCTCTTGACTGGAAGAGAAGAGGCCTCTGAGGATGATTCCTTTGGCAAGAAGACCTCCCTGTAGACATTGCTTTTGGCTACAGCCATGCCCTTGTTGTGTGCCCTCACTGAATGCTAAATTTTTGCTAGGTCAACAGACCACACTTTCCTTTGGTACCTCCTTAGAAGTCTGGGTCAGTGGTTCTCAAACTTAAGAGTACATCAAAATCATCTAGATGGCTTATTAAACCATATGTTGTTGAGTCACACTCCCAGAATTTCTGATTCAGTAGGTCTGGGATGGAGTGGGGCTGGAGACCAAGAATCTGCCTTTCTAACAAGTATCCAGGTGATTCTGATGCTGCTGGTCTAGGAACTGCGTGTTGAGAATTACTGGTCTATACCAAAATTGGCAGCCTATAGCTCTGTTACCAAAATTCTATCCATGACCTGATGCTTCAGTTTTGACTTGGCACCCAAGATTCTGACCTTAGTTTTGTCAACTGAATTTGCATATCAACTGCACCCCCAGCTATGATCTCTGGCTTATATTGTTCTGTTGAACTGTGTAGCCTCTCCAAGTCTGCCATATTCCTGGCTGTCTCACATACTGATGACAATCTGTAGTTTCAAATGTTTCCATGCACACAGTCCAAAAGAAAGTCTTGTCCAATCTCTATTTTAGTGCTTATAAATCATTACAAAAAACCACAAAGATAAGCAGATTTTGCATAAACATTGTAGTAAGAAGAGCTCATTCTCAAATGTTAGCAGAACATTAATGACATTAATTAAGGCTTTCATTGAAATTCTCTAAATTATAAAAAAGATTAGGGTGCATGTACACTAATGATGGGAAGAAAGGAAAAAAAAAATGAAGAAAACAAGGAACAAGCCAGCCAAACTGAAGAAGAAAAGCTAAGTAGGTAACTTGATTTTGGAGGGGCAGATTCAAGGAGGGGTCAAAAAAGGGGTAAGAAATGGTTGGAAATGTTATGTGCAAACAATGCATCGTGGCACACTACATCAAAAACTAATGATGTAATGTATGGTGATTAACATAACATAATAAAAAAATTAAATTAAAAAAAAGAAATTGTTGACAAGAAAATATACAAATGGTCAATAAGTAAGTCCATGAAAAGATGCTCAATATTCTTAGTCATTAAGGAAGTGTATATCCAAACTTCATAGTCACTACGATGGCTATAATCAAATAGACAATAACAAGCATTAATGAGTCTGTGGAGAAACTGGAATCCTCATACAATAGTAGGAATGTAAATGCCACTTTGGAAAGCAGAGAGTTCCTCAAAATGTTAAATACAGACTTACCGTATGACTCAGCAATCCCGCTCCTGGGTGTCTACCCAAAGGACAGAAAACCTATGTCCGCACAAAAACTTGTACACAAATGCCCATGGCAGTATTATTTATAATTGCCCCCGACTGGAAACAACCCAAATGTTTATCAATTGATAAATGAATAACCAAATGCATACCCTACGATGAAATATTACTCAGCCATAAAGAGGAATGAAGCACTGATACATTCTACGACATTGGATGAACCTTGAAAACATTATGCTAAATGAAGGAAGCCAGTCACAGAAGGCCACACATTGTATTATTCCATTCATAATGAACGTCCCAAACAGGTAAATCCCATATAGACAGAAAGTAGATTAGTGGTTGCCAAGGATGGGGTAGGGTACAGAATGAAGAGTAATTACTAATAATTATAGGATTTATTTTTAAGGTGATGAAAAAATTCTAGAATTAGATAGTGGTAGTGATGATTGTACAACTTTTGTGAATATACCAAAATCATTGAATTACGCACTTAAAAAAACCCACAAAACGAAAAACAAACTGGAAAAAAGTAGTGTTGGAACATGCCCGGAAATTCAGGTATGTGTAGTTAATACATAGATGGTATTGGATAAATGCTTGAGTGGCAAAAATGGTCAATTAATTAATATTATGTCCGGAATATTTAAAACAAAATACTATGAAAGGCAACACTCTAATGGAAAAATGCAGTCTGTCTAAGGGGTGTTTATAGTACAACTGGGACAGCTCAGGTAGAATTTTCCAGTAGTGCCCCATAGGACAGACCTTCTGTGACCTAATCTAGCAATAACTGAACAAAACATCTTGTAGGGAGAACTACTTGCCCATTCATCACTGCCTATGAATCTAAGGACTGAGAGCCACTTCCACTTTTCACAAAGCCTGCCTAGATATTTCAGTGCAAGTCGATTGTCCAAGCACTTGAAATGTATATGAAGGTCATAAATAATAAGCAGAGGGAGATAAACTATATTGATGTTTGGAATCAGGAGATCTGTAGTCTTTCCATGTGGTTATGCTAGCTGATCACAGGGCTGTCACCAAGAATAGAATTACAAAGACTCACCATATAAAGTATAATGTCTTGTTTTACAAATAAACTGTATGGAGAACTATCTTTTCGTGAGAGTACTTTAGGTCAAACACTTGCAGGCAAAAGTTACCAACTTCTTAGGAACTGAAGAAGATCTCTTTCCATATCCTTCCAGGAAGATTTTCAGATCCTGTATGTTTTGGCCCTAGGTTTTTTTGCCCTCATCAGTATGTCAAAGTCTGAGGTTTTATGTGTGTTTATACATTTGCATATACAGTGAGCTTCAGGCACAGGCAGGAACAGATAACTCTGTGATGTGTCTTAAGACATGTTGAGAAAGTTCCTGTATCCTCTGGTGTGGTGAGGTGAAGGCTTAGGATACATCTCCCTCTCTATCTCTCCATTCAACCTGGGCACAGCCTGTCTTATAAAAGGAGAAGACTAGACTCCAGAGACACTGAGATTGTGCAAAGAAAATAACACCTGCTCCTTGTTGAGTGTTTATCATGTGACAACCACAGTTCTAAGTCAAAGGTTTCTAATCTTTTCCTAACTTTAGTACTCACCAAGATCTAGTATTAGATACATGCATAAAAAAAGCAAAGACGATCCATTTCTGGATCAAGATTGAGCAGACAGACTTCTCCCTATTCCTCCTGCTAAGTGTAGCTTAAAATCCTGGACATTGTACATGACACAAATAGAAGAAAACTCTGAAAAGTGGAAAGAAGAAAGCATGCCTTGGGGCTCAAAGAATGACATGGTAGTGAGTTTGCTGGGTTTTCTTTTTGCCCCATATATCCTGGACTGGGTGCTGGAGAAGCCACAACCCATAAATAGCAAGAAGAGATAAAAACCACCACCAGCACAACAAAAAACCCCACAATAGTCTGCTCTTTCCAGCCAAAAAAAAAAAAAAAAAAAAAAAAAAATCACAAAAGGACAACCGAGTAAGACAGAAAGATAATAACTGCCCTATTCCAATAAAACACCACAGACAAAACCATGGCTCAATCCTTATCCAGTCAGTAAAGGCCAAATGGGGATCCTGGATTCCCTCCTCCTCCAGCTGCAATGAGGTACTCCCCACCTAAGTGGCATTAGAAGATGGTGAGTGGGAAACCAAGATTTTCACCCGCGGCTGCTGTGGTAACAAACTCCCTGCCCTGCCTAATGTCAGTGGAAATCATGTGAGCATCTTGGATTCCATGTGGAAGTCACCTGGGGAACCATAACAGGAAAATCCCCTTCTTCCCAGCTGGACAATATTAGCTGAGGCCTAGCAGGAAGCCTAAAATACCACCTCCACCTGGCAGAAGGAAAGCATCTCTCCCTCCCTGGGAGTCATGGATGAATGTAATGGACTTTATACTGAACAAAAGTGGCAAAAAGGAGTATATATATACTCTGTGTGGTTCCATTTATAGTAAGAACAGATGAAATTAACAAATAATGAAAGAAGTCAGAACAGCGGTTACCTTTGAGAAGCGGGATTCACGGCATTGGGCACAAGGGAAGTTTCTGGCCTGATGGAAGTATTCTCCATATTGATTGGTGTGTATACATTGTCAGAACTCACCAAATTATATATTTAATATATTTGCATTTCACTCTGTGTACATTGTGTCTCAATTTTAAAAAAAGTATGATCACACAGTAAGCAATAGTTCCATGTAAATCACTGTTACAGTCTATGATTTTCAAAGCAGAACATAAGTAATGAATATTCATGAGTGGTAATTTATTTCCTTACTCATCTATAGGTGATATTCCACATTTCACAGGGTAATAGAAAATTTAGGATCAACATTTGTTCTCCTAATTCTTTGTATTTGGAAATGAACTCATGCACTTAATAAAATATTTATATCTACACTATATAATTTGAATATTCTTTTTTAAAAAAACATTTGCTCTGCAGAAAAATGAATTGTTTTATTCTTTTTTAAAAGATTTATTTATTTATTAAATTTGTCAGAGAGAGAGAGACAGGGAGAACAAGCAACAGGAGTGGCAGGCAGAGGGAGAAGCAGGCTTCCTGCTGAGCAGGGAGCCCAATGCAGGACTCAATCCCAGGACCCTGGGATCATGACCTGAGCTGAAGGCAGATGCTTAACTGAGCCACCCAGGCATCCCGAATTGCTTTATTCTTGCTTTTCATCACACACATGTACAAACAAAGCAAAGAGGTATCTTCTAATTAAAATCATTTCCAGAGGAATGTTTAAGATAATAATTTATAACTGTTGGGGGACTGTTTCCCTACAAGTTGCTCCACTGCCCAGAAAGAAATAGCACAAAGGTGACCCATTCCCTGTGTTGGGCTGTGTTATCCAAGTAGGGCTACAACAATATCTTCCATCCCATGTGCTCTTCTGGATTGTGATCTTGCCACTCCTTCATCAAAAGCTGGAGTATAAATCTCTTCCCAATGAACCCCAGATGGCTGTAGTGACTTGCTTACTGCCAATAATATGTGTTGAAGTGATGCTATGGGACTACCAGTGAAAGGTGAGAAGAAGTCTTACAGGTTCTGCCTTGATGTTTTGGAATATTTGCTTTCTGGATGTTCCTCTAGGAACTCAGTGCCATGCTGTGAGAATCCAAAGGTACATGTGTAGGTACTCTGAGGGACAGTCCGAGCTGAGCCCATTCTGTGAGTCATCCCATCTCAATCACCAGACATGTGGATGAAGAAGTGTCCAGATGATCCCAGTCCCCAGTCATTCACATCTTTCCCAGTAAGGACACACACATTATTGAGCAGAGATGAGTCATTTGAATTCCCATCACAGAGAATCTGCAAGCCTAATAAAATAGCTGTTGGGGATAGTTTGTTACACAGTAACAGTTTGGGTATAGTTTGTTACACAGTAAGTAAATAACTGAGACACTTTCCTTCAATTTGCTTAATTCTCAGAAAATGATAATATGAAGTTGACTCATTCCCTAAAATGGATTATAATCACTTCTTACTACATTACCCTAATGGGAATAGCCATACCTGAGGTTCTATATTTTATCTAACTTTTGGGTTGATTTGGAGTCACACTTTAATAATATGATAGTCCTTCTTGCAAAGTTCACCCAAGTCATGCCATTGGTGTGTGTTGAAAATAGCACACAAACTATGGTGGGGAGGTGTCTGTCTTGATGTTTGCCATATACCATCTGGTGATTTTGGGTGACATTTTGAGCCTCATCTGTAAAACTGGCATTCTAATACTTCATTCACAAGGATCCTAGAAATTTTTAGAAATAATGATTAAAATACTGAGCTTTACACAGGGTCTAAGTCCTCAACTTTGAAACCATTATATTGGATATACTCCCTCACACATATAGAGCATTAGTTTATCTATAGATTGATTAAAGGTTTATGTTCCTTCTCTACACTAAGACTGTTCTGTTCCTTAGTGCAAATGATAGTGCATTTGGCTTCTCAGTTCCTGGTGGTCCTTTACTCGTATAATTGGAGCTCCTGGATGATTCCACATCAGTATTCAGTGGGAGCTCTTTCTTTCCTGAGCGTTTACAACAGGCACTATAGTATAGAAACTCCCTGAGAAATGCCGCCAGGAATTCCCATTAAAAAGTCTAATAAATGTTTTCCAACTAACACATTATGTTCTGAATTTATAGGAACAATCTGAGCAAAAAAAGGTCTTGGCAGTCATTTAATGGAATTATTACAAAGGCAAATTCATATGCAGATTATTGGACAGTATTCATTTTATCATACAGGAGGATTTTAAAATTAGTTTCAGAAAAAGGGCACTCCATAATAAACTTTTAATTTCAAGAGTTGCACAAGGTAAGGGCTGAAAATTACAATAGGCCAGGTACCATGTCAGCTCTGATATACTACAACACTTCTTTATGAGCACATTACAATTCGAAGAGCTAATAATAAAAAGAAGTGATGCTGAGATGATGAATTGATGCTATGCAATTAGACCTATTAGAATTCACAAGAGTCGACAGGCAATAATCAAACCCTTTTCATGCTGCCCATTGCAATTATCTTTGCACTTAAGAATCAACAAAGCACATAATGACTTGCACTCGATTAAGGAATTCATGAGAAATGGAATTTTAATTAGTGTATAGAAAATTTGGGCCATTTGTTACTTTACAGGACAACAAATTGTGAAAACGAGTTGAGGAGTTAAAAACATCAGCAATGATAGATGTTTGTTGATCATGGTAAGGATCTTAGACAATGGAAATTTCCAGTAGTTCCCCTCCTCCCCTGAAATTACGATTAACAAAGTGAAACTACTATTGAGGATGGAATAAGCAGTAAATGGATTGTTGACATCATGGGTTGATTGATAAAACAGACATTAAATCCATTTCCAGTCTTGACTTTCTCAAACCATAGTATTTCACATTATTTACACACACACAAATATTCACTCATACATAATCCATATTAAAATCAACAAATATCTATTTATTGCTATCTCTGTGTAGCAAATAAAGTATATATCCTTAGAAGAAGTGGGATTATTAAATCAACATGGAATATTTAAGAATTCAGTGAGTAAAGATAATGCTTAGTCAACTTGTAAATTTTTTTCTTAATTATGAAAATCTGCTCTGTAATGGTTGTTTGTTTTAAACAATGTTTATTCATAAAATACATTCACTCTTAATGCATTTGACCTTGGGCAAAAAGATTAGTTTAGTACATCTCAGATATAAATAATAGGCTTTGGCATTTAACACATAAGTTAATGGAAATTCATTTTTGTTAAAAATTTCCGGGATTTTGGGTAAAAGGTACCATGTTTATAAATAGAAAATGTCAAATACCACTTTGTAATGCAGTCAATTTAATAACATACTTCTCATGCTCAATTTACCATCTGAAAAGTTGGTCTAAATTACAAATAGTCAAGGAAATATCCACAACCACTGCTACACTCTGAATAAATAGAAACAACATAAGGACTAAGTACAATAGTCCTCCCCACTCAGTTCATAAAACATACAGGAAAGGAAATCAATACTTATGAAAACAAATCACTGAATCAATCCCTAAACAAAGCCAAATTGTCCATGAACAATTCTGGAAGTCGTTATCTGCATCCTGTTAAAAAAATCTTATTTACTTTGTGGTTGGAAATTATACTATTTTGAGATGTAAGATCTGAATGTTTAAAATGTAGAAAGTATTTGAATAAAGAGCTATCCAAGATGGTACCTGATATTTTAAAAATTTATGACAATTTAAAAATTAAGTACGTTATTACTCTACTGAGAAGTTAAAAATTTCCTCACTTTAACACTGGCAAAGAATTTGTGGCAGAGATTGAAATTCCCTACCTCTACCTCTTTCTCATCTTCCTTCTCAGTAATGGTAGCTTAGTATTTAGTTGAGTTGAACAAAATATTACATTTCCCAGCAGTCGTGTCAATAGACATGGTCATGTAACCAAGTGTTGTGTAGAACCTCCAGAAAAGCTGCAGAATTTAAACACCATTTTGCTCTTCTAAATTTCTTTTTTTTTTTTTTTCCCTGTATGCACTGACATACACAAACCTCATGATGGCTGGAACTCTAGCAGTCATCTTGGGTCATGAGATGGATAAAATATCATAATGCCTTTTAATTATAGGATGTTTTATGACTTACAAAATTCTACCATGCACATTTATTTTTCCATTTGAATTTTACAAATTCTGCAAGATAGGTCACTCAAGTATTTGTTTCTTTCCTTTCTTGCATATGCTGCTGCTTCTTTGTGAGTTAACTGATGAATTTAAATTACATTAAAAAATAGATGAACTGAAAAGTACAATTCAAACAAAGGCATCTGAAGGAAAGAAATATTAATGTATAGACCTTGGGCTAAGTCAAATACTTCAGCTGAATACTAAATTTAGCGATGAGCTTCCAGGCAGCTAAAGCAAGAAATATACAAGCTTGTCTGAAGAGACAATCTACTTTTCTCTTAACCTGGTAGTGAATTTAAAGAAAACTACCTTGTTTAACTTTCATGTAAGGGATATTGGATGGCATAGTGGATGTTTTAAGTAGTAATTGTGCACGTGATACAGAAATATTCTGTATAGAGACATTGCATTGTCTTCAAAGAAGCAGAGGGCATATGATTATGTTTTTATTTGACACAAGGTTCTCTCTGTGTAGTTAAAATTATATGACTTCAGCATAATCTAATTTTTATATGGTTATATTTTAGGACACCTAGATGAATAAATTAGTTTTATCTTTCAAATGTCTCTTTCAAATATCATGCACCTTGAATGATAATCAAGTGACAGTCATTCTGGGTATCAGTTTTCTTATGACCAGCAAAAGAGTACTGCCCTAAACCCAGACAAGAGGGACCCTTTTAGAGGTCCTCACATACCACAAACAAAGATGACAGTTTACTTTTGTCACTTCAGATCCAGTCTTTAGCACTCTAGAGTGTGAGGCATAATCTTAAACATCTTTATCTCATGCTCAGGCCTCAGGGAGATGGTTCTTCACATCTCTTATGCCATATCTCAAAATAAGACTGTGTTTGAATATCATGAATGGCTATGGAGTGTGCAACTGCTTACATCAGAGATGCACATCATTTCATAGTGGAGGGAGGATTTGGCAGAAGTGCTTAGGTAAGGGAAAAATACTCAACTTGTTAAATCCTTCCTATAAAATAGCATGAGTGCAACAGATTCTCAAATAATGAAGTGTTGTTTCCTAGAAGAAACAAATATCCATCTCTATTTTCTTCATGTATCAAATTGTGGTTTTGACAAATGTTCCTGAATTAGTGTTGAATGTGCACATGGTGGCTTAAAAACATATTGCAACAATAAACAATTCAGATTATTATCTAATGTATTTGTTGGCTTGATATACAACTTGAAAATGTTGACTCATACACCACAAAGTCTCCATTTGTCATGGGTTCTCCAAATGTTAGGGGAGACATGCCCCAAAAATTTAAATTTATGTTTCAAATTAAGAGGGCTCCCTTTTTTTAATGCTAAATATGTGGGAATGGAGCACTAATCAATTAGTCCCATTATATAGGTAAGGAAACTGAGACTCACAGAGGAGGCCTTTCCCAAAGCCTAGTTCCCTTCTAGATAATCTAAGAGACTTTCCACTGAGCCATGTTTCATCCCACTATAATTAACTATTACTTTATGTCAGAGGAGTTCAAGTACTTCTGAATTGGAGCTACTCAAATTGTGGTCAACACATCAGCAGCATAAGCTTCACCTAGGAACTTGTTAGGATCCAATCTTGGGTTCCCAACCTAAACCTTCCTAAATCAAAATCTCTAGGAGTGCCAAGAATCTATATAAGGAGCTCTCCCGTGAACTCTTTATGTACTCCCAATAAATAATTTGTTTCTTACCCCTTGCTACTCAAAGTGTGGTCCATGGACCAGCAGCAGTGACCCCCTCCTCCTGAAGGCCAGTAAGGAATGCAGAATCTCAGGCTCCACCACACCAATGGAATCAGAATCTTCATTATAACGAGGTCTCCAGGGGATTCATATAAACATCAAAGTTTGAGAAGTACTGCTCTGAACAAATACCTGCTAGACTACATGGAGTGAAATCTCATACTTTCATTCTCTGAACTACAAATCAGAGTTATGAATCATGTCATTTTATAACCTTTCAGCATATGGGTTTAAATAAACTGTAATGAATGCTAACAAATGCACAAACCTAGGGTTCCTATTGACCCCCTTACTTAGTTAATATGGTTTCATTTAGTATTATGTTACACAGGCTGTCTAAACCATATGCCAATTTTACAAAACAAATTATACATATTTTAAATTTAGTTCCAGAGATTGGCACATATTGCTTAGCCATTCAAAAATTTAAATGTGACATAATCATGTTGGTGAATGAGACACAGTCTCTTAAATGTTTCTGCAAACCCCACTGTCTACTATAAACAATGTTTTGATCTTTTCTCACCTTTATCCCACCAAAAAAAAAAAAATGTGTTAATTGGGTGAAAGGGAAGACATTTAAAAGAAAACCAGATGGAAAAATAAAAGTATGGCAATTTGACCCAAAAAAAGTTATTAAATTATAGTCATTAAAATAGCATGTTAAGTTTCAGTATTTAAATCAGTCACTTTTGAACTTCAGAGTTAAAAAAAAAAAAGGCTATCTGAAACCATGAAACATTTTTACTTGGTTTTTCCTTCAAAAACAGCAGACTTATGATCCCATGTGCCAATGATACAGTCTTAGCTGAAACTATGAAGGACACATTTCAAAGGCTAAGATAAAGTTGGAAGCAGGTTTTGATAAGAAAAAAATTTCCACTTCCTTCCTTTTTAAATAGTGATTTACTCTGATAAATGTTTTAGTGTTTCAGATTTTAAAACAGCTTCAGTATGCAGGGTGCCTGGGTGGCTCAGTTGGTTAAGCAGCCAACTCTGAATTTTGGCTCAGGTCATAATATCTGGGTCCTGGAATCAAATCCCCCACCAGGCTCCACATCCAGTGGGGAGTCTGCTTGAGGATTCTCTATCCCTCTCCTTCTACCCCTCCCCTCCCACCTACCCCACTCACCTGGGTAAACACTTTCTCTCAAATAAATAAATCTTTTAAAAAAATAAAAATAAAATAAAACAACTACAATATGATTTGGTATTGCTGCAGGTTAAATTTCCAGAACTGTATCTTTCTACGTGACTTTCTGCTTCATTACTGCAAAATAGATGCTGCATTATTCTTTACATTTCTGTCCCTTGATATTAACGGTAAAGATCAGGTGGCAATAGAGAACTCAATGGTATAGCTACTTCTTTTTCTCTTCTCTTCTCTTCTTTTCTTTTCTTTTCTTTTTTTTTTTCTTTTTCTGCTACTTCTTTTTCTAATAAATGCTATAACAACTGTCTTGGTCCTCATTTTGCAAAACACAGAAGCATAACTAAAATATTTTAACAAACATTAAAATAGCAATAACCATCAAAAAATGAAAAGGCAACTACTGAATGAGAGGAAATATTTGTAAATCTTATATTTGATAGGAGGTAAATATCCACACAAGTAAACAGCAAAAAACCCCCAAATATGGCAATCCTTATATTAGAAAAATTAGATTTTAAACCAAAGACTATAAGAGATGAGGAAGGAAACTATATCATACTTAAAGGCTCTAAACAACAAGAAGATCTAACAACTGTAAATATCTATGCCCCTAACATGGGAGCAGCCAATAATATAAGCCAATTAATAACAAAAGCAAAGAAACACATTGACAACAATACAACAATACTGGGGGAATTTACCACCCCCCCTCACTGAAATGGACAGATCATCTAAGCAAAAGATCAACAAGGAAATAAAGACTTTAAATGGCACACTGGACCAAATGGACTTCACAGATATATTCAGAACAATCCACCCCAAAGCAACAGAATACACTTTCTTCTCTAGTGCCGATGGAACATTCTTCAGAAGAGATCACAACCTAGGTCACAAATCAGGTCTCAACTGGTACCAAAAGATTGGGATCATTCCCTGCATATTTTCAGACCACAAGGCTTTGAAACGAGAACTCAATCACAAGAGAAAAGTCATAAAGAACTCAAATACATGGAGGCTAAAGAGCATAATACTAAAAAATGAACGGGTCAACCAGGAAATTAAAGAAGAATTAAAAAAATTCATAGAAACCAATGAAAATGAAAACTCAACTGTTCAAAATCTTTGGGATGCAGCAAAGCCTGTCCTAAGAAGTATATAGCAATACAAGCCTTTCTCAAGAAACAAGAAAGGTCTCAAATACACAACCTAACCCTACACCTAAGGAGCTGAAGAAAGAACAGCAAATAAAGCCTAAACCCAGCAGGAGAAGAGAAATAATAAAGATCAGAGCAGAAATCAATGAAATAGAAACCAAAAGAACAGTAGAACAGATCAACAAAACTAGGAGGTGGTTCTTTGAAAGAATGAACAAGATTGATAAAACCCTGGCCAGACTTATCAAAAAGAAAAGAGAAATGACTCAAATCAACAAAATCATGAATGAAAGAGGAGAGAACACAACCGACACCAAAGAAATACAAACAATTATAAGAACATATTATGAGCAACTCTATGCCAGCAAATTAGATAACCTGGAAGAAATGGATGCATTCCTAGAGATGTATCAACTACCAACACTGAACCAGGAAGAAATAGAAAACCTGAACAGACCTATAACCACTAAGGAAATTGAAGCAGTCATCAAAAATCTCCCAACAAACAAGAGCCCAGGACCAGATGCCTTCCCAGGGGAATTCCACCAAACATTTCAAGAAGAATTAATACCTATTTTTCTGAAACTGTTTCAAAAAATAGAAATGGAAGGAAAACTTCCAAACTCATTTTATGAGGTCACCATTAGCTTGATCCCAAAACCAGACAAAGACCCCATCAAAAAGGATAATTACAGACCAATATCCTTGATGAACATGGATGCAAAAATTCTCACCAAAATGCTAGCCAGTAGGATCCAACAGTACATTAACAGGATTATTCACCATGGCCAAGTGGGATTTATCCCTGGGCTGCAAGGTTGGTTCAACATCTGCAAATCAAACAATGTGATACAATACATTAATAAAAGAAAGAACAAGAAACATATGATCCTCTCAGTAGATGCAGAAAAAGCATTTGACAAAGTACAGCATCCTTTCTTGATCAAAACTCTTCAGAGTATAGGGATAGAGGGTACATACCTCAATATCATAAAAGCCATCTATGAAAAACCCACAGTGAATATCATTCTCAATGGGGAAAAACTGAGAGCTTTCCCCCTAAGGTCAGGAACGCAGCAGGGATGTCCACTATCACCACTGCTATTCAACATAGTATTAGAAGTCCTAGCCACAGCAATCAGACAACAAAAAGAAATCAAAGGCATCTGAATCGGCAAAGAAGTGAAACTCTCACTCCTTGCAGATGATATGATACTGTATGTGGAAAACCCAAAAGACTCCACCCCAAAACTGCTAGAACTCATACAGGAATTCAGTCAAGTGGCAGGATATAAAATCAATGCACAGAAATCAGTGGCCTTCCTATACACCAACAACAAGACAAAAGAAAGAGAAATAAAGGAGTCAATCCCATTTACAATTGCACCCAAAACCATAAGATACCTAGGAATAAATCTAACCAAAGAGGCAAAGGATCTGTACTCAGAAAACTATAAAATACTCATGAAGGAAATTGAGGAAGACACAAAGAAATGGAAGAACGTTCCATGCTCATGGATTGGAAGAACAAATATTGTGAAGATGTCAATGCTACCTAGGGCAATCTACACATTCAATGCAATCCCTATCAAAACACCATCCACTTTTTTCAAATAATTGGAGCAAATAATCCTAAAATTTGTATGGTACCAGAAAAGACTCCGAATAGCCAGAGGAATGTTGAAAAAGAAAAGCAAAGCTGGTGGCATCACAATTCCAGACTTCAAGCTCTATTACAAAGGTATAATCACCAAGACAGCATGGAACCGGCACAAAAACAGACATATAGATCAATGGAACAGAATAGAGAGCCCAGAAATGGACCCTCAACTCTATGGTCAACTCATCTTCGACAAAGCAGGAAAATGTCCAATAAAAAAAAAGACAGTCTGTTCAACAAATGGTGTTGGGAAAATTGGACAGCCACATGCAGAAGAATGAAACTGGACCATTTCCTCACACCACACACAAAAATAGACTCCAAATGGTTGAAAGACCTAAATGTGAGACAGGAGTCCATCAAAATCCTAAAGGAGAACCCAGGCAGCAACCTCTTCGACCTCAGCTGCAGCAACTTCTTCCTAGAAACATTGCCAAAGGCAAGGGAAGGAGGGGCAAAAATGAACTATTGGGACTTCATCGAGATAAAAAGCTTTTGCACAGCAAAAGAAACAGTCCACAAAACCGAAAGACAAACAACAGAATGGGAGAAGATATTTGCAAATGACATATCAGATAAAGGGCTAGTATCCAAAATCTATAAAGAGCTTATCAAACTCAACACCCAAAGAACAAATGATCCAATCAAGAAATGGGCAGAAGACATGAACAGATACTTTTCCAAAGAAGACATCCAAATGGCCAACAGACACATGAAAAAGTGCTCAATATCGCTCGGCATCAGGGAAATACAAACCAAAACCTCAATGAGATATCACCTCACACCACTCAGAATGGCTAAAATTAACAAGTCAGGAAACAAGAGATGTTGGCGGGGATGCAGAGAAAGGGGAACCCTCCTACACTCCTGGTGGGAATGCAAGCTGGTGCAGCCACTCTGGAAAACAGTATGGAGGTTCCTCAAAAATTTGAAAATAGAGCTACCCTACGACTCAGCAATTGCACTACTGGGCATTTACCCCAAAGATACAAATGTAGGGATCTGAAAGGGTACGTGCACCCCTATGTTTATAGAAGCAATGTCCACAATAGTCAACTATGGACATCTGTCGATGTCCATCAACAGATGAATGGATAAAGAAGAAGTGGTATATAATGGAATAAAATGCAGCCATCAAAAGGAATGAAATCTTGCCTTTTGCAATGACGTGGTTGGAACTGGAGGGTATTATGTTGAGCAAAATAAGTCAATCAGAGAAAGACATGTATCATATGACCTCACTGATATGAGGAATTCTTAATCTCAGGAAACAAAGTAAGGGTTGCTGGAGTGGTGGGGGGTGGGAGGGATGGGGTGGCTGGGTGATAGACATTGGGGAGGGTATATGGTATGGTGAGCGCTGTGAATTGTGTAAGACTGTTGAATCAGAGACCTGTACCTCTGAAACAAATAATGCATTATATGTTAAAAAAAAAAAAAGAAGAAGAAGAAGAAGAAGAAGAAGATAGCAGGAAGGGAAAAATGAAGGGGGGGAAATCGGAGTGGGAGACAAACCATGAGAGATATGGACTCTGAGAAACAAACTGAGGGTTCTAGAGGGGAGGGGTGAGGCGATGGGTTAGCCTGGTGATGGGTTTAAAGAGGGCACGTACTGCATGGAGCACTGGGTGTTATATGCAAACAATTAATCATGGAACACTCCATCAAAAATTAATGATGTAATGTATGGTGATTAACGTAACATAATAAAAAGAAAAGGAAAAAAAAAAACCCAAATAATTTGACTACAAAATGAGTAGAGGATCTGAATAGACATTTTTCCAAAGAAGACATACAGGTGGCCAACAGGTATATGGAAAAGTGCTTAACATTAGTAATCATCAGGGAAATGCAAATCAAAACCACAATGAGACATCACCTTATACACATTAGAATCACTACCATCAAAAAGACAAGAGATAACAAATGCTGGTGAGGATGTGGAGAAAAGAGAACTCTTGTGCACTGCTGGTGGGAATATAAATGGGTGTAGCCACTGTGCAAAATGGTACGGACCTTTCTCAAAAAATTAAAAACAGGACTACCCTATGATGCAGCAATTCCACCTCTGGATATACACCCAAATGAAATAAAATCACTGAATTAAAGAGATAACTGCACCCCCATGTTCATTGCACCCCCATGTTCATTACAGTGTTATTTATAATAGCCAAGAAATGGAAACAACTAAACGTCCATCAACATATGAATGGATAAAGAAAATGTGGTCTACAGGTACAACTGAATACTATCCAGCCATAAAAAAGAATGAAACCCTGCCATTTTTGCAACAATATGGATAAACCTTGAGAGTGTTACACTAAGTGAAACGTGAGAGAAAAACATCCTATATGATCTCCTTATATGTAGAATCTAAAAAAAAAAGCAATAGGAAAAGAACAGACGTGTGGTTATCAGAGGCAGGGGAATGGGGGAAAGGGAATTTGAATGAAGGTGCTCAAAAAGGTATAAACTTCCAGATGTAAGATAAATAAGTACTAAGGATAATGTACAACATGATGACTATAGTTAACACTGCTCTATGGTATGTTTGGAAGTCGCTAAGAAAGTAAATCCTGAAAGAAAAAAAAAAGGAGAGAGAAAAGAAAACAGCAATCATCAAATTGGAAAATACTTTTACAAGTAAATGTGAAAAAGAATTAATATAATTAACCCTTAAAAAGCTCATCGAAATCAACAGAAAATCCCTATCTCCCCAGTAGATACTTGGCAAAATGAACATTGCAATTATGGTAACAATTACAGTAAAGTTACTTAATGAACACCACGTGCTAGGTGTTGTGCCAAGTATTATGCTTACATTATCTCATTTAATCCTCACAACACTGCTATGAGGTATATATTTTTATCCCTGTTTTACACATGAGGATACTAAAACTTAAAAAGGAGGCTAAATAAATTGCCTGGGGTCACACATACATAGCTACATATAGTACAGATTGAAGCTATATTGGTCCAGTTGCCATTATCTAAAAGGACATGGAAGATGTACAGAGAAAAGGAAGTCCAGATCCTAACTAATATCTGAAAAAATTACTCAACCAAGGCATTATTTAACAAAGGTAAAATTAAAACAACTATTAGAAAAGACTGAACAATATACAAAATTCAAACCCAGTCAGGCCTCATGAGATAGACACCATCATAGACACTGGTGGGATTACATATCAAGAATCTTACATAGGGGTGCCTGGGTGGCTCAGTCAGTTAAGAGTCTGCCTTCGGCTCAGGTCACGATCCCAGGGTCCTGGGATCAAGTACCACACCAGGCTCCCTACTCAGCATAGGGAATCTCTTCTCCTGTCCCTCTGCCCCTCTCCCCAACTCGTGCTCTCTCTCAAATAAATAAATAAATAAAATCTTAAAAAAAAAAGAATCTTAGATATGCTGGTGTCCAACAGATTCCTATACTTTTGGGAGTCTATAAACTGGGAAAAATAATTACCAACAATGGAGGAACCACTAAATAAATTATGGTACATTAACCCAAAGGAATATTATACCAGCATTAAGTAGCAATTGTGAGAAAGTTTAATTACACAGGAGAATACTGATGATACAGTGTTTTACTGAAAACATGAAGACACTCTATTATATATACTATGATCTCTAGTATTTATAAACATAGAAAAAAGTAGAAGAAAAGGTCAAATGCCAAAATGTTAACAGTAATTACCTCCGGGCAGTAAGTTTAAAGCCAATTTTTGCTTTTTTTCTTTCCTGTGCCTTCTAATAAATAAATTCACTTGACACTGACTTGTCTGTGAAGTTTATAATTTGATAATTAAAAGAATTATCTTAAATTCTGGACATTGGATATTCTAAAATAATTGCAGAAACAATAGATTTCAAAAGCTACCATTTCAGTTACATAGGAATTTAGAGGGATTTAAAAGAACATTAATTTAGAGAAACTGATATATATTAAATGTATACTCTATAAAACTTGGTCTTAGGCCATGGATTCAATGGTTTTATGGGTAGTCTCGCTCCTATGCCCTTAATGTAAATAAACCTTCTTTCTCTATATACAACAAAAATATAATGTACATTTTAAATATTTCATTATCTCCTAATAGCAACACAGTAATGAACCATAATATATTTAAGGTGCAAGTAATAATGTTGAAACTTTTAAAATCTGTAAAATAATGAAATTATATGTCCATAAATGATTTGTATTTTAAACAATAAGAGTACTCTCTTGGTATCTAATACAGGAAATCAGTTTCCTTCTTTAGGGTCTTATTTTCAAAAACCAAACTTTGGGCAAAAAACCTCTCATGAATAACTGGCTAGCTAAATGAAGAAAATATCAGAATAAAGATGCTTCTTAAAAAAAAAAAAAGTCACTCAAAAGGAACAGGGAAGATTTTCACCAAAGAATCCAAGGGAGAGCCAAACCAGAATGGGAAGTCACACAAATCAAGACGGAATTTGTTACACTGAGTAAACACCCACATGTGTGAGCTGCCTACTCCTGCCTGCCTGCCAAGTTACCTAAAAATATGCTCTTTGGAGAATTGAGCCATGAAGACCTCAAGTTTGCTTAGTCTTTACCAGATTCCTCAAAACATTGCAAATGTAAACTTGGTAAGGTCTAAGTCCTTCATCTCCTAAATTGTCTCTGATGATGTCAGACCTGTGTGGACACGACTCAGGCACCATGGGGCAGAAGGGACAGGGAGAGGAATGCTTATGGGGCCGGTGCATCAATTCGAAGAGTACACTGTGCCTTCTCCACAGTTTTCCTTCTGAACAGTCCCGGCCAGCAATGGAAGAGAACTTAAAACCCACTATGATAAAACATATCCCAAACTTGGAAATAGGGGAAAGAGTATTCTCACGGTGCAGTGCTGGGCTTGACTTAATACTAACTAGACTATTTTACAACTCTTAGATGCAAAAATTTTAGATTTTTGTCCAGAAGAGATGCAAATTCTCTTCAATTGAAATGAATAATCCCAAAGATTATGGTTGATGGTGCCATAAAACACCAGAAATCTTATTCTAACATCTCTTACAGTGCTCGCTTCAGCAGCACATATAATAACATCTCTTATAAAATTGCCATATATACCTAGCTTTTCAAATGGTCTTTAGACTGAAGTTAACATTCCCTAGTTCCCTCCATAATTAACAAGTTAAATAAAATCTTTGTTACGCATTCATGTTATATTTGTATGTCATATTTTTTAGTTTTTTGAAAATTATCCTTCAACATCACAATAGTCCAAATTAGAGACACTCACCAAATAATTGGTCTGTACTCTTAAAAATGTCAAGATCATGAAAGAAAGAGAAAGGCTGAGGAACTACTACAGATTGAAGGAGGCTAACAGGACATGCCAGCTAAATACAACTAGCAACCCTGGATTGGGCTGTGGACCAGATATTGGTTGGTTGGTTTGTCTTCCACTGCAAAGGAAATTAGTGGAATAATTAGTAACATTTTTTAAGAGTTAAAGATTTGATAATAGCATTTAATCACTGTTAATTTCCACCATCAATTTCACGGTACTATGACTATATGATAGGAAATATGTACCAAAATATTTAAGGGCAATGGGCACCAAGTGTGCAAGTTTCTCTCAAGTAATTCAGAAAAGTAACACAGCTCAGGTCGAAAGAACTGCTTGGGCGGAAACAATTATGGCTCTATCGACCAAGTTAATTTTGCAAGGATTTCCGAAGAACAAAAATGAAAGTAAGACTCTAATGCATATTATCTGTGGACTCAGGGACACTAAGATGACAAGACAGGGAGACAAAAAGAAAGAAGAAGGGAGTGGAGAGAGAGAAGATGGGCAGTAACTAAGCAAATAGGTAGACCCAGAGTTTGCTGGTGTCCAGTGGACTTATTGTTATGCTCAACAGAAAACTAACCTGCTTCTTCAACCACACTGGCTTTCAGCCAGGCCACTCAAACAGCACACAGGGTGTTGGTTCTGTGCCTGTTAATAAAGACGCTAAAATAGCTTAGCATTGTGTTTTGACACCAAAAATTCACTGTGGAGTTAGAAACCAGTTTGTTAGGAGCGTTGCAAACGATAAAAATCTAAAAGGTTTTTAAATATTAATAGCACTCGAATGGTTTTCTCCCAGATGGCCACACAGCTGACTACAGTTCCCTCCTAGAACCCTCTGCTGTTTATCCTCTAAATGTCCCCAATATAAAACAGTTTTAATCTTTTGTTGCTGCTGTAAAACTTATCTACTGTGGGACAACATAATTAAGTGTCAGTGCCTGGATGTATGGAGTGAGGAGCGGACAGAATAATCCAGGATGTATGTCACTAATAATTCAGTTTATGGCTCAGTGATAATGGGATTCCTGATTATTAGCAGGGCACCTGGCTCTGGAGGCTTCTTAGCTTGAAGCCCAGGTGAGGGGCAGTGCCAGGTAGGAATGGCATTGGCAGAGGTGTGTGAGTCTCGCTCTCTGCCTCTCTTTTCTCTTGCATGGATCGGTTAAGGCCTAGGTCATTCTCACTGGACAACTTCAGAGATGCCAACCCGAAAGGAACAGCAGTTTGACTAGAAACATCTGATGCTGTTTCATGCTCGTTCTTGTAAAAGTGATGATAAGGTTGTTAATTAAAATGTAATTCACAGACGGTTACTGCCCTAATGGCAGGGTTTCCTGGCAGTGCTGGAAGGCGAGCCCCGATGACCCAGGGTGTATGTACAATGAATGGTGAGCAAAGAAGAGGCAGAAAAGAAGAATGAGAAAGGCAGGGCAGGAAGGCCTGTCGGGCAGAGAGGAGGGCAGAAAAAGAAGGCAGGGAAGGGAGGGAGTGGTGAAGAATGAGGAGGAGGAGGAATGGGATATGAAGAAGGGGAGGTTGTTACCTGATTGAAATTCTTCATAAATCAGGAGACATTTCATCTCCAACGTGGAGCGATTCCCACTTCCCGTATAGTCCACGGGCCGGAGCTGCATCTACCCTAGACAGTGCTCAGAGGGCATGCCCAGCATTCACTTCATTTGTGCTCCTTTTTTCTGTTTCCATAGCTGACAAAAAATATTTCTGATTGACCGAGGATGTCCTCTTTAGACAGGTGGATGGCTTCTGCCTTGCCATTTGTCTGTGCAAGGTGACTCTGTATACTGCTGCTGTAATCCTTGATGTGCAGACTTTCTTAGAGCTCACACCTCAAAGAGCTGGCTTAGTTTGTGTTTGGGGGGTGGGGGTTTGGGGTGCAACACAGTATTGGTTGCACCTCTGGCCCACTCCTTGACCCCAATGGCAACTGAGGTTTCCTGTCTTCCCAGTACAAACACCTGCAGGGCCCTCAGCTTTTCTGTCTCCGGATGTTCTCGGAAGC
This sequence comes from Zalophus californianus, assembly GCF_009762305.2. Lineage (NCBI taxonomy): Eukaryota > Metazoa > Chordata > Mammalia > Carnivora > Otariidae > Zalophus > Zalophus californianus. The sequence goes on from NC_045602.1 coordinate 99,402,974, forward strand.
CTTGGACATGTACTCAGCCTGTGTGTGCAAGCTCATCCCAGAAGTGCACAGACAAGAATATCCCTAGAAACGATCCTCAACCACTGGGGGCCAGGAGTTAGTGAGTAAATATTTCTGCCTCATGTTCTATGTTGGAACCATTCGAAGGTACATTTTATGCAGGTGCTCAGAGAACCCCCAGTAGAAGGAAGTCCCTGTTTCAACAGCTTGTTTTCCTTCCATTTCACTCCCCCAACTACCTTACTTTTGTTTCCCAGTATCACTTCCCAAATAAAAGGTCTGCACCCTGTATTAACTGTACTGTGCTGTTTTCTGGATTCTTGATGTTCTGGCATCTGGGCTCTTGCTGCCTGGGGAGACACCATCCTTCCCAGGGGTAGCCAATTTGTAAAAGTAGCAAATGACCTGCACCAGACATGTCATACATAACCCAACAAATCCAGAGCCCATACTCTGAACCACCTCCTCTATCTGGCTCTTACACTTCGGGAAGCAACATTCCTCTGTTCTAATCAATCCAGGTCAGAGACTAGACAACTAGAAACAGTCCCTATAACCCAAAGCCCACTAACATTACTCAAACTGGCTAATCACAAGCCTGCTTACCCTGCTTTGTCTTGCCTTTTCCACAGAAACCACAATAAAGGCTCTTGTCTGTGCTTTTCCCTTGCGCCTGCCTTCTGACCAACCTTGGTGCTCCCCTGTGTGGCTCTGCATGGCCTGGTGTGCCCCCTCCTATTGGGAACTGTGAGTAACACACTATCTTTTCAATCACAATGATCTCCTGATTTGTCAGCAGTGTTACCCACCTGAATAATAATAAAACGTACATTTTTTAAGACAATTCCAAATTCTTACCTCAGGTTCTGCTTGTAGTTGAATACAAAGAAAGACCACTCATTGTTTTTAAATAGTTGCTAAATGAATGCATGGAGGAAAAAAAAAAAGCATCCAGGGAATTCTACAGTGGAGAAGGGGAAGAAGATTCAGTTCAATGGCCTCTACAGAGGGGTCTAAGAATGTGGGGTGACCCCTGAGCTCACCTGCTGGGTCACTCAGTACACAGTCTCATGGTATCCACTTCCTTATTAACCATCCCCTTTCTCCTTCAGATCTCTGGGAGAATCATGAACAGTAAGTAGCTTGCATGTATAAAATGCCAGAAGGAGAAAATGAGACAGAAATTAAGAAAATCTACTTAAAATAAGAAACACATACTGTCCTTGTTAGGTCCTAGATTTCCTATTTTTATTTTTAAACTGAGAGTGTATTATAGTTTTATTTTAAATACATATGACAAGAGGATAAAAAATGAAAGTCAACACAAGTTAAAGAGAAAGAAGGAAGTGGTACATATTTGAGACTCTCTGTGCAAGAAGAGGACATTTTTCATCTTAGGCCCCAGGGTATCTGTTAGTGCACTGGGAGAGGTAATTCATTAAAAGAACCTAAGGTTAATGTACCTTCAAAAGAGAGCAATTTATCTCCTCTTCTTCAATAGGGTCAGGCCAGGAGGTTTTACAGTTGGAAAAATTTTATCCTAGTGCGATACCCCTGTAATGATCTCGGGTCCCCTGAATTTCATCTTTCTCATTCACTACGCCCACATGACTAATGTACCAGATGGGAGGATACTGCACTTTATCCTGAAGGTGTGAGCACTTAAGTTCTTTCTTGAAAAACCAGGACCAGGAAAAATTTATATTCTGCTTTATATATTTTCCCTCACCTACTGAGTCCTCATATCCCAGACTGACCAACGTGCGGCTTGGTGGGGATTGTCAAAAGGAAGGATATTTTCACTTAAATGAGTTAAAAAGTACTTAGGAATGGTATTAGCCTATTTTAGAATAAAGTCATAATAACAGTTATGATGTTATTATAAAATCTGCTGTGTTAACCAAGTGAAACCAGAGGAAATAAACAAAACTGTAAGTGAAATTTTTCATATTGGATTTCCCAAATTCCAGTTTCTTCTTCTCAGAAAAATTCATTTATTCATTGAGGCTTCCTCCCTCCCTGGTGTGTGGTGTGTGTCTATATATATGTGTGTGTGTGTGTGTGTGTGTGTGTATACATATATATATATACACACATACATATGCATTACACACACATACATAAAGTTATACACACATGCACATTCATACACACACATGCATAGATACACTTCTGCCTTCGGACTGACCCTGATGCTTCCCCATGTAGCCCTGAGCAGTGTGATGTGTCTATATATATATATATATATATATATATAGACACACACACACACAACGTTTATATATTTATATTTATGTGTACATTTGTACATATATATTTATAGATCGTAGATATATATCATACATTTGTGTTTATATACTTATATATGTACATATATACACACACACACAGATATGTATAGAAAGAATTAAAACAAAATATGGTCAGTTATGTAAGGATAAATATTATACAAAAGGATATGAAGAACTGGAGAGTAGTACGTACAGAAAAGGAATTCTGCCTAGCCAGACTTGGATCTTGAATTGAAGACAAGTTAAGGATAAGTCCAAAGTGATGAGTCAGCTTTTCTCACCTCCAAGTGTACATTAGACTCTTCTCAGTGGCTTTAGAAAATGATAGTACTTGGGTCCTAGCACTAGAGACTTAGACTCACCTGGTCTAGTGTGGGCCCCAGGCATTTGATTTGTTCTCGGGCACTCAAGCATTCAATATATATTTGCTGACTGACCATATTTGTCCCTAGATACTGGGGGACAGGGCTAGAGAGTGGACAGAAAGCTGCTTTTGGTTGTGCAGACTCCTGGAAGTCATGGTTCTGTGTCTGTGGCTGTCTCCTTCGCTAAATCTTAGGGTATTTTCCACACGAGGACACTGTGGCATAGTTAAGGCAGTACCTCTCCTCACAGAGGATGGGCTCTGTTATTAATAAAGGAATGAAGGCAATAACATTGCATGTCAACTCTACTTCAATAACAATAATTTAAAAAAAAGGAATGAAGACAAATACTGCCACTGTTAGCAAAAAGCATAAGAGTGACTATTTTTTCCCTGAAGTCAGAGGGTAAGGGCAAAATATTTCAAAAGAATACTCACATGTGAACACACACACACACAGAGTTTTGCTCTATCAGTCACTAGGGGGTAGGTTATGCTGTGATAACAACCTCAAATCTGACTGGCTTAATACCACAAAAGTGGATTTGTCTCTCATGCTACATGTTCAGTACAGGTCAGCAAAAGGGCTTGTTCACTGTAGTCACTCAGGGACTCAGGCTGATGGAGGCTTCAAGCTGGGGAGGTTTGCCTTATGACCTTTCCAAGAAGAAGGGGGACATGGTGAATCATGTACTAGCGCTTAACACTTCCACCCTGAAGTAAAAGATATCACTTCTGCTTGTATTTAACCGGCCAAATCAAATCATGTGACCATGCTGAACTTGAAAGGGGATAGAAAAGTGCAATCTTATTGTATGGATAAAAGGTGGGAAGCTAGAAATATTTGATAAAGGGCGGTGACATCTGTGACATTTTACCAATAAGCAACAGTGAAATTCAGTTCCACTGGGAGTTTATGTAACTTTAGCTGAGTTATAGTTTACTATACAATGCTAAATGTAGCTCCAAAAAGAACTAGAATAAGTTCTTCCTATTTAAGGAAAAAAAAAATTACAAATTGCCAAACAGGTTTGCTCCATGCCTTTCAAGGTCAAAAAGCCCATATTCCCTTAGGGACAGTGTCTTATAAATAAGGTCATTGTCATAGATGACAACTCATTTAAAGAATCACAGTCCAACCACAGAGAGTTTTCATCACCCGAGTCTCACACAGTAATAAATGTTCTGCAACGCACTTGAGGCATCATCTTATGACCTGGGCTTACAATGAGAAAAGCACATCTTTGAAAAGTATGAAAAGAAGAATCTGGACTTTTACACGAGGTGAACAGTGTTATATCCAACAAATAGTCTGGCTTCATTGGAATCTGCCAGCACAATAAACAGAGGGCCTTTTCCAGATACTAAAGTCTAAAACCCCATCAAAATCAGTTAACTCTAATAGGTTAATATGCTAAACATGCTATGTGAATCTGGAGATCGAGGAGTTTGAACACATACCTTCATGTATACTTTATATTATTATTTCAGCACAAAGTAGATGTTTTCCATTTCGGTCGGTTATTTCATCCAACCCAGAGTTCTTTACAGCATGGGGAAGGGTAGGAGAAACTCTGATACAGAATTACTCTGCTGGTCACTTCTCATTTAGTTTTATGCTTAGGGAAGCAAGGGATCAGTTCTGCTTTCTCCAGCATAAGCTAAGCTAGAGAACTTAGGTCAAATTAGACTGGGAGAGCTTATGTAAGAAGGTGAAGGCTTTGTGAAAAAAATGTATCCAAATATCCAACCAAAGTCCCCATTTTACCACTGAATGTTCTTTTCCTAGACTGATATGCTGACTTTTATAAAAATCCCATCATCAAGTTTATGAAAGCATCTATTATATTAGTGTGTGGGGGGGAGGCTGGATGGGATAGCAACCTAGGATGATTTAAAAAATTAGAACCAGGGGCGCCTGGGTGGCTCAGTCGTTAAGCGTCTGCCTTCGGCTCAGGTCATGATCCCAGGGTCCTGGGATCGAGCCCCGCATCGGGCTCCCCGCTCCGCGGGAAGCCTGCTTCTCCCTCTCCCACTCCCCCTGCTTGTGTTCCCTCTCTCACTGTGTCTCTCACTGTGTCTCTCACTGTCGGGTAAATAAAATCTTTAAAAAAAAAAATAAAAAATTAGAACCAGAAGAAAAAAATAGAAAAGAAAAGAAAAAGCAATACCTTTTTTCAATCTCCTTCACGATGCAAAAAAAAAAAAAAAAAAAAAAAGAACCAAACATTGAATAATCAGTTTCTGAGAATACAGAACAAACTGCTTACTCGTGGATAATTATGAGACAAATGAACAAATAGCAGGCTCAGAGATTATGAAAACCCTTAAAGGAGAAATGTAATTAATGATGATGATAAAAATGCTAAGTATTTATAATAATAATTACAGCATGTCTGTCCCCAGAGGTCTCAGTTTTTAATGTTCCTTTTCAGAAACATCATCAGAGTTTAATCAAAGGCACTGATGGACTATATGGCTAATTTCCTCCCTAACTGGACTGAATGTCCATGAAAAAACACTGGTTATCATTGTGAGGCCCTCCAGGGTCCACTGAAATAGTCCCCAGTAATATGTTATGGGCGAGTATAGTTATCTTATTGTCCAATAGACGTAAATGTTGGGTATGCACACATACCTCTTTTCCTCCTGGTCAAATTCTAGTTGATCCAAAATAGATCCATCAGACAAGGATTTATCTAAACCATTTAAAGTGATTTATACTGTGAGCCTCTTCTACTTTTTTTTTTTCTTTTTGGGTTTGAGTGCTTGATACATTCATCGTCTTTGGTATAAAGCATGTTTTAATCTGCCCGATTGCAAATATCACAGAATTCACAGCTGGGAAAGATCTCATAACTTCACAGAGAGGCAATGTAATTTGCCTGAAGTCACACAGTATAGGATTCAAAATGCAGTCCACCAGACCCCAAAGCAGCCTCCTAACACACCTCATGCATCAATTAGGTCTAAAGCAGGGGATCTCAACCTTTATGCATACCCCTACCTCCTTTGGTAGTCTCAGGGAGCTGTGGACTCTTCTCATAGTAATATTTTCAAGTGAATAATATAAAATACATAGGATTACAAATCTCAAAAAATATAACTAAATACCTTTAAATTTTATAATATATATATCATTATTAGCAAATAAAATAGCAAAATCTAGTTGCAGTTCTAATATCTAAGGTAAATTTGAAGCAGTGATGAATATAAATGAGATTTTTAGATATTTGCCATAAATGCAATGTGATATGAAAATACAGTTTCTAGGAGTGGTCAAGTGTCAGGCACTGCTGTGACTTTTGTGGTTTGAGGTCTACATTCAACATCAAGGACATGCAAAATTTCAGTTAAAAGTTAATGAATAATAAAGATTTTTCTTCCTTTTCCACTTTATGGTTCCCTGATATCTAACCCTGGATCCTGATTTACTAGATTAATAACCCTTGATAAAGCATTCACACATTTACCATAATATGATAAGTGGGCATACCACTTATATACTTATTTATACTTACTTAGCACTCTTATGTAGGTTATCGCTGTACTAAGTCCAGAAGAAATAGTGTATGGTTCCTGCTGTGTGAAGCCTTAAATTTAACTAGGAAGACAAGACCCATATATTCTAAGATTTAAAAATATTCAGTAAGAGAGGAAAGTAGAGTCCTGATCATTGGACAGGAAGGCTGTCTAGAATCTGGTGCTACCTGAATGGTAAACGCATAAATGCAGGTACATAGAAGGTGGGCATTAGTCTGTGTCTGCTGACTGCCTACTAGAGCAGCTATGGTGGGGGGAGGGAAAGAACAAATGGTACAAGTTACTTGCAAATTTAGGTAGAGAGTCACACACACAAAGCAGCCCCTAAAAAAAAAAAAAGAAAAAAAAACAACAACTGTGAAACAATATATCACCAAGGCAGAGACTTAGTAGACAAAATTTCAGGGGGCTCCAGGAAAAAAAAAGTTCTTCCACTCCATGCTCAGCACAAAGGGAGGTCTCTGGGCAAAGACTCCATTGTTCTTGGTTTATGTTCACTTTCCATCCATCTGCACACACACACACACACACACACACACACACACACACACACACACACACACACACACCAGTCTTTTGCTGATATAAATGGTTCCAAATTTCATTCCCAGTCTGGCAAACAAGGAGTCAATTCTTATAAGTAAGTGATATATGATACCACATTCCTAAACTTTTTCTCCCCCAAATTTCCAACAGAAGTTGAATGGCCACTTTGAAACTTAATGATAAATGGTGGAAACTCATTTCCTTCTGGTATTGGTGTTAGAACAAGAGTCATTTAGCAAACAACAGATTGTCGATTCTGAACTAAACCTGAGAATGGCATCTGGTCCACAGTTTAGAAGCTGAGATTTCTTTAGCCTCTTCTGAATAGCTCAATAATAAAAGGGAGGGAGGCCCTAGGTAACTTTAACTTCATTATCGGGACATCTAAATTATTACATTTATAAATAAATTACATAGTAAATTTAATAATAGGTAGTAGGTATTTGAAACTGACTTCTTTTAAACAATTCCTAAGCTAATAATGACTATACTTGCCAAGGATATGACATAATTGCCTTGAAATCTAATCTGATCCACTTTAGCCCAGATAAATGATACAGCGTGTTGCTTAAATGAAATCAACATTTGTTACACAGTCAGGAAACTATGTTTTAAGGCTAAATGTTGTGAATTCTTTGATGACAATCTATTTGGACAACAGTGAGCCACTATAGAAATTTTGGGGAGACACAAAGAAAATAATTCGAAAGAATATTATATAATTATATACCAAAAGCTTAAACTCTTAAAAACTGATGAAGTCTAATTTTTTCTCCTCAAATCAGGAGTCTGTCCTTACACTGTTCTTATCAGACACTTATTCATTCATCAGTTTGACAAATGTTTATGGGAACCCCCTAGATGCTACGTAGTAGGGAGGACACAAAGATGAATAAGGCATAATCTATGTTCTCAAGGATCTTGAATGACAGTAGGATGATAAGATGTATAAATAACAACCAAGTGTCAACCTCCATGTGGTAAAGAGTACTGATTCAACTCTACCTCCCCACTGTATTTAGTAGCCTATTAAAGCCCCCAACAACATACAGTTGTTTGAATGTCTGTCTCCTTACTGACAGCATTAGCTCTCAGGAGAAAGATATGGAGGGTATCTTATCATTGTGTCTCCACTGTCTACTATATAGTTGGCACATACACTTTAAACATATATTAATTGGGTGAATGGGCAAACTTGTTTCTAATTAGTATTATCAGGGAGTATTCATAGCTCACTTAGGTTTTTAAGCTGGACCTTGAAAACTGGTATGATATTTTCCTCCTGAGAAATCAAGAAGCCTGCATTCTCTGGGACTGTTCACATCTGGGTAGGGCCAGGTGACTGGGTGCTGGGCAATATGGATGAAAGTCATGAAGTCCACTTTCATGCCTGCCCATAATACATCCTACTTGATTTTCTGAACTGTCACTCTTCTGTCCCTAAGACTGAAAGTGGAAGACTTGGGACTGTGGAATCACATGTTTCCTAAATCCCTGAGTTTACTGCTTACAGGAGAGTCACCCAACTAAGAATATGCATATTGGTCTTTCTATAAATTTGTATAAGTTTGTTGTGTTAAGACGCTGAGAGTCTGGGGTTGTTTGTTACAGCAGTTGTCTATTCTAATGCAGCTGGGGACAGTATTAATAGGGGGTTGGTGAAGGAGGTCATTCCTTTTGGGGGGAATGACATGAGTCAGAGCCACAAATCCATGAAGGAGGGAACCAACCACAGTATTTCTCCTGAAGATACAACTGTTTCCCTCGCTTATTTTCAGAGTTAGAAGATCACAAAGCAGAGGTAGCAAACACATGGGCCAAATCTGTTCCTTACAGTGTTTTGTTTGGTTCAGGCATTGTTGGTCCACATGTATTGTTAAAAAGTTGAATTTGTTGTTGTAAATAACTTTTTTAATGGGAAAAGGGTCTTGATGGGTTGGGGGAATTGTTTTATTTTGTTTTTTAAAGTCAGCTGTTCTGAATCACTCAGGCTGAATAGCATCTGATCCCTTTTAATAGGGCCTGGGTTCTCTAGTGTTCTGCAATGTCCACCCACCACTCCCCCTGGCCTCACACCCAGCCTGCTTATGTTACCTGCCTTGTTCTGGCAGATATGTGAGTTTAGTCCTTGAGGACCGGGGTTGTAGGTCTACATGGTGACTGTGTATTTATTTGATTAGTTATCCTCATTTTGTTCTAAGCAGCAGCTCCCTGGGAAGGTGTGCACTTTAATTTTTGGTGGTAAGATAAAACAAGAATGTTGATTCAGGATGTAATTGGGAATACCCAAGCCTGTTACCGTGGGTGATGCTCACTCTTTGGGGCCTAATCAATGTGGCTAGTTTAGCCATTGTGCTGGAGACCAGGCATTTTTACTCTCTGCCCTCATCATTTCTGCATAAAAGATCATTTTCTCAGAAAAAAACTAATTTTATTTGAGTATATGCTGGAATTTTGGGAGCTAGGGGAGAAACAACCCAGAAAAATTATCTGGATGCAATACCGTGAATTAGATCCCATATCCAATTGCTGAGGAACAGGAATGTAGAATTACTGTGATTCCCAGTGAAAACAAGTTCCAAATTCACTGTTTATGTTGTTGCTGTTGCTTTTCCCTTTTACTTATTGTAAGTGGTATATGTATATTCTGAAGTCCTGGGATCTGGTCACCCTTCCATCTGGTCTGATCAAGGTGAGAAATGCAGCAAAGCACCTTTATAGATAGTGGTGGGAATGAGAATGTGAGGAGATGAGGTGGTTTGTACAAATTTAGCTACAATTTTATGACAAAGTAAATCAAGTAAAGTTTCCAATTGAGAACAATGCATTTGCCATGTAGCCCATGATGATATTTTAATGTGTACCTATTCCTTCAGGTATCTGTCTACGTGGGTTAATAGAAGTGACACCAGTGAAAAGATGCTATGTTTAAGATGTAGCCTTACAGTTAACACCTCCTAAATAAACCATTAATTTTTATCTCCCTCCATGTCAGGTTCTGAGTGACTGACTGACTGACTGAATGAATGAATGTATAAATTAATGCTGTATGAATGAATGATTATAAAAGTACCAACCATATTACACAACCCCAAGTGGCTCTAGTTTTTCCCCAAAGCAAACCAGGAAGTCTCCTAAAATACTGATGGAAAGAGATGCCTAAGGGAACACACCTGCATGCCTCTAAGTTATAAATAATGCTACTTTGCTCTGAGTGCCAGGAAAGATAAATTTCTGTGCTCATTGATATAAATTATTCTTCCTTCATTATGGTCTAATGAGCCAAGATTAGGGAAACCTGGAATCAGGGTCTTCTGCTCCAGGAAAATCAGTTAGGTTCCCTGTGCCAGAGCTTATGACCTTGCTTAGCTGGTTTCCTGGCCCGTATTTTTGCACATTTTCCCAACCACTGCTATACACAGCTAACCAGACTGTAAATGTAAGACACAATTCTACAATCATTTACACTAGAAATTAGAGTCAGTATTGCACTTACTGGTACCTTCATTACTCCAAACAAGCCATTTGACTTTTTCTTCCCCACCCTCCATCCTCTACCCTCTTATCTCTGACTAAAGAGTTTTGTTACTGTGGGAAGACAGGGCAGGACAACAGAAGGGTATCTGAAGCAAAATAGAGCAGAAATGATAAGGAAAAAAAAAAAAAAACTAGATGCAAAATTTTGTTTAGACCCCAAAACTTCATTTTGGGGTCTGATCTTTTGATAATCCACAAATCTAGTCTAAGGTTTTCATTCTATTCAATCCTATGGCAGAACAGATGTGAAGAGTCCTGTACTCCAGGGGCGTGATATGGCTGCCTATTTTGAAGGAAATTATGTTTTTCATTGCAATACATTGACTCTCAAGGAAAGGAAATTTACCTTAAGCAGAGTATTCACTGGATTTAGGAAATCACAACCTCAAGGGACACAGATAATCTTCAAGGACATAATTAACTGCAAATGCAGAGACCTATCATTTTCAAGGGGAAGCATATTTATTTAAATCCCATGCATTGTGCTTTAGGCATCATTTTGGTGCTGTTATAAAGGCAAAGCCAAGGGATGGACCTGGTGAGATATATGATAAAATAGGGTAATGGGAAGAGGAGTGTTTTACAGAGCCTTAAATGTGAAAATTTACAACATCAAAAAGCATTTCTAGAAAGTACTAAAATAAGGAACACCATCTATAGTAACCTAAGTATGCTGTTCAAAAATAACAAAAAAGGGTTCTAACTGGCCAGTCTTTAAATCAGAAAAGCGGCAAGCCAAGTATATGTGAAAGGATAGAAAAACAATTTGCAACATCCATTGCTTATACCATTTAAGCCACAAGGATGGAACTGCTACCCCAGTACATAGTTGTTGGTGTTTGGTAAAAGTGTAGTACTTTGGACAAGCACTGTGGCAATATCAATCCATAGTAAGAAATATGATCCTACCCCTATACCTGACTCTTGGGATTTTATTCTATCAGTTAATAGACCACACTAGGAAGGAGATACTTATTGCAATATTATATTAATTGCAAACAATTAAAACCAGCCCAAATGGGGGTGCCTGGGTGGCTCAGGTGGTTAAGCGTCTGTCTTCACCTCAGGTCATGATCTTGAGGTCCTGGGATCAAGCCCCGAAATGGGCTCCCTGCTCAGAGGGGAGCCTGCTTCTCCCTTTCCCTCTGCCCTTCCCCCCACCCTGTTAGTGCTGGTGTTCTCTCTCAAATAAATAAATAAAGTCTTAAAAAAAAAAAAAAGCCCAAATGGAAATGGAAATGGAATGTAAATTGGTGCAACCACTGTGGTTAAACAGTATGGAGGTTCCTCAAAAACTTAAAAATAGAAATACCATATGATCCATTAATTCCACTACCATGTACTTACCCAAAGAAAACAAAAACACTGATTTGAAAAGATATATGCACCCTTATGATCACTGCAGCACTGTTTACAATTGCCAAGATATGGAAGCAGCCCAAGTATCCATCAACAGATGATAGGGTAAAGAAGATAGAATATTACTCGGCCATAAAAAAAAGTATGAAATCTTCCCATTTGCAACTACATGGATGTACCTAGACGGTATTATGCTCAGTGAAATAAGTCAGACAGAAAAAGACAAACACCACATGATTTCACTTATATGTGGAATCTAAAAAACAAAACAAACAAACAAAAACCAAATAGACTCTTACATACAAAGAACAAACTGATGGTTGCCACAGGGGAAGAGATATAAGGTTGGGCAAAATAGCTCAAAGGGATTAAGAGACACAAATTTCGAGTTATAAAAAAAATAAATCATGGAGATGAAAAGTACGGCATGGGAATATAGTCAATAATATTGTAATTATGTGGTACAGTGACAGATGGGGATTATACTGATCATGGTGAGCACTGAGTAATGTATAGAATTGTTGAATAAGTATGTTCTATACCTGAAACTAATATAACATTGTATGTTAACTATAGTTCAATAATAAAATAAAACAAACAAAAAAGCCCAGTCCAAATGCACAATAAGAAAATTGGTAACATATCAAATAATGGAACTACCATATATAAAGTAATTGTAAAGTCAATGTAGCAACATGGAAAATGCTCATGACATGGTTAATGAAAAATCAGAATGTAAACTTGCATTATAATTTAACTAAGAAAAATATACCATATTTTCTTGATTTTATGAAGCTGTCCATTTTGAGGCACTGATTTAATAACAACTATATGTAGTCAGTATAACATACATAACAAGTCAGGAAACGACAGATGTTGGTGGGGATGCGGAGAAAGGGGAACCCTCCTACACTGTTGGTGGGAATGCAAGCTGGTGCAGCCACTCTGGAAAACAGTATGGAGGTTCCTCAAACAGTTGAAAATAGAGCTACCATACGATCCAGCAATTGCACTACTGGGTATTTACCACAAAGATACAAATGTAGGGATCCGAAGGGGTACGTGCACCCCGATGTTTATAGCAGCAATGTCCACAATAGCCAAACTGTGGAAAGAGCCAAGATGTCTATTGACAGATGTGTGGATAAAGAATATGTGGTATATATATGTGGAATATTATGCAGCCATCAAAAGGAATGAAATTTTGCCATTTGCAAAGAGGTGGATGGAACTGGAGGGTATTATGCTGAGCGAAATAAGTCAATCAGAGAAAGACATGTATCATATGATCTCACTGATATGAGGAATTCTTAATCTCAGGAAACAAACTGAGGGTTGCTGGAGTGGTGGGGGTGGGAAGGATGGGTGGTTGAGTGATAGACATGGGGAAGGGTATGTGCTATGGTGAGCACTGTGAATTGTGTAAGACTGTTGATTCACACACCTGTACCTCTGAAACAAATAATACATTATATGTTAAAAAAAAAAAAAGAAGAAGATAGCAGGAAGGGAAAAATGAAGTGGGGAAAATTGGAGTGGGAGATGAACCATGAGAGACTATGGATTTTGAGAAACAAACTGAGGGTTCTAGAGGGGAAGGGGGTGGGGGGATGGGCTAGCCTGGTGATGGGTATTAAAGAGGGCACGTACTGAATGGAGTAGTGGGTGTTATGTGCAAACAATGAATCATGGGACACTCCATCAAAAACTAATGATGTACTGTATGGTGATTAACATAACATAATAAAAAAAATGAACAGAAAAAAACATACATCATTCAATCAGATCTTATGAGTTCTTAATAAAATATTAATGTAATTTATTTCCTTATAAGAAATATTCACTTATTTATTCATATATTATGTTCACACTTCATTTATAGACTCCTTAAATACATCGCAGAAGTTTAATAATCAAACTATTTTCTCCAGATTTATTAAGATGTAACTGAGATAATAGCATTGTTTTAGTTTTAGATATACAATACGATGACTTGATAAATGTATATATTGCAAAATGGTTACCACAATAAGTCTAGTTAACATCCATTAATCCACATAGTTGCAAATTTTTTTGTAGGATAAGAACTTTAAAGGTCTACTCTTTTAGCAACTTTCAATTATACAATATTGTTAGCTATAGTCACTATGCTGCATATTATATCCCCAGAACTCATTTATCTTACAACTGGAAGTTTGTTCCTTTTAATCGATAAGTTAAGGTGGTCAAAATAATCAAATTCTTGATGCATTCCATAATTGACTAATAAGTTTTAGAAGTATGACTTTCAAGTCTCTCACAACAACAAACTCATATACACATACAATTCTTATAAACATCTTTATGCTGTCTTATAGAAAGAGATTTTGTAAATAAATGCTTAGAAACACATTCTCTATCTGTCAATAATCACAAAATCCAACATTTTTGGATTCATAGGTAGGGTGGCTTTGCCCTCTATGGAAACAGTAGATGTCAGCATGTATAACTACACCCAGCTGAACCTTGGGGAAACACACTAAGATTTTAGGTAAATGGAAGTAGAGCAAGACATCCCACTGAGTACAGGGACTTAAGGAACATCAGCTCAATTCTCTCCCTGCTTGATGGCTAGGGAATTCCATGGGGAGTATTTTTGTGTGTCTGATGTAGTTGATCCATCAGGGTGATCAGTCTAACTTTTTAGTCTCTCCAGAATGTCAGTCTGCAGAAGTTGCCAGAATGTCCATATGTCTGTGCTCCCCAACTCTTCTCTTCCCCTAGAACTCTTGGATGGTCTGGATAAAACTTTCTGCTCCTGGAAATACATGGAAGTTAGAGAAGGCAAAGATGGGGCATTGCTGTGTGTGTGTGGGCAGGGTACAAAAATCACAAAGGGTAGAGCCCATGCCCTGAACATACTTGCACTTTAGTATAAAAGACACACATAAATCAGTGATTATAAAGCAGTGCAACTGGGTCCATGGAAGGACCAGACCAGACAAGGCTTTTGGAGGAGAAACAAGCTGGGTAAGCTGGGTAATTAGCTATAGAGAGAAAGGTATTCCAGAAAAGAGGATAGTACATGTAAGGTCATGGTGACATGATCAAGCATAGTGTATTTGAGGAACTGGAAATTCTTTCCAAGGCAAGGAGCTTAGAAAATGAATTTTTAAAATCTTATACGTTATGATGTCAACTGTCTACTTAGCCCTGGTTTACCAGAAGTTTAAATTCTGTGATATAAATGCATGGGCACCATAGCTAACTAGGATCACACCTCATCTAAATTTCTTCAAATTCAATTGTATTTGGCCACGAATGGCAGAAAGAAAAAAAAAAAACATTTTCAGTTTCCCTGCAATCAACAGTCATGTTACTTGGCTCCATTAAACCAGACCCAAACTGGGAAACTTTAAATTGTCCAATAATATCAAAACACAAGAAAGTCCAGGTGTTGTCTAGTAAGAACGACCTCGGCAGTGTCAAGCAAACAATAGCTAGCATCATTTGGAGCCAAAGAGAACTCACAGATAAGAAAGGTAAACATGTACCCAAAGGTCACAGCCTCTCAGCATCCTGTGGACTGGTATGCTTGAGCCTGGCCCAGCTGAGTGTACCATAGGCTGTCCTTGGAAAGAGGACATAATCACTTTTTGTGGAATGAGATGAGAGCAGTCTTGTAAGCAGGGTAAAAGCATTTTGATATTGGGTGCAAAACAGTCTGTGGGTGTTAGCTGCTAGCATCTGGCAATTTATGAAAGTTAGATTTGGGTGCAGACCCTCCTCCTGGAAGGGGCGGGGGTGGGGGGAGACACTGGTTCCAGGTAGCCTATTGCTAGGCCACCCAGGGAGTCTCTATGGTAATTTACTACACGATCTGGCTTGTCTTTACACAAGTAGAGTTATTTTGTATTTGTCAATTAAAAAAAAATAAGGTACCATAAGCATGCTCTAGTACATTGCATACGTTTTAAGTGTACAATTTCATGTTTCTATGTTTGTTTACTCTGGGGTAACCACCACACCAATCAAGAAGAGTATGAAAGAGAAGGAAGGAAAATTAGGATCAGAGCAAGATGGAGGAAAACATGGTGTGACTAACTGACCAAATACCACTGGCTCAGACACAAACTAGATTGTCTAATAAATGACCATATTTGGTCCTGTCTTCTCTTTCATTCTTTTCTTCAGCTGCTTAACTTGCCCTTACCCAGTAGGTGACAGGGCTACCAGACTGTGGTCACTACATACCACTACAAGGCATGGAAATTCATGGTAAAGCAGACTTACACAAATGAGCTGTTTTCAATATGAAATGCTGTAATGCCAGGGAATT
The DNA here is from genome assembly GCF_009762305.2 of Zalophus californianus. Lineage (NCBI taxonomy): Eukaryota > Metazoa > Chordata > Mammalia > Carnivora > Otariidae > Zalophus > Zalophus californianus. Next base: position 99,418,932 of record NC_045602.1, read on the forward strand.
TTCTAGCAAATTACCAGCTTGGGTTGCTGTGGTAGTCATTTATAACTTTATTCTGCCATGCACATTGCCCATTTGAACCTGCCCCTCCCCAACTACTGTGGGTAAATATGTGGTCCCGGTTACTGTACTACGGGGGAGGTGTAGGACACACGCTGGCTCTACCTGAACACAGAATTTGGTTCAAGGAACTCAAGTACAGCTCAAAGCACAATTTCAGGATTGACATGGATGTCATAAGACAGAAAGCATCTTCCTCTTCCTGAGAACTCAAGCACAAGTACAGCAAATTTGAGTAGAGATTATATGCATGGATGCTAGAGTCAAATTGGCTCATCAAATCCAGTTTTATTCCTTATGATTTGTGACTTCGGGCAAATGGGACATTACCTCACAGAATGGTTGTAAGGATCAAACGACATAATGCTTATAAAATGTGTAAAAGAATGCGAAGCACATAGGAAGCATTTACAGAATGGGAGCCATTACAGAGGTAACTTTAGGCTGGTCTGGAAGAGACAGGTGCGAAGCACTTGCTTGAGACAGTCCTCACGAAGAAGCAATGTCAAGAGAAGGACAGAAAGAAAGAACTGGAAAGCTGATGATATCAGTCAATGGCCGGATGCTGCCTTGCCAGAGTCACAACCCCTGCTTGGGTTTGTCAAGTTACCTGAGGGAGTACATTCACTCACACTTGCTTCTTACACTAGATGGAATTATGTTCTGGCATTCTGACTGCTGCGCTCACATAGGATTCCCACATCTCCAGTGCAGTATGTAAACCAAAGCTCCCTGCTCTCACTGGCAGTTCATTGCAGGAAAGATGCATGCCTACCTTTCTCATTATACCAGGATATGATGAGCTGCAAGGGTGGGCCAACTGCAGAAGACCACAATTCTATCTTTAATTTCTATTTTCTTAAGTAATTGCCATGACTTCAATTTATTCCATGGTAGCTTTTACTTTCATTTTCTTTATTAAAGTAACTGAGTTGAAGAAGTAGGACCAAACAAGAGGAAGAGAAAAAAAAAAATGTTTGCTTGTGCTATTGGTTCTGTTCATTCTTTCTAGAACAAGAAAATAAGTTATAGAGGTGGATTATTTATTTATTTACCAGCAAATGTCACATTCATTAGTGAAACCCTCAACATACAGGGAGGCAGATGACTGTGAAGACAGAAAAATGCAGAGTTCAGTCTCAAATTTCCTGTCAGAATAGGATCTAAAATAAATTTAGATTCAGTGGGGATGAATGAGTCAATGACGAGTTTTCGGCAGCAGCTCTGACATGCTTTACCAGACTGGCAGATTTGTATTTTTCAGTGTGGAAAGTGAGGGTACAGAGGTTTAAAACAAATGCATACAGACTGACAATCTTTACCTTACCTTCTCCACTCCATCCCCAAAAAGCAAGGAGAGTGGCAAGAAGTATGCATGGACCAGTATAGATTCAACCCTCTAAAAAAATCTAGTACCCCCCCAAATTCAAATGATATAAAAAAAAGAAAACTCCTATAATAAATTACTGTAATATCTCTTTGCTTGAATTTTCACTCCAAATTCTTTGTTATTTCAGCCCCCAAATTGCAGGCTCATGTTGATTTTAGGATTAATCAATTTTCCGATAGCTAAGTCTATCGGAAATTGTGCTTTGAGCTGTACTTGAGTTCCTTGAACCAAATTCTGTGTTCAGGTAGAGCTTAGAGCTTAGTCTCTGCCTTTTAGCATTCAGCAATTAAACATTTTAAGTAGTATAATTATACAAGAAACTTGTATGGCAGAATGATTATCCATGGTTCCTATATTCATTTTAAAAGTTTCCAATGAGTGTCTTTTATGCCCATATGTTTTACTTAAAAAAAAAAAATCTGCGTTGGGTTCTCATCTTAATTAAAATCCTTCTACATTATAAAGGCTACAAGTAATATTTTGTTACAAATGGAAGAAAGAATAGATATGAATGCACCATATAGTCAAGGATTTTTATATTGTTTAAAATGAGGCATTGCACTCGAGTGTAACAAAGATAAAAATTTTTCATTTTATATAATAATCTACTTAGTCCAAAATTACACCATTTAAATGCAGAGAGAGAATTAAGAGAATTATGATTTAAAAGATTTTTGTATGTATATATATATTTTTTGTTTTAGCAATGAAGTACCTTTTCAGCCATAAATTATGTTGTATTCAGGATTAGACTTATAAAATAAGCATCTCTTACTGATTAGAAGCTTAGAGAATAGAGCTGTTGCCATTTTTTAATCAAGGGACAAAAATTTTATCCCAAACTTTATGCTTCATAGAACATGTAGGTAAGAAAAATAAAGTCAACGATACAATATTTCATTGAACACCATTAACCGATACCATGAGTTTATGAGGGGGAAAAATAGAGTAATACTCAGATTATGTTAGGACTCCTTATGAGGCTTCAATTAAAAATACGCGGCCATGATATCATCAAGCTAAAAAATGGTTCTGCATGACTGAAGCTGAGGCCAACTGCACTGGCTGTATTTATACCCAATTATCAAGCTACGACCCTTGACTTCCTTTTAATGCCATCTGCCAAAAAGTTGAATTAAAACACAGCTTGAATTTCAGCCAATTTTCAGAATTCTCCTTAATGGAATGAATTCTCTATGCTTCATGGGACAAAAGCAATGAGATAAAGTTCTTTGCATTGACATTCAAAGATTGAGTCCTCTTTCTCTACAATAAGACTTTTTCTGGATTTGCCAATGTGGGTAAGAAAACTGTCCACTCCCAATTAGAAGCAGAGAAAAAAAAATCTTTTTTCTTTGATCTTACAGTGAATGTGCTGCATTGGCCTGAAATAGGCCATTTTGGACAGCTTCCCTCTAACTATGTAAGTTTGTTTAGCAAACATATACAGAGGGAGTTCTCATGTCTTCATCTGAGGAAAAACCAAAAAAAGGATTTTCAAGAAATCATAATCTAAACCTATAATAGACTATTTAAAATAAATACAAAAAATGAAGTATATGTGTGATGAAATCACATTGTATGGTAATGGATGATTTCTTTGAGTCTAAGATTAACCTAATTTTCATAATTTATTATTGTTTAAAATTTGATGATTTTTTAAAGATTTTATTCATTTATTTGAAAGAGAGAGAGTGTGCTCATGAGCAGGAGTGGGGGGTAGAGGGAGAGGAAGAAGTAGACTCCCTTCTGAGTAGGGAGCCTGACGTGGGGCTCAATTCCAGGACCCTGAGATCTTTATCTGAGATAAAGGCAGATGCTTAACCGACTGAGCCACCCAGGTACCCCATAATTTGATAATTTTTAAAGTCTCTCAAAAAGTAAAATAAAAAAGATTCACACATACATATAAAAGATTTTTCAGTTTATATATGCATATATATTTTTAAAATAAGATTTTTAGAAGTTTCTGTTCATTTTGAATGTTTTTCATGTCACTGAAATATTAAGGTTAGCTTATTCATAACATGCATGAAATATTTCGAGCATTTTCTTTTATGAATTAGTAAAAATATCAGTAAATTGCTTTAAAACATATACACTGCAATGCTCCCCAATTAATTGCAATTTTCATTTTGGTAGTGGCTATATTGGTAGATTGCTAATAAATAATCTATAATTATAATCTTCCCTTCAGTAGTCAATATTCTAATCCTTTTCAAGAGAAGCACGATGTCAAGATTTACCAATTTTGTAAAGGTGAGTTGAATCTCTCTCATTGTTAAACCTCAGTAATCCTTCCTCAATTTGCGTTGCCTTGTTCCCAGACTTCCGACTTTTAACTGACCCACATCAGACTCCATTCTTTTCCACTGCAGTTCCCTAAATGAGGCTACAGGATTTATAGGTTTTCTTCTTTGCCTCTGTCTCCAGTGTTGTCCTCATTTTGGGATCCCCATAACAGTACCTGTCCCATAGACGCTTTGCACTAACTTATGAATGCTTCCCTGTCTCCTACAATTGATCTCAAAAATCACAAGGGGTATCATATTCAAATTATGTATCTTAGGAAAAACATTTTTAATTCAGATAGTCTTATTTAAGATTTCCTTTCTGGACAGCTTTAAAATCTGACTGTATTCATTCATTTATTTGTTACTAATTCATTAAAGAAGCATTTAATAAGTACCCTTCTATGTGCCAGGCCCCAAGCTAACTTCTGGGTACACATGGGTATATAATAAATGGATGTGGCCCAGTGCTCAGGGAGCTTACAGTTCAGTGTGTGGGATAAACAAGCCACAAAACATAAATATATAATGTTAAATTGCGGTAGTACCATGAGAGACATGAAAAAAAATGTAGTAATAGAGGATTATGGAATAGAAAGAGGTACATATTTCATTAAGTGGTTTCAGAGAAAGTCTCTCTGGAGAGGTGACTTTTAGGTGAGACCTGAAGTAGGAGGAATTAGTCTTGAGTGAGAGAGAGAAATAGACAGACAGGCAGAGACAGAGGCTGAGTGGGAGGTGGGAGTTGAAGAAAGTAGGTGTTGAGATTTTTTTTAAGGATAGGAAGCAACGTGTGAGGATCTTAATGCTACAAAAAACTTACTGAATCTTGGTTGGTCAGAATAACGAGAATATGGTAGAAGGAAAGAGAAGGAAGTAGAGAGAGGGAAGGTGGGAGATGAAGGGAGAGTGATGAAGGGGAAGAAAAGGAGGGACGGAGATAGAAAGATGAAGGGAGCCTGATGGAGGGATTAGAGGAGGAGGAGATGGAGAGTTAGGGAGGAAGGGTGTGCAACAATGAGGATAAAGAATTAGGCCAGAGCCTAGTGTTGCCCATAAAAACAAACCTCAGAGCCATATGGTGTTGGGGAACATATTTAGGATCCTCCTCTACCCAGACCCCAAGGGACTTTTCTTAGATCTCCTCCTCTCCCTGTCTCCCATCTCAGGGCCCTGCTTTGACTTCACCTTAGAGTCTCTGGCATCTCCCATGGTCTTAGGTGATAACTGGAGCGCGGCTCTACTGAGCAAACATTTCACCCAGGCCAACTGTTGGTGCCTAACCAAGCCCTGCCCTCTCCCACTAAGCCTGAGGAGCCAGGAGCTGGTTGGCAGCAAAGTATTCAGCTGGTGTTACTCCTGAGAGATTTAGTGTTTTATAAATTCCACATCACCTTTTCCCTGGGGAAGCTAAAAAGCCTTTGCTAATTTTAAAAAATCTTGCCTTGTGACAACTAAAAAGAATCTTCTTTGTGTCAACATGGTTAAGCTGGAATTGTGTTTCCTGAATCCCCTTCCCCACATGGCTCTAGTCCAAGTTGGCCAGAAGAGGAAGCTACGGATGCTTTGAAGGTGAACTGGTGAGTTTCTCCCTTTTGTCATGGTCATGGCTAGAGGTGGAGAGAATCCAGCATGCCCTCACTCTCCCTGCCTCATGGTCAGCTCTTCTTCCAAGCATCTAGCTCCACTGACCAACAGGTCCACCAGGCCACCATCAGGCACAGATGTACCAGTTCCTCTCTGCAATTTCCTTATAGAAGCTGGTCCTACTTAAATTCCCATGTGTCCTTTGTAGATTCCTATCTGTCCACTAGTTCCAGGGCTTTGGAAGCTGGGTAGTGACTTCTTTGATCTTCCTATTCTACCTTTTGATTTCTACTTTTCCAAATATTGTATGACTTTTTGGACCTATAAGAAATCCCTAATCCCTAATACTCATGAGGTTTTCCTTTCCTGGTTTAACCCTGAATGATACATGTGGTAATATCCTAAAGAAAGGAAATTTCCACTTTATCTTCAGTTTAAGAATTTATCTATGCAAAAAAATGTATATGACTAGGTTACATATATGACTAGGTTATAATTTAGTAAGCTAACTTAGAGGATAGATTGAATTTTAGATAAATCACAAGAATATTAACTGTATTAATTAATATTAACTATAATTCTGGTAATACCAATAGCTTTTAACTACCACCTGATTTGTAAAGGAACATGGCTACATTCTGCATATTGCTTTCATTGGGCAGGAAAGACATAAAATTAAGACACAGGTATTTTGATATTAACCTCAGTATTTCAGCAGAGAAGATTATGATGTTGATGGTTATAAGTAACCTAACTAATATACAGTGGTAGCAAAGCCAACAGAGAAAAATAAGAAAGCAACCAATAAAAAACAAAGATCAATGACACACCCATGTTGTTGACTAAGGGGCCAGAATTTTCTCTAAGGGAAGTGCTCCCATCTGATAAAAAAGCTTTCAGGTATTTTGCGTCTATTAGCAATAATGTATCTTGTAATTTTGTTCACAGTACATAGAAGTAAGAGGACAGATTTGCTTCAACGTGACATACAACCAAAACTAGACCAGCCATCATTGTATAAACACAACTCATTTCTTCCCCTTACACAAACAAGACCATTTTCTTGCTTAAATGCCTCTGGAGTAAGTGGGCCACTGCAGAAATATGTTAACACCTTCAATTCTCTGCAATGTTAGTGTCTTTTACTCTCATAGTGGCTGGTACTTTTTTTAAGAAAAATGTTGACCCCTTAATAAAGAACATGGATATGTCAATGAATGCTAACATCTCAGGGGCTAGGGGAAAAAAATAATAAGAATAAAAATTGAAAACAACTAGCTTACTTTCAGTTTACCAAAAAGTTCCCTATTTACTTTCACTTGAGTCACTCAAGAAATGGTCCCACACACTTCCCTCTCCTTCCATGTGATGTTATGCCAAAGAGTTTTTACTCTTGAAGAAGTTGGGGAAAGAGAAATATAATGCATTCTTAGTATAAAACAAGATACTTGTGTTCTATCTTCCTGAGATTGTTTTTTAAATTATGGCAAAATATACGTAACATAAAATTTACCATTTTAATCATTTCTAAGTGTACAGCTTAGTGGCATTGAATATATACATGTTGTTGTGCATTGATCACCACTATCTATGTCTAGCTTTTCCATCTTCCCAAACTGAAACTGCATACCCATAAATGATAACTCCCCATTATCTTCTCACTCCAGCCCCTGGTAACCACTATTCTACCTTCTGTCTCTATGAATTTGAATTCTAGGTACCTCATATAAATGGAATAATAAAATATTTGTCCTTCTGGCTTATTTCACTTGGTATGTTTTCAAAGTTCATCCATGTTGTAGCATGTATCAGAATTACATCCTTTTTTATGGCTGAATAATATTCCACCGTGTGTGTGAGTGTGTGTGTGTGTGTGTGTGTGTGTGTATCACACTTTAATCGCATTTTATCCATTCTCTTAATGGACATTTCTGTTATTCCCACCTTTTTACTATTGTGGATAATGTTGCTGTGACTATTGGTGTACAAAAATGTGTTCAAGTCCCTGCTTTTGATTCCATCTTCCTGAGTTTTTAAATCATGGAAATAATATATGTCAAAATGCACACACATGCACACATACACACACCGGTAGAGAAAAAAAGAGGTCATTAGCCAATGTGTTGGCCAACTTTTGTCAGCAAAGGAAGATTGGGTCCTCCCAAGGAGACCATAGATGGCCTCAATTTATACATATTGAAACCAGGAGGCCCAGAGAAGGGAAGTGACTTGCCCAAGGTCACAGCTAGCCAGTGCCAGCTCCAGGACCAGGACTGTCCAGAGTCTCTTGATGTCTGGCCCTGTGACCATTCCACCATATGTTGCCAATTTAGAATGTTGTTCCCGAGTCCCTGCAGACTTCAAGCAAGGCACTTTGCTATCAGCAAAATAACCACTCCTGTATGCCCCATGTTTGTGTTGGCTTCTGTAAGAATTATGGACTTTTAATACTGCCTTACCTAGTCATGATATTCATGTGTTTATTTAGTGAAACCCAGTTTTGGTTTGTTTTATGACTGGGAGATATGTGAGCTTAAGGTAAAAAACCTTTTATTTTACACCTAATTCTACATATTGCTAGTGTATGCTTTTTGAAATATCATGGTCTCTACAAAGATAAAGATGACCCTCTTCTCAAGAAGATTACACTCTAGTATTTGTGATATGAATTTCATTTCCTATTTGTAATCCTGTTACTTCAACACCTCTGCTGATGATTTAAAGAACACCAAGTTCTTGGGACCAGTGTTTTTGTATAGAAGGAATGGATTGTATGGAGTCAGGAGGAGAAATTTAATGCATCCTATTTTTTGCACTTTGAATTTTATTCCACAAAGAATTGGGAATCGTTTCATGCCTAAATGGTATATTCTGACCTTTGATATAGAATTTCATAAAATATAATACAATTATAGTCAGATAATGAGGGCAGAAAAGTCCTCTGAAGAAGTCCTTTTTCAATTTGAAAAAGTATATTTCTCCTGGTAGGTTTTTAAAGATAAATGTAAACCTCTAACTCCCTGATTTTCTCCAGATCTCTGGGACGTATAACTGAAAAGAGTGAGGAGGAAGAAGAATACGATGTTCTCTGGAACCAGACCACTCCACTCAACATTGCCTTGCAGAACACAAGGTTATCTTAAATTCCAACATTAAAAAGCAAGCACTAAACAAGGATTATGGATTTTTTATAAATGCAGATATAGCTATGATGGTTAAAAGGACACTGTTAAGAGAAATAGTTCAGTGCTTTTTAGTAAATTTACAGAGTTGTGCAACCAATCTTTTTTGGAACATTTCTGTCACCCCAAAAAGATCCCTTGTGCTATTTGCCATCAATCCTTATTCCTACCCTTAGCCACATTCAAGCAACCACTATGCTGCTTTGGATTTGCCTTTTATGGACACTTCAAATAAATGGAATCTTGTAATATGTAGTCTTTTGCATTTAGCTTTTTCCATTTAGCATAATATTCTTGAGGTTCATACACATGGTAGCATGTTTCCATTAGTTTGTTCCTCTTCACTGCATTTGCTAGTTGATAGACATTTGGATTGTTTCCAGTTTGGGCCTATTACTTTAATTCTTGAACGTGTACTTTTCATTTGTTGCACTTTGTTGTGTTTGGGCATGAAGATTACGCTGGCCTCTTCACAAAAGTTGTGAAATGTGTATTTTTTAAATACTTTGGAAGGGTTTTGTTAAATGATATTGTAATGATCCTTGAAAGTTTGGTGGACAGTACCTATAAATCTATTGTAGTCTGTTTTTTCTTTATTTAGGAAAAGTTTTATTAGTACTAAATTAATTTATTTTATGGTTATAAGACTATTCAGATACAACAATATTGAATCACAATTGATGTTACATTTTTCTAGGTATTTGTTCATTGTATCTAAGTTTTTTAATTATTGGCACAAAGTTGTTTTTATCTTTATATGTGAAATGCTTTTGTATTCCTTTTTTATTTATAATACTTTAATTTTCATTACTAATATATTTTTTGATCATTCTCAGCAGATATTTCATTAATATCTCTAAATAAATAGCCTTTCTTAGAATTATGGTTTCTACAAATTTCTGTATAGTTTATTTGCTATACTTTCATGAATTTCTACTCCTTATTTCTACTCCTTCCTTCCAGTATATTTGTGTTTATCCTGATAGTTTTTGCAACTTAAGTTATTCTTATAGCTCATTTATAGTCAATCTTTATTTTTCTAATATAAATTGTAAAACTTAACATCCCCCCTTAACCTGACCTTATGAATTTTGAAATTTACTGACTTTATTATAATTCAGTTCCATGAATTTGAAAATGTTCATTATCATTTCTTCTTTGATCCATAAGTTGTGTACTTTGAGTATTTAATTTTCCAAAACAATAACTGTTATTTTCCCTGTTTTATTTTTTCTTCTTCTAACCGCTGATCACCATCAAACACACTGTGCATTTTATTTACTTACCTTATTTCTTGTCCATCATCCTCACTGAAATGCAAATACCCTAAGGAGAAGGGATTTTGTTTGTTTTGTTTACTGTGTTTTCCCCAGTGCCTAGATTAGTGTCCAGCACACAGTAGCTGTTGAAAAATATTTGTTGAATGAGGATTGATATGAAATATATTTGGCTTTTTCTCTATGGCCACAACACAGGTCAGGTACCTTCTATAAAGGGCCAAATAGTAAATACTTGAAGCTTTGTGGACCACATCGCTGTCACATATTCTTTTTCTTTTCTTTTTTAAACTTTTATAACCCATTTAAATGTAAGAAAATGTTCTTAATTTGAGGGTCATACCCAAGTAGGCTGTGGGCTTGATTTGACCCATAGGTCATATTTGCTGACCGTTGGCCTAGATGGTCATTTACTATTAGAAAATAATTACTCTCTAATTTTGAAGATCAGGTTTTTACATATGTACATTACAAGCTTGTTAATTGTATTATTCAAGCCTTATACGTTTTTATTAGATTTACCTTTCAATTAGTGAGAATGTTATTTCTAAATCTCCTAATAACATTATAGATTTAAAAGTTTCTCTTTACAGTCATATCTGTCTTTGATTTATATTTTGATTGTTTTATAGCAGAGCACCTTTCTATAAGTATCTTTTTTCTCTTGTAAATTGTGTATAACTTTGCTATATTTTCTTTTCTTAAATCATCCAATCTATAATCTCTGTATTTTAATTGAAGAAGTTAGTCTTGTTATACTTACTGTGATAACTAAATAGCTAAATTTATTTTTATCATACGTGCTTTCTTTACATTTTATTTTCTCTTTCTCTCTTTCCCTCTTTCTTTTTTTTTTTTTTTAGCAGATAAATCTCAGTTTTACCATAGTCCCTCCTTTGTTTTATTACTTTCCTTATCCTCCTGTTATTCAAAACAGGTCAAACCTCTTTGTTTTTCCTCTTTTTCAGATATATCATAAGATCCTAGAAGTATTCCTCTCATGGAATTCTGAATTACCTAGTTTACCCAAATTAATTATGTAATTTACAAAAAAACCTTAAAAGTTCCAAAATGCATCATATTGTTATGCTTTAAATGATTCCTCTCCCTTAAGATAATAATGTATGTGTAGATATAATCCAAAGTGATATTCAAAATACTTAACAACAAAACAAATCTATGCCTTTCTTTTGGATGTGTTGAATACCCTGCATCTAAAAATCTATTCTATCCTTTCAGTGCTATTTAAATTTTAGTTTACCTGCAATTTTTTTTTGTTTATTTGTTCTATCTTGCTCAGTGTCACATATAAGATAATATTTTATACAGTCATGTTGTCTATTTAGACTTCTTAATGTCTCTCTCGCTCTCTTTTTTCTATCACTAAATTTTCTTGGATTATGTACCTTCTTGCTGAGATTTATTTTATTTTTCTCCCTGAAGCACATGCTATATTAGGAAGAACCTATTGATTATAAACTTACTCAGTTTTGTTCATCTGAAATTGTATTATTTTACTCTCACTCTTGAAAGATAACTTTGCTGGATATACAAGTATGTGTTAAGAATTATTTTATCTAAGCACTTTTAAGAATTCTGCTCAGTTTGCTTCAGTTGAAAAATATACTGTAAATCTGACTGTCATTTCTTTGTACATCATCTATCTTTTTTCTTTGGCTACTGTTCAGTTTGTCTCTTTGCTGAAGTGTCTAGTTATTAATTTCTTTTTATTTTTAATCCTGTGGGAAACATTATACTTTCTGGATCTGAAGATCTATCCTTTCAATAATTCTGAAAAATTCTTAACCATAACTGTTTGGATATTGATTTGGATGTTTTTTTCTTTTTCTTTATGATGTATTTCGCAACCCTGATCAGTCATATGTTAGATATTACTGCTCTGTCCTCTGATAGTCTTAACATCTCTCATACTTTATGTTTTCCATCTCTTTATCTTTCTATGCTATACTCTAGCTAATTTCTTCAAATATATTTTTCAAGTAAGTTATTCTTCCATCAGGTGTGTGGTTTAACTCATCCTTGTGTGTGTGTGTATTTTTTTTTTTTTAATTTTAAGAAGTTCTGTTTTATTCTTTGATAACCTAGCTGGTCTATTAGTTGCTTATTTTTTAAAAAAAACTCTACCTGTTAATTGTTTAAATGACAAATATACTTATTTCTTAGTCTGTATCTGATAATTTCAAAATCTAAAGCATTTAGGAGCCTAACCCATTAGGGTTTTTTGTTTGGATTTCTGTTTATTTTAGTGTTACCAATCTATGATTTTTTTCCCCTTCAATTAGCATTTTTTTTTTTTTTTAATATCATGAGTTTATATCTGGCTGAACAGTGAGAATCCAAGGGAAGCTTTCCTCCAGGGAATACTTACTTCTGTCAGGAGCCAGGGGGTAATTCCAAAACTGGAACCATTTTTATTTCCATGCTAAGGGTTTGAACCACAGACCCACATAAGGACAGCCAATAGTTCTAAATTCTCTGAAGAAAATCTTACTTTTTAGTATTACTTTGATTTCCTATTTGGAGTTGAGATGGGTCTAATCAAATTGTATGGTATCTTTCTTTGCTGGTAGGGGGATTTTGTTCCTGGGCATCCTTTCAGCAAGAGTGTATGTAGTCCTGTTAAGGCCCAACTTTATTCAGAGTCTCAGATTCAAATGCACCCTTTTGCAGGCCTAAGGTCTAGTCTCCCATTTTCTGCAGTAACTATTAATCCTCAAAATGTCCTCAAGTCATCCCGGGCCTCAGTTCTTACTTACCACTCCTCTTTCTAAAATCCTAGTCCTTTTTTTTTTCTCTTTTTTTTTAAACCTGAGAATCTCTGTTACTTCCTAGCAACCTCAGCAATTAATTTAAAATTCTGTTGTTATCCAGCATACAGGCCTTTTTTACAATATCTAGTCTCTTATACTGTTACAACAATAAACTGTATTTTAACTTATTTTATTCCAAAAATGGCTTTAAATCAGTTCTGTTAAACCATTTTTTGAGCATCATACAACATCTGTATCAATAGACTGCTTTTCAGCTTTTGAACATCTTAAGAAAATGCATTTGTTTCAAGACATATTCAGTATTAAATTCCAACCTGTAGTGATAAAGAAATTTAATAAAAGGCTTTATTTTAATTTTGACTTTGAGTTTTCTGAATGTTGAAAGATTAATTCTGTGCTCTGTTGGAACATTGATGAGGAAACTCTTTATCTCAGCATCTAAGTAGAAATTAAGTGTAGCTGACAGGTTCCAGAGACAAGCATTCTAAACTGGATTTTTAAAACAAAACAATAGATTTTCTTTTTCTTACCGAATATACTCTTGTCTACTGGGAGAAGAAAATGTAAATTAGTGAGATAGTACTGTGTGCTGCTGTACCAACATCCAGATGGTTGTTTTAAGATAAAATAGTAATTTACAGGACTCTCTTCTCTTCTACGACAAACCATATGCTTATTACAGCTTCTTTTTATGTTTACTAATAGCCCATTTAGAAGAGGAAACATGCCTGGAATCTTCTGAGATTACTTTGGGTCTAAGTTTTGAGGGATTGCATGAAGATACTGTCTTTTCACCTAAGTGTAGTAGTGTTGTTTAATAAAATTTAACTTAGGTCCAGTTGATACCATGGACAAAAGACTATCAATGATATTTTTACTGAGCACATACTATGTGCCATCAACCATGCTAATCAATTCTAGGTAGACTTAATTTAGTCCTTACTACAACTCAATGAGGATGCATCATTAGTCCCATGATATATATATATATATATATAAACGGACTCAGAGAGGTGAACTAGCATGTCAAGTTCTTAAGGCAAAAAGGTGGCAGGACCTGCAGGAGAGCTATTTAATCAACTTACACTTTACTATGCTTACACTTTATTATGCTTACACTTTATTATACTTTCTTCAATTACGTGGCAGTATGTATGTATGTCTGTGCATCTTAGTGTGGTCCTTTAAATAGACCAGTCCCTCATCAATACACACATATGTTGACTTCCTGCAAAATCTGTATCTTTTTAGTAACAAAAGCAGTCAAAATATTTTTAAAAGATAGATTCTGGGTACATGGGATATCACCAGGTCAAATTCAGCATAGATAATCCAATAAAATTTTCTAGAATTGTTGAGATCAGAAAGTAGTAATTAAAAATTTATTCAGCAAAATATGGACATAATTTCAAATACATATAGAAAAATCCTTTCAGGGGAATTAAATGGGTTTAATAAGTTGTTCCATCAATCCTTTCTCTTTAACTGGACAAAGAGCACATTGGAGAGGGGTTGGGGGATGGGACTGTTTTTTTTTTTTTTTCCTGTCTATGCCTGCCAAAGAGTAGGGACTCATTAATTTTTTGATTAAATAAATGACTCATAGGCTTGACATTTAATGAAGCCCTATAGAACAACAGGGTCAAATAACAAATATAACTAGTCTTTCTTGAAAAATATGTATTGTTCTATTAGACTCTTCAAATCAATCAAATTTGTAAACTTGCCCAATCCTGCAACAGCGGTTTTAAGATATTCTCAATGAATTTGTTAATCTTAAATTGCCTTTTCCAGATGATTTTGCCAGATGCTCCACTGCCTTCTGAAGATAAGCCAGGAAGGCTTCAGACCTAGAAGGACTGGGAGGCATGGTAACTAGAACCCCTTTCAGGAATATGAAACTAAAGGCCATGAATCTGAATATCTGATGCACTTGGACGTCTAAAACTCCCAATCTTTTCATGTTTCATTCCTACAAAAAACAAACAGCAACAACAACAACAAACTTCTATCATCCTACAATGATTAAGACTTAGGAAGAAAAGTAATAAATAATCAATTACATAACATCCATTTTGGGACCACCATTAGAGAACCAAAAAAACTTCCCTTTTAGGACATCTCCAACTGGGAGGTGTGAAAAGATAATTAGTTAAAGAGTTACTTGTAGCAGTAAGTAAGCAGGATATTTAACACTGCTTTCAGAAAGTTGAGTCAGATAACATTCTGAGACTCCATCCCAAACAACCACCCAAGTACATGGGTAATTCAAGCACCACAATCACTCAAAGTTAAAGGTTTCCCGGCTCATTTCTATATCCCTTCCTTGGACTCTGAAGGCAACAACAGCAATGATTTCTTCAGGTAGTGGGCTGTGGGTAGTGGTTGAAGTGCATGAACAGAATAGCCAAGGTCATGAAGAGATGGCTACTAAGCTTGTAGAATCATCCCAATAAATCCTGAGTCTAACCATAGTAGCCTAAACTGGGAATGGAAAAACCCACATGGATTTCATTGGTAATCCTTCAAAAAAAATCTGTTTCCTGACATAACTTGATAAGCTAAAAACTATATAATTAATTATATGCAGCACTGATTCCCATTACTAATTTAGTATCTCCTACAAGCATGACACCTGGATCAGATTAACCACCTCCATCAGAAACAGTGGGTAGGGTAGGTGGGAGAACTTTTTGAGCCATCAGCTTATGTGTGCTAAATAAGTAGGGCATGCGGATAAAAGACATTCAGCTGGGCCACATAAGCCAGCAGGTAGACTCGGATTTTTCAAATAAACACAGCTCTCTTGACAGTTAGGACTCTAGAATTTCTATCACAGTGTCAAAAGAGATAACTATTACGCTTGCTTTGAAGTTTCATTTGCATAAAAATTGCATGGCTTAATTTAGATTGTATTTATTTGGGGTGGGTGGAAACGGGTGCTAGAAATATAGAACCGGAGAGTGCAACTGTGTTCTCATTTGGCACAATTACTATCTCAAGGCCTTTTATTGAAATGAAAAAACAAAAAACAAAAAACAAAAAACACTTTCAATGGCCCATAATACTAATGACTGAACTAATTGCAAGTGTTCAAGACTAATGGATTTTTGATACTGCATGAAGAAAATTAAATTTAAATTAAAGGCTCTAATGGGTAATGGCATATATGCCTATAGATATCTGCATATGTTTAATGTGTGTTTATTATATCAAAGTATTATTTTTCCTTCCTCTAAAACACAAATTTGAAATTCTGCAGTAGCTCCCATAACTCCCATAACTCTTAGAATAGAGTTACCCTCTTACCCTGAGCTTGGCTGACAAGTTGTTGGATAGTATCCAACTAAACTTATTCTCAATCTCATTTCACAGCATTGCTTTTACTCTCTGCCCTGCAGACTCATGGCCTTATTTCCATTCCTTGGATGAATTCCTCTAGTGCCCAGGATGCTCCCACTACCTGGAATTCCCATCTTATCCCACTCTTTGCTGACTACCCTTGACTCAAATCAAACATCATCTCCAAAGAAAATTTTTCTCTGATTGCCAAAA
Source organism: Zalophus californianus (assembly GCF_009762305.2). NCBI lineage: Eukaryota > Metazoa > Chordata > Mammalia > Carnivora > Otariidae > Zalophus > Zalophus californianus. The sequence continues at coordinate 99,435,063 of NC_045602.1, forward strand.
CCCACCTCCACCTAGCCCCTCTAAGTGGTACCTCCCTGATATTCTCTCATTCTCTCACAGATTCCTCTTAATTGTCTTACCTTCTAAAATAGACAGTAATTATGTATTTATTTATATTTACTATTCTGTGTTTATCTGTTTAACATGTCTTCTTTTCCCTCATTCTCATCCACCCCCGATCAAAAGGCTCAAATGAACAGTATGCATGTTCTGTTTTGTCCTCTACAATATATTCAGTGTCATAGTAGGTATTCAATATTTATGTGTTGAGTAAGTTTGGTTAAACAACAACAAAAAAAAAATTAGAGACTATCTAATACAAACTCAGTTTATCTATTAGTAAATTGATGCCCCAAGAAGTTAAATAGTATTGTGGTTCAAGTTCATATAGCTTGTTAAAAGCAGATACAGATATATATAGACATACATAGCAGCTAACATTTCTACAGCACTTATAATAGGCAGGTTCTCCTTACATTTACATACATTCATTCATTTAAATTTCACAAGATTTCTATGAGATATTATAACTTCTCCATTTAGTATATGAAGAAACTAAAGCAAAGGAAATTAAAGTGATTAGTTTTTCATGGAACTAGAATTCAAACCCTTATGACTAGGTGTTACCACCATGATCTAAATGCTAAATAAAGACAAATCCAAATCTCTGTGCCTATATTTATGTGGAAAGAGAGATGTGGATAGATTTACAGAAAAACATTTCAATAGTTTCCCATCCCAAATTCCCTTGCCTTTTTCTGTACCCAATATGCCAGTGGATTCATTAACAAATGAAAACCTTGGAATTTCCTATAGTTTCTCAAATCACTAAAATACTTCTGCCATTTCCCTCACATTTGACCGGTCTCTACCATGCCACTGCCAGTGCCCAGGATTGGGGGTTACTCTTCTTACTGCTGTCTTGGATAATTGCGAGAGCCTCCTTATCTCCTTCTTCCCATCTTTTTTTTTTTTTTTTTCAGCCACCACATTCTACATACTCTGTCAAAACATTAAGGACTTCCACCTACCTCTAAGAGGCAGTTCAAACTTTACTAGGGTATCCAGTGACTCCCATGCCATGGTCTCTGCTTTCCTTTCTAATTTATCTTTTATCTATTTCTCTCATGCAACTTTTGTTTCTAGTAAGCCATCAGGATTCTAAGTCTCTGAAAACATAAGCAGTTCTACCTACACTCCTTTGCTAATTTATTTAATCTTCTTGAAATACCTCTCCTCTCCCAGTATTTTCTTGTACAGGAAGTCAATTCAAATGCCTCAAGATCCAATCTTTTCCAATGCTCTCAACTAGAATTTAGTATCTTCCTCTTCTGCTCTCTAACAGTACATTACTTATACTTTATTAGCCAAATACTACATATTGTATTTTGGCTGTGTGTGTGTGTGTGTGCGCGCACGCACATGTGCGTGCAGGTGTATGTGTGAGGGAGGGAGGGAGAGATGGGAGGGGGGAGAGAAAACTCCTCCACTAGATTATAAACTCTGTAGGACAGGGGGACTGGACCAGGAATATAATTCGTTCTCCCATGCCAATCAAGCAATCAAGCAATCAACCTCCTTATATAATTGGACTTTGTGGAAGAAATGATTGTCTTCTTCCATTTGGTTACCACAAGAATAAAGCAAACCATATTTTTCTTCTTACCTCACTCAAAAAGTGAATTACAAAATAACCCCTACTTTATCCTCTGTCAGAGTATATTTCAATCTACACCAACTCATAGAGTTGTATATTTTTTAAAAACCCAAGATATATATCCTAAAGAGTCTTCTTGATTGAACTCATTCTTCAATAAAATTTCTAGAGTAATAAGTTTGACAAAACTGTGGATAAACACAAAGAAATAAGAAAAATTAAAAAAAAAAGAACTAAAAGGTCAAAAGGGGAGAAGGGATTTTACCCAAAGTCATATTTTCATCATATCACAGAAGATACACTTTTCCCCAAAGGGTTTATTCTTTTTGTTTCATGAAAAAATGAGAGAAAAAAAGACAATAGAGAGTCTAGAAAAGATTCTTATTATGTTAATTGGTTAATAGGGTTTCAAATGTAAATTATATCTTATTATTACAGCTTGAATATTGTGTTTATCTCTATACATGCATACATTAAAAAGGAAAAGGAAATTTCCTTTTTAACTTCGTGGGTAGAAAACAAAAATGTGTTGCAGATAGTGGCCTATTATTTGTAGGGAGAAAAATACATTAGGTTATAAAGAGAGATAAAAGGGGGAAAAAGAACTATGCTTAACATCTTCAGATTTCCTGCTGATAAATGTGAATTCAATATATGGCTTATCATCCTATAAGTGAGAAGTCCGAGCTCGAATCACTTTATATTCCATTAGTGTCTATTTTGCAGTCTACTCAACAAGTTACTGATCTTATCGTAGAATTTTAGAAATTATAAATTCACAGGTAAACACAGAAACCAGCAGTTGTCCTTTAAAAAATGACTAACATTGCTAAAACGGAGCACAAGATTTCAATTTGCGTTCCAAACAGATGACCAAGAACCAAGGACAGTTATTAAAATGAACTTAACACACATGTAAATTGAAGGCAGTATCACTAACCTTCTCATCTCTGTATTTTAACATTTTTTTTCTGCTCAGGTAGAGTTGAAAGATCTGTACTTGAAATACTTTATTTGAATCTATCCTGCTTTTTATTAAGTTTTGAGGTGCATGGGAAGGACAGACAGTCTCTCTGTGGAACTGCATTTTCTAATCTGTGAACTCAGCTGGGGAAAGAGTAACTATCATGTGAGGTTTTTGTAGGGATAAAATAAGAAATACATATGTAAAAACATGTGCCAAGCAATATAAATGTTGGTTACTATTGTTATTGTTACTAGTAAGTAGTACTGGTGTTATTAGGAGCATAACTATTGTCTTAAATTTGAATTACTTTTAGTAATTAGTTTTTGATGTAGTGATTCATGATTCATTGTTTTCGTATAACACCCAGTGCTCCATGCAGTACATGCCCTCCTTAATACCCATCACTGAGCTAACTCAACCACCTACTGCCCTCCCCTCTAAAACACTCAGTTTATTTCTCAGGGTCCATAGTCTCTCATGGTTCGTCTCTCCCTCTGATTCCCCCCTCTTCATTTTTCCCTTCCTTCTCCTAATGTCCTCCATGCCATTTCTTCTGTTCCACAAATAAGTGAAACCATATGATAATTGACTTTCTCTGCTTGACTTATTTCACTTAGCATAATCTCCTCTAGTCCCTTCCATATTGATGTAAAAGTTGGGTATTTATCCTTTCTGATGGCTGAGTAATATTCCATTGTATATATGGACCACATCTTCTTTATCCATACATCTGTTGAAGGGCATCTCAGCTCTTTCCACAGTTTGGCTATTGAGGACATTGCTGCTATGAACATTAGGGTGCATATGGCCCTACTTTGCACTACATCGGTGTCTTTGGGATAAATACCCAGGAGTGCAATTGCTGGGTCATAGGGTAGCTCTATTTTTAATTTTTTGAGGCACTTTTTTAAAAGATTTTATTTATTTGAGAGAGAGCGAGAGAGCTAGCAGGAGCAGGGGGAGGGGCTGTGGGAGAGGGAGAAAGCAGACTCCCCACTGAGCAGGGAGCCAGATTCAGAGGAGGATGCAGGGCTCAGTGCAGGGCTCCATAATGGGCTCAATCCCAGAACCCTGGGATCATGACCTGATCAAAGGCAGCCACTTAACCAACTGAGCCACCCAGGTGCCCCACAATTTGAATTACTTTTAACAAAGAAGAGATGCCTATTTGGAGAGTTCTAGAAAGGAAACATGAAAGTTAATAGCCATATATTTCAAAATCAACTTGAAGCCATTCCCACAAAGGGGAACAATATCCTCTATTCTGTCACAGGAGCGTGGTGTGATTCATTATAAAGTGATGATACATCTTGCATTCATGTCTTAATTGGAATGGCACATTATGTGTTCCTAATGAGAGGTGTGGTGGGGGAAAGAGGGAATTGCCACACTCCAAATGGTAACTGGAGAAAGTTTAATGAAGGGCTTATTTTCAAAAGTGGGATGATAAGGTACCCTGAGGCTTGTACCAATGGGAAGCCTTTACCACCCATAGCCTGAAGGGTCGAGGAGAGAAAGCAGTTATTGGAAGCCAATGAAAACTATAGCTGTGGGAGAGGGCTGCTTCTGTATAGTAATATAGCCATTGCTAATCTGCATCTGCAGGTCAATACACACCTTGACCTCTTTCTTGTCCTGTGCTCAGATCTCCTGACAGTGTCCACCACTGGCTGAGGAAGCCCAAGTAATGCTGTCCATAAAGTTTGGTCTCCTGGGGCACAGAGTGGGGTGTGAAAGGGTGAAGAGTGGATTAGGGAACAAAAGGAAGACCTTTTGTTCTGTATGTTACTATTCAACACTGGCTATTGAGCTTCTCATAAGGATTACCAAAAAGGAACACATAATCAAAACATACAGTTACAGAACTAAAGAACCATTCAATGCTAACCACATACACATGACAGGTTCACAATGATGTCTTAAAAAATTGATTAAATATTGGTGAAACACAAATAGTGGGCTAGGAAGTAGGAAGATATGTAACCAGTTTAGTGCTGTAATTACATAAGACTCACAACAAAATAAAGTTAATCTGAGACAGATTTAATGATGGCTGTTTTTGTTATTTTACTTTTTAGAGTTAATTCTCCTGCCAGGGGTGAGAGAGAAGTACAGAACAAAAGACAGTTGTGCAAAAGACTTAGCTAATATTGCTACTGAATCAAATCTAGGTTTACCAAAAGTCTTCTAAGGGGAAGGCAAGAGAAGGGAGAAGTAGCAGATCAGGAAGCTGGTCATTTTCCTCTGAACACCTTTGGCTTTCCCTTCTCTCCCCCAAGCACTCTTCATTCCCCCTCCTGGGAAAGAGAGGAAACTGAGATGAATCCTGTAAGCCCAGAGTAGTTATTCCAGGAATTGTATATAGGATGGGCTTAGCAAAAGGAATCCAGTCGGAAGAACTGCTTGGGTGATTGTGTTGAAGATGCAAAACACTGTAGATTATATCAGAGTGTCTTAAACTAGGGTGATTTGAGGGAGTCCATGATATCAATTATGAGTTGATGGGGGATGAGCCAAGGGGAACTGATCTTTCCCAAAGAGAAAACTAAAGGAGGAAAAAAAGCTTCCATTTGTGTTACTAAACTGAACAGTAATAATTTGACATTGAAATTTTTCTCTATGCCATTAATGACCCTAGTCAAAGTAAAATAGAAAGCTGAGTGATGTGGTAGAATTAGTCTGATATCCAACCTGAGAAATAAAGGACAAGGCATTATTACTATGGCAAGCAGTTCCCCATCCAGCATTTCTCTTGCCCAGCTCTTCATATTCTTTCCATCACCTCCTTAGCCACATCTCAAAGTGAAGGTAAAAAATAAGGAAATTGCAAGGAATAAGGAATTTGCAAGGGAGGCAAAGGTTATAGTTTGGGCTTTATTTCACCTGCGTGAGCACAGTGTAAGTTTATCTAAGCAGCAAATGCTACCTACATGTCACCATTTGGGGATAAGGAAATGCATTATTCAAAACTCAGAGGTCAGGATGTCTTACTCGGAGTTGACTCACATTGCTGGGAACTCACAAAAGCAAAACAGAAGACATGAGGTAGTTTTTTTTAAAGACTATTTTTTAGAGTAGTTTAAGGTTCACAGCAAATTTAAGAGGAAGGTTTAGAGGTTCCATATTCCCCTTATCCCTACACATGCATAGTCTCCTCCATTATCAACACTCCCCATCAGAATGGTAGAGCAGTACCACCCCCCATCCATGGTATATGTTCCATAGACTCCCAGTGGATGCCTGAAACCATGGGTAGTACCGAATCCTATGTATACTATGCTTTGCCATATATATATATATATATAAAACTTATAAATTAGACACAGTAAGAGATTAGCAACAATAACTAATAATAAATAGAACAACTATAACAACATACTGTAATAAAAGTTATATATATATATATATATGTGGTCTCTCTCAAAACATCTTATTGCACTGCAGTCATCCTTCTTCCTCTTTGATGATGTGAGATTATAAAATGCCTATATGATGAGATGAAATGAGGTGAATGGTGTAGACATTGTGACATAGTGTTAGGCTATTATTGATCTTTTGACAATATGTCAGAAAGAGGATCATCTGCTTCTGAACTGCAGTTGACTATGGGCAACTGTAACCATTGAAAGTGAAACTGTAGGTAAGGGGGTACTATTGAACATTTGTTCCAATTGATGAACCTGCAATGATACAGCATCATCACCCAAAGTCCATACTTTACATTAGGATTCACTCCTGATGTTGCACATTCTATGGGTTTGGACAAATGTATAACGACATGTATCTACTATATTGTCATACAGAACAGTTTCACTGCTCTAGTTGGTGCTTTGCCTATACATCTCTTCCCTATGCTCGGCCCCTGGCAACTAATGATCTTTTTACTGTCTCCAGAGTTCTGCCTTTTCCAGAGTGTCATATAGTTGGAATCATACAGTATGTAGTCTTTTCAGATTGGCTTCTTTCACTTAGTAATATGCATTAAGGTTCTTCCATGACTTTTGGTGGTTTAAAGAGCTCATTTCTTTTTAGCACTGAATAGTATTCCATTATCTTGATGTATCACAGTTTATCCATTCACCTACTGAGAACCATCTTGGTTGCTTCAAGTTTTGGCAATTATGAATAAAGCTATTATACACATCGATGTGCAAATTTTTGTGTAGACATAATTTTTCAGTTCCTTTGGGTAAATACCTAGGAACACGATCACTGGATCATATGGTAAAGATACATTTAGTTTTGTTAAGAAATCACCAAACTGTCTTCCAAAGTGGCCGTACTATCTTGCATTCCCACCAGCAGTGAATGAGAGTTCCTGTTGCTCCATGTTCTCAACAACATTTGATGTTGTCAGTATTCCAGATTTTGGCCATTCTAATAGATGTGTAGTTGTTTCTTATTGTTGTTTTAGTTTAAATTTCCCTGATTACATAGGGTGTAGAACATTTCTTCTTGTGCTTATTTTCCATCTGCATATCTTCTTTGGTGATGTGCCTGCTAAGGTCCTGGCCTATTTTTTAATCAGGTTGTTTTCTTATTGTTGAGTTTTAACACTTCTTTGTATATTTTGGATAGCAGTTCTTTATCAGATGTTTCTTTTGAAAGTAATTTTTCCCAATCTGTGGGTTGTCTTCTAATTCTCTTCACATTATCTTTCTCAGAGCTGAAGTTTTTAATTTTAACAAAGTCCAGCTTATCAATTATTTCTTTCATGGATTGTGTTTTTGGTGTTGTAGCTTTCTTTGTTTTAACTTATTTTCCATCTTTTAAACTGAGTTACTGGATATTAATATGGAGATTGCAGTCCTAAGGAAGATGACCACATATGTCTAATTTTATTGTCATTTATTTGTTCATTCATTAATATATTCAATAAATTAATACCAAGAATTTTTTTAGGCATTGGAGATTCTAAAGGCACTATTCCTAAACTCAGGTAGTTCCTGGTCTAATGGAGAAATTTATGATAGACAAAAAGAATATTCTTTGGCACTGTGGATCCCCAGGGAAAGAACACCTAAGTCTGGGGTCAGTAGGAAGAATCAGTAATAAGTTCCTAAAGAAGAAGACCTCTAGAGAAAGGAAGAGAGATGTTTCTCAGGTAAATAGGAACAGAGTCGGCAGTTCAGACAGGGGACAGACTAAACACAGACATGGAGAATCAGTGTGTCAGGGAATCTTTAAATCTGTAAGTATGGCTAGAGTATAATGGACAGAAAACTTTGGTAAGAGATGGGGCTGGAGGGGAGGACAGGGCCAGGTTAAAGCAGGCTACATGTGAGACTGGACTACATCCTAAAATCTTTGGGAGTTGGAAGAATTTTCTGTAACAGCCTGACATGATCAGATTCATCTGACACTCTATATGCATTAAACAACATACATTGATTACCTATTGTGAATATAGAACTCTGTTTTATATACTGGTAATAACAGTTACCATTTTTAAAAATTAATATGTCCTCCACTACCTAAGCAGGGAGGGTACTGTTGTTATCTTTATTATTTATTATTATTACTTCCCTAATTTTATTTTTTCTAAGTGCAGTAACAGAAGAATAGATATTTTCAAATAATTCAGCCTGCATTTCAGCTATTACCTGGAGCAAGGAGTCTCACTACAAATCTCTCACACTTTTCCCCATGACACCATTTTGACTCACTAATCATTCATTTTAAGATTTCTAAGAACGGGAAACTCCTTCCTGTCTAAGAAGCTCTTTATTCTTGATGGTGGCATAGCTAATTCCATCTTCAAAGCAAGACAATGCCATGGGACTCATTTGCACAAAGTAAAGAGAGAGGTTCCATTTTGAAGTTGGCTTAACTTTCTTGCCCATTGCCAGCCTCTCTCCAGTCAGGCTACTCCACCTCAGTCTGAAAAAAACTCTGCCAGTGCCTCTCCTAGTCATGACTCTAAGTGAAGGTGAGGAATGAAGACACTGAGCTACAGGGTAGCTCAGTCCAATATTGTGGGAGGGGCCACACTGCTTTTCTTCATGTTCTAAGGACATTTACTTTGGACTAGAGAAATTCTGCTGGTAGAAAGTTCTGAACTCAGCAAGGAAAATAAGGCTCTACATGGCCAAGCACAGAAGTAAGGACAAAAGGAGAGAGCAAATTACTTGGAATGAAGTAGAGCTTACTCTATTGAGCCTCAGTGAAGATGGGGACCTGTGGCTAAAATGACTTTGAAAAATGTATTTTCAGAGGGTTCCATTAGGACTCTGATAATACATATTGCTCACATTAAAAGTAAATCCTTTAACTTTTTGTGAAAGTACAGAAAGTACGTACAAGTATACAGCTACATGGATTTTCACAAACTGAACACACTCTTGTAACCAGCACTGAAGTCAAGAAACAGGACATGGCCAGTACCCCAGAAGCCCTCCTATACACTTTAATCCTGATCTGGCCACTTACATTAACTCTACTTGTTTTAAAGTTTCACATAATTGGACTCATTCAGTATATACTTTTGATACCTGGCTTTGTTCATCCAACATTATGCTTGTGAGATGGGTCCATATTGTTGTGTGTCATTATTCTCATTGTTGTACAGTGTTCTTTGTGAGTTCATATCTCAAGTTATTTATCTAGACAGTTAAAATAATTTTCATAGGAATAGCCATAGTGTGGACCCATTTCAGATCACTCAGAGGTAATAATTTGGCTTATACTAACAATGGATACAGGTTCCAGGGCATTGTTTCAGCCTCCTTATAATATAAAAAATATATAGCATAAAAATAGTTTTGATGAGTGAAAGGGGATAAAATGTTACACAGAAAGAGACTGCTAGAAAGAACGAAGGGTTGGAGGAAAATGTTGAAATGATAATACTTATCTATTTGTAATAAAGCAGAAGCCCTAGATGAGAAAAAAATCAGACTTTATACCTATTCTACACATACACACACACACACACACACACACACACACACACTGCTTCCCCTTTCCTCTCTGTTGAAATAATGTGTTTCCCATATTTCAATATTTCCTATGTAAAACATTCTTCACAAAATCTGAACTTTCAGTCAAACCCAGTATATAGATGAGAGATAAGGAAATAATGTAGTAGCAATTTAGCACTCAATCTCTGTCATTTGAAGACGACAGCATCAGTTGAAAAGAGGAAAAACTACCATAAATTTAAATCCTAAAATAAAGGCATTTGGTTCATCTTGAATACACCATTTAGAACAACAGCCTTGACTTTTCTTCCACTCTGATTTACAGCTTGTTCTCCTTGGGGATGCTCTGATTTCAAGGGTATTAAGATATGATTTATTTACCTAAGGCCAATTGAGGGTTATCCTGTTCTCAAAAATTAGGGACCAGCACTGTTTCACAAATGGAACAAAAATGTTAATCATGTTAAAACTGGGTCTCAATGACTGAAAGAGTCAGGCTTCAAATCACAATGATTAACCATGATGACAAAACCAGAAACAAATTTATACTCTAAAGAACAGCTTATTATCCCTTTTTGCTTGTCTTCTCAAAGCTAGGTGTTAATAAAATTGGTGTCTCAGGATGGCTCATCTTGATCTTTTATGGTTTCAAAAGAAAAATGATTTTCCTTTTCTCTCTTCTTAGAAACTTCATTTTTTATATATAAAAGAATGAATAAAAATCAGATATACCAGGAAAAGAGAAGATCAAATGTAAAAACAAACAACAACAAAAAACCCAAAAACCAAAAAAACAAACAAAAAACACTTCCATGATGCAAGTTACTTGTTTGTTTATAACATGTCTCAGTTAACAAAATAGGAGAAAATTGAGGAGATCCTGGTCTATTTTACTCTGCTCCAATTGTGATACTTTTGACAGATTTTGCATTTCCATAAAGAGAACACAATAATCAAATTAGCTTTATATCACTCCAATAATATGTAAGTTTATTTAATTTCCATACCATCTGCAAAAATGATATGCCAGGGATTAGAGCAAAATAAAACAAAACAAAGCAGAATTAGGCCTTGATTCCCATACTCACTATTATACTGAGGATTAGAAAAGTAAAAGATCAGAACACTGAATATTGAACACTTATACACTATATAATACAAAGACTTCAATAATTACCAAGATTTCGGAAAATCCTATATTCTGCTATATTAAAACAATTCTTCATGAAAAAATAGGAAAAATAAAAATAAATACTTCAAGGAGAAAAATTAGTAGAAAATGTTACTTATGTAGAAGACATCAATTTAAGAAACATTAGAACACCATGTATACCTTACTAAATCAAGTATTTTTATAAATTGCCAAATGTATCAAAACTGTATAAGACTGAAAGCTACACAGTTGATGATTAATTTGAACTAACTTTTAAATCATAAATTATGTTCTCTGTATTTAATTTTATTATTGTAAGCAATACATACTTTATACTATTATGTTTACATGTGAAAACATTTATTATAAACAAATCGTCTGAAATTCCTCAAAGATAGTCACCACTTTAATATCAGTGATGATGTTTCCTCAAATTTTCACCACTTGAGATCCAATTAATGAACAATAGACATAAATGCAGATGTTACATTTTAGGTAAGTTTTAAAAATATTTAACACAAATTCTGTAAAGATGTTTTTAAAATAAAATAAAAGATTTAAAAAAATCACTTCACATGAATTGCAGGAAAGTTGTTATTTGCACGTTTTCATTCATAATTTAAATATGTAATGATGGTTGCATTATTAAGTTTCACATCCAGTGAGTTTCTTTGCTTCCTTTTTATTTATACTGTACTAGAAAAACTCACTTTTCTACTTAATTATCATCAGTCATATTCTTGCAGAGATTTAGATGTCTTTGGAATAAACATGTTTCTACCCAGAAGTAATTGGTTCGGGCTATTCAGAATACCAGTAGGTTGCCGAGGATGTCACTGAAGAAATGATGTGAAATAGAAATAGTCTTTATTTGTATTAGTGATCTCCTATGATAAAACATGCCTTTTTTTCCCCAAAAACAAACAAACAAAAAAGCCATGTGATTTCTTTTCCCTCTATCAAATGGTAGACCTCAGTGTGTAAAAGCAGAACTGAAAATCCTGGAAGTTCTGGAAGTCCAAGAAAAAATTACAAAGACTTGCATCCATGGCCATAATTTTTTGGCTCCTTCCTTCAACACCAAATCAGTACCAGGAAGCATATGGTTGACCACCAAATATTATTTGTGAATACAGCAGTGTAAGATTTCCTTGTTGTACATCTGGCTATGCTCTGTTTGTCCTCATCCCAGGACATATTTTCCAGGCTACAGGAGACATCAAGGATAACCTTTAATTGAGTTAAAAATAATCTCAATTAAAAAAAAATAATAATCTCAATTCCTAGAGTTTGGCTCTCCAGCCATAAATAGGACAAATTGTTATTGTGCACCTCTCCCTCACATAAGTACCACACATGTCCCAAATGCTGATTTATATTTTGTACTTAGGTATTATGTTCTACAGTAAAGTATCTGCTAGCCTGTTTTAGGATAGTAATGGTTTTTCCATGGTGTAGGCAGATTCCAGGAGCATCTATTTGGTTCAGCAATATTGCCAAAAGCTCATTATGCTTTCTCTCTGGACATAAAATTTATCATTAAACTTGTGGCTGGTTGTATATCCATCTCAGTCAGTGTGACATTTACCTAATTTTTTTTATTTTTACAAAGAGTACAAAGTTAAATTATGTTGCCATGATTTTGGTGACTTCCCCATCTTTTGCAACAAAATATATTAATTTTGATGGGAAAAGTATTATTTTACTTTCTAGAGAAACTTAACTGGTTCAATAGAAAGGTCATCGTGTTTTTTTGAAAGCTGCAGGAAAGTTTTAAAGTCTTTGCTGTCACATAGTGATACATTTATTATAATTACAAAGGAGGTAAAGAAAAAATTTAAAAATAATTACCATCTTCCTTCCCATTTTAACTTTTTCTGTGGCTGCTTGAATGAAATCATCATAGCATCCCAACACAAACCCAATTATATTCTACATTTCCATCAGAGTCCTGATAACCAGTTACTTTTCTTTTTACATTAATCTGAAGTATAGTATTTATGTTACTACTCTTATCTTATGGTTTTAAGACAATCTGTTTTTTGTAAACAGAGGGTATAATTCATCCAAACTCTAACAATAAAAAGGGGGAAATTACAGATAAAAATAATTAGGAGAAAATTATGGGAAATTATATATTTGGGGTAAAACTACACCATTAACTGAATATTGGCTGTGATGACATTCCCAATAGAGTCCACAACGTATCCATAATTTTAAAGAGAATAATGGGACTTAATAAGATAACCAAATGCCTAAGAAAACCATCTTTATACTTACATGTCAATTATATGTGTACATTAATTTTTTCTCTTAAATTACTTTTTCTCTTAAATTATTAGGTAATCTATGAACAGTACAACTGGTCATTTCTGGACATCATTTTGAGAAATACTGGTGTCTAGGCATTTGTCATCATCAGAAACATTGATCTTCAACAACGAGTCTTCAAAGTTTTAGCAATTCTTTTGGCATGGCATTAATTTTTGCTAAGTTCACATGTATTCATTGAGCACTACTCTTTACCAAGTATTGAGTCAGATGCTAGGAGCAACACAAAGCATAAAAAGACATGTTCTCCACCTTCTAGGAATTTATAATTAATATGTACTGCAGGTATAGAAACAGCTGGCATAAGTCAAGGCAAGCTATGGAGAAGTCTACAAACAAATGATAAAAATCCGTATGCTTGTGGGAAAGAGATAGTGACTAAGATGACGAGCAAGGGGAAGACACGTTTCAGGTGTACCTTAAAGAAGCTGGGAAAACAAGAGAAGCAGGAAAAGGCCCGAGGCTTGAAAAGCATGGATCTGGTTTGACTGGAAGACACGATGCAAAGAGAAAGGTTAGGTACTGCAACTGAGTCAGATTAGAATGGCCCTTGAATGCCACACCATGAGACGTTCATTTCTTACACAGTGAAGATCTATCACAAGTTTCAGAGAAGTATTAAGGCTGTGTTTTAAGAGAATCACTCTGGCAGCATTAAAAAAAAGAAAAGAACACTAGGAAAGCATATTAAAAAGTGGGTTTATCCTGAAGAAGCAGGAAAGAAAGGAGAAAATAATCCAGATGCCCACATTACCTCCCGGGCGCTAAGAAGGTAAGTCAAAATAGGTGGAGGAAAAGAGCAGGTACGCTTTCTGAGGTCACTTGGAATCAGAAAGGGAGGTGTAGTTGTTCCTTCCCAGACCCAAGCCAAAGGCAGGAGAGGAGGCAAAATGCATGCAGAGAGGGGACAGACATTTAAGGAGCCAGATCATTTGATTTCAAAGCTCATCATTCTATAGAGAAGACCTATAATTATACACACACATTACATACACATATGTACACACACTTGTATGAATGTATATGCATATGTATGCAAGTGTGTACATATGTATACATGTAAATATAATCCGGACGGATATGAACTTAATGCTTTACGTGGATCTAAATTTGGCCACTATGGTGAATATTGTGACAAACCTGGTTCACAAAATATGATCCAACTACGCAATTACTCAGTTTCCAAAACTGACTACGGCTATCAAGGGCAATTGAAGCATACATTAGTTTAGGAAGAGTGTGATGCTTTATAAAGGCCTTAAATCAAGGAGCTGAGGGTGCTCCCTGAATCTTTTCACATGTAAGATTCCTGTTCTCCAGCGACCTGGCTCACCTCCTTAGACCTCACCCATTTCCTTCCCAGGTGAGGTTCCAGCCAGCTATTTCCAACCCTGCCTGACTTTTGAGCAGAGAACATAAAGGTCATAGAAAATATTTTACTACTAGTATTAGTGTAGAAGAATTTAATTTGTTGGATAATAAGTAAACTCATGATGCCATAAAAATTAATAAGTCTCCCCAAAGTATATCAAGTCCTCACAAATAAAACACTACATTATCCAAGGAATATGCTAGTTCATCCCTGGTCAACAATTTCCATCTCTGTTATACATATTATAACATCATACACACCTTTTTGAAAATTAGAAATAAGCAAATGGAATCTTTGAATATTTGGAAGGGAATAATATTCTACAGTATTGACAACTATGGTTTTTCTGCATTTCTTTGAGCCCCGTAGCCCTTCCCACTGAAGTAGCAAGGTTGTTGTGTCAACAGATTCAAGGAAAGGTTGTTATGGAGGGATACAGGTGGCATGATCAGGAAACTACTGAGAGGAAAGAGGGGGTGCTACTACTCACTAGGCCAGGGCAATAGCCACAACCCTGGACTGTTCTGGGTAAACCCAGCTGTATGTTCTCTCTAGGCGAGGGGAACTACATGAATACAATTTATAGGAAATTACAGTTACATTTCTTGCCCATGTGAGTTTTGTGGACTGTGTTCATTCCCACATCCATATTTTGCAAAACAACTGTCCTTTTTATTTACTAAATAAGGAAAAAAGTAAATAAGTGATTGAGCTTGCCTCCTCAATGGACACACCAGTGGAGGAACTGTTTTCCTTTTCAGTATTCAAGTGGCTGCTGTTTTATTTCCAAAATGCACCATAGTCTCTCAGGGGTTAATCCCCGGCCCCCGGAAGGTCAGCTACAACCTTGTCACTACATGCCACTCGCGCCTGTCACCACCAGAGAAGTGGAAACCCCATGCAGTGTCATGAGTCTCCTCAGGAATTTCCCCCAAATAGTCTCCGATGTGCCAAGGTGTATTGACCCAGCTGTTGAGTCAGACTTCCCCAGCACCTGCTCTCCTAGGTCTCAAACAGACAGAGCTATTAATTTCAGAGTCATGTTTTCACTAGCACCATTCCTGGGCAAATCCATATAACTTCTTTTTT
Source organism: Zalophus californianus (assembly GCF_009762305.2). Classification (NCBI taxonomy): domain Eukaryota; kingdom Metazoa; phylum Chordata; class Mammalia; order Carnivora; family Otariidae; genus Zalophus; species Zalophus californianus. The sequence continues at coordinate 99,450,552 of NC_045602.1, forward strand.
CCCTAACACCTTCTGTTTGGAATCCAAAAAATAAAAACAAAAATTCTCTGAGCTGAGACAGCTCTTGCATCCTTAGCTCATCCCAAGGTATAAACCAGGGTAATTATGGGGAGACATATGTTGGTGATAATGAAGCAGATACGTATGTTCACTATCTGTTTTGAAGATTAACTGTCTACCACACTGCAGTATTTAAGCATGAGACAATTTCAGATTTAATACACGTTTCCCAACCCCCCTCTCCACCATAAAATAGAGTCTAGCAAAAGACACAATTTACATAACTTACAACCAGAGAATTTCACTAATATAAACAATTCTGGTGTATAACAATTGGCACCCAAAAAGCTCTTTATGAACTCCGTGCTCCTTCCTGCTGCCAAACTCAGGGTGACATGTTCATTGTTTTCCTCATAAAATCTACAATTGCTTCTGCAAGAGCAAGAACGAGAACTGGCTTTTTATCTTATTTTTATAAGCATGGATGAGCAGATGAAATTCAGAGGGGCCAAAACGAATACTAAGTTTAAGTCTGTCAGATTCCAGAATGAAAAGGACATTAAGCTTCCATACCATAGCTACTAATGGAATCACTCGAACATTGTCAAGCTTTAGCGATGCTTTTAGAAAACAAATTCTGCCCCATGCCAACTCTTTCTATGATTAGGCTAAGGTTAAAGACATACCTAAAACAGTCCTCTACTCCAACCACTGAATAATTATTAGCACTGAAGTAAATGCAAATAAATCAACACATCAAAATAATCCAGGTAATTGAAGTTCAAGTGTGGTAGAAACTGAAGACAAAACTCTTTTCTGTTAAAAATGAATGACTCATTCCCATTCATTCATAACTCCCAAGACATTAATTTTTATCACTGAAATATGTTTTTATGCAAATTATATGAAGTAATTCAGCCACTACTTTAATAACTCATTCTACATAAAACAAACACATTAAATGCCATGCTTATAAAGGAAATTAGTATGCACTGCAACAGCGAAAAAAGCAATGTGGAAGGACTCTTTTTTGAAGGTTGAATTGTTTGAGAGAAAATTAACCTAATTCTTTAAAAAAAAAATCTTTCAGACCAATCTGGCTGAGCAAATAACACTTCTGTAAAGATTAAAGAGTCTATAGCACGAGAAACAGCATGTTCATTTGATATAGCTTCCACTCCTTAAATTTTACACTGGAGGCCTAAAAAAAGAATAGCTTAAGTCTATAATAGTCCATTATGAGACATTTCACATGCATAAATTCTCAATATTTCATAAATACTGTAACTATGAAAAAAATCATTCATGCCTTACATTTAGAAAATGGACCCTTATGGAATATTGCCTTTTTCAACCTCAGAAAACATAAGTTAAATATTTATAAAACAAAATTTATTGAAACTATTTCCATTCTTATGGGAGTAGAATAGACACTTGAAAAGAATCAGCCTGATCATAGTGGTCTTATGTGTATTAATAGTGCATCTACATATGCAACAGCTCTCTACAGAAATTTAACACTGAGAGAGCCTCTAATTTTCAGCTCATACCAGAATATATAAACACAGGCTGTAGTTGATCCTACCAGAATTATTTTACTAACTGCTTAATACCATCAACATTGATTAGTTTTGGTTTTTAAGAGGAATCTAAGAAAGGAAACTAAAAATCACTATTGCTCAGAAAACCTCAGCTGATCTACATAGTGATTAGATAGTGAAAACAACACAGAAAAGGACAAAATAAAGAGTGAAATTCTTCCTCATTCAATCAGTCCCATCCCTTTCTCCAAAGGCAACCACTATTGACTTTTTCCCCTTTGTTTCCTTCCAGAAAAAAGGGAGAGAAAAGTTTATTATTATAATAACAAACACATGAATGCAAATATGCACATTTTCACACAATTGACATTTCCATACCTCATCTTTAAAATTATACTTATATATACTAGAGTTATTCCCCTTTCAGTAGAAACAGTTGTTTTTAAAATGTTTTCAAATTCATCATCATATTGTAATTATCCTAACAATTTCATGCTGACCAATAATACTTCAGGTCCTTTTGCTGGATCGTGCACATGGGGGAAGTGTAAAAAGATGGAATGAACGTTGAACATGTTGATGAACTTTGCAAATATATGCACTGGATACATTCCTCTCATTAAGAATGTTGGAGGACACATTCACATTTCTTTCTCTCTCTCTTTTTTAAAGATTTTATTTATTTATTTGAGAGAGAGAGAAAGAGAGAGTACAAGTTGGGGGGGAGAGGCAGAGGGAGAGGGAGAAGCAGACTCTCCGTTGAGTAGGGAGCCTGATGCAGGGCTCCATCCCAGGACCCCGAGATCATGACTCCAGCCGAAAGGCAGACACTTAACCCACTGAGCCAACCAGGTGCCCCCATATGCACCTTTCTGACATATATCTATCTTCACACCACCCAAGATTGGTCACCATATTTTATATCCTCACAGTTGAGAGTTCTTTATCAATATACTGATGCTGGGTATTTTTAAATTTAATTATCTGCTGAACATGTGGGTATAAAATATTAGATCTTTTTATGATTTATATTGATAATTTTTGGCTTTACTTTCAAATATGGCTGTACAACTGTTCATGTGTTCAATAGTTGCTTATTTTTCATTATTCACAAATTTTTGTTCATATCCCTTGCCTATTTTTCTATTGTTGGTTGTTCCTATGAGATCTGTAAAAATTAAGAAAAACTGGTCTTGAGCTTAAGTGCATATTTTTCTCCAACCTGTCATTTGTCTTTTGTTCTTTCTCATATTATTTGCTCCCCATATGAAGTTTTTGTTTTCTAATGTTTTATGCTGTAAAGTTTATTGATCTTTTCTGTATAAATTCTGGATGTTATACTCTTTTTAGAGAGCTTCTCTATGCCAAGATTACAAAAACATTCAGTGATACTTTTTAAAAATCTTTCTTATAGGCTCTTTTTTTATGTTTAATACTTTCTTCCATCTGGAACTTACTTGGAGGTTTAAAAGATAGGGATCCAGTTTTCTCTCTTTCTGTAACAGTTAACCAGTTGTTTCATGCTATTCACTGAATAGCCTCTTTTTTCAGTGATTTAAAAATAATACTATTATCATGAGTTAAGTGTTAAAACATGCAGATCTATTTGTGGCCCCTCTCTTTTGGTCTTCTCCAGTACCAATTTATTTTAATTACTGCAATTCCACGATGTATTTTAATATCTAATAAAGTTAGTTTCCTTCTCATTTTTTTTTTCAAAATTGCTGCAAATATTCTCGGATCTGTCTTTTCCAGGTGAGTTTTAGTACCAAAATTATATTGACTTTTGTAATTTATTATTTTCTATATATTTTATAAATTTTCTTTTGATTTCTGCTGTGACCCAAGAATTATTTGAGAGTTTTTTATTATTGTTGATGTTTAAGGTGGTTCGACTTTCTGCTTCTCTTCTCTTGTTATAATTTTATTTCATTGTGGTCATTAATGTACTTCATATTATTTTACCTTTGCAGACTATATTAAAGTTTGCCAAGGTCTAATATACGCTACATTTCTATGTATGATGCAGGTATTAACATAAAGATTTATTCTCTAGAGGTATCAATCATTCACTCCTTTACCCATCCATCTAGTTATCTACCCTCTACATTCATCTACATACATATTTAAACTTCTCAGTTATTTTATTCAGGCCGTTAACATTATAATTTTTTTTGTTCCATAATCTTTTAATGGCTGACATGATGAGTTAAATTCTCTTGCCATATGCTTTTTATTTTGTTATTATTTTACTTTTTACATGTTAGATTACATTAACAGGCACTATTTCATTTATATTCATTGATGTAACCAATATAATCAACTTTTCAAATTACATTTTCCCTAAATGTAATGCTTGTTTTGTTTCTAAACTTCTATATGATTGTCTTTTTTTTCTTTTAATATAATATGTACATGTTTTCCTCTCTGGTGATTTGACAGCTTTAAAGTTATTTGTTTTTGTTTTGTTTTGTTGTTGTTTGTTTTTAGTCATTCTATTCTGCACAGGCTTCTAGTACAATTTCTAAAAAGAGAGTTAAACAATTTATACTTCCATCACCAATCCTCTATATCCCAACATATGGTTTTTATAATCATTTTATATGTTATCAAAATTTACAATAAAACAACTTTTGTAACTATGTATGGTGATGGATGTTAATTAACTTATTGTGGTGATCATTTTGCAATATATACAAATATCAAACCATTATGTTGTACACCTGAAACTAATGAAATGTTACATGGCAATTATAACTCAACAAAAAGAAATTTACAATATTTACTCTCTATAATTCTTAGCATCATAATTATTTAAATTTCTCCTATACTTAAATGATATCATTGCTTATCCTCACCCACTTACCACAGATTGCCCATATTACATCCCAGGCAATTTGTTTCTGTTTGTGAGTTTCTGGATCAATTCCCTTGGATTCCCTTCTCACCTTAACTGAGCTTTACTTAGCTCTCCCTAAATACTACAGTTTGTGTCTGCATATATCTGTGGCCAGAAGGCAAGGGGAAGAGTATGGAGGATGGTTGACTGTGGTTTTGGTTAGTGTTTTTGGGCCTTGCCATCTTCTCTCTGGTTTTGTTAATTCTCTTTGCCAGGGTCTGTTCTATTTTATTGGGAATCAATTCAAGCCTATGGCTTCAGAAATTTTCCCCTACTTAGTCCTGAGCACCTGAACCTCTATTTCCATCATAAGGACTTCAGGAGGTCATTTAGTTTAATTAGCTTTTCTCTTCCCAACAGCCAATGTATCTAGCTTCTCTCTCAGATACAACAGAAAAAAGGCATTAAGGTCCTCAACAGGCTGAAGGCAACAACACCCCCAGGATTCTAGTATATGCTTCTCCATTCATTCTGTTCTCTGCTTAATTTATTTGTTTTTTTTGTTTTCTGGTCAGCTAAAACCTTGTTTATTGCTGAAGATAATTAGCTCTGAACGTATGAACATTCTGCTTTTTATTCCCTACTTTCATGCCAGCAGGAAGACACCAAAATAGACAACTTCAGAAATTATTACTTTCTCTTGCGAGTTCAGAAGACTTATGGAAATGTCCAAGTTCACTTTCTCAGGACTGCTCCATTAGCTTCTCTACTGTTGGGTGATGGTTATTTTTCAGGATTTTATTTTACTCACATCTCCCCTATTTGGTTTATGTGAAGAACAGTTTAGGAGCACATGGAAGATTCAGGGATCTGGGTCTGCATTCTTTGCTAGTATTTTTTTTTTTCCATTGGTAGTCGGGAATATTTTCCCCTTAGCATATCTGTATATATGGATGGATGGATAGTGAGAGTTGGTTTTTAATTATGTTGTTTCATGACATTTGTTTAGGGAAAAGAGTATTTTGAAATTCAGCTTCACTTTGCCATTGTAAACTAGATCTTGTTCATAATTATTAACATCAGTATTATGCTTACATGGACTTTTAGAAGTGCTATTTTAAAATACAATATGATTCCTACATAGCTTATTTAATCAATCTTCTAAAAACTCATTAAAAATGGAAATTAAACTGAAGATGGGAGCAAGTGACTAAGGGGCACGGAGGACAGAAACAGAACTCTGTGTCCCAAGATCCTCTACCCTTCTACACCTATCTGCTCCTACTCACACAACAGAAATGAGTTCTCTCCATAAACTCTACCCCCTGGGTAACCCACATTATCCAGGTACCCATGGACATGGGATAAAGGCAGCCACAGGGGCAGAGGCAGAAAGGCCAAAAGCCTTTTAGGTTTAGTGCCTGAATCTCACCAGGCCTTTTCTGCCTTCTGGACACAAAGAGCCTGTTTTCCATAAATTTAAGTTACAGAATGAAGAAGCAACCATAGTAACCATTAATAGTGAGGAATATAGGTTTGACACTCTGCAAAGCCTGCCTTGGAGATTCATTCTGAATAAAAACAATTTAGAATGAATAAATAGAGTTGATATATAAAATCTAATTTTTTTTTATTAAATTGTAGTTACACAAGAGAAGTTACCTAAGGCTTCATTAAGTAGTCTGTTCTTCAGTGCATTTAAAATAGAAATCTGTTTTAATTGAATTAAAACTATTAAAGTTGAATCAAACTTTCCAGGGATTGTTCTGCTGTGTTATGCAAGCCATGTCATGTAAATCTGTGCACCTTATTGGGGTGAGTGGGAGGGGGAAGGAAAGAAAATTCCATTCTGTTAGTTCCAGTTTGCCCATTAGTTATACTATAGAGATGGTATTTCCAAGGATTCCAAAATATAATAAATTAGTTAGGAGCTGAAAGAAGTCTCAAAAAAAAAAAAAGATAAGGAGTGTATTTCTAAGGATTTTAAGTATAACACCAAGAATTTAGTCTACATGTTTCTAGTTATCTTCAATTTATATATTAAATATAGATTTTAGCTTAAAAAATCTTTCCAAAATAAATTATGTTAATTTAGTAAGAAAGTTCATCTAAACACTTTTTCCTACTGAAAACATATATACATAGCTTTGACTGTGACATCTTTGTCTTTATTGTTAAAGCACAGTAGGAGAGAAAAGTAATTTACAAAATATACTAAAACATAAGGACAGATAGTCTCTACTCTTCCTAATCTCCCAGATCCCCAAACTGATAAGAAAGCAGCGTAAAAATGAATAAACCATTTATGTTAATGTTGATTTTATTTTATAATCCTATCTCTCCAGTTATATACTTTTCAGTGAGATGGCAAACAGAAAGTAGATGAAAAAAGCATAACCCCCAGATATAGGATGACCATTCATCAAATGCTGTGCAGATTTAAGGACTATATCTGAAAGAGAGTGCATAAATCTATATTAATAGAAGGAAATGGTATATAATCCAAAGTATCCTAGGGTTCCAATACATCACTCAAAGTCAAATTTGAACCTAATTTTGCCTTAGAATAATTACTTTCAAAAGAAAATTATAATGTATTTAATTCCTACCTGTAACCTGAGCCCATTAGCCATCATGCCTTCAGGGGCAACTATCCTGTATGATGAAGGCAGCTGGATCCTACCTCAGAGAATTAAACTATAAACTGTTGTATTCCATCCATAAAGTTGTCCCTAGAGTGTTTGTGTGATGAGAAGAAAAGAACTATCTAGGGAAAATGCTAAAGGATCAATGTAATAAAACACAATTTAATCTTTTAAGAAATGAAAACATGGCAACTTTTAGTCTCATGTGGTAATGTGGTAATATCACTGTAAATCATGGAAACTTAGAAGAAAGACTATTTTCTATTTCTATTGAAATAATTCCCCAAAATAACAGCCATCAGGTGATAATCAATGTTAAAATCAATGTTTAATATATATACACACATATATAATTCCTCCATTGTTCCCACTCCCTCTATTCTAAGAATAAACAGATATTCTTAGAAGTAAAACACCTGCCTCTTTTAAAAATTATCCTTAAAGAAAAATTGGAAGGTTAAGTAACAGGTATCCTATCCTAGTTAAATGATACAGTGAGTAGATGGTTGGCTTTATAACTAGGTAGGATTAATCTGGTCAGAGTAAAACAACAGCTGGATGGTTTACTTTTTAACTTGGAAAATTAGAAGAAGATAGGAATGAGTAACATTCTAGACCAAGCAATGGATTCTAATTTCTTTCAATCTAAATTTATAAATTAATGTAAATTGAGAGAGGTGTGGTAGTTGGCCTCCAAGATGGACCCCAATGATCCCCATCCCCTAATATTCACACAGCTATGTAGTCCCTTCACACGATGTATCTGGGTTGGTCTGGGTGACCAACAGAATAAGGGATGGCATGTCACTTCTGAGTAAAAGTTATAAAAGATGTTGTGCCTTCCATATTGGTTGTTCTCTCTCTTTCACCCCTCTCTCTCCCTTTCATTATTCAGTCATGAAGAAGCCAGATGCCATGTTGTGAGAAGTCCTATGGAGAGGTTCTTCAGTGAAAAACAACAACAAAAACAACAAAACTAAAGCTTCCTGCTAACAACCACAAGAGTAAGCTTGAAATTGGATCCTCTGGCCCCAACCAAGCATTCAGATGACTGATGCTCCAGTCAACAGCTTGACTGCAATCTCATGAGAGAGATTCTGAGCCAGAATCACTCAACTGAGATGCTCCCAAACTCCTGGATGCCAATAACTGTATGAGATAATAAATACTTATGGTTGTTATAAGCAAATAACTTTGGAGGTAAATTGATTTGTAGCAATGGATAACTAAGAGTTTGCTTCCCACAATTTTTGCACATTGTTCTTCTCATTACTCTGGGAATAACTCTGGTTGACCCTGAGGTGATCTTGTAACCTTAGTGTTCTCTCTCTAGCATCTATTTCCTCTATACCAATCAACTCTTTCTTCTACCACACTCTGGTGAAAGGGCGGGTTATGATCTTTAGTTAGAGAGTTATTTCCTGATTGGGAACCATATCAGAAAAGTTTTCTTCATTGCCAAGATGATTCCCATGTAAAATATTAAAAAACCTAAAAGTCTTCAAAATTCATATGTAACCAAGAGCAATGAGTGATCTGTCCTAGGGGCAGGTGTGAAGGGAATGTATTATATAGAGAAAATTTTAAAAAAGTGAACCCAGGAAATTTTGGTCTGCTTTTTATTATCAACATATGCTATAATTCCAAACAATGCCAGTAACAAAATAGTCCTCTTCCCAAAAATATTTTGTTGATCTAAGTTCTAAATGACTGTAGCAGTTGTTAAGCTTCAACTTAGAAACTTAAAAAAATAACATTCTCTTATCTATGAGAAGTTAATTCATGGAAGGTCCAGTTATATAGCTGGCCCAAGACACATATGAACTCAGCTATCTGCATTTGTTTTAAGACCAAGCTCATAATTCTTTGTAATTACTCAAGCTTTGTTTTGGACAGTTTTTGTTTATATGCTACTACATATTTCTACTTTTAAGCAGAAGAACTATAATAAACAATAATATCATGTGATTGCAAAGACAAATAAGTAGATGAGTTACTTCAATTATGTTATCCTATTTGAATTCTTGTGTTTTTTACTTGTGTTTAAGAGAATGAACTAGAGCATTCTGTGAGATTTAGTAATTTTAGTAAAAAAATAAAAATTTGTTTCATATATAAAAATTTTTTACTGAATTTTAATGTTTTTACTTTTTAAAAAAATATTTTATTTGTTTTTTTTTAAAACTTTTATTTATTTATTTATTCATGAGAGACAGAGAGAGAGAGAGAGAGAGGCAGAGGGAGAAGCAGGCTCCCAAGGAGCAGGGAGCCTGATGTGGGACTCGATCCCAGGACCCTGGGATCATGACCTGAGCCGAAGGCAGACGCTTACCCATCTGAGCCACCCAGGCGCCCAAAAAATATTTTATTTGTTTATTTGAGAGAGGAAGAAAGAGAGAGCATGAGTAGGGGGACGGGCAGAGGAAGAGGGAGAAGCAGACTCCCCACTGAGCATGGAGCCTGATGTGAGGCTTGATCCCAGGACCCTGAGATCATGACCTGAGCTGAGGTCAGAAGCTTAACCGACTGAGCCACCCAGGCGCCCCAATATTTTTACTTTTTAAATATATTCTTTTTTAAAAAGTTGCTAATTATTTCTAAACTAAAGAACAAATTAACCACTTCACACTACTAGGATGGCTATAATAAAAAATATACAAAGCTATAGTAATCAAAACAGTATGGTACTGGCATAAAAACAGAGAACAACTAAACAGAATGAAATGGGACCACTGCCTTACACCATACATAAAAATTAACTCAAAATGGATTAAAGACCTAATTGTGAGACCTGAAACCATAAAACTCTTAGAAGAAAACACAGGCAGTAATTTCTTTGGCATCAGCTATAGAAACATTTTTCTAGATATGTCTCCTAAGGCAAGGGAAACAAAAGCTAAAATAAACAAGTGGAACTACTTCAGTTTTTAGCAAACCGAAAAGTTTCTGTACAGCAAAGGAAACCATCAACAAAATGAAAAGACAACCTACTGAATGGAAGAAAATATTTGCAAATCATATATCTGATGAAGGGTTAACATGCAAAAATACAACTGAACCTGGAACAACATGGGTTTGAACTGCATGGGTCTACTCACACATGGATTTTTTTCAATAAATACAGTATAGCACTGTAAATGTATTTTCTCTTATGATTTTTTTAAATAACATTTTCTTTTCTCTAGTTTACTTTAAGAAAACTAAGAAAACATCACATAATACATATAATATAGAAAGTCTGTGTTAATCCACTGTTTACATTATTGATAAGGCTTCCAGTCAACAGTAGGTGTTTACTAGTTAAGTTTCTGGGAAGTCAAAAGTTATATATGGATTTTCAACTGTGCAGGGGCAGGGGTGGGGATCAGCAACCGACTCCCACATTATTCAAGAACTCATACAACTCAAAAGCACAACAAATAAACAATCTGATTATAAAATGGGCAGAGACTCTCAATAGATTTTTTTTTCCAAAGAAAATACATATAGATGGCCAACAGGCACACGAAAGACACTCAACATTACTAATGATTAGGGAAATACAATTTAAAACCTCAATGAGATATCACCTCATACCTGTTAAACATATGGATATTCTTCAAAAAATTAAAAACAGAACTACCATATGATCCAGCAATTCCACCTCTGAATATTTATCTGAAGAAAATGAAAACACTAATTCTAAAGCATATATGCATACCCATGTTTACTGAAGCATTATTTACAATAGCCAAGACATGGAAACAACCTAAAAGTCCATCAGTGGATACATGGGTAAACAAAATGTGATGTATATGCATAATGGAATATTATTCAGCCATAAAAAGAATGAAATCTTGTTATTTGTGACAACATAGACAAATCTCAAAGGCATTATGCTAAGCAAATAATTCAGACAGAGAAAGATGAATACCATATAATTTTACTTATATGTGGGATCTTAAAAAAAAAAAAAAAGAAAGAAAAAATAAGCTCACAAATACAGAGAAAACTGGTGGTTGCCAGAGGCAGGGGTGGTGGGTGGCTGAAATGGGTAAAGAGGGTCAAAAGGTACAAATTTCCAGTTATATAATGAGTAACTCATGGGGATGTAATATATAACATGGTGACTCTAGTTACTAATGTTGTTTCTAAGAAAGTAAATTTTAAAATTTCTCATCACAAGAAAAAAAAGTAATTGCATGGTGACAGATGTTAATTATACTAATTGTTATAACAATTTTCAATATAGACAAATATTGAATCATTACATTGTACACCTGAAACTAATGTAACATTATATGTCAGTTAAGCCTTAATACAAATATATATTTATAATATATAATTTAATTAATATAGTCTAATATAATGTATATTACAATAACATATATTTATTTATATATCTATGTATAAATAGATAGATAAAGAAGAAACTCTCTCTCCATGTGCACACAAAGAAGAAGTCATGCGAGGCTTCAGAATGAAATCTACATTGTGGCACACTGATCTTGGACTTCCAGCCACTAGAACTGTGAGAAATAAATTTCTGTTGTTTAAAAAACAAAAACAAAAAACAGAAAATTACAAGAGTTGACAAGGAGGTGGACAAATTTGATTTCTTATACATGTTGGTGCAAATGTAAAATGGTACACCTACTATGGAAAACAGTTTGGCAGTTCTTCAAAAAGGTAAACAAAGTTGCTATATGACCTAGTAATTTCACTCCTAGGTATATACTCAAAAGAACTGAAAACATATGTTCATACAAAAATATGTAAACACAAATATCCATAGCAGAACTATTCATAATAGCCAAAAAGTGGAAACAACTCAAATGCCCATCAACTGATGAATGGGTAAACAAAATATGGTATACCCATAAATACCCATAAAATGGAATAATATTCATCCATAAAAGGAATGAAATACCAATACTTGCTCTAACATCCTGAACCCTGAAAACATGCTAAGTGAAAGGAGCCAGATACAAAAGGCCACATATTATTTAACTTCATTTTATATGGCAAATCCATAAAGACAGGAAGTAGATTGTCAGATAGGGGGAAAGGGGATGGAGAATGACTACTAATGTGTATGGGGTTTATTTAGGGAGTGATGAAATATTCTGGAATTCAATAGTAGTAATGATTCATAACTTGTGATTATAAAAAACAAAACAAAAAAACCACACTGAATTATACACTTTAAAATGATACATTTTATGGTATGTAAATTTTATCTTGATAAAAAAGAATGAATCAAGAAGATAATGATTATCACTGATTATTATAGAAAATTATTTTATCTTGTAGAGGAAGAGATATTAAAAATGATCCAGAGTTGACAGTACATCAAAAACTTTTATCCATTTCTTTTGCCATTGGATAGTCTTCTTTTTCATCATCCACTGCCACTTACAAGCAGTTCTACTAAGTAAAGGATTGCTATTTTAGTGGCATGAAGGATGAGAAAAGACAGAAGAAAAGTACCAAAAAGGGAAATGAGTCTGAAAACAGAAGAAAAGTTGATGACAATTTGTGCATAAATGAAATCAAATGCAGAAAAGACTCAGTAGAATAAATATAGTCATGATTATATCTGACTTAATACTTTTTTCCCCAATAATTTGATGTTTCATATTTGAAAAGCTGAGACTCAGAAAAGCAAAGCAAAGGTCACATAGTGACTTAGCATTGCAGGTAGGTAATTAGGAAGACAGGGAGAAGCTGCTTCTTTTTTTTTTTTTTAAGATTTTTATTTATTTATTTGTCAGAGAGATAGAGTGCACAAGGACAGAGGGAGAAGCAGGCTCCCTGTTGAGCATGGAGCCCAATGCGGGACTCCATCCCAGGACCCTGGGATCACAACCTGAGCCAAAGACAGACACTTAACTGACTGAGCCATGCAGGTGTCCTGAAGCTGTGTCTTTCTAATGCTGGTTTTCCTCACCATCCCAACATGGCTGCTAGCAGCTTCTAAGAGCTGCAGCCTGTTATCCCCATCTATCAGGAAAGGAGAATCTCTTCAGCTAGGAGCCCCAGAAAACATCTCAAGTTTCCCTGATCTAAATTAAGTCATCTGCAACTACTGAGCACTTAAAATATCATTTTTGCCACTGAATTAACTGAATTTTAAATTTTCTGTCCTTTTAATTAATTTAAACTTAAAGAACAATATGTGACTTGGGGCTAATCTCCTAAGAAGCACAGCCCTAAATTATTCAGAGAAACAAAAATCAACATAGATATGACATTCAATCACACTTCTTAAAAGGTTAACAGGTAGGTTATAACATGGCTAGGTCATATTACAGTCCATGGTACAGAGGTAAAGACTTTTTTACCCCAGTTATTCACTCAGCAGATCTATCCCAAATGTGGCTTTTCATTCAGAGAAGGAGAGCAGGAAACTGTGGTTTACACACTAGAGGCAAGTAGTGGTGTTACTTAATCTTGTTTAGTTTTAGGATATGAGTAGAAGGTGCTATCTTTCTGCCAGAGGAGTCATGGGAGACACACATAGATGCCTCATGTACAAAGCTCCACACTGCAGAAAAAAAGGATGGAAATCTGAATAAAATAATGAATACCACTGACACCATAAACTTATGTTGACTAAGAGGATTACACTTTAATTTAAAAAAATGCTATTTCTATCCTACAATGCTATTTAGTCAAATAATTTCTAAGCAAGTGTAGAAATACCTCTCTGTTGATTTTTCATGCTAGTAGATAGTCCAAATGTCAAAGCAACAAACACCCTGCTTGGTAATTTGCCTCAGTGGGCATGTTCCTGAATAACTTCCCATGTAATGCAGCAGAGGAAATAACTGGCTTTCTTCCCAGTGTTCACTCAGGCTCATCCCCCATTGCTGGTGAGGGCACACATAATGGCAGAATGTGTCTTCAAACAAATAGCAATACATCCAGAAGATAGAGAGAATTGTGTTACTGAACCTAATGTCCATGAACCAATAACCATTTGGAAACATTTTAATGTCAGAGTCACAAAGAAGCTCTTTACATTGAGGAAAAAGAGGAGAACTAGTTTGTAAGAAGACTTAAATTTTCTCTTATTTTACTTTGTGAGGCACAAAGAAAATATTAAATTTTAAGCTATCATTAGCATGTTGAGAAAGGCATGCTGAAAACAATGGGAAACTGGAAAATACAAAGAATAGGGTCTTTCAATATATAGTGTGGCATATTAGAAATTGGGTATGTTTGAGTTAGTTTTTTTCCCCACATATTAATTTATTTCTCTTTGTAAGGAAAAAAAGAACCCCACAATGATGGCATTCAACCTGATATAGCAACACCATAATCTAATTACTGAATAATTGCTTTTGAAGTCATTGTCCTATTTAGAGAAATTTTACTATTCTGCACCCAATTTCCTTTCCTATTTGAGTAATGTCAAACACTGTCAATTCATCTCTGCTTTCATAATGACCTAGATGACTTTCTCAGTGAGATGAACATATAAAGTACCTTCAAGTATAAAATGGGAATAAATTACAAATAGGCTGTAGTAAGGATTAAAAGTGATGATTAATGCTAAACACTTAAGAAAACTTAGCCTGGACATATAGTAGACTACAGGGGGCTGCACCTGTTCAACTGAACACATTGGCTTAAAATGCGTGTGTGTGTGTGTGTGTGTGTGTGTGTGTGTGTGTGTGTGTGTGTGTGTGACAATCTACTCCCAGCTCCATGTATTATGTCCTTTCCAAAAGATAAGTGTTGATATAACTTGTTTTAGTTCTAAACAGTATCTATTATTTTTTTCTTTGTGGAATACCCACATCAAATGGAATTGGCAAACAGAAGAAGAAGAAAATATGTAGGAAACTCAAGAGAAGCCCAGTGGGGGTAGGAATAAAAAGAATCAATATAAGCAGATCTGGTTTTCAGATAGTGCTCCCTGGCTCAGGTGTGGTGCTCATGGTTGGTGCCAGTGGGCAGCAAGTATGGTAGAGGGACCCACCTAAGAGAGGGTGGTCAATGCTCTTAAATGTTACAGGTGTTAAAGAAGACATGGTCTGAAGAAAGTTCAGTGGAGTAGGCCATGAATTAGGAAGAAGCTATATTGTAAAAAAAAATTAAGAAATGAGTGGGGAGAGGGGAGTGGTCAGTGAATACAAAACATTTCTAGATGATCAGCAAAGGTCAGGAAGGAAAACAAAGAATGATAGAATGGTAACCTAAAGAGATAAAAGTTGAGGAATAGATTAAATATACTTTTAATCCATATATTAATAAAGTATGTATAGAGAAAGCTGATATGTCAGCCCATTTAGAGAAATAACTGAATAAAGGAATATTTGAAAAGCAAACCTCAATAAATGTTGTATATAACACGAGATAATTCAAAACGACTGTATGCAGAGTGCTGATTTTAAATGAAATAACACATACAAATATTGTGAAAAAATATTGTGTAGAGGAGTAGATTCTTTGTATTTGCTCACTGGTTAGTTTTCCTCACTGCAGTCAGAAATAATCTTAAAAATGAATTTTATCAAAAAGTGATGTCAAGGGGCACCTGGGTGGCTCAGTCAGTTAAACATCTGCCTTCAGGTCAGGTTATGATCCCAGGTTCTGGGATCGAGCCCCACGTAGGGCTCCCCACTCAGGGGAGAGCCTACTTCTCCCTCTCCCTCTGCCGGCCACTCCCCCTACTTGTGCTCTCTCTCTTACTCTCTTTTTGTCAAATAAATAAAATCTTTAAAAAAAAAAAAGTGACATCAAAACTCCCACCAAAGGAAATAGGAGTGTGTGTATGCACACACACAGAGCCCTTAGAAATGTAATCTGAGACAGAGTTAGAATATGTTGATGAAAAAGATACCATGTACCATCCTTTGAACTTGTTTGGTGACAACTGTGATAATGCTCATATCTTTATGTTTCTTGTCGAGCTCTGAAGCAAGACTTCTTAGTTCATTTAGGATGTGTCTGTTATCAAAACAAATCTAAAATGCAAGTAGCAGCAACTTTATTAGCACTTACTGATCCCCCAAAGTGATAAATATGTGTTTACTGATATGTGCAAGCGAAACTATTGGCAAAAGAGGAACTGCTCACACTGGAAAGTAAGTAAAATTCGCATTACATATAAAGTCATAGTATACTCCTAGTCATGGTCAGAACCTACTACAGCAATAGTCACTTTCTGTGGCAAAAGGGCCACATTGTCAACTTGTAAGAAACTTCAAGGTCATTGATAATTTCCATTAGCTTACATATTAACATATGCTTTCCGTCTAAGTACTTCAAACCTTTAGTTTCCTAAATATTAACTGTCACTTCCTTACAGTTGCCTAACATACACAGTCTGCCATTCTTTCTTGGGCTTTTATTTCTTCTCCAAGGAACTGCTACATACACTTGTTCAAATGGGCTGTAAGATGCTTCCCTGTGGGACTTGTTGGGCTGGAAGCTTTCATCTTGAATCTCTTTTCCTTTTATTTTCTCCACAATGTGCCTTCTAACCATGTACTTGCATTGGAGTAACAATAAAAATCTCTGCAATCTTGTCCCTCGGGATGCTGTGTCATCCTCACTCTTGTGTCTATTGACACCCCCATGCCTGCAGATCACGGCACGGTTTGCTCCACTGTTGCGCAGCCGAACCAGCTGGATGTAGATGCACACACTACATAAACTGTCTCACTGGGGAGGGAAGGCGGGTTTGTGTAAATAGGAAGAAAAAGATAAGCACAAAGCAGAAGGGCTGCCAAACCTTGAACCTAAGGAAATGACATGGGATAAAGGAGAAATGGGTGGGGAACAGTAAAACTAGCCAGGCAAAACTTAAAAATAGGCTGGCAAGAGATCATTCCTCTTGATGTATCAATCCCTGTGGGCCAGGAATGGTTTCCAAATGGTACAAAAGAGCAGGATACTCCCAGGCCTTGTGCTTTTCATAGACAACAGAAGAGATTAATTGCTCTAGTTCCTGAGGATTCTAAACATCGGTGACCCTTCACATAGGGTGGAGGGTGATAACACATACACACATACCCACAAGCTTCACACCAAACCTGTTTTACATCTTTTTCGTGCCCAGAATAAAAATGTGGATGTTCTCTCATGTCAGTGCATATTCTTCCAAAACAAAACAAAACAAAACAAAAAAGACAGGTTGAGGAAATAATTAAGTTCTCCTGTCTCAGAGATAGAAGCAATGCCAAATTCTCTCCAGAAATGGCTGCATTTCCAACAAGGCATTAAAGTAGGAGTAAACAAAAAAGGTAATGAATTTTTGAAAAATAAAATAAAATTTCATTAACAAACTTGACAGAAAGATCCACATAGTCCCTTCAGAAAACATAAATGTGTCCCAAATGTGTCTCACTGCCTCATTCCACAACTTAAACCCTTCATACAATGTATAAAAATGTCTAAGGATTGTGAGACTCCTCCATAAGAGAAAAAGGGAAGTTTGAGATTTACCACAGATTGAATTTCCTTTGGGACTGAGGATCCATGCTTCAAGAAGAATTCTCATTAGTTTAGGAAATGCTGTATATAATCAATACTCAGTGCTTCCAAACAAAGTCCAGTCAGTAATAGTTCCAGTCATAAGCTCACTGCCTTAAGAAGCAGGGTTTAAATCAGCAGTCGTTTGGTGATTCCACAAAGGCACCTAACCCTGGTGCTAGTGTATCTTCAATTTTGGTACAATATGAAATGGTATCCATCCGTTTCTAAGAGATCTAGTTTTGGTAGGAATATCTCTCAGTGAAATCACCGCAAAAATTAAAAATTAGGCTCTTTCAAGTAGTTTCAGAGTCCTTTGGAAAAAAGCCATTGACTGATCCTTCACAAAGATTTCATTACAAAGGTCCTGATTCTGGGGATAAATAGGGACAAAGAGCTAGAAAGTGACAAATTCAGATCTGTAAGCACACACACACACACAAAAACCTATTGTCCCATTAGGATGGATTAAGGAATATTAGCTCTATGGAGCCAGTCACAGGGGAAAATAGCATCAAAACTTAAGGGTATTCCAGGAGCGGAGCAAGATGGCGGAGGAGTAGGAGACCTGGGTTTCGTCTGGTCTCAGGAAATCAGCTGGATAGGGATCAAACCATTCTGAACTCAACAGGAGACCGAAGAGGAGAGTAGCAACAACTCTCTGAACAGAAAAGCGACCACTTACTGGAAGGTAGGACATGCGGAGAAGTGAATCCCAGGCGATATTCGGGAGGATAGACGGCGGGGGAGGGGGCCTCCATCAGCCGCTTCTGGCAAGTGCTAGAGCCGCGGAGCACAAAATCGGAACTTTTAGAAGCAGGCTCCGCTGAGGGACGTCGCTCCAGTGGCTAAGCGGGGGGGTGGAACCCTCACGGGACAGTGTGGTCTCAGGACCCTCGGGGTCACAGAAAGACCGGGGGTGCCTGAGTGCAGCAGAGCTCCCAGGTATCGGAGCGGGGAAGCCGGCTGCAGAGACGGAGCAGAGTCGCGGGCTCTCAGCTCGGGGTTGCCATAAACTGTGATCCGCGGCCCAGTCGGGCCACTGATCCTCCAGCAGGGACCCAACAAGCGGCAGAGCCAGGGAGACTCCCCTCCCTCCCCCGGGAGGAGTGGCGCGGGAACGCACCGCAGGAATCTGCTGGGTTTGGAGACTCCACACGGGGTCGTGTGCCACAGATAGAAAAGCTCGGTGACAGGCCGGGTGAGCACGCAGTGCGGCCGGAGACCAGGGAGACGGGAGTGACTGCTTTTGTCTGGAGTTGCACTGAGGAGCAGGACCCCGAGTTCTCAGCTCCTCTGGGCGGAGATTGGGAGGCCACCATTTTCACTCTGGTCCTCCAAAGCTGTACCGAGAGCTTGGAGGGAACAAAAGCACTGGAGAGGAAACCCGAGCAGATTGCTTAGCCCGGACCGACAAGGGCAGGGCAATTCCGCCTCCGGCAAAGACATTTGGGAACCACGGCAACAGGCCCCTCCCCCAGAAGATCAGCACGAACAGCCAAGCAAGCCAAGACCAAGTTTACCGATCAAGGAGAACGGGAGAATTCCAGCACTAGGGGAATATTCTACATAGAATTCATGGGTTTTTTACCATGATTCATTAGTTTTTCACAGTTGATTTTTTTTTACTTTTTTTTTCCTTTTTTGAATTTTTCTTTTTCCCTTTTTCAAACATCTTATCAATCCCTTTTTTAAAAAAAATTATTTTTCATTTTTTAGAGTCATATTTTATCCCTTCATAGTAGGTACCCTTATTTTTGGCATATATATATAAGTTGTTTTCTCTTTAAAATTTTGAGATACAGTTTCTTCTAACAGATCAAAATATGCCCTAAATCACTAGTGTATGGCTTTGTTCTAGTCTCCTGCTTGATCACATTCTCTCCCTTTTCTTTTTTCCTTTTCTTCTTTGTTTTTTAATCTCTTCTTTCTATTTTCAAACAACTTCTTATCTTATCAATTCCTTTTATAAAATCTTTTATAATTTTCATCTTTACAGTCATCTTCCATCCCTTCATTGTATCAACCCTTATTTTGTATATATATAAGTCTTTCTTCCTTTAAAATATTAGGAGGCACTTCTTCTAACAGACCAAAATATGCCCAAAATCTAGTGCGTGGCACTGATCTATACACTAGTATGATCATATTTGATCATATTCTGTTTGTTTTCTTGTTTTGTTCTGTTTATGTTTGTTTTTATCTTTTTCTTTTTTCTTTTTTTTTTTCTCTTTCTTTTTAATTTCTTTCCCTTTCTTTTCCCCTGGTTTCAGGTCCTTTCTGATTTGTATAGAGTATATTTGCTGGGGACCTTGTTAACCTGTTAGCATTCTGTTCTCTCATTCATCTATTCTTCCCTGGACAAAATGACAAGACGAAAAAAATCACCTCAGCAAAAAGAACAAGAGGTAGTACCGTCTGCCAGGGACCTACTCAATATGGACATTAGTACAATGTTAGACCTAGAGTTCAGAATCATGACTTTAAAGATACTAACTGAGCTTGAAAAAAGCGTGGAAGTTATTAGAGAAACCCTTTCTGGAGAAATAAAAGAACTAAAATCTAACCAAGTCGAAATCAAAAAGGCTATTAATGAGGTGCAATCAAAAATGGGGGCACTAACTGCTAGGATAATGAGGCAGAAGAGAGAATCAGCGATATAGAAGACCAAATGATGGAAAATGAAGAGGCTGAGAAAAAGAAAGAGAAACAACTACAGGATCACGGGGGCAGAATTTGAGAGATAAGCGATATGAAAAGACGAAACAACATTAGAATAATTGGGATCCCAGAAGAAGAAGAAACAGAGAGGGGGCAGAAAGTATATTGGAGCAAATAATAGCAGAGAACTTCCCTAATGTGGGGAAGGGAACAGGCATCAAAATCCAGGAGGCACAGAGAACCCCTCTCAAAATCAATAAAAATAGGTCAACACCCAGACATCTAATAGTAAAACTTATGAGTCTCAGAGACAAAGAGAAAATCCTGAAAGCAGCTCGGGAGAAGAGATATGTAACCTATAATGGTAGAAACATTAGATTCGCAACAGACCTATCCACAGAGACCTGGCAGGCCAGAAAGGACTGGCATGGTATCTTCAGAGCACTAAACGAGAAAAATATGCAGCCAAGAATACTATATCCAGCTAGGCTGTCATTGAAAATAGAAGGAGAGATAAAAAGCTTCCAGGACAAACAAAAACTAAAGGAATTTGCAAACACGAAACCGGACGTACAAGAAATATTGAAAGGGGTCCTCTAAGCAAAGAGAGAGCCTAAAAGCAGCATAGATAAGAAAGGTACACAGACAATATACAGTAACAGTCACCTTACAGGCAATGCAATGGCAAATTCATATCTTCCAATAGTTACCCAGAATGTAAATGGGCTAAATGCCCCCAATCAAAAGACACAGGCTATCAGATTGGATTAAAAAACAAGACCCATCAATATGCTGTCTGCAAGAGACTCATTTTAGACCCAAAGACACTCCCACATTGAACGTGAGGGGGTGGAAAACCATTTACCATGCTAATGGACACCAAAAGAAAGCTGGGGTGGCAATCCTTATATCAGACAAATTAGATTTTAAACCAAAGACTGTAATAAGAGATGAAGAAGGACACTATATCCTACTTAAAGGGTCTATCCAACAAGAAGATCTAACAATTGTAAATATCTATGCCCCTAACATGGGAGCACCCAATTACATAAGGCAATTAATAACAAAAGCAAAGAAACACATTGACAACAATACAAAAATAGTGGGGGCCTTTAACACCCCACTGACTGAAATGGACAGATCATCTAAGCAAAAGATCAACAAGGAAATAAAGACTTTAAATGAAACACTGGACCAAATGGACTTCACAGACATATTCAGAACATTCCATCCCAAAGCAACGGAATACACATTCTTCTCTAGTGCCCAAGGAACATTCTCCATAATAGATCACATCCTAGGTCACAAATCAGGTCTCAACTGGTACCAAAAGATTGGGATCATTCCCTACATATTTTCAGACCACAATGCTTTGAAACGAGAACTCAATCACAAGAGGAAAGTCGGATAGAACTCAAATACATGGAGGCTAAAGAGCATCCTACTAAAGAATGAGTGGGTCAACCAGGAAATTAAAGAAGAATTAAAAAAATTCATGGAAACCAATGAAAATGAAAACACAACTGTCCAAAATCTTTGGGATACAGCAAAGGCAGTCCTAAGAGGAAAGTATATAGCAATACAAGCCTTTCTCAAGAAACAAGAAAGGTCTCAAATACACAACCCAACCCTACACCTAAGGAGCTAGAGAAAAAACAGCAAATAAAGCCTAAACCCAGCAGGAGAAGAGAAATCATAAAGATCAGAGCAGAAGTCAATGAAATAGAAATCAAAAGAACCACAGAACAGATAAACGAAACTAGGAGCTGGTTCTTTCAAAGAATTAACAAGATTGATAAATCTCTGGCCAGACTTCTCAAAAAGAAAAGAGAAAGGACCCAAATCAACAAAATCATGAATGAAAGAGGAGAGATCACAACCAACACCAAAGAAATACAAACAATGATAAGAACATATTATGAGCAACTCTATGCCAGCAAATTAGATAACCTGGAAGAAATGGGTGCATTCCTAGAGATGTATCAACTACCAAAATTGAACCAGGAAGAAATAGAAAACCTGAACAGACCTATAACCACTAAAGAAATTGAAGCAGTCATCAAAAATCTCCCAACAAACAAAAGCCCAGGGCCAGATGGCTTCCCAGGGGAATTCTACCAAACATTTCAAGAAGAATTAATACCTATTATCCTGAAACTGTTCCAAAAAATAGAAATGGAAGGAAAACTTCCAAACTCATTTTATGAGGCCACCATTAGCTTGATCCCAAAACCAGACAAAGACCCCATCCAAAAGGAGAATTACAGACCATTATCCTTGATGAACATGGATGCAAAAATTCTCACCAAAATCCTAGCCAATAGGATCCAACACTACATTAAAAGGCTTATTCACCACGACCAAGTGGGATTTATCCCTGGGCTGCAAGGCTGGTTCAACATCCGCAAATCAATCAACGTGATACAACACATTAACAAGAGAAAGAACAAGAATCATATGATCCTCTCAATAGATGCAGAAAAAGCATTTGACAAAGTACAGCATCCTTTCTTGATCAAAACTCTTCAGAGTATAGGGATAGAGGGCACATACCTCAATATCATAAAAACCATCTATGAAAAACCTACAGAGAATATCATTCTCAATGGGGAAAAGCTGAGAGCTTTTCCCCTAAGGTCAGGAACGCGGCAGGGATGTTCACTATCACCACTGTTATTCAACATAGTATTAGACGTCCTAGCCACAGCAATCAGACAACGAAAAGAAATCAAAGGCATCCATATCAGCAAAGAGGAAGTCAAACTCTCACTCTTTGCAGATGATATGATACTGTATGTGGAAAACCCCAAAGACTCCACCCCAAAACTGCTAGAACTCATACAGGAATTCAATAAAGTAGCAGGATATAAAATCAATGCACAGAAACCAGTGGCATTCCTATACACCAACAACAAGACAGAAGAGAGACAAATGAAGGAGTCGATCCCATTTACAATTGCACCCAAAAGCATAAGATACCTAGGAATAAATTTAACCAAAGAGGCTAAGGATCTGTACTCAGAAAACTGTAAAATACTCATGAAAGAAATTGAGGAAGACACAAAGAAATGGAAAAACATTCCATGCTCATGGATTGGAAGAACAAACATTGTAAAGATGTCAATGCTACCTAGAGCAATCTATGCATTCAATGCAATCCCCATCAAAATACCATCCACTTTTTTCAAAGGAATGGAACAAATAATCCTAAAATTTGTATGGAACCAGAAGACACCCTGAATAGCCAGAGGAATATGGAAAAAGAAAAGCAAAGCTGGCGGCATCACAATTCCGGAATTCCAGCTCTATTACAAAGCTGTCATCATCAAGACAGTATGGTACTGGCACAAAAACAGACACATAGATCAATGGAACAGAATACAGAGCCCAGAAATGGACCCTCAACTCTATGGTCAACTCATCTTTGACAAAGCAGGAAAGAATGTCCAATGGAAAAAAGACAGTCTCTTCAACAAATGGTGTTGGGAAAATTGGACAGCCCCATGCAGAAGAATGAAACTGGACCACTGCCTTACACCACACACAAAAATAGACTCCAAATGGTTGAAAGACCTAAACGTGAGACAGGAGTCCATCAAAATCCTAAAGGAGAACACAGGCAGCAACATCTTCGACCTCAGCCGCAGCAACTTCTTCCTAGAAACATCGCCAAAGGCAAGGGAAGCAAGGGCAAAAATGAACTATTGGGATTTTTTTTTTTAAAGATTTTATTTATTTGACAGAGAGAGACACAGCGAGAGAGGGAACACAGGCAGGGGGAGTGGGAGAGGGAGAAGCATGCTTCCCGCGGAGCAGGGAGCCCGATGCGGGGCTCGATCCCAGGACTCTGGGATCATGACCTGAGCCGAAGGCAGATGCTTAACTACTGAGCCATCCAGGCACCCCTGAACTATTGGGATTTCGTCAAGATAAAAAGCTTTTGCACAGCAAAAGAAACAGTCCACAAAACCAAAAGACAACCGACAGAATGGGAGAAGATATTTGCAAATGACATATCAGATAAAGGGCTAGTATCCAAAATCTATAAAGAACTTATCAAACTCAACACCCAAAGAACAAATAATCCAATCAAGAAATGGGCCGAAGACATTTACAGATATTTTTCCAAAAAAGACATACAAATGGCCAACAGACACATGAAAAATTGCTCAACATTGCTCAGCATCAGGGAAATCCAAATCAAAACCTCAATGAGATACCACCTCACACCTGTCAGAATGGCTAAAATTAACAGGTCAGGAAACAACAGATGTTGGCAGGGATGTGGAGAAAGGGGAACCCTCCTACACTGTTGGTGGGAATGCAAGCTTGTGCAACCACTCTGGAAAACAGTATGGAGGTTCCTCAAACAGTTGAAAATAGAGCTACCATACGATCCAGCAATTGCACTACTGGGTATTTACCCCAAAGATACAAATGTAGGGACCTGAAGGGGTACGTGCACCCCGATGTTTATAGCAGCAATGTCCACAATAGCCAAACTGTGGAAAGAGCCAAGATGTCCATCGACAGATGAATGGATAAAGAAGAGGTGGTATATATACACAATGGAATATTATGCAGCCATCAAAAGGAATGAGATCTTGCCATTTGCAACGATGTGGATGGAACTGGAGGCTATTATGCTGAGTGAAATAAGTCAGTCAGAGAAAGACATGTATCATATGACCTCACCGATATGAGGAATTCTTAATCTCAGGAAACAAACTGAGGGTTGTTGGAGTGGTGGGGGGTGGGAGGGATGGGGTGGCTGGGTGATAGACATTGGGGAGGGTATGTGCTATGGTGAGCGCTGTGAATTGTGCAAGACTGTTGAATCACAGTTCTGTACTTCTGAAACAAATAACGCAACATATTTTAAGAAAAAAGAAAAAGAAGAAGATAACAGGAGAGGAAGACAAGGGGAGTATGTCAGAGGGGGAGACGAACCATGAGAGCTGATGGACTCTGAAAAACAAACTGAGGGTTCTAGAGGGGAGGGGGGTAGGGGGATGGGTTAGCCTGGTGATGGGTATTGAGGAGGGCACGTTCTGCATGGAGCACTGGGTGTTATGAACAAACAATGAATCATGGAACACTGCACCAAAAACTAATGATGTAATATATGGTGATTAACAATAAAAAATTAAAAGAAAAAAAAAACAAACTAATGATGTAATGTATGGTGATTAACATAATAATAAAAAAGGAAAAAAAATAAGTATTCCAGCTACTGCTCAAGCACTGAATCAGAATGCATATAATATTTCTAAACTAAATGCAATGTATTTCCATACTTGTTGGCTCCTCCTTTTAAAAAAAATAATTGTTATTTTATTGTGGCAAGAACACTTTACAGAAGATCTATTCTCCTAAGAAATTGTAAGTGTACGATACATTATTTACGTGTTGGATCCATAACTTTTTAGTCATAATAGGCGATATGAAAATAACACACAGAGTCCCAAATACCAATCCCTAATGACTCTGTTTCTATCTTGGGACACAGTAGTAAAAACAGACAGAGGGTATCATGCTAGTATTCTTCACTCATTCTCAGGCAACAAACCTTGGCTATATGAAATGTAATGTACTTCATTAGGACTTTATTTCTTCACATAATTATAAAGTTTCCAACACCACACTGGAGGATGAGCAATCATCTAATTAATGATGGTGAGGGGTGATGGTCAAGAGGTTGGAGAGGCATCGTGAACAGCACACAGAACACATGCTTAAGACTCAACCAATTTTTTACTGGCAAAATGAAATGGAAGAGAGAGCTAGTTTTTCCAAGAATACAATCTGACAACAAAGTCAAGAACTTCCCATTTGAAATCTTGACATTTCCTGAGCTCTAAGATTGATTTCATTTTAATCTACCTGAGAATGTGTGTGGGAGAGAAGGAAATCTTGTAAAGAACCATGTTCAGTTTTACCTTTCAAAGGAAATATTATAAAAACATCAATTCATTTTTTTAGCAACCCTGAAACAAAACCTCAACTATGTTTTTCTAATAGGAAAATTGGAAATATAGCACTTGATAAAGCAATTAAAAGGGTCCCAGAGCAAGGCTAAACCCACTAAAATTTCATAAAATCTATTCTTCAGCTGTTGGTTTTCTTTTTTTTATGTTTTCCCTGTGTCCTTCTCTTCACCATGATATGCTCACACACACACATTCCATTTCACACATCCCCAACTGTTAACAGTATTGAATGCTGTTTATATTTTTTGAAATTTCATCAAAGTGCAAGCAGAGAATTTCTCAGAACAGTTTTAATATGATCATTTTAGGACTATGGTGAAAAAATCTCTCCGTTCAACAAATTAAACTAAGAGAAAAAAATGCTTTGCCACTGTTAGCATGGTGTCATGGACACTGCGATAAAATCATTAACAGCCTTATTTTAACTTCTTTATAAAGAATGTAGATTACACCTGGGTGGCTCAGTCAGTTGAGCGTCTGCCTTCCTGCCTTTGGATCAGGTCATGATCCTGGGTTCCTGGGATCCAGCCCCAGTCAGGGAGTCTGCCTCTCCCTCTCCTTCTCCCTCTCCCTCTGCCCTTCCCTCTCCACCCAACCCCCCTCCCCATGCCCCTGCTTGCTCTCTTGGGCACTCTTTCTCTCAAATAAATCAATAAAATCTTTAGAAAAAAAGAATATAATCAAAACATTCACGCATCATGACTAAATGCAAGAGGAAGAAACTTTATATCACTTTTCCACATAGACTTTTATCATCAAGGAAAGATTTGTATATCAAAGTGAGTCAAAAAACATAATTCCAAAAATAAATTACAATTCTCTCTACTTTTCAATTCTTATTTTTAATTCTATTCTGGAGCTTTCATTTCATTCAAGATGCCTCTTTGTCTTTGATATTTCAGTCCCAGAAACAGACATCTTTACACACTCAACTTTGAAGATCAAGAAAACCTGCAGCTCCAACTGATATTTCCTTTCTCTCTATGACATCAGAAAACACATTGTTGGAAGCCATTCTGTACTCTTTCTTTTCCAAGTGGGGAAAAGAAGTTATGTTTTCTTCTCTATAGACAATATCCATCCTGGTGATTTATCCTTTCTGAGTACCTTCTTTATGAGACCTAACCAAAACAAACAACAAAACTGGTCCTGATTAAAATTAAGAAGGTAAGCTGAAATTTTCATGTATCCCTTTTAGTCTTCTGATTGCAAAATCCCGTCAGTTCAATATTCAGAATTCTCCTTAAACCCTGAAAGCTTTAGGGGAAACATCATCAGGAGGAACTAGTGATGGGAAGGATCTTTTATTTTAAGATTTTATTTACTTATCTGAGAGAGAGAGAAAGCATGAGTGGAGGGGAGCAGGGAGGGGGAGGGGCAAAGGGAGAGGGAGAAGCATACTCCCACTGAGCAGGGAGCCAGACATGGGGCTTGATCCCAGGACCCTGGGATCATGACCTGAGCCAAAGGCAGACCCTTAATTGACTGAGCCACCCAGGCACCCGGCAAGGGTCTTTTAGAAAGAAGGCCATAATACAACTCAGAAAAAGAAGATTCGAGGAGATTATGACAGCGGTCAATGTATCAGTTTGAATCCTCTGGCTGCAAAGAAGAGAATCAGACTCCGATTAATTTAAGCGGAAGAGAAGTTTATTTGAAGAATCTAGTGAAGCTCATCAAAAAGAGAAAGCTGAAAATGTCAGTTTTGGCAAAGACAGGAAGTAGGGAATCTCCAGAAGAACTGGTAGCAAGAGTGTTTCAGGCTAATGCTGCTGGGATGAAGCAGCTTTATACATGCCCTTCCTCTTTGTTACTCTTGTCAAGACTCAGAGTCCCAGAAATAAACAACCAATTGGTCTAGTGAGGGTCAGGTGCCTTCCTTGTGGCTGAGAGAAACCAGGGCATCTGAATTGATGGTACCATCAGGCAGAATCCACACGAGAAGAATAGGCAGAAAATCCATATAAACATAAAAGGAACAAGCCGAGAAAGGGAAGGTAATGCGAAGAGTATATCTAACTGTATTAGTTTTCTATTTCTGTGTAACCAATTACCACAAATACAGCAGCTTAAAAATCACATTTATTATGTTCCAGTTTCCATGGGTCAGGAAACGGGGTCCTTTGCTCTCTCACACGGCCACAGTCAAGGTGTCAGTCAGGCTGTGTTCCTTCCTGGGGCTGGCAGTCTTCCTCCAAGGGCACATGTTCGTTGGCAGAATCCAATTCACTACAGTTGTAGACTGACAGATAGTCCCATTTTCTTGCTGGTTGTCAATCAAGGACTATTCTTATCTCCTGAGGCTGCCCCTTCCTTGCCACATGGCCCTGTCACAATATGACAGCTTCAAGGCCACGAGAAGAATCGCTCCTCCAGTCAGCTAAGGAGTCTTACATAATGTAACCCAATCAAATGCATGGCAACCCATCACCTCTGCCATATTCCATTGGCTAGCAACAAGTTGCAGGTTCTGTCTGGGCTCCCGGGGGAGAGGATTATCCAAGGGCCAGACTCATTGTGGGTCACCTCAGGGTGTGTCACCAGACTGGGAGGGGGGAAGATCTCCAAATGGGATCATTTTGGAGATGTATCCTTTGTACAACACACACAACACACACACACACACACACACACACACACACACACACACACACACACACCTCAAGAATTCACAACCCAGTACTGATCCACGAATTTTCAATTCAACCCCCAGTGAACCTTTGTATGGCAGAAACAGGCAAACACCACAAAGCAATGATAAACAAATGCCACTTTGTACTGGAGGCTTTCTGAGTCTGAGGCAGATTAGACTCACAATTCACAGCTATCATACCCCATTGTTGAACATGCTGTGGTGTGCCTGGCAGAAAACAAAAGCAACTCATTTTGCAAATAGCTGAGTTTCTAAATGCTGACATTATGTCATTTGTTTTGACACCTCAAAAACACTGACATTTCATCATATTTAACGTGTACTGAAAAGTTAAACATGCCCCTTTATTCAACATGTTTTTGAGGAGCAAAGGAAACATGTTATTTGTAAACATCACAAATCATATGACAGAAATGTGGGTTACACTGATATATAACAGAAGCATCAGATCAGCTGCATTCGGCATTGCTACAATGTCAGCGCTATTTCCCTCTTTCATTCATCATTCAAACACAACTTCGATGTTGTTTAAAGAACACAGGAATTTCAAATGGTGCAGCCACATGGAAAACAGTATGGTGCTTCCTCAAAGAATTAAAAAATAGGATTAATATATAATCCAGCAATTCCACTTCTGGGTATACATCCAAAAGCATTGGAAGCAAGGAGATAAAGGGATATTTAAACACCCATGTTCATAGCAGCATTATTCACAACAACCAAAAGGTAGAAACAACGCAAGTGTCCATCAATGGCTGAATGAACAAACAAAATGTGGTGTATACATACAATGGAATATTATTCAGCCTTAAAAAGGAAGGGGATTATGACACATGCTACAACATGAACATTGAGAACATTATGCTAAATGAAGTAGTCCAATCACATAAGGACAACTACTGTATTATTCCACTTATATGAGGTACCTAAAGTGGTCAAATTCATAGAACCAGAAAGCATTATGGTGGTTACAAGGGGCTAGAAGGGGGAAAGGAGAAAGAGAAGTTGTTGTTTAAGGGGTACAGAGTTTCAGGTTGGGAAGATGGAAAAAGGTCTGGAGATGCTTTGGTGGTGATGGTTGCACAACGATGTAAATGTATTTAATGCCATTGAACCATGCACTTAAAAATGGTTAAAGTAATAAACTCTATGTTATAAATATTTTACCACAGT
The DNA here is from genome assembly GCF_009762305.2 of Zalophus californianus. Classification (NCBI taxonomy): domain Eukaryota; kingdom Metazoa; phylum Chordata; class Mammalia; order Carnivora; family Otariidae; genus Zalophus; species Zalophus californianus. The sequence goes on from NC_045602.1 coordinate 99,480,518, forward strand.
AACTTTTTAAGAGGACAAACTTTGAGGTCAAGTGTACTTGGTTCTGCTACTTAGTTCTATGATATCATTGCTGTGTCTCCTCATCAGTAAAATGAGCATGAACCTTGATCAACCTTCCTCATGGAGTAGTGAGAAAGTATAATTTGAAACATGGAAAAGGCCTCAAGGCAATCAAATAAGAGAGTCCACTAGATAGCAAATTCCACAAATCAGGGACTTTGTTTATTTTATTCTGTGTTATAGCCTCAACACCTAAGATCTCACACCAGTGCCAGGTTCCATCCACAGAACCATGGAGGGGTGGCTATGTATGAGGTTTCAATATGGTCAAATCCTGATCCCTAGGACTCTGAGTTGTGGTTTAGCCTCTCCCTTTGACCTATGATCAAAACAGAACATGAATATTAATGAAGGAAGGAGCTGTCACATTGAGTTTCCAAGAGCTTGGACAAGGCAGGGGCTGAGTAGAGGTCCTCCAACATCAAGTGGCATTCTGAGAATCTGAAGACGGTAGTGGTAGACATCACCCAGTCAAGGGTTTTCTGCGAAGTCTGGCCTTTCCCTGCCCCTTGCCAAGGATCACTAAAAGTTTTACAAATTGCCCTTTCTAAAATAAAACTGCCATGAAAGCAGTGATATTTGCATGTGATGCCCACTTAATTTCCCTGGTCTCTTCCAAAGTGCATCGTGAAAATGGAAAATGTCTTGCTGTAACCCAGACAGACCTGGAAAGGACCAAATATATCCCTAACTTAGATTCCACATCTAGTACCCTAATATTCGAAGAGTCTAACTTGGCAGTACTTATTAAGCACTTGCTTCAGCCATAGAACTTTTTTAAAATCAAATTATTTAAAAAAATACATAAATAGTAGAAGATACTTACTAGCGAGGTTAAAAATATCTAGAATATGCAAGACTTATTAAATCAGCCAAGTGACTTTGGGGAAGTTAAATATTCTGTGACCCCACTGATCTTCTGAAAATTGGGTAAAATGATACCTACTCCATAGGATCATGGTGAGATTTAAATGAGCAATAGATGCAGGTGCTAAACACAATGCCCAGCACATAGTCAGCACTCAGTGAATGGTGGTGGTTGTTAGAGTCATGAGAGATACCAATGATAAAAACAAGGAAGTTGGAGCATTGGTGCCAGCACTGGAACTGGCTCTCAGTGCTAGGGAGGTAAATCTGCCTCTCAAACTCAAGAGTTGGAAAACCGTGGGAGAGCACACAGGAAGGGGTGATGGAAGCATTCGGACACACTCAGCCCCCCTCACAGAAGGGGGAATCAGGCCACACTGAGATGCTCATCTTTTCTTCTTTTGCATAGACTGCGTGAAGGCAAAGAATCAACACTGGGTAGCTGTCCTGCTTTTGGGTTTCCCTCAAAATACGTGGAAACATCCCTCCCTTCAAAAACAACTTACTTTGAGGACAATGGGAGTCCGGTCACACATATTATCAGTCTATTTTCAAACCTCTTCAGCCTGCTTCCACACTTACTCTCTCTCATCCCTCACACAGCTTCTGGCTTGGGCACTGTCTCCCATATTAGAAATGGTTCATCGGAGTGCCAGGCGACAATGTGCTTTTGAATCTTTTCCCCCAACAAGTCTTTATTCATCTTGGTGTCCCTCGTTCTGGTGCAGGGCAGCCAGCAGTCCCTTCACAAAAATTAATTCAATCATGAATGAAGGAACCAAGGAGGAAATTGTCCTTCTATTTCATTTCTTCATCCGAAAGAACATGCCAATCACAAGTCCTTTCTCCCCTCTCTTTGGATACCCCTGCACACAGGCATCGGCCACATAGGCTCAGGACACACAACTCATTTCCTGGAACTAAATTAAATGATGGGGGCTGGAAACTGCACTTACTGCCTCAGGCACCTGGAAAGTCATTTCCTAACTGTCCATACTTTGAGCTCTTTGGAAGGGGAACCACATCCAAGTTGAAGGCTTACTCACCATCATGCTCCTGGCACATTCTGCACATGGTTTATTTCTGCTCTCAGCCAGCACATTATCACAACCTGTGCTTGTTGCTTCTCTGCGCTCCAGGATCCCAAAGGCAAAATGCCTCTCAGAGAACAAGAAGAGTTTGCTTTTGTGAGCAGTATTACCCGTGCTAAGCTCTTTCTGGGATTTTGGTATGTCTAACTTAAACAACTGGTCCATTTTTCTGAATGACTAAGTATTCCAATTTTTTCTCTCCATGCAGGCTGGTGGCAAAACTTTCAGTGGATGTAGCAGGTGATTGTGCACGTATTTATGCAAATATCCAGTCATTTTGGGCTCAGAGCATTTGGTACTCAAGTTTACTTTCTTAAAATTCATATTCTTTGTTCAACTGCTTTTCCTAATCCCCTACCTCAGCGTTGTGAATTCTGCCATTTATTTCACAGCCTCTGCCTCTTACAAATGACATATCCCATTTTGTTTGCAATCGTCTGTTCTTTGTTGGGCACAATCAGTAGAGGAGGCCTGCCATCTCCTTAGCTTCCTACCTCTTTCACATTAAGCACTCTCAGCAACCTTTTAAAAATAATTGATTGGACAATCTGTATCCTGTCAAGCTGTTTTCCCAATAGATATCTAGGTAATTAAAATCACCTAGTATATTCAGGTCCTAGTGTTTGAGTGATTCTTCTACTTAAGGCAACATATTCATCCACTTTCATTAAACTGGCAGAAGACTCTGATTACAGTGTTAGTTCCTCACTGTGAACATTCTGGAATCTATCATTTATACTCTTTTGAATCCAAGTATAATCTATGCCAGGGGCTGGCAAACTTTTCCTGTAAAGGGCCAAATAGTGAATGTTATAGACTTTGTGGCCCAGATGGTCTCTGTTGTAACTACTCAACTTTGCCCTTCAGCATGAAAAGAGCCACAGGAAATATATAAATGAGTGGTCATGACTGCAGTCCAATAACGCTTTACTGGTGAAAAATGGCAGTGAAATGAATTTGGCCCATAGGCTATAGTTTGCTGACCCCTGATCTATGTAATAACTGTGCAGATCTGGACTACAGAGCAGAGAAGTCTGGGGTAGAGTCTTGGTTCTGTCACTCTCTAGATGTGTAAGCTCAGGCTAATTATTTAACCTCCCCAGCCCTCAGGTTCCTCCTCTGTATAGCCTATCTTGAAGGACACCGAGGAGGGGGTAAAAAAAGGTCAAGTCATGATGGGACTATCACTCTTTTCTGAGGGATGCTGGGGTGCTGTGAAAGGGCTTTATCTAGACAGTCACGTCATTTGAACTGTACATCACAGAGTTTGCTCTGGGTCAAAGGCAGTTAATAGATTAAGAGAACAATACTAAAAGAAAGGATATCTAATAGGATGGTAAGATCAAAACAGTGAAAAATGATTATGTTTTGAACCAGGGTGTGGGCAGTAAGAATGGAGAAGTGGTTGATTCCAGGAATATCTAGAAGGAAATTGGCAGTGACTTAAGCCGTTGCCAGGGCAGCTATCACCAGCTATCACCAGGTACAAAAGAAGGCTACCTACATGAATTGCAGGCAATGTGACATGGGGAGAGATAATGTACAGTTTATTGAAACATTTCTAACTGGCCAAAATTAGAGCACTAACAAGTAATACCACCCTATGTTTCCAAGTTATCAAATCCCAAGCAGGCACTCCTACTTACTTTATCAATGCTTATCGAAGCACAAGGAATGGATATAAGAACATTATAGCCTTAGCCATTCTTTATTCATTGGCTTAGTATGAGCCATGCATTATCATATAAAATCTTTGCCTAAAAGCTCAGTAATGTCACCGTCGCTTTGCAGATGGGCACAAGTGAACACAGGAAGTTAACCAACCTGCCCAAGAATGACATAGCTAAGCAGGGAGAAGGCAGGGATTTAATCCCAAGGATGGCTGAGTCCAAAGCCTGTGTTCTTAACCATTACCCTACTGCCTTCTAGTATATCATTGATTAAAAGAGTCCACGGGACTCACCTGCTTCATTCATTGCTGTTTCTGAAATCCTGCTGAACCTGGACACCACTGAGTTCCAGGACTTCAGACAAGTCATTTATTGTCTCTTAGCCTCTGTTTGCTCATCTGTAGCTCTTTGGTAATTGCAAACAGTAAAACTCCCACATTCTATCACATTAAAAAATAAAAATCTCTTGTAAATAGTAGAAAAACCAAAACTGGGTCACTTATTCCATTGTTTCAGTGAAACAGAAAATGGACCAGAGGATGTGAAGAATAGGCTAGGGAGTCGCACTTATGTCTATCAGTAGAGTAAAAGTGTCATAAATCAGAGAGAGAAGGAACAGCCTCAGAAAGCATTAAGTCAGAGGGACAGCAACCTTGGAGTATATACTATTTAGCCTCCTTGCCATAATTACACTTCTGGTTTGAAAAAAAAATGATAGAAACCATAATGAAGAAGGGCATGTTGTATGTTTAAGAAATCATGAATCATAAAGAATTATGCATTACTGCAAGGTTTTGAAAATGGAAATTAAAGATTTACAACTCTTGAGGCTTTCCCAATATCCTTTTTGCAAACCCACTTTTAGTTAAATTAAAAGTTTTTTTAAAGATTTTATTTATTTATTTGAGAGAGAGAAAGAGGCAGAATGCATGCACAAGCCAGGGGGAAAGGGAGAGGGGCAGAGGGAGAAGGAGAAGTAGACTCCCTGCTGAGCAGGGAGCCCACAGTGGGGTTCAATTCCAGGACTCTGAGATTTTGACCTAAGCTGAAGGCAGACGCTTAACCGACTGAGCCACCCAGGCACCCTACATTAAAAGAGTTTGATAACAAATAGTAGGTCTTTTTTTTTTTTTTTCAACTACCAATTGGTACATGTCAGCTCAGCTTTCTAGAACTAAATGACTTTTTGCAAAATACATCTTTTTGTGACTTGCTAAAAAATGTTGTCTAGAAGTTTAAATATAATTCATTTCATATGTATGTTTGTTTTTAATGTCATATAGCAGGGAGGAGGTTAGAAGGGGTAGAGGTCAGAAGGCAAATTGTTCATATTTTATAGTTTCATAAAATAATGGTATGGGAATTCAAATTGCAGCAAAGATTTTGGGTTATATCACTTGTTCACAAACAGAAACCAAAAAACATTAAATGTTATGAATCAGAAAAATCTACATGTATACATGTATCTAAAAGAATATGTATAAGTGTGTGATATCATCTATTCCATATGTATAAGTATTATATTAGGTTATACATGTGTATATATGTATCACATGATATTGAGTGTATACATTTTTTTCTAAAATATGTGTTTCATATAAATTTTATCAGTGGTTAATTGTTTAATGGTATTGCTATACCAAATATTTATGGTCAATCACTCTAATAGGACAGTTAACTTAATTCAAGAAATACTTATTGAATACCTAATATGCATCTACGTTATGTTCTGCACTGGAGTGCAAATGGGCTCCTCACAAGGGCAGCACAATCCAAAAGACATAAAAACAATGTAAACTCAAGAACCAAAATCTGGTGTGATTGTTGTAGCTACCAGGTCGTTCCTGGCTGGAAGGTGATCCCAAGGGGGAGTTATTTAATCTTGCTGAACTCACCATTCAAAATTTCTTCTGAGGGTTCAAGATTGGATTGGACTGTGACGGTGTGTCAGGAAAAGGGATGACTGCATTTTCCCTCTTACTCTTATCACAAAACTATCCCAGAATGATGTAGCCAACTCATTTCACATTGCTGTGGTCCTCTTGCATGTAATAGACATTCACTACATATGTGGGGAATGAAAGGTTAGAGGGAAACTAATAATTTTCTGGCTGAGGATCTTTAAAAGTGGTCAAGTTGACATTATAACGTATGTAAAGTCTACATCTTAAAGTAAATGCCACGAAATTCAAATTTGGAAAAGAAAAAAAAAAGTAAAGCCCATTGCTTGACTCAGTGAGTAAGTAAATGCAAGAGTTGTATCTGGCTAGGGCAGTGGCATCCTACTTTATACTCGGAAAGATCTGGGTTCAGACCTGAACTACACTTTTGTTATGTGAACTTAGACAAGTTCCTTAACCTGCCTGAGGCTCAGTTTCCTCATCTGAAAAATAAGACTAATGATAAAATATTTGTGAGTAGTTGATGAGATGGTATAAATCAAGCACATGAAATGGGGTAAGGGAACCCTTTCTGCCCTCTTTGAATCTTGTGTAGGAAGTTCAGCAACTACTGAGAAGCTCCCTGCATAATTTGTTAACTTTGAGAGAAATACGGTGCTGTGCCCGGTAGCTTTTTTGGACAAATTATTAGATACCCAATGTGGCAATATCCCTGCCTTTATCACTGTTAAGGGCCTGATACAGGGCAATGGGCAAATATGTATTCTGGCTCCTCACGTGCATTCTCTATGTATTCTTGTGTCGGCACACCAATTTCCTACTGGGAAACCATCCTTGCCCTACTCCTAGGTTGCATATTTGGTTGGATAGGGTGGATTCAATCCTTTCTTCAAAAGGTGGAAAAGAATGGACCAAATCAAGGTACTTTATTCTCGTTGGTACAGAGGTTGTTTCAGAAAAGGACACAGCCAGAAATGATAGGCAATGAGATTTTTTCCAAATTGCTGAAAATAGGATTTGAGCTTGAGGAGCCATAAGGCCAGTGCTGCTATAGTCATTTTGCCACCATGAGGGGACAGCAATTTGCAAATGGAGCCAAGACAAGGACTGGAAGTTGAGTTAGAGAAAAATACATGCCCTGGATCTTCCAGTTATGTACAGATAAAGTCCCTTTCTAGTTTTCATTGTATCTCCTGTCACTTAGAACTAAAAGAAAGACGTATAATATACACATATGTTGCTTAGCAATTCATCTTATTTTTACCAATACTCTACATCTGGATCAACAGATGTTATATTAGTAAACATTTATGGATAAAGAAGGAAAAGGGATAGTATAGATGCCTCTTTTTTCAGGACTTTTAAAAAACAAAACAAAACCATACAACTTTTATTTTCATACATGGGAATCAAAATGCAGTTCTAAATGTATCTATTTACTAATGAAGAAGTTATTTTAATGACTAATATCTATTTGTTGGAATTGCTTTCTAAATATACCATATAAAGTTAATGGTCTAAATCCCATATTCAAGATGGAGACTGCTATTAGAGGTGACTAGAGCATATCAGCAGGAAAAAAAAAAACCCAGCCCTGCAGGTAAGTAAAGTGCCTCCTGGAGGCAATACGGACACAAGAACAAGAGGTCCCCCAGGTACCTGGACTCTTCCAGTGAACTCAGGAGAAGCAGAAATGAGCTCAGCCTGTCCAAATTACCTACTGAAACCTCAAATACTTGCTTATTCAAACACAATAGTTTTGTAGGATCTTTGTGGCAATCTCTCTTCCATCTTTTTGCAGTCTTCAATGGTTATGTCCTTAATTTGTTTCCGTGTTTTTGGAAGATCAAGCTAACCACGTATAAATTAAAGGACTTCCCAACTCACAGCTGGAAGCAGGACCTGCAATGTTGGATTCTGAACAGTGAACAGAGATGACACTCTGCTGTCTGTGGGTGTCTGCTGGGGCATTAGCGTTGCTGACACTGCCTTCCTGAACTCCGGAAATGCAAAGAACTCATCCTCCCATCAAACTGTCACTTTCTGGAAGGCTCTCCTCTGAGGTTGATGGTATTTCTTTCTAGGTTAGCCTTTCAGCTCTGGTCCCAAGAGCCAGCTTATCAAAATAAGTCCCAGTTACAATCTCTACCCTGGACTTGTCTTCGCACCTTTGTATAGCCTTCTTTAACACTTTGCTTTCCCTTCACTGTCTCCACATGAGTAGGTCCATTTCTCCCACTACAACCCTTGTTCAAGCCACCATCATTTGCCTGGGCTTTTGCAATGGCTATCTTTTAAAGCCATAGTCAGATCTTATCACAATTTTGATTAAACTCTCCTATAGGGGATGCCTGGGTGGCTCAGTCAGTTAAGCATCTGCCTTCAGCTCGGGTCATGAACCCAGGGTCCTGGGATCAAGCCCCACATTGTGAGGAGCCTGCTTCTCCCTCTCCCTCTGCCTACTGCTCCCCCACTTGTGCTCTCTGTCAAATAAATATATAAAATCTTAAAGAAAAAACAACCCTCCAATGGCTTCACATTACCCTTTATAAACTATGCAAAGTCCTTGCCAGACCTCACAAGACTATGTCCGTGTTCTGGCCCCTGCACAGCTCTCAGACTTCATCTCTTGCTACTCTGTCTTTTTCTCTCTTCCCTCCAGGCACACCAGAATCCGTCCTGATTTGTAGACAACCACCTTCTCAATATGTCCACAATGGCTTTCCTCTGTGTGTACATATGAAGACAGAGAACTCTTCTTACAAGAACACTAACCCCATCATGAGGGCCTCACCCCATAATTTCATCTAAACCTAATTACCTCCCACAGGTCCCACCTGCTAATACTGTCATATTGGGGGTTAGGGCTTTATCATATGAATGGGGCATGAACATTCAACCATAACAATATTTAACTTTGATTATCAATTTATATCACATTTTTTCCTCTAGTCAACAATTTTTTGTCCTCCAAGCACCAACCTGGAATCTTCAATGTGTCCCTGGGTATCACATATTACACCTGTCCTGGTTCAGACATATGTTACATGGACTTTGTGAATAAAAATCTGGTTACAATAGAGGCAGGCCCTTTTATGGTGGCCTTCAACCTAAACCATTTCACAAATGTGAAATCCCCTGAAAAGAATCTCTGGCTGATAGCTACTCTGAATACAGTCAGTGCAATTTTCCATGGGGAAAATTCTCCTGAAGATGGCAGCCTTTCACTTCTAGGCTTTGGTTCATGCTGTTGCCTTTCTAGAACATTCTCTGCTTTCCCCTTCATGTGAAAAACATCTATCCACACTTAGGTCTTAGATTTTGTTTAGGTTCACTTCCTTAGGTGCCCCTCCTCTGTGTTCCTGTGGGTCCTGTTCTACCACCATCATAGTTTCCTTTATTTGGCCCTTGGCTTGATTGTCTATCCTTCTAAACTGTAAACTTAGGACAACAGGAACCAAGTCTCCTTATTCACCATGATATCCACAGCATGAAGCATGTCCAATATAGGGTTAGAGCTAGGTTAGAATAACCAGGTGAGAAGGTGAGTCATGGCATAGATGTCCAACAATATAAAAGTTGTCCCACAGCTTAGATGTCTGGTCACTTCTAGAGAAACCTGATGTCAAACATGCAGGACAGTTTGATCCTTTACAGAGGACTTAACATTGTGGAAGTTCTGTCTTCCAAATCATAATGAAGACAGGGGTAGAGCAAAAAAGATAGAAATAAAGGAAAGCTATCAGGAAGAAAGCAGTTAAAGAATCATTTCCCAAATCTAGGTGAGAAGGTTTGGAATCATGGAGTCATGTTCTTCCTCTGCAGCTACCCTAAAGACCCATTACATAATTTGTGGGAACCACTGTGAAATGAAAATGCAGTACCCCTTACTGAAAAATAATTAAGAATTTCAAAATTGTGGGAGCTTGTTTCAGAACAAGCATTTAACTGGGTCTCTACTAGGGATGTGGCCTTATGTGACTGCACAGGTCTCATGCCCATAAACCAGACCCACTTCCCTCTGAGATGCCCACATCCCAGAGCCATACTGATTCCACTACATAACAGTGTTTAAATTTATTTGACAGCTTTCTCTCAAGTATTTTGAACCCCGGAACTCAAAATTCTAGAAAACAAATAACTTTTCATGACTACTAACATAAAGGTTGCTATGAACTTGCCAAAAGCCAAAGTCCAAAAGGTTAACACTTGAGTTTTCATAATTAATATTCTCCCACAAGACCACGTGTTACTGAAATGTCCATCCTCAAGCTTATCTTGCATTGATCATCATTAGAAACCAGCTATACAACTGTAGATAGAAATTGAGTATAAACAGTTTTGGTCTTGTTCTAACTCATCACGGCAGCTTGATCATTGCACTGAAAATAGTATCACCAAAGCACCTGCCTGATCGTCCAACAAAACATGCACTTTTTCTTTTGTTGCATATGTTGATTTTACTCCCCTGTTTCCCACAAAGTTACCAAAGTCAGGTCAATCTTATTCCGTTGGTGAACTACATTGTTCACTTATCACATTTTATTTGGACATTACTCTTACAGCACCTTGCATTAATCTGCCCTAATAACTACTGGGACATTTTGGAAATAATTGATTTTTAACATCTGAAAGACATTTTTTATGCTATGTTAATGGCAATAAAATAAAAGAAACACAAAAGCAAAATGGAACTACATGCCAAAATAAATGTTATATTTTGGCAATATTCTCATAAAATTGCTGACAGATGTTAATATAAAGCATTACATTTTGTGTGAAGATAATCATTTTTTCCTATTATTAGACACACTTTATGACATACAGAAAAATATGACGATTCAGGATACTCCATTTTGGGCAATGCCGAAGCCAAATTTTGCATATTGTTTTTCCATGTTGATGTGTAAGTATGGTCTGCAGTCTCCAAATCAAGTATCAAAGTGATTTCTGGCATACAATTGAGGCTCACAAAACCAAATGAATAATTTAAGGAAATAGCAAGGGATTTATGGGCTAATATTTTAAAATAATTATAGAATCCCAAGGGAAAAGTAAACCTGAACAGCAAATTCTTGCTGGTCATCTATGAACTGTATGTACCAAAACCCATTTGGAAAAAGGAATGCAGTCATGCTCTCTTACTTCCTCATGTCTCTAGGATCCTATAATGTGCTGCAAGAGGACTATGGCTGTACCTTGAGGAGGGGTTGGTGGCTGAAAATCAAATCAGACTCCTTTATACAGGGAGAAAGGGATCTGAGAGTGGCTGCTACTGGCAAACTCTATTATGAGTGACCTACTGTCTTCCCACTACTTCAGAACTTTAACTGTATTTAGATTTATAGTTCCATTACTATATATTCACATAAAGAGAGTTGATTCTTTAGAAATGTGTTTGCCTGGTAAGAAAGACACTCATTTGTTAGTTAACCCCAGACTCATTGATGTGTCTGCTGAGGATTTTAGTGATATTAGAAATTCTTTTAGTCAATCTCTGCTAACGTCTCATGATTCTGATTGTTTTCTGAATCTATTTTAATCTTGCTTTCTTTTTCTCATACAGATACACACACACACACACACACACACACACACACACACACACACACACACACTACATGGTGTCATCCAAACACAAAGAATGAAAGAAACTCCAAAGGGGCCAGGAATCCCTGGTGTAAGCATGGTAAGCAAATGTTAAACAGCAAAAGTTAATTCAAGGAACACTCTTTAAACTGACTCACAGGAGTGAAAAGATACCATGGAGATTGAATCTCATGGTCCTGTTTTAGAGATAAAGAAACCGAGACCCAAAGACCTCATAAGTAACTTACTCATAAGTAACTTACTCGAACCCAGAAAAACAACTGGAACTTTACTGGGATCTCTACCTTCCATACCCATGACCTTTCTTGTTAAAGATTTATCATCAGAACCCCGATGCCCCTAAGTTAATTCCATAAATACCTATATCAATAACCTTGCACACAAGGACATGATTATCATTATTACCATCTTAATGTTTTGATGTTTTTAATTTTGTCTCCTTTTAAGAAACAAAGACAAGAGAATATTTTAAAATCTACATAGAGAAAACAGTCAAACCTAAGATAAATGGCCTTTACCCTATTTTTTTTGTCTAAACAATAGAAATGTAGGCAAAGAGGGAAAAAAAATCACCAAAATAAAATAGTTATATGGTCACAATGGAAATATACATACATACATACATACATACATATACAAGATTCAAATTTATTTTTTAAATGGTTAGCACTTAACTTCAATCTAAAAATTTGATGCAGACTAAAAAACTAATAAAAAAGGCCTGATACATTTAAGTATCAGATCATTTTACAGAAAACCTTCTTTCCTGCTTACTGCATTGTTTTTCTGCCTTGATTGACCTATTACCCAGAGACCTTTACTAGAAATACATGGTCATAATTAGTCCATAAATACCACTGATTAATTATTTTGCAAGAAAAAAAATACCCATTAAGAATATTTTTTCTGAGGACGCCTGGGTGGCTCAGTTGGTTAAGCATCTGCCTTCAGCTCAGGTCATGACCCCAGGGTCCTGGGATCAAGTCCCGCATTGGGTTCCTTCCTGAGCGGGGAGCCTGCTTCTCCCTCATGCCTTCTGCTCCCTCTGCTTGCACTCTCTCTCTCCCTCTCTCTTAAAGAAATAAATCTTTAAAAAAATATTTTTTCTGTATTAAAAATTATGTAGTGTAAGCGATAAATGTGTGAAAGCATTACTATTAGAACCAATAAAGTTCTGCATTCATTCAAGTTAGTTGGACATAGAAGAAAACAAAAGGAATCAGGGACAGCAGAGGATCTGATTGACAGTTGAAGGTAAAAGTACAAAGGAAATAGTCTATTTGGTGTTGATACATCTGCATGAAGAATTAATGTAAGTTGATTATCTAAGTATTCCTTCTGTAGATAAAACTCTATCCAACTAGTGGTAATGACTCAGGTGCTAATGCCAGTCTGGTGTGGAGAGCCTAATGCCATTAACACTCCGGGTTCATTTAGCACTCACTGAGAGACAGCAGTCTAACTTAACAAAATGCTCTTTAAAACCCTGGATTTCTTTTAATATGATTTTTTAAAAAATCCAAAATCATGAACTTCTTTAGTCTTTTTTTTTTTTTAAAGATTTTATTTATTTATTTATTTTAGAAAGATAGGGAGAGAGAGAGAAAGAAAGAGAGAGAGCCAGAGCTAGAAGGCTGGGGGGAGGAACAGAGGGGGAGGGAGAGGGACAAGCAGACTCTTCACTGAGGGTGTAGCCCCTGAAGGGGACTCAATCTCACCACCCTGAGATCATGACCTGAGCCAAAATCAAGAGTTGGTTGTTCAACCAACTGAGCCACCTCAGGTGCCCCATGAACTTTAGTCTTAAAAATTTGTTTACTTAGGAAATCAATAGGTATTTCCAAATAACACTGTAGGATTTTAATAATTGCCTTTATTTCTTTAAATACAAGAAGTTCTATAAGTCTACAGCTGCTGTTTTGATGAACCAGACTATCAAGCAACTTGAAGTTGGATTTTGGCAATATCTTTAAAATTGAAGTTGTCCAATATTATCAGAGTAGTGAGCCTAAGATGTTAACAGTTTAATAGTATATTTTGTAAGCATTTTCTTCTGTAGAAAATCCAAGAACCACAAGTTTTTCTAAGGCTCAGTTGTGTTTACAAAACATACAGCTCATTATTAATTAATTTTATTTGAAAATGTGTGTAACTGTTGTAATCCCTTGTCAGTTTGTACATAAATTTTTATGTCTAACCTACTTCATTTGAGCTCTCAGTCACATTTGAAAATTTAGTGCAAAAATCTATTAAATAAAAACCATAAATAAAATGAAATAAAATAAAAATCAGGTTTAATTGAGGTCTTATTTACATGCTCTACGAACCTATTAAAATGCCCCTGATGGATGACCAAAGCATGCCAACTTGGTTTTCATGTCGGTGGAAAAAAAAAGTTAAATGAACATTTTCACATTTCAGTTTATTATAAGGAGAAAAGAAAGGGTAATGTAATCTGTTTTCAGATTAGTGTAGATGTAAAACCACCCTGTGCCTACACAATGACCTCATTGCCAGGCCCCAGAAATATGATATTCTTTTCCAGCCTAAGCATTTATCATTTGTTACAAAGACCTCAGTATTTAAAAATACATAAATATAATGGCAAAGCATTGAATTGACACTTATGATAAAATGCATTTGATTAAGACTTAATAAAGCACTGTGTATAGTTCTAGTGAATAATGAATGCATTGCCAGATAAAGTTGGACACAAAGCAAATATAGTGTCAAAGCTAATCTGCCCCGGCATTATTCAGCCATATTACTTTCTTTATTACTAGATTAAAAAATGCATATTGTGTTTCAGCAGCTTTTTCATTATTTCAACACATAACACAAGTGCTTTTTGGAAATGACCACCTAATTCCAAAAAGAACTACTGTAGTAGGAAACCACAGAGCACGAGGCAATGTACCTCTTAGTGATGTGGTTTCCCATTATCACAGTTAACAATATGTTTAGGCTAAAAGCATTACAGTTTTCGAAAGCTTACTTTTAAAAATGCTCACTGTGTTTCTCTTTCTTCAGAAAGTACTAACCCACAAAATCAATAATATTTCCTAAACTCATTTTCCTTTTAGAGATTTAGTGAAGGAAAAGAAAATAATCTTTTCATTTACCTATATCTCAACTCTCCTTAGTCTGATATCTTTTATAGATTTTTAATTTTTCTTTTCAGTATGGTTTCATTCTTCAAGTTTTTGGCAGTTCACTTTGTATACAAACCCCACCTTAGTTTGGATTTCCCCAGAGTAAGGTTTGAGACAAAGATTCAAGTGCAGTGAGATTTTTGGGAAGAGGATCCCAGATAACATCAGGATGGCTATGCTAAAGTGCAACTGGGAAGGGAAGTCAAACAATGCAAGGGCTTATTGACAGTGTTAGTAATGTAGATAATTCCAGCTTAACTGCACTAGGGATCCCAGACATGCAAATAAGCTAAGTCTCCGAGATCCATTGTTATTTCACCCAAGGAGGGAGGGAATTGGGGTATCTATACTCCAGTGGTTAAAGGACACTGTAGTTGGGGGTGGAGGATGAGGAGGAAAAGTTAGTGCTTCTAAATTCTGTTTCTGCACTGCTACACTAGCTCTGAGCAGAGTCCAATGGTCAGAGAAAACTCTTAGGGCAAAAATGGACACAATGCCATATCAAAGTCAGCCACTTACATGAAAATGTTAAGGTCCAAAGGGATATGGGTGGTACATAAAAAGCATCCATACAAAAAACAAACAAAAACAAAAAACAAAAAACAACAACAACAACAAGCATCTCCTATAATCTTGATCTACTTCCCTAGGCTTTGCATTCCTGGCTTTCAAAAACACTTCTCTGTCTCCAAAACTAACTTTATCCCACTGCCTACTCTCATGCATGGTCTCTTGCATGTTCCTTCTAGACTTCAGAGACTGATCTATTTTTTTTTTTTTTTTTTTTTTAGCTTCTGAAGAGTACTCCCTGTTCTCCTGAATATGCCCACTTATCTCTAAACTTTGAACAGCTCTTTCAGTCCCATCCACGCATTTAATTCTATGTCTCCTCTTCTTTCTCCAGAGAGACTTAATCCTGACAAAGTTCTAAGTCACTGTATGTATGCCACATTTCTGTTGCTCATAAATAGGCCAATTACAAACAATTAGATCTGGAGTATACCTTTTCTTTCAAGCAGTGCAGGAAGTAGAGGAAAAGATAGGACTCTGGGCAAGCAATATTTTAGTGTATTGGGCTGGTCCCTTCAATATCCAACAAAATGATCACCACCTTTGTAAATGATAAACCATATCAAACAAGAGTGCAGTGGGTGCAAGGGCTAGTTTGTGCCCAATGTGGAGGAGAAAGAAGCTAATGAGTATTCTTAACCCCAAATCTATCACCATCACTACTGAACAATTAATTCTGCTATTCATACGTATCTGCACCATAAGCACATTCATCCATTTAAAGAAAAATTATATGTATATAGCATGCATCACTGTAGCAGGTGAACGTATATCTTAGATAATTAATACATAATGTCATCTCCTAGTTTAATCCACCAGTTCAATGGACTGAATCCTAGTGATTTATTCTCTCTCAATAGTCTCGGCATACCAGTCTAAACTATTCTGATAGTTGATCTTGAGTGCCTCTGTCATATGTGGTTTCCACTGCTCTTTCACAGGCTATGTAATTTTTCAACTATCCATGGATCATGTTTGCAAGAAAACTCCCAAATTTCTGAAGGCAAGACTTTCCCACAATCCAGACACTTCTTGCTTCTCACAATATCAGTGAAATTTAGCCAGCAAGGCTTCCTTCTCTGAGCCCTGGGAGTTTTTCTAGGTCCAACAACGGCCTTGAAAAAAGTGAGAAAGTGTTACCAGGAGGTAGCTGGGAAGGAAAGCCCTTCAACATGGCAGGTCTTGGGGGCAGAGGAGTGCAGGGGGTGACACAGCTGACGCCATGGTCCCAGAGAGTGTAGGAGGGAGAGAGGCAAAAGGAGACCTCTTTGCTTTGGGCCACAGACACAAATTATATTATTCTATATGTGAGAGATTATAGCTTATTCCAAGATTTAGAATCAAAGACTTGACATGCTGAGTTTATGATATTAGCTACATAGAAACCGTATCTCAGCCTTTGGCAGATTTTACTCCCAGAAATTTGTACAGTCAGTGCTGTTAAATTTTCTTAATTACAATTGGTAAGACAATCGTCAATTGCTCATTTTCTACTTTTAAAACTTTTCCTCTGCCTAAGTGGGGATAAAGATATCCTTTCACCCATCCCTCTAGCTAAAAACCTCTAAATGATCCTTAATTAGAGTTAAGGTTTATAAGAGCAATAAAAGATAATACAGCTGAATTTCACAAGAATCTATGGATTACATCTTGTATTTCTTAGTTGCGACCACTGTAAGTCAATACTTTCAGAGAATGACAAATCTCTGCAAAGCATTGGATCTTACTTAAGCTAATACATGATTATCCTCCTCAACCAAATTACAACTATTATGCTTGTTAATGTTTGTGCCAATAATGTTTTTTCCCTTCCCATCAGTTGTCTACTGATGGGAAGGGAAAAAAACAATAATATTGTAGTATACTGCATGAGTATAAACAGTTAAACCTATGTATTTATTTTTAACTCACATGAGTAATATATGAATTAGTATTCATTGTAAAAATATACATATTTATAAAGACAGAAATATATACAAAACGAAGCTAAGATCTCCTTTCCCTCCTTTCCTTCTCATAAGAGGGTTCAAAATTAGCAGTCTGGTTTCAGTCCTTTCAGACATGTATTATGCATGTAAATACAGGATTGCACATGATCTGACTCTGTCTTTATTAGATTTTTAAGTTACAAAGTTATTATATACTTATTATGACATGTGAAAAAATTCAAAGATGCTTAAAGAAAAAAATTATTCATCTCCCCCATCAACTGTCCTTCAGGGCCAGACCCCCAATGTAAATGGTGTTCATTGTCTTATGTGTATCCTCTCACATTTTTCTCCTTGGTCATAGATTCATAGCTACATATATATATATATCCATGACTTAATTTTTTTCCAATATGAGCTAATCTGTTCATATTTCTCAATGACTTAGCCTGCCTTTAAGTGGCTAGTCTTCCAATTCACCAGATACTAATTTAATGCACTGCTTTAAACACTTTTATCATAGTCCATTGGAGAGATGTGCCATAATGATTCGCCCATTCTATTACTGCAGGATATGCAGTTTATTTCCAAATTATTGCCATTATAGATAATACTAAAAGAGGCACTCTCATAGATTGATCCTTATGTATTGCAATCTAATTTTGGGGCAATAAATTCTCCAAAGTCCGAGTGCTATATTAAAGGGTACACACATTGTTTAATTGTACTAATATTATTTGATTACACTGCAAATTTTTGAAACAATTCCTATTCCTTCAAAACATGTATAACAATGCCCCTTTCTCTACATTCCACCCATAATGGCATGAAATTAATTTTTCCCCAGTCTGTGGATGAAAATACAATTCATTATTGTCTTATTTGCATTTGCCGTTAGTGACATTGAGTATATTTTTTATATTTATTGGCCATTTTGGATTTATTTTTCTGTGCATTATCTAGGAAAAATCTTTGGTCATTTTTCTGCTGATTTTTTCAATATAAATTTGAGAGAATTTTTCTGCACAAGGGATTAACTTTTTGTCATACATGTAACACATATTTTTCCCACCTTAGCACTTGTCTTTTGATTTTGTTATTTTTTTCTATAAAATGCTTTAATTTTAAATAGTCAAATATGTTTTCTCATTTTCTTTAGATTGTCTTTTTTAAGAAATCCTCCGCTGCCCCCAAATTATACAAATTATACAAATATTTAACTTTTGCTCTTACGTTTTGCATTTGTATGTTTTACATTGAGATATTTAGTCCATTTACATTTAGATATTTGATCCATTGATGGTATGAGGCAGGCCATAGCTCTTTCAGATGAATTGCTGATTTTTGTGAGCTCTATTTATTTTATTTTTTTTAAGATTTTATTCATTCATTTATTTGAGAGAGAGAGAGAGAGTACCAGTGGGGGAGGGGCAGAGGGAGAAGCAGACTCCCCATTGGGCAGGGAGCCCAGTGCAGGGCTCCATGTGGGGCTGGATTTGGGGCTCGATTCCAGGACCCTGAGATCATGACCTGAGCGGACAGCAGATGCTTAACCAACTGAGCCATCCAGGTGCCCCTGCCAGCTCTATTTATTAAATAAAACATTCCTGTTTGAGTTCATCGAAATGCCTTTCAGTTAACATAGGTTAAATGCAATGCAAATGTAGATTTATTTCTGAATTTTCTGTTGTTCCACAAATTTGTACACTGCTGCACTGAAGCCATGGTCTTTAGATTAGAGTAGTTCTGAAAAAAATTTTAACATTTGGCAAGGCAATTTGATCTGTCTCCTCAGCCATTATTTTTGTCAATATTTTCATGCTTATTTGCGGTGTCTATAAACCTGTCAATATTAAGTTAATTCTGCTAATTGGATAGAGGCCTGATAAATATACACTCTCAATATAGAAATGTCTGCCAGAATTTCGCTGATAGATGACGAACAGAAAATAGAAAGATAGATAGATGATGGATTTTTTCTTACAACTATACTATCAATTATATAAAAATTCTTTAGAAATATCTTCTGTATTATTGATACTCAGTGGCATGTCAGGAATCCAGGAAAAAAGACATCTCTAGGAAAGAAAGGGAAGTCTCATCATTGTCAATTTAAAAGGCCTAATGTGCTATATAGATCATCAAAAATATTATCTCTGTTAGGTAGGTTGAGATTATTAAACCAATATTATAGATGAGAAATAGAGGCTTATCACAAGTATTGAGTAACCTGCCAAAAGTTATCGAACTAGTTAGTATGTAGCAGTCAGAAGTAAAAATGGACTCCATCCCTTCACTGATGTTACCTCCTCTATGCTCTACAAGATATTGTGTTTGTTGTAAAACAAATGTTCATAGGAACAACGAAATTTTAGTCAGCAGGCTATATATAAAATACAGGCAGAAGTGTGAATTGAAATCATGATCACTGGATAGGCTGGTATCCCAACATAATCTGATCAAAGTAATATTCTGAATATTTAATGTTATCCATTATTTACGTCCAGAGCTGTGGTTCCCAACCGGCGCTTGGGACTAGGACCGGGAGACACTCGGGTAATTTGACAAAGTCCCTCAACTGATTCCGATATGTTTCCTTCTTCCCAACTTGGTTGATAATCCAAATTGGAATAATTTTATTTTAAACAAAATTAAACTAGTTATAATTAGCAGGTTAGCCATTATAGGTAGTACTTTATACATATTTTAGGCAATTTCCCATATCTGCCTTGTAGTAAATTAGCTTGAATAATTTTCTTATTCTTCATCCCCTAAGCCAGGGGTTCTCAAACTTTAGCATGCATCAGAATCACCTGGAGGACTAGTTAGGCCAGGAATTTCTGGGACTGGAGCCCTTTGCTTTCCCCTCCTCCTCTCCTCAGAGTTTCTGATTCAGTGGATCTGGGTGAGTCCTGAGAATTTACTTGTTAGGTTTCAAGTGATGTTGCTGCTGATGGTCCAAAGCTCAGACTTCGTGAACTATACATTCCTTAAAGGAAAACACTGTACACACACGTGTGTATGTGTGCCTGTGTTTTTGTGTTATTCCTCCCCGAATTCTGCAAGATCCAATATAATGCTTTGAATATAGTATTGATTCAGTACACAGGAATTTATTTTGAATCATGCTAGTGCTGTGATTTTGCAATATTCTAATGAATTGAAAATTGGTGATCTGTGTAGACCAGAAGAATTAATAAAAATATTACATTCCCAAGCAATGAACCAACAGGCCTTAATTTGGGCAGCTATAATCCATAGGACCGTAGGATGCATAAGGGGTTGTCAGGGGAAGAATCTATGAAAGGTCACTGATTCATTCATCTCAGTTTTATTAAGGGCAAACGCGTAAACACACTCAGTGGCATGTCACTATCGGTTAGTCCTTTTAATAGATACTTAAAGTCCTAAAGACATATCAGTTCTCCCTTTTATATACTCTTATGCTGCCCTCTTTTTCTCCTTCATGACACTCACAATTTGGTTGTTTGCCTTCTATAGGTTTTTTGATTAATGCCTATCTCCCTACATGTAAGCTCCCTGAAGGCAGAAACAACGTCTGGTGTACTATTGTATCCTCAGCATCTAGTACAGAATCTGGTACATAGTGAGCACTCTAAATATTAGCTGAATGAATACATGAAAGGTGAATCAGATGTAAGATCCTCTTTTAAGTGTCCCTAAGATCTACTGGAAAAAAAGGTAAGAAAAGTAAGAAAATCCCCTGATGTGGTTTTGAGTTGGGACATATCACTTATTTATGAGAAGGTTTCTGAGAATATTATTTAAATAATTTGGGTGCATTGTAATTATTACCACCCAAATTTATAATATGTATTTATTTGGCTATTTATTTGTATTTACCAATATTTGTGTGTTCTCCTATCAAATTATTTTTCTTCTACTACAGTGTAACCTCCCTAGTTTAGAGATTTAGTGACTTAGTTTATCTTACTGTATCTCTTCCTATACATTTTTATTGGACTGAATGAATTTCTAATTAAGGTAAAGATATTCCAGAGACTGGTACAAAAGTGGAAAATTGAAGGTCCTAGAAAGAAAAGTTGACAGCCCTAATGGATGATGATAAAGGCAGATGGAGAGGAGTACTATACTGAGATATAAAGATGGAGAGTCAGATCCATGTAAAAGAGGGATTTGAGTTTAGCTTCATTCCTACTGCTGACAGAAACTTGCGGTGCCTCCCTATCCTCATCTGTGATAAGAAGAAGAAAGTGGCTTGCCACAAGATCATTGGGGATGGCACAGTTGTCCCAGTTCCATGTGTTGAAAAAGCTATTCTTTCCTCTTTGAATTATTTTGGTACCCTAGTTGAAAATCAATTGAGCATAAACATGAGGGTTTACTTCTGGGCTCTCAATTCTATTCCATTCATCTGTATTTCTACCCTTATGCTAATACCCCACTATCTTGATTTCTAGAAGTTTGAGATCAGGAAGTGAGTCCTCCAAATTTGTTCTCTTTTTAAAGATTGTTTTGGCTATTCTGAGTCATTTATGTTTCTATATGAATCTTATCAGTTGTCAATTTCTGCCAAGTTAGCAGAATTTTGATAAGACTGCATCAACTGAAGGCTAATGATATTTTAAATGCAGCATTCCAAGTTAGTCATGAGTGTGGCAAACACCCTTGCTCAAGAACTGGTCTAAATTTAATTTCACCTCAAATTTAATTCAAGTGGCTGGAGTTAAGGAAGGGCTGAAAGAAAGTTTAGAAGAAAAATAAACCTTATTTTTCTGATTATAAAATAATACATGATAAAGATAACAGGGAAAATTAAAAAAAAAAAAGATTAAAAGAAGTCATAGTAACCTACAGTCTTAATGCTACAGAAATTGCTGTTGTTAGCAGTCTGGTATAATTTCTACCTTCTGGAGTAGTCAGCTTTGGATGTGGTAAAAAAATGGGCTCTAAATTTCAGTGGCCCATTACAAAACAAACACACAAACACACTTATGTCTAACTCTAGTTAAATGTTGGTGACTCTGAGTCAGCTGTGGGTCTGTTCCATGTATTTGCCAGAATTCAGGCCTATAGAGACGCCATCAGAATGGACACAATGATCTCTTGGCTAAGAGGAACAGCAAGAGGGCTAATGGAAGATTTTTGATGCTTCTCAAAACTTCTACTTGGTTGCAGTGTTCATCATGCCCATTCATATTCCATTGGCCAAAGCAAGTCACGTGGCTAAGGCTGTTTATGAGGGGTTTATGTGGTAGCATAGCAAGTCATCTAGCAATAAGAGGAGAGGTATAATCCTCTTACAGGGAAAGGAGGGGCAAATGACTGGACACAATAAAGTACTCTTCCATGTCTTTTCTGGATGTATGCTCTATTTTGAAATGCTTCAGCCTGCTTCTTCAATCTTCACACTTACTTTAAAGTACCTCAGAAACTCTTTCTCCTATCCTAGATATAAGAAATTATTTCTCTCCAAAACTTGGACCAATTGTGTACTCAAAACATTCTAACTTTAATTTCTATTTATTTTAAAAATCTAAGGATTTTTAATGGACATATAGGACTATTGTGCATATTCAAGTCTGCCAGATGCTCCTGGGACTTACAAAAGAGAAGGAAAATGGGCAAATGCTATCCCTTTAAAAAGACACGTTAGATAATTCCCAAAGCTAATCAAACCACTTTTAGGAGTGACAGCAAAGGCATTTTTCATTGATTTGAACTTAGTTGCCTTTGTTTTCTCCATCCCATTTCAGGTTGAGATTCAGATGGCAAAAATCAAAAGAAAGAAAGAGAGAACTCGTGTGATTTCGTAAGTCTGTGGTCTATGCCTGAACAATCAAGGGATGTATATGGAAAAATTTAGTAGTTTCTGCTGCTAGGACGCCTATAAATATATAGTGATGTTTTCCTCTAGCTACTCATGATATATGATTTCCTTTCATAGAAACACCAGAAAAAACATTGCTTAGCACACATGCCCTTATTAAAAATGGCACTTTATTTTGCTACTTGCTATCTAACACCAAACATCTACATTTTATATGCCAGCCTAGAATTTCCTAAGAAAATTAGATAAAGAATACTTTATTGCTGACATAGAGGGATTAAAAAAAAAACTGATTATAATTCCTGTTTAAAAAAAAAAAAAGAAAAAAGAAAAAGAAAGAAGACAAGAGTACAAACTTCCTGTTGATAAGATGCAGACTTGCCAGAGGCGATTTGTGGCAAATAGGCAACTGTCTAAAGGAAAAGTATGATTTACTTTAAGGTCAATTAAATTTACTGAAAATTTATGGCAAAGTTGAGTCGCTCTTTAGTTAGAGAAAATACAGAGTGGTTGCTTTTAGTTAAAGAAGAAAATAGGGTATTTGTCAACTTCGCTAAACTGGAATTTTATTTTGCAGAATCACCTCCTCGTATGCTTCCAGGTGAGAGCTGGCCAACCCAGAGATTCACAAGGCTTGGAAGGTGGATGTAAAGCAGCAGCCATTTTTCTCAGGTTCCAGCTGATCCTCATTCTCTCCTGCTGTGTTTGTAGCTCTTCCTCTTTACAATGGCCCAAGCCGACAGTGACTCCAGGTCCAACCATTAAACACAGAGGCAAGAGCCTCCCATAGATACCAGTTCTCCTTTGCAGTCCCACTCTGGGTGGACATGCCTGGTTTCCTGTAGTCCCTTGGAAGCTCTAATGTGCCCACCCCTGTTTCAGGAGGGCAGGTGACTATATTTTCGCTGCTTTCACCAGAATTTTGTAAGACCTTAGTTTTATAATCAATCCCTTATTCCATTACATACATAGTAGTTTTGCTTCCCTGAATGAATCCTGCCTTATACCTGGGGTTTTCAGAGTTGAAGATCTTAGATGTTTCCTAGCATAACCAGAGGCAAAGAAGGGTCTAATATTAGGGGAACCTAGTGGGAGAGGTGAGAGCCTTGAACCATCAGTTGATGACAACTTGACCATAAAAATTGGGCCTGCTCTTGCATTGCCTTCTCTATATGTTACACAGTTTTGATTTCAATCTACTTCTTCTGGCCACTTTTTATTTGACTTTTAACATTCATGTCAACATATTATCATTAAAAGAAATATAGTCAAGCCATGGGAAAATGTGCTCAAAGAGAGCAAGAGATCCCCCTACTACTCACCTAACATTTCTTCCTACTAAACTGTCCAAGAATCTCTGCAACAAGTATCTCTAGCAGATGGCCATGGTAATCTCTGCTTTTAAGTCCTGAAAAGACAGGATTTTATTAGCTCCTGATAGCAGTTCACCCTACTGTTGGACTAGATGTACTTGAGGAAGTTAGTTGAAGAACTGAGCTAAACTCTTTCAGCCTCCTTGTAACTTTTGTGCCCTGGTTCTAGTTTATCTACCTCAGAGCAAGTCTACTTGTCTGCTCTCTCTGATACATATAGAAATAGAAATATATATCACATCTCCAAATTGCTGAAAGTAGCTATTATTTCTTCTTCTTTATTCTTCCTTATTTGGGGGTAAAGATACCCAGTTCTTCCAAAAGTATTAATCTTCTTTTCTTCCATAAAATTATGTGTGTGTGTGTGTGTGTGTGTGTGTGTGTGTGTGTGTATCTGTGTGTGGAGACAGAGAGAGAGCCAGAGAGAGCCAGAGAGAGAGAACATTATTTTTATAACATGGGGCAACATGGGAAAGTACAATGAGAATGAAGTCTATTGTACACTGAATTTTTATTGAACAAAAATCCAAGGGCCTAGTCCTTAAACTCTTCACTGTTTGTCAAAGCACTGTTAACTATTTTCTTAAGGGGTATTTATTCTATAAGACCACTGGGTTGTGACCCTTGTCAGAAACTCACAAGGCAGTCAGTTGGTAGAACTGAAGGCCATTTTGAGAAAAGAGACAATTTTCAACTGATTGCATTTTTTTTAATGAGAATATAGTCCCAGCCTGTTGGGGTTTCCACATGAACTAAACTTCACCCCAGAAAAGACATATAATATAAAATTTCAGGGTGAGCAAAGCTTCAGGATTATACCATGATTGGATGGGACATCAAAAATAACATGATTTTGCATCTACAGCTAACAGTTTTACAACTATGAAAACCTGTTTCACCAATTGGCAATCAGCTTTTATTAGACACATGAAAAGTATCATTTCTAGTGTAGAAAATTTGCTCTATCAGAGAGAATTCTCAATGAGAACATATGAACTGAAAAGAAATGTCAGAATTATGAAAAAAAACATTGTATTCAAAGAAGAAAATGCTAGCAAAGAGCAACTCAAAATTCTAAATCTTTGCTAACTTGTAAAGAGTGAATCACAAGACTGTTAAAGTCCAATTCTCAAACTAATTTCTTGGATTGAAATAATCAATAAGGAAATGACAGCTTCCGTGTTGTAAATACATTGCTATGATTTCCAAAACAGTTTCATCTTTAGCTTCACTCTTAAAAATGCCTACAGTTGAGATTGTGAAGAAGAAACATTTCACTGACTCAAGGATTTCTCCATGACTTCAAGGATGGGAGACAAAGAAGCTACTTGAGTTAGAATTACCAGTGCCTACACTCAGTTCTATCACTCCTGCTAGTCCACGGTGTTTTACTTCACTACAAAGGAGCCTCTAAACTGCCATCAATGATTTTCCTAAAACATAAATCTGACCATATGAAAGGTTTTCTTAATGATCATCAATGGCATCCCTTTGTTGAGGAGAAATATAGACATATTGTTTGGTTATAAATCAGTCCTCCCCTCTTCTCAAAAATTCTGTTATCAAAAGCCTATGGTTCTCCTGATAAAAGGCCTTGCAGCAGATAACTTCTACTCTCACCTGGGTGGTCCTTAATTCTAACAATGAGGAAAGAGAACTAGAGTGAGGTGCAATACTGAGGATTTTACTTTGTCATGCCTAGAAAGCTGGGTGTGCAAGTGGTACCAGCAGCCTAGCCTGGCTTCTGCCCAGGAGATCTACAAGGTGGCTCAACAGCATCTATGGAACTATTCAGAGGGTATTGCTCCAGCTGTGACCTCACTTTCCATAACCTCTGGACTATATCCCACTCCAGCACAAGTGGCTCTAAAAAACAATAATTATATATGTTTAGAGTCTATAGATTAAAACACACACACACACACACACACACACACACACAAATCCTACCCAAGGCACAGATGGTTTGAGGTATAAGGAATTACATTCTAGTAAACTGGGTGTAATTTCTCAACAGAAAGCTATAATTCACAGGGGGAATAAACCATAGAGTGTGGGGATATGCCATCTTTAAAAGAGCAAGAGGATCCATTTAGAAGTCAATTGCTTCTTTTTCCTACCAAAGTTTCTACCCATCCTTCTTGTGGTTACAGCATCTCAGTTTTCCTTGGGGAAGATGTTCCCTTCCATATTTAGTCCTTATGATTCAGAAGGAGTTAAGCCTTTCCTAATGCTCCAGCTTCAGAGATGGGCATACGACCCAGGCCTGTCCAATTAACTGTGGTCTAACTCTTTGATCAGGGCTTGGCTCAGTAATAGTTATGTGATTCAGCACTATGAGACTCAGTTCTGAGGTTTTTATTGGAACCAGGAGGAAAAAGAAACTTAGGTCTCAGTTGTAGTGAGAGAATGTTAGTCTTACAGCATTGGTTAGCAAATTTTTCCTGTAAGTGACCAGATGGTAAATATTGCCAGCTTTGGAGGCCATAAAAATCTTTGTCATAACTATTCAACTCAGACATTGTAATGACAAAATAGCTATAGATAAAATATAAGCAAATGAGTGTTGGCTATGTTCCAATAAAACTTTATGAATATTGAAATTTGAATTTCATATAATTTTCATGTGTCACAAAATTTTATCTTTTTAAATATTTTTAACCATTTATTTATTTTTTAAAGATTTTATTTATTTGTCAGAATGAGAGAGAGAGAGAGAGGGAGCAAGCTAGCACACAAGCAGGGAGAGCAGCAGGCAGAGGGAGATGCAGTTTCCCCACTGAGCAAGGAGCCTGATGTGGGACTCAATTCCAGGACCCTGGGATCATGACCTGAGCTGAAGGCAGATGCTTAACTGACTGAGCCACCCAGGCATCCCTATTTTTAACCATTTAGAAATGTAAAAATCGTTTAGTGGAGAGCTGGATTTGGCCAGTAGGTCATAGTCTGTCAATTTCTCTTCTAAAGGTCTGGAGAAATAACAGCAAATAAGACAAAGTTCTTACTCAGGGAGTTTACATTCTGGTGGAAAAGACAGACAATAAACAGTTAAAGAAGATACATTTTGAAGATAAAGTCAGCAAGATTTAATGATGAAGTAGATGTAAAAACAAGAGAGGGAAAGAGGGAGAAAAGAGAGAGGGAGAAAGGCAGAAAAGACAGAGACAGAAGAAAGGTCAAAGATAAATCCAAGGTTTTTTTTTGCCCTGAGCAACCACATTAATGGGAGCACCAATTTTTAAGATGACAATATGGGGAATGGTGAGTTTTGGGTGAAATTCATAGTTTTTTTTTTTTTTAACATGTTCTGTTTGCAATACCTATTAGATTTCCAAGCAGACACACTGAATAAACAGTTATAGGCATGAATATGGAACATGGGGAAGAGGTAGGGACTGGATTCCTGAGAACATAAATCATTTTTAAATCACTTAGTAAGTAAATGGAGAAGAAAAAAAGGTCCTAGAATTCAGCTCTAGAGAACTCCAATGTCTAAAAGAAACCAGCAAAGAAGGATAAAAATAAGTGGCTCACAAAGTAAGAGAAAATAACAGGGAAGGATGCCCAAACCCAAGGGAACAAGGTGTTAAAGGAAGATGACCATTGTGTAAATATTGCTGCGATGTATGCTAAGACAAGGTCAGAGAACTGACCACTAGATTTGGCAAGATGGAATTCATCAAGGACTTTAACAATTGTTATTTTGCAGTAGACTCAGGAGTCCAAGAAAGAATAGTTGTGAGGAGGTGAAGAGATAATAGGAACAGATCTTTTGAGAAATTTTGATCTAAAGGCTTGGGGCAATAGTTGAAGAGAGTAAAGGATTTTTTGTTCATTTTGTTTTGAAGATATGAGATATTCCAGTTAGGAGAAAAGACAAAATGGATGAGGCAGAAGCAACTCAATGAGGGAGAGAGGACCAGGGATCCAGGGAGACTTGTATGGGTAAAGATGTAGGGAGGTTGCTAGATTATTAGTTCAAAGATGAAGTTCTCTTTTAATGGCTTCTATTTTCTCAGGGAAGAGTTGAGAATAAGTAGATTAGGGCAGAGTTTAATGTTTTGGGAAGGGGTAAAGTGGTTGCTTTGATAATGGGGGGAGTGGCAACTAGAGAAATGTGAAGAGACCCTAACAGACTGAGTGCCCACTCAAGACCAGAAAGAGTCGTTGTGTGTTTTCTCAGCCATGTTCACCTGCCTGGAAACAAATGGGGAGTAGGCAGAAAGTAGGACTTAATCAGAGTGGATTTTCTTCTGGGAGATTTTGATCCCTTGACTAAGGGAGTTGAGGAGAGATCATCACGATGGCATGTGAACTCCATGCTAGGGGACTGTGAACATGGAAGAGGAGGATAAATGACAAAACGTGATAGGCTTACTTGTAGAGACTCATGTGGGGTTAAGAGCTTGTTGGATTCAATGAATGAGCTGCAAAGAAGGGGTGGTAGAGTGGGATGCTTAAAACTGCTATTGTGGAGCTGGTACAGTGATTGCAATAGCAGCATTGAGAGAAGTAGGACCATGAGATGAGTGATTGAGGCTGACTAGAGCAGAAGGTAATTGAAGCTGTGAAGGTCAAGGGACTCAGGCACTCAGGGGTTGGGAGGGCTGGCCAAGAACCCTCAATTCTTTTTGAAGTCACCGAGAATTAAGATGGTCATCATGGGGAAAGAACAAAAAATGACAAGCTAAAATTTCTTACAGTTGAGAGGAAGGAACCAGGAGGAAAATAGGTTAACTTTGGATGGACATATAAACATAGGTTTGGAGGACATATAAACATAGGTTTCAAAAGAGCTGATTTTTTGTTTAAGAAGAAAAGGAACAACGGTTTGAAAATGGTTTTGGAAGCAGGGAATTTGCCTTCCTTTCTTCTAGGTCCTGTGGAACTCATATATGTGGGAGGTAAAAAAAAAAAAAAAAAAAAGACTCAGGTCACAAGCCTGCAAGGGGAGCAAACCCTTAGGGGACATCCAGGCTTTGCTTAGAGCAAGAAAGGGGAAGGAGTTCAGAGGAGTTACTAATTTGTGACCAACAAGGCCATGGTTGCTCCCAACAGGTCCTGATAATGTCTGAAACAGCTAAAGGAAAACATGTATAGTCTGGAAGGCAGTGACATTTTTAGAAAGTAGATTTTTTTTGTATGTATCTCTCAAACATCGTCTAACCAATTAAAGAATTTTGTAGAGGAAACAATAAAATAGCAGCTTGTATCATACTATTCTCACCTCTGCTATCTTCAGCAGTCAATCTTTCTATGCCTTAGTTTCTGCCTTTTTATCTTACTTCTCTGGATAGACATTGGGAGGAAAACTGGTGATGCCCCTGGGATGCTTAGGAGAAAGGGTCCCTTAGAAAGCCAAGTAAAGATCTACAGACAACGCAAGGAATGGAAACTCAAAACACAAGCCGGAAGTGCAAGATAGCTTCTATTATTATCCAGGACCTTTAGTTGCTTTAACTTTTTTCCAGCTGGCTGACTCCAAATTCCATGACTCTGTTCTGCTCCAACTCTTGGATTAAGTCTTTTCTTACGATTCCCTAGGACCTGATAAGCTCCCCAAGTTCCCTTTATATGGAAAGTGCTGGAATGTCCATAATTAGTTTTCTCATATAAAATCAAAGCATACAAATGCTCAGTGTAAGTTGGAGAGGAAAAGTTTGGGTAGTCAGTTTTCCAGGGGCCCTTCCTCTCACCAAGGCTCTGAGTTTACCCTACTCCCCTCAAAGCCTCAGGAAACTCTTCAGAGGCCATATCAGCTCTTCCAAATGCCACAAAAAGAGCCACTTCTGTAGTTGCATCTCTGCTAGGATCCCTCTAGTGTACCTATCTGAAATTCAGTGATAAAAGGAATAATTAAGAGAAAGACTAGTTAGTTGCACCTATGAGAAAAGATATCTAGATACCTGAAACTTAATGTAGGCAAGGCCCATAAAAATGCAATGTGAGCCTCCAATTTCCTTTACCAGGACGGCAAAGGGATTAATCAAATCAAATCAGAAAAAGTGTTTCAACCACTCTAGAGGAAGAAATCGGCCATTCTTGATGTAAGATATATTTTTCTTCTATCATCTACCTTAAAAATATAAATGGCCTATACCAACCTTCAGAAAAATGATTTACCACACCACTAATACTAATCCTTTACGTTCATATAGTGCTTTACATTTTCAAGAAGCTTTCACACATATTATTTCCTAGAGTAATAGATCCTGAGACAAAAATTATGGTTCTAGAAATGAAACAACTTCTTCCTCAACTCCCTCACCCATGGATATACTGATTTTTCTTTCCCCTAATATCATGAACTTGAATCATAAGATCTTTTACCTGTGGTCATCAGGCTTACACTATTAATTTATAAAGAAAATTCATAACTCTTGTTGACTTAACAAGAATATAGCATGGGCAAGTGGGAAATAAAGGTGAATTACAAATGAAAAAGGAAGCTAACGTATGTGATTTGTCCTTTGTTAATCTTTTCAACTGAAGAGAGTTTAAAACATTTCAAGGTCTGTTTTGTGTAAATTCCTTACTACCTTTAATAACTTAATGGAGTAATTGAATGCACAATTGCTCCCTATTCTGGGAAACTGCCACAAAACCAAAATCTTTTGTCTCTTCTAAAACACGGTAAACATCATTAAAATGTCAAAACCTATAAAGCACTTTTATGAAGTAATTTACAAATTTTATGGACTTAATAAGGCCACAGCAAATTTTATCCTGAGCTACCAGCTATTGCATTTCATTCATTCATTCATTCATTCATTCACTCTTTCATTAATTGATTCATTGCTTATCCTAGTTGGGGGGTGGGGTAGGTCTGTGTATGAAGCTTCACGTGCTTAATTCCTAAAGCCTGTATAGATACTAGACCAAGAAATTAAAAGGAATGGATTTGGAAAGTAATAAACAAAAAACATAATAGGTAAACATCCCACCTCTACTTTTTTAATGTAAAAATGTTTGGGAAGGAAGGAATGCCCAAAGTAGGAATATCAGTGATGGAAAACATATTTGTAGTTCTCTCTTAGAGAGCCCCTTGGAGCTGAAAAGTGATCGCATGTCACTGCTGCTAAATGATAATTATAACAAACAGTACTTCTTAGAATCCATGGAATAACCACATGAGTAGAAGTATATACTGGAACAAGCTTAATGTATTGAGTATTAAAAATACTCATATGTGGGGTGCTTGGGTGGCTCAGTCAGTTAAGTATCCGATTCTTGATTTTGGCTCAGGTCATAATCTCAGGGTTATGGGATCAAACCCCTTGGGTTCCGAGCTCAGTGGGGAGTCTGCTTGAGATTCTCCCTCTCCCTCTCCCTGTACTCCTCCCCTGACTCCCATGCTCTCTCTCTCTAAAATAAATAAAAAAATCTTAAAATATATATATTCATATAATCTGGCTTAATAATATACCAACTAAAAATCTTTTCTAAGGAAATAATCGGAAATTCAAACAATGATTTATTACAAAGATATTTATCACAGTGTTAGCAACAAAACAAAAATGATTCAATTTAAACATTCTATAGTATAGGAATATTTAGGTAAATTTGTACTTTCATGTAATAGAATCTTATGCGGCCATTAAAACAAAATTTATGAAGAAATCTTAATGATATTGGGAAATGTTAATGATAAAATGTTAAGAAAGGCAAAGGCACACAAAATTGTGTAGCTGGTACCATAACAAGTATTTAACATATGTATGTGTGCATGTGCAGACGCACACACATACACATAGAAAAAAAGTTTGAATGTCTAGATATTAACTTTGATTGTTTCTAAGTGGTAAGATTATAAATGATTGTTATACTCTGTTAGCTTTTTAAAATAGTTTTCTTATTGAATATGTATTGCTTTTATAATCATGGAAAAATATTTCATAAGGATAGCTCTCCTTTACAAACATATATTCTGCCCACAACATTTTCCTAAAAGTACCTAGTGGTCACAGCATTATGCTTCGAAAAATAAGTGTCTTCCCCACCCTTTGTTCTTCCACCTTCCTGGAGGATATCTTAGTCTCTTCACTAGCCTGTGGTGGTCACTGTGTTGCTGCCCTCTGAACTATTCTACCTCCCACGAGGAGTCTAAGCCAATCATGGGCCGCTGTCCACTCACCCTCTTGACAGAGTTGGAGTCAGACTGAGCAGGTCTAAGTCATTTTAGGACAAAAAGACATGAGGAGTAGTTTACTTGATGTAACTGGGCAAGTGAAGGCAGTCATTTTTCATAGTGGACAGAAACAAGACTGCGGGCAGCCCTCTAGTGAGTGAGAGAAACCAGCCTTGTGTTGAAGATGATGCCGTAGGCAGCAGAGCAGTAAATTGCACCTCTTGAGAGAATTTTGAGAAACTAAATTAATCAACCCTGAAGTCTGTCCTAACTTTGGTTTTCCTAATCTGTACAATAATAACATGCCTTCCATTTAAGCCAGTTTGAGTAGGAAATGTTATTTTCTGATGGATGCTCAATGTAACTTATTCTCTAACATTAAGTGCCTTCATTCTTTTGATCAAATTGAGGAGAGAACTAATGAAGGACGATTATTCACAGAATTTACCTTTCATGCTTTATCGTTTATTACATCTGCATGAAAATTAAATGCTCACACTCCTGTAAACTCTAGAATTTTTTCATCATTTTATTATGAAAATTTACAAACACACAAAAGTAGCTGTAAGAATTTTATAATGAACCCACCTAGAGTCTACAATTAACATTTTCTATACTTGCTTTATCAATTTCTATTTATCCTCTTTCTACTCATCAATTGGTTATATCTTTTTGTTCCATATTTTTAAGAAATCCTTCCATCTTTTCATCGTCATAAAGAATCGATTCACATTCTACTGACTTATTTAAATATTCTTTTGCAATGTAACTTTCCCTGTATTCATCTCTTTTCTTTGGCTAGATGATAAGAGTCTTAAGGGAAGGTGTTGTACATCTTTGCATTGCTTCCATGTGGATGCCTCCTGTCGATAAATATGTAAAATTGAAATGAAATTCCAGTCACTAGAATTTGGGTGATTCATTGAATTTTCATGGCAAAACAAAGATACAAATGGTATTTCAATAAACTATAAACTACAAGTTCTGGACATGTCATTTGTTACAATTTTTCTGGTAATATTTTCTGCATCAAACTCTAAAAGCACACCATTTTTTTTTTTTTTTTGCTATGAAAATGAACTGGGCTGAAAACAAATTTATATAACAAATATCTCTTTAACAAGTGATCTAAACATTAGCTCTTGGGTTTTCCCAAGCTTCTATGTCTTCCTCCCTTCCTCCCTCCCTCCCTCCCTCCCTCCCTCCCTCCCTTCCTTCCTTCCTTTCTTTTTTGTAGTCAACTTTTATGAATCAAATTACTCTTTAAAGTATTCTTTCCCTTGAAAATACCTTTATGTGAATAACTGGTGCAAAGACCCTTACTGAATGAACTAAATTCAGCTGAATGAAATAAACAAAGCCAGAGCTGGACTTAAGAGTATAAGAAACTTAAACGTAAGATGGAATGTTGCTATTGATTAAATCCAAGGAGAGCTATTTCTTTTCTTCCACCACCCTGAGGTGACTTTTCTAAAACACTTTCTTCAAGTTAAGTCAAGCTACTGAGAAGAAATGGTATGTGTGGGTGTGTGTGTATGTGTGTGTGTGTGTGTGTATATATGTGTGTGTTGGGAGGATTTAAAATCTGAAATAATTGTGCACTCCTCTGCATTTATGGCAACTTAAGGTAGTTTCTTACTTTAAAAGATTACCTTAACGTATAATCAGCAGGTCATAAAGTTTTAGGAGTGTGTGTTTCTAAGTAGTGGGAATGGGGGAGGTATAGCATCTTTTTAAATTTATATTTTATTTTAACTAATAACTTCAGTAGTAGTTGGAGTTATATTTATAGTCTTGTAAGAGTCTTTAAATATAGATAGCTTTAAGTTTATCTTTATTTTCACTGCTCCTTCATGAGATTTATTGTTTGATTTATTCTTTTCCAGATATGAGAAGGGGAGTATTCAAATTTAACACACATATGTTTGATTTTGAATAAAACACCCAGGTAAAATTATACATACAATTTTTAGACTGCAGACTATGTAGTAGGATGACCAACCTCAAACTAGGAAGCTTGCTAAAAGCTGCCAGACTGAGGAATCAATGGATGGAAAGAAAAAAAAAAAAAGAAAGAAATAATAGGACAATAATCTAAGCCATATTCTGCCTTAAAGAAAACATTTCTTCATAAACCCATACATGGGAAAAAGGCCAAGATGCTAAACTAGACTTAGATTTTCTACCATAAGAATTGTTAGGAAATGTTTTATTCATTGGGATCACCCATAGGTAAGTGATTCCTATCCTTATGATCATCAATGATAGACCTCCACCATGTAGATCATATAGTAGAAAATGAATTATCCCATCTGTCTTTAAATGTATTAACCATATAGTGATGACTCTAACACAAATTGTTTTTAAAGATCACTAAATGGTACACCCAAAAACTAATATTACACTGCATGTTAAGTAACTGGAATTTTTAAAAAATATTTTTAAGGTTTTTTTTCAGATTATTTATTTATTTGAGAGGAGAGAGCAAGAGAGAGTGGGACATGAGCCAGTGGGTGGGGCAGAGGGAGAGGGAGAAACAGGCTCTCTGCTGAGAAGGGGGCCCGACATGTGGCTCGATCCCAGGACCCCAGGATTATGACCTGAGCTGAAGGCAGACACTTAACCAACTAAGCCACCCATGTGCCCCAGCTAACTGGAATTTTAAAAAATCAAAAAAAAAACTTAAAAAACAGAAACTAAAAAAAAGATTAAAAAATTAAAATAAAAATCATAGTAATCCTAGGCTTTATGAAAAATACAGATTTTCTTCCAATGAATTATCTGAAGACTCACATCTATGATTATTTATTAATAATTATAGAGAAGTTAATCTCTTTAACAAAGCATACAATTATTCCTCAAAAGACTCACTGCATTCCATTTTATATGT
Organism: Zalophus californianus; assembly: GCF_009762305.2. NCBI lineage: Eukaryota > Metazoa > Chordata > Mammalia > Carnivora > Otariidae > Zalophus > Zalophus californianus. The sequence goes on from NC_045602.1 coordinate 99,515,570, forward strand.
AAATTTGCATCTTAAGATATTATTTATTATTTTTTTAAACACAGCATTTCAAAGAGAAAAAAGATTTACTTTCCTTTTTTAAAATCATGCTTTTGAGTCATCTTATATTATCTTCTTCTTAGTTACAAAATACATTCTCTCCCTCAAAAAATGTTTTAAACAGAAGAAAAAGCAACTTCTAGATAACAAGTAAGTGTAAAGAGAATCATGATAACAGAAGAAATGAAACCAGAAGTAACGAAAACCTGTTACAACAAAGTAGCCAACCATAAGGCATGTTTTACTGTGCCTAAATGTTATGTTATGAATTTTAGAATTTAAAACTTGAAGCACTGAATTTATTTTGAATAAGAAACACTAAAATCTTATTTTTCTATCTGAGGTGTTGATTTTCATTTATAGCACTGTCTTACTATTTTTCTATGAGACGGTATTTTTTTTTATTTTATAATGTTATGTTAATCACCATACATTACATCATTAGTTTTTGATGGAGTGTTCCATGATTCATCGTTTGCGTATAACACCCAGTGCTCCATTCAATATGTGCCCTCTTTAATACCCATTAACAGGCCAACCCATCCCCCACCCCCCTCCCTTCTAGAACCCTCAGTTTGTTTCTCAGAGTCCATATCTCTCATGGTTCATCTCCCCATCTGATTTCCCCACCTTCATTTGTCTCTTCCTACTATCTTCTTCTTTTTTTTTTAACATATAATGTATTATTTGCTTCAGAGGTACCGATCTGTGATTCAATAGTCTCACACAATTCACAGCACTCACCATAGCACATACCCTCCCCAATGTCTATCACTCAGGCACCCCATGCCTCCCACCCCCCACCACTCCAGCAACCCTCAGTTTGTTTCCTGAGATTAAGAATTCCTCATATCAGTGAGATTGTATGATACATGTCTTTCTCTGATTGACTTATTTCATTCAGCATAATACCCTCCAGTTCCATCCATGTCGTTGTAAATGACAAGATTTCATTCCCTTTGATGGCTGCATATTCCATTGTGTGTGTGTGTGTGTGTGTATATATATATATATATATATATATATATATATATATATACCACTTCTTCTTTATCCATTCATCTGTCGATGGACATCTTGGCTCTTTCCATAGTTTGGTTATTGTGGACATTGCTGCTATAAACATTGGGGTGCATGTACCGCTTTGGATCCCTACATTTGTATCTTTGGGGTAAATATCCAGCAGTACAATTGCTGGGTTGTAGGGTAGCTCTGTTTTCAATTTTTTGAGGAACCTCCATACTGTTTTCCAGAGTGGCTGCACCAGCTTGCATTCCCACCAACAGTGTAGGAGGGTTCCCCTTTCTCTGCATCCCTGCCAACATCTGTCATTTCCTGACTTGTTAATTTTAGCCATTCTGACTGGTGTGAGGTGGTATTATGAGACAGTATTTTTATCTTAATGTCTAAAAACATAGATTTGTTTAAAATAAATACAATGTAATTTAAATTTGCAAAAATCAACACTACCAGCAATAACTGGGAAAAGTACTGAATATAAAGTACTTAGACAAATATTTTCCATAAATTTTCAAGTAGCACTCTAAGATGTTTTTCTCTCTTCTCCAGACATTTATTGAGCCCCTACTGTGTTTCAGGCTCTATAGTAGGGAAGGAAGGTCATGAATATGACATAGTTCCTAACCTTCAGGAAATCACAGATGAGGGCAAATGCATTCAGATAAATTACATATCTCTAAATCCTTCAAAGGACTATCTTTTGGCTTAAAATGACATCTGTTTTTTTGGAAACTCTTGGCTGATTTAGTGAAATCAGATGTCTTGAATTCCAGCTCACTTAAAAACATACAAATGGTCTAAATGGCTTTTATCTTTTTTATCTTTTGGTTGAGTTAAAAGCATGTCAGTTGTGGTAATCCATCACCACATATGAAACTCCCACAATTGTATTTAAATTCCATTGTCTAGGGTGCTCACATTTTATCATCTTTAGGAGTTATGAGTTGTTTTAAAATGGGGCCAAAGCCCAAAAAACAATTTTTCCAAAACAGTATTCTTGGCTATGATAGTTTTGATAAGTTTTATTACTTAACATCAAGTTGGTTGCTTGCTTCTCATTACTTTTTACTATTCATAAACTTAATAAAAGGATGTTTCTCTTGAAAGAAAGAAAGAAAGAAAGAAAGAAAGAAAGAAAGAAAGAAAGAAAGAAAGAAAGAAAGAGAATTCATGTTTCCCCAGTGAAAAGTGGGAAGTTCTCCCCATCCCTTCATTTACATAGCATGTCTACACTTGTTCTGCACACATCAATGGTTCAAAGTCATTACCCATAGTTACTTTTGAGAGTGTATGCAATGTTAATACAAACTTGATAAAGCACAGTCATCTAAAAAAACTTTTTTTTAAAAGATTTTATTTATTCATTTGAGACTCAGAGATACAGAGAGAAAGAGAGAGAGAGCATGAGCAGGGGGAGAGGCAGAGGGAGAGGGAGATGCAGCTTCCCCGCTGAGCCAGGGGCCCGATGTGGGACTCGATCCCAGGACCCTGGAATCATGACCTGAGCTGAAGGCAGACGCTTAACGACTGAGCCACACAGGAGTCCCTAAAATAACTGTTCATAATGAATTTCAAAAGACAATTTTAAAAATACTTTTTCATATAATGATCAGTAATTAGGCAATTATGAGAAGAGAAGCATTTTTCCTAGTATTACTGATGTTGGTTTTTGTCACATAATTTGATGTGACCAATGGAATGTGGGTGACTGATGGAAGTGACATTGTGCCAGTTTCAAGCCGAGGTCTTAAGAGCCATCTCTTGTTTTCATGTGCCCCTCTGAGAGCTTCTAACTTCTGAAATGAAAACACCCTGCCTTGGGTAGCCACTGACCCCAAGTTGGGCCCCAGAATGTGGAGCAGACCAAACTCAACTCTCAAACCTGAAGCAGAACCACCTCAGCTGGTTAACAAATGTGTGAGTGAGATATAATGTTTATTGTTTTATACCAATAAAATTTTCATAGTGGTCTGTTATGCAGCAACAGCTGACTAATACATAAGTATTACTTAAAACTTTCTTCCCCCCAAATATGTATCTTATTTTATAACTATTAAATAAAATCCATTTAAAAGATCATTTTTAGCAACTAGGAATAAATTGTGAGGCATATAGCCATATGTTATATGCTTAAATGAGAGAAAACAAAATTGTATATTTTTTTAAATAATGTTACAAAAGAAAATCACCCTGATGAAATTAAAGGAAGACAAAAGTAATGATACTTCTTGATTGAGAACACAATGCAATCACACCACTAGCTGGCTTCCAGAGGAATGAATGCAGATGTTGTGTTATTTTTCCATTATGAAATCTGAAGAGGTAGTCCAGCTATGCTGAGGCAATAGGAATTGAATGCTTCTGCCTAATCCCAAATTAACAAGATGATGTCAAGGCTTGTCCTCATGCATAGAAATGGTGAGGAAAATAGATCCTTCTTTTTTTTAAATTTATTTACATTTACAATCTACTTTGAACTACCATATAAAGTAGCATAAAGGGCTATTCATATAGTATGCATAGTTAATTTTATGCAATACAAGACTGGATACGCTACTTGGCTGTTAGAGTCTGTCCTCACATTTGTTCTGGCATGCCAGCATCACTCAAGCTTGATTCAGAGTTTTTATGCCACAACAACTCTCTTGAATAATCATAAAATTTAGCAATAAGTGCATGCAACAGTAAGGCCAAGGGCGCTGTTTTACAAAGTGTAGTGGAATCTTTAAGTCCTTGGATCTTATGGAAACAGCAGCCCTGATAAGCAAAGAACTCATCTGTAAATCTTTAAATGGATGGTTGCATTTGTCTGAACTGGTGGGGGAAGTGGGGGTGGTGTGTGTGGAATGACTTATTCAAAACCAGAAAACATTAAAATGCTTAGAAAATGGCAGTTGTCATTGCAAATGAAAACTGGGAAGTTACCTAGCTGAGTAATCTGCACAGTCAACAAAAGAATAAAACTCATGAGCAGTTACTAGGAGACAGTTATAAGAATTTCAATGTGAAAGGGTTGAAAAGCAAAGATATTAGACTAGCATCTAACTGGTAGGGCTTATATACCTTATCAAAAGTCCTAGTCAAGAGACTCAGTGATTATAAATTATACAAAATAATCTGCATCTGAGCATGCCCCACCCATCTAAGGTTCCTACAGACATGGTAGCTCTGGGGTGGTCCCCTAGCTCCCAGCTTTGCCTCTCAAATCACCTCCAAACATTTATCAGTGCTCATCCTTCAGGAGAGGGTTGGAGAAGTAGGTTATTTTCTCACCTGCTACTTTGAAGAAGGTGCCAGGGTGACAAATCTGATGGGTCCCCTCCTGTGTGTTCTCTTTTAGGGTGCTGATAGGCACACACATCCTCCAAAAAGGAGGCAGTGGTTTGCAGTGTCTCAAACACTGGCCTAGAAGACTAACCACCCCTGCAAATGTAGACTGGGAGCTTTAGTTTCGATGAGCCTCAGTTTCCTCACTTGTAAGGAAAATGAAGTTTGGACAAAAAGACTATGCGGGCCAAGGGTACTTTGGCATGAAGATTATTTTGAGTTAAAAAGTAATCAAAACCCAGCAGATTCAGGAAAATCTCTTTATCTCCTGCACAACTGCCAGAAAGAAGGGCACCTGAGTGGTTCAGTGGGTTAAGTATCCGAATACTTTTCTTGATTTCAGCTCAGGTCATGATCTCACAGTCATGGAATTGAGCCCTGCATCGGGCTCCAAGATGGGTGGGGAGTCTACTTGAGATTCTCTCTCTCTTCTCCCTCCGCCCTTCCCCCCGCTCAGGTGCTCTCACTCCCTCCCTCTCTCTCTCTCAAATGCATAAATAAATCTCTTGAAAAAACTGCCTATAAGCATTTCCATACAGGACCTGTGGCAGGAAGAGAGCTAACACCATAGAGAACTACCTGATGTTATGACTAGGTATGGTAGACAGAGAAGAACCTAGCAAGGCTTGTTTCATCTAAGTCCTCTATGTCCCATCATTTCTGAGTGGCCCACCAAACATTTGTTTACAAACATTTATTCTTTTTCATCTTCCAAATTGCATCCTTTCCCTTTAAAGTTCTAAACCCCTATCCCCTTCTTAATACAGGATGACATACATACTTCATTTTGCTTGTCTTTGCAATTTCCATGTCTGTGTGGATTTCTCATATGTATGAAATTATATTTGATTTTCTCCTATTAATCTGTCTCACATCAATTTGATTCTTAATCCAGCTAGGACCTTGAAGGGGACAGGACAGTCTTGCTTTCCAACAAGAACATTGAAGGACAACTAACACTATTTCCAGTGATAAAATGTTGGAAATGGAATCCTGGTTCTGGATCATGGATTATGGAGCAGCTCCAACCTGTCAAAGATAGATTTGATTTCTCCTACTCTGCATACAGTACAGTTCTTTTTTTTTTTTCCTTTACAGAATAACTGAATATTATCACTAATGGAAAGAAAAAAAACAGAGCAAAGGGGAATAGTTAGCTTCAGAAAGAAAATGTCAAATTGTCATCCTGTTCAGGGAACATTTTATATAAGAGCAACACTGAAAGACATACACACACACACACACACACACACACACACACACACACACACACAGACACTTCTAAGATTAATGCAGACATCAACTTTGTGAAGTATATTTCTTTGAATGTATGTACAAACTGCCCTAATACTTTTCTTTCAGACTAAAACATTGAAAATGATATACTCTCCCCAAAGGGACTTCATTTAAAATATGAGCATCAAGTTAAAAATGGACAGCCACAGTAGACAGACCATTATTTCCTCAACTGATCATATTAAACCCAATATATTCTTTCTTGATGGGCAGCACTCTTTTATCACATGTTCTGTCTGCATATGGTTGAGGTTCAATATCTATATTTGCTTTCATTTTTATGCCCCTCACAGAGGATAGTAGAAACACTTCGGGAAGTAAAGAGAAAGCAAAATTGTAATTAAAATTTAGAAGAGGGCATTGAACTATTTTCTGTTTCTCTCTTTTTTTTTCCCTAACAGCATCATATATGATGATATTACAATTTTAAGTTCTCAGACTTTATAGCTTCTGACGTTGAGGACCTTGTACTTCCTTTAAAGACTCCACCATGTCCAGATCCACGGTCCTATCAGCTGTGGGCCACTACCATCATACCATTATCTCCCTGTTTTGGCTGAATAAAGCGAATGAATGAGTAAAGCAGACAGAACTGCATGAGTCATGCTGCTTCATATCCTTTTAGAAATGAAATAGGATATTAAAAAATTATACACCACCAGGTCTAGCTGAAGATTCTTCACTCAAATACCATCTGCAAACAAACACCATCTGAGTTGGAGCAGGGGTGGTAACACTCAAGGTTTTTCTCTTGACAGTGTCCCAGGAGAACATTAGACACCACAGGGCAGGAAAGCAAGAATTACAAGGGTTGAGGAAGAAATCATCACCTGCTTCAAAGATTTATAGGACCCTTTGGCCCCAAGTTCTATTCTGTTTGCCAAGAACATATATCACTAGAATTAAATACTTGTGAGGTCAAGAATTTGGTCTGTTTTGTTCACTGCTGTTTGCCCAGTGCTTAGAACTGTGCTTGACACATAGTAAGCACTCAATAAACATATCTTGAGTGGATTAATAAATTAAAAAGGAAAAATAATTAGGTGAAGCATTAAGTTATTGTTCACATTTTAGCTCAGCGTGGGAGCAGAGCAAAGCCTTCACTTGCTACTCCAAGAATTTATTTTAGGAGTATCACACCAAGTACATAATCTTCACAATCACTTTGCTTCTAGTACTCTTGAGAATTGGGGGGGTGGCAGGGTTGTGGAAGTATAGTTGCCAGATAAAACACAGGATGCCCAGTTAAAGTTGAATTTCAGCTCAACAATGCATAACTTTTTTTAAAAGACTTTATTTATTTATTTGACAGAGAGAGAGAGCACAAATAGGCAGAGCAGCAGGCAGAGGGAGAGGGAGAAGCAAGCTTCCCACTGAGCAGGGAGCCCGATGCGGGGCTCGATCCCAGGATCCTGGGATCCTGACCCAAGCCGGAGGTAGACACTTAACCGACTGAGCCACCCAGGCACCCCAATGCATAACTCTTTTTAACATAAGTATATACTAAATAGTGCATGGTTTATACTATTTTTATACTAAAAATATTCGGGTTTTTTAAGATAAAATTTTAATTTAACTGGGCATTCTCTATTTGTATTTGCTAAATCCAGCAATCTTACCTCTTAATACCAAAAAATCCAGCTATTCACTTTAGCCTCTTTCTGCTGAGGCCATTTACCCTTTCAGTTGTTCCTATTTTCAGGATCTATGAGAATATGTGTACTGCTTCTCTCTCATGCACAAGGCTAACATCTATTTCACCAGAAACTCTCACATTCTTTGTCAGGTGATAAAAGGTATGTTATCAAGTTACTGCCAGAATGCTGGGCAAGCCCAAGACTGTAGTATTAATCCTTGCTCTGCCTCACAGGAGAAAACTGCCTACTCTCTACGCTCTTCACTTTCTAGACAGGAAGCACGCACAGTTCATAATGTCCCCCTACCTGAAGAAGCAAATATCAGGTCCCACAGGGTGTCCCACTGAAGACTTTTGTTGGGATCAGAATGAGAAATAGGTTCTTCCTACCCTCTGGGTCTCACAACACTCTGGGAATTGAAATTCATTTTGAGGCTTCCATGGAAACTTCCAATTTAATGACTTAGTGTACTTTATAACTGGGCATCTTGCTTTACCTTCTAAGTCACTTCCCCTTCTCTTTTTACTCCATACAAATTTTAACATCATAAACAAATCCTCAGCAAAACCAAATAGCCAGAAAGAGACATACCTGACCAAGAGCTGTGGAAAAGGCCTTATTTTTAATCCCTTGGAAGCAGACCTTGAAACAAATTCACACATGGGAGTGGTTTATTTGGAGGGTGATTCCAGGAAACAGTAGTAGAGGACCAGGGAAGTGAGACAGGCAAGGGAGGGCAGCCAGTACAGTGTTTATCAAGTATATTGCCCTGCGAGCAACTCAAACTCAATCCCACTGGGGAATTCTGGGAGACAACGTGGGACATGCACTTCAGAGTTATCCCACCACCAGAAAGGTGTGGAGGAAGCTAGGGTAAGTATCCACTGACTCCTGGTTGTCATGGAGTGGTGCCTTCAGGGCACCCAGCATTTAGGTCTTGCTTGTGTGGGGGTGATAGGCTCCAGCTGCCAAATAAAAGCCCTGGGGCAGAGTCACAGCTATTCTAGGAAGCGGCATTTGCAGATGAGTGCCAAGGGTGTGGGCAGGCACTGACAGCATCCTGAACATTGAGAAATGAGGGTTGTCTGCAGTGTTGATTCTAGAGGTCCAAAGAAGGTAATAATCCAGGTATCCAAGGACATGCCATCACAAGCATCAGGGTCTATTAAACTACATGCTATAAAGACATTCTGCCCCACTTTTACCAGCAATTTCATACCATTCTGATTTTTTATTGGATTAATTTCTCTGAGCTTTCACCCATACAAGGTGCCTGCTACTCAATTTTAGCAGCAACACCCCCACATGAGTTGAAATCACTGTATTTTAATGAAGCCAAGCTCTGTGAGCTGGCTTCATTGTGTATGAATTTACTCCTCAGATGAGATTCTCATTCCCAAGAAGTTCCCATTACTCATGGATACACTGCTAGTGTATATTTGGTTGTTATGTGCAAATGTAAACATAACACATAACAACTTCTCAAGTTTACCTGAATCAAAGGCATAGTCTATTACACCCTGTGGAGTTAGTCACTTTGAATGTGTGCAGGGAGTTAAAAGGGAGCTCTGATGTTCAACTGAGCAGAGCTTCAGGGATACTCTGACCTTTAGCACGGGAAGCTATGGGATACAGGATTCATGATAGTTAGCAGACCTTATACAGCTGGACAAACCAGAACGAAGGTGCTAGGGGAAAGTGGGAAGATCAGGGAAGTCACCACGTAGTCAGTCTGAGAGGCCATGTATGCCCAGCCACCGAAAAAGGACTGTCAAAGTTGGCTTGCAGAAAGGGAAACCCGCTTCTATGTGGCTGTTGCCTTTGTAGGCTTACAGGCAGGACGCTGACTGGGGAGCCTTCGGCCATGCTTGGTCAACAGGGTAAGCAGGTGGGAAGAAGAGCAAGATACGGAGTGGAGAGGTGAGGACAAGGAAGGACTTGCTGGTATCTCTCTGACTGTCACCACACCTAATAATGAAAACGTCAGAGAGCAATGACTGCTGCTTCACTTCTACCCTCCAAATTCCTCTTTTAGCCAACTTTAACCAAAATCATACAGGGAAGGGGATTCTGGGAAATGTAATTCCAGTTTAACCAAGTTGAAACATTACACACAGTACTGTTTCCTTATAACTGAATTAAGGAGAGTGATGCTAGCTACTTCCTTCACAAGGATGCAAAACGAACAACATTACACAACATAGGGGATATGTATATATTCATCTTTTTCTTCACATACTCTTACTAGAAGAGTTTGCACTCTTGTTGGGGGAGATGGCAGTAGTCATATTTATATTTACCTCTAATCTACAATAATAGAAAGAAGTGTTAGTGTTGTTAGTGTTATCTTCTTCCTTCTCTGATTTACCATGGCATCCCACAGCTTTAGGCAGTCTTTATTTTAATTCACTAAAAACAAATTACTTAACTACATCCATTTTACCTTCTTGGCTACATAAAATTGGCTAGCCAAGAAAGTGGTGTGAGAGACAAAGAGCTTTAAAACTGTTTCTCTTAAGAAATTCTGTTCTCTGTTGTAAATTTTCTGTACAACCTTGAGAAATCACATGAAATTCTTCTCTGTTGAGTAAAAATACTCAGCTTTCAATCTTGTGAGGAATAATGAGTCAAACTGATTGGAATGGACTCTATTCAGAATGAGCCTGACAGGAATAGGAAGAGAGGAGGCACAGCTGCCTTTTTAATGATCCTGAGAGAAACAAAATTCTCTTGCCTCTTTAATGGAAACAATGGTGTGCTTTAATAATCACTGTTATTAAATTTTCATAGCCCACCTCAAAATGCATTAATTGCTGGGATCCGCTTGTCATCATGTACTTTCAGGACTCCTTTAGTTGTGCTTGTAATTCTAATACTGTCCAGATATAGTAGTGATAGATCAGCAATATTAGAATTTTAAATCTGGAAAAATTATTAGATAATGGAACCACAGATAACCAAGATATAAGTCAATCACTAAGCGTTCATAAGCATCTACTATCTACAAATTAATTGCTTTTCTATGAGATGCATCTATGAGATGCAGGAAATATTACTTCCTTATAACTACTGCTTGTTATGAGTTTATGATCTAGTTGGCTTAAATAACTCTATCACATACAGTTACTAGTACAATTTTTTAACAATTGAGTTGCATTTTGGACAGTTACGTAAAAAAATGAGAAATTTACAATCTACATCCAGCTTTGAAAGATTATGTTTATAAAAAGTTTATATGACATAGACAAAAAATATTATTCTGTTCCTAAAGCATAGCATAATAAAACATCCAGATTTGGATGGCTCACAAGAGCAGACAGCCTTCGAAAATGCCCCTCCACCCAGAGTTGTAAGATTTAGCAAATGGAAAAACAGGATGCCCAGTTAAATTTGAATTTCAGCTAAAAATTAATTTTTTAGTGTAAGTGTGCCCCAATGAAATACTTGGGACATTCTTACACTAATAACTTATTCAGTGTTTATCTGATATTAAAATTTTGTTTGGAATCTTGTATTTCATCTCCCAATCCTATTGAGAAGGAAATGAGTGACTGTTAAGATAGAATACAACAACCTAAGGCAATTAAACTTCAAGGGATAGATGAATAGTTCTGAGACTTCTGAAGAAATCTTAAAAGCATACAGCCAACTGTCAAGGAAGAATTTTCCTACACCCCTTATCTGCAACCTCTCCTTCCTCCCTCTGGTAAAATCACAGACTTCAGTTTTCAAGCTTCTGAAGGAGTTAAAATGGTAGGTATAAAAAGAAAGTAGAAAGATTGTGCCCTTCTTCCGCCTTAAGCGGCCAGTCCATACCAGGCCCAAAACTAGATGAAAGAAAAAAAGAAGAAGAAATGTTAAATCCAATTCAGATTTGGTAAACACAATTTGGTATTGTAATTTCTGAATTGAGACTGTGATTGTCCCATCAAGTGATGTTAGGATATTTTATTCTCTACAAGTCATAGAAAGTCATGGAAGAAATCAAGTTTTCATCTAGGGGCAGGGGGAAAAACCTCTCCAATGAATGAAACTTAAGGGGCAGTGTGAGAGACAAGAAGGTGGGGGGGAGGGAGGGAGGAACATTCTGATTCTGATTCTGTTCTGTCCTAGGAGTCCTGTTGTCCAACATTTATACTAGTAAAAGAGCACAGGGGAATTGATAAGATGGGTAGGGAATGGCAGTTAATAGACATACAAATGTCCTAATTACAACCAGACACTAACGTCCTTTTTTTTTTTTTTTTGTCCCCCAGGGTTAGAATTTAGTGATTCATCAGTTGCATAGAACACCCAGTGCTCATTACATCAAGGGCCCTCTTTTTTTTTTTTTTTTTAGATTTTATTTATTTATTTGACAGAGAGAGACACAGCGAGAGAGGGAACACAAGTGGGGGAGAGGGAGAAGCAGACTTCCTGCGGAGCAGGGAGCCTGATGCGGGGAGCGATCCCAGGACCCTGGGATCATGACTTGAGCTGAAAGCAGATGCTTAACGAAGGCAGATGCTTAATGACTGAGCCACCCAGGTGCCATCAAGTGCCCTCCTTAACACCCATCACACAGTTACCCCATGCCCCCATGCCCCTCCCCTCCAGCAACCCTCAGTTTGTTCCCTATAGCTAAGAGTTCCTTATTTATGGTTTTCCTCCCTCTCTATTTTTATCTTATTTTATTTTTTCCTTCCCTTCCCCCACTTTCTAAGCAAACATGTCTCCACTATGGAATACCATGGTCTAGCTGAGCTCATTTACGTACCACAGCATAATATATGCAAACATAAAAATGGAATATGATTGGAGTCATGATGGGAAAAGGGTAAAAGCTACTTGTGGGAGAGATCAGTAGAAAGTCATATATGGCTTCCGAGAAACTGGCCAACCCTTGAGGTACAGCTTGGCCTATTCATTTGGCCAGAAGAAGCCAAATAAGCCAGAATATATCTGAGCTCTGAATTATTCTGATGACCATAGGGAGAAGCCCATCTAGTGATATATATATATCATATATATAATACATATAGGTATAATATATATTATATATAATATATAGCTTCCATACATATATATTCTACATAGATGTGCATATAGATAATATGTATATGAAATATAATAAACATTTTTGTATCCTATTGGTTGTGAGATAGATGTGAAAAAATTTAACCAAAGAAAAATTAATAGCAAAAAAAGTTCTAAAAATTACTCTGTTCATTTGGATATAATTAATGCAGACAGCCATTTGTGGTCACAAACTAATTTTTCCCCAACTAAACAGATTAAATCTAATAGTTACATTAGTTAAATCAGACAGAAAAGTGGGTCCTCTTAGCAGGTTTTTAAAATCAAATTTCAGTTATTATTCGACTCCAGAAAACTACTAAGTTTGGAAAGAAGGAGATATTCATACATGTCAAAAAATGAAGAGTTTTCTCACATCTGAACCAAATGGAACAAAAACTCTTTGTTCAACCATAATTTCATATTTCATAATGGAATCCCCATATAAAATACCAACTTCCAAATTTTGACCACACTTTGAGTCAACAAAGAGTTGCCTTCAGTATAACTTATAAATAAGTATACATACTTTAAGTAGGCATTCAACCTGACAACATGGATGAATTTGGTTTTACCTTCTTTTCTGGGGGGTGGGTTCACCTTCAGATGCCTTCCCTTTCTCTAAGATATATGATTAGTTTTTACTACTTAAAGAAACCTAGGCTTCAAAACACTTTGCAGATCCACTTCTCACATTTTAAAAAGTGTGCAATCTGCATCTATCTATATATTTATCTATCTATCTACCTAATTTTAGGTCACATTTAAGCAAAGAAAAAACTGGTATGTATGGACAACAAGGTTAGAATCCAAGGCCAATTTACATTCATGAGTATTTTCATTATTTTGATTGAATTGATCAAAATTTACACTGAACAACTAATCAATTAAGAGACAAATATAGAAACAAATTGTGTGTTAATCAAAACACTTCAGTACCATATTTGTTTTTAAACAAAAGTGAAGTGCTGTATCAACAGTGTTTTGTAGTCAGTACCATACAGAAGGCAAGTTGCCTCCAAATTAATACGCCTAATTCCATTTTAATCCTGAGTTGGAAAAATGGCAGGTCAAAGAGCCATTGAAAGCTCTTTTCATATGATGCTTTAGAGCATAAGACAGAGGTAAAAATAAAATTACACTAAGCGTTCTTCAAGGATTCCTGTGATTGGCTGGTTGTATGGATTTAAAAAACATAATTACAGTCAGGAAGATTTCCATGGTATGGAACACACTTACGTCATGGAAACATGGTCATAATTGTAGTTATGCTCTTTAAGATATGTTCAAACTCTGTGCCTCTATTGTACTTTTTACCCTAAGGCGACAAACTTTATCTTGACTATACCCAGTTGCTCCCTGCCCAACAAATTTAACTTGGCTTGTGTATTAAAAATAAAGTTTCTGATTTAGTTTCTGACTTTAAAAATCAAGATCATATATATCATATATGATGTATATAGGGATTTCTTAATTCTCTTAAAAAATCATGTCTGCCACTGCTGGGATAGAACTGATGGTGAAAATAGTGGGCTTCAGCTGAGTATCACCTGCCATCTTTAGAAAGGCATGTGTTTTCCCAGTGGCAACAATTCTCTCTCCTGTTTCTCTTCTCTCTCTCTCTCTCTCTACTTCCCTCCCTCTCATCCTGTCTCTCGCTCCCTTAATGTCTTTACTGAGCCCTCATCTCTGATCTTATTAATTTATCTCCCTGGTGTCTGTAGGCACTGGCGTTTGCCATCTTGGGTCATAAATATTACTATTGTTTTGTTTTTAATTCTTTCCACAAAGACAGCAGCATATGTTATGATCACAGACCCTATACCATCCTTCCTTTTGTACAATTTTAAAAATAATTGAAGCTGTGTTAAGTACCCCCCAGGATATTCATTTTTTTAAAGAAAAAATAATTCTTGATTGATAGGTTATATAAAGCATGGTTCATTTATCCAGCAGAGCATTAAAAAACCATTACAAGGAAAACTGAGCAGAGTGTTCAAAAAATATTAAGTGGCAAAAAAAGTTGAAAAACATTAAGCATAAAAATATGCTTCCATGTTAGTCACAAGACACTTAATAGTAGATACATCTGGAATTGGAAATGTGTGTGATGAGGTGGTATAGAGAAGAAAATTTTTGTTTACACTTTACCCTTCCTTACTGTTTAGATTTACCATCAGCAGAAATTATCCTTAAAATTAAGAATGATTTTTAAGTTCCTAAAATGAATACATTTAAAAAAAACTTAAAAAAACAAAAATAATAGCTTATATATGTATATCATTTTATTTACATAACATTTCCACATACATTGTTATCTAATATCTTTACAATAACCTTATAAAGAAAGCACCTAGATAATACTCTTTTTTTTTTTTTTTTTTTTTTTAGAGAGAGAGAGCACAGTGGGGAGGGGCAGAAGGAGAGGAAGAGAGAATCTTAAGCAGGCTCCATGCCCAGCATGGAGCCCGATGTGGGGATCGATCTCAGGACCCTCAGATCATGACCTGAGTTGAAACGAAGAGTTGGAAGCTTAACTGACTGAGCCACCCAGGTGCCCCTCATTTTTTTTTTTTTTTTAGAAAATGAAAAAAAAATGAAAAGCTTAATCAACCTACATAATAAGATCCTATAGCCAAAAAGATATAAAGCCAGAATCACACCAAGGGTACCTGTCAGGATAGGACAGGTTATTATTAGGTGGTAACAACCACCACTCCCATGTCAGTGGCTTCAAACCACAAAGGTTGTTTTTTTTTTTTTTTGGCTTTTGTTTTGTTTTTGTTTTTGTTTTCCTGTCCAACAAGGATTGGCTATACCTCTGTTCCATGTTGTTTTTATTCTGGGATGCCAGCGACCGTCTAGATTATTGCTGTTCATCATGGCAAAGGACAGGTCCTATGCTGCAGTGAAAGCCTTGGCAACTTCTACTCACAACTCACTGGCCCAAACTGATCATATGCTTTATGCAATCACGAGAGCTCCAGTAAATGTAGTCTTGCTCTATATCCAGAACTGAGGGTGCGGGATAGGGGGATGGATATAATAATTGGTAAACTTAATGACTAAGACCTCAAAGCTTCTCACTCCAGGACTGTCATTATAAATTAATATAGCTACATGAAACTCTAAGTACCTCATATTTAGAAGGGAACTTTCATTTAAAACCACCCTGATATAGATGATTTACAATATATGTAGAACTGGGTGCATGTGTGTGTCTGTTTCATCCTCATCCATCTTATGTGACTCTGTAAAAGAGTCTCGTCCTGTTTTACTTTTTTACTCACTTACATTTCATCAGATTATTGTATTGTACACTTAGGATATATAAATGTTTTGTCCTTCCGTAGGTAGGAAGAACCATAGAAGCTGAGCATCTCAATGCCCACTTAGCCCTGTCAAGTGCAGAATATTAACAGAAGGGAAAAGCAGCTGCAGCCTGTAGATAGCATACCGCACTGCATGGCACATACTATAAACAAGTATCTCCAAACATTCACAGGCTCTTAACCTCAATCACATATCCTTAATCAGATGTCAATTCAGTAGCAAATTTTCTAAATAATGATGATGTAACATCCATTAGTAAATAGGAGACATCAATTACATTAAACATCATGCTTGGACTGCCAGATAATCGTGAATAAAACACATTTCTAAGCCATGTGCTTTTCAGCCAAGGGCAACAATGAAAGCAGTGATTTAGCTATCAGTGAGATGTACAGAAAGATAGTCTACCTTAGTGAATGTCACAGCAGCTGCTAATCAGGTGCAGGTAATTGAAACCTAGCTGACAAAATTTTAAGAATATCAGGACCAAGAATGCAGATTAAAAGTCCTTTTCATAAAGGAAGCATACACCAAGACTGGAAAGTTATGACACGTGAGGACTGCAACTGAGTAATTTACCATCCAGGTGGGGAAAGAAGACAAGTTGGGCAGGCATTATGATAGTACAGAGGAAGGGGAGAGTGGCCTGGGATAAAAGGAAAACAATAACAACAACTGGGCTGGAGAAGGTGTCTTTAAGAGTCATTTCAAAGGAAGAATCCAGAATTTGGAAACTGAGTGGATGTGGACAGAGAAATGAGCAGAGCAGTACAAAGAAGTCTAACTCCCTTCCTGATGCATACAAGCATATGTGTGTGCACATACATAGACACGCACACACAGAGAGACACACACAGATGTAACACTAGTTTACAGGGAGTACTCATATCACAGAAAATCTCAACATGTTTTGTATTTTCCTGCTGGTAGGAGGAAGTTTGGTCTTGATCACGCTGAATCTGAGATGATGGAGGGACTTGGGCATGAAACGGTTCTTCCAACCACTCTCTTTGCAGAATTTGTGCTCAAGAGAAAGCATGAGCTCTCAAGTTTTCCCCATTGAGAATATTTGCTGTGAGTTTTTCATAGATGGCTTTTATGATATTGAGGTATGCACCCTCTATCCCTATGCTCTGAAGAGTTTTGATCAAGAAAGGATGCTGTACTTTGTCAAATGCTTTTTCTGCATCTATTGAGAGGATCATATGGTTCCTGTTCTTTCTTTTATTAATGTATTGTATCACATTGATTGATTTGCAGATGTTGAACCAACCTTGCAGCACAGGGATAAATCCCACCTTGTCGTGGTGAATAATCCTTCTAATGTACTCTTGGATCCTATTGGCTAGTATTTTGGTGAGAATTTTTGCATCCATGTTCATCAAGGATATTGGTCTGTAATTCTACTTTTTGATGGGATCCTTGTCTGGTTTGGGGATCAAGGTCATGGTGGCCTCATAAAACGAGTTTGGAAATTTTCCTTCCATTTCTATTTTTTGGAACACTTTCAGAAGAATACCCATTTATAATTGCAATAAATCTAACCAAAGAGGAAAAGGATCTGTACTCAGAAAACTATAAAATACTCATGAAAGAAATTGAGGAAGACAGAAAGAAATGGAAAAATGTTCCATGCTCATGGATTGGAAGAACAAATATTGTGAAGATGTCAGTGCTACCTAGAGCAATCTACACATTTAATGTAATCCCTATCAAAATACCATCCACTTTTTTCAAAGAAATGGAACAAATAATCTTAAAATTTGTATGGAACCAGAAAAGACCCCGAATAGCCATAGGAATGTTGAAAAAGAAAAGCAAAGCTGGTGGCGTCACAATTCCAGACTTCAAGTTCTATTACAAAGCTGTCATCAGCAAGACAGTATGGTACTGGCACAAAAACAGACACATAGAACAATGGAACAGAATACAGAGCCCAGAAACAGACCCTCAACTCTATGGTCAACTAATCTTCGACAAAGCAGGAAAGAATGTCCACTGGCAAAAAGACAGTCTCTTCAACAAATGGTGTTGGGAAAATTGGACAGCCACATGCAGAAGCATGAAACTGGACCATTTTCTTACACCACACTTTCAAAATGGTTGAAAGACCTAACTGTGAGACAGGAGTTCATCAAAATCCTAAAGGAGAACACAAGCAGCAACCTCTTCGACCTCAGCCACAGCAACTTCTTCCTGGAAACATCGCCAAAGGCATGGGAAGCCAGGGCAAAAATGAACTATTGGGATTTCATCAAGATAAAAAGCTTTTGCACAGCAAAAGAAACAAAACCAAAGACAACCGACAGAATGGGAGAAGATATTTGTAAATGACACATCAGATAAAGGGCTAGTATCCAAAATCTATAAAGAACTTTCCAAACTCAACACCCAAAGAACAAATGATCCAATCAAGAAATGGGCCGAGGACATGAACAGACATTTTTCCAAAGAAGACATCCAAATGGCCAACAGACACATGAAAATGTGCTCAACATCGCTCGGCATCAGGGAAATCCAAACCAAAACCTCAATGAGATACCACCTCACACCAGTCAGAATGGCTAAAATTAACAAGTCAGGAAACGACAGATGTTGGTGGGGATGCGGAGAAAGGGGAACCCTCCTACACTGTTGGTGGGAATGCAAGCTGGTGCAGCCACTCTGGAAAACAGTGTGGAGGTTCCTCAAACAGTTGAAAATAGAGCTACCATACAATCCAGCAATTGCACTACTGGGTATTTACCACAAAGATACAAATGTAGGGATCCGAAGGGGTACATGTACCCCAATGTTTAAAGCAGCAATGTCCACAATAGCCAAACTATGGGAAGAGCCAAGATGTCCATTGACAGATAAATGGATAAAGAAGATGTGGTATATATTTACAATGGAATATTATGCGGCCATCAAAAGCAATGAGATCTTGCCATTTGCAATGACGTGGATGGAACTGGAGGATATTATGCTGAGTGAAATAAGTCAATCAGAGAAAGACATGTATCATATGACCTCACTGATATGAGGAATTCTTAATCTCAGGAAACAAACTGAGGGTTGCTGGAGTGGTGGGGGGTGGGAGGGATGGGGTGTCTGGGTGATAGACATTGGGGAGGTATGTGCTATGGTGAGCGCTGTGAATTGTGTGAGACTGTTGAATTGCAGACCTGTACCCCTGAAAGAAATAATACATTATATGTTAAAAAAAAAAAAGAAGAGGAAGATAGCAGGAAGGGAAAAATGAGGGTGGGGAAATCGGAGGGGGAGACGAACCATGAGAGACTATGGACTCTGAGAAACATACTGAGGGTTCTAGAGGGGACGGGGGTGGGGGGATGGGTTAGCCTGGTGATGGGTATTAAAGAGGGCACATACTGCATGGAGCACTGGGTGTTATACGCAAACAATGAATCATGGAACACTCCATCAAAAACTAATGATGCAATGTATGGTGATTAACATAACATAATAAAAAAAGAGAGAGAAAGCATGAGGTAAGAGTTCTAGCTTCAGAAGTCATACGTGTGGGAATGTTCAGTGATACTTTTAAAAAATTATCCATAAATAAAGATTCTTTCTTATTATAAATCAACTCATTTGAATTTTTTGTATATAATTTTTAAATTTTTGCCTTATGTGGCATTATTCTACCTTGTTCTAGAAGGAGTTTGAGAAGGCCTAAAAGATTAAAACCATATGAAACAGAAGAGATAAAGGGAAAGACATTTAAATGTATATTCGATTGAGTAACTGAAGTCTTGAGGTAATCTCCAAAAGAAAGGACACTGGGGAAAGGACACCAAGGACAGGGAAGGGCCGGACTTACCAAATGTGCTGTTTGTTCAGGAAGTAATGGGGAGAGGCAGAGCAAACGGAAAGAGAGGTCATGGAACAGAGAGAAGAACAGAACTCTCTCAGAAATCTTGCTTTCTGTTCTGATGGCTATTTTTCATGTTTCAGAATATTTTTCAAAGAAGCACTTGAATATAATGAAGTTCCTTCAGTTCTAATAAGATCATTTTTCACACCTATTTTAGTAGACACTAGATAATTGTGTTGTGTCATCAGCAAGAAGAAGAAGGGAAAAAAACAAAACAAAACTGGAGACAAATCAACCAAGGGAACATCAGAATGAACCAACTTCCTTGAAGCAGTTGAGTAAAAAACAAATCTGTGGGTAACAGGAAACTTTTCTTACCTGAATGAAACCACATGATTCCACATGTATGAACACCTGCACAGATGTGACTTATGCATTTATCAATCAGAGCTTGATTTATGAATTTACTTAAGAAGTAAAAGAATGAAGGAAGCCAGGTTTCACAACAGCTTCATCAGACAAGTTAGACCTAATGTGTTCTGGGTAGCATATAGAAATACCTGTAAATACTGTTTTCCCCTAGGTATCAAATACGTGCCAGCAAATCCTTCACTACATTTTCTACAAAGGCCATCAGCATGGATGACACCTACTGTCATAGCTGAGAGAACTTAAGGGGAGAAAAAGACAGACAAGGTCAGGACACGCTTCCGGAAGTGGGAAAAGTGCCCGGTGTTACTGGGTGCTTAGGATTCCCAAGCTTGGGCCTTAACCTCAGACACTGTTTAGAAGAGTATTAAAAATTTAACTGAGTGAAGTTTGTGTGCTCTGATTAAGGTCTTCTGTTACCTGCTAACATGATCCAGGGCATGGTGAAGGCCATGATAAACATGTTGTTGGTATATCTTCCTCAGTTGCTGGAGACCTTAAATAACCCCTATTTTCTTTTCTCTGTCCTATATAAGCTTAAATATTATGAGGTTCTCTTAGAAACTGGTTGCCTGGGGATTCCTTGTGTGTTAAAAGGTTGTGATATAGGAGTTTCAAAGCTTCAGTTCAGTTACTCTTGACTGTTTTGAACCACAAATGACTATTTTGTAGAAAATTCTTACACTGCTTCTTAGTTTAGATTGCTGCATTTTAACACTGAATTATTTTTTAGATAAAACTTAAAATATGCATAAATATTATTGAATATGTCTGTGGATAAACAACAGCATAGAATATTATAGCCGGTAGAGTCCTGAGAAGAAACAGATGGCACTTTCAAATTGAGTAATTTGAAAATGGTTAGTAGAGAGACTATTTACAAAGTCATGGAAAGGGTTTAGCAAATACTAGGGCTAGTGCCATTCCCTCAGGATAGTAAGCATGGCATGGTCATTATCCACAAGCCAATAAGCATGAAGAGGAGCAGTTACCAGAATGTGGAGACAAACAAGAAATAAACACCTCACCTGTTCTCCTCCCCTCCTCAGACTGCCTGATGGTGCTGCCTACCACCCAAACCCAATAAGAAGCCAGAAGGCAGGGAAACCAATTAAGACAGTCCACAGAGATCACCTTCCAAGGCAGGGAGAATAGGAAGGAGCAGAAGAGTGGTTTTGGAGGGCAAATGAAACACATCCAGCAGAGATGTACTTACTGATTTAGGGGAAGTGTGTATGGGTACAGAAGCAAGGAAATAATCTTGATTATGGGATTTTGAATTTCAAAACCATGTATTTTGGGGGCATGAAGATTTAGAGGATGGTCAAAATGTCCTGGCTAGAATCAAGTGTACAAAGTGTTTGAGAGAAACAGAGTGGAGGAAACAGAGCTCCCCTCCACAATCCCCAGGCCAACTTTTCTCTGGTTGGGGAAAAGAGGAAAGAGAAGTGGTAAGTGAAGGAAGACCTATAGACCCAGGAGTGGAGAGGCCTGTGACAATCTTTCAAAATGAACTACTTAGGAAGAGTCAAGTCCCAGGGAAAGAATGTGAGCATGCAGTGTTGAGGCTAGGTGCAGGAAACTCAAGTGGATGAAGGGACCAAGTGCAGTACAACAGGGAGTGGTGGGGACTGTGCAGAATTGGAGAGCCCATGTCCCATCTAAAGGTGGGGTGGCGGTGGGGCAGCACCGGCCAGCTGCATGGGGAACACCCATGCAAGAATACAGGTACCGGGTCAGTGCACTTCTAATTGTTCAACAAACACCAGAAAACTAGATTATCCAAGTAAAACTTCTAGATTCTCAAAATTTTATGGGTTAAATAAAATGTGTTTGTGGACCAGACTCAGTCCATACCCTGGTTTTAGTCAGATGGAGTCCTAGAGGTATACTGTGCCCTAAGCGAGGCACCAAAGCAGCAGGGAGATTTGCTAGACCTGAGGGGCCATGCAGACTGGAATGAAGACTATATGAAGGTATACTTAGGACCAAGGAGCAGGTGGATTCTACTTCTACACATGGCCTGACTCAACACAATTTCCAAGAATGTTGATAAAACCCAGGGAAGGGGAAAGGAAAGTCCAAAATTTAAGCTGAATGTGTTATGTGTGATGTCTATAGAATCAGGAACCCCCAAAAAATAGTGTTGTAGAAAAATAAGGCAATCTCTGCTCATCTATATTCCCTGGTTCCCTTCAGAAGATCTGGCTTTAAATTTGCAAGACATAATCTAAGATTCCTGCATACCCATTCTACCAGCCTGTTAGAGGAATGTGAGAATAGTTGATCACTGGAATCTCCTGCTTCTGTTCTATATGACTATCACCTTGCTGAGCTGCTGCTGCTGAAATTTTGGGTGCTAAGTTGAGAAACTTTCTGGATCATCCAGAGTGAAGCAGGGGTTCATGGCTAAAAGATGAATACTACACTGAAATGATCCAGACTCTGGCCCTGGGGTAGGCATAATTCACTGTGGGACCTAGACCCTAGCTGAACACTGAGGTCTTATTCCATTAAAGGACTCTATAGGTGATTAAGTGGAGGCATATTGAAAATGAATCAGCATTCCATAAATGAGAAAGCTTATCATTATTTTTGCATAACTGATTCTTCCAAACAAATTCAGCTTTTCTTTTTATAGAATGAGGTTAGCACCCATTTCCCTGCCTTTTTTTGAATACTTTAGAAACGTTGGAATTTGTATATTTCTTCTGCATTTTCCTTCTTTTTCAGCAGTCAGCATATTCTCTGGAAGATAGGTTATGAAAATAACCTACAGAATTTCACTTTCTATTTGTCATGGACTAATTTATACCCCAAGGAAAGAGAACACTTCCTTTTTTTTTAAATTTCACCAGTGGAGTCTAAGACCAGGAACCGCGTGTTTATTACTCATGATTTGAGTCTCCAAACTTTTCTGGAATCCTCCCACCAACTCTCTTGTCCCTGAATTGCTTCAAGTGCTCCAGGTTCCTAGAATCCTCTTGGCATGCATAATATGGTTCAGCACCACATGTTTTTTTCTCATTTGAATATCTGTTTTAGTCTATGGGGCTAAAAAATCTCTCTGTTAAATTATAACATTTTGTATTATTGAACAATGACATGGAACAATTCAATATTAAAACTCAAAGAGGCAATGGTAGAGAAATTAAGTATTCAGTGGCAAGAAGGCTACAAATCTGAGAAAAGAAAAACATGCAAAATCTAGAAGTGGTATCCTTAAAAGAAAAATCTAGAGGTAGATGTTTGTCTGAAGTTGGAAATGTGGCCAGATTAGACATTTGGAATTTTGATCAATATTGAGCAGGTGGTAATATTATTGAGAAAATTATTCTGGCCAAGAGATGCCCTCCAATGACTGTGAACAGTGTTGCAAATAAATTTTTGTTCATGTCCTTTCTGGCTCTAGCATTATAGAATTAAAGAAAGCTCCCATTTTTTGGCTTTTTCTTCTTCAAATGGATTTCACCAACTATCGGTTTCCAATTTTTAAAACCACACAATTCACTGAAGTGAGTCAATAACAAAGCTCAAATATAAAAACTAATCATAATGTCAAGAGTGCATATGACAAGCCATGCCAGTAAATTAGATGAATTGCAAGAATTTCAACCAAAAAGTGAGCTCCAAAGGAATGAAAAAAAATGAAAGATTTCACCTACTTCGATCAATCATTAATACTTATGGCAGACTTGATCTCTACCCAAGGAGCTAAGTAACAACCATAAACACTTAGTTCACCTCAAGAACTGAACTTCATAATTGGATAAGAGTGTTAAAAGCCAAGGATCTAGAGTTACTTAAATATATTACAAATTGCCACAATGAACAGGTCAGCCCAGAAAAAGATACTGAGCATAGCTAAGAGGTTGTTCAGTAGGAAAGAAAATAAAGCCATTTGCTGGACAATGATATGATGGGGTCAGAAAAACACCATTTTAAGCCCACAGAGGAAAACTATACATGAGCAGTTGGCAACCTAAAAAGACAGAGGAAGCAGCAATCTACGGTTGGAGAGGAGGGGAAGTGAAACTTGAGACAAGGGTCCCCTACAGACACAGTCTCATCTTTGTCCTAATTGGCCACTCCAGTAGCCCACTTTAGTGCAATCCCAGCAGTAGAAATAGTCTTTTTTGAACCATGAGAGATGATGGACTCTGAAAAACAAACTGAGGGTTCTAGAGGGGAGGGGGGTGGGGGGATGGGTTAACCTGGTGATGGGTATTAAAGAGGGCATGTTCTACGTGGAGCACTGGGTGTTATGCACAAACAATGAATCATGGAACACTACATCAAAAACTAATGATGTAATGTATGGTGATTAAAAAATTTAAAGAAATAGAGTCTTTTTATAAGACCCTTGGCTAAAGGCTATAATATTGGGATACAGGGTAGAGAACAGTGACAAGGTGGCATATTAAACCATTGTCGCTATGATGTAAGGTAAGTTTGGGGAGTAGAGGGGAAAAAAATGGACCTGGTCAAATGTTCCATTCAGGAGAGTTGCATTAGGGCTCTTGTAAGTGATGAGAGAACCACATCTCAGCATGGTTCCCAGCAAACTGGCATGCTTCACTCCCACAGTGTATGGACGATACTTCACATCCAAGAAGACCCCTATGGAAACCTTGGTATAATTGCCATTAAAGGTATCAGCAAGGACTCTGAGACAGCAAAACCCTCAAGAAACTATGAGAGCATCCAAAAGTTTACAACAACTAGATTCAGATGACATTCTCACATTGGGAAAAGTTACTCCTAGATTTGTCGGGGGGAAAGGTGATGATGGAGGTAAAACCTGAGATGGGATGCCAGACATAAATATTCCCTGTCTCCAGTTAATTCCTCATTCAGTTGCTGCCTTGTCTCTTACCCTTAACAAGCCTTCTGGTAGCTTTCTGCTTAGTTGTCTGTCACATCCTTCTCCTCCACTCTCTTCTACCTCCCCCTGAAAGATGGCACATTGGTTTGTTAAGTGGCTTGCCTTTACTAGGCCCTCAATTATTTGTTGACCTAATTAATTGATTAATTAACACTTGGAATTTAATTAATTCTTTGCCTGCATATTTGTATGATCAAGTCATACATGTATTGTAATGAATGGAGGCTCTACTTCATATCATCATGGCCTTTACCTCACTGATTCACTCACATGAGATAGTATCAGTACATCTCTTGCCTTGCCTAACCCAGGCTGCTTTTCAAAGATGTCTTCAGACGAGCCAACTAGGGACCATCACCTGGTCTCCAGATTGGTTAGGCCTGACCTTGTCTTTATGAGGTATGTGTTGGTTCCACCCACTGAACATAGAACCTAAATAATGAGTGAAACCTGTGTTCTAGAAATGCTGGGGTTTGCTGGTTATAGCTTTTCATGTCAGCCATAGTAGAGTCACGTACATGAACAAGTGGCCTCTGGCCATTCATATTTAGGAAGTTCCTGATAGGTTTATCCTATATTTTACAATATCCTTGGCCACAATCAATAACAGAGACCAGAAATAGAACATAAGCAAAATACACTGCTAACCTCAAAGAACTTTTGGAAAGAATTCCTTGATGAATAAATTGGAAGCTATCACCAGGTTGTAAATAAAACCTCATTTACAACCAGAAGACCTCGTTTTCTCCTTTATAAATAATATTTTGCTACATATTCTTTTCTTGAAATGGTTGGAGATCAAAGTCAATCTTACACATAACCTAGTTTTGAGGTGAAAATTATCCAGAGATATAAATGTGGCTTGAAATCTTAATGTTTTTATTTCTAATCATACCAAAGAATTAGTGAATGATGGGGGGGTAAGATTATTTCTTATGTCTTAATAATGTGTTACTAAGTGAGAAATACTCTAAGTACTTTACATACATTATCTCATTTACTACTCTTGACAACCCTGTAAGGTAGGAAAATAATTAACAGATCATCCTATGGTAAGACCAAAATTTGCAACCTGGATTATCATCAAGTATGGCTCAAAAAATTTAATATTTAGAACAGTTAAAAATAAAGGCAGGGAGCAGTGTCAAGGAGGTAGAAAAAAGTGACCAAAAGTGGGGAAATTTGAGTCTGTCCCCAATACACTAACAGGCCAGCACATTAAAAACAAAAAGCAAAAAAAATATGACAGTCTTTGTCTAAGTATCATCCTAGAGAACTGAATTACAAAGGTCCAGGTAGAGTGGTATCTCTGCTAGGTGAGCAATTTTATTTAAAAATGCCACATAATAAAACTCTGCATTAATTCTCCAAATGCATCTTTTTTCCAGCAACTTTTCAAGAAGAGAATGAGTAAAGTTTGGCTTTTAAAGATCTCTCACTAATACCCACTGAAATCATCCATTTTTCTTATATCCCTCTTAGGGGATTGAGCCCCTAAAATTAAGTTAATTTCCCAAAGTGGCAATTGACTTGGATTAAAAAATATAAAGATGTTATTTCTAGTACTATAGTTTAGTAAAAGTTCACAGAGTTTTAGACAGTAAACCACATGTAAATAAGCAGGAAACTTTGTTCTTCATGATTAGCAATAAAGAAGAGAAGTTTTGGTTTATTAATGCTTACAATTTCAGGATAGTAAGTACTAAATGAATTTTGCTTTTCTACATGCCAAATTCTGGAACTGCTTGTCAGTAATGGGAAGTTTCTCTAAAGATACAACTTTGGGTGCAAAATAGTGATGCTGATTTTTTTGTTTAACACTGACTTTACTGTATTGTTGAGATAACCTGACTCCTAAATCACAGCGGGCACAGACCCCATGAGCTAGGTGCGTCCTGATTATTAGGTAAAGCAGTGGTTCCCAAACTTCAGTGTGTATCTATCAGATTTCACCTGCAGGACTTGTTAAAATTCAGATTGCTGGGGCCTATTCCAGAGTTTCTGATTCCCTAGGTCTGGAACAGAGTCCAATAATTTGCATACCTAATATGTTCCCTGGTGATGCTGATGGTGCTGATCTGGGGACACACTTTGAGAATCACTGAAGTAGAAGAAGGGGAAGTAGATGGTCATCATAGTCTACTGGAATCATCAATTATCTACTGTTTAAAATCATTATCTCTCCACTTACTCATTGTCTTTTTAGAGATAATACTGATTCAAGAAAATGGATCATATTTCAATATTGAAAAAAAAAATTTTCCCAGTATCATTTCTTAGAAGCAAGTTCTAACAAAAAGAAAATAAATTAGAACCAATAAGAGATTGGTAAATTGATTAAGTATAAATACACATAAAAATCATACACATAGGTCAGGAAAATCAATTGAAGTACTTATTTGTGTTTTATTTTTCCTCCATTTCTCACTCATCTATTCCTCTTTACTGGAAGGGAGTCAATTAATTCTCTGCTCCCCTTGCCTTAGACTTGGAGTTGCTACACTGAAAGCAGAAGTTGCCTGTAGATAGCTGGGCTGTCCAGTTTTGTTTTGGTTTTTTTTTTCACTGAAGCCTGATATCCTAAAAAAGAATTATGGTAGGAAGAAAAGGGAAAGCAAGGCTGGCAGTGCAAGAGAGAAAAGTACCCATGGCTAGGAAGGGAAACAATGCAAATCCTAAGGATTCCCTGGCAGGTGGAGAAAATGGCTGAAACAGGATCAACTCTTGTACTAGTATCTCTCAGCCTGGCTAAAGGCCCCATGGCCCTTTGGTATTAGCACAGTAGCAATGCCCACATCTTCTTGTGACCATAAGGGTGTGATACTGATGGTCTCAGCAGCCTCCTGAAGATATACCCCATTTTCTAGGTATCATGTACCTCAGTGACCTTAGAGAAGGACAGAAAGTTCCATAACTACTAGAATTGATTTATTTTCCTAATAGTGCAGAGGGATAGGGAACGGGTGAATGGTAGACCTGAGGTAATACCAAATTTGATTTAAAGAAAATAAAGAAATAAGGATATTTCTTGTATGCCCAAGTTTGATTACCAATTTGTATTTACTCTATATTAAAAAAAATGAGTCCATACTTATTCTATATTAAAAAAATAGCAACGTTCCTATATGATGAGAAAATAATTCCACTAACAAGGCAATAAAGTTACAAAATACTTAGACTAATTTTTTTTAAAGATTTTATTTATTTATTTGACAGAAAGAGACACAGCAAGAAAGGGAACACAAGCAGGGGGAGTGGGAGAGGAAGAAGTAAGCTTCCTGCTGAGCAGGAAGCCCGATGAGGGACTCCATCCCAGGATCCTGGGATCATGACCTGAGCCGAAGGCAGATGCTTAAGGACTGAGCCACCAAGGTGCCGCCTAAGACTAATTTTTTTTAAACGTGCAGGAAACATGAGGAAAACTGCAAAACCTTAAGAAAGACATACACACAAAAATGCAAGATTTGAATAGAGAGATAAAGCTAGATTACTATGTGGGAGAAGTCAATATTAGAGAGATGTCAATTCTCTTCAATATATGAATTTAATTCAATTCCAGCTGGATTTTGGGGGGAATGGAGAGACTTGACAAAGAAATTCTAAATTTCTTTGGGAAAATCAGATCATTAAATCAGTCGATACTGTTACAGAAACAACAAACATACCAATGGATCAATATATGAATCTCTTGATAAAGAGATAGGGGGAGAGAGAGAGAGGGAAAATATATATAAAACTAACTAATAATTTGAGGAAAAACAATATTTTTTTCTATCATAAGACCAAAATAACTTTCAGAGGGACCAAAAATACAAATGCAAAAAATGAAACGATGTTACAGCTAATAGAAACCATAAATTGATTACAATAAGACATGTCATATCTACAGGCCAAAGGGGAGAGGGAACATACATAAAACTAACAGAAAAATGAGAATAAACTGTTTGCCACACATATGAGAATTAACTGTCTTTATTAATCTCATTACTAATAAAGGGCTCATAAATCCATAAGTAAATATGAATTAGAATGGGTAATTATTTTGAGAAAATATATAAATGTCAGATAAGCCTTGGTGAGGTGTTCAACTTCACAAATTATTAAATAAATCAAAATTAAAATAATCACATGATGTCAACTTTTACCTACCAAATTGACTACCAATTTTATTTTTTTTAAATGACAATATTCAAGGGGCGCCTGGGTGGCTCAGGGGTTAAGTGTCTTACTTTGGCTTGGGTCATGATCCCAGGGTCCTGGGATTGAGTCCCGCATCAGGCTCCCTGCTCAGCAAGGGGCCTGTCTCTCCCTTTCCCTCTGCCGCCCTCCCCCTCCCCCGCTTGTGCTCTCTCACTCTCTCTGTCAAATAAATAAATAAAATCTTTAAAAAAATTAAATGACAATATTCAGCAGTGGCAAGAGTAGGAAAACATGCTTCTTGGATCTTGCTGATATGAGTGTGACAGCCTATCAAAAGACAAAAACAAATGCTGTAACTTGCTGATTTTGACCAAAAAAAACATTTTATAATTTATATCCTTTTGAGAGTACTTTTCTTTCTTGTTAATAAATCACCTGTACATTTGGTATTTTATAATTTACATCCCCCCCCACACACACACAAACACACAATTTTATCAACTATAGACTGAGTCCCTCTTCAGAGCCCGGTATAAACTGAGGGGCAGGAAAGGAAAGTCATGTGGGTGGAATCCTAAAGTGTTCCAGAAAGTCATACTGCTGATTTTGCAGTTTATACCTTCAGGAACACAGCATGGAGAATGATTTGCCTCACCTTGTAACACCTCAGAAACCTCATTACTAAAGAGGATGCCACTCACATTCTTATAGAGCATATGCATCGTGAGGTCTTATGGAAAGTATATAAAATTACAACCATCAAATTTGGTAGCAGAGCTTTATACTGCTTCTGCAAAATATAATAATGTCTTCTTAATTCCCTAGGCTGGCAAGGCTCATGCAGCATCATTTATTTAAGGATATCTACATTTTCAAACACTGTTGGGTGGAAACCAGCCCCATCAATCACTGTGACAGGCTACGTTCCTCTTGAGTTTATCTTTCTGTACGTTTCGTGCCAGATTTAGTTTGCAAACCTCCAAACGGGGGAAACATGAGTCTTGTTTAATCTTCCCAAATATAAAATGATGTTGTTAGACTATCATTTGCCATTTGAACTCTCATTCATTAATGAAACGTTGGTTAAACAACAGCCTATCCACCTTTTAACTACAATACTCCCTTGTGTCTGGGGAACCTTAATGGATGACCTGCTTAAAAACACAGGGGATATTTTATTCGTGTTACAATTTGTGTGAAACTTGTCACCGTAGAGTATCTTTTCTTAATGCGAACGGGTTTGTTTATTTTAATTTCCATTAGTGTCTGGGAAGACAAAAATGATGAATGATGATTCTGAAGCAATAGATTTCACAAGTCAGAGAGTTACAGTGGATGTGTTTTGCTTATCTCAAGTTATTTTATCGGAAGCACAAACCACCGCCACTCCCATGATACATGAAGACCACCTCATTTCAGCTTATGTACTAGATCCCATTTCCAAGGTTACCTCAAGTGTATAAAGAGAAAGAGCAAATAACTGGGTCCCAGGCAGACAAAACGAACGAAGTATATACCAGGCAGAGAGTGAAAGGTATAATTGCAGGACAGCAGACTCTGTGAAATTACCCCACTTGTGTTTCCTCTCCATACCATGCAATCTGGCCCAGCTGAAGGAAAGAGAATTCTATGTTTAAGTTTTTGAGGAAGCACCAAACTATTTTTTTCCACAGTAGCTATGGAAGGGATACTTAAAAAAATGTATACTTCCAGATGGAGAAAAAGCCAAAATTCACTAGGTTTCCAGCAACTGGGGGAGCTCTGCCAGTTCAGGCTACCTTATAGATTTGAGTATTTTGGATACATTTTGGATCCCAACAACTCTGAATCTTGGTCATTTAGGCCAATTTGTCTGCAGGTTGACCTCTATCTGTCCACGTCCAGCCCTAAGACCATTCTCTGGGTTCTAAGGGTCCAAGAATTCCCTGTCAAAATGGCTTTAAATCTACTTCTAGGACCTTCGCAGACATCTTCCACAGGTCTTTCCTCCAAGGACAGTCCATGCCTTAGTATGTACACCTCTGTACATCAGGAGTGGCTTTGGCCTGTCTTTCGATGGAGATGTAGACATAGCTTGGGTGTGTGGCCTGGGGTGTGCACACATAGACTTGGAGGCCCTTAAATTATGGAAAAGAGCTGGGCATAGGAAGAGAAGGGGGTAAGCTGAGAAATGAGGGCCAGTTCTCCCTGGGCCACCATATTCTAACATGGAACTCTAAGGAGCCTGAGAATTCGAATTTAAACCAGACTTCTAGATTTTGAAGGTATAATTGCCAAAGTAGGGTGGACAAAATGCAGTTTATTCAACAGCTTGTTAGGATAATTTATAATTTTGGAACATTTAGATAGAATATGCAGGCCTCCATTTGCGTTCTTCCACTGGAATCCATGAGAATGAGGGATGGGACTATTTATCCTCACAACAATTTTTTTTCACTTACACAAGTAACATTTATTTATTTACTTATTTTATTAAGTTTTTAATTCCAGTATAGTTAACATACAGTATTATATC
The DNA here is from genome assembly GCF_009762305.2 of Zalophus californianus. NCBI lineage: Eukaryota > Metazoa > Chordata > Mammalia > Carnivora > Otariidae > Zalophus > Zalophus californianus. Next base: position 99,547,066 of record NC_045602.1, read on the forward strand.
AGTTTCAGGTGTACAATGTAATGATTCAACACTTCCACACATCATCCAGTGCTCATCACAAGTGCCCTCCTTAAGCCACATCATCTATATCACCCATTATCCCACCGATCTCCTCTCTGGGAACCATCAGTTTGTTCTCTATAATTAAGAGTCTGTTTCTGGGTTTATCTCTCTCTCATTTTCTTCCTTTGCTTGTTTCTTAAATTCCACATAGGAGTGAAATCATATGGTATTTTTCTTTCTCTGACTAACTTATTTCATTTAGCGTTATACTCACTCCATCTATGATGTTGCAGATGGTAAGGTTTCTTTCTTTTTCATGGCTGAATAATATTCCATTATACATACACACACCACATCTTCTTTATCCATTCATCTATTGGTGGGCACTTGAGCTGCTTCTATAATTTGGCTATTATAAATAATGCTGCAATAAACATAGGGGTTAATGTATCCCTTTGAATTAGTGTTTTTATATTTTGGGGGTACATACCTAGTATTGCAATTACTGGATCATAGGGTAGTAGTTCTATTTTTAACTATTTTTAACTTTTAACTCCATACTGTTTTCACAGTGGCTGCACCAGTTTGCATTTCCACAAACAATACACAGGAGTTCCTTTTTCTCCACATCCTCATCAACACTTGTTGTTTCTTGTGTTTTTTATTTCAGCCATTCGGACAGGGAAGGGGTGATATCTCATTGTGGTTTTGATTTGCCTTTCCCTGACGATGAGTGATGCTGAGCATCTTTTCATGTGTCTATTGGCCATCTGTATCCCATACAACAAAATTTTAAAAAAATAGATATTATCATCACCCCCATTTATGTCTGAGTAAATGAAGGCAAAAAGAGGTTACATCTGTTTGTTTGTTTGTTTGTTTTTTTCTTACACAACTGAAAAGTGGTGCAGGTATGATTCACAGTCATCTGACCCATATCCTATGGTCTTATATTTCCCAAGCGAATGAACCACGGTGACTGTTTTGCAGAGTCAGGACAGAGCCCCAAGTCAAAAACACCAAAATCAAATCTGACAGGGATCAGAGACTGTAAAAGAATAAAGCAATGAAAATTAGCATTTATGGCAAGAAGTAAAATTACAGAAAGAAGAAGAGATGGACAGGCCCACAATAAAATAGAATAGTAAGTGAAAATATTTCCTTCCCCTGTGAAATATCTTTAACCCAATTAAAAATATAAAAATAATGTAAAAGGCCTTTTTTTTCTTTTTCCTGAGTCTTTCTGGGCTCTCTCCACCCCGACCCCCACTGTCTCCACAGTTCTGAATCTGCCAACATAAATCATTGTGCAAAGCAAATCATTAGGGTTGCCAGGTGTTCAATTTTGAACCAGACAGTCTGGTATTTGAATTTTCTGCCGAGGAAACAAATAGAGAAAAATACTAGTGATTTTTAATTAAGTTTTGTTATTATCATGTAAAGATGAGCTTGCAGAGAACATTTTCACTAGCTCTCCAGGCTGCACTTTATTCTGAGCCTGCTTTCACTTAGATATCAACCCATCTAGGCCAGGCTGTCACCAAACTGAGTGCTAAACCAAGCTGATGAGCTTGGCTCTGAACTCATGTTGGCACCTTCCACATATTGGCTAGGCCTCATGCAACTGTGCTAGATCATTTTCTTTTATTGATACCTCCAAAGCACTGCAGCAATTGGCAGAGTTCCCTGGGTACATTTTTTTTTTAAATATTAATAATAAAATAAATACATAAATAAATACTCAGAAGGGCATTGAAATGAAGGCAAATGAGCCATTGATTGAGAGAGTCAAAGGAGTGAGTACGTCCATAAGTCTAATGATGGCCGTTGAACTGAGGAAGACAGTAAAAATTGTTATTCCATTATTTACAAACAACTTACTTTCTTAAGTAAAATTCTATCTAGGTCCCAATTAAACCTGGCTCCCATAACATAATACTAAATTGGTGTGGGAATCTATGATAAGAAAATACCTAGAAATCCTTACATTTTGAGGAAATGGTATATACACTGTTCGTGAACTTCCCAAACAAGTGAAAAGCAAAAGGGTTTGGATGGATATTAGTAAGGAAAGAATCTTGTCTCCTTAAAGAACTTTATTTAACCTTAAATAACAGTGAATGTTTGTTTTTAGCCACTGATGTCCAAAGATCGTTAATACACTTAGGTGTATTCAGAAGAAAAAGACGAAGGACACGTTTGCTTTCCAGAGCACCAATTAAAGTCCCCCCTGGGAGACTTTCAGAAGATATTAGTCTACCCCAACAAAACTCTGGAGTTACAAATCTTTTGTCTGCTAGGGAATAGTAAGCACTTAAATTACACACTTTTAATCTTGACTTGGCTCTTGTGAGAATTCACCACAATAGAGGAACATATAAATGTGCAAAAATATCACAATAGATGGCTGCACACAGAATTTATTATCCTTATTACCCAACCTTTCTCTTCTCTGCTTCTTACCAATGCATTACTTTATTCAGTGCCTCTCAGTGGGTTGGAGAAGAGGTGGCTTTTAACCTTCTCCCGGGTGGCATTTGACAATATCTGGGCACAGTTTTGGTTGGGAGGTGCTACTGGCATGGAGTGGGTAGAGACCACAGACGCTTCTAAACACTGTGCAATGAACAGACCAGCCCCCTAGACCAAAGAATTATTCAGCCCCAAATGTCCATAATATGTAGGTTGAGAAACCCTGCTCTGTGGATCTCTGGAACAGAGGATTCAGCAATTTGGGGTTACTTGCATTATCAGAAATGATAATATAGATCACATAGATCACCTGAGGGTTGGTGAGGGCATAGGTAAATAAGAGTTTGCTCTGTGCCCTTTTGGCCCATGCTTCAGGGTCTGGCCAAAGCCACTGATGAGGCCACCAGAGCTGCCTCTTTTGAAGCAAAGAGGTGGCCACCACCCTGACACAAATATAGGCACGCTGTACTGGTTCACTCAACACAATGTTTATTAAGAGCCTACTATGCACCAGGCCCTACACAGGGCACTGAGGATGGTGCTAGAAAGGACAGCCATGCATTCTGCCTTCATGATGCTTACAGTCTGGCTAACCTCATGGGAAGGACCCATGCTTTTCATTTCAGGAAGCAATCCATTTCTTATATGGGTTTTTCCATTTAAATAGCCCAGAAATCAGAAACTGCCACCTGGAAGCAAAATCTGGTTTGCAAGTATTCAATACATTACATGAGATATTCAAAACTTATTATAAAACAGGCTTTGTGTTAGATGATTTCACCCAACTGCAGGCTAATGTAAGTGTTCTGAGCATGTTTAAGATAAGCTAGGCTAAGCTATGACATTTGGCAGGTTGGGTGTATTAAATGCATTTTCCTCTTATGATATTTTCAACCTATGAGAGGTTTATCAGGACATAACCCTGTCATGAGTCAAGGGAGATCACTATTGCAAAATGATCACCACAATAAGTCTAGTTAACATCCATCACCATACACAGTTACAGAATTTTTTTTCCTCTGTTGAGAACTTTTAAGTTTACTCCCTTAGCAAGTAAAAGTTATCTTCTTAACATAGCTCCAGAAACTCAGGATATATACATACATGTTTTATAAATATATATGAACATACCTTCTGAAATATCAACCATACAAAGAAGATAACTTTTAACATTATGATATAAATATAAGTCCTTTTCCAAATGCAAATCATATACATATACATATATTTATATATACATACCCATACATACATATACATATCACATATGAAATCTCTCTGAGTCTCAACTTCCTCATCAGTTAGGTAAGGATAGTCACCTCAGAGTTTACACACACATAACCAACATCTCTCTCTCCCATAAAGAAAAATTTTAAGCTGCTATTCAATAAAAATTACAAAATTTGATTTCACATTCTCCAACTGGGAATAATATGGAGGATTTTTCACTGTGAAAATAATATTCCCATTGTGAAAAAATATTTTTCACTTCATGTAGTCATATGTATCTCAAAAAGCCCCAAATGTGTAAGCAAAAAAGCCTAACATTAGGGAAGCGACACTCTTGAAAATTCAAGATTCTGTGCTTTCACTCATTCAGGATGAATGTTTTTCATTTAGCTAATGGTGAGAAATCTTCTCTAGATGAAGAACATAATTCAAACCTGGATGGTACCCTCACTGGGGGAAATAAGAACTCCCTACAAATTCTGTTTATGAGGAAGTTAGTACCTTAGACAGGGGACCATTTCCCTTAAGGGAAGAACAATCTCTTGATCAGTGGATATAGTTTTTCAAGAAAATATCTACAGCACTAAATCTATGAAAACTGGTTCAATATTCTGTTGCCATTCTCACATCAAATGGTGGGAAAAAATTTCAGTGTTAGCTGTAATCTATAGAAGAAATAGTTTGGGGTATAAAATCATGAAGTTAACTTCATACCTTTCATTTGTTTAGGACAAAAAAATCTGAGTTTTTGAGCATTAAAAATTTAATGTATAATACAAATATAAAATGCAATGCAGACTATTTTTCAAAAAATTCTCATATACATTTTAAATGTCTTCAGCTATGATGTTTAATATATTTAACACTGCCTGACAACCCTACAAATCATTCCTAAGTTAGTCGTATACTCAAACTAATTAAATTAATTAGGTTTACATACAGTGCTCAGAATACACTATAATTTCCTTCTTCTATCCCTTCCTCTTATTTTTCTCCTCTACCTCTTCCTCTTATTATTTCTCCTTCTAGGTAAGATTCATGGTTTTGAAGCCTCTCAATTTTTTTTCATCTGAATGGTGGGCATAAAATAGTAACCTTGAAGAGAAATTTATGTTTTAAATAATTAATAATACTTTTTTAAATGTCTAGAATATGGTAGACCTTAATAAATCTCTTTTGGTACTAAACAGAGTTCTCCACAGTTCCTGTTCTTTGGACCCAAACAACTTAGTGTAGGAGAGATAAATTCATTGTATTTTACCAACAATAAAAGCCCCCCCTCCACGGAGAGTCTCTGAGGTGCCAGGCACAGTAGAAGGCTGCTTCTTTAATCTTTGCGACAATTCTAGAATGTGCTGATAGTAATGAGTAACACCGATTGAAAACTAGTATGTTAAATCAGTTCAGCCTCACAATAGCCCTCAAAGGTGGTAGTATAATTATTCCCATTTTACTAGTGAAGAAACTGTGGTCCAGGGAAGTTTGCCTGGGTGCTCCTGTGAAAGTTATGAGAAGTGATCACTCACATGTTCCTTCAGGCGATGAGCAACGGGTACTGCTAGCCTGTCCCGTGCTTTTATGTAATTAGGGAAGGACAACCTCTCTAGGCGGACACATTCTTGATCTAGGGAGTCATGGCTGGATTACAATCCCTAACCTCCCTTCACGGGGGGCTTTGTGAATGAGGGCCCTGAGCAAACCTTCCACAGTTTCCCAGAGATGTAAATGCCCATTTAGTACTCAAAAGTATTTGAATGAACTAATATGTCCAATTATAGCAGTTCAGATGATCTCTTGGGATTTCAGCCAAAAGATTTTCTTTAGCTACATTCTTTATACTCTATGCCACCTTCAGCAAATCCAGAGTATAGGGGAGAGCACTGGAAACCACCCTGGGCATGTAGTCAGTACACATCCTCCAGGGGCCTGATAAAAGTGACCAGTTAATAGCTGCTTTCTTGTCATTGTAAAGAACCAAGTTGTCTTGTACTTATCTTTTTTAGAAGATATCACCAGTGTCTACAGAAACGCTCTGAAATTGTTCTGTGGATGTCTGATTTAGAGATTAAGTGTGTATGAGACTGTCACACGAATACAAGATTGTAAAGACATATTCATACATTGTATAGTATATTCCACTTCAAATAGTCTCTCTGAAGTAAAATTCCACAAAATAAGGCCTGTCCAACTTTAATGATTCAAGATAATAGTCTATCACCAATAAAAACATAAAAAAAATACTGGAAACAATAAAAAGGAAGCCTGGAAATGGAGCTTTTCTGCTGTTAGATCCTAAATACTTCAGACTGTGAATTGATATTTAATGTGGAGTTGTCTACATTAGTAGGGACCCTGTAATTAAAGGTTGATTAGTTAAAATGTTTGTCATGTTTATGCAACACAGAGATAAAAAGGAACATTGTATACAGCAACATATGCTTAATAATAGCCTCATAATTACTAAGGCTGCCCATATTCAAGATAATTCCTTAGTGATAAATACATTAGACTCTACAAAAACATTATTGGAATAATTTAGCATGGATCATATAACGCAGTAGTTATTCCTGATATTACTTGGCTGTATATATAGTTGCAGATTTGTGGGCCTTTTCTATTTTCTTCTTTAATTAATAGAGTTTACTTTTTAGAGCAGTTTTGGTAAATGCAAAATTGTATACAGCCTCTTTGGAAGCCAGTTTGGCAGTTTCTTCCAAAGTAGCTGTACAGTTCTTCATTCCCATTAGCAATGAATGAGAGTTTCTGTTGTTCCACATTTTTGTCAGCATTTGGTATTGTCAATGTTTTAGATTTTAGCCATTTAATAGATATATAATGGTGGGCGCCTGGGTGGCTCAGTCGTTAAGCGTCTGCCTTCGGCTCAGGTCATGATCCCAGGGTCCTGGGATCGAGTCCCGCATCGGGCTCCCCGCTCAGCGGGAAGCCTGCTTCTCCCTCTCCCACTCCCCCTGCTTGTGTTCCTGCTCTCCCTGTCTCTCTCTGTCAAATAAATAAATAAAATCTTAAAAAAAAAAAAAATAGATATATAATGGTATCCCCTTGTTGTTTTAATTTGCAACTCCCTAATTGCATATGATGTTGAGCACATTTTCATATGCTTCTTTGCCATCTGTATATCTTCTTTAGTGAAGTGTCTGATCAGATCTTTCCTCACTTTTTAATTGAGTTGTTGTTTCTTATTGTTGTATTATAAGAGTTCTTCATATATTCTGGATAGCAGTGAATTTGTCCTAGGTGGCTATAGTCTAATGGAGACATACAGTGGGGAACGTGATAAATTGTAAATAGGCATATAACTGTGTCCAATCTCAATACCATGATAGAGAGAGTAGAGCCTACAACTCAATAAAGTCTAGAAAAATACAGTGCACGGGCCATTTTGTTTGAGAGAGGAAGTAGTGATAGAATGATATTTTATCCCTAGGCATTTGGCCAGACCACAATTCTAAATCTGCCTTGCAATAGGTTTGGAACAATGTGACTGAATTCTGGACAAAGGAATGTGGGTAAGAGGGATGTGCAGCTGGACCTGGCCTTGAAAAACTTCCCCCAAATCCTCTACTCAGTCTCACCCTCTCTCTCTCTCTACATGGTTGAAAACAAAGGATTCCAAGAAAGAGCTACAAGGTAGAAGGAACCAGTCCCCAAGTCACCACTGGGAGGAGGGCTGCCCCAGGAGAGCTTCCCAACCTACATAGAGCTGTAGACTAAGTGAGAAATAAACTTTTTTTTTTTTTTTTTTTTTTTTTTTTTTTTTATGGAGCCACTGAGATTTTGGAAGGTTTGTTAACACAGCCAGCAATAATAACCTCGACTAATACAGAGATTCAGCTGCATGAGAAATGAGGCAATATCTTAACTGCCATACACATTTTCTTGGCTCAGCAGGGAGTCTGCTTCTCTCTCTCTCATTCTCTCTCTCTCTAATAAATAATTTTTTAAAAAAATCTTATAAAAAAGAAAGAAAGAATCTTGGGGAACCTGAATGGCTCAGACAGTTAAGTGTCCAACTCTTGATTTTGGCTCAGGTCATGATCTCAGTGTTGTGAGATAGAGCCCCATATCAGGCTCCGGGCTGGGCGTGGAACCTGCTTAAGATTCTCTCTCTTCCCCTCTGACCCTCCCACCCCTAAAAAAGAGAGAGAGAGAGAGAGAGAGAATCGACAGAGAGGCTATAAATGGTACCATCTGAACTTTGCTAGACTTTGGTAACTCTGGAAATCCCCATCTACTTTTGTCTATTATTATCTCTTTCCTTCCCTTGTTGGTCAACAGCGGTGTAGTGGAAAAGAGCTTTCAAGTCAGACCAATCTGCTACCCGTCAGCTTTTTAACTATGGGAAATTGCTTATCCCTTTGTGCATTTCAAGGTTTGTAACTACTTTTTTTTTGTTTTTTTTTTGTTTGTTTTATTCAGTAAAAGGGTTGTTTCAATGACTAAATTATATGGTTCTTATCATCCATAATAGAAGCTCATAACTTCATGTAGTTGTAATACCTTAGGTCCTAACAGGAATTAAATGTTTCCTCCCTCCCTCCCTTCCTTCCTGCCCTCCTTCTTTCCTCTTATCCATCCATCCATCCATTCATCCATCCACGAGGGTATGTGTATGTGTGCATGCATGTGCACACACACACGTGTGTATGTGTTTCTGTGTATCTGTCTGTTCAAAAGCAGAAAGGAAAAGAACTACAATGATTGTCCCATGGTGCCACCTGACTTGGAGGAAAGCAAATGTAGCAAGGGATGGATTTTGGCAGCTCAGAAAAGGAAAGGGAAGTTAGCAGTCTGAAGCCCAGGCCACTTGCAGTAAGAAAGGACTCTGAAAGGTGATCTGAACTGAGAAGTGATACTCTCCTCAGTCCCTGCTTTCTATCCTTTCCTTCTATCAGTCCTAATGCTATAGGAACTCAGCCATTCCTAAGCTTGTGGACTTCATGGCTAGACTGAGGGAAAAATGTTCTAATAGAACAAGAGCCAAGAAAATGTGTATTCCATGAACATTTATTTTTAAGTTCAGTGTACCTGTCCTGACAACAGTTAGTGTCATCCAGGCTGGTATCAAGAGTTCCAATTCTCAGGACTCTTAAAAACATGTGCTTAAACTGTCATCATTTTTTCCATGACTGCTATAATACTCTATATATCCCTCAGAAAGAATTAGAAAGAGGAAGATTTTTATTAAGACACAGGAAGTGAACTGCCCTTGTTGTCTAGGAACAAGAGTCTGTAACCTTTAAGTCTTGCAAACATAAAGAATAGATTTCATCTCTAAGGTTTCTCCAGAAAGATCCACACCTCGAGCAACACAGAGAATTCAATGTACTTAGAATGGAAAAATGAAAAGGCTGAATCAGGGTTTGTTTCTACCAAAGAGAACATGGTTCCAAGGACCTCCCATTTTCTAAACCTTGTGCTTAGAGTCCTTTATGTTTTGGTTTATGATATTGGCTCCCTTTAGCCCAATATCAGCCTATTCAAGGACACCCAAGAGGAGAGCTATATGCTAAAATAGCCATCCTGAGGCTAAGTCACATGTTTTCATACAACCATTTTATTTTACTCCCTGCTGTACTTCTAACAAGAAGTTTATCGGGTGTCTGGGTGGCTCAGTTGGATAAGCATCTGCCTTCGGCTCAGGTCATGATCCCAGGGTCCTGGGATGGAGCCCCACATTGGGCTCCCTGCTCAGCAGGGAGTCTGCTTCTCCCTCTGACCCTCCTCCCTCTCATGCTCTCTCTCTCTCTGAAATAAATAAGCAAAATCTTTAATTTTTTTAATAAAAAAATAATAAATTAAAAAAAAAAACTTGAGGATACTTAGAACTTAACAATTATGTCATGCCGCCTTTGGCAATCATAACCCACCCTGCTTTTTTCCAAGGACTGGGGATTAAATTTGTCATTAAATACATTGGGTTTCACAATTAGAGCACATGGAATATAAACTGGCAAATAAATCACATTTTACATGATTTTAATTACTGGGAAAACTGTCTAATGTGTGCTCTTTCAAAAAACAAAACAAAACAAAACAAAACACCAAAAGTTAAAAGTTGAACATAGAGAAAGATAATTAACAACTAGACTTTTGGGACACCAAGTCTTGGTCATTTGTAAGCATTAACTTTAGAAGTATAATGTACAAACTTATAGAAATATAATTTGAAGTTTCAATTTGATAAATTTCTTTAACATTTATATAGTTTTGTGACTCCTGAATAATGAACTCATAATTTACATTTTTGGTTTCAGTTCCTCTGAAGCAGCCAAATGTGGAGTGAAACAAACAAAATAATAAATTAAAAAACTGATTCTAAAATTTCAAAAACTAACATAAAAGAAGTTTTCATAATTAAACATCCATATAATGATTTATAAGTTATAGCATTTATATTTCTAAAATTATTAGAAGCTTAAAACTGCACAAAGGTTTTTGGGACATCCTTATTCATTATAAAAAGATTCAAGGAGCACTTCAATATGCCATATGGTACTTTATAATGGGACTTAAAAAAAGGAGTTGGTGTTTTTCTTGAAGTGACAAAAAATTACAATTATTACAATAAAGCACAATGAATATTGGATTTGTGTAAAGCTAAATGTCCTCAAAGAAGTTTATGGAGTATACACATTTCATACATTTTATCAAATGTATGAAATTTTGTTTACAGATAGAATTAGGCTTTAGGGTTGCTAAATCTGTAACAGATTATATACTAGGTACCAAGACAGCTTAGATTTTGGTTTATTGCAATCATCTACATAAAATGATCCTTCAGGAGCGATATGGAACGTATGTATAGTTGTCGTGCACATACTTAACGTTCACACACAATTGTTTAATTGCAGGCTTGCCTGTTTAGAGTTTAATTATTATTTTACTGAGGCAGTAAGAAAGAAGCATGCAAACCACAGATTTAATACAAGGCCACTGCCACAATTTTAAGGGCATCTTTTCTATCTGTTATTAACTTTGAGCCCTGGTGATCACTTGCTCTGGCTTCAGGTTACTAAAAGCATCTCCAACATATAGCGCACGTGATGTTTGTTTTTAATTGCTCTGTAAAATAGATTTCACGTGTGGAATATGTTGGCAAATATTTTATAGACTATAAAAAATCCTGACAGTTGGGTAAATGCTATTGTGCTGTAATTTCTTTCTTATTCTTATAAAAGCAGAGCTTTTAAGGTAATATTTTAATTTCCTGAGAATTCTTGCAATGCTCTACATTTGAAATGGGATGGGAAATGCCACTTGTGATAACATTTTGATTTTAAACTTGGTAAGAGTTACGCTGTGATTAAGGTAACTACCATGAACGTTCTTCAGAAGATGCCTCACCTCAGACAATCGGGGGGTGGGGAGTAGGAACTAGATGATAATTTTATTGTCAAACACCATTAAAAAGTATTTGATGTTCACAAGAAAACCACGACATTAGGTTGTGCCTGCAAAATATCATAAACAACTGGGCAATCTGGTGAATGGTCAAACTGTACAGTGAAGGCTATATGGCCACAAAGGAGAGAGGCATGGCCAAGGTTTTCAGTTTTGCTTAGATTCTGAGCTAGACTCAAAGGAATGCATGATTTTGCATCACGTTCTTAAGTCACGTTGCAGACGTGCTCAGAGTGATTGGCTTTTCATTTCACTCAGTTTTACCACTAGGCAAAAACACAAACTATTTAGCGTCGTGTTGTAAGTTGAGCTCCCGTGGAAGCAGGCTAGCATACAAGAACTTTATTAGGAAGGGTTCTTGGGATCCAAGTCTGTAGAAAGAAGGGGCTGAAGCTGGATCTGGCAGGAAGGGCTGCGATGCAGCCTCATGAGAAGTCTCCAGGAGCTCTGGAAATGGGTTGACCTGTCAGAGCTGTCCTGAGTTGAGGTATAAAGGTCAGGCATTTCAATGAGCTATTAGATGTGGGCCACCCCGGGGAGATGGCATAACTTTTGAGAAAGATGTTTTCTTTGGCTGAGGCAGTTCCAGAAGCCGGCTAACGGGTAGGTTATCTGCCAGCCTCAATCCCAGCAGCAGGGGGAGTGAGTCCTTTCTTCCTAAAGGGGGCTCTGAGTTACGCATCTTGGCACCCACCACACCCAACATGCAAGGTTAGACTGGCTTCAAACTGCTCTTTTATTTTTTATTACTATTTTTTAATTTGTTTATGTCTCTTTTCTTTTTTAAAAAATTTAATTCCAGTATAGTTAATAAGTGTTATATTAGTTTTGGGTATACAATATAGTGACTCAATAACTCTATACATTACTCAGTGCTCATCATGATAGGTATACTCTTAATCACCTTCACCTATTTCACCATTCCTCCCCTCTGGTAACCATCTGTTTGTTTTCTATATTTAAGAGTCTGTTTCTTGGCTTCTCTCTCTTTTTATCCCCTTTGCTCATTTCTTAAATTCTGCATATGAGTGAAATCATATGGTATTTGTCTTTCTCTGACTGACTTATTTCACTTAGCATTATATTCTCTAGCTCCATCCATGTTGTTGCAAAGAGCAAGATTTCTTTCTTTTTTATGGCTGAATAATATTCGTGTGTGTGTCTTCTTTATCCATTCCTCTATGGGTGGACACTTGTGCTGCTTCCATAATTTGGCTATTGTAAATAGTGCTGCAATAAATACAAGGGTGCAGGTATCCTTTCGAATTAGCATTTTCATATTCTTTGGGTAAATACCCAGTAGTGCAATTACTGGATCATATAGTTCAATTTTTAATTTTCTGAGGAACCTCCATACTGTTTTCCACAGTGGCTGCACCAATTTACATTCCCACCAACAGTGCACGAGAGTTCCTTTTTCTCTGCATCCTTGCCAACACTTTTCTTATATTTTTTTTATTTTAGCCATTCTGACAGGTGTGAGGTGATATCTCATTGTGGTTTTGATTTGCATTCTCCTGTTGACGAGTGATGTTGAGCATCTTTTAGTGTATCTGTTGGCCATCTGGATGTCTCCTTTGGAAAAATGTCTGTTCATGTCTTCTGCCCATCCCAAACTTCTCTTTTTGTCTTATCTCCAATTATTCCTCTCCATGGATTCTCCTCTCTAACTAGCCTGTTGTGCCAACTCTCCCCAAACACACCTGCATAAACAGAGTCAGTGGACAATGTGGACAGAAGACCAACTCTGCAGCTAGACTGACCTGGGATCAGATTCCTGCTCTGACCCTTTCTGACTGATGGGTCAGAACAGTTCAGCTGATCCCTCTGCAGCTTGGGTTCCTAATCTGTGAAATGTGAATCGCAGTACTGATGCTGCTAGATTATTGGAAATATTAAGATAATATCTTAGGTTATAAAAGTTAGATCTCTTTTGCTCGTAAGTGACAAAAAATCAATCTGAAAAGGCTTAAACCAAAAGGAATCCTGTGGCTAAAAGGTCCAGGAGTAAAGTCTATTCATTTTCAGCTGAGTTCAGAATGCAAACCACAGGCCTCCATCTCTCTCCAGCCCCCAGCTCTTGTCTCTCACCGTGTGTGTTGACTTCTGTCATGTTCCATGCACTAGGAAGACGGTCTGATAGACTACATCACTAGCCTCAATTTCTTCACTCCTGCTTCCAATAAAATAATGTATCTGTGCCCTTGCCATGGTTTTGTGGTTTTTGAAGTGTACTTTCTGCTTCCTTGATTTTGTGGCTTCCTCTAGCTAATGAAGATCACTGGACATGATCGTAGCAGAGGCTAGTGCCAGCAAGGCTAGGTTTGCCTCAGGAGCATCTGTCATTGACCAGCCTGTCAGGTAGTAGCTGCTTGTCCAAGGCAGGTGAGACTCATGATGAGCAGATGTGAACCTAACCGAGAGTCCAGAAACTGGAGTCCGCTCCAAATAGCCCAACTAAGTCCCAGCCAACCTGTTACCCATGACTGAGAAATAAAGAAGTTCCTGTTGTTTTAATCCACTGAGTTTGGGGACAATTTATTATGATGCAGTATTATTGCAGCGATGATATATTGACAGAGATGCCAGCAACTTTTAAGCCTCCATATCCTGTAGGTTTCAAATCTGGCAACAAAGAGAGCACCAACTCCCTTATTTCTCAAAACCAGGTCTGCAGTATGAATCTCAGGGGCTATCTTAAGTTGACCTAACTTAAGTCATGTGCCTATTTCCAACACAGTCAACAGTTATCAGGAGGGAATGAAATTCTTTCACTGGTGAGGCCTGGGTGACATATTGCCAAGAGGAAAAGGGGCTTTACTCTGAGAGTCAGGTTAATGGACATCGGGAAGCCAAAGAAGGAATTCATGCCCACCAAATATCAACATCAATACCTCTCTCGTCTTTTGTCTTTGCTCAAACCCTTCACCCTCTCTGGAGTGTTGTGTGTGTTCCTCCCAGGCCCAAGTGCATGGCAGGCACATAAGCCATGTCCACTGGGACTCGGAGGCAACAGCCTTGCAAGAGGTCATGGCCAAGGTGCAGAGCAAAACCCATGCAGAGCTCCATGCAGGAGCTTCCTTCAAAGTGCAATTGTGCTGCTGCTGAGACTGGGATGGCTGAGCTCCCAAGGCAGCTCTGGGGTAGAACAATGACCAGCTGCAGCAGCTGTGCAGACAACTGGAGACCAGGAATGGAGTGGGGGGAGCAGAGGCAAGGCAGGTGGTGGCTTTTATCTTCTCCACGCCTGGCAGGGCCCATTAGTGATTGGCTCAATATGACAGAGCTAACTCTGCTTTCCTATTCAGAAGGGAAAAGAAAACTCAACGGGGTAAAGCGACTGCAGTACCAGCTGCATAAAATTAAAAAGGTTTGCTCCTTCTGAGCAGCTCCAAATGCTATTAGAACTACTGGGCTGTTCATAGAGACTCTGTGGCTTCTCAGGCACCCTATTATTTTCATGTTTGGCCCCCCCAAATTGTGTCAGAGGTGTTTTCTTTGTCCTAGGTAATTTGCTTGAATGAGTTGTTTACTGCAGCTCGGGGTCTGGATGTTCATTTACTCACAGACACTCTAAATTAAAACAAACTGCCATGAGATTAGACTGTTGTTCTTCAGTTGAGAGAAAGGGAGAAGTTTGAATGATTCAACACAGGACTTCAGTGGTCTTAGCTTTTTATTGTTATTTTTGTCACTGTTGTTGTCAAACTTTCACTGTTCTTGATGGTTTCCCATAGCTGGTGTTCTCCTTGTTTAGTTCCCATCTCCCAATTAAAAATGAATGACAAAATATTTTGGAATTCAATCAAGTCACTGTGGATCTGTGGGTTCATATGGGTAGCAAGTAAGAAAAATCCAACTCAAAATGACTCTAATAATAAAAGGAATTTATTACTCACATAACTGGAAGAGACAGAACTGGAATGGGCTAAAGATAAAGGCTCTACTTCCTTCCATCCCTTCTCTCTGCCTTATACTTTATCTGTTTCATGCTGTTATTGGTCCCCTTTGGGTCGTAATATGTCTGCCAACAGCATGAGGGCTCTATGCTTCTTCATTCATAACCAGAGGTGGAGACCAGAGTCTGGCAAGGTCACAAAAAGCCCTGAGGTTCTCTTGTTAAAAACACATGACCATCACTAAACCAAATACTACACCCAAGGGGATGGGAAGTAATAATACGCTTAAACACATTAAAAGCCTTCCCCTGCAGCTGAGCATGGTCAATTCAACACAGACCACATGGCTGACAATGGACAGAGATGGATTTCCAAAGGAAATTCCAGGAGATGTTACCACAAAGAAAGCTTCTTCTATGAAGGACTAAGTCATAAGAGAATTGATGGCTTAAATGCTGATTCAGCAAATACCAGTGTCTGTGCCCTCCTCAAAGTTTACAGCCACATCTTTCCCAAGTGCTTTGATGAGACCATGGCCAGGGAAAATAGCAAGAAGAACTTGAAACAAAGAGCCCTGTGTTCATCGCCCTTACAGGTGTGAGCATACTGTACACACTGATTAGATAATAGAAGAAAGGTTTACCTGTTGATATGGAAAAGTTATTATGGCTCTAAAAATACCAATTAAAAAGGCACAGTTGACATTTAGTAGATTCTCTCTTTCTCTCTCTCTCTCTCCCCCTCTCTTTCTCTTCCTCCCTCCCTCCCTCTCACTCCTTCCTTCCCTCCTTCATTCTACCTTTCTTCCTCCCACCACTTAGGAAATCCATTGCAAGACTTCACAAATGGCAAAACCCCTGACTCCAAATGACACACTGTCTCAGATCAGAAAGTGGTGTCAACTCAAAGGGGACAGAGGAGTCAGGAGGTCTGTGGACAAGCCACAGTCACTGCTCTGTCAATCCTCATGAGAGAGCACAGGTGAAAGGGCCTGACTTAAACATTAATCCATTTTGGATCTGTCTGCCACACACGGAAGTGGTTGTCACTAGCATCAGACAGCATCGCTTCTTTCCATCTTTATGTGCAGCAGTGGTGGTCCACAGCACGGGCTGAGGATTTCACTCCAAAATCAGTAAATTCACTCAGTGACTTTGGAGGAAACCCATAAGAGAAACAAACTAATAATAGGTATTTCAACTCATCGTGCAATTAGGTGTGAACTTTTCTGGGAGCTCCCGATACAAGCAAGACATTTTCAGATACAGCAGCTAAGTCACTGATGCCTATTTTACAAATACAACACTGCAGGGGCCCCTGGGTGGCTCAGGTGGTTAGGAGTCTGACTCTTGATCTCAGCTCAGGTCTTGATCTCAGGGTCATCATGAGTTTGGGCCCCAGGCTGGGCTCCATGCTGGGCGTGGAGCCTACTTAAACAAAACAAAACAAAACAAAACAAAACTATAGGCTAATTTGCTTCCTAGCTTATTCATTACTATTATTTCTTTCTTTAAAAGATTTTATTTATTTATTTGAGAGACAGAGAGAGAGAGAGAGAGAGAAACTGCATAGAGCAGAGGGGGAGAGGGAGAGAGATTTTGCCAAGAATCCTATATGTTTTAGGCTTCTTCAGGGAAGGATCAGATTAAGGGGTATATTTTTAAACTTGCTGTCTTGCTGGAGTGTCTGGAGACCCAGGATCAGCGTGACCGAGGCTGTCCCCAGTGGTACCTATAATGAATGGACCAGGATACAGGGAAATTGCTGACTTGATCCTGAGACAAACCACCTCCTCCTATGCTGGAGCTGTGCAACCAGCATTTGCAGCATTTCCCATCCCCTTGGATGTAGTGTTTGGTTTAGTAATGGTCATGTGTTTTTAACAAGAGAACCTCAGGGCTTTTTGTGACCTTGCCAGACTCTGGTCTCCACCTCTGGTTATGAATGAAGAAGAATAGAGCCCTTATGCTGTTGGCAGACATATTACCACCCAATTGTAAAAAAAAAAAAAAAAAAAAAAAATTAAAGTGGGAGGGAGTTTAGTTTATCTTCCATCACAAGATATTTCAGTTTCTTAAAATCAGGAAAAAAGTGTGGCTTGATTATAATAAAAACCCAAGAGGGATAGTTCGTGTCATCTTGAGCAGACTCAGTACTGAGCAGGGAACCAGAGGCAGGACTCAATGACACGACCCTGCAATCCTGACCTGAGCAGAAACCAAAGACACTTAACTCACAATGCCACCCAGGTGCCCCTATTACTATTATTTCTATTTTTTATTTCTTTGTGTTATTAATGTAAAAATATTTTAAAAATCAAAAGCAATGGAAATATAGATAAGTAAATTAATGGATATCATGGATATTTCATGGACTAATAGTCACAAACATTGTTTTAAGAAATACCCAAAGCATAAATAGAAAGAATGTTCTTCCCCCAAATCTTGTGTATATGTGAGTAGAATGAATGCTAATCATTATTTATTTGTTGTCATCTGGCTCCATTCACCTATAATCATAAAATTAAATGACCTGCCCTGTATATTTGTTTTAAGCGTGTCTATTAGGGCTGTAATAACGTGGAACTGTATGTACTTCATTTTTCAAGTAAAGGATAATGAGAAATTATTTAGGTCTTTTCTCCTGCTTCTGCTACAGTGGAAGAGATGAAGGTGGCTCAGGAGACATTTTAAGAAAGGTATTAGAACAAATGTGTAACTATCTAAATGGTGGTATGGTGCTCCCACACTTTTTAGCTGGTGCTGATTTTCTAAAATAAGGTTCTACTTAAAGTAAGGAAGATGGGTAATGCTATTTATTTAGTCTTAGAAGTCTTACAAAGCTCACATTTCAAAAAAAATTTTTTTCTTCTTTTTTACATTGCCCATTTCTGGCTATCATTATGACACGTTTTTCAACAGTGTGGTGAATGTCTCTATAGGGACATGTTTTTATATTTATAAAGGTTTGAACTCTCCAATCCTAGAGTAAAAGCATCATATGAGCCAGTTTTATAAAGTTGAGGTTAAAACAACAAAAGAAACATAATCTTGCCAATAACACTAGGATTATACACTTTATATATTGGGGAAAGAAGAGAGAATAATAACACTTGCTTCTAAATCAAAATTCCGTTGGAAATCAGAAGATAAATTTTCAGGAAACACCATAACTAAGCTGAAACAATTTATTCAGTGTAAAAAAAAATAGGGGTAGTGGGGTGAGATCTCTATGGCTCAAAGGGTGGAAAAAATTGTAAAAAAGAGAAAAATTAAAGTGGGAGGGAGTTTAGTTTATCTTTCACCACAAGATATTTAAGTTTCTTAAAATCAGGAAAAAAATGTGGCTTGATTATAATAAAAACCCAAGAGGGATATTTAGTGTCATGCTACACTTTTGCTAGGAAGGACAAAAAAAAATGCTCTCTAGAGAAATTTGGGGTACTAATTAACAATTCCTGTTTTCAGACCTCTCTCTTCTGGGTCCAGAACAGCAAGTGTGAGAAGACACACACCTGCGGTGATGACAGTTTTCCTTCTCCCCTCCCCTCATTAGTGTGAAAAGTTGGTCAGAGGGGCCAGAAGTCACCCGAGGAACTTCTAGAATCCCACAGCAATCTTTAGGAGGGTTTTATAAATCTTATATAATGTTATGATGACAGATTTTGCCAAGAATCCTGTATGTTTTAGGCTTCTTCAGGGAAGGATCAGATTAAGGGGCATATTTTTAAACTTGCTGTCTTGCTGGAGTGTCTGGAGACCCAGGATCAGCCTGACCGAGGCTGTCCCCAGTGGTACCCATAATGAATGGACCAGGATACAGGGAAATTGCTAACTTGATCCTGAGACAAACCGCCTCCTCCTATGCTGGAGCTGTGCAATCAGCTTTTGCAGCAAGGGACCAACTGCCTCCTAGACAATCATTGTTCCGTCACAGGCTAGCCGGCTCAACCCCACGGGTTCTCCTGTTTGCCCAAGTGCAGGGCCAATTTACGCATCACGACTACATTTGCTGGCAGTCAGACTTTTAAGCTCTCCAACACCTCCACCAAACAGAATAGGGAAAAGGAAGGGGAAAAAAATCCATCCAAGCATGATATAAAATGTATAAACACTTCTCAACTAAGGGAGCTAAGAGACAGCTGTCTTAATAAGGTGGTAATGAGCATAGTTCATTAAATAAAAAAGTATTAAATAAACTGGCTCCAGTCATGCGATCTACCCACTGATGTACATTTTACTAAGTTTGAATCCCTCCAGTGTATGTGGAACTTCCCCATTTTCTAAAGAGAGAATTGGTCCTCCTTTTTCAACACCAAAGAACACTAGCACTTACTTATTTCTGCCTAATAAGATAGTTATCTGCATGCACATCTGTCTTTCTCACTAGAGAAATGCCAAATTTATAACACTGTTTCAAAGTCCTAACCCCCAAAACCTCAGAATGTGACCTTATTCGGAGACAGGGGCTTACAGATGTAGTTAAAATGAGGTCATTAGGGTGCGTCCTGATCCAATGTGCTTGGTGTCCTTATGAAAAAGGACAAATGTAGACATGGACACAGACACACACGTAGGGAGAATGCCGTGTGAAGACAGGGTACCGCTACAAGCCGAGGAACGTGATAGAATGCCAGCAAACCACCAGAGACTAGGAAGAGGCAAGGGAGGATTCCTATACATGTTTCAGCAGGAACATGGCCCTACTGATGCCTTGATTCTGGACGTCTGGTCTCCAGAACTGTGAGACAAAATTCAGTTCTTTGAAGCCACAAGGTTTGTGGAACTTTGTTAAGCAGCCCTAGGAAATGGATACACACTCCTGAGATGTTCTCCCTTCCTAAAAAGTAAAAGTTAAATCATTTAATAGCAATTTACGGTAATTAAAATACATCCTTGGATTTGCCTCTCCTCCCACACTTACCAAGTAGATGTTATTTCCATCAGATCTGTTCAACGTAATGGTGGGAAAGTCTTCAGCTGCTAATATTTTGATGCGTGCAAACAATATAGTGACAATTGCTGTCCTTATCCTGGCTTTAAATTTTTTTCATGCTATTTATCACCAACAGGAAATTTATTTATTTATTTACTTTTTTCCCTCTACCCTACTAGACCATAAGCTCTATGAGGACAGGGAGATCTCTTCTTTTTTGCTGACTGTTGGATTCCAAGAGCCTGTCACAGCACAGTGTCTGGTACATGAGAGTCCAGTAAATGCTGGTGTGTGGCTGAATAAACTGATATTCATGTGAGGCACAGTGATAGGATTGAGAAGGGAGACTGAGAAGGAAGCAGGGTCGAGGAACTCTGTTCTCCAGGGGCGGGGGTGTGTGACCTGATTGCTGCCCTGAAATAATTACCTACAGTCCCCTTTATCATAACTCAAATTCCCAGAGTTCGTTCCTCTTTGGATTGAAGGGAACAAGTGGGAAATGCGCTAGTCTGGGCATCAAGTGACTGATTTTAAACCACAGCTTTTCTAACGTGGCCAAGTTAAGAAAAACCTGGTAACAAAAAGCTAATAGTTAATGATACTGTCAAAAGGACGTGGAAGAACAACACAGTGGCAGGGCAGATACAGGTTTTAGCTAAGACAGTTGTGGTTCTTTCACTTATTGGCTATGAGGCATTAGTCACAGCCTCATGGAGTTTCAATTTTAACTCATCTGAAAAATGGGAGAAAAATAAAGCATTAAAACTCCTCCTATTCTAGAAAATTGTGACAAGAATTTTGCTGGTTAATGAACAAAGTGAAAGTGGAGATGGAAAAGCAATTCATGCTATATTTCATTGATTCTAAGATACACTTTAAAAAGAACAGTGTAACAATTGATTTAAAATTTCTATAAAACTCTAAGGAGTCTTACAATTGGTGGGTGAAATATGTTATAAAACAAATATTTTATTTTAACTAAATACATAATAGCGCCTTAATCTGCCAATCTTTTCACGGGGACAAAGCCTAGTCACTGGTGGGTGAATCTGATTGTCAGTTTGACACCAATATCAATCCTATCCTGTACTGCGGAGGACAGACTGCAAATCTTCCAGTTTCTAGACGTCCTTGCAGCGAGGATTCTGAATGCAAATTGGGTTTCTTCCATTGGATTTGCCTGTACATGTTTGGGGAAGGAGGAAGGATGGAGGAAGGAAACTCTTGGGCTGTCTTTGACGGGCAAGCCTCGTTCCAGATTGACAGGGGTTTCATGAAGCATCATCAATCATCCCAAGAACAGCTGCTTGCTTCGGGAGCATTAAAAGGCAGTTGTGGTGGTGGTGGTGGTGGTGGTGGCAGAAGCCTCCTGATTCCCTACTGTCTTGAGCCTGTGGAGGAAGTGGCACTCCCCAGGTGGGCCAGTTACCATGTATTATCATTCCTGGAGGCACAGAAGAGAGCCTCATCTCCCTGCTCCTTTCCTCTATGTCATAAGCACCTGACTGCCTGTCTAACATGCTCTTGAACTTACAATACCTGAAATATCACTATCTGAAAGAAGCCTTTTTTGATATGACGAAATTTCAACAAACTTTGCATAGTTTATTGGCTCTTAAATCAGTTTCTACAACACACTTTTCTGAATATTTTCGACATTAGATGTTTCAACCCTGCTTTGTCTTTCTGTTCACTGTGACTAATATTTGACTTTGACTAATATTTCTATTAGTTTAAGAACCCATTCATTTTCCTCAAACTAGAACCCATTTCAATGGTTCATTCATATTCTTATGAGAATTCAGTAGATGATATTTCCATGTCTTATTTCTCTTTATTCATCATCCCATTTCCTCATTTTCATTCATATTCTCACCCATCTGCAGGATGGATCGAGCATTTTCTCCCTTACATCCTGGAGCTCCATCCCCGCCAGAGGTTTAGGGTCTCATTTCAGGTTCCACATCTCAGTCCCTTAGCCCCTTAACAGCTCCTGCTCCCAGCTGCCTAATTCATCTTCACACATATCATATGGATTACTTGCAACTTCATATGGAAGGTGCTTTCTGTGCCATATTTACCATTTAGAGGTCCTCATTTAAGTGATATTTCTCAGTAATTAGTGAAATAAGACAAGGGATAAATTAAGGACTGAATGGAGGGTCAGATGCAAACATTTTCCTGGATGTCAGAGAGCAGGTGTGCATACTTACTAAAAAATAAAAAAAAGATGGATGGATGGATGCATAGAGAGATAGATAGATTAGATAGATAGTTTCTGTTTCCAGTTCTGTTTGCAACTGAACCTTGACTAGTAGGGTCCACTAGATGAAATTCCAAGTTGTCTTTCTTGCACTAACCTCATTCATAATGTATTATTGTTGTTGTTGTTATTATCATTATTATTATTATTATTATTATTATTTCTAGTCTCTCTAAAGTTGAACCAGAGTATAATGTATGACAAGGTAATCTGAGTAGAAAATTTTCTAGTTTTTTATGATTTCCCCTAATCTTCTGTAGCGGTCTTAGCCATTTCTACTTTGACAACATTTTTTAAAGCAACTGGCTACAACTGGCTTACATCAAAGTTTTGCAGCATCTTAGACTTTACTTTCATAGAGACAACAACTCTTTTTGTTCACATAATGTTAAATCGTCATAAACAGGTTTGAGGGAAAACTGACGCTTACTAATTGAACATTACAGTTGGTGGAAGTAAAGCACCCAGCCTTCCTAAAGAGTAGCCAGCCAGGCCAAGATCAACATGCTAGGATCATAATACAGACATTTTACAGAGAGAAGGCATGTTCATTCTCTTGACTCTATTAGGAGATGATAATTTCCAAAACTTCTATTGAACCAATCTTGCAGTTGTTTTGTTTTGTTTATTTATGTATTCTTTCACAAGGACTGAAAATAATTTTTTACAAAGCACGTAGCACAGGGCCCAGAATAACCACATGCACTGAATGAATACAACTACTGTGTTTACAGAAATAAAGAATTTCATCTAGAGATGGTATGTAAGGTCTCTGTATTGCAAAAGGTTGTAGTAATTGTATGATTCCAAATTTTTTATTCTAATCAAGTCGCAAGAGGCAAAATCAAGCCCTTTAAATCAAATATTATTCAGGGAAGGTCAACAGATTACATAATTATCAACCAAAACACTGTAGCTCAAACTGGTTCAACAAGGAACCAGCCAGTTAGCAGAACAGCCCTTAAGGAATGGAAGTTTGATTGATAGGGTGCCTTGACTGAAGGAGAGCACAAATTCTGGGGATGTCTTTGGGCTGGGATGGTTCCATTATACAAGAACTACAATAGGTGGGGCTAAATTCTTTTTTTTTAATTTTTTTATTGTTATGTTAATCACCATACATTACATTATTAGTTCTTGATATAGTGTTCCATGATTCATTGTTTGTGCATAACACCCAGTGCTCCACGCACAACGTGCCCTCCTTAATACCCAATCACCAGGCTAACCCATCTCCCCACCCCCTCCCCTCTAGAACCCTCAGTTTGTTTTTCAGAGTCCATCATCTCTCATGGTTCGTCTCCCCCTCCGACTTACTCCCCTTCATTCTTCCCCTCCTGCTATCTTCTTCTTTTTCTTTTTTCTTAACATATCTTGCATTATTTGTTTCAGAAGTACAGATCTGTGATTCAACAGTCTTGCACAATTCACAGCACCCACCATAGCACATACCCTCCCCAATGTCTATCACCCAGCCACCCCATCCCTCCCACCCCCCACCACTCCAGCAACACTCAGTTTGTTTCCTGAGATTAAGAATTCCTCATATCAGTGAGGTCATATGATACATGTCTTTCTCTGATTGGTGGGGCTAAATTCTAACCAAAGCTGGGGAAGTACCTAAAGATAGAGGAACCACAGCATAGGGGATAAAGGAGACAGACTTCTACGATTGCATCAAAGCAAGCCATAAGCCATGTGAGTACCACTTTAAAGCTAACTAAAGCTTGCTCTTCGAGAATTAAAATGTGTGGTATCTTCGAAAATTAAAATGTGTGGTATGGGCAAGAGCTCTTCAACAACAAGAATATTCAATTAGGCAGAACATACCATTCCTTCACCATGTGAGATAAGGTGGAGTTTACTGTTCTTACACTCACAAACTCCCACTTGAACAAGTCTGTACACAAGACACTTGGAAGTTCCCATGAAACAAACAGACGCCTTGGGCTTCTGCAGGTGAATTTAATCATTACCATATTATTACAATGATGAAAGACATGCTAAAAATTGTATTCCTTAAAGCCAACCACAGTTATAGGAAATTCCTGTCTCTTCTCCTCTGTCAATAACACCTGCCACAAGATACTGAGGGGTTTACTTTTGACAGAAGCTTTTTCAACAATTGTTTTTATGTTTGAAGGTAGTTATTTTATTTAGCAAAACAGCCAGGAGGTCTTTGGAGCTTCCCATCTCATTAGTTAAACCGATACTTCATTACATCATTCATATGTAGATTTTTATCACAAATGAATACATTGTTCTTCCATCCAGGAAGATAAAATAACTTTCAAATAGTGATACTTAACTTCCTCCATACTCTTCACAATATTATAACTCTGGGGGAGACAGAAAGCGAAGTTCCGAAGATATGTAGGAATCAAGCATTCCTTCTCCCAAGTCTACAAAGTTGTATATGCCAGAGTGAATGTTTATAAGGGTATTCAGAGAAATGGAGCCCTGGGACCTTCACTGCCTCCGTTGGTGAATAAAACACATTTAACAGTAAGTGGTTTGAATAATAATCCACTCAGAAATCCCAGCAAATGCAGCTTCCGTTTATCACAACCAACAAGCTCTAGAACTGATGACAATTTATTCACTTATGTGCCTTCTTTGCGGCTGCACCACAGTTTGGAGGTGGGAAAACTAGTGGCTGTCTCTGTTATTTAATTTGAAGCTAAAGTAAGATTGTCTTCAGTGGCCAAAAAAATAAATACTATGAGGATGTGTGTGTGTGTGTGTGTGTGTGTGTGTGTGTGTGTGTGGATGTGTGTGTGCAAACAGCTAGCTAACTAGCTGATAGTATACCCAGTTAGAAGAACTAACTGCTTCGTTAGTGTAATTAAAGATAGGCTTAAAAAAATGTTGAAACTACTAGTTAATGAGAGATTCCCCATCATTCTCACACTTCTGTGACAGGACTTCCTTTAGAAGTTGACTGTGAGGTAGTTTTATGACTTGTTTTTGCTTCTTGTGACTTGG
This sequence comes from Zalophus californianus, assembly GCF_009762305.2. Classification (NCBI taxonomy): domain Eukaryota; kingdom Metazoa; phylum Chordata; class Mammalia; order Carnivora; family Otariidae; genus Zalophus; species Zalophus californianus. Next base: position 99,572,275 of record NC_045602.1, read on the forward strand.
TTAAAGTGGAGCCCAGGTAGATGAGACATAGAACTTATAAATTAGCAAAAAGGGGGCTCATTATTTCCCAGTTATTTCCTGTGGCCTTAAGAAAAATGTCAGCAAAGCCTCCACCCTCTGAAATTCAACCACACCAACTGTTCCTATTACTGTTAGAGTTGTTTAATAACTAATCTAATGATTTGTTTTTTTCTCCCAGACCAGGGGATACATGATAATAGGAGACATGTTTGTTCATCCTAGTAACCCTCATAACTCACACAAGGCATGGGGCCTAGACAGCTCCAAGTAAATACTATTTTATGAGTGAAGAAATACATGAATGCACGTAGTATGTAGTATTGTTTCATATCCTTTTATATAAACTGTGTGTCCTATTTCCCCTGACTACCTTGGAAGGCTGAGGTTCACAGGTCCACACCATAAATAGCCCTTAAAAGGTATTTTGCTTGGTGCATGGTGATTGCAATAGTGTTTGTTAGTTTCTAACTGGATTGGTTTTGAAACTGGAAGATTTCATGTTTGTTTATTTAAGAGAAAGAGAAATCTCAGGTTTCTTTTGAAAAATCAGGATTTGATAGCAGCAGAGTGCCCAAATTCCTGCATGGCTCTGACTGGCTGGACCTGAGTAGAGCTGGTCCTGTTCAGAAAATTCCAGTTTAAGACCACCCCCCATGGTCTTCAGGGCACTGAGGCAAATTATCAGGCTCCATTTATAATGGCACACCCTTTCTTGTTTGTCTCACACCACAACCACTTTGTTCTTCTTAGGTTATGTCCCTGATCCCTGTAGGCCTTTGAGTTTGCACCCACATTAAATCTAAACATTTTTCTTTTCCCATTCTGTGTCTAATATTAGGCTGTGTATGCACCAGAAAATGAATAATTACTGGTTGATAATGATCATTCATCATAACGATATGAAAACCAACCAGTAAGGTAACACGTCCTAGACATAATCATCACTCCTCAAAAAATAAATCCCATTAGAAAATTCAAATTTTAGATTCTTAAACTTTTGTTTTCAAATTAGTCAAACTGAAAATAGACAAAGCATGTTGCATTGCACTACAAGCCAATGAGAAATTAACAACAATAATAGTATAGCTTAAAAGAATATTAAAACATAATTAAACACGGAAAGTTTGACTCTGGATTTGACCGTTTGTCCTTAAACATTTTAGGGGAATCCTGGACAAAAGTCCTCCCTAGCCAACAGCAGACGACAAGTATGAAGGAGCAGAGCACTGCACTCCTTTCTTCCCTTAGCCCTCAGATAGTGGCTCTTAAAATGAAGGAGAAAAATTGAAGGCCTGGATATGGAGTCCCTGAGTAATTGAGTGTTGAGTGAACTGCCCTTCGACAAAAGCACTTTTAGAGGTGATCTGTTAGTTTATCAAATGAACATTTACTCACTGACAGCTGTAGTACTCAGAGTGTTCTGGGTCCTCCTCTTTCCCAAACACCCATTTTCTATGGCTGTTGAGACTTTTTACTGGCTATCAATCTAACCCTGTGTGTCCAGAACCCCACCATTATTCCCCAGATCATAGGTGTAGAGGATTTTGTAATCTGCAGCATTTACCAGACTTTCCATATCTTCTCACTCTGCAATCATTTTTGCTAGGGTCTAATGAAGGGAAAATTGCACTATAGTACAGTGGAGGCAAGGTTTGGGATTGTTTTGCTATATACAAATCAGTTATAAAAGTACAGCCTAAATCAAAAATATTTTATAAACTATCTCTTTGAAATTATTAAAGTATTATAAGGATGTAGAAACCCAGAGAGAATAATCTGTTATTTCCCACCCATCTATGTTAAATTTTAATATGCTGCCATATTGACTTTGGAAATATTCATTCAAATATAATGCACATATAACAAAGTAGACAAATCTTAAGTTGTATGGCTGGGTGAAATACTACAAAATGAACAATGTCCTTTATCACCCCCCAAGAACAAATAATGGAACATCACCAAAATCCCAGAAACCTAATTTATACCTACTCCCAATCATTTATAATAGATCTTAATATTTGGGAATATAAGTCCACCAAGTTTGTTCCTTTCAAAACTGTCTTGCAATTCTGGGTCCCTACATTTCCATATGTTTCTTAGAATCATCCTGCTACATCACACACACACACACACACACACACACACACACACAAACGTTAGTTGCTGAAAATTTTTATTTATTGCACTAAAGATCAGCTTGGAAAGAACCAATGTCTTATTTTCTGTCTTTTAATCATTGAACATGGCATATCTTTTCATTGATTTATGTCTTACTTTATTTCTCTAAGTAATGTTTTGAATTTTCTATATAGAGTTCTTGCATCTATTTTGTTGGATTCCTAGAAATCTAATTATTCCTAAAAATTTGCTATTTTCTGAAGATATTATAAATTGCATAACTTTTTTTCTTTAAAACATATATATGTGTATATATATATTTTAATTCTGCTCGCTTAATTTTTGGCTATTTTTAGTTTTATTTTGTTCTTTGACAAATAAAAATTGTATGCATTTAAGGTGTACAATGTGATGATTTTATATACCTATATACTGTGAAATGATTACCACAATCAAGTTAATTAATATGTCTGTCATGTAACATAGTTACCATTTGTGTGTGTGCTCAGAACACTGAACATTCATTCTCAGCAGGGCGCCTGTGTGGCTCAGTCAGTTAAGCATCTGCTTTCAGATCAGGTCATGATTTTGGGGTCCTGGGATCGAGCCCCACATTGGGCTCCCTGCTCAGTGGGGAGTCTGTTTTTCCTTCTCCCTCTTCCCCTCCCCACCGCTTGTGCTTATTCTCATTCTCTCTCTCTTGCTCTCAAATAAATAAAATCTTAAAAAAAAAAGATTCATTCTCAACAAACTTCAAGTGTACAGTATGTTACTGTTAACTACAGTCAGTATGCTATATATTACACCCTCAGAACTTATAAGACTGTACCCTTTGACCAACATCTCTCCATTTACTCCATCCCCATTCCCTGGCAACCACCATTCTACTCTCTGCTTCTATGAGTTTGACTTATTTAGATTTCAAATATGGTATCACACGGTATTTATTTCTACCTGGTTTATTTTACTTAATTTTCCCCAGACTCAACCATGTTGTCATAAATGGCAGGATTTCCTACTTTTTATGGCTGAGTAAGATTCCATTATGGAAAGATAGATGATAGATAGATAGATAGATAGATAGATAGATAGATAGATAGATATCACAATTTCTTTATCTCTTCATCCATTAACGGACACTTCCCATATCTTGGCTATTGTAATAATGCTACAATGAACATGGGAGTGCAAATATTTCTTCAAAACACTGATTTCACTTCCTTTGGATATACACCCATAAGTGAATTGCTAGATTATATAGCAGCATTATCTTTAGTTTTCTTTTTTCTTTTTTTTAAGATTTTTTAATTTATTTGACAGAGAGAGAGAGACAGGGAGAGAGGGAACACAAGCAGGGGGAGTGGGAGAGGGAGAAGCAGGCTTCCTGACTGAGCAGGGAGCCCCATGGGGGACCCAATCCTGAGACTCTAGGATCATGACCTGAGCCGAAGGCAGATGCTTAACAACTGAGCCACCCAGGTGCCCCTATCTTTAGTTTTCTGAGGAACTCTATATGTTTCTATAACAGCTATACCAATTTACATCTCCACCAACAGTGTATAATTTAAGATATCTAGTATAATAAAGATACCTAGGTGTCTTCTTTGTGGGAAGGCTTTAAATTTCCTTTAAAAATTTGTGAGTATTTAGATATTTTAAGTCAAAGGAATTTATTGAACTTAAAAAAATATTCAAATATATTCACATAGAGTTATCCATATATATTCTCTTTGTTAAGCTTTTTCATAAGATTGGTAATGATTGTTGATATTTGGTAGATTGTGCTTTCTTGCTCACTCTCTTTCTTCATCAGTTATATTAAAGTTTGCAATCTTATTAATCTTTTAAAGAATCAATCTTTGTCTGTTTTGAAGCTCTCTAGTATGTCTTTGTTTTGTATTGCATCAATTTCTTCTCTTATCTTCATTACCTTTCTTGTACTTTCGCTTCTTGAGCTGAATACTTAGATCGTTGATTTTCAGCCTTCCCTACCTTCTAATACACACCTGTCACAGTATAAATTTCCCTTTAAGCACTTCTTTAGCTGTATCTCACAAGTTTTGATATGGATGTTTTCACGATCATGTCCACCAAGATATTTTAATTCCATGATTAGGTCATTTCTTAATTGCTAACAATTTAGATATTTTTTAATGTAACATCTTGTTATTAATATCTAGCTTAATTCTACTGTCAGAATATACTCTCTATGAGTTTTAAAGCAGTACATCTATATGAATTTAACCCTTTGAAATTTAATGAGCTTTACATGACTATTTTATTTTTTTATTTTTATTTTTTTTAAAGATTTTATTTATTTATTTGAGAGAGAGAGAGAGAGAAACAGCATGAGAGGGGAGAAGGTCAGAGGGAGAAGCAGGTTCCCCGCTGAGCCGGAAGCCCGATGCGGGACTCGATCCCAGGACTCCGGGATCATGACCTGAGCTGAAGGCAGTCACTTAACCAACTGAGCCACCCAGGCACCCTACATGACTATTTTAGACTTGACACTTTTTTTTCAATTAATTTATCTTTGTCTAACTTCTTTTCCATAAAATTGTCTTAAAAAAGCTTTAGTTCCTCTTATAACTTAGCAAATAATTAGTCTCATTTTTAAAGTTTTATTTATAAATATGAATCCATAGGATGGGTAAAATCCAAACAAAAAATGACAGCTGATGTTTCATATTTTATCTCTCAAATTATTCTATAATTTAACATTGATTTGTCAAGTGTGTTTTTTGTGTATAGTTGACCATTAAGGGGCCATATACAGTACATATTGAAAAGAAATAAAATAAACGTTATTATACAGTTTTAATATTCATTAAATATTTGGTTCATAATCAGAATTCTCATTTAAAAAAACACAAGTCCGAATCAAACAGAAATAGTGTTTGGATTAGTAATTAGATTCATTGCCTAGAATAATTATATAATCTACAGAGATAAAACAACTGTCAATGGCATTTTCCCACTAGGTTCAAATTATGAGAACTGCCCTGGGTAGAACCATGGGAGATACCAGTGAGCTTTTCCTTCTCCGCTCCTCCATATCCATCTCCATACTTCTCTGCCCTACTTTCTGACTGGAAGGAAGTTGGAAATTGACCCCTTAACTACTGTTTAAACTGGCACCCTTGCCATCTACATGGCTTTCAGTTAGGTGAATGTAATGAGAGGCCCTAATAGAACAGGTGGTAGGAAGACAGATGAAGAATTTTTTTTTCCTCCCCTAATCTACTTTTTCTTCCCTGACCATGATTTTTTTTAACTTTATTTTTTTAATTAACATATAATGTATTATTTATTTAGGGGTACAGGTCTGTGATTCATCAGTCTTCCACAATTCACAGCACTCAGCATAGTACCTACCCTCCCCAGTGTCCATCACCCAGCCACGCCATCCTTCCCACCCCCCTCCACTCCAGCAACCCTCAGTTTGTTTCCTGAGATTAAGAGTCTCTTATGGTTTGTCTCCCTCTCCGGTTTCATCTTGTTTCATTTTTCCCTCCCTTCTCCTATGATCCTCTGTCTTGTTTCTCAAAGTCCTCATATCAGTGAGATCATATGATACTTGTCTTTCTCTGGTTGACTTATTTCACTTAGCATAATACCCTCTAGTTCCATCCAAGTCATTGCAAATGGCAAGATTCCACTTTTTGATGGCTGCATAATATTCCATTGCATGCATATACACACACACACACACACACACACACACACACACACACACACACACCACATCTTCTTTATCCATTCATCTGTTGGTGGACATCTAGTCTCTTTCCATAGTTTGGCTATTCCCTGACCATGATTTTGACAGTGGTTACAACCCTCAAAGGTGACAACTCCTGTCAGGTATCCCTTCTTTTATTTTGTGAAGATCCTGGAAACTTCCATTAGTTCTCTTATTCATTCAATTGAGTGTCAACAATGTTTAGTTAGTATACTAAGGGCTAAGAAAAAAAATTACATGCATGCATGTGTAGATACGTGTGTATTCTATATATGTGTACATACACGTGCATGCATGTATTTATGTATATATTTATATGTGTATGTGTGTATGTATTCTCTTATTTAATTCCTAAAACAACTCCTGGATGGCTTCCCACTACCTATAGTGAAGACATCATACATGATGCCTACTTGAAGATTCAAGGAGGATATTTTCTTTTTTGAAGACTTATATGCAATTAAACTTTGAAGGCTAAATCATATCTTAATCATTTTGAAAGCCAACTTAAAAAAAAACTTAAGTGTATTCTGGATCCCTTGATAAAGCAAATAATTCTTTCATAAAGATTAATTCCACCTTAATTTATCTGTTTTCTAAGTTAAATTTGTGTATTCAGCTTTTCTTTTAGATTTTAAAGTTCAACCTGTACAAATAATATATCTTACTAAACCTTCATTTAAGCTGTCAGTTAAGGAAATAAGTCCTCAATTGTCTACAGACTAGAATATTTAGTTGTTGTTTTACAAGCGACTTATATTGCTTCAGTTTCTTTTCCTTGTTAAATATCCCAACATTTATTTTCTATTATTTGGGTAGCATGACATTAAATCTGTAAAGTTTAAGCACAATATGAACATGAATTAATTTTAATTTGTAATTTTACTATCTCCAACTAGATAGGTGACAAAATGTTTTTTTTTTTTAAGACTTTATTTATTTATTTGAGAGAGAGAGCACATGAGAGGGGGGAGGGTCAGAGGGAGAAGCAGGCTCCCTGCTCGTGCAGGACTCGATCCAGGGACTCCAGGATCATGACCTGAGCTGAAGGCAGTCGCTTAACCAACTGAGCCACCCAGGCACCCATGACAAAACGTTTTTGTGAGACAGAATTTTCTGATCAGTATCACATATTTATAAAGACACATGTGGAAAATTAAATCTATTTATTGTACACAGGCCATATATTCTCATAGTTGAATATTCACTGTTTGTCATGTGCCCAAAGGGGCACAGTTCTATAAAGTTTGAGGGTCATTGACCTAAATATGGTAGTAAAGTCCCCTCCCTCATACAATTTGTGTGTGTGTGTGTGTGTGTGTGTGTGTGTGTGTGTGTGTGTTTTAAAGCTACTATAGCAGATAATATCTGGTTGCATGTAATCTGAATTCAATCTGAAATCCCAATGTAAACAAGTTCACCAATAGCAAGGGGCAGTTAAACATTCCACTGGCTTTAGATAATTGGAACCATCTTCCAAAAAATTACCTTCAATTATTGGACTCCGAGAAAAAAGCAGACAGCTCTGGCAAAGTACCAGAAAGAGCTGGGGGGGGGGGGGGGGGTGCGGCGTGAGAGAAAGAGAAATAGAACACAAGTCTATTTTCCAGAATACAATGGAAGATCATTAAATATTCTACAGTATTTGTAAGATAGGATGGTTAATGTCATGCCCACCCAAAAGATATTTTTTAGTGGGAACACAGGATTAGAGCCTAGAAAGCTATTGTCATTTGCATTTATTGCAGATTCTTGCTTTCAAGCAGTAATATCTCTAAAACATCATAGCAGAAGGGTTTTTTTAAATCTGATTTTCAAAAAAATTCAAAGAAAGAAACCTCACAATTTCCTTTGTGAACCATTGCTTGTACATATTCAAGTATATACATTTCGCTTTTGGAATTATATACTAGATGCATGCCTAAAAACTCACAATTCCTCTGGTTTATGGCATATATTGCATTAAGGGTATTATAGCCTTCTTTTGAAAGCGTTATCAAATCAGGCGCCTGAGTGGCTCAGTTGGTTAAGTGACTGCCTTCGGCTCAGGTCATGATCCTGGAGTCCCGGGATCGAGTCCTGCATCGGGCTCCCTACTCAGCAGGGAGTCTGCTTCTCCCTCTGACCCTCTCCCCTCTCATGCTCTCTCTCTATCTCATTCTCTCAAATAAATAAATAAAATCTTAAAAAAAAAGGTTATCAAATCATTTCATCTTTTTAGTCTGTTCTGTAACATCTAATCTCTGAGAATGGTGGGACAAAAGAATCCGCTTAAATCCTCTTACATGAAAGGCTGCGTGGAGTCAGGGAAAATGTATAATGTTACTTTAGATTAATTATATGCTTCAACAGTCAGCTAGTCAATCTCTATGTCAACCTACTGCATTAGTGTATTATCAATGATAATAAAGTTTTGATGATAATTTGACCCATCTGGAATAAAAATAAAATAATAAAGCAATTGATTTTTTGTGCTAGACAACCAAGTCAGCTTACTTCTAATTGAAATGTCAGGACAGTATGCATTTTAACTAGCTTCTAGACAGATGCATTACAACACTTAAATTCTACAGATAGAGACACCATTGTGTTTTATTTATTTGTAAGCAAGATCATTAAACTAGTTCTGACACAATGCTGCAAGCTTGCTCTGAAGAATGTTTCAGATGAGAAATCCATGTTTTAAGAAAAGATTTCACTTCAGAAAAGTGATCCTAAAGCCACTTATCCAGAAAGAAATACATCATTTTCTCTACTGCATAGCCCCAAGTAAGTTCTAGATGTAAAAAAAAACACAAAAGAGAACAAATGAAAACCAACAACAACAACCAAACAAACAAAAACATTGGCTGCCAAATTTAACACAGCTGTTACCACAATTTGTGATTATGTTTGCATGTGTGTGTTAAACGGTCTCTCTCCTCCTTCCCTGATCCAGTATGGCAGAGATCTCAATGCTTTGTACATAGGAGTACATTCTTCAAAAGAAGGAAGAGCACTTGATAGCTAATAGGAACTCAGTAAGTGTCTTTTTTTTAAGATTTATTTATTTGTGAAAGAGAGAGAGCTTGTGTTCACAAGCTCACGAGTGGGGGGGAGGGACAGAGGAAGAGGGAGAGAGAGAGAGAGAGAGAAGAGAGAATCTCAAGCAGACTCCCCATTGAGTGTGGAGCCTGCCATGGGGCTCAATCTCAGGACCCATGAGTCATGACCTGAGCCAAAATCACCAGTTGAACACTTCACTGACTGAACCACCCAGGTGCCCCAAGAACTCAATAAAGTCTTATGGATGAATGGATGAAGAAGTGGATGGTCATAGTTGAAACCATTTTGATCCAAATAGTCCTAACTTCTTTTATTCACTGCATATTTGTCAACTTGAAGCATTAATTAAAGCAGATAGGATAACTGAGTCCCAATCCAGTCCATGCCCAAACAAGTCCAGACTCCATCCCATTGCCAATTAAAACTTTTCACCTTACTTTGCCTTTATCCTTTACAGGCCCATCTTCCCCCCAAAATTTGGATCTATTTTGAAAAAAAACTTGATTTGCAGTCTGCATCAAATCCCTTTCTGAAGTACGCAATGCACAAGTAATAATTTAATAAATAAATTGAGGACTGGAGATAAGGTCTTTTGAGCTAAGAGGCATTAGGGGCATTTCGTCTTTGTAAGCTTTAGTTTGCTCCTTTGCAAAGTAAAAAAGATAAATTCCTAAGGTCTATCTCTCAAGGAAGTTTGGCAAAAATTAAGGCTTAAATATATTCAGCGTGGAGGTTGGGAACTTTCTTTATGATAATATTTAGTTGGAGTCTACCCAAGAACTGGGTATCTGTGTTTGATGTGTAGTCATTTTTTTTTTCTTTTTATTTTTAAATGATGCAGGTTGTTTTTATGGTTTCAGTGACTCCCAGGGTAAGGGACACCTATCCATGTACAGCCAGTAAGCAAACATCCAGGGATTGAGGTGAGTAAAACTTTTTATCACTTGCTGTTTGTACTGACATCATTCGAGGTTTAAGAAGGATTGGGAAAAGCAGAGGTGTCTGAAGTCACTTCCCTTACTTGGGGGGCCATCAAAAGCAGCAGCAAGCCCAGTCAACTGTGCACAGGGAAGGAGCTACTTTACTATTGCCTGAGAAATTTCACACTGAAACTAAATAAATATGGGGAAAAGGCCAGTCTCACAGAAAGGTACAGAATCCTGCCATTTCCTGATCCCTCTCTTCCTGGCTATTTTTTTTTTTTTTTTTTTTTAATTTCATTTACCCAGCTTCTACTTCTATGAAAATTTAGAACCTTTTTTTGGAGCGCCCAATCAAGAATCCTGGGCAATCTCAACAATAGATATGTTCCTATGTTCACTCACCCCACCCCCTCTGTGATTTAAGGGGATCCCAGAGCAAAGCATATGAGTAATAGGAGATACTCTTTTTCTTCCAATACCTTTCATTGAGCCCCTCCCTACTCACCCCAGCTAAAGGCCACTAATTAGAGTTTCAGACTACTGAAGTTACTCTACATATTAAAGTTAAGGAACACTGTGCACAGTTCTCTTGGTCCTTGCAGAAACAAGGGCCTTATGTGGGTTTTTTTTTCAGTGAAAATCCCAAGTCCTGGTAGAGTTGACCCCTTGTCTCCAAAGGTATCTGAATAAAGCAGTTGTAAGCAACTTACAAAATAAACAATCCTCAGCTTCTTAACTCACTCAAATTGTGTCCCTCCTTCTTTAGCACTGTTCAATCTGCATCTTTCCCAAAGGTCTAAATTCATATTTTAAGAAATCTGTTATCTATCTCCCACCTATTAACCCTCACAATGATCACATTTCCAAAACTCTTTCATTGACATAGGGAAGCTGGCTCCTCTCTGAAGTTTAGGATTTATGGCTTCAAGTGAAACCCCAGACCAAGAGATGGATCCCGGGGAAATGATCAGTTTAAATTTCTGCCTCATCTAACCCATCAAATACGTATCTAAACTGACCCAACCTGAGAATCATTTAAAAAAAAAAATTTAAGATTTATTTATTTATTTATTTTAAGAGAAAGAGAGAGAGAGAGCATGAGAGGGAGGGGCAGAAGGACAGGGAGAGAATCTCCAGCAGACTCCATACGAGCATGGAGCCTGACACAGTGCTCGGTCTCATGACCATGAGATCATAACCTGAGCTAAAACCAAGAGTTGAACCGACTTCATCATCTAGGCACCCCTGAGAATCATTTTAAATCACTGATTTTGGATCCAAATGGTTATAGCTGTGACCACAGCTCATTAGGGTCTCCAGAGAATATCATTTCTTTTAAAGTTATTAATCAGATCCAAATCAAAATTGAGATGAGTTTCCTTCACCCAGGATATTTCTCTATTCTTAAAACATTGTCAGATTGGTCCACTGATTATTCCATTATATAACATTTTTATATATCATTCCAGCATCCAGAAGAGCCATATATAAAATAACTGGAATTTTTTTCCAAAAGACTAAATTCTATATGTTACCATAAGATGACTATTTTTTTAAGTTATGTAATTAACACACACACTTATACACATATATCTTGACATTACTTTGTACATACTAAGTAGTTACAGAATGCTCACTGATGAATTCACCTGTATAAGCAGTGCTTTTATTTTAATAAATGCAATCGTATCTGTTCCTTCTTCAAATCTATGAAGACTTTATTATTTTCTACAAATACATACCACCATGTGAAAAACCACAGAATTATTTAGAATAATTTCAATATTAAAGAGTATTTTTTAAAATGTCCTGAAGAATTCTGGACATAGATGTTTCATTTATTTTTTATTTTTTTAAAAAAAAGACTTTTTTTATTTATTTGTCAGAGAAAGAGAGAGAGAGCACAAGCTGGGGGAGCTGCAGGCAGAGGGAGAAGCAGGCTCCCTGCTGAGCAAGGAGCCCGATGCGGGACTCCATCCCCGGACCATGGAATAATGACCTGAGCTGAAGGCAGACGCTTAACCGACTGAGTCACCCAGGCATCCCTTAAATGAAATTTTAAAAATAAAACTCACAGATGATCCCCTGTATTTCACCAGCTTCGTTTGAAAATGAGCTTTGTTAGATAGTTTTCAAGCCAGCATCGATATTGGATTTGTGGCCTTTGAAAATGAGCTCCCATGCAAAGAATGGTCAGTGCAAATCCCAGGTGTGGGTATTGACAGGCCACTCAGATATACCAAATCTGCAGTTTTTAGTCTGCAGTAAAATAAATTATATCTTCGGAGACAAGCATTACATGAAGCATGAATGTCACTCGAAGACAGATTCCTCCAGGAGTTTCTGAAGAAGCTCTTCTTTTTTGGGGGTGGCGGGTGTTTTACAAAGACAAACAGTAAGAGAATTAAATTCATCTGGAAAATGTAAACCCCCATCACAGGAAAGACTTTGGCTGCCTTGCCCTTGTTACCATAAATTCCGGGGGATGAGTATCCTTGATATTTGTGAAGTCTAACTTTTGGAAAATACTCATCGAGATCTTCCACATGAACCCAGATCTTTCTATTTCCAGGCACAGAAGTCACAGGAGCACATCCTGAGAACAAGTGGAGGAGGAATTTTCTACCTCTCCCAGCTGCAAGATTCACTCTGAAGACTTCGTTCTTCCTGAATTCAGACTAGCAATGAATCGATTTCTGAAACTTCTGCTCATGAGATGTTACTGTGTATCTTAAGTCCTGGCCATGAATGAGTCCTATTAAAAGCATTCTGAAGAGTTCTATAACTTGGGATCTCACAGAGACTCTAGCACATATCATGCATATAAGATATATTCAACACGTATTTGACAAGTTAGTGAAACAAGGAAATGGTGCAAAAACTATGAAATGTTTTTACAAAGTAAACCAAATTTTGTTCTTTTACAACATATTCCTCAGCATCATCTCCTTTGGAAATGGCCATTTCAGAGGCTGGAAAACATTCAACACATCTTCTCTGATCAACCTATTTTTGGAAATGCCTTCAGACTCTGTAACTAATTCTTCAAAACCTCTGGAATAGTGACTTTAAAAATTGCACACTGAAGATCCATTTGATTTTTCAGAACAGTCTGAGTGAATTTAGAGTCAAGTCCAGTGAGAAAAAGTATGTGAACAAGTTATTTAATAATAACGACAGCAACAACATCAATAATAACAGTAGGTAACCCCTTTTGAATGCTCACTAGTTGATAAGAACCAGGTTATGTTCTTCATCGTTAATCCTCAGGGCACCCTTAAAGCAGGTTTGATTATGATCCCATTGTAAAGATGAGAAAGCTGAGGCCCTTAGGAGGTAAAACAATTGCCACAAATCAGGTGTTAGATTTGAGACTCAAAAATCCCTCCTTTAACACCTGGAAATACTGCTACGCCTAAGGATTAAAAATGAGGTGGGACTATAAAAGAAAATGAAATTAATGTTTTTCCTATGGCTTTTAAATAGGCCATAGGCAATTCCAATTCTTTGGAAAATGACAGTTTCAGAGGAATGGAATATTTACTGCTTGAGGGTAAGGATACTACTCCTTGTTTTTTACACAGGAGTTCTGGGTAAATGTGTTGAATACTCAGTTTCACCCTTTAATATAGCCATGCCATCTAAAAGGATCATAGGGTCCTAAGAAGAACTCAGTGCCAAATCATATTTTACATATTTGCAGGCCATACAAATTTTGTGCCTTTGAACAAGGATTTGGTTTTGTGGTCTCCTAAGATTCTGAGGAGGTGATGAGGGGGAGCGGGGGGGGTGAGCCTAAAACATCTAGCAGAGGCAACTTGGCAAGGTGAGCCCAGATGCTCCCCCAACTTCTCCCTCTTCCTTCCAACCCTACCCCTGGCTCAGAGAAGCTCTCCTTTTAGCTGATTTATGTTTACATTTGGGAGCTCAGAATAAGATTTTTTTTAAAATGCCTTTGTTGTTTTCAAAGGCTTCGCAGAGCCTTTCCATAAACACCTAAGGTGAAGAATCATTTGTGAAACACGCCCTTTTATTTACCTAAACTTTAGCCTCTTTTGCTAGCTTGACTTAAGAGCTCTAGCACTTAGAAAGGCATCTAAGTTATTTGGCTAACATGTGATTTGAATGCTTTGGAAAGATAAAGTCTATAATTAAGGGATTGCCTAACAATGGATCTGCAGGAACTGAAGGGCATTTTCCCTAAAAGTGTGCAACCACAGGGAACCTCAGGTGAACTATATTGCATTCAACACTTGTCATACACTTGGGACATTCATTAACTTTAATTAGGGCCATAAAAAGATGCCTAAAGAAAAAGGAAATGCTCATTTTAAGATAACATTGTGGTCGCCCCCTTATTTCTTCCTGAAGTCTAGACCAAGAAAGGAAATTTTTTTCTTGACCTTTATTTAAAGAGGCAACCAGGAGGGAACAGCCATTCAGACTGGGCCAGGTGCCATGTCTTCAATGGCCCAGGAATAGCCCCGCAGCTATTTCTATGCCAACTATGGGGTCTCTCTCCACTGAGGTCTCTCTCCAACTTCCTTATTAAAATAAAATCCAAAGGTTATTTTCAGTCTTCAAACTAAAGGCCATAGGGTATGACCACGCCCAAATACCTTAGTACAGGGTTTGTGATAGTTGGTCTTTCTTAGATCAGGGAAAACCATAATCATTTATCAGCCTTTAAAAATATAATAATCACTAAAGGTGAATCCACTGAAGATTTCAAACCACCTTCATTAAAACACCAAAAAGCTATTCCATTAACTGGAAGCACTTGCTCATCCATCTTGCCAACAACTGGGCCTTGACAAGTTTCCTTTGGAAGGTGAGCCTTTTATGAGTGGTCCCAATAAGCAGTCCTCTGCTGTTGGGAACTTAAAGGCTTGCTAAGTGGATGCAGAGCTTCCTACACATACCCCACTGCTCAGGTCCAACGAAGACAAATAGAGAAGACAAATGATCACTCCACTAGAAATCAGAGACAGTTATTAGGGTGAACTTCTTCCTCTGCAGGCCAATAGTGAAGACACCTATAGAAAATTCAAAAGGGTATTATGGAGGAAAATGTAGTTTAAGACGCAAAGTTCAGAACTAGTGTTTGCCTTGGCATCCCGAGGTGAAAATGTGACTGAATGACTGAAGACCTCAAAATGCAATTGAGTGAAGTGTCATGTGTTAGATAATGCTAGATGATTGGTAGTGTCACTGCTGTCGCATTTTAAAGGTGACTTATTCCCATAGACAATGAAAGGATGGCAGAATCTGGAACTGCCATTTCTTTTTTACCCTTATTTGGCCTTTGGTATCAACACAATCTGATCATTAAACCAAAAAGCTTGGAGGGAGGAGTGGAGCATGGTAAGTGGTGTACAAACAGAAAATCTTCTTGCTCTTTCACTGTATTTACTCCTTCCTGACTGAATGCCTCCCAAGACCTGTCCCCAACACAGTGCCCACAAATCTATTACTACAGGACTTCCTTCTCAGGTTCTTGGCTCATTATTGTCAAATCAAAGCTATTTTTCTCTGCTCCAAAACTGCCTTTCCCCCACCCTATAGTTTTTAGTTCCCTTCAGATACATCAGACCTGTACTAATTACTTATTATTATTTATCATATTCCACCTGAACAACTCCCTCAACATTGCCCATCCAGCAGATTCGCTAATATAGATATAATGTGAACTGTCCTTTTTCTCATTAAAGAAGCAGTTGATTACAAGTCACTTAAAAAAGGAGAGAAATAAAAAGTGAAAGGGGAGCTTCCAAGCCACAGAGGTAACTGAGCACATCTTTATTACTCAGGATGTTCTTGGCTTTGCTAACCAGCCATAGGGAAGTGATATCTGAGTTTCAGTAAACAAACAAACAAAAAAAGACAAAACAAAAATTAATCAGAAACCCCACAAAACAAAACAAAACAAAACAAAACAAAACAAAACAACTATTCTCTTTTACCACCAGTCTATTGCTAGCTCTGTGCTCAAGCCCATCCTGGGGCCCATCCTAACAGACCCATTGTACCCTCTTACCATCCAAACTCTGGTGTTACAATATACACATGAAATTATATTAAAATTAAACTCCAAGGCAGCTCTAAAACCCAAAGGGGGTAAATTGAAATCATGTTCTTTAAGGGGAAAGAAAACAAAGCAATCACAAAGCCTTTTCAGCAGAGAGAGCTATTGTGCTTGGGTAGGTATTTGAGTTTCCAGCTCTTTTAAGCAGTAGCTGACATCTGCTCAGTATCTGTCCTTAATATTAATAACAGGAGGGAATCCCCTTGAATGGAGGTCAGGCCTGTGCGCTGTGCCTTAGAAACCAGGCCAGTTTCCACAAGTCAGAAATAGTAGTACATTCCAATGACTTACATGAATGCTGCTTATCAAAAGTCACATCTCCCCAAGAAGTGTTTCATTACTACCAATAGAACACCATTCAGACTGTCAACATCACCACTACCTACCATTATTGGAGAACTTTATTTATTCACCTGGTTCACCTTAATGCAGGACCTTGCAGGCCATGATGGGGACGCCCATCTTTTTCCTAAGAGCCATGGGAAATGGGAAGCTGCCCCAAATATTAAAGTTAGGTGGGAATCACATACATATATGCACTTCTGTTTTTCAAGGATCCCTCTGACTATACTCTGGAGGAGAGGGGAGGGAGCCCACAGGGCTGAGGAGGCTTGCTGGGAGGAGGCTTCTGCCCTAGCCTGGAAGAAGAGAGAATGGTGGCTCGGATTAGGGTGAAGACAGAGAATATAAAGTAAATTAGACAGAAGGGAGGTAGTGGGAGGTCTAAGAGAAGAGTATAGAATGACTTGCTCGTGGCTTAATTGTCCTCAGTGAGTGAGAGAGTAAACCAGAAAGACACCTGGATTCCCAGCCAGGTTCTAAACTGAGTGTTTTATGTACATTATCCCAGTCAATAAAAATGGTGACCAATTCCTAAGAATCTGCCCAGGTACAGGATAGTGCAATGTCACAAATATGGTCATTAGAGCAAAGGGCTATGGGGACTTGAAATCTGGTCCTACTGCTTTAATCATTACTTGATCTTGGCCAACTATGTAAGTTCTCTTTGCCCCTGTTTCTTCATTATATAATGAGATTAATGATTGCACTCATCTACAGCGTTGTTGTGAGGATTATATAAGGTAATATATCGAGAGTATTTAGAAAGGTACCTGGTCATCTATAAGCACTCAATACATATTAGCTATTATTATTATTGTCACATGGCAGGGGCTGGTACGAAGATTTCATGTGTTACCTCAACCATGCAATAATCCTGAAAAGAAGGTATTATCATCCCCACTGATGAAGCTCTGAGGGTTTTGAGAACTACCAGTGCCACTCAGTTAATTTAGTGGCAAACTGAAATCTGTTTTGTCTAGTTCCAAAGTTCATATTCTTCTGTTTTATCAGAATGATTAGCTTCTCTTTGAAGGATCTCCCATGTGAGAGCAAATGATAAAAATGACAACTTAAGTTTCCTCATTAAGCAAATGACTCATCAAACTAGGTGACCTCCCAGAGTGACATTTGTAAAAAAACTCCAGTCAAACATTGACATGTATGTCAAAACAGAATTCATATAACTTAACAAGAAATCATTTCTTTTTCCACGAAACTCAAAGTATTAGGAGGTAGACTTCTTTGAATAAGCAATTTAAACTATGCTCTTCTTAAAAAAATCTGTTAACAGGGCATTCTTGTTCATTTTCAGAGAATATTTCTTTTCCTCTTGCTGCTGACGAACCGTAAAACTGTAATCACTTTTTCATCAGTTATTTTATGTAAACTTATATTTCAAAATACAATGGAAGTATATAGTTCACTGGAATCCAGTATTTGTCCACATGCACATTCTATTCTAGATCAATCCCCGAAGAATAGTTAGAAATAAACGTTTCCACAAATTGTCCCATAATCTTGTGTTCATTAAAATACCAATAGTGATGCCATCCTTTGCAAACCATGGGCAACTTAGGCAGTTTTTGTGCAACCTGAGAGAGAAAAGAGTTTTTCTTTCTCATATATTTTCACACATTCACCAGGTTGTTACACCATTACAGAACCGTGGCATTGGGTTCTGGAGGTGAAATGGACCCTCGGGAGCATCTGTGTCCTCCTTCCTCCTTTTGTGGGGAAAAATCTAAAATCTGGAGAATGTAAGTGACTTTTTCAAGGTTACATAACTAGATGGTGGCTGATGACCAACAAATATGTATGGAGCCTAGTGACTGATAATAGCTCAGTAGGGAAGCCAGAAAGGATAAAAGATTTAATTACACTGGCCATTGCCTGTAGAAGTAATGGTTTGTGACTCCTTAGCGGTTTCTGATAACGCTAAAAATCTGGTTGAATTAGCCACCTTAGGGAGAAAAAGGGGGGGTGGTTTACTTCTGTGATAGGGACACACAAGGCCACTTCAATAGAAATTTCAAAGTACTTGTGTTCTAATGTAGAATAATTTAGTACTGAATGGATATATATATTATACATGTTTTTTATCTTTTTATTTCTGTCGAAAATGGAAAAACCTCTCAAAATCAAATATGCTGCATGTGAATTCTCTCTCTTGTAACAACTGATCTTAGGTTCTTCTTTAAAATCATGGCAGCTTGAGGGAAAAATCAAGTCCACTGGGTTCTAGTTATGGCTCGTCTACTTTGGTTGACTTAATCACAATGTGGAAAGCGGGCCCCATGTCAGTCTCCTTCCAAGCATGCATGAGGGAAGAATGTGAGACCTGAACGTGAACATAGGCAAGAATGAGCTTTGAAAGTTTGTTTCACATAAAATAACGTAATTTTAAATGGTGTTTTCTTCCTATAATATCATTATATTGGTGCTATATGAAAATAAATTTAACAGAATACATAATTAGCTGTTAGCCATACTCTAAATCATAAAATTAATGATTTTCTTGTGTTTTTTTTTTTTCTCCCCAGATTAGGCTTGCCAGTTATGTTATTTCACTGTTTGCATGTTAGAATAGAATAGATATTTCATTATTCACATAATAGAATGTGTTATTTCACTGTTTTCTTTTTATTCCCACTATGATCCCCACTACCACCATCATCATCACCATTTTTTCATGTCATCACTTATAGTGTGCTAGGAACAGGTGGGCAACTTTACATTCATTATCTGTTTTGGGCGCCTGGGTGGCTCAGTTGGTTAAGCATCTAGCTGCCTTCAGCTCAGGTCATGATCCCAGCGTCCTGGGATCAAGTCCCAAGTCAGTGGGCTCTCTGCTCAGTGGGGAGCCTGCTTCTCCCTTTCCCTCTGCCTGCCCCTCTCCCTGGTTGTGCTCTCTCTCTGTCAAATAAATAAATAAATAAATAAATAAATAAATAAATAAATAAAATCTTCATCATCTCTTTTGTTTCGCACAATATCCTATATTATGGGTATCATAATCACCAGTTTCCTGCCGAGGAAGCTGAGGTGTAGGGGATACGTGACTTACCCAAGAACACACCTAGGGTAACCAACCATTCTAGTTTGCCCAGTTTGGTCTTCAGGTCATTTCAGATACTAACTGTGTGTATGTGTTTTTGTGTGTGTTGGAATCACTCTCTCTCTCTCTTTTTTTTTTTTTAATTTCAGAACTCTTGCTCTTATACATTACCTACTAGCCTAGACCTAGAAAGATCATAAAGTATCAGAGGCCAAAGGAAAATAGCATAAAATGAAAAAAAACAAGTTGGCTTCTATAGTGATTTTTCTTTTCATTTGGCGTGTTAAAAAGAGCTTGACCTGATATATTATGTCCGTTGAAGATTTGCCCAAAGTTTTGTTGTTTGCTTTGCCCTGGGTAGGGAAGGCTATTATTATCATTATTACTATTTTTTCTTAAAAGAAAGATGTAGCAGGATTTTTCCTAGACTGTAAATAATGCCAATTCTGACCTTGGGTTAATTTGAAGGTAATTATCTGTATTTACTCAGGGGAACTATATTGATGCAAAACCTATTTTTCCATTTCCTTATAATATCAGTTGGAATGAGCATGTGGCCTTTGCTTTTAGAGAAATGGCTTAATTTAATAACTAATCAAATGGACAGTACTCTTCTAATTAAATGCTTTTATGAAAATGCGTTTGCATAAAATAATTGAGAATAATAATTTATTATACTTATTGAATACTCAGCTAGGGTCAGCATTATATTTTATACAAAATACATGCATTCATTTCCTTAATCCCCAAGAAACAACAGAGATGAGAATGCTACTATCCCCATTTCTCAGATGAGGAAGTAGAAGCACAGAGATGTTAAATAACTGACTCAAGGACACAGAGCTGGAAGTGGTAGTGCTAAGATGTGAACCCAAGCAATAAAGACCATGTCCTTAACCTCTAGGCTAAAACACCTTTCCATCCATTTAGATTAACCTCGAGAAACCAATTGTGGTGGACTGAAAATAGCGCCCCCATATCCGAACCCCTAGAACCCATGAATGTTACCTTACATGGCAAAAGGCACTCTGCAGATGCGATCAAACTAAGGAGCGCTGAGATGGAGAAACTGTCTAGAATGATCCAGATGAGTCCAGTGCAATCACATGGTCCTTGTGCAAGGAACTCAGAAGAGTCAGAGTCAGAGGAAAGCAATGTGATGACAAGGATGGAAGCAGACTGGAGTAATATGCTTTGGAGCTGGAGAAAGAGACCACAAGCCAAAGAATATAGGCAACCAGTACAGGCTGAAAAAGGCAAGGAAACCGATTTTCCCCTCAGAGCTTCTGGAAGAAACCAACCCTGCCAACACTTTGCCTTCAGCCCAGTTCAATTGATTTCAGACCTGTACCTCAAGAACTGTAAGAGAGTAAATCTGTGTTGTTTTCAGATACCAATGTTGTGGCAGTTTGTTACAGGAAGCAAACACACATGGCAGTGAGGAAAACAACTGCACAATAACAATGAATTCTTTGAACTTAGCCGAGAAGCATTTGTGGACAATCAGAACAAGTGGAACATTTTAAAGCAGGAGCCATCTCTCTGGGAATATTCCCTATAGGGTCTATTCTAAATCAGTTATGGCCTCCGTGTTTCTAGCCTCTGCAAAAGGCCTCAGACACCATTTTCTTGAGACAATTCATTTGATTCAAAACTGGAACTGTAAGTCCCCTCCTGTTACACATCAAATATGTACATACTTTTGCTTAATTTCTCCTTATGTCTGTGTGTTTGACATGCATCCCTCTTTTGCCACTGGAATGTTCCCTCCTTGGCAGCACATGTTCAAACACCACCTTATCATGTACACTAGTTGTATAAGTAAAGACTTTGTGTTA
Organism: Zalophus californianus; assembly: GCF_009762305.2. Lineage (NCBI taxonomy): Eukaryota > Metazoa > Chordata > Mammalia > Carnivora > Otariidae > Zalophus > Zalophus californianus. The sequence goes on from NC_045602.1 coordinate 99,593,441, forward strand.
ATAACCGCTCTATGTAAGGAAATGCTGTGTGCCTCAGTTCCATCATTGCTACCGGGGATCATAAGAGCACCCACCCTGACAACCTCCTGGAGTGGTTGTGAGGATCAAACATCCTAGCACATTAAAGCCCTTAGGATGCACGGGTACCTGCTCTGCGCTCAGTGTTAGTTTCACTATGACCTCTGAGCCCCCTCTTTCATTGGTTCCCCCCCCCTTAGCCAACCAGGATGTTCAATTCTCTCCACCCCCAAACAAATCATAAGCCCACCTGTTGAGAGTTGCCATTCTCCCTCTCTCCTTCTGTCTGTTGCCAAATTAGAGCCACACTGGCTGCCCCCATGCACCATCTGCCCATCTCAGCCTGTGAGATCCGTTCTGCCTCTTTTTTTTTTTTTAAAGATTTTATTTTTTTGACACAGAGATAGAGAGAGAGGGAGAGAGCAAGCACAAGCAGAGGGAGCGGCAGGCAGGGGAGAAGCAGGCTCCCCGCTGAGCAAGGAGCCCAATGTGGGGCTTGATCCCTGGACTGGGATCATGACCTGAGCTGAAGGCTGACACTTAACCGACTGAGCCACCCAGGTGCCCCTCCTTTCTGCCTCTTGATAGAATCTAGTCCCCACATAGAATTTTCTATGGCATTTCCATGATTGGCAACACCTACTTTGATCATTCTCTGTCAGGCTTTCATAACACTCTCTCCCTAAGTATCTATTTCTTCTCTCAAATTGCCGATTCCTCTAGATTGGTGGTTCTCAATGGAGGGCGATTTTTGCTCCCCGCCCTCCTCCCACCCACTGCTATGGGACATTTGGCAATGTCTAGAGACATTTTTCATTGTCAAAAACTTGGGGGAGTGGGTGCCACTAGTATCTAGTGTGAGGAGGCCAGGGATGCTGCTAAATAAACATCCTACAATGCATAGGACATCCCCCGAAAACAAATAATTATCTGGCCCAAAATGTGAATTGTGCCAAAGTTAAGAAATCTGCTCTAAATAAACCTATTCTCCAAGATCTGGCTTTGCCTGTCATTGTGTATGTGCAAGTGTGTGTGTGCGTGCGTGTGTGTGCAATACACCTTTGTGCAAACAGCTCTTCTAGACCCACCCAGGCTCAATTCCACAGTTCACACAATCTGCAAGGCATCACCACACCTCCATCTGTTTGCCCACTCTGTTCTGTGTACCAGGAAGTTGCGGATACAGACTACATCAACAGGGCTCCCTTGTCCTTGGGTCTCCAGCTGGCTTCAGCAACAGAGATTGCAGGGATGAAGAGTAATATCAAGGTAAATATTCTCTTTGCTCCTTTCCTAGAAAGTTGCCTTGGGCTGTGAGTTTTCTTTAACTAGAAGTCACTTACTGCAATATGGCTGTCTCTACAGGACTCTCCTTCTAGGTTCAGGGAAATGGGTTTTTTGTTTTTGTTTTTCTTTTTTGGTCCCTTGTGCATTCAGGTTTAGCATGGTATAAACCTCAGTTGTTAAGGCCCAGTTACCGCACTATCCCTTGTAGCCGCCATACTCAAATATTTGGAAACAATTCCTTTATAAATAAATACTTCTTGAATTATCTGCTTCTAAGTAGGTCATATATTTTCTGCTGTGATATATTTTCCATCCATTGCCATTTCCCTATATGCATGACAGAACCAACAACTTTCCAAAAATTTACCACCCCCTACTCTCTTAAGCACTATATCCAATCAATTGTTAAGTCCCATGGAAATTTCTTCCACATATTTCTTACTTAAACTTCCTCCTGACCCTTTCCCACTGGCTGTTGCTCTAGTTCAATCTATCATTTCTTATTGCTATAATGATGTCCACATTTTTTTCAGGTATCCAATTTCTTCTCTATTTTTTCCAACTTCCAAAGCCAATACCATCACCCTTTGCAAGCTTCCAGGATTCTCTAGGAGCTAGAAGTGAACTCTCCCCTTTTACAAATCTCATTCTATGCCATATACTTTATATAGGTAACTGTCACTTTCATTGTTCTGTTTTAACCATAAAACTGTCTTTTATTTTTACTAAAATTAAGTTTCTCAAGGGCAGAATTGTGCTTTTTCATATGTGTTACTCCCAAAGTACTTGATATTGTCCTCCATACAGAAAGCCACAGTAAGTACTTCTTAAATGGAACAATGATTTTACTGCCCTGCTTTATGGTTGGTAAGGATAACAAATTTTCACAATTCCTGTGCTAGTTTCATGGCCTTTTAGAGTTACACCTTTTTATTTATTTTTGAGTAAGGAAGACGAGCATATTCTTTTGCAGGAAAAGCTACAAGAGCATTCTAAATGCTAGGAAAATAAATAGTAGCATCAAATAATCCCATGGACTCAGAGTTAATTCACACTGTCCCCAAATAATGTCTCTCTGAAAACTTACCCTGATTTCTCTTCGAGCATAATTTCCATAATCAAGTTATCACTGTCTAAACAGAAAGACAGCAAAGCAAAGACCTTCCCCTGCCACTTCATAAAAATAAATACTGACCTCTTAAGCACTTTAGCTAATCCTGAGGATATTTATTTTGTGTGTCAATGGACATAACAGAACTTTATAACACTGACCAAAACACATGACCATTAATTAACTGTATGATCTAGGATGAATTTCTGAACCTCATTTCTTCAACTGTATAATGGGGATAAAAATAACATAGTTCATATGGGGATGAATAAACAAAGAAATATATATTTCTTAATATATAATGTATTATTATAAAGGTAATTCTAATTAGCATATTACTGTATTATTATTTTTATATATAATTATTAATTATTGAACTTATTAATAATATATTTAAAATATATATTTAATTATATAATATATAATAATACATAATATATAACTGCTTTAACAACTGCAAATAGTATATAAAACATTGCCTAATTATCCCGGTAGCTTCCATACCAAATTGTCTCAATGAATAAAAAAATAGCAGCAAGTTTCTGGCTGTTGAAGTTCTAAATGACACACCATTTAATGAAGCACACCTGAATGACAATGAGTAGTAATGTCTTCCCTAGTCAGTCATGTCAAGATGAATCCATTCAAACTGATAAAGCATCCATGCCTCTAGAATTCTCTTCATGTGTACAGAGAATAAGATGGGAATTGTAAGCACTCTTCCTAAATGAGTCCAAACTATTCTGTTCTATACCCTGGAATTGAAATGGAATACCAGGGAATATTTCAAGGGCATATTCTTTTTTTTTTTAAGATTTTATTTATTTATTTGACAGAGACAGAGAGACAGCAAGAGAAGGAACCCAAGCAGGGGGAGTGAGAGAGGGAGAAGCAGGCTTCCTGCCGAGCAGGGAGCTGATGCTGGGCTCGATCCCAGGACGCGGGGATCATGACCTGAGCCTAAGGCAGATGCTTAATGACTGAGCGACCCAGGCACCCCTCAAGAGCATATTCTTGATTATTTTGAAACTGTAATTACTAAGTCTCCTCAAATTCCTTGTAGTATATATAGAACCACTAAACAAATTAGTTCCATTTTATTTCTGGTCATTAGACTTCTAATATGTAAATAAAGGTTTATTTAGTAAATAAAATACATGTAAAGCACTAAATATAATAGAAAGTGCTATCATTATGCTAAATCACCTATACATTTACTTTACTCAGATTCAACCCTATGCTTAGGGAAGAGAGGAAAGGGAGGAGTCAGGGGAAAGGGAGGAGGAATAAGGAAGGGTGGATGGTGGCAGACTGTATTTTCCAAAGATGGCTGCATTAACACCCCCCAGCCCACATGTTCTTCTGCACTGTGACCCCAATCAAGAAGAGAAGCCTATTTCTGCATCTTCTTGAATCGAGGTGGGCCCTGTGACTGCTTTGACTAGGAAAGCTCAGTAGATGGGACACTATGCTACTCCCCTTAACTAGCCTGGCACTTTCTGTGTCCTGCTCCTTAAAATGTTCACGGTAGGCAAAACTAGATGCCATGTAAGAGGTCCTATTACCCTGAGACTGCCATTCTGTAAGGAAGCCCAAACAGGTCATGTGAAGAGGTTGTGTGGAGAAACATGTTCCAGCCATCCCAGACATGTGAGTGAGAATACCAACTCGAGTATCCTGTTCGGTTTGGCCTTTGGATGACGCCAGCCGCAGAAGCCTTCTAACTGCAACTGCATGACTGACGCTAAGTGAGAACCTCCCTGCTGAGCCCGGTCAACCCACAGAACTCTGAGATATAATGCTGCATTACTTTAAGCTCCTAAATTCTGAGATGATTTATGACATAGTAATCAATATTTGGACCCAAGAAGAGGAGGAGTGGGGGAGGCGAATTAAGTAATTTAGCTACGTTATCACCTTTTTGCCTATTAGCGTCAGTTGGAGTCTGCAGCTCAATCTGCATGGGCTAGGGGATCTGGATTAACTGTTTCAGTGGTACTTAGTTCCGAAGCACCTTTCATACTGTGAGCATCTCATAATACATCAAGAATAACCTAAGAATATTTAAAGACACTGTTTTGCTTTTATTTTAGTTTTAGTTTTTTTTTTTTTTTTTTTTTTTTATACAACATGGCTATGAATACAACCCCATCATTTTATCTGGGGTTCAACTGAAGAAACAGCCTCCCCTACATAGCTCTGCTGAACCTATTGAGAAATGTAGATCTCCAATACAGAGCCTCCTAAGACACTTGCAAGGTTCATTTTGACTTCACATGGCTTTTACCTTATAGGTGACTTTAGAATTTAATAGCCACATATACTACATATTGTGACAATGATAATGACATTATTGATGAAGATATGATAATGATGATGATGATGATGATGACCATGATGATGAAGGAGGAGGAGGAGGAGGAAGACAAGGATTGTATGTCAACAGAAGAGTAGATTTAATTTATAAATATGTTCTTGTTACCTTTTGAGATCTGAACATTAAGTGTTGTTAATGAAGCCATAATTCATTTATTTTTAAAAGATTTCTATGCTTCCAGTGAACAAAGTATCATTTCATTCTTAGCAGACCCATCACCCAAAATGAAAAAAACTGATCCTTATCCAGCTGAATCTAATATAAATGAGTAAAACTCTTTAAGACTTCAAAAATAAAAGGTGTAGATTCAAGTTAAAAGCAACTTTTACCAGGCCAAATCCTTTCAAGTTTTCTTTAGAAAAAAAAAAAAAAATCAAAGGCACCAACATCCTAAGAAATTATCTTCCACAGTCAATGATCATTAATGTCTTTATATATTTTTCTTACTACTACATGGAGACTCAACGTCTTGCTAAATGTTATGAAAATATAAACTGGAGTTCCTGTCTACTCAACAAAACTGTAAGTTCCTGTGTTTGTAAAATGTCTTATTCTCCTTCTGAGACTACTGGTATCGGCATAGTTGTAGGTAAATGTCATTTCATGAAATCTCTGCTGAATGAATGCTTCTTGTTTCTATTAAGCATTTCAATTGTTTTAATTTTTATGACCAAAGTTTGTTAGAGGAAAAAATAACTAGAACATATAGACTTAAAAAAAAAAAGCCATCAAATCATTAATAACCCCAAACACCCTTGATTCTATTGCTATCTGGTATTTGCAGACCACATGCTTTTTCTATTCCTGTAGAGATTTTTTTTTTTTTTAAACTGAAGATGTGTTATAATTTTGTAACCTGATTTTCTGGCTGAATGGCTCTAAGGTGATCTACATTTGCATCTCGGTTTCATTCTCAAATCCCTCTCTTTTGACATATATTCACCCTTAGACATGACAAATGTATTAGCAAAAGTCACTTCACAGCTTACACTGAAGATGATACTTCGTTCTTTTGAAAAGAGGTCAAGTAATACATAGTCAATCCTAAAGCTCTCTCTGATAAAGTGAGAAAATAAATACATTTTTTAGTACAGTGAAAAACAAAAACAGAATTGGAATGCCAGGGCTAAAAGTAGCAGATCTGAAAACGCAAAGGATGACGATGGCCAACAGGGTAGCCATGTGGCAGGAAGGGCAATAAATAGCTTGAGCTGTAGTCCCCAGTGAGCAGTATCAACATGATCTAGTACTTTCTAAAAACGCAAATTCTTGGGCCCATCCAGATTTACTGAATCATAAACTCTGCCGGTGAAGCCCAGCAATCTATGCATTAACAAGCCCTTCCGGTGAGCAATTCTGAGTCACACTGCCCTAAGGAAATAGTTGAAGTCTGAGTAACACTGCAGTAAGCAAACAATTAGGAGAACTACAGTCCAAGTTGCCCCTCAGAATCTTTGGGGGGTCTTTACAAAACATTGATGACCTACCCCTGCCCAAGTAATTTAGAGGATCCCCAGGGTTGGTAGCTGACCATCTTTATTTTTTACAAACTTCCTAGATGATGCTAATCAATAACCAGGACTGAGAACTGTTGTTCTAACACATGTATCCACCCAACAAATTGAGAGATGAGTCCAGAAGGAACTTGGCTGAAACTTCAGTATATTTGGCCATAGTAGCTGCATGATAGTACGCACATTTAAAAGGAGTATCACTTACTTTGTTTTACTTCACTGGGTCTGTATGTTAATGTGAGATGAGCAATCCTTTTAAATATTATTCAGAAATAAGTATTATTATCAACTAATATGTACTTTGGTCTATGACATAAATTTAAAAATTTTATACACAGGGAAAACTGATTATTGCAATTATGTTTCGTAAGCACCTTACCTGCCTGGGACTTCCACCTAATAACTTAGGACACAGGTGTCAAAGGCCACTGAGCATAAAAGTAACAGTCCTATTCCCTTAATAAGGCCAGGAAGTATCATAGTACAACAGTATAAACAATAAGGCAATAGCTTACAGTTACCATATATATCATCCTTGTAAGGTGGCTACTCTTAATATTTATTGGAAAATAGTAATTACTATTTATAATGAGGACCCTAAGTTATTAGGAACATTAAGTTTGTTCAAAATATTTTGCTTCAGAACAAATAAAATAGTCAAAGACTTCTCTTACAGAACTCAAAAACCACTAGCATAGAAGAAAAATGGATAAGAAAACAAGAAATGGAATATGCAAAAGTTTGTTCTTTTTTTCCTAAGCAGGACACAATCACTAATTATATCAGAAAAAATAATTTTATTGAAATCCAATTTATAAAGAATTTCTGTTCGGGGCACCTGGGTGGTTCAATCAGTTGTGTCTGACTTTGGCTCAGGTCATTGTCTTGGGGTCCTGGGATGGAGCCCCAAGTTGGGTTTTATGCTCAGTAGGGAGTCTGCTTGTCTCTCTCCTTCTGCCCCTCCCCTGGCTCATGCTCTGTCTCTCTCTCTCAAATAAATAAAATCTTTAAAAAATTTTTTTAAAAGAAAAGAACTGCTCATCAAAAGTTAACATTAAGAGAGGTAAAAGGCAAGATACAGACTAGGAAACGATAATATTCATAATCTACATCTGACATTGGACTCATATCCAAAGTATAAAAGAACTATCACAAATCATTGAGGAAAAAAACAAAACAAAAACAAAAACAGCAACCTGATCCTAAATTGGGCAAAAGACTTGAAGAAGCACTCATAAGAAGAGATCTGAATGACTGACAAGCATATGAAAAACTATTCAGTAGCATTCTTAATGAAATCCAAATTAAAACCACAGTGAGATTCCAATACACTCCCACTAGCATGTTCAAAATTCTATGTTTATGCCTACACTGTGGCCTAGCAGTTGAACTCCTGATACATACCCAAGATGAGTGAATGCAATTGTTTACCTGAAAACAGGGTCAAGAATATCCTTAGCAGTTTTATTCATAATAGCTAACTTATGAGTGGGAAAAACTCAAATGCCCATCAACAGAAGAATGGATAAACAAATACTAGCATATACATAAAATGGAATACTACACTTTGATTTTAAAAATGAACTACTTGAATATGCAGTAAAAGGAATAAATTTAAAAATGTTTCGTTGAGCAAAAGAGTCCAGATGCAAAAAAGGACATACTGTTTGAGTCCATGCATATGAAGAACAGGCAAAACTAGTGGATGGTGAACGAGTTTAGAATAAGAATAAGCATTGCCTTGCATGAAGGAGATGAAATGAAGTGATGAAGGTGCATTCTGGGATGTTGGACATATTCTATATCTTAAGTACATACTGATTAAGATTAGTGCCCTGTATGGTATGCTATAACAATTAAAATTAAGATAAAGGAGATAAGAACAAGCACAATCAATCCATCTTCAAAAAGGCAGCATTTAAAATAATTCCATAACCAGCAGCTTTACTGCTTATGGAATTAAAAACCAGTTATCTAAAAAAGATCTCATCAGGATTTTGTCTCATTATTTGCCCATGAAAAATAACTCAAGTTAGTTTTCTCAAGTTCTTAATAATGAGGAATTATATACAGATAGATAGATACAGATAGCTATAAATATATATACCTTCCATCTCCCTTGACTATTCATATAAACATACTCCATCTGAAAAGAGGTCATATTTAACCTCACCATAATTTCCTCTCTAGTTTTTGGATGTTAAAGTGTGTCAGAATAGGATGGCAATAGCCATGCCTCCAGTTACTTTATAATGATGAGGCAAAAGGAGACTCTTAAATTCTGGGTATGCACAGTTCTACATTGAGTAAAATTTATCACCACTGTAATCAAGTTCTTAGTGTATATGCATATATAAATGAATGTTGAATATATAACTTTAATATTGATGTTGCTCCTCTTAGACTGGTCAAGGCAGAAGAGGGTAGAACATCATTCCCTTAAATTGACACCAGCTGCTTCTTAACAATCACCATGTGCATTCTTATCTTGCTGGCCAATCAAAAGCAGACTCCTTAAAAGCAAACATCTGCTGCCCATTTATAGTAATTTCTACATGAAAACAGGTTTATTAAAAACAACTTAAGCTTTGCCAACACCAAACATGTGCTTCCAGAAAAATTTCTGCCTCAATTGTGCTATGATTTGTAACTCCATATACCCAAAACCTTAAAAAAAAGAAAAAAAAAAATTTCATAAAGTCTTTCCTTCAAAGTCACAAACATAGTTTTTCATTCTGTGCTTATTCTCCCCATACCTGTTTGAATGTGTGGCATCCATGTGTGTCCTCTTCAGAGGGCAGAGGACACTCATCTTGGGTAAAAATAACACCAAATCTACCACCTTCCCATTTTAAGTTGAGCACAATTTTAGAAATAACCCTAAAGTATAGCATATTGGTTATGGAAGCCAGGCTGCTTGGGTTTAAGAGTTAAAAAATAACTCAATAAATCAATAAATGGTATTATTTCTGTTGTTGCTATTACTATATTACATAATCTTTTATATTATATTATATTATATTATATTATATTATATTATATTATATTATATTATATTATATTATATTATATTATAATTACATAACAAAGCAGATAGCTATCACTCTGAATCCAAAGATGCTGGCTGGCATCTTTAAGCCTTATATTTTAGTTATATAAAATCAGAAGGAAATTGGAGAGACTAAAGTTGTAATTCAGAGTGTTTGCTATTCTAAAGTACTCGGACAGAATGAATAATTCAATTAAAATAAATGCAACATGCCATTTACATTTCACTGACATTTTGAAGCCCCATTCCATGTTGAAACTTTGTTGTATATAGAAGAAGAAAAAAATCACCTTACATTCATTCATGGCATCTGAATTTCTGCTGCATTTCCATCTCTATTTTGTAAAATGATGAACTCCTTCTACCAAAGAGTTACAAAATAAACTAAATCACTACTGTAAAGAAAATATTTATCAAACCATTTATGTCTTATGCAATTCACTCTCTACTTCAAAAGTCAGCATTTGTTTGTAAGTTGTAAGAAGCCCAGAGAGAAGTCCTTGAATCTAGACTACGTCAAATTGCTCTAAGATTTGAGGATCTTCCCCGTTCTGGGGACAAAAGACTTATCATTATGAAGCTATGTGATTATCTTTTATTTTTCCACCTTCTTCCAGGAAGAATTCTGAAAAGCCATTTTCTAGTTCAGCAGGGAGAGGATCATGTGTTCATATTTCTATCTTGAGCTTGTCATGGCATTTTTAGTGTTGTTTTCAAGAGTAATAAGGCCCATAAAATGTCAATCAAAACCCACCACCAGCAGGGAATGTGTTGGAAGCTGTTACATAATCAGCATGCCTGTTTCAGCACAACACAAAGTGGCATTTTTCATGTCAGTACTGAATTCACAACTTTAAAATCTCAGATTTCCTATGCATCCAGGTTGCCACAGAAGCCAGGACTGTGGCAGTCTGAGCAGCCTGAGTCAAAACCCAAGCATCCCATTGCCTAATGGAGTAATGAGTCATTTCACTCTCCTAGGTCTCCTTCCCCTGAGTAATAGAATTATCGGGAGGAGGCGTGAGGAAAGGGCAAAGCAGGGCACTTCTGACAGCTGCAGAAAAGACTGCAGAAACTCTCAGCCTGTGCAAGTAATCAGATTCTCTAAGCTGACACTTATCCCCAAATTCAAACTTCAATGCTGCTGATGTAGTATTATTCAATAATCTCTACCTGCCCACCCAGCCTCATTTACTAGAAGACTAGATGCCCATTATACTGTGCCCTGGGTTTCTATCTTAGTTGGGGTAAAAAACATATGTGGTACAGGTTTTCAGTTTTATTTCTGAAGTAATATCAGCTAAGACATTATGATAATCTGAGTCTTATACTATCCTATAAATTGAAGATGGAAAAGACACATTGGAACAGCACACTACCATCTCTTAATGTGCCTTCCCCACAGCATATTCTCCAAGCGAGTAAGATGTTAAATGATTTGGGCAATGAAGCTTCTTGAGTTTTCTATCCTGGTCTTCAGTTAGCAGTTTTATGGCTATGGAAGGGGGGAAAAAAGGTAAGTAAACAGGAGAGAGAGCAGTGGTGAGGATGGAGAGGAGAGGAGGAAGAGGAGGAAGTGGAGGAGGAGGAAGAGAGGAAGAAGTGGAAGAAGTAGAGGAGGTAGAAGTGGGGAAGAAGGAAGACGAGGAGAAGGAAGAATGGAAGTAGAGGAGGGGAAGTAGGGAAGAAGGAGAAAGGAAGTTGAGGAGGGGAAAGAGGGGAAGTGGAGGAGAAGGAGGTAGGGGAGGAGGAAGTGGAGGAAGTAAAGGAGGTGGAAATGGAGGAGGAAGAAAAGGAAGAAGAGAAGAAGTAGAGGAAGCGGAAGAGAGGAAGTGGAGGAGGGAGAAATAGGGGAGGAGGAATAAGGAGCAAGTAAAGGAGGTGAGGTGAAGGGGGTAGAAAGGGGAGGAGGAGGAAGAAGAGGAAGTGGGAGGGAGCATAGAATGGAGAAGGAGGAAGAGGAGTAAGTGGAGGGAGTGGAGGAGGAGGTGAACATCACAGAGGAGAAAGAAGAGATGGAGAAAGAAGAGTTGGAAAAAAAAAAGAAAAGGAGAAGAAAGACAAGAAGAAAAAGGGAAGAAGGAAGGAATGAAGAAAAGGAAAAAGAGGGAAAGGAGGAAGAAGAAAATCGGAGGAGGAAGGGATGCATCCTTTTCAGAGTTTTGTTTGCTTGGTATTCCCACACATCTGTTATAGTATAACTTTTTCTCCCGTTGTCCCATGGAGCTTCAGTTACTCAGAAAGTATTTCTGAATTTCTTGAAATTTCATAATACTATGAAGGAAGACTCTAAATAATTATTTCTATTTTCATACAAAACAAAAACTTTAGAGTTTGATTCTGTAGCTCCCCTACCTTTGCTCCTGCATGCGATTTCAATCAGGATATTTACCTAATGACTTGAAAAATTCTCTACTTTTAGTATTTATCTCTTCTATCTTTTACTAGACTTTTACTTAAAAAAAATCTTATTCAACTCTTAAATGGAAGGAATTTTGGCAGTGAATTAAAAGCAGAAGGAACAGACTTTTGATAGATATTGATCATGCACGCACACACTCTTACACTACATTGCACAGATTCTAAAGCACCATGGATCATAAGATGCACCATTATTTTATGTACCACTAAGAAAGAAAGAAAAAAAAATACTAAACACTAAAAAATGTGTGGGTGATATTCATTAAGGTAACTATCAATCACAAGATATGTCCTGATTTCAGAGCTGTTTATAACCTTACACCAACCATAAGAAAGCATCTGACAAAGCCATATTGAGAGACATTGCATAAAATAACTGACCAGTACTCTTCAAAAGTGTCAAGGTCATAAAAGACAAAGAAAGACAGAAATGGTTACAGAGTTGGAAGAGGCTAATAAGAAATAATAACTAAATAAAATAAATTTAAGATCCTGAATAGGTTCGTTGAGAAAGAGAGAGAGGGAGGGAGGGAAGGAAGGAAGGAAAGCAAGGAAGGAAAAAAGGAAGGAAGGAAGGAAGGAAGGAAGGAAGGAAGGAAGGAAGGAAGGAAGGAAGGAAGGAAGGAAGGAAGGAAGGAAGGAAGGAAAGAAGGAAGGAAGGAAGGAAGGAAGGAAAGAAGGAAGGAAGGAAGGAAAAAGAAAAATTGGCAAAATTTGAATAAGGTCTAAAGTTTAGTAGATATTATACCAATGTTAATTTCTTGTTCATGATAATTGTCCTACCGTTTTCTAAGATACTAACATTAGAAGAAGTGGGATGAGAAAGATATTAAAACAACAACAACAAAAAACCTCTTGGAATTATTTTTGCAATTTTTCTGTAAATCCAAAATTAATTCAAAATAAAACATACCAAAACTCCAAAAAAAGTATATCTTAGTATCATTTAAAACCAGTATCTTATAATCCTGTAGAATTAACACAATTGTTCCCAAATGTTCATGTACTTACATAATTTGTTCATTATTTGAAGAGCAACATGGTATGGTAGAGACTGCCCTGGACCAGGTGTACAATCCTTGACTCTCAGCTTTGATTCAGATCAAATTCACAGGACATATCCTGTAATTACTCAAAATAATCTCTCTGGTTCTTAGTTTCTTCAGTCTGCAAGATGAGATTTTTAGACGAAGTGGTTCTAAAGGGCCACTTCACCTCTAATACTCTCAGGATCTTATGTTAATAACCAAGCAGAATATATAAAAAATGTTGCCTTTACCTGAAATCAGCCTAAATGATTCATATTTTTTGAAAGGTGCATGTATACCTACATATTCATACTGTCACAATCACAGAGTTCTTGCTATATAACAAGTATAGAATAAGCTACATCATGGTGAAAATGTCTACTCTGTGTTCATGGAGTGCTTAATTTATCCTTAGCACATAAAGATGCCAGGTGTTATTAGTGTGAAATAAAACTCAGCAATTTTTAGTAAGACTAGCACTATACCGAACTACCCTCTCAAAAAAGGAATCAAGCAGGCAGAAATGTAAGTGGAGATGTAGACTTTATTAGCTGTTTACCTTTGCCAGAGTTTCAATTTCTAATATTGTCAATTTATATTAATTGATGAAAAGAAGTCACTAAAATAATGTGTGGGTCGTATCACAGAAGGATCTGCTGAAGACAGAAAGCCTTATTGATAAGATGCTTTCCTATATTCTATGTGGAATTCTACACCTAGAAAGGATGAAAAACCAGAAGTTGTTCTTCCCTTGAATTTTTCAGCAAGGGGAGACGATGAGGACTTTTTTTAAAATTTTTTTATTGTTATGTTAATCACCATACATTACATCATGAGTTTTGGATGTAGTGTTCCATGATTCATTGTTTGAGCATAACACCCAGTGCTCCATGCACAATGTGCTCACTTTAATACCCAACACCAGGCTAACCCATCCCCCAACCCCCTCCCGTCTAGAACCCTCAGTTTGTTTTTCAGACTCCGTCTCTCATGGTTAATCTCCCCCTCCAATTTCCACCCCTTCATTCTTCCCCCTCCTGCTATCTTCTTTTTTTTTCTTAATATATATTGCATTGTTTGTTTCAGAGGTACAGATCTGTGATTCAACACTCTTGCACAATTCACAGCACTCACCATAGCACATACCCTCCGAAATGCCTAATCACCCAGCCACCACAACCCTCCCAACCCCCACCACTCCAGCAACCCTCAGTTTGTTTCCTGAGATTAAGAATTCCTCATATCAGTGAGGACATATGATATATGTCTTTCTCTGATTGACTTATTTCACTCAGCATAACACCCTCCAGTTCCACCCACGTCATTGCAAATGGCAAGATCTCAATTTTTTGATGGCTGCATAATATTCCATTGTGTATATATACCATTTCTTCTTTATCCATTCATCTGTTGATGGACATCTTGGCTCCTTCCACAGTTTAGCTATTGTGGACATTGCTGCTATAACATTGGAGTGCATGTACCCCTTTGGATCCCTACATTTGTATCTTTGGGGTAAATACCCAGCAGTACAATTGCTGGATTGTATGGTAGCTATATTTTCAACTGTTTGAGGAACCTCCACACTGTTTTTCAGACTAGTTGCACCAGCTTGCATTCCCACCAGGAGTGTAGGAGGGTTCCCCTTTCTCTGCATCCCCGCCAACACCTGTCGTTTCCTGACTTGTTAATTTTCGCCATTCTGACTGGTGTGAGGTGGTATCTCATTGAGGTTTTGATTTGGATTTCCCTGATGCCGAGCGATGTTGAGCACTTTTTCATGTGTCTGTTGGCCATTTGGATGTCTTCTTTGGAAAAATGTCTGTTCATGTCTTCTGCCCATTTCTTGATTGGATTATTTCTTCCCTGGGTGTTGAGTTGGATAAGGTCCTTATAGATTTTCGATACTAGCCCTTTATCTGATATGTCATTTGCAAATATTTTCTCCCATTCTGTTGGTTGTCTTTTGGTTTTGTGGACTGTTTCTTTTGCTGTGGAAAAGCTTTTTATCTTGAGGAAATCCCAATAGTTCATTTTTGCCCTTGCTTCCCTTGCCTTTGGCGATGTTTCTAGGAAGAAGTTGCTGCGGCTGAGGTTGAAGAGGTTGCTGCCTGTGTTCTCCTTTAGGATTGTGATGGACTCCTGTCTCACATTTAGGTCTTTCAACCATTTGGAGTCTATTTTTGTGTGTGGTGTAAGGAAATGGTCCAGTTTCATTCTTCTGCATGTGGCTGTCCAATTTTCCCAACACCATTTGTTGAAGAGACTGTCTTTTTTCAATTGGATATTCATTCCTGCTTTGTCAAAGATTAGTTGACCATAGAGTTGAGGGTCCATTTCTGGGCTGTCTATTAGGTTCCATTGATCTATGTGTCTGTTTTTGTACCAGTACCATACTGTCTTGATGATGACAGCTTTGTAATAGAGCTGGAAGTCCGGAATTGTGATGCCACCAGCTTTGCTTTTCTTTTTCAACATTCCTCTGGCTATTCGGGGTCTCTTCTGGTTCCATACAAATTTTAGGATTATTTGTTCCATTTCTTTGAAAAAAGTGGATGGTATTTTGATGGGGATTGCATTGAATGTGTAGATTGCTCTAGGTAGCATTGACATCTTCATAATGTTTGTTCTTCCAATCCATGAGCATGGAACGTTTTTCCATTTCTTTGTGTCTTCTTCAATTTCTTTCATGAGTATTTTATAGTTTTCTGAGTACAGATCCTTTGCCTCTTTGGTTAGATTTATTCCTAGGTATCTTATGGTTTTGGGTGCAATTGTAAATGGGATCAACTACTTAATTTGTCTCTCTTCTGTCTTGTTGTTGGTGTATAGGAATGCCACTGATTTCTGTGCATTGATTTTATATCCTGCTACTTTACTGAATTCCTGTATGAGTTCTACCAGTTTTGGGGTGGAGTCTTTTGGGTTCCACATACAGTATCATATCATCTGCAAAGAGTGAGAGTTTGACTTCCTCTTTGCCGATTTGGATGCCTTTGATTTCTTTTTGTTGTTTGATTGCTGTGGCTAGGACTTCTAGTACTATGTTGAATAGCAGTGGTGAGAGTGGACATCCCTGTCGCGTTCCTGACCTTAGGGGACAAGTTCTCAGCTTTTCCCCATTGAGGATGATATTCGCTGTAGGTTTTTCATAGATGGCTTTTATGATATTGAGGTATGTACCCTCTATCCCTATACTCTGAAGAGATTTGATCAAGAAAGGATGCTGTACTTTGACAAATGCTGTTTCTGCATCTATTGAGAGGATCATATGATTCTTGTTCTTTATTTTGTTAATGTATTGTATCACGTTGATTGATTTGCGGATGTTGAACCAGCCTTGCAGCCCAGGGATAAATCCCACTTGGTCATGGTGAATAAGCCTTTTAATGTACTGTTGGATCCTACTGGCTAGTATTTTGGTGAGAATTTTTGCAGCTATGTTCATCAAGGATATTGGTCTGTAATTCTCCTTTTGGATGGGGTCTTTGTCTGGTTTTGGGATCAAGGTAATGGTGGCCTCATAAAATGAGTTTGGAAGTTTCCTTCCATTTCTATTTTTTGGAACAGTTTCAGGAGAATAGGTGTTAATTCTTCTTGAAATGATTGGGAGAATTCCCCTGGGAAGCCATCAGGCCACGGGCTTTTGTTTGTGGGGAGATTTTAGATGACTTCTTCAATTTCCTTAGTGGTTATAAGTCTGTTCAGGTTTTCTATTTCTTCCTGGTGCAACTTTGGTAGTTGATACATCTCTAGGAATGCATCCATTTCTTCCAGGTTATCTAATTTGCTGGCATAGAGTTGCTCATAATGTGTTCTTATAATTGTTTCTATGTCTTTGGTGTTGGTTGTGATCTCTCCTCTTTCATTCATGATTTTGTTGATTTGAGTCATTTCTCTTTTCTTTTTGATAAGTCTGGCCAGGGGTTTATCAATCTTGTTAATTCTTTCAAAGAACCAGCTTCTAGTTTCGTTGATCTGGTCTACTGTTCTTTTGGTTTGTATTTCATTGATTTCTGCTCTAATCTTTATTATTTCCCTTTTCCTGCTTGGTTTAGGCTTTATTTGCTGTTTTTTTTCTAGCTCCTTTAGGTGTAGGGTTAGGTTGTGTATTTGAGACATTTCTTGATTCTTGAGAAAGGCTTGTATTCCTATATACTTTCCTCTCAGGACTGCCTTTGCTGTATCCCAAAGATTTTGAACCATTGTGTTTTCATTTTCATTGGTTTCCATGAATTTTTTTAGTTCTTCTTTAATTTCCTGGTTGACCCATTCATTCTTTAGTAAGATGCTCTTTGGCCTCCGTATATTTGAGTTCTTTCCGAATTTCCTGTTCTGATTGAGTTCTAGTTTCAAAGCACTGTGGTCTGAAAATATGCAGGGAATGATCCCAATCTTTTGGTACGGGTTGAGACCTGATTTGTGACCTAGGATGTGATCTATTCTGGAGAGTGTTCCATGGGCACTAGAGAGGAATGTGTATTCCACTGCTTTGGGATGGAATGTTCTGAATATGTCTGTGAAGTCCATTTGGTCCAGTGTGTCATTTAAAGTCTTTATTTCCTTGTTCATCTTTTGCTTAGATGATCTGTCCATTTCAGTCAGGGGGGTGTTAAAGTCCCCCACTATTATTGTATTTTTGTCAATGTGTTTCTTTGCTTTTGCTATTAATTGCCTTATAAAATTGGCTGCTCCCATATTAGGGGCATAGATATTTACAATTGTTGGATCTTCTTGTTGGATAGACCCTTTAAGTAGGATATAGTGTCCTTCCTCATCTCTTATTACAGTCTTTGTTTTAAAATCTAATTTGTCTGATTTAAGGATTGCCACCCTAGCTTTCTTTTGGTGTCCATTAGCATGGTAAATGGTTTTCCATCCCCTCACTTTCAATCTGGGGGTGTCTTTGGGTCTAAAATGAGTCTCTTGCAGACAGCATATGGATGGGTGTTGTTTTTTAATCCAGTCTGATAGCCTGTGTCTTTTGATTGGGGCATTTAGCCCATTTACATTCAGAGTAACTATTGAAAGATATGAATTTAGTGCCATTGTATTGCCTGTAAGGTGACTGTTACTGTGTATTGTCTGTGTTCCTTTCTGATCTATGCTGCTTTTAGGCTCTGTCTTTGCTTAGAGGACCCCTTTCAATATTTCCTGTAGGGCTGGTTTCGTGTTTGCATATTCCTTTAGTTTTTGTTTGTCCTAGAAGCTTTTTATCTCTCCTTATATTTTCAATGACAGCCTAGCTGGATATAGTATTCTTGGCTGCATATTTTTCTCGTTTAGTGCTCTGAAGATATCATGCCAGTCCTTTCTGGCCTGCCAGGTCTCTGTGGATAGGTCTGTTGCCAATCTAATGTTTCTACCATTATAGGTTACATATCTCTTCTCCCAAGCTGCTTTCAAGATTTTCTCTTTGTCTCTGAGACTCGTAAGTTCCCTGTGCTTCCAGGATTTTGATTCCTGTTTCCTTCCCCACATTAGGGAAGTTCTCTGCTATTATTTGCTCCAATATACCTTCTGCTCCTCTCTCTCTCTTTCTTCTTCTTCTGGGATCCCAATTATTCTAATGTTGGTTCGTCTTATCGTATCGCTTATCTCTCGAATTCTGCCCTTGTGATCCAATAGTTGTTTATCTCTCTTTTTCTCAGCTTCTTTATTTTCCATCATTTGGTCTTCTATATCGCTGATTCTCTCTTCTGCCTCATTTATCCTAGCAGTTAGTGCCCCCATTTTTGATTGCACCTCATTAATAGCCTTTTTGATTTCGATTTGGTTAGATTTTAGTTCTTCTATTTCTCCAGGAAGCGTTTCTCTAATAACTTCCATGCTTTTTTCAAACCCAGCTAGTATCTTTAAAATCATGATTCTGAACTCTAGGTCCAACATCGTACTAACGTCCATATTGAGTACATCCCTGGCAGATGGTAGTACCTCTTGTTCTTTTTGCTGAGGTGATTTTTTTCGTCTTGTCATTTTGTCCAGAGGAGAATAGATGAATGAGAGAACAAAATGCTAACAGGGTAACAACATCCCCAGCAAATATACTCTGAAGAAATCAGAAAAGAACTGAAACCAGGGGAAAAGAAAGGGAAAGAAAGAAAAAAGAAAAAGAAAAAATAAAAACAAACAAAAACAGAACAAAACAAAACAAAACAAAAACCAGAATATGATCAAATATGATCAGGCTAGTGCATAGATCAGTGCCACACACTAGATTGTGTGTATTTTGGTCTGTTAGAAGAAAGTGCCTCCTGAAATCTTAAAGAAAGAAAGACTTATATATGTACAAAATAAGGGCTGATACAATGAAGGGATGGAATATGACTGTAAAGATGAAAATTATAAAAGATTTTATAAAAGGAATTGATAAGAAGTTGTTTGAAAAAAGAAAGAAGAAGATTTAAACAAAAAAAAAAAGAGGAGAATGTGATCAGGCAGGAGACTAGAAGAAAGCCATACACTAGTGATTTAGAGTATATTTTGATCTGTTAGAAGAAACTGTATCTCAAAATTTTAAAGAGATAAGAACATATATATATGCCAAAAATAAGGGTATCTACTATGAAGCGATAGAATATGACTCTAAAAATGAGAAATGAAAATTTTTTTGTCTTCAAAAAGGGATTGATAAGATCTTGGTTTTAAAAGGGAAAGAGAAAAATTAAAAAAAAAAAAGTTAAAAAATTAACTTTGAAAAACTAATGAATCCTCATAAAAAAGCCATGAATTCTATGTGCAGTATTCCCCTAGTGCTGGAGTTCTGCCGTTCTCCTTGATCAGTAAACTTGGTCTTGGCTGGCTGTTTGTGCTGATCTTCTCGGGGAGAGGCCTGTTGCCGTGGTTCCCAAATGTCTTTGCCGGTGGCGGAATTGCCCCGCCCTTGTCGGTCCGGGCTAAGCAAGCTGCTCGGGTTTGCTCTCAGGAGCTTTTGTTCCCTGCAAGCTTTCGGTACAGCTTTGGAGGACGAGAGTGAAAATGGTGGCCTCCCAATCTCCACTCCAGAGGAGCCGAGAACTCAGTGCCCCACTCCTCAGTGCGCCCCCAGAGAAAAGCAGTCCGTCACTCCCGTCTCCCCTTTCTCCAGCCACACTCCATGCTCACCCCGCCTGTAACCGAGTGTTTCTATCTCTGGCACCTGACTCGGTGTGGAGTCTCCAAACCCAGCAGATCCCTGTGGTGTGCTCCCACGCCGCTCCTCCCAGGGGAGGAAGGGGAGTCTCCCCAGCTCTGCCGCTTGTTGGGTCCCTGCTGGAGGAGCAGTGGCCCAACTGTGTCGCTGGTCACAGTTTATGGCAACCCTGAGCCAAGAGCCCGCACCTCGGCTCTGTCTCTGCAGCCAGCTTCCCCGCTCTGATACCTGGGAGTTCTGCCACACTCAGGCACCCCGGGTCTTTCTGTGACCCTGAGGCTCCTGAGACCACACTGTCCCATGAGGCTTCCACCCCCACGTAGCCACTGGAGCGACGTCCCTCAGCGGAGCCGATTTCTAAAAGTTCCGATTTTGTGCTCTGCGGCTCTATCACTTGCCAGAAGCGGCCGATGGAGGCCCCCTCCCCGGCCATCTATCCTCCCGAATATCGCCTCGGATTCACTTCTCTGCACGTCCTACGTTCCAGTAAGTGGTCGCTTTTCTGTTCAGAGAGTTGTTGCTATTCTTCTCTTCGATCTCCTGTTGAGTTCATAGGTGTTCAGAATGGTTTGATCCCTACTCAGCTGAATTCCTGAGACCAGACGAAATCCAGGTCTCCTACTTCTCCACCATCTTGCTCCGCCAATTGATGAGGACTTTTTAAGGGACACAGTGAAAGACAGTCTATGAATTTACCTTTCCAGTAACAGTCTTTGTGGAAAAGGCACACAAAATGACAGATGTATTGCAGCATATTAATCTTCCAGATTAGAAAAGAAAAAAAAAATCTTCTTTTCCATTATCTTCTAAGGCACAGAGGAGCTACAAAAGCTGACTAGGCAAGGACATTTAGTCCCAAACACCAAGTCATTAAATTTAAAAGCAAGAGACAAAGACCTCCTCCTGGAAAGGCTGTGAGCAGAATGGTTTGGGGACCTTCTGTTGGGGAAAGAATATGCCACCCTTTCTCCCACTTGGTAAAACAAAGCATTCACAGGAGTGGTAGTTTTTATGGCGGCCATTTCAACATAGGCTGAATAATGAGGGGTAAGGGACTGGCTGAGGAAGGAAGAAGAAAGCTTCCCAGTCAAGGGTGTGGTGTTGGAGAAGACCCCAGGGCTATGGAAGGATTAGACACAATAATATGTAAATTAAGGTAGCTGATTTAAATTGAATCAGGGATGGTGAGCAAAGTATGAGTTGACCCCTAGAGCCTTCTGTTCCCTTGCTCTTCCCAAGCTCTTAGTCTCTCTGGGAAGGAAAATCTGACAGGAGGCACACCCCTGGGTGGGACCAGGAAAATTTCCCTGTGAGTAACTAAGTAAAACAGTGTTTTCTGAGTTCTTCTTATTGAAGGTGGGGCTGTCTGCAGAGTCTAGACTGGTCTAGGACCAAGGCTACCTCTTGCAGTAAATCAGTTGTTACAAATGTATTTTCTAGCTGCGGCTTTTTGGAGGCCAGACAAGGTGCTAGGGGCTAATTCTGTTTGTGGATTCTCTTTGTGAATGAGGGCCCTGGAGTTCTACATCTCTATGGCACCTCAACTGAAGGCATTTAATCCTCTTTTATTCTAGACTGTGTGTATGCTAGGTCTTTAATTTGTTGGTTCATGTGTACTAGGAGACTGGAAGAAGGAGAAGGAAAAAGATGGTGGGAGCGAGAGCTAGGGTGGAAACGTGGTGCTGTAGGAGTGGTGGAAACAAACAACAGAAGAACCACTGCTGACAGTTCTCATACACTTTCCACGTGTGGAGCTTTGTACATGTTCAAGCAACTATTTGGATAAACACAGATCACTTGGAGGACAACCAGACCAACACCTACATAAATTCAGCCTCAGTTCACTGAGGCCTGAAATAAGGGGAAAGGGAAATATTGTGCAAGGATTCTTAGGTGTAGTCTCCAGACTAGCAGCATCAACAACCTGGGAACTTGTTAGAAATGCAAATTCTCAGGTCCCACCCCAGGCCGACCTAATCTGAAATCAGAGGGTGGGGCTGAGCAATTGGTGTTTTAACAAGCCCTATAGTTGATTCTGATACAGATTCAAATTTGAGAACCACCATTGTTTAGAAAGAGGAGGGGGTATTTCAGAGAAATGGCCTACTATACAAAATTTGACATTTTTGATTGGGGGTGGTTTGCACATACTGGTTTAGGATACTTGAGGGATTGTGTCTGGACATGGGGAATATGCAAGAGTAGAACCTGGCTAATTAGCAGGTTTTCCAGAAGCTCTAATGGTGGATTCGTTGCCAAAGAAAACAATAGTGGCCCTTGTACAGAACCTAAGACCGGGTGGGAGTGCCAAGATTTGGTTTAAAAATGCAAATCTTGGTTTACCAGTTCAGACTAGAGTAGAATCTGCCAGTTCAACCCTTTGTCTTCTCATCCACCTCTGGAAGCAGAAGAAGGACTTTGAAGAGGAAGGAGAGAAAAAAAGTCTCATATCGCCTCATCTGTGTGTCAGAATATCTGGACCTTTCCAGAAGCTATCCTGACCCAATGCCAAGAACCTCCCACTCTTAAAAGATATTTCTCATTACTTATAAATCATCTCATATTTCCGATGTTGTGGGTACAAAAATGTACATGTAAATCACATGAATCCAGGTGTTCCTGGCCTGTTAGGAACCTGGAAATACAAACGATGACACATATGCCTATCAGCAGAAAATCAGTGACTGAGTCCGACCTTAGATTCAATAAGAGAGAACCCAGAAAATCTAGTCCCCAGCTACTTTATACAATTTAGTATAAAGGCTGGACAGGCCTTGGAAATATGAACGGAGGACAAGACTGAATGTCAGAGTATGATCAGAGGAAAGCAAAGGAAGAATCAATTAAAACTATTATTATGATTGAAAATTAGATACGTGTTTCAATAAAATCACATGCAGTCAAATTAAAAAATAATAAAGATGGAAGATGTCATGTAGATGACAAACCCAATGGTCCAATGACAAAAAGGAAACTTTCAATTTCCATGTAAAACCCTAGTGGAGAAATACATAGTGGGGAAATACCATGGTGCTTGTTCCCCAGAGGAGGACTATGGGAAATCCCTGACATACTCAATACTCCTGCCTCTCTCCAGCCTGGGGCAGACATCGCTATCAAAGCCTGCTCTCCCTCCCTGCTGGGTATACGCTCAGTCTCAAAGTTCTCAACATCAGCAGCCAGCAGCCAGCAGCCAGTAGCCAGCAACCACTGGCAATCGATCAGAATTGCTACTTCACCTTCTATGACTGGTTGTAATGGACCTTCTGTTCCAGGTCTGCCTCTCATCCCTTTGCCCAGAGAAAGCCTCTGCCATATAGTGTTCCACAGTGCACCTACTCTAATTAGTACTTGCTATTATAATTCCAGAACAGACTAACAAGTAATTATATAAAATGTGTGTTATATTTTCATCTCCTTTTCAATGTTTCACATACACAGATGCATTTCCCGGTTCAACAAAGGGGCAAAACATAATCAATGATGCCGGAAGTATAAGATATAAAATTATGTAGTTATGAAAACGCATGGTACCTGTATAGATCATATAAGTGTATCCCAAAATATGGAGGATTGTCATGGTAGTACACGATAAGCATTTTTTTTTATTTTTATAAAATTAAAGTTTTTTTAATTGCAATGATTATGTGGGTTTTTGTTTTGATTATGTGTTTTGAGTGCATAATATAAAAATAATATCAGACCTCTGAATTACTGTGGATATTATTGCTTGTGTCAAGGATAAGTGAAAACAAAGCAAACATTTACAATAGCTTAGAGAAAAATATTAAGCAAATAATAGCGCAGGCAGTAAAAGTCTTGCAGGTGGCATGTGACTGGCTGAAGCCTGAGGAATGCTGTTATCTAAATGTGTGCACATGTGCTGAGTCCCAACCTAATTTCATTGCTGATTTACTATGCCTTAAGGAGAACATGCCAACTGCCCAACGACACAGCGCCAACATTTCCAACTGCCCCCCAATTAAGTGTGAAGTGCCCTTGCCTTCTAAGAATTGTCTTACACTAAAATTTTATGATTTAAAAACAACTAACTCATGAACTCAGCTAAAACTCGAGAGGTAGAAAAGCTTAGCCCTTTATCTGACCCATCATCTACAATTAACCTGGTTATGTCCTCAGTCACAACTAACTAGTGTGACCCCCAATTAACTCTCCCAGATAGTTTTTCAATTAGCACTAATAGTTCAAACTACTAAAAAACAACAGCACAAGGTGGCATGGTAATAGGGCTGCTTCCAAGAGTATTAATTCACTCTGACAACTGACAACAACAACAAAATCCTAGGGAGAGAAAAAAAAAAAAAAACCCTTGTATTTTATCTTTGCGACCTGTAATATGGACCCTCCTTAAAGGTCTAATTTATTTGACGTGTTTTGAGAAACCATTTTTATTATCCTATATCTGAATTGTATTCATTTTTTTCCCCTGTTTTAGAATAGTACCAGGTTTCTGTTTGTCAGAAGCATTTGTCATTGAGTGGTGAGATTACCTTGCAAGAGATGTCATAAGCAGTGGTTTGTCACCACCTGTCACATTAAATAAACCTCAAGGTAAGCACTAGGTTATAGGGCAAGTAAGTAAGGCTTTTTACTCCTTCCTGCCTAAGCCATGCACTAATTTGTACAAGTAAAAGCGAGCCTAGAACTGGAGGGTGTTATGCTGAGTGAAGTAAGTCAATCAGAGAAAGACATGTATCATATGACCTCACTGATATGAGGAATTCTTAATGTCAGGAAACAAACTGAGGGTTGCTGGAGTGGTGGGGGGTGGGAGGGATGGGGTGGCTGAGTGATAGGCATTGGGGAGGGTATGTGCTATGGTGAGAGCGCTGTGAATTGTAAAAAAAAAAAAAAAAAAGACAGAAAGTAATAAACTCCAAGTGGTGAATTTTGGGGGCAGCAGTGGGAGAAGAGGGAACCTTGGCAGATGAGGTGGTAGAATTCAGATGCTTAAGAAATGGTTTCTCAGTACACAGGCTTGGGAAAAGAAAAACATACCTTCTACCTTGGATGTGCTAATGAATATACATCTAATAGCATCCACATCAAAATATATGATCAGGGGTGCCTAGGTGGCGGAGTCGGTTAAGCGTTTGGCTCTTGGTTTCTGCTCAGGTTGTGATCTCAGGGTCCTGGGATCGAGCCCCATGTCAGTCTCTGCACTGAGCATGGAGTCTGCTTGAGATTCTCTCCTCTCCCACTCGTGCTCTCTCTCATATAAATAAATAAAATCGTTAAAAAAATATATGATCAAACTCATCTGTGTGGAGGTGCTAGGTATGTGGATCCTGGGATATCAAACATGGTGAGGAGGAAATGGGCAAACTTGATGGTAATTTTAACTACTGTATACGAGGCATGGGAAGATTTTTTTTTTTTTTTTTTTACAATGTTCAGGTTCGCCGAGCTAACTACAAATACCAGTTGTTGTTTTTTTTCCCCCCTTTTACCATAAATTAGTGTCCCCAAAGATTTATGGGTAGGTCCAAAGAATGCAGCATTTGAATGTACCTTGTGTCTTCAAGTTGTTTTATACCCAAAGACGGCCATTTAAACCAAAAAGGGTCTAAAAGGTGCTACCACTCTGCAAATTCAGACCAAAGGGGTTATGAAGAAATTGTTTATAAGCCAGCCCAGGTACTGACTTTGGTTTGAAAAGCTTGTTTCTACACATCAATATCATTATTACAAGTTTGCTTTAGCATCAGCCTATACCTAGATTGTGTCATGTTCACAACACAGAAAAACAAAAACCAAAAACCCAATTACTGCATCAGAACTCTGAAAACTTAAGCATTTGTACATCTGCCCCTCTGGGAGTTAGAAACTGAATGGGCTAAGCATCAAATTAAAAAAGCACAGGTATTATGCATTCTAAATGGACACCCACTATCCTCATAAATACTGAGGCTAGTGGCTGTTTCTAGTGCTGGATACATGGTAGGCAATTAATTCTGTTTATGGATTGGCTGACAAGAGAATTCAGCAAACTCACATCACATACTTTTCTAGTGCCCTAATTTGCAATTTGGAAAACCAAGAGTAACAATTGTTCCTTTAGAAATCAAAGGAGGACGCTGGCCTCAGAACTCCCTAGGTTCTAGCCTTTAAAGCTATTTTCTTGAGAGAATTCTGTGTGACAAACACTACAACTGCTCAGCTGATGGGTCAGAGCACTTTCTTTTTCTCCTTTATAACTTTATTAGAGAATGAATACTGCTCATTCTTTGAGGGCACAACTTTATGGGAGATAGGGACCCTTCACACTTTATGGAAAGGTCAAAGCTGTCCTAAAAATGGCCAATGAACCCAAAAAAATTCTTGACTCAAATTGGTCAGAGGACCAATTTATCTGTGTTTCATCATCTCATTTAAAAATAAAATGGCTAAGCCTGCTTTTCCTGGTCTATTATTTATTAGATTTCAATAAAGAAACTTGCTTTTCATTAAAATTTTGTCACAAACCACCCCATACTGTGCCTTTCTCTTGCAAAAGGCATTTTCAATTTTTCCCTCTTTTCTTGAAAAAAGAAGTAATTTTTGGCTCTGTTCTTTCTTGCTACCTTCTCTCTCTGTCTCTGTTCCTGCATCTTTAAAGAAACCAACCAATAGAAATATTTCCCTTTTTTGTTGTCTTAAAGAAATACGCAACAAGTATAGTTGTTTTTTTTTTTCCCAGTAAAAAGTCACACTCCTTCAAAAAGAAGGATTTTAGATACTGACTGAATCTCACACTTCTCTGTTTGCGAAGACTTGAATTAAAGAAATCATTTTTAGGTGAACAACTCACAGTATAAAAATTTATATATATATATATATACATGTATGTATATGTATATATTTCTCATACAAAATGCATTTTCACTGATGATATATGGTATGGAAAGATCAGGCAAATATTATAAAACTCAGTCCTTAAAGAAAGTAATCAAGAAAATTTTTTACTGGATACTGACTAAAGTTGTGAGCTGCTAATGAGACATGTGGGTTGCTTTTGAAGGAAGACAGTACTGGCATTAGCTACTTAAATATTAATAAGTTGTTTTCTGCATAAGGTCAACTTAGGAAGAAAGCAAGTTCAGAAAACATAACCACAGTCAAAAATCTCAATTTCAATTAAGCTGGAAATATTTAAGACCTCTCTCTGAGCATAGATCTTAGCACTTCAAATACACTAGAACACAATTTTAATTACAGATATAAATTACATTTCCTTTGAACTATTAGATGGCAACATTACACTTAATTTCTTTATACTTAACCATGAACCTCAACTCATGTAATCAAACAAAATCAAACCGATATAAGACAAGCTCAGCAAGTGGTGGGAACCAGGAAGCTGAATTTCCATTTTCCTTTGTCTGTACTTTACAAATCATGCAAATTCCAGGCACAATTACTTAGAATTGGTACTGCAATCTGATAGCTTGATGATAGAGCAAAATCAATTTGAAATAAAGAAAAACAGTAATTTGTGAAACCCATGGCCACTGGTAAGTAAGACACAGAGGGAAAGGCAGGGAAGTGTGGGAGAGGCCTCAGAGATTGGGAATGTACTTCCAATAAAACCTTACTTCTCCACATCAGCTATTTTCTTTTAAATTGTGGGTAATGAGCCTGGAGAAGAGAATGGGAAGCCAGCTCTAAAAGGGAGGAAGGATGGGGCGCCTGGGTGGCTCAGTCGTTAAGCGTCTGCCTTCAGCTCTGGTCATGGTCCCAGAGTCCTGGGATCAAGCCCCACTTTGGGCTCCCTGCTCGGCAGGAAGCCTGCTTCTCCCTCTCCCAGTGCCCCTGCTTGTGTTCCCTCTCTCGCTATGTCTCTGTCAAATAAATAAATAAAATCTTTAAAAAAATAAAAATAAAAGGGAGGAAGGTTGCTTTACTCTGTCATGAAAAAAACAAACAGACAAAAAACACAAGAGGAAACATGGGGTAAGATAAGAGACATTGAGTGATAGGGCAGGAAAGCAAAGGAACTCATGTAGAATGTCTTCCTTCCTTTCAGGAAGGCCAAAGAGGTTTTCTTTTGAGCACAGAATTGTCATGATTTTATGAACTTGGAAAATATGGAAATGGTTTCACACAGCTGTAATGGAGAAGTGAGTTGCTTAGGTTATTTTACTCACATTAGTTGGGTTTGTCTTGCCCAGACTCTGGGACCTATAAGGACTGGATATTTTGCTCCTGAAATTCACTATCTTTATATATGGGGATCTGATACCTGCTCCCAGACCTCCTTGAGAGCAACCAGAGCTGGCCCACTCATGAGAACCATGGAGAAGTAAATCAAGGCCCTAAGCCTCTACCCTTCTAATCCATAATCCTCAAGTCTCATTCCCCAACTGACTTCCACTCATACATAGAGATATCTGATGTTTGTTGGTAGTCAATCAGCTACACTGATTTTCTACATGCAAGCCTTATACTGGAGGAAGATGCACTAAATTTGAATGGTTCCTTGGTAATGTGGCAGAAAAAAACTGGACCCAGCAAGCTAATAAATCATCCTTAGCCTTTCAATGACTGCAAGTGTGAAAACCATACTTTGAAACGTCAGGTTCTCCTGGCCTCAAGTCTCCTGCTAAAACATTTTCCCTAAAACAGGACCTGCATTAGCCCTGAGGCCCAGGAAATGTCTCTAGGAATGTCAAAAGCTACTTCTCCCAAAATTTAAGACATCCCTTCAGTGGAGACCCTGAAGTCCAGAGGCAGTCCAGGGTGTAAGCTTGGAACCAGGGTCTTATTCCCCAGAAATTCCTGTGCACTAAGTAGGCATCCCCCTCTGAACCAATGAACCTACCAAAACCACATCTGTTGTGGTCCTGCATATGTCCCCAGGTCTTATTGGACTTGTTGATTCACTGATGGAACCAGATCTCTGGTGTTGGCGAGGTCATTCTTACTTTGATGAAAGATTCTAGAATCCCAGGGTTCAAGCCCTGCCATGAAATCTTGGATTCAATTGTTTCTTCTGAATCCTGGGATTCTAATCCAATTATCCCCTTAGGCCCAGGAAAGACTGTTTGCCATGTCCCATAACAGAAAAGATCGGTGGAAGAGCCATCTCCCCTGGACCAGAGGAGTACAGTCTCTAATGAGCACCCAGTGTATGCAAACAGCGTTAAGTCTGGGCACCCAGGTGGGCCATTCTAGTAGCCTACAATGACAGAACCCAACCTTACTATGGCCCAGTCTCAGGAGTCTTCTACCCTAATGAGGCCCTGACTCTTACTTCAGCCTGACCCCAAGTTTTCAAGAATCAGATTTTTGAGAAATCAGACACTAGGAGCCAGTATGTCTCTTCTTGCCAAAAGTTCCGCTGAGGCAACAACCTCAGAGATGTTCAAGAAGGGACAACAAGAGCAAACATGGTAGAAAAATCCTATATTTGTCCTTATATGCACTTGATTTAAAATCACAACTCTGTGAACTTTACCAAGTTGCTCAGTTTCTCTGAGCTTCAGTTAAACGAGGGTAAAGTAGAAAAATAATAAGAATATAATAGGGTTGTTGAGATCCTTAGAGATTATACATGTTGAGTGCTGGGCACATGACAGGCACTCTCAACAATGATACCTATTATAGCAGTCTCTCACCAAAGTGTAAAATTAACATATAAACATATTTGAAGCATAAGGCCTATCACATAATAGGCACTCAAATATATATAAAGAAAAAATAATAATAAACAAACGATGGATCCAGTAATGTTCGCTAGTGTGGATAAGCAAATATTTTTTTTTAATTTTTATTTATTATTATTATTTTTTAAAGATTTTATTTATTTATTTGTCAGAGAGAGAGAGCAAGAGCACAAGCAGGGGGAGCAGCAGGCAGAGAGAGAAGCAGGCTCCCCACTAAGCAGGGAGCCTGACATGCTACTCCATCCCAGGACCCTGAGATCATGACCTGAACTGAAGGCAGATGCTTAACTGACTGAGCCAACCAGGTGCCCCTAAGCAAATATTTTTTTAAAAGAGCCACATTCACCAGGCAATCAGCTTGTCCGAGCACTGGCAATACTTTTTATTCACTGTTAGTTTGATGTTTCAATTGAAACAAGCAGTGACCTAAAATAATTTTATAAACGATTTCTGAAAATCCATCAAATCCACTTAAACTATGATTTTTGACCTGTAAGTCACATTTGAACATTTATAGGGAACTCAATAATAAAACTCTGTCTTTGAAGGGGAGAAGAAATTCCTCAGAAAGTGGGTGCTCTGCAATAGCTAAAGTAATACCCTTATTTGAAAGATGAATTTCTTCCACTAAATGATAATGTATTATTTTTATGCTGAACTTTAATTGGAGTTAAAAAGTCCAAACTTAGATATGTAAAGACTATTTCTGAAAAGTTAATTCCCTTTTTGGGCACCCACACTTGAATTTTGATTGTACAGAGAAAAACATCTTTCTGGAACTGAAGTGAACACTTTGGTTGGTTAAATGTGTGGCCAGTGGCAGAGAAAAGCCAAATCCCTAAAGCATAATTCTGAGAGTTGTATTCATTGCTGAGTGGCTATCACAGTGCAAACTATGCATATTTTCTATAAATAACTGACTATTTAGCCTTCCATTTTAGGGTATCTCAAAACAGAGGAGAGAATGCTTCTACACCTGAATGATCCCATCTATTCATATATGTAAAAAGATAATTCTGATTATACACATAAAGTGCTTTGTAATGTCAGTCTGTTTTGTAGGCTCTTAAAAGGAAGGCATGCTCCATCAACCTGACTACCATTTGAGTCAAATGGCTCTGAGTTCAAATCCCGGTTCTATTTCTTAGTAAAAGTTCTACTTTGGGCAAAGTACCTAATGTCATAAAGCCTTAGTTTCTTAAATTTTCATTTAGGTACTCATCATTCTTTGTCCTCTGTCTGCTACCCCAACATATTCTCTATGATCCTCTGCCCTGCTCTGTGCCCGGGCAGGCTGATTCTGTGTGTTTCAGAGTCACAGGGTCAAATGACAGAGGGCACCAGCAAGACATCAGAGGATGGGTCTATGTTTCCATTAGAGCTCCTGGGAACAGTCAAAATCTTTCTACTGTGAATACCTTTGTCACCCTATTTCTGAGGCCATAGACTCACTAGAAAGATAAAAGGAGATGTTGTATGCAAAGCACTTGGCAAAGGCCTGTCACAAATGACGAGTGATAGATGTCACCCATCTTCAAAGACAAAATAAGCAAATGGTGTTTGAGCAGGGTCCACATCTAGTGAAAAAGCTGATTGAAATAATGCCACCAAAGCGAAGGTGGCATTTTCAATTAAGTGTGAGGGAATGAAATATTTGGTTCACAGCCGTTCCCCATCCCCTTTAATTATTTGTCCATTGTCTGTTTAGCATACTCCAAACCCTCCTCTGACAAAATTCAAGGAAAAAGATTCTCTCCTGAAGAGTAGTCAGAGCAAAATAAAATCACTGCCCCAAAGAACTGCAATTAGCAGTGGTAGGGGCATGGGGGTTGCGACAGGTGCTCTGTGCCAAAGGAGAGCTAGATTGAGGCAACCTAATGACAGCCCTATGATGTCCCGGGGGAGTTGCTCTGGGGTAGGTGGGTGAGCTGCTCCTTGAAGGTTCAGGACGTGAAAAGCAGGACAGAAAGTGTTGATGAGATATTGAATGCTTTATATGTGGGTTCCCCTACATATCTGAGAGAGATGTAAATAAATACAGGGATTTCAATTTTGTTGAACCTTGATAAATAGACACTGAGTCAGCACTGGACCACTGGGATCATGGTTTTAGAAACACTGCCCAAAGGCTGAAGAATTTAATCCTTCTGATACTTCAGTCTGTTACACAACCAAACTACCCAAAAGGAATAGTCTGGAGTATAAGCGTCTGGTTCTGTGGTTCTGAAAGTGTGGTCAGCAGGGCCAGCAGCAACAGCATTACCTGAGAATGACTTAGAAATGCAAATTCTAGGGTCTCACCCAGATCTACTGAATCAGAATTCTGCAGGTGGGCCCCAGAGATCTGTGCTTTAATAAGCCCTCCAGATGATTCTAATGCACATTCAAATTTGAGAACCACTGTTTTGGCACAAATACCTTAGCACCAATACATATTATTACCATCAGTCACTGCTTGCTACCCACTTATTGTGAATTAAATACAGTGCTAAACCCTTTACATGAATCACCACCTTGTGAGGTAGGTACGGTTGGTGACTCCATTTACGTGAAGTAAACTGAGCATTAGGGAATTTGCAGAGCATACCAAGGGCATGTTGCCAGTTAATGATAGAGCCAGAAACTGAATCCATGCAAGCCTTCCCAACTATCCTAATCACTCCACCTTGATCCTCCGTAAGGAAAAAAGATGCATCCTCATAGAGCAAAATGCATCTTTTAAAGAGGTGCATTTGTTGAATTATGTGAACTTTTTCTGTAGGACTCCAGAGACTATTTCCGAGCTTGCTCAATGAAACCGGGACCTGCTCTAACAAGGAACTCCCACCAACCCTAAGATGTGCTCTACTCTTAGAAAAGCACAAAGGGGTATTTAGGAGACAGGGAATGGGCTGAACCAAGGATCTGGCGGCCAGATATATGGCCATCTGGAAAGGATCAAACATGTAGTTTTTGAGTTACCCAAATAAGTGTCCTCTTTGTCTCCAGCAAAAATCTATCTATCTATCTATCTATCTATCTATCTATCTATCTATCTATCTATCATCTATAATACACACACACACACACACACACACACACACACCAGAGTATATACTGCTCATACTTTTATCAGCAACTGGGGGAGAATATAAATTTGGATCTCTTTCCTCTTCCAAAAAAGAGATATAAGTGAATTTAAAAACAAAACAAAACAAAACCCAAACCCCAAACTCTAAAAGGGAGTTTCTATGAATTACTATATGGAGTATGCTATTGTCTGTCACTATGAAGCTCTTACATTCTTTATTCTACATTAATAAACTGAGGTCTACTTTTACCCAGAGGAAACAAGTATCAACAGATGTTAATCTTACATTGATCAATGGCTTATTACTATATTTTTATTTCAGCATATTAAAAAACTCTAATATAAAGTAAAAATCCTGCTTCAAAAATTATATGCTATAAGATTTATGTAACATCAAGCAGAGAAAAGGTTACAATATATATAGAATGAGTTAACATAGAATTAATTAACCTAATAATTTAAAAAGAGTATTTAAACAGAGTATTCTGCACAATATTTGGGGGGAAAATTTAAGCTCAAATTTTTCTGAAATATAACTTTTTATTAAAATATGCACATATATTTGTATTTAGATATAAAAGGAAAAGATGGTGATTAACAGAAAAAATATTCTAAATGAATATATATTGAGAATTTGCTTACTTGGAAAAACATATCCCATAACATTTACTAAGTTTACATTTTATGAAATTCCTAATGAAATGCATATAAAATTCATCAATAATAACTGGAGCATTAATAACAAGTGAAACTGCCATAAAAATCAATCTGAAAAATCTATTTCGATAATTAAAAATACCCAAACAGCTAGCTACTGAGTTTACTTTCCTTTACAAAAAAGTCATTCCATATATTTTGTTATGATATGACAGTCATATTCTAGCTTCTATGCCCTTTACTTTCTCCTCCAAGTTCTTTAAACACATTGGGTTTGTCTTATACATCTCCATACACCCAGGAGTTCCTAGGAAACAATGCTGTAATTGGTAAGATTTTCATATATTTATTAAATTAAATCCCTTTTCTTAGACTACAGTGATATTATTTAGAGGGGCAGGGGCACAAATGCAAAGACGGGGCTGGGTGGTGAAGTGGAGAATCATATCTTTTTTAAAAGGAGGAGCTACTCCTCAGCTCTGAACAAATGTCTTCAGGCAAGAATGAATGCTGGTCAAGTTCTTCCTCACCTTTTGATTTTTCAAAGGAAAAATGGCAGCGAGGACTTCAAAGAGAAATCTCCCAATTTTTAAATGCGGGCCACAAATACATTGCCCTTTAAAACTGTGCAGTAATCTGGGTTTGGGCACAAAAACAAAGCTGCTCTTAGATATTCCAGGAACCATGAGTTTAATATGGGAAGTAGGCTTTCCACAAATGATGGGCAAGCTGGAGTGGATAGGTAAGGAGAGTCACTGTGGAAGTTCTGGGAAGCTGCCACCAGAAAGACAAGGAGGTGCGCTGGAGACCTCACCCTGACATACCAAAGTGGTGGTTCGCAAAGGCTTATGGGGAAGCTGTTCTGGAAAGTCCCTAGAAATTTCCCACCAGTGATTACAGTCTACAGCAGTGAAGTTAGTGGTTCTCAAGCCACTGAGCCACCAGGAATCCCACATCTGCCCACACATCGGGGGGCTCCATTTCTGCTTCCCAGTTTCCACATCAGTTCTTCTAACTGGCAGTCTGGAATCTGAACCATAAAGGAAAGAGGATCCTGGGGTAAGTGTTTCTCAATTTCTCCCCTGCATTAGAGCCCAGGAAGGTGGGAATGATGCCAAGGTGACAACAGATCATCTTAGTGCATGCATAAAATCCCTGATTAGAGTTGAATGAACACTTTGCTGGGGTGCATCCCTAAGTTTCCTTTCTCCCTCTCTCTCTCCTCACTTCTCCTTCCCTCCGCCCATTTTTTAAAACATTTTTCCTCCTCCCTTCTTCCTCTTCCTCTTCTTCTTTGTATCTTAATATGAACAAAATACCTTCGCAGTGATCACCAGGAGTTAGGGCTGAGGGGAGCATATGACTACAAAGGGATCACACAGAGGGGTGTCTTGGGGGATGATAGAAGTGTTCTATATTCTGATTGTGACAGTGGTTATAGAAATCTACATATGTATTAATTCATACAACTGTGCACCAACTGAGGTCAATTTTACTGTAGTAAAATAACTGAATGATAATAGCATTACAACAGACTTTCTGTATCAAAAAGTAGGCTTCCAGGCACCTGGGTGGCTCAGTGGGTTAAGCATCTGACCCTTGATTTTGGCTCAGGTGCTGATCTCAGGATCATGAGATCGAGCCCCAAGTAGGGTTCTGAGCTGGGCATGGAGCCTGCTAAAGATTTTCTCTCTCCTTCTCCTTCTGCCCCTCCCCCCTGCTCCTGTGCTCTCTCTCACTCTCTCTCTCAAAACAAACAAAAATAAAAAAGTAGGCTTCATTAAAGCAACTTAAGTTGATGAAGTACATATACTCTGTACATAAACTATAACTGAACAATACCATGTGGGACCTCATTAGAAAGTCAGAAACATGCAGAGGATGATATTAAGGGTCATCTTTAAATAAATCAAGAGACATAATCCATTACTAATATCTAGATGTTGGTCCTTCATGAAGGTTAAATAAGCCTGCCCAAAACTATACTGGGGCATGTTTATTGTATGAGAAGACATTCTCTGTGTACTACTTACTCTCAGTCAAATGCCCTGAACTCTAGTCATGATTGTAAAAAGTAAAAATTGAAATTATGGTAGAAAACTAAATCCATTTTGACAAAGGACAACCCTGTGACTGGGAAACAATATGATAGCAGTCATTATTATGAGACAATTAAATAGACTGAACGAACCCTAAAGGAAAAACAGCTTGTAAAACACTTGCTGTTTGTACAAGCAATATTGACTCAGATAAAAATCCAATGGGTAAGCTTTGCGCAGTGGCAGTATTGTAGCCAATGAGGTTTATCCGAGGCGCGATGATTGCTAATTGAAAAATCCAATGGGTAAAAAAAGAAAAAAAAATGTATTAAGTTGCTTTGACAAAGCCTACACAACTTGAATTAAAAAAAATGTATATCGTTCAACTTGCTTAAATGTAGACATTTAATATACTTAAAGCCTGTTTTAATGATTCATCTTATCAACATCCTCACTTGTGCTAATACTGTCTCGTCGGTTGCCTGCCACCCTCTACGTTTTGAAAATATCTAGTCAAAATTCAACCGTTGGTGGCTGCAGACAAAATCTTTCAATTCAAGCCCGCCTTACATGCACACTGAAGCACTTTTCAACTGTCATTTCGGAATGTCAGTGATTAGCATGCAAAAGGTTTATTTAATTTCTTTCTTTTCAGGGAAAAGAGGTTAGAAACAGCTGTCATTCAGGTGATGAATAGAAGCTGCCAGCCTTTGAAGCAGCAGGTGAAGTAGTTGAGGTTGGAATTAATTAGCATTTAGAGAACCCCCACACTGGATTACACCCTGGCAAGGAAATAGCTGTCCTTCTTTGCAAATGATTTCACCTATTAAAGAAGTCTGGATAGAAGGCACGATGCAAACATATAGCCAAAAGTTTGCACCTTCAGAAGCAAACAAAATAGTTTTCTGCTCTTTCTTAAAATTCGAGGCTCATATGCATAAATCTAAATGTAATATTCAGTCAGAAGTCAAGCCCTAGCCTACAATAAGCTGTTTAAAAAATTACATTCAGGGGCACAGAGTGATTTCCAGCACACATGTGTCATTCTACATTAATATTTGAAACTGTCCTCAGTGCTGACCAAACAACGGCTCTGAAGCCATTTGATCTGTAACATATCATGAGAGAGAGAATATTTTTGAAAAGAATTCTCTCCCCGACCACAAATTCTGTTTCTCTTTGGTTTGGGTTTTGTTAAGATCATATCCTCAGAGCACACTCAAACATCAAATATCTTATCAGGGGGAAAAAAAAGTCCACTCTTTTCGTGTTTCAAACTCCATGTAAGTCTTAACAACTGGTTATTGCAAACAAGCCATCATAAGTCCTATGACCTTTAATGTATATGATGAATTTATTTTAAAAGCATATCTGATATGCTTTGGGCAGGCTTATTTATTAATTTATTTTAAAAGCATATCTGATATGATTAATATCAGATATTTAGTGATAGGTAATAAGTGAGCATCTGGCAGCCTCCAAGAGTAAGAAAAAGCAGCACATTGTTGTAGTGCCCACAGAAAACCAGGATGTTGATGCTAATTAAAAAGCTCCTTATTACTGACTGGAAGCCGATTGTCAAAACACTGTAACCAAATGGTTTTCCTACTCCAAACTGGGCCAGAGTCAGGGCAGCAGTTCTGATTGGGATTAAAGTACGTCTTTGTTTTGATAACGTAAGAGGGGATGGTCTGAGTCCTCTTTATTCACAAGAACATTTTGTGTGTGTGTATGTGAATCAGAACTAATTATGAAAGGAAGCATTCCATACAAGGCAGGAACAATTCATCTTCAGAGGCCCAAATGAGGCAACTCTGCCCTACAACTACAGCCATTACCTCCTCCTCATTCCCCTTGACCTGCTCACCACCTCCTACCTTTTCTTCCACTGCCTTCACTTACTCACTACCTCCACCCCCCTCCCAGCCCTTACCTGGTCTGCTTCCCCAGCCCCACCTCCACCCACCATGCCCTGGTCCCCCACTCCAACCCCCCATCCCACAGACACACTCTCACACTGGGACCTCTACTGACTGCATCCCTAGTCACCTCCTCCTCCCTCTACCGCTTTTTCAGCACTTTGCACTTCCACCATGATTGATATGGACAGCTAATCTAGTGGGGAGACAGGCTGATGAAGGTAGTGAGGGTTATGGCTTAGGAGTTGTTTTAAAAAAAAAGCTAATGAGAATATGGCCCCATTATATTGCCTCAATATGTGTTTAGAATCAGGTGTTGGTCCCATGGTTTTCTGTACACATCCTGTCTCATCAGAGGTTTACGTCCATTTTATGGGGAATGTTGACATCCTGGAGGAGCCAGAAGGGCAGACAGATGTCTGCTTCACTGGATACATATCTGAGCTCTTCTGCCTTGGCGACCCTTCAATATGCCACAAGGAGCAGCAGGGCATAGTGGTCACAAGAAGAAATTCTGGGGGCCAGATGAGCTGGATTTGATTCCTGGCTCTGCCACTTACCAGTGGTACTACCACAGACAAGTTGTTTATCCTCTCTTGAGCTCCTGAGCTGTTTTCTTAATGGTAAAATGTAAATAATAGTAATAATAATAATAATAATACCTCTCTCATAGGTTATGGGGACTGAAGGAGTTACCACTTATATAGCATTTAAAACAATCCTTAGCACAAAATAAATATATAAATGTTTTAAATAAATAAAATAAAAATTCACATCTCCATTGTGCAAATTTCATAGAAAACAAGCATCTTTAATAAAGAAAAGTAGCTTATATTATTTTTCTTCTATAAATAGCAAGGGTACTTTTAAATGGCTAGGTATTTTTTTGTAGAAGTTAGTTTTGTCTACAAAGGGCGATACATTATACTGAACTGTTGAATCATTGAACATGATATCAAAAACCAATGATGTATTATACCTTGGCTAATTGAATTTAAATAAAAACTTTAAAAAGATTAAAACAATATACATTTTTATTTCTTTTCTTTAAAGACTAATGACTTCTGAATAAATAAATAAATTGATTAATTAATTGTGAGACATTAAACCACGTATACCAATAGAAACTTTGAAAAATATCTTAGTGGATAAAAATTCCTTTTTTTTTTTAAAGATTTTTTTTATTTATTTGACACAGAGAGGGAGAGAGAGAGAGCACAAGAAGGGGGAGCGGCAGGCAGAGGGAGAGGGAGAAGCAAGCTCCCTGCTGAGCAGGGAGCCCTATGTGAGCTCGATCCCAGGACCCTGGGATCACGACCTGAGCCGAAGGCAGATGCTCATTCAGCTGAACCACCCAGGCGCCCCAAGTGGTTAAAAATTCTAATGCTCTATTCCTGTGCTAAGATGCAGAGAACATGGTTTGGAGGAGCCAATGTTAGTGTTTTAATTATCCATGCCA
The DNA here is from genome assembly GCF_009762305.2 of Zalophus californianus. Classification (NCBI taxonomy): domain Eukaryota; kingdom Metazoa; phylum Chordata; class Mammalia; order Carnivora; family Otariidae; genus Zalophus; species Zalophus californianus. Next base: position 99,632,187 of record NC_045602.1, read on the forward strand.
GCTGTATCCTTGTTACCACAGATAACGATAGTGTGTTATCTGTTTACAGGATTGTAAGAAAACTGAATAAGACTTTAAACTTAAAAAAAAAAAAAAGACTTCAAACTTATCCAAAAAGGACAGTAATTTCTGGCATGGATAATTTTATTGTTGTTATTGTTAAAGTTCAAGGTTTCAAAAGCCATGAAGCATGAGGTTGACAACTCTGATGATTCTCCATGAAGGACAAAGAAGGAAGGCAGTCATGTTAGAATTTTTTCTCCGAAAACTACTCTATTCTGTTAATATTTATTTGAAAATCTCAACAATTATGTTTGTATAAAAGGAATAAACACTGGCATCATGTCTTAAAGTGGCCAGAAATTACAGTTGCATCTTCCATCTTTCTTATCATTCTCTCTGCTCTTTATCCTTCAACTTTAATTGACCATTCAGGATCATTTCAAATTTGAAAATATACGAATGAAGGTGTATGTATGGACATCTATGTTTAAGGAAGGGAGATGGATGACTTTTCAAAGGTTTTATGTGATGCATAAGAAGGGAGGGAAGGCGAGGTAGCAATGGAGAGAAGAGGGAACCAGAGCTGAGGAATGCTAAAGGTTAAGGTTTGTACTCCGCCTCTGCCCAGGGCCTGCCTCCTGCTTAGCTGAAAGTCAGTGTCATGGCTCTTTTCTTTAGCTCATTTCCATTTGCAGGAACAATGTCTCTAAATTAAAAAGTCTTCATTCTGGACAATATCTGCAGAGTCCATAACAAGAACTCTCTCAAGGGAGTGGGGAAGGTCGTATAAGGATTGTGCCCATGCCTGGTCCTCTCCTTCCCAGAATCAGAGGCAAAACCAGTTCCAGGACCTTTCTCCACACTGCTTCCTTTATTCCATTCCAGGTGTACATGGTTTATTCTGTTTGTTCAGCTCTTTGGTGTATTTAGTAAGAATTTAATAATAATTGGGGCACCTGGGTGGCTCAGTCGGTAAAGCGGCTGCCTTCAGTTCGGGTCATGATCCCAGGGCCCTGGGATCCAGTCCCTCATTGGTCTCCCTGCTCGGCAGGGAGCCTGCTTCTCCCTCTCCCTCTGCCTGCCTATCTGCCTACTTGTGCTCTCTATCTCTCTTTCAAATAAATAAAATCTTAAAAAAAAGAATTTAATAATAATTGGAAGCTGTGTGGAATGTATTCACTTATGTTTACTTTTAAAAAATTATTTGGATTTCACTTAAAACTTTTTACTAAGTCTCCCAAAACTGATCACGAAATTTCTTAAAGAAAATCATGTTTTGTGTGTATGAATGCACATTTTCTGTTTGCTTTCTAATTTTTATCTGGAATTAGAAAATATTCAGGATCCTAAATAAATACTTTGTCTGTCATGTCTGTGTCTCCAGGGCCTAGAACAGTGCCTGGGACATGGTAGCTCCTCCATAAATATCATTTGAACTAAAACAATATGAATAGAAACTACACATGTAGAATTCTAACACTGATATTAACTCTGAGCAAGGCACATAGCACACACCTGACATGCATCATCTCTATCTCCCAACACTGCTGAAAGTTAGGTGCTTTACAGATGAAAACACTGAGGTGAAGAGAATGCAAGTTAACTTGCCTAGGATCTCACAGCTCAGAAATGGAAGATCTGGATTTGAACATGGATAGTGATATTCCAGAATCTGTGCTCAGAACCCCACATCTGCTATAAATATCACTAATCCCAACTTCTCATTTTTCCCTATTCAAGTAAAGACCTGAGAACTCAAATATGGCTTTTTATATACTGATGGGAAATTATTGTACCTTGACAACATATTTGTGAAAATGAGAAATGTAATGACTACACTGATTGTCACTAAAATGCATTTTTATATTTTTTTAAAAAAGTATTTACTGACATGTAAAAATTAATTTATCTCATTTTAAACTCCTTCATAAAATTCCCTTACTTTTTCCCCTAAGAGGATACAGGAACAAAGCAAATCATGCTTTAAGTGTAAGCAATTACTATAGTTGGTTGTGGCTAGTTATTTAAAACAGGAAAAGTGCTCTCAAGGTATTTCTAGATGTGAAAATAATGCTGGTGTCATTTATTGTGCATACTTCAATACAGTTTTGTCACAAAATAGAGAAACTCCAGTGAATTTGAGAAGGGATGTGAGAATGTGGCCCCTATTTTATGTTGATTTTTTTCCTGGTTGTTTCATACAGACATCCTTCAGAGTGTGGCCCCTCCCAGCATGTGGTCTTACATGCATGCTTCGTATAGGGGGAGAAGGGTGCAGACTTACCATTTAAGTACCTCCAAAACATTCCCAGCCAGGCAGGCAGGGGACCTGAGTCTTAATCTTAGCTTTGATACTAACTAGCTATGTGATCTTGGCTAAATCACTTAACTACTCCTTGCTTATGTTTCCTGGAAGTTGGATTAGGTATCCCTTAGACACCTCCTAGAACTAAAAATATCTTTCAATTCACTACCTTTTAAGGCTTTTATTCTTGGTAAATTCTAAATCCTAATTAAGGATTTACCTGTATCTCTAAATCCCTCCCCCCTTTTTGAAAAGTGCTTCAGAAGTTTGTTTACAAATGAATAGAAACACTTAGGTAGGTGATTACCAGGGTTTTTTAAGGTTTGGCTACTCGTCAAGGCTGTGAGCCTGTGAGGACAGAATGCTAATTCTGTACCTACATTATCACACAGCCAAACTATCTCTGGATCTGATGGAATGAATGGTAGGCATAAAATGGTGAAGTAGCAACACCGCTGAGATCCTGCAGCTGGTGTATGAAGATGCATGGTACCCAGACTTTAGCATAACATCAGTGTTTCTGCTCAACCTAGGAAACCCAATTTGCTTTTGTTTTTGTCGGCGGTGGCAGGGGCGGGGGGAGGGGGTTGTTACGGGTCCAACACAAAAAATGCAACACACTGTAATAAGAATAGACTCAGATTTGGGGCACCTGGGTAGCTCGGTCGGTTAAGCCTCTAACCCTTCGTTTTGGCTCAGGCCATGATCTCAGGGTCATGAGATCGAAACCTGCCTGGGCTCCATGCTCAGCATGAGTCTGCTTGCTCCCTCTCCCTTTGCCCCTTCCCCCTCTCTCCTGTGTGCTCTCCCTCTGCCCCCTCCCCCTCCAATAAATAAATCAATTAAAAAAAAAAAAGAGTAGACTCAGATTAAAGGGGTCTGGGGACAACAGCAATCTCCAGCCATTCCTGGGTTGACAAGTAAAGCTGACCACCAGAATTTTGCAGAGTTGACTACATATTGTGATAAAATCTGGGTATCTCAAAGACAATTTTGAACAAGTGCATAAGAAAATAACAATTATTTTCTGCAAATACCAATAGAGCTCCTGAAAAAAGAAAGTGACTCTCGAATATCAGCCAATGTAGAATAAAAATAGCCAATGTTTTAAAAATGATTTATAGAACTTGGGCAAGGCTGAGTCTAGAACAGAACAAAATGGAAATATTCTTTCAGCTATTCCTTAATAAAGTGAAACTAGAATTTACTATCTGAATCCACTGTATACCCATGGTTTGTTTTGTATATTTACACTTAAATTAATATGAAATGCAATTAATATGTAGTTCTCTTTCCAAAGGAATGGTTCACTCACTTCTGACCTTTTATAATACTTCTATCATTTTCATAAAGTTCTGAATTACAAAATATTTTACAAAAGATATGGCTACACATGGATTTCTGGAGTTGGTGAATTCTACCTATCTATTTTAGTCAAAATTCTAGTATCCAAGATGAAGAGTGGGCAAAGCTAAGTAAACAGTTCTAGTCCTTACAGATTGCTGACTTAGTAAGTCTCAGTTCAGTCTGTGCTTAAATTTTTAAAAATAATGACAATAGCTAAATGCACTGATAATTACAACACCTGTAATACTTTTCAGCCCAGTCCCATTAGTGGCAGATACTGACAAGTGGTTCAATAAGCACCTGTTCCAACTTACTTTCCCACATACTTTCACAGCTATACTACAGAAGACAAAGAACTAAAACCATATTTCTTCTCAGGGCTGGCATGTAATATGGATCCCTGAAGCAGAATCAACTGTGTGAAACCTGAAGATGAAAGCAAACAACATAAAGTATCAGATTCATGAAAGGATGCCTTTTTGGCAAGCATCATGACTAGCTCTTCTGAGGAGTTATGCCTGAGTTTCTGGCACCTAGACCTTATTGTCACATGTCAAGATGTGGGTAGTAGCAGCAATGTTGTTTCTGCTTGGACAGTGTAGTGATTGACCTTCTTTTTTTTTTTTTTTTTTTTTTGAGTTATGTCATCCTTGGCTATATTGTTCTCTTCATAATCTAAATAGGATGGATTCTGTAGTATGCAACCAAGAACCTTGATAACATACTATTTATGCTATAGTCTTCCTTTTCTTTCCTTCTTGAACCTCTGCCATCTAGCATAGCCAGCCTTAACAACGTATTTCTTTTTCCTTTCACCTTGAACAAAGCTTTTGGAGAAGACACTGTCTTAAGATCCACCCTCAGTATATGTTGGGAAAGTTTTAAATGGGTAGAAGACAGGATTCTACTAAAAACTATATACATATAGTTTCATATATAGTGATAAATAGCCAAGAAATTGAATACTAGGAGGGTTTTCTCCCCCCACAATAATGCAAAGTATGTTTTGTTGAAATCCATATTCACTGGAATCACAAAAATCCAATATAATTATTGCCAATCTGGTAAAGCTGTGAAGTTAATTTTATTTCTTGAGGCATTCAGAACTTTTCAAGTAAATTTTTATAATTAGTCGCTGCCTTTGTCTTTTTTTTTTTTTTCCTTTTTCTAGCCTACATATAGATGACAAACACAAGAAACAAGCTGGAACCTTTTTTTTTTTCCTCCTAAGGAAGAAAAATACTCATGTCAATCGAAAGAGTTGAAATCATATCCATCAGTCTGCACTGGCTCTAATTTCATCCTCTTATAATATTCCACTCTCATTTCTATTCATTCAAGTGATCTCTTTGGCATGGCTACAGTGAGTTTGACTTTTTCATATAATTTTCTGGGGCTGCATGAGCATTTAAACATATTGCTTCCTATTTAAAAAAAAATCTGCTTCAAACACTTCTCAGTTAACAAAAACAGTGAAAAATGTCTCAGCACTACCTATAGAAAACTCTAAATTCAGGCAGAGTAGTGAAGAAAGGGATAGAAAAGAATGGGAAAAAGAAAACTAACCACCACCAAGAGGCTACTTGTCCCAGGTGTCTTATTGATTCAGATATGTTATTTGTTTCATTTTCTCAATAACCATGTAAAAAGCCAAATAGCTTGCCCAAATTCATTAGTACACCACAAAAACAACATTGGGACCCATAATTATCTGTCCCCAAAGCCATGGCCATTAGACTTGCCGGAGCTGTCAGGAACACATTTTGTTAAGCCCCTGTGAATCAGGCAGTTGATAAATCCTGTCCTGTATCTCTCCCTTTGCATCTCTTCCAGTGAGGTGCACTAAGACATCAAGTTCAGAGTTTAAGGTACATATTCAAATACAAATATTGCTGTACAATAAATGTAAAAGGTCATACCGAGCCAGCAGAGAATGTTGTCACACTCTGTACAGAAGGAAGATTGGCAAAGCACATTCCATGCTATGAATCACAAATCTATAAATGACCAGGGTTTCTGAGGAATAGAACAGTTCAAGAGTCTCATGTGCAGAGAACCTTACAAGTTAAGCCTTCTATGTGTAACCTGCCAACTTCCAATGGAGGAAATGTCATTTTCCTTTGTAAAGATGATGACTCATGTAGAACCAATAGAAAGAGACAGAAACATGTAATGGCCTTTAAAAATCTAGCTCTTTGATGATTAAGTCGTCCCTTCAAAAAATTCCCTTGATTTTTCATTACACAACAGCATCCTTGTGCTAAGGCATAATGGATAAAATAATCATTATGTATAACCCCTATGTGGGGCTAATTTCTTTGAAACTATGATCAGTCTACAGCGGTAAGCAAGTAAGATGCGTTTTCATTTTCCTGGGTTTATTACCCCGTAGCACTACAATGTTACATTACAGAAGACTAAAAAAGTATAAGGAACGCATTTGGAAATGGGCATAAAAGTTCAACCAGAGCTGTCAACTCTCATATATCAAAAGGGCAAAAGGAAAAACCCAGAAGAGATTATCCTCTGGTGAATACAGAATATGGAAACAGATTTTCTCTAAAGATGGCCGTAAAAGACAAGCATTGCCTAGTTCTAACCACCTGCATCATGAGAAGTGAATAAAAAAAAAAAAAGGTTATGCCAACACATTATTTACAGAAGGAGAGGTATCTAACCCAACCTTTAAATATCAGAGCCTGAGGAGGCAAGGCAATTGGAAATACAAAGCATATTCCAGGCTGATGATGCTTATTAGATCTGTAGCCTTCCTTTCTGCCTTCCGATGCTTTTAACATGTGTTTTAATGGTAGTAAATTGTGACAAGCAGAGAACAGAATGGGTGATTGTGGAATTTTTGCTTTCATCTGTGTCTCTTCAGATCAGAGATTAGGCCTCAGATTTCACAGTCCAGGTGCTAGTGTATGTTGAAGGAGGATTTAGAGACAGCACCAACTGGACATTTGCTTGAGTCTCCCTGCTCTGTACTCCTACAGTGTTCTGATTCAGATGAAGTGCTAACAACTAACATGTAAGGGTGATTATTTAGTCTGTTTATCTCTACAAAAGATCTTAAATAAATCATTTGCCCTCATTTGCCCTTCCCTAATTCAGAATCACATCATTCTTATCCCTTTGTTATTGCTTGAACTCCACTTCCATGTAGCAGGATTTTTTTTTTTTATGGTTTTATATCATATGATTAAATTGTCTAAAAAAACCATGATTTTGATTATAAATCAATTTTACAAAAACTGAAAATGGCCTTGGTCTAATTTAAAATACTTTTATAGCACTTGAAAAGAGATACAATCTATAGGAAAATTAGCTCATCATGACACACAATATATATAATTTAAAAGACCCAAAAAGGTTTGTTTGTAAGTTGAAACAATTTTTTTTAAATGACAAGTAGTCATCTTTTCTCAAACTGAGCAGTGATGAAAAAAAGGAAGAGACAGATAATAAGATGACTAATTTTCTACTTTTATGGAGATTATTCTCTTTCTCCCCCAGCTCAAGAAACCCTGAAGGGATGGCCTGTAATTCATCATGGCCCTGGAGGCCCATGGAGTCACCCATATTGGATACTGTGACAAGACAGACCCCTAGAGTACATACACAAGAAAAAAAAAATTGTCTGAGCCATCCCAGAGTTCAAGATAATTCTCAGATATCCCTACCTCCTGAGGAGCTTTGAGTTAATACCACATCCTAGAGAAATTTAAGGTATTCTATGGCAAATTGAAAATAGTTGCCTCTCCTGCAGTTGCCCCTCTAGAGTTAGTTCTGCCTCAGACGATCACCCCCCCCCTTCTCCTTGGCTCTGACTCTTCAGATTATTTATTTCCCGCCAGATTGTCCATAATTCATATCTCCAAATGAAATGAAGGGGGAAAAATACACAAAAGAATCAATAGAGAAGGAATTGTTGGCTTAGGTTATCATGTCAACCCGGAGAACATCATTCGCCATGGCAATATTCATTCAAGTAATATTTATTGGCAACTTGGTATATTCTAGAGGATACTGTACTGAACATGACAGGGAAAATCCCTATACTTATAAAGCACATCTTCCAGGGGGAAAGACAGACAATAAACTAAGTAAGTGATATGTGTAGTATGTCTGATGGCAGTGAAGTACAGAGAGAAATAAAGAAAGGAAGAGAATATGGAGTGTCCAATTGCCACTATTTTAGGTAGGGTGGTCATGGAAGGCCATCCTTACAAAGATGATGTTTACATAGAAACTTGAAAAAAACTGGGGGCAGGAGAGAAGGCAACTTCCAGGGGAGGAAGGCATAAGAAGATCCATGAAGCTGGGGAGGATGGGTGAGAAGTAAAACAGCAGGAGATGAGGTGGACTTTGCAAGGACTTGACTTCACTTAAATGAGATCAGGGAGCCAACAGAGGGTTCAAAGCAGAGGAGTGGCAGGATCTGACTTATGTTTTTCAAATAATCACTCCAGCTGCGATGTTGCACATAAGCTACAGGAGGGCAAGGTCTGAAGCAGGGAGAAAACTAGAATGCAGCAGTAAAATAAGTGAGAGATGGCAATTATGGGGATGAGGGGACCAGAGTGGACAAAGTAACACAATGTGGTTGAGAGCTAGTCAGATACCATATATGTTTTCAGGTAGCGCCAATGAGATTTCCTGAGAGGCTCAACATAGAAAGTAAGAGGAAGAGGGTAGTCAAGGAGTACACCAAAGATTTTGCCCTGAACTATGGAAGGATGGGGTTCCCATGAACTAAGGTGAGAAAAACTGGGGGAAAAGTGTGTATGTGTGTATGCTGGGGGGCTCAATACAGTAGTAAATAAGAAATTCTGTCTTGGGGATGATATATTTTAAATGCTCATTAGAAATCCAAGTGGAGATACTGAGTAGGCATTGGATGTACAAGTCTATAATTCAGAGGAAAGGTCTGAGATGGGATATAAATGTCTGATTTATTAGCATATAAAGCCCCAAGTCTAGCTGAGATTACCAAGAATGTATATTGATAGATAAGAATTCAAGGATTAAACTCCAGCACTCTTCAATATTAAGGGGACAGTAATACAAGTGCAAACCAGTAAAAGAGATTGGGAAGGAGCAGTCAGCGAGGTAGGAGGAAATTGTTTCATATGAAAGGAACAATCAACTGGGGCAAGAGAGAATTGTCCATTGGTAACGGAGAATGGATACACCAGTTGCTATAAGACAATAAGGAAACACTTTTTTTTTAAGATTTTTATTTATTTGAGAGAGAGAGAATGAGAGATAAAGAGCATGAGAGGGAAGAGGGTCAGAGGGAGAAGCAGACTCCCCACTGAGCAGGGAGCCCGATGTGGGACTCGATCCCGGAACTCCAGGATCATGGCCTGAGCCGAAGGCAGTCGCTTAACCAACTGAGCCGAAACACTTTTTTAATCTCCAGCTCCTAACTTTAACTCAAAAGCAAAAGCTTTTGTAGAAATACACTGCTCACTTATAGAAATATCCTGTTATATTTGTAACACTTAGGAAGTAAGTCATTTTACTTAGATTGTATTGAAATTCTGTTGATAGTTCATGTTTTAAGATGATGTCCCTAAACCATATGCTCAAAATACCCTTAGGCTTTTAAAATCCTTACTGAATGAGGAAATTATTCAATAAAAGGAAATTATCTCAGTGACTGTGTTATTAGGAATGTTGCTTAGGGATTTTCCAGAAAGACGGATTACCTGGCCCAGATGGATAATTTTCTTAGGCTGGTACCACTGAAGCTGATAAAAGTCAGTTCTGTTCACTGTTTATGAATATTTGCCACTTCCCCTCTGGATACCAATGTGTTGTCTGGGGCTTGAAAAAAACTAGATTGAGGAAGCAAAGAGCACTTCAAAAGGTCAAGATCCAAAAAATTAATAAATCAAATTTCTATCCAGTAGCATATTTTAGCAGCATTCAGGGGTATATTAGGACAAACACCAGTGTTTTCTAAACATAATGATAAAATAATTTGGAATATAAAAACCAATTGACTGAGTTCTAGAATATTCTTTGACTTGCACATTAGAAGTCCCACTTAGATGTGCTTGTGTTAATTAGAGGTAGCTAATAAGCCATGCATTTTTCTCTAATCAACATAGGAATCCAAGGCAGTTAAAGAAGGAAAGAAAGAAGAAAAAAGGAGAAAAGGAAGGAAGAGCCTACACATCTAAAGAGAGTTAAGAGTTAAGTTGGGAAATAAATGGCCCTAGACCGTGTATAAAGCATTTTTTTCTGGGGCAGGGTGGGGGGAAGGATGAAGACGTTTAAAATATAAGTATCTTCAATACTATGAATGAGAGGCTAGGAAGAGTAAAAGATTAGGAAAGATTGAGAGATTTGTCTAATGTCACAGGGTAGCCATAGACATTTCTTGAACCTGGAATCCAGTTCTTCTAAACTCTAAGTTGACCAGTCTGACAAGGCTACCCTACAATCAGGAAACTAGTCCTTTAGATGCTAAAAGACTTGGTTAAAGAATCTAATGTAATTTGATCTTATTCAATAATGCATGTGCATTATTAGACATCCTTATAAACTCTGCACACAGTGATTGCACACTCATAGGGAATTCAATTTGTAGCATACAACAGATGCTAATATGGAAATACTAGGATAAATATTTTTTTCATTTGGCTGTTTTACAGGCCCTTTGCTATACCTGTTGCCACTCCCTCAAATCTATCTTGGTTACAATTTACTGAAAGATTATCCCCGACACTAAATGTATCTTAGCCTCAATAAGCAAAGTCCTAGTCTGCACAATGTTCTGGATATGCTGTTTATGTTGCCATTTGCAAATAGCATTTATTCAGAACAGCTGGGCAGACATAGCATCTGGAGCAGGAATTAGCCTTTAGGTAAACAGTGACTAACAAAGATGCCAGGGAAAGAAGTGTAAGCATTAATAGTTTCATGCTTTTATATACATGACAATAATGCTTAACAAAATGGCTCAAATGTATCTAAAGCTCTCTATTCCGGAGAATTTTCAAAACCAACCTTAAATGTTTCTGGATCAATAGGAATTAGTTTAAATTGTGCTTGTCTCAGGCGAAGACTGCTATGAATCAATCTCCTTCCAACTATACATGAGCAGCTTAAAATTACATCACATGCCATGGCCAACAAGTGTTGGATGCCAAATCTAAATAGAGTAGATCTAATTTTCACTAGATTGGAATCTGTAATACAGAAATGGACTTTTAAAATATCATGGGAAATAACTGCCTTGCTTCTAATGGCAATATGCTCCTTAAACACCCAATACACAAATCTAATAGACAAGGAATCCATGTCACAGTACAGATTTGATTCATCAGTATTAAAACAAAGAAAGATTTTATATATCATTATAGTTTAAACGGATGATTGGCTATCTTTTCTAAAAATTGTGGGAAAGTTGTATTCCCTATTTCATGTTTATTGCTCACCAAGGGAGTAGTACAATACAGGGTTCTTGTTCTTACAGACTTTAAAAGAAATGAGGCTTGTTTAAAGTTTATTTCAACAGGCAACTTCACTGTTGCAGGCACGTAACTGTTATAACAAACACGCTTAAGGCCTATACTAGACTGTAACTCTGGATAAATACACACTTGTTATTTTCTATGAATCATGAGTACCTCGGATTCTAAATCCGTGAATACCTTGAAAAGGTTTCATCTTTCATGAATTAATCTAAAAAAAAAAAAAAAAAAAACACTCGAGAGAGATGACTTAGAGATCACACTTAAAATCTCAGAGTTTTTAATGAAATTTAAAAAAGTAAACTATCTGGTCATAGTATTCAAAAAAAGAACTTTTTTCTTTTTCTTTTTTCTTTTTTTTTTTTGCCTACTTAAATTTGAGAAATCGGAGATGAAATCAGATCTACCAGGAACACCCTTGTTTGGGATTTGGATCTATGCTAACCCACTATTATCTCGTTGAGCCCTGAACCATTCACACAAGGCAAGTTAAATGAAAGACTGGACCTGGGTTTTTAAGCCTGGGGCAAGAGAAAGTTGAGCAGGTCACCTAGAAGAAAAATTATTTGGTTTTCAAGGAAGGCTGCTGACTGTCTATCCCAGCACAGGTGGTTGCTGCGGGGAGCCAAGCTAGAGTTAACTCAGAAGGGAATTAATTCATCTCCCTTATTTTAGCAAAGGGGAGAGATTTCTGCAGGGATGCTGGCTGTCTGAGATGCAGAGAAATCACTAGACATGTCTGCCTGCAGGGATCTCAGGTGCACTCACCTGCTGGCTGTAGGCCTAAAGGAGAGGACCCAGCAGGCTCCGTGGAAGTCTGGAAGCTACTACTATTAATTGTTCTTGGGAGACACTTTGATTTCCTCTAGGAAAGAAAGATAAAGGAGGGGCTCATGGGGCCAGGGCAGGTGGAACCTTGGAATATTTTCTGTTTATTTCTCCTGACTCTTTTTGTTATTTGGCTTCATCATTCATTGAAGTTTCCTCCTCCCTCTCTGGTTTAATTTAGGGCCAGTGCTTGTTTGTTTTTGTTGTTCTCCTTGATTTCTTGGAAGACTGACAAACAGTCTAAAGAATGTGAGTGCCTGCTTTGAATTAAGCCCACTGAGTCAAATTACTGATTGTAAAGGCAGTGGTTAGGAACAAGCCGATTTTTGATTCATGTTAGAAGAGGCACTCGTGGTTCCAAAGCAAAGGCAAGGAGCAGAGAGAACATGGCTGTGTTACTTGGTTGCTCACACGGAGGCAGGAATAAATTGCTTGTTTGTTTAACAGCTTTTGAAAGTAGCAGATAGATTGCTTTTGGTGACTAAATGTGGTTATGAGAGGTTGAACAATTGGAGTCATTTCCATAATCAGCAATTGCTGTTGCTCAAATTAGAGAGAAAAGTGATAAATATAGGGAAAACATGTCTGGCAGGAAGCATTATTCAATCATAAGCTATCCCAAATGGTTAAAAATGTAGCTTATATTACACTCCTGTGAATTTACAACAACATGGAAAAAAACAGACCACTCGATTTCACAGTTCCAGGGAAAAATGAGGCTCTTTCTGGAACTTTTACTTTCCCAGCAATGTGTTTGTGATGTATTCCAGATGGACAAGCCTTGAAAAGTGACAGTATCCATCTATTTGTGAGAATGAACATAGAGGGAGTGAGAGTTTTCACATCCCTCTCTCTCTAAAACATAAACACTGGAAACCACAAATGAATCCACTTAATCCAATTTGGGAGGACTCCTCAGGACGAAAAGTTTTATCAGTTATCATCAAAGCATCCAGTCTAATTCTTGTTCCCTCCAGTCTCTGCGAGTGGGTGGTGGGGCTGGGGTGGGGCAGGGTGGTTGATGAAATGAAAATAAAATAAAGCTAAAGATAGTTGTTTGGATGGATACGCAGCTGATACTTTAATGTATGGGTGATACAGGGCTGAAATACGTCAGTGATATGTTGTGAGCTGAATTAAAATATAAAAAGATCTTGACAAATTGGAAACGTGATCTAAATCTAACAGAACGATATTTCATGGAAATAAATGTTAGGACTTGAACTTGGTTTCAGAAAGCCATGAGTGTGGGATATAGAAAACATTGTTTAGCAGGAACTCGTAAAAAAAAAAAAAAAAAAAAGTCTGCTGTTTGCTGATCAACTCCAGAAAAAAACAGCAGTGTCACAGGAAAAGCTGATGTGATGTGATCGCAGACTGACTCAAGAGAGACTGTTAACTGAATCAAGGGAGGTAACAGTTCTACTCTGCTGCAAGAACTGCAGGCAAACCATGGCACAGGCCTGCCCTCTTGCCACAATGCAGGAGGAATCCTACTGAAGGCCAGTCCCTCCTCTGGGTGTTTGGGTTCTACCTCATCTTCCCTTCTAGGCAACCTTCCTCTGGCAGTCACTTCTCTCTTCTATGTTAGTAACTTCCACCTCTTTCCTTCTCAGCATTTGGTCACACTCAAGGCTTTCTCATCATAAAAACCCCTCCCAGGGCCCTACGTTACCCGTGGGACTGCCATTCTCTCCTCCTTTTTGCTGCTGAATCCCTCAGAGTTGCTGCCTCCCTTTCCTTGCCTCCCTGTCATCTTCACCTCACCAGGACTTCTGCCCCTCCCTGGCATGGCCCTTTATTAAAATCACTGGTAACTAAGGGACAGAGGTCAGTCCTTATCTTCATTGCCTGCTGGACAGCATTAAATATCATTGACCAGTCTTTCTGGGATGATTTTTCTCTGGGCTTTTCAGACACAGCACATGCTGGGTCTTCTTCTCCACTGGGGGCTGCCCAGTCCCAGTTTGTTAGTTGTTTTGGTTTTTTTAGGGTGTTTTGGAGGATCCTTCTGCTCTGCTCAAACTTTAAGTTTTGCTCTTTCTCAGGGTTCCTGGTCCCCTTCTCTATGCTTCTCCTACAGGCAGGTGGAGGGAGTTCCCTGGATGGAAATCAGAGGTCGAGTCCCTGCATCGCCTCACAGGGAATGCCCACCAAGGAGGCAATACCTAGGAAAAGAACAGAACTCCCTCATCTGGGACCCATAATAGAACAATCAGCTGTCTGCATGCAGCAGTGGTTTCAAAGAGTTAATAACATTGGAAAGTTTTAAGAAAAGTCTGCCATAAGGAAGCATTTTTGAGCTTAAATGTAGGGAAGAATAGAGACCCCTATGTTCTACAAAAGCTAACCCTGGGCTCTGCAGAGAGGGGTCCTGGAGAGAATCAAGGATACACAATGGAGGGTGGAGTAAAATGTTGCCACAGACAGGCAAACCAAGCTAAACTGGGTTGGAAGAAGTAAGACCACTGGGTCAGCCAGGGAAGGATGACACTTGGGAGATCATTCCACCCTGAGACAGAGAAGTGGCAGCTGTCCCCTTCTTTCCATATTGGTTATAGTCACCATTTATTAGTTAGCATTCAGGAACTGCCAATAAATACTTATGTTTGAGTGACTGAGATTCTGACCTTGCTATAATCTCTCTCCTCCTCTTCTTCCTTAGGAACAGAATTTTTGGATATTAGCTAGGTTCACAGTGGTCCATGAAAAAGACATTTTTCAGGGATCTCTTGAGGTTCAGAATGGCCATGTGACTACATTTGGGGATGCAACTAAAAGTAGTGGGCTCAAGCACTGTATTTTCATGGAAAAGATTTGCCCTTCTAAATCTCTCCCTCCTCATTAAGATGCTTTCAAACACACAGAAAAATTGAAAGAAATATATAGTAATCACCAAAACACCCACGACCTATATTTACAGTTGTTAGCATTTCGCTCTACTTGTTTTATATATCTATTATTTAAGTATACTTCACCCCAAAAGTTATCTTGTTTTATATGTTTCCAACAACCCCAGAGTAGATATGATCATTTTTGTTTTACAAATGAGTAAGCAGAGGGCCAGAAGTCCCAGTAATTTGCTTAGGTCACACTGACAGTAATTGACAGAACTCCATTTTGAACTTAGGCCTATCTTTCTCCAAAATTCTTGTTTTGACCTATGAGTTTCCCATCCCTTGGACTGTCCACCCTCACCCCCCACCCAGGGACCTCTCAGAGCTTCTGAGGCTTTGGGGGCATAAACCACCTTTCATTCTATCAGGAGTTGATATTCCAGGGATGCTGTAAAAGGAGAGTTCTGATGCTCAGCTCCTGAGCTAGAAAAGTGAGAAAGGAACTCTGAACCATTAGGGAATAATAATCCTGCATTCTGTGATGCTGCCTTTGGTTGTTTTTCCTTTGTATTCTGATGGGAGGATAAAAAGAGCTCTGCAGGATGAAGCCTCAACAGAGAAGAGAAACTATATTTTGCATTTCCACTACAAATATTTCTCTGTGGGGATAAACAATTCCATTAAATAGGGTCCTCCTTTCCCTCTGATTAATTTGAAAGAAGATAGAGTCTTCTTTCTTTTCTTTTCTCTCTCTCTCTTTCTCTCTCTTTTTTTTTTTTTTTTATTAGGGAGCCGGTGAAGGGGACGGAGGGTGCAGAGGGAGAGAGAATCCAAAGCAGGCTCCATGCCCAGCACAGAGCTAATGCAGGGCTCAATCTCACAGGACCCTGAGATCATGCCCTGAGCCAAAATCAAGAGTTGGATGAGCCACCCAGGTGCCCCATCTTTCTTCTTCCTTGAAATTGAATGCTTTTCACTTCACCTACTGCTATGTCTAAGAACTATTTAGTATAGGTCTGCAGGCTGTTACACACTTTGGGGTTTGCCCAACCTCCCTCTGATGGACAAAATTTCTGAAGCTGCTTCTTGGAGTCTCATCAAGAATGATGACTCTCAGCCACCTTACTATCATGGTGGAAGCTCCCAAAGCAATTCGTTTAGTAATTTATTTTGTGATACGTGCTGTGGACATAAAACTTTTAAAAGAAAAGCTCAAGTTCCAATCTAAAGATCTGAAAAGAACATTCTCAGTTTGTTGGTATGGACTGTTTTCCATCAGCCCAGCTGCCAGTGGTTACCCCTGGCATGGGTGGCCTCACACAGTCAGGCACAGCTGCTCCTCTGGATGCAGAGGCAAGCAGAGCCCACAGATTACCACAGTATCATCTCCCAACTGAAACCAGAGTTCCATTTTACAAGCTGACAGGAACAACAGGACCACAAAATAACAAGCAGATACATGGTGTGGTATTTGTCAAAGATAAAAGGGCTGAGCTTGAGTTTAGTGCTTCTAGAAGGTTTTGGAAGACATTCAAATCATCTACTCCAAATAGTTTCTGTTGCTTGAACTTCTTCTCACATTTCTCTTATTTGGAGTTGCCATTTTGACACCTTACCCTTCATTTGGGGCAATCTTTTGAAGACACCAGAAACGCCATTAGAGTCTGTGCTGATTTCATTGATAGGTCTTATGTTTCCACAAATGCACTCTACTGAAATTCTTAAGGGTGGGAGACAAATTCAATTCTACTTTATTGTTCCACCTTCCTAAAGCTAAATTTACAAATTGCACACAAACATGCACACGTGTTTGCAATAAGACTTTCTGCAAGAACACATAGCCTCATTTCTGTATGGTTATAAAGTAAGCATAGAAAGAGATTTAAAGAAAAATCTAATCCAACCACGTGTGCCTTATTGCCCATATGATATAAGATAGGATTTTTTTTTGCCAGTCATATCCATTGCCATTTTAGATTTGGTTTTCTGACAGTATTAACATCCTATATTTCTCTATTACCTGTATACACAAATTAAATTTGAAAAGATAAAATATTATCTTTTCTTCAGAATGTGCAAAAGAAGCCAATACAACATGAAATATGGCATACATTAGGAGAATTAATTTTTTGATGTGTCTCACAGTATATATGATGTGGACAGCTTATGCCCGTAAAAACTAAAGAGAAACTAATTTTTTAAACCAAATAACATATAGATTTAGAGGAAGTAAATGCTGTTTTATTTTTATAGATAAATTCTTATAAAAATGAAATTTCTACAACTGTCAAATCTCCAGTTAGCCTGAAACTCTTTAAATACTTAAATGTGTGAATAGGCCTCTAATTGCTTTTTTATTGTTTGTTAGGAGAATCACATTGTAGGAGAACATTCTGTCAAAGCAAAGTCTTCCTTCATTTGGATGGTGCTTTTATTTCCCTTATCCCCAGAGCTCTTACAAAACTCTTTATCCAACTTGCTCAATGCAAGCTCGGTTTCTTTTTTTTCTTTTTTTAAAGATATTATTTATTTATTTATTTGAGAGAGAGAATGAGAGAGAGAGAGAGAGCATGAGAGGGGGGAGGGTCAGAGGATGAAGCAGACTCCCCGCTGAGCAGGGAACCCGATGCGGAACTCGATCCCGGGACTCCCGGATCATGACCTGAGCTGAAGGCAGTCGCTCAACCGACTGAGCCACCCAGGCGCCCCGCAAGCTTGGTTTCTTTGGCCACCCTGATCTGGAGTTCTAAATTGTGAATTTTGCAAACATTGTTCTACCTTCATTTAAATACATATTACCACCACACACTAAACGTTCTGAGGGAGACTCTTTGACACAGGCTGCAAGCAGTTTGCTTCCCTACTGCTTAACAGAACAATCTTGAATAATGTGTACCTCTGTGATGCATTCCTCAAGTCTGTAGCAGGAATGAAACACTCCAATTGAGATCAGTTATAACAGCAAATCCCCGGCATGGCATGTTCCCACTAAGTAAGGGAACTGAAAATACAACAGCTCTCCGTGTTTCAGCAACAAAGAGTGAGTCCTTCAGAGCTGAAGCAAGGATACCCAGAAGAGCTGGGCTTGGGGAATTTCTTTTGGAAACCTTTCTTATGTGAGGAAGCCTGCAAATTGCTTAGAGTATGAGGTATTTGCAGCCAGACAAAAGGAAATGATTCTAGCACCACTTAATAGCTGCTTGCAACTATGGCCCAAGGAGGCCTGGGAGCAAGCTATACTTAAGTCTTGGCTGCTGGCTGATTCTTCCCCAATATGGTCCATGAGACAGACTCTCAAGTGTCCTCACAGGGTTGAATATGACAAGATTACAGTACATATATTCCAAATAAATATGAAGAAACACGCTATGAATTGAAGAGTCTAAATGAGGGTGGGGGTGGATGGAAAAGTAAATGGAGGGATAGTGTCTCATGTAGAATTTTTTATATGTCAAGAAGAAGTTAATAATAACACTAAAATAACAAATAAAATAAAAAATAACAATAAAAATTGGAAACTTCTTAGGTATAAACTATGGTCTACACATGGTATTTCTTTAAGCATTATAATAACTATAGCAACTATCGGGGAGGAAAACTTTTCCCGTCTTCCCTTCTAGGTTCTTCGGCTGGTCTAATAATCAAATTGACATAAAAAGATTAACAGGAGAAAAAATTAATTTCATATGTACAGGAGCTCAAAAAAATATGAAACTCAAAGTGGGCAAAGCAAGAAGTTTTTATACATTTTAGACAAAGAAACAAAAAAATTATGAAGAATTGACAAGACAAAGATGTTTGGGTTTGGGGTAGTAAGTTACTAAAAAAGTAACAAGGGTTGTTTTTACAGACTTCTTAGCCCTGAATTCCTTTTCTCTGGTAATAAGGATGCCTCCTCCTCCTTCCTGGTGGGGTCCCTTTTACATGGGAGATTTATTTCCTGCTTTTAGGGGAAAAAGGAGAGTCAGAGTGTCTTTTTTGCACTGGCTGTTTCTTAAGTAACTTTAAAATAATCAATATGCCAGAGTGGCACATTTGGTGACAATCTGCCCTGAGCCCCATCATAACTAAAAGTCTGATGGTTCAAGGATAAAGACAAACATGGCAAGTGAGGTATACCAAGAAAAAAATAAAATGACTTTACAGTCTTGCAACTAATTTCTAAATTAGTCTCTTAAACATGGATCGTTCTATATACTTATGTGCATGTACACATGCATGTATATACAAACACACCCCCCCACACACACACACCACATACACACTACCTTTACTCTCACAGCCATCACAACCCTGAAACCTTCACTTTCTTCTCTGTTCCCTTACTGAACTGGGCTATAGAAGAGAGGGAGCATTTGGGCTCTCATGCTGCTGATTAGCTCTAGGAGCTTTATGTGCTGGAGTCAATAGCAAGACCTAAGCCATCTGAGGAGCTGGAACATGCCTCACACACGTTTGCTTACCTGGGGGCACAGATGGAGTCCTGCCATGAGATCCTGACAGGTCTTTTTCATAAACAACTGAGTAAAAGGGTGAAAGGAAAGCAAACCTGAATTTATAAGCTTGTAAATAACTACTCAATTTGATACAGTCTTTCCTTGTCTTGCATTATTTCTCCTTTCACCCAGTACTAGCTTTTGAAGACATCATTGTCTTTCTTGCTTTCTGGCCTTCACATATGTCCTGCTTCCCTGCTTGTCCAATAGTCACAATTTAGCTTTTAAGGTATAGCTTCCAAAGTTACAAAGTTTGGAATTCATTTCTTCCCTATTGGTCTCCCTGCTGCATTGGAATATGTTGGTGGGAAATGATAGAAAATTCCCTTGAAGACTGGTTGGCATGCCCCAACAGGAAACTTGGCAAAGTTTCTTTAGTAATGGCTTTTGAAGGCCATTTAGCTCTAACCACATGAAGTATCCCTTTGTGTCATGCATTGGTTAGAATTGTTTAAATATATACATGTAATGAATTTAGTAATCTGTAATGCCATTTGTTATATGACATAGTCACTAAGTATTGGGTTTGCTGTATTTGAAATATTTAAATTATATTATTTTGAAAACATGTTTTAAGTATGGATGAAGTTGGTTATTCAGGTGATAGAAGTGATAATAACCTAACAGAAGACAATGAGTCAATGTTAGAGAGAGCAACAGCAAAAAGCTGATACCCTCCCTCCTCCTTAAGGCTGAGGGACAAATGGAGGAAGTGTATTATCAAGTTACCAGGGCCAAAGGTAAGAGATGGGATCAAACTGCCTCCTA
The DNA here is from genome assembly GCF_009762305.2 of Zalophus californianus. Taxonomy (NCBI): domain Eukaryota; kingdom Metazoa; phylum Chordata; class Mammalia; order Carnivora; family Otariidae; genus Zalophus; species Zalophus californianus. Next base: position 99,652,258 of record NC_045602.1, read on the forward strand.
ATTCATCTTCCTATTGCACATTGTGGGTTAGTGGAATAACCTAAGAATTTCGGGACAAATATAGCACACAAAATAGCACATTATTTAATTCATATAATGTACTTAGAATAGAATCTAACATGTTATCCTTTTTCTTCTGACATATCATTCTTATTAGCTATTCAAAGTTTCTGGTACCTTTTGATCTGACCTATAATTCTCCCAGTTTAGCAAGCTAGAGCAATGGATAGTTACACCAAGGAGGAAAAAAAAAACAAAAGTCAATTGGCAAAGGAGAAAACTTCCTGTGAGGAGTTAAAGAAGTCTGGAGATGGTTTTTGAACTTTAAAACCACACCACGGAATTGTTTAAGCTGTAGGATCTGCCAGGATGGACCCTGATGCAGTGGGTCTGGGGTAAAGTTCAGGACCAGACATGCTGATTTGTTGTAGATGGGTCTGAAGACCTCATCTCATGAAGTACATAGTGACTGGAACTGAGGAAGGAATGATCTTCCATGAATCTTGACCTGTATATTTTTCAATAAATGAAATAGAGTTGAAGAGAAATAAAAGTATCAGAGGACATCACACATAGAATTTTTTCATGAAACTTTAATTTTCAGTTACACATGAATGTGTGTACTGGGTGGACGTAATGAATTTCTTATGATGCGTTGTAGACGAAAAGTTGAAAAGACTTCATTCTAGAGAACTCATAGCACTCACATCAAGTGACATGCACTCACAAAACATTCTAAACTCTGAAGCCACCTAAAAAGCTTAGGATTAAAAAATGGGTAAGGAGGAGGAAGGGAGGAAAGACTATTGGGATATAAACTGGTATAAAGAATGGAGTTACCGAGATATAAAGAAAGAGCAGTCAGTGGGCTTATAACCAAACTCTGACCCATAATAAAGAGTGACATGCATGTGAAATGCTTAATGAATGGATCAGAGACCATGGAGCTCTGACAAATGGTAAAGGAAACTTAAATTTAAAAGAGACTTTACATTCTAACCAGCTATTATTACCAGTCCCTCCTTGTTCTCTCAATAAATTTCCTTTCTGTTGGAATTCTTCAGGCTTCCTCAAAGCGTGATGGTGATTTCTTTTTTTTTTCTTTATTTACTTTGGAAAGGCAGGGGAAAATTGTTTCAGTATGTTCTTTAAATAGGTTTCCTTGAAGTGTTTTCCTTTCACACATTAATTACAGCTCCCTCAAGGGCTGAAGTACCATATAACACACTGTAATTCTGCTCCCCAATCTCCCTTCTCCAATTCAAGTTGCCAATTCTCCCTACAATCTGGGCTCTATATTAATATGTAAGCAAGAAGTGCCTGGCTGAGATTCTTTTAACTATAAGAATAGAAGAGAAAATGTGATCATCAGTGCTTGAGTACACCAAACTTAAAATGAATAGTCTGTGGCCCATAAAATGAAGTAGCTAGATTAAATGACCTCTGAGGTCCCCCCTTCTAACTCAAACACACTCCAAAGAGAGTTTCATTTAATATCTCAAAGTACAGAGAAGAGATCGGCAGGACTTTGATGAGGCTAAGTGATTCTCATTAGCATGATCTGGTTAGAATTCCAGAGGCTCTCAAGAAAATAATACATGTCCAAGAATCTACACTTGAGCTGTCACTCTACTAGATACTCAGATATGGCAGTTAGTTCAAGAAAATGTAATTAGTTTTTCATTCCTGAAGATAGCAGGTTTTCTAAAGTGACCACAATACAATATTATGTTTTATCCCCTAGCCACAAGTCACTGGGGAAGAAGAAAAAAAAAAATTAAACACAAAATGTAGTTCTAAAATGAAGTTTTCCAAATTCCTGTCTTTTCAGATACGGTTAAAATCAATGGCAGCTTTGAGAATCAGAGTAGCTTGTTCACTGACCAGGTAGAACTGGAGGTTTCTTTGGAAATTTTAGGAAAGAGGTATAGGAAGAGCTGCCAGACGAAACTACTTATTAAACAATTCCCATGCATAGGAAATATAGCAGGTGTTTTATATGGGTTATCTCACTTCTTCTGCTTGTCCCTATGAAGTAGATGTGTTTACTCCCATTTTAAAGATGGAGAAACTTCAGCTCAGTGTCAGCCAGTGTCAAAGTCTGATTTTTAATCCAAGTAATAATTTACTCAACTCAGGCAGCTTGAACCAGAAGATAGGCCTGTTAGCTTTATGAATATCAAGTGTGTGACCTAACAACATCCAACAGATCGTTCTTTAAAATTTATCATCTTCTCCATTCTTTTACCTAATTGGGTTCAAAGCTCTGGGCAGGTTCTCACAGTCAGAGAGAAATCCTCTTCTCTCAGTAGCTTAAGCATTCACCAAGCTGGTTCCAAAAGGGAACAGTAGTTAAGAAGAGTTAAGAATGAAATTCCTGAGGCATACAACAAGCCCCACCAAGCCTCCACCCTGACACCTCCAGCTCTTAACGTTTGCCTTTTGCTGATGAGATCTCATTCCCTCACAGTATCAAAATCCACCGCTTCTATGTGATATATACCTCTCTATATGCCTCTCATCTAGAATATTAAAAAAATAATCTTCAACACTGATTTTTCTTTGATGTGCTAACCCATATCTGCAGTGGCATAACCTACAGGCACTACAAAGTCATCATGCCCACTGAATTCCCCATCCTTCCTCATGAAATCACCATTTCAGTAAATGACACCAGCATTCACCCACTTGACTATTGCAGTGTTCTCCTCAATAGGCGGATTGACACATACAAAGCAGGAGGCAAATTAAAAACAAATATTTGCTGCCACCTGACTTCAACCTTCATCTCTTGGCTGAAACTTTGCAATAAATCCCTAAATTCCCTAATAGGAGCCTCATCCATTCCAGCACATTCTCCACATTCCTGCAAGTGTTCCCTCTCTAAAGATAGACTTTTGATCATGTTGCTCCCCTGCTCAATGACTTTCATCAGTTTCTAGGGAACTTTAACAGTGGCATATAGCTTGGGTTCCAAGTTCATGGATGTACTTATATGCAAAAGTTACTATGTATGCATGGTTTTCTTGGGACAAATCTTTGAGCTTTCTTTCAGCAGATTCCTAAGGGGACAGTGCTCCGAAAATAATGAGCAAAAAGCAAAACAAAAGTAGACAAACAATAAACAATTGGAAATCAACAGTCAAGATCCAAACTTTTTTTTTTCTTTTTTGGATATACAAAACCATTTATCATCTAGCCCCTACCAATCTCTCCCATTTCTTCTCTCACTATATATAACCTCAGATCCAGGCTCATGTCATATTTAATTTTGCACAATCTCCTATCTTCCTTCTTTGTCTTTGCTGTTTCTATTCTTTATGCCTGCGTTATAATGTCCACATTTTGTAACGCACCAAACTCAAGACCTAGCTTGAGAAACACTTTCTCAATGACCACCCCCCACACCTCCTACACTCCTGAGCGACCAATACTGATCACTCCTTTCTGGACCATGTGCTTAGCTCCATTCTAGCACTTACCACATTGTATACAATTATGTATTTATGTGTCAGCCTCCTTTTGTATGAACTTCTCAGTGGCAGAAATAAAACGTTAATCTATTTCTTCCCCACAGCACTCCAAAAGTGCTCACTGAATTAACAAATACTGCAGACTATGATAAGACACTGGGGCTGAAATCCTTGCAGAATAGTTTGAATTAAAAGAGCAGTTTTAAGTCTTAAGAAGACTAATGAAAGAAATAGAGCATACTTGGAGACAATATTAAGAAAATATGCTGAGGTTTTTTTTTTTAGTAACATAGGTCTTGATGTTAGTTGTTTTTTTTTTAATTTTTTTACTGTTAGGTTAATCACCATACATTACATCATTAGTTTTTGATGTCCTGTTCCATGATTCATTGTTGGTACATAACACCCAGTGCTCTACGCAGAACGTGCCCTCTTTAATACCCATCACCAGGCTAACCCATCCCCCCACTCCTCTCCCCTCTAGAACCCTCAGTTTGTTTTTCAAAGTCCATTGTCTCTCATGGTTCGTCTCCCCCGACTTACTCCCCTTCATTCTTCCCCTCCTGCTATCTTCTTCTTTTTTTTCTTAACATATATTGCATTATTTGTTTCAGAAGTACAGATCTGTGATTCAACAGTCTTGCACAATTCACAGCACTCACCATAGCACATACCCTCCCCAATGTCTATCACCCAGCCACCCCATCCCTCCCACCCCCCACCACTCCAGCAAACCTCAGTTCATTTACTGAGATTAAGAATTCCTCATATCAGTGAGGTCATATGATACATGTCTTTCTCTGATTGACTTATTTCACTCAGCATAACACCCTCCAGTTCCATCCATGTCGTTGCAAATGGTAAGATCTCATTCCTTTTGATGGCTGCATAATATTCCATTGTGTATATACCACATTTTCTTTATCAATTCATCTGTCAATGGACATCTTGACTCTTTCCACAGCTTGGCTATTGTGGACATTGCTGCTATAAACATTGGGGTGCACGTACCCCTTCGGATCCATACATTTGTATCTTTGTGGTAAATACCCAGTAGTGCAATTGCTGGATCGTATGGTAGCTCTATTTTCAACTGTTTCAGGAACCTCCATACTGTTTTCCAGAGTGGCTGCACCAGCTTGCATTCCCACCAACAGTGTAGGAGGGTTCCCCTTTCTCCGCATCCCTGCCAACATCTGTCGTTTCCTGACTTGTTAATTTTCGCCATTCTGACTGGTGTGAGGTGGTATCTCATTTGATTTGGATTTCCCTGATGCCGAGCGATGTTTTTCATGTGTCTGTTGGCCATTTGGATGTCTTTTTTGGAAAAATGTCTGTTCATGTCTCCTGCCCATTTATTGATTGGATTATTTGTTCTTTGGGTGTTGAGTTTGATAAGGTCCTTATAGATTTTCGATACTAGCCCTTTATCTGATATGTCATTTGCAAATATTTTCTCCCATTCTGTCGGCTGTCTTTTGGTTTTGTGGACTGTTTCTTTTGCTGTGCAAAAGCTTTTTATCTTGATGAAATCCCAAGAGTTCATTTTTGCCCTTGCTTCCCTTGCCTTTGGCGATGTTTCTAGGAAGAAGTTGCTGTGGCTGAGGTCGAAGTAGTTGCTACGTCTGTTCTCCTTTAGGATGTTGATGGATTCCTGTCTCACATTTAGGTCTTTCAACCATTTGGAGTCTATTTTTGTGTGTGGTGTAAGGCAGTGGTCCAGTTTCATTCTTCTGCATGTGGCTGTCCAATTTTCCCAACACTATTTGTTGAAGAGACTGTCTTTTTTCCATTGGACATTCTTTCCTGCTTTGTCAAAGATAAGTTGACCATAGAGTTGAGGGTCCATTTCTGGGCTCTCTATTCTGTTCCATTGATCTATGTGTCTATTTTTGTGCCAAAACCATACTGTCTTCATGATGACAGCTTTGTAATAGAGCTAGAAGTCCGGAATTGTGATGCCGCCAGCTTTGCTTTTCTTTTTCAATATTCCTCTGGCTATTCGGGGTCTCTTCTGGTTCCATACAAATTTTAGGATTATTTGTTCCATTCCTTTGAAAAAAGTGGATGGTATTTTGATGGGGATTGCATTGAATGTGTAGATTGCTCTAGGTAGCATTGACATCTTCACAATGTTTGTTCTTCCAATCCATGAGCATGGAACGTTTTTCCATTTCTTTGTGTCTTCGTCAATTTCTTTCATGAGTATTTTATAGTTTTCTGAGTACAGATCTTTTGCCCCTTTGGTTAAATTTATTCCTAGGTATCTTATGGTTTTGGGTGCAACTGTAAATGGGATCGACTCCTTGATTTGTCTCTCTTCTGTCTTGTTGTTGGTGTATAGGAAGGCCACTGATTTCTGTGCATTGATTTTATATCCTGCTACTTTACTGAATTCCTGTATGAGTTCTAGCAGTTTTGGGGTGGAGTCTTTTGGGTTTTCCACGTACAGTATCATATCATCTGCAAAGGGTGAGAGTTTGACTTCCTCTTTGCCAATTTGGATGCCTTTGATATCTTTTGGTTGTCTGATTGCTGTGGCTAGGACTTCTAATACTATGTTGAATAGCAGTGGTGATAGTGGACATCCCGGCCGTGTTCCTGACCTTAGGGGGAAAACTCTCAGCCTTTCCCCATTGAGAATGATATTCGCTGTAGGTTTTTCATAGATGGCTTTTATGATATTGAGGTATGTACCCTCTATCCCTATACTCTGAAGAGTTTTGATCAAGAAAGGATGCTGTACTTTGTCAAATGCTTTCTCTGCATCTACTGAGAGGATCATATGATTCTTGTTCTTTCTTTTGTTAATGTATTGTATCACATTGATTGATTTGTGGATGTTGAAGCAACCTTGCAGCCCAGGGATAAATCCCACTTGGTCATGGTGAATAATTCTTTTAAAGTACTGTTGGATCCTGTTGGCTAGTATTTTGGTGAGAATTATTGCAGCCATGTTCATCAAGGATATTGGTCTGTAATTCTCCTTTTGGATGGGGTCTTTGTCTGGTTTTGGGATCAAGGTAATGGTGGCCTCATAAAATGAGGTTGGAAGTTGTCCTTCCATTTCTATTTTTTGGAACAGTTTCAGGAGAATAGGTATTAATTCTTCTTTAAATGTTTTGTAGAATTCCCCTGGGAAGCCATCAGGCCACGGGCTTTTGTTTGTTGGGAGAGTTTTGATGACTGCTTCGATTTCCTTAGGGGTTATAGGTCTGTTCAGGTTTTCTATTTCTTCCTGGTTCAATTTTGGTAGTTGACACATCTCTAGGAATGCACCCATTTTTCCAGGTTATCTAATTTGCTGGCATAGAGTTGCTCATAATATGTTCTTATCATTGTTTGTATTTCTTTGGTGTTGGTTGTGATCTCTCCTCTTTCATTCATGATTTTGTTGATTTGGGTCCTTTCTCTTTTCTTTTTGATAAGTCTGGCCAGGGGTTTAAAATCTTGTTAATTCTTTCAAAGAACCAGCTCCTAGTTTGGTTGATCTGTTCTACTGTTCTTTTGGTTTCTATTTCATTGATTTCTGCTCTGATCTTTATTACCTCTCTTCTCCTGCTGGGTTTAGGCTTTATTTGTTGTTCTTTCTCCAGCTCCTTTAGGTGTAGGGATAGGTTGGGTATTTGAGACCTCTTATTTCTTGAGAAAGGCTTGTATTGCTATATACTTTCCTCTCAGGACTGCCTTTGCTGTATCCCAAAGATTTTGAACAGTTGTGTTTTCATTTTCATTGGTTTCCATGAAGTTTTTCAATTCTTCTTTAATTTCCTGGTTGACCCATTCATTCTTTAGTAGGATGCTCTTTAGCCTCCATATATTTGAGTTCTTTTTGACTTTCCTCTTGTGATTGAGTTCTAGTTTCAAAGCATTGTGGTCTGAAAATATGCAGGGAATGATCCCAATCTTTTGGTACCGGTTGAGACCTGATTTGTGACCTAGGATGTGATCAATTCTGGAGAATGTTCCATGGGCACTAGAGAAGAATGTGTATTCCGTTGCTTTGGGATGGAATGTTCTGAATATGTCTGTGAAGTCCATTCGGTCCAGTGTTTCATTTAAAGTCTTCATTTCCTTGTTGATCCTTTGCTTAGATGATCTGTCCATTTCAGTCAGGGGGTGTTAAAGTCCCCCACTATTATTGTATTGTTGTCAGTGTGTTTCTTTGCTTTTGTTATTAATTGCCTTATAGAATTGGCTGCTCCCATGTTAGGGGCATAGATATTTACAATTGTTAGATCTTCTTGTTGGATAGACCCTTTAAGTAGGATATAGTGTCCTTCTTCATCTCTTATTACAGTTTTTGTCTTAAAATCTTATTTGTCTGATAGAAGGATTGCCACCCTAGCTTCCTTTTGGTGTCCATTACCATGGTAAATGTTTTTCCACCCCCTCACTTTCAATCTGGGGGTGTCTTTGGGTCTAAAATGAGTCTCTTGCAGACAGCATATTGATTGGTCTTGTTTTTTAATCCAATCTGATAGCCTGTGTCTTGCTGTTAGTTTTAAAAGAGCATTATTGAATGATATTTTGGCATACTATATATTTATTTATTCTCAATGAAAAAATTAATTTTCTTAGTAGACTGATATCTCTGCTAAACCCCATTCACCAAAAGAGAAGTAAGGTAATAGTAAATATTACATAAAAACCAGGTCATTGCTACTGCTGACTTGAACAAAATGTAGATATAACTATCCTTACAACTCTAACATTTCCATTCTTTCAGAATAGTAGAAGTATCAGGTGAGAAACACACACACACACTTGAAAACTAGGAGAAAAACAATATGGAGAAAGTGAAATGAAGGGAAGAAGTGAGGTGAGAATTGGAAGAGGCCCAAGGAAGAATTTAGAGACACAGCCAATGGAGTGAGTCAGAAGTTGGACATCTGGGCAGGCAGGATGCCTCTGTGAATAAATGAACTGTATCTCATGTCTCCATCACAAGGGATGAAAGGGAGACCAGCAGAGAATCAAAATCTGGAATCTGAGGGATATGACAATTATATGGGGGTAGAGTCCAGGTAAATATCACTGCGGTGAGTCCAACAAAGAGAATAGGGATGGCCCAACAGTTGTAGAACAATAGTGACTCTAGAGGATGTAATATTCAGGGGAGTCTCCTAGAGTGCTAGGATAGGAGAGAATCCTAGTCCCATTCATTTGCTGTCCAGGAGAGAAAACTGGATGGTGGAAAGGTCAAGTAAAATATTCAAGGTCATACATGTCATTCTGCTGCTCAAAATTCTTCCCCTTTCTCACCTTTGATCTTCTCATTCCTTGCTTACAGAATAAAGTCCATTTCTTTAGAATGGCACTGAGGCCTTGACTATCCAATTTGACCTCACAGTACTCTTCTCTGCTATTTCTCAATTTTATCTGAGTATGTCCTGTGCTTTTTCCTGCCTCTCTTCATCTTTCTGAATGGACTGTTCATGTTCTTCTTTCTGAATGGAATGCCTCTCTTCCCTCTATCCACTTCTTGAAATTCTGGTTTCAGGAGCCAGTTTAAGAGCCTTGGAGTTTTAAATGTCCAAAACATTTTCTTGAATCCATTCCCTTCCAAGAAATAGTTTTCCTTATTTTAAAACCATATATCTCTCTGTGGTATTTCTCCTATGCAAATGTCACCTTGTATTATGACTGTTAGAGTCCTCATAATCAGATGGTAAAAGCTTTAACAATGATAGAACTGTCTTAGCAATTTTTGAGCTCTGTGCTCATGGCTCAAAGCTTGTATGCATTAAGGGTCTAACAGTGTTTGCTTAAGGAATGAATAAATGAATAATACTAGTAAATCTCAGCACCCAGCATATTTCTTATCTATTTTGTGTTTATCTGCATTTATTTTTGTATATTTTGGGGGCTCTGGAGGGTATGTCAAAATTCTTACTAGGCCTAAATATGCATAATGTATACCACTGAACACTGACTATGTGCCATATCCTATGCTAAATGCTTTATATATATATATATAATCTCATTTTATTATTTACAATCACCCAGTCTGATTAATAGCTGTTACTATTCCTACTATATATGCAAAGTAACCAAGGTTTAAAGAATTTGCTTAAGGGTCATCCAGATATTAAATGGCATTGTAAAATTTGAAAACAGATAATTTCAAAGTCAATGATAGAGAAAACAAATTATGAATTTAGCTCTATTGTTGTGGAGTTCAACTCCACAGAACTTTCTTTAGTTGTATACACTGACACATAGTATATACCGTACACATCAGTATACACATATTAATTTAAATATATAGATATGCTCACACAAATATGTTCTAATTATATTCTGAACATAATATTCTAATCAGGCACAGTCATTTATCAAAGCAATGTCCCATTTTTAGTTCTCTCATAAAAAATCATTTTATAAGAATAAATTCAGTGAATAATGCCAATTATATGATAAAATACATTCTGATGTTTCCTATTTTTATATGAATGAGTCACATAAGCCACAGAGATTAGAATACAAGTAAAATATAGAAAGAAATCTATGCTTAGCAAAACTTGACTCTATCCAAAAACACTTAATTGATGCCAGGTTACAAAATACACACTGAATTTCATTCAAAAGCCAACTTTGTAACCCATTCAGGAGCCTACTCAGAACCTGGTATATGTACACATACATACACACACAAACCATAACTCATTCTATCTATCTATCTAGATATAGACCTGTACATATCACATCTTCTTTACCCATTCATCTATCAAGGGACACTTGGGCTGCTTCCATAATTTCGCTATTATACATAATGCTGCAATAAACACAGGGTCGCAGATATCCTTTCAAATTAACATTTTTGTATTCTTTGGTAAATACCCAGTAGTGTGATCACTGGATTATATAGTAGCTCTATATTTTATTTTTTGAGAAAGCTCCATACTGTTTTCCACAGTAGCTGTACTAGTTTGCATCTCCACCAACAATGAAGAGGGTACCTTTTTCTTCACATCCTCACCAACACTTATTGTTTCTTGTGTTTTTTATTTTAGCCATTCTGACAGATGTGTTATCTCATTGTAGTTTTGATTGCATTTCCCTGATAATAAGTGACACTGAGCATCGTTTCATGTGTCTGTTGGCCATCTGTATGTCTTTTTTGGAGAAATGTCTGTTCATGACTTCTGCCCATTTTTTAACTGGGTTATTTGTTTTTTGGGTGTTGAGTTGTAGAAGTCCTTTATATATCTTGGATACTAACCTTTTATTGGATATGTCATTTGCAAATATCTTCTCCCATTCACTAGGTTATATTTTAGTTTTGTTGGTTGTTTCCTTCACTGTGCAAAAGCTTTTTATTTGATATAGTCTCAATAGTTTATTTTTGCTTTTATTTCCCTTGCCCCAGGAGACATATCTAGAAAAGTGCTGCTACAGTCAATGTAAGAGAAATTACTGCCTGTATGCTTTTCTAGGATTTTTATGGTTTCAGGTCTCACATTTAGGTCTTTAATCTACTTTGGCTTTACACTACAGATACGGATTTCAGTATTATTCATTCTAGTTCTGTAAAAAATGCTGTTGGTATTTTGATAGGGACCGCATTACATTTATGGACTGCTCTGGGTAATATAGACATTTTAACAATATTTGTTCCTCCAATCCACGAGACTATCTTTCCGTTTGTTTGTATTGTCTTCTATTTTGTTCATTAATGTTTTATAATTTTCAGAGTATAGTTCTCTCACCTCCTTGGTTAGGCTTATTCCTAGGTATTTTATTACTTTGGGTGCAACTGTAAATGGGATTGCTTTCTTAATTCCTCTTTCTGTTGGTTCATTATTAGTGTATAGAAATGCAACAGATTTCTGTACATTCATTATGTATCCTGCAACCTTACCGAATTCATGTGTCAGTTCTAGTAGTTTTTTGGTGAAATGCTTAGGGTTTTCTATATATAGTATCATTTCATCTGAAAATAGTGAAAGTTTTACTTTTTCCTTACCAATTTGGATGCATTTTATTCCTTTTTCTTGTCTGATTGTTGTGGCTAGGACTTCCAGTACTATGTTGAATAAAAGTGGTGAAAGTAGAAATCCTTGTCTTGTTCTTGGTGTTAGGGGAAAAATTCTCAGTTTTTCACCATTAACCATGATGTTAGCTATGGGTTTTTCATATACGGACTTTATTATGTTGAGGTATGTTCCCTCTGAACCTATTTGTTGAGGGTTTTTATTATGAATGGATGTTGTACTTTGTAAAATGCATTTTCTGTATCTATTGAAATGATCATATGGTTTTTATCCTTTCTCTTGTTGGTATGATGTGTCATGTTGATTGATTAGTGATTGATTGATCAAATTCCACTTGATCATAGTGAATGATTTTTTGTAATGTATTGTTGTATTCAGTTTGCTAATATTTTGTTAAGGATTTTGGCATCTATGTTCATCAGAGATATTGACCTATAGTTCTCTTTTTTTATAGGGTCTTTATCTAGTTTTGGTATCAGGGTAAGGCAGGCCTCATAGAATGAATTTGGAAGTTTTCCTTCCTCTTCTATTTTTTGGAATAATTTGAAAAGAATAGGCATTAACTCTTATTTACACCTGTGAAACCATCTGGTCCTGGGCTTTTGGTTTTTGGGAGTTTTTGTATTACTGATTCAATTTAATTGGTGGTAATTGTTGTGTTCAAATTTTCCACTTATTCCTAATTCAGTTATGGGATGTTATATGTTTCTAGAAATGCATCCATTTCTTCTAGGTTGTCCAACTTGTTGGAATATAATTTTTCATAATATTCTCTTATAATCCTTTGTAATTCTGTGGTGTTGGCTGTTATTCGTCCTCTTTTACTTCCAATTTTGTTTGTGTCTTCTTCCTCTCTCTCTCTCTTTCTCGCTCTTTTATAAGTCTAGCTAGAGGTTTATCAATTTTGCTGATCTTTTCAGAGAAGCAGCTCCTGGTTTCTTTGATGTGTTCTACTGCTTTTTAGCTTCTATTTCATTTATTTCTGCTCTGATCTTTGTTATATTCTTCCTTCTACTGGTTTTGGGTTTTGTTTGTTCTTCTTTTACTAGCTCCTTTAGATGTAAGGTTAGGTTGTTTATCTGAGATTTATCTTGCTTCTTGACGTAGGCCTGTATTTCTGCCTTTCCCTCTTAGAACCACTTACTTCCCTCTTAGAACCACTTTTGCTGCATCCCAAAGATTTTGGACCCTTGTGTTTTCATTTTCATTTGTCTCCATGTATATTTTTTAAAAATTCCCTCCGATTTCTTGGTTGACCCATTCATTGTTTGGTCATATGTCATTTAACCTCCATGTACTTGTGGCCTTTCCAGATTTTTCTTGTGGTTGGTTTCCAGTTTCATAGTGTTGTGGTCAGAAAAGACATATGGAATGACTTCAATCTTTTTGAATTTCTTGAGACTCATATTGTGGCCTAATATTTCATCTATTCTGGAGAATGTCCCATGTGCACTTGAGAAGAATGTGTATTCTGCTGTTTTAGGATGGAATGTTCTGAATATGTCTGTTACATCCATCTGGTCCAATGTGTCATTCAAAGCCACTGTTTCCTTGTTGATTTTTTGTTTGGGATGATCCATCCATTGATGTAAATGGGGTGTTTAAGTCCCCTACTATTTTGTCTTATTTAATAAATCTTATAGGAAACTTCAGGTGCCCCTCCCTTACTTATAGTCCACTTATTTCCTGTGCGGGTTTTGCTGTCAGAAGAGCAAAAAAGTGACCTCTAATCTTTCCTTATTTTATTCCTTCTGTTATTTTGTACATAGTGTCCTCTGTACTTACCTTTCATGTTTCTTTCTAACTCTGCAGCCTTTGAACTTCCATTTATGTACGGTGGATTTCCTTCATGTTGAGCTTGTGGTATTCCTTGAGTCCCTCCCAGCTTTTGCTCTCAAAGTTCAACTGTTTTTAAACAGGTTGTAAAGCACATACTCCCCTTAAAGTCACTACTGTGGCCTCATGGATGCAATGTCCCTACTTTTTCACTATTTTTCAGCATGTCCTGACCATACCGCCTCTCCTGTCTTCTTAGATATTAGTTCTTTGGCCACCCTGACCATAAACTTACTTTCACTTGCCCCCAGACTGACTTACAGGACTGATTTGACTTTGAGTTCTCTGGAAAAGGTCACTTTTTCACCCTTGTGGTGTGGAGAGGGCAAAGGCTAGTTTTCTAAAAGAATGCCACAGGAAGACTATTTAAAAAGAACACTGAACATGGTTTCTCTGATGCCAACTCTTGCTTCACTTTGAAATATTCACCCTTTTGCATCAGCAAGGCAAGGAACAAAGTGACTGACCTAATACCTGCTGCCCACCTGCTAAGTTTGGCTTAAAGAATAAATGAAAGGTAAAAAGGGGCTCCTCTCTACTTAAAAATTTAACTCTTAGCCACAAATTTCAAAAATTAAGGTAAACAAATAAGTACAATTGTGGGAAAATTTGATTTTTAAAAAATCTATCCTAAAACAACTAGAGTTTAATGTTTTACATTGCAAAAGTATAATTATTTTTTTACACAAAAAGGACTTCAATGTTTCTATTGAATTAGAAGTTTTAGCACATGTAAAAAGTTAGTTATTCCAAGTATTACAGTTGGTTTTAAAATAATCCTTTCAGGAACATATCTATCCACTATTGACTGTTTAGAATGAGTTTCAGTGTATAAATTTTATAACAATTCTGTGTAAAAGTTTCAACATATGCTTGAAAATTACATTTTCCATTTCTCATTACATTTCTGAGAGAACCTTTTTCACTTTCTGCAACAATCAAATGAAGCAAAAGGCAATGAAAACTGATAGACACACAATCCTATAGTAATAAAAAACCTTAAGTTTTCAAGATATTCATTCCTTGTCTCAGGCAAATGAGCTAGAGAAGCTATTCCAAGTGTAGATTCTGGTTTTCTTTTTGATGCACTTATTTTAAGTCACCTAAACTTATCATGATATTGATTTTCTTTGGATGATTTGAGATTTAAACACACACACACACACACACACACACACAGAGGGTATTTTAAATACACCACCTACTATACTCTGTAAGTTCTTATGACTTAAACTCAAGTATTTAGATAATTTCCGACACTTGAACTATAGAGCATTTGAGAAAAAAAATTCATGTAATTGTAAATAAGTTATAACCCAATAGAATATATCATAAAGCTTGTTCAGAGATTTCACACCAATTTTTGTTGTTGTCGTTGTTGTTATTTTTTGTTGTATTAACTGCAACGACTTAGGGCCTGCTTTTAAGAGTATTTGGTAGGTTTGCTTGTTTTAATTTTGTTTCATTGATATGAACTAGAATATATAAGGGAAAGACAAAGAAATGTCATGAAGTGTCCTTTTACCAGTTCACTGGAAAACGAAAATAACTGCTTTGCATTGACGAATGACAGGAGTTCCATTTACAGCTTTTAATTTACAAAGAATATCTTTTTTTAAACAAAGCTGAAACACTTTACCTAACACTGAATACTATCTTAAGTATTTTTTGAAATGCAGTAGCATTTAATACACCTAATATAAGCACAAATTAAAACATTTTTTCATCAACTAATCCTACCTCCCATCAGAGCCTTAGAAAGAAAGTTGAAAGAATGTGATAAAAATATTTGGAATCTAAGTGCTCCTGTTTTTAAAGATGTTTTTTGACTATATCCATATATGCAGTAAAATGTTTTCTTGCAGGAGATCTAAATTATTCATTTAAATAAAGTTTCCATTAAATCTGCCTTCAGGTTATTATACTAGTATTTCACTGATAATTAATGCAATACTGAAAGAAACCAGAATTGGTCTAAATTTTCTAGTACTTTAGAGCACATCCACAAAGAAGATCTGAAAGAAACTAGAAAAAGAAGAGCAAAATAAATCCAAAGCAAACAAAATAAAAGAAATAATAGAGATTTTAGTAGAACTAAATGAAACAGAGAACAGAATAACAAGAGAAAAAGCAACAGAACCAAAAGTGGGTTATTTGAAAAGATATATATTTTTTTAATGACAAACATTTTTTTAAAGATTTTTATTTATTTATTGAGAGAGAGAGAGAGAGAATGGTAGAGAGAGAGCATGAGAGAGAAGAAGGTCAGAGGGAGAAGCAGACTCCCTGCCGAGCAGGGAGCCCGATGTGGGATTCGATCCCGGGACTCCAGGATCATGACCTGAGCTGAAGGCAGTCACTTAACTGACTGAGCCACCCAGGCGCCCCCTTTAATGACAAACTTTTAACTAACAGTCACCTAGTCATTCCTTGATTTTCCTCAAATAAACCATTCTGCCAATTTCAGCACTAAAATCAAGATGTGTATAATCTTCAATGGTCAGCCAAGTTATATATTCTTTGTATGCCCTATAGGCATATATATTCTTTGTACGCCTACTTATATATTCTTTGGTTTAAAAAAATTAATGCCACAAAGGACTCAATATTTCAAAAACTCACATTGAAGGGGCAACCATTTAAGTAGTTATTATAGGTTGAATTATGTCCCAAAAGTAGTATGTTAGAATCCTAACCTTGCAAAGGTAATCAAATTGTAAGAAGTCATTAGGATGAGTCCTAATCCAATATGACTGGTGTTCTTATAAAAGAGAGATTTGGACACAGATGTGCAGGCAGGACACCATATGAGAACACCATGTGAAGATGAGACCAATGATCGGGGTGATGCTTCCACAAGTCAAGAAATGCCAAGTTGCCAGCAACTCAAGTAGAGACATATGGAAGATTCTTCAGCAGAGCCCTTGGAAGAAATGAACCTTGCCAAAAGTTTAATCTCAGACTTCTAGCCTCCAGGAGTGTGAAACAATAAATTTCTATTGTGTAGCTACTTAGTTTGTAGTACTTTATTGTGGCAGCCCTGGCAAACTAATACAGAAATCCTCAGGAAATATTTATTCATTGTGAAAATTGTGGTAAAATAAGCAGAGGGAAATGATGCTGATTTAAAAATATGGGTTGAGACATAAGGCAAATATCTGCCTTCTCTTAAACTTGGAAATATCAGACATGTGTGCACAAGAGAAAGGTTGGTATGCATGCTGAGAGCAGTTAATTGTGCCTTTGATATAGTAGGAAAAGCCCTGGGATAAAAGGTTACATCCATAACAAAGTGTTGGGGTTAGGGATATTAACAATAGCATTCTTTACTTCATATGTTTATGGTTATCGAAAAGAAAGAGAGGGACACCTGGGTTGCTCAGTTGGTTGAATGTTGGACTCTTGCTTTCAGCTCAGGTCATGATCTCAGAGTTGTGAGAAGGAGCCCTGTGTGGTCTGTGCTCAGTGGGAGTCTGCTTGAGATTCTCCCCCTCTCCCTCTGCTCCTCCCCCTGCTTGCACATGCACTCCCTCCTTCTCTCAAATAAAATAAATAAAATCTTTTTAAAAAGAGAGAAAAATAAACTAGAAAAAAAAGTCATGATTCAATAGAGAATTTTTGCTGTCATGCACCTCTGTTGGTTCCTGTCTGTTCTTATTCTCTAGACATTCAGCAACAGAACTCTCCCTGCCTAACTGGGAGAGATCTTCCACTGCACCGGCTCTGGTGGGAGAAAGACTTCACTTCTCATTAAGAAGCTAATGGACCAGGCAACCAGGGAATTGGCACATGGCCTAAACTCAGCCAATCAAAGACTCCCACTTAGAACTTTGAAGCTCTGGAGAATGATGGAAAGACACAAGGACAGCTGAGAAATTATCTTTAGCAGTGTGAAAATCCCAGTGCAGCCAAAAGCAAGTGCTCAGTGGAGGTGGAGCCAGCAGCTTTGTGCCCTACAATACTATGACTATGGCTTGACGTAGGCTGTGGGTCTTTCTACCCTGTTGGGGAACCCAGATTCTACTTGGTTCTCCTGTATTTTCTGCCCAGTCAGATATGCTCTTCCATATTCTTCATTTAAATTAGCCAGAGGCAATTTCTATAGCTTGGAGAGAGGCCTGATATGAATCACTAGCTGATGTTAACTATATGCATTCCATGTGCTGAAGGTAAACTCTAGTCCTACTTTCTATAAGTAGAAATCATTTTTATTCTGATATCATTATTTATATCCAAACCTCTAATTGGGGACCATTAAAAATATATTTGTAGGAACATGTTCTGCAGGTAAAATTGACTGACCAGAAAAGCACATTACTATAAGATCTGATGGAAAGAGATTTTTCAATTTTGTAAAAAAAAAAAAAAAAGTATCATAATGTGAACCTAAGAATCTAATAAGACTGTAATTATCCGCTTAAAATTCAATTTTGTTAGATGCCCACCTTCAAAAGGAATGCAACACAATCTGTGATTGAAACCTGTGTGTAGTCAATTCATAAAAAGGCCTCACATAGCCTTGTTCGTCTTGCCAAGTAAGGAAAAATCTCATAATCAATTTTTGCACTCCCAGGCTTTCCAATTCTCAAAGTAATACACCAAACAACTCAAGAAGAGAAAACAAACCAGAACTCTGTGGTCAGTCTATTGTAATGCCATACAGGTGGAGACTTCATCATGGCAGCGTAGGGTCAAAAAAAATCTCATTAGGCCATCTGTCTTGCAATATAAACCCAAGCCAAATGCCTATCTGTTGCCACCGTTTATTTATTTATTTTTAAGCTCACAAGGAACTAGCTACACAATTATAATTACCTGGTCACCGTAGCTGAATCAAAGCGAGAGTTTTTTCAAGGTGATTAAAAACTTATTTACCTTGGACTAGTACAAGGTAGAATTCATCATGTGAACTGGTATTTTGCCTGCCGCCATATGCCATCTGTCATTTTCTTTAATGACGTTTGCATCAATTTACAGGATGCACCAAATGCCATATAACTGGTAGAATCACTTTACGCAAGCAGATCAATGTTTGATGTCACTTTTTCTGTGGAAACTTACCACTCCAATCCATCTAAGGAAAGCTTTCTGAGGGTCTGGTCCCTCAGGTGATGAGAATATGAGAGTAAGTTTCTCAGAAGCAAAATATTGAAGAGAAAGTTCTGAGTTCATGAACTGGGGCAAACAAATAAACGGGAGAAATCCATGAACCTTTCAGAACTATAACTCTGCTGCTAAACACAGCAGATTTAGAATTTTTTGAATATTCTTTTTCCTGAAGGAATTCCACATTCATAAAATGAAACAAGGCAATGATGTCACTAACTTAATTCAAAACAAATATCCCTTTTAAAAAGATTAATTGCAAACATGTTCTTTCCAAATGGTATTGGTCTAATTGGCATAACTCATTTTTAGTTTCTTGTGTTAAAGACAAAGATATAAGGTAGATAGTGAGATCCAAGCTTAAATTTATTTGGAAGTAAACTAGTATTTGAAAATATTTGAAAACTCTCTTCTTTATCTACCAAGGCTTTTACTCTAAATTTCCTGACCCTTGTTTAAAAAATATATATAAAATATTTCAAGCAGAACAGAACTTAATCTAAAGCAAAAAGGTAATCACTACCTATATTTGACAGATGGCAACATTTTTTCTATTTTCTTAAGATTTTTCTTTAAAGAAGAAAAAAAATTCTTTAAAAAAATAATAAAACATTGATGATTCTGGTAAAACTTATCCCCTTCCCCACCTCTCCTTTTCCAGAGGTAAACACTACCCAGAAATCAGTGTGCATTAGTTACACACATGTTCATATATTTTTATCCAATTCCATGACCCCTCCTTGTCCCTGTGCACAGAAGCAATCTGTAGCTATATATTCTCCTTTCCTCTACCCATTGCTATAATGTGTACTCTTAGTGCATGACACTTGCATGAAAATTTGGGGGAGTGGACAGTAAGCTTCTCCCCACTTCCTACACTTGTATTTTCAACCATCCCTTCTGGACATACACACTACCAGAATTCTTACCCCCCAATCCAGAACTACACAGCAAGGTTGGGGTGGCTGTGGCAATTTCTTAATAAGACAATGACAAATTGCCACATCAATCAACTCTCCCTTTCATAAATGATTTCTCTATAGCAGGCAATGCCATTTGATAGCATTTTATCCACAGTAGAACTTCTTTCAAAGTTGAAGTCAGTCTTTTCAGCCGCTGCTACTGCTTTATCAACTAAGTTTATGTGATATTCTAAACCCTTTGTTATCATTTCAACAATCTTCAGAGCATCTTCACCAGGAGTAGATTCTATCTCAAGAAACCACTTTCTTTGCTCATTCAACCCTTTGTCTGTTCAAGGTTTATCATGAGATTGTAGCAATTCAGTCACATCTTCAGGTTCCATTTCTAATTCTAGTTGTCTTGCTATTTCCACTACCCCTGCAGTTACTTCTTCCACTTTAGTCTTAAACCCCTCAAAGTCATCCATGAGGGTTGAAATCAACTTCTTCCAAATTCCTGTTCATACTGATATTTTGACCTCTTCCCATGAATCACAGATGTTCTTAATGACATCTAGAATGGTAAATCCTTTATAGAAGGTTTTCAACTTATTTTGCTCAGGTCCATCAGAGAAATCCCTATCTATGGCAGCTATAGCCTTATGAAATGTATTCTTAAATAGTAAGAGTTGAAAGACGAAATTAACCCTTGATCCATGGGCTGCAGAATGGATGCTGTATTAGCAGGCATGAAAACAACATTAATCTCATTGTACATCTCCATCAGAGCTCTTGGGTGACCAGATGCATTGTCAATGAACAGTCATATTTTGAGGGAAACCCTTTTTTCTTGAGCAGTAGTTCTCAGCAGTGGGCTTCAAATATTCAATAAACTATGTCATAAACAGATGTGCCATCACTCAGGTTTTTTTTGTTCCATTTAGAGAGCATAGGCAGAGTAGATTTAGCATCATTTTTAAGCGCCCTAGGGTTTTCAGAATGGTAAATGAGCATTGGCTTCAACTTCAGGTCACAGCTGCACTAGCCCCTAAATAAGAAGCCAACCTGTCTTTTGAAGCTTTGAAGTCAGGCATTGACTACTCCTTTCTAGCTATGAAAGTCCTGGCATCTTTTTCCAATAGAAGGCTATTTCATCTACATCGAAAATCTGTTGTTTAGTGTAGCTAGTTTCAAACTTTTCTTCTGCAGCTTCCTTACCTCTCTCAGCTTTCATAGAATTAAAGAGAGTTAGGGCCTTCCTCTGAATTAGGCTTCAGCTTGAGGGAATGTTATGGCTGGTTTGATCTTTGATACAGACAGCTAAAACATTCTCCATATCAGCAGTAAGGCTATTTCACTTTCTTATCATTCATGTGTTCACTGAAGTAGCACTTTTAATTTCCTTCAAAAACCTTTCCATTGCATTTACACCTTGGCTGTTTGGCACAGGGGGCCTAGGTTTCAGCCTATCTCAGCTTTTGACATGCCTTCCTCACTAAGCTTAATCATTTCTAGCTTTTAATTTAAAATGAGAGACATGTGACTCTTCCCCTCATTTGGACACCTGAGGCCTCTGTGGAGTTATTAATTGGCCTAATTTCAATATTGTTGTGTTTCAAGGAATAGGGAAGACTGAGGAGAGAGAAAGAGATGGGGCAACGGCCGGTTGATGGAGAAGTCAAAACACACAATATTTATGGAGTAAGTCTGCAAGTCTTATATGGACATAGTTCATGGTACCTCCAAATAATTACAACAGTAACATCAAAGATCACTGATCACAGATCACCATAACAAATTAAATAATAATGAAAAAAGATTGAAATATTGTGAGAATTAGCAAGAGGTATTGGGCAGGTACTATCTACAGATTTCATTTGGTCACTAATTTTAAGGCCATCTTTTATTTTTGCTTTATACTGTTCTTACCTTGCTATTGAACTTGTCATATACATCTGTATTCCCTCCCTAACAAGACTGTAAAGTCTTTAAAGGCCAGAACTTCTAGCAATATAAGCACTATTCTCTGATCATTTTCTATTATTATCCTTCCATAACTGAGTGAGGATTATATATAAGAGAGCAAGATCAGGCCCCATGAACACAGAAAATTAAACCAACAATTGTTTATTGCATACGTACTATGTGCCAGATATGGCCAGGTACTAAAAATAGCACAGAGGAGTAGAAGTTCTTATTGTTGTCTTCAGAGCTTAGATCTCGTTAGGGAAGCTATGCACACACAACAAACAAGTTAAACCCTGGCTATACTTTGAGAAGAATATGTGATTTCTATTAAATTGCCAAGATGTAATAAAACAAGGTACTGATACCTTTTCTCCATCATCAGTGTATGAAAGTATAATGCAATGGCCTAAAATAAGTTAACGATTTTCTAAAATACTTAACTGTATCCTCGGATGTTTTGTTCACAGATTACATCTGAGGATAATTAAAATGAATGCCAGTTTTGGAATGTTTGGACCAGATCAAATAAGTGAAAAAATCTTCCAAGTGTTTAATAACAAAATTCCCAAAGGGATTCATTAAAATTGTACCATCAATAAACATTTGAGTTTGGGTTTTTAGCCCACTTTGATGGCAGAAAAATAAAAAAGGAAGGAAGGAAGAGAGAAAATCACTTTCTGTTCAAACAGGATCTTATTCTCATCCTACCACTCAACTGCTGCCAGTAATCTACCTGTGACCTCAATATCGCTAAATCCAGTGGTCATTCTCAATCTTCAGCTTATTTTACCTTCCAGCATTATTTGACACCATCATCACTCACTCCTCAAAATACTTTCTTCATCAACACACCACCCTGTCTTGGTTTTCCTCTTGCATCACTGGTCATTTCTTCTTGGTCTCTTTGTTATACCTCCCGGACCTCTTAATGGTAAAAGGCCCCAGGGCTCCGATCTACACCCTCTTTTCTGTCTATTCTTATTCCCTTGGTATTGACTATCATCAAGAATTTAAATGCCAATACTTATCAACAACTCTCAAATTCTCTCTTCTCCCCAGACCTTTCCCCTGACTCATATAGCCGACTTTTACATATCCTACAGTTGGATGTTTAATACTCTCCTCAAACTTGACATGTCCATAGTTGAATGCCTAATCCAAGCTTGAAGATCTGCTCATCCTGTGGCCATATCTTTTTTGGCTGATAGCAAATCCATCCTTCCAGATGTTCAGACCAAATCCTTTGGATTCATCCTCAACTTCTCTCTGCCGGTTCTACCTTCAAAATATGTACAAAACCTGAACTGCTTTTGCCACTTCTCCTGCTACCTGCCATCTTGTGCCAACCACATATATCTTCTGGATTATGGCAATAACATTCTGCTTCTCTCTTTGCCATGACTTGCCATCCTACCTAAACAGACCAGTCTGGCTAATCTTTTAGAAACTTTTAAAAACAAATTAAATCCAATCATGTCATTTCTTCATATAAACAACTGCAATGGCTTCCCAATCTACTTGGAATTTAATCCAGATATCTTACAACAGTCTACATGGCTCTACATAATCTGCCCACAGCCCCTACTCTGACCCTAAACAGCCACCTTATTTCAAAGAGCACATCTTCGATTTGCTCTCTTGACTTTGTCAACAATGATCTCCAGGGATTTCCTTGACCACTCCAGGTCACCTCCTTAGGATCCTTGCTTTAGTTAATTCCTTGGCCTGAAATGATCTTTTTCCCAGATTATCTGCTTGGTTCACTCTCTTGCCTCCTTCAAGTGCTTGCTCAAATCTCTCCTCTTCAATGATATCTTTTTTTTTCTCCCTGTTTCCTAATTAATATTACTGGAGTCCACTCACTTCCTCCTTAATCTGCTCTACTTTTTCCTCTATTTATAGCTTTAATTAGTTTCAACATGCTATATAATCTAAATTATTTAAATACTTATGGTAATTGCTTGTTGTTTATTTCTCCTTATGCTCCTGATAAAATATAATCTTTATGAGGGCAGGGATCTTTTCCTGTTTTGTTTTCCACTGATGTATCCCTGGTGCCTACAACAGTCTTCCACACAGAGTAGACACTGAATAAACATTTATTACATAAACAAAATGTGAGAAACATTAACAACATGAGATGGAAGAGGGTGGTCTATGTTTTTAGTCTTAGATAACTAAAATTCATGAAATTCCACAGAACTTGTTTTTATTTATATTGCTTTATGTGCAAAAATATCCATAGTACAAAAAGATGTAAAGCTGAAAGTCTGCACATGCAAACTCATGCAGCAGTAATGATACCAAAAGTAGAGAAGTGGTGCCTTTTGTTCAAGATTAAGTAAGTAAATAGATTTTTCTCCCTAAGGATCATGCAAAATCCTATACAAGGAAGGATTATTATTTAATAAAGAGACTCCCAGAGCCCCTCAATATTATCATATTGGAAAGAATTACTTATCATACTGCTGAAAGAGGCATCTAATTTAGGGGGATCTCATTTGCTCATAGATTGTTTTGTTATAGATGTTTTAAATTACAGTTCTTTAAAACTTCAGGGCAAAACATGGTTCAAGTTTATCATGCACAGCAAGCATAGTGACTTCCAAATCAGGGTCATGACAATAAAACTATTCAGATAAGTGACTCGTGCTGACACTGTGTAATTGTTCAAATGCTTCTCCAACTCAGAATGTATGCTTGAAATTAATTTTATTTAATTTGGTTGCATGTCCCTCTTGCCATATAGTTATATCAGAAGGATATCACTGGCTCTTGCTGTCTAGATCAGACTACATGTAAAGAAGGTAAAATTTAAAGAAGCTAATGACAGTTCTGGAAGTAACTGGAGATTTAGGAAAGTATAGGTCTCTGACTGGAGCTCTCTTTTCCTTTCTGGACCTGAAGCAGCATACCAGCTTTCTACATGGTCTGGCAAGCTGGAGGCAGTGCAAACAAGCCCAGTAAACCTTGAGACTCAGCACTTTCATTTCCTGTCCCTTAGCTGTTTGGAGCAGCAGAAGAAAAGAAGAGAGGATGCCATGGCAGACTCAGCTCATGGTGGTGAGGCTGACTCTGCCGCATCTTTTATCAGTCTGCAATGCAGTGAATGAGGAAGCTCAGCTGACAACAGGAAGCCTTCACAGTGGTCTGAGGCTTTATGCCTGACAACAGCATGTCTAGACTGAGTAAATGAGAAGAAACCAACAAATAAATGAAGGCAGGGTCTTATAGGTAGAAAGAACAGCCACTAACTAATCCCAAAGTACTTCCATGGAGAAGATGGCCATTCTCTTTTTTGAGTTAGGTAACAAAAGGTAGCCATTTGACTGGCCCAAGCTTCAGACTCCTAGTTTTCCTCTTTGTTCTTCCTATGTGTGATTTTTGGCAAGACTCCATCTATTTGGATCTCACTTTCTTTATATTTTAAACAAAAGAGCTAAATACAGGCTTTTGTTTTGTTTCGTTTTTTCAAGTCTGAATATTCTGTGATTTCATAGGATAAGTCAAATGGTGACTCTTAAGTTGCTACCCCTCTCCAATCATCATTTTGGTCAGTAAGCAATTGTTCATGCTGGCATTCAAGAAGTGCTAACCATATAATTAGTATTAGCATATTTGTCTACCCAATTTATTCTGTTCTATTTACTTCCTAGAACAGATGTTTATTTCCCCACTATATTACTCTCTACACTGTTCTGTAATTGTATAACCCCTATGAGTCCATTGAGGGCAAAGATCTCTCCATCCCTAGTGCTAGGCACATAGTAGAAACTGATACAAACACAGGTGGACTAGGAATGAAGCCTTTGTACACACATGTGCACATGTGTTTGTACACATGCATTCAGATGGAAAATGAATTTTTGTAATATACAAGTGTTCTGGCCTTTCTGTTTTGTTAGCCTCACAATAGACCCAAAGTTGAAGAACCCCTTTTCCCCTGCCAAAAGTCAAAAAGCATCCACTGTGACTATTTCTTTTCAGAGAGGTGAATGGATATCTTTAGGTCTAACAAATGGGCCAATTATAATTCTCCACTGGAGAGCTCCAGGTAGAAATGAAAACCTGAGTTTCTTAACTTAAAGAAGGTTACCATGATGGCTCTAAGGGATTTCATTTCTTTCCTTTCTTTCTCTCTCTTTAGCACTTCTTAAACTGATCTCATTGCCTCGTTTATAAATTGGGGTTTAATACTACCAAACTGAGGAAGTTATTTTAAGAAATAAAAGAGCTAAAGATTAGCACAGGGGCTAGCATTCGTTGCTCATCATTTCAATGAAATCAAATATATGTTTATCAAGAATCTGTGTCTCCTGGGCACCGCACTGGGTGGTGGGGGAAAAAAAAACATGAACAAGTCGGACAAGCAGTGCTCTTCACAGTTCACAGAACTTAGACACTAGTGAGGGATATGAACAAGTTATAGCACAGGTGCAAAGTTGTAATGATAGAAGTACAGGGCAATGTGCAAGAAAACCCTACCCAGGACTGTGGGGTAGGCAGGTGATCCCTTAAACACATAAGTCAGAGCATGACGCTCCTCTTCTCAAGTTCTCCCAATCTCTTCCACTTTACTTAGAGTAGAAGTCCAAGTCTTCACAGTGATCTAAAAGGTTTTCTGTGACCAGGGGCCCTATCACCTCTCTGACCTCATGTTACCTTCCTCTGCTCTCCCTAGTTAACTCCAGCCACTCTGGCCCTTTGCCATTCCCTACACAAAGAAGTGCATGCCTACTATCTCAGGGCCTTTATATCTTCTATTTCTTCTCACTGAAATAGTCTTTTCCCAGACATCCTCGTAACTAGCCCCCTCACTGCATTCAAGACTCAAATGACACCTTCCCAGTGAGGCCTTCCCTGGCCACTGTGCCTAAACTTCAACATCCTCACACTCCAACATTTTATATTTCCTATCCTGTTTCTTTCTTTTTTTTTCTGCTTATACCTATCACTACTATATATTTTCTTGCTTATTACCTGACTTTTCCACTGGAAGTATAAGTTCCATGAGAGAGAAGTCTTTTGTTTATTTTGCTTGCTATAGTATCCCCAGGCCTAGAAAAGTACCTGGCACATTATAGGTGCTCAATCAATATTTTGTGGATGAATAAATAAGTGTTATAAAACACTTCAGCAGAAGTTTTTTAGTTTTCAATTGAAAACTAAATTAAAATCTGAAGAATGAGACAGAATTATCCTGGCAGAGAGAATGGCAGACAGTGAGAAGGAAGTGGGGCAGAAAAGAGCATTTCAAAGAGACCTACCTACACAAAGTCTCAGAGGTAAGAGGAAGCAAAATCATTTAAAGAACATCAAGACTTTGTCAAAGCTGAGGCCTAAATACCAAAGGTTCACCAAGAGATGAAGAAATGCAGCTAGAGAAGGAGGCAGGGGCCAGATCATGCAGAATCTTATGAGCCATGAAAACAAGTTTACCCTTTACCCTAAGAGCTGCAGGGGACATTTAAGGACTCTTAATCAGAGGAGTGATGTTATTTGTTCACAATGAAAACCTAAATCACCACGACTGGGTTGGGCAGGAGCAACTGGATGGAGGCAGAAAGACCAGTTAGGAGGAAGGTGAGAGATGCTGTGTGTACCAGAGAAGTGGTGAGTGCACACAAGAGAAGTGGAAAAATTCTAGAGCCTATTAGAAAGACTTTGTTTTATACACACACACACACACACACACACACACACACACACACATACACGAGTCTATGATTCAATTATATACATTAAATAATATATACATAAGTTTCTGGCTTGGGCAGCTGGGTATCAAATAAAGAGTGTGGTAGTATAAACAGGATCAAATTATTTGACATTCCTCCCAATGATAAGTAGAGTTCTATGTCCCTTCCCCTTAAATCTGAGCAGGATTTGTGACTTCTCTGATCAACCAAATACGACAAAAATGATGGTGTACCAGACTGGAAGAACCTGGCAACTTCCAGTCCCAGTATCTTAGACCTAAGAAACCAAGGTCCCCAGACAGTGAACCCATCTGAGCTTCCAGGCAACAGCCAGAACAAACTTGTCAGGCATATTAGTGGAACACTTAGAGATGGAGCCTTAACCTAGTTGAGCCACACTAACTGACTCTGTGTGGGGCAGAGACAAGTCTTTCCTGATGAGTTCTGCCCAAATTGTAAATTCATGATAATTCATGATAATTCATGCCCAAATAAATAATTGCTATTGTTTTAAGCCAATAACTTTTAGGGTGGTTTATTACACAGCCATAGATAACCACAGAAAGACAGGCAACGAGAAGAGAAATTATCATGAATTTTCTGTGTGGAACCACACAGCATTAAGCAATTGTGGTTCCCCAATCATTATAGTGAGATGTCACAGTTAAGTAGAATGCCCTTTAATACAGTGTACACTAGTACCTTAGGATGGTTTTGGAAGAAGTTAATTCTGATCCAAATTAACAAGGGAGGAAAGAGAATATATTAAATACCTTAAAATCACACTTTCATTTTGTTTGAACCACTGGAGGGAATCCAATCCCAAATTAATATAACAAAACCAGAAGCTCACTTAAAAAATATTTCATCAAATTTCAAAGTTCAGCTTGGTGTAGGGCACATTGGAACACTTTGATAGTTACTCTAGTAAAGACATTCTTTTCATTTTGTAAGTGAAAAAAGAAGATTGAGTGCCTCTGGAACTACCTAAGTTATTGGTAGACACTGTCCCTATATTAAGTTGGAGATCAGTAAGGCTCCAGATCAATATTAGAGCTTCATGTCAGGGGCCAGTACATGTATGTGACAGATGTAATCAGATGGGAAAGGAGAGCAAACAACTATTTGTTTTTATTTGAGATTTTTTTTTTTTTTTTTTTAAGTTAGTCAGATATAGACAGTTCATTTTAAGCACTGGGTTTCAAAGCTGGAATGTGAATGGGACTAAGGCAGTTTTATTAGAGAAAGAGGAAGCCCAAAGGGAAAAAAAAAAAGGCATGAGAAACTCAGTGACTTCTAAACTGACATCAGTCTGACATGCTTATGACAGAGCCAGAAATCACCTTGGTAAAAGCCTCAGCCAAGGTGTCTATAAACTCAAGAATTATTTCTATTATCATCCTAATTACCCTCCTCATTGAAAAGGAAGAAAACATACCTTAATTGTAGACATAGTGTTCAAATTATGTATGTGCCCTGGAGCTTAAGAAAGGTTAGGTATCGGCGCCTGGGTGGCTCAGTAGGTTAAGTGACTGCCTTTGGCTCAGATCATGATCTTGGAGTCCCGGGATTGAGTCCCACATCGGGCTGCCTGCTCGGCGGAGAGTCTGCTTCTCCCTCTGACCCTCCCCCCTCTCATGTGCATGCTCTCTCATTCTCTCTCTCAAATAAATAAATAAAATCTTTAAAAAAAAAAAAAAAGAAAGGTTAGGTGTGTCTCTTGGTTTTTCATGAACCTAACTTAGATTTATCCATTCGGGCTATTAATTACTAGCATTTCATGAATGTGATTACAGTGCTTTTAGGAAATGGGTTGTTGTGCATTTTTCTATTCAAAGACATAATAGAGAGTCTAACGCCTTTGTGGTATATAAAACATGTTAGGTCCATGAATAGGTGAGCGGTTCAAAGGCAAGAGAAGCAGTGTCGCCATCATTAACCATGACTCAGACTATGGTGGGGCTTCTGAGGAAGGCAAATGAATTCCCAACACCTCATCAGAAAAAAATGTGGCCATTCTCACTACTTTAATGGCCTGCTTAAGAAGGCTTTCTGGTGTCTTCTGTAATTTCATAGTTGACAGTATTGTTTCCTATGCCCATTACACAAGGTCTACATAATTGATTCTTACTTGAATATAGCTCCAACAGCAATTTTATTTTTGGAGAGGAATTTTAAATGCTTTTTTTATCCCCCTTAAGAAAACGGAGATGATGCAATCCAACATATTTCCTTTAGTGACCTGAAATCTTAGAGGCAGAATCATTGCCCTAATACTTTGATCTCTTCTACTCAAGAGTCTGAATGCCTTTTGTTGTATTCATCTATTCATCTACTTTAAGTGTTTTGGCATGTCATATTTTAATCTTTAAACTATTCAACCAAATAGCATTTTGTAGGAGGGAGCAAAGTGAAGGGATGGGTTGGGAAGAAAAGTAAATTGTTTATCTCTCAACATCCCAAGTTTCCAATCTATTTAGAAAATTATTTTAGGGGTTCCCTGTGTCATAAATTGATTATTCAGCTATTCTCATGGAGGTTATATAACAGGCATAAAGCATGGTACTTCCCTTCAGGAAATTATCTCTTATAGTCTGGTTGGGAGATGGCAATATAAAGACAAAGAGATAGCTAGTAAAATAAGGAAGTGAGAATTCCCAACACTGGGAAGATAAAAAGTGGAAGAAAGTTTTGAGGAGAGGGCTGGAATAGTTATAAAAGCATCATTCATTCATACATTCACTTACCAAGTATTTACAGAGTGCCTGCCATATTTTAATGACTGAGGTCTGGAAACTCAGTCACAAGCCACAGGCAAAACATAACCCTGGTAATCTGGCATAATCTTGAAGTTTGTGGGTTTAGGAAGGAGCAAGGCCGCCTGAGCTTAATCCTTACCTTGCCATTTAGAAACAGAGCCTTCTAGGGCTTTGGACAAACTACTTAATCTGTGCCTCAATTTCCTCTTCTGTAAATAAAGACAAGAGTACTTGCCTTTTAGAATTGTTATGAGAATTAAATGAATTAACACATGCAAAGCATGGTACATATAAGCACTATACAAATGTAAGTCTATGCCTTAGAATATAGAGAGAGATAGGACAGTAAGGGGCAAACCAAAGCAACAGGAACTTTGAAATGAATTAAAAGTCCTAGGAGCTTCCCTCAGTCCCTTCACTGACTCAGATTTAGAGGGTGCTGGCTCCAGGTAAAGGTGGAGCCCAGAAGTGTGAGCTAGAATTCCTGCAGAGCGTCCCGCAGATCTTAAACTCAAGGTGCAGGCCAGTATGCTAATAGTACCACTCTGGAGTACAGAGAAGCTTGGAGGAAATTCCAAAGCCTGTCAGCACAGAAACCAAGTGAAAATATGATCCATCTTTCTCATTGCCTGGTTTCCCAAACTGAATAGTGTGAGAGTTATCCCTGACTCTTCCTGAAGAGGACGTGTATAGGGTGCTGGTCCAGAGAGCGTATGGATTACCTCATCCAATTCCCAGCAACAAACCTCTGAGATAAGAACAGTTGAGTCTCATTTTTTAAATGAGGAGAGTGAGGCAAGTACCTTGTCAGTGAGAAGACTCACCAGCTCTTCTTTTTGTTTCTTAGACCTAGAGATCAAGGCTTGTTCTAGCTGAGTTCCTGGGCTTGAAGCCAAAACAGGTGGTAGAGCTTAGAGCTTAGAACTCAGAGGTTAGCATCACAGTGCTTGATATCTAGGGTAGTCGGTCAAGCCTATGAAAAGAAGGAAATTGATAAAGTACCCCGGCTGACTGGTTCTAAAGCCTAAGGACCTACGATCCTAAAGCAGAAGGGAAGTGGGAGAAGATTCCATTGATGAGGGCCTCACCCGGGCTAATATTTTCCTCTCCGTTGCAACATCCTCTCATCCCTGATAAAGGGTTATTAGGAGCAGTGTGGGCTGCGCCCCTCCACTGGCCAGGGCAGGTATCTAGGCCCTCGCTGGGGGATTTACTGGCAAGAGCACACATGAAGGCATTGCACAGGTTTGTGACACAGACCCTGACTTGTCTTGCAGCTCTGCTGCCCTCCAGTACCACCCAGGCAGGACAGGGGCACTGTGATTGCAGCCGCCCACGCTGGGCGGCAGCAGCTCCCAGCAACAGGAGGCCACTTGGGCCTAGCAAACTGACCCTCGCTATGGTGGGAACTGTGTTTTCTGCGGCCAAGTTCAGACCCCAAGTAATGCATGGCAGTCTAAGTCATCGGTTGGTTCTATCAGTTCTTTTCAGTTTGTCTTTAAAAAAAATTTCTGAAAATATGACTTAAATTATTTCGGCTTCTCATCATAGGCCATTGGAGGGAGGCTGCAAGCAGCTGAGGGAGGTTTGACCACATAGCTGTAGATTAGCTAAATGCATGAACTATTCTGAACCTTGAAGCATGCTGAGCAGAGGATTTGGGGGATCTGCCCTCACGCTCTTCACAGAGGTCTGTGTGTTTTAGTCACGTAAGAGGCAATTAGGTATAGTTCATCTCTCTTAAATTCCCTACGGATTTATTACATGGGCCCTTGAAGATTTTTCCCTTTCAAACGGTCGTAGATTTTATATTCAAGTCAGTGTTCAATGATTACTCTGACTCTGGCTGTAACCCTGCTGCACTCCCACGTCCATAGAAGCTGAGGGTATAAAGAGTGGGAAAACAGACATGGTTCTCTCAACTGTCACACGAAAAGCAGCAGCAAATAAAAATAATTCCGCAGCATACCAGGTGATCAGAGCTGTGTTGGCAACGAAGCCATCAACAAGGCCTCCACATTCCTCCAACCCAACCCTGGGGTCGAGGGAAGACAATGCATCTCTTCTTATAAGGCCAACAGGAGACTCCCTTCTCCATGATATAAAGCTTCTTTCTCAGGTCCTGTCACAACATTGAAATTAAACTGATCCTGTGTCTCATGTCAGAGTGGGCATGCTACAATCTGCAAAGATCTGTTGGCCCACTTTCTACCCGTTCGCACACAGTTTGTATACTGATCATCCCACACAAAAGTACAATGTATGCTCTGCTTTCGGGAGGCCAGGGAGAGACAGGGGTTACACAAGTTTAGTTCCTACAAAGAATTTTGTTTTTAATCAGTTATGAATGGAGGTGTGGCTTTGAGGAACTTAAACATGAC
Source organism: Zalophus californianus (assembly GCF_009762305.2). Classification (NCBI taxonomy): domain Eukaryota; kingdom Metazoa; phylum Chordata; class Mammalia; order Carnivora; family Otariidae; genus Zalophus; species Zalophus californianus. Next base: position 99,684,379 of record NC_045602.1, read on the forward strand.
TTCAAGAATTTCTGTCTATTTTCAAACCCAGGTATATTTAAAATTATTCTCACAGTTTGTTTTTCATCATCAGATTTCATGACAAGAACCAGGCTTCTGTGCTCTTGTGAAGTACTAACTTGCTTAAAAAAATTAAAAAAATAATAGAAAAGCACAATAACCAATTGTCTCCTGAATCAACTATACTCTATATACACCACAAATAACCCAACAGGTTGTGATGAAAGAATAATGTAACCTCATCATGTTCTTTAACAGCGCTGAGTCATTCCTCCATGAAAGGGCTAACGAAGCAGGCTTACTTCTCATTTTTTCTCAGTCAAGTTTAGTTACATTATTACAGCATTTCATCCCCTATAGCTAACCCATTCTCCTCTGAGTCATTATTTTTCTCTTCCATAATATAACTGGAAAAAAATCATATCAAATGTCAAATTTATCTGTGTACATGTTATATCTGAATTTCAAAATTGGTTAATGTCAATATGAGGGAACCAACAGAACATTTTATAAGACAGGTCAAGTTAATACTGTCTTGGGAAAATATTTTTCCTTATATTAGCCCAAACGTCATATTCATTACATATACAGGTAATATATGTTAAATTTAGTTAATGAGCAACTCATCCTTATTCTGTCCACTTAAACATTAATCATAATGTCTTATCAGTGAATGCAGAGAATGATATCATTCATGCATTTATTAATATACCTAATACCTTACTTGCCGGGTATTTGTGCAAGGTTTTACAGTATACAGTGCATGTGGATAAAGATAAGAATATATGGAGCTCAGAGTCCACCTGTCAGTACAACAGGAACATAAGTATGAGTAAGATGAAATCCACAGAAGAATAAAATAGTGTCATGTGAGAATCAGAGAGAAGAGATAACATCTGGTTGAAATATGTAGGAAGTATATCTGAGGGGATGAAGGCAAGGGTATGGTGGACAGAAAGGGTAAGTACTCCAAGTAGGAGGACAGGTATTAGCAGAGTGGAGGTGCTAAAGCACAGGCTACTTACGTAACCGAAGCTGCCCAGTCCAGGCAGGCTTTTGAAATGGAAGAGTAGTATTTGAATATATATATATATATAGTAGGTTGAATATATATATATTAGTGGGGGAAGAGGGAGAAGGAGAGAGAGGATCTTAAATAGGCTCCATGCCCAGTGTGGAGCCTGATGCAGGGCTCAATCTCACAACCCTGAGATCATGACCTGAGCGCAAATCAAGAGTCAGACACTTACCTGGTGCCCCTTGAAGGGTAGGTTGAATTTAACCTATGGTAGGTCTTGAAAGCCATATTAAAATTCTGCTGGTTAATAACAAGGATAAACAGCATTTTTATTGTTCCTCTGCAGCAATAATCAGGCATAGCTTTGGTGAAAATCACCCACCATAGTGCTGCAGGTAGCTTGGCCATCACTAACTGATTTTGTAGGATTCCTATACCCTTCTGGAGTCTCTGAAAGCTAATGTACCTTTCCCTAAGCTTTGATCTTCCAAACCTTCCAAGCAGTTTTAGAAACACCTCATTTGAAGTATGATATCTAGCTGCAATACCTAGAGGAGTTTCTGTTTCTTTAGTGAGAGTCTGAGAGATACAATACAATCTCTTCTTCTCAAGGCAATTGATCATTGGTTATTGCCATTCAAATTATTTTGCCTGCCCTAGCATGTATCCCTTCCAAATCTGGAAGAAAATGAATATCAGGATACAAAAATCCATTACTATTAAGATCTTTCTCTCAACATCAACCATCAATATAGGAGAGACTTCTAGGGTATGACACCTGTGTAGTTGCACAGGACTCCATCCATAGAAGGGCCCACATGTGGTTTAATGCTCAGCTGTAGCCTTCTTGAAGTTCTTGATAATTTTTGAACAAGAGGCCCACATTTGCATTTTGCCCTGAGTGCTACAAATTACATAGCTGGGTTTTTTTGTTTGTGTTTTTCTGTTTTCTATCAATGATAGCATTTGCCCAAGAATCAGTAGGATATGTGAAAAGAAAGAAATCCAGGTGCCCTAATTTCTTTTGTTTCTATAGCTAAGAAAGTGCAACCTTTACGACCCCCACTCAGGGGCCCACTCCTATAAGACTTATGGCACATAGAGGCTGCCCAGAGTACATGCTCTCTGGGGCTGTTTAATTCCCAAGGAAGGAACTGGACTGTACACACTCAGTTTCTCCTAATCCCACTCACCAATAATGATGGGTGAGGGAACAGAGAAAAGCCAAGAGTGTAATACTAATTAAGCTCTCCCTCATACAGAAAGAAACATTACAAATGAAGAAAAAGCATTTCCCTTACATTTTAGCAACACATAAAGTACAGCCTTGCATCTAACCTTGACATCCCAACACCAACAACACACTACCCCTAACTAGGGTGGGTATGGTTACTATGGTTCTATTGCCTAATACAAGAGGAACTGTGAGAATGGGATCCACGATAGGTTGAAAAGAAAACACAGTAATTTCAAATTTCCTGATGGTTCTTTTCATGTGTGGGAGTGAAGTCACCTTAATGATCCTCCTTGGATATGCAAACTCGAGCCCCAGACTCTAGGCTGGAATAGGGTTTGAGAGTTCAAGTTTTCTGCGTAGTAAAATAATGCAGATTTTGCTATTGTAGTAAATTGTAGAGAATTGGAACTCTGGAATAGGAGATATGAGAGAGAGGGGGGAACTGTTCAACATGGCAGAGTTTGGGGGCCTTAAAAAAGCTAATGTCAGTGAGAGTATCCTGTGGCAGAGAATGGCCAGTGCATTTCTAGGAATAATGCTATTTACATTAAAATTTAATATGTTTCTTGGTCGTGTTTAGATGGCAACAACTAAATCCTTCTCTCTTTCTCTCAATTGCCACCACCTTTCTTTCTTTTGCCTAACTTTAAGGAAAAATCAATTGTCAGTGACCTTATTGGTGTCTTAAAAAGTTGATGGGGCAAGACAAGACAGAAAATGGCAGTAGCCATGAAAGGTGAGCCCATGAGTAGGGATTTGGAGTGAGATATGCAACCACAACATCCAGCCTTTTGGACACCTAGAAATGTTAAGTCCAACACCGGACCTCTCAAAGTGTATTGAGTGGAGACAAGTCATTTTATCATGCTGGGAAGGACAATGGTCATCTCAAAATCCAAGAGGACTTGGAGACAACATAGTATACCAATATTTCCTAGAAATGGAATTACCTTTGGAAGTAATGGGAAATAAACGCATAACGGAAATCGACATGAATGATGTAGATAGAAGGCTGGTTCAGGGTTAAGCTGTGAGGTAACCTACTGAATAGAGATCCAAGTAGACATAGGAATCCTACCACCTATAGCAACTTTCCTGTGGCTAAGAATCCCATTTATTAGAATCCAGGTTCTTCCATAGACATAAAACTCACTTTCCAAATGTACTAGAATAAAAAAAAAAAAAAAAAACAGGTTCAATGGAAGCATCGTTTAGACTTCAAAGAGATTGTCACCTGGCATGTTTCCAGTTCCTTAGCCAGAAACAAAAGTATCAGTTTATAAGCCAATCTACCTTTCCAGCATTAAGACTTAAAATCTACAGTGAGTATATCCTTTATATAACAGACCCAAATAAAAAGGTCTGGCCTTCCCAAGAAAATAATAATCACATCGTTTACAAGGCAGCTATCAAAACTGGGTCTCAAATCACCAGGTTTCTCTAGGAACTCAGGATTTATTTATGAGCATAATGGAGCTTCTTAGAAAAGCATCAAGCAGGGCCACCTAAACACCACACTTGAAAAATGCACACAATAACAAAAGTCAGAGTGCCCTCAGTTACATACATTGACAGCTTCCCTATCACAGTGCTCTAAAAATACAGACATGAGAAAAAATATTCTTAGACAAAGATAATATAGTTTGAGAGATGGTACATTTATTCCTTAAAATCAAACATTTTTGATTTAACTACTTTTCAGATTTGTTCTTCTTGACAAGGTTGCATTAACACCTTATCCAACATACATTCTGTGTGAAAAATTGCTTACTCTGGATAAACATTCAGGCACACTTTCCCACCCACATTCACAAATTAGACTCATAATCCATGCAAGTGTATCTCACAAATGCTGAAAAGTTCACTCTTTGCCTACAATCAGAAAAAAATAGTCAAATATACAATAATAATGGGGACTGTATTGTTCTTGAAAGAATACATCCGCAGAATTACAGATTAATTGTTGCTCTCCTGGATGATTTTATGCTCAGGTCAATTTAATAAATTTGAGCATGTCATCTACTAAATTATGAATCACCAAGAAGACCTACTCACCCAAAAATTGTTGTTGTTTCAACTGCAACTTTAAAAAAATCATCATCTATAGCATTGAGAGGATTAAATTACCTGTTTTTTAATTTCAGCAAGCAATGGAGTGTATCTACCTGCTAGATCCGCTGCCAAGTGACAGACAAAAGGCTGAGGGGAGTGCACTTTGGATGCTATCAATTAAGAAAAGGTGGTTCATTAATCTTTACCGTCAATGCCTGAATTCTGCTCGGATGGCTCCTATGGTATGCAGTTGGTTGCTTATATTATAAACCAAGACCCATCCAGCTAAATTCACCTTGTGGAAGGATAACTTAAGCTTTTCCTGGTTAATTGTGAGTCCATTTACAAATAGCTAATAGCATGTATTACTATGAGAAAGAACTAGTTTGAAAAGTGCTTGTGTTCATTTAGTCAGTCAGTCAGTCATTCTCACAATATATTTAATTTTGTGCCTATTGTTTGCCAGGAATTCTACACACTGATTAATCAAATTGCATCAAAGGAGAACCAGACATCGTGGAGTTATTTTTGGAAGTTGACCTCCATACATACCCCATGAAGGGTCAAACTTAAAAAAAAAAAAAAAAAAAAAAAAATTGTGGCTGCTTTCCAGATCCTTAGAAAATGAAAGTTGCAAGCACATCTTTTTGAGAACTTGCTACAAATCACTTAGAGTTTTAAGAAAAAGCAATGCCATATAAATCGAGGCTGGAACTGAACTTGCTTTATCATCACAAGACAATCTAAGATAATGTCACAAGACAATTAAATAGAGTTAGCAAAAGAAGCTTTATTTCAGGTGACCTTTAAAAAAGAAAAAGTTGAGCTGAGAACACATAGTAATGTTATTAATCACTTCCAATTTGGCCAAATTTGATATATATTTGAAGATGCATTTATTAGCTTTAGTAGTAGTAATTAAATTATAAAATAGTAAATTATATTAAAAGATAAGATTTGAAACAAGTTATTTGTGGAAACAATACATTCTGCAAAGTGGGGAACTTGTAGAGGGGGTTGTGACTATTTTTCCATAGAAGAACTAACTCCAGCAAACTTTTGGTATTTAAATGGCAACTTTTATCAGTTAAGGTCCAACCAGAAGCACACAAGCCAATGAGTAACTTAAGTGAAGGGAATTTAACTCACGGAATTGGTTTCACAGGTGTTAGGAAAGTCAAAAAGCCAAGTAAGAAAACAGTGAGGCAATCTAGGAATTACCAAAAGCTAAAAAACAACAAAAGGCCACAGAGAAAAGGTAGTGTCACCAAAGCCCAATGACCAAAGTTACATGGAAAAAGTTGTGCCGTTGGCAGGCTTCTCTGGCAGGAGATAGTATCACAGAGATGCTGCCAAAGCAGAGAGGGAAGAGGAAGGAAATCCTCTGGCTTCTCCTTCCTCCTATCTTTAATCTCTTGGCAGCGCCTCCCATCATCCAAACCCAGGTGGCAGGCAGACATGGGAGGCTGGGAAAGGCATTCTGCAGGGGCTGCTCCCCTGTGACACGGGGCACAGCCTGGGAAGAACAGGAGCGATGCCAGTCCAACAGGCCCAGAACCACCACGGGTGCCTAGATCTATACTGAGGTATTGGTCAAGGTCAGAAGCTCTCACATTCTGTGACTCTGGAATCACCATGAAATTCAACATCAACCCAAAGCATCAGTTAACTCCGATGTACTATAAATTTCTTTTTTTTTTTTAAGATTTTATTTATTTATTTGAGAGAGAGAGAGCACATGAGAGGAGGGAGGGTCAGAGGGAGAAGCAGACTCCCTGCTGAGCAGGGAGCCCAATGCGGGACTTGATCCAGGGACTCCAGGATCATGACCTGAGCAGAAGGCAGTCGTCTAACCAACTGAGCCACCCAGGCGCCCCTACCATAAATTCCTTTTGACTTAACATTCTCATAGGAAAATTGCAAGACTTCAGTTGACTCTTGTAGCACAGGGTGAGAAAACCTTCTTCACGTATTATTTTTGAAAAGCAATTTGGGATTTTAATGTCCGAATATGCATTAGTAGAAGAGGGTAGCTTTTAAAGCCATTGTTTTCTCAGGTATCTTTAGTAGCATTGAAATTGCTCCACCTGACACGTTCTCAAGGTCCTGCCGCATTTGCCAGTGTTTAGCTAGGTCTTTTTATTCTAAAGACAAGGTCCCTGGGTTCCACATCCACTGTTTCTCTGTAAGGAAGAGAAGTCTGCTCAAAAAGTATTAGTTATCTAAAACTTTCTAACATCTTGTTACAGAAAGCAAAACTTAATAGTGAATTAGTCTAGCGTTAGGAGATAGAATTCCCTATATGTTCAAAATGAGTTAAAAACATTAAAATCTTAAAATTAAAGTTTTATGGTATAAAAATAAATAACTATTTTATAAATCCATATAACACTATTACAGGGCTTGTGACTACATTTATCCAAGACCATCTGCCCCAAAGGATGCACTAAGGGATACAGGTATGTCTGTTATTTGGGAAAAGGATTTTCTAGACAAAAATTATCTTTGCTGTTTGATACCTGGATAATCACATCTTAATCACCAAGAAAAGGTCATGGTATTTAGTATTCATAAGACATATTTAACAATGCACTTTTTTGTTTGTTTGTTTTTGCAGAATACCTGGAAGAGAGTGTTCTCAACCATATTTTAGAAAATGGGAGCCAAAGAAAAAAGATATAAATCACATATACTCAGAAAACAGAATAGCATAATGTAGATAATGTGGTATGGACCAAATTCTCCTGACCATAAAACTCACCTAGGGACTTTCTAAAAATATAGATTCCTGAGAGAATATGGCAAATTGCACTTTAAATCAATGCTCCAGGCAAGTTTGCAGGTGGAAAGATGAACTTGGGGTTTGAAGGCAGGTTAACCAGGGTCTCAGTCGTGGCTCTGCCACTTTAGCTATGCGAACTTAGGCAAGTTTCTTCAATTCTTGGAGCTAACAATAGTTCCTATTTAATAGGGTTGTTGTGGGGTGCCTGGGTGGCTCAGTCTGTTAGGCATCTGACTCTTGATTTCAGCGGAGGTCGTGATCAGGACATGGAGCCCCACATTGGGCTCTGCACTGAGCGTAGATCCTGCTTGGGATCCTCTCTCTCCTCTCCCTCTGCTCCCCGCCGGCCCCCGCTCGCACGCACACGTATGCACACTCTCTCTAAAATAATAATAATAATAAGGTTGTTGTGAGGATAAAATGGATACACAGCTTTTAGCAATAGTGTCTGGCAAATGTTATATGCTACATAAATGTTATTAATGTTATAATATTAAGATAGACGTGTTTTTTTCTTCTTCTCAATCTGGAAACTTAATTTACCTATTTGACGTTTTTCCTAGGAATCTCTACTCCCACCCCTAGCCTCTCGCCTCCTGTCCAATATGCTTTTACATTGTTATAATTGGTCATATTGCATCTGCAATGCATATGTTAAAATTAATTTTCAGGAGAAGCATTTGGTATTAAATAGTCATGTTCATAACACCTGTAAGGATCTTTCCGTTATTGCTCATCCTTAGCCTTCTACATCCCCTGGAACTTTATAGAGACATTATATAGCCTTCGTTAGCATGACTGGGAGGAAATGGAAAGAGCCGGGGCCTCCACAGTGTGAAATGTGCCCACAGATACGTGCACTGGCAAAACCCCAGGCGCCACTTATGAAATGCTGCCTCCCTTCAGGGATCTTGTTTTCCTTCCTAAGAACGTCTGAAGCAATGTGAAGCTTATGGTGAAAGAAACTGGTAAAGAACCCGTGGGTAGTTTGTATTCTAACTTAATCAGTCTCTGTGTCCTTCTATGACTGTGTTTCTCTAACTTGACTGTTCCTTACAATACTTGGGCGGCTTTTAAAAATCCTGAGGCCCACACCAAAGATTCAATCAGAATCTACAGGAGCGTTTCAATTTCCCCTAGTAATTCCAACGGGTAGACAGAAGTTGATGTTCTGGGACAAAGCTCTGCTGGGTGTGCTGTCTCCCAGGGCTCGAGCTCACACTGGATTCTAGTAACACTACCTTCTCCCTCCTGGTTGGGCCAAGGGGGGTGGTTTACAGCCTCCACCAGCTGTTAGGCTCTGAGTGACTCCCCTTCTGACGTCCTTTTCCTCAACCCTGCCTACACGTATTTACCCCTCTAGACAAATTTTCTTTAAACCATGTGGGTAAATTATACTTCCTCCCACCACCCTTTGTTAAGCTCTTTTGTCCTTTGTCTCCTAAGAGAATGGAAAGAGTGACTTGGTGAACTGATAAGCATGAGATAAGCAAATAAGCTCAAAACAAAACAAAACAATATATCTAGATTGGGGCCATAGTTAGAGATGGAGACCATCTAATCCAGCCTTCAGATATCCAAAAGAGGAGCCCGAGGAAAGACTAAAAAAAAAAAAAAAAAAAAAAAAAAAAAAGCCAAGATACATTCACTGTGGAGGGTGGTAGAGTGGATGTTGTGGCTTGCAAGTTAACCAGGGGCTGTAAATTCATCGCTGTCACTAGTCACAACAGCGGTTTAGGCCATGTGGTCACAGCCCTGGAAAAGAGCATCTCAGCGGGGACCCCCACCTGCATTCCGCTGCCCTCTTTTCATGTGAAACGATTGCTTACCTTCCCATTGTATCCTGCTGCTTTGAGAAGACTTGCTGAAAAGCATCAAAGGGGCCAGTGAGAACTGGAGGGCAGAAGCACAAGTTGCAATTAGGCAAACAAAGCCACAGAGCGGTACCAGATCACAGAGAGCAGGATTCCAACAGGGAAACACTGATGGAGGGCTGCACTGCTTTCTGCACTCAGGCCCAGAAAAAGTTCTCTCTCACCATGCTTTTTGCCAATCCTCCCACCTTGCTCCACCAAAAAAAAAAAAAAAAAAAAAGAGATGAGGAGGGGTGCCTGAGTGGCTCAGTCGTTAAGCAGCTGCCTCTGGCTCAGGTCATGATCCCAGGGTCCTGGGATCGAGCCCCGCATTGGGCTCCCTGTTCCGCGGGAAGCCTGCTTCTCCCTCTCCCACTCCCCCTGCTTGTGTTCCCTCTCTCGCTGTGTCTCTCTCTCTCTGTCAAATAAATAAATAAAATCTTAAAAAAAGAGAGAGAGAGATAAGGAGTGAAGATAAGGATAGAATTATTCCAGGGACTATGTGGCTTATTAAAAAAAAAAAGCCCTGATGTTGTCTCTTGCATGAATTTCCTCCTAGAAGTTAAAAGCACTTATGACGCCAGGTCCTGCATTTCATAAGGATTCAAGAGATGTCCTTTTCAATTTATCTGAGGGCATGTTCAGAAATGGACCAGTAATCTGTACAATTTAGGAGGGAATCAGCCAATATATTAGATTTTTTTAGGGTTCGATCACATGTTCTCCCTACTGCAATGTTTTCAGGAACCTTATATAGCTTTAACTTTTACTCTTCAACAATCTGAAAATTATACTTATTGTGCATTTATGCAACATACATTTTAGTATATGGTCTGTAGAACTATCGCTCTGGGTTTGCCTCTGGCCTGCTGGCTGACATTGGATAAGCCGTTCTCCTTATCTATAAAATGAGGATGCTGGAGAGTCACCTCTAAAGACTACTTTCTTAATTTAACATTCTACCAATTCTTTTTTTCCTATTTAGTACTTTAGAAAACTGAGAATGACTTTTATTGTAAACCTCAGACTGTCCTTAAGGTGTAATGTAGATCAGTGCAATAGATAATATTTAGAGAGCTAACAAATAAGTAAGTAGAGATGATGAATGGGAAAAATAGGAGACACTGGCATTTTCCAAATGGTATTATAAATGAAAGAAAAATTGTAGGCCATGAAAAAAAAATATCAACATCAGAAATGAAACTGCCCAAGATTTAGAAAAGAAGAATCTCTCAGAAAATTGCCACTCCAATGGGTTAATAGTTGCCCTAAAAGATAAAATTAATTCAAGTATTTACTGCATTCATCTTCTGCAATGTTCACTCAGATGAATATTCCATAATTTGGATCCAGATTACATTTTTCTTCTTCTTCTTTTTTTTTTTTTTTATTTTACTACCACAGAGTATTGAAACTTTTGCATCATCTCAAGGTCCTCCTCCAAGGTGGTAGTCAGGGAAAATTCTGAATTTCCCAAGAAATTCTGCTGGCCAAGGCCAGTAGGTCACAGTCACCTTGGTCCTTGGTCAGAACCTCACTCAGATACCTGCTCTCGATTAACCACGTTTCCCAGCTGTACCCTTTGGGCACACTTATTACCTTGTTGCATGTGCCAAATCTCTAAGTAACACGTAAAAGTAATAAAAATGTATCACTTGACTCTCTTTCTAACAAATGCCCTCCAAGTGAGGCTATTATATAAAACATTTCCCTATTGACTAAATAATTGCACAGAAGTACTGATTGTTACTTATTAATATTTAAATTTTATTGACCTTATGTGAAAATTCCTTGAAATTAGTATTTAATTGTCTAACCCCTTCTTTCTCTCTAAATCAAAATTTTCACTTCACACATTAATTACCTATTAACGTTGGCTTTTAATTCAGAGTTTTCTAAATGAGGACTATTTATAACTTCTGGTATTATATCTGAGCATGTGTGTGCTAAGGCAGTATTCCATTGCCACACCTCAGTACATATTCCAGTATAGAAATTTCCTGATACATTGCCAAAAACAAACAAACAAACAAAAACATGCTTTAGGAGTTGATCGGCACCAGTGTTGGGTTGCTTTAAAATGAAGAACATATCCCTGTATATATCAATCCAATTCCAACAGGCAACTATGGAGCTTCACCCTGCTCAACTCTGTTAGATGAGCCTGTGAGCGCCAGAAGGAGCTTTCTGGGAGGCTTCATGAGGGACAGGGGATATAAATATGTGCATTTTAGTCAAGAGACTGAATGTGCAGAATTTGGAATCAGGAATGAAACTAGCCTCTGTGGAGGACAGTGAGGTAATCAGCCTTGCAGAATAAAGACACAGACCTATTACTGGTGAGGAAAATGTCAGAACGAGCATAGATGCTCACCTGAATGAACCTTAAGAGAAGTGATGAGATCTGGAGAACATACTCTGCAGGAGAAATCTGTCTACATTTTGTTCATGCCAGACCAGAGGGTAAGACTCTGAAATAAATATTTTATTAACTGGCTTTACAGGGAAAACTAAGCTGAGATAAAGGAAATGATATAAAAACACACCACAGTTGAGAGATGATGTTATTTAAATATCATTATCAGTACAATTATGGTGGGGATGGTGGTGGCAACTGTCCCAAGTCAGTTGTCTTTATTTTACTGTCTGGGACCTTGTACTTCAAGCGAGTTCCTCAGACAACAATCTGGACATCACTAGAAGCTTTTTAGATGCAGAGTCTAGGCTTTGCCCCAGACCTACTGAATCAGAACCTGTATTTTCACAAAATCACTGGGTTATTCATGTCCACATTAAAGGTTGAGAAGCACTGGTTTAATGGAGCCAGAAATCAAATTTGGGAAAATAGCCTGTCAATCTAAATTGCTATTTAACAAGTGGAGTGCCTAGTTTTTCGCACTTTCATTTTATGATTTTAATAAAAGAGAAAGATATAAAACAACCCAATTTTTACTGTAGGTACAAATTCAACAGGACATGTTTTGTTTATTGAGAATTCTACCTAATAGTATAGACAGCTTTTACAACTGTGTTTCCCTCCTCCTCCCTCTTTTTCTGAATGCTGGCCTCTGTTTTACTAAACCTTTACCCAAGTCAAGTATAGGTATATCTTACAACGTCTAGACTTTCTGCCAAATCTTACCACATCAAATCAGATAATTAAGCTCTATTGAATCTTGTGCATATTTGTTTTAATTAAATTCTATTTAACTGCCACCAGACAGCCTTACTAGGGAAAAATCTAAATTAAATTTGATCAAAGGCAACTTGATTAGGTTGCTGGATTTGTGTATATAGAGGGGGTAAGGGGCATTGAAAAGGAGGGAAGCCTAAGCACCCCTAATGAAACTAAGTATGTTTAATGCAGTAAAACAGATTTTGGTAAATTTAACACAAAACCATATAAGGTACAATGAGATCTTTATACCTATTATGAAATCTTTCTTAAATAACAAATTTCATTTTAAGGCTTAGAAATAACATTTTAAAATGTTAAAGATGCACTGTACAAGGCTCTTACTTGGACATACTATATTTTTTTTTATTTATATAGGCTCTGTCAAGATTACTTAATATTTTAGATGACCACAGCTAATCTAGTCAGCAGACTAGAAAGGACATACCATAAAAGATAACATCTTAAAAAATGTTTTCATGTTCTTACATAGGAAATTAGTCTCCTTTCAAACTAACAAGGATAAATCAAGCTTGTAAGAGATACAAAGATATTAACATGATAGTCTTACAATAAGCCACTGTATGCCACTCAAATCAAGAGATAAGATTTGAGTTATACCTTACTTAGAAATCTCATTAAGATCAATAAAAATCTGAATTCTTCCTCAACGGACTCATTGCATCAAGTACGAAGGGTTATAGTGTTCCATTGGACAACTGAATATAATGCTGTTTGGAAAGATTCAGTGAAAATTATGATGCTATTAGATCCAAGATGAATTTACCATGAAACAATGGAGCTTAAGCTTTGAGAGCCTCATTTGCACAGCCCCCATTAAGGCCTTGGATGGGGTCTTAGCAATGTCTTCACATGATCATATATATATATATTTTTTTAATTAGCAAAAATAAGAAACAGTGATGGTAAGAAGGTAGATAATAAGGATAGTCAGTTTCAAAGGTGTTTAAGATTAGTCCCTGCACAAGACAATTAGATACACCGTAAAATCTTGCAGCTATCTATAAAAGAGGCCTGAAGAAGTTTTCCCAAGTTTGACCACAGTTCTAACAATGCACATGATATTATCAGTGAAGAGTTAAAATGGAGGAGAGCTTTTCTCAACTATTAATATTTTTTTAAATTCCATCAACTTAGAATGAATTTAAATACCAATTTCATACTGATTTTTATATTTGTAAGGTTTCTTTCTCTCAAAAAGGCCTTACCCCTGATGTTGTGTAAGTTTCAGTCCCCACAAATCCTGGATTTATCCCTGCATTAGATACAGATGTTTCCTGTTGAGTAACAAACTTAAGTTTTTGAAATAACCTTTGTAGTAGAAAATATAATCTATTTCATCTCCATTGTATCAAGAGAGAGTATCAGCCCAAATTGTGGCTTAATAATTAAACTTAAGATGTTTTAAAATAAAGATAGGTAGTCAATCCAGCCACACATAGTAAGACATTCCATTGTTTAAATCCAGGTCTACCAATATTCAGTAAGTCATAGATTAAGGGCAACAATGCAATGATATTATATAGCACAGACTATATAATTAACAAGGCTCCCAGATCCACATTTTTTTTTATAAACCAAATTCAAGAATTGGTATTCAGTAGCAACCCATTATTGCCTTTCTCACAGCAATTTCTTATTTTTCTAATTATGGAAGAGGCTGTTCTTTTTATGTAAAGGGTAATCCTACTTATCAGACCACAGCTTTCTCCTAGTGAAGACAGATTTCCTGAAAAGCCATCTACATTCTCTGATTGGTGCCTCTCTGCACTCAAAGACAAAAGTCAGGGTGATGATGAGGGTTAAAATGTCCTTCTGGGGTCATGGAGTAGATTAAAACCAAATGCCCTGCAGAAGTATTAAGCCCCTAATTCTGACCTCATTACTACAGAATTCCAACCAAATGAACAAACTGCTCACCTGGCACAAGAAACACAACTGAAATACACTCTGAGGGCTAAGTAAGTTGTAGTTATGCTTAATGGTTCCTTTTACATTCTTCTCATTACTTATTAAGTCCTTGTCATTTCTCACACTTCTATCACACACACACACACACACACACACACACACACACACACACACACATACACAAGATCATTTGTCTACCTTGCTCCTTAGAGATGTCTAATAAGATGTTAAAGCACATACTTGGCCACCACCACAGTGCTTCCAAAAACTCACTTCTCAGATGCTCTCCTCATGCAAGTCATGGAGATTCCATGAATAGACCATGCTCATTTCTGAAGGCATTTAGTGGTTAGAAGAAGAAGAAAGAGAGGAAGGAAGGAAGGAAGGAAGAGGGAAAGGAAAGGAAAGGAAAGGAAAGGAAAGGAAAGGAAAGGAAAGGAAAGGAAAGGAAAGGAAAGGAAAGGAAAGGAAAGGAAAGGAAAGGAAAGAGAAGAAAAAAGAAAAGAGAAGAAAAGAAAAAAGAAAAGAATTATTGCTGGAAAACTGAAACCAAAAGGTGACCTAAGACACGGGTCACAACAACATATAATTACTTGCCTCTCCATTTCTCTTTATTGCTTTCCTTCATGCTTCCCCACCTCCTTGCTCTGACTCTCTATACAGCTCTGTCTTTGGTCTCCAAACTCCACCCTATTTTTAAAATGTCTATCAAAAATCACAATTTAGACAGGCAGATGGTTCCCACTGAGCCAGAAAAGCACTTCCAGTCAACTAGGCCACAACGTGAAAGGCACCTAAGCACCCAGTTCTTCTCCACCCAAGAATTTCTTCACTAACAAAAGCCAGTTTTATCTGCCCTCTCCAACCCCATTTCCTCTGGCCAAATTCAGGCCATCATTTCTTACCCCGAACTGTTGCTTTATATCCCAAACTGGTCTCTCTGCCCAACCTACACACACACACACACACACACACACACACACACACACACACACACACACAAAACCCTTAGTCAGGATAATCTTTGTAAAAGACTAAAAAGTCAAGTTCCTTCCTTCTTAAAACACTATGGTAACTCCCCATGATCCATTGAATAAAACCCAGGAATCCCGACATGACATGTCCTTCCATGACTAGGCCCTTGCTCCCTTTCCAGCCACATTTCACCATTCATAGTACTCTCACATTAGTCTTATCCTCATATGGTTAAAATCACACTTGCTGGTTCATACTTGTAAGTCTTTTCTTAAGTTTTTTCACAGCTGCCTAGATAATTCATACCCATCTTCCAAGACTCAATCCAACTGTCACCTTTTCCAAAAGCCTCTGAGACGCTCCAAGTTGGATTAGGTACCTGTCATCTGTACTCTCATAACCCATCAACCACTCCTCTGCTGTACCAACATTCATCAATTTATAATGAAATGCTATTTAAGTTTCTTGCTTCCCCAAAGAGATCGTGTTTCTTAAAAGCTGGGACCTCTTTTAACTATGCTGTAGACCTTGAGCCAAAGCAAGACCTCGCACAGAATACTTAGGGGTAAGTTTGTTGAATTGAACAGAATAGAATTAAACTTGGCCTGGGGCACCTGGGTGGCTCAGTAGTTAAGTGTCTGCCTTCAGTTTAGGTTGTGATCCCAGGGTGCTGGGATCGAGCCCAGCATCAGGCTCCCTGCTCGCCAGGAAGCCTGCTTCTCCCTCTCCCACTCCCCCTGCTTGTGTTCCTGCTCTTGCTGTCTCTCTCTGTGTCAAATAAATAAAATGCTTAAAAAAAAAAAAAAAGAATTAAACATGGCCCATGTAAGGTCATGGGTGGCTTCCTAATCTAGGGCATTATAAAATGCTAAGCAATGAAATAAAATATCTGCAAAAAATTTGTCTCCAGGTGGACATATGATTTCTCATCAGTTCCCTAGTGTTATGCCCCAATCAGGCTGACACATGGGGTTTCAGGGGTTCTGTGACATGGTACTGCAATGTGACCTCAAGCTGGCATCCACAGAATGTGATGCCTGCCACAGAGCCATGTCAGGGCACGCTCCCATATCAAATGTTACCACAGGTTCTCCAAGATGAGGATGCTACTTGGGCATAAAAATGTACAAAGTCGACAAAGCCACATGGCCTCCTTCCATCCCTTATCAAATTTCTTGGAAGAGTATCTACTTTCATGTCTCTGTTCCCACCTTTTACTCCCTCCTGTACACAATGTGATTTTTTTGTCCCCTGCTCTATGCCTCAGCCCTACTCAGTTGTTCTTTCTACAGTTACCACTGAGCCCAAAATCAAAGTGGCTACTGGGGTCTTTTTAGTTCCCACATATCTGTTTCTCTCTGAAGCTGACTACATACTTTATTTATGCTTACCTGATAACACTTACCACAGTTTACCTTTTAACTTTGTCATCTTTGTACCTGTGACCCTCAAGCCATCTTAATTAAGGACAATTATTTTTTTAACATTCATCTTAGTACCCTATAACTCCTAGTACAACATTATTTTTCACATGTGAACCATGAACAAATGTCTGTTGACACAAATTAACCCTAGAACAATTTATCCAAAGATATAATTTTGTCCCTCTGTGGAAACAATCTCCCAGAACTCTCAACTTTAATCTATAAATGGGATCTGTAAATGGGATGAGGGGAGATTAAACAGAATTTGGTAAAATTCCCTTACATTGTTGAAACTATCCTTATATTCCATGGTAATTATTCTATGTTGGGGACCTAAGTTCATTAGCAACTCAAGTAATCACATCTCTCCAGGGGCTAAAAACTCAAGAGAAAGGTAAAACCCTTATTTGGTGCCCAACCTCCAGTTTAGGTGGCTCTCCAGGGAGAACGAAATCAAAATGTCCAAGAAGTTCCAAAACTAAAAAAGTTACCTGCATAGTCTTAAATTTCATTAAAAAAAAAAAAAAAGCCATTCTTTTTAACTCTTTCTCTGAATGACAACTTAGTTCTTCATGCATTTCTGTTGCTCTCATAGATATGGTCATGGTCACTTCACTCCTTTTCCTATCAGAAGGCTTTTTTTTTTTTTTTAAATTAATGTGAGACCTCATTTTCCAATAGCATAAGGCACTGCATGTCATAACACAGTCCTTCACTCAAGGTTCAGATATCATTGCTATTGTGAAAAATGTTAGAAATTGCAAAATTTGGGCTAAACTCTTTTCCTCTCCCTTACTATTCTTCCCTTTCTAAAACATTATTATCTTTCTATGAATAATCTTTGCTTTATCATCTCTCTTCCTATGTTGCGGTCCCTTACATAGTAACACCTTCACATTTTAATACCTACCAGTCCAATGTCTCCCATTCTAAGATACCTCTATGTGTATATAGACCTAATTCTAACTAAGACACACTGTGCTGTATGTAGTAATCTCTTCAGTATTTTAAATTACTTAGAGATTCTAGCTACATATAAGACCAAACTTTTCTAAAACCCACCCATCAGCCTGAGCGGTCCTGGATTAACTCATCTCTCCTTCATCAGGAAGGGGACTAATTAGCTCCTAAAATGGCATTAGGGTGCAGATTAGATACTCTAGTTACATCGCTGATACAACAGTGGCAAACAAAACTTAAATATTTAATGTTGGCTGCATGCTGAATCTTTCTCACCTAGAGGAAGTCTATTTGTATACTCTTCCCCTTAAGTGAAACTCATGAAGTTCTAAAATTCTCTGAGAGTGAATGGGTAAATTGACCCTGTGCCAGCCCAACTGATTTGCATATTACCATTCCAAACTCCATTTGCATATCTTCAGGAACATTCCTTAGAATGTTTCATATTTTATTAGGCTGGGATTTAGAATTGTCATTGAGCTTTAAGTCATCTACATAATAGAGGCATGAGATGTCCATCTTCCCAACTTTGGGCTCCTTTGTTTTCTCCCATAACGAACTGCAAATAGAATTGCAATGTCCTACATGACTACAAATGCTCTGCACTTTTAAACTATGGCTCTCCTTCTTATATCTTTTTGACCATATGTTAGTGATATTTCATTCAGTCATTGTGATCTGTAAGAAATCTAAATTTTGAGAATACAACATAGAAGCACACCTAATTATTGGTAGATTTGGAGTTAGGGTTTTGAAGTGATAGGTCACTTCACTTCAGGTGATTGGACACTTCAGGAGTAAGAAAAGTAGGTCCTTTGATTTTCTTGCATCAGATACACTATGATGAAACATAAATGCCAGAATGGAGGCCAGTAGCCTATTTTTATTGGCACCGGGACTTCTAGCTGCTGCCATCTCCTCTTGCTTTCAGATGAGAGTTACTATCTGTCAAGAGAGAACTTGAGCAAGCACATCAAATAATGCCTGGTGGGCCTACACTTTGCTCCCCACTGCTGCAAGACAGCCCCAGCATGCCAGAGTTAGAGTTGCAACATCAACACATCTTCAATTTGAGGATGCCAATTTATTCATTAGAAAATATTCTCATACTCATGTGGCAAAACAATGGTGAGTTCAGGAGAAATACCTGAATACAGTTGGAAGAATGAAATGTAGATGACAAGAATGATTAGCTGGTAAGGAATAGTCAGGAAGAGGCTGAATCCAGGTAAAAAGGGGATTAGGAAAAGTAAAGAGAATATTGTAGTTTATTTATCAACTCAAAAATGCCAATATCATCACATCTTCACATCTCTGTAATCAGAGGCTAAAGATAGGTTGGGATCTCGCAGATCTGCCCAAGGGGTCAGACAGATCACCTAACTTTGGAGCAGAGGGCTGACAAGGCCCAAATTGACAGGTGTGTTTATTTCACTTGCTAACTCTGGTCAACAGGTAGGGGCTGCCTGGATCACAGTGTCGAAAATTATGAGGCTGTGTCTTAGTATATAGAATGCTGGTTTTGTGAAGAAAAAGACTGTAACTGATGAAACTGATGATGTCTACCTGAGAAGGAGGGGTATCTATAGGATTACCATGAATTTGCCATCCTTAGTTCAGGCTGTCATAATTAAATTGTTCAACTTCAGGTGGATAATTCTCCCCAGAGTAAAGAGTTTGATTTGCCTTCAGTCTGAAACTCTGGCTATATAATCTACTCATAGAATTAAAAAAAAAAAAAAACTCATTATTTTAAAAAGGGGATTTTCAATTTACCAAGAAATGCTACTCTAAAGATAAAGGAACAACTTTTTCTCCCGCTACACTCTCTCCATTGTATGAACTCAGAAGATGCCTCAAGGAGATCTAAGAGGAGGAAAATGCTAGTAACTGCCATAGGGTAACTAGGGAGAAAGATAAAGCTTTATAAATAGGCTACCTTATCCAAGATTATATGTAAGTGTACTTATGAGTGTATGTGTGTAAATTCTTCATTCAAGCCCTAGAAAGTCCATTAAGTGGAATAAAAACAAAAGAGTTGAATAACAAACCATAAAGGAGCATTGTTTTAACAACCTTAGTAGCCTTATTAAAATATCCATCAATTTTAATTTCACTGCAGTTAGAGAAGGCAAAAGCTCTGGTCTCCTGTGTGCCTAGTGGGATGAAAGTATACCCCTCAACAGTAATTATCAAATCATTTGTTTAAATACCAGTTCTCCAAATTCAGCTCCCCATCTTCTTCTTGCATAAGAATAATGTTCCCTGAGAATAGAATTTAGTGATATATGCTTCTAAGAGAGCCATGGACACCCTGGAGCTCATTAATCCTGCAACCTTCTGTGAGCTGCTGGCCTGAAATGGTTGGAGGTCACTTTAAACTGGACTGAATTTCAAAGCAAAGGGCTCAGAGGTGGCCAACAGCTCATTAATTCAGAGTGTAATTTAGTGACAGAAGAATTTTTTTTAAATGCACAATCTAAAATTATTTAAATTCACATTATAATTATAAGCAAAGACTATGCACTTCAAATTTGAAATCTGGATATGTAATCTACCGATAAAACTAATGAACAAAAATTTTAAAAAAGAAGGGACTGTCATCTTACCAAGAAATGCTAATCAACCTGCTTTTTGAAGTGTTCCTCATTTGCATCACAAGCATTATTATGAAAATTCAACATTATGCTTCTGTGTATTGCATTGTACTGCTCTGCTGAACATCAAAAAAAAAAAAAAGAAAGAAAGAAAGAAAAGGCAACACTTCCTCAAAGTGAATAAAAATGGAATAAAAAATCATGATCAAAGATAACTTTAATTCCTTGTTAATTTTACCTTAATTCCACTCCGGGGATAAGAAGTCTTCCTCATAAGTTTTCTTTCCTCTAACAAATTCTCCAGCAAGCTTATGGTCCTAAATATATTCCCAAATGGAATGCATGCATAAATAAACATCAGTCAAATTTGCATAGCCTCTACCATAAATATGGCAGCACGTTTATAAACTCATTAGAGTTCACTGTGAGAAAAACTCATTACACTCCCATTAGAACATGGGAATTAACTTTTTAAAATTAATGTTACAGAAGTAGTTTTACTCTTTTTTAAAAGTAACCAATAACAATGAAAAGATTCACTGGTGCTTTGGGTTTTCTTCCTTTGTCTAAAGATTAAAAAAATAATTATTTCTTTCGGCAATGTTCATGTTGAAAAATTACAAATAGATATTATCTGAAGCATCTGTGGTTATAAAACCAGTTTATTTTCTATAAATTTTAAAGCATTATTTTCCTGAAAATTGAGATAAGAAATTCAAACATGGAAAACTCTAATTATTATTATTAGTTATTTTAGTTGAAGGATATGCCAAATAGTACCAAACACATCTTATAACTGAAACTAAATTTAATTAAAAATTTAAGTGCTGAAAAATCACATGTTGAAAAATAATGTGTAATTTTTTTCAAGAAAGTGTAAATTCTACCTCATGTAATAAAATATGTATTTTTTAAATGTTTACATTTTTAAGGCCTTTTATTCCTTTCATTGATTTTCTCTACTAAATATTCATATATTTGTAAGGAGAAGTCTAATGACATTATGTTATATTTTGACTACATCAAAAATATTCTCAGGGGCTCCTGGGCAGCACATTCGGTTAAGTGGCCAACTCTGGGTTTAGGCTCAGGTCCTGATCTCAGGGTTGTGAGATGGAGCCTGGCTGGCTCTGCACTCAGGAAGAAGTCTGCTTAAGACTCTCCTTCTCCTGGGCACCTGGGTGGCTCAGTTGGTTGGGTATCTGCCTTCGGCTCAGGTCATGATCCCGGCATCCAGGATCAAGTCCTGCACTGGGCTCCCTGCTTGGTGCGGAGTCTGCTTCTCCCTCTGACCCTACCCCCTTTTGTGTTCTCATTCTCTCTCTCTCTCTCTCTCTCTCAAATAAGTAAATAAAATCTTAAAAAAAAAAAGACTCTCCTTCTCCCTCTGCCCTTCATCAGCTCCACCCCCCCCAATAAATAAATAAATAAATAAATAAATAAATAAATCTTTTACAAAATATGCTGTGGCACTTCCCAGATGAAATAAGTATTGGCCATAGAATGCTTACATGAATTTAAAAAAAAAAAAAAAAAAAAAAGGGCTCTCATGCTCCAAGTATGAGAGCAAGTTTAGACTGAGAAAAAGAAAAAATTACTCCAGTGATAACCACTGCTGGGAAATTCTCAGGTTCTTGGCCAGTTACTTGGTGCCAAGTGTCTCCATTATAATTATTCCTGAAAAAAAGTCCATTTGGAGGGCAGGAGCCTCTTTAACAGCCAAAGTTAAACACATCTTACCAATCGTGACTCATTTCTATAGCAAACCTTTATAACTTCTCTGACAGATCAAATTAAATTCTGCTTGGGGAAGGTATGGGACACTCCTCTTGGTTGAAGCAATGCTATACTTTTTATTCCTGCTGAGTAAATAGCCTCAAGTCAAACTACTTGCCCTGACTAATGATCAAACATATCCAGGAATTCTGTACAAGAAATGCATTCTTCCCTCCTTTGAAGTGCATTGCTGGGAGAGTAATTGGGTTTGCTGGAGATTTTTCCTTAGAACTGCAAAAGAAATTTCTTGGCTAAGCATATAATCAAGCTACATATTTTCTTTCTTTATTAAATATCGTCTTGTAAGAGGGTGGGCACTGAATAAACATGTGCTTCAAAGGAGTGTCAGAATGATGCACTACTATCTCTTTGCTGACTGAGGAATTCTCAGCAGTGTTAGGTTAAAAAATTCCATGAGAAGAATACATCATTGTGAAAGATTTCCTTCAGTCGTGTAATCCCCTCTAGAAATATAATTGTGCCTCTCATATATTAATATTATAACTAGGCAATCAGGAATATAAAAGAAGAACATGACATAGAACCTGCCTCAAAGAATTTACAAACTAGCAGATTAGATATTATAAAAATATATTCTTTGAAAACTATACAAAAATAACCATAAAGTCAGGATATTATAAGGCTATAACAAGAATGCCACAAAATAAATGCCACTGGGCATCTGATTAGAAAGAAAGAGGTTACTTTTGGTGAGGGTGATTAATAGAAGCTGTTTGATGATCAGCACCATTATGTGAGCTAGATATGCAAAGATGGATATAGGATTTCAAAAGGTAGGTTGTGACTGGGGAAGCATTTTAGCCTCAGACCACAGCAAGAACACCATTTTTAGCTCCTAATGCAAGAACAACTCATAAGCAATGTAAATGAACCATGAAATAGAAAGCCAGGGAAGTCTCAGAGTTACTACTGAGATCTCTATGATGGAGGAAGTGTAAGAGAGGTAAAGTGAATGGATGGGGGCAGGAAAACTTGGTGATGGTGGCCGTGGTGGCCATGGCGGTGCCTGAGTTTTGAAAACTACCTACAGGCTGAAAGAATCTCAACATAGTGTTATAGGTTAAGACTGCAAGGGAGACAATGACAGAATGAAAGAGGACATGTCCAGACAAGAACGTGGATAAAGAATACAGTAAAACAGTAAAGGAGTTAACAAGAATAAGCAAGTAAGAGCCACTCCAGGCCAAATATAAGAAATAGGTTGGTAAGACCTTTGAAATATGTCCAAGAGTACAAGAGTAGTCAGAAAGGAGAAAAGTAAAAAATGACTCCACAATATATACCAACTGCTTTTGTGTGAAGAGAATGGTAAGCAAATCTAAACTCTTGTAGCAGATTTAGAGAATGTCTTTAGGTTAGTTCTGTATCTGCCAACAGAACAGATTTAATTTACCTGCCTTGCCAACCTTGTGGAAAAAGAAAGATGAAAGAAGGAAGTCACATCAATGATCTACAACTTGTGTGTGTGTGTGTGTGTGTGTGTGTGTGTGTTTGTGTCTTCTTTTAATAAAACGCATTTTGAGCATACGTATATACATACATATATTAGGGTATGCACTCTCTCTTTCTCTCTCTCTCTCTCTATATATATATATACACACACACACATATATACACACACCCATCAATTATATCTGTACACTTACACTACTATATTGGTAAAGTACATATGTTATAAAATATACCCAAACATATGAATTGAGGAGGATGAGAAAAATAAATTTAAAGAGAAGTTCTAATACTTCTTTCAAAGGCCATTAAGTTGGGTAATTGCTTTATCTCCTGGCCCCAATCATAATGCAAAAAGATGCAAAGAGCTTATATTTTTATATTCTGTAGGCAATAAAGAAACAAGAAAAGTTTATTAACATAAAATGAGATGATCAGATGATTGTTTTAGGAAAATTAAGTAGGGGATCAGAATTAGGGATGGTAAAAGGGGAGCTAAGACTGTAGACCAGAAGCCAGAGAGAAGGCCACATTGACAGTCATGGTATGAAATGATAAAGGCCTGGATTTAGGTGTTGATGGTACAGCTGGAGGGGTGGGTGGTAGCGGGCAGGGAACATACTAACAGTTAAACTATACAGGAAACAACCATATAGGTGCACTCCAGTGAAGATGGGGAATGGAGCCCAACTTTGGCTGCAGACATGCCTCTTAAAGATGACTCCTGGGGTTCATCTCCTTTCATCTTCTGTTCTGATTGAATATTGGACTCCATTGCTTCTCTGAAGAGATTTCAATGTAGTATGGATGGTATTTTAAGTGATAATGCTTTCTTATATCTTAGTGAAACCACTAATCCAAAAATGAAATAATTCTAGAGATAGAAAAGATCAATTTGGAGAGCCAAAGAACTTCAAAAATGTCTCAACAATTGTAGGGTGTCATTTCCTACTTTAATTGCACACAAATATCTGCTCTGACTCTAGAAATCTATCAGAGCCCCTTGAAAGTTATTATATCTGCCTTAGTAATAAAGTATTACAAAGAATAACAGTTTACATTTTTACTTTCCTATGTGTATTAGAAACAGAGCAGAGAAGAATACCATTATAATTTTTTTCTTTTTCTTTTTCTTTTTTTTAAATAAACACAGGTCTCAATTTTGAGAAAATACCTCTAAATGTGAGTGTTTCAGTGAAATACGTAGAGCTAGTGATTACTGCCCTGGGGAGATTATATGAAAGGTACTTAAAAAAAAAAAAAGTCAATAAATTTCCTAGTGTCTAGGGGGAAAAAGAGACATGGTCTCTATTCTATAAAACTCCACCCAAAGGAAAAGTCTTAAAACCAACCTTGGTGTAAGTAATAACAAGATTATGGAATATTTCTTTATCACCTAGAATATGTAATTTCTTTTATGGTGCTTTACTATGTTACAAATGGCAGGTAATAAGACAAACTCAAGTTTACTTATAATTATGTCATTTTTAACTTTCATTTATAACATTGTAATGTAGTAACTGCCTTGATGAAGGATGTTAAAGCTGAAATTCAATTGAACATCAAGACACTTCTATCTGTTCACCTAAGAAAGTTGCATTACAGTGTCACTCAAATATATTATACGTGGTAATGGCAGGCTTTCCCCCTTGCTTTCCTTCTCTCTCTTTTTGTTTTTTTTTCCTGAAGATATCTACTGGAAAGGTAAATCTCAGGTGGTCTCTAATACTTTAAGCTAAGGTGTTGAAAGCTTGGAGAAAGACTTCAAAAACTCATTTTTTTTTGTCTTTTTTCACGACAGTGAATATAGTAGGATTCCCTTTGCCCCCTTACATCAGTGGAAAGTTCCTACTAAAACAAATTACAAAGAAATTAGTTCACTCACTCAATCTACATCAATAAGGGAATTTCTCAATCTAAACCTCTGATTTGTCAGAGGAAGTCTCAAAGGAATGCCTATTTAGTTTCTCTTCTTCATTATTTTATCTGAATGATAAAGTTACCCTATAGAACATTAGTAATTTAACTATAATCAAATTCTCCATTTTCACGATTGTTTCAATGTACAGAAATTTCAATGGAAATAATTGTTAATATTGGTTAAAGGAAAATATTTAGAAAATCAGCAGTGGAACAAACAACATTAAAAGAATATTTGTTAAGTACATTTGAAAACATTTAATGTCATTCATGGTTTTGTTTTAAAACTTACAAATGGATGCTTTGAAATAATATCACAAGATTTTATTTCATGCAGTAAAAGAAGTGAAACATCATTATGGAACATCTGATGAAGACAAATCACTTTGGCTTATTTCAAAGTGCAGTGTCATTGCATGAGCCCTGTATTCTTTAAGACATTTCCATTCTTCATTCTGAAACCTATCAGAATCATGATAAAATATTATAGGAGAACCTGTGATGAGCTTTCAGATAAGAGCAAAAAATACAGTTAAGTGAAAAAGGTTTCTTAAGCTTCCAAAATGACCTTCCTTTGAAAGAACCTGTCAACCTTTCCAGTGATGGAACATCAATGTTTTTAGGGCTGGTTTAACTCAATCTTCCTTTCTCTCTTTTAGTTTTAATGTATGTAGTCCTGGCTGATAAGAGACCTGATTACAGTCCTCCCCAGTCCCGTAGACACAAATGAACAAGTACACCCAGAGGAAACCCGTCCAAAAAACAGCAGGGGTAAGGTTAAGATTTGATCATTTTCCCACTTCAGGAAGCTAGTTTGAAATGGAAAATTTAGGAGACATTTTATATCCCATTTATCTCAAATCATGAGCTCTATAGAAGCAGGTAGAGGCATGAGCAACAGATATCCCCAAGAAGAAAGGGGTAGGGAAGAAACATTTTCACCACTTTCACTATCCTCTTCAATCTGAGAAAACAGAGCAAAGGATGAGTGATAGTTTGGAGATCCATCAGTAGGATATTGAGACTTTCTGATAAACCCTTATTTAAATTTTAGAAAACACCTGCTTATATTTATAATCAAAATTCAGCAGTGGAAGAAAAATTCTCTTTCCTAATACCAATACACACATACATACATACATAGTTTCCTTCCTTTAAATGTGGGTTACACCAAAATACTGGCCATCTGATGACTGTCCACCAGCAGCATTTTATTTTTTTTACTTTTTTTTTCATTTGGGTATGTATTTTTTTATTTTATCATGTTATGTTAATCACCATACATTACATCATTAGTTTTTGATGTAGTGTTCCATGATTCATTGTTTGCATATAACACCCAGGGCTCCATTCAGTACATGCCCTCTTTAATACCCATCACCAGGCTAACCCATTCCCCCACCCCCTCCCCTCTAGAACCTGCAGTTTGTTTCTCAGAGTCCATAGTCTCTCATGGTTCATCTCCCCCTCCGATTTCCCCCTCTTCATTTTTCCCTTCCACCAGCAGCATTTTAAATGGCTAATGTCTCTAAGTCACTGTCAAATTTGGGGACATACTCACAGATCACTACAAGACACTAGAGCAAAAATTACTTAGGGACCAATTCTGAGCCCCACTAGGCCATGACAAACATTATTTTATGGGAAATGCAAAACCTCAAGTGACCCAATCCATATAACTTACGTGTGTGTGTCAACTGGAAAGGGGCCAACGGCCATTACAAAGATCATGTTGCTTCTTTGTCTTACATGCTGGCGTTCCAAAGGCAATGTAACTTAAGACAAAGCTGGTTTTCAAATGTCTACAAAGTACTCAGCTTAAATCAAATTTTTTCACGCTCTCTCATTCCATCAGACTTGTGTTTTAAAGTATTAGGAAACCAAAGGAGTTTAAAATCACAAAGGGAAATGCAAATCAATCTACAACAAATCACCTAACAGGTGCTCTGGAAGAGAATTTTATTGCTACTGACATTAACCATTTGCTTATCACCAAAATTATCCTCTTAATGGACAATATGTGGTTAAACTCCTCACAACTTAGAGTCACAGAGAGGGAAAAGTAGCCCAAACAACTCTTCCACTGCTTCAAGGAAAAAATGCATTGAAATGACTAACCTTTCCCAAGGTCATTAGGCCAAGAGATGGGTTCTTCTGTTTCAAGATAGCTTTCCTCCTGACCCACCATATGGTTTCTATTACTGCCAGACCATGACCACAAAGACATTTCAAATCCCTGTGAAAAATGTGATTCTATGTCTCCTGCTCAGTTTTATGTCATAGAGGACAGTTGAAGTTCTGGTGGATGGGGGGCGGGGGGGGGGAGCGTGGCAGTAGGGATTTAATCCTTGCCATCCCTTTATATGATATGACTAGGTTTGTAATAGAAACCTTCTCACTTCTGGTTTCTCTCTTTTATCTTATAAACCACTTAATACTCGCAAGGGACAGTGAACACACTTCACTGTATCATGTTTAAGCTCTCCAAAGATGTGAAACAGCTTTATTAAGGGTGACAGCCATTCACTAATCTGCTTTTCAAAACTTGTTTTTTTTTAAAAGGGAGATAAAAGTAAATTTATACTATTTAATCTCCATTAACACAGCAAACAGTATTGTGTCTATGATGATTAAATGTTTATGAAATTATTTTGAACAGATATTTACTTGTAGGTATTACAGTTGCCTCAGAATACTAATAATGAGGACAAGAATTAGTCAACTAATACAAGATATTCCACAAGGCACCTTTAATCCATTCAGATTAGTTAGACTTTCAATATGAACGTAATAATGTTCTGCCTTATTACATTTCACAAATGACGTTTTCTCAGTTTTTAATATAACATAAAATGTAGAATCATTGTCTGGTCTTGTAAAAGAATTTTATACAATTAATTATGAGTTTCTAGCATATCCTAATTTTATAGTAGCTGATTTACAACATCTCTCTAGGCACAGAATTTAATGGTTCCTGACGAAAGAGATGGGCAAAAGATTATGCACACACAGAAATATTTTCACAAATAGAAGCAAATAATCCAACTAAGCCATTTGCTTTACAGTGAAATCCTACCAAGTAGAAAAGAAAGCTTTGAGAAATATTCCCAATTTTATTTTTTTTAACTTATTTTTGTCCATACTATGGAATTAGCACTTCTTCAGTCTGTCCTCATTCATTTGTTTTGGCTGTGCCTGACGGTCTATTTTTCCTTCAGTGGGCATTCCAGTGTTTGTGGTAATTTTGGGATGTTTCATGGAAAAACAAAAACAAAAACACAACCTGACACCTCCCCCTGAGGTCCTGAATGTGTCTAGATAGAAACATTATTTTAGTATATGCAAGACACTAGTCAAATTAAATTCCCTGGTTGAACATGATATAGGTAAATGCACTGGTATCATGTTTACTATGTTAAGACATAAGAACTTGTCATATTAAAATATGGTTTTGCTAGTTAGTGGGAAAAATTGATTAAAATGATTATTTTATTGAGTTGGCCAATCAATTCCATAAAAAGTGATCTCTCTTATTTCCAGTACCCTTCTGTAGTAGCATATCAGACATTTGATCTTGAGAATTATGAAAACAGGGGCTTTCAAGCCAGTTAGTTTTAAGGTCAGAAATTTACAAAGAAATGCAATTATTGGGAGGAAACGCATTGCCAAGGCTTTGTTATATACCAACTTTTACTCCAACTGGTTAAATAACAAGAATATTAAAAAGTTGAGTTGTATTTGTTTTCAAGGATATACTCAGATGATTCTCCTCACTGGGAGCTTCTTAGCACATCTGAATTTTTCCACTGCTGTGGCAAGCTTACTTTTTTGTTTATTAATTTAACAATTTCTTGTCTATTAGACAATCAACAATATTCTAGTGGTAAGTGTGTGTCTTTTTGAAGAAATTCACTCATCGCCTATCCTCTGGTCCTTGGGAAGACAAAGTTCATTCTGAAAATTGAATTGTGTTTTCTACCTATCATGCATACATAAGAAACATTTTTCACTTTCATCTTTAGGAATCAAAATTTGCTTGTGAAGAGAAATAGACTGATGAGCAAAAAGGAAACCTTCATCTATCTTTAATTTATGAATCAATCTATCACACCCTTCTAATTATCACATAATTTCTTCTTATAATATCTTTTGAAAAAACTTTTCAGAACTCTCTAAAGCACAACTGCTTTCTTTACAATCTATTTCCATTCATTCTTTCATCAAATATTTATTGATTATCTAATATTTGTTATCAGTTGGCTTATGTACAGACATGTTTCTGGAGAAGGAAAAGTTTTGATTCTTAGGCATATTTCTGCCAAACTGATTCATTCAGTTTGGTATTGTTTCACTGTCCATCATCACTAGAAGTTAGGACATAGTTCTCAAAGCTTCATTTCCTATTAACAGCCTTCTATGGACATCTTTCCCGTAAATTAGTCCTCAAGATGCAGGTAGGTAAGGGTTTATATAGTCAGTTCTGTCTTTTGGAATTTGATTAAATAGTATGGGCAACCTGTGGATAGCATTTATAATTTTATACACTTCACTTATATCCCTTCGGAGTCACTGCCATTGTCGATCAAAGATCCCAGCATCACACACAGTCCTCATGTTCCTTCAGTAACATTGATCCTCTTCAGGGCCTTGATATGAATCCCTCTTTGTCTTTGCCTTATTTTGAAGTCCTACCACTAGTCCCATACCCTACATCTCTTCCTGAATTTTCCTGAGGATAGCTACTCTTAGTGATGAATGAAACTAGGACATTGGGATTTTAACAAATTGTGCTGTAGGAGACTAATCCCTCAAGATGCTTCCATATAAACTAATCCCAAATCAAATGACTTGGAGAAACTGCATACACTATTCCCTCTGGGATATTATGCTGCATATTAACAAATTTAAAGACTCTGGTATGCACTGAAGTAAAAGTAAAATAATCTGTTTAACTCTGTCTAACACACCATTTCCTAAATATTTTTGAGTAGAGCGCCTCAGTCTTTTGTATGTTTATTGGTTTGGGGCAATTTTTGTTTGTTCGTTTGTTTGACTGATTGCTTTTGTTTAATAACTATGAGCAATCAACCCTTTTCAGAATTCTGCTGCAAATATATTCATTCGAGGATTTAGTGTCATTTAGCAAATATAGGAATAGAAAAGCCCATGGAAAATCTTGCATTGCAGGTTGTTTATTTGATATATTAACATTTTTAACTATGTAACACATTAACCTGTCTTTTTCTAAAGAAACAATGTATAGGAGAGGATAGCCAAGAATAAAGAACGTAGGGCGCCTGGGTGGCTCAGATGGTTAAGCGTCTGCTTTCGGCTCAGGTCATGATCCCAGGGTCCTGGGATCCTGGGTCCGCATTGGGCTCCCTGCTCCTTGGGAGCCTGCTTCTCCCTCTGCTTCTCTCTCTCTCTCTCTGTCTCTCATGAATAAATAAATAAAATCTTTAAAAAAATAAAAAAATAAAGTTTCACCTGCATTAAAAAAAAAAATAAAGAACGTAGCTCCAAGTAGTACCAAGATAATATGCGTGAAAGGGTCTAGTACAGTGTCTACCATCTACTAAGAAATAGGTAAAAATAAAAATGGAATTAGAATAGCCAGTGGCTTCTTAATTTCCAGTTTCTAAGAGGATGGCATAATGACCCTTCTCAGAGCAATGGCAATAGAAATTACTCTGATCCAGGATCTGAGAAGATGACAATTACCTCTTAGTGATACACTGACCCTAGACACCTGCATCCAGCTTGGTTCACCTGAGTCAGTTCCATAGGAACTATGTTCCTGTGTTATTCCCTCTGTTGTTCCCTCACCTTCACTTGGACTTTCAATGCCTGAATTTCTAGATCTTGTTCCCTAGTGGACCAAGAACTGAATGGCCTAATACATACCTGTTTCCCAATGGCTGAGGCCCAGTGATGACTACCAAACTTCTTTCTTTAAAAACTTTAGTGGCCTTAGATCTTACTGTCTGTCTGCCCAGAATGAAATCCTGGACTAGTTATGGGCAGGGTGTTAACTCATATTTCATGCATTCTTTCATTTATAAGCAGAACTCCTGCCTCAAATACATGGTTTTCATGTGTCCACCTTACCTTATGCTCTGATTCCTGAACCAGGTAGAATGGTCTGGCATTCTAAGGCTGTCTCTCTTTCCTCATGTCTCCAAGGCCCAAGTAATAAATAAAAAGTGACAGTGGGAGAACCACCAGTACCAAGGAACTGATTTAGTTTAAATAAAATAGTTGCTATAGAGGAGTTTACACACACACACAACAGCAAAACTAAATTCAACAAATATTCTATTTAGTTCTCTTTTGCCATACTAAGGGGAGAGTGGGCTTTAACAAATCAATCTTTCTCTATCATTCACCCATGCAAATAAATATATATTCTCATAGACAAACAACTGGTTAATGCACAGAGCAGAATAATTTAAAACATATTTCATATTTATGCCTCCCTAATGTCTATTTCCCTAATCCCACTGAGTTTTAACAATGGCCAGTATAATCTGGAAGAGAGTAGAATAAAGTTATTTCAAACAATGATTCTGGTTGTTCATGGGTAGGTGTATCATAATACAAAAGACTTTGTAAATATAAAACTTTTCTAATATATTTTGAAGTATCTTCTTTAAATTTTTAAATATGTGTAGTAAATACATAGGATTATTTAATAACCTATAGTCTCCAACATAGCTGGTCCCTTTTTATTTTAACTTTTTACTTCTACTGAGTCTACAGTGATTGTGGCCCCTAATTTATGCCAAATGGGATCATTCTCCCACTTTCTTTGTCAACTACGATTGAACTGATTCATGACCAAGCACAGTTGCCCTCCCTATGGGGTGTGAAAATACTACTCTGGAAAGTTAGTCATGCTAAGTATTTTCTACCAGTTTATCTCCATTTCTAATATTTTTTCTGAAGTTTGATTCTTCTACCTAAAAAAAAAAAGAAAAGAAAAAGAAAAAAGAAGAAGAAAAACCACACCACACTAATGGCAAGGGTAAAGGTCACAAAACGGCATTTCTTCTTAAAATATCTCCATTTAAATGCAAATTTTGGTCTTTATTCCTAACCTTTAAACAGTCATTTCATAGAAATGCAGAAAGTAAAAGTAAAGTTTGTGTATTAATATCTACAGAGAAGCACTCTAATGTGTTATTTAGCCTCATTTACGCTGCATAAACACTACCGTCTTAGAGCTTGATGGATTTCTTTTGGGATAAGCAGTATTTTCTCAGAAAATCCAATTTAAGAAAATTGAATACGCATGGGGTGGTTTAACTTTAAGAAGATAAAGCCTCATCATTTTTCATAATTTGAATCACTAGAAGTTGTCACACTGTTTTTGTTATACTTTTTTATTTAGCTTATGTAATTTACAAAACTATGGCATTCATTAGTGACAAATAACTTGAAATAGTCTTTATTATTGTTGAAGTGATTTAAATGCACTTCTATGAAAATAAAATGTAAAGCTGATAGCATTTTCAATTTGCATTTCAAAATGTAATAATTGAAAACGCAATAAAAGACTACTTAATAATGAGGTGATGCTTTTGTCCTAGTGACTAACTTAAAGTAAAATCAAAATGATTAAAGTTTTAAAAGAAAAAAAAATCCAGCTATTTAGAAAACATTAAAAGTTTCAAAGCATTAAATCAACTTAGAAATTTAGGATTTATACCAGAATTAAGTGTTTTGTGACATGAACTTTGATACAGAATCACAAAAATAGATTTGAATGTACCAAATTGTTGTTTTTCAATGTCCTGCAAGAAACATAATAGCCATTTTGTGCCTCTAGCCTAACCCAGAGCCCCTCTGTGATTTCCTCTGCAGCTGTGGGAAGCAGTTTCCTTATACCAAGGCAGTGTTCCTCTCAACTTTTCTTCCTCAGGGATTCTTCCCCAACCCTGGCAGATATCTTAGCCTCCACGCAGGCTTGGTTGGAAGTATGACAGAGTTAATACCCATTCCCCCATATACCTTGACAAATGGCAGATGGGAATTAGTGATTAATGCCTGAAACTTTAATCCTTTAGAGCTGAGCTGTCCAACTGAGTAGTCAATAGCCAGCCACATATATGACTATTTACACTTAAATTAATTAAAATTAAATAAAATTAAAAACTCAATTCCTCAGTCACACTAGCCATATTCCAAGTGGCTATTACAGCAGACAATGTGGATATAGAACATTTCCATCATCAAAAAGTCCTATTGGATAGTGCTGTCTAAAGGAATGCTTCTAAGGCTGTGTGTTCTACAATTATTCATCAGAGTTCTCAGCAGGATTTAGCCCCAGTTGCTCACAGTGTAACTGGATCAAGAATGTATCATTTATTGGGTTTTGCTCTTTTCTTTAGCTCACTCCTTGCTTCTTTGCTTCTACTTCTTGGGATAACAACTAAACAAACTGCTAGTACCCAAATCCTTGTTCCAGGCTCTGCTCTGTGGGGAACCCAAGCTGAGAAAGGTAGAATACCAATATTTTTGACCCTACTTTAGTTCAAAGAATGCCATGATTAACCAAGATGCAGACAGAAATAAAATAATTATAACACTTAAATTATATGTATTTTCAATTCTTCCCCCCTTCATATCCTTGGCCTTTCTTCTTTTACTAGTTCTATTAACTGCGTGGTCTTCTCTGAATTGATCACGCTGAGGAGAGAGAAATGCGGTGTTGGAGGCCAACTACACACCGAAATATTGTATTTTAGAAGCAAGGACAGTTAAAGAATGAGAGGGGTGGAAAAGAGGGAAATAGACAGGAGGGGAGAAGAAGAGCAGGTGCCTGTCAGTATAGAACTCTGGAAAGAGAGTTATTTAAATGGGGTTATCAGGAAGTTTGGTTCTACATCTTCTCTTCTGATGTAATTCCCTCACTGTTGCCTCCCAGAAAGACTTTCAGGAAATACTCACATTAATTTTCAAGGCTTTTTGGAGTTAGACTTCTACATCTTTCAACTGCAACAGTGGTCTCAAAGGGACCCAACACAGAGTACATCCCCAAGAATAAAGCAATCATCAGACGTGAGGCTTACAGTTGTACCATAATGCCATGACTTATTTAATGCAAGAAAAACAAAAACTGAAAACAATGACAAACTCCTAACAAGGAAAACATTTTTTCCATATTTGTGAAATTAAAATTATCTTCATTTATTCATGTTTCGTTAGTGGCAGCACTATGGAGGTTAAAGGGGCAACCTAACTTCTGAAACGGTTTCTATAAAGTTTAATATTGTCTTTAGGTGAAAAACACTAGGATAGGGCTTTCAGTTTTTTTCTCCCCTTTTTAAGATTAAGGTAGACCATGAAAGTTATAAAAATAGTAATAATACTCTGACTGAAAATGTACGTGATTCAATCATTTTTTTTAAGATTCCTGTTAAACATACATTTCTCAGCTTTGTTATCCAAGGAATAAAGTAGCTTTCAAAGCTCAAAACATGTTATCAATGAAATTAAGAGATACACTGACCAGGAAAGTGCATACACTAACTTTTACATTCTCCACAGAAATCCCCCATACAGAAGGATCAAGTTTCAATTAATTGAATTTTACTGCTCTTTTTTTATATTGGGGTGTGGGTGGAGTAGGAATGTTGGAGAGTGACTGCCAAAACACAAATCTTACATTGATATTCCGAAAGGATAACTGAAAAGAACTTTAATCTTTTTTTTTCTGTAAGTCTGTGATTATGCCTCCAATCAGTCATGTCAATAAAATTGGAAATATTCATCAAACAATAAGTAAATTCACCCATTCATACATCCATTCATCCGCTCACTTACAAAACATATTAAGGATATACTTGTGTCAGCCATTGTGCTGGAGGGTAGGAATCCAGAGGAGTTAATTGATCCAACAAATGTTTGTCAGACACATATTTGTTAGGCCTTCTGTAGCTGGTAAAGTAAGGGTAGTCACCAGTTTCTCCCATTGAGGAAATACAAGAGTGGGGAAACCAGATAACCAAAGTGGGGTTTCCAATGCTGCGTGATGCTCACAGCCAACAGCAGGGCAAAATGTGCATATGAAACAACCAACACTGAGCTTTAAAAGTATGTGTAGAGAAAAGTACTTTACCAATTGGGACTAAGTACAGATAAGGCTAGTTTGAATTATTTTTAAATAAATATTTTTAAAGGATAAATTTGTTACTTATAAGGTATTTTTCTAGCCAGCAAAGCAAAGGTAGGTTGATCTTTGGGGCTCATTTTGATAGAACAACTATTTCTGGTTTGTCTAATTATGGAGTATTTCTTGGTTCTCAAGTGCCTGAAGACAAGTTGTTTTCTCATGTAGGTTAAACCATGTGGATCTGGCTCTGATAGGCATCTGTCTGGTAATTCCCTGCCAATTAATAACTTCACCTTTATTTCAGCCCATTCTAAACTAAATTATTATATTTTGAATATGGTTTCTCTCGATCTGTATGTTGGACATTCAATAAGTCAATATCTAGATTACTTATTGATTTTTCTAGTGCGATATGTGCATACAGACATTCTATTTAGTTTGAGGAAATGAAATAGAAATATTGCACTAACATGCTCTTACTAATAAGTGAAAAGCAAACCCAGCATCATATTCAAATTTGGTATTCAAATGGTTTATATAAGAATCTGATTTTTTAAATCTCAATTCATAAGCATAAAAATGCCAACCCTAAGAAGCTTGCCAATGTTTTATAGAATGCAAAGCTTAGCCATTAAGGTTAAAAAAAAAAAAAAAAAAGACTAAAAACCATTGCAGAAGTAAAGCACACAGCATAATGTTGCCTGATTACCACTCGGAGAGGCCCGGCCATCAAAGCATGTCCAATTCAAATTTCAGTGATGCCTCTTTAAGCCCTAATGAACCATAGTGCCCTAATGAGAGGTTTCACTGAATTCTAGTCAACCAAGCATAGGTTTCACAGAGAAAAGAGAAAACTAGGAACCTGCTGCCTCTTAAATGGTGATATTTGTATCAACAACGTTTATAAGTCATTTTTTCCCTTGGATAAAAAAACCAAATAGTTACTGTTCTATGGGATTCACAAATAAGGGTGTTTGCTTAATTCAGTATGAAGGTATTTTACATCATGAAGTATTCTGTGTGAATTCACCAATGTTAAGAATTAATTCTTTAATTGAACTTTTAAGGAAGTAATATTCACAAAGTTTTGTATAGTAAGGAGTACATTTTGAAATGTTTAACAAAGAATCAAAGATATTTTGTCTACAGAAGATTAATGCTGAGACTAACAAAAAATGATTCACTAGAAACAAAAATACTTATTTAAGTCAATGCATAATATAGATCACAAGTGTTTCTGGCATCATATAGGTCAAATCACATTCAAAGTCCACATTTTTCTGTTCCCTTTCTGATGATTTTGGCAAGTATAGACAGGGTGATGGGTAAAATACATCCAAAGCGGGAAGGTCAGACTCAAAGGCATTACTGTTCACGTTCTAAATATGGCACTGCAATGCACTCTCGCTTTTGCTTTAAACCCTTAATGATGATTATTAGACAACCGTGACTAGAATTTCACTTGGCTCCAAGAATGGCATCGAGTAACCTGAATACATCCCGGGTAAGATGAAACCCCATCCTGGTGATGTGCAACTCTTTTGAATATGGGCATTATTTTTTCCTTTAAGAAATAGTTCTAGATCATCATGAGTTAATGATTGTAATTGTGAGCAAAAGACAGAGAAGTGGAATGGAAAAGAGACTTCACTGACCATTTTTTTAAAATTTGTCCAACAATAAAATGGAAAAAAAACAACCTGATGTAGAATACACCAAAGTACACCTAGCATTCGTCAGCAAGAATGTAGTGTTTAATCATTGTTAGCATGATGTAACACAGTATATATTATATCCCACCCACAGCCACACCTTTCAAGTATCAAATAGCATTTCTTTAGGGAAGCCTTTCCTGACTCCCCACACTATACCAGATTCAAATGCCCTGTAACTTTTTCTCCACAAAACAAGTTCTGTCAAGAAGGCATTTATACAGTTATTTATCTCAGATTCGTCTCTACTCATCACATGTTAAGTTCCAGGTGAGCAACAGCAGGCCCATTTGTTTCATATCACTGTTGTATCTTGGGCTTAGCACAGGGCCTGATGCGTAGTGAGCACTCAAATGGTTTTGAATCAAGGGATGAAAGACCATGCTGCCCCAGATAATCCTGAAAGTAAAGTGAGGATCAGGCAACTTCCTACACAGGTGCAGTTCTAGAGGGTATTTTGGTAATGTGTCTGAATATTAGACACATGTAACCTTTTACCTTCTTAAATAGAAGCAGTATATACAGGAATGGTCAAAGAAGTCTTGTTTAGAATTGCAATAGCTCAGAATCAACTTAAATTCCAATAGCAGGTAATTAAATCAATTATGGCATATCCTTAAAGTGGGCCAGCACAAAATTGGTTGCATTGACTAGCTGCAAAACAGTGTACATAAAGCACACATGGAAAAATTGTATACATAGGAAAATATATGTGAAGAATTCTGAAAGAATATCAACTATTAACAGCGTCCACCTTTAAGTTGTGAGACTATATTTTCTTCATTATGTTTTCCTACTTTTCCTAAACTTTAGCAATGAGCATATATTACTTTCATTAAAAAAATTAAAATTATTGAAATAAAAGGAAACCAGGATGATAGATTGGGATTATAACATGGACAAGGTACAATGTTTCTTGCATATAATCCCTTTCTATTTCATAAGAGCCTATTGAATCTTCTATATTAGATATCATGTAAAAAATAAAGTTACATAATTTTGAACTATTAATAAATATTAACTGTCTATTCAAATCAAAGCAATAATTAGGCCAGTGAAATTAAATATCTAATCTGCAACAGTTTAAATGATAAAAACTAACAGTTTGGGAGAGGGAGTATGTTGTGGCAAGGAGCATTCTGTGGCAATTTTTACTTTTGGCAAGGAGAATATGTGTATATAATAATAAAATGAAGTCAAGAATTAGTAATACTATCTGTAGAATACAATCTGAATTCTATCAGGGTGCAAAACCTAGGCAA
The DNA here is from genome assembly GCF_009762305.2 of Zalophus californianus. Taxonomy (NCBI): domain Eukaryota; kingdom Metazoa; phylum Chordata; class Mammalia; order Carnivora; family Otariidae; genus Zalophus; species Zalophus californianus. The sequence continues at coordinate 99,722,638 of NC_045602.1, forward strand.
AAGGAAATTTAAAACTTCTCTCCTATAATTGTGGTCAATGGCACAGGTTTTGTTTTGAGACACTGGATCAGTGATGGATATAACACTCAAAGTCTCAGAGAGGAGATGAGATCTACCTAGAGTTTCCTGTGAAATAAACCCAGCTGTACAGAAAATGTCCATGCCATGCCTGGAATATACTTTTCATTCAAATTACTGTTATTACTGTTGTTTTTGCGATGGGGTGGGGGAGGCGGTAAGGTAGAGAAAAATAATTTGCTCAAATGCTCAAAATAACGGTTACAACTTCCTACTTAATGTAGTCTCTGTGGAAGGAGACTAACTACTGCGTAGATTGACAAGCAAATCCCGAGGATATCAATAAAGAGTTGAATAAGTCATTTGATGCCAACTTAATTTTTTAATGTAGTTGGAGTAGTCCCCAAGGGCCCTGTGGCTGCCTTGAAGTAGTTCTGTAACAGCAAATGTCACAGCCATCCAAGGACGTGAGGATGCTAATGTAGCATTCTTCATAAAATAAAACCGGGTTGCTGCTCCCCCTGACATCATAACAAAGCCCTGATGGATGTGCACTCTGCATGCTGAATTGATTTTTGTTAAGTCCAAGCTCTCATACTATTTTATCCTAATGTGCCTAAATAAGCAGTGTTGACTCCTTAATTTACTCATTTTAACACCAGCAGCTTCCAGGACTCCATTAACATGGTGCCACATTTAAGTTGTCTGCTGAATTTGCTAACCTCAAACATATGAAATCTGAATTCTTAAAATTGATAACACTGCCAGGAAAAATCATTTCTATCAAGACCAATGGGAACTCGTGTATCAGCATTTCAAGGAGTCGTGCCCATAGATACTTATACCGGAGGGTACACTGAATTAATTAGGACACTTGGTTTATTAAGAGGGTTGATTATGGGTACACGTTACAAATGGTAACCTGAAGGCCGTAAAGAAGTAGTTTAATGTTTTGCCACCAAATGAAGCCATTGGAGAGACATTCACTGAAGGAAATTCAACAAAACAGAATGCAATTCAATAGATACACGAATTCTGCCAAAAGCAAAATAGACTATTAGGGTCTGGAGTAATTTGGAAATAAACAGTAAATCCTGTAAGAAAATAAAATAAAAAGAAAGAGAGGAAAAGAATTACTTCAAGTAATACAAACAGCATTTTAAAAACAAATTGAAACTACAGCAAAATAGAAGATTATTTTAACCAAGGCGAATTCAAAAAGAACTTCCGTTAGGGACATTTGTATGATATACAATGATGATGCTAAACCCTTGGGGATATAGTAGTACATGTATTTATTTGGAACAGGAGAATGCTATTTCCTTAGAAGTCAATGAGGGGTACCGTGGGTTCAGATTTGTGTTTCGTTTCTTTTTTAACTATGTAGTGTTTATTTCTAAGTGTTTGGTGGTTGTACTTAATCACTCAGGGAACTGAGCTATTGCGGAGTGATATATTCAATAAATTTCTCCTTCCATCAAGTTCAGTGTTTTACTGGTTTTAAAAGCAGCCATTACTTTTATTGTCTCCAGCAAAACCAAACACATGCTTTACTTTAGTTCCACATCTGTATTGATAATGATAGGTCACCAGCTCTTCAGTACAACCCAAACTGTGACATTATAAAAGCCTACTTCCTTATTGAAGCTTAGCCTTTGCTTGTAAAAACAAGACGAAGGTCCAATTAACGATTCAGAGGAAAATGGGAGGGCAGTCTTTTGTGTATAGGCATCCCTGTTCGAAAACCTATAATCCATAATGAGCCCTGTTTAACACGACGGATGCTTTCCTTTCAGACAAGCCTAAATACCAGGTCACTAATGAGCAAGAATTTAAAACGCCAAGGCCATGAATGAAACAGGTTATTGTGAAAATTGGCTCATATTAAGAGGTTTAAAAGACTTGGCTAGTTCTGTTTGGCCTGACAGGTCTAACTAATTAATCAAATACTTTGATAAGTAACTAACTTCTTGCATTTTAAAAGGGAACTCTGATCTGCCAAATAGTGAAGGAAAAGAACAATCTCAATGCTACTTAAAATATAAAGAATGGAATTTCCTGGTCATGTGCGTGATCTATGCTTATTTTAACAAGAGTGTTCTAGTAGAAGCTGTGATATCTGAACACACCAGTTAGAAAGTATTGGAAATTAGCATATTAAAATGTCCCTGTTACACATCTTTATTCCAAGAGAAAGGTAACAACTGGAGAGCTTTCTAGAAAAGACCTGAGAGGCTGTTATCACTGGTGAGGTTTGCTGAGAAGAAAGAGCTTGCAATGGCCCAGGGCACAAAGGCGCAGGTCTCTTGTCTAGTCCCATGGCCAGTGTTTTCCTTCTATAGCTTTCACTGTTAGGCAGCTCTGTGACACAGCTGCTCTTGGTTAATTAAAATATCTAGGAGGCTCTTTCCCTTGCTCTTAATTGAAAAAAAAAAAAAAGTATCAGGCGGCAAAGGCTTTTGTTTGCTTAGAATAAAAACACACGAGACAGATGTGTCTGCAGCAGCTCGTGGTAAGAAGGTGGTCGTGGAAAGAGGAAAGGCTCTGGAGGCATTCAGAGCTGGCCTCAAACACTGGGTGCCACTACTTAGAACTTTGTGATCTCCTACAGGTTAATCAAAACATTTGCATTATCTTATCTGAAAAATGTAACGAATCAAACCTTCTTTGCAGGGCAATTGTGTGATTAAAACAGTAACTGGCACATGGTAGTAAGTCAATAAACAGTGGCGTTTAGAACTTACTGTGGTAGGTGGTTCCTTTGGTGACCCCCAAAGAACCACACCTCCTGCTATTTACACCATTTGTAGTCCCTCCCACTTGGACTCTATGATCTGTGTTATGGGCTAGTTTTGGCCCATGGGACATTAACAGAGGCAGAAAAAGCAATTGCTGTTTTAAGCCACTAACTTTTGGGGTGATCTATTAGTAATAGACAACCTAGAACACTTATCACCTTTTCATGATCTGCTCCTGGTTATGGGCTCCCAAGAATTCTGTATAATGTTTAAAGAAGCTACAGTCTTTAATACTTGGAATGAGTCTATATTTTCTGGAGCCTTGAGAATTTTATAATTGTTCATAAACTCTGGATTATCCTTGAATATTGGCTAAATAACTCTAGGCCAAATACACAACCTCACCTCCTTCTTAGAGATGTTCTGAATAAATGGAGTTTGCCAAACAAATGATTGGTGTACAAACAAGTTTTATTTTTTTTATGTAATCATTAGATATTTTTATGTAAGTATTTAGCTCTGGTATTTTGTACCTATTGTCCACTTCTTTGTTGTTTTGTTTTGATTTTGATTGATTGATTTCTATACATTACTCAGTGTTCACCAAGACAAGTGTAGTTACCACCTGTCGCCATACAACATTATTACAATATTATTGACTATATTCTGGTCCACTTTTTTTTTTTTTTTACATAAAACCTCACAGCTGTCAATAAAACAAGATGCTTACTAGCTTTATTATGTCATTTATATTATTCCTTGCCTAGGAAAAGGCAAAAGTCCAATTGTTTTCCCAATAATCACTGAAAATACCAATTCAGAAGAGTTGGTATTTGAATTCTCCAGACCCTATAATGCCTAGCCCGAGCTCCTAATAACATTTTAAGCCCAGCTAGTGGATTGCCCAAACTCTACCTGGAAGAAAGAGTAAGGGTATATTGTGAATGACAGAGTTTACCACAAGGTAGAACACTATGTAAGTTACACCTATGCTGTTAAAAAGACTCAAATATCATAAAATTTATTTTAAAATAATGTGACTTAAATATTACTCACACGTAAAATTATTTTATTTTTTGATGAGTAAATGTTCCCAGTCCTTCCATTATATGTTTTTATGAGAGATATTTTCTTAAAACTGGAAGGCAAGCTTCTGAGCTGATGACCTTTTTGAAACTGTTATCTATTTTAATTGGAAAGATATCTTAAGGGTTTTCAATAACTAGAATGGTTATCACCATTTTTCACCAAAGCTTTAAATTTATGTACAATTCTTAAATAAAATCATCCAAGGATAAGTAATATCACATTCCTAGCCAATGTCTGTCAATTTTTAAAGGAATAAGGACTCTTATAGAAGAAGGTAGAAAATAGGGTTCTAAAAACACTGTAATACTCATGGCCTCCAGCATATGTTTTGATGTGCCATCTTGTTCAAAAATATGAGATGCCAAATACCTGCTTTTTATACTGATGAATAAACATGTGAATCCTAAAATTAACATTAAACATCTATTTGAAAGCATAAAATAAAACAAATATATTTTTAGTAAAAAGCCAAGTCTGGCACGTAGAAGAGGAGATCATTCTTACTAGGCAGAGTCCTTGTCAGTGTAAGTGTCCAAGGGTAGGTCTTTACTCATGAGTGTACCTGGGTGACCTGGGAAGTGCCAGAGGGGCTCTCAGACAAACTGATTCACCTACATGGTAGCGTAGAGCGATCTTGAGTGTCCTCCTTAAACTTCTATATGGTCAGCCTGAGCATTAAATGAAACCATCTGAATCTCCTTGGACCACTCAGCAGGTCCCTTATTCTGCCAACTCAGATCCATACCCTGAGATACTAGCCAAACTTAGTGAAGACAAAAGAGAAAGGAGGAAGAGGGAGAGTTACCTTAGGGAAGTATGTTGTCACATGGGAACACTGGCTGTCAACCTTGGTTGCACATTAGAACCACCTGGGACCTTTAAAAAAATCCAGATGCCTAGGCTGAGCCCAAGACCAATTAAATCAGGATTTGGGAGAGATGGAACTCAAACATCAGGACTGTTTTTGAAAGCTCCCCAGATGATTCCAATCACCAAGCTCTCTCTCAGCTATTGGTGTTTAGGAAGGTCATCAAGAGAACAAGGAAAAGGAAACATGTAATTTCCCCTAGTGAAATTGTGTGACTGTGGGTATACAATCTAATTCCTGACTGCCAGATTAAGATAGTGCCCAATTATGCTCATTTTATTACATTGAAAAAATGGAGCCATCATTTTATTTTAATTTGTTCAACTGCTAAAAGAATAATGTATTCCAGTGTCAATATGCCAAACCTAATACATTTCATACGAAAGGCATCTATTTATGACTTTTAGCAAGACTGGAAAACTGCCAATGCACGTTTTCCAATAGATCTAGGAGGCTTAGCAGGTAGTAAGCTGAGCTGGCATGTAGGACCTTGTGTTAATGAAAACCCAGAACTCTGGTTTCCTAAACTATTCATGATTGGGAAATTAGAGTTTATGGTTCCGGAAGCTTGCCACATAACTCACATCATCTGAGCATAATGAAAAACTGACACCCAAGCATCATGTGAACACTGTGCAAATGCTATACAGAAGAGAGAGGCACAGCAGCTTAGCCCACTAGAGAACACAGCAACACACAATGAAGAAGTAAAATCGCTGTGGATCAATTCACTAAGGTATAGTACCCTAAATCCTTAACACACACACACACACACACACACACACACACACACACACACACACACACACACACACACACCTTCTCCATAGTATACCCAAGGGAATCCATGTTACAAGCTGGTTAATGACAATACAAGATCAAAATAAACACCAAAAAACCACTATGCCTGGATTCTTATTACTTAGATGAGGAGTTAACTTGAGATACTCTAGAAAAGCTCACTTAATTATACCGGTGATGAAATTATCTTTTCATTGGCTTAGCAGTTATGATTTGGGCCCAACTTTCCTGACCCTGTAAGTAAGTTGAGCCACATGTTCACTTGAAGATACCACAGTAGCTGTATCTTTTTTATAAGAAAATCCCCCTTTTCATTATAAAAGCAAAGAAAAATAAGATAATAGAAAGAAGAACAATTATCCCTAATCCTACCATCTCCAAATACCCAAACAGTTGTATTTGCCTCTGTTCCCTTTTAGAATTAGAGGGTGGAGCTCCTCCAGTTTTTGACCAAGATTAAAATCAGCTTTCATATAGACAACCTTCCTCAAGGTCTTTGAAAGCTGTTTACTAACACTCACCCCACTGTCCAAATCAGAAACCAAGGATTTTAATTGCCTGATGGACTAGCTTTATAATTTTAGACAAGTTTATTAACTTCTCTGGACTTCAGTTTCATTAATATATAAAGAAGTTGGTAATCTGCCTTGTAGAACAGTTTTCAAACTTTTAGAGATAAGGTATGTCTGGTGACACATAACAGTCAGTCCATAAAATAGTAACCAGGATTATGACTGTCATGTCTGCAGCCACCTCGACCATCTCTCTGAAGAAATCTAAGCAAGAGAAATGAAAAAAAACTCTCTAAATATCAATATTGTTTTAGATAATCACACACTTCCATTCACATTATAATAGTTATACCTCCCATTCTGGATTAAAAAAATATATATATCCTTAAATATGATACTTTTCAATATAACTTGGATTCATCAAAAACATGTAGGGGTACCTGGGTGGCTTAGTCAGTTAAACGTTTGCCTTCAGCTCAGGTCATGACCCAGGGTCCTGGGATCAAGCCCCGCATGGGGCTCCCTACTCTGTGGGGAGCGTGCTTCTCCCTGTCCTCCAGCCCCTCTCCCCTGCTTATGTTCTCTCTCTCTTAAATAAATAAATAAGTAAAATAAAATCTTAAAAACAATGTTTACTGGCCTTCTATATGTGCATGGTCCATAGCTATAGTCATCCTTTGGTTAAAGCAGATTTTTGGCATGCAAAGAGTCTCTATCTTCTTCTCTAAGTGGACTCAGAATATTCTTATTTCAAAATCTTGAAAAATCATCTACAGATTTCAGCCAGAGAACACAGCTACTAAAATATCCTGACTGGAATAACAACATATTGCTGCTACTCCTTTTCTACACATATGTGTCTTCAGCAGGGATACACAGAGACCAGTGGGCTAAAGTAGGGCCATGCAAAGATGGAAAAAGAAGAAAGAGAAGGAGAAGGAGAAGAAGAAGGGGGAGGAGGAGGAGGAGGAAGAGGAGAAGGGAAGGAAAAGGGAAGGAAGGGGAAGGAGAAGAAAAGAGAGGAAAGGAAGAGAAGGGAAGGGAAGGGAAGGAAGGGGAAGGAGAAGAAAAGAGAGGAAAGGAAAGGAAACGAAAGGAAACGAAAGGAAAGGAAAGGAAAGGAAAGGAAAGGAAACGAAACGAAACGAAATGAAACGAAACGAAAGGAAAGGAAGGGGAAGAGAAGAGAAGAGAAGAGAAAAAAAGAAAAGAAATAAAAGAAAAGAGAAAAAGAAAAAGGCCAAAGCCCCTCTGGAAGGCACTAGGATTCTGTACTTTCCCATAGATGGAGTAAACGTTTCAAACTTCTGTGCTCTCTGAAAACTTTCCATGGCTCATCCCCACCTCACTCATTAACCTGACTGTGAATGCCTCAATAGTGTCTTCCCTGGTGTCTGCCTCTATGCCTAGAACAGTAGCCCCTAACAGGAGAAATCAATAAATAAATATGTGTAACCTAACAAATTAATGAATATACAACTGAGAAATGATTCTTCTTTCTACACATGGAGGTATAATAACATTGAGGGGACATAAGCACACAGAAAGTATGGCAGATATTTTGGGTGGCCTTCCTAGCACTCCCAGCTATCTCAACTTCAATGTGCTCCAATTGACACCCAACTGCCAGTATTCCCTTGGCCTTGGGGCTTTCTCTGAATCTTCAAGGACTACCCTGCCTAATCGCATGGCAGGCTAGACCAGTCAAGAAAATCACATCTTCCAACCTTGTGGCATTCAGCTGATACCTGATGAGGGTTAGTGTATAAAGACCCCACTCCCTTTGTCCTTTGGGTAAGGATAACTCTGAGGGGCACTTGGGTGGCTCAGTCGGGTAAGTGTCTGACTCTTGATCTCAGCTCAAGTCTAGACCTCAGAGTCGTGATAATTCTGAGATAGTTTTAAATCATTCTAAGAATTCTCTTGAATGCTTCCCCTTTCTTGTCTCATTTCCCACTCTTCTAGTAACTTATGAAATGTTCAAATAGACTACTCACACAGGAATCCTTGACATAGGATCTGGTTCTTAGGGAAACCCCAATTAAGACAAAAAACATACATGAAGAATACAGAAGTTGAAATATAATCTAGCTTAGATAGTCCAAGGAAGTCAGTAAGATAATATGCCAGGTTGCCAAAATGTACAGTTCTAAATAAAATTTTCATTAATTTCCATGTATTATAATTTGCTGAATTGTATGATCTGATATGAATAAAACAACTTAGTGTACACATCCCTTCCATGCAGTTTTCAACATTAGACATGTATGAGCCACAGGAGCAATGAGCATTGTGGAAATAAACCAAGTGAATTGGCCATGGGCAATACGTTCTTAATGAGAAAACTGGCTTCCTGCCACAAAAATGTTTCTTCAAGCATGACTTCAAATGTGATACCACTTGCGCTGGCTTCAGCAGCACATATACAAATGCGATACCACTCAAAAAGAGTGCAGTTTCAAAATAAAATGCTCTGACAGTTCTATTTGCATAGCAACAAGTATATCAGTTAAGAAACCTAACATTAATTAAGCACTCCCATATCAAGCCTTCAAAACAAAAGGAAGGGAAAAAGAAACTATAAATCAGCAGCTTAAAATTAAAAGATTTATGAACAGCCAAGTTGTCTTTGAATGACATTTTGGAAATCATATTACTCAGTGGTAATCATTCAGTTACACATATTTTTATAGAATGTTAGTATATATGCTTTAAATGTTTAAGAAAATGTAATTTAGGTGAGTAGTTTTCCTTTTATTACATATAACTAGTGCTGTATCTTTCACCTTACATATTGCAATTATTTATTTTTTATCACACAATTCAAATTCAATTGTGTTTCATCAGAAGATATAACAGAATGACAGTTTTAAGGCCAGCACCTCATATAATATAATTTAGTTCCATTACCCAATTTGTCCAACTATTTTGCCTAAAAACAGTCCATAATGAAAAGCACTCCAAGCCTTCTCCTTGCTGAATCACATCATAATTTTCCATTCCTAACACTGGTGTTAGGTAAAAAAGAGAAATATTTAGATGCATCTTTAAAAATAAAGTTTATATATATGTATTATAAGTGCACATAAAAGAAAAATATAAAAGTGGCTCTGTATAGAACTTTTAAAAAGTTGAAAAAAGGTGATATATTTTTACAGATTAAAAAAACAGTTATAAAGCAATCTGTACAATACTAAGAAATATGTAAGTTTCAAAAAACTTTTGAAGGTCTTCAGTAATGTAACTTCTTTAGTGCTTTGTACTTTCATGGATCTGGACCCTTGCCTCACACTGGATACCCTACTCTAATTTGTCCCTAAAATGTTACAAGCTACTGACATCTTAAGCAATATATTCACTGTTATAAAACAACAGAAGACATGCAGGTATTTGGAAAACAGAGAAAATAAAGGGAGACCAGGGCTATGGGTTTTCTGGGTTCCATATCTGGTAACTTGACCCAGCAGACATTCCCTCTTTCTTCTCCATCTTCAAGCCCTCACCTATTTATTTTCCCCACTTTGGTAAACCCTCCTTCTATCCTGTTCCCCCACAAACCTACCATCTTATCTGTCTGTACATTCATTGATAAATTTCTGGAAGGAATAGTAAACCTAGACTCAGTTTATTGCTCCTTCCATTTTCTATGCAGCTCCCTTTAATGTAGGTTCTCAACTCTTATCACTTAACACCTTTTATCTAAAAGGAACAGAAGATGAACTCAAATGATGTGGTTATAAAAGAAAACACACTGGCTGATGCAACAAAGAAGTGGAGCTATAGGTCTGGCCCTAGGCTCTATCAGATTAAGGCCCTCAATGTCACCAAAAAATCTATCATTGTCTATTTCTTGGCCCTGTTTTCTTCATTCAGTTGATCACATGAACTGAAAATAGATGGAAGGTTGGTTCCCCAAAGAAAACTTGTGATACAGTTACCAAAAAAAAAAAAAAAAAAAAAAAGGTAGGGTCAAACACTCAGTAATTTATCAATATTGGTTTTTATTTTGTTTTGTTGTTTTTTTAAAAAGATTTATTTATTTATTTTAGAGAGAGACAGAGAGAGGGAGAGAGTTGGGGGGGAGGGGAAGGGCAGAGGGAGAGGAAGAGAGAGTCTCAAGCTGACTCCATGCTGAGCGTGGAGCCTGACATGGGGCTCCACCTCACAACCCAGAGATCAGGACATGAGCTGAAACCAAGAGTTGGATGCTTAACCAACTGAGCCACCCAGGGAACCCCAAGTTTTGTTGTTTTTTTTTTGGTTTGTTTTTCAGAAGTCACCAACCATTGGGCAACTCTAATGGCTGCCCCTCTGCCTCTTTCCCTTTCTCTTCATACTCACCATTGGATAATGAAGTCTCCCATGACATCCAGAATACTACTCAGTTCTGGGATGCCCCCTTATTTATTTGGCTGATCATTTTAGGTTCTTCTTTGGAGGTCTCCCTTTGACCAAATTCTTAAATGCAGACATTCCTCTCAGTTCACTCCTTAGCTTTTTTCCTTTCTTTAACTTGCAGAGCAACCTTGCTTCCACATAGGCTTCTACTATCATCTCTCTGTGGAAGACTCTCAAGTGTATATGTCAAGCTGCAAGTCTCCTGTTATGGACTGAACTGTGTCCTTCCCAAAATTCAACTACTGAAGCTCTAATCCCTAGTGGGATGGTATTTGGAGGTGAGGCCTTTGGAAGATAATTAGGTTTAGATGAGGTCATGAGGATGGGGTCCTAATAAGAACATTATAGCACTTATAAGAAGAGACACCAAAGAGCTGGCTTTCCTTTCTTTCTCTCTCTACCATTTGAGGATATAAAGAGAAGGCAGACATCTAAAAACTAAGAAGAAAACCTTCACTGGAGAACTAAATTGGCTGGCTCCTTGATCTTCGATTTGCCAGCCTCCATAAGTGTGAGAGAGAAATTCCTGTTTTTTAAGCCAGTCTATCTGTAGTATTTCACTATAGCAGTCTGAGCAGACAAAGACTCCTTCCTACTCCAAATCTTCACATCCAGTTGCCTGTAGAATGTCTTCTACACAGTTGTCTTACTACTGCTGTAAATTCAATGGGACCACAGTAGTGGCTACCTTCTCTCAACAAACTATGGTCCACAGACTTGGAAAATAAAGTTTATTAAGAACCCAACCATGACCATTCTTTTATGTAGAATTTATGGTAGCTTTAACAATACAAAGGTGGAGCTGAATAGTTGCAACAAAGACCACATGACCTGCAAAGCTTAAAATAGTTACTCTCTGGCCCTTTATTGATTTTTTTTTTCTGAGTTTTGCCTAGAATAATGATTGTTATTGTTAGATATAAATTAGAATTTCATGGGGATCTTTTAATAATCTCATGCCCTAACCAGCTAGATTACAATCCCTGGAAATTCGATCCAGGCATCAGTATTTTTAAAGGCTCCTCGGGTAATCCCAATCTATAGCAAAAGATGAAGAGTCACTGCTATAGAACCAATTTCTGCTCCTGAATTCCCAGTCTGAAGTATTAGTGTCTCCGTTCTCCAAAGGCAAAGTTATCACTGGTGTCTGTATTCCCCACCTACTCTGATAGCTTATCCCATACACTGTTATGTTCTACTGTGTTTAGATAAGAAAGTTTTCTTGATTTATTCATTCCTTTTGTGCTCTGGCCTTCACTGTCTTTCACTTAGCCATTTGAATAACCTCTTCATGAGTCTTTTTTTTTTTTTTTTTTGCTTTGATTAATCCTAATGACTGTCCCCAGAGTTTTACTACTAAAATAAAGGTCTAAGCATGCCACTCCCGTATCAAAATAGGCCTTGACCTTAGACACCTTACTAAACTGTGTTATGAATTGTAATGGTTTTATTTTTATAAATAGATAAGTAGATAATGATCTGAAAATAGTAATGTTTGTCTTTATGTGTTTGTGGGTGCGTGTGTGTATGTAAGATATATGTTATTGCATTGGCTAAAATATCTGTAATAATTAGTATAATGCTGAATAATAGTAACATAGCAGGCATTCTGGTCTTGTCCCTATCTCATGGCAACACTTTTTCATTATTTTCCAGTGCTATTATAGATATATTCTTTTTTTTTTCCCTTGTGTCTTTTCAATGGAATTTTAGTTGAGTTGTGCATTATCTACCACTTTGGTCCACTCCCATTTTCCTTTAAGATGATATTTGAGGGATAAATCAGATCCAAGGTTTATCTATTACTTCTTACTAACATCTCATATTTATCTACTTCCTTTGAAATTTACCACTGAGAGAAGAACAAGCAAACAGACATGAAATTTCAAGTGTCCCACTTGAAATAGAGATCTCTCTCTGTCAATCAGTAATACACTAAAAGAGAAAACTATGAATACATATAATTTGAAACATGCAGACTCCAGGTTTGATTCATAATGAGATTGACATAATTAAGTTACCTGTTTCCTGAAACTCTTTCCTGAAAAAAAGATAGGGCGTAAATCATTTGTTGCAGTGGAATCAATAGGTTACCTAGTAAAAAACTCTGAAACACTGAACAGTAAACAGTCTCTTGCTTTCTCTATAGCCAAGTTGACCCAATATATGTATAATCTCAAATTAAATCTGTTTACTTAATATAACCTTTATCAGACCTGGGTAAAAATTTGGCCTCTGCTGCTCATTATACATGTAACCCTGGGAAGTCATTTAACTTCTGAGCCTGGGTGTCCTCATCCATAAAACAGCATCGATCAGTAATATCTGCCCAATTCAATTCCTTATGACATTAAGAGGAATGAATAATATGGTGAATTTGGAAACATTCTGTGTAATTAAACATTCAATATAAAAGTTATGATACTATTGTTTTAATTATGGCAAAAACAAATCAAAGAAAACTTGGAATGGGAAAAAAATGGCCTAGCCTTCAGAAAATCTGGATTTAGACTTGGTTAGGTCTTATTAGTTGAGCAAATAATTTCATCTCAATGTACTTGCTCTGACATCTACCTTCCTGACAGTATTAACAGCAGGACTACCAATTGATATGAAAGTGTTTAAGAAAGTTAAAATTACTATAAAATCTGCAGTTTCTTTATTATATATTCCCAATAAGGATATTTGTTCTAAAAATAAAATCAATTCTGGTTATATCCATTGGCAAAGATATTTAAGTCAACAGCATTAAAACAGGATTACATTCAAGCAAAAGATTCTGGTTTAGAAGGGAAAAAATAAGAATAAAAATCAAGGAAGGATAGGTTATGGGGACAGTGTCTGATTTAAAGCAGAGTTACCTTCATGAACTGAAGAATTAGGGCGGAGCACCACTGCAATTGAAAGCAGAAAAAATTTGATGGAAAGGAACATTTGATGGTGCTAAAAAGAACGGAGTTATTTGAGAGCAAAGTCAGCAGCTAAATGATGTACTTTAAGTGCAATAATTAGACATAAAGGGTCAAGTAGAATGTGAAAATGCCCACTTTTAAGGAAAAATGATGAATTCTATATTTGGCACTTGAAAAATGATTTCAGATTGTTAATCATAAGAGTTAAATGAAATCATGCATGAAAAGAGTCGACAGCATTGTTTGGCATATAGTAAACACTCAGTAAATGTTATGTTAAGTGTTGTTAATGTCATCATTATTATTAACTTGTAATTGAATGCTACACTATGTCAGAAGAAGAACCTTATTCAAAGAAAAATTAGACTAGGATTTAGCTACAAGATTTAGTAACTGAATAGCATCTCTCTAAGACTGACACATCAACAATTTTGAATTACTATAGAGGGAGTTTAGATGTTGAGAGAGATCTATACGCTCACACACACACACACACACACGCACACACATACACACACATACACATATAAATTATTTCAGGGAACCGATGTAGCAATATATTCTGTTATAGTAAATATTTAGTCTACCAAAACTTCAATGTCATTTAGAAACTTAGATGTGAAAAACCTATTTATGAAAGCACATGTGCAAAATCCTAAATCAAAAAGCATCTACTTATGATTTTAAGGGATTTTTTTTCTTTCCAAAAGATTTGCTGCTGATTTTTTTAAATGTATATCTCTGTTATATAATTTGAAATAAGATATCATATGCAAAAACTTGACCTAGACATCATTTTCCCCAGCAAGTTACACCTTCCTGGTAAACAACAGCATGTAATTTATATTATTTAAATATATGTCATTCAATTTTTAGAGGGATGTAAGAGCCATAAAGCATTTCCTCTTGCCTCAAGGCCACAGTGCTCTGCACCATGGATTCTGCACTTATTACTCCAGTGAAACTTCCCTTTTCTTTGCCAAATCCCAGGTCATTTTCTCAGGGCCCAGCATTTACCCCTATGAACACACCATTATTTTTTTCATACTATTCATTCATTCATTCAGTAAATGTCCAATGCATGTACCCTCTTCTATGATTCTTCTGAAAGTCCTAGAGCCATCTCCCTCACCTGTGTGCTCTCAGCATTCTTTCCCTACCTTTATCGTCACACTTATTGTCATGTTTTACAATTATTTCTTCGATTATCTGTCTCCTTTAGCCAGCACTTCAAGGGTAAGGATGACAATGATTTAGTCATCTTTGTTGCCCCAGCAAATAGTCATGTACCTGGAACATGGTAAATATCCACAGCTGTTTGCTGAATGAATGCTGATCACAAAAATAAATCCTCCTTTAGCAGATACTACAGCTCAAAACTTTCCATTCTTTTAGGGCACCCATTTCTCTCTACTGATGGTTTTTATTTACATCTTTCATTACAAAAGTTTAATTTTTTAGTGTCTGCCAAAAAATGACTTATTATTCACACACACACCAGCCAGTAGAATGTTTTATTACCAAGATATAAGGTCTGCTAACTCTCCTTCATAACTGATTTCCATAACTGTATAATATCAATTTTATTCTGTAACAAAATTGCAAGCATTCACTGTTACCAAGCAATGGAAAGCTATAACTCTGCCATCTCTGATTCCTCCTCATATGTAGCCCCTGGCTGCCACCAGGGCTGAGAAGTGTGTAGTGGTGAGATGGTAAAGTCCTCAAACAAAACTTTAGGTTGTGCAGTGTAAAGAGAGGTGTGAAACAGTGCAAAATTGGAACACACTCTGTCATTGCTCTTTCTGGATTCATCTTCCAACCTCTCCACTCTTATATTTAAGTTGAGTCTACCAGAAGAGGGGCTGCAAAGCTGCTGGAGCTGGGGAGTGTGGAAAGATAAAGGAAGGGAGAGGTTGTATTCAGACTCACATATCATTTTGAATGAATCTTTGCCATTTTCATGCCCATTTCCATCCAAAGGCATATTAGATGCCCTCAGGAAATAAGACTTTCTATTTGAGCTGTAATTAATAATTACATCTCTTTTATCGAGTGCCTACTGTATACCAGATTTTTAATGCTTTATTTGTATAAACTCATTGAATCTTCACAATGACCCTACTTTAGACACAAGGAAAATGAAGTAGAGATGTCCAATTATGTGCCCAAGGTCAGAGGGACGGCGGTAGATCCAGGACCTGGGTGCCCATGAAAAACCGAACAAGAAGACAACCTGCAATTCTAACTTCTATCAACCGGGTTAAGAACAATAGCTTGCTACAGTACAGTTTTACCCAGTCAGGCCATTGCATCTGAAACCCCAGGGGAGGAATAAAAGGGAATGTTGAGCAGTTAACTCTTGCTAGATGCATGACATTCAAAAATGTGAAAACTGGAGGACTTTCTTCACCCACAGTGGCTGGAATCAGAGCATAATGGTTAAGCTCATGGGCTCTTTAAAATTAGAGAGACCTGGGTTTGAATCCTGTCTGTTATTTCCTAGCTGTATCACCTTTGATAAGTTATTTAACCTATCAGAGTTTCATTGCTTTTTACAAGGCTTTGGTTGACATACATAAGGCTTTTAGCAAGTTGGTTGGCAGAAAGCAAGCCCCCAACAAATGATATAATGATATAAACTGATGATTATGTATTGTTTCCACTAATCTGGTGGATAAACTGCCAGTTATTGAAAAAACTTACAAGAACCACTGCTAGCAGGGAGGAGAAGCAATATGATACATTCCTATCATACACTAAAGAAGAGATTCCATTCACTTATGGACATTGGTGTGTGTTTATGTGTGTGTGTGTTTTATGTGGTGTTTCGGGTCTCAATTATAGTTCTGAAAATCATGCAGTCACATAATTCACATCATGTTCTAAATGAGTAGTTAATCATTCAAGTGACCAATAGTTAATGTACAGAGAAAAGACTACTTTTAAATATGGTACCTGGTTGGTAACCCATAGGCCTGTCTTTTCCTGTCCTAAATACAAAACCTAGAAAAAAATAGGGGTAAAAGAGGAAAATAAAGTGAAACTGAACATGGCAATACAGTCAAGGCAATGCCAAAAGCTAGCAGGAATTTAATTATCAGATCATTTGAACTGAACTCTGAAGTACAACTTCAGTCCATATATGCCATGATGGCCCAAAACTAGACAGAAGTACAGTTTTCTCCTCAAGGAATTAAAAAGTATAGAGTAACCAACATGTTTGGCAACCATTATGCTACAGGAGGTTCTACAGGATTTTGCTAAATAATTACCTACAAAATTTACGTACACTCAAGTTCACAATTTGTGGTATTAAGTGGTAATTGTTCAAAATCCCCCCCCCCCAAAAAAATGCCATTTGCCCTTATTTGAGCCATACTGGACGGGGGAAAAGTCATGTTTTTCTATTTAAAGAATAATATTAAAGGTAATTTAGTCCTATCACTACCTAGCAACTTTACTTATCCAAATGACACTAAGAGTCATACATTAAAATATGCTAACTTCAAGTTAGGGAAGAACTAAATATACTAGAAAATACTTCTATGACATTCTGAGCTAAGTTTGACTTAATTTAAGAATAGTCATGTTAACTTAAGCATATAAGAATTCCAAAAGGCGAGAACAGTGGGAAAGACTACGTGATTCATCAATAAGTTCCTTGCTACATTCTCTTTTTAAAAATGCCAATATATTTCACTTTAGGAAACGCTGTATTTTCCTTCAATTCTGTGCTGCTAATAATTAATTCATTTTGCTTACACTGCATCCAGCTTCAAATCATGGTCTCCATTTCCTGGTAATAGATTCTGCCACAGGCAATATGCCGTGCCATAACCTCAATTACAACTTACAAAGGAGAAGACTGCACTTATTTTCTGCTGGAGCCACTATTTTGTCTTAAGTGAAATTGTATATGGGTGATGGGGAGCACTGTTGTAGGAGGAACCAGTGGGCCCCAACCATATTTAATGTATGTAACAATCCTTCTTAACTCACGGTCTAGGAATGAAAGATCCACTGACATTAAGCAGCTGATGAAAAATGCCAAATAAAAAACTTCAATTATAGTAGGAACAACAGTGGTAGACACAAATCTGGTGTTATCATTATCAAAAGTGAAAAATTCTAATCAAACAAATCTTTGTGCAGATACCAACAAACCGTAAAACCATTATTTCTTTTGAAAAATACAACGTGTTTGTGTTTGTGTATGTGTAGAAAGAGAGATAACACAGAGAGACAGAAACAGAGACACAGACAGGTATTTACTTATAATACAAATTTAAAAGGATATCAGACGGAACAATTATTATCTTGTCTTATTATTTACTCTATTAGAAGTAAATCATTTTTTAATTTTTTAAAAATTATTGTTATAATTTCCATTTATATTAACACTCAGAATGTGTAGTAGATATGAGACCAAATTAAAAGGCAGGACTGTGCATGCATGCATGAATGTGCAGGTGCATGTACTAATGGTGTGTGCTAGGGAGAGTGATCATTTTAATGGCATTTCTTGCTTCTTAATTTCCTTCTGAAATTATATAGCAGAAAGGAATATTTAATAATGACTACAAGGTGCCCCAGGTCTTTAAGTATTCCTTTAATAAAAGTGTTTAGCTATAAATGGGAAACTCAATTACTGTAAAGATGTCTGTTAGCATGTTAAAACCTTATCCAAGTCTCTTTGCTTCACTTTTTACCTCTGAATTCTCCCACTTGTGAACTTGATTCCTGTCTTCTCTGGTCAGAAATAGTTTGCACACTGAGTGCTGGTATGATCATGGACTAAAAGGAACGTCAGGCACATGCTGTCTCAGGCTTCTTCCATAGGAACACCACTTAGCTCAGGGCATGTCACATCATGGTTGATGAAGGGCCAAGATGCCCTTGTCAACTACTCACAGGCTCTCTGTAATTTGGTAGAGACATATATAATTAATTCTGCTTTGTCTCTGATGTTTCTAGAACTTAATTATGTTGAAGTCCTGGAAGTCACTGATATTGACCAACTGTGCCCTTAATGGGTGAAACTTAAGAGAGGCATTGCTAAGATCTCATCTTTTGTCAAGTCAAAAGGAAAACAATCAGAAAAATAGGCCTGGGAGCTGCAGAAGGAAAGCACAGTGATGCTCTGTGTTAGTCAATCAACTGCATTTCTGCTTCCGCCTTTTACTTTCTTTCTTCACAGAATAGTAGAAATGCCCAGTTGGAATGGCTGTGGATCATCAAGTACAATCACCTTAATGTCTCACATGAGACCTCGGAAAGGCCATATGATTTCATCAGGGTTGCACAATTTGTCAGGGGGGTCAGGATTGGGAGCCAAATTTCCTGGCATCCAGTCAGGCTGTCTGTCCACTACAAACTATGTTGCTCCTAACCTCTAGCTTACAGTATGAGGAGATAATCTGTCTTTCACAGAAATCGTTTTTTCCTAGGAACAATGAGGGGGGGGAGACAAAGGGAGAGTGAAAGTGGGATAGGGAGAGGCAGAGAGAAGGGGAGAGGACAGGAGAGAAGGGAAGGAAAGGGAAGGGAAGGAAAAGAAAAGGAAAGATTTCAGCCCTCCTTCAATATTACAGTGTAGGAGGATCTAGGCCTATAACTGGGTCATATATAACTCATTGCCAGGTTGACCTACCAATAGATTATATACGTAAGGGACTAAGGAGACTCCTGGGGGAGAATCAGTCCTGAGCAAGCATCTATAAACAGCACTGCACTGAAGGGAAGGAGTGGTGGGAGTGGTCTGCCTGGCAGGGAAGAGCATATATATATATTTTTTTCCTATATTGTTTTGATCATCAACACATAGTGATACTAAAAAGCAGACCAATTTCAGCCAGTTTTGTTATGGTTCTAAATTCTCCACAAACAAAGCATCCCACTACTTTCTGTACAAGAGTGTACTGCTCCCCCTGCCTCCACAGCACCCTCTTTGCTCCTCTCTGCCCCCCCAACCCTACAAACTGGTAAACCTCTGATGGTAACACAGTGGGATGAACTCCAGAGCTCTGGGTCCTCACCATCCAACAGAACCCACCAGACAGTGGTGAGAGAGGTAGAATCCCTCTTTGTTTGCCAGAGGACATTTTGTAGATCTGGCATCTAGGGATTGGGGTGCCAGTGGGTCTGCCCAAACCAAGGGGCCTAGCAGACTCAACTCAATAATGCATAGTAAAGAGTCCCCAGAGCAAGAGACAAGGAAAAGAAAAAGCCAGCATATAGTAGCAGTCTATACAGTTCACTGGGTTATTGGTGAGCATGTGTGACATTCCCCCTGGGAACCCTAAATATGCTGAGTTTTTCTGATGGGAGATTTTTTAGAAATAGGCCTTAGCAGATGGTCAATATACATTACCACTGTAGCTATTGTATGAAAAATTTCTGGTATAAGAATATGTAAGATAAACATTACAGAAAGAAGTCTTTTAAAAAAAATCCCTGGGGATATACATTAGTGGTACAATTTTTAACAAGTTTATGAGTATAGAAAGTCTAAACAAACACTTCAACTACTAAGGGTGTTAAATGGACAAAGTAGACAATGATTAAGTCCATGGACTAAAAGCACTGAAGCTTCTGGTCATGTTGCATACATACAGAGTAGCTTTTCCTGGAGCAAAGCACCAGTCTGTGTACAGTGGCATGCTCTCAGTGTTGGAGGACACAGGAAAGGTGATTTAATACACCCTATCAACAATGCTGACTCACTTACCATAAAAGCATGATCTCAACTAATTCTGAAAGACAAAAATTATCTCAATTATTAAAAAGTTTTCCACCAGTTTTTTCATTTTTAAGTTGTTTTAACAGAGGTGTGATTACATATCCCCCTTCTATTATTTTGAAGTTAGAATTTCAGGAGAATTGGAAAATTATGTGCTAAAAATTCCCTCTATGTAAACACTGAGTAAAAAGAAAACTCATATGTGTGTTGTCAGGCTAAATTATGGGTGAAACGGAGGACTGTAACCATATGCATCCACATGCGTTGACTGTTGTGGCAGATTTAATTAGTAAAATTAGTCAAATCCACCAGCCAAGCTGTGTCAAATCAAACCAGCACAACCTGTGTTTGTTGGCAGAGTACTACAATTAAATAGGCTGAGATTATTTCAATTTAAGAGAACTCTGGGTTCCTAAGTATACCCATGACTATGACTAACCTTCAGATGAAATTATAAAGGTATTCTGGCTTTCAGAGAAAAAAGAGTAGACAAGTTTCCTAAAGTACTCAACAATACTTTTATTGCATCCTGCAAGGACTTACTTTAATCAATCTGGAAAATTCTCTAATTGGTTAGATTTCCAGAGAAAATTCCCCACTTACATACAAGAAGACCTTCTAGTGACTCTTAAATTGCATTGGGCAACCTAATCTCATCACATACATTAAATTGGAAGAGTTAGGCTATGAAATATATTGTTTTCAAAGAAAACTGACAGAAATAACCTTAGTGAGGCAATGATTTCCACCTATAAAATCTAGGCAAGTTAATTTCCCCTATAATTCCATCAATAATCATCCACACAGTTCTAATAAGGATTTTTCAGGCACAAGGATATTTATTTACACTCTTTACCCACTCTCTAAAATACTTGGGATTTGAGGGGCACCAATCTGAGTAGTTGAATCCTTTCTTTTAGACACAGAATTCCTTTTGGAGTTAACTGAAATAGTTTTGGTTCTCTCCTTTGAAGTTTTATGAAATTTCCTTGACTTCTTGTGCAAGATGACTAATTTGCCTAAAAATGGAACAGGGGGAAAAAAGTCCTAGGACTCAGAAATCAAGCAATCATTAAGGCACCTTCCTCCTACTTTTCATTACTAGGAGCCATTCAGTGACCTCCACAAAGGTGGTCATGAGAGAAAGACTGTCTGAACTGACAGCTTGACTAAGTGCACTTCTAAAGCCTTCCATATTGGCATTTAATCTTTTATTTAGTCACGGAAACATGAAGTCACCATTTTTAAAACTGCCAAGAGAAACTGGGGGAGAAAAGTGTTATCTTTCTTCAGCTCCCAGCAAAACATTGCAAGATAATAGGAAAATGAGAGTATTTCTTCCATTAACCCCTTGACCCTGTAAGTTAATGGCTTTTTGTTGCACATATATCAACAAACAGGGCCCATGTGAGAGTCTAACCCAGGGAGTAAGATCTCTGCAATTACATGGAACTGTGTCCTGGTGCTCCATACTGATACCTAAGACACCTAACGTAAGGGCCACCCTGCCCTGGAAGCTGGCCAGGAAGCATAAACTACAATCATCTCAGAGCAACCTCACCTTGAAACACAAAAAGACATTTCAATTGTTATTTTAAACACACCAGAAGTGTTGCCATGCCTATTTTTTGCCTTCATCTATTGTATCATGAAGGTGATATTTTCATTGTCAATGCAGAACTCAAATCCTCTATGTTAAGAATAAAGTGAGTAAAACAAACATGGAAACATAATTTTAAGCAATTTCCTAAAAGAAAATACATTATAATTTGTATAAACTATCCAATTGGTATGCTTTAGCTATTGTTTAAAAGGATGACAATGATGATCAAAATTACTATAACTTATTATTTTAATGTTAAGATTGTGCTGGGATTTCCCAAATTAAAATGTTAATAAGTAAGGGCTTCATCAAGTTGATTTGGGATACAAGAAAAAAAAAATGACTTAATTTCTTCAGAATCCAAAACCTCATCAGAAATGTACTTATACAAGTGAGAAATCTTTAAGGGATAAAATAGCACTAAGTTATTATATTTTCATAACTTTTTTCCTAATTGTAAAAGTGCCCCTTCTCAAAAAATTTCTTTTGAATAAATTTCTAAAACAGGAGAAATTATGTTAGGGAGCATGTTGAAAGATCACAATATTTACTGTTAAGTTCTACTGTAGAAAAGCCATCCCAACATACATGTTATTACATTTTTGAGTAATAAAAAATCTGAAAATAATAGTTTTTAACAGAATGACTTAATTCAAACCACAATTAAAAAGTAATTTGGAGTAAAAACTCAGCAGGCTTATGTCTCATTATTTCTAAGTTATTAATACATAAAGACACATTGACATCTCATTTATTTGGCTGCAACCATACATCAAACCAAAATAAACAATGATTTAAAAAATGATAGGATTTAGGGGCACCTGGGTGGTTCAGTTGTTAAGCATCTGCCTTTGGCTCAGATCATGATCCCAGGGTCCTGGGATCAAGCCCCGCATCGGGCTCCCTGCTCGGCGGGAAGCCTGCTTCTCCCTCTCCCACTCCCCCTGCTGTGTTCCCTCTCTCACTGTGTCTCTCTCTGTCAAATAAATAAATAAAATCTTTAAAAATATATAAATAAATAAATAAAAAATGATAGGACTTATCAGAAAGACACTGAAGTAAATTTACTTCCTAAATTATAAATTACACTTGGATTAGCATAATAAATTAATATTTATTATAGCCCCATAACATAGTAGGTGCCAATGAAATACCAGTGGTAGCTACTCTTATACTAATATGACTATGCAGGTTTGATCTATAAAAGCTAGTAATGAGACAGAAAAGACTCTCTGTGATCAATCGTGTGACCGCCAATCATGTGATACAAATGATGAACACCCCTTTTTGGAAGAGACTTCAGTTACAAATAGAAAAACTATGACCTTCTAAAATCAGAATAGTGCCACAAAATTATCAGATAAATCCAAGATGTCATCAATAAAATAAAATAAAATAAAAACAAAAAAATGAAAGCTGAAGAATACAGAGGAAAATATTAAACCTTTGCTCAGTGTATTATAGTAAAGTTAATTTTACTCCAAATCTATACCTGAGTCACTGTTTCTAATTACATTTTATGCTAAATTCATTTAAAGTAATGAAATAAGGCTTAAAAGTGGGTTTTGTATGCCACTGATGCTAGTTGTTACAACTGTGAACAGTAACAGTAATAAATGCTGTAGAACATATCTGAAAATAATAACTTTTCCATAGAGTCCCATATTCTGGCATTCTTAATTACACATCAATCTAGATATAGTAAATTAATAGCCAGCCAACTTTAATCTCAAAATGTATTGACCTTTACATACAAAGAACATCCTACTAACTCAGTAGGATATGAACTTTAGCTTGTTTTTCCAATTCTGACAATTAAATGCACCAAATCCACCTTTTATCTTTATATATTCCTTTCAAGACCATTCATTCATTTATCAACAAATGCTTACTGTGTGCTCTTATGCTACTGGCATCAAGTGCTGTGGATACAAGGTGAACAAAATAAGGCAAGATCCAGGTCTTCATGGAATTATATTAATCAAATACCCTTCATAGCAGTTATCATACAATAGACAAACATCCAGAACTATGAGATGTGTTATGAAGGAAAGGTAGCCAGTGCCACAAGCGGATGGGACTGAATCTGGCCTTTGGATTTGGAGAAGGCTTCATGAAGAAGTAATACTTGAATAGGAATCATAAGTACAAGTAAGCATTAAGTAGGTGAGAAAGAAGTGGGGGGGAAGCCTCAACAGGGTGGGCACAGCAGGCACAAAGAAAGAAATAAAGGCACACATAGAGTGTGGGGGGTAAAGTGTTAGGAGGGTGAGGCAGCAAATAACTTTGGGTCCAGATCATGCAAGCTTGGTGGACTGGATTAAGGATTTTTAACCACTATCCCAAAGATAACTGGAAGGCTATTGAAAGGTTATAAGCAGAAGAATGACATGTTCAGATTTGGGTTTTGAAAACAGCATTCTGCCTGTGGTCTGAAGTAACTGTACAGAGACCATTTAGAAGCATATTGCAATAGTCTAGGTGAGTGGTGATGGTAGTCTGCCTGGGTGACAGGACAGTGAAAAGAGAGAAAAGTAGATGCAAAATCAAGATACTTAGGAGGTAAAAAGGACAGATCATGCAGATAAATTGGCCATAGCTGTAAGGGAGAGGGAGGATTGTGTTTTGATGTCCTCAATAATACCACGCACTGTAATAAAGAACAATGGAAGAGGAGAATTATGGAGAAAGATCTTGAGTTTGTTCCAGATATCTGGCACCCGAGATATCTAAGAGAAGATTTCAAGAAAAGTGTGGCCTACACAGAACTTGACACATAAATCTATAAGGCATCAGCCTGGGGTTTGTTGGAGTAAGGCAACGACATGATGTCCCTTCAAAAAATTAAAAGTGGATTTAAAGTAAATTGAAGTTCATAAATACAGTAGAGCTTTTATACAAAAATATATATTAAAGATAGGTGCATACATCAGGGCTCCCTGTGGTAAAGCAAAATTATGTAAGTGAGAATATGAAGGTCTCATTTCTGTACTTCTGACCCAGCATACAGTAGGATGGCAATGCTTTTTGCCTTCCAGAAGGAAAAAAAAATAGAGCACAGTTAAGAAAAGACAAATGCTATATTCATCTAGACTAAACTAAACTAACAGAAGACAAATTCAGATTGTCTTCCAATAGGGAAATAACTCAATATCATCTGCTATAGAGTATCCCTGACTAAGTAAACTTTATTTCACTTTTTGTTCAAGTAATTTATACTGACACTGAATGAAGATGAAACTATTCATATAAAAATATTACTGTAATATTCTTAAAAGAATCTAGTTATTCAGATGAAACAGTTCTTATTTTTCCTACATTGGTTACTACTAATTTTCCCAGGCTGGCCGCATTAAAAACAATTCTTGGTCATCATTTTTCAGTGAATCCCCTACGGAGAAAAAGCCTAAGAGATTAAACAGGAGGAGAGCATTCTTGTTACCACACTGGATCAATTTCCAGTTATAGATTCCAATCACAGAGGAGGCAGAAAACCTTTCAGAGCCACTTACATCAAACATTATCCCCTAACCGAAAATGTGGTAAGTCAGCAGACAAATTCTTTCTCAGACTTGACAAAAATTGTGGTGATTATTATTCCTTCCTATCAACCACCTGAGGCTCATAAAAACCTAAATATATATATAAACTCATAAAACTTCATATAATATGAAACTCTTCATGTCAAGGTCAATGTAAACCTCTATGTGGCCAAATACAATGGACCCTTCCCTCTCTTCTACTTGGACTTCTCTACACTTAGCTTCTGCAGGATATACTTGGCTCCGTCATTCATACAACATTTTTCTCTCTTGAATTTCATAAAGTTCCACTACTTTTCTTACTACCTCCCAGGCTGCCTACATTTGATCATTTTACCATCCCATTTTCAAAATGCTAGATGTTCTCTTTACTATGCACATTATTTCCCAACATGACCATATCCAGGCAGATGGCTTTACATTCCACATGATGATTTCAAAAATATAAGCACAAAAAAACAAGCTACTAATTTTTATTACCGGCCTTGACTATTGCTCTAATTTCCAAACTGGATATTCATTTGCCTGTTTGGTATCTATCTTTTAATATCTTTTGGTGCTTCAAACATCCTACGAGTCTAAAATGGGATTCACTTTTCCCCCACTCTTTCAAGTGTTCATTCCTCTCTTTGTTTTTACCAGACCCATAATGACATCAACATCCATCTAGTTGCTTAATCCAATCCATGGGAAGTGTTCTTACTTCCTCTCTCCACCCACCTCCCCTACCAATCCTCATACCTAATTTATCGGCTAGTTCTCCAGGGTCTTCTTCAGGACCCTTCCTGAATCATCATCATCACCACCACCACCACCACCACCAGCACCATCAGCTCTCGTCTAGATTCTGGCTTTCTTCTCCTACTCCTCTCTCTATTATCTACTCTCACCCCTAGAATGCATTCTTCACAGTCACCAGAGTGACCTTAAAACCATAAATTGTCTTAAATCTCTCCCACATTTGAAACATTCTATGGTTTCCCACATTTATTCCCAAACTGCTTACTGTGCCCTATACTAAGTCCTTCTTGGTCTGGCCCCTCCTACCTACTAACTCATTCTCTTCTCACTGTGTGTTATCTACAGTGGCCTCTCTCTATAGTATTAACTTAAAAATGCCAAGTTCTTTCCCATTTAAGGGATGTTGTCCTTGTGGTTTTCTCTCCTTAGGATGCTTTTCACAGGGCCAGCTCCTTCCTTTTCATTTCCAGGTCTCGTCTCAAATAGTATCTCTTCAAAAATATTTTTATGACTATATACACAAATGCACTTTCAAAAACAACCCAGCATTTGTTTTCCTTTATAGCATTTTCCACATCGTATCTGTATTTACTAGCTCATTATCTTTCTTCTTGTCACCACTACAGTATGTGCTCCCTGCATGCCTAAACCTTGCAGGTCTTGTTCATTCTGATTCCTCAGCCTTCGGCACTTATGAAATCCCAGTAAATATTTGTTAAGTGAATTCAAAAATTCCACAAACATATTTTTTAACATGAGAAAGAAGTTATAAAACCTAACATAAACTTGCATTCAACAAAATACAAATGAGTACATACTTAACCAAAATTTGCCTTCTATATGTTCCTTTAGAGGTTATATTGTTTTCTGATTATTTCATTTGAAAACAAATAAACCAGTAAGTTTCTCTTATTTTAGATTTCTTAGATATATTTTAGCATATAATAAACGTTTAAGTTTATATAAAATTTCCTAATGGTAATGGTCATCTTTCTAACACAAACTGCAGAAATATGACAAGATCATATTTATTTCCATTTGACTAAATGAAAAAATATTTCCCACATTTAAGTATCTTTCATTGATACCAACAGATTTATATCAATATTTGCCTTTTAGGAATGTTACAGGAATAACAAAAGTCCTCTGCCAACAAGGTATTTTTGAATGATAGTGTACTAATTAGAGAAAGTCATATTATCTATTCTTCTCAAAGGATTTTTTTAATGGTCACAGGAATTTTAAGACCCCAAATTTGAGTATATAACTACAAATATCTACTTTCAACACTGATGTAAATTTGAGTCTCTTCAAAAGTGAACATAGCATATTAAAGTAAACCAAAGGAACCAAGGGGGTCTCAAGTCCTTTGGGATCAGATTTCATCACAAATCAAGGTATGCTGCCACTCTGCTAATGCAGACCTGTGCCAGTCAGTAAGCTCTTGTCTCGAAGCCCCAGTGCCATCCTTTCATTCCCCTGCTCTGTGATGCTGGAGTTGGGGCTGTGAAGCTCCATATCATATCAGCCAGCTTCCTGTTAGGTTCTACCAACAGGGGCAGTAGAAGGAAATTGGCAGGCAGGGGAAGGGGAGACCGGCTCCTTCCATTTTCACTCATCACGACTGTCAGTGGAGTCCCTGCCAAAGCTCTTCGCCCTAGCAGCTGTAGCAGTTGGCCTCAGCCTCTATTTTCCGGTTTCTGGTACTCCCAGGATAAGTTTTGTTGCACCTCTCAGAGGTACCGGCTTGAGGAAGACAGCTCTACAGAAACCCTCCTCCAGCGGGTGCAGTATCAGCACCAGCCAGGGAACAACCCTCCTGAGAGGCCAAAGCCTACGTTTTATGGGAGTACTTTCTTTGAGCTCCAAGCATCCAAGAAACCTGACCTCTTTCACGTGTTCCCCTGTTCATAGGATTGCTATTAGTTCATGATTCTCTTTTTTACCTTTGTAGCCCTACAATGACTGTATGATCAATTCCCCATGTTAAATTTTCTCAATTGAAATAACTAGGAAGGCTAACTTCCTGACTAGACTCTAGATGACTCAAAGCAAGACAAGAAGGGTGGCCTGTGGTGAACTAAAAGGAGGAATGAACCAGAAAATATCCTATAGAGAATAAAATGAAGTATCCGTATATTTTATGAATAAGTTGGAGGTGTTTGTTTTTTTTATATTAGACACCTCATAAATTATATCAACAAAATGTAAACTTCTTTGAGGACAAATGCTGGGTCTTATGCTACCACAATGCTGAGACCTATTACTTATTTTGTCACTACACTTTTATTGAGTATTGCACAAGTTACATAAAATGTTTAATTTTCAATCCACACTATAACCTAATGGACACACACACACGTAAAAAGAAGATAAAGCCCAACGTTACACAGCTAATAACTGACGAAGCGAAAATTTCAGCCAATGTCTTTAGACCTAGCGTCCTCATTCTCCATGAGACCAGACTGTTTTCACTCATTTACCATTATATTCTTTGCCCACAAACGAGAGAACGCTGTACAAAATAGATGTTCAATAAATGTTTGTTGAGTAGATGACTGAATGCTTTTTCACAATTAAAATAACTTTGATTTGGTATCTTTATGATGCTGGTATTCATAAATAAACCTGAAAACATTTCTGTCTCAAAGTTAACATAGCTTTGTGGCTACCATTCAGTGATCACAGCATTCTAATAAATAAGGGGTCCATCGGCTAACTAGGACAACAATGAGTAGGAAAAAGAAACTGAATCAATTTAGTAAATGGACTTTCCAATATAGTAATAAATCCAAGATGTTAATCTAACTAGAAGATGGGAATATCAGTGTTCAAGGTGACAACCCAGGTTCTCACTGCATCCTGGGTAATCAAAGTGTATTGAGGTGCAGGTTTTTTGCCCTAATGACTCCATAGAGCTGTGATATTAGCTCAGAAAAACTGCTTTATGTATCTGATTCTTTCTTTTGATAGAAAAGCTTCACTTATGAATGAGAGGATTTTGGCATCTCACCAAATGATCACTCATACCCAGATAAACAGTTTTAATCTTTGAAGGTTATTCCTAACCAGTATTCAGCCCAAAATAATGAGCACAATTAAAATCTTAACAGAAATAACCTGACACTGGACCTGGAGCGTACGGGTACATTTATGATAAAGTAGGAAAAATAAATGTATGTAGGAGATAAATAACATGTTCTGCATTAAAGAACAAGGGTGTATCCACAATTAATACAGAGCAATTCTGTGCTAATTAGTCTTATATTCACAATTAATACAAAACAGTACAGTGCTAATCTAATATTCTCATGGATTATATGCAGAGGGAAACAGTGCCTGCCATTCTATAATAAAAAATTCCCCCAAATCAAATCCTGAAGTACATGATACATGATGTGATACAAGCTTTATGATGTATTTGCCATGGGGGGAAAAAACCCTCAAGAGTTATAAAGTAGAAACATTAATTCTAAACATTATTTAAATGTAGGATAAAGAAATATTCTTAATGTTGGAGAGGATAAGGGTTTTTTCTTGGGAATACCAAAAGATTTTGCAAAAATTTTAATGGTATCAACAGAGTACCATTAATTGATTACCATTAAGATTTCAACATTAGAGTATATTCTAATATGAAATATTTACCAAGTAAAAAAATAAATATAAATGCCTGTATATATAAACAAAATATAAATTCATTCATATTTATACATTATATGCTTTTGGAAGGGCTTTGATTATAATATACCAACTTTAGTTTATAGTCATATATATAAATAATATATAGTATACTGAGTTTATGAGTGCTAAAGAGGGTTTGGTGGCATCTGAGTGGATGGTGGAAATAGCTGATGAGTTTCAAAAGTCTTTGATTCATGTCTCAGCTCATAATTTCAGAATATTCAAAGATTTACAGACATTTTGTAAATTATTTCAGGTTCCACATAAAGAAACCAAGGCACAGAGAGAGATTATATATCCAGGCAAGACTATAGCAAAACTAAGGGCAACAACCAGTTCCCCTGATATCAATATTTGTGTTTGTATCCCCCTAATTCAATTCTGGGTCTTAGCTTTGCTCAACTAGAAAACGGAAATAATGACTCTTTTGTAAATTTCACATCTTTTATATGGCTCCAAAGATGATGTGCTCATGAAAGCACTTCCCAAACCATGAGGCAGTCTACAGACATAGGGAGTGTTGAAGCACAGACGTCATGCATTTCTTTAGTCTTGCAGTACATACCCAGGCTCAAAATTTAAGCCCAAATATTTGCATGCATAATTCAACGTACTGTATTTAAACAGAAATGTCTTCTCGCATTTATTAAATTGACTTATTTATAAAATGTAGAACTAATTAGGTTTTAGCATACTCTGGACAAAAGAAAAAAAATGCATTATAAACCATATCTGAAGTTTCACAGAGATTTTTTTTTTTTTTCCAAAAGGGAAAACGCTGTCTGCACAGACATGGTTGATGCCTTGCTTCATAGCCCCTTGGATCAGCTGAGTAAACCCGCAGCTGAGCACACTTCCTGTTACTGACAATTTCCCACCTCCCACACTTAGGTCTCTCTTCTCCACATTTCTCGGGCACTCCCAGAGCTCACACAGAAATGCAACCTGGAAGTCAAATGAAGAAATGCACTGAGGAGACTTAACACCCCTGCCTGGAGGCAACTCTCAACCAGCGTGGAGGGGCAGGGAGTGGGGGTGGTGGAAGCATTATTTTGAGGGTCTGTACCTAAACTTCACTTGCAAATTCATCCTGAAAACGGAACTAATCTCTGCAAAACTCTGAGGGGTAATTAGTTAATTGTGGCTGCTTTCAATTTGGGTCTTCAGGGTCTACTTTTAATTATGTGAACAAGGCAAAGCAATGAATAACTGGCAGACATATAAACACATGCAACACTGACAATTACAATTATGTCTGGCCTACACCATTGACAAAAATTTAATGAATCCCTTAAGTGTCACAATGCAACCTGTCCCTGCCTTGGCGAAGGTCATTCAACTAGTCCTACTGAGTGAAATGGTGTTACTTTCTCAAACAGAACAACTTCAGTTGTGGCTCATAAGGCCAGCTTGGTTATAATCTCTTTTATGAGAGTACCTCTAATATGGTCCTTCTCAGCAACTCCTTCCAACTTTTATCTACTCAGAAAACACTACCTGTACTCTGCCCTGAGCCTTGGAGTGGCCTTTCGCCCAAAGCAATAAAACCTGCAAGCGTGGAGAAAAGTTTGTTTTTTATGAACCAAATTATCACCAAATATTTATTGAGCACATTGATAGCTATGGTATATTTGAAGTCTTTAAAGTCAGTAAAATATTTTTACATGCAGTTTTTATTTCTACACAAATTAGTGTACATGTAAAATATGTACTTAAAGAGAAAAATAGTTGCCTGTTGAAATAAAGGAGAAAATGATGGCATTTTATTTTATTTTTTTTTGAAAATGATGGCATTTTAAATTTACATATTTGATATGCTGCTTAGGTTTGTTTAAAAATATGTGAAAGTGGACAAAAGCACATGTAGCATCCTTAGTGATCACCTAAATATTCTATTTTCTTCCAATAAAAAATGCAGTCTAAGTTTCATTTTTAAATGTTTTTTTTTTTTAAATTTCAAATCACTTTTTTCTTTTCCACTTCTGAGTACTTTACTTTTTATATTTCATCATCCTATTTATGCAATGTCAGAAAGGCAAATATACCTATATTTCTAATGGAAATGAGGTTGGATGGTTTATAACTTTGCATTAGAATTTGCAATGCGTGATTAATCTGCAAGATAAAGTGATATTCTCCCGGAGGTCATGTTTTTGGTCTTTGGTGGGGGGGCTGTTCTGGATTGAAGGAGAAGCTGCAAAATGATATGATTTCTTTTTCTTTTAGCCCTGAGAACACCTATATTTAATCAGTGTAAACTATGCTTTTATTACAATTTAGGTGTATCATAGACACATGGCAAAATTTAATTGCACTTAATTTTTTTCTTTCTCTTTTTTTTCTGAGTAATTATATAAGAGACCTTAATGTCATATGCTTTATGATACAAGCCTCAATTTTTAATGGATGAATTGAAACAGTTTGTACAGATTTTAAAACAGTAGCATCTTAATTTTAAAAAATGAAAATAGTAGGGATACATTCAAAAAATAACACTAATTTGATTTTTTAATACTGAAAATATAAGAAAATGAGAATGGCCCACTATCTCACCACTCAGAGTAACCCTACTAATACATTTTTTTAAATCAAACAGTACTTAAAAGTAGATAATCAGAATCTTCTCTTTCCTAACAGTCTTTCTTTATAAAGAAAACCACTATTAAAAGTACTTTTAAGTACTTATCCTCAGGTGTTGCAGCCAGTTACCCTAATGTGTCTGCACATTATGTGTCATCCATCCATTCATCTATCCATCTACCTACCCATCCTCTAAAAGGAGGGATAATATTATAAACGCTATGCAATCTAGCCCATCCCTTGGTGCTTAATATATCCTGGAACATTTTCCTCATTGGTACAAATTTGCCTTATCTTTTTATAGATTGCATAGTATTTATACATTGCATAGTATTTCAATATTTAGAGAATATATACTTTTTGATTCTTGGATTTGACTGTCAGAGAATGGGCTAGACCAAACTTAATGAAAAGCCCTTGCAGGTAAATATTTTATAGAGTGGAAAAGCCAAGTTATAGTAAAGAGATCTCATAAAATTGCTCGGTTTCTCCCTATCAACTACCTGCATTTATGTGGTCCACAAATGACTCTGCAGCATTTCTTTAGGAAATGTTTAGAAAATGGTATTATCTGAGAAAGACCAGCCCCTAAATCCTCTCAAAGCACAATAAAGAGTAATAATTTTGCTCTCCCATAAACCAGGCTCTAGAAAAGAGTAGGGAGCCCATTGAGGTTGTCTGAACAGGGCAATGCGGCCTCCCTGGCATGAAAAAATGGGATGTAGTGTTATGTCTATAGTACGCACTAGGCAGACAGCATCAATTACTACTTAAATCTCCTGGATACTGAGGAAGATAAGCAGAACAAGGATTTTGTTTCAGGTGAGATCATGGAACAGATGATAGGGGCCAAGGCTCCTTGGTAAACTTTATCCTGCTTGTCCTGTCAACCCACCTTTGCTTTGACTTCATATTACATCTCTTCAAGTGAACTTACTGTCAACTTTGAACTTGCCCCAGGCAGTGAAAAAGGGCTACATGCTCCTTAACAATGGCAAGTGTTCTTTTTTATGACCTCTGAGGAGAAGTGAGAATTTAGTACAAACATGTACTTGGATTTCACTCTTTACAATATATTCAATGATTTCCTTTTAGAAAGGCTTTCAAAAATGATTATTTGTTTATTTTTTAAAGATTCTGTTTATTTATTTGACAGAGAGAGAGACTCAGCAAGAGGGGGAGTGGGAGAGGGAGAAGCAGGCTTCCCACTGAGCAGGGAAGCCCGATGCGGGGCTCGATCCCAGGACCCCGAGATCACGGCCTGAGCCGAAGGCAGGCTCTTAATGACTGAGCCACCCAGGCGGTCCTCAAAAATGATCATTTAAAATGTAAAAGGTAATTGAGAAAACATTCATGAAGGTGTTTCAAATTAATTATTAGACCCTAACAACTAACCATCTCTTTAATAGACATTTAATATAGAATCAAATGGTCTATCCCATTTAGATCATATTGGATATGGCAGATCAAATATGAAGATCAATAAATATCTGGTAGCTATGATCACCACTATGTGCGTAGCTGGGGAAGATATTAGAGCTAAATGATCCTTGTATGACTTAAAGTTGCAACCTCTACCTCCTTGAACATTGCCTACAATCAATTGAACTCAATGATGGCTGTCCTGAGGGTCCTTCAGGTACATTACTTTTCCTATTTTAGCTATTGCTGGCCTCCATTTCCTCTTTTTTTTTATGCCTATTTTGGGCTCTGAGAGGATAAAGAGAGCAGAATTAGAAACCTGACAGCCCAGCATCCAACTTTACTGTTTTTACTGAAAAGTGAAATGGGAAATTCCAAATTTGAAATTCTAAAGAGGCAGGTGATCATTTCAACAAAAAGCTGTGGACATTCCCCTCTAACAAATGCTGCAGATGCTGGTGCACTGAGCCCACGGCAAACCCCAGGATCTACTCTACTTTTTGTTCTTTAAAAGCACAAAGTTCAACCCTGGGCCTCCTGGTCTCCATTCCCATTAAAGTCCACTCAAATCTCTTTTTTCTTCCTCTAATAATGAAACTCGGAGAGTTTAAAAGTGGATTCAACTCAACTTCTTTTGAAAGCTGAGAATGAACAAAGAGATGACTTTGGCCAGTAAAAAGAGAATAATAATACTTGCTTCCTTCCAGAGCAACCTCTCCCCAAGGGAAGAAATTGTCAAGGCTATTAAGAGGCGAGGATTGAAATCATGTTAATAAAGGGTTTGAGCTGTCCTGTCTTAGAGTCCGGCACAAAGATCCAGTGCTTTGCATTCCAGATGCTGAAAAATGCAAGCTATCTCAATAGGAGATTTCTGTACTTTAATTTCAAGCCTCTTCCTTAGGTCTCTCCCCCCGCCCTTTCTCTGACTCTGAGCGAACAAAACAGTATTGACAAGAGAACTGGGAATTCAGACTTTATGCATGTAAAGCATACTGTCACTACCCTTCTGTAGTCCCACCTACACAAGCAACTAAACAGAAGCAATACTGTGTATATCTGTGTGTTCTGCCTACCTAACATCCACTCTCCTTTCCTAAGAAATAAAAAACAAAACAAAACAAAAAGCAAACAAACAAAAAACTGAGCAAGGAGCATAGATACTAAAATCCATTTCCTATTCTAACTTTCAAATAGAGGTGGCCAATGAGATTTAAGAGAAAGTAGTTGAGTGGGGTTTCCAGAAAAGCTCTTCAAAGGATGCTAATGAACTCAGAGCATTGTTTTTGATCTTCACTCTCTTTTCTTTGCTCCCTCTTCCTGCCTGGAATACAGAAGTGATTGATGGAACCCCAGCAAGTCATCTGGGACCACAAGAAAATACTGAAGATGGAAAACGGATATTAACAGAGAAAGATGATAAAAGGAACCTAAGTTCCTAATGATTGTGGATCTCCCATATCACTCTTCGTCTGCCTCCTTCTCAGCTTTTTTTTCCTGAAAAAAATTTTAAATAAAAAATCAAAAAACACAACAACAGCAACAACAACTAAAGCTACATGAAGTTTAAGTCACAGTAGTTTGGGGTTTCTGGGGTTACTTTAGCCTACTGATATAGTCTGTATGGGATCATCTTGTTTGGGGTAGGCATGGTGGGGGCATGTGATGAGACAGTTTGAAGGGGTTGGACGATCAGTAGAGCTCGTCCATATTCCTCACCTTGACTCCAAGTTCCAGCTGGGCACCATCCCTCCTCCCTTCCCTCGAACTGTGATCACATTTGAACTCATTTGAACACAGTGTGCATCTTTTTGTTCATATCTCCTTAAAGGCTCTTTCTCCTGCTCACTGAAATTAGATTCAGCTTACAAAAGTATGCAAAATGTCTAAATGTGTGGGGGAGAGCAGGAAGGTGGGGAGACAGTAGACATTTCAAGGAAAGCAGAGTGATTTTCCCAGCCCAGGCCCTTAAGTCCTAGACCAGTATATCTGCCCAGACTCCTAAAATGATCTCTCTCAGAATTGTGTGTGTGTGTGTGTGTGTGTGTGTGTGTGTGTGTGTGTGTGTGTGTAAGAGAGAAGGGAAAAAATTGTTTCTTTTAGCATGTTGCCACACGGAAGTTAACAGAAATTATTAAAGGGTAATTAAATGAGGACTATCTTTTTTTTGAGGAGAAAATGTTTTTACAGAAATTTACTGTCATTCCACTGAGTTTTCTTTCTTCTCAGAAAAGTACTATGTTACAGAGCATCCCTGCCTCCAGGCCCTGTTTTTCTCATTTGTAATGATATACTATATGTAAAGTTATATTACCAGCAGTTGCAATTTCCCAACTGCTTGATGCCTGATGTCACAAAATTATAACTAAGAGAAGCTGTTACATTTACTGCTCCAAGGCACGGGGAATATTATTTCAGCAACAATGAAAGCGTATAATAAAGGACTTTAATTTTAATGACAGCTTGAATGCAAGCTGTTAGAAAAATCGAGTGCACGTTTTCCCCATGCAGGTAACAGAAT
The DNA here is from genome assembly GCF_009762305.2 of Zalophus californianus. Lineage (NCBI taxonomy): Eukaryota > Metazoa > Chordata > Mammalia > Carnivora > Otariidae > Zalophus > Zalophus californianus. Next base: position 99,758,806 of record NC_045602.1, read on the forward strand.
CAGGTGGCCCCCTCGAAACAGCATCCTTTCCAACCTACTTTGGATTTAAATGATTCAATTTCATTCAACAAGCATTTATCAAATACCCATTATATGTGAAGCATTGCTGTGGGTGCCACAGTGATTGAACAGGAACACCTGCCCTTCAGGAGTTCACAATCTAGTGAGAAAAAGAGATGCCTATTAGCATAACTTTAATCAAAGGCAGACATTGAGAAGTGCTCAAATGAGGCCACGATGAAGTGCCACAAACTGCAGGAGAGGGATGTGTGAAAGCATCATGGAGAAGGGGGATTTGGAGAAGGACTTCCCTGGAATATAACATATACATTCCAGCAAAGGGACCCAACCTCCCACTAAGCCAAAAAGCTCAGGGGTGAGAACTCTTGAGTTGTGCAAGAGAAATCAGAACACAGCAAAAAAGCAAAGACTAGGAAAGAGCTGGCCAGAAAACAGCAAAAATAGCAAAGAAAGGAGAAGCTGCGAGCTAGCAGGCAGGCAATGTCAGTAGAAATTGGGGACTAATTAGATGTAGGAGTGAGGAAGAAACACCCAGACTGTACAGTATGACTGCAATATCTGTGTTTTCCGTTCATTAGCCTGAGGATCCACCCTCACATCCCCTTGTCCTAACCATTTATTTCAGTGCCCACCAGGCCTGACTGCCGGCACCTGCACTTTATTTATGTATTTATTTTGCCAACGGGCTTTCTTTGGTTTCCAAAGCTTGGTTTCTTCCAGCACACAGGAGCTGGGAGGTGCCAAGGAATTCACATTCAAGTGGAGCTGTTCCTAAGAGAGGACTGACAGGAGTTGGTGTATTAGTGGCCATGCTCCTTTGCCACTGGGTGGGTAATGGCGAGGTACATGTCGACATGGGCTTCCAGAGGTCCCTAGTTGGATTAAGCTCAGCTACTTGATGATACTCCTTGACTGGCTGCCTCCTCTTCCCTTGCTCACTTTCCTACTCTCCTACCTTGAGGCACCTTGCCAGTGCACTACCTACCCTCACATCTTTGAGCCTCAGTCTGCTTCTGGGGAAACCTGACTTGAAGACCACCCACATGGGTGATGACAATTTAATGTTGCACCTCATTGAAGTATTATTATCATCAGCATTTTCTAAGGCTTTCCTTTGAAACCGTGTCAGCAGAGAAAAGAGCAGAACTCTGAGCAGAGCAAGTTATGCTGAGTGGAGATGGCAAAACATGAGACACAATAGAACAAGAGGTGTTTACCACCAGTATTTAGGGCAAAAATATTATTGAGTGACAGGATGGCACAGCTGTTTCTTGGAAGTCAGAGCTACATGACAAATCCGAGAGAAGGGTTGCAACTGAACAGGGTTCTACTGTTATAAACACAAGTACCTTCTTGCTTGCTTTCGTGCGCTGTTTCTACTTAAATGGTATTCATACAGATCATTAAGATTTAGGAAGAGACCCCAGGAAGGTAACAGTATAGGAATATGATCTCTCAAGTTGTTATGCACAGCTATAAATAAGCATGCATGGGAAAGTAGCAGTATGAATTGTTAACATTCTGAGATGGGTCCTTTGGGTGCAAGAAAGAAACATAGGAGAAGCTTCCTCTGAGAAATCTTCCTTGGCCATGCTGGCTCTCAGCAAGCTCCCTGGCTTCTGAGATGGAAAAACATTCAGAATCTCAACAGTTCATTTGGCCCTCAGCCCATTCTAGGCCATACGTACTATGCACCACTGTGTATTGTCTTTGAAACCAGACTGTAATTCTTCTTGAACAGAAGTCTTAGTGGCCTGCACAAAGTGACTGGCCTGTTGGTTTTCCAGGAGAGCAGACTCTGGGATGGAGATTGGACTATGGGAAATTTATCAGGGAGCGTTCTCAAGATGAACAGCTATGGTGGAAATAAAGGAAGCAAGACTGAGTGGAGAAGAAACCTGGGCTGTGATGCAATCCCCACAATGCCACAGCTGATCCCATGGGGAGCTCTGAAACTGGGACTCCCTTTAGAGTTGTCACAAACTGGGGTGACGGAACTGGCCTATTATACACTTGCATTAACTAGTCACTGGATGCAGGCATCCACAAAAATGATAGATGATATATTTTGTCTGATTTGGGTGAGGTTAATGTCCTATAAGCATTTGGGGAAACCTCAGTAATTTATTTTAGTCATGAAACTGAAGAACTATGTTGAGAATATTATATCTATGATTAACATGAATGCAGTAATGACAACATACGCTGACTTCTGTTGCCTAGCTATATGAGTTCTATGTTTCCTAGCGAGATGGTTAAAGCTTTAGGGAGAAAACCTCTGTATTTCATTCTTTGGTTCAAAGTATTTTTTGCATATTAATTGTTCGATTATTGTTTATTGATGATGATCGTGATTTTATTGAAACCAATGCTAAGAAGTAACGTCTTTTAATCCACTACATCATAAGCCTAAATACAGGAATTTTTTTAAAGATGTGTAATAAGCTTCCTAGAAAATTTTCTTCTAGCACTTAGGACAAGAAAAATACTGCTATCTCTGTTAGGTATTATCTTCTATGGTAACAAAAATTTTAACCAAGTCTGCCTTTTTTGTGTAGCTGCCAAAAAGCCTCTTCAAACTGATTCTTTTTCATACATTTCCATTCCTCACATTTTTTTATCGTTATGTATATTTACAATTAATTTATTTCATGGGCATTATGTGTGAACAAAGCCACGTATAAATAAATAAATCAGCACTGCAAAACTGTAAAACTTCTCTGGTGCCCCCAAAAGATATAACTGAAATTCTACTTGACTCTAAAGCTTTCCCTAAGAATTCCAATTACTCCATACAGATTTTTTGCTATGCTGTGTTACATGGTTTTGCAGTTCACAGCACATTAGAAGGAAAAGTAACTGAGGGAAGAATTGAGTAGATTCAAACATAAGAAAAATAACATCAAAAGAGGAAAGTTGAAAACAAATAAAAGGAGACCGAGGGATATTCTACCACATAGTAAAATTTTGGATTTTTCAAGTGATGCCCCTTGGGCTGTCTGTCTAAATATACAGGTATGTCTATAGAATATTTTGGAAAGATTTCTATTAAAAGTTACCTTTTACAAGTTTTGGTACTTGAATCAATAAAACTCAGTTCTCTGAACAAAGTGTTTTTGTAGGGATGCTAGATTTTGTGAAAATAGCCGATTGCTATTGTCTAAATAGATTTTGACTAATACCACCCCTATGCTTCTCTGTGTACTTATACATTTGTTTCATTGTTATCAATTCACTGGCAATTACATGAATCAGGGTGTTTTGAATTTCCTTTTCTTTTTTTCCTCTAGATAAAACAGTCAATGTGAATATGCAATAAAAAAGAAAGGTCACCCATTTCAAAAGCAGAATAATGTGCTCTCACTCTTGACAGTAACTTGGTATCAGAAGGTTCTGATCATGAATCCTTGTGTGACCTCTCTTATGTATAACATTGGGATGACTCAAACTCTCTGAACCTCAGTTTCTTCATCTGTGAAAAGGGCGCAATAATACCTATCTCATGGGACTGAGGTGAGGAATAAAGAGGTTAATCTTTCTTTTTAAAGATTTATTTATTTTTGAGAGAGAGAGTAGGGAGAGAGAGAAAGAGAGGAGAGGGAGAGAGAGAATCGGGAGCCCGACATGGGCTCTATCCTAGGACCCATGAGATCACTACCTGAGCCAAAACCAAGAGCTGGCCTCTCAATCAACTGAGCCACCCAGGCACCCCTAAAGGGGTTAATCTAATTGCTTAACCCAAGACCTGGCCCACAGGAAACAATCAAACTGCCTATGCTACTACTTTTATTGTGTTTGTTAAAATATAAGAAATGAATCTACATACAGGATATAATGATCTAATAAATATTGAATGATGATTAAGATATTATAAAGTTTTAAAATAAAAGCCATAGAGTAGATAAGAATAAGGAGGATATGAAGAATATATAGATTAGTTATTTGAAAAGCTATTATTTGTCAACCTCTTGAACATTCTTTCTATTAAGAAGAATTTGGTGACTAGAATTTTATTTTTACCACATTGCTTAAGGACATAAACCAATCGTGACTAAGAAAACTGGGTTATGGTACATGGTACAATGTAAAGTTCCTAGTTAAATTCTAATTTGAAAAACACCGAGCTGTAAAGGCCACTGTGACCTGCTGACTAAATGCCTTGTGTTGTCAGCTTTCTGTAAATGATGGGATAGAGGAGGGAATGGAGACGATGACACAAATCCAAAGACTCTAGACTCCTTCACAGCTTTTCAGTGGGAACGCGAAAAATGCACTTGTGATCTTGTCACGTGAGTGTGTAATCAAACAAAGGCCAATACAATCATTGCGATTACCTTCTGAAAGATAAAAGGTGCAATGTGTCTATGAAGTGAGAAAATAATCCAAATTTTTATACATAGAAAAAGCATGAGCTAGTATTGAGATGGAGACATTAGATGACTTCAATCCTGCTTTAGGAAGAGAAATAAACTGTCATGGTCATGCCGTGAGCAGCAGATTGTTTTATGTACACTCTGAGTTGAGAAGGAAGACATCTGATAATCATTTTTGGTAGAACAAGTCTGACTATTTTTTTCCCCACCCATAATCTTGTCCAATCCAATGTTGACTCTTATGTATTTCCAGGTGATGCTGGAAAGGGAACCTGCCCTGAATGATTTAATCAGCTAGCTTCATTTTACTTAATTTTAGTCATCTGTAAGATTATAATCACAAAACCAGAAAAAAAATCAAATCACATATGAAAAGAGGACTATACTATGAACTGGGAGATTTTCATTCTAGGCCTAACTTCTCCCATACTTGGCATTCTTGGATTTGATCTTTTTGAGCTTCAGTCATTAAATGAGGTGCTTGGATTGTATCATTGTGAAGGTGCTTTCTATCATACAACTGTCATTCAAGCACCAATTCTAGATAGTGCAAGGAGCTGAAACACTTTCCTCATCTGGGCTACTATTTCATGTCTTAAGCTCAAGCTTCATAATAAAGCCCTCTACGTGAGACAGCCAGGAAAAAAACATCCCAAAGTCACTTTAGCTCATATTACCTATATCTTCAAAAGCAACATGATTTGATGGTTCTGATGTGTTTCCGAGCGTGGCCCAGGAAGACCCGTCTGCATGAGTATCACTCCCCCAAAGCACCATGAATTCCAGGCTTTGCCACTCTATCGAATGCTTCCTGAATTCATTTTGAAAATGGGCTGGGTAGGTTGTCATAGCAAAGACTTCTGAACAGTTTAAGGGCCCATTTTACTGACAAGACCACTAGATGGAAGAGGAGAGAGGTAGAAAATTAAAACATAAGGGAACAGAGATGGACAGAGATGGAGGAGGGAGGACAACAAAGACAGGCGTCCAGCCAGGCTGGCCTTTCTAAGACAGCAGAAAGTGAAATAACCAAGTGGTATTTGGCTACTCCTTCCAGAGAGAACGGAACAAGAGAGATTTAAAGAGCATTTGTAAAGTCTATCAGATTTTTTAAAAATAGTTTTTCTATTTTCCGCCAAAATATACTACTTCTCCTTCATGTTTCTATGGCAATACGAGGCAGTGAAGAAACAGATAAACCTGGATCTGAAAATGGCTCTGTCATTTGCAAACTTTGGGAACTTGGACAAATTACTTAACATCTCTGGGACTGATCTGTGGGGAAAAGGATGGCAAAAATATACAACTGCCAGGGCTTGAGGATCAAAGTGGGGAAAAAAGTGTATAAGACCTCAAGCGGCAAATGCGCAATCTATTACTGACATTTTTCCTTGTTCCTGCTGTCTTGTGGCTTTAGCTTGACTTTTTCCCCAAAATACAGAGGATATGAATGGTCTGAATTAACATGAGATATCATATTTATAACCCATTTTTCTCCTCGTTACTAAAATTGGAGGCCACCTGATAAGTTGAAACTGCCCTTGATACGGGGGGATGGATGTCAGCGTGAACACTCACACATTCCTTACACTAGCTGTCAGACACTTCTACAATTTCAAACAAGTTTTTCTTCTTAACCTTTTATGTTTAAACAGCATATTACTAAATTTCATGCCTGGATCTACTAGCTAACCAGTAAGTAAGTTTTATCTTTTTTGTTCTCTGGCGCCACTCTAGCCAGTATTTGTGTTATCCAATATGCCTCTTCTAACTTGTGTGGTCTATATGAATCGGGCTGCTTTCAAACTCGTTTCAGTTTCCAAGAAAACATTAGGAAAAGAAATCCACAGCTGTTAAAAACTGCTATCAAAATATATCAAGCCATAAAACAGAGGCAGAGGTGCATGGTTCTGATGGCTCCGTAGCCTCGCACACAGATCACAGGGCATGCCCTGTTCTCAGCCATCCTTATGAGATCTAGGGCCCACATGGACCAGCCCTTAATACAGCTGCATTCTGCTCAGCTCAATGCTTTAAGAGTAATCACAATGCAGGCAGAATAATCCTTAGTAAACAATAATCATTCAAAAAAACCCAGTTCACTGCTGGTGGGAATGTAAATTGATACATGTACTTTCCAAAGGATTATAAACAATGCATACCCTATGACCTACCAGTCTCAATTCTAGGTAAATATCCAGCAGGAGTATATTCATTTGTACCCTGAAAGACATGCACAAGAATATAGAAGCTCTATTCAGAATATCCCCAAACTGGAAACTATCCAAATGTTCATCAAAAAGAAAATGGATCAATTATGGTATATTCACATGACAGAGCAATTAAAAAAAAAAAAAAGAGCAAAGCATTGCTACATGTAAAATATGAATAAAACCCACAGATTTAATGTTGGGTGAAAGAACTGGGATGTAAGTATATACAAACTACATGGCTCTATTTTTATAAATCTCAAAAACAGGCAAAACTAATCTATTATTGCTCAGGATACACTCCCCCGGTTGCGGGGAAGCAGGTAGTAACTGGAGGAAGTGTTCTATTTCTCAACTGGGTGTTGGTTACAAAACTGTTCAGTGTGTAAAATTTCATCTAGCTCTATCCCTAATATGTGTACATCCCCACATACGCGTTATACTCAAAAGTTTTAAAAATAGCAAACGATTATACAAATTTATCTTCATCTCTAAAACGATCTTGGAAAAAAACAAGAAAAAAGATGTCCAAATGGTAGGGAGAAATCTAATGGGTTCATCAAAACAGCATGATCACAAGTTCAAGCAGAGATTCTGCCATCGACTGGATATTTGTGTCCCCCAAGAATTCATAAGTTGAAACCTAATCCCCAATGTTCTGGTATTTTGAGGTGGGGCCCTTGACGGTGATGAAGTCATGAGGGTAGAACCCTCATAAATTAATGTCCCTATAAAAGAGACCCCATAGAACTCTCTTTCCCCTTCTACCATATAAAGACACAGCAGGAAGATGGCTGTCTATGAACCAGGAAGCAGGCCCTTGCACACACCAAATTTGCCAGCACCTTGATCTCAGACTTTCCAGCTTCCACAACTGTGAGAAATAAATTTGTATACTTTATATGCCACCCAGTCTATGACATTTTGTTATAATAGCCCAAACTAAGACAGACTCCAGTGACAGATGTGACACAGTACATTTGAGGACAACTGGGCCAATATCCCTGACATATATGGCTAAAAGGGGGCATTACTATTTTTATCATTACTACTACAACAACTATTATCCCTTTATGGACCAGGCGCTGTATTGTGGTTCCTTTTGAAAACATGACCTCATTCATCCTCACCAAGGCTCTATTAGAAAACACTCAAGTTTCCATTTTGCAGATATGGAAACTGAAGCTCAAACATGTTCAACCACTCATCTCAAGTTGTCAGAAGACCCAAGATATGAATGATCATTCATACCAGTAACCCGTGAAAGCCTGTGGGCTTATGTGACCCCACTCTTTGGCTCCAGGAAATTCCCTCCCCATTGCTATGTGAGATGGCCATGGCTGGTTCTTCTGACATTCATTTTCCTTCATGGGTTCAGGTTTGTTCAGCCGGTGTTCTTCAGTCAGTCTGTGGGATATGGGTAAGCAGCCATGGCATTCCAGCTCTCCTCCCTCCCACACGCATGTGGTTCAGTTCCACTGAGCCCAACATCAAGGCTGCCAGACTGGCTGGACTCCAGGGACTCATTGTGACTACAATTTGCCTATTGGAATTATCAATGTGATCACAGAAGTAACCCAATTTCCTGCTTGCTATTAGAATTTTCAAAGGTTGATATGAGGGCAAGTGGTTTTAGAATTCACAGAGAAATCCAAATTTTTTTTTCCCCTCATGGACCCATATAAAAATTAGTTGTACTCAGCATCAGCAAATTAGTGGAGATTTTTTTGTAGTGAAAAGGAAAAATATGGTCACTATGTGCTTACGCTTACATTAACGGTCTCTGGAGACAGACAAACCTCTGTTCAATTCCCAGCTAAGCCACTTAGTAAGTCCCAGTTTCTTTATCTAATAAATGCAGAAATACCTTCATCAGAGAGTGATTACAAAAATAAATGAGATGATGTGGGAAAAGCACTTAGTTCAATCTCTGCCATGTGTATTGCTATTTCCTAAGTGGTAAATAATCACACATAAACACATACACATATAATTTATTTAACATGCTGCATTATGCACAAATATATATACCCACACGTACTCTCACAGAACCAAAGGTTGGTGATTTCTTAGTCTTGGTATAATTATGATAGCAAACTCTGCTTTTGAGAAAGTTTGGTCATGTGGTAGTTTACTCAAGTAGCTGAGAATGGCAGAAAAATACAGAATCATGAAGACTAGTATAATAAATAATCTGTGAGGCAGTAAAATAGGTTTTATAGAAATCTGAAGGTCTAAATTCTGAGGATTCAGAAAGTGTGAAATCTGTCCAGCACCACATATTTCCAGGCCACTTACTCAAATGTCAGTGCTCACCATATGTGTAGCCTGACTTGCATACTATCTTACTCATTTATAGAACATGTTGACACTTTGAGGTTAATAAACTCTTAACCATTAACAGTCTATAAGTCTACATGTAATAATGGCCTTTTAATCCATTGTCTTCCCTACTCTTTAAAGACTACAAGAGTTCTGCAGTCTTCCTTTATATTTCATATGACCTCTCAAAGAACTGAGAAGGGTATGTTCAGATAGAAATTAGCCACAGCCACAGCTGTGCTCAGGAAGCTAATTCACAGCAGAATTCAAGAAGACTCTGTTCCCTTACTCACTGGTGTTTAATGATTTTACTTCCTCATTACAGTTCTCTTGCCCCAATAGAGAGAAAATAATTAGACCTTGAACATGGCAATTAAAAAGCAGATATCCTGAGCTCTCACACTTGCAGCAGACCAGCAGACTGTTAAGGAGAGTATATTTACCCTGTTGGCAAATTTCTAAAAGGTTATAGAGCACTGTTGAGATAAAAAAAAATCCTTCATTGGCAAGTATGACCTCCAAGTTTAGATGTTCTAAGTTCAGGTCCCTACAAAGCATACAAATATAAGAGCTGGTGCTTTTTAATGCTGCCATATTTCCTTTAAGTCATGCACTAATACTATATTGCCAAGGTCTGGAAAGGCTCTTCTTCCATGGTAATGTTAATTACAATAAACAAAACTACAACCTTGGGTTAAAAACACCAGTAATCAAGTAACTTTATGTTGTGAAGATAACATATACAGTCTATAAAAGTGCTATTTGTTGAACCAATGAGATTCACTTAGAAAAGAAACTAAATATGCTCCTTTATCAGTTGGCAGTTCGGTTTTTCACTGATGCGTATTAGGAAAAGACACAGAAGAAGTAAGTATACCTATAATCACATAGGCACACCGCAATCAGGATACATGTTAATATGGGAGACACAATAAATTTCTGTTGTTTAAGCCACCCAGTTTGGGGTACTTTATTATGGCAACCCTAGCAAATTAAAAGAGGCACCGTGCTTAATTTCAGACTTATTGCATAGTAAATTCAACTACACATTAGAGGTGTTACAATTTGAGTCTATCACTGGTGAGCTGCCCTACAAAACCACAGTCTATTGTCCTATACTGCCACTGATACATGCAGCTGATGGAGAGGCCCAGGAGATCAGGTACAGGGCCTCCTGCTAACAGTGAGTGAGCCGTCATTTAGTCGATCCTAAATTCCTGATCTACAAAAACTGTGAGATAGTAAATGTTCATTATTTCAAATCACTGGATTTGGGGTCAATACACTGAACAGAAATATATAACTAATACATCTAACTGATATTCATTTTCCCTTCCTATTGAGAGAAACCTTACTTATTATTCAGGTGGCAATCTCTAGTGGCTAAAATACACTCCCCAGCTCTGTGCAAGTAGAATTGACCCTCTAAGCACAATTGTGCCAACAAACTGCAAACAGAAACCTGCATAGAATATCTAGGAATGTTTTGCCCTCCAGGTAAATATGTTTTCTTTCATGCCATCTTGAATGTTGGTGTGATGGCTAGAGCCAAAACCGACCACCTTACCACCAAGAGGGAAAGGTCAGGAAAATCGTATTGAGCTTGGCCCTCATGTCAATAAGGTAACACCAGAATTACCTGCTTTTGGACCTGTTATATGAAGGAAAAAAGTCATTTTTAAGTCAGTTTTTCTGTGACCAACAACTGAAATACAATCTTTCCTGATAAAAGCTACTTCTTTATCTTACGTCATTTTGGGAGTTCTGGCCATAGCTTTTCTGTTTTTATTCTCAGAAAATATTATTCATTCACTGTCATGAAAGATATTACTAACTTAATTTTAAACATATTTAAAACCAGATATTTTGCATATATTATCCCCATCCATATTATTGGTATAAATAAAAAAGAACTCTCAGAAGGAGAAAGATGTAAGTGATAAAAGGAATGAAAAAAGAAGGGAAAAAGAGAAAAAGAAGGCAAACAAGACAAAAAGATATATAGATCTGGTAAAGAGAAAATGATAAAAGGGAAAAATAAGCCTGTGGAAAGAAATTGGTGTGAAGATAGTTAAAAGAACTTAAATATTAAGGTGTAAAAACAGTTGTTGTCCCCTTCCAGATGTCAAGTAGTTTTTAAATATCATGTGCAATGAGATTTTTACAAGGATTAATTTGTTTCCTAGTGTTTGAACTTTGACATTAAGCAATGAAAGCCTAAACTTTAGATGCTTTTGATAACTGTCTTTCCTGAAAACAAGATATGAGGTGATAATGAATTGAACCTTTGAAAACATAGGGTGAGTTTGCAGGTTCTGGTTATTTTATGGGTTACAGACAAAAAAAAAGAAAAAGTAATTACTTACTCTACAGAGATGGAATGGAGATGGGATAAATATTCCAAAAAAAGAAAAAAAATCTGAGTTAATGGATGGCATAAGGGTTTGTTTGTTTGTTTTTTTACATTCGTATAAAATATATTGCACACATATTATCAAAAAGAGAAGAAAATTACAAATCAAAATTTCTAAAGCTCTTTATAAGCCACCAGTGAAAATAATACCCTTTGGAATATTTTCCTGTTAAAAAAAATTACCAACTTTATACTTCCAGGAAAAACAGACGGATATGTTGTTTAAAGTTTCATTTCATTTTAAGTGGGTATTTTTATTAATTTCAACTTTGGTAAATATTAAAATATCATATGGCTCTAGAGTCATCCTTTTTGACTTGAGTTCCAGATCTCCTACAAGGTTATATCACTTCCAGCAAAGACCTGCCTTCCCTGGGCTTTGGTTTCTTCCCATGTAAATGGGGGAAAGAATAATACCTACCTTATGGGGTATTGTGAAAAGTAGGTAAGTAATACATGTAAAGTATGGAACATGGTCAGCGATCAGTGCATTTATCTATTACTTTGTGACTAGAGACCTAATAATGAAATATCTAGAAGTGAATATCACCTATAATTTTTTGTCAAGTAAGTAGAAAAGTTAGAGTGAAAATGTAGGAATTAATCACAAAGTGTGACTCCATAAAAGATATGTGAACCTCAGGATCAAACACATACAATCAACCAGTTTTCAGACTTATATTTTAAGGTTTAAATTTTTTTTGACAGAATTGAAAAGTCCTAAAATCAGGATAAACCACAGCCAATTTCACCACCTTCCTCTCCTGTAGTCTCTTTGAAGATGTGTATATTATTTTAAATAGTTCTTCTTATTTTTTTATGATACAAATAATACATGTCTACTATGAACAAAGATACAAAATAGCACTAAATAGACAAAAAGAAAAAAAATACACATTACCTACATATTCATTTTCAGAGATCAACACTGCCAATTTGGTGTGTGCCCTTTCAGATCATATTTTATGAATTTTTAACAATCTTAATAATTAATGTATATTTTATACAAAAGTAGATAACACTATTCATGCTATTTATAATGATTCTTTTATTTATAATCATATAAAATGAATTTCATGTCAAGAAAAACAATTTTTAAAGTGTTACTTTCAATGGCTAGTTCTTATGAATTTTTCAAAATTTCCTTATAACTAATGTTAGATATTTAATTAGTTTCTGGGTTTTCTCTCTTATAAACAATGCTGATTGCAAACAATGCTAATAGTTTTGCATTTGCTTGAGACCAGTTGCTAAAGATAAAAGGTTTTAGGCTTTTGACACACAACATAGCTGTACCCCAGAAATGCTATATAGCAGGTGGTATGTTTTGGGTGCTTCTAATGGGTTTCTACAGGCATCAAGAAAGTGACCACAAACTGGTGTGGGCGTAAGATTACTCCAAAATGGTGATTTTCCTTTTTTTAAACAGCTAAGAAGTTAAACAGAACCCAGAACGACTTGAAGCATTTTGCTTCTGATGTAAACCCAATGTCTTGATCACGTGTAATATAGGACCAGGAAATAAAGGAGTTAAAACTGAAAGCCTGTCTGACAGGTATTTAAAGAATGATGTATCATTGTTCTGGTTTAAAGCAAGAAAATTGTATGAATAATTCATCCCTCCCCCCAACAACAAAAAAATGTTTTTACACTTTCAAATAGGTGTTAAAATAGGAAATGTTTTACCAAAAGTAAATAACTGGAGTGTAAATTTCTCTTCCTGCTGAGACAGAAAAGGTTCTACATCACAGCTGGGTTAGGAAATACGATGTACTACCAGAAAATATTCTACAAGAATGACCTCTTTGCATTAAAAAGCTCAAAGAAAACCTTCAGCAGACAACGAACCAGTTCCATTTAATATTTATGCTACATGAAGGATGACCACCCTGCATCAGATTTTTCCTTTTCTAACTACACTGAGAGGGAAGGTTTCTGATGGGGGAAACATATTGCTTTTGGTAAGCTCATCAGTGGTTAGGTCTTAAGGGTACCACTTCATAGTCTACGAGGAGGTCATTTCTAAAATAAGGTCTAAAGCCTTACTATTAATAATAGATTAAGAACTAGCTTAAATTCTATCTTCTGGCCTCAATCAAACTCAAACATCTCTTTATTCTTATCTTGAACTTCAAAACCTAAAGCAGAGTGACACCCTCGCTTCCTCTTTTTTTGAGAAGTAAATTCAAGATACTCCTTAGGGGAGGGTGCCTGGGTGGCTCAGTTGGTTAAGCGACTGCCTTCGGCTCAGGCCATGATCCTGGAGTCCCGGGATCAAGTCCCACATCGGGCTCCCTGCTCCGCAGGGAGTCTGCTTCTCCCTCTGACCCTCTTCCCTCTCATGCTATCTTTCATTCTCTCTCTCTCAAATAAATAATTACAATCTTTTAAAAAAAAAAGATACTCCTTAGGGGATGTTGGTTAAAAAAAATTACTGTTACTGGCATTTTCTGGTTTTGATGGTTATTCATCCAGTAAGACACACAATCAAATGCTCTCTTAGAAGAAAAGGTTCACATCTAGCTAAGTCTTTAGGATTCCATATGGTCCATCTGAGAACAGGGAAATCAAACTATTAAGAATTTTTAAGTTCATAGGAAACATTCACATACATTATCCTATTGGGTATTCATAACAACCCTAGGAGGTAAGTGTGACAGATTAAGGTTACCCCAATGTAATCAGAGAGGAAACTGAGTTGCGGTAAGATTGAGTGGATTCTGAAAGGGCATAGCTCTAAGTGGTGGAATCAGGAGTCCAATCTACTTTTCCTTTTATATGTGTTATGTTCAGGAAAATTTAAATTTAGTATCTTTCATCATCCAAGATTTCTAACTAAGGAGCATTACTTCTTTATTGTGTTTCTAAAGTTCCTCCCAATATTTCATTACCTTTAACTTATACATAATTGATTACAGCTAGTGTTTTTCCTTAAAAAAAAAATCCTTTTATGCTAAGTCTGATTCTGGATAATTCTTTCTTTTTTTAAAATTTTTTATTGTTATGTTAATCACCATACATTACATCATTAGTTTTTGATGATTCTGGATAATTCTTGACCATGCCTGCTGTATTTGTTATGAGTAAGAGGCTATGTATGCCAATGACTTAGTGGAAATATTCAAGTATCATTTACAGTCCAGTTAAGTTGATATGATCAGTATTATTTAAATATAAGCCCTTATTTATAATAGAGCTGAAAAATGTTCTGAATGTATGACAACCCAAAGGGTAAAAGATCTTGCTTTCCTTTGCATTGATTATTGTATCTTTATCTGGACTGATGAATGAATATACCATTTAGTTTGAAGAAAAAAGTTTCTTGAAATGGTAGAACTAATCTATCTTACATGGTGTCCTTGGAGCACAGTCTTTATGAATATGTCTCCCCAACATCCAAACATAAAAACTCACTTTTCTTTTCTCTCCATATTTGCTCAAGTTGAGATATGCCCCAGCAATAGTTTTTTTTTTCCCCTAACTATTGTCCACACAATTATTGGGCAATTATCCTAGGCTGCAGTGAGGTTTACAATACTCCTCTCTATCAAAGGACTTCCCCACCAACCCCTAATTGCTTTCTGAACTTCACCCTCTTTTCCTTTCTGGAGCTGCCATAAAATTGCCTTTGACCACCTAGTGTTCCGTTTATCAGGAATCCTGGTACTATCCCTCGGATCCTTTTTTTTCAGTCCATAATAGTCAAAGCTGTACAACAGAGCAGGAACATGAGGACCATATACAGACAGAAAGACCATGGCAAAGGCGCCTGGGTGGCTCAGTCGGTTAAGCGTCTGCCTTCGGCTTGGGTCATGGTCCCGGGGTCCTGGGATGGAGCCCCGCATCGGGCTCCCTGCTCGGCGGGAAGCCTGCTTCTCCCTCTCCCTCTCCCTCTGCCCCTGCTTGTGTTCCCTTTCTCTCTCTCTGTGTCTCTCTCTGTCAAATAAAAAAAAAAAAATCTTTAAAACAAATGTGTTCCTTCTCACAGATTACCTTTTCTATTGATTCGAATCAATCTGGCCAGACAGTGCAAACCTCTCACTCCTTTTTTTCCTTCATTTTGAAATCCCAGTAGTGACTAAGTCCTGTGAATGCCACCTCTGAGTGTCTTGGGAATGTATACTCTTACTGCCAATCATGTTACCACTTCCTTGATCAAGGACTCCATCACCTCTGGCCTGGACCACTGTCCCTTCACATGCTTTCCCTTCTTCTTACTTCTTCCCATCAGTCTGTTCTCCACAAAATCATAGAGTGACTTTTCTAAAAACAAAATCCCATCATGCCATTCCCTTAATGAAAACATTTCAGGCTCACCCTTTTATTTAAAGCATTTCAAATCCATCCAGTGTCAAATGCATGCACAGGAGCTCTGTCTCCACTGTTCCCTCAGAATCCCTGAACAATACCAAATGAGTAACAGGGTTTTTGTTTTTTGTTTTTTTGGGGGTTTTTTTTTGCATATGTTTTAAATGCCTTTCTCTCAGCTTCACCATCATTTGCCTGGTGAGTTTTTGTTGACCTTTTATTTAGAACTAATTTTTAAATTACAGAGAAGTTGTAGGAATAACACAAAGATCTACTATATATCCTTTCCTAGCACTTTCATTCATTCATTCGTTAATATCCATTCCCAGGAGTACCTTCTATGGTCCTAACCCCATCCTGTGAAGTTCATTTCCTCCTCTTCTGTGAGCTGTTTTTTTTTTTCTTCCCTCTTTACTGTGATTGCACTTCTATACCATTCTGTGCTTTGTTTATCTGTCTGCATGTCACTTAATAGGCCAAGTTGCATAACAACATGTGCAATACATCACCAGGGACCAGTGCAGAGCTTACCTGCAGCATAGTACCAAAGAAATATGTGCTAAGTGAGTGAGTACAAACTCTTATGATCAAGAAATTAAAAAAAGACATCAGGGTAGGTGGGTTTTGTTGTGTGTGTAGTTTTGGTTTTGTTTTTGTCATCCTATAAATTGAGTCAATGCCACTGGCTTTTTCTCTAGTCCAAAGGAACCAGAAAAAAAAAAAAAAAAAGAAACAAACAAAGAATCTGTTACTGTGAAGACACATCATGACCCCACTCCTGGGTGAATCTGCCAAGTTCACAGAGGTATTTCAGAGGAGATAAGCTCAAGAGGAGAGAACCCCTAATGTGCTACATGATGGCCCAAGGGAAAGATAGTCCTGAATGTGCTACATAGTCCTTGACAGGCATGGAAGGGACTATTTATCTCTCTTGGGGAAACCTATAGATTCCTTGCAGAACTAAGAGAGTTCTCAGGCAATGAGGCAAACAGCCTTCTCAGCAGGAGGCAATGTGAAGTAGCTGAGGCCCTGAAAGGTAAAAGAACAGACCTAGAGTCATATCTACCTGTACAGACCATATTCAGGGATGTCACATAGATCAACCTACTACGAATGGGAAGAGGTTTGGAGGAATATGGTTGTGATTCAAGCTGTGAAAATTTACCAGTGAAAAAGATGCCTAGGTACTTGCTGATTTGCCTTCACTCTGGGCAAAACTTTCTTCCCATACATAGTAGCCCAAATGCTTCCAAGTTTGTAAAGTAGGCTTGTGTATAGGGACTACGGAGGGGTACCTAAGACCCAAGAGCAACCAGTGTATTTTCAAAATAAGCTCATCTACAGCTCTATCAAGAGTAAATGGTATTTCAGATTTGTGGCCTTAAAAAGCAGTCAGAGAAAATGCACTCCAGGAGAGGAACCTAAAGAACATAGAGCTAGTGTCAGGAGTCAGCACTCTTAAGATCAACACTAGCATATCAATGAGCTGAAGCAGCTATCTCCTAATGAGGATCTTGGGAATAAAAAACAAGTTTAGATAGGAACTACTTTGGATGAAGGGGCAGTAAGCTTACCGAAATAAATGTGTAAAATTCTGAGTGTTCAACAAAAATGGAGCCTGAGTGTTACGCTGGGAATTTTATGAGGAATTTGTCATTCCTTTTGCCTCAGAAATAGATACCATGACTAGACTGTTAGTAACATGCAATGATGGAAATGTTTCAATAGATTGCCTCCAAAAAGAAAGTCAACCCTCAGCAAACATTTGTTGGGAATTTTCTCAATGGTTTTCACAGTCATAGAAGACAACTTCCTGTTTTTAGGTCATCCATTTTGCCCACCCCTCAAATACCCTCTCTTCTGGCAACCATCATTCTGTTCTTTGTATCTATGAGTCGGTTTTGTTTTGTTTTCTTTTTCTTAATTCTGCATATAAGTGAAATCATATAGTATTTGATTTCTCTATCTGAATTCTTTTACTTAGCATAATATCCTCAAGATCCATCTATGTTGTGGCAGATGGCAATATCTCATCCTTTTCATGAATATTTTCAATATTATAATCAGATTGACCATTTTTAAATAAAATTGGGGTTTTTTTGCTATTGAGTTGTATGACTTCTTTATATATTTTGGATATTAGCCCCTCATCAGATATAGGACTTGCAAATATTTCCACCCATTCAGTAGGTTGCTGTTTTGTTTCACTGATGGTTTCCCTCACCATGAAAAGCTTTTTAGCTTGATGTAGTTCCATTTGTTTATTTCTGCTTTTGTTGACCCTGCCTATGGAATCAGGTCCAAAAATATATCACTAATACTGTCAAGGAGCTATATTTTCTTCTAGGAGTTTTATGGTTTCAAATCTTACATTCAAGTCTTTAATCCATTTTGAGTTATTTTTTAAATATGGTACAAGACAGTGGTTCAGTTTCATTCTTTGCATGTAGCTATCCAGTTTTCCCAACATTTATTGAAGAGACTGAAGAAAATGTCCCACTGTATACGTCTCCTTTGTCATAGATTAATTAATAATATATGTGGTTTATATCTGAGCTCTCTATTCTGTTCCATTGATCTATGTCTCTTTTTGTGCCAGTACCATACTGTTTTGATTACTATTGTTTTGTAGTATTGTTTAAAATCTGGGAGTATGAAACCTCCAACTCTATTCCTTTTCAAGATTGCTTTGACTATTTGGAGTCTTTTGTGGTTCCATAGAAATTTTAAGATTATTTGTTCTATTTCTGTGAATAATACCATTGGTATTTTGTTAGTCTCAATAAACTTAAGAAGACTGAAGTCATGGGCCACATGGATAGCTCAGTTGGTTGAATGTCCAACTCTTGATTTTGGCTCAGGTCATGATCTCAGGATCCGGAGACTGAGCCCCACACTGGGCTCCATGCTCAGCAGGGAGTCTGCTTGAGATTCTCTCTCTCCCTTTCCCTTGGACCCTCCCCCCTGCATGTGCACTCTCTCTCTAAAATAAATAAATATTTTATAAAGCTCTCTAAAATAAATGAATAAACCTAAGATTTATTGGAGAGAGAGAGACAGAGAGACAGAGAGCACGCACATCCATGGGAAGGGAGAAAGAGTCCCAAACTCTCTGTTTCTGCCCATTATGCAAATTAGCTATCTCTGTCTTAAAGGAGTGACTCTATGTAGGAGATGAACCTTTTTGTTTAACCTTCCTCTAGTTCTTTGTTATCTCTCAAGCTATCTCTTTGATTGTTTCAGACCATTGGGGTCCAGAAATGCAACCCCCCCTAATTATCTGATGCTGGAACTCAAGAGGTGTGTCCTGTGTGGGTTGTGTACACCCATTGGCTCTGGCTGGTCATGTGTTGCTGGAGAGGGGCAGGGGTGCTTGCCCACCAAGTATGAAGGTACCATATGATCATCATGGGGCAGGGGCATGTGGGGCATGACCATGCAGCGCAAGCTACAGGGCTGGGGGAAGGGGGAGGTCTACTTGCATGCTGCATCTGGCAGTATCACATAAGTTGCACAGAGGGAGGTGGGGCTGCTCATCCACTACATCCAGCAGTGTGATTCAAGCAGCTAGGGCTGGGACTGCTCACCTGCTGCCGTTAGATGGTTAGAGTGAGGGCACAAAATGGTACTCAAAAGCACCAGCAAGGTAGACAGAGCCCATAATAATGTCATCTACCAGCATTTCATTCCCAGAGAGAATCTCAACAGACTTCTGCTCCTTCGGCAGAAGCTTTAAGTTTAGCAATTTCTTCACCTATGTCTAGGCTCTTTTCAAAGTGCTGCTTTTTGTGCTGAGTCCTGGGGAGAGTGGGTCTGTGCACAACCCCTTTAAGAATGAAAACTGTTCCCTGGGGCACCTGGGTGGCTCAGTCAGTTAGGCATCTGCCTTTGGCTCAGGTCATAATCCCAGGGTCCCAGGATCAAGCCCCATGTTGGGAATCCCTGCTCAGCAGGGAGCCTGCTTCTCCCTCTCTCTCCCTGCTGCTCCCCCTGCTTGTGCTCTCTCACTCTCTCTGTGCCAAATAAATAAATAAAATCTTTAAAAGCAAACAAACAAAAAGAATGAAAACTGTTCCCTACAGCCCTATGTTTCCCCTGAATATAATTTACGTTGGTGTTCAAAGCCAGATGTTTTAAGGACTTGTCCCTCTGGTGCAGGACCCAAGGGTTAGGGTGTCATGTGGGATACTTGTTCCTTAGGGAGAAGTTCTATTCATATTTTTATCGTTGTTTGAAATTCCTCCTAATTATGGGTCACTGCAGGGGGCAGTTGTGAGAGTACCATCTCAGCCTCTCGCACCCTTCTTGGTGTGGCACTTTTATCCTTTGCTGTGGAGTAGGTAGCCAACTAGTTCTCAGGGGTTTTTTTGTTTTGTTTTTGTTGTTGTTGTTGTTTTCCGGGAGGGAATAGATCCATATAGAGCTGTATATTTGTTGTGTCTGTGGGAGGAGGTAAGTTCAGGATCTTCCTACAATGTCATCTTTTTTTTTTTTTAATTTTTTAAAGATTTATTTATTTATTTTAAAGAGAGAGAGAAAGCACACAGAGTGGGGGGAGGGGCATAGGTAGAGGGAGAGAGAACCTCAAACAGACTTCGTTGAACGTGGAGCCCAACGTGGAGCTTGATCTCATGACCCTGAGATCATGACCTGAGCCAAAATCAAGAGTTGAACACTCAGCCAACGGAGCCACCCAGGCATCCTTACAATGTCATCTTGAACCACCTCTCTGTATTTCGTTTTAAAATGTAAGTCACGATTTAGAGAACCATGTCTGTAATGATAAATAGTGAATATGAAGAATTTCCACTGACAATTGTATTAAATGCCAGAAAATAATAAGAACTAACATTAATTCTTTACTATGCCCTTGGCCCTAGGTTCCGTACTTTACACTTGAAATACAATTTTGAATAATTTCTGTATACTGAAGGTATCAAATACCTGCACAGTATGTTGGAGATGAAATTTTAAAAGTATAAGCACTTCCAAGATTGTAAACACTCAACTTGCCAATACCTTGAAATAAAGAAATCTGCTCAGGATCCCTCCCTGCCCTCATTCTTCCCTGCCCACAACTCTCCTGGCAACATGGGGATCTGCGGGATCCAATATCCCTTTCTCAGCAGTTCTTATGTTTCCCCTTAAGAGTTCTGTGCAATTCAAGAACCCTCTACACCCCCATGACTTCAGTACTTTATGGCTCATTTGGTGCTACCTCAGAAAATTTCCCACATGTCCATAAACTTTCCCTTTATTAGATGCTTTTTTCTGTTTCCAGCTCTTATCCTGTTACCTTAGGAATATCAATCCACTTTTCTATCATTTGTTCTTCTTTTCTGTTACTCATTCCATTTTCAAGGCAAAAATGAGCTTAATCATTTTGATAAATGGAAGAGTATCTACCACTAATGTTATATTGACAGAAAGAAGGGAAAACTCATATTGTTTTTGTGAAGCAAAATTGCCCAGTACAATGAATCCTACTCCTTTTAAGTATAACCAGAATTTCTATCTAGAATCTACATGAAATTTTGTAGTCACATTCTGATCTTCTAATTATACCACTTTTGTCTTAGGCTTCATAACTGAAATAAGCTAATTTTTGGTCTTTTTTTTTTCTATTTTAAAATATAAAATAGTATTTTCTGCAACGTCTCCTATAAATTAATATTATTTCCTTTACACTATGAGTGAAACAAATTTTATGGGCTAATCTAAGATCCTAGCCCACTTAGAAATTAATTATTCACCAAAATGAATTCTGTGCTCTAAATAACTAATTTATAAATACACTGTTTTAATGCAATCTCTTTGTATGCTGGAAACTGAATATGAAGATAAAGCATATAAGGATATTGTTATGGAAATGATGCCATGGAATATATAACTAAACATTATAGATGCTTTTCTAAAACCATTAATTAATTTTTGTACTAGATGAGTTATGCTGTCATATGTGCTTATTTTATCCGTAAAATTCTTATCAGTTTCCTTTGTAGTTGAAATGTTTAAGAAAATTAACTCTAACATATAAAAATATATTAAGAGTGTAAGATCTTCCCAAAGCCTAGTTTTGATATTCCCAACAGCATGTCAAAAATTCTCTATAAATTCTCCTGTTGTTCTAAGGACTTGAAAATTACACTGAGGCAGGCAAGCAATCTATACAATAAATAATAAATTAATAATCCACCTATTTTTAAAAAGGGATTCAAGTCAGCTCAGCAGAAAGCATTTAATTAGCCAAGATGCAATGAATTAAGTATGAGCAAGATAAAGGAGTAAAGGAGAAGGAAAGTAAGATGGAGAAAATAGGTAAATTCATACACAGAACATGCCATGAAATATTTGGACTATAAGTGGGCCTCTAGATTTGGTTCTTAAGAGTTCTAGAAGCTAATTTAAGAGAGAAAAAAGAAAACGATCAATTACAAGATCCACAGTGCTTACAAAGTAAAAACTAGCCTAATGGTACTTGTCTAAGGATACTAAAATCCTAAAAAGATCAGCATCTTTAATGATATTCTTAGACTAATCCCAATGATAGAATCTATAGTGCTGGGAGTAGATATCCTCCATACAAGTAGACGGAAGCACTTCAAAGCTTAGTTGGATAAAACCAGCTCCATGGGAGCTATTAAAGTGCTATCTAGGAAAAGGGTCCTCCAGCGGACTTAGTCCTGAACTGTTAGATCATCTATAAGAATATATGGACTAATTATCTTTCAGTAAATCTTACATAAATATTCATTCCCAGTCCATGTTTTGAAATATACTGGACATCACCAATTCCCATGTCTGGATCCAGCTACTTAATATGGCTGGGGAAATATAGGACTTCATGCTTTAAATAAGCAGTGAAGCTTAGGGAAGCGTTCTGGGCATGAAATTGCCATTGAGCAATCTAAGCAGATTACTTCTGCTTTCCAAAATAAACAAGTGTTGATATTATCCTAAAATGGAAAATGATATTATAAATACTTACTGAAGTGAGTAACATTTAATGCTATATAAATGCAGTGGCACAAGTGACCTACTGGTTAAACAAAAACATACACAAAAACAAGGCACTAGAAAATTGAAATTTCTATGTTTATTTTCTCTTCTAATAAATATGAAATTGGCTAAGCTTTATAAAAGAGCCATATTGTATCTATTCTCTTTAATAAGATGTCTACCCAAAAAATAATATTATTGTACAAATTGGTACTTTGTAATATCTTGAAACTAAATGAAGTTTACTCTTCTAAATTCCCTAGGTACGTTTCAGAGTATTATGGCTTTCAATCTCAAATTTATCTAACAGTGCTTTTTTATTTGTTTGTTTTTATCAATTTGCTCCACAGAAATGAAATACAATAAATTAAGCTTTTAATGTATTCTGTCACTGAAAGTAAATTCCTTTTAAAATCCTGACTGCATTACTCATTTGCTAAATTGTCCTAAAACTTTGTATTACTTCTTTATCTCCATTATGATAAGGATAACAAATGAAGTAAACCATACTATAAAAGAGAACTTTCATTTTCTTTCAGGTATTTAACTTTAAAATGTCATCTTTTACAATAAATTTATAAAACAGTATAATATTGTCAAGATTCAGATTTTAAACAGTGCCTTTCTGTTCTTGTTACATTTGTTAGAAATGTTTTTATAAAGTTGGGAGCATGTGGGCTAAAGCCTCATCAGATCAAGATTGGGGATACAGGTCAGTCAGTAACTGAGGGGGATTGACAGACTTCCAATATATAGCTAAAATTAATCCATTCTAATTTTTATGATCACCTACTATGCCAAGAAAATTATGAGTACCAAGGATACAATTATTAACTAGTAGATAAGGTTCATGTTGTCACGAAGCTCATAACCTAATGGAAGGTTGATGCATTTTTAAAGAACCACAGACTGTGTTAAATGCAATAAAGACAATAAACAGATATTGTGAGAATAACAAAGGCTATCAAATTTGGATGGGTGGGACAAGGCCACTCTGAGGAGGGGATATGCTTCAGCTTTACCAGAAAGAGAAGGAATCAATTATGCAGTATAATCTAGGAAATATACAGAATGTAGCAAGACCCTGAGACAGGAAAAAACTTGATATATTTAGGAACTGATGGAGCCAAGGTGGCTGAAGTTTAGTGAGCAATGGAGAGGCAGGAGATGACTTGGATAGAGGCCAATCATGTAGGGCCGTGAAAGTCCCACTAAGATCCTTGATTTTATCCTAAGGAAATGGAAAAATCTATTGGAGGACTATAGGAGAGTGACAAGAATAAGGGCAATCCATTTAGAAAACAGAATGAATTAACAAAATTAAGCCTTCCTTAATGACCCAAGATGCTAGTGAGTCTTAAGAAATCATTTTTGAATGAGAGAAATCTCAGATAAACAAAATCAAGTAAACTGGCTATAACATAAAACAAATGTTAGGTTTAGAATATGGACAATCTCTCTTTTATTTTTTTTTGAGGCTCTTCCTATTGATGGAATATTTAAGTCTTCTTAATTTCATACACACTGACCTAGAAGCCTCTAAGATTCTTAGAACTATGTTTTCTTTCCAAAAAAAAAAAAAAAGACATAGAAAAGTATGAAGGATAATATAATGAACACTTGTGTTCTTACTATCAATGATTTTTAATTTCTCAGATTTACTCACTTTAGCAATAATGTTCATGTAACACACTTTAGATTTTGACTCCTGCAAAAGCAACCTAAGTAATCTTCTCAAAAACTAAGTCCTCTTTTCCTGGTAGATAGGCTATAAATTAGCTAAATTTACTAAACTTTGTTAATCAAATTTCAATGTAGCCACTGTTCACAAGGGGTGCAATTCTCAGATCATTGTACTTAAAACCAAAACCATGTATATAAGAAGCTGTTAAGTACTTGTGTCTGATTTAAATAGTGTATGTGGCATCCTGAAATACATGAGTCAAGAAATGTTCCGGATGGGGTGACTGCATCTAAAATGCCTCAGAGGGGGAATAGTAAGAATGGCGCTGAGCTGAACCTCACCTGAGCTGATCTGAAATGACTCAAGAGCAAGAGGAGAGGGTGGGCTCTCCCACTGATGGGGCCTTCGTTTCAGCACACAACACTCTGGTTTCTCCATGTATCCTATTTCTGAGGGATGATCTAAGATACAGAGATTGGAAGATGAATCCTGTGCTAGAGTTGTCACCTCCCCAAGGCAGAACCTATATCTTGGCTGCACAATTGTCAGCTGACAGGAAGTAAGCCAAAGTCCTCTCAGGACAAAGATGGCATCACCTTTACTTATTATAAGCAATTTTTAGGGGCATGGGACTTTAAAAACATCATGACACGTTTACCTGCAACAAACAGGAAAATTCTTCTGTTGCATACTCAGCTCCAAAACTATGATCTCTTAAGTTCATGTTTGTCCACCATCCCTTTGGCACTCCTCAAACAAATCTACTTTATCTAAAAAGGTCTCACATGCAGAAGTGTGCACATCCTGGAATGACAGATATTCCCTTATCTCTTATGTACAAGTCAAAGAAAATTCTTTTCACAATGTCTGCTCTATGGGGGAGACTGTTGGAGAAATTACTTCAAGGCCCTAACATCTTAAGTTCATGGGCTTACATGCCATTTCAATTTATAGCCCTGTGAATAACTGTGACAACTACCGATGAGCAGAAACACTTGAAGCCCACTTACATTCAGTATCTTCCTCTCCACATTCCCCAAATGAGAGAAACAGAATATAAGCAAACACTAATTGACAGCAACCACTAATTGACACAGATACAACTACTTTCATAATCTATTCACTATCTTAATAATCCTTTCACCACAATTGATCTCTTAGTGGCTGAGGTTTGAGACCAAATCAGAAGAATACTGCTCTGGTTTCTCTTCTATGAAATTAAAAGAAAAGGTTCAGATATATGTTTTCAGAGAAAATATCTGCATTTTTAAATAATATGACGCCAACAATATCATAATCTCTATAAAGGTGGAGACCACGTCCAGCCTATTTGCCAATGGCACCATATAACTTCTGCATGGTAAGTGCTCAACCAGTATTTGTTGAACTAATGCTGGATGATATGAAGTATAACACGGTAATTGGACATACAGAAAGTATGTATTGAATGTGGATAACGTATTATTGGTAGTTTACTTTTATGGAAGTATTTCATTTTCATTAAAAATAATTTATGTAGATTTCTACCTGCCTCACCATTTCCTTTTTGGTTGCTATTATCCTACATCAGCATGAAGTCAGAGACTGAAAACTGATTTACTTTCACGTTTCCTGCTATAAAATCATAGCTCTGAGTATGAGAAGCAAAAATGTGAATTTGGAAATGATGTTTTAGAGGATAAGCGCGCGCGCGCGCGCGCGCGCGCGCGCACACACACACACACACACACACACACACACACACACACACACACTTTTAAGTACCTAAATACTCAAATTGCCCAGCATTGCCAAATATGGTGCTCTTCTCCACTGATGAATACAGGATTGTACAGGGCTGTGTTCTAGGATCTGGTTATTCCCCTTTTAACTCAAAATTTTTGTCTTATTAAAGAAAATGCACGGCAATAACTTTCTTTAGAAAAGTACTGCCAATACTATAAGTTATCAGATCAATCAAGACATTGTAATGTAAGAGTTATATTTTCTTGTTTTCTCAGTATGACTTCTTTTCAGCAGAATTCTTTTGGTGTAATCTGACTATGTAAGTACTGAAAGAAAACAGTGCATAAAAATAGAACAAGACGTTTGAATTAAAAAAGATAACTTTTTGAAATTGATAGTAATCTATACTATACTATAATAGATATATAAAATAAGCACAGCATGAAGAAAGACTTACACTAGTACCTGTTTTATTTATTTCCACAAATATGAATTATTTCCACATATGAAATTTCCAAATATGAAATTTATTTCCACAAATATGAAACTCAAGTAAAGTGAAATTAAAGTTTGGTAGCATATATTCTTAAGTGTCATTTACAGTGACAGAAGATCTTACCATTCTTTAATCAAAGACCTCAGTAGTGGAAAATACAGAATAAATCTTCTGTCCCTCATACATGGGGTCTAGTATAGAATGCTGAAAACATTATAATATTAAAATGAATAGAAATACAATTGACCTTTGAACAACATGAGTTTGAAATGCATGGGTCCACTTGTATGTTTTTTTTTTTTTCAATAAATACAGTACTTAATTCTAAATGTATTTTCTCATCAAGATTTTCTTAATAACATATTCTTTTCCCTAGCTTGCTTTATTGTAAGAATACAGTATATAATACATATAACATAAAAAATATGTACTAATTGACCATTTGTATTATTAGTAAGGCTCCCAAGTCAACAATAGGCTATTAGTAAAGGTTTTTGGGGAGTCAAAAGTTATATGTCGATTTTCCACAGCTCAGGGGGTTGTCACTCCCAATCCTCCTATTGTTCAAGGGTCAACTGTAAGTAAAAGAAGATGTACCCATCTGCAATCAGATGAGTTACTTATTATTTAGTTTGTCATGAAATACTTTTTTAAAAGATAACATCAGTTTTGATGTTGACTGGGTTTTATTATACTTTATTTTTATTAATTATAAAATAACTAACTAGAACACTTCAAATTCTGATGATAGTAAAATGTTCACCATTCTAGTTAATTTTAGGAAATTAACATTTTTATGAAACATGAAATATTCAGATAAATAAAACACAGTTTTACCTAACTTTAAAAAAGTCAGTATAAATTCTCATAATTTTATGCTGTTTTATAAATCAACTGTTTTTTTAATCCCAAATAGGTTTCTATGATATTATAAAACACATGTGGCAGTTTTTATTCTAGTCTTAGACTTCCATACAATATACAATTATGAGGTAAAAAATAAGGATAACTTCCAAAACCAACAGAACACTCAAATTTCTTATAAATATTTCCTATTTTTCAAATTGTTTCAATTTTAAATTTTACCCCAAGATACCACTTCCTCTTAGAAAATTAATGTTTCTTCTTGATCAGAAATAAGCCTAAAAATCAGTCTCTGCAGGCCTATGTAAGATTAAACAAAACACTTTCATATTACTAAAATGAAGTATCTAAGAAAGAAATAGACAATTTAGAATTCATATTTTCTCAACATTTTCTGAATTACATTTTTAGTTACAAATTCCTATGTTTAATTTTGACTGAAAATCTGCACAGTACTCTATTATCTATACCTATTTTATATTTGTGTGTTTTTTAAAGTTACAAGCAACATCATATAGATTAATCTTTGAAGCTTTCTATGGTTAAATATATATATTTTTTTAGAGAGATGGTAATGTGTACCTGAAGGGCATTTTCTTTATTTCTTTCTTTTTAATCTATTAGAAAATCTAAACTGTATAGCTCATATTAAACCATCACCCTTGCACTGAGAAAGTCTGAATGCTCTGTCAAGACAGCACTTGTTCAAACTCTGATGGCAGCAAGTGGGTGGGTGATAGGCACATTCTCATTACTCATGATAAACATGTAACAAAAATGGTAGCACTTTTATCTTTCATGTGCCATCAGTTATAATTCAATTTCTCCCCAAGTAAAATGAAGAGACCCTGAGAAAATACTGAAATGTAGTAGTGTTTGTATCACTATGTCATGTGTTGCTCATATAAGACAAGCCCCAAAGAGGTAAAGATAAATTAATGGAATCACAAGAGATTTGCTGGCTAAAATAGTTCCTCTGTGAATGGGTATGAATTCCTATAAATTAATGACTTGGGTGGCTGGAATCAAAACCAAGTTCCATTTTGTTCCATTATTATTAATGTCTACACCCAAGATTTCTATGGATGTACCCAGTTTTTCCTCAGCTGTTCCAGAAAAATCACAGGGCATAGAGGACAGAGACGCTGACTTTCTAACAGCCATTCCTGCTTCCTGCCTGAGAACTGTGGTCTGCTCAATGCAGCAAGCCAGGGGTAACTCCTTCATGTTTGAAAATCTAAAGGTAATTCAAGTTGAAATAGCATTAACTAGTTTGGAATTGGGGTAGACAACTATAATTTTTACATAAAAGTATATAAACTTCTTGAAATAATATAAAGGCTCTCTAGACTCCATCCTTCTTAGACTTAGCAACAAAACATTTGGGTCAATTTCTTTTATTTAACAGTTTTCTAAATCTCTTCAGTATCTCACGTAAATTTTTTTAATAGTCAAATGTAGACATTAAAGGTGACCTCCCTACATGCAGATAAACATACTTCCTGTTCACAACAAATATTTACTGAGCACCTGCTGAGTGTCAGCTACTATATTAGGCACTGGATTCAGTGGTTAATGAGTATATACTTACTATTATGACAAATAGTAGAAAAATAATAAAAAAGCAACAATAAAATATGCCACAAGAGTGCTTCTATCTTTGAGCATGGCACAGACTGAATGGAGGAGATGTTCAGGAAAGGTTTCCTCGAGCAGATAATGCATGCTAAGGGATGAGTAGGAATTAACAAAGTGAAGGGAACAAAGAGCACTCAAGACAAAGGAGGACAGCCTCACTGAAGCCCATCTATGACAATTTTATATATCAAGTATAGCTAGTATACAATTTCATTTCATTTCTCTTTTTTTGTAGGGGGGAGGGGAAGAGGGACAGAGAGAGAATCCTAAGCAGGCTCCATGCCCAGTGTGGAGCCTGACATGGGGCTCGATCTCATGATCCTGAGATCATGACCTGAGCCAAAATCAAGAATAAGAGTCAGAGTCTTAACTGCCTAAGCCACCTGGGCACCCCTCATTTCATTTCTAAGAAGACAACGGTTTTCTTAGAAAGTCATCTCCTTTCCTGGAAACATATGAGAGTCACTCGCCTTTCCCCTGAGACAATTCTCTAGAAACTCAATTGGCAAAGTCAGATCCAGAGGCCCAGATTGGTCTGACCTACGATTAACTGTCCCAGTAGAAATGCAAGAGAGATCCACCTACTAACATTCCTTCTACTGGGAGTTCAGTTTCTCTTCCATTTAGTCCCTAAAACTCTCTGTCTCATGTCCCTCAAAATCTATCCCATTATCCTCACAGAGATGGGAGAAGAGGCAAACAAAGGCTGAAAACCTTTTTTGCTATTACCCGAGGACCTCTGTCATACTTTCTCAATCCCCACCCTTACTGTCCTGAGGTTCTTCCTTGGCCTTTCTTCTTCTACCTCAGCAAGAATATCAGAGACAAAAGAGATAGCTAAAAAAAAAAAAAAAAAAAAAAAAAAAAGGGATTTTTTAATAAAGCCTATTTGGAAATTAAAAGCCTGCTCTTGACCAAGCAATCCTACTGAGGCAAACTTGAATCTGTATTCGATTTTGAAATTTTTTTAAGAAGGGAGTGAGGATTACAGAAACTTTTAAAACCTAACCTAGCTCTCAATCTTTCTTTCTACATTCTAATGTCTCACCACATCCTTATGACTCACAAATAACTCTCACTCTTCATTCTCTTTAGCCTCTATCTTGATGCTTCAACCTTACTGCACAACTCCCCTGACGCAACTCTTAACCTAAACAGTGAAAGTCATTGTTGCTGGATTAAGATTAAGCTGTGTCCTAACTGCACATCATTTTAGATTGGAGGAATGAAGACAGGAAAGTCCTCACCCCTGCTGACAGGCCGGCTATAGAAGAATGAACCTCAGTCTTCCCAACATGGATCGTGAAAAGCGATTTACCCTCCTATTCACTGCTATTTATATTGTTTAGGCTGGATAGCAGCATTAGTACTGAGAATGTGATGGGTTAAGTTGGCTTCTGTGGACTATTCTGGAAACACACCCACATTTGTGGTTTTTATTTTTCTACTGAAAAGTACCTTCTAAGTTCCAAATAACCAACTCACAAATGAGTTTTTAGAATTGAATGGTTTGTAAGATGAGGGACTGACTGCAATTAGAATGAAACAATGTAGATTAGATGAAAATTCAATTGAATTAACAAAAAGCAGAAAGATGAAAGGCTATTCCACAAAAGCCAAGTAATTCCTATGAAAAGATACCATTAGCCAGTAAATTAGGTCCTTTTTGAAATCTACATTAACTCTTTCAGGACACAGGGTAGTAGTGCACTAATGCCTCACGTTAGTTCCAGCCCTGGGTAAATCTGATTCATTATTTTACATGAGGCTATGGAAGACACAGTTATCTAATCAAATAACTAAGCATGAGTGTAAGAGAATGATACATATGAGGCAAACATAGTTGCTATCATATCCTTATATGTTATAGACGATACAAACACCCCCCCCCCTTCCCAGTAGAAACATCATGGTTCAGAAAATGTAAGTTCTTCAACTTTAACCCAAATAGGGATGTTATAAGATTCACTTATTTTCTCCCTTTTAGGTCAAACTATTTATTTGGCAAAAAATAAACTCTTGAAAAAGGTGCTAGAAATGTATTTTACTAACAAGTACTATTAAATCCCATTTTCATTTTTAATTTTTACATGTCAGCTCCTCTGAAAGGAAAAAAAAATATGATCCTGAAAACATGGGTGGTCACAACAGAAGACAACTACAGGTGTTCCTTGCTCAAAATGGAAAGACAAACTCCTAGAAGTGAAAAACTGAAGCTGTGGGGAAGCCAGAATGGTTATTTCAGTTGAGTGAGTTCATGGTGAAGGGGACAGAGTCATGTGACCATCCCCAAGGGAGTCAGTTAACATTGCTGTATTCCATGGAAATAAATATAATTTTCCCAATATGAAAGGGGTAGCCGTGATATTCCATGCTAGAACTGGAAAAGACTTTAGAGATCATCTGATTAGGGTGTCTTCAAACTATGACAGAGCCCTAGGAGTTAGGATACAACTCTTCAAGAGATGACAGGTGACTCCTCCCACATTTCCTATCTTCTCAGTAAATTTCCTGGCAGTAAGTTTTCATGGGAACCAAATGATCTCTGGTGTCCTTTTTACAAAGCTCTGATCTCAACCACCGGATTCAAGGGTCACAATAAGGTAAGGCATCTTCTTAGCTAGCCCCACCTCTGACATACTCACATAGGTCTATAAAAACATAGAAGGTATTTAGTAATAAGTACATTATGTTTTCCACTGAGTCTATTCAAAGGGCACAAAGCTTTTAAAAAAAAATATTGGTAATCTAATTATTTTTAGTTGGAAGTATTTTGGAGGATATGGATAAAATAAAGTGGGGCTGAAAAATCCAAGTACCTCACTTTCAATTATTTCAAAATGCCTGCAAAGGCCCTGATATGATTTCTA
Organism: Zalophus californianus; assembly: GCF_009762305.2. Lineage (NCBI taxonomy): Eukaryota > Metazoa > Chordata > Mammalia > Carnivora > Otariidae > Zalophus > Zalophus californianus. The sequence continues at coordinate 99,790,729 of NC_045602.1, forward strand.
GCACAGCCTCCTGAAAAATCAAAGGCTACAAATGATTTAAAAGAAATCTAATGGAGGATATTTAAATGCTATCCACTTAACATTGTTGGAGGAACAGTCATGTCTAAAATGTACCCTCCAAAAAAATAAATAAATAAAATGTACCCTACATACTGAGGAAGTAAATGCACTATATTGGTTATCTATTTCTGAGAAATAAATCATCCCAAAATTTAGTGACTTAAAAAAATAATTTATTATTTCTCATGATCCTGTGGACTGGGTGAGTGGTTCTTTCAGTCTGGACCGGAAGTTAGGCTGGGGCTTAATTTAGGATGGCATCATTGCCATGTTAGAGGCTTAGCTGGGGCTTCTCTACAAGATGTCTCATCGTCCAGGAGGCTAGCCCAGGCTCGGTTCAGACTGTGAACCAAAAGGTTTCAGCGACAAGGGCAAGCCCAATTCACAAGCACTTTTTAATCCTCTGCTATTTCGAGGACTGTCCCAATGGCCAAAGTAAATTACGTAGTCTAATTCAAAGCCAGTATGGGAGGGGCCTACTCTCTGTGTGAAGATAAAAACATGAACTATGGTGGTTATTTTGTAACAATCTACTACATTTTAAGTTTTTAAAATTGAATCCATTTAGTCCAGAATTAAATAGGCTTTTATCTGAAAATATAGTTTCTATGATTTTACTAACATAATTTATATTCAAAGATTCAAAAATCCATCTTTATGCCTATGTGGCTTCTTGCATACATATGCCTCAGTTTATATCTTCAATATGTCTGTACTACTTTACTGCTATCACAAATTTCCACAAACTTAAAACAATACAAATTTATCCTCTTACAGTTCTGGATATCAGAAGTCCAAAATCAGTTTCACTGAGCTAAAGTCAAGGTGTCAGCAGTCTGTTTTTTACTGGAGGCTCTGAAGAAAGGATCGGTTCCTTTGTGTGTCCTAGCTTCTGGAGGTTGCCCATATTCCTTGACTTGTGGTCTCCTTCCCTCACCTTCAAAGCCAGCAATGTTGCATCTTTTTATGCTTTTCTTCCATAGACACATAGCCTCCTGACTATATCAGGGAAAGGTTCTCTGTATTTAAGGACTCCTGTGAAGACACTGGACCTATCCAAATAATCTAGGCTAATCTCCATATCTCATGGTTCTTAATCACATCTCTTTGGCCATATGAAGTTATATCCACAGGTTCCAGGGATTAGAATGTGGATCTCAGAAGGGCCATCATTCTGACAGCCACAATATATCATTGGGAAACTTTATCTACATAAAATTTCTAAATGCAAATCATATTGAATTGCATTGGAGAAACTGGCTATTTTACAACAAAAACAAAAGAAAACAAAACAAAAATTCTAGCATTTTATGATGGGCTTTCCTAATACTCAAGCTTTTTAATAAAGTTACCATTACTTTAGAACTTTAAGGTGTAGTTTAAATATTTTAGAACTATTTCCAATACTTTGCCTAGAATTAGTGTCTAGGGCTAAGTGCCTTAGCATATGAAAGCAATATATCTAGCCTGTGGCACAGATTTCAATTATGATTTTACCATTTTAAGAAATAAAATTTGAATTTTCATAGTACAACTGAATTGAATAGAACACACTTTGAGGTGAATTAATGATAGTTTATATTAGGTACTATTCTCTCTCAAAACTGTTAATAATCAAAGCTACATATGACCCTGTTTGCATTTCTAGGCTTTCATTAGGATGCTTATTTTCTAACTCACCACAAATGCAACCTTGGAGAAATGACTATATGTGACCATGACTTCATATTTCTGTGATTTTTGAAGTTATTAAAACTTGTCAGCAGTCAGCTCCAGCTCCATTTCTCACAATAGGAAGTCATTTACAGGAATTGTCTCCTTCTTTCTCAAAACTATTGAAATGGGTCCTTATGGGATTCACATTCTGTTTATAAACAACTAAAAATTACCCAGCTACAACCATAGCTCAAAATTAGCTCTGATAAAAATTCTTCCAAAAATGGTTTTATAAAAGGGCCTCATAAATCCTTTATTCAAATCACTATGAACAACCTGTACAGCAAGGTTTTAGGGCAGACTCTTAAGGTAGATGTATGATTCCAAATACTCTTGGTATATTCTTGTACTTCTATCATTTTTTTTTTCTTTTCATGACTGTAATAATCACATACACTGAACTGTGAAGGTAGATGAAGAAGTTTTCCATGACAGGTTAGTAATAACTCTTAAAAGTGTTTGACACATGTTTTTCTTGTCTGAAACATGTTTTCAAACAACTGCTTTATTTTTCCTGATTTTTTTTTTTAGTCCAATGGGCCTACTTTTTAAAACTGTGTGTGAATTTATGACCCCTGTGATTGGACTCAAATATTTCATTCTTAAAAAGAAAATGTTGCTTTGTCAAATAATTCCCTTATAAGCATCAGATAACCCTTTGGGCTAACAGAGAATTTTTTAAAGGTGTAGCATATTTAATTTTTTTTAATTTGTTTTAGGTAATTTTGATCATTCCTGACTTCTGTCATTGGGAGAATTGTCCTTTTCTTACATTTCACTAGTGTGTATAGTACAATAAAATCAGCAAATAGGGAAATTCATGATTTATATAGTAATACCACCGCACAACACGGTTTTTAAAGGATAACCAATGAGGTAATAATAAGCCAAATATAATCTTCTCTGAGTTCTCTATGACCCAACACAATTAAAAATATTATTGCTTATGAAGTAAAAATGATTATTAAGAATGTTTGGATAGGTGTACATACTACACTGTCTAAAATAAAGTAAGGTGCCTAAATTAAATTGTGCATGTGCTACAATAATTTTACACATACATGTGTGAACATTGACATAAATAATTCAAATTCTGAACTTTCCCTCACTTGAAAATTAATAAAAGTTGGATTTCACTTTGTTAATGATGACAATATATACATGACCAGAAATGAACACTGTCCATTTGGTAGTGAAGCTTTGAAATGCATAAGTCAGATTAATTATTTCTGAGTGATTTGCTTTTTTCTTGCTGAAATCCAATATATTATTAAGATGCCTAGACATTCCTGATAACAGAGCAAGGTGAGCCTTCTGTCAGCACACAAAAAGGAGCTGAAACAGACCTCACAATAGCACACACAAACCAGTATGCTACAAAGGAGCTGGGCCCACAAAGGGCCAAGATGGCAGAAAAAAATCTCAAAAGAGTGCCATACTTCAGTAACAAGATTTTCCACGAGCTCATTAATATTTACCAAAGCCAAGAGAGCTGTTTTTTCTTTCATTTAAGCCACAAATGCCTCCTTAAAATTATTCCTATATTGAGACAGCATTAGAAAAATAAACTATGCATATAAAAGAAGCCTCAAATTAAAGACAAGCAGCTTTTAAGATAAGCCTGCTTTCAGTTGAGCATCTGTTCCCAGAAGACCATTTACACAAATTAACATATTTTATCTACTGTAAAAAAATGAAATAATTCACATATGCAAGATTGTTTAAATTACTATCAGGGAATGCTTGGGCATTATTAGCACACCCCACAAAAACATAAGTTCTGATAACCAAGGGAAAGATTTGCCACTTAAAAAGAAAACTAGTTGGAAAGATATTTTTCAATTGTAAGCACGGTTTCATTGAATTCTCTAGCAGGATGATCAAGAAATGAATGTTGGATGCAGACAGACCTGGGTTTGCATCTGACATTAGCTATGCAGTATTGGGTAAATTACTCCATCTCCCTGAGTCTCAGATTTTCCATCTGTAAAATGGTTAATGAAACCTACCTTCTGTGGTTTTGAGAAATTTAAGAGACTGTGGTCACCAAAAGCTGAATATAGCACATGGCCCACTCAAATCCTTCAATAAATGTTAAAGGTTTAATTATTTCTTAGAAGAACTTTAGAGATCACAGATAATAAAAAACTTACTTATCATCCCACTACCCTGAGAGAACCACAATTAACACTGGTGAATATCCTTCTAGTTCTTTCTCTATGTGTATGAATAAGCTTATATGCATACTTTCCAACTTTTTATTTTATGGATATGAAATCCTACTTTGAATTACCTCACTTGCTTCTCCTATCCCCCTCATTCACAATGTACTGTGAATATATTTCCCTATCTTCAGCAATTATTTTATATCATTTTAATGCTGATGGTATTTCACAGGAATATAGCAGTGTATTTGGGATGCTTCCAATATTTAGTCAAGGTAAACAATAGTGCAGTGTATGTATCTGGCAACAAATATTCATATATACCCTTAATCATCTTTTAACCCAAATAACATTATAATAACTATCCCACAAAGGCATGTATATATTGCTTTTTCATTCAAGCTGAAAACATGAATTTCTATACATACCACTTTTTTCTAATTTTTAATATTTAATTTTTCAGTGGATAATACCTTTGTCCTACAAGTTGTTTTTATAGCAATATAATATAAATAAAAAGTAAATAGTAAAATACCTTGCTCTCAATCAGTGTGTCTTATTTACACTCCTCCCACCACACCTACCCTGCAGGTAACATTGTTATTAATGTAGATAGTCTTTTAGATTTTATCTATTAATATATAAGTAAATATAAACATATATATTATACCCCTTTATTCTACAAAGGACAGCACAAAATACATAGCATGCTATATTTTGCTTTTCCACTTAATAATATGGTTTATTTCTATATCAGTACTTATTTCTCATTCTTTATTTACAGTTGTATAGTATTCCATTGTATGCTTATACCCTAATTTACCATAATTCTTTTAAACCAGACCCTAGTGATTGGTATTTGGCTTCATCCTAATGTTTTTGCTCTTGAAAAAAAAGTGATTAATATTGTGCATATATTATTTATGTGCACCAACACAGCTTTAGTTCAGACTAATATTCAAAATGTTTATTAATTTGTAGGTCATACTGATGTTTATCATCTGACTATCAGTTCTGTCAGTTAAATTCTTAGAAATTCTTAGAAACAGAATTACTCACCTAAGTTCCATATACTTTTTAAAAGGAAAAAGAAAAAGATATAACTTTGTATTTCTACTCTCATAGGCAACTTTTTGGACTCATTGGGTCTCATTCCCTGCAGCTCCTGTCTGAATTCTGCTATTTCGGGCAGCCCTTCTGCATGTTATGGAGTTTGTGGATCTTATCTGTCTCCTAATTTTACAGATATATTTATTATATCATTCCTCCATAGAACGGAATATTATGATTTAAAAGTTTTCTAAATTTTATATGTGAAAAAATTGTATCTGCTGTTGATTCCATTGGAATCATTTGATTCCAATAATTTCCATATTCTATTTTAATAATTAGTGAGGTGTATTTTCTAATATATTTAATAACCATTTCTATGTCATATTCAGCAAATTAGCTAATTCTATATTTTGTTCATATTTCTATTGAAGTATTAGTATTTTCCTTTTTGTTTTCCACCATCATGCTCTATATTAAGGTTATTTGTGATTTTTTTTTATTTCTTAACTCTCTTTTAATTTTTATTTGGAAATGTTTTGAAGATGTTTTTATTTATATCATCTTTATTTTTTTTTTGGCAGAAATAACAGATTCAAAGAAACAAGTAGATTCCTTCATTAATTCAAAATGTATCAAATGCCTGCATGTGCCAAATATTTTTCTAGGCACTGGTGACACAGAGGGGATTAAGTCCAGTCCTCATTGCACTTATATTTCTTTTTTTTTTTTTTAAGATTTTATTTATTTATTTGAGAGTGAGCAAGAGAGAGAGCGCACAAGCAGGAGGAGGGGCAGAAGCAGAGGGAGAAGTAGACTCCCAGCTGAGCAGGGAGCCCAATGTGGAACTCGATCCCAGGACCCTGAGATCATGACCTGAGCCGAAGGCAGACGCTTAACCGACTGAGCCACCCAGGCGCCCTGTATTTACATTTCATGAGGAAAAGAAATAAAGAAGGGAAAGGGCTAGAGACTGATAGGTTGAAATAGGGTTTGTTTTGTTTTAAGACAGGATAGGAGAAATCAAATTGTCCATTTATTGATTAGAGGTCACCTTGAAGCTAAAGGGAGTTACCAAATACAAACAACTGTTTCTATGACCAAAGTTAATCTTTTGATCAGAAAGAAATGTTTTAGTACATTTTTAGTCTTTAGACATATTTCATCTCGGTTAAATTTTTTGAAATTATTCTGCTTTAATTCTATTTTACCTTTTATAAATGGTTTGACTAAACAGCTTTCAGAAAACTTTTTCAATGCTCTCCTAAAATACCAAAAAGCAACCACATTTATCCCTAATTCTCAACCTTGATTCAAGAGATAAAAGAAAACACTTGAAAAGGACAAAAATATAGAGATGTGGTGAGAAAATCAAAGTAGTTCACAAATAACTGGAAAACATATACAGGAACTATTATCAGATGTGGAAGTAAAATTGACCACAAATGCTTACAGAGTAAATAAAATAAACAACTAACACCTAGCATGTATTGCTGTTTTAACAACCTGCACAGGTGAGGGGATTTCTGCTCTTCCAAAGAATGCTTGCCGCTCCCCCTCCCACCCCCCGCCAGCTACAGAAAGTTGTAAGGGTACAACAGTGACGCAGATTCTGCCATATAGCTTTCCTAACATCTTCTCAACAGAAATCAGGTCTAAGTAGGATCGGGGCCCATTTTCTGCTGCAAAGACCTACAAGGTCCTGGGTAAGAGCTTTGGTTTCAGAAACAGTTCAATTAGAATCAAATCCCTTAGTGACCATTTATTAAGTATGTGACCTTATGCAAGTCACTTAAACAGTCCATACGTCAGTTTCTTCATATTAAAAACAAAGGTAGAAGAGCACTTATTTCATACAGTTGTCATGATGATTATGTGAGTAAATCCACACAAACCACTTAGACTAGGGCCTTGTGCAGAGTGGGTACTCTTATTACTACCTATGATTCTCACAAATATTAAGTATTATATCACTGTTTTGTGGATATATTTCATGTAGAAAACATAAGGTATGATTGGTATGGCCACTGCCTGAAAATCTGTAAAATACTTCATTGATTATTATTTTTTATTTTTGTTTTTACCATTTAACCCATTTTAGTGTATAATATGGTGGCATTTAGTACATTTGCAATGTTGTGCATTATGCAACCATCACCACTAAGTAGTTCTAGAATATTTTCATCACCCCAAAAGGACATCCTGTACCCATTAAGCAGTCACTCGACATTTTCCCCTCTCTCCCTAGCCCCTGGCAACCACTAATTTGCTTTCTGTCTCTATGGATTTCCCTATTCTGAGTATTTCATATAAATGGAATCATACAATGGCCTTTTGTGTCTGGCTTCTTTCACTTAATATATATTTTCAAAGTTCATTCATATTGTTGTAGCATGCATCAGTTTATTCCTTCTTATGGCTGAATGTTACTCTATTATATAGATAAAAGGCATCCTGTTTATCCATTCATCAATTGATGGATATGGAGTTATTTCTACCTTTTGATAATTGTGAAGAATGTTGCTATGAATATTTGTGTACAAGTTTTGTATCCATTTTCAATTATTTTGGGTATGAGTGGAACTGCTGGGTCTTAGAGTAATTCTATATTTAACTTATTAAGGATCACAAAACTATTTCCACAGTGATTAGAACAACTACATTCTCACTAGCAATATATGAGGATTCCATTTTCTCTACTTCCTCATCAACAATACTATTTTCCCTCTTTCAAATTTACTATAGCCATACTCATAAATGTGAAGAGGTATCTCATTATGGTTTTCATTTTCATTTCTGTAATGACTAATGGCCAGACATCTTTTCATATGCTTTCTGGCCATTTGTGTATCCTCTTCAGAGAAATGTCTATTCAAGCACTTTATATCCAATTTTTAATGGGGTTGTTTCTCTTGTTGTTGCTGAGTTGTAGGAGTTCTTTATATATTCTGGACAGTAGACTCTTCCAGATATAAAACATATAAATATTTTCTCCCATTCTGTGGGCTGTGTTTTCACTTTCTTGATGATGTTCTTTGAGGTATAGAAGTTTTTAATTTTGATGATGTCTAACATTTATTTTTTCTTTTGTTGCTCCTGCTTTTTGTATCATATCTATGAATCCATTGTAGCATCCATGGACTTTGATCCATTTTGAGTTAATCTTTGTATGTGGTATGAGATAAGGGTCCAATGTCACCCTTTTGCATGTGGATATACAGTTGTCTCAGTACTATAGGTTGAAGAGAATATTCTTTCCCCATTCAATGGTCTTGATTGGAAATGGCCATTTTTGAACAATGGGCAATGGAATCTTCATCAAAAATCATGGAACACTACACCAAAACAAATGATGTAATATATGGTGATTAACATAACAATAAAAATTTAAAAAAAATCAATTGGGTTCTTGATGTTATGATCTATATATCTACCCTTATGCCTTACGACACTACCTCTTTGTTTTGACTAGTGTAGTTTTGCAGTGAGTTTTGAAACTAGGAAAACAAAGCCCTCCAACTTTGGTCTTCTTTTCTAAGATTGTTTGGCTATTTGGAGTCAAATCACTTATTTTGTAACAAAGTAATTATTACCAAAAAATAGAATTGGATTTTAGGTGAAAACACAACAAGACCCTGTAGCTAGTAACTTAGTGTGAATTTTAATATAAAATGTTAATCAGTCTCACCTGGATATTTAAAAAAGGATGTGTTTTCAGAGTTTTCAGCAATTTTTAAGAGGATGTGCCAAAATAGAAGTTGAAGGACAAGGCAGTTTAAAGATATTAATAACAATAATTAGTAGTAGTATTTAAAATCAGTAATATTAGATTGTTTTTGAAAGCACTGCACATACATTACCAGATATTTTTACACAAAAGTTCTACAAAGTTGTCCGAGCAAGCATGGGTATTCTCAGTGTGCAAATGGAGAAACTAAGGCCCTGAGAGGTTAAGCAATGAGCTCAAGTTTGCACAGCAAATAAATGCTAGAACCAAAACACAATAGCAAGTCCTCTGATTGCCAGGCCAGTCACTTCAGCTTGGCAAGTTAACATCAGCGCTGGATCAATTTGGCCTTATTTAAAATTTTACTTAAGTTTGGGGGGAGGGGAATCTATTTTATAAGTAGTAAGAGCTTTTATAATTGCTTCTGCAAATCACTTGCTTATTCCACATTCTGACAGAAATAAAAATAAAATCAGATGCCAAAGACTTTAGCTCTCCTGAGAGTTATTTGTAGTGTAGATTTAACTTCTTTGGGTTGATTCATTTTATACTCTAAGCTATGCTATGATGCTTCTCCACATACTGTTACATCCTCAATTTCTTATTCCTCTCCTTCACATAAAGTTTTTTCTTTGACATTTAAATTATTATTAACTATAAAATGTTCTCATTACTCAGTTAAGCAACACAGATTTTTCTGCATATTCTGTGATGAAAAATCCATGCAAACCCAAAAGTGCCTGGGGAAAGTGGCCTGAACCACCTCTTCTGTACCCATTCACTAGTCCCATTAAAGTATCGCAGGAATATTATAAAGCATTAGAGGATGCAATTTGGAGAAGTATTATACTTATTGCCCTTTAGAGAACTTATTTAATGCCAAGGAAAGATAAACATTGTGCATTTTGTAGGTCAATAGGATGTGTCTAAAACTTTAAAGACAAGTGCAAGAAGAATCACTCAGCCCATGTTCTTTCAAAGCAGTGAGTTAAATGGTTTTGTTATAAATATGCAGCAGAGAAAAAAATGTACTCACTTTCATAAGAAAGTAGACATAAAAGTTTCCCGTGAAAGCTTGAGCCATTGTGGTATATAATACAAACCGAAATTCGATTTCAATTATTCTCAAGTGCAGCTATGCTGTGTCTTTTATTCTCCTATTTGGTAAAATGACAGTCTTGGTAATTGAATATTAATTTTCACCAAAAAAAGCATTCCAAACTCTCCTTCAAAGAGGGAATTAAGCTTATTAATTCATTCCTTAACCAGAGGACAAAGTGCATGACTTGGTATGTAAGGAACAAGAACTCCTAGGGGCCAAGAAGATTTAATCAAGAATTGAAGGGAAGAAAAAGCGAATGAGCCAGAAGGCAGAAGAATGTGAGGACGTCACCCAACTTTTTCAGGAGAGAGAGGGAAAAAAAAATCCTTCCCAGAACTCAGCCAAAGTGAAGCAAGGCAATCAGAAGTATAAATTCCTCCTGAGATACACACGCAGAAACACTTACTTTCCCTTATAATGCCATTTTAATTTCTGGTAAAATTCCAAAGCAAAGGTTTGTATTTCATGATATTGTCAACTTTGCATAAGACTACTTGGGCTACTCATGACTTACACGGCCTTAGGGACACTACTGAATTTTTCCCCCTCATAAATCTGAAAATGCTCTCTGTCTTCCCAGTAGACCCCTAATATTTATTGGTGTCTATTCTAAAACAACAGTTCAAGGCTGGAGCTATGAAAATATCTGAGGCTCTAATTTACCATAAAGAAAGTCTACTAAAGATTACAGATAATACATAGCACTCAAAGTCTGCCCAAGAAATATTAGAAACACCTCTGCCTAAACACACACACTTTTATTTCCTCTAATAAATGTTGCTACATAGGAAAGTTACAAAGTGGCTCATGCCACATTCCCCTCCAACATGTCTACAGAGCAGCATGACTATTTAAAGTATCATTTGACTTATAAATATTTACTTTGTTACTTTACATTCTTAAAAATTATTAAAGACCTCAGAGTTTTTATTTCTGTGTGTTATATGTGTGTGTGTATATATATATGATATATATATCATATATATTTACCAAATTTATATATCATATATATATATTATAAATTGAGAATTCTAAAAAGTATATTTAATTGATTTGACTTAAAAATAATTAATCCATTAAAGATTAATATAGATAGCATGTGCACTATGAAAAATAACCATATTTTCAAAACCAAAATATCTAGTGAGAAAATGGCATTGTTTTAAATTTTTCCAAATATTTTTAATGTTTGGTTTAAGAAGACAGGTGGATTCTCATTTCTGCTTCTTCATTTAGTATAAAATATCATCTGTCATGTAGCCTCTGGCAAACACTATACAGTTAGGAGACAATGACAATGAAAAAAGGCAAATAATGCTTTAGTATGATCATGAAAATCGTGTTGATATCATAGACACTCTGAAAGAGCCTTGGGGACCCCCCAGAGATCCCAGCATCACATTTAAAGACAATTGCGTTAGAATATCAGAAAATCATACAGGGATTGGAGCCACACACAGATAACTATGAACAGACTCCTAGCAGATATACATGGCAGTATCCTGTTTAGGGTTCCACATCTATTTCTTCTAAATAAATTTCTAATCAATTACAGTTCTTCCTTCTTTTGAGGTCATTTAGGTAGAGATACAGTGTGCCCCATATGGGACACTGGAAATGCTGACAGATTTTCTAAGAGATAGAAAATGCCTGAAAGTAGATTAATGGACATAAGTTATTTTTCATTAGAATTAATTATCTCTAGGGGCACCTGGGTGGCTCAGGCATTAAGTGTCTGTCTTCGGCTCAGGTCAGGATCCCGGGGTCCTGGGATTGAGCCCCTTGTCGGGCTCCCTGCTCAGCGGGGAGCCTGCTTTTCCCTCTCCCTCTGCTGCTCCCTCTGCTTGTGCTCTCTGACTATCTCTGTCAAACGAATAAATAAAATCTTTAAAAAAATTTTTTAGAATTAATTATCTCTACAATAATGGCAAATCCAAATTTGTTATATAATCCCACATTAACAGGGTCTCAATGCACATAGGACAGCCATGATTCCCCTCAGGGAGGCCAACAAAGATCTCATATCTTTAAAGTTTTCAAGGTTTTCAATGATATCTTTGTATTGTTAAGTTTATGACTGCTTCAATAACCGGAAATAGGACCAGTTTTGTATTACTCTTGTTGGATTCAAGTAAGACCTACAAGGTGATGAACAGACAATAGCTCCTGAAATTACAAAAGACACTACTTTTGATGCACAATTAATGTGTGTGTGGCTTTGTAACTGATTTGGGAGATTTACATCTATTTTAGTAGTTATCCTACAAAATATAATATGCATACTTAGTTTAACAATGTTTTAAGATAATCCAAATTTTCATCCTGAATAATAAAAATACTTAAAAAAAACATATTAATTCTGATTGGCTCCCCTTAGCTTACATGCCACCTTTGTCCAGCATTTGTTTTATTTTATTGGTTTCTGAACCCTACAAATAGATGCTATTATTGATTTATAGAATCAATATTTTGTTAAATTTACCTACATATTTACTAATTTATTTTCTCATCATTTCTTCTTATATGCCGGGCTTCCTTTCTAGAACTGTCTTTCTTCTTGAAGTATATTATGTAGAAATCCCTTCAGTCCAGATCTGCTGGTAACAAATTCTCCCAGCTTTAATATCTTTATTTAGCTCTCATTCTTGGTAGACAATTTCACTGGGTTTATAAATCTAGTTTGATGTTGTTCACAGCCCTCTAAACTTTAATGTTTTCTATTTTTTTCTGATGCTATGAGAGAGACTTTAGTCTAATAGTTGTTGTTCATGTAGGTACCTTGTCCTTTCTCTGTGGCTGCTCTCAGTATTTTATTCCTGTCTTTAGAGTTCTACAGCTGGGCTTCAGTGTATCTTAAGTGTGGGTTTTCTTTCTATTTATCCTGCTTGGGATGTGTTGGTGCTCCTGAATTTAAGGATCTATGCTCTTCATTGATTCCAGAAAATTCTCAGCCACTCTATTTTTAAGTATCAGTGTCCTCCATTTTTCCTATTCTCTCCTTCTGAAAATCCAGTTAGATGTATGTTAGACCTGTTCACCATACCCTCCACATCTTTTTATCTGGCTTTAGTATTTTGTTTTTGCTTCAATTCTTCAGATCTTCCAGTTTGTGCTTAATTGTTCAGCTCGTGTAGTGATTTTTAAAATTTATTTTTTTTCTTTCCCTTTAATTCCAGTACAGTTGACAGTGTTAAATGAACTTTAGGTGTACAATATGGTGATTCAACAATTCTGTATACTACTCAGTGCTCATCAAGATAAGTGTACTCTTAAGCTCCTTCACCTGTTTCACTCATCCCCCACATCTACCTCCCCTCTAGTAACCATCTGTTCTCTATAGTTAAGAGTCTAGTTTTTGGGGAGTTTTTTGTTTGTTTATCTCTGTTTTCCTTTGTTCATTTGTTTTGTTTCTTAAATTCCACATAGAGGGAAATCATATGGTATTTGTCTTTCTCTGACTGACTTACTTCACTTAGCATTATACTCTCTAGCTCCATCCATGTTGTGGCAAACGGGAGGATTTCAATCTTCTTTATGGCTAACCTTATTTTAATTGCTAAAATTCTATTTGTTCTTTTAAAAAGCTGTTTAATCATTTGTGATAGCCTCTCATCCCTTAATAACATTTTAATTCTCTTTTAGTTTAATAAATATAATACGCACACTCATTTACATTCCTTCCTGATGATCCCAGTATTATGATTCTCTCTGTGTTGCTTTTGTTGATCCTAGACCATGGTGATTTCCTTGTGTGTTTAGTGATTTTGCATACTGAACTCGTGGCCATTTTAACTTTATCCATAAAATTATTTAGAATTTGTACTGAGAGTGTGTACTTCTCATGAGGATTATCATTTTCTTCTATGTCAAGAGTACTTTAAATATTTAGCTCAGAAGTTTTCAGGGAAATAAGTAGTATAAAAACATGCTGTCAGTCCATAAGATGGTCAGCTCATGGTTATACACACTCCCCCATTTGCATAGGCCCTGGGTGCTGGCCCTTGGTTCTTCCCCGCCGACAGAGGTCAGAAATTATCCAGGTTTACAGGGGATCAAGAGAGCACAGGAGAGCAGCAGATTCCTGTTCTTGCTTAATCCTTTGACCTTGGAGGATGTCTTCATTTTCAAGTCAGCTCAACCATATATTCTAAATGGTTATTAAACATGTTAGATAAACTATTTTAAGTACTTTTAATGAATGACATTTTTTAGGATATATAGTCAGTCATATCCCCAGAAATGGGTGTTCCTTGGCTTAAAGTATATACTGTAGCATGTTTATCTGGAAAATCTACCGCTAAGGCGTATATCTTTATTTTATAATATTCAATGATAGTCCTATCATTTGCTAAAACACAATGGTTCAAATTCATAGTTTTTATAACTTACCAACTATTTTTGTATCATTTATTTTAAACTGTATGAAAGAACAACTGGGTGGTACTAAACCCAATTGAATGTGGTTTTCCATTTTTGTTAAAAAATCCTAAGACTTAAATAAATATAACTTCACAAACCTGAAATTATTGTATTGGCCCGACTCCTTACAGAACTTAGAAGCAACCTCTAAACAATTCTGAAAGTATCTGGAACTCACCTCTGGGTGCTACTGACACAGACATTAAAACAGTGAAACAGTTTCTCATGTTCTGTAAGGTTTTCTAATGGAATCTGGCTGTAGCCATCAGACAAAACAGACATTAAAGAGAGGGCTGGGTAGTCTGTCTTTAACCTTTAGCTATTACATGTGCCATATGAAATTGCATAGTTCAGAACTAATATCAGAAAAATAAAGAAAATAATCATTCAAATAGGAAGCTCTTAAGCCAGCTTATTTTTAAAGTGCTTTCCAAAAAATAATATTTAAATTATAAGAACTTTGGCTTAATTCATTTACTCACAGTTCTACTCTTAAATTAACACTAAAAAAATATAAATCGCTACATCTGTAAGTGATTAGAATTATAGGAATATGCCATGAGTAACAGCAGCAACAACAAAAACTAATCACACAGACATACAAATCTGGTACTGACTCTTGGGACATAGGAACTTGACATTTTAAATAAAAGAAGAAATACCGGGTCATAATTTCATCTGTGGCTCTACTTTAACATAGATATAAGTGGAAACAGAATTTTGGGGCCAGTAATTTAAGCATCTCCTATTTTTGAAATTCATGGGCTATGAGAGGATTGCAGAAGAGCCTTTAAAGCCCCTCCGGTAAGATTTAAATAGTCACCAATATGAAGTAGCATGAGGGAAGTAATCCTAATATCTTAGGGCTTAATGGGACTGGAGAGTTCTTCCATATGGGGCAGGAGCTACTAAAAGCAGCCCTCTCCCCATAAGGTATCAGAATATCAGAATATCCTTTGTTATGAAAGTAACCTCCTTATAGATCTACTTAGTATCAAAAATCTTCCTGTGGTCAAGTGACATATTTGAAATTACTCTGAAAATTATGATTAGTCATTTGGTACAGTGAACAGGTAATAGCAAAAGAAACTAGAGAGGAAGTAGATAAATTATATTTGGGGAGTGACAGAGTAATAGTATCTTTCTAAGGCACATATGAAAAGGAAACATTTCTCAGAGAACTGGGTCCACACAGTGTCCTCTTGGAAACACAAAAAAGCTGGCTGGCAGACCTCTCATAACTAGATTTTTTTAACAGAAATTTATTGGTAGGAGTATCTCTTGATATCCTGCGTATTTTTAAACCTAATGATAAAGCATAAGAATTCACCAAAGGGAAAATCACATTGTTAACAGACTGTATATTAGAACACATGAAAAATTCATCACTTGAGAACTTACAAAAGAGATTTAAAAGGAAAAGATATCCCAATTTTTAAATTAAAAATAAGACTATTGCTGGTGAGGTTTCTTTTTTTAATCTCTAGTAAAGTGATTAGCAAGGTGAATTTATGGAAAAAGTACCAAACAATTCATATGTGTGATTTGTCCAAGCAATTCAGTGATAAGATCAGACCCCATCACTGCTACATAAGCCCTGTAACACAGTGATTCAAAGAGAATGGAGTCCAGAGGCAAAATGCCGGGCTTTCAATCCCTGCTTTGCCATTTATGAGATGTGAACCACGCAGTTATTTAATCTCTGTGACTCAGTGAGTAAAATGGGGATAATCATACTACCTAAATTATAGTGTTGTTTTAAGGATTAAGTTAGCACATTTTATCAGGTGCCTTGGCAGTGTCTGTAGCACAGTGAGCTGGAGTAAGCATTTTACCATTTCCATTATGGCAGAGAGAAAGGGAAACCAGATCAAATGCTAACACACTTGAGTCTTGGTCTCAATATTGTTACTTGCTCAGGTAAGAGGCTTAAAAGCAATTCAGTTTCACCTAGAGTGACTCTCCTCACTTCTCTCACTACCCTCCCAGGAGTTAGGATCAAGCGATTTCATGTGTACAAGGTGCGTTGAAAAGTATCAGGCGTGACCTTTGAGTTCTCTGGGAGAAAAGCACTGAATTTTAAGATACTGTATCAAGATACGAATTCTTATTCTGATATTCCAAAAACTATCAAACACTGAGGTCATACGTGCTTACCTTCATATTCAATGGTGTCCCATTTAATGGTATTTTTGTCACTGAAGAACATGCCTTAAAACTCAATGCCACTTTAGGTCAATAATATAAGGAGAATTACATACCCATTTATTAATATGCTTCAACTAGTTTGTCACATCTTCAGGTATGACCAGTAATGAGGAATTTTGAATTCTCTCTTGTTTTAATAATTTAATGTTATCAATTGGAATATCTTTTGTTCTTATTGTATTTCAATGAAGAAAGGTAAAGTGATTAGGGCCAATCACGTAAGGAACTTAACAGTCACAGCTACCATACTGACTCTATTGGGGCCCACCCAGATCTGCTCCGCACTTGTTCTAGTACATGCTGTGGTGTCCTACCTGGAGCATCTGCATCCTTCCTGAGGGCTTTATCTCAGGGGTAGACCAAAAGTGCCATGAGTTAATACCCCAGGAAGCAGATCTCAGCTAAGGACAAATGTGGGTAGAGGATAAATATTCCTCATCCCTTGGGTGAGGCAACTCTGAGGAGTACGCCCTACTGTTTCCCAGAGGTCAGCAGCAGGACTGAGCTCCAGTGTTTCCAGTGGTAACCTGCTGGATAATGCATTCCTCATTGGCTTCCTCCCCTTTTCTGTCTCACTTTCCACTTCCTTACAAGCACTTCTTCCTGGGATCACCTCTCAATCCACTGTCTCAGTATTCTGAAGAAACCCAGATAAGAAACTAACATTTATAGTGAAGCTACTATGTATAAGCCCTCTAAGGATTTTATATTCTGATTTTCCTCCTACCTCAGTGCACATGCTTTTCAGTGTCCTCCACTGATCTCCCTTCTGCCTGACCTCTAAATGTTGCTATAGCATGGGACTCACCTGGGATGCCTTCTCTTTTCCATTTCCATTCTCTACCTATATGGTCTCACCCACTCATAGTGTCTATGTATCAATGACTCTAAAATTTCTGTTTTCAGCCCTGATTGATCCCCTAAACTCCAGATGCATATCTTCAGCTGCTGTTTAATATTCTCACCTAAATGTTGACAAGGCCAAAACAGAACTCCTGATATCCCATCCACAACCTGCTTTTCCTCCATCCTGCCCAACTCAGGAAATGGTGTCACCACCCATCAGTTGCTCAAGTTAAGAACCAGGAAAGATGATGGACTCTGATAAACAAACTGAGGGTTCTAGAGGGGAGGAGGGTAGGGGGATGGGTTAGCCTGGTGATGGGTATTAGGGGGGGCACGTTCTGCATGGAGCACTGGGTGTTATGAACAAACAATGAATCATGGAACACTACACCAAAACAAATGATGTAATATATGGTGATTAACATAACAATAAAAAATTTAAAAAAAAACAAACCTAGGATTTGGTGACTCAGTCGGTTAAGCGTCTGCCCTGGGCTCAGGTCATGATCTCGGGGTCCTGGGATTGAGCCCCCGGTTGGGCTCCCTGCTGAGCAGGGAGTCTGCTTCTTCCTCTCCTTTCACTCCCCATATCTAATCCATGAGCAGGTTGTGTCAACTTTACCTTCAAAACATACTGTAAACTACCCATTTGTCCCCATATCTGGAATTACCGCCTCATCTAAGCATATTTCTCCTCTGGGCTATTGCAGTGGTCTCCCACAAGTCTTCCTTCTACGTGTCATTGTCCACAGACTATCTCAAAAAAACATTTTTTTTTTTAAATATTAAGTAAGCCATGGTGTTCCCTTCACACCTTTCAATGGCTTACAATAATACTTACAAATAAAACCCAAACTCCTTGTCCTGGCTTACAAGGCTCCACAATTCTGATCCTTTCCTTCTCCAATGTCTGTATAGCCTTCTCCTTAGATCATATGCTCATGTCTCACTGGTTTTTTTTCTGTTTCTTGAACATAGCAAATTCACTCTTGCCCCAGAGCTTTTACCATATCTGCTTCCTTTGCCTTGAATGTTCTTCTCTGAGATCTTTGTATGGTTACCTCCTTCTTATTCAAGTCTCAGCTTAAATATATTCCTTTTATAAAGAACTTTAAAAACTACCTAACCTAATATAGTACCCAGTCACTATTTTATCACAGTAGTTACCACTGCTTTTTAAATGCTTATATCCTTTATATAGTTTATCTTCCTCTGAGAAGTCAATAATAGGAATTTTGTCTTATGGGCATCCCTAGCATCTAGAACATAAACTGACACATGGCAGGCCTGTAATAAATTTTGTTGAATGAAATAAAGGGCAGGAACTATCATCATCCTCATTTTGAAGGTGATGAAACTGAGATTTCAGGTAGTTACACAACTTGCTCAAGCCAATAGAGGCAGAGATTGTTACATAAATCAAATCAGTCTAACCCAGAGTTTATACTTTTAACCATTATACCAAATTCCTCTATATCTGGGGGGTAAGGGAATATGAATTTGAAAACAAAAGCAAAAACAAAAAACCTTAGTCCAAGAACTTAATGCATCCATTTTTACAGAGTGCCTGTTTTTAAAGGACTTAGCATGTTTGAATTATTCTGAGACCTATAAACCATCCATAGCTCTTAAGAAATGAATCTTATTCTTTGTGTTATGTGGGTATATTAAGAAGAAAGGAAAGGAAAGCTATCTTAGTTCTCATCCTCTACCCAAGTCTACTAAGAGATAATTCAACAGTTTAAACAACAGGATACTATTTCAGACAATTTCTCATGGGAAAACTAAAAGACTCCAGATTATAATACAACATAATTCATTTTGCATGGAAACCATTAGAAGAACAGTCATGTTCAGTAATATTTCCTTTATGAGAATAAAACTGCATTTAATACATATGTATATAATTTGGAATCAGAGTCACAATGCTCTGCACACCGAGGGATATGAGTAGATATTTATATTGTGTGAAAAGCTGAATAGCATCGAAATAGAAATACTCATAAAAATGTGTATGAGGAAACTGAGCTAAAATTACCCAGTGGACAATAGACATTTAATGCAACGTCTTCTAAAATTATTTTGATATATTTTATAATGAGATTCTGGCATGTTGGATAACAAATTCTGTCCAAGCTTTCTAAGAAACAAGATATTTAATCACCTTAAAGGAGAAATTCAAGGAATAAAGAAATATCAAATCTTCACCAGGAGGAGGTAAACATATTTTTATAATTCTTATGGTAATAATAAAAGAAAGAATATTAGCTTTCATGTTAGATTCCAAAACAGTGACTGGCAATGGCACAAAACCACATTATTTTGTCAATGTTTTATCTCTTCTGCCCTCTTTCCTAGCCCCTTAATTTCCAGTGAATAGAGTTGCAAAACATCATAATCAAATACACACACACACACACAGTGAATATATATCATGGTCTTTTGTGGTTCCATACAAATTTTAGGATTGTTTGTTCTAGTTCTGTTAAAAAATGCTGTTGGTATTTTGATAGGGATTGCATTAAATCTGTAGATTGCATTGGGTAGTACGGACATTTTAATAATATTTGTTCCTCCATGAGCATGGAATATCTTTCCATTTGTTTGTGTTGTCTTCAATTTCTTTCAGCAACATTTTATAGTTTCCAGAGTACAGTTCTTTCATTTCCTTGATTCAGTTTATTCCTAGGTATTTTATTATTTTTGGTACAATTATAAATGAGATTGTTTTCTTAATTCCTTTCTCTGCTGCTTCATTATTAGTAATGTATAGAATTGTTGAATCACTATATTGTACATATGAAACTAATATAACCCTGTATTATTAACTATACTGGAATTAATACACACACACACACACACACACACACACGGGAACAAATTTAATGTATATAAGGCATGCTCCTGGAGAAGAAACTGAGGCCCAGCTAATGAGTGCCAGGGCAGACATTATAACCCAGAACCTCTGATTCTCAGTTCAGCAGTCTTTCCTTCTTATCACAGTCATCACACAAAGAAGGTAGCACACAAGTACATATTCTTTGTGTCATTTTCCTTATTCTACCTTGCTTTGGATGTCCATGGCAATAAGAATGTCAAGAAATCTGAGTTTAAGCCACTTAAAAAAGTATGAAATGCTGAGAATTAAAAGGAAGGTGCTTGGGTTATGATTTTAACCTACAAGGTGGTCATATAAGGCAATGCTCCCACCAACTATCTCTGGTAGCAGCTGTCAGAGACCAAAGTCAGATTAATATAAGCCGACAAGTCATTTTCTATGATCGGGTTCTTATTAATATCATTTGATCTGATACAAAATATCTATCTTTTCTCTGCAGATCATAGAGGCAGAGATTATCACTCAAAGAGATGGTTATGCAGAAAGTGGTAGTCAGAGGGACAGAAAAGACGTGGCATCAGCAAACTAACTTGACTCAGATGCATGAGGATCATGAGCTCTACAGTCTGACTGACAGGAACATCAGGAAGAATGACAAAGGAGGTGAGCAGGCATAATGTTTCCCATGTGTAATTTCTGCATGGTCGACTTACATACCTGTCAAGAAATTATATAGCATTTATACTAAAGCTATTTCTATCACCTTTGCTCTAAGGAAATATGAGAGTTTAGGTTAAAGATTATATGCATATAATCCACAACTTCATTTCCAGTTTACTCATAAGCTTATTATATAATTTTTGGTATTTTTAAAAGAATTTTATTGATTTTGACATTTCACTAGGTTTTGGAACCAATATGGCTTCTTAAATGGCAACTGGGTTCTACTTGAGCTGATAAGAAAATTTAAGATTGATGAGAAGATACAGGGCTTGATATCAGCTGCACCAGATATATTTCAATAAAAGAGCAAATAAAAAACTCGTGGTGCACCAAACATTCACTGAATGCCTACTATGTGAAAAGCCCGGGAATTTCTAGTGATAAAACACTACTCACAAGTTTTACAGTCCACTTATGATGATTAAGCTTAATGTAGGGGAAGAGATAAAGGCCTTAAGTGAATTATTATAGACAATGCATTACGTACTGAGGAAGAAGCAGTTAATTTTAATTAGAGGTGAAAGCAAGGGAAACTTCATGAAAGAGATGACATCTATTTTGAGACGAAAGGACAAAGAAGGGTTGGAAGAGGTGTGGGCAGGGAAACAGAGAGAAAGTCAAATGTGGTGAGTGCCTTTGTACCACATGCTATGCTAGAAACCTAATCTAGATGATTTCAATTAACCCCCCAAAAATACTACTGTCACAGACTCCATTATTGTTCCCAATTATTCACCCTTGTCCTTTCATCTTTTTCCCTATGCATTTCTTTCCATTAGGGGTGGATTTTATTTCCCTACCCAGGATGTAACATCCACAGGGCAGAATGGTGCAAAGACTTGACTCGTACGTGCACAGTTGGACAACTGGACTTTTTACCATCCCCACGAGAAAAACAATCCTCATATGTCACTGATGGGAGACCTGTGGAGAAATCCTAAACTGAGTCCAGCACCTGAAGGTGAGACCCGTCAATCCATAGATGCATGAGAAATAACATTTATTTTATGCCACTAAGTTTTTGTGGTTGTTGGTTACATTATTGTGCCAATAGCTAACTGATATACCTGTACAGAGTTAGGAGCTAAGCTCCACAGGGAAGAATTTGTTTGCTCAAGTTTACCTACTTAGTAGAAGAAAGAGCCCAGTTTAGAATTCTGGTGTGTCACAGACCTAAGTTTACATTCTTTATATCACAGTGACCCTTAATAGAAGGGCAGAATTAGACAAAAAGATACTGCAAGGCTAGGGCAATGCAAGCAGGAAGAAAAAGCCCACTTTGGTTGAAATTGTCTAAGATGGTCATGGGGTTATTAGGAAGATAAATTTGGTCTAAATTTAGGAGTGTTTTGAATGTCAAGCTTAGAAATTTCAACTTCATTTTAAGGACATAAAAAGCCATCAAAATGTTTTGAATATGGAAGCAACCTACTAAAGTAAGACAATTCAGGAAGCTCCATTAAGTCCATACATTTAGTGGGATCACTCACAGGCTTTTGCAGTAATCTAGGCAGCCAAACAATAGACACTAAACAATTATTTCTCACGTTTACGCCAAGATTAATTGTGCTTGCCCCAATAGACACTCCTTATAGAACTGAAAGATATACTTCTATTTTAAACACATCTTCTAGATTGATCTAAATGTGAATATACGCCACGAGTTTTAACTTTCAATTTATTTCAGCATATCTTTCATCTAATATTTATCAATTCATTATGTGTGTATGCAGATGCATCCAGCAATTTGTAAATGTGGTTAAAAGAAGTTGCTTGGCAGCTGGGAAATGAATCAGTCTAAAAAAACATAACTCTACTGCCTTTAGGCTAAAACACTAACTAAAGGAGGAAATGACTATAATATGACAACTCTATCAACCAAAACAGCAAATTACTCATGATGAATGTTCAACGCCTGGTTGGTGGGAGACCTTCCCCAAACCAACTGTGCCAAGGGCTTACAAAGAGGAAATACATATTTTTAAATTTACTTACTTCCTTTAACAAAAAGTAATTCACTCAATCTACTCAAAACATAACTACATATGATATATTAACTGAATCTATTAAAAGTACTGCAACTTAGTATAAAGATCAATTAGGTATATAGTCATAATATATAAAGTTTGTGGTTTTTACTGAAGCCTAAGACTTACAAGTATCAAATTATTATACCCATTGTATAGTCATCACTATATAGGAGAAAAATATCAACAAAAGTTGATATTGTGGGCAAAAGGGGGCTCTGAAATGAGATTTTCAAGTAGGCAGAAGAGCTTATTTTTCTTTGGAATATGTAATAAATACTTAGATTCAGACATAAAGTGAATTTTCTTCTAAAGTGTAAAAAGTATGAGCATTCTAGACAAGAGGCTATCATTTCCTCTTTATATTTTTTTTATTTAAAGAAAACAAAGACAAAAAGAATGAATAAACCTAGATAAAAGAAACGTGTGTTAGAGCTGAACTTCCTTTTTTTCCTGTGGTGAGACCGTGTCCTTACCAGAGAATTATATTACTTATTCTATCATTTTCTGGAAAAGTTTCCAAACAATACAACTTTGTTTCTCGTAATGATTTCCTAGAAACTCAACTATCAAGCATGACTGTTTCAGGCTGCTCTGATTCTCTGATAATTTAAATTCCTAAACAAGGTTTCCCACGCAGGAAACCATGATTTGTGGTGAACAAGAACCCAGACTCCATGAATTATAAGATCTGCAGCTCCTTCCGTCAGCCTGAAAGGCATAGACTGGTTGGATTTCTGGGAACAGACTGTATGTGAGAGTTGGGGCTTCTGCACCACTGCATGAGGGGGAGGCTAAAAGACATCTACTCACCGACCAGCTTCTCTCTCTGCCTCAGTCTTATTACACTGATGTCTGAACCACATGGACTATAGTGTTTCTTCTAATACTGTGTCTTCTTGTAATGTTGACATATTAATATATACACATATGTATAAATTCACATATATTGTGTATATATGTGCATGCTTTTGTCTGTGTGTGTATTTTTTTTGAAAGGTACTATCTTGGACTATGTATTTAGGGAAAATAATTACTCCTTCCTGCCTTATATATCACTCTACTTTCTCATCTGGTTCCAACTAGCTTCAGCTAAGTCCACAGTTATTTCCACAGGTCAAAAGCCATGAAGGCACCTTTCCAAATCTCTGGCCTCTGGTTTTCTAGAAACCCAGGCAAGTAACTGAAAATCACCTCCCAATATCCCAGTGACTCAAGGGTCAGTTCTCCTACCTGTCTTCAATCTTTCCCCACTTCCCCAAAGCTCCACTTCGTTATCCTCTTGTTGGTCATCTTAAATCTTGAGGGAAATGAAAATTTAATCCTCTCTCTGAAAAAGGTTAGGCACTCCTCAGTTAATGAATAGCTATCCCTTAAGGGTGTTTGGAAATGTTAAATGAAAAACCACACGAAAGGTATTCAATATAGCAATCTGCTAATAACTTAGAGATTAGAAAATGAAAATAAAGTACAGCATTTTATAAGATTTTTAAGTGAATACTTTTGCTTTAAGACCTAATATTTCATTTTTTTAAAGGAAAGAAATATTTGAAGTTCATTAATATTTACTCCTACCACCCACATCCAGTTTCACCTCCATCCCCCAATGCACACACACAAACAGCCCTTAAGAGAAGGGACAGACAGACAAAAATTTTGATAGACACATCCTGAATAACTTGCTGATGATTGTGCAAGAAACATATCAATTATGCAAAGAATTATAAAATTCCAAAACAAAACAGAAAAAAAAACATAGTATAATTTCTGTATTTCAAATTTTACAGTACTTTAATTTGTTTACAGTACTTTTATTAAATTAACTATTTTTATTCAGCATGGACTCTGAAAAACAAACTGAGGGTTCTAGAGGGGAGGGGGGTGGGAGGATGGGTTAGCCTGGTGATGGGTATTAAAGAGGGCCCGTTCTGCATGGAGCACTGGGTGTTATACACAAACAATGAATCATGGAACACTACATCAAAAACTAATGATGTAATGTATGGTGATTAACATAACAATAATAAACTGCAAAAAATGAGAAAGAAAGAAAAGAAGAGCTTTCATAGGCAGGTTAGTTTACATAAAATGAGGATTTCTAGAGTTGGTGCGTATAATAATACTCAACATATCTTTTTGTTTTAAATTTTAAAAATAAATGATGGGTTTTCATTTCTTACGGTTGTCAGCTGACACTCAAGATTAAACATGATTTTAGGACATGTTGCAAATTTCTTTTCAGAAACCAAAAGTAAAAAGTCTTCACCTGTATCTCTAAAAAACAAAGCCAATTAATATGCCAGGTTCCTTTCCGCCTCCGAATATAATGGAGCCTATGCTTAGAGCAGAGCTAGGAAGCTGGTCCCGCTCATCAGCATATTATAATGCCTCCTGACAGCCTCACAAACCGCCTCATCAACATCATACTGTTTCAATTACACATTTTTTTTTACCCACTTCACATGTTAAGCCACCTTCACTTCTATCTCACCTAGAGCTGCGGTATTAAATTTAACTACATTTTTCCAATGATAGATGGATTTTCTGCAAGTCAGAAACTGAAAAAAATCACTAACATTATATTGTTCCAGGCCACAAAAGAAAGAGGAAAAGGAGAGAGGAGAAAGAATCTTGGTGGATTTTCAAGAAACAAATAATCCCTCCCCACAAAAGCCTGACCCTCTGAACCAATGGCAGAAAGAATTAAGAAGTGGCTGCAACACAGGATGGGGTCCCTCTGCCAATGAAATGGAAATGGTCTTTTCAAGAAATGTTGGAGCCTGCTCACTCCCCTGTGATCACCCTACCAGTTCTGCTCCACCTTGCAAGGGTAATGAAGCAAGGTCTTTGATTCTGCCAGCAAACTACTGAAATAAATAAATAAATAAAGGATGGGCCTGAAAAGATGAACTTCAATTTAACAAACACCATAGAGACATGTCCCAAGACAACTGCCACCTCACATAAAAAATGTCTTTGGTTTAGGTCATGAAGAGAAATTTCGATACAGTAAAGCAAAATCATTCCAAAGAGCAGGACTCTTAGGATGTGACTGTTTTCTTTGGAAAAACTCTAAGCCGACTAAAGGAAAACTCCCTCATCTCACTACAGAGTCCACCTTTCAGAAATAATTATAATTGCATGAATATGTAGTGTTCAGAGAGCTGAGTTATGAGAGTAAGTTTTCACAGCAACAGAGCAGGTTGGAAATCAGAATGTAACAGATTTCTTGGTGTTTGGATGATTTATGAAAGTTTCACATTCCCTTCCTCTCAAATTGACATTTCATCCTGATTGGTTAAGTATCATTTTTCTGTTTTAGCAGCAAAAGGATCCTGAATAATGCAGTTGCAGCTGGATTGTCTTTAAGTGAATTCCAAGTTGTGTGATTTCTGTGTTTTCTCACTCTCAGTTTATGTTTAACTTAAAAAGTACAACAAAAATTGTTCCCTTTTGTCTCACAGACCCTAAGCCTTACTTTAAAATCTGTAAAAACTAGAAATCCTGCCTTGTTTTGGTTCTCCTAAGGCTCGGAAACCTTGACAATGTCTGAGCGGATAGGACAATTGGAAAGGGCCATATTTTTTTCTCCAGAGGTTCTGGGCATTTTGGTGCAACTTTATATCCCAACAGGATGTTTGCTGACATCCAGGCTGGAAGAATGTGAGGCAGACCAAGAAGTGCAATCTTAGCCCTACTGCTAACATATCAGTCTATAATTTGAGACTGTAATTCTACCACTGACTATGTAACATTTCCTTTAAAAAAAAAAAATCAATGCCAAAGTTACTTAAAAGCAATAATATTTCCAATAACTGAAGCCTTCAAATACAGAAATTTTCAAAAACATCCTAGATTTTAATCACAGTTTGTCACACACACCCCCCTCCACAAACACACTACGCATTTAGTAAGAGTCTACTAGGGACTAGGCATATGCTAGATTCTGAACTTCAGTGGAAAGCAAAACCAAACTGTGGTCTCTGGGAGAAAACCAACAGTAATCAAATAATCAGATAAAGGTAGAAAGTGCATATATAATAAAAGCAACAAAGGAGAGAGAGATACACACATCTATGAGATACTTCAATGAAAAATTTGACACTAGTCAAGGAGGTCTTGAAAGAAGATTGGGTTGATCTGAAAGATAAGTAGGAATGGACAAGACAGTGGAGAAAGAAGAGCATTTCAGGAAGAGGGGATACCATATGCAAAGGACCCACAGTGGGAGGGAATGTGATAAACACAAAGAGGAGGAGACTTTTTTTTTTTAATCCAACATGCCTAGAGAAAAAGGGTGAACAAGGTGGAAGATAAGACCTGAGAGAGAGTGGAAAAGCCCCATCTTGTAGGCCATGTTTAAGGGCAGGACACAGAAATGAAAATAAGAATACTATTATAGGCCATATTGAGAGTTTTTGTTGGAGGTTACAAGCAAATGATGTATTACAAAGATTACTCTGGCCACGGTGAGGTGACTAGATGGGGAGATGAGTTGGGGGCTCTTAGTATGCAGCAGGCTAAGCAGCAGTGGTGAGAAGTATACATGGTAAGCTCAAGGTCTGCCCCACTGCAGTAGACCTACACGAGCGGCCTCACTCTTTTGACATTCATCCTCTCTCCTCCACTGCCTGAACACTTTTCTTAAAGCACAACTCTATGTAACCTTCCTACTTCTGTCCACTTGCCTCACCTTTAGAGCAACAGGTTCAGGCTATGCTGGCCCTCAACAGCTGATACGGTGACCTCGACCTACTTCTTAGCTCACATCTCTCCTTTCTATTTGTCCAAGTTCTTCTCTATCCAAAATGGTTTACTTATCTCCTTGTTTTTGTTTGTATCCTTGGACCCACTTGGGATAACTTTTGTCTCCTGCTGCCTCTCTTTACACTTGTGTTGTGGCCTGAATTAAGCTCCCACCTTTGTCCTTTACTTTCTAAATTCTGCCCATCCATTCCCATCCAGATTAAATACCTTGTGTTCCGTTAAGAATTCCAATACAGATCACTCAGCTTCTTCCACACGCATTTCATGTTATTTGGCAATCAATCATGATTTGTTCTGTGCTATATCAAATTATTAATTGATAAGAGTTGTCTTTAGCTTTTCATATGTATATGCTTTATTTCTTCATCTAGCTAATAAGGTGCTGGTGGCAAGGCACATGCCATGTATTTCTTTCTTTCTGCCTTTCTTAGTACCGGCACAATGCTTTGTACATTTGTAGGTTGTCAGTGGATAAGCATGGCTTAAAGTTTGCTCTGAGATATGCTTTGCCTTTACCTTTGTCAGTAGGGAGGGGTTTTGGAGGTCTACACATACTCTAATCAGATTTGCAAAATTCACAGAGTAACATGTGGCAAAATTTCCAGAGTAATATCAACCATCACTCTCCAATAACTGTGGTTTCACCAACAAACAAAAAAGAGGTTTTGAGGTCACAAATAATATGGATTCAAATCCTGCTTCACCCACTTATGCTGTAAGAGATCTTTAATCAGTTTCTCATGTCTCTAAGACTCTGTGTCTTCATCTGAAAGATGGGGATGTAGCCATAGCTACCCAGCACCCTATATGTAAAGATGTTAAGTCTCAGTGAGCACTTAGAAAGCTGTGTGGCCATTACTATTTGCAAAAAAAGTGAATACTTTCTCCTCAACTCTTTTTATCACCTCTACTCTATATATGTAAATGCATTTCATGTGCAAGTTCAGACAAATGCACGCACACACACTTCTTTTAGTCCTTCCTTTAGTCTCATTTTGTAACTGCACTGACTTCTCAAATCTATCATCGTTTTTGTTTTTTTTCTTTTCTCTCTTCCTTTTCTTCTTTCTCTCTTTCTTTATTTGATGAATACCTAACAATAAGACTTTGGAAATCACAATTGGAAAAATACAACCACCATTGACAACCTTTTCAATATACCGTTACATTATTGAATGTAAACAGGAAGGGTAAGAACTTCTACAAAATTCCCTTTTCTATTGTCCAGTAAGCAAACATCTCTGTACTGAGCCATTAATCCCTCTATTGTATTCTCTTCCCCACAGTGAATTGAGTAAGATTAGAAAGCAAGAGAAAAAAAACAGTTGAGAGATTAGGAGACAGTGACAATTCAAACCCACAAAAAGTTTCTGAATGCCCAAGAAACAAGAAAGGTTGGCCTTTCTCATTAAAATCTTTTTGAATTGGTGCAAAGTCTGAAACCATCAGGTAATGTTTATTTGTAACTTTTGTGTACTGAGGTGTGGTAAAATAGTCAAATCAAGATTGGCCCCATTTGATATTAGCTTCTCTAAATGTCCCAACAAGGACTAATCACTTAAAGAAATGTAGGTATGCAAGGCATTCAATATGTATCAGGTGTGAGAAACAGAGAGAATGATAACCAATTCCAATTGTCAATATCTATCACTTTTTAGATATGCAATATTTAATGTCACATGAAAACAAGCAAGCACTGCTATATGGCTGCTTACCAATAAATCTATTAATTTATTTTAAATAATGCATACTAATTTTTATGTATCACCGGCATTCGGATACATAAATTCCATTAAAAAGAATTTCTCTATATGGAAGTGTAGGAATGAAATCAGTGTGTATTTTTAATCCAAAGAGATAGACGTTTGACTAATTTATGTGATTCTAACCTGGGGGCATATTAAAAAAAATAAAACCCTCAAAATTTTAGCAAAATAGACCCAGCCTTGAAAAGATATATGTGAAAATTCCCTGAATCTATTAGTCTTTCATTATTATTGTTATTTTAAAGAATTCTCTAGTTTCATTAAACTTCTGACATGAAAAAGTGAGTGTTTCATACAGATGGAAGAGGTCTGGGCAGCACTTAAGTAGCCGACTAAAGGTGGCTTAGCTAGCTCCGAAGTGATTCCTATTAGAATGAAAAATAAATAGACTAAGTGCCAAACTCAAAAACTATTCTCTACAGAGATAAACTGAAAGTGCTCTACAGAAAGTGAAAACAGCTCTCTGGGGAATGCTTGGGATTTGGGCAAAAGAACAATGCAACTGTTTCAGTAAGTCAAGTGGAAACACTTGGGGGAAGGGAGGAGTTTAGGGGATACCAGAAAGGGACAGAAGACTTGCCAGAAAGCAAGGCTAGAGCTATGGACCCCATTTAGTTTACTGACCATGCTGACAAACACTAGGTCAGTTCTGATAGGGAAACAAAGAAACCTCATCATGGATATGGACCCCATTTGTAACAGGGAGCCTAATTATATTTGTTAAGTCTCTGGAAATATACCTAGTCTTTAGGATTAATAACATCTTTCAATGTTTCAAGAAAAATGAGTTTCTTCAGCATGACTAATAATTCATACACTCTGCTTTTGCAAAACCTATATAATAATTAACTTGGGTGTTTCTAACTTCTTCAACAACACTGAAAATTATTCAAGAACTACAGAATGAAGATGAAGACATAATTCATTCCTCTTTTCTTTCAATTAAAAAAAAAGCTGAAATTGATGTCAAAAGGATTGTTTTAGAAGTTGTAATTATGCTTTAACAAGAGACTCCAATAAATCAAAGATGGCTGTCTATTCTGAACAAACATCCAGGAAGAAAACTTGTGACCCACTCCAGAGAAATCTGAGCAACTTTCTCAATTCTTAGAGTACAAACAAGTCTCAGCTCAAATTTATAACCTGGTACTAAACTTGGGTATAATTTAGGAAAATACAAAAATGATTGCATGCTCTCTCTCAATTTTAACTACAAAATACTTGGTATGAAAATCTCTCCATTTGGGAGAAGCTAATATGGAACCCTCTCAGACAGATGGCAGAAGCTGATCAATGAGACTGTGAACCCTTAGGTAAGGAGCCTATGAGGACTCCACTTTTAAAAAATAATTGTATGCTTAGATGTGGAGGCAGAAAGTGGATTATCAATTCTGAAAAATGTTTACTGAGCTCAATGGCATTTGTTTGTTTAGAAGGGTTTTTTTAAATATATACTGGCAGTTAGAATTAATGAATGAGTAAGTAAAGGTAGTAAAAATGAAACTAAATAATATAAAAGTATAATAAGTTGCATTGTATGGACAAAGCAACAGAACACAAAATGGCAATGAGGAGAGAGTGTCCCAAAGAGGTAGAAACTAGGGTCAAACACAGTATGTCAAGAAAACTGTATTTCTGAATCATGTTAAAAGATACTTTAACTTTTAAATTTTCCCTGAAGGGAGTCTCTCAGTCAGTAACATGTAAAAATCTGAAACTTGAGCTGCTCTTCTATGAGTATTTATTGAAGCAATAACTATTTTAGGAATTCTACATATATGGCAATGAACCCCATGCTTACTTTTTTTTCCCCATTATACAAGATGAAATTGCAAACCAAATATTTACTGCACCCTTACTATGAATTTGATTTTTAAAATGCTATTTAAGGCATTAAACTTCATGTTTTACAAGTTCAGTTAAAGGGGATTATTGAATATTTATTGACTGTCACCAGCCCAAGACTGAGAAAATAAAATGGGAATACATGTTCAGAAGGGCAGGCCCAGCCCTAACACATGCTGTGTTTTCCTACTGATCGCGGTAACCATTTTTATCAACTAAGTATAGCTGAAGCCTCTGCTTAGGCCATTCCAGGACTTCTTTACTTCCTCATTCTCAGAGGTAGTCAAGGTGCCTCATTAAGTTGTAAATTTTCTTCTGACCGCTGCTGTCCCTAGATCTGTCCTGTACTAAGTTTCTTTACATTAGATCCAATATCACTCAGCTCAGTAAAGAGCTATTTCTAACTATGTCTGGCATGAAGAAATATATAAATGAACATAAATATAGTTGATCAATTAAGAAATGTGTTTATAAGGTGAATTTTAGACTATAACATATTTATCCAACTTCAGAAAAAGTAGGGTTAGACTCCAGTGAATTTCCAGAAAACTGGATTTTAAATGTTAAAGGTCAAAACTTCTAATTGTTAGAACAACTTTAGAGCAGCATAATCCTAAAAGATACTATAATATTTCTGTTAAATAATCAGAGTATAATGTATATTATACGACAGTAATAGAGTCAGTAGGTATCATAGTATGGTTTTTCAGCTTTCTGGTTACTCCTTTGGGATCCAAACATCAGCCCACCTCTAGCTGCAGGCAATCACCCTTTACTAACAATACTCTTTTCCCTATTTATTGCTTCTAATTTGTGGTAGGTTGAGAAATTTGATGCCAAGCCTATTTAATTTGAATCTAAATACATATAAGTTGAATCACAATAATAGCCTGAGGTAAGCTCTAAAGAGGAGACTCTGAGGATTTGGAGAATATTTGCTTTTAGACACCCAAATATTCTCTTTACTTCATGTATGAGTGTGTCTATGTATGACAGAGAGACTGAGAAACAAAAAGAGCTTTGAGTGTGGGTGTGTGTGAGACAGTGTGTATGAATGAGCGTGCATCCTAGAACCATGTGTAAAAGACTTTGCCCAAGCCAGACTCCATGCTCCTCTCTTAGGGATATCTTTTAGAACCAAACCAAAACAAAACAAAACAAAAAACACAAAACTCTAAAGTTAGAACTTATTCCATAAAAGTACCTTAATTTTTTTTCAGTATTTTGATCCATATCCCCCCAATTAGCCCCTTCTTTTAAAGATACAGAACCCAGAAATACACTTTTGAATGAAAAAATACATTCCATTATAACTAGATACAAGTCTTTTTTTTTTAAGATTTTGTTTATTTATTCATGAACGACAGAGAGAGAGAGAGAGAGAGAGAGAAAGGCAGAGCGAGAAGCAGGGAGCCTGACGCGGGACTCGATCCCAGGACCCTGGGATCATGACCTAAGCCCAAGGCAGACGCTTAACCATCTGAGCCACCCAGGTGCCCTAACTAGATACAAGTCTTGAAAACTGATTTGAGGCTCTACATTTCTCCACATAATCTTGGTTAGGACTGATGTAGGCATCTGCCTTTGCCCATTTCTTCTTTTAATGGATTTGCATCTAGCAAGAAGGTTGTCTTGACCTTTGAAGTTGAAGACTTGGCCATAAAACAAAGTAAAAACAGAATGCTCATAGGAGCCCCACATTCTAACCAATAATGCAAACAAGTCTTTCTCAGGCAATGCAGATGATCACTAGATAAGAAATGGCCATCATAAACTGTTCTGCAGGAAAGCCTGAACTGAAAAATGAACAATATATGTTACTCTGACATGTACCTCTAATTAGCAATGGGCTCATAGGCAATCCCCTAACAATCTGTTTCCATGTTCTTATTTACAAAATACAGATAATAGCAAATAGGGAGTTACCAAGAATCAGCAAATTACAGTCCCCGGGCCAAATCTGCTTGCCACCTCTTTTTGTAAATAAAGTTTTATTGGAACACAGATGCATTCCTTCATTTATATTCTTTGGCTTCTTTCACACTACAGGGGGCAGAGCTGAGTTAGCTACAAAAGAAACTGAATGGTCCACAAAGCCAAATATGTTTACTATCTGGCCCTTTACAGAAAAAAATTGTCCACCCCGGTATATATTACACTGTAAGGTTGTCAGGAAGATGAAATGTCATAATAAACAGGAAAGTGACTGAAATGCTACCGCTAGCTAATATTGATATGCTTAGTGAGTTTCGGGTACTGTGGTAAATGTCATACATGTCATCTCATTTAATCCTCTGAACAATCCTTATGTGTCTGTTTTATAGATGAGGAAACTAAAGTCCAGAGCTCAGTAATTTCCTAAGTGTATACAGCTGGTTACATGAAAAGACAAGGCTCAAATCAAGGTTTCCAAATCTAGAGAGTTCTTTACCACTAGGCTATATTGCCTTCATATAACTAAAAATTTCTAGTTGTTAGATATATGAGCATTTTTATTAACTTGAATGCTATTATTAGCATTGTTTTAATGTAGAACCTAAGATAATATGTAACTGAGTATCTGCTCTATGTGTGAACTGCTAATGATAGAGAAGTTCATCTTTCTCTTGTGTGGGCCCATGACTTGTTTGAATAGTTGCGATGACCTTCTTCCCTATCATATTTACATATATGTGGTTTGGTTACAAGTTTCCAGTCAAAAGTAAAAAAATGTGCCTGCTGAGTCTGAACACGATACTGGTAGAAGCAGGGAATTCAACTCTGATCTTTGCGCCTGTGGTGAGTGAGCTTCACAGAGGAAGAAACTCTCACCCTGGAAGGGGCTCAGCACTGAAAGCTACAGTAAACCTAAAAATCAAGACAGCTCTAGGGAGGCGGGACAGAGTGATACATTTTCTCTACCTAACAGAAACACAGTCCCAGCCTTAATACCTTCAGAAAGAAAACTGAGAGTCTTCTGTGGAAATGTTAAGATGTAATACACATGTAAAAAAAAAAAAAAAAAAAAAAAAAAAAATATATATATATATATATATATAGAATTCTATTCAAATTTTTTCATATTTAGAGCCAGTATACCTTGGTTCTAATGCAGGGAACCTCAACAAAACTACTGGGCCCTGTCCCTGTGGGTCCCCTGGGTGAGGGGTAGGCTTTTGCTCTCAGTGCTCTTCCATGAAAGCTTCTGGACTCTGCAAAGATCAGGAAGCTCATTCCACATGGCTGCGGCCTCAGTCTTTTAGAGGCTGATAGAATGACGCTCAATCCTGCATCATCACGTTTCAAACGGAGAGGAATAAACAAATGCGTAAGATCTCGCATCCTCTTCTTTCACTCTTGCCAACCCTGTCCGTCCTATCAACTGAGAGAAAAAAGAGAATAAAAAGGAAGGAGGGGAAGAAGAAAAGAGAATTTGTGCCTTAGATCTAAATTTTAGCTTCTAGATTTCTGCATCCTATTTTGTGAACTCCATATGTAGGGTATCATGTATTTATTCTCCTTATTTCAGGCAAACAGCTTTTCCACAGCAGCACCAAATAAGTTAAAATTAGAAAGAAACCTGAATTGAAAGAGGAAACTTTCGGCAATTGTGCCCTGCAGTCTCCTGCGCTGCCTGCTTTCTGCCAACAAAAGGAGATCATCTGTGACGAACTCTGGAGACAACCGGAGGGACAGTGACAAAGTCCATTTAGGAAGAATAAAGCAGAGCAAACGGGGAGGCCTCTTCTGCCCAACCAAGTTGTGCACAGTTCAAAAAGAACTGAATTCGAGAAACAAGCTTTTGGGAATATATTTTACAAAATCAGTACTCACTAAACAGGTTCAAACAAATGACAAATAGAGTGCTACACTGTTGAGGGGGGAAGAAAAGTTTCCCTGTTTTTGGAGGCCGCATCACCTTTACAGGCCCGGGAAGGCAAGGTTTGGCTCTGGCAACTGCGCTGCAATGTGGTTCGAGATCCTGCCCGGGATCGGCATCATGGCCGTGTGCTTGGTCATCCGCGGCATAGCCATGGCGCACATCCACAGGTTCAGTAACGTGGGCATGGAGAAAAGGGTTGCCTATTATCCATATCAGTGGAGTTTGATGCAAAGAGTTGGGCGGGTCTTTGGAGTTAATCGTTACCACGTGTCAAAGGGTTTGGAGAATATCGATCAAGGAAGCATTTTCCCGATTGATGAAAAATAACTCAGTCATACTCCTCTACCCCTTCTAGAAGATTATGCAGTGTATTAATGTAGTGCATAATAAAAACAACAAAAAAGTAAAAAAAAAAAATATTTCCCTGTTTTTAAACTCTCAGAATAAGTAACAATGCCCTCAGTTGCTGAAAGTCTTGGAAGACAGAGGCCACAAGTACTCGTCCTCATTTCACAAAGAAAGTAAAAATGGGAGCCTCAGCATTTAATTTGAGGAGAAGAAATAGTCATTTGCTAAACAAAACCATAAGCTGTCAGTTTCACTCACTTGAATTCATCTACAAGCTTTTAACCGTATGAGATATTTAACCAAAATAAAATAGAGAATTTTAAAATTTAAAATTTGTATTTCGATCAGGTGGATTCCAAACAGAGAGAGAGAGACAGAGCAAGAAAACAAAGAAACAAAGAGACTTCATCTCACGGGGAAAATGTGAAAAAATATTTGAAGCAAAACATTTGGAATCATTAATACTTGAGTTTGTTTTTAAATTCATATAATTTTGACAATAAAACAACGCTATGGATGAATTTAGAATTAAAAGGATTAGATAAAAATTGAAAATTCAAATTGCTACTTCCCCACACATTTGCATTCCCACTTATTTCTGCCAATTTGCCTGAAATGTTCTGAAAGTGTGACCAGAGAGAGCATTTCTTTATATTACCCCTATAACAAACTGGATGGCCTGGTCTGTAACCTTCTGACTGCCAGGCCCTCAGGAGGTCACCAAGAACTAGAAGACTAATGGAAAGTTAATTAAAAGGCAAAGAAACTGAAGAAGAGAGAAGAGATGCCTGACATTGGCAAAATCTGGCCTGGGGGGTAGGGGTCTATTAAGACTACATTATTCATTCAATGAAGACTTATTCCATGTGTATAGTCTGTGCTAGTTTCACCCTAGGCACTGAGGAACATTAAAAATAAAACCAAAGCAACACAAGAAAAAAGTTCCTGACTTTTGGCAGTCCATTTTGTGACTGGAAGGAGGAGGGACACAAAGGTCAGAACATGAATCACTACATGCAATTTTGCATTTAACTGGTCCTCACGACAAATGCCATGAAGGTCCAGAGCAGCTTTATGAGCATGAGTTCTAGTAGGTCAGGAAGAACCTTTGAAACCTATGGAATTGGGCTAGAGGTAGAAGAAGAGACAAGATTTGAATAGATGCATATCTTTACTTGGGTTTCCCCTGTTAAGAAGCCCTTGAGATAAGTTCAGATTACAATGGTGGGTGGGGGGGGGGGTGGAGGAATCAGGCAGAAGAAGGAAAGGGACAATCAAGAGTGTGGTTATCACGTCAGATACCACTGAGGATAACTGAAGCCTGATGCCCCTTGAGGAATCTGAGGGTCACATGGTTCAGAATTGCCCTGTCCAGGAACTCTGTCTCTCTCCAAGAGAGCTGGAGTATTTACACAGTGGGAAAGGGAAGAAGAAGCTGAGGGACCAAAAGGACCAAATGCCTGGAACTCTGGAATTAGGAATGGGTCCCATATTCAGGGGAAGCCTAGGGGTGCCCTGCAGACTTTGTTTGGCCTGTGGGTCATTTAGTTCAATGCTGAGCAGGTGTGTTAACATTAAAGAAAACCTGGCCAAGCCTTAACTCAGATAGTCTTGTGCTAGAAGAAATAGTAAGAAAAAAATCTACTACTAAAAATTTCCCATCTTTGGTTGAGAAAAATGAGATTCAGAGTTCATTAATGTATTGTTTTATGGCATAAAACTAGGTTAGAGCACACCTGGGGAGAAAATCCAGGTCTCTTGCCTCTCAGCTCAGAGTTCCTTTTATTCAACCTCACATAAACCTCACATTTATTTGCTGGGACTTCATAAAGCATGGACACAGACGATCTGTTAGCAATATAATTTATTATTAATCATTGTCTCAAAGTAATGCACTTGCTGATTCTTTCCTTTAATTCTCAAATTAAAGGAAAATATAGTGCATGGCCCTCCCAGTCAGCAATTCACTTGAGGAGGCACATGGATAGGAGTCAAAAGGGGTTTCAGCATTGTTTATAATAGGAAAATATTGGAAACCAACTAATCAACCTTGATAGGAAAAAGGACACATAAAATATGGCATATCTGTAAGACAGAATTAAATACAGCAGCTAAAAATGAATTACAGCTAGATAAATCACTAGGGAGAGGTTTCAAAATATCATATTGGATGAAAAGGTGAAGAAGCAGTATAATCTGTATGACGAGGCTGTATATGTACATTTAAACACATAAAACTATAGTGTATAAGGTTTATGGTTATTTCTAAATCTGTGGTAGAGATATAAAAAATATAGTCTAGAAGGTTTTATATCCAGCTGTTAGTAGTGGTTGCTCTGGGCAAGGAATGGGAAAGAGGAAAGGAAGGAATGGGATTGAGGAGAACTTTGTCAAAAATGTGTTTGTTTGTTTTTTTTAATTTAAAAAACAATGAGTGGAAATAAAGAGGCCAAGATGTTAATCGTTTTTGTTTTGTTTTTTTAATTATTGGTAGGTGATGCATGAGCGCTTGTTATTTTTCTCAGTACTTTACTGAGCTTAAACATATTTTTAAGTTAAACAAATAAAGCTTTCTAAATATCATCAACTTTCTTAAAAAAGGCAAGGAAATCAAAGAGAAATAAGAGCAATAAAATTAACTCATCTATAAGCAAATGTCCATGCCTAAGGAGGAGATAAAATCATAAAATTTATGAGTGCAGAGCTATGGAGTGGGACCACCTAGTCTGAATCCTCACTCCACTCTTACCAGCTGTGAGATCTTAGGAAAGGTATTTAACCTCTAGGTATCTGATTTTCCTCATGCATAAAATGGGGATGATAACAGAATCTATCACACAGGGTTGCTTTGAAGATAAAAATGAGGTACTATACAGGAGTATCTACAACATGGCCTGATGCACAGAACTCAGTGACATACAGAACGTGCTCATCAGCCTGCTTCATGAGACTGCCTGACACATTCTTTACAAGGGTATTTCTCTTTTCAGTGAAACTACCTTTAGTACACTGATATGAGCATTATAAGAAGACATGATTGCACTAGCTCTCCTCCACAGCCCCAATGCTTGCTTTACAGCATCAAATATTAATAATTTGTAACAGCAAAATTCCCATTCATTCGTCTAACAAATAAGGTAAAACCTCATTATGTCACTTACTGTACAGTGCAATTCAGCCCAAGGCAGATTTAATTACTGGATTACCAAGAGGACTTTTCAGTCAAGTGACATGACCCTATGAGGCAAGCTTGAAGGACACAGTTATCAAGAATCCAACAGCATATTTTAGAAGTATAGATGTTGAAGAGTTGACAAAGAGAACATACAAGACCTTAAAAAGCCTTCAATTTAGACTAGTCAAGATGGAAAGAAAGTAAGAGAAGGTGAATAATCATGGAAGCCCTACATTTGAAATATCAGAAAGTCATAGGTAGAAAGTATCTACGAAATGTATGTGGATACCAGTGACATACAGAAATGCAAAAGATAGAAAGAGAAACCTGAGTGCTTTGTGGCTATCAAAATCATTATTTATATACTTCTGTTTTGTCCATCCATTGCAAAGGTAAAATTAATGACATTGTTTTCCACTTATATTTCGTACATTTTTAAGCATCAACATTTCAGCAGATTTACTGTTTATCTTGTCAACTGCAGGCCTCATGACCACAGTCTCTCATAGAAGGCAAGTAAGAAAGATGAGTCGGAGTCTCAAATTTTTGCCATGCTACAGGATGTATTTTTTTTTTAATTGGAAACTCCACTCTGAAGTTTGAGACAACGGCCCCTAGGCCATCAATGATAAGCCCTTTCTCCAGGGAGGAAGAAGGAGAGACTGCTCTGACAAACTAGCTAACTCACTAAATGCATGTGTTTGGCATGTAGATTATGACTGTGTCAGAACCCAAATCAGCATGCATCAAAAAGCACCAACATTCACTGAGGGAAATGTATTTTACTACTGTAAGCAATTTAGTTGCCCGATTTAAATGTATTCTGTACAACGTGGAGAGAATGGCATAAAATAAGTACACGTCACAGATCCCCTTTCCCCTAAGCAAAGGTTTTGGCTATCTGGCACATCTATCACAGAAAAACAAATGAACACCATATGGTCTAACTGTAAAAGAACAAGCTTATCCATCTACATCCAAGAATAACTCAATAGCTGAGTGATATTTAGTTTTACAAATGGAACTTTTGTTTTGCCTTAGGCGAGATATTTAAAATCTAAAAGTTCTATTAAATTTTTGAAATAGTTCTATAAAACTAAGTATATAATATCTTGTAATTGAATACTATATGGCACCTTGCTTAAAAATAGTTCCTAGGACCTTTATATGAATATAAGATGCTAAAAATAACTTTTCTTCAAACTATAGCGTACGAGTACATATCCCCCCACACAAAAGTCATGGTTAAATCTCATGTCTCAAAAAATACCTGTAAGGTGCCTTTAATGCAAGAACAAGTTAACCCTAATTTCCAGATGTAAAGTTCTGTGGTAAAACTGGATCCTTCTGGGAAAGAAATTAGTTTTCATGTAGGTACAAGGATACATATTATTAGCACGTATACTTAAGTATATTTCTGCATAAATATAGTTAA
This sequence comes from Zalophus californianus, assembly GCF_009762305.2. NCBI lineage: Eukaryota > Metazoa > Chordata > Mammalia > Carnivora > Otariidae > Zalophus > Zalophus californianus. The sequence continues at coordinate 99,830,809 of NC_045602.1, forward strand.
GTTGTGAGACTGATGACTATTTTTTATGTGTGTGTGTGTGCGTGTGTGTATATATATATATATATATATATATATATATATATATAGTTCCTGACACCGAGCTTCTAAAACCCCTGGAATTTCCTAATGATGTGGGTAATAGAAACATTTGTTGTTCATAACAAGCCCCTTTTAACCATACCTGAGTTTATAACTAATGAGGTGATGTTTAAATAGCTTCAGGATGGAAGGATTGGTCATCAGAGATACCATGTGATTAGAGGGTTAAAACGTTCAGCCCCACCCTCTGGAACTCCAAGGAGGCAAGAGGAATTGGAGATCAAGTTAATCACCAGTGGCCCGTGATTTAGTTAACCATGTCTACCTAATGAAGCTCTAAACACCGGACTTTAGAATACTTCCAGGTTGACCACACTGGGTACTGGGAAGCTCCACGCACTCCATATCTTGCCCTCTGCATTTGACTGTTCCTGAATTGTATCCTTTACAATAAACCAGTAATAGTAGGTAAAGTGTGTCCCTGAGTTCTGTGAGCTCTTCTAGCAAATTATCAAACCTGAGGAAAGGGTCAAAGAATGCTCAATTTTTAGCTGGTTGGTGGTGAGAAGGCTGCTAGCCTCAAAGCTGCCTACAAAAGGAAAAATTATACCAGGACAATGGAAAGTATCTGTGCTTACTGAGAAGGTAGTCATTGTTGGGGGTGGGGAAGATGACAAAACCAAGCAACTACTTAAACCAGCGTGAATTCTGTGAAGGAGTTGTCTTATTTTGTGGATCTATGTCATCAGCTTCCTGAAGAATCTTTACTAAAATAGATCGTGAAAGTGAGTAATATAGGAGCACGGTCTTTTGTTTTGAATGCTGCAAGGAAGAAGAACACGTTTAGGTTTGTATCGGACTCACAGCTCAATGTAGAACAGTCACAGATGGCTATATATGATCCAGATATACAACGAGTTATGCCCAAGGTAACAGCCAGCAAGCACGGTATACTGGATGAAAGCTACCCATAAGATCTGTTGAGTCTGAGAAGGGGGACTATCCAGCTCCCCCTATAAATGTCACGTGGAACATTCCAGATGAAACAGTTTATATGCATCATATACAAGCCATGTGGGAATGGTTTTATGACAATTGGGACATCCACCCACTGAATATGCCCATTATCCAGGTCAGGGTAATTCTGCAATTAAAGGGGGGATGGGTCTCTTCTGCATGGACATCCACTTACTGCTACAATAGCAAGCAACAGTCTGAGAAGCTTTATCAAATCTACTGTCTCAGCTTCTCCTCATGGGTCTTACAGATGCTAATAAAAATACTAGATTAATCAACAAGAGAATGCAAAGAGGCAGAGGGAAGAGTCAAGGGACTTTTCCTAGCAAGGGGGAAATTTTTTTAAATGGTTAAGAAATGGGGTAAATATAGTAAACGTTGATAATGGTGAAACAAAGGAAAAAGAAAGGGGAAATTTAAGAGTGGAATCCTGGCAGGGTGGAAATCTTTTGATGGTTATTTGTTTTAAAAGATTTATTTATTTATTTATTTATCTATCTATCTATTTATTTATTTATTTATCAGAGAGAGAGAGAGAGAGAGAGAGAGCACAAGCAGGGGGAGCTGCAGGCAGAGGGAGAAGCAGGAACCCCGTGGAGCAAGGAGCCCGATGCAGGACTCCATCCCAGGACCCTGGGATCATGACTTGAGCCAAAGGCAGAGGCTTAAGGGAATGAGCCACCCAGGCGTCCCTCTTTAGATGGTTAAGAAAAAGGATGAATAACATGGACATTGATGAGGTTGAAACAAAGATCTTAATAAAGCACTACTAAAGACTGGGTGGACCAAAAGGGCTCCCTGCAGGTCCTCCAACATGAAAAGGCCTCAAATGAGTCTACATATTCTAATTTAGAGGAATTTTAAAAGCCAGAAGGCAAAGATTACAGCAAAAATTCAGACCTGGAATGGCATGGGGCAAGAGTCAAGCAGATTAGCCAAGATAAAGACTGACAAAAAAGGTAAGGTTCCCTATCTCAACTCCTTACTGGGGACCCAAGGCCTTACATATATGAGTAGTTAAAATGGTCAGAGGTGAAGAGAAGTTACTGGGATCCCTGGATAGGAAAGCCACAAGAACTGTGGTACCAAAACTCACTGGTTAAGCCTGGAAGTGGACTACAATTAGATTTAGAGAATATAAAAATATAAAGGATAGGATTATGAAAGTTGGAATATTTAAACAGGCTTTATGTGAAGAAGTCGTACCTTGACCTGAATGTTTTATGGGAATGGATATGATGTCTGGCTGAGGAACACTTTTCATACTTCATATTGTAAAACAAAAACCTGTTAATGAAATCCTAGTGGAGGATGCAGTTAGAAATGTAAGGGTTGATGGGATTAAACTGACTGTCAGAGCAGAATATTTGGTATGTTTGAACAGGATACTTATGAAGTGGCTGCATGTCTACTATCTGAATGTATTATGGGAATGGACACTGTATCTGTCTAGGGAATATTTTCTCCAACCTAGTATTATAAAGGAGAAGGTATATAAATCTGTTTTTCAAGCAGTATTAATTGGACCTACTAAATGGGAATGGATAAGATTGCCCAGGCCCACATGGTATAGATTAGAACTAGAGTGCTGATAAGGACAAATTCTCTATGAAATATCCCAGTGTGGACTGTGGATCGGAGCTTATGGCAAAAGCTAGTGAATCCATTCCAGAGACAGCTATGGGACTTTGGACTACAGAATTTCCCTTTGAGGGAAAATTACTAGCTTGCTATTAGATATTAATTGAAATTACCTCTATGACTGAAGGACATAAAATAATCTTGAAGCCTGAAATACACATAATATGTTGGATAATGTTAGAGAAATACTATAATGAGGAGGGCAGTGTCCAGAAGAGTTCCCTAATAAGATAGAAATGGTTGATATAGGAACATGCTCTAAAGGTTAAAATAATGATTTCCAGAATAATTTTCTATACTAGCCTGGGAGAGACCTTGAGCATATGATATACCCAAGTACAGGAGTAACACTAAAACTGACATTTATTTATTTACTAGACACTAACTATACTGGACAATGCCCCTCCTCCCCATCCCAGGTACAAATATATCAGAATCCAGTGACCGTTTCCATTGGTCACTGCCTAGTAAAACCCCAAGAAAACATGAGGCAAGAAGGTCATCACCCTCAGATCTTCTCATTATTAGATCCCCCAAATAAAATCTCCATGGGAAAGAAGAAAGGACCATAGACGGAGAATCTGACAATTTGGATTCCTGGCAAGGTTTTATAACTTAAATATCTGTGTGATCTTGAGCAAGTCACTTGAATCATTTCATCTCAACTCAGTTGTTCCATGAGGGTGAGGTGTCTCTCTGTTTTGTACATCCTTTCTACCTAAAAGATAAGCAAAGCACCGGGCACATATCTTAGGAACCAGTCAGCGTTTTCTGAATGAATGAAACACTTATCACCACCTACTGTGTGCCAGACAGACTGTTAAATGCAAAGTATATAATCTTAACAGGATACAAAGTCTTGCCTAGCCCTTAATGAGAGGAACTGGCTCATTTGCTAAAAGAGTGATTTCCAGATATCTTTCCAGCTTTGTTGTAATTGTGAGACTTACCAAAAGTTCCATTGTTTCCAAATGTATGTCCTCAAGGACAGTGATGAATAAAAAGCTGCTGTTATACCATGGTGAATAATAAATAGAAACATCTCACATACAGGCTTTGAAATACTGATCCCATCATTTCTGAATGAAGTGGTAAAAGAAAAATGAAAACAAAGTGGAAAAAAAAATGCCATGTGCTGGTTAATCTCACAATAGGCATAAACAATAGAATGTTGCCTGGAGTGTGATATTGTGTTTAAAGTAACAGGTTTGGTGCCCATGACAACCAGTTAATTCGGTATATGGAGAAACACTGCTTTAGAGACAACAGAAAATGTAAGGGAATGTTAGAAAATTAACTCTTTTATGATATGTGGTTCTCTAAACTTTACCTCCCTCTAGGTGGATAGCTATACAAATTGATCTCACAACTGTGTAATATTCTACAGAGCCCTGGCCATTTTCGATGGATACACTTTGATGTGGGGTTTCTCAATCTCTCGTTATTCTTGGCATCCACTCAACTATTTGGGCACTAGATATTATTAAGAAGATGTGAAACCAAAATGACTTTTCTTAATTTTAAAACAATAGGTAAGATATGTTCTAGATGCGTGGAGGAGAAGGGCCCAGTCCTGCTAGCCTACGCAGCACAGCAGTTATCCTTCCTCTGCCTGCCTCCTGGGAGTTTCTGGGAGATCCTGGCAGACTCTCCACCCCAGTTCCATCAAGCCACCCACAAACCCAAATTCTCCCAGAATGCTTTCCAAACAGCTCCACAGACTGAAAAAAAAAAAAAAAAAAAACAAACCCTGAGTTCCATTCTCACAAAACATTATAATGCAGAAGAAAATCTGTGCTCAGCATAATGAGAATATACTTCTAACGGAGTACATGAGAAATGACACATGCATGTGTACGCATCTGACACACCCAAGTATAGGAGGGACGTAACAACAGGAACACAATCATCTGGCTGTGTAAGGAAAGACAGGTTTGGTATCATGAGCCATGATGTAAGAAAGCAAAACCTGAGTGTCTGTAAATGGAAGGAATTTCTAAGATAGCCCCTTGCACTCCACAGACTTTCAAACTGTACTCTAAATATAATACAGACACAATTTGAAGGAAAATTTGCAAAAATACAGTTAAGGTTGTCTCTGGTGATCTTCGCTAAGCAGAATAAATATAGAGGAGGAATAAATCTTTCCTCAAAATGTCACAGGTAGGAAAAGGAAAGCTTCAGAAGGCCTTAGGAAATTATAGGGATTTCACAAATAGCATGTGATTAGAAATGGAGCAACCTCTAGGTGGTTCTGACAAATGAAGGAGCTAATGGGAAACACACCACCTGGTAGAGCAAACAGATTTAGAAGGGCACTGCCATAAACGTAAATAGGAAGCTAGCTCTGCTTCACTCAGCTTGCAGCTTCCACACAGGACAAAGGCTGAATTAATTTCCCCCTCAAAATGAAAACAGCAATTCCTAACAATAAAGAGCATGTGAGTAACAAGTGCAAAGACTAAAGACACTTAAGGAATATCAGGTAAATATCAATACCCAGTTGTGTGTTTGGGTGTGTGTTATTTTTCTCCCAATGCTTTTTGCTAAGCTGAATTTGGGTTCTCTTTGCCTCTAATCTATAAGTGTATCTATCTACCTATCTACCTATCTTTATAAATACATATGTATTTAACATACACTAAATGTAAAATATAAATATTTAATATAAAAATGACAAGTTTCTATTCATAAATATTTGTTTCTATTCATAACAGTTTACCAGTCTAGTGCACTGCCTATGACAGAGGTATGGTATGGAGTATGGTCGCATTTTTGATTTTAAGATCACTGATTGTCACATTACCCCAAATTCTTTTTGCTTTCACCTTGCATGTCACCTCACCTGTCCCTTAGCCTGGCAGGTCATGTGCTAAGAAAATAGACACCAACCATTCTGTGAGTGGGCTCCTTATCTTGTTAAATGAACTTCATGCCTATAGTTGCTGTATTAGTTACCAATTGCTATGTAACAAATACCCCAAACTTAAAATCATAAATATTTGCTATCACCAGGTTTTTCAGGACAGGAATTTGAGAGTGGCTTCACTGGGTTGTTCTGGCTCCATGTCTTTCATGATGTTGCAGTCAAGATCCACCAGGGCTGTGAATAGCAGAAAGCTCAACTGGGACTGGAGGATGTGCTCCCAAGCTCACTTTAATGACTGTAAGCAAATCTCATAAGATCCCCTTCCAAGTTTACTCACATTGTTACAGGCAGACCTCAGTTCTTGCCTTAGGAGTCTCTTCAGAGGCTGTTTGAGTTCTCTTACAACACGATTGCAGGTTTTCTTCTCCTCAGAGCTGCTTCATAACATGCAAGCTGCTTCACCCAGAGAGAGTATATAGTGTACTGAATGGTGACCCCAAAAAGATATCTCCATGACCTAAGTCCCAGAATCTGAATGTGAGCCTATTTGGAAAAAGGGTCTTTGTGGATGAAATTAAGTTAACGATCTCAAGACCTTGATATCATTCTGGAATAGGGTAGGCCTAATGACAAGTGTCCTCAGAGGAGAAGAAAAAAGAGAGTAGGGAAGATAGCCATGTGAAAATGGAGGCAAAGTTTGGAGTTATGTTGCTATAACCCAAGAAATACCTGGAGTCACCAGAAGCTGGAAGAGGCAAGGATGGATTTCCCCCTGCTACCTTGATTTCAGACCTCTGGCTGCCAGAATTATGAGAGAACAAAGTGCTCTTTTAAGCCATCAAATTTGTGGTATTTTGTTATGGCAGCCCTAGGAAACAGAGTGATTTGAAAGAGAGTGAGAATTAAAGATGGAAGCCATAGTCTTTTTGTAACCTAATCTCAGTATTTCCCATTATTCTGACATATTCTATTCACTAGAAAGGAGTGATTAAGTTCAGGCCACATACAAGGTGAAGGGAATTAAACTCTACCTCTCCAGGGGAGAAATACCAAACTTGTGGATGTATCTTTAAAACCAATAAAGTTCTCATCTTAAGTTTCTCAAAATGACTTTTGAAGCTCTTCCCCTTCCTCTGAGAACAGATACCAGGAGGAAGCAGGAACAAATGTCTAAGTCTTGAGGATGGTATGGGACTATTTTTTTTCTTAATTCCTATCTATGACTCCCATATTTTCTCAAACACCAGTCACTACTGCATATGTTCAGATGGATTATTGTCATAAATATTACTGGTAGACTTCATGATGTCATGTATACATAGCTCACTTAAAATGACTATTAATATAGTACCATATAAAAATAAGAAATCAGTATTTCAAAAGCATGTTTATGTACATCAACTCCCTTAATATTTGATTAATTTCATAACACCCCTATAGAGATTTAGTATTATCTAAGAGACTAGGAGAGGCAGTATGTTTCAGCAGACAGAGCACTATACTGTGAGTCAGGATACCCAGACTCTAGTCTTTGCTCTGTCACTTTTCACATGGTAAATAAAAAATAAAAATTAAATAATCTTTCTGGGCCTCAGTTTCCTTAACTGTAAAATTAGGAGGTCAGATAAGAGAATCATTAAAATCCCTGTCCACTCCAGTAGCTGCTGCAGCAGCATTACCTCTATTAGCTCCAAAAACCGGACTAAACTTAAGATTATACATATGTCAGAACTGAAATATAATATCCATACCAAGGAAGAACAGTTGAAAAAGTCAGGGACTATCTTGTTTTAGATATCAGGCAAGGTGACTTTTTTTAACCCTATAGTAAAATACTTTAACTTTGCCAGAAATAAATTTCTCCTGGATAGCTTATGGGGTCTCAGCTCCATTACCATCTCTAAGGGGTGGTGTTCCCCGACCACCATGGGAAAAGTAACCCTTTCCCTCCCACTCTCCACTCTGTTGCCACTCTTTATATTCCTCATATCCCTTACCATGATCTGAGGTGTTTTGCTCTTATGTGAATGTGTTTATTATCTGCCTCTCTGTGCAAAGAACCTAAGATCTCAGAGTATTTGAACCTTAGCTTTTTCACTATAGTTTTCTACATTCCAGAAGAGCACTCTCGCTCAGAATAGGTACTCAACAAACTAAATGAATAAGTAAATGAGGTATGCTAAGTATTTTACAAGTAATAATAGAGCCATATATCTATATTATATCTTACCCTGATAAACAGGGGTTCTGCATCCTAACAAATTCACCCAAGGTAGATACGACTATCCCCAGATAATTATGGATGAAGAAACCTAGGCTCAGAGGTTAAGGGACTTTACCAAACAATTAGAATATCCTGGATTCAAGACCTCTCTTTAGACTTTCTACCTTGATGTTTAGTGCTCTTGACCCAGAATCAATCTTTAATTCTATAGGGAAAAACTTGGTTTTATCAATGTTTTCAATTGGAAACACCTCTAATCAAGCCATAATGTAGTCTAATATTTAGTATTTGGGCTTCATAATTAATTGCAGGGATAATTAATAAATTTACAAACCGTTATGTGTTGCCCACTTTTTAATCAAATCACATAGGTTAGTGATAGCTCAAGGAATCTCTTAGCAGTGGGGGGAAATCTTCGTTTAACTCAGCATTCACTATTTCTATAAATGTATTCCTCAGTTCCTGCACATTAACTACTGTGGCTCTGAAATTAACCTTTCCTGTTTGCTTGTGCCTGACCTCAAAGCATCCCAAATTACTCAAAGCAATTCTGATGGCTTTAATTTATGAGAACACCTTCAAATATTCATCTTTTAAATCCTGAAAATGATTATCCCTGCACAACAGTGGCTCTCTTTTCAATCTTAGCTGATAACTCTGATTAAATATATCCAAAGGCTGATTACCCCTACTGCGGTTAACGCCAGTGTCACAGCTAACTACTTATTTCACAGCAGGAATTGCCTTCGAGAGCCCATTTACACTATTACCCAGAATTGATTTACACTGTTATTTCCTATTGATCACATAGGCAAAAGAAGGTATAGACAGTGTCCTCTGAAGGCCTGCTAAGATCTCAAATAACGCAAGCCAAGCACAGGCACTTAGTCTACATTCAGCTAGTACATTTACAACAATGTAAATACTAGCTGCTTCCAAGATGTTGTTATTTTTAGAAGCAACTATTTACTATTAGAGTCCTTTAGTTATTTCATCACAAAGCCACTTGGAGATGGAATCTATGTTATTACAATGGGTAAAAAAGAGAGAGAAAATGAAAGAAAGTAATCCAAGTGTAGGTTATCTGGGTGCCATGTGGACAAGTTGAGCAAACTTTGTCCCCCTGTGCTTTCTTTCACTGCTAGAGTCTTTGAGCAAGAAGCATGGCTGGTGACAGGATAACAGAGATGCTGAGATGGTAGCAGTAGTAGCTCTGCAGATTTCTGGTATCACGTAGTCCTATCTTGAGTGTCTTCTTGGTTGGTTTCCTGCAGTGGCAGCTATGACTATCGCAAAGACAATGCCTTCATTAATTCCTCCAGTAAACATGTATCAAAGGCCATGAACTTGATTCTGGATATGTCAGATACTAAGGATACCAGGGGTGAATGAGACTGATAGGACTTTTCTCTGTTCAAACTGTTAGTCTGTTTGAGAAGGCAGGCAATAAATAAGGAAACAAATACTAACTGTGAACATGCCACAAAGGAAAAGAAGAGCATGTCTGAGTTCTCTTCAAAGAAAGCCCTAATCCGCAACCCAAAAGGATGCCTATGTTGTGTAGCGAAACAGGACTAGGGTAAGGAATCAAAAGCCAAGGGTTCTGCTCAGGATTCCACCACTGTCTAGGTCAATGATGCTCATGCTTAAGTTTGCATCAAAGTCACATGGAGAGTTTGTTAAACCACAAAGTTTAATTCAGTAGGTCTGGGGTGGGGCAAAGGAATTTGCATCTCTTGACAAATCCCCAGGTGCTGCTGCCGCTCCAAGGAGTGCGTTTTGAGAACCACCACTCTGTGTTTTATAATCTTTCTGCCATTTTCACTTCCACATTCATCATAAGGATCACTAAGGAGATAAAAATGTATAAAACTGCTTAATATAAATGAAAGGGGTGGTAATTATGAAGAAATAGATTCAAATAGTAATTAAATGCCTAAAGCACTTAAGGAAAATGAGCCAATCAGAGTTGGTTTTAGGAGGAACAATCCCATGTCTCTCTTCAGGAAGGAAGATGGTTCTATATTCTTCAAGAGCCATTTTTCTCTTTGTGTAATATAAGTCATTTAATTATGGAAGGGGCTCATGAGGGCCCTCAGATCTCCATCAAAGCCTGACAGAGTCATATTCTTGACAGCATGCCCACTCCACTGCCTTCACAATCAGACACCTGCTGGTGGAGCCCATGATGGCTGAAATCAGGTCACGCATCACAGAGGACTAACTGGGAACCATCTCATGAGTTACCTACTCTAGAAACTGAATTTACTCTGGACTACAGGCTCCCTTTGAGCATATTAGCTACCACCACTGGAGGAAGAAAGGCATAAAGATTTATTGCCTAATACTTTAGTGGTTTGAATTAACTCTCCCTTCAGAGACTTGACTTACTCACTTTCCAGGTATGGCCCTACTGAGAAAAATGACCCTTTTTTTTTTTTCAAGGTGGCCTTATAATTTGAAAGATTTAAAAGGCTTCAGATCATCCTCCCAAGGTGATGTTCTATTGAGGCAACAGAAGCAAGAGCTGTCCCAAGAAATAGACGGCAGGTATTTTATTCCCACTTTTGTCAGTAGGGATCTAAATCATGTACATTCAGTAAAATTCAATAAATATTTAACCTCTCTGAATCTCAGCTTCCTCCTTTATAAAAAATAGGGATTGCCAAAGACCAGGAATTGGCAAAATCTTTCTGTTAAAGCCTGATAGTAAATATTCCATGCTTTCTGGTCATAGAGTTCCTGTGGCAACTACGTGACACTGTCTCATGAAAGCAGTTATAGATGATATGGAAACAAATGCTGTATTTTTTTTTTTAGATTTTATTTATTTGACAGAGAGAGAGAGAGCATAAGCAGGAGAAGCAGGCTCCCCCCTAAGCAAGGAGCTCGATATGGGACTCAATCCCAGGACGCCGGGATCATGACCCTGGCTGAAGGCAGATGCCCAATGAACTGAGCCACCCAGGTGCCCCCAAATGCTGTATTCTAATAAAATTTTATCTATAAAAAGCACGCAGTAGGCCTTGGCCAACACCTGCCATAGACTCTTGCCCTAAACAGGTGATACTTGAGTTATCTGCCATGCGCCTAACATGGACATAGTTTGTTACTGGGAGCAACGAACTTAACCATTCTGTACCTGAATTTCCCTTTGTGTTGAAAAAGAACACCATTACTTGTCATGTCACTTCCTCATAGAAATTTCAAAAGGACTGATGAGCTAATGTTTCAAAGTACTATGATTTCTTGATGAAGGGCAGGGGAGAAGTATTATTATCAACTGTACCTTTTAAGCTACTATCATCTGATTATTATTGTACCTGGGAATAGAATGAAGATTCTGATTCATATATGCTATACTGTGGTCTCTCATCCGACAGTCTCCCTTCAAATGATTAATAAAAACCTGTGAGTTGGATGCTAATATTACTCTTTGATATCTTCCAAAGATTAAATGGAAAGAATAAAAGAAACAGATCCTACCACTTTATATACAGATTTTAATATTTTTCCATTTATCATTCATGATTATTCAGCCTTAAAGCCTAAAAATGGAGCATTCTCAAGAAATAGAAGAGATATGTGAGCTATGCCAAAAAACATTAAATTAAGTTGATATAGTTTCTTTATATTTATTTGTTCACCCTTAGGAGAAGCACCATTAAAAGTAAATTCCTTAAACAAAAGACTTTGGAATTAGATGGATGTTAAAATGTGATTTAAAAAACCCAAGGGATAATTAACACTAATTTCATCATTTCTCAGGGATATTAACATAAATTGTCTTTTACATCTTGCCCATCACCAATTATCAACCAATCTTCCACATTTAACAAGTAATTCATTTAGTAGATGTTTTTCTAGTACCCATTATATACAAGGGACTGATAGAAAGGTGGAAAGCTTGTAGGTATAACAATAAAAAGTAGTGAAAAGTGTCCTCAGTGTGTTAACAAGCTGTATTCATGAGTTTGAAGGAAAAAAAAAATGCATTTTGCAGAGTTGATAAGGAAGACTTGTTTCATGACAGAAGTGATATTTGAGTTGAGTCAAGAAGACAGGAAAGGGGCAAAGAGCTTTCTAGATGGCCCTAAATACAGACCCCAGCACAGGCACACCACTGTGAGCAATTCAGGTCATGTAAAAGCTTGTTAGTGCAGGATATGGCAGTAAATCATGGAAGGCCAAAGGTAATCAGGCTAACAAGTCTGTGTTTAAAGAAAAACCCTTCCAAGGATTTTGAGAGTAGTGGAGTTAGGTTTTTACCCATTCATTCAACAAACATATTTTGAGCCCCGATTATGTGTCAAATATTTTTCTAACCTGTATGGACAAAGCAGTAAGTGAAAAAGATGCAGAAAAAAAAAATCTCTGCCCTCATTTTCACGGGGGAAGACAGACAAAAACAAAATCGGTAAGTAAATGATACCAAGTATTTGAAGGTTAAATACTATAGATACGCAATTATAAATAAAACAAAAAAGCAATTATAAGCAGGTTGTTTTGGGCAATACTGGAGGTTACATTTGAGCAATGGTTTGACGTAGGTGAGGGAGCAAGCCAGATAGGTATGTAGAAGAATAGAATTCTAGGCGGAGGAAACACTAATGCAAGTGCATTACAGGTCAGAAAAGCAACCTGTGTGGCCAAGAAGAGGACAGAGGGAGATGATGTCCAAGATGCAAGGAGGGCTACAACGCTTAGAGTCTTATAGACAATTATGAGGACTCTGGACTTAGGAATATCAGTCTACCAGCACCAGGCAGAATGCAATGCAGGAGGGAAAGAATTAGTAGAGGAAACATTTGCAAAACTATTTTCCAGGTGAAAAGTTCTGAAACTATTTATTTGATCACTCATTCATTCACATTAATTCAGCACATATTCAGGAAACATTGTGCTAGATATTGACACTAAAACTGTGACTCTGATAGACAAACTTCTCCCACATGAAGTTGGCCCTCTGGTAGAATGATGATAGCATGAATAGAAAGGTTCCACATGTTGATAAGCTTCTAAAACTCTGTAGAAATCTAAATTTTATTATGAATCTAATATTGTAAAAGAGAAGGTCCCAAAAGGTCCAACTGTATAAAAAGTCCTTAGTCTACCTCTTAAGTCATTTCTTTAGCAATCACATTTAATGAAATATTCACCAATATTCTTTCCACTCTTATGATTATTTTGAAAAGAATGATTGGATATTGTACATCAAAAGAAATCAAAATATCCAAACAATGAAGAATAAACTAAATCTCTGAGGCTTATCTTTCTACCAATTATGATGAGTCACAATATAGACTTACAAACATGATTAATTCAAATATAAGCATTAAAAAAAGATTAATTTAGCAAGCATAAAAGAAGCAAAGACCAGTCCAAAATTACCAAGTTTGTCTGTAACCTAGACAACAGCGTTTTCCAAACAAATTGCTGATGCATGAAGATATTATCATTGGTGGCTGGATGACTGGCTTTAGTACGCCCATAATGATAAACCTGCTGTCACAGAGGACAGATAGGAACTAGTTTCTGCTGTCAAACTGTCATGGAATTATTAAATATAGAGGGGGAAAATGACCCAAACAGTATGTAATGAGCTCCCTTTCATTCTCTCTCTACAAAAGCACATCTGTGGATTGTTAATGACTCTGAAATGGATGAACCGAATTGATGAGAAAGAAAAACATCTTTCAGGGGTAGGAGAAGGGAAAATGAACACACACACACAATGTTTATAAAATACAATTTAAAATATAAAGGCTTGTGAAAGTACTGTGGAAAACTATAAAGTGGCACACAGATGTAAGCTATTATTACTCATTTCCATATTGCTTGATTGCTTTCTTTGCTTTTCTTTATGTTTCCAATATAGATCATTAATCTTTCAAAATATAGAGAAATACCAAGACTTATTCACAAGTAGTCCATGTGTGTGACTTTCATGAGGTGGCCCTGCCATCCCAAGTCTGGTCCTTTCTATGGTGCTGGATGATTTTCTTACTAGATGTGCCCTGTGGCCTGTGCACAGCGACTTGAATGTGTTTAAGGCTCTCATTATCTCAGTTCACACAGATTTGGTACCAAGTCCTGTGGACTGACTTTTGTTAACTAGAGTCCTTGTGCCACAAAGACTCAGTTGGCCCGGAGTCCCCAGGAAAGCCACACCTTGGCTCAGAGTTATGACTCAATCATGAAACTCCTCAAGCATAGGTCTTGGTATCATTAATCTTCATACCTCCCTCAATAACCCTGAACTAAGCTGGATGATTTAGAGGGATGTCAGACAGGAGCAAGCACATTAGACAGAATCATCATGGCATCAACCCATACACTAAAGCCATCATTTTATTTGGTCGTATTTAGTGATACTGAGGTTATCTGTCTTCAGAAATCTCAGAGGTAAAGAATTTCTTATTGGTGCTTTAATACATAAGAAAGAAAGTAGTAAAGCAGTAGGAAACCAGGCCTTATTCATTAGTTTAAGGACAGACACAAGTCTGAAAGTAATCAATAATCTGCTTGTTCTCAGGGCAGTATCAGTTAGCTATATCACAAAGGTAATATGGTGTTAAAAAGAAAAAATGACCAATATTTGTAAACATAGAGACATATAATCCTGGAAAGGGAAATCACCTTTAATACTCAGGTTTTCTGACTCAAAGGGAGAACTGTTTGGAACACCACTGTACACAAAGGACTTTATTTGACATAAATATACATTTCAAGTGGGAGTGAGGGGCCATTTGGTACATGATTTGACTCTTTCACATAAGGTAAAAACACTAAGAAAGAAAGAAAAGTGAGAAGTTGAGAAGCCACTGAAGGAAAAATTAAACAGTATATAGTTGATATACATTCACTAGAACCCACTGTGAGAAATATAGAATGCAGTATTATAATGTTTATAAAGAAAAAATATCATTTTAATATATGACATTTACTACAAAACCTCAGATTTAAACATTATTTAAAGTAATCTTTAAAATATAACACACTATCTCTCCACTCACACATATCCATAGGAAATTCATTCTTACACACCCTGTCTATACAGAGCCCAACAAGTATCCTACAGATAGTGTTATAATTTTTCAGTCATGTTTTCTCCACTGCAAAAAAAACCGAAAAACAAAAACTCACTTCACTTTTACATAAAATGTATTCACAGACCCAGGCAGTATCATAAGAAGCAGATGAATAGAATAAACAATTAATTGGTGTCACAATTTCCAAATCAATGAACACCTTAACAGTGCAATGAAACCCTTTACCTCCACCCGCCAAGCCCTGAAGGTTATGTGATTAAAAAATCCGTGCCTTTAACCTGCTCCTAAGTATTTTTATTCCACACCACCCCACTCGATTGGCTAAACGACTAGGCAACAAGGTCAATCAAATGCAATACTTCTCTCTATTCAAATATAATGGAAATTTTGACCATTCCACATTCAAAGAGCAAATACATTCTCACACTGACAACCACATTCCATTGGCTTTTCCTGAAAGCAAAGTGTGACAGATGTCTTGGCTGTAATTGCCAATCAGCCTTTACATGGCAGCTGAAAACACAATACATCACTTTGATCTCTTTTGTTCTAAACACATTCACAATCAAGAAACCTGAACAAGGAATAAGAAATTGGCATCACTTCCAGAAGCTGTCACTCCATGGCACTTAAATGCTATAATGTATATTTTGCTCATATTTTTATTTCTCTGTTTCAGAGACACTCTGTTGAAGACCTGAACAAAAATCTCCTACACTCACATATGATACATATATATTTAAAGAACTACTTGGAGCACACATTTTATTACCAAGTACAAAATCCGAATATAAGCCCACTTAATTAAATATCCCCACTACCACTTCCTTTCCCAGTTGCACACTTTCGGGATAAAATCAGAGACACGTGCTCAGCTGATTTGGAAACAGGGTTCCCAAGGGCTGTACTCACATTTTGCAGGCAGGTCGTAGCCACATGTGATTTTTGCATGTCCAGTTTCACAGCCATTCAGGTTACGACATTCAGCCAGTAAACAGGGCCCAGCTGCTCTGTGAATACAGCCATCCACTAAGGGAGAGAGAAAAAAGTTAGCTCGTTTTGTCCTTTTGGAAGTAAATGCAAAACCCGAGACAGGAAGATAAAAGGAACTCAATTTGTTTCTCTTGAAAATCACCGTGTCTCATGGAAGAAAACCCGTGACGTCCAATCCTTCAAACACTATATTTTCGTGTGTGTGTGTGTGTGTGGTGAGCAGAGGTAGAAGGGTTACAAAAGTCATGCAGTGTGCTGGTAAACATTAAGCGGCAGTTTCTCTTGGGATGGGGGAATCCCTGATTTGCCATTTCCATTCTCAATTGTGTAAATATCCCCACCATGCCCAATTTCATACTATCAACTTGAGGTCACTGAACACAGGGTGCGAATGAAATGCTAACAATTCTGTCTCCCAAGCTGGTAAGTATTGTGTCTGACATACCACAGGTTATAGAAGAAAAAGGTCGAGAAGAAAGTGAGCACAGCACTCTAAAACATCCATATTCACCTCAAAACTAAGAGTAGAATTAAAGCCATTAAAAAAAGAACCAGACCTCCGAGTTCCCCCTCACCCGCCCAACAGCAGGACACAAACACAGCTGTGTTTCTGCAGCTGACAGGGCACTAGATGATAGGCAAGGGTAGCTTGGGTCTTAGTAAACGCCCATAAAACCACCCTCACTCACCTGACAGCAACTAAGCCAAGAACTTGAGCTGTTCCTGCCCTTGCTCCACAAATTGAACAGCTTCCTTCCTTTCACCAACCTGAAGTCTCATCAGTCCTCTGGCCTCTGCATCCTTCCCCTTCACGTCTGGCCTACACAGTGAGACTCACCTTTCAAAAACACAAATCTGATGCTGTTGGAAATTAAGACTTTATATGACTGGATGGGGCGGGCGTGAGTGCACAGATGGAAGGCTCAAAGATCATATGCACATACATTAGGAAATTGAACACTTGGGTTCTTAGTTGTTGTTGAATGGACCTCTTGGACTGAAAGGAAATGCAAGATTGTTAAATGAAGGGTAAAGTGAGAAAGAGGTAGAGAGTAAGAGTAAGTTGGGATGTGAAAATAAACCAGGATATTAAGAGATCTGAAGATGTCCCCCTCTCTCCACAGTCCACAACACCATGGAATTGACCCAGAGAATCCTCAGTGTTCCAATGCTCATTCTTTCACTGTTCAGTCATACACATACTCACACATACAATTTTTCTCTTCCAAAAAAAGCTTAATAAATTTTGTTCAAACTCTTTCACATAGCAATTCTACTTTTAAAAAAAAATATTCTATGGAATAATTAACACAAGTGCAAAACCTACAACTCTAAGAATGTCAGAGTTGTTTATAATAGTGGAAACTTGGAACTTCTCAGAGAGCTAGTTAGATAAATCAAAATCCATCAGTGCAATACTATTATGCAGCTGCTAAAAAGAATGGGCCAACTCTGTATGTAAATAGTCCTAAACATGGAAAGATTTCGAAATGAAATGTCAGGTTTAGAAGAGTACATAAATCATGCAGTCACAGTTTTGCTTACAAAGTTACACACACACACACACACACACACACACACACACACACACACATGCACCCCAAAGATATACCAAAATATAAAAAGTGATCATGAGATGGGAAACAGAGGGTGAGACTATTAGGAAAAAAATTAGGCCCTAATTTATGTTTGAATTTTTTTTTACAAGAGCATCAAAAGAAGTATTTTAAACTGAAAAATTTTTCTTGGCAAAGAGATAATTAGTTACTTAGTTTGAAATGGATAATTAAAATAGGATTTGCTAGTGTATTTAATCATATGCTGTCAAATATTGTCTACATTATTTAGATGGCAGTATAATGCAGTTTATAGATATCTAATTCTCAAAATCTTCACGTTATACCAGCATTCATGACTGCATTAGATCAATGAAAAAACGGCCAAAGAGCTATTTAATAATAATGACTTCAGCTTAAATTTCTTGAGTGCATCTATACGCCAGCCACTACACTCAGGACAACTTTACCAGCAGATACTAATTTTATCATCTGCGTTTTATAGAGGCTTAAAAGACATTAGTAACCTACCAATGTTCACAAAATACTGGCAATATGATTCAAAACCTTACCATACCCTGACCCACTATAATTCACTGCCTTTAGGACCTGAATCCAGGTAGTCTTACCTCAATCCCTGCATGTGGTATGTTGAACCACCACATTACATTGCCTGTCAGTTCCCATCAATTCTACTTATGAGTTGTAATGGTCATACAATCACATGCACAGATCCCAAACGTGCAGTTTTGATGAGTAGATACATAACAAAGGTATATACTCATGCAACCATGATACCAATAAAAATGCAAAATGTTTTCCGTCAACCCAAAAAGTTCTCCTGTGCCCTTTCCATCCAATTTCCCTTCTCACCCCACAGAGAGAGCCCCTTTTCTGATTTCAATCAGCCTAACTACGTTTTGCCTGTTACATAACTTCAAACTTTATATAAGAGATGGAGAATAGGGGCTAGCTTCTTTTACCCAGCTTATTTTTGAGATTCATCTGTGTTGTTGCATGCAATTCTACTTCATTCCTCTTTATTCCCAAGTGATATTCCACGGTTAAAAATACCATAATTTCTTTATCCATTCATCTATAAATAGGCAGTGGTATATTTACAGTTTTTAGCTATTGTGAATAAATCTGCATACTTTACAAGTGCTTTTGTGCTATATGTTTTTATTCCCATTGGACAAATAACTATTAATAAAATTGCTGGGTCAGGGTATATTCTACTTTATAAAGAACTAATATACAGTTTTCCTAAATGATTATACCAATTTACATGCACCCACAGCAAAGTGTGAGAGTTCAAGTTTTGACAATCCTTTGGTTTTGTCAGCCTTTTTAATTTTAGCAATTCTAATGGATATAAAGGGGTATCTCACTGTGATTTCAATTTGCATTTCCCTGATGATTAATGATGTTAAGTATCTTGCCAAGTGCTTCTTGGTCATTCATATATATTCTTTTTGGAAGTGTCTGCTCATGTCTTTTGCTAATTTTTATTGTCTTTTTTTATTACTGAGTTGTGTTAAATCTGCTATTAGCTCCATCTAATTTTTCTTTTTAATTTCAGAGATGTATTTTTTAGATCTTGAGATTTGCCTTTGGTTCTTTTTCTTACAGTTTTCATATCACTCCTGAATTTTCCCATCTCCTCACCCATCTATTCATGAAAATGCCTTCACAGATTCTGCATAGTGATTTTAACATCCTATCTGACAATTCCAGTGTCTGTCAGTTATGAGTTTGTTTATATTGACTGCTTTTTCCCCATGACTCTGGGTCACATTTTCTTGTTCCTTTGCATGTCCAGTAATTACTGATGACATATAAACACTGTAAAGATGTTGTAAAGGCTTTAAATTATATTATCTTCCTCCAAACATCATTGAAGTTTGCTCCTACAAACAGATTACTGCCAGGTAACAGGGAGGCCTCAGTTTAGGCTTTGTTAAGGCAGGTTTATTCCAGTTTTCCTTTACTTCTAGGATGTGGTCTTTACTCCTAAAGCATGAAACTTCCAGAGTTTCAATGGAAAACCCAAGTGTTTGTCGATTCCCTCTAACTCGATGGAGCTAAAATTCTGAACTCTATATTCCTGAAGTGAGAAACTGAATGTTCTGCTCAGTTCTTTCAGCCTTCTGGCTCTCGTTTACTTCCTGGGCTCCTTGGACTCTTTATCTGTATGTACATGGACAGTTTAAGGCTCTGCCAAAGATTACAGGTATTCATTTACAGATTTGGGGGCTCCCTCCTCTGTGACTCTCTCCCTTCAGGAATCCTAATCTCAATTCCTAGTCATTCTGACAACACTGAATTCAGTCCTATGATGCCTAAAACCGATAAAACTAGTGTTTTTTTCCTTTGAGCCCTATCAGCCACTTCCCATGTGGGGCACAGAGGGCCTGTGGGGTCAAAGCTATTTAAATGTGGATCTTACCCAGTGTGGTTTCCTTCTTTCGAAGGTAGAATCCTTTTTAGTTTCAGCTTGCTTTTAGTTGCTGTCTAGTGCCAATAAACAGTTCCTGACGTTGCTTTTATATTTTGTCAAGAATTTTAAATTACTATTGGTAGGAAGTCTACTCTGATACAAGCTAGGCTGTCATTATCAGAAGCTGGAAGTAGACGCTGCATTTTCTATTGGCTAAAACATGGTATCATATTATTTTAGAGCTGTATGTGGCCTTTGGAAAAAGTACATGGGAGAAAAAAGGAAATGGTATTATCTATTGTATCAATTCTGTACTTAAGAGTCGGTTGTTGTGTCTTTGAAAGACAAAAAATAAATAAATAATGTCTCTATATGTATAAACTCAGTATGAGATTTTAAAATTCTCTAACCTATTGTCAATTCTTTTGCTCGACTTATTTTTCCTAAAATGCAAATCTGATTTCATCACTTCCATACTAAAGTAGTGTTTGCTATTTCCCATATCTTACATTATAAACCCCTTAATTACAAATTATGGTCTCTTAGACCCTTCATAAATGTGGTTCCAACTTAACCTCCCAACCTAACATCATCCCACTCTCACTCCCTTGGCATCATGTAATCTGACACATCTAAATCTTTACCATTCCCTAAACACAACACGACTTCCTTTGCAAAGTGCTCTCCACCCAGAATATCCAGCTACCCCTCGCCTGTTTCCTGCCTAGCAAGGTCTTTCTCATTGTTCCACTTCTAGTTCCAATGTTTCCTCCTCTAAAAAGCCATTCACAACATTTACAGGACACAATAATGTCTTTTTATGTTCCCATATTCTGGTGTGTACCCTTATTTTCATACTTACAAATTGTTTTATAGCTCTTGTATAAACACAGCAGACTGGTTATATGTTAGCAAGTCTCTCTTGCTTTAGTCATTCCGCTCCTTGAAGGTACAGGAGGTGGCTTATTCTTGTTGTATCCCTCGTTATCTTTTTTTAAAAGACTGTATTTATTTATTTGAGAGAAAGGGAGAGAGAGCACAAGCAGGGGGAGCAAGCAGCAGAGGAAGAGGGAGAAGCAGGCTCCTGGATGAGCAGGGAGCCCAATGTGGGGCTTGATCCCAGGTCCCCGGGATTATGACCTGAGCTGAAGGCAGATGCTTAACTGACTGAGCCACCCAGGAGCCCCTATATCCCTAGTTATCTTAAGAACTGACTTTTTATAAGTATTTAATACAAGTTGAATTAAATGCAAGTAAATTTGGGAGGAAAACTAGTGTAGCTTTTTTTTTTTTTTTTTTTTTTTTTTTTAATAATACTGAAGAAGTAACCAGGCTAGTTAAATCCAAAGAACCAGAAATGGAAAAGCAAAGTTAAATACACAGCCACAATGTGTGGTCACAAATCTAGTGATGAGCTTCCATATTAAAAGTGTTAACAATTCACAGAATCTGAAAATTCACCCATTTCCCCATGTCTGGTGCAGCCCAGTAGAAAATCTGCTCCTTTACCTTCCCCTAGGGTCAGCCTAACATCAGGCTGGGTAGTGGCAAGATGTGAGACATAACACAGCTGTAATTTTTTCATTTCTCCCACCCCCAGTCCCCAGGTGGGAGGGGAAAGAGGACCAACAGTTAGCATTTACACTGCCATAGAAGATATTCAGTCTGACCCAAATGTCTAAACCCAATTACAACCAAAAAACAAAAACAACTAACCAAACAAAAAACCCAAGACCAAAAGTCTAAATGAGAAACGAAAGTTGAGCACAATTTTCCAGAGAGCAATAGGACTACTGATGCCTCTTAGCCTATAAAAGAAATATTCACATAGGAACAAAAAGAAAAGACGACTAACCTCCATAAATAAATATGTTCACTGAAGTCCACTTATTTTTCTTTCTGGTTATATAGTTAGAAAGCAACTCCCAGCCTCCCTTGTAGTGAAGTTGTGTGAGGTCATGAGTTTGAGTTGTGTTCAAAGGAGTATCAGTAAAAATGATGTAACTACTTCTATGTCCAATCCCTAAAACTCCTACACCCAGTCTTCCACATCATCTTCTGTTGTCTGCAGGCTGCACGCAGAGGATTCATTGGAAGACTCTAATTCCCCAGGAGATGGTATAGCAACTAAACAGAAAGTGCCTGAATCCCTAAATGACTGTGTGGAACAGAGCTCCACCTCACCCCCACTTCCCATATTCGACAGTCAGTCCAGGGATAGGCAAAATTTCATTATTAAAGCCACTGAGATTTGGGGATGTATGTAACATAGTTTGTCTTGACTGATACTTGTACTTCTATTGTAAATATCCCAATGATAATTTTCATTCAACTTGATTACTGCTATTTTTTAAATTTGTATGCAAAAAAAATTTTAGATTTTACTACTAGAAAGAACATATTATCTTAGCCAAGTTCATTTCCTTAAGTATGCCTCAGAGTTCTTAATCATGCTAGACACTGAGGACTCCATGAACACCAAAGCCAGCCTGCCCTATTCATTCAAATAGTTGTTCCTCTCACTTTGTGATTGAAACCAGACTAATAGAAGATAAAGGCTGAGGACTGCCTAACAAACTGTCTGTGCTATGATCAGCTAGGAATGGAGTGAACACTGAAGTCACTCATAGAGCTGCTCTTCATCAGGGCTAAGAGGAGTCTGGCTGCAACTTCTTCCAAAAACCAGGTTTTCTGCTATACTGACAAACCTGCCTTTGCCATCCTGACAGAAAGGCCAAAATGCTTGCAGGCAGATGGTTAACTAAGGCAAGGGCCTTTGACTCCTGGCATATTTCCTCCAGTTATCTAACAACATCTAAATCCAGAAGACTTCAGCCTACTAATTATACCATCTTGGGTAGGTTTCCTTACACCATAGCCTAGAGAATTAGACTGTCTCTGGATGGGATAGAAAGACGGGTTTCGGTTGTACTTGAGGGGAGATTGTTTTTTAACTTTTGTCAGTAGTACCTTGGAGTGTAGAGTTTGAATGTTCTTATGGGATGGTCTTAACCCACTATTCAAATAGCTAAAATAAAGACAAAAGAGATGGGACATAAAACCACATCAATTTTTCTGACCTAAGATTTATATTACCCCATACAGTCCAATCTGCCTCTTTGGCCTTCCTCAGGTAAAGCTCCCCATTTTACATACAGATGAATAAATTGATCCTGAAAATAGGAAAGAAAGACAAGCCACAAAGCACTGAATGGGAATATTTCAGATACATTGGACCAGTAAGTGTAAGAGCTAGCAAAAAAAAGGAACCAGGGAAGATTTCTAAATATGTGTTTTGAAAAATGCTAAACACATTATATAGCAAAATCCAGTTATTTTATAAATTGGCCCTATGAGCTCTCTTATTTGTCTTACGAAGACAAATTTTTAAACAGTTTTTAACAAGGGGGATTTTGAAGTTCTTGGATCTGTACATATTCATTTAATCTCCTTTTGTAAATAAAAGACAGTAACTTAATCTAAAACCAGCCACATGAATCACATTAGCCTGAAAAATAAGAGACTCTCTCATTGAATATATCTTTTAGAAGCCCAAGAGAATACAACAGAGTTCTTTCCAAATCAAATCAACATAAATTTATTAAACAAATACCTCGCACAAAGCATTCTGCAAGAAGCTGTGAAGAAATCAAATGATGGTAATAATATGTCACATCTTTTGAGGATTTACCATGTGCCTTCTGGTGTGCTAAGTGACTTGCAAGCTTTTCCTGTATAAGAAAGAGGCAGTGCTGAAAAGTGTAAAGAGGATGGTTCTAGAGTCAAACGGCAGAGGCTCGTGTCCCAGTGCCATCATTATAGCTCCCCATACTTTGATTTTTCCCTCTGCAAAATGGGGCCCTTTTAGGACCTCTCTTCAAAATCATAGGGTTTTTGTGAGCAAATGAGTTATTACATGACAACCACTTTAAATAATGCTTGGCATGTAGCAAGCATGTAGTAAATGTTGGCTATGTTATTACATTTAATATCATAGACTTCTTAACAAGTAAGATCTATTAGGATGACTACTTAACAAAGAAGAGTATGTTAAGGAGTTAGTTCAAGACACACAGAAGATGGGGTCAGAATCCAGGTTTGCTCGAACTTAACCTATATTCTTAATCCTTATTTTCTTTTACCGCCATTCATGCAAAGAAGTATAACCATGGCCCCTTTCCTTGGGAGGCAAGTGAATAGGACAGACAGGCTCAGAATCATGTTTTCACTGAAATAAAAAGTAATTGACACTATATAGAATATCTTAGTTATGGAGAGTATGTTTTTTAATAGATCAAAAAATTAGAGGAATAGGTCACATGTTAATGTGTTACTTTTTATAAAGTCCTTTGATAAAATGACCACATATTTCAACTCTCAAAACAATCTTACAAGGTGGTCCTGGACTTTATTACGTTTCCCATTTTATAGCTGAAGAAACTCAACCAGTGTAAAAGTAAATGTCTAAGCCATCCACCTGTTAAGTGGCAAATATGAATACAAGTTTCATTGTTCTTAAAGTGTGGTCAATATCACTTGGGAAGCCTGAAAAAGAAGTGGATTCCTAGACCCAACCTCAAATCTAACAGGGTCAGTCTCCCTAGCAGTGGGATCCCAGAATCTGCATTTAATAATCTCAACAGATAGCACGATGCACACTACCAACAGAGAACTTTGAGAATCACTCCTCTATACTACCTTGTTTGACAAACCTCCAAAGAGTGGTGAGTAGTTGGGCCTGTGGCAAGTGATCTGAGAATTCGCTGGATGCACGAACTCACAAGACATAGCTCTACCAAATCAGAAGATACCCGTTAACTAGAGCTATATTCCCCTATGAGTCCTAATCAATTATTGAAAGAATCCCTGCCCTTAACAGTTTGCTGTTAGAGCAGGCAATGTTAACTGAAAATAGAACTGAATTCCAGCAGCAAGTAGGATTTTAATTAAATGCTGTTTCACTCAAAGATAGATACAGTAGTCATGAAATGCCTCAGGCATAAAGAGGTCCTTGGTGTATGGTCTCCAAAGTAAGGTCACAAGACATCAATACAGGGGAGGGAAGAATATATTTAAACTTTACTTGATATTTATAATTTTTATCTAAAAAGATAAGAATGAAGTTCAAGTTTACTAATATTTAACACAGATTGACAATAGCACTTGTATATAATTTACAAGTAAAGACAGACATTTTATAAGTGCATGCTCAAAAAATTTTTACTGAGAGTAGAGGGTGGAGCAATATGGCGGAGAAGTAGGAGACCTGGATTTCGTCTGGTCTCAGGAATTCAGCTGAATAGGGATCAAACCATTCTGAACACCGACGAACTCAACAGGAGATTGAAGAAGAGAGTAGCAACAACTCTCTGAACAGAGACCCGACCACTTACTGGAAGGTAGGACATGCGGAGAAGTGAATCCGAGCCGATATTCCGGAGGATAGACAGTGGTGGAGGGGGCCTCCGTCAGCCGCTTCTGGCAAGTGCTACAAAATTGGAACTTTTAGAAGTCGGTTCCACAGAGGGACGTCACTCCAGTGGCTAAGTGGGAAGTGGAACCCTCGCGGGACAGTGTGGTCACAGGACCCTCGGGGTCACAGAAAGACCGGGGGTGCCTGAGTGCAGCAAAGCTCCCAGGTATCCGAGCGGGGAACCCGGCTGCAGAGACGGAGCCGAGGGGCGGGCTCTCAGCTCGAGGTTGCCAAAAACTGTGATCCGTGGCCCAGTCGGGCCACTGTGCCTCCAGCAGGGACCCAACAAGCAGCAAAGCTGGGGAGACTCCCCTCCCTCCTCCAGGAGGAGCGGCGTGGGAGTGCACTGCAGGGATCTGCTGGGTTTGGAGACTCCACACGGGGTCAGGTGCCAGAGATAGAAACACTCAGTCACAGGCCGGGTGAGCACGGAGTGCGGCCGGAGACCAGGGAGACGGAAGTGACTGCTTTTCTCTGGGGGCGCACTGAGGAGCAGGACCCCGAGTTCTCAGATCCTCCAGGCAGAGAGTGGCAGGCCACCATTTTCACCCTGGTCCTCCAAAGCTGTACCGAGACTTGCAGGGAATAAAAGCTCCTGAGAGCAAACCCGAGCAGCTTGCTTAGCCCGGACCGACAAGGGCGGGGCAATTGTGCCTCCAGCAAAGACCTTTGGGAACCACGGCAACAGGCCCCTCCCCCAGAAGATCAGCACAAACAGCCAGCAGGCCAAGACCAAGTTTACCGATCAAGGAGAACGGGAGAACTCCAGCGCTAGGGGAATACTGCACATAGAATTCATGGCTTTTTTACCATGATTCATTAGTTTTTCAAAGTTAATTTTTTTAACTGTTTTTTGTTTTTGTTTTTTTTTTTAATTTTTCTTTTTCCCTTTTTCAACTAACATATTGTCAATCCCTTTTATAAAAAAAAATTTTTATTTTTCATTTTTAGAGTCATGTTTTATCCCTTCGTAGTAGTTACCCTTATTTTTGGCATATATATATAACTTCTTCTCTCTTTAAAATTTTGATATACAGTTTCTTCTAACAGATCAAAATATACCCTAAATCACTAGTGTATGGCTTTGTTCTAGTCTCCTGCCTGATCACACTCTGTCCCATTTTTTTTCTTTTTTTTTATCTTTTTCTTTCTTCTTTCAAACAACTTCTTATCAATTCCGTTTATGAAACATTTTATAATTTTCATCTTTACAATCATCTTCCATCCCTTCATTGTATCAAACCTTATTCTGTACATATATAAGTCTTTCTTCCTTTAAAATTTTAGGAGGCACTTTCCTCGAACAGACCAAAATACACCCAAAATCTAGTGTGTGCCACTGATCTAAGCACTACCTGATCATATTTGATCATATTCTGTTTTTTTGTTTTGTTTTGTTCTGTTTTTGTTTGTCTTTATCTTTTTCTTCTTTTTTTTTTTTCTCTTTCTTTTTTCTTTCTTTATTTCCCTTTCTTTTCCCCTGCTTTCAGGTCTTTTTTGTATAGAGTATATTTGCTGGGGACATTGTTAACCTGTTAGCATTTTGTTCTCTCATTCATCTGTTCTCTGGATAAAATGACAAGACGAAAAAAATCACCTCAGCAAAAAGAACAAGAGGTAGTACCCTCTAGCAGAGACCTACTCAATACGTACAACATTAGTACAATGTCGAACCTAGAGTTCAGAATCATGACTTTAAAGATACTAGCTGGGCTTGATAAAAGGGTGGAAGTTATTAGAGAAACTCTTTCTGGAGAAATAAAAGAACTAAAATCTAACCAAGTCAAAATCAAAAAGGCTATTAATGAGGCGCAATCAAATATGGGGGCACTAAATGCTAGGATAAATGAGGCAGAAGAGAGAATCAGCAATATAGAAGACCAAATGATGGAAAATAAAGACGCTAGGAAAAAGAGAGATAAACAATTACAGGATCACGAGGGCAGAATTCGAGAGATAAGCGATATGATAAGACAAAACAACATTAGAATAATTGGGATCCCAGAAGAAGAAGAAAGAGAGAGAGGGGCAGAAGGTATATTGGAGCAAATTATAGCAGAGAACTTCCCTAATGTGGGGAAGGAAACAGGCATCAAAATCCAGGAGGCAAAGAGAAGCCCTCTCAAAATCAATAAAAATAGGTCAACACCCAGACATCTAATACTAAAACTTACGAGTCTGAGAGACAAAGAGAAAATCCTGAAAGCAGCTCGGGAGAAGAGATATGTAACCTACAATGGTAGAAACATTAGATTGGCAACAGATCTACCCACAGAGACCTGGCAGGCCAGAAAGGAATGGCATGATATCTTTAGAGCACTAAATGAGAAAAATATGCAGCCAAGAATACTATATCCAGCTAGGCTGTCATTGAAAATAGAAGGAGAGATAAAAAGCTTCCAGGACAAACAAAAACTAAAGGAATTTGCAAACACAAAACCAGCCCTACAAGAAATATTGAAAGGGGTCCTCTAAGCAAAGAGAAAGCCTAAAAGCAGCATAGATCAGAAAGGAACACAGACAATATAGAGTAACAGTCACCTTACAGGCAATACAATGGCACTAAATTTATATCTTTCAAGAGTTACCCTGAATGTAAATGGGCTAAATGCCCCAATCAAAAGACACAGGCTATCAGATTGCATTAAAAAACAAGACCCATCAATATGCTGTCTGCAAGAGACTCATTTTAGACCCAAAGACACCCCCAGATTGAAAGTGAGGGGGTGGAAAACCATTTACCATGCTAATGGACACAAAAGGAGAGCTGGGGTGGCAATTCTTATATCAGACAAATTAGATTTTAAAACAAAGACTGTAATAAGAGATGAGGAAGGAAACTGTATCCTACTTAAAGGGTCTATCCAACAAGAAGATCTAACAATTGTAAATATCTAAGCCCCTAACGTGGGAGCAGCTAATTATATAAGGCAATTAATAACAAAAGCAAAGAAACACATTGACAACAATACAATAATAGTGGGGGACTTCAACACTCCCCTGACTAAAATGGACAGATCATCTAAGCAAAAGATCAACAAGGAAATAAAGACTTTCAATGAAACACTGGACCAAATGGACTTCACAGACACATTCAGAACACTCCATCCCAAAGCAACAGAATACACATTCTTCTCTAGTGCCCATGGAACATTCTCCAGAATTGATCATATCCTAGGTCACAAATCACATCTCAACCGATACCAAAAGATTGGGATTATTCCCTGCATATTTTCAGACCACAATGCTTTGAAACTAGAACTCAATCACAAGAATAAAGTCAGAAAGAACTCAAATACATGGAGGCTAAAGAGCATCCTACTAAAGAATGAATGGGTCAACCAGGAAATGAAAGAAGAATTAAAAAACTTCATGGAAACCAATGAAAATGAAAACACAACTGTTCAAAATCTTTGGGATGCAGCAAAGGCAGTCCTGAGAGGAAAGTATAGAGTAATACAAGCCTTTCTCAAGAAACAAGAGAGGTCTCAAATACACAACCTAAACCTAACACCTAAAGGAGCTAGAGAAAGAACAGCAAATCAAGCCTAAACCCAGCAGGAGAAGAGAAATAATAAAGATCAGAGCAGAAATCAATGAAATACAAACCAAAAGAACAGTAGAACAGATCAACGAAACTAGGAGCTAGTTCTTTGAAAGAATTCACAAGATTGATAAACCCCTGGCCAGACTTATCAAAAAGAAAAGAGAAAAGACCCAAATCAACAAAATCATGAATGAAAGAGGAGAGATCACAACCAACACCAAAGAAATACAAACAATGATAAGAACATATTATGAGCAACTCTATGCCAGAAAACTAGATAACATGGAAGAAATGGGTGCATTCCTAGAGATGTATCAACTACCAAAATTGAACCAGGAAGAAATAGAAAACCTGAACAGACCTATAACCACTAAGGAAATTGAAACAGTCATCAAAAATCTCCCAAGAAACAAAAGCCCAGGGCCAGATGGCTTCCCAGGGGAATTCTATCAGACATTTCAAGAAGAGTTAATACCTATTCTCCTGAAACTGTTCCAAAAAATACAAATGGAAGGGAAACTTCCAAACTCATTCTTTGAGGCCAGCAATACCTTGATCCCAAAACCAGACAAAGACCCCATCAAAAAAGAGAAATACAGACCAATATCCTTGATGAACATGGATGCAAAATTCTCACCAAAATACTACCCAATAGGATCCAACAGTACATTAAAAGGATTATTCACCATGACCAAGTGGGATTTATTCCTGGGCTGCAAGGCTGGTTCAACATCCACAAATCAATCAACGTGATAAAATACATTAACAAAAGAAAGAACAAGAATCATATGATCCTCTCAATAGATGCAGAAAAGGCATTTGACAAAGTACAACATCCTTTCTTGATCAAAACTGTTCAGAGTATAGGGATAGAGGGTACAAACCTCAATATCATAAAAGCCATCTATGAAAAACCTACAGTGAATATCATTCTCAATGGGGAAAGGCTGAGAGCTTTTCCCCTAAGGTCAGGAACGCGGCAGGGATGTCCACTGTCACCACTGCTATTCAACATAGTATTAGAAGTCCTAGCCACAGCAATCAGACAACAAAAAGAAATCAAAGGCATCCAAATCGGCAAAGAGGAAGTCAAACTCTCACTCTTTGCAGATGATATGATACTGTATGTGGAAAACCCAAAAGACTCCACCCCAAAACTGCTAGAACTCATACAGGAATTCAGTGAAGTAGCAGGATATAAAATCAATGCACAGAAATCAGTGGCATTCCTATACACCAACAAGACAGAAGAGAGACAAATCAAGGAGTCTATCCCATTTACAACTGCACCCAAAACCATGAGATACCTAGGAATAAATCTAACCAAAGAGGCAAAGGATCTGTACTCAGAAAACTATAAAATACTCATGAAAGAAATTGAAGAAGACACAAAGAAATGGAAAAACGTTCCATGCTCATGGATTGGAAGAACTAACATTGTGTAGATGTCAATGCTACCTAGAGCAATCTACACATTCAATGCAATCCCCATCAAAATACCATCCACTTTTTTCAAAGAAATGGAACAAATAATCCTAAAATTTGTATGGAACCAGAAGAGACCCAGAATAGCCAGAGGAATACTGAAAAAGAAAAGAAAAGCTGGCGGCATCACAATTCCGGACTTCCAGCTCTATTACAAAGCTGTCATCATCGAGACAGTATGGTACTGGCACAAAAACAGACAAATAGATCAATGGAACAGAATCGAGAGCCCAGAAATGGACCCTCAACTCTATGGTCAACTCATTTTTGACAAAGCAGGATAGAATGTCCAATGGCAAAAAGACAGTCTCTTCAACAAATGGTGTTGGGAAAATTGGACAGCCACATGCAGAAGAATGAAACTGGACCATTTCCTTAAACCACACACAAAAATAGACTCCAAATGGTTGAAAGACCTAAACGTGAGACAGGAGTCCATCCAAATCCTAAAGGAGAACACAGGTAGCAACCTTTTCGACCTTAGCCGCAGCAACTTCTTCCTAGAAACATCGCCAAAGGCACGGGAAGCCAGGACAAAAATGAAGTATTGGGATTTCATCAAGATAAAAAACTTTTGCACAGCAAAAGAAACAGTCCACAAAACCAAAAGACAACCGACAGAATGGGAGAAAATATTTGCAAATGACATATCAGATAAAGGGCCAGTATCCAAAATCTATAAAGAACTTCTCAAACTCAACACCCAAAGAACAAATAATCCAATCAAGAAATGCGCAGAAGACATAAACAGACATTTCTCCAAAGAAGACATCCAAATGGCCAACAGGCACATGAAAAAGTGCTCCACATCGCTCGGCATCAGGGAAATCCAAATCAAAACCTCAATGAGATACCACCTCACACCCGTCAGAATGGCTAAAATGAACAAGTCAGGGACTGACAGATGTTGGCGGGGATGTGGAGAAAGGGGAACCCTCCTACCCTGTTGGTGGGAATGCAAGCTGGTGCAACCCCTCTGGAAAACAGTATGGAGGTTCCTCAAACAGTTGAAATTAGAGCTACCGTTCGATCCAGCAATTGTACTACTGGGTATTTACCCCAAAGATACAAATGTAGGGACCCGAAGGGGTACGTGTACCCCAATGTTTATAGCAGCAATGTCCACAATAGCCAAACTGTGGAAAGAGCCAAGATGTCCATCGACAGATGAATGGCTAAAGAACAAGTGGTATATATACACAATGGAATATTATGCAGCCATAAAAAGGAATGAGATCTTGCCATTTGCAACGACGTGGATGGAACTGGAGGGTGTTATGCTTAGTGAAATAAGTCAATGAGAGAAAGACATGTATCATATGACCTCACTGATATGAGGAATTCTTAATCTCAGGAAACAAACTGAGTGTTACTGGAGTGGTTGGGGGTGGGAGGGATGGGGTGGCTGGGTGATAGACATTGGGGAGGGTATGTGCTACGGTGAGCGCTGTGAATTGTGC
The DNA here is from genome assembly GCF_009762305.2 of Zalophus californianus. Classification (NCBI taxonomy): domain Eukaryota; kingdom Metazoa; phylum Chordata; class Mammalia; order Carnivora; family Otariidae; genus Zalophus; species Zalophus californianus. The sequence goes on from NC_045602.1 coordinate 99,862,605, forward strand.
AAGACTGTTGAATCACAGATCTGTACTTCTGAAACAAATAACGCAACATATTTTAAGAAAAAAGAAAAAGAAGAAGATAACAGGAGAGGAAGAAAAGGGGAGTAAGTCAGAGGGGGAGACGAACCATGAGAGATGATGGACTCTGAAAAACCAACTGAGGGTTCTAGAGGGGAGGAGGGTAGGGGGATGGGTTAGCCTGGTGATGGGTATTGAGGAGGGCACGTTCTGCATGGAGCACTGGGTGTTATGAACAAACAATGAATCATGGAACACTGCATCAAAAACTAATGATGTAATATATGGTGATTAACATAACAATAAAAAAATTTAAAAAAAAAGAAGAAATAGAAAACCTGAACAGACCTATAACCACTAAGGAAATTGAAGCAGTCATCAAAAATCTCCCAACAAACAAAAGCCCAGGGCCAGATGGCTTCCCAGGGGAATTCTATCAAACATTTAAAGAAAAATTAATACCTATTCTCCTGAAACTGTTCCAAAAAATAGAAATGGGAGAACTTCCAAAGTCATTTTATGAGGCTACCATTACCTTGATCCCAAAACCAGACAAAGACCCCATCCAAAAGGAGAATTACAGACCAATATCCTTGATGAACATGGATGCAAAAATTCTGACCAAAATACTAGCCAATAGGATCCAACAGTACATTAAAAGGATTATTCACCATGACCAAGTGGAATTTATCCCAGGGCTGCAAGGTTGGTTCAACATCCGCAAATCAATCAACGTGATACAATACATTAACAAAAGAAAGAAAAAGAGTAATATGATCCACTGAATAGATGCAGAAAAAGCATTTGACAAAGTACAGCATCGATTCTTGATCAAAACTCTTCAGAGTATAGGGATAAAGGGTACATACCTCAATATCATAAAAGCCATCTATGAAAAACCTACAGCGAATATCATTCTCAATGGGGAAAAGCTGAGAGCTTTTCCCCTAAGGTCAGGAAAGTGGCAGGGATGTCCTCTATCACCATTGCTATTCAACATATTATTAGAAGTCCTAGCCACAGCAATCAGACAACAAAAAGAAATCAAAGGCATCCAAATCGGCAAAGAAGTCAAACTCTCACTCTTTGCAGATGATATTATACTGTATGTGGAATACCCAAAAGATTCCACCCCAAAACTGCTAGAACTCATACAGGAATTCAGTCAAGTAGTAGGATATAAAATCAATGCACAGAAATCAGTGGCATTCCTATACACCAACAACAAGACAGAAGACAGACAAATCAAGGAGTCTATCCCATTGACAATTGCACCCAAAATCATAGATACCTAGGAATAAATTTAACCAAAGAGGCTAAGGATCTGTACTCAGAAAACTATAAAATACTCATGAAAGAAATTGAAGAAGACACAAAGAAATGGAAAAACTTTCCATGCTCATGGATTGGAAGAACAAACACTGTGAAGATGTCAATACTACCTAGAGCAATCCACATTCAATGCAATCCCCATCAAAATACCATCCACTTTTTTCGAAGAAATGGAACAAATAATCCTAAAATTTGTATGGAACCAGAAGAGACCCAGAATAGCCAGAGGAATACTGAAAAAGAAAAGCAAAGCTGGCGGCATCACAATTCCAGACTTCCAGCTCTATTACAAAGCTGTCATCATCAAGACAGTATGGTACTGGCACAAAAACAGACACATAGATCAATGGAACAGAATAGAGAGCCCAGAAATGGACCCTCAACTCTATGGTCACCTCATCTTTGACAAAGCAGGAAAGAATGTCCAATGGAAAAAAGACAGTTTCTTCAAGAAATGGTGTTGGGAAAATTGGACAGGCACATGCAGAAGAATAAAACTGGAACATTTCCTTACACCACACACAAAAATAGACTCCAAATGGTTGAAAGTCCTAAACGTGAGACAGGAGTCCATCAAAATCCTAAAGGAGAACACAGGTAGCAACCCCTTTGACCTCAACTGCAGCAACTTCCTCCTAGAAACATCGCCAAAGGCAAGCGAGGGAAGGGCAAAAATGAACTATTGGGCAAGATAAAAAGCTTTTGCACAGCAAAAGAAACAGCCCACAAAACCAAAAGACAACCGACAGAATGGGAGAAAATATTTGCAAATGACATATCCGATAAAGGGCTAGTATCCAAAATCTATAAAGAACTTATCAAACTCAACACCCAAGAACAAATAATCCCATCAAGAAATGGGCAGAAGACATGAACAGACATTTTCCCAAAGAAGACATCCAAATGGCCAACAGACACATGAAAAAGTGCTCAACATCACTCAGCATCAGGGAAATGCAAATCAAAACCTCAATGACATACCACCTCACACCCGTCAGAATGGCTAGAATTAACAAGTCAGGAAACGACAGATTTTGGCAGGGATGCAGAGAAAGGGGAACCCTCCTACACTCTTGGTGGGAATGCAAGCTGGTGCAGCCACTCTGGAAAACAGTATGGAGGTTCCTCAAACAGTTGCAAATAGAGCTACCATACAATCCAGCAATTGCACTACTGGGTATTTACCCCAAAGATACAAATGTAGGGATCCAAAGGGGTACGTGCACCCCGATATTTATAGCAGCAATGTCCACAATAGCCAAACTGTGGAAAGAGCCAAGATGTCCATTGACAGAGGAATAGATAAAGAAAATGTGGTATATATACACAATGGAATATTATGCAGCCATAAAAAGGAATGAGATCTTGCCATTTGCAACGACATGGATAGAACTGGAGGGTGTTATTATGAGTGAAATAAGTCAATCAGAGAAAGACATGTATCATATGACCTCGCTGATATGAGGAATTTCTAACCTCAGGAAATATACTGAGGGTTGCTGGAGTGGTGGGGGGTGGGAGGGATGGGGTGGCTGGGTGATAGACTTTGGGGAGGGTATGTGCTATGGTGAGCGCTGTGAATTGTGCAAGACTGTTGAATCACAGATCTGTACTTCTGAAAAAAATAATGCAATATATTTTAAGAAAAAAAAAGAAGAAGAAGATAGCAGGAGGGGAAGAATGATGGGGAGTAAGTCGGAGGGGGAGACGAACCATGAGAGAGGATGGACTCTGAAAAACAAACTGAGGTTTCTAGAGGGGAGGGGCTGGGGGGATGGGTTAGCCTGGTGATGGGTATTAAAGAGGGCACGTTCTGCATGGAGCACAGGGTGTTATGCACTAACAATGAATCATGGAACACTACATCCAAAACTAATGATGTAATATATGGTGATTAACATAACAATAAAATATTTAAAAAATTTTACTGAGAAAGGTACACAATTAAAAAAATAATTAAATTCAACAGTCAAAGTGATTAACAGGGCTCTAGAATCAAACTGCCAGACTCTGCCACTAAGAGTTACTGCATCTATATAATGGGTATAATACTAGCATCTACCTTCTAAGCTTCTCATTCTAGTTAAATAAGGTAACATTTGTACAGTGCTTAGCTTGAATAGTGTCTGTATAAGTGCTCAAAGAATGTTACGGTGGTAGATATTTCTACCACTGCAATTGCTGCACAGAAAATGGCACCAATTATCCCCATCTTTGTATCCATGCCCTTGGAAACATAACTCTATAGCTCTTTCCATCAAGAAATGGAATCGGTTTCCCCAAACCCTGAGTCTAGGCTGATCTTATAACTTGTTTTGGGCAATAGAAAGAGGCAGAAGCAACCCTCTGCCAGTTCTAGGCCTGAGCCTCAAGAGGCCTTTCGTACTTCTGCTCAGCAACCATGGAAATGAGCCCAGGCCAGCCTGATGAACAGAGACAAGCTATCCCAGCTGAGGTCATCCTTGAGTAGAGAGCACTCAACTTTCCTAGCAACTCACCACAAATACATTATGTGAGAACTGTCCATGAGAAGAACTGTCCAGCTTATTGGTGAACCTATAGAATTATGAGTTATATACATAGTTGTTTTAAGCCACCAAACTTTGAGGATGATGTGTTATACAGAAAGGCTACCATCATCAGAAAAAATACAAAGCAATAATCCATTCTCAAGTTATGATATAAAGGAAAAAGGTTAAATAGCTGTCCTAAACTCTTAGGAAAGAAAAACAATATAGCTGAAGTAATCAGGTGAAAAGTTGATTCTATTAGAGGTCACCTGTAGCCTGCACGGAAGATTTATGTGTCAGGTACTAAATAGCATCAGTGTTCCCTTTAGGGAGGAGAAGAAATATCTGTTAGAAAAAGCAATACAGTGACAAGGAGATCCACATCTTGAAGCTTCACAGATGCAAGGATTAAGCTATCTGAAACAGCCTTGGGCTGACTTAAAAATTAACTTCTGTTATAAGCCTCCTGATCTTGCTGGTCAATTGGACTGTAAGACCTGGGCTGTGATCCCAGTAGATGACAAACATAAGAGAATAAATACTAACACATTTCTTAGCTCAGAAACCTCAAGCAATTTTCAGCTAAGGGTCACACACCTAGCTTTCTTCATCTCTAATCTAAAAGCTAAGGGACTGATCTTTAAAAATTCGGAGACAGGGCGCCTGGGTGGCTCAGATGGTTAAGCATCTGCCTTTGGCTCAGGTCATGATTCCAGAGTCCTGGGATCGAGTCCCGCATCGGGCTCCCTGCTCCTTGGGAGCCTGCTTCTCCCTCTGCCTCTCTCTCTCTGTCTCTCATGAATAAATAAATAAAAATCTTTAAAAAAAATAAATTAAAAAAATAAAAATTAGATATTTCTATCTCCTAGATTCTAAGACGTATCTAATTGTGCAGATACCCAAGAAACAATGATTTTTTTTTCTTTTTTTTTTGTCTCTCTTGTTAAACTCGAACTCCCAAGTGAGGATAGAAGGATATTTATCCTCAGAAACAGACCTTCCAAAATTTTTCTTGGGAAAAATTTAAATCAGTGAGCTCCATCTCATCATTAGGTTTGAGACTGAGAAAGCCAAGTTGATTAAAATCCTACTCAGGGGCATCTGGGTGGCTCAGTCGTTAAGCATCTGCCTTCGGCTCGGGTCGTGATCCCAGGGTCCTGGGATCGAGCCCCACATCGGGCTCCCTGCTCAGCGGGAAGCCTGCTTCTTCCTCTCCCAGTCCCCCTGCTTGTGTTCCTGCTCTTGCTGTCTCTCTTTGTCAAATAAATAAATAAAATCTTTAAAAAAAATAAAAAATAAAATAAAATCCTACTCAGGTTATAATAAAGGTATATTTAGTCAACGCTAACTTCATGGTAAACACATCACTTAAGACCTAACCCCATGCATTTCCTTCCATATATCCAAGCTCTCTCTTTAAAAAAAAAAAGGAAAAAAAAATCCTCAACCAAAGAAAATGTCATTATGACATCGATTATTGGTTGTCTACTCACTATCAATTCTCATTTTCCCTACTAACAGAATCCCTATATTGATTGGGGTGGCTATGTGCCCAACTAGAAACCCATATTTACCAGCAGCTCTTTCAAAAATGAAAAAGATATGAGTGACCAAATTTAGATAGAAAGAGATGCCATTAAGTGCATAGCCAAGAAATCTCATTACAGAGGGTTTACTCATACAGCAGATCGATCTATCTATCTATCGATCTATCTATCGATCGATCGATCGATCTATCTATCTATCTATCTATCTATCTATCTATCTATCCGTCTTATTATCTACTACTACTACTACTATTAGGCTTTCTTACTTTTCTCCTACTAGTAGTCTTTCGTATTGTTCCACCTTTGAGACTTAAACTTGGTGGCCTGACTTCAGTAGCCATCTAATGAGAATGAACATGAAGGCTACACTCTGGTATGGTAGAAAGAAGAGCTGGTAGGTGCCTGAATCTCTGATGGCCTTTGTGGAGATGCCAAGTTAGGACTACTTTTCATTCAATGAGAGAAAAATATTCTTGTTAATGAGCATATGTCTTATGTAAGCCACTATCTGGGGTGGGAGTGGGACTTCTGTAACTTGGAACCTAATGCCATCTTTAAATGTTGTAGGCATGCATTTGCATTTAGCTGAGACATGTTCCTTGAAATTCCAGATGAGTAACGTTTCTTTGACCATTACAAAAGTATTAATTACTAAGAAATTCTGAGCTGACAAAACAATGGAAAGGGAACAAGAGGCAAAACTCCCAGCAGATAAATAGAGGGAGCCAGGGCAGTGCTGACCATACCACTAAAGAAGGAATGGCAGCTAGAAGAACCTAGAATGTGCCAGTTGACAGCCATGTGACCTTAAGATGATTTACATTTCATCGGCTGTCAGCAGGGAGGGATATCTTCATCAGCAATAAGGCTGGATTTACTCAAGGTAGGTGCTACTAAAGAATCCAGAGAAGAGAATGAGGATCATATTTCTCTGGAAGTCCACAGAGATAGTCTGATGAAGGGTAAATTTGCCATCAGAGATGACAAGGATTTTCAGGCAAAGGATATATTAGCTAGTGCCTTGAGAGCTCAATAATAATCCCGACTTCTTCTTCTTTTTTTTAATTTGGCAAGTTTACTTGGGAAGAAAAAAATATACAACTCAGTTCCTATTCAAGGGCAACCGTATTCCTCCAACCCAAGCAGAGACCCTTCTCAAGGAAATATGAAAAGGCAGGCCTTAACACTATATCCCTTGAAAGAATAACTCCTCAAAATAATCTTCAAATCTGATGTTAATAGAGTCTAAGCATTTATGGAAATTTTGACCTTAGGTAAGGAAGAAATAATAACTGTTCTTTGGCAGCCTGATAGATCTGCTTCTACAGTGTGGTTTTGCCTCGGTTAAAGGCATAGATTGTGCCCTTGATTCTGGGTAGGTCTTCTTAATAGAGAGAGTAGGTCAAACAGAAATACAATATCAGAGAGACCTCTCTCTTTCCAAGAAATAAAAAATGAGTCAACTTACATGCTTTCTCTTTTATCAGAAACTTCCCAGTGGCTGGGGACACAAGTTCAACACTAGGGATGATATAGGTTAATGTTAACAGATGCTTCTTAGACAACCTCATTTGTTTTATCAAAAAAATAAGACCTATGGAGAAAGGTAATCTTTCCTCAAGGAATTCAGCTTTTAAACTTCAATCATGTTATAGAATCTTTTTTCCTCATTTTCTTCCTACAAAGAAGTAAATATGTCATTTTGTGGTTAATATTCACATCTGCTTCAGGAAATACTAATGGTTTCACGTGAGATGATAAAGGATTAAAAATCTTTAGGACAAAAAAAAAAAAAAACTCTCTGAACTTCCAACTGTCTGTATGAAGGAAAATGATAAAAGCCTGCCCATATATGTGTTTTTGCAAAAATGTAAAATCTTGACATACAAAAGATAATCTTTGTTTTGGTAAATTACACTATTTGCTACTCACTCTGCTTGATTATTGTAAGGACTAATCCCTCAGTATATCAGTTGGTCTGGAGAAGAGAAACATAACAAGCGGCCCTTTTTCCCAAAGTCCACACATGAAGATGGCATTTATTGCCCCAATCCAAATATCAACTTTCTCTTTTCCCATTATTTATTTTCAACAGGAGCTCCGAGGGGTAATCTTATGTGAAGAAAAAACTTAAGGGCAAAAAAAAAAAAAAAAAAAAAAAAACATTGTGATCATTCTGTCAAGCAATGAAATTATTCTTTCCCTTTGACATTTTTTTTTGGATTAAAGGAAAATTTGAACACTTATTAAAGACTAATTTTTAGAAAAGGCTTGGCTTTTTTTTTTTAATAGGAAAAATCCAATCAATGAAGTTTACAAGTACTTTACAATTTGGATGAAATCCCCTTATTTCTTTCCAGTAAAAATTCAATATATGTGCCTGCCTAGATGAAGATTTTGCCTTAACAATTCTAAACTCAAATGGGAACATGCCAGTAAAAATTCCCAAGGAGAAAAAAAAAAAAGAAAAAAGCACCACGTATCAAATTAAATTTTAGCATTAAAAAAAATATTTAACCTAAAATGATACGAGAACAGAATGAATAGTGTCATATGTAATTTCTGGAACTAAAATTTCATTCCCATGTACACATTTAAAATATTTCTAAATAAATCGGTTGAAATTGTTTTTTTCCAGAATATGTCTCCACTTAAAAAGAGAGAGATTCAGAATTATTTCTTTTGGGAATAAAAGTAGAAATTTGCCAAGTGGAACCTAAAGGAGGGTCCTAGTGCTAATCTGACCCACTGGTGGGCATTCAGTCCCCAAATTCCAGGTCTATCTTACTTTAATGTCAGTTAAGCTCCCCACCTCCAGACCCTCAAAGGTGCCCTCCTCCTACAAGGCTGCTGCCAAAGGAAAATACATTTCTGGAAGCAAATGGAGCAAAACTTTCCATTCGTTTCCCCTTTTCCAAAGCAGGCCTAGTCAGTGGGTCCAAAGTGCTTGTTTTATGGCCTCTTCTAGACAAACTCCTTTTAAACCAATGCATTCCCTCTCCAAAACACTGGAGATTTCTCACCAGAATGGCAAGTGAATGTGAAGAAGACTTCACAAAGTTTTCTGCTAGAGAAAGTTCTATTTCATGAGAACTTTTGATTCACATGTTCACCCATTAAAAATAAAAAATGCAGGGCTGGACAAGGGGTGGTGGCTGGGGGAGGGGGTAAATAGGTTTCTCTGTGCCGATAAAGAAAGTTTTGTTCACTCTTCAAATTCATAGAAAAGAGATGTCAGGGAAGAGAAAGCCATGGCTTGGATAATCCTGCAGCTCATCAAAATGTCTATTTTCTTTTCCCCCAGTGGAACCATTTTGCCCCATCTAAAATGCTTGCGGGAGAAGTTAAAACAGGCCACATGTGGTTTCCTCCACAAAGGAGCCCTATATTTTATTTTTTTTTTTTAAGATTTTATTTATTTATTTGAGAGAGAGAGAATGAGAGAGAGAGAGAGCACATGAGAGGGGGGAGGGTCAGAGGGAGAAGCAGACTCCCTGCTGAGCAGGGAGCCCGATGTGGGACTCGATGAGCCCTATATTTTAACATAGCACACTCATCCAACACCTCAAATGGTTTTGAAGAAAGCTATGTTTATTATGTGGGCTTATGAAATAAAAAGTACAAAGTTTCTCATCCTGGAAAAATATGCAATGAAATTTACAGCCAAAATAAGGAAGCTGTGCATAATGTAACACTTGGCAAGAATTTTAATCAGTGGATTGGCAAGGCTGGATGCAATACCTCAGCTCCTTTCAGACATGTCTGAGCTTTCTTAATTTAAATACCACACTCTGGGTCTGGGGAGAACATTTAGGAGACATTGTCCTTTCTGCAGGAATGCTGACGAGCAATACAAGTGAACTGAGAAAGGAGCAGTGTTGACGTGACAACAGTTTCAACCTCTGGGAATGGGAGATGGCAAGAGATAGACACGCTGTTATTGTAGAGCAAAGCAACACAGATTTACATTATGATAAGGCATTCCAGCCACATTACTTTAAGCAGGCAAAGATGCTTCCAGGTATCAGTCTGACTCAGTTTGGCTCTAAAGAGCACAATTCTGGACTTTGTCAGGAGTTTTCACGCAGGACCGTTGTTTTCCCAACTGGAAAACAACAGAACTACCCAGTAGTCCTCAATTCCTGAGCAGCCTGACAGCAGTTCAAATGAGTTGAAAGTCAGGTCACATAATGTGGACCCAAAGTGACCATCACAGAAAGAGTTATAATGTGATGAAAAGCTCCAGGGAACCTATTAAATCCACCATCCCTGTCAGGATGGAATAAGAGCAATCCTCCCTCCACAGCCACAATTTTTAAAGGGCCCACTAAGAAAACATTTTATCCCTCTGCCATCTGCACAACACTCTGGAAATTAGTATCCAGTATATCTCATGAAATCTCAGGGACCAAAATATTAAGAAGACTCAAAAGTCAAATGGTAGAGATGTAAAGTATACAGTGTTTAGACTTAACTGTATCACAGGTGTGGAGTCTTTTTCTTTAAAAAAATTATTTGAAAATATTGCATGTCCTTACATTTGCAAATGAAGCAAGGTATGGAAACAGAAGATGTTTAAAAATGTTCTACAATGACTCAGAACTATAGAAAATAAAGGAGGGGTGTGGAGGACAGTTCGCTCCGCTGCACAGGAATCGAAGGTCAAGGGACACAGAAAGCCCCCAACTTTTTGTAACCTTTCCTGCTAAGAATGTTTTCAGAAATTAATTCAGAAATATGATCTGTTTGGAGAAAATGCAGATTATTTTTATGCTACAGTATTTCTTTACTAGGTAATAAAGAATTTATATACATCATAAATATCAGGAACAAGTGATAATTTGGGGACTTACTGTGCTGTAAGTTTTGTGAAACCAGAAATTAAAGTGAATACAGTTTGGGATACCATTACTACATCAGCTGTTATTGGTGCACAGTTGGCTCCTCACTCTCAATGGGAAGAACAGAAAGCTGAACTCTTGGCAGAGATGGGAAACTATTCCTCATGGAATGTGTTCATGGCCTGCTTTAATGTGGGCCCTGTAGAAAAGGAATCATGGTGGGTTTTTTGGGTTTTTTTTTAAAGGACATTTAGGAGGACACATCTTCTTTTAGCAAATAGTACAATGACAATCTTGATAGTTTCTGTTGAAAATGAATATTGGAACTGATGAAAAATAAACCCAGTTTATTACCAGAGGGCTGAAGAAAATGGTACTTCCAAATTTATCTGGAGTACATGCTACCTAATAACACAGGGAGAATGTAAATGGCAGTGTTTTTGACTGGGGAGATAAAAGTGCCCTGGAGAATTTGATGACCAGGGCCAATGGCTGTGGGAGAAAACAAAATTCAAAGGATGGATATATGTGAGTTAATTATACTAGGGAAGATGGTTTGAGGGGAAAAAATTTTTTAATAAACTAATTTAGGAGCATGAAAATGATTTCAGTATGATTGATATTAGGTAAGAACGCTTGACAATTAAAAAAAAGTGAGACTTGACTAATATAAAATCAGCAGGCATAATATCTATGGGGACTAGGCATTTTCAACTAAGGAGAAAGCAAAAAATATAATCAATTGGAAAGAGTAAAAAAGAAAGAAGATAATCACTACTTTCATATGTCTATTTCTTTATCAAAGTAATGCTTAAATATGTAATTCATTAGGTCAAGACTTAGCACCCTTTTTTAAATTGTTTCTAATTCTTTGTAAACCTACCTCCCCCTCTACCTTGATCCATACTGCAGTTAAAAATAAATAAGTAAACTGTTCTTGACATCTTAATTGGTAATTCCCTCCTAACTTTTCAACCAGTTAATTCTGGTCACTAAGAGCAGTAAGAGGCCATTCAAGTAGCTCCTTTTTTATTACCTCGTTTATTCACTTTTTTTTTTTAATTCAATGAAGACTCCCCAGGTACCTACCATATGCCAGGTATTACTTAGCACTGTGGATAGAAATATAAAGAAGCATTGCTTTTAACAAAGTGGCATCAGAGTTACACGTCATAATTGAGATATCTACTCGCAATGGAGTATTACTCAGTCATAAAAAGGAAGGCAAACTTGCCATCTGTGACAACAGGGTATTATGCTAAGTGAAATAAGTCAGAGAAAGACAAATACCATATAATTTCACTTGTATGTGGAATCTAAAATACAAAACAAACAAAACCAACCAACCAACCAACCAAAAAACACACTCTTAAATACAGAGAACAAACTAGGGAATGCCAGAAGCTAAGTAGGTAGGGGGAGGGGTGAAATAAATAAAGGAGATTAAGAAGTACAAATTTCCAGTTACAAAATGAATAAGTCACAGAGATGAAAAGTACAGTGTAGGGAATGTAGTCAATAATATTGTAATTATAATAATATTATAATAACGTTGTATGGTGACAGATGGTGCCTACACTTATGGTAAACACTGAGTAATGTAAAGAATTGTTGAATCAATATGTTGTACATTTGAAACCAATATAACACTGTATATAATTATGCTTCAATTAAAAAAATTTTAAGATATCCAGCAAAGTTCTTTGCCCTTATATAAGAGGATTTGTCTGTGTTTCTCTACTCCACTGCAGTCAGCACAATCTGCCATCTAGGTAAAATCCTAACACTGTCCTTATGTAACTTCTCTCAGCCATGCCAGTATCCCTCTGACTTTGGGCAGGTTTTGTGAAAAAGGCCTAAGTTTCAGATTCATAAAGGATGGGCAAATTTCTCATTCACCACTACTATTCGTGATGCTAGGCAAGCTGATTAGCTCTTTTGAGCCTGTTTCCTTATTTGAAAATGGAAATAATAATTATCTTTAAGGATGTTTTTCAAGATTAGCTTGGATCAAGAATGTAAGGCACTTGAGACATGGTAGATGCTCATTAAATGGGGATGATGTGATTACCATTAGCTTCCTCATTTTTTCTAATATCAGGTAGCTTGCAGAGATATTGGTTTGGAGGGGAATCTAAGGGGGGGGTCAAGAGCTGGTCTCAGTCCCAAGTCAGGATGATGCATCTTGCAGGTATTACAATTCTACAGCAGTGAGATGTATCTCGCCTGCCAGCTAGCATGCATTGACAACGGTTTAAAAAGGCCCAAAATGAATCTTGCAATGTTATTATATACTTAACCCAAAGGAAAGAAGGCAATAGTTATTATAGAAGCAAAGATGATTTTCTCTTTCAAGGAGGATGCCATGTTCCTCATCCAACCTTCTGAAAAAGTTGACATGTGAAATTATTTCACATTCTTTTCAGCCCACTCAAAGCACATAAGGGCTTTCTGAAACATGGGTCTTGTAAATATGCCTGAATGTCAGGATTTTGGCTGTAACAGTGAAACTAGGAAGGACTCCAGTTGTGTGCTCTTCCTAATTCATGAGACAGAACCCTGGTATTTGATGCACAAGTGAAAAAAAACACAATGTTTTCTTATCTATTGTGATTTTTGTAAAACCAATAATTATCTAGTTCTTAGTAACAGACAAGAAGAATTTAGAAAGTAAAAATGTATTGCCCAGCAGTGGGGCGGCGGTGGGGGGCGGGCAGGGAGCGGGGAAGGACAATACTATATGCAATAAAATGCCTTAATTAGATCTTGCATTTATAATCTATATTTTAGAACTAGAAACACAGAATAGTTATAGCAAATAAAAAGTCAATCCATTGGTAAAAATAGATAGCCATCAAACCTTGCCTGTTAATGGTAATAAAACACAAAGTAGTAGAGGAAAAAACAAGTCTTCTGGCATTTCCTTTATTCAAACCAAAATTAATTGTTTGCTCAAATGTTATATGATCAAGCGTTTTTATAAATCATGTAATTATTATACTAAATGTTATGATATACAGAATAAAAGTAAATACCATGATATAAAGAATCGGAGAAACACTGCAGCAATTAATACCTAACTATACATCATATGGTCTTTTTAAATAATTTATTACATTTATATAACTTATTACAAGGTGCCAACCTGATGCTCTATCATTTCTAAATGTTCCAGTCTGTATTTCCCCAAAGCAAGGACACTCCCCCTCCCTCCATAACCACTTTACAATGCTCCAAGTCAGGAAATTGATATTGATACTATCCTACAATCCTATTTGAATTTTGTCATTTGCCCCAGCAATGTCCCTTTTTTGTTTTCTGGGTCAGAATCCAATCCAGAATCCAATCCAATCTGCTTTCATTGCTTGAATTCATGGATTTGTTAGTAAAACATGTGAATATTTTATATTTCTATTGTATCCTAGTTCCTGAAGACAATGTATTTTAAAAACATGTATTTAAAATTGTGGTCCCACCCTGAACTGGGCAAAATTACATATATTCTGTGCCTAGCACACTGTCAAATAAAATATGTATTTTGGTAAAATATTACTGAAATATTTTTGAAAAATAGCCATTAACATGTATGTGAGAAGGTTTAAAGCTTTATAGTTTGATTATAAGCCAACAAGTTGAAAGCCTTCTGCAACATGTTATTTATTTATTTTGATAATGGAATATAGACTTTTCTCTAGAAAAACATCAGCTCAACTATCTAGCAGGGATCTCAATACTTTCTCGTAAGTAACAAAGTATGACATCTAAATGTGGCAAACTCACTTAAGCCTGGATGCAATTCTAGACCAGTAGAAGGGCAAGAGGTTAAACCACTGCTGTATTTATCAATATGCTTTTAAACCAATGAGTGGATCAAGTAACATACAGAATGAATGGGAATTAAATGTAATTAAAATCACTGTCTCCACAGACAGGGCGGGTTATAACCTTTATTCTCTAACCAAGTTCCCTCCCCTCACATGCCTCTAAGAGTAATAAATAAAAGAATCCAAGATTTTTGGAAGTGTTTTTAGGATGTTATATTCAGCTTATTTTTAAAAATCTGAGATTAAAAATACAAAGCAAAGGTGTCTAGGAGAAGGTTATCGGAAGAGAAACACCAAAAGAAATGGCTGAAATTGTGATGGCATATTTTATTTTGCTTTATATTATTCTGTTTGATTTACTTTAAGGAATTCTGTTTGAGTGAAGCAAATTTGTCAAAAATGAATACAGTCCCAAAAAGGGAGAGAAGAATGTTTCAGTCTCTGAGCATACTGGTGCCCAGCATTTGTCCACCCGACTTTTCTTTTTCCAGTGGTGTATGTGTCAACACCAAACTTTTTTGGGTCGTAACCTGGAGCTTGGGGGTGGGCGTACAGTTGGAATTGAGAGGAAAAAAAATAAGGAATATTTTTAAAGCGTAATTAAGTGATTTGCTAATCCCTGGGGAGCCAGCATTCCTTGTACCAAGTTCTACCACAATTGGAACTGAACTATAATAAGAACCAAGCAATTGTGTGGTGACTGCTGAGTGAAAGTCATCTCAGAAGACACAGAAAGAGAATGTTTGCCTCTGGTTAGGTGAGACAGACATTACTACACTCTACACTGCTACACGACATTGAGAAGAGCAAGGTGAATATAGATGAATGAATTATTAGTTCATCATGTATTCTTCTAAAAAGTTTTTTTTTTTTCCTGGTCATATATCAATAAATACATAACTTGTAGAAAATGTGGAGAATACAAAAAAGTAAAAGTACAAAATTACCCAGACTCCCATAACCCAGAGACAACTCCTCTTAACATGTAGTGGATTTCCTTACTGTTCCTTTAATGGCAGGGGCTGGTTATCTTAAGGCACTGGTTCTCAAAAGGCAGCCCCAGGAACTAACAACAATAGCATCACCTAGGAAATCCTTAGAAATGCAAATGTGGGGGCCTACCCAGACCCATCAGAAATTCTGGAGGTAGGAGTTAACAATAGATTTTGAAAAATCCTTCAAGTGATTCTGATCATGCTGAAGTCTGAGAACCACTGTTTTAAGATATTCTTAACATACAGATTTGAAAAATCCAGGCCAAAGTTATCATCCTTTTTTTTCATTTTATTCTATTTTTTCATCATGATAAGTATACTCTTTAATCCCCATCTTCTATTTTCCCCAGCCCCACCCCCTCCTCTCTGAACCATCATCATCATCTTATTTTTTTTCCCCCAATGGAAAAATAAACAGTACTGGGCTTAGTTTGTGCCTAATTGCCAATGATGAGATAAACCCAACAGTAGAACACAGGCTCTAACCCCTACTTTTAGGAGCAGAGTTCTCCTGCTGAAAGAAGAAATAAAATTCAGGAAAACAAAACAAAAAAAATTTCTTTTGTCTTTCTTCCATTCCTGGTCTTATTCCAGAAAGTATTAAGATGATTTAAGTTTCTGAGTTCAAGATATCTGCCTATAGAGAATCTTAAGGGTCTCATATGCTATGGTTTAACCTGATTTCTCCAAATTGAGTGTAACTTGGAAGAAAAGAACAATTAATCAGAGCATGAACATTACCAGTTGGCAAAATTATAATTAAAGTATGTAATTAGACACAACTGACTAATTTTAAATAGTCTCGCAATAAGAATTCCAAACCTTAATCATCTTTTTCGCCCTCATCATCCTCGAAATGAAACAGTTTATGGAAGGTATAGCATACAAATAGATAATTCACTTTTTTTTAAAATTATTTATTTATTTGACAGAGAGAGAGAGCACAAGTAGGCAGAGTGGCAGGCAGAGGGAGAGGGAGAAGCAGGCTTATCACTGAGCAAGACAGCCCAATGCAGGGCTCCATCCCAGGACCCTGGAATCATGACCTGAGCTGAAGGCAGACGCTTAACAACTGAGCCACCAGGTGCCCCAATAATTCACTTTTAATAAGGTTAAACTGCAATGCAGTTACTACAAATATGTTATTAAAATTATCAGGTATTTATAGTCTTTAAAAAAGCAAAAAAGAACCATATGCCCATATTCCCTTGGAAGAGGAAAGAAATAAACCCAGTATGCTAAACCACACGGACATTTTAGAAGACATTTGCTTACCAAAATAAGTGTGACTTAGAAGCAAGTTATTACAAGTCAGTGGCTTTACTTATTGGCAGAGCATTGTTCCTTCCTGGGTGGTCTGATAAAGACTGGTAATTCCCTAGAATTATCATGTACTTGGACTAGACTAGTGAAGGGAAATTAAAAATAACAACAAGAATAAGCCTCTCAAAGAGCCTTTTCATATTGTTTGACATTGTTTTATGTATTTTTCTGTTTAAGTTTTTCTTATCACAACTAAGCCAGAAAGACATACACTATGACCCTTATGATAATGATTTCATTATTTTATAGTCTTGCCCGGCTACACAGGTGGTATTTTTCACGAACAAAGAAAACCCCTAGTCAATGGAAGGCCAAACCCCCAGAGACACGTAATCTTTTCTCACAGCGTGTACTAGTTCCGGCTGGTATTTTTCCACGTGCAGCCCTGCAGTGCGTTGCTCGGCCAAACCAAAACAGACACTACTGGTTCCTTTCCAGCTGTTGCTGAGGTTTTCCCTCTGGTTTTATTTACTTGTCTAAAGTGGCTGTAACAAGCACCAAATAAGCCACAATTGCCAAGAGCGAAATATAAAATTAAAGGGCTTCAATTAATGAATAAGTAATAACACACTTAGAGAGGGATGCTAGCTTGAATCACTGAATGAGGCACTGGAACTTATTAGATTATGTTTTTAAATGATTTTGAATCAACGTATTTAAAATTATATAAGTGCTATTTGGTACATGAATTTTAAAATCCATAATGCTAATGCATTGGGAAATGTAAAATTAAGCACAGATGTACAAAAATAACAACATGGCGAGACCAGTTTACATTCCTCCTATTGTAAGAATTTGTGGGTGTGTGTGTGTGTGTGTGTGTGTGTGTGTGTGTGTGAGAGAGAGAGAGAGAGAGAGAGAGAGAGAGTGTTACAACAGGTATGTTCACCAGCCCTATGAAGAGGTTGTGAGGTTTATAATGTAGTAAACATTTATGTACATCTTAACTCCTACTTATGGTCTAAGAAACAAGCAAACCTAAGACAGCACGTAAAAAATATTATCCCACAATACACAGACACATAGCAATTTTCAAGATGAAAAGTCCAAAATTCTGTACCAGGAGTATTAAAAAACAAACTGAGTACAATATAACCTCCATAGTAATGACACCTCTTGCAACAGCCAGAACAGTCCCTGGTCTCTAGCCAAATTCACTGGCTGGCAACAACCCTGAGCCACATATTTTAATCAATAATACTAGTAAAGGGCTGCTAAAAGCATTATAATAAAACACGAATACTTTTTTCTCCATAAGCTGTGGTTCAGCCAACACGCATTGCCTGTTTAGGCAGGGACGTATAACTAAGCCAGCTAACCTGTATTATAGAGAAATGGAAATGTGTAAATGAACTAGGACACTTCTGTTGGTGCCCGACAGAAATGAACAGCTGTTATATGTAGTCTTACAAGTTCTCTCTTAAGCTGGGATGGGCAAACAGTTCAGCTCATGCTTTGAAAGCAGGTTCAACCCCTACCCTTTTAAAGTTAGAATGGATGTACTGAGAACACAAATTGGCTGTATGGATTTCTCTGCCATCCCAACTCTCTGGACTCAGTTTTCTCCTCTGAAGTATAAATGGGGTAGAGGTAGGAGATCTCTGAAGCCCCTCCATGGCTCCACAATCCCATGACCTCCACCATCCTACTACATCAGACGTACCAAGGAAGGCACAACCTACCCCCCGCAGAAGTGCCACAAGACACCCGGTAGAAAAAGTAGATTAAAGAGAAACAGACTGGGAGAAGTAGGTTCTACTTCAAGCTTTGCCCCTTACCTGGCTATGGGACTCTGGGGAAGTTTCACAAACCCTCGGGGCCTTGATTTCCTCATTAATAGGAGGCAAGTGATCCTGAAACTCCTTCAACTCTGTTTCTAGGGAATGAGAATCAGGCCATGTATACTCAGTGACAGTGACAAATGGCTTCTCAGAAAATGAAAAGATACCACAGACCTTTGGGACTTAAAACAGACTTTATCATTTCATAGAAAGCCAATTAACTCATTATAGCTAAACTGTTCAATAGCAACAACAATTTTGAGTGAAAGCAGGTCAATACAGTTTTATTGATTAATCACAGGGGGTTAATTTCTACTTGATCACTATGTTAATTTAGCAACAATATGAGTTACCTTTACATAAACCCCAGTAAGTCAACAAAAGAAATGTTACTTCATCAAAAAGAAGCAAAGAGAAGGAATACTAAAATATGTGTGAAAAGGTAAAAACAGACTCAAGGCAAAAAATAATTTAAAGAATTTTTCTTATATCTTTGAAATAATGTTAACTGGAATTTGTAAAGAATGACATTTGAGAAGAGACAGGAAAATTTTAAACCCCAGACTCATCCAAGCATGATTTTATCTTAAGTCCTTCATCCCTAAAGACTTTGTGTATAAGTAGATGAACTGTTAACAACTGAACACTACAGAAGCAAAACCCAGTCATTAACATACATGCATGGACACACTCAACACAGACACACACACACACACAGTGTCTGCTACTGGCTTACACATAAGTATTGTATTAGAGTAATTAGTGCATTTCTCAACACTGTTATTCCACTGACAATGAGCTACACTCTAAGAATAAAGACACGATATAGAGGAGACATCCTTCCTTCTAATCTAATGTCTAAGGTTGTAATAAATAGTTAAACATTTTCAGTCAGTCTGAAAAGAAAAAACACTGAAGTAATCTATGGCCACCAGTTCTGGATATTGCAGAGGGCAGCTATGGTCAGAGAAAATACTCAACACAGTTTTATAATTAAAAAAAAAAAAAAAAAAAACCCCAGTGTGTATGAAAGAACTCAATCCATCCTAGTAATTGCTTTCTGTGAAATCTAACCCTTGGTCCAAATTAATGAGTTACAGGTGTGAATCTAATGCTTTCCATTTTGCCTAAGATGTTACTGTTGCTTTTTTCTGAGACACTTGGCCTCCAAAGGTATTATAGTTAATTTATCATAACATACTATCAGTGTTCAGTGTTCACTAAAAGAGGGAAACAGCCTTTTTGCTGAAATAGAGAGCTCTTGCTTTTCTGTAGGGTTGTCAGATACCAATACAATTTTTCTTACTTACACATTTAAAATTCTGCTTTCATTATTTTTTTTCAGATGAACTGCCAGACCAAAATATGTGTCAGAAATTTTTATTTTAAAAGACAGAAAAATTAGTGCAGGCAGTCATTGCCCACATTTGCCTGCTGAACATGCCTCTGTTATTCAAATAGAAAACAAATTTTCGAAAACTTATTTTCTTGAAACAAGAGAAAGGGTGAAAAATAAGAGTAGCAGATGTGGCAGCCAGGAGGGTGGTTTTCAAATCTATAGCTCCTGGGTTGTTTTAACACAACTAAATATATCTTCTGGAATTAATAACTAGTATCATTTATTATGTGCCAGACACTGTGCTAAGTGCTTTTCACATATCTTATTTTGAGTTCTCTCAAAAGTAGACCCTGAGACAAGGATTGGAGTGCAGTAATTTATTTGAAAGGAGATCCCAGAAAAATCAGTAGGGAAAGGAAAAATGAAACAGGGAAGAAGGAGAAAGGAGGTTTATCAAGCAATTAACTTCTATGGGCAACTGGAGCACTCGATCCTGCCAGGGAACACTAGAAAATGTGTACAACACACCTCTGAGATATTGCAAATGAGAGGCTGCATTTGGAGGTGTTACTTTCGTAGATCTCCAGTTTGCCTTGTGAAATGGGCGAGCCATGCTCTTCTACAGCTAGTATGAACACTAGGAGCAGGGAGTGTTCTAAGTGAGTTGGAGGTATATAAATGAGGACTCAGGGAGCCTAATAGTCTACTATGACACATTATATCATTTAAACTGCACAGTTATCTTGTGATGTGAATAATAAGACCCTCATTTTACCTATGTGGAAGCTGAGACTCAGAGAGTTTAAGTGGCTTAACCAAGGGTATACAGGGCTAATAAATTATGGGGCAGAGATCAGAAGTCCTGGGCCATTTGATTCCAAACCTGAACCCTTGACCATATTTCTACACTGTAATACAGATAAGGAATGAGCGAAGGGTCCATAAGAATATGCCAGGAAGCCCGACATTGCTAAAAGCCTAATTCCATCCCAGTAGCAAAATAACTAGCTATTGAGACTTAGGGAAATGAATGGAAGGTTGTATGCAACCATGAGGACCTTGCCAAGGACAAGCAAACAGATGAGAACTATCACCCTTTGTTATATATTTAGGTAACTGTGTAGTCATTTTTTTTGCCAAAAGGTTTCCAGCTTTGGAATTCCTTCAATTTGGTGGTCTGAATGAGCCCAGGTCCTTATTATATGGCTCATAAAACCCACATGTTCACTGAAATGTCAACTGTTCTTGAGTCATGTGTAAGAAAAACTGGTGGTGGTGATGGTGGTGGTGTTTTTTGACTTTCAAAGTTTCTTTTTTTGTTACTGTTTTAAGTTACTGTTTTATTGTTAAATTCAATGGCCAAATAATCTGACATAGTTTTCCCCAATATTAAAAAGGGGAAGAAATTAAATCATAAATTGAATTTCAGTGGAATGAGGGATGCATTTGAAAGATAGGAAATTAGTAACAATGTTTGTGGTAGCTAGGAATACTGTAGCTATCTCATAGTTTGAAAGAAGAAATACCAAGTGCATGCTGGATGAGGTAAAATAGTACAGCAAAGTTCCTTTCCACTGCAATTTTGGAAAATGGAAAATTTTCAGATCACTGAAAGTCACCCCTTACAGGTTTTCATACTTCAGGTTTGGAGAGAAATTTCTGAATAAGGGTCTCTACAAGTCAACTGTTTAAACTTTCATGTGAAATAATTAAAATAAACCAATGGCAGGAAAATACAATGTGAGGCAATTGTGTTTCCAAAATGTTGATGGATAACCCACCCTGGTTCGGTATCTCGGTGTCCTTACCTTGTTTTCTGTCTAGTGACCAAAGAGTGTTGAGCGCTTTTTAAATTGTAGCTGCATATCATAGGACCCAGCCCCTACCAGAACCTCTACTGGGATTTGGCATAATAGGAATACATTTATTAATTCATAATTACTCTGTGTAGAAACAAGAATCAGAACCTGCTAACTAGCTCAGAGACAGCCACAGCCTGAGTTCCTCAAAAAGAATCCACGGCAGCACTCCAGAAATCCAGGGTGGGAATGGGATTTGGTAAGGTACCATGCATTAAGCTAGGTGTAGGTGTGGAGCTAGACAGAACCGTTACCACAGCTGTACCTAAAATCAGAGACAAGGGAGGTCTATGGCATCTGGACAGACACACGTCCTGATATAGGAATCAGGCCCACAGCAGTGTGGCGGTCCCATACTTGGGCTTCCTGACCTGTGATTATGTATGCTACCTTCATTTCTTAAATTTATTACAGTATAGTGATATTCAGGACTGACGTTTGTAGTCAGACGATACAGGATTTCCAGTCTCTGTCCTGCCCTGCTGCCTCCATCCTCCTACCTCACTCACTCCTGTCACTTATTAACCAGGCATACCCTTGGTTAGGTTGATTTTCAGCTTTGATCACCAAGGATTCAAAAATATGGTCTAATCAAAGCCACAATATGCAGCCCTGACCTCTCCTCCTCTTGTTTTCTCCTCTCTTGTCCTGGTCCTTTTGTGTATTGAAATTAAGGTCCATGTGGAGGTCCCAATTCCGTCAAAATAAGTCTTTATCCACTAGCTCTCTTGGCTTGTGGAACACCTTTCCTGGGCTCTCAAGCCCTTCATCACATCCTCCTACAACTGCATTGTCCTAAGTGGAAACTTCAGATCATACAAGTTTGGCAAATGTGGTATATGCTGCCCCTGTCTTGGAAATTAATAGCACATACTAGTATAATAAGCAATACTGCAGGAAGGAAACCTATTTAATGACATTCAGTTCAGTATTTCTCAAAGTTACCTTATCACGGAAGACTATGCTGCACATAACCCCTCTTGGCATCCCAGGGGCCCAGTGTTCTATGAAGTGGCTATGGAAGTTCCTATCTCTTTGGTTCTGCACTGCTACCATTCCACTGATCTCTTGTTTCCACACTTTACAGTTTTCAGCTCTCAGTATGGAAATAGTGCTTGTACCTTACCCAACCCTCTTATTTTGGCTCTGAATGCTTATCATAGACCAAATGACATAAACTCACTTCTCAGTCCAGGAAAACACTCAGAACTGCTTCCAGCAACTAGACTAAAGGCTGCCCTTTGGTATGCGGTGTGAAGGTGTATTAACAGCTAACTTTTTGCGTAAACAAATGGGTTGATATCTGCACCTCAAAAAAACTCATCATTTGGTGGGGAAGCAGTATGAAAGGATAAAAGGAACTAATCTCCATTGGGATTATGTGATCCCAGAAGAACAGTTAGCTGTTTGCTATCAGTCTACCTAGGCAAGTGCAAGACAGAAAAAGTTAGTTCCATTTGATTTTTCAACCCATAAAAAATAATAATTACTAATTTTTGACAGTGGAACTCTAACCTTCCTGTGGCTAAGAATCACTGATAACTATGCTATAAATTGTGTTCTCCATTATCATTTTTCAAAAGCCCAAAGCTCAAAAAGAGGGCATGGGTGAGGAGACAAGTACTAATGTTGTTTTTCCAATCTAGGGTAAAGTAATAGATCAAGATAGTCGGGGTATCAACAGTTTGACCTGAAAGAAAGGAAAGTCAGTAATGACAACCAAATGTTTAACAGCTAAAAGTCAGGTGGGGACATGTTTACATGACAAAATATTTTTACACCTCAGATCCCTTAGTAAGTTGTAGACCTACCCAGCTCATTCTTTTCTAAGTAGGAAGACTTGCCCACCAAAATCTACTACCAACCAGCATGGGGAGACACAGATTCTTGCATACTTTAGCAATTCAAGCACCCAGAATAAATCCACTGGAATTGATAAAAGGATGTATTAAGTCTAGGAACTATAAAGAGGTGACAAAGTTCTCCCCTTCTATTTCCTGCCTCCTTTCTGAATGTGTGGATTTGGTTTTTCAGAGAAGAAAGCTATTAAAGCTCAACTCAAGGTTCCAATCTGCACAAGCACTGTGAAAACAAGTTATCAGTCTACACATGGCCCACTTGGATCTGGAGGTAAGAAGAGAGGATATTCACCTGTATGTCCAGCCCCACCCACCCTGTGACTCAATGAGGATCTAGCCTGGGGTATGTCTTAGACATGGAGTTCTAACAAAAGGGGGGTACTGGCATTAGCCTCTGTGCTCTAAACCTGACATTCAGGGTACCCGGGGCAAAACTTTGGGGGCCTGTGTACCTATAGAGCTGTAGCTGGATGCTAACCCCCAGTATAGGTGCCCAGCCCAAAGAACAAACTTCAACCTCAGTACTTTGTTAGCAGTCCACATCCTTGAGTGAACTACAGTCCTACCCTGAAGCTTGACTCACTGGGTTAAGATCTTGGATGCCCTTCCCTGTCTCTTCAGGGGCTAGATACTGCTTATTACACCCACCCTCCCCAAGCATGGCTGTGGTCATGGCTCAAACAAGAATAACCTGGCTATAAGCAATGAAGATGCTCTCCACTCAAGACTTAAATTGTTCTGTCCAGATATCCCTGCCCATGAGAATAAACCTGCTAGATACCAGTGCTGCTCCATATCTGAGAAACCTGTGCCTTCTTTGGAACCAGTTCCATTAGCCCCCATCTCACTAATATCTAAAATTCTTTCCTCCTACCAGATGGCACATGCATCATGGATGGCAGTGCTAACGGAGCCCATAACGGGAAAAAGGTGTGCTGGATTTAGAACACAAATTGCTATTCCTTTTCTTTCTATCTCTGTCCTAAGATGTGAACATATGTTTAACAAAACTGGGCAGTGGGAACCTTAAGTATGGGAACCTTGAACGTGGAGTGGAAGAATTTAGACTTCCAGAGTCTGAAAGAACTCAGTACTCAACTCCAGTTCTTTCAGAGAAGAAAGACTACTCCCCAGAAAACATTCGTTTCAGGGGTCACCTCATGGACCCATTTCATGTAGTATTTTGAGGAGAAACTGTGGGCTTTTAGCTTCCTCTTTCTCTATTTTTTATATGAGAGACAAGGGCTTAAATCCCTAGGAATAATAGATTAATGGGCATAGGTGAAAATTATTTAATAGAGATGTTCTTGGTTGAATATATAATGGTACTAGCTACAGGATATTATATAGTTATTAAAAGAATAAATTGTATCAAGATCCAAATGTTCATCATGTAAGTAAATTTTGAAATAAGCTACAGAGTAGTAATATGTATAGTATGACTCCATTTTAATAAAACAAAACAAAAATCATCTGTGTGTGAGAGATTTATATATACTTAAATGAACAAAAAGCGAGAAGTAGGATCTGTGTTGGATTGCAAGTTTCTGTTACTAAACATTTTTCTATTTCCTGGCTTAATTTCATCTGTTACTTTGAGCGTGGCTTAACTTATAGAATTTTTTTAATTTAATAGATTTTTGGAAAGATTATATTGAAAGTAAACCAGATTTCAAATATCATAGGGTATGTTCAGTTAGAGAGTCCTATAGGAACGATTTTGTAAATTTTATAAATGACCTAATTTGTGAAATAAATATTGGTATTTGCATTTATGTAAGATTAGAAACTACTACCCATTGTACAGGCATCCTACAGAGAAACCAATTTGATCTTTAGGTTTCCTTTTGTCCGATGAAAATCACATTGCAGAGATTTTGAGCTAAAACCTTGACCTGCACTACTACCCTAACCATTTCTAATGCCACACAAATATTAGCTATTATTACTCTAAGCAGTTACCACTCAGTAGCATGTATTGAGTACTATGTATCTTGCACCATGGAAGCAAATATAAATAAAACCTGAGCACTGCTTCTATAGGTCCTTAATCTAATGAAAAATATTTTCATCCTACCTGGGTAAGATGCAACAGTGGTTCTTTGGGGAAAGAGGTGAACTTGGTTTTTCTCATTCGATGAGGAAAATAAGATCCCGCCCTCCTGAGAGAAAAGCAACACAGAGGTAGTCCTAAAAGCAGCCAATTCCAGGACAAAGGGAAAATAGTTTAACAGGAATGGTGATGCCTGAATGATCATCATCCTCACGGATGATGTCCCCGCAGATCCAGAGAACTGTCTCTTGGTCAAGAGTGGCAGGAATATTTATCTATTCTATTAACAAGGAGGTCTGCCATCATTTTGGGGTACATCAAGAAACGGAGCCTGGAGGCCTGGATGTCTTATGAGAAATTAAGGGATCGGTGACAACTCAGTCTGCTGTTTCCCTAATTGCTGACCTGATAAATAAGTGAGGTTCAAATATTGAGAATGAGATGTCATTAGTCATGACAATGACTTCATATTTTCAATGCATTGAAATATTTTCACATATTTTATAAATTGTACTTTCTCAGTTAGTGTTTCCTTTCTTTTTCTTTCTTTTCTTTCTTTCTTTTTTTTTTTTAGAAAACAAAACATTGTTCCTTTTATCATCACACTACACTCAAGGTTCTTGAAAAAATTTTACATGTGCACCCATAATATACATTACTACTAAGGTTCACCTGAGATTTCTTACCTTCCCTAAAATGTGAAGGGAAAGCATCAGCTGCTGAAACAAATATTCAAATAATAAAACAAACTGGGTAACTTATTTTAAATCCTTAAAATCTCAGCTCCAGGAATGTTAAGAATCATGCAGTATGATTTTTTTTTTTTTTTTACACAAAAAGATTTTTCAGAGAACTCAAGAAAGGCTAAATAAATCCTCCTGCATTAGTAGCTGCTCCCTGTACAGGGAAGATCCTCAAGTGTAGGGAAGAATAGTTTAGCCAGGATTCTCTCCAACTTGCTTTAGAGGGAAAATGCTGATTACTTTATTATTACTTTATTAAGGTTGCACATGTGGGGTGCCAAAATGCTCAAAACATTAATAGAAGAATTATCAAGAAGGTCGACAGCAAATATTCAGACATGTAGAAACACTTCCCACCTCTCACCTAACAGCAAAACCCCAGAAACAGAACATATTTACTTGTATAAAGGCAGATAAAGAAACACATAAACACATACATAATAGCTGTGTTTTAATAGAAAGTATGATGACATGGTGCAGAAATGTCATAACATAGTACCTTCAAAGACTGCTTTTAAGCAAGACAGAAAAGTAACTATGTCTGGTACTAAAATGATAAATGAATTAATGACTTTAAATATGGTTACTCCCCATGAAACTATGGACCATTATGTTAGGAATAAAGGCTAGACTACAACGTATATTTTTCAAAGGCAAGTGAAGTGTGCTGCCTGTTTCTCCAACATAAAAACAAAAACCCACTCTATCAGAAGAAACACGAACTTTTTTCCCATGGAAGAAAAAAAATCCCACCATTATAACTCTTACGGCAAATCCACTGAGTCCTGTGACTGACATTTATAAGTCACTAATTTTCCTGCTCTGGCTAGATAGTATAATGGTACTATAATGGATAATATAAGACTTGAATATTAATGAAAGGTTTGACTAAATATGAAAGCTATTTGTTTAGAAAAAAACATTTGAGAAATAAGGTAGCTTCATCAACATTAGATTTTCATCACAGGTTTTAAGACATATCATGGAACATAAGTGCTTTCATGAGTTGTAAAAATTGCTTCAATTTTTGACACTCTGTGCTTCAAGGAATCCTGATTGGCAGCTGATTAGACTTTGGCTCCAGTCATTACCTTCTTTAGTGAAATTAGCAGGCTAGAAAATTGCATTGTAATTCATCAAGGGGAATTAACATTGCAAGAGATCTTAAGGCTATTATCGTATATTTATTTAGTATGCAATATAAAATTTTTTCAAGCAATTTCTAATAAAAAAATGTGCCAGAGAGTATGTATTATCGATTCATCTGGAATTATGACAATCCATTTCTGCACATTTGGTCTCTGTAAATGGAGAAGTTTTATCTGCCTTGAATTCCCTGTGTGATGGCATTAAAATAAATTACAGAGATAATGTGATCTCTGTTATTACTGTCTCTTGCATGTTCTATTTAAAATCAGCTTGTGCACCATCTACTCTTGAAAGGATCCTTCAAATGCAAACAATACTAACAATATTTTCACCCTAATTCAAAGTAAATAATTCACTGTCAGAATTTCTCTCCTGAAAACCAAAGTGTTAACATTATGCTCAATGCTCTAGAAATCTAGAAATCTTATATGAAAACATCATAACTAAATAATGATGCTAATTGGGTTCAAAGATATATATATATATGTGTGTGTGTGTGTGTGTGTATTTTAGTAAAATAAAAAAGTTTTTAAAAGATTACAAATTGAATGCATTCCAATCTCATTGAATTAGAAGAAATGAGCCATCAAATGACTTTAGGTACATTCTTATCAGTCTTCAGAAGTTAATTCTAAGTTCTCAACATTTATTCTCTTAAACTAGACATAGAGGAGAAAAAGTTTAGTGTATGAAAATCTGTGGGTGATAAAAAGAAGTATCAGAAAATGAAAAGACTGGTAGAATATATTATTCACTCATTCAGCTACAAATTCAACAGACTCATGTTAAATTCATGTCTTATTTAGATGTCACAGGAATGGCTAATACATTTAATACCAACTAATTTTCTTTTAAAAAGCACTTAGGTAATATACTACATTTTTCAAGGGTTTTACAGTTATATTTAATCTTAGAGTGAAGGAAATTTTTAAAACTGACAACAATTGCAAAAAGTTGGGTTTTGTTTTTAAATGAAGCTATTTATCACTGACAAGAAATAATTCTAAAATACTTATCCCTGTGAAATAATGTTTTAGTCTCTTTCTAAATATTGCCCAATACTCAAATGTAAAATAATCATTGGAACGTGGCATTCTTTAATCATCATGTTGGCCTTTTTTTTCCCCCCTTTCTGTGCCCCCTTCTATGGCTTTGCTTCTACTTGCCACCATACTGTTTTCATGTTTGTTTTGTTGTTTGCTTTCAGTCATCTACTCCGCGCTCGCACAAGCCTGAATGGTATTTGGTATTACCACTGTATTTGACATGTGAACACAAGAATGATAAAATCTTGCCTTTGTAGCCAAAAACCAAGCAAGAAGGTAAAAACAACATCATGTATATGCAGCTATGTACTGTCTCAGTATTCCATCATATAAGCATTAATTTCAAATACTGTATCAATATAGTTCATTTGTTGCATATTTGATAAACTTATGTAAAATGGAACACTGACTCTTAAAGACATTCATCTAGAGAGTTTTGGAAAACTGCAATAATAAGGACATATTAATCTACACTGGGGTGAGACAGCAGGACAAAATATTATCATATAATAATCTGTAAATATAAAATGTCATTGGAATGCTAAATTATAAAAATAGTCTTTGAAAACTCTATGAGGATGAATCCCAGTTTTTATTTTAATGAGTTATCAAGAAAAGGCAACTAAACCATGACAAAATAGCAAAGGGCTTTTGAAGATCAACACTCACACTTATTGACCACAGCTTCCTAGCTAACAGACTACTTAGATCCTTCCACTGTTACTAGTGGTTGTTAAGCTGCATCAGGCTCTTAGTCATGGAACGAAAGCCCTTGCCTCATGATGAAACATCACGTCCTAGGCATGAAGAATACAAAACTACAATCCAGATTCACTTCTGTTTCTTTGACTCACAAGAGCACAGTTTTAATGGCTGGCAAAAATATAGAGTTATTGAAAATAATCAGAATTTTATATTTTATTAAAGCTATAATTTTTAGCACTCAGGTGCTAGCTATCTGCTAGTAAGTACTTTATATACATCATTGCTTTTAATTCTCCCAATCATCCCATCATATTGGCATTCTAATTCCCATGTCACAGGTGAGGAAATGAGGCTTAAGGGTTTTTTGTTTTATTTTTTTTAATTCCACCCATCCACACATATAGACATCCATCCATCCATTCATTTACTCACTCATACATTCAATAGATATTTGAAGAACACCAGGTTTCAAGCACTGTGGCAGGAACCCAGGCTAGGGCGGTGAACAAATGACTCGGGGTCACCAGAGGAGCTGTTTCATCTGACGATCAGGCTCACGTATGCCAAATGGAATGTAAGCAACCTCAAGTGCATTACTGTCTAACATGAAAAAATCTGTAGAACCGATTACTTCATTAACACCATTAAATTAATGTTTCTTTTCCCTTTCCGTTTCCATTCAGGAAGAATGAATTATGAAGTGGTATATTATAAGGTAATACAAAATACTCTAACATCTCACTTTACTTACAAAATTGAAATCTGTGAATGCTCCCAAAGTTCAAGACTGTCTTAATTACAAATGGACTAAATGAATCACAAACCTTTTATGGTGTTTCCACAAAATGCCAGTGCAATTCATGTTACTAGTAAACAAAACACCAAGGATGTGTTGTCACATTAGCCAGAGATTACAGTGAGTTCTGAATTGGATAAAGGCTCCTGGGAGAGTGACAAGAAGTATGCCCTACTCTGAGATTCCAGAAAAATGGTGTTCCCCCATTAAACTGACTTGATCTATACTTGTGCAATACTGCATTAGTGTTGACGTGCCATTCCTAACACTGAAACAATCCTGAAACTTAGAACTTGAATCAAGGAGGAATTTGAGTGATAGCTCAGTAAATCCCACTTTTGATGGTGTACAACTGTAGTTGGCTAAAGGGCTGTGAACTGCAAGAGAATTAGACGAGCCTTTAGACTTTTCACTGAATGATAGCTATTCTGTAATCAGCTTCTGAAAGACGAAAAATGGTGGAGAAATCCCCACTGAGCTATGTAAGTGTATCCTGATTGCAGCTGAATGAAACCACAGTCCTACCTGGCCATAGGTCATTGAAAAACTACTGACTAAAAGAATTTTCCTAGCCACAGGAATTAACTCTATTCGAACCTTCTAAGATAGCTAAGTAATAGTAAACATTTTAGATAAGACAGACAAGAATTGATTCCATTTCATAAAACTGGGCATGAAATGAGTGAACTGAGTGGGTTCAAGGAGAAGGTACTGAATCTCACTGATGTGCTACTCCTTTAAGACATGAACTCTTATCCACTAAAGGCAATTTTAAGTTTACTCAAAACAGATCCCTCCCCCCAAAAAGGAGTGGGGTTACATTATACTCTGCTAATATGTACATGGCTTACACTTATTAATTGCTCCACATTAGTCATGAAACCCAGGGGACTTATTTGGAAGCAAGTGAGCAAATGTGTGTTGCTGCCAAGTTTAAAACTATGAATACCACTGGTGGATAAAATGGCCAGTGGCCCTGTACAATAGGAGGCTGGATTAAGTGTGTATGTATTTCTTTATCACACATACATAATGCCTACTATGAGCTAATACTTTACATATATTCACTTATCTAATTCTTATAACAAACTGATGACATGAATAATATTTTTATTATCCCCATTATACAGACAAACAAACTGGGGAAATGAGAGAGTAAGGAACTTGCTGAAAGTCACACAAATCCTGGCAGAATCAGGTTTGGGGCCACACAGTCTTCTAAGACCACACCTTTAACAACGATGCTGAGCTGCCTCTGTAGAAATAATCCTGTAGAGGTTTAACCATAGGGTGGCCTAAATTGGAATGCCAACAAGAACCACTGAAGTTAAAGCTTGAAGTAGGAAAGAAAGCAGCAGGAGAAGATTTCGGGTGTGTTCAAAAGATTTTCATTTCATTCTCTTAGTTCCAAGTGAGACCAATGCTGAAATGCCCAGTTTTTTCTCCAATTTCTTTTCCTCCTAATGATTTTAGGGACTGAAGAGAAAACAGAGAAGGTTGGAAAGAAAGGTTTCCATGACAGGGACAATGATCCCTTTTCCAATTCCTTTCAATGTATGCTATATTCCTATGTAGGAAATGAGTGGGATTTTTAAAAAATCACATGATATCCTAAAAATGATCACTGAAAGGTCGCCTAGACACTGACTCTTGATAGATAGAATTCAATTTAAAATATAACAATATTAATTTAAACTATTAGTAAAAAAAAAATCTCATCATAGATTCTATTGGTGGACACCATCAATATAATGGTACCACTGACCTGGAGGATGTCCTCTATCTCAAATTAAACACAAAAAGGAATTGAGCCACCTTCTTTTCATAGCTTAGGTTTGGAAAAAAAATAAGCTTTAGAAAGAAAAAAAATCATAACTCAGACTTCAAAAACAAAATTATAGAAAAATCACAACTGAAAAGAAGTTGTTCCCTGACTTCCAAAAACCTGACAGGAGCTTGACAGGAAACATTTTTTGGAAGTCAACCATCTAAAATGTTGCTTATTCATGATGCTGCTAAGGTAGAAAATACTGAGAAGGAAATGAGATTGCAATCTCTCCTTGTCCAGCTGTCAAAGAGGACAGCATATTTCTCTTCCACTGAAGAGACAAAACTCGGAAAAAAAAAAAAAAGAAATCACACTTTCTGAAAACCACACATCACCTCAGTGGGTTTGAGGAACATCTAAAAATGGATGTAATGTGACAGCAGCCACCTGGACACCAATTCAGAAGTGACAAAGATTATTGCCGTAGTACAGGGTGAACAAGAGGGAATCGGCAAATCATAATGAAGAAAAGAGTCTATGCGTGTAAAACTACATGGAAAGCAGGATTAGGCCTTCAGGGTGTTGGGGAACACAGAGATACTGAGCAAGGTGACAGCTTACAAGCCTCAGATATAGTTTTTTCCCTCTGGTGTTCACTTTAACATTTTACTCGGTCTTCTCCTCAACCTAACTCCCAATTAAGCAGTTTAATGTTAACAAATCAATTATCCTGGAAGGATGGCCAACCAACTTGGACAGGACTCATCCATCTCAGTGGTCGACTGGAACACTAACCAGGGTCTGAAGAGCACTTTAAAAGAGTGACTGTAATATCCATCACAGAGCAGTTTTTTTTTCCCTTCTTAAAGCTAGAGAAATTGAGGTACACCAATAGAGGTGACCCTTAGAAATACAGAAGTCAAGGCAAGCTAATCCTTTAAACCAGTCTAGAAAGCAAGCTTACAGGAGAGTCAGATGGAAACCTTTCAGAACTTCCTTCTTCTCCCATCCTGCTCTCTCATGTCATTTCTCATCCTCCTGGTTCTCTCCATTTTTTCGTTTTTGAATAGATATATAACATTAACACACTTGTTTGTAGACTATGAAAAGTCATCTCCATTCAGTGATTCTATAATTTCTTACCTACTGTCATTATTCTATATCTTGGCTATTGGGCTTCTTTTCTCATATTTAATTCCAGTCTTCGTGAGAGTTTTACTCTTCCACAATTTACTGCCTTTAACTAAACAGACTCCATCAACATCAACGCTTTCTTCCTCAGGATATCCTTCACCTTACCTGTAATTAATGTGCTCCTGACCTTCTCTCCAAATACAGAGGGAACCATATTTTATTATTTTTTGAATCTCTGACAGCAGGCACAGTCCCTTACACTTAGCAGATGCTCAAAAGCACTTATAGGTATAAAATACAACACTCTGAAAAATTTCTAGAATATTTTGTTGCTATCCTCTTTTTTCTTGCAAAAAAAAATTTAACATAAAGAAACACCGGAGCGTAGGTGCAGACCTCATGAATAGTAAGAAGGCTGGTCATCTAGTCAACCTGGTGATGAATCAAAACAAAATATCTATGCATCATTTCCTCTCTTCTACAGGGCTCCCATTTCATTTTCCAGGATCATTCTTGCTTTGCTGGTCTCAACATTGCAGGTGTTTCCCCTAGTGCCCCAGAAGGGGATACAGAGGTGTAAGTTCAAATGCTGTAGTGGTCCCCAGCAAAAGAAGGTGGGAGGAGGGGGTAGAGAGAACAAAAGCAATGTTCTAACTCTTTGTCAATTCCAGATTAATGAAATAACATAGGAGAAAAGTAGTCTTTTACATCCATTGCCTCTTTACTATCTTTACTATCCCCTCACTTCCAAACTATCTAGTGGAGATACTGCTTGGCTTTAGGCAACACAGCTCCAACCATATTCTGGTTTTATTGATTTGGGGATGATATTTGGAGGGTGTAAAGTTGAGAAGGCTTCAGGCTGCCCTTTGGAGGTGGGGAGTGGGGGAATACCAGGGGTGAAATGGGGAGAATTATGTATAGTTTCACATCATAGTAATCATCTCCTCTGAAAACAATCAAGGGGATAAAAAGATATCTATTTAGAGATTCATTTCATCTCGGTTTTACAGAGGAAGTGACAGAGAAAAAAAAGCACTATCCTCCATATCAATATTCCTCCCAAATACTTCTGGCTTAAGAGGAACTTCTGAAATAAATTATATCATGAAAAAATAAAATGGAATTAAACTCCTTTTCCATTCATTATCATATTAAAATGATGTTTTAATAGAATTCTTATTCTTATAGATGACAAGCTCTGTGTATAATAATAAGCCATAGAATTATATCAAGTAAACATGAAGATAAATAAAACTTGAAAACAAATTGTGCAATATTTAAAAATTAATAGATGCAGTAAAGCAAAACATAAATAAATCAAATTGCATTTTTCCACTCAACGTTAGATTAATTAGTTTATAAACATGTTCTTAAAATTTTGTATTCTGTCAAATGTGTTTCACATCATTGGGGAAAACTCAGCATTTATTAACATTTGTCATAACATCCCTACAGTTTTTATTCCAATATTATATGAGAATTAGTTTTATACTCTTGGCTTTGCTTGTATCTTCTTGATTTTTTCAAAGGATGCTTGTACCTCATGGTTAACATTCATCATTTAATACTTGTCGTTTAAGACTTGAACCTAAATCAAGATGACCACATAATAAGAAAGTTACATACATGAATAAAGTTTTGATCAAGATGAAGAATTGATTGCAAAATAGAAATAGGCCTCGTCTGTTTTAATGATAAATCCATCAGCCAGAAAGTAATTGTTATAATCTATTAATAAATAAATATTAATTGTCAGCACAACTGATAGCTGTATGTTAGCATTTTTTACCTCTGTATTGCAAAGAAGGTCCTCTCATTTCTGGACACTCTTCTGCTAGGACATTCTTTCTGAGCACAGAGAATTCAGCATTAATGAGCTTGATCACTTACTATGAGCATGGTCAGTACTGCCTCTGCTTTTTGGAAAGTTAAAAAAGGAGCCCTTTGAGTGACTTTTTCCAGGTACAAATGTGGCTCTGCTGGACCTCTGCTAGTAGGCTTAGTGAGGTAACCCCTGGCTTAAACAGTGACAAGTTGAATACAAGCACTGGTGAGAAGTCAGGTGATAACTTCTAAAGATTTTATTTATTTGACAGAGAGAGACACAGAGAGAGAGGGAACACAAGCAGGGGGAGTGGGAGAGGGAGAAGCAGGCTTCCCGCCGAGCAGGGAGCCCGATGTGGGGCTCGATGCAGGGCTCGATGCGGGGCTCGATCCCAGAACCCTGGGATCATGACCTGAGCCGAAGGCAGACGCTTAACAACTGAGCCACCCAGGCGCCCCTAGGTGATGACTTCTAACAATTCACAGCAAGCACGATATGGTAATGCCACGACAATGCCAGCATTCCCCCACTGGTGCCTGGTCCTGAAGAACACAGAAATAACTCCACAGTGACTGCACAGCTGAGACATTTGCATTTTTTCACACTCTCTTTAGGAGTTTTCTGTAGTTTTTTGGGTTTTTGCTTTTGGTGCGTGTGGTTTTTTTTCCAGACGAGGATAAAGACATAGCTTTTTTTTTTCCCCATTTATTTATTTAGTTAGTTAGCTAGTTATTATTAACATATAATGTATTATTTGTTTCAGGGGTACAGGTCTGTGATTCATCAGTCTTACACAATTCACAGCGCTCACCATAGCACATACCCTCCCCAATGTCCATCACCCAGCCACCCCATCCTTCCCACCCTCACCACTCCAGCAACCCTCAGTTTGTTTCCTGAGATTGAGAGTCTCTTATGGTTTATCTCCCTCTCTGGTTTTGTCTTGTTTCATTTTTCCCTCCCTTCCCCTATGATCCTCTGTCTTGTTTCTCAAATTCCACATATCAGTGAGATCATACGATAATTAAAGACATAGCTCCTTGAAGGTGCATCTTTACCTCCTTGTCCTCATTGCACTTTATACTCAATAAATATTCACCAGAGGACTGTTGACTAAAATGTTAACTACAGAACCTTGCCTGGGAGAGGAGACTAAGCAAAAAATTTCCCTGCAGACCACAAGGAGGTAAAGGAGATTGAACCTGAGGGGTGACATGGGTCTGAACGTTTTCTTCTTCTCCTTGCAAGTAGACTTCAAAGCCACAGCCTCCTGCCCAGATCTGTTAGTGTCAGACAAATACAAAATTTCAGATCAAAGAAACCTACACTTATTTTAAGTGTAGGGTTTTTACTTCAACAGGTTATGCCTATCTCTGATATCTTGAAAACAAAAAGCCTTCAGTTTTGAAAACCAGAGTCATCATCTATAGACTCTACTTTCATCCCATGCTCCACAATAGCCACACAGGCACATTACAAAAAACCTCTGAGGAAGTGCTGGTTTGCCCAAATTCTCTGAACACTTCTGTTGGGCGGACTATGTATGAAAATGAATTTGAATCTCTCAGTTAAGAGGGGGCATTAACAAAAAAAGAGCCAAAATTGTGGCCAAATATTAGGCATGAAAAATATTCACAGGAGATCTTCTAAACTAATAGAATATGAAAAGATATGATATTTGCCACAATTGAGCAGAAACTTAAAATTCCATGTTCCTCAGTCTCTCTCTCTCTCTCTCTTCTTCTGTCTCCTGTGCATTGTCATATCCCAGACAGGGGCCACTCCTTGAGCCTGGATCTCAGAATGAGAAGAAACACTGAACAGAATCCCAGTCTACTTGTAACTAAGCAAAGCCATGCCTCCCATACGGTAGATACTTAGCACATAAGTTTAAATTTGTATACATATTTTTATGTGCTTAGAAAAAAAAGGCCACAAAAGCTCACCTAAACTATTAAAGGTGCTGATTTCATCAATATATATATCGATAATTTTTACTTTGTTCTTTATTGTATTGAGTTTTTAAATGAATATGTACTACTTTTGTAATTTTTCATTTTATTTTTTAATTACTCATGCTGGTCTCTATCTAACACAGATAGCTGAGATTAAATTATAATGAATTTACTTTTCAAGAAAAAGAATATCAATAATACAAATGTGTTGATATAAATTTGAAAAAATAGTCGAAAGGTTCACGAACAATATGTGATCACAGAGGAACACATGGTGAAAAAAACAGTAATACATACCCATGTGGCCTTTAAAAAATTTATATGAAATGTATTTATTAAATATTAAATTTGTGCAAAACAACACAAAGAGATATAACTATGAACAAAACATAATCTCTGTCCATTAAGTGTCCATCTTCCAAAAAGATGACTTGCTCATTGATAAGTGCAAGTTAAGCTAGTAATATTACAAACGTTACTTACGACTGTGAGAGGGAAAAGCCTCACTACAGGCCACGTTTCAGAAGCATCTTGAAAGGTGAATAGATTTTGAAGGGCAATGTGGAAAAAGGCAAGTGGAAAGAGAATGCAGAAAAAAGGTGGAAAAAATGGCATATTCAGAAGGCTTTGAACAGAGAAGTTTACCTAGAACCCAAGGATCAGGTAAGGAAAACAGCAGAAATAAAGCTAAAAAAGTAGGTCACGCCAGGCTGAAGCAGGCTAAGTATACATTTAACCTCATATGAAATAAGGAGGCAAATAATATATCTATAGATGACCAGGTAGTGTTTGAGGAACAGTAACCTGGTAGAAGTAAGAGAATGAAAGAGGGGAAAATGGAAATGGGATGGCACATAAGGAGGCTATTATAATACCTCAGTTTTTTTTTTTAATTTTTTATTGTTATGTTAATCACCATATATTACATCATTAGTTTTTGGTGCAGTGTTCCATGATTCATTGTTTGTTCATAACACCCAGTGCTCCATGCAGAACGTGCCCTCCTCAATACCCATCACCAGGCTAACCCATCCCCCTACCCCCCTCCCCTCTAGAACCCTCAGTTTGTTTAAATTAAAAGGATTGAGATAGTCTCAATGGACTTGTGTGCCTGTTAGGGAATAAGTTTCTGTTGTTTTAAAACACCAAGTTTGTAATAATCTGTTACAAAAGCCATGGGAAACTAACACAATTACCAATGTAATTTCTATCATATAAATGAAAAATCTCAACAGATGCTCAAATGGTGATCAAGATAATATAAATTAATAAAATAATTAACAATAAAATTATTAATAAAAAGTCAAAGAATTTTGAGATCATTTTACTCAAAATATTATTTTATTTTACATTGAAATGTTCTCTTAAGAGCCCATTCTTATCATAGAGTCCTTTGGAGTTAAAGAAATTCCGCTTCAAAAAATTCTCTAAATTACTTAACTGTGTCTACTACACTTTTAAAGAAACATCTCTGCATCAGACATGAAAAAGTTAAAACGATCTACTGCCTTGTTGCTTTCTAGACTAAATAAGGAATATCATGAAACAGCAGTGGTAAGTTGGTTTTGAGATACTATCAATCATAATTTAAAACAATAAAAACAAAAGCTACACATGTAGGAAAGCAACTCAGTGGGGAAGGGGGACCCTTATCATTATGTGCTAAAGAAAATAGGATAGGGAAACTTCCTCAATATTTTTTTTCCTGTATGGATTACACACATAGTTGACAATTTCTTATAATGTCCCATATCTGCCGTATTTCACAAAACTGTTTTTACCTATATATAATCAAAGAGTTCTATGAATAAAGCAAGTTTTCGTATTATAAGTTTCTTAATATTTTCTTAAACACTCCTAACATTTACTCCTAACTTCAGGCACACATTTAAATTAAATCCTAAATATGTTAAGAGAAATTTAAGAACTGATTTTTTGCCAGAATTCTTCCTTGTTTGGCCAGATTTCAAATGGCCACCCTTAATGGAAAGAAGTAGCCTCATTCATAATCGAATATGGTCCCTTTACTTTCTTTCTGAGCTTCACTTAGACTAACACACAATCAATATTCCTTTTATCTGAATCACTTCATCTTAAATGAAAAGTAGACAAAAAAACCTTTGAATCTCAGGGAAAAACCAGTTTACAAATTAAAATGCCCTCCAATAAATTACCAATTAAGTACTACATTTAAGAATTTTTAAAATAGGGGCACCTGGGTGGCTCAGTCGTTAAGTGTCTGCCTTTGGCTCAGGTCATGATCCCAGGGTACTGGGATCAAGCCCCACATCGGGCTCCCTGCTCGGAAGGAGGCCTGCTTCTCCCTCTCACACTCACCCTGCTTGTGTTCCCTCTCTTGTTGTGTCTCTCTCTGTCAAATAAATAAATAAAATCTTAAAAGAAAAAAAAGAATTTTTAAAATATTCTCTAGGTTCATTTATGTTGTCACAAATGACAAGAACTCATCTGTTTTTATGGCTCTGTAGTATTCTATTATACATATATAAATTTCAGTACACACACAAACACATATCCATTCATCCTTATCCATGCATCTGTCAATGAAAACTTAGGTTGCTTTCTTATCTTGGCTATTGTAAATAATGCTGCAATAAATATAGGGGTGTATGTATTTTTCAAAATTTTTTTCTTTGGTTAATAGCATTGTATGGTAACAGATGGTAGCTACACTTGTGGTGAGCATAGCATAACATAAAGAGAAGTTGAGTCACTATGTTGTACACCGAGACTAATGTAACATTGTGTGTCAACTATACTCAAATAAACTAAAAAATTTTTTTTAAGATTTTATTTATAAGTAATCTCTACACCCACTGTGGGACTCAAGCTCACAATCCTGAGATCAAGAGTCCCATACTTTACCAACTGAGCCAGCCAGGCACCCCTTTAATTTTTTCTTTTTAATCTGAAATTTTTGCCTATTCATGTGGTCACTGTCACTGTTAGGAGTCCTCCAATTGGCATGCTCATTCCAATAGCTTATATGTTAAAGTTATACCAGTAGAAAAGATTGTCAATGGCATGCAAGTTCATGAAGAGCCCCATATATTCCTTAAAATAACCAGTAACAATTTGAAAAAGAGGACAAATAGAAATGTACTGATGATCCAAACTGGTTTAGTAAGAGGTAGACAAACTAGTTGTTGGAACACCCGAAAGTCTAAAGGCCCAAAAAAGTCATTCCATTGGTGAATTACATTCCTGTTAAGTGGGGAAATGTAAAATGTCTGTAAGTATGGGAAAGTGTTTAAAATTGTTGGATTCAACTAAAGATCTGTGAATTGTCTCCTTGAAATGATGTTCCAAACATACTTCATTAAAAATTAGACAATATGCGACTCTTTCCAATGCAGATAATAATACTCTTGAAGATTTATATTTTGTTAGCTTTCTTTCTTGAATGCTTTTAAATGCCTAAATAAATTTATTTTCTTGATGATGGGCATATTTTTACTCAAATCCTAGGCATGCAGGCTGGTGAGAACTAATTAAATTCTATTTATATCAGAGATCAATAATCTAGGGGAAAGGCATTATAATTAGAAGTAATCTGCATTTATAGTTTAGAAGGCCTACATCATTGCTGAGTTACATGAATTTTAACAAAATAATTGTTAATTTTAATTCACTGCAATTTGATCTTTGAGTCTCTGGAACCTACTTCTTGAAGGCTCAAACAAGTTTACCTGGTCAAAATTAGCTACTGTGCAAAATGTTTAACCAAAAACAAAACATTTTTTTAAAACTTATCTTAGAGTATACGTTTTAGAAATTGGCATAGATGTTCTCAGGCTTTTAATCTCAGCCACCTGTAAAGAATTATTTTTTTGCTCCATTCCTGCCCAAATCCCCCAATTGCATTCTGCAGCACACCAAATATCTTGTGTTGTTTTAAAAGCTCACACTGTTGAAAGACATGATAAC
This sequence comes from Zalophus californianus, assembly GCF_009762305.2. Lineage (NCBI taxonomy): Eukaryota > Metazoa > Chordata > Mammalia > Carnivora > Otariidae > Zalophus > Zalophus californianus. The sequence continues at coordinate 99,902,952 of NC_045602.1, forward strand.
AGGATGGTTAAGAGGATGGGCTCCAGAGCCAAGGTGCTGAGACTCCAATTCTAGTCTTGCACTTTCTAGACAAGTTACTTAACTTTCACTTGCCTCCATTTCCCATCTACAAGGGTGGGGGATAATAATTGCACCAACTTATACAGTTGTTGTAAATCTTAAAAGGGTTAATAAATATATAAAGAACTTGGCACATAAAAGGAGCTGCTAAGAGCTAATGCTCTTATTTCTTTGTATCTGTGTCTCTCTGGGACAGAAGAATGAGGACAAACCTTAGTGTTTTAGAGTTGAACATTATAAATATTGAGATTGATAAGAAAATAAATAGATGGACTACAGTTCTTCAGAATAGAAAGATAAAGGGCTTGGCTTGAGGGAAAACACTCAGACTCCAAAGCTAATTTCAAGCACATCTCTGCAGTGTGATCCTTCCCAGGGTCTGTGCATTTATTACCCCTCCTGAAGACTTAGAGAGATGGAGTCAGGGAGGAAAGCTGAAATCACTTGCTCAAGATTTAGAAAACCACCCTTCCTATAGCTTCACAATCGTTACATGGAACTGAAAGACTCTACACATAAATTATATATTCATTTCAGGTAAAAAGAGTTTTAAAAACAATTTAACTTCTCTCCCAAATAATTAATAAACAAAGACTATAATGCAAGAAAATTATCTCATTATTAAAGATAATTGGTTGTCATCTGCTTTTAAGCTTTAAACAAAGTTTAACTTGCTTTTAAATAATGGAGTATAACAGCCAATTCTTACAAATCAAAAGACTGTGTGCTGTGTTTTGGATTACACTTGAGGGACTTTTCAATTTTTGTTTAAAATCTGTTTCATTTAATGGAGGAGTGGAAATATTCTTTAAGGGGTAAAAAGAATTAAATGCATTTCTTAGTCAAATGATCTTGCATGAAGAACCAAGTGATATCCTAAACACACTGTCCTATCATGTTGCTCTGACCAAGGACTACATTGGTTTTCAATCCACAACTCTCTTAAGACATGCAGGAATTGCCATTGGGGAACATACTTTAGAGAAGTCACAAGTGGTACTCCTGTTTTCCTGGGCAGTGAAGCCTATGCCACACTGGGAGGGCTTCTTAATTCTGGTCTTGTCAAATATGAAAACAATAAATAGAATGTGTCTAATTCCAGGCTGTACAACTAAATGGGAAGATAGCAAACTTGACCAAAGTTCCAAAGAAATTTATCACTAGAAATCTGAGGGAAGATTAAGAAACCTTGGATTACACATCCTGGGTAAAAGACCATACTAAATAGTGTCCTGTAACCCAAGATTCCTACAGAGAGGATGATGAGCACAGACAGCTCTTGTCACTGTGTTTGCTGAAGACAACTCCAGCTCCACTTTATTCTCACTCTAAATCTGCTCCTGGGATAAGATCATCCCATGACTTCTACTGTCAATCTGATGTGGCCCCACAAACCCAGATCTCTCAATCCACAAATGCAATGGCCTTTGGATAAATATCTCAAAGTTTCTTGAAAGAAATATCAAAATACGGGGGCGGAGCAAGATGGTGGAGGAGTAAGAGACCTGGATTTCGTCTGGTCCCAGGAATTCAGCTGGATAGGGATCAAACCATTCTGAACACTTACGAACTCAACAGGAGATCGAAGAAAAGAATAGCAACAACTTTCTGAACAGAAAAGCAACCACTTTCTGTAAGGTAGGACGTGTGGAGAAGTGAATCCCAGGCGATACTCGGGAGGATAGACGGCGGGGGAGGGGGCCTCCGTTGGCCGCTTCTGGCAAGTGATAGAACTGTGGAGCACAAAATCGGAACTTTTAGAAATCTGCTCCGCTGAGGGACGTTGCTCCAGTGGCTAAGCGGGGGGTGGAACCCTCGCGGGACAGTGTGGTCTCAGGACCCTCGGCGTCACAGAAAGACCAGGGGTGCCTGAGTGCGGCAGAGCTCCCAGATATTGGAGCAGGGAAGCTGGCTGCAGAGAAAGAGCTGAGGCGTGGGCTCTCAGCTCGGGGTAGCCATAAACCATGATCCATGGCACAGTCGGGCCACTGCTCCTCCAGCAGGGACCCAACAAGCAGCAGATCCAGGGAGACTCCCCTTCCTCCCCGGGGAGGAGCAATGCAGGAGCACACTGCAGGGATCAGCTGGGTTTTGAGACTCCACACGGGGTTGTGAGCCAGAGATAGAAAAGCTCGGGCACAGGCCAGGTGAGCACGGAGTGCTGCCAGAGACCGGGGAGATGGGAGTGATTGACTGCTTTTCTCTGGGAGCTCACTGAGGAGTGGGGCCCTGAATTCTCAGCTCCTCCAGGTGGAGACCCGGAGGCCGCCATTTTCACTTCTGTCCTCCAAAGCTGTACAGAAACATTGCAGGGAACAAAAGCTGCCGAGAGCAAACCCAAGCAGATTACTTAGCCCGGATCCAGCAAGAGCAGGGCAATTCCACCTCCCTCAAAGACATTTGGGAACCACGGCAACAGGCCCCTCCCCCAGAAGATCAGCAAAAACAGTCAGCCAAGACCAAGTTCACCGATGGATAAGAACGGCAGAACTCCAGCCAAGGGGAATACCACACATAGAAGTCATGGCTTTTTTTCCCTTGATTCTTTAGTCTTTCAAAGTTAATTTTGTTTTTAACTGTCTGTTTTTTTTTTTATTTTTGAATTTTTCTTTTTCCCTTTTTCAACCAATATCTTATCAATCCATTTTTTAAAAAAATATTTTATATTTTCCATTTTTAGAGTCATATTCTATCCCTTCATAGTAGTGAACCTTATTTTTGGTATATATATATATATATATAGAGAGAGAGAGAGAGAGAGAGAGTTCTCTCTTTAAAATTTTGAGATGCACTTTCTTCTAACAGATCAAAATATACCCTAAATCTCTAGTGTATGCCTTTGTTCTAGTCTCCTGCGTAATCACATTCTCTTTTATTTTTTTTTAAATTCTCTTCTTCCCTTTTTCAAACAACCTCTAATCTTATCAATTCCTTTAAAAAAATTTTATAATTTTCATCTTTAGTCATAGTCCATTTCTTCATCATATTAATCCTTATTTTTGTACATATATAAGTTTCCCTTTCTTTAAAATTTTGGGAGGAACGTTCTTCTAACAGACCAAAATACACCCAAGATCTAGTGTGAGGCACTGATCTATGCACCAGGCTAGCCATATTTGATCATATTGGGTTTTTTTGTTTTGTTTTGTTTTTGTTTGTTTTTATCTTTTTCTCTTTCTTTTTTCTTTCTTTCCCTTTCTTTTCCCCTGGTTTCAGATCTTTTCTGATTTGTTTAGTGTATATTTTCTGGGGACATTGTTACCCTGTTAGCATTTTGTTCTCCCATAAATCTATTCTCCTCTCAACAAAATGACAAGATGGAAAAAGTCACCTCAACAAAAGGAAAAAGAGGTAGTACCCACTGCAGGGACCTAATCAATATGGACATTAGTAAGATGTCAGAACTAGAGTTCAGAATGATGATTTTAAAGATACGAGCTGGGTTTGAAAAAAAGCATGGAAGTAATTAGAGAAACCCTTTCTAGAGAAATAAAGAACTAAAATCTAACCAAGTGAAATCAAAAAGGCTATTAAAGGTACAATCAAAAATGGAGGTTCTAACTGCTAGGATAAATGAGGAAGAAGAGAGAATTAGTGATATAGAAAACCAAATGATAGAAAATAAAGAAGCTGAGAAAAAGAGAGATAAACAGCTACTGGATCACGAGGGCAGAATGTGAGACATAAGCTATGCCATAAGAGGAAACAACATTAGAATAATTGGGATCCCAGAAGAAGAGGAGAGAGAGGGGCAGAAGGCATATGGAGCAAATTATAGCAGAGAACTTCCCTAATGTGGGGAAGGAAACAGGCATCAAATACAGGAGGCACAGAGAACCCCCCCTCAAAATCAATAACAATAGGTCAACACCCCAATATCTAATAGTAAAACTTACGAGTCTCAGAGACAAAGAGAAAATCCTGAAAGAAGCTCGGGAGAAGAGCTATGTAACCTACAATGGTAGAAACATTAGATGGGCAACAGACCTATACAGAAAGAGCTGGCAGGCAAGAAAGGAATGGCATGATATATTCAGAGCACTTAATGAGACAAATATGCAGCCAAGAATACTATATCCAGCTAGGCTGTCATTGGAAATAGAAGGAGAGGTAAAAAGCTTCCAGGACAAACAAAAACTAAAGGAATTTGCAAACACAAACCCAGCCCTACAAGAAATATTGAAAGGGGTCCTCTAAGCAAAGAGAGAGCCTAAAAGCGACAGAGTCCAGAAAGGAACACAGACAATATACAGTAACAGTCACCTTACAGGCAATACAATGGCACTAAATTCATACCTTTCAATAGTTACTCTGAATGTAAACAGGCTAAATGCCCCAATCAAAAGACACAGGCCATCAGATGGGATAAAAAAAACAAGACCCATTGATATGTTGTCTGCAAGAGACTCATTTTAGACGCAAAGACACCCACAGATTGAAAGTGAGGGGTGGAAAACGATTTACCACGCTAATGGACACCAAAAGAAAGCTGGGGTGGCAATCCTTATATCAGACAAATCAGATTTTAAACCAAAGACTGTAATAAGAGATGAGGAAGGACACCATAACCTACTTAAAGGGTCTATCCAACAAGAAGATCTAACAATTGTGAATATCGATGCCCCTAACATGGAAGCAGCCAATTATATAAGGCAATTAACAACAAAAGCAAAGAAACACATTGACAACAATACAATAATACTGGGGAACTTTAACACCACCCTCACTGAAATGGACAGATCATCTAAGCAAAAGATCAACAAGGAACTAAAGACTTTAAATGACACACTGGACCAAATTGGACTTCACAGGTATATTCAGGAGATTCCATCCCAAAGCAACAGAATACACATTCTTCTCTAGTGCCCATGGAACATTTCCCAGAATAGATCACATCCTAGGTCACAAATCTGGTTTCAACTGGTACCAAAAGATTGGGATCATTCCCTGCATATTTTCAGACCACAATGCTTTGAAACTAGAACTCAATCAGAAGAGGAATGTCGGAAAGAACTCAAATACATGGAAGCTAAAGAGCATCCTGCTAATGAATGAATGGGTCAACCAGGAAATTAAAGAAGAATTTTATAAATTCATGGAAACCAATGAAATTGAAAACACAACTGTTCAAAATCTTTGGGATACAGCAAAGGCAGTCCTGAGAGGAAAGTATAGAGCAATACAAGCCTTTCTCAAGAAACAAGAAAGGTCTCAAATACACAACCAAACCCTACACCTAAAGGAGCTGGAGAAAGAACAGCAAATAAAGCCTAAACCCAGCAGGAGAAGAGAAATAATAAAGATCAGAGCAGATATCAAAAAATAGAAACCAAAAGAACAGTAGAACAGATCAACGAAACTAGAAGCTGGTTCTTTGAAAGAATTAACAAGATTGATAAACCCCTGGCCAGACTTATCAAAAAGAAAAGAGAAACGACCCAAATAAATAAAACCATGAATGAAAGAGGAGAGATCACAACCGACACCAAAGAAATACAAACAATTATAAGAACATATTATGAGCAACTCTATACCAGCAAATTAGATAATCTGGAAGAAAAGGATGCATTCCTAGACATGTATCAACTACCAAAACTGAACCAGGAAGAAACAGAAAACCTGAACAGACCTATAACCACTAAGGAAATTGAAGCAGTCATCAAAAATCTCCCAACAAATAAAAGCCCAGGGACAGATGGCTTCCCAGGGGAATTCTACCAAACATTTCAAGAAGAATTAATCCCAATTCTTCTGAAACTGTTCCAAAATATAGAAATGGAAGGAAAACTTCCAAACTCGTTTTATGAGGCCACCATTACCTTGATCCCCATACCAAAGACCCCATCAGAAAGGAGAATTAGAGACCAATATCCTTGATGAACATGGATGCTAAATTTCTCTCCAAAATACTAGCCAATAGGATCCAACAGTACATTAAAAGGATTATTCACCATGACCAAGTGGGATTTATCCCTGGGCTGCAAGGCTGGTTCAACATCTGCAAATCAAACAATGTGATACAATACAGTAATAAAAGAAAGAACAAGAACCATATGATCCTCTCAAGAGATGCAGAAAAAGCTTTTGACAAAGCACAGCATCCTTTCTTGATCAAAACTCTTCAGAGTATAGGGATAGAGGGTACATACCTCAATATCATAAAAGCCATCTATGAAAAACCCACAGCGAATATCATTCTCAATCATTCAGCAATCACACAACAAAAAGAAATAAAAGGCATCCGAATCGGCAAAGAAGAAATCAAACTCACTCTTTGCAGATATGATACTTTATGTGGAAAGCCCAAAAGACTCCACCCCAAAACCACTAGAACTCATACAGGAATTCAGTAAAGTAGCAGGATATAAAATCAATGCACAGAAATCAGTGGCATTCTTAAACACCAACAACAAGCCAGAAGAGAGGCAAATCAAGGAGTCGATCCCATTTATAATTGCACCCAAAACCATAAAATACCTATGAATAAATCTAACCAAAGAGGCAAAGAATCTGTACTCAGAAAACTATAAACTACTCATGAAAGAAATTGAGGAAGACACAAAGAAATGGAAAAACATTCCATGCTCATGGATTGGAAGAACAAATATTGTGAATATGTCAATGCTACCTAGAGCAATCTACACTTTCAATGCAATTCCCATCAAAATACCATCCACTTTTTTCAAAGAAATGGAACAAATAATCCTAAAATTTCTATGAGACCAGAAAAGACCCTGAATAGCCAGAGGAATGTTGAAAAAGAAAAGCAAAGCCGGCGGCATCACAATTCCAGACTTCCAGCTCTATTACAAAGCTGTCAAGACAGTGTGCTACTGGCACAAACACAGACACATAGATCAGTGGAACAGAATAGAGAGCCCAGAAATGGAACATTAACTCTATGGTCAACTAATCTTTGACAAAGCAGGAAAGAATGTCCAATGGAAAAAAGACTGTCTCTTCAACAAATGGTGTTGGGAAAATTGGACAGCCACATGGAAAAGAATGAAACTGGACCATTGCCTTACACCACACACAAAAATAGACTCAAAATGGTTGAAAGACCTAAATGTGAGACCGACGTCCATCAAAATCCTAAAGAAGAACACAGGCGGCAACCTCTTTGACCTCAGCCACAGCAACTTCTTCCTAGAAACATCGCTAAATGCAAGGGAAGCAAGGGTAAAAATGAACTACTGGGACCTCATCAAGATAAAAAGCTTTTGCACAGCAAAAGAAACAGTCAACAAAACCAAAAGACAACCAACAGAATGGGAGAAGATATTTGCAAATGACATATCAGAGAAAGGGCTAGTATCTAAAATCCATAAAGAACTTCTCAAACTCAACACCCAAAGAACAAATGATCCAATCAAGAAATGGGCAGAAGACATGAACAGACATTTTTCCAAAGACTTCCAAATGGCCAACAGACACATGAAAAAGTGCTCAACATCGCTCGGCATCAGGGAAATGCAAATCAAAACCTCAGTGAGATACCACCTCACACCAGTCAGAATGGCTAAAATTAAGAAGTCAGGAAATGACAGATGTTGGTGAGGATGCGGAGAAAGGGGAACACTCCTACATTGTTGGTGGGAATGCAAGCTGGTGCAACCACTCTGGAAAACAGTATGGAGTTTCCTCAAAAAGTTGAAAATAGAGCTACCCTACAACCCAGCAATTGCACTACTGGCTATTTACCACAAAGATATAAATGTAGGGATCCGAAGGGGTACGTGCACCCCAATGTTTATAGCAGCAATGTCCACAATAGCCAAACTGTGGAGAGTCAAGATGTCCATCGACAGATGAATGGATAAAGAAGTGGTATATATATATATACAATGGAATATTATACAGCCATCAAAAGGAATGAAATCTTGCCATTTGCAATGACGTGGATGGAACTGGAGGGTGTTATGCTGAGCAAAATAAGTCAATCGGAGAAAAACATGTATCATATGACCTCAATGATATGAGGAATTCTTAATCTCAGGAAACAAACTGAGGGTTGCTGAAGTGGTGGGCAGTGGGAAGAATGGTGTGGCTGGGTGATAGACATGCGGGAGGATACATGCTAGGGTGAGCGCTGTGAAATGTGCAAGACTGTTGAATCACAGATCTGTACCTCTGAAAGAAATAATACATTATATGTTAAAAAAAAAAAAGAAGATGAAGATAGCAGGAGGGGAATAATGAACGGGGGGAAATCGGAGGGGGAGATGAACCATGAGATACGATAGACTCTGAAAAACAAACTGAGGGTTCTAGAGGGGAGGGGCTTGGGAGGATCGGTTAGCCTGGTGATGGGTATTAAGGAGGGCACGTTCTGCATGGAGCACTGGGCGTTATACACAAACAATGAATCATGGAACACTCCATCAAAAACTAATGATGTAATGTATCGTGATTAACATAACATAATAATAAAAAAAGAAAAAGGAAAAAAAGAAATATCAAAATACAAGTCATGATATTTCACCTTATCTGCATTCCACTCAATACATATAAACACACTTACATGTACCACCGTCACCCTCACCCTCATCACTTAATTTGGCAAATGGTCCTTCTCCTTGCCCCACCGAGATAGATAACTGGAGGCATCTTTACCTCTCTACATTCCCATATTAATCTGTCAGCCACTTTTATTGCTTCAACTTCCTTTCCATCTTAGGAATCCATTATTTTATTGTCTCCATTTTCTCTGCCACGACAGTAGTTTAAACAATCACTTCGTAGCTATACTGCTCTAAGGAACTCCTAACTGGTTTCCTCTGTTACTCACACTAGTCTCCACCACAGCCCTTGGTCTGGTTCTATCAGAGTGCTTTCTTACCTCCAGACCTTCTTATTCGCATTGTTCCCACTCTTTGAACTATTTTCTTTATCTAAATAATTTCTACTTATCATGAAGGCTCAAATCAAACACTTTTTCAGAAAACTTGAATGATTTCTCTCTCTGTTACCCTGCTCAACAATCTAAATTAAATGTCCTACCTCTGGATTCCCACAACATGATCTATTAATCATAGTGTACTTAATTGTCTGTTAATTTAACTGCTTCTCCCATTCAACCATCAGGTCAGATATTATTTGCCATTAAATCCAGAATGCCTGACACAATGCCTAATACATATCAGGCACTCTAGAATTGTTGAATCAAATAGAATGAATAAAAGACATAGATCTTGAGATTCAAAACACAGAAGAAGAATACCTGGGAGTGTTTTTGGATATGCTAATAGTGAGAACTTATTAACTAAAGTAAATAAATATTTAAAATAATAAATAAATAAGCAAATATAAGTATTTTTTAATTAAATTGTATTTTGATGTTGGGGACAAGTTTCTAAGTTCCACTCCCCACAAAACTGACTCTCAGGCACAGATCTGTGTGCAGGAAGTTCATTAAGGAATTCTCTCAGGAAAAATGTCTGTAAGAAAGTATAAACAGCAGATTGAAAAGCAGAAGTTGAATTGAAATGCATTTGGCAACAGAGATTTCAGCTGATCCCACCCAGACCTCTGAACCTGGAAGGGCCCTTCAGAATTGGCCCCTATCAAGGCAGTGGAGGTAGGCTTTTTTTTTTATCCTTTTTTTTTTATTATTATGTTATGTTAATCACCATACATTACGTCATTAGTTTTTGATGGAGCTAGGCTTTTGTGTTCCTGCATTAACCAGTCATTAAATGCAGGCTACTCCTGGGGAGGGCCACGACTTTGGTGAGACAGTTACTTTCAGCAGAGGTCAATTCCCATAGAGGCAATTAGTTTTGAATCATCAGCAGTCAGTACTTTTAGCAACTGAGGGAATGAATGTCTCATCCCTGAAGGGGATATCTGAGTGGTACAAATGTCCCAGCATACCTCAGGTCCCTAAAAACTTTACTAATGTAGAGGGCTCCTGAATTTCCATGAGGTTTATCTCCTACCCTCTGGGTCAGGCAGACATGCCTTACTAAGGCTTGCCACTTACAGCAGATCAATCTGATAAACATGATGTCATCAAATAATAGACTAATGTGATGTTCATTAGAACATCCAGACAGTCCAGATCCCTTCAAAGGGCAAGACAGGAGCATAGCCCTGAAGCAAGACATAAATTTTTACTGTTGTCTAACCCAAGTGAATGCAAAGTGCTTCTGTTCCTCTTCCCTGACAGGGATGGGAAAGAATGCATTTGCCAGTTCAATGCCTGCAAACCATGTACGTGAAGCTTAGTTGCATTTGTGGTAGTCTTCTGTCATTCACCAGGATTTATCTGTTCTTTATAGGGACCAGGCTGTGTCCATCATCATTGACTTTGCTATCAGAAAGTCCTTTCTGTAACAACATCTTTTCATTCAGCTTTAGCCAATAAAAAATAGGTACCATTGGGCTTCTCAGAGATAATGGTGCTCCTCTCACTAGTGATTTCATTATCATTTTGGTAAATGGAGCATCCCCTAGGTCCTCCTGGAGAATATGGCCATCTGGTTGGGTTTCCAGCCTTATGCATATCTAATCTATCAAGCCAACTTCTCTGAGCCTTTTGATTCCTTCATTTACTGTCTACCACAGTAATTCTGGCATTTCCATTTTTCATTCTGGAGGCCATCACTTTTTGCAAGCTTCTTAGAGGCATCCTAGCAATAAGTTAACACTATTTCCCAACATCACTGCTAGTATTAAATTCTGTGTCATAGGCGAATCCTCCCCTGTTAATAAACTTTCCTTTATTCAACTTTATGTTCCAGCCACTTCAATCTAGCATTCTCTGGATCCAGTCCCAAATATTCTAGTTCCTGAAATGTAAAACATTTCCTGACATATTAGCTAGGGTCTACAAAGCTTTGGGCTTCCTCCTATAGCATACCTAGCATTTCCTTGGCCATGTTATGTTATGAATTAAACCCAGATATTGTTCTGACAATCTGGAGATTGGTTGGAAAAAAGAAACTAAATTGCAATTCAGTCGTGACAGAGGCCTCAACCCATCATACAGGAATCTCTGGCATTCGGATAGTCCTTCAGAATTGTTCATCATCAAGGCAAGGGGCTATGGCTTTGTACTGTCTATATTAACAGTTACTATATGTGAGGAAGCCCCAGGGAGGCAGGTATGATCTTGGAGGGAAAAGCCCCCTTCAAAAGAAGTCAGTCCAGGCAGAGGGGCTTAGCTCTGAGTCATCAGCAGACAATATTCCCAAAAACACGGGATAAGTGTCTCAGTTCTAAAAGGGCGAGCTGGGTGGCACACCAGAGCATCCACTCTTGGCAGTATGCCAATGAACCTAAAAATAATGGGGCAAACTTTAAAAATTCTGCCATTGCCCTTTTCTTTGGCACCTGTGAGGGGATAAACAGCTCTGGTATATTGGCTGTCATTTCATGAGGTCAACATTTCTGGGAATAAACAAACTGATTGTAGGACTGTTCTTGCAAAGATTTAGGCCATCACAAGAAGTGTAATATTTGGGGGAAACAACGGTGCATCAAAGGTGGCCTAAATATTTGACTCCTCTGATCCTAGAAGGCTAGCTTCAGAAAACTTTTGGTCTCTCAGAAGTTTCTTGAGTGTTTATCCTCTATAGTAGAACAATATGATCAAATTCTTAAAACTCTTTTTGTGACTTGGACTTAAACATTAGATTTCTTTGGTAACAGTTTTATCCTTTTGTATGCTAAACAAGTTTCTCCTGTATTCACAGTTTCTAGTGATTTTAAAATGTAATGTTGTACAGGTCTGCACACACAATTTAAGAAAAGCAAAAAACAAAAAACAAAAACAGAAAACAAAACAAAAAAAGGATGTGCTATAGTAGCAATGGCCAAAGTACCCGCTCAAATCTCTGATAACCCTTCAATGTACTTAATGAAGAATTTAGAAAGTGTATATTGACTTCTTTCTCATCAGGCTATGGGATTTAAGACTAAAGACATGGACTTTAGAAAGTTTGAAGGAAATTATTTGAGTTTCTATTATCTTTATTATCCAGGAAAATATATTTAGGGGCTTGTTAACTCAAGAACAAATAAAATGTAAGATAACTGAAAATGTTAAATAATGAAGTTAAGTAGTTCATTTGATTTGTAAAACACTTTTTTCAAAGATTTTACCTTCTTTGACACTTCCTAAAGCCCTTGTAAGTATATTTTACACACATACTAAAATATGGAAACTAAGACAGATATTAAATTATTTTACCAAAACACACACAACTAATAAGCAATCCTCCGAAGGCCGGACCACGGTCTTTTTGCCTCAAAGCCAGTGTTATTTAGCTCTATCATACAGTCATCTATAAATATGGTGTATAGTTGACTTTCAAAAGAATAGCTTGTTTTATGTACCTAGAAACAGATTTCCCAACAGAGAGTCTATAAAGCAAATGAAAATTAATTTGGGTCAGGGTTTTAACTTTTTACAAATGCAAAACATAGCCACAGATCAGAATTTCTTTCCTCAGGAGGATACCTCGCTTGTTTTCATCCTTGAAGCAAACATTGTGGGAAAATTAGAAAGAGCTGGTTCAGCTGATTTAAAGTTATCTAAGCAAGAACATTTCCTATCTTATGCTGAAGCAGAAAATGCCTGAAGTTTCAAATTTTGCACGTTGTTAGACTTTTATTGAAACATAGGGCTGTATGAGGTTTTAAAGAATTGATTGATACTTTTAAAGTTAGAGCAATTTCCATTTTTTAAAAGGAAGATCATTTCCTATCTTTTTATCTTGAAGAGATACTCTTCATAATGATGATTACCCTAGCTACTGAATATTTTCTCCAGGCAAAAAAAGGGACTAGAGCAGCATATCTGTAAACTTAAACTTACCCCACAATCCACGTGGATGCTGACTTCAAAGCAGAGAAAACCCTAATAAAAATTAAACACAACACACTAATAATACTTCTTAATAATAGCACCTAACAATTATACAACACTTTGCACTTTCAAAGCATTTTACAATCATTAATTAGTTTATCCACACAACATCCCTATGACTTATGACAGTGTTATTATCCTCATTTTAAAGATGAGGAAACTGAGATCAAATGTGATTAAGTGCCCTGCCCAAAGCCACATAATGAATCAGTAAGATCTATACCTGAGTTTATAACAGCTCAGGACTAGCAGAGTATGGAAATTCTTGAGGTCCACAAACCATCTACTTGAATGACAAACCTATAGCTATCCCCATTCATCAATGATACCCTCCTTTTTTCATTGACTTTTGTTAAACAACGTGACGAAATTAAGAATCTTCCCTTAAATACTAAGCTCACTGAAATCAAAGAAAAAGAAAAACCAGTATATTAAGAACATCCTGTAGTCTCCAATATTATTGTCATTGGACCAAATATACTTGATGATGAATCACTGAAAGATTCTGTTTTTAGTAGGAAAAAAAAACCTGATAAATTGATCCTACCCTGCAGCTATAATTAATACAGAGTCCTTGCACCCAAATATTACTGTTCACTAATACCAGTATCACAACTACTAGTCAAATAAGCCAATACAAGGAGCCTAGATAATTTTTTTCTCCCTATGATAGATAGTAAAAAATTGCCCTGAGCTCTTTAACTTTGAGAACTTATAAATCTACATGGGTGAAAGAAAACTATTGTTTTAACTTCTATAAATGTATTCTAATATGTTCCCTATCTGAATCAGTTAGAACAGGCTAGGATATGTTGCAGGAACAAACAACTTTCAAATCTCAATGACATGACATAATTATTATTTCTTACTCATACCACATGTCCAACTTAGGTTGGTAGAAGTCTCTGCTCCATTTTGTCGTCAGTCAGAGACCCAGACCAACAGAGCCATGAGCATCTGGGTCATTCTGACAAGAGGAAAGAACACTACAAACTGCAAACTAGATCTTGAAGTTTCAACATGGAAGTGACACAATATCTTCATTCATGCTTCACTGGCTAAAACAAATTAGGCAATCATGGCTAATTCAAGTGGGGAGAAAAGAGCAATTCTACCATGAGTCTACCATGATTCCACCAGAGCAGGAAAACCAGAATATATAGGAATCCGAATAATAACTGTCATTCCTCTTCCATTCTGCTTCTTGCATCAAAGTGACAAATGCCAGGGCCAGGTGCCTTTGGCCAAAGGGATATGTTAAGAGCCATCTTCCCGGCCAAAGACACTTAGTCCTGGCATTTGTCACCTGCGGCAGGCCAAAGAGATGTTAATAGCTATCTTCCTGGATTCAAAAATCAATCTACAAAAATCTGCAGTCCTATAAACTAATAATGCAATGGCAGAAAGTGAAGTTAAGAAAACAATCCCATTTACAACTGCACCAAAAGCAGTAAAACATCTAGGAATAAACTTAACCAAAGAGATGAAAGACTTGTACTCTGAAAACTTTTAAAGTTTTAAAGACTGATGAAAGAAATTCAAGATGACACAAAGAAATGGAAAGAAATTCGATGCTCATGGGTTGGAAGAATAAATATTGTTAAATGTCTATACTACCCGAACAATCTACAGATTTAACACAATCCTAATCAAAAGACCAACAGCATTTTTCACAGAACTAGAACAAACAATCCTAATATTTGTATGGAACCATAAGAGATCTCAAATAGCCAAAGCAATCTTGAGAAACAAAGCTGGTCATATCAAAATTCCAGTTTTCAAATTATGTTACAAAGTAGTAGTAATTAGAACAGTATGGTACTGGCATAAAAACAGACACGTCAATAGAATAGACTAGAAAACCCAGAAATAAACTCAAATTCACCAAATATATGGTCAATTATCATCAACAAAGGAGGAATGAATATGCAATGGCACAACGATAGTCTCCGACAAATGGTGTTGGGAAAACTGGATAGCTACATGCAAAAAAAAAATGAATTTGGACCACTTTATTTCACCATACACAAAAATAAACTCAAAATGGATTAAAGACCTAAATGTGAGACTTGAAATCATAAAAATTCTTGAAGAGAGAACAGGCAGTGATTTTTCTGATATTGGCCGTAGCAACATTTTTCTTGATATGTCCCCCAAGGGAAGGGAAAATCAAAAATAAAATTTGGGACTACATCAAAATAAAAAGTTTTTACACAGTGAAGGAAACAATCAATGAAACTAAAAGGGATCCTACTGAATGGGAGAGATATTTGCAATGACGTATCCAATAAAGGGTTAGTATCTAAAATACATAAAGAACTGATATGGCTCAATGACCAAAAAACAAATATCCAATTAAAAATGGGCAGAAGAGGAAAGGGAGCAAGATGGCAGAGGAGTAGGAGCCCTGGATTTCATCTGGTCCTAGGAATTCAGCTGGATAAGGATCAAACCATTCTGAACGCCTACGAACTCAACAGGAGATCAAGGAAAAGAATAGCAACAACTCTGAACAGAAAAGTGACGACTTACTGGAAGGTAGGACGTGCAGAGAAGTGAATCCGAGGCAATATTCGGGAGGATAGACGGCGGGGGAGGGGGCCTCTGTTGGCCACTTCTGGGAAGAGACAGAGCCGCGGAGCACAAAAAGAGAACTTTTAGAAGTCAGCTCTGCTGAGGGACATCGCTCCAGTGGCTAAGCTGGGGGTGGAACCCTCGCAGGACAGTGTGGTCTCAGGACCCTCAGGGTCACAGAAAAACCGGGGGTGCCTGAGTGCGGCAGAGCTCCAGTGTATCAGAGTGGGAGAGCCGGCTGCAGAGACGGAGCCGAGACGCTGGCTCTCAGCTCGGGGTTGCCATAAACTGTGATAGGTGACAACTGGGCCACTGCTCCTCCAGCAGGGACCCAATAAGCGGCAGAACCAGGGAGATTCCCCTTCCTCCCCCCGGAGGAGCGGCGCTGGAGCGCACCTCAGGGATCTGCTGGGTTTGGAGACTCCACATGGGATAGGGTGGCAGAGATAGAAACACTCGGTCACAGGCCTGGTGAGCACAGAGTGCTGCCGGAAACCAGGGAGACGGGAGTGACTGACTGCTTTTCTCTGGGGGCGCACTGAGGAGCAGGGCCCTAAGTTCTCGGCTCCTCCATGGGGGAGATGGGGAGGCCACCATTTTCACTCTCGTCCTCCAAAGCTGTACGGAAAGCTTGCAGGGAACAAAAGCTCCCGAGAGCAAAGCTGAGCAGATTGCTTAGCCCGGCCAAGCAAGGGTGGGGCAATTCCGTCTCCGGCAAAGACATTTGGGAACCACAGCAACAGGCCCCTCCCCCAAAGATCAGCACGAAGAGCCAGCCAAGACCAAGTTTACTGATCAATGAGAATGGGAGAACTCCAGCGCTAGGGGAATACTGCACATAGACTTCATGGCTTTTTTTTACCATGATTCATTTGTCTTTCAAAGTTAAATTTTTTAACTGTCTTTTTTTTTGAATTTTTCTTTTTCCCTTTTTCAACCAAGGTCTTATCAATCCCTTTTTAAAAAAAAACATTTTTATTTTTCATTTTTAGAGTCATATTCTATCCCTTCATTGTAGTTACCCTCATTTTTGATATATATATATATATATATATATATATATATATATATATATATATATATACTCTCTTTAAAATTTTGAGATAGTTTCTTCTAACATATGAAAAAATACCCTAAATCTCTAGTGTATGCCTTTGTACTAGTCTCCTGCCTGATCACATTCTCTCCCCCTTTATTTTTTTCTTTCTTTCTTTCTTTTTTTAATCCTCTTTTCTTTTCTCAAACACATTCTTATCAATTCCTTTTTTAAAATTTTTTATAATTTTCATTTTACAGTCATATTCGATCCCCTCATCATATCAACCCTTATTTTGTACCTATTTAAGTATTTCTTTCTTTAAAATTTTATGAAGCACTTTCTTCTAACAGACCAAAATACACCCAAAAAATAGTGTGTGGCACTATTATTTAGACTGCACCAGCCTGATCATATTTGATCATATTCTGTTTTTTTTTGTTTTGTTCTGTTTTTGTTTCTTTTTATCTTTTTCTTTTTCTGTTTTCTTTTTTTTCCTCTTTCTTTTTTGTTTCTTTCCCTTTCTTTCCCTCTCCTTTCAGGTCTCTTCTGATTTGTTTAGAGTATATTCTCTGGGGACGTTGTTAAGCTATTAGCATTTTGTTTTCTCATTCATCTGTTCTCCTCTGGACAAAATGACAAGACGAAAAAAATCATCTCAACAAAAAGAACAAGAGGTAGTACCGTCTGCCAGGGACCTACTCAATATGTACATTAGTATGATGTCAGACCAAGAGTTCAGAAACATGATTTTAAAAATACTAGCTGGCCTTGAAAAAAGCACAGACGTTATTAGAGAAACCCTTTCTGGAGAAATAAAAGAACGAAAATCTAACGAAGTCAAAATCAAAAAGGCTATTAATGAGGTGCAATCAAAAATGGGGGCACTAACTGCTAGGATAAATGAGGTAAAAGAGAGAATCAGCAATATAAAAGACCAAATGATGGAAAATAAAGAAGCTGAGAAAAAGAGAGATAAACTACAGGATCACGAGGGCAGATTTCAAAAGATAAGCGATACGATAAGACAAAACAACATTAGAATAATTGAGATCCCAGAAGAAGAAGAAAGAGAGAGAGGGGCAGAAGGTATATTGGAGCAAATTATAGAAGAGAACTTCCCTAATGTGGGGAAGGCATCGATATACAGGAGGCACAGAGAACCCCTCTCAAAATCAATAAAAATAGGTCAACAACCCAAGATCTAATAGTAAAACTTTCGAGTCTCAGAAAAAAGAGAAAATCTTGAAAGCAGCTCAAGAGAAGAGATATGTAACCTATAATGGTAAAAATATTAGATTGGTAACAGATCTATCCACAAATATCTGGCAGGCCAGAAAGGACTGGCATGATATATTCAGAGCACTAAACGAGACAAATATGCAGCCACGAATACTATATCCAGCTAGGCTGTCATTGACATTAGAAGGAGAGCTCAAAAGCTTCCAGGAAAAACAAAAACTAAAGGAATTTGCAAACACAAAACCAGCCCTACAAGAAAAATTGAAAGGGGTCCTCTAAGCAAAGAGAGAGCCTAAAAGCAGCATAGACCAGAAAGGAACAAAGACAGTATACAGTAACAGTCACCTTACAGGCAATACAATGGCACTAAATTCCTATCTTTCAATAGTTACTCTGAATGTAAGTGGGCTAAAAGCCCCAATCAAAAGACACAGGCTATCAATTAGATTAAAAAAAAGACCCATTGATATGGTATCTGCAAGAGACACATTTTAGACCCAAAGACACCCCCAGATTGAAAGTGAGGGGTGGAAAACAATTTACCATGCTAATGGACACCAAAAGAAAGCTGGGGTAGCAATCCTTATATCAGACAAATCAGATTTTAAACGAAAGACTGTAATAAGAGATGAGGAACGACACTATATCCTACTTAAAGGGTTTACCCAACAAGAAGATCTAACAATTTTAAATATCTATGCCCCTAACATGGAAGCAGCCAATTATATAAGGCAATTAACAGCAGAAGCAAAGAAACACATTGACAACAATACAATAATAGTGGAGGACTTTAACACTCCCTGACTGAAATGGCCAGATCATCTAAGCAAAAGATCAACAAGGAAATAAAGACTTTACATGCCACACTGGACCAAATGGACTTCACAGACACATTCAGAATATTCCATTTCAAAGCAACGGAATACATATTCTTCTCTAGTGCCCATGGAACATTCTCCAGAATTGATCACATCCTAGGACACAAATCAGGTCTCAACTGGTACCAAAAGATTGGGATTATTCCTTGCATATTTTCAGACCACAATGCTTTGAAACTAGAACTCAATCACAAGAGGAATGTCAGAAAGAACTCAAATACATGGAGGCTAAGAAGCATCCTACTAAAGAATGAATGGGCCAACCAGGAAATTAAAGGAGAATTAAAAAAACTTCATGGAAACCAATGAAAATGAAAACACAACTATTCAAAATCTTTGGGATGCAGCAAAGGCAGTCCTAAGAGGAAAGTACATAGCGATACAAGCCTTTCTCAAGAAACAAGGTCTCAAATACACAACTTAACCCTACAGCTAAAGGAGCTAGATAAAAAACAGCAAATCAAGCCTAAACCCAGCAGGAGAAGAGAAATAATAAAGATCAGAGCAGATATCAATGAAATAGAAACCAAAAGAACAGTAGAAGAGATCAACGAAACTAGGAGCTGGTTCTCTGAAAGAATTAACAAGACTGATAAACCCCTGGCCAGACTGATCAAAAAGAAAAGAGAAATGACCCAAATCAACAAAATCATGAATGAAAGAGGAGAGATCACAACCAACACCAAAGACATAGAAACAATGATAAGAACATATTATGAGCAACTCTATGCCAGCAAATTAGATAACCTGGAAGAAATGGATGCATTCCTAGAGATGTATCAACTACCAAAATTGAACCAGGAGGAAATAGAAAACCTGAACAGACCTATAGCCACTAAGGAAATTGAAGCACTCATCAAAAATCTCCCAACAAACAAAAGCCCAGGGCCAGATGGCTTCTCAGGGGAATTCTACCAAACATTTAAAGAAGAATTAATACGTATTCTCCTGAAACTGTTCCAAAAACTAGAAATGAAAGGAAAACTTCCAAACTTCCCAACTCATTTTATGAGGCCTCCATTACCTTGATCCCCAGACCAGACAAAGGCCCCATCCAAAAGGAGAATTACAGACCAATATCCTTGATGAACATGGATGCAAAAATTCTCACCAAAATACTAACCAATAGGATCCAAGAGTACATTAAAAGGATTATTCACCATGACCAAGTGGGATTTATCCCTGGGCTGCAAGGTTGGTTTAACATTTGCAAATCAATCAACGTGATACAATACATTAACAAAAGAAAGAACAAGAATCATATGATCCTCTCAATAGATGCAGAAAAAGCACTTGACAAAGTACAGCATCCTTTTCTTGATCAAAACTCTTCAGAGTATAGAGATAGAGGGTATATACCTCAATATCATAAATCCATCTATGAAAAACCTACAGTGAATATCATTCTCAATGCGGCAAAACTGAGTGCTTTCCCCCTAAGGTCAGGAACGCGGCAGGGATGTCCACTCTCACCACTGCTATTCAACATAGTATTAGAAGTCCTAGCCACAGCAATCAGACAACAAAAAGAAATCAAAGGCATCCAAATCGGCAAAGAGGAAGTCAAACTTTCACTCTTTGTAGATGATATGATTCTTAATGTGGAAAACCAAAGACTCCACCCCAAAACTGCTAGAATTCATACAGGAATTCGGCCAAGTGGCAGGATATAAAATCAATGCACAGAAATCAGTGGCATTCCTATACACCAACAAGACAGAAGAGAGACAAATCAAGGAGTCAATCCCATTTACAATTGCACCCAAAACCATGAGATACCTAGAATAAATCCAACCAAAGAGGCAAAGGATCTGTACTCAGAAAACTATAAAATACTCATGAAAGAAATTGAAGAAGACACAGAAAAATGGAAAAACGTTCCATGCTCATGGATTGGAAGAACAAACACTGTGAAGATGTCAATGCTACCTAGAGCAATCTACACATTCAATGCAATCCCCATGAAAATACCATCCACTTTTTTAAGAAATGGAACAAATAATCCTAAAATTTCTATGGAACCAGAAAAGACCCCGAATAGCCAGATGAATGTTGAAAAAGAAAAGCAAAGCTGTTAGCATCACAATTCCGGACTTCCAGCTCTATTACAAAGCTGTCATCATCAAGACAGTATGGTACTGGCATAAAAACAGACACATACATCAATGGAACAGAATAGAGAGCCCTGAAATGGACCCTCAACTCTATGGTCAACTCATCTTTGACAAAGCAGGAAAGAATGTCCAGAGGAAAAAACCTCTTCAACAAATGGTGTTGGGAAAATTGGACAGCTACATGCAGAAGAATGAAACTGGACCATTTCCTTACACCACAGACAAAAATAGACTCAAAATGATTGAAAGACCAAAATGTGAGACAGCAGTCCATCAACATCCTAAAGAAGAACACAGGCAGCAACCTTTTCAACCTTAGCCGCAGCAACTTCTTCCTAGAAACATCGCCAAAGGCAAGGGAAGCAAGGGCAAAAATGAACTATTGGGACGCCCAAGATAAAAAGCTTTTGCACAGCAAAAGAAACAGTCCACAAAACCAAAAGACAACCAACAGAATGGGAGAAGATATTTGAAAATGACATATCAGATAAAGGGCTAGTATCCAAAATCTATAAAGAACTTATCAAACTCAACACCCAAAGAACAAATAATCCAATCAAGAAATGGGCAGACGACATGAACAGACATTTTTCCAAATAAGACATCCAAATGGCCAACAGACACATGAAAAAGTGCTCAACATCGCTCAGCATCAGGGAAATCCAAATCAAAATCTCGATGAGATACCACCTCACACCAGTCAGAATGGCTAAAATTAACAAGTCAGGAAATGACAGATGTTGGCAGGGATGCAGAGAAAAGGGAACCCTCCTACACTGTTGGTGGGAATGCAAGCTGGTGCAAAGACTCTGGAAAACAGTACAGAGGTTCCTCAAAAAGTTGAAAATAGAGCTACCCTATGACCCACCAACTGCCCCACTGAGTATTTACCCCAAAGATACAAATGTAGGGTCCAAAGGGGTACATGCACCCCAAAGTTTATAGTAGCAATGTCCACAATAGCCAAACTGTGGAAAGAGCCAAGATGTCCATCGACAGATGAATGGATAAAGAAGATATGGTGTATATATATATATATATACACACACACACACACACACATACACACACAATGGGATATTATGCAGCCATCAAAAGGAACGAGATCTTGCCATTTGCAACGACATGGATGGGACTGGAGGGTGTTATGCTGAGTGAAATAAGTCAATCAGAGAAAGACATGTATCATATGACTTCACTGATATGGGGAATTCTTAATCTCAGGAAACAAACTGAGGGTTGCTGGAGTGGGGGTGGGGTGGGAGGGATGGGGTGGCTCTGTGATAGACATTTGGGAGGATATGTGCTATCATGAGCACTGTGAATTATGGAAGACTGTTGAATCATAGATCTGTACCTGTAAAACAAATAATGCAATATATGTTAAGATTAAAAAAAAAGAAGAAGATAGCAGGAGGGGAAGAATAAAGGGGGGTAAATCAGAGGTGGAGATGAACCATGAGAGACGATGGACTCTAAAAAACAAACTGAGGGTTCTAGAGGGGAGGGGGTTGGGGGGATGGGTTAGCCTGGTGATGGGTATTAAAGAGGGCATGTTCTGCATAGAGCACTGGGTGTTACGCACAAACAATGAATCATGGAACACTATATCAAAAACTAATGATGTAATGTATGGTGATTAACATAACAATAAAAAATTTAAAGAAAAAAAAACGGGCAGAAGACATTTCTCCAAAGAAGACATACAGATGTCCAACAGACACCTGAACAGATGTTCAGCATCAGTCATCATCAGAGAAATGCAAATCAAAACTATACACCTGTCAGAGTTATCACCTCACATTTGTCAGAATAACTAAAATAAAAAAAATAAAAAAACAAGAGAAAATAAGTGTTTGCAAAGATGTAGAGAAAAAGAAACCCTTTGTACTGTTTGTGGGAATGCAAACTAGTGTTCCCACTATGAAGAATGGTATAGAAAGTTCTCAAAAAATTTAAAATAGAACTATTGTATGATCCAGTAATCACACTACTTTGTATTTACCCCCAAAAATACAAAAACACTAATTCAAAGGGTTACATGCACCCTTATGTTTATTGCAGCCTTATTTACAATAGCCAAACTGGAAGCACCCCAAGTGTCCACTGATAGATGAATGGATAAAGAAGATGTGATATATATGTGATATATATATATATAGATATAGATATAGATATAGATATAGATATAGATATATATAATGGGATATTATTCTGTCTTAAAAAGAGAATGAAATCTTGCCATTTGCAACAACATGGATGGAGCTAGAGAGCATAATGCTAAGAGAAATAAGTCAGTCAGAGACAGACAAATATCATATGAGCTCACTCATGTGGAATTTAAGAAACAAAACAAAGGGGAAAAAAAAGAGAAATAAACCAAGGAACAGACTCTTAACTACAAAGAACAGTTACCAGAGGGGACGTGGCTGGGGAGATGGCTGAAATAGGTTATGGGGATTAAATAGTACACTTAACATTAAAAAAAAAAAAAAAAAAAAGAGCTCTCTTCCTTCCCTCCTCTCACAGCAACTAGCATGTTTCAAATGGTAGAGGTTCTGTTGGCCTATAACCCTGAGTAAGGAGAAGATGTGGTAGAGTCCCTATCTAATCAATAGTGGAGTAATGTTTATAGCATAAACAAGTAATAATGTTTTATTATTGTTGATTTATGTCCTGAGATTCTGGGTTTGCTTTGTTATCTCAGGCTAACATGGCCAGTCCTAACTAGCATATCATCTTAGAAGATAACATGGATTGATGACAACTTGTATTTCCCTCACTAAAGTCAGATGAAAAGCTTCATAATTAACAAGGTCCAAAGGAAGAAGAAATAAAAAGCTTGATGAAGGTGACAAAATTGGCCCTGATATCCATTACGTCTAGTTCTCTCCATGTTTTCTTGTCTTTCCTTTTTTCCCTTTCTCCCTTCCTTCCTCCCTCCCTCCTTTCCTTCTTCTTTTGAACACTGTAAGCCTCCTAAAAGTAACTTAAAGAGAGCCATTGGAATCAGAAATGTCTCTGAAGTCATGAAATTATTTTAACAAGCAGTTCCAACAAAGGTATTGCTCCTAAGACAAAAATACTTCCATGGTAGTTGATATTTAGAAACCTTCCATCTTGTTACTTTCTAAAGAAACAAGCAAATGAAACAATGGTATCTTTACATGGTAGTGAGCATCGTTTTTCTTGCCAATTCCTTAGTTACTAGGTTTTTCTTACTATAGTAATTACTAACAAAAATCAATCATTTATTACATCCCCATGGCATATCTGGCACTTTAAATGTATATATTTTTTTACTTAATCTTTTATATGATACACGAAGTATTTTTTTCCTTTATTTTTTATTTTTTTAAATTTTATTTTATTATGTTATGTTAATCACCATACATCATTAGTTTTTGATGTAGTGTTCCTTGATTCATTGTTTGCGTATAACACCCAGTGCTCCACGCAGAACGTGCCCTCTTTAATACCCATCACCAGGCTAACCCATCCCCCCACCCCTCTCCCCTCTAGAACTATGGACTCTGAGAAACAAACTGACGGTTCTACATGAACCAATTTATAAATGAGGAGACTCAGGGTCTAAGAGTTTGAATAATTTTGCCAGGACAGGCAGCTAATGAGTGGCTGAGCCAGTATCAACACCAGGTTGTGGTGGCACTAAAGCCCATAATATTGCCTATGAATCTTGTTGCCTTATTCTCTAATGCTCAGTTATTTGCCATATGAGATTATTCACAATGGCTCCAACATTTCAGCATGGCTTCTGTTAAATTTCTGTGGTTCTGGAAATCTAGGCATTAATATAGAATGTGAGGTAAGAGAGATGTGAAGGTGCAAGTCTTCAGAGGCCCACACTAAAACCCCATGATTCTTCATTGTTTAAGAAGCACTTGCCAAATGCCAGACTTGCCTCCATAGGAGGAATCCTGTAAGTTAGTCCACATGCCACTGACTGCCCATTCCCAGTATAACAGCTTATAGATATTGAATGTTAACCGTATATGAGGTGTTATTTTAAGTTTTTTCATGATTTAACTCATTCAATCCTCACAGCAATCTTAGGAGATATGATTCATTATTATGTATGTTATAGGAAAATTGAGGTATCATGAGATAAGTAACTTGCTAAAGATCACATAGTGGGAATTTGAACTATCTTCATAACTTATGCACTTGACCATTCTACTATACTGACTCTCAAAACAAAAATAGGTAGGTACGTTGGTAAATATATAGTAGGTAGGTAAATAGACTGATGAATATATGACCCAATAGTTCCACTATTGGATATTTACTCAAAGAAAACAAAAACATTAATTTGAAAAGATATATGCACCCTTATGTTTATTGTAGCATTATTTACAATAGTCAACACATGGAAGTAACCTAAGGGTCCATAAATTGATAAATAGATAAGAAAGATGTGGTACATACATAGTATGTATATACATTGTATATACAATGGGATAAAATATACATACAATTAAATATTACACAGTCATAAAAAAGGATGGGATTGTGCCATTTGAGACAATATGGTTGGACCTAGAGGGTATTATACTAAGTGAAATAAGTCACACTAAGAAAGACAAATACCTTCTGATTTCATTCATAAGTGGAATCTAAAAGTAAGTAAATCAACAAACGAAATGCAGAATTAGACCTATAAGTACAGAGAACAATCTGATGGTTACCAGAGGGGAGGGGTATGGGAGGTTTGGCAAAATGGTGAAGGGAAGTGGGATATATAGGCTTCCAGTTATGGAATGAATAAGTCATAGGAATAAAGGGCACAGCACCAACTATAAGAAATATAGTCACTGTTACTATAATAGTGACGTATGGGAACAGGTGGTAGCTACACTTGTAGTAAACACAATATAATATATAAACTTGCCAAATCACTATGGTGTATACCTAAACCTAATGTGACATTGTGTATCAACTATACTCAAATGAAAAAAAAAAAAAAGGTGAAGTAGTGATGCCTTCGAAGAAAGGCAACTGCTCTTCTGAATTCCCCGTTTCCTTGACTTTACTCATCTATTCATAGGACCTTCTAAGTATCTGGCATTAGTTTAAGTAACTTTTGGATACATTGGTAAAGGAAAAAGTTATGGGGAGGAGGAAGGACACGTGGTCTGCAGACCCCTTCTAGTGACCCTGGTTAAATCATTCAATTACTCATACTGTTGGCTGCCTTACCCTTAACATGACATGTTGGTCAGCATGATACTCTTCTTTGCCTAAAACAAGGGAGATTGAAGAAACTTCCTTTCATGGCTCCCTTGAGCTCCAAGACTCTGAAGCCTAGTTTGGTACAATTCATCATCTGAACAAATAACCACCAAAGCACTTCCCTCTCTCTTTGAACATATTGAAGCTTCAACTTAAGCCATTTGGAGAGGGCTCTAACATCATCCATAAGGGCTCAAATTTTCAGTAATGGGCAGAATTCAAATTCAGCAGTCTCATAGCATCTTGACTCTTACTGAGCACAGAAAGTAGATTTTATTTTAATTTACTACACATAAAAAAAATGGATGAGAGATGTACTTGAGTAAGCTAGTTCTTTAAAAGAGAGAACTAGTTCTTAAAGAGAATAGTTATGTATTATCCTTTAATGCGACTTCTAATATAAGTACTAATAAGCATCTTTGAAGCAACCTAAATGAGTCTTGTTTATGGTTTTTTCGTCTTTAGATTAAAGAACAATTCCTGCAGAAAAACAGGAGGGTGGCATACATTTATCTTTGCTAATAAATAGAGAGTGGTTTGTGTTCCCCATAGATCAGGTGCAAGATTATATTCACCACTAAGAGAACAGAATTTGTTTTAAAGACATAGAGAAGGGTAAAGTCTCAAATATAAGCTCATCACTGATACTGGAGGCAGGCAAGTGATAAATTATCATAGTGAGTCATTACTCCAAGAGGTTTCTTGTAAACATTAACCAACAAAGGAGGAAAGATTGGCCACTTGGAAACACACACTAATGACTTAGGGTGAAATATAAATCATCTCAAAGAACTGCATTGGATCCGCAAGTTAAAAGAAAGAGACACACACACACAAAGCCAGAGCCAGAGAGAGAATAACAAGAAGAGTGAGTTGCCAACCCAAACCAAGGCTGAGTTCTAATCACAGCTGGGGGAGTGCCCTGAATGACAATGTCAAACAAGGTAGTTCAGGTAATAGGACTGGATGATTTATGACTAGGAACTTCCCAACAAGCTTGATTTATCTTCCTTTGAGAAATATTTGGGATCCATAACCAGATAAACGCTAAATTGAAATTTCTTTGCAAAGCAATAAAATCAAGACTCTCAAGTGTCTATACCTCAATTACTTTCTTTCAAGGTTTTGGAATAGAAAGAGAAATTGTGTAGAGTTCTGTGACTTCACAAAGTGACTAGTTGGTCACTAACGATATTACAGCACAGTTCATTTAAAAATAGGGCTCATTTAAACCACTCTTAAATGAAACACCCTAGACATTAAGATGAAGTAGGAAAAGCTCCTTCACAATGACAAATTACAGGATGATCAATTCATCCATTTCATTTCTGTGAGAGAAAGAGGAGAAAAAAGAAATTATAACAATATTAAGGCATACTATGTCCTATGGCTGAGTCCCCTGTAAGGCAATGTTTATTGCCTTATTAACACTCCAGGACTTCCTTCCAAGGTTAAGAAGCTACAAGTATGAATTAATTTTCCATTTTGTTCAAATCCTGAAAATGCCAGCCCTCAAAATTAAATCACTGAGGATGACCTTACACTAAACACCATTTTCAGGGGCTCAGAAGTCCTCTTGCTCAAAATAATACCATTCAATGAAATTCATTTTTAAAAGACTTAGAGTTTAATTCTACAACTCACAGGCTTCTGAACAAATCTATACTTCATATTTCTCCACCTCTACTTCTATTGTTTCCTGTACCTGGAATAATCCGCACTTCATCTCAGCCTCTTAAAATCTTAACTATCTCTAAGTATCAAATTGTAATGACATCCACTTCAGAAAGTGGTCCCCAATTCACCCTGGCTCTTCTCTTTCAAACTAAATAAATGTGACCTTGTTCTTTTCTGAGTCATAGTAATTTTTTGTTGTTGTTATTAATCTCTTTTATTTCATGTAATGGAAGTTGTGACACACTACCCAAGCCTTCCTTTAGGAATTAAGGATGCATTCCCCTATCTGCTGGAAGATCTGCCAGAAGACACTCTGAGCTATCAGCTCTATTTGGAGATTGCTTCAGCTAAAGAAATGTGTCTTACCCAAGGTCACTTCTTCCAGCAGCTGTATCCAACTACTGATCAACATGGAGTGACAAAACCCCTTTCAGCCCAACTTGAGACAACTCTGAAGAGCTGTCCCAACCCCAGAGTGCCTGTAGGGTTGGTTGAAAACTTCGTTGTCAATGAGTTGAAATTAACTTCTACTCTCTGATCAATAATGCTTCTTCTGTGCCTCTCCCTTCCCCCCACCATACACAGAGGTATTGATCCCAAGACCACTTCCTAACAAACATACTACATGCTCCATCTTAGAGTTGGCTTCCTAGGGAATCCAAATTACAACATGGCACTTAAACATCGTCAATTTTCCTTCTATTAAAGTCTTGTCTGTATTTGTTTATGTTCCCCATCACACACGATTAAAAACTCTTCAGAGCATGGATTGTATTTTCAAATCATATATGCCTACAGTGTTTAGCATGGTATACCAAGACTCTAAAACTGTGTAGTGTATATAAATGAATAAATGAGGGAATGAATAATTAATGCCTAAAATTAGCACCTTTGTAGTGCTGCAAGGTCTTTAAAATTCTAAAGAATCATCAACATGTTTTCCTTAATTGGCAAGTATTTGATGAGCATTAGTTACAAATAAGGCACTTGAACTAGATCCTTTGGACAGGAGTGTATATAAAGAAGTGACACACTCCCTGCCCTCAGGAAGTATATAATTTAGTCAGCAAGATAATTACAGCCAACATTCATAATAGTGGTTCCCAAGTTTGTCTGCTCATTAGAATCACCTCAAAAGTTTTAATGACTCTCACTCACCAGGTTTCACCCCCAAAGATTTGGATTTAATTGGTCAGGTGTGCAGCTTGGACATCAAGCTCCCCAGGTAATTCTAATGTGTCCCTGAAGCTGAAAAACTGAATTATAAAGAGCTTTTATGTTCTAAGTACTGTTCTAAATTCTTAGCTTAAATTAATTAAGCCCCATAACAACATTAATAAGAAAATCATCATCATTTTATAGATAAAAAATTAAGGCACAGGAGAATGAAGTAATTTGTCCAACATCACACAGTGGGTTAGGTATGGGGTTAGAATTCAAATCCCAGAATTTAGTGAATATGCAGTTCTTTACCATGATACTATAGTTCTTCAATTGCAGAGACAGAGTGAAATGTAAACTGATTTATGTTCAGTATAGTTTTATAGAAATGTTTTATCATTTGAAAGTTGGGAGGCCTCCATGGTGGAAAAACCACCCCCACCTCTGACTTCTGGATTGTACTTCGATTCTAAATATTGGGTTAAGAAGGAAATTTAATGCCATCTATTAAGGGAAGTTAAGAATAATGATGAGTTTACACAGGCAGATGGTGTGAAAATAAGCTAGATAAATTACCTTGATATTTCTTTAGCACTTTGCAACGTATGGCTACAAGTGGACTCTTACTTAATTGTCCCGTAATACAAATGAAATATTCTGTGTGGTTTCTTTTTTTTTTTTTTTAAAGACTTTTTTTTTAAGATTTTATTTATTTATTTGAGAGAGAGAGAATGAGAGACAGCACAAGAGGGAAGAGGGTCAGAGGGAGAAGCAGACTCCCCGCTGAGCAGGGAGCCTGATATGGGACTCGATCCCGGGACTCCAGGATCATGACCTGAGCCGAAGGCAGTTGCTTAACCAACTGAGCCACCCAGGCGCCCTCTGTGTGGTTTCTTAAACCTATTGTTCTCCTGAGCTAATTAATTGTGTCTAAATAATTTCAGGATATTCCTTCCTTCACATCCAGAAACAAGTAGCAACATGCAAAGAAAAAGGAATAATGTGAACCAGAGGTGAGGATTCACCACTGTATTTTCTTGCCTCCTTAATACCCTGCTCTCTCTTTTTCTTACAACATTTTCTCATCTCCATTGTTAACAGACTTGCAAATAGTTATCAAATAAATAATCAGATCCTTAAATGTCTTTGTCCCTCTCCACTGCTCTCACCCACACTTGCTATGTCCTCTTTTTCTCCTTCCAGTTCTGCCTGTTACCTTCTGTTGCTTCCCATATACATTAATTAAAGGAGGCAGAAGCATCTCGCTGTCCAAAATAAATCACTCTACAACAGAAAAGTAAACGCCCAAGAAAAGATGTCCATAAATCTCTATTAGGTTTAGAGCATGATTTTAGGGAAAGCATATGGATCATAACTTATTCTTATGGCTCTCTATGTGTATTTCTCATATACAAAGATGGATGACAAACATCCTTCAAATGATAGAACTAGAGGAGAATGTAATAACCGGGTTCAAACCCTTTATGTGGTCAAAATTGAGACTTGAACATAAAAACTCCTGAACTTTACTTTAATACAATTTCTACTATATCACTGGTTTTAATACCCTATTAAAAGTGAAGCTCCAAATTAATATTTGGGAATAATTCCCCAGGTCTTCGATGAGACTTGTAAAACTCAAAATATTTTTAAGCTTTTCCCCAGGAAGATTTTAGAACTTAAAACCCTTGTAATATACCTCAGAATATTTAAAACAGTCCTGTATATGTATATAAGAAACAAAGTGTAACATTGAAAATACAATGAGACATATAATATCCAGAGAAATATAGTAGGGCACAAATGATTTTTGTTAAGTAGTAGCTGATTTTTTCCCCTCTTTGTTTCCCAAACCCAAACTTACTATAATTTTATATTATTTTTATAATTAAAAAATTAAAGAACATTTTCAAATTCACTGTAATAAAAACTATTTTAAGACCTTTATAGTTCCCAGCATGATTATTTTAGGAACCCCCACCTCATAATATAGTAAACATATTAAAATAAACTGTTTCACATTAACACAACGTTGTAGGTAACCATGTAAGAGTTGACTTTAACTAGAGCTAAGCAACTGAAATGCAATTTTATGCAATTTTATTTTTACATCTGTGTGTGGTGTATGTGTGGGCATCTGTGTGTGTGTGCATGCCTGTGTATCCAACACATGCCCACCCTGTCCCTGTTCTCAGATATTCCCATAGGCCCATAATCAATTGGTATCATTTACTTGGTGGGAAATTACAATTCAGTATTATATCTGTTGCAATATCCATAAAGTCTAGAATAATCATAAAAGATAATGACAAAGGCAATCCATATCCAAAATTTGGGAAGCCCCATACAATGAGTAGAATAGTTCCTAATTTTGTAGTTTATGTAGTTTCAAAACTAGGTTTTTGTATCTTTCATTTTATATTATCTAAATAATTATATCTATATATATTATGGGAATCAAAAGCCTGATTTCATGGCCTACCGCTGAGAATTAACTACTTGATAAATGAAGACTGTGTTAATTGTATTTAACTTGTTTCCCCTTAGTGTTTAAACATCTGGCTAGATAATTTGCACCTAAAAATCTCTATAAACAACACGGTTCTTAACAGATAGAGCCCAGTATTTTTAAATGCCAAACTGATTAAAACTGCAGAATCCAAGGTAGGAAAGAATAAAAAAGACCATAATTCTATTTCCTTTCACATATAATAATTTCCTACCTCTTGCCTTTCAGAAAAATTGACACTGTTTACATTTTAAGTGTTAGATGAGTGCCTGAATAATCCACTATATAACTTAAAATCATACATTTTTAAAGGTACCTAATTGAGGAATAGAGAAAATATTAGACAGCTAAATGAACTAATGTGTTTCTAAAAAGGTTAATATTTCATCCATAATAGTATACCTTCAAATTTTCTGATTTTCCTAAGGGTACAGGCCAAATTTAAGATAAGAATGCTATACAGACTTACTAAGCAAGGCCCTTCCTATTCACAGATCAAAGTCCTGGGTAGACAACGTGGAGTGAACCCAGGTCAACAGTGAGCTTATTGCACATCAGGCCCTGAGCCAGGTCCTTGAGTCGAGCATACATTCGAGATGCTGCCTTGTTTTTCCCTTTTGAAGGCCAAATCCTTTTTTCTTCTTTTTTAATGAGATGTAATAATTAGGCAAATTATGACCAAAACAAAGGCAGGTCATAGCTGATCTCTGCACATAATCAAGAAGACCCCAAATAGGACCAATGCAATTTGATAACCAGTAAACTTGTATTTTTATCAGGCTTGTGCAAAAATAATTGATGATATTTTTTAAATTTTGTGTTAGACTTTCTTCTTTATTCATATTGTTCATTTATCCTCAAAACTAGGTAATATTATCATCATTTAACAGACAGGGAAATAGAAGTACAAAATGGCTATAAAATTTGTCCAAGCTCTTACAGTTAGTAAGTGGTTCAGGTGGGATTTGAATCCAGGTAGTTTGGAATAATAAATACCATCTTATAAAAACATCTGAAGGGAATATTCCAAAAATGTACATCAAGAAGCAATGCAATTGCACCAAAGCCCTCAATGAAACTCCTAAAAAGCTCTTCTAAAAAAATGCTTGGGGGCGCCTGAGTGGCTCAGTTGTTAAGCATCTGCCTTCGGCTCAGGTCATGGTCCCAGGGTCCTGGGATCGAGCCCCGCATCGGGCTCCCTGATCGGCAGGAAGCCTGCTTCTCCCTCTCTCACCACCCCGCTTGTGTTCCCTCTCTCGCTGTGTCTCTCTCTAATAAATAAATAAAATCTTTAAAAAAATTTAAAAAAAATAAAAAAATAAAAAAATGCTTGCATAATGAATCTTACTACAGAATTAATTATACTTTGTTTACCTAATGCTTGAATTACAAACCAAGCTAACAGCATTATCTTGCAAACCTTAACCACGACAAAGAATAATAACAATAACAATAGAATACCTTATATTAGCATACTTTTACCATTTTCAAAGAATTTTCATCTAATTTAATTATTATTATTATTATTACTAATGCACACTTCCACATATATTATCTCGCTCTAAGGCAAAAACAAAAAAGAAAAAATCCCAATCCATACTAGACTTTGCTAATTAAAATCTGTCATTCTGTATTTCCAGAATCATTTAAAATAGATAACAGGAAAAAAGAAAATGTGTATTCAACACAAATACAATATCTACAACAAGTAAACACTATACTTACTCATGAATAAAAGACATTTTTTTCAGCCAATTATAACTATTTATGAATTTACCTCAACATTATTGCCAACCTGAGAAATAAACTGATTGGTGGGTAAAAAAGAAACCCCAGGTAGAAATGGAAAATTACCAGAAGAGCACCTTATAACAAAAAGTAGGAGAAACTTTATAGTGACAAGTACTTTATTATTCATCAAGGAAAATTAAGATACTTTTGTACTTTCTTGGAAAATGAATCCCCATGGCAACTTTCCTTATATATTTACTTAAGACATTTAAATCCAATCCAATACAGAAGGTCCATATTAGATAAAATGGATATGTCTCAGAAACACTGTGCATAAAATCATATTTTAAATCCTTTAATGTTGTTCATTAT
Organism: Zalophus californianus; assembly: GCF_009762305.2. NCBI lineage: Eukaryota > Metazoa > Chordata > Mammalia > Carnivora > Otariidae > Zalophus > Zalophus californianus. The sequence continues at coordinate 99,936,430 of NC_045602.1, forward strand.
TTGAAGACACCCTAAACAAACCCTTTCCAAAGTAAATGGCCCATCCTATTAATTTTGATTTTTTGCTGTTGCTCATTTGTTTACCAAATTCAGATTTCTCAATTTAAATCAGAGAGTACAAAATTTGGATCTGGCTATAGGAAAAAGTCTACTTATTGCTGCTTAAAATTTAAAGGTGAGAGTGATGTAAGACTCTGTAGTATACATACTCTTTGGACTAACTTTAAGAAATAAAGGAACAGAGGAAATAGAAATTTCCTAATCATTCTCTAGAAAGAGATGAAGCTCTTTAAGATTTTTTTCCCCATTGGTTAAAACATTGGTTCTTGGGATTTTCTCTCCAGAGTTAAGAAAAAAAGTTTCACTCTGTTCTATGGTCTATGACCCCAGAGAGCTATGTTTTCTACATCAGTGATCACATGATAGATGAAGCAACATGGAGATGTCTATTTCCATATAAATCTATCACTTTTTCTGAAACCACAACTCTGAACACATGACTTACTAAGAATTGGTCATTTGCATAATCTTCATATACATAAGTATTTGGCAAAGAAAAGAATGAGCTTCATAGTGTTTGGTATTTCAAAAATTAGAGGTTACAATGAAGTTCAGAGTAGGAGGTTCATGAAAGCTCTTCTAAAAAAGATGCACGCTCTAACTTCTTGAGGAACCACAAAGCAAAAAGACACAAAGGGTAAAGAGATGACCTTTAAGTACCTCACACCACCATCCCCTTCACATATGTCAAACCAGTTAGTCCTTCAACAAGAATTCCCTATCTCCCCAAACCCAGGAATCATCCTGCATTCATCTTTTTTCTCACCCAAACAACAGTACAACAGCAACTACTACCAGATCAACTTCTCCAATAGATTTTGAATCCTCCAATTTCTGTTTCTGATGGTATAACTCACACCAAAACCATCTCATACTTCTTCAAACCCTCTTAATGTATTTCACCTGCTTTCACTCTTGACCCCAGAACAATCTTTTTAAAACCTTAAATGAGAACACACTAATTCCTCTGCTTAAAAGTCTCCCATGCAGGCTTCTGTAACACATTGCAATTATAATGACATTAAACTGCTTTCTGTGGCACAAAAACCAGACCTAACTCTGAAACCTCAGTTACCATTCTCCTTAAATTCTCTGTTCGTGGGCACCTGGGTGGCTCAGTTGGTTAAGCATCGGACTTTGGCTCAGGTCCTTATCCCAGGGTCCTGGGATTGAGCCCCACCTCGAGCCCTGCCTTGAGCCTCCACTCTAGCCTCAAACCTCACGACTCCTGGGCTAAGCAGACTACAGGCCCAATGGGAGGGAGGGGTCTGCTTGTCCCTCTCCCTCTCCCTTTGGCCCTCTTGCCACTCATGCTCTCTCTCAAATAAATAAATAAAATCTTCAAAAAAAAAAAAATCCTGTTCCTGCCACATTGGCCTTCTCACTGTCATTGAACAGAACTAACTTACCCACATCTGAAAGTAGTCGTATTGTTTATCCCCTTTTTTTGAAATACATATCCCTTAGATCTTATTCTCAGCTGAAATGTCACCTCCTTAGAGAAACTTTCCCTGATCATCCTAAGGTGGCACTCATCTATCCTGCAATCACTTTGCCCAAATACCTGTTTATTTTTTATAGCCCCTTTCACTGTTTGAAATTATATTATTCATATTACAGATTTACTAATTGCTCACAATTACATTCATGACTCCCTCCCTGCCCCCAATACTACAATTTTCAGAAGGCATACTCCATGAGAATAGGGTATTAACTCTCTTGTTCACTACTATTCTGGCACCCAGGAAAGCCCTGACACATTGTCAGTGATCAATAAGTATCAGCTAAATGAATGAATTAATGATGAGATGCAAAGTAAAATCCGGAAAGATATGCTGGTCTGGATTATCCCCACCCTCTAAAGCTATCACCCTGGCAGCACTTTCTCTGCCTGCGGAAAGCTCCAGAACACACAAGAGCTACCTCATAGCAGTGTTTCTCAATGGTGGAGGCAAGAGTGATTTTGCCCTCCAGAATGTATTTGACAATAAGTGGGGAAAAAATTTCCTTCTCACAACTGGGGAGGAGAGGAAAAGCTACCGGCATCTAGTAGAGAAGAGACCACGGATGCTGCTAACTTTCTACAATGCACATGACAGTCCTAGACAGCAAAGAATTATCTGACCAAAATGTCAATAGTGCTGAGTCTGAGGAACTATGTTTTACAGTGTTCACTTGGGCCTGAGTTTTGACATCTAGTATTGTAGGGCCAATGTGGAATGAGAAATGTCTTTTTTTAATTTTAAGTTTCCTTTATTTAATAAATAGCAAAATAACATTACTGTGAAATTTATAGATGCCAAAGGGGAAACAGCAAAGAGTCCTCACAGTGTGTTATAGGGTAAAAATATGATATATCATTAATAGATATTTTCCAGGGAACCTTAATAACAATTTAAAATATTTCAACTAACTGTTCACCACAGGAAAAGAAATCTTGTTCTTTCTTTTGTCTTCTGCTTCTACTCTTTTATTCTTTTCTTTCCATAGTCTTTCACTGTGATATTTAGGTATTCCTTGCGGTTCCCCTCAATTCAGAGACAAAAGTATGGCATGATTTTTCGATTTACTGTCCCCACCAATAGGTACCATTCATAAAGCAGCTTTAGCAAAGGATCATTCTAGCCTAATTGCTGTGTAGCTTTGAACACAAAGGAAATCTATGTTATTTGAGGAAGGAAAAGGATTGAGTGTCATTAGAAGAAAAAAAAAAGCATTAAGTCAAGGAATTCAGGAAACATACCTTGGTGTACAAGGCAATGGTGAAAAATGGATGAAATAAAGAGGAGAAAGCTGAAGAGGGTTTACACCCTCACTGTCACAAGAGCAATGTGAGTAGAGAACAGAAGTAGAGTTCACAAATTGATGGTGCAATTGAGATGGAACTGCCCTCCTCAGGCCCTCCTCCTCCTGATATTGGTCCTTGGCCCCCTCTTTGTGCTAATACAGGTCCAACTCAGGGGTGCCTGGGTGGCTCAGTTGTTAAGTGTCTGCCTTCAGCTCAGGTATTGATCCCAGGATCCTGGGATTGAGTCCCACATCGGGCTCCCTGCTCCGTGGGAAGCCTGCTTCTCCCACTCCCCCGCTTGTGCTCCCTCTCTTGCTGTGGTTCTGTCAAATAAATAAATAAAATCTTAAAAAAAAAATACATGTCCAACTCTTATTCAGGATGGGGGCCAGTTGTGTTTATAATTCAGAATTTTCTGGACTTAGAAAGGTAATCTAGTGCATATATTACATGCTACACCCTCAGTGGAATTTGGAGCAATATGCTGTAATCAAGCACATTTACACTTGGTAGCCAAACATATGAATATTCACATCAGCGATAAGAAATAATAACTATAAATAGCTTCATATTAGTTATGAAAATATTTTGGTTTTTAGACCTTTCTGGATTCTGAAAACCAAATTTCAGAATTCCATATAAGGAATTTTGAATCTTTAATAGTGTGAGGAGAGACATATGACAAAGAGAGAAATTGCTAATAGCTCCACTTTGGAAGAGACATGGAAATAGAGTTGGAAAGATTGATTGGAGGTGGAGCAAGATGGCAGAGGAGTAGGAGACCTGGATTTGTCTGCTCTCAGGAATTCAGCTAAATAGGGATCAAACCATTCTGAACACCTACGAACTCAGCAGGAGACCGAAGAGGAGAGTAGCAACAACTCTCTGAACAGAGAAGCGACCACTTACTGGAAGGTAGGACGTGTGGAGAAGTGAATCCAAGGCGATATTCAGGAGGATAGATGGCGGGGGAGGGGGCCTCCGTCGGCCGCTTCTGGCAAGTGATAGAGCCGCGGAGCACAAAATCAGAACTTTTAGAAGTCGGCTTCGCTGAGGGATGTCACTCCAGTGGCTAAGCAGGGGGTGGAACCCTCACGGGACAATGTGGTCTCAGGACCCTCGGGGTCACAGAAAGACCGGGGGTGCCTGAGTGCAGCAGAGCTCCCAGGTATCGGAGCGGGGAAGCCGGCTGCAGAGACGGAGGCGAGGTGCGGGCTCTCAGCTCAGGGTTGCCATAAACTGTGATCTGCGGCCCAGTCGGGCCACTGCTCCTCCAGCAGGGACCCAACAAGCGGCAGATGCGGGGAGATTCTCCTCCCTCCCCCGGGAGGAGCGGCGCCACAGCTCACCGCAGGGATCTGCTGGGTTTGGAGACCACACAGGGTCAAGTGCCAGAGATAGAAATGCTCGGTCACAGGCCGGGTGAGGACGGAGTGCGGCGGAGACCAGGGAGACGGGATTGATCGCTTTTCCCTGGGGGAACACTGAGGAACAGGGCCCCGAGTTCTCAGCTCCTCCAAGTGGAGATTGGGAGGCCACCATTTTCACCCTGGGCCTCCAAAGCTGTACCAGAGCTGGCAGGGAACAAAAGCTCCTGAGAGCAAACCCGAGCAGATTCCTTAGCCTGGACCGACAAGGGCTGCGCAATTCCGCCTCCTGCAAAGACATTTGGAAACCATGGCAACAGGCCCCACCCCCAGAAGATCAACACGAACAGCCAGCAAGCCAAGACCAAGTTTACCAATCAAGGAGAACACGAGAATTCCAGTGCTAGGGGAATACTGCACATAGAATTCATGGCTTTTTTACCATGATTCATTAGTTTTTCAAAGTTAATTTTTTAACTTTTTTTTATTTTTATTTTGCCCTTTTTCAACCATCTTAACAATCCCTTTTTTAAAAAAAAAAAATTTATTTTTCATTTTTAGAGGCATAATATATCCTTCATAGTAGTTACCATTATTTTTCGCATATATAAGTTGTTCTCTCTTTAAAATTTTGAGATACAGTTTCTTCTAACAGATAAAAATATACCCTAAATCACTAGTGTATGGCTTTGTTCTACTCTCCTCCCTGCTCACATTCTCTACCTTTTTTCTTTCGTTTTTTTCTTTTTTTAAAAAAACTTCTTCTTTCTTTTTTCAAACAACTTCTGATCTTATCAAACCCTTTTATAAAATCTTTTATAATTTTCATCTTTACAGTCATCTTCCATCCCTTCATTGTATCAACCCTTATTTTGTACATATATAAGTGTTTCTTCCTTTAAAATTTTAGGAGGCACTTTTTTCTAACAGACCAAAATACGCCCAAAATCTACTGTGTGGCACTGATCTATGCCTAGACTGATCATATTTGATCATACTCTGTTTTTTTTGTATTGTTCTGTTTTTGTTTTTATCTTTTTCTTTTTGTGTTTTTTTTTTTCCTTTCTTTCTTTTCTCTATCTTTTTTCTTTCTTTTCCTTTCTTTTTCCCTGGTTTCAGGTCTTTTCTGATTCGTTTAGAGTATATTTGCTGGGGACATTGTTAACCTGTTAGCATTTTGTTCTCTCATTCATCTATTCTCCTCTGGACAAAATGACAAGATGAAAAAAATCACCTAAGCAAAAATCAACAAGAGATAGTACTGTCAGCCAAGGACCTACTCAATATGGACATTAGTACACTGTCGGACCTAGACTTCAGAATCATCACTTTAAAGATACTAGCTGGGATTGAAAAAAGTGTGGAAGTTATTAGAGAAACGTTTCTGGAGAAAGAAAAGAACTAAAATCTAACCAAGTCGAAATCAAAAAGGCTATTAATGAAGTGCAATAAAAAATAGGGGCACTAACTGCTAGAATAAATAAGGCAGAAGAGAATCAGCGATATAGAAGACCAAAAGATGGAAAATAAAGAGGCTGAGAAAAAGAGGGAGAAACAACTACAGGATCACGAGGGCAGAATTCGAGAGATAAGTGATACAATAAGACGAAACAACAATAGAATAATTGAGATCCCAGAAGAAGAAGAAAGAGAGAGAGGGGCAGAAGGTATATTGGAGCAAATTATAGCAGAGAACTTCCCTAATGTGGGGAAGGAAACAGGCATCAAAATCCAGGAGGCACAGAGAACCCCTCTCAAAATCAATAAAAATAGGTCAACACCCCGACATCTAATACTAAAACTTACGAATCTCAGAGACAAAGAGAAAATTCTGAAAGCAGCTCGAGAGAAGAGATATGTAACCTACAATGGTAGAAATGTTAGATTGGCAACACACCTATCCACAGAGACCTGGCAGGCCAGAAAGGACTGGCATAATATCTTCAGAGCACTAAACGAGAAAAATATGCAGTCAAGAATACTATATCCAGCTAGGCTCTCATTGAAAATTGAAGGAGAGTTAAAAAGCTTCCAGGACAAACAAAAACTAAAGGAATTTGCAAACACAAACCCAGCCCTCCAAGAAATATTGAAAGGGGTCCTCTAAGCAAAGACAGAGTCTAAAAGCAGCATAGATCAGAAAGGAACACAGACAATATACAGTCACAGTCACTTTACAGGCAATACAATGGCACTAAATTCATACCTTTCAATAGTTACCCTGAATGTAAATGGGCTAAATGCCCCAATCAAAAGACACAGGCTATCAGATTGGATTAAAAAACAAGACCCATCGATATGCTGTCTGCAAGAGACTCATTTTAGACCCAAAGACACCCCCAGATTGAAAGTGAGGGGGTAGAAAACCATTTACCATTCTAAGGGACACCAAAGAAAGCTGGGGTGGCAATCCTGATATCAGACAAATTAGATTTTAAACAAAGACTGTAATAAGAGATGAGGAAGGACACTATATCCTAATTAAAAGGTCTATCCAACCAGAAGATCTAACAATTGTAAATATCTATACCCCGAACATGGGAGCAGGCAATTATATAAGGCAATTAATAACAAAAGCAAAGAAACACATTGACAAAATACAATCATACTGGGGGACCTTAACACCCCCCCTGACTGAAATGGACAGATCATCTAAGCAAAAGATCAACAAGGAAATAAAGACTTTAAATGACACACTGGACCAAATGGACTTCACAGTCATATTCAGAACATTCCATCTCAAAGCAACGGAATACACATTCTTCTCGAGTGCCCATGGAACATTCTCCAGAATTGATCACATCCTAGGTCACAAATCACATCTCAACCGATACCAAAAGATTGGGATTATTCCCTGCATATTTTCAGACCACAATGCTTTGAAACTAGAACTCAATCACAAGAGGAAAGTTGGAAGAACTCAAATACATGGAGGCTAAAGAGCATCCTACTAAAGAATGAATGGGTCAACCAGGAAATTAAAGAAGAATTAAAAAAATTCATGGAAACCAATGAAATTGAAAACACAACTGTTCAAAATCTTTGGGATGCAGCAAAGGCAGTCCTGAGAGGAAAGTATATAGCAATACAAGCCTTTCTCAAGAAACAAGAAAGGTCTCAAATACACAACCTAACCCTACACCTAAAGGAGCTGGAGAAAGAACAGCAAATCAAGCCTAAACCCAGCAGGAGAAGAGAAATAATAAAAATCAGAGCAGAAATCAATGAAATAGAAACGAAAAGAACAGTAGAACAGATCAACAAAACTAGGAGCTGGTTCTTTGAAAGAATTCACAAGATTGATAAACCCCTGGCCAGACTTATCAAAAAGAAAAGAGAAAGGACCCAAATCAACAAAATCATGAATGAAAGAGGAGAGCTCACAACCAACACCAAAGAAATACAAACAATGATAAGAACATATTATGAGCAACTCTATGCCAGCAAATTAGATAACCTGTAAGAAATGGATGCATTCCTAGAGATGTATCAACTACCAAAACTGAACCAGGAAGAAATAGAAAACCTGAACAGACCTATAACCACTAAGGAAATTGAAGGAGTCATCAAAAATCTCCCAACAAACAAAAGCCCAGGGCCAGATGGCTTCCCAGGGGAATTCTATCAGACATTTCAAGAAGAATTAATACCTATTCTCCTGAAACCGTACCAAAAAATAGAAATGGAAGGAAAACTTGCAAACTCATTTTATGAGGCCAGCATTACCTTGATCCCAAAACCAGACAAAGACCCCATCTAAAAGGAGAATTACAGACCAATATCCTTGATGAACATGGATGCAAAATTCTCACCAAAATACTACCCAATAGGATCCAACAGTACATTAAAAGGATTATTCACCAAAACCAAGTGGGATTTATCCCTGGGCAGAAAGGCTGGTTCAACATTTGCAAATCAATCAATGTGATACAATATATTAACAAAAGAAAGAACAAGAATCATATGATCCTCTCAATAGATGCAGAAAAACCATTTGACAAAGTACAGCATCCTTTCTTGATCAAAACTCTTCAGAGTATAGGGATAGAGGGTACATACCTCATTATCATAAAAGCCATCTATGAAAAACCTACAGCGAATATCATTCTCAATGGGGAAAAACTAAGAGCTTTTCCCCTAAGGTCAGGAAAGCGGCAGGGATGTCCATTATCACCATTGCTATTCAACATAATATTAGAAGTCCTAGGCACAGCAATCAGACAACAAAAAGAAATCAAAGGCATCCAAATCGGCAAAGAGGAAGTCAAACTCTCACTCTTTGCAGATGATATGATACTGTATGTGGAAAACCCAAAAGACTCCACCCCAAAACTGCTAGAACTCATACAGGAATTCAGTAAAGTAGTAGGATATAAAATCAATGCACAGAAATCAGTGGCATTCCTATACACCAACAAGTCAGAAGAGAGACAAATCAAGGAGTCAATCCCATTTACAATTGCACCCAAAACCATGAGATACCTAGGAATAAATCCAACCAAAGAGGCAAAGGACCTGTACTCAGAAAACTATAAAATACTCATGAAAGAAATTGAGGAAGACACAGAAAAATGGAAAAACGTTCCATGCTCATGGATTGGAAGAACAAACACTGTGAAGATGTCAATGCTACCCAGAGCAATCTACACATTCAATGCAATCCCCATGAAAATACCATTCACTTTTTTTAAGAAATGGAACAAATAATCCTCAAATTTCTATGGAACCAGAAGAGACCCTGAATAGCCAGAGGAATATTGAAAAAGAAAAGCAAAGCTGGCGGCATCACAATCCCAGGTTCCAGCTCTATTACAAAGCTGTCAAGACAGTGTGGTACTGACACAAAAACAGACACATAGATCAATGGAACAGAATCAAGAGCCCAGAAATGGATCCTCAACTCTATGGTCAACTCATCTTTGACAAAGCAGGAAAGAATGTCCAATGGAAAAAAGACTGTCTCTTCAACAAATGGTGTTGGGAAAATTGGACAGCCACATGCAGAAGAATGAAACTGGACCATTTCCTTACACCACACACAAAAATAGTCTCCAAATGGCTGAAAGAGCTAAACATGAGACAGGAGTCCATCAAAATCCTAAAGAACACAGGCAGCAACCTCTTCGACCTCAGCCGCAGCAACTTCTTCCAAGAAACATCGCCAAGGCAAGGCAAGGGCAAAAAGGAACTACTGGGATTTCATCAAGATAAAAAGCTTTTGCACAGCAAAAGAAACAGTCCACAAAACCAAAAGACAACCAACAGAATGGGAGAAGATATTTGCAAATGACATATCAGAGAAAGGGCTAGTATCCAAAATCCATAAAGAACTTCTCAAACTCAACACCCAAAGAACAAATAATCCAATCAAGAAATGGGCAGAAGATATGAACAGACATTTTTCCAAAGAACACATTGAAATGGCTAATAGACACATGAAAAAGTTCTCAACATCGCTCAGCATCAGGGAAATCCAAATCAAAACCTCAATGAGATACCACCTCACACCAGTCAGAATGACTAAAATTAATAAGTCATGAAACGACAGATGTTGGCGGGGATTCGGAGAAAGGGAACCCTCCTACACTGTTGGTGGGAATGCAAGCTGGTGCAACCACTCTGGAAAACAGTATGGAGGTTCCTCAAACAGTTGAAAATAGAGCTACCATAGGATCCAGCAATTGCACTACTGGGTATTTACCCCAAGGATACAAATGTAGGGATCCGAAGGAGTATATGCACCCCGATGTTTATAGCAGCAATGTCCACAATAGCCAAACTGTGGAAAGAGCCAAGATGTCCATGGACAGATGAATGGATAAAAAGGTGGTATATATTCACAATGGAATATTATGCAGCCATCAAAAGGAATGAGATCTTGCCATTTGCAACGACGTGGATGGAACTGGAGTGTGTTATGATGAGTGAAATAAGTCAATCAGAGAAAGACATGTATCATATGACCTCACTGATATGAGGAATTCTTAATCCCAGGAAACAAACTGAGTGTTGCTGGAGTGATGGGGGGTGGGAGGGATGGGGTGGCTGGGTGATAGACTTTGGGGAGCGTATGTGCTATGGTGAGCGCTGTGAATTGTGCAAGACTGTTGAATCACAGATCTGTACTTCTGAAACAAATAATGCAACATATGTTAAGAAAAAAGAAAAAGAAGATAGGAGGAGGCGAAGAATGAAGGGGAGTAAATCGGAGGGGGAGACAAACCATGAGAGATGATGGACTCTGAAAAACAAACTGAGGGTTCTAGAGGGGAGGGGGGTGGGGGGATGGGTTAGCCTGGTGATGAGTATTAAAGAAGGCACATTCTGCATGGAGCACTGGGTGTTATGCACAAACACTGAATCATGGAACACTGCACCAAAAAGTAATGATGTAATATATGGTGATTAACATAACAATAAAAAAATTAAACACTGAAAAAAAAAGAACTAATGATGCAATGTATGGTGATTAACATAACAATAAAAAAATTTTAAAAAAAAGAGTTGGAAAGATTGACAGGCAGTGAACAAAGGGTAAAATGAGGGATGAATGTGGGTTACCATTCCTCTAAGCTGGAGAACTTCTTATGTGCCTCAGAGCTTGTTTCTGTCCAGTTTACAATAGAAGTCAATGAAAATAAATTCCAATTTATGCATTCACACTACTTCAACAGTCCTTTTGTGGGTCAGCTCTATATGAAAGGAATCTGGAGCTGAGAAAGGAGATAGAGCCCCTGCTGATTCTGCTTGCTACCTGGGTTCTTTCCCATGCATTGTTGCAACCAAAGGGGGTTGGCCAGTTAGAAGAAGGGGGATATCAGTACGGATCAAATTCAATTTAACAAAAGATGGTGTAAGAGTCAGAAGATAACACTAAGAGATGTTATCTCAAAATGCAAACACTGATTTTGTGTGGAGTGTGAGACTATGCATGGCTTGATTTGTGTGTGTGCATGTATTATCTATTTCTTCCGCCAATGGACATGTATCACTTATATAAGAGGAATTTGCTTTCATGAGTTTTTTTCTTTCAGTTAATGAACTAGCACTTGAAAAATAAAAATAGGTAGTATCAGAAATGCAGCTACTCTCACAATTAAAACAACAAAAAGTCTTGCACAGGAAAAGGGACCCTAATGCTAAAGAAAGCAAAAATCAATAACCAAATGAAAAATAAATTTTAAAATTTCAAATCTTATTACTCTTGGTAGGTTCTAACTCACTTAAAATTTATTATTGGTACAGATAGTATCATTTAAAACAACAGACCCATAGTTACACTCTCTGACATAAAATAATAATTTATTGCCAGATATGTCTCTAATATTGTTCTAAGCACAAAACTACAGTAACTGCTGTACTTCAGGCTTGGGATTTCCATTAAATAGGGTAAAATAGTAATTATAATTACAGTGGAACTAATTAACTTAATTGGTGGTGACAATATAGTTGATGTTTACTGTTTGCTCACAAAGTACCTGGCACTGTTGTAAGCATGCTACATATATTTTCTTAAACAATTTCCCCAAAAGTCCTATGATGAATATGTATTATTGTCTCAATTTTGGAAAGGAGAAAATCGGGGCTTAGAAGTTAGGTTACCTGCCCAAGTCACTCCTATAATAATAGCAGAGTTGAGATGCAACCATATTTATTTTTCTTACTGTAAAGCCCATTTTTCAAACTACTGTGGTATATTTTTACTTACATGGATATAGAAAATATATTGACAGTTAAATTTATTTGTTTACATTTAGGAAGCACCTCAGTATTATTCTAGGCCATGCTTAGAAACAGTAACAAGTACATAATTTGTTTACAACCCTAAAATTACTTTTTCATGGGGTATCCTCGTGAGCTGATAAGGCACCTATATCTACAAAGGAAACCAGCAAAAGTGAATAAATTTTTCATCCTATTATCCTTAAGTAACATGACTGACTAGACAAAACACACACATACACAAACACACGTGTAATATTATAAATATGTATATTCTATATATTACCTACAGGTATTGTTGCCTTATTTGCTTTTCTTTAAAAGTCTGAAAGTCTTTTTTGTTTAAAAACTGTATTTCAAAAATTTTTAGAAAAGTAATTATATTAAGGCAATGGGTCGAAATTCAGTTGAGAATTCTTTAACAAGAAATCTCATAAGTAACAAATTCTGTAGAAGAATCAGAAGCCATGAAACCTTAACAACTACATTCCTGAACAAATGTCCTAATAGGTACTGGAAAATGAAATTAAAAGCGGTTTCAGAATATAGTATAAACCCTGTGGAACTTAGTGTCAGAAAACCTAACTTATAGTCTATGCTTCTCCCTTTTATAGGCTGAATTTTGTTCCCTATAAAAGATGTTTAAGTTCTAACCCTCGGTAACTGTGGATATTATTTTGGAAATACTGTCTTTGCAGATGATCAAGTTAACAATCATGAGAGTGGGTCTTAGTCTACTATGATTGGTGTGCTTATATAAAGAAGATATTTGGACACAGAGAACACTAGAAGCTTAGGAGATAGGCATGAAACAGATTCCTCCTCAGCCCTCAGAAGAAACTAACTCTGCCAACACTTTCATTTGTTATTTCTGACCTCCAGAACTATGAGAGTTTTCTGTTGTTTAAGCCACACAGTTTGTGGTACTTTGTGACACGAGCCCCAGGAAACTAATATACTCCCTAACTAGCTATTTGGATTAAGTCCAATTTTATACTCTTCAATCTTTCTACTATGAATTGAAGAAGGTAGTATGTGTCATAGCTACTTCACTGGGATTTTAAGAGGAAAAGGTACAATTGCACACTGTATAGCATTATGCAGTTTTGTGTGTGATGAAGGCACATTCAGACAGAGATCAAGTGGAATGCCCATGGGAATTTATTCTAAAATGATAGCAGGTTTTCCATAGGTAGATGTAGAGACACACTGATTTTCCTGGCCTCCTGAAGGTATCTCCTTAGTCATATGAATGTAAGGCATCAAAGCAACTTCTTCCTTGAAGAAGGAAGAGAACATGGAATGTGACCAAAGATGCCATTTGATCAGACCCTTAATCCTCCTAGAAGAAAGAACCTGGGCCTGCTCCCTAAGATTCAAAGTTTGGGAGACCTGTTAAAATGGATCAGGATGACCTCCACCAAAACTCTGTGGCAGGAAAGAACAGTAAGACAGTGAAATAAAACTGCCTTGAAGAAAGGGAGCACATCAACTAGAGGCTTGGGTTTGGACATAGGAATGCATTTGAGAGAGGATTTCAACTTGTGATTTCTATAGGGAGCTCTTCCCAACTCAGACGTCCTACCATAAGGGGAATAGTGATTAGACCTGAAAATGTGAACAAAAAGAGCTGTACATGAGGTATCCCTGTGAGCCAGTAAGAGACCACCTTCACCTATAAGGGTAGCCAGGGAATAAATATTAGCTGCAGAATTGTGCAAGGTGAGTCTGCCACAGCGACAAATCATGACAGCCAAAAGCAACAATAAGAACGAATAACTCAACTCAAATGTGTTCTCTGCTGGTAGTTGGAAGGTAGAATACCTACCCTTTAGATTTAGAAAGATTCAGGGTTCCTGAATAATTAAGGAGGAATAGAAAATCTTAGGAAGGAGACACTAAATTCCCTGCCATTACTATACACAATTACTTGAGCTATTAATTTGACAAACAATATAAATGTGACTCTTCTCAGGCCAAACTCAAAGTATGGTAGAAACCCCATATGGTACCCAAGTTGGAAGAAGAAGTGTAGATTAGGGTTCAGTGGCCAATGAAGGTGGATAACATACCTAAGGTAAGCGAGGCCTAGAAAGGGTCAGAGAGAAGCTGTTCTTGATTGTCCTCCAATTGCATCAGGAGGCCTGTAGTTAGATCTTACTGACTTGAGGGCTTAGAAACAAGTGAGGCTTAAGTAATAAGGAAATTTCAATAACAAGATGACCCAGAACATGGTCTTAATTCTGCTACTTACTAACTCATTGTGAGATCTCGTCAAAGTCACTTAGAGTCGATACAGCTCAATTTCTTCATCTGTAAAATATGGATGGTAATAATGCTTTCCCCATGGGATTATGAACATCAAAAGAAATAATACCTATGAAAACACCCTGCCAACTGAAAAGTGTCATGCTAATGTAGATATTATCAATTATTATTACCAATATGAGAAAACATTCCAGTAAAACCTCACATCAAGGTAATGATTACCTATTTTTTAATTCATCATCCTTCCTTTATTAGGAATTTAAACAACTTTAAAAGAATCTAATAAATATGAGACTCCAAGTATTAGCCCCTGCCAAAATTCTGAAATTTCATTCTCTAAACATGAGAATACATTGGTTTTCCTTTGCGAAAGCTACCCATTTCTCTTTCACAGAGATATTAAGAATGGAAAATAATCTCTCCAAGTCGCCAAGCCTGTTACAGGCTATTGTGCAGGACTGAACCTGAGGAAGAACAAAAATTACCATTTTCTCCAGCTTCTTTGATGTAATTGGTACCATCATCCACAATTGTCCAAACTGCAAACAGTTTCTTTCCCATCTAGTGCCTCACTCTTCTATATACCACATTAAGATGTAAAAACTCTTCAAGCCTGAGCAAGTTATACATCAGAGAGTAAAAAAAGATAAAAATAAATGAAAAACAAAGTGGTACTTGGCAGTCTGTTAAAAAAAAATAAAACTACCATATGATGCAAACTAATCAGCAACAAATTTCCTAATAATTTATTATATGTTTTATTCCTCTTCAGAGAAAATGAAACTTTTATAAATGATATTAAAGTAAAATCAGAAAAGCCATTGTCCATTAAACTAGAGACTTAAATTCTAGTAGTGATATATGTTTCTCTTATTCTGTAATTAGATAATGCTGGTCTCTCTTTGGTAGTGAGGAATTAAGGTTTATTTCTTTCCCTCTCACACTCTATTTCTATTAGATCAGTGGGACATAATCATTTATAACATGGAAATGTATACATAAAGATATCAAAGAATATTTTCATAGGCACTTTGTTAATTAAATTAACTTAGCAAGGGAGGGAAGACTTGACAATTGAATTTATTTAACTTTTCGATTTTCAAGGAATTAGGATGGTAGAGAGTAGTGCTGAAAAGTACAGAAAAGTCTTAAGACGGAGATAATTTTGCAGGATGGATGACAATTTTTCATTTCAGCTATTTCAAGCTTTAGATGAAATCTTAGTTACAAAGCACGTTCACAAAACAGCAGTTAAGCCTATGGATGGAAATACGTCACTGTTGCATTTGCATCGATTTAATTCACCAACTTAATGAACAACTTTCTATGTGCCATGTACTCAGCTTGTTATTGGGGATACACGAGTGGATAAGATGCAATCCATGTTCTCAAGAGGCTCTGATGGTCTAGTAAGAGAGATAGATATGTAAATATAAACAGTTAAGTATAGTGTGAGAAGCTTAACCACACAGTACAGAGGTAGCCCAGAAGAGGAAATCATGAATTATTTAGGAAAGAGTTGTTAGAAAAATAGTGTTATGTGAAGGAATGTCAGTTTTAAGTTTATTTTAATTGACATAAACTAGAAATCAGCTGGCTAATGAATCAATCAAGAAAAGGTATGGGGAAAGCATCATGGCTCAGACACTAGAATAGATTTAAGGGATCTAATTAAACAGTGAGGGCCAAGACCACATTATGACTTTCATGGGCCTAAGCCACTTTTGCTCCATTAAAATTTTTTTTAAAAAATTATATTTTATCGTTATATTGGTATAAAGATAAATATATTAATATCATATATTAAACATTTTATTCAACCTAAAAGTTTATTTTTTCCTTTCTGATTTTAAAAGAAATTAAAACATTTTCATGAGCCCCTAAAAAAAAGTATTGGGGGTTCTCTACATTGTATCTAATCTACCTCATGGATGTTAGTCCTGGAGTTTAATTTTATGAGTCAACACAATATAGGTATTTCACATTATGACATTTAACTCTCTCTATAGCTTGGTGTTTACAGATAGGGAACCCTGGGTTCAGGGTGATAATCAATTTTCTCAAGGTCACAGAGTTAACAAGTCAGGAAGCTCAGATTTAAACCAAGCATTTGGAGTTGATCCAAAGCCTGTATACTTTCTCCTTCCATGTCAATTCCCCATGTAATACACAAGTACCAGCTCTCCATGGATATACCTTCAGAGCAAGGAAACAGGTATGTGGGGAAGCAAAGGCAATGCAACTGGACCACATGAGCTTTAGAAATAGAGAGGACTATAACAGAAAAGGCTACATTAATACAAATGCAATAACAAAATGAAGCATAGTCTGGAGTAGGTGTCAATATGGAGGCAACATGGACTAATGGTTAAATCACAGGTTTATAAGTGCTATTTAATTTCTCTGAGCCTTCTTTTCCCCATCTGTAAAACAGTGATAATACAATGTCATGGTGTTAACTTAAAAATTAAATTCTTTAACACCTGAATCATACTTAGAATTGTGTCTGTCACAGAGTAAACCCTAATAAAAGCTAATTATTTTTATAATTTTTTTTCTATTTAGAACTTCTTACAATGTACAATTAAAAAAATTAAAATACTAATTGTATTTTTTTTTCTTTTTGGAATTTTCTCAATATAATAACAAACACAAGTACAGGGTCTCCTATCACAAATTTTTGACTAAAACAATGTCTTTAATGCAACCCCAGAACGTAGGAGATGGATATGGAACTGGTACTATTTTTTCCATTTTAGAGCTGAGAAAATTAAGCTATAGAAAGATTAAGTGATTTGATTGACAGCTGAAAGTTTTTTGGATGTATTCCATGGTTGATGATAGCCCTGCCAAATTTTCAAAAACTTAATCATTTGTCCCTGAAAATATTAATTTCTTAACACACCCGCCATATCCAGACAGTGTGGTGGACTCAATATCTGAGTGTCTCCTACTCTCCAGGCTCTTAATTCCGAGTGACTGCTGAAAATATCAACATCTATGAGCTTTCAACACCTTAGTTCAACACACAAACCTACTCCTATTTCAGTGATAGCTATCTCGGTCACTGGTACCACCTTCCTCATCACACGGAGTCAACACTCAGCTCATCCTGAAACCCTCCTCTGTTCTCCTCCCCATGTGAGGCCAGTGCCAAGTCATGTCAATTCCTCATCCACAGTGCCTCTTGCATCTGTTCCCACCTTCTGATTACTAATGTCACTGCCTGCTCCATTCAGGACTTTATTAAATCTGCTTCTCACCATTATACTTCAACTACTGCCTCCTGACACATAGCACATGGCTCCGCCTCCAATCTCTCCACCTTCTAAGCCGTCCTATGCATTGCTGATGAAAGAATCTTCCTACAGATAAGAGCAGCTCCATTTAGCATCGTAGGCTCCCTATGATCTGGTTTCAAACTACTTCTCCATCCTTATCTCCCTCTTATGAAGCTCATATCCAGTCAAATGGGAATATTGCACAATCTGTCCAGCACATTCTGACATTTGTGACTTTCCTCCCACTAGTTCACTATTTGGATGTCTTCTACTCCATTTATGTTTGTCAGAATTCTACTAGCTCTTCGAAGCTCCGATCAAATGAACCATCTTCCAATAATCCTTCTCCTAGCTCCCACCAGTTCTCTCCCCACTTCTCACCATCCCTGTCCTCAAGGCTTCAACAGTACTGATCATTTACTTTAACAGAACTCAATCTAAGTGTCATATCTGTTGGGAGCCTTTGCCACCCCAGCTTCTACCCCCTCCTATTCCTTCCTCTACTTTCTAGAGTTCTTTTTCTCGTACCTTTAATACTGTGCTTAATACACAGATGTATGACTATCTGGGAATGCCTGAACACTGCTACATGGTCAACTCCTCACCCTGACACATCCAGAACACCTTTTGTGGCCTTCAACACAAACACATATTCTTTTAATAAGTGTATATAAATCAATATAGCTAGTCCGATTTATATCTATATTTTGTCCTAACTTTTAAGCATATATTCAAAATGAGAAAACATTATCTTATTGATATAATACAAATATAATTAAACTGTGCTTAGAGTATGATAACTTTTCTTCTATCATACAGATGATTTATGTGCTATAATTCTTCATCTTTTGGGGCACCTGGGTGGCTCAGTGAGTTAAGTGCCTGCCTTTGGCTGAGGTCATGGTCCCAGGGTCCTAGGATCCAGCCCTGCATCAGGTTACCTGCTTACAGGGAACCTGCTTCTCCTCCTCCTCCCCACTCATGCTCTCTCTATCTCTCCCTTTCAAATAAATAAATCTTTTAAAAAAATATTTCTTTATTTGACAGAGAGATAGAGCCCAAGAGCACAAGGAGGAGAATGGCAGAGAGAGATAGAAGCAGGCACCCTGCTGACCAAGGAGACCAATGTGGGACTCGATCCCAGGGCCCTGGGATCATGACCTGAGCCAAAGACAGACACTTAACTGACTGAGCCACCCAGGTGCCCCATAAATAATTTTTTAAATTTTATTTTATTATGTTATGTTAGTCACCATGCAATACATCATTAGTTTTTGATGTAGTGATGCACAATTCATTGTTTTCATATAACACCCAGTGCTCCATGCAGTACATGCCCTCCTTAATACCCATCACTGGGCTAACCCATCTCCCTACATCCATCCCCTCTAAAACCCTCAGTTTGTTTCTCAGAGTCCATAGTCTCATAGTTCATCTCTCCCTCCAATTCCCCCCTCCCTTCATTTTTCCCTTCCTTCTCCTAATGTCCTCCATGCTATTCCTTATGTTCCACAAATAAGCGAAACCATATGATAATTGACTTTCTCTGCTTGACTTATTTCACTTAGCATAATCTCCTCCAGTCCCATCCATGCTGATGTAGAAGTTGGGTATTCATCCTTTCTGATGGCTGAGTAATATTCCATTGTATATATGGACCACATCTTCTTTATCCATTCATCTGTTGAAGGGCATCTTGGCTCTTTCCACAGTTTGGCTATTGTGGAAATTGCTGCTATGAACATTGGGGTGCATATGGCCCTTATTGCACTACATCTGTGTCTTTGGGGTAAAAACCCGGGAGTACAATTGTTGGGTCAAAGGGTAGATCTACTTTTAATTTTCTGAGGCACCACCACACTGTTTTCCCAAGTGGCTATAACAACTTGCATTCACACCAACAGTGTAAGAGGGTTCCCCTTTCTCCACAACCTCTCCAACATTTGTTGTTTCTTTCCCTGTCCATTTTTGCCATTCTAACTGGTGTAAGGTGGTATCTCAATGTGGTTTTGATTTGAAATTCCCTGATGGCTAATGATGATGAACATTTTTTCATGTGTCTGTTAGCCATTTGTATGTCTTTGGAGAACTGTCTCTTCATGTCTTCAGCCCAATTTTTGACTTGATTATTTGTTTTTTGGGGGTTGAGTTTGAGAAGTTCTTTATAGATCTTGGATACCAGCCCTTTATCTGTAGTGTCATTTGCAAATATCGTCTCCCATTCTCTGGGTTTCGTCTTCGTTTTGTTGACTGTTTCCTTTACTGTGCAGAAGCTTTTTATCTTGATGAAGCCTCAAAAGTTCATTTTTGCTTTTCTTTCACTAGCCTTTGGAGATGTATCCTGAAAGAAGTTGCTGTGGCTGATGTCAAAGAAGTTGCCGCTTATGTTCTCCTCTAGGATTTTGATGGATTCCTGTCTCACATTGAGGTCTTTCATCCATTTTGAGTTAATCTTTGTGCAGGATGTTAGAGAATGGTTGAGTTTCATTCTCCTGCATGTGGCTGTCCAACTTTCCCAGCACCATTTATTGAAGAGACTGTCTTTTTCCCACTGCATGTTTTTTTTCCTGCTTTGTCAAAGATTATTTGACCATAGAGTGGAGGGTCCATATCTGGGCTCTCTATTCTGTTCCATTGGCCTATATGTCTGTTTTTGGGCCAGTAACATGCTGGGTCCTATAGATCAGAATCTAGATTCTGATCACTGTTTTGTAATATAGCTTGAAATCAGGCAACGTGATGTCCCAGCTTTGTTTTTCTTTTTCAACATTTCCTTCACGATTTGGGGTCTTTTCTGATTTCATACAAATTTTAGGATTGTTTGTTCCAGCACCCTGAAAAATGTCATTGGAATTTTGACCGGGATGGCATTGAAGGTATAGATTGCTCTGGGTAGATAGACATTTTAACAATGTTTATTATTCTGATCCATGAGCATGGAATGTTTTTCCATCTTTTTCTGTCTTCAATTTCTTTTATGAGTGTTCTGTAGTTCCTAGAGTATAGATCCTTTACCTCTTTGGTTAGGTTTATTCCGAGATATCTTATGGTTTTTAGTGCTATTGTAAATGGAATCTTTTCTCTAATTTCTCTTTCTACAGTTGCATTGTTAGTGTATAAGAAAGCAACTGATTACTGTGCATTGATTTTGTATCCTGCCACATTACTGAATTGCTGTATGAGTTCTAGTAATTTGGGGGTGGAGTCTTTTGGGAGAGTTTGACTCCTTTGCAAATTTGAATACCTTTTATTTCTTTTTGTTGTCTGATTGCTGTTGCTGGGACTTCTAGTACTATGTTGAACAATAGTGGCAAGAGTGGGCATTCTTGATGTGTTCCTGATCTTAAGGGAAAGGCTCTCAGCTTTTCCCCATTAAGGATGATATTCGCTGTGGGTTTTTCATAGAGGATTTTATGAACTTGAGGAATGTTCCCTCTAGCTCTGAAGTGTTTTAATCAGGAAAGGATGCTGTATTTTGTCAAATGCTTTGTCTGCATCAATTGAGAGAACCATATGGTTCTTCTCTCTCCTCTTATTAATGTGTTCTGTCACTGATTGATTTGCAAATCTTGAAGCACCCTTGCATCCTGGGGATAAATCCCACTTGGTCGTGGTGGATGATCCTTTTAATGTATTGTTGGATCCTATTAGCTAGGATTTTGTTGAGGATTTTGGAATCTATATTCATCAGGGATATTGGTCTGAAATTCTACTTTTTCAGGGGGTCTTTGCCTGGTTTGGGGATTAAGGTAATGCTGGCCTCCTAGAATGAGCCTGGAAGCTTTCCTTCTGTTTCTATTTTTTGAAACAGCTTCAGGAGAATAGGTATTATTTCTTCTTTGAATGTTTGGTAGAATTCTCCAGGGAATCCATCAAGTCCTGGCCTCTTGTGTTTTGGGAGGTTTTTGATCACTGCTTCCATCTCGTTACTGGTTATTGGCCTATTCATGTTGTCAATTTCTTCCTGTTTCAGGCTTGGCAGTTTATAGGTTTCTAGGAAGGCACCCATTTCATCCAGGTTGCTCAGCTTATGGGCATATAGTTGTTGATAATTTTCTAATAATTATTTCTATTTCCTTGGTGTTACTCGTGATCTCTCCCTTTTCATTCATAATTTTATTAATTTGGGTCCTTTCTCTTTTCCTTTGGATGTCTGGTCAGTGTTTTATCGATCTTTGTAGTTCCTTCAAAGAACCAGCTTCTAGTTTTGTTGATCTGATCTACTGTGTTTCTGGTTTCTAATTCATTGACCTCTGCTCTAATCTTAATTATTTCTCTCCAAAGTATCGCTTAGGCATAGTTTGTTGTTTTTTTCTCTAGTTCTTTAGGCGTTAGTGAATTTGGGATTTTTCTATTTTTTTTGAGTGAGACTTGGATGGCTATGTATTCACCCTTAGGACCGCCTTTGCAGTATCCCATAGGTTTTGGACCGATGTGTTTTCGTTCTCATTGGTTTCCATGAATTAAGTTCTTTGATTTCCTGGTTGACCCAAACATTCTTGAGCAGAGTGGTCTTTAGCTTCCAAGTGTTTGAATTTCTGCCAATTTTTTTCTTGTGATTGAGTTCCAGTTTTAAAGCATTGTGGTCTGAGAATATGCAGGGAATAATCTCAATCTTTTGGTATCAGTTGAGACCTGATTTGTGACCCAGTATGTGGTCTATTCTAGAGAAAGTTCTATGTGTGCTTGAGAAGAATGAGTATTCTGTTGTTTTAGGGTGATAGTTCTGTATATATCTATGAAGGCCATCTGGTCCAGTGTGTCATTCAAAGCTTTTGTTTCTTTGTTGATTTTCTGCTTAGATGATCTGTCTGTTGCTGAGAATGGAATACTGAGGTCTTCTACTGTTAACATATTGTTATCAATATGACTCTTTATTTTGGTTAACAGTTGGCTTATGTAGATGTTGGGGGCATAGATGTTTACAATTGTTAGATCTTCTAGTTGGATAGACACTTTAAGAATGATATAGTGTCCTTCTTTGTCTCTAACTACAGTTTTTAGCTTAAAATCTAATTTGTCTGATATAAGAATTGCTACCCCAGCTTTCTTTTGAGGTCCGCTGGCATGGAAGATGGATCTCCATTCCTTCATTTTCAGTCTGGATGTATCTTTAGGTTCGAAATGAGTCTCTTGTAGACAGCATATGGATGGGTCCTGTCTTTTTATCCAATCTTGCAACCCTGTGCCATTTTATGGGAGTATTTAGGCCGTGCACATTCAGAGTGATTATTGAAAGATATGAATTAATTTTCATCATGTTGCCTGTGAAGACCTTGTTATTATAGATTGTCCCTGTAAATTTCTTTTCTATGTCATTCCTGGGGTCTTTCTCCTATTATAGAACCCCCCTTAATATTTCTTGCATGGCCGGCTTAGTGGTCACATATTCTTTCAGTTTCTGTTGGTCATGGAAGCTCTGCATCTCTCCATCCATTTTTTTTTTTTAAGATTTTATTTATTCATTTGACAGAGACAGATACAACGAGAGAGGGAACACAAGCAGGGGGAGAGGGAGAGGGAGGAGTAGGCTTCCCATGGAGCAGGGAGCCTGATGCGGGACTCCATCCCAGGACTCTGGGATCATGACCTGAGCCAAAGGCAGATGCTTAACAACTGAGCCACCCAGGCGCCCCTCTCCATCCATTCTAAATGACAGCCTTGTCGGATAAAGTATTCTTGGCAGCATGTTCTTCTCATTTACTACCCTGAATATGTCTTGCCAGGCCTTTGTGGTTTGCCAGGTCTCTGTGGATAGGTCTGATGGTATTCTGATGTTCCTCCCTCTGTATGTAAGGAATCTTTTCCCCCTAACTGCCCTTAAGATGGTTTCCTTGGTTCTAAGATTTGCAAGTTTTACTATTACATGCCAGGGTGTTGGCCTGTTTTCCTTGATCTTGGGACGGGTCCTCTCTGCCTCTAGGACACGAATGCTTGTTTCATTCCCCAGATTAGGGAAGTTCTCAGCTACAATTTGCTAAATATATCTTCTAGTCCTCTCTCTCTCTCTCCACCCCCTCAGGGATTTCAATAATTCTGACATTGGAATGTTTCATGGTGTCAACTTATTTTTCTGATTCTATTTTCATGTATTCTGAGTTGTTTTTCCCTGGCCTCTTTTCCCTTTTTATCTATCATTTGGTCTTTTAGTTCACTAATTTCTTCTTCTGCCTCATTTACCCTAGCTGTTAGATTATCTAGATTAGATTGGATCTCATTGATAGCATTTTTAAATTCTGCCAATTCAGCTTTCATTTCTGCCCTTAGAGACTCTATGTTGCCATTAATTGATTTCTCCATTCTGGCTATTGTCTTCACAATTGCTAGCCTGAATTCCATTACCGACATCTTGGTTATATCTGAATCCATTTGTAAATCTGTGGCAAAAGTCATAGTCTCTGAGTCTTGCCTATTTTGGGAATTTCTCCTCCTAGTCACTCTGTTGAGAGGTGGTGGAGGGAGTGTATAGAGTCCAAATTATTGACCACAACCCAAGCAAGATGCATCTGTCTTCTAGGGACCTTAGGGTTGCTGGCCTCTTGTTTTCCTAGCCTGTCTTCTGGGGGAGGGGCCTGCCATGCTGTTACTCCAGCAACCCTGTTTGGGCAGAGTTGCCGTGCCCCCTGTGGTGGGGGATGGGCTCATTGAAAACTGGTTTTTAGCGGCTTTTGTTCTGTTCTGGCGGCTTTCCACATCTCTTCCAAGAGTCAGAGCAGAAGAGACTGTTTCCAACCCTCTTCCTCAGAGTGGAGAGATCGCAGTCTGTTCTTCAGTGAGCTCTCCAGGCCGCGCTATCTCCGTTTCTGTCTGTGCTGCTATAAACTGCAGCGTCCTGGGTTGTGCGCCCCTCAGCCGCACTCCCATTCCTCACTTCCAGTTCGGAGCACGTCTCTGCCCTTTGTGCTTCTAAAACCGCCAGCCACCCCCAGTTCACTCACATGGCCCTGCTCCTAGTTTCCATTAAGGGTGGTCCCTAAAGTCCTTTCCCTGCCTCTAACGGTCTGTGAGTCTGTGTCCTGTCCCCAGCGTGGGAGGCACTCACTCACCGGCGGTGTAGGATCCCCACAGCTGGCTCCCTCCCCCTGCCATTTATTCTCCGATATCTGCCCGTGGAATCATAGCTCCCCGCTTCCTACCTCAAAACTAACTGCCTGCCATATTCTGTTTGTAGAGATTGAGATCTATCTTCTTACATCTCAGGCTGATTTCGTGGGTATTCAGAGTAGTCTGGTAGATATCCAGCTCAATTCCAGGGACCAGTTGGAATAGGGTCGCCTACTCCTTCACCATCTTTTCCCCCCTACCCACATAAATAAAATCTTAAAAAAAAAAATCTTCATCTTCTGATCTAGTCCACCATTAGTGGCATGTCTCATAGCACCACAGAGAACATGTATAATGGGAAATTGCAGGGAATAGGAAGCTGAAATCCTTTGTTACAGGCATTTGCTAAACCTTAAACTCCTTTCTCTACTACATTTCTTCATGTGCACTTAGGCTATCAGGAAAGCTTCACATTAAATAAATTCTACCATTTTCACAATAAGTACCCATAGTGAAAATTACTTAATTAACATGTAAATCAATGAATATATATAGTTTCTAATGTTGATTAAACCAATGTGAGAAAATAAGAATTCAAAATATAAACAATATACTTAAGGACTGGATGTAAAAATTCTTATTACCATCATAATATTATATTCAATACTACTATTACTGTTTTTTAAAGTCACACATTGTAGGACTTAATACTCGTACTTAAATAATAGCAAAAGTATTCAAATATTCATACTGGAAGTCAATACGAAAGCCTAAGAAGATAAATACTTCTGAAAAAAATGGTTATTGTGAATGCAAAAATATATAAAGGAAAGAAGAATAGGCTTTTGTTTTATTTGAAATATCAGGGACACCTGGGTGGCTCAGTCAGTTAAGTATCAGACTTGATTTCTGCTCAGGTCATGATCTCAGGGTTGTGAGATCAAGCCCTGCACCCAGCTCTGTGCCAGGCATGGAGCCTTCTTGAGATTCTCTCTCTTTCCCTTTCCCTCTGTCCCTCCCTCCCAACCCCCTATACAACTTGTGCTCTCTCTTTCCCTCTCAAAATAAGTAGAAATTTTTAAAACACTAGAAATATCAGAAGAAATATGACAGAAACTTGCATATAGCTTAGGCAAAATGATCTTAGAATTTTTAATGCAATCATGAGGTTTTAGTGAGTCTGCAGATGAACGTGCTGCATGCAGAAATGCTTCTGGGAATGTCCATATGTTTGATTGTAATGTTCATTACTTTTAAATTCTAATTAAAATAAACTTCCAACCTGGAGTTGGAAGCCCTTACTGGAGGCTGAAAGCAAGCAAACAAAGAGAGAGAAGCACAGATTTGTTTAGGTTGGAGACCTTTGATAAGAAGAGTATATTTTTTCATAAAAGCAGAGTACAAACGTCATTGCCAAAGGGGGGACACTGAGGAATGGGTGAAATAGGTAAAAGAGATTAAAAGATACAAACTTACAGGTATAAAATAAATAAGCCATGGGAATGAAAAATACAGCATAGGAAAATAGTCAATAATATTATAACAAGTTTGTATGGTGACAGATGGTAACTACACTTATCATGGTGAGCATTTTGTGATGTAAATTGTCTAATCACCATGTTGTACACCTGAAACTAATATAATATTGTATGTCAACTATACTTCCATTACAAAAAAGAAGAATATACTTTTAATCACTCAATTTGGATACAACCATAGTATAACAAAAGCCCTAAGCATAAAGAAAAGTTCCAGAGGTAACTCCTAAGTACAGTTTTAAAGACAAAAAATCTTGAATTTTTGTTAATGTCAATGAATATTTTATAATTAGGTACAACTTCTTTATTTCCTACTAAAATAACAAAATTGGAAATACACAAATTGGAAATAATATTAGGAGACTTTAAAAACAAAATAAAACCAAAAAAAAAAAAAAAAAGGAAAATGAGAGGAGAGACAATTGGATTTTGCCACATATGGGGTAAAAGCAACAACTGAGCTAATTATAGCCTCTCCCTTAAATGTGATTATCCCTAAGGCTAGTGAATAATGAACCAGATTTCATTTCAGCCAACTTGCCTTCTATATTTTCCTTGAAACAAGATAGTTGAGTAAGGAGATCTTCCAAAATGATTCCAGATTTTAAGATGGCAAAGTTTCTTGATATTTTTCACATGTTTCTTGAGGGCTAAATAAGCACTCCCAAGTCAGCTCACTCTTTGGTACGCTTCCCTCTCTGTTTCTTCAAAAACACTACTGTATTTGGAAATTAAAAGATTAAGAAATGCTTTTGTGAAGAAATGAAAAGCCAAGAACAACAAACTGCTTTCATTCCCATATAAGAGTTACGTGGTTTCAATCAAGTGTTTACACAGTAATTTATTTACACAGTAATGGAAATATATCCACTGTGTATAAGCAGTAGTGATGCAATTTCATCAAAAACTCATCACTTACATCCCCTGAGAGTAAAAAGTGTTCTTCAAATGCAATGTCTTTTGCAGACCATGTTTCTGAGACCAAACAAACATTTTTAAAAGATGACACTTCATTATAAATTTCCAGTACAGTGATGCTTAAACCCATGACACAAAACACCAAATTTCAAATCATAATAATTTACATGATGGAAGTAATTCTGAATGTGAGATGTTCAAATGATAACAGGTTGCACATGTGAAGGGCTTTACAGATTATAAATCACATTTACAAACACATCAAATTTGATTCTCCAAAGAATCCAACACGGCAGGTATTATTAATTCCGTTGTTCACATGAGCAAACTGAATCATAGAGACATTGGGCAACTTGCCTAAATTCACAGCTTAACAAGTGTATGATCAAAGGAATCAAAGCTGGGTCTTCAGATTCCAATTTCTTTACATTCTGCTACCTCTAAATGTTTAAGTATAACAACCAAAATGTACACATAATAACTTGGCAATTTTACTGGTGAAATAGGATAGGTAGAAGTACTAAAGAAAAACAAGAGTACTGAGAGAAGACGGAAACTCCATTTTTTCCACAGACTACAGTCATAAATTTTATAAAGTAACTAACTGACAGGAAGAAAAAAAAGCTCATTCAAGAAAATCAGCACTCAGTAATAATTTCAGTTAAGTCACAGGTGCTCATCCCTTCTGTGAGATTGAGATTTGCCACTTTGTTTAATCACTATCATCTCAGGAGGCCATCATCTGAATGGATAGCAAGGGATGGAGAGAGAAGAAAAAATATAATCATTACAATGTGTGAGAATCACATATATGTGTTTTATGGTAAAATTTCCCTTTAGAGATGTTTTTATCATGACTTTAAATGGTTTCACTGTGAGATATTTTTTCTCTAGTCATATCTAGTTATTTGGGAATAGACATGGAAAAGGAGGCAGACTGTTCAACTAAGATGGAACTTGATAAGAGAATATGAGACAGAGACAAGGAGGTGAGGGTATTTGATCAGGAGTTGTAGTGATAAATCATGGAATCTAAATTAGACTAAGAGGGAAATGAAGACAGGAGAGGCTGATGTATAGTGAGAAGGTGGTGAGGCCAATGGATTAGTCATCTCAATAAGGTCAAATGAATGTAATGGAGCTACCAGAGCAAATAAGCTAATGGTCAAACAATGGTGTATTACTAAATAAGATTTCAGGGATGATGCAATTTCTAGTGATGGAGAAAAAGGTAAACACTAGTGAAGAGGTAAGAAATTAAGAAGCAAAGGTTTCTCAACTGGAACTCAAAGAGACATCTAGATTGGTACTAAAGTCACTTAGGATGGTGTTAGGAGTAGGGAGAGAGATTATGAATCAAGAGCTTGATTCTTCAATGACAATAAGAGGACAAGAAAGATGACCTGTTTTACCATCAAAAAAGCAAGTATGGATCATGATTCAAATTTTAATCCTGTAATTGTGATCAAAAATGTATGTAAACTGAAGAATGAGTGAGATAGATGAGTGAATTTGTGCCATTAAAGGAAATTCCCTTCCCATCCAATCACTTTCCAGTTTTAAAAGGAAAGGCAAGATGGGAACAATACTGTTTAATTTATCACCTGCCACTTGACATTAGGTTAGGACAAATCAGTTCCTCTATATTTCACACAAGATAAAGCTTCTCTTACATTATACTTCTCAAAGGTACTAGAAGTCCTAAAATTTTTGTTAGAAATTTCAAATAATTTTTGGAAAGCCAAAAGTGTCATTAATAATATTAAATTCATTCAAATAAAGGATTTGCACTTTAATGGGAAAACCTGACTTTTCACAATAAAAAGAGAAACTCCTCCCTAAAGTAAAATATAGGGATGTTTGTTTTTACTGGAAAAACTGTTAATAAAAAACCAAAATATATTTTTGGTATAGAATTCTTTAATTTGGTTCTGATATAGAATATAAATGTTACATACACACAATAAGTGTACGATTTTCAACAGACAGTGTTTTCACTGCTAGTATGTATATATGTAAAACATTTCAGAGACCAATTTGATGATGTGTAGTAAGAACCTTAAGAAGTACATAACATTAGGGGCACCTGGGTAGCTCAGTCAGTTAAGCGTCTTCCTTTGGCTGAGGTCATGACCCCAGGACCCTGGGATTGAGCCCCGCATAGGGATCTCTGCTCACTGGGGAGACTGCTTCTCCCTCTCCCTCTGCTGCTCCCCCTGCTTGTTCTCTCTCTCTCTCAAATAAATAAATAAAATCTTTAAAAAAAAAGTAGTACATAACATCTGACATAGCAATTCTATTAGTAATTCACCCTGAGGAGAAAATTAAACATATACACAAAGATGTGCTTACAAGGATGTTACTCATGAGATTATGTATACTATCAATGATTAGAAATACAGATTGCAGATCAGTTAAGTAAATTTTGATATAGTCATAGACTAGAAAACTTGGCTATCATTAAAAATGAAAGTGGAGCCTTATATTTGTTACCATGAGAGGATGTTTATAATGGATTAAGTGAACAAAACTGATGATTTTACTGATTTTTATGAATATGTGTCTGCTATTATGTGTCTGCTGTGTAACAAAAAAACAAATATTAAGAACATAATGTTTTCCCAAAGAGAATGTCATGATCCTACCTATTCTTAGTTTCCCAAATCACATTTGTTGTGCCACCACAAAGCTGTTAATTAAAGCAGCTATAATGCAAAACTACTAAGTCTGTTAATTATATTCCTTATTTCTTCTTCCCTCACTCACCTCACCTTGTTTTATTCTTAATTCACACTGCATATAAACAGCAATTAAAGTACAAACCAAATGTTACTTACACATACACATCTCATTATTATATACAATCCATACTTTTAAATATATCTGCCTTTTATAAGCGATTTAGTCAATATTTTCCTCTAATCAAGCAAGAAAACTAGTAAGAGTATATGTAAATTGTAATAAAAAACAATAATATATTTTATGAAACAACTTAAAACCGTTTTAACATTTTACTCTTGGAAAATATCACTGGTATATTTAGTAGCTGGTATGGTAGAAAAATAGTTTTGGATAACATTAATACCTCCTACTTTTTTATCTGATTTATAGAAAAATTATTCACATACTGTAATGTATGTCTCTAAAATAAAATTTCAACCTAACATTTTGTCATAATTAATACACAGAGCAATACTGACTGTAACAATCATCTACAATCATTTACCTAAACGCAAACTATCCCAGTAATGTTTTAGGATCATGCAAGACCAGAATTTAAGGAATGACTTGCCAGCAGTAAATTTTCTTAATATGAAAAAAATCACAGTTAAAGAAACTATAAACAGAAAGGAACATTTTAATTTACCTTACTTACACTAGAAAAAAATGAAGTATTTTGTAACCTATTAAGGTTGAGATAGATCTGCTATACCTACTGCTAATAAATGATGCCTATGCACACCAATAAAAGCAATCTATCTAAAAGATGGAAAATTAGAATACCCAGAGACACTTAAGAATATGCATTTCCTCTGTATTATAATTTTTCCTTCTTTTAGCAGGCCAAGTCAAATGTCCCAAAGTTCCTGAAACATAACAACTACATCATAAGCTACTATCCTTGACTTTTTAGATTTATTATTTATTTATTCATTTATATCCTTGATTTTTTTGAGCTGCTTCTTCCAATTCAGCCTAGCTATGGAATAGCCATAATTAACGTTCTAAAATACAGAGGGCTTTGTGTCACCTTCTCATTCAAATATGGCTGCCTCTTATCAATGAATTATGTGGTTTTTGTTTTTTTTTTTTATTTTTTTGGCCTATTATTTAAGGAACACCAAAGCAATAAAACAAACAAAAAACAAAACCAAAACCAAAACTGTATTTATTGTGATTCTCCAACAAAAACAATTGAGTGTGCAGTCATGTCCTTCATTCCTATTTGCCATGGCCTTCCACATTCAGCTTCCTCTATCCAGAAAGTCTTCTTTTCTCTTGTCTGCCAATGATTTTCTGCTATCTTCATATTCAGTCCAGATTTCTGACCAAAAACTAAACTCTCCCTTCTTAGAAATACTACAGAATTGAAATGTGTACTCATTCATTAGGTTATTATATAACCATATATTATTTAATATTTTTATATATTTCTAGACTTCATAGCATACTACTCGGTATATAATTGGCTTTCTATAGAAATTTGACTATTGCAGCAAAAGGCTGTTGCTTGCTAGCCTGTGACGATAATATTGTTCCCTATTCCCAGAACCAGTCTTATAAAGGCATTACACTAAAGCTTAAAGTACATACAAAAAGCCTCTTCAAACTTTATGAGGCTGTATATTTTCCTCTAGATATCAAACTGTGCTAAGTTAATGTTCTTCCTTTGCAGACATGGAGTGGTCATGTCCAGTTCATCACTGGTTTTGGTGTTCTGAAAATTGGCCTGGAACTAGAGGTGGCCAGATTTAAGCATAGTTGCTGTTGAAATGGCCTTTAAAACAAGTATTTCTGGAAATATTTTAAGTTTCTTTTGCTATGAGATATACTTGCAGGGAGCCAATCTAGCCAAACTACCAAGAAAGGGAGAGAGCAAAGATAGCTAATATATAATGATTTGAGTGCAGCCTCTTATCCCCAGATGAAAGAATTCTGTTAACAGCTCTGTGTTCTTCTGGGGACAAAGGCAATGAGGGAAAAAGTGAATTAAATGCATTAAATTTGGGACACAGAAAGAAGTGCAATGGCACCAAGCTATACGAAATAAAATAAAGTTCAGTCAATGCACAACTGGGTAAGCCATTAGAAATAAAATAACTACTAAAATATACATAGAGGGGAAACATGGTAATCTGACCATATGCATATAAAAAAAAAAAGCGGTAAAAATGGGAGAGAGAAATCAGACCTGCAGCACATTGTGCAAAATGGGTGAATTTGGATTCATATGTCCTTTCAGAGTGTGTTTACAGTTCCATCCTCACAGTCAATCAAATGTGTAGAGCATGCTAAGAGGTTGAATGTGCCCTACCTATGCCATGTCACAGCATCATAATCTCTTCTCTCATTCAAATATTGCTGCTTCACAAACCTCCAAACCCAGCCTGAATATTCTGCCACTTTGTCTAGTAAGTATTTCTATGGTAGAAGGCATGGGAACAAATTTTCATTTATATTATACCTATAATCTTTTCCCCCTAACCCTAACTACTAGGGTTAGGATGACTTTACATCCCATTTTTCCCCAGATGGCCCCAGTTCATACATGTTTATACAGTAGTAATTAATAGTGCCCTGCTTTTATGATCAAAAGCATCCAGCTTAGATAATATATTTATGATCACTTAAATGTAGTCAAAATACCTCAAGTGATCAAGAGATATGAATTATAAAATACCAAAAATATAATTCTCTATAGGTCTCCAGAGAGGAAAAATACCCACAGTTTTCAATCATAACCCCAAGAAGCTGTCATATAAATGTATGCGATGGCTCAACGTAACTCTTCACCAACACACGAAAAGCAACTCAAAGCACATGTCTCACAGATGGAAAGGGCAGTAAGGTTGCCTTTGTATATCAGGACAGCATATTTTTATAAAGTGCTGCAAAAATTCATGCCATACACCAGTATGTAGCATTTTGTGAACTGCTGGTTCCAGCTGGTTGTTGTTAGAACTTTTTCTCTGAATTTAAAATAGATTTTATCTGGATTTTCAGCTTAACGTGGCATCTGGCTGCCACAAATAATGTAGCTAGAGGAGAGGGAAGCAGTACAGAGAAAACCAAAAATGGAACGTCAGCAATAAGCCCGAAGATTTCAATCATAATAAATGTGAATGGTTTAAATTTTATTATTAAAAGACAGAAACTCTTAAAATAGGTAGAGCTACATATAATTGAATGGTTACAGAAAGATTCTCACTAGAAGATATAACGGTGTAACAGACAAGAAGACAACAAAAAAGGCAAGAATAAATGGTGTAGTATCATCATTTGTAATAGAATTCAATGTAAAAAGCACAAAATGGAACCAAGACACTTTACCTTGACAACAGTTATAGTCAAATAACAATATTTCACTTATTGATGTAAAATGCTAACACTGTTTCAAAATCTATGAAGCAGCAACAGATAGAAACAAGGAGACATTGACCATTTTACAATAATAACTGAAGGTCTTAGCAAGTCTCTCAAATCAGTCATTCAAGTATATAAAAATAATTAAGTGATTAAAATATTTACTTATTACAATAAGCTTGATCTAATCATAACATATGCATAAAGTAATGTACCCCAGAAATACACACCATAAATCAAGAAATAAATACTTTTCAAACAAAAATAATACAGCAAACGAATCATGCATTAGAACACAGAGAAAATTTTAAACTATAAAAATAGAAAATCATACAGGATACATTTTCTGAGGCAATGGAATAAAATTATAATAACAAAAATTATATGCCACCTCCTCTAAGATAATTTAATTGCTGAGAATTTTTTTTAATGTCTAAATAATTACTGTTTTAAAAAACAACTAAAAATAACACTACAAACTACTTAGACATGAATGACAAGATGAACCATAAATATCAAAAGCTGTGAGATGAAGTCAAAGAATATTTCTACAGATGCATGTCTTACAACATTTACTATGTAATGGAGAAAATATGTAATCTTAAATTCATATATTAGAAAATGAAAGAGTTTGAAAATCAACAATTAGTTCAAAGCTTCAGGAAAACAACCCCATGAAAATAGTAAATGTAAGAGAAATTACCAAACAGTGCAAGAAAAGAGAAACATAAATCCAAAATTGAATAAATAGAAAATCAAAGAATATCTAATTATAAAAGCAAAATCTGTCCTTTTAAAAAAAAGATATATAAAGTATTTTTTAATGACCTAGCAAGGTAAAGAAAATACACTTAAATATCACAGGGTTACAACTACAAAATAAATTTAAAATAAAAGCATATATTAGCAAATAATTATCAAACTGTTTGCCAGTAATTCTGAAAATTTAAATAAAATGGATAATTTTCTAGGAATCAGATAATCAAAATTAAGATTTGAAGACTTTAATGGAACAACAATGAGGAAAAAATGAAAGGGTAAAGATCTATTCCCACGAGAAAGGAGATCCTATAAAATCATTAAGAAACAGATGATTGCTAAGTTATTTATTGTTTCTGAACATATGGGTGGAAAACTTGATTTCCTAAATCCAAGGATAAATAGAAAAGTGTGGTTCTGTTTTCCTTATAGAATTAGAAATTAAAATCATAAATCATAGCAATCAAAGTAATACACTTGAATGGGGTAGTAATAACATTGCTATATTCATTTGTTGAAACTGATAGAAAAATACATTAAAAATGGTAAATTTTACTACATGTAAATTATACATCAACTCTAAAAATTAATTTAAAAGTAACATGTTGAAAATAAAGTAATATTATCAAAAGATTAATGCGTCTAGACCAAGTAGGGTTTTGGGGCTTTTTTTAAAGATTTTATTTACTTACTTGTCAGAGAGAGAGAGAGCACAGACAAGAAGGGGGAGCCACAGGCAGAGCGAGAAGCAGGATCCCCGCTGAGCAAGGAGCCCAATGTGGGACTTGATGCCAGGACCCCAAGGTCATGACCTGAGCTGAAGGTAGATGCTTAACTGACTAAGCCACCCAGGCGTCCCTGGACCAAGTAGAGTTTATCTCAAAAATATGATGGTTAATATTATGAAATTCCTTAAGTTAACTCATTTAAAAGGAATGTGTATATGTATATATACATATATAAATTAAATTCTATATTTATAAATCTTTAAAAAGATTTTATTTATTTATTTGAGACTGAGAGAGAGAGAGAGAGCATAAGCGGGGAGGAGGGTCAGAGGGAAAGGGAGAAGAAGATCCCCCGATGAGCAGGGAGGTGGATGTAGGGCTTGATCCCAGAACCCTGAGATCATGACCTTAGCTGAAGGCAGATGCTTTCTTGACTGAGCCACCCAGGTGCCCCTCTATATTTATAAATTTTTAATAAAAAAATCCATTTCTAATTTGAAAGATAATGCTGTATAATCTAAGAATACAAAAAAATTTTCCTCACTTGAAAAAAAGATTTCTTTCTGAAACTTAAAAAAAAAAAGCTTTTAATAATGAAATATTAGAAGCATTTTCATTTACATCAGAACTAGTGAGGTGCCTGGGTAGCTCAGTGGGTTGAGTGTCTGACTCTTGATCTCACAGTCTTGAGTTCAAGGCTCATGCTGGACACCATGCTAGGCAGAAAGCCTACTTAAAAAAAAAAAAAAGGAATACAACTACTAGGGGTACTAGACAAAACTGAACTTAGTCCTAACCAATGTAATAGAAAAATCATTAATTCATCCAAATACTGCAAAAATCAAACAAAACTGTTATTATTTGCAGACAATAAAATAGTTGACAAAAAAATCAAAAATACTTACTAAAAAAAAATTTAGTACAGGGTGCCTGGGTGACTCAGTTGGTTAAATGTCTGACTTATGCTCAGGTCATGATCTCCAGGTCCTGGGATGGCCCTACAGTCGGGTTCCCTGCTGGGGAAGGGAGGCGTCTGCTTGCCCCTCTCCCTCTGCCCCTTCCCCCCACTCATGCTCTCTTTCTCTCTTTTTCTTATAAATAAATAAAAATCTTTAAAAATTTTTTTCAGTACAAAAAGGGAATAAAAAGTAGCTAGATATGAGAACATTAACATGAAATATTTAATAATAATCACTGTATACCAGGTTAAAAATTAAACATTCTAATCACAATAGTAATAAATATAGATTTGCAATCAAAATATAAGATTCTATAAAAGCTATAAAAAGGAGACAAAAATGAAAATGAAAACACATATTGTTAGTAAATAATAAAACTGAGATTATAAAAAAAAATCTGGTTTCCCTAAATTAAGCTGTAAAATCAACTGTGACACCAGAAGAATATTTTTCAGAACTTGAAATAATTTCTATGTTCATCTGCTGGGGGAAAAAATCTATTGTGTATAAATCCAGGAAGTTTCTGAAAGAGGAGTAATGAGGAGGTACTGGCCTCTTGAAACATTGAGACTATAATAATTCAAATAATTTGGAACCAGAGTTGATAACTGGCAGACATATCAGTGACATAGAATAAAAACTCCCAAAATAAACCCCAATGTATATGATGAAATTCTGCATATGACAAAAAGAGCATATTAAAACATTGGGAAAAAAGATAGATCATTCAATAATTGACTAACTTTTGTGAAGACTAAGTTGGAGGGGGTGTAAGATAAAGTAAGTCTATAGAGCAAAACTATGCCAATTGGGAGTATTTTTTAAGAATTTGTAATATTTGGGGCGCCTGGGTGGCTCAGTCGTTAAGCGTCTGCCTTCGGCTCGGGTCATGATCCCAGGGTCCTGGGATCGAGTCCCACATCGGGCTCCCTGCTCGGCGGGAAGCCTGCTTCTCCCTCTCCCACTCTCCCTGCTTGTGTTCCCTCTCTCTGTTAAAAAATAAATAAATAAAATCTTAAAAAAAAAAAAAAAAGAATTTGTAATATTTGAAATTTGTTCAAGTCACTATCTGCATTTCTAACCAGTTAACTACAGAGAAAGCGAAACTGACATTCCTTATACAGAGTTCTAAGTATTTATTTTAGTCTTTTGATATTGAAACTTGTACTTGAATTTTTCATTGTAATAGCAGAAAGTTTCATTCCTAGTGTCGTCTGAATAAACACAAACTTTTCTCCTGCATTCTTTTGCATGGCACCCTAGAATTAGGAAAATTGAAAGATGTAATCAATGAAATAAACTTATCCAGAAGATTCTAAGAAAGGATATAAAAGACCAATGTATTAAAAGAATACAACACAAGAGTTACCATTTTAAAACTTAAACACACACACACACTACACCTGTCTTGTATCTCATCACCCTTCATCACAAGTCCTGAGAGCACATTTACTTAGCAAGAGAACTATATATAAACTGTCTTGATTGTTCTTATTTCATAAATTTATATTTCCCCTCTGGCTACCAACCTACGAATCTTCCCCTATATTCCCTAAAATGTAAAAAATTAAAAGAAAGCAAACACATCAACACATGTGGAACATCATAAGTTTGTCCAATTAAGTGCACTCATTGGCTTGATGTCATATTTTTTTTTAATTTAGACAAAGACATTACCATAATTTTTCTTTGTGTTCCTTAATCATATTTAAATGGTTAGATTTTTTTTTTAAAGATTTATTTATTTCAGAGAGCGAGAATGAGAGAGAGAGAATATATGAGAGGGGGGAGGGTCAGAGGGAGAAGCAGGCTCCTTGCCGAGCAGGGAGCCCGATGCGGAACTCGATCCTGGGACTCCAGGATCATGACCTGAGCCGAAGGCAGTCGCTTAACCAACTGAGCCACCCAGGCGCCCTAAATGGTTAGATTTAATATTGGTTGTCCAAATCAAGTAACTACATAGAAAGCCATACACCTTAAATACTACTAGAGATCAATATTTTTTAAAAAATATTTTAATTACCCACAAATATTTTAATCTCCCAAGATTGTATATCTTTGAAAATGAAGAGCTCCATCAAAATAACTATTTTTTTTTAATCCCCTGTGGAATGGTAAGTAGCCTCCTTAAGATGGTTGTCTCAATGGTACAAGAACACTTTATGTATTTAATCTTTTGTGTAAGTTTCATGAGGTCAGGAATCATATCTATCTGATTTATTGACTATTGATAGCAATTACCTAAGTGGATATATATACATATATAATAAATAGTTTGTGAACGATAGACTAAAGCAAATGTATATATTAGCTTTGTGGCCCCCGAAATTCATATGTTGAAGCCTAATCTCCAATGTGATAGTATTTGGAAGTGGAGCATTTGGGAGGTAATTAAGTCTGGAGAGTGGAACTCTCATGAGTAAAATTAGTGCCCTTGTAAGAAGAGGTATGAGAGAACTTGCTTTTCTTCTCTCTTGTTTCTGCCATGGGAGAATACAATAAAACAACGTTCATCTGCAAACCAGGAAGTGAGCCCACAGCAGACACTTGATCTACTGGCACTCTGATCTTGGACTTCCCAGCCTCCAGAACCATGAGAAATAAATGTTTGTTGTCTAAGCCACCCAACTCTGTGGTATTTTGTTATAGCAGCCTAAACCAATACATGTATATATAATACATACAAGTCCTTTCACTAAAGTATTTGCATATTCCTGCTATGATATCCTCCAAGACCCTCAGTCAGAGCCTACTCTCATACTTGACACATGACTTTAACAGGCTTAGTTTCAATTCTTTAGGGATGGGGTTATATTGGTGACATAGTGTATGACTTAGAAGATGTTACCACTCCATAATTTTCATAAATACTAACACTTTTTCTGGCTGGAGCATGTAAATTTCAGTCAACTTGTCCCTTCATCCCAGCCAAAACTGAGATGCTCTAGCAAAGCCCATGAAGAAACTAAACAATGGTCTTTAACTATAATGCTTCCAGTTGACAGCTAATGAGATTGGCATCTCCAGTTTTCAGGAGGAATTTAGCTCAGCTTTGTTGAACGAAGATTTGTTCACAAAGAATTTGCTAATCATAGAATCATAAAATTTTAGAGTTGGAAGAAATCTCAGAAAAGAACCATTCATTTGATCATTCAATAACTTATAAAATACACATTGATTAAGTAACTAGTATAGAACCAACAATAACGTCTGGTTCACACTTCTCATTAACTAAAGTATCACTGGATTGTAACTTATGATAACTCTAAGGCATAAATTTAAAAACTTTTAATTAAGCTCCAAGTATTCTATGAAAGAAGATAGAAAAATATGCACTAATTTTGAAAGGTTTGTCATCCTCAATATTTACTATATTTACCTTAAAACAAAATGACTCTGATTTTAATATTTGTACTTAAGCAAACATAACTTAAAAGAACTGCCAGTTACTTGGCATGCTCTGTATATGGAAGAGCTATTACAAAACAAAATAATGTTGGGTAAATGAAACTTTACTTGTGGAAAACTTGGGCCCACCTGAGTTTGTAGAATGGAAAAATCCTTGATAGAAGTTGAAGTTAGAAGAAGATAGAAGTTTCAACCCTTGGTTGAAATAAAATGTAATGGGAATAGTTAGAAGGTGAGTTAATTAAGAAAATGAAGTTGAATCTCTAATTCCTAAAAGCATTTGTTAGGAAGAAGGAATCGAACAGTAGGGCACCCCAATCCAAAGTAAAACAAGTGCAAAGACTAGCTCTATGAAGGGATTGATAACACCTCGTGAAAACTGTCTCAGGATGATAGAAGGGAAAAACTGGCAAGTATTGATTAAGAAAGATTACATAACAGATCTACTGTCACAGTCTTGATTTGTGTTCCCCCCAAATCAGAGCCTAAGACAAGGACGTGGAAACAGATAGTTTATATGGGAGGTTATTCCAGGAAGCAAGATTGAGATTATATAAATAATGAGAGGGAGGAAGGAGAAAACAATATAATAATCCACTACTGAAGTTACTACTATGAACAACCAGGACTTGAATCCATGGGAACCTCCTTTAAAGAGAAAAGATGCTCTCCAGAATTGCTCATCTAAATGCTGAGAGGCTAGAAAGTTTATCCAGGGTTCCTGACCCCACTGGTTAATGGTTTCCCCAGGCACATTCAGTCCTCATTCTTCTGGACCCCACTGGTATTTGAGTGAGGAAGGTCCTGCAACATAGAAGTAGAAGGAGAAGGTGTATTCATGCAAGGTAGA
Source organism: Zalophus californianus (assembly GCF_009762305.2). Classification (NCBI taxonomy): domain Eukaryota; kingdom Metazoa; phylum Chordata; class Mammalia; order Carnivora; family Otariidae; genus Zalophus; species Zalophus californianus. The sequence goes on from NC_045602.1 coordinate 99,976,204, forward strand.
ATGCTGTTAACTTGATGTGAATCTGAGCTTGCACAGAACTGTCTACTGCATCTATGTCTGAAGTGAGAGAGAAGCCAAGGGGATGTGGCACAATACAATAGTCATCTGTGATAGTCACACAGTTCTTCAATCTCTGAGCCAGGAAATAAGCCCAGACAATGGAATTGCATCATTCATGCATGTAATTTCCATGTACTCAACTGCATACATTCAGCCAAAAGAGACAGATAGAAGGAAATGATCCAGGATTCAGATGACTCTGACACCATTTCACTTGATGTGTATGCTGCAGAGTCAGTGTGATTCCAGAGCCATGACTCCTCTTATATGAGTATTTCATGACACAGTATGAGGAACTACATACTCCTTAATATGAGAGAAACTACAAAACAGCCAGAAAACAATTAATGAAATGGCAATAAGGACATACCTAGCAATAATTACTTTAAATGTAAGTAGACTAAATTCTCCAATCAAAAGACACAGAGTGGCTGAATGGATTTAAAAACAAAAACAAGACCCATCTATACACTGCTTACAAGAGACTTACTATAGATATAAGAACACATACAGGCTAAAAAGTGAAGGGAAGGGATGGAAAACAATATACCATGCAAACGGAAACCAAAAGATACCTGGAGTAGCTATACTTAATCAGATAAATAGACTTTAAACAAAGACTGTAATGAGTCAAATAAACAACCTAACTTTCGATTTCAAGGACTAGGGAAAGAAAAACAAATAAAACCCAACGTTAGTAGAAGAAAGAAAATTATACAGATTAGGACATAAAGAAAATTGAAAGAAAGACAAAAAATATTAATGAAACTGAGCTGATTCTTTAAAAAGATAAACAAAATGAGGAAACCTTTAGCTCAAAGAACCAAGAAAAAAAGGACTCAAATAAATATAATCAGAAATGAAAGAAAAGATATTACAACTGATATCACAGATATACAAAGGATCATAAGAGACTACTATAAAAATTATATGCTAATAAAATGGACAACCTAGAAGAAACGGATAAACTCCTAGAAACATACAACTTACCAAGACTGAATAATAATGAAATAGAAAATTTGAACAGACTGATTACTAGTAAGAATATTGAATCATTAACTAAAACCTCACCACAAACAAGTATCTAAGACCAGATGGCTTTATTGGTGAATTCTACCACACATTCAAAGAAGAATTAATACTAATCTTTCCCCAAGTCTTCCAAAGATACTAAAAAGAAGAGAACTCTTCCAAACTCATCTTGCAAGGCCAGCCTTACCCTGATACCAAAACCAGACAAGGATGCCACAAGAAAATTACAGGCAAATGTCCCTGATGATCACAAATACAAAAAATCTTAAACTGTAAGCAAACTGAATTCAGCAACACATTAAAATAATCATACATCATGATCAAGTGGGATTTATTCAAGGGATGGAATCCACGGATCAGCCAATGTGATACATCACATTGTCAGACTGAAGGGTAATAATCAAATGATCTCAATAGATGCAGAAAAATTCTCCCTTATCATTTTATCAAGAAATATTTAAAAGAAAATATTTGTCATGAATATTTGAAAATAAATTATAGTTCTATAATGTCAAAGTAGCTCTACAGATTTCACACCTGCAGGAATAACTAGGAAGTAAAATGATGTAGTTTTTGATGTCTTGGACTTATCATCAGGCTCTTTGACTCATGTAACTTTGTTACTACCTTGTTCGATGGTCTTGGAGAGATCATTTACTCTATGATCTACTTTCTCCATCTTCATAATGCCTTGGTTGATGGCATGGGGGTAGGAAAAGATTTTAAAAGATGATCATTCATTTTTCTCCCAGCTCTATAATTTTACTTTCTATTTCATGTTCTCCTTTCTCTCTTCCCAATGTTCTAAGACATAGGGAATTATTCAAAACTGAGGGGATCTTCTAGGAAAATAATCAGACTTAATATTAAAGGCTAAGAATTTGAAACAAGAAAACCTTTTTTTCTTAATTCATTATAAAATTTTTTAAAAGTCCTGACAGTGTTCAAATAAATTTGTTTTCATGATGCTCAACTGCAAAAAAAGTCAATCTGTTTCAATGTTGGAGGAAAAAAAATCTGTGTTATCCTTATTAATATGTCTGTTAACTGTATTCATTTTCTGAGCAACAGAAGATGCAATTACCCCACACTGGGACCCCAACTATAAAGTGCTTGTCTTTCTGCTACACAAACTGTATCACACTTCATCAGCATCATTTTTCTCTCTGCAAAATCTACACATTCCATTTAATATTATGCTGATGCTACTGAATTACATGATTTGAATCTACAAAACACTTGCTGCATGGTCTGGAGGGAAGGTGTGATGTGGGTACAGATCAAGATTACAGGGCAAATTAGTGGGAGGCCATGAGGAACAGTACTCAAGATGACCAAATTACAGAGTGGTGAGGGCAGGAGACGCAAGAGCTGGCCTGGGAACTAATAAAAGGGGATGAGGATCTCCTCTGGCATTCAAGATTTGAGAGTAGATTGTTACCTATCATAGTTCAATAAAACTAATATATTAAATAGAAAAGTATGTGATAGAAAATCACAATAGAAAAGGGAGCATACACCAGAACATGTTCACTATGATTTTTCCCTTATGTGCTGTTTTAGCTTGGATGAAATTAAATAGCAGAGATTGAGATGAGCTCTTATGGGTAGGTTGTTTATTTGGGGAAGTGATTCCCAAGAAAGTGGAATGGAGATTGAGGTGGGGTGGGAAGTATGAAACAGGAAATGGGAAAGCTAATCCAAGGGTGTGAAGTTGAGCTGGTGAATAACGTGAGCAGCTGGGACTCAATTTATTGAGGACCCTCTCAGGAAATGTGTAGAAGACAATCAGAACTTCTGCCTAAGACACAGAAGAGAGGAGCATGTTACCACTTGTGCCTATCCAATATTGATCGTGAATTGAGTCGGGTATGGGAATGTACTGGGCTAGCTGAGTCCCATAACCCCAAAGACTAGTCCTAAGAGAAGTAGCCATTTAGCCCCAAATCACAAAACATAGTTGGGTTACAGCTGAGGTGAGGAGTCATCAGGGTACATCTTTTTGTACGCTGCTAATGCAGCAGTAATGGAGAAAGCAAAAAAGTGGGTTAGGAGAATGTGAGGTTGGGCATAAAAATTGTCTAACACTCATACTAAAATGTACTCTCTGTCCACCATGTAAGTCAAACCATGGTGACAATGTTTTACATATTTAAATAACATAAAAATAATATAATCCCCAAATCATAGCATTTTGTGATACTCCCAAGTACAGCTCCATAGAAGGGACATTTTTAAATAGAAACTCTTCTATGCCACATTCTAAATTAAGAAAGTCATAACACAGGATGTTTGATTTAATAATCAAGAAAAATAACACAATGAATGAAGAAATAATAAGTGTTTAATTCAGTGGCTCTCACCTGGAGCTACACGCTAGAATAATGCAGACAGCTTTAAAAACTAGTCCCACAGTCAGAGATACTGATATTGGTTTGGGTATGGCTAGGATATGAGAATCGTTCAAGTTCCCCAGGTGATTCTAATGTGCAGGCAAAGGTGGGGAGCACAGTCTTAAAGTACAAGTTAAAAAGCAAGACTGCTTTAAGTAACTCAGCAGGGCCTAGAATCCATTTTATTTCCTTCTAATTCAAGTAGTTAGACCATATGTTTCAGCTGAGAACGTCTGGGCTTGCTATTGTTTTAGATTTCCACAGGAGTTCCCAATATGACACTCACAACATCAGCCTTTGAAACTGCTCAAAGGCACACTGGTAGTTATTCACTTTATATTCAGAGGGGACTGCCAGGTGACCAGAGGATCCGTTTAACTTTTTAAGTGTTCTTCGGAGATCAAGCTCTGCAATGACTGACTGAATAAATAAATTCATTGATAATAAATGAAGCAATCTGCTACTGGATGTTTGCCCCCAAAGTATGCATTACTAAGTAAGCTGGAGGTCATTAGAATGTTGAAAGGGTTAAAAAAAACACTGATATAAGAACATATTTCTACTAGGTGTTTGTCATGACCTGTTAGCTTCAAGCTTCCTTCCTTTGGTAGAAAGTAGGCACTAAAGTCATGACTTCCTCATGTTCACTTTAAGCTATTACACATCCATCAGTACTTTGACTTGACCATCCCTTTAAAAGAAGTCAGAGCCTTGCTGACATGTTTTTACAAAACACAATCTGGGGCATGCCAGTTTTCTCGTTATCATCAGAAATGTCTTGAAATACAAAATACAGATATGAGAGATGGCATCTAATCTCTGCTTGACACTTACAAATAATATTTTATAATAAGAATGATAAAACATGCTTTGGCATTTTTTCAGGCAAAGAGGAAAAAAAGGAATCAAAATCTATTTTCCCAGATCAATTGAAAAATGAAGTAACCAACGTAATAATCTATTTAGTGTCTTTGCATGAGTCTGCGTGGATTTCCATTTCTCAAAATCTTAAAACACACTAAAATACTATTAATACTAAAACTGTGCAAAGCTCAGCATTTTGCTGAGCAATTAAATTCATCATTGTGAACATCTGCCACCATATACAATACTGTCAATTTTCTTCCAAACTGGCCTCCATCTACATAACTGAGTTTGCTTTTTCAACTAGACTATCTGAACTTAGATGTTTAATTTTTTGTTGTTTTTTAAAAGGAAGACCTCTAATCAACCTGCTTTGAAAAATTCCACTTAGCAGCAAGGCATTTAATTATCTTGCTCACCTTTTGTTCAGTTGCTTTGCAAATAATGACATGAAACATTCCGTCTTTTTACTTCCAACCTTTTCTTCTTCCTGATTAGATTCTACTTAAATAGCATCATGTTCCTTCAAGTTGCTCCAGGATGAGGGATTTTCTTTAATCACCTGAAACCTGCTGGTCTGCCTCTTTAGCATTCTGAGATAGCTCATTCAACAAGCTTAAATCAACAATACAACTACTTACTCCTAACAGGTTGAGTACATTACTCTCATCTCTTTATCAAGCTTTTATATTAATTCAAGTATACAAAGATATGCAAAGTGGATTTTGAAATCCAAAATGATTGCAATACATTAAAGTGAGTTTTCCCCTTAAGCTTCTTAATATACCTTTATAAAAAAAGTTAATTTAATCAAATTGTACATCTATGTAAGAAAAACTGAGATTCTATTAAAAATAAAGTGTCATAAATTAAAAAGTATTAATCAAATATTGAAATGTCTGAAAAGCTTAAAAAGCAAATATTAAACATGTTTTTTAATCTGATTGTAAAATGTCATTTGCATCTGTCGAGAAAACATTGGTTATCAAAAATTACATATAGTTGCTGCCTGAGTGGACAAGAAGATGTGTTGTTTTCAATATAAGTAAATATTTGAATTAAAAGGGAATGAAACAGTAAAAAGTGAGGATAAGGACTTTGAGCCAGCAGTTTAAAGAAAGGCAACCCCCAAAATTCACAAAGACTTCGAAGAAACATGGGAGGGAGAACATTAAAGCTCAAGAAGTCTTAGAGAAGAAAAAAGGAATCTGTAGAAAAAACAGCTGAAAAACCTGTAAACCAGAGCCATGCAGCCCACGTTAAAACTGTAAAGCTGTAGAAAAGTAAACTATTATTTACAGTCATAGCTAACATAGTTTTCAATGTATTTACCTTCATCTGATATAAACTTAATGTTTTATTCAGAAACATTTGAGCACTTAAAACGTAAATCAAACTGCTTGTAACTAAATCCACCTGATATTTGATTATAATATTATCAAAGTCTTGGATGAATAAAGACAAAAGCATTTATAATTAGATGCAGTTTTTGGAATAACACTCTACAACAATTTAAAAGGGAGGATGGGGTTCCTACATTACCTTTTTTTATTAGAAAGCACAGTAAACATTTGACTCAACAGGATCCTTTAAGGAAGAAATGACATTTAATTAAAAAGCACATTTCTAAAAAGCAGTCATTTGAATAAAAATCACTGGATTATCAATCCCCACATTAAATATAGTGCCTCTCTGCCTGCAATTTTTAAAATGAATCAAGCACACACATCATTTTCTTTTTCCTGAAAGTACATAGCTTCATAACAAACTGCTTTATCCATGCATATTTTTTAACATTTTCTAAACAAATTCAAAAATTCATTAGAGACATTTTGTTAACTAAGTGAAAGAATAATAACAGAATAATTACAAATTGTGTAAAGCACAAGTTGAATTTAAAAAAAATCCCATTATCAGGTCATTAAAAAATTATGTGATGTATAAAGACAAATTATGAGAAAAGCTCAAAAATGTGATAAAAATAAAAGCATTTAAAATAGTTCATATTTAACATTCCTGCAATGTATTTAAATTGCAATACTTTTTTTCTTGATCTGTGAAAAGCTGTTATTCATAGAAGCATTTTATATATACATAAATCTTTATATATCTTTATATATGTGTGTCTATCTGTGTGTGTGTATACATATATATCTTTTGACTATGAATAATTAATTCTTTTCCCTCTTATAAGAGCCCTTCAAATTCCATGGCATTTTCTGAATATGTAAAAGTTTTAAGAAGGTGGCAAATCATAGGATAGAAAGAACATCAGATTGTATTTCAGAAATTCTAGGTTCTAGATCTGGCTCTACAACAAACTTGCTTAGAGAAATCAATTGAGCCACTTAGCCTGAGTGTTACCATCTTTAAAGGAAGGAACTGGCAGCTATTTCCTCTACTTTCCTTTCCAGTTCTGTGATTCTAAGTCAAGGGAGGATTTTCCAAATTCTAAGTCCAAACTACTCCTTATATAGTTCTAATAACTAAGCCAAAATCCTAAAAGCATAATTGTAATGTTTAGATTAAAATAAAGTCATTTTAATCACTTTTAGGTTAAAATAAAGTTTTTAAAGTACAGTGCTTTACAGGTTCAGTAGAGTAATCCTCAATATAAAATTAATTATTTATTGATGCATATATATTCACATATTAAATAGGAATTTTCTCTGGTGTGAGATTATTTTTAAGACCTGCATGCATATTTGGAGATTTCATTAATAGGTTACCTTACATAAAACATTTTAAAATTTAGAAATCTATTTCTCCCTTAATAGTCACACCCTGCATGATCTGACCATCTAGTGTCCTCAGGTTTAAAAACATTATGGATAAATAGTATCTAATTATTGATGAAGAAGTATCACTCCATTAAGATAGAGTAGCAGTGCCTATCATTTGAGGACCACACCCAGAAAAGCTTCAAATTTAGGATTTTATCTCCAAATGAAATTATTCACAAAGACAAACAGAATATTCTAACTAGATCAAAAGAACATGGTGTTCACCATATACCTCAAACTCATAACTACTACTGGATATATTGATAATGTTGAAGTAACAAACTTTACTTAAAGATAATTCAGGTAAATCCTGCAGGCAATGCAAGGGAACAAAATCATCATGGAGTATGAGGATCCTGAGTTCACTTCCTCCTGTGGACACAGGAAGGCTACAAATACATACAGGGAAATTCTCTCTGAGAATAACCAGAAAACTAGCATAACAGCTCTTCCACAGCTGAAAATATAAAGAAAGAGTGAGGGAAAGTAGGAGAGGCACAGGTGTGTTCTGGTTGGGACACATACTTCCAGAGTGGCGATCCACAAGTAGAAGGGCAATCATGGGCATAGAGGTCCCCCTTGAGGAACAAGGGGCTCAAACCCCCACCCTGGGAACAACCCCCATCCAAAGGACCTGCACCAGGAAAATGAACCCCCATCAGCAGGGCTTAACTCCAAGAGAGCTGGAAAACTATAGAAAACTAAAACTCCATCCTTAAAAGGCTTGCACACAAACTCACTTCCTGTGAAACCCAGCACAGAGGCAGCAGTTTGAAAAGTGCGTGGGCCAAACGTGGAAATTTGACTGATTTTAAGGCGTGTGCCAGGAGGCAAAAATCTGTAGGAACTTTCTCTGGGAACAGAAGTGTTAACAGGTGCTACTTGTCCTCCTTCTGCAGAGCTGGCCCAATGCCGTCACTCTCCATCTACCTTGCTAGCTCTGCTTACCCAGGCCCAGCATTCCCCTATAGACTTGCCCTGCCCAATTCACCCACAGGTGCATCTCCAAAGCAGCTTCCACTCTGCTACACCCAATAGACAGCCTCAGTGGGAACCAGCACCCCCTAAAGCAGCTCATGCCCTTCCACAATCGGCAGGTAGCCTCAGCTGGACCAGCAACACATCCTCCTCAAACAATGTGACTATTGAACTGCCACACCTGGGGGCAGCCTTGGCTGGGAGCTGTACCCCTCCAAAGTAGCTCCTGCCCCAGGGTAGGGGGTCAGACCCCCATACCAGCATGCTCACAACATCTGCAGCTAGGACACACAGAAACCCTCACTGAAGGCTAGCCCCTTCCAGCAGCACCCCACAGCTATTGTGTCCCAGCCACATAAAGAGGGCACATGCAGCCCACATGGGACATCCCTGAAGCAACTGCTCCTGTTGACCAGAAAGGATTGTGCTTTTGGGACCTACATGATGCCTTCTACATAAAGCCACTACTTCATGGCCAGGAGATGTAGCTGATCTACCTAACAAATAAAAAGAAACACAGAGAGTCATGCAAAATGAGAATAGAGAGGAATATGTTCCAAGCAAAAGATTAAGATGAAATCTTAGAAAAAGAACTCACTGAAATAGAGATAAGCAATTTACCCAATAAAGTGTTCAAAGTTATAGTCATAAAGTTATTACCAAACTCAAGAAAAGAATGGATGAATGGTAGAAAATATTTTAAAAAGAACCAATTAGGGTTAAAAAATATAATAAATGAAAGATTACACTGGAGAGAATCAACAGATTACATGATATGAAAGGATAGATCAGTGATCTGGAAGACTGTTTAAGGGGAGTCATCTAAGCTGAACAGCAAAAAGAAAAAAATTAAATGAGGATAATTTAAGGGACATCTGGGACATCAGGTATACTAATATTTGCATTACAGGGGTGCCAGAAGTAGGGAAAAAAAAGGGGCAGAAACTTACTTGAAAAAATAATACCTGAAAACTTCCCTAACCTGGAAATGGAAACAGATATCCAAGCCAGGAAGAGAAAGTCTCAAGCAAGATGAACCCAAGGAGGTCCACACCAAGACACATAGTAATTAAAATGTCAAAAATTAAAAGCAGCAAGAGAAAAGCAACTAGTTACATACTAGAGAACCCCTAAGACTATCAGGTGATTTTTTTAGTAGAAACTTTACAGGGCAGAAGGATATAGTCAAAGTGCCAAAAGGAAAAATAAAAAACAAACAAACAAAAACTACAACCAAGAATACTTTACCCATCAAGGTTATCATTCAGAATTAAAGGAGAGATAAAGAGTTTCCCAAACAAAAGTAAAGTTCATCACCACTAAATTGGCTTTACAGGAAATGTTAAAGAGACCTCTTTAAGTGGAAAAGAAAAGACCATGAGTAGAAATAAGAAAATTATGAAAAAAATATCATTGGTTAAAAGCAAATATATAGTAATAGTAGTGGATCAACCCCTGATAAAGCTATCATGAAGGATAAAAGACAAAAGTAGTCAAAATATATCTGCAATAACTAGGGGATACATGAAATAAAAAGATGTAAAATATAAGGTCAAAAACATAAAATACAGAGGGGGGATAAAAATGTAGTGCTTTTAGAACGTGTTCAAACTTATGCAAACATCAACTTAAAATAGCCTGCTACACATAAGTTATATAAAAACTTCAGAGTAACACAAACCAAAAACCTATAATAGATATGTTAAAAATAAAGAGAAAGGAATTTAAACATAATGAAAGAAAGTTATCAAATCAAAGGGAAGAGAGCAAGACAAGAAGAAATAGAACTACAAAAAGAAACAAAAAACAACTAACAAAATGGCAATAAGTACATGCCTATTAATAATGACTTTAAATAAGTAGACTAAATGCTGTAATCAAAAGGCATAGGGTGACTGAATAAAAAAACAAACAAACAAAAATAAACAAGAGCCAACTATATGCTGCCAACAAGAGACTCACTTCAACCTAAAGAAACAGACTGAAAGTGAAGGTTTGGAAAAGATATCCTATGCAAATGGAAACAAAAAGAGAGCTGGGATAGCAATACTTAGACAAAATAGACTTAGAAACAAAACTGTAACAAGAGACAAAGAATGGCATTATATAATGACAGAGATCAATCCAACAAGAGGATATAACAATTGTAAATATCTATACACCCAAAATAGGAACAACTAAATACATAAAGCAAATATTAACAGACATAAAGGAAGAAACTGATAATAATACAATAATAGCAAGGAACTTTAACATCCCATGAACATCAATGAATAGATCATCCAGGCAAAAAATCAATAAGGAAACATTGCCCTTAAAACAACACATAATGACAGATAGATTTAACAAACATATACAGAACATTACAAGCAAAATGCAGCAGAATACACATTATTTTCAGGTGCAAATGGGACATTCTCCAGGATAGATCACAGGTTACACCAAAAAACAACTTTCAATAAATTTAAAATGAAATCACATCAAGCACCTTTTTTGACAACAGTATGAAACAAATCAATTACAAAAAACTAGAAAAACACAAATACACGGAAGTTAAACAGCATGCTATTAAAAAGTGGGTCATTGAAGAAATCAAAGAGGAATTCAAAAAAATACCTTGAGACAAATGAAAATGAAAACTCAACATTCCAAAATCTACGGGATGCAGCAAAAGCATTCTAATAGGGACTATAGCCCTATCTTAATAAACATGATAAAAAAAATCTCAAATAAACAATGTAACCTTACACCTAAAGGAATTAGAAAGAGAAAAAAACAAAGCCCAAATTTAGTAGAAGGAAAAAAATAAACATAACATTGGAAATAAATTAAATAGAGAATTAAAGAATCAATACAAGTCAATGAAACTAAGAGCTGGTATTTGAAAATATAAACAAATAGACGTTTCGCAAAGTCAACAAAAAAACAAAAAAGAGAAAGAACCCACATAAATAAAATCAGAAATGAAAGAGAAATTATAACTGACACCACAGGAATACAAAGGATTATAAGAGACTACTACAAAATAATTATATACTAACAAACTGGACAACCTAGAAAAAGGGAATAAATTCTTAGAAAGATACAATCTTCCAAGACGGAATAAGGAAGAAATAGAAAATGTGAACAGACTGATTGCTAGTAGTGAAATTAAATCAATAATTCAAAAACTTCCACAAGCAAAAGTACAGGACCAGGTGGCTTCACAGGTGAATTCTACCAACCTGAAACTAATGTAACACTGTGTGTCACTATGCTCAAAATAAATAAATAAATAAATAAATAAATAAATAATAAATATTAAATTAGAAAACAAGACTTAATGCCAATCCCTCTCAAACTACTCTAAAAATGTGGAAGGGAAGGGAGGGGAGGAGCAAGATGGCAGAAGAGTAGGAAACTTAATTTCATCTGGTCCCCAGAATTCAAGTAGATATTTATCAAACCATTCAGAACACCTACAAACTCAACAGGAGATCAAAGAAAAGAAAAGAATAGCAGCAACTCTCTGAACAGAAAAGCGACCACTTTCTGGAAGGTAGGATGTGCAGAGATGTGAATCCGAGGTGATATTTGGTAAGCTAGACCATGCGGGGAGGGAGCCCCCATCAGCCGGCTACTGGCAAGTGATAGAGCAGCAGAACATAAAATCAGAACTTTTAGAAGTCGGCTCTGCTGAGGGACATCGCTCCAGTGGCTAAGCAGGGGGTGGAACCCTCGCTGGGACAGTGTGGTCTCAGGACCCTTGGGGTCACAGGAAGACCGGGGGTGCCTGAGTGTGGCAGACCTCCCAGATATTGGAGAAGGGAAGCAAGCTGCAAAGACAGAGCTGAGGAGTGGGCTCTAAGCAGGGGTTGCCGTAAACTGTGATCCGCTGCACAGTCTGGCCACTGCTCTTCAAGCAGGGACCCAACAAGCAGCAGATCCAGGGAGACCCCCTTCCTCCCCAGGGAGGAGTGGTGTGGGAGTGCACCGCAAAATCTGCTGGGTTTGGAGACTCCAAACGGGGTCATGTGCCAGAGATAGAAATGCTCCGACACAGGCTGGGTGAGCATGGAGTATGGCCAGACATTAGGGAGACAGGAGTGATTGACTGCTTTTCTCTGGGGGCTCACTGAGGAGTGGGGCCCCGACTTCTTGACTCCTCCAGGGCAGAGACTGTGAGGCCGCCATTTTAATTCTCATCCTCCAAACCTGTATGGAAATCTTTGGGGAACAAAAGCTACCGAGAGCAAATCTGAGCAGATTATTTAGCTTGGCCCCTGGCAAGGGCTGTGCAATTCTACCTCAGGCAAAGATATTCGAAAATCACTGAAACAGGCCCCTTCCCCAGAAGATCAGCAAGAAAAGCCAGCCAAGACAAAGTTTACTGATCAATGAGAACGGCAGAACTCCAGCACTAGGGGAATAAAGCAAGTAGAATTCATGGCTTTTTTTCCCCCGTGATTGTTTAGTCTTTCAAAGTTAATTTTTTTTAATTTTCTTAATTTTTGTCTTTTTCTTTTTTTTTAATTTTTCTTTTTCCCTTTTTCAACCAACATCTTATCAAACCTTTTTTTTTTTTAATTCTTTTTGAATTTTCATTTTTGGAGTCATATTCTGTCCCTTCATTGTAGTTAACCTTATTTTTTTTGTGTATATATATATATATATAAGTTTTACACTCTTTAAAATTTTGGGATACAGTTTCTTCTAACAGACCAAAATATATTGTAAATCTCTAGTGTATGGCTTTGTTCTAGTCTCCTGCCTGATCATTTTCTCTCCCTTTATTTTTTTAATTTTTCTTATTCTTTTTTCAACCAACTAATTATCGTATCAATTCCTATTAAAATCTTTTATAATTTTCATCTTTACAGTCATATTCCATCCCTTCATCATATTTACCCTTATTTTTATACATATATAAGTTTTTCTTTCTTTAACATTTTGGGAGGCAGTTTCTTCTAGCAGACAAAATACACCCAAAATCTAGTATGTAGCTCTGATATATTGATCGGACTGATCATGTTCTTTTTTTTTTTTTTTCCCTTTTTCTTCCCCCCAGTTTCAGGTCTCCTCTGATTTGCTTAGCATAAGTTTTTAGGGGTGTTTGTTACTCCTTTAGCATTTTATTCTCTCATTCATCTATTCTTCCCTGGACAAAATAAAAGACAGAAAAACTCACCTCAAAACAACAACAACAACAACAACAACAAGAGGCAGTACCAACTGCTAGGGACCTAAACAACATGGACATTAGTTAAGATGTCAGAACGAGAGTTCAGACTGATGATCATAAATCTTTATGATTTACTAGCTGGGCTTGAAAAAAGCATGGAAGATACAAGAGAATCCCTTTCTGGAGAAATAAAAGAACTAAAATCTAACCAAGTCAAAATCAAAAAGGCTATTAATGAAGTGTAATAAAAAACGGAGGCTCTAACTGCTAGGATAAATGAGGCAGAAGAGAGAATTAGTGATATAGAAGACTAAATGATGGAGAATAAAGAAGCTGAGAAAAAGGGATATAAACAACTACTGGATCACCAGTGTAGAATTCAGGAGATTAAGTGATACAATAAAGCAAAACAACTTTAGAATAATTGGGATCCCAGAAAAAGAAAGAGAGAGAGGGGCAGAAGGCATATTGGAGCAAATTATAGCAGAGAACTTCTCTTAACTGGGGAGGGAAACAGATATCAAAATCCAGGAGGCACAGAGAACACCCATTAAAATCACAAAAATAGGTCAACACCCATCTAATAGTAAAAATCACAAGTCTCAGAGGCAAAGAGAAAATCCTGACAACAGGTCGGAACAAGAGGTTGGTAACCTACAATGGGAGAAATACTAGATTGGGAGAAGACCCATACACAGAGACTTAGCAATGCAGAAAGGAGCACAAAATGAGAAAAATATGCAGAGAAGAACCCCATATCCAGCCAGGCTGTCATTGGAAATAGAAGGAGAGATAAAAAGCTTCCAGGACAAACAAAAACTAAAGGAATTTGCAAACATCAAAACAGCCCTACAAGAAATACTGAAAGGACTCCTCTAAGCAAAGAAAGAGCCTAAAAGTAACATAGATCAGAAAGGAACAGACAACATACAGTAACAGTCACCATACAGGCAATACAATGGCACTAAATTCCTACCTTTCAAGAGTTATGCTGAATGTAAATGGGCTAAATGCCCCAATCAAAAGACACAGGCTATCAGATTGGATAAAAAAAACAAGATCCAACAATATGCTATCTGCAAGAGACTCATTTTAGACACAAAGCCACCCCCAGATTGAAAGTGAGGGGGTGGAAAACGATTTACCATGCTAATGAACATCAAAAGAAAGCTGGGGTGGCACTCCTTATATCAGAAATATTAGATTTTAAACCAAAGACTATAGTAAGAGATGTGGAAGGACACTACTTCATACTTAAAGAGTCTATCCAACAAGAAGATCTAACAATTGTAAATATCTATGCCCCTTATATGGGAGCAGCCAATTATATAAGGCAATTAATAACAAAAGCAAAGAAACCCATCAAAAAAAATACAATAATAGTAGGGGACTTTAACACTCCCCTCACTGAAATGGACAGATCAGCTAAGCAAAAGACAACAAACACATAAAGACTTTAAATGACGCACTGGACTAAATGGACTTCACAGACATATTCAGAACACTCCATCCCAAAGCAACAGAATATACATTCTTCTCTAGTGCCCATGGAACATTATCCAGAATAGATCACATCCTAGGTCACAAATCAGGTCTCAACCCGTACCACAAGACTGGGATCAGTCCCTGCATATTTTTGGACCACAATGCTTTGAAACTAGAACTCAATCACAAGAGGAAAGTCAAAAAGAACTCAAATACATGGAGGCTAAAGAGCACCGTACTAAAGAATGAATGGGTCAACCAGGAAATTAAAGAAGAATTAAAAAAATTCATGGAAACCAATGAAAATGAAAACACAACTGTTCAAAATCTTTGGGATGCAGCAAAGGCAGTCCTGAGAGGAAAGTATATAGCAATGCAAGCCTTTCTCAAGAAACAAGAAAGGTCTCAAATACACAACCTAACCCTACACCTAAAGGAGCTAGAGGAAAAACAGCAAATCAAGCCTAAACCCAGCAGGAGAAGAGAAATAATGAAGATTAGAGCACAAATCAATGAAATGGAAACCAAAAGAACATTAGAACAGATCAATGAAACTAGGAGCTGGTTCTTTGAAAGAATTAACAAGATTGATAAACCCCTAGCCAGACTTATCAAAAGGAAAAGAGAAACGACCCAAATAAAATCATGAATGAAAGAGGAGAGATTACAACCAACAACAAAGAAATACAAACAACTATAAGAACATATTATGAGTAACTATATGCCAGGAAATTAGATAATCTTGAAGAAATGGATACATTCCTAGAGATGCATAAACCACCAAAATTGAAGCAGGAAGAAAGAGAAAACCTGAACAGACCCATAACCACTAAAGAAATTGAAGCAGTAATCAAAAATCTCCCAACAAACAAGAGCCCAGAGTCAGATGGCTTCCCAGGGGAATTCTACCAAACATTTCAAAAATTAATACCCATTCTTCTGAAGCTGTTTCAAAGAATAGAAATGGAAGGAAAATTTCCAAAACCATTTTATGAGACCAGCATTACCTTGATCCCAAAACCAAAGACCCCATCAAATAGGAGAACTACAGACCAATATCCCTGATGAACATGGATGCAAAAATTCTTACCAAAATACTACCCAATGGGATCCAATTAATTAATCCATTAAAAGGATTATTCACCATGACCAAGTGGGATTTATCCCTGGGCTGCAAGGTTGGTTCAACATTTGCAAATCAATCAATGTGATACAATATATTAAAAAAAGAAAGAACAAGCACCATATGATCCTCTCAATAGATGCAGAAAAAGCATTTGACAAAATACAGCTTCCTTTCTTGATTAAAACTCTTCAGACTATAGGGATAGAGGGTATATACCTCAATATCATAAAAGCTATCTATGAAAAACCCCAGCAAATATCATACTCAATGGGGAAAAACTGAAAGCTTTGCCCCTAAGGTAAGGAACACGGCAGGGATGTCCACTATCACCACTGCTATTCATCCTAGTACTAGAAATTCTAGCCTCAGCAATCAGACAACAAAAAGAAAAGGCATCCAAATTGGCAAAGAAGAAGTCGAACTCTCACTCGTTGCAGATAATATGAAACTTTATGTGGAAAACCTAAAAGACTCCACCCCAAAACTGCTAGAACTCATACAGGAATTCAGTAAATTGGCAGGATATAAAATCAATCCACAGAAATCAGTGACAATTCTATACTCCAACAACAAGACAGAAGAAAGAGAAATTAAGGAGTCGATTCCATTTACAATTGCACCCAAAACCATAAGATACCTAGGAATAAATCTGACCAAAGAGGCAAAGAATCTGTACTCAGAAAACTATAAAATACTCATGAAAGAAATTGAGGAAGACACAAAGAAATGGAAAAACGTTCCATGCTCACGGATTGGAAGAACAAATATTGTGAAGATGGCAATGCTACCAAGAGCAATCTACATATTTAATGCAATCCCTATCAAAATACTATCTACTTTTTTCAAAGAAATGGAACAAATAATCCTAAAATTTGTATGGAAACAGAAAAGATCCCAAATCGCCAAGGAAATGTTGAAAAAGAAAAGCAAAGCTAGTGGCATCACAATTCCAGACTTCAAGCTCTATTAAAAAAACATCAAGACAGTATGGTACCAGCACAAAAACAGACACATAGATCAATGGAACAAAATAGAGAGCCCAGAAACAGACCCTCAACTCTATGGTCAAGCAATCTTCGACAAAGCAGGAAAGAATGTCCAGTGGAAAAAAGACAGTCTCTTCAACAAATGGTGTTGGGAAAATTGGTCAGCCACATGCAAAAGAATGAAACTGGACCATTTCCTCACACCACACACAAAAATAGACTCCAAATGGATTAAAGACCTAAATGTGAGGCAGGAATCCAACAAAATCCTAAAGGAGAACACAGGCAGCAACCTGTTCGACCTCAGCTGCAGCAACTTCTTCCTAGAAACATCGCCAAAGGCAAGGGAAGCAAGGGCAAAAATGAAGTATTGGGACTTTATCAAGATAAAAAGCTTTTCACAGCAAAGGAAACAGTCAACAAAACCAAAAGACAACCAACAGAATGGGAGAAGATATTTGCAAATGACATATCAGATAAAGGGCTAGTATCCAAAATCTATAAAGAACTTCTCAAACTCAACACCGAAAGAACAAATGATCCAATCAAGAAATGGGCAGAAGACATGAATAGACATTTCTGCAAAGAAGACGTCCAAATGGCCAACAGACACATGAAAAAGTGCTCCACATCGCTCGGCATCAGGGAAATACAAGTCAAAAACCTCAATGAGATACCACCTCACACCAGTCAGAATGGCTAAAATTAACAAGTCAGGAAACGAGAGATATTGGCAAGGATGCGGAGAAAGGAGAACCCTCCTACACTGTTGGTGGGAATGCAAGCTGGTGCAGCCAATCTGGAACACACTATGGAGGTTCCTCAAAAAGTTGAAAATAGAGCTACCCTTCAACCAGCAATTACACTACTGGGTATTTACCCCAAAGCTACAAATGTAGGGATCTGAAGGGATACATGCACCCCAATGTTTATAGTAGCAATGTCCACAATAGTCAAATCATGGAAAAAGCCAAGATGTCCATCAATAGATGAATGGATAAAGAAGATGTTGTATATATACACAACGGAATATTATGCAGCCATCAAAAAAAAATGAAATCTTGCCATTTGCAATAATGTAGATGGAACTAGAGGTTATTATGCTAAACGAAATAATTCAATTACAGAAAGACAAGCGTCATGTGATCTCACTGATATGAGGAATTTGAGAAACAAGACAGAGGATTATAGGGGAAGGGAGGTGAAAAATGAAACAAGATGAAACCAGAGAGGGAGAGAAACAATAAGGGGCTCTTAATCTCAGGAAACAAACAGAACGTTGCTGGAGTGCAGGGGGGTGGGAGGGATGGGGTGGCTGGGTGATGGACATTGGGGAGGGTAGGTACTATGGTACTATGAATTGTGTAAGACTGATGAATCACAGACCTGTATCCTTGAAACAAAAATACATTATTTGTTAATAAAAAAAATTTTTAAAAAAGAGCTTATAAACAAACAAGCAAAAAATTGGACAGGAAGAAATGGTTCCAAATGCATTCCATTAGGCCAGCATTACCCTAACAGCAAAACCAGAAAAAGACACTACCAAAAAAACAAAAAAATTACAGTAACATCCCTGATGAACATACATGTAAAAATCTTCAGCAAAATAATAGCAAACCAAACTCAACGATATATTAAAAGATATACACCACAATTAAGTGTGATTTCTTCAGGGATGTAAGGATGGTTCATACCTGCAAATTAATCCCCACATTAAGACAATGATAATAAAAATCATGTTATCATCTCAATAGATGCAGAAAAAGCATTTGACAAAATTCAACCTCCATTTATGATAAAAACTCTTAACAAAGTGGGTATAGAGGAAACGTACCTCAATATAATAAAGGCCACAGATGACAAACCCACAGTTTACATCACACTCAAGCGTGAAAAACTAAAAGCATTTCCTCTAAGGAAAACAAAACAAAGATGCCCATTGGCACCACTTTTATTCAACTTGGTACTGAAAGTCCTAGCCAACAGCAATTAGATAAGGAAAAGAAATAAAAGGCATCCAAACAGTAAGAAGTAAAAGTGAATAAATGAATTCAGTAAAGTTGCAGGATACAGAATTAACATAGAGAAATTTGTTGCATTTTCATACACTAGTTACAATCTATTAGAAGGAGCAATTAAGAAAATAATCCCATTTACAACTGAATAAAAAGAATAAAACACCTAGGAATAAATTAAACCAAGGAGGGGGAAGACCTGTACTCTGAAAACTATAACATTAGTGAAAGAAATTGAAGATGACACAAATAAATGGAAAGCTATACCATGCTCATGGATTGGAAGAATTAATATTGTTAAAATGTCCATATTATACAAAGCAATCAATGAAATCCTTCTCAACATACCAATAGCCCTTTTCACAGAACTAAAGTCAATAATTCTAAAAGTTTAGAATGACAAAAGACCCTGAATAGCCAAAGCAATCTTGTGAAAGTAGTATAAAGCTTGAGATATCATGCTCCCAGATTTCAAGCAGTATGATAGTCCAAACAGTATGATAATAGCCCAAAAATAGACACACAGAACAATGGAACAGAATAGAGAGCCCAGAAATAAACATGCTTATATAATCACCTATTACAAAGGAGGCAAGAATATACAATGGGTACAGTCTCTTTATAAATGGTGCTGGAGGGCGCCTGGGTGGCTCAGTTGGTTAAGCGACTGCCTTTGGCTCAGGTCATGATCCTGGAGTCCCAGGATCGAGTCCCGCATCGGGCTCCCTGCTCAGCGGGGAGTCTGCTTCTCCCTCTGACCCTCCCCCCTCTCATGCTCTCTATCTCTCATTATCTCTCTCTCAAATAAAAAAATCTTTAAAAAAAATAAATAAATAAATGGTGCTGGAACTGGACAGCTACATGCAAAAGAAGAAAACTGAACCACATTCTTGTATCATATAAAAAACAAATTCAAAATGGATCAAACAACTAAATGTAAGAACTAAAACCATAAAATTTCTAAAAGAAACCAAAGGCAGTAAACCCTAGTCTGTACTACAAAATCATGTTGATGACTTCAGATTTTGGAAGTAAAGTCATGTCTGTTATTTGCATTCTATAGCAATATTTTTTTTATCTGTCTCATCAAAAACATAAAGATAGAAATAGCATACAATCCAGTAAATCCACTTCTGGGTATTTATCGGAAAAAAAAATGAAAACACTAATTCAAAAAGGTATATGCATATTGTAACATTATTGATAATGGCCAAGATATGGAAGCAACTAAAGTGTTAAAATATCTATCTATCTATCTATCTATCTATATATATATATAGAAAGAGAGAGAGAGAGAGAGAATATGGAATTTAAGTCAGCCATATAAAAGAATGAAATCTTGCCATTTCCAACAACATAGACGGACCCAGATGACTTTATGCTAGGTAAAATAAGTCAGAGAAAGGTAAATACCATATGATATCACTTACACATAGAATCTAAAAACAAAACAAAACACAAACAGACTCATAAATATAAAGAACAGACTGGTAGTTTCCAGAGGAATGGGTGGTGGGATGAGAGAAATAAGAAAAAGGGATTAAGAGATACAGTACCAGTTATAAAATAAGTCGTAGCAATGTAAAGTACAGTATAGGAAAATAGTCAAAATACTGTAATAACTATGAATGGTGACAAATGGCAACTAGACTTATGGTGACCATTACATATTGTATATAAATGTCTAATCACTATGTTCTATGCCTGAAACTCAGATATTATTGTATGTCAACTATACTTCAATGAAAAGAGTAAATGCTGCCATTACCTTGAGAATACCCCTGTTATAACATATTACATTTGTGTTAAAAGTATTAATTTGTCCAATACAGGTCCTTAAAATACAATTTAGCTTTTAATACTGCTTTTGAATTTCTTCATCTTTCTAGTATACCAAAAGTTTTGAAAAATGAAGTGACCTTCTGCTTTCCTGACCTCTGAGAACCCTTATGTAACAATGTTTGCAAACAGAAAATCAGGTGTCACTGAAAAGTGTCACATTTAGGTTGAATACGGGCCTTTTAACAATATCCAAATAAGGCAAATTCCTATAGAGTGTTCCTAACTTGGGACCTCCATGTTTTGCATTGTCTAAATTAATCATCTGGCTCCCCAGAGCAACTTTGTCATTAGCGGCATTGAGGCATATTGAAAATGGCAGTTACACTTTCAATCCAGTAGCAAAGATTAAAAAAAAGTCAAAATAGATTCTGGCAAGGGAATTTGGTTTCACAGAAAGGGACTTTCAGAAGAGCTTCCTTGAACTGGAGGAAAAATCTGTCAGGTGGCAGCAGGGCCTTTGTGGTTCCTGCCATCTCACTAGCATTGTCTTTAATCACCCATGAAGAGAAGCAGCTCTGTTGCTACTGGCCATTAAATCACATCACAAACTGGGCCTGATTCTGCATGTTTTTGAAACCTCTATTTCGAGTGGCATAAGCCTCTCTGTGTCATCTTGAGGATCAAGTAATGACACTTTTCTTCCCTTTCATAGATATCAATGTAGGGATAGGGAATCTGAATAAGGAAATCAGCATACTGATTCCTCTTCCTGATGCATGTTACCTAAAAGATCATGTACTCATGAAAAAATCATTATTCCACAAAACACAGATAAGCTAGGCTCTCCAATTTAATAATGAAGACAGCTACTTATTTAGGTGTCTGTACCATATACAGGCATTTTAATAAAAATGAGATTC
This sequence comes from Zalophus californianus, assembly GCF_009762305.2. NCBI lineage: Eukaryota > Metazoa > Chordata > Mammalia > Carnivora > Otariidae > Zalophus > Zalophus californianus. The sequence goes on from NC_045602.1 coordinate 99,997,792, forward strand.
TCTTCCCAACAAGTTCTATATACTTAATTACAGCATTATAAGCATCATTCAATAGAGAAATACTTGCCTCAGTAATCTTTATAACACTATTTTGGCAATAATATGTCTTTTCTATAAAGTTCACTGACCTATACAGAACATGTCCTTTTTCAAATTACATTTAAAACATTGCTTATTCAGGGGCGCCTGGGTGGCTCAGCTGGTTAAGGTCTGACTCTTAGTTTTGGCTCAAGTCATGATCTTGGGGTCATGAGATTGAGCCCTGCGGTGGGCTCCACACAGCATAGAGTCTGCTTGAGATTCTCTGTCTTCCTTTCCCTCTGCCCCTCCTCCGCTTACTCACACACATTCTCTCTCTCTCTAAAATAAATAAATCTTAAGAAAAAAATCCCTATTCAAAATAACGCTTAAATACTGGGACTTATAATTTTTGCCTGCATTCATAATGTATTCTAAATATGTATTTGTAAAAGGTAGATATACCAAAATTAATAAATCATTTTCTTCTTTGACATAGGATTATTAAAAGTCTATGAATACTTACTGAAATTCAACAGATCAATTGTGATGCAACATGAAATAAATAGAATTGTGAGTTTCTGACATCATTTCTCAAGTGCAGTCCAGGAACTTCTGAGTGTTCCCTCGGCTTTTTTAAGGAGTCCATGAGGTCAAAACTGTTTGACCTAATACTAATACTATGACATTGTTTGACTTTTAATTCTCATTTCTCAAGAGTGTACAGTGGAGTTTTCCAAGGACTATGTGATGTATGATATCATAACAAGTTAATGCAAAAACAGAGAGAATCCAGCTGTCTTCTACTGGCCAGATATTAAATATAAATGTTCTTGCAAAAATATAAAATGATGCCACTCTTACTACATTTTTAATTTGGAAAATATAGCTATATTTCATTTAAAATATACTTATATCAGTGGGTTTTATATTTGCTATTTATATAACAGGTTTATTATTTGAAAGTGATTAATATTTAAGATCTTACTGTTCAGTAAAAATTGTTATATATAATTCTTTGGGGTGCTCATTTTTAAGAGTGGGATCATGATACCAAAAAACATGTGAATATTTGTCTATAATATGTATTATATATATTTTGCATGATACTTTACAATTTATATATTTAATTAATCACTTCCAAAATGCAGAACACTGACTAAACATCCTCATGTACATCAATCATCTGCCTTAGAGCAGTAGTGGGCACATGAACAGAGATTTAATTAGAAAAGCCTAGACTGTGAGAGCCCTGCAACGTAAGCATTGCCACCAATGAAGAGGTTCAGATCACTACCTGACTGCCCACTAGTCCCTATAGGTTTTAGCGTATGTTTGATGAATGAATGAATCTGAAAGGCAGGGTAAATACTATAGAAATGTAGCTGAGGGTTCAATAGAACAAGACCAGATAACACTCTGGACCAGGAAGGAAGGAAGGAAGGAAGGAAGGAAGGAAGGAAGGAAGGAAGGAAGGAAGGAAGGAAGGAAGGAAGGAAGGAAGGAAGGACGGACGAAGGAAGGAAGGAAGGAAGGAAATAGGAAGGGGAGGGGAGGGAAGGAAGGAATGGGGGAGGGAAGGAGGAAGGAGTAGAAGTCCAGGCAAGAAGTCTCAGGCCAAGGAGCAATGAGAGCAGAAAGAAGACACAGAGTTTGAATCAGTAGAGGAATGACAGCCTTAGTAATATCTCATGTTCTCAGAGACACTGCCACCCAGCCAATATCATTTCATCACATCCTTTATGGAACCCAGAAAGCACCAGGAAGGTCAGTTCTTCACGTCTGAGGTTACTTCCTCATGCACTCAGAAGGTATGATGGAGGTAGCACTCTATTTTTAGAGAAATAAGTAACAGCTGAGCCTGAAGGTATGGTATACCCACATCTGGCAAAGGCCATTCCTCTGGACCTTTGCTGTGCAGAGGCTTTTTAGTTTGATGTAGTTCCACTTGTTTATTTTTGCTTTTGTTGTCTTTGCCTTTGATGTTAAATCCAAAAAAATCATTTCCAAGACCAATGTCAAGGAACTTACCTTCTATGTTTTCTTGAATTTTACAGTTTCACGTCTTATGTTCAAGTCTTTAATTTACTTTGATTTTTGTGTGTGGGATAAGACTGGGGTCCAGTTTCATTCTTTTTGCCTGTGGCTTTTCATAATAGTCTAACAGGGGCAAGAGCAGCATTTAGAATGTGCACAGATTTTCTACTTTCAAAGTTCCTTTGGTATTCTTGTTTTAGCAATTTATTCACTTAAGAAATATTTAGCAAGTACTAGTTATTGGCCAGACATAATTCCAGGAACCTGGACATTATAATGAATTAGACAAAAATCTCTACCCCTATCAGATTCACATTCTAGTAAACAAACAATACATAAAATGATATATAATACCAGGGACTCAAAATAGATCCATATAACCTTAGATATTATTATAACTCACTTTTATATGAAGAAAGTAAGGCCTAGAGGGGTTATGTGACCTGGACCAAGAACTCAGTTTCCCAAGGACAGAGCCAGAACACAGATGTGGTCTTATTATACCAAATCCTAACATTAAACCATCTGGCTATCATGATGCAAAAATAAATAAATAAAAGGCTATTTCATGATGCTTAAGGATACTACAGAGAGAATACTTAACATTATTCTACACTTTTCTGAGGCCAGCATGTTCTAAAATAGATGCATGTAAACATAACTGATAAAAACTGGAAACAAATTCCACTTCACATATATAAAGATATAAATATCTTTAAACTTTTTATTGGAGGATAATATACATATATAGAAGGGCACTGATCATAAATGTACAGCTCAGTGAATTTTCATGAACTTAAACATACCTTCCAAGCAGCATCAAAAAACAAAACAGAACATTACTACTCTCCCCCCACCAAAAAAACCCACAAAAAAAAAAAAAAAAACCTTCTTATGCCTCTTTCATTACTATACAACCCCCAAGAATAATCACTGTCCTGATTTCTGACAGCAAAGATTGGTTTTGCCTATTTGGGGGCTTTGAATAAATGGAATCAATACAGTATATACTCTTTTGCATCTGACTTCTTTCTCTCAATACTGTTTATGAGATTCAACCATATTATTGTATGTAATTAGAGACTGCCCATTCTCATTCAATTTATTTATCATCTCCACACTATTGATTGGCATTAAAGTGATTTCTACTTGTGGACAATTATGGATAGTGCTGCTATGAAGATTCTTATGAAGTCTTTTGGTGAATATTTTACATATTTTTCTTGAGTGTATTGAGTGGCACTGCTGAGTCATAGGGTAGATAAATGTTTAGCTTTAGTAGACACTGTCAAACAGTTTTCCAAAGTGGTTGTAATAATTTACTTTCTTGCCAGCAGAGTCCCAATTACTCCGGGCTGTAAGTTTTTCAATTAGATGCCAAAATTCCTTCCGAAATGGACACCAATTTATCTCTATGCATAACCTCATTATTTTACTTATTTTTACAGAAATTCAGATATGACTGGCCTATATTTAAAAATAGCAATAATATAATAAACATACTTTAGTGCTCCCTGTTATTAGGCTCTACTGTAAGGCACGTCCATGTACCAACAGGAACTACTGAATATAGGTGGCAAAGAAATGTCAGGAATTCTAAGATCTCATATTACTTATGATAAAATATATTAAGTAAACACTTCCTACCTGAATATGACTGATCATTTGGCTAGAGTGATAACAGTCTTTCTCTTTCTTTTCATTCCCATATATCTGTGCATTCCTGAAGTAATAAAGTACCTTCTCCTAGAATAACAGCAACTACTTAATGCATAAAGATAAAGTGTTAGGCAAGCAAAGTTTTTAGGCAATTCAATAATTTGGTCTTTCTTAATTGGAAAAAGAGCCCATGATTATAACTCCCAAGGACTGGTGAATTTGCATTAGAATAAACTAAACCCATTTCTGACAACTTCTCTGCATTTTGATTAAAATAGAATGCCTATCAAAGAATTTTGAGCAGGCACTTATCTATATTATAACTCTGATGAACAAAATATCAAAAATTCATGAGGCCCTGTACCATTTGGAACATGAATCATTTTGCCCCCACACCTCTAATTAGAGCCCATGACATGACAGGAACCAAATGGTATTTCAGCCATGGTACATAATAGATACTCAATAAAACTTAAGACTGGCAAAATAGATTACTATTTTATTAAAAGTAATGTAAATATAAAAGGAAACAGTGCTCCTCCAGGTTAATTTCTAACAATGATTATAATAAAACAGTGCTAAAAGGGACCATCTGGACTTCATGACTTCCCCAATGCTCACTGGCTAAGCAGTATGTTCATAGATACTATGAAATTGCCCCTAAAAAGGAAATGAGACACACTTCCCATCTCCTAAGACTTTAACATTTATTAGACACTTAATAACCAATGTTAGATAACCAGCCCAGCCATAAAAGAGGAAAAACTAAGCCAAATATCTGTTTGGCCAGTGTATTATTTTTCTCATGCCCTAGTTTCTCCAAGTATATTGCAACATAACCTGAGTACCTTTAAAGGTACTTATGAAAAATGCATATACCTCTCATCAGACTTAACAATTCAAAATCCTAGGGTGAGACCAAGAAGTCTGTATTTTTAACAAGTGCTTAAAGCAAAGTTTGAGAATAACTGCTCAAATTGGAATTGGGGATAGGTGGGAGGACTGGGGTGGAAGAAGGAAAACAAAAAAAGCAGGCTACATTATTTTTAGCTGTTAGAAAAAAAAGGAATCACACATAGCTGTTTCCCACATTTTGAATAACCATTAAAATCATCTAAGTAATGTTTTTAAAAATAAAAATACCTGGCCCCATCTTAAACACACTAAACTAGAATTTCTCAAAGAGTATGCCGAGTCAATATTATGACAAGCATCCTTAAGTGATTCTAAAGATTAGGGCAGTTTTAAACACTGTGGTAACTGTTTTGCATTCTGTTCAAACCATAAGCTTTGGCCACTTAGAGAGTTTAAAACTTTGCCTCGTTTTCACAGGCTATAAACATATCTCTCTTTCTTGATCTCCTTCCATGGTTGAAGAAAACAAAACACCCTCTTTTATGCTGCCAATCTTCATTTCTATAACTGGCTTTTTTTCTTCATTCTTTTAATCTTTTTTTATTGAAGTAAATAAATATGCAAAAAATTGCAAAAATCACAAAGTGAACATATTTAGGTAACTAGCACTCAGATCAGGAAACTGAACACCAACAGAACTCCAGAAGTCCCTCATGAGTCCCCTTCTTGCAACTACCCTGTAATGCTAACCACTACCCTAACTTTTAACACCAAAGATTAGTTTTACCTATTTTTTTCATTTTTGAAGTTTATATAAACTGAATGAGATATACTCATTGGCATCCAGTTTCTTTCATTCAACACTGAGCTTATAAAATTCGTCCATGGTGTTGAGTGTACTTAGAGCTGGCTCAGGTTTTTTGCTATATTATTCTTTCATAACACTGTGCCACGATTAATTCATCCATTCTTCTGTTGATTATTTCCACTTTGGGACTAATACTAATAGCACTCCTATGAACATTGTTCTGTATGTCTTTGATGCACATATGGACTAATTTCTGTGGGGTGTATACCTGGGAATGGAATTATTGAGTCACAAGATAGGTGCATGTTTAGCATTAGTTCCACTGCCAGTTTTCCCAAGTGGTGGCACTTTCTCCAGCGGAGAACCTTAGTTGCTCCAATGCCTGATGTTGCCTGCCTTTTTCATTGGAACCATTCAGTGTGGTTTTTATTTGCATTTCCTATGGCTTGGCTGGTTTCTGAACTATTTTACTTAATAATGGTGTTTAGGATCCAGATTCCTTTGTAGCTGTACTCTCCACAGCCTATAATACTCAACCTGGCATCTAAGGCTTTGGCTCCTACATACATTTAGCCATATAAAAGATAGAAAGTTCACCCTAAAATAAATTTGTCTAACCCCATTTTATTTTTACTTTATAAGCAAGGCAGAAGCAGTCATTTTCAATCAATTTCAGCCTCCCTAAAAATTGAAAGAAAAAAAAAAGATGGAGAGACCAAAATGCTGGTAGATGCTAAACCAAGCCTAGTAGGTAACTTTATCAAGCAAGAGTACAGTTTCATTAAACTGGGTTGGAAAGGAGATTGGATTGGAGTGGAGGGAAACAAAGTCTTCATTTTATATATATGTATATAAAGAACTATATATATACACACATATATATACTATAAACTATATATATACACATATATATACATATAGTTTTTCCTGTAGTCTCCAGTTAATACAAATTCATTTTCAATAATAGCTCAATATCTATACTATGAACTAATGCATTGAAGTTTTAACTGTTTCTTTTTTTTAAGGGAAGAAATGTAATTAAATCATGGAAGGTGAGTTAACAACATTATTCAAGACTCTGGTGTTATTTTTCATTTTCCCTGTACGCTATTTTGTCTCTAAAAATGCAGTGGAGATTTAGCCAGAAATCTAACTCCTAAAAAGGATTGTGTCAGGAATACCAGCCCATTAATAAGATACCTCAAAGACACTGAGGTAGAAAAGAACAGGAAAAGACTGCTGGTTTGAAGGGAATCATGCCTCAGTGAGAATTTCATTTTTTTTTTAAGCAAAACAGAATTTCAGATTTACATGCTGCCTGAATCTCTCTCCTTGGCACTTCAAAGATAGATTGGAAAAGAGAAAGAACATTTTGTGTACTCCCCCATGGTTTGGTAACCTGAAAGCAGACTGAGGCTGTAGCATTTTGCAGGGAGGGGGCTAATTTGAAAGTGAGGAAAGATACAGCTAATCCACTCCCTCAGGCAGAAGTTGAAATGGTGTTTAGGAAAAGATTTAGGAAGAAAAAAAGTCTCTAACAGAAAAATATGTATGTTCCTTCTCAAAAAAGCCTAAATTTTCTGAAAGTTTGCATAATCTTTCCTTGCCTCTTTCACCCCACAAAGAATTAAGCCCATGTTATTATTTAAAGATTAATTAAATTAGGCAGGGAGAAAGTTCACCAAGATTTATATAACACAAACCCATACAATGATTTTTTTTCTAATTATAGAGATTTCATGTTTGAACAAACACCTTTCTTCTAAGCTGCTGAACATATTCAGAGGTAAATTAAACTATCTGAGTAAGTTAAGCAATTACAACAAATTAGAAAACAGCTTCACTTGCTCCCTAAACCACATAGTCTTCACGAAGGCTTTGCAATGACCCACAAATGGAACAATAAGAAAGATGTTAAAAGGTACTGTCAAAGGAACTGAATGCTAAATGATGCAAGCTTTGTCTAAATCCATCCAAATAAAGGCAACAAATTGCCATGTCATGCACTGGGGACCCTTTCTTGTAAAGACCTGGGTAATAATGAGATCCTTTGCCCTTCTGCAGTGTCAGATCATATCAAATACAAATGAGCAAACTGTAACCTGGATGTATTTATACCTCAGGTAATTTATTTATTTATAAAACCAATCGAAATATTCTTTCATTCTATTTTCGCTCTAGAGGAAAGGTAATATAAATTAGATAAAGGTAACACAAAAATAGGCTTATTATTCCACCAACTAGCTTAATGCCCTGAATAAAATGCTACCTCCCTCTCTCCCAAATGCATCTCTGATGTATACATTATGCTTTACAACAGTATTTCCTAAACTCAGAATTTGGCACTTCTAATATATGCTCCAGTATCCAAAAGCCCGTGGTAGGAGTAATGAGAAATAATGCTTTGTCAGTATTCAATTATAAAATGTGTAATTTTTCTCTCCTTCCATATGCTATTTATAATGCAGAGGGAGTGTCTATTATAAAGAGCTTACCAGATAGAATTAGAAGTTTTTATTATAATTCTAACTTGTTTATATTTGTTATACAAACATTCTGGATTGAATACTTCCTTTCTCATCCAAATGTGTGACATAATCTGAATACAAATGTGGTTTATTGAATCTTTTTTGTTTCTGTAGCCAACTACATACAGAGGCTTTCAAAAATTGTCAGTCAGCTGACAATATGCTTTATAGGCAGGGACAGCAATCAAAATAATTAACAATCAGGGCAGCACAGGCCCTGACTAATCAGAATAAACACCCAGCCAATCAAAGTGGTCATAATCATAAATAACAAGCATAGCCATGCAAGCATGCTCTGGCTGAAGAGCAGCTCTAATAAAACGTGCTTCCAACAATCACTGTTATTTGTTGATCTTCAATGAGCAAACACACACACACACACACACACACACACCCCTACAACTTGCTTTTCTTCTTTTATTATTATACAACATTATATCATTGACATTTAGATATCCTCTGCATGCCACCAGATACAGATGTAGTTCATTCTTCTGAGCACCATCATACCTCAGAGCATAGATATACCCTTTCTCTATTGGTAGATCATTTCTCTACTGATGGGATATTTAAGCTATTTTCAGTTATCCCAGCAAATAAAATTGCAATACACGTCATTTTTACATATATCCTTGTGTACTGTTTTCTTGTTTTTAATACTGAAAATTATGATTGCTAAATCAAAAGATATATATATTTTTTTCTTTTTAACTAATTACGTTTGATTGTTTTCCAAAAGAGATTGTAACAATCCACACTGCAAGAGTTCCAATACCCCTACAGGTTCACTCATGTTGTGCTGTGGGTTGGGTTCCCTGGAAAATAGCCTTTTAGAGTGGTCCAGCCTGGAGGCAAGGAGTTGGATTTTTATATCTCACATCATGAGTTCTCACTTGCAGGCCATCCTCAGGGAGAAAGCATAATCTTGGGCAACACAGCTCTCTGACTGAGAAGAACTCTTGAGAGGGAATCAGCTGAGTTGTTGGCCACCTAAATTCACAGCAGCAGAAAAATTCTTCAGTCAAAAAGGGAATCTGACCCCATCTAATGGGTAAAAAAAATGTATTTCACTGTTGTTTTAATTTGTATTTCCCTAAATAGTAACTCAGAAATATACTTTCACATGTTTATTGGCTGTTAGGAATTTCTCTTCTGTGACATGCTTGTTCAAACCTTTACCCATTTTTCTTTTGGTTGTTAACTTTCTTCTTATCCTTTTGTAGTAAATCTTTGTTTATCCCATGAGTTACAAATATCTGCCCCAATCTATCTTTTTTCATTCCATTTAACTCATCTATTTTTTGCCAAATATACTGGGGTTTGGGCAGGTACAGATGGCACACTCAAAGATTTTAACTGAAAAGAATTAAATGAAAGGGCTATGTCTAGCGATGCAGGAAGGGTTAAGGGAAACAAAAAAGGTTCTAAGAATAAGAGAAAGCTATTTCTACCACTAAGTCTTAGGGATAAGAAGAGAGAAAGGAATGAACAGAGTCTGATGAAAGGTAGAGATGTGGAAGAGGAGGCACCCAGGTGATACAGTCAATAAAAGTAAGTCTCCAGCGGCATAAAGTAAGCCAGAGGAGAACAGAAAGGATTCAGAGTTGGATGAGGAAAAATGTAAATTAATCAACATACCACATAAAACCCTGAAATTTCTGTGAAGGCCAACATTACAATTTTTTAAAGAACTCTTAAAGCATTACTATTTTCATCATTGTTATAGGCTTTTGAATTTTTTTTTATTTTAAAATAGTTTAAGACCCAAGAAGTTGCAAAAATATATAGCAGTCCTATTTACCATTCACCTAGCTTCCTTCAATGAAGACAACCAAATGAATACAACCATAGCACATTATCAAAATCAGGAAATTGACTCTAGTACAATATTACTTACTCAGGTGCAGATGTTATTTAGACTTCACCAGTTTCTACATGCACTAATTTGTGTGTGTGTGTGTGTGTGTGTGTGTGTGTGTGTATAGTTCTATGAACTTGCAAGTATAAATTTGGGTAAATATCAGTACAATCAAGATACAGATTTGTTCCATCACCACAGAGAAACTCTACTATATTAACCTTTAATAGTCACATTCTTCTCTAAACCCTAACGCCTGGCAATTCATAGTTCACTAGAATTTTGTCACTTTGAGAATATTATACAAAGAGAATCACAAAGTATGTGAACATTCAAAATGGGCACTTTTTTCTTAGCATAATACTATTAAGATCTATCCCAGCAGCTGAATGTATAAAAGATTTGTCCTTCTCATTACTGAGCAGCATCCCATTGTATGGATGTACCACAGTTTATCTGTTTACCCAATGAAGGACCTTTGGCTTCTTTCCTGTTTTTGGCTATTACAAATAAAGCTGCTTGGAACTTTAATGACAGGTTTTATGTGAATATCTGTCTTCATTTCCCTGGATTAAATACCCAAAAGGGTAATTACTGGATAATATGGAGGTTTATGTTTAATTTTATAAGAAACTGCTGTTTCCACCTGTAAAGTAAATGCAATTTCCTCTATTTCTCATGATAAAAACAACTAAGAACACTGGACATTATTTATGAAACAAATACAAGAAAAACTCTGAAAAATGGAATAAAAAAGGCAAATCAGAAATGACCTCAAGACCTAAGGAATGACAGAGTATTGAGTTCCCTAGGTTTACTCCTTGTCCCATGTATCTTAGACTTGGAACTAAAGAAGTTGGTAACCCAGAAATGCCAGTGGACACAGAAAAAAAAAAGCATATCAAAAGCCTGCTGCTAATCAAGACAAAATTTCAGACAATAACTGATCTATTCCAGCCAAAGGTGACAGAAAAATAATGTGCCCCAACCCTATCAGTAAGGCTAATTGAGGAGTACAGACTTCTACCTTTGAAAGGCTGCAGTGAGACACTCCCAACTCCCCTCCCCAATGAGGGAGGGGTCAGAGAAGGCCAATCATGGAGCTGGGACTTTCATCCTCATCAGCTGATAGTGAGGCTTCTATACACACAGTATTAATGGAGAGCAGCTAGGGAGCCAGAACTCTCACTCTCACCCTATAGCAAAGAGGAGGTCCGTTCTTGACTGTGAACAGAGGCCCAGTAGGGTACCTGTACTTTTTCTACCTGGCAGTAATGAGGCAGTGCCTCACCCCTTCCCCTGCTAGGGCCCAGTCAGAGGAATTCAGTTAAAACAGGAGGTTTAAATAAGATCTACAGTCTCATAACATAATATGGAAATGTCCAGGTTGCAATAAAAAGAATCACTCATACTAAGAACCAGGACAATATCAAACTGAATGTAAAGTAACAATAAAAGCCAAAATTGAGATGGCACAGATGTTATAATTACCTGATAAAGATTTTAAAGCAGCCATAATAAAAATACTTCAATGAGCAATTAAAAATACACTTGAAACAAGTGAAATAACAGGAAGTCTCAGCAAGGAAGTGGAAGATAAAAAGAAGAACCAAACAGAAATTTTAGAACTGAAAAATAGAATCACCACAATAAAAAGATCAGGGAATGGACTCAACAATACAATGGACAGGACAGAGGAGAGAATCAATGAACTGGAAGACAGAAAAATAGAACTACCAGATCTAAATTCATGTTATCTGAGTCCTTAGAGAGGACAAAGAGGGCAGAAAAGCTAAAAAAAGCACTGGAAGAAAAAAAGGTTGGCAACTTCTCAAATTTGGCAAGAGTCATATAAATGACACACTGGACCTAATGGACTTCACAGACATATTCAGAACATTCCATCCCAAAGCAAAGGAATACACATTCTTCTCTAGTGCCCAAGGAACATTCTCCAGAATTGATCACATCCTAGCTCACAAATCAGGTCTCAATCGGTACCAAAAGATTGGGATCATTCCCTGCATATTTTCAGACCACAATGCTTTGAAACTAGAACTCAACCACAAGAGGAAAGTCGGAAAGAACTCAAATACATGGAGGCTAAAGAGCATCCTACTAAAGAATGAATGGGTCAACCAAGAAATTAAAGAAGAACTAAAAAAATTCATGGAAACCAATGAAAATGAAAACACAATGGTTCAAAATCTTTGGGATGCATCAAAGGCAGTCCTGAGAGGAAAGTATAGAGCAATACAAGCCTTTCTCAAGAAACAAGAAAGGTCTCCAATACACAACCTAACCCTACACCTAAAGGAGCTGGAGAAAGAACAGCAAATAAAGCCTAAACCCAGCAGGAGAAGAGAAATCATAAAGATCAGAGCAGAAATCAATGAACTAGAAACCAAAAGAACAGTAGAACAGATCAACGAAACTAGGAGCTGGTTCTTTGAAAGAATTCACAAGATTGATAAACCCCTGGCCAGACTTATCAAAAAGAAAAGAGAAAGGACCCAAATCAACAAAATCATGAATGAAAGAGGAGAGATCACAACCAACACCAAAGAAATACAAACAATTATAAGAACATATTATGAGCAACTCTATGCCAGCAAATTAGATAACCTGGAAGAAATGGGTGCATTCCTAGAGATGTATCAACTACCAAAATTGAACCAGGAAGAAATAGAAAACCTGAACAGACCTATAACCACTAAGGAAATTGAAGCAGTCATCAAAAATCTCCCAACAAACAAAAGCCCAGGGCCAGATGGCTTCCCAGGGGAATTCTATCAGACATTTCAAGAAGAATTAATACCTATTCTCCTGAAACTGTTCCAAAAAATAGAAATGGAAGGGAAACTTCCAAACTCATTTTATGAGGCCAGCATTACCTTGATCCCAAAACCAGACAAAGACCCCATCAAAAAAGAGAATTACAGACCAATATCCTTGATGAACATGGATGCAAAAATTCTCACCAAAATCCTAGCCAATAGGATCCAACAGTACATTAAAAGGATTATTCACCACGACCAAGTGGGATTTATCCCTGGGCTACAAGGCTGGTTCAACATCCGCAAATCAATCGACGTGATACAATACATTAACAAAATAAAGAACAAGAATCATATGATCCTCTCAATAGATGCAGAAAAAGCATTTGACAAAGTACAGCATCCTTTCTTGATCAAAACTCTTCAGAGTATAGGGATAGAGGGTACATACCTCAATATCATAAAAGCCATCTATGAAAAACCTACAGCGAATATCATTCTCAATGGGGAAAGGCTGAGAGCTTTCCCCCTAAGGTCAGGAACGCGGCAGGGATGTCCACTCTCACCACTGCTATTCAACATAGTATTAGAAGTCCTAGCCACAGCAATCAGACAACAAAAAGAAATCAAAGGCATCCAAATCGGCAAAGAGGAAGTCAAACTCTCACTCTTTGCAGATGATATGATACTGTACGTGGAAAACCCAAAAGACTCCACCCCAAAACTGCTAGAACTCATACAGGAATTCAGTAAAGTAGCAGGATATAAAATCAATGCACAGAAATCAGTGGCATTCCTATACACCAACAACAAGACAGAAGAGAGACAAATCAAGGAGTCGATCCCATTTACAACTGCACCCAAAACCATTAGATACCTAGGAATAAATCTAACCAAAGAGGCAAAGGATCTGTACTCAGAAAACTATAAAATACTCATGAAAGAAATTGAAGAAGACACAAAGAAATGGAAAAACGTTCCATGCTCATGGATTGGGAGAATCAACATTGTGAAGATGTCAATGCTACCTAGAGCAATCTACACATTCAATGCAATCCCCATCAAAATACCATCACTTTTTTCAAAGAAATGGAACAAATAATCCTAAAATTTGTATGGAACCAGAAGAGACCCAGAATAGCAGAGGAATACTGAAAAAGAAAAGCAAAGCTGGCGGCATCACAATTCTGGACTTCCAGCTCTATTACAAAGCTGTCATCATCAAGACAGTATGGTACTGGCACAAAAACAGACACATCGATCAATGGAACAGAATCGAGAGCCCAGAAATGGACCCTCAACTCTATGGTCAACTTATCTTTGACAAAGCAGGAAAGAATGTCCAATGGAAAGAGACAGTCTCTTCAACAAATGGTGTTGGGAAAATTGGACAGCCACATGCAGAAGAATGAAACTGGACCATTTCCTTACACCACACACAAAAATAGACTCCAAATGGTTGAAAGACCTAAACGTGAGACAGGAGTCCATCAAAATCCTAAAGGAGAACACAGGTAGCAACCTTTTCGACCTTAGCCGCAGCAACTTCTTCCTAGAAACATCGCCAAAGGCACGGGAAGCCAGGGCAAAAATGAACTATTGGGATTTCATCAAGATAAAAAGCTTTTGCACAGCAAAAGAAACAGTCCACAAAACCAAAAGACAACCGACAGAATGGGAGAAAATATTTGCAAATGACATATCAGATAAAGGGCTAGTATCCAAAATCTATAAAGAACTTATCAAACTCAACACCCAAAGAACAAATAATCCAATCAAGAAATGGGCAGAAGACATGAACAGACATTTCTCCAAAGAAGACATCCAAATGGCCAACAGGCACATGAAAAAGTGCTCCACATCGCTCGGCATCAGGGAAATCCAAATCAAAATCTCAATGAGATACCACCTCACACCCGTCAGAATGGCTAAAATTAACAAGTCAGGGAACGACAGATGTTGGCGGGGATGTGGAGAAAGGGAAACCCTCCTACACTGTTGGTGGGAATGCAAGCTGGTGCAACCCCTCTGGAAAACAGTATGGAGGTTCCTCAAACAGTTGAAATTAGAGCTACCGTTCGATCCAGCAATTGCACTACTGGGTATTTACCACAAAGACACAAATGTAGGGACCCGAAGGGGTACGTGTACCCCAATGTTTATAGCAGCAATGTCCACCATAGCCAAACTGTGGAAAGAGCCAAGATGCCCATCGACAGATGAATGGCTAAAGATGTGGTATATATACACAATGGAATATTATGCAGCCATCAAAAGGAATGAGATCTTGCCATTTGCAACGACGTGGATGGAACTGGAGGGTGTTATGCTGAGTGAAATAAGTCAATCAGAGAAAGACATGTATCACATGACCTCACTGATATGAAGAATTCTTAATCTCAGGAAAGAAACTGAGTGTTACTGGAGTGGTTGGGGGTGGGAGGGATGGGGTGGCTGGGTGATAGACATTGTGGAGGGTATGTGCTACGGTGAGCGCTGTGAATTGTGCAAGACTGTTGAATCACAGTTCTGTACTTCTGAAACAAATAACGCAACATATTTTAAGAAAAAAGAAAAAGAAGAAGATAACAGGAGAGGAAGAAAAGGGGAGTATGTCAGAGGGGGAGACGAACCATGAGAGATGATGGACTCTGAAAAACAAACTGAGGGTTCTAGAGGGGAGGGGGGTAGGGGGATGGGTTAGCCTGGTGATGGGCATTGAGGAGGGCACGTTCTGCATGGAGCACTGGGTGTTATGAACAAGCAATGAATCATGGAACACTGCACCAAAAACTAATGATGTAATATATGGTGATTAACATAACAATAAAAAACCCCTCATTTTAGTGTTTGAAATGGTGAAATTACAATTGTATAGGGAACAAAATGCTTACGTTTAAGTTCAATCAGTTTAGAGTTGGTTGAAATGTGATCAATTATGTAATGAGATGTTGCTGTAGTTTTTAAAGTGGCAAAAACTTCATTCTATGTTCCAAGTAATATATCTGTAAGTTCTCCTTCAAAGAACAAAAGAGTCAGTAATTAATAAAGACAAGTGTTCAGATTTAAAAAAAAAAAAAATGGTAGAGAAGTCAGTACATTTTAACAAAATTAACTATGAGATTAACAAAAACTATGAGAATTTGTCACCAGCATACCTACCCTATGAGGATGGCCAAAAAAAAAGTTCTCTAGGGGCGCCTGGGTGGCTCAGTCGTTAAGCGTCTGCCTTCGGCCCAGGTCATGATCCCAGGGTCCTGGGATTGAGCCCCGCTTCAGGCTTCCCGCTCAGCGGGAAGCCTGCTTCTCCCTCTCCCACTCCTCCTGCTTGTGTTCCCTTTCTCGCTGTCTCTCTCTCTGTCAAATAAATAAAAATCTTAAAATAAAATAAAATAAAATAAAATAAAATAAAATAAAATAAAATAAAATAATAAAATAAAATAATAAAATAAAATAAAATAAAATAAAATAAAATAAAAAGTTCTCTAAACAGAAATGATGAAGAAAAGGAACTCTGGAACACCAGAAAGGGAAAAGGAACATAGCAAGAAAAAGTATGGGTGAAGACAATAGGATTTCCTTCTCCTCATGAGTTTTCTAAATTATGAATTATGGTTAAAAAGTTATAACCCTAATATGGTTTTAAGTATATATAGATAAAATGTTTAAGATAATGATACTATAAATACAGGAAGGCAAAGAGAGGTAAAAGGAAGTAAGATTTCTATGCTTTACTCAAATGATAAAATGACAGTACCAGTAGAGCATGTTAAGTTATATAGTATAGGTACTGTAAGCAAGACTGAGGGGTACTGGTGGAGGGACAGACACATAGATTACAATGGAACAGAAAGAATAGAGAACCCAGAGGTAGACCCACACAAATATACCAAAGGATTCTTGACCAAAAAAAGCAAAAGCAATTAAAGAAAAAGAACTTTTTTTGAGAAATGGTGCTCGAGCAACTGGACATTCATAGACATAAAAAAAAAATGAATCCTGATCCATGTTTCATAACTTATACAAAAATTAACTCAAAATAAATAATAGACTTTAAAACTTCCATGAAAAAAAAAGTACAAAATCTTTACTTCTAGAGATGAACAAAAAGTTCTCGTGCTGGATACCAAAAGTATGATCCGTAAAAGGAGAATTGGATTTCATCAAAATTTTAAACTTTTGTTCTATGAAAGACATTTTTAAGAGAAAATATTTGCAAACCACATATCCAACAAAGTACTAGTAGCTATAACATATAAAGAACTTTCAAAACTGAACAATTAAAAAATTCAATTAGAAAATGGGCAAAAGATGTGAGGAGAGATTTCATTGAAGATAACAGACTAATGGCAAAGGAGCAAATCAGCCATGAAAAGATAAGCCATTCAGAAAATGCAAATTGCAGCCAAAATGAGATATCAAATGCCTATCAAAATGCCTATCAAAATGGCATATATATATTTTTTTTTTTCAACACAAATGCTGGTGGGGACACAGACACTGGATCACTCATACACTGCTGGTAGGAATGTAAAATGCTACAATCACACTGGAAAATATTCTTGGAGTTTCTTAAAAAAGTAAACATACAACTACCATATGATCTAGCAACTGCACTCTTGGGGATATACCCCAGAGAAATGAAGACTTCTGTTGACACAGAAACCTGTACATGAATGTTTATAGCAGTTATATTCATAATAGCCCAAAACTAGAAACAACACAGATGTCCTTCAGGACGTGAATGGTGAGACAAACTTGGCAAATCCATACCATGGAATCCTACTCAGCAATATAAAGGAATTACTGATACATGCAACAACCTAGATGAAACGCTAGAGAAATATATTGAGAGAAAAAGCTAATACCAAAGGTACATACTACATTATTCCATTTATAAAACATTCTTGAAATGACAAGAGGGTTAAGGAGGGGGTATGATGAGAGGGAAGTGAGTGTGACTGCAAAGGAGAATCATGAGGGATCCTTGTGGTGACAGAAGTATTCTTTATCTTGACTGTCGGTATCAATATCCTGGTAATGATACTACACCACAGTTTTGCAAATGAAAAATTAGAACTTCTCTGAAAGAAATAAAATGTATAAAAAAGAACCAAAGAGAAATTATAGAACTGGTATTATATAATAGTTCTGCAATGTGTTACCATTGGGGGAAACTGGGTAAAGCATACACAGAATCTCTCTGTATTATTCCTTATAACTACATATAAATCTACAATTATCTCAAAATAAAAATTCTAATTAAAAAAACTGTCAGATTCCTTTACAGAAGGGTTGTGCCATTTTACATTCTCATCAACAATGATGAGAGAGATCCAGTTTCTCTGCATTCTTGCCAGCATTTGGTGCTGCAGCATTTAACAATTTTAGCCATTCTATGGGGCACCTGGGTGGCACAGTTGGTAAAGTGATTCTTGGTTTCAGCTCAGGTCGTGATCTCAGGGTCATGATGGCAGGATCATGAGTTCAAGCCCCGCATTGGGCTCTGTACAGTCTGCTTAAGACTCTCCCTCCCTCTGCCCCTCCCCGCTCTGCACAGGTGCACTCTCTCTCTCAAATAAATAATCTTTCAAAAAAAATTTAGCCATTCTAATAGGTGTGTTGTGGTGCCCATAATTTTTAACCTTTAAATACATAACATATTGGAATAATGAAGAGTTTTTCTTAAACCTCTAAAAAGATTCTGATTCCCTTTTGGAGAGATTGCTTTCTGCCCTGAAAACTGCTATATTTGCTTTCGTTATACTCTGAGGGTTCACAAATCATCATGTTTTCCCTCTTGTACTTGGCTTCCTGGAAGCTCGTGCAGGGATTTTACTCCTGTAAGGGACTAACATATCCTAGCTTTATGCTACCCATCAGACATATAGGCAGAGGAGAAGGGAAAAATCCAGGGGGAGATGCTGGTAGAAAACAAATTAGAAGCCTTGAAAAATGCGGACAGAATTGAGCTTAATTCTACCCTAGACCTGCATGGGGAAGGTCCATAGATTGGATAATCTAGTCCAAGGAAGGTTGTAACTGTAGGTCCTGGCTCATTCTAGGTCAATGATGAGGTCCAAGGGAAATCTGATCTAGGAGGAATGGGTAGATACAAGGCTTGCAAAGCACAGAACAGAAATGATCAAAATGATGTAAGTGGCAACAAATTTTTCTGAGAGTTTTAAAGTGAGACAAAAGACCACTAGAACAGAATATAGTGTAATCCCATGGGAGAGAGTTGGAAAGAACATGACAGGCAACAGATCCAGAGAAAGGCTTTCCTGCAGAATCCCCTAGCCTGAAGGGGAGGAAAGAATTCAAGAGGATAGAAACAAGCCAGGAAGCCAAGAGACCCAGACAGAAGGGGAGAAGAGACCCATTCATTTTTAAATTCATCCCATTTTGGAGTCCAGGGTGTTAGATTCATTGACATTCTCACTTCTTTTTATTTCCACAAGAGGGAAATGCATCCAAAAGATAATTGGACACCAATCTTAAACTGTAGGAAGATGGCCTGGGGTTAGAGTAGATAGACCCAATTTTTATAGTCAACTACAGTTATTATACCTGACAAATATGTTTTGGTTTGATTATTCTTTTGCTATCATGCATTACTTAGTGAACATTACTGTTTTTATTATACCTATTTCTTTTTAGTGTAAAATCGCTTACCTCTTTTTTAGAAGTAGGTGGATGTATATAATAATAAATAAACCAAGTTAAACAATGTTGAAATCAGAAAAAAAGCAAGCTATATGTTCGGTTTAATAGGGGTTACTAGGAAGTGAATTTGACTCCATTTACACATTTGGACAAAATGAAAATTTTTGATCACTGCAACAAAGATACTTGAGGACATTCCATTTCCTAATCTCTCTCCATGTGGAGGAGATCATGAAAAGAACAGATGTTTCAAAATTATGGCCATTGGTTTTATTTCCCAAATCCCAAGACATTAAAAAAGGGAGTTTTCTGCCAAAATATCCATCTAATCATTATGCCTTCCCTCATCCAGAGGCATAGGTTCTATTCAGGATGTCCAGATGGCAGTAATGTTTGTTTCCTGTTAAAATCAGTAAATTGTCAATTATGGCTGAGGACTGCTAAAGTTAAAAAAATTAAAAAGATCATGCTTCACATTCTGGTTTATTTACTTTCTTGACCTAGACTTGCAATTCTCATCAGAATAATTTCTTGGGCATGTTATGTTTCTCATCCCAATTATTTCAGCTTTTAAAACTGACCGCAAAGTTCATTATGCATGACATGAGGAGTGCAGTTTAAATTGTAATAGAGAGGATACAGCACTAAAGATTATGCTTCAAAGTGTATTTTTTCTATTACATGACAGCTTTTGATTTGTCACTGTCGAGTAACGCACATGAACTGTTTTATGTGTTCAACATGGTGATGTTCCTTCCTCACCAATACAGTATTTATAGGTGGAACCCTTGCAAACTGAAACAACAATAATACCATCAAGATTTAAATTGTTTCTTAGCTATTAGAAAAGCAAATAAAAAGTTTACCATCCAAAATGAACAACGAAAATACCTGGAGAAATCCATAATGTATTAAAAATAAAAACAGAAAATTTCCCTATCCAGCCCCAAAATCTAACATAGGAATCAAGATCACATTGTTAAAATTCAAAAGTCCATGAAAATATAAAATGTTAGGATAATAAAAGGTCTTTCAGCAATTATTTCAAAATATTTGCCCAAGCTTATAGCAGTTTATAGTCCACAATCATAAGACAACTTACAACTGGACTAAAATGTCTCAAAGGTCAAGACATTTAGAAAGAAGAATTTGAAAATGAGTTTTCTAATCAAGTTTCAACTTTCAAAATAAAACTAACAGAATGCTTTTAAATAATATCATCTTAGATTATAAATAATCCCTCATATATATTTATATAATATTATAATAGACAGAGATGTCCCCTGGCCTGCAAGCAGTATTACAAATTTACCAGATACCTCTACCTAGATGCTATGCTGCAAGACTCCCAGGGTCTAGGTGTTAATCTATCTGGACAATATCTTAATTACCACATATTACCATAAAGCAATAAAACTTCATTTGAATCTGACAGTCCATCTGTTAAAGTTCCTGGTATTTCAGATGAATGAAAATAAATCAAACTTTATTTCATAGAAATTGTTTCTGGGGTTCCTTGTAGGTTAATAAGGTCAAATTCTAAAGTTTATTCATAAGAAGAGAAGGAATAAGAGGTAAAAAAATTAAAATTCAATATATTTTATTAGTTTGTTTACTGTTATATAAAAATTGGAAATACATGACTCTGTGCAATTAGTGCTAAAATAAGTATTGGCATTCACCAGAAATCAGTACTGCCTAAAAGTGGCCAGTGACATAGGTCAAATAAAATATGACCCACTCTGATGCACATGGGTCTACTGGAGGATGCAAAGCACATTATATAACAGTATTCTCAGGAAAATCACTGCAGAAGAATGGTGTTTATGACAGTCAAAGGCAGGATGAATTTTATCATTTAAATAATAAATTTGGATGATTATCATTCATAGAATGAGTTATGACATTTGAAATTGTCCTATTTTTCCCTGTTATAGTACTGGATCCCTGAGGTAGGCTGCACTTCCTATATCAGTCCCTAGATGACCTGGGGAGGCAGCCACAGAATGGTTCTTGCATCTGAATATTCTAGAGGTCAGTTTTTGATCCCATTTTCATCTCCTACATATCAGTGTATGTGTGTGTGTGTGTGTGTGTGTGTATGTACATTAAGCATAGGTGTCCATTTCCAAGCAACAAAGTGTGAATAGCAAACAATTTTTTCTGCCTAGCATCTCTACCAAACTCACCACTTTCTTGTAACATGTCAAAAGTTCCTTTAACAATCCTAACAATTCCTTGCTTTTTAAACATCTCTAGAGAGGGCTCTTTAAAACAGGTAGCAAGGGCTTCCCCTCTCTTGCTTGAAAAATCTTTGGCTCATCAAAAAGCACAGGTAAATATTAATTATTAAGAACTAAGCAGTAGAGAAAATAAAAAAATTTAAAAAAAAGAACTAAGCAATAGAGCTTGAATATTTAAACACATAAATACACATGCTATTAAAATATTTTCAGGGATGCCTGGGTGGTTCGGTCATTAAGCATCTGCCTTCGGCTCAGGTCATGATCCCAGGGCCCTGGGATCGAGCCTGGCATCAGGCTCCCTGCTCAGCGGGAAGCCTGCTTCTCTCTCTCCCACTCTCCCTGTTTGTGTTCCCTCTCTTGCTGTGTCTCTCTCTGTCAAAAAAATAAATAAAATCTTTAAAAAATATTTTTTCATATTTAGGAGCTCAAAACAAAAAGAAATGTGAGTAGATAAAGAAAAGAAAAAGCTCCAAATTGCAGCATTATAAGGTGGGTCTGGGGGCCCTGTTTGACACCAGAGTGGCAGAGAAGGGAACTGGTAGCAGCCATATTGTCTTCATTTGATGACACAAGTAAACCCTCTGAGAATCTGGGTACTTCCCAAAGGGATCTACAAGTTATGCATGACTTACATATTTGGAAATCACCATGGTCAACTTATAAAATGAAGAATTTTCTGTAAAAGCTTTGGAGGTCAGCCCTAAATCCATTTAACATATGTAACTAAAGAAAAAAAATTTGAAATTATACTTATAAAATATACAAATAGGATAAGCCTTAACACTTTTAGAAATAATAATATAAGCTAAAAAAAATAAGTAAAAAGTGTAAATGTGCTGACATTCTAATTTTGCATACA
The DNA here is from genome assembly GCF_009762305.2 of Zalophus californianus. Taxonomy (NCBI): domain Eukaryota; kingdom Metazoa; phylum Chordata; class Mammalia; order Carnivora; family Otariidae; genus Zalophus; species Zalophus californianus. The sequence goes on from NC_045602.1 coordinate 100,020,103, forward strand.
GAAAGGTTAAGAGGTAATGCCTGAAACTAATAAATCAAGTAAATAGATTTGAGTATATAATCTAGATGTGTAAAATTTCTAACCAAGAAGCTAACCAACAATGACAAAATGAGGGATGGTGGTTGTGGAAGGAGCTATATAAGTTTACTAGCTTCATCCTCTCTTATAGCTGACTGCTTTAGAGGTTATTTATTCTACAGGATAGGATTGTATATAGATAGTATATTAAAATTACCAGATGCTATGTAGTATTTATTTATATAAAATACAATTCTTTGTCTAAATTACATTTATATATTATTTTATTCATTTGGGGAAAAAATAAGCTGTTAGAATGTTTAATTTATATCCCTTAAAAAGAATAAATTCAAAAAACACAATTATTATACTTAATAAGGTTCAGGGAGATAGCAGGCAATTATACCTTCATTTGATAAATATTCCTAGCAGGTAGTTTATTGCTCCCAAATATAAATACTGAAATTTGCCTTTACTTCTAAAGTTCATACTTTTCTCTTTGATAAGAGATCTTTCTCAGTCATAACAATTAGTAAAAAAAAAAAAAAAAAGTCACTTTGGAACAGACATCAGGTTTTATTTTATTTTTTTTTTAAAGATTTTATTTTATTTTATTTTATTTTTATTTGAGAGAGAATGAGAGATAGAGAGCACGAGAGGGAAGAGGGTCAGAGGGAGAAGCAGACACCCCGCTGAGCAGGGAGCCCAATGTGGGACTCGATCCCGGGACTCCAGGATCATGACCTGAGCCGAAGGCAGTCGCTTAACCAACTGAGCCACCCAGGCGCCCCAGACATCAGGTTTTAGAGGATCAAGAACATTACTAGTATTTATTTATAGAATTGAACTGACTTTATGCTTTTGTGAATCTGTGTCTCTGTGCCATAAAAGAAGGAAGCTTGAAAAATTACCATGTAGCGCTAAATTCTATGATTACAGAATCATAGGCTTTGTCTATCTTGTGTAAATACACACACACGCACACACACACACACACACACACACTTCGATATGTAATACAACCTTGTATTTTAAGAGTAAAAAGAGGCAGCTCTTTTAGTAATTAGACTTAGTACAAATGTTAGATTTAAATTTATGTTGTAATTAAAAAATGATTATTATAGTTGCAGTAGGTTTAAAGAACTAAACTGAGACATGTAATATTACATTTTGCTTCATGTATTTTTAGGCACTGTTGTTTGATGAGTACACATTTACTATAGCAATGTCTTTCTGATGGACTTTGTTTAATTAAGTAATGTCTCTGTCTCTAATAATATTCTTTACTCTAAAGTCTACTATATCTAATATTAATATAACAACTATTTTTAAAAAATAATGTTTGCATGGTAAATCTTTTCTAACCTTTTACGTTCAACTAAACCCTGTTGCTATATTTAAAGTGAATTTCTTGCAGGCAGCATATTATTGGATGTTTTTATTCACTTTGCGAGAATCTGTTTTTTATTTCTTTTATATAGACCACTTACATTTTTAGCAGCTTTATGATTCACATGATACAACTGGCTCATTTAAAGTCCACAATTCAGTGGTTTTAGTATATTCATAGGCTGGTTCAACCACTGCCATAATCAATTTTTGAATACTTCCATCATCTCCTGAAGAAACCCCTACCAATTAGTATTTACTCTCTGTTTTCTTTCAACCCCCACCTCAATCCCAACTACCCCACCCCAACACTAGTCCTAGGAAACCAGGAGATTGTTTCCTGGACCTATAGATTTGCCTGTTTGGGAACATTTCATAGACATGGAATTATATAATATGTAGTCTTTTATGACCAGCTTTATTCACCCAGCATAAGGTTTCCAAAGTTCATCCATCTTGTAAGATTCAGTACTGATAAACTATTTTCCATTTTCTGAATATAATATTTTTTATCCATTCATCAGTTGATGGGACATTTGGATTGTTTCCATTTGGGGGCTACTATGAATAATGTTTCTATGAACATTCACGTACAAGTTATTGTATTAATGTATGTCTTTTTATCTCTTGGGTATATACCTATTTTGAGAGCCTGCCATATCATTTTCCAAAGTGGGTGCACCATCTTAGATTCCCACCAGCAACATATGAGGGTTCCAATTTCTCCATATCCTAGTCAGCAGTTGTTATTATCTATTTTTTGATAATAGCTATCTATCCTAGTGGATAAGAAGTAGTATCTTATTATGGTTTTGATTTACATTTCTCTGATGGCCAACAATGTTCACCATCTTTTCATATCTTTATTGGTTATTCAAATAACTTCACTGGAGAAATGTGTGTGTGCGTGTGTATTCAGAACCCTCACCCACTGTCTTTTTTATTATTTTCTCCTGTTCTGTGACTTGGTTTTCACTTTCTTTGTGGTGTGATTGAAGCAAAAGTTTTAAATTTTCATGAGGTCTAGTGTATCTGTCTTTATTTTCTTGCTATGCTTTTGGTGTCACATCTAAGAATTCATTGCCTAACATAGGTCACAAATTTTATACCTATGATTTCTTCTAAGAGTTTTATAGCTTTCATTCTTACATTTAATATCTATGATCCATTTGGAGTCAACTTTTGTGTATGGTGTAAAGAAGAGGTTTTACCTTTATTCTTCCACATGTGGATATCCACTTGTCCCAATACCATTTGTTAAAGTTTATTCTTGCCCCCATTGAATAGCCTTGGCACCCTTATTGCAAGTCATCAGGCCATCAACGTAAGAGTTTATTTCTGAGCTATCAATTTCATTTCATTGGTCTATGTGTTTAGCCCTACACTAGTACCACACCATACCCCAAATCTTTGTAAAAAATTTTGAAATTGGAAAGTTTAAGTCCTCCAACTTTGTTCTTCTCTTTTAAGATTGTTTCAACTATTCTGGGTTCCTTGCATTTCTATAGACTATTTATAATTAAAGTAATTTATTGATATTAGGGCTTAAGTCTGTCATTTTATAACTTGCTCTCTTTTTCTGTTTCTTTGATTTACTTATAGTGTTTGTTTTAGTATATTGCTTTGTATTGTTTTCTTTGTGTCTGCTCTATATATGTGATACAATATGTATTGCATGGAGCACTGGGTGTTATATGCAAACAATGAATCCTGGACCACTACATCAAAAACTAATGATGTCCTGTATGGTGACTAACATAATAAAAAATTAAATTGGATAAAAAATATGTATCTTATCACAGTCTAATAATATAAGCAATTAGTGGGGCATGGGGGAGAATCAACTTCCTGTTCAGCACCCCTGAAACCATGTAGGGTGGAAGGTATGGTTTTTCTGATGGTGTTTGGCAGATATTGCCAATTCTTGTTGTTGTTGTTGTTGTTGTTGTTAGGCTATCCTTTTCTTGGTCCTTTAGCTAAGGGAAACAAGATTTTTCTTGGAACTTTTTGGGTCTGTGCCTGTTGATGGTCAATGATTGAAAACTTCTGCAGCACTCCATCCAGGATATATGAGAAACAATAAAGAAATCCAAGAAATTCACTGCTGTATAGTTCTCCAATCCCTCAAATCCCAAGGCAGCTCACCTTCTTGTTTGATCTTTCAGAGAGTTCCTGTGCTTGTCTGTTATGTTATATGTAGAGGGTTTTAGTTGTAAGGGGGAGGACTTGGCAGGAATGGGACTACTCCATCCTAGTGGAACTGAAAGTAATATTTCATTTAGTATTAAGAATGCTCATTTGTGTCATTTGAATTCCACTGATACACTCTGATGTTCTTTAGGAGGGTTAGACTATTTGGGTGAAGATACCAAATTATTCCATTTGCTGCTAATATGCAGGCAAACATTCATTTATATTTATCTAAAAGTAATTGTAAACATTTGAAAATAATTATATGGTTAAGTCACTTCAATTAGTTAAAACAGTTGGATGAGAACACAACAGAATATTTCAAGTAACAGCTGAGTAGAAGATTTTAATCTCATTACAACTGATGTCAGCATTCTACCTGAGGCAAAACTAATTGCAGCAGCTTCTACCCACACTCCCAACTCATCACATCCTCACAGTGAATAACCATGCAAGAGAAAATGTGCTAATGAAGGGATATGGTGCACACAGTTTGTATCTGGGCCTTTGTAGTCATGTAAGATAGCACATGATGTAGGCAGAGCCTTGTGTATGTAACAGAAGGTGTCCATGTCATTTCCAAGTCCTGTCCTTGGTGCCGACATTTGATGAAATGCTGGTTACAGCTCCTTTTAGGAACAAGTGGACTACGTGTTTTGGGTGGAACGAACCCGATTTAGTATCTCAGTTCCACATTGGGTAAGTTATTTAACATCTCAGAACCTCAGTTTCCTTGTCTAGAACACATGGTCTCCTAAAGCTGTTAATTCTCTAGCTGTTAAGTGAAAGTATATAAAGTGCCCTTCACAGTACCTTGGCTCACAGAAAATGCTAAATAAGTATATATTTGACACCTTGATTTTTCACTGACAAAGCAGTGGACCTAGAGCTCACATATACCTCTTGGGCCACCGAGATTGGCTTTTTGACATTCCCCCAAATTCTAATTTAAGGGGTAGAATCCCAACTCTATAGTGCAGAATACCAACCAAAGAACAACATTATGGATACCCATACCCATTTTTATTCTAAGGAAATCTCTCTAAAAAATGTATAGAAAAAAACAAAAACAAAAGCTTGATTTCAAAATGCACACATGTATTTAATTTGAATAAATATAAAAATTCTAACCTTCCTGACAAACTTTCTCTACAAGTCATCAAATTCCAAGTATACTTTTTCTAAAGATATTCTCAAGGACAAATCTCAAGAACTTCTATTTTAATTCTAGATTTTTTTTTCTTGAGAGTTGTTTGAGGATTAAAAGGAATTTTTATATCATGTGTAGAAAAAGTGAAGATTCCCCAACAGAATCTCATTAATTAAATACTCTCTCATTCCTCCCTTTTTCCCAGTGCGTTCAGTAAACTAAAGGATAATTCTGGGTTAAGTGGACTTTCTGAAGATCAAATTGCTGTCATAAATTCTACCTCTTTGGTCTACAGGGATGTGGAACACTTCAAATAAGTCCAGTTTATCCAACAGAATGTTCTCTGAAAGCGTAACCCAAATTCTCCAGGTTATAACCCTGGCTTAACAATGATGGGTTGCACAGCCCTGGCAAATCATTAAGCTGCTTGGGCTTCAGCTTCCCAGCTAAGTGCCAGTAACAGCACAACACTCCTCATTCAACAAGCATTTTTGCATCTAGCCTGACCACACCCTCCAGTGTCAAGGGAAATGTCAGCAACCATCCCTGCCCTCATTTAATGGCAGAGAAATAAACATTCTGAGAATCCTGTTGTTCATCCCAAAGGGTGATCTACAAATCCTGGATGATTCAGAGGAAGCCCATGAGATAGAAGAAACACTGCCTTTGAGAGCTAAAGAGAAAAACTGGAAAAGCATAGGAACATGGGAAGAAGGATTAAAAGCCCAAAATAATAGCAGCTAACAGATATTAAGGTGGCAAATGAAAGGACAAGAAAAGAGCAAAACAGCTATATAAGGACATGGGGAAATGGGACATTCAAGAAAGTTGAGTTCTGTGGACAGCTGACTCTTACTACCATCCAGGGCAAGGAATTTCAATATTGAATAGTCACTTAAACTGTGATAGATGGAAAACCATGCTTCAAAATTTTGAAATGATTCAGATAATGGAAGAATTAAAGGTAGCAAGAAAGATTCCCAATATGTTACTTCAAATTGGGCTAGGTCCTGACTCATATGCTACCACCTCTGATGGATATTAATCAGCTGCCCATGTCCTAGGACTCTAAATTCTGGTTCAGTAGGTTTGGAATATGTATTTTCAGCAAGCCTCCCTGCTTGATGCTGAAGCCTAACAAATTTTGAAGTCCTCCAACCTATACCATAAGGCCTTTTTTTCCATGTGCACCTTACTCTTCTTATAGTTAAATCTATTTGGGGAGAGGGGGAGTAAGGTGTGGTTATCTGCTACTTTCCTAAGAAAAAGAGGTGTCTTCTCTCTGACCCTTATCCACACTCTTCCTCCGAGAGGATATGAATAATCTAAATTTTATCTCTTATAAAGATTAAAAGATATGTCAGTCAGCATAAGAGAGAACTCAATGTGTCACTGAAATATAAATGAATGAGAAATGGAGTCATTTTTGAGAAAAGAAAATCTAAGAGCCATTGTATCATTCCAAGGTCAAATGAAACAAAGAATAAAACGCAGATGTTCTAATACTAGGTTCAGCATGGGGCTCATGGTTTCTAACCTCCCTAATGAGAAGCCCTTGTCATTTTAAGGGAAAAGATAAGCATATATTTTTATCTGTGAAAAGCATTAAAGGAATTAAACAGTTTTACATATAACATTCATTCAGTACCATCCTGAAAACAAATTCAATGCATCAACTCAAAATAAAGTGGAAAAAAAAATGAAGTTTCAGCTTTAAAATAACTCCATACATATCCATGCATATACAGTCTTCCAAAAAAATACAGAACATTGTTATGCATACAAAAGAATATAAAATTATAGCCAAGTTTATAGCAGTAATTGCATAACAACTCAGGAAAAACTTTACTCAAAGTTTAACATTATTAAAATTTAAATGAGAGAATATTAAGCTGCCTTTTCATCTTTTATCATTTCAATTTCACTCAATAAATGACTCTATTCTCAAATATTCCTTTACAAAGTAAGCCAAGTGCATAGTCATTTCTCAAATGGTAGTCCACCTCAAAATTTATGGAAGGAAGTCATTCCCTTTTAATTCAGCCATCTTTGTAATAGATAACAATTGCAGTGGAGGAACTGATCACCCTGACAATCTGTACCCCAGTCATCTGGCATACTTATAAACAAAAGTCTATTGTCAACTTACTGTCTCTTCTTTCCTCAACATAATTTACTGTGTCAGAAATTACAAGGTGTGAAGAAAACTGTGTTTAACCTACGTTCTACTTCTAATTTTACTGCAAGAAAAGGAAAACATTTTCATGGCATTCATGTAGTACGGTAGAAGCAAGACTTATCTTTTCAACCATACATAATTTAATATCATTACTTAAATCAATATTTGAGAATAAAGGCATTACTAAACCACAAGTTGATTTAATTTACATTATAGTCTAAAACTACACACTGCATTCAAGAACTGATTCTACTACCTTACTCTATAAGAGCCTAGGACAAATCAAACCTTAATTTTCATGTTTCTCACAACAGTCTACAAAATGAAAATGCGCAGCACAGAACTGCACAGAAAGAGCATTCTACTGCATGTATGGAGGCCTTCTATTACAGAAGTTACTCATTCAAAGCTAATAACAATTACACTGAATGAAAAAGGAAAAAAATAAGTTTTTTTTCTTTTCCCTCCAAATTGAGTATTTCCTGTATAAGAAGACAGCATGACAGTCAATATGAGCAGTTGAAAAAACAACAAAATTAGTTACAGGTCTTCAGTTGGAACTAAGAGGTGAGGAAGCCATAGCACCATTAGTCGTCAAAACAAAACTACTGACTACTACTGATAGAAGATAGGGGTCTCACTCAACATCTTCCACCTCATTCTGTCATTCCTCCTTACTTAAAATTTCCACGTAAGTCTTAATTCACCATATGATATTGGCTTCCTCCAATTTTTTTATTATTTTATTATGTTAATCACCATACACTACATCATTAGTTTTTGATGTAGTGATCCATGATTCATTGTTTGCATATAACACCCAGTGATCCATGCAAGTACGTGCCCTCCTTAATACCCATCACCGGGCTAGCCCATCCCCCCACCCCTTCCCCTCTGAAACCCTCAGGTTTTTTCCCGGAGTCCATAGTCTCTCATGGTTCACCTCTCCCTCTGATTTCCCCCCTTTCATTTTTCCCTTCCTTCTCCTAATGTCCTCCATGCTATTCCTTATGTTCCACAGATAAGTGAAAACATATAATTGACGTTCTCTGCTTGACTTATTTCACTTAGCATAATCTCCTCCAGTCCCATCCATGTTGATGCAAAAGTTGGGTATTTATCCTTTCTGATAGCTGAATAATATTCCATTGTATATATGGACCACATCTTCTTTATCCATTTGTCTGTTGAAGGGCATCTCAGCTCTTTCCATGGTTTGGCTATTGCAGACATTGCTGCTATGAACATTGGGGTGCATATGGCCCTTCTTTTCACTACATCTGTGTCTTTGGGGTAAATAACCAGGAGTGCAATTGCTGGGTCATAGGGTAGCTCTATTTTTAATTTTTGAGGAACCTCCACACTGTTTTCCAAAGTAGCTGTACCAACTTGCATTCCCACCAACAGTGTAAGAGGGTTCCCCTTTCTCCACAACCTCTCCAATGTTTGTTCTTTCTTGCCTTGTCAATTTTTGCCATTTTAACTGGTATAAGGTGGTATCTCAATGTGGTTTTGATTTGAATTTCCCTTATGGCTAATGATGATGAACATTTTTTCATGTGTCTGTTAGCCATTTGTATGTCTTCTTTGGAGAAGTGTCTGTTCGTGTCTTCTGCCCATTTTTTGACTTGATTATTTGTTTTTTGGGTATTGAGTTTGAGTTCTTTATAGATCTTGTATATCAGTCCTTTGCCTGTAGTATCATTTGCAAATGCCTTCCTCCAATTTTCTTATCAGCAAGGATTCCCTTGCCTTATGTGTGCTGTTTTATTTTGTTTTTTTTTATAATTTTTATTTTTTAAAGATTTATTTGAGAGAGAGAGAGAAAGGGAGGGAACGCATGCAGCCACATGAGCGGAAAAGAGGGGTAAAGGGAGAGAGAGAATCTCAGACTCCCCACTGAGCACAGAGCCTGAAACCAGGCTGGATTTCAGGACCCTCAGATCATGAACTGAGCCCTCCTGTTCCCTTCTAAAAATGAGAGGCCATTGGGGTTTGGTAGTGCTTCATGAAACTGCTATTCCCCTGTCTATGAATATAACCTTTAAGAGTCTCTTATGATGTGACCTAGAACAACTGTGATGGGTAAAAAAGTATGAGTTGTTCTTCTTGGTACTTCTTTTAGCTAAAACTATCCAGTAGGAGGAGAAACTGCCAAGTGACAGTGTCCTTAAAGGAAGGCTGGTTAGATAGCCAAGCCTTCTTTTGGGGAAGGGATGGAAGAGAAGAGCGGAATGGTATATATGACAATCGCTGATGGTATCCCATGGCACTGGTCATTTCTGGGCTGTTGGTCCAACTTCCTGTACCTGCGTGTTTCTGCCAGAGGACTTTCTCTGGCCTCTGGAATCTGCTTTGCCTGTGGACAGCCATAAGTGCTGAGAAATTACTGTCCTCCAGCTCTCTCATCCCTCAGGTAAAATAAGCATGTCTACCCTGTTTCCCAGAGTCCCCTCATAGAAATAACCTCCAGTTGCTCCAAGTTACCTGCCTGACACCCCTTTTTTTAGTTTCCTTCACTCCCTGTTTTAATCCATTCACTTCCCTGTTTATGTTTCCTGGAATGGGCTCCCAAAGGAACCACTTGCATTTTAATCTGTAACTCTGTGGCTTTCTCTAAACAGAAAAACCCCAAGACAGGTGCATATGGCCATTCTTATGGATGTCTTAGATATCCATCAGAAAAAAACTTGAAAGGTAAAAAGTGAGAAAAAAATCAAGATACAGAATTATTTCATACCAGCAATCTGAATATAAAACTGAGTTTATCACTGAAGGTTAGAGATAAAGTGAGAAATAAAGAGCAGGGTGCCTGGGTGGCTCAGTTGGTTAAGCGACTGCCTTCGGCTCAGGTCATGATCCTGGAGTCTCTGGATCAAGTCCCACATCGGCCTCCCTGCTCAGCAGGGAGTCTGCTTCACCCTCTGACCCTCCCCCCTCTCATGTGCTCTCTCTCTCTCAAATAAATAAATAAAATCTTTTAAAAAAAGAAATAAAAAGAAATACAGAGCAAAATATTTTTCATATTCTGAATCTAAAAATCTGAAGAAGACATAGTCCTTGCTCTGAAGAAATCAAAGTCTAGGGGGAAAGGCTGATACAAGTGTAAGGATAGTCTCCAAACATGGCCACCAATTACTCCTCCTATGGTTGTACACTATGAGACTTTGCTACTCCTCTCATCAAGAGGTGGAGTCTATTTGCTTCACCGTGAATCTGGGTTGATCTTATGATTTGCAACCAAATACACTGAAAGAGATATTTGGGACTCCTAGTGTAGCCCTAAAGAAGACTGGCAGCTTTAACTTCCCTTTCTAGGAGCCTAGACATCATGCTAGAAGTTCAAACTAGACTGCAGAATTATTAGAGCCTCATGGAGGAGACTTTGGAGGGAGAGAAGTCATCCTGATGTTCCAGCCCCAAACAAGCTCCCAGCTGAATGCAGCTGCATGAGTGAACTCAGCTATACCATAGAGGAAGGAAAATGCCCCCAGCTGAGGCCAACTAACTCAAAGAGTAATGAGAAATAATAAATTGTTGTTTTAAGCCACCAAACACTGGGGAGGTTTGTTAAGCAGCATACATAACTGAAACAGCAAGCAATTATGATACAGCTTAATAAGTCTACTGGAGTGATGTACAAAGTGCAAAGGAGGACAAAGAAAAGGTAGTTATTGGATGAGCACCTCTTATGAGATATTACCACACAGCAATGTGATTGCTGCTGTAAATATATATTTCTTTTCTAGCAACAATGGCTATTATTTGTAATAATTAGAGAATATTCAACTTATGAGCAGTATGATTGTGACCCTGTGGACAATAAAAGTTGAAAGAAAAAAGATATATGTTTGGACTGGTTGAAGGACAGGTGCTGGGATCAAAAGAAGGGAAGGCCATCCAGGAAGGGGAGGAGTTGAGAAAAAAGGCAAGAGGCCAAGTAGGGATGATAACAAGGATCTGTCTTACAGGCAGGTGAGAGCAGTGGGAACTGTGGACAGTAAGATATCATCTCTTCTTTGTTTTCTCACTTCACTATCCTAAAACTGGCCCCCTAAAAAGGTATAGTAATTATACCTTTTTTCTTTGAGTCACTCAAAATATTAAGAGAACCACTTATGAAGCTAGCAAAATATTACCCATCTTCCAATCACTGTTGAAAAGTAGATTTGTAAAACATTTGCTCCTTTTCTCTCCCAGAGGACTCTTCATTCTATTTAGTTGAATCACATATTAGTCAACAACATGCTTACTGCTATATCTATGTCATAGCTACTGAAATGATTACTTAACAGTTAATGCTATCAATACAAGGTAAGTTGTAGAAATTATCTCATATTGCCATCTGTGACACACTTTTAGCATTTTTAAAGACAGCTTCAAAGGCTCCTAATTTCTACAATGTGGATGCACAGGATTTTATGCTTCAAAAATTAATAGGGGATCTATTTTCCTGTATTTATTTAAATATAGTGATTGTTAATATATTAATTCCTTTAGTCATTTGTTCTCATTTTTTAAAGTAAAAAATAATAATAAAATACATTTATTAATTTAAAAGGAATATTGGTTAGAGTTTACCTTTTAGTCTTTGACACTGCAAGCAACCAATCAACGCAATTCCATCTTTGTTAGGTGTCTAGGACATGGCTGAAATAATATATGTATACATGTATACAACTATCTCTACACCCATATATGTAAATAATTGTTTATGGCTTGAATACCTTCTGAGATTTATTAAAGAAGACACCTTCAGTGCTTCCCAAAGATAATAGTTACCGGAACATACACAATTCTAGAAGAGGTGCCTTATCTCTCTCCTCCACACCTTCAAATTAATAGTGTTTTCCTAACAACTACCACAATTTCTCAAAAGTGAACTTTAATAAACATAGCATTTAGATGTTATGAAATGTACTATCTTAATGTTCATAAAAGTTATTGCTTACACCCTGCATGATTGCTTAATTGCTATGATTCAGTTATGAACAAAACAAAATGCAAAAAGCAGATCTCACTTGCTCTCCTGCCCAGAAACCACATCCCATAATTAAACTGGAAGATGGTGGGATATCTCCTCAAACAATGCAAGGGAGTGGTGGAACTGCTTCTTCCTGCTCATTAGCTTTGGGTTAAGTTGAATCATAGCTATTAAGAGATCCTGCAGGCTGTATGACTAGATCACCTCAGACCAAGGTTGCTGGCTGAGAAGTGTACACTGCTCTAGAAGGTGAGGTCAGAATAATGAAACACTGCATTCTCAGATCCAAGGAGCCGCCAGTAATGCACCAAACCTACCCAGGGCTCAGACAGGAGACCTGTACAGAGGAAATGTGTGCCCAATAAAATGACTCATCGGCCAAGGCTAGAATAATTCCAAGACTGTCAGATAAATTGTGTGTACAGGTATGCAGACACATAGTGCTTCTTTTTCTTAGACAGGCTTCTCCCTGCATTTAATCATCCACATTTATATTACATTTCTCAGAGAAAGACATACAGTCTCCCTCCCCCCTTCATCAAGTAGTCTCATCATCATCATATGGACAGATGTTATCAGTACTCAGTCCATATGACCTCAGCTTGACCATTTCAGACATGTCAGGCTGACTTCTAACTATCAACACCTGAATCATGGACTGAAGGCTTTCTCTACCTGACAAAGACCACTCTGCCTATTAATGTGGCAGGCTGCAAATGCCAAGGAATTAATACACCCTGAAAGCAGCCCTCTACCAATGGCTGACAGGAAATGTTGTAAACACCTCATCTCCTTTATCTCTCAGGTGAGATAACTGAGGTACATGTTCTATACGGTCTCTAAGTACTCCCTTGCATACTTAATCTCCAGTTGTCCACCATTTTATTGGCTTTCTTCCTTCTCTGTCCTTTTTTTTTTTTCCCATTTTACTACCAGTGTTCCTTGAGATTGCCTCCTACATAAACTACTTATAGTGTAATTTCTGTGTCTCTAGGAACCCAAATTAAAACTATCATCATCATCAACATCATGACAATAACAATAGTCCTTAGCACATATTCAGGCTATTACTATATGGACTTGAAAATTTCCTTCATTATTCCATTAAACATCATGACAATAATAATAATAGTCCTTACCACATATTCAGGCTACTACTATATGGACTTGAAAATTTCCTTCATTATTCCATTATAATTTTAGTGTTCCTGACAGGTAGCTATATTACCCATACCTCACAACTGAGAAAAGAGAGGCATGGGGGTTTAAACAAGTATCCAAGATCTAGATCACTGAGTTCCTAAGCGAAGACTAGAAGGCAAGAGCTGATTGATCCCAAACTCATTTTGCTCATTCTACTGTATTCTACTGCCACCCATAAAAACTAAAATTAAAATGATTTTAAAACAAAATTCACATGTTGAGCCCTTCTCTTTTTCCTAAAAAATATTAGAAGGAATTTTATTCCAACTGCTAAGTAATAAATGTCCAAGAATACATTTGTTAACCTAATAATACTTTCAAAAAGAGTCATTAGAACATAAATAGTATTTTAATTCATTTGGAACACTCCTCCATCAAATGTTTGGTTGTGTCTCCTTTTTGCCACAATAGCATTTTGGCATGCGGCTTCCTCAAGGGCAGGGACGGTGTCTTAATTGTGTCTGCACTCCCAGGAGCTAGCATAAAATAGGCATTCAGTGAATGTTAGCTGAACTAACTGGAGTTCTAGTAAATTTTAATGATAGGGAAATATTTGGGGGGAAAATTGGTTTCAACAAGACTCTAACTGGATGCAATAAAGACTGATGCCCCTTGGTAGGGAAGAGAAATTTTGTCAAATGAGGAGAAATGAGGTCCATGGTCTTCCGGACAGTGTTATCTATACAGAGAATGATCTGTGCTCCAAAGACATCTGACATTGCAGTGTAAGTGATGTTTTGATACACTAATTGAATATTTTGAAAAAAATAAATTGAATTTAGAGTGATCCAGAAGGAAGAGAACTCTGGAGTTTAGAACTCTAGGTGTTAGAGCATAGATCTGCTCATGTCACTGAAGATATCTTATTGTAAATATTAATCACTCTGCCAAAGAACAAGTGGTGCGTTTCTTTTCCAAAAGGAAGGAAACAGCTTTACTTGAAGACTTTGTAGCCAAGCCTGCCCATTCACAATCCAAATGTTTGCCCTAATAACTCATATCCTTTAATCAAAAAGTAAAGCCTATATCGTGGGGTTGGGTAGCTTAGCCATTGCCTACAACACTTTGCCAGTCTTAATACTTAAAATTAAGTTACTTTTAATAGTCCTACAACCTACTTATAACTGTAGAATAGAAATTTCTAAATATGGGTGCCTGGGTTGCTGAGTCTTAAGCGTCTGCCTTCAGCTCAGGTCATGGTCCCATGGTCCTGGGATTCAGCCCTACATCGGGCTCCCTGCTCCACGGGAAGTCTGCTTCTCCCTCTCCCACTCCCCCTGCTTGTCTTCCCTCTCTCGCTGTGTCTCTCTCTTAATAAATAAATAAAATCTTTAAAAAAAAAAAGAAAGAAATTTCTAAATATATGGAAGAAACAATCTGTGCAAAACAAATAAATCTTTTAATTATGCCAATATGCCAATTATTTACAAAAATCTGTATGAATTAAACATTCAAATACGTGGCTTCACCTTACAAAGTGTAGAGTAAAACTATAATCAGTTAAAAATAATTCATACCCCATATATAAGAGTTTAAATGATCTGGAACTTAAGGGCCCCAGAGAATACTATTTGAGATATTTTTAGCCATGTGAAAATAGATATAGGAAAGAATAAGAAAATGATTAAAAAGGATAATTTTCTACAAAATAAAAATATTTCAAAATCACATTTCCAAATCACTCTTTGGGGTTTTTTAAAATATGAAACCCTTTTAAAATTAATCCTAGAGAAGCAGAATCAAAAAATTTACAGTAATTTCCTGTTTCATTAATTGTGTAAAATTTTATATTTTTTATGATTTTATTATTTAAATTCTATTTAGTGTATATTCTAGTGTAATATTAGTTTCAGGAGTAGAATTTAGCGATTCATCACTTACATATAACAACCAGTGCTCATCACAAGTGCCCTCCTTAATACCCATCACTCATTTAGCCCATCTCCCCACCCAGCAACCCTCAGTTTGTTCTCTATAGTTAAGAGTATCTTAGGTTTTTCCTCCCTCTCTTTTTTTCTTTCCCTATGTTCATGTGTATCTTAAATTCTACATATGGAAGAGAGATCATATGGTATTTGTCTTTCTCTGAATGACTTATTTCACTTAACATAATACTCTCTAGCTCTATCCACATCATTGCAAATGGCAAGATTTCATTCTTTTTGATGGCTGAGTAATATTCCATTATATATACCACATCATCTTTATCTATTCTTCAGTTGAGGGACATTTGGGCTCTTTTCATAATTTGGCTATTGTTGATAATGCTATTTGCATTTAATTTGAAAAACAATCCAAAAAGCAGAAACAGTATGCACATAAGAATCATATCCAGTAGCAAATGAGATTTCAACATTTTATTATGAAATTTTTCAGTCATATAGCAAAACTGAGTTATATGGTAAAATCCCATATATTCATCATCTAGATTCTACCATTATCATTTTACTATGCCTCCTTTATCATGTATCTATGCATCCATCCATCCCTCTACCCATTCATTAATCCATCTGTTTTGGGTGCATTTCAAAGTGATTTTAAGACACCAGAAAAATTATCTCTAAATATTTCTGCATGCATATGAATAAATATGGTTCAATGTTTGCTTTCATTTTATAAAACTTCCATATCATGGAATGCAAAATCTTAAGTGTTCATTCACAGTTGTGACACATGTGTATGCTTATGAATATCCAAACCCCTCTCAAGATAGAGAGCATTGAGCTACAGATTATTTTGAGGAAAATAGTAAATACTTGGTTTAAGCTCTCTTTTCTTTTTTTTTAAACAATCCAAAATACATAGAATGCTTAAAGTAAAACAAGGATACTGGTTTTTTCTTAACATCAACAATTTTTTTCAACTCCATTTCAGCAACTACATAAAAGGCAACCATATGAAATGGTGCCTAAGGATTAGCTTGGCTTAGCACAAGAAGGTTAAGCCAAATGCCAACAGTGCCAATATTGGAAAGATAAATGTAGGAATAAGGTAAGGAAACAACAAAAGGGAGTGGTGGAGACTGTGGTTAACACATTTAACATTCAGCTCCAGCTAACAGATGCCATGCCGGCCTGTGGGCCCAGCACCATCAGATCACTAGATAATTCAAGAAAGGTTGAAAATTCAGATTTTTACGTGCAATACACTGAATTTCTAAAATCTTAACATTAAATTAAAACTCTTTAAAATGTTAAATCATTCGGTCCTATGAGCCTGTAAGCCCCTCAGTTCACCTTCTCTTGCTTGGAGTTTTACACTATTTCATGACTTGTAGTTCTGTTAAGTAGTATATATTTATTATGATCAGATCATTCTTTGAGTTAATGAGTAATTCTCAGAATCATAAGATTTAAAGGATGTATTTATCCATATATTTTAAAAGTCTAAAACTTGAGCAGTTAAATATACCAGATATTTATATATAGGATATAACAGCTATCCTAGGATCATGAGAAACAAGAGCATAGTAATACGGTTTCTTTCTCCCCAAGAAAGATACCCATAGACACTCTCACAAAATGGGGCTGATAAAATTGGGAGTTTTGCAGTTGCCACTACCTCTCAATTCGTCATTTGTTCACTTATTCATTCATCTAATAAATATATAGTGTGTATATGTGCACCAGGCACTGTCCTAGGTCTGCTGATATAATTGTGACTATAATAAAGACCCAGGATTCATGGAATTGAGTTCAGAAGAGAGAGACAATAAATGTATAATATGCTTTGTGACTGAGTGATAGGAGAAAAGTAGAGCAGGGTAGGGGTGAGAGGATTATATAAGGTGGTCAGAGAAAACCTCTCTGACAAGATGACGTCAGAATAGAGATGAAAGGAAGTGAGAGAGCGAATCAGGAAGGAGGAGGGATCCACGGAGAAAGAACCTGCCAGACTAAATGGAAAGACCTCAAATCCATCTTGCAAAAGTTTTTCATTAAATGAAAACTAATATATGTGTGCTTCCCTTTAAGCATACCTATTCTCACAGGAAGTATATACAAAATAGGGGCACTTGGGTGGCTCAGTCGGTGAAACATCTGCCTTTGGCTCAGGTCATGATCCCAGGATCCTGGGATCGAGTCCTGCACTGGGCTCCCCGCTTCCCCCTCTGCCTGCCAGTCCCCACTGCATGTGCTCTCTCTCTCTCTCAAATAAATAAATAAAATCTTAAAAATATATATATACAAAATATATCCAAATGGAGAGAATAATATATTACTTGAGATTGTAAAGTAGAAAACTCAAGGATTTATCACAAGCTTATTATTCAGAGAGATCAATTCTGTAATTAAGATATAATATGATTTACAATTTTTGATGTACACTTTTTTTGGAATGCATTGATTACATGAAGGAATACACTCTTATCAAAATTATCTTAACAAAATTCATATATATTACAATATAGAGTAAGAAAGGCCTAATAATGGACAGTTGGCAAATCATTTTCATATAAGAAAATGAAATCTAGATGAAGAATGAAAATGTGAGCTTATTCTGTAGTCTTCAGAGATCATGCCTGGTTTTCTATCTTTGAGCCCCTTTGAACAGAGAATAGGAACCTGAAAGTTAGCCTGTCTGTTGGCAACCCCTTCAAGGTGCTGATAGCAGGTGGTGTTAATAAACCTTGACACAGGCTTTTCTTGCTCAAGAGCTCAAAACAGGGAAAAGGGATTATGGCAACAACTTCACCTGACCCAGCAACATCTCTGCTTTTGTCACCCATAATGCCAGTTTCAGAAAAGGCGGTGTAACATTTCAATCAGAAACTGGCAGAATTTGCCTCTTTCAAACCCGTCAAGGCAAGGTAATTGTGCTCCCAGGGCCATTCCACTTGAAGGAAATATATGGAAATTAGAAATATACCACATTCTACAAGAAACTGCCAGTTTCTGAGTGCCTTTGTGAACTCCCTTTCTTTTCTGTTAAATATAAAAATAGAAAGGGAAGGGCAAGAGAAGGGAAGGTTGGAAGCACACAGTAAAATATGTTCAGCTGTCTGCAAAGTTACCACATTGAAGTTTCTACTGCTTCTTGCCTTGACATAAACACTTCATAGTCGCCAATTATATTAATTGCTCATGTGGTAAAATACCATCTGGGTAATAAACATAACCAAGTTCACAGACATGACTAATTTGAAAATGTCCTGAAGGCAAACAAGGGCAATATGAAGATGTTGTCCCAACATTTTTGGTTCTAGAGTTTTTTTTTTAATAAATTGGGACTCTTCTGAAAATCTACACTAGGCTCAGGTAAACATTAAAACTATGGCTGTGTCATTACTTAAGGACATTGCCATAACATCTTGTCTTTTAAAATGTATATGAAGCTAGGGGCACCTGGGTGGCTCTGTCAGTTAAGCATCAATTCTTGATTTTGGCTCAGGTCATGATCTCAGGGTCCTGGGATCCAGCCCAGTGTCAGGCTCCCTGCTGGGCATAGAGCCTGCTTAAGATTCTCTCTCTCTCTCCCTCTGCCCCACCCTCCCTAAAAAATGTACATGAAGATATTTATATACTTACAGATAATTGGATCTAAACTACAGTACTTTGTGAGTTATCAAAAGCTACCAGGACCCTTTAAAAAGCATGGCAAAACAGTCCAAATGATAAAAGAGCCCCAAGATGCTCACATGTGAAATAGATTCACTTAGCATCCAGAAACTGGCAACAGCTGCCCTTATGTCCAATGCATTCCTCCTAGCCTACCCTCCATTACCCAGTAGACAAACGTGAAGCACTTCCTTACCAGAATTATCTCTCTATTTGTGGACCAAAGCAAGACCCAAGCTCCCAATTTCTCCAAAAGAAAACTAAGCCACCTGTCAATATACCAGCAGCATTACTTTTCAGTCCCCATGGCTTATAAAAAATAGTGCATTTATGGTATATATGCTAAGTGCATCTTACTAATTTTTTTTAAAATAGTTCACTAGGGAAATTTAGATATAATTCCTTTTTTGAGGAAACAGTTTATAAAATATCTTAGTGGCATGAGTGCTGATATATCTACCTATGCAAAAATGAGCCCAATTCTAAGAGTACCCACGGCTGCTTACTTGGGGCTTTTATATTGCCTACCTTCCCTAAATGATGGAATCAAGTCATTGTCATACAAGTTCTTCCCTCTCTCCTCCTCTCTCTCTTTTCCCACCACCAGCCAACTCTGCTACCTCCTCCATGCCCCCTGGGAAAGCAGGAGTTAAGGGAGGATGGCAGAAGAGGATATTTATAAAGCTCTCTGTATGATTATCTAAACTTGATTAGGCCAGCTAAAAGAAGTGTCACTGTGTATATGTGGCTACTTTTCTCTGCAAAAAAAACCCTCCTCCCCATAAATAAGAGAAAAGTGGGATTTTGAGAGGGGAAAATGTCTTTGGCTCAAAATATTACACAAAATGGATCTGAGATAATTGTGAACAGAGTCACATGAGCCGGCAACAGAAATGTCTTGATTTCAAGTATTGCTAAATTCTGTGTAACTTAGGATAGAGTAATGAAATTTCTAAACCACTTGTTCATTCATTAACTGATTACTTTATTCATTAGTTAAACAGTCACACATCAAATATTTATTGAGTACTTATTACATGCCAGAAAGTTCTAGGCATTAGGGATACAGTAATGAAACAAGATATGCAAAGTCCTGATTCTCACAGAATCTAAATCTGGAGAGGTGATGGGGCCAGGGAGACATATAATAAATATGTAGGCAGATAATAAACATGAGGAGGTAGGTAGCTTCTGAGCTGACAACTGAATGATAACAAGAGGCCAGCTAGATAAAGATGCAGGAGGGAAGAGTATCCAGGCAGAGTGAATGAGAAATACCTACTCCCTGAGGAAGGTAACAGCTCAGTATGTACGTGAAACAGAAAGCCAGCCAGTGTGACTGGAGCTGAGAGAGTCACAGCAGAAAGGTGGGAGATGAGCGCTGGGGGAATAGGAAAGAGCAGGCACATAGATAGCTGGGTTCTTGTAGGCAGGGAGAAGCAGTGTGTATTTTGCTCTAAGAGCAATGGTTTTCCAGGAGAGGGTTTTAGGCAGGGGTGGTAGTGTGATCTGATTTATGCATTTTAATTATTATTTTGGATGCTGCATAATGAACAATTAATTCAGAGGCCATTTTACACACGATCCCCAGTAAAACTGAGACCCAGTTACCCATATCTTTATTCTACTCATTAAATAACATTTTGGGGGGGGGGGGTCCTTTGCTATCCTTTCCCTCACTCCTATTTCCTAAAATTATCAAGTAAATATCATATCCAAGTCATTGCTTTTGGAGAAACCTAAACTAGGATACAAAATAATGCCCCCAAATATCTCAATACTCATGTGAGCTCTCTTACACAGTGGAGAATTTCCAACAACCATTCCAATGATCAATTCCAGAGTGGAATGAGAGTGGGAAGAAGACTGGGGGCGGGGGAGGTGAGGAAGAAGACTTACCATGGGTAAGAGGAACTCTTAAGTTAACATCATGGCCAAGACACCCTGAGCCTTTCTGACTAGACCCACAGTCACACAGACACTTCCATAAGAAATATGTACAAAATGTCTGTGACATTATTATCTGATTCAAAATTTTGACAGAATTCAGTTAAAAACTGAACATGTTGAGACAGGCACTGGCACAATGCCCCAACCTAGTCAAATGTACCTCTTGATTTACTGCAGATGGGCACCAAGTCATTTTGCCAATTTGGATGTTCTCAATAAGGTTTCACAAACAGATCTGTTCTCTAACAATATATGCCCCTTCAGTAAAAAGTGGAACAAAATAAGAGATGTGACTTAATTCACACACACAGACAAACATACACCAAGGCCACCAGTCACATTTAGTTACTTTAGTAAACTACTAAAGTACTTTACTTAGTATTCAGCCGCAGTTACTTTAGCTTTTGTTCAAAGTTCAAAATAAACCATTATCAACATTATTATGCTATTTTACTACTAAAGGACTTGTATTTAACATTTTAATACCTCTCTATAAAGATAAACTTTCCTCATGAAGAATAAATTGCCAACTATTTCACATATGTTTTCTGTATCTTTGATTCTCATATACTTTTCTTATTCTTCCTCAAGTATAAAATGAAACAAAGTTCAATTCTCGTCTGTTCATGCTATAAATTTGTCTTCATTCTTCTGTAACCAATGAAATTCTCCACTGGAGACATGAAAATTTAAAAGTATCAGGTAGTTAAATTCCAATAATGTTAATGGATAGTTCATTTTTAAGCAATGACAATGGTAACAGATATATGTTTTATATTAAATGGTAAGTACCAAAAGTCCATGTTTCATACACACACACACACACACACACACACACACACACACACACACATATATATATATTATATATATATACACACATACATACATATATATATGTGGTTGTTGGGTATCATGGTAAGGTTCTATTTTATGAGATCTCTGTGAAACTATAGGCAATTTCTCCCAATGAGAAATAGTTCAAAGATTTTACTTCTAAGAGTTGCCATGTCCCAGCTTGTATTTTGTGTAGCCATGTTTCTGTCCAAAACTCAAGAGGGTTATTTCTATAAGATTTAAACTATTTCATAAGTTCTAATAAGTAAACACTACTCCATAAACAAAAGTAGTTATATTATTACTAACCTTAATACTTTCTATCTACAAAGATATATATACTTAAAGAATTAATTCCCACAAATTCAATTCTAAAATATCTTCTTGGGATTCAGTATGACAAGTTCAGTTCCTCATGCTTAAGCCTCTTGTTACAAATTATTTGAGCACTACCTGGCCATTCAATCCAAAGAATGTGAGGGTCTTGGTAAAGTCATGCCACCTAAAGGAGGATTCTGGGGAGACCTCAGCACATAATTAATTCACCTTGCTTCTTCTTCATTATTTATTCAAGAGTTTGATGACTATTAAGCCACAGCATCCCAGATATCTAATCAAAGAAATAACCAAGTATTTGACAGGACTCCTTGTAAAATAAGAAAGTAACCCTTATAGGAGGAGGAGCAAGATAGTGGAGGAGTACGAGACCTAAATTTCATATGGTCCCAGGAATTCAGCTAGATAGGTATCAAACCATTCTCAACACCTACAAACTCAACAGGAGATAGGAGAAAAGAATAGCAACAGCTCTATGAACAGAAAAGCAACCACTTTCTGGAAGCAGGGACCCAACAAACAGCAGATCCAGGAAGACTCCCCTTCCTCCCCCAGGAGAAGCGGCACAGGAGCGCACCACAGGAATCTGCTGGGTTTGGAGACTCCAAACAGGGTCATGTGCTGGAGATAGAAATGCTCCGTCACAGGCCGGGTGAGCATGGAGTACAGCCAGACACCAGGGAGACAGGAGTGATTGACTGCTTTTCTCTGGGGGCTCATTGAGGGGTGGGGTCCCAAGTTTTTAGCTCTTCTGGGCTGGAGACTGGGAGGCCACCATTTTAACTCTCATCCTCCAAAGCTGTATGGAAAACTTTGGGGAACAAAAACTATCAAGAGCAAACCTGAGCAGATTACTTAGACTGGCCCCTGGCAAGGGCGGTGCAGGTCCACCTCAGGCAAAGACAATTGAGAATCACTGAAACAGGCCCCTCCCCCAGAAGATCAGCAAGAACAGACAGCCAAGACTAACTTTACAGATCAATGAGAACGGCATAACTCCAGCACTAGAGGAATAAAGCACATGGAATTCATGGCTTTTTTTCACCATGATTCTTTAGTCTTTCAAGGTTATTTTTTTAAATTTTCTTTATTTTTCTTTTTCTATTTTTTTTGAATTTTTCTTTTTCCTTTTTCAACCAACATCTTATCAATCCCTTTTTTTTAAAAAATCTTTTTGAATTTTCATTTTTTGAGTCATATTCTAACACTTCATTGTAGTTAACCTTACTTTTTGTATATATATATGTTTTTCGCACTTTAAAATTTTGGGATACAGTTTCTTCTAACAGACGAAAATATAACCTAAATCCTTAGTGTATGGCTTTGTTCTAGTATCCTGCCTGATCACATTCTCTCCCTTTTTTTATTCAATTTTTCTTCTTTTATCAACCAACTTCCTATCATATCAATTCCTTTTATAAAATCTTTTATAATTTTCATCTTTACACTCATATTCCATCCCTTCATTGTATTTACCCTTATTTTTGTACATATATAAGTTTTTCTTTCTTTAAAATTTTGGGAGGCAGTTTTTCCTAACACACGAAAATACACCGAAAATCTAGTATATGACTCTAATCTGTTCACCAGCCTGATCATATTCTTCGCCCCCGCATTCTTCCCCCCACTCCGATTCAGGTCTCCTCTGATTTGTTTAGTGTATATTTTTCTGGGGTTGTTGTTACCCTAAGCATTTTGTTCTCTCATTCATCTATTTTCCTCTGGAAAAATGAAAGATGGAAAAACTCACCTCAAAAAAAAAAAAAAAAAAAAGAGGCAGTACTGACTGCCAGAGACTTAATCAATACGGACATTAGTAAGGTGTCAGAACTAGAGTTCAGAATGATGATTATAAAGATACTAGCTGGGCTTGAAAAAAGCATGGAAGATAAAAGAGAATCCCTTTCTAGAGAAATAAAAGAACTAAAATCTAACCAAGTCAAAATCAAAAAGGTTATTTAATGAGGTGCAAAAAAAAAATGGATGCTCTGGGGGCGGAGCAAGATGGCAGAGGAGTAGGAGACCTGGATTTCGTCTGGACTCAGGAATTCAGCTGGATAGGGATCAAACCATTCTGAACACCTACGAACTCAACAGGAGATTGAAGAAGAGAGTAGCAACAACTCTGTGAACAGAGAAGCGACCGCTTACTGGAAGGTAGGACGTGTGGAGAAGTGAATCCGAGGCGATAGTCGGGAGGATAGATGGCGGGGAGGGGGCCTCCGTGGCCGCTTCTGGCAAGTGCTAGAGCCGCGAAGCACAAAATTGGAACTTTTAGAAGTCGGCTCAGAGGAGGGACGTTGCTCCAGTGGCTAAGCGGGGGGTGGAACCCTCGTAGGACACTGTGGTCTCAGGACCCTCAGGGTCACAGAAAGACCAGGGGTGCCTGAGTGCAGCAGAGCTCCCAGGTATCAGAGTGGGGAAGCCGGCTGCAGAGACGGAACCAAGGCGTGGGCTCTCAGCTCGGGGATGCCATAAACCATGATCCGCGGCCCAGTCGGGCCACTGATCCTCCAGCAGGGACCCAACAAGCGGCAGAGCCAGGGAGACTCACCTTCCTCCCCCGGGAGGAGCGGTGCGGGAGCGCACCTCAGGGATCTGCTGGGTTTGGAGACTCCACACAGGGTCGGGTGCCAGAGATAGAAACGCTCGGTCACAAGCCGGGTGAGCACGGAGTGCAGCCGGGGACCAGGGAGACGGGAGTGACTGCTTTTCTCTGGGGGAATACTGAGGAGCGGCGCCCTGAGTTCTCAGCTTCTCCGGGTGAAGATTGGGAGGCCACCATTTTCACTCTGGTCCTCCAAAGCTGTACTGAGAGCTTACAGGGAACAAAAGCTCCTGAGAGCAAACCCCAACAGGTTACTTAGCCCAGACTGGCAAAGGTGAGGCAATTCCGCCTCCGGAAAAGACATTTGGGAACGACGGCAACAGACCCCTCCCCCAGAAGATCAGCACGAACAGCCAGCAAGCCAAGACCAAGTTTACCGATCAAGGAGAACGGGAGAACTCCAGCGCTAGGGGAATCCTGCACATAGAATTCATGGCTTTTTTTACCATAATTCATTAGTTTTTCAAAGTTAATTTTTTTAACGGTTTTTTTTTTTTGGATTGTTCTTTTTCCCTTTTTCAACCAACATCTTATCAATCCCTTTTTTAAAAGAACATTTTTTATTTTTTAATTTTAGAGTCATATCTTATACGTTCATAGTAGTTACCCTTATTTTTGGAATATATATATAAGTTGTTCTCTCTTGAAAATTTTGAGATACAGTTTCTTCTAACACATCAAAATATACCCTAAATAACTGGTGTAAGGCTTTGTTCTAGTCTACTACCTGATCACATTCTCTCCCTTTTAATTTCTTTTATTTTTTTTAAATCTTCTTCTCTCTTTTTTCAAACAAATTCTTATCAAATCCTTTTATAAAATCTTTTCTAATTTTCATCTTTACAGTAATCTTGCATCCCTACATTGTTCAACCCTTATTTTGTACATATATAATTCTTCCTTTAAAATTTTAGCACCACTTTCTTCTAACAGACCAAATTACGCCCAAAATCTAGTGTGTGACACTGATGTATGCACTAGCCTGATCATATTTGATCATAGTCTGTTTTTTTTTGTTTTGTTCTGTTTTTGTTTGTTTTTATCTTTCTCTTTTTCCTTTTTTTTTTTTTTTTTTTCCTCCTTCTTTCCCTTCCTTGTCCCCTGGTTTCAGGTCTTTTCTGATTTTTATAGAGTATATTTGCTGGGGACATTGTTAACCTGTTACCATTCTGTTCTCTCATTCATCTATTCTCCTCTGGACAAAATGACAAGATGAAAAAAATCACCTCAGCAAAAAGAACAAGAGGTAGTACCATCTGCCAGGGACCTACTCAATTCGGACATTAGTACAATGTTGGACCGAGAGTTCAGAATCATGACTTTAAAGATACTAGCTGGGCTTGAAAAAAGCGTGGAAGTTATTAGAGAGAAATACACAACCTAATCCTACACCTAAAGGAGCTGGAGAAAGAACAGCAAATAAAGCCTAAACCCAGCAGAAGAAGAGAAATAAAAGAACTAAAATCTAACCAAGTTGAAATCAAAAAGGCTATTAATGAGGTGCAATCAAAAATGGGGGCACTAACTGCTAGGATAAATGAGGCAGAAGAGAGAATCAGTGATATAGAAGACCAAATGATGGAAAATAAGGGGCTGAGAAAAAGAGAGATAAACAACTACAGGATCACAAGGGCAGAATTCGAGAAATAAGCGATACCATAAGACGAAACAACAATAGAATAATTGGGATCCCAGAAGAAGAAGAAAGAGAGGGAGGGGCAGAAGGCATATTGGAGCAAATAATAGCAGAGAACTTCCCTAATGTGAGGAAGGAAACAGGCATCAAAATCCAGGAGGCACAGAGAACCCCTCTCAAAATCAATAAAAATAGGTCAACACCCAGACATCTAATAGTAAAACTTACGAGTCTCAGAGACAGAGAGAAAATTCTGAGAGCAGCTCAGGAGAAGAGGTATGTAACCTACAATGGTATAAACATTAGATTGGCAACAGACCTATCCACAGAGACGTGGCAGGCCAGAAAGGACTGGCAAGATATCTTCAGAGCACTAAACGAAAAAATATGCAGCCAAGAATACTATATCCAGCTAGGCTGTCATTGAAAATAGAAGGAGAGATAAAAAGCTTCCAGGACAAACAAAAACTAAAGGAATTTACAAACACAAAACCAGCCCTACAAGAAATATTGAAGGGGTCCTCTAGGCAAAGAGAGAGCCTAAAAGCAGCATAGATCAGAAACGAACACAGACAATATACAGTAACAGTCAACTTACAGGCAATACAATGGCACTAAATTCATACCTTTCAATAGTTACCCTGAATGTAAATGGGCTAAATGCCCCAATCAAAAGACACAGGCTATCAGATTGGATTAAAAAAACAAGACCCATAGCTATGCTGTCTGCAAGAGACTCATTTTAGACCCAAAGACACCCCCAGATTGAAAGTGAGGGGGTGGAAAACCATTTACCATGCTAATGGACACCAAAAGAAAGCTGGGGTGGCAAACATATATCAGACAAATTAGACTTTAAAACAAAGACTGTAATAAGAGATGAGGAAGGACACTATATCCTACTTAAAGTGTCTATCCAACAAGAAGATCTAACAATTGTAAATATCTATGCCCCGAACATGGGAGCAGCCAATTATATAAGGCAATTAATAACAAAAGCGAAGAAACACATTGACAACAATACCATAATAGTGGGAGACTTTAACACCCCCCTGACTGAAATGGACAGATCATCTAAGCAAAAGATCAACAAGGAAATAAACACTTTAAATGAAACACTGGACCAAATGGACTTCACAGACATATTCAGAACATTCCATTCCAAAGCAACGGAACACACATTCTTCTCTAGTGCCCATGAACATTCTCCAAAATTGATCACATCCTAGGTCACAAATCAGGTCTCAACCAGTACCAAAATACTGGGATTATTCCTTGCATATTTTCAGACCACAATGCTTTGAAACTAGAACTCAATCACAAGAGGAAAGTTGGAAAGAACTCAAATACATGGAGGCTAAAGAGCATCATACTAAAGAATGAATGGGTCAACCAGGAAATTAAAGAAGAATTTAAAAAATTCATGGAAACCAATGAAAATGAAAACACAACTGTTCAAAATCTTTGGGATGCAGCAAAGGCAGTCCTGAGAGGAAAGTATAGAGCAATACAAGCCTTTCTCAAGAAACAAGAAAGATCTAAAATACACAACCTAACCCTACACCTAAAGGAGCTGGAGAAAGAACAGCAAATAAAGCCTAAACCCAGCAGGAAAAGAGAAATAATAAAGATCAGAGCAGAAATCAATGAAATAGAAACCAAAAGAACCGTAGAACAGATCAACGAAACTAGGAGCTGGTTCTTTGAAAGAATTCACAAGATTGATAAACCCCTGGCCAGACTTATCAAAAAGAAAAGAGAAATGACCCAAATCAACAAAATCATGAAAGAAAGAGGAGAGATCACAACCAACACCAAAGAAATACAAACAATGATAAGAACATATTATGAGCAACTCCATGCCAGCAAATTAGATAACCTGGAAGAAATGGATGCATTCCGAGAGATGTATCAACTACCAAAATTGAACCAGGAAGAAATAGAAAACCTGAACAGACCTATAACCACTAAGGAAATTGAAGCAGTCATCAAAAATCTCCCAACAAACAAAAGCCCAGGGCCAGATGGCTCCCCAGGGGAATTCTATCAGACATTTAAAGAAGAATTAATACCTATTCTCCTGAAACTGTTACAAAAACTAGAAATGTAAGGAAAACTTCCAAACTCGTTTTATGAAGCCACCATTACCTTGATCCCAAAACCAGACAAAGACCCCATCAAAAAGGAGAATTACAGACCAATATCCTTGATGAACATCTATGCAAAAATTCTCACCAAAATCCTAGCCAATAGGATCCAACAGTACATTAAAAGGATTATTCACCATGACCAAGTGGGATTTATTCCTGGGCTGCAAAGCTGGTTCACTGTGATACAATACATTAATAAAAGGAAGAACAAGAACCATATGATCCTCTCAATAAATGCAGAAAAGGCATTTGAGAAAGTACAGCATCCTTTCTTGATTAAAACTCTTAACAGTGTACTGATAGAGGGTACATACCTCAACATCATAAAAGCCATCCATGAAAAGCCCATAGCGAATATCATTCTCAATGGGGAAAACTGAGAGTTTTGCCCCTAAGGTCAGGAACACTGAAGGGATGTCTACTATCACCACTGCTGTTCAACATACTACTAGAAGTCTTAGCCACAGCAATCAGACAAAAAAAGAAATAAAAAGCATCCAAATCGGCAAAGAAGTCAAACTCTCACTCGTTGCAGATGATATGATACTTTACGTGGAAAACCCAAAAAACTCCACCCCAAAACTCCTAGAACTCATACAGGAATTCAGTAAAGTGGCAGGATATAAAATCAATCCACAAAAATGAGTTGCATTTCTATACACCAGCAACAAGACAGAAGAAAGAGAAATTAAGAAGTCGATCCCATTTATAATTGCACCCAAAACCATAAAATACCTACGAATAAATCTAACCAAAGAGGAAAAGAATCTGTACTCAGAAAACTATAAAATACTAATGAAAGAAATTGAGGAAGACACAAAGAAATGGAAAAACATTCCACGCTCATGGATTGGAAGAACAAATATTGTGAAGATGTCAAAGCTACCTAGAGCAATCTACACATTCAATGCAATCCCTATCAAAATATCATCCACTTTTTTCAAAGAAATGGAACAAATAATCCTAAAATTTGTAT
The DNA here is from genome assembly GCF_009762305.2 of Zalophus californianus. Lineage (NCBI taxonomy): Eukaryota > Metazoa > Chordata > Mammalia > Carnivora > Otariidae > Zalophus > Zalophus californianus. Next base: position 100,049,267 of record NC_045602.1, read on the forward strand.
GGAACCAGAAAAGAACCCGAATAGCCAGAGGAATGTTGAAAAAGAAAAGCAAAGCCAGTGGCATCACAATTCCAGACTTCAAGCTCTATTACAAAAAACATCAAGACAGTATGGTACTGGCACAAAAACAGACACATAGATCAATGGAACAGAATACAGAGTCCAGAAATGTACCTTCAACTCTATGGTCAGTTAATCTTTGACAAAGCAGGAAAAAATGTCCAGTGGAAAAAAGACAGTCTCTTCAACAAATGGTGTTGGGAAAATTGGACAGCCACATGCAAAAGAATGAAACTGGACCACTTCCTTACACCACACACAAAAATAGACTCCAAATGGTTGAATGACGTCAATGTGAGACATGAGTCCATCAAAATCCTAAAGAAGAACACAGGCAGCAACCTCTTCGACCTCAGCTGCAGCAACTTCTTCCTAGAAACATCGCCAAAGGCAAGGGAAGCAGGGGCAAAAATGAACTATTGGGACCTCATCAAGATAAAAAGCTTTTGCAAAGCAAAGGAAACAGTCCACAAAAGCAAAAGACAGCCAACAGAAGGGGAGAAGATATTTGCAAATGACATATCAGATAAAGGACTAGTATCCAAAATCTATAAAGAACTTCTTAATCTCAACACCCAAAGAACAAATAATCCAATCAAGAAATGGTTAGAAGACACAAACAGACATTTCTGCATAGAAGACATCCAAGTGGCCAACAGACACATGAAAAAGTGCTCAACATCGCTCAGCATGAGGGAAATCCAAATCAAAACCTCAGTGAGATACCACCTCACACCAGTCAGAATGGCTAAAATTAACAAGTCAGGAAATGACAGATGTTGGCGGGGATGCGGAGAAAGGGGAACCCTCCTACACTGTTGGTGGGAATGCAAGCTGGTACAGCCATTCAGGAACACAGTATGGAAGTTCCGCAAAAAGTTGAAAATAGAGCTACCCTACAACCCAGCAATTGCACTACTGGGTATTTACCCCAAAGATACAAACGTAGTGACCCAAAGGGGTATGTGCACCCCAATGTTATAGCAGCAATGTCCACAATAGCCAGACTATGGAAAGAGCCAAGATGTCCATTGACAGATGAATGGATAAAGAAGATGTGTTATATATATACAGTGGAATATTATGCATCTATCAAAAAAAACCCCACAAAATCTCGCTATTTCCAATGACATGGATGGGACTAGAGGGTATTATGCTAAGCGAAATAAGTGAATCTGAGAAAGACAAGTATCATATGATCTCACTGATATAAAGAATTTGAGATACAAGACAGTGGAGCATAGGGGAAGGGAGAAAAAAATGAAACAAGATGAAACCAGAGAGGCAGACAAACCATAAGAGACTCTTAATCTCAGGAAACAAACTGAGGGTTGCTGGAATGGAGGGGGGTGAGAGGAATTGGGTGGCTGTGTGGTGGACACTGGGGAGGGCAGGTACTCTCATGAGTGTTGTGGATTGTGTAAGACTAATGAATCACAGACCTCTACCTCTGAAACAAATAATACATTATATGTTTAAAAAAAAAAGAAGACAGTAGGAAGGGAAAAATGAAGGGGGGAAATCGGAGTGGGAGATGAACCATGAGAGACTATGGACTCTGAGAAATAATCTGAGGGTTTTAGAGGGGAGGGGGGTGGGGGAATGGGTTAGCCCAGTGATGGGTATTAAGGAGGGCATGTATTGCATGGAGCACTGGGTGTTATACATGGAACAGTACACCAAAAACTAATGATGTAATGTATGGCGACTAACAAAAATAAATTAAAGAAAAATAAAATAAAACATAAAAAGCATAAGAAAAAACAAAGTAACCCTTATAAATATGCCTGATTCAAGAGTAGAATGACTTAATCTTAAATTCTGATGGGACCTTGGAGGTTCCTTTAATGCTCCACACCAATGTAACAGTACTCTGAGATAAAATCATACATTTATTCTCTGTTTTAAGTATTTCTAACTAAGAAGTACTCATAGCTCCCAAAGGGATATCATTTCTATTTTTTGCAATCTGAAAAGAATATAAATCAGACTTAAAAGGCTTCTATAAAGGAAATATTCCAACTAAAAACACTATCATAATTTTTTTTTGCTAAGAACATAATGATTCTAGTGAAAGAGATATATAACAGAAAAAAAGAGAGTTTAAACAATACTATTTAAAGGTAAAAGAGAATTTCATAATATGACCAGATGTTTAGATACAAGGGATCAATGCAACTTTGTTATTTTTATCCCACTTTCATTCTCTTTTTCTTTTTCCAAGATCAAATGGTTTGCCACCTGGTCCACTGTAAAAAAAAATAGCAGTCATTTAAATCATTTTCTTATAAATTTGTGAGAGTCTTAATAACCAAGAAATCATTTACAAATACATAATCATAAGTCATGTGACTATTTGCCTTTTACAGATTAAATACATTTTCACATCTTTCTGTCCCTCCCACAAAACAAGTATAGAGAGACATCACAAGCTCAGCACACTTCTTAATCTCGACTACAAACGCCTAATTCCGATACTTCAACCAGAACCCAAACTTCAAGTCCACATCAATAATTCAGTACTCTGAGCAGTATATGCAGTAAATTTAAGCAGAGATGAAGTGGCTGACATTCTAAGAAAATGCCAATGGCAACACGTGTCCAGGTCACCACATGTGAAGCATTCACTCTCTTAACCAAGAGGAAAGGCATTAGAAAAGAACAAAAGCAAAAATGAAAAACCTACTAATGAAAACCAACTTGTCCAAATATTAAATGAGTATAAATGATCTCAATCACACAGTACTTGCACATATATAATACTAAGTAACAGCTCTTAATACTGCACAAATTTTGCAGCGAAAAATTTTATTAGTTATAGAAGGATGTTTTGTGCCTCCTCTCAAAGCCATGCTTCTTATAAATCCTGAATCTTAAAATCATGATATGCACTACTGTTGTCCTTTAGAATAAACAAGGGTTAGGCCCTTAGCAGGTACTAAGTGAATGTTCATTCAATAAAGAAATGAATGAGCACAGACTGAAATCATCATATAGTAAAGAAAAAAACCAAGAACTCATTGGAATGTGTGTACACAGTGAACATGGAGTGTTGAGAGGAACCTTTAGTGAGAAAATTGAGGCACAGCTTTTGTAAGGCCAGCTTTAGAAGAGGAAATCTGGGATGCAGAGATACAACACTTTCCACAGGACTTGTTACTCTTTCATGGCTTAAGTTCCTCAACCTTTCCCCCACACACCTGGCCCCTATCAGTTGGTGTCTCTGTATCTGGTGCTTACAGCCAGAGGCTGGGGCAGTTCATTTAACTAATCTGAGTCATTCAGTTTACCATTTACTGTGAGGATGAGAGCATATGGTAAAATATAAAACCACAGACATGAATGAATAAATAAATAAATAAATAAATAAATAAATAAATAAATAATAAAATATAAATATAAATGTATCACCTCCATTATCAATACCACCACTAATAAAAATATTTGCTGTATTAGTTTCCTAGGGTTGTTGTAGCAAATCACCACAAACTTGGTGGCTTAAAACAATAGAAATTTATTCTGTCACAGTTCTGGAGGCCAGGAGTCTGAAATCAAGATGTCAGCAGGGCTGTGCTCCTTCAGAAGGCTCTGGGAAGAATCTTTCCTTGCTTCAGCCAGCTTTTGGTGACTCCAGGCATTCCTTCACTCGGAGTGGCATCACTCCAACCTCTGTCTCTATCTTCACATGGTCTTCTCCTCTTTGTGTACCTGTCTCTCAAATCTCCCTTTGACTTTAACCCCACCCGAATCTAGGATGATCTCACCTTGAGATCCCTAACTCAATTACATTTGCAAAGACACTTTCTGCAAACAAGGTCACCTTCACAGGTTCCAGAGGACATACCTTTTCTGTGCACACAACATTCAACTACACCTTCCCATCCCTCCTGCTCCCACCTTTCCTGCCTCAAAGTACAAATGGAAAATAAAATGATTTCCAGAGCTTTTCATATGCTTTTAACTAACTGCTTTGTATTCTTGGGAGAATAAAAGAAGAAAAGAACAAAAAAGCAACTGGAGAAAACACCTTGCCAGGCAAATGTATGTGATGATTATTATATTATTAGCAACCTTTTGCTACTGGGATACACAAGTTTGTTTCAATAGAACGTGATATTTGTAAGAGTTAAATGAAGCATAGCCTGCTTGTTTGAACAATTACTCTCTTACTTTGGATTTAATAATTAATTGACATTCTGTTATATATGGAATAAATGAGAATATTAAACACACACTGAAAAATTGAAGATAAATTATATTTCAGTGCACTTAATCAGGTTGGAAGGTGGAAGGATACCAGTATTCAAACCAACGCTGTAACATCAAAATGTACTCAGCTAACTAGAGCTAGTATTTTTAGTGTAAGGTTTCAACACTTATGCTGCTCTGAGTAAGTATCAAAACAAATCCTGCAGGTGAGAACATCTAAATTTAGAGCTATTAAAATCAGTTTTCTTTTGCCAGTATATCTGAGTATAAGCAGTGTGCAGGGAGCAATTCACTATAATACATATTCAAATCACACAGTTCTTAAAAAGACCCTTTCTGAGACCTAAGTAAAAAAAATATGGAAGTGCCTCCTTCTCCTTTTTGACAAGACAATCCCAAGTTTTGCAGGCTCTCTGACATTTCTGCTCTTTATACCGTTGGACATAAAGGAATGGGGTAGTTCCTATTGATCCTCAGCCCATATCCCCCAAGCTCATCACTTCCAGACTTCTAATTTCCAATATTGATATCTTTGCCTGAGCTTCCCCATAAACTGCAAAAAGCCACATGACAAGGGGCTTTTTGGTATATTAATATGCTCTCCTGATTCTCTCAACAGATGACTAACAAAAATTGGGGTACGAATATCCCAGTTCCCTTACTCCTCATGTGGGATGACTCACAGTCTAATTCTATACCATTTCCTGAAATGTCCTTTTGGAATTAAGCTTCTGTCCCCCATAGCTGTGACTGGTTTCATACAGCATCCCTTTGGCTGCCTTCCCTTCCCCTCCCTGCTTTCCTGTATCACGTTCCACTCTTCCCTACCTTCCAAATAAACTACTTGCACTTAACTCTCTAGAGTTTGCTTCTAAGGCAATACAACCTAAAACAGAGAACAAGAAATAGCATTACCCTTCAAAAAAAAAAAAAGAAAAGAAAGAAAGAAAGAAAAACTTCTTTGCTTTAAAATGACCTCACAGGCTAATCTTTCTGAAACTATTGCCACACTCTAAATATCAATGCACTAACATTAAAAATAAGAACTCAAAATTGTATAGGATGGAGGCAGGTACTGCTCATTAACAAAAAGGCATGCTTTAGCCCCTTTTTCCCTCACTGGAATCCCAATTTCATTCAAGTGTTGAATGGCTACATGCCTCTGGGTAACTAAACTCCTCCAAAGGTCTAGGGAGCAAACCTTGATTAGTCTAACCAATCATGTTCATTTAACTCCCATTTTCACTGACTGTTCAGGAATGGGCAGGAAATGTACTTCTGGTTGATGGGACCAGCGCAGGAGAAGTTATAAAGCTTCTGAAAGTGTTTACCTCAATGTTTAAAGAGGACATAAAGAGGAGCCTTTACACACTGTGTAAGGAGGTGGTCTAGAAGTTGTGGTAACCATATCACGAGCATGAAGTGACAAGCCTGAAGACAAATGTCAGCATGGTAAGGGTGGCAAGGCAGAAAAAGAAAAGGAGAATTAGATCTTTGATCTCTATAAACAACTGAATCAACTAAATCTGAAACAGTCATATCCATGGAGCTGTGATGTGAGATAACAAATCTTATTGTTTAATCTTTTGGATCTCCTATTATTTACAACCTAAAACCAAAGTGTGTGCAGTGTGCAAAATGCTTTCTCATAGAGTATGTGAGCTCTCTAGATAAGGGCAACCTAGCTAGTCATTCCTGTAGTGCCTCTCAGCCACAACTGCATTGCATGTTCTTTCCTGAGCAGTCACTGAAAATTGAAGTGAATAAACATAATAGGTTACAACTAATCAAGGTTTACCCTCTAGGATCTAGCTATATGTGGCAGAAAAAGGTAAAGGAGCAAAAGTTACTGAAAAGCCAGTACTTAATCTGTGTTTCGGTCATTATTATATAAGACCCATCCTCATATACCTACCTCATAGGTTTGGTATAGAGGTTAAATGAGACAACACACATACAGGATTAACCAAGAGCCTGTCCCATTGTTCTGTAAATGCTGGTGATTCCTTACTACTGGATCAGAGAAGACGGTCCAATCCACCCTGAGCAATGGTTAACATTTGTTTTCTGGGAAACAGAAGATCAACTGACTCTTGAAATAATCCACCAGTGAGGTGAATAGGTATTAGAATGAAAAAAGGTATCTCAAGGAGAAGAGTCAACTTAACAAAGGCAAAGCCATAAGAACTGGCAGGAGATTGGGGAGGGAATATTAGCATTTCAGGTTGCTAAAAGTACGAGACAGACAGTGGTGAGCAAAGAAGCTAATAAAGTTAGGCTGGGGCTAGATCACAAACTTTCTATGCCATGTTAAGAAGTTTAGATTTTATTCTGTAGTGGCAGTGGGAGTTTTTAAAGGTTAGACTTCATCTCACATTAAGGTTAATAAAATTATATGAGTTTATATTATACTGATGGCTACTGAGGACAGAATTGAGAAAGGCAAAACTAGAAAGAGTCTGATCCATTCCTCTTGAATCAAGTCCCTTCCTCATGAACCAAGCTGCTTATTTTTCTCAGACCCCTGAAGACACTTATTTAATCAGCCTCTTTCCCTAAACCATAATGATTAGAATAATTGCCCTCTAAGTGGATCTAGAAAATAAGACTAAATTTAGAGGCACTCATTTAATTCAGAATAGTGTGTCATCAAACATCACAGGCTCAGTTGAACCACATGTGAAACACATTAGGACGTTTTGGGATGTGTCTAAGAGATCATTAAGAAATAGTTCTCCCTCTCCCTCTGCCTCTCTCCCTGCTCATGCTCTCTCTCTCTCTCTCTCTCTCTATCTCTGTGTCTCAGATGAATAAATAAAATCTTAAAAAAAAAAAGAAATAGTTTTCCAAACATGTACTTTCTTAGCTATTTTAATGTAAATCACAGAAAATGAAACTGCTGAAATTCATGATTTTGTAATGCACAGTGTGAGTCATTGTCCCCAGAGCATTCTTTCTATAGAAATGGTATGTTAGCATATTTTCCTATAATGTTAGTATAATCCATTGATGTATATTTTATTTGGAGTTTTCAAGTTGTTCATTAGAAACCTATTTTTTTTGATGCCTACGTAATCAAGGTCAGTTGTGAGCATATTCTGGAAAACTAGCTGATATAAGGAGTGTTGTCAATGTCTTTGAAGGGTTGAACTCAAAACTGCGTTCTGAAAAGAAATATAAATCAAACTTGAAAGACTTCTATGAAGAGAAAATTCCAACCAAAACTACTAACAATAGCTGACAGCTTAATTTGAAACATACAGACAAGATGGCTCTCTTGATTTACTAATGTCTTTTTTTTTCTTTTTCAGGAAAAAAAAAGTAAAAGTGTGAATGGGCAGAATATAAATGAAATTCCGAAAGATAACACTGGATGTTCATAGAGAGACTATTATTCACAAAATAGTTAGATCTTTTGCAACGGCAGAATTTGTGTAATGTTTACCCACCCTATTTTAACTGAGAAATAAAAAAGAAAGGTAACAAAAAAGAGAGCCAGGATTTAGAGACAGTGTGAAAAATATATTTCTATGCTATTTAAGTACCACAAGAATTAAGACTGGGTTGAGAGGGACATGAAAAATACTGATGTCAGAGTCATTCTGTCATTCTGGTGACTTTCATTGAACCTTTATTATACTCTAAGCTATGTAAGATATTTGATTACAGCCATCATGATAGTAGAAAGGACTTTTTTTTTTTTAAGATTTTTTATCTTTAAGTAATCTCTACACCCAGTGTGGAGCTCGAATTCACAACCCTGAGATCAAGAGTTGCAAGCTCCACTGACTGAGCCAGTCAGGCGTCCCTGTTTTGTTCTTTTTTAATCAGAATCCTGACATCAGTCTTACTGCCCTGTCCTTAGAAATCAATTCCATAGTAAATTTTTTGTCCCCCACAACCCCTCTAACTCCCTCCAAACTCAGAAAGCATGATCAAAAAAGATATAACCTGGTCATCAGCATGGACCCAATATTCGCTGGCTCCATTGAATATAAAAGCAGAAGAGGGAGCGAACATAACAGACAACTTAAAATTAATGTGAATATATGATTTATTTGACATCTTCATTTATCTTTATCTTACTTATCTTTAGAAATGCAAATGATCTAAAAAGTTATCCTAAGTGCTTTAACATCCAACTGTTCTAATTAATATGCCTAAATGCCACTAAAAATGCGGAATAGGGTACGGCGCCGCTCAAAATTGTTCATAACCTAAGTAAGATATGGCTGGGCACAGGCAATCACATGGCATGTAGAAAGATGTCAATTACAGAGTCTGACAAGCTTGGGCATGAAACTTGGCTTCATCATTTATCATTGTGTAAATTGTTATTACCATTCAAGCACCTCACTTTTCCTCTCTGTGCCTCACTTTCCTCATCTATAACATAAAAATAATACTTGCATCACAGTATGGGTATGGGAAATAATGATAATGTAGTGACTAGCACAGCACCTGCTACAAGGTGGATGCTTAATAAACATTAATGCTCATCATTATTATTAACATTCCTAACTTTCAACAGCTTGGAACTGAATGTGTTCAAATGACAACAAGTGAAAAGTATAAATAGACCTAATTATAAATAGACTATATCTCTCAATTTCATCCAAGGAAACTCGGAAAGCTAACCTCAGATTTTTGCATAGGAATATTGTCATAGTTGGTGAATAGGTTGACAAATAAGAACACAAATGTCTATTTAAACACCAATATTATTACCAAAGGCCACTTACTACTGGTAGCATTCTAGAACAAAATGGCCAGTTATAAAGGAGTTTCAATGAGAAAATCATTTCAGAATTCTAATTTAGGATGCCAAAATCACATCTTCTCTACCTTCATTCTAGATATGGAAAAAAGGAAAATTGGGGCTCTTTCCAATCCCTCCAACTTTCATTCTTTGAAGGTTCTCCAAGCTTTGACCCCTAGCATGCTAAGGGAGTTCTTGCAAGGTAAAAACAATCCAGAGTGTGAGGCATGTGAGAAAGCTTGAGGCTCTGCTATGAAAAGAAGTATGGAAGCCACTCAGGACCACGAAGAAGGGCTGGGGAAGCTAACAAGATCAAGCACTTGAGAAGCATTGGTGAAGGTGATGAAGGAAGAGCAGGAGAGAGTATTCTAAATACACCCTCCCTTTTCCACTCAGTGGGATCCTTGAGGTAATCAAGGGAGCAGTGAGTGAGAGGCAATGGAGGCAATGGCCAAGAGCATGAGTGTAACAGGTTTTGACAGGTACCTAAATGGTATGCATCCTTCCTTCATCCTGTCTTTCCCTTTCCCCTCTCTGTTGCTCCTGCCTAGCCACCACAGTCCATACTTGGCACTGGGACAGAGTGAGAGTGAAAATCTAATTTACTACAATAAATTGGAAAAGAAAGCCTCCATTTGTCAACTGGTTTTTGTTCAAGGGAAAGTTTAGGGAACCTCTAGAGCCCTAACCAACTTCTATGGCTAAGATGGAGAAGGGAGCTAAGAATATAAAGAATTGAAAGGGTGGGTGAATTCAGACCACTGAATTATACTGGAAATGACATCCGCAGGTCAGAAAAAGTGAAACCTTAAGGTGACAGACTAACTCAGAGGAGTTCTGAAATAATTTGGTGAAATAAGTTGGAGACAGGCTTTTCCAATAGGAGATTTCCGCAATAACCAGAATGACTATATATGTCCTGGTTTCTGACTTTTGACCCAATGTGATTATAAAGACCACTCCCTTTCACTTTTAAAGTGTCATGTTTTAAATAATAAAGTCTTTTTTTTTTTTTTTTGACAGAGAGCACAAGCAGTAGAGTGGCAGGCAGAGGGAGAGGGAGAAGCAAGCTCTCTGCTAAGCAGAAAGCCCTACGTGGGGCTTGATCCCAGGACCCTGGGACCATGACCTGAGCGGAAGACAGATGCTTAACCGGCTGAGCCACCCAGGTGCCCCTAAATAAATTCTATAATCAATCTAACCATAACCTGAAGAGCACATTCCATCAATCTTAGAAAACTAAGGATATTTTAAAGTTCATGATTTCATTTGCATTTTATCAAGAATGATGTCTAGATCACCAAACCTCTCACAATGAGACAGGCCTTTGGCAACCAGAGAATGATCGAAGTGCAATTGTTGGAGGCAAAATGGGACCATTAAAATTAGCCTCTGGACTCTTGTGAATACACAAACACATGTAGGCACATAAGTGCTCAGATACAGTGTCAGCAGACCCAGAATTGGATCTTGTTACAGAATTTGGAGGTACCCACAAAGCATAAGCTAGAAATTTTCTGTAAGAGGACTTGATGTATGACAATCATCAGTGGACTAGTTAGGATCTCTGCTATTTTATAAAATGCAGCTGGAGGCCTGACACCTGTCTGTGGAAAACAGACACTGAAGTTAAGGGTCATGATTGGCTTAACTGTAGATGCTCCCAGTGAGATCTAATAGGAGCCCAGCAACCATGAGAAATATGGAGTCCCCTTGTTTCCTGGTGGGGGAGGGGAGTCCCAGTGATCACAAACAGTCCAAGAGAGGCGGCACATATGTTATACCAACATATAAGCTGGACACTTCTGATTCTGAATCTGTGGGTCATGTCGTTGGCATCAAGACACAGAAAATATAATTGCAGGAGGACCAGATACCTTGAGCAGGGTAGGGATGGACAGTTGTTTTACAGGTAGAGTAGAAAATGATAACTCCCCTCAAGGGAACAATGGAAAATTTGCCACCCAAATCAACTGCGCTTTGAGGAATCAGACATGCCAGAAAGGATGTTACTTGTGGAGACTGATGTGGAGAATACAGTGATTAATACCAAGCTTTCCCTGCCTGCTGGTAATTGGAGGGCAAAGCAAGCCATCTATGTGTGAGGCCACAAAGGGCTCTTCTGGGGGAGAGAGTGAAAGGAGTTGTAGTTATCCTCCTACCCTCTTTTTCTGAAGAAGGAAAATACTAGCTTTTATTTTTTTTTTTTCTTCAGGAAGTGGACCCATGAAAACAGGAACACAGAAGAGGATCTTCTATACAACTTCTAAAAGCAAAGAAATCTTTTTAGCATAATTAATAACACAGAGATGTATAAGCCAAAGAAACATTCAGTCTTGGAAGTATCATAGGCACTTGCTTCATTCATTCATTCATTCATTCATTCAATAAATACTAACTGAATTACCAAACAATGCTCAGAGAGAGAGAGAGAGAGAGGAGGAAGGGCAGAGTGAGAGGGAGAGACAGAATCTCAAACAGGCTCCATGCCCAACATGGAGCTGATGCAGGGCTCAATCCCACAACTGAGATCACAACCTGAGCCAAAATCAAGAGTTGGATGCTCAACTGACTGAGCCACCCAGGCGCCCCAATGCAGGGGAACATTTATAAATTAAACCAGACTGAAACACCTAACCTCAGTGAGCTTATATTCTAGAGTTGGGACCTTACATTATAATGCTTGATGTTGAGATTAGACCCATGAAGGTGGACTTTTTTTACTGCCTTTATCCACAGAATGGGTTAGAAGACCTTAACCCCATCCAAGGAAACTAATAAATGGCAACTGGGCCAAAGGACATAGAAAAAAGACAAAAAAGCAGGGGACAAGGTACAGAGAGTTTTAAGAAACCACAAAGCCTGCTGGGAAGAGAATGAATTAGAGGTTCCATGAATAAAAAAGGGCAACGCCTGTGTAGTGTAGACCAAAGGCCTCTGGCACCCACTGAGAAGCTAAAGGGACAAGCCCAAGAGAGTAGAGTTGCCTCACCCAACAATGGTCTCTGTGTAGACTGCTATAGGCTTCTCAAAACCAGAGTAAAGAACGTCCTTCTGGATTTACTGCTGTGACTAACAAGTCTATAAAAAGTCCCTTCATCCTTACATCTGATTTTGGCTTTTTGTTTGCTTGGTTTTTTTTGCGAGTGAAATTGTTTTGTTTTGTTTTGATTTATTTTCAGAAATAGACTATACTGCCTCCACCTTCCAGTGTTAAAGGCACATTAGATGAGTTATTTACATGACTATTTGCATAATTTATGGACTATAAGTGATATTTTAAAAAGAATAGTAAGCCTAAACTCTATATTTTTCTAGTATTTTCTACCCAGTGGTTTTCAGATAGGTCATATATAATAGTATTTCACTCAAAAGATGAATATGTAGAAAAAACAGCAGCAGAATTCCTGTGACTGGAACTAGAGGGGAGGCCAGGAGTCTTCTATCTTTCCTCTTATCACAGTGGCCTATAAGGGGCTTTGTTAAACCTCTACAGATGCTCCAAACATAAACCGAAAATCCTGGCCCATCTACATGGCAGGATGTGCTGCCTCCTAACCACACCATCCAGCCGACAGCATTGCCCTGTTCTAGTGAAAGGGATATGTCAGAAGGTATAAGCCATTTCAGTGCAAACAAAGAGAATCCTGATTAAAACATTTCCCATGGAATAACTAGCTGACAGAATAGAAGAACTGGCAATAACTATGGATAGTAAAGTGACAACCAGAGCCCTTATTGACCACAAGGACAAATTAGCAGAGGAAAACCATAGTGAAATGGAAACAGAAAACAAACATAAAAAGAACTATGACTAAGGGTACTGTGAACAGGCTGATTATTCTCACCACCAATTAGATTACATTCATACATACTCCTTATTCATCCAACAAACATTTGTGAAATGCTTACTATATGCCAGGCATGTTGCTAGGTATTAAGAATACAGAGAAAAATAATATGTAGTCATCACTGTGAAAATGCTCACTCTTCTATAGGAGACAGACCTGTAGGTATAAGGATATAAAGAAAAATCTCATTTAAATGCGTATATGAAGTACTTAGCATAGCAACAGGGATATGGTAAGCTCACTATAAATGTTAGCTATTATTAACAGCTTAATCCTCTGTTTCCATTCACTGGCTCTCAAAAAAGATAAATTTTTAAGGAAAGAAGACTTTGATAAGTGCCTATGAAGAGCCGATATAAACATGTTAGTCTTCTCTCCCCCACTTAGTGAATGGTTCACAAGGGCATGAACCAGGCTTTATGTTTCTATATGAAGGGCCACTCCTTTCTTGACTTCTCTCTTGGATTCTGGGGTACCAAAACCTCCTCTAACAAATAAGAGGAGAAAAACAATATAATTATATCAACAAACACCTAAATGTCATTTGATAATACTCAGCAACCATCTAAATAAGAATCTGTTTAACATAGGGATAACAAGATTCATCTTAAAGACTATCAAAATACAAGAGTATACACCAAATACAGTGAAACAACAAAGCCATTTTGATTCAAAGAAAGAAATAGGGACTCCTGCTTTACCTCTATTATTTCAACATTGCCTTTGAAGTTCTAGCTAAAGAATTAAGATTCTCAAATTATATGATTGATACAAATATTAGGAAGAAAAGAAGACAAAATGTCTTTATTTCAAATTTAACAAACAAGTATAGTAACAAGAGAATTCAATATGGTAGCTGGATTCAAATAAACATTTAAAAAATCAATAGCATTTTACTAGAGTAATAGCCAATTATTAGTGGACATGAAAAAAATAAATTCTATTCACCAAAGCAGTATAAAACTACAAAATATATAAGAATAAGTTCATGATAAAGTAAATATCTTCATAAACAAACCTAGAATAAAATATATAAAATAAGAATTAAAAACATTTATAATATCAATGTTTTGTGGTGACTGTTGTAAACTGGCAAATGATTTTAAAATTCATAAGAACAGGAAGGCAAATTTCTTTGCAAAAAAAGAATACTGAAAGAGCATTCCCCAACAGATATTTTAACAGTCTATAAAGATGCCATAATCAATACAGCATGATATGGCTACTTGAATACACAAAATATCAGTAAAAAAGAACAGAGTCCAGGGACACCGGGGTGGCTCAGTTGGTTAAGCATCTGCCTTCGGCTCAGGTCATGATCCCAGGGTCCTGGGATCCAGTCCCACATCAGGCTCCTTGCTCAGCGGGGAGCCTGCTTCTCTCTCTCTCTCCCTCTGCCTTTCTCCTGCTCATTCCCTCTCTCTCAAATTAATAAATAAAATCTTTAAAACAAATAAAAATTAAAAAATTTAAAAAAAGAACAGAGTCCAGAAAATATGTACCCAGAGGATACAATATATGACAAAGTTGCATTTCAAACCAGGAGGAAAGCATCCTTTACTTATTAAATGGCACTGAGCCTTGGCATCTGTGTGGAAAAAGTAAAGTTAAACTCCTATCTCACACTATATAAAAAGTAAAAAAAAAACAAAAACCTATAATTAAAAATACTAAATGACAAAAGGTAAAATAAGAGCATTAGAAAATAGACTATTTTAAGAACTCTGAGGTAGGGAATATTCCTTAAGCAAAACAGGATACTCAGACGTTTAGAGGGTTTATAAAAGTTGCACTTTGATTTCCATGTAAATTTCAGTTTTTCAGAATTAGTTCCATAATTAAATGGATTTTGTAGGATATCTCACTTGATGTACAAAATTAATTCTGCATGATAAGCAACAAGATTATTTTCTTTTTCAACTTATCTGTTGAGTTTGGTCATATTTTGATTTTTTTTTTTTTTTTTTTTTTTAGTTCCAGAATACTTGGATGGTCTTCTTAAGTACTCACTCTTATTCCATCTTCATGAGAGCACTTCTTCTTTTTGATGAAGTTCTCTTCCAGTTCTTTCATTATTTCTATTTCAATGGGAGTTTACTCTTTTAGTTACCTAAGTGTTGCTCCTCATCTAGAATATTCTTTAATGAATTGTGAATATCCTTTCCGTTTCTTGCCTGGATACTTCTTTAGCAAGCATATTTGCTAGACAGATGCCATTTCCCAAGCAGTGCAAAACGTACCATGGGAATCCTAGCTGCAGCTGTTCTAGGTTTTGTAGTCAGCACTTTGTGGAAGGTGTTGAACGCATCCATTCTAACCGAGATCTTTTGGTAGGGAGACTTCTCCAATTCATAAGGTCTTGGTACCATTCAACACACTAAAGCAGCCTTCCCCCCGTTCTTCTATGGACAACAGGATTAGGAGACCCCTCCAAGAATGACAAGCAGCAAGATTTCTTCACCTGCATTAGTGAAGATAACATTAGCTGCCATAAAATATTTAGTGGTTTTATACAAGAGAAGTTTATCTTGTGCTCATGCAGCAGTCCAATGTAATCATTTCTTGCTGGTACACAGTCTTCTTCCATGTAGTGACGCAGAGACCCACACACCTTCGATCTTGTGGCTCTGGCACTCGTTACATTCTTAGAGGCTTCTATCCGCAGCCAGAGGACAGTTTCCTAACAGATGTGGCCTAGAAATGACACATATCATTTTCTTTCACATCCCATTTATGAAAACAAGACAGATGGCCCACTTAGATGCAAGGGAGACTGGGAGATGTTGTCTGGGTAAGTAGCTGCTTCTTGGCAATAATTCTCTATTATTTATGGGGTACTCATACTTCAGTGGACTATTAGATGTCTGTGTCACATTATTCTAGCCCTCAGAGTCAAGCCTTCTCTTCTGCCCCTAATTCTAAGTATCTCACAATATAATGAGACAAGAAACTCACTTACTTTTGACTTGGGAAGTGATGAAAAAGCAAGAAGTCACTTTACAATGAGGCCAGTAAAGAAGCTATCCCTTCCGGCACTTTGAAAAGTATAAAGGCCATAATATTAAGAATTAGATGAGAAAGCCATAGAAAAGCCATGTTTCATAAATTAAAGTAAAAATAGCATAGTATTTTGGGGAGTATTTTATTCAGTAAAAGTGGGAGAAAAAAATTTAAAAGCACCTCTTTATCTTTATCTAGTAAGAACTACAGAAATGTAATGGTGGCTGGTAGAACAATAAGAAAGAGTTTGAGACACAAAATATATAATAAGTCCATATAGGAGAGTCATGAAAACTCTGTTTTAATATAATTTTATTCAATTAGGAATAATCCAGACATACCAAACCAAATACACTCAAGTATCAAGTTTTTAGTAAGATGATGATGTTGTTGTTGTTGTTTTTAATGTATTCTTACTTCTGTAGCCATTATTGCACAATTTCTTTATTCTGCTTCGGGATTTCATTTAAAGAAGCTATTAAAATAAGACCCCACTGACAACTTGTAAACTTATTATAAACTTTAAAATTTTTCATCAGTGTGTCAAGCACTTAGGAGATTTAACACAATTATATTTCCTTAACCTAATTTGTTTAATTGATGAATTTTGAGTCTTAGAGAAAAAACTTGGAAGAGTTAAAACAAGGGGTATATTAGGGTGTTTGTGTGTGTGTGTGGTTTGGGGTTTTTTCATTTGTTTTTTTTTTTTTTAACAAAACTAATTATTATATACAGTATTTAAGTCCTATCAATTAGGACCTGTTTAAACTTCTGCCATGCATCCTAAAGTACTTTGTCAAAACAGGCATCTGCTCAGAGAATTTATTATTTCATATGGTAACTGAAAAGTCTCTAGGATAACTTTAAAGAAACAGGAAAAAAGAAAATACCCATGCAAAGGAATGATGTTTTTCATTCATGTCAAATGATGAAAAGCTTACAGTCAACCAATAAAAGACCTCACAACGACTCCACACAGCATTTATCACAACCTCACTCATCAAGACTCAGACTCACTTCAAAACCTTCAAACTAAAAGAAACCCAGCATGAGAAGTTTGCCAACTCTTCTTGCCAAGTTGGCAGAGCCCTAAAAGTTTGAATGGGCTTCTCGATATGTAAGATAAAAGCAGGCATTTGGAGCCTGTGAAGCTCCCTGAGCATCATCAGAACCTAGGTGAAATTCCATCAACCACTGCCATTTGCACACAATGTCAGGTATGCAGATGGCACAACAACTTAGGGCTCTGGCTACATGAAGATTTTTGCTATGAAATCAAGACAGAAAAAAAAATCCTAAACATGAGGTAGGAAATGTTCAGGTGTTTCTCCCCATATGTTAAGTGTTTCTCCTCATACATGATCTCTTTCAGCTTTGATCTTTCACCTCTGGCTACTCTACCCTGTGAGGCATGGGAGGGCACAGTTGGTCTCAGACAAGAACAGCTCCTCTCAAGTCAAGTACACGTGTGCCTGTGAGAGAGACAAGAACAGACTCAAGTGACTGAAATTCCTCCCTGCCCACTGCTTTATCCACCAGGAAACATTACTTCTGAGCTATTGGCTAGCTTCTGGGCATCAAGGCCTCTGTTCATTTCCAAATGAGTAAGCACTTAGAATTCTTCTTGACTGACTTTAATGTTCCTTCCCTCTACTCTCCTCTAACCAGTATTTCTTTCATTCATCCAGTCTAACACAGGCCTACTGCCTACTACACTCTACAGATCCCCCACCTTCACACTTCACCCAGCCCTGCTGTTATCCACACACTGAATCTTGGCCTTCCCTGACAGTGGGAGCTCTCTGACTTTAAGAATCCAATGTTCTTTTTCATCAGATGTCAGATGACAGATGCAGAATGCTTCCTCATGGACTGGGAAACAAAGGACAACTCACTTGTTATGGAATTTCTACAAATCACTTTCAAAGTTCCCCTTAAGCTTAATTTTTCTTTTAATATATCCTCCTTCTGGAAGGGAAAATCTACCTGTTTGCTCTAGCTAATATCATAGATCATGGGCCTTCACAGACGCCCTTCCCTCTGCCTATGTGTTTTAAATTCATTTTTGCCTCTTTGATCTACCCTCTTGACCTCCTTGGGAATTCCTGCTAGCTAGTACAGACTTTCTGTTATCGTTCTAGTTAGGATAGCGGTGCCATGGTAATCTCTGTAAAGAATAAAATTTTATTGTACCTCCTAATTGTTAAAGTATAGTGTCCTAGAGGAGATGATTAAATCAAACTTGCAACAATATATACAACCCTTTTTCAATGTCAGCAACTTTGTATAATTTATGTGGAGATTCTTATACTACAAAATCTAAAAAATACTGGGAGAGCCATTTGGTTAATGAAAGTTGTGCTTTTTCATAAACCAAACTCAGCAGACATCATGTTTATATATTCCAAGTGTGGTTTGAAGTTATTAATTAAATTTTATGAGGTGAAATAGCTTTCAGAATATTTCAGTCTATCTCTAATAAAGGTATTTAAAGCCATTTTCAAGATAAAAAAAGCCAAAAAGACTTTTAGCTGGACAGTGAATAGTCTTTATTTATACATTTATATATCACATAATATATAAAAATATAAATAATAACAATTTATACAAATATATAAATATATAATATATAATTTCTATTGTATATTTATAAAATACACATATATATAAAAATGTTTCTTACTCAGAAATAACCTTAATCTTCAATTTCACTCCTGACAACTCTTGTCTTCATCACCATCTGAATGGTCTTCCTTAGATAACCAACTCCTTTCCTCTAAGGAAAAGCAGTTCACTGACAAAAAGTTAAAATCTGGCATTCTTCCATTCTGTCTTGCCAAACATCTCAAAGGCTGATGAGGAATAGAGCAATCATGTAGGTAATCTTAAATTATCTTCTGACTTACAAAAAAAGGGTTTACCAACCTGCAGTTCTGAAACTGGCCCCACACAGTCTTGCCATACCAACCATTCCCTGCATCTACCTTTTCCCAGTACTTATCATGCTACATCAGGTTATTAAAAGCTCACCACTCTTGCTTCAGAATCTCCCTATCAAACTCATATAAAAATAACACGCAATGAATAGAAGAGAATTTTTAAAAATTAAGTTCCACTTTCTTGAAAAATCTTTCCTTCAAGAGGTCTTTGTGTATGGAATAGGGAAACTAGATAAATTCTTTGTGCCCTTTTGAAATTAAAAACTGTAATACAAGACTGGAAAGTCGGGTGAGTATAAAGAGGTTACTCCATTTTTATATCTCTTCTCCTCCTTCATCTTCCATAAACACAATCCAATTATGAGTTCTCCTGAGACAGGACAAAACTCGCTCCAAAGTCATTACATCATTCCATCATTTTCATCATAATCTTGTATGTGATCCAAATTAGTCCCATTTAATGACACTAAAATATTCAGAGAGAGAACTAAAAACTGGCAACTTTTCCACCTCCAATTCCTCATGGAAAGGAGGTAGAGACACACAAGTAAATAAATGTTCTCTTTGGTTTGGTGATTTGTGAGATAAGCATCTAAATTTTCATGTGTTTCTTTATTAATCTCAAAATATTTACATTTGTATTTACTAAGGAATCGCACAATATATTTTGAACACTCAAAAGGCATTTTTCTTTTAAATGTAGCTTTCTATTGGCATTAGGCTTAGAGCTAAAGAGAAACTGCTTTTCATCTGACTACATGTCCTGATCGAACGTAATCCTTGAGCAAGTTCAAAAGACTGCTGTAAATCTAGAAAACTTAAGCAATACTGCTAAGATAGTTGAAAGCATGAGACTGTCTCAGGAAATCAGTCTGTACCCTAAAACAAAAATTTTTTAGCTAGACATGGATTTTTTCCTCACATTTCTTAATGGCTGTTTTGCCAAAAAAGATTTTTAAAACGGAATTTAAATATAAAGCTGAAGTAAAATCTAAGGTTTTAAAAAATCTGAACATCTAAATATAATTACATTAACTTTCCTTTGTTTTATTAGAGCATATAAATAAAAATATGGATAAATACATGACTGACAGAAGTTGTTCTGAACAAGAATATGACTACAGAATCTTAAAAACAACACATTAATATTAAATAGTAACAACAGCCAATATTTGTTTAGTACTTATCATGTGCCAGGACTATTCTCAGCATTTAACTTGTATGAACTCACTTCATTCTCAAACAAATCTGAGAGACAGGAATTATATTCAACCTCATTATAAATGAGGAACTGAGGCAAAGAGAAGTTTAAGTCACTTGCCCAATATCAAACAGGTGGTATGACATGAAGCCTGGAAGCAAGTCTGGGTTCAGAACCCACTCTTTCAACTACTGCATAATATACACAACATAATTTTTGTTCATCATATAGTTATTCTTTTAGAGACACATAGTCTGTAACATATTGTAAGCTTCTAATGGGCAGGAACTCCATTTTATTCATCTTCCTGTATGCAGGCACTAGAAAGTATACAGTTAGTTAATAAAAGACATTCCAATTTATTCTGGGCCCTGATAAATAATTTTGGATACACAATCTAGTTTATGGTTTTACTGTCCTAACATTAAAATGTTAAATGTATGCAAGGAATAAACAATGCAATAACTTTAATGAAAACCAAAATAAGGATAAGGAAAAAAATATTTACAAAAATTCCACTAACCCTAATAGATCAAGCATCTCTTATTTTTCTATAATCACTTACAGTTCTTCCCATTTGTATAATTTGTTTTGTGGTACTGAAATCATAATGTACAGTGAGTACTTTCATATTCTGTTATTTTATCACTAGATATAGGATTTTACATAGTCTAAAAAGTATAAACTTGAATGATTGCATATAATTCCACAGAGTGGAAGCATATCTATTTTTTTAATTAATCCCCTACTAAGGGACATTTAGGTTATTTCCATTTTGTAGTCTTAAATATAATGTCGTAAGAAAAAAAATGGATTGATGCATGGATAGATGGCTACATAGAGGTGTGATAGGACAAATATAGTCAAATATCAATGGTAGAACTGAGTGGTGGACATATGAGAGTTTACTGTGAAATTCTTTCAACTCTTCTATGTGTAATTCAATATGTAAACTTTGCTCTAATATATCTTCATTCTGTACCCTCATTCGTGCTATTGTCCTCATATGTAGCCCCTTATGCATGTTATAAACCAATCTTCTATCTTTTAAAGTTAATAGAAGAAATGAGAAAAAAATATATTTATAGTCTTTAATATTAACCCACATATTTATCATGTCTGGTGTGTGTGTGTGTGTGTGTGTGTGTGTGTGTGTGTGTGTGTGTGTGTGTGTGTGGTTTCACATTACCATCTGGTATAGTTTTCCTTCAGCCTGGGGACTTTAGTATTTCTGTTGAGCATTTCTTATAAGAAAGGTCTGCAGTATTTGCTTATCTGGGAATGCCTTTATTTCACCTACATTTTTTAAAGTTTTGTAGGTATTGGATTCTTGCCTGGAAGGGTTTTTTATTTTGGGGGAGATTTTTGGCACTTTGAGTATGTTATTTTATTACCTTCTGGCCTCCATTATATCAGAAGGTAAACTAACCATTAATCATATTGATGGTCCCTTGCATATGATGACTTACTTTTCTCTTGCTGCTTTCCTTGTTTTGTCTTTCATCAGTTTTTTGTTGAGTAGATCTCTTTGTATTTATCTTAACTAATAGTTCTTGTGGTTCCTGGATGTGTAGATTCATGTTTCTCATCAAATTTGATAAGATTTTGGCCATTATTTCTTCAAATATTTATTCTTTCCCTCTTTCTATTCTCTTTTGGGACTCCCATTACACACATGTTGGTATGCTTATTCTTGTCCCACAATTCTGAGGTTCTATTCATTTTTCTTCATTTTTTTTTCCTCTCTGTTCTTTAGATTGGATAATTTCAATTGATCTATATTCAAGTTCAGTGACTCTTCTGATATCTTTAATCTGCTATTAGATTTCAGGGCTGCCTTGGGGTTCTTTTGTTACTGCACTCTTCAATCTAGAATATGATCATTTCTCTCATTACTGAGAATCTCTGTTGATTCATTGTCATCCTACTTTCCTTTAATTATTTAAACATGTGCCCTTTAGTTCCTTGAATATACAGTTGACCCTTTAACAATACAGGGGTTTGGGTGCTGACTCTTCACACCATCAAAAATCTATGTATAACTTTTAACTACCCCCAGATTAACCTACTGTTGACCAGAAGCCTTACTAATAACATAGTCAATTAACACATATTTTGTATGTTATATGTATTATATACTGTATTTTTACAATAAAGTAAGCTAGAGAAAAAAAGATGTTACTAAGAAAATCATAAAGAGAAAATACATTTACTGTATTTATAAAACAAAACTCTATGTAAAAATGGACTCACCCACTTCAAACCCATGTTGTTCAGGGGTCCACTGTATTTATAACAGTCCTCCTGAATTATCTGTGTGCTAAACTGGACTTCTGAGAACACTCACTGACAGTGTCTACTGATTGCTTGTTTTTGTTGCTGTAGTAAAATATATATAACATAAAATATACTATTTTAACTGTAAGTGCACAGTTCAGTGTCATAAAGTACATTCATGTTGTTATGCAACCATCACCACCACCAATCTCCAGAACCTTTCATCTTCCCACATTGAAACCTTGTACCCATTAAACAATAACTCCCCATTCCCCTGGGCCCCTGCCAATCACCATTTTACTTCCTGACTGTGTATTTCTTCTTGAGTATCAGTTTCCCATTTCTTCTCATGTCCTTTTTTTTTTTTTTTTACAGGAAATTTTGGGTAATATATTGTGACAACTCTGGAATCTATTTTCCATCTGAAGGTTATTGTTGTTGGGAGTTTTTTTTGTATGCTTGTTTTGTTTAATAACTTAGCTGGACTAAATCTGTGAAATGTTCTTCCTATGGTATTTTTCTCTCATATCTTTGCTTAGGTTTTTAAATTCCTGTTTTTATTTTTAATCCTAGCTTGCTAAGGGTTGCCCGTTTCACTGTAGTCTAGTTTTCAGCCAATGTTTGGACGGTCATCTTGCTCAAACACCACTGACCGAGTTAGGCTTCCATTCTCTGCTGATAGATCTTTGTGTGGGTAGGAGAGCATAATCAAAACTCAGATTATTTTCAAGTCTTCTCTGGCTTTTATATTCTGCTGGGCTTTGTGTGTCTTCTATGCACATAGATACAGCCTCAGGATTGGCTGGGAGTATACAAAAATCTTGGAGCCTCCCTGGTCTCCATTGCACATGTGTTCAGTCTCAGCCAGAAATATGCTTGTCCCAAAGAGCCACAACCTCAGGCTCTGACCCTTCACCTGGCCAAGATCTTGATTTCCACCAACAACTCTGCTGGGCATGATCATCACCACATCCGAGTCAAGCGAGTCTCTTTTGACCACAGCAACACAGCTTGCCCCTTCCTGAAGAACTTCCACATGAACCAAAATAGTAAAGAAGAGATGGGAGCAAGAATGTCAAGATTTCCACTATTCTTTATCTGAAGTTCAACAACTTTTGAGGCATAAATTCTTCTCAGATTGTTGTATTCCATGGTTTGATTTCCAGAGATCTGAAATGGTTGTGGGGTGCTTTTGTCCAGGTTTATAGTTGCATTTTGGGTGGGGGAGGGCTGGGGAGAAGAGGATTTACCAACCTCCTCACTGTAATATAGCCTGAAGTCTGCTCTTTAATCGCTTACTTTTAGAGGAGAAATTCTCAAAGTGTAGTCCTCAGATAGGCATGTCAGCATCAGCAGGGAACTTGTTAGAAATGTAAATTCTTAGGCTCCACCCCAGACCTACTAAACCAGAAACTCTGGAAATGGCGCTCAGTAATGTGTTTTAACAAGCCCTTCAGGTAATTCTGATTGCACACTAAAGTTCAGAACCCTAATTCAGAGCATATTTAATAATAATTGTTGTTGTTCTCTATTTCAAGGGAAAATGACCAAATATAAGACCTTGATAGATATTTTATCAAAGTCATTTTGTATGATTTGACAAAGGATTTGTGATATCCTTTGATGACAAAGCATTGTCATATCCTTTGAACTCTTGGGTCCAAAGACTGGCATGAATTTTTTTTTTAACTTTCAGCCCAAAAACTAGTGTTGCCTGATTATGTACAAAGAAGAACTAGACAGGATTTAAGAGCACCAACCAGAATGTTGTCTAGATGTACTACTGTTCTACATTCCAACTTATGGGAGCTGAGATTTAGTACTATTGCCTTTTCAAAAATGTATGGCCAATATGACAGTTTTTCTTCACTAAAAAGACTTGGCTGTACCAAGATAATGAAGACATATTTTTGCACAACTGGTATGTATGTTCCAAAAAGCTGCATTATTTATAGACCTGCATTTTAAAAGCAGAAGGCCATTCTTCTTTCAACCAAAAGTATCCTTAAAGTAACCATTTTGTAATTAGTGGTCCCTTTATCTCCACGAATACATATTTAAACTGTTTACTGAAAAAACTTTATAAAGGCCTGTAATATATAATGAACTTATGCAAAGTTTTAAAATAAAACAATATTATCTATTATTTATAGATACATAGGTATATAGAACTATGACAAACAGAAAGATGTACATCAAATGCATGATAACAACTGGAGGAAAAATAAAACTGGGAAGATAAGTCAAAGAGATTTTCAGTTTTATACTGTTTTCTTTAAAAATATGACAAAATCCTCACAGATTCTGAGTATTGGAAATATTATTTTCTCAGGATGAAGTATAGGGAAGAGCTCTTGGGTTAAAGAATGGACACTGTAGCTTACCTGAACTGAGGGACAATTCTCAGACAGAAGGGAAGATAAGCCTAGTAATTACAACTCTGAGGGTTCATAGCTATTTCCAGAGAATGAGAGTTAGACATAGGGATGAGACATTGGAGTTCAAGAATAAAATTTGTTATCCAGAGAAATCAAAAGAGGAGAGTTTGAAGACATATAAATTTATGGCTATGTCTTTATACCCATAATTAATTTCAGATTCACTTAAAATCATGAATTAGTGGTGTAATGATTAAAAGATGGGGATGTCGAGTCAGAGAGACTCAATAAAAATACTGGATCTGCCAATATGTTGTCAACCTAACCTCTCTGAACTTTCAATCTTTCACCTGTGAAGTGAGAATAATAGTACCCATCTCCTAGGACTACTGATAGGATTAAAGGAGATAATGCAGGTACAAACCTTAGTACAGTGCCTGGAATAGAGCCAGTATCCCATAAAGGTTAGTTATTAGTATCATTCCCTGATTCATCAGTCCAACATTTAGTTTGTCAGTGCCTAGTATATGTCAGATAATCTTCACAATTCTGAGGATACAGCAAATGAACAAGACAGACACAGCCCATGCTATTACAGAACCTATAATTTAACAGGGAAGAGAGACAGTTACCTAAGAAAACACACTAACTTTGATGGAGACACAGCAGGGAGGGTTGCAGTCCTAATGTGTCTAGGCCATGCAGAAAGGTCTGCTGGAGAACTACTAAATGGAGATCTAAAGGATGAGTAGGAATTTATCTGACAAATAGAGCAGGGGACTCTATTAGACTAATAGACATGTAGAATTATTCCTAGTTTAACAAAACCCAACTAGTGAAATACATTTTTTACAATTACAGTCGAAATGAAAGTTGGAGATTTACAAATGTCTTTGTGAACTATGTCCTGCAAAGCTGACCCTGCAGATATGGACATCATATATATCACATTTCTGAATCCGAGCCCTTGGGTGTGCTTAACCTACAGGAAGTTGCAGAAATTGGCATATTTAGTTTACCAGAGGCTTTTGTGCTCCTTGCAACTATTTATCATTTTTTTTTTTTTGCCAGAAATAACCCTGCAGCAGAAGCAGAGGAAGTGTTTTAGCTACAAGCTCTTGACACATCACCTCTTGCTTATCATCTCTGAGAGAATGCTCTGATGTTGTACATTTTTCCACCCTCCTTCTTCTTCCTCCAAATTGTTCACAGTTGAATCCACTGACACTCCCCACACATAAATTCCGTTCATCCCTGTTCCAAAAGCCAGTTTTGGAGACTCAGGTACTTCAGGAACTGGAGTTTGACTTAGGTTACCTTCTCAGACCTAAAGTTTGGATACTGATCTCAATGCTGACCCAAGGGCTCCAGACTGATGCCCAGGTCTCTGCAAACGCCATTCAATTCCAGGATGAGAGGCCTGATGGGTCTCCTCAGCAGTCCTCCTAGTTTGAGGACACCACCCTCCTCCACCCTCTTATGTGTTCAGTTAGCTTTTGCTGGATTCCTCCTTTCCTCCTCCTACTTCTAGGCCTGGCTGCCTGCTGGCCAAACACATTAAATGGGCCATCAATTCTGTTTTGTAGGATCCCTTGCTCCTCCCCAGGGCCAAGTAATTGCCTGAATAGGGATATCCTACTAGTTCTTGTTCCTCTTTCAGTGCTTTGAGAGACCTCAGCAAATGTCCTGTTCCAAAGGATGTGTTTAGCTCACCTTTACCTGGTCTGGTAATATTGCATGAAGCTGGACTATTTCATAATCTAGGATATAATAATTTCTGACTCTGGGCATTTAAATGGTTGAAAGAAAAGTTCCTTACAACCACCCCTACACAGTACGAAATGAACTGCTGTTAGAATAATCTTCTGTCTATATTTACACGTAAAATATTTGGGTTTACTTGGGGTTAACCAAAGCATAATTATCTATATTATCTTCCAACAAGAGAAACTCTCCTCTACCACGCACAGGTATTTGGATTTTTGTTATCCAACAATTCAAGTTACTTTTCTTTATTTGGACATAACAACACCGTATCTTACAATTATCCAGCACCTTTCATCTCTCAGTTTTAGACTATAATGATAATAATCATGACAACTACAGTAATAACCACTTTGTATTTGAAAAGAACCTTACAATGAGCAATTAGTTATTCCACCTCTGGAAAGTTGTTACATATCACAACCATCTTTTCAGAGAAGGAAACTAGGATGCAAAATAATGAATTTGTCCTAACTCATAAAAAAATAACAGCAAAAACAATTAATGACTTCCAGCCAAAGACAGAGCTGCAGCAATAAGTGATCATGTAAAGCAGAAGGACCTTCTGAGGGAAGCAAATCCTCAGTGTTTGTGAGTGGGCTCCTAGGATCTCCTCAGATCTGCTGCCATTCCAAAGTGGCCAGGCTCATTCCTTCCTACACCCTACTGCATATCTCCAGTTTGGAGTCAAATTAAGGCAGCTCCAAAGAATGGAATAGGATTCTTAATAGTGCTGAAATTTAAAAAGATTATAAAGTGGCTTTTAAAGAAATTGCCCCACCTTGTATTACTATGGAGCCACAAAAGATACAGTAAAGAAAACCATTCTCCCCCCTAAACTGAAGGGATTAAATCTAGTGATCCTACAACACAAGACACATGATTTGTAGTATCTGCTTGGACTTTTATTTCCTACTGTGCCCTTACAGGTCACATTCAGAGTCTCCTTGGGGATAAAGAATAGACATTTAAAATAGGAACTCAATAAATTATTCCTTTGTATACTTTGAAAAGAGTGTACCTTTAATACAAGTAGATCAGCTGCACAAGCATTATACCAGAGCTACTATATAATTAGGAAGATAAATAGACATATCCTGGCAGCTATGAAAAGTACTTCCTAACTCTAATAAGTCTTTTTTTTTTTTTTTTTTGGATATAAATCTCTGCGTCTAAGAGTTTGGGTTCCATTTAGCTAGCCAAACACAGTGGGAAAGCTTATAAAAGTCCCAAATTTTTACAAGGAATTTCCATGTCTGAAAAGGGGGCTCTCAGGGTCTTTTTGAAAAATTATTTTGCAACTATACATTCCTATCTTTGAGTATGACATACCTAATAGCCAAACATTTCTTGACAGAATGACTTAAACTTTACTTTTTTTTCCAAAAAGTTAACTATGAATTATAAAAGTAATGTAAAATGTTTACCAGTTATGAAACTACATTTTAAAATGCAATCCCCCAAAATCAAAAACAAAATGAAAACAAAATAAGTTAAATAGGTATCCAGTTGAAAGCATAAACACACAGAAAGACTATCTTTTAGAAATACATATTGAGACCAGATATGAAGGAGGAATCCATATAAGAGACATAAAAGACAACAATTAGGACAAAAAAAAATCTTATTTGTATCCCAATTCAAGCAAATATACTATAAAAAATTATAAGATAGTAGGAATAATATGAACACTATTGCACATTTGAAGATATTAAGGAGGTTTTTTGAGGTTTAAAATTTATATTTTTATGATGTTAAAATAAAAATAGAGGAAAAATACACCCCCTACCTATTAAAGGAGCATACAAAATATTTATGGACAGAGTATGATTCTTTGATTTGCTTCAAAACAATCTAGGTTTTTGAGTAGATGGAGGTATAGATGAAACATTAGCTATGACTTGAAAACTGTTAAAATTGCATGAGAAAACTGAATTATCACATTACTCTATCTACATTTCTACATGTGTAAAATTTTCTACACTAAAAACGTTGAAAAATAATAAAAGACTTGTCATAACAATCTTCATTGAGGTGTGGAAAGTGGATTCAAATTCCTTCTTACTCAAGTTTACATTTCAGGAGTTTTCAGCAAGGGTCTATGACTAATTTTTTTCAATATTTATATGAAAATGTCTTTATTTTTGCTTCAATACTGAATGATAGTTTTTGTGGATAAAGAAATTCCAGGCTAATTTTAATTTTTCCCAAATGTTACTTTGTTGCCTTTTAGCATCTATTGTTGCTGATAATACAGCTGTCACTCTAAAAGTTTTTTCTTTGAAGAAAATACTTTCTTTCTGGTGTCATTTAAGTTTTTACCTTTCTCTTTCATGTTCTACAGCTTCACTATAATGCATCCACTTCTCAATTTTTTTCTTACTAGAAATCAGTATGTGCATTCTATGGGATAACTTACTTCTATGGCAATTGTGAAAAATTATCAACTATTAACCCTCGAAATATTGCCTTTCTTTCAATCTTTTACTTTCTGGAATTTCCACTGTATGCACACTGGATGTTCTTCCTCTATCAGACTTCTCTCTGTCCCATCTTTTCACATTTACCATTTATATCTCTGTGATGCATTCTGGGTAATTCCTACAGTGCTATCTTCTAAGCCACTAATTTTCTCTTTGGTTATGTCTAACATTTTATAAAAATCTATCATTAGAATTTTTAATTTCACATATTTCACTCTTAGGATTTCAATTTGTCTTTTTTTCACATCTGTCTCTTTCTGGTATTTTATCATTTTCTTAGAGTTTGGATTCTCATTTTTAGACCTTTCATCATGTTAAACATATTGATTGGTATTTCCTGTTTTCTATTACGGTGCTATCTGGCTACCTTAGTTTTGTGGGAGTCTAGTTTTATTTTTTAAAGATTTATTTATTTATTTTAGAGAAAGAGAGCACTTATTTATTTGGCAGAGAGAGATCATGGCCTGAGCCAAAACCAAGATTCAGATATTTAACTGAGCCACCCAGGTGCCCTGATTGGGAGTCTAATCTTGAGGCTGATTGTGACTCTTGCATATTTGATGTGCAATTTGGACTGATTCCTCAGTTTTTTCAGAATACACTATCTTTTAGAAGAGTTTTAGATTTATGGAGAAATTGAAAAGATAATACAGAGAGTTCCCATGTACTTCACACCTAGTTTCCCTTATTATTAATATTTTAAATGAGTATGGTACATTTGTTATAATTAATGAACCAATATTGATATATTATTAACTAGTTCCATAGTTTATTCACATTTCTTTAGTTTTACCTAATGTTTTCTTCTGTTCCAGAATATCCTATATTACAGTGAGTTGATAAATCTCATTACATTCTTCTTAGTTCTGAGTTTCTCAGATTTTCCTAGTTTTTGATGACCTTTATACTGTTGAGGTATACTGATCAAATATTTTGTAAGATGCCCTTCTATTAAAATTTCTCTGGGGGTGCCTGGATGGCTGAGTCAGCTAAGTGTCCAACTCTTCATGTTGGCTCAGGTCATGATCTGACAGTTGTGGTATTGAGCCCCACATCAGGTTTGCACTCAGTGCAGACTCTGCCTCAGATTTTCTCCCCCCTCCTTCCTGCTCACTCTCTCTCTCTCAAATATATAAATAAAATCTTTAATATAATTTGGATATTTTATTCATTATTAGAGTTATAGGTGTTTGAAAGGAAAATAATGTGAAAATGAAACAATGAAAACAGCATTTTCATTAACTCATATTAAAGATATGTACATCTTATCAATGTGATTTATCACTGCTGGTTGTAACTTTGATTACCTGGGTGAGGTAGCATTTATCAGGCTTCTCCACTGTAAATTCCCTCAAGTATTTTGTAATTTCTGATTATTACATCATTTTGGTAGGCTTTTTTGTTTTGTGAGAATTTCCTGTGGCCTGGGTGTTGGGCATTTATCGCCAGTGATTTTAAATTTGCCTTTGATAATAACCCCTAGAACCAATTTTTATGTTAATTTCTTGGGTTTTGGACTCTTAGACATAAGTAATATAAATTTAAATACCAAATACAATGAATTTCAGGCTTGGGGCACTTAATTTTTAGGTGGGGGGATGGGAATCTTCCTTATACCTTTCCTGAGCCAATGGGGAACTTTTATCAAGTGTAACAAATCTTGGCTTTAGATGAGAATCTAAGCTATAACCTACTTTTGTATCTTATTTTGTATCCCCAAATGAAAACCAGCCTCATCCCTCCTGGTGTCTAATCCCTCATCACCATGTATACTACCACAAAGGCACTGAAAATATATAGTTTATATTATAGCTCTTATTCACTTTTTTTCAGTACTCCCTTGTTTATAGCATCCAAGGATTTCCATTCCTTCTTGCAAGCTGTCTGATATACTTAAATTAATTTTTATTATATTTCACTGAAATTTATGTGAGTTAGTTGCAGAATGCTTTTTGATTTCCTCAGCCTATCACATTTTTATTAGTTTTTAAAAGATTTTATTTATTTATTTGACAGAGAGAGACACAGAGAGAAAGGGAACACAAGCAGGGTGAGTGGGAGAAGGAGAAGCAGGCTTCCACAGAGCAGGGAGCCCGATGTGGGCCTCAATCCCAAGACCCTGGGATCATGACCCGAACCAAAGGCAGACACTTAATGACTGAGCCACCCAGGTGCCCCTCTACCATATTTTTAGAATCTAAAATCCTTCCCTCAATCTTGCTGGGTCTCTTTCCCACCAATAATACATGTGTGAAAAATCCCTTCCCATGTTATCTGTTCTGCAATAACACTATTTTATCCAAACTTTTCTAAGTCTCAATGGTTAATATTATTAATAGGGAAAATAGCTATCACGACGTATAGAGAATATTTCTTCATATAACTCAATGAAAGACTTAATAAAGATAAGATGTATCATTTTAACTTAAGTGCAATTAAGACTTTAAAATAAATTGAAATTCAGCCAAGAAAACTTAGTAGGAAATATTTTTACTTTACAGATCCTCCTTGACTTATGATGGGGTTACATCCAGATAAACCCATTATAAGTTAGAAATGCCGTAAGTCAAAAATGCATTTAATACACCCTACTACCAAACATCATAGGTTGGCTTAGCCTAACTTAAACATGCTCAGAACATTTATATTAGCCTACAGTTGGACAAAATCATCTAACACAAATTCTGTTTTATAATAAAGTTTTGAATACTTCATGTAATTATTGAATACTATACTGAAAGTGAAAAAACAGAATTGTGGTATGGGTACAGAATGGTTGTAAGCATATCAATTGTTTACCCTCATGATCATATGGACGAACGAGAGATATGGTTTACTGCCACTGCCCAGCACGACAAGAGTATTATCCCACACATGGCTAACGTCGGAAGAGATCAAAATTGAAAATTCGGAGTACAGTTTTACTGAGTATGTATAGCTTATGCACCTTCATAATCTCAGAAAATTGTCAAACTGTTAAGTGAGGAACTATTTCCATTTTTCTTCTAGAGGTCGAACACAAGGATTATACAAAGGTTTTATGAAACATCCATAAGCTAATGAAATGAAGCCTATGTCAGAGAAAAGAATCAATTATCTGTAATAAAACACAATTATGAACCTAAAAAGTGATTTTTTTAAATGAATCATAAAATAGGGGTTATGGTGTTAATGTTCACATTCTATTTCTAAGCAACCTCCCATTTTCCTATCTTAATATTTTAAGTTAGAAGTACATTAAAAAATCAATTCATTGTTTTCAATGAGAAACTTAATCAAGTAAAATTTTAAGAGATTACTAACCATAATTCTCATTGTCCAATGTTTTTCAAGCATGAGGTTCAACAGCTAAGCTGATCTTCTTTTTTATTTCTAATTTTATTTTATTATGTTATGTTAGTTACCATACAATACATCATTAGTTTTGGATGTAGTGATCCACGATTCATTGTTTTCATATAACACTCAGTGCTCCATGCAGTACATGCCCTCCTTAATACCCATCACTGGGCTAACCCATCTCCCTACCCCCATCCCCTCTAAAACCCTGTTTGTTTCTCAGAGTCCATATTCTCTCATGGTTGATTTCTCCCTCCTATTTTCCCCCCTTAATTTTTCCCTTCCTTCTCCTAATGTCCTCCATGCTATTCCTCACATTCCACAAATAAGTGAAACCATACGATAATTGACTTTCTCTGCTTGACTTATTTCACTTAGCATAATCTCCTCCAGTCCCATCCATGTTGATGTAAAAGTTGGGTATTCATCCTTTCTGATGGCTGAGTAATATTGTGGACCACATTTTCTTTATCCATTCATCTGTTGAAGGCCATCTTGGCTCTTTCCATAGTTTGGCTACTGTGGACATTGCTGCTGTGAATATTGGGGTGCGGGCCCTTCTTTACACTACATCTGTGTCTTTGGGGTAAATACCAAGGAGTGCAATTGCTGGGTCATAGGGTAGCTCTATTTTTAATTTTCTGAGACACCTCCACACTGTTTTCCAAAGTGGCTGTACCAACTTGCATTCCCACCAACAGTGTAAAAGGGTTCCCCTTTCTCCACAACCTCTCCAACATTTGCTGTTTCTTGCCTTGTCAATTTTTGCCATTCTAACGGGTGTAAGGTGGTATCTCAGTGTGGTTTTGATTTGAATTTCCCTGATGGCCAATGATGATGAACATTTTTTCATGTGTCTGTTAGCCATTTGTATGTGTTCTTTAGAGAAGTGTCTGTTCATGTCTTCTGCCCATTTTTTAACTTGATTATTTGTTTTTTGGGTGTTGAGTTTGAGAAGTTCTTTATAGATCTTGGATACTGGCCCTTTATCTGTAGTGTCATTTGCTAATATCTTCTCCCATTCTCTGGGTTGCCTCTTTGTTCCTTTGCTGTGCAGAAGCTTTTTATCTTGAGGAAGTCTCAAAAGTTCATTGTTGCTTTTGTTTCACTGGCCTTTGGAGATGTATCTTGAAAGAAGTTGCAGTGGCTGATGTCAAAGAGGTTATTGCCTATGTTCTCCTCTAGGATTTTGATGGATTCCTGTCTCACATTGAGGTCTTTCATCCATTTTGAGTTTATCTTTGTGTAAGGTGTTAGAGAATGGTTGAGTTTCATTCTTCTGCATGTTACTGTCCAATTTTCCCAGTAGCATTTATTGAAGAGACTGTCTTTTATCAATTGCGTATTTTTTCCTGCTTTGTCAAAGATTATTTGACCATAGAGTTGAGGGTCCAAATCTGGGCTCTCTATTCTGTTCCACTGGCCTATATGTCTGCTTTTGTGCCAGTACCATGCTGTCTTTCTGATCACTGCTTTGTAATATAGCTTGAAATTGGGCAACATGATGCCTCCAGGTTTGTTTTTCTTTCTCAACATTTCCTTCGCAATTCGGGGTCTTTTCTGATTCCATACAGATTTTAGGATTGTTTGCTCCAGCACTTTGAAAACTGTCATTGGAATTTTGATCAGGATGGCATTGAAGGTATAGATTGCTCTGGGTAGATAGACATTTTAACAATGTTTATTATTCTGATCCATGAGCACGAAATGTTTTTCCATCTTTTTGTGTCTTCTTCAATTTCTTTCATGAGTGTTCTGTAATACCTAGAGTATAGATCCTTTACCTATTTGGTTAGGTTTATTCCGAGGTGTCTTATGGTTTTTGGTGCTATTGTAAATGGAATCATTTCTCTAATTTCTCTTTCTGCAGATGCACTGTTAGTGTATAAGAAAGGAACTGATTTCCGTGCATTGATTTTGTATCCTGCCACATTACTGAATTGCTGTATGAGTTCTAGTAATTTGGGGGTGGAGTATTTTGGGTTTTCCCCATAAAGTATCATGTCATCTGAGAAAACAGGGGGTTTGACTTCTTCTTTGCCAATTTGAATACATTTTATTTCTTTTTGTTTTCTCATT
Organism: Zalophus californianus; assembly: GCF_009762305.2. Lineage (NCBI taxonomy): Eukaryota > Metazoa > Chordata > Mammalia > Carnivora > Otariidae > Zalophus > Zalophus californianus. Next base: position 100,083,606 of record NC_045602.1, read on the forward strand.
GTTGTGGCTAGGACTTCTACTACTATGTTGAACAAAAGTGGCAAGAGTGGGCATCCTTGGTGTGTTCCTGATCTTAAGGGAAAGGCTCTCAGCTTTTCCCCATTGAGGATGATATTTGCTGTGGGTTTTTCATAGATGGATTTTATGAACTTGAGGAATGTTCCCTCTCTCCCAATACTCTGAAGAGTTTTAATCAGGAAAGGATGCTATATTTTGTCAAATGCTTTCCCTGCATCAATTGAGAGGACCACATGGTTCTTCTATCTCCTTTTATTAATGTGTTCTATCACATTAATTGATTTGCAAATGTTGAAGCACTCTTGCATCCCAGGGATAAATCCCACTTGGTCGTGGTGGATGATCCTTTTAATGTATTGTTGGATCCTATTAGCTAGGATTTTGTTGAGGATTTTGGAATCCATATTCATCAGGGATATCTGTCTGAAATTCTCCTTTTTCATGGGATCTTTGCTTGGTTTGGGGATTAAGGTAAAGCTGGCCTCATAGAATGAGTATGGAAGCTTTCCCTCTGTTTCTATTTTTTTGAAACAGCTTCAGGAGAATAGGTATTATTTCTTCTTTGAATGTTTGATAGAATTCCCCAGGGAATCCATCAAGCCCTGGACTCTTGTTTTTTGGGAGGTTTTTGATCACTGCTTCAATCTCCTTATGGTTATGGGATATTCAGGTTGTCAATTTCTTCCTGTTTCAGTCTTGGCAGTTTATAGGTTTCCAGGAAGGCATCCATTTCATCCAGGTTGCTCAGCTTATGGGCACATAGTTGTTGATAATAATTTCTAATAATAGTTTCTATTTCAAAGGTGTTAGTTGTGATCTCTCCCCTTTCATTCACAAATTTATAAATTTGGGTCCTTTCTTTTTTCCTTTGGATATGTCTGGGCAGTGGATTATTGATGTATTAATTCTTTCAAAGAACCAGCTTCTAGTCTCGTTGATCTGATCTACTGTGTTTCTGGTTTCTAATTCATTGATCCCTGCTTTAATCTTAATTATTTCTCTTCTAATGTGTGGCTTAGGCATCATTTTTGCTTTTTCTCTAGTTCTTTAAGGTGCAGAGTTAGATAGTGAATTCGGGGTTTTGCCATTTCTTTGAGTGAGGCTTGGATGGCTATGTATTTCCCCCTTAGGACCACCTTTGCAGTACCCCATAGGTTTTGGACTGATGTGTTTTCGTTCTCATTGGTTTCCACGAATTGTTTAAGTTTTTCCTTAATTTCCTGGTTGACTCAAGCATTCTTGAGCAGAGTGGTCTTTAGCTTCCAAGTGTTTGAATTTCTGTCAATTTTTTCTTGTGATTGAGTTCCAGTTTTAAAGCATTATGGTCTGAGAATATGCAGGGGCTAATCTCAATCTTTTAGTATCAGATGAGACTTGATTTGTGACCCAGTATGTGGTCTATTCTGGAGAAAGTTCCATGTGTGCTCGAGAAGAATGAGTAGTCTGTTGTTTTAGGGTGGAATGTTCTGTATATATCTATGAGGTCCACCTGGTCCAGTGTGTCATTCAAAGCTCTTGTTTCTTTGTTGATTTTCTGCTTAGATGATCTGTCTATTGCTGAGAGTGGAGTATTGAGGTCTTCTACAATTATTGTATTGTTATCAATATGACTCTTTATTTTGGTTAACAGTTGGCTTATGTAGTTGGCTGCTCCCATGTTGGGGGCGTAGATATTTACAACTGTTAGATCTTCTTGTTGGATAGACCCTTTAAGAATGATATAGGGTCCTGGGGCACCTGTGTGGCTCAGCCGGTTGGGCGTCTACCTTTGGCTTAGGTCATGATCCCGGGGTCCTGGGATTGAGCCGAGCAGGGAGCCTGCTTCTCCTCTTCCTCTCCCTGCTGCTTTGCTTAGTTGTGCTCTATCAAATAAATAAAATCTTTAAAAAAAAAAAAAGAATGATATAGGGTCCTTCGGGTTCTCTAACTACAGTCTTTAGTTTAAAATCTAATTTGTCTGATATAAGAATTGCTACCCCAGCTTTCTTTTGAGGTCCACTGGCATGGAAGATGGATCTCCATTCCTTCACTTTCAGTCTGGATGTATCTTAGGTTCAAAATGAGTCTCTTGTAGACAGCATATGGATGGGTCCTGTCTTTTTATCCAATCTGCAACCCTATGCTCTTTTATGGGAGCATTTAGGCCGATCACATTGAGAGTGATTATTGAAAGATATGAATTTATTGTCATCATGTTGCCTGTGAAGACCTTGTTTTTATAGATTGTCCCTGTAAATTTCTTTTCTATATCACTCTTGGGGTCTTTCTCCTTTTATAGAACCCCCCCTTAATATTTCTTGCAGGGCCGGCTTAGTTGTCACATATTCTTTCAGTTTCTGCCGGTCGTGGAAGCTCTGCACCTCTCCATCCATTCTAAATGACAGCCTTACCAGATAAAGTATTCTTGGTTGCATGTTCTTCTCGTTTACTACCCTGAATATGTCTTGCCAGGCCTTTCTGGCTTGCCAGGTCTCTGTGGATAGGTCTGATGTTATTCTGATGTTCCTCCTTCTGTATGTAAGGAATCTCTTGCCCCTAACTGCCCTTAGGATGGTTTCCTTGGCTCTAAGATTTGCAAGTTTTACTATTACATGCCGGGGTGTTGGCCTGTTTTCCTTGATCTTGGGAGGGGTCCTCTCTGCCTCTAGGACACGAATGCTTATTTCATTTCCCAGATTAGGGAAGTTCTCAGCTACAATTTGCTAAATATATCTTCTAGTCCTCTCTCTCTCTCCACCCCCTCAGGGATTTCAATAATTCTGACATTGGAATGATTCATGGTGTCAACTTATTTTTCTGATTCTATTTTCATGTATTCTGAGTTGTTTTTCCCTGGCCTCCTCTTTTCCCTTTTTATCTATTATTTGGTCTCTAGTTCACTAATTCGTTCTTCTGCCTCATTTACCCTAGCTGTTAGATTATCTAGATTAGATTGGATCTCACTGATAGCATTTTTAAGTTCTGCCAATTCAGCTTTCATTTCTGCCCTTAGAGACTCTATGTTGCCATTAATTGATTTCTCCATTCTAGCTATTGTCTTCACAATTGCTAGCCTGAATTCCATTACCGACATCTTGGTTATATCTGAATCCATTTGTAAATCTGTGGCAAAAGTCATAGTCTCTGAGTCTTGCCTATTTTGGGGGTTCCTCCTCCTAGTCATTCTTTTGAGAGGTGGTTGAGGGAGTGTATAGAGTCCAAATTATTGACCACAACCCAAGCAAGATGCATCTGTCTTCTAGGGACCTTAGGGTTGCTGGCCTCTTATTTTCCTAGCCTGTCTTCTGGGGGAGGGGCCTGCCATGCTGTTACTCCAGCAACCCTGTTTGGGCAGAGTTGCCCTGCCCCCTGTGGTGGGGGATGGGCTCATTGAAAACTGATTTTTAGGGGCTTTTGTTCTGTTCTGGCGGCTTTCCACGTCTCTTCCAAGAGTCAGAGCAGAAGAGACTGTTTCCAACCCTCTTCCTCAGAGTGGAGAGATCGCAGTCTGTTCTTCAGTGAGCTCTCCAGGCCATGCTATCTCTGTTTCCGTCTGTGCTGCTATAAACTGCAGCATCCTGGGTTCTGCGCCCCTCAGCAGTGCTCCCAGTCCTCACTTCCAGGTCGGAGCACGTCTCTGCCCTTTATGCTTCTAAAAGAACCAGCCGCCCCCAGTTCCCACACGCGACCTGCCGCTCTGGGTTTCCTTCTGGGTGGCTGCCCTAAACTCCTTTCCCTGACTCTACTGGTCTGGGAGTCTGTGCCCAGTCCCCAGTGCGGGAGGATATTCCTCACCAGTGATGTAGGATCCCCACAGCCAGTCTCCCTCCCCCTGCCGTTTGTCCTCCGATATCTGCCTGCGGAATCATGCCTCCCTGCTTCCTACCTCCAAACCAACTGCCTGTGATATTCTGTTTGTAGAGATCCAGATCTATCTTCTTACATCTCAGGCTGATTTCGTGGGTGTTCAGAGTCGTCTGGTAGATATCCAGCTCAATGCTGCGAACTGGTTCGAATAAGGTCCCCTACTCCGCCATCATCTTTCCCCTCCTCTAAGCCAAGCTTCTTAAAAACTTTTCCTGGGGTGTGTCCTTTAGCCTATTTCTAAATGAATGTCAAATCTCATTAACTGGCACATCAGCACTTTAAAATTTTGTCAATGAATCTGACCAAGAAAAATCAATAATGAAAATACTATTTCTGATTGTAAGATACAACTGGTAAAATACCTGAAATGTGACAAAACATGAACGAAAGACAAGAGCCTTTCTTTCCATGTAATCCATGGAATGCAATTTTTTTGTATTTCATTTCTACATCTACACAAATAAATATTGTTCTCTTTATCCTCTAGAATTCAAAGCATATAATCATAGTATTTAAAGAAAATTATGAGATCCTGGTTATATAAACTTTTTATAAATAAAAGTAAATGCAATGCTTAAAATAATTGCTGCATAAATATGAATATAATCTTCTGGTTGTCTGTTATAAGCATTTTTTAAAGTTTTATTTCTTTCATTTAGAGATCACCTAAAGATAAAGAAATTATCTTTCCAGAGCATCGTAGTCAAAACTGAAATAGCTAAACATGTTAAGAATCCAAAATAAGAATAATATCTCAAAACTAAAATAAAGTATCTACTATACAGAGGCTGCCAGAGCTGTAAAGATAAGTAAAAAGTCTCTGTTCTCCAGAAGTTTATTCCCTAATTGGAAAAATGTATCCTTCCAGGTTCTATCAGCTATGGCTGGAATAAGAAGAGGCATTTTATCCACATAGGGCTGCCCCTTTGACACAGTTTTTAGATGGTGCAGTTTTGCTTAGAAAGGGGAGTAGGTACGTAGTCAATATGAAGAACTTTAAAATTTAATTTTAGAATAAAGGCATCATGTTGATCAAAGTTAGAGGTGACATAAATAAAGCATGCCTTTGGAATGGTCATTACAATAGGGAAGTTCAAGCACAGACATGACCTGGACTTCACACTCCTCTCCTTCCTCCACCAGGAAGCATCTGGGAGGCTTAATGACAAATGGCAGACAGGATTAGGGCAACCACGGCTGGGTCAAACTTCTAAGAATAGAACTAGACAAGCTCATGTGGAATGAGGAAATCATATACTTGAAATCCAACTGGTGTGGGCAGCTGCAGAGCTGGTCCCTAGACTGAGGTGCAGGTGAGGTAATCAGAGGAGAAGACATGGCAGGGAGGAGCCTGTGTTGGGGATGACCCCCTTTGCCCAGGTTGTTCCAGTGGAGGTTTGCTGCCACCACCACTAGCACCAGAGTTCCTTTCTTCAGTTCTAACACTGTTGGCCCCATTTTAAGTGGCATGCCTGGATGGTCAGAGGAAATTGTTTAACCAAGGTCCAGCTACTATGACTGAATAACAGTAAGGGGTATAACTGAAGTACAGCAGGGTATCTATATGATATCTAAATCACACAGTAGGATATACAACTGAGTGGGTCATTTCCTTCTTCTCCTGGTAAATGATATTTATCCTCCAAGTGTCACCTCTTCTGGAAAGGCTTCCCTAACCACTACAAGATGTTGATTTCATCTTTTCTGCTTCATTTTCCCTGTATTAAGAAACTTTCTAGTTCTTAAGATACTAACGGGTAAATAAAAATTTATGCTACTAACCGCACCTATTTATAAGAATCTTTGCTACCTCCAGGTCAAAACAAGAATATAAAGAGGTAATCAGACATGTTATTGACTGAGAAAGAGGACAAAAAAAAAAAAAAAGGAAAGAAAAAAGGGAGGAGATGAGGAAGGAAAAGAAAGAGAGGGAAGAAGGGAGGGAGAGAGGACAAAGGTAGACTGGTTTAGTACATAGCTGAATGTTGGCAGACCTGGCCTGGCTCCTGGTCCCTACATCCTCCTTCCCCTCTCCTTCTTCACTTCTTGGTCTCCTGATCTCTAGCAGGCTTAACCTCCTGTGATGTCTAGGATCAATTCTAGGATCAAATCTTGACTGAGGCAGTCAAGATTTAAGCCTGTTTGCTATGGTTTAGCATCATGTTCCTTCCTGTAGCTCTGCTCCTTCTGGGTCCCTGCTGACCAACAAGGCCAGGGTTCCTGAATTTCTCTTGCCATGCTGCTTTCTCTCATGACTGAGACCATTACTATTCTCCAGGCCCATGGCTGAGACCCCTCCACCTACTGAGCATAGGCCAGCTAGCTAACTCACTGCTGCACATGCTTGATGGCCTCTCCTCGGGGGCAACCCCAACAACCTACCTGCTTTCACTGGTCTTAGTCATTCACTGCTGACCATTATCCTAGATTCCTCCCAGCATGCCCAAGGCCTGGCCAGATCTCAAGGTTCAACAAGAGTGAAAACACAGAATCTCCGTGGGGAGTGATATATGCCAGGGGAAATCCCTTCGGTGCATAGAAAGACGGTGAGAAGGCATTCTACTTTGCTTGTGAATGTTTGCAAAGTAATTTATGAAAATACACCCACTTAAACACACTCAAAAAGCTCTTTAAATATGTTGTTTTTCATGTTAGGAATTCTTGGTAACAAATCGGATTTTTCATGAAAAGAGTATTTTTCAGGATATCTGTTCTGCTTTTTAAAGAAAGAACCTGGAAAATTCTATCAGTGAAATAGGAACCATGATGAGTCACAGGGAAAGGGCTGTGTTTATTGCCAAATCAATAATTAATACTGACACACGGTAGTTACTGAACTAGTATTTGTTGAATGAATGAATGAATGAATGAATGAATATGTGCACATCTGTGTGTTTGTATGTAGAAAAAGGTGATAGGTGGGTGAAGAAACACTGATGACATATCACTAAATAATTTTATGATTTTAGGGCTTTTGAAGCATGCATTTTGACACCTCACACAAACTGCATGAACATATAAATGGCCATTAATAACAAAAAGCATTAGGAATTCTCTCTGCAAGTAGTACTGTCCAAACAAGAAATAAGAGACTTCAGAGGAGCAGTTTGTAACCCAGGCCAGTGAACCTTGTTAATCTAAGGGGCACAAAGAGAGCAAGAAGCCTTAGGAAATAGCAAAGGTGATAATATATTCTATGTTCTCATTCTAGAAAAATGGCTTTCCCATACATTCCATCTGGGACTGAGTGTTTCTTTAATGGTAGTTGCTTACACTTAGAGTTTCTAAGATTCACCTGCCACAGAGTCACCTCAAGATAAGCTAGAAAATTATAGTATTACACAAATATATGTGTGTGTGTGTGTGATTAAAACAGCAGTCCTACTAAGTTATGTGTATAAAACCCAACCTTAAAACGCCACCCTGTCAGGAAATGTCACTTTAAAAGTCTAACATTATGCCTCAGGTTTCAGCACTCAGAAGCTTTGACAGACCAGAAAAGGAAGCAAATCCCATAAGTTATGTCCTATTTGGTTTCTATCAGCAGGTACTGGTCTTATGTTAATTACTGTGACAATCTGAGAGGGAAAAAACATTATCTAAAGTAAGAGATAAAATTTCGTTCTCATCTATTTAATGTAATGATCTAAAAGGAATAGAGGAACTAGCTCTTTAATTCTGATTTTTCTTTCTAATTCTGCTTCTTCACATAATTTGAGGCTGAATGCAAAGATTGGGGTTTTTTTCATTATATATTCCAAAAGTACCTCACAAGACTTTGTGCATGTAAAACATTCTTATTACAGATGAGTGAACAGGTATTTAAAATGCAATGTATTCTAAGACTGAACCTTAAATACACAAAAAAGGTACATGAATCTGGGCAGCAATCCAAAGCAATCCAAATACTATAAGACAGTGCCATTGTATGTATGTTCAAATTATCAATTGAGCTTGAGACTTGTGAAAATAAGCCAAGGAAAACATCATCCATTTCTCAGATGCATGCTTCCCTGTCTTCTCATTCATTTTTCCTGGTGTAAACAGTTACCTATCTGTGCACAGAAATCGTTAATTCTGAAGAGCAAACACATATTAAAAACCATAGAGCAAAGACAAAGAAGAACAAAGACAGAGTCAAGAACCCTGTCTTCTCATTCAACATTTCCCCTTTATAAGCTGTATAGCATTGAAGAAGTCACCAAATCCCCCAAAGTCTCATTTTTCTCACCATTAATTTAATAATAACAACAATTATAATAACAACAACAACAGCCCTGATCTCATTTGAACGCTGTGGCAGAGATAGTTGCTTTGTATTTACCACACCATTTCCTCTTCCTGGAAACTCTGGAAGATGCCATTCTTCCCAGCCTTCCTTGTAGTTAGGTTGGGGGATCATCTGCCTGAATTCTAACCAATGAAATATGAACAGAAGTGATATAAGCCATTCCCAAACTCGTCTGTCAATAACATTTCACAAAATCCTCCAGCTCTCCCCTTCCACTCTTCGAAGCTACACCTCACACAGTGTAGCTACAAGATCAGAAAGTGGCCTGAGTTTCTGTACTGCCACCTATAGGAGAGCATAGTGAGGAGAGCCAACAATCCCATTCAGGAAATAAAACTCATTTTATAAAGCCACTAAGATTTTGAGGCTTATTGGCTACCACACATAATATAGCCTTTTCTTACTAATAAAATGACCAAATTAGAAAATAAAACTTACTTGGTTTATATGTCAATGTGCCAAAAAGCCAGCTATACAGGGTAGTATCGGTAGCAATGACAGAAAGCTTATAAAAAATTATTACAAATTCTAAGGTTTTATTTTGACATTATAGGTAATGTAGAGGCTTCCTGTAAAGTAGAATCCAGTCACCACAGATCAGCCACATACTTATGTAAGAAATTAGTATTTGTCTCTGCCTTTAACATATCCAGGAAATAAAGACAGAGATGATCCATTTTACCAAGCATTTCACCTGAAGTGATTAGGTAGTTGTGACCCCAACACCTGTGTTCATTATAATGAATGCAGTCGGTGGCACTAAATTCCTAGAAAGAGTGACCTCTAGCCCAAAGATAAAAATTCACACCAATGGGAACAGATTCTCTCACTTTCAAATTAGAACAGAGAGAATGATTGTGACGGGTTTTTTTTTTTTTTATCTCCTTTTAGGAAACATTTCTTCTCGGTTTATAAGCACTCAGAAAAGGACAACAAAATGTGAAGATTTTACAGATAATGCAATTTTATATACACTGATTTTGTCTAAATTTCAAGTACTACTTACATACAATTGGGGGGAAGCCTTCCTGAGGGCCTGAAGAAACAGTACTTAAGATAGCATTATTATTTTTTCTGCAGCGTCAGATTTTCTTGATCAAATTGTTTAGTCAATCAAAGAATTATTCCTTTTAGAAGATTTTGAAGGGATATTAATTCAAGTCAATAAAGGAATCCTCGATTAAATCCAAGAGAATTACATTGATTCAATTGTCACTTATTGGATGATTATTGTTATTTTACAAATATCACTGAAAGGATTAAAAAGATTTGTCATAGAATCAGAAGACCAAAATTCCATTCAGAGAGGGATAAAATATTCCTTAAATTTTTAAATATAGCTTTACAAAAATCAGACACGTACTTTACAGCAATCTTGACATCTCTAGAAGTACATAAATAAATTTAAACCCATCAATGACCTACTTTAAAGAAATAAATTACAGCCATCTTAAATACTTGTAATTTATCTTTATGATGATGTCAAGTCACTAATTTTAGAATTCAGAAATTAGAAATTGTGGCAAAAACTGCATTTTAGCAAAATCAACTATCTAGAGTAAGACAGCAAAGTATATACTTCAGGTAAACAGAAACCTGAATTTGCCTACTCCTGAATTTCTTGACACTGCTAAAAATTCATGATATATCTTCTCACACAAGTTACAAGAACCATAAGGAACTTCAGGCCAAACACTAGAGTTAGTTCTATACACATCAACTGTGTTTCCATATATTAAAACAAAGCAGCTTGGCAAGGCTTTCTGAACAGTAGCCTGCCTTACCATTACGGCAGGGACTACTCATTGCCTACCAAAACATCCACTCTCCTCTTCCTTCTTAGAGAACAGAATACTAATTCCAGCAATTCCATTTTTAGGTATTTATCTGAAGAAAATGAAAATGCTAACTCAAAAAAACAAGCACCCCTATGTTCATCACAGCATTATTTACAATAGCCAAGATATGGGAGCAACCTAAATATCCAGAGACAGATGAATGGATTAAAATATAGGAGATCATGTCTGTGTATATATATATATATATATATATATATATACACATATATATATCACACACACACACACACACACACACACACAATGCAATAGTACCCATCCATAAAAAAGAATGAAATCTTGCCATTTGCAATAACACGGATGGACCTAGAAGGTAGTATGCTAAGTAAAGTAAGTCAGACAAAGACAAATACCATATGATTTCATTCATATGTGGAATCTAGAAAACAAAATATCATTAAAAATAAAATAAAAAACAAAACAGGTAAGCAAGCAAAACAAAATAGAAACAGACTCATAGATACAGAGAACAAACAGATGGTTGCCAGAGGGTAGGAGGGTAAGGGGATGGATGAAATAGGTAAAAGAAATTAAGAGGTACAATCTTCCAATTATAAAATAAATAACACACAGGGATGTAATGTACAGCTTGGGAAATAGAGTCAATAATACTGTAACAACTTTGTAGGGTGACAGATGATAACTACACTTATTATAGTGACCATTTCATAATGTATGTAAATATTGAATTGTTATGTTGTACACCTGAAACTAATACAACACTGTACATCAACTGTTCTTCTATAAGAAAAGAACAATTGGGAAGGGAAGGCAATGGGGAAAGAAAGGAAGAAAGGAGGAAAGAAAGAGTCTCACTCTCTCCGGTAGTGAGGTCTAAATAACCTGCAGAATCTTCTCCTGACCCTTCTCTTGGTTCCTACTAAAAGAAAAGTTTCTTAAATATGTCACTCCACTTGTCACTCCTTCCTCTAATAGAGATGACCTAACACCCATCTGCTATATGCCAGAAGTACCAAGTTCTTCCCCTTTCTCCCATGTGTCCATTCAAGACAAGCATTTGTTTGTACTTTTTTTCCTTAAAATTCTGTTTGTGATTATCTAAGCTTGGTTGAAACAAAAGACATAAACTTGGCACATGTCAACTTGTGTATGTGAGATTTTCCTCTATTAAAATATATTGTTGTTTTTATTCCTTTTGTAAAGCAGCTAAGATCACCATGTTTTAAACAGAAAGGTATCATGGATAATAAATAATCAGTATTAGTTAAATACAACCTGGCCAGAATAAAAAAAGAAAAGAAAATATAACATTAAGGACTTTTTCATGAGCATATTGCTTCCTGGAATGAAATTATATATATCCATGAATGACCCTTTGATAAGTTTAAGGATAATGTAGAATTTCAGAAAAAGCTGCTTAAAGAAAATGACTCATCTTTTAGGGGCCACCTTTTTTATTTTTTGCCATCTTTCTTACTCCTCCTGACCCCCATATCTATAATGGCCAGAGCCATTTATTTACTCCAGTTACTACCGTGGACCCTGAGTTCCATGTAGTAGGAAAAAAGAGCAGAAACGTAAGAGCTTGAATGCTTGATGACACCATGCAATTACCATACAACCAATCTAGTTTACATCTAGACTACTTGTACATGAGACAGATTTATCCTATTTAACAGGATTCATCAAATTTGTTAAAATACCAATATGTTTTGTAAGAAAATCAGCACTATGGGCAATTTATTTTAATAATGTTTTCTTGACAAGAGAGACCTAGAAATAAAAATTTACTGGAAACCCAACTCCCAAGGAAAATTTTCCCTTCTCATTTCCCAAAAATACAATGAGAAATCCTGTCAATTTATATTTTCTAAAGTAATTAAGGGAAGAAGACAAGAAATACTCTGCCATAGAATGTCTGATAAATGATAATATGAAGAGCACTTTCTAGATTAAACTGTTTTTTCTATTATTTCTATTTCCACGAATCTGTTTTCTAAAAATCTATTGATTCCTATATAGGAACAATGATTAAGATTTTAGTTTCCAAATAAAATTTATCCAGTAACCTCCTGATGATGCCCAGGGAATTTTTTGAAAGCCTAAAGCTCTGTGCAATCATATTTACTTCAACTATGTACATGAAAAGAGGGAGCAAATGGGAAAAAAAGAGAAAAAGAAGATGAGAGAAAACAAACTTATTTATGTCCATCTGGGTCTTAAATGAAAAGCACCCTATTCTACTGTATAGTTTTCCCCCCTACTATAGTATATATAGATGGACCAGGGAAGCTTTTATCTTTCAACATCTCCAAGATTTTAGTATCAAAAAATATTCCCAGTACAGGAATTTCCCTCTTCTTCATCTCAATTTGATCTCATTCATTCTCCTCTAAACAAGCTAAAAGAAAAAGCAATGTGCCAATACTAGTATCTTTTTTATTTTTCACAGTAAGTGGCCGATATATCAAGCTCTCATGCTACAAAGCGATAGCTTTTTTTTAAGTCATTATGATGGAAAAAGAAAAAAACCTAAATCCACAAGTCTCCAAATGTACTGTTTTAGAATTTATATTAAAAGTGACTCCATCATCTACTATATGTGTGTTTGTCTCAATAACTTAGAGCTGTTACAGCTTATGCCAAAGGTAGAAATACAAAGTTTGAGGAGAAGAGAAACAGTATTCCACGTATCTTGAAGTTTTTTTAAAATAACATTTAGGCAAACCAATGTATTTATTTTATTATAAATTACTTTCTAGAAGATTATCACTTTTGTGGTTAATAATTATATCTAAATTAATTTTCTTTAAAGTATCACAGAACTTAATATCTTGTGGTTGGTGTGGTAAAAAATATATTTTAAAATAAGTGATGTTCAGGACTTACCACCTCCTCCTCCAAGAAGACTGGCATTTGCTGTTTAAAACAAAACAAACAAAAAACATTAAATAATACATAAAAACTATAATATGCCAGACAGTTTAAGAAAAAGCCGGTGGTGATCATGTCTCTTATAAATACACACAGACTCATACTATGTACTTTCATATAAGGATAGCTTTTATTACTTTTTTATGATGGTATGAAAATTAAAATAATTCACTATCTCTTTTTTCTCTTCAGATGACTCTTTTTATATGTATTCCCTTCTAATAAAATGAAGTACATATTGTGATTCTTTTATTTTCTGTTCTGTATCTAAATTAATCTTCTGTCCTCTGTTTTATCAAGTAGAGCTAGAATAATGTTATTTAGGCAATTCAATGATTTCAAAGGACAATGTAACATAAAAGAATAATAATAATTTTAATAAAACATCATCAAATAAAGCTATCCTAAGACATTGTGCATAAGAACCCTTAACCAGTAACAGATTTATTACTTTTAGCATTAACTTTTTATTTGAGGAAAATAAAAGCATTTTTGTAAAACAATGTTGTGCCATTTCTTATATAGTTTCCATTATCTTAGCACACATATTTATAGAAACCAAATAATAAGCAAAGTATAAGATAATGCCATTTGAATTTCTTTCAAGAGGTCAAATTTTCATAAAGTTCCATTGCAGGTTTCTGCTGAAGTAGTAAACAACTTTATGCCTTCTCTAATCATTTTAACGGCCAGAAAACAGAAGTTAATATATGCTGCACTGAGCTTTATTCCATAGAATTCTTATGTATCATAGGCATAATCTCATGCCATTATAAAAAAAGAAATCCTACAGCAGTATAAAGAAAGTATGTGGAATCCAGAGTCTCTTTCTTTGTGTAAAAACTTGAACTACCAAAAAAACTAAAGAAATCATTTAGGAAAGAGAAGTAGGAGTCTTTAACTTGAACTTCAGTGTGCTGTCCACAGACCATTGCCATAATTAAGAGAAACAAATATCTGTTAGTGATCCCATCAATAAATGATGGATCATTTTAGCAACGAGTGTCCATATTCATAATTCCATGAGATTAAATATGTGATAATTTATACAACACTAAAGAGAATACCATGAAAATGCATGGAGACCACATGCCATTATTAACATGTCAACATTAGAGTATCAAATCTTATTTCATATTATCTTCCAAGGACAGGACCATCTAATTACTGCTTTTGCCTTCCTCTCAGTACTTTTTCCACAAACATGAACTAGATAAGCAATGGAATTTATCAATCATAAATAAAACATACTTATGATGTCATAAAATCTTCTGCCACTCTGGAAACTCAGGTCTCCAAATCTATCTGACTTCACAGTGAGAGTGTGTAGTATTTATATAGATAGTAGCCAGGACTTAAGGACCTGCACAGAATCAAAATTTGTAGCTGTTAAAGTGGTAACTTGTTGCAAGGGCATGAGGAAAGATGTGAATTCTATTTTGGTTCCCACACACTTCAGTGAATGGCAGAACTTGTTGCAAGGGCATGAGGAAAGATGCTGTGAATTCTATTTTGGTTCCCACACCCTTCAGTGAATGGCAGAATTTCCATGATCAACCCATGTCTCTTGGCTAATTCAAATATTTTCTAAAATCTTAGCTACATGCATTTATAAAACCACATGGCATTTCACACTCCTGCTGATTGTTTATTTTTATGTCACTGAGAACTACTTCCCTGTCTATAGGTTTTCCAGATCCCTGAAACTGTTTTCCTCCAACCTTCACATACTCAGTTGTAAAGAAAAAGGTATTTCCAAGAACAAACAACAATAATGATTCATAGCTTTTCACTCAAATTATCATGGCCAGGAGCACAATAACACAATGCAGCTACTTCCACCCAATGTTTAGTTCAACAAAGGTAGAGGTTGCCTGTTTTGAGAACATAGCCCAAGGGCCATCTGTTTAACTAGGCACTTATCCAATAGATGTGGGGGGATGAGTAGGCATAGGTGCAGGAACTAGAATCCCAGTCATGGCGAACCATCAAATCAATTTGTCAGATGTGTGCTCATGTCTAGATAAGTGTATCTGGTCACATTTTAATATCAAAATAGAATTACTTTACCAAACTGTGACATTCTACATAGTGGACCATCAGTGTGTGTGTGTGTGTGTGTGTGTGAAAGAGAGAGAGAGAGAGAGAGAGAGAGAACAGGGGGCAGGAAGGGGCAGTGAGAGAGGGAGAAAGAATCTTAAGTGGGCTCCACACCCAGTGCAGGGCCCAACACAGGGCTTGATCTCATCACTCTCAGATCATGACCTGAGCCAAAATCAAGAGTCAGAAGCTTGCTTAACCGACTGAGCCACCCAGGTGCCCCGACTTTTAAGATAATTTCATGTGCATTACTATTCATGTAATAGAACTTAATCCTGGCTGATAAAATACACACACACACACACACACACATACACACACATATATATCTGCCTGTAAAATCTTAGTGTTTGTGTGTGTGTGTGTGTGTGTGTGTGTATTAAGTAATTCTAATAACCATAATCCGGGTAATGATTTTTCTAAAGAATTCATTAAATTTAACCCTATTTTATCAATTTCTTTAAGATTTTATTTATTTATTAGACAGAGAGAGATGAGAGCACAAGCAGGGGGAGTGGAAGAGGGAGAAGCAGGCTCCCCACTGAGCAGGGAGCATGATGCGGGGCTCTATCCCAGGACCCTGGGATCGTGACCTGAGCCGAAGGCAGACACTTAACCAACTGAGCCACCCAGGTGCCCCATCAATTTCTGTTCTCAAAAAAAAATTTTTAATGAAATGTTTATTAGCAAAAAAAAATATCAAAGCAATTTTCTTCAGTAAAAGTGACATAAAAGAAGGCAAATAAAAGTGAACTTTTATCAGAATTTCAAATATTACTTTTACCTTCACAAAACACCTTATATATAACATAACTGATGCTCAACATTTATTGGTCATGTGGATTAATATTTCTTCCATTTAACAAAAGTGAAAATGACTTTTGTGTGTCTAAAATTAACAGTCATTTAATTTCTACTTAATTATCTCTAATAAATTGAGGTACATCCCAATTAAATAGGAAGCCCCTAAAGACAGTGTCTGAGTTTAATAGTTTAGACTGCATCTAAGAAGCTCTCAATACATGCTTCCTAATAATGAGATAATTGGTAAGTTCAGTCCAATTTCTTTTTTATATTACAGGTATTTGTTTATTGAAGTGTGTGGAAAGAACAAACTTTGGTCCTTTTTCTTCCTGTAAAATCAAGGACTATTAAAGAAACTTTCAAAATTTCTTTGGAAATACTTATTGATTAAGAAAGTATAAAATATGTTTATATATTTCTGTCCTTACCAAATCCCTTGCTAGAGGGAATTTTGGACATGCCTCTTGTTATTCTCAAAGCTTCACAGAGAAGGAAAAGGAGAAAAGAAACAAAGAAAACTTGAAGTTTATGAGCATGATATCACCACTTCTAAAATAAGATTTAAAAATCTCTTTTCTGAGCATGCTAACCAACACTATTTTTATTCACATTTTCCTAAATGAAGTACCCTTTCTATTACAAGAGAAGTAGAGGAAAAAATCAAGCTACAGTAATTGTCTCAAAAGTCAATTCAGTGAGAAACTAAAATGAGCCATTACAAGTTAATGAATCTGTGTATTGCACTTTTTCATCCCCCCAGAATAACAACTCAATGAGATGAATAGTTTCACTGTTTATAAAGCAAAAACCAAAAAAAACAAAAAAACCAAAAAACAAAAAAATAAAACAAAAAATACCACTGAACATAAAATGGGAAATTTACCTAAATCCAATTTCAAAGTGACAACTATGGAGAATTCACTTATAATATCCTCACCAAATGATTATTTTTTTAGAGTTTTTGAGAAATTGTTTTCTTCCATTTGAACTCAGTTTTGAATTTTTTTAAATTATATTAGGTTATGTTAATCACCATACATTACATCATTAGTTTTCCATGATTCATTGTTTGCGTATAACACCTAGTGCTCCACGCAGAACATGCCCTCCTTAATACCCATCACCAGGCTAAGCCATCCCCCCACACCCCTCCCCTCTAGAACCTTCAGTTTGTTTCTCAGAGTCCATAGTCTCTTATGGTTCATCTCCCACTCCTATTTCCCCCCCTTCATTTTTCCCTTCCTACCATCTTTTTTTTTTTTAAACATATAATGTATTATTTGTTTCAGAGGTACAGGTCTGTGATTCAACAGTCTTACACAATTCACAGCACTCACCATAGCACACACGCTCCCCAATTTTGTAATGAAAATTATCAAATTTGTATAGGTATGCTCATTTTTAAATTATCTAAAGCAAAAAAGAAAAATACAATGTAGGAATCCTTTTCTTGGGATAATTAGCCTAAATGAAAAATTATCGTATCACTTACCAACAGTATCATTATCTCCTGTGTTTCTCAGAACATTACAGAATATTACACTACCTTCTTTCTAAAAACATTATTTTGAATGTCCCTCTGTGTGTGTATATATGTTTGTGTGTGCATGCATTTGAATCATTTTACAAATATGATTATAATTAAATTGTGGATCAAATGATGAAAAGTAAAATTACTATAAGTAATCATCCATTACTGGAAGTTCCTAAATGGAATGCATGCCATAATATTATTAGAAATGGAAGACAAAGCTATGGTTTATCAGACACCTAAAGGACTTTTCCTCTAATATCTCAAAATCCTTTTTAGTCTACATAGGGTAATAGAAAGAGCCAGGTAACCCATTTCAGTTATATCTCCGTTTCTAAATAGCTCAGTGATTTGGGTAAGTCATAGTCAACTATCTTATTTATCTTCTTCTATCAGGAAATTTAGAGTTAAAGGGAATGGCAAACAAATTTCCAACAATTCTGATTCATTAATTAGAAAAGACTGTCAGTACCTCTTGATTTGAGAAAGACTTTAAGGCTAAATCTAGGCTCAGTAGGCAAGAGAACTAGGATCAATTACTGATCACAGTCAGAGTGAGGTAGGGGGAACTGAAATGGGGGCAGACATGCCCTATGTTGGAGATCTCTGCATCAGATAACTTCTCTTAGTTTTGACAGTCTCTTAGATTTGACAGTATTTGATGCGATAAAATTTTATTCAGTAATCTTAAAAAACAAAACCACTAAACCTAACATGTGCCTGCCTTGTATTTTAGCATACTGAACAGATCCCGCAGTTAGTGAATCTAAAATACACTAGCTCCCATTTATCCACAGGGGACATCTTCCAAGACACCCCTAGTAGATGCCTGAAACCTCGAATAGTACCATAACCTATGTACACTATGTTTTTTCTCCTTTTCCTATGCACACCTATGATAAAGTTTAATTTATAAACTGGGCACAGTAAAAGATTAAGAACAATAACTAATAATAAAATAAAACAATTATTCATAAAGTACTGTAAAAAAAAGTTATGTGAATGTGGTCTCTTTGTCTCTCTCTGAATATCCCGTGTGGCATTCACCCTTCTTCTTGTGATGTGAGATGATAAAATGCCTACCTGAGGAGATGAAGGAAGGGGAATGACATAGGCACTGTGACGTAGCATTAGGGGTCAGAAGGAGGATCATCTGCCTCCAGATCAGGTGGTTGACCACGGGTCACTGAAACCCCAGAAAGTGAAGCACAGATGAGGGGGTGCCTGCTGGAATCCAGTCTGTGAAATAATCCAGAGCTGGAAGAGGTAACTCATGTTGACTGTGAGCTAAACTGGGCTGGTAAGTGTTTGAAACAACTTTGTATTCCACTTGCCAAGTAATTTCTATCATCTTTAGTGTAATTTTTTGTTTTCTACCCCATTTCTACCCCCCACCCAAGACCACCTGGCAAACAAGCAACAGCCTGAGACACCAGTCTTTAAACATTGATTAAAACTGTGCAGAGTTTCTGTTTGCTTTCCATCGTTATAAAGGAAACTGTAGTTAATTTCATTCTAGCAGGATCCTGACCACCTCCTTAAGTTTATTTATTCTGCTTTCTTATTACAACAGAGCACATGGGATGTCAAATGATTGTGGGCAAAAACTTCCCCAGAGGCTCTACCTAACATACCATTTCATTCACAACATGTTATCCTAAAAGATACAAAAGCTGAAATGTCACCCTTGAGAATGGCACATGTGATAGACCCTACACTTTGAAACTCAAAGTAGGAAGTGCTAAAACATCTGAGATTAAAATCGCAAGCACGTGCATGACTCTGGAACTACTTTATACGGGGAGCAACCATCCCAACTGACAGCTGTGGAAATACAATCTACACAGACAAATACGGCCATCAGTTTGGCAACAACTCTCTGTCCGTGCTTTACTAGATTTACACCTTCTAAACAAAAGCAATGGAATGCCAGAGGTTTGGGGCAATGGTATAATTTCCTGCTTTGAAGCTGACAAAGAGAGAAAATTAGGCATAGGCTTAACTACATCACATATAGAAACCAGGCATAAATACATGATTAATACTTTACATTTCATACTTACTGCAGAATTTAAAGGAAACATTGATTATTCCAGGGCCTGTGTGTTTTGTATAAGCTATAACATACCATGAAGCCAAAAACAGAATACAATGAGCCCTGCTATTGATGCATGGGTGAAAATGCATCAGGAATTAGAAAACTTACTTGGGAATATTAACAAATAAAACAAAACAGAATTACTTTTGTTAAAGTAGGTGGGAGGAGCGAGAGCTTCCCCTTGTTAGCCAGTCTGGCTTCACCAGCCCCCATTCTGTGCACTCAGTACTTCAAGAAACACTGCAACATGGGAAGAAAACCGCTCATTTTGCCCAACTCCTTCATTTTACAAAAGTGGGAAGTTAAAGAGGATTGATGATGTCAGGTGACTTGTCTAAGATCAGACCCAGGAGAGGACCCTACCATACAATACTGCCAACCAAACGAGAAACACACACACACATACACACACAGAGAGATGTTTCCTCCACTGTCTGAAAAAAGAGCATTCCTATGAAACTTTTTGTAAGCTAAAATGACATAAAGCAAAGAAGTAATCATCATTAATTTACAAGGAAAAATTTTTTAGCATTCCCAGACCCCAAAAATAACCTCTTCTAGGCTTTTCTGATACCTTATGACACATCTTGCTAATGGATACACAAAATAAACTGAGATAAAGCACAGATGCTCACAGAGTTCGAAGCTATGGCAGCTTGATGCTGAGATGTTGAGCCTCGTTCTCAGGGAAGGAGCTTGGCAGGGCCACTCACTGCTCAGGGAGCATGCTGCCTCCATACTGGCTCGCTGCAGAAAAATACTGCATGCTATTTTCATTTCTTTGATAAAAGCAAAAATCCTCTTCAGTTTTCTTTCAGTTAGAGAACATAGGTACCAATGTAGGTCTTCTGTACAAGTTAGGTGGTATAATATGAACTTCTGAAAAGCAGGGCTTACCTATATGTATATATATATTTTTTTCCTCCTTATAAATCACATCCAAAGATGTTAACAAAACATAATATGCATGGAGTCTACTGAATGTTATCCTACTGAAGATCACTAAATTTAATTATAAAAGGGTGAACTAAAGCATGGCCAGTTCCTATAGCTCCATAATGCAATGTAACTAATGAAAAATGAGAGGAATCAGCACATGCTTTTATGTACCAGTCATCTTTCTCAACACTGTATTCCGAATCAGTTGTAATTTTGATGATGACGACACTGGCTCAGTTACAAAAATAGGATTACTTAAGTAACCCAATCTGGGGCTTTCCAAAGAGTGAACAAGCGTGTCTAAATAGGGAAAAATGAGTTCAAATGTGTATTAGCTTTGTGGTTATAATGATACAAGACACTCGAACAGCAGTTTTAACTTGTCTTTGACAAGAAAGGTTTTGAACACAAACCAATTCTCAATTTGAAAAATGGAAGATGTGCTTATTTAAGGGAATATGATACACTTTTAGCCTGATTAAAACATAGGCCTGAACTTGCACCCTCATTTACACACTTCTTGGGAAGACTAATTTGTCTCAATAAAACTAGACAGTCCCTTTGAAGAAAACTGCTTTATACAGTTTCTTTATTTCATGTTTCTTTTAATATTATGGAATCTTTATTTCTCTCCAATACTGAAACAGCACTGAGTTTGTTTGTTTTTTTTTTAAGGGTTATTTTTATTACACTTTAATTTAAACAAATAAGACAAAAGAACAATTCTCAGTCATAGTGAATAGATGGGGAGATTGAGATAAAGAACCTCAAAGGTAAAGGATTTGGGTTTAAGGGAAATGCATAGGATTGCTACCTGGAGACCATTATTTGTTGGTATCAACAGCACTATGCACAATTCTTAGCACAGAATAGATACTGAATAAATGTTTCTTAAATATATAACTAAGGGAATGACTGGAAGAGGAATGGGAGAGGGGAAAAGGAAAACCATATCTATGGACAGGTGGGAGAGCTACAATAATAGGTAATAACTCCTCCACAGTTTTACAGCAAGCGGGGCTGTGCCAGGAGAAAGCCAAACAGATCAACGTCGGATTCCAGACTCCTATCATTGTCTTGAGAAAGTTATTGAAACTTCAGCTAATTATCTAACCACCTGGAGTATCTATTTCTTAATCAGTAATTTGGTAAAATAATAGCCATGATACAGGTTTGCTGAGCAGAATATGGATGATAACTATGTAAACCACTCCATGGCACCTGGCACTTGCTGAAACTCTATAAATGTCAGCTCCCAATCCATGACCTTGATTGCAGTGCTACCTCTGGCACTCATGGTAGAAGTTAAAAACAAAACAAAAAACTCCTGGAGCACCTGGGTGTCTCAGTTGGCTAAGTGCCTGCCTTTGGCTCAGGTCACGATCCCAGGGTCCTGGGATTGAGCCCCTCATAGGGCTCGCTGCTGAGCAGACTCCTCCCTCTCCCTCTGCTCCTCCCCCCTGCTTGTGCTCTCTCTCTCAAATAAATAAATAAAATCTTAAAAAAAAAAACCACTACTAAAAGCATTCAAATCAATCTACACTTTGCGGGGGCCAGAGCCATATTCATCTTAGAGAACTACAGACCTCTGCCCTCACTCTGAGATGTCCTGTGCTATATACCCTCATCAGAGTTTTGGGAAGGAACTAGGAGAGTTCCTAGGCACAGAGGAGAGTAAGGAACAAGGCCATCTTCAAATTCTTTTTTTTTTTTTTAAGATTTATTTATTACAGGGAGAGAGAAACACAAGTGAGGGAGGGGCAGAAGGAGAGGGAGAGAGAGAATCTCAAGCAGACTCCATGCTGAGTGCAGAGCCCACCATGAGACTTGATCCCATGACCCAGAGATCACAACCCGAGCTGAAATCAGGAGCCGGGTGCCTAACCGACTGAGCCACCCAGGTGCCCCTCAAATTCTTTTTTTTTTTTTAATTCTGTTTTGGGCTTAGGCCAATTAAAAAAAAGTTCTATAAACCCATAAAGAAAATGTATGTTGATATTTTGCATATTATAACAGATTTCTCCTTTCTGGGTAATAGTAATTATTTAGTTCAAAAATAATGTTGGATATTTAGACCAGATAGCTTCTGTTTACTCCTTAAGACCCACTCTCTACACTACACCCTGTTCTCTACCTGAAGTGATCTATATAGAGGACATCAATGGGTCCTCTTACCCTCTGGCTCTAGTTGGGTTCAGTTAATGGGAAGCCCTGGCAGGAGCTGGTGGGAGAGAGAAAAATCAGTTCAAAGTTTTTATTTCCCTGGTTCACTCCCTATAAGCATACCTTGAACTTACTATGTCCCTTGCATAAAGATCACTGCTCTAATCAAGGTCATTTAGTTTATAACATGACTTTCTTTCCTTTTGGGTTCTGACTGGTCTCCTTCAATTCATCTCCTTGAGCTTAGAGTGGTAATAGTTGTGCTGTTGGTAAGCACTGGTTCCTGAACAATCCCTTAATTTTTCCTACACCATTCCTGGCTCTAACCCTTGTACTTATTCCCTTTATAAATAAGGCATCCTTGAAGTATCTTAATTTAATTATGCCGTGGTTCCTGTAGGGACCTTGACTGAACAGATATGGTTTACCTAGACTGGTCATAACTGGTGGCTCTCCTAAATCTCATCACATCCCTTCACAAACTAACTCTCTTAGTTTATAACTCTTATGAGGATGGCGCCTGTTCTTTTTTTTTTTTTTTAAGATTTTATTTATTTATTTGACAGAGAGAGACACGGCGAGAGAGGGAACACAAGCAGGGGGAGTGAGAGGGAGAAGCAGGCTTCCCGCAGAGCAGAGAGCCCGATGTGGGGCTCGATCCCAGGACCCTGGGATCATGGCCTGAGCCGAAGGCAGACGCTTAACGACTGAGCCACCCAGGCGCCCCAAGATGGTGCCTGTTCTTATATTTCTATTTGTATAATAAATATACTAATGTTTTCCTTATTAATTAAAATATACAATATGTAAATATATAAAATATGAACATAAACATATAAAATAATATATAATCATCTGAACATGTGAATCAAGTATTTTATTAAATTCAACTGGTCTTATCTACTATTCCTCCATGTTCATATAAATATCCACACATAATTGAGTCTTCCTAGTTTTGTTATTTAAAAAACAACAGATTCTACAATTAAAAAAAATACCATATAACATAATTTTCTCATTTACCAATACATTAAGGGCTCTAACTTAAAAAATAATATATAACATAAAGTTTGAGTAAAATCACTCCTCTTATTTGTGGGCGCTTAGGTTGTTTCCAGTTTTCCCATTACAGACAATGATCTAGTAAAAAATCCATGTGTGTGTGTGTGTGTGTGTGTGTGTGTTCCTATATACTGGTGCCTGTCCTACAGAACAAATCCTCTAAGTATTTATGCATAAAAGAACATACGTATTTTTCAAATTTAAGAGTTTAACAAAATTATTAAAATGTGTATATTAAAATAAGTCAAAATTAGCAAAAATTTAACATTCATAAGTATACCCTTAGAAGTACATAAAACATCAGTATCATCTGATGTCTGCCAATAAATAAGCTGATCAAAATGTTTTGACAGGTACATGAAGTTCACTGAACTGCCTCTGATTTAAATGTAAAATACATCAGTGAAAAGTTCTCACTTATACCTGAAAGGGTCTGAGTTTCTGATTTCAAATATATAAATTTTAAAATGGTCTGTTTTTAATGTAAAAATAATAAAGCCATCTCAACTGATGGTGAGCCTCTTTAACCACTTGCTTTTTATGTTTACTAGATACAAACTGTGACAGGTCTTGAACTTCAAAGCAAACAAAAACTTGGCTAAAAAAGTTTAGAGAGAGAAAGTTTCCACTACTTTCTAATTAAATTCCCTGCAAATTTAAAGTATACATCAGAAGTTTAAAGATATAGAAGTTCAGAAGATACTAACTTATTAGAAAGATATGGAAGGGAAATTTATCAAAAAACACAAAGAGATGTGAGAATGCTTCAGCTCAATATGGATTTCAAGGCTAAGTAAAACTATTTCTTTTCTTTTTTAGACTACTGTAGCATATGAAGACTTTCTCTAGCAGTGCCAATTCTACTTATGTTAAAGAAAATTCAATAGAACATATGTTTCCATTTTTTCTTCCTCCAATCTAAATACATCATTTTAAAGCAACATTCTTCTTCCAGTTCATTAAAAGTCTTGTTATACAACTAAAATGTGCTGTCTCACAGAGGAGCTGACCTGGCTTTCCATCCTAATACAATACTTAGATCATTAAGCAGTCCTAATCTAACTATTTGTACCAAATGACATGGCCAACTTATGAAAATTTAAAACAACCTCTTGTATGATTCATTTCTATCAGAAAGTCATGCTGTGGATCACCATGCCAGTGGACAAGCTGACACATACTTTAGGAAGCTTACCAAGGTAAAAAATACACCATTATCACAAACAAATAAAGGAACATACAAGTAAATCATGATGACAATTTTCTGAGCATCGATTATTTATTAGGCAATGTCTAAGAGTTGATCTGTATGGTATCTGTCATACTCCAAACAATCTTTTATGTAAAGTGGAAATTTTTACTTTTCTTCTGACAAATGAGGAAACTAAAGCTATCATGACACAAAATTGCTTGCCCCAAGTCATGGGCTGCTAAGTGAGTATTCAGCCCAAGGTTTGAGCCCTTTCATTCAACATCTAACCAATTATCCTTACAGTATACCAGACTATCTCTTAAGGAATTATTTTATTTCTTCCAAATTATTTCAAAATGGATGCCTATCCAATGCCCATGATAAACTCTGTATTCAAAATTACTAGTTTTTAAATCTAGCTAGTGACCAAAATTGGATAGCATTTATATACATCATACAACTTAAAATTAAAAAATAAGTATCTTTAGTTATACTTTCCCATGTCATTTACTAACATTATTATAATAATCAGCAATTTAGATCTCATAAAATCTGAAATTGTCTATAAGGGAAAACTCCTTTGAAACATTACACTAAATATTCTGATAATGTTAAAAACTGGCTTTCAAAAAGATGAAAAATCTCAGTATGACTTTAGGCAACATGAGCAATTATATACACACTGCTACCAATGAGGGTGTATAGTTCTTAATTAACAAGGCTTTTGACTTGAACTAAGTTAAATTTATCAAAACAATAATAGTACATTAAAGTTCGGCTTTCACCAGGTAAATGCAAACTAGCTAATCTAAGATTGTATATGCCTATAGTGAAAAACACAAAATGAAAATAAATACATGCTTTCATTTTTCTAAACCTTCTATCATTAGCACTCCTCATCCTTGAATTTAGGATTATCAAATAAATAATATTTTTGATAACTTGAAGTAACAAGTAAAAACCATAATGATTTTTCTCCTTCCTAAATTACATAAGCCTAATAATTTTAGTTCAAATTATGGTTCCCTTCAATTAATCTGCAATTAAATTTTAAATTGTTCAAGGATATAATAAATTTATTAGTATTTTTATGTAAACTACAAGCATAAAAAAATCACCTCCTCTGAAACATGGAAAAATATAACTTCATCAATACCAAGTCTAATCATTTATGAAAAAGGACCCACATTTTTCTGTACTCAGGAGACAAATTATAATTTGCATCCTGTGAATATCAAAAAATACCAATTAATTTGTTATTACAGTTCCATCAGGCCAGCTGTGGATTCTATAACAGAGATTAGTTTTATTCTGGTGCATTGCAAAGCACTGATACTAATCTCAGACAAAAGCATTATCATTGGTGAGATGCTGATTACTGATTACAAAGGCTTTTTAAAAATTATTATTATTTAACAAATCTCACAGGATAACTAAATAATACTTACTAAAAATAGTTTCTTTTCTAATATCACTCTGAGATATCCAAATACCAGGAATAAAATAGAAGCTGCAACAGTTAATAAAAGAATTTGTATTTAGTATTCCAGATGCAATGAATTCACTGTCTACCAAAAAAAATACTTAATATTAATCCCTAATTTCACCAGCAGCTAGTTATATAATTTTGGGCAAGCCATCTAGATCTCTGTGCCTTGATTTATCATTTATAAAAATATAAATTATAATTTAATTGTTTAAAAACCATTTGTTAAGCAGACATTGTGTGTGGGTGCTCTGGGATGTGTGCTTTGGGAATAAATAGCTGAGTAAATACATTAAATTAAATAATCTACAAATTATAAATATTTTAATATTTATTCAATATTTTAATATAATTAATGCACTTAATATCTAAATATTAGAATCATGATATTAAAGATCATTAAAGAAAAAATATCATTTTACCAGATGATGGTACTTTAGGATGTTATATTTTCCAAAATTTTGCCCTCTCAGACTTCTAGTCCAGGCAAGATCACATAGATTTGTTTTCTATTGCTCTATTTTTCCTCCCCACTCCCTCACTAAGTACAACTAAAAATGCTGGAAATAATGAAAGAGGCAATCAAAGGAGAACTCTGAAGGCTCAAGCAGGGAGGGGAACTGGCGAGAGATCCCAGGGCAGGAAGAAGGTAACCCAGGCCCTGGGTTTCTTGACATCCAACCTAGCAACACAAGACAGTGCAGGTAGGCTCTTTCCTTCTCTGGATCAACAGGAGAACCACTAACAATAAGCCTTCAATAAAAGTGTTCTCCTTCTCTGTAGAACCTAAGACTCCTCTCCTCCTCTCCCACATGGAAAAACACAGGACAGTACCAGCAAGGCGGATCCTGCCTCAAAAAGTACTCTGCTAGGAAGACCCCCGTGGGGTCTGAATGAGACTGCCTGCCAACACCAAGAGACACTGGGTGGTTGGGGGTCAGTGGCAGACACCAGGAAAGAGAATCCCACTACAAACACCCAGGCCAGGAAGGGCTTTCCATCCCCCACAGGCATAGGGCATCTAGCACAACAAGTTCTGGCTTAGGAAGTGCTTTTCTTCCCCACCAGGCCTGAGAATCCCTCTCTTACCAAGAAATATCAAGGGAGAAGGGGCACGGAGTTGGCAAGGGGGAGGATCCCAACCACAATACGCTGCCAGGCCCAGAAGTACTCTTCACCCCATCAGGCCAGAGACTTCCTCTCCCCCGCCTAGAAGCACCAGAAAGCCCTGCCTCAGAAAATTAATGCTGCCCCTCAGGCAAAAGCAGTAGAGACCATTGGGAGCCCCACTCACTCCAATTACACCAAGCCAAAAAAATACCAAAGAGCCCCCTGAAAATTGTATTGTCCTTGGAATCAGAGCCCACTAAAGTAGACCAGGACCTGTGAGCTAAACCTAAACAGCAAATGCCTAATAAAAATAAAAGACTTAAATAGGATCCAGAGTCTCCTAAAATAAACAGAGACTCAGGGATCCAAAGGACAAAAACAAAAGATCCTACAAATTGAGGTAAAAGAAGAGTAGGGTCAAAGGAATATCTGAAGAAAGAATTAGGTGAAAGATATAAACCAATAGATTCATGAAGTGGACCACAGATAAGCCCAAAGAAATCCTTTCAAAGACACATCACAATTAAATTCAGAAAACTAAGGTAAAGAAAAAACTCTTGAAAGCAGCCAGAGAGAAACAAAACATTATCTTTAGGGGAACTCCAATTCAAAGGACAGCATGCAGTCCTTAGCTGGTGGCCTCTCCAGGGACTATATAAGCTAAAAAGAGCTGCTTCACTCTAAATCATGCCCTCTTCCTGGGCAGCTCATATGCCATAACTTGGGGATATAAAAGCCTTGTCCCCTGCCCAATGATTGATGCATACAGAGACAGAAAGCCATAGCCCTTGCTCCAACTCCAGACAACCATGAAGGGCCATCTCAGCTTTCTAGATGTTCAACTCGCTTCTGTTAAGACTGCAACACAGTTCAACTCCACACCCCACCCCCGCCGCCCCCAACCTGGTTTTGCTTCCTTCCTCATCCTTTCACAGATTTTTTTTAACCCCCAAAATACTCCCTAATAAAAATCTTGCATGCTAATCTCTATCTCAGAATCTGCTTCACTGGGAACACAACCTGTGACTGCAGTCATGGAGGTGGGCAGTAGCAGAAGACGGCAGGGCCTGTTCCAGGAAACTGTGGAGTGAGTCTTTGAGCAGGAACTGTTAGAAACTCTCTTTAGAATGCAGGGCACCTAATGCCTTTTTGCCCTTAGTTTGAGGTCTTAGTTTCCAATCCCAGAGCAACAAAAAAACTCTCCCTTCAATATCTTACTACATAGGTCTAGTCTGAACTTTCAATAAAAAATATTAAATGTTGCTCTAAATTAAAACCCTAATAATTCAATTTTTAAATTAGATGTTAAGCCTCCAACAAAGAAAATTCAAATAAATATATTTAGCTTAATGACATGGTACCAGATTATGGGGTCAATGCTGGAGCCAAGGGAGAAACTATAAAGCATTCTGTAAACTTCTTTTTATTTAAAAAAAAAAAAATACCCTGGATAGAGTAAACCTATACAGATTTGCAAGAAAGAAGCAAAGAAGCAAATTCTTGGACACAGAACTATTCTTACAGCTCTGAATAATATAAATATTAAGAGCCTAGCATTTCCTATATAAATCCTTACATTTTAAGTTTAAAATTTCAAAATTTACTAACAGTTTACTTTTACTCAATGAACAGTGTTGTGCTGGCTAGAGAATTTGCCAAAATTATCTCACCAATCACTTATTTTTTTATAGAATTCATTGCTCTCAGTATACAAAGATATCAAAACCCACTTCTTAACTGTTCCCAACTTTTGTATATTTTCAGTAAACACCTTAGAATCTCAAGGCTTACTATTTGCTTCCATGAATTATAGCACCTTCTCCCCTGTGCATATGAACTCTTGGTCATTTAATTAATGCTACTTGCCACACCCTTCCTGCAGCCAAACTCAGTCCAGCCCTAATCATCCCTTTCCCACTTCTCAATTCCTTAGACATGATGAGCCATTGCAGAAGGATAATTCTGACTTTAACTTTCATTGCCTATCAATCATCTCCACCTCCTCTGTGGTACTATAGAAACTGATGGCCTCTAATGCCCTGGGCTGAGCTGACTCAACCCACAGTCAATTGGCAATGATTCTGCCACTGACCGGATGGACAGACACAGCCAGTGACACCTAACTTTATATGTTAATGAGGAACAAAAATAGAGTGGATTAACTAAATAGAGAAGAACTATGGGTGCCTGGGTGGCTCAGTTGGTTAAGCGACTGCCTTCGGCTCAGGTCATGATCCTGGAGTCCCAGGATCGAGTCCCGCATCGGGTTCCCTGCTCGGCGAGGAGCCTGCTTCTCCCTCTAACCCTCCCCCCTCTCATGTACTCTCTCTCTCATTCTCACTCTCTCAAAATAAATAAATAAATCTTTTTAAAAAATAGTGTTATATTTAAAAAAAAAGAGAAGAACAAACAATCTACTATGGTCTAATCCTCTCATCTTTCTTACTAAAAATGTTACGTTGTATTAAAACACATATTCAACTTTCTTAGTATCCATATGTTACTCATCTTTAGCAGAATTATAGTAAGACCAAGAAACAGCTGAAAGTGGATGTTAGACAAGAAAAGGTAATAAATGAAGGTTCCTATATAATCTACAAACTGATTAGTTGCTCAGGAATCAAAACTAGATAGCATGAGATTGCATAATACTGGGGAAACACCCATATTTAGTGTTAAAAGAACTTGAAATGGTAATATGTTTTCTTTCCATTTCTAGACTTTAATTCTAATAAACATAGCCTCAGTAATTTGTTTTTATAAAGTAAAAGGTATTTCTAGTTGCTAACTGTTAAAAATTAGGAGAATAAACTCCAAAAAGATCTATGATAGATACATTTAACAGTTGGTTCAACTTAGCTATTCTAAAGTTAATACTCTTAAAATTTTTAAAGCATTTTCAAAATATTGTCTTATATAGTGATATGGCTCTTCTTTCATTCAAATTGATCTTCAAACCAAACTTCTTCGGAGGCTCTTTATTTTATGGCCCCAACCTACATTTCCAGCCTCCTCATACCAATCTGCTAGCCCCTCAGACCTTCCAGATCCACACCAACCTCCTCCCCCTGACACACACACACTCACTCACCCTCACCTATTGGCACATATACACACAGATACCCAAAGTCTCCTGCCAGGAAAAGTTAGCTCAGCAGAACTACCAAATAAACACAGGACCGTTCACCACTTTATGATTTGGTATGAGCAGTCTTTCTGCTTTCATCCCCCGCCCCCCAGGAAAACATCTATTTAACGTTTAAGGCCCACTTCAAATGTCATTTACTTTATGACAACTTCTCTAACTATCGTGCACAAATAGATACTCCTCTTCTGAAGGTTCATGGCAATGAAAACAAGCTTTTCTACAACATTCCCCCCATAAAATTGTAATTAACTTTTTCCGAGTCCTGCTCCATTAGACTATGAACGTCCCAAGGGCAAAGATTATGATTTATTCTTCTCTTTTCACCCAGTGCCCCCATCAATAAAATAGGTTATCTCCCAGTATAGGATTGTGAGGATTAAGAAAATTAACGACAGCACTTAGCTGCATTATAAAAAGTGCTCAACATACGTTAGAAAAATTATTTTCAGTATTGAAAACAATGCTTATTCTGTAGCAAGCATTCTATAAATGCTTAGGAAATGCATAAAACAGAAATGAACAAATGATTGTTTTTAAAATTCATTTCGAACGGAGCTAAATAAAAATCAAGCAAAAAATATGAATGTGATAATCCTTATCATTACAAAATTAATGCTTCTTAAAACGACTGAACAGAATGCATATTCCAAACACCAGTTACTAGATTATTATATACAGAGGAAAAAGAAAATATTAAAATAAAGGAGAATTATAAAGAACTTTATTAAATAGAAACTCAAGATTTGTTGAAACTCTCCTTAATGTTAATTAAAATTTCCTGAGTTACTACTTAAGGAAATGCTTTTAATAACTAAACATAGGCCAATACTTGTCTGTCTGGCAAACTCTAAATCATTTAAATAATGCTGAACATCATAGCAAACAAAAAAATAATAATGCTGATTTTATTCCTTTTATTTCCTGAATTTTTCCTGAGCAAAAATAATTGATTATTTTGGGGGTACCTGGGTGGCTCAGTCAGTTAAGTATCTGACTCTTGATTTCAGCTCAGGTAGTGATCTCAGGGTCATGAGATCAGGCCAAGCATGGGGCTCGGCTCTAGGCGGGGAGTCTGCTTGAGAGTGTCTCTCCCTCTCCTTCTGCCCTTCCCACTCCTGCTCTCTCTCTCTCTCTCTCTCTCAAATAAATGAATCTTTTAAAAAAACAGTTGAGTATTTTGAAAGCTTTAACATCCATTTTGTATATATTTTCAAGATTAACTCTAATAAATTAATCATTTTTAGAGAAGGTTTTTCATGTTTTCCCCTCAGTAATGTTCCTCCTAAGGTAGACTCTTGTTTTAGACAACTGTGTGGGAATCTCAGAAGGTATTCTTGAGGTCACTGATACTATCATTTATGGTTAATTTAATGTTCTTATAGTTGAATTCATAAGGTAATGAAACAAAAATTAGTAAAATTAGCATGCACTTTTTTTGCATTTAGAATACTGTGCCATACATCATGATAAAAGTGCCACCAATTAATAAAGGTAGCAAAGATATTACTTAGAAAGATAATTCCAAATGTCAGCAACGCCCCAGAAACCCTCCAACATAACTGAAACCCATTAAATCTCACTTATAAGCCATTACACAAGTATTTAAATAAGAAAAAACTCATGAGGCTGTCATTCAGTATGTCAAAAATCCATCAGCTCTATGAAATAATTCCTTATAATTTTGAACTGAATATTTATAATTTTCACAGATAAAAACCTACGGTAAAAAAAAATGTAAATCAGTAAAATTATGTGCCATTTTTTTCTGTTTTGAAGGAGAAAATTCTAAAGCCAAGCAACTTTTAAAAAGAAAACTATATTTCATAGATAAACAATACACACAAACATATTATAAATCTGGTTATATATGTAATATTTATATATATAACTTATATATAAATACATTTTAGCTATGTTCACATACACATATATAATTTACTTAGAATGTTAATATACAAATTTATGTACCTTTCCTTCAGAAGTCAGCTCTTTTGTGTAAATGTATACAGGCATACCTTAGAGATATTGTGGGTTCAGTTCCAGATGACTATAATCAAGTGAGTATCACAATAAAGTGACTCAAATGAATTTTTTGGTTTCCTAGTGCATATAAAAGTTATGTTTACACAATACACAGTATTATAGTCTACTAAGTGTATAACAGCATTATGTCTTAAAAAAATGTACATAACCTTAACTTAAAAACACATTATTGCTAAAAAATGCTAACCATCATATGAGCCCACAGGGAGTCTTAATCACTAATCACAGATCATCATAACAAATATAATAAAAATGAAAAAGTTTAAAATATTGCAAGCATTACTAAAATGTGACACAGAGACACTAAGTGAGAAAACGCTGTTGGAAAAATACTGCCAACAGACTTGCTTGATGCAGTGTTGTTGCAAACCCTCAACTGTAAAAAACACAGTATCTGTGAAGTACGATGAAGTGAAGCACAATAAAATGAGGTATGTCTGTATACACATCAGAATTCTCATTCCCGTGATCTAAAAAGATTGAATCATTTGCCTTCCTTTTAATATAAATTTTTAAAAATACTTTTACCGCAAGGCCAATCAATCTAAATTCTCTGCTTGAGCCCCTACGTAATCATTTCAAATGAACATACAGAAAAAGCCTTAATTTTAGAAATATCTAAAGGAAATAGGAAATTTTATTAAGGATAGGCCTTACAAATGTCTTATCTGGCATGATACTCGGAGTTCTTAGATTAGATACCTTCTTCTTTTGATAATAAATCACCTTAAAATAGGAGCTAAGGGATCAATTAAAGATAAAGAGATACATGTGTAAGCATAATCTTTAAATAGTCTTTAAAGTATAATACTTACAATATTTCTTATCATTATTAATCTATATTAATTAATCTGGTTATTTATAAAGTATGTAAAATGGCCAGCAATTCAAAGATTCTTAAGAAAAGAACAGAGCAAAACAAAAATTTATCCCTGGCTTCTCTACATGCTATTTTCTTAAATTAACTCAAATAAATAAACCCAAAATATGGCTATTCTTCACTAAGAAAAATACTGAATTGTAATACTATTTTAAAGTAATAATGATTAAAGTAATAAATAAATTGAATTTATTTGCTTATACATTCATCATGCCTTAAAGTAGGGGCTAGTTCTTATTTCTAGTAAAGCCATGTTTAATTTACAAAGCATATCATATAAGAGATACTTAATAAATATTTGATGACTAAAAGAATAAATAAAAGGATGAACGAGCAGATGAAGAAATGGGGACCCTAATGAAAGCTTATGGTCAGAATCCAGGAATGAAAACCAGTCCTACGGACAGTTTTGTCAAGGCTGCTACTTTGTGGAGCAGCAGTGTGGTAGAGCTGAAAAACACTGGACTCAGAGTTACAAACAAGTGCAAGTCCCTACCTCTTTGCCTTACTAGCTGTGTGACCATAGGGTATTTACCTAATCTGAGTCTCAATTTTTTTCTCTATAAAATTAGTATAACACCTGTTCTCTCTATCTCATCGGGTAACTCATAGGGATGTTCACTATAAAATTCAACTTTCCTGTATATTTGAAACTTTTCATAACAAAACCTGGAAAAATAGAAAAAGAAACATCTTCCAAAGAGTTTCAATAGATTTTTACCTCATTAGTTGAAAACATAAAAACACACTTTCTGAGTAGTTTCACATAAATAAAAACAGTATCTTTCCACTAACCACATATTTGTTATCTAGAAGACATTTGAAAGAGTTAAATTCTTTATTTCTAAGATTTTTAAGTATGCTAATACTCTTGAATGACATATATCATCTCTAATAACAGGATTATATAATGAGGAAAGCATTTCCAAATAGCTATTTTCAGA
Source organism: Zalophus californianus (assembly GCF_009762305.2). Classification (NCBI taxonomy): domain Eukaryota; kingdom Metazoa; phylum Chordata; class Mammalia; order Carnivora; family Otariidae; genus Zalophus; species Zalophus californianus. The sequence goes on from NC_045602.1 coordinate 100,118,015, forward strand.
ATGCTCTCTCAATGGGTTCTTTTTGAAAAGCACTTACTTTTTCACTAATTCCTATAACATTGACTTTACTGCATTTGGGACAATTAAGTATATTGCTGGTTTTTCAAACTAACTGCTTTCTGACAACCACTGATCCTGACTGTTACAAAAAAGGTCAACTAAGTTGGAATTTTGCTTTTATGTAAATCTATGTTAACTCACCTTAAACAACATTTTTAGTACTTTGTCATCAGAAAACTTACACACCTCAATGTAATTCAAAATATTTTCCCGGTCATTCCTCATCTCATTAAAAAGTATTCTAAGGATCCAAATATTTTAAAATCTTTATTGTATAAAATTAACCACATTAATGGCATTCAATAGCATATGAATCATAACATGTTTCACTAACTGGAAAGTTAATAAATGACTTCTGTCAATGATGTTGGATTACGGAATTCCCACTCTTCATTTGAAAACTTACCATTTCAGATCAGCTCTGGATATCAAATATCAGTAAACCTTTATTTATCCCTGACTTTTAAAATGATATAAATAGGTACAGCAATTCCAGTATTTTCTCCCCTCTTGTCAATGACATATCTTGTTACACCTTGTAATGAACACCACTGATGGGTCACCAATTCCCAACTTGTACCCCCAACAAAGGTTTCTTAGAAAGTCCTCTTGATGCATAGTAACATATCTTCCTGGGTCTCCTCATTGGATCCCTAAGAGAATGGTGTAAATTATTAAAAAAAAAAATGTGATTGCTCTGTGTGTGTGGCTGAACTCATGTGTGCACCTATGTGAATATAAATACACAACTAGGATAGGAGTATAAATGGATAGAGAACTTCTCTGACAGAGACAGAAGTTCTGTCTAAATAGCAGAGTTGGAAAAGAAAGGGAATGCTTCTTTGTTGTGTCCTAACAAGTTCAAAGATGTGTCTTTAAAATTTTCTAAACATTTACGGAATGTCTCCACTGCACCAGTCCCAAAGATAGAAAACAGCATAAGCAAACCGAAACAGCCTGGACAAAATTCAGTGTGGTATATGAAAGTGCCCTAAAACTGTGCTGATAAAATACTACATTATCATCATTCAGGACCAAAACCAAGAAACAAAAAACAAAATCATTCACTGAACTCATTTACTTAAACTTTACTCCTCTCTCAAATGCAAGCATTCAGAACACCACCTTGAATTAGAAGTAGAAGACAAAGGTCCCTGAAATCTTCACCCTCTGATTCTGTAACAGCACATTTAACAAACTTCTCCTAATCAAATATACTTGACACATAGTATTAAACAAACTACACTGTCTAATGCTGAGGCCATAGAAAACTAGTAGAGGCAAACTGGAGACTCAAGGTAGAAGCTTATTAGGGAGCCAAACATAACAGTTCCAAAATAAAGCTAACAGAAAACTAGACAGTAAAACTGAAAACCACAGAACTAGATGGTAATACGGAATCCTAATGGCAGCTCATAAATGATGATACTGAGTCATAAAGGAAATACCCATTATAATCAGCATTATTTGTTTAAGAAGGCATGGAAGTGGATAATACATTTTAGAAAGATTTCCATCAAAATAGTTAACATTTTTAAATGTTTCCATTCAATCTGTAGTCTGGATTTCACAAGCGAATGAATATAAGCCTAGATATCTCTACCTGTAAACAGAATTCTAAATTTGGTTAGGAAGGCTGCTCCCCACAATCTTTCAATGATTCTTCAAAATTAGCTGAAGATATTTCTTTGGGCTTCTGTGTCTTTAATTATGAATGACGAGCTCCTTTTGAAGTATCTGAATTGCTTTTAGTAGGATCTGCAGACATTCTGAACAAATTATAAAGCAGCCTGGAAGAAATAATGTGTTATGCCATATTAATGCATTCCTAACTTCAGTAGATTAAGCAAAGATGATTATAAAAGTGAAATGTGTAACCTTATTCACTTCTGGGATCTATTATTGAAATATTAAGAATGAAACTAAAATCTTTTCAACACTCGTGAAAGGCTGTTATTTGAGGCTGTTTTTTAAAGCTAAATTATATAAAATATCTACCAACAGCAAAGATATCCTTATTAATATGCTATTACCTAACAGACAATATATCTGAGGCATAATTTTGATTATGATCTTAGGGAAGCAAGAGAATTCTTTAATTCACATATTTAATAGAGTCACTGAAAATTTGTCCTATTGTTCTTCATCTAAACTCCATAGTAAATGATTGTTTAAGCCATTGTTTCCCAAAGATTGAGACCTATGGTGATTTTAGATCATACATGGAGACCATTTATTTTATTTCAATAGATTTAAACATATTAGTAGGTATTAGAAGAAGTATAGCTAGTAGATGAAACCCAAGAGTTCATGGGTATTATTACTTTAAAATAAGTTATTTTTAAAAACAAATCAACTTGGACACCTGGGAGGTTCAGTTGGTTAAGTATCCAACTCTTAATTGTGGCTCAGGTCACGATCTCAGGGTCATGAGATAGAGCCCCGTTTTGGGCTTTGTGCTGGGCGTGGGGCCTGCTTAAAATTCTCTCTCTCTCAACTGTGTACTCCGAGAAACAAACTGAAGGTTTTAGAGGGGAGGAGGGTAGAGGTATGGGGTAGCCCAGTGATGGGTATTAAGGAGGGCTTGTATTGAATGGAGCACTGGGTATTATACGCAAACAATTAATCATGGAACACTACATCAAAAACTAATGATATAATGTATGGTGACTAACAAAACATAATAAAATTAAATTTAAAAAAAACTTCTCTCTCTCTCTCTCTCTGTCTCTCTGCCCCTCCCTGCCCCAACTCAGGTGCATGCACTCTCTCTAAAATTAATTAATTCAAATTAAAGTTATTTTAAAGGAATATATTATATTACTATTTATTTAAATAATATTAAATAAATCTGTATAGTTTATAGTTGGTTTAAAAATGAGTGAAGTTAAGAAAAGAGGATGCATTCTATTGCCTTAGAAAATAAGCTTGCCCTACTATGTGGGATTTAATTTTTAATTGCTTTCAACTACTATTTACATCTTCTACAGATTCAAATATTATCAACTGCTGTTGTCAACTGACTTAAAAGCTCATTTACCACAGGGTCAGGTTGGATGCTTTCACAAATACAGACTTTGTGCATGTTGGTTTAGATTTGCCTGTGAGTAGCTTACAGATGTTGATGATAGCATTTCCTTCTTTGGCCAATCAAAGTCAGCCCATCTAGTCTTTTATTCAGTAGATTTCTGAGTTTACTGCCCATGAGTTAGTCTTTAATATAAAATAGAAGAATTGCGGATAGCTCTTAATAGTTTGGGCTTTTTCGCTAAAAGTCTGTTACACCTGTGAACATATAGTAAGAGTACTAAAATTAAGTATTAATTATTAAAATTAAGTATTAAAATTAATTAAAACTAAGGTTTTTAATTCAGCAGATACTGAACTTACCCATGTCATAACAACATAAGATTTTATCTATTATAAAATATTTGAAAAACTGAGATGCTAATTATTAGTACATAAAATTTCCTGGACACATCTTGAAGGAGTACAGAGCAAAGATGTGTTTGTATATGAATGATATGCATTAGCAGGTACCAATATGAGATACACAGCAAAATAATCAAGTGATGGCATGGTATAATAGAAAGAGTGTAGAGCCTAAACAAAGAGACCACAAGACTCTTCCACCAATTAGCTGAGTGGCAGGGACAAATCATTTAATTTCTTTGAGCCTCAGCTTCCTCAATGAAGAGATTGCTTACATTCAAAAATTTCTGACAATGATTAAAGTTGTCAGAGTTAAGGAGAAAAAGTCCCTGGTTCCGAAATTAATAAGAAACTAACCCGCTACTATTACAACTTAATACATACTTCTGCTTATGCAAGAAAAATACCCCCCCTTACGTATGTCACTCTTAAAGATTTGTTACTTAGAGATTTCATCTCTAAGTATTCATCATTGAGAGAACAACAACAAAAAAAAAACACAAGGAAAAGAGTCAATTCACCTGACAACATAAAAATGTAAAGCTTCTGAGTGTTAAAAAAAAAAGTGTGAAATACATGCCATTAATATGATAAAGAATTAATATATATACTATAAAAATTAGTCATTACATATCAATAAGAAAACCTTTGAGAAACAAATTGATTAATGGATGAAGATTATAAAAAGAAAATTCACAAGAAGGGATCAAGTTTTAAAAACATATGACAACTGCTTACTCTTGCTAGAAGTCCAATAAAATCTTATTTTATAAGAAGATAGCATTTCTGTCTAGCAGAGTACCAAAAACAATGGTTTTAATTAGAATTACTATGGAAGAGCATGGTTTGGTGAAATAGGCACTATCATACATTGCTAACAACAATGTGAATTTTTATGATAATTTTAAAAGGCAATTTAGTGATATGCATTAAAATATTAAAAACATAACACAATAGGGGTTTGGTTGAGTAAATTAAGGTATGAAAATCCTTTCTAAATGGCATATAAATATTAAATTATACTTATAAATTATATATATTAAGAACTACCAATCATATCTTGTTGAATGAAAGAAATAATATAAAATTATACACATATTGAACATGAATCTATATATTTTTAGAGTACCTGGAAAAATAGAAGAAACTGTTCATAGTAGCATCCTTTGGGTAATGAATATATGGGTAATTTGTTTTCAACTTTCATAAAGTTCTAAAATTTCCATTTAGTATAAAATAAGATGAAGGGGGAGGATGAAGGTTGCTTATAGCCCTGACACTGAAAACATCAATGGATCCATGTACTCAGAGCATTGATCAACGTCCCATCACTGAAGTATGTTGCTTATGCCTCGGTTTCATGGGGTTAGGAATGCAAAGACAGATAGATGACAACAGAATTCCTTAGCAACTGCTTATATAGTGAAATGAGATGAACTGGAACAACGACATACAAGGTAAACATGAAAAAAATGCTCTAACACAACACAACCAAAGAGCCCGAAGCTGCAGGTTATAAGAAAATGACATCACTGATCATAGATAGATGGCACCACTTCAAGACAAGGACCCAAGGCCAAGGGGCTATGTAGGCACAAGCATCAGAGAGGAATCATAGCCCTTAAACCACTGACAAACTATAAGCATCTTCAGGACTGAATTTTAAGTCACAGGAAGGCCTCAGTTGTCTGATGTCCATCCGAATGCAATAACTCAGGGCGCCTGGGTGCCTCAGTCATTAAGCGTCTGACTTCGGCTCAGGTCATGATCCCACGGTCCTGGGATCAAGCCCTGCATTGGGCTCCCTGCTCAGCAGGAAGCTTGCTCTCCCTCTCCCAGTTCCCTGCTTGTGTTCCCTCCCTCGCTGTGTCTCTGTCAAATAAACAAATAAAATCTGAAAAAAAAAAAAAGAATGTAGTAACTCCATCAGCACTGACATCAATGAATGCAGATGGACAGGATTTTCATGTCAGAACAGAAAAAAGCTTCATCTGCATTAGAGCACATCATTCCTTTAAAAACCCTTTCTTCAGAGTTCGGTATTTTATTTCTAACTTCTTAGCTGAGATATAGCTGTGTGACCTTGAAGAGATTACTAAACTCTGGGGCTAAATTTTGTCCCCTATGAAATATGGAGAGAATCTCTGTTCTGCATTACTTTCACAGGAATCAAATATGCAAGTGGGCATCATAATTCAAGGTAAACAATGGGCACATAGAAATGTTAGCTACCTTCACACATAAAACTGGAAATCTTTAAAACATCATGGGGCGGAGGAGCAAGATGGCAGAGGAGTAGGAGACTTAAATTCCATCTGGTCCCAGGAATTCAGATACATAGGGATCAAACCATTCTGAACACCTACGAACTCAACTGGAGATCAAAGAAAAGAATAGCAGCAACTCTCTGAATAGAAGAGGGACCACGTTCTGGAAGGTAGGACGTGTGGAGAAGTGAATCCGAGGCAATATTTGGGAAGATACGTGGCGGGGGAGGGGGTCTCCGTCTACCGCTTCTAGCAAGTGATAGAGCATCAGAGCACAAAATCGGAACTTTTACAAGTCAGCTCCGCTGAGGTACATGGCTCCAGTGTCTAAGCAGGGGGTGGAACCCTCGCTGGGACAGTGTGGTCTCAGGACCTTCGGATCACAGAAAGACTCCTAGTATGGCAGAGATCCCAGGTATCGGAGCAGGGAAGCCAGCTGCAGAGATGGAGCCAAGCAGTGAGCTCTCAGCTCGGGGTTGCCATAAACTGTGATCTGCGGCACAGTCAGGCCACTGCTCCTCCAGCAGGGACCCAATAAGTGGCAGATCCGGGGAGACTCCCCTTCCCTCCCTGGGAGGAGAGGCAGGGGAGCGCACTGAAGGAATCTGCTGGGTTTGGAGACTCCACAAGGGGTCGGGTGCCAGAGATGGAAACGCTCGGTCACAGGGCGGGTGAGCATGGAGTGTGGCTGGAGACCGAGGAGACGGGAGTGACTAACTGCTTTTCTCTGTGGGTGCACTGAGGAGTGGGGCCCTGAGTTCTCAGCTCCTCCAGGGCGGACACTGGGAGACTGCCATTTCACTCTTGTCCTCCAAAGCTGTACGGAAAGCTTTCAGGGAACAAAAGCTCCCAAGAGCAAACCGGAACAGATTACTTAGCCCAGACCACACAAGGGCGGGGCAATGCCGCCTCTGGCAAAGATATTTGGGAACCAAGGCAACAGGCCCCTCCCCCAGAAGATCAGCAAGAATAGCCAGCAAAGACCAAGTTTACTGATCAATTAGAATGTCAGAACTCCAGCCGAGGGGAATACTGCACATAGAATTCATGGCTTTTTTCCCCATGATTCTTAATCTTTCAAAGTTAATTTTTTTAACACTTTTTTTTGAAATTTTCTTATTCCCTTTTTCAACCAACATCTTATCAATCCCTTTTTAAAAAAATCTTTTTTATTTTTAATTTTTAGAGTCATATTCTATCCCTTCATAGTAGTGATCCTTATTATATATATATATATATATATATATATATATATATATATATATATATATATAAAGTTGTTCTCTCCTTAAAATTTTGGGATACAGTTTCTTCTAACAGAACAAAAAATACACAAATCTCTAGTATATGGCTTTGTTCTAGTCTCCTGCCTGATCACATTCTCTCCATTTTTTTTTTAATCCTCTTCTTTTTTCAACCAACTTTTTATCTTATCAATTCCTTTTATACAATCTTTTATTATTTTCATCCTTAAATTCATATTCCATGCCTTCATCGTATTAACTCTTATTTTTGTACATATATAAGTTTTCCTTTCTTTAAAATCTTGGGTGGCGCTTTCTTTTAAAAGACCAAATTATGGTCAAAATCTAGCATGCGGCACTGATCTATGCACCAGCCTGATCATATGTGATCATAATCTGGCTTTTTTTGTTTGTTTGTTTTTGTCTTTTTCTTTTCCTTTTCTTTCTTTCCCTTTCTTTTCCCCCAATTTCAGGTCTCTTCTGCTTTGTTTAGTGTATATTTTTCTGGGGACGTTGTTACCCTGTTAGCATTCTGTTCTCTCATTCATCTATTCTCCTCTGGACAAAATGACAAGACGGAAAAAATCACCTCAAGAAAAGAACAAGAGGCAGTACCGACCACCAGGGACCTAATCAATATGGACATTAGTAAGATGTCGGAACTAGAGTTCAGAATGATGATTTTAAAGATACTGGCTGGGCTTGAAAAAAGCATGGAAGATATTAGAGAAACCCTTTCTGTAGAAATAAAAGATTTAAAATCTAACCAAGTTGAAATCAAAAAGACTATTAATGAGGTGCAATAAAAAATGGAGGCTCTAACTGCTAGGATAAATGAGGCAGAAGAGAGAATTAGTGATATAGAAGATCAAATGATGGAAATAAAAGAAGCTGGGAAAAAGAGAGGTAAACAACTACTGAATCACGAGGGCAGAATTCAAGAGATAAGTGATACCATAAGACGAAAATTTATTAGAATAATTGGGATCCCAGAAGAAGAAGAAAGGGGGGGCAGAAGGTATACTGGAGCAAATTATAGCAGAAATCTTCCCTAATGTGGGGAAGGAAACAGGCATCAAAATCCAGGAGGAACAGAAAACCCCCTTCAAAATCAATAAAAATAAGTCAACATCCCGACATCTAAGAGTAAAACCTACGAGTCTCAGAGACAAAGAGAAAAATCTTGAAAGAAGCTTGGGAGAAGAGATCTGTAAACTATAATGGTAGAAACATTAGATTGGCAACAGACCTATCCACAGAGACATGGCAGGCCAGAAAGGACTGGCATGATATATTCAGAGCACTAAATGAGAAAAATATGCAGCCAAGAATACTATATCCAGCTAGGCTTCATTGAAAATAGAAGGAGAGATAAAAAGTTTGCAGGACAAACAAAAACTAAAGGAATTTGTAAACACGAAACCAGTCCTACAAGAAATGTTGAAAGGAGACCTCTAAGCAAAGACAGAGCCTAAAAGTAACATAGATCAGAAAGGAACACAGACAATATACAGTCACAGTCACCTTACAGGCAATACAGTGACACTAAATTCATATCTTTCAATAGTTACCCTGAATGTAAATGAGCTAAATGCCCCAATCAAAAGACACAGGCTATCAGATTGGATAAAAAAACAAGACACATCAATATGCTGTCTGCAAGAGACTCATTTGAGACCAAAAGTCACCCCCAGATTGAAAGTGAGGGGGTGGAAAACCATTTCCCAAGCTAATGGACACCAAGGAAAGCTGGGGTGGCAATCCTTATATCAGACAAATTAGATTTTAAACCAAAGCCTGTATTAAGAGATGAGGAATGACACTATATCCTACTTAAAGGGTCTATCCAACAAAAAGATCTAACAATTGTAAATATCTATGCCCTTAACAGGGAGCAGCAAATTATATAAGCCAATTAAGAACAAAAGCAAAGAAACACATTGAAAACAATACAAAAATAGTGGGGGAGTTTAACACCCCCCTTACTGAAATGGACAGATCATCTAAGCAAAAGATCAACAAGGAAATAAAGACTTTAAATGACACATTGGACCAAATGGACTTCACAGATATATTCAGGACATTCCATCCCAAAGCAACAAAATACACATTCTTCTCTAGTGCCCATGGAACATTCTCCAAAATAGATTACATCCTAGGTCACAAATCAGGTCTCAACCACTACCAAAAGATTGGGATCATTCCCTGCATATCTTCGGACCACAATGCTTTGAAACTAGAACTCAATCACAAGAGGTAAGTCAGAAAGAACTCAAACACATGGAGGCTAAAAAGCAACCTACTAAAGAATGAATGGGTCAACCAGGAAATTAAAGAAGAATTAAAAAAATTCATGGAAACCAATGAAAATGAAAACACAACTGTTCAAAATCTTTGGGATGCAGCAAAGGCAGTCCTATATACAGGAAAGTATATAGCAAAAACCAGGAAATTAAAGAAGAATTGAAAAAATTCATGGAAACCAATGAAAATGAAAACACAACTGTTCAAAATCTTTGGGATGCAGCAAAGGCTGTATACAAGAAAGTATATAGCAATACAAGCCTTTCTCAAGAAACAAGAAAGATCTAAAATACACAACCTAACCCTACACCTAAAACAGCTGGAGAAAGAACAGCAAATAAAGCCTAAACCCAGCAGGAGAAGAGAAATAATAAAGATCAGAGCAGAAGTCAATGAAATAGAAACCAAAAGAACAGTAGAACAGATGAACAAAACTAGGAGCTGGTTCTTTGAAAGAATTAACAAGATTGATAACCCCCCGGCCAGACTTATCAAAGAGAAAAGAGAAATGACCCAAATCAACAAAATCATGAATGAAAGAGGAGAGATCACAACCAACACCAAGGATATACCAACAATTATAAGAACATATTATGAGGAACTATATATGCCAGCAAATTAGATAATCTGGAAGAAAGGGATGCATTCCTAGAGATGTATCAACTACCAAAACTGAACCAGGAAGACAGAGAAAACCTGAACAGACCTATAACCACTAAGGAAATTGAAGCAGTCATCAAAAATCTCCCAACAAACAAAAGCTCAGGGCCAGATGGCTTCCCAGGGGAATTCTACCAAACATTTAAAGAAGAATTAATACCTATTCTCCTGAAACTGTTCCAAAAAATAGAAATGGAAGGAAAACTCCCACACTTGTTTTATGAGGCCACCATAACCTTGATCTCCAAACCAGACAAAGACCTCATCAAAAAGGAGAATTACAGACCCGTATCCTTGATGAACATGGATGCAAAAATTCTCACCAAAATACTAGCCAATAGGATCCAACAGTACATTAAAAGGATTATTCACCACGACCAAGTGGGATTTATCCTGGGCTGCAAGGTTAGTTCAACATCCACAAATCCATCAATGTGATACAATACATTAATAAAAGAAAGAACAAGAACCATATGATCCTCTCAATAGATGTAGAAAAAGCATTTGACAAAGCACAGCATCCTTTCTTGATCAAAACTCTTCAGAGTATAAGGATAGAGGGTACATACCTCAATATCATAAAAGCCATCTATGAAAAACCCACAGCGAATATCATTCTCAATGAGGAAAAACTGAGAGCTTTCTCCCTAACATCAGGAACACGGCAGAGATGTCCACTATCACCATGGCTATTCAACATAGTACTAGAAGTCCTAGCCACAGCAATCAGACAACAAAAAGAAATGAAAGGCATCTGAATCGGCAAAGAAGAAGTCAAACTCTCACTCTTTGCAGATGGTATGTTACTTTATGTGGAAAACCCAAGAGTCCACCCCAAAACTGCTAGAACTCATACAGGAATTTAGTAAAGTGGCAGGATCTAAAATCAATGCACAGAAGTCAGTGGCATTCCTATACACCAACAACAAGACAGAAGAAAGAGAAATTAAGGAGTCGATCCCATTTACAATTGCACCCAAAATCATAAGATAACTAGGAATAAATCTAACCAAAGAGGCAAAGGATCTGTACTCAGAAAACTATAAAAGACTCATGAAAGAAATTGGGGAAGACACAAAGAAATGGAAAAACATTCCATGCTCATGAATTGGAAGAACAAATATTGTGAAGATGTCAATGCTACCTAGAGCAATCTACACATTCAATGCAATTCCCATCAAAATACCATCCACCTTTTTCAAAGAAATGGAACAAATAATTCTAAAATTTGTATGGGACCAGAAGAGACCCCGAATAGCCAGAGGAATGTTGAAAAAGTAAGGCAAAGCTGGTGGCATCACAATTCCAGATTTCAAGCTCTATTACAAAGCTGTAATCATCAAGACAGTATGGTACTGGCACAAAAACAGACACATACATCAATGGAGCAGAATAGAGAGCCCAGAAATAGACCCTCCACTCTATGGTCAACTAATTGTCGACAAAGCAGGAAAGAATGCCCAATGGAAAAATGACAGTCTCTTCAACAAAGGGTGCTGGGAAAATTGGACAGCCACATGCAGAAGAATGAAACTGGACCATTGCCTTACACCACACACAAAAATAGACTCCAAATGGTTGAAAGACCTAAATGTGAGACAGGAGTCCAACAAAATCCTAAAGGAGAACACAGTTAGCAACCTCTTCAACCTCAGCTGCACCAACTTCTTCCTAGAAACATTGCCAAAGGCAAGGGAAGCAAGGACAAAAATGAACTATTGGGACTTCATCAAGATAAAAAGCTTTTCACAGCAAAGGAAACAGTCGACAAAACCAAAAGACAACCGACAGAATGGGAGAAGATATTTGCAAATGACATATCAGATAAAGGGCTAGTATCCAAAATCTATAAAGAACTTCTCAAACTCAACACCCAAAGAACAAATGATGCAATCAAGAAATGATCAGAAGATATGAACAGACATTTTTTCAAAGAAGTCATCCAAGTGGCCAACAGACACATGAAAAAGTGCTCAATATCGCTCGGCATCAGGGAAATCCAAATCGAAACCTGAATGAGATATCACCTCATACCAGTCAGAATGGCTAAAATGAACAAGTCAGGAAATGACAGATGTTGGTGGGGATATGGAAAAAGGGGAACCCTCCTACACTGTTGGTGGGAATGCAAGCTGGTGCAACCACTCTGGAAAACAGTGTGGATGTTCCCCAAAACGTTGAAAATAGAGGTACCATATGATCCAGCAATTGTACTACTGGGTATTTACCCCAAAGATACAAATGTAGGGATCCGAAGGGGTACGTGCACCCCGATGTTTATAGCAGCAATGTCCACAATAGCCAAACTATGGAAAGAGCCAAGATGTTCATTGACAGTTGAATGGATAAAGAAGAAGAGGTATATATATATATACAATGGAATATTATTATGCAGCCATCATAAGGAATGAAATCTTGCCATCTGCAATGACATGATGGAACTGGAGGGTATTATGCTGAGCGAAATAAGTCAATCAGAGAAAGACATGTATCATATGACCTCACTGATATGAGGAATTCTTAATCTCAGGAAACAAACTGAAGGTCGCTGGAGTGGTGGTGGGTGCGAGGGATGGGGTGGCTGGGTGATAGACATTGGGGAGTTTATGTGCTATGGTGCACGCTGTGAATTGTGTAAGACTGTTGAATCACAGACCTGTACCTCTGAAACAAATAATACATTATATGTTTAAGAAAGAAAAAAAAAAGATAGCAGGAAGGAAGAATTAAGGGGGGGAAATCAGAGGGGGAAATGAACCATGAGAGACTGTGGACTCTGAGAAACAAACTGAGGGTTCTAGAGGGGAGGGGGGGATGGATTAGCCTGGTGATGGGTATTAAGGAGGGCACGTACTGCATGGAGCACTGGGTGTTATATGCAAAGAATGAATCATGGAACTCTACATCAAAAACTAATGATGTAATGTATAGTGATTAACAGAACATAATAATAATAAAATAATCATGGGGCAAATGCCATGAATGTTCCTCTCATACCCTTTGGCTTTACCACCTCATTGCACAGAGTCCTACTGCCAAATCCAGTCCCTGAAAATCTTTGCCTGAGAGCTTTCTTCGGCTTTGAAACCCTGCTTTGCCGTCCCTGCAGTAGTCTGGAAGTGCTGCAGGATATGACCTAATATCTCAGTTTCTCTGTCCATTGATGTAATAACCCATACACACAGGTTCTGCATTTGCTCCCAGAGTTACCAGTGGACAAGGGGATTAAGCTCAAGTCACCCAAAGTGGTAACTTCCTTGAGAAACACACTCTTTATTGTCCTCCTGCCCTCCCTTTTCTCACACCTCACCATGCCTCTACCAGTATGTCCTGGGATCATCTCCCAGAAAAACTCCTCTACTCAAATCCTTCTCTCAGGGTATAATTTGGGGATAAGTGATCTATTCATTATCTCATTTGCCTCCCCCATATCTACTTTCCTCTTTGGGGAAATGAAACTTCTGATGAGAGTTTCTGACTTTTCCAGCCACCTTGTCTATTACCACAAAAAGGACTTCATGTTCTAGTCAAGCCATCTCTTTACAGGCATACCTCGGAGATACTGCAGGTTCAGTTCCAGACCATAAGAAAGCAAGTCAAATAGATTTTTTTGTTGTTATTTCCCAGGGCATAAAAATGGCAAAATGACTGGTTCTTCCTTTCACGAACAAATGATGCTGTTTGATAGCATCTTACCCACAGTAAAACTTCTTTCAAATCGGAATCATTTCTCTCAAAACCTGACATTTCTTTATTAACTAAGTTTATGTAATATCCCAAGTCCTTTGTTGTCATTTCAAAAGTCTTCACATCATCTTCACCAGGAGTAGATTCCATCTCAAGGAACCACTTTCTTTGCTCATCCATTAGAAGCAACTCTTCATCTCTTCAAGGTTTATCATCACAGTTACTTCCTCCACCTTAGTCTTGAACCCCTCCAAATCATCCAGGAGAGTTGAAATCAACTTCTTCTAAACTCCTGTTCATACTGATATTTTGGCTTCTTTCCATGAATCACAAATATCCTTAATGGCAGCTAGAGTGGTAAATCCTTTCCAGGAGGTTTTGAATTCACTTTGCCCAGACTCATCTGTGGAATCACTATGCCAGCAGTAGCCTTATGAAATATATTTTGTAAATCATTAAGACTTGAAAGTTGAAATTATTCCTTTATCCATGGGCTGCGGAATGGATATTGTGTTAGCAGGCATGACAACATTTATCTGAGTGTGCATCTCCATCAGAGATCTTGGTAGCCTGATGTGTTGTCAATGAGCAGGCATATTTTGAGGGAAATCTTTTTTTCTGAGCAGCAGTTCTCAAGAATGGGTTTCAAATATTCAGTAAACCATGTTATAAAGAGATGTGCTATTATCCAGGCTGTTTTGTCCCATATATAGAGCACAGACAGAGTAGATTTAGCATCATTCTTAAGGGCCCTAGGACTTTCAGAATGGTCAATGAACATTGGCTTCAACTTCAAGTCACCAGCTGCATTAGTCCCTAACAAGGGAGTCAGGCTGTCCTTTGAAGCTTTGAAGCCAGGCACTGGCTTTTCCTCTCTAACTCCTAGATGGCATCTTCTTCCAATAAAGACTGTTTGATCTACACTGTTAATCTGTTGTTTAGTGTCGTCACCTCTATTAATTATCTTAGCTAGACTTTCTGGATGACTTGTGTGTAACTTCTACATTAGCATTTGCTGTTTCACCTTGTACTTTTATGTAGAGACAGCTTCTTTCCTTAAACCTCATGCGCCAACCTATGCTAGCTTCAATCTTTTCTTCTGCAGCTTCCTCACCAATCTCAGCCTTCAAAGAATTGAAGAGAATTAGGGCCTTGCTCTGGATTAGGCTTTGGCTTAAAAGAATGCTGTGGCTGGTTTGCTCTTCTACCCAGACCGTTAAAACTTTCTCCATATCAGTGATAAGGCTGTTTTGCTTTCTTATCATTTGTATATTCACTGGAGTGGCACTTTTACTTTCCTTCAAGACCTTTTCTTTTGGATTCACAACTGGCCTGTTTGATACAAGCAGCCTGCCTTTCAGCCTATCTCGGCTTTCAACATGTCTTCCCCACTAAGCTTAGTCATTTCTAGCTTCTGATTTAAAGTGACAGACATGTGACTCTTCCTTTCACTTGAACACTTAGGGCCCATTGTAGGGTTATTAATTGGCCTAATTTTAATATGGTTGTTTCTCAGGGAATAAGAAGGCCTGAGGAGAGGGACAGATGATGGAGGGAAGCGGGGGGTAGCCAGTGGAGGAGTCAAAACACACACATTTATTGATTAATTTTGTCATCTTATATGGACATGGTTCATGAAGCCCAAATAATTACAATGGTAACATCAAAGATCACTGATCACAGATCACCATAATAAATATACTAATAATGAAAAAGTTTGAAATATTGTCAGAATTACCAAAATGTGTCATAGAGACATGAAGTGAGCAAACGATGTTAGAAAAATGGCGCTAGTAGAATCGCTTGATACGGGACTGCCACAAACTTTCAATTTGTAAAAAATGCAGTACCTGAAAAGCACTATAAAACAAGATATGCCTGTACTCCTATTTCTGTGCCTCTGCTTATATTCTTAGTCCACTTGGCATTCAACCCCACCCTCTAACTTCTTTCTCTTCATATGCTCTTTTTAACATTCTCCATTGTAATTACTTTTCAAGTATTTCTCAAACTTAAGAGTAAAAAATATTCCTGAGCCCTCAATGTTAGCCTTAGGTATAATTATATAGTATACTCTTATTTAAATACATACGAACTCAAAATGATATAAATTCCTTTTGTTCGTAACACTTAGGCAATTATGAAATCAAAGCAAAGTTACAAATAAAATACCAAAATTAAGAAATCAAGAAAGTTCAAATTAATGTTAATTCAATACAATTTTTGCTTCTGTTAAATACTTTCATGGAAGATATGGCTCTGGTGCAGGTCCCTAGAAGCCTGACATGCCCACCTTCCTGTGAGCCACGATATGAAAAGTGTCTCTCCCCTTTTCTCCATCCTACTTAATGCAAAAGCTTTACTTACTCAGTTTTGCACTCTGTCTTTGAATTTACTTCCTAAAATAGTGTCATTTGATATGAAATTGGCTTCTCTTCTATTCTCATTAGCACAATGAGTACTTCTTATCACCAACATGCTTATACACAAAAGCAAACACAGTCACTGTCCTGGGCTCAGCTACAAGATGATTTTGACTATATCTATATTACTTTTAATAATGTCACAAAAGTAAGGACACAATATTTTTAAATTACATTTAGAAACTGAGCATCAGACAAGTAGCACCTATTAAATACTGCCATCATCTATTTGTCCTTTTTTATATATAATATTTCAATGCCTTCTCATTAGGAACCTAGAATGAACCCTACTCCCTTGCACAGAATGCAAGACCTTCCACAATATGACTCCAGTCTTTCCAAGTCTTCTAAGCCATGTCCAACTGCAATAGACACAATCTACCTGTGAAGACTTCCTTCTTGAGTCTATACCCTACTTATACAATTCCTTTTCATCTGGAATGATCCTTCACAAACTGAAACTTTACAGTGCAGCTAGGAAAAACATAGACTTTGAAACCAAACAGACCTGGATCCTAGATGCTGTTCTCGACACCTATTAGCTACGTGATTTGGACAAGCTGCTACGTTTCCTGAACTTCTAATCAGAAAAGCGAAAACATAATAACTATCCTAAGAGGACTTTTAAATATAAATTCAGAAAAAGTTTATAGAATACCTAGATTATCTTGAGTTATCAATAAGTAATAGCTATTAATATCTTGTATTCCTTAATCCTTTCAGTTAGAATGAATCATTTCCTCATCATTATTACTACTCAGTATTGTTTATATTCCACATTTGACATTCATATCATTAGACACAGTATTAGGATTGTATACATATTTCACAACCAGACTACTTGCCATGAGTTTAAACATTCAAGTTAATTTTCTCAGAGCTTAACAGAATTCCTGAGATGGGACAGTACTCAGTAAAAATCCTCTGAATTTAGTTGGACTGAATTCTAAACCCTTGTGGTCCCGAGCACAGTACTAAGAACTTAGTGATGCTCAAAAAATACCTGTTGATTGATCCATTCTGTGACATGATCCAAGGAAGTCCCTGAAAACAAATACCATGCTGGTCTCCAAAAATACCATCTGTTCACTTTTCTGGTTTTGAGCAACTCTTTCAACAGAGAGTCAGGAAAAAAAAATCAATCAGTCAAGCTTTTAACATACACTGAAGATATCCCCTCTTTTTCCAAGGACTCAAGATAAAAAAAGAAAAAAGCACAGGAAAAAAACCTACTCAGTTGAGCAATCTCATGGTCACATAAAGACATAGAAACTGCCTATGCTTTCTTCAACCCCTTCACCTAAAATCTCAACTTTCATAATGACCACAGAAAAGACACTCTGAGTGGTGGATTTAATTTATAAATTTATAATAATTCTCAAATTGCCTGAAATGTAAGGTCCATACCAATCAGCTATCAATCAATGAATTAAGCAATAGCTTTCGTACCCTTTAAAAGGCAGAAAAGTGGTACGTACAAATATCAATATGAAATTAAGAATCAGTGATGCTAGAAAGTCCGTATTTACTGAAGAGCAACATTTTCCTTACATTGTACAGTGAAATATAATCATGGAATGTAAATCATGGGATGTAATCCAAAAGCAACTTTATATTTGTCGCCTAATGTCTTTTTAAAAGATACTCACTGGGGTAAATTTTTCCCCTTACCAGTGAATGAAAACTCTAGCAGTTTCTATGATATTTCCGAACAGTCTTAGGCAGTAAAAATTGCTTAGTTGCAGAACAGTCTCAAGCAAATAAAAGGTTCAATCTAAAACATTAAACAGTACTTTTATCTTCATTCAAGGGCTAGACTACCCTCTCTTCTCCCCTAGCTAGGGACTACAGTAAACTGACTTCCCTAGAGCCTAAACTAAAGAAGGCAGAGAAAGAAAGAGGAGATGCAAAGTTCTCCCTTGACTGGTACTGTTGTAAAATGGTTTCCTACTCTCTTGGCCTTGTAGCTATGTAAATATATCTCTCTGCCTCTCTGTCCCTCCCTCTCTTCCTCCCTCCCTGCCTTGCTGACATTTTCATGAGTTCTCAGATATTCCCCTTCTGAGTTCCTTGGATTGCAACTCCAGTAATATGGAATGACCCACCCTATTCCTCCAGCAGCTGATTCCCCCAGTCCCTGGTTTCCTGACAGTTCACTGCTCAGCCTCCACTGGCATTCCTTCGCTTTCCCTGGCAGTCTTCTCAAGCAGGGGTCAAAATTACTCAGTACAATCCTCTCTCCTTCCCTGGGTCCCCTATCTGGTCCTCAGGATTCACAAATGGAATTCAGTTACCCAGACCAAACCTGCCACTTACCTTCTGAAGGCCATTTTAGCAAGCCTTTCACTTTCAGATACCTCAGGTAGGCTCCAGACACCAGCTAAATGTGCTCCCCAAAGTCCAGAGGAGTCAAACACTTCCCACACCAGGAGATAATATAACAGGTGGCAAATAACAGCACAAGCTATTTTACAAAGGAAGCATCCTGAACAAATCCTAATTTCTAATAAATTGATCCTTTTTAATATCTTTTGTGGAATATGGAATCCAGTAGTTGAATATTTCCTTTGAAAATCTGCATCTTGGTGTCTTACAACTCATTTTGGTATCTGATGTCTATTATATCTTGGTGGCTCAGATGAAACTTAAAAGAAAATGACATTCTGTTGCATTAGCATAAAATTTATTGGCTTTGTTTTCTTCACACAGACTATCACTAATGGCTGGTATTATGCAAGTATATAGATTGTTTATAGCTAGTATATGTGCCTCTTTTTGTAAAGGAGTTCATTATAATTACTGTAACATTCACAGTGTTGTATGGTGAAACACTTTTTAATTAGGAGAGTTAAGAACTATGAAAAGTGCCCACAATGAAATGCTCTAAGAGGATTTTTACACAAACAGGGCTGTTTTTCACTCCATCCTTTAGCCCCATGTTGTTACTCTATCTGGGTGTGGTGGTCTAGAATTTGGAGGCCTTGAGTCATTCTGGTTAGAAATTGGGGAAATAAATGCTGAGGTCAAGTCATCAAATGAACTGAGGCCATTTGAAGTGAGAGTAGGGTTGCAAAGGGTCTCCTCCAGGTTTATCCTGCCTCCTTGAGAACCAATATCATGTGGAAAATTTTTTCTAACTCCCTTCAAAACTTGGGAGGCAATATAGTATGCTTGTGAGGTAGATGGACTGAGAGATCAGACAGTTTGGTTAAATCTTATCACTTAATAGATGGTGACACTAGACAGACTAACTTTTCCTTGCTTCAATTTTCTCAGTAAAATGGTGATAGTAACAGTCCTACCTGACAACTTTGTAAGAATTAAAAAATATAATCAGTGAAAAGAAGTATTATTATTATATTATTATTGTTATTATTCTGTCTAACACTAAGCAAAAAGGGTATCACTATTTCAGAGATGTGTGGACAAGGAGTGGAGAGAAAGGAAGGCAATACCAAATGTGGCAGAGGCTCTAGACTGGTCATCACCCAACTTGCTTCTCCTTCTTCCTGGGCACACAGATGAATCACACTGGCCAGCCTTGCCAAAACTTAGTAGAATTACTGAGTGAATTCTACACAAGTGAAGATGAGTGGAAGTGATATATATTCACAGACCTATTGCATGAAGATTTCCTGCAATAATTTTCTATACTTTCCCTCTTCTGTGGTAAACTTGCATGATGGTAGGTAGGTTTGTATGATAAAATAAGTCACTTAGAAGCCAGTGATTAGAAACACCTATTTTGGACTTTATATAACTGAGGCGGAAGAGGGGAAATCTCTGGTGTTAAGCCACTGAGATTTGGGGAATTACCTGTTACAGCAAGTCGTGTTACTTTACACAGATATACTTTAACTTTTGCCCCTAGGATCTACCTTAAGATGATTTTAAACATCAAATATAAAAGCACCATAATAAATAAAAGAAAATGGGAAAAATTTGGTTTTTCCATTCTTTTTTCCCAAGCCATATATCAAATTTCACCAGACCTAGCCCAGGGTAGGGAAAGAACAGTATATTGCACTACATGATAATTGAGGAGAAGGGGAATGAGAGTCTGAGCACAAGAACACCCAGGAAAATGGGGCATGAGGGCGATGTGTTAATTATCTAGAGGGAGAAGAAATTGAATAATATTATAATGAAGAAAAATCTCATCATTACACCAGATTTCTAATAAAGACAATATATACATCAATGCCTTATACTGTAGACTTTGTGGAGAAGTTGTAAAAAAAGAGATGAGTTTAGAAATTATCCATCGTATATTCAAGAAATATTGAATGCATGCTTATTTTACACCAGATATTGTTCTAGATGTTGGATATATGTAGAGAACCAAACAGACAAAAATCCCTATCCCATGGAGCTGACATTATAATACAACACACAGAAACGAGACCAGTATGGCTGGAGCAGAATAAGCCAGAGAGACAGTGGTAGGAGATGAAGTCAGAAAGGCACAGTAAGAGATTAACAATAATAATTAATAATAAATAAACCAATTATAACAAATACTATAATGAAAGTTATGTGAATGTGGTCTTTCTCTTTCTCTCTCGAAATATCTTATATTTCATTCACCCTTCTTGTGATGATATGAGATGGTAAATGTGATGAGATGAAGTGAGGTGAGTGACATAGGTATTGTGACATAGTGTTAGGCTACTTTTGACCTTCCGACAATCCATCAGAAGGAGGATCATCGGCTTCCAGACCTCAGTTGACCAGGGATAACTGAAACCACGGGAAGTGAAACCACAGATAAGGCTCCCCTACTGTATTTCAATATAGATTGTAGTTAAATTTGTGAAAATGAATGAGATCACCAAGAGTAAATGTAGTTAGAAAAGAGGTCCAAAGACTATTCCTTGGGACACTCCAGTATTTAGAGGCTGGGCCAATGAGAGGGAATCAGCAGAGACTGATAAGCAGAAAGAGAAAAGAAAAACCAGGTGAATGTGGTGTCTTAGGAGACAAGTAAAGACTATGTTTCAAGGAGAGACAGTGTGTCAAATGCTACTGCTCTGTCAGGTATGATGAGGACTGAGAAGCAGCCACTTAATTTAACAACCTGAAGGTTTGCAGACATGAGAATGCACTCATTTTAAATAACTCTCCTGGAGAAAAGTAACTCCCTGATAATAGTATTCCCTTTTAACAGGGTCACAAATGATTTTACCTCAATCTTTTGTTATGATTCTATTTCACTGTATCCCTTAGTAATATTGTCCTGTTTTTCAGTTTTAACATATTTTTTGAATAACATTAATACTGGTTATAAATCATATTAATCATATTATAGTTTTTAGATAGAATAATGCAATTTGGCTGTTTAATGCTTCAACTAAATTATTTTAAATGATATATGATAAATTAAAATTTAATCTGTCTCATTATCTGAACAAAAGATTTATGCCACAGTAGTATCTACCACTAATGAACACTGACTGTGTGCTAGGCACTGTGTTAAGTGCTTTAAATGCATTGTTTTCTTCAGTTTGGATAATAATCCTATAGGGCAGATTCTACAATTATCCCCATTTTACAGGAAAGGAGACCAGGGTTTAGAAATTGAGTAATCTACCCAATTTATCCAGCTAGCAGGGAAACTGAGCCATGATTCAGATTCAGTTTGATTCCATGCTACCCAAACACAAACTACACAACACACTCACTCATACTTCCCCTATCTTAACTAATTGATTTGACATTTTCCCCTAAACCTATGCATTTTGGTATTTATTAGTAGGAAGATAATGAGCATAGATCATATGCTCTCTATGCCCTCTTCGTTCAATCTCAAAGGGTAGCTTTTTCCCCTACCTTTAGCCCAGCTTCTGCCCAGCCCTTTCATGTTCATCCCTTCATCCTTAGGAGGGAAGAGTGCTAAATGGGAGAGGCCACAATAATACCAGAATGTGGAGTTTTCAGTGGAAGGATCACTATCACGTTGATCAATGTACCTCTTATTTTTGACAACTGTGCCATCACCTATGGGGAACTGGGGGACCTGGGACACACTTCAGCCTTGAGGACCAAGCAAGGCCAGGCTGAAGTCTTTGGACATAGGGAGTAGATGGCTTGGGCCCGGCCCTCTGTTCTATCAGAGCAAGACGTTAGGGATTTGAGTAGAAATTCCAGCAGGAACCCAGTGTGAATGCAGCTGGGGTTCATTGTTCACTCTTCTTTCAGGGAAGACTTTATGTTAAAAGAAAGAGAAAGATGAGGGAAAGAAAGGAGGAAAAGGAAAAGAAACTTGTGTGATTCCAATAAATGTCTCCATATTTTTCAGTTTGGCATCAAAATAACTGGTTCTGTAGCTTAAAACTAAAGAAAAACAATCACTGGAAGTCAAAGAAAATAAAACTTTTATAAAATCATAAGATAGTAAAATTGACCAAAATACAAATATTCTACTGCTTATTTAATTTCCCATGAATTAAACATAATTTATATATATATATTTTTAATTTTACAGAGCATTTCACTTCTAATTTCTCTTATTCCTTCAGATTCCTGCTGTACTTTCTACTGGCTCATTAATGTGAGTTTCAAGTTTGTCTAATGTTTTTAGAAGTCATTCTTTTTTAAAAACAGACATTACCATTGACAGTGTAACAGAGCACCCTTGGTGATCACGGTGACTGGAACTAGGCAGGGACTTAGCAGTTCTTCATTTTTGATATTTCTCAGTCTTTCACTGAAGCCTTGATGAGGCATACAATAACTAAAAAAGGCAATCAGCCAGCAGACATTTCCAGGCCATATGAGCATCAGAAACTATCCTGGAAATCTCTGTAGACAGTTCTTTTGCTCCTACAGACCAAACTGATCTGTACAATGGAGTAATATCTCTGTTCCTGAAAGGGAGATGTTTATTCTGACTCAATGTCTTAGCATTGAAAGTGTCTTTACTGGAATCTGAGAGACTGTAAGCATTAGAGATGAGTTTTTGATAGGGATTAGTTTGAGATTGCTCTTTCCCTTTCGGCCTACCCAGGTACATCAATTATTTATCACTATGTAACAAACCACCCCAAAACTTGGGTTTAAAACAAAACCCATTTATTCTTGCTCAAGAGTATACAGATCAGCAATTCTGTGGCTAGGCAGTTACTCTTCTGGTCTTGCCTGGGACCACCCATGAAGATGCAGCTGTCAGGAAATGCTGGCTGTCAACTAGGGCACTTCTGTTCTCTTCCACATGACCTACCATCCTCTAAAAGGCCAGACTGAGCTTTTTTACATAGATCAGAATTCCAAAATGGAAGCTTCAAGGTCTCTAAAGGTTTAGCCTTAGAAGTCACATAAAGTTACTTCTATCACATTCTGTTAGTCAAAACAAATCACAAGACCACCTCAAATTCAAGAGATGGGCAAAAAGACACAAATGATGCACATGTTCCCTGGTGAGACAGAATTTCTCCTAATCTCAAGTGCCTTCTGGCCAGGACAGATGTGTTTGATTTCTCAGGCTGTATCTGCCCAAAGGTGTCTGGATA
The DNA here is from genome assembly GCF_009762305.2 of Zalophus californianus. Lineage (NCBI taxonomy): Eukaryota > Metazoa > Chordata > Mammalia > Carnivora > Otariidae > Zalophus > Zalophus californianus. Next base: position 100,141,600 of record NC_045602.1, read on the forward strand.
AGGGGTACATCCTGGGCTCTTCTTATCAAGCCATGTGCCTTGCTACCCATATGCCCCCAGAGAAAGGAACATCTTCTAATCTGCATAAAGGCACCCTATGGAATAGAGGCAGTTATATCTATGACCTCTGGATGTGGTCCTCATTCTCTGGGCTTCCTAGCTACTCATTAGAGGCCTGGAGGTTCCATGGTATCAATGCCCCCTGAGGGCTCCGAAATAGCTGCCATAACTTCAGCAACAACCCTTTCCCAGGCTAACCTTGTACAAACTATCTCAGGTGCAGGACACTCATTAATCATATCTCTTATGCAAACTTCTCATTCTCACTCTGTTCCTATACAGATCAGGTACTGTGCTTAGAATTATGTAAAGCTTACACAGATCTCATCACATATCAATCTTCTGAAACTCACAATTTATAATAGCTAATTTCTACTGAGCAATTAGTATTAGCCAGTGTTCTAATTCTATTAATTAGTGTTCTAAATATATTACCTGCATTGCCTCATTTAATCCTCACAACACCCTATAATATAGAAATCATTATTATTATCATTGATGCAACTCAGGTACAAAAAAGAACCAGAAACTAATTCCAGGAAGTTTTGTGCTGAAGTCCATGTACTAGGCTCTGTAATACCTTCAACATTTCCCTTGCCAATAGAATAAAGTTCAAATCCCCAACTAGGGCAAGTCTGTCAATATGGGATGTGGCATTGTTGTGGCTTCTCCTCTGGAATGTTGAGGGCAAGACCTCTAGGATTTTACTCCAGACTCCTTTCCCCTACTCTCCCTTATCAGTACTCCTAACCCCTGTAAAAATCCCATGGATTCCTACCTCTGTGACTTGCCCATGCTGCCCGCTCAAACTGAAAACATCTCTTCACCCATTCTCACTTAATAATTTTGAAAAACTAGCATTTATTCAGTTCTTTCTATGCGTCAGGCACTGTTCTGGCATCAGTGATTTAATCAATTCAATCCTCATGGCAAATCTATTAGTAAATAATAACTACCTTCATTTTACAGATGAAAAAACTGAGGCATGAAGAGATTAAAGTATTCCACCCAAAGTTCCACAGCTATACATAGCAGAATTCATATTCAAACCCTGGAAGATCAGTTCTGGAGCCTGTGACCTTAACCCACACTCAATGCTTTCTCTCAACAATGTATATAGGTAGTTCCTAGAAATATATACTTTCAAATAATACTATTGGATTAAAAAACCTCATTTCTCAATGATTCAATATAATTTTGGGAAAGGAAAAGTTAATAGAATATTTTTGAAATGGCCCCAAACTTCCCAAAAATATTTTCATTAAAATACATTAAGAATTATAATTCAAAGCAAAATTCATTTATGTAAGTACTATTCTTACTCATTGCTTAAATTCTATGACTTCAATTTTCAAAGTGATAAAGTAAAGAGAGAATTGACAAACTGACTAAGAGAGAAGAGATGCATATAAAAAATACTTAACAGGGAAGCCTTTTTAAAACATGGTGAATTGCTGGATATGAAGTATAAAAGAATTAAAAAAGTTAAGGATGACATCCAATCAAAGAGAGTAGCTTGTAAGAAACAGGAGAAAGCTTAGAAAACATCACCACTTATTTTTCTTTTATAAAAATGTACTTTATGTAGACAATTATTCCAAGACATGTCACTAACACATCATACTTAATGGCTTTAAAAATTTAAGCCATTAATTATGCTTTCTATTCATTACGTGGCTGTAATTTTAAACCTTAGGTCCTGCCAAACTGAAACTTCCATGTGCTTCAATTAAAAGTTATTTTGCATGATATGAAAATCCATTGTATTTTCAGGATATGCGTTTAAAGCAATAATACTAAAAATAAAAACCAAGCAATGTTAATGACTAAGATTTACTGAGTGCTTACTATGAGCACTATGAACATTCCTAAATGCTTTATAGGAATTGTGTCCTGAATGTAATACAGCCTCATAAGTCTTTTCATTATTATTTTGTTTTTCATGGATGATGACACAGAGTTAGTTAAATTGGCAAAGAGGGATTCAATCCCAAACAGCCTGATGCCATGGCAAGGTCACTCACCATCCAAGCAATCTTGCTCCTGGTAGTTGCCAAGCTTATAGCTGACTAAATTTAAGTCATCTTTAAGCATCCACTACACATCAGACACTGTGTTAAGTACTGAGAAAACAGAAGCTGAAACGATATGGCCTCTCCTCTTAAGGAATTCACCATCCTGAAGTGGGATGCATATGGAAGCTCAGGATCATAGCACTGGGAGATGGTTAATGATAGGGTAATGATGGTGAAGCACCAAGTGCTTAGGCATATAGTAGGTGCTCATTCAGGGGTAATAATAACACACACACAGTTTAGAGCCAGCAGGGAAAAAAGCATAACTAAGTCCTTTAGAAAAGAAGGAAGCAGGAAAGATTTTACAGAAACAGAAGTTAATTTGAAATTGGCTTCACGATAATAGATGATACATTATTTATATTTATTTTAATTAGACTAATAATGTGGTATAAACATAACACTAATGAGGGAAATCATCATTCTATCACTTTCTTACTCACCCTGGGGGTTTATAATCACACTATTAGGACTTTGTGTCACTGGTCAACAGATAGATACAAATTTAACCAGACTTTTGGCACTTTGTTTTTCCTTTTGCTCTAACACATGGGTAAAACATCTGATATGTAGTCTGGCAGTGAATGAACCAGAATATTATTGTTTAGAATTCTGTATGTTCTGGATTTTATAACACTATCACTTTTGGCAACTTAATTACAAGTTTAAAATGACATCTATAACTTTAGGAAATATACTGCTGTACTTTAAGCAATACACATAGACCAAAAGATAATTCTGTTTCTCCCCTAACTAGAATGTAATTCCATGGGAGTAAAGATTTACTTACTACTCTCACTCTAGGACCTAGAATGGTGCCTGACACATAGGACATACTCAAAATCTACTCATTGAATGAAAAAATTAACTAGTTGTTAAATTGCCATCCTGCTTAAAATAGTGTATCGTACCACTACTATAAATAAAAACACTGAACGAGGGGATCATTATTGTAGTGGGTTGAATGGTGTAGTGGGTTGAATAAAAGATATATCCACATCCTAATCCCTGGAACCTTGAATGTGAGCTTAATTGGAAAAAGGGTCCTTGCAGATATAATTTAGAGATCTTGAGATGACATTATCCTGGATTATCTGGACGGACCCTAAATCAAATGACAATTGTCCTTATAAGAGATACATTGAGGAGAGAGACACACACACTGAGAAGAAGGCCATGTGAAGATGGAGTCAGAGACTGGAGTTACACAGCCACAAACTGAGAAGATGGAAGAAGCAAGGAAGGATTCTTCCCTAGAGCCTTTGGAGGAAGTGCAAACACCTGCCAACACCTTGAGTTCAGACTTCTGGCCTCCAAAACTACGAAAGAGTAGATTTCTGTTGGTTTAGGCCATCAAGTTTTTGTGGTACTTTATTATGACCACCCCCAGGAAACTAACAAGTTATCAACAGATCATCTGTGGAAGAAGTCCTCTATATGTAGTTATTTTGTAGCTTATTTAATTGAAAAAGTATTGAGACCCTACACTTACAATCCCTGATGTATAATATGCCAATGAGAAATGACCATTTGCACTCATTGGCAATCTTGATAAGAGCAGTGTCATTAGAGCAATAGGGGGTGAAAGGCTAATTACAGTGGGTCAGAGAGGGAAAAGAAGAGAAAATGTAAAGATAGTTAAGGACGAATAACCATTTCAAAAACTTTTGCTGAAAAGTTGTAACAAAGATAGAAATGAAAAAGGAAAAATAATAGCATATTTGTATGCTAATAGCACAAGCCAAAGGAGAAGGGAAAACTGATGATTCAGAAGAGAAGGAAGAACCATAGACTAATGTCCTTGATTCACTTTAGCTTGTTAATAAGACTGACATCATCCCTGCCTTCAGGGAGTTTACAATAAAGTCAAGATGAGAAACTTTATTTTTTTCCCTAGCTTTACTGAAACATAATTGACAAATAGAAATTGAAATATTGAATAAATTGAATATTCAATAAATTGAATTGAAATAGAAATTTAAGGTATACAACGTGACGGTTTGATTGCATATACACTGTAAAATGATTACCACACTCAAGCTAATTAACATATCCATTATCTCACATAGTTACCACTTACTTTTTTATTTGGTGTGGTGAGAACACTTAAATCTACTCTCAGTAAATTTCAAGTACAATATAGTATCATTAACTGTAGCTACCATGCTATACATTGGATCCTTAGAACTTATTCATCTTATAAGTGAAAGTTTGTACCCTTGGTGGTAGATGTAGGGATCACTGAAGCTTTTTCTGAAGAACCAGTATCTAAGCTGAGTTAGAAAGTGATAGAAAGCCTTAAATATAAAAACTCAAATATATAGAAGATTTAAAATAACTTCAGTTTGCCTGATTTGATTTAGTAACCCCTTGCATTTATTTCACAAGTTACACTACAGCATTTTTTTTCTCTTTGCTTTGCAAGTAATGTCAAATAGATGCAGAATAACATTATGGAATTTGAGAACTTAAAATTAGAAGTTCATATATTTCACCTAAGTCAATCACAAGATTAATCTTATGCCCATTTATCTGCTGTATTTGTAACTTATTGGCAATAAAAACATAATGAATAAAACTAAGATCAGCCATTCATGATACTTTAAATATTTAGAAAATCCATAAATTGCCTATAACTTCTAGATGTGTATGTCTTCAGTGATATATGACAATGGATAAAAGAATTGTATATTTTCTGCCATGATATTACAACATTAACTATGTATGCAAGCCATATTCATAGATAAAGCTACACTGGGAACAAAAAAATCCCTTGATGAATTTCTCTATTTTAAATCTGTTGGGAACTGCTTTCCCAGGTTGCAAAAAATGTTGCTCTGTCAAATCACATACAACCAAATCAATTCTCCAGACACTCCTGCAGAATACTAACAAATTTCTTGATGACAGAATATTCCAGTAAACTGGCCATTTTTCTTTCCATTTCACTGCACTGCTGCCATATGCTAGTTGCTAAAATTTTCTGTTTTGCAGTCATCTTACCTCTTTGGGAAACTTAACAAAAGAAGATGGTTGCTTTGTTTAGCTAGGAATGACCAACTTTTTATCTGGTGAATGCTGAATTTTACAACTGTGACTTCACTCTGCAATTCTCTCAAAGTACTTTTGTTCCTTTCCAAAATCATTTATTTGTTGTTTTGTTTTATAAATTTTATCTTTTCTTAACATAAGAAATATATTAATTACATCCTTTTCTTTTTTCTGTTTATTTTCTGTATTATTTGTCACATAAAAAAGTTAAATATTTGGCAAAATAAAAAAAAAAAACCTTTGTATCTATTCTCTTCATAAGATGTGTTCAAATAAATTATCTGAAGACATTGCTTATTACACATTCATTGCTGGTTATGCAGTTTATGTCTCCATCACCTGAGGCTTTGTTATGAATGTGCTTTATGTCTCTTTCACCACGTTTCTGCATTCACTGCTATTTATTACACTTATTTAATCTCCCTCATTAAGACCATAAAATTAGTTTCCTTGAAGACAGGTGGAACTGCCCACTACCTCTTATGTTTAAGGACATAAACTGATCCTGTTGCTCTCTAACCAGAAAGTCTTCCCTACGTGTTGATGGCAACACACTTATTTAAAAATTAAGTACATGTGAAGTGCTTAGACCAGTGCAAGCACATAGTGAGTGTTCCACAGACATTAGCTGTTGCTATCATCATCGTCATCCTCCCCCTCCTCCTTGTCATCATCATTTCACAGCCATATTATTAGGAAGTGCATTTCTAGGACTATAAATTTGTATGCATCGAATTTTCAATTTCTGTGCTGAAAAAGAAGACTTGCACTCTGAAGTAAATTCTTCCAAGTTACACCTGATTAATAGTAAGTAAACTACATCAACTTAGTCTGGTCGCTAGAGGGTCATTTACCATCAAAAGGGAATGGTGGCAGAGTGCCCGGACCTAGCTCGAAACTGCAAAAATATTCTGGAAATTTAGCATAGCTGAAGAATAAGAGAGCTCCTGTTGGCTACTGATGGAAGACTCAGAAAAGGCCTTATACACAAAGTGGTCCAAATGAGTAATTTTTAACATCTTATTTTCAATATGTTATTTCAATATGTTATTGAAAATAACTATATTACCGTAATTCCATGGTGGTGTTTAAGAAAAGAAAAACTAAAGCTATTGAGTAGGTTCTAAAATTATAGCCTATATTATAGAATATCACTTTAATAACGTCCTCTTTATTCCACATCTTTTATTGAGAAACTACTATGTGTTAATCAGCTACTGCTCTAGGCATTGGACATATAACAATGAACAAAACAAAGCACTTCCTCTCATGGAGCTAGCAAGAACAGACAGATTAATGAATGCATATACAAATAAATGATCCTGTTTAAACAGATCAACGGTAAAACATCCTATGAGGTGACAAATGAACTGAACATAAAGGAAGTGAGGAATTAAGCTCTGTGGATAATGACAGTAGATATTTGAAGCAGAAGGGACTGTAAGTGAGACTATCCTGAGGTAGGAGCATATTCAGCATTTTCCAGGAACAGCACAAGAGGTCATTGTGGCTAGAGCAGAGTGAAGCACAGGGAAGGACATAAGCCAAGGCCCTGCATGCTCAAATGATGAGTTTGAATGTTATGTTCCTATATTCTTTGGTCAAATAGTCACATTAAACCATAATCCCAATTTCCTGAAGAGGAGAATTTGGACTGGGAATTTTCCCTTGAAAGAGATGGCCACCATGGCTGGATTCCTGGCTTTACTTTCCCTCCCTGCTGTAGGAAGTACTTTTAAGGTAATACAGAACCACCTCAGAGTCTGGGAATTAGAGCTGGTGAGAACTCAAGAGAAAATCACAGTGGAGCTTCCCTCAGCCTGGCATGAAGGAAACTTGAGGGTGAGTCAGACAACAGAATTATTGTCTTGGTTCTGTCCAAGACTGATATGTATATAACTTTGGCAAGTCATTCAACTTCTTCAGGTCTCAGTTTCTCATCTGAAAAAAGTAGGGCATTTGACTGGATAACTTCTAAGTTCTTTTCCAGCTTTAAAATTATTGTAGGTCTCTCCATTTGTTTTGGCCTCGTAGAATTCCTAATAAAACACCTCTAGGGAAACAGGAGGAATAAATAAACTTCCCTATTTTACCATTTATTATAATTCAGATTGATAACTGAATTTCTTTATTAATTTCTTTAATGACATAATGTTACTTATGAGTCCTATGGAACTCATGTCTTCATGTACAGTATTTGTAAGTAATGAAACTTCATTTGTAAAATATATATGCAAATAAATATTTTTGTGCTTTTAGTAGTTTTAAAGATTCTTCTCGGGGTGCCTGGGTCACTCAGTCATTAAGCATCTGCTTTCAGCTCAGGTCATGATTCCAGGGTCCTGGGATCGAGCCCTGCATCAGGCTCCCTGCTCAGCAGGAAGCCTGCTTCTCCCTCTCCCACTCCCCCTGCTTGTGTTCCCTCTCTCGCTGTGTCTCTGTCAAATAAATAAATAAAATTTTTTAAAAATAAATTAATTAATTTAAAAAAATAAAGATTCTTCTCTTAGCTCATCTCCCTTAAAAATAAATCCTTGCAATCTTTCTTCTGAGTTCCATGCCACACTGTAGCAAAGAGTTTATCCTCTGGCATCAGACAGATCTGGGTTTCAATACTAACTCTGCCACTTACCAGTTGTACATCCTGTACCAACTGTTAAGCCCCTCTATATCTGCATACAAAATAAGAACCTAGCATATAATTACTGTATCAATGCTAGTTGCTATCAATATTTATTTCTTAATTGATTGATCTCTATTTCCAACTGCCTGCTGAACATCTTCACCTAGATAACCTGCTCTTAATTCAGACTCAGTATGCTCTGTGTCATCATTTAGCATTAGGTACAACTGTCATCAAGAAAACCCAAGCGTTGCCTGGGTGGCTCAGTCAATTAGGCATCTGCCTTTGGCTCACGTCATGATCCCAGGGTTTTGGGATTGAGCCCCACATCGGGCCCCTTGCTCAGCGGGGAACCTGCTTCTCCCTCTGCCTGCCGCTCCCTGTGCTTTTGCTCTCTCTCTCTGACAAATAAATACATAAAATCCTCAAAAACACAATATACCAGTGGCTCAGAGAAGATGAAGTTTGTCTCTTATATAAATAAACTCTGGAGGAGGGGCAGTTTGGGAATGGGATGGCTTCCCAACTTCTAAGAAATTCCTCTGACATGGCTTCTATCCTCAAAGTGACCTCATAGTCCAATATTGCCCCAGACTACTGTGTTCCATGTAATAGGCAGGGAGAAGGAAGGCAAGGTGAAAGGACACATCTCCAGATGAGCCTACTTCTCATAAAGTGGGCTTTCTGAAGACTAACACAACACTTAGGTTTACATCACATTACCCAGAACTTAAGTCACATAGCTCCAACCAGCTGCAAAGAAAGCTGGGAAATATCTCTGAGCTGAGCATTTTATGGACCTGAATAAAATGAAGATTCTGACACTAAAAAGAAAGGGAGAATGGATATTGTTCAGGAAACTGTCAGATTTTTACAAAAGCAAATATTTTCCTTCTCTAGGTTTTCTACTTTGAATAAAGTACTGACACCCTCCCAGGCAGCAATTGAGGCTAGCATATTTGCATTATGTTTAGTGCTTTTCAGGGCCCTGACACCCACATCAAACCAACTACCAAATGCAGCATTGACCATCCTTCCTTTCCCCTTCTACTAGTATGACTATCTCACTTAGACTACAGGATGGTCTCACAGACACTCTCCATACTTTCAGTCTTTTCTAACTCTCGTCTCTTTTAAAATCTCCACCAGCCTACAATCTGGAAGCAGAACTCTGATCATGTCACCTCCCTTTGTTAAGCCTATAGAAAATCTGCAATACCTGAAGGAAACCTCACAGTTCTTAGTCTATGATTAAGTTCTTTTTGATCTAACCCATTTTATTGCCCTGGAACCATAAACCCGATAGTCCAGTTAAACTGAGGCATTCACTGATGCTGTACTTAATCTTTACAACTTTACTCGTGCTATTCTTCCTCCATCTCCACCAAGCTGTTTTAATGTGGGTACCACGAAATGTAGATGTTGGGATAAGGACTTTGGAGTGGTTTATTTGGGAAATGATCTCAAGAAGTACAAGTAAAGAAATGGGAATCTGAAAAGAAAGAAAATGCAATAATGCTGTATTCATGAGCATGTTACCACCATAAGCCACAGCGGCACAATCCTGTTAGGTTCCCTCTGGAGAACAGGGAGGTCATACCACCAAATTGTACTCCTGGAGGAGCCTGAGGAGGCTGGGGCATTCATCCATTGATTTTTTATCATTTCCCACTGAAACTTCTCAACTCCCAAATGAGGATGGCCCACAGGGGTATTAACTCCTCTACAGTTCCCTGTGGCATCTACAGTATAACCAGGCAAGTTCCTCAGGGGCCAGAAAAAAACCTAAGGCTGAAAGGTGCTGGTTATCTGAGGTAAAAACCATCAGTATACCAGAAACTGTCCATAGTTGCAATTCTGCCCAGATGGGCAAAGCATCAGAGTCTGCTACTAGACCCAAACCCCATTTACACTAGTTTAAAGGACCTGTCCAACACAACTTTTCCATGAAGCTTTCTCTGATCTCCCAAACTCTCCCAAAGTATTTGATCACTACTTGAGCTCTCTCTATAGATCGCTTTTTTATTCTTGTGGAGATATTAAATCTATCAGATTATGGTTCTTGAGAAAAGCTTTGTATCCAAGTTGGTAAGTATAACATTTTTTACCTCGCGTCCCATGAACAAGAAAAAAATCAAGCACCATAGACATTTAAAGGCCACAGAAACCATTCTGATTATAAATTTTAAAGGTCTGGCATAGTGTAAAAGAAGTAAGACATGTATATAAGGAACACTGTAGATTTCTTACAATCTTAGAACCACTACCTCTGGGATTCATATGAAGTGAAATATTACAGTGAGTTTAAATATCACTAGGTGCTTGGTTTAAACAGTTTGTGAAGGTTAGGCTGAACTCTCAATTCATTAATAATAGGCTAAGAAGAGTACTTCAGTTTTTAAAGCAATAAATATTATATATTAAAAGGTAACCCCTCACTGCATCACTCTAAATTTAAGAGTGAATTTCAGAAACCAGCACCGTATTAGACTTCCCTTCAGGGGTTTTGTTACTGGGGGACTAAAATGACCTCATCCAAAAGTATAATATTTATGAGCTAACTCCTAGGCAAAGCTCCACATAGACTCAGGAGTGTATCAGGTTATACAATGAAAATTCATTCATTTAAGGTTCTTATTCATTCTAGTTAATTTAAGAATTGGATGTTTCACATGCTATTTCAATGACCATATTTATCTCCACTGTTAATAAACATACACATTCCATTTATTCAATATAAGTACCTAAAGGAAAATTCTAATCAACAACTCTTACTGGAACTATCACTTCATTTCAAATGATAACACTCCTACAAATCAACTCTATGGCCAATGTTTAATTGCAAAAGATTTATCTTCTTTTAAATAATTTACTTTCACTTTCAAAAACAAATTTATCTTAGTAAAAATACAGGAGTAGTATAAATTAATATCAGGAAGATGAAATTCTGTGCCAATCTCCCTAGTCTAAAAAGGCAACCACAGGCATTCTTTTCATTTTGATTTAATCTTCTACTTACTATTCTAAATTCTGAAAATTAAGGAAATTCTCTTAAATGCTAGACAAGGTTTCTTCCTATCTGTGAGAGTGTTAAACAGCCACCGACTGAACATTATTAATCAACAGTCATATATTTTAATGTTAATAGCATTACTGTCATATATAAAATTAGAATGCCAAGATTCAATAGGCATATATCTTGAAGACAATGCAGTCTGGTCTAAAGGGAACAGCTATTATAACACTATTAACCCATTTTCATATTTCTTTCCATCTGTATTTCAACCCACTTAAAATTGAGTTCTGTCAGTTTACAAAATGGCTATTTAATATTTTCTACTAAATTACATTTGAAATTATATACTAAACTGCCTCACATATTATTTTATTAACATTTTTATTAAATTACCAGTCTAAAAGTCTGCTCATCACTACAGTAGAAATTATAATAAGGTTACAAATAAAACAGGATTATTACCTTTTCCCCAATTTTATAGGACATTTACATTACACTATTAACCATTTCCATTTTCAAAGGGAACATTAAACAATCTGCCAAAATCTGCTAATTCAGCCATTTGGTAATTCATTACTCTCAAACTGAGACTGAAGAATTAAGTCAATTTAAAAAAAATAGCTACAAGGAGTCATGACTTAACTGAGCACTTCTAGTTTACCATTTAATTAACATGCATGAAATCAAAGGAACACCAGTCATCTATCTCAGCATGTCTTCTAGATCTACACAGAGTAAAAAAAGGAGAAATCATCCATTACAGGGCAACGTTTCCAAAAGTTGTAACCAAATCAGATGATAGGAAATCTTGGCATGCGTCATAGGCATGTATGTATATGCATGTATATATTTTGGGGGCTGAATGGGCTTTGGGGATGGGGAATAGAAAGGTTACATAATAGAAGCAGAAGGAGAGTGAGCAGAAGTTGACAGAAGGGAAGAAATATGTTGCCCAAGATAAAAATTCCCTTTGGGAACAAGGCAGACAAGGAAAACAGGAAGAGAAGAAGGAGAGGAAGGAGGGTTCAAATAAATGATGGAAGCAGAAATGGAAGTTGGGTCTTGCTATGTCCTAGTGCATGTAACATTATACTGTGTTTTACTATAACAGAGATTCCATAATGTCTCCTCTTCTGAAAGAATTCCAGTTGTTCTCCTAGTGAAGGCAGATTCCATGTGTTACAGTTTTAACACTCCCAGGGAAAATTATTTCCTGATTATGATGACCTCCCTACAAATGAGAATATGATGTTTGCCAACTATTTGTCAGACAACTATTCATGGAACTATTCATTTCCTAACAAAGTTCTGACTGCTAGTCAAATGAACTGAACAACAATGATGTTGTACTTTTTTACATAATAGTTTAGGGAATAACTTTTCCCAAAGATCCCTTCAACTGTAAATTAGGAGAGTTGAGCTAGAAGGTCCCAAAAGACCTTTTCAACTAGAAGATTCAAAGACCTCAGTCAAATAGATAAATGGATAATTCTAACACAAGCTATAATTGGCCAACTCATAGTCTCTCCAGCTGGAATGAGGACAGTAGAATAGACCCCATGTTGGAGGTCTGTGTTAAAAATTTTCACCATCAGCTTGTTTTAAAATAATGCCTATGCTATAATTTAACAGTATGATGGAACGAAAAATTTATTTCTAAATGAGCATCTCAGTTATCTCTTTATTCCAAATGTGAAGGAAAAAAAGGTCTATTTCTGTTTACCATGGAGTATATTAGTCTAAAAGACACACAAATTCAGCAATTCAAACTATAATTGCCAGGAAAATGTATATCATATAAATACATACGAGAGAGTCTCCATTTCCAGTTTGCTTACAGTTAAGAGTCTGAGTCAAGTTCTAGCTGACACGAAAAAAAAAATTGCTGTCAGAATTGCAAACTCCTGATTTATAATAGAAGTAGTAAAGGAACACTAACTAGAGGGTGCTGGTATAATTTCTAAAATCCATCATACTTCACATGTATCATTTTTCTCAAGGAACACTAAGTGCTACCATACAATGTATTTTTTAGAAACTCTGAGCCCTGGGCTTGACTATGATGGACAAGTCTTCAAGGAGGGTTCCAAACAGAACTAATATAGAACTCAATCTCTACTTAAATACAGGTCAGGCTCAGGCAAAAATTCCATCTTCTTTTGGGACAGTGGGAAACCCACACAAAGTTCAGACTTTTGGGTTTTCCATAAAAACATTTTGTCCAACGTACTACATTAAAATGTACAGACACTTTTCTCTTGTTGAAATGAACACACTTGCAACAGAGAGTTCTCTAAGGTAGCCATCTGCACTCTGAACCAAAGAAAAAGTAACTGATGTGAAGGTGTAATACCAGGAAACACCAGTAATAGGAAGGGCAACCTCTGGACTCCATTTAAATTTTGGAATAGGTGATCAGGTAAACAGTGACAGCACTTTCCCATCATTTTCTGTCTAGCTAATGGTCTGCAGGAAATAAGTTAAGAAGTCTATTTAATTTTCTTTAAAAACATTTCATCTTCTATTTCATCCAATTTTAGGGCAGTTCTCAACCTGTCTTTTCAAATCTATAGACATGGGGGCATTTATTTTCATATTGAATCAATGTAGAACATTCCCTTCAAAACAATTTGCTACAGTACAAAACATAAACTGTTAACATTGTAAACTAAAACAGAGAACTCAGAAGAGGAATAAGAAAAAAAATAAAACAAGTCTAAAACCAACGGGGTAAGAAGGAAGCCATAAAAACTCTCAAAAGAGAGATAGAAAAACAGATAGGGGGTGCCTGGGTGGCTCAGTTCGTTAAGCGTCTGCCTTCGGCTCAGGTCATGATCCCAGGGTCCTGGGTTCAAGCCCCGCATTGGGCTCCCTGCTCAGCGGGGAATCTGCTTCTCCCTCTCCCTCTGCCTGTCTCTCCCCCTACTTGTGCTCTCTCTGTCAAAAAAAAAAATAAATAAAGTCCTTTTTAAAAAAGATAGAGAAATAGAGAGAGAGAGATACAGAAATGTGTGTGTGCATGTGGTAAAATAACAGGTTCAGATCAGATTTCAGGTTGCTGAAAGACTCTAAAGCGAAACTAACAAGTGATTAAGACTCCCTTAGGGAATGAATGCAGCACCCAGCCGTGCAAAAAGCTAAATTACCAGGACCCAAATCCATGGAAATAGGCCTCACCTTCCCCATGTCAAACTAAAAAACCAGATGCAGGCTGACTCCTACTCAATTCCAACATACTTTGAAAAAGCTACTCCAGGATAGCCTGGGATTGCTAAATTAGCAGTCACACCATCCTGACTTGAGTCTGTTATCTTTACTGCCTAGCATATCCTAGGTACTCAAATATTCAGACAGGAAAGAAGGGAAAGAGGAAAAGAGGGAGGGAGAGAGGACAGGAGGAAGGGAAAAAAAAGGAAAGATGTGCTTCAAACAGGATACTTCCTACAACACTAAAGTATAGTTTTTATATGACTCAATTTTTCATTTAAAAGAAAAGATTCTTTCTCATATACTTGAAAATCAAGTCATGGTTCTAGCCCTTATTTTCACAGTATTCTTGGAGTACAAATATATAAAGCATATGTTAATAAATTACATAACAAAGCACTATGTATTTATGAACATACTATTTGTTACAATACCTAATTAAAATGTATACATATTTTGGCTTGTAATAACTTAAAAATTATTTTGAGTAAGTCATCAATTTATATCAGAAGAAAAAAAGCAGAATGTGAAGATAGGCTTGGTTTAATTCTATAATAACAGTACTTTGATATAAAAGCTAAAGGATACAGGAAAACAGAAAGGTAAACCATAGCAATCTAGAGATCTCAACATTTCCAATAAAAGAGAAGAATGCAAGCAAGCAATAGGTAGCAACTATGGGACTTCCGCTGGACTTTGAGTATTTTAATCATGCAATTATCTTATTACTTTCCTAAGAATACTGGGAAAAGAAAGACAGTGCCACCTTACACCTGTTACTGAAACTTCAGTTTGTACTTTCTTTCCCTGTGTCACCAGCTTATCAGTGTAATCACCACAGTTATTTGCTCTTTGGGTACCATTCTAGTTTCCTACATGAATAGTTGTTACACAGTTAAACAGACACTGTTTCCCTCTGAATGTGAGTCTCTGCTGCGTATCCGGACTTCTGTTCAGCCAGCTCCCCTTTCCTCTGAGCACAGGAAATTTTACAAACTAAAGAGTATCCATATTTGGATTAGTTCCAAATGAAAATCAGGGGAGTGGCTGATTTTTACAAACTGGTCTTTTTCTCAGCAAATCTGAACTGCATTAACACCTCAGCATGGTGTTAGTGGTCACACAATTGGCCAGGTTGCCTTTCAGATAAGCAGTAAATATATGTGCAGAGAATAACAGGCAAATATTTGGGGGAAGTTAGAAGTTCATATTCAACTGCAAAATTTAAAAAGATGTTAGGCTGATAAAAATGAAAACTGGCATTGGCAAGATTTTTTTAAATTTTACAAAATCTAACTTGCCCTCAGGAGTTCAGCCCCTTGTGTCACAATCTGACATGAAATTTTTCATCCTCTGATCTGTAAGTTCTTCCCAACAATATTTCCTTTTGTGTTTTTGTTCTGGTGATAACTAAGCATTCATTGATTCATTCAACAAATGTTTATTTCACACACAGTAAGTGTCAAATAGTAGTTTAGGTACTAAGGGCCCTGTCTTCATGGAACTTACTATATTCCTAACGAGAGAGACACACAAGAAACAATCTATAAATATATGTATATAATGCCGTATAATACATAATGTATAATACATATAATGTAATAAATGGTGATAGATGCAGTAGAAAAAAATCAAAGCAGGTGAGGGAGTCAAAAGGAAGAAGTAGGCTGGGGCCAGGATGTTTTATTTATGTATTGGATGTATTATTTATGTCAGGAAAGGCCTCACTGATAAAATGGCATCTAAGCAGAGGCCAGAAGAATGTGGGGGTGCAAACCAGGTGGCCAACTGGGGAAACATAGCTCCCCAAAAAGGAACAGCAGTGCAAAGGCCCTGAGAAGCTCCATGCTTACGGTTTGAGGAAAAGTGTGGCTGGAATAGCCTGAGTAAGGGACAGTGGCAAGACACTGTAGAGACTTTAAGGGTTTTGGTTTTCATTCTGAAACAGGAGTCTTTGGAGAGTTTGGAGAAAAGCAATGATACAGTAATCTGACAGGGATTTTACTTTCAAGGCATGGCTCTCACTGCTATACAGAATATACCTTATACTACATAATCAAGAAGAACAGCGTGAAAGTGCTGAGACTAATTAGGAGGCTACTACAGTCAGCCAGGCAAGAAGCAATGGGGCCCCGGACCTGGGAGGTAACAATGGAGGTAGAGAGAAGTATTCAGATTCTGGGGTGCCTGGAGGGCTCAGTCAGTTAAGCATCTGACTCTTGATCTCAGCTCAGGTCTTGATCTCAGGGTCGTGAGTTCAATCTCTGCATTGGGCTCCACACTGGGCATGGAGCCTACTTTAAAAAAAAGAAGTATTATTCAGATTCTGGTCAAAGTTTATTTATCTTAAAATAACCTTAGGGCTAAAAGCATAAGAAATTTATACCGGATTATATGTTTATTTTATGTGATTACATATATATTTTACAGCAACATTACAATAGAATAGAATGTCAATACTAATGATCCATAAGAATTTCTTTAAAAATAATCCATAAGACATTCAACTTAGGAAGTACCAGTGACAAATAGATAAATTTATAGATGAAAGTAAACATGGGCATGGTTCCAATATAAAGGAAAAATATGTTTTCTAAACTTATAAGTATTAATTTTACAGGGAACTACATTAAGGCAATTTAAAACCATATACACAGTATTTATATCATTATAATATATTACATGTAAATGCTTATAATTTGTTATTTATGTGTGTAAATAAGTACATATATATATTTAGACAGACAGTAAAACAGTGATTAAGAGTACATGTTCTGAAGTTGGATTGTTTAGGTTTCATTAACAGCCCAATCCTTGAATAGCTTTAGTTTCCTCATTTGTAAAATTGGTATAATAACAGTACAATTGCTAAGTTTCCTGACAGTATCAAAGACACATGTGCCCAGCACATAGTAAACATTCAAGAAATAAAAATTATTAGTATTATTGTCATTATTATACAATGACATATGCGTGAGCAGTGGGTATGTTTTTCCTAAGATTCCAATATTTCTCTTTATTATTATTTCACTCTTCCTGAATAATTTTAACTTTTTACCTACAAACTCCCTCAAGGTAGGTCTAGTAAAGTTGATGTGATATGTTTCCATTAAGGTCTACTGGATTTCTTGGGATTTCTTGACATCATTTCTTACTTTTTTGGAACTTTGTGATAATACAGTCTATTGTTAAAATATAAGAGATTATTTTCTGATAAAATGTATAGCATACAGTATATGCACGAATATACTGTATAGTTAAATTCTGTTCACAGGAACCAGGTTGAATTTCTATCTGAGCTCTCCAGTTACTAACCTCTTAGACCTTTGTCATATTACTTAACCTCTCTGTGCATCAGTTACTTCATCTACAAAATGGGATGATATTAGTATCTACGTGTTTATGAGAGTAAAATAGTTAATATATGCAAAACATTTAAAAGAAATAGTAAATGTTATATATGTATACAAATGATGATGATGATGATGTTAGGGTATATATTTTTCTTTTACATTATAAATATGAATTTCATTAACTAGGTTCTAAAACAATTCCTCACAACTCTAAAAAGTTATATCAATTATAGCATTTATTATGCAGCCTCTCTTTAAAGCATATGCAATATTCAGGAATCCACAGGGAGCAAACCAAAGAGAGCCTGAAATACTTTTTTTTTTTTTTAAGTAATCTCTACACCCAATGTGGGGCTCAAAC
This sequence comes from Zalophus californianus, assembly GCF_009762305.2. Taxonomy (NCBI): domain Eukaryota; kingdom Metazoa; phylum Chordata; class Mammalia; order Carnivora; family Otariidae; genus Zalophus; species Zalophus californianus. Next base: position 100,159,346 of record NC_045602.1, read on the forward strand.
TCACAACGCTGAAATCAAAAGTCACACACTTCCCCAACTGAGCCAGCCAGGCACCCGTAGCCTAAGGTATATGTATTTTTTTAAATGTTTACAATATTGAATAAATCATGTTAGTACCATGATATAGCAAATATAACCACCAATGTCAGATACTTATAATAATCATTTTTTTGAACATTTACTATAGTCTAAGTGGTTACATACATTAGTTCACTTAATCTTCACTGAGGTTTCACTCCCCCAATTTACGAAGACAAAGAAGAAAATGATCTAAAATTTTATTTTATACCTGAAACATTAAAAATCCAGATATTGGCTAAGTAAATGATTGTTGACAACAAAGAAGAAAGGTCTTCTGGAACATGTGTTCAATACACAAAAAGGACTGTTTCCACTATAACACACCGTTTCAATTATAAAGTTGTCTTTTTTTTTTTTTAAAGATTTTATTTATTTATTTAACACAGAGAGAGACAGCGAGAGCAGGAACACAAGCAGAGGGAGTGGGAGAGGGAGAAGCAGGCTTCCTGCTGAGCAGGGAGCCCGATGGAGGGCTCCATGTGGGACTCAGTGTGGGGCTCAATGTGGGGGCTGATGCAGGGCTCAATCCCAGGACCCTGGGATCATGACCTGAGCCGAAGGCAGATGCTTAACGAATGAGCCACCCAGACACCCCTAATGTTGTCTTTTGAGAATAGAAGACGTGGGCCTGCCAAGCAAGACATTATAAAAAGAGTATTAAAAGTGAAAGAAAAAAAAAAAGAGCTAGAAAGCTAGAGGGGGGCAGACCAAGATAAGAGCACATTCTTGGATTCTGAAAAACAGTGAAGTGGATACAAAGACCAGAAAGATAAAAGAATGACTCAGCCTTCAAGATAGGTAAACGTTTTCTAAGATACTTTCAGTGTTAATCTTTACCTAGAAAGTAAATGGTTCTAAATACAATCTTAAGTTACAAATATATGTGATTTGTTGTTGAGGATTACATAATTACTGTTTCATTTTATTGAGATAATACAGGGCAGCCAAAGCAGGTATAGCTGGCTCCTGCCAAAAATGGTAACAGAAGACTATGATTGCAGCTGTGGAAAATATCACCTCCTATCAGGTGTGAGTCTCTGTCATTGGTTCTAAGCCTCCCAGGAGTTTACAGGAAGATGCTGCCTTAGTTTAGACTAATTACAATCTAGGGTGAGGGGTGTGCTACACATGCCACTTAGAATCTAAATTCTCCTGCACTGGACTTTTCCATCTGCTGGATAGATTCAAGTTACTTAGGAAGGACTATCAGGCTAAATCATGATATCACACCTCTCACACACAAATTTAGAAGTTCTGTGACAATAGAATATTTTTTTGAGAACTTATTACTTATTAGACCCTATGCTAAGAATGTTATAAACATTAGCATGTTAATCCTCAGAACAGCCTTGTGAGATAGGGATTATCATCTCCATTTTGCAGATGAGAAGACTAAGAAATTAAGTAAATTGCCAAAAGCTTACAGAGCTAGTACTATATTTAGGTCCCTTTGAGAGCTTTGCCATAGTTCTAATCCCTATGTTTCTATTTCCCATTATTACTGGCATAAATATAGGCTATGGATTCTGGAATTCAATCTTTTTCTTGAGGTCTGTAACTGCTCCTAATCATTGAGAATGGCTCAGATCTCACACTCTTCTTTGGTTTCTATGAATCACTGGCAAAGAAAATCAGTCTTTTGGGGAGGACTAAAAGATACAAAGAACCGTTTGCATTATGGCCAAGGTGACATCTTCAACTGAAAGATTTTCGAAGGCTGCCTTGGAAGCAGCGCAACATCAAGATAAAAAGCTGGCTCCAGAAAGGTCTGGAGGGAATTAGAATTCCCTGAGGGCCCAGGGACATAGCTGAGACAGAGGTTTTCACAGTGGTATATTTGATTAAGGCCTAGATAGGACCTGTATCATCCTTTAATGGGCTAAATAGAAAGAACAGACAGAGAAATTGCAATTTTAGAAGCTGGATGCTATTTGAGCCTAGAAGAAAGATAGAATTCCTCATAGAATGAAAACCATTCTTCTTGATTGGGGGAAAAATACTTTAATGAGACTTTTGGTTATGCTAAGGTAGGATTCTGGTAGCACTTCTAGAAAACAGAGATTGAAAGAAAAGTATAATAAAATAACAGAAAATCTTACAAACCCCCTAGTTTCAGAGGGATGGGGTCTGAGCCTTTTAGGGTTGAGAGAAAGCAGAGCTGTCTAGTTGCACAAACTCCAGGGGGTGCCATTCCTACCACACATTATGTGAGCTGTGCCCCCCTAGAGTTGCATAGTCTATAGCCTACACAGCCATACAGGAGGCTCTGGTAGGGAAGGTCTTAGACTTAGAGAAGATAAGAAATAAAGTGGGTTCCAAGGGCCAACAGGAGAAGTAACCCCTAGTATGGGAAGCCTGGCAGCAGAAATGGGTGCCAAACCTTACTGACTGATACTGATTCTTAGTGATAGATAATGATAGTGACTCAATGTGATTCCATATCTTAGCAATACTTAATTTCAAGTGCTCTTTAATATCCATCCTTTAACTTCAGACCTTCTGGAAAGGTCTAACACACTGAATAGCATTATGGGAGTATGCTGTGGAGAATGTAAAGGAGCCGTCTTTAAATTTGGAGCTAATGAGAACGAGAGTGAGATGCAGCAGCAGGTAGACTGGTTAAAAGGGACTAATTAAAAGGACTTCAGTTAAGAACAGGAATTCAGAGTGAAAGCATGCAGGTGACTAACTACTCCCTAACCCTTATTTCTAATGAATCCTCAAGAGTGTGATAAACTTCCTAGGGTTTGGAATTTGGGTCTTTGCTTTTCTTTTACACTTAAGGGGAAAAAAAATTACCTAAGTACTTAGGACTTGTGGTACATACTGAGTGGATAAGCCCTAGATTTTCTAGAGAGAAACACAGTATCTTTCTCTCACGTGAGGGTCCTGGGAAACCCCCAAGGGAAGAATGCCAGCTATGCCCTCATCTGTAAATACTTTCAGATCAATACAGGCAAAGTTCTGTTTAGTTCAACCTGGGCCACTTCATGCCCAGTGAGACTTCCCTGGAACAGATCTGTACAGATGACCATGTCAGCCAAAGTCTTCAGCACTGGGCACAGGCCCACTATCTTATTGGGACTGTCTATTGCAGAAGCTGGGAGAGTCATCTGCTTAGTTTGGGCTCTACTAGAAGAAGATACTGAGATAAGCATGAGAATGCAAGTAATTTATTGAATGCTGATGCCAGGGAGAATAAATCGAAAAATGGGGACGTCAGATAGGAAAGAGAAAGAGATAATTAAACATTCACTGTTTAGCAGGTTACATTTATGAGCAACTGAAGCTTAATTCCGCTAAGGAACTTAGAAGACAGTATACAATAAACCTCATCTTTATCCCAAAGGAGACACATGGGAGCTAGGGTCTTGCTACTCAACATGTGGTTCAAGGGTTACCATCATCCAGAAGCTTGGTAGAAATGCAAATTATGGACCTCATCTCTGATCTAATAATTTTTAAGCAATTCCCATGATCCTTAAGCATATTAACATTTAAGAAAAACTAAGTATTCTCCACCAACTCCTGTCAGTCATTGAATGAGGGCTCCTGGATATTAACTCCCCATGCTTTTGTTGTGCTTCCTCTGTCCAAGCTAAGCTGGCTTCAGGAGCCAGAGAAAGCCTTCAGGCAAGCAGTGGTAGGTACTTGTAGTTGGAAATCTTCATGTCTACCTACCATAGGAATTGGTGAATGCCTTGGGGATGGATATGGGAAAGGCTATCGCTCTACCATACATCTAGGTATCTCCCTCTCTCCTAAAGAAACTGGCAGTTGGACTTTCCATCCCACATACTTGTTTAGTCCTTGAGCATTCTGAGAACAAAACCTTCCCCCATCCAAGCAATAGGTAAGAACACAAGCCTCAAGTTCATGAGACTCTGAAGACCTAGTCAAAAGGACAAACCAGTTTTAAAACAGGACTTGTACCAAACAAGACTAAGCTCCAGACATGCATGACGTGGGCAGGAACTGTAGCAGGGCTGAAGGTTCAGTATGTAGTGGTTTAGCTAAGACACAGAAGTAGGATAGATGGGGTTACTTTGACTGAACCGAGGAGTAAGTCTAAGGAACATACTACAAACAGCCCTAAGATGAGTTTGTTGCTAGGGCCAGCATCTGTGGCAAATAAAATTTTCTCTGGAATCAACCAAGTTTCTCTCTACAGGCATTCTTATTTGATCTGAAACAGCCAGTGCTGTAAAACAAGTCCACACAGATTTAGACCTTCCTACTCAGCTAAGAGCTTTCTATTGCCACATCTATGGCTAATGGGCCAATATAGATACCTGAATGCTTAGTAGCGTCTGCCTACTTGGCTTCTTTTGGAGTCCTTCCAGGTCCTACTTCCCTCTGAGGAAGGGACTGAGATCCTCACAGTTAAACCCAAGACAATATATATATATAAATCAGGGGTGATTAAGGATGGCCTTGATAGACGGCTGTCCAGGTAAGCAAAATACTACCAACAGGAATTTAAATAAATGTGGAAAACTTTACTTATAGGATTTTTCTCAAAGAAGATTGGAGGCAGGAGGCAGGAGGCAGGAATCAGACTGCCAGGAGTCTGCTTAAGTAATCACAGAGGGCTATCACACTGCAGCCCAAAGAGAATACAAAACTTTCATTCTGTTAACTAGTGTATGCAAATCTGGTGTCAGAGATAACGTGCTGGGTCAATAAAGTAACCTTCGGTTACTTCACCATCCTTCCCACATGTAAGGCTGAAAATATCTCCAAATAAATGTTAGCATAATCAACTATAAATTCCAAAAACAACAGCATAATAACAAATAATATTTATTAAGATCTAAATATAAGATATGTACATTATGAAGTATACAGTTTATAAGTGTATTAACTCTCATTCAAAAATCCTATAATGAGGGGCACTTGGGTAGCTCAGTCAGTTGAGCATCTGACTTGAATTTTGGTATAGGCCATGATCTCAGGGTCCTGAGATGGAGCCTCACACCGGGCTCTGCATTCAGCACAGAGTCTGCTTGAGTTTCTCTCCCTCTGCCCTTCCCCTGCTCATGCGCCCACTCTCCCTAAAATACATAAATAAATCTTTTCTTAAAATCCTATAAAGAAGGTACTACTACTATCTCCATTTTATGAAAAACTGAGGCACAGTGAAATTAACACTAAAAGTCACAGAGCTAATAAATGGAAGAGGTAGGATTTAAATCCACATAGTCTGGTTTCAGAGCCTACTCTTTTCACCACTATAACATATAGTTAAATAATACTAGTTTGTAGAAATACCACACGTCTAGCCTGAATGGGACATCCATATGTCTTGGCCCAACCGTGAATTTAGTTAGGGTCACAAACAGAAATGTGAAGAAAGAGTAAATATTCTCTTTCTGTCAAAAACAAAAAGTAAAAATATTCTCTGACCTGCTAAATGAAAAAGCTCATAAAGCTTAATTATTGTGAATCATGTTTTGCCTAAATAAAGGCAAGCAAGTTTTAAAATGCATTTTCAGAATATAAAATTCAGCTAAAACACTGGCAGTTTCAGTAAATGTAGTCACCTGATGCCTCCCTGATGAAATCTCCAAAACATTACAAATTTTCTTCATTTTGAAAGCATCCTTAACAATTCCCACAGGAATTCGATTTTACTGAGCATGGCTTTTTAGTCTATTAAAATGACACATCGAAACCTAATCTTGAACAATATGACAAAGTTGTTGACTGCTGGGAATCAATTTTAGCAGTCATACCATACTGACAAGCTGTAATCAAAGACAGCTCATTTCAAAAAAAGGGCATAAAGCCTTCTATGAAGCCAGGAAACAGAGTCGACACCAGCTATAGGAGTGACACAAAGTAAGAATGGCTTCCAGAGGATGAAGGATGGGAAGGAATGGCAGATTATACCTGCCAAATAAACAAGTACAGATCCACAGATGAAACACTAAAAACAAACAAGGATGGTGCCAAAAAGAGCAGGGCAAGGAAGAATTTAACTGAAACTTAAATCCACATTCAATAGAAATGGTGTTATGCTTTTTTACTGTGGTTTTTCACTGCCACCAGATGTAGTATCACTACATCTGATTAAAAGATTAGTGAAAAATATGGTGGCCCAAAAATATCTGCAGGCCATTATGGCTTTGTAAAACCATCTGCAAGGCTGCATTACAGTTTCTCAAAACAACAGAATCCTCATTTGAATTCAACAATTTCATACAAAGGCCCATTCTGGGAAAGGTTCTTTAATAGGTGAAAGGAAACAAAAAGTAATCTAGGGATGAAGTCATAAGAACACTCCCTTTGCTTCTGAAAGGTCAATGATTAATATGTGATTCACTCAAGTATTTACCAAATGACCACCGAGATGACAGCAAAGCCATAGGTGGTAGGTTTGCATGAATTAGTCTGTTAAATAATTACTAGATATTTACTATGCAAGGCAAAGGGCTAGCAAGGCTGGGCATATAAGAAAGCCAAAGACTTTATACAAACTAATATATAATTCAGAAACTAATATAATGGATGTCAATTATCTCTCAATAAAAAAGGAAGAAAAAAAAGAAGAAGAAAGGAAAGCCAAAGACAATGTCTTTCTATCCCTGAAGAATGTAGCATCTAATTCGTTGGAAAGATAAGGGCAAAATAGCTAACCCCACAATGGCAAGGGGCAAAAGTTACAGGAGTTCAAAGGAAGAAGAAAAAAATAACTATATGACAGTTTCAGTAGATAAAGAATTTACAATGTGACACTAGTATTGTCCTGGTTCTAAAAACAATTTATCACACCTGTCATTCTTCTACTAAATTATCTTATTTTCTACCAACTCTCTGTCTTGCTTAATAACAAGGAACATAAGATCAAAATACTCCTAACCCAAGACCTCTTTACCTCTTCCATTTGCTGAAGGTGATATATAAATAACTTAATTAGTTCATATTTCAGAAAGAGACCTATAGAATTTTTACTGCTATCCTCAATACAAATAAAAGTTAATCTCAGATGAAGAATAAAAAGCTCCTATCCACTGTTGGGGCTCTTCCCATATGTCAGAAATAAGCAAACTGTTCTCAAACAGGTCTTTATAATTCCATAAAAGAAAACAACCTGTAAGTACTTTTACAGATTTAACATAAATATTCTCATTTTCTATCAGTCAAAATCACCCAGTTACAATCCACAGTAATAATTCAACTTTTTCAGATAAAATAGTCAATCTTTATTAGATAAAATCAGCCAGAAAAATTCCATACTAATGATTCAAGTTATTTTGGATTTTGACCTTTAGTGGATGAATTGGAATCATGGTGTTGTTAACTAACCTACATGTATCAGATTTTTCATAATTATTACTTTTTTTAAATATAAATATCTGTAGCTCATAGCTCAGTCTCCCTTCCAATAAAACTATAGCTGTGCATAGTATGTTACAAATAAAAGGTCTAAAAATGAATATTACCATATGTACAAATATGAATTTGTAAGCAATCACAAGTTGTTCTGTGAGATCAATGAAGTCCCAGCTTTCTGCCCATTTAGTTGTTCTACAAGCATTTTTATGAAATGCTCAGTGGAAGCAGATTCAACTCCATTCTAGCAGCAATGTTCTAATGAGTTCAAAGAGCAGAAACACCTGAATGTGGCTGAACACAGGACAGGACAAAATCCCCGAAGAGGCTACTGAACTCCTTAGATTCTTAAAACTTCTTCATGCCTGAGCAGAGATGCCTGTACAGTACTACCAACCAACCCACATATTCTGAATCCATTTCACTTAAGAGATCATTTCTAATAACCATCAATGAATCCTTCCGTGATAATCAAACAAAAAGATACCTAAAGCCTTGTGGTAACCTTTTATAAAGAAGGGCTTCTGGTTAAAGTTTTACTACTAAATAACCATCCCTGCTGTATTAACTACAAACTTACTTCAAATGCTAACTGACAACCCTAGTGTTCTTTCAAATCTTCCGTATTTTTACTCTATTATTTTAGATGGGTATACGAATTACTGGTAGAGATGTGTTTAAAAGTCTCAATATGGTCTTGGATTTTGTGAATTTCTTCTCTGTATTTGAACATCATATTAGATGCATGTAAGTTTAGAATTCTTTATCTCTAGTAATGTGCTTGCTTTAACATCTATTTTATGATGAAATTAGCTATGCCATCTTTCTTTGGTTGATATTCACCTGTTATGCCTTCCTTTTCCTATGTTTTTACTTTTAACTTTCAAATGTTCATATTTTAAATGTGCCTCTACTCTGACAATCTTTTTGATTTATTAAGTTTGGTCCATAGGGATTTATTATTATTATCTATTTGGATTTATTTCTAGAGCTGTATTTTGTGTTTATCTGCCCTGCTTTCTCATGCTTATTTTTTTAAACTTTTTTTGAATTGATCGAATTTTCTTATTTCATTTCATTTGATATCCTTTACTGGCTTAAAATTCATATACTCGGGGCACCTGGGCGGCTCAGTCATTAAGTGTCTGCCTTCGGCTTGGGTCGTGATCCCGGCATCGGGATCGGGATCGAGCTCGGGATTGAGCCCCGAATCAGGCTCCCTGCTCATCGGGAGACCTGTTTCTCCCTCCCGCACTCCCCCTGCTTGTGTTTCCTTTCTCACTGCATCTCTCTCTGTCAAATAAATAAATAAAATCTTTTAAAATAAAATAAAATAAAATTCAAATACTCTAATTTCAATTGTTAAACCAGAAATTATAGCATGAATAATTAACTTAATAATATCTAAAGTTAAATGATATGCTTATCTTCCTTTCAAATAATATTTGAATATTAGAATGTTTTATCAATAATTATCTCTTTTATTATATATGCCACGATCCGTTTTTTTTTTTCAGTTCTCTTTGACCACGAAAATTGGGTATGTTTTAAAATACAGTCAATATCTACATTTTCTCACATATTTTACAAGTGTTTTTATTTAATATTTCTACTTTGATTTTAGATTTTCAATATGTAAATATTTTCCACCTTCCTCATATCCTCCCTTTTGAAGTTTCTTTACTTTTTGTTTCTCTGAAGATCTCTTTAATTTGCCTTCATATTTGTTATATACTTAAACTTTGTATACAATGCTAAGAATATTATTCACTTTAAAGATTGCCGTCACACTGGCTTCTGCTTCTGTTGTGGCTATTGCTAAGCCAACCATCATTCTAATTGTTGTTAGGTAATCTGTATTTGTACTTTAGCTATTTTTAAAATTTTTACTGTCATTGGTGATCTTCAGTTGCACTAATGTGTTTCTGGGTTTTGATTATTTTGATTTATATGTATGTATGTACTTCCCAAATCACATCTGTTAAATTCTTAGCCATTATATTTTCAAATACCACATCTACCCCATTCTTTTATTATCTCATTCTGGAACTCTGATTAGATGTACATTCTAACTCTATCCTTGATGTCCTTTAATTTCTTTTATGTGTTGTGTTTCATTATCTCTCTTTCTCATATTATTAGTAATTTCCTCAAATCTATATTTTATTTTAGAGAGAAAGTGAGAGAGTGTGTGGGGTGGGGGAGGGGTAGAGGAGAGAGTCTTAAGCAGACTTGTCACTGAGCCCATGCAGGGCTGGATCTCATGAACCTGAGATCTCGACCTGAGACGAAGCCAAGAGTCAGACACTTAACCAACTGCAGCACCCAGGCACCCCTTCCCAAATCTATATTTTACTAATTCACTCATTAAATGTGTTCATTCCAGTCTACAGTTTCAATTATTATACACTTAATTTAGAGTAATTGTTTATTTCTTGTTTTCTCCAATTAACTGTCTGAATTAACTTTTATTTTCAATTCATCCAATTATTTCTTTAATTATATTAAACATATGTATTTCCATTCTGTATCTAATTATTCTAATACCTTAAGTCCTTTGAGTCTCTTGTGTTCTTATGCCTTTTATGAATTTTGGTTTTAAGCTCAAATTTGTTAGAGGTTTATCTATGTGAATCTCTGTGGTCTGGTTTATTGTGTATTCCTCTTAATAGATTTGTATTTCCCAGGCATCTGGGGGAAATGTCCACCTGCAACTGCTTTAAACGAAATTCTCATTTTATGACATTTTGGACAACCAGGTACTTAACTCCAGAGGATTAATATTCTATAAAAAGGATATTTGTCTCTTCTATATAAGGATATAGTACTGTTTTTACAGGCAATAAAATATACTAATTCTAATTTGGATTTGTAGAACAAAAAATATTTTTGATGCTGCAATTCTATTTCAACCTGTTATTGTTAGTGATTTGAAGTATGTTTCCATCAAAAATTGTATATTAACTTCTGATCATTTACTGAAGAGTTTCACATTCATATTCCTTAAGCTATTAGAAAAGAAATAATTCCATGCCTTGATTTTTATTTAAAATAAAGCACCAACCAAGTAATTTTGGAAGATGTGGTGAATACAGTCAGTTAAGCATCTGCCTTTGGCTCAGGTCATGATCCCAGGGTCCTGCTTCTCCCTCTCCCTCTGCTGCTCCCGTTTGTGCGCTCTCTGTCAAGTAAATAAATCTTAAAAAAAGACATTAACAATTCCTAAACCTATCCTTATAAATAAGCTATAAAGAACTCGCCATTTTACTTAATTATTGAAAATCACCTAGTGTTGGTAATGTGAATTTGTGTGGGGAAGGGGGTACAATGAACCAATAACTTAATAACAATCTTTATGGACTCCTTAGAAGTGATCATTTTGATTTCTAATGGAATTTAAACAAACACATAATTCTACATTTTTCTCAACTGGAGAAAATTCTAATCTAAAAGAATTTCTTTAATATTCCAAAATAAAATACAAATTTCCTTAATATCTTGTCATTTTTAAACAAAAAACATTTTGAAGAGGAAATACCTTTGTTAATTAAATATGAACTCTAGATGCTGAAGTGTTTATATATATAAGCCATTTTAATGCATTTGAGTGTCTACATACCCATGCAAGCTGCCTCCTCTCAGAATGTGGACTCTTCCTCTTTCTCAGACATGAAAACATAGCCCAACCTTCTGTTGTTGCCAAAAGGAACTATTCTAAGATAATCAAACTGAAGCCCCTAAGACTCTGGAACTCTTCTTTTCCTCTAAAGAAAAGGATTTGGTTTTATTTATTATTATTATTATTATTATTATTATTGTCATTGTCATTGTTCATGGTTGTTGGCTGAATGATATCCTATCAGACAACCCTAAAGAGACACTAAGGAAAAGGGCATCATGCATTCATTTTTGTTAAAGCATCACATCAGGGTTCTTATTTAACTCAGCCGTAACGAAGGAAAATCTTTTATGAACTACCAAAACATTTCTAGGATTTAACATTTGTAGTGTATGTGGGTGCTTGTGTGCAAGCTTGCACACACGTGCATTCACACACACACACACACACACACACACACACACACACACTATATTTTCTCTATGTGAATTCTCCTTTTCATTTTGCCACCACTTTCATAAAATGCTTCGTCTAGAGAACTCAAGCCAGAACAGTTAGTGCAGTATGTTTACAAAGATCAGGATGAGGCAACAATTAAGCACGAGCAACACATGAATAGGATAAACACAATCCTCTTGGGCACATTTTATTCCAAAACATTTTTTGGGTCATATTTTCAATGCTACTGAAAATTACAGACAGTACAACCAGAACTTAGGTGTTTTAGAAAAACACACCAACATAAGAGAGTCACTAACCCTCAGAGCTCATAATTTTTAATTCCAGGCAACAAAAATTCAAGCCAGCAGACACTGAGCATGAGACACACATACACACACACACACAGATAGTCTAACTTATAATGCACACTTCTAGAATAACTATTTGTGTAATAAAAACAGATAACATATATTATGTATTATGAAAATATTTCTATATCTTACAAATACTAAAAGAATTGACCAGACCTGCAGTACACCAGAAAATCTCTAGTTTATTGCCAAGCTGCATGTTCAGAAAAGGTAACATCTGGTGGATGTCACTTCAATTTGTGGATCCAAAGCAGAAAGTAATAGTATTGACATAGCCTCTCCCTTTAGCAGAGGGGGAAACAAAGTGAATCATAATCTAGATTAAAAAAAGATGGAACTAAAGTACATGATGGCAGACTTAAGTTTGTATCAGAAAAAAAAAAAGACAGACTTTTGAACCAACAAAACTACTGTGAGATGCCTTTTCAGTCATATCCATTAATGCTGACAGGAGGGAACTTACAAAGAAAAAGGAAGTAACATGCTGAGTTTTTACTTGGATTGAGTCAATACAGATAAACACACTGATTGGATGGCTGGTGGTCAAACGAGGCAGAATATATCTGAGAAGAAATACACATGACTTACTTAGATTTATTTTATTTTTTTTTGAAGATTTTATTTATTTATTTGAGAGAGAGAGAATGAGAGACAGAGAGCACGAGAGGGAAGAGGGTCAGAGGGAGAAGCAGACTCCCTGCTGAGCAGGGAGCCCGATGTGGGACTCAATCCCAGGACTCCAGGATCATGACCGGAGCTGAAGGCAGTCGCTTAACCAACTGAGCCACCCAGGCGCCCATGACTTACTTAGATTTAATTCTGATTAATTTAACTGGAAAAAAACAATTTTAGTCTAATTCCATTTATTTTATTTTAAAATTACAAACATAATATATGCAAACTGCAAAATTTCAGGCAGTAAAGAAGGGCAAAAAATAAAAAGTAAAATTTGCCCTCTCTCCCAACACTGTATTTCTCACATAGTACACACTCTAAAAGTCACATTACACACAGTTTTCTTCATTTTGCTTTTTCCTCGTCGGAAAATATTATAACAATTTTCTATATCCATGAACACAGATAGATATATGATGTTATATATCAAAGAATAACTGTAATATTATTTATAGATATTTGGATCACTACCATATTTTTTATAATCACAAACAATGTTGTAATGAATGCTCTGCAAAGGTCTTTAGATATGCTCTACATATAGCCTGTATTCTGGCAAAGAGTTGAAGTTTCCCCAGAGGAAAAAAAAAGTAATTCTCTTTATGCCTCCTTACCTATAGGATCCTTTTTTTGCTCCCAGGTCCAGTTCCCTCTACCTACCTACCTACCTTCTCCTCCCACCCTACCGTTCACACATATAGATGTACCTGTTTAATTCCAACTAGTCCATACAATCTCAAGTAAAACGTTACTTCTTCTAAGAAGTGTTCTCTGATTACTTCCATCCTTACCCTTCTTTTTTATTCCTATAAGATACTGTATAGACATTTTAAAAATATTATTTATTTTTTTTAATCACTGACATATCAACTAGAATCCTGCTATTCACACCTCACTTTATTTTCTACTGGAGTGGAATATGTAGAGTTTCTACAATCCCTATCTGTTGGCAGAAGTAATAAAACTAGATTATACTTACACTCAGAAATCTGCTCAATTTAGTTAACTCAATAAAGTGATTAATTGAAGAAAGACCAGGAAAATTAGTTTTTGATGGAATTAATAAGTCTTTGAATTGGTCAATTCAGCCAAATCATTTAGTCTGTATAGACCCACATGAATGCAGCCTATATCATCTCAATAATAATATCCTATGGCAAACCCTATGACACTAACACACCAAAGGAGATTGACCATCAGCATTACAAGTATTAATAGATATTATTATTATAGATTATTACAACTCATAGTGTAATTTAAACATAGTAAAAGCATTTCTATTGCAGGACAAGATAGAATAATAGGGACCAGATATAGACTCCAGTCTGAAGCAACTAAAAATATTAGACTAAATACATAAATACATAACACAACAGTTTCCAGATATAGGACATAAAACAGTATAGAACAGTGATCCCTGAGTAAATGAATCCTAGGATTGCACTAGCTAACTGCCCAAAAACATTTTCCATGTGGCAACAATAGAGAAAGGGAACCAAGATGGATTCAGACAGTCTTCTTGAGTTGAAGAAATATAATACAGTACCCAAAAATGTCAAGGCAGCTATAGTTCAATGGCAGAACATTAAAAGAAAAAAGCCATACAAAAGAGCTACAAGATCTACAGAGAGTAACTCCTTATTTCAGCTGAGTACTAATCAGTTCATGCATATGATGGAACTACCTGAGAGGAATAATCTCTGCTATTCATGCATATCTGAGAAAAGTTGATATTTCAATTAGCTGGAATTGAAGAATCTCAGGATTTATAGTACATCAGGGAGAGTACCAAAACATGCTAAACTCAGCAGTGGAAAAAATTAGTCCTAGAAGAAACTCTGCTCTGGTCCTGCCTAACAAAACTTAAAATCAAGCCCCAAAAGGGTCAAACTATCTTCAAGTAACTTCAATACATTCCAGAACAAAAGTCAAAATGTTGACAGAATATAAAAATATTCAGTACCGACATGGTAAATTTCACAATATTTGTGATCCATCAAAAATTATAATGCATGAAAAGATACATACACATGCACATAAAATACAACTATAAAAAGGAGAAAAATCAATCAATTGAAAGACTTGGAAATGACAAAGATGAGAAAACTAGTAGACAAGGATATTAAGAATCTTTATTATTATAGTCCATATGTTGAAAAAGTTAGAAGATTGAACATACAAGATTTTAAAAAATCAAACTTCTGGTGCTGGGGAACATACAAGATTAAAATAATACAGTAGGGGTGCTTGGGTGGCTCACTTGGTTATGTATCTGACTCTTGATTTTAGTTCAGGTCATGATCTCACAGTTGTGAGATCAAGTCCCAGGTCAGGCTCCACACTCAGCACAGAGTCTGCTTGAGATTCCCTCTCTCTCCCTCTCCCTCTTCCCCTCCCCCTGCTAATTCTCTAAATAAATAAATAAATAAAATCTTAAATAAAATAATAGTAGATGTGATTAATGACTGATTAGATAAAATAGAAGGAAATTTAGTAAACTTGAAAACATAGCTCAGAAACTATTCAGAATGAAACACAGCAAAAGGACTGAAATAAAAAAGAAAATGTACAGAGCATCAGTCAGCTGCAGAACAATTTGAAGCATCCTAATATGTATGTATTGAGTCCCCAAAGAAGTAGGGGTAGGAAAGGCAGAAAAAAAATTGGGAAAAATAACAAAGGAAGATGTCAAATTTTATGAAAACTACAGACCCACAAAACCAAAAAACTCAACAAACCATAAGCACAAGCAAAATGATGAAAATTCTACCAAAGTAAATTATAATCAAATTACTTAGAAACAGTGATAAAGAGAAAATTAAGAGGAATTGGAGGGGGAAAAAATACAACTTATGTAGAGTAACAAAGATAAGAATGACAACAGACTTCTCATTGGAAATAATGCAAGCCATAAGACAGTAGGGGAATATCTTTAAAATACTAAAAGAAAGAAAAAACTGTCAACCTAGAATTCTATACTCAGTGAAATATGTTTTAAAAACACAGGAAAAATGAAGATTTCTTTAGATAGACTTTTTTCACAAATGCTGAAAGAATATACTGCCAGCAGAACTGCACTATAAGAAATGTTAAAGGGGGTGCCTGGGTGGCTCAGTTGGTTAAGCATCTGACTCTTGATTTCGGCTTGCTCATGATCTCGGGTTTGTGAGGTCAAGCCCCACATCAGGTTCAGTGCTGGGCATGGAGCCTACTTAAGATTCTTCTCTCCCTCTCCCTCTGCCCCCTCCTCAAAAAAAAAAAAAAAAAAAAAACTGTTAAAGAAAGTCCTTCAGGCAGTAAGAAAGTGATGCCAGGTGGAAATATGAATGAACACAAAGGAATGAAGAGCACTGGAAATGGTAAATATGTGGGTAAAAAGATCAGATGTTTTTCCCGTTTTTGAAATCTCTTTAAAAGATAATTGACTCTTTAAAGCAAAAGGTATAACAATGAATTATGAGATTTATAATATATTTAAAGATAGTATAACAAAAACAGCACAGAGGCCAAAAGGAAGAAAATGAAAATATGCTGTTTTAAGATAACTATAATATCCATAAGTTATGCTATTAGTTGAAGGACAGAATGGAATAAGTTCAGTGTGCACATTATAAACCACAAAAAAAACACTAAGAAAAGTTATAACTAATAAGCCAACAATAGAAAACAAGATAGTATTTAAACCCAACCATATCAATATTTACATTAAAAGGGGTAGAAATACACCAATTAAAAATCAAAAATTGGGGGCACCTGGGTGGCTCAGTCATTAAGCGTCTGCCTTTGGCTCAGGTCATGATCTCAGGGTCCTGGGATCAAACCCCGCATCGGGCTCCCTGCTCAGCGGGGAGCCTGCTTCTCCCTCTCCCACCCCCCTGCTTGTGTTCGCTCTCTCGCTGTGTTTCTCTCTGTCAAATAAATAAATAAAATCTTTAAAAAAATAAAATAAAATAAAAATCAACAATTGTCAGATTAGATCTTAAAATCACCAAATTATGTGCTGACCACAATAAATATCATTTAAATAAAAAGGTACAAAAAAGTTAAAAGTAAAAGAATGGCACAATATATATATACCATGCTAACACAAATACAAGAAAACTGGGGTGGCTACTCAGATAAAGCAAATTTCAGAAAAAATAACATCAAAAATAAAGAGGGTCTTTTCATAATGTTAAAAAGATTAATTCATCAAGAAAACATAATGATCTTAGACATTAATGCACTTAATAACAAAAATTCAAAATACATGAAGCAAAAACTGATAGAACTCTAAGGGTAAATATACAAATGTACAATGACAGCCAGTGATTATAACACCATTCTCTCCACGATTAATAGAGCAAGTACAGAGAAAATCAATAAGGATATAGAATAAGACTATTAGCAAACTTACTAACATTTATAGAACATTCCACCCAACAGAAGAATATACATTTTTTTTTAATTAATTTATTTTAGAGAGAGAGAGAGAGCGCATAAGCACAGGAGGGAGGGGCAGAGAGGCTTAAGCAGGCTCTGCACTGAGCAGAGCCCAACGCAGGGCTTGATCTCACGATCCTGAGATCATGACCAAGCCAAAACCAAGAGTCCAATGCTTAACCAACTGCACCACCCAGGCATCCCAAGAATAGACATTTTTTAAAGTGCATATAAAACATTTACCAAGATAGACAACATCTTGTACCATAAAACCAGTCTCACTAGATTTTAAAGGATTGAAGTCACATTAAGTATGTTCTTATATCACAATAGAATTAAATTAGAAATCGATGAGAGAAAGATATCTGAAAAACTCTCCAAACACTTGTAAAGTAAATCCTGTACCTCTACATAACCCATGGGTCAAAGATGAAATTAAAAGAGAAATTAGAACATATGTTCAACTGAGTAAAATTAAAACACAACATACTAAGTTTTATGGGATGAGGTTAAGGCAGTACATGAAAATATATTTACAACCCTAAGTATTTACACTAAAAAAGAAGAGAGGTCTCAAATCATTGACCTTACTTACCTTCCACATTAAGAAACCAAAAAAATAAAAGTAAATGAAACAGAGTAAGTAAACAAAGAAAACATAATAAATATCAGAGTGGAAATTAATGAAATAAAAAACAGAAAAAAAACACAAAGAAAAATCAATGAAATAAAAATCTGCTTCTTTAAGATCAATACAGTTGATAAATCCCTAGCCAGTGATGAGGAAAAACAACAGAACAAACATTAACAAATTAAGACTGAGCAAAGCGACATTACTACAGATTATACATATACTAAGAGGAAATATTATGAACACCTTAATGCCAGTAAATTTGAGAATGTAGTGAAATGGGCAAATTAATTGAAAAACTCAAACGACCACAAATTCCCCCCACAAAAAAAACCTGAATAGCCCTAAATATATTATAGAAATTAAATTTGTAGTTAAAAGCTTTCCTACAAATATATATTTTATATATAAAAGGCAAGGATGTCTGCTCATATAATTTCCATTCGACATTGTACTAGAAGTTCGAGCCACTGAAATAAGGTAATACAAGACAAGACATTTAAAAAAATACAGTAAAAGAGGAGTGCCTGGTGGATCAGTCAGTTGGGTGTCTCCCTTTGGCTCAGGTCATGATCTCAGGGTCCTGGGGTCAAGCTCCACATCAGGCTCCCCACTCAGCGGGGAGTCCACTTCTCCCTCTCCCTCTGCCCCTCCCCCCTGCTGTGCCCACTTTCTCAAATAAATAAATAAAATCTTTAAAAAAATATATAGCAAAAGAAAAGACATCCATATAGGAAAGGAAAAAAAATAAAAGATAGCATGATCTACTATGTAGAAAATCTCACATATTGTACAAAAAAGCTACTATAACTAATACATAACTTTAGCAGGGTTACAGGTTAAAAGAGCAATATTTTAAATTATATTTCTACATACTAGCAACAAACAGTTGAAAATTGAATAAAAAAAATTACCATTATCCCAGTATCAAAAATATGAAATATTTAGGGATAAATTTGACCCAAAAAATTTGTAAAACCTATACACTAAAATCTATAAAACAATGCTGAGAGAAATTAAAGAACACCTCAATACATAGGCTGGTAAACTAGATATTATAAAGATGTCAGTTCTTCCCAAATTGATGTATAAATTTAATGCTACCCCAATTGATAAGCTGATTATATATATACTAAAAATGTTGTGCTGGGCATAAGACATAAAACTCCTATCTTAGCTTGGCCTGCTATAACAAAATACTACAGACTGGGCGGCTTAAACAACAGACTTTATTTCTCACAGTTCTGGAGGAGGGAAGTCCAAGATCAAAGCACCAGAAGATTTGGTTCTTGATGTGAACCCTCTTTCTGGCTTGCAGAAAGCTGCCTCCTAACTGTATCCTCAAATGGTGGAGACAAAAAGCTAGGTGTCTCTTCCTCTTCTTAAAAGGACCTTAATCCCATCCTAGGGCCTCTACCCTCATGACCTCATTGAAATCTGATTACCTCCAAAGACCCCACCTCCGATACCATCACATTGGTGGTTAGGACCCCAGGAATGAATTTTGAAGGGACACATTCAGTTCATAACAACTCCCCTCATATATAGACAGCAATAATAAAGCTAAGACATAAATAAGAAACTAATCAATTATATTCATGTCAAAATTACAGCAGGAGTTAAGAGGAATTACTTCTTTGTTGGTGGGAGAGAAGAAGTGGACAAAAAAGAGAAGGAGCAGTGGCACCTGGGTGGCTCAGTCGTTAAGCGTCTGCCTTCAGCTCAGGTCATGATCCCAGGGTCCTGGGATCAAGCCCCACGTCCGGCTCCTGACTCAGCAGGGAGCCTGCTTCTCCCTCTGCCTCTCCCCCTGCTCGTGCTCTCGCTCTCTCTCTCTCTCTCTCTCTCTCTCTCTCCCCTTATCTCTGTGTCTCGAATGAATAAATAAAATCTTAAAAAAAAAAAAAAAAAAGAAGAAGAAGAGAAGGAGGAAAGAAAGGCTTTGCACAGATGAGTGTTAATGACCAGGTATGTTACAGCTTGCAGCCAGGAGGGGAAAAAGATTCAAGGCAGAGGAAATAAAGTAAGAAAATATGAAAAGGAAGGAAGAGGAGAACTATACTAAGGAATACAGGATATCTCCAATTTTCTAGCCTTTGGCATGGCTAAAAAGAAAAGGTGAAGAGAAGCCTACAAAATTAAACAGATCATAAAGGACTTGCATACTAGGTTACTGACTCCTGACATTCAGTTCAGCTTGCCTTTCCTCCATTCCTTCCTGAAATACATGGACTGCATACATCAGACATGGTTTCAACATCCATGTTAACAGCTCATTCACAAGTTTCCTAACCTTGTGAACTGAATGTGTTTCACAGGTGTTCCATCTCAGACCATATCTTTTATTTAATCAGCTCTCCAGACAAGATTTCAAACTGGAAGTTAGCCCATGCTGTAACAATAACCTCTGCCTTCTACTTCTCCACTTTCTCTGATCTAAAAAACTTGCTCTTTGAAAAATAAACTCATATCCAGTTCTCAACCCAGTGTTATTTCACCTACAATGAATGTGGATTCAACCTGTCAGTGAGCCTTCTTTAGTAGCCTAGAAATCCATGGATACCATAGACAGAGTCTGGATAGCACAGGTCCAAAGTTAGCTACAGAAATGCCTCAGACCCAGAGCCGTACTGCATGGGTCTGGAGGCAGGCACAAATCCACACATGACTCACAGCAAGAAATGTGCATCCAAACTGCCATCAAAATAAGAAACCCAAGGTGGGACTCTATCAGGATCCAGAGAGTAGAGCTGAATGACTGCAGAGCTGAGGAGGATGAGAAGGGACAGTACAAATAGGCAAGGGGTAAAGCCGTCTAGATAAAAAAAAAGATTTCTGTATTCCCTGCAGTCTGGTATGGGAAAGTAGGGTGATAACACTTCATATACGCAGGACAAAACTATAGCTCCACCCCAAATACCTTACGTTTTTACAGAGCTTCAGAGGGCATTCACACACACTATATATTCTTATTTTATGCCTACCACTCTGAGAAGCTAGTAAGGCTAGAAATTGAAACTTAGAGATGTGAATGCCACCAGCTACTCACTTAGTAAATGTTGGTGGTAGTCATTAAGTCTAAGATCTGTAATCACAGATTCCCTTTCCACTTAATTTTTAAAATAATCTATGTAATAAAAAGTAAATATCATTTAAAATACAGTTTGAAGATTCCATTTCTAACATTCAGAACTACATAATTTTAACAAGTCCTTGACCTAAAATCCATCAATCTCTGTGAATAAATGTATTTTAAGTGTCTTTTAATCATTAGCTGTGTTAGTAAACCACTAATATGTTATGACTTTTCTCCTTAGTTGAACCTACCTACATCACAAAATTAGGGAAATGTCCCAAATAAAGTCCTATCACACACTGGATCATAATCTTCTGCCTTTATTAAGTAGTTTACATTAAATTATCTAAAATTTGCTGAGAATAAACTGTAAGCACAAAGGCACAATAATGCAAAATTCCATTATCATAGTTTCTGAGTATGCCAGGAAAAATGAGTAATGGCAGTAAAATGAGCTCCCTCGGGGTTCAACAGATACATTTACTTTAAAAAGACCAGAACATTTGATACTAAACATCTCAAAGAATATCTGAAACCCATTAAGGAAAAATTAGCTTATCTGTGTCAGAATAGATATCAAATAGGAGTGACTGATATACTAGATATCAAATCTTCCCAAATGCTTGGCAAAGCACTATGCTGATGTTCTATACTGCTATGTCTTTCAAGGTAAAATATAGCTGGGTATAATGTAAATATTTTGGGAAGAGAGAGAGCAACTTAAGTAAGCTATAGAAGAAAAAATTGAATACTGAAGCTAAAAAAGGTCTTAAAGAACATTTTTGTCTAATTCCTTCACTGATCTAGTGAGAAAATTGAAACCTAGCAATTAAGAGATCATCTAGCCCAATGTTGTCCAAAAGAAGTATAATGCAAACCACAAATGTTAGCCACATATAGAATTGTAAATTTTCTAGTGGTCACATTAAAAAAAAAAGGTAAATGAAACTAATTTAATATTTTATTTAATCCAATATATCCAAAGTATAATCAATTCAACATATAATCAATGTAATAAATTATTAAGAGTCTATATTCTCCTTTCTCTTAAGTATTTGTTATCTTATATGTAATTTACAGTTTCAGTACATTTTTACTAGCCATATTTTAATACTCAACAACCACATGTGGCTAGATCTAACACCATCAAATATTACAATAGAGATGGAATAAGCACTCCAAAATTCTGATTCCTGGCAGAATACTTAACCAAATTCACCATGCCACTTCCCTGCCTAATAAATCAGTGTGCTTCCCTGATAAAATGAGTTCAGGTAAACTCAAAATATTTCACAGTTTGAGTTCATTCTAAGTAGCTTAAAATGTTTGTAATGAAAATATGGTATACTCAAGAGTTTTCTGTAACATGTAACAAATAATCATTAAAAATCTAAGAATGAGTCCTCCAATAGAGACATTCCCTTTAAGAAATAATCAAAGGAACCTACTATCTATATTGTCTTTATCAATAGATAATGGAAAAACCATCAAGGTTTTATTCCAATTTATACCACTAAGGTGGCAAAAATCCAGTTATTATTAATATTAAAAAGACATTTATTTTCTAGTCATTTCTTTCAAATGCAGATATGAAATTTTACTGAGCATTAAACTCTTATAGACATTTATTTTTCAATTACATAATTATCTTCCCACCCTTTTGTCTTACATTAATGTATGCCTATTTTAACAATAAATATATACTACTCTTTAACTGAACCATTATTAAAGTACAGGTACAAAATGGCTACTCTTGGGACACTTGGGTGGTTCAGTCAGTGACGTGTCTGACTCTTGATTTCATCTCAGGTCAAGATCTCAGGGTCATGAGATTGAGCCCCACACCGGGCTCCACAGTCAACTCAGAGTCTGCTTGAGATTATCTCTCCCCCTCTCCTTCATCCCTCCTCCCACTCATGAACTCTCTCTCACCCTCTCTCTCAAATAAATAAATAAAACAAAATGGTCACTCTCATGAGATATTTGCATATTAAAATAACATTTATTATTTCACTATTTTTAATTTTAGAAAAGTATTTCTCTCTGTAAAAGTCAACATAGTTTCCAAATTTAAATTTTATTCATAAACACTAAAATAGCTTAATCTTGATTTAACAGAGAGCTAATTAGCAAAATTTGAAATACTTCATTATTTTTCATTTACCAAAATGTACAATCTTTACAAAATTAGCAATCTAATTTGCTAATAAGACCTCAATGTAACTTTAAAAAGTCAAATCTCTAAATTACAGCATATGAAACAAGATTTATCAATAATAAGGGATCACACATTTTAAAAACATTAATGTACTCAAATCATAGATATGTTGTTGAGATGGCTGCATCATCATTACCATCATCACCATAATCACTACCACCATTATCATTACTACCATAAACTTCATAAAATGTCAAGACTGCAGTTCAAAGAAATCACTTTATGCTATTTTTTTCTCAGAAATTAGTTTAAAAATTTTTCCAATACAAGAACTTTTTACATCTAATGATGAAGCCATTTTTATAATATGACAAAATGAAAACATACCTTGGTCTAATATTTAACTGAAGGCAAGATCATAAAATACTTCTGATAATTAGAAATGTATTATATAATTATTTTTAAATTGTTTAAAAATTTTCCTGATCTTAATTTATATACTTTGACATTGGGGATTATTATGTATTACAAGGTAAAGTCCAACTTCAGTATACTAAAATGATATTTCAGTGACTTCTAATACTAAACACTCTCCCAAAGAAATCAATTTCTGATCTACATAAATCAGTTAGAATAATCTTCTGAAATCATATAAGGTTTTAGAAAATAGTTCAATTGCATATATTTATATATGCAAGTCACATTATATCATACCTTAAGAATAAAAAGGAAAATAGAAGGAGGGAGAAAAAGAAGGAAAGAAAAGAAAAAGGGATGAGGGAGGGAGGAACAAAAGGAGGTATAAAGAAAAGTATTTGCATTTGTACAGTTTTGAAATATGTAACAATTCACTAAACGTACCAAGTCCAACTAGCTAATTGAAGGTATCTAAGTTTCTATTGGGGACTTCATTAGAAAGTCTAATTTGGTTTTGTGTGGTGTTGATGAAATATGAAAATATTCCCTATGGAAGGAGAATGACAATTTTTTAAAAAAATTAAAAGAAGTATTATGGGGGCTCCTGGGTAGCTCAGTTGTGAAGTGTCTGCCTTAGGCTCAGGTCGTGAACCTGGGGTCCTGGGATCGAGCCCTGCATCGGGCTCCCTGCTCAGCGGGAAGCCTGCTTCTCCCCCTGCTTGTGTTCCCTCTCTCGCTGTCTCTCTCTGTCAAATAAATAAATAAAATCTTTAAAAAAAAAAAAAAGAGAAGTATTATAGAGGTTTATTTTTACTGAGGAAAGAAAGAAAAGTCACATTCCTAAGGCAGATAATTTCTTTAAGCTTCAAAAGAATGTTTTGATTTGAAAACTACAGATTTCAATCAGATTTTAATATAGATATTTCCATTTATCTTTTTTCAAAACTGACTTCACAGCCAAAAGTTTTCATAACTTTAGTGCCAAAAGTAGTTACTTAAAAAGCTCTTTATTCACCATACTTTAGATTATATAAAGAAGTAATTTCCTTTCCAGATTTTACTTATTTAGTCCCATTGTAATTCTGTAAAACAATAGCCTTCACAGATAAGAAAAATCTTTTCTGTCTTCCTCATCGTGAAACAGTTATTGAACGCCTACTGTGCAATCAATGGTTTTCCAAATTCATCACTAAATAATAGATATTTTAATGAGTTTTAATCATGTGCTGAGTTTATCTAACAATGTTTTATATAAGAATATAGAAAAGTAAATTTAGGATTAGCTTAAAAATGAGCTATTTAAGTTTTAATTATGTGTCCTTTATTATTTGGAAATATTTCCTAAATATTTATTCAATTATTTTAATGTGGAGTATCGTTAATTGAGGGAAATAAGTATGACTATACCATCATCTTTATCAATGATACATATACAAGAAAGGCTCCCAACACTATAGGCTCTTTTGGAAATCATGTAATATTCCTGTGTCTTTGAAAAATTTTTCTCATGTCCTTCGTAAATTTTAGAACTCTAAAAGCCTATCAAGTTTTAGACTCTAAAACCTGAAACTTATTTCATAAATGAGAAAACTCCACATGCCATTTAATTTATATCATTTATGAAAAATAGTTGTCAGTTTCATAAAAAGAAAAATGATGATTACAAACGTTTCATTTTATGTTCATTTTCCATTAATTCACCTCTACTATTAAATGACTTTACTTACTATGAAATTCCAAATGACTGGAAACAACATATAAAATTCATCTACAAAAAATATTAAAAAGAAAGTAAAAATTGGACTAAAGTAACATCACAGATAAGGCAGAGTAGGATGCTCCAGGAGTTAATCTATCTACAGAAACAACTACTGAAGTGTCAAGAACTGTCAGAATAAACTATTTCAGGATTCTGAAGTATAGTGAAACACTGGCAGTACCCAGGAGGCTGAATGAAAGAGCAGTAAAGTTCCTGACAAATTTTCTGAAATTTGGCATTTCACATAGCAGCTATCATCCTCCAATCCCCATCCCCATGGCAAGAAGTCATGGCAAGGTCAGATAGTGTTCTTGGTGCAACTTACCAGAGTCAAGAAATAAGTACATTGTCCAAAAAAACTGGGGTTGTAGATTTTGATCTGTCAATTCACTGAGAATGTGGCACAGCTGGCCACAGTTTCAAACTGATTGGGCAAAAGCAGAATCCTAGGCAACATCTGTCAAAAAATTTTAGAGATACAGAACACTTTTTTCTTTTCTTTTTGGATCTGGGCTTTCAAGGAATTTTCTGTAAGATCACTAGCTGAACAGGAAACTTTAGTGACTACACATGACAAAGAATACCAGTTGGGGGAACAGAAAAATTCACCAAACAAATGGATGACTGCAGACTTCATCAATTAACTACAAAAATCCAAAGTGAGGGAAAGAATCTGATTTCTACAGTTACCACATTCCAATATTCAAAATGTCCAGTTCTCCCCCAAAATTACAAAGCATGCAAAGCAAAAGGAAAGCATGGTCCATTTATAGGAAAAAAAGAAGCCAACAGAAACCATTCTTAAGGAAGCCCAGTTACTGGGCTTCACTACACAAAAGACTAAATTATTGTCTTAAGCTTAGGAAACTGAAGGAAACCATGAACAAAGAACAAAAGGAAATCAGGAGAATAATGTATGAACAAGCAGGGAACATAAATAAAGATAGAAATTATAAAAAGGAATGAAACAGAAATTATTGAGCTGAAAAAGTACAGGAACTAAAAAATTTTTCTAGAAGGATTCAGTAGTGGTTGTATCAGGCGGAAGAAAAATCAGTAAATTTGAAGGTAGAGTAATTGAAATTACCCAATCTGAGGAGCAGAGAGGAAAAATAATTTTTTTTAATTGAAGAAAGCCAAAGAATTGAAAGAATACCACACCATTAAGCGTATCAACATATGCATCATGAAAGTCCCACAAAGAGGAAAGAAGAAAAAGAGAGACAGAAAAAATATTTTAAAAATAGTCAAACCTCTTTATTCATGGACTCCATATTTGCAAATTCACCTGCTCACTAATATTTATTTGTAACCCCAACAGCAATACTCATCAGCGTTTTCAGTCATTCGTGTACATGCAGCAAAATATTTCAGTTGTCTAATATGCATATTCCCAACTGAAGTCAAAAAAGCTCTGCCTGCTTGTTTAAGCTCTCATACTCAATATCCTTTTCAGTCTACTTAATTACACTTTTTTTTTTATATTTTCATGCTCTTTGGTAGTAATTTCACTGTTTAAATAGTGCTAAAGTGCAGGGTGTGTTCCTAAGGCAAAAAGTGATATACCTTTCAAAGAAAATTGGTGTTCAAGCATCAGTTATATGGTCTATTGGCTGTGAGTTCAGTGTTAATGAATCAGTAACATGGTACATCCAAATAAAGGAAGAGGACATTTGCCAATCTCTTTGTCAGCCCACTCCAGAAAGTATTAAATAACATTTAGAGTATGTGATGAAGTTATGGAAAGATGGAAAAACAGCTAAATTTGTGGATTCATAGGATGACAACCAATAACAAAAACCATAGTGGAAAGTACTGTTCTGATGCTAAAAGCTAAATAAATTATAGTAATGTTACCCAAGTTCCAGAAAATATTAAATATTGGCTGTTTTATTATCAAAAGAAAATAATGGTATATAATCATTTGTAAGAAATAAATATTAAATAGGTGTCTTTAAAGACACACACACACACACACACACACACACAAAAGAGATGCATATATAAAACAAAGTTATGTACTGATTGGTTGACAAAAATTTGTGACCAGAGGCTCCCAGAATCCTAACTCTGTATTTCCACTAGAAGCAATGGCTCAATATTCTCTAATTCAGTGTTTGCAATGACTTTATAAAAATAACTACTGCAAGGGGTGCCTGGGTGGCTTAGTCAGTTAAGCATCTGCCTTCGGCTCAGGTCATGATCCTGGAGTCCCAGGATCGAGTCCCACATAGGGCTCCCTGCTCAGCGGGGAGTCTGCTTCTCCCTCTGACCCTCACCCCACTCTCATGCTTTCTCTCTTTCACTCTCTCTCTCACATAAATAAATAAAATCTTTAAAAAAATAACTACTGTGAATAAGAAGAATCAATTGTAAAGAGACTGAATCAGTAATCAAAAACCTCCAAAGAAAAATTCTGAACCAGATGGCTTTTCACTGGTGATTTCTACCAACATTCAAAGAATTAACACCAATTCTCTCAAACTCTTTCAAAAAATAGGAGGGAAGACTTCATAACACATTCTGTGAGGCTAGCTTCACCCTACTACAAAAGCCTTTAAAAGTTCAACAAAGAATTACCATATGACATAGGAATGCCATCCTAGATATATACCCAGGAAAAATGAAAACTTACATCCACATAGAAATGTGTATACAATATTTATAGCAGGCTTATTTATAATAGCCAAGAGTAGAAATGACCTAACTGCCCATCAACAAATGAATAAATACACAAATTTGTGATATTTGTAAATACCATTCAGCCATAAAGAGGAATGAGGTACTGATACATGCCACAATTTGAATGAGCCTTGAAAACTTTATACTAAGTGAAGGAAGCAAGACACAAAAGGTCACACACTGTATGATTTATTTATATGAAATATCCAGAAAAGTAAATCCATAGAAACAAAAGGCAGATTAATGGTATCTTTACCATTAGTGGAGAGCAGAGAAGACAGGAAGTGAATACTTCAATAGGTATAGGGTGTTTTTCTGGAGATGATGAAAAGATTTTGAAACTAGAGGTGGTAGTGGAACAACACTAAAACTGCACTAAATTGTTACTGAACGGTGCACTTTAAAATGGGTCATATGTTATGTAAATTTCACTTCAATTAAAAGGAGAGAGAAAAAATTATATTAAAACTAATTCGTGGTTTCCTGAGAAGGTACTATCAATACTTCTCCAAAATTAGACTGCTGTCCTCTCTACTGCTTCTCAACATCTTAAATATAAAAGACACAGGCCCAATGGTGGCCTAAACAGAATGTTCCGACAATCTTTGCACATTTCTAACCTCCTACTTTCCTCCCCAGGGAAGCTGCCAATCTAATCCAAATGTCATGGTAACTTACACAATAAACTAAAAGCTCCTCAGAGCACATTGTTTTTTGATAGCATAGGTTTGCCTCTACTTGTTTCAAGTTACTGGCCTGTCCTAATGAAGGGGAGGGGGTGTGGGGAGAGGGAGGGATCCAGGCCTTAAAAAAAAAAAAAAAAAGGGTTCAGTGGCACTTCATTTATACACAGGCTACTTTTCTGGCAATTTTAACTAACCCAGCCAACAAACCGAAAGATGGTCAAAAACAGCCCCTCTACAATGCTTATATTTACTGAAACCCATACAACTAACATGCATTCATAAAGCTGTTACCCAAGTCTTCCCTCATCCATAGAGTATGTACTCTTGCTAAAGCTGTAGTTCTGTGAGCCACAATATTTGTCTCCCAGTGATATGCTAACTAGGAACAGCAAATTAGAAGTGAGACAGGAGCTGCTAAAGAATGACAGTTCTAGACTTCCAGGGAAGATGGCAGAGTAGGAGGATCCTGAGCTCACCTTTTCCCATGGAAATACCTAGGTAGCACCCACATCAGTATAACTAACCCAGAAAATTATCCCAAGACTGGCAGAACAGGCTCTCCACAGTTAATCATAGAAAGGAGGTCACATTGAAAATGGTAAAAAAGGTGGAGACACAGTCAGGAACCAAACTAACATGTGAGGGGGGCTAACCATAGAAGGGCTAACCATAAAAGGGAGGGACACCACAAGTATGAAGAAGGGAGAAGAAGGGACCCCACACAAAGCACCCCATACACAGAGGACCTATACTGGGAAAACACATCCCCATAACATTTGGTTCTGAAAACCAGAGGGGCTTAACTTCATGAGTTTTTACAATCAGTGAGGCTTAACACCAGGAACTTTAAAAATCAACAAGCTTGCAGCACCTGGGTGGCTCAGTCGTTAAGCCTCTTCCTTCAGCTCAGGTCACAGTCCCAGGGTCCTGGGATGCAGCCCCACATCGGGCTCCCTGCTCAGCGGGAAGCCTGCTTCTCCCTCTCCCACTCCCCCTGCTTGTGTTCCCTCTCTTGCTGCTCTCTCTGTCAAATAAATAAATAAAATCTTAAAAAAAAATAAAATCAACAATCTTGGCTCTGGAAGAGCCAGAGAGCAATAGGAAAAAGGCCTGCCCTTAAAGAGAGAGCATAACCAATAGCCTCGAGACATCATTTAACCAACAGAAGCAGCAGTCTGGAAAGTGCCTGGGGTATTTGGGAAGGAGATATATATATATATATAGAGAGAGAGAGATAGATATAGATATTTATTTATTTATTTATTTATTTATTATTATTTATATCAGAATGTGTGCAGGAGGGGCAAGGATCTTTAGGAGACTTTTCCAAAGATAAGAGCTGGCACCATTTCTCTCCCCTGCCGCCAGACAAGATACCCAGACAACTGCTGGAACCAGCATGAACACTTACCATGTAGCTTGCTAACACCTCATGCCCTGCCCCCATATTCTCCTGCTGACCGCTCCCTTCAACCTACCCTTGGCAGGAGTCCATTCAAAGCCACCACAAGCATCTCATTGTGCAAGCAGCTCCAACAGTGGCCAGCACCACCCCAAAATCACTCTTGCCCTACAGAGAGGGAAGGATAACCACACACACAAGTTCCACAGCAGCTTCAGCAGTGGGCTGGGAGCAGATATCTGATCTGACTGCTGCCCCAGCCCATCAACAAAAACATCACAGAGGGCAGCATAAAGACAGAGCCTGGTAGTTCAGGGTCACTTGCAACCCCAACAGACAGAGGGCAGACATCTGGTCTGACAGCAGCCCCCACTCCCCACCACCACCAACGAAAGCTTCTGAGGGGACAATGCAGGGATAGCACCCAGCAGTTCAGTGCTGTAGTAATCAAAACAGTATGGTACTGGCACAAAAACAGGCACATAGATCAATGGAACAGAATGGAGAACCCAGAAATGAGCCCATGATTATATGCTCAATTAATATCCAACAAAGGAGGCAAGAATATATAATGGGAAAAAGATAATCTCCTCAACAAATGATTCTGGAAAAACTGGACACCTACATGCAAAAGAATGAAACCAAACCACTTTCTTACACCATACACAAAAATAAACTCAAAGTGGATTAAAAACCTAAATGTGAGACCTGAAACCATAAAATTTCTAGAACATAGACAGTAATCTCTTTGACATCAGCCATGGAAACATTTTCTAGATATATCTCCTTTAGCAAGGGAAATAAAAGCAAAATTATACTATTGGGACTATACCAAAATAAATGCTTTTTCACACCAAAGAAAACCATCAACAAAACAAAAAGACAACCCACCAATGGGAGAATATATCTGCAAATAATATATCCAATAAGGGGTTAATATCCAAAATACATAAAGCAGTTAGTCATACAACTCAACACCCAAAAAAACACAAATAATCCAATTAAAAAGTGGGCAAAAGACATGAACATGCATTTCTCCAAAGAAGACATGCAGATGGCCAACAGATACATGAAAAGATGTTCAATATCACTCATTATCAGGGAAAGGCAAATCAAAACCACAATGAGATATCACCTTATACCTGTCAGAATGGCTAAAATAAAAAACACAGGAAACAACAAGTGTTGGTGAGGATGTGGAGGAGGAACAATTGTGCACTGTTGATGGGAATGAAAACTGGCATAGCCACTGTGGAAAAGGTATGGAGGTTCCTCAAAAAATTAAAAATACAGGGCACCTGGGTGGCTCAGTCAGTTAAATGGCTGCCTTCGGCTCAGGTCATGATCCCAGGGTCCTGGGATTAAGTCCCACATCAGTCTCCCTGCTCAGCGGGGAGCCTGCTTCTCCCTCTGCCTTCCAATCCCCCTGCATGTGCTGGCTCTCTCTCTCTCTCTCTCCGGCAAATAAATAAATAAAATCTTTAAAAAAAGAATTAAAAATAGAATTGTCATATGATCCAGTAATTCCACTACTGGGTATTTACCCAAAGAATATGAAAACATTAATTGAAAAAGATACATGCACCCAATTTTTACTGCAGCACTATTTATACTAGCCAAGATATGGAAGCCACCCATATAATGGAATATTACTCGGCCATAAAAAATAATATACTATGCTATTTGCAACTATCATGGATAGAGCTAGAGGGTATAATGCTAAGAGATAAGTCAGCCAGAGAAAGACAAATACCATATGACTTCACTCATATGTGGAATTTAAAAAACAAAGAAAGAAAGAGACAAACAAACAGACTTTTAAATATAGAGAACAAACTGTTGCTTGCCAGAGGAGAGACTGGTGGGGGATAGGTGAAATAGGTGAAGGGGATAAAGAGTACAGTTACCATGATGAGCACTAAGTAATGTATAAAATTGTTGAATCACTATATTTTACAACTGAAACTAATGTAACACTGTTAATTATACTTGAATTATTTTTTTTAATTTTTAATATGTTAATCACCATATATTACATCATTAGTTTTTGATGTAGTGTTCCATGATTCATTGTTTGTGCATAACACCCAGTGCTCCACGCAGAACGTGCCCTCTTTAATGCCCATCACCAGGCTAACCCATCCCCTCACCCCCTCCCTTCTAGAACCCTGTTTGTTTTTCAGAGTCCATTGTCTCTCATGGTTCGTCTCCCCTTCTGATTTCCCCCACTTCATTCTTCCCCTCCTGCTATCTTTTTTTTTTTTTAACATATATTGTATTATTTGTTTCAGACGTATAGGTCTCTGATTCAAAAGTCTTGCACACTTCACAGCACTCACCATAGCACATACCTTCCCCACTGTCTATCACCCAGCCACCCCATTCCTCCCACCCCCCACCACTCCAGCAACTCTGTTTGTTTCCTGAGATTCAGAATTCCTCATATCAGTGAGGTCATATGATACATATCTTTCTCTGATTGACTTATTTCACTCAGCATAACACCCTCCAGTTCCATCCACGTTGTTGCAAATGGCAAGATTTCATTCCTTTTGATGGCTGCATAATATCCCATTGTGTGTGTGTGTGTGTATGTGTGTGTGTGTGTGTGTATACTTGAATTAAAAAATAAACTAAAATCAAAAAAAGAATAGCAGTTTTACATAAAGGACAGTGGCTGACCAACTATAAAAAAGCTGATGTAAGGACTCAGGCAGCATAACAATCTAGACCTATCTGATAAACAAGCAAACAGCCCTTGTGGTATAATCAAAGTATAGTAAATGATCTTCATGTTATCACAAAGTCATCAACAAATGATTACCTTTTTGTTGTTGTATGTTAAACAAATAAAGTAGTGGTGACATATACTTTTATAAGCTCTCTACCAAATATACTTAAAATCAAAAGTATCTGGCATTTAAGAGAGATAGCAACTGTTATCAGAAAAATCCACTTTGTTGCAACATCCTAATGAATAACCTGAAGGGGATTTAGAAGTTGATCATATTAATCAATCAATACTCATCAATATCATGTAGTGAGAAGAAAAAAAACAAAAAACACCTAAACCTCATTAAAGGGCAACTGTAGTTTAACAGAAAGAGTCCAAGGCTTATGGATACCCACTTACACATCTTGTCCCTGCCTCTTCTTTCTAACTGTATTACAAGAAATCGACCATCCTTTTTTTTTTTTTTTTAAGATTTTATTTATTTATTTGAGAGAAAGGGAGTGAGAGAGAGCACGAGCTGGGGTGGGGGGAAGCAGAGGGACAAGCAGACTCCCTGCTGAGCAGGGAGCCCAATGTAAGGCTTGATCCCAGGACCCTGGGATTATGACCTGAGCCGAAGGCAGACGCTTAACTGACTGAGCCTCCTAGGCTCCCCTTGACCATTCTGTCTTGTTTTCCTCTGTAAAACAGATACAATATCTTCTTCACTGAAGTTCACATTACAGAGTGGCTAACAAAGTTAGAGAATTCACAATTCCAAAACATAGTGCTAGAAGGCAATAAAAATAGTTTCAGGGAAAGATTATAATAAATGATGAAGCTGTAAACAAAAGACAAAGCGAAGAATCACTAGAATTGTCATGACTTCTCAAGGCTTGTCTTCTCAAGTCACTGTTGGCATAAGAATCTTGAAAACCACACATTTGAATTGGAGTGACAATTAACTGCTATATTCTTCCTCAGCAGATTTTATCTGATTTTATCAGATTCATTTCCCAAAAGCATAAATATGATCTGATCATTGGGGCTTCCTGGTTTCTATCCTCAACTCTTTTTTTGCTCCAGACTGTCTTGGTGATCTCATCAAGATCCATACCCTCATGCCATATCTATTTCTGGCCTTGGCCTCTCTTCTGTATTTAAAACAAAGGAGACTAAGAAGAGCCACCAGAGAAAAGAAGAATCTGGGAGAATGAATATGGTAGAATTCAGTGGAGATAAAGCTATCATTGCCACAGTAGTATTTTAGGGAACTATGAATTCTACAAGATAGACTTCATAGCATGCTACTATATACATCATGGCTCTAGGTAAACACAGACAGATAAGAATTTCAATCGTTAAGCTAACACTTTCTAGGAATATGTCCTTGAGTAAGTTGTTCTGTCTTCATGTTCTCAGTTAGCAAATGTAGATAAAAATAATACATACCTTAGGGTAATGTTGAAAACTAAATAATACATTGAATTGAATGTATTTAGCAAAGGACCTATTAGTTGCCCAACAAAAATAAGCTATTCTAGCTTTGTGCCAACAAGCCTTCAATAAATGTGCATGAAAGTGTAAGTAAATAACATGTTCCTTAATTTTAATAATATGCAGGTAACACAATCATTACTGCAAAATCCACACACCTTTTCAAGTCCTTTGGTAGATGCAGTGTGTATCTAAGCATGAATGTGTTTTGTTTTTTTTAATCATTTGTAATAGGTAAAGGGCAGATTTTCAAGTTGACTGCTGAAAAACAACATCCCGTTACTTTGCATTTCAATAAGCTGATTTGCCAAATATAATTTTAAAAGAGAACATATATGCTCCAGGTAAGAAGTCAACATGGAAAAATAAACACGTGCACTTAAAAATTGGCAGTGCCAGTAAGAGGCCACCCACTGCCCTTGATTGTTTTGGAAGTTCATTAAAATCAGTAAACGAAACAGATACTAAAAACTTTAAAGTTCTTTTATGTTTACTTTCTTCAAGTAAAAATGCTATCTTTGACATGTAGACTTTAAAGGGTTACATTACTAAGGATTAAACTGATCCATTAAAGGAACAGGATAGCCTCATGTTGATACTTATTTTAAAATTGTGAAATGATGAAAGTAATTTCTGTGGCCCATTTTAAACTATGAATCACAACAGAGTTAATGGAAGTTAACGTAAACAGCAATGAAATAATAAAACTGTAATTTGATAAAGGTATAACCATCTACATTTCAATAAAAATGTATATAACACATATAACGAAAATGATAGATGTAGTTCACTCCTAAAGCTTTACTTAAATGATTATCTACGTTTCCACCTCAAAAAAAAAAATTACTTTAGAATACACTTTACTTTCCCCAAAAGAACTTTTTCTTCACTGATTACTAAGATGAGATGTCATACTGTTAGCTGAGAGCATTTACAATGAAAAGTTTTCACTGTAACTTGTCACCAGTTTGATGCCTTCTAAAATCCCTCAGTATGAGTTTTAACAATCCCTGACTTCTTTTTGACACCTTTGAACAGAGCAGAGGAGTGGGATTACATAAAGCACCCTTTTGTGTTTCTTCCTTCCTCTTACCTGCATTCGCAATTTATAATTACTGTGAAAACTGATTTCTTGGCTAGGAAAGAACTCCTAAGGATTTCAAAAGAGAACTCCTAAAAAGTTCCCGGTATTTTAAAGCACATCTGAAAATGGAATAAGATGTTATTTAAATTCACTTAGCAAAAATTACCACAGTTGTAACAAGAGCTACATTGAACCAAATTGCACAAGAACTACAAGTATGTGAAATAAACATTATACACTGGGCTCATAGCTTCATGAATTTAAAACCCTTCAGACTATCCTCCAATGCATTTGCCTTGCTTTGTGCAGAATTTGTCCACTTGCTCTGACTCCATTTACACTTGACAGATGGTCACATCACTCATGACATTTCCCATTTAGCTCCATATTTAAAATCAACTGCAGCGGAATGTAGCCTGGCAAGGGACTTTTCTCAATAAATATCCACAACAGGGGACATCAAAAACCTTTCTTCTTTCAGATGGAAACAAAACATTTGTGTTTATATTAACACAACTTTAGTTCACTTCCTTTCCCCAGGCCAATTACAGCTGGTACCAATTATAAAATGTTAAAAGCCTTGATTTTCCATATAGTTGTCTCAAAAATATTTTTTTCAATTTTAGTCAAGTGAAAGAAAGCTCTAGACTAATAATTTCAAATGATAATCAATTCTTCTTTGTTCCCTGACAATCAAAAATTCCTTTCCTCATGGTTTTCTTCTCTAATAAAATATCACTGACTTAAAATCTCAGATTTTTATGAATTTGAATCCTGGAAGTATCAATTAGACTATACTCATCAGTTTTAACTAATGTGAGAATGACAGTGAACTTTTTTATTTACCGAAGTATTCTGGCATTTTAAGCCTTCTCTTAATGCAAGACTAGGTTTCCAAGAAGCATTAGCAAATGAGTAAATAAAGCATTTAAATCACCAAAGTTGAAGAAACAGGTAGTTAATATAAATAAAATCTGAAAAGTACAAGAGATTTGAATCTATATTTCCAAAGACTGGCAATATGTTAAATTATAAAACCCATGATAGAAGATTTAATGGCGATATATCATTAAATTTCTCTATTAAACACACACATAGGAAAAGTTACAATTTCTCTAACCGATAATAATTTCCTAATTACAAGTTATAATATTTGATGAACCATTATATTTAAATGAACTATGACAATAAATCAGCAAAACTGATTTTCATAGCCCATCATATGTCATTCTAGGGCTTTTAAATATAGACTTTCCATCTCTTTGGAATAAATGGCTAGCATCATCAGTCCTTTCATTTCACAAATGGCCAATATCTTGATGTTGAGCTCAAGCACCTAGGACAAATTAACAGCAAAGACAAAAATCAAAATCCAAATATTTCCAAAGCATGGATATCACTTTCTTCACAAGTTCTATGTATTTAAAGGAACAAAGGCACAGTTTCTGCTTGTTATTTTGTGTTTTAAACAAACCTTTATGGAGAGGTTACTATTTCCTTGGTACTGTGCTGGTCATGGGGTTATAAAAAGGGATTAAGTTGCAAGTCCCTCCTCTAGAAGACAGCGGATGTATAAATATATTGCTTCCATACAATGAGGAAATATAGGAAATATATATGGATTTCTATGGTGGCCCTTTCATTGGTATGTACTTTTGTTCTTAAATATAAAAAGCACTAACACATTCTTAATTCCAGGTTGAGAAAAAATTTTGCGTGTTCCCTCTTCCCCCAACTTTTTCATAACGCATTCTCTCAAAGGTTGCATCAAATTCCTGTTTCAACTTGGAGCAGTGTTCCTGAGAGCGTGGTGTCTCTGTTTACAGTGTTTTTTGAGATGATTTTAAGTAGCAAACACAGGAACAGTTTTTTACTTTAGTAATTGTCTATTTATTGGAAACATATTGATGTTTCTTTTATTACAGATATGCCAATGTTGCTTTTTAAATTTAGGGTTTTTTAAAAACAACATAACAAAAAAAAGGCACTAAATAATAATACAGGATTACTCAGTCATAGCAAAAATTCTCAAAGTGGTTCAAGACTGAATGAAGGGTAGGAAATCTTGAGGCTGCCTCCTGAAAAACACAGAATACGTGATAAATATGTGAGTCACTCCTGGACAAGAAGCCATGTTAACCTTCTCAGGATCAATCACATTATAGTGTATGTGGTGCCAGAATGAACAAAACATTATCCTTTTTATCACCATAGTTTAATTTTAGAAAAACTGATGACCATTTTCATCAAAGCCAGAGCTTCAAAAACCGATTTCGTTCACGGAATTACGTGATTGGGGATATAATGCACAGCATGATGACTATAGTTAACAATACCGTATTGCATATTTGAAAGTTGCTACAAGTCTAGATCTTAAAAGTCCTCATCATAAGAAAAAAAAATTACAACTATGTGAGGTGATGGATGTTAACTAAATTTACTGTGGCAGTCATTTCACAATATATACACTTATTAAATCATTACATAATATTATATGTAATTATATCTCAATAAAATGGGAAAAATGATTAAATGGCTAATTTTATATTGTATAATTTAAAAAAAGATAGTGTAATATATGAATACCCATTGAATTATACACTTACCATGGGTGAATTTTATGGTATGTGAGTTACATCTCAATAAAGCCATTAAAATTATGTCAACTTGAAAAAAAGCATAAGATAAATGCCAACTGATAAGACATAAGGTGCAAATATTTGTAGCAATTTGTACAAATGAAAAGCACAAATTCTGGAGCCAGTCTTCCTGGATTTAAATTGTGGCTCCACTGCTTCTTGGTTACATAGTTCTAGAAAGTTACTTAACCTCTCTATGCCTTGGTTTCTTCTTCTAAACTAGGAATATAATACCTTCTTCACAGGGTACCATGAGGATTAAAAGAATTAATATTTCTAAAGTGCTTAATTTAGTACTGATCACATATGAAGCATTAGAGCTAGTCATTATTAGCAGTAAAAATGCTTGGAGAGAAAAACATCTGGTGATTTTAGGTAGGGTGGATTTGGAGAGAGTTATACTGCTAACAACCGCTGCAGAACAACCACCTGCTTTATGAAAAATGTGAAATTTCAAGAGCTTCTTGAAAAACATTTAATGTGGATGAAATGGAACAAATATGGAGCTGAAAAATGGCAATAGTGGGAAAACTTTTGCAACTAGAATGCAGATGAACAGAAGACACTGACCAAATGTGCCTAAAAAGAGAAGAACTGACATGCTAAGGATAAGGCAATAAAATAGCTAAGGAGAACTAATAAAAACTCTAAATCAGAGAATCAGAAGCTTAGGCACTACCCTCCTAGGTGATTCTGATGGTGAATTAGATGGCTAGGGCCTCACGAATCACCAAATAAGCCCCAACGGATTTCCTCATGCTCCTACACAAGAAGGAGTTGGGATATTTAATTACTGTCAGATATGTACTTAAAAACTACAACATTATTTTATTATCTACTTCTGCAGGCCAAAGTCTGTGAACACAGACTTTGAGATAAAGGTTAATCAGAGAGTGCTCTTGAGAGTAAAGGAAGCAAGATTAGGCAGAGAGAAAAATTGGGCTGTGATATAATTGCCACAGAGGATTCAGCCAATCCCACAGGAGCTCTTTATCCTAAACTGAGGCAAGGACTGCTTTTGTAATCCCTGCATTGACCTATCATTTTATGTGAGGTGCAAGTACAGTCAGGAGTATAGCCTTAAGTGAGGCAGCTCCCATCAGATGAGGGCAATTGACAGAGAGGACTGGGGAGCCATCATAGCCCAGTACTCCTCACAGTTAGGAATGAGTTCCCTACTCTGGCAGGGGACCTGTGCAGTGCAAATGAGCACTCACCACATCCGTGGGTTCTGTGTTGTAGTACCCAGAACAGCAGCAAGGCCTGGAAGCTTGTTAGAAATGCAAATTCTCAGGTCCCATGCCAGAGCTACTGAATAGGAAACTCTGGAAGTGGGGCTTAGCAATGTGTGTTTCAACAAGCCCTCCAGGTAATTCTGATGCATGCTAAGTTTGAGAACCATTACCCCATATACTATGTAAAATATGAAATGCACACAAAATTATTTCATGGCAGCAACAGTTGTCATACAGCCTGTACTTTTTGAATGCGTATCATGGACTGATATTCAGTACTACTGGAAAATAAGAAAATTTAATCACTTAGAGCCCTGACTTTGGGTCAGTTACAGAGCTGTTGGTTTACAGACTTGAAGGTAATTACTAAGCTGCAGCAATATTTGATCAGGCACTTTATATGTGACATGGATCAATGGAAAACAATAAACAATAAAGCTATAAAACAATAAACAATAGCTTTAAAACAATAAAGCTATATACATTGCAAAAAAAGCCTATAAACATAAAAGAACATGCTAAGGGCAAAAAAATGCTAAGAGGTAGACAATTCTAGCTGAATCTAACATGGTTGGCATTTGACTCTCTCCTTGGGCTTCAAAGACCCCCAGATAAAAATAATAAGATGAGCTCAGAGAGGAGGGAGGGAATGACTTCCAGGCAATTCATCTTTCCTAAAGAAGTGGTCTTTGTAGCCAAGAGGGATATACAGAATTGGAAAATGCCAAGGAAAATCTCCAAGTCTGCATTAACTCCATGTGATAGAGAGCAGTAAGACAAATGCCAAACAGTGACAGGACAAGATGGTGAAAATATTCTTCTTCATAGGTATCATCACTCCAAGTATTCAATGACACAGAAGCCATGGTATAATCTGCAACTCATTAGAGCATTCCAGGAAACCTTCTGAGAAAATGATAAATGAAGTATCGGATGCCTCACACAAATAGTTTCAAATTTTCATGGTGTTTTCTTTAAGACTGGAACTAGCAGCCTTAGCAATTGGTATAAAAGCTCTATCTTACATTACTACATAGTTCTCTATCTTCAAAGCCCTTTCACAGATATCTATAATTTGATTCTCAGAAGTATTGAGGAGGTGGCCAGTGTGGTAGCCACATTCTGTATGTAAAGAAATGGGCCTGAAAAGGTTAAATGACTTGCTCACAGTCCCATAGCAAGCTAACTGTAGAAAGTGCTATATATTATTAGCACTTATTATTATGCTTTATTGAATGTTTCCTGGGTACCACGGATGTGGCTAGAAGTTAATACTAATATTTTATAAAATTCTCACAAAACCCTTCAAGTTAAGTATTATTTTTCTCTCTTATAGATAAAGAAACAAGGAGAGGTTAGGTGGTTTGTGGAAACAGTACACAGCTATGACATGGTCAGAGCCAGAGCCCAGGGAAGTTTGGCTCCAAAGCATACATTCCTTCCACTATACTATCTCAACTG
Organism: Zalophus californianus; assembly: GCF_009762305.2. Classification (NCBI taxonomy): domain Eukaryota; kingdom Metazoa; phylum Chordata; class Mammalia; order Carnivora; family Otariidae; genus Zalophus; species Zalophus californianus. Next base: position 100,199,730 of record NC_045602.1, read on the forward strand.
GTTTTGGGTAGGCCTGGGCATTGTGCTTAAGTGATTTTAAGGTGCACCCAGGATGGGTAAACCCTGCTACAGTAGCAAAACATATACAATTCTGACCAGGACACGAGCTAGAGTGCAAATGTGTAAACTGACAAAATAAATAAAAAGGCATAGGAAGAAGACAAGAAATGAGTTACTTTATGAAAGAAGAGTAAACAAAAGGTAATACCCCAAATTCCACATTTTTGATAAACAAATATTAAGAAATTAAGTATTGGTAGGTTTGCCCATGTTAATAATGTATCAGGAGTAAGAAATCTAAAAGCAAGGCACACATCAAGTTTTAAGAAATACAATGATACTTCAGATTGTGAAGGCCAGAACTCAATCTGATATTTTATTTGACTTATATAATTTTTCTACATTTAGAATAAACTTTTTTTTTTTTGCCTTTCAGGATATATCCCATGTGTGTAAATGAACAGTTTTATACAAAACCAATGTTTTAATGGTATGGCTTCTTCAAAAGGTAGTTAAATACTGATTTGCCATTCTCCTGGCATAATGACCAAACAGAATACTCCATCAGTTTGCTGAACCAATGTCCCTACGTGCTGCCAAACAGGCCAGCAATTAATGTCTCTGCTGAGTAGTTGGTTTCCACGATATCTACAAGAAAATGATTTTCTTTGAATTGAAAGCAAAACAGGAGACAATCCATTCATTCACATGAAAGCTAACTTGTCATCTGAAACTCACAAGCAACTGCACTAGCAGCTCTTCTCAGACAGCAAGGCTTATTTCCTCCTCCCAGTTGCCAATCTCCATTTCACCTAGAAAAGCCCCAACCCCCTCTTTTTTGCTATTAAATTCCATATTAACACCTCCCAGCTGCCAAACCTAGCTTTCTCCTTTGTCTACCTTTATAGTATGAGATCAAGAGCAAATGCTCCAGAAAACTTAAAATCCTACAGCTGCACAAAATACACATGGGAAACAAAACCTTCCAGAACAGGGCATCTTTTAAAGTTTAATTTAACCTAAGCGTGTTGCTTAAACATATTTCTGCCCACTGACAGCAAAATTCCATATTTAGAGATTTTTAAAAGTATTCTACAGTATAATTCACATTTTTAAGTCACAATCTGGTGATATTTTATTCACTTAAGTATATTTGAATAATTTTAATCTCATCTCACTTAATATTTTTCCTTCATGTTTCTGTGATTTTTTTCTTCAAAACTGTTATTTACAAAGTATTTCTTATCTATAAAAAATAACATTTGAATTTTTTTTAGAAGTGGTGTTCACTTTAATAGTTTTGGGGTTTTTTTCCCTCTTCCATTCTGATTTAAAACAGAGGGAACAATTTCCTTTTGGAACAAGAAAGAAATGAATATAGAATCCCAAGATATGTAAATGGAGACTCTGGGGCCATTAAAAAAAGTATTTGGATATAAAAGATAGAGAATTTACCTGATCTCTAATGTGAGAGCTTCTGAAACACACTTTCCTAAATAAATACAACTATTTTAAATGAATACTTCCCAAATCGGGAGAAAAAAATACGAGTCATTCACACAAAAAAGTATATACTCCTACTCAGAAAATTTTGTGTTTTCTATCCATTTTCATATGGTTAACCACAAATGAATAGGGAATTGAGGATACCTATTTTTATAAATTGATGATCAAGTAGATTGATGACAGGTATACAGAGAGACAGATAAAACACAGAAAATGTGCAGAAAAGTACAACCTCAATTATTTACATTTTATTTTTCAATCTCCATCTGATATAAATCTAGTAGCCAACAATCACTACCTACTCCACAGCCCTATACCACAAGTTCTTATAGAAAATGCCTTTCTATTAGATGTCTCTAAAGATCTTATTAGCAAGACTGAAGAATGCCTTTGTCATATCAAATATGCTCAGCTGTTTACCGCATGGTGAAGTAGTGTTAGAACCATTTAAAGATGTGTCTGACATCATTAATCTATTTGACCTCTGACCCACAGATCTAAACTGTAACTATGGTGACCAAAGCTTGACCTTACAATGCTGAGAAACTTTAAAGCTCTGCAGTATTTTGGGTCACATTGTTAAGTTAGACAAAGGGGTAAAGAAGTAATGTGACAGTTTCCTGGGAATTAAGGTCAGCAGGTCAATTGTGCTGAGGCTTTTTGTGATAAGGAAACTAGTTAAATTTTTTTGATCTGTTAAAGTTTTTAGAATAATACTTTGTTAGAGGTTGTGAAACATGCAAAGAAATCAATTTATTAAACTCTAAGGAAGTTGGAAGTAAAAGTACAATTAGTGTTGAACATTCAATAATATATTATTCCTTACCATTTATAGATGTAATACAATATACCCCCATTATCAAGGTCTACATGATCACAAGTAAATAATTTCACCTGCAAATTCCTACTCTATAAAGTACTCAAAATGGTAAAATGACCATTTTTTTTAAAACAAAGGGACATTCTTGTAAATGAATTCACAGTCATTTACTCTAATAAATATTAAATAAAAACTGCCCACATAAAAATACAGTATTATTCTCTAAGGAAAACCTATAATAAAAACAATGAGCATGTATGTGAATACAGAGCTTGTAACACCACAGAGTGGTGGCTACTATTCCTAAATATAAGCACCTCCTATATTTAGGTGTGTTCTCACTGCATAATTAAAGCAGAACTTCACATAGAAACTGTGAACCTCTGTTCCCAAGATTTTCTAATTACACCATTAATAAGCTAGACTAACCTTTTCCACAAAAAGGCACGTTCAAAGGCATTGCTTTATGGATATTTATCCTGAAGCCATGATTATTTCTATGCTAATCAGAATCAGCTATTCTATGCTAATTGGAAGCAAATTATTTAGTGTGTTTACTTGTTAATAATATTATAATATGTATATATGAGTGGGGGTGGGGCTCTGCAGAATAATAGTAAGCAAGTCTATTTTCCACATAAGCAAAACAGATTTAAATGGTCCCTGAACTCAATTTTTTAAAAAACACGCACCCTACACAAATTCTACATACAATTCACATTTGCCATTATTTTGTAACTAATAAAATATCTTTCTCTAAAGAATCTGGAAGAAGGTATTATAATTCAAATGTATTTCAGCTCATATTTTAAAATGAGAGAAATTAAATACACACACACACACACACACACACACATTTTACCAGATGTATCATCATACCGGAAAAGAAAGGACACTACATATTTCTTTTGTGTTTACCATTTGGAAGGTTGGAGAGTCTCAGAAAGCAGAACACCTGAAAGATGAGATACCACTAGCTCCTTTTTTTTCTTATCTGTCACCTACACATGTGTTCAAAAGAATATATCAGTAATTTTTCTCCCATGTGTCCCTAGGACACTTTAGTAGGAGTCTTTACAAGGTTTGAAGGAGACTTTGGAATAGCAAAAGATTTGAAAACTTTAAAAAAGAAAATTCAAGTGTGGGTCACTATAATTGAATTTTGACAGTATGCCCTGGGGAAGAGAATGCTTCTAAACAAACCACACTGGGACACATAGTTATAAAGACATGGGAGAATCAGGCATGGCCAGTAAAGAATATACAACAACCAATGAAATCTTTTGATCACATATTTTTCTGCCTGGCTATGGACTAGATGAAAATAAATCCTAGGCTGAAAACTTTTTAAATTCATCAGTAGATAGTAATGTGAAGAAATAGCTCATGGAATCTTCCAAAAATAGGAATATATTATCAGCACCCTGGAGGTCTAATGTAAATAAGAAATAAAGGTGTAAGGGAGATAGGGAGAGCTGGGAGCTAGCAGTAATGCTGGGAGGGACTGAACCAGAAAAGCAAACAACTTAGTACACTTCCCTTCTCAAATATATTACATTTTAAAATCTGATCAGTTTTAAACATGAATGGCTAAAAACCTGCCACTAAAAAAGACACAGGCCCAAGGGCTTCTATATAGACATTTATATAGACACCAAATCTCCAAAGCACATTTCATTTTCATGTTACAGTCACTGTTTCTGTTACTTGCCTCAAAACATACCTAGTCATCTTTTTTTTTTAATATACTCACTACTGGATAATTTGCTAATATTTTATTTAGAATATCTGTATTAATGTTCTTGATTAACACTGGCCAATATTTTTCATTTATACGTGTGCTAACTTTGGTTTCATTACAGTTTTTGCTAACTGACAAACTGGCATATATTGAATTTAGTGATTATTAGTAGAAATAAAATGTCATCAAACCAGTAAATTAAGAAGAAACATTGGGGAAACAGAAAAATGAGGAAGAAGATGTGGAGTGTTTGTTCACATTATTGGAATCCTAAATGTGGGTGAGGTGAGCCAAGACTCTGATTGGAACTCTACCTCCTGGAGTAAAGGATTCCCCTTAGACTCAACTATGCAGCACATGCCACACCAGTTCTGGCTGTCGCCTTTTCCATACATCAGGTATTAATGCAGGAAGACTCATGTAAAGGCACTACATAGTTAACAGAGGTTAGAACCTTGTTGTGCGAAGTTCAGTGGAGGAAATTGGGACACAGGTTGGGACCATGAGAAGGATGGCCTTGACTTGGAAATAAAGAGGCTTTACTGAGTTTCCAAATTCTAGAATTTGAGAACAGCACACTTGTTTTCTCTTCCAACTGTCCTGAATAATCAGAATAAATCCACCCAAGGGGATTAAGGTAGATAAAAAAAAACATGAAGAACTGTTTCTTCAATTTCTTCTATGGTTATTGATTTACTTAGGTTTCTAACTCTCTTGAACCAAATTTTGTAATTACCTTTTCTTAGAAAATAATGTATTTCATCCAGATCCTCAAAGGCAGGGGTATAACATTCTCTTATCATTTTCTTAATCTCTGAAATTATATTCATGTTCTTTCTCATCCTTAATTGTGTTGTTTTTGGTTTTGTTTTGAAATCAGATTTGCTAATGTTTAAGTTTTCTTAGTCTTTTGATCAACTGCTTGGTTTGACTGTTTCTGGTCTCTTATCTAGTTCTTTCTCTTACTTTCTTTATGCTTATATTGTTCTATTTCCTGGTTCGTTTTTTCTCCTCCTGCTTGGTAATAAATGTATTTGAGATTATATGTTTTCCTCTGCTTACTGCTTTAGCTATGTAACAGAGGTTTTGATATTTAATAATCCATATTTTGCTTAGTCTAAATAGTTTATGATAGTCTGAACTAAAATCTAAAGAATGAGAAGACTTTAACTAGATGAAGAAAGAAAGGAAGAGTAATGCTATAAGAGGGAACCTGTGTGCAAAAGGCTTATAATGGAAGGGAGTATGGCAAAGGCCTCTTAAAAATATATAATAACCACAGATATACCATAAAGATTCTAAAAATTTCTTTATTTGGTTATTTTATTACTTGACTTTATTTCTGATAGTCTCAATAACTGCTTAGTAATCAAATACATAAAGTTCATAATTAGAAAAGAACCAGCATTTTTTTCTTATTCTATTACTAAGAATAAAAAAGAAGTGTTCAGATAAATGCAGATGAAATATGATCAAAGTTATTATTTTTAAGGTTTATAAAAAGATGGATTAGCCTAAAAATATTCTACATTCACTATACAGAAGTTTATTACAAATTTCCCAAAGTCACAAAATATGAGAGCAGAAGCTGTAATTAATCTAAGGCATGAAAGGGAAATATTTCTTAAAAGAAATAACTCAATATTTTTATATTTAAATTTTAGTATCCTAAACAAATCTCTTTTATAACTAGCAATTCCCTCACTGAGCTCAATATGTATATAAATTATTTCAGCACCATTAATAATCTAATAATTGTTTAATTTTTAGGATCTTCATCTATACATTTACACTATAATGTTTTAACATGCCACCATATAGACTGCATTCCTCTACTGAAAATGCAATTGTTTACCTAATAAAGCCCAGGGAGATTCATTGGAAGTTTCTTAGAAAAAAGAAACTGGTTTTTATGTCTCCCTTGACAGGAAATTAAATCAAAAATCCTGCATTTAAATAACACTGAGGTAGTGACACCAATGGATTGGGGCCAGGAAATTCAAAGTTAAAATTAAAGCTGGTACTTTGTCCCTAAAACAGGTTATTGTCCTGCCCCTACCCCAGCCTTGCAAATTTAATTAAATCTAAGTTCTGAGCAGTTGATATAAGTGGCTCAGAAAACTCTTTATAGGAATTTCATCCTTTAGGTGGCCTTTTGTGCTCCACTTCCTCTCAATGGGACATAAACAATCTATGTACATTTTCTCTTCTCTTAAAAAAAAAAATTCAAGTTAAAAACAAAAAAACCCCAACTTTATCTCAAGTGTTCACTGTCTTCCCAAACCCAGTGAAATAAAACTTTACCTTTAAAGTCCTTCCAGTCTCACAACTTGTACAATCAAGCCTGAATTTTCATCAACAGGTATCCTTTTGATCATTTATCTTAGTGTTTTTTATATTCCTTAACATGGATATGGTTTTTTTCAAGTAACTTTGCTTTCTAATGATTAAGTTAGACTATATACCTTGAGAATTCAATTACAACTCATACATTAATACTTTCCCCTAAATCATCCTTAACCACATTAGTCTGTAAAGCATTGAATAGCTATCTAATATTAAAGTTTAAAACGGCATTTTCAAAATGGCTGAGAAAAGTTAATTTCTATTTTTCTCTATTATAGTCTTGAAAATTCTATAGTAATTACTTCTCACTGAAAAAACTCAATAAAACAATTGGTTTTAACTTCACAAGAGTTTATATTATTCTGTTCAAAAATCTTACCTTTGTCAACAATTCAAATTGATTTTCAGTAGCCAATTTTTTTTAAGTTGCATAAAAATTACTTCTGAAATGATCTTTATTTAATCTGAAACTATGTGGGGGGAAAATGGCATTTCTATAATAAGTATTTTCAACTATATTTTAAATACTTTTTTAATGAGGGTGTAGATTTGTTAGAGTACAAAGAAGACCTAAAATCTCTCTATTCTAAAACAAATACATGTAGATATTTAAATTAGGGGTGAAAAGGTAAGTGGGAAATAGGACCTTATATGGTCAGGTCTTTATTGTATTCAAGGAACAGTATATATCATGTCATGTGATAACAAAGTCCCCAAAGGTAATTGCAAGTGGTATCAGTGAACATGACAGAGTAGGCAGCTCCAAGAGTCCATGTCCCAACAGAAACATCAAGAAATCAAGCAAACATCAGAATCAACTTTGTCAGAATTCTGAGAAATAGTCCAAGGTTTATACCAACCAAGTCTGCACCGAATCAAAACAAAGGAAACTTAAAAATGCCAGGAAAGATTTGTGATATTTTTTTATTTGCCCTTGCCCCAACTCCCTCCTTGTTCAAAGTGATCTTAAAGATGGCTGCTAGCTTCCTCTTGTGCAACCCTGGTCCTTGGTTCCAGAAAAAACACAGAAGGCCTTATTTGCAAAGAATTATATTTATCTATTCTAATCTTCCAGGGCATACCTGGGTGAATAATAGATAGCATCTGGTCTGTTTTGCCTAACTGGAAACGCACTTAGGGTGGAAAAGTGGCAAGAATTCCTTGTAAGGTAAACAAACAATCCACAACTACCTGGAACAAAAGATTACGACTGAGACATACAATACAGCAACCAAAGAGGGAGAAAAAGCTGGGGAGAGAGTTTTTTGGGGAAATAGGGCATGTAGAACAGTCATGTATACTGGAGAATTAAAAAAGCCATGCACGTGTCCAGAAAAGACCTAATAAGAAACCAATGCTTTGGGGTGCCAGGTGGCTCAGTTGGTGAAGCATCTGCCTTCCTCTCCAATCATGATCTCAGGGTCCTGGGATCAAGCCCTGCATTGGACTCTCTGCTCAGCAGGGAGTCTGCTTCTCCCTCTGCCTCTGTGATCTCTTTTACTCTCTCTCAAATAAATAAAATCTAAAAAGACAAAAAAGAAACAAACAAACAAACAAACAAACAAACCAATGCTTTTACCTTTGACTGCTCTGTGGGTTCAGTGCAAGCAAGAAGTTAAGGCTAATCCAGATATGAGAAATGGCCTGACCGTGTTGAAAGAGAGACCAAGCAAAAGCCAATTTGCAAAGACCAGAAGAGGTCTGGCAGTATCTTTTCCAATTTTTTCTTTCTTGTTTTTCTTTCTGTTTTGACTTTTTTGTAGTTGTTGTTCTTTCTCTCATTTTTTTTCTTTTTCTTGCTGCCTGGTATTTAAGTTAATCTCTGTCAAGACACTAGCTGAACACAAGCTAAAGGAATAGAGACCTCAGAGATCACATGTGACAAAGAATACACACTTCACAAAATTAAATCACAAGTCACAATACAGGGGCATCTGGGTGGCTCAGTCTGTTAAGTGTCTGACTCTTGATTTCGGCTCACATCATGATCTCAGGGTTGTGAGACAGAGCCCTGCCTTGGGCTCCATGATTCTCTCTCTCCCTCTCCCTATGCCCTTCCCCACCTAAAAAACAAAAAGCCATAAAACAAATAGTTATAGCATATAGCAAGCAATAAAAATAAACCCAAGGAAAGGGGAAGAATCAGATTTCTAGAGCTCCACATTATAATATTAAATTTTCTAGTTTTCAACTGAAAAGCTATAAAGCATGCAAAAAAAACAAGAAACTATGGTCCACCAACAGAAGAAGTTAATAGAAACTGTCCCTGAGGAACCACAGACATTGGACTTATTAGACAAAGGCTTTAAATCAATTGTCTTAACAAATTGAAGGGCTAAAAAAAAAAAAGATAGTAGTATGATATATAAACAAGTAGAGAATATCATATAAACAAATAGAGAATATCAATAAAGAAACAGAAATTACAAAGTAACCAAAGAGAAATTCTGGAAATGAGACATACAATAACTAAAATGGGGAAAAAAAAATCACTAGAGGATTTAAAATGCAAATTTAAGCAGGCAGAAGAATGAGTGAATGTGAAGATAAGTAAACAGTGCCTAAGAGAACTTTGGATAAAGTCCAGCATACTAACATATACATAATGGAAACCTTAGGTGGAGAGGAAAGAAGTAGAAAGAATATCTACTTCTAAAGAAGTAGGAAGATAATGGCTAAAAATTTCCCAAGTTTGGTAAAATTCATGAACCTACACATTCAAAAAGCTCAATCAACTCCAAGAGGATAAATACAAGGATATCTATAGAGAGACACATTATAATCAAATTGTCAAAAAACAAGGGCAACAAGAGAATCTAGAAACTGGCAAAGAAAAAGCAACTCATCACTCATACAAAGGATCTTAAATAAGATTTAACAGCTGATTTCTCCTCAGAAATCATGGAGGCCATAAGAAAGAAAAATGAAATTTTCTAAAGTGCTGAAAAGAACTGCCAATCAAGAATCCTGTATCTGGCAAAATTATCCTTCAAACAGAGGATTAAAACTATATATATATACATATATATATGAGTATATATAGGAGTACATATATATGAGTATATATAATATAGTATGTGTGTATGTATATAGTATATAGTATAGTGTATGTGTGTGTACATATATATGTGACTATTAAGACAGTCTCAGAAAAAATAAAGTTGAGAAAGTTCATCATTAGAAGAACTACCCTATAAGAAATGGTAAAGGGAGCCCTCTAGGCAGAATGGAAGGACACCAGACAATAATTTGAAACAACATGAAGCAATACAGAATTCTGATAAAGGTAACTATACAGTAAATAAAAAAGCCAGTATTTTTGGTTTGTAATTCCTCTTTTATTTACAATAGGATTTAAAAGATGAAGACATAAAACAATTATGATCCATGTTAATGTTAATGGACACACAGTGCAAAAAGATGTAGTTTGTGATGATAATAACAACATAAGGGGGATAGCTGTACAGGTGCAGTTTTTGTACACTATCAATCCTAAATTGGTATCAATTCAAACTAGGTTGTTATAAGTTTAGGATTTTAATTGTAATCCCCAGGGTAACTGCTAAAAAAAGTCTTAAAAATATATACAAAAAATGAGAAGAGAATCAAAACAGTACCCTACCAAAAAAACAAATTAAGAAGAAAAGAAGGCAATGACAGAGGACATGAGGAACAAAGGAGCTATCAGACATACAGAAAACAAATAGCAAAGCGGCAAAAGAAAGCCCTTCCCTATCAGTAGTTACCATAAATATAAATGATTAACTCCCCAATCAAAGGTCAGAGTTTGGTAGAATAGATTAAAAGAAAAAAAAAAAAAACCCATAATACAAAGCGCATCTGTTTGTATCTCTAAAGAGATTCACCTTAGATCCAAAGACACAAATAGGTTAAAAATGAAAATACTAGAAAAGGATATTCCATGCAAGTAGTATCCAAAAGAGGGCTAAGATGGTTAAAGTAATATCAGACAAAAATAGACTTTAAGTCAAAAATTGTAACAAGCCACAAAGAAGAACAATAGATAACTAGATGATGGATAGGTGATAGATACAAAAAGGGTCAATACATCAAGAAGAAATAATAAACATATATTCACCTAACAATAGAGAACAAAAATATACAAAGGAATCACTGACAGAATTGAAAGAATTAAACAGTAGTAGTAGTTGGAGATTTCCTACTTTCAACAATAAACAGAACATCTAGACATAAGGCCAACAAGGAAATAAGAGGCTCTGAATAACATTATACTCAAACTGGACCTACCAGACGTATATAGAACATGCAACCATCAACAGCAGAATTAATATTCTTCTCAAGAGCACATGGAACACCTTCAAAATATACAATATTGGGCCCAAAACAAGTCTCAATAATTTATAAAGATTGAAACATACAAAGTATCTTCTCCAACCACAATGGAATGAAGTTAAAAATCAGTGACAAAAGAAAGCTGGAAAATTTACAAATATATGAAGATTAAACAAAATCATCTTAACCAACCACTAGGTCAAAAAAGAAATCACAACAGAAACTTAAAAATATTCTGGGACAAATGAAAATACAATATAATGAAAAATTTTGGAAGCAGTGAAAGCAGTGCTCAGAGGGAAATTTACACTGAAAAGGAGCACCTGGGTGGCTTAGTCAGTTAAGCACCCGCCTTCGGCTCAGGTCATGATTCCGGAGCCCCTGCTCAGCAGGGAGTCTGCTTTTCCCTCTCCTTCTGCCCCTCCTCTCCAACTTGTGCTCTCTCTCGCTTTCACTCAAATAAAGAAATTTTTTTAAAAAGATAAATTGCAAATCAATACCTAACTTTACATCTTAAGGAACTATAAAAAGAATAGCAAACCAAACACAGAGCTAGCAGAATAAGTGAAATAATAAAGATCACTGATTAGATAAGTGAAATAGAGAATAGAAAGAGAGTCAATGAAACTAAAATTCCGTTCTTTGAAAACATCAACACAATTAAAAACTTTTAGTTTGACTGAGAAAGAAGATGACTAATAAGTGAATAAAATCAGAAATTAAAGTCGGGATATCATTACCAAATCTAAAGAAATAAAAATAATTATAAAAGGATACTATGAACAATTGTGTACCAACAAATTGGGTAACTTAGATTAAATGGACAAGTTTCTAGAAACATACAAACTACCAAAACTGACTATAGAAGAAAGAGAAATTCTCAGTAGAGCTATAACAAAAGATTGAATCAGTAATGAAAAACCTCCCAAAAAAGAAAAGCCCAGGACCATATGGCTTCACTGGTGAATTCTAACAAACATTTAAAGAACAATTAACAACAATCCTTAACCTCTTTCAAGAAATAGAAGAGTAGTGAAATGAACTCCTTCTGCAAGGCTAGGATTACTTCAAACCAAAGCTAAACAAGGACACTATACAAAATGAAAACTACAGATTAATATAGCTTTATCATTATGAACACAAAAAATGCTCAATAGAATACTAGCAAACCAAACCAATAGTATATTAAAAGGATTATACACCATGACCAAGTGGGATTATCCCAGGAATATATAAATGGTTCAATTTAAGGAAATCAATCAATGTGATATATCATATTAATAGTACAAAGGAAAAAAACCACACATGATCATCTCAATTGATGTAGAAAAAGTATTTGACAAAATCTAACACCGTTTCTTGATTAAAAAAAAAAAAGTCAGAAAATGGAATAAAAAGGAACTTCCACAAAATGATGAAGGCATTTATGAAAAACCTACAGAAGGCACCACCACTGCTATTCAACATTGTACTACAAGTTCTAGACAGAGCAACTACGTAATAAAAAGAAATAAAAGGCATATGAATTGGAAAAGAAGCACTAAAACATCTCTCTTTGCAGATGACATGATCTTACATATATAGAAAATCCCAAAAGAAATCCACATAAAAATTTATTAGAGCTGAAAACTGAATTTAACAAAGCAATATAAAAATCATTTGTGTTTATATATACCAGTAATGAACAACGCAAAGAAGATATCTATACAACTCTTAGAAGAAACTATAGGAGTATATCTTCATAACTTTGGATTTGGCAATAGATTGTTAGCTATGACACCAACAGCACAAACAATGAAAGAAAAAATAAATATAATTGGACTTCCTCACAATTAAATTTAGAAACTTTTGTGCATCAAAGGAGTATATCGAGAGTGAAAAGACAACCCACAAAATGGGACAAAATGTTTGCAAGTCAAAACAACAATCAAAAAGGCAAATAATCCAATCAAAATGTGCAGAAGTCTTAGACAGACATTTCTATAGAGAGATAAAATGGCAAATAAGCACAGGAAAAGGTGCTCAACGTTAGGAGTCATTAGGGAAATGCAATTTAAAACCACAATAAGATACCATTTCACACACACTGGGATGGGTATAACCAAAAATGTAAAATAACAAGTGTTGACAAAGGTGTAGAGAAACTGGAACCATCATACAATGCTGGTGGGAATGTAAAATGGTACAACCACTGTGGCTCCTGAAAAAGTTAAACATAGAATTATGACAACACGGCAATTCTACTGCTCGGTATATACCCAAAAGAAATGAAAACTATGTCCACACAGGAACTTATATACTAATGTTTATAGAAGCATTATTCATAACAGCAAAAAAAAAAAAAAAGAGAGAGAGAAATTACCCAAATGTTCACCAACAGATGAATGAATAAACAAAGTTTGGTGTGTGTGTGTGTGTGTGTGTGTGTGTGTGTGTGTATACACATATATATATATATATATATATATATAAAGGAATATTATTCAGCCATAAAACAAAGAGTGAAGTACTGATACATGTTAGTATATGAACCTCAAAAACATTAATGATAACCAAAAGAAGCCAGACACAAAACATATGATCCCATTTATGTAAAAAATCCAGATTGGCAAATCCATAGAAACAGATTGCAGACTGGTCGTTGCCAGGAGCTGGGGGAGGTGGGAGAAATGTGGAATAACTGTTTAATGGGTATGGGTTTCCTTTTGAAGTGATGAAATGTTTTGCAACTAAATGGAGGTGGTGATTGCACAACATTGTGCAATAGTACATTTGTACTACATGCCATTAAATTGTTCATTTTATTTAAGATTTTATTTATTTGACAGAGGGAGACACAGTGAGAGCAAGAGAGGGAACACAAGCAGGGGGAGAGGTACAGGGAGAAGCAGACTCCTCGCTGAGCAGGGAGCCTGACCCGGGAGGGGGGGGGCAATCATGACCTGAGCCGAAGGCAGCCACTTAACCGACTGAGCCACCCAGGTGCCCCTAAATTGTTCATTTTTAAAAGATCAATTTCATGACAGTGGCCAGTATGTAGTAAGTTATTATTACCATAGTATATATTTCTGCAGACCAAAAGTCATTACTTGGAGCTATGAAAACTCATATAATCCAGAATGGAATCCTAGGATTTTGTCTTGTGGAAAGGGATTCTATTGGACATTACAGAAGCTGACACCTGGGCCTACTGGGCACATCACCAATACTGAAGTTATAAACATGACCTTTATTAAGCAGCTAGAAAAGGAAGTGAAATGTGCAGACAAATCAGCAGTGTCAATAAAGGGGATCTAGAAAATAAACTTGTGCTGGGCATGCACAAAGAAAATAAAAGGTTAAGGTGAGCTGTGGACAAAACAAAAGAAGACTAAATGTCAGAAAGATGCAGTGGAAAGAAGCATGCATTCCTATCTACTGAGCCTTTTTCTCCCTTGGTCCCCATGGTCACTGGATTAGCTATTGGCTCCTTTTTTTTTTTTTTTTTTTTTTGGCATCCTGCTCAGAAAGCCTTCATAGTTTATAGACAGCTGCCTAGGCCTTGGACCATTATGACAAAAATGGTCTGAAAACCGTATCAGGCAGTTAAATTACTCTGCGCACCATTCCCACCTACAGAAACTGAAATATCTGGTCTTTCAGAAGAATGGGAGAAGTGCTAACAGCTCCAGTTTTAAGGTTTGAGGATTTTATCCTTAAACATCAGTCAGTCAGTTAGGAGTGAATTTTTAATTCACTAAAATTTAATTCCATAAGAAATATATGAGTCATCTATTATGTGTCCAGATCCATGCAAAATTTCAAGACAAGGGCTGAGACCTGAGAAGGGAAAGACAAAGTCTGACAGCATGTGCCAGTGAGGAAAATACAGAGATGGTAGAAAAGGGGTCACAGTCTTCATTTCCTTGTATCATCAGGGAACACTATAAACCCTGACAAAGGTGGAGGGCTGCAGTTGAGGGTATGATTAAGAAGTAGAATCAAAAGTATCTGAAAAATTGGGGCACCTGGGTGGCTCAGTCAGTTAGTTGTCTGCCTTCGGCTCAGGTCATGATCTCAGGGTCCTGGGATCAAGCCCCACATCAGGCTCCCTGCTCAGTGCAGTCTGCTTGTCTCTCTCACTCTCCCCCTGCATGCTCTCTCTCTCTCTCTCTCAAATAAATAAAATCTTTAAAAAAAAAAAAAGTATCTGAAAAACTTTATAGGATGGTCCAGGGATGGCAAATACTTCTCCCTCCTGGAAAACAGTGACCATAACACCCCATCTCATCAAACCTGGATGTGACTTGAGAATACTTAACCGTCCTCAGAGAGTCACCACGAATAGATCAGCCTTGGCACAAGTGTACAAAATAGGTAGTATAAATGAGAGCGATTATTATTACTGAAAACTGAAAAGGTGAATTAAATTTCCCAAGTGTCCTCAGTATACTACAGCCCCTGCCCGTTAGGGAAGGCCAAGAAGACACGTTTCAGATCTTAGTTCAGCAGCGTCTGTCCTGTCCAGGAGATATTTTCGTTTATTGCTCCCCCAAATCAAAGACGTCTGCTAGAATTAAGTAATAATTGCAAGACTCTATTGAGTGTGACCATAAACAAGCACCATGCTAAACATTTGATATACCTTGTCTCAAATGTAGGGAAAACTACCAAATGTGATTTCCTAGAAGTAGGTATTTCTGAAATGCCTTTCTAAAACAAAGGATGCCTGATCACAGCAGTAACTTAACAGAAGATGAGGACTTTATAGCTTGCAACCAGATTTGATAACCACAGTAATTCATTTGCCCTCTCTAACAACCCCTTGAGGCTGGTGGGGCAGCTCTTAATAACCCCAGGAGAAACAAAGTGACTCACCCAAATTCTTGTTACAAACAGTACAAGGTATCAAGCCCTTGCCCAGATTCTGAACACATTAGACTTGACTTCCAGATGTAAAGAAATTTGAGAAATTTAATAATTTACTGCCTAACCTCCCTTTCTGAGATCTGCCCTGCCCCTTTGCTTTTTGTATGTGAACTCTGAAAGAATGTCCTTCAGATACTTACTTATATTCTCTTGAGCTAAAACAAAAATTTCCAAGCACTACTGCACAATTAAAATCATCTAATGCAAAATTTCTGAACTATAACTTTTTTTAAAAACTCCTCTGCAAGGCAATAAGGAGCACAGTGGGTAAGAACTTGGGTTCTAGGTAGAGCCAGTCAGTCTGGATATGAAGCCTGACTGATTACAGTACTGTGTGACCTTGGGCAAGTTTTTAACCACTTTGTTCTAGGCTGTAAAAGGAGATGATAATGGCATTAACTACCTCACAGGGTGGTTGAGTAAATCCAATGAATTAATGTAAGTAAAGTTCTTAGGAAATGACCTAGACCATAATACATGCTCAGTAAATGAAAATTATATTTGAGCCAAAAGTCTGCTATCTTGTAAACTGTCCCTAGGACTAAATCAATGTACTTGAGAAGTTGCATTAAGGCCTTTTAAGTCCCAGTATGACATTCAGTCCACTGTTTACCTGAGTACTTTACTATGTCTTCTATGTATATAACAACACCTGCCACTTGAAAGTAAACTAAATTGTTGTATTTTTCCTCTTTGAAACTGATCCTTTACTTCCATATTTCACTCTTTATTTTTGTGTGCCTCAAACCTGAAATGGTCTTTGCTTTTTAAAATGAACAATTTTCCCATTTTAGGGGAAGAAATATATAACAGCTGCAAAGATAACTTGAATATTTCAAAGAACTATGCCTGGCATCTTTGAGAATAAGACACATTTAAGTCAGAGAGATGGCTTTGTGTGAGATCAGTGCAGATCCAAAGGTTTTGGACAAAATGGCCTCTTTGGCCATTTCCCAAAATCTCAAGAGTGCTGCCTTATTTGTAAGTTTATTTGCATGGATCTTATCAATATCAAATGTACTCACATATTTACTGTGAGTACAGTGTGCCTTTCTTGACAGATGAATAGAAATTGCTCTCTGTCCAAGTTCACCAGCAGAAAAGCCAGCAGCAGCTCCTCAGTTGTTTGCAACCCACAGTTGTAAGGATAACACACTGAGGATCACATTTTATGGTTTTATGAGTTATATTTAGCAACTGAAGTTTGCCCTAAAGAACCCTAGATTTAACCTAGAAATATTTGTGAATAGAATCATTTTTTTCTTTTTCTTTCATTCCAGAGGTCACTGCTCCAAGAAATGTGACCAAACTGAGAAAGAAGAAGTGTAACAGATTTTCAACTTAAGAAATTCTACACAGAAATTCTGTATTAACAGAATACACAATATCTTTATACACCATAAAAATAGGTAATCTTTTCATTTAAATTTTTTTATTATAGTAGTAAGTGTTCAACACTGAAAAAAAGCAGAAAATATAGAAAAGTATTAAAAAGAAATTAAAAGTCACCCATAATCTGCATGTTGCAAAAAGTACTAAGATTTTTTTTTTTAAAGACTTTATTTATTTATTTGTCAGAGAGAGAGAGAGAGTGAGAGCACAAGCAGGGGGAGCGAAAGGCAGAGGTAGAGGGAGAAGCAGGCTCCCCACTGAGCAAGGAGCCTGATGTGGGACTGGATCCCAGGGTCCCAGGATCATGACCTGAGCTGAAGGCAGGTGCTTAACCGCCTGAGCCACCCAGGTGTTCCTAAAATTGTTTTGGGGCAAAATACCAGATTTTGACACACCACACCAGACTGCTGCTGGTGGTGGTTGAGAAAGCCAAGAATTTATGTTATCTAAAAGGTCAGTAGACTATTACTGTGGAAAACTATTTCTCAATGATGGCTGCAACAGTATGTCCCAGGTCTCATACTCTTTTTACAATGTGACTTTTACACTTCTCCCATGGAGAGGTCAGTGTCTATGTTCCTTCCTCTTAAATCTGGATGGATTTTTGACTAATTAAAATAATAGTAAGTGACTACTGAGAACAAGTTTTTAAAATGTGATGCACTTTTGTCTGTTTCTCTTGAGATGCTTACTCTTAGAACCCCACCATCATGCCTTGAAGAAGCCTGTGCAGTCCAAGAAGCCCCTTGGGGAAGAAGAGAGGCCTGGGGCATATAGCCTTGGCTGAGATTTTAGGGGAAGTCAGGAGCAACTCTGTGAGTGAACCATCTTGAAAGTACATTCCCACAGCCGTCAGGTAAGCCACCCCAGCTGATGCCACATGGACAGAGATGAACTCTTAATTACTGAGATTCATGAACAAGATACACGTTTCTTTTTATTTTAGGGCACTAAGTTTTGGGGTGGTTATGAGGCAATAATTAACTACTTCAACTAATGGTAAGAGCTATAATAACTGAAATAGTAAGAATTCATTATGGGGTAACACTGACTGTTAAGGGTTTTAATTAGCTAATTCTCACAAAAACCCCATGGCATAAAGAACATTATAACTCCCAATTTACAAGTGGTAATATTAATGCAAGAAAAAACAGGTTAAATAATTCATCCACAATAAAGAGGCTATGGTATATATATACAATGGAATATTATGCGGTCATCAAAAGGAATGAAATTTTGCCATTTGCAATGACGTGGATGGAACTGGAGGGTATTATGCTGAGCGAAATAAGTCAATCAGAGAAAGACATGTAGCATATGATCTCACTGATATGAGGAATTCTTAATCTCAGGAAACAAACTGAGGGTTGCTGGAGTGGTGGGGGGTGAGAAGTATGGGGTAGCTGGGTGACAGACATTGGGGAGGGTATATGCTATGGTTAGCACTGTGAATTGTGTAAGACGGTTGAATCACAGAACTGTACCTCTGAAACAAGTAATACATTATATGTTAAAACAAAGAAGAAGAAGAAGAAGAAGAAGAAGGAGGAAAAGAAGATAGCAGGAAGGGAAAAATGAAGGGGGGGAAGTCGGAGGGGGAGACG
Organism: Zalophus californianus; assembly: GCF_009762305.2. Taxonomy (NCBI): domain Eukaryota; kingdom Metazoa; phylum Chordata; class Mammalia; order Carnivora; family Otariidae; genus Zalophus; species Zalophus californianus. The sequence continues at coordinate 100,218,361 of NC_045602.1, forward strand.
AACCATGAAAGACTATGGACTATCAGAAACAAACTGAGGGTTCTAGAGGGGAGGGGGTGGGAGGATGGGTTAGCCTGGTGATGGGTATTAACGAGGGCATGTACTGAATGGAGCACTGGGTGTTATGTGCAAACAATGAATCATGGAACACTACCTCAAAAACTAATGATGTAATGTATGGTGATTAACATCACATAATAAAAAAGAAAATTGTACTTGGAAAAAAAAAATTCATCCACAAATTAACTCAGCTAGGACAAGTAGCAGAACTGAGCTATGAACCAGAAGTCTGGCTACAAAGTCAAGGCCCTCAGCCACAACACTGGGCAATCAGAAAAACATTCCACTTAATTAAGATCCAACAGTTGTTCTTGAGGTGCAGCTGAGTCAGTATCCTCTCCCTCAGGCCCTGCCCAGCCACATTCTGCTCTTCCTAATGAGAAAGACACACAACCAAATGGACTACTCCCTCCTCAACACTGATCAGAGATTTTATTGTCATAAAAGAATCCTCTCCAACCCCAGTGATCCTAAGGTTGGGATGGAAAATAGCTAATCTTTACCAAAGATTTTTTATTAAATAAAACATTGATTTTGAAAAAAAATACGTATTTACTCTAAAAAAAATAACAAAACTGTAAAGCTCAGATAAGTGATAACCACTGTTAACATTTTGATATATTTCCTTCCTCTCTATTCTTTTCCTATTTCTATTTTGTTTTCAATATCACTGAAATATATCGACATTTTTATAGCCTGGTTTTCTCACAATTATATAATCAACTTATTCCTGTGTCATTCATAAAAACTTCTGAGAACATTTTTAAATGCTTGCAAAGGATCATCTCCATAGATATTGCATAATTCACATTTTATTGATGGACAACTGGTTGATTCCATTTTCTTTCCTATTATAAGTAATTCTGCAATGAACATCATTCTTACAATTTCCTTAAGATAGCTTCCTAGAGGGGCACCTGGGTGACTCACTTAAGTGTCCGACTCTTGATTTCCGCTCAGATCATGATCTCAGGGTCATAGGATCCAGCCCAGTGTCAGGCTCTGCACTCAGCAGGAAGTCTGTCTCCCCCTGCCCCTCCCCCTGCTGGTTCACTCTCTCTCTCTCTTCGTCTCTCTTTCTCTCTCAAACAAATAAATAAAATTTAAAAAAAAAGAGAGATGGCTTCTTAGAGCAGAAATTAGTTAAAAATATATGGATCATTAAGGTCCTTGATACATATTTCCAGAAAGTGAGTATGTTACACTCGAAGCCACAGAATTACACCTCACTCTGTTCCACATTACTTAACATTTAAAACATTACTCTGTAATGTGATAGGTAATGAATAGTATCTTTAACTTTCATTTTATTGATTACATGTATACAGTTTCAAAATGATCTTAAAAGAACATAGTAATTGATATAATACATTCTAAAACAATATACTAGCATAGTAGCAGCTACTTTTCATTTAACACCAACTTTGTTCTCGGCATCTATATAGGCCCTATATAAATGTTTAATCTGCATGACAACACTAAAAATGGAGCATATTTTTTTCATCTGAACCCAGTTCCAGAAGCTGAGATGTATTATTTTTTAAAGATTTCTATTATTCATTTATTTATTTATTTGGGAGAGAGAGAGACAGTGAGCAAGAGAGCACAGGAGCAGAGACAGAAGGAGAGAGAGAGAAGCAGTCTCCCCCAATGAGCAGGGAGCCTGATGGGGAGCAGGATCCCAGAACCCTAGGACCATGACCTGAGTCGAAGGCAGATGTTTAACCAAATGAGCCAGCCAGGTGCCCCAAGAAGCTGAGATTTAGACAGACTGACTGACTAGGTTAAGCTACAGAGTGCCCAGATCTATCAGATACCAAAACTTATTTTCTTTCTGTAATTTTACAGTACCCATTGGGCTAATGGATGATTGCAATAGATGGGTAATAAAAATTATAGATAATTCTAATTAATTATCTTTACTGTAATTTAACTACTACATAGATGTCTATGAGAACAGAACTGTCTTCCAAATCATATTTTCCCAAGGACAGTGAAATAAATGTTCTAATTTTTGACACATGGCTACGAGGTAAGGAAATCTATGAATTAAAAATTACTGGTCATATATAGCAACATTTTGCAAATTTAGTTTCAGGACTCCGTTATATTCTTAAAAAATATTGAGTTCTCCAAAGACCTTTTATTTATGGAAGTCATATTTCTCAATGTTTCATATGTTAGAAATTAAAACAAAGCTTTAATTTATGGGTGGGGGATCAAGATGGCGGAGGAGTGGAGACCTGGATTTCATCTGGTCTCAGGAATTCAGCTGAATAGGGATCAAACCATTCTGAACACCTACAAACTCAACAGGAGAACGAAGAGGAGAGTAGCAACAACTCTCTGAACAGAGAAGCGACCAATTACTGGAAGGTAGGACCTGCGGAGAAGTGAATCCGAGGTGATATTCGGGAGGAGAGATGGCGGGGGAGGGGGCCTCCGTCGGCCGCTTCTGGCAAGTGCTAGAGCCACAGAGCACAAAATTGGAACTTTTAGAAGTCGGTTCCGCCGAAGGATGTCACTCCAGTGGCTAAGTGGGAGGTGGAAACCTCACGGGACAGTGTGCACTCAAGACCCTTGGGGTCACAGAAACACTGGGGGTGCCTGAGTGCATCAGAGCTCCCAGGTACCTGAGTGGGGAAGCCGGCTGCAGAGACAGAGGCAAGGCGCGGGCTCTCAGCTCGGGGTTGCCATAAACTGTGATCCGCGGCCCAGTTGGGCCACGGCGCCTCCAGCACGGACCCAACAAGCAGCAAAGCCAGGAAGACTCCCCTTCCTCCCCCAGGAGGAGCGGCGCGGGAGTGCACCGCAGGGATCTGCTGGGTTTGGAGACTCCACACGGGGTTGGGTGCCAGAGATAGAAACGGTCCAACATAGGCTAGGTGAGCACGGAGTGTGGCCGGAGACCGGGGAGATGGGAGTGATTGACTGCTTTTCTCTGGGGGCGCACTGAGGAGCGGGGCCCTGAGTTCTCAGCTCCTCCGGGCAGAGAGTGGGAGGCCACCATTTTCACCCTGGTACTCCAAAGCTGTACCGAGAGATTGCAGGGAACAAAAGCTCCTGAGAGCAAACCCGAGCAGCTTGCTTAGCCCGGACTCACAAGGGCGGGACAATTCCGCCTCCGGCAAAGATATCTGGGAACCACAGCAACAGGCCCCTCCCCCAGAAGATCAGCACGAACAGCCAGCAGGCCAAGACCAAGTTTACTGATCAAGGAGAATGGGAGAACTCTAGCGCTAGGGGAATACTGCACATAGAATTCATGGCTTTTTTACTATGATCCATTAGTTTTTCCAAAGTTAATTTTTTTAACTGTTTCTTTTTTTTTAATTTTACTTTTTCCCTTTTTCAACCAACATCTTATCAATCCCTTTTTTAAAAAAACATTTTTTATTTTTCATTTTTAGAGTTATATTTTATCCCTTCATAGTAGTTATCCTTATTTTTGGCATATATATATATGAGTTCATCTCTCTTTAAAATTTTGATATACAGTTTCCTCTAACAGATCAAAATAAACCCTAAATCACTAGTGTATGGCTATGTTCTAGTGTCCTGCCTGATCAGAGTCTCTCCCATTTTTTTTCTTTCCTTTTTTTTTTCTTTAAATCTTCTTCTTTCTTCTTTCAAATGACTTCTTATCTTATCAATTCCATTTAAAAACCTTTCAAAATTTTCATCTTTACACTCATCTTCCATCCCTTCATTTTATCAACCCTTATTTTATACATATATAAGTCTTTCTTCCTTTAAAATTTTAGGAGGCACTTTCTTCTAACAGACCACAATACACGCAAAATCTAGTGTGTGGCACTGATCTATACACTACCCTGATCATATTTGATCATATTCTGTGTTTTTGTTTTCTTTTGTTCGGTTTTTATTTGTTTTTATCATTTCCTTTTTTTTTTTTCTCTTACTTTTTTCTATCTTTCCCTTTCTCTTCCCCTGGTTTCAGGTCTTTTCTGATTTCTATAGAGTATATTTGCTGGGGACGTTGTTAACCTATTACCATTTTGTTCTCTCATTCATCTATTCTCCTATGGACAAAATGACAAGACGAAAAAAATCACCTCAGCAAAAAGAACAAGAGGTAGTACCATCTGCCAGGGACCTACTCTATACCACATTAGTACGATGTTGGACCTAGAGTTCAGAATCATGACTTTAAAGATACTAGCTGGGCTTGAAAAAAGCGTGGAAGTTATTAGAGAAACTCTTTCTGGAGAAATAAAAGAACTAAAATCTAACCAAGTCAAAATCAAAAAGGCTATCAATGAGGTGCAATCAAAAATGGGGGCACTAACTGCTAAGATAAATGAGGCAGAAGAGAGAATCAGCGATATAGAAGACCAAATGATGGAAAATAAAGAGGCTGAGAAAAAGAGAGAAACAACTACAGGATCACAAGGGCAGAATTCGAGAGATAAGTGATACCATAAGACGAAACAACATTAGAATAATTGGGATCCCAGAAGAAAAAGAAAGAGAGAGAGGGACAGAAGGTATATTGGAGCAAATTATAGCAGAGAACTTCCCTAATATGGGGAAGGAAACAGGCATCAAAATCCAGGAGGCACAGAGAAACCCTCTCAAAATCAATAAAAATAGGTCAACACCCAGACATCTAATAGTAAAACTTAGGAGTCTCAGAGACAAAGAGAAAATCCTGAAAGCAGCTCGGGAGAAGAGATATGTAACCTACAATGGTAGAAACATTGGATTGGCAACAGACCTATCCACAGAAACCTGGCAGGCCAGAAAGGACTGGCATGATATCTTCAGAGCACTAAATGAGAAAAATAGGCAGCCAAGAATACTATATCCAGGTAGGCTGTCATTGAAAATAGAAGTAGAGGTAAAAAGCTTCCAGTACAAACAAAAACTAAAGGAATTTGCAAACACAAAACCAGCCCTACAAGAAATATTGAAAGGGGTCCTCTAAGCAAAGAGAGAGCCTAAAAGCAGCATAGATCAGAAAGGAACACAGACAATATAGAGTAACAGTCACCTTACAGGCAATACAATGGCACTAAATTCATATCTTTCAATAGTTATCCTGAATGTAAATAGGCTAAATGCTCCAATCAAAAGACACAGGCTATCAGATTGGATTAAAAAACAAGACCCATCGATATGCTGTCTGCAAAAGACTCATTTTAGACCCAAAGACACCCCCAGATTGAAAGTGAGGGGGTGGAAAACCATTTACCATGCTAATGGACACCAAAAGAAAGCTGGGGTGGCAATCCTTATATCAGACAAATTAGATTTTAAAACAAAGACTGTAATAAGAGATGAAGAAGGACACTATATCTTACTTAAAGGGTCTATTCAACAAGAAGATCTAACAACTGTAAATATCTATGCCCCTAACATGGGGGCAGCCAATTCTATAAGGCAATTAATAACAAAAGCGAAGAAACACATTGACAACAAAACAATAATAGTGGGGGACTTTAACACCCCCCTGACTGAAATGGACAGATCATCTAAGCAAAAGATCAACAAGGAAATAAAGACTTTAATGAAACACTGGACCAAATGGACTTCACAGACATATTCAGAACACTCCATCCCAAAGCAACAGAATACACATTCTTCTCTAGTGCCCATGGAACATTCTCCAGAATTGATCACATCCTAGCTCACAAATCAGGTCTCAACTGGTACCAAAAGATTGGGATTATCACTTGCATATTTTTAGACCACAATGCTTTGAAACTAGAACTCAATCACAAGATGAAAGTCAGAAAGAACTCAAATACATGGAGGCTAAAGAGCATCCTATAAAGAATGAATGGGTCAACCAGGAAATTAAAGAAGAATTAAAAAAATTCATGGAAACCAATGAAAATGAAAACACAACTGTTCAAAATCTTTGGGATACAGCAAAGGCAGTCCTGAGAGGAAAGTATCTAGCAATACAAGCCTTTCTCAAGAAACAAGAAAGGTCTCAAATACACAACCTAACCCTACACCTAAACGAGCTAGAGAAAAAAACAGCAAATAAAGCCTAAACCCAGCAGGAGAAGAGAAATAATAAAGATCAGAGCAGAAATCAATGAACTAGAAACCAAAAGAACCGTAGAACATATCAACGAAACTAGGAGCTGGTTCTTTGAAAGAATTAACAAGATTGATAAACCCCTGGCCAGACTTATCAAAAAGAAAAGAGAAAGGACCCAAATCAACAAAATCATGAATGAAAGAGGAGAGATCACAACCAACACCAAAGAAATACAATTGTAAGAACATATTATGAGCAACTCTATGCCAGCAAATTAGATAACCTGGAAGAAATGGGTGCATTCCTAGAGATGTATCAACTACCAAAATTGAACCAGGAAGAAATAGAAAACCTGAACAGACCTATAACCACTAAGGAAATTGAAGCAGTCATCAAAAATCTCCCAAGAAACAAAAGCCCAGGGCCAGATGGCTTCCCAGGAGAATTCAATCAGACATTTAAAGAAGAATTAATACCTATTCTCCTGAAACTGTTCCAAAAAACAGAAATGGGGCGCCTGGGTGGCTCAGTTGGTTAAGTGACTGCCTTCGGCTCAGGTCATGATCCTGGAGTCCCGGGATCGAGTCCCACATCGGGCTCCCTGCTCAGCGGGGAGTCTGCTTCTCCCTCTGACCCTCCCTCCTCTCATGCTCTCTCTCTCTCTCTCATTCTCTCTCTCAAATAAATAAATAAAATCTTTAAAAAAAAAAAAAAAAAACAAAAAACAAAAAACAGAAATGGAAGGAAAACTTCCAAACTCATTTTATGAGGCCACCATTACCTGGATCCCAAAATCAGACAAAGACCCCATCAAAAAGGAGAATTAAAGACCAAAATCCTTGATGAACATGGATGCAAAAATTCTGACCAAAATACTAGCCAATAGGATCCAACAGTACATTAAAAGGATTATTCACCATGACAAGTGGGATTTATCCCTAGGCTGCAAGGTTGGTTCAGCATCTGCAAATCAATCGACATGATACAATACATTAACAAAAGAAAGAAAAAGAGTCATATGATCCTCTCAATAGATGCAGAAAAAGCATTTGACAAAGTACAGCATCCTTTCTTTTTTTTTTTGCAATTTGATTTTTTTTTTGACATTATCGAACATTTGGGAGGCATGCAGAGAAAGTTATTATCCCATCCCCACCCCACTGCATCCACAAAGCCTGTACTAACAGCCAATGCGAATCTTTTTTTCCCTTTGTTACAATTTTTTTAACTTTTTTAATGTTATGTTAATCACCATACATTACATCATTAGGTTCTGATGTAGGGTTCCATGATTCATTGTTTGTGCATAACACCCCATGCTCCACGCAGAACGTGCCCTCTTTAATACCCATCACCAGGCTAACCTATCCCCCCACCCACCTCCCCTCTAGAACCCTCAGTTTGTTTCTCAGAGTCCATCGTCTCTCATGGTCGTCTCCCCCTCCGAGTTACTCCCCTTCATTCTTCCCCTCCTGCTATCTTCTTCTTTTTTTTTCCTTAACATATGTTGCATTATTTGTTTCAGAAGTACAGATCTGTGATTCAACAGTCTTGCACAATTCACAGTGCTCACCATAGCATATACCCTCCCCAATGTCTATCACCCAGCCACCCCATCCCTCCCACCCTCCACCACTCTAGCAACACTCAGTTTGTTTCCTGAGATTAAGAATTCCTCATATCAGTGAAGTCATATGATACGTGTCTTTCTCTGATTGACTTATTTCGCTCAGCATAACACCCTCCAGCTCCATCGACATCATTGCAAATGGCAAGATCTCATTCCTTTTTATGGCTGCATAACATTCCCTTGTGTATCTACACCACATCTTCTTTATCCATTCATCTGTCGATGGACATCTTGGCTCTCTCCACAGTTTGGCTGTTGTGGACATTGTACAGCATCCTTTCTTGATCAAAACTCTTCAGAGTATACGGATAGAGGGTACATACCTCAATATCATAAAAGCCATCTATGAAAAACCTACAGCTAATATCATTCTCAATGGGGAAAAGCTGAGAGCTTTTCCCCTAAGGTCAGGAACGCAGCAGGGATGTCCACTGTCACCACTGCTATTCAACATAGTATTAGAAGTCCTAGCCACAGCAATCAGACAACGAAAAGAAATCAAAGGCATCCAAATCAGCAAAGAAGAAGTCAAACTCTCACTCTTTGCAGATGATATGATAATGTATGTGGAAAACCCAAAAGACCCCACCCCAAAACTGCTAGAACTCATGCAGGAATTCAGTAAAGTAGCAGGTTATAAAATCAATGCACAGAAATCAGTGGCATTCCTATACACCAACAACAAGACAGAAGAGAGACAAATCAAGGAGTTGATCCCATATACAATTGCACCCAAAACCATAAGATACCTAGGAATAAATTTAACCAAAGAGGCAAAGGATCTGTACTCAGAAAACTATAAAATACTCATGAAAGAAATTGAAGAAGACACAAAGAAATGGAAAAATGTTCCATGCTCATGGATTGGAAGAACAAACATTGTGAAGATGTCAATGCTACCTAGAGCAATCTACACATTCAATGCAATCCCCATCAAAATACCATCCACTTTTTTCAAAGAAATGGAACAAATAATCCTAAAATTTGTATGGAACCAGAAGAGACCCCAAATAGCCAGAGGAATATTGAAAAAGAAAAGCAAAGCTGGCGGCATCACAATTCCGGACTTCCAGCTCTATTACAAAGCTGCCATCATCAAGACAGTATGGTACTGGCACAAAAACAGACACATAGATGAATGGAACAGAATAGAGAGCCCAGAAATTGACCCTCAACTCTATGGTCAACTAATCTTTGACAAAGCAGGAAAGAATGTCCAATGGAAAAAAGACAGTCTCTTCAACAAATGGTGTTGGGAAAATTGGACAGCCACATGCAGAAGAATGAAACTGGACCATTTCCTTACACCACACACAAAAATAGACTCCAAATGGTTGAAGGACCTAAACGTGAGACTCAGGAGTCCATCAAAATCCTAAAGGAGAACACAGGTAGCAACCTCTTCGACCTCAGCCGCAGCAACTTCTTCCTAGAAACATCGCCAAAGGTAAGGGAAGCCAGGGCAAAAATGAACTATTGGGATTTCATCAAGATAGAAAGCTTTTGCACAGAAAAAGAAACAGTCCACAAAACCAAAAGACAACCGACAGAATGGGAGAAAATATTTGCAAATGGCATATCCGATAAAGGGCTAGTATCCAAAATCCATAAAGAACTTATCAAACTCAACACCCAAAGAATAATCCAATCAAGAAATGGGCAGAAGACATGAAAAGACATTTTTCCAAAGAAGATATCCAAATGGCCAACAGACACATGAAAATGTGCTCAACATTGCTCAGCATCAGGGAAATCCAAATCAAAACCTCAATGAGATACCACCTCACACCAGTCAGAATGGCTAGAATTAACAAGTCAGGAAACGAGAGATATTGGTGGGGATGCGGAGAAAGGGGAACCCTCCTACACTGTTGGTGGGAATGCAAGCTGGTGCAACCCCTCTGGAAAACAGTATGGAGATTCCTGAAACAGTTGAAAATAGAGCTACCATACGATCCAGCCATTGCACTACTGGGTATTTACCCCAAAGATACAAATGTAGGGATCCGAAGGGGTACGTCCACCCCAATGTTTATAGCAGCAATGTCCACAACAGCCAAACTGTGGAAAGAGCCAAGATGTCCATCAACAGATGAATGGATAAAGAAGATGTGGTATATATACACAATGGAATATTATGCAGCCATCAAAAGGAATGAGATCTTGCCATTTGCAACAACATGGATGGAACTGTAGGGTGTTATGATGAGTGAAATAAGTCAATCAGAGAAAGACATGTATCATATGACCTTGCTGATATGAGGAATTTTTAACCTCCAGAAACAAACTGAGGGTTGCTGGAGTGGTGGGCAGTGGGAGGGATGGGGTGGCTGGGTGATAGACATTGGGGAGGGTATGTGCTATGGTGAGCGCTGTGAATTGTGCAAGACTGTTGAATCACAGATCTGTACCTCTGAAACAAATAATGCAATATATGTTAAGAAAAAAAAAAGAAGAAGAAGATAGCAGGAGGGGAAGAATGAAGGGGAGTAAGTCGGAGGGGGAGACGGACCATGAGAGCGATGGACTCTGAAAAACAAACTGAGGGTTCTAGAGGGGAGGGGGGCGGGGGGATGGGTTAGCCTGGTGATGGGTATTAAAGAGGGCACGTCCTACGTGGAGCACTGGGTGTTATGCACAAACAATGAATCATGGAACCCTAAATCAAAAACTAATGATATAATGTATGGTGATTAACATAACAATAAAAAAATTTTTTTTAAAGCTTTAATTTATAAATTCATTTTAAAATAACAATAATACAGGGTGCCTGGGTGGCTCAGTTAAGCATCTGCCTTCAGCTCGGGTCATGATCCCAGGGTCCTGGGATCAAGTCCCGTATCGGGCTCCCTGCTCAGAGAGGACTCTGCTTCTCCCTCTACCCCTCCCCCCGGCTTGTGATCTCTCTCTCACATGCTCTCTCTCTCTAATAAATATCTTTAAAATATAAAAAATAAATAAAATAATAAAAATCCAATATACATCTACATAAAAAAGTATTTTATTGGGGGGGTAGAAACTATTTTTCACACAAAGAAAAGATTTATTCAGAAGACAGCATTGTTTTACCTCTCTGCAAATCACTTTAATGCCTGACATAAAAGACAAACTGGGTTTCTAGTTTTGCTTTGGCATTTTCAATTTGCTGTGATATCAGAGGTCATGTAGTCTCTGTGAGCCTCTACATGTATGAAAGAATAAGAGTGAAAAAGACATATAACATCTTAATACTACCATAAAAATAGTTTTGATCTTGGGGTGCCTGGTTGGCTCAGATACTTGAGTGACTGCCTTTGGCTCAGGTCATGAACCCCGGGTCCTGGGACTGAGTCCCGCATCAGGCTCCCTGCTGAGTGGGGAGCCTGCTTCTCCCTCTCCCTCTGCTGCACCCCCTGCTTGTGTGCTCTCTCTGTCAAATAGATAAAATCTTAAAAAAAAATAGTTTTGATCTTACAGATCCTGTGGAAGAGTCCCCACATCACTTTAGAAACTGCTAGTACACACTATATAAAAGGTTGATATCCACTTAAAATTCAATAAGATAAAGACTACTTTAAAATAGTATTTGTATGACCCTGCTGTAAAAAATGATTTTCTGAATGAGATACAAAAAATACAAATTTTTAAGTTATGAAAACATTTCTTTTTATTAAAACAGAAATAAAAAGACAAGCCATACATTGGCAGAAGACACTTCCAACACAACTTTACAATTATTATTAGGAACATATTTTTAAAATTGCTACAAATCTGTAAGAAAAACACAAATAACTCAGGAGAATATAAGACAAAGAACATATATCAGGCATTTCACAGAAGAGAAAACCCAAAGGGCCTATAAATGTCTGAAAAGGTGTATAACCCACTGAGAACAAAAATGCCAAAGAATACAACAAAGAGTGCCATTTTATGCTCATTAAATTGGCAGAAACAAACAAAAGCCCTGACAATTAAGGACTCACATGTTACTTATAGGAATGTAACAACCACTTTAGAAATACAGCAGACACTGCTGATGGCCTACATGTCATCCACTTTCCTGTTTCCTTCCTAACAGCATATTTTGTTCAGGTATCTTCTTCCTCTCAATAACATTCTTTGAGGGAAACTGGTCCTGTCCCTCAGCCAATCATCATGGTCTTATCTAGCTCTGTAAGTAAGTAATCAATTTAGGCATTAACATGTGATTCAATTTTAACCAATGAGATAGGAGAAAAAGCCAGCCAAATGGGATAAGTTCCCAGGAGAAGTTTCCCTGCCCTTCAAAAGAAACATAGAGAGAGGGGGCTCAAATAAATAATATCTGAAATAAAAGAGAGTAAGTTACAACTGACACCAAAGAAATACAAAGGATCATAAGAGACTACTATAAATAAGTGTCAACAAATCGGTCAACCTGGAAGAAATGGATAAATTCCTGGAAACAATCTTTGAAGACAGGCTCTTGACAGAGAAAATTTGAATAGACCAATTACTAGCAAGGATATTGAATCAGTAATTAAAAACTTCTCCAGAACAGGAGTCCAGAACCAGACAGCTTCACTGGTGAATTCTACCGAACATTCAAAAAAGATTTAATACCTATCCTTCTCAAACTCTTCCAAAAAAACAAAGAGAGGAAACAAGCCCAAACTAATTTTTAAAAGCTAGCATTATCTTATTACCAAAACCAGACAAGGTTTGGTATTATTGGTACCAATTAAAAAATATATATAATTGGTACCAATTAAAAAAAAATACAGGCCAATATCCCTGATCATCACAATGTTAGACTAGATGTGAATCTGGATACAAAGCAGAAGTCTCTGAAAGCTGCCCCACATTCCTAATGGATATATTGGTAATTTGACTGTGACATGTGGCCTCACACACATATCCCTCTTTAATGGTCATGGCTTAGTTGGGCCATTCTAGCCTTCTCAGTAAGTGTCAGCTTTCAACCTCCTAAAGCAGATGATTTCCTTGCCATGTAGAGAAGACCCTTCCTCAGTCAAGGGAGTACAGTCCTGGATGCAGAATAATGACTTGGGAGTCTCATGGACTCTCGTGTAAACTTAGAACTGGAGCTTTGGGAAAACCTCAACTTAGTTGGAAATAAAACCAATTTAAACGAAACAAAGAGGATGCTAGTGAGTTCGATCAAGTGCATTAAAAATTGCAACCCCTCTGAGGCTGAATAGCATCTGCTTCTCTTAGAACCAGAGAGACCACCTTAGTACCATCTTCAGAGTGCCCAAAACAAGCTTCTGGACTGGCACCTGCTAGGCAATTAGTAGATATCAGCCGGTATTCGATGGAGATGGTAATATTGGTTTGTTAGTCAAGAAGACAGGCTATAAATATGAAAGTTCCTTACCAACTTTTTAATGTTTAGTCAAGAAAACAGGATATGGATATGATATAAAAATTCCTTATAATTACTGAACACTTAAAATAATTTATTCCTACATTTCTAATATTTCCACTTTCTATCACGAAGCTATTTCTACTTTCTGTTAGAAAACTATGCTGGAAGCACATAAGATGCAAGATGTTTTCTCTAACCACTTCCAAATATAAGATAGAAAGAGCTGTTTACAAATAACAATGCCAACAACGATAATGATGATGCTAACTTCACTTACAGTGTATAAGATATGGGTAAAATTTTTAACTTTTATGGCGCTTAAAATTGTACATAAAGTAAAAGTCAAATGTTTTAAAAAGATGTAAATCCTACTTTCAAAAAAAGTTTGGCTACTGAAAAACCAATATTAACCTAGCATTTTTGGTATCAAACCTGTCATTTTTTTTTTATTTGTCTTTTCCTCTTCTTTAGTCAGCCAACAAGCTTTGCTCTTTGTCAGTAAGATATGATCTGATAAGCTTATTTCTGGCTTGCCCTGGGGAAGAAGGGGAGGACAGAATTACATGGGGGCACTTGAGAGTGACAAGTCTGTTCCCTGGGCTACTGAGGAAAACAAAGAGGGGCTGCTTGGGAAGGGAGTCAAATAGCTCTATATCATCTCTGTGTAAACACAGCAATTAAACAACTACCAAAAAGCTTCTCGGCCTTCTCCCAAACAAAAATGATTGAGTTTAAATGTAGTGCTTTTTTAAAATACTTAATTCTACCTTTGTTTTTAAAAAGAACGTATTAGGAATAAAAACTCACTAAAGTATAAATAATTTTTGGCAACATTTGTATACTTCTAATAAGACTTGTCTAGATTTTAATTTTTAAACACATACGAACCTAGTAAACCATCTGCAAATTTGTAGCACTAATATATTTTAAATGTCAAACAAAAAGAATAAAAGCTTAACTAATGAAACAATTATAAAATGCTTTCAAATTCCCGCAATTTAAGGTTAATCACTTATAGTCTGAAGGAAGTGAAGCACAGGAAACTATAGACATAGTTTCATCTTTATTTATCATGAATCATGCTCTGAAAGTTTAAATAGATTTATATTTTATAGAAAATTTCCAAATGGTAAGCGTGACTTAGTAATAATGTACTTTTATTTGGAATAGATGACACCGTAAAACATTCACTTAGTCCAAACCTAATGAATTGAGAATACTTGATCCTCTAAAAAATCTTGCAAATAATTGATTCATACCAGTTCCCAAGTGAAAAGAAATACTAACCGCAGTAAATCTGTTTCTCCTAGATGGTGCCAATGAGGTGCATGCAGTTTCCATAGTCATTTATAAAACAGATATAACATAAAACAGTCTTTGATTCTACTTTAACCACGTTCTTTCAACATTAAACATGTTTATGTACCTAAGTAATCTGGACTGCAGGGAAACAGCAATCCTTAAAAAAGATAATCTCAAACAGTGCTGGTTTCCAGAAATAAGAAAACACTGACAACAATTTCAGGAAATCTTCCTTTCAGAAGGTCTATTTGTGTACCTAAAATTAGCACCAATACTCCAGAAACAGTGAAATAACAAGATGGTTTGCAAGTGACGACAGCTTTGGTCAAGACTAACAGCAACAGTGAGTTGTTAAAAAGAATCACAAGGCTCCAGGCAATGCACTTGTAGGATATTTTGTAAATACCCATTTCAATAATTAGACATACACTCATCTGCTCTTATTAACTGTTAGCCATTCATCCAAAGCTATGTTCTATACTAATAATTTCCAAGGATAAAGAATTTGTTCTTTGGTTGTAATTAAGTCTCAGAACCAGACTTAGATACTGTTATCTGAAGGTTTGAGCATCCAGGACAGTAGGCAGAAGCATTTCTCCAATTGTTTCATTCCCAAAGATAAACTGTTAAAACACGCAGCTCAATTGAACATTAATGGATTGTGCCTTTTGAAAGGATCCTGGCCCCACTCATCACCATGAAGATAAAAAGCAACTATCCAGAGGTTTTAGCTCTGTCTTGGTAAGTGCATTCTCAGATTTAGTAATGAACTCTTATAATGCACCACTATATTGAAGTCCATAATAGTTAAATGAGGGTCCCCTATCTTCATACTCATAAATGAGAGACCTAGGGCTCAAAGAACTGAAGCTCTTTTCCCAGGGCCACACATAAAGTAAGTATCAGAGGGAGAATTCAGTCACTCTGTTTAGTCCAAGTCTCTGTTTTTTCCCAAGGTCCATTAAAAAAAAAAAAATCTCTTTTCTGCATTTTAAAACAAAGAGAGAAAGATGACAGGACCCTGGGAGTAAGGAAGGGGTCAAGGGCACAGCCTATGTAAGTGGGAGTTGCAGAGTGCACCATTTACACACAGGCCATACAGGAAAGCACTGAAGATGGAAGAAAGTAGGGATCCGCAGGCTTTCAGTTTTGCCAGCTGCCTCCCCCATCACTTTTGTCTAAGTGCTAACCTGTTCTGAACCCCAGTTCCTCTTTTCTTTCTTGAGAGGCCAAAGAGGTGCTTTTTTCTCAGGTGGTGGTGAGTGTTGTTGCTGATTTAAATCCCCTTTCTCCCCATCCCTGAAGTATAACAGTCCAACTCAGAGTAGAGGGAAAGAAGGGTGTTCCAGAGGGTTGGCAGACAAGCAGTCAGGCAGGGAAATAACCACTCTGATTTTGCTTTGATTTCTACTTCAAGTCCTGTAATGACAGATCTCACTCCAGTGTAGTATGTTTTGGAAATATACTTAAAAGGGATATGTGATTGTTTTTAGGTACATCTTAAGTGTTGACTAATAAAAGGCAAATAGCAGAAGAACAATTTAATATAGCATTTTAAAACCTTTTAGTATTCTAAGGCATCTGTGACCTGCTAAAATCTAATTATTTCTCCAATACCCTTTGGAATTGTTCAGAAAGATATGGTACAGTTTCTAACTGGTGCATTAAGCACCTGGCCTGACTTCACAGAATTACAGATAGCTGAATGTGCACTCTCTCTCTATTTTATTAACATCCCATAGGCTCAGGTTAAGATATAGTACTGATATGCCCTGACATGCATCACTACCTGTTGACAGAAAAAAAAACTGGGCTAGACTTGAGAGGGTCTACAAATAGAAAATCTTTTAAAGATGTTTTGGCAATTTAAACAGAAACTCTGGCTTAAAGAAAAAAAAAAAGAAAGGGAAAGAAAAGAAAAAGAGCAGCTTCAAGTTTATAAATTTTAAAACACGCCGAAGTTTCAGCATGCCAAGTCCTCTGAAAATAAGCTAATCTCCAGCATCCGCCCCTTCCTTCTCAAACTAACAGTGCCCAATCTTCCTCTGAGCCATGCCTCCATTTTCAGCCATGTGTTTGAGGAGGGTGGACCCTACCTACAGCTATTACAGGGGGCTTATGCTCACCGACATATCCCCCCTCCCCTACCTTCCTGTAACAGGTTCAGGAATGAGAGAAACTGAATCACAGGGTTATATGCAAGAGCTTCTGGAGGTGACCTCTCTTCCCTTGAACCTCATAACATGGGAATGTGATATGCGGAACTGTTACTGCCTAAGGGAAAAGCCTGGAAGCTGCCAAATGTCCACGGCATATAGCCTGAAGAGGCTGCCAACACTGAAAAAGGCAGAACACCATGAGCCAGAGAGAACCTGTAATATTGTTGACACATTTTAAGTCACTGTATCAAGCTTTACCTGAAGCCAGACCATACATTTGAACTTCTCAGTTATATGAACCAGTAGATTCCAATTGTTGATTAGACAGTACGGCTTGGACTTTCAATTACTTGCAACCAAAAAATTCTCAACTATGATAGCCCAAGGCATTTAATATACCAAAAGCCTGAGCTGGGTTTTTTTGCTTGTTTGTTTTTCACCCAAATTTGAAGACTTAATTCTCATGAAAAATGTTGAGTGGAAGAAAAATAATGAAGAATGTTTCTTTCTAAGACTTAAAAGAAGTTTAATACATTCTAAGGTTAAATCAAAATAGCATAGTTGGAGGTGGTTTGGTGGATCATCTACTCCTGCTAACTTCTTTTTATAGGGATGTTCAATGAATTTGTATACAGTGCACGAATGAATGAGCAAATGAATGAATGAGTGAATGAGGTACCTTAAGTCTTGACAGGCTAAAGTTCCTGGATTAAACTGTTCCATGGAATAATTATGTATTGCAGTCACTTTCAGCTGGGAGTTGTTCATACTGTAAGAGGTTGGATTTGTTGTTGTTATTGTTGCTTTCACTTGGATACACTAGTAAATGGCAGAGCCTGGGAAACCTGATTCCAAATCCAATCTCTCCTGTTCTCCACTAGGGAACATCTCATATCCTCTTACAAAAACAGAAAAACACAAAGTTCTTTGATATGACCTTTGTGGATATGCTACTGGAGTTCATTTTCAGGCTAGCTGTTTACAATCTGAAGAGATTTTCTCATATACAGCATTAGATTCACAGACTTGCCCACAAAACAGAACGAAACACAAAACAACAAACACCTTTTCAACCTAAAACATCTACTAGAACTCAACTAAGTTCTAAATCCTGGGAGCCATGAGGCTATGAAAAACAGGACAACAGAAAAAAAAAATCGACAAGAAAATCTCCTATTTGCACACCTCCTTCCCTGTGTCCTGGCTACAGAACCACTCCAAAGGGAAATTTAGACAAGCGTGAAAAAGTGGTCATTGACTCTCTCCTACCTGCCCACCTCCCTTTGCACACTCTTCTTCTACTTCTTGATGTCCTTTTTTCCAGGTGCTCAGATGTCCTCATCTTAGTAATATCAGCTACCATTCACTGAGTTCTTACTAGAGAGTCAGACACTGAGCTAATAAACTCAGGAAGATTTAATGATTTGTCTACAGTCATGTGGCAAAGCCAAGATGGAACCCCAGTGCAGCCCTTCAACATTAGACTGCACTGGTTCCTCCTCTCTGAGCTGAGTCCTCTCTGCAGCAAGAATCAGCCCCTCCTTTCCTATCACAGCCTAAAGGGCATCAGGCTGAAAATTGCCTGTCTTCCTTCCCCTCCAACCAGGACAGCCATCCCTTTATTACAGCTAATCTCCTTTAGGTAACAAAGAAGGAAAGCAATCTGTAGTAACTCTTAATCTTTCTAGAGGCGGTACATATTATTTTAAGTTCACCTCCAACTGGCAGAATTTTAGGCAGCTGATAAAAGCAGGAAATTAAAAAACAAAAAACACATGGAAGCAGCAAGAGTATATATTTTTGGACAGGGTAGGATGATGGAGGCTATCTTAAGAGTTTGCCTTCAAAGTCAGTGCCTCTAGGACAGATGATATTTCTGCTATTTGGTCAACAATTGCTTTGGGCCCATAGTTTTCCTCTTGCCTCCTTCTACATTTTAATCTACATCTTAAAAAAAAAAAAAAAAAGGAAGAGTACTTAATTGGCATTCAATAAATTCCTGCTGCCTTTATTTGCCATGTGATGAAACCAAAGGCCAGAACACATAAGATGAAGTCATATAACAAATGGCAGCCTAAGGAACGGAAACCTCAGAACTCCTAACTCCCAGGCCAGTACACCATCTTTTAGCTACCTTTAACCAAAAACTGTCCATTCATCTTTCTTTTCAGTTTAAGGTCAGCCTGAATGGAGACACATTGATTAAATATGGATATAAGCCTGATTAAATATGGATATAAGCCCACAGTAATTTGGCCAAGCAAAAAGTCCTTTTTTAAATATAACCAACCCCCATCTGAAAATAGCCTCTAGAAAGAATTATTTCATAAAATAATTTAATTCATGTATTTGTTTTGCAGTAACAGAAAAGAAATTCACCCTTTAGTGAGAGATGATGTTATTCCCACCTCCCTTTCCTCCAAAAAGTCAGCAGCTGATTCTCAGTTTAAGTTGTGCTATCTAACACTTTTAAGAAATTGGCTTTTCAATAGACATTAGAATTCTAAAATTCCTGGATTTAATGGGTCTGCCCTCAGTGGACAGCAAAAGTGCAATCACAGAACAATAGGGGTCAATATACTTCTTATCCAGGGTATATTGATATTCACCTTCTACTTTGGTATCATCCATTCTTGGAGGGGAACTCAGAAGGTCAAACTGCTATCAAAGAAGCACATAAATAGGTAAACTAAATGAAGCTAATGAAGAGACCATAATCAAATACTCCTGGGAAAGACAATTAGCTGGCCTCCTTCAGAAACACACATTCACAGAAACTTTTTTAAAAGCACAAAGGACAATGTTGTGAACTTCTAAAACTAAAACAAATAGTATTAGTTTAAGGAAATTGCTCTCCAGGTAAATATAAAAACAAAATTCTCCCCGGGCACCTGGGTGGCTCAGTTGGTTAGGCGACTGCCTTCGGCTCAGGTCATGATCCCGGAGTCCCGGGATCGAGTCCCGCATCGGGCTCCCTGCTCGGCGAGGAGCCTGCTTCTCCCTCTAACCCTCCCCCCTCTCATGTTACTCTCTCTCTCTCATTCTCGCTCTCTCAAATAAATAAATAAATCTTTAAAAAAAAAAAAATTCTCCCCAGCAACATTAAAAGTGAAATGAACTTACTGGAAAGCCCAAAGCAATTGTTGACCAAATAGCAGAAACCAGTTTATGAAAGTCATAATTGAATATTAAAGTCTATCATTCTGCTAATTAGATACAGACATTTATGTCTGTCTTACAATTGTCCAGTGTTTATTCATGTACCAAAATTAAAATTATTTTAATAAAAGCAAAACCACCCACGAAAGGTTTTTTCTTAAGATGTTTATATCTTAATCCATATTTAGAGCAGCAAAAATATACCAGAAAGGAAAAGAATCTATTTAATTTTTCTACAACTTTTCATATTTAGGGAGGGCTCCCTAAATAGAACATTTAATATCTACCAAGTTCAAAAGAGATGGACAAATAGTGGAAGTCTGTGAAAAATACTTTCATTTCCTGAAACATACACAGAATAAGTTACTCATTACCTCTAGGAAAAAAAACTGGTTACTTCAAGGATCTTTACCTTTTGTCATTCTTGTTCCCCTTCCCTTAAATCCCTGTTTTTTTATGTGAACCTGCCTTCTACTCATTTGTCGAATAATTATTCACAATGGGAATTACTAGCCTTCAAAATTACAATGCTATTGGAACTAGTCAATAATGAAAATAATAGGATTTTTGGTTAACTTCTTTTTAATACATATAGCTTAAAAATAAAAAGAACCTGTTTTTCTACTGTACTCTTATAAATATCCTTCTAACATGCTCACTTTTTTTTTATAAGCTTGCTACCACTACCTTGTTGTATTAAACTTTAGAAAATGTTGAAATTCCAAAAGCTGCCTACAAACCAAATGGCATCCCAGCTTTGGCAGGGTGAGCGCCTCATTTTGGCTTCTCTCACTCCCTCTAGCGTTTGCAAAGCTCATCTGTCTGATCATCCAGTTACCTCACTGAACAAGAGCTCGGCTAAGTCCTGCCCATCTATGACATCACCCCCTTCTTCAACCACTGCGAGGTGAAGCTTTAACTTCAGACTTGGAGGTGGGCTGTGTGCAGTAAACTGGAATGCTATCCCTCGCTCACTGCTCAGTGTAGGAGTGATCCGAAGCAGGACAAGCTCTGACTGCAGCTGCTGTTGGCTTTGTGTGGACTGGACGCGGAGCTTGGGAGAGGGGGAGGGTTATTACCCCAGTTCACAGTCAGTGGAATTACAGCTATAGCGGCAGTATATATGGGATTGCTTTTTCTCGTCTTCCTGGTAAGTGTTTCCCATGTTTTTCCTTAAGATTGTCCCAGAAAGTTTGCTTGGTTTTACTCTGTAGACAGAAATGACTTGGTACTATGAGGTATCCAAATATGAACGCTTGCTCTGTTACCAGTAAGAGCAAATACGTGTGTGCGAGCCAGCGAGGAAAATTTTGACGATATAGCCACATGCAAGAAGTTTCTTAAAACCTTCTTTCATTAAAAAGTAATAATTAATGGCTATTTTCTGCCTCGTATAGTTGCGATCTGAAAAGAGCCTTATGGAAAACCTTAAGTTGCAAAGTTAAATGTTAAATACTGAAGAATACAAGACAGATTTTTTCACAGAGAGGAAAGCGAAAGGTCTTGCTAACTTGGTGTGTACTGTATATGTGGTATGATCACCAACTGCTGTTTCTACAACTGAAATAAAATCAATAATCCCTCAGCCCATGAGTACGCAGTACATGAAAAGCATACATCTTGCTCACAGCTAGCCGGGCTACTCCTGGAGACTTCTGTGCCTCTGTAAGGATTAACAGCTACACCTAGATTTTAAAGCTTGCACTGCTATCCTGCCAGAACTGCTTCAAGCATTTCAGTCTTGCAAATCTCAACTAGTGAATTTAACTCAGAGGAGGGGGAGACTCTTCCCAACCATACCCCCACCCCCTCCAGGAGAACGCCAAAATCCACTGCTTGGGCAAATGTAGTATGTGACTAGCATAGTAATTGGCAAAGCCTACTCAGAAAAACTAACAAAGCTCAGCGTGGAAGCTATGCCTGATGTATGCAGTGAGTTCGGGGTGGCAGGGGAAAAAAAATGAGTAGAGCCCTCATCAAGTGGGATGTGCAGAGTATCCATTCACTTGCAACTTACAATAAGAAAATTTTACATTGAAAGAAATGATTTTGTACAGCAGAGCTTCCAAAAAGTAGTTAAATGTATCTTCTCAAAAAAAAAATTTTTTTTTCTTCAGTGAATTTGGTCTGAAACAAAATGGTTGCATAGAGGTAAAAAGTGCAACAGGCCTATATTTTTCAACATCTGGGGGTAGATATTTGCCTATCTATCTATCTATCAAAATTAAAAAGGAAAAAAAGCCTTGATATTTGCCACGTATGGAACCAAATTCTCGAATGCCTTTAACAAATAGCTATTTTAAATTTTCTTAAATCTATCTGCTCTAAAATGCACATATATGTTATTTTATTAGCAGCAAACAACATGAATAAAGCCACTAAAAAAGTGCATCAGCTGTAGCAATGCCTTTCATTTATCCCGAGCTACATATGAATATCCTGACTAGCATAAAACATAAAGAATGAATTTGTCTCTTTTGAGAGAGAACCATTTATGCCTGCCCCAAAGTGACAGATGATTGATACTCATCTCTTTTGAAATGAGTAAAGAATCTATCTTTGAAAAGTACCACAAAATAATATTACCATTACTACCAATATTAATAATAATATACCAGGTTTTAATCTCTAAGAAAATTAAATCACAGATATGCTTAGTTTGCAAATATGTGTGTGTACATAACATATACACACCTGGTTACACAAACACATATGTTTATTAGCCTGAAATAAAAAACAGAGTTACAAAAACATGATTGTATGTATTTAAGTAGGAAAGTCATATCCAATTTTTTAATAGGGCACTGCCAAAACACATCAAATCCAGGAATCAGCAAAAATATTATAGAATGAATAAACATAAGGAATTCATTAATATTGTTCTTGTACAATACTAACCATCAGCTATTAATTGGGCTTTTCATTTCTCTGCCCCCCACCCTTTTAAATCAATGATGATTAGGTTCAAAATGCCCAACTAAACACTTCCTAAACATTAACATTTGTGAAATACATAATTGGGCAGCAAATAAAGTTTTTACAAAAAAGAAGAAAAACAGTAAGAAAATTTATCATAACTGAATGTAGCAGCAAAATAGAAGGTATGATTCTTTTGCTTTCAAGTGTTAATTAAAGAGCCTCCAATTCTATCAAAACTTTTTCAGAGCTAAATGAAGCGGTGTGAAATAAATTTGGTTGAAATCTTGTGGCTGTCAGACTTTGTTAGCAAGCTATTAATTATCTTTACCCCAGTTTCTTCTCTAGACTATATTGCCCAATCAAATAGAAACTCCAATTATGTTCAGCATCTCCTGCCTAGGGACACCAGACCCTAATGAACACTCAGTGTCTCCAGATGAAAAATACAATTATCAGCTTTAAACATGCAAGTGCACTGCGGAGAGATTTGTCCGTGCTTTTCTTGGCCACACACCCTAAGGCTTCCTCCTCTTTCTGGATTATTTTGAACAATTTAAAACCCTACAAAAATCAGTAGCAGAGAACTTGCCTTATATTAATATTATATGAATGTTTCTTCTTTCTGCTTTTTATTTTTGATATGCCAATGTTATACCAACACTAAATTAAATCTGGTCATTTAAAGAAAAATTTCAGTGTATCTTAACTTTTCCCCCCTTTATTAAGGTGGGTGGGCTGATAACAAAGAAAGTGATTAATGGCAAGATTCAGAGTTAACTTAAAAATTCTGAGTTAAACCTCCTTAAATATTTTTGTTCAGTTTACTTAATAGCATTATAAATAATTGTTGAAAGTCCAATGAAGACCACCATAAATGAACTCAATGAGGGAAATAAGATTCAGTAATTTTTCAAAGGCTGTAATTTCTTCCCTCCTTTTCCCTTCATTCCCCTTTCGCTCCCACCCCCCACCTTTTGCCCTAGAGGCCTTCACTGTTCTTCTCAACGGGAGGCTTTGTTGTAATTAAACCAGAGAAAAACTGGCCGGCAGCAGCCAACATCTGACTTGCGGCTTCTGAAAGCAGTGTTCTGGTAGAGTGTACCACCCCCCAGTGGGCAAAAACTCTACAGTAAATCTCTCAGCAATATTAATTCTCAAAACTACATTTTTCTCTTCAGAGCATAAAAAGGGCTGTTTCTCGACCTCTAACATTCCACCATTTCAAAACTTATCATAAGTCAACAAACCAATTTCCAAGGAGATGGTTTGCAAATGTCTTCTGAAAAAAGCCTTTTTCCTTTTAAGAGCCAAAATAGGAATATACATTTCAGAAAGCATTTTCCAGTTTCAGACTGCAAATCAACATCACTAAATTTGGTAAAACATCACACTAAAAAAGAGTTTTGAAAGCCATGTTTCTGTTACATAGAAAAGCAAGTTTTAGGATTTTGTCGTGACTATTGACAAGAACTGCAGAGAAAACAGATTTTAAGTCACAAAGGAATGAAATACAATTTCAGCAGCAAAGTTCATTTGTTTTGCATATGCATTATCTTTTTCCTAGACCCAAAATTAAGTGTCAGGAATGTATAAAAAGCTCTCTCCAGGTATTAGTCTCCTTAAATGAGAGAAATTGCTCTCACTTGATGAGACAATGACAGCTTTTGTTCTTTATTCTTTCACTTTTCCTGTGCACAAGTTACCGTGGCAACTTTGAAAAGAAAACCCACAGACCACATTTGGTTAAATACCATTTTTAAAGTATGCCACTGGACTGTAGATTGATCAGTTTATGTGTTGTTGATTTTCTTCCTCTTCATTTGCTTTACATCAATGATACCCTACTCTGAAATGAAAAAACAAGGTGTTTTATGATTTGGGATGTTCTCACCAACCAGCACAGTGCTTGGCACACAGTAGACCCAAATAATTGTTGTATTCGTGTATGGAAACTTGAATATTAGAAATTTAAAGCACATCAACTAAACTGTACTCACAGCACTGAAAAAGGAACTTTAAAGTTTGCAATGGAAAAATGTTGGTGGTTTTAAAAAATACAGTTTTAACTGCAGTTGCTCAAAGGTCAACGGAAACTTAAAGCTTGTTCCCTGCTCCAAGCCCTCTACTGCTCACCTTTACCATCCTCTAAACTAATGTCTCATTCATTCATACAAGTCTTGGTTCTCTAATTCACTTAGTCTGGCTTTACATACCATAAAAGGAAGAAGTATTCACTATGATGAAAGATGACATCCTAGTTTGCCTTTTTGTTTTAAGGAAGCTCCATTTAACTTTAAAAGCCAGTATAAATGAAGCAGAATTGGATTCATTTATCATAAACCTACTGGGAGAAAAGAACCAGTAACACAAAAAAGGAAAGTAAAAATCCCTTGCTTTGGAACTTTTATCCCCTATTTTGCATAAATAAAACACAACCTTCTTCAGACTAGAAAAGAGTCTGGATAAAACGAAGTATGAAAAGGCACACTTGCTTCTCTGCCGCTCAGCAAACCCTTCAGACTTCATGACTCTCAAGAGGGGAGTTAGAGGTCCTTCTGCTTGCCTGGCATTAAACAAAAGAATTGGAATTTTCCTGAAATCTGATGATCGTGGAAAATTTAACTACCAGACAGGCTGCTTAGAAAGCATTTTGCTGTCACTATCAACTAACCTGATGTACTCCAGTTTTTCAGTTTAACCATATATGTAGCTTATTTTAAATATTATTTGTCATTAAAAGACTTAGCATTCACAGGTTGATCATTTTCTTGTGCTTTCTAGCAGCAATTTAAGCCTTCATAAATAAACTACCTTCTAAAACTGTAGATTGTGATTATATAAATCCCAATTTAACTAGAAATATTCATAGACTTGGATAAATCTGATTAAGCTTGTGTTTTCAATTTCCAGGTTTTATTCAAAATAATAATGCAATTAACTTGGATTAAAAGTTCTACTTTTAGATTTAATATTTTTAAAAAGGTCCCATCATTAAGATATCATTATGTGAAGCAAATCATTAATAAGACTCTACGGAAATCTCAAACTCTGTACTCGATTTAAGGTTTTTTTTTTCTAAATAAGCAATTATTTCAAATCAAAATCAATTTAAATCAAAGGCAGCAAATAAAGGATTTAGGAAGTCAGTGCATATTATCAACATATAATCTTAATCTAAGTGATGAAAACATGAAATATCTTCTCATTTCAAACACCCCCACCTCTAAAATATTGTAGTAACAGAAATCCTATAAACGTGTAGATTGCCTCAAATCTTTGTAAATGCCAGTTTTCTATTCGATAAAACTTCTTAAAATATCTCAAAATGATAGCATCCTTATCTATTTAATACTTTCTTAGGTGTATCATGGAACTAAATTGGAGGCTTTTCACAGACTTGATTACATTATAAATGCATATTTTTTAACTCCACAATTTTTGTTTATAAAAAGAAATTGATGAGAAAGATCCCTATTAAAAATGTGATTTATCAGTGAGGTAGTTATGTTGTTCCTTTTGCCATAGTTTTAAATGCTATCTACTTAGTAATGATTCCATCAAAAAATAATTTTAAAACATTTCTTTAAGTAATCAGTGTCCATTTATGTTTTTCCCCAAGTTACCCTATTAATAATATTTTTCTAAAAGATTGATTCCTTTTCGTTCAGAAGTAATGGCCTCTTTTTCAAGCCTATGCAGACATAAAGGCTTCTGAAGTCCATGTTATGGAAACCTGGCCACAGTGTCCATACCAGTAGGGCTCAGTTTTCTTTTTATAATTCACAATTAACTACCACATCTCTGTGTGCATGTGCATGAATATGTAGAATATGTAGAGTTAGCTCAGACAAGGGGAAGTGTAAGAATGAGGGGCAGGATCACGTATTTTAGATAGATTATTATACCCTTTAATATGCAAAACAAAACTGTCTAGCACTATAGGTTCAAATATAAAGGGGAAGGAAAAGATACAAAACATAAGATATAAAACACAAACATGAACTGTTTTGAGCTTAAATAAAGGGAGTAGTGAGGGAATCTTCATTTCTCAGAGTATCCTCTCCAAAGAAACCTGTTTGATACTTTTGCCTATTGTTTTAATGTAATTTGGGGAAAAGAGAATGACATTTTCCAAGAATTTAATGAGATATAATTTAATTATTACCACTGTTGTATTAATGGCAATGTGAGTTTGCATATCAAACAGAGCAAAAGAAGCAGTTTTACAGATATAAAACAAGAAAAATAAACACCAATTTAGATTTTTTTTTTCTCTCTCTCTGGGTTAAAAACTTAAAAATCAATACATATTCTTAGAGCTTGATTTCATAAAATATTTATAGTTCAGATACATGCTCTATCGCTAGTTATCATTATGATCATCATCTTGGACATACTCTAGGCTGACCTGACTTGGGGAACAGTCAACAGTTTTTAAATCCTCATTCATCAGATTCATCTCCTTAAGTTTAAAGTGTGCTTTGGAGTATGACAAATGCCTGACTATTGGTAACATTTTAAGCAGGTTCTCACCAGTGATTTTTATCACAGCTTTTAATTAGTTTCTAATGCAGTTTAACAAAAGTAATTGTTTCCTCAGCTTAAATTAACCACATTATTTGAAATGTTGAATAATTTTCAAGCTTAGAAAATATTTACAGCAGATACTTTTTAAAATAACTCTGTCATTATAATTTCAACAGCTTGGTTTTTCATTTTCACATTCCACGAAAGCAACAGTTTTCAAGAAAATACACTATTGAAATTCAACAATAATGAGCAAAGCCCTAAATGCATTACAGTAAAACCTCACTTTAAACAATAAATCATTTAAACTTTCCTCTGTGGGCACTTTGCAATATCCACTAGAGACTGCTAACTGCTATTTTTGTTTCAAGTTGCTTAAATAATAAATTAAATGGATCTGTAATTTTTTTTTAAGTTTCCTTCTGTTAATGCATTCTATGATAGTGTTAGTATTTGGTGGCAAACTAAAAGACACTGAATTTTCAAAGAAACCAGAAACACAAATTTTGGCCTTATTTAACATTCACTTCAATAGTATTTGAATTCTGGAACAGATGCTATCCTTGTTGGAGGCTAGGTAATTACTGGGGAAGAAGCAAATTGCTTCTACTGTAGTCCTTAATTTCAGGGTCAAATATTTCCGTGATACCCTTAATGCTCCCTACATGTACAGAAAGCCCCTGAGTGGGTAACCCTGCATAACAGATACTGATGCTACCCACCTCTACCCCCCAAAAAATCTTCATGCATGTTAGATAATGGGCAAAACAGTCATCCTTAAAATCACTGGGGTATTTTTGGGTTTTATTTGGTGAAGCCGTAAGTCTTCTTTCAGAAATGAAAAATATACTTACTGGAAATTGGTGTGTTCATGTTTGAACCTAGAGAGAAATGCCTTGTCAGGTTTTGATACGCTTTCCAAATGGTCATTATAAGGAGATATTTTGACATAGTGTCCTTTCTATTTCAAACACAGATTTTTCAAGTTCAGTTTGCCAAAAGAAAATTAAAATTGTATTCTCCTGAAAAATCAGTAATTACTTGAACATCTATGCTACCTTTTGGCCAAGAACACCTGAGTAACTAGAGTTTCAAGATCATCAACTAATCCTCAGAAATACCTCTAAGGAGGAAGGTGATGACATTCACATTCTACAATTGGGAAAACTGAGGCCTATAGGAAGATTTAAACAGGGCACGGAGTGAGCAAATCGAAAGAAAAAATTCCAAAGCAAACTCTTTTCAAGTCTTTACATTGTAGATTGTATGACTTTGTAAAACCATGTTCAGAAATCTCTTAAAAGTTACCATGGCATTTCTGTCAAAAATCCTTGTTGCATATTTACTCACCTCTTTGACATATACTTGTTTTCTTCTTTTCAAACATTTTATCATTTTAAAGGTTCACTTTTAAAGACTGGCCTGACCTGAATTCAAAAGCCATGGAAGGCACTTACTTACTGGTTCTTGAATGAAGCTCTGCTTCTGTGTTTAATTTAAAGTGACATTAACAGTCAGTTAACAGTAGAAATTATCTGTTTGGTGACAATCTCAGCTTTAACTCTTACTTTATTTACATAGTAAAATTGGGAGGTAACAAACAAAAAGAGGTCATCTTACCCCTTTTCACCAACTATTATGATGAAAGATGTGTTGCTTAAAGAAAAACTGAAGTTAAATTTCTAGGAAATCTATCATGTTAAAGTTCATTATTAATAGTTCATTAAAACCTTTTACTTTCACAGGAGATGCTCAGACCCAGTATACTTTAAGGAAGAGAAATGTAAAGGAAATCTAGTATGCTTCCTTTTTTTTTCCTACGAAGAATATTTGAATTAAGTTTTACCTCTTAAAAAAGAATACCTATTCTTCCATAACGTGACTGTACCAGATATTCTGAGAAAGCAGCAAGAAGCAAAAGCCGGAAATAGCTATTTCACAGCAGGTAATCATACCTCAGGATATAGCTACTGTACAAAGTTTATACTTGGATAATCCTGGATAGGAATAAAGGTGGGGGGTAACTGACTGAAAAACCTATTACTATACAGGCCTTAGCATCATGAATGGCTTTCTTCATGAGGATCTGAAGTTACTATCTCTGACCACATTGCACAGAAGAGCCAATAAGAATTTCAAAGACAGCAATTTCTACTAAGGGAATTAAGCTACACAAAAGGAACCTTCACACAGAAACTCTATCAGAAAAAAAAAAAGTGCATAGGAAGCCATGTGTTCTACATAGTAACAGGAAGCTGAATTGTTTCTGGTCCCTACTTTAATGAGCTTGCCCACCATGCTGAACTGCAGCTGGAATGTTCATTGACAACAGCGAGCCTGATCTGGAGGTGTGTGCGGCATAGGATTACTTGAATAAACAGTGAAGAACATTTCCAAGGACTGAACAAGAGTTTATAAGTCCCAGTCCCTCACCAGGAAAATAATATATGCGCATTGGATTTTCACTCACGCAAAATTTATTCACATCATTCAATAAGGTAGGAAAAATATTAAAGTGTTTTATTTTCATGCCTGAAATTACAAAGGCTAATTAATATGTAAAAGTGCAGAAGAGATCATATTACACAATAGATCAGTATAAATCTATTAACTCTCCAGCCATGGGGAAAGTTGAACCATATTCTAGATTAGAACTTGAAGAAAGATAAATGCATTGTGAAACATATTATAAGATAGAACATAATCAAAAGTCTGCATAAAGCCATTAAGTCATATAGTATGAAACATACAAAAAAAAAGTTGAGAACAAAAGAAAGGACTAGTTTAATATGAAATGGAATTTTCCACTTAGGTTAGCTGAATGTATTAACTATGTGTTCTTTCCTTCCTTAAAATTAGATGAAAAAGATTCCTTCTGATTTCCTTGTTAGAAATACCTATGTAATGATATTTAATATTAATCAAAGAAAAATACTAACATAAATAATGAAAACAAATGAATGGCTTTACTAGGATTCAGGATCTTAAGAGGTATTTAACTTAATATTCCCGAATACTAAGAAGATAGATTTTTTTTTACTACACATTTCTACACCTGTACAGTCTACCTAAGAAACAGACATCAGATTTTAATTTAAAAAAAGTAACATTATCTTTAAATACAACAAATCATATTACTATGTGTCAATTATGAATATTAAGAAAAAATTAGAAAACTGATTAGCTTGGTCAGTGACTGGCTATAGAATTGATATCAAGTATTACAAAAATGCTCAATAAAACTTTTATTATATTTAACATTTCAAAATCAAATGGATTTGGGATATGATACTCCTTAATACTGCAAGCATTTAAGGTAAAGAGATTATATGATCATGTTCGTTGTTAGCTAGCAATAAACCCTACACATGCAAAAAAAAAATTAGTACATTAAAAGTGATTATGCACATTTTAGTTTCCACATCTATTTTGAATACTATTTCAAGTATCTTTACCTGATTGTTTTCTATCTTTCTTTTCACTCACTCCATTTTAGGGCTCTGACGCTACCGTGTACAAAGACCTCAAGACTGCTGACCATGATCAGCCCAGCCTGGAGCATCTTCCTCATCGGGACTAAAATTGGGCTGTTCCTTCAGGTGGCACCTCTATCAGTTATGGCTAAGTCCTGCCCGTCCGTGTGCCGCTGTGATGCAGGTTTCATTTACTGTAATGATCGCTTTCTGACATCCATTCCGACAGGAATACCAGAGGATGCTACAACTCTCTACCTTCAGAACAACCAAATAAATAACGCTGGAATTCCTTCAGATTTGAAAAACTTGCTAAAAGTAGAAAGAATATACCTATATCACAACAGTTTAGATGAATTTCCTACCAACCTACCAAAGTATGTAAAAGAGTTACATTTGCAAGAAAATAACATAAGGACTATCACTTATGATTCACTTTCCAAAATTCCCTATCTGGAAGAATTACATTTAGATGATAACTCGGTGTCTGCTGTTAGCATTGAAGAGGGGGCATTCCGAGACAGCAACTATCTCCGACTGCTTTTCCTGTCCCGTAATCACCTTAGCACAATCCCCTGGGGTTTGCCCAGGACTATAGAAGAACTACGCTTGGATGATAATCGCATATCCACTATTTCATCACCATCTCTTCAAGGTCTCACTAGCCTCAAACGCCTGGTTTTGGATGGAAACCTGTTGAACAACCATGGTTTAGGTGATAAAGTTTTCTTCAACCTAGTCAACTTAACAGAACTGTCCCTGGTACGGAATTCCCTGACTGCTGCACCAGTAAACCTTCCAGGCACAAACCTGAGGAAGCTTTATCTTCAAGATAATCACATCAACCGGGTGCCCCCAAATGCTTTTTCTTATCTAAGGCAGCTGTATCGACTTGATATGTCCAATAACAACCTAAGTAATTTACCTCAGGGTATCTTTGATGATTTAGACAATATAACCCAACTGATTCTTCGCAACAATCCCTGGTATTGTGGGTGCAAGATGAAATGGGTACGTGACTGGTTGCAATCACTACCTATGAAGGTCAATGTGCGTGGGCTTATGTGCCAAGCCCCAGAAAAAGTTCGGGGGATGGCTATTAAGGACCTTAATGCAGAACTGTTTGATTGTAAGGACAGTGCAGTTGTAAGCACCATTCAGATAACCACTGCAATACCCAACACGGTATATCCTGCTCAAGGACAGTGGCCAGCTCCAGTGACCAAACAACCAGACATTAAGAACCCCAAGCTCACTAAAGATCAGCGAACTACAGGGAGCCCAACAAGAAAAACAATTATAATTACTGTGAAATCCGTCACCTCCGACACAATTCATATCTCTTGGAAACTTGTCCTACCTATGACTGCTTTAAGACTCAGCTGGCTCAAACTGGGCCATAGCCCAGCATCTGGATCTATAACAGAAACTATCGTAACAGGGGAACGCAATGAATACTTAGTCACCGCCCTGGAGCCTGATTCGCCCTATCGAGTCTGCATGGTTCCCATGGAAACCAGTAACCTCTACCTATTTGATGACACCCGTGTTTGTATTGAGACTGAAACTGCACCCCTTCGAATGTACAATCCTACAACCACCCTTAATCGAGAGCAAGAGAAAGAACCTTACAAAAACCCCAATTTACCGTTGGCTGCCATCATTGGTGGGGCTGTGGCCCTGGTGACCATCGCCCTCCTTGCTTTAGTGTGCTGGTATGTTCATAGAAATGGATCACTCTTCTCAAGGAACTGTGCATACAGCAAAGGGAGGAGAAGAAAGGATGACTACGCGGAAGCTGGCACTAAGAAGGACAACTCCATCCTGGAAATCAGGGAGACTTCTTTTCAGATGTTACCAATAAGCAATGAACCAATCTCAAAGGAGGAATTTGTAATACACACCATATTTCCTCCTAATGGAATGAATCTGTACAAAAACAATCACAGTGAAAGCAGTAGTAACCGAAGCTACAGAGACAGTGGTATTCCAGACTCAGATCACTCACACTCATGATGCTGGAGGCCTTGTAGCAGACTGTGTTTTGGTTTTTTTAAACCTAAGGGAGGTGATGTAGGAACCCTGTTCTACTGCAAAACACTGGAAACAAGAGACTGAAAAAAGCAATGTACTGTACATTTGCCATATAATTTATATTTAAGAACTTTTTATTAAAAGTTTCAAATTTCAGGTTACTGCTGCGATTGATGTAGTGGAGATGCCTGAACACAATTCTATATTTTAGTATTTTTTAGTAATTTGTACTGTATTTTCCTTGCAAATATTGAAGTTATAAACCATTTACTTTGTGTTCTACTGAGTAAGATGACTTGTTGACTGTGAAAGTGAATTTCCTTGCTGTGTTGAACAATCAGGACTGAGTTCACATGAGATCCTTGTAGTATAAGCACAGGCCATTTTTCACTTTGGTATTAATAAAATGTAAAAAAAAAAAAAGCTGGCTGAATGAGAAAAATTAAAGTTCAAAAAATAGTTATGAAATAATGTTCCAATTATTCAATTTGTATTATCCCAGTGGTATTCAATAAATTAAAATATGTGAAGTAATGGGCAATATCAAACTTGCTGCATATCTCCATTTTTACTCTGAGCAAATTAGATATCCTTAAGAAAGTAAGCATTATCTTCTGAACTGAATACATCAACTGGCATAAAGGAGTGTGAAGTCTGTCGTTAAAACCACTGTTAAGAAAGCTTTGAAAATAAAGGACTTCACAAAATCAATAATGTGAGCACGCTTCTAAGTTAGGGGGGAAATTTGTACTTAGGAAAACATGAAAACTTAGACTCCATAGTATAATGAACACAGACACCAGAATTGCATTTTGGTTTTGCCTATACCATCCTGATTTTTGAAAAGTAAATTCTAAAGACATAATTGTTAATGTTTATAATGTTTTTATCATAAATGATGTCAAAAAAGAAACATATACGTATTTAAAAAGGTAGTGTAACCATAAGCAATTCCCCTAAACAATGCAGAGAAAGTAGTACTTTAAATAAGGAAGAATTTAAAAGAAAAATAAATACTAGAAATCAAATTTAGATCTGGTTTACGTGAAACGTTTTAACACTGTACATAAAAGTTCAATTTACTTTCACAATGATCAAGAATACTGCCCATTACTGTCACAGTTTTCCACATATTACATAATGAACTTGTAATGTAACATTTCTTTCTAGCTTCCTACTGAATTGTGAGCTATTACTTGTTTAAAAACCACATCATTTTTCTGTTGCCATGATTTTTTTTTTCCAACAAAAAACCAAAGTGCATTGTACGCCCTTTGGCCAGTCTTGTATGTGCCTTGATCCAACGCTACATGTATTCAGCTTTTGAAACTCGACAAATTTTTCATACTTCCTTAAATATGAAAAATTATGGTCTTATTGCTGAATAAAACAAGAAAAAAGTACAAAATAATCGTGCTTGCTTTCTCGGGATTATGTTACTATCACTAAAGTAGCAAATTGCCCAGCACATTATTCCTAAGCACCCCCATGTATTTTTCTAGGCATAAAAATAAACGTTGGCTACAAATAAAAAACAGCAGTATCTTGAGCTTGTGTATCATTTTACTTTAAAGAGTTCAGTGTTTCATGCACAAACTAATTTCCTAGCAGTCTTTTAGAACACTCTTATTTTGCTTATTCAAGCCAAAGATGGAAAACTTCAGAAGTGGTGCTGTGATCTTTCCGTCTTTTTTACACTGCTGCCATTGTCCTGACTGATACTTTTTAAGGTGGTCTTTGAAAAACTAATATTTTTTAAAATAGTTTTGGTAGTGTGAGTTGGCATTAGAGTATTTGGAATCTCAGATCTATCACTTACTAGGTACATACTTAAAAATAAACCACTTTCTCTTCTTAGCTTAGTTTCCTTAGCTATAAAATGGGAGCGATTAGTTCAGCCCACCTCACAGGGCTGTGGTGAGGATGAAAGGAGATGATATGCATAGACACTGAACAATGTTCAACTAAACAGAAGTTACTACTATTATGGTCAAGAAAAGTTTGCCATGTGTTTCCAGAGGTTTGCCATGTAGTTCTGCTTCTACTGGTCTACTAACAAATATCTCCAGCTGCGTGTGAAACCTTGTTCATTATTCATTTGCCATCTTCATATGTTTCCCAATACCTTCTCTTTTGACTTCCTGTTATGAAGAATACTGTTTTCTAGCTAACTTAGCTAGACTCGTGTGATTAACATTAAATATTGGGAACATTTTGTGAAGGAAATTTGACTTTTGCTTCCAGAAGTTTTGAGTAGTTCAGCTACAGTGCTGGCAGAAGTCAGGGAAAGGGCTGGATAGTTCCATAAAATTGCTATAAACCTGTAAGTTGATAAAAAATCCAAAAGCCAAGAGATTATATTGACTGTTTTCCAGTTAGTACATCTTTCATGAGCACAGAAAATTTTATGTATGTTCTAATACATGCATTTTAATTATTTTACCTGGGACAAATCAGAAATGGGTTTTATATCAGCATATAGAGATAGCACTGACAGGGTAAAAGTTTATTATTTCCCTAGGCTTGCTATGAAATCCAAATATATATCATTTCAATAAAATAATAAAATACAAGTATCTACCTTAAGGGGCACTAAATTAATTATAAAATACATCTGCATGTATCCCAAACTAAATGGTTATAATTTTTACTGATCAAGTACTAACAGAGAAAATTATAGGACAAAGAAAAATTCTATCCTGAATATACAACTTGTAGATTTAACAAGAATACAATTTGGGAAGCTACCAAAAAAAAAATTTTTTTTTGAGGGACAAATCGTTCCTTTGCTGAATGTTTGACAAAAATCAAAAATTATTTTTGGATGCAGCTTCTTGTAACTGCATCAAATCACTGCATTTATGTTCTCATTCCCTATTAAAAACAATACTGTGCTCCATCTTTCAGCAAGGCCGATTTATTAAAAATATTCCCGTGCCAAAAGAACTAGTTAAAAAAAAAAAACAAAAAAACAAAACCTCTGCCTTACTAACTACAGTTTCTGAGTGAAGCACATTTTATAACTACATGCCAACATGACAGTTTTCCTGAGGAATCCAAAGAGACCCACATGCTTTAAAGCACCTGAAGCGTGGGGGTTAAAGGAACCAATCCACCACTGAATTTACTTCAATATTAACTCATCTGCTGCTGAAAACAGTAGTGGCATTTAAAATTCTAATTCCTCTCTCCTAATTAGCATGATTAGCAAATCTTAATTTAGCATAGCCTTGGAATTAAAACTATCGTTATTTTATGCTTTGGGACTTTTGGTTAAATTGGCAAAAAATAACTCATGCTTATCACTTTCTTAAGAACTTCAAAGTTCTCTACATATAATCTCAACAGCAAATGACCTATACAGAATGGCTTCTACATGATAAATAGCAGAAGCACTGGCTTCAGGAAGTATGCTGTCTATAGGATGTAAGGCATAAACATAAAATCTACAACTGTGGTATAGAAGAAATAACTATATCTATTTGGATGGATCAAAGAAGATCTCATGAAGGAGGTAAAATGAGGGCCAGGTAGTAAAGGATAAGAAAATATTTAAAAAGAAAACTAGATACTGGCCATGGAGAAAAAGGAGAACAAAGTCATGGAGATAGAAAAACAGGGGCAATGTTTCTCAATGCTGGCTTTGGTCACAATCCCTTGGGGAGGCTTTTATAAAGATAAGCAAGCCTTAATATAGACCTACTAAATTTAAATCTCCCAGATTAAAGTTAGATATTTAAATTTTTCTTTAATTCCAAAGGTTATTCTGTGGCAAATAGGGACACCTGATTTTGGAGATATCTGGGGAAAGGCCACCAGGCCTGCTGAAATACAGGGTCCATAAAGGAAGTAAGGCTGGAAAAGCTCTTTTATGGCAGGCTATGTAGTGTGTTGATTTCCCAGCTGAGAAGTCTGGATGATACGCTTTGGTGACAGTTCCTGAGCAGGTGTATAAATAATTGGTATACTTTAGGAACATCCTGTAGAAATAAGAAATATTGAATGAAGGATGAATGAGGAGAAACTAAGAGCAAGAAGATAAGTTGAAGGACATGCAATACTGCAGGCAAGAGAAAACAAGGGCCTAAACAGTGGAATGGGGTTTTAAAAAAAATCTAATTCAAAGATACACGAAAGGTAGAATTCCTAGGAACTTGGAACTGAGCAAAGAATAAGCATTGAAGGTAATGATTTTTAGCCAAGCAGAATGCTGGTGAGACACTTAATGATGAAAAATACTAGAAAACAAATCTCAGAGTATTTTGTACATATTAGGTTTGAACAGGTGACCTATGCATGGTACAGACTTACACTGGCTATTAACTGTGCCTTCTTTAACCTTCCAAGTGACCCAGTTTGGATCCAGTTTAGATGATAAACTATAATTGTCTTAGGTTTTAAAATACTTGTATGTTATTCCTCTGGAAATGTCTATTGCGAAGTGGGAAATGAGGGTCTGGGGAGAGATCCTCAGTGAATTATTATTATTATTATTGTTATTAAAGCTGAGAGGGTGGAAGACAGCAGCAACAGAAGTGAGCAGAGGGAGGGAAAAGAGATGAGCCACAGGAACACCTATGTTTTGTGAGGACAGAAGAAGGAGAGAAGCAAAAAAACAAAAAAACAAAAAAGAGAAGGCACAAAGGAGGAAAATCATGAGAAGAAAATTATAAAATCAAGAAAGTACAAATATTTAAAAAAGGAAGATGTCAAACATAGTCTGGAATGTAGATTTGGAAGAGGACACTGTTTAAAATGGAAAAGGAGGGGACTGCTGGGGATTCTAAAGCAGTGTCAGCAGAGAGGTAAGAGCCTCTAGGATGTTGACAGGATAGTAAGAGATAACGAAAGCAGACATAAGGACTAAGACTACTCTTTAAGAAGCCTGAAGGGTGGGGGGATCAAGATAGATAAGAAGGAAGTGAGTACCAAAAGGAATACTGACTGACCTCAGGAATAAGATGGGGTATAGAGATAGGAACCTACAATGAGGACAGGGAGCACATTCAATAGGAGAAAACAGAGATGCAGGGGGGGTGTGGTCCAAGTCTTGGCTGTGAGTCTAAGAGGACTGAAGTGAAGATGTGACTGAGAAGCTGCAGTTTTGGAAGAGTCACCAGCAAGAAGTACAAAGTCACCCAGGGAGATGGAAAGGGTTGGTGTGAGGGTAAGGTTTATAAGACAGGTCCTAAGGAAGATGGGGAAGCATCCCAGAGATGAAGAGGAGGGAAACAATGATGGGATCAGGTGATATAGATATAAAACAAGGACTTCAAAAGAAAGGTTTTTGAATAACAGTGACAGAAACATAGTCAGGAAGTGATCTTTCAGGGACAGAGAAAAAATTTTTGAAACTCCCTTCCTACATTCCACACCCCACCCCTACCAAAGTTTCATCAAGTAGTGACAGTAAGAGATGGAACAGGTGACTGGAAGGTGTCATCCTCAGGAAACAGATGTCAATTAGTTCAAGGTCATGGGAAGAATGCTAAGAAAAATGTCAGTTACATGGGAAGTCAGAATCCAAAAAGTAAATGACCACAATGGGACCAGTGGAAGCAGTTAGAAAATAGGCCTGAAAAGGAGTTCAAACTTCCAGATAGAAAGACACACAAAACAGAAAAATAGAGCAGAGGAGGGCACTGTACTTAGGACTCCAATAGATGATCACGACGTTGGCTGTGAGAGGTTGGTGGAGACTCCTAAATAGTATAGACATTTCAAACAGATGAAAGAAAAAGAACTAGAATAACCAAATTAACCTTGCTCTATTCTTTGAACATCAAAATGGAATAAAATCTCACTTTATCTCAAAATACACACTGAAGTACTTCCTAGTTTTATCAATCTTTCCCACAAGTATCATAGGATCCCAGGTGAACAGGTAAGCAAAGCACATCATGGACCCCTCCCACTTCCTATCCCCCATCTCATTTTTATATTATTTGGGTGAAATGAGATTAGAAATGAACTTTAGGGCTGACTTGAAAGTTGTTTTTTTGTTTTTGTTTTTTAATTTTTCCTTTTTTGCGAGGCTTCAAAAGGAAGCATGCAGCCACAGGGGTGTGGAAGTTGGGGATAATGGGATTTTACAGACTGTGTGCACACATAAAAGCAGTGGTGCTTTTTCAAGGCCAGCTGGCTGGGGCAGGGCGGGAGCAGGGGGTAGTCTAGGAAATTACTACCCAAAGTAATTACCCTTCTGAATATACATCACAGCTCTGATAATTGTGACATTACAAAGCTGAGGCAAGTTCACATCACTGTTCCATTAGAAAGCACGGAATCACTGCTGGAATTCCACATTTTAAATTTCCTAAATATGAAAACTAATGTTAATAAAAAGGCGGGGAAGTGAAGACTATAAAACAAAAATCTAACAAAATTATCTTATAAAATATGTCCTATAAACATTAGCAATGTCTTACCCATACTGTGGGCTTAATGACTGTCTGCTGATCTGGGGCTGCTGCAGACCCTCCCCTTTGATGAGGACTCTGTCAAGCACAGGGCTAAGTATTTATATATATATTTAATCTCATTTAATTCACACAGTAACTTGACAGAGAAGAATTACTATCTGCATTTCTCAGATGAGTAAATTAAGGCTTTGAAAGGTCATGGAGATATTTTATTCATTCAACATTAACAATGATTTACTGAGTACCCACTCGATAACCGTGCTTGGGGCTGGGTATACAGCACTGAACCAGAAAGATACCGAGACTATGGCTGGAGACGTAGGGACTCAGATACTAACCAAAAACCAAATGAATATAAAGTGAAAAGTTGTGACAGGTGCCTCAGAAGAGAGAAACATGATGCTACAAATGAGCAAAACAGGAGACCCTATTTAGATTGGGTGGTAAAGAAAAGCCTAAGACCTTGGGGA
This sequence comes from Zalophus californianus, assembly GCF_009762305.2. NCBI lineage: Eukaryota > Metazoa > Chordata > Mammalia > Carnivora > Otariidae > Zalophus > Zalophus californianus. The sequence continues at coordinate 100,257,876 of NC_045602.1, forward strand.
TAAAGTGTAAGCTATGCGAAAAATAAGGTAAAGAGTGTCCTGAGCACAGAAGAAGGGATGTGTTCAAGTCACTAGAAAACTAAAATTTTTAAGATTAAATCTCAAAACATTTTAATGGGGGCAAATGTGAATTTCCCCCCGAAGGCTTATAGACCTCTGCCCCACGATGCTAAATGATAACTTCTGGAGGTCAGTAGTTAATAGCTGTAAGCTACCCTGAGAATAACACCTGTCTTTCCTGCAGCTTTCAATAAACTTAAACTCATAGTTGGCAGACACATCTTAATGTTTGGGTTCACTACAACACCTCCTCATGATTCCTTTATGTCTTCTAAGAGCCAGAATGCAAGTGCCAGATCACCTATTTGCCAGGCTTGGTGATGAATTTGAGAAACACAACCCATGAGTATTGCTGATTAGCCTACAATGGTAAAGAAATGCCAGGATTATTTGATGGTTTTCAGTAATTATTTGTTTTAAAATAATCTTTGAATTATTAGAATTCAGCGTATACTTAGCAGATATATATAAATACAGACAAGGTATTAGAAATCTACATTTAATTCCATGTCCATAGAATCTTAGAGCTAGCTAGACAAGATTTCATGAACTTTGGTGATATGTACTAACAAATTTAAAAATTAATCCCCTCATTGTTTTAAAACAATACAAATTCAAAAACAAAAGTTTGTAATTGAACTATAACTGGTTTACAGTTTTTAAAAAGTCCCATTAGAAAAACAAGTAGCTGCTTGGTGAGTCACAATATGCTTCTAACTACTGTATTATACATGACTCACAGCATTCACTGTCTGAGAGTTAAATGTTCCCTTTACTGTTGCTATTATCTTCTAATATGCTAAATATTTTTACTTATGTATTATTATCCCTATCCCCCATTAAAATGTAAACTCCATGAAGGCAAGGACCTTTTTTCACCTGCTGTTTCACCTAAGTCCTTCCATCCTGTAGAACAAATCTTGGCACCTAGCAGACACTCAAAAAAAATTGTTAAATGAATGAAAAAAAAAGATGAATGAGCTTCAAAGGGTTGTATCACTTTGTGAAAGCTCTTCATAAACTGTAAACCATTCTATGAATGTGGAGTATTATCACCATCTTCATGATAACTCATGTAGAGCATTTACTAAGTACTCTATACCTTTTACTCCCCGGTTCACAAAAGACACTGAGGTTCAAACAGATTAAGCAATTCACCCAATAACCAATATAAATGGTAAAAGTAAGACTCTGAAAAAATAACTCAAATCCAAAGGCAAGGATCTTAATCCCAGATCTTTTTTATGTTGTTCTCTTCCTTGTGACATGCTGACTGACTCCAAGTATGTAAAACAAAATACACTAGAACACTCTATTAAACTGTATGTACAATTGATACTTGAGATGATGATTAAGAGCATTGTCTTTGAATCACACAGATCTGGGTTTGCATCCAGTTTCTGCCACTTACTTGGGGTATGGCCTTCAGCGATTTAGCCAATCTTGCTAAGCCTCAGTTTCACATTCTATGAAATAAGATAATAATAGTGCCTCTCTAATTGTAAGGAATAAATTATATATTTCAAATGCAGCACTTAACTCATACCTGACTCTTAGTAAATGCCCACTAAATTTTCTTTTCACCTTTGATGATGAAAAAATATTTGCCCAGTATCTGATATTAGAACTATCATTTGAACACAGGGTGACCAAAAAAAACCAAACAAACAAAAAAAAAAAAAAAATGGAAAGTGGGGAAGATCAACAGACTTTCTCTGCATTTCTATTTTCCTCTGAGCCCTGCACTGATTTTGAAGAAGGAAATACTAACAAAGGCACACTTTTCTTGCTCTCTCCAACACAGAACTAGGCTCATTATATTACCCTGCTACCCTGTGGTAAAAGAACAAGTAGGAATGTCAACTGCTAAAAGTGGAAGGAGTAACAATTTTTTTAAAGACTTTTTTATCCTAAAGCTTCTTTATATTTTCCAGAATCTTAATAAAAATTTGTGTTGCATAAGAACAAATATCTAGATAGCTACTTGTTAAATAAAGTTACAGAGTTACTAAAGTGTATCAGTGTATGAGCACCAGGGACAATGTTTCAGATAAATTAGCCCGGGCTGGTGGGAATCATTTTTATTGGATAAGAGTGATAGCAGCCAGATACATGTCTCCGGCAACTACAGTCTTCTGTTTAAGTGTGACAGTAAACTGCATAATCCAGGCTAGTCCCTTCTAGTTGTGAATCGAAATTAGCATGCCCTTGTTCTTAATTTAAGGGAGAAGGAGAGAGAGGTTTTTTTCTTTGGTTTTATAAACACGTTTAAACAAGAGATTCTTATTTCCTGGTTTATCAGGTGTTGATCTTTTCTAGGTATAGGAATTTAGTTAACATATTTCTTCAGAAAATTCCTCTTTGAATGTTAACTAATATACTTAAAGGGTTAGGTCTAAGAGTGAAAATTAGATTTCAATATTTATTACAGTACAATAGTATTACCTAGAAGAAGTGTGCTGGTTCACAAGCACATTAAACTTTCTCACCTCCCCAGACAAATTTCACAAGTTTTATTCCAATTCTTCACCTTTCCTTAGAAATCCCAGACAGAGGTAGCAGTAGGAGCCATTAAAACCAATTAGCACTTCACTTTCATTCCGGGACAAATAAGAGGGAAAAAGAGAAGAGGTTTAAGCTAACTCTTCAATGAATATGTAAATTTATAAATCATTTCTAAAGGAAAACATTTACTTGAGACAAAACCACATGTGTGAAATAGTTAATGCTCAAATGAAGGAAATTAAGTGTAACTTCTTTCTAAATGTGCACAAAATACCTAAGTATTCACCAACTATACTATCCTTAAAATATTAAGAAATACACACTTAAGAATCTCTTAAAAGTATCTTAATCCCGTGCTCTACTTTCAGCCAGTCTGTAGCAGAACACAGAGTAATCAACTTCTTTAAAAATCTTTCTGGAACAAGAAATTCTATATTTCAGAATTTTTTCTAAAATTTAATGTTGACACTGAAGTGTTTTAATGTGGATGTTAAATGTAGACATTATTTAATATAGACATTAAAGTGTTATATAATTACCTTCTAGAAACCCCCCAGTAACTACTATTTTTTGTGCAAAATGCTGAAGAGATGACAAGATATCAGCATATTCAAACATGTCATTCTTGCATATAGGGTAATGGTTAAGAGTGCAGAATTTTGGAGTTGTGCCAACCCCGGTTCAAACCACACTGGTTCTACCACTTACTAGTAGGGTAACTCTGGGCAAATTACTTAATCTCTAAACTCACCTTTTTTAACCCTACTTTATGGAAGTGGCAAATGATTTTAAAGTATATGTGCTTATACTTTAAAGTGCTTAGTATAGTAGTGCCTGATACATTAGTTAAGTACGTAGCATTTAGAGTCTATAGACTATAGGGTTAATTGTATAAATTCTGAAATTCAACTTCTTAGGTTCAAAGCCAAGCTTTCTCACTTGTCACTTGTTTGGTATCGGATTATTTACTTGTTTGGTACCTAAGTTATTTCACCTCCCTCTATAGTATTAGTAAATATATGAAAAAAGATTAGAAGAGGGCTTTGAACATGGTAAGCACTCAATGAATAATTTCAAAAATTACTTCAACAAAGTTTCATAGAAGCTGAAATTTAAAGAGCATATCAGAACAATTTTCTCTCCTGGTATTTGAGTAGACCAGCATTAGAAATGAACACTATTAATTCACATCCAGAAATCTTTCCTATATACCAATATGTGATTATACATTAAACAAGCTTGTAGTATGGACTCCCTAGTTTCACGTTTCCCAGACTTGTCTGATGATACAAATTACGTACAGATTGTGATTGAGCAGGTCTGGGGTGGGGCCTTGGATTCTGTATCTATAATCAGCTTCCCAGGTATGTTACTTTGGGCAGGCTCAAAAACCCTGCATTACTTGAAGCTGCAACTAACCGCCAAACCTAAGAATATTAAGCAGTCACACCCACTGAACAGAATTACTGTTTTACAAGTATATGTAATGGAAATGGGAATGTTAAAAAGATTTTTTTATTCAACAAATATTTTGTTTAGTATTTAATACAAAATATTCATTGAGCATATATTACAGTACAATTCACAAAATGGTATATGAAAAGTAATTGAAAAACCACTTCATTTGGGACATGAGAGTGGCAAACAGAAAGAAAGGAAATATACTTGGCAAAGATACACATAATTATATAATACCATTTGTCCTGAGGAGTTCAAAAAGTACTGGGGCAATGGTGCTATTGGTCAAGAAGTCTGGTTCTTCAAGAAGTCTGTTATAGTTATTTATGACACTGCTGCCATTGTTAATGAGCTAAAAATGCTAATGACTGAAGAACATTCAAATAACAAATTCACAGCAAAAATAATTTAGAGGGTATAACCATTTTTTCCTTGACCCTTCTGAACATTAGTCTTTAGAAACAAAGTAGAGTTTATCTCTTATTAGTAAAATTAGCACAAACTTGGGTCTGCATTTTTTTCCAAGAAATGATAAAAGGAAATGAGTTTCCATTTTCCAAAGCCTCCACACCCACGCCACACATACACCATGTACGTGCTCAAACTATGAGCAACTTTTACAATTGAAAGATCTGGAATCTACCTCCTAGTAGAAACACAAGTATAAATAGTTTTGTACATCTTGTTTGTACAAATAGGCACATATATTTGTATAAATAGTACATGTACATCTTGTGGTCAAGAATTATTACTGTTTGAGATTCAATGTAGTAAGTGGAGATGTAAAACAGTGAAATCATTATGTAATTCTCTATAATCTCATTATGGAATTGCTAACTACATGCATGAATTTGGAATAAAATAAACCTACATGCAGTCATTATAGATATTCAAATATTACTGATCCATAGGAGCATGAGTGAAAATAAAGCATCTACTGGTATTACTTAAAATATGACCCAAGGGAGCAGGCACAATACTTCAGGTTTTTCAGTTATCCACTGCCCCAAGACTTAGGAAAATAAAGAGCCACTTAGGACTCCTAACTACTCCTGAGTGATCATTGCTGAGTGGTGAGATGATAGGTGGATTTTTTTTTTTTTTTTTACTTTTCTGACTTTCCGAAGTTCCTAATTTTAAAAAAAAAGTACTGTATTCTTTTTATTACTAGGTAAGGTAATTCCTTTACTTAAGGATATTATCTGAGGGATCAAATTAGTAAGGCCAATTAAAAACTTTGAAGAGGCTGTATCATGCTCTCCCTCAAAGAAAATCTGTCATAGGTCTTCCTCATAATAACAAATAATACAAGAAGAAATAATAATACGAGCGCTGAAATTCCATGTGCTACTTACAAATGTAGGCCTTCGAAAAGATGGTTCATCATAGCTAGCAATGTTAAGTGACATAATAGTTTCACTGATAGTGATAAAAGAACTCCTATTCATCTGGTGTTTGATCCAAAAACACACTGGAAACCTACTGAAGGCTGGCAAATAAAAAATGCTGATCCTCTCTGAGGAAAAGGAGAGCCAATTCTTCCATGGGATTGTTGTTGCAAGTATAGGACCTAACCCCTGACAAGGCTTTCATTACTTATCCCCTACCCTTTCTCCCAAATTTCCCACTCCTCCCATCTTTATTCTTTCCTATTCTCTCTTTAGTTTTGGCCTATCTCCACAACCAGTTCCTTTAGGAAGGATTGGAAGGCACTGTTATTACAAATTTAAAAAGGGACAATTGTAGACAGACGTTGGAATCTCTGCAGGAGATCTGTGCAGCCTCCCATGCAGACAAACATGAAGACTTCCTACAGCTAATCTACAATGGATTTCTTAAGGGATACTGCATTTATAAAACGGGTCTAGTCATTTTCCCTTGAGCCTTTTTCAAATTTTCTTGGGCACCATGCTGATAAGGTTAAGTCCAAGTTGTCTGACTTAATGCTATTGTAGAAGGCAATAAGGATCCATAAGGAAAGGAGTTCACTATGAGTGGTTTAAAAATAGTTACACCCTCACAGAAAGGCATCTATCAAAGTGAGTTCCATACAATGATGTGGACTAAGTCAAAAGATACAAGCCATTTTAATCCAGTGCCTTCAGCTGCTTAAGATCCAGATTCCACTGTTCACTTCAAGACTTCAGCTAACATATTCTTCAATGATTCAACACAAGAGAACTCAGCAGTGCGTAGTGACAGAGCTCTCTGAGGTTCTCAAACTGAAAGCTGTTTACACTGGGTTTACATAGTGCAGAAACAACTTAGGAGGCAAATAACATAAATGCCATCACCATGTTCCAGTCCAGAAGTTTTTATTACAGCAAGTTTAGCTCTGGGCAAGCTGTCCCAATCAGCACATTGTGATGGCAAAACACGGACGATATTTTCTTCCTAAGCAGTATATAACACTCGGGCTGTTCCTGAGAAGGATTCATGAAACAGCTCTAATCAACACATTATAGTTGGAACAGCTAGATGTAACATTCACAGCTTGTATGACTTAATTGTCAAAATTGCTTGCTTTCCCGATGAACATAGTTGACTTTAACTTTCAGTAAAATCAACCAAAATAGTTCATCAACTGTCATGACAAATAATCCCTACCCTTCCACCACCTATGACATCCTCTGAGCTATTGAACTCAATTGTTAGAAAAAATTAGAAATGGATATGAGTGACAAAATAATTTACCAAAATGTATCACCAGAAGCAGTTAAATAAGAAAATTTGTCCAAGAAATTTCAGAGCATTGGTAATGCTTAAAGTTCTTGCCTAGTTCATGGCAATATAAGGCTTAATAAACAGGGTGTCTTCTGAAAGCTGGAAAATCTTCATTCTCTTCCCAGCTAATTGTTTTGTGATCTTCTAACATATTAACTTACTAACGTCAAATTTCATGCTATTGTAGAAGGCAATAAGGATCCATAAGGAAAGGAGTTCACTATGAGTGGTTTTACTACAACAGCTTTAAAAAAAAAAAGCTTGACAACTATCCTAGACTATGTCTAAACGGTTTCTCAAATCAATTAAAATAACTGAATATTACTAAAATTTTATTTAAAGAAAAAGTGAATAGATGAAGCCCATATCATCCTCCAGTTTATTTTTAAAAATAAAATAAAAAAGAAAGTTAAAAAAAAAGCCAAATTTCTTGATCAAAGCTATAGTGAAGAAAACCTAAAAGGTAAAGTGCCTGTCTTTCATCGACCCATGTTATCAGTTTAGGACAAGATTCAACTGTCTTTCACATTCCTCAACCAAAATTCAGGACCATACAACCAGAGGTCTCTTTGGCTCTTGAATCAGTATTACAACTTCAAATTTTAGGTCAACTTTATTACATCAATAAGGAGGACATCTCATTTTCAAATTATGCTAAAATTTTCAAATTAATGATAAGCAACTATCAATAAGTCTTCCCTAACTTGTATACAGGTGCTTTATTTCCCTCTCTGATTAATAAAATCCCCTTCCTTTCCTGTCAAGAGTATCATGTGTATGTGTGTGAGATCCATGGACCACACTTTGAGTAGGACAGAATACTTAGGTTCCAGCTGCAGCAATCAATATCTAATTTGGGTCCAGGTATGGTTTGGTATACCAGTTAGTGGCCTTTGCCCCTCTAGCTCACATATCCAAGAGGTAGTGGAACTTGGGCTAACTGGCACTTCTGCGGGAGCCGCAACAACTCAAGGGCCTCCTATTTAAGTGACCTTCATTTTGTTAACCCAATCTGAGGAGACTGGGAGGAGAGAATATTAGGGACATGTTCACTCTCGGCTTCTCTACTCTTTAAGACCTAGATACCTGCTATTTTGCTCTCCCCCAAAACTTTTCCTCTCCCCTAGAAAATAAGAGTTTTAGTTTATCCCTGCTTCATAATGAGGTGCTGGCTTCAAGACCACTTCAGACACTTCAAATATCAACTGTCAATTCCCTTATGTCAAAATTTGTGTTATTGTGAGGTGCATTCCTGTGTAATGTATATTTGATCATGATTTCAGAAAGCATCTAACAATTTTTAATTATATCCTCCAGGACCAGAACAGAGAACCACAGCCTGCACAGTAATGTTATTAGTGGACTGAATAACGAAAGCCCAAAAATTGATCACCAACGTCTAGAGAGAGGTCTCTAACAGCACATCACAGGACTCTGTCCTCAAACTGAAATTTTTCATACTTTTCGTCAATAACTTCAATAATGACATAAAACCTTCCTAGTAAGAATTGTATATTAGAGGTAAAAATAAGATGTTTAATGACAGAAGTAGATTTTAAATTCATACATTCATACGCACACACAGTTATTGATTACTATGTGCTAGATTGCAAATCTTCAGCAATATACAAATAAAGAAACAGTGTTTCCTCAAGAAATTTATGACCTAGCAAAGGAGATAGGGAAATAAATACTTATGCTGCAATGCGAAAAGTGCTACAATAGGGAAATGAATACATGACAAAGAAAAACAGAAGTATTACCTGACTCCCACTGGGAGAGTCCAAGAAAATTTGGGATGTGAAGGTGAAGATATCCCATGATCCACTGTACACATAGAGTCTGACATTTGGGACAGGTATATGCCCTGAGATAAAGATTTAGGAGAACCTATTATAGGTTCTCATTGAAGCCAGGGGTACAAATGAGATGGGTCTAGAAGATTATATAGGAAAAAATAGTTAAAAGCCATGAATTGAATCTTGGACAACAGCAACCACTTAAACCTTAGCAGAGAGAGAGAGGCCCAAGGAGACAGAAATGGGGTGACTCCACCAATTCCCTGCATGTTGTAGTTCCTTGGGATTCTGTTCTAGGCCCTATTTTCTACATATACACACTCTCCTAGGGTTTGATCCATTCTTCTGGTTCCAATCATTGATAATATGTAATTGTTGCCTTCTATTTGAGAAACAAAGTCATGTTGTAAGAGTGAAAAAGCATGGTTAGAAAGGAGTTAGAGAAAAAATGGTAGAATTTGGGGTTAGCCACACTGGGGAATTCCATTCAACAACTCTTTGATAAATAGTATGAGAGATCCTAATGCAGATGGAATGCAGCAATGGAAAAAACAACAACAACAACTAAGAGAAGTAATCCTGTTGATTCCATAAATGTTGTAGTTTCTTGGGGTTCTGTTCTATTTCCTCTTCTCTCTCTATATGTACCTTTCCAAAGCAGTCTCATCCATTCCTCTGGTTCCAATTACCATTAATAGTATGTTATATAATATGTGTATGATAATGTGTATATGAAGCCCCCATAAAGCTTACAATCCGGTAAGGAAATTGCAGACAATGATAAAATTGGCTACAACAACTGACCTGGTAAATAATATATGTGGTATAGAAAAATAAGGTAGGGAAAGGAAATAGAAGGCGAAAGAGGCCTATATTTTAGATAGAATGGACAGGAAAAATCCTCATTAAGGCAGTGATAATTTGAGCATAAAACAAATTAAACTGAGAAAGCAAAGCATGCATCTATAGATGGCAGTAGCTTTAAACCTCACTGCACACTTGCATCACTTAGGAATCTTTTAAAACAAAAGTAATTCCTAGGTCCTACCCCTTGGTTTTTCTGAATTGGTCTAGGGTATGGCCTGGGCACCATAATTCTTTGAAACTCCCCATTGATTCTAATGTGTAGTCAAGACTAAAAATTACTGATGCAGTGGAAAAGCATTAGAGGTCATCACAAGTTCAAAGACCCAGAGGGAGGAGCATGCTTGGAGTCTAAGAGAAAAATATGGGTCAGCTAATAAGGTCTAAATAAATAATGGTGCTGAAAACTAGCAAAGATAGATCATATTTATATTTACAGAGAACAACAACCACCACCCACACAGCTGTGTGATTTTCAACAGCAGTGCTCAGCAGCCTGGGGTAGTTGTAGAAGAGATCTAGGCCTACCTCATTGTATTGCTCTTTGCTTTGTTGCACTTCATAGATTTGTGGTTTTCATAAATTGAAGGTTTATGGCAAGCCTGCCTTGAGCAAGGCTATCAGAGCCATTTTTCCAACAGCATTTGCTCACTTCACGTTTCTCTGTCACATTTTGATAATTCTTACAATATTTCAAAATTTTCATTACTATATTTTTATGGTGATCTGTGATAGTGATCTTCGATGTTACTTTTATAATTATTCAGGAGTTTCATGAACCGTACCAATATAAGATGGCAAACTTAATCAACAAATGTGTGTTCTGACTGCTCCAGCAACCAGCCAATCCCTTCTCTCTCCCTCCCTCTCCCTCTCCCCTCAGGCCTCCCTATTCTCTGAGACACAATATTGAAGTTAGACCAATTAATAACCCTACAATGGCCTCTGAGTGTTCAAGTGAAGGAAGAGTCACACATGTCTCATCTTAAATCAAAAGCTAAAAATGTTTAAACATAGGAAGGCAGGCATGCCAAAAGCCAAGACAGACCACAAGTTTGGCCTCATGTGTCAGTTAGCCAAGCTGTGAATACAAAAGAAAAGTTCTTGTAGGAAAGTAAAAGTGTTACCCCAGTGAACACACAAATTAAAAAGTGAAACAGCTTTACTTATGACATGAAGAAAGTTTTAGTGGTCTGGATAAAAGATCAAACTAGACACAACATTCCCTTAAGCCAAAGCCTAATCCAGCAAAGCCCTATCTCTCTTTAATTCTATGAAGGCTAAAAGAGGTGAAGAAGCTGCAGAAGAGAAGTTTGAAGCTCACAAAAGCTGGTGCATGACATTTAAGGAAAGAAGCCATCTCCATAACATAAAAGTGCAAGGAGAAGCAGCAAGTAATGAGGTAGAAGATGCAGTAAGTTATCCAGAAGATCTAGTTAAAATAATTAATGAAGGTGGCTACACTAACCATTGAAAATCTTGATGAAACAGCTTTCTATTGGAAGAAGATGCCAGGACTTTCATAGCTACAGAGGAGAAGTCAATGCCTACCTTCAAAGTTTCAAAGGACAGGCTGACTTGGGGCTAATGCAGCTGGTAACTTTAATGCTCATTTATCATTCTGAAAACCCTAGGGTCCTTAAGAATGATGCTAAGTCTACTCTGCCTGTGCTCTGTCAATGGAACAACATGTGTTGGATGAAAGTACATCTGTTTACAATTAGGTTTACTGAATATTTTAGACCCAAAGTTGAGCTGCTCAGAAAAAGAGTCCTTCCAAAATATTAGTGCTCATTGACAATTCACCTTGTCACCCAAGAGCTCTGATGGAGATGGACAATGAGATTATTGTTGTTTTAATGCCTGCTAACACAACATCCATTCTGCAGCCCCTGGATAAAGGAGTAATTTTGACTTTCAAGTCTTTTTTTTAATTTTTTAGTATTTTTATTATAGTATTATTTTTATATAGTATTTATTATGTTATGTTAATCACCATACATTACATCATTAGTTTTTGATGTAGTGTTCCATGATTTATTGTTTGCATATAACACCCAGTGCTCCATTCAATACGTGCCCTTTAATACCCATCAGTAAGCTAACCCATGCCCCCCTCCCCTCTAGAACTCTCAGTTTGTTTCTCAGAGTCCATAGTCTCATGGTTTGTCTCCCCCTTCGATATCCCCCCCTTCATTTCTCCCTTCCTATTTTTTTTAACATATAATGTATTATTTGTTTCAGAGGTACAGCTCAAGTCTTATTATTCAAAACTACATTTTATAAGGCCATATAGCTGCCACAGATACTAATTCTTCTGATGTATCTGGGCAAAGTAAATTCAAAACCTGCTAGAAAGGATTCACCATTCTAGATGCCATTAAGAATATTTGTAATTCATTGGAAGAGTTCAAAATATCAACATGAACAGTAGTTTGTAAGATGCTGATTCCAAACAATGACATGGCGGGGTTCAGGACTTCAGTGGGGGAATTGTAGATGTAATGGAAATGCCCAAAGAACTGCAGGTGTAGTCTGAGGATGTGACTAAATTGCTGCAATCTCATGAAATACCTTGAATGGATGAGAAACTGCTTCTTATGGATGAGCAAGAAAGTGATTTTGAAATGGAATCTATTCCTGGTAAAGATGCTGTGAAGACTGTTGAAATGACAAGAAAGGATTCAGAATATGAAATAAACTTATTTGACAAAGCAGTGGCATGGTGGAGAGGATGGATTCCAATTTTGAAAAATGTTTTCCTATGGGTAAAATGCTATCAAACAGGATCACATGCTACAGAGAAATCATTGTGCAAGGAAGAGTCAAACAATGTGGCAAACTTCCTTGTTGTCATATTTTAAGAAATTGACATAGCCACCCCAACCCTCAGCAACCACCATCCCGATCAGTCAGCAGCCACCAACATCAAAGGCAAGACCCTCCACCCGCAAAAAGATTATGACTTGCTGAAATCTTGGATGATGGTTAGCATTTTTTAGTAATAAAGCATATTTTAATTAAGGTATATACATTGTTTCTTGATCTAATGCTATTGCACAATAGACTGCAGTATAGTGTAAACATAACTTTTATATGTACTGGGAAACCAAAAAATTTATTTGACTCACTTTATTGTAGTATTTGCTTTATTGTGGTAATCTGGAGCTGAACCTGCAGTATCTCCAAAGTATTTCTATAGATAGCTGGATTGACCAAGCACTAGGACAGTGATTATAAAGAAAGGATAATGGAACAGTGGAATATTACACAGCCATTAAAAAATGAAATCTTGCCATTTGCAACGACGTGGATGGAACTAGGGGTGTTATGCTAAGCAAAATAAGTCAATCAGAGAAAGACAATTATCACATGATCTCACTGATACGTGGAATTTAAGAAACAAGGCAGAGGATCATAGAGGAAGAAAGGGAAAAATAAAACAAGATGAAACCACAGAGAGAGACAAACCATAAAAGACTCTTAATCTTAGGAAACAATCCGAGGGTTGCTGGAGGGGGGCGGTTGAGAGGATGGGGTAATTGGGTGATAGACACTGGGGAAGGTATGTGTTGTAATGAGCACTAGGGTATTTTATAAGATTGATGAATCACAGACCTGTACCCCTGAAATAAATAATATTTTATGTTAATTAATTGAATTTAAATTTCTTTAAAAAAAGAAAGAAAGAAAGGATAATGGAGAGTTCTTAACATAATGGACTTTGGGGTATGAACTGAATCAAGGAACTGAAATAAAAAGTTAGGGTGAAATGGGCGGGATCATGTGGCAGAACATACAGTGATCTGAATAAACAGAAAAACCAAACAAGGTGAGGTGGAGGGAGCTTGGCTGACCACAATTTCACTCTGAGCCATAGGCATGCCATGTCTACTAAATATTCTAATACAATATTAGACTTCTTTTAAAAAAGTAGTGGTTGGCCTTCATTAGATAATCACTAACTTCCCTCTGGCTACAGAATGGATACTCACTTGAATTTGGGAAATTATAATCCACACATCAAAAAGGAAGCAACCTAATCTGCTCTGGGCTGAGTAAAACATGTTTGGAATATTATGTTCAGTTCAGATGTACTTTTTAAGAGAGTATCCAAAGATAGGCAGCCACAGTGAAAAATGATCTGGAATTCATTTCTATTAGGAATAATGGTCATTTTTTTTAACCCAAAGGATGATGACATGAAAGTTCACATTCATAAGCAGTAACAGAATAGAAAAGGTCTCAGGCATAACGAAGGAATTCCCATTTCTTTATCTTAGAAATAAAGTGGTACAGAGTAATGAAGAGACTCAAAACATGGTCATTCTGGTAAATGATAAAAGACTGGAGTTATAAAGCTAAAAGGTCACAGTATTTCAAGGGGCATCAGTATAGACGTCGAATTCATACAAAAGAATCATAGAAGGGACCATGACATAGCTGGCCCCTATCCTTCATTAGAAGAGCCCCAGTGCATTTTATGAATAAGCCCCTGTATGACTCTAATGGGAAATTTTGTTTTGCTGAATATGCTGTTAAATGCATTGGAAGCTGTGGAATGGAGGGAGTGGGAGGGGTCTCAGGAAGACTTGAATGATTAAAAAAAATATCTGGAACTGCACTGAACTGAAAGTCTATAAACTTTAAAAAGAAATATTTAATGCATAGTAAGTACCAGTTCTACAGGAAACAGGGCTCAGCTGAAAGACTCCTCACATGGTAGAATCAGGAAGAGGGAATTTCAGTGATTGGAAAGTACATAGAAGATGTCTATCCTGATCACACTCTGTCTCATCAATGAATGAAAGCCAACTAGAGCCAAGAGGAGTTGAGTAGCTATGAAGTCTTACACCTTGAAGGTGACTTTTCTCTTCTGAACACTGATCACCACTGTGGCTTTCCAGAAAGGATTTGAGGGGTGAAACTACTGGTGATGTTACCATTCCACCTCAGGAAAGCTAGGTCTCTGGAGTATGGTGGAAGCCTGCAAGATCTCTCTGTAGCCAGATTTAGGCAGAAGAAAGACCCACTGATCCCTTCTGTCCATGCTTGTTTCCTGAGGCCTTGGGCATTTCCAGTGAGAAATGGCTGCTGGGATATGATTTGAGGCAGTCATGAAAATAGATAGGTTTTATGGTAAAAATGTCCCAGAGCAAAACTGTGGTATTCTAAATCAAGAAAATTGAAAAGATAAGCTCTCTGTGAAATTCAATTCACATTCAGCATGTTCTGTGCCTTTACCATAAATAAAAGACAAGTAAGTGGCTCCATCTCTACACTGACCTATCAAAGGAAGGGACTTTGGAATCAGAGTTAGGTTACTTACCACCTCCTTTACTGACTGTTTAACATTCTTCCAGGGGAACAGAGAAGAAATAAATACTTCTCACCAATTTTAAGACTCTCCAGGTCTGACTTCTAACATACGTATGGGGAATTAATTAAAAAAAAAAAAAGCATATAACACACACACACACACACACACACACTCACACAAAATGATCCAAGGGGAAGATAATATAACTTTCCAATTTAAATCTTTGGTAGAATAAAAATATCCCATTTTTAAAAAAAGAAGTAGAAATCAACAGATACAAAGGTCATTTTTTGAGCAAGGAATGATAAGGGACCAACACAACTGGTCACCATTCATTTCATAATGTTGTTGCTTTAGGGAAATCCAAAACACTTTTTTGGTACTTGATCTTTACTCAGTCAAGGGTTCACATAAAAGAAAGGAGTTCACAAAGGCTTGGCAGTTCTTATAGGCCTACACTATGAGGTTTATTGCCTTACAAACTATAAGGCAACCAAACTATAAATGACTTTCTCTGTCTGCAGATAGTTCATTTTGAAATTAAACAAAAAAATTCAATCTGCCCTGATACTTGATGTTTTCATTTTCTTAATACACAGCATATTCACATCCAAATCTTTATTCAACTTAAGAAGATGCAGCATGATATGTGAGCTCTAAAATTAGACTTCCTGAGTTAAAATTCTAAATCTGCCACCATTTACTAAGTGTGTGATCTTTGGTAGCAGGTTAGGTAACTTCTTTGTGCCTCTAGTTCCCTTTCTATAAATAAGGAGAGTAAGAACACATCTCATAGGATTGTAGTAAAGATTAAATGAGTTAATATGTAAAAAGCCTTTGCAACAGTGCCTGAAATATATTAGGTGGTCAATAAATCTTAGCCATTAAGGAAACTGCCAAAACTTTTCCTTATAATCATCTCATTTTTTTTAGGCAAAATTAGACATCCTAACAATGGATACATTTTTCAAACAAAAGCCTTGTGCCACATGGTGACTCATTACAAACCTTCACTATTTCTTCTGCTTACATAAAAATTCCTATCTGAGGATCAGTTTCTAGGGAACCCAACCTAAGATATATAAGACAATAAGTGAGGAGAAAATAAGTAAAATGATGCTTAGGCAAGCATTAAAAATATATCCCCAAAATTTGAGAAATAGTAAATGGTATCTGATTTTTCTGCAGAAACAATGCAGTACTTATTCAGTACTCAAGTGGAAACTTGACAGGATGTGGATTGGTGTGAAGGTATATGCAGCAGCTCAGTTGTGCTGCTATATTCTGCCCTTCAAGATTTTCAACAGGTTGATTTTACTTATATGATTCTCAGATTTCCCTTCTTTATGATGAACATACAATACTTATAAATTTGCAAAATCATATGACTCTCATTCACCATGTATCTGGCACTTAACACAAAGCAAACAGCATACCTTTCTCCATTTGAAAGCCACAATTTTTTTTTCAAAATGTATATTTAATGGCTATTCCACCAAAATGAAGCAGAATCACATTTCAAAAGTGGGGTGTGTGTGTGTGTGTGTGTGTGTGTGTGTGTGTGTGTGTATTAAGGTGCACTTTCAAATTTTATTTGAAAATAAAAACCTAGCTTTTGCTCACACTGTATCTTCTTTCTGAACACCTTTTATCTTATTTCAAAATGCTCCATAAAAGACTCCCAAATTGCAATGGATAAAGGTAATTGTTCCCTCCCACTTTTCCTATGCATTATACTTTTAGTGTTTAATTTCATCTCTACAAAAATTCGTTAGGGCTGGAGGAATGTTCTGCTCTAAATTGTATCATTCCTTGCCTCCAGCCTTATCCAATGTTTGTCAATGAAATAAACGAATGAATGAAAGGAATGAAGGAAGATTATTTTTGTGGACTCTTGTTTCCTTTTTGATAAAGCTTGTACAAATAAATGACTCAAAAAATTTTAAGAAGAAACAAGAGAATAGCAACTCATGTACAAATATATGATTTTAAGGAATATAATTAATACCCCAACCAACAATGAACATGACCTTTTGTTTTTCGAAATTTCTTCAGTCATGAAGCATGTTGTGAAGTTAATCTTCAAGCAGGTGTAATAATAACAAGGCACAACTTCTACTTCAAAAACTCCTAAATGCCAGTTCTGGAAAAGAACTATCTGAAGAGTTTAACACAGCTACCTGGCCTCACCCCTGAGATTCTGTCCCAATAGATCTGAGGTAGGATGATGGGATGCTCAGTCCCATATAGGAACAGTTTCTCTGTTCCATGCCAAGAATTCTCAGGGTAGCCCCAATTCTCAGACTCTCCTTTTAGTTGAAGGCTCAGATAGGTCACATCTCCCTTTTAAGAAACATCTTTGACCATTTCAAATACCCTCTCTTTTTATGCATATATAATTGTAGTGGTAACTCCCCTTCTAAAAATAGATTAAGTACACGATTAGCACTTTTTTATTCACTGTTTCACTTATTTAACCTCTCACCCCCTAATTCAGCTGTAAGTTCCTACTGGGCAAAGACTAATAATGAATCCTTACTTCCATTCTGTATCCAGAGTGCTGGGCAATTTTATCTACTTTGGATTTAATAAATTATTCATTGTTTAGGCCAAAAATATTTTAAATCTTGAAATCACTGAAATAAAGAATATGAAAGGTATTGAATGAGGTCATTTTTTTAAATGAACATCTTATCAACATGAGACTAGAAGGAATAAGTTAAAGAACACTGAAGAGCAGAAGATTAGCTGAGGAAGAAAGCACACCTTTCTCCTGTTCAAGTTACTAAAGTGAGCAATAGTCATTTTGGTCATTTTTTAAGATCCAATAATAAATCCAATACCATTTTGCCCCAAAATAAAGACCATAGGTGTGGAAACTGATACACAATTTAGGAAGGATGAATCCAGTATCTTGAGAAATCTGCATCAATCTACAAGCACAGGGATATCAATTCTTGCCACTCACATGAATGTCTCAGAAATCTATACTGAATGGGAATGACTCAATTCCATCTGAGTCAGTCACACAACTAATCCCGTTGTAGGCAGGGAGACAGAGCAATTCTCCCAAAGACCTATGTTATTTCTAACCTCAAGACTTGTATGGAAGCTTCCGCTGGACAATTCCCTAAATATCAGCTGTTAAAATGAAGTAGTTTGGTTTGTTTATATGCCCCATGAGCCATCTCTCTCAAGCAACAGGCTCAAGAGTCAGGTGAAGTCTGTTTCTTCTAAAGGTAGGATCAGAGGCTGGAATGGAAAATATGATCAGTCAGAATTATTGTTACATACAGGTAATATGCTATAATTTCTCAGTAAAAGTTTTGAAATTCACTCTGAGTAGACTGGCACACATTGTACTTCCATACCCATGAACAGGAGACAGAATGTTCTCATTCACTTAACTTGAACCTAGGAGTCACTTCAAGTTCCTTGGGGGGAAAAAACACAGACCACAAAATGGAAGGAAAGGGCTGTTGGAAAGAGAAAAGGGAAGAATAGATGTTAGAAAAGAAGATCCATTAAGAATAGGCTGAGCTACAACCAAAATAACAACCAAAAATAACAATGGCTTAAAGAAAATAAAAGTTTATTTCTCTTTCACATTAAAGAAGTCAGGAGTAAAGGATCTTTAAAATGCTGATAGAGTGACTTCACAAAATCCTCCAGATTCCAGATTCTGCCATACTTGGTCACAAGGGCATATCTAGCCAAAAGGGAATTTAGAGAATAAAGTCTTTATTGCAGGTGACCATCTATCCATTTAATAATAAGATGTTTTCTACTTCCTTGGGTGGAAAAAGGATAGATACTGGGGTATATAGCAATCTCTGGCACGGTGTACAGATTCCTAAGATGACTCCATGATCTGTACTACCTTATGTTCATACCCTTGTGTAATGCTTTCTTCCTGAGTATGGGCAAAACCTGTGACTTGCTTCTAAGCAAGAGAATATGGAAAAGATGGGATAGCGATGATTACTGTACATGATTACATTATGTAAGATTTAGCATTTGTCTTGCAGGAGTTTTTCTCTCTTCCAGAAATGGCTATGAGGAAGTCAGTGGCCATATTGGGAAACTCCACACAGCAAGGAACTGAGGGTGGCCTCTAGGAGTTGAAGGTAGCTTCTAGACAACAGCCCACAAAAAATAAAGCTCTCAGTCCAGCAACCACAAAAGCAAGGAAGGAGAGCCTTTCTTGGATGAGCCTCTAGATAAGAATCCAGTCCTAAATGAAACCTGATTTTAGCCTTATGAAATTGTAAACAGCAGACTCAGCTAAGCTGTGTCCAGACTCCTGATGTACACAAACTAAGATAATAAATGTGTGTTGTATTAAAGCACTAAGTTTGTGGTGATCTGTCACGCAATAATAGAAAAATAATACACTGACATTGAAGGCAACCAATAGATGCTCATAATTCTGTATAAAAGACCTAACTCATTCCCTATTTATGTGTTCAATAAATATTAGCTGCAATGTTTATCATCATCACCATCATCATTATTATAATCATCATTTCCTAAATCCGGATTCCTCCAATATCATTACCACCTTGCCTCACAGCTTAGCAAGGAATAAAACCCCAACAGGGCAAACAGTTCTATTCATATTACTTCTAGACTTTTTGGAAGCAACCAACTTTAAAATCTAATTGGAGCTGAATTTCCATTAGCACTGCACTGGTGATTCTTGTATATCCATCTGCCACTCCATTCCAAGAACTTGCCTCTCAAGGATACAACAATCTTTTGGTCATGCCTCATTGGGGAAGAATTGAAAAGAATAAGATAGGACATAGTACTCTAGGGGTTCAGTTAACAATTGCAGGCAAGCCTACAGAAAACAGATCCATCACTCTGTGGAGTCAGGCTGAGGGGAAAAGAAACAATTAGCTAGAGGTTAAGTAGCAAAACAGCTGCTAGAAGCCTTAGGTAAAAATGTCACCGAGTAGGAGTAAAATATTGGAAGAATAATGTGGGACTGAAAGTTATCAATTGCTTTGAAACCTGAATTTATGCATTTTAATATTATCTAGCAGAGTCAATTTGAGCATCTGCTTAATTTCCTGGTATGTGACAAGAATACCAGGAGGAATTTTAAAAATTAAAAAAAGGAATAAAAAAGCACCTTTCAGAGCATTTCAAGATAAAGTTTTTACAAGACCATACAAAACCTGAGCTATTTTAGACAGTAATGTGTTAAAGCAAATTAACATCCCCTAATCAAGCAAAGATTTCAAAGCTAAGCCATTACATATAATGGAGGCAAAAAAAAAATGAAATCTACTCTATGAAGTATATAAAACAAATAAAAACTGCTGTTATGAGACACCATAATATAGTCAATAATTCAAAAGATGATTAAAAATAAACAACATATTAGTAATAAAAACCTGGCATGGGGAACATTCTAATAACGGATTTGGGGTTTTTGGCTCATCACACCTCAAGGATCTTAGAGGGAATATGAGGAGAATAGCTATTACACCAAAATACTCTAGTTTTTGCTTATGTTTATTTTTATAGAAAAAAAAATGTAAAACAGCACATTTTGTAAGGAATAAAAAGTACCTAATAAAGAAAAACTAAAGTACAGAGATGCTAAAAATGGAAGAGAAAGATTTATTCCGGAAGTATGTGGCACTAATTGATAGAAGATATCAGAATAATTACATAAGACTTTAATTACTATAACATTGACAGTAATTTTTAAATTCTTAGAATCAATTAGTTTTTTTTTCCCTCATCTGGTTCATATTCTTGTTTTACAAACATGGTATATTAACCCCTAAAATTCTAGTGAATATACATGGAAAATATTTTAACAGTGTTTCTGCATATAAAATTCCATTTCTACAGAATTGTTTTTTACTTTTTTTGCTGCATAATGTGTCCTTATTTCTGACATCAGTGACAGGATAATAACAAGATCACAAAGTTCCTTCCCATTTTGGAGACAACTTTGTACAAACAGATACGTAATTATGAAGCAAGATGGTAGGGACCATTAAACCTCACAACAAATATCACTGATCCTTGTGGGGGAGGGGTGTAAATGAGAAAATATAATTGTTGTTCTCAGTTTCAACAGAAACAATCACCACTTCAAGTACACAGCCTACCAATAGTAGGTCACTGTCATCCATAACCAAAAGCCATGGTATCACCTTCCTGTAAAATGAGATTACAAGGAAGAGAGCAAAGTCCTCAAGTTATTTTTCCCCTCTAGATTTGGTTTTGTTTTTCACTTTCCACAAAAGAGGTATGCTCATGATCAAATACAAAAATCTTCCAATGTAGCGAACTATGAGCCAACGGAGGACACTTATTAACTCAAAAATAAATATTACAAGGTGAGGCGCCTGGGTGGCTCAGTTAAGCATCCACTCTTGGTTTCCACTCAGGTCCTGATCTCAGGGCCGTGAGGTTGAGCCCCTCTACGCTGAGTGTGGAGTCTGATTAAGAATCTCTCTCCCCTTCCTTCAACCCCTCCCCGCCATGCTCTCTTTCTCTCTCTCTCAAGTAAATGAATCTTTATTTTTTTTTAAAAAAAGTAAATATTACAAGGTTAACTGAATAGGGTTCCTTGTATATTTTTTTCCTCAGGGGAAATGGTGTGTACACATTACAACAGAGAGAATGTGAGCTTCACTGGTTACTATGGAGTTCCAAATAACACTCATTTTAACATATTTATTTTTGATGACTTCTGAAATTTACATTTTTTCACCACTTTACAATCAATCCACAAACAAGAATATTTGATAGCCTATAATAGTTTGTTTCAAAAATTAAACATTGTGAACAATTTTTTCATGCAACAAAACAGTAACCCAGATGAAGACTATCATTAACATATCAATATCCAAATGGAAATCAGAACAAACATTTAAGACTTACACTACAGAAGAAGTCAAGGCAGATTTCTGGATCTGCAGATACTGACATGTTTCTAGTAAAATAAAAATGTTTTCTTACTACTCCTTAATACTTAACACTGAACTAGAGTTGACCTGAAATCCTCCAAACTCAATCTATTCTTCCTTACTCATGTTTTCTAAATTAGTTTCTTCTTCCAGAATGCCATCCCGCACCACCTTTTTCACTTTATAAAACCTTACCCATCCATCCTTTAATATCTAGTTCAACGCCCATTTTCCATGTCTTCATCCTGATCACCACACTAAAGATGATCTTTTTTTATTGGGTAGAGTCTATTTGGGGAAATAAAATGAATTCTAGTGGCACCATTACACACATAGTGCCTTGTATTATGACCATTTCTTCATGTGTCTCATTTTGAGGATAAAGGTTGAATACAAATTTATTTCCACCATGGGAATAAGGACAGTGCCTTGCAAATTACATTGAAAAACATGATAAATGTTTATTGGATAAGGGAACGGATGATTAGATAAAATAGTAGATAAAAGAATGAAATGATTAGAGAAGAGGTAACTGTTCAGTGTACGCTATTAACCCTAACTACACTGTGAATGCAAAGAAGGGAGAGATGAATAAAGGTTAAATCTGGTTGGCTAATTGAATTTAATTTTTAAAAAAAGGCTAATCTGGCTAATAAAGGTAGTTTGGCAGGGCATCCTGGAGACAAGCTGAGGACTGAAAACTGGTAAGTGGTGGATAAAAAGATACTGCAGGCACTGGCATGAGGGAAGGAACTAACACAGAGCAAAATAACATAAAAAGTCAAAGTGAGGAGTGTAGCCTCTCTTCTAGGATATGTTCTTTCCCAAATTCCCTCATAAAATCACAAGATTATTTATATACAGGAACAGAGTCTCTCCATTGAAATGTGAACTCTTCAAAATGAACCAGCCACCAAAACTGATCAGAGAAATCATCTAGCTACCAAAATAGAACCAAAGGAAATATGAAGTACTCACAGAATTTAAGAAAATACACTGGGATTGTTACAGACATTTAGAAAGTATTAAGCAATTGAGATCATTCTGTGAATCATTAGGGCTGTTTCCTTTATAGTCAATAAGGTACAAGAGTGTGGCAGCTATATCCTAGCTCAAACCTAATCTGAAAATTCATCTTAATGACAGTTTAGTTACCAGTACAGATTTAACTGAAATTATGTCTCATAATTCTACATCTTCCTTTCAAGAACACTTAAAATCCATATCCTTGATTTTCAGATGTGACTAAAATAGCCAGAGCATTTCTGAGAGACACCTATTATACAACAGTAAGGAAATTTGCTATTTCAAATGGTAATGGTGACCAATTATGCTTTGGTACTGCAAATACTTAGAGTTGACAGCAATGCTCTGGAGAAATTTTGTACACTAGGTTCCAAGTTCTATAATGTCTTTCTACCAAATATTTTGAAACAAATTTAACATTAAGATTTTTCAGTATGCTGAGCTGTCAATCAAGCTTTAGTTTCCCTGATACTGCTCTTAAGGAAGTAGAGTGCTTTACTCACCCATGATCAGTAACAGCAGGCATGACCAACCTAATACCCCTACTAGCAATCTACAGACACTTTGCCATTTTGCAATAGAGAAAAAGCTTAATTTTCTATACAGCATGAATAAGGTTTTCAAAATCAATTTCAAAGGAGATTTCCAGAAACAACTTCTAAGAGCAGCTGAATGATGCTGTTAGCATGCTTTGATAACTATCAAAATTCCCAAATTACATAAATGTTTAATAATAACTAAGCATTTCCAACCCGGGTCTGCATAAAATATTACCTTTCCTAAAGAAACTAAAAGAAAACCTGAAAGGCATTTCATCAGCACTTTAACTTTGGGACATGTGAAAAGCAATTTGAAAATTGTAGCCAGTTGTAAAATATATATATATTTTTTTTTGCTTACTTTTTTTTTTGCCTCCACATTAAGAAACACATTTTTTTACTGTTTTGTTGGCTTAATTTCTTCCAAAGGAGATTATAACTAAGTAACTACATGAATTAAACCCTGATGTACCTTCTTATAACTATTGCTGATAGATAGCCCTTAAGGGCAAAACCAGGGCATCTTACAGAATAAACATTGACAGGAAGTAGAGATATGTAATTAGAAATGGCAGACTCATACTAGAATACACAGTTTAATATTCTACCTACATTAAACTTTTCACATTGCACTGAAAAAAATTGTTAAGTAATTGAATGTAAACAACAAAACTGAACAATAATGTCACAAATTAAAAAACAGGAGGGATAGGCGGATAATAAAAAGCCATAAGGCACTCTTGATTCTCACTGCACTAAATATTTTGCATTTGGTAATAGATTTTAAGTAATTCAAACAAAACCATCCAATTAAGATGCTGTTAATTTGCAAAGTAGAAGTCGCAACAGTATAAAGAACGACAATCATAGTATTTACTAACTTCCCATAAGGCATGGCATCCAAGAGGTCAGAAAAAGTCATATAGTGAAGGATAGATAGCTTCAAATTCTTTGCCACTCTTCCCATCAAAAAGTGGAGTCTATCTCTCTTGCCCTTAAGTCTGGGCCTACTCTGCAACTTTACCCAACAGAATTTAGGGAAAGTAACACTGTAATTTCTGAGGGCTGGCTTTAAGAGATCCACAACTTCTACCTTCTCCCTATGAATATTTCCTTTTGGAATCCAGACACCATGCTGTGAGAGTACCAAGTCACATCCAGAGGCCACACAGAGGGAAACTGAGGCATTCTGGTCATCTGAGCATCCAGTCGACAGCCAGCTCTAAGTGTCAGCCATGTATATGAGCCATCTTGAACTTGGGGATTTCAGATTCTACACTGTAACAAAACTTTAAGAATTACTACATGTCAAGTTTTAACATAAAATCAGAGAAAAATATCCACAATTACTGAATAATCTACTATAATATTCCTTTTTTCAACATATCTGGGTAAGGTCAGATTTTCTTATGTAGTTCAAGCAAAACAACATATTGCAATAGATAGAACGCAGAAGCAAACCTAAGACTCTAATCTCATCAAGCAATTATCAAAGAGATCTGTAAAAAATGTAAAGCAATGCAACCCTCATTATATTTTTGTCTGGGAAATACAGTTATTCCTCATAAAAATACACATGTTGAAATATAATGTGTTTATTATATTTTTGTGTATATTTTTAATGATACATACACAATAAAATTCACCATCAGAAAGCATTACAAAGCATTATATATAAAGCATTATAAAGCACAAAATTCGGGGGTTTTTAGTATATTCCCAAGCTATATAACCATCACCACTAATCCCAGAACACTTTCATCACCCCCAAAAGAAACTGTGTATCTATTAATAGTCACTCCTTATTTTCCTATGTCCTCAGTCTCTGGCAACATCTAATCTACTTTATGTCTCTATGTATTTTTTCTATTCTGGACATTTCACATAAATAAAATCATATACTACATGGTTTTTTGTGTCTAGTCACTTTCACTTAGCATAATATTTTCAAGGTTCATCCATACTGCAGCATGTACCTGTACTTTATTACTTTTTATGGCCAAATACTATTCCATTGGATGGATATATTGCATTTTGTTTATCCATCAGATAATGAACCTTTGAGTTGTTCCTCTGTTTTTGGCTATTATGAATGATAATGAGCATTTGGGTACCACCTTTTGTGTGGATATATGTTTGTGATTTTCTTGGATATTGTTATTGACTGTTATTATTTTCAGATGAATTAACTATTTTAAACATTTCTAAACTATAAAGTATAAAATCTACATAAATTGAAACTTTTTAGGGTCCTTGATAATTTTTAAAAGTATAAAGGGTCCTGAGACCAAAAACTTGAAAACCACTGCTATACAGAACTTTTTTTCTACTGCTTCTTTTCGAAGGAATATGAAAATATAACTTTCCATTATCTCCTTTAGATTATTGATTCAGAGGAATTCCGAATAACTTTTAGCTTTTATAAAACATATGATCTTGGCAGCTTTATTCCTAGGTTGAATTTAAGGAGAAACAATGACCAACCAATACAATGAAGTCATGCAAATGAGGGTAAATGTCATAATATATGGAGGATTTCTTTTCCCTACAAGATGCTAAAAAAGGTGAAATGCTTTATTACTTTTTATAAAATGCTAGAGTTTTCTAAAGATATTTAACTTCAATTTGGATACATGGGCTCTTCAAATCCATGACCTAAATGGGCTTCAGGCGCCTCTGTCAATCCTTAGAACTTTGAAATAATGTCTTGGCTCTTTCATACTTGGGGGAGAGATATCTGGCCCCAGTCTCTCCCGATGCCTGTCAATAAAGTCAAAATTCTGGCAGCTGCAATTCTTCTACTCATTGTTCACAGAATATTATTTTTATTGGGCATTTCATAATCATAATTCCTGAAACACTATTATATATTCACCCTTAGGAAAAGTTGCAAAATTTCCTATTAAACACATTTGGTACATGTTTTCCCCAAGACATTAAATTTATAAACTTCTATAGTATATCTTTGGTGTCTTTAAATGATTACACATGTGTTTAAGTTACATCCTTTGACTCACAATTATATATGTACTTCTCACTTTCTGAATGTCTCCAAATTTTAAATATACATTTTAAATATACATTCAAATGAATGTACATAGATACATTGAAAATATACAAATTTTAAATATACATTCATGTAGTGAAATCATCACACACAGAAAAACGTAGGCTTTAGGTCATGTTTTTCTGTGTGTGATAATTTCAAGTTCCAAATAGTCATTTGAGAACAGAAAAGTTAGCATAGGATAGTTATTCTTTCACTATTAAAAGGACTATTTTCAATAATAAGCATATAGTTTAGGATAATTTTTTTTATTGTTCTTTATTGAGAATTGAAGTAAAATCCTCTTTCCCTGAAAGACTATTCCATGGAGTGATCTAGAAATTCGCTCTGACAGGGATCTTAATTTTCTCAAAGGTCATCCAATTACTCCTGGTTGAATCTCCATGTGACATACTAATTTAGAAATGTTTCCTCATTAGTGCTGACATCTATCTCCTAAGTGCTAGAAAGAACTTCATATACTACATCATTCATTTGAAATGTGGATTTAGAAAAGGAAAAAAAAAAAATTTGCTTTTAAATATCTGGATGTAATTGTGTATTATATACATGTATCATATACAACATATGTTTCAATCAAAAGGCACTGGGGCAGCATGAAAAGTAAAATGCTCTGGAGTTCAAATCCTGCTTCCATCTCTTATCTACTTAAGAGATCACAGTTGTTGAGCCTCTCTGAGATTCAATTTCCCTATATGTAAAAATAAAAGCAGTATCCTTGAAAACTAATTATCAAAATGCAAGTAAATTATCTGATAAAGTATAGAAGATCTCTACATTGTTATCTTTTATTAAAGGTATCATTACTATTATTACAATAAAAGACACCTTAAGACAACATAGGTCTACCAGGAAATTCATATCAATCCCCAGAGTTGAAGAATGACCTAACTGTATCAAGAGCAGCCATAAAGGTAATAGAAAGGAAGGTATTAGTGCCCTGAATGTTTTTAGTCAAATAAAATAGCATGTTGGGTTTTTTTGTTGTTGTTGAGTTTTGTTTTTTCAGGAGGAAGTGGAGGGAGGACAGCCTGTGAGAAGGGAACTATTTCTGCTTTCATTGTAGGGGATCGGAGAGTAAGTCATTTTTGCTGAAATACCAAAAATTTTATTGTGGAATGCCTGGCACTAAACTGGTACCAAGTAAATAGTTGATAAATGAATGAATAAAAGGAGTGAAACAACAGTCCCTACCCTTTTCTTTGATGTAAGATCTTCCAGCCCACAATGTTTAATTAGTTAACCACCAGATTCTCAGTTAAGTTATTCAAACACTACTTAGCCTCACAAAACCTTTAAACTATCAGGCAAACTAGTTCTTTGGGAAACATTTTCTAAGCTTATAAACCTAAAACTGAATGTTTTGAACATATTCACTCAGGAAGTTCTTTATTGAGCATCTATTCTACCACCTTAAGTTTTGTAAAAGATCTAACATGGTTTCAGTTGTATAATATATATTTTTTTTAAGATTTTATTTATTTATTTGACAGAGAGAGACACAGTGAGAGAGGGAACACAAGCAGGGGGAGTGGGAGAGGGAGAAGCAGGCTTCCCGCTGAGCAGGGAGCCCGATGTGGGGCTCAATCCCAGGACCCTGAGATCATGACCTGAGCCGAAGGCAGACGCTTAACGACTGAGCCACCCAGGTGCCCCTGTATATTTCTAACTGTACTCCAAATTTGTATCTTTTTTTATATCCCCTCAACTCAAAAATATTATTATAGGTCAACTGTATTTTAAAAGGCTATATTATAAGGAAGCTTCTTCAGAGCAAAACAACAGTAAGAGCAACAACATTTAGAATTCATCGATCACAGGGCACCTGGGTGGCTCAGTCAGTTAAGTGTCTGACTTCGGCTCAGGTCATGATCCCAGGGTCCTGGGATTGAGTCCCACATCAGGCTCCCCAGTCTGCTTTGCCTTCTGCCTCTGCCTGCCCTCTACTTGTGCTCTGTCAAATAAATAAAATCTTAAAAAAAAGGAATTCATGGATCACAAAGTCAAGCAAAGTGCCATGCTCACAACAGTGCCTCATCAATATTTATTGATTTGAATAGCTATGGAATTTTCTTCATATTAAAAGGTTCTTAGGTTAATTCTGGAAAAAAAGTTTCCAGAAATAAGAAATAAAGGAACGAAAGAAGTCTTCTATTTTCAATTTAGTACTGACTAATAATCAAAAAAGATTCAAAGAATTTCATCTAAGACTCAGCTGGGACATAAAAGGAGCCTATATTCATTGCACTCCTCCCCTACCAGACTCTAATGGGAAGCCAAATGAATCTGTGTCAAACTGTTTCTCTGTCTCAAATTAAGTGGTGCTTATAGATGAAGCTTGATAAATATCAGAATATATTCAATTGTCTTTACATTTTTAACTATCTTAGAAAAAATCTGCCTCTGCAGTGACTTTTTAAAAAGATTTAATTATTTATTTGAGAGAGAGAGAGAAAGCATGAACAGGGGGAGGAAGGTAGAGGGAGAAAAAGAATCTGAAACAGACTCCAAGTTCAGCATGGAGCCTGACATGGGGCTGGATCCCAGGACCCTGAGATCACGGCCTGAGCCAAAATCAAGAGTCAGACGCTTAAAAAAAAAAAAAAAAATAGAGTCAGACACTTAAACAACTGAGCCACCCAGGTGTCCCAACATTTTTACATAGATTAAGTACATGTTTAATAAGTGAGAAAATATAGGTAAAAACAGTATGAAGAGGAGTAGAAAGGCCTTCACTATTTTTCATTGGTCGTATATGACATTGACTAGCTTCAGGTACAAATAAACTTATCACTATATTCCCTATGGAGTTCATAGTTCCTGAGATAAAGAAAAAATTACAAAGTATAAATCAGAGGATTTAACTTTATACCAGCCGAGATGAACAGGAAATGTTGATCCTGATTCTGAGACTGAATATATTTTCCATTATATAACAAAAAGAATGTGCATTATTTTAAATTCAAGATTATTTAGCATTCTCTCTGCCTTTTGCCCAGCAGAAATTATTCAGGGTCTTATCAAGAACAGTACATGAAAACAGTATGGGTTTAGGGGTTATCTAGCCAGGTAGCTAATTAATATAAATTGTTCTATGTACAAACTCAACACAAGGAAGAAAATGTATATTTATCAGATGCCTTCTATATGCCAGGTACTATGCTAAAATCTGTGCATATATTATCTCATTTAACCTCCACACCTGTTATCAATGCTTTATAAATGCAGTAATAAAAGTTCAGAGAGTCTCAGTGTCTTACAGACTCACAACTTGTAAGTAGGAGAGTTGGGTTTAGAACTCAAATCTCTTTGAAAGACCAACAGGGAAAGAGAAGAAAGGAAGAGATTTTTGATCAATACGAATTGTAACTCTTATGATATGTATATGTAAAGCTATGACTGTATGACAGAACAGGGTTCAAAACATCTCCTAAAGCCTCAACTAACCACACATGAGAGAGTATTTTCTGTTTTAAAAAAAGAGGATGATGACATAAAGGTTAGTTAACCACAGTATTCTATGGTTTTGCAACTAAAAATATGTCATGCATTAAGCTGTATTAGTGGAAAAACCAAAGCACAACATTCAGATGTTAGGAAACGATAGTCTTAATGTTCTGACCAAACCACACCTGGACAGTGTGTTAGGTACTAAGTACTACACTCCAACAATAGTGTCAAAATGCAGTAATTTAAAGTAGTTTGAATGGAATTATCAAGTACCTTAAAATGATGACATAGAAAAAGAATTATGAAAATAAGATTTAGCCTTTAAAAAAGAAGTTGAGAAGAGATATAGTTCTGTCTTCATATATTTGAAAAGCTTCCAAGTAAAAGAGAAGAAATAGGTATAGGTGCATTCAATATTACATCACAATATTATATCACAAAACAAATTAAGTGAAAATTCTAGAGAAGAGAATTTTAATTCAGTTTAGAGGGCATATCCTCTTTTTTTCTTTTTCTTTAAATTTTTTGTTGTTATGTTAATCACCATACATTACATCATTAGTTTTTGATGTAGTGTTCCATGATTCATTGTTTGTTCATAACACCCAGTGCTCCACGCAGAATGTGCCCTCTTTAATACCCATCACCAGGCTAACCCATCCTCCCACCCCCTCCCCTCTAGAACCCTCAGCTTGTTTTTCAGAGTCCATCCTCTCTCATGGTTCCTCTCCCCCTATTTACCCTCCTTCATTCTTCCCCTCCTATCTTCTTTTTTTTCTTAACATATATTGCATTATTTGTTTCAGAGGTACAGATCTGTGATTCAACAGTCTTGCACAATCCTAATAATTATATCTACTATGGAATGGAATCATTCCTTTGATATATTTATATATAAATATATAGAGAGACAGTTATATGTTGCTTTTGAGAGAAACTCTTATATATGTATTATACACACACACACAAGTTAATTAAAGCTTAATGGGCCTTACATATATATTTTTTTAAGATTTTATTTATTTATTTGACAGAGAGAGACACAGCGAGAGTGAACACAAGCAGGGGGAGTGGGAGAGGGGGAAGCAGTCTTCCCGCGGAGCAGGGAGCTGGATGTGGGGATCGAACCAAGGACCCTGGGATCATGACCTGAGCCAAAGACAGATGCTTAACGACTGAGCCACCCAGGTTCCCCTGGGCCTTACATATTTTAAATTTTATTCCATATCCCTTTCTAAAATGAGACAATACTAAAGAAATAATTTTTAATGTGGCATCTGCTTAATGCCCTGCCCTATAATTTCTTTATTGAACATAATACATATTAATGTACATTTTATGCAGATTTCTTGGACTAGTAGATTAAAAAGGCTTATAAAATATCCCTAAGCAATGGGAGTATCCACCAACAGGAATTTTTCCCAGGGACAGAATTAGGAGTGACAAGCAGGAGGTTTTCAACACAATAAACTATAACTAAAGGGAGATACAATCCAAAAATCTCTTTAAAAACCAACATGATAAAAAAACACAAGTTTATCTAAGAGGTGGAAGAAAATCTGACACCCAAATCACATGTTTACAGAATGGCTTCACTGTGACAGAAATCCTCCAAATTTTTAGCCATTATTCTTGCTTTATCTTGTATAATGAAGCTTAAAGACTCTGTATGAAAAATATTTTTCACCTAACTTTCCCAAACACTCCAAATAAAAGAAATAACTTTGAAAATTTTTTCATATGTTCTTTGCTCCCATACTTTTTATTTATGTTAAGAATTGTAAGATCTACCTTGTCAAAACCAGCTTGAAAGAGAATAAAAATGAGGATAAGCCAGCTTAATGATTTATTTTAGCCAAAGACTCATACATTCCTGATTATAAGTATCCTTGTCCTCAGCAATGCAAATCAAACCTTAGCAAATAAAAACATTTCATTTCTGAGATGACAGATACCAGCACATTTTTTCAGACAAGCCCCATTTAAATTGGATATATCCTTACATTCTCATTTCCAAATTAAAAGTCACTACATGATATGCTTTTTTCCCAATGATTTGCCATATGCTTCATTCAGCTAGTTCAATCTCCTTTTGGCTGATCTTTTGGTTGTATACTACCTAAGCCAATTTATGAAGATCGGCACTAATTTCACACACACAATAAGGCAATGCAGCATTCACAACGGGTCCTAATAAAGCAGCTCATATCACCAAATCTTGATTATGTAGTGCTGAAGAAGTCCTCTGAGGCATTTTAATATGTTTAGAGACTAGCTTGCTACCCTCAGTGGCTATTAGCAATGTGCTCAAGTCCCTGTGTGTTATTATGCCAACACAGAAATTGTAGGCTAATTGTTGGCACTGTGCTTTGGTATTTCAACTATGATGTTGATATTTCTCTATTTTGGCAAAGGCTGCTATGGGAACTGACGACCTGTTTTTCAAAAGATGGGATAAAAGAAACCAGAAAAAGGAGAGGGAGGAATAAAAAGCACATGCACCATGTAATAATTTAATGAATATTACAGGGAAACCTATTTGACATTGTCACTTTTTATAAACATTTCATATTAGTTGTTAATATGTTGATGGTCAAAAGCACTTTGGGGTAGACCACAGACACTTTGAGGGAATGAGGGAGAAAGATTAGTCCTGGTATTTCTTTTGGTCATAAGATTATAATTTCTGATTATCAACAATTCCTAAAAACAATCACGGTTTTATATGGAACCATTTATGAAACATACAGTTTAATCTGTGAAAAACTTCATGAAAAATGGAAATAAATTAAACCTGAATCTAATGGGGCCTAATAACTCACTTCTTGTTTACAAGAAATTCAGGGGCCAGGGAATCAACCTATGTAATGCCACAAAAACAAACATACACATAGACTACAAGATAACTGGCTCAGTTTGCTTCAGTAAGATGGGAAAGGTATGGTAGTGGAGGAACATTAAAAAATAAAATGCAGGGGCACCTGGGTGTCTCAGCCGTTAAGCGTCTGCCTTCAGCTCAGGTCATGATCCCAGAGTCCTCCCACATCAGGCTCTCTGCTCCGCAGGAAGCCTGCTTCTCCCTCTCCCACTCCCCCTGCTTGTGTTCCCTCTCTGTCTCTCTCTCTGTCAAATAAATAAATAAATAAAATCTTTTTACAAATATAAAAAAATAAATAATAAAATGCAATGTGTAGTATTTCTTTGGATACCAATTCACATAAAGTAGAAAAGATAACTGATAAATTCTGAATATAAACAGAGTATTAGACCAAAGAATCAGGGTTAACTTTGTTAGATGTCATAATGACATTGTGGCAAGGTAAGAAAATATCCATTTCTTTAAGAGATAACTATTAAATATGTGGGGGAGAAATGGCATGGAATCTGGGACTTGCTTCAAAATGTGTCAGCAATAACCACAACTAAAAAAGGAATAGGTGAAGCAAGTATAGAAAAATCTTGATAATTTTTGAGTTGGAGTGATAGTTATATGAGAGTTCATTATAATATTCTATTATCCTTGTAAGGAGTTATTAGCTTCCTTCATAGCTAGCTTCTTCACATCTGGGGACACTACTGTACACTTCTCTTGGATCATTTGTCCTCTCTAGTGATAATCTGATATAGTATCTACTCTATAATAAGACCTGATAATAGCATTACTTTTCCCTGGGGTGGAAAAAAAAAAATCAATAGACATGGTAGCTAGCCCAAAAGCAATCACTTGGTAAATAAAGAGAACTTGATGCTCAACTATTTTCACTTGCAACTGAGTATATTTCCCAGAATTTATCATTACTAAAAATTACTGATTACAATATGGTTTACGTAAACAACCATTCCAACTGGATCAGGCAACATATAATTCCTACTTTCTGGGTGATCTAATAAGAAACTATCTAATTTCTCTACATCTTATGGTGTACTTGCTATGTACATATATTCATGTGGTGACCCACAGTAAATAATCTCTTCTAAAGTTTCAATTGTCAGACTATATCTTGATTTATGCCAGAGACCATAAAAGATAACGATACCCCTGGAAGGAATTAAATATCCAAATTACAACAAAATGTATTGAATCTTTGTACCACACTTGAAGAGAATGACCTATATTATTTTTTTTAAAGATTTTATTTATTTATTTGAGAGAGATAACAAGCATTGGGGAGGGGCAGAGGGAGAGAGAGACAGAGACAGAGACAGAGAGAAGCAGACTCCCTACAGAGCAAGGAGCCTGATGCGGGGGTTGACCCCAGGACCTGGAGATCATGACCTCAGTGGAAGGCTCCCTGACCTATATTATTTTTTTATCTAATAGATCCATGTAATTGAAGATGATGTTGCTGGATGCCTATGTCCAGATAGAAGCCTTTAGCCCCCAGGGGCTTGGCAGCAACAAAAGTCAGAGGCTACTTAAAGGATGAATCTGGGAAGAAAGGCGGGCTTCTCTATGCCACTGTTCCTCTATCTTCATAACTCAAAAAGAATGCTAAAGAGTAGGGATTTGTTGGCCCTCTAAGGAGTCAGGTAATTAAGAAATTTAAAAACAAAACCAGACCATTGATATCATTAAGCCCAACATCCTTTCACATTCAAAAAAAAAAAAAAAACATGGCCCAAAGAAATTCAAAGACTCACCCAAAGGCACATGATAGTTCATAAAAGAACAGGGGCCTAGAGAGCTTGTACTACACACTTTTAAAACCTGAGATTTTAGAGAAAGAACTATATTCTATGTAAATCACAAGCCAGAAGAAAAATGAAGTTGGGATAAAAACGGTAAAGGAGATAAATTGAATATTGTGTAGAGTTCAAGAAATTAAGGAAATTAACTATGTGGAAAATAAAAAAGCTTTTAACTTGCCATTTGCAACGACATGGATGGAACTGGATGGAGGGTGTTATGCTTACTGAAATAAGTCAATCAGAGAAAGACATGTATCATATGACCTCACTGATATGAGGAATTCTTAATCTCAGGAAACAAACAGTGTTACAGGAGTGGTTGGGGGTGGGAGGGATTGGGTGGCTGGGTGATAGACATTGGGGAGGGTATGTGCTACGGTGAGCGCTGTGAATTGTGCAAGACTGTTGAATCACAGTTCTGTACTTCTGAAACAAATAACGCAACATATTTTAAGAAAAAAGAAAAAGAAGAAGATAACAGGAGAGGAAGAAAAGGGAAGTATGTCAGAGGGGGAGACGAACCATGAGAGATGATGGACTCTGAAAAACAAACTGAGGGTTCTAGAGGGGAGGAGGGTAGGGGGATGGGTTAGCCTGGTGATGGGTATTGAGGAGGGCACGTTCTGCATGGAGCACTGGGTGTTATGAACAAACAATGAATCATGGAACACTGCATCAAAAACTAATGATGTAATATATGGTGATTAACATAACAATAAAAAATTAAAAAAAAAAAGCGGAGTGGAGGAGTGCCTGGGTGGCTCAGTTGGTTGAACAGTTGATTCTTGATTTCGGCTCAGGTCATGATCTCAGGTTGCAAGATCAAACCCCACATGGACTCCATACTCAGTAAGGAGTCTGCTCCAGATTCTCTTCCCCTCTGCCCCAGGTTCATTAGCTTGCTCTCTCTCTCTCTTTCTCTCTCTTAGTAAATAAATAAATCTTTAAAAAAATAATATGAAATTTAAAAGGGGGTTGGATGAGAATGAAAACATGAGGACTTAAAATGTTTCACTAAATCTAAGATGGGCTTTTTATGGACCAAAACAAAAGGAAAAAAATATAACCAGCTCTAATTGTAACATGCCATTATTTTCATTTATTACTGTTTGTAAAATGTTAAATCAAAGGGCTACTTAGAATCAATAAAATCTCGCAAATGGATAAGAATATATTTTGAGTGTGTCACACAGTGGTGTTAGTCACTTCACTATTACCCCCTTTTTCTTTCTCCTCTTCCACCTCTCCCTGCCCTTTTATCAAGATCATCATCAGCAACATTCTACTAAATACTTTCTCTGTGAAAATAAGACCATTCAGCTAATAGCCCTAACCAGTACCAATTCTCAGACTTTTTTTTTTCTATTCTATTACAGAAATAGTCCTCTGTTCACTTGTGATACCTGGAAACTCATTGATAGTGAATAAAAATAACCCAGTATAAACATTAAAACTTCCAAACACTGTATTCTAGGGCTATGCTGGAATGAAGGAACATGAATTCCTTTCCAAGGTTAGTGTGGCTCTATGAAGAGCAGAGGGAGGAAAGGAAGCAGCAGCATGAAACATCTGAGCACTGAGCAAAAGCCGCCGAACACAGAAGTCTGTCACAACCCACAGGGCATCAGCCTGCCTAGGTCAGGAATTCTGAAGCTGGATGATCTATTCACACCTTTCATTTTGGTTACTCTTGGCCACCCATCAAAATTCAGACTCCTCTCTTGCTGCTTCCACCGTGTTGTTCCCATACTGTTGTTTCCTTCTCACATCTCTAGTTGGCCTCTTTCATTTTGTTGTAAATACCTTCTACCTCCAACCTGATTCCAGGACTTTCTCTAAACCTTCTTTCTTCAACTAGACCCTGGCCTTCTCATAAAAAAACTCATTTTCTCACCAAATACCATAAGACCATGGGTGGCATTTTCCTAGTTATCACATTTAAATACGTTTAGCCAGAGTTTCTCTGTCATGTCATCCATATAAATATGCATTCACACACACACAGGCACACACATATATATGAATGTATATCCATATAAAAATATACACACATATGCACCCATACTTCTACACGTGTGCGTATGTTTGCATGCACATACACACACACACACACACAAACACAATGTTGTTCTTTTTAAAACCTCTATCATATTTTTGTATTTCATGGCACTTCTACTAATATCTATGTTCTGCACTTTTAAGATCTGATGATAGCACAATGAATAGAATAAATTGAGGGTGGATACAGGTCAACAAAATGACAAACTATCTTTCATACACTAGAGCTTGGCAAAAGCAAAGCATACTTGTCCCAAACGATTTTTAGGGCTTCATGAGTTAAGGATCTTCAATTTGTTTCCAACTCATTTACACAACTCATTGGAATGTTGTTCTGTAACAACTGATTGATTCACAAGTTCTCCCTGCCTCCCCTCCAATTCATTATAAACAAAGGACAGAAGAGGTTCCTACTTTTCCACATACCCAAGACACTGTTTGGCAACTGTTAGAAAAGAATGTGATTCCATGGTACACTCTACTTAATTCTAGAGTTGCACTTATCACAACAGACATAAATTTCTTGCTCCTTGTCTGTATCCCCACTAAGCTTAGAGGAAAATGCTATTTTCAGTTCATTTTTCGGTCTCCAGCATCTAAGTGTTTGACACATAGCACATACTCAAAAACATTTGATGAATGGTACATGAAGAAACAAGACACTCTTTTTTGTTTTCAGTAGTTGTTTTTGCATTGAGTTACATTCACAATCCTTTGTGATAAATAGCATATATTCAAAGAATGAAAAACTGATGATGAGTGTGCAGACTATAGTAACAAAACAAAATACCTACCAAAGGGTAAAACCTGGATGTTATAAATAATTGACCTAAAGAAATAATAAAATTGATTTATAAAATTTAAGAGAAAAGAACTACGTATTTTTTACACCTTAAATGTATGAATGAGAGATGCGTGGGTGGCTCAGTCAGTTAAGCATCTGCCTTTGGCTCAGGTCATGATGCCAAGGTCCTGGGATCAAATCCCACATTAGGCTCTTTGCTCAGTGGGGAGCCTGCTTCTCCCTCTGCCCCTCCCCCTGTGCACATGTGCCTGTGTGCTCTCTGATAAGTAAATAAAATCTTTAAAACAAATGTACATTCAAGTTCAAAATATTTCTCACTGTTTTTCAGACCACTACTCAAGGGAGTTGACACTGAAGAAACCTTTATTTTATTTACCATATCATCAACCTAACTGTAACTTTAAAATGTTTTCAGTTTAGAGATGGAAGATAAACAATACAGATATTAAATGAAAAGTTCTAAGGAGTGAAAGTAGCTGATTCCTATTAATTTCTAATTAGCTGTCAACTTTTATCATAAAATCTCAAAATACTGATTATTACTCACTTAAAAAGATAACCTAGTTTATAAATCATTACTAAATTACAGGGCTCCTTCATATAAATTTTTTTTTAAATTATGAAAACATTTTTATCCCTTTATATTTAAGCAATCATAATAGAAACTAAGTATGTGTTAAGAATGTTTATATTGAAATACTTATTTCCTTACAAAGTGGTTATACAAAATAGTTATACTGTTCTTTCTTATTTAAAAAAATATAAAATTTTAAAATTGTCTACCTTTAGGCTAAAATAAAAGTGAAAAATTAGAAAGGGGTTAAAAAGAGCACAAATATTCAAAGAAATCAGCATGTTAAAACTCAGAGCTACACGGAGTAGGGAATTAATTTTTCCCCAGGAATACATCTTATTATTATTCCCCTAGAGTTTGGTGTCAAGAGAAGCTGTCATTTAAATGTTTACTAGGTGAAAAATAACGACAGACTTGCACTCTGAAAACTATAAGACATTGATGAAAGAAATTAAAGACAACACAAGCAAATGGAAAGATATCCCAAGCTCATGGATTGGAAGAACAAACATTGTTAAAATGTCCATACTACCCAAAACAATCTACAGATTTAATGTGCCCCAATCAAAATCCCAACAGCATTTTTCACAGAACTGGAATAATCCTAAAATTTGTATGGAACCACAAAGACCCCAAATCACCAAAGCAACCTTGAAAAACAAGAATGAAACTGGAGGTATCACAACCCAGATTTCAAGATATACTACAAAGCTGTAGCAATCAAAACAGTATGGTACAGACAAAAAACAGACACATAAATCAATGGAACAGAATAGAAGGCCTAGAAATAAAGCCATAATTATATGGCCAATTAATCTTCAACAAAGTAGATAAGAATATCCAATGGGAAAAAAACAGTCTCTAAAACAAACAGTGTTGGGAAAACTGGACAGCTACATGCAAAAAAAAAAAAAAAGGAAGGAAAAAGAAACTGGACCACTTTTGTACATCATCCACAAAAATAAACTTAAAAATAGATTAAGGACCTAAATATGAGATCTGAAACCATTAAAATCCTGGAAGAGAGCATAGGCAGTAATTTCTTTGACATTGGTTATAGCAACATTTTTCTAGGTATGTTTCCTGAGGCAAGGGAAACAAAAGCAAAAATAAACTATTGGGACTACATCAAAATAAGTAAAAAGCTCCTGCACAGCAAAGGAAACAATCAATAAAACTAAAAGACAACCTACTGAATAGGAGAAGATATTTGCAAATGACATATCCAATAAAGGGTTAGTATCCAAAATACATAAAGACATTATATAATTCAACACCAAAAAAAAAAAGAAGTAATCCAATTAAAACTGGGCAGAAGACATGAACAGACATTTTTTCAAAGACATCCAGATGGCCAACAGACACATGAAAAGATGCTCAACATCACTCATCATCAAGAAAATGTAAGTCAAAACCACAATGAGATATTATCTCACATCTATCATAATGGCTAAAATCAAAAACTCCAGAAACAAGTGTTGGTGAGAACGTGGAGAAAAATGAACCCTCATGCACTGTTGGTGGGAATGCAAACTGGTGCAGGATAGAGGTTCCTCAAAAAAATCAAAAATAGAATTACCATATATCCAGTAATATCACTAACTGGATATTTACCCAAAATATATGAAAACACTAGTTTGAAAAGATACATACACCCCTACATTTATTGCATTATTTATAATAGCAAAATTATGGAGCAACCCAAGTGTCCATTGATAGATGAATGGATAAAGAAAATGTAGTACATATATACACAATGGAATATTACTCAGGAATAAAAAAATGAAATTTTGCCATTTACAACAACATAGATGGATCTAGAAAGTATAATGTTGAGCAAAATAAGTGAGTCAGGGAAAGACAAATAAGATATGATTTTACCCATATGTGGAACTTAAGAAACAAAATGAACAAAGAGGAAGAGAGACAAACCAAAAAACAGCCTCTTAACTATAGAAAACAAATGGATAATTACCAGAGGGGAGCTGCATGGGGGGAAATGTGAAATACATGAAGGGGATTAAGAGTAGACTTACCATAAAGAGCACTGAGTAATGTATAGAATTGTTGAATCACTATATCGTACACATGAAACTAATATAACACTGTATGTTAACCATACTAGAATTAAATTTTTTTTAATTTAAAAAACATTTTTGACTAGGTAAAAATAGTAACTCATTACGTACCAATCATCTTTGTCATGGAAGATTCACATTAACAGTCTTTCTTGTATGTAAATGTACTCTATTACTGTGAGGTAAAGATAACTAGAACCACCACGGTAGATTTGTTGTTTTGTTTCCTCCCTGTACATTCTCCTTGGAATGCAAGAGGGACTGGGACTAGAAACCAGAGAATGAAACCAAATCTTTGTTTCTACTACTGGCAATAGTGAACTTAACATAACACAATAAAATAAAAAAAAGAAAAAAATATAAGTGAAAATAAGAAAACTATAGAATAATCAGCTGATTGTACACAAGTGAAAATCAAATAAAACTAGAATATGGATAGATATATGCACAAAAAAGAAAGATATAAAATTCAGGGGAAAAGACTGTACAAGACCTTTTGGAGAAAAGACCCTACACATGGACAACTGAATTGTCATAAAGGGCATCAGGTAAAAGAGAAAATGGGAGAAAAGCAATTTAAATAAATAATGGTGGTGAACTTTTCAAAATTGAACACAAGTTACAAATTCAAAGAGCACTATAACACTATAGCAAAAATTTTAGAAAGTACCCATGCATTTCATAGTAAAACTGCTTAAAAGACAAAAATTTATTTTATGTAGCTGAAGGAGATATATTATCTTCAAAAGAGTTACTGCTGACTTTTAGAAATGAGCAAGAAGACAACAGAAAGATACTTTCAAAGTGGCAAAAGAAAACCAGTTAATCTAAAATTCTATATCCAGTAAAAATATCTTTTGAAATAACTATATTTATAAACAAACAAGACTGAATTTTTCAGAACAAAACCAAAGGAAATATTAAACAGTATTATTCAAACAGAATGAAACTGTTTAGCAATAAAATATTTTTTCATTGAGATATGTACATTTTTCAGACATAATGCTATTGCACACTTAATAAACTACAGTATACTGTAAACATAAGTTTTATATGTAATGGGAAACCAAAAAATTCTTTTGACTCACTTTATTGTAGTATTTGCCTTGCAGTGGTCTGAAATGGAACCCATAATATCTCTATGGTATGCCTGTATTAACAAACTAAATCTGGTGATATATATAATCATGACCAGGTTAGGTTTATTCCAGGAATGCAAGGTTCATTTTATATTAAAAAATCAATGTAAGTTATTACTTTAAAATACAGTATTAAACAATATATGACACAATAAAGTATTAAAAATATAATTTTCACAATGGCAGAAAAAATTTGATGAAATTCAAAACTCACTGGGGCACCTGGGTGGTTCAGTTGGTTAAGCATCAGACTGATTTCTGCTCAGGTAATGATCTCAAGGTCATGGGATCAAGCCCTGCTCTGGGCTCTGCACTCAGTGAGGAGTATGCTTGATGATTCTCTCCCTCTGTCCCTCTCCCAGCTCTCTCTAAAATAAATAAATAAATCTTTAAAAAAAATTCAAACCTCAGGGTGCCTGGGTGGTTCAGTCAGTTAAGTAGTACCTTTGGCTCAGGTCATGATCTCAGGGTCCTGAGAGAGAGACCCGCATTGGGCTCCCTGCTCAGTGGGGAGTCTGTTTCTTCCTCTCCCTCTGCCCCTCCCCCTGCTTGTGCACATGCATTTGTTCTAATAAATAAAATCTTTGAAAAAAATTTTTTAAAAAATTCAAAACCCATTCATGATTTTTTAAAAATGCTCAGCACACCCAGCCACCCCATCCCTCCCACCCCCCACCACTCCAGCAACCCTCAGTTTGTTTCCTGAGATTAAGAATTCCTCATATCAGTGAGGTCTATGGTGAGCAATTGTGCAAGACTGTTGAATCACAGATCTGTACCTCTGAAACAAATAATAAAATATATGTTAAAAAAAAAAAAGAAGACGACGACAGCAGGAGGGGAAGAATGAAGAGGGGGAATCGGAGGGGGAGACGAACCATGAGAGACGATGGACTCTGAAAAATAAACTGAGGGTTCTAGAGGGGAGGGGGGTGGGGGGATGGGTTAGCCTGGTGATGGGTATTAAAGAGGGTACGTTCTGCGTGGAGCACTGGATGTTATACACAAACAGTGAATCATGAACACTACATCAAAAACTAATGATGTAATGTATGGTGATTAATATAACAATAAAAATTTAAAAAATATAAAAAATATAACAAATGTAAAAAATATTAAAGAAATCTAAATAAAGTATGAATTATGGCTAATAATATATCACTACTGGTTCACTGGTGACAAATATATCATAGTATAAGATGTTAAGAGGAAAAACTGGGTGTTTACATATATGGGACTCTCTGCGCTACCTCAGCAACTTTTCTGTAAATCTAAATCTATCTTAATATAAAAAGTTTATTTAAAAAAAATGCTCACAACAAGCTAGGATTAGAAGGGAAGTTTTTTAGTCAATAAAATATATCTATAAAAATAACACAAGAAGATACCATAATTAACAAATGTTGAAAACTTTCCTTTGAAATCAGGAATAAGAAAAAATAATAAAGGCTTTATTCAATATTTTACTGCAGGGCCTAGCTACAGCAATAAGGAAAAGAAAAAACATATAGGGGTTGGAAAGAAATAAAACTGTCATACATGTAGAGGAGATGTGAAACAAATAAATTATAAATAAAGTATGGGAAATAAATGATTTTAGCAGGGTTATCAGATACAAGATAAATGCATAAAAATCAGTTGCAGTCCATTTATACTACCAATGAATGAAAAGAGAAATGTTAAATACCATCTATAATAGCATTAAATAACTAAACATTAAATAAATAACAAAAGATGTGGAAGATAGAAAATTATAAGATATTAATGGGAAAAAAGTAAAAAAAATAAAAGAAGAAGGATTACTATGTGAATGAATCAGAAGATTCAATACTATAAAGATGTCAACTCAAAGTTGTTTCAATGTAATCCCACTTTTGGTAGAAATAGTTTCTAAAATTCACAGGGTAGCACTAATGGTCAAGGTAGCTATGAAAATCTCAGAAACAAAGCTGAAGTACTCTACAGAACATCTTAATTTATTATAAAAGCAAAAGTAATTACAATAGTAGATTTGGGAGACAAAGACAAAGACCCCATGGAACAAAATAAAGAGTTCAGAAATAAGTCTATGCATATATGAACATTTGTGAGAATGAGATGGTCTTCTAAATAATGTAAGTCAATGTAGGGGGAAAAAATGCACTTGACTTCACCACACCTTACATTAAAAACAACTATTCCAGGTAGATTGCAGAAACAAGAAAAGCAAAGTAATAAAGTGTCTAAAGGACAACATAAAAAAATTTCATTTACTAAGTAGAGAAAGAGTTCTTTAACAGGACACTAAGAGCACTGGCAATACATTAAACAACTGATAAATAGGACTGCATGAAAAAAATAAAAGTTCCTATTAAAAAAGGCACTGATAAAAGGAGTAAAAGGTAAGCCACATAATGAGACAGATATTTCCAACACATACAATGAATGAGGAAGCCTCAGATTCCTACAATTTTATTTTGCAATATCCTGCAGGTAGTGTCAAAGAACAGTGTATTGTAATTATTAGTGTGGCTTGCCAAAAATTTCAACTCTTTCTACCCTCTGTCCTCCTTATGGTTGGGTGGAAACATGTAATGAATTCTGGCAAATTGTGAGCAGAGGCTGCGTGTTTGAGACCTTCTATTGCTGTCTCTTGCCCTGACATGGCATTCCACAACATTTAAAATGATGGCTCTTCTGTCAGCAGTGACCTCCACAAGACATCGCCAATGGACATATAGGCAGGTAAACTAATATGAGGATATAGGTGTAGTAGATTATGATATAAAATGTATTTCTTAGTGTAGATAACAGGAAAAAAATCTGAAGGGATATTCTGAAAGGATAATTTGCATTAACTATTTCTATGGGGAAATGAAGTGTGGGGCTACTGCAAGGTATTATCAACCAAGGAC
Organism: Zalophus californianus; assembly: GCF_009762305.2. NCBI lineage: Eukaryota > Metazoa > Chordata > Mammalia > Carnivora > Otariidae > Zalophus > Zalophus californianus. The sequence continues at coordinate 100,301,860 of NC_045602.1, forward strand.
AAACTGAAATTGAACTAACTTCCTGGGAATGAGTAACCAAAACAAAGAGAATGAAGAATGTGAAAGCTACTCCCTCCAAATTCATCTATGTAAATCTCCATCAGAATCATTTGGGGAGCTTGTATTACAATGCATCCATTCATGCAATAAATGTTCAAGAGCCTATTAAGTGCCATATGACAGGAGACAGAGCAGTGAATAAAACAGATCAAGTCCATAACCACACTGGCCTATAAACTAGTCGAGGGAGATCTCAGAAGATGCTTCTAAAGTCACATTCTCTATTATCCAGAGCACTTCTCAGGGTTACTTTGTTGTCGGATAAATGTATCCTTTATGTACTCTTCCAGCAAGGAGATTTACATGTCCTTCTTTGCTAATTTTTCACCAAGATGACAAAGGATAACAAAGGATAAGACTAGTGTGTTTTTACCACGTTTATTTCAACAAGGTCATAAGCAGGATAATAAAAGAGGCTGAGACTACTACTAGAGTGCACAAATAAAATGGAGGCTTACTAGTAATTAACACTACGTTGTATCTTTGAGTTTGTATACCATTTGCACCTTTTAAATAAAATCTTTAAAAAAATTTTTGTTTCTAGTTTTAGAACCTTACCCTAGTTATAGTTAATGTAACTTCTTAGCAACACTAGTAAAGAACTACTTAGTGGAAATAGTTGATTTCTATGGTGGAAATTAGCTGATTTTTTTTTAAATAAAAGGAATCCCTTCCCTCATTATATTACTACAAATAGATGATAAATGACTAGAAAGAATAAAATTAAACTGTTAATTTTACACCATAAAAGTACAACAAAATTTTATAACATATATGGGAAGAGTAGGACCTAGCTGTATCTTAATTTTATATTATCACACATTATTACACAATCGCCATCCTTCTTTTCTCTACTACAAGCTGCACTTCAGTGGTAATTATTATAGGCATATTCAAGTGTATTTTCCTAGCAGCTCTTAAAGCCAATGTCAAATATTCAAAATCTGATTTTAAAAAAAATTCAAAATCTGATTGAAAAATTAGTTTCTAAATATTTTTGAGAGAATTAGAACACTGGAAAAAATCTGAAAGGCAAAATAATATTAGCAAATTCCTAAATATACCACATAATTCAGCCCTGAATAATTAGACACTAATAAGTGTTTTAAATAAACATATTTCAGGAAGATTTTAGTGTTAAATATTCTTTACGAATGAAAACAAATATTCTCCAAATTAGCATATTTGTATACCTATCCTTTTTAATGTTCTCTGTGCTATCAGAGATTATAAATTTGTGTACTAATGATATCTTTAAATTATCAGACATTTGGAAATATATTTGCTTTTCACATTTGAGAGTCCTGGACTTTTCTGAAGAATCTTTTAATTTTTAATATTTGTATTATTTCTCATTTAATTATACCCATTTATTAAGATTGAAAAAGTGAGAGGCATATGAAGCAAGCAAATGTGGGTAATCTATAAGTCACAGAAAACAAGAATGTATAATTTCTACTGTCTGCCTACAGTCTGCCTTACTCAGTTTTAAATGCATATATATGCTTTGTGTCATCATTTGAACTATAGAGTTCAAAGATGAAGTCATTCTCTAACCCAAAAAACACAAAGAATTTCAAATTTCAAAGTTTGAAAAAGTTTAGATTCAACCTTTTAGTAATGAAATCTCCTAATTTTGATCAAAACCACACTCTACTCGATCTAAATTGTGAGGAAAGAAAATATGAACAGGTTTTTGAGTAATAAAAATTCAAACATGTATGGAACATCTTTCTGAATGTAGCTTTTATGAAAACATTCACAACCTAAAAATCCAGATTAAATTTTTTTAAAATTCCCCAAATAGGAGAAGTTTTTGGGAAAATCTACTCTGCCATCTTTCACAGATTTTGGATAAGATAAAAATAGAGGTTCCTGGATGGCTCAGTCGGTTAAGCACCTGACTTCGGCTCAGGTCATGACTTCGGGGTCCTGGGACAGAGCCCCATGTCAGTCTGCTTCTCCCTCTCCTTCTGCCCCTCACCCCTGCTCATGCACACACTCTCAATCTCTCTAAGTAAATAAATAAAATCTCTTAAAAATGAAAATATACTCTGGCCGTGTAGATACAACCAACTGAGTCACCCAGGTGCCCAGGCCGTGTAGATACAACCTATGCTCTGCCTCAGTTATTTGTTAAGGACACATTTTATTATTTTTTTTAAGATTTTATTTATTTATTTGACAGAGAGAGACACAGCGAGAGAGGGAACACAAGCAGGGGGAATGGCAGAAGGAGAAGCAGGTTCCCCACAGAGCAGGGAGCCTGATGTGGGGCTCCATCCCAGGACCCTGGGATCATGACCTGAGTGGAAGGCAGACGCTTAACGACTGAGCCACCCAGACGCCCCAAGGACACACTTTAAGCATTAAAGAAATATAAAGCCAACTACCCATCCCTCCCACCCCCCCCAACTCCAGCAACCCTCAGTTTGTTTCCTGAGATTAAGAATTGTGCAAGACTGTTGAATCACAGATCTGTACCTCTGAAACAAATAACACAATATATGTTAAGAAAAAGAAAAAGGAGATAGCAAGAGGGGAAGAATGAAAGGGAGTAAGTCGGAGGGGGAGATGAACCATGAGAGATGATGGACTCTGAGAAACAAACTGAGGGTTCTAGAGGGGAGAGGGTGCTAGGATGGGTTAGTCTGGTGATGGGTATTAAAGAGGGCACGTTCTGCGTGGAGCACTGGGTGTTATGCACAAACAATGAATCATGGAACACTACATCAAAAACTAATGATGTAATGTATGGTGATTAACATAACAATAAATTTTTTTTAAAAAAGAAAGAAATATAAAGCCAAGAAGTAAAAAAAAAAAAAAATTATATAAAAACATTTCCTTTGAAAACCACAGAATTCAGAATTATATTTATAAACAAAAGGCCAAAAATACCCTGTCTCTTAAGTTAAAGGTGTTTGTGAAAGCAAGAGCACAATTGGAAGCTTGAAATGCTTTTCACAAAATCACTACCCATAAAATGCACCATTTGTAGGTACCATTTGTATCAAATGACCAAATTTAAAGCCCAAATTTAAATGACAAGCAAAACAACAGGTAATTGTAATTACAAAACTCAAGAAAACTACTTGGGCACACTTAATGTTTTGGAGTTTCGACTCTAAATGAATGTTTCAATTAAATAAAAGGGTAGCTCTAAAAGTTACAGTGAAAATAAAACGAAAAAGATAATTCTGTGTGACTAAATAGATGCAAGAAAAAAATCAATTTTAAATGTTGGGTGAGAGGAAATTTGTGTTATCAAAACAGGCAGCAATATATATGAACATGAGGTAATATTCAAAGCTAAAATCACTCATTCATTCATTCATTCAACAAATATTTATTGAGCATGTACTATTGCCAGAATATGTTCTAAGAGTTCCAGATACAGCAGTGAAAAAAACACACAAATCCCTGCCTTCATGGAACATATACTAGTATGGAGAAAGAGATTAAAAAAAAAATCCAAAGTAACATACATAGTATGTGAGTATTTGAGTAGGGGTACAAAGAGTAAGTGGGGGAAAAAAAAATCAATGGATTTTAACAGAGCTCCTTCTCTGGAGTTGTTAATATGGAGAACAGAAAAACAGAACATCTGCAGTAACCCCTCTAGATGAAAATGAGGGCAACCAAAGCTTATTGCACAATTTCTCTGATCCCAGATAGGCAGGATAATTATGGAAGGATGGATCTGGGGGGTGGCGGGAGGAGAACAGAACAGGAAAGTCTCTAAATAGGTTCACATCACCCACTCACAATATGATTGGAGAGACCTGATTTGGATAAACTTAGTATAGATTTAGTGTAATTTTCTACTGCTTCTGGTAATCATGCAATTCTGCATTTAGCTCTCTAGATTTCTTCCTCCATTTCTTATCTCTCATCTTAGAAGAATGGTTCCCTTCTGATACATTTAACATAATTTTCTCAAGGCAATGTGTCCATAGTGGGACACAGGCAATGATTTTAAGCAGTAGACAATTTTTTAAATTTAAATTTTTGTTTACAGATATTATGCTTAGAACAAGATTTAGGATTTTTTTAAAGTGAATAGATTTAAAGTAAAGCTCAAGTAAAAAAAAGTAAATGAATGGTAGTGCACATTTGCACAGATGAGATCCTCAGAGAATAAGCGAATGACAGAAGCTTGAGAAACATGGTGTTAAGGAAATCCAGCTTCCTTAAATTTCACTGGCTTTTAACCATTCTAGACCTTGCCTAGTATTTGCCTAAATTTAGTAAACTTTACATTTTAACGGTCTCTTTCTTTTCTACTATCCATTACATCAATGTGTAGAAAAATATAGTAAAGAAATTTGAAAATATTTTTCTTCAGTCTATTTTCCACTAGCTTAAAAAAATTACTTTCCACTGGTTTCAGAAGCTGTCATTTTTAGCCCTTGGATTAGCAAATACTAGTGTAACATTATTTTGGTCCTTTTCTTTAATCTTTAATATGTTTTAGCCTCTTTAACTTTAGGTATTTCTAGCATGTGTAGAAATAATGTTATTTACTTTTTCTATCTTTAATACAATTATTTCTTACTTGAGAAAAATATCCTGCAGTCTGAAAAAGTATAGTGATTCCGTTAAATCACATCCAGACATATCCTTTGAAACATAAGGTTACATAAAACAAAGACTGTAATGTAAGATTAAAATTAAATCTTTTACAGGTAAAAATATAAACACTTCATTATGTAATAGAGAATACAGAACATTATCTGGCTGCAGCAGCTCAGTTTCAACTCTTTCTTGAGATACCCTTAGCAAATGTTTTGTAAGAGAAAAAGGAGATATGCAATTAACAGAGGAAAAGCATGCTACACAGTGCAATAAGACAGATGGTTTAGTCCCTCAATCCATTTCTCAGTACATGGCAGTTATGAAGTTTTGATGTGATCTGACAGTACATAGGTCTTCAAACACATTTGAATTCATCTGTCACTTAATTTCATGAATCTAGGAGTGCCAGCAATAAAAGTATGTGTAGCTTTCAAAATCTATACAAAATGTTATCTATTATAAAGATGTTGTTTCCCAATTAGGTAATAGATACTCATTTCTATCATATTATTTACTGACAATCAATTAGAACGCCATGAGAAACCAAAAACCCTTAAAACAGTAATGCTATCACTGGCTTTAAATCAGATCATTTTATAAAGTCATACTTTCAGCTATACTTACTACATTTTTCTTTCATCAGACTCTAATAACTCCAGCAAAAATGGTGGCATTATCACTCCCATTATTGTTGTTCTTACTTTATTGCTACAATAGGCTGGGAATCTGGAGAATTGAATTATACATACTAAGGACAATTTGATATATTTGAAAAGGTAATAAGATAGCAAATTCTATGGATGTAAGAAAATTTTAAAAATCAGACAATTCCCCACCCATCTACAATTCCCCAAAGGCAATCAAGAAGTTTCCATGCAAACTGCTATTTTCAAAAGGATATGATGGCCTAAGCAGATCAGTCATGACCTGAACATACTACTTAAGAATTTGGCTCAAAGAGTATCTTCCAATCTACTTTTTCTAAAAATAATACAAATGCCACCTCCTCTAGTCTTCCTTCACTGCAGGGTGGATCCTTTGGCCCAGGCAATCCTTTGGCACTTCTGCTTGCACTGGCCCTCTAGCCAAAACAGAACATTTGTGTTTTTGTTTGCCCAGCATTCACCCCACTTCTAATAACAATACCTTGACTTTCCTTGGAAATTTATGACACTGCCATCACATACTGTCTTGATAGGATCCTTAATCATGGTACAACCATTTTTGCTAAGGGATAGAAAGGTAATAAAAAAAAAAAAGAAGTGACCAATAAGGTGTACTCTTCTTAAAATACAATTCCTGAGCAGAGTGACAAGAGACCACATAAAGTTCAGGCTGAGGCATTCTGATGGCATAATTCCGTTGAGGCTGTTCATTAGAGTCTGATACTTTGATATGCACAGAAGCCTGGTCTCTGCTCTTTCCTAAGCTGGTTCCTCAAATTATCTTTCAACTATGGTGTCTCTGAGCACCCACTTAGTCTTCCAATATATTCCTTTTGTGTCTATAAGCAAAGTTGGCTTTTGTTGCTTGCAGTCAAAGACCTCTACCTTTTTCAGTCTAAAAAAAAAAAAAAAACCTGTGACTGAAACCATCTACTTCTGTATGTTTCTTTCATCTCATGCACAAATACAGAACCTTTGATACATCCTTCACTGCCTGCCCCCCCGCTGCCTTGCCCTGTATTTAGAAAGGCTACACCTTCTGCCTGAAAAGATTCTGCATACATTTCCATTTCCAACACTAAAATAACAGCTATGTTTTAATCCTGCTCTGTGCCCCTTATTTGAATGCATCCTACCATATTAGAATTTTTTTCTATTTTCTCTGAGTGAAAACACTGTATTTTTCATTATCATATTTCCAGCACAGTGCCCAACATATAATAAGTGCCTAAATTCTTACTGAACAAGGAATGAGGAACAAAAACTCTGAGATATAACATGTAGTACACACTGTTGGTACCCTACAAAACCCCCTTCACTGGTCAATGCACCCACTACCCACCTAGTATAAATGTTAACTGCTACTGTCTTCCAGCTGCCCCCTTCTTTGGAGAAATGCACTGCAACCAATGACTGACTATAGGAGCATGAAATACCAGCGCCTTGCCTCAATGTAGGACCAACTCTGTGGTACAGTTCATGGCTCTCCACAGTATCATGCTGAAGCTGAACTATAACTGATTAAGAACCTCAGCTTGCTTAGCTGCTTCTTTGCCTTGTCCTGCTTCCCTCCCTCCCCTTCTTCTGAGAGCCCTCCCTCAATAAACAATGTGCATCAAATCCCCTTCTCAAGTTGTTTATAGGAAAGCCAAATTCTGGAGATGATGCTGAGACAAAAGTTTTAACATATTTCATTCCACAACTCAGGTGACTGAATCAGAGCAAATCTATTTTTAGATGGTTCAGTAGTACAAAATGTAAAGTTGGTGTGCTGCCTACTAAAAGATCTTTGAGACCCTAGAAAAGAGGGTGGGGGGATGGGGTGGCTGGGTGATAGGCATTGGAGAGGATATGTGCTTTGGTGAGCGCTGTGAATTGTGTAAGACTGATGAATCACAGACCTGTACCCCTGAAACAAATAATACATTATATGTTAATAATAAAAAAATTAAAAATGGGGGAAAAAAAAGAAAAGAAGACCCTAAGCAGAACGAAGAAGCCACAAAGGATAATCTTTCAGTCATTTTTTTTAAAGATTTTATTTATTTATTTGAGAGAGAGAGAGAGAGAAACAGCATGAGAGGGAAGAGGGTCAGAGGGAGAAGCAGACTGCCCGCTGAGCAGGGAGCCCGATGTGGGACTCGATCCCAGGACTCCAGGATCATGACCTGAGCCGAAGGCAGTCGCTTAACCAACTGAGCCACCCAGGCGCCCCATCTTTCAGTCATTTTTGACAAGATCTTGCCTCTAGAAAAACTTTATCCATTGGACATTAACTCAGAGTAATAATAGGAATAAAGAATGGCTACTGGGTTAGTGTTATATAAATTGACACAGAATATAAAAGCTATTGTTTCCTAAGTAACTCAGTAACACTAAAGAAAATGTATTTTAAAAATCCTATATCCAAAGAAAGGTCTGAATTATTTTTATTTATTATGAAGAGGAATTTTTATATAAAGCTGTTAGATGCCAATAATTTCTAATTATATTCTGCAAAGGTATATTTAAAACTGCACCTTCAAACAAACTTAACTAGGCTGAATAAAATAGATTAAGGAAATGACTTCAAATATTACAATCAACTTTGAGTCATTCCCCATATTTAATACGTTTCGAAGTCTGAGCATATTCTGTGGATAAACACTACAAAAGCCCACATAACCACAACCACCACAGAGATGGTGACAGCAGCGTTGAACAATATACACACTGTTAGCCATCTCCATCCTGAGAAGGCATCTTTCCACCCTCCCATTTATTAGTGGAAAGAGTTCTGAAGCCTGGGGTCTAAGTGTTGGATCTGTCTGCATTTGATGTTGAACCTCAACATTTGTATTACTCCAACCCTCTAGATTTGTTTCTCTATTGTTCATAATTTATTATATGTGCACGCCTTCTTTCTAAAAACAGAATAAATGTATAAGATCACCAATAGTGGAAAGTTGGTGACATCAGCTAAACATACTGGACACTTATTAGTTATCTTTTACAATTTAAAAAAATTACCCCCAAATTTAGCAGTTTAAACTAACAAGCATTTACTATCTCATAGAGTTTTTGAGAGTCAGGAATCTAAAAGCAGCTTAGTTGGGTGGTTTATGCTCAGGATGTTGCTGTGGGCATTGCAAAATTTGAAAGGTGCTGTTGAATATACTCATTTACACTGTTGACAGGTCTGAGTTCTTTGTTGGCAGTTAGCTGGAGGCTTCCATTTCTCACAACGTGGTCTTCTTTGTAGGCTGCCTGAATGTCCTCACGACAGGCATCTAGCTTCCTCAGATGTGAATGATCCAAGAGAGAGAAAGTGACTGACCAAGAGAGTATCCAAAATTAAAGAGTTCTTTTATAACCTAATCTTGCAAGTGACATACCAACACTTCTGGCATATGCTATTGGTCACAGAAATGAACTCTGGTTTGATGTAGGAGAAAACTACACTGGAATGTGACTAGCAGGAGACGGGAATCAGAGGCCACATGAAAGGCTGCCTGCCATAGACACATTTCTGAAAGACATAAGGTACATAAAGTTGCATAGATCATGGCTACTACAAAGGTAGGCACCGTTGTTCATTATATAGCTCCATAAGGGCTCTAGCTCAGAATCAGCTGATAGCAAGTACAAAAGTGAGATTGGGGGGGGGGGGATGGAAGTGATGAATTAAAGGACCACCACAGGAAAGAAGCATGCATCAGACCCCCACTCCTCACCCCAGCAGTGCTTATTCCTGGCTGAAGCTCTAAAACAAGAATAGTACACTCAGATATGGTGAAGCAGAGGAGTTACAGACAAGCAACTTAAATGAGTGAAAATGAGTAAAGAAGACTAATCTGGGACGTGAGGTAACAGATTTACTTTAACACAATATTCTTCATGCCAACAATAAAATAGGATCTTTTTCATTTTCTTAAAACACAGAACCTGTCAGAGCACCAGGGTGGCTCAGTTGGTTAAGCTTCTGCCTTCAGTTCAGGTCATGATCCCAGGGTCCTGGGATCAAGCCTTGAGTCCAGGCTCCCTGCTCAGCAGGAAGCATGTTTCGCCCTCTCCCTCTGCCCCTCCTCCAGCTTGTGTTCTCTCTCTCTCTCAAATAAATACATAAAATCTTTAAAAAACACACACACACTCAGAACCTATTATTCTTCCTCCTTTGATAGGGAAATTGTTAGTCAGCAATTTTGCCAATAAACATTTCTTAAGAACTTATTAAGTGCCAAGTACTATTCTAGGGATAGGGCATAAAATGAGCTAGCTAAAAGCCCTGCCCTCTCAGAGCTTACATTCTAGGGTGGCAGAAACAGATATAAGCATAAAAAGAAACAGATAAATGGTGCTTAGAAAAAAATTATATAATAATGACAGACAGGGGGTCTGAGCAACTTAACTAAGTAGTCATAGAAAAACCTCTTTGAAGAGATACCAATTGAGCTAAGAGCTGAATGATGAGAAGGAAATATACATTCAAAGACTTGGGGGAACCAAGTTCTAAGTGGAGGGAACTGCAAACACAGACTCTAAAATAACAAATTTGACATGATTAAGGGAATAAAAGAGTACAATATGGGTGCAGGAGACAGAGAAACATTCCTCATATAACGCTGGCATAACAACAAATAGCAATAAACATTCAGCCCCAGTGTTAGGAAACAAAAGGGAGCAGTGGGGACTATGTGAGACTGAAGAGCAAATGGCTTACCTCAATGGGGCAGCTATGCTACAGTCCCAGATGATTGTTGTCACTTTAGAGATACTTCAGAGGAGTCACAAATCCATTTTGTGGGAAATATTTCATTTTTCAGAGGTTGGCTCAAATTGTAAAACAAAAACATCCATTCTGGCTGCCAGTATGCCACCTTCATTCTAAAGAAATGTAACTTAGAGTAGTAAGGCTGTTGGTGTATGGTTAGCGCCTTAGAAATTGGCCCTCTTCATTTTAGATAGAGATGGGCAAGAAGTAAAGCAGCCTATCTGCCCTATCCTTGCCTATGAATGTTGAAGAAAAAAAGAAAGAAAAGGGTAGAGGGAAGAGCTAGAATAAAAAGTATGAAACCTCCTAGAACACAGAGCAAAAAGCAGAGTTGAGGGAGGAGAAAAGACAAAAATGAGAGACATAGGCAATCAACATCAGAAAGTTAGAACCCCCCCCAAAAAATTAACCAAATAAATAGTAGTACAAAAATTCTAGAGCTTAAAAAAGGAAAAAAAAAAAAGTTTACATTCTAAAAGGCCCACTGAGTGCCAAACAGGATGGATGCAAAAAGATCCACTCCTAGACCTATAACTGGCATATCAAAACACCAAAGGAAAAGAGATCTTAAAATTTTTGACTAAAAAGCAAAATAAACATAAATCAGATAACCTATAAAATAATTAACCTGACCCTAAGCCTTCTTATCAGCAACAGGTATTTCAGAAACCAATGAGGAAAATGACAGAGAAATTCTAAGATTCAATAATTTTGAACCTAGAATTCTATTCTCAGTCAGAGAAAACCAATCATGGATGTATGATAAAAATATTTTCAAAAATTTTCAGATATGAAAGGACTGTTTACTTCTGAGAAATAACATTTATATAGTAATATCGTATAAATGCTACAAAGCATAATTTAATTATAAATGTGGAAAATTATGTGAAATTTATAAGCTATGACAAAGAAAAAGTAATGATATAGAAGCTGGGAGGTGAAAGGAAAAGAGGTGGAAGTGCTAATTTTCTCATCTTACATTGTGGAGAACTGAGGAATAATTTTCTAAATATGATGGATCAGGAAAGTTCCTTAACTAAGTTATTGTGAAACAGAAAATATATATTAAGCAATAAAGTAGCTGGTTTATAAAAATTGTTCAATTACATGATGCAGTTTTCTAGCCCCAAATCTTTGTCATCAAAAATGTATTATACTAGAAAAGGGGTAATTTTTTGAATTTATTGTTTTATTATAAACATACTTGTGAAATAATAAGAAATACATATACTGGCCCCTGCCCCTGGTTCCTGACACAGGATTATGAACGCCATGGTAAATCGGGGTGCTAGCAGAATCTTCTAACACTTAGTCTTTGACCCCAGTTCCTGACACAGAGCTCCTAAAACCCTTCCAATTTCCTAAATGATAAGAGCACTAGGAGCATCTTTTGTTCTAATATGTGGTCTCTGTCCCTGGTTCCTGACACAGAGCTTGTAAATCCTTTGGAATTTCCTGGGTGATAGCAGTTTCTTTTGTTCTAATGAGCTGATTCTTTGTGGGCTCCTGGATGGGAGTGATCGTTAGGAAGACCAAGCCATGATTAGAAGCTTAGAATTTTCAGGGGCACCTGGGTGGGGCAGTCAGTTGAGTGTCTGACTCTTGGTTTTGGCTAAGGTCAGGATCTCAGGGTCATGTTCTCAGGGTCTTGAGATCAAGCTCCACCTCAGGCTCTGAATGCAGGGCACAGTCTGCTTGGGTTTTTCTTTCCTGCTCCCCTCTGCCCCTCTCCTCCTGCTGTGCGCTCTCTCTCTTCTCTCTCTAAAATAAATAAAACTTAAAAAAAAAAAAAGCTTAGAATTTTCAGCCCTACTCCCCATTCTCTAGAGAGGGGCTGGAAATGGAATTAATAATCGATCATGCTTGTGTGGTGAATCCTCCACAAAAATCCCAAAAGTACAGGATTCAGAGAGCTTTGGGTTGGTGAACACATCTACATTCTGAGAGGGTGTTGCACCCCAATTCCACAGGGACAGAAGCTCCTGTACTTGGGACCCTTCCGGACCTTACACTCCGTATCTCTTCACCTAGTTGTTGTTCATTTGTATCCTTTATCATATCCTTTATTCCATAATAAACTGGCTAAGTTAAGTGTTTCCCTGAATTCTGGGACTGTTGTAACAAATAATCAAATGGTGGTGGGGCATCACTTGAACCCACAATTTATAGCCAAATTGGACAGAAGTTATGGGTAACCTGAGGACCTACTACTTGTGACTGGCATCTGAAGTAGGGGGGCTCTCTCTTGGGACAGAACCTCTAACCTGTGAGGTCTGTGTTAACTCCATTTCATGTTAGAATTGAATTATAGGACACCCAGCTAGAATCACAGAGAATTGCTCAGTGTGAGGAAAAACCCACACATCTGGTATCAGAAGTGTTGTTGACTGTGGTAACATATGAGAGTAAAGGAAAAACTCACAGAAGTGAATTTTTCCTATATACTTATAATAGAATTAAATAGAATTAAAACCAGCCACAGGCTTCTAGTTCATGCTTCTCAGGTCTGACTGGGCATACAGTACTGTGCACAGCACTACACAGACTAGAAAAATATGAATCATGTTTTCTAAAATAAAACAAACACTCCTATAATCTAGTCTGTAGAATTTCTTCAGCATTTCTATTCTTCCCAGAAAAGGAGAGATTGGTCATAAGGCATCACTACAAATGTCCCAGATTCTGAATATTTAGATTATTCAGACATTTAATAGGCATTGAATGACTACTCTTTGTCATACACTGCTGGGTACAAAAGTATCACCATAAAAAGGGACATGCTAGAGTCTGTGACTTGATCAAGGGGGAAAGCTCATGTACTGAAGAGGGAAAAAGTGTCAAAGTTAGGTAAATAACCTAGAAGCCAAAGTTACTTATTTTAGGAATGAGTGCACAGATCCAGGAAACCTCACAATTAGAGAAAATGGGGAAGAGCCAAGGGACCAGCAGAACATTTTGCATTCTTTTAATTACAGGAATGAGATAAGCCAAGAAGGCATTTTGGAATTTGATCAAGTAAAGATTTTTGGTAAAAGCAAAACTTCATTCCTAACCCCACCTGAAAATGAGGCCCCCAACTTTTGATAATTGTATTACAATGTGAAATAACACATATGAATGAAGTACTTCGTAATTTCAAGTGGGGCTGCACCTTGGGGGAAGACTGGGTAAGGGGTTTGGAGAGAGGTCTGTATAAAAGAATAAAGAGAATTTCATTATATTTAAAAGAGTTTACCTGGACCTGTGTGCTTCAATGTTTCTCATTCTGATAAACCTGTTGTTTGCTCAGAACCAGAATAAATGAAGGAAATGGATGTATAATCACATCTTGTTCTACCTGCCTCCTTACTATCTATCAATCTGGAAGGTTGAAACCACCTATAAAAGGAAGCAGTGGTAGAACTAGGAGTTGAAGTGGTGTGCTCTGTAGAGAAAACTAAGAGATCACAGAAGATAAACAGACTAATTTAAATTAGGACATAGGAAAGGCTTCATAAAATGGAGATATTTAAATTAAACGCAGATGGCTGGGTTTTTCTCAGGCATCAAACAGAGAAAGGAGTTTTCTAGGAAGAGAGTACAAGCATGGCTTGTTCAGGGGAGATTCATCATGCCTTAACCTGACTTAACAACCACAGTATTAAAAGTAAGTACAGAAAGAAATAAAAGTTACAATGATGCTGATGATATCCTGATTCTCCTCAGAGCATAATGCGTCACTGCTTGCATGATGAAGCATCATGAGGCATATGGATGTTCTAGGATTCTTAGAGGAACCACTGACCAGCCCTAAGCAAATAAAGATGTACTCTCAACCTCAGGTAGAGGTAAAAATTTTCTTGCAAAAAAACTTTTTGTAAAAGGTTAATTTCATCACCAGGCTAACCCTTAGCCTGGTGATGGGTATTAAAGAGGGCACATTCTGCATGGAGCACTGGGTGTTATGCACAAACAATGAATCATGGAACACTACATCAAAAACTAATGATGTAATATATGGTGATTAACATAACAATAAAAAATTTTTTAAAAAGGTTAATTTCATCTAGCCTTATAGTAAATGGTGGTTAGGAATAACTACAAGCTAGAATTTATGCTAAAGGAGGAATTTGACATTGACAAAGTATGTCAATAGTACTGTCCCTATCTTTAAATGGATAGCTTAGCCTGAGAGAAAAACTTGCAATACTTACAGCAGTACTAGGTCCACATTGTAAGATGTGCAGAACCTGATTGTACATACAGCCTTTGGGATTGGAATAGGAGGTATGAGGAGCTTGCCTGATCTAAGCCAGAGCAGTTTGAAAGGAATGAGTGGAATGGAAAGGTGGCTGTGAACTTTCAACTCTCAAGATGAAGTGTTGAGGGTAGAAGTGATGGTAATGGGAACAAGGATCCCATTCTCATTTTAGTGTTGGTGTAAGTTGTATTTATAAGTACTAATGACTTTGTAATATCACTTTGTTATTCAAAATGAAGCTGGTAGATTCCTTAATTTTACTCTTTGAAATGTTAAAGTTGTCTATTTCACAATACCTGAGGATTAAAGATAATAAAAGCAGGGTTGGGAATTCTTCAGACCTAGGTTCTGATCCCAGATTCAGTGCTTGCTAACTGTAACTTTGTGCAAGTTACTCAAAGCTCTCTGGACTTCATTTTCCTCCACTGAAAAATAAGGATGAATATACTTTAATTTCCAGGATACACGTGAAGAACAAATGATATAATGCAATGCATAGAAACTACCTAGCAACAGCATTTGAAATTGTTAGCCTCTATAGCCCCTGGTTTCAGTCTATTTTCCTTCAGACATATATCCATGAAGGAAGGATGCATGGAGCTTAAGTTTTTCTATGGCTACACAAGAGAAATCAGGATAAATAAAAAAAAAAATTCTACTGAAAAACAACTGTGTGCTTGGTGCTTTATTTGGAACTATAAAAATATTACATTACTACTTATGGCTGATAACCAGGTTTATCTTTTTCTAAAAGGTCAGGGACAGTTCATGTTTACTAAGGACTCACAAGAAGCCAAGTAATATTACAGCAGGACAAGGTTCCATGTAGTCATGCTGTAAGAGTAACAAGGAACAATTTATCTCTTAAAAATGTGCTGGTCCTGTAGTCTCCAGCAATTAGCTGCCATCACTTGCACCTGTTCTGGAGAAAAGGACACCTATGCCAATGTGATATGTCCACACTAAGAAGTTGCTTTAAAAGGAGGTCAAAGAAAGAACAAACCTGTTCTTAGGTTAAGGCTTTTGCTCTGTGTAGATCCATCCATTGGCTCACTATAGACATTTGTGCCAGGTTCCAAATCCACTTACAACTTTCAGCCTGCACACTGCAATGTCATACCTCTCTCCTGGATGGGCCATCTACATACTGACACCCCAACCAAACATTATTGGTAACACTTCTTCTGCTGCTCATTACTGGATGTGGTTTTCTGAATATCACCCCCAGCATACGCTCTTGGACTTAGAATTTTGCTTATCCCTCCACATTTGACTTAACATACCAGGATCTGACCTCACCCTCAGCCTGGGAGGCAACATAACACAGTAAATGAGGTGACCTGAGCCAAACTACCTGTGTTCAGATCCTAACTACATCATTCTTCTATGTGACCTTGAGAAGGTGCCTTAATCACCCACTGCCTCACTTTCCCCAGCTACAACATGGAAATAATATATCTCAAAGAGTTGTGAAAAATAGTACCTATGAAGCACTTTATTTTTTTTCGATTTTTTAATTAACATATAATGTATTATTTGTTTCAGGGGTAAAGGTCTGTGATTCATCAATCTTACACAATTCACAGCACTCACCACAACACATACCCTCCCCAGTGTCCATCACCCACCCACCCCATCCTATGAAGCACTTTAAAAGAACCTAGAGCAGAGCAATACTCAGTAAATATCAATGACATTATCTTCAGATGTCCTAGTAAGGACATATTGCCTCCTCACTACCTAATGTGGTCCCTCTCCAGGGATGTGTAGCCAATGCAATGTCTAGGTAGGTGTAGCTTTTCACCTTGACTCTGTCTTAGCATATGCTGTTATGAAACCGCTCACCACAGACTGATAAGACATGCTATCTGGAATATGCACAAAGCTTTCCTGAACTTACAAATGCTTGCTAATTTTTCCAACATGTAGACTAAAGAAAAGGAATATATAATTTATTGTCAAGTGACAAATTATAGGACACATGTTGTCGCTTTCTAGTATGTTATTTTTTTTATTTTGTTATGTTAGTCACCATACATCATTAGTTTTTGATGTAGTGATCCACGATTCATTATTTTCGTATAACACCCAGTGCTCCATGCAGTATGTGCCCTCCTTAATACCCATCACCAGGCTAACCTATGCCCCCACCCCCTCCCCTCTAAAACCCTCAGTTTGTTTCTCAGTCCATAGTCTCTCATGGTTCACCTCTCCCTCTGATTCCCCCCCTTCATTTTTCCCTTCCTTCTCCTAATGTCCTCCATGCTATTTCTTATGTTCCACAAATAAGTGAAACCATAGGATAATTGACTTTCTCTGCTTGACTTATTTCACTTAGCATAATCTCCTCCAGTCCCATCCATGTTGATGTAAAAGTTGGGTATTCATCCCTTCTGATGGCTAATATTCCATTGTATATATGGACCACATCTTCTTTATCCATTCATCTGCTGAAGGGCATCTCAGCTCTTTCCACAGTTTGGCTATTGCGGACATTGCTGCTATGAACATTGGGGTGTGTATGGCCCTTCTTTGCACTACATCTGTGTTTTGGGGGTAAATACCCAGTGCAATCGCTGGATCATAGGGTAGCTCTATTTTTAATTTTCTGAGGCACCTCCACACTGTTTTCCAAAGTGGCTGTACCAACTTGCATTCCCACCAACAGTATGAGGGTTCCCCTTTCTCCACGACCTCTCCAACATTTGTTGCTTCTTGCCTTGTCAGTTTTTGCCATTCTAACTGGTGTAAGGTGGTATCTCAATGTGGTTTTGATTTGAAATTCCCTGATGGCTAATGATGATGAACATTTTTTCATGTGTCTGTTAGCCATTTGTATGTCTTCTTTGGAGAAGTGTCTGTTCATGTCTTCTGCCCATTTTTTGACTTGATTATTTGTTTTTTGGGGGTTGAGTTTGAGAAGTTCTTTATAGATCTTGGATACCAGCCCTTTATCTGTAGTGTCATTTGCTAATATCTTCCCCCATTCTGTGGGTTGCCTCTTTGTTTTGTTGACTGTTTCCTTTGCTGTGCAAAAGCTTTTTATCTTGTCTAGTACATGTTGTTTAAAATAGCCATGGTTTCCCACAAAGAAGTGAACTGAGACAAGCCACCCATTAAAGAGTTAATTTCTTCACTACTCTTGAGCTAACAGTTTGTCTACTATATCTACGATTTTCCCAATGTTAGAAATATCCAGGGGATTCTTAGCCAAAGTGAAGTGAGTTTTCCTTACAGGCAATGCCAGAGCATGTATCATGAATCTTCATCTGAATTCATCAAGAAGGGAGAATAATGGCATGGGGTCTTGCAAAAAAAAAAAAAAAAAAGGCAAGCTTTCCTAACATAGGCTAGACACATGTTTTCAATCAAATTAACCAGCTGGCAGTCTTCATAATGAACTTATAAAAGAAAAAGTAAAAGATCAGGGAGAAACAGCTAAACAGCTAAAAAGACAGAAAGCAAGGGAATTATTAAATTTCCACCGAGCTTCACTTTGTTTCAAACTAAATGTATATGAAATTGCCTAAGATTAGTATTCCACCCTCTGCAAAAGAGCATAAAAGCTGACAAATTTTATCTCAATAGATGCAGCATATAGTTTATGGTCTACATGCAAAATTCAGTTAACACAGTTAACTGAAAAGCTGACTCTGCAGACATTAAAGCTAAAGGAGTCCGCAAGCATATCTCCAAAGATGGCCCACTGATGAGCCAAAACATACAATCAATATGTATGAGGGCCAATGCCCTTTATTTGGGGTCATGCATAATTTCTTCAATCTAAAAGGGGATTTTCTGCTAAAGAGGAATTTCTGAGAAAGAGATAGGAGAAGGTTACTTTTACTTAGTGTTATCTGTTTGATATGACAAATTAATAAAATAATTTAGAATAATGGACAAAAATCCCTCTTCTGAAGGAAATGCTCTGAATATTAAGAATGTGATCATAATGAAAACCGTATGAGCTCATGTCTCTTGAATTAAAAGCAATTTTTACATTGCTTTTATATGCTTACAATTAGGAAAGCTATATATTTGGCTTTCTCTATTTAGGAATTATAGAAAGCTAAAATTAGTCGTACATCAAAATAAATGAACTGCTCCATTTTCTATTTTTTCACAAAAATCATGTAAGCTGACCATTTTTAAAAGAAAATAGTTAGATGGTTAATACCTGAATGTTATCTGCCACCCAATAGAGCATTTTTATCATTCAAATAAATAAAATTATTTCGGGGCACCTGGATGGCTCAGTCGTTAAACGTCTGCCTTCGGCTCAGGTCATGATCCCGGGGTCCTGGGATTGAGCCCCAGATTGGGCTCCCTGCTTGGTGGGAAGCCTGCTTCTCCCTCTCCCTCACTTGTGTTCCCTCTCTCGCTGTGTCTCTCTCTGTCAAATAAATAAATAAAATCTTAAAAAATAAATAAATTATTTCAATGTAAGAACTTCTTTATGTTATGAATATATGTGGCCCAAAGTCTCCTATTCTACAACACTCACTATCTGTAAAGACATGCATACTTCTGCTGGCATATGGATATTCTATATAGAAAAATCATTCTGATCCAATGTAACTTAAATTCAAGGTCATATGTATTTCCAAATGCTGTATGTGAAAGAACGGCAAGAACAATCCCCAAAGTCTAAATTCTAAGTTCATGTATTTCTATGCCTTTTTAGAATGCTTACACATTGAAATGAAGTCTGATTTTTCAAAGTACTGATATAGAAACAGAAAAATTGTTATCAGATACGAAGACTAATCCAAAACTTTAAAATAAGACAAGTGATAAATAAAATTGCATGTCAATTTGAAGAAGCAGAATCAAAACTAAAAAAAGCACAGAGAACAACCAAATTTTCATTTCCTCAACACTCAGGATGGAATTTGAGTTAAATGACCTTTAATCTGATTTTTAACATGAACATTGTGCATCTTCTGATTTTAACGTGAGTGACTGAGGTTATTAAGATATAATTTTAAGCTACTGTAATGTTCAAATTAAAAGTAAGGTTTATGACATCTATTACAGGTCCCGGACATAAATTAACAAACATTTTGAGAAGGAATCAATTTGGATTGGCTCCATTAAGCTTATGTAAAAGAACATTATTAAGCAACATATTAGCACAAACAGCGGTAAAATTAAGAAGTAAATGCAAAGACAGTTTTTTTCATCTGTTTTTCCTCCTGCCCCTGGGCGTCTCCCTGAAATGGCATACCTACTCTTCATCAACTCTAACCCATCATCCCATATGTTACACAGCAAGCATCACTTGTTCAGGAAATTCTTCCCTGACCTTCCTGAATATGTATTTCCATATCATTCCACATCATATCATCATGTACTTTTTCTTCAAAGCAATGGTCACAGCTACTATTTTATTGATGTGTATGTAATTTGATAAATGTCTGCTTATCCTTCACACTGTGCATGCTCCTTCTTCTGCAATGTGTATTCTCAATCCAGTGATTCCCTAGCACTGATCATAAATTTTTTTAAAGATTTTATTTATTTATTTGAGAGAGAGAGAAAGAGATAGAGAGCACAAAGGGAAGAGGGCCAGAGGGAGAAGCAGACTCCCTGCTGAGCAGGGAGCCCGATGTGGGACTCGATCCTGGGACTCCAGGATCATGACCTGAGCAGAAGGCAGTCGCTTAACCAACTGAGACACCCAGGCGCCCTAAAATAAACTTTCTACCAAAAAAAACAAAAAACAAAAAACACACACTAATCTGAATAAAAATCACATGATTTCTTTAGATAGATAAATCATACAAATTTTTAGTTCTCTTGATAATTGATATTTATTTCTGGCGCAGATATAGCCATTGAGCAAGCTGATATTTTCCTTTATAAATTTATCAGGAAAATAATGGTTGATAGCTAGGTAGACAGACATAAAGCCCTGAAATAAATATACTTAGGAAATAGTTCTTCATTTTAATTCTTCAAATAGTAAAACAGTTTAAAAGGAAAACAAACATCTAAAAAAAAAAAAAAAAAAAAACAGAGTGTAAATACAAGCCTTGATTCTAGCCAAGGCTTGTATTTACCAAATAGAAAATACCAAATGGCCAAATAGAAAACTTTTAGGGCAAATTTGAGCCAAATAGAAACTATGAGGAGTTAAGATCCTCACAGGATGTATATTTAATATTTCAAAGAACTAGAATGTAATACCTATCATGTCATAAGCCAGAGAAAGGGTAATGACAGACCATTAATTATGAAAATGGGGTAGGAGGGTATGCATAGTACATAACAAGAAGAATGAGATGATTGATGCTTATTACATAATATTTATAAAACTAGAAAATACATTTATATTAATAAATCAGGTAGTGATACCAATGTTAATGTTTTTTTAAAAGCCTTCTTACCCCTGCATCTGAATGTTAACTCATTTCCAGGGTCCCAGAACTTCCAAACTACTTGATAGAGAGGTTCCCCCCTTGCCCCCCACCAAAGGAAATCTGTCATATATGCTTCAGTGAAAATTCCTTAGCATAAAATTGCTTTCTCAAAACATCTCAATTCTTCTGACCTATAATTTGGACTCTCTAAAGGACAACAAAAAGTTAAAAGCAGATTGAGAAGAGAAAAACATAAGAAAACTTTAGTTTTGAAAAGCAATGCCTACCAGAGTGTTTTTCTCCTTAGAGGAACTCTGCTGTACAGGAAATTTACAGGAAAAAATAGCAAGCTGCAAATATAGGTAAAAGGAAATTGACAATGCCTATCTGAGTACTACAGGTGAGGAAGACATACTAGAAGTGGACAGATTGCAAGACTTCTCCAAAGAAAATTAAAAAATCAAATCACATTTGTATTATATACCTACATCCTAAAATGGAAATTCAACTTTAATAAACAACAGATTTTTTAAATCTTTGTCAATTAATTTAAAGCTTCACAAATGAGAAAGGATGTGTCTAAATGCAAGGATATTTTGGAAATAAAATGTCTAAAAATAAACAAATTTGAATGCTTCAATTAAGTAAAATAATGAACAGAACCATCATAAGAATGCATTTTTTTCTTATACACCTACCTGGTGCCATGTAAACTTTAGGGATTATTTTACTTTCAATTGGGGCCATTTTTTTTTTAATATAAGAAAATGACTACATGAGGAAAAATTTGTTAAATAATGAGGGAGTTATGTCCAAAACCTTATAACTGTTTCTTCAGGTTTTTTAAATTTTTATTATTTATTATCTACACTTTTAATTTATGATATATATTATATAATAAAAATCATTTTTAAAATCTTATCATCAGACCATGATAAAAATTTTTGTGGATTCCCCTCTCAAGTATTTTCTACAGGAATATACAGGTTTTATCACTATTTTTGGAGATATGGATTATGTAGGTTATAATCACTAATATGCCAATATTTTATATCCTTTCTCCATTTATAATCACTAATATGTCAATATTTTATATCCTTTCTCCATTTAATGTGACAGACTGTATTTTTCAAAAGTGACTGCAATAATATCTCCCATCCCATGTACTCCTATGATGTGACTTTGACTTATGGAGAGGTAAGATCTATGTTCCTTTGCCTTGGATCTTGGCTAACTGGTGCCCATGGTGGAAGTAATGGCATGATTTCTGAGGCTAAAAAGGTGGTAGAGCTTTTGTCTGATTCCTTTGTGACACGTGCTGATGGAACTCTCCCACCATGCCTTGTAGGAAGCCAAGCAGCCCACAGAGAAACCTAGATGGACAGAGACCAGGGCCTCCTTCAACCCAGCTGAATCCCAGCACTAACTTCCCAGCCACATAAAAGAACAATCTTAGAAATGAATGCTCTGGTCCCAAGTTGAGCCTCCCTGTGTGATGCCACATAGAACAGAGAGAAGCCTTCCCCAACAAGCTCTGCCCAAATTACAGAATCTTAAGCTAAATAAATTATTGTTGTTTCAAGAAGTTTTGGAGTGATTTGTTACATAGCATCACATAACCAATATTTGACTTTATATTGTAAGCTAAACCACCATAAACGTTAGCTTATATTAGACTATATTATATTCTGATGAATGAATATGCCATAATTTAATTAGACATTCTCTGAAAATTGGATATTCTTAGGGTTATTTCCTATAGCTTTTTCTTATGATTAGTACAAGTAAGCCAAATGTCTAAAGATTTAGGACATAAAAAATACCTAATGCTAAAAAAGATCTTAAGAAAACATAGGCTTTAGTATCTCCCCAACTAACTAAAATAAAATACCTGAAGCATCTGTTTAACTCTAGTAGAAATAATTTAAGAGAAAAAGATTAGCTTTCATCATTTAAAACTACATGAGTTCTACCTTTAAATACATGAATTTTGTAAAATAATTATATTTTATTATATTCTCCTGACACAAAAAGACTGACTCCTGAAAAAATATGACTATTTTGTTAAAAACTCTTTTGTCTTAATTTCTGGCCCTGTTGTTTCTAAATCAAAATAAATACAAAATGGAAATAAAAATTTACTTGGCAGAATTTAAAAGAGGGGGTTCCAAATACCATGTCATGATCTAGTGCCAGAATGACACCCTCAGACTCTAGAGAGTTGTTGACGAATATAAATTCTTGCTCCCTCTCCACTATCCACCCAAAGAAATTCTCATTCACTAGCTCTGAAAGATGTGGGTATTTGGTTGTGGTATTTTAATCATACACTCCCTTCTAAGATCCCCAACCCCAAAGAGGCATCTCACTTCCTTTCCAAGTTGATTTCTTCAAATGAGCTCTAAATCCTAGTGTTCTTGCTCCAGGGACTCTGTTCCCACGCTTATCTCCTCCTTCTCAATAGATTTATGGCTTCATTTTATTTTTACTTTAATTTCTCACATGCCACTAACTCTTTCAAATGTTTACAAGTCTTTGATTTTAAAAACATACTTCCTTCACCGCCATTCCTCTTTGGGCGATTATTTTATTTCTTATATTTCTTGTCTTGCTTACTTTTTTTCCCCCCAAATAAATATGCAAAACCTCCTGCATCCATTTCCTTGATGTCTGCAGTCTGGCTTTTTTCCTAACTCCTTTGTTGACAAATCCAAAGATTCTTTTTCATTCTCTTTCACTCTTTTGCTGCAGTTTCTCCTTCTTGAAACCTTGTTTGCCTGGCTTCCATGGCATTCTGCCATCTTGGCTTTTTTCTTACCCTTTTGGATTTCTCTTTTCTTCATTAGTCTCTTAATGATGCTTCCTCCACTGTAAAGATAGCCTCCAGTATATCAACCAGAGAGGGCTTCTCCTCCATAGACCATTCTCTGAGGTCATCCATCCTCCTAACTTTCATGGATAGGACTCCCAAATCTTTACCTCTGATCCCAGATTATTCCTGATATTATACCCATGTCATTAACTATTAACTAGATCTCAAATTCCCTAATGTCAGAATCAAAGTGCTGAGAAATACCTCTGTTATCTTCCTGGCCACCTACATGTTCTTCCTGAAGCAATGGAAACCCCTGAGTTATTCTATTATTATTCATAACCTAAGATAACCTTAAGGTATTTTTAAAATAAAAAAATACATAAAATCTAGAAAGCACAAACAATAAAATTAGTTTCTGTCATGGGGGGCAGGGGTAGGTAAGCATACCAGAAATAACTTCTGGTTAACCAATCTTTGAAAAGGCTCTTTGAAAAAGAAGAAAAGAAAAAGCATCTATAATAATATATATAAAAATATTCAGATACATGATAAATATTGGAAAAAATTAGTTCCTTTCTAAGTTTTTTCAGCAAACTTGAATCTTTAAGTTATAATTTTCTGTATTACATGTTCTTCACATATTCTGAGTATTAAGATATGCAAAATTATGTAAAATTGGAACCATAACATTTTTAATGGAAAAAAATCAAATTCACTTAAGCTAAAGTCTCATTTTATAGATTTTAAAATAATATGTTAAAATGTAATTTTTGATTGAGAAACAAAATATACAAAGCTGGTTGTCAGAGGAAGATTGCAATTTTCCCAAAGGAAGTATCTGAAAGCCCCAGGACTCTTAAACCCTTCAACTACATTAATAGAAAAGTCAGTATTTAGAGATTAACATAATAAAGACTGAGAGCAGACTTAGAAGATCTTCTTTGCATAGTGGCATTCCAACCCCTGTGGGTGCCTGCTCCCTCCTTCTCAGTTTAATATGTGACCCTCAAAGTTTTAGATTTACAGGGTACAATCATATTTGACTTATGCCTGAAAAGTCTAAAAAGTGAGAGAGGGGTTATTCACATGATCTGAAGGCAAGAGCTGTGTGATACAATCAGCCTACATTCCTAGAGATTTTTTTGGTCAACAAAGATGTTTCCCATGGGTCACATGTAGACCATGTTTGAGAGAAAGCTGGTTTGGGGTCATCTGGTTTAAGTCTGGTCTAAGGGAGCCACCTGGAAAGGATAGGAGATCTCAGAAGAAACTGCAGGTGTCACCACCAAATGCCTACAGATTTAAGAAACAGTAAGTTTCCAGCTAGAATCAAGCTATATTTCCCTTCAGTTAGGGAAACAGAAAGTGAGTGAGAGAGTGGGGAGAAAATTCCCCTAACAAAGAATAAGCTTTAAACATGCATCCAATTTAAAACAATACCAGTCACATAAACTCTTTCTTGCTCTTTTATCTCTTCACTCTAATCCTGGAGCAGTCACACGCTTAGGCTAGAATACTGAGGAGGAAGAGTAGGAGAATAATATTAGGAAGAGAAAAATAGATGGCCTTGACCTCCCCTACATGCAGGCAACTGGCCTGCAGTAAATCCAAGCTGGGAGAGAAGAGGAGCCTCAACTTTAAATCAAGTTTGCAGTTGTGAATATTACACTGAACTGCTAGACCTATTAAGTACTGAATTGTGACTATTTGTCCTTTAAGACCATGGGTTTTCTGCTACATAAAAGTGATCTGAAGTCATGAGACATACATGATATCTTTCCAGGGGTAAGAGGAAAATAGACCCATTGAAGAGAGAGAACTTCATGAGTGCACACCAAAAATTGTCTTTGTCTTCAAAGACAGGCTGTATACTCCTACGTGCATGCATACATACATACACACACAGGATATAAAACTACACTGTGGTGTTAATTCTTCAAATTTCACTTAATAAATTTTGTATTTCAAATTTTGGTTAAGATACATCATGAAAATGTGATGCATTTTGGGGTGCCTGAGTGGCTCAGTCAGTTAAGCTGCCTTCAGCTCAGGTCATGATCCCAGGGTCCTGGGATTGAGCCCCACGTTGGGCTCCCTGCTCAGAGGAGAGCCTGCTTCTCCCTCTCCCTCTGCCTGCCACTCTGCCTACTTGTGTTCTTTCTCTCTCTGTAAAATAAATAACTAAAATCTTAAAAAATGTGTTGCATTTTAAATGCACTTCAAAAAACTCTAAAGCTCAAAAATTTTTTAAATATGAAAATTTATAAAAGGATTCACTATCAAATATTAACTGCCCTGCCTCTTCATTAGAAATGAAGGGAAATTAAATTTGGGATTCAATGGATAGGTCATATCGATTGTTGAAATGACTACATTCAAACTGTATTTTAAAACAGTGTTTGTGAAAGCAAGCCCTGAAAAAGATAAGCAAATCAAGGGGTCCTTTTTAAAAAGATTTAAAATAATTTATACAAGTACTGCAACAAAGTTATTCATGTGAGAGACATTATTAGAAAATCAGGTTTATTACTGTTTTTAAGAATCCCAGGTGCCCCATCCATTCAAAGATATCTGCTTTCATTGCACTACTGGGTATTTACCACAAAGATACAAATGTAGGGACCCGAACGGGTACGTGTACCCCAATGTTTATAGCAGCAATGTCCACCATAGCCAAACTGTGGAAAGAGCCAAGATGCCCATCGACAGATGAATGGATAAAGAAGATGTGGTATATATACACAATGGAATATTATGCAGCCATCAAAAGGAATGAGATCTTGCCATTTGCAACGACGTGGATGGAACTGGAGGGTGTTATGCTGAGTGAAATAAGTCAGAGAAAGACATGTATCACATGACCTCACTGATATGAGGAATTCTTAATCTCAGGAAAGAAACTGAGTGTTACTGGAGTGGTTGGGGGTGGGAGGGATGGGGTGGCTGGGTGATAGACATTGGGGAGGGTATGTGCTACGGTGAGCGCTGTGAATTGTGCAAGACTGTTGAATCACAGTTCTGTACTTCTGAAACAAATAACGCAACATATTTTAAGAAAAAAGAAAAAGAAGAAGATAACAGGAGAGGAAGAAAAGGGAAGTATGTCAGAGGGGGAGACGAACCATGAGAGATGATGGACTCTGAAAAACAAACTGAGGGTTCTAGAGGGGAGGGGGGTAGGGGGATGGGTTAGCCTGGTGATGGGTATTGAGGAGGGCACGTTCTGCATGGAGCACTGGGTGTTATGAACAAACAATGAATCATGGAACACTGCACCAAAAACTAATGATGTAATATATGGTGATTAACATAACAATAAAAAAATTAAAAAAAAAAGATATCTGCTTTCTTATCCATCTCAGCAAAATGATTTATAATCCCATCACTGGGCTTAAATTCCTTTTACAGAATCTGTGGTATGCACAGCAATAGACTATGGAAGCAATTCATTAGACAGGCTTACCTTGGGGCTTATTTGTATTACCAATACTTTACAGGAATGAATTTAGATGAGATGCAAAATAAAAAGGCAAATCATGGACAAATTGAAGGTTAATCATTCAAAACATTGAGAGCTGAGTACTTTGCAATACACAGAAGATAGAAACCTCTAACTGTTACTGTAGAAAATATTAATACTTGCATTTTTATCAGTGTTTATATTGCATTAGAAAAAAGGAATCTCAATATCACATTTTAAACACCAAGTAATTCTACTTTACTGATTTTTTGCAATAACCCTTCAGAAGGTTTTGCTGTCCAATTATAATTTTTACAGACATATTTTTGATAGCTATTCCTTTCCTCTTATTTTGAACAAGTTTATAATGATATCTTTTCACTTTTCTTCCAAATCAAATATGAAAAAAACATTTTTCAGTGTTTCTTCTTTCTCTTTTAACAACTAATTATACAGTATGGGAGTTGTTCTTAACCTTCTTTCTTTTTTGCTTGCTTATTCATCTTTGCACTTTCCATCAGCATTTCTAAAACAGAGGACAAGAACATCTGTGTATATGTTTTCACACCCTTATGTAAATTCCTCAGTGAGCAGGAACAATATCATATTCATAATTATAAACCTCACCACTCTCAGATCAATGCCTTGCACATACTACAGTCCAAAAACACATATTTGATAACTTACTCTAAGATAAGATACCCTTTCTTGATCTGAGTCATAGTCCTCAAAGCTGACTCTGCTGCCCGAATCAGCTTTCTCACTTCTCTATGCCTCCACCTGGATTTCTGACCATTGCCAGCAGCCAGACACTGAGGGGGGCCACATTCTGTGTCCTTTCCAAGGACTGCATCACACTAGGCTCCTTATCAACAACGGTTGCCTACCTAAACTTTCGATAGAAACCCTGAAGGCCACTCTCCCTACCAACTGCCTACTTTGGAACTTCCTATAATTCCTTGCCACAGCCTAACAGACTATTCCCCAAATCCCTAATCTGATACATCCCATTCCAAACCAAAGCATGCCTATCAGAAGGGATTCTGCATTATGCAACAAACTAAGTATCTTTACCAGCCTCATATCCTAAATTTATTTTTTTATGACCCAGGCAAATGTATTTATTCAACATTACATTTATACATTTAAATCTTAATTACAGGAGATTTACAGCATCAAATTTAAACAGAAAGCTGAACTCTTTCTAGTTCTCAATTATATTTTATGACAGTTTTTTTTAGTTGTTTTGTTTGTTTTTGTTTTTGTCCAGGTCAGAAAAAAAGAATGCTTTTAGAGTCCCGAAACAACTGCCTTATCTGGGGCATGTAGTCAGTATAGTTAAGAGGGGAAACAAAAACAAAACAAAACAGATGTTATGATTGCTACATTTTTAAAATTTTTTTTTCTAATGTCACTCTGAATTGGTTTTAGACAGCAGGTGTAACCCACAGCCCATAAAAGCTTGTATACACATAAACATTTTTACTTATTTTTTACTTATTATAAACATTTTTACTCTTAAATTTTATAACTTCCAATCTAAAAGATTTTTTTATGGAAAGACGTATTTCCTTTAAAAAATTTTCAAGGGACGCCTGGGTGGCTCAGTCAGTTAAGTGTCTGCCTTCAGCTCAGGTCATGATCCCAGGGTCCTGGGATCGAGTCCCGCATCAGACTCCCTGCTCGGCAGGGAGCCTGCTTCTCCCTCTGCCTCTGCCTCTCTCTCTCTGTTTCTCATGAATAAATAAATAAAATCTTAAAAAAAATAAAAATAAAAAATGTTCAAGTCTTTCTTATATTCTCATTTATTTGCACCAAAATCCAACTAAAAAATCTAAAAATCCAACACCAAATGGCTCATTTGTTAACAACCTTAACCCTGTTACATGACTATCCTCTCTTTAGACATTGCCTGAGCTCTACGTGTAACAAGACAACTATAAAAGTGCACACAGACGACTTTTAAAGTATGAATTTCCTAAAGGAAATTCTCCCATCTTATTTTTCCTGACCTTTTCATTTCAAGGTAACTTTTCCATTTCAAAGTTTAATTATGCTACTA
The DNA here is from genome assembly GCF_009762305.2 of Zalophus californianus. Taxonomy (NCBI): domain Eukaryota; kingdom Metazoa; phylum Chordata; class Mammalia; order Carnivora; family Otariidae; genus Zalophus; species Zalophus californianus. The sequence continues at coordinate 100,330,852 of NC_045602.1, forward strand.
ATATGTTTATAATTTCAGAATTTGCCAATCTATGTTCCCAAACCCATTCCTACATGTTTTTCAATTAGAGCCCGCTATCCTGTGGGAAGCACCTCAAAATGAAAAATATTCATCAGAACAAAAAATGTGCTAGAAGATTGACTATTGGAGCCTCTAGAGCTACATATAATCCAAAATACTTCTTACATACTTGCTTATAGGCTGAACTCACTGTATTTCCATATGGACTCCAACTATTTCACTGGTATCACTGTAGTAAATTTTCAGATGGAAACTATACGAGTGATAACTTTTTACAGAAAGTTATACAGAATCTATATTACATAAAGTTAAGTAGAAAATATATTTGAATAATCTAATACTATTGGTCTTAACGACCATGCATTTAGGATTTACAATGTGCCAGGTATTATATCAAACACCTTCTAAGTATATAATAACTTGAATCTCCTAGAAACCCAGTGGTATAAGATTTATTAATTCCATTATACAAATTACAACGTTAAAGTTTAGACAGATAAAAAGGGGCAACATCACACAGCCAAATAAATGATAAAAAAAAAAAAAGTGTATTCAAACCTATGCCAGTCTGACCAAAGTTGATTCTCTTAATCTCTAAAACACATTGTTTTCTAAATTTATCTTACTCCACAGGTATTGTTTTAAAAGAAGTCACTGTGGAAATTAGAAATATTTGAACTTTATATTACTGAACTACTTTAATGTTGCTCTACAGCAATAACTATTCTCTTGACTCCATTGAGAGTGGAGCATCTTAAGACTTTGGCCCAAGATGACCAGATGTTCACTGTATAAGAAGTAGGGCATATTAATTGTCACCATCACAATGGAACACAGAATTACAGAAAGAAGACTTTCCAGAGAACAGGACTTAAAAATTCCTGAGCTTGTGCTAAGCAACTAGAATACATGTTTACTCATTTTAAGAAAGATAAAATATAGGGCAGCCAATTAGAGGGCAAGGAAATCAGGGTTGACAAAGAGACCAGTGACATTAAAGTAAGCATTTTGATTTTTCTGTAGTGGTTACCCATTATGTCCATTAATAGTTGGCTAGAAAATACAATCAAAATAGGGAAAACATGATAATCCTAATGTATAAAAACCCCAGATGTATGTTTACATTGTATCTCATATTACAAAGTAGTGTATTCTCTATTAAAGGAATTTTAGAAGCCTGTATATAAAACAGAAATTACAAACTGTCTGTTCTAGGATCTCCTGATCCCGATTGTAAAGGAAGTTCTTTTTGGCAGAGCACAAACACTTTAAGGTGCAGACCAATGTCTTGTATTTTGGTTCTAGGTGAACTGATTTTAGTACCTCCCTAGATAATTTAACTTCTCTTACTCTTACCCTCTTCATGCTTTAGTGTATGGGCAGTGACACAAATGGTGGTACCCTCACCTGTCACAGGAGGAAGGCCTTTGATTTTCTCTTTAAATAACCAATTCTGAAACATAGCAACAAGCCCACCGGGCATGTAGAAACTGGTAATGTCAGTCCATCCACCTATCTTAAGAATGTTGACATTTTAAAATAAGAGAAGTAGGAAGGTTTATAAATAAGACAAGCAGGAAAGGTGAGCCTATAATTTGCATAATAAGATAGAACTTCCAGAATTTTTTACCACCTACCATCTTTCATTCAGTCATTCAACTGGCAGAGCAGGGAAAAAAACAAATTCCTCCTATGATATATTCTTGGCTTTGCAAAGTCTTAGCTCTAAGATGCAGTGTGGGGAAAAAAGAAAAATATAAACTTAATCATCATCAGTTTTTTGCCTGATAGAAAGCATTTATATCTGAGCTCATTTGATTAATCAAATCTTTGGATTGAACTACCTTTTTCTCTTCTGTTTTCCAATAAAATTTTATTCAAAATAACAAGTGGCATCAAGCCTTTTTGAATGAGAGTGTAAGTTCTGGAGAGAATAGACTTATCCAATAGTCTAAAAAGTTAGCAGTTAGGTTATAACTAGAAAGTAGCCTCTTACAGTCAACAAAACTAAAAGGCAACCTACTAAATGGAAGGAGATATATGCAAATGATATATCCAATAAAGGATTAGTAAACAAAATATATAAAGAATTGATACAACTCAACACCCAAAAAACAAATAACCCAACTAAAAAATGAAAAGATATGAATAGACATTTCTCCAATGATGACATACAGAGGCCCAACAGACACATGAAAAATCCTTAATATCACTCATTGTCTGGGAAATGCAAATCAAAACTACAACGAGATATTACCTTACACCTGTCAGAATGGCTAAAATCTAAAACACAAGAAACAGGGCGCCTGGGTGGCTCAGATGGTTAAGCGTCTGCCTTCGGCTCAGGTCATGATCCCGGGGTCCTGGGATCGAGTCCCACATCGGGCTCCCTGCTCCTTGGGAGCCTGCTTCTCCCTCTGCCTCTCTCTCTCTCTCTGTCTCTCATGAATAAATAAATAAAATCTTAAAAAAATAAAATAAAATAAAACACAAGAAACAACAAGTATTGGTGAGGATATAGAGAAAAAGGAACCCTTTTGCACCGTTAGTGGGAATGCAAATTGGTGCAGCCACTATGGAAGACAAAATGGAAGTTCCTCAAAAAATTAAAAATAGTCTCTCAGAGACTATGGACTCTGAGAAACAAACTGAGAGTTCTAGAGGGGAGGGGGGTGGGGGGATGGGTTAGCCTGGTGATGGGTATTAAAGAGGGCACATACTGAATTAAGCACTGGATGTTATACACAAACAATGAATCATGGAACACTACATCAAAAACTAATGATGTAATGTATGCTGATTAACATAACATAATAAAAAAACTAATGATGTAATGTATGGTGATTAACATAAAATAAAATTTAAAAAAATTTAAAACTAGAACTAATCTATGATCCAGTAGTCACACTGGGTATTTACCAAAAAAAAAAAAAATACAAAAAACACTAAATCAAAGGGATACCTGAACTCCTATGTTCATAGCAGCATTATTTACAATAACCAAACTATGGAAGCAGCCCAATGTTCATCGGCAGATGAATGGATAAAGATGTGCTACATATATCTATCTATCTATATAATGGAATATTATTCAGCCATAAAAAAGGAATGAAATCTTGCCATTTGCAATGATATGGATAGAGCCAGAGAGTATAACGCTAAGTGAAATAAGTCAGTCAGAGAAAGACAAATACCATATGATTTCACTCATATGTGGAATTTAAGAAACAAAACAAATGAGCAGAGGGGGAAAAAACAAAAACAAAAACCAAGAAACAGACTCTTAACTACAGAGAACAAACTGGTGGTTACTGGGGGGGAGGGGATGGATGAAATAAGTATTGGGGATTAAAGAGTACACTTATCACTATGAAAAAAATAATTTTACTGGGAAAAAAAGCAGAAGTAGCTTCTTAGTGATTTCACACTTATATACTTTGTCTTACAATATGGCTAACAATTATTGGTAAGCAAGCAAGAGTAAAAATGTAGTATTGATATGTAGCAAGTATATGGAAGGTTCTTGAGTTTAAGAGAAAACTATATTTCATGGAAACAAATCCAAACAGTGACAGGTTCTAATAAGATCCAGTCAGTGCAGGTAGTCGCCCCCCACTAATCTTTCCATCCATACTGTGAACCCTAGTATTATCCCTTTCAATTGTCAATATATTTCTTTTTTAAAAAATTTCAGATTACTGTGGCAGTGTTAAATGGAAGCACATAAGATAAATCTAACAGAAATATTCATCTATCTCATAAAATTATTAAAATGCATGTACATATAAGATCAACTATTTCCAATCCCCAGAAATGCAACAAAAGAGAAATGTCTAGTTTGGAAATACATTCATCCAACTCTTGGGTCACTTGGTGGTTGATGATCCAGTATGTTGAATATATTTAGGATTCCTTGTTTTTGTTTCCTCTCCAGATGCTTATCCTTTTTCCTACTTAGGTCTTATTAGTATATCACAGGTGGAAGAGGAAAAATTCAAGAAACACAAATCAGTTAATTTTACCTCCTTGAAGCTAGTACAAATAGTAAAATTATGAACAAAAAGTGTGTTATTTTATTATTATTTGTAAGGTTACATTATTTGTGTTATTTATCTCAACCATTTCCCATTGATAATCGCCAACAACCTCTTGGTATTTTTTTTTTTGCTTACCTCATCAATTATATTTTTGAGCTGATCATTCTGAATCCGTCTTTACAATACATTAACAATACTTCATAATGCAAATATAATCAAGATTTCACCATTTGCTTTTTGATTTAATAAATACATTTGAAGAAAGGCTATAGGTATGATAGAAGGAAAAAAATTGAGTAAAAGTTAAAAAGGAGGGCAAATGAAAAACTGGAGATGAACAAAAAGAAAATTGATACAGAAAACAAGGAACACTGAAATGAAGATGACATGCTGAAGAGCAGAATAAAAACATAAAGCAGTTATAAAATAAAAACATACACACTCTTGGATCTTAAGAAAAGCTTTTCAGTCGTGTTTGTAATGCAATGTTGACACCACTCTTCACAAGACAGAGGAAATGTGCACATCACAGGGAGCAGCACACAGATAGCAATTTATATGGTTCAAGTCTGAGAAGCCAGCTGATAATGACTATTGAGTGTTTTGGGCTCCAAAGACCCTGATATGATGACAGTTAGGAAATTAGTTAAGTTAGTCAAACCACATTTAACTTAAATCAAGCGTCATATTTATTGTCAACACAGACTGCAAATCTCTTTCCTCAAGTGTCTTATCCTGGTCTCTCCCACCTGGAACTCTTGGTTGCAAAACTCTGCTCTGTGGTCTGTAAGTAGGAACTGGCTACAGTCCAAGAGCTGGCAATAATTTTCAACTCAGAATGACAAGAAACCAACAGAACCATTTAGATTTTCAATTAAAATGTGCCTTTAACTTTCCAAAGCAAACTCTCTAGAACTTCATTGGATGCTTTTGTGGATTTTAGTCGCATCTGTATACAAAAAATTTAAATTTCAAATCACTCAAGTCACCACTGAAACTTAACTGTCAAATTTGCTCTTAACAATCTTGAAAATAGGAAAAAAATATTTTTAAACATCATCTTGTACTAATGTGTCTCAAGCAAAACAAAATTTAAAAAACACTGTGCCATAAATGACAATCTCCTTTGAAGGCAGATGCATTGAATTACAAAATAAGCTAATGATGTAGATCTGCTGTGTGGGGGGTGGCATGGGGAGGAGGTGGGAAGGGGAATGATGAGGTAATAAGAAATCAGGTCAAGCCATTAATTTGAGTTATATAGTAGAGACTGTGAATTAAATTTTAAAGTGGTTCACTAGTCAAAATAATCTCTTTGTAGAAGAGAATACATTAATTTACCAAATTTAATAAAAATTATCTTATACTACATTTTTCAATATATTTTACGTTTCTGGTTCAAAAGTCCCGTCATTCTTCAAACAAACAAAAACCATAAGCACAAAAGTTAAAAAAAATTATACAAATATGTCTACATGAAATAAAATGTGAAACAACGTCTACCAGGGGATTAAATCTGGTTTACTTCAGAAGGAATGAGAATGAATGGAATGATAAGAAGAGAGAAGAAAGAGTCAACTTATACATATCTTTGGAGGTTTTTAAAATTTATTATAAAGCATGTGTTATTTTTTACAACAAAAATGGTAAAAACAAAAACAGTAAAAACACTTTCGAAAAGAAGAAAATGTTCTGAAAGAATACATAGGATACGTTTATTTATACTCTTTAATCAGGAAAGGCAATGCGTAAAACTCAGACATCACAAATAAAAAAAATAAACATGATCTGAAAAAATTCTGCATCAAAAATATCATAAAAAGTCAAATAGGTATAAACTAGGAAAACATTCTCACCATATATGACAGATAACAACACACAGAGTACACAAAAATCAAATATCAAAATAATCAAATAGCCCAATCAAAAAAATAGGAAAGGCTATGAACAAGCAGGTCATGGCAAAATAAACACAAATAGCAAGGACACATGAAATACAATCAACCTTACTACCCACAAAAAGAAATGCAAATCAAAAAGCCAGTAATATAGACATATGGAACAATGAAATAGAATTAAGAGTCCAGAAATAAACCAAATATCTGTGGTCAATTGATTTTTGACAAGAGTGTCAAAACCATTTAATAGAGAAAGAATAGTCTCTTCAAGAAATGGTGCTGAGACAACTGGATATCTACATGTGAAAGAATAAAAGTGAACCCCATCTCACAATATACATTTTAAAAATAACTCAAAATGAATTAAAGATCCAAATGTAAGAGCTAAAACTATAAAACTCTTAGAAGATAACATATGGGAAAATCTTCATGACTTTGGATTTGGCAATGAATTCTAAGATATAAAACCAAAAAGCATAAGCAACAAAAGAAAAAATAAATTGGACTTTGTAAAAGTTAAAAACTTTTGTATATCAAAGGGCTCTTTGGGAGAAAAGATTTGTAAGTCATATATCTGGTAAGGATCTACTATCCAGAATATATAAAGAACTCTTATAATTCAACAACACAAAGACAAATCAATTGAGTTTGAATAGATATTTCTCTAAAGAAGATAAACTTCTATTTGCCAAAGACACATGAAAAGGTACTCAACATCATTATTCATTTAGGAAATACAAATAAAAACCACTCATATCCACTGAAGTGGCTATATTTTCATTTTCGTGAAATGAAAATAAGTGTCAGTGAGGATGTGGAGAAACTGCAACCCTTGTACATTGCTGCTGAGAATGTCAAATGATACAGTCGCTGTGGAAAATCATTTGGTGGGCCCTTTTGAAGGCCCACAGAGAATTACCATAAGACTCAGCAATTCTGCTCCTCAGTACTTACTCAAAAGAACTCAAAACGGTGCTCAAATACCTGTACACAAATGTTCATAGTAGCACTATTTACAATAGCCAAAAAGTATAAATGCAAAAGTCTATCAATGGATGTATGAATAAACAAAATGAGGGGTATCCATGCAATAGAATATTACTCAGCCATAAAAGGAATGAAGTCTTGATACATGCTACAGGGTAGATGAAGCTCAAAAACATGCTAAGCCAAAGAAGCTATACACAAAAGGACAAATATTGTATAAGTCTACTTACAAGAAATATCTAAAATAGTTAAATGCATAGAGACAGAAAGCAGATTAGTGGTTGCCAAGGCCTGTGAGGATGAAGAGGGAAATGCAGAGTGACTGTTTCATGAGCAAGGGTCTCTGTTGGGTGTGACAAATAAGTCTGATGATTGCATGGCATTCTGAATGTACTAAATGTCACTAAATTATACATTTTAAAGTAATAAATTTTACATTATGTGAATTTCACCTCAACTATATATATACATATATATACACAGATTCACACATACACACACATACATACATACATATACACACACACCCACACACACCATTTTCACTTATCAGGTTGGAAAATAGCAGAAAGTTTTATAATAGCCACTCTGGTATAGGTAAAGAGAAAACAGAAATTCTCATATTCCATTGCTGTGATTATGTACTGATGAAACTGCTTTTCAATTTGATATTATCCAGCATTTCCATTCTAGCAATAGAAATTTGCCTTGTACTTTCCAAAGCATGTCAAAACATAGCTACAAGGATGTTGACTGTAGAACGGATAGTAAAGAACAGAAAACATCCTAAAATGTCTATCATTTAATAAATGATAACATAACCAAATAACGGAAGTTCTAAAAGTGTTTTATATCTATATAAATTTCTTTATAATAAAATATCTCAGAGAAATATTAACTGAAAAAAGACAAGGTACAACACAATGTGTATATTATGATCCCATTTATTGTATTTATGTGTGAAGATATATATTAAAATCCTCAAACATGCGGGGCGCCTGGGTGGCTTAGTCCTTAAGTGTCTGCCTTAGGCTCAGGTCATGATCCCAAGGTGCTGGGATCAAGCCCCAAGCCCTGCATCGGGCTCCCTGCTCAGCGGGCAGCCTACTTCTCCCTCTCCCACTCCCCCTGCTTGTGTTCCCTCTCTCACTGTGTCTCTCTCTGTCCAATAAATAAATAAAATCTTTAAAAAAAATTAAAAAAATAAAATCCTCAAACATGCAATAGAATAGCAGGAAAAAAGCCTTCACTTTATACCTCTTCTGATCATGTATACAGATCATTTTATGTTTAATGGTGACTAGTCTTATGAGCATTACTTTTTGTTTATCCACCTCCAACATCTGGCAATGGAATTATGAACTTGTTTACTTTTTAATACTTTTTTCATTAAAATTAACTAATAAACGTAGTGTCACACGTGTTTTTTTTAAAAATGAATGTAAGAAATGAATCCATCTATTAATCCATAAATATATAGTTTTAAATCCACTTCAATTTCTTTCCCATGTGAACAATGATGTCATTCTTCTGCAGCTAAATTATCACCATTTTCTTGAGAATTCTAATGAGGGCACAGACCCTCATTCCAAATTCCTCCTGGGACAAAGAATACGTATTTCACAGATATATTTGATTTGATCTTAAAAACCTGTTAGTCATTCAGAAGTCTTCTATTTCTAACTGGGAATATGTGTAGGCTGTTGCTGTTAAGCCAGCCCCTTTGAGAAGGATACAGGATAAAAATTAATCTCCCCAATGAGATTCAAGAGAACCACTGCAGGAACAACTACGGTATTTAAAGAAACGTAGGACACAGAATTATTTTTGTTTTTATCTCTAATGTGTGTAACAACACTAGAATTTCTTATTCAAATGAGGATTACCTTTTCTTCTTGGGAGAGTACAACTTTATCCCATTGGTAATACTGTTGAAAACGGCTGTGTACCTTTTTTCTGAGCCTGTGCAATGGACTGTTTGTGTCCCCACCTTGCATCCCCCAAATTCATATGTTGAAATCTTAACCCCCAGTGTAATGGTATTAGGAGGTGGGGCATTTGGTAGGTTGATTAGGTCATGAGGGTAAAGTTGTCATGGATGGGATTAGTGCCCTTATAAAAGATATCTCAGAGAGCTCTCTCCTAGATCCAGCATGTAAGACCACAATGACCAGAGGGCCATCTATGAACTAAGGAAGCAGGCCCTCACCAGACACGGAATTGTCAGCACTTGGATCTTGGACTTCCCAGACTCCAGAACCATAAGAAATAAATATTTGTTGTTTTAGGCACCCTGTCCATGATAATTGTGTTAGAGCAGCCCAAAAAGACTAAGGCAGCCTGCATAATTTTATATATTTGCATTGGTTTTAAGCAACATAAATGATGGGCAATTAGTGCCTTTTGTGAGGGTGGGCTTAATTTTTATTTTATTCTAATAGAGAAGCTACCAAAAACTGAAGTATGATTATAGCTACCAATTACAAATGTCAGTCTTTTTTATGTATGGCTTGTAATATAGTTCTGAAAACAATTCTGAAGTAGGAGTCACCAAAATGGCTTAGCAGAACACTGGAATAATATACAGATCTTTGAGGCGATACTGGAATACTATGAACCTATAAATTCTGATAGGTCTTTTTTTTTTAAATCTCATTATTTTACAATCATACATGCATATTCTGAAACCAAGAGACTGTCACATAAGTCGTCTTCCCAAATCCTTATCTGTGAAATGAGGTAGACAAAATAATTTAAGACATCCAGATGTTCTATGATGCTCTATTTTATTATCAAGAGATAGAAGGAAGTTATCACTGACCTCCTGTCACTAACTCCAATTCTCACTTCACTTCCTACTCAGTCTAACTGAAAAATTGAACACGGACTTGATTGCTCCTCTAGTTTCTTACATCATTTTCTTCACAGCTTCAAAGAGTCCACTGGTTCCTTCTTAGTTCTCCTTGTGCCTCAGTGGCTACTCTTTCTTAGTCCCCATTTCTGGTCACTCCCCCCATCTGCCTGTGCTTTATACAATGCTAGAACCCAGGCCTTTTCTAGCCACAATCACTCCCTAGGGGATCTTGTCTAATGCTATGTCTTCAATTACTATCTTCATGCCGATAACTCCCAAAATTATATCACCCAATTCTTACTCAACATCTTGGATATATAGTAGTTTTCTCAAATATCACATATCCAAACCATGTACTTAATTTCCATACCCACATGTGTTCCTTCTACAAATTACTCGATTTCATTAAATAGGAACTCTACTTTTCTAAATGTTTAGGCTAAAAACCTCAGGACTCTCCTCAACTCCATCCTTTTCTTCTCTTCTCATCCCTCTTTGAACAGATGTTGCCTTCACCTTCGAAACACAAGCAGAATCTAACTACTTCTCACCACCTTCACTTTGACATCCTGTTCCCACCACCATCATCTCTAGTTTGGACTACTAAAACATTACCTATTTGGAGCTCATGCTTCCACTCTTGTCTCCCTACACTCAATTTTTCCACAAAGCAGGCAGGTCATTTTTTTTTTTTTAAATCATCACACAAATCATGTCACTTGACTACTTAAAATCCTCCAAGGGCTTCCCACCTTGCTCAGAGTCAAAGTAGAATTACATGAGCTCGCCCCTCTATCATTTGTCTAATCTTACCTGTCAGAGGTCCACCTCACTCACTCCATTCCCTGCATTCCTAGAGCAGGGGAGTGTAATCCTATTGAACATACTGCCTATAATAATCTTGCATCAAATGTATACACAGATCACAATTTCATTTTTGGGGGGTCTCTCCTCACATGTTACTTTATTAGACACCTCTTTCCTAACTACATATATAAAATAGCACCCTCTGGTCACACTCTATCTCCATTACTCTGTTTTATCTTTTTTCATTGTGCTTATTAAAGTGTGATATATATTTCATTTACTTGTTTGTTTATTGACTGATTCCCTCCCCCCAACCATCAGAATATTGCTCTAGTAAAGCAAGAATCATATTTACTGATCTATCCCCTATGCTTAAAATAGTGCCTGGAAAAAGGTAACACCTGATATTTCTTAAATGAACAAATGAGCATACTGACACCCATTTTATCATATGCAACAGAAGTCAATGAAACAATAAAAGGAAAAAAAATTCTGAGAATATATGGATATGCTAGGTATGACATGGGAACATAGAAACATATATTTACCTGCATAAAGCCACCTCTGAAACTGGATTTAGAAACATTCCACTATTGCAGAGAAACAGCAAGAAAGCTGGCCATGGGTTGGAAAAAGTTCTCCATAGGAAATGAGGATCCCAGTCTGTGCTACCCATTTAAGCGTGGGTTCTAAAGTCACTTATGTATATGGCATAGGGACCTCAACTGAAAACTTAACTTAAAAACTGGTCTAGAATCATGGATATATCTAGGTTTCCTGCAACAGCAAATTTAAAATTATCTTGTAGGAATATTTCTGTAATTCCCAACACATAGGACCCAATGGAAAACAACCTATACTGATGATGAACTCAGTAAAATAAATAAATTAATAAATAAATAATAAAAATTAAAACCCACACAAGGAGGGAAAGTCAACTGCTACTGCTACATGAATGGGAGAATTTATGCCCTAAGAAATAAAAACAAAACAATCTAAGTATTAAGATATGCATGTATAAAAAGGTTTTTAAAGGGTATATAAATCAAGAATAGGGCATTGTAAAAAGGGTGAATTTCAAAAAGAACAGAAAATACCAGAAATGAAAAATGTCAACAAAAGAATGAGAAGATCTATAAATTAAACTCACCTAAAGAGAAATATGATGCACATACAACATGGGGGAAAAGATGAAAAAATGAAAAAGAAATTAAGTGATTAAGGGTATAAGAATGAAAAGACACATCATATGTATAACTGGTAGATGAGAAAAGAGAAATGTTTAGAGGCAATATTTATAGAGAAGATGGCTAATCATTTTCCAAAATTAAAGAAAAAGGAATCCTCAGATTGAAAAATGAGATTGTGTGTGTGTGTGTGTGTGTGTGTGTATACATATATATATATATATATATACAGGTACACATATTACATACATATAAGTCCACATCAACACACGTTGTAATGAAACTCCATAACACCAAAGACAAAAAAAAAAAAATCTTTCAAACTATCAGAAAAAAAATTTGAGATTGTTATAGAGGCAACTATTAAATCAACAGCCAACCTATCAGCAGCAACAAATGCTACAAGACAATGAAATATTATCTTCTGATGAAGAAAACTAACTGTCCACCTAGAAATCTATACCTAGAAATCTAAACTATTAGGGTGAGAATGAAATAAAAATCTCTTTATCATACATAAAGAGAATGAGAATTTGCTACTCACAGACTCACTCAAAATAAAACTCAAACAAAATAAATAAAATAAATAAATCAGACTTTGATCACCATTTAAGGATAGCAACTCCCAACACAGTAGAGGCAATGGGCAAAAGTATGAACTAGAGGGATACATACCAACTGGATAAATGCAGTAGCCTCAGGAGAGAGGGAGGTGATGGGGCTAAAGAGGTTAACACAGAGGACTTCAACATTACGTGTAATGTCATATTTTTTCATAAAAAATAATATTGAAAAGAAATATCAAATTTTTTTTATGATTTCATTCATTCATTTGAGAGAGAGAGGCAGAGAGAGAGCACAAGCAGAGGAAGCAGCAGAGGGAGGGGGAGAAGCAGAGTCCCCACTGAGCAAGGAGCCTGATGTGGGGCTCTATCCCGGGACTCTGGAATCATGACCTGAGCCGAAGACAGATGCTCAGCCATCTGAACCACCCAGGCACCCCTCAAAATATTAATTTTGTTGAGTAAACAAATCTTTTTTATTCTATTTTTTCATGTTTTTAGCAGATGTAGACCTTATTCATTTCATCTTATTTTTTAAAGTAAGCAAGACTACTAAGGCCTCAAGTAAAAAGTATGAAGGCTTTTCTTTTTATTCTAAATCTCATAAAGCCTCAAGAATTGTATGAAGTAAAGAGATCTAATCTCCAGTTGATTTCTCACTTAACCTAAAATGAATATGAAATCAAACTGTTCTTCAATTTTGAACCACTCCAAGGAAAGACCCATCCAATTCTACATCTTGACTTTGAAATTGTAGAATACAGCACAAGCAAAACAAAATAGTCTGTATTTGACTTTAAAAATATATATGAGCTTCCTGTTCAGGGACCAACAAAAAAAGGCAGGAGGGTACAAAAATGAATCTTTCCAAATAAATGTAAAGGTTTTTTTTAGGAAATTTGGTTAGATATGCTAAGCAACTTGTTTCTTATGTTCAATCAAGCCACTCAGTTTAGAAATTGTATACATCAGTGGGTTAGTCAGTCCATAAGCAGTTTTTCAGTTATAATAAAAACAATATTCCCATAAATATTTTTTCTATATTTTCCTTCCCAGCAAAAAAGAAAAGTTAAGCCTATAAAGGATGGGGTAGTTGCAAATGGCTATTTGTTCATGCACTTGTAAATGAGGTCTGCAGCTTTTAAAACCAAAATAGAGTGTGATTGTCCCAGTAAATCTGCATCAGATGTGCTTCAGGTTGAAAGAAAATGATACCAAATGCGAGTAGCTAAATGAATCGTGAAAAAAGTGTAATCTACACAGATAGGCCATGTTATGCAATTGCTCTACAAATCTATGTATAGGGCAAAACAACTCCTTATTTCCAAAAATAAATGTAGTTGGTTGTTCCTCTGCAGCTGGATGAGGTATTTCATCATGATATTTTTCAAGACATTTTAAGGGAGAAAAATGAGTTATCTTAGTTATAATACAGTTTATGTACAGGCAATACAGTTTAGCAGTTCAGAATGGGAGCTCAGGAGTCCTACTGTCTGCAGTTTGAAATCATGGCCTCCCCACTGGTTGTATAAGCCTGTGCAAGTTTAACCACTGTGTCCCTCTGTTTCCTAATCTGCAAATTGGAGTAATAGCAGCAAGTATAACACCTGACATAAAAGCAATCAATAAATGTTAGCTATTATTGTCATCATCATCATTTTAATTTGGGGCTATAAACTGTCAAGAGAAAGAAATGCAATATTCCCATATTACAACTAATCAAGTACAATTTTTACCATAAGGAAGAGATCCTTCATATCTCTGATTGAAAATGGGCTTACTCAAGGTCCTAAAATTAATCCATAATGTAAACATACAGTAATGTTAAACTATTCACTACTGGTGAAAATAAGGATCTCTTATTTCCATCAAAAAATTTTAAGTTCACGTGGACTATTTTCTTAAAATTGTGTTGGGTTTGTCCGTGCAAAAATACTATTATTATGCAAAATACTTCACTGTAACATCAACATCTTCTCTTTCATATTTTAAGAACTGTAATTGAAATATTTTCTAGTATGACTTTAGTCTTTACTAAGTTAAATCTATAGCTGTTCATAATATAAATTTTATCTCTTTCACATTTGAAAATATTAGCCTAGAGATGTGGCTTTATACTGTAGGCTTATATAACTAGATACGTTTTTTAATCTCCCTAGAGCTATAAGACTTCTCTGTTTAGACTGCCCTTATACCAAGGTCTGACTGCCAAGTATAAATAGGAATAGAGTAGGGGTTTTTTTTCCCCCATTAAAAAAAATAAAATAAAACTTGGTTAAAAAATTACTTTGATTCATTTCATATTTGACTTTCAAAACATAATAACCAGTTCATTCTGATGCATTAAAAGAGCAAATATTTAAGGGCTCTGCAGAGCATATCCAAAACAGTCAGCAAAGAGGTGAAGCAAGAATATTTGAGCTGATGAGTAATGCTGATCTCCCAAAGGAAGTAAGAGGCAGAGCTGCATTCACTCTGGAATCCATAAGCCTTCTGATGAAAATTCAGCTTAACTGAAAGGTCCAAAAATCTGTATGTGTGTATATGCCTGCCTGTTTATGAAGCCTTTGCAAGTACATACATGGGGAGGAGGGTAGAGAAAGAGAGAAATAGGAGGTGTGACATTGACAAAAGAGAAAAAGCTAGAAAAACAGAAGCCATTCAATCTGCAAAAAAATAAAAGATACAATTGAGCACACACAGCACAGCACACACTAAAACACACAGAGAGCTTAACTAATTGAAAACTAAAATAGGTTAAATAAAATCATGTTTAATACAAGATTGCTTTCTAATTTCCTTTGAACGTAGAACTACATACCCTCGGGAAATATATACTTACAGGGAAATAACAGGTGAAATAGGAATAACTAATGTGTGGCCAAGAAGTTCACAAAGTACCACCGCATTCAGAGACATCGTTCTAAGACTCAGGGCAGTCTTTAGTAAGAGCTTCAATAACGTAGCCACAAGATTCTTCCTGCTCACTCAGAGACAGGGCCCAGAGCTAACACCTCCACAATGCACTATGCCACTACCTTCAATCTCTAGTGAAATTTCACAGTAACAACATCAGATCAGAATCATCAAGAATATTCACTGAATACTTGTAATGTGACAGACACTATCTTAAGCACTTCCTGTGAATTAATTTATATAATCATCACAATTCTATGAGAAGTATGATTATGATGCACATTTGACTAATGAGGTAACGGACACACAGGTTCCAACCCCCAGAAAGCAAAATGTTTTCTTTCATGAGAAAAATGAAAAATAATTGTGTCACTCAAATTAAAGCTCACTCATACTGGCATGTAACTGTATATAATCTATTTTTTAAATATACTTCACAGAATCCCTTATCATCATCTTACTCTAAGGCCTCTGCAAGTCATATCATATCTACTATTATAAAATATTTAGACTAATATAAAAAGGATAGGTAGTTTATAAAGAAATTTTTAAAGTGTGAAATATTTCTACCTAAAATGGGTAACAACCACCACAAAAATATTTGATAAACCATTGTTTAATTTATTAGGTTTAAAAAGAAAATAACAAAAATCCTAAGTATTTTAATTATTTGAAATATTAAATGAACAAAAATATGGTATGATTATCTACTTTAAATTAGTTAATACTACTTTACTTTATTCTGCATTGATTTAGAAATCTAGGCAAGAGTGTGAATTATAAAGTGGACAACTATGCTGACATTTGTCATTAATAATGTAAACCAGTTTAAGCGTGAAAAGTTGCAACATCCCTAAAAAGCTTAACTTTTAAAAGATAGAGCAAACATTTGGAAGATAAATAATATATTATCTCTCCTTATGTATATTTATATTTCTCCCTCTCTCTATATATATAGAGACACACACAAAGCATATAATATTTTACAAGGATAATAAAACAATCTGTAGAACAAACTCCCATATTATGGAAGATTTACTACTGAGAGTCAAAAATGTCTGAGAAACCCTGAAATCAAATGAATATCATTTCATAATTACTTAAAATCAAGTATTACCGTAAGTCACTGGAGAATTATGGAAAAGGATGTTGTTATTATTAGCAATTGGTAGTATAGGTAGGGTTTTTTTAATCCTTTTTTAAAAGATTTTATTTTATTTATTTGAGGGAGAGAGAGAGAGAGCCCAAAGAGAGAGCACACAAGTGGGGGAGGAGCAAGGAGCCTGATGTGGGGCTGGATCCCACCACTGGGAGATCATGACCCAATCTGAAATCAAGAGTCGGATGTTTTTTTTTTTTAAAGATTTTATTTATTTATTTGATGGAGAGACACACAGTGAGAGAGAGAACACAAGCAGGGGGAGTGAGAGAGGGAGAAGCAGGCTTCCTGCCGAGCAGGGAGCCCAGTGTGGGGCTCGATCCCAGGACCCTGGGATCATGACATAAGCCGAAGGCAGCCACTTAATGACTGAGCCACCCAGGCACTCCTTTTATGTTTTCTGATGCATTTTTTTAGTGGGTTTTATTATTGTTTTTAAAAAAATGAATCAGTTTTGGTTTATAGAAAAATTGAGCAGAAAGTGTAGAGTTCCCATATACTCTCTCTCCCTAACCCAGAGTTGCCCCTATTATTAACATATTGATGTGGCACATCTTATTGCAATGGGTTAACCAATATTGATACACTGTTACTAACTAAAACCCATAGTTTATATTAGGGTTCACTCTTTGTGCTGTGTGGTTTTATGAGCTTTGCCAAATCCATATCATATGCCCACCATTACAGTATCAAACAATAATTTCACGGCCCTAAAAATTCCATGTGTGCTCTACCTACTCATTCCTCCCCTAGAACCTTTAACAACCACTGATCTTTTTACTGTCTCTATAGTCTTGCCTCTTCTAGAATGTCATGTAGCTGGAATCAGATACTACACTGCCTTTTTGAACCAGGTTTCTCTCACTTAGCAGTATGCATTTAAGGTTCCTCCATGTCTTTTTGTGATTTGATAGCTCATTTCTTCCTATCGCTGAATAATATTCCATTGCATGAACATAGCAGTTTATCTGTTCACCTGTTGAAAGACACCTTGGTTGCTTCTACTTCAGACCAATTATAAATAAAGCTGCTATAAACATTCACATGTGGGTTCTTGTGTGGACGTAACTTTTCAACTCATTTAAGTAACAAGGAGCACAGCTGCTGGTTCATATGATAAGACTACATTTAGCTTTGTAAGAAACTGCCAACCTGTAGTCCAAAAGGGCTGTATTGTTTCACATACCCACCAGCAACGAATGAGAGTTCCTGTTGCTCCACACCCTCACCAGCATTGGTACTGTCAATGTTTTGGGTTTAGGCATTACAAGTATACAGTGATAACTCACTGTTTTAATTTATAATTCCCTAGTGAAATATGATGTTGAGTATCTTTTCACATGTTTCTGACATCTGTATATCCTCTTTGGTAAGGTAGAACTTTTGCCCACTTATAAAATTGTCTTGTTGGGTTTTAAGAATTCTTTATATATTTTGAATACCAGTTCTTTATCTGATAGATGTTTTGCAAAGTCTTCTCCCAGTCTGTGGCTTATCTTTTCATTCTCTTAATAGTGCCTTTCACAGAACAGAAATTTTTAGTTTTAATGAAGTCCCACATATCAATTTTTCTTTCACAGATCATGCTTATGGTATTGTATCTAAAAGGTCATCACCAAACCCAAGATCACCTGTATTTTGTCCTATGTTATCTCCTAGAAGTTTTACAATTTTGCAGTTTATATTTGGGATGTGTTGGCCCCAGAGCTGAAAACACCTTAGCAGTACTGAGTGTGCTCTTTGTAATTAAATTAATTTTTAAAGGCAAAGAAAAATTTAAAAGCCCTGGATCAGCAGATTCTAAAAACTGTAAAGTTGGCATCTAAATCTTGCCAAACACTATATCCTTACGCTCAGTTGACAAAGATTAAATATATATATGGCTACCATCACCAGGACATTTGCCAGGACCACATCCACACCACTACTATTCCATCTACTGATCCTATAGAAACACTGAGGTTCTCTACTAAGGGGAGGGGACCACCATTCCTGCTGCTGCTAGGCCCTAAGAGACCATAACTTCCTTTGTTCATTCTCTAATGTTTAGCACCTCTCTAATCCATGAAGCTTCTATATCCAAACTCCACCTGCACTGATCAGCAACCACTTTTCTCACTTCTAATCACTGTAAAACTTCCCTCATGCTCAGGAGCCAGAAAAACACAAAGAAAATCAGGAGTTACAGTGGTTTCAGAGAATTATAGAAGTCAAGCAACCATTAAAACACTATTTTCAGCTATACTATGGTTTAAATAGGCTTTTGTGAGTAGGCCTGGGTACTTAACCATTTATTACTCTAGTTTTTGTAAAAAGCATATAAAGTTTCAAACAACTACCTTAAAAAATATTTTGGATCACCTAAGTTTGAGACCACTTGCTCTTAATATTAACACAGAAAATTGAAATCAATATCCATACAGAATCTCATTAAAAAAGCCACTATTTTGAAATATTGATTAGTCTGTTATAATTGTACTGAAATCAAGTAGTTTCTACCTTAGCAAACTACATTTGTGATTTGATTGACATAAATAAGGTTATAGTAAAGCCTTAAATGGTGATATTGATCTGAAGATTTCAACTACTGTACTTCAAAGTGAAATTGTTTCAGTAATTATTTTTTACAATACACAGGGGGCTGTGGGAGTCATATTTGAAAAGCTAAGTACGCTTAAAAAGAAAAGGGGAATATGTCAGAGGGGGAGACGAACCATGAGAGATGATGGACTCTGAAAAACAAACTGAGGGTTCTAGAGGGGAGGGGGGTAGGGGGATGGGTTAGCCTGGTGATGGGTATTGAGGAGGGCACGTTCTGCATGGAGCACTGGGTGTTATGAACAAACAATGAATCATGGAACACTGCACCAAAAACTAATGATGTAATATATGGTGATTAACATAACAATAAAAAATTAAAAAAAAAAAAAAAAAAAGAAATGAATATACTTTTCCAAAGAGAATAACTACATGTTAATATATATTTATTGTAGTTGTAAAATAAGACCAAATGTCAAAGCAGACTACTAGGTGAATCAGCTTTCATTGTTGCCATAATATTTTTTGTATTTGTTTTTGAAAAGCAGTTATGTTTACAGACTAAAAGGCTCCTGATTTAAGTTTCCCCTTTCAAAGCAGAAGAAAATACATACTTCTTTTCTATAATACTCTAAGTGACTAAAACATAACCAATGAAATCATTCGATATAGTTTTTAAGCTAAAATTATTTGCTTCCACACCACAATCATTCTGAAGAGGAAAACAAATTATCATGCCATTAGAGAAAAAAATACTAACAAATGGAGACCTAATAAATAAGATTTTAAAATGTCAGTGAACATACATCTGACCTACAACCTGTAAGAAACTTTCTCAATCAGGCAGATGGCAAGCTGTAAAATAACATCTGGAATTTAATCCCAGGAAATCAGACCCAAACTGAAACACTGAGCAGCAAGCACAGCACTCACTGTAATATTATATCAGGTAGGTGGCTAGTTTACAGGATATAAGCACCATGGAAACAACTCTACAGACAGCTATTCCAAACAGTGGCATTTGAAAACCATAGGCCCCTGAGAATAAAAGTCATAATGGTGCAAAATAAGAGGGCTGGTATGGAGGTCATAAATACCACACACATTCAATTATTAAAAGAATGGCAGTATATTTAATAATTACTCTTCCTCACAAAACACTGATGAGAGAACAAAGAGGGCAGGAGTGGCCTCACAATAAATGAGCTCTACCCAAAGCATAAAAGAAATACACCAAATCAAATACAATGTTCTGTAAAAACTATTAGCAAAGACTGGAAGTATTTGAAATTTGTAATAAAAATACCAGAAAGTCCAATAACATCTAAATAATATGCAAAGCTAAGGGGAAGAGATTAACTTTCAGGACACTAATGGGTGCCTAAGAGGTATTAGTGTCCTGCTTTGGTCAGGAATCTATAGGCTAAGTCAACTATGCAGGAGACTAAAGTAGGCTAGGTTCAAGGTGGAACATGGGATTACCATGGGTGAAGGCCAGAGGTCTGCATAGAGCACAAATACTGGCAAAACTAAGGGTAATGGTATGGTCACATAGGCACAAGGGCTCAGCAGTACCAACAGTGAAAGTAGCTTCAAGCACAGTGATAAACAAAGTCAGGACAGAAATAATAATTGATGAAAGCTTAAGGGCTGAAGAACCATATAAGGTTGAATATGCTATGAGGTCCAAGGCAAACTCCAAGAAGATATCCTTGTGATGGTTAGTTTAATGTGTCAGTTTGGCTAGGCCATAGTCCTCAGGTATTTGGCCAAACATTATTCTAGATATTTCATAAAGATATTTTTTATATGAGTTTAACATTTAGATCAACAGAGTAAAGCAGATTATTTTCCATAAGTATGGGTGGACCTCATCCAATCAATTGAAGGCCTTCATAGAAAAAAACTTACCTCTCTAGAATAAAAGGGAATTTTGCCAGCAGATAACCTTTGGACTAAAACTAAAACCTATTCCCTAGGTCTCCAGCCTACTGGCCTACATTCCGTCTCATTCTCTCATATACATGTATATGAAAGAGCCTTTTGGATCTGTCTCTGCGGAGAACAGAATCCCAATAGCAAGAGTTTGGAACAACCATTTCCCTATTCCATAGAGTCGTGATCCCCAGGAGGGCTTTCCTAGAGCTATCATTCAAAGCCAAGAGAGCCTCAAGAGAAAGGGACCTTGCCTTCTTCCTCCTTGTCTCCCATGCCATGTCTAGGAAAGGCCTGACATTCCAGTAGGTAATCAACAAATCCCTCTCAGACATATCTGAGATTAGGATTCAGGTACTTTCTGGACCATATGATTCCTCAAGACTGTACACACTATCCATTCCTTATGTGAGCATACAAAACCTGTATGAAAATCTGAGCACTTAAAATAGTATCACTGGTCTTTCTTCCTTCTTTTTTATGGCTAATTCTGAAAGCTGAATTTAATTTTGTTCCCAATCATTATAAAGGCTTAATTTGACATTCAAAAATAAACTCCAATCTGTTCTCCGAAATCTTTTTCACTTTCAGAAACCCAAAGGTTGAATTATGAGCAAAAAAATCTAGTTCCCCAGATCTAAGAATTGGAAATAAATCAGGAAGGAGCATCTAACAATATCTACCCTTTTAGAGCATCCATTGTTTTCCAAGTATCTGTGCTAGCCCCTTAACATGCACGATCTCAAAACAGAACTGTAAGGTAGGGATTATTACCCTGTTTTACAAGTGAAGAAATTGAAGCTGAGAAAAGTGAAAGTTTATCCAGCATACTGGGAGACTGGGATTGGAATTAAAACTCTCCTATTCCAAATCCCAATCATAACCAAAGAAAATAAATGTATAACCAAAAAAAAAACCGTTTTGTTCTTTTCAAAAGATAAGAATTTTTTTTTAAAGTATTAGTGTTATGCAGCTAAAAGCAAACATACCCTAAAGGAACAATGTCTACACCATCTAAAAGAATTGCAATGGTTACCAGAACATGGCTGGATAAATTCTCAGGTGGAAATAGTTAAGAGTATAATAGATAAATGCAGGATAAAAATTAAATGTCTTGATTTTAAAAGTTTAGGCAGACATAATCATGTCCACTTCTGGTATGGCCAACTATAAACTCTGGACAAAACATAAAAAACAACTATCTGAAAGCTCTGGAGAATTCAAGACAAGCAGAGAAAAACTGAACCAGAATTGACAGTGGAAGAAGGGGATGGCACTAGGTGGTCCTCCTGTTTTGTTTTGGTTTCTTATGATTTTGAGCATGAGGGTAGTCATCGCAGTTGCCAATGTAAGGTAGGTGGTTACAACTACAATTGAATGATGATGGTGATCAAGGTATAACAATTTCTCAAACTGTGCGACAGTTTGTAACAAAGTAAAGTTAGTAACAAAGACTTTAACAAGTTTTAAAGTCAACCAACCTACCTACTTCAATTATTAAATAATACTTATGCCTTAACTTTAGTCTATTTTAAATAATATATGTATATCTTAATTTTTTTTACATATCCCCTAAAGCTGAAACCATCTTCAGATAAGTAAGGCAAGTGGGTGCGCAAAACAGCAATTAGTAAGAGGCATAGTGAAATTTTCTTTGAACTACATGATAATCATATTCCCATTAAGTGTGCTTCCTTTTATTAATGACTTCTTTTAATCTTCTCCTTTCAGACTTCTTTTCCTTCTCGGATGGAATATTAATTGGAGAAGAATAATGGTAAAAAAAATCATAAAGAAAACTTTTAATTTAATTTGGAAATACCAACATTTTATCTTAAACATAATCCTAGATTTCAATTAATTTTAAATACAATATTTTATTTTGACCGCCAGAGAAAAACTTGTTATGCTATATTGTTCTTGAGATGTCCCAATCCAGCGTTAGTTGCTAATTTTTATAATGAATTAAAAAAAAAAAGACAAAAGGACAATTTCTTATTCCATCATCACTATTAAAGCTATATGCCAATAAAATATACCAACTTTCACAGAACTATTTGGTTCAATAAAGCTGTTTCCTGTGCTTGAGCTTATTTCCAAAGGCTCTGTTTCTCTATTCAAAATTGCTTGTGAAAATTCTCAACGTAGTAGGCCACTTTATGAGGCCCTCAGAAGAATCTATTCTCAGATCTTGGTAATAGGAAGCAACTAAGAACCCTTAGGAATCTTGTTCTTGTACTCACCCCTACCCCGGCTAGCCACTAATTGCTCAGAGTCAACTATATGATCCTTCTCTAGCAACTGTGGAGTTTCACAGCATGGAATGCTTCATGCTTGAAATCGTTAGGGAATTTCATTAGAAAAAATTAAAACTTCAGGGTGCCTAGGTGGCTCAGTCGGTTAAGCATCTGCCTTTGGCTTAAGTCATGATCTCAGGGTCCTAGGATTGAGCCCCACATCGGGCTCCCTGCTCTGTGGGGAGCCTGCTTCTCCCTCTCTCTCTGCAAGCTTCTCCCTCTGCTTGTGCTCTGTCAAATAAATAAAATCTTAAAAAAAAAAAATTGAAACTTCTTAAAGTGAGGTAAGATAAAAATATCATGTCTGTATGGCATGTTTTTATGGACTAAAAATGTTGATTAACATATGGTAACATTATCTTAAATATTAAAGTGCTAAATATACTACTTGTGAATTAATGGAAACACAAACTAAATATGTGGTTACGAACCGATAAAAACACTCATTCTGTTCAGCATCTTTTTTCCTCTTAAGGAAAGTAACAAAGGCAAGTTTATTATAATTATGAAACTGTTCTCCAAATACTGTACCTACTTTGAGGGATTTATTTAAACTGGTAGCTCAATGACAATTTTTATTTTTTTAGTACTGAAGTGTTGATGGCATTATTTGTACTCTGTTTAAATTCTCTGTGTTGAACATTAGAGAGAACTTTTGAACAGAGCAACAATTTATAAAATACGATAAAACTCCTATACTAATATCATTAGAATATAGATCCCCAATCCTTTATCCCAAATCCTTGGGGACAGATGTGTTTTAGAATTTATAATGTGTGTATATGTATTTAGAAAGCAAATAATTCAGTACATATTTCATAAACGACATTCCTCATTTTTCAAGGACCAGCAGCAACTAGGTAACATGCTAAAATTAGGATAATTTGAGGAAAATTCAATAAAGGTACTATTTAGGGGTGCCTGGGTGCCTAAGTCATTAAGTGTCTGCCTTCGGCTCAGGTCATGATCCCAGGGTCCTGGGATCGAGTCCCACATCTGGCTCCCTGCTCTGCGGGAAGCCTGCTTCTCCCTCTCCCACTCCCACTCCCCCTGCTTGTGTTCCTTCTCTGTGTCTCTCTCTGTCAAATAAATGAATAAAATCTTTAAAAAAATAAAGGCACTATTTACCAAGGTGTAGGAAAGGTGGAAAGAAACCACAAAGAGTTGCCTGGTAACCTGGGGTTAGTGTTGTGGTACTTATTAGTACCCAGAAGCCAGAAAGGGTATGGGAAGGGATCTGTTAACTGAAAGCTGGAGACTGACAAGCTTGTGGGGGAATGGGTAGCCTTTCAGGTGATGGGAGATATATGGTAATCCCTCATGGAGGGAGTGAAGTGAGTTAAATACACATCCTCACTTTGCCTCCTCTCTCCTATCTCTTGCCAACAACTTCCATTGGCCAAATCCAATGGGAAAACAGACTGCAAGGGAGCCTGTAAATATAGATTGCAGAAGGTCAGACTCCCAAGCACATAGCTGGGTGGAGAGTGAATCTGGAGGAATAAATGAAAGCTATCTAACATTCACCTTGAGTGGGGTCTGGGGCAGCATACATTAATCAAATATATTAATACATCTGCCACAAAAGATACAAAGACGCACACTAAATACGATTAAGAAAGACTATAACTTTCCATCCACATCAGATTTTGCAGCCAAATGAGTTACCAAAAAAAAAGAAAAAAAACTTTTCATTTTCATAGCCTTTGGATATGTTATTATTTCTATTTCACAGATGAGAACAGAGGCTTATATAGGTGAAATAACTTGTCCAAGGACACAAAGCTAGTAAAGGAAAGTTGGGATTTGAGCCCAGTTCTGACTCTAGAACATCAATGAATAACTACTCTACCCTGTCTCATTACTTTCCCAATAATACAAGTTACAAATGATTCCACAACTTATATATGTTTACCTTATTTGCTGTGTAATTTCTCATCTTATAAAACCATGCAAAACTGTTATGGATGTAAAGTACATTCCATAGTATCAATAAACCTAAAAGTACTAGGCTTACAGTTTTCAAACTGTATAAAGTTTGCAGAAAGTTTTGGTTAGCCATGTAATCACAAGCATTTCCCTTTGTACTTAGTGTTCTTAGAGTTAATGTGTTCCTATAGTTGCAGAATCACCAGTTAGCCAGTCATCTGAGAAACATTTTTATATTTCATAGACTACAAGCAGCACCAAAGTTTAAAACTTCTTTTCCTTTGACGGAGTTTCATTCCTACTGGCCTTACTGGGCACAAGCCATGATTTTAATTGCACTTTGGGCACCCAAAAAATTAATCTAATTTCAGTCTTCATAGTAGATACAAAATAAAGGATGAGTTCTTGCCCTTTGCAACATGGATGGACCTAGAGGGTATTATGCTAAATGAAATAAGTCAGAATGAGAAAGACAAATACCATATGATTTCACTTATATATAGAATCTAAAATATAAAACAAATGAATAAACAAAAAGCAGAATCAGACCTGTTAATACAGAAAACAAACTGATGGTTGGTGGGGTAGGGGCAATATGGGGAAAGGGCATTGGGAGATACAGGCTTCCAGTTATGGAATGGATAAGTCATGGGAACAAAAGGTACAATACAGTTTGGTGACAGATGGTAGCCATACTGGTGGTGAGTAGAGAAGATATAGAGTTGTTCAATCACTATGCTGTATACCTGAAACTAACATAATGTCAACTATACTCAAAATAAATAAAATCAAGAAATAAGAAAAAATTCAACAAACCTGAATGTGAATAATCTTATATTTTATTATATTTCCACTGGCATCACCAACTTTGCATCACAGTCATTTCAAATCCAAAAGCCACCAGGAGAACAATGTGTTAATCCTGAGTTAGTATGAAAGTTCTTCCCAGCACATGCTGTAAAGCTCTGTCTCAATCCTGCTTCCAGCCAGGCGAGACTATTTACCTGCTTTCTTCTCTGCAGGTAGCCCACACATGGGCTTGACTCCTGCCCAACAGTAAGTATACTGAAAGTTCCTATAAACAAGGCATAGAGTCTCCTACTTTCTCTCTCCTTGGGTGCCTATATTGGTTTCCTCTTTCCCTCCATATCTGGATTCTACCCCTGACACTAGCCCAGTGGCTAGCTTCCTGGAACCACCTCCAGTCCCATTCACTTTAATACTTACTCCCAATCTGCAAATCCCAGGTTGACTTATCTTTCCTGCTCCGAGAATTGTATTGTGAAGGATGATAACTTCTTAGCTTAGAATTTTACAGGCTGATAACAAGGACTGAATACAAAAATGTGTTTAGTGATTCTGCATACACATGGCAAAATGCAAGTGTATATAATTTAGCTTATTCAAATCTATTACTTTTCCTCCCCCAGTATGAACCTTATTTTTAAGTAATGAAACTTACAAGAACTGTGAAGAGAGGCAAAGGCACCAACTTGCTTTTGTTTTAAAGTACAAAAAACTTGTAATTATCAGAATTGCTGAGGAGTGAAATCTGGATAATAGTGGGAAGCTGATCATCCAAATATACATTTTATTTTTCATGCATGAAAAGTAGACTACATTTTCCAGCCTCCCTGAAAGTTAGGTGACTATGAGACTGAATTCTAGCCAACTGAATGTGGACAGAAGTGATACACAGTCCACTCTAGACAAAACTTCCCATGCTCTTTTCCTTTTCTGTCTGGCTGGGATGGAGACAGTACCCTAAGGTGATCTTGAGAGCCCCATGCTGATGATGACAAGCCTCCCTACCTGAGTCTCTAAATGACCACAAGGAGAATAATCAACCTGACCTGTTTACCCTTCAGTAGTGTTACATGAGCAAGAAATAAATTACTAGGGGTTCAAGCCATTTTTCAAAAGTCCAAAATGTTTTGGAATCTATTTGCTTTCACAGTTAGCCTTAAGCTAATTAATATCCCATATTATATAAGGTGAAAGTGGAACTTTAATTTTTTTTCCCAGCACCATTGATAATTGTTAGAAAATCTGCATAACTCCAGAGACCTTTTGTCAGGGAAGAGAGAGAGATCCTGAAACTACTCCCTAAAAGTCAAAGTTATTGAAACCTCTCTAACTAAACCCCTCTATTGAAATAATATTACCAAAGATGAGTGGCAGGAAAAAGAACATGGCCCCAGAGAGAATGGAAGCTCTGTCAGTTTTACTCAGGGGAAGTAGTTATGCAAGTGAGCTATCATTTGAAGAACCCAGGTCAATGATGACACAGCATTCCTTCCTAAGGTTATAATGAGAAGTGATCATTCGCCCCATTTGTTTCCACATTCAACAAATATTTATTGAACATCTGCTATATAACCCCTTCTCCATTCCTCTAGGGATCCCAAATCTCTTGTGAGAACATTCAGGAACACTGTTAGCCTTAGGCTAGGACACTGCTTTACCACCTTTTGTAACCTGAAAACCGTCTTTTGCAAGATAAGTCCTATTCCTCCCAACTTTAACAAAAGGTATTTTGTTTCTTCAACTTTTGGGAAGTAGAGGTCAACATGTTCCTTGTTCCTCGTGGCCACTTCTACATCTTCAGTCTATTGTCAAATTCAAATACTGAACACCTTTTTTGGTTCATACCACTTACTTATGACCAGGATGAGTTAAGACTCTTGGTAGAAACAAATAGAAAACCAACTATAATCAATGCAAACAAAAAGCAGTATTAATAGAATACTTACACTCTCAATGGAAATAAAGAGAGAGATCAATAACTACTTTTGGAATAACAGAAACCAAATCAGCTATGGGGACCTCTATAGTAGGAATTTGGGAACCTACTCTATGCAGCAGTACTATTAATGTGATTCAATCCTATCAACCACCAGATTTCAAATTTCAAATTTCCATAAAAAAGAATCTGCGTTTCCTAGCTTTAGTCAGTCATCAACTCCTCATAGTTCAGATGTAGCTACAGAGTCAAGGCTACATGGCACCAACATGGCCAATAGAAAGCCCACAATAGGTTTTGGGGGAAAGTCCCTGAGAAAGAAAACGGCTATATGCTGAGCACTACCCCAGAAACGTACCCACAACATGTCAACCCCTGGCCTTGCAGCATATCTGAATACTCACTACTTCCTGTATATCCAAGAATGCCACAATCCAACTATCCAGCCACAAGGGCAACATAATCACACCCCTCCCACTTTAAGCAACTACACCCAGGACTGATATCTATTTCAAGTCTAGAATCTCCAGAAGAGTCCAGAAATCTTCTAGTTCAGCTGTAACCACACACCACATCAATTTCTAACATGAAAACTGCCTCAGATCAACCAATCTATTTCATAGAGAAAGAATAATGCCAGTGGGATTCACTGTCATTATTCACTAAAACTTTCATTTTAATTACTGTAACTATTTCAAAAGGAAAAGAAAAGATAATTATTGTCCTCTAACAGCAATAAAAAGTACACATAAAACTAAGGCCTTATTTTTGCCTTAGCTAGTATTTGGGAATTCTTTCCTCCCATATCTATTCCATAGACCTTGCATTCAGGTCCACAGAATTTAGCTCACATTTAAAAAACGCTTCTTGATGAGTTGTCTAGTAGAGTAATCCAAACCTCCATCTTTTAGAAGCCTGAGCCCTTAACATTTCTGCTGAAGGGCTGCAAGAAAATTTTCTATTAACCTTATTACTCTGTAGTAAGAGGTATCTCAGGAAATCCCATGGTTCTACCAAATTCCTCTTGGTGTCTACCTGCAACAAACAACTCTATACCCCTTTTATAGACAAAGTCAATCATCCCAGCTAATATATGATCTCCTTTTTTACCTACTCCCCTGCTGGCATGAGGAAGCCAAATAGCCAGATGCTACAATTAAGCACCTACTTCAGTAGAACCATTATCCTAAGCATTGAAAACAGTTGAGAGGAATATGGACATCTTGCAAAAACTAGGGTTCAAGCAATTTGAGGAGGCAGAGGCACTCCCCAAACCAAAGTCTGAAGATATCACCTATTGCTCACTATAAGAATTAGGATTCCAAAACAAGTGTTGGTGAGTATGTGGAGAAAAAGGACCCTTATGCACCACTGGTGGGAATACAAACTGGTGAAGCCACTGGGGAAGACAGTATGGAGGTTCCTCAAAAAATTAAAAAATAGAACTACCATATGATCCAGTAATCACACTACTGGGTATTTATACAAAGAATGCAAAAATACTAATTCAAAAGGATACATGCACCCCTATGTTTATTACAGCATACTTATAATAGCCAAATTATGGAAATAGCCCAAGTGTCCATCGATACCAAGAGATGAATGGATAAAGAAGATGTGTCATATATATGTAGATTTACACATATACATTATCCATATATATGTGTATATATATATGCACATATATATGTATTTTTATATTAATGTAGGCATGTGTGTATACTGAGATAAATATATGGATGGCTATACATGAAAATATAAATAATAATTATGCATCTGACATAATATTAGTTCTTTTTTTAACCTCTTATATAAAGAATCTTAAAAAGTGAAAGTCATAAAAGTAAAATGTATATAAATATTTTTCCTATAAACTAAGAATGCATTCAGGGCACCTGGGTGGCTCAGTTGTTAAGCAGCTGCCTTTGGCTCAAGTCATGATCCCGAGGTCCTGGGATCAAGCCCCACATCGAGCTCCCTCCTCCACGAGAAGCCTCTTCTCTCTCTCCCACTTCCCCTACTTGTGTTCCCTCTCTCACTCTGTCTCTCTTTCTGTCAAATAAATAAATAAAATCTTTAAAAAAAAAAAACTAAATGCATTCAATTTTTATATGCAAATTAAAATTCTTTTCTTATTTAGGTTTTTAAATATTTGGCTTAACTCAATACATAGGAAAATTACAGTCTACTTTTAGGGATATTTTTCAAAATGAGTTAAAGAAGCTATTGATTTTGGGCGCCTGGGTGGCTCAGTTGGTTAAGCGACTGCCTTCGGCTCAGGTCATGATCCCGGAGTCCTGGGATCGAGTCCCACATCAGGCTCCCAGCTCAGTGGGGAGCCTGCTTCTCCCTCTGACTCTCTCCCCTCTCATGCTGTTTCTCTCTCGCTCCCTCTCTAATAAATAAATAAAATCTTTAAAAAAAATTTTAAAAAAGAAGCTATTGATTTTGTTATCAGACTAAAATTGCTTTGATAAAGAAATATATCTCCAAAGACTTTGAAAGTATTATAAAAAAAATAATGAAATCTTGTCCTTTGCAACAACATGGATGGAGCTAGAGAGTACAATGCTAAGTGAAATAAGTCAAAGACAAATACCATATGATATCATTCAAATGTGGAATTTAAGAAACAAAGGGGAAAAAAGAAACAAACTAAAAAACAGACTCTTAACTACAGACAACAAATTGATGGTTACCAGAGGAAAAGTGGATGGAGTGATGGGTGAAATAGGTGAAGGGGACTGAGTATACTTCTCGGGCCCCTGGGTGACTCAGTCAGTTAAGCGTCTGCCTTTGGCTCAGGTCGTGATCCCAGGGTCCTGGGATCAAGTCTCACAGCGGGCTCCTTGCTCAGCAGGGAGCCTGTTTCTCCTTCTGCCTGCTGCTCCCCCTGCTTGTGCACGCTCTCTCTCTCTCTCACTCTCTGACAAGTAAATAAAATCTTTAAAAAAAAAAAAAAAAGAGTACACTGAGAAGCTGATTAATATATGGAATTGCTGAATCACTATACTGTACACCTGAAATTAATATAATACTGTACATTAACTACACTGGAATTAAAATTTTTTAAAAAGGGCACCTGGGTGGCTCAGTCAGTTAAGCATCTGCCTCCAGCTCAGGTCATGATCTCAGGGTCCTGGATCCAGCCAGGCATGGGGCTCACTGCTCAGCAGGGAGTCTGCTTCTCCCTCTCACTTCCCTGTGTGCGTGCTCTCTCTCTCTCTCCCCCTCTCTTTCAAATAAATAAAATCTTTTTTAAAATGTTTAATTTTTAAAAAATTAGGATTCCAAGGGGTAAAGGCATGTGTCCCCTAGCAATAAGATCTCTATACTTATGAAACTAAGAATCATGGTGATGGGAAGCAAAGACAATTTTAGTACGTCATTAGGTATAATCCTGAGAAGTTTATGCTTCTAACCTTCATTCTCTGACTAGTATGTGAGAAGGACAATAATCTATATAAAATCTGTGGGTTAGGACCCCACATTTACAAGGTTGTCCGTTGGTACCATAGTTGAGTTTTCAGTAAACTATTCCAACATTGTATCAGATCAGCTGCTTTGGGATGAGGGAACACATGATAGGACAGTGAATCCCACTGGCATTATTCCTTCTCTATGGATTGATTGATCTGAGGCAATAGTATATGATTTATATCATCCCTGTATAGAACATGGTCAGCTAATCTATGATGGTAGTAGTAGCAGGGCATGAAAAACAGAAATCCAAATACAAAATAAAAAAAGACAAGTTACTACACCCTTAACAATGTATTTGAGCCAATATAATCAGACACCATGTCATGCACTGTTCTCAACATACGATATCCTATCTTAAACTGGGAGGTGGCCAAAGCTGCTAGAAAATTAGTCAGCCAGCATTAGAAGCAACCTGGTAAGTCTCAGTGAGAAAAAGTTCATGCTACTGAGGCCATACATAGCCTCCATCCTTGTTATCATATGCAGTTTATTTCCAAGCTCACTGAGCAAATGACTGATATCTTCAGAGAAGAACATCACAATCATCGTATTATTAAAAGTCTTCAGTTGAGTATCATTAAATACAAATATTTTTGTTTCTGGGCCTATTGTGAGAGTTTCAGTCATAGTCTCTCCTGAACTCTCTGGTTACCATCTGCCAATGTTACTCCCAGAAAGTAGTATAAAACCTGGCTTTAGGCTAGCTCTCCTTCCAGCCTAAGCAGACAATGAGATGTACTCCCTCAAGTTATATGCCCTGAAAGTTTTCCTCTTCTTCAGCGTTCTTCCCTGTGTCTGCTGATAGGGGCTATAATACCGCAGCACTTCATTTCTGGCTCATACCTGAACAGCTTTCAGATCATCTGTAATTTTTTATCCTTAATCAAGTTTCAGAGGGAATTCTCCATTAAAATGCTCATGTGAACAAAGGAAATGTTAGCAATGTAGCAAGTACTAATGGGTCAGTGTTATCACATAGACAACTGAAATCATTCTTTTAAAGCTTCTATAACTTCTTCCATGACAGAATTTCTTTGTATGGGTTTGTCACTTTCCCTTTCTTCTTCCATCCTGTCAGTTAAGTGACCCTTGCATCCATTCTTTTGATTCTATTCCTTCTGCCTCATTCCAAATGATGAGTATTTCTACTTTAGCATATATCAGCACTTGATATTCACAAAGTCCAAAGTAATTCAGCATATTGCCCACCTTTCTCTTATACTTCCCTCTACTATCACCACCATTCTTTCAAATTATTCAGGAGATATTTTTGATCAATTCAACAAATATTGAAAACCTCCTCCTGCTGTGCAATCCACTCAATTAAGAATGTTCCTAATTTTGATTAGCAAGTTGCATGGTATAGTGGATATTATGGGAATTTTAAATTTTACAACTATGACCATGTTATTGTTAGTCTATTAAGAATAAGGAATTGTCTCTAACATGCAACACTTACCATCGTTGTGTGGTCTATAAAATTGATAAATATGGCAACTACATCTTCAACCAAGTAATTGATTTAAAAAAAAAAACTCTTGTAAGAACACCAACAAGTAGATGGTAGGAAGAGAAAGTTCAGTCACCAATTCAACTGAATACAATTCAACAAACACATGTTAAACAACATACTAGACAACAGAAAATTTGAGAACTACAAGGAGAAACAAGGTCCATTTAGGTAAGATGGAGAAACCGAACCGATAATTAAAAGGCTGTTTTTTGAGCATTTAGTAAGTTCCTGGTCCAAGCTTGATACTTAATAAATATTTCTTGAATGTTCTTATATATCAAAATAGGCTGACAATCGGTCTTAAAACTTTAAGGAACATCAGAATCACCCAAAGGACTAATTAGAAGACAAACTGCTAAGCTTTACCTCTAGAAATTCTGATTCATTAGGTTGGAAGTGAAGCACAGTAATGTGCATTTCTAACAAGTTACCAGTCAAGAACCAGCACTCTAGACAAGGATTTCTCAAAGCAGCACTATTGACATTGAACACTGACATTATGGGCTGAATAATTCTTTGTTGTGGGGAACTACACTATCCCTGGTCTCTATCCACTGGGTGCCAGTAGTACACACACCCTGTCACAAGATAATGTCAAATGTTCCCTATGGGAACAAAATTACTCCTGGTGGAGAACCAGTGTTCTAGATCAACCAGATTACCTTTCTGGGTAGTTTGTTAAACTAAAAGACCTAGTTACTTCTATAGACACTATGATCTAGATTTTAACAGATTAAACAGAACATTATATAATATCTCTCAACTTATCCTGTTGGATAAAACAGAAAAATATGGGCTGAATAATATAAAAATATAAAAAAGACTCTATTTATTTAACTGTTGGATCCAAGGGTTTTGATTAATAGATTTTAGCACAGAGACAGGCCTCTCAAACCTATATTATTTTGAGTTACCTTTTCCTAGCCTGGGATGTCAAAGAGGCTGCATTTCCTACGTTACCAATTAAATGGTGGTAACTAGCTACAGTGTCACTTTAAAAAGGATTCCAGAGGTGTTTATAGACAAAGCAGGAAAAAATCCTGAGCTCACTTGACAATGTCTCCTATGGACACTGGAAAAGGAAATAATGCCATGGTCTAGATTGTGTTCACTACTGTTCCAACCTGTATTCTTGTTCTGGATATTTGATCATATCTAATTTTTGCGAGAGTTTTTTGAACTTTTTTTTTTTTTTTAACTCTGGAGTATAAACCCAACTAGTTATAAGCATTTCTTCTCTCTACAACATTTTCTATGATTTCTACTTCTTGAAGAAATTCTTCTAATTCAGAATTATGTAGTATACTAGGTACTGTTGTCATTTTCCATTATCTTATGAGAGTCTATAGTTCTTTAAGAAAAACAAAATTTTATTAGATCCACTACCTTTACTTAAAGAAAGTTCTAACAAATATCCAGGCACTTGGGAACCTCTATCTCCTTTAGACCTAAGACTGTTTCATGATCTCCTCAAGAACAAAGAATCTATTCCTCTCGTAATTAGGTAGTCTGTGGAATACTTGCATTATTACAATACTTCTATGCTTCTCTCATTTTATTCTTGTTTACATGTTCACCATTCTTTGACCCTCAAATCTGTAGGTTCTACCACCCTCTAACTAGTATGCTTCTTTTGAACAATGAAGAAAATAAGCAAAAGTAAGTTATAAAAGAGACATAATTAAAGAGATTCATTCAGTAATTAGGTTGTCTTCAATGTGCCAAAGACTGCATTTTTTAATGAAAAATTCACATAGAATAAAAATAACCAAAGTAAAGAAAAGTAAGTTATAAAAGTCTTTTTTCCAATCTAATAAAATTTCCAAATTCCTACATTTCAAAATCAGTGTACAAAATTGGGTGTGGTCAGATCTTAATCAGTTTCAACACAAATCAATGTAGGTAATAAACCAACCTCAAAGATGAGTCACTGAATTTGGATTACCAAGTATTTTAAATACAATCCCTTTGGGTGGGGAAAAGGAAACAATTTATTCAACACTGCAAATCATTGTATTTATATTGTCACTGCTTTTAATATGCAGCTAAAATACAAATAAAGGTTATAAAATAATTAGTAGTAATATGATTAACAGAAAAAATCACTCCAGGAGATCAAAGATTCTCGTTTATACCATTTTAGAAACAGTAATTACAAGTTATTTGGGAGTATCAGTATTATAGTCAAATATTTTGATAAGCATTTTTGTAATGTCAAGCTTTCCATCAAATATTAAATCACAAAATAATATATATGTTATATGCAACAGGCATTTATATCCATCCTAGTTTTAGATTTTGATATTCATTCCTAACACATACTGATTTTCTAATGACAACACAGGAATCTTTATTTACTCTATTTCTGATTAATCAATATTATTGCTTATCATGCCACTAAATGGTAAATACAACAATCAGAAAAAAAAATATCATTGACATCTAGGAATACTGTTTACTTTCCATCAAAACACCCTTTATATCTACCAGGAGACCTTATGGAAGTTCTGTTTTAAGTTACAGTATGAAGACAAAAAGCCTAGGGATAAAATACCATCCTCAGCGAGGCACACAGAACCTCTAAGAACAAGGAAGGTTGAATAGCTAGTTTGTTAGATTTGGTTATGAAAGAAAAGACAAAAATATTACAAATACAATATTTAAATACAATATTTAAAAATATGCAAGGTCATGTGCCTAATTACATTCTCAATTCAATTCTCAATTTCTGCTTTGCAAAGAGAAAATCTTTAAAACAATATTTAAGAAGCTGAAGGTGTGGTTTATGGATTATCCAAGGCTTTTCTTCCAAATATCAGTCAATTCATTGAAAGAACAAAACAAATTATTTTTCTACCACTTTGAAATTCTGACACATAGCTAACACTATGACAAAATAAATTCTACATTGAATAAAAATTAAGTATAAAAGAAAAAAATCCATAGGAAAAAAGATAATTTAACATTTATCTTGGAAATGGAAGGCTTTTCTAAACAGAAGCAATCATAAAGGAGGAAAAATTTTGTTTAAAAACCAAAAACATGTCAATTACACCTCAATAACAGAAACACCACCCACACCCACACAAAAACACTCTTTATACATAAAAAGAAATCCTCAAAAATAAAAGAACAATGGCTGGAAAAAATACTTTCAACAAATATGACAAAGGTTAGTATCTTAAAGAACTTATACAAAGACATAAGAATATGCCTAGGACTTTTATAGAAAAACAGGCAAAGGAGCATGAATAATTAATACACAAAAGAGAAAATTAAAATACAAAGAAACAAGCAAATTAAAACAAAGTGAGAAAAATACATATTTGGCTATTAAATTAGCAAAGATATATGAAAAGATGGCAATGATTTACTGAACTATGCATACATAAATTCTTAGAGAAATGTAATCCACCATGAGGAAAGGTATTAAGGTAATGTGTTATCAATAGCCTCTAAACTTTTTTTAACTTTGTTCCAGTAATTCTGTTTTTGGGAAACTACCCTAAGGAAAAATGTGGGAAACACCTCCTTAATTATGTTTGCTTTTGTGGTATTTATAATATTAAACTTGAAAGACACTACCTAATAACTAAGAATGGGTAGATAGAAAGAAAATGGCTAAGTAAGCAATAGCAAATTCTGCTTACTGTCATGTACTGACATTGGGACCTTCAACAGTCCACTTACCTTCTCTATATCTCAATTTTTGTTTTTCCATTTCAAAATGAGGATAATAGTACCCATCTCATAGAACGGCAAGAATTAAACTAATTTATATAAAAAATTAGTCTGGTACATAATTAGCACTATAAAATATATGGAGTCATTCAAAATTAAGAATACAGAAAAGGCTTACACTTGAATGCCAGGTGAAAAAGTAAGACACTAACATGGTGCATATCGACCAATCGGCAAAGGGAACTACACCAAAATGTCAATGGTGAAAACAAAAAAACAACCAAGATTTTGCTAAGGAATTGGGTAGCATAAATTAAGAGTTTACTGTGCATTTAAGCTATGCAAGCTATCTGGTATAAAATTAGAAGTTGGTTTAATTGACTAGAGCCAATTATTAGTTCTCTGGAGCTAATAACTGTTAACTATGCAACTGTCTAAACTGAAAGCTTTTCTTCCTGAAACACTTTTTACAGATTCCAACTTCTTAAAAAGACTATTACAGTGCTCCCAGTTGGCTGCCTTCCAAGTTTTCTAGCAAAACTCTAAGTGCAGAACCCTGTCACTTACCTGCACACAGCACAGCTAATGTCTATTTTAGTTAGATTTGCAATATTAACAGACTTGGAATCAATAGTTCCTGAAGAGAGCCATCTATTTTATGGAAGCAAAAAGCTGTTTGTATTCTATTTATGGTAACTAATTTTCAAAGTTACTTTCTGCCTGAACATAAGTTTCAGTAACAACCAAAGGTCAAACATTGCTGTGCTTTTTTTACTAAAGAGAAAGAGAAAGAAAGCAAAAAGAAAAAAAAGAAAGGAACCCAAGCTGCATTAAAATGATACAAAAGAAACCCCTTTTAGTTTCAAAATGTATAAATAAAAACAATTATATTTGAGGTCAGCAGTTCCTGCCACTGCAGAAAATCCTCATTTAGGTCATTTACAAAGGTAATATATGAAGTGCACTTTGGCTTCATGAACTGTCACAGGTAACCATGTTTTAAGGAAAGAGGGAGGGAGAGAGAGAGAGAAAGAGAAGTAGGGAAAAAACAGAGAGGTTGATTGATTCTTGTCTCCTGCCAAACCAGCAATAGAAATAACATACACTCCACCAAAAGACTATATAATACATATAGACAAAGATTGATGAGCTAGACTCATTAACATAGAGTGGGGAAAAGGTCCTTTCCTTTTAATGTTTTGTGTCCATTTGATGGATAACCAGAGTTTTGGATTCTGAAAGTGATAAGATCAAGTTTCTAACTGAATTATAAGAAACCCAGTCGTTGATACAGAAATAATGGATTGGTTCCTAATTCATATGATTGGCCCATCAACTTAATATCTGGCTTCAGAGGCCCCTAGATTCAAATTAGAAGCAATGTTTGGTCATGTAATCCATCCTGTATCGTTCCTCTTTGGTTGCACCTGTAGGATTTGTATCTAAGGGGGACAGGTCTATTAAACTCATTCAAAATCAAGTTATCAGAGGTCTCCTCCTTAATAACCAAATCACAGAGTACACTCCCCCTTCCCCACCACACACACACACATCCACATCCAGCTCCCAAAAGAGCAGTTATAAAGTAGGCAGAATATTGGACCGATGGCCAGAGATCACCATTCACCATTCTCCATCCTGTGACATTTATAAAAGGGAAAAAGAATTAAGTTCATTTTTCCCCTCTCTCTTTTTTGTAATGTAAATGTGTCACTTCTAAAATCATACCCATTTGACTAACATCTAGGATCAGCCTTCAGTGAATAAAAGCTACACACACAGACTAGTTTTAATGTTATACATATGACGTTTTTAAAAGGCTGTCTAGCTTTATATTCATCTACTCACCTGGTATGAGTGATAAACATACCAGTTTCTTTCACTTTAATGTCAGTCATCCCTGAGGGCCATACAGCAAGCTGGTAAGAAAATTTCCAGTTGAAAGTGACATTTAAAAATTCACTTGCAAGATCTTAGTAATACCTTTTGGAAGACTAAAAATATTTTCAGTTAGTCAGCAACATCTTTGCTTTATCAATTAACCACAGCATATTTTTGCTCCCAAGTCAACTTTTTTCATTATCCAGACTACCTTTCCCACTTTGCTGCTCCTGTCAGTTTATGCTTAAAAATGTAAAGAATGCATCTTAAGGCTAGCCAACAGAAAACATCATGAAGAAGGTAAATCCCCAATAAAAATGACGATATTATATATTTCAAACACCAAACCAAAGTTGATTTAACTGTTTAGAGCATTTGTCTTCATTATCATTCCCTTCCATAAGTATGTATGGCCTAGAGTTAGCTACATGTCCTAGCAAGCAGGGCCCTCAAATGTTAATTATTCCATGGCAGACTAATAGTTGTGTGTACAGCATATACTATGTTATCTGGCTACAGGAACTAATCCCTCACACATGCACACACACACGATGACAATGGGGACAGCTGACGATTGAGCAGGGGGAGGGCACAACTGTCCCAAATTGGGACATTTCCTAGGAACCAAGGACTTTGGGAACAGGAAAGTAAAGTCAGAATCTTTAGTCTTTCTAAAGTGACAAAGCTTTATCGTGTACATCTTAAGCGCTGCTGGCAACCATACCTTCTGAATGTAGGAAACCATTCTTCAGAGAAAGAGTAGGAGACACCAAAATAAAAGATAGCAAGGGTCCCAACTGCATATAACCTTCTACTTACAGTTAATCCCAAAGCCCAGCTGTATCTCTGCCCTCATCATGCCTCAGTCATACTGAAATATGCATCAGGATACTTCTATCCTCTCCCTGAAGCTATTTGTTCTGGCTGTATAAATACCTACTGTTTCATTGGCTCATTCCCTCAGTGGCTGACAGTATAATGGAGAAGACTTTCCATCACAAAGTTATGTCAATATGATGTGATAAGTACGTCATCACACAGATTTGCATACCACAAATCTGTCTGGGAGTGAGGTGGTTGTTAGAAGGTGCGGGAACCAAAATGTGCCTAGCATCTTGAAACACAAGGAAGAGTTGGCTGGGGAAGATAGGAGGAGGAGCCATCCAAGCACCTAGGCCAAGAATGGCCAATGCAAAAGCAAGGGAAAATAAGGCAAAGAAAAGTGTTTCCTGGGCAGATGGCTGTGGGGTTTGCTGTGTTATCCTATTTTTAACAATTTTGACAGCTTTTTTTCTTTTTATATATGTTTCCAACTAGTTTCCTCTCTTCATACTCCCCAACTAGTCCAAAATAAAGCTCATCTTAATAAAATGCATATTTCCCATTAATAGGCAAATTCCTCATTTTTAGAAGGCTGAATAGAAAGCTCCTTTTAAAAAAATTCAAGTTAAATTTAGGCTCAAGTCCAAAAAGTAGGGGAAAAAAATCTGTGTCTATTACATTTCTCTTTCATTGCAGACTGGATATATTTTCATTCACTTTTATGCTCTCATTACACAGGGTTGATAAGCAGGTTGGACTTGGTAATATTCTCTCACCTGAATTGTAGATCTAAAAATCCCAGATAAAGACTGTCTCAAGCTTGCTGATATGTTTGCACTGCTTGATTATGTAATAAATAATGGCCTTTTTTAAACATCACATAATTCTCTCTAGGCATCAAACCAAGCTTTCTTTTCCACTACTAAACAGTCCCACCCTTGTTCTGCTTTGAAATCATTTTAGGCTCATCCAAGAGTTTTATTGCTCAGTCCGGTCCTCCTCTGGTTCCCAACTTTGCATCAAACACTCTTGTCTCAGCCCCAGCTGACTAAGGAAGGTTGATACTTGCCGTCTTCTTCAGTGGAGTTGGTGTTGTGCTACTTCTGTTTGCCATCTTGTTGCCAGCCACAATTTGAGCTTTCTGCTGTAATCTAGATTGCTTTTAACCCCTTGCCACAGTATCATTTAGGTATTTATCACAGCAGTTGGTGACAGGGATTACCATCTAACCCACAGAATGACCTCTGGATGAAAACTGGTAGAGCCACCCTTCTTCACTTCCCTTAGTCAACTATTCGACTGAACTCTCCTGAGAATTTTCAAGTCAAGCTTAAGCAGGAAACAATCCCAATCTGGACAGGACAAAAATATAAACAAAAGCACAAGAATCAGGACAGCTACATGTAGTAATGGTTTCTTCCTTGGTGAGCAACAATGTGTCATTTGTTCTGCCCCTGTCCTGAGCTACTTACCAACAGACCTTCTGAGTTCCAAGTCTTTCAGGAGCAGCCACTCCCCAGTTCCCAGGCAAATTATGATGTGGAACAAGAAGAGTAAACAGGTATCCATTCCCCAACAAGGGCAGGACTTGGAATCAAGTCTCTACAGTAGACTGACCTGGGGCTCAGTCACCCTTTTAGAATCACTGAACTCTCTCATTATGCTCTATGAGGAAGATCAGCCTCTTTTCACTTGGACCTTCCTCTGATAATGAAATTCTAGACCCTAAATTTCTGCCCCTAATTTATCTTCCTTCCCAATATATTTCCCTATTACTGGACTGAGGTTCTAATTTGTTTTCTGTGCTGATTATTCTCCATTTGACCCCTAAGATCCATATTTTGCCCTACTATGTGTTCCAGGAGGCTGACGCCCTAAGGATTGTATCACAAAGCTTCCTCTCCTGTCTGGCTTCCAGCTGAGCCAATTAGTGCTACCAGTAGATTAGAGGATGAGAGGAGAAAAGTTGAGATATTTCTTCTCTATTCCCTCCTTGCTTCAATATTCTATCTCTGGCTGCATTCTTCTACAAGTACAGCTCTAGCTTCTCCTCCAGAACTCAAGTTCTTATTTGGCTCTATTAACACTATTTCTCCTCCCTTTGATCACTAAGTCCTATGGGTAGTAACATCTTCCTGCTGATGCTGATCAAAAGGAACCACACCAGCCATTGTTTGTACCCTTAATCCTGCCTACCCCTAAGTAGTCCCATTCTTAAAGTCTCTTCATTTAAACCATCTTAGGTAAACAGGTGTTTCCTTCTAGGGCCCTGATAATATAATCCCGGTAGTAGACATCGGTAGTTTTGGTGGGTCTGAATCCACACCCCACCCCACAGATTGCTTAATAAAAGCAGCCTAACTTTCATTTCAGGTGTCTACTCTCATCCCATAGAGCTCACATGTTTTGGGGTAAACTTACTCCATCCCTGACTCAGGATGAAGCATGAGGCTCAGGGCCATGCTTACCAATATAATCTAGCTCACTGCAAATAAATGGCTATGGACAGACACATGACTTAAGTCCAACCGGACTGAAGTCTGGAGCTTCCATATGAGCTAGCCAAGAAAGACAGGCTTTCTTCCACCAGATAGGATTGTAGTGAGGATATGGTATTTAAAATGCTTCAAACTGAAGGTGCCAAGAGAACCCTGTGCAGATGAGGATGACCTGGGAAAGGCAGAGCACAGAGAACTACAATGAAGCCAGGTCCTCAGTGACATCATTTGAGCAGCCGGATCAAGTTTGTTTCACAATAACTCCATATGGATTTTTCACTTAGATGAGCCAACAAGGACCACTTTTGTCTCAGCTACTTTGAGTTGGATATTCAACCACTTACAGAAGCAAGAATCCAAAAGGATACAACACCATCCTAAGTACCCAGTCTAGTAATTTGCCAATTCTATCTCAGGCTAGGGACTTCCTATACATAGAAAGATGCCCCAGAGGTCAGCCAGCAGCCCATCTATACTCCTTTGCCTGCATCTTCCAACCGTTGGATGCCCCACTATACCACCTCAGACCCCAAAGTTACACATCTGCATGAATCACAAATGAAGA
Source organism: Zalophus californianus (assembly GCF_009762305.2). Classification (NCBI taxonomy): domain Eukaryota; kingdom Metazoa; phylum Chordata; class Mammalia; order Carnivora; family Otariidae; genus Zalophus; species Zalophus californianus. Next base: position 100,373,166 of record NC_045602.1, read on the forward strand.
TGGCCGAAGTCCCTAGACAGCATGCCTAGCTGGACCTGTCCTGACATCTCTCACAAGGTAGTATCAATGTCTCTTCCCACATCTATCCTACTAAAAATAAATCATTCTTGCTAATATATCCTAAGATAAACAACGATGTATTTCCTGAGCTATTACTTCTCTGTCCTCCACACTTGCTGTTTCCTCTTGGATGCTATTGCTTATCAGATCCCAAACATACTTTCAACCTGTTACTCATCTAACCCGCTCCCAAGATAAGAGTTGAGGTATTTACTGCCTCCTTTTTTGCACACACCCCACATCAGACTGACATGTATGGGGCATATTCTTCCCTATACCTATATCTCCACAAAACTCCAGAGTTTACCATAGGTTTGTCACTCTCACCAACCTGTCTTGCCAATGTCCCAGCAATACATTCTGCTCTAAGTTTTTCCAAAAATTATATGGATATATTTATAAGTTTTTTCACTCTATCAAAATATTTTAATAATAATCGTGTATAATCTCCTGCACTGGACTCTATGGGATGTATATAAAGATAAGTAAAATTGAGTCAAGAAATTGTCCTCAACTAATGAATCACTGAAAATTATATCAAAAACTAATGAGGTATTATGTTGGCTAATTGAATTTAAATTTTAAAAAAATGAAGAAAATAAAAAGAAATTGCCCTCAAGAAATTTTTAGGTTAGCTGAATAAGAAAAACACAAAAATCTTAGTTTAAAAATGATGTGTGCCTAATAGAGAATTCCAAACAAGAAATAACTTTTTTTAATTATGTTAATCACCATAGATTACATCATTAGTTTTTGATGTAGTGTTCCATGATTCATTGTTTGCATATAAGTGCTCCCTGCAGTACGTGCCCTCTTTCATACCCATCACCAGGGTAACCCATCCCCCACCCCCTCCCCTCTAGAACCCTCAGTTTGTTTCTCAGAGTCCATAGTCTCTCATGGGACAAGAAATAACTTCTAACTAGACATATCAGTACAGGGAAGTGAGAGGGAAGGCATTAACGATTAAGGAATGTCTACTACAGGTCAGACATTCTGGGGGACCTAGTTTGTACAGCTCTTTTCTGATACATTCAACAGCTTACTCAATATCTGCATTTGCTCCCTCCCCCAAAACTGTACAGAAATCTGACAATACTTATAAAAAATAAGATCACATGACTCCTTGCCTCACAATTTTCCAATTTCTCATTTAGAGACAAAGTCCTTACAAAAATTGACCTAAAAGACCCTGAATGATCTGGCCTTGTTCTCTCTGCCCTCATTTCACTCTGAAATAGCCTATTTGTTGTTCTTGGAACATGCCATTCACCCACTCATATCAGAGACTTTGCACCTATAGTTCCTTCTGCCTCGAATCATCTTTCTTCAAATATCCCTAGGCTCCTAGGCTTTTTCCAGTCCCTGTTCAAGCGCCATCTTCTCAATAAGCCCTTTTCAAACTAGCCTATTTAAAATTGAAACCTCACTCTTCCTTCACTTTCTGCATCCTCTACCCTTCCTCTCTGTACCACTTCTCATACTATGTATTTTATTTTTAATTTATTTACCTATCTGTTCCCACCAGAATGCAAGTTCTACGAGGACAAGGTTTTTATCTGTTTTTATCACTGATTTATACTATTACTACTTGAATATTTATCAAATATCAGAATTATACACCATTTACAATTTAAAACAATCCTGAGATTTGGAGATTGTTCATATTTTCTGGATGACGAGACTGAGGATCAGAATGACCATGGTACTTTTATCATCAGGATCAGAGAGTTATCAAACTGTAGTAAGAAAAGATATCACGGAGTGGAAGACTAGGCTTTACAAGATGAGTAGGATTTTAGCCAAAAATATATTTGAGAGCCACAGGAATAAAAAAGAAAGAAAATAAGAACATGAGTAAAGGTATGGAGGTACAAAAGTTGGGGTATATACATAAAATAATGTGCACAGAGATGTAAACTTAGATGAGGATGGCATGGGCATGAGTAGAATGTGACACTGAAGAGTGGGGGAAAAATGGATAAAATGAGGTTAATTCGAATGATCCATTAATGAATTCTTTTTTTGTTTTTTTTTTACCCTTTAGCAAAGTGGGGCAGTGGGTAAAAATACTGCCACATAAAAATGCTAAAGGCAGTTTTCTGCCCAGGCTGAAGGTGAAACTCAAACTAGTATTCTTCAGCAACCCTTTCCAAACACTCCTGTATTACAAAGGCAGACAAATTTGAAGATGAAATGAGGAGTGAAGACTTCATACAGATTTCGGAGACATGCTATCCCACATTAGTATAAATAATCAAAAGTTAGCTGCACTTACAAAAGCTATTTTCTATAGGTATCCTGAAGAGTAATTAGGAAATTCACCCCAAATATACATCTTCCAAAATAATTCTGAACACCAAGTTAAGAAGGTATGTACATATGATAGACCTAATCTATCATCTAAATGTTATGTATTCCAATTTCTTGAGGGTAAATAAAAGAATCATAATTAGAGATATAACTATGTAAATAACACAATGATTGAAGTCTGGGGCGGGGAAAAAAAGAACCACAAAAATCAGAGAGTTATAGAGGTAGTAGCATGATAGTGCTAGTTTGAACCAGAGCAGTCTCAGACTCTCCATTCACTGTCCTTTCTACCACATCAGTAGTCTCCCTCTTACAAAGTTTCAGATATAAAGAAACAGTTATGTGTATAAAATCCCCTAATGCTGCTTAATGGAGCACCCTTGAGAGAATCTTTATGTAAATGTCTCAGAACTGACAGTCACTGGTTCAACTTCCAGTTAATATAGAGACTTTATTCATTGAACATTTACTGAAATGGTTTTTATGCTAATAGAGTTTGTTTTGCCACAGATTTTCATAAAAGCATCATCAGGCAATTTGAAATAATTGAAGCATTCTTACAATAGAAGAATCACCAACCCTGTTGTAAAATACAATCAAAAGATCTGACATTCGTGATGATATCTGTACAATTCTGGACTCACATATTTCACTCCCTTCATAGCAGTTGCCTTCTCAAGGAGGCACATTGTCTTCTAGACCCTCCCATAATGTCTGCATTCCAACATGAGCTTGACCTCAAGCAGCCTCACGCTAGCTCTTGAAATTCTGCACTACTACTTCTTCCTCTAAATGGACTGATTTTGTATACATACATGAAATTTTAAACCTCTACAGTCACAAATACTCTAATTTTACCCTCATTTGAGAGGTAGGCAGATAAACATAAGTAAAAGAAACCTAAAAGCCGCTTCAATGTTCAAAATATAGACATTTGAATAAATCTCAAAAATTCAGTCTTTGTTAAAAAAACAAAATTGAAAAAATGTGCAAATAGATAATAAAAAGTTTTAAAAATTAGCAGTATTTCTCATAAGACATTGGATAACTTTGTGGAAACAGGTACTTTTAATGTTTAGTGTCCTATGTTCGATTATCTCTGAGATCAATTTACCTTCTCAAAAGTTTGATTTTAACATTATTTTCCTTACTTTCACAATTTAGGAATGCTAGTGAAATAACCAAAGCATGAAATAACCATAAACAATCTTGTGTGATAATCTACCATGAAATTTCAATGGAATTACTGCAAATAAAAAATAAAGATGTCAATGTAGCACCACAGCATGAAGCAGCACATGTAAGCATAAGTAAAAAAAAAAAAAAAAAGAGCGAGAGAGAGAGAGAGAGAGAGAGAGAGAGAGAAAGATGCATTCATTCAACTGAGTTACTGCCACTCTACAATTGAATGAAACAGAGCTAAAGATGAATGCCCAGAACAATCCACCACATTAAGTGAAATGGAATGAGAAGCACTTTTAATTGGGTAAAATTGAAGAGCTGAATTTCAAATGCCATGTAAATAAATAGCTCTAAATAATGTGTTTTTCCAGTTAAATAATGACTTTAATAAAACAGATGAAAATGTAGGCTGTGTTGTTTTTTCTGCTTGTCAGAATCTCATTAGCATTTCAATTTAAATTCTACAAGTGCACTCAAATCTCTCATTTGTACATCTGGCATAACTCAAAACACTGCCTTATTTGTTAAAAAAAAAAAAAAAGTAAGGCAAATGAGCCAACTCACAATATCCTGCAGTGGTACATTAATGGGTGAAAACAATGTTGTTATTTCAATGTTGTGTAACAGTAGGGGTCTCCAGGCGAGGAAACTGAAAAGATTTGGATAACACTTTCAAAGAAAATTTATTTTTATAAGAAAAAGCATGTAATTAAGTGTTAGGCTATTTTGAACTATTCCATATCTAGAGTTAACATATGAAACCTTCTCAAGTGTCTTTAGAGCAAGCTTGGAGAGGACATCGCTAACAATTAATGAAACTATAACTACCGGTAAATATGACCTTACTTCAAGGTTCTTTGACTGTAACAAAGGTTTTCTAATATACATTGTAAGTGCCTAAAATTAAAAAAGAAAAATGCAGAGAAAAATTCTTTAAGCTGCTTGTGTTTATCAAAGGCTCTAAAACAATAACGTACATAAGAATCACATAAAAAAGGGCGCCTGGCTGGCTCAGTCAGTTAAGCGATGGACCCTTGCTTTCAGCTCAGGTCATGGTCTCATGGGTCTCGAGATCAAGCCCAGTGACAGGCTCCGCGCTCAGTGAGGAGTCAGCTTGGGGAGTCTATCCCTCTGCCCTTCCCCCCATTCATGTGCACACGTGTGCAAGCGCTCACGCATGCTCTCTTTCAAATATTTTTTTTAAAAGAATCACATAAAGATATTTTTAAATGTATATTCCCATAGTTAGTCCCAGAAATTCTGATCCATTGATGGGGAACAAAATTTAGAGTTTTCAGTTTTAGAGGGTTTTTTTTAGTTTTTTTTGTTTTTGTTTTTCTTAAGAAAGGGTGATCTTACTAGGTGTGCAGGACTGGTGAACACCAGCATATTGACCTCTAATGCAGTGCCATTTAAGGGCTTGTCAAGACGGTAATTTTTTTTTAAGATTTTATTTACTTATTTGACAGAGACAGCGAGATTATCACAAGTGATATTGATGCAAGTGGTCTATGTACCACAATTTGAGAAACATTAACCTGCAGGATAAAGTTCATTTCCTTTAGACTGATAATTAAAGTCTTCCATAATCTGGTTTTATTCTACCTTTTAAGCTTGCTCCATAAAATGAGCTACCCAATTTGATTAATTACCACCATCTTAGCTTAGTGTTAAGTACCAAAGTCTGGACCTGAATTTCCTAAATCCTTTATATCACAATATGGGTACAGACCAGCTGAAGGCCAGTTCACGGAATATGGAAAATAGATAATGGGTATTTGCCTTAATTCAGTCCTCAGAATCAAAGAGATCCTAACTGAAGTGTCCCAAAGGTGGAAAGGAACACAGGGAAACAACAGGGATACAGAGTGAATGCTTTAAGACTACTGGGTCCTTACAAAGTTCACTTGAATCCACTTACAGCAAGGATTTCATCTGAAAAAAGAATTTGGATAAATATAAAAGTAAGCTGTCTTTATGTTACATTTAACAAAATTTAGTTATAATTGTAATTGTGATAATTTTTAGATCAAAGAATAAACCAGTTAAAGGTTTTTACTGATTTTTCTAAAATTACTTCATGTGACATAACATCTGTCAATTAACAACACCTAAAAGACTAATAAATATCATCTAAGAGAAATATTCCAGGGCTTCATCAGTTTTCCAAACGATCTCTTAATCCTTTGCTATTCCAGTCCCTTTTGAAGCATTTGAGCATAACCTTTGCCAATTTTCTGTTTCAATCGTAAACTGCCAAATCCTCCTTTATCAGTGGCTTTACATGAGAGTCAACAGATTCTCCAGTATCACGTAAGCCAACTTCATGAAATCTCTTTTTCAAAGTTTTCTATTGTTTATACTCAATTTACATTGAATTCTTTAAGGTTTGAAATAGTTAAAAAGCACAGGCACATTTACCACATCTTTTGATCACTAAAAGAACAGCAAAAACTTTGATGGGATAGGGAAAAGTAAGAAATTGTGTTATATTAATCGGAGTGAGGACTAATTTATATATGTCTACTTGACTAGGGAATGTTTTCACATCATGCTTACTTTAATTCCCCACAGAACCTGGGAAGAGGTGGATTATAATCTGGTAACAACCCTTATGGAAATCCAGGAAAGCAGTCAGCAATGAAAACATCGGTCAGAATATAGCTAGCAAGCTCCACTAGGCTGGGCATCAGAAAGATCAGGAAGAGAGCTATATACCCTGGGGGAAAAAGGCTGGTAAAATCTGGGTGTGTTGCTGTGTGCTGGGCTTGCCAGTGAGATGGGAGACACTCCAAGAGCAAGTCAGCAAAGTCAGGCAGTTATGAAAAAAATCTTGAAAAACACAATCACAGGTTCAAAACTCTAATATGTATATGTTAGAGCATACTGAACATTTACTATGTAGGTACAAAGGAGTTTTATATACATTTTCTCATTAAATCTTCACAAAAACCCTATGCGGTGAGCAATATTATCATCATTTACAAAAGCCACTGAGGTTTAAAAATGATAGTTTAGCTGAGTCCCTAGAGCTAGCAAGCACCTGAGGTGGAATTTGAACCCAGGGACTCAGACCTTAAAATCAATTCTTTGAATTATGCTGCAGAGCTTTGTATTTTAAATTGTTTTATTTTTTTATTTTCCTAATTTTACAAAGTAAAGAAACATAACTATATACATATGTGTATTTGCTTTAATGACATTATCAATATTTCTATCCCAGGCATCTAGCAGGGTCTTCTACACAGTACACATTCAATAAATACTTCTTGAGTTAATTTGTTGGTCATATTCATAATTAAACTCTTTCATCCAGCAGCAGATGCACAGCAATGAATTATACCACTCCTTTGGGATTAAGTTTGACTTTATTTCTAGGAACAGACTGAGGAAAAATGAGCCACTTCCTAGTTACACAGAATTCTTCTGCAGAATATGAAAGGAGAGTATTTTAATATCTGAGAGTGGTTTAGAACATGTAAAAAAAAAAAAAAACTTACAAAGAATGAAATACTTCTTTTCCAAATTAAGGTAGCTATTTTAATTGACAGTTTTGTGATTTCTAGCTACTCAAGCCATGATTTCAAGAAGTCTCCATCATAAAGGAGGTAAAATGCTATGTCCCATCCCTGCACAACAATGCATTCAATTCACTCAACAAGCTATTATTGAGCTTCTACTATGTGTCCCACAGTTACAAACACTGCATATAGATACCTACACTCATGGAACTGATACTCTAGTGAGATGCAATAAATAATGGACAACAGCAAAAATAAACAAGTGGGGCTATCCAATTAACAGATTTTGCACAGAAAAGGAAATCAACAAAATGAAAACTCAACCTTTTCATGGAATGAGAGAAAAATCTGCAAAGCATGTATCTGATAAGGAGTTAACATCCAAAATATACAAGGAACTCCTACAACAGCAAAAAAACCAAAAAAACAAACCTAACTTAAAAATGGGCAAGGGACCTGAATTGTACATGATTTGATGTATGTACACACTGTGAAAGGAGTCCCACCACTGAGTTAATTAACATATACATAACCCCACATGTTTACCTTTTTGTGTGAGAGAACTCAAAGCCTACTCTTAGAAAATTTTGATTCTACAATACAGTATTATCAACTATAGTCACCAATTATACATTAGATCCTCAAATCTTATTTATAACTGAAAGTTTATACTTTTTACCAGATTCTCCCAATTTTCTCTACCCACCAGCCACCAATGGCAACCTCCATTCCACTTTGTTTTTATGAGTTTGACTTTTTGTTTCCTTTTAGATTCCACGTATAAGTGATACTATGCAGTATTTGTCTTTCTCTGTCTGGCTTATTTCACTTAACACAATCCCCTTCAGGTAGATCCACACTGTCACAAATGGCAGAATTCCCTTCTTTTTTAAAAGCTGAATAATATTCCATTTATTAAATATTTATCTTCTTTATATATACCCACATATATAAAATGTAAATATATTTTGTCCCACTATATATATTTACATTTTATCCCATTATATATATAACACATTTTTTTAAAGATTTTATTTATTTGACAGAAAGAGACACAGTGAGAAAGGGAACACAAACAAGGGTAGTGGGAGAGGGAGAAGCAGGCTTCCTGTGGAGCAGGGAGCCCGATGCAGGGATCAATCCCAGGACCCTGGGATCATGACCTGAGCTGAAGGCAGACGCTTAACAACTAAGCCACCCAGGCACCCCTATAACACATTTTCTTTATCCATTCATCCATCAATAAATTCTTAGGTTGGGGAACCTGGGTGGCTCAGTCAGTTGAGGGTCTGACTCTTGATTACCCCTTCTCCCCCCCACCCCTTGCGTACACATGCTCTCTAATAAATACAATCTTTTTTAAAAAAATACAAAAATAAACACTTAGGTTGTTTGGCTATTGTGACAATATTGTGACAGTTTCATTTCTCAATTATACCTCAACAAACCTGAAAAAAAGCATATTCTAATGACATTCTTAAAAAAAAAAATTGAATAGACATTTCTCCAAAGAAGATATACCGATAGCTAGTAAGCACATGAAAAGATGCTTATCACTATCCTTAGTCATTTGGGAAATGTCACTCAAAACCACAATGACATACCACTTCACTAGCTTTAATTTTTAATAAAAATGCAAAATTATAAGTGTTGACAAGAAAAAGCGGAACCTTCATACACTGCTGGTGGGAATGTAAAATTCTGTAGCTACAGTGGAAAACAAGTTGGCCATTCCTCACAAAGTTAAACAGAGTTACCATACAACACAGCAATTCCATTCCTCTCTTTCCTTTATTTTTGTTAATTTATTTTGTTAATAAACATGTTATTCTTTCATTTCTTGACTGTTATTACCAAAGTAGAATAAAGATGAGGAAAGTTTTTACCACTGATTTTTTGCTTCCTTCATATTTTCAAAATGAGCTACAATTCACATACCACAAAATTCACCCTTTTAACATGTACATTTCAGTGGTTTATAGTAAATTCATAAAGTTGTATAACTTCACCACTTCCAGAACCAAGAGAATCAAAAACATATTCACACAAAAAATTGCACATAGTCAAAGAATTATTCCTAATAGCCAATAAGTGGAAACAACCAAAACATCAATCAACTGATGAATGGATAAACAATTTTGGTATATGCATACAGTAGAATATTATTTGGCCATAAAACGAAATACAGGAGGTGGGGAATGAGTAAAGGTGGTCAAAAGTACAAAATTCTAGTTACACTATAAATAAGTTCTGGGGATATAGTGTACAGCACAGTGACTGTAGTTAACAATACTATACTGCATACTTGAAAGTTGCAAGAGAATAGATCTTAAAAGTCCTCATCACATGTAAAAAAGTTTGTAATTCTGTGGGGTGACGGATGTTAACTAAACTTATCATGGTAATCATTTCACAATACATACACACAGCAAATTATTACGTTGTGTACCTTAAACTAATAAAAAATTATATGTCACTTATATCTCAATAAAACTGGGAGTGGGGAATAAAGTATGGATACATGCTACAACGTGGATGAATCCTGAAAACATTATTCTAAGTAAAAGAAGCCAGACACAAAAGGCTGCAGACTGTGTAATTCTACTTATGTGAAATGTTCAGAATAAGCAAATCCATGGAGACAGAGAACAGATTAGTGGTTGCTAAGAGCTGGGAAATGAAGAATGGGAAGGCACAGGTAAAAGGTACAGGATTTCTTGAAAAGAAATCACCTGAAAGGTGATAAAAATGTTCCGGAATTATACATGGTAATCATTGCACAATATTGTGGATATACTAAAAACTACCAAAATGTATACTTTAAAAGAGTAAATTTTGGGCGCCTGGGTGGCTCAGTTGGTTAAGCAACTGCCTTCGGCTCAGGTCATGATCCTGGAGTCCAGGGATCGAGTCCCACATCGGGCTTCCTGCTCAGCAGGGAGTCTGCTTCTCCCTCTGACCCTCTTCCCTCTCATGTTTTCTATCTCTCATTCTCTCTTCCTCTCAAATAAATAAATAAAATCTTTAAAAAAAATAAAAAATAAAAAAGTAAATTTTGTGGGTGCCTGGGTGGCTCAGTCATTAAGCGTCTGCCTTCGGCTCAGGTCATGGTCCCAGGGTCCTGGGATCGAGCCCTACATCGGGCTCCATGCTCGGCGGGAAGCCTGCTTCTCCCTCTCCCACTCCCCCTGCTTGTGTTCCTTCTATCGCTGTGTCTCTCTCTGTCAAATAAATAAATAAAATCTTTTAAAAAAAGAGTGAATTTTGGAGTCGGTAAATTATATCGCAATTTTTAAAAATATGAAGAAAAGCAAAGTAATCAGAACCTAACAAAAAGTTTCTTCATCATTTCCTTTACCTTAATAATCACAGTCAAGAAATGGCAGAACAAGTTAAAGAAACCAATTAACAGAAATTACAGAATGAAAGAGAAAGATAATCTTTCTCTATAAATTTTCAGATGGAAAATATGTTTCACCTAAGCCAAAATATGATTAACACAATATCCATAACAAATTACTAGTCTGTTTTACAGTACATATATGAAATATTTTTATATATGAAATATTTTTAACATAACATTGGCCACTTGATTTATACTGCAAATTCTATGCATAATTTCTAATATTCAAGAAATTATTACTCTTAAGATGCAGCAGAAATTAAAATGGCACTTCTAATCTGTCACTAACCTCCATATTCATATGTAAGGCACTATGATTTCAAGTCAGCATAAACAGGAAAATAACAACAAAGGGAAATAATAAAATATTAATTACTTCAACATTTACTTTTCTATGGCAGTTTTATTGCTTCATAATTATTCTTAGGTTGAAAAGAGATAATCAAGAGCCTGAACAATACATCAGGCAATTTTAATAATCTGTATACATTATATATTTATATTATTTATATAATATACATAAATTTATAATACTTTAATATTAAACATACTTATTTCTTAAAACTACAACAAAGAAATAAAAGCAGATGAAAACCTCAGCAGTTATATTCTTTACCATACCACTGAGTAATATATTCCAGTTTAACCAAGTGGCCAGTTTGGGAGTCATAGCCCAATGCTCTCAAAATAGAATATCAGCAAGAGTAAACCTGGAATGTATCCAAAAACATTTCCATAAGGAACCAGAAATTTGTCTTCCAAAATATGCTCTCTGCAATAAACCTGTGGGGGTCATATGTTCTGATTCAAGTGGAAAGATTTCAGTTACAATAAGTAGCCAACTCTCCATCTTTGTTTTTCCCCCCTCACTAGGACTGCTGCTTCCCTGTCCTGTAATACTCAGTTACAGTCTGAAAAAGCAGACATTAAATTTCTAATATGATTCATAGAAACAGAAACCAGAATAGTGTCTTCCAACCTCATCTGAATAGAATGGCTGGTGACAACTCCTGGAAGCAGTGTGTCCCAGAAGTGCTCAAGCAAGAGATAAAGCTGACCACCCCCAGAGCAAAGCCAGTACCAGGCATGGAGAATTCCCATGGTATACACAGGCTGGGTAGTTAACTCACAGCCAAGGCAAACGGTAGCTCCCAGCCCTGGACCAGAACCTGTTTGGGAAATTGAAAGGAGCTTGAGCTGGAAGAAGAGATGCCTTTCAGATAAGGGTGCCCTTAAATAGTCCCACCTGCTGTGGAGAGTGTCTTTTGACCCCCTATGACCAGAAGGGCTGATGACTCTTGGAAGTTGTGTGGCATAGTGTCATTTGAGCCAGAGGTTAGTAGGCAGAGCTAGCAGTTGACAGAGCAAAGCCAGTGGCCCTATTCAATCAGGGAATTTAAGGTGTGAGTCAGTTTGAGTTTAGACAACAGTTTACCAGCTTTAGAGTGGCTTCTCCCACTACACCTGGGCAGGGAATCTAATTGGTAGTCCTGCTCCTCACTCAATACAGACTTCAGCCTGTCAATTTAACCAGAGCTCCTGGTAAACTGCACAGTCATTCAACAGCCTTATATACAATGGCATTTACAGTTCGTTACCACCAGACCTGCCTTAAAATAAATGCTAATAGCAGTTCTTTGAAGTAGAAGTCTAACATGGAAGTAAAAGAATGCTAGTTAACATCATAAAAACATTAAAAGGTAGTGTAAATCTCACTGGTAATAGTAAATATATAGTCATAGTTGTATTCTGCAATATGGTAACAGTGGTATATAATTCACTCACAACTCTAGTTTAAAAGTTAATAAAAAAGTAGAACCATAACTGTCATAATCTGGTATTAGTTACACAATATAAACAACATGTAAATTATAACAGCAATAAACTAAAATGTAAGGAGAAGTAAAATTGTAAAGTTTATTAATTCTATCAAAATTAAGTTCTTAGTTTAAAGGAGGGTATAATAACTTTAAGATATTTTATATAAGCCTCATGGTAACAAGGGAAAATCCTCTAGTAATTATACCAAAACACAAAACTCAAAGCATACCGATATCAAAAGACACCAAGAGACACACACACAAGACAGTAGGATAAGAAACAAAGAACAACATATCTACAAAACAACAAGAGAAAAATTAACAAAATAGCAAGAGTAACTTCTTAGCTATCAATAATTACATAAAATGCAAATGGATTAAATTCTCCCAAAAAAGACATAGAATGGTGTAATGGATAAGAAGAATAAGATAGCACAATATGCCATCTACAAGAGAATCACTTTAGGCTTAAAGACACACGTAGACTGACAGTGAAGGAATGTAAAAAGACATTTCAAGCAAATGGTAACCAAAAAAAGCCGAGGTAGCTATACTTGTATCAGACAAAATGGACTAAAATAAAAATGGTAAAAGGAGACAAAGAAGGCCATAATATAATGATAAAAGGGTCAGTACATCAAGAGGATATAACAGTTGTAAATATTTATGTGGCCAATATTGGAGCACCTAAATATATAAAGCAAACAGAACTAAAAGAAGAAATAAACAGTAATAAAATAACAGTTGGGGACTTTAACACCCCATTGTTGACAATAATATATCATCCAGACAATCAATAAGGAAACAGTAAATTTGAACACTACAGGCCAAATGAACCTAAGACATTATGTACAAAACAGTCTATCCAATAGCAGAATACACATTCTTCTCAAGAAAACATGGAACATTTACTAGGACAGACCATATGTTAGGCCACAAAATAAGTCTTAGCAAATCCAAGAAGACTGAAATCATTACAAGTATCTCTGACCACATGTTTCCGGCATGAAACCAGACCTAAAGAACAAGGAAAAATAGAAAATTCACAAACATGTGGAAATTAACACTCTCCTGTGCAATCAATAAATCAAAGAAATTAAAGAAACAGAAAATCTTTTGAGACAAAAACGGAAACCAAACATACCAGAATGTGTGGGATGCAGCAAAAGCAGCTCTAAGAGGGAAGTCCATACCAATAAACACCTACAAGAAACAAGCAAGAAACATCCCAAATAAACAACCTAACTCTACACTTTATGGAATTAGAAAAAGAACAGAGCTGAACATCAGCAGGAGAAAGGAAATAATAGAAATTAGATCAGAAATAAATGAAATTGAGAACAAAAAAACTATAGAAAAGGTTAACCGAACTAAGAGTTGAGTCTTTGAAAAGTTAAATAAAACTGACATATTCTTAGACTAATCAAGAAAAAAAAGACTTGAATTAACAAAATTATAAATGGAAAAAAAAAACATTACAATGGATACCACAGAAATTCAAAGGATAGGAGGCTACAATGAACAACTATATATCAACAAACTGGACAATCTAGAAGAAATGGGAAAATTCTTAGAAACCTACAACTTACCAAGACTGAATCAGGAAGAAATATAGACCAATGGGGCGGAGCAAGATGGCAGAGGAGTAGGAGACCTGGATTTCGTCTGGTCTCATGAATTCAGCTGAATAGGGATCAAACCATTCTAAACACCTACGAACCCAAGAGAAGATTGAAGAAGAGAGTAGCAACAACTCTCTGAACATAGAAGCGACCACTTACTGGAAGGTAGGACGTGCGGAGAAGTGAAACCGAGGTAATATTCGGGAGGATAGACGGTGGGGGAGGGGGCCTCCGTAGGCCGCTTCTGGCAAGTGATAGAGCCGCGGAGCACAAAATTGGAACTTTTAGAAGCCAGTTCCGCTGACGGACGTCACTCCAGTGGCTAAGCGGGAGGTGAAAACCTCGTGGGACAGTGTGGACTCAGGACCCTCGGGGTCACAGAAAGACCACGGGTGCCTGAGTGCCGCAGAGCTCCCAGGTATCGGAGTGGGAAAGCTGGCTGGAGAGACGGAGCCGAGGCGCGGGCTGTCAGCTCGGGGTTACCATAAACTGTGATCCACGGCCCACTTGGGCCACGGCGCCTCCAGCAGGGACCCAACAAGCAACAGAGCTGGGGAGACTCCCCTTTCTCCCCCGGGAGGAGCAGCGCGGGAGTGCACCACAGGGATCTGCTGAGTTTGGAGATTCCACAGGGGGTCAGGTGCCAGAGATAGAAATGCTCGGTCACAGGCCGGGTGAGCACGGAGTGCAGCTGGAGACCGGGGAGACAGGAGTGATTGACTGCTTTTCTCTGGGGGCGCACTGAGGAGCGGGGCCCCGAGTTCGCAGCTCCTCCAGGCAGAGAGTGGGAGGCCACCATTTTCACCCTGGTCCTCCAAAGCTGTACGAGAGCTTGCAGGGAACAAAAGCTCCTGAGAGCAAACCCGAGCAGCTTGCTTAGCCCGGACCAACAAGGGTGGGGCAATTCTGCCTATGGCAAAGACATTTGGGAATCACGGCAACAGGCCCCACCCCCAGAAGATCAGCACGAACAGCCACCAAGCCAAGACCAAGTTTACCGATCAAGAACGGGAGAACTCCAGCGCAAGGGGAATACTGCACATAGAATTCATGGCTCTTTTACCATGATTCATTAGTTTTTCAAAGTTTATTTTTTAAAAATTTTTTTTTCAATTTTTCTTTTTCCCTTTTTCAACCAACATCTTATCAATCCCTTTTTTAAAAAAACATTTTTTTATTTTTCATTTTTAGAGTCATATTTTATCCCTTCATAATAGTTACCCTTATTTTTGGCATATAAGTTCTTCTCTCTTTAAAATTTTGAGATACAGTTTCTTCTAACAGATCAAAATATACACGAAATCACTAGTGTATGGCTTTGTTCTCCTCTCCGGCCTGATGACAGTCTCTCCCATTTTTTCACTTTTTTCTTTTTTTAAATCTTCTTTCTTCTTTCAAACAACTTCTTATCTTATCAATTACGCTTATAAAACCTTTTATAATTTTCATCTTTACATTCATCTTCCATCCCTTCATTGCTATCAACCCTTATTTTGTACATATATAAGTCTTTCTTCCTTTAAAATTATACGAGGCACTTTCTTCTAACAGACCAAAATACACCCAAAATCTAGTGTGTGGCACGGATCTAGGTATTAGCCTGCTCATATTTGATCATATTCTGGTTTTTTTTGTTTTGTTTCTTTTTATTTTTTCCTTTTTCTTTGTTTTCTCTTTCTTTTTTCTTTCTTTCCCTTTCTTTTCCCCTGGTATCAGGTCTTTTCTGATTTGTATACAGTATATTTGCTAGGGACGTTGTTAATCTCTTAGCATTTTGTTCTCACATTCATCTATTCTCCTCTGGACAAAATGACAAGATGAAAAAAATCACCTCAGCAAACAGAACAAGAGGTAGTACCGTCTGCCAGGGACCTACTCAATACGGGCATTAGTACGATGTCAGACGTAGAGTTCCGAATCATGACTTTAAAGATACTAGCTGGGCTTGAAAAAAGCGTGGAAGGTATTAGAGAAACCCTTTCTGGAGAAATAAAAGAACTAAAATCTAACCAAGTTGAAATCAAAAAGGCTATTGAGGAGGTGCAATCAAAAATGGGGACACTAACTGCTAGGATAAATAAGGCAGAAGAGAGAATCAGCGATATAAAAGACCAAATGATGGAAAATAAAGAGGCTGAGAAAAAGAGAAACAACTACAGGATCACGAGGGCAAGATTCGAGAGATAAGCAATACGATAAGAAGAAACAACATTAGAATAATTGGGATCCCAAAAGAAGAAGAAAGAGAGAGAGACCAGAAGGTATATTAGAGCAAATTATAGCAGAGAACTTCCTTAATGTGGGGAAGGAAACAGGCATTAAAATCCAGGAGGCACAGAGAACCCCTCTCAAAATCAATGAAAATAGGTCAACACCCAGACATCTAATAGTAAAACTTACGGGTCTCAGAGACAAAGAGAAAATCCTGAGAGCAGCTCGGGAGAAAAGATATGTAACCTACAATAGTGGAAACATTAGACTGGCAACAGACCTAATCACAGAGACCTGACAGGCAAAAAAGGACAGCCATGATATCTTCACAGCATTAACGAGAAAAATATGCAGCCAAGAATACTATATCCAGCTAGGCTGTCATTGAAAATAGGAGAGGTAAAAAGCTTCCAGGACAAACAAAAACTAAAGGAATTTGGAAACACAAAACAAGGCCTCCAAGAAATATTGAAAGGGGTCCTCTAAGCAAAGAGAGAGACTAAAAGCAGCATAGATCAGAAAGGAACACAGACAATATAGAGTCACGGTCAACTTACAGGTAATACAATGGCACTAAATTCATGTCTTTCAATACTTACCCTGAATGTAAATGGGCTCAATGCCCCAATAAAAAGACACAAGCTATCAGATTGGATTAAAAAACAAGACCCATCAATATGCTGTCTGCAAGAGACTCATTTTAGACCCAAAGACACCCCCAGATTGAAAGAGAGGGGGTGGAAAACCATTTACCATGCTAATGGACACCAAAAGAAAGCTGGGGTGGCAATCCTTCTATCAGACAAATTAGATTTTAAAACAAAGACTGTAATAAGAGATGAGGAAGGACACTATATCCTACTTAAAGGGTCTATCCAACAAGAAGATCTAACAATTGTAAATATCTATGCCCCGAACATGGGAGCAGCCAATTATATAAGGCAATTAATAACAAAAGCAAAGAAACACATTGAGAACAATACAATAAGAGTGGGGGACTTTAACACCCGCCTGACTGAAATGGACAGATCATCTAAGCAAAAGATCAACAAGGAAATAAAGACTTTAAATGAATCACTGGAACAAATGGACTTCACAGACATATTCAGAACACTCCAAACCAAAGCAAAAGAATACACATTCTTCTCTGCTGCCCATGGAACATTCTCCAGAATTGATCACATCCTAGGTCACAAATCAGGTCTCAACCAATACGAAAAGACTGGGATCATTCCCTACATATTTTCATACCACAATGCTTTGAAACTAGAACTCAATCACAAGAGGAAAGTCGGAAAGAACTCAAGTACATGGAGACTAAAGAGCATCCTACTAAAGAATGAATGGGTCAACCAGGAAATTAAAGAAGAATTAAAAAAATTCATGGAAACCAATGAAAATGAAAACACAACTGTTCAAAATCTTTGGGATACACCAAAGGCAGTCCTAAGAGGGAAGTATATAGCAATACAAGCCTTTCTCAAGAAACAAGAAAGGTCTCAATACACAACCTAACCCTACACCTAAAGGAGCTAGAGAAAGAACAGCAAATTAAGCCTAAACCCAGCAGGAGAAGAGAAATAATAAATCAGAGCCGAAATCAATGAAATAGAAACCAAAAGAACAGTAGAACATATCATGGAAACTAAGAGCTGGTTATTTGAAAGAATTAACAAGATTGATAAACCCCTGGCCAGACTGATCAAAAACAAAGGAGAAATGACCCAAATCAACAAAATCATGAATGAAAGAGGAGAGATCGCAACCAACAGCAAAGAAATACAAATAATTCTAAGAACTAGTATGAGCAACTCTATGCCAGCAAATTAGATAACCTGGAAGAAATGGGTGAATTCCAAGAGATGTATCAACTACCAAAATTGAACCAGGAAGAAATAGAAAACCTGAACAGACCTATAACCACCAAGGAAATTGAAGCAGTCATCAAAAATCTCCCAAGAAACAAAAGCCCAGGGCCAGATGGCTTCCCAGGGGAATTCTATCAAACATTTAAAGAAGAAATAATACCTATTCTCCTGAAACTGTTCCAAAAAACAGAAATAGAAGGAAAACTTCCAAACTCATTTTATGAGGCCACCATTACCTTGATCCCAAAACCAAAGTCCCCATCAAAAAGGAGAATTACGGACCAATACCCTTGATGAATATGGATGAAAAAATTCTCACCAAAATACTAGCCAATAGGATCCAACAGTACATTAAAAGGATTATTCACCATGACCAAGTGGGATTTATCCCTAGGCTGCAAGTTGGTTCAACATCCGCAAATCAATCAACGTGACACAATACATTAACAAAAGAAAGAACAAGAGTCATATGATCCTCTCAATAGATGCAGAAAAACCATTTGACAAAGTACAGCATCCTTGATCAAAACTCTTCAGAGTATAGGGATAGAGGGTACATACCTCAATATCATAAAAGCCATCTATGAAAATCTACAACGAATATCATTCTCAATGGGGAAAAGCTGAGAGCTTTTCCCCTAAGGTCAGGAACGCGGCAGGGATATCCACTATCACCACTGCTATTCAACATAGTATTAGAAGTCCTAGCCACAGCAATCAGACAACAAAAAGAAATTAAAAGCATGCAAATCAGCAAAGAAGAAGTCAAACTCTCACTCTTTGCAGATGATATGATACTGTATGTGGAAAACCCAAAAGACTCCACCCCAAAACTGCTAGAACTCATACAGGAATTCAGTCAAGTAGCAGGATATAAAATCAATGCACAGAAATCAGTGGCATTCCTATACACCAACAACAAGACAGAAGAGAGACAAATCAAGGAGTCGATCCCATTTACAATGGCACCCAAAACCATAAGATACCTAGGAATAAATTTAACCAAAGAGGCAAAGGATCTGTACTCAGAAAACTATAAAATACTCATGAAAGAAATTGAACAAGACACAAAGAAATGGAAAAACGTTCCATGTTCATGGACTGGAAGAACAAACATTGTGAAGATGTCCATGCTAATGGACAATCTACACATTCAATGCAATCCCCATCAAAATACCATCCACTGTTTTCAAAGAAATGGAACAAATAATCCTAAAATTTGTATGGAACCAGAAGAGACCCAGAATAGCCAGAGGAATATTGAAAAAGAAAAGCAAAGCTAGCGGCATCACAATTCCGGACTTCCAGCTCTATTACAAAGCTGTCATCATCAAGACAGTATGGTACTGGCACAAGAACAGACACATAGATCAATGGAACAGAATAGAGAGCCCAGAAATGGACTCTCAACTCTATGGTCAACTCATCTTTGACAAAGCAGGAAAGATTGTCCAATGGCAAAAAGACAGTCTCTTCAACAAATGGTGTTGGGAAAATTGGACAGCCACATGCAGAAGCATGAAACTGGACCATTTCCTTACACCACACACAGAAATAGACTCAAAATGGTTGAAAGACTAAACGTGAGACAGGAGTCCATCAAAATCCTAAAGGAGAACACAGGCAGCAACCTCTTCGACCTCAGCCGCAGCAACTTCTTCCCAGAAACATCGCCAAAGGCAAGGGAAGCCAGGGCAAAAATGAACTATTGGGATTTCATCAAGATAGAAAGCTTTTGCACAGAAAAAGAAACAGTCCACAAAACCAAAAGACAACCGACAGAATGGGAGAAAATATTTGCAAATGACATATCAGATAAAGGGCTAGTATCCAAAATCTATAAAGAACTTATCCAACTCAACACCCAAAGAACAAATAATCCAATCAAGAAATGCACAGAAGACATGAACAGACATTTGTCCAAAGAAGACATCCAAATGGCCAACAGACACATGAAAAAGTGCTCAACATTGCTCGGCATCAGGGAAATCCAAATCAAAACCTCAATGAGATACCACCTCACACCCGTCAGAATGGCTAGAATTAACAAGTCAAGAAACGACAGATGTTGGCGGGGATGTAGAGAAAGGGGAAACCTCCTACACTGTTGGTGGGAATGCAAGCTGGTGCAACCACTCTGGAAAACAATATGGAGGTTCCTCAAACAGTTGAAAATAGAGCTACCATACGATCCAGCAATTGCACTACTGGGTATTTACCCCAAAGATACAAATGTAGGGATCCGAAGGGGTACGTGCACCCCAATGTTTATAGCAGCAATGTCCACAATAGCCAAACTGTGGAAAGAGCCAAGATGTCCATCGACAGATGAATGGATAAAGAAGATGTGGTGTATGTACACATGGAATATTATGCAGCCATCAAAAGGAATGAGATCTTGCCATTTGCAATGACATGGATGGAAATGGAGGGTGTTATGCTGAGTCAAATAAGTCAATCAGAGAAAGACATGTATTATATGAACTTGCTGATATGAGGAATTTTTAACCTCAGGAAACAAACTGAGGGTTGCTGGGGTGGTGGGGGGTGGGAGGGATGGGGTGGCTGGGTGATAGACATTGGGGAGGGTATGTGCTATGGTGAGTGCTGTGAATTGTGCAAGACTGTTGAATCACAGATCTGTACTTCTGAAACAATGCAATATATGTTAAGAAAAAAAAAGAAGATAGCAGGAGGGGAACAATGAAGGGGAGTAAGTCGGAGGGGGAGACAAACCATGAGAGACGATGGACTCTGAAAAACTAACTGAGGTTTCTAGGGGGGGGTAGGGGGATGGGTTAGCCTGGTGATTGGTATTAAAGAGCACACGTTCTGGGCGCCTGGGTGGCTCAGTTGGTTAATCGACTGCCTTCGGCTCAGGTCACGATCCTGGAGTCCCAGGATCGAGTCCCGCATCGGGCTCCCTGCTCAGCGGGGAGTCTGTTTCTCCCTCTGACCCTCCCCCCCTCATGCTCTCTCTCTCAAATGAATAAATAAATTCTTTAAAAAAAAAAAAAGAGGGCACATTCTGCGTGGAGCACTGGGTGTTATGCACAAACAATGAATCATGGAACACTACATCAAAAACTAATGATGTAATGTATGGTGATTAACATAATAAAAAAATAAAAAAAAGAAATATAGACCAATACCAGTGTAGAGATTGAATCAGTAATCAAATATCTCCCAACAAAGTAAAGCCCAGGACAAGATGGCTTCACTGGTGAATTGTAACATACATTTAAAGAAGAATTAACAACTATCCTCAAGCTGTTCAAAAAAATTTAAACAGGAGGGAATATTTCCAAATTCATTTTTTAAGTCTAACATTATCCTGATACCAAAACTATAAGCCAACATCTCTAATGAATATAGATACAAAAATTCTCAATAAAATACTAGCAAACCAAATTCAGGAGCACATTAAAAGGATCATTTGTGGGGCACCTGGCAAGCTCAGCCAAAAAACATGTGACTCTTGATCTCGGGGTCATGAGTTCAAGCCTCACAATGGAGCACAGAGCTTACTTTAAGAAAAAAAAAATTTGCCATAATCAAGTAGAATTTATTTCAGGGATGCAAGGATGGTTCAACTTATGCAAATCAATCAATGTAATATATCACGTTAACAGAATGAAAGAATCATACAATCATCTCAATAGACACAGAAAAAGCATGTAACAAAATTCAACACCCATGCATGATAAAAACTCTTAAATTGTCATAGAATGAACATATCTCAATAATAAAGGCCATATGTGGCAAGCCCCAAACTAACGTAATTCAATGGTGAAAGGTTGAAAAGATTTTCCTCTAAGATTAGGAATAAGACAAGAGTGTCCCAACCTCACAGCTCCTATTCAACACAGTATTAAAGTTCTAGCTAGAGCAATCAGGTAAGAAAAATAAACAAATGGTATCAGAACTGGGAAGGAAGAAATAAAATTATCTCTATTTACAGATGACATGATTTTATATATACAAATCCTAAAAACTCAAAGAACTGTTAGATCTAATCAGTGAATTCAGTAAAGTTACAGGATACAAAATTAAGAACAGAATTTGAAGACATTTCAGTCAGGAATAGAAACCAGTCATGCTCAGCACAGCAAAGTGCAATGGACAAAACTCAGACTCAAGCCAAACAACATGAGAAGGCATATAAGGGCAAGCAACATGATCCATTTCTCAATTTTCTCATATACAAATGTAAATAATATTAATGTGTAATTTGGTCATTGTAAGAATCATTGTAAAGCCTTTCAAACAGTGTCTATCACACAATAGGTGCTATTTATGTAGTTACAATTCCAGAAGAGGAAAAAAATACATTTCTGGCAGGTTCAATATATGGCTAACTTAGGCATGGTTTTTTGGAAGTACAGTTGACCCTTCAACCATATGGTTTTGAATTGCACAGTTCCACTTACAGATGAATTTTTGAAAATACAGTATAGTCCTGTAAATGTATTTTCTCTTTATGATTTTCTTAACATTTTCTTTTCCCTAGCTTACTTTATGGTAATAATATAACACATATAAATACATATAACATAGGTGGCTCAGTCATTAAGCATCTGCCTTTGGCTCAGGTCATGATCCCAGGGTCCTGGGATTGAGCCCTGCATCGGGCTCCCTGCTCGGCGGGAGGCCTGCTTCTCCCTCTCCCACTCCCCCTGCTTGTGTTCCCTCTCTCACTGTGTCTCTATCAAATAAATAAATAAAATCTTTAAAAAAAAAAAAAAGAAAATATGTGTCAGTCAACTATTGATGTTATTGGTAAGGCTTCCAATCAATAGTAGGATATTAGTATTAAATTTTGGAGGGAATCAAAAGTTATATGCATATTTTTGACTGTGTAGGGGATCAACACCCCTAACCCTCACATTGTTCAAAGGTCAACTGTACAAAGGAAAGTAACTGCTCCACCAAGAATGGGACAAACAAAATAGAAGAAAAGTTTGAGTCTAAGAGATTTAGATAAAACAAAGGACTTCAAAAGACTTCTTTTTTTTGTTTGTTTTTTGTTTTGAAGCACCACTGTCAAGCCAGTCTTAAAGTTTCTCTCCATCCATCCACTACCCTCATCCTCAGCCAAGCTAAATCAGAGCTTCATAAGCCACAGTCTGACGTCTGCTAATGATCTTTAAGGGAACCCAAAAAGAGGCGATGGCAGGAGTAGTACTTAATCTCCTTCCCTCCTGTACACACAAGCCTCTCTCATCAAGAGGTACAAGTCATTCCTCAATGACTTTGGTTTTGGCAGGCCTGTGACTACTTTGACACTGAACATGAAAAAGGGAAGTTTTGGGATTTCTGAGCCTAGATGTTAAGAATATTGTGTAGCTTCTGCTCTTGCACTCTTAAGAGTCCAGAGCCATTATGTAAGAAGTACAGACTACCTTGGTGGAGAAAGAAGGAATCACTGGAGAAGCCCTGAATGACGGAAGAGAGCCCCAGCAGCTATCTCTACACCCAAGTCAAGCCTCCAAAATATCCCAGCCTAGTAGTCCTCTGACTACAGTCATAAAAAAAGAAAATAGCTAGCTGGGTCAAACAACCACAAAAGGGAAGAAAAATGGTTATTGTTGGGTTTTTAATTTTTTTAATTTTGAAATAATTTTAGATTTACAGTTTTTCAAAATTAATACAGAGAGTTCATGTATCCTTCATACCCAACTTCCCCTAGTGTTAACAACTTATATAATCATAGTACAATTATCCAATCCAGGAAATTAACATTGGTACAATATTACTGACTAAGCTACAGACCTTATTAAAATTTCAACAGTTTTTTTCCTAAATGTCCTTTTCCTACTCTAATATTCAATATGGGATCCCATACTGCATCTATTGTATCTCCTTGGTTTCCTCCAAACTATGACTATTCCATAGTCTTTGTCGTTCTGACCTTAACATTTTTTTATGACACCTAGTCTTTTATTTTATAGAATATCTTTTCATTTTGGCTTGTTGATGTTTTTCCAAGATTAGATAGACAAATAATATTTTTGGCAAGATTTCCACAAAACTAATACTGTGTCCTTCTCACCGTACCACAGCAGGGGTACGTGACATTGGTACATGTCTTTTGTGTTAACAAAAACATATAATATGTTTATTATATATTCATCTTTGCTTTTTGTGAATTATCCATGTCTTCTTTCTATTTTCATACAGGATGTTTGGGCTTTTGTCCCTCCATTTTTAGGAGTTCTTTGTATAAATGGAAAGATATCATACTCACGGATTCAAAGAATTGATACTGTTAAAATGTCCGTACTACACAAAGCAATCTACAGATTCTAGGCAATGCCTATCAAAATATCAGTAGTATTTTTCACAGAACTAGAACAAATAATCCTAAAACTTGTATGGATTCACAGAAGACCCTGAATAGCCAACACAATCTTCAGAAAGAAGAACAAGGCTGGAGGCATCAAAATCCCAGATTTCAAGATATACTACAAAGCTGTAGTACTCAAAATAGTATGGTACAGCACAAAAATACATAGATCAATGGAACAGGATAGAGAGCTTAGAAATAAACCCATGTTTATACAGTCAATTGTTCTACAACAAAGAAGGCAAGAATATACAATGGGGAAAAGACCCACTTCAATTAATGGGTGTTGGGAAAACTGGATATCTACATGCAAAAGAATTAAACTTAACTATCTTCTTACACCATACACACACAAAAAAATAAATACATTCAAAAATGGAGTAAAGAACTAAATATGAGACCTGACACCATACAACTCCTAAAGGAAAACACCAGCAATCATGTCTTGGATATCAGCCTTAGCAACATTTTTCTGGATAGGTCTCCTAAAGCAAGGGAAACAAAAGCAAAAATAAACTAATAGAAATACACCAAAATAAAAATCATATGCACAGAGAAGGAAACTATCAACAAAACAAAAAGGCAATCTGCTGAATAGGATATTTGCAAATGACAGATCTGTGAAAGGGTAATATCCAAAATATATAAAGAACTTCTACAACACACACACACACACACACCAATTAAAATATGGGCAGAATGGACTTTTTCCAAAAAAGACACACAGATGGCCAACAGACACATGAAAAGATGATCAACATCACTAATCATCAGGGAAATGTAAAAACCACAATGAGATATCACCTCACATTAATCAGGACTAGTATAAAAAAGACAAATAACAAGTGTTAACAAGGATGTAGAGAAAAAAGAACCCTTATGTACTGCTGGTGGAAATGTAAATTAGCACAACCACAGGTGGAAAATGGGATAAGGCTCCTCAAGAAATTAAAAATAGAAATACCATATGATCTAGCATTTCTACTACTGGGGGTATTCACCCAAAGAAAGTGAAAACACTAATTCAAAAAGATATGCACCCCTATGTTTATTGTAGCATTATTTACAATAGCCAAGATAATGGAAACAACCTAAGTGTCCATCAATAGATGAACAGATAAAGAAAACATTGCATGTATTATATATATATATAATATATATATACATATCTATACATATCTCATATATATAATGGACTATTAGTCAGCTATAAAAAGAATGGGATCATGCCATTGTGACAACATGAATGGACCTAGAAAGTATTATGCTAAGTGAAATAAATCGGATAGAAAAAGGCAAACATTATATGATTTCACATATATGTAGAACCTAAAAAACAAATGAACAAACAAAAACCAGAAACAAACCCAAATACAGAAAACAAACTGCTGGTTGCCAGAGGGGAGAAGGGTAGGGGAATAGGCAAAATAGGGGAAGAAGATTCAGAGGTACAAACTTCCAGTTATAAAACAAATAAGTCCTGGGGGTGAAAAGTACAGCATAGGGAATATAAATCAGTAATATAATAATGTTGTATCGTGACAGGTGGTAACTACACTTAGTGAGCTCTGCATATTGTATAGAATTCTTGAATCACTATGTTGTGCACCTGAAACTAACATAACACTATGTCAAATATACTTGAATAATAATTTAAAGAGTTCTTTGTGTATTAGGGATATTACCTTTTGTCTGTTGGATGTTATGAATTTTTTTATACTTTGTTAGTTGTCTTTTCACTTTGTTTATGGTGTTCTTAGCCACAAAATTAAAAAAAAAATCTTAGTCAAATTTATCAGTCTTTTCTTTTATTGCCTATATTTTGAGTCAGAGTTAAAGGTTAAATAAGAATGCATTTGTGTTTCCATCTAGTGCTTGTATGGTTTAATTTTTAATTTTTTACATTTAGATACCAAATCTATTATCTTTGAGTATAAGACATAGTATAAAACAACTTTTTCCAAATAGCCATTCAACTGTTGAACATTTATTTAAAAATCTATCTTTATCCAGCCATTGGAGATGCTGTATCATATACTAAATTTTCATATGTATTGGACTTATTTCTGGACATTCTCTTCCATTCTATTGCTCTGTCTATTCACATGTGAGTACTACAATGCTTTAATTATAGAGGCCATCTAGTATTCTAGCATGTTTTAATGTCTGGTAGGGCTAGTCATCCCTTGTTTTTTTTTTTTTTTTTTTTTTTTTAGTGTTTTCCTGGCTATTGTTACATATTTGTATGAACTTCAGCATCAATTTATGTAATTCCACAAAATGAGTTGTTGGTACTTTTGTTGGGAATCCATTAACTTTGTCTATTAATAAATGGAGAACTGTCATTTTTATAATGTTGAGTGTTAGTACAAGAAGAGGGGAAGTCTTTCCATTTTTCCAACTCTGCTCATGTTTCAGGAATTTTTTTTTCCTAATATAGCTTTTACACATCTCATAAAATTTATTCTTAAGAATTTAATCTTAGTTACTGTTTAAATAGTTATTTCCTTAAGCTACTAAGTTTGCAGTGGTTTCTCACACAGCAATAGATAATCAAAACAAATGAATAATCAAAAATTCACCATCACCAGCAGAAAATCAAGTTAGAAGTAAGACTACATTATTTTGAGGATGAAGGGGATAAATGATGGATGGCAATTAAGTCCTCAGAAACCAGATAATACAAAAGAGCATAATATTTCTGCTTATATTCAAAGGCATCTTTTAAATAAAGAAAGTTTAAATAGCACATCACTTGAGGCGCCTGGGTGGCTCAGTTGGTTAAGCGACTGCCTTCAGCTCAGGTCATGATCCTGGAGTCCCGGGATCGAGTCCCACATCGGGCTCCCTGCTCAGCAGGGAATCTGCTTCTCCCTCTGACCCTCCCCCATCTCATGCTCTCTCTCTCTATCTCATTCTCTCTCTCAAATAAATAAATAAAATCTTAAAAAAAAAATAGCACATCACTTTTCAGGTTTAAAAGGGGAAACTTAATGCTGTAGAAGCAACATAAATGCCAGTTAATTTTTTCAAACCATTTGGGTAAAGGGGTAAATATCAGAGAAAAGAAACCCCAGAGGACAGTCAGCTTGTTAATTTGATATTACAATAGTAAAATTATAAGTGAAGCATTAGGAAAGTACTTTCACATCTATTATAAAATTGCCAGATATTAGCAACTCCAGAGATAACATTCCACTTTATATATCTGCAAAAGTTATCATGAAAAGTCACCACCTTAAATACACAAAATCATTATCATGGAAAAGTAAGTAGTAAAAATGTCACACACAATTGGTTCAAACCCTTTTACCATCTGCTGCATGTGTTCTATGCATTTTAATTATTTTGGAGACTTGCAGAAGCTCTACTTTTTAAAAAATGCCTTCTGTCACTAAAGGTGATCTCATAATCCTATGATTCATAGTAATCTCTCAGATAAACATTTCTAATAAACCAGAGACAGAAACAGGTTCAACCTTGATTCACTCTGGATTCCACAGTTTAGGTGTTGGCATTGGGAAATCCATGGTCAGCCTCGATTACAAATAGGGTTAACAACTGTTAGTAATATTTACAAAAGACACATCTCCAGATCTTCTACTAATCCTACAGAGGTAATTCTATTTGTTTGGAGTTTAGTGTCAGTAAGTAACTCATCAAAAATTGGGACAACAGGATAAAACCTCATTTGCCTGTAAGAAATTAAGTTGGTAACTTCATCCTCCAGCTGCTCAAACACTAAAAGACACCTAACAAAATGCCTCAAAGTTAACGTAAGTTTACAAACATAATTCATAAGAGTTTTTTTTAAATACTCACCCAATATCCATTTTCCCTGATTTTAGGCACAGTTTGAACAAGCTATTATGAGTTTCCCACCAGATATTTATTAGAAAAATCAAACTCAAGGCAATTGGGTGGCTCAGTCAGTTAAACACCTGACTTTGGCTCAGGTCATGATCTCAGGGTCATAGGATGGAGCCCTGCATCAGGCTCCATGCTCAGCCGGGAGTCTGTTTGTCCCTCTACCCCTTTCCCCCTTGTATTCTCTCTCTCTCTCTCTCTCTCTCTCTCTATCTCTATCTCTATCTCTCTCTTCCTGCCCTCTATCTCAAATAAATAAAGTCTTTAAAAAAAAACAAGAAAATAAAAGAAAAAGTCTTTTGCTAGAGACTAAGCCACTTGGGTTTTATCAGAGTCTAACCAATTTGGAGGAAGGAAAATATCCAGCTCTAGTCTTTGTCATGCGGTAAAATGCCCACCTCCAGCCACTGCTAGCCTTCCTGTCTCACCTATGATGGAAAGAGAAGAAGTTCTTGTGAAGGCCACAGCCAAATGTAAAAGGCTCACATAAAAAATGAAACCTAATAAGACTATAGGATTTCCCTCCCCCTACACCTCTTAACCACATATAACAGTGAGTTATAGCTGGGGAAAAAAAAAAAAAAAAAAACAGCAAGACCTAGACCCCACTTAAGAAGGATATAAAAACAATGACATTACAGGAAATTTTAGCCTCACACACCTACAGCTAAATGGTAACACAGCCTAACTCCAAGCTACATAAACATAAGACATTAAAGTCCTGTTTACCTCGCCTCCTTTTACTTGATGTATCATGTCTCAGTTTCAAAATAATTGCCAGACACACTAACAGGGAAAAAAGCACAGTCTGAAGAGACAAAGCATAAGAACCAGACTCAGATATGTCATATTTTGGAACTATTAGACCAGGAATTTAAAATAATATGTTAAGAGCTCTAATGAAAAAATGGGGACAACATGCAAGAACAGATAGATAATATAAGCTGAGAGATGTAAACTCTAGGAAAGAATTCCTAGAAAATGTTGGAAATAAAAACATTGTAACGGAAATGAAAAATGCCTTTGATGGGTTCATCAATAAACTGGTCATGCCCAATGAAAGAATCAATGAGGTAGAGATGTTAGTAGAAACTTCTCGGGCGCCTGTGTGGCTCAGTTGGTTAAGCGACTGCCTTCGGCTCAGGTCATGAGCCTGGATTCCTGCGATCGAGTCCCACATCAGGCTCCCTGCTCAGCGGGGAATCTGCTTCTCCCTCTGACCCTCTTCCCTTTCATGCTCTCTGTCTCTCATTCTCTCTCTCTCAAATAAATAAATAAAATCTTTAAAAAAAAGAAAACTTCTCAAACTAAAAAGCAAAAAGAAGAAAAAAAATTTTAAATAGAATATGCAAGAACTGTAGGACAATTACCAAAGGCCTAAGTATGTGTAATGGGAAAACCAAAAGGACAAGAAAGAGAAAGGGAAAGAGGCAGGGAGAGAAAAGAAGGAAGGGAAGGAATAAAAAATTATCTGAGATGTTAATAGCTAAAAATTTTCCATAATTAATAACAGAAACCAAACCATACATCTAGGAAACTCAGAGAACACCAAGCAGGATATGAAAAGGCATATCATATTCAAACTGCAGAAAATCAAAGACAAAAAGGAAAGCAAGAAGGAAATGGGAATACCTACACTATCCATGGATATCCAAGACAGTATTATTCGAAAGTGGTTTAGATTGGAAGTAGATGTATATTTCAAAATCTAGGGCACCACTAAACTTTAAAAATTTATTTATTTGAGAGAGAGAATGAGAGGGAGTGAGAGAGAGAGAGCATGGGGGGAGGGTCGACAGGAAAAGCAGACTCCCTGCTGAGCAGGGAGCCCAATGTGGGACTCGATCCTCGAACTCCAGGATCATGACCTGAGCCAAAGTCAGTCACTTAACCAACTGAGACACCCAGGCACCCCTAAACTGTTTTTAAAAAAATAAATATAATTGATATGCTAAGAGAGGAGAAAAAATGGAATCATATAAAATCTTCAACTAAAAGCAGAGAGGCAGGAAAATAGTGAAAGACAAAAAAGGAAACAAAACAAGGGCAACAAATAGGAAACAGTTACAAAACAGTAGATGCTAAATGAATTGTATCAATCAATGTAATATTAATGGTCTAAACACACCAATTAAAAGACAAACTATCACGGTGGCTAAAAAGTCAAGACTCAACTGTATGTTGTCTGTAAGAAACCCACTGTAAATACAGAAACAGATTAAAAGTAAAAAGATGCAGAAAGACATACTATGCTGACAATAACCAAAAGAAAATTTGAGTAGTTATATTAACTTCACATAAAACAGACTACAGAGCAAGGAAAATTATTACGGATAAGAAGGGGTATTACATCATGACAAAGGGGTAATTCTTCAAAAAGAACAGTTCTCAATGTATATGCATCTAACAACATAGCATCAAAATACATGAGGCAAAATTGACAGAACTGCAAGAATAGATGTATTCACTATTATAGCTGGAGACTTCCAACCCCTCTATCAGCAAATGACAGATCAAGCAGGCAGAAAATCAGTAAGAATACAGTTGAACTGGCTAGAGAAACCAACCTCCCGAGGAGAGTGTTGGAACATTCAGCCCCACCCGCACTCTGGGCTGGGGAGAAGGGCTGGAGATTGAATTCAGTTACCAATGGCCACTGATTTAATTAATCATGCCTACTTCATCAAACGTCATAAAAACCCCTGAATGACAGGATTCACAGAGACCGCATGCTGGTCAATGCTGCCGGCACCCAACACCTGGGGAGGCGGAGTGGTTTGATGCTTCACCTCTCCCCATGGTACTGGAACATAAAGGAGTGCCTGTGAGGAGGAATTCACCTTTCCTGATGATATTTCAGTTCTGGTGTACTGGGAACCAAGAAGCTTTGGAATTTACAATTAAAGAAGTCCAAAATAACTCAAGGGAAAAGAACATTAAGAAGACAGTTGAGAGGTCGGAGAAAGATGGCGGAGGAGTAGGAGACCTAGACTTCATCTGGTCTCAGGAACTCAGCTGAATAGGGATCAAACCATTCTGAACAACTACGAACTCAACAGGAGATCGAAGAGGAGAGTAGCAACAACTCTCTGAACAGAGAAGCGACCACTTACTGGAAGGTAGGACGTGCGGAGAAGTGAATCCAGGGCAATATTCGGGAGGATAGATGGCGGGGGAGGGGCCTCCGTCGGCCGCTTCTGGCAAGTGATAGAGCCGCGGAGCACAAAATCGGACCTTTTAGAAGTTGGCTCGGCTGAGGGACATTGCTGCAGTGGCTAAGCAGGGGGTGGAATCCTCCCGGGACAGTGTGGTCTCAGGACCCTTGGGGACACAGAAAGACCGGGGGTGCCTGAGTGCACCAGAGCTCCCAGGTATCAGAGCGGGGAAGCCGGCTACAGAGACGGAGGCGAGGCACGGGCTCTCAACTCGGGGTTGCCATAAACTGTGATCCGCGGGCCAGTCGGGCCACTGCTCCTCCAGCAGGGACCCAACATGCGGCAGAGCCAGGGAGACTCCCCTTCCTTCCCAGGGAGGAGTGGCGCGGGAATGCACCGCAGGGATCTGCTGGGTTTGGAGACTCCACACGGGCTCGGGTGCCAGAGATAGCAATGCTCGGTCACAGGCCGGGTGAGCACGGAGTGCGGCCAGAGACCAGGGAGACGGGAGTGACTGCTTTTCTCTGGGGGCACACTAGGGAGCGGGGCGCTGAGTTCTCAGCTCCTCCGAGTGGAGATTCGGAGGCCACCATTTTTGCCCTAGTCCTCCAAAGCTGTCCCGAGAGCTTGCAGGGAACAAAAGCTGCTGAGAGCAAACCCGAGCAGCTTCCTTAGCCCGGACCGACAAGGGCACAGCAATTCAGCCTCCGGCAAAGATATTTGGAAAGCACAGCAACAGGCCCCACCCCCAGAAGATCAGCACGAACAGCCAGCAAGCCAAGACCAAGTTTACCTATCAAGGAGAACAGGAGAACTCCAGCGCTAGGAGAATACTGCACATAGAATTCATGGCTTTTTTTTTACCATGACTCATTAGTTCATCAAAGTTAATTTTTGTTAACCGTTTTTTTTTTTCTTTTTCCCTTTTTCAACCAACATGTTATCAATCCCTTTTTTAAAAAAAAAAAAAACATTTTTTATTTTTCATTTTTAGAGTCATATTTTATCCCTTCATAGTAGTTACCCTTATTTTTGGCATAAATATATAAGTTGTTCTCTCTTTAAAATTTTGGGATACAGTTTCTTCTAAAAGATCAAAATATACCTCAAATCACTAGTGTATGGCTTTGTTCTAGTCTCCTGCCTAATCACATTCTCTCCCTTTTTCCTTTTATTTTTTTTTCTTAAATTTTCTTTTTTTCAAACAACTTATCTTATCAAGTCCTTTCATAAAATCTTTTATAATTTTCATCTTTACAGTCATCTTCCATCCCTTCATTGTATCAACCCTTATTTTGTACATATATGTCTTTCTTCCTTTAAAACTTTAGGAAGCACTTTTTTCTAACAGACCAAAATACGCCCAAAATCTAGTGTGTGGCACTGATCTATGCACTAGCCTGATCATATTTGATCATATTGTGCCTTTTTTGTATTATTCTGTTTTTGTTTTTATCTTTTTTTTTTCTCTTTTTTCTTTCCTTCCCTTTCTTTTCCCCTGGTTTCAGGTCTTTTCTGATTTGTATACAGTATATTTGCTGGGGACGTTGTAAACCTGTTAGCATTTTGTTCTCTCATTCATCTATTCTCCTCTGGACAAAATGACAAGACGAAAGAAATCACCTCAGCAAAAAGAACAAGAGGTACTACCGTCAGCCAGGGACCTACTCAATACGGACATTAGTAGGATGTTGGACCTAGAGTTGAGAATCATGACTTTAAAGATACTAGCTGGGCTTGAAAAAAGCGTGGAAGTTATTAGAGAAACCCTTTCTGGAGAAATAAAAGAACTAAAATCTAACCAAGTCGAAATCAAAAAGGCTATTGATGAGGTGCAATCAAAAATGGGGGCACTAAATGTTAGGATAAATGAGGCAGAAGAGAGAATCGGTGATATAGAAGACCAAATGATGGAAAATAAAGAGGCTGAGAAAAAGAGAGAGAAACAAATACAGGATCACGAGGGCAGAATTCGAGAGATAAGTGATACCATAAGACGAAACAACATTAGAATAATTGGGATCCCAGAAGAAGAAGAGAGAGAGGGGCAGAAGGTATATTGGAGCAAATAATAGCACAGAACTTCCCTAATGTGAGGAAGGAAACAGGCATCAAAATCCAGGAGGCACAGAGAACCCGTCTCAAAATCAATAATAATAGGTCAACAGCCCGACATCTACTAGTAAAACTTACGAGTCTCAAGACAAAGAGAAAATCCTGAAAGCAGCTCGGGAGAAGATATATGTAACCTACAATGGTAGAAACATTAGATTGGCAACAGACCTATCCAAAGAGACCTGGCAGGCCAGAAAGGACTGGCAAGATATCTTCAGAGCACTAAACGAGAAAAATATGCAGCCAAGAATACTACATCCAGCTAGGCTGTCATTGAAAATAGAAGGAGAGATAAAAGGCTTCCAGAACAAACAAAAACTAAAGGAATTTGCAAACACGAAACCAGCCCTCCAAGAAATATTGAAAGGGGGCCTCTAAGCAAAGAGGGAGCCTAAAAGCAGCAAAGATCAGAAAGGAACACAGACAACATACAGTTAACAGTGACCTTACAGGCAATACAATAGCATTAAATTCATACCTTTCAATAGTTACCCTGAATGTAAATGGGCTAACTGCCCCAATCAAAAGACACAGGCTATCAGATTGGATTAAAAAACAAGACCCATCAATATGCTGTCTGCAAGAGACTCATTTTAGACCCAAAGACACCCCCAGATTGAAAGTGAGGGGGTGGAAAACCATTTACCATGCTAATGGACACCAAAAGAAAGCTGGGGTGGCAATCCTTCTATCAGACAAATTAGATTTTAAAACAAAGACTGTAATAAGAGATGAGGAAGGACACTATATCCTACTTAAAGGGTCTATCCAACAAGAAGATCTAACAATTGTACATATCTATGCCCTGAACATGGGAACAGCCAATTATATAAGCCAATTAATAACAAAAGCAAGGAACACATTGACAACAATATAATAATAGTGGGGGACTTTAACAGCCCCCTGACTGAAATGGACAGATCGTCTATGCAAAAGATCAACAAGGAAATAAAGACTTTAAATGACACGCTGAACCAAATGGACTTCACAGACATATTCAGAACATTCCATCCCAAAGCAACGGAATACACATTCTTCTCTGGTGCCCATGGAACATTCTCCAGAATTGATCACATCCTAGGTCACAAATCAGGTCTCAACCGGTACCAAAAGATTGGGATCATTCCCTGCATATTTTCAGACCACAATGCTTAGAAACTAGAACTCATTCATAAGAGGAAAGTCGGAAAGAACTCAAATACATGGAGGCTAAAGAGCATCCTACTAAAGAATGAATGGGTCAACCAGGAAATTAAAGAAGAATTTAAAAAATTCATGGAAACCAATGAAAATGAAAACACAACGGTTCAAAATCTTTGGGATACAGCAAAGGCAGTCCTGAGAGGAAAGTATATAGCAATACAAGCCTTTCTCAAGAAACAAGAAAGGTCTCAAATACACAACCTAACCCTACACTTAAAGGAGCTGGAAAAAGAACAGCAAATAAAGCCTAAACCCAGCAGGAGAAGAGAAATAATAAAGATCAGAGCAGAAATCAATGAACTAGAACCCAAAAGCACAGTAGAACAGATCAACGAAACAAGGAGCTGGTTCTTTGAAAGAATTAACAAGATTGATAAACCCCTGGCCAGACTGATCAAAAAGAAAAGAGAAATGACCCAAATCAACAAAATCATGAATGAAAGAGGAGAGATCACAACCAACACCTAAGAAATACAAACAATTATAAGAACATATTATGAACAACTCTATGCCAGCAAATTAGATAACCTGGAAGAAATGGGTGCATTCCTAGAGATGTATCAACTACCAAATTGAACCAGGAAGAAAGAGAAAACCTGAACAGACCCATAACCACTAAGGAAATTGAAGCAGTCATCAAAAATCTCCCAAGAAACAAAAGCCCAGGACCAGATGGCTTCCCAGGGGAATTCTATCAGACATTTAAAGAAGAATACCTATTCTCCTGAAACTGTTCCAAAAAACAGAAATGGAAGGAAAACTTCTGAACTCATTTTATGAGGCATTACCTTGATCGCAAATCCAGACAAAGACCCCATCAAAAAGGAGAATTACAGACCAATATCCTTGATGAACATGGATGCAAAAATTCTCACCAAAATACTAGCCAATAGGATCCAACAGTACATTAAAAGGATTATTCACCACGACCAAGTGGGATTTATCCCTGGGCTGCAAGGCTGGTTCAACATTTGCAAATCAATCAACGTGATACAATACATTAACAAAAGAAAGAACAAGAATCATATGATCCTCTCAATAGATGCACAAAAAGCATTTGACAAAGTACAGCATCCTTTCTTGATCAAAACTCTTCAGAGTATAGGGTTAGAGGGTACATACCTCAATATCATAAAAGCCATCTATGAAAAACCTACAGCGAGTATCATTCTCAATGGGGAAAGGCTGAGAGCTTTCCCCCTAAGGTCAGGAACATGGCAGGGATGTCCACTCTCACCACTGCTATTCAACATAGTATTAGAAGTCCTAGCCACAGCAATCAGACAACAAAAAGAAATCAAAGGCATCCAAATCGGCAAAGAGGAAGTCAAACTCTCACTCTTTGCATATGATATGATACTTTATGTGGAAAACCCAAAAGACTCCACCCCAAAACTGCTAGAACTCATACAGGAATTCAGTCAAGTGGCAGGATATAAAATCAATGCACAGAAATCAGTGGCATTCCTATACACCAACAACAAGACAGAAGAGATTCAAATCAAGGAGTCGATCCCATTTACAATTGCACCCAAAACCATAAGATACCTAGGAATAAATTTAACCAAAGAGACAAAAGATCTGTACTCAGAAAACTATAAAATACTCATGAAAGAAACTGAAGACACAAAGAAAAGGAAAAACGTTCCATGCTCATGGATTGGAAGAACAAACATTGTGAAGATGTCCCTGCTACCTAGAGCAGTCTACACATTCAATGCAATCCCCATCAAAATACCATCCACTTTTTTCAAAGAAATGGAACAAATAATCCTAAAATTTGTATGGAACCAGAAGAGACCCCGAATAGCCAGAGGAATATTGAAAAAGAAAAGCAAAGCTGGCGGCATCACAATTCCAGACTTCCAGCTCTATTACAAAGCTGTCATCATCAAGAGAGTATGGTACTGGCACAAAAACAGACACATAGAACAATGAAACAGAATAGAGAGCCCAGAAATGAACACTCAACTCTATGGTCAACTAACTTTGACAAAGCAGGAAAGAATGTCTAATGGAAAAAAGACAGTCTCTTCAACAAATGGTGTTGGGAAAATTGGACAGCCACATGCAGAAGAAGGAAACCGGACCATTTCCTTACACCACACACAAAAATAGACTCCAAATGGTTGAAAGACCTAAACGTGAGACAGGAGTCCATCAAATCCTAAAGGAGAACACAGGTAGCAACCTCTTCGACCTCAGCCACAGCAACATCTTCCTCGGAACATCACCAAAGGCACAGGAAGCCAGGGCAAAAATGAACTATTGGGATTTCATCAAGATAAAAAGCTTTTCACAGCAAAAGAAACAGTCCACAAAACCAAAAGACAACCGACAGAATGGGAGAAAATATTTGCAAATGACATATCAGATAAAGGGCTAGTATCCAAAATTTATAAAGAAATTATCAAACTCAACACCCAAAGAACAAATAATCCAATCAAGAAATGCGCAGAAGACATGAACAGAAATTTTTTCAAAGAAGACATCCAAATGGCCAACAGACACATGAAACAGTGTTCAACATCGCTCGGCATCAGGGAAATCCAAATCAAAACCTCAATGAGATACCACCTCACACCAGTCAGAATTGTGAAAATTAACAAGTCAGGAAACGACAGATGTTGGCAGGGATGTGGAGAAAGGGGAACCCTCCTACACTGTTGGTGGGAAAGCAAGCTGGTGCAACCACTCTAGAAAACAGTATGGAGGCTCCTCAAACAGTTGAAAATAGAGCTACCCCACGACCCAGCAATTGCACTACTGGGTATTTACCCCAAAGTTACAAATGTTAGGATCCAAAGGGGTACATGCACCCCGATGTTTATAGCAGCAATGTCCACACTAGCCAAACTGTGGAAAGAGCCAAGATGTCCATCGACAGATGAATGGATAAAGAAGATGTGGTATATATACACAATGGAATATTATGCAGCCATCAAAAGGAATGAGATCTTACCATTTGCAACGACGTGGATGGAACTGGAGGGTGTTATGCTGAGTGAAATAAGTCAATCAGAGAAAGACATGTATCACATGACCTCAGAGATATGAGGAATTTTTAATCTCAGGAAAGAAACTGAGGGTTGCTTGAGTGGGGGGGTGGGAGGGATGGGTGGCTGGGTGATAGACACTGGGGAGGGTATGTGCTATGGTGAGCGCTGTGAATTGTGCAAGACTGTTGAATCACAGATCTGTACTTCTGAAACAAATAATGCAACATATGTTAAGAAAAAAAAAGAAGAAGATAGCAGGAGGGGAAGAATGAAGGGGAATAAGTAGGAGGGGGGGACAAACCATGAGAGACAATGGACTCTGAAAAACAAACTGAGGGTTCTAGCGGGGAAGGGGGGGATGGGTTAGCCTGGTGATGGGTATTAAGGAGGGCAGATTCTGCGTAGAGCACTGGGTGTTATGCACAAACAATGAATCATGGAACACTACATCAAAAACTAATGATGTAATGTATGGTGATTAACATAACAATAAAAAATTAAAAAAAAAACAAAGAACAAACTATCTGGGGGCACCTGGGTGGCTCAGTCGTTAAGTGTCTGCCTTCGGCTCAGGTCATGATCCCAGGGTCCTGGGTTCGAGCCCCGCACCGGGCTCCTGCTCCACAGGAAGCCTGCTTCTCTCTCTCCCACTCCCCCTGCTTGTGTTCCCCTTCTCACTGTATCTCTGTCAAATAAATAAATAAAATCTTAAAAAAAAAAAGAAGAAACAATCTGTAAAGTAGGAAACTGATCATTTCAAGTTATGCAGTCAGAGGAGAAAAAAAGAATGAAAAATAGTGAAGAAAACCTTTGTCAGCTCTAAGATAAATTTATACATTTTTGGACTCCAAAGGGAGAGAAAAGGGAGAAAGGGACAAAAAAACTTATTTTAAGAAATAGTGGCTGAGAACTTTGCAAATCTAGAGAAAGATTTGGACTTTCAAGTTCAAGAAGCCTCTAGGGACTCAAAAAAATTTCAACTCAAAAAGATCTTCTGCAAAAAACGTTATAATAAATCTGTATAAATCAAAGACAGAACTTTAAAAGAGAGAAAAAAACTATTCACATACAAGGGAAATTTCACTAAACTGTCAGTGGATTTCAGAAGAAACTAGGCAAGTCAGGAAAGAGTGGGATGATATATCCAACGTGCTGAAAGAAAAAACTGCCAAACAGGAATACATTATCTAGAAAAGTTGCCCTTCAGAAATGGAGAGATAAAGACTTTACTTGACAAATAAGAACGGAGGGCATTCATCACCACCAGACTTGTCTTACAAGAAATGCTGAAAGGAGTTCATCAGACTGAAATTTAAGGAAACTGATTAGTAACAGGAAAACATGAAAATATAAAACATACAAGTAAAAGTAACTATAAAGTCAAATTCAAAACATTCTAATACTGGACTAGAGTGGCAGGTTAATCACTTAACTCTAGTATAAAGATTAAAGGAAAAAAATATTTAAAAAATAACTATAGTTACAATAAATTTTTAATAGACACACAATAAAAAAAGATGTAAATTGTGACATCAACATAAAATTGGGGGGTAGAATGAAAGTGTAGAGTTTTTGCATGCAATTCAAATTAAGTTGCTATCAGTTTAAAATAGACTATTAATCTATAAGATGTCTTATATAAGCCTCATGATGACCATAAAGCAAAAACCTACTTAGATACTCAAAAGATAAAGAGAAGGAAATCAAAGCATAGGCACGGGAAATCAAAGGAACAAAGAACTACAAAACAGCAAGAACATAACTAATAAAATGGCACTAGTGAGCGCCTATCCATCAATAACTACTTTATATGTAAATTGACTGAATTCTCCAATGAAAAGGCATAAAGTGGTTGAATGGAAAAAAAAACAAAAACCAACCAACTACCAGAAACACAAAGCTGAACTATATACTGCCTACAAGTGACTCACTTTAGCTTCAGAAGACACACATAGGATGAAAGTAAAGGAATGGGGAAAGATCTTCCATCAAACGGAAAACAAAAGAGGAGGACCTACACTTATTTCAGGCAAATTAGACTTTTAAGACAAAAATAGAAACAAGAGAAAAAGATTATATAGTAATAAAGGGATAAATTCATCAAGAGGACCTAACAATTGTCAACAAATATGCAACCAACATTGGAGCAGCTAAATACATTTAAGCAAATACCAACAGATCTGAAGAGGAAAACAGATAACACAATAGTAGGGAATATCAATATCCCATTTTCAACACAGGATTTACCATCCAGACAAAAAAATATAGAAATATTGGACTGGAACCATACTTTAGACCAATTGGACCTAACAGACACATAAAAAACACTCCACCCAATAGGAGAATACACATTCTTCTCAACTGCACATGGAACATTCCCCAGGACACACCATATTTTAGGAAACAAAACAATCTTAATATAAATTTAAGACGACTGAAATCATACCAAGTATCTTTTCCAACCACAGTGGTATGAATCTAGAAATCAGTGAGAGAAGGAAAGCTGGAAAATTCACAAATATGAGGAAATTAAATACATTTTGAAGAAGAAATTAAATGGGAGAGAAGAAATGGGTCAAAGAAGGAATCAAAGGGAAGTCAAAATATACCTCCAAATGAATGAAAATGGAAATACAACATACCAAAATTTATGGTAGCAGCAAAAACAGTTCAAAGAGGGAACTTTGTAGTAATAAACGCCTACATTAGAAAAAAGAGAGATCTCACCTAAACAAATTGACATCTCAAATGACTAGAAACAGAAAAATATACTAAGAACAAAATTAGTAGAATAAAGGAAATAACAAAGATCAGACTAGAAATAGATGAAAAAGATCAAGAAAATGAAGAGCTGGGTTTTTGTTTTTTTTTAAAGATAAACAGAAATGACAAAACCTTCATAAAGGCTAAGAGAGAGAAAGAGAAAATGCTTAATAAAATCAGGAATGGAAAAAAAAAGATATTACAACTGATGAAATACAAAGGATCGTTAGAGGCTATTATAAACAACTATGATGGTTCCTTAAAAACTTAAAAATAGAAATATCATATGAACCAGTAATTCCACTTACGGGTATATACCCAAAACAACTGAAAGCAAAATCTTGAAGAAATATTTGCACACCCATGTTCATAGCAACACTATTATCACAATAGCCAAGAGGTAGAAGCAATCCAAGTATCCATCAACAGATGGGTGAATAAAGAAAATGTGTATACATACAATGGAATATCATTCAGCCTTAAAAAGGAAGGAAATTCTGACATGTGCTACAACATGAATAAACCCTGAGGACATTATATTAAATGAAATAAGCTAGTTACACCAAAGGAAATAATGTATGATTCCAGTTACATGAAATATCTTGAGTAGCCAAATTCATAAAAACAGAAATTAGAGTGATAATTGGAGTAAGGGGAAATGGCATATTGTTTCAGTTTTTCAAGATGAAAAATTTTTTGAGATGATTGCTTAACAATATGAATATACTGAACACTACTGAACTGCACACTTAGATATGGTTAGGATGCTAAGTTTTATTTTACATGTTTACCACAGTAAAAAAATGTCAAACTTGTATACAAATGTTAATAGATCTATTCACAAATGCTAAGCACCAGGTGCAACCAAGATGCCCTTCAACAGGTGAACAGATAAACTGTGATAATCCAAGAATGGAATATTACTCAGCAATAAAAAATGAGTTATCTGTACAGCACATGAAAAAGAATGAAACTGGACTACTATCTTATACCATACACTAAAAAGTTAACTCAAAATGAGTTAAAGATTTGAATGTAAGATCTGAAATCATAAAACTCCAAGAAAACAAGCAGTAAGCTCCTTGACATCAGTCTGGGCAATGATTTTTTTGGATCTGACTCCAAAAGCAAAAGTAACAAAAGCAAAAATAAATGAGTGGGACTATGTCAAACTAAAAAGTTTTTGCATAGTAAAGGAAATCATCAACAAAATGAAAGCAAGCTACCAAATGAGAGAAAATATTTGCAAATCTTATCTGATAAGGGGTTAATAATAAAGAACTTACACAACTCAATAGCCAAAAAACTAACAATTTGATTTAAAAATGGGCAAAGGACCTGAATAGACATTTGTCTAAAGAAAACATATAGTCAACAGACACATGAAAAGATGCTCAACACCACTAATCATCAGGGAAATGCAAATCCAAACCACAATATGATATCACCTCATATCTGTTAGGATAGCTATTATCCAAAAAATAAGAAATAAGTGTTGGTGAGGATGTAGAGAAAAGGGAACCCTCGTGCACTGTTGGTGAGAATATAAGCTGGTGCAGCCACAAGGGAAAACAGTATGGGGGTTCTTCAAAAAATTAGAAATAGAAATACCATATGATCCAGCAATTCCACTATGGGTCAAGGAAAATTAAAACACTAATTCCAAAAGATCTATGCACCCCCAGGTTCATCGCAGCATTACTTAAAATAGCCAAGATATGGAAACAACCTAAGTGTCTATCAATGGATGACTATATAAAGAAGATGTGAAATAGATCTCAATCTCTCTCTTCCTCCCCTCTCCCCCCGACCCCAAGAAATAAAACTCACTCATTAAAAAAGAATGAAATCTTGCCATTTGTGAAAACATGGACAGACCTCAGTGGCATTATGATAAGAAAAGTAAGTCAGAGAAAGGCAAATATTGTATGATCTCACTTACACATGGATCTTAAAAAGAAAAACAAACTAAGATACAGAAAAGAAACTGGTGGTAAGGGGTAGGCAAAATGGGTGAAGGCAAAAGGTACAAACTTCAAGTTATAATTAAATAAGTCACAGGGGGATGTAATGTACAGCAATGGTGACTATAGTTAATAATGTATAGCATATCTGAAAGTTGCTAGAAGAGTAGATCTTTAAAGTCATCACAAGAAAACATTTTGTAAATATGTAATGAATGGATGTTAACTAGACTTATTGTGGTGATCATTTCACAATATACACAAGTATCAAGTCATTATGTTGTACACTTAAAATTAATACGTTATATGTTAATTACCCCTGAATTTAAAAAAAAAAAAAAAGGAATGAATTATCAAGTAATTAAACAATATGGAGGAACCTTAAATGCATACTACCAAGTCAAAGAAGCCAGTTTTCAAAGGCAATTTACTGTCTCTTTCCAAGTATATGACATCCTGGAAAAGGATGCTGGGGAAGGAGCACAGAGGCAGCATAAGTAGGTGAAGTTCAGGGGATTTTTAGAGCAGTGAAATATAAGTATGTTAATAATCTTACACTAATGTAAGATGTAAATAATGTGGGAAAATGTGTGCACTGGGGTTATTGGAAAATGTACTTTCTGCTCAATTTTCCTATAAAACAAAACTGCTCTAAAAAATAAAATCTATCAATTTTTTAAAAAGTTATCTGTTCTTTTATCTCTATTAGATTGCTCTTTCTACTACAAATGCTGCAACAACTTAAAAACTACCCTTGAATTTATCATTTCAATTCTTCAGCTGGTATTTCATTCATTCACCAAATCATCCATTCATTCTTTCAGTGTTTGAATACTTATGGTATTTGTAGACTGACGATCACCCACCCATAGTTTTAAAAATATAACCTCTATATCATTTTACTTTCTTTTAAAAATATTTTATTATATTATTTTCATATTTAGAGACTATGAATCATCTGTTGTATAAGCTTAGTATCTTAAATTAATTATAGGGGCCTCTCTAATGGA
Organism: Zalophus californianus; assembly: GCF_009762305.2. Taxonomy (NCBI): domain Eukaryota; kingdom Metazoa; phylum Chordata; class Mammalia; order Carnivora; family Otariidae; genus Zalophus; species Zalophus californianus. Next base: position 100,416,588 of record NC_045602.1, read on the forward strand.
AGTTCCTAGAGTTATTTTTATAAGTTACTATGAGGATGTCAGTCTCCAGATTATATCCAAATTGGATACACCCAAATTTAACTTGTTACTTTTTTTCCACTGACAATTTATTCAATTGACTTGCTTTATCAATTGATATGACTGGTTATTACACTACATGTTGTACTACACTAGAGTGAGCAGCATCTAAGACCTGTTCTTGGCATACAGGATAATTTTACTAAAGTTTTCAATATTTCTTGAATTAATATCTTCCAAATACATGGAAAATATTACAAAAGGTATAATTTACTGAAAACTTGAATGTAATTACAGGATTATGGGACTTTTGAGGTTTTATCTTTGTAATAATATTTTTATAATAATATTCAAAGATACACAGTTTCTGCTCTTAAGGACTCTGTTAAGAACCTTACAGTTAGTTTATAAGGAAACATAATTATTTGGTCAAAAAGGAAAACTGGAAACAAATGACTCAGTACAAAAATATTTAAAATGTCAAAACACTGTATATGATTCATTGCTAAAATAAATGGCTTAGATAAGTACTACATGAATTCTGAGGGCAAAACAACAACAACCTTGTGTGCTGGAATGGGCCATCTTCATGAAAGAGAAATTATAGGAGTTAGATCTTGAAGAAGCATAAGCAAAAAGTGAAAAATAAAGCCATGTTGAACAGTACCTGTGCCAACTGGTTCAGTTAGAGTAGTTGATATCAGAAGCTGAAGGACTGGAATCAAAACCACGGCAGGGCAAAATTAAGAAAGATCCTGAACTCCAAGCTAGTGAGTTTCTATATTAACTATGGGCAATGTAAGGCACTGACAGTTTTTTAGGGAAAAGCAGTATGTTGAAAGTAAACACTCGCACTCAGTTCATATTTGATGAAGGAAGTAGGTAGACCAGAAAAAGTTAAACAGCTATAAGAAAAATGATTATAGGGGTGATAGTGACTGAATTGAGAGGAGAACAGTGAAAACGGAAAGCATGCAAAAGTCACCACATATCCCCAAAAAAAGAAAAAAAATTGGAGGGAGATAAAGTAGGTGGAGTCAAAGGAAAATCCAAGTTTATGAACTACTGAAAAATGATAAGATGAAGAAATGCTTTCTAAAAAATGTTAAGCTTGGACTGACCACACACCTTCAGTAGAAACAGACATTAAATAATTTGATAATATTGGAATTAGGACTCAATTGTAAGATTAAAACTAAATAAAAATATTCTATAATTAGCTTCATTGAAGTGATATTTGAAGCCCTGAACATAGATGCTATTCTCTAAAGGAGAAACTGTCATTAGTGAGAAAGACAAAACCAACTGAAATTTGGAGAACCTATTTTTAGGGTACAGATAAAGAAACGGACATCAATATAAAACACATACACCCAATTAAAAGTCAAAGAGAAAAGTAAAAACCCATAATGGGAACTAAGGAAAGTTTTGTTGCCTCTCCCATATAATCATGAAAATCTTTCCTATAATCCATATTCCTCTCAAAAAACTTCAAAATCATAACCATCACACACAAAAAAATTTTTTAAGTAGGCACCACCCTGGGCATGGGCTCAAACTCACAATCCTGAGATCAAATCCAGAGCTGATATCAAGAGTTGGACACTTAACTGACTGAGCCACCCAGGCAACCCAAGCCAGATCAAAATATTTTTAAAACAATTCTTTCTCAAAAAATATAAGACCGCAAGAGACAATCAATGACAACTGCACTTTACCATTAATTATTAGTAAATTATTCACTGATACATTATTCAGTAATAAACCAAAATGAAAATAATGATAGGATTTGAACCAAAAATCATACTGAGTTAATTCCATTGAAGTCTACACAAATGCACTTACAATTTCTTAAAAACGGGAAAAAGTCAGTTCCTTTCTAAAAATCATGATGACCGTGTGGGCGGAGCAAGATGGCGGAGGAGTAGGAGACCTAGATTTCATCTGGTCTCAGGAATTCAGCTGAATAGGGATCAAACCATTCTGAACACCTACGAACTCAACACGATGATCAAGAGGACAGTAGCAACAACTATCTGAACAGAGAAGCGACCACTTACTGGAAGGTAGGACGTGCGGAGAAGTGAATCTGAGGCGATATTCGGGAGGATAGACGGCGGAGGAGGGGCCTCCGTCGGCCACTTCTGGCAAGTGCTAGAGCCGCAGAGCACAAAATCGGACCTTTTAGAAGTCGGCTCCGCTGAGGGACGTCGCTCCAGTGGCTAAGCGGGGGTGGAACCCTCGCGGGACAGTGGGGTCTCAGGACCCTTGGGGTCACAGAAAGACCGGGGGAGCCAGAGTGCGGCAGAGCTTCCAGGTATCGGAGCGGGGAAGCCGGCTGCAGAGACGGAGCTGAGGCGCGGGCTCTCAGCTTGGGGTTGCCATAAACTGTGATCCGCGGCCCAGTCGGGCCACTGCTCCTCCAGCAGGGACCCAACAGGTGGCAGATCCAGGGAGACTCCCCTTCCTTCCCGGGGAGGAGCGGCGCGGGAACGCACCGCAGGGATCTGCTGGGTTTGGAGACTCCACACGGGGTCGGGTGCCAGAGATACAAACGCTCGGTCACAGGCCGGGTGAGCACGGAGAGCGGTCGGAGACCAGGGACAAGGGAGTGACTGCTTTTCTCTGGGGGCACACTGAGGAGCAGGGCCCCGATTTCTCAGCTCCTCCGGGTGGAGATTGGGAGGCCACAATTTTTGCCCTGGTCCTCCAAGGCTGTACGGACAGCTCACAGGGAACAAAATCTCCTGAGAGCAAACCCGAGCAGCTTCCTTAGCCCGGATCGACAAGGGCGGGGCAATTCAGCCTCCGGCAAAGACATTTGGAAACCACAGCAACAGGCCCCTCCCGCAGAAGATCAGCACCAACAGCCAGCAAGCCAAGACCAAGTTTACCGATCAAGGAGAACGGGAGAACTCCAGCACTAGGGGAATACTGCACATAGAATTCATGGCTTTTTTTTACCATGATTCATTAGTTCAAAAAAGTTAATTTTTGTTAACTGATTTTTCTTTTTTTCTTTTTCCCTTTTTCAACCAACATCTTATCAATCTCTTTAAAAAAAAAAATTTTTTTTTATTTTTCATTTTTAGAGTCATATTTTATCCCTTCATACTAGTTACCCTTATTTTTGGCATATATATATGTTCTTCTCTCTTTAAAATTTTGAGATACAGTTTCTTCTAACAGATAAAAATATACCCTAAATCACTAGTGTATGGTTCTGTTCTAGTCTCCTGCCTGATCACATTCTCTCCCTTTTTTTCCTTTTTTTTTTTTAAATCTTCTTTCTTTTTTCAAACAACTGCTTATCTTATCAAGTCCTTTTATAAAATCTTTTATAATTTTCATCTTTACAGTCATCTTCTATCCCTTCATTGTATCAACCCTTATTTTGTACATATATGTCTTTCTTCCTTTAAAATTTTACAAGGCACTTTTTTCTAACAGACCAAAATACGCCCAAAATCTAGTGTGTGGCACTGATCTATGCATTAGCCTGATCATATTTGATCACATTCTGCTTTTTTTGTATTGTTCTGATTTTGTTTTTATCTTTTTTCTTTTTTTTTTTTTCTTTTCTCTTTCTTTTCTCTTTCTTTCCCTTTCTTTTCCCCTGATTTCAGGTCTTTTCTGATTTGTATACAGTATATTTGCTGGGGATGTTGTAGCATTTTGTTCTCTCATTCATCTATTCTCCTCTGGACAAAATCACAAGACGAAAAAAATCACCTCAGCAAAAAGAACAAGAGGTACTACCGTCTGCCAGGGACCTACTCAATACGGACATTAGTACGATGTCGGACCTAGAGTTCAGAATCATGACTTTAAAGATACTAGCTGGGCTTGAAAAAAGCGTGGAAGTTATTAGAGAAACCCTTTCTGGAGAAATAAAAGAACTAAAATCTAACCAAGTCAAAATCAAAAAGGCTATTGATGAGGTGCAATCAAAAATGGGGGAACTAACTGCTAGGATAAATGAGGCAGAAGAGAGAATCAGTGCTATAGAAGACCAAATGATGGAAAGTAAAGAGGCTGAGAAAAAGAGGGAGAAACAACTACAGGATCACGAGGGCAGAATTCGAGAGATAAGTGATTCGATAAGATGAAACAACATTAGAATAATTGGGATCCCAGAAGAAGAAGAAAGAGAGAGAGGGGCAGAAGGTATACTGGAGCAAATAATAGCACAGAACTTCCCTAATGTGAGGAAGGAAACAGGCATCAAAATCCAGGAAGCACAGAGAACCCCTCTCAAAATCAATAAAAATAGGTCAACACCCCGACATCTACTAGTAAAACTTACGAGTCTCAGAGACAAAGAGAAAATCCTGAAAGCAGCTCGGGAGAAGAGATATGTAACCTACAATGGTACAAATATTAGATTGGCAACAGACCTATCCACAGAGACCTGGCAGGCCAGAAAGGACTGGCAAGATATCTTCAGAGCACTAAACGAGAAAAATATGCAGCCAAGAATACTATATCCAGCTAGGCTATCATTGAAAATAGAAAGAGAGATAAAAAGCTTCCAGAACAAACAAAAACTAAAGGAATTTGCAAACACGAAACCAGCCCTCCAAGAAATATGGAAAGGGGTCCTCTAAGCAAAGAGAGAGCCTAAAAGCAGCAAAGATCAGAAAGGAACAGGGACAACATACAGTAACAGTCACCTTACAGGCAATACAATGGCACTAAATTCATACCTTTCAATAGTTACCCTGGATGTAAATGGGCTCAATGCCCCAATAAAAAGACACAGGCTATCACACTGGATGAAAAAACAAGACCCATCGATATGCTGTTTGCAGGAGACTCATTTTAGACCCAAGACACCCCCAGATTGAAAGTGAGGGGGTGGAAAACCATTTACCATGCTAATGGACACCAAAAGAAAGCTGGAGTGGCAATCCTTATATCAGACAAACTAGATTTTAAAACAAAGACTGTAATAAGAGATGAGGAAGGACACTATATCCTACTTAAAGGGTCTATCCAACAAGAAGATCTAACAATTGTAAATATCTATGCCCCGAACATGGGAGCAGCCAATTATATAAGGCCATTAAAAACAAAAGAAAAGAAACACATTGACAACAATACAATAATAGTGGGGGACTTTAACACCCCCCCCTACTGAAATGGACAGATCATCTAAGCAAAAGATCAACAAGGAAATAAAGACTTTAAATGACACACTGGACCAAATGGACTTCACAGACATATTCAGAACATTCCATCCCAAAGCAACAGAATACACATTCTTCTCTAGTGCCCATGGAACATTCTCCAGAATTGATCACATCCTAGGTCACAAATCAGGTCTCAACCGGTACCAAAAGATTGGGATCATTCCCTGCATATTTTCAGACCACAATGCCTTGAAACTAGAACTCAATCACAAGAGGAAAGTCGGAAGGAACTCAAATACATGGAGGCTACAGAGCATCCTCCTAAAGAATGAATGGGTCAACCAGGAAATTAAAGAATTTAAAAAATTCATGGAAACCAATGAAAATGAAAACACAACTGTCCAAAATCTTTGGGATACAGCAAAGGCAGTCCTGAGAGGAAAGTATCTAGCAATACAAGCCTTTCTCAAGAAACAAGAAAGGTCTCAAATACACAATCTAACCCTACACCTAAAGGAGCTGGAGAAAGAACAGCAAATAAAGCCTAAACCCAGCAGGAGAAGAGAAATAATAAGGATCAGAGCAGAAATCAATGAAATAGAAACCAAAAGAACAGTAGAACAGATCAACGAAACTAGGAGCTGGTTCTTTGAAAGAATTAACAAGATTGATAAACCCCTGGCCAGACTGATCAAAAAGAAAAGAGAAATGACCCAAATCAACAAAATCATGAATGAAAGAGGGGAGATCACAACCAACACCAAAGAAATACAAACAATTATAAGAACATATTATGAACAACTCTATGCCAGCAAATTAGATAACCTGGAAGAAATGGGTGCATTCCTAGAGATGTATCAACTACCAAAACTGAACCAGGAAGAAATAGAAAACCTGAACAGACCTATAACCACTAAGGAAATTGAAGAAGTCATCAAAAATCTCCCAAGAAACAAAAGCCCAGGGCCAGATGGCTTCCCAGGCGAATTCTATCAGACATTTAAAGAAGAATTAATACCTATTCTCCTGAAACTGTTCCAAAAAATAGAAATGGAAGGAAAACTTCCAAATTCATTTTATGAGGCCACCATTACCTTGATCCCAAAACCAGACAAAGATCCCATCAAAAAGGAGAATTACAGACCAATATCCTTGATGAACATGGATGCAAAAATTCTCACCAAAATACTAGCCAATAGGATCCAACAGTACATTAAAAGGATTATTCACCACGGCCAAGTGGGATTTATCCCTGGGCTACAAGGCTGGTTCAACATCCGCAAATCAATCAATGTGATAAAATACATTAACAAAAGAAAGAATAAGAATCATATGATCCTCTCAATAGATGCAGAAAAACCATTTGACAAAGTACAGCATCCTTTCTTGATCAAAACTCTTCAGAGTATAGGGATAGAGGGTACGTACCTTAATATCATAAAAGCCATCTACGAAAAACCTACAGCGAATATCATTCTCAATGGGGAAAAGCTGAGAGCTTTTCCCTTAAGGTCAGGAATGTCCACTCTCACCACTGCTATTCAACATAGTATTAGAAGTCCTAGCCACAGCAATCAGACAACAAAAAGAAATCAAAGGCATCCAAATCAGCAAAGAGGAAGTCAAACTCTCACTCTTTGCAGATGATATGATACTTTATGTGGAAAACCCAAAAGACTCCACCCCAAAACTGTTAGAACTCATACAGGAATTCAGTCAAGTAGCAGGATATAAAATCAATGCACAGAAATCAGTGGCATTCCTATACACCAACAACAAGACAGAAGAAAGACAAATCAAGGAGTCGATCCCATTCACAATTGCACCCAAAACCATATGATACCTAGGAATAACTTTAACCAAAGAGGCAAAGGATCTGTACTCAAAAAACTATACAATACTCATGAAAGAAATTGAAGAAGACACAAAGAAATGGAAAAACTTTCCATGCTCATGGATTGGGAGAACCAACATTGTGAAGATGTCCATGCTACCTAGAGCAATCTATACATTCAATGCAATCCCCATCAAAATACCATCCACTTTTTTCAAAGAAATGGAACAAATAATCCTAAAATTTGTATGGAACCAGAAGAGACCCAGAATAGCCAGAGGAATCTTGAAAAAGAAAAGCAAAGCTGGCGGCATCACAATTCCGGACTTCCAGCTCTATTACAAAGCTGTCATCAAGACAGTATGGTACTGCCACAAAAACAGACACATAGATCAATGGAACACAATCGAGAGCCCAGAAATGGACCCTCAACTCTATGGTCATCTTATCTTTGACAAAGCAGGAAAGAATGTCCAGTGGAAAAAAGACAGTCTCTTCAACAAATGGTGTTGGGAAAATTGGAGAGCCACATGCAGAAGAATGAAACTGGACCATTGCCTTACACCACACACAGAAATAGACTCCAAATGGTTGAAAGACCTAAACGTGAGACAGGAGTCCATCCAAATCCTAAAAGAGAACACAGGTAGCAACCTCTTCGACCTCAGCCGCAGCAACTTCCTCCTAGAAACATCGCCAAAGGCACAGGAAGCCAGGGCAAAAATGAACTATTGGGATTTCATCAAGATAAAAAGCTTTTGCACAGCAAAAGAAACAGTCCACAAAACCAAAAGACAACCGACAGAATGGGAGAAAATATTTGCAAATGACATATCAGATAAAGGGCTAGTATCCAAAATCTATAAAGAACTTATCAAACTCAATACCCAGAGAACAAATAATCCAATCAAGAAATGGGCAGAAGACATGAACAGACATTTTTCCAAAGAAGACATCCAAATGGCCAACAGGCACATGAAAAAGTGCTCCACATCGCTCGGCATCAGGGAAATCCAAATCAAAACCTCAATGAGATACCACCTCACACCCATCAGAATGGCTAAAATTAACAAGTCAGGTAACGACAGATGTTGGCGGGGATGTGGAGAAAGGGGAACCCTCCTACACTGTTGGTGGGAATGCAAGCTGGTGCAACCCCTCTGGAAAACAGTATGGAGGTTCCTCAAACAGTTGAAAATAGAGCTACCGTTCGATCCAGCAATTGCACTACTGGGTATTTACCCCAAAGATACAAATGTAGGGACCCGAAGGGGTACGTGCACCCCAATGTTTATAGCAGCAATGTCCACAATAGCTAAACTGTGGAAAGAGCCAAGACGTCCATCGACAGATGAATGGCTAAAGAAGAAGTGGTATATATACACAATGGAATATTATGCAGCCATCAAAAGGAATGAGATCTTGCCATTTGCAACGACGTGGATGGAACTGGAAGGTGTTATGCTGAGTGAAATAAGTCAATCAGAGAAAGACATGTATCATATGACCTCACTGATATGAGGAATTCTTAATCTCAGTAACAAACTGAGGGTTGCTGGAGTGGTCAGGGGTGGGAGGGATGAGGTGGCTGGGTGATAGACATTGGGGAAGATATGTGCTACGGTGAACGCTGTGAATTGTGTAAGACTGTTGAATCACAGATCTGAAACAAATAATGCAACATATTTTAAGAAAAAAGAAAAAGAAGAAGATAGCAGGAGAGGAAGAATGAAGGGGAGTAAGTCAGAGGGGGAGACGAACCAGGAGAGATGATGGACTCTGAAAAACAAACTTGAGGTTTCTAGAGGGGTGGAGGGTAGGGAGATGGGTTAGCCTGGTGATGGGTATTAAAGAGGGCACATTCTGCATGGAGCAGTGGGTGTTATGAAGAAACAATGAATCATGGAACACTACACCAAACAAATTATGTAATATATGGTGATTAACATAACAATAAAAAAATTTAAAAAAAAATAAAAATCATGATGACCGTAACATGAGTTTAATATCCTAAGGAGGAGTTACCTAGTAAGAAGACACTGCATACAGGGGAAGCCAGGCAAGATAACATAGCCTAATAATTTAGAATTCCCACCCTGATAACTGAGGGTTTTCATTCATTCATTCATCAACGCATTCACTCATTCATTTTTTAAATTAATGAGTAGCCATTATGTGTCAGGCATTAAGAATACAAATATGAGTCAGACACATCCCTGCTATCCAGGGAAGTATTGTCCTTAACCAAAATGCATGTGAATATTAGGCAAGACAAAAATGGAAATATCTGATTTCCATAAAGACATATAATTTGCAAGTCAGTCAAAATAGAAGGTGGCATTTGTGAAAGAATAAGTCCATCTGCACCTTACTGTAAAGATTAGAAAAAGACTTTTATAGCATGAATAAGTAGCCTAACTTGCTCCTTTCTCATTTCTTCTAATTTAAACTTGGTAGTTTAATTTGGTCCAGTTTGAGCGTCAGTCACCCTAATTTTATCTACATAGAAATTTGTTTCAAGAAATAGAGCAAAAGGAGTATAAATTAATATTCCCTTAAACAGAATTGGGTATTGTTTGAAATCAATATCTTAACAACTTTGATAATAAACTCCCAGCAATGTGCAAAATATCAAACTCTGTAGAAGTCAAGATTTAAAATCCCACAATGACCCTTAGGGAAAAATTACCTTGACTATTGCAAAGCAATTTATTCCAGTCAGAAATTGTGTTTCAGACATTGTCTCTCGGTAGTTGGCAATCAGCAAACTCTAGCAATCATATAATATCCAATCTTCAAAAGAAAAAGTTTCAAGAGAGCAGAAATTATGCAAAGGTTAATTTCAACTTGATGAGTTTAGAAAGCGATCTAAAATATAAAAAACTGAGTATAAATAAAATGGACACCAAGTGCAACTTTTAAAAATGTGCATGGTAAATTCTCAGTGATTATACTTATAATTTACCTTGCAATTAACAGAAATTTAATGGGAACTCAAAACTGGATTAATAGATTATATAGATAGGAAACATCACTTTCAGTATATGAGAATCAATTCTTGTTCAGGTTATTAAGCTAATAACCTGGAGGAAATATAGATAATGGGTTAGAAATTGTAGCATTCCACAGTTAAGCAATACTGCAAATAAAAACAGCATCTGAGAAAGACAGAATAAGAAGACAAGGGGTAATGCATTTCTTAAAATATTGTTTCCCTATTTCATTTCAGAAATGGATCCAAAAGAAGTAGTGAAAAATAGCTGTAACATACATATGTGCCACATCTGCAGTTTTTCAAGTAAATTGAGGCGGATTCCTGGTTATATGTGAAAAAAATAACCATTTCTTACATGTATTTTTTTCAAAAAGATAATTGTAACTATGACATAGGCACGGTGATTCTAAATTTTAAATTAAAATGTTGAAATGTTAAGAGAACTTTCATAGGCTGCATATTAATAACAGAAATTAATTCTGCTTGTTTTGAGAAAAGGGTACCATGGATTTAAAAAGCTTTCTAAAATGAGCTTAACTACAACAGAAAAAAAATTAATAAAATGTGGTGAAACATTACTAAAGAGGCTGTGGAATCTCCTAAGATTAATAAAGTCAGGAACACATCTATCTTGACTTGTTTAAATGAAGCCAGATTGAAGGCTTAAAGTTGAATTAAGTGAAAGCAAATAATCTCTTTTCATCAGTCATGTTTGTGGATTCCCTAGTCAAAGACATCCAAAAGACATGAAAGTTTTAAAATGTATAACATTGCTTATACCACAGATAATCAACTTGTATGTAAAACAGCATACTGAGGGGAAGATATCTAACATTTAATTGTAAAGAATGAGTAAATATAAGACATATAAAAGGTAGAGGGGTGCCTGGGTGGCTCAGCTGTTAAGCATCTGCCTTCGGCTCAGGTCACGATCCCACGGTCCTAGGATCGAGCCCGCATCAGGCTCCCTGCTTGGAGGGAAGCCTACTTCTCCCTCTCCCTCTCCCACTCCCCCTGTGTTCCCTCTCTCACTGTGTCTTCCTCTGTCAAATAAATAAATAAAATCATTAAAAAAAAAAAAAAGGTAGAAATTGCAGTAGAAATTTTTAAAGGCACCTGAATTATCTTTCTTCAATTATCCTTCTTCAATTTCAAATGTTATTAAAGAAATGTTTATAATTAATTTTAAATGCTATATATATTATAGACGTATATAAAAGTATATAATAAATACCTTTCAGTTTTTCTGGTTAAGGAATGAATCTCACTAGAATTTTCAAGTCAAAATAATGTCTTCTCATTCTAACCTAAATTAATAGATGTTTCAACTGTGAAACACAGCCAAGAGGCTTCCCTGAGGCTCACTTCCAATACCCTTCCCAGAGCTTTCTTATCTACCCAGGGTTGGATCCTGGGGAGATGCAAAGAAGAAAAGCACTTAGTTTTCATCTTTAAAGAGCCCACACTCTTTAAAGTAGGGAAGACTGACCTATAAACAAGGAATTATGACAAACTTGATAAATGCTAAAATGGAGATTTGTTATGTAGTGCTTTCAAAGATTGAAATAAGTTATTATATAGGCTTGGGGCTTAGAGGAAGATGAACAGCTCCAGACAGTCAAAGGAATGTGAGGCCAGTCTCCCAAGGAAAGCTTCAGAAGACCCTGCTGCTAATATTTAAAAAGGTAATACTGGGGCGACTGGGTGGCTCAGATGGTTAAGTGCCTGCCATCGGCTCAGGTCATGATCTCAGGGAGCTGGGATCGAGCCCCGCCAAGCAGGGAGCCTGCTTCTCCCTCTCCCTCTACTGTTCCCTCTGCTTGTGCTCTCTCGTTCTGTTAAATAAATAAATAAAATCTATAAAAAATAAAAATTAAAAAAATTAAAAATAAAAAGGTGATACTAAATTACACACTAAACTTATCCTGACATGTTTCATTTTCAGTGCCCATGGAATTTCCATCTATTGCTGGTCTTCTCATCATATAAAAAGTTCTCATCCTACAACAAAAGCTGAGTATACAAAAGATGAGTATACTCATCAGGCATAATGAGAACAGGACCTATGTAATGTTTCAAGGCAATAATGATGACATCAATCCAAAACTCAGACACAACCAAGTCATCCACACCATGGGGAATAAAGAAGAGCCATTTATCTTTAAAAGTTTTTAAGTATTTAGTAGATCTAATGCTATTAAGAAACAAGGTAGGGGTGCCTGGGTAGCTCTGTTGGTTGGGCATCAGCCTTCCGCTCAGGTCGTGATCCTGGGGTCATGGGATCGAGCCCCAAGTCTGGCTCCCTGCTCTGCACGAAGTCTGCTTCTCCCTCTCTCTCTGCTCCTCCCTGCCCCTGTTTGTGTGCATGGGCTCTCTCGCTCTCAAATAAATAAAGAGAAAGAAAAGAAAAAGGAAAAGAAAAAGGAAAAGAAAAAGGAAAAGAAAGAAACATTAGTTCAAAGTCTTTGGAAATAAGCCTGTCCTTTCTTCTTAATAGTTGTGCATTTAAAATATTCCTATTGAATTTTAGTGTTCTTCACAGAGCAGAGGACAAATCATTTCTCCAAACTGGCAAAGATGTGTTGAAATAAAATTTAAAACAACAGCCAGGGAAAAAAGGGGGGGGAGGATCCTCTTCCTTTTCGATACTAAATATATAGACTTTGTTAAAATACTTTCTTCTCTTTATGTGAATCAGATTTACAAGTAATATACATTGGAACTAAAATTTTGTGGAATTTTTTAAATGGCATAATGAATGCATTTATAGCAAGGACCTATTTTCTCTCATTTTAATACATTTATTTTAACCTTTGTCAATCACAGAATATATACACCACACTTTTACTGAAAATATTTCCTTGATTATTTGCCAGATAATTATTTTCAGTTTGATACATTTAGAAACATGCTGAGGCATTTTGTATTCTTTCCTTTGAGGATCAGCATAAAAATGTTAATATGATCCATTCCTATTAATATCTGCACATAGATTATGTATAGTAAAACTCTTAATATGCTGTTGGAACTAGACAGCTACTATCCCCACACAGAATACATGTGAACAAAAAACAGGTGAAACTTTGGACATGTTTCCCTCTCAACATTTCCAGATGGACTTTTCTTTCCCTCTTTCTTTACAATTTTGAACACTCCTATTTTGTTTAACTGTGCTAAACCTAGGGCTATCTTCCATTCACTAGGAAGATTTTCCCCGGCTTTTTCTGTCCAAAGACTGTGTACTCCCACCGCTGTTTTCATTTCTCACCCAAAAAGTCTGTTTTCCTTTCTAGCAATCACACCTCACCCCTAATGAAAAATTCACTGAATTCACCCCTCCTCCTCTTGCTATTTCTGGAACTTTCTTCTCAAAAATTGTGTTGGCACTCAGAAAAGCCTTATATAGGGCGCCTGGGTGGCTCAGTCGGTTGAGCGGCTGCCTTCGGCTCGGGTCATGGTCCTGGAGTCCTGGGATCGAGTCCCGCGTCGGGCTCCCTGCTCGGCGGGGAGTCTGCTTCTCCCTCGGACCCTCCCCCCTCTCATGTGCTCTCTCTCTCTCTCTCATTCTCACTCTCTCAAATATATAAATAAGTAAAATCTTTAAAAAAAAAAAAAAAAAAAAAAAAAAAAAAGAAAAGCCTTATATATATTACTTATTCTTCCCTAATTATAACTTTAGCAGTCTATTTCAATCAGATCAGAAAATGAAGAGCTGATTACTGACATTTATAATTATATTTATGTCTATAGTAACCCATTCAGCCCAATTATAATTTTTGATCAAAGCAAATTAAGTTGTTTAATTAATTATAAAAGGATTCTCAATGCAGAATGGAAAATTAGTATAAGCATACAAGGATGGAAAACTGCTTATCAATAGGTAAAAAAAATTTTTTTAAAGATTTTATTTATTTGACAGAGAGAGACACAGCAAGAGAAGGAACACAAGCTGAGAGAGTGGGAGAGGAAGAAGCAGGCTTCCCGCTGAGCAGGGAGCCCAATGCGGGGCTCGATCCCAGGACTCTGGGATCATGACCTGAGCCGAAGGCAGATGCTTAACCAACTGAGCCACCCAGGTGCCCCTCGATAGGTATAAATTTAAAATAACAGATGACAAAGACAATAACAGATGACATTATGATAGAGTCCATGAAAATATTTTACCAACACAAACACAAGAGTTGCCAAAATTATGTATCAACAAGCAAAAATACAAGTATCAATACCTGGACTAATTGAAAATAGATAATAAAATAAACAAACCTAGAGAAGACAAAAAGAAACAACGAAAAAAGATTCAAAAGATTCAATTGTTGTTAATTGCTTTAATTTACCCAAAGCATTATGAAAAACATCAAACGTTTTGTCAAATGTAACAAAACTAATTGTGCTGACTATATATTCTGCTAATAGACTCGATATTTTATTTTGCTGATTGTTCAAAGAAAAAGAAAAAAATACATGGGGCTTAAAAAAAAACCATTCTATTCAGACAAAGTATCTCTGAAACATGGAGAAACATACATCAAGCATGTAGCCTAATGAATGAACAGCTTGAACTTACCAACAGGTTAAGATAAAGAAAGCAAGCCAATTAACTAAAGTATTAAATTGATTATAAAGCTACTATTCAAGATAGTTAAAATTTTTTACCCTGTAATCAGTTTTGGAGATACTTTTGGGTAACTGTCATATAATTAGACCATGTTTTAGTCTTGCTTTCAAAAATAAGATCATGAATGAAAGGAGATCACAACAAACACCAAAGAAATACAAACAATTATAAGAACATATTATGAGCAACTATATGCCAGCAAATTAGATAACTGGAAGAAATGGACGCATTCCTAGAGATGTATAACTACCAAAACTGAACCAAGAAATAGAAAACCTGAACAGACCCGTAACCACTAAGGAAATTGAAGCAGTCATCAAAAATCTCCCAACAAAGAGCCCAGGGCCAGATGGCTTCCCAGGGGAATTCTACCAAACATTTCAAGAAGAATTCATACCTATTCTTTTGAAGCTGTTCCAAAGAATAGAAATGGAAGGAAAACTACCAAACTCATTTTATGAGGCCACCATTACCTTGATCCAAAACCAGACAAAGACCTCATCAAAAAGGAGAACAACAGACCAATATCCCTGATGGATATGGATGCAAAAGTTCTCACCAAAATACTAGCCAATAGGATTCAACAATACATTAAAAGGATTATTCACCACAACCAAGTGGGATTTATCCCTGAGTTGCAAGGTTGATTCAACATCTGCAATTCAATCAATGTGATACAGTACATCAATAAAAGAAAAAACAAGAACCATATGATCCTCTCAATAGATGCAGAAAAAGAATTTGACAAAATACAGCATCCTTTCTTGATCAAAACTCTTCACAATGTAGGGATAGAGGGTACATACCTCAATAGCATAAAAGCCATCTATGAAAAACCTACAGCAAATATCATTCTCAATGGGGAAAAGCTGAGAGCCTTCCCCCTAAGGTCAGGAACACAGCAGGGATGTCCACTATCACCACTGCTATTCAACATAGTATTAGAAGTCCTAGCCACAGCAATCAGACAACAAAAAGAAATCAAAGGCATCCGAATCAGCAAAGAAGTCAAACTCTCACTCCTTGCAGATGATATGATATTGTATGTGGAAAACCCAAAAGACTCCACCCCAAAACTGCTAGAACTCATACAGGAATTCAGTCAAGTGGCAGGATATAAAATCAATGCACAGAAATCAGTGGCATTCCTATACACCAACAACAAGACAGAAGAGAGACAAATCAAGGAGTCGATCCCATTTACAATTTAACCAAAGAGGCAAAGAATCTGTACTCAAAATCATAAAATACTCATGAAAGAAATTGAGGAAGACACAAAGAAATGGAAAAACATTGCATCCTCATGGACTGGAAGAACAAACAATCTACACATTGAAAGCAATCCCTATCAAAATACCATCCACTTTTTTCAAAGAAATGGAATAAATAATCCTAAAATTTGTATGGAACCAGAAAAGACCCCGAATAGCCAGAGGAATGTTGAAAAAGAAAAGCAAAGCTGGCGGCATCACAATTCCAGAATTCCAGCTCTATTACAAAGCTGTCATCATCAAGACAGTATGGTATTGGCACAAAAACAGACACACAGATCAATGGAAAAGAATAGAGAGCCCAGAAAAGGACCTTCAACTCTATGGTCAACTAATCTTCAACAAAGCAGAAAAGAATATCCAGTGGAAAAAAAGACAGTCTCTTCAACAAATCGTGTTGGGAAAACTGGACAGCCACATGCAGAAGAATGAAACTGGACCATTTCCTTACACCACACACAAAAATAGACTCAAAATGCATGAAAGACCTAAATGTGAGACAGGAATCCATCAAAATCCTTGAGGAGAACACAGGCAGCAACCTCTTCGACCTCAGCCACAGGAACTTCTTCCTAGAAACTTCGCCAAAGGCAAGGGAAGCAAGAGCAAAAATGAATTATTGGGACTTCATCAAAATAAAAAGCTTTTGCACAGCAAAAGAAACAGTCAACAAAACCAAAAGACAACCAACAGAATGGGAGAAGATATTTGCAAATGACATACCAGATAAAGGGCTAGTATCCAAATCTATAAAGAACTTCTCAAACTCAACACCGAAAGGACAAATGATCCAATCAAGAAATGGGCAGAAGACATGAACAGACATTTCTGCAAAGAAGACATCCAAATGGCCAAGAGACACATGAAAAATGCTCAATATCACTCGGCATCAGGGATTCCAAATCAAAACCTCAATGAGATACCACCTCACACCAGTCAGAATGGCTAAAATTAACAAGTCAGGAAATGATAGATGTTGGTGAAGATGCGGAGAAAGGGGAACAAATCCTCCTACATTGTGGTGGGAATGAAAGCTGGTACAG
Source organism: Zalophus californianus (assembly GCF_009762305.2). Classification (NCBI taxonomy): domain Eukaryota; kingdom Metazoa; phylum Chordata; class Mammalia; order Carnivora; family Otariidae; genus Zalophus; species Zalophus californianus. Next base: position 100,433,496 of record NC_045602.1, read on the forward strand.
CCACTCTGGAAAACAATATGGAGGTTCCTCAAAAAGTTGAAAATAGAGCTACCCTATGACCCGCAATTGCACTACTGGGTATTTACCCCAAAGACACAAATGTAGTGATCCAAAGGGGCACGTGCACCCAATGTTTATAGCAGCAATGTCCACAATAGCCAAACTATGGAAAGAGCCTAGATGTCCATCAACAGATGAATGGATAAAGAAGATGTGGTATATATACATAATGGAATATTATGCAGCCATCAAAAAAATTAAATCTTGCCATTTGCCACACATCGATGGAACTAGAGGGTATTATGTTAAGCGAAATAAGACAATCAGAAAAGGATAATTATCATATGATCTCACTGATATGAGGAATTCAGGAAACAAGACAGAGGATCATAGGGAAAGGGGGGAAAAATGAAACAAGATGAAACCAGAGAGGGAGACAAACCATAAGAGACTCTTAATCTCAGGAAACAAACTGAGGGTTCCTGGAGTAGAGGGGGGTGGGAGGGATAGAGTGGCTGGGTGATGGACATTGGAGAGGGTAAGTGCTATGGTGAGCACTGTAAATTGTGTAAGACTGATGAATCACAGACCTGTTCCCTGGAAAAAATAATACATTATATGTTAATAAAAGTAATTTTAAAAAATCATAAAATGTGTTAAAATTTTGCTAAAAAACAGGAGAATCCAAATCAAAATACAATAGAGAACATTCTTTCTAGGAAGCGGCTAAGATCAGAGGTGTAAGGCACACTTTCATACACAACAGTGTATTCCTTACACTATTCGTACCCGGCACTTCAATGCCAAACTGTTATCTGGGCCTGATCGCACAGGTTCCTAATCTTTATTGGGTCTTGGGATAAAATCTATGGATCCTCTGCAATAGAATGCACATGTAAGGGGACAGGGGTGAGGGGGATGGGCTAGCCTGGTGTTGGGTATTAAAAAGGGCACATTCTGCATGGAGCACTGGATGTTATACGCAAACAATGAATCATGGAACACTACAGCAAAAACTAATGATGTAATGTATGGTGATTAACATAATAAAAAAAATTTAAAAAAGAATGCACATAATACCATACACATTAAAATTAAACTCATGAATCATAAGGTCATCTTCACATCATTCTCACCCTTAAGCTATGGGTCCATAACTTGAAGTTAAGAATTCAGACCTAAACACACACACACACACACACACACACAGCACTGCTGGAAGTTCTTAAAAACTGCAGTATGGCTCTCTAAGTGTATATGTAACAACAATATATATCAGCAGGTACAACATAGTGCCAATAACATCTCATATGATTTAAAACCTCTTCTCTACAACTGTCCTAATATCATTAAGTGGCAGACTCTAGGCTACTTTCAAACAATTGAGAGTAAATGGTTCCCAGTTCCGAGCTCTACTTCATCAGATTATACTACCTGCAAATTAATAGAGTAGGTAATCAACTGTCTCAATATAAAATTCACTGTAAATTCAATTCAAAGTTTCTAAAATTCGGGATGCCTGTTGGTTCAGTCAGTAGAGCATGCAACTCTTGATCTCGGAGTTGTAAATTCAAGGTCTATGTTGGGTGTAGAGATTACACAAAAAATAAAAAAAAATAACTTTAAAAAAACCTAAAAAGTTTCTTAAAATTAAAGAATAGCCACTGTTTTCCAAATAACTATCTGATCTTAGAATATCATCCTAAATCCAGGATGAATATCACAGCATACCAATACATTAGCTCAATATAATCCATCTTATATAAGCTTCACGCTGGAATGTGAAGGATCATGAGCATCAACTTTGTCAATTTTTTTTCAACTTTGCTGACCCACATTTGCTCATCTGTCTTCTCTTTCAATGTTACCCTAAGCATTGTAGGTTCAATAACAAATATCTTTTTTCTATTCCTTTGGGGAGAAACCTATGATTATTTTGTGCTGAATAATGAATATACACCTCCTTTAGAGAATATCATTCTGCAGAATTCCACTAACTTATTTTTAAAAGCTGACTTGAGCATTGTACACATAAAATACACTACAAAAAAGTAGTTAACTGTTTTATCCATCTTGCTTCATCCATCCATATGGTTATTTGTCCAACCATAAAAAAAATCACCCATAAATATCATTGCAATGAGCTCAACACATGACTATTTTTCTAGGTATCCTTAGAACTGAGTATATATAACAACATGCAGATGGCTTCCTTACAGCTTCAGACCATGCCCTGTATAACCAAAGATATAATGAACAATCAATAGCCACTCTAGAGGACCACTTCCCACTGTGTATCAAGAACCTTAAAAATCCCTACCATTTGGCTCTGCACATTCATTTATAAGAATTCATCCAAAGAGTGATGAAAATATATAAGAATGTATAAAGAAAAACAGTCATAACAGCACAATTTATAATAAGAAAATGCTTTATTAAAAAGTTTAAGTGCCCAGCAATCAATGATCAAGCAGCTATCATAGGGCATATCAATATGATACAGTCATTGAAAATTATGTTTTAGAAGATAGTTTATGGAATAAAAAGATTATTACATGGTAAAGTGGAGGGGAAAAGAGGCTATAAAACACTGAGTGTAATCCCATTTTTCAAAAATTAAATATAAATTTATGTGTAGAAAAAGACCAGAGAGAATATACACCAAAATGTAACTGTAGGTGATCCCTGGGGTGGTGGAATTGTACATGTATTTTATTTTATTCTTGTTGTGTTGCTGCTTCACATTCTCTGTTCATTTGTATAGTATACATGTATTATTTCTATAAAAAAGGAAAAGTCCATTTTCTCCAAGTTATAAAATTTAGCGAAAGTGGAACACATAATGTATAAAATTACCATAAAAATTAATTTTCGAGAAAGTAAAATTGGGATGTTGTTCCTCTACTTCACATAACTCAGGAAATTTCTGCTGTCATGAATGTTACATGGTTTATTGCAGAATCACAATTAGAAATTAAGTCATGTAACCCCCAAACCCTGCTCTTTTGAAACAGAAGAGGTCACTCTCATCATCACTACGTTTTCCTTTAGATCATCCTCACTTCTACTCCTTGGTAAATTCACAATTGATTGGCTTACTCATCATTTTTCTTCTCTCCCTCTTTCCCCAATCTCCCTTTTATTAGTAAAGAGTTTTCTTCTTACAAATAAAAAAACAACTACCTTAAAATATACTTTATTATCTGAATTGATTTCCAGCTAAGAAGTCTCTAACTTAAAAAGAAAGCATGAAAAATAAAAATAAATAAAATAAAATAAAACCCAGAAGGGAGGAAGAAAGTTCAGAAAGAACACCACAACAAAATGAAGTTGTATGCCTGTACTGATAAGGGTTGGAGGAGGGGTGGAGAGGTGTGGCAGAGAATCCCTTCTTCCTAAGATTTTCATTTTCTCCTTGCTTATTCAGACTGATTATGTTATTTGGAGTGATAGGTTATTCTGCTAATGGAAAACAAAACACAAAAGTATCTGCACTCAGGAGAAACATAATAATTCCAGAAGTACATAACTAACACTGAGTTGCTACTATATAACACTATGACAAGCTTAAGGTTCACTTTGTTTGCAAGATTTTTAAGGCATAGCTAGACTTTTATTTATTAGATGTAAGCAACAGAACAGGTATCAGAATAAAATAAGTTACATGGCAACACCTATACAAACACAATTTCCTAATTCAAACCCCATGCAGGAACCCAAATTTTAAATGTCAGCCTTATCTCGGCATCAGCCTTATTAGTCTTTATAAAGACAAAGTCCAGCCTCAGTTTTTAACTTCTTTGAGTATAGGTGGTGAGGGGGAAGGTGGGAAAATCAGAGGGGCAAGAAGAGAGTAAAAGAGAGGAAAGAGGCTAAGAGAGAAGAAGGGAAGTGAAGAAAAAATGGAAGACATAGAAGATGAAGAGATGGGGGGAGATGAGAAAAACAGAGAGAAATAATGCTTAGCTATTAGGTGATAAGAAATAATTTTAAACGAAAAAACACATTTATGTTCCTAACATAAGAACAAAATATTAGGAGGAAATCATAGTATTTTATCATACTTAAGCTTTAAGGTGGAAAAAATATATAAAAATACAATACTTAGATATATATCATTATACATTTATCTAGACCCATAAAATGTACCACACCAAGAGTAATATAAACAAACTATGGACTCTGATTCATAATGACGTGTCAATGTAGGCTCATCTGTTGTAACGAATCCACCACTCTGGTGGAGGATGTTGGTAAGTGGAGAGGCTGTGCATGGGGGAACAGAGGGTGTATGGAAAATCTCTGTACTTTCCCCGAATCTTGCTGTGAATCTAAAATTGCCTCTTTTTTTGAAAGATTTTATTTATTTGACAGAGAGAGAGACAGCGAGAGCAGGAACACAAGCAGGGGGAGTAGGAGAGGGAGAAGCAGGCTTCCTACTGAGCAGGGAGCCCGATGCGGGGCTCGATCCCAGGACTCTGGGATCAGGACCCGAGCTGAAGGCAAACGCTTAACGACTGAACAACCACGTGCCCCTAAAATTGCTCTTAAAAAAAGTATTAATTTAAAAAACACTAAGAAAAACACTGAATCAGGAGAAAAACTGAAAATTCATATTTATATATTTTTAATTTGTTACTTTAGTGGTAAGAAACAACATGAACAGCAATCAGCTGTATACATCTTTCCCTCTGAGTGCTTTATAGCTGGAAGAATATAATTCATTACATTAAATAACAGCATATGAAATATTTTCAGTGGAATAGATTACAAATATTAAATATCAAAAAGTTGTTTTTAACAAAAGAATTTGATAGTTTCTTCACAAAATCCAATTATTTCTAAACGCTTTTAAATATAAAGTGAGAGGAAATGTGGTTCTGCATGATACAACCACCAATTTCTCAGCTTACATGAAAACTCACCAAATATAACTGGTTTGACAGAAAAGAAAGTATGAAGGATGTGGTTCCTAAGCATTAATCTTGGAGGAATGTGTAACAATGTAGCATTCTCAACTACACATGAAACTGTCAATGACTGACAAAAGTAAATCTGAAAGCTGGACAGGTGAAGAAGACTAAAATAATAAAATTATTTTCTGAGGAAGGGACACCAAAAAGGACCTAATGAAATGAAATCTTACAAAACAATTAGACTTCACAGACACCTTCTTCAGATCCCTTTATACAAATGTCTTCCATAGTAATTTATTCAACATAGTATGATATCACCAAAATGTTTTTCAATTACTAAATTTACCAATATTTGCTACTTACCTACTCTCATTCATGCATTCATCTCAAACCTAATTCCTGAATGTCTATTTCATGTCAAACACTGTGCCAGGCACTGTTGATATCTAAAAGCCACATAAATAAACACAAGGTAGATTAACCATAATAACTTAAATATGAGTCAATAAATTAAGCACTGAAGGGCACCTGGGTGGCTCAGTTGGTTAAGCAACTGCCTTCGGCTCAGGTCATGATCCTGGAGTCTGCTCAGTGGGGAGTCTGCTTCTCCCTCTGCCCCTCCTCCCTCTCATGCTCTCTCTCTCTCTCAAATAAGGAAAAAAAAAATCTTAAAAAAATAATAACACTGAAATTCAGAAACTTTTAAAACCTCAACTCAGCCAAAATTCAATTATCCCTTCCCCTATTACCTTAAGTCTAATATCCAAGAGTAGTAAAACAACCAATTTCAGATTCAAGTTTTCATATGTTCTGGTTAATTTTTTTATGAGTCATAAGAAAGGAAAAAAATCAAGAGGAGATTCAAAAGACCTAAAATCTCCACTAACTTGAAAGGAAGAGGTTTTCCTTATAATAAAGCCACTCTTCCAAACACTGTGCTGTGCAGTATTAAAAGAAAAAGAGATCAGACTGAGGGTTCTGAAAAGAGTTTTGATAGAAATACAACGAACACTAAGTGCTCAAAGACTCTTCAAATGGCCAGCGATCCACAACATGTAGCAACTCTAAGTTTCTCTGAAGCACAAGTTTGAATTTGCACTCACTGGGAGGCTTGAGTGTGAAACGTCTGTCCCCTGGCCTGGGCATAAACCCTACCACAGGCTCCATCTCTGCATTTCAGCATACCCTGCTTTTCTACCTTTAGTGACTTTAAGTCACATTTTATAATGGATGCCTAGAAGAAATAAAATACTACTTTCAACCATGAGGTCCTTCCACTATTTGTAAACTGCTTAAGGACAAGTCATGTCTTATTATCTTTGAATTACTAGCCTCTAACATCATGCATGTCTCACAGCAAGAACTACAGTTATAATAATAACATGGAAAGCTTACTACAGAAGCTTCTGGTGCTGTTTTGAGTGCTTTGCATATACGGTTCAATTTTCACAACTCAGGTACAAATGAGAAAATTATAGTCTTTAGATACAAAAAGAATTGACACAGTTCAAATTCTGGTTCTTACACACTAAGTCTTAGAAAATTTATGTGCCTGTTCCGAACTTCAGTTCGCTCATCTATAAAATGGAAGTCATATTTACCTCATTGTGCTGCTGTTGTGAAGACTCAGGGCGATAGCACTCAAAACCAGCTAGCTCATTGCCCGAACATAACAGGTCTTCACAGAAAGGTTAGTCCTCCTCCCACTGCTCTACTGCTTTCCCTCCGTCGCTCACGTACCCAGGAAATACAGACTGGAGAGATCTTTCTAGTCCCCAACAGTGGTTCTTAAACTTTGGTTGGTTATTAGAATCACCTGGGGGAACTTAGTCTAAATACAAAAGTCCTGTCCTTTTGCAAGGAGCCTGGGCCTTGGTAGTCTTTCTTAGCTCTCCAGATGATAATGATGCACAGCAATGGTTAAGAGGAACTGCTCTACAGGTCTTCTCTCCCTAACTACTTGATGCTCTGACTCCTCTCCAGGAGGGGAACTTCAACCTCTGATGTTTGAAAACACCTGGTGAAGCTTCCTTCATCCTATCAGTATCAGTCTAGAAGACTTCGCAGACATTTCCTTGATTTCTCCCCAAGCAAAGAGAAGGGTAAGTGTTAAAGGGTAAACAGGAGTTGATAACTTGCGGAGACAAAACACTATCAGTGGATTCTAGAGTAGAATACACCAGAACTGGGCTCTGTATCTTTTTTTTCTTGTTCCTCCCTTCCCCCAATTAACTTGGGTAGTTAAATTCTACCCAAGTCTGCAGCTGAACAGCAGAAAACCTGAGTCAGCCCAAGCAGTAACAAGCAGGAAAGTGGGAGAACCAGAAGACAAATTTATAGTTTTCATTCAGCTTTCAATGCCAACAACTAAATTACAAAGTAGCTCAATACTGACAGAAATCTTTAATGGGGATAAAACTATAATCAGTCTTACAAAGAAGGAATGGTTCAGAATACTGGTTTAAAAAAATGATAGTCTCCCTGGCAGTAATTAAGCAGGCTTCCAATAAGGTAATATGCAGAAAACAATTATGTTAACATGCTAATATTAATTTTAATATGCTGTTCAAATTTCAGAAATTGCTTTTTTATTTTGGAAAATATGAACACTTACAATAAATCTTTAGGAAGCCCAAACGCCATAAAAACTAATAGAGAACTTAATAGTGAGAAAGAACTAGAATAGGGATTTTTTTATTTTTTAAGATTTTATTTATTTATTTGACAGAGAGAGACAGCAAGAGAGTGGGAACATAAGCAGGGTGAGTGGGAGAGGGAGAAGCAGACTTCCTACGGAGCAGGGACCCCAATGGGGGCTTGATCCCAGGACCCTGGGATCATGACCTGAGCAGAAGGCAGACACTTAACAACTGAGCCACCCAGGTCAGGCGCCCTTAGACTAGGGATATTGTGTGTGGTTTTCAAATTATTTTGTAAACATTATGGAACTATTTGAGTAAACAATTTTGAGAAAGTAAAAAAAAGTTAGCAGTAGATTTTTGGAAATTCATGCAATCAAAGCTCTATTACTTAGGACTTTACCAGTAAGAAAACAGTAGAAACTGGTATTTTTGATATTCCCCAATATATATCTTCAACCTAGTGGCCACTATCCATAATTTTAAAGGAGGTTTAATGATTTCAAGCATAATGAACACAAATGGAAGTCAATCTTTTCTAAGGGATGTTTCTCTCTTTAGAAATCTATTAAAAAATTAACACAAATTAATTGAATCAGTATTTTTGGAACTCCAACTCTGAGCTTGGAAATATACAAAGAATAATCATGATATTAACTAATATTTACTTGTAACTACCATATATACTACCCTAGATTATAAATTCTTTCAGTAAGTACAGGGATGAAGTAAATCTATTCATCTTTATTCCAAACTCTCTTTAAGCCTAACACATAGAGACACAATACACATAGACAATGCTTTACTGTGGATATTATCTTGGTTAATAATTAATATATGTATACAAGGGAAGAGGGAACATGATTGCAGGGAAAATGGGAGTAGAAAAACCCAGAGGATATCTTTCAAACCAAAGGATGAGGTAAAGGCCCTAGGAAAAAAAAATTATCTTGATACAGAGTGGCTGAACATGATGAGCCCTGAGAGATATCTGTGGAAGTGAGGAATATTCTAGAGGAGAAAAACTTCAGATTGTACAGTGGGCAACACCCCCGTAATTGTGGCCACTAAAGCTGTGCTTACACAAATAATATATCATTGTTGTCCCTCTCCACCCCTCAACTACTCTCATAAACAAAAAATGTAGGCTGCTTCTAAAAGTCACTGAACAATATACAATATCCTCTAGTATGAAGATATAAAAATGTGCTGCTTAAGAATATGTAAATGTAATATGTAATATGCAAATGTAATATGTAAAGTTGTAATTATAATTCAATTATCTCTTTCTTCCTTCCTTGGCTAGATTGTAAGCACTCCAAGGACAGACATTAGAAACTTCTGTGTTCGATATCTTAGCCCAGTTCTAGACCAGGGAAATACAAGGCAGGTAATAAATACTAGTTAAATGAATAATAAATGAATCATTCTATACATAAGAAGTAGGAGATAAGTAAATAACAGAAACAGGTTAAGTAAAAGGTCTGACCGAGAGGAGAAGAAACCTTGGAAGGCAGGATAGTCCTGAAAATATCCTGATTAAAAGCTAAAGGCTAATATGCCCTTTTACCAAAACACAGTCTCTGAAAAGCAGTGACTGACAAATCTAGGTTTAGAAAAAGGAAATGAAAATATCAGTGTAATGTATTCTTTGTATTTCCACTTATCAATAATTTCAAAGTTTTGCTTTATTTTGGATTTTTTTAAAAGTCTGTCTTTAATCCATATGCAATCCACATATTTAAGACACTCTTAAATTTCCAAGAGGTCAAGTAAAGAACATGAAAAAACTGACTAATGGCATTCCTGGCTAAATGCTCATTTACATCTATCCAGGCATCAGATTTTTTTTTAATTTTATTATGTTATGTTAGTCAAGATACATTACATCGTTAGTTTTTGATGTAGTGTTCCATGATTCACTGTGTATAACACCCAGTGCTCCACAGGCATCAGATTTTAATCCCTCAAATCGCCTCAGAAAAAAAATGAGCTTGTAAAGAACAAAGAAAAGAGTCACTGAGATCAAAAATGGGGGAAAAAAATCTTTGCCCAGTATAAGACCTGATAACTTTAATTATTCTAACTTTGAAAGGAACCTAAATACAGAGTTGAACTTGGGCCAGTCCCTTACCCAGACATTTCTTTACCATTTCTTTACAATTGACATATAACATTGTGTATGTTTAAAATGTACAACATACTGATTTGATACACCTGTATGTTGCAAAGCGTTTATCCCCATAGCTAACACCTCCAGTATGCCTCATAATTACCATTTCTTTTTGTGGTGAAAACATTTAAAATCTAATCTCTTAATAACTTATGACACTGGGTTGTTCATAAGATAGTCTCATCTAATTATTTTAATGTTTTCAAAACTATGCTTTATTTGCTAACTTCCCATCCCCCCAAAAAAATGTGCTTTAGACATGCAGTTCAAAAATCATAAATCTCTTATTTATTTTAGTCTGAAATAAGGTTAATAGAGGATAGCCATTCCATAGGGGCCTAAAGAGAAACTTTACATTTTAAAGCATGTGTATGAATCAACATACTATTCAGTGGATTCAATGAAATGGTCAGAAATGTATTCAAAATGAAATAACTTCTTGCAATTTTTTTTCTTCAAGCAAGTGGTCATCAAGCAGGAATTCCACACATATCAGATGCTGTAACCATTTCCACATTAAGCAGAATTATCACATTGCTATAAAATGTGGACTCCACTTAAGAATGCTGCTGGTCAGTGATTTCATCATTTTATCAAGCATGTGAAGGTTGTTATCTTCAAGCTGAATGCTGCTACACAAGCTGGTTATACAAACACTGTTTGCTTAAAGACAGGATTATCTGGAAAAAGAAGTCTCTTTGCCAAAGTAATGTAAATCATTTCCCAAGATATCTCACAAATCAGCCTAGACTCCTGACAAACTCCCTATAAGAGTGTAGAAACTTTCCTTGAAGGAAAACTATAGATTAATTAATATATAGAAAACCATGCACAACTACTAATGACAAGATCCCACTGCCATGCTAACTTCGTTTTGGTGAGTTGGTTGTTTAAGCCTCCCCTAATCAAATTTTCTAGGATAATTACCATCATCAAGAAGTGAATTCACTTTAAAAAAAAAAAAAAGATGATGAAAGATGTGGAAAGTTACCTTAATGTATTATACAAGGCAAGATTAGTCTGCCAGAGACACTGCTACATTATACTTCTTTGGTGTTTATACGTGTGTGTGTGTGTGTGTATGTGTGTAGATACCTAACCTAAGACTTTAAGCTAATCTGTGCTTTTTTAATAATTCATACTACATAGGCATCCCAAGGATCTCTTTTAATCCACAAATGAACATGAAGGAATCTTTTGCAATCAGAGTCACAGGCAATATTTATTCATAATTATAAGGAATTTTGGTCATAGAAAATATTAATATTCCATAGAGGCTTATCTATTAAATCTATAAGCATTTTAATGCATCTCCCATGAATCCCAAATTCATCAGGAACTCATCAGACAGCACGAAAAACACTACATGCAAATCCTAAAAGCAGTGGCAAATTTAACAAAATGCTGTTGATATCAAACTTTTAAAAAGCCATCAATTTGGCAACCTCATACTGATTTCTTATTTAGCAAAATAATGAGTGTGATGGCAGCAGCATAATGCTTAACAACACAGAGCTCTTCTAGGGCATCTAGGCACTCTGCTAACAAGCCAGCAGCTCTGGCTCCTTCATTTACATGCGGACACTGGTGAGCAGGAAAAGATGGCATAACACAAAAAGAAAATAACTTGGGAACTCGGGCAGTTGCCCAGGGGATGGTAAAGAGCCAAGCTGAAAAACCTATGGTCGCTAAGCTGCCGCAAAAGCAGTAGAGAGAGTCTCTTCCAGCTATGCCACAGCTGCAGTAAATTCAGATTCATGGACTCACAGCACACCCTGGTGACAAAAATGGGCTACCTCCACCTGCCCTGATCAAAGTCACGGAAACACCCTATCAAAGTAGGGAAGAGAGTAAGCTACCTAATGTTTTTTCAAATCTTCCTGAGAAGAACCAAAAGCAGAGGTAGATCTATACTTTAATGAAAAAAAGGAAAAGGGACTTTATATACATCAGATGCTAAAGATATTTTTAAGTGTCGGGCTTAGTCACTTCCAAGCAGTGTGCACTTGGGCAACTTTTTACATTGTGCCTTAATTTCATATTAGAGCTTCTGAAAAGTACTTATAGGTAACCATGAGGATCTAATAAAGACAATATCTGAAGGGGCGGAGCAAGATGGCGGAGGAGTGGGAGACCTGGATTTCGCCAGGTCTCAGGAATTGAGCTGAATAGGGATCAAACCATTCTGAACACCTACGAACTCAACAGGAGATCGAAGATAAGAATAGTAACAACACTCCGAACAGAAAAGCAACCACCTTCTGGAAGGTAGGACGTGCGGAGAAGTGAATCCGAGGCGATATTCAGGAGGATAGACGGCGGGGGGGGGGGGGGGGGGGGGGGGCCTCCGTCGGCGCTTCTGGCGAGTGGTGGAACCGCGGAGCACAAAATCGGAACTTTTAGAAGTCGGCTCCATGGAGGGACGTCGCTCCAGTGGCTAAGCGGGGGGTGGAAGCCTCGTGGGACAGTGTGGTCTCAGGACCCTCGGGGTCACAGAAAAACCTGGGGTGCCTGAGTGTGGCAGAGCTCTCAGGTATCGGAGGTGGGAAGCCGACTGCAGAGATGGAGCCAAGGCGCAGGCTCTCAGCTCGGGATTGCCATAAACTGTGATCCGTGGCCCAGTTGGGCCACTGCTCCTCCAGCAGGAACCCAACAAGCGGCAGAGCCGGGGAGACTCCCCTTCCTCCCCTGGGAGAAGCAGGGCAGAAGCGAACCGCAGGGATCTGCTGGGTTGGGAGACTCCACACGGGGTCGGGTGCCAGAGATAGAAACGCCCGGTCACAAACCGGGTGAGCACGGAGGGCGGCCGGAGACCAGGGAGACGGGAGTGACTGCTTTTCACTGGGGGCGCACTGAGGAGCAGGGCCCTGAGTTCTCAGCTCCTCCGGGTGGAGATTGGGAGGCCACCATTTTCACCCTGGTCCTCCAGACCTGTACCAAGAGCTTGCAGGGAACAAAAGCTCCTGAGAGCAAACCGGAGCAGCTTCCTTAGCCCGGACTCACAAGGGCGGGGCAATTCCGCCTCCGGCAAAGACATTTAGGAACCCCAGCAACAGGCCCCTCCCCCAGAAGATCAGCTCAAACAGCCAGCAAGCCAAGACCAAGTTTACCGATCAAGGAGAATGGGAGAACTCCAGCACTAGGGGAATACTGCACATAGAATTCATGGCTTTTTTACCATAATTCATTAGTTTTTCAAAGTTAATTTTTTTAACTGTTTTTTTTAATTTTTCTTTTTCCCTTTTTCAAAAAACATCTTATCAATCCCATTTTAAAAAAAATTTATTTTTCATTTTTAGAGTCATATTTTTATCCCTTCATAGTAGTTACCATTATTTTTGGCATATATATATAAGTTGTTCTCTCTTTAAAATTTTGAGATACAATTTCTTCTAACAGATCAAAATATAACCTAAATCACTAGTGTATGGCTTTGTTCTATTCTCCTACCTGATCATATTCTCTCCCTTTTTTTTTTCTTTTTTTTCTTTTTTTCTTTTTCTTTTTAAATCTTCTTTCTTTTTAAAAAACTTCTTATTTTATCAATTCCTTTTATAAAATCTTTTATAATTTTCATCTTTACAATCATCTGCCATCCCTTCATTGTATCAACCCTTATTTGTATATATATGTCTTTCTTCCTTTAAAATTTTAGCAGGCACTTTTTCTGAGACCAAAATATGCCCAAAAGCTAGTGTGTGGCACTGATCTATGCACTAGCCTGATCATATTTGATCATATTCTGTTTTGTTTGTTTTGTTTTGTTCTGTTTTTGTTTGTTTTTATCTTTTTTCTTTTTCCTTTTTTTTTCTCTTCTTTCTTTCCCTTTCATGTCCCCTGGTTTCAGGTCTTTTCTGATTTGTATAGAATATTGCTGCAGACATTGTTAACCTGTTAGCATTCTGTTCTCTCATTCATCTGTTCTCCTCTAGACAAAATGACAAGACGAAAAAAATCACCTCAGCAAAAAGAACAAGAGGTAGTACCGTCTGCCAGGGACCTACTCAATATAGATATTAGTACGATGTCAGACCTAGAGTTCAGAATCATGACTTTAAAGATACTAGCTGGGCTTGAAAAAAGTGTGGAAGGTATTAGAGAAACCCTTTCTGGAGAAATAAAAGAACTAAAATCTAACCAAGTCAAAATCAAAAAGGCTATTAATGAGGTGCAATCAAAAATGGGGGCACTAACTGCTAGGATAAATGAGGCAGAAGAAAGAATCAGCGATATAGAAGACCAAATGATGGAAAATAAAGAGGCTGAGAAAAAGAGAGAGAAACAACTACAGGATCACGAGGGCAGAATTCGAGAGACAAGTGATACGATAACACAAAACAACATTAGAATAATTGGGATCCCAAAAGAAGAAAGAGAGAGAGACCAGAAGGTATATTTGGAGCAAATAATAGCAGAGAATTTCCCTAATGTGGGGAAGTAAACAGGCATCTAAATCTAGGAGGCACAGAGAACCCCTCTCAAAATCAATAAATATAGGTCAACACCCCGACATCTAATAGTAAAACTTACGAGTCTCAGAGACAAAGAGAAAACCCTGAAAGCAGCTCGGGAGAAGAGATATGTAACCTACAATGGTAGAAACATTAGACTGACAACAAACCTATCCACAGAGACCTGGCAGGCCAGAAAGGACGGGCATGATATCTTCAGAACACTAAACGAGAAAAATAGGCAGCCAAGAATACTATATTCAGCTTGGCTATCATTGAAAATAGAAGGAGAGATAAAAAGCTTCCAGGACAAACAAAAACTAAAGAAATTTGCAAACACAAAACCAGCCCTACAAGAAATATTGAAAGAGGTCCTCTAATCAAAGAGAGAGCCTAAAAGCAGCATAGATCAGAAAGGAACACAGACAATATACACTAACAGTCACCTTACAGGCAATACAATGGCACTAAATTCATACCTTTCAATAGTTACCCTGAATGTAAATGGGCTCAATGCCCCAATAAAAAGACAAAGGCTATCACACTGGATGAAAAAACAAGACCCATCAATATGCTGTCTGCAAGAGACTCATTTTAGACCCAAAGACACCCCCAGATTGAAAGTGAGGGGGTGGAAAACCATTTACCATGCTAATGGACACCAAAAGAAAGCTGGGGTGGCAATCCTTCTATCAGACAAATTAGATTTTAAAACAAAGACTGTAATAAGAGATGAAGAAGGACACTATATCCTACTTAAAGGGTCTATCCAACAAGAAGATATATACCATTGTTATGGTATATATCTATGCCCCTAACGTGGGAGCAGCCAATTATATAAGGCAATTAATAACAAAAGCAAAGAAACACACTGCCAACAATACAATAAAAGTGGGGGACTTTAACACCCATCTGACTGAAATGGACAGATCACCTAAGCTAAAGATCAACAAGGAAATAAAGACTTTAAATGAAACAGTGGACCAAATGGACTTTATAGACATATTCAGAACATTCCATCCCAAAGCAACAGAAAACACATTCTTCTCTAGTGCCCATGGAACATTCTCCAGAATTGATCACATCCTAGGTCACAAATCAGGTCTCAACTGGTACCAAAAGATTGGAATTATTCCCTGCATATTTTCAGACCACAGTGCTTTGAAACTAGAACTCAATCACAAGAGGAAATTCAGAAGGAACTCAAATACATGGAGGCTAAAGAGCATCCTACTAAAGAATGAATGGGTCAACCAGGAAATTAAAGAAGAATTAAAAAAATTCATGGAAACCAATGAAAATGAAAACACAACGGTCAAAATCTTTAAGATAGGGGCGCCTGGGTGGCTCAGTTGGTTAGGCGACTGCCTTCGGCTCGGGTCATGATTCTGGAGTCACGGGATCGAGTCCCACATCGGGCTCCCTGCTCAGCGGGAAGTCTGCTTCTCCCTCTGACCCTTTCCCCTCTCATGCTCTCTCTCTATCTCATTCTCTCTCTCAAATAAATAAATAAAATCTTAAAAAAAAAAAAATCTTTAGGATACAGCAAAGGCAGTCCTGAAAGGAAAGTATAGAGCAATACAAGCCTTTGTCAAGAAACAAGAAAGGTCTCAAATACACAACCTAACCCTACACCTAAAGGAGCTAGAGAAAAAAATAGCAAATAAAGCCTAAACCCAGCAGGAGAAGAGAAATCATAAAGATCAGAGCAGAAATCAATGAACTAGAAACCAAAAGAACGGTAGAACAAATCAACGAAACTAGGAGCTAGCTCTTTGAAAGAATTAACAAGATCGATAAACCCCTGGCCAGAGTCATCCAAAAGAAAAGAGAAAGGACCCAAATCAACAAAATCATGAATGAAAGAGGAGAGATCACAACCAACACCAAAGAAATACAAACAATTATAAGAATATATTATAAGCAACTCTATGCCAGCAAATTAGATAACCTGGAAGAAATGGATGCATTCCTAGAGATGTATCAACTACCAAAATTGAACCAGGAAGAAATAGAAAACCTGAACAGACCTATAACCACTAAGGAAATTGAAGCAGTCATCAAAAATCTCCCAAGGAACAAAAGCCCAGGGCCAGATGGCTTCCCAGGGGAATTCTATCAGACATTTAAAGAAGAATTAATACCTATTCTCCTGAAACTGTTCCAAAAAACAGAAATGGAAGGAAAACTTCCAAACTCATTTTATGAGGCCACAATTACCTGGATCCCAAAACCAGACAAAGACCCCATCAAAAAGGAGAATTACAGACCAATATCCTTGATGAACATGGATGCAAAAATTCTCATCAAAATACTAGCCAATAGGATCCAACAGTACATTAAAAGGATTATTCACCATGACCAAGTGGGATTTATCCCTGGCCTGAAAAGCTGGTTCAACATATGCAAATCAATCAACGTGATACAATACATTAACAAAAGAAAGAACAAGAATCATATGATCCTCTCAATAGATGCACAAAAAGCATTTGACAAAGTACAGCATCCTTTCTTGATCAAAAATCTTCAGAGTATAGGGTTAGAGGGTACATACCTCAATATCATAAAAGCCATCTATGAAAAACCTACAGCGAATATCATTCTCAATGGGGAAAGGCTGAGAGCTTTTCCCCTAAGGTCAGGAACGCGGCAGGGATGTCCACTCTCACCACTGCTATTCAACATAGTATTAGAAGTCCTAGCCACAGCAATCAGACAACAAAAAGAAATCAAAGGCATCCAAATCGGCAAAGAGGAAGTCAAACTCTCACTCTTTGCAGATGATATGATACTGTATGTGGAAAACCCCAAAGACTCCACCCCAAAACTGCTAGAACTCATACAGGAATTCAGTAAAGTGGCAGGATATAAAATCAATGTACAGAAATCAGTGGCATTCCTATACACCAATAACAAGACAAAAGAGAGACAAATCAAGGAGTCGATCCCATTTACAATTGCACCCAAAACCATAAGATACCTAGGAATGAATCTAACCAAAGAGGCAAAGGATCTGTACTCAGAAAACTATAAAATACTCCTGAAAGAAATTGAAGAAGACACAAAGAAATGGAAAAACGTTCCATGCTCATGGACTGGAAGAAGAAACATTGTGAAGATGTCAGTGCTACCTAGAGCAATCTACACATTCAATGCAATCCCCATCAAAATACCATCCCCTTTTTTCAAAGAAATGGAACAAATAATCCTAAAATTTGTATGGAACCAGAAGAGACCCCGAATAGCCAGAGGAATATCGAAAAAGAAGAGCAAAGCTGGCGGCATCACAATTCCGGACTTCCAGATCTATTACAAAGTTGTCATCATCAAGACAGTATGGTACTGGCACAAAAACAGACACATAGGTCAATGAAACAGAATAGAGAGCCCAGAAATGGACCCTCAACTCTATGGTCAACTCATCTTTGAGAAAGCAGGAAAGAATGTCCAATGGAAAAAAAACAGTCTCTTCAACAAATGGTGTTGGGAAAATTGGACAGGCACATGCAGAAGAATGAAACTGGACCATTTCCTTACACCACACACAAAAATAGACTCCAAATGGTTGAAAGACCTAAACGTGAGACAGGAGTCCATCCAAATCCTAAAGGAGAACACAGGCAGCAACCTCTTCGACCTCAGCCACAGCTACTTCTTCCTAGAAACATCGCCAAAGGCAAGGGAAGCCAGGGCAAAAATGAACTATTGGGATTTCATCAAGATAGAAAGCTTTTGCACAGCAAAAGAAACAGTCCACAAAACCAAAAGACAACCGACAGAATGGGAGAAAATATTTGCAAATGACATATCAGATAAAGGACTAGTATCCAAAATGTATAAAGAACTTATCAAACTCAACAGCCAAAGAATAATCCAATCAAGAAATGGGCAGAAGACATGAACAGACATTTTTCCAAAAAAGACAACCAAATGGCCAACAGACATGAAAAAGTGCTCAACATCGCTCGGCATCAGGGAAATGCAAATCAAAACTTCTATGAGATATCACCTCACACCCGTCAGAATGGCTAGAATTAATAAGTCAGGAAATGACAGATGTTGGCGGGGATGTAGAGAAAGGGGAACCCTCCTACACTGTTGTTGGGAATGCAAGCTGGTGCAACCACTCTGGAAAACAGTATGGAGGTTCCTCAAACAGTTGAAAATAGAGCTACCATACGATCCAGCAATTGCACTACTGGGTAGTTACCCCAAATATGCAAATGTAGGGATCCAAAGGGGTACGTGCACCCCAATGTTTATAGCAGCAATGTCCACAATAGCCAAACTGTGGAAAGAGCCAAGATGTCCATCGACAGATGAATGGCTAAAGAAGAAGTGGTATATATACACAATGGAATATTATGCAGCCATCAAAAGGAATGAGATCTTGCCATTTGCAACGACGTGGATGGAACTGGAGGGTGTTATGCTGAGTGAAATAAGTCAATCAGAGAAAGACATGTATCATATGACCTCACTGATATGAGGAATTCTTAATCTCAGGAAACAAATTGAGGGTTGCTGGAGTGGTTGGGGGTGGGAGGGATGGGGTGGCTGGTTGATAGACATTGGGGAGGGTATGTGCTATGGTCAGCACTGTGAATTGTACAAGACTGATGAATGACGGACCTGTACTTCTGAAACAAATAATGCAATATATGTTAAGAAAGAAAAAAAAAGATAGCAGGAGGGGAAGAATGAAAGGGAGTAAGTCGGAGGGGGAGACGAACCATTAGAGACAATGGACTCTGAAAAACTAACTGAGGGTTCTAGAGGGGAGGGGGTTGGGGGGATGGATTAGCCTGGTGATGGGTATTAAAGAGGGCACATTCTGCGTGGAGCACTGGGTATTATGCACAAACAATGAATCATGGAACACTACATCAAAAACTAATGATGTAATGTATGGTGATTAACATAACAATAAAAAATTATAAAAAAAAAGGACAATATCTGTAGTATGCTTAGAACAGGACCTGGCATAGAGAAAGCACTATATGTATTCATTAAATAAATAAATGAATTAAATCAATGTATAGATAGGATTTTAAGCTGAAAAAGAATAATATTAAAAGCTGCAATAATTGAGTGCTTGCTATGTACCATCCACTATGCTCTTTACATACATTCTCCGCTTTAATCTTTATAACAAATCTCTCATTTACATATGAGGGAAAGCAAAGGTGAAGTCCAAAACAAAACTAGCAAATAGCAAACTAGCTAGGATTTCAAACCCAGGGACTTCTGTCTCCAAAACCTATTCCTTAAGCACTGCACCATAGGAAAAAATGGTTTTATTCACCTATTCCTATTTTATAAATGAGGAAACTGGATTGTCTTAGCTAAAGCCCCAGTTAGCTAGTGGATAAATGAAGAATTAGGTATCTGAGCCTACAACAGCATATACCACTCTGTTTTAAAAAACTAAATAGCAAAAAAAATAAAAATAAAATATATAAATATAAATGGATATAAAATTCTATTGCCAATAGGAAGAGTTTCAAATGACTCAGGATTATAGTTAGTCTAAAGATAACTACCCAACCCACCCACACCCCAAAAAAAGACACCCAGGTAAACTATAGTAAATTTGGTAGCAGAAGAAATACTTCTCCTTGGATGGGGGAAGGCAGAAAAGGTCAGTGTCCTGGATGACTCTGTAATATAATCAACCTGTTCATCACAGTAAATGCCAAGTGTAGTGCCAAAACATGTGGTAAATTTCAACTTTGTTTTTCCAACAGAGAAGGAAAGACCATAAGGAGGGCTGGATAGGTACATAAGCTCACCAGCTGCCTGTCTTGGCCAACACCACTGATGATCAGTTCAAAAATAAAGAGATCTGTGGCAGGTGCATTATCCCTGAGTATGCATGCCCAGGCTTGACAATGAAAGAAAACCAGGCAGCTCGCCACCCACAGGTACTGGATGAGAGTCATCTGGAAGCAGCTGAGACTGAGGTATACACAGGCTCTACCCTACTCGACTCTGCAGTGAAAAAGTTGGTATTTTAACATTAAGGGTGAAAAGACCTGGGTACATATATTGAAAATACAAGTGCATCTGCATTTAGTATAACAATTAAAACTCAGTGCTATTACCCCTATATAAAAAATGTTTCACTTAAATACAATAATAACCTAAATTGTGAACATGTTATGTGATATTTATATTCCCTTGCTAAATTCATCATAAATGACTTATCAGAATCACTGAACACACCAGATACTTTCTTTTCTATTTTTAAATGAAAAAGAATTTTTTCCCCTTTTTGAAATGTAAACAACAAAATTATCCAGGGAACTTTCTCTTTCTGGTTACTCTTCCAAAACATAATCTTTATTTGTATTTACTTTTTGCTATGGTCTGAATGTTGTGTACCCTCAAATTCATATGTTAAAACTGTAACCCCCAGGAGTCAAGAGGCGTTTTATACCTATCCTTCTCAACTATTCCAAAAAATCAAAGAGGAAGGAATGCTTCCAAATTCATTCTACAAGGCAAGCATTATCCTGATACTAAAACCTGACAAAGACACTAAAATAAAGGAATTACAGACCAATATCCCTGATGATCATGATGCAAAAATCATCAAAAAAAAAATCAGTACACCAAGTTAAACAATATATTAAAGGATCATACACTGCAATCATGTGGGATTTATTCCAGGGTTGCAAGGATGGTTCAATATACACAAAAACCATATGATCATCTCAATATATGCAAAAAGGTATTTGACAGAATTCAACATCCATTCATAAAAAAAATTCTCAACAAAGTGGGTATAGAGGGAAAAATGCCTCAATATAATAAAGGCCATATATGACAAACCCACAAGTAACATCATACTCAATGGTGAAAAGCTGAAAGCTTTTCCCTAAGATAGGAACAACATAAGGATGTCCATTCTCATGACTTTTATTAACATAGTTCTAGAAGTCCTAACTACAGCAATCAGACAAGCAAAAGAAATAAAAGGCATCCAAATTGGTAAGGAAGAAGTAAAACTATTTGCAGATGACATGATAATATATATAGAAACCCTAAAGACTCCACCAAAAACTATTAGAAATAAGAAATGAGGGGCACTTGGGTGGCTCAATCAGTTAAGCAGCTGCCTTCGGCTCAGGTCATGATCCCAGGGTCCTGGGATTGAGCTCCGCATCAGGCTCCTTGTTCAGCAGAAAGCCTGCTTCTCCCTCTCCCTCTGCCTGCCTGCCACTCCCCCTGCTTATGCTCCCTCTCTCTCTCTCTCTCTCTGTGTCAAATAAATAAATAAAATCTTTAAAAAAAAAAGAAATGAATTCAGTAAAGTTGCAGGATACAAAATTAATATACAGAAATCTGTTGCATTTCTATATACTAATTAACAAAGTAGCAGAAAGAGAAATTAAGAAAATAATCCCAGTTACAGGTGCACCGAAAAGAATAAAATACCTAGGAATAAATGTAACCGAGTAGTGAAAGACCTATACTCTGAAAAGTATAGGATACTGATGACAGAAACTGATGATGACACAAATGGAAAGATATACCATGCTCATGGACTAGAAGAATTAATAATATTAAAATGTCCATACTATTCAAAGCAATCTACAAATTCAATGCAATCTTTATCAAAATACCAACAGCATTTTTAATGGAACTAAAACAAATAATCCTCAAGTTTGTATGGAACCACAAAGACCCTGAATAGCCAAGGCAATCTTTTTTTTTAATTTTTTATTGTTATGTTAATCACCATACATTACATCATTAGTTTTGGATGTAGTGTTCCATGATTCATTGTTTGTGCATAACACCCAGTGCTCCATGCAGAACGTGCCCTCTTTAATACCTGTCACCAGCTAACCCATCCCCCCACCCCCTCCCCTCTAGAACCCTCAGTTTGTTTTTCAGAGTCCATTGTCTCTCATGGTTCGTCTCCCCCTCCGATTTCCCCCCCTTCATTCTTCCCCTCCTGCTATCTTCTTCTTTTTTTTTTCTTAACATATATTGCATTATTTGTTTCAGAGGTACAGATCTGTGATTCAACAGTCTTACACAATTCACAGCACTCAGCATAGCACATACTCTCCCCAATGTCTATCACCCAGCCACCCCATCCCTCCCACCCCACCACCACTCCAGCAACCCTCAGTTTGTTTCCTGAGATTAAGAATTCCTCATATCAGTGAGGTCATATGATACATGTCTTTCTCTGATTGACTTATTTCACTCAGCATAACACCCTCCAGTTCCATCCACGTCATTGCAAATTAGCCAAGGCAATCTTGAGAAAAAAAGAACGAAGCTGGTGGTATCACTCTCCCAGATTTCAAACTATACTATAAAGCTCTAGGAATAAAAACAGTATGTATGGTACTGGGACAAAAATAGACACATAGATCAACAGAACAGAATAGAGAGTCCAGAAATAAACCCACTCTTATATAGTCAAATAATTAATTAAAAAGAAGGTAAGACTATAAAAGACAGTCCCTTCGATAATGATGTTAGGAGAAGTGGACAGCTACATGCAAAGGAGTGAAACTGTACAACTTTCTTACACCATATGCAAAAAATAAAATAAAAATGGATTAAAGACCTAAATGTGAACCTGAAACCATACAACTCCTCAAAGAAAACATATGCAGTAAACTTGTGGGCATTGGTCTTAGCAATATTTTTGGGATTTGTCTCCTCAGGCAAGGGAAAGAAAAGCAAAAGTAAATTATTCGGGACTATATCAAACTAAAAAGTTTTTTTGCATAGCAAAGGCAACCATCAACAAAATGAAACGATACCCTACTGAATGGCAGAAGATATGTGCAAATGATATATCTGATAAGGGGTTAATATCCAAAATATATAAAGAACTTACACAGCTAAGCACTAAAAAAAACCCAAACAATTTGTTTTAAAAGATGGGCAGTGGACCTGAATAGACACTTTTTCAAGGAAGACATACAGATGGCCAACAGACACATGAAAATATTCTCAACATCACTAATCATCAGGGAAATGCAAATCAAAACCACAATAAGATATCACCTCACATCTGTGAAATTGGCAGTATCAAAAAGACAAGAAATAACAAGTGTTAGTGAGGATGTGAAGAAAAAGGAACCCTCATATACTGTTAGTGGAAATGTAAATTGATACAGCCAATATGGAAAAAACAGCATGGAGGTTCCTCAAAATTGAAAATAGAAATGTCATATGATCTAGCAATTCTACTTTTGGGTATTTGCCCAGAGAAAATGAAAACACTAATTTGAAAATCTCTGTGCACTCCTATTTTTATAGCAGCATTATTTGCAATAACCAAGATATGGAAGCAACCTAAGTGTCCACCGACAGATGAGTGGATAAAGATGATGTGGTATATATATGCAATAGAATATTACTTAGCCATAAAAAAGAATGAAATCTCCCCACTTGTGGCAACATGGATGGACCTAGAGGGTATTATGCTAAGTGAAGTAAGTCAGACAGAGAAAGACAAGTACTTTTTGATTTCATATATATGTGGAATCTAAAAAACAAATGAATAAACAAAACAAAAACAGATTTACAAGTACAGAGAATAATCTAGTGGTTGCTAGAGGAGACGTTGCCAAAGAATGGGTGAAATAGGGAAAGGGGATTAAGAGGTAAAAACTTCCAACTATAAAATAAATAAGACACAGAGATAGGAAATATAGTCAATAATATTATAATAACTTTGTATGGTGATGTATGGTAACTACACATCCCTGTCTTTTGGCAGGGATGGCTTTATTTAGCCTGTGCTTAAAAGGATCACATGCTTGGTTTAATGCTTTGCTGTTGCCATGCTTAAATTCTTAATAATTTTTTGAAAGTTTCCACATATTTTTATTTTGCCCTGAGTCCCACAAATTATGTTGTCAGTCCTGTCTATCCACACTGCTCAACATGAACCCTGAGGATTAACATATATGCAGACATGGCTGTTTCAACTCCTCCCCAAAACTGCAGAGTCCAAACTCAATACTTAACTACCTCAAAGTAGTTTGTATGAATATTTAACCTCCAAAATGACTCTGTATAATGGAACTAACAACCAGTACTTTCCAATATCTGAAATTTTTCAAACAATGAAGAAGATTCATATGAGACAACTTAAACTATTCTAAATATTTTTTAAGGTTTTATTTATTTATGAGAGAGAGCAAGAGAGAGAAAGCACAAGAGGGGGGAGGGTCAGAGGGAGAAGCAGACTCCCCGCTTAGCCAGGAGCCCAATGCAGGACTTGATCCTGGGACTCCGGGATCATGACCTGAGCCAAAGGCAGACACTTAACAGACTGAGCCACCCAGGTCCCTCAAGCTATTCTTATTTATGTCTTTTTTCATATACCTCTTCACCCCTTTCTGAATAAAATGATTTCATGATTACTCTATGTAGAATAATAATAATATCCTATTTTTATAAGCATTTATTATGAACCTGGCATGGTAATTTTACAGATATCATTACATATATTATTTCATTTAACCCTCACAGCAAATCCATAAAGATGATAGTATTATTACCACCATGTTATAACTGAGTAAAAAAAACAAGTAGTGCACCAGGATTTGAATGCAGGTGGTGTTATTCTAGATGTGTGCTCTTAACTATTACAGAATACTGAAGTATATAATCAAAAAAAACCTAAATAAGTTGTTTTTGACAAACGAATGATCTAACTCAAGACCAGTACTGTTCAACAGAAATATAATGTAAGCCACATATCATTTTATATTTTCTAGTAGCTATATTAAAAAAGTAAAAGCAAACAGGTGAAATTAATTTAAGAATGTATTTTATTATTTTTTTAAAGATTTTATTTATTTATTTGACAGAGAGACACAGAGCAAGAGAGGGAACACAAGCAGGGGGAGTGGGAGAGGGAGAAGCAGGCTTCCTGCTGAGTGCCTGATGTGGGGCTCGATCCCAGGACCCTGGGATCATGACCTGAGCCAAAGGCAGATGCTTAACCAACTGAGCCACCCAGGCGCTCCAAGAATGTATTTTATTAACTCAGTATATTCAAAATGTTATCATTTCAACAAGTAACCAATATAAAATCAATGATATTATATATTCATTTTTTGTACTAAGGCTTTGAAATCCAGTATGTATGTTATACTTACAGCACATGTCAATTCAGATTAGCCACATTTCAAATATTCAATATCCATATGAGAATATGAGAGGCAGATGGAATTGGATCCTAAAGAATGCTAAAGTTAGAGAAATCAGAAGGGCATTTCTGGAGGAAATAAGGAAACAGTGTAAAAGAAGAGAATAAAAGGTATGCTGGGGCACACATTTGTTTTTGAAATTAATCATGTACCTAGTACACAGCAAATTATGACACTCAGCATACAACACACATAATCCTTACATCAGTGATTCTAAAACACTTATCAGAATCACCTGGAAGGCAAAACATAATTTGCTGAATTGGTAGCTCTGGATTTGCATTTCTAACAAATTTCTAGGTGGTGCTAATGCTGCTGGTTTAGGACTATACCTGGAGAACTGTTGCCTTAAATTTACACTTTGTAGGAGATATTATCTTCATTTCATCAGTAAGGAAAGTGAGGCTCAAAATAGTTATGTGACTTGCCAGGTAGTCACTACTTGCATAGGTAGTATATGGCAGGTGGTTCAAGACCAAGCCTGGAATTTAAATCTAGGTCTCTGTCTTCAACTTCCTATTATTCCCCTATGATTTCTTCTAAAATTTTTATAGTTTTTGTGGTTACATTTAATTTTATGATCCATTTCAGTTATATTTTTGTATGTGGTGTGAGATAAAGCTTTCTTTTTCTGCATATAGATGTCCAATTGTTCAAGTGCAACTTGTTTAAAAGATTATCCTTTCACTACTAAAAAAATCAGTTATTCCTCTATATGTAAGTCTATTTTTGAACCTCTCTTCTGTTCCATTGATCTATGCTCTAGTCTAAAGATCTCTGTGTCTTTCTTGACACCAATAACATACTGTCTTCATCACCATGGATCTACGGTAAGTTTTGGAATCACGTAGTATAATTTCTCCAAATTTGTTCTTTTTTAAAAACTAATTTGGCTACTCTAGGATATTTTCATTTCCATATAAATTTTAGAATCATCATTTATGTCATCAATTTCTTTAAGAAAGCCAGCAAGGATTTTGACTGGAATCATGTTTAATCTGTGGACCAATTTCCAGAGAATTGACATCTGCACAGTAGTCTTCCAACCCATGAAATTTAACTTATCTCCCCATTTATTGAGGTCTTCTTTAATTTCTCTCAGCAGAGCTTTGAGGTTTTTAGTGGATTAGTCTTTCAAGTACTTTGTTAAATTACTAAGTAAATCATATTTTTTAATGGTACTGTAAATGGTACTTTCAAATTTCAATTTCCAAGTGTCTGTTGCTAATATATAGAAAGGCAATTGACTTTTGCGTGTTGATCTTTTAGGCTAAGCTTACTTATTAGGTCTAACATCATTTTTTGTAGAATCCTTAAGATTTTCTACATAAATAATCATGTCATTTGAGGATAGAAGACTATTTTACTTATTCTTCTTTACTCAACCTTTTATTTCTTTTACTTGCTTTATTGCACTGGCTAGGCCCAGTAAAATGTTGAACAGAAATGATGAGAATGGACATTCTGTTTTGTTTCCAATCTTAGGGAATAAGCATTCAGTCTTCTATCAGTAACTATGATATTAGCTAAGAGTTTTTCACAGATGTCTCTAGGATTAGAAGTAATAATACTAAAAATTTTCTAAGAATTTTTATCATAAGTGGATATTGAATTTTGTCAAACACTCTTCCTATATCTATTGAGATGAACATTTTTAATTTTTAGCCTGATAATATGGTTAATTAAACTGACTGATTTTCAAATTTCAATCAACCTTAAATTCCTAGGATATTTTCCACTAGGTCATGACATATTATCATTATTACATATTTCCAGATTTCATATGCTAAAATTTTGTAGAGAATGTGTGTGTGTATACAGATATATATATGTGGATATATGTGTGTGTGTATATATATGTGTGTGTGTGTGTGTGTGTGTGTGTGTATGTGTGTATATATATATCCATAATACATGGTATGTAGCTTTTTCTTTGGCATCGGGTTTGAAAATAATTAGTGATGATGTTTATAAGTTATGTAAATTACTAAATTAATTCATATATTTCTTGATATATGAAGAATGAAGGTAATTCACAAATAATTCCAGTTACACAGTAAATGGGAATTCACCTTATATGTTAACTTCTCAAAGTTAGTTATATAAAACCATTAAGAATACATTAAACATAATTACTTTTTAAAAATCTCCCTTTTAAGTTGTCCACAACTTTTTTGCCATTACCAGGAATTTTGTATTTCTAATATACTTGATGGAAACATCTTCATGGCAATAAATTATACAGTGAATTCTCTCCTTTCGCAGGATGGAGATAATCTGAAAATCCCACTCACAGATATGAATTAGTGTCATTCTCTTTATAAACAAAAAAGAGGTTAATACTGAGCAGACTCTAGTTAAATATAACTGAATATATTAGAATTCTGTAATATTCCAAGCAGTGAGGATGAACTGCTGCTTCTGAAACAGCATGTTTCTCTCAGTGAAATAATAAGATCAAAATGGTTAGAAAAAAATATAGACGCTTTAGCAATTTCTAGACTGTGTTGGAAGTGGAAAGTCAGTTTTCAGAGTGCTAGAGTCAGAAAACTAAGGTTCACATTAACATGTAAGATTCTGTCAGGAAGCAGATGATAGCTTGATATAAAATAGGCTGCCAAGTAATACTGAGATAGGATCATAAATAATCAGTAAATTAGAAAACTTTGAGCAAACATTGGGTTCTCTGGTAAGGAGATCCTGAGACCAAGATTAACGTGCAAGATGTTAATTAAGAAGTGCCTTCGGGGAAATGCCTTTGGGATCAAATATATGAAAAGGGAGGGGAGTGAAGAAGGTTTGGACAGAAGTCAAATTGTGATGTAGATCTAGTGCAGTGTCAGCCTTGACTGACCCCACAGGTAACTCTGGAGCTAGAATGGCCCTTCAGAATGGCCGTCAGTTGGGCCAAAATGGCCAAGCCTTTGTATTCCCAGAGCCATCAGGCATTTACTGTCGGCCACTTAGACATTCTTACTCCCTGCCGCTGAGGCAGTGGCCAAGGGGGTTGGCAGCTATGAACTGTCTGCCCAATGCACTCCCTGCAGCTGGAGCAACAAGCTTTCCAGAAGGGGAGATCTGGGTGGCATATCACAGTTATCTACCCTATTAGGCAATGTATTTAGAGATTTAAGAAAGAAAGATCTTAAGCCATGCCAGAAACTTTATTTAGATATGTGCATATGACAGTTTACATGACTTCTTCCACTACTTCATTCAGATCTCTATACAAGTGCCATCCCTCCAGAACTTTCCCTGAACAATCTAAAATGGCACCTCTTTACTGTGTTTCATTTTCTCATGGTACTTATCACTACCTGATATTTTAATATACATTTGTTTGTTTATCAGGTATTATCTACTACTCCCACTGGAATGTAAGTTATAGGAGGAAACAACTGTATCTTGTTCACCACTATATCCCCAGTGTCCAGAACAATGCGTGAAAATAACATATTCACAAATAATCAGAGATCACTTATTATTTGTGATGTGAGTGATAATGATTTGTCATCACAGATAACTCATTACTTATAGCATAGTTGAACTGGATTTCAAAGATTGTAACTTAGCCTAGGTTTCTGATGAAAAACATAAAACATACAAATAAAATATTGAGCTAGGTCATTGTGATAGTTGATTTTATGTCTCAACCTGGACCATGAAATGCCAAGATATTTGGTCAAATATTGTTTTTGGGTGTTTCTGTGAGGAGTTTTTGAATGAGTTTAACATTTAAATGATAGACTGATTAAAGCAGATTACCCTACCTAATGTGAGTGGGCCTCATCCAATCAGCTGGAGGCTTAAATAGAACAAAAAAGCTGAACCTCCACCAAATAAGGGAATTCTTCCTGCCTGACTTGTCTTTGAGCTCGGATTTTTCCTGCCTTTGAACTCATACTGAAACATTAGCTCTTTCTAGGTCTTGAGCCTGCTGGCCTTAATAGACTACAAGTATACCATCAACATGCTGGGTTCTCAGGCCTCTGGACTCAGAATCGAACTATATCATCAGTTCTCCAGGATCTCTAGCTTGCCAACTGTGGATCTTGGGACTTGTCAGCCTCCACAGTGCTGTGGACAAATGTCTTACTTCATTCATGACTGCTATAACAAAATACCACACACTGGGTAGCTTATAAACAACAGAAATTTATTTCCCACAGTTCTGGGGGCTGGGAAATCCAAGATCAAGGTACCAGCATGGTCACATTTTTGTAAAGGTCCTCTTTTTGGCTCATAGCTAGCACCTTTCTCACTATCTTCACACAGTGGAAGGAACCAGGGAGCTCTCTGGGGTCTTTTTTATAAGAGCTAATCCCATTCATGAAGGCTCCGTCCTCATGTTCTAACCACATCCCAACGGCCCCACCTACTAATACCATCATATTTGGGGGTTAGGATTTCAACATATGAATGTTAGAGGTACACATTCAGCAATAAATTCCTTATAATAAATCTCTTTATATATACATATGTAAATTAATATACATAAATGTAACTATATGTAAATCTCTTTACTTATATTTTATATATGTAAATGTAAATATATATATGTAAATCTCTTTATACATATATATTTCTCTCGAAAACCCTAATAGTCACCTTATTTGAAAGAAACAAATTTGAAACTGTAAAAGTTAATTATAAATAGAATCCCAAGTAACTAATGTGTGCTTTGTTATTCTCTACAAAGGACCTAAGCCTTCATTTGGAATTTATCTGTCAAATGTGCTGCTGTTTATGTGTACGTTTGAGAAACAAGGGACTTTTAAAGGTCCCTAACTCTTAAAAGAAAGAAATCCAAATATCTAGATAAGTATAATTTCACATATATATTTCACTCAACTAAACACATTTCAATATTTACTTAAAATTCAAAGGCTGTCAATAAAGTCACAGGATATGAGGCACACCCTTACCCAAATGCAATACCAAAACGTCTTCAAATGGTAACAAGAAGTAATTTTTGATTAAAGTCCTCTTAGGAGTCTACATGCCTATCCCCTCCTTCCCTTAGTGTGAATAATCAAAAGCTAACTGGATTTCAAGTGGAACATTTAACTGACGTCTTCTGATGTTGTTTCATCCAAATCATTTTGAGAGACAGAAATGTTTCACACAATTAAACTATTTCTTGAAATACTGCATTTAAGGGACTCCTCATACACAAATGTCAATTTAACCTAAATGAAAATGCACAAATTAACCTAGCTTTCTCTGGGGGAATTTTGTTGATTTTACTATTAGATTGTTAATATATGAAGGCTATAAAATGTGTTTATTTTTTTTAAGATTTTATTTGTTTGTTTGAGAAAGCAGGGGGAGGGACAGAAGGGGAGGGAGAGGGAGGAGGAAAGAATCTCAAGCAGAGAGCAGGGAGCCTGAGGGCTTGATCTCCAGACCCAGAGATCATGACCTGAGCCAAAACCAAGAGTCACTTGGCTTAACTGAGCCACCCAGGCACCCCAAATGTGTTTGTTTTAAACAAGAGAAATAAAAAGAAGTAATATTTCACTTAAAATGTATTTCCACTTAGATTTTAAAAGCCAAATATATACCTCAGAAAATAACTCCTCATCCCCTGCCCAAATTAATAGTATACATGTTAAAGAAGTCATAAATATTATACAGTATGGAAACATTTAAAAACTTTCACAACTTTTTCAAAATTTCCATATTCACCTTGAAGATACAATTCAAACAAAACTTGGTCCTTGAAAGGAAATTCTCTTTAAGATGATTCCACTCATCTCAAGTGTTCCTATTGGGGCACCTGGGTGGCTCAGTTGCTTAAGCGGCTGACTCTTGATTTGAGCTCAGGTCATAATCTCAAGGTCCTGGGATTGAGCCCCAAGTTGGGCTCCATGCTCATCAGGGAGTATGTTTGAGGATTCTCTCTCTCCCTCTCCCTCTGCCCCTCCCCTGGCTTACGCTTACTCTCTCTCTCTCTCGAATAAATAAATCTCTCAAAAAAATACAGTGTTCATAATTTATTTCAAAAAACATAACAAACTTATCCCAATTTGTTCTTATTTGAAAGGAATACCTCTATTTGGCTCCACAGAAAGTAAACCTACTCTTCTGGTTCCCCACAAGATATTGATTGACAATGCCTATTTATGAGTTCATTACAAACTGCTAAAATAGTGCTATTTCACTTCAGGCCATCAAAATAGTATGAATATATTGCTTTATTGAATTTTCCTATACTAAATGTGGATATTTTCTGGTACAATGGGGAAAAAGTCAAACATTTTTTCATACTGTTCTTGCCTCTTAGAGTTTTTTATTGATTTTCTCCTCTCCTAATTAGAGTCATCCCTAAAAATGCAAGAAAATCTACCTCTTGATTGATTTGGATGACCTAATTTGAGTCCACACAATAACATTTTTCTAGTCACAATAAAATAGTTTTTCTCAACTTGGATATTATATACTGAATTGTGTCCCCCCCAAAATTCATGTATCTAATCCCCTTAGATGCCTTAGAACATGACTGCATTTGGACATAGGGCTGTTAAAGACGTAATTAAGTTAAAATGAGGCCATAGGATAAACTTTAATCTAATCTGGCTGGTATTCTTAAAAGAAGAGGGGATTAGGACAGAGATACCAGAGATGTACACACAAAGAGAAAAGGCCATGTGAGGATATGGTGAGAAGGCCATCTATAAGAGGCCTCAGGAAAAACTGAACCTGACAATATCTTGATCTAGATTTCCAGCCTCCAGTGCTATGAGAAAATAAATCTTCGTTGTTTAAGCCACCCAATCTTTGGTATTTTATTAGGGCAGCCTGAAGTATTGTGATTCATAAGGAATATCTATTTGGTTATTCAAATGACCAAAATATATTTCTCATATATTTGGTCTTCATCCATAGTTCCTGGCTCACAGTTCCCAAAACCCTTGGAATTCCCTTAATGATAAGAGCAATGGGACCGTCTTTTGTCATAATATTTGGCCTCTTATCCTCAGGTTCCTGAAATTGTTTTAAAGACATGAAGGTGAACCAGTGTCTTATTATTCATAGTAAGCCCCTCTCCACCACAACTGGATTTGTGTTAATGAAGTAACTTTTGGAAATCACCTAAGGATGGGGAGTAGTTGCCCAGGGAACTAACTGTGACTAGTGTGTTAAAACTTTGAGTCCCAACCCCTGATTTCTGGGAGAGAAAAAGGGCTACGGTTGAATCAATCACCAATGGCCAATGATTTGATCCATCATGCCTCTGTAACGAAGCTTCCATAAAAACTCAAAAGGAAGGGGTTCAGAAAGCTTCCAGGTTGGTGAACACATGGAGATTTGTGGTTAATGGCATACTCCAAGAGATGATAGAAGCTCTGCACCCTTTCCCCATACCTTGCCCTATGCAACTCTTCCACCTGACTCTTCCTGAGTTATATCCTTTTAAAATAAACCAGTGATCTAGTAAAGAAAATGTTTTTCTGAATTCTGTGAGTTGCTCCAGCAAATTAATCAAAACCAAGAAGAGGGTCATTGGAACCTCCAATCTATATAGCTGGTCCATCAGAAGCACAGATAACAACCTGGGCTTGCTACTGTTATCTAAAGTGGGGGGTGTAAGTAGTGGTGCAAATTTTATCGGACTGGGCCCTTGACCTGTGGAATCTAAGGCTGTATCTCCAGGTACACATGTCAGAATTGAGTTGGATTATAGGACATCCAGCTGGTGTTGGAGAACTGCTTGGTAGCGTGGGAAAAACCCCAAAACACAAACACACACACACACACACACACACACACACACACACACACACATTGTAATTCACCCCATAATGTTTATAGCCCTAGCAAACTAATACAGAATATATTAG
Source organism: Zalophus californianus (assembly GCF_009762305.2). Classification (NCBI taxonomy): domain Eukaryota; kingdom Metazoa; phylum Chordata; class Mammalia; order Carnivora; family Otariidae; genus Zalophus; species Zalophus californianus. The sequence continues at coordinate 100,466,714 of NC_045602.1, forward strand.
TATATTTATCTCAGGTTTATACAATAGTGACATCCTGAGGGGGGGGAAAAGGGTACATCAAATCACCAACTAAAATTTAGCTAGAGAATCTGATAATAAAAATAGGATGTGAATATTTCACGAGTTCTACATTGGTTTCCAGAGGCTAGGTTAATTTCATCCAATCCAATCTAATCCAGTCCAACTGAACCCAGTAAAATGGGTTTTCCTTTGAGCTGCTCCAGGGATTCAAAGACAGATAAAACATGATCTTTGCACTATTTTGCTGTAGTTAAAAAAACAGATGCATTAAAAAAAGGAAAAGCTATGTAATACGCTCTTGTAACTACAGAAAATAGGCCAAATTATTATCTAACACATCAAGTGATAAATGTTATAAGTACTACATTCAATATGATCCTTTGTCATAAGTATGTACATGCATGTATAGGGTGTGCGCACATGTAATACACTTGGAAAAAACCACTGGAAAGGCATATACAAAACTGTTAAGAGTTGTTTTAAGTGGTACAATTAAGGTAATTTTAATTTTCTTTTTTTTATTATTTATTTTTAGTGACCACAAATTTTTATATTGGAAAAATGATCATTTTTTAAAAAGACGTTACCTCAAGAAAGGCTGCCCAAACCTGAAATTATAAAAGATATATGCAAAAAGACGGAAGTGAGCAAATGGCTATCAATGTTTAAGAATTTCAACTCAATTCTATGAGTCTGGTTATTCTTTATTGAGGTAAAATTCATATCATATAAAATTAACCTTCTTAAAGTATACAATTCAGAGGCATTTAGTACATTCACAATGTTATGCAACTGTAAATTCTATTTAGTTCAAAAACATTTCATCATGCCAAAAGAAAACCGCATATGCATTAAGCAGTCACTCTCTACAACCCCCCTCCCACCCCCTAGCTGCCACTATTCTTCTTTCTATCTCTACTGCCTATTCCAGATATTTGATTTAATAGAATCATACATTATATGACCTTTTCTGTCTGGTTTCTTTGATCCAGAATAATGTCTCTGAGAGTCATCCACATTGTAGCATGCTTCAGTATTTCAATCCTTTTATATGGCTAAATAGTATTCTACTGTACAGATAAACTACATTGTGTTTATCCATTCATCAGCCGATGGACATTTACATTACCATTCTTGAACAAGGATGATAACCTCTACCTTCAGATTTTAGATTTGGTTTTAAAACCCCACTACTTTAGAAGACTTCTTTAGGTAGCTTTATGTCTGTGGAGGTAGACCTTGATTTTCCTTCTCTAAGAAAGACTATCAATATGCAGAGCTAGAAAATTTCTTGACAGGGCCTCAGTAACCAGGTGAAGCATGGAGTTGGGGTTACATCTTCACATCTTCACCTCCTCACATCTTCACCATGGATGGTGTGGTGCTAGCAAAGGTGAGGCTCCTCCAAACATGGGAAGCTTGAGTAGGAGAGAAAGACTATGGCTAGTGTCACATGGTAGCTGAGAAACAGTTTAGTGAGATGTCCAGAAATAGTCAGGGGAAGATGCACACTGAAAAGATAACTAGAGGTCCAATATGATATATCAGGGACAAAAATAGGACTTATCGTGTTAAAGTGACTTTATTTGTATCATCATTTGAAGTGACATTTAGACTATATTTGGTTAAAATAGGGCTCATAGATTAAAAATGAAATACTTTCTGGCAAAGTCAGATTATACTGGTGACTATGCTTCAAGTACTGAAAATTAAGTACCTTGTTCTCTGTATGTTCATGAGGCAAACTAATTTCTCTGGGGTGCCAAGCTACAGAGATAGCCTCATTCTCTTGCCTGATGACAATCTCATCAAAAAAACACTAGTTTGGTGCCAAGCCTGAGTTAAACTACAGTTTGGGAGAAGACACTGCAAAGTCTCTAATCCCAAATAGCTGATGTATTCTCATACACTGGGAAGGAGTTGTGTGACCAGATGGACACAGACTCTTCAGGGGAGGGTGTCTGATCGCCTCAGGAATCTAAGACAGGAAAGTCAAGGTGACAAAAATGAAAACTGAACAGATGGAAGCATTATATAGTTGTACAGAATTTCTGTACAATACACTGCCCATGTATTTAATTTCTCCAATCCAAATAGATACTATTCCCAGGAGCAATAAAGAGATTGCCAGAAGGAAATTTTCAAATATTTGACCTGACACCCCTTGAAAAGGAACTCTTGATATTATTGTAGGGGAAAACATATATCCTCTAATAGGATCACCCTTAGGAACCTTCTAAAAATCCCTCCTAATGAAATAATCCCAGGTCCTTTGTGTGAGGAGAAAGGGTCACAGATTAATTCATGAAGAAGGTAAACTAGATGAATTAGATAACGGCTAACAAGATAGTGTTTCAGAATACTATTCTGTATCTTTGTACAGTATTTTTTATACATTTTATACATTTGTACCATATATTTTATAAAGTATTTCTACAGGAATTAAATATTGAGCACTGACAATGTGCCAGGGACATATGTATTGTTTAATTTAATCCTCACGATGACTTTAATACACTTATTCTATTTTAAAGATGAGAAAAGAGATTCAGTTAGGGGTTGAGAGATCTTTGTAAAGCCTTGACTAGCCTTTGTGACCCTACCTAGTAAGTGACAGAGAAAGAGAATTTAAATCCACACTGCCTGAATTCCATATACTGAAGAAATGGCAAGCATGAATATACTTATGCTATTTTACAAAACAATTTCTGAAAGTAGGCAAAACCAGCAGGATTAGAACCTTTACCAATGAAAGAGAATTGGATTATCCCAAGGCGACCTATGTAATATTACTGATAAGCCTAGAAAAATCAAACAAACTGTAGAAAATATTTCTTTTACTACAGCAGGATAAGTTAAAGGGGGAAAAGGATTCATTCGTATCTCTAAATTAAAAAGAAATCCAAGTTTAAAACAGGCAGTAATTGAAGTAATTCTTACACCAAACTATTACAGATTTTCAATATAAAAGAAGAAATAGAAGCATGCTTCTAAAATGTGAAATTAATAAATTTAACAACCAAGATGTTTTTATACAAATAAAAGATCAATACTTTTGTTAAAAGACAGAACAATGTGTCTTTTAGTTTTGTCATTTCAAGCAAAAAGAAGGTCAATAGAAAAGCAGTCAAGGGTCAGAAGAAAACATATCTGTAGAAATGTTTCCTTTCTTTAACCAAAAAAACCCAAAATACTCAACAATGCAATACGAAAATTTCAGAAATTCACTCAGGCCAACCTATAATGCTGAAGTCAGAGGTCTCAGTTACAATCCATATTTCATCCAAACAAATATTTCAAAAGAGAAGGTTCACTGAGTATTTTAATAGAAACCATACTGTTCCAATACCTCAGAAAAGAACAATGAGTCCTAAAACCCTTCCATGGTCCAACCCACAGTATCAAATTAACATCATGAAATACACATCAAGTTTCGATTGAATTATTGTTTTTAAGATTTTATTTATTTATTTGACAAAGAGAGAGAGAGCACAAGTAGGCAGAGTGGCAGGCAGAGGGAGAGGGAGAAGCAGGCTCCCCGCTGAGCAGGGAGCCCGATGTGGGGCTCGATCCCAGGACCCTGGGATCATGACCTGAGCCAAAGGCAGCTGCTTAACTGACTGAGCCACCCAGGCACCCCTCTATTGAATTATTCAGTATGATAAGTAGGACATGGAACTGAATTGAGGAAAAGAACAGAAGTAAATTATCAGGAGACCTGGATCCTACTGGTTCTTCCTGTATGCTCATGCCCTTGAGTATGTTACTTCCTTTCTCTAGGCCTCAGTTTCCCCATCTGTAACACAAAGCACCTGGCCTGTATAATCTTTCAGTTCCTTTCAAACTTTAAAATTATATGACACATGGGTGCCTGGGTGGCTCAGTTGGTTAAAAGACTGCCTTCGGCTCGGGTCATGATCCCAGAGTCCTGGGATCAAGTCCCCCATCAGGCTCCCAGCTCAGTGGAGAGCCTGCTTCTCCCTCTGACCCTCTCCCCTCTCATGCTGTCTCTCTCTCTCTCTCTCAAATAAATAAATAAATAAATAAATAAATAAATAAATAAATAAATAAAATCTTAAAAAATAAAATAAAATTATATAACACTGTATGACAGGATCACTTTCTAACCTCTTAATCCATACAAAATGACTGTGTGCCCCTGACAGGTATCTAATTAGAGTTTTCTCATTTCCATGCTTCTAATTTTCATTTCGATACTTAAACTAAATCCTAACAGAAATAATCCCACATTTGAATGCAAGCTGGTGCAACCCCTCTGGAAAACAGTATGGAGGTTCCTCAAACAGTTGAAATTAGAGCTACCATTCGATCCAGCAATTGCACTACTGGGTATTTACCCCAAAGATACAAATGTAGGGACCCGAAGGGGTACGTGCACCCCAATGTTTATAGCAGCAATGTCCACAATAGCCAAACTGTGGAAAGAGCCAAGATGTCCATCGACAGATGAATGGATAAAGAAGATGTGGTATATATACACAATGGAATATTATGCAGCCATCAAAAGGAATGAGATCTTGCCATTTGCAACGACGTGGATGGAACTGGAGGGTGTTATGCTGAGTGAAATAAGTCAATCAGAGAAAGACATGTATCATATGACCTCACTGATATGAGGAATTCTTAATCTCAGGAACAAACTGAGGGTTGCTGGAGTGGTCGGGGGTGGGAGGGATGGGGTGGCTGGGTGATGGACATTGGGGAAGATATGTGCTACGGTGAGCGCTGTGAATTGTGTAAGACTGTTGAATCACAGATCTGTACTTCTGAAACAAATAACACAACATATTTTAAGAAAAAAGAAAAAGAAGAAGATAGCAGGAGAGGAAGAATGAAGGGGAGTAAGTCAGAGCGGGAGACGAACCAGGAGAGATGATGGACTCTGAAAAACAAACTGAGGTTTCTGGAGGGGAGGAGGGTGGGGGGATGGGTTAGCCTGGTGATGGGTATTGAGGAGGGCACGTTCTGCATGGAGCACTGGGTGTTATGAACAAACAATCATGGAACAGTACACCAAAACAAATTATGTAATATACGGTGATTAACATAACAATAAAAAATTAAAAAAAAAGAAATAATCCCACATTTGAACAAACTATCACACATTTACATTATAAAATCAAAATACTCTTAAGTTTACATAACTACTAGCTTCTGCCATATAAAACCCAAATCTTTCTATGAGGTCAGCCACAAAAAATGACTATGTACTTTTCTTTCCAACAATGAAGATTTTCTTAGCATGGGCTATTTGACATATTTATGTCAAATGGAAAAGGCAAAAAAATAACAAGGCCTGCAGAGCTAGCCCATAATAGGTCCTTAATATCTTAATGTTGACAGAACAACTGCATCTACAATGGTAAAGAATTCCCTTGTTTAGGATGTTTTTAACATCAATCTAGGAATGTTACAGATATACCTAAAGCATCAACAATGATCAGTAATATGGATGGGTGTTAACAATCACAATAATCAAATTGTTGTTTATAACCATGCCTCTGAGTTTGATACTAGACTCATGGGAGAAAACTGTAAACTCATCCCTTTTAGCCTCTGATAGAAGCCCATTCTAGATCAGAACAACACTGACAATAATAGGCAATAGACCAGTTCTAGGCCAGCCAGAGAATTTGCAATTTGGAGAAAGGGTAGAATGAAAAGGAAAAGTTTGGAGAAGCTTCCTCTTGCCAGGAATGATGGCAAAAGGAAGGGCTAATGACCTAATTCTAGGGAGCTGCCCTAGTTAGGTCCCACTAGTGTTAATGTTATATTAAGAAGTTCTATTCAAATATCAAAAGAAATGTTTTAGTGAGAAAAAAATCTCAATTTTTCCAAAGAAAAATTTCTATTTATCTATAGCTAACCAGCAGTGGAAAGAGTCAATGTTCGGACACCAATATTATATATTGCTAAGCAAAAAGGATACCAGTAACAGAGTCCAATGAAATATATCACTTGAGACTCAGACTCAAATCCTCTGAAAACCCAACACACACCACCCTATGTAATACCTTCTAGAAGAAATTATAGAAATCAAGAAAAAGTTCAACAGATTCAATCATATAAAAAAGCAAAACTTTTATATAAGCAAAACTCAAAATGAGCCAAAAGATACATGTAGTAAATACCATAAATGACTAACATATTATCATATTCATTTTCTATAGCTGCCTAACAAATTGCTACAACCTTAGCAGCTTAAAACAACACCATTTAATTAGCTCACATTTCTATAGACCAGAAATAGAGACGCAGTGTGACTAGGTATCACAAGGCTGAAATTAAGGTATTGGTGGAGCTGAGTTCTAGCCTGAAACTTGAGAAAAATCTTCTTCCAAGCTCACTCTTGTTGACAGAATTTAATTCCTCACGAAGGTAGGACTCAGGCCCCTGCTTCCTTGCTGGCTGTCAGCCAGGAGTCACTCTCAGCAACTAGAGGCTGCGCACTGCGCACTTGAGTATATCAAGTTTAGTTCCTTTCCATATGGCCTGCTCAGTCCAGCAAAGACGTAATGAATCCTCCCATTTTTAAATTTTCTGATTTCCTCTATTATTACCAGCCAGAAAAAACTGTTTTTAAAGGGCTAATATAGAAAAAATAATAATAACAATTAAAAAATAAAGGGCTAATGTGATCTTAACTACTGTGTAGGATCAGACCCATCCTGATAATCTCCCTTTCTTAAAGTCAATTGTACCCAATAATATAACCTAACCATGAGAGTAAAATCTATCAAACTTACAGTCCCAGTAATTACCTGGAGCATGTATACTGGGGGAGGGAATATGAAAAATACTGAGCAACATCTTAGAATTCTGCCTACCACTATTAAATAAGGAAATTATACAATTAGGTGAAAAATATATTTTAAGATACCAAACATATATGAGAAAATAACATGGGCAAACAATGTCCATGAAGGAACAGAATTTTTTGGAAAATAACTTTTTTTAAAGATTTTATTTATTTGTTTGACAGAGAGAAACACAGAGAGAGGGAACACAAGCAGGGGGAGTGGGAGAGGGAGAACCAGGCTTCCTGCCAAGGAGGGAGCCCGATGCGGGGCTCGATCCCAGGACCCTGATATCATGACCTGAGCTGAAGGCAGAGGCCTAACGACTAAGCCACCCAGGTGCCCATTTTGGAAAACAATTTGATGAGAAAAATCAAAAGCCATACAGTTGTTAACACTCTTTGGCTTAGGCATACCATTCCTGGAAATACAGTCCCCCCAAAAAAATTCATAAGAAAGAAAAAGCAATGACATGAATATGCCAGCATCCTCTGGGTCTTCCTAGTACCACAGACACAACTCTAGAACAGCAATTTCCACTTTGAGCATCAAATCCAGAAACTATCTTATTCATCCTTCCACTCACAGGCCCTAGAATGGTATCTGCACTCTACAAATATTTGTTAAGTGCCTACTATGTGACCACAGTGAGTGAGTCATCAAGACACAGAATTGGTGGAGAGGGAAAAGATGGCAGAGGAGTAGGGGACTGGTAACTGAGCTGGATATCTACGAGACTAGTCTAAACACCCATGAAATCAGCCTGAGATGTAAGAAGATAGATCTGGATCTCTACAAACAGAATATTAAAGGTGGTTGGTTTCGAGGTACGAAGCGGTAAGCCGTGATTCCACAGGCAGATATCGGAGGATAAACGGCAGGCGGAGGGAGCCAGCAATTGGGATCCTACACCGTCAGTGAGCGATAGCCTCCCGCGCTGGGGACAGGGCAAAGATTCACAGACCAAAAGCAGCGGGGAAAGGACTTTAGGGCAGCCCTTCAGACAGAAAACTGGAGCGGTGGGGTCGTGCATGCGAACTGGGGTGGCTGGCAGTTTTAGAAGCACAAAGGGCAGAGACATGCCCCGACCTGGAGGCGAGGACTGGGAGTGCTATGGAGGGGCGCACAACCGAGGACACAGCAGTTTATAGCAGCACAGACAGAAACGGAGATAGTGTGGCCTGGAGAGCTCACTGAAGAACAGATTGCATCTCTCTGCTCTGAGGCAGAGGACTGGAAACAGTCTCTTCTGCTCTGACTCTTGGAAGAGACGTGGAAAGCTGCCAGAACAGAACAAAAGCCTCTAAAAACCGGTTTTCAATGAGCCCATCCCCCACCACAGGGGGCAGGGCAACTATGCCCAAACAGGGTTGCCTGAGTAACAGCATGGCAGGCCCCTCCCCCAGAAGACAGGCTAGGAAAACAAGAGGCCAGCAACCCTAAGGTCCCTAGAAGACAGGTGCATCTTGCTTGGGTTGTGATCAATAATATGGACTCTATACATTCCCTCAACCACCCCTCAACAGAATGACTAGGAAGAGATTAGTCTTTCCAAAATAGGAAAGACTCAGAGATTATGACTTATGCCACAGATTTACAAATGGATTCAGATATAATCAAGATGTCAGAGATGGAATTCAGGCTAGCAATTGTGAAGACAATAGCTAGAATGGAGAAATCAATTAATGGCAACATAGAGTCTCTAAGGGCAGAAATGAAAGCTGAATTGGCAGAACTTTAAAATGCTATCAGTGAGGTCCAATCCAATCTGGATAATCTAACAGCTAGGGCAAGTGAGGCAGAAGAAGGAATTAGTAACCTGGAAAACAATTTAATAGATAAAAAGGGAAAAGAGGAGGCCAGGGAAAAACAACTCAGAATCCATGAAAATAGAATCAGAGAAATAAGTGACACCATGAAACATTCGAATGTCAGAATTATTGGAGTCCCGGAGCGGGTGGAGAGAGAGAGAGGACTAGAAGATATATTTAGCAAATCGTAGCTGAGAACTTCCCTAATCTGGGGAATGAAACAAACATTCGTGTCCTAGAGGCAGAAAGGACCCCTCCCAAGATCAAGGAAAACAGGCCAAGACCCCGGCATGCAATAGTAAAGCTCGCAAATCTTAGAACCAAGGAAACCATCTTAAGGGCAGTTAGAGGTAAGAGATTCCTTACATACAGAGGGAGGAACATCAGAATAACGTCAGACCTATCCACAGAGACCTGCCAAGCCAGAAAGGCCTGGCAAGACATATTCAGGGTACTAAATGAGAAGAACATGCAGCCAAGAATACTTTATCTGGCAAGGCTGTCACTTAGAATGGATGGAGAGATGCAGAGCTTCCACGACCAGCAGAAACTGAAAGAATATGTGACCACCAAACCAGCCCTGCAAGAAATATTAAGGGGGGTTCTATAAAAGGAGAAAGACCCCAAGAGGGATATACAACAGAAATTTACAGGGACAATCTATAAAAACAACGTCTTCACAGGCAACATGATGACAATTAATTCATATCTTTCAATAATCACTCTGAACATGAATGGCCTAAATGCTCCCATAAAATGGTACAGGGTTGCAAATTGGATAAAATGACAGGACGCATCCATATGCTGTCTACAAGAGACTCATTTTCAACCTAAAGATACATCCAGACTGAAAGTGAAGGGATGGAGATCCATCTTCCATGACAGCAGACCTCAAAAGAAAGCTGGGGTAGCAATTCTTATATCAGACAAATTAGATTTTAAACTAAAAACTGTAGTTAGAGAACCAGAAGGACACTATATCTTTCTTAAAGGGTCTATCCAACAAGAAGATCTAACAATTGTAAATATCTATGCCCCCAACATAGGAGCAGCCAACTACACAAGCCAACTGTTAACCAAAATAAAGAGTCATACTGATAACAATAAGTTAATTGTAGGAGACCTCAATACTCCACTCTCAGCAATAGACAGATCATCTAAGCAGAAAATCAACAGAAACAAGAGCTTTGAATGACACACTGGACCAGATGGACCTCATAGATATATACAGAACATTCCACCCTGAAACAACAGAATACTCATTCTTCTCGAGCGCACATGGAACTTTCTCCAGAATAGACCACATACTGGGTCACAAATCAGGTCTCAATTGATACTAAAAGACTGAGATTAGGCCCTGTATATTCTCAGACCATAATGCTTTAAAACTGGAACTCAATCACAAGAAAAAAATTTGGAAGAAATTCAAACACTTGGAAGCTAAAGACCACTCTGCTCAAGAATGTATGGGTCAATCAGGAAATCAAAGAAGAACTTAAACAACTCATGGAAACCAATGAGAACAAAAACATATCGGTCCAAAACCTACAGGATACTGCAAATGCGGTCCTAAGGGGGAAATACATAGCCATCCAAGCCTCACTCAAAAAAATGGAAAAATCACGAATTCACCATCTAACTCTACACCTTAAAGAACTAGAGAAAAAGCAAAAATGATGCCTAAGCCACACATTAGAAGAGAAATAATTAAGATTAGAGCAGAGATCAATGAATTAGAAACCAGAAACACAGTAAATCAGATCAACGAAACTAGAGGCTGGTTCTTTGAAAGAATTAATAAGATCGATAAATCAATGGCCAGACTTATCCAAAAGAAGAGAAAGGACCCAAATTAATAAAATTATAAATGAAAGGGGAGAGATCATGACTAACACCAAGAAAATAGAAACAATCATTAGAAATTGTTATCAACAACTATATGCCAATAAACTGAGCAATCTGGATAAAATGTATGCCTTCCTGGAAACCTATAAACTGCCAAGACTGAAACAGGAAGAAACTGACAACCTGAATAGGCTAATAACCAGTAATGAGATAGAAGCAGTGATCAAAAACCTCCCAAAAAACAAGAGTCCAGGGCCTGATGGATTCCCTGGGGAATTCTACCAAACATTCAAAGAAAAAATAACACCTATTCTCCTGAAGCTGTTTCAAAAAATAGAAACAGAAGGAAAGCTTCCAGACTCATTCTATGAGGCCAGCATTACCTTAATCCCCAAACCAGGCAAAGACCCCAACAAAAAGGACAATTTCAGACCGATATCCCTGATGAATATGGATTCCAAAATCCCCAACAAAATCCTAGCTAATAAGATCCAACAATACATTAAAAGGATCATCCACCACGACTAAGTGGGATTTATCCCTGGGATGCAAGGGTGGTTCAACATTCACAAATCAATTAATGTGATAGAACACATTAATAAGAGGAGCAAGAAGAACCATATGGTCCTCTCAATTGATGCAGAAAAAGCATTTAACAAAATACAGCATCCTTTCCCAATCAAAACTCTTCAGAGTATAGGGATAGAGGGAACATTCCTCAAGTTCATAAAATCCATCTATGAAAAACCCACAGTGAGTATCATCTCAATGGGGAAAAGCTGAGAGCCTTTCCCTTAAGATCAGGAAAACTTCAAGGATGCCCACTCTCACCACTATTGTTCAACATAGTACCAGAAGTCCTAGCCACAGCAATCAGACAAGAAAAAGAAATAAAAGGTATTCAAACTGGCAAAGAAGAAGTCAAACTCTCTTTTCGCAGATGACATGATACTTTATGTGGAAAACCCAAAAGATTCCACCCCCAAATTACTAAAACTCATAGAGCAATTCAGTAATGTGGCCAGATACAAAATCAATGCACAGCAACCATTTGCTTTCTTATACACTAACAATGCAACTGTAGAAAGAGAAACTAGAGAAACAATTCCATTTACAATTGCACCAAAAACCGTAAGATACTTCGGAATAAATCTAATCAAAGAGGTAAAGGATCTATACTCTAGGAACTACAGAACACTTATGAAAGATATTGAAGAAGACACAAAAAGATGGAAAAACATTCCATGCTCATGAATCGGAAGAATAAACATTGTTAAAATGTCTATGCTACCCAGAGCAATCTATACCTTCAGTGTTATCCTGATCAAAATTCCAATGACATTTTTCAAAGTGCTGGAACAAACAATCCTAAAATTTGTATGGAATCAGAAAAGACCCCAAATTGCCAAGGAAATGTTGAAAAAGAAAAACAAAGCTGGTGGCATCACGTTGCCCGATTACCATGTGATCACCAAGACAGCACGGTACTGGCACAAAAACAGACATATAGACCAATGGAACAGAATAGAGAGGCCAGATATGAACCCTCAAATCTATGGTCAAATAATCTTCGACAAAGCAGGAAAAAATACGCAATGGAGAAAAGACAATCTCTCAAATAAACGGTGCTGGGAAAATTGGACAGCCACATGCAGAAGAATGAAACTCGACCATTCTCTAACACCCTACACAAAGATAAACTCGGGCGCTTGGGTGGCTCAGTTGGTTAAGCGACTGCCTTCAGCTCAGGTCATGATCCCAGGGTCCTGGGATCGAGTCCCACATCGGGCTCCCAGCTCAGCGGGGAGCCTGCTTCTCCCTCTGACCCTCTCCCCTCTCATGCTGTTTCTCTCTCTCTCTCTCAAATAAATAAATAAAATCTTTAAAAAAAAAAAAAAAAAAAACAAAGATAAACTCAAAATGGATGAAAGACCTCAATGTGAGACAGGAATCGATCAAAATCCTAGAGGAGAACATAGGCAATAACCTCTTTGACATCGGCCACAGCAACTTCTTTCAAGATACATCTCCAAAGGCCAGTGAAACAAAAGCAAAAATGAACTTTTGGGACTTCATCAAGATAAAAAGGTTCTGCACAGCAAAGGAAACAGTCAACAAAACAAAGAGGCAACCCACAGAATGGGAGAAGATATTTGCAAATGACACTACAGATAAAGGGCTGGTATCCAAGATCTATAAAGAAATTCTCAAACTCAACCCCCAAAAAACAATCAAGTCAAAAAATGGGCAGAAGACATGAACAGACATTTCTCCAAAGAACACAATACAAATGGCTAACAGGCACATGAAAAAATGTTCCTTGTCATTAGCCATCAGAGAATTTCAAATCAAAATGACACTGAGAAACCACCTTACACCAGTTAGAATGGCAAAAATTGACAGGGCAAGAAACAACAAATGTTGGAGAGGTTGTGGAGAAAGGGGAACCCTCTTACACTGTTGGTGGGAAAGCAAGTTGGTACAGCCACCTTGGAAAACAGTGTGGAGGTGCCTCAAAAAATTAAATATAGAGCTATCCTATGACCCAGCAATTGCACTCCTGGGTATTTACTCCAAAGACACAGATGTAGTGCAAAGAAGGGCCATATGCACCCCAGTGTTCATAGCAGCAATATCTGCAATAGCCAAACTGTGGAAGAGCCGAGATGTCCTTCAACAGGTGAATGGATAAAGAAGATGTGGTCCATATATACAATGGAATATTACTCAGCCATCACAAAGGATGAATACCCAACTTTTACATCAACATGGATGGGACTGGAGGAGATTATGCTAAGTGAAATAAGTCAAGCAGAGAAAGCCAATTATCATATGGTTTCACTTATTTGTGGAACATAAGGAATAGCATGGAGGACATTAGGAGAAGGAAGGGAAAAATGAAGGGGGGAAAATAGGAGGGAGAAATCAACCATGAGAGAATATGGACTCTGAGAAACAAACTGAGGGTTTTAGAGGGGAGGAGGATGGGGGGATGGGTTAGCCTGGTGATGGGTATTAAGAAGGGCATGTACTGCATAGAGTACTGGGTGTTATATGAAAACCATGAATCGTGGATCACCACACCAAAAACTAATGATGTATTGTATGGTGACTAAAATAACACAATAAAGTAAAATTAAAGACACAGAATTGTATAATCCATGCTCTAATGTACCTCATTTCTTATAATTTTTGCAAAAAAAAAAAGTTATATAATATCAAAAGTTCTACAGTAATTGTATATGTAAAGTACTAGGATCACAAAGTCAAAAGAAATGAAGAGATCATTGAACCAGGCCTTGAAAACTAAGTGGAATTCACTAGAAAGACAAAGCAGATGGGGAAATGGGGAGTTACAGAGAAAAGTAAGTGGAGAATATATTATGTAGCCATTTAGTATTATAATTATGAACTATATAAAACTATATGAAAAATGTTTATATTAAGTAGAAAACTGTGTACCAAAATAAATCTGGGTTCTAATAAAAAATATGTCCCCCAAAATATGTATAAGAACATCAAAACATATAGGAAAAAAAAATCACAGTTTTCTGGAAAGTAGTATAAGTGATCATTTATTTCCTCTTATTTTATTTTTTAAATATTTTTTTAAAGATTTATTTATTTTAGAGAAAGAGGGAGCACACAGGGGTGGGGGGAGGCAGGGGGAGAGGTAGAGAGAGTGTCTCAGGCTGACTCCCCACTGAGCACGGAGCCTGACGTGGGGCTTGATCTCACAACCCTGAGATCATGACCTGAGCCAAAACCAATAGTCAGTCGGACACTTAACCAACTTAACTACCCTGACACCCCTCCTCTTATTTTATATACATTATTATGTTTATGTCATTCATGCTTCCAAAGAAATTTTAAATGAAAAGAAAAAAATCACATTATAAATTTTAAAAACCCACCATTTGAGGGAGTCCTGCTAACTGATAGAAAAAAGAAAACATTCAATGTCTGAGTCTATTTACCATCATTCTAACTAAAAGTCCTCATTATAGGAAGCAACATACTCAACCATTCATTAGTTCTACAAACATCTCCTGAGCACTAACAATGGGCCATAGTGGAAGGCACTGGAGATACATACATGGATAACAATCCCTGCCCCCAGAAAGCTCTTGATCAGACAAAACACTATAGTGAGATTACATTTGGTAATTGTATTTTAATAATTCCCAAGAAGACAAAATTCTCTAACTAATGGTTCATTTCATGGGTAGAAGCCTCACTGTGACAGAATGAGTAAAATAGCTCAGGGCCTCAAGTGTACCAATGGCAGCAGGGATAAGACCTGTCACTGCTGCCAAGCAACTGTCTTCCCAAGACTCACAAATCAGACCCACCTGATTCTTAAATGACATCAGTTCTATCACAATGCAAAGCGATCTAGCCAAAACCTACCCATATGGCTCAGTAAATCTACAGACCTAATATCTTGGCTTACTAACAGGGTGGCTGTTTCATGCTTGAAGAATAATATTTGAAAGCCTGATAATTCCAACACAAATTTATTTATTGGATCTCAATTTTCATAAAGAAAAATCAGGATCACCACAATTTGTGTATTTCTATGTTGTAGTTTATCTTACCTTTTTTTTCTGATCTTTATTCCTATTCTTATCACGAGTGGCTACATGTGGCACCAAAGAAAGATATGTCTCAATTTCAACTCAAACTCCTGGAACTCTTAGAAGATTAAAAGCAATATGAACTTCTAATTAGTGAACAAATTGATTCTTCACTGAGATCACCTCTGCTAGCTACCAAAAAAGTTTTTCAATCAAAAGGTATCTCCTTCCAAGCTGCAGGCTATCTGAAGAACTACAAGTTAAACAAAAGAAAAGCAAAAAAAAATCCCCATCATATTTAATATTTATTAAATAATTTATGAAATACACCAGGAACTGAACACCATATAAAGCACATATACACATTAGGTCATTTCCTCCTCAAAACTACTCTATAAACATTGGAGAGCTGAGGAATTATTTAAGATCACCAAAAATAAGATCCCTATCTTTCCAACTTCAGAGCTCAATCTCTTAACTATTAGTTTTCTAGAGCTGCTATTAAAAAATTTGCCACAAACTACATGGCCTAAAATAATATACATGTATCCTCTCAGAGTCTCGAGACCAGAAGTCCAAAAGCAGTTTCCCTGGGCAGAAACCAAAGTGTCAGAAAGGCTGCCCTCCCTCTGGAAAGTACAGGGACAAGTTCCTTGCCTCTTCCAGCTTCTGGTGGCTGCCAGCATTCCTTCTGTATTGCCATATCACTCCAATTTTGAATTCAAGGCTAGCATCTTCAGATCCCTCTCGATTCCATCTTCACACTGCCTTCTCCTATGTGTGTAGTCAAATCTCAAGATCTTTAACTTAATTACACCAGCCATCTAAGGTAATATTCATAAATTCCAGGGATTAGGAGGTGGATATCTTTGGGGGAAGGGGTCTGTTTTTCAGCCTACCACAACCACTAAATTCTGCTGATTCCCCAAGTAATTTAGTGATGGGTTCTTGGTGTGATGAATCAGAGAAAGTCCAGAAAGATACCACAGGGAACAGTATACACTCTCCTTTGAGACAAGTCAGCCATGCAGAAAGACAGACGAAATACTAGAACCAATAAAGCAAGACAAAGACACATATGGACATACATTGGAGGTCACCAAAACTCAGTTCATTAGGCTCACACCAACATTTGAGCCCGAGTCTCCTTACTCCTTGTCCAGTGATATTTCCATAGAGCCACAAACAAACCTTAGACCAATGTGCCATTTCTTCAACAGGCCAGACTTTCTCATGCCTGGGGTCTTTTTCATGCAATTTCTTATCTTTATGCCTACAAAATGCTATTCTCCTCAATGCTTTACCATCATACCTATAAAGTCTCCTGATACCCACACTCACAATAATGACTCCTTCCCTGGCATTTGATTCATATTTCTTCAGTACCACTTATCATTAGTCCTGAATCATACAGTTGCTTATGTATATATGTATCTTCCTGGAAAATACAGAACAAAGATTCTTTAGAACAAAGATTATCATCCCAATGTCTGGCAGAAAATTAGGCACAAATTTTAACAGAATATGCATTAGAAAGAAGGAAGGGAGGGAGAAAAGGATAAAGTAAAAGGAAAATAAGGAGGAAAGGGACAGGAAGAGAAGGGAAAAGTAAATATTAAAGCCCAGTTGCTTTAAGAGAACAGAGGGAGATATAGCTCTTTCCAACACTTATCTGTGAAAGCCCTGAAAAAAGAAGATTTCAAAAATGTCTGAAAAAGAGTACCAGAGAGAAAGTACACGGACCTTTCTTGGCATGCTCTAAGCCCCATCATTTACAGAAATGATTCCCAACAGAACCTCAACAGCAGGATGCCTGTTAATTGGAGATTCCAAGGGCACCTCCTAGATCCACTGAATCTGAATTTTGGGGTACTGGAGGCTGGGAAACAGCATTTGAAACAAGCTTCTGGGTAATTCTGATGCCCACAAGAGTTAATTGCAATCATTAGTCTTGTAAGAAAGAAGAATAAAGTGAAATAATGCCCTGCAGATTTTTTTTTTCTTTTGGTTTGATTCCCCAAAATAATACTGGACTCAATGACCACTTTCATCTAAATTTAAAAATGAAAGTCCAGTTTTAAAATGACAAGGCAAAGGTTTGCAATATGTTTCAGGGAAAAATGCCAAAGACTCAGAAACGGGATTTGGGAAAGGTGCCAGGATGATTCAACACTGATTATGAAGATTATGAAGATATTACTTTAATCCGCCTGGTCATAAGAATGATAGCCACAATTTGCCTGACAACATCCAATCAATGACAGCATTATGCCAGTTTGAGGTTTTCTGTTACCCCGATTATTTTTCACTGACTTAAATTCTTTTTGAATGTGCTACAGGGCTTGAGAAATTATAAGGAACTCCCTGGTGTCCCCTCCTGGAGTTATATCATAGATCTTATTGATCTTGTGTTCTATTCCTCATTCCTCAAATTCCTTCTTAGAAATGATTCGTTACCAGCCTTCCTCAATCTTCTTATAAAATGTAACAGTTCATGCTAGGGTGCAACTAATCTCCTCTTACACTTCATCCCCATCACCCTATCAAAGCTACAGATGTCTAGAGAAGATGATGTCTGAGAAGGCAGCTCCTGTCCCCAGGCTGTGGACAATCAATCACTCCATCATCTTTTATTGTGTTCTTTTGTTCCGTCATTTTTACAGGACACATTTGCTTTTCAAGGATCAATATTAAAAAATATAACTTACTATGCACTATAAATCAAGTTTTCAAAAAGTGAAGAGAATGTGTTTCTGACTTAGGTTACTTTAAACCATAGCCGGGTCCTAAGCCAAGCCCAATTAATGAAGCTTATTCTTGCAAATCCTAAGCAGAGTCAGAGTGTGACCTATGAGAGGCAGGTTGCATTTTTTCCTTACTGAAAGAATATTGCTTTAATAGATATTTTTAAATGGTAAGCCATAAATTAATCTAATTAGAGAATCTGTAAGTATCTGGAAGATGTAAAGTTGTGAGCTTTCAAGAAATAATTTCGTTGCTCATTATTTCTTGCTATGGATGCTTTCAAACACATTAAGATCAGTAATTTTTCTATATGTAAAGACAGAATTACATTCACAGGATTATTTAACACATTTATTAGCTATTTCACCAATGAATTAAAATTAACAGTTTGTCTACTTAACTCAAATTTTCTTACATAAACAAATTAACCTTAATTCACTGTCATAATATACTATCAAATGGCAGTACCATCCACACATTTTAAGGAGGACTTAAACACAAATGGAATCATAAGAGAAACCTCTTTTATGCACTTAAAATAACTTATTTCTAAATGTCCTCACAAAGCTTAAGCAGGTCTCTTAACCCCATGGACTGGACATGTTTCTGAATTAACTTCCACCTGGAAACTCATGGGATGAAAATTCTGTGTGATAAATTAAGTTGCCAAGCAAAATGGATTAGCGATCAGTGAAATTGCCTGATAAACTGTCAGATCCATTTTGAATTGGGATTCATTCTCTTTCTCCACCTGTTCATTAAGCTCCAAGTTCATGGCAACTCCAGTGACTGATTGCACATTAACAAGCTGTTTATGTGGGGAGGTGTAGCTAGCCTAGTCAACATTCCTATACGTACACATTCATTTAAACATAATTCTCTGGTAATTTATTCTGTTCACAATCCCTATGTGGAAAAATATACCTCTGCCCTGAAGTTTAATTTTAGATACAAGAGAGATGTGATGTGTCATAAAATTAAAACTTACCAAAGCAAATCAGATTATACCTCAAGGTCAAAAGAAGCCTGGGAAATTTCATACCATAAATCTGTTTCTTCAAACAGTTACAAGAATGAAAGGAGTAGTGAAAAAGCCGTTGATAAAATGCCAAAATAAAATATTTATTTCTGTCCCTATTTTAAAAGCAAACATTAACTGCTTCTATAACAAGAAGGCTAAACCAGCTAAGAATATTGAAAAATAATTCTCAACCTTTCTTTCTTATCAAAATGGCTAAAATCTTCCTTTATATAACACCAAGTTTAATAAACCACTTGTCAATCAAAATGTACCAAATCTGAGCTATAAATAAGAATATTCTTCCTACTCAAGTACCAAACATTGACGTTTTCCTTTTTAAGTATATAGAATTTACTTCATAAAGGGATTATTCACCAAACACAAATTTAATAAAAATCATTAAGTTCTCTGAAACTGAAGTTTAATAGATTTATATTTCATTCAAATATGAGGATGTCTACTTTCTACTGATAAGCTAATTTTCTTCACTCTTATGAAGCCTAATTTTATATGAATTAATGAGTGGAATTCAGAAATCAATGTTACTTTTCCCTTTCCCTACACATATAAAGAAGAACTTAATTGAAGAAAAATTAAGTAAACTAATAGCCAAATGACTACAATTGCATTGAGGCAAAAGAACAGAATGAATATCACCTAGATGCTTTTGAGCCCATAAGTAGAAATTCCCCAAAAGTCACAAAGAAGTAATTTTTAGAAATTAAGTTGACCTGTACATGTAACAAAATATACATTTCCTTTAGTTAAAATTAATAGAGTGTACACCAAAAAAATTTAAATTTTACTGTATAATTTCAAAAAGAAAAAGAGCACAGAGTATTCCAGATAAAGTTGCATATGAGCATTAGATAGCCCCGAGGCTTCATGAAATGTTATTTAGCACCACTGTAAAGTTCAGCCCTTACTTAGATTTAACTGTAACCAACTTCTGACAAGTCATGCAATTATAAGAATTAAACTATGGCAGAGGTTATTTGTATTTATTGTCAACTACCAGTTGAATTAGAATCCCCTTCTCCCATGCCCCTCCTCCTAATGTAAGCACAGCTGCTTATGCTCCGAGGGAACTGGTTCCATCTTGCACAGTCTCAGTTCAATTGGCTCAAACCACATGGAAAGTAGCATTGAGAAGGTTTAGTCCAGCTTCTGAAGCTGGAGATGCTTTCTGCAAATATCAAGACTCTCTTTACAAAACAGGAGTGTTCTAGCTTATATGGCACCTATGAAACTCCACCCATTCTAGCCCCAAGGGTGGGCTCTGATATTTTCTTGCTTAGAATAAAGGCTCCAAGTTTCAGAGAAACTATACTTGGTGACCTCTAAGAACCAAAGCCATACCATAAAACATCCACAGTGTCAATTGCTATGCAAGATGCTAGGTACTACTTATGCTAGGTACTACTTACTCTGAAAGTGAAATAAACAGTTCCTCTTTTATTTTAAGGAACTTCAGTGCCTATTACTGACCCTACCATCTTGAATTTCTGGAAGAGAAGCAGTGACACCGAACTTAAGCTATTGGGTATCTCATTTGAGAAACACTCGGTACTCTTCAGGCCTCCAACCGAAAAACTTTACCCAGTGTCTCCTGACTATCACCAATAAGTTACTTGTACCTTATCAGTGCCAATAAAATTGTATAGGTAAAATCCTGCTTTCTATTTCATAAGATAATACCAAAAACTATGGTCCTTGTCTTCAAAGAAATAGAAATTAAAACAATGAAATACAATTCTACAAAATCTTTGGGATGCAGCAAAGGCAGTCCTAAGAGGAAACTATATAGCAATACAAGACTTTCTCAAGAAACAAGAAAGGGGATGCCTGGTGGCTCAGTCTGCTAAGCATCTGCCTTCAGCTCAGGTGATGATCCCAGGGTCCTGGGATCAAGTCCCACATCAGGCTCCTTCTGCAGCAGAGAGCCTGGCTCTCCCTCTACCTGCTGTTCTTTCTGCTTGTGCCCTCTCTCTCTGACAAATAAATAAATATAAAATAATAAAAAAGAAACAAAAAACGTCTCAAATACACAACCTAAAGGCGCTAGAGAAAAAAGAGCAAATCAAGCCTAAACCCAGCAGGAGAAGAGAAAGAATATCAGAGCAGAAATCAATGAAATAGAAACGAAAAGAACAGTAGAACAGATCAATGAAACTAGGAGCTGGTTCTTTGAAAGATTGATAAACCCCTGGCCAGACTTATCAAAAAGAAAAGAGAAATGACCCAAATAAATAAAATCATGAACGAAAGAGGGGAGAAATCACAACCAACACCAAAGAAATACAATTATAAGAACATATTATGAGCAACTATATGCCAGCAAATTAGACAATCTGGAAGAAATGGATGCATTCCTAGAGATGTATAAACTACCAAAACAAAACCAGGAAGAAATAGAAAACCTGAACAGACCCATAACCACTAAGGAAATTGAGGCAGTCATCAAAAATCTCCCAACAAACAGGAGCCAAGGGCCAGATGGCTTTGCAGGGGAATTCTACCAAACATTTAAAGAAGAATTCATACCTATTCTTTTGAACCTGTTTCAAAGAACAGAAATGGAATTAAGGAAGGAAAACTCCCAAACTCATTTTATGAGGCCACCATTACCTTGATCTCAAAATCAGACAAAGACTCCATCAAAAAGGAGAACTACAGACCAATATCCCTAATGGATATGGATGCAAAAATTCTCACCAAAATACTAGCCAATAGGATCCAACAGTACATTAAAAGGATTATTCACCACAACCAAGTAGGATTTATTCCTGGGCTGCAAGATTGGTTCAACATCTGCAAATCAATCAATGTGATACAATACATTAATAAAAGAAAGAACAAGAAACATGCAATTCTCTCAATAGATGCAAAAAAAGCATTTGACAAAGTACAGCATCCTTTCTTGATCAAAACTCTTCACAGTGTAGGGATAGAGGGTACATACCTCAATGTCATAAAAGCCATCTATGAAAAACTCACAGCGAATATCGTACTCAATGGGGAAAAACTGGGAGATTTTCCCTTAAAGTCAGGAACATGGCAGGGATGTCCACTATCACCACTACTGTTTAACATAGTACTAGAAGTCCTGGCCACAGCAATCAGACAACAAAAAGAAATAAAAGGCATCCAGATTGGCAAAGAAGTCGTCAAACTCTCACTGTTTACAGATGATATGATACTTTATGTGGAAAACCCAAAAGACTCCACCCCAAAAATGCTAGAACTCATACAGGAATTCAGTAAAGTGGCAGGATATAAAATCAATGCACAGAAATCAGTGGTATTTCTATACACCAACAAGACAGAAGAAAGAGAAACTAAGGAGTCGATCCCATTTACAATTGCACCCAAAACCATAAGATACCTAGGAATAAATCTAACCATAGAGGCAAAGAATCGGTACTCAGAAAACTAGAATACTCCTGAAAGAAATTGAGGAAGACATAAAGAAATGGAAAAACGTTCCATGCTCATAGATTGGAAGAACAAATATTGTAAAAATCTCTATGCTACCAAGAACGATCTACATATTTAAAGCAATCCCTATCAAAATACCACCCACTTTCTTCAAAGATATGGAACAAATCATCCTAAAATTTGTATGGAACCAGAAGAGACCCTGAATAGCCAGAGGAATGTTGAAAAAGAAAAGTAAACCTGGTGGCATCACAATTCCAGACTTCAAGCTCTATTACAAAGCCGTAATCATCAAGACAGTATGGTACTGGCGCAAAAACAGACACATAGATCAATAGAACAGAACAGAGAGCCCAGAAATGGACCCTCAACTCTATGGTCAACTCATCTTCGACAAAGCAGGAAAGAATGCCCAGCGGAAAAAAGCCGTCTCTTCAACAAACGGTGTTGGGAAAATTGGACAGCCACATGCAGAAGAAGGAAACTGGACCATTTCCTTACACCACACACAAAAATAGACTCAAAATGGATGAAAGACCTAAATGTGACACAGGAATTCATCAAAATCCTTGAGGAGATTTTGGAACAGATGGCAACCTCTTCGACCTCAGCCACAGCAACTTCTTCCTAGAAACATCACCAAAGGCAAGGGAAACAAGGGCAAAAAGGAACTACTGGGAGTTCATCAAGATAAAAAGCTTTTGCACAACAAAGGAAACAGTCCACAAAACCAAAAGACAACCGACAGAATGGGAGAAGATATTTGCAAATGACATATCAGATAAAGGGCTAGTATCCAAAAATCTATAATGAACTTATCAAACTCAACACCCAAAGAACAAATAATCCAATCAAGAAATGGGCAGAAGACATGAACAGACATTTCTGCAAAGAAGACAACCAAATGGCCAACAAATGAAAAAGTGCTCAACATCGCTCGGCATCCGAGAAATCCAAATCAAAACCTCAATGAGATACCACCTCACACCAGTCAGAATGGCGAAAATTAACAAGTCAGGAAATGACAGATGTTGGTGGGGATGCGGAGAAAGGGGAACCCTCCTACAGCGTTGGTGGGAATGAAAGCTGGTACAGCCACTCTGGAAAACAGTATGGAGGTTCCTCAAAAAGTTGAAAATAGAGCTACCCTATGACCCAGCAATTGCACTACTGGGTATTTACCCCAAAGATACAAATGTAGGGATCCAAAGGTGCATGTGCACCCCAATGTTTATAGCAGCAATGTCCTCAATAGCCAAACTGTGGAAAGAGCCTAGATGTCCATCAACAGATGAATGGATAAAGAAGACGTGGTACATATATGTGTGTGTGTGTGTGTGTGTGTATGTATATATAATGGAATATTATGCAGCCATCAAAAGGAATGAAATCTTGCCATTTGCAAGGACGTGGATAGAACTAGAGGGTATTATGCGAAGCAAAATAAGTCAGTCAGAGAAAGACAATTATCACATGATCTCACTCAAATGAGGAATTTGAGAAAGAAGACAGGATCATAGGGGAAGGGAGAGAAACTGAAACAAGATGAAATCAGAGAGGGAGACAAACCATAAGAGACTCTTAATCTCAGGAAACAAACTTAGGGTGGCTGAGTGGAAGGGGGCATGGAAGGGATCGGGTGGCAGGGTGATGGACATTGGGGAGGGTATGTACTATGGTGAGCGCTGTGAATTGTTTAAGACTGATGAATCACAGACCTGTACCCCTGAAACAAATAATACATTATATGTTAATAAAAAAAATTAAAGAAAAAACAAATACAATTCTAAGACAGATTTTTTTAAAAAGTCATCAAACTTAGTGTTAAATACACACTCATAATTTGAGAGATATAAATTCGTTTAACCTGTCCACGGAGCTATTTGGTTACATACATCAAAGTATAAAAACTTTCATACTCCCCAAAAAGTTAATAAATAAAATAAAAACTTTCATACTCCCATTATTTCACTTCAAAGAATTTATTCCAAGGGAGTAATCAAAGATTTTTACAAAGATTTATCTTCTAGGATGTTTGTCTCAGCCTGTTTATAACAGTAAAAAACTTGAAACAATCTAAATTTCCAACCTTGAGAGAATAGTTAAATAAATACTCATGTGTGTGACTCAATACAATGCAGCTATTTAAAATGACATATAAAAATGATCATAATATTTAAAAAAAAAATTAAGCAGTATTTTGTAAAATTCAAAATACATATACAAAATGAAAAGACTCTGAAGCATAAACATAGAAATGAAAAATTGTTTTATTCTTCTTTGTAGTTTATATTTCCCTGTTTAAAATATTAGAGTATATTCCTTTTGTAATCAGACCCCAAAAAAATCTTTAATATGTTTTTTAAAATCCAGTTGACCAGTAGGTGTGACAAACAAACTCTACGTTTTCCTAAGTGCACTGAAGAATTCTCAGAGGAAAAAAAAATATCTGAAAACATGGAACAAATGCCCAAGCAGCCACTGCCACTATCTCTCTGAATTTTTTTTGTAATTTTAGTTTCTCGGGTCCTTCAAGGACTATGTTACTATTTAATTCCTAGGATTATTCCCCTAAAAGTATAGCAGGGGTCAAAAATAGATGAAAACTCAGAGAGGAATTTATTGACAACCATCCATCCGCCTTGACAATTATTTCCTTTTGAAAATTATCTTCTAATTCCTTGGAGGATTTAATGTTTAGTTTGATTACACAAATTCTTTCAGAAAAAAAAAAACTGTAGATCACAAAAACAAAGAAGTGATAAGTGGAAGAGGAGAAATATTTCGAAAAATGTTAGGATGCAGAACTAACATAAAAAATGATGATTCACATCACAAGCCTCTTTTTCATTTATCCTTTCACTGCAGCCTCAAGGTATTGAATACTTGTTCTTATATTAGGCATTTCAATGTTTTTTGAATTTTTAATTTTTTTAAAGATTTTATTTTATTTATTTGACACACAGAGAGAGAGCACAAGTAGGCAGAGTGGCAGGCAGAGGGAGAGGGAGAAGCAGGCTCTCCGCTGAGCAGGGAGCCCGATGCGGGGCTCGATCCCAGGACCCTGATCATGACAGCTGAAGGCAGACACTTAACGACTGAGCCACCCAGGCGCCCTCCATGATTTTAAATTTTTAATTATTTTAAAGATTTTATTTATTTATTTTAGAGAAAGAGAGAACACAAGCAGAGGGGAGGAGCAGAGGGAGAAAAACAAGTAGACGACACAAAGCCTGATCCCAGGACCTTCATGTTCCAATTCCTAATCAGGTTTTCTATTAGACATTTGTCTTTTTTTAATTGAGGAAAGATTATTATTATTATTATTATTATTAACAAGTGTAAACATTTGTCATATATGTTGCTAATATTTCTTTCCAATTTGACATTTATTTTTCAAGTATTTATATGGCATTACTTTCTCTTGAAACATTCAAGAATATTTATGTTGTCCGATTCTTCAGTCTTTTTCTTATTGGTTTCTTTCTTCGGTATTGAATTCAGAATGGTTTTTCCCACAAATGTAAGATACATAATCCTTATATTAAACTCCATACAGAATTTATCTTCATGAAAGTCGTGAAATAGTGATGTATATTTTTTTTAATTATTACAGCTTTTACATATGTACTTCAATTTGGGATTGTGTGACTCTTCCCCCAACCTCTGCCATTTGTCAGCTTTTTCAGGTATTTCTTGGAGAATCTCACACTTTTATTCTACCAGATAGATTTTAGAATTATTTTGTCAATTTCAAAATCAAAACAAAAAACAAAAACAACTACCAACAGAACAAAATCCCAGAAATAGCAATGGAATTTTGATTAGAAATTTAGGTTATTCCAGGAGTTCTGACATCTCTAACATACTACATCTTCCTGTTTAAGAATGGTGATGATTGTTAGATTTATTCAAATCTCTTTTTCCCAGTATCCCTCAGAAATCCCATTTTCTGTCCATCCTCACAGTAGATAAAGGGAACAAACCAAGATTCTTACAGCTGGAAGCTCACACTTAAACCTGCAACCACTGTTGAAAATTCATCTCAAAAAAATGGTTCTTCCCACACCTGTTTATTCAAACATATCTCACAGGTTGGCCAAATGATGGCTATCCATAGTGGTGATTTTGAAACTTTTCAGCAGGTTCCAGCATAGCATAGAAGAGGAAGTGAAGGGAGAGAGTGATGTACAGTAATTATTTCCCCTTTGCCTATATATAGATATCTATTCACAAAAATACATGCACACACACAAAAATATGTTAGAATGCTCACTAAAGAACTAATAATCCCAAACTGGAATTTACTGAAATATCCATCAATAGTTGATTAAATTCTGGCATATTCACAAAATGAAATATTACATAATAACAAATTATCTGTATCTATATACAATATAGATCAATCTGACATTCATAATGGTGAGCTAAAGGAGCCAAATATTGAAGAATAATTATCATATGGTCCCATTTATATAAAATACAAAAAAAGTTAAAAGTAATCTATGCTACCAGAAGCTAGGACAGTAAATATACTATCCTCTATTCACCACAAAATATTAGGGTATACTAAGGGCTCTTCCAAGGTACTGGTAATGATCTGCTTTTTGATCTGGATGGAGTTTCACTGAGCTATACACTTATGTGTGTGTGTTTGTGTCAATTATTGTCCAACAAAATGTTAAAAGAAAAACATATAATACAGAAATTAAATAAAGAATAAAACTTAAGTGCTTTGCTAGTAGAGATGAAATTTATATTAAATCAAGCAATTGCTATCAATTCTCCTAAAATACTTCTGAAAGTAAATGAATCTATTTTCTCAATGATTTGGAATCTAATTTCAAATATGCCTTATGTAGGTTTTACTAAATGCATATATAATAGTAACATTTATTTTAAGCAACTGCAGATGAATATTTAAGGAAATTTCTATAAAGTAAAATTTCTTCCATCATATGCAGTCCCAGTACCTGATTTGCCTATGAAAATATTCAGATATTCTACATCAATTGCTTTTAATTAAATTATACCCAGCTATCAAATTAACTATCCAATACTGTTACTATCTCAATTTTTGACACAATTATGACATTTACAATTAATACAGTAAAAACAAATCACTAAAGAAAACTAAACCAATACTTTTGGGCCATTAGTTCATAAAAATTACCAAAAACATTATAGAAACGTGACATTTAACATAGAGTCTCAGAATTGGACAACTCTTCCTGAACAAATTCAAGTAAATAGTATAATGGCTAAAGTTGTGAACACATAAGACAAATTCATTTAGTTGGTAATATCTATCCATGCATAAGACTTGAAAAATATGCAGTTACCTTGAGATATTCATAGAAAAAAAAATCAGTTTTCTGATTTATACCTAAGCAGTATAATTCTTTTTTCTTTAAATTTTTTATTGTTATGTTAAACACCATACATTACATCATTAGTTTTGGATGTAGTGTTCCATGATTCATTGTTTGTGAATAACACCCAGTGCTCCACGCAGAACGTGCCCTCCCTAAACCCATCACAGGCTAACCCATCGTCCCACCCCCTCCCCTCTAGAACCCTCAGTTTATTTTTCAGAGTCCATCATATCTCATGGTTCGTCTCCCCCTCCGATTTCCCCTGCTTCCTTCTTCCCCTCCTGCTATCTTCTTCTTTATTTTTTTTTTAACATATATTGCATTATTTGTTTCAGAAGTACAGATCCGTGATTCTTCAGTCTTGCACAAATCACAGCACTCAGCATAGCACATACCCTCCCCAATGTCTATCACCCAGCCACCCCATCCCTCCCACCCCCACCACTACAGCAACCCTCAGTTTGTTTCCTGAGATTAAGAATTCCTCATATCAGTGAGGTCATATGATACAGGTCTTTCTCTGATTGACTTATTTCACCCAGCATAACACCCTCCAGTTCCATCAAAGTCATTGCAAATGGCAAGAACTCATTCCTTTTGATGGCTGCATAATATTCCAATGTGTATATATACCACTTCTTCTTTAACCGTTCATCTGTTGATGGACATCTTGGCGCTTTCCACAGTTTGGCTATTGTGGACATTGCTGCTATAAACATTGGGATGCATGTACCACTTTGGATCCCGACATTTGTATCTTTGTGGTAAATACCCAGTAGTGCAATTGCTGGGTCATAGGGAAGCTCTATTTTTAACTTTTTGAGGAACCTCCATACTGTTTTCCAGAGTGGTTGCACCAGCTTGCATTCCCACCAAAAGTGTAGGAGGGTTCCCTTTCACCGCATCCCTGCCCACATCTGTTGTTTCCTGACTTGTTAATTTTAGCCATTCTGACTGGTGTGAGGTGGTATCTCATTGAGGTTTTGATTTGGATTTCCCAAATGCCGAGCGATGTTGAGCACTTTTTCATGTGTCTGTTGGCTATTTGGATGTCTTCTTTGGAAAAATGTCTATTCATGTCTTCTGCGCATTTCTTGATTGGATTATTTGTTCTTTGGGTGTTGAGTTTGATAAGTTCTTTATAAATTTTGGATACTAGCCCTTTATCTGATATGTCATTTGCAAATATCTTCTCCCATTCTGTTGGTTGTCTTTTGGATTTGTTGACTTTCTTTTGCTGTGCAAAACGTTTTTATCTTGATGAAATCCTAATAGTTCATTTTTGCCCTTGTTCCCCTTGCTTTTGACGATGTTTCTAGGAAGATGTTGCTGCAGCTGAGGTCGAAGAGGCTGCTGCCTGGGTTCTCCTTTAGGATTTTGATGGACTCCTGTCTCACATTTAGGTCTTTCAACAATTTGGAGTCTATATTTGCGTGTGGTGTAAGGAAATGGTCCAGTTTCCTTCTTCTGCAGATGGCTGTCCAATTTTCCCAACACCATTTGTTGAAGAGACTGTCTTTTTTCCATTGGACATTCTTTCCTGCTTTCTCAAAGATGAGTTGACCATAGAGTTGAGGGTCCATTTCTGGGCTCTCTATTCTGTTCCATTGAACTATGCGTCAGTTTTTGTGCCAGTACCATACTGTCTTGATGATGACAGCTTTATAATAGAGCTGGAAGTCTGGAATTGTGATGCCGCCAGCTCTGCTTTTCTTTTTCAACATTCCTCTGTCTATTCAGGGTCTCTTCAGGTTCCATACAAATTTTGTTCCATTTCTTTGACAAAAGTGTTTGGTATTTTGATGGAGATTGCATCGAATGTGTAGATTGCTCTAGGTAACATTGACATCTTCACAATGTTTGTTCTTCCAATCCATGAGCATGGAACGTTTTTCCATTTCTTTGTGTCTTCCTCCATTTCTTTCATGAGTATTTTATAGTCTTCTGAGTACAGATCCTTTGCCTCTTTGGTTAGATTTATTCTAGGTAGCTGATGGTTTTGGGTGCAATTATAAATGGGATCGACTCCTTGATTTGTCTCTCTTCTGTCTTGTTGGTGTATAGGAATGCCACTGATTTCTGTGCATTGATTTTATATCCTGCCACTTTACTGAATTCCTGTATGAGTTCTAGCAGTTTGGGGATGGACTCTTTTGGGTTTTCCACATAAAGTATCATATCATCTGCAAAGAGTGAGAGTTTGACTTCCTCTTTGCCGATTTGGATGCCTTTGATTTCGTTTTATTGTCTGATTGCTGTGGCTAGGACTTCTATTACTATGTTGAATAGCAGTGGTGATAGTGGACATCCCTGCCGTGTTCCTGACTTTAGGGGGAAAGGTCTCAGCTATTCCCCATTGAGAATGATATTCGCTGTGAGTTTTTCATAGATGGCTTTTATGATATTGAGGTATGTACCCTCTATTCCTATACTCTGAAGAGTTTTGATCAAGAAAGGATGCTGTACTTTGTCAAATGCTTTTTCTGCTCTTTTGAGAGGATCATAATGATTCTTGTTCTTTCTTTTGTTAATGTATTGTATCACATTCATTGATTTGCGGGTGTTGAACCAACCTTGCAGCCCAGGGATAAATCCCACTTGGCCATGGTGATTAATCCTTTTAATGTACTGTTGGATCCCATTGGCTAGTATTTTGGTGAGAATTTTTGCATCCATGTTCATCAAGGATATTGGTCTGTAATTCTCCTTTTTAATGGGGTCTTTGGTTTTGGGATCAAGGTAATGGTGGCCTCATAAAATGAGTTTGGAAGTTTTCCTTCCATTTCTATTTTTTTGGAACAGTTTCAGGAGAATGGCTATTAATTCTTCTTGAAATGTTTGGTAGAATTCCCCTGGGAAGCCATCTGGCCCTGGGCTTTTATTGGGATATTTTTGATGACTGCTTCAATTTCCTTATTGGTTATAGGTCTGTTCAGGTTTTCTATTTCTTCCTGGTTCAATTTTGGTAGTTGATACATCTCTAGGAATGCATCCATTTCTTCCAGGTTATCTAATTTGCTGGCATAGAGTTGCTCATAATATGTTCTTATATTTGTTTGTATTTCTTTGTTGTTGGTTATGATCTCTCCTCTTTCATTCATGATTTTGTTGATTTGGGTTATTTCTCTTTTCTTTTTGATAAGTCTGGCCAGGGGTTTATCAATCTTGTTAATTTTTTCAAATAACCAGCTCCTAATTTCGTTGATCTGTTCTACTGTTCTTTTGGTTTCTATTTCATTGATTTCTGCTCTGATCTTTATTACTTCTCTTCTACTGCTGGGTTTAGGCTTGATTTGCTGTTTTTACTCTAGCTCCTTTAGGTGTGTGGTTAGGTTGTGTATTTGAGACCTTTCTTGTTTCTTGACAAAGGCTTGTATTGCTATATACTTTCCTCTTAGGACTGCCTTTGCTGCATCCCAAAGATTTTGAACAGTTGTGTTTTAATTTTCATTTGTTTCGATGAACTTTTAAAATTCTTCTTTAATTTCCTGGTTGACCCATTCATTCTTTAGTAGGATGCTCTTTAGCCTCCATGTATTTGAGTTCTTTCCGACCTTCCTCTTGTGATTGAGTTCTAGTTTCAAAGCATTGTGGTCTGAAAATATGCAGGGAATAATCCCAATATTTTGGTATCAGTTGAGACCTGATTTGTGATCTAGGATTGATCTATTCTGGAGAATGTTCCATGGGCACTAGAGAAGAATGTGTATTCCGTTGCTTTGGGATGGAATGTTCTGAATATGTCTGTGAAGTCCATTTGGTCCAGTGTGTCATTTAAAGTCTTTATTTCCTTATTGATCTTTTGCTGAGATGATCTGTCCATTTCAGTCAGGGGGGTGTTAAAGTCCCCCACTATAATTGTATTGTTGTCAATGTGTTTCTTTCCTTTTGTTATTCATGGCCTTATATAATTGGCTGCTCCCATGTTCGGGGCATAGATATTTACAATTGTTAGATCTTCTTGTTGGATAGACCCTTTAAGTAGGATATAGAGTCCATCCTCATGTCTTATTACAGTCTTTGTTTTAAAATCTAATTTGTCTGATATAAGGATTGCTAATGGTGTCCATTAGCATGGTAAATGGTTTTCCACCCCCTCACTTTCAACGTGGGGGTATCTTTGGGTCTAAAATCAGTCTCTTGCAGACAGCATATTGATGGGTCTTCTTTTTTAATCCAATCTGATAGCCTGTGTCTTTTGATTGGGGCATTAACCCATTTACATTCAGGGTAACTATTGAAAGATATGAATTTAGTGCCATTGTACTGCCCGTAAGGTGACTGTTAGTGTATATTGTCTGTGTTCCTTTCTGGTCTATACTGCTTTTAGGCTCTCTCTTTGCTTAGAGGACACCTTTCAAGATTTCTTGTAGGGCCGGTTCGTGTTTGCAAATTCCTTTAGTTTTTGTTTGTCCTGGAAGCTTTTGATCTCTCCTTCTATTTTCAATGACAGCCTAGCTGGATATAGTATTCTTGGCTGCCTATTTTTTTCGTTTAGTGCTCGGAAGATATCATGCCAGTCCTTTCTGGCCTGCCAGGTCTCTGTGGGTAGGTCTGTTGCCAATCTAATGTTTCTACCATTGTAGGTTACATATCTCTTCTCCCGAGCTGCTCTCAGGATTTTTCTTTGTCTCTGAGACTCGTAAGTTTTAGTATTAGATGTCAGGGTGTTGACCTATTTTTATTGATTTTGAGAGGGGTTCTCTGTGCCTCCTGGATTTTGATGCTTGTTTCCTTCCCCACATTACGGAAATTATCTGCTATAATTTGCTCCAATATACCTTCTGCCCCTCTCTCTCTTTCTTCTTTTGGGATCCCAATTATTCTAATGTTGTTTCATCTTATCATAACACTTATCTCTCAAATTCTGCCTTCATGATCCAATAGCTGTTTATCTCTCTTTTTCTCAGCTTCTTTGTTTTCCATCATTTGGTCTTCTATATCACTGATTCTCTCTTCTGCCTCATTTATCCTAGCAGTTAGTGCCCCCATTTTTGATTGCACCTCCTGAATAGACTTTTTGATTTCAATTTGCTTAGATTTTAGTTCTTTTATTTCTCCAGGAAGGGTTTCTGTAATAACTTCTGTGCTTTTTTCAAGTCCAGCTAGTATCTTTAAAATCATGATTCTGAACTCTAGGTCTGACATCGTACTAATGTCCGTATTCAGTAGGACCCTGGCAGACGGTACTACCTCTTGTTCTTTTTGTTGAGGTGATTTTTTTTATCTTGTCATTTTGTCCAGAGGGGGAATAGATGAATGAGAGAAGAAAATGCTAACAGGTTAACAACGTCCCCAGAAAATACACTCTAAACAAATCAGAAAAGACCTGAAACCAGGGGGAAAGAAAGGGAAAGAAAGAAAAAAGAAAGAGAAAGAAAAAAGAAAAAGATAAAAAAGAAACAAAAACAGAACAAAACAAAAAAAAAAGCAGAATATGATCAAATATGATCAGGCTAATGCATAGATCAGTGTCACACACTAGATTTTGGGTGTATTTTGGTTTGTTAGAAGAATGTGTCTCCTAAAATTTTAAAGAAAGACTTATATATGTACAAAATAAGGGTTGATACAATGAAGGGATGGAATATGACTGTAATGATGAAAATTATAAAAAATTTTAAAAAAGGAATTGATAAGGTGCTTGAAAAAGGAAAGAAGAGGATTAAAAAAAAAGAAACAAACAAAGAAAAAAAAAGGGGGAGAGAATGTGATCAGGCAGGGGACTAGAACAAAGCCATACACTAGAGATTTAGGGTATATTTTGATATGTTAAAAGAAACTGTATCTTGAAATTTTAAAGAGAGAACAACTTATATATATATATGCCAAAAATAAGGGTAACTACTATGAAGGGATAGAATATGACTCTAAAAATGAAAAATAAAAATTTTTTTTTTAAAAAGGGAGTGATAAGATGTTGGTTGAAAAAGGGAAAAAGAAAAATTCAAAAAAGAAAAAAAGAGTTAAAAAAATTAACTTTGAAAGACTAATGAATCATGGTAAAAAAGCCATGAATTCTATGTGCAGTATTCCCCTAGCGCTGGAGTTCTCCCGTTCTCCTTGATCGGTAAACTTGGTCTTGGCTGGCTGTTCCTGCTGATCTTCTGGGGGACGGGCCTGTTGCGGTGGTTTCCAAATGTCTTTGCCAGAGGCAGAATTGCCCCGCCCTTGTCGGTCCAGGCTAAATAATCTGCTCGGGTTTGCTCTCAGGAGCTTTTGTTCCCTTAAGCTTTCCGCACAGCTTTGGAGGACGAGAGTGAAGATGGCGGCCTCCCAATCTCTGCCCCAGAGGAGCCAAGAACTCGGGTCCCCCCTCCTCAGTGCGCCCCCAGAGGAAAGCAGTCAGTCACTCCCATCTCCCCTGGCCGCACTCTGTGGTCACCCGGCCTGTGACCGAGAGTTTCTCTCTCTGGCCGACGCCGTGTGGAGTCTCCAAACCCAGCAGTTCCCTGCAGTGCGCTCCCACGCCACTCCTCCCGGGGGAGGAAGGGGAGTCTCCCCGGCTCTGCTGCTTGTTGGGTCCCTGCTGGAGGAGCAGTGGCCCGACTGGGCCGCTGATCACAGTTTATGGCAACCCCGAGCTGAGAGCCCGTGCCTCAGCTCCGTCTCTGCAGCCGGCTTCCCCGCTCTAATACCCGGGAGTTCTGCCGCACTCAGGCACCCCCGGTCTTTCTGTGACCCCGAGGGTCCTGAGACCACACTGTCCCACAAGGGTTCCACCCCCTGTTTAGCCACTGGAGCAACGTCCCTAGTGGAGCTGACTTCTAAAAGTTCCGATTTTGTGCTCCACAGTTCTATCACTTGCCAGAAGCGGCCGACGGAGGCCCCCTCCCCCACCATCTATCCTCCTGAATATAGCCTCAGATTCACTTCTCCGCAGGTCCTACCTTCTAGAAAGTGCTTGCTTTTCTGTTCTGAGAGTTGTTGCTAATCTTTTCTTTGATCTCCTGTTGAGTTCATAGGTGTTCAAAATGGTTTGATCCCTATTCAGCTGAATTCCTGAGGCCAGACGAAATCTATGTCTCCTACTCCTCCACCATCTTGCTCCGCCTCCTAAGCAGTATAAATCTGCTACGATTTACTGAGTGTGTCTATATACTAGGCACTACTATGTGAAGTGCTTTGTATATGTTATCTCTTTTGCTTTTCACAACAGCCCTGAAAAGCAGGGCTTCTCAGGGTAAAATGGCTTATCCCCATTTTACCAATGAACAAATTAAGGCTCAAAAGGTTAAATAATTTACTGAAGGTCATTTGGTCAGGAAGCTGAAGACACATATTTAAAATAATGATTGATCTGACTCCAACCCCTCCATGATTAACAACAATGTAAATGTACCTCTCCTTCACATGCTGGGGTAGAGACAGGAAGAACTAAAATAAACAAAGCAACCTTCCACATTTTCCACTTTAAAAAACCTTATTTAGGGCAAACTGAATTAATCTTTAGCCAAAGACAGTCCATTAGAATTGGAGAGTTAATCAGTTTTTTCATTATACAGCCCACAATCCACAAATGAGTAACAATTATATCGCCAACAAAATATTTTTCTCTGATTATGGTACAAATAAAATTGTCTCTAGTGATACAGTACCGAACCATAAATTAGAAGAATGTATTCTCCCCCATGCTCTAGGAAAAACCAAAATGCTTTGACCAACAGCCTTAATACAAAATTATACAAGGACCTAGTCACAGTAAACAGATCATCCTATATACTGCTACATACAAAAACCAGCATATGAATTTTTATAGCTGCTCTACTGGTTATGGCAAGATACTGAAGAGAACCCAGAGGTCCTTCAGTAGGTGGATGGTTGGACAAACTTTGGTATACCCTTGCAAGGGACTACTACTCAGCAATAAAAAGGAATGAACCACTGATACATGCAACAATCTGAATGGCCCTCAAGGGCTTTATGTTTAGTGAAAAACATCAATCTCAAAAGGTTACATTCTGTATGATTCCACTGATATAACATTCTTAAAAATGTCAAAACTATAGAGATGAAGAATGGGGAGGGTACAAGGAAAGGAGAGTAAAGAGGCGGGTGCCACTACAAGGGAGCTCTTTTCAGAATAATTGAACAGTTCTGTATCTTGATTATGGTGATAACCATGAATCTGTACATGAGATAAAACTGCAGAGAACTATAGACACAAACACACACAAATGCAGATTAAAAACTGGTGAAAACTGAATAAGGTCTACAGTCTAATTCATAATAATATACCCACGTCAATTTCCTGGTTTTGATATTGTACTACAGCTAAATAATGTCGCCACTGGGGGAGGCTTACACAGGAGAAGGTGAAAGGAACATAGGACTCTTTGTACTATCTTTGCAATTTCCTAGTATTATTTCAACATAAAAAGTTTAAACAAAAAATAGTCCTGGGTGTGAGAACCTGAATTTGAATTTGGGTCAGCCTGACTCTACAACTTGTGCTACTGCCCTATATACCCTGCTGCCTAAAAATCTGTTTTATTAAAACATACCAAATATGTATTATTTCCTATGGAGAAGAATAAAAATTACATAGGAGGCTCATCCTGGGTCACATTTAAAGAAATCCAGGCAAGTCCAAAAAGTACTTTATTAGGAAAAAGTTTAAATATCAATTTGTTTATGGCATGTAAGCCCAGGTGTTCCAATGTACTAATATTAACATGGGCATGGAAAGAGAACTTTAGAAGTGTGATAGAAAATGATGTCTAGGCTGCTCTGGCACCGTGACTGGAGACACTGCCTCCCATTCCCCTCTCACTAGAGGCAGCTCTGGAGTCTCCTGCCATGTCGCCTTGTTCACTTGAAAGATTAACAACTGTTCCTCTCCTTACACACCAGGCAAACAAACTGCACAGCAGAAAGCTGTAAGTAGAGTCATTACACTCTACATTTGGCATCTTTCTTCCATATACACAGGAACTTCCTGATGAGGTTGTCCTTGTGAGATGTAGGACATGTCCAAATTATAATATAATCTCAGCCAGAGACATGACTAAAGGTGCCAAATGGTTTTTGGGAGCGAGTGAAAGTTGCTGCCGGCCTTCATATTAATTCATCAAACCCTTGTACACTATGGGGCAGCTGTTATGCATATGGGCAAGGACAAGAATCAAAATAGTGATGGGATGTTTTCCCACTAGTGATGTTTTCCTGTTTAGTCCCATAACTATTTTACTTATTGATCAAATAAGTCATTTTTTAAAATCAGAGCCACATTGATTCACTGTATCAAGTCCTCAATGCTGAATGTGCTATTGGTCAGAGGTGCTTTGGAGCATATGGTTCAGTTGCATATAGTTCAATCTAACACATATACAGTATCAAGTGTTTATTAAAAACATAATGGCATGACATTGCTTTGGAAGGTGACACAAAAGATGGAAAAGACACCAGTCTGTAGCCTTAAGGGGGAGATACACAGGTATACAGTTAGCAAAACCCAAGAAAAACGATAATTACTGCTATTATTAAGTGTGCTAACCTGGCAAATTCAATGTTACTATTATTAATAACAAGAAAGAGAAACCTCAAGAGAGTGATCTTCAGGTATTTAAGAAGGAAATATATGTCATTAATTATATTCCACGGAGCAGAACTAGGATCAAGGGCTAGAAATTACAAGAATATACAGGAAGGCTGGTGTTATATATACATAAAAGCTTTTAATTTTTTTAAATTAAAGCTCACATGTTTATAGAATATAGGGCATAACAAACCATTAATGACTTAATAACTACAGTGATCTTATTAAACCACTGTACTGGAGAAGAGTTCATGAGATTCTTTCTAAGGGCATGTCTCCTCCCGAGGTCCCACAGATCAGAGAAATGCATCTTGATACCCAGGGCCACAAATCAACAGTCCACAGAGACTAGCTATAAGGGAAAGAGACTTATAGCTTATGAGGTGATATGAGGATGGAATTTTGTCCAAAAGAAGTGATTCAGATTGGGTGGAGATTAAATGACCAAGACAGATCCCCTCTCATGAAGAGTTTTGCATTTTAGAGAGGCAACAGAGGAGAAAGCAATTACAGAGGCCATCAGAAAAAGAGAAAGAGAAAAACAGCTCTGAGTATGGCAAAGCAAATACAGTACAAAGCAACCAATAGCCAATTCTACGGAAATTAACAAGCTGACTAGGCTTCCAGATTTCCTACAGGATCACCAAAACTATGCTATTAATATAGCATTATGGAACATTAATATGTTCCAGTTCTCCAGGAGACCCTTCTGTTCACCCACAAAGGCATGTGTGTGAATTTTTTCATCACCAAAGGGAACCTTGAGACAATGTTGAACTTTACATGAATCCTGTACTTCTGGAAAACAGGGACAGCCAAAAAATTACCCCCACACTTTTGTGTTCCAGAACAGCTTACAGCAAAGAACTACTCTTCCCCATATGACTTAGATAAAATTCATGGATGACCTCTTGTAACCTATGACAAGACCAAGACACAGATCCTCCAAATTCCCATTCTTTCATTCATAAAGGATTAGCTGAAATGTTTATCCTCATGGACCATTCTGGCTGGTCAATGGCTATTAACTAGAGTTGACCAAACTTTAGTCAGGCTTTCTTCCCTCTTCCAAGTCCCTAAACTTTGACCCACCCCTGAGCAATGGAAGGTGAACAACTCCTCTAGAATGACCCCCTCCAAGAATCAGATGACCTCAGGGAAGAATATTCCCTGATCAACTCTCCAACCTTGCCACCAACTCATCCCAGTACCCCACAACCAATTCTTTTTACCCTGTTTACTCCTTCTTATGAAAGAAAAGACTCTTTCTGCTTTGCCTCTGAAATGCCTAAAGATCTCATGGTAGAAGTGGTTTTTCCTATTGCAATATTCTCTCTATTGCAATATTCTTCCTCCACCTATTAGGACAATACTCTTCTCCTTACTGTAATAATCTTTTTGAATAAAGCCACTCTTTACCTAAGTCCAAATTTGTTATTATTTGGCATTTTCAACCTAAAAAAAAAGCTTACCTTTATAAAACACAAATTAAAATCAATAAATATCCTCTTATTATTGACATTTATTTTTATAGAATCACAACTACTATGTATTTCTTGATATACAGCCACATAATAAAATATATAGGAGATACTACCATAAATAACACTGATAATTTCCCCAATGTTCAAACATAAAAATTACTTAATTGATTATTAAAATAATTAAAGCTTTTCATATCAAAAATGAAAAGTAATAACCAAACAACTATGATTTGGAAATCGCAGAAATAATTACCTTCTATTTTACTTTTTTCTGGTGTTCAAATCATCTCTTTACCACCTCTTCAAAAGAAAGAAAAACTTTGATGAATTTGTTTTTATGTTGGCCAATTATTAACTCAAGCATGAAACCAACAATAATAGAGCTTCTAAAGTTCTTTCTGAAGAACCTTCTGCATCAATTTATCACTTTTTGAGTGGGTTAGTACCCTAATCTCAATTTAGCATGGATACCATGAGTTAGCAAATTAACTGCAACACACACATAAAATAAATCCTCAGTGTTTTAAAATAAATAAATAAATAAATAAATAAATAAATAAATAAATCCTCAGTGTTTTTAATCCAGAAGGGAAGTACATAAGGTATTTCTATCCTAGGAAGGACACCTTTTTCTAAAATACTTATATTCCTGTTTATGAAAAATATTTTAAAATAATACTCATATAACAAATACATCACAAAAAAAAAAAAAAATCAAGTACTCACCCGCATTGACTATAGCATCTACCTCTAGCAATGTGATGTCACCTCTATAGAGAGAAACTTTTTCACTCAAACTTTTCTTCACCTGTGATGTTTCCTGAGTATTTTCTTCTGTAATAAGAAAGGAATATATATCAACAGTAATAGTTTTAATTTCTTTAATAAAGACAATTTTGATACAAGAGCCAATATGGGTCACAATCTAATATACTAGACAAGTAGAAATAAATATAAGTACGAGAGCTGTGGTTTATTCTCTATTTATTATGTATTCCTCAATACAAATGCAGTATCACATATAAATTTAGACACGTTATATTGGTCAACAAAAAATTCAATGTTTATTATTATTATTATGAAAATATGAAATTTAAAGTAAAATTATGTACCACTAGTTTCATAAGAAGGTATGAAAAAGATGTACAACCACCAAGACAAAATAAATTTTCACAGTGAACAAGCTTATTTCATTTCATTCTAGTTACCTAAAGTCATCCCTGAAAAGCATATTCACTGAGAGCAAAAACATGTAGGTTCGGCTCTTTGCAAATTCTAAGTAATAAATGTCCCTAAAATGGGATGGATCAAGAATATTTGAATGGGTGCAGCACCTGGGTGGCTCAGTCCATTAAGTGTCTGCCTTCGGCTCAGGTCATGACCCCAAGGTCCTGGAATCAAGCACCACATGGGGCTCCCCGCTCAGTGGGGAGTCTGCTTCTCCCTCTCTCTCTGCCTCCTGCTTCCCCTGCTGTGCTCTCTCTCTCTTTCTCTCTCTGTCAAATAAATAAAAATCTTAAAAAAAAAGTATTTTAATGGGTGAAACTGCTTTTCTTATCAAATTGTATTAACCTTTCACTCTAGAGAGCACTGCTAGATTTAAAAGAGAAAAAGCTCTGCCCTGCACACAATAGCCAGCAAGCTTATATACCAAAAACAAGCCAAAACATTACATTCTACAACTCAACTCATTTTCCAATGTTTCATGGCAATACTATAATTTGAGTTTCATTCATTTTTAACAAGTAGTAATGTTAAGACATTAAACAAAGCTGTACAAATCAATGTTTTAAAACATATTATATTACTATACATAAAAAGCTTAATAAAACAAAGCTTTTTAATATACCTCTAGGAGAGTTGATTTATAAACTTAAACTTTTTAAAGTATTTATGATCTGTGCAAATCTTTCAAGGGGGAAGATAATGCTATTAATTCACTAAGAAACTCTTAAATGAGCATGTAATTTTGAAGTATCTGGGAGATGGGAGGTAATCGGTCACAAGTCACTGAAATTGTCTTTGGGCCCCAACAGCTACAGAAAAAAATTGGCCAAGACCATGGATATGATTTGTGGCCACAAAAGTGATCTTTCCTCTTTCTGCCTCCAAAGCATTCCCTTCTTTGTAATCACCTGTCTCCTTAAAGGATTCTAATCAAAATGCTCATTGGTGTTGGCAGTAGTAGCAGTAATAATAATAAGGAAGTGGAGAATAATGTGGGAAAATTGTATGCTAAAAGAGTAGAGAAAGATATTCAGAGACCTCAAAATAAAAAAACCACCTCAAGGGCTCTTACAGTACTAGTACTGTCTGCCTTTGTCAGGCAATGGCAAAGAGCACAAACTGTGCTATCAGACTGACTCTGTTCAAATCTTGGTCTGCCAGTTAACAGCTGGGTGACATTTGAAAAGTTATTTATTTTCTCCATGCCTCAGTCTGTAAATTACTGGCTCCTTCACAGTTAACATGAGTTCTTTACCCTTAGAATAATATTTGCTCCATAGTAAGCTCTCAACAAACATTACCATTTTTTTTAACGAATATTTTACAAAGGTGGCAAACTATTTCAGCATCTATATTCAGAATACCACAGTAGTTAAGAAATATTTTCAAATGATATTATTTTGAAAAATGTATCATTATGTGTATTATTACTATTATCATTATCATTATTATTATTCCCATCAGTGAAAGAGACTAGATTTTATTTATGCTCTAACCAAGCTGTCAATGCCTGGCCCAATGACAAAGATTTTGAGCCAGAAGACCTTGAGTTCCAT
Source organism: Zalophus californianus (assembly GCF_009762305.2). Lineage (NCBI taxonomy): Eukaryota > Metazoa > Chordata > Mammalia > Carnivora > Otariidae > Zalophus > Zalophus californianus. The sequence goes on from NC_045602.1 coordinate 100,508,170, forward strand.
ATCCACTGTCTATTCTTACTACTTTTACCAAATTAGAAAGTCCTGATTCCCAATTAAAGATTGTTAAACGACAATAAATATTTGTTGGTTTTGTCAAAAAAATCTGGATATCTGGACTATTTTTAAATCTAGAAATTATAAAGACTTCTCAGTGAGGAGTTTCAGAACTCCATCAAGCATTAAATTAATAAGCTTATCACAAATGAATACATAAAGTTTGACTTTCCAACTTGGGATACAAAGTTAGATAGATTTCACATTCTTCCTTAAGTTGCATTTAGTTCTAAAAAGTACTTCTTCATTTCCTCGTGAAGCATTACGTATGTAATACTGTATTTGTAGTAATGTGACTTTTTAACATGTGACAATAAATCATGCATTTCTTTCTCCAAATGTAAAGAAATTATCAAAGAATGGTATTGGAAAGACTCAAAGTTTAAGCCATTTATAACACAAATTCTAATCTCTCACCTGCAAATTTTTAAAAAATGGGGTATTTTGAGCCTGAACTAAAAGTTCAAGCAAATTCAACATATTGAATAAATATAGTGCTGTGACACATCATTCAAATAAGTTACTCAAAATGGTCTTATTAGAATCAGCATCATTGAAGAAATATTTTTATCTCTTTCTCTCTCATTTTAAAAATTCATGTGAGCCTCCTTTTTCCTCATAGCCAGACTTACACTTGCTGCACAATTTCTCAGATGGTATATCAAAAAGGCACAAATGAATAAATAAAATCTTTAAAAAAAGGCATAAATGTACTTAAACCCTATAATTTGAGAGTATTAATAATTATCAGTATTTCCTTCAGCAATAAACCAAAACCAAACAGCATACTTTGACCAATACCTACTCTCTGTAAATACAACAATGTAAATTACCACCAGAGGCTATTTCTTTTATTTGAATGGCAATGCACTGCCTTCCTTTTCATAGAAGTGTGTTTGATCAGCACTCCCAATGTATCTTTTCCTATATCCTGGGTTTTTAGTAATAAATAAGATAGAAAATTGTCAAGCATTGCTCTCTCATGGACATCCTAAATGTACATACACAAAGCAGTAATTCACATTTTGCACATAATTGGCTTTATTCAACTGCAAGTTGAAACACTTGTCAGTTGCACATATGATAGTAATTGTTCTTCTAGACTGCATACTATTTATATTTTAAAACAAACAAACAAACAACAACAACAACAAAAGAGCTAGAGAGTAGTTAAAGTGGTAAAAACAGATTTTATTCTGGAACTACTGCAATTGGGGAAAAGAGATCTCAGTATAGAATCAGGCTCAATTCCCAATATAGCAAAGACAAATAGGGATTTATAACCACAGAGCAGAATGGTAATCAATGGAAGGAAAATTACTAAGAAGAAAAATTGGAGGCAGGGGGAGATTGATTGAACAGACTTAGGATTCTTGCTAAAGGCAGGCTAGGGTGATCAGACATCACCTGGGTGTGGGAGGGGATGTGGAATTTGATCAATACTGAGGGTGGGAATTCTCTCTAAACTGATTTAGTAGAAATCTTACTAAAACTGGACTATGTAGATCTAGCAAAGATCTGTCCTAATGAGGAATAAAGCTTAGTGGAACCTGACTAAAATTTGGTTAAGAAGAAAGACTTTGTCAGTCCTTCCTCTTATTCAAGGAAAGAAGACATGTTCTTCTTTCTTTGAACAATGGAAGTCCGTTTCTCACTAGGCTGCCTTTTGTTCATTAAGGACCAGCTGAAACATTAGTTGAGACTTGGTAGTGAAGGATATTTGCTAGGTAGTATGAGCAGTCAAACATTTAACGAGGGGAATTTCTATAAAAAGAAAAAAAAAACAAAGATTAGTGGTTGAAGCAGATGAGAAAACTAGTTTTTGAGTCTATAGGGCAGTTGAGAAGATTTCTAGAAGATGGGCTCAAAGCATCTTTTGCGGTTTGAACATCCTTGGTGATGGCATCAGCTGTTCCACTGAGCTTTCTGAATGGCCCACATAGCAGCAGACATGAAGGGTGACCATACATGATCCATTGAGGTGATTTCTTTGAAGTTTGTACCAAATCATACAGCTTCAGCTTGCAGGGCTTCAGGAGAAGGGCAATTTTAGGTCTCAATGATGCCAAATCAGGTGGTGGAGAGAAAAACTGGAAACATTTTGGAGAGTTGTAGCCAGACATTGGAGGAGGAAACCAGAGGAACTGACAAAATGTGCAAGACAATGAACAGGACTAGAATTTAATAACCCACAAACGAGGATGCACAACAGTTTTCCAATGAAGTATAAAATTTGTCTCTCTACAGTCACCCCACTTTTTAATCTTGTTTACAAAATAAGTCTGGTCTCATTAGATTTGGCCTAATTATTTATATAAGTACAGCAAGAATGTTAATTGACCACTTGGGACTTTCAAGTTTGGTTTGCTGGAACTTTTTGTAGAGAATCTCAGATTAGACTTTTAAAAGCCTCTTGAGCCTAAGCAACCAAACCTAGAACTCACCACCAGATTTAGCCTGTAATTCCTATAGATTTGAGTGAATTCCTCTCTTCTCAAGGTTGCCAAAATAGCCTAAAGTTCCTGGGCTTGCCAGGAAGTGACCTTCTTTATTCATCTGTAAGGTTGGGAACACCGTATACCAGGTAGAAGGCCGGTTTTTCCAAAAGGAGGTTGTAAGCATTGGCTCTAAAAAGTCAAACTTAGTTCCCTGAAACTATCTGATTATCTTATTCTATGCATCATTCTCAAATATGACATTCTAGTCAAAGCCTATATAATCAATTTTTCCAATTACGTCCTATTACAAGGAAGACAGATTCTTACTGAACTTACACAAATAGTTTTACTGTCATGAAAATAAGAATACTCAATAGAGTTTCTGAACTCTGGAGAAATCAGGTAGGGAAAAAACATAAACATGAACATTTCATTTCTTTTTACAAAAGCATAATCTACTAAATTGTCATGAGTTACAGAAAACAGAGAAAAAGGGGGGCGCCTGGGTGGCTCAGTTGCTAAGCATCTGCCTTCAGTTCAGGTCATGATCCAGGGTCCTGGGATTGAGCCCCGCATCGGGCTCCCTGCTCCACAGGAAGCCTGCTTCTCCCTCTTCCACTCTCCCTACTTGTGTTCCCTCTCTCACTGTGTCTCTCTCTGTCAAATAAATAAATAAAATCTTTAAAAAGAGAGAGAGAGAGAAAGGGGTTCCTTAAAACGTTAAAGAGCAATGTTCCAAAACAATAACCGCAAAAATCATAATCATTCTTCATTACTACATTCAGTCCCATGTAACTGATTCTTTCCCCCCACCGCATTATTTATTAAAACAGTAATAAAGAAAAAAACAAAAACCCACATACTTTTCTTATTCCATTAAACCAACTACATTAAGTAATCTTATATACTGAGATCTATTTCTAAATTCTCTATTCTGTTCTACTGAATTATTTCTCATAAATATATTCCTTTTTTTCTTTTCATTAAGTAATTCTTGTTCTGCTTGATCCTGAGTTAGCAGTTTTTTGAACCAGTCAGCTTCTTCATTAGTGCTGGAAATCCTTATTCAATTCAGTAGTATGGTCTCAAAAGTTACTTAAACAATAGTGCCTTTAGAAGCCTATAGTCCAGAGGACCTGTCATAGTCCTTTCCATTGGCTCTGAGATAGTTAGGTTTTTTTGAAAGGAACCACTTTTTTTTCTCTTTTTATTGTTATGTTAATCACCATACATCATTAGTTTTTGATGTAGTGTTCCATGAATCATTGTTTGCGAATAAAAAGGGGGCATGTTCTGAAAGGAAGCACTTTTGCCTGTAACTGACTGCAAGAGCTTTCAAGGAAGAGTCAGAGTAAAACAAAAGTTATCTCTGAATGATAAAAGGCTTATTTACATGACTAAAGATCTGAAGAATTCATTATAAAAATAATGCAACTGAAGAGGGAATTTTGTTATTTCTACGACATACAATGTTTAAATAACTGGAATTCTAACTGATAATACTATACCAGGACATATCATAGACAAAAGGGGGACTGGCAAATTTCTATAAACTTCATATAATTTCTTAAATATTTATATTTACCCATACAAGTATAACCTAGGGATGGTTAAGCATCACTTCTTACTTGGCAATGTCTCCCATGCAATTTAAAATATCAAATAAACCAAATTATTTAACATTTCTGTTTTACAAGGTGAAAGAACAAATCCTTTCAGATTTTCCAGGGGCTGTCTGGGAAATACCAATTTCAGTTTAAAGTTAAGATTGCATTTTGGACTTCATTTTGAGAAGTTGTCAAAAATGTCAAAAGGTTTGAACCCTTGATTAAATAGGATCATAGACCATTATGAAACAATATTTAGATTCTCACAAATATAATAAAGACAACATAAAGCACAGGAAATTATTTTGATAAGACACAGAATCTTTTTTTCCTAAAGCAGATTACTTAAAAGGTAAAGAAAATGCTTTACAATCTCTTCTTAAGAACAGACAAATAATCCAAGAAAACTTCATTGTTTTCAGAGAGAAAACCGAACTCCAGTTTTGCATCAGTACATCACTGGGCTCGTTTAAAAAAAAAAAAAAAAAAAACAGAAAAAAACAAAAACTTAATAAATAGATCCATTCAATCTTAGCCAACTTGATCACAGATAAAATTCCTCTTCTGCAAACCTTTTATTACTCTCTATATCCATTCATGTGTTTATATTTTTTCCTCTTCCTCATTCTGAAATAACCAGTGACCTTGATTTAGGACAAAATGACTCATTGCCTTAACAACAACAAAAATCCTCCATTCTGAAGAAATCAGAGAGGGAGACAAACCATGAGACTCTGGACTCTGGGAACCAAACTGAGGGTTACAGAAGGGAGGGGAGTGGGGAGATGGGGAAATTGGGTGATGGGTATTAAGGAGGGCACCTGTGGTGATGAGCACTAGGTGTTATATGCAACTACTGAATCATTGAACACTACATCAAAAATTAATGATGTACTATATGCTGGCTAATTGAACACAATAATAAAAAAATAAAATAAATTAAAACAATCCTCCATTCCTTGCAGACTTTGCATACAGAATTGTTTCTCTTTACCCTTATTATTTCTAATAGCTTCATTTACATATATTATCATTTTTAACTATATGTACTCTTTACAGAGAAGACTAAGTAGACAATTGTAAGCTGTCACATACGAGTATTCTGTAGCAGTCTAGCAAATTTTATGAATATACCATCTCTCAATTTCTGGAGACATGTTTATAGTACAAGCTTTTCAATATGGCAAAAGGACATATTTATTCACAAACTCAAATATATTTACTACCATACAAAAGGAAAAAGCCAAAAGAATATAAAGTTATGTTCAATAATTAGTGTTTCAGTATTTTACTTAGAAATAATCTAGATTTACTTAATTTAATTTAGCATAAGCCTAAGGTTATAAGGTACTAAAAAGCCTTTGGAAACTATTTTTAGACAGACATATTATAACATTAAACAAAGCTCACTATCACCTCACGTTATTTCCCTGTTAACTACTTTTATAGCACATGAATGTTAGGCAAGCAGCACAAAAGCAAAAACCTAAAAAGGTTAAACACATGGATTTTTCTTTCACTGCTATGTGTGATATACAAGAAGTCATAGATATCAGGCAATTAATTTTTACTGCATTTTTACTTGTACATTTGGTGTTGGTTTGAATTTATAATTTTTATAATCTTAAACATCTAGTAGATATAACACAACCTTATTTGACTAATAAACCCAAATATAACAAAATGTATGCTCGTTTTATACTTATTGCTGATAACTCAGAAGACATAGTTGTTTTTATTAAACCAACAATTAAACTAATCTGATTTACCAAAGATTTACCAAGTCATATGAACTTGAAAAGCAAAGTATTTGAGTTAGTTTCTATGTTTCTGGTAGCTTTAGAAATATTTAATTTTTATAAGCTCTCATTTACCTCTAAACCAATCTGAATAGAGTTCCTTTATGGTATTTCATGGATTAATTTGGTAATACCATCCAAAAGTAGGATAATATCACATATACATAATATACATATATATACACATACATACAAACAAAGATCTTACATTTTCATTCTAAAATTTTAACTATGAGTCAGGTAAACAGTAATACACTCTGGTCTATGCTCCCCTTGATATTTTCATCCAAATTATGTTCCTAGCAAAAGGAACAAGTTAAGATAACGTGTTCAATATAAGAGCTAATGCTTTTTACCAATATTTATAGGGGAGACATTCAAGATTTTTCATTTGCTCTGATATGTAATCTTATAGAGTCTGTAGATGGAAATTTTAGGTGAGAAACTGACCGAGGAGACATCAAGCAGATGTCTGGGTATCTCCAAAGCTTACCTGAGTGTATAAAACATCCAATCTGCTTCCAAGTATCTTTTCTTCCTTAGAAGCTTTCAGTAGTTGCTTTTGGGAGTCCCTGAGTCCCTTGAGAGCCCCCCAATGAGGAGCAGGGAGCCTGAAGTTCAAGTGATTATAGGGAGTTGAGAAGCTGCACTGGACAGAGGAATGTTGAAGGTAGGGATCTGAAGAGGTACACACCGAAGAATTCAAGGAAGCAGAAGGAAAGATCAAGGATTATAAGAGGAGGAAGGAAGATCAGAAGGGAGAGATCTTAGAGGAGCCAGTTTGGGGAGATTTAGTTTTCCAAAGAAGCCAATGAAGTTCCAAACTATCCTTAGTAAAGCCAAGCCAGCAAGAAAGGAAGTAGACATAGATTGCAGAGCATACAGCCAGCAGGATCTCAAGAAAGACATTTCAGTGGACTGAAAAATTCCCAAGGGAGGAGCAGGATCAAATAGAGAAAACAGAGAGGCCTACAAAGAGCCAGGGAAAACCTCTGCAGCCCAGGAGTAAATCGCTACTCAAAACAAAGACCAGGGAGAAAGACTTCCAGCTCAATAAGTACCTTTCACACAAAGAATCCTGCCTCTAAGTCAGCTTCAGAGTATACTTAGAATCTTAAGATTCAAAATCTGTCCCTACTGGGCTTTAACTGACTGTCATCCAGGGCACTGGCTGAGTCAGCCTCACCAACAGATCCCCAATCAATCAGTCAAGAGTGAAGACAAAGGCTTCAAAGATCAGATATAGAAGATGATCAGATATCCAAGATAGGGAATTCTCTTTAAATTGACTTAACAAAATTCTTGCTAACAGCGGGCTATGCAGGTGTAGCAAAAATGGGGCCTAGTCAAGGAAAGGGCTTAGAGGAATCAAATTAAAGTTTGGTTAAAGAGAAAATCTTTGTTAATATCATGTGACATTCAAAAGTGGTATTTGGGGGAAAAAAAAAAAAAACCTCTTCCTCTACTTCCTACCCTGAGGAATAGTAACAAATAATATTTGTTATTAACTTTGAACTGGTTTTATTATCATTTGTAATAGTTTGACATGTCAGAAAATACTGAAAGACCTCAATATGAGGGAGAAAAGCACATAGTGGGTCCTATCTAGTTTACCCATCAGTATAATCTCTACCTTTCACGGTCTTTGAGTTATTATACAATTCTGTAAGTTGTAAAAAAGAGATAAAAATGCAAATGATTCTTGTCCCTGGAAATGCAAATAGATTATGTTCCCTTGAATGCAACTGATATTGTCCTGTGGTCAATTTGCATTTATTTGTAAATTCATTTCAGAGTTCCTTACTACCTATATTTATATGATCCTTTAAATCCTCCTTTGAACCAGAATTAAATAAAATTGTTGGTAAGTGTTCATTTTATATCTCTATGAATCATAATCTCATCTTCATAAAAACATTTCCCTCTGATGGACATTTTTATTTAGTACCAGTTTATTTAATTAATACTTAGATAACATTTACTAGGTACTGGGTACTGTTCTAACACTTACAAATATTAGTTCCTAGCATCCTAACAAATCTATGTAGTATACATTACTAATACTCCCTCTATGTAGATAAGGGAGCTGAAGCATATAGAAAGGAGATGGTTTGGGGCGCCTGGGTGGCTCAGTCGTTAGGCATCTGCCTTTGGCCCAGGTCTCGGATTAAGCCTGCTCAGTTGGGCTCCCTGCTCAGCAGGAAGCCTGCTTCTCTCTTTCCCACTCCCCCTGCTTGTGTTCCTGCTCTCGCTGTATCTCTCTCTGTCAAATAAATAAAAATCTTTAAAAACAAAAAAAAGGAGATGATTTGACCAAGTAAAGACAGCTGGTAAGTACAAACCCGGGATTTGAACTCGGGCAGCCCATGCTCTTACCCAACATGCTATGCAAGCTTTTATTTACCTACTTTGATTTCAAAGAGTCCAATTCTGAATCAGGTGCCTTTTGTTTAAGTCCCTTCTCTCCCTTTATTGCAAAATATAGGAATTTCACCCCCCACAAAAGTATTGTCCCAGAAAAAAAATGTAATCGGTTTATCAAAGTGGTTACCATACCTTGAAAATAATGCAAAGGCCTCAGTGGTTTCCTGCTACTACTATTTGACAATGTTTTGTAACATACAACACACCAGGGATTAGGGAACTACATAATAAAATCAAATTTGCTGATATTAATCATGTATCTTCTTTTTGTATTTTCTTTTTTTGTTTATGCAAGATTATCAAATTTGCAGATTCAATCCAAACACATCCTCTATTGGCACTGGGACTCTGTTTACTATTTACATTTATTACTTTATTCTGAATTCTGGCATTTATGTTACTATTTCACCTCTTTTCTTAGGCATCAATAAACCACTTTAAAGATATTGATCCCTTTTATGAGGTAGAAATATAATGCAATGCTATAGTAAAAACAACAAAAACAAAATGAATGAAATGTTTATTAACTCACCAATGACATTAAGATATATTAGGAGAGGAAAACTTTTTAACTGAATCTTAATTAAGATTAACTGACCAACATTATCCTATTTTAAAAGCAGTTCTAACTTTTAAGACTATAATTGATAATATAATAGAATTTTCATAAAAGTCATAATTATATTTTACATTTCAAATTCTTAAAACATGTTGAACAAAACTGTCTTATCACTTTCCCTTAGAACTGCCAAACTACCTAAAGGCCACTTGATAAACAGCTAAGGAACCTCTACAGGGTCCCCTGACCAGGCTTGGAAAACCAAGATGCTGAAGGAGACTCACAGGAAGTACGTAGGAATACTTTAAATTCTTATGTTCCCTCATACTAACATCCTCTGTATTCTAGCATCCATGGGCATGATACAGAAAAGCCACCAAGGGCACCAATGAGTTGACTGGTGGTCCCTCAACAAGGGACCTGCTGCCAGTGTACCTCTTCCATTCTGAGGATGCCAGAAAGATCAGTTAGACCACACTACAAAATCAAAAAAGTAAAGATCAAGCAAATGTCTAAAGAAATTAATGTTTAAATTAAATTAAATTATAACCAAGATGATCAGAAAACTAATTTGGGGTTCATTAAGGGGCTTTAAGGACACACAGCCTAAGAACTAGAGGAACCCCAGAGATACAGGCTGTGTTTCTGAGATTATATCTTAAAACCGGACAGTCTGTTGATCTGCACACTTCTATCTCCTATCTGATCATGCCTGCCTAATAATCACGATGCCATATTCCAGAATCCTGCCTGTTTTGCCCTTTCACCTTCATAGCTCAGTTCTTTAATTGGCTTGAGACTCAATCCCCCTGCCTCTCTTCCTAGCTCCAACTTCCACAGAGCTTCCATGGATGAAAATCTCAACAACAGATTTTTTTTTTCAGCCCTGGGACTCCAAACTAACCCTGTCAGGGAAAGTCAGAAAACCTTCAGATAAAGTGCTCTAATTTAAGTGACACTTCACCTGATTAGGGAGGCAGGCATTCCAGGCATGATAGCCATGCTAAATAATGCAGGAAATACAAAGCCCAGCAAAGATAACTCCACATTCTAGCAGAATGACAATGAAACATACACAATTAACTTCAATATAAGGAAGATTATTATCAATGCCATAACAAAGACTCAAAGTGCTTTGAGGTTCAGACAGAAATAACATTCAGTGAAGTTTTATAAAAGTGAAACTTCCAAGCTCAGTTTTAAAGGATCAGTAAGCCTCTGTACCAGAGGGCTACAGAATAGGATGAAGGTGACAAGATGGAAAGCCATTCCCAAATCATAGGGGGGCGGGGGGGATAGAGTATGCATTAAGGAAAAGTGAGAATTCATCCAGAATGAAAATATGGAAAGCACCACAAACTGAGGGATAGTGGTAGGTAAGACTCGAGCCATTCAGGTTTGAACCAGATGGTAGAAGGCCTTGTTTGAGATCCGTTAGAGAACTCACAAATTGACAGCATCCGCTGAAGATTTTCTTCAGCTTAAATAGTGTCATTACTGTTTTTGCTTTTGAAATTGCATTATAAATTTTTAATTAAATTTTAGCATTAAATATGAGATTTCACAATAAACCTAGATTTCCTTCTTCTGAAAAATCAGAAGTTCTAGAAATACCGAGCCCACATACCCACATGACAAGTGAGTAGAGGCTAGGCCTATCCTACCCTTTGGATAGGCATCCTTCCCTTTCCTGTTTATAACAGAGTATATTTGTTTACATGTAAACCAGGCTAGCCTCACTCAGTTACACTACCTGTCTGTCCCCACAGGCATTTGGATGTTAGATTCAAAGGATTAATGACCACTGACTACAGATCCAAGGTATCTATCAGAAATTTATTAGAACATAGTTACTGAAGCGGCATGAAAAAATATGAAGCCAGTTTCCACAAAATCAGAACAAATGCTTACGTGTCAAACAATAAAACTACAATCAAAACTTAGAAAAAAAACTTATATTGGGATCTAGGCTGTGGTAAAAATTCAGTAACTCAGGACCACAAAATTAACTGAGAAAACTGTTTTCCTTAATTGATTCATTTACCTGTAAATAAGGAGCATTAATGGAAAAAAAATTCAGTAACTAAGAATGGCCAAAAAAACTTGCAAAGAATCATACTTCTCTGTGTCTATGCCCTTGGATAGTACTCTTCCACAACAGCTCTGGACTTTTCTACGTCCTTTCTCCTTTTCCTTTTCTTTGCCTTTGACCAATGGGACCCAACAAACATGACCCAAGCAGAGGCTTAACGAGTGCTTGCACATTGATATTTGCCTTCTCTAGCTATGCCAAGACTACAATGTGACAAAGTCTAGGCAAGTCTATTGGAGAATAAGTGGCCACTTAGAACACAGACAAGTCATTTTAGATGAGATTCGGAGCCACTAGCCTGACAAATGCCAGCCAGATATGTAAGACCATCCAGAACCATCAAGCCCCAGCCAACCCACTTGCTAACTATAGAATCTCCTAGTTAAAACCAGAGACTGAAGAGCCATAATAAAAAGAATGTTGTTTTCAGCCACCAAATTTTGGAAGAGTTTGTTGCACAGCAAAGCTAACTGATATGGAAAGGAAGAGGAGGAGGAGGGGAAGCAAAAAGGGGCTTTGAAGAGGACTGAATGAAGTTCAGACAAAAATGAAGTTGCAAACTCCCAGCTTAACAGCTACTGTGAGTTATCCTAGAAGAGAAGGTCTTCTAATCTAATATCTTCAATACTTAAAAGAACCATAAGATTTGAGAATGAATGGATATGCTGGATAGAGAGGAATGTGGGGATGAGAGGGGTGGAGTGCTCAGCATCATATCTTTAAATAAGAACAACAGATCAATGTGTATATATCATGTAATTCTTCTCTTTCCTAAAATGGTATATTCAAAATTTTACCCATCTATTTTGTATGGCCTGTTTCTCTATAATAACACTGAATCATGATAATCAGTCTATTGAGATAATTTAAGGAAACTGAGACACTAGGAAATTAAGCAACTTGGGAAAATGTCTTAAAACTGACAGAACTGAGATGTGAACCCTGGAAACGTGGTTCCAGAATCCATGTGTCTAACCAGTGTGCAATATTGCCTCATAGTAAGAATCAGCCTTACAAGGTTAAAAAAGTTAGAGTCAAGTTCTTAAAGATTTTTTATTTATTTATTTGAGAGAGAGAGAGAGCATGAGCTGGGTGGGGGCGGGAGGGTCGCGGGTGCAGAGGGAGAGGGAGAAGCAGACTCCCCACTGAGCAGGGAACCTGACATGGGGCTTGATCCCAGGACCCTGAGATCATGACCTGAGCCAAAGACAGCTGCTTAACCGAGTGAGCCACCCAGGCACCACCAAAATTTTTTAAGTTTAATGTAACTATCCGTGAAGATGTACGGGGTGGGAGCTTACACATTAAAAATGTCTTTTATCCTAATGATATAGTCTGCTAAAAATCAATTTTGTAAAAAATTATGACAACACTACATAGTATGACTCTTAGTCTAAAATTTATGTAAGAATGATGCAACCTAATATTTCAAGCAATCTTGTATAAAAATCAACTAGGTTCATATAGTCCAAAGAGAAGGAGAATCTAATTTCTGCCCTTTTAGTAAAGTTTATGAAATCCACATTTATAAAGACATAAATAAATGCTGGTTTAAATAAGGAAATAATATTAAAAAACTAGAAAATCAAAAAAAGTAGGATATATAATTTGCCTTCTTTTTCATTATTTAAGTGTAGCATTTTTCAGTAAGTTAAGATACTTTAGTGGGTTGCAAAGTCCGTTTCATAGACTGCAACCAACTTTTTCACAAAATGATATAGAGCGGAATTAAAATATTACAGTGCACAGCATGGAGTAATGAAAAGTATAAAATTCTGTTTCAGTTACATGTACACAGATACACACTTTTATGACTAATATGTTTGTAACTGGATCTTGGGTAAATTTCTCTTTGAAATTTTGAAGTCACTGTATATTTGGATTTGTCTCTGACACAAAAATGTTTTAAAATGTTGTCATTTTGGTATTTTGTCCTTCCACAAAAATGAACAAATTTTAAAGACTAGGCTTCAAAATATTATACAGTGATCATTTCTGTAAGATTCCTGGAGTGCAGGACTAACACCTCATTATTGCCTAGCTTATATCAAGATTTTACAGGGTTGGGCACCTGGGTGGCTCAGTCAGTTAAGTGTCTGACTCTTGATTTTGGCTCAGGTCATGATCTCAGGGTCAGGAGATCAAGCCCTGCCATAGGCTCAGCACTAGGCTTGGAGTCTACGTAACATTCTCTCTCTCTCTCTCTCTCTCTCTCTCTGTCTCTCCCCCCGCCCTCCCCATCCCCCCACCCCACAATCTCTCTCTCAAAATAATAATAATAATAATAATAATAATAATAATAATAAAGATTTATAGGGTCTAGCACAGAGACAGATATTTGATAAACAGACAGGAAATACAGAATTAACTGACCAATTGATTACTGAATATTTTCATGTCTAAGAGGACTTGTTTTGTTCTACAGGGGCAAAATCCACATAGAAAGTACATGATAATGGACTACAGTATCACAATACAAAACTCTAACTCACTTGTACAACTTAAATGAAAAGTGAAAATTTTCAGAAGATATGATTTAACCTGTAGTAGATACCTAAATCTAAAGAAAACAGGAAAATGAAGAAATTACAAGGCCTAAATTAATAAAGAGGAAAAACTGGAATTCAACAAAATTTTTGAAAGAGACCTTGGAACTCTATAAGATGAAGACACCAAAGTCCTGTGTCTTCCCCAAACTTATAGAATTAGTTGATAGCAGTTCCAGTATTCCTTTCCCTCCATAATGATGATTCATACACTTTGGGTGTAATCTTATAGTTTATCTAAAAGAACACATCTTTCTATTTGTGATATAGAGATATATGTATCTGTACTATCCCATCTTCTAAGAGTCAGTAAAGGACGGTAGTAGGAAACCAGGTTCTGGAAGCATTATGCCTAGATTTGAATCCCAGCTCTGCCACTTACTAGCTATGTAGCATTGGTCAAATTTAAACTTTCTGGGCCTCAATCGCCTTGCCTGTAAAATGGGGTTAGTATCTATCTTATTGGGTTGTTTTGAGGATTAAATGAATTAAGACATAGGATAGCACATGAAACAGTGCCCTATTTACAGTAAAAACACAGTAAATGTTAGCTAACAGGAGGAAGAGGAGAATTACTACTAATCTGAAAGTCTGGGCAGAATCCATTTTTTGTGCCATGTACACCACCCAACACAATACTTACTTTTCAAAAATATTGATTGACTGTGTTGGCTCAAATATCCTGCCCCTGTCAGGAAATCCCGAAGTGACTCAACCAATGAGCTGGGAATAGAGAAGAAAGTTTCTCACACTGAACCACAGAAGACACTAAAATTAGGTGAGTGCATACAGACATACAAAGGTATACAGGAGTCAAGGAAATTGCAAAGGAGAAATGTCAAGAACACCAAAGAATAGAAGCTAGCAGTCCCAAGGCCAATAAGAGTACAAAAAGGTGGGCCAAATGTCCAGAAGGAATCTGGATTAACTGGCCAGAATTGTCATACATGACAGTCTTTGGCTTGGCTTTCTATTATGTTCAGCTTTCACAGGGCACACGGGGGTCCAGCCAAATTTAAAGGAGAAGTTGAACTAACACACCAACTGAGTTTGAGAACTATTTGGTCTAGCTTTCCCTGCAGGATGCTAACATCTGCAACAAACTTGAGTTCTCTGACTTGGACTGTGTTAAGTTAAACATTAAAATACTCAAATCATTTTCTTTAATTCTAGCTCTTTTTTCCTAAATAGTATTTAATTTTCTCCCAGGATTCTTTGAAAATTATGATAATAATTACTTAATTAATATAATTACTAATCTTGGTTCATCTTTATTCATTAAGCTCTCTTCATTTATTATCATTAGTATAATTTAGTTATTAACCACTGACCTGCACTTGGCACTGTACCAGATGTTATGCAATTTAAACACACAGCTGCTGCCCACCAAATACAAGCAAAAGAAAATCACTGACCTATCTAATCAATAAGTAAAATTGGAAGGGAGCCTGAATAAAAACATAGATCCCTGAGGAAGCTCTTAAAGTTATCTTGTCCTAAACTAAGACTGTGGCAATGGAAACAGGAAAGGGCAAATGCCAGCAAAACTATTCAGAAGGCATATTTAACAAAGTGTTAGGATCTCAGTGCAGGAAGGAGGACAGGAAATTGCTGGGACTGACTTCCTGGTTTCTGATCTAGATGGCTGTGAGAGGCAATGCAGTGAGAGCCAGTTTGGGAAGAAAGATTAATTAAGTCAGTCTTGGGTATCTTAAATCTGAACCTGCCAGAATATTTAAGTACAGGTGTTATATGTACACAGGTCTTGGTGCTTAAAAGAAAGGTTTTCAGGCTAGAAATGCAGATTTGGAGATACTGTCATATGACAGGCCCTGGGTGAGATCATCATGGGTGCACATGTCAAGGAAAGCAGGCCAAAGATGGAACACTGGAGAACCCAACCTTTATAGGTAAGGCTAAGGGTAATAACATGAAAAAGACACAAAGAACACATACTTAGAGAGACAGGAGAAAAACCAGAAGTCTTATGGAGGAGAAAGTTTCATAAACAAGTGATCAGTCATTTCAAAGGTCACAGAGAACAGAAGGACTGAAAATGTCCCATTGGATGTAACATTATGTCATCACTGGTGACCTTAATCAGAATAGTTTCAATAAATCCAGAATATGGATATGCCTATAGCCAAACTTAGACCATTTCTATCCCACAAGATGGTAGAGAAATAAGATGGAAAGAATCTATGTTCTGAATGGCCAATGGAGTTGAACTTCCAACTGACCTAAAACACTCCCCTGTAAAGTAAGGAACAAAGTAAAAATCTTTAAACCATGGAATCATTGGTAGGTCTCTTTGTTATAAGAGCCCAGCCTTTCCCTAGCTTACCCATCCAGCAAATAAATATACAATAACTTATCTAATTAATTCCTTTTTTTTGCGAGTTTATTTTTTTTAATGTTTTTATTGTTATGTTAATCACCATATATTACATCATTAGTTTTTGATGTACTGTTCCATGATTCATTGTTTGTGCATAACACCCAGTGCTCCACACAGAATGTGCCCTCTTTAATACCCATCACCAGGCTAACCCATCCCCCCACCCCCCCTCCCCTCTAGAACCCTCAGTTTTTCAGAGCCCATCGTCTCTAATGGTTCGTCTCCCCCTCTGACTTACTCCCCTTCATTCTTCCCCTCCTGCTATCTTCTTCTTTTTTTCTTAACATATATTGCATTATTTGTTTCAGAGGTACAGATCTGTGATTCAACAGTCTTGCACAATTCACAGCACTCACCATAACACACATCCTCCCCAATGTCTATCACCCAGCCACCCCGTCCCTCCCACCCCCTGCCACTCCAGCAACCCTCAGTTTGTTTCCTGAGATTAAGAATTCCTTGTATCAGTGAGGTCATATGATACATGTCTTTCTCTGATTGACTTATTTCACTCAGCATAACACCCTCCAGTTCCATCCACGTCATTGCAAATGGTAAGATCTCATTCCTTTTGATGGCTGCATAATATTCCATTGTGTATATATACCACATCTTCTTTAGCCATTCATCTGTCGATGGACATCTTAGCTCTTTCCACAGTTTGGCTACTGTGGACATTGCTGCTATAAACACTGGGGGGCATGTACCCCTTCGGATCCCTACATTTGTATATTTGGGGTAAATACCCAGTAGTGCAATTGCTGGATCATATGGTAGCTCTATTTTCAACTGTTTGAGGAACCTCCATACTGTTTTCCAGAGTTGCACCAGCTTGCATTCCCACCAACAGTGTAGGAGGGTTCCCCTTTCTCCGCATCCCCACCATCTGTCATTTCCTGACTTGTTAATTTTCGCCATTCTGACTGGTGTGAGGTGGTATCTCATGGAGGTTTTGATTTGGATTTCCCTGATGCCGAGCGATGTGGAGCACTTTTTCATGTGTCCGTTGGCCATTTGGATGTCTTCTTTGGAAAAATGTCTGTTCATGTCTTCTGCCCATTTCTTGATGGGATTGTTTGTTCTTTGGGTGTTGAGTTTGATAAGTTCTTTATACATTTTGGATACTAGCCCTTTATCTGATATGTCATTTGCAAATATCTTCTCCCATTCTGTCGGTTGTCTTTTGGTTTTGTGGACTGTTTCTTTTGCTGTGCAAAAGCTTTTTATCTTGATGAAATCCTAATAGTTCATTTTCGCCCTGGCTTCCCTTGCCTTTGGCGATGTTTCTAGGAAGAAGTTTCTGTGGCTGAGGTCGAAGAGGTTGCTGCCTGTGTTCTCCTTTAGGATTTTTTTTTTAATTTTTTTATTGTTATGTTAATCACCATATATTACATCATTAGTTTTTGGTGTAGTGTTCCATGATTCATTGTTTGTTCATAACACCCAGTGCTCCATGCAGAACGTGCCCTCCTCAATACCCATCACCAGGCTAACCCATCCCCCTACCCCCTCCCCTCTAGAACCCTCAGTTTGTTTTTCAGAGTCCATCATCTCTCATGATTCGTCTCCCCCTCTGACATACTCCCCTTTTCTTCCTCTCCTGTTATCTTCTTCTTTTTCTTTTTTCTTAAAATATGTTGCGTTATTTGTTTCAGAAGTACAGATCTGTGATTCAACAGTCTTGCACAATTCACAGCGCTCACCGTAGCACATACCCTCCCCAATGTCTATCACCCAGCCACCCCATCCCTCCCACCCCCAACCACTCCAGTAACACTCAGTTTGTTTCCTGAGATTAAGAATTCCTCATATCAGTGAGGTCATGTGATACATGTCTTTCTCTGATTGACTTATTTCACTCAGCATAACACCTTCCAGTTCCATCCACGTCGTTGCAAATGGCAAGATCTCATTCCTTTTGATGGCTGCATAATATTCCATTGTGTATATATACCACATCTTCTTTATCCATTCATCTGTCGATGGGCATCTTGGCTCTTTCCACAGTTTGGCTATTGTGGACATTGCTGCTATAAACATTGGGGTACACGTACCCCTTTGGGTCCCTACATTTGTATCTTTGTGGTAAATACCCAGTAGTGCAATTGCTGGATCGAACGGTAGCTCTAATTTCAACTGTTTGAGGAACCCCCATACTGTTTTCCAGAGTGGTTGCACCAGCTTGCATTCCCACCAACAGTGTAGGAGGGTTCCCCTTTCTCCACATCCCCGCCAACATCTGTCGTTCCCTGACTTGTTAATTTTAGCCATTCTGACGGGTGTGAGGTGGTATCTCATTGAGGTTTTGATTTGGATTTCCCTGATGCTGAGCGATGTTGAGCACTTTTTCATGTGCCTGTTGGCCATTTGGATGTCTTCTTTGGAGAAATGTCTGTTCATGTCTTCTGCCCATTTCTTGATTGGATTATTTGTTCTTTGGGTGTTGAGTTTGATAAGTTCTTTATAGATTTTGGATACTAGCCCTTTATCTGATATGTCGTTTGCAAATATTTTCTCCCATTCTGTCGGTTGTCTTTTGGTTTTGTGGACTGTTTCTTTTGCTGTGCAGAAGCTTTTTATCTTGATGAAATCCCAATAGTTCATTTTTGCACTGGCTTCCCGTGCCTTTGGCGATGTTTCTAGGAAGAAGCTGCTGCGGCTAAGGTCGAAAAGGTTGCTACCTGTGTTCTCCTTTAGGATTTTGATGGACTCCTGTCTCACGTTTAGGTCTTTCAACCATTTGGAGTCTATTTTTGTGTGTGGTGTAAGGAAATGGTCCAGTTTCATTCTTCTGCATGTGGCTGTCCAATTTTCCCAACACCATTTGTTGAAGAGACTGCCTTTTTTCCATTGGACATTCTTTCCTGCTTTGTCAAAGATTAGTTGACCATAGAGTTGAGGGTCCATTTCTAATTAATTCCTTTTTGAGAGCATATAAGTCATTTCCCATTTTTATTGTTAAAAATAATACTATAATATGAAGACCTTTATTTACACACAAATCTTTTGACTATATCTCTGATTATATCTTTGTTTTCAACTTCTAAAACAGAATTAGAGTCATGCACGGGCTTTAGAAGTAGACTAGAAGATCATTCTGATTTATTTTCATGGAGGTAAGGGAAACACAAAAAAAAAATATGGCTGAGATAACTTCAAAAGAGATAAGATGATGGAGGGAATTCTCTCACAATGTGTATCTGTATCAAACATCACATTGTATACTTCAAATATCTTACAGTCATATTTGTCTATTATACCTCAATAAAGCTGAAAGACAAATTGTTTTAAAGGATAAAGCGTGGCCATTGGATTAGGGCTCCCTGTTTATCCAAACATGATTGAGAATTGTAGAAGTCAGATTTCATTAGATTCTGCATCCTCATTAATTAGTCATCCTTAAGCCTTCTAACTAGTTTGATTTTAACTCTCCTAACTCATATCCAACTAGACTATAAATCCTATCAACTTGACTCTTAAAATATCCCAAATTTATGTTCTCCTCTTGACAATGAAATCACCCTGGTGTATTAAGTTAAACATTAAATTGAATCAAAAGATAAAGGTCCCTTGTACTAATCTACCTGATCAGCCTCATTTTCCACAACTCACCCATCACCCTGCTCTCTTATCAAACCAGCCACTTTAATGGTTCTATGTCTTTGTAAATACTGGAATGTCATTACCTTTCATCCTTTTGACAAACTCCTACTCCTCTCTTAGGAGCTAGTACAAATGTCAGATGTTTTGTGAATTCTCCTCTACCCCAAATGACTTTGTCATTCAGTATGTTACATAATTATCAATTATTTTATAAATGATTCTCAGTCTCTAAAATGAGAACATCAAGGCTAGATTCATGTCTTTTGCATATTTGAGTCACTCTGGATTCCTAGCACAGTAACTGATACATTGTAAATACTCAAACATTGACTAAAGGAAAGAAAGGAAGACTGGAAGGAGCACAGCAGGCAAGAATGAAATAAAAAAGAAACTAATACAAAGGATATTTTCAAAATCAAGGCTACTCACTTGAATATATTGGTGAACAACAGCAAAGATTACGTCAAACTAAAGCAAATTTCTATGCAGGTACAGTAATAACTTGGACATATTTTAATTTTCTGCTTCAAAAATCACTAACTTCTGAAGCTTCTATTTTTTATTCTTTAATCTTTAAGGTAATTTCACCAAGTGTTTTCCAAGAACAGGCAAAATCTCTGGGAGTAAGGCTGAAGACATCATTTAGCAAGCTTAAAGGTGATTTTTTTAAAAGATTTTATTTATTTATTTGAGAGAGAGAGAGAGAGCACAAGCAGGGGGAGCGGCAGAGGGAGAGTGAGAAGCAGGTTCCCCACCAAGCAGGGAACCCGACGTGGGACTCAATCCCAGGATGCTGGGATCATGACCTGAGCTGAAGGCAGACGCTTAACTGAATCAGCCACCCAGGTGCCCATTAAAGGTGACTCTTTTTTTTTTTTTAAAGTTTTATTTATTTATTTGAGAGAGAGAGAGAGCACAAGCAGGGGAGGAAGGAGAAGCAGGTTTCCCATCAAGCAGGGAGCCCCATGCGGGGCTTGATCCCAGAACCCTGGGATCATGACCTGAGCCAAAGGCAGATACTTAACAACTGAGTCACCCAGGCGTCCCAAGGTGATTCTTAACTACATTAAACTTGGAGGGCCATTGCTCTAAATTATTATTTTACACATAAAATCATGACATAATTTTATTTTTTAAGTTTTTATTTAATTCCAGTTAGTTAACATACAGCATATTACTTTCAGGTATACAATACAGTGATTCAACACTTGCATACAACACCCAGTGCTCATCACAACAAGTGCCCTCCTTAATCCCCATCACCTATTTAATTCATACCCTCACCCACCTCCCCTCAGGTAACCATCAGTTTGTTCTCTATAGTTGAGTCTGTTCTTTGGTTTGCCTCTCTTTTTCCCTTTGCTCATTTGTTTTGTTTCTTAAATTTCACATATGAGTGAAATCATACAGTTTTTGTCTTTCTCTGACTAATTTCACTTAGTATAATACTCTCTAGCTCCAACTATGTCCTTGCAAATGGCAAGATTTCATTCTTTTTTATGGCTGAAAGCTGGAGTGATCAGAACAGTATGGTGCTGGCACAAAAATGGACACACAGATCAATGGAACGAAATAGAAAACCCAGAAACAAACCCACAATTATATAGTCAGTTAATCTTTGACAAGGCAGGAAAGAATTTTCCCAATGGGAAAAAGACAGTCTCTTCAACAAGTGGTGTTGAGAAACCTGGACAGCAACATGCAAAAAGAATGAAATTGGACCACTTTCTTACACCAAACACAAAAATAAATTCAAAATGGAAGCAAGACCGAAGTGTGAGACCTGAAACCATAAAAATCCTAGAGTAGAACACAGGCAGTAACCTCTTTGACATCAACTATAGCAACTTCCTTCTAGAATATGTCTCCTGAGGCAAGGGAAACAAAAGCAAAAATAAACTATTGAGACTATTTCAAAATAAAAAGGTTCTGCACAGCAAGGAAACAACCAACAAAACTAAAAGGCAACCTATGGAATAAGAGAAGAAATTTGCAAATTACATATCTGATAAAGGGTTAATATGCAAGATATATAACAAACCTATAAAACTCAACATTCAAAAAACAAATAACCCAATTAAAAATGGACAGAAGACATGAATAGATATTTTTCCAAAGAAGACATACGGATGGCCAACAGACACATGAAAAAATGCTCATCATCAGGGAAATACAACTCAAAACCACAAATGAGATATCATCTCACACCTGTCAGAATGGCTAAAATCAACAACACAAGAAACAACAGGTGTTGGCGAGGATGTAGAGAAAGGGGTACCCTCTTGCACTGCTGGTGGGAATGCAAAATGGTGCAGCCACTCTGGAAAACAGTGTGGAGGTTCCTCAAAAACTTAAAAATAGAACTACCCTTTGATCCAGCAATTGCATTTCTAGCTATTTACCCAAAGAATACAAAAATACTAATTCAAAGGGATACATGCACCCTGTTGTTTAGAACAGCATTATCTACAATAGCCATTACAGACACAGCAAAAGTGTCCATCAACTGATGAATGGATAAAGATGTGGTATATACTGACATAATTTTAATATAATATTGGAAGCCCAAAGACTTTTGTAAACTAGGCATACCATTCACAGAAAGTAAAAGCTATTAACTTACACTCAGTGTATTCCTGAGTTTTCCCGTGTTGTCACAAACAGAAAGTATATATAACTCTATCTATATTTAAGATGCTGGTAATGATAAATTCCATAACAACTATACATATGATCATTATTTTTGAGGTCATAAATTTGCAGAATGTAAGAAAGATTATGAAATCTGCAATTCTAAGATATTTAGGGAAAATAAACATCCTGAAACTCTGGAGGAGCACCTTCTCAACCTTCTCCTTTACTGATTTTTACATGATTAAGATCAGACTTTTAGTACTGATATATAAAATCATATGCATTTGCATAATCACCAACCTGTACTGGAAGTACCAGCCCTGAAGGAAAAGAACATATATTCACACTTTGAAAAAATTTTTATTTCTTAGGTTATCCTGACAAATGCATTACAGATCACTTTTAAATCTTTTCATATATTTACAAGAAATTTTTAAAAAGAACTTTAAAACCAGCTCAAATAACTAATAAATTGAAATGTTAAGAATTTTCAGCAGCAAGACTTTACATCTTCTTTCAGTGGAATCTTCTAACAGATGCAATCGGTAGTGTACTTATATGCAAAAATATCACAAAGTACACTTCAAAGGAAAAACCAAAAAATTTAGCAACATTTTCCATGTGAGAGTATATGACGTTCATACTTCCAAGGTGTACATGCATACATAAATGATGAGCTGAAATAAGCAATGTGATAGCTTTAAGGTAACTGATGCATATAAAATATACAATTTCCCCTCTATTTAGTCCTATTCTATTCATTTAAAAGAATTGCCAAATGATAAAAGCCAGTCCATAAATAAGTCACAATAACCCAAAAAGTACCCTTACTGGTAATAGGCACTAAAACCATTTAAAGAGGAGCATCTAGGTGGCTTAGTCGGTTAAGCATCCAACTCTTGATTTCAGCTCAGATCATGATCTCAGGGTCCTGAGATTGAGCCCTATGTGGGGCTCAGCACTGGGAGTAGAGCCTGCTTAAGATTCTTTCTCTCCTTCTGCCCCTCCAGCACAGTCTCTCTCTCAAAAACAAAAAATCTTTAAAAAAAATAACTCTGATAAAAAGAAAAATATTTAGATTCTCCTTCTGAGCACACGGATGATTATGCTTCCCCCCACTCTCCCACCCACGTCTAAAAAGCTCCTACTGCACATGCCTATGGAACTGTTCTGAGATCAGAAATCTCAACTACATCCTTAGCCTAGCCGCTGAATGAGAATTTCACTTTCTGTACTTGACTGAAACTTAGCTGTCCTCTAAGAGTATCAACGCATTTCAAATGGAGAGGGGGTGTGTGTGTGTGTGTGTGTGTGTGTGTGTGTGTGTGTGTGTGTGTGTGTGTGTGTGTGTGTGTGTGTGTGTGTGTGTGTAACTCTAATTGGGTGTTCCTCAAGGCTAAGAGGTACAATGAACGCTCCCCACTTCCATAACAAAACCACTTATTTCTCCTCCTTCCTCCTCCAACTTCCCCTGAGGACTATTTTCTCTTTTTCATTGAAGTCACCTTCCCAGTCACTGAACACCTTCTTCCTCCTCGCTCAGTGCCCCCCTTCCACTCCACTCTTGTTTCAACATTCCCAGTAACAGCAGTTCACTTGGCCTTTTGGTTCCTTGACCTTCTCACCTCTTACAATCTTCTATACCTCAATTTCCTCAGCCATTCTCACTATGTATACCACTTCCAAAATCATAATCTCCAACATGTTTCCGATTACTGTCGCCTAGCTTTCACCTCACTTAATTTTATCTTATCGAGGTCTCAATCATTCATCTCACTCTTTCTCAGCTCTGCATCACAGCAAAATTTATCAAAGCATTGTCCATACTCATTTTCTCCACATCTTTACTTCACATTCACGCTTCCATTGTCCAGGGGCTTTTTAAAGAAAATTTTTAAATAATAATTGAAAATAAGGCATAAAAGAGATAACATATTTATAAACTTTTTAAAGCACTCTTTAAAAATGAACATCTATCTAAGTACACACCGCCCAACTTAAGAATTAAAACACTACCAACATATCTGAAGCTCCCTATGTGCCTCTCTCCTAAAACTTCCTTTGGAGTTTTAACAATATTCATGTATCCAGATATCTATTTTTGAAATTCATGTAAATGGAATCAAATAGTATGCATTCTTGTGTAACTTGCTTGTTTTGATCAATATTATGTTTTAGGTTTCATTACGGTGATGCATGTGGCTGTAGCCCACCAATTTTTGGTGCAATAGTATTCCATTTTATGTATATGCCACAATTTATCCATTCTTTTGCTGATGAACATTTGGGTTGTTTCTAGTTTGTGTGTATGAATAATACTGCTAAAGAACATTCCTGAGCATGTCATCATGTACACACATGCAAGACTATCATGATGACTTACACCTGGAAGTGGGAGCACAGAATCATTGAATATGATTTAGTGCCAAAGAGCTTTCTCAAGTGGTTGTACCAATTTATACTTAGTCACTCTTCAGCCTTCTACACACTCTGGATTCTGACCCTATTAAACCACTGAAATGACTATCATCAAGCTTCCCAATGACCTATATATTGTCATATCCAATGACCACCTTTCTGTTCCCATTTCACTCATTTTTTTATAAGTATTCAACAGAAATAACTACTCTAAATATGTCCTCCCCATGACCTTTTGGTTGTCTAAAACTAAAAGGCTCCCATGACCTTTTATTGTCCTAGTTTTCTTCCTATCTCACTAGTCACTCCTTCAGTTTCTTTTGCAGGCTCTTGCTGCCACCTCTAAATTTTAAAGTTCCTCAAATCTCAGTCCTCAGCTCCTTTTCTTTTCTCTATAAATGCACTCAATCTGGGAAACTTCATTCAGTCCCATGGTTTTAAATACCAGAAATGTTAAAGGCTCCCAAACTGATTATCTCCAGCCCACATAGCCCCTGATATCTAGCCTTTATCAGGAAGTTTTTCTACTTCTAAAATATATCTTAATTCCATCTACTTCTTTCCATTTCCACTGCTTCCATCTGGCCCAAGTCACTATAAACTACTAACCTGGACTAGCTGGTCCCCATTTTCATTTTTTATCCTCCCCACCTCCCACGATATTCTCAGCAACCAGAGTAATCTTTTTGGGGTGCCTGGGCAGTGCAGTTGGTTAAGCATCCAACTCTTGGTTTCAGCTCAGGTCATGATCTCCCTGTCGTGGGATCAAGCCCCACATCGGGCTCTGCACTCAGCGCAGAGTCCACTTCAGATTCTCTTTCCCTCTCCCTCCTGCTCAAGCTCTCTCTCAAATAAATAAAATCTTAAAACTTAAAGTTCACTCTCCTGTTGAAAACACTTCAATGGCTTTGTGACAGACATTACTAACTGTCCCCATATCTATTATCCAATTCTTCTGTTTAGTAATAACCTCATATACAAGTTTTCATGGAGTACAAGGCCAACCAGCTAGGGACTATAATTCAAAACCTCCCATGCTACTAAGAATGACCAGGCAACTAAATGACGACTAGAAATATAAGTGGAAGCTACACTTAAAAAGGAAGTAACTAGTCCTTCATTCCCTCTTTCCAAAGCTAAGAGACATGGACACATACATGGTAAGTTGGCTTGGACCACAAAGATGGAGTAACACCTTATCAGCTGGTGAAAGACCAAGACACAAGGAACCAAGATCCTTGGACAACCTTGGGAATGAACTCAGCTACCAACTCGGAACTGATTTGTTACATGAGAAATAAACTCCCTATTTTTTTTGAAGACCTGTACCTGGGGGTCTTTTTGTTACAGCAATTTAACCTAGTTTCCCACTGTACTTAGAATAAAGGCTGTGCTCCTTACCATAGCATGTAAAGTTCTACACAATTCAACCCCAGTCATCTTCGTCCTCCCGATAACTTTGTTCTGATCGAACTGAAACCCTGCCATAGATGCTCTTCCCCTAGATTTTCATATGGCCAAAATTTTTCTATGGCCGAGTTATTAACTCAAATACCACTTTCTCAGAAAAACTTTCCTCACTATCCTACCTAAAGTGGTACCCTCTCCTATTCAGCATCTTACCAATTTTATTTCTTCACAGCATTTACCAGTCCTAACTTGTCTGTTGATCTGTTTTTGTCTTCTAGGTAAAATGTAACTACTCTGAAAGCAGAAACTTCATTCATGACTATGTCTTAAATACCTAGTAGAATGCCTGACAGAAGGAAAAATAAATAAGGTTGAATAAAAGTTCTTCAAAAGATAAAATTCTAAACAGTCTGGTGCTTAGATGTTCAATAAATTTTTGACTGAAAAAATTAATGATTGTAAATATGGTTATAAAACAGTGTAAGTCTCATGATTAACTCCAGATTAAACAAAATGCAAAAATTAATTTGAAAATAAAATTTAATGTGAATCATAAACTCATCAATAAAAAACAGGACTAAGAGGAAGAAGGATGGGAGAAGTGAAAATGTCTCATCTTATATTGGGGGAATTAAAAGAATTTGTTTATTCTTGAGACCAATAATTAGAAAAATAGAGGTTCAAATACTCAAAATTTAAAAATAATTCTCAGAATTACAAATAAAGGTTAATCTATACATGAAGAAAAAGTTTGCATAATAAAGCATTTTAAAAAATGAAAAACATTATTATGAATACAAATTCCTTTGTAAAAGTCAAAGACTCTCAAAATGATTGAAAATTCTATAAAGGAAAAAAATAATAAAAGAGAGGGCAAAGATACAACTGGCAAATGAAAACAAAAACAAAGCCAGAATGGAATTCAAGAAAAAAAAATGTTTTGTTTTTAATGTACCCTATAATACTGAGCCAGAGAGGCGCTGGGATTGGATGTGAGAACATACAAGCAAATAACTGGCAGACAATATTTGACATCTTCAATAGGTGATAAAATTGTGATTATGTTGTACTGAATTTCTGCTATTATTTCAACATTAATAGTATCCTAGTACTGGGGTGCCTGGATGGCTTAGTCAGTTTAGCCTCAGACTCTCGATTTCAGCTCAGATCATAATCTCAGGGTCGTGAGATCGAGCCCCACACAGGGCTCGCACTGGGCGTGGAGCTTCTCTCTTTCACTCTGATTAAGATTCTCTTTCTTTCACTCTGCTACCCCACCCCACTCTCAAATGCGTGCTGGCTTTCTCTCTCTCCCTAAAAAAAGAAAAATAGTATCCTAGCACTAATGCAACATTTTTTTGTTTCATATAATTTGAATTTTTATCAAAGCATAATATACATGCAAAAAAGTTCACAAATATAAGTTACACAACTCAATGAATTATTCCAAAGTCAGTATGCCCATATAACCACTACCCGTGTCAAGAAACAGAACATCACTAACACCTAAAAGTCCCCCTAGTACCACTTTCCAATCACTATCCCCCTTCCCTCATCCAAAAAAGTAACCACTATCTTTAGGCCTAATCCTTAAGTTAGTTTCACATGCTTTCGAATTTTATATGCATGGAATTATGTACAATACATTCTTTTTTTTTTAAAGATCTTATTATTTGACAGAGAGAGACAGAGAGAGAGGGAACACAAGCAGGGGGAGTGGGAGAAGGAGAAGCAGGTTTCCCGCTAAGCAGAGAGCCCAATGCGGGGCTCAATCCCAGGACCCTGGGATCATGACCTGAGCGGAAGGCAGACGCTTATTGACTGAGCCACCCAGGTGCCCCTACAATACATTCTCTTATGGCTGATTTCTTTCAAATAACAATATTATTTGCATAATTTATTTTCATTGCATGAAACCCTAATTTGTGCAATTTCACAGCTCTACTCATTGCTGTATACTGTATTAAATATACCACAATTTATTGATCCGTTTTACTGATGACATTTTTGTTTCCAGGTTTTGCCTAATCACCGTACTTTCAGTGGATATCTACATGAATTCCTATTGAAATTACTGAGATATACAGATATCTGTGTACCTAATATGTATCTGTATACATACAGCTTTAGTAGATGCTGCCAGAATTTTCAAGTGATTTTCCCAAATTACACTGCTAGCAGCAGTGAATGCTATCCACATTCCGCTCACACTTAGTATTGTCAATCTTTTTAACTTAAGGCATTCTAGTAAGTGCTGTAATAGTATCTCATTAGTTTTTAAACAGTGCTTTCCTGAAGAAAAATAAATTGAGCAATTTTTCATATATTTATTAGCCATTTGAGTATCCTCTTTTATGAATTGCCTGTTCAACTGTCTTTCCCATTCTTCTGCTGGGTTGTCTTTTTCATATTGATTTATATGAGTTCTTACATATATGGATAAAATCCCTTTGTTAGATACATGTACTACAAGTATCTTCTATTCTTTGGTTATGTTTTCTCTTTTATTTGTATGTTTTGAGGACAGAAGTTCTTGTCAATGGTCCAGCTTATCAATCCCTTCCTTTATGTTACTAAATTCTGTGTTCTGTTTAAGAAATATTTTCCAGCCTGAAGTTAGTAAAATATTCTCTTATAATGTCCTCTAGAGGCTTTATTATTTTACTTTCACATTTAGATCTTCATTCAAATGTGCATGGTGAGCAGAAATCAATTTTATTTTTTTCCCCATTTGGGTATCCAAACGACTAGCAACATTTAAAAGATTATTTTTAACTGACAAAAAGTAAAACCCACTATGAAGATAAAAATTACAAACTTTTAAGCATCAAATAACAGCACTGAAACACATTAGAAACAATTAAAAAATGACAAACACACAACAGTAATGCAAAACTTTAATTCTCATAAGCATGTGACAGTCAAATTACAGAAGGGATCTGAATACATACAATAAAGACAAATAATATATAGAACTGTGTATCCTACAGAGGACTCACCTTCTTTCTCAGTGTCTAGGGAACATTTTAAATACTGATCTTATACGTATTGCAAGAAAAAAATCTCAAAAAATAGAAATTGCATATGCCTTATTGCCTGATGACATTATAATAAAGTCAGAAATTAACAACTGTATTTTATACATGCACACACGCATTTCATAATTTTAAAAATACCCTCCTAAATAACTCTTTGGTCAAAGAGGAAATCACAGCTGTATTTATCAAACACTTAGAAAATAACAAAAATACATACCAAATCATATGGGACTTGGTCAAAGCTATAATTAGAAGCAAATTTACAGCAATACAAGCTTTCACAAAAAAAGAACAAAAATAAATGGGGACACTAAATCATTAGAAAGGAAAACTTAGAAGAGGCAATATAAGTAAAATTATGTATTTTTTCAATTAGAGCAGAAAAACAAGAACTCAAAATAATCCTAGTGTTTCAAAAATACTAATAAAATACACATATGTCCAATGTAATATTTTAAAAGAGAAAAGAAAATACAAGACATAAAATTAGTAATGATAAAAAGACTTCACTCAGATATGGAAGAGATCAAATGCTATAATGAAATTCTATGTACAACTGCTTGCTAATACATTTTTTAACTGGATGAAATTGACAGTTTTTAAGGAAAACAAATTATCATCAAAAACCTGAAAAGACCAGTAACTATACAAGAAATTGAAAAAGATATCAAACAAATACCTCTATGAAAGGCTATGGGTAAAATCTAATTATATCATGTATTATCCATTTGCAATCTGCATAATATTGGAGAAACTTCTTTAACACACTCCAGGACTCCTATTAAAAAGAGATATCCATTTATTCAAGTATTAATTCATTTAGTCATTCAACAAATATTTATCTAATGAGGATCCTGTCTGTATGTACTGGACTCTGCTAAATACTAGATATAAACATGCACAAGCCAAATACGATCCCTGGCCTCTAGAAGTTATAGAACATGGACAAGTAAATAGGCAATGACGATACTGATATGCTTTATGACAAAAGAAGTCAGAGGGGAAAAAAAGAGAATTGACCCCTAGCCTAACCAATGAGAACAGGAAGAGGGCAGAAAACTGGTACATGGTGAACACCTACTCTTTGCTGTGTCAGGTGTCACAAAGACATTTGCATTCATTCATCTGAAGAACTCTAGACAGATAATTTGCCCTATGCACAGGTTGATAAATAGAAGTGTAAGGATTCACACCCAAATTTTTTGGCTCCAAAGCTCTTGGATTTTTCCCTAATGCCATTAAAGGAAAGGAAGAAGTCTGTCTGTAACACACACACACACAACACACACACACACACACACACACACATTCAACTGAGGAACACCAAACAACACATACTAAGACATAAAGACCAGCAGAGTCAAAACACAAAAACAAAAAACAAAAAAACAAAAAAGGGACAAACTTTTCAACAATTAATGCATTTTGGGAAGCTATCGCTAGAGGGCGGCATTGCAAAGACTATGAATAACTTGTAAATAACAGAAAAAAAAGAACTAGGGTAAAACTACAAAGCATTTCAGTTGTATAAATTTTGGTATGTTTAAAGCATGCATAAGACATGAAAAGAAATGCAGATTTTTCTTTTTTAACATGAGGACATGTAGAAAATATTTCCTTGGAGTTCCACACAACAAAAATTAAGGTAACAATCAGTGAAAATAGATGAATAAGCCTATAAATCATAAAAACTTACTTTCTAAATTAGCTGTTATAGCAGCTTTTCAGCTTAAAAATAATCACATCTACCTTTATATTCTTAAGACTTCTGCCAGCATATTTATATGAATAAAATCAATTTATCCCATATAGAACTATTTTCAGAGAGGCAGCCTGGAAATAGATCAGTTAGAAACTTAAGCTTTGAGAAAGGACCCTTAACAAATGGCAAAAGGAGACAAAGAATTCTTCTGAAAGAAAATCACTATCTGCACTTTCTTACCTCCCAGTCACTCCATAATCCAGTTTTCTAGGTTCAGCCCCAACTGAAATTGCTCCGGACAAATTTGCCAGTGGTTGCTCTGTACCAAATCTGAAAAACTTTGCATTCTTTGTTTCTGCACCTCTCTGTAGCAACCGCCACAAATTAAGCAATCTTCTTTACTGGAACACTAATTCTTTGTCTCTAACATATCCAAACCACCACTCTATTTTACCATCAACAGGACTGTTGGTCCTCCCACTGGCCATTGTTAAAAGTTTAGAACTCCTTAAGAGCTCCATATCAGGTTTCTTCTCTTCTCTCATCGTAACTTTTTTCTTTAGAGACTCTTCACTCCAGCATACAGAGGGCTTTCTAAATTTCATTCTCCAGCTCAGTTCTGTCAACTGTACAGTAGCCACCCCTACTTAGATATTCTACAAGCATCTTGAATCCAACACGTCCAAGCCTAACTCACTTTTCACCAAAAGTGTGTGATTCCTCATATATCCCCCATGCCCTTTAGCAGGTAATAAAACCATCCACTCAAGACAGAAATTCTACTTTACAAATAATTTGTTTTTATTTGTCACCATTGCCAACCACCTTGGTTTCAAACAGACATTACAAATTTAAGTGTGTTTTAGTTGGTAACACAATGGTATTTAAAATTTTGAATGTGGATTTCTTGTGGGAGAGGGGAACACATGCTGTATTTCCTTTCACCACAGAACCTGTGCCTCTCGAAGCCTCATACCACTGCCACTTCTCACAGTCATCTTACCTGCCTTACCCCTGAAGGAGTTTTGTGCTTAATTTCTTGGACTTAGACCACTACCTTAGACTATCTGAAATTCAGGTCCCACATTTTACCCCTCTCCAATTCATCCATCACATCACATCACTCGAATATTACCTCTAAGATGTAAAGTGCAAAACTAACCACTTCAAGTGCCCCTCCCCTCATTACCCACAGGTTAAGGGGCCACACATGGCCAAGACTTCTTATGTCAGACTCCTGCTTTAGCTCTGTAGCCTCCTGTAAGCAAGATTTTCTTAAAATGAAAATTTGATATCACTCCTTTAAGCCCCACAGAATAAAGGTAAAACTCTTGAATAGTCTATAATCTTGCTGTTCAAAGGGTGGTTAGGGGACCAGCAACATCAGTATCACTTGGGAACACTGCCTCACTTAGTGGACATAGGGTCCTACCCCTGACTAACTGAATCAGAATTTTTTTTAACTCCTATATAATTAACATAGTATTATATTAGTTTCAGGTGTACAATACAGTGATTCAACAATTCTATACATTACTCAGTACTCATCATAAGTGTGATCTTAATCATCTTTACCTTTCACCCACTCCCTCACCCACCTCCCCTCTGGTAACCACCAGTTCACAGAATCTGTACTTTAATAGGCAATTCATATGCATATTAATTTGCCTATTATAAAACATCACTGGTCATTAGGTGGTCTCTGACTCCTGCCTCACTTGCCACCCAAGAGAGCTCGCAACCCTTAGAAATGGCGAACATGGCTCAAGAACTCCATAGGTCTTTAAGGCTTGCATCTTTTCCCCCTACTTCCTGGTGCTCATCCACCCACTCACAAATTCTCTTTCAGGTCTTACCTTTGTTATTATCTCTTCTATAAAGTCCTCCCAACCATATCCCCTTTTCCTTTGTCCCTATGGCTCCATCAAGGACTACGTAATTTTACACTTGATCTTAGCCAAAAGGCCAAGAAGCGATGGACTATGTAATTTTAAAAAATCCTAGATGTCAGAATTTTTATTTCATTCAACTTTGTATTACAAGTACAAGCAGCAAAGCCAGAAGCGCTAAAAAACTGTTAGTTGAATTAAACTGTAAATGAGGGTCAACAGTCCTAATGGAATACATTGGTGTTTTCTATTCTAAGCAAGGTCAGTTTCTGATGGAGACAATAAACACATTTTTTTTTCCTTTACTGTTATAAAAAACACAGAAGTAAACAAATTAAAGCTAGACTTAGAGATCCTATTTCAAGAAACAATCTGGTGGTGACAATTCTATCTGAAGATTAATAATTTAACTAGAAAGTACTACTAAATGGAAGAGTCACCCTGAGCTATTTCTAGAAATATGAAAATTCATGATACAAAGGAATCATTTGACAAGATAAGATTATTTGTACAAGTTTCAAGATAGGAGCAAATTGCTACTTTGGATAATAATCGTGAATGCCTGATTATGTATGCAACTGTGGGGGTGGGAGTGAAAGGAGGTGTTCAGAATCTTTACCACTATGAGCAGTTTAACTTTCACAAAGTGGGTCTGCACAATGACCAGGTAGTAATTTAGAAACCACAGTTATCTGTAAGGGTGAGAAAGTAGTAGGAGTGCTATTGAAGGGTGATTATTTAATTCTTTCAGAGAAAAAAAAGTCAGGTTTATAAATTCTCCACCTGCAAAATAATGAAGAGGAAGAGCGTTTAACTGACTATTCTTGAAAAATGGATTTGTAGATAATACAGTTTCACTAAATCCCTTATTCTGATTTTAAAGTAAAATGTGCCTGAATGGAAACGTGAAAGAATTTACCTTAAGATTTATGAAATTGTGTCTGCTTATTTTTTAACAGCTATATTGAAATATATAATTTACATATCAACTCCACTTGCTTATGTTATTAAATGAGAAACAAAGTGAATGTTGAATAAATCATGGTACTAAAAATTAGTATCAATTATAACAGGAAAAACATCTACAACCAGTAGTTAACAAATGACTTTTCAAGTTTTTCAATGATCAAATCCCAGAGACTAATTCAATCTAAATGGCATCTAATACCCAGCCTAGACAGAATCAACAATTGAGTGTGACATCTAATTGGTAACTTGGTAAATCAGCTAATTCCAATTTTAACTCACTACTAAAGAAAAATGTATGTCTTTTACACACAGAAGGGAAGAGAAGCTTCTTATTTCTTTACAGTGATTCACCTTTTCTTTTTTGGATCTCCTCAGCTCATCAACAGTTCAGAAAACCAAGTCATTTCACAACTAGGAAGTACCCATAAGCCACCTGTGCACTGGCTAAGGAAAGGGAACCAAAATGAAAGTTTACTGAGGAAAGAAACAAAGAAAAAAACAAGAAAAACTCACATAAATGCTTAAATTGAGACTGCCAGGGTCAGGAGATGTGCAGTATAGAATTTCTTCTCAACTAGAGTGGAAATGGAACTTGAAAACAGATGACATCACCACCATAACAATGATAGCCCATATCCACTGCTTCATCCATTTTTAGATTCTAATTTTTATTTCAAATTAATCAATTACTTCAACACTTATTAAGCACTTACTAAGTGCTAGGCACCATGCTAGATAAAATAAAAAACAGTGCTTAAAAATGTTCTTTAGGAACCTAAGATAGAGAATAATTTTTCAATATATATCTTACATACTTTCTAATCTCTTGGGACCTACCAGGATTCTTTCTACAAATATTTAAAGAGGACATACAAAATACCAGGTTAGGGATGGCTGGGTGGCTCAGTCAGTTAAGTGTCTGCCTTCGGTTCAGGTCATGATCCCAGGGTCCTGGGATCGAGTCCCACATCAGGCTCTTTGCTCAGCGGGGAGCCTGCTTCTCTCTCTCTCCCTGCTGCTCCCCCTGCTGCTCCCCTGGCTTGTGCACTCCCTCCCTCCCTCTCTCTCACACACAGATAAATAAATAAAATCTTTAAAAAAAATAACCAGGTTACAAAAGTTCTTTAGAAACCCAAGGTACAGAACAATTTTTCAACATATATTGTACATATTCCAATCCCTCAAGATCTACAAGGATTAATTCATTGCATGAAGACATGCAAAATACCAAGTATAATACAAAGCACAGGCAACATAATGAAAAATAAGGCAGCTCATCTGCCTTTATCTACCCTAGATAAACTTTCAATGTAGTGAGTGAGACAGGAAAGTAAATAACCAACTACAATAAAGTCCAAGAAGTGCTTTGGATAATCCTATACACAGAGTAAGGACAGTGAAGAGTGATGAGGCTGGAGAAGTAATTACAACAGCAGCTAATACTATGTGCTAAGCAAAGTCTAAGCACTTTCACAAGTGTAAAATCCTCACAATGAATCTACAAGGGAGGTGATAATGATCATCCTCCTTTTACAAGCTGAGGAATCTAAGGAAGTTTAAGTTTCCTAGAGGTGATTAAGGGTGGAGCAGGAATGTGGACCAAGGTTATGTGCTTCCAAAGATCTTGCAGGATCATAAAGAGGCACTTTGCATGAGTTTAGTCCCCTAATCAAAGGACTTTCTAAAGGGTAGTAGGCCAAAATAGTGATTTGATCAGATTTACCTTTAGAAAAATTGTTTTGAGAATGGTATGATAATACACAGCAAGACTTTAAAGGTAGGTAGACAAGTTATGAGGCTGCCATTATAATCCAAATAAAAAGTGTTTAGAGCCTGATCTCAGGTTAGAGGCAAAGATGATAGAGGCAGCAAAAAACACCCAAGACATTTTTTTTTTTTAAAGATTTTATTTATTTATCTGAGAGAAAATGAGATAGAGAGAGAGCATGAGAGGGAAGAGGGTCAGAGGGAGAAGCAGACTCCCTGCTGAGCAGGGAGCCCGATGCGGGACTCGATCCCGGGACTCCAGGATCCTGACCTGAGCTGAAGGCAGTCACTTAACCAACTGAGCCACCCAGGCGCCCCAACACCCAAGACATTTTTAAAAAGAAACCTTAATAATTTAGGACCTGCTAGAAGTAGGTGTTATTGGAGAATAGTAAATGATAACTTGAGATAACTGGACAGATGGAAAGGTCATTCTCCAAACAAGGGTAAAATGTGAATAGGCTCAAAGGAAGATAAGCAGTTTAGTTTTAGCCAAGTTGAGTTAGAAACAAAAGTATATTAAACTTGATACCTTATGGTCATACATTGAGGTCTCAACTACGAAATAATTTTGGGTATTTTCAGAGCCACTTATAAACAAAGTTAACTATTTGTGAAAGTCTACTGGTTGAAATTTGTTGGGATTTTTTCCTAAATTTTTGTATGTCATATATTTCCACATCTCACTGTATAATACTGGTAGACTCAAGTCAATCATCTAATAAAATTATCTCAATTTTCTCTCTCAGTTAAACGAAATATTGGTATTCATACAACTGGCAATTCCATTGCACCTAGGATAGACAAGTGATTTGCAAAGTGTTTTCAGCATTTAAAAACATAGTTACAGACCCTCTAATCTTTTCTGACCAGTGAATAAAGTAACAATTTATGCTTGTATAATCGACAGTTTTCAAAGTGTTTCTACTTACTGTCTCTTCCAGTCTCTACAGTAATACTGTGAGTTATAATGAAAGCCAAATAATAGATAAGTCTTTTGAAATATATAGATGGCAAATATAGAACTACAACTCATAAATCAGTTTAGAGTTCATGCTATACATAAACATGCTATGGACTTGATTATAGTATGAAACTGTCTGAAATTTAGAAAATATTATACAATCTTTTGATAATCTAGTAGAAGAGACTACAGTAATATAATTTAATTAAGTTGATAACCAAGTAATAAAATAATGAAAGAAATATATAATTATTCAAGCTGAGGCCAAGAGAGTTGGTAGCTACAAAAATGAAAAGAAACAGAACCTGTGCCTGTGAAAACTGGGTTCAGTGACTTGACATAATGAGAAGTTTAATAGTAAAAACTAATTCTCTACCCTATAGACATGTTTTTTTCTCCAGTAAGCTGGTTAATTTTTTTAAAATTCACACACACAGGGGTGCCTGTGTGGCTCAGTTGGTTAGGCATCTGCTTTCAGCTCAGGTCATGATCCCAGAGTCCTGGGATTGAGTCTGGCATCAGGCTTCCTGCTCAGTGGGGAGTCTGCTTCTCCCTCTGCCCCTCACCCCACTCATGTTCTCTCTCTCAAATAAATCTTAAAAAAAAAAAAAAAATTTACACACACAATTCCATGGGCACAATACAAAATAAATGTAAGGCTTTTGTCTCCTTCAATATTAAGATAACTAACTACTTCCTGACAACTTCCATATCTGTTAACTGCCACTTTGTTGTACTTTAAATTGTTATACTCTAGGGGTGCCTGGGTGGCTCAGTCGTTAAGTGTCTGCCTTCGATTCAGGTCATGATCCCAGGGTCCTGGGATGGAGCCCTGCATCAGGCTCCCTGCTTCGCAGGAAGCCTGCTTCCCATCTCCCACTCCCCCTTGCCCCTTGTGTCCCCTCTCTCGCTGTGTCTCTCTGTCAAATAAATAAATAAAATCTTTAAAAAATAAAATAAATTGTTATACTCTAAAACTTATAAAAATCATGATGTTAACTATGCAAGTCTAAAACAGCTGGAGATATTTCTAACTGTAATAACTTTCCTTATGTAGGAGTAATCAGATCTTAAAGAAAAATATTCTAATATTCTAGCTAACCAAAGTAATGTCCAACTTCACATCCACATGTATCACTGTATTAACTCTGCCGCCCCCCAGAAAATTCATTTTTGTTGGTAAATAAAATACATTTTAAAATCAATTCTCTATTATGCAGGGATTCTTTATTATGTGATCCTATTTCCAGGAGAGCCCTTAGTATGTATAAGTCCAAACTCCTTATCTTACAGCTGGATAATCACAGGCCCAGAAAAGTTTTGATCTGAGCAAGGTTCACAAAGCCCAGGTCTAGTCAGTGTATTCTCCAGCACAGTATTCAAGAACATTCACCTTTTTCCTCTTTATACTGTTGGATGCTCCTCTTTTGCCTGCTCTTTTCTAAGAAGGGGTAGAGAGAAGGGATATAAGTAAATTCAATTAAAGTGTCTCAAATGCTGAGGCTTGAGGAGAGAAACGTTCAACTGAAACTAGTGCCTATAAGAATCTGACCATATTTCAAATGTTCATACTAACATTCACTCTTATCTCCTATAGGTAAACATGGCTTCTATCTTGGTGTTCCCAAGTATCATAATCAATACTGCATTCTCCTTAATTCATTTCACAGTAATAGCAAAGTATGTATATCACTGACCACTGTAAGCATTATTTCTAATTATTATTCTATCAAGTTATAAAATACAATAAAACTACATTTAAATACTTTTCCCATAATTCTTAAATTCTTCCTCAAAAATTATAAAAGTAACACTTTCACTAAAACCAATGTGACAATACAAAAATAGGAAAAGGAAATGATCCTCTCTATTCCTTCTTTATCCTCTATCCCGTGTATCAATATAATTATACCTTTCTTTACTTCAAATATATACAGCATGTTTTATTTAGAAAAGTTTTTTAAAAGAGAATACTGAACAATAGTTTTCCTCACTTATTAAAATATCAGACATTCCTTAAAATAAAGAGAACCTATTTTTTTAAGAGCTCCACAGTGTTCCACTGTAACCATTCTCCCTCTTGATGTGCATTAAAGTTATCCCTAGCTTTTTGCCACTACAAGCAATGCAGTAATAAACTTGTACAATTTACTATGTCAGACTGAAACAAAGTGATACCCTTACAAAAAAACATTCACTCAAAGAGAACCCAGCAGAGGGACTTTTAATCAAGAAATCCTCTGGAGAAAGGCTGAAGAGAACACATTCTTGACGACTGAGATATTTATGTTCAAAATGGTTCACATTTTTCACACAACCTGTTCTAAAAGTCCTTAAAACAAGGAAAGGCTGAAGGATCAGAAACAAAGTTCATAATTCATTTCACTGGCCTGGAGAACTGAAACAACCAATTATAAGTTCAAAAACAAAGTCCTCCTCTTGTCTTCCAAAGAAAAGCTGCCTAATAGTATGACTACATAATTTTTAAAAAAGAACTAAAAACAAATTTTAATTTTAAAAACACACACAAGCCAAATCCATAGGATGCTTCCTATATGTCACATATAAACACTTAATTTTCAAAAATTAAGATAAAACTGTCATTTAGGATCAGAGTTTACAACAAAACGAAGCTCAATATTTAGTATAAAATACAAGATCGGAATCCATATTTCAGAATCCATATTACAACATATTTACTATTTTAAATTTTTTATTTTGACATATACAGTAAAATAAGGTCTGTTAAAACCTCAAGGAAAAGAGAAAATCATGACGACACACCATAAACAGCATGATTATTAAGTGTAAAAAAAGTTTGTTTCATCAAGCAGTCTATGGATATCAAACTGGAAAACACTGGCCACAATATGATTAGGAATCATCATACTTCATCTTGAAAAATCTAGTATTTATTGATTAAATATAGCCTACAATGGTTGGTTTTAAGCACTACAGAATTTTAAAATACAAGAGGGGTATCCTGCAAAGCTCTAATGATAAATAAATGAACTGTGCTTTTTAGGTTTTGGCAGACACTACAGATTTTCATTCATCCTTGGAAGCACTGCTAACAGAAGCAAAAGTGCCATCATTCACAGAGGACAAAGGGTGGTTCTGAATGTGAGAAGAGTTCATGAGAACTATACACAGCAGAGACAAAAAGTCCTGGGACTAAAGCATCAACTGTCTTTCCACATTAGTAGATGGCCAGCATTTTTCAAGACCCACAAAATTCAGTCCTTTCTGAACTTTCTCCCTCCTCAGCTCTCCCATGTTCACTCTATGAAGTCCTGTTGTCATTACACAACAAAAATATACGCTTCTATCACCCTTTAGGTCTCTTTGCCTTCTCTCAACAGTATTTCTTTTTCCTTCTTCAAAACATTCTTTTCAAAGGAGTCTTCAATGAGTCTTTCTTGATTCAAATAGACTGGCAGACAAGATGGCATAAAAGAGCTCCTTTCCTAGTGCCCAAGCTAGAAAAAATAAAAATAAAAAAAGAGAAAATAATACAAAATTCTTAAGAGCAACATTTCTTATTTTCATTGAAACAAAAAAGAAAAAAAGAAAAAAACTGCAACAATATGCTCTCATTTCACTTACTTTATCTTGGCCAATTTTACTGACATACCTTTGCTCATATCTACTTACTTGTTATAGGTATATGTTCCAACTGCTCTATGTTTTCAAAAACAACTTCCCCCCATATACTCATGCACACTTCTTACATTATTTTAAAAACACAGCAGAATTATAAACTATCAAGACTATAACTGAAGATACCATTTCTAAAATGTCAATAATATCTAGAAAATCTCTATGAAATTCCCTGACATACGACTGATATAAAGAAAAACATCTTTTTTGCAGTATTTTTAAGCTGCACTGGAACTAGAGCTATCTTGGAAGCCATTCACTGAGCTCTTGGCACTTAAGTCTTTGTTATTCTAGAGAAAAATCAAGGATTTAAGACTTAAGGAGCTCCAGTTAATTAACTACTTAAAGTCCATAGCAGTGTTAAACATCTTTTTGCTGGAGAAATAAATCAGTGTCAAATGGTTAAATAATCAATTAACATAACCGAAGAAAAGATCATTGACTAATTACAAATAAAAATTGTAAGCATATATTCAAAATATTTAAAACAATACAGTTCACAGATCTAAACAATTTCCATTAGTTTCTAAAAGGTGCTGCTAGCTAATACTATGTCAGCATGCTGCATACCTAAATGTTCCTGGTGAATCTTATTACCACAGAAGTCTGTGATTCAAGAACTCTAATACAATTTCCTTTGTTGTGAAGATGACAACAAAAGTTGTACAAGAGCAGAAAAAGAAGAGATAGAAAGATGCTGATATTCTTTCCTAATTTTTCTACCACTCTTTACAAAAAAAACTGCTCCACTCCAACCCTCCCATCTCCCACCCCACCTTTTAACTACTCCCCACTCCTTCCAGAAAAAGAATTATTCTATCCAACAAAACACAGCAACCAAGTAAAATATATAAGAAGAATACCTGTAAGATTTTTCTTCCCATAACTTGTCCCAGGCAAGGATCCTCAGGCACTCTCTCCCATGTCAGCCTCCACCACTTCTTCAACCATTAGAGATGCATCCTGAATGATGGTGGAGGGTTCAGAAGTTTATAGTAGATGTGGCATATTGAGATCAAGGGTCATATCCATCTCCTCACAAAAAAGATGGGGCCTTTCAGGTGGTCCAGAACACATTTCACAGCTCTGTGATTATACTCACACATTACTATTCTGATATTGAGCAATTCCTACTCTCAACTCAAAAAAATCCCACCAGGATATACCTCAAAATAGTGATTATGTCATTCTCCTGATTTTTCCCTTACTGTTCATTATTTACATCCTGACTCACTTTACAAAAGATGTTGGGTTGATACTATCCTTTATTAATAAAGAATACCCAGAAGATATCCTTACTTTAAGGTATTCTCTACATATATACCATCTCTCATAAAATCCATATGCAATGATGGAAATCAGTCACCCCCACCCTGATACTCTGGGTGAAAAGGAAGGTTCAGAGAAGTGTGTGAAAATACACTTCTATGAATCTGGAAATAGTGAGGGAAGGAGATGGTTGTTATGAAAAAACAAGAATGTATGTTAAAAAGAAATATGGACCTGAGACTGTGGAAATGAGAGTGACTTAGGTAACCTCTACTACCCTCATATTGCTCTCCCTTCTTTTCCAACATAATTCTCAGTGCTTTGTTTTTTAAATAAAAATATGCTCCTTACAAAACATTATGTTTTAAGAAAAATGAAAAGTATTCCACAATTCCTCCCTCATCTCAAAAGGAAACCATTCTTTCATGTCCTTTCATCTTTCTTGCACATATTTGAACATACATGATTTCTGACCACAAGTATCATACTATCTATGCTGTTCTCACAACTTCTCTTCTTCACTTGATATATCTTGACCATCTTTTCACATCAGTATATATAGCAACCTCACTCATCTTTTGTAATATTCATATAACACTCCCTGGCATCTAGGTATTGTGTTTTGTTTTGTTTTTTTAATCATTCTCTCCCCTCTTCTTATCTCCTCCAGAAATCTAAATACCTGGTTTCATGCATCATGTAACTTAAACATCTGCTCACGTTTTCAATATCCATCTTTTTACCCTTAGGTTCTAGGATGTTTCCCCAACCTTATTTCTAAATCATTAATTCAGCTTTCAGCCCTTCCTTTGAATTTAACAATCGGATTTTTTGTGTCTGAGAACTCTGAAGACTGTTTCTTTCAGAACAGCCTCATTTATTTTTTCGGCTATTTTAGCCTCTAAAATCTCTCTGCAGATATGAATTACATTTAAGTTCCATCTACTTCTTGAGTCATTCCCATTCTCCAGAGGTCAGTTTTTCTCTTAATTCATCTTCTATTTGTACTGTTGGTTTTCTGGTGATCTTTGGTATTCCAAATTTATGAATGGTGTTCCAGAGCTATCTAACTGGCCTGGGTTTCTCCTGTCAATCTACAGGTCTGTCCCTCTCTTAAGGCATCTTATCTGAATGAGAGAGCTGATTTCAGGCTGAATGTGACTGGGCAAACAATATCAAGAAGCACATTTTAATTTAGGATGTGTGATCATAAAGCAGGTTGTGGGCTAGAACCCCCAAGGTTGCCAACTTATAAGGAAGACTTTACTTTTAGGGTGGAGTGTTTTCATGTATTTCACACATGTGGAACCATTCTGTCTTTTCCCTTCCACCACTCTGTGTTCTTGGTAGAGTTTGCAGGCTCTGCTACTCTCTCCAACCACAACACACATATCAGAAGCCTTCTCCAGAATCACAATCTGCAAAACAGAAGCCATGACTCTATCCTAGAGATAAATACCCCTGCTAACAATCATTCTGTACAAATGAGGAAAAGCAGAACCCAGCTGGTAGAGTTTTTAAATTAGTTACTCTGATGATTACCCCACAGACCACCCCAATTCTTTGAAACTGTTAAAACAAATGTAGTTTCTGGAGGTCCACTGAGGAGAAACTTCTCAATTTCAGTTGTGTTTTTCTCTGCTCTTGTTTCTCTGTCCCTCTCATTCCACCTGCTTTCTATTTTCAGGGAAATCCCCAAAATCTGCTACAGGAATGACACCCTTTCTTGCTGCCCAATGCTGTTACAGGCTTAATTTAATACATTTTCAGCCACTTCAAACAGATACGGAGAAGGCTGGGAGAACTGATCACTTGCCATCTTCTAACAAGTCTCCTCAAGTTTTCAATGTTATTTACACCTATATTTCTTCATAAATATCAAGTGAAAAGTATCTCCTTCTGCAATTCTATGAATAGAAATTCTTTGCATAGGATATCTTCCTCCCTTTTACCCCACTCCCATCTGCAAGAGCACAGGTTTTATTATCAAGTCATCTAGAATTGTATCCCCTACTTGTAATTTTTTCCACATCTTCTATTTTATTTAGAACATTTTCTTTCAAGTTATATACCTCAAAGTACATTATTAACAATTTTTTAGGTTTAACCACGTTTCACTGATTGGGTTTTGGCTTGTTGATTGCTTTTGTCAGTTTATTGTATGCTTTTTCTTCATCCAGAATTCTCTATGTGGATTCATTTCATTTTGCTTAAATCCTTCCAAATAGTATATTCCTTTATTTAAATCTATAAGAGTTATATAGTTCAGAGTCCTTTAGAAAGAACACATATTTTGCCTTCATACTTAAAAAGTACTTCTGTCACATATTTTTATCTCAGAATACTATACTTTTATCTCAGAATTCCACTGTTTTTTTGTAGTCAGTGTTGCATAGGAAAAATCAGATGCCAATCTGATTCTTTCTCCTATTAGGGTAAGCCTGTTTTCTCTACCTGGAAACTTGATTTTCTTTTGATTCTTCGAATTCAGAAGTTTTACCACTGTTCACTTTAACCAGAAATTGGATTCCAGTATATCTTATTTGATGGCATTCTTCAGCACAGGAAAATTTTATTCTGCCATTTCATTATCTATTGCTTCTGCAATATGCATTGTATCTTTTTACTTCTGGAATTCCTATTTCAAAGAAACTCATCTGGATCGATGTTATAGGTCTCAAACTTTTCTCTCATAATGTTCAACATTTTTTGCTCTACTGTCTGAGAGAAATCTCAACTTGATTCTCAATATTGCTACTTCTCTTTTTAAAAAATTTATTGGGAAATATTTCAGACATACAAAGGAATTAAGATATTATTTAATAAAACACCTATGTATCCAACACCCAGTTTAAGAAAAAAATGTTATCTAGATTATAGAAATACCTTTCTTTTCCTCCCTGAGATAACTTAAGTTTGGTGTCTATCATTTTCATGGATTTCATTATATATTTCTATTTATGTATATATCTACAAAACTATAGTTATAGTTATAATAGTGTTCTGCATTTT
This sequence comes from Zalophus californianus, assembly GCF_009762305.2. NCBI lineage: Eukaryota > Metazoa > Chordata > Mammalia > Carnivora > Otariidae > Zalophus > Zalophus californianus. The sequence continues at coordinate 100,552,422 of NC_045602.1, forward strand.
TAAGCTACATATAATAATTATACTTTACATGGTACTCTGCACTTTGCTTTCTATACTCAGCATATTTCTAAATGTATCCATTGAATATGGATACCACAATTTACTGATTTATTGTGGTTTATAGCTAAAAGTCCTTACATGGATATACCACAGTTTATTTAACCACTCTCCACTTACTGGGGCTTAAGATTACTCCCAATTTCTCACTCTGACAAACAATGTTGTTATGAACATCCTTATCCTTGTCTCTTTGAATTTATGTGTGAATTTTTTTACAGCAATGTTTTTTAAACTATGACTCATAATCCATCAATAAAATCACATTAGGTCAAGGTCACAAACAGCATTAAAGAGAGGGAGACAAGAAGGAGAGGTAAGGAAGGAAGAAAAAAGAAAATAACAAAGTGATAAAGCATACAGATTAAAGTGTACTGTATGAAGCAAGAGTAAATTTTGTTTCCTGAAAATCTGATTTCAGTTGTCATGGTCAAAACAGATGAACAAATAATGCCTAAGGTATATACATATATACATGTAGAATTACTGGGTTGTTGGGGAAATGCACATCCAAACTCACTAAATATAGCTAACTCTCTCGAAAAGTGGTTTTATAATGCACCTGGGTGGCTCAATTAGTTAAGCGTCTGTCTCTTGATTTTGGCTCAGGTCATGATCTCAGGGTCGTGAGACTGAACCACATGTTGATCTCTCTTCCTCTTCTCTGCCCCTCCCCACTCTTAAAAAAAATTTTTTTAAGTGGATAATTATACTTCTGCAAGCTAAGAATTCTCATTGTTCCACATGCTCACCAACAGTACACTCAGACTTTCACATTTTTATCTGATGCTTGTCTGAAAATGTATTTCAAAACCCTTGTTTTTAAATAATTTTGCTAGCTACTATTTCTAGGAAAACATTTGTTTTCTTTCAGTATTTGAAGATTGAATTCTGACTTCTAGCATCCATTGTAACAGTTTAGAATTCTGCCACCAGTCTAATTTTTATACTTTTAGAAATAATCTATTTCTGCCCAATTTTAAATTCTCTTTGTTTTTAGTAATATCCAGTTATTTTTCTTCCTCTGGATTTACTGTGTTTTTTTGGCCTAATGATTCACAAAGTTTAATTTTGGAAAATTCTGTCATTCCTTTTTTGGATATGGACTATCCACAGTCTCTTCATTCTCCTTTTCTAAACTCCAACTTCACAGATGTTAGACATGTTTATTCTTCTGCCTCTACAATCTCTTTCATGTTTCCGTATCTCTTTTTTCAGCTCTTTCTTCAATTTCATTAATTCTCTCTTCAGCAAGGTTTAATTTAAGCCATTCAATATTTTTTTATTTTTATATTTTTAATTTTTAATTTCTAAATGTTTTATTCATTTTCAAATCTTCCTGGTGTTTCTTGATAGTATTTTGTTCCTTGCTCATGTTTTTATTTTCCCTTATGTTTTTAATTCCTCAATTTAGACTCTATACATATCTGTGTGTATATATATATAGTTTAATACACACACACACACACACACACACACACACACACATATATAAACTGTACTAAAATTGTATCTTTAAGGTCCACTCCCTTAAAGAGTATTAACTTTGTTTCTGTTCAATGCTTTGTAGCATAGCAACATTTCATTATTTTAAAATAATTTTCGGGTAACTGCAGTTTCCTGAATTAGGCAGGTGATATAAATTGGAATTGCAAACCCACATGGAGGCAGGCTTGTAACAAATAAAAAAGATTTGTAAGAAATCTTTAGAGGAGACTTTTCAGTCTTACACTCAAATGCCAAGGGAAGAAAACTCTGTTATCTGCTGGAAGTTAAATTTAATTTTCTAGGCTCTCTTTCATTAAAGCTTTATCTTGAAGAGCTCTGGCCTTATGCAAAGGCCTCAATTCCAATTCCTCATCTAATGGAAGCCCAAAGATCTCTCCCCTCAAACCCATGAGACCTTTAAATGCAAGACTCTAGGTCAACAAGTGTTCTGAGAACAGAACAGACACTGTGGATTCCAGCACCTTCTATATTTTTGGTGTCTAGGGATTTTACTTGGCAATCATATTTTTAACTGTCAAGAACTTTTTTCACTGTTCATTTCTCAATTCAATGTTTTCTCAATTCTAATTGTAAATTTTCAGTTTGCTACTTTTCTTACATTAACTATGATTTCTAAACTCTTCCTTATCTAAGTATGAGTCCTCTCTTTAGCACTGCTAATTCTCCTCAAATATCCACAATTCATCAATGCCTTCATCTTTTTTTAAGATATTTAAGAGCTAGATTTTTCAATACTGATGGCTAATATAAGTTACTGACTTATTTTCAATTGTCTCCCCTACTTCCATCATGCCCAAAATGTAAGGCTGTGGGACTTTGTGGGTGGATTTTGCACATAAGTGGGTAAAGGGGAGAAACGTAGACAGCTTTTTTCTTCAAGATGCATTGATTCCAGGGTCTTCTAATTACCTTGATATCGCCCACAGGGCCATTTCTCTGCCTTAGCCCTGCCATTTCTAATCTCAGTGAATTTTTTTTTTTTATTTTATTTTAGAGAGATAGAGAGCGAGAGCATGAGCAGAAGGGAGAAAGGTAGAGAGAATCTCATGCAGACTCCGCACTAAGCATGGAGCCCAACACGGAGCTTGATCTCATGACCCTCAGGTCACGATCTGAGCTGAAACCAAGTGTCAGATGCTTAAGTGACTGCACCACCCAGGCGCCCCTAAGCTGGATGAATTTCTGAACTATTAGAAAAGAAAGTATATTTCCTATCCAGAAATCAAGTATTTTTGCTATGCTGAATTACAGGCTGTTTAGTACTAGCGGTTTTTAGTAATCTAATCTTGTTGGTCATATTTTTTTAAAGTGCCCACATTTACTGACTGCATCCTTTCCTGTTTTCCAGAGTTGCTATGAATTTTCTTCTTATTCTTGTATTTCTTTTGTCATTGTAATTTGGACTCAACTGTCATATACTTGCTACAAATTTTTTAAAATTTTTAGCTAAGTGAATAATATTCCTCATGACATCACAGAAGTTATATCCTCAAAAGAAGCAATCTTTCCCCCTAAAATAGCAAGAACAGAAAAGTAAGAAGCAGGTCCTTAAAGAAGCCTCAGTTTATAGTTTCTTTCCCCCAAACATGATTTCAGTAATACTTTGTATCCCATCAACAAGCCCCCCACTCAAAAAAAACAACCCTCTCCAACTCTTTAATTCCAAATCTAGTTCATCTTCTACTAATGCATAACTGAAGAAATTTGAAGATAGAAATTAGGTTTTCTTATCATGAACAATTTACTTTAAGTGAATTCTTTATTATAAAAGTAATTAGCCAACTTACAGAAAAACTGCAATCTACAGTTTTACAGATGAGGTATATTAACCATGCTTGAATGAACAATATAGTGATAAATCAAGAAATTTAAACAAGAATCGGAAAACCTGGGAACTATGCCAATTCTACCAACTGCTATTTTTCTTCTTTAGTCAAGTTTAAATGGCAGCAAAACCAAAAGAACAACGTATGTTCTTTCTGACTTAATTTTCTATACAAAGATACTTCTCTGCTACTGGATGGCAACACAATTTTTCTGAGAATAGATTCGTGTCACTCTACAAGACAAATGATTACTGTTTTAATGGTCATACTTAATCATAAAAAAATCAATGGCCCATTCAAGCCCTAATCTCAGTATTTAGAATGAAATTAATGGCAATTATAGCAATACTGCTTATACCCAAGATATTTAAAAAACAAAACACCAGCTATATAAGTTTCCAAATGCATATCCTTTTAACCTTTCACCATGATGTTTTGTTAAAAAAAAAAAAACTAAACATCCATGGGCTATCAGTGTTTCTTGCTATATTTATATGCAGGTCTGAATGATGTGAATATAATGACCTGAAGAAGTTGAAAAGGTAAGCTATTTAAAGGAATACCATGTCCAACCCTTTTGTAAATTAATAACTCAAAAGCTGTCTTTTTTATAAATCTTAATTTTATTCAGGTTTACTTAAAAGTGGGGTTTGCTAAAATAAAATAAAAATTAGGATATTTCCAAGATTTAAAACAAGATGTGTCTATGATAATATGATTCTTTTCAGCAGCCCAACAATGATTACTGATTAACATTTTGGTATTTGGAATTTGGTATTTGGTACTGTAGCAACTGAAAAAGTGATGGCTCTTTCTCAACTTTACTGACAATTTAATGTGGGTCAGCTCACTAATTTTGTAACATTCCAAGACACCAAATGACTTCAAATACAATCAAGCACTCCTGAAACCTTTCCACTGAATGAATATACTATCAGGATATCTAGGGTAGAGACCATTATTGTGAAATTCTGTGCCTCTGGTCTTGAGAATCATTTAGTTTTAACATAAAAACTTTCTAAAGGTACAGCAATTAAATTAATTAATATTCCACCCCCACCCATCTTTTAGTAGAAAGAGAGCTCTACAAGAATAGTATTTTATTGGGTAGCTTCACATACTCCCTGGTAGAAACCCACATACACCTTAGCACTACAGGCAGTCAGAGAAGCAAGTTCATAGAGCATGCTGCCAAACTGTAGTTTAAATTCAATATGTGGTCTATCCTACTAAAAAAATAAATAAATAAATAAAAAGAAAAATCCAAAGAAGCATCTTTTTAAAAAATTTTTTCAATAGATTGTAAGTGCAAATTTGGAACACAGGTAAAATTACAAAGAAATGTGAATAATTTATTTACATGGCGTAAAGTGGTATTCATTATACATCTACCTGACGGGACAAAGCCGCCTTCTTCACTGTAGTGATTATAGCCAATTTTATTATCCACAACAACTTTACCTTTTCTAATAGTTGTCTGTGTTTTATAAACAAAAATAATTATGAATTATAATCCATAAAAATTATATAACACACAGCATAAAATACATCTTACCAAACATCAAATACAATTAATAGTTGCCACATAACACATAAACCCATAAGCAACGCTTTTGGGGAAAAAAAGGCAGCATCAACAGAGAGCAAATGAAGAGGATGTAAAGCCAGAGGCCTGGGTTCAAATCCAGACTTTGCCCTCACCAGCAGTGTGACCCTGGGTAAGCTAACCCCTCTGTACTTCAGTTCCCTCATCTGTAAATGAGAGGATACCTGTTCCATAAGGCTGTTGTGGTGATTACATAAGTTAACATTTATAAGGTACTCAGAAATATGTCTGGCACATATTAAGCACTTTATATGTTAAAAAAAAAAAAACACCAAAATCCAGAAGAACCTTTCCTAATTCCAATGGAATGTTTGTTTCCCTTATCATTAACCTCAAATAATTCTTAGTTCTATGGTCACTAACTTTTACCCCTTATCTCCAAACACACAGATAAACACAGGAGGTTTGGTTTGTTCACACAGATTATCAACATCATTGGTCTGAGAAAAGAAATATCCTCTCCTCTGAACTGGGTAAAGCTCAATCAAGCTATCAATCAAGAAACTATATATCTCTTAAAATTATCACATAAGTTAAATATTTGAATGCCCATCATGATGAAATAAATTTGGTACCAGTTATATAATTCCATAAAATGAGCTTTTATTAATTACTAAATATGACTTTTTGAAAATGTTTTTGTAACTCTTACAACTCACTTTTTTCTAACTTACATTTTTAAGATAAGAAATGCAATGGAAAAAAGGAATGAACAAGATGAAAACAAGAAAAAAACAATTGATCCTATTTGCCAATTAAAATATTTACTAAAATTTTACTGTAGAATTTTTAGAGATAACCTCATGATGGATAAAACTCCCATCATCACTTCTATTTTGCCCAAATTAATGATACCAAAATTAGTAAATTCCACAAACTTGCAATCATGTTTCTGTGGGTCATAATTTTTCATATTTTAAAGGATATGTTAATACAAACAAGTCTCTTACACATCGCAAGCCATCTTAAAATATAACCAGCTATTCACATGTAATACTCTAAAATAAAGGTTGGATTTTGGTCATTAAAAAAAATATTTTAGGCCTCATGTGAAAAGCTAAACTTTTTCAAGCTCTAAGTACTCTAGACATGAAAAGGATCTAAGGAGGAAAAAAAAATCAATTTTTATAAGTTTTTTTAAAGCATAAAAAATCAAAGTTTAAAAAAATCATACAGTTAACTTAAAATGATCATTGGTTTAGTAAACCAAAAGCTAATTCTATAATTACTGCAAGTTATCAATGTTAAGTAATCAACACATATTTACTATGTGGATAACAAAGAGCCCACACACACTTGTGCTAAATGAATATTCCTCTTAAACGAAAAGCTGAAGTCTAAAATAAAAGGCAAAGTTACATTTTTTTTAAGATTTATTTGAGACAGAGAGTGCACACAACTGGGAGGAGGGTCAGAGGGAGAGAATCTTCAAGCGGACTCCCAGTGAGCTCTGAACCTGATGCAGGGCTCAATCCCACAACCATGAGATCATGACCTGAGCCAAAAGCAAGAGTCAGATGCTCAACCAACTGAGCCACCCAGGCACCCCAAACTTTACATTATTAAAGCACTCAAAAACATTTTCTATAAGATACAGTACAAAACCTCTATTCAGAAAAGGGTTTTGGTGCTCATTGGAAGGAACCATGGGAAAACATCCTGAGGTGCTTGTTAATAGTGTAGGTTCCTGGGCCCTAATCCATACCTACTGAATCAGAATCTGCATTGTTGCATAAACATTAAACAAACATTAAATATGTTGAGCAGAATTTTACAGAACCCAACAGACTATAGTTACTGTGCTAGGAACTACAAGCTATTAAAATATTAGTCTCAGTAAATCTCAGCTGGGAAGACAAGTAAAGGCTACTAAACATCATACAGAATTCTAAAAGGCAGAAATTGTGTCCTCTTCCTTACTGAATCCCTGTCAGCTATCTGAACGGTACATTTCAAAAATGGGTTTGTGATTAATCATTTTTGGCTTATGTGCATTACTTTACCCCTTTATTTTCCTGAATAATGAATTTAAGAGATAACAAGAAAAAAATTAAGTTTGAATAAGTTTTCACTACATTATGCCCATGAAAAATTCAAATTACTTTTAAGATCAATGACAGAGTGACCAAAAATTCAGAGCAAAACATTTTCCATAACTCGGAAGTCAAGCCCCAGTATGAAATATCAATAAGTACTTGAAAATGACTCAATAAATGGCAACCTGTCATTTAATGACACTTTTATAGGTTGACCACAATGATATTTTAGGTATGCTTAGTATTTTCATTGTAAGAATTTTACATTATAGATACATAATTATACTTATTATATAAATGAAACAGTTGAAAATAAAATGTTTGTACAAGGACACATACTGAAGTAAAAGGTCTCTTAACCTTTAACAATGTCCATTTACTAAGTAGACAATGTTCCTTCAGCATAAGCCTAAAAAATGAGATTACTATCCATTAATTAATAGATAAATAAATCTCAGTAAAATCAAGAATAAGGCAAGAATGCCCACTGTGAGCTCTATCATTTAAAACTACACTGGTGACCTTAGCCAAAGCAAAAGAAAAAAGAAATAAGAGGTACAAATATTAAGAAGCTACACGAAAATAACATGCAGAAGGCTTTATTATCTACTTAGAAAATCCTGAAGTATCTCTTAAAAGACTTGACTAAGAACAAAATTCCAGATCAGTATTCAAAAATTAGCATTCCCTATGCCTCACCAATAACCAATTAGAAAGTTAAATGGTAATAAAGATCCCATTCATATACTTTTTAAAGGTTTTATTTATTTGACAGAGAGAGACACAGCGAGAGAGGGAACACAAGCAGGAGGAGTGGGAGAGGTAGAAGCAGGCCTCCCGCCGAGCAGAGAGCCTGATGCAGGGCTCGATCCCAGGACCCTGGGATCACGACCCGAGCGGAAGGCAGACGCCTAAGGACAGCCACCCAGGCGCCCCTCTATTCATATTTTTAATCTAGCAAATAAATAACAATAAGCCTAACCAAATTTGATAAGACTAAGATGAAGAAAATTATAAAACATCATCTGATTACATAAAAATGTAAAATTGTGTGTAAAATATGTAATCATTAAAAATAGGTAGTAAGTGAAACAAAAATCTGCAATACATACAACTAAAATTAATTTCCTTAATTTACAATGATCTCTTAAGTTAATAAAAAACATTTTTAAAATGAGCAAATGATAAGGGAAATAATTCATTAAATGAACATACAATCCACTTAGAACAGTGTTTGGCCCATGGTAAATGCTTAAACAGAAAAATAAACAGCTAATGAACATGCTAAAGTAGGTTCAACCTCACTCATGATTTTTAAAATAGCATAACGTCAGAGCGGCAAAAATAAAATAGAGCTGATAAAATCCACAGTTGGTGCTGGAAAGCATACATATGCATACACTAAAGGTAGCATTATAATGATGGTTCAACGTTTTTAAAGTGGAAACTGAAAACATCTCTTACCTGAAAATGCTAAGTCTCTGACCTAGCAATTCCATGGCCAGAATTACTTTTATGATAGAAACATATATAACAATACAAAAATAAAATACAGGAACATCTCTGAAATATACTATTAAAAACAGAAATTAATATAATCAAAATGCCATTCAATAAGGGAGTAATTAGACTATGAAGCCTATATAAATAAATTAAATAAATCATTAGAATTTCTTACGGAAGGATTTCCATGATACATTGTGAGATGGGAAAAAATACATGAAAATAAATAGTATTAGTGCATGCTACTGTGTATAAAAGAAAAGGATAGAGGAGTTCTAAAGCACATTTATATAAATACTAAAACTTTCTAGCATATACGTGACATATTAATGGCGGTTACAAATTTGGGGACTGAGTCTAAAAGAAAGACTTATTTTTCATTTTATGCTCTCCTGCAGTGTTTGCCTCTCCATGTGCAAGTATCAGGTTTATTCATTTTCTGGAGAGATGTATGCTTAGATAAGAACATTCAACACTGTAACAATATCAACCCTTTCAAAATCTGATAGAATTTTTAAAATAGAATATGAATAGAACTCTGTGAATACTCTATGAATAGAATAGAATCTAAAATCAGTCTGAAAAAGTATATCAAAATAACTACAAAAATTTTGAAAAAGAAGGATGAGTGGCTTTTTCCCAAATTATTAAAATATATAAAGAAACTATGTCATACTAACACAAAAATCAACAGACCACAATCAAACAGAATGAAGAGTCCAGAAACAGATTACTGCATACATGGAAATTTTAGTATATGATTAAAATAACATCAGTGGAGATAAGTAGATACCCATTTGGAAACAAATCTAAGACCACCTACCTCCTACCACACAAAAAGAAATTCCATACAGAGAACAAACCAAATGTAAAAATAGCCAACCTTTTGAAGAAACTAAAAACGTACTTTCTTATTATAAAAAAAAAGCAGTCTTAAATATAATAAAATCTAAAATGCAAGAGATTAAGAAAACACTTGCAGATGTTACCAAAAACTTAAAACTTTGCTAATAACAAGATAGCATAAATGACAACAATCATTATAAAAGCTAGCATTCAGAGATAACTTAAGATTAGACACTGTTCTGTGCTGTTTATAATTACTAACTTATTTAATCCTCACAATCCTTTGAGGTATACCATCACTAACCTCGTTTTACCAATGAAGAAACTGAGGTACAGGGATTCAGCAACCTTCCCAAAGAAGTGGCAAAGCCAGTATTCGGCCTGGCCGTCTGGTTCAAGTCTGTATTTTTAACCACCGTACAACCATATTTTTTTTAAGATTTTATTTATTTGAGAGAGAGACAGTGTGCACGAGCATGAGCAGGGGGAAGGGGCACAGGGAGAGGTAGAAGCAGACTCCCCACTGAGCAGGGAGCCTGATATGGGACTTGATCCCAGGACTCTGGAATCATGACCAGAGCCGAAGGCAGACACTTAACCAACTGAGCCACCCAGGTGCCCCAACCACAGACTTCTAAAAGATACTGCAACATTTACAAAGTTAAGGCACAAAAACAGGCAACCCAATAGAAAAATGGGCAAAAGTTATGAACAGGTAACCCACAAAAGAAATCTAAATGGCCAATAAATAGGACATTTAAACAGATGCAAATCACAACAGCAAAGATTTACTAGTTTTTACCCATTCCACTGGCAAATTTTTCAGGGCTTAATGGCACCTTTTGTTTGCAGAGTTATGAGAAAACAGGTATTCATACAGTGTTATGTGTGTATAAACTATTTCAGCAGCTTTGGAGAATGATTTGACAGTTTTATCAAAACTTCAAATGTGCACTGCCTGTAATGTAACAATTTCACTCTTAGGAATCTATCTCCCAGAAATCCTCAGACATATACACAGGGATTACAAACATATTCATCATAACTTTGTTTGCAATTGTAAGAAAAAATACCTAGTGTCCAGTAAGGATAAAATAATTTATGGTAAGTAAATTTAAATAAATTATGATAAAATATATGGCCATTTAATAAAAAGGAAACATCAAAATATAGTTTTAAGTGGGAAAAAAGCAAACTCCAAAGAACCATATATACATAAGGCTAGTTTTTACACTAAAAACTAACAAAATACTGGAGCACACGTGGCTCAGTCAGTTAAGTGCCCAACTCTTGATTTCAGCTCAGGTCATGATCTCAGAGTTGTGAGATCAAGCTCTGTGTCAGGCTCCACGTTGGGCATGAAGCCTGCCGAATATCCTCTCTCTCTCCCTCTCCCTCTGCCCCATCCTCCCTAAAAAAAAAAAAAAAAAAAAAAAAAAACTAACAAAATACTATATAAGAATATACATACAGAGTATTTGTAAAAGCATAAAAAGTAACAGGATTAGGAGTACAGACTCTAGTGCCAGACTAGCTGGGTTAACCATAAAATTAGTTAATCTCTCTTGGTCTCAATTCCCATAATTTTATCACTTACTTCCTAAGGCTGTTAGGTCTTCCTAAAAACTCCATACTATTTCTTAATGCTTAGAACACCTAATACATCATTGTGTTGAATAAAAATAAACTAAAAAATGCATAAAGGCCTAGAAAGATAATCACCTAAGTGCTATCAGTATTTACCTGTATGGAATTTGGTGTTTGGGGAAGGGGAAACTACCATTTTTTCAGCTCAATGTGTTTTTATATCTTTTGAGTACTTTACAGTGACCATGCCTTAAGTCCTTTATTTTATAAAAATACAACAAAGTATAAATACACACATATACAAATGTATAGTAGTGACCACCTTTATGGATTTCCAACACCTTATATCATATCACACTTACCAAAAATTAATGCATAGAATACTTATCATTAACTTTGTTATTTTTAATACAAACATTCAAATGAAAATTGTTATTTACCTGTAACTTATAACAACTCATTTTAAGAAATAATTACAAAGCCTTAAATAAGTTCTAATGCTAATTTCTAGACACATTTCAGATGTCAGAGCATTTAAGCAATGTTTCATTGTGAAAGTAATGGAGTCCAATCTATATGCAAAGAGATACTACATACCTACTTTGAAATAAAAAGTACTTCATATAGCATTTCAGAAATCATTTCAGAGAAATCTAGAGAGGACTCCCTCACAAAGAGATACATGAAATATTGAGAACAGTATAATCCTATTTAGAAAAAAGACATGTTTTTATCCCATTGTTTTCATTACCATGAAAAACTTGTATCCAGTATAGTATTCCATGAACAGAGTTAAAGAGTCTTTAAAATCCCAGGCTGGAGTTATTAGTAAGTTATGAATGACCAAAACTAAAGTGGGAATGTTATATTCACTATGTCATTTTTCAATAAATGTCAAATAACTTGACATCTAGATTTAGGTATGTGGGAAAAAAATTAAAAAGATACACCTATGCCTCGCTCTCTTCCTAAAAGTTGGCTGTCCTTCATCAATTAAATTTGCACCCCAAAGGTGTACAAATAACAGGAAAGGTCAGTAGATGACTTGTTTAGCTGTTTAAGTATTGATAATTCCAAACAGTCTGGCCACAAGTAACTATGTTAACAACAGAAAGGAAGAAAGAAAGGAGGAAGGGTCACTTCCATAAGATTTTTAATCAAAAATAAAATCACAGTGATCTCTTACACCAAATAAACCCTGAGAGAATCAACAATTAGAATTTTCCTGTGCCTCTAGGAAGTTCAGGTAACAATATTTTGCAGTGAAATCTACAAAGAAAAAAGTGCTTTTTCTTGAATTCATGCTCCCCCTGTGCCAATCAGTGTTTCAAAGAATGTCTTGCTTAGTTTGTTAAATCACTTAACTATAAATAGAAAAGTAATCTGCATGTAGTTGTCTGCCTTAAACAAAAAAATCTCTGGTTTTCCAATCACTAATAATACTGATAAATTACACCATCAGGGATCTGAGAAGGGAATATCACTTACACAAAATTAAATTATTTTAAAATAAGATTCTCAATAGTCAGAAACACACAGATTAGACAACCTCTCGTTCAATTATCATCCAGTGAAAAAAGTGCTTTTACTCTGATTTTCATCTAGAACCTTTCTGAATACTTCCAATGACAAGAAAGGCACAGTGTCAGAGTTCATTCCATTTAGAAGCAACTAATGGTGTTTAAAAGTTTTCTTGCAGTTCTAAAATCAGACTCAATTAACTTTGAGCCAATGCTCCAAAGAGCTGCTCTGTCTTTAGCCCTCACTTTATATCTTCCTCCAAACTAAAGAACTTGAAAAACTAAAATGCAATTATTTTCATAAGCTCAAATAGCCAGTATTTTCAATAGGTTAGGCATCATCAGGAAAAAAAAAAAATCTTAAGCATTAAAGGACACAGGATGAATTTCAAAACAAATTCAACATACTACACATCTTCCATTCTTTAAACATTTTAACATCTCTGAAATTGGCAGGTGCCTTACAATTACAGGCATTTACAACTGCTGCTGGGAGATGGTGGTCAGGACAGTCTTCACTATCTGCATACATTTATTTACTTACCATTTCTGGTGATATAATTGGATAACCGGAACCTCTCAATATTTCAGGCAACAATATATTTAGTGACCATTTGAGTAAAGAATATGACTCCTAGTAATTGGCTGAAACCTTTCATTAACACCATCTGGTAAGATCAAGAAAATGCCAGCACTAAAACTTGCAGGGTAAGTATCAGCGGTTTAGGGTAAAAAATCCCAGACAAAAGTACATTTTTAAGTAGTGCTACATCACCAACTCTAACTGCATAGAGAATAATTTTGTGGAAAAACAAACACCAACAACTCTGGGTGGAAAAAAGTTATTCAGAAGAATTGGACTCTGAGTGAAAAGACATTTTAGAATACCTAAACTATTTCACTTACAGTTTCCTTTGAAGATATGTTCAAGGATGATGTATCATAGAAGTATAACTCAGTAAATCTAAAATAATTTTTAAGTTTATTGAGAGAGATCAGAGTGATTAGAGATCATCATGTAATAATTTAATTGATAGTGCTTTTTCCCCTTCCTTCTTAATGGAATATAAAATAATGGTGTTTCTTACAGCTCATTCAATAGAACATGTTAGTTCAAAGAAGCTCTGTGCATGGTTGATATGCCAGAAATTACTATTCATCAAAACCAGCTTCTAGTTTCTTCTTCTTCCTCTTTCTATAACTACATTTCTCAGTCTCTCTTACAATTAATATGGCCATGAGACTGAGACATAGCCCAAGATACACAAGTGGAAGTCAGGTGCACATTTCCAGACCTAGCTCACAAAAACCTCTGACATAATCCTTCTTTTTCCTCTTTCCCCTACAGTTCTCAAGGGCAATCTTAGAAGCAACATGTCAAAGAAGGAATAGGTTCCACCAGCTCTGTCTCTAAAGGAGTATGTGAAACAGAATGCCCCCTCACATACACACACACTCATATCCCCAACCCAACCACAACCCCTCCATGGACATCAGTCATAAACACCCACACTGGATTGTTAGGTGACACAGAAATAAACTTCTGTCAGGTCAAGCCTCTTGAGAATTAATTTGTTAAAGCAGCTAGCAGTAGTCAAACTAAAACAGTTGGTTTTCACACTTGAAATTATAAAGTTCAAGCAGAATGGCAGACCAGGTAGTTCCAAGCTCTCATTTGCCCACGGAAACATCAAAAACAACATACAGAAACTGAACCAACTTTGTTGAAATTCTGGAAAACAAAGGTTTACAGAAACCAAGCCAATACCTAGTTAAGAAAAACCCACCTTTAAAAGAGTTGGAAGCCTTTGTAGTATTTGTACTCATCCATATCTCACCCTCTTCCCAACACAAACCAGAAGGTACAGAACAGACCTTACTCACAAGTTACTGTGTTAAGTCTGTTCTAACCTATCTAGGGGATACCTGAAGAACTGAAGCAAGGCACTCATCTCTACTTCACCTAACTCAAAACTAAAGTGGAAAAATCAACAGGCACTGCTCATAAAAGCTGCTAGGCAACTAAGGACTCACAGACACCTGGGGCAAGATTAAGAGTGGATATACAATAGACTATATAATGTCCAGAGGAAAAGATGAGATGAGACTCTCTGGCAAATAAGAACATTCAAAAGCAGCCATGTATACAGAAGACTTTAGAAAGTTAGGGGCACCTGGGTGGCTCAGTTGGTTAAGCATCTGATTCTTTCATTGGCTCAGGTCATGATCTCAGGATAGTGGGATGGAGCCCTTTGTCAGGTTCTGCACTCAGTGGGGAGTCTGCTTGAGATTCTCTCCCTCTCCCTCTGTCTCTGCATGCCTCCCCTCCCTCAAATAAATAAATAAATGAGTAAGTCTTGGGGGGTGGGGAGAAAAAGAAAGTCATGTGCATGTCCAGAGAGGATATATGCTCAGAAAAAGACTTGAAAAGACCTTAAGTTTACACCTCAAAATGATCTTAGGTTCAGAGAAGACCTAGTTAAGTGCTGAAGGAGAGTCCCAGCATATAGCTAATCTGCAAAGACAAAGAGAATTCCTGAGGAAATTCGTGTAAAAACCTGAGGCAATCACGAGCTAAAGGAAGAGAGTTTAATGATCACACATGACAAGGAGGAGTCTATGCAAAAATAAGAAAAACCTCAAAACAAATGACTTATATAGTTTTCAGCAATCAAAAAAAAGACAAAAACCCTGGAGGAGAATTTGATTTCCACAGTTACCACATTACAGTAGTCAAAAGCCAGTCAAAAGCCCAGTTTTCAACAATGGCCTTTAAACAACCACCTTAAAAAGGAAATCAAGAAAACAATGTAGGAACAGAAAATTTAAAAAGAAAAATTATTGAAAAAAGAATTAAAAATTCAGGAGTTGAGTAGCACAATTACTGAGAATAAAAAATTCACTAAAGGAGTTCAACAGCAGAATTGAGCAGCCAGAAGAAAAAAATCAGTGAACCTAAAGATAAAAGAATTGAAATTATCAAGGATGAAAAACAAAAGAATGAAATCAACAGAGCTTAAAAGACTTGAGGGACACAGTCAAACACACCAACATATGCATTACAGGGGGCTCAGAAGGTGAGAAAAGGACAAAAAGATAATTTGAAGAAATAATGGACAAAAAGTCACAAATCTGATGAAAGATATCAATCTACAAATCAAAAAATCTCAATGAACTCCAAATGGAATAAATTCAGAAATTCACAAAAGACACATCATAAACTGTCAAAGATCAAAAACAGAGAGAGAATTGAAAGCAAGAGTAACTCATTATGCACAAGGGATCCCCAATAAGATTATCAGTTGATTCCTCATCAGAAACCTTGGAGACAAAAGGGAAAAAAGTGGTATGACTTGTTTAAAGGGATGAAAGGGAAAAAAAATGTGAACTGAGAATTCTATATTCAGCTAATCTGTCCTTCCAAAAATGAGGGAGAAATAAACACAGCTGCAGATAAACAAAGATTGCAGTAGTTTATTACCAGTAGATGTACAAAATGCTAATTAGGGTCTCTCAGGTTGAAACAAAAGGATGCTAGACAGTAAATCGAAGCCATAGGGAGAAATAAATATCTTCATTAAAGATAAATAAATGGGCAAATATAAAAGCCAGTATTACTGTAATTTTGGCTTGTAAACTCTACTTTCTATTTTCTACATGATTTAAAAGACAAATGCATAAAAACTAATAATAAATCTGTTACTGAGCACACAATATATAAACATGCAGTATGTTACATCAATAGCATAAAGGGGGCAGGATGATCGTGCTATATAACAGTTTTTGTATGCAAATAAAGTTAAGCAGGCATCAATTTGATTAGGTAATAACTTTATAAAAATTATAACTTTAAAATTTTAGGATGTTATATGCAATCCCCATGGTAATCACAAAGAAAATACTAAATAGAATAGGCACAAAAGTTAAGGGAATCAAAAGGTGTCACTACAAAAAAGAAAATCAGATGAACACAAAAGAAGGTAATAATGGAGGAAATGAGGGACAAAAAATTTTAAGACATACAGAAGATACCAAAATGGCAGAGATGAGTCCCTCCTTATCAGTAATTACTTGAAATACAAATGGTTAAACTCTCCAATCAAGAGACAGAGATTGGCAGAATGAATTATAAAAGGGGGGGTAACTATATGCTGTCCACAAGAGACTCACTAAACATATAAATAGGTTAAAAGTGAAAGGATAAAACAAGATATTCCGTGCAAATAGTTACCAAAGAGAGCTGAGGTAGCTATACTAATATCAGACAAAATAGACTCTAGTCAAAAACCATTACAAAGAATAAAGGATATCATATATTGATAAAAAGGTCAAGTCATCAATAAAATAAAATAATAAATATATATAGGAAGCAACACTGACATAATTGAAGGGAAAATACATACCCATAATTAAAGAGATTTAAATGTTCCACTTTCAATAATAGATGAACAGCCAGACAGAAAACCAATGAGGAAATAGAGGACATGATAATCACTATAAACCAAATGTACCTAAGAGACAAATAAAACACTGTATCCAACAATAACTTTTTTCTCAAGTGCACATGGAATATTACTCAGGATGTTATGCCACAAAACAAATCTCAAAAGTACAAAAAAAGATTGAAATCATAAAAAATCTTTTCTTGTCATAATGGAATAAAACTGAAGTCAATAACAAAGAAAACTGGAATATGAATAAATATGTGCAAATTAAACAACATGCTTTTGAACAATGTGCAAAGAAAAAATCCCAAAAATACATAGACAAATGAAAATACACCACATAAAAACTCATGGCATAAAGCAGAAACAGTGTTGAAAGAAATTTATAGTTCTTAACATATACATTGAAAAAGAAGATCTCAAATCAATAATCTAATTTTGCACATCAAGGAATTAAAAAAAAAAGAACAAGCTAAACAGAAAGCTACCAGAATAAATAATAAAGACTAGTGGAGATAAATAAAGAATAAAAAAATTAGAAAAGATCAACAAAACTAAAGGCTGGCCTTTTGAAAAGGTAAAATTTACAACCGTTAGCTATGCTAAGAAATAAGATGAAGAACAACCAACTTTACAAAAATAAAAAGTATTGTAAGAGAATACTATGAACACCAACAACTTGGATAACCTAGATGAAATGGACAAATAACTAGAAACACACCTAGATATACCTACCAAAACTGATTCATAAAAAAAATAGAAAATCTGAATAGACCTATAACTAGTAAGGAGATTGATCAGCATTCAGAAACTTTGGGACCCTCCCCCCACCCAAAAAATAAGGTCAGGACTAGATGGTGTCACTAGTGAATTCTACCAAACATTTAAAGAATTAACACTAATCCTTCTCAAAATCTTCAAAAAAAAATGAGGAGGGAACACTACCTAACTCATTCTAAATAATCATTACCAGCATTAACCAATACCAAAGCCAGTAAAAGACACTACAAAATTACAGACCGATATCCCTTATGAATAACAATGCAAATATCCTCAACAAAACACAAATTGAATTCAGCAGCAGCTTAAAAGGAATAAATAAAATTATCTCTGTTCACAGATAACATGATGTGGAAAACCCAAAGATTATTAGCTTGAATTCAGCAAAGTTGCAGGATACAAAATCAACAAAGATCAGTTTCTTTCCTGTGTACTAACAATGAACCACCAATAAGTAGTGAAAGAAAACAATTCCGTTTATAATAGCATTAGAAAGAATAAAATACTTAGTAATAAACTTAACTGGAGGTGAAAGACTTGTATGGTAAAAACTACAAAGCACTGCTGAAAAAAAAATTATCCTTTATATTATCATTAAAAAAAAAGAAAAAAAGAAAAGGACAAGCACTGACAAGAACGTGGGGGAACCCCTGTGCATGGCTGATGACAATATGTGAAAGGATACAGCCACTGTGGAAAACAGGTTTGTGGTTCCTCAAAAAGTTAAAACACAGAATTACCATATAATCTAGCAATTCCACTCCTAGTTTATATACCCCCCAAAAAACAAAAGAGACTCTGATACTTATACACCAAGGTCCACAGTAGCATTATTCACAATAGCCAAAAGGTGTAAAAAACCTAATGTCTATCAAGAGATGAATGAATAAACAAAATGTTGCATATACATACAGGAAACTATTATCCAACCTCAAAAGAATGAAATCCTAATACATGCTATAATATGGATGAACCTAGAAAATATTATGCTAAGTAATGTAAGCCAGACATAAAGAACATTTTATTATTCTACTTAGGTAAAGTCTAGAACAGGCAAATTTATGGAGACAGAAAACAGAACAGTGATAACCAAAAACTGTGTGAGAGGGGAGGATGGGGAGTTATTTAATGGGTACGGTTTCTATGCAGGAAGATGAGAAGATTTTGGAAACGGGTACTGATAATGGTTGCACAACACTGTAAATTTACTTAAAGCCACTAAAATGTACACTTTAAAAATGGTTAAACAGATTCTAAATATACTTAAAGACCAAGTCAAATTACCAGAAATTTGAACTAGTTTCTTAAGACTGCCAGGAACACATTTTCAGATCTATCCAGCCACATACCACCCAAACAAGTGGAAGAATTCAGACACTATACAGCATATATTTTTTGCGTTTGTCAAAGACACTCATAACTATGGCTAAACTCAATATTCTCAGGAGTCACACAATTTCTACTATCATTAAGACAATCACGATGTTAGGCACCTGGGTATCTCCATACAAGTACACCCATTATTTTAACAATCAAATAAGATAAATATCTCCAACCCCCATCCTATCTATATTCTTTGAGGACGGATAATGTCCTTAAATGGGGACTGACTTCCTGCTATATTGCTGGAGCTCCTTGCTCTCCGCCACCCCTCCTTGAGTCCCCTCCTTGTTTCATTCCTATATCCTCTTTCCCAGGCTGCCCCAAAATTTAAAATTCCTGTTTTTGTCTTTTCTTTCCAGACTTCTCATATCCACAAAAGGTCAAGGTATTTTCCTCCAAGTCATCTCCTCTGATGCATGAACTATGCTATTCCCTTAGTATGTGAAAATTGTTCACATACTACTTTAAACAATTCTTCCCTTTCAATGATATTAAAATTCATATACAGTGAAGACCAGAGACTTTTAATTCACTTGCTATTTACTCTTACTAAGTGCTATATAAAAGTTACAAATTTTAATATATTAGCTTTTAATCCAGAAAGTATTTTTCTATTTTAGATGCCCTCATTCTTCTCAAATCTGACAGTACAAACTTCAAAATTCAATATACACACTCATAAAGAAAACAAAATATTAATAGTCCTGATGTTGCGAAACCAAGTGTTTTAAAAAAATATCTTCCTTGACCACTTGTAATTCCACTAAGTATGCTTAAAACAAACTACTAAATGGATACATACACAAGAACCTCCACTAGACCTTATAAAATACAATTTCAATAAGCATTCACAATTCCTACCTTTTTAAAGCAGACAGACCAAATTCAAAGTAGACATGTAGTTAGAGTTCCAGGAATAGAAAAAAAAAAAAATCTATGTTATATTATACATTGGTTAAGAACACAGATGTGACTAGGAGTAGTGAATACAGAGTCACAAGGAGTTTCCTGCAAGAGAAAGGTGCATTCTAGAATAAGAAGAGCAAGCTTTGGAGCTATGTAGGCCTATTGATACCCTCTCTCAATTCTCATGACAACCTAAGGATGGAGAAATAATCAGCCCCTATGTGGCAAGTAACAAATGAAGAGACAAGTTTAGGGACATCATAGGTTCTCTGGCTAGGACACATCATAGCAGAATTAGGATCGATGCCAGCAATGTTTAATCCCAAAACTTCTGCACTCCCATAGTTAACATGCAAGGTACATATATACCAAAATAATGGAAATCACTCCCATTACTACATGTCTGATGAATATTTAGCATTGAGCCTCAACTTATGCACATATATACACACACACCTTGAAAGTTTTTACCCCAACATACAAGAGAAGTACAAAATTTGGAAAATCTCTAGCTCTGTTATATTCAGATGGCAAACACAATCACAAATCTAAGATTAATGAGAGAATCCCCTATATTTTGAGGTTTCTTGAAAAACTGAATATATCCTAGTCCATTCTCAAGGAAACAACCAGCAATCTGAAATCCATAGCTTCCCTGGAGTTAGACCAAACTAAACCTTAGTATTAGAAACCTCGAAAGGCAAATTATCTTTTGCCCTGGTATGAAATATGGCCAGGCATATAGGCTACTGTTGAACTGTATTTTGTTGCTGATCTATATTTTGTTATATACCCGGTTTTTTGTTATTGAACTATATTTTGATTCTTGTTTCATCAGTAATCCTCAGTATGATTCTAAATCAAAGGCTTAGGTAAACTGTAAATGGTATTTAAATCTTTGTTTTGAATACTTACATGAAAAGTCAATAAATATTTCAGAAAAGAAAACTAAGATTTTATAAAGACTCTTTCATGTAGAAAAATGATCACAGGGAGAGAAAACAAAGAAAATGAAAAGAAAATATTGGCTTTGGCTACCACTAGTCTATTCTATAACCCATCTCAAAGTACCTGTCTAAACTGACCAAAAGATATTTAAGTAAAATCTGTTTACTAGTATAATTCACTTAGTGGGTAAAAAAGAAAACTAACAGAATCTGTGAAGTACAGACTTATAAAACACACAGAAGGAACTTTTTATCTTGTGGTCTCAACACCAAGTCATTATATATACCAAAAAAAAAAAAAAAAAAAAGATATGTGGTTTTTAGTTCTGTATTAGTTTAAAAACAAGCTTAAATACAAGGACAATTCACATAGCATGTAGTGGTATACACTCCAGTGCACAATAAAATATACTTTTGTTAAAACAATCTTGGGAAGTAGGTAAAAGGATCAAGAGTGAAATAAAGGTGAAGGAAAAACAAAATCATGTAGTCAATCATGAATCCCTATATAACTTCATATTTTTTCCTCCATTTTAGAAATTAACCTTACTTCACAAATGTTTGACTAAACCAGTGCTCACACCTTCACCCAGAAAAGCATGATAAAAATTTTTAATTTTTTCATACTTTATTACAATGAATGCCATTATTCTCAAAATTTTTAGAAGTTGTTTAGCCTAATTCTCTCACAGGGGACCAAACTGCTTGTCAGTAGCCAAGTTGTTTTCTGAAGCAAACCAACTAACTCAGTAAAAGGCTTAAATGGGATATAATATTAAGATAATTTCTTATAGTTGCTTTACATATCAAGAATCAATAATGCCAAAGTAAATGCATTTAGAATGGCAATACTTTAAGGTTTCCTCACACTTTAAATTACTCTACAATAAGCTTAGTGTCTATGTTTACACCCATTTAACTTAAGCTCTTTTGACATTTTTTAAAATATTTGTTTAAAGATTTATTTGAGAGAAAGAGAGAGAGGGAGCACGAAGGGAGGGGCAGAAGGAGAGGGAGAAACTTAAGCAGACTCTGCAATGAGTGCGGAGCCCAAGGCAGTGCTCGATCTCACAACCCTGAGATCACGACCTGAGCTGAGCCGAAACCAAGAGTTGGTGGCTTAACTGACCGTGCCACCCAGGCGCCCCAAGCTCTTTTGACATTTAAACTCACAGAAACTGAAATGATGACATTTAGTTACTAATTATTATAAATAATAACATAAAATATTGATGAATACACAACACATGAATTCCCATCCTTGTCTCAACTAGTTAAATATCTATGTAATAGTTCAATAAAATCTTTATTCAAATTTATCAGTGGACTAACTTTTAAAACTTAATAAAGTCAACCTTATATCATAGAGATATAAATGCATGTTACCTACATTAAAAAGCATTTGGCTTAATTTCTAAGCCCATCATTCCCACATGAATCTTTACAACACAGTGAAAAAAAGGTAAGCAGAAAGGAAATAATACATGAAAATACCACCAGGCATGTAGTTTCTAATTTATTCATTCACACAACATGTATTTAATGAGTATCCACTGTGCAGCAAGTACTATGACAGATGCCAGAGATATAAAGGGGAGTGAAGACAACATCATCCCTATTTTCCTAGTAATTATAATCTCATATGGAGATATAACCTGATCAAGATAATCCTATGATTGAGTACATAAAAACAAATTAATATAAATGCTCTATGAAAAGGAACATAGCACTATGAAAGTATCTACTAAAGAAAACTGTTCCAGAATAAGGGCTCAGGGAGAGGAAAGAAAAGAAAGAAAAGAAAAGAAAAAAGAAAAGAGGAAGGAAGGAAGGAACGAAGGAAGGAAGGAAGGGTTTCAAGGTGAGAAATGAAAGCTGAGAAAAATTAAGGTGAAAGAAGTGGTACGGGGGAAGGGGCGTGGGAGGGGGAGGAAAATACAGGTAAAGACCCCAGTAGCGAGAGTGGGAGGGAACACAGTACATTCAAGAAACAAAAAAGGGTAGTGTGGCCACAGGCAGAGACCAAGAAAAGGAGTGGTAAAATAAAGAGCCAAAAGAGGAGAGGGGGCCAGACCATAAAGTTTAGCACATTTTAGGATTTTAGTCTTTATACTGGTCTTTACTTTTAACTGTAAAGTGAAAAATGTGTTTCTAATATAAGTTCTACTTTTGCAACATCTTTGTTGGTAATGGAAGCATCACAAATAACTGTTTGAAGAATAAGCCAGAGTGGTCTTTGTTGCCTGAGGCAAAAATAGATTTCTGGTTTTTTAAATTAAATTTATTTTAAGATCATATTAAGGGGGAAAAATCACCACACACTCAATATAAAAGATTTCTATCTAAGGGTGTCTGGGTGGCTCAGTCGGTTAAGCATCTAACTCTTGATTTCCACTCAGGTCATGATCTCAGGATCCTGAGATCAAGCCCTGTGTCTGGCTCTTTGCTGAGAGTGGAGCCTGCTTGAGATTCTCTCTCTCTTCCCTCTTCCCCTCCCCCTGCCCACGTGCACACACTCTCTAAAAAATTTTAAAAAATAAAGATTTCTGTCTAAGAAGTTAAGAAGTTTTGCTCTGAGCCTTCTTCTGCTTCTACAGATCATTTTAAGTATAGTGTTTGATAGAAGGAATCAATATCAAAAAATTAAACAGAAAATATTCTTTTCCAGTATTTGTATCCCTACTAAATTCTATCCTGTTTTAAATACCATTTTCCTAACTAGTCATTTTAAATTGTGCTCTTCCAACTAACATCAAATATTTAATCAAATAATGTAGTTAACATCGTTTAAAAATCGGGGACAGTGCCCACAGTGATCACAGTCACTAAATTTTTTTGTAATTCCTTTTACCATTATGGTCCCTCACCCCTCTCCATGTAATACTCAGTAACATAAGTAGTTATGTTCTTATTTCCTCATTTCTAGGGATTAATAAACATATTAGCATTCAAAAAAGTTATTATAAATTTACTAAGGGTAAAAATACTAGACTACGCACCAAGATCGAAATATTAAGACACACTTTTTTTATGATTTTAAAATATCAATTGTCAAGTTGGTACACAGGTAAAATACAATGAAATTCAATACCCACACTGAAGTAAGATCTCAGTGACTGAGATATTGAGGAGTCTGGACTTAACTTTTATTTTTCTGGTCAGCCATTACCTCTTGTGGAAATATTTAACAGAAGAAATTAGTTCTAATGAAAATGAGAGCAAATAAGGTTGAACTTCTAAACTAACAATGCTACTATTTTCAATATGAAAGAAAGATTACACACATGCCTCAACAATCTCAAAATATTTTTATATACCTCAAAAAATGGAGATTCACGAAAAGACTTCACAGTTCAGACCATTTCTAGTTAAGTGTTTTCAAATGACTATAAATCAGATTTGAATATATATAAGATATGAAATATATCAAGATATAAAATATAAAGTTTCTTCCTGAATGACCCCTTTAAAAAAAATCTGTCATACCTGAGTAAAATAATTCCGTATTTTTCATCTAACTCATCTTCATAATTTATTTTATTTTTCCTCCTTTGCTATTCCATGTAAACATTAAAAGTAATGCCTCAAACATCTAAACTTAAAGCTGTAGCTCTTTTCCCTGATACTAACTATAACTAGTAATACAAAATTAGCATAAGCATAGCAGAGTCTTTGCCAATCCTCTGCTCCATCCAAAGAAAGTAACAACAATGCTTCTTTGAGTGGGGTTTTAGAAGAACTTTAGGTTGGAAGTAGCAAAGGAGAACAGAACACATACAATTTAAACCTGAGAACTTTCACCCCTACAAAGAAAACAATGCCCTTTTTCTATCATATCCATCCATACATCCATGTATCTATATAGCTGTATTTGCCTTTCTACTACACCCTAAGACTATAATTTAGTAATTGTATGTTTTTATGTGAGAGCTCTACTTTAAAAATGCACATACACAAATGCACAACCTTTGTAGACTGTTAACCATTGAGGTACTCCCACTTAATATACATATGTGGCAGGGAGACAGAGTTTCAAAATGACAGTCAAAACTTAAAATGAGGGGTGTCTGGATGGCTCAGTCAGTTGAGCATCCAACACTTGATTTCGGCTCAAGTCATGATCTCAGGATCGTGAGATCCAGCCCTGCATCAGGCTTTGCAATCAGCATGGAGTCTGCTGGAGATTCTCTTTCCCCCTTCCTCTGTCCCTCCTGCTGCTCATTCACACACACACACACACACAAACACACACACACACACACACACACACTCTCTCTCTCTCTCTCTCTCTCTCTCTCTCTCTCTCTCTAAAATAAGTTAAAAAAATGATGAGGTGCCTGGGTGGCTCAGTCGTTAAGTGTCTGCCTTCAGCTCAGGTCATGATCCCAGGGTCCTGGGATCAAGGCCCACACTGGGCTCCCTGCTCAACTCCCCCAACTCCCTGGGTTCCCTCTCTCGCTGTGTCTCTGTCAAACAAATATTTAAAAAATAAAATAAAATAAATTTAAAAAATTTAAAAAAGAACTTTTTGATTCCTTTTGGAAGATTTCAGGAAACCAACTCAATTTAAAAACTGGTAAATAAAAGGGAGTTTAGCATTTATTCTGACTTTTCTGTATAAGTTGTATTACATGAAAACAAAAAAGTTGATAAGAGAAAGTTCTTTATAGCAGTCCAAATAATAAATGAAGAAGGAATGATAAAATCAGAATAGACCATTTTGCAACCTCTAATAAAATAATGGATCGAAGCAATGATCATCAATGGCTATGAAAATCATTAGGTGAAAAGCTGATAGGGAACTTTCCAATGGATAAATTAGGCTGGCAATACTTGAACCTAGTGATCAGTCTTATCAAAATAGAGAGGTAACCAAACATTATGTGCCTTGTGATATTATGCAAAAGAAGGTATAATAATCTCTAAAGTATTCTTTAAAAACAAAAATTAAACCCAAGTCTAATCAAGCCTCTGGAACTACCAGCTCATAAGAAACACTGTGGACAGAGGAACATGTTAAATGACACTACAAAGATGCAATCAGCAATATCCAAAATGTGAAAATTTCTGTAAGACAAATAACCTACTTTATCAAATAAATTACAGGGGGCGAGAGGGAGGATAGAGAGAAAAGGAACTATACATTAAAAGAGACTTAGAAATATATTAAATGCAATATGTGAACAAACCATGTTTAGATCTTAACTCAAGCAAATCTGTATTAAAAAAATACAAAATCCTTACGAGACAATTGTAAAAATTTTACTACTAATTGGATATTTAATTACATTAAAGAATTATTAACTGAGGAGTGATGAGTGTTGTGGTTATAGTAAAAAAAAAAACAAAAAATATGTCCCTATCTTTTAGAGATATATGCACACATTTATTTACAGATAAAATTGATATGACATATAGGAATTGCTTCAAAATAATTTGGTAAAAAGGTGTGGGAAGCACTGGTATAAATGAAATAAAATTGGCCATGTTTTAACTGTTGATTGTTAAATCATTAACCATGATTTAACAGGGTGATTGGTGTATAAAGGTTCATTACACTACTCCCATTTTTATATATGTTTTTAAATGCTCATTTTAAAGTTTGAAAAAAAAAAATACAGAACTCTCCTTCATAGATGGTTAACCTCTGAGGTGTTCTTATTTAACATACTAATTGTGCTCACCTACCCATGAGGCACTATCACAGGTGTTGAGACATGGTATAATAAGAGACAAGCATTTTAAAATAACCTTCAATAAAGCAACTGACAAATGAAAGAGAATTATTAAGTGAAGCACATGATTCAGAGATTTGCCAATAGCAGTTAACAAATATGAACATGAACAATAAGGAAGCAGGTTGTTGGGGGGGGTTGTTGTTTGTTTGGTTTTTTTGGTGATCATCTCCCTACCTCCTCCTTTCTACACAAACAAGGATTTTATATTTGGCAATTTTTGGTTTCCTATTTTAGGAGGCCTTAAAATCAAAATTATGACAAACACATTCAACTACTCCCTAGTTTATTTAACTTTCTACTACAACATAATAAAAAAGCATTTAATTAAAGTAAAGCAAAATTGAGCAAAGAAAGAAAAAAATTAAAAACAATAGCTTGAGAACTTTCTATGTAATCCTGGATATCAAGGCCAAAATGTCCCTCTATAAAAATGTAAATAATAATAATAAACCACAACACTTGAAATTGGAATATTGTGCAAGCCCAATAAATACTGTTCATGTCCTACAAATCAGAAAATATAGGACAAAGAATTATAAACTCCTTTTAAGACTTAGTTTGAAATCTGACACCTAAAAAATTTAGATATTATAAAAATCCAAACCTACTTATATACATATACATTTATAAGCAGTGGCTTAAACATTTCAAAATAAAATATATCGTCCTTTATTATTTTTTTAATTTATATTCTTAAAGGATCTTTCAAACTGTTAAATACTAAAACTCTCTTTGCTAATATTTTAGTGTAACTGCACACTGGATAGGGAACACTGGAAAAAGCACTTTTGAAAGATATATGTTATATAAAGAAATAAATAGATCTTACTTGTCGAATGAGCCATTCTGTTTCATGAAAAAAAGAAGAGGCTAGTCAACTAATTTCTAGGTCACAACAGGGGAGCAAGTAACATTAGATAGAAAGAATAAAACAGGTTCAAAAGAAATATAATTTTGATCACACCTCACTCCCCATGGAAAACTTTCAGTTCAAAAAAGCATGAAGGAAAAAAGTGAAATACATAGAGCAGCTGTAACCACTTATAAAGCTCATATTGGGACACAGGAGTAAATACATAGGATCCTGTTATGGAATAACAATGGCAGGTGTTATTCAATGTATTTTTCTGATTTAAGGGACATATTTTGGTGTGTGATATCTCTGAAAACATCCAACTGTGAGTTCTCTGATAACCCAGTTCAACCCTACAGTTATGTGTATATTCAAATAGAAGCAGCCAACATAAAGGCCAAGCTTTTATGCAGAGGTGAGCAGACCAACACTGGGCAATACAACCTGGGTATCTCTACTGCTTTGTCAATTGTTTTAACAGCAACAGGAATCTACCTCTTTCTGAGAGGCAAAAATTGTTTTAAAAGAAGAGTGACCAGTTAAAACAGCAACTAAGAAAGAAAATCAGATGACTGAAGTACTGGAAAAAGATTTACTAGCCATAAAAAAAACTGGTGCCGAAGTATTTGATACCAGTGTCTTACTAAAAAAGAAGAAATAACTGAGATCCAAACACGAAAAGGCTTATGGTCTTAGATCAATCAAGGCCCAAATTCTGTCCTTTTGCTCTCTAGTTCTATATTCTTTTCATTACATAGTACTACCCTCTCTTTCAATGAGTGAGGTCTTAATTAGATCATTACTAAAACAGCTTGCATTTACTGAAAACCCTGGGCAAGCAGGTTAGATGTGTATGTCCCAATCAGTTTGTCCAATGACCCCATTAGAACATGAGGTAGAACTACTACCCCCACTTGCCCAAGTTCACAGATGTTTTCAAGCAAAGCAAAGAAAAATAAAAATTCTGTCTAAAATGCAAACACTCTGGTAAACGTGTTCTCTTCCCAGACACCAAAGCCTAATTGAGCTGCTGTTTCCCACAGATTTGTCCACAGGAATTCCATATTAATCTTCTTGTTCTGAACCCTTAGCATCCTATATAGTTCCATCAGTCTAAGACCAGAACCTGCGAAATTAGCATTTTCCAAGTCCCTTTCATAAAGTTACCTTTCTTTCTCATTTGTTAAGTATCCTAAAAAACATCCTATTTCTTCCAAGCTTCACATCCAGACCATTAACACCAATGAGTGCTAGTTCAGAGGTAAGCATAATAAGCATCCATTAAATCTATCATGTTTTTTAGAATTTTTTCCAGGTAACTTTTCAATACTTAAAATTTTACTTATATGCTAACACATATCTTTACTCAAACAATCCAGACTCTTATTAAATCATAAAGACTCTGAGAGTAAATTTTGTCATACAAATATTTTACATGCAGATATAATACCACACCATACAAAATACATATTCTTCTCTAAAACTACGGGAAATGTTTTTCTCTATTCTTCCTAATATACTTTCAACTGTATCCAATCCTTAGAATAACTTGAAGAAACTTGAAATAAATGAACCTAATCAAAATAAACTCAAAGGGCTACACCACCAAAGCACCAAATCTTTAATACTATTTGCTCCAAGAACAACTGCAGAACAGTTTTTAAAAATGCCATAATATAAATGCGGACCATTATATCATAACATGAATTATGTTAATATAATTTACTAAGTTTAAATAACACACAATAGATTGCTAAAAATAATTAAATGACAACCAAGCAATTACTTCAAATATCAAAAATGTCATCTCTTTACTGAATGCCAGTTATTAATTTCTATCAATAATTGTCCCACAGAAGTCATAAATAAATGGGAACAGTATCTACCTGAAAAATGTTCTGAGAAACTTACCATCATTTTGGCTCTTGCCTTTCATCTCCTCCTTCCACGATAAGATGGTGTTCAGGGGAACATAGTCCCTTATGTATTCTTTGCGTCTCTCCTCTAAGGTCATCTTCAGTAAACGTTCTTGCAAAATAAAAGCAGAATCTCCATTTGTATTTAACTTTTAAGTTCAGGAATTATTTTATAATTTAGATCTTAATCATGTAAACAAACCAAAGAACTGGTTGGGCTTGAGAAACATCAAAATGAAAATCTAATGACTCCATAACTGAATGTTAAAAAGTGTCAAGTTAATACCATATTACTTGGGGGGAGGGGCGTGTCAGAGCCTGATGAGGAAGACTCTTATGATAGTCCAAGAAATAAATGAACTCTTTCAATCAACATATATTAACAGTCTACTATGCGCCAAGTAATATGTTTATACACTGCAGGTGCAAAGGTGATCCTTAACCTTGAGGAGTTCATAAGACAAAACAGGAATGGATAATATACAAAATAATAGCTACATAAATAAAATACAAAATCCTAAGACGGGTATGTACAAATGCTAAGAGCACAAAAAAGGCAGCCACCCCAGTATTTCCTTAATTCAAACATGCCATCAACAATAAAGTGAACTTTCAATTTAATAATATCTTTGTGGAGGTAATTAAACACTACTTTCAAAACACACCTTGGTAAGATTAAAATATCTTTAAAAACGCATCCTAGAATTAATGACAATATAAAAAATGTTTTTAAAAACGCATCTTAGAATTAAGAACAGTAAGTTCTCTGTAAGTGCCAGGTACTTCACACATGTAATTTCATGGAAATCATCTTTCCAACAACTCAGCAAAATTGGTAGTATTATTCTTATTTTGTAGATAGGGAAATGAAGCACATCAAAGTTCAGTACCTGTCCAAAGCAAGCTTTCCATTAAAATCCAGTCAGATAGCTCCAGTAGTCAAAAACTATAGCCTATACTATTAGTCACTATAGCATACTACCTTCACCAGAAAAGCTCCTCAAATGAGGTGTTTTCTGTATGTCAGCTGTCATGTATCATATTCTTTACCAAAGGTCTCCACAATGTAAAGAGATTGACAGTTGTACTCTCTCCAACTGTCTTTTAGCACACTGCAAAGTGAATGGATTTAAGGCTAGTAACTAGTTTTAGGTGTCTAACCCTCATAAAATAATCACTTTAAAATATTCTTTCCAGAAATAAACTGCAGAAGGTATTAATTAAAGTACAAGTGAAAAGGAAACAGGAAGCCAACATTTTCCCCTGCTGCTAGAACTGTCTTTTCTTCAGCCACGTTAGGAAGTAATAATAACAAGGTATTTAATCAGATGTGATATATATAATCAAATCACACCACTACAATACTCAAGGGTCAACACCGTACAGAATGTAAGATGCCTAAAGGGTATTTAAGTTGAAATCGAAGAATCTGGAATTCAAGAAAGAGATCTAGCTAGCCTAGAGATTTTGGAAATTATGAATAAAATTTCTGGTCCTAAAGGAAGTTCATAGGAAAAGGTAAGGGATGTGATCGAACCTCAAAAAAAACAATTACGGGGTGGACACAAAGAAGGGAAAAATGAAATAAAACTTATGTCACTGGAGGTATAAGGTGAATCAAAGTGCCAATGATGTAGAAACCAGCAAAGAAAAGTTTTAATAAGAAGAGTGGGGGGATGGAGTAACTGGGTGATGGACATTAAGGAGGGCACATGATGTAGAGAGCACCGGGTATTATATGACTTATATAATAAGAAATTATGAACTCTACCTCTGAAACTAATAATATACTACATGTTAGTTAATTGAATTTAAATTTAAAAATAAAATAAGAAGATGGGAAATACTGTCAATTGCTACAGGAAGATCAGGAAGAATAAAATTTAATAACCCACTGGTTTTATCAACTGGATCACCAACAGCACTGAAAAGAGAGCAAAATGGTTAACAGAGCTGTCTGGATTCTAATCCTAAACCATGCAAATCTATGTGATCTTTAATCTCTTTATGTCTCAGGTTCTTTTTGAGGTAGGTATTACACACAATTTATAGATGAGGCAATTAAGCCAGAGAGGTTGAATAACTTACCTAACATTCCACAGCTAGTAAACAGTACAAGATTCAAACCAGACAAATATTCAAAGCTCCTGACCCTACAGTATACTACCTCATAGAGTTGTTGTGAAAATTAAATGAGATAACCCATGTAAGGTACAGTAGTCCCCCCTTATCTGCAGTTTTACTTTCCATAGTTGCATTTACCCATAGTCAACTGCAGTCGGGAAGAAGATGATCCTCTGACATACGGTCAGAAAGTCAGCAGTAGCCTATGTCATGTCATTCACCTCATCACACAGGCATTTTATCATCTCACATCGTCACAAAAAGGATGAGTACAGTATAATAAAATATTCTGAAATGCCACATTCACTTACTGTTAATAGGTTACTGTGCCTAATTTATAAATTAAACTTTATCATAGGTATGTATATACAGGAAAAAAATATAGTATATACAGTATTCAGTACTATATGCAGTCTTAAGCATCCACTGGGGGCCCTGGAACGTATCCCCATAAATAAGGGAAGACTACTGTACTTAGCATAGTGCTGGGCACACAAACAGGACTCAAATAGTAACTCTTTTTACATTAGTACCATCACTGTTATTACCGAGTGAATTTAGGAACATTAGTTTCACTAGAGTATAGTTGAGATCCAGGAGACTACAAGGGAACTGAGAAAAAGAAGTCAGAACAGCAACTCCCAAGATGAAGCTCTTTGTAAAGAAGGGTATTTTAGGGTAGAGACTCGAGCGAGTATCATTACAGGCTGAGGAGGGGAACCTAAAGACAATGACAAACTAAATATCCCCAAAAGGGAATAAATGATAGCACAAGATTTCAAGGAATACAGGAGATGAGACAAAGAGCATAAGAAAAGTGCTTCCTTTAAGACAGGAACAGAGCTGAAAGGACATGTAAAGAAATGGACAGAGGCAGATGTTAAGGCTGTTCCTGTTATATGACATGTATTTGCTAAATGAATTAAAAGGAAATATCATGTGTTTAATATAGGAGGAGGGGGTCCTGGAATAGGAAGCTTGAAGGAAATGGTAAATTTGGAATACTCACACAAAGGAGGAAAGGCATGACTAGCACTTATCAAACCACTACTAAAAGAGTCCAGATCACTAATATAGAAATATTGCAATATCAGTGATCAGGTTGAGAGAGATTATGAAGTAACTTGTAGTTTTACTAAATGTCAGAAGGTAATATAGAAATGCAACCTGGCCTCGGTCATTCCATTTATTTAAACATTTAAGTATGGACTCTTAGAAAAGAAACAAGATCAATAATAAGAAAATAAGATAAAACAAAGAGATAATTTATGTTCCAGTACTTAAAATTATAATACACATTAAGTGGTTTTCAATTAGAACTCAAAATAATACATCAATAACGTTTAACATATGTGGACTTAAGAAGTCCTCAGTTATTTGTTTAAACAATGAAACATGCTAAGGACCACAAACATCATACAGTTTCTTTGGCATTACACAAAATTTTTCCTGAAAGAATGCTTCCCCTTTACAATGAATCTGCTCTGTGAACCAAGCATATAAGTAGACAGTCCTACTATTAGATGGCATACTGAGCTAAAGTGTGTTTACAGAATGCCCTGACATTTCAATGAGGTGGATAAGCCTTCCTTTAGATTTAAATAACAGCCGCAAAAATACAATACCATCCTCACCAGCGCAATGAAAGAAAAAAGGTCATGCATCCCATCAGCTTCTTTAATACTAACTACCGTACTAGAAATCCTTAGTTCCTTCTTGATGGTACAATACATACTTTTAAATATTAAATATTTAAAAATAGACATCCTGATACACTGAGACATACACTAAAGTCTTCAAATCAGTTTTTCTTTAACATTAAACTTCATGCAAAAATAGGTTAGTTTTAGACAAGACAAATTTAGTTTGTTAAATACACTCTTTAATTGTGCATTTGCTTCTTTATTTAGAAAATATTAATTTGGTTACATTTTCCCCTATTGTTAGAAGCAAAAAAAAAAAAAAAAACAACCTCAAGACGTTAAAGATTCTAAAACGCCTGCTTGCCACAGTCCAAATGTGTAGATGTTAAATGAAGGAACCATTATAACATTGTTACTTTAGGAACATTATTATGACAGAAAAATACTTCTTAAGTAATCACCATAATTTCATCAGTGAATCATGTATTGCAAACAATCTCCATGATTTCCATTATTTTCCCTTATCAATACAAAACTAACATTCCAAGACCATCAACAAAAATGAGCATAGATGATCTTTCAGTGCTTACAAGGTAAATCGTTGTTGAAAGTGTGTTGAAACTAAAGTAATTGCCACTGCAAAAACAAAGATTATCTTACATTACTTTATATATACCAGGCTATTATCCTCAACAGAATTTTTAGTTCTATATAAGCCCATAATCATTAAGACATAATTAAATGACATACAACCTAATCTCTCAAAATTTTCAAAGCCATTTTAATTGGATTGTTCAATTATGTTACATCTTCCCACTAATTTGAAAAAAATCCTTAGTGTTTATAAAGGCCAGGACTTGCAAAAACAATCTACAGGTTTTAAAGAGCTATTACCAAGGAAATCAACTCTCAACCTAGTCACCCCATTATCCTTCTAATATGAAGAAGATGGGATACACTAAGGAGAGGTCTGCACTACTCTCACCCGACCTCACTCTGGATACGCAGGTTTAGTCTATGGTAGCAGTAGCAACGCCAAGTACTTTTTGCTACATTTCTGTAAAAAGCTAAAGGAAAAAAAAAGTGTGAATAGAATGAAAGAAAAAACGCCAGACTAAAGTTTTATCTCGGAATATTATCTAACTATAATGCCAGAGAAAAAGAGGAGAGGGAGAAAGAAAAGAGGATTGGATGGCACACTTCTATGTCTTACAGGAATCAGTGCCACTTGTCAATCTAGCCGATCTGGATAAGCTTTAATATGCACAAAATTCAGGGGTAAGTTCATTCATCGAGAGTGATATGTTTCACAATCTTACACTGAGCAACTTCTGATTACAAATGGCGATGAAATACACAAAAACACACTGCAGAGAAAAGCCCATTCAGACTTCTCTGAAAGCACTTATCCTCACGGACAACACGCCCGTTTTCAGTTTCCCCTAGAGTTCCAGGTTTCAAAAGTCACACTGCGGCGCAAGAAGGGGCCTAGAGAAGGGGTAAACGCCCGAAGGTGCAGACACTCTGCCAGCTGGGGGGTTGGGGACAGAGGCGAGGAGTGAATAGATGAGGGTCAGCTGGGCGCGGAGGCGCAGCAGCAGCTGCAGCCTGTGCGCTCGCCGGCGGGCAAGTGTCCCTGGGACAACCTGGCCGGGAGTCCGAAAGTCTCAGCTGCGGTCCCAGGAGAGGGTGGGGGACATGAACAAGTTGTGCCGCTCCCGAGGACTGCCGCGCGGGGTCCACGCCACCAGCCAGGCGAAGGCAGCCCCGCATCGGAGAAGGTGACCGGGCGCAGCAGGCAGCAGAGGGGCGTGCGCCCACACGTGCGCGAGCTGCAGGTGCCCGGGGGCGGCGCGTGCATGCTGGTGTGCGCGCGCGTGTGCGCGTGTGTACACGCGGACTCGCGAGGGAGGCGGCACCGGCCGGGCGGGCGCGAGGCGGGAGCTCGGGCGGAGGGCACCGCGGCACACACAGCCCTGACCCCCGCCCCCACCCGTCCCCCACCCCCCGCACCCCCAGGACTCGACGGGCCAGTTACCTTTCTCCTCTCTCCACACCTTTTTCTTCTTGTTGCTGGGGTACATGTTGCCGTGGGGGTGGCTGGCTTTAAGCTGCAAGTTCCCCAGGCTCACGGGCAAACAGGGTGTGTGTGGAGTGGGAGGGGTGGGAGGGGGCACTCGGGAGGAAAAAAGTGCAAGAGGCTCCGGGTCCCGCGCCACTCGCCAAACGCTGCCCTCTTCCCTCAGCCCGCGCTAGGCTTCGGCTCCCAACAGCCTCAGCCCCGCGGCCGCCGCCACAGCAGCACCTCAGAGCCTGTCAACTAGGTCACGCCTCGCGCTAACCTAACACCCGCGCAGGCCCCGCCTCCCAGCCGCTAGCCAGCGACGCCTCCCATTGGCTGCACCGCCCGCCGCTCTCCGAGTTCCAGTCACCGCGCGCCCCTACTTCGGCCTCAGGGCGCACGCGCAGGCGCAGGCTCGGGCCAGACGCCGAGGACGTTGGGGAGCTGGAGGGGCGGGGCCAGGGCGCGAGGGGGCTGGAGATGGCCTCGCGTTAGGGGGGCGGGGCGTGGAGCGGACGACTGGGAGGAGCGTGAGGCTGCTGGCGCTTGCCCCGGCTTCGCAGCGCGATGAGAAACTGAGGGCGTGGCCTATAGGGCCAGGTGTGCGAGGTGCCTGGCGAACCAGCGGGCGAAAGCTGCCTCTGCAGCTGGAGGATGTGAAAGTGGGAGGAGAAATGAATCAACGCGAACTGTCCATGTTTGCTCTAACTGACCCGTCTGGATGGATTTTCCAGATAATCTGAAGCTTTCTTCTTGGTGAGTAAATATAACCCGAAGAAGAGAGAGGATTGGGAAATAATTCCGGACCATACGCAATCAGCTCCTCAACCTTGTAGTAAAAATTACAGTTTTCACTGGAGTGTGGTGAAGTTTGGAAAGAGCAAAGACAAACTGTGCCAAACCAGGGTTTTAGGAACTTAGTAGTGGGCAACCAAAATGTTATATTGGAAACAAAAATCTTACATCAAAGCAAATTCTAGTGGGTGTCAACCAGAGCCAAGTCATCTTACCCTTTTGTTCCTCCAGTTGCTTCAACTAAAGGGCTGGCTTGATTCTGGGTAATACTAATCTGTTGGTGTTCTGAATATCCAGTCCACCACAAGAGTAGGGTGACCTAGAATTTAGAGGAAGTTTGACAACTCCCTCCCCCAAATGTATTGCATTTCTAAATATCAGACCATCTACAAGGCTGATTGGTGGAGGTAGTGAATCCACATTTATTTGACCATTGGGGTTGCCATGTTTTCTGTGCAGTACTTAAGCCAGGTGTGTAAGAGCTAATATTTGCAACACATTTTTTTAATAAGAAAAAAAGAAAAAAAGAAAAAAAGGAAGGTCCTATTAAGGATCGTAAAAAAAAAAAAGAAAGAAAATGTTTTGAGTAACAGGACACTCATGAGTATGATTCATGACATAGTAAGTTAATAATTTTTATTTTAACATTGTCTCTGCTTCTGTTTTTCTTTTAATATTGTGAATTTTGCTGGGAGAAATAAGGAACGTTTCAAGAAGGAAGTGACACTTGGGCTAGTAATAAAAATATGCACTTATTTTTTGGCAATGGAAGTAAAAGGAGGGCTCTGATTCAAGACACATTACAAAAGTAGAATCGATAAAAATTGGTAATGGAATAGATTTTGGGAACAGGATGAGGAAGAGAGAAGATAAGAGTTTCATGGAATAGTTTAGGAAGAGAATAGCAGTATTATTAATAATATTAGGCAATCCAGGAGCAGTTGCAGATTTTATGAGAAATATACTGAGTTCTTATTTAGAAATACTACATGTAAAGTGTCTGCAGGAAATTGCATCAGCCTGGGCACTATCTCTTTTGTTACGAGAGAGGCTGTTTCCGCCCCAGCCTAGAGTCCACCTATGCTTTCTTAGGAACCTTACACTATGCTACTGATTATTCTTTGTTTCATGGGAACTCAAGGAACTGGAACCATACATCAACTTTGAAACTCTCAAGTCTCTTCCATGTTAAAAAAAAAAAAAAAAAAATTCCTCCTGTGATTCCACAACACCCTCCAACTACTGCTTCTCCTTCCTTTTCAAATGGTTGTCAATACCTGCTGTGTCAATTTCCTTACATCCCACTTTCTGCTTTTCAGTCCACTTTCTTCTGGGTTCTATCTTATTAACCAACTGAAACAGCTCTTATTAAGGTGAACAGTGACATTCATGTGCTATTTAATGGACATTTTTCAGTCTTTCTCTTACAAGATCTCTCAGTAGCATTTAACACTCAACCTCTCATTCCTCCTTGCAGCATTCTTTTCCTTCAATTTTTCTCACCCTTTTGAGATTCCACCTGTGTGGCCATTCCTTTAATTTCCTTTACTGGCCCGTCTTTCTTTTCAGCCATTACATTTTGGAGTTCATTAAGACTTAGTCTTAGCCCTTTGTCTCTTTTCACTTTATACCTTTTCTTTGAATAATTTCATCCATACTCATGGTTCAGGTATAACAGTGATTCTCAACCAGGGGCAGTTCTCCACAGGGGACACTGGCAGTGTCTGGAGACATTTTTGGTTGTCCCAACTGGAAAGAGTGCCACTGGCATCTAGTGGGCAGAGGTCAAAGATGCTGTTAAGCATCCTAAAGTACATGGAACAACCCCCACAACAAAGAATCATCTGCCAAAATTTCAGCACTGCTAAAGTTGGGAAACCCTAAGTTATACCAATGACTCCCAAAAATTATCTTCAGCAAAAATTTCTTCTTGAATTTTCAACCTATACATGCTACCATTCAATATCAACTTTAAGAGGCAGTGTTATGTACTGGTTAAAAGGCACCTGAAACTCGACCATCTGGATTCAAATCCTAAGTTCACCCTTATTGCTATGTGACTCTTGGCAAGTTACTCAGTCTCTACATCTTGCTTTTTTAATTATTATGTGGATATAATAATATAGTATCTACTTTGGTGTGAGGATGAAATAAACACGTAAAGTGACTAGCACCTAGGAAATGTGACAGAGATGTTCACTAACACAATTTTCTCTCTCTTGACCTGTAGGAAGACTATATTTCCCAGCATCCCTTGAAGTTTGATAGGACATGTGACTGCATCCTGGGTGGGTTATAAGGCAAGGGTGATAT
Organism: Zalophus californianus; assembly: GCF_009762305.2. Lineage (NCBI taxonomy): Eukaryota > Metazoa > Chordata > Mammalia > Carnivora > Otariidae > Zalophus > Zalophus californianus. Next base: position 100,590,817 of record NC_045602.1, read on the forward strand.
ATGCCACTTCCAAGCCTAACCATTAAATCCTCTGTACACTCATTCATATTCTCTCTTTTCTTTCCATGGTGATCTCAGACAGCATCTCAAGAAGGAAGGAGCTTGGCTCCCTGAATCATTGCTTGAAGGAGTATTTCAGGGATCCAAGGAGTACCACATCAGGCTGTGATATAAACAAAAAACTTTATTATGTTAAAGCATTGGTATTTAGAGGGTGTTTCAACATTAAGTATTAATTATTCCGACAAAATACCATTATGATACAAGAGTACTAAATATCAATATTTAATGTCTCAAAAGTACCTAAAATTTACCATGTACCACACTGAACTCATGAACTTTCCTCCATACTTAGATTTCTTCCAGGGTCCCCTATCTCTTTGAATGGCTACATCACCCTTTCAGTTGAACAGTTAGGAACCCTAAACACCATCCCTGATACCTCTTACAACTTCATTCTCATTTCAAATGAATTGCTATATCGTCTCAATTTTATCTCCTGTATCACTCTCGAATTGCTCTTCTTTCCAATGGCACTACTCAGTAAGAATTTAACTGGACTATTACAAAAAGCTTCTTAACTTGCCCCCATGTCTTCTTTTGCCCCTCATATGTCCATTCTCTGCCCTGCATCTGGAGTTACCTCGTCAAATGTGATCATGTCATCTCACTGGTATAAATTGTTCAATGACTTTTTGGTGTTCTTTGCTCTGAACTGAATTGTATTCCCCCAAAATTCATATATTGAAACCTTAGCTGGCTGTGTGATTATATCTGGAGATAGGGTCTTTAGGAGGTACTTAAGTTTAAATGAGGTCACAAGCATGGGACCCTAATCCAGTAGGACTGTGGCCTTATAAGAAAAGGAAGGTGTGTTTCTGTGTGTGTATATATATATACATATATATATGTATATATATATACATATATATTATTATTATTGGTTTCTCTGGAAACTGAATTGCAATTATTTTCCCCCTCCTACACCTACCCCTCATACCTGCCATGTGAAGGCACAGTGAGAAAGTGGCCATCTGCAAGATAGGAAGAGAGCCTTTGCCATAACCAGACTGACAATATCAGCATCCTGATCATAGACTTCTAGCCCCCAGAACTGTGAGAAAAAAATTCAGTTGGGGTGCCTGGGTGGCTCAGTCGTTAAGCGTCTGCCTTCAGCTCAGGTCATTATCCCAGGGTCCTGGGACAGAGCCTCGCATCGGGCTCCCTGCTCAGGGGAAAGCCTTCTTCTCCCTCCCTCTCTCCCTGACGCTCCCCACTGCTTTTGCTCTCTCTCTCTCTCTCTTTCTCTTTGCCAAATAAATAAATAAAATCTTTTTAAAAATTCTTCTGTTTAAACCATCCAATCTATGGCATTTATTATGGCAGCGCAAGCTGACTACTACAGTCTTATAAAAACTAAATCATTAAGAATGGAGTGCCCATCACCTACCAATTCTGCTCCACCCCCACCACTCAATCTCTGGTTCCAATCATACCAACCATAGAGATTTTCACTTCCTTGAACACATCTTATTCATACCATGTGGTCTTTTCACATGTTTGCCACTATACCTGAGACATGATTTGCTTAGTGGACCCATTCGTACTCTTCAGAGTTTAGGCTAAAAATCATTCCCTGGCAAAGCCTTCCCTAACTCTGACCCCACCTGACCTCTACCCACAGTTTTCTTTTATATGCCCTCATTGCTAATTTATTTTCCTATGAAGCATGTTTTACACTTTGTAATTATACATTTATTTTAGTGATTCTTTTATTAATATTTATCTTTCAGTCTGGACTTAAAAACTCTCTGAGGACAGGAAATATATCTTTTTGCTCACTACCCACAGAGAATGGCACAATGCCTGACACATAATAGGTTCTCAATAAAAATTATTGAATGAGAAAAACTTTAAATGAGCATTATTCATACAGAGATGTTGATAAAACTAAGGAAGAGCACATGAGACCAAAAGGGGTTACATTGGAGAGGCCATAGTGTTAATGTGAAGCTAAGAAAGGAAATAACAAATGAAATTAACAAATGCCTGAAGGAGAGTGACCATTCATCCTTAGCATACAGTAGCTATTCAAAAATTAATGAATGAGGGAGTGATGGAATGAGTGAGAAATTGTGTTCAAGAAATTAGAAAAATAATTGCAATTCAGTTTCCAGAGAAACCAATAATATATTCTCAAGATGTTTGTGGTCAGAAATGTCAGATATCTCACAGAGATCAAGTAGGATGAGAACTGAGAAAAGACCATTGGATTTATAGTCTATGTGAATCAGTGAAAATAAAAACAATTGAAGAAGTGAGAGAAACAAGAAGTAGTGATTGTGAAATATTTTTTGACATGTTTAGAGGCTAAAGAATAATTAGAGGAGATAGAAGTTGAAAGGATACCAAAGCCAAGGTAAAATTTTTCTGAGACATGAAATGAAAAGTGTTTAAATTAAGAAGGCTGGTGACAAAAGATTGAAACAAAAAAAAAAAAGAGAGAGAGAGAGAAAAGAAGGACAAATGTTAGACAGAAATACCAGAAAAAGATAAAGTAAATGTAGATAGAATCAAAAGTAGTATATAGAAAGGGCATTTCATCTTTTGTGATGAATGGAGATTCAAAAAATTTTTAAATAAAAAGAAAGTAGAGGGAAGACAAGTCTGGTGAGCTCAGTTTCAGTAAAAGTAGGAAGAAAAATCATCTCCTGAAAGATGCTAATAAATCTAGATCCAAATGGGGAATGAAAAAAAAAAAGATTATTTGGAGAAGGCTTAACAGATGATATTTAAGAGTTTAAATCAATTTAGGTATTTTTTTAAAAGTACAGAAGTTAGGAAAATCCCATTTGAACTCCCTTGATGAAAGGAAAATGTACTAAGGACTATTCTGAATAATGGTCCCAAAGATTTCCAGGAGCTAATCTCTGGAACCTATGAATGTTACCTCATTTGGCAGAAGGGACTTTGCAGATATGACTGAGGATCTTGAGATGGGAAGATTATCCTGTATTATCATGGTTGGCCCTAAACGTAATCACAAGTGTCCCTATAAGAAGAAAACAAAGATTAAAGCATTGGGAAACTACTTAATAAAGGGAGTAAACCTGGAAATTCAAAGCAATAAATATGTTTCTTTCTGAAGTAATTACCCGTAAAACTAAAAGCTTAACATATATTCAGCATCATTTTCTCAGCTAGCTCCATTCCTTAGATAGTCTTAATATTTCCATGCTTTTACCTAAATATTAATTTTCATTTCTGGCCCTAACCTTGAGGGTACCCACTTATGAAATGCCCATATTGTTAAAGATAGCGAAGGTGTTTTTAAATACCTTTTAATGAAAGTGTAATGAAATACCTTTTTTAAAAAGTCATTGACCAAAAAAAAAAAAAAAAAGTCATTCATCACTGGGACTTTTTGCCTTTGTCCCAGTAAAACGTCAACAGTTTCTTACTCAAACAGAAGATAAACATTTTCACCCAGATGGGGACCAAAGCAGACTTGGTCTATATGTTTCTTGTCCACCATAGCCTTTAGATGTTAGAGTACAGGATGCTGTCAGGTCGGCTCATATACTTAATTGTGTTTTCATTTAAGTGCAGCTTGCACTGCTGAAGGTAAAATAAGAATAAGAACTTCTAGCAACTCTAAATATTATTTGCACATTATTGTGGACATGTACAAATTGGACTTCTGGTTTCTTCCTTTCCTAAGAAAGGTAAGAGTTGCCTCTTACCTATCTCAAACCTACCCCTTATCTCCTACCAGAGTAGCAAACTAGATTTGGCTCCCTCCCCATAGTCTGATTTCTTCAGGAACTGCCTTCATTCCAGTTGAAAGGAATTTCCTGGCAGCTCATTGGCCCAAGAGTGAGGAAATGGTTGCTTAGCAACCAAATCTTGACCCCCCCCCCCCCACCAACAGACCTGAAAAGAGGAAGCTTGTGGGTCAGCCACTTAGTTCTGCCTGTGTTATAGTGAGGAGGAGCTGCTTAGGAGAAGATGAAGCCCTTGTCCCTGTTAATTGAGATATTGATCATTCTTGGGGTCATAATTAAAAGTAAGTTTTTCTGTCCTTGTGGTTGTCTATGAGGGTCTTTTTAACAGCAGTAAGGGTGGAAGCTGATTAGAAGATCAGAAATATCACTATACTCCCAATTGATACCATTTTCGTGTAAGTACTTAAAAATATCCAAGAAGGATAGATATCAATGATACTCTTATTTAGGACAACACTTGGAAAGGATATGTGTATGAGAGTGAGATAAAGAGAGGGAGGGAGGGAGATAAAAATAGAAAAGATGGAGCAAATCTATGACGAAAGCATTACAGTAATTTTTATAGAGTAGGGATATTTGAGACAGGTTGTTAAATTTTGTTAAATCCAGAATATTATGAAGATCTAATTCCAGACTTTAAAGGAAAAGTAGAGGATTCAAAGAATGGTAAAGCGCATTAATTTATATTCTTACAATCTTCTTTTAATCTTTTCACAATAACAATTGTACTTCCAAAGTTTCCATGATTCCTAACTAGTTATTATCTTAATATGGAAATTATTTTCCAGTCTTGTTTCTCTGGCCATTTATTGAATTAATTTTTACCCAATCCTCAAATAATTTACTCATTATGAATTCAATCTAAGAAATATTTATTTACATTTAACCCAGGAATGCAAGGTTGGTATAATATCTGAACATTAATCAATGTAACTTCCCACATCAGTAGAATAAAAGAGACCACACGCTCATCTCAATTGATACAAGAAAGACATTTGACAGAATTCAACACCCCTTTCTGATAAAACACTCAACAAATTAGAGTGTTTCTGATAAACACTCACAAAATTCACACCTCTACCTACACTTGTGGTGGACATAGCATAATATATAAACCTGTCAAATCACTTAGTTGTACACCTGAAACTAATGTAACACTGTGTGTCAACTATACTTAAAAAAAAAAAAATCCACACCTAGTGTATTTAATGGTGAAAACCTGAATGCTTTCCCCCCAAGGTCAGGAACAAGACACTCTCACCATTTCTATTCATGCATTTCAACATTGTACAGGAGGGCTTAGCCAAGGCAATTAGATAAAAATAAGAAATAAAAGATATCAAGATTGGTAAGGAAGAAGTAAAACTATCTGTATTAATTAAAGACATAATTTTATGTATAGAAAACCCTAAGGTATCCACAAAAAAACTATTAGAACTAAGAAATGAGTTCAGCAAGGCTGCAGAATAAAAGGTCGATATACAAAAATCAACTATATTTCTTTACAGTCACAGTGAACAAACAAAAAAACGAAATCAAAGGTTCCATTTAGAATAGCATGAAAAAGAATAGAGAACTTAGGAATAAATTTGACAAAACTGCAAAGCTCATACTCTGAAAACTACAAATAATTGTGGAAAGAAATTAAAGAAAACCGGAATAAATGAAAATATGTATCATATTCATGGATTGGAAACCTTAATGTTAAGACAGCAATACTCCAAATTCATCTACAGGTTCAATACAAAATCCCAGCTGATTTCTTTGCAGAAATTAAGAAAATGATCTGAAAATTAATACAGAAATGAACATTTTTAAACAAAAAGAACAAATTTGGAGGACTCACACTTCCCAATTTCAATATTTATTACAAAGCTACAGTAATCAAGACAGTATGGTACTGGCATGAGGACAGACATATAGATCAATGGAATATCACAGAGTTCAGAAATAAATCCTCACATTCATATGGTCAATTGATTTTTGGCAAAGATGCCAAGGCATCTCAGTTGAGAGGGGAAAAAATAATCTCTTCAACAGATGACGGGGAAGACTGCAGAGCCACATGCACAAAAAAAAAAAAAAAAAAAAAATTTGGATACCTACCTCATACCATACACAAAAATTAATATAAAATGGGTCAAAGACCTAAATATAATAGCTAAAGTTTTAAATCTCTTAGAAGAAAACTGGCATAAATCTTTGTGACCTTGGATTAGGCAAATGATTTCTTAAATATGCGACCAAAAGTACAAGAAAAGAACAAACAGATAAACTGGGCATCATCAATATTAAGCACTTTTATGCTTCAGAGGACATCATCAAGAAACTGAAAAGACAATCCACAAAACAGAAAATTTTTGCAAATCATATATCCAATAAGGTTTAGTATTCAGAATGTAAAAACAACTTTTACTTCTCATCAGCAAAATGACAACTCAGTTTTTTAAATGGGCAATAAACATTTGGGTACAGGTTTTCTGTTTGGACATATGCTTTCATTTCTCTTGAATATGTACCTGTGGAATTGGATAAATGTTACTCCAGAAATTATATAAAAATGACCACCAAATACATGAAAATCTATTAAACATCACTGACCATTAAGAAAATGCTAATCAGGGTGCCTGAGTGGCTCAGTTGGTTAAGCAATGGCCTTCGGCTCAGGTCATGATCCCGAGGTCCTGGGATCGAGTCCCACATTGGGCTCCCTGCTCGGCGGGGAGTCTGCTTCTCCCTCTGACCCTACCCCCTCTTGTGCTCTCTCTCTCACTCTCTCTCTCTCAAATAAATAAAATAAAATCTTTTTTAAAAAAAGAAAATGCTAATCAAAACCACAGTGAGATGCCACAATGAGGACTCAACTATAGCAATAGCATTCGGAACTGAGAGGAGTAGATGGATAGTAAGGCTAGAGAGAATAGTGACATAAGAGTCCAAAGGGAGAGTGTGCTGAGAAGATGGGCATGTCTAATAATACCAAATGCCAGAGAGAGTGCAGGAGTAAGGTAAGGTCCAACAAGTGACCACTGGATTTAATAGCTGGGGAATTTTTACCTTTCGAGGACAGTTTTATCAGAGAAGCAGGGACAAAACCTGATATTGCTGTGAGCGAATAGGAGGAGAAAAAGTAGAGACGATGATAATTACAGAGTTCTTTTTGGATTATGGCACTTTGCAGGGTCAAACTTGAGTTTTCAACAGATACTTTCTTGATTGCAGGTCTACAGAGACCCAAGGAAGTAGTTAGTAGGGGAGAAGACAGTTTCTTTACAAGCTAGTGCAAAAAGACCTAAGATTCATACACAAAATCAGGTTTTAACCCCACTTAGTTTTTTCTTTTCCTGCCTTCCTACCCCTAGTTCTCTAGGCAAAACAAACAGGTCTGCCTTTTTTCTCTCAAATACACCTTGCAAACTTGCATATTTTTTATACATTTTTTCACTTGATGCTCAATGTACTTTGACTTCACCTATATAAAAAGATTGAGAGAAGGAAGCTGCCATAACTATGTGATTGTTCCTGACTCTGCATCACCTAGGGAAGGTTCTAAGAGAGCTACTGAGATTTTTTCCTTTCTTTCTTTCTTTCTTTCTTTTTTTTTTTTTTTTGCCTTTTGGTAAATGCTCAAAATAAATAGTTGATGATGATGGAAAGATGAATAGTTTATCCCAAAGTGTGGCTTAGAAAATGGAAGTAAAATCAATAGTGTGTTTTTTTTCTGTTTCCACCCTACCAACCCAGCCTCTGATTTAAGGTAGCATAGGGTATATAACTGAGGCAGAGAAAAGACATTGCCAGAAATCCTATCCGGGATCCAAGGTTTCCCTATCTTATCTATCTCTCTCTAGTAGTAATTCTTCATTACCATACAAGTTCTACAATTAGAAAAAAAAATAATATAAAACAAAATGAAACAAAGTTTATAGCAACTCTCTCCCCTGACACCCACCCAGCAACTCTATCCCAGTTGAAAAAGGCAAGTTGCTCATTGATCTCAAACTAACCAGAATTCAGGAAACAATTGTCTAGCAACCATATCTAGTTCCTTGTCAGGTCCAGACAGGAGCCACATAGAGGCCAAGTCCTGGACATGTTGCAGAGGATACTAAGCCTAAGCAGTACAAGCAGAATATATCTTACTGCTTCATAAATAGGCTTGCTATTACCAGTGCTGTTTTGAATAACTTGTGAAATTTAGGAGTTCTAAGTTACCTTTGCTTCCTTTCAGTTCTTTTACATTATATTTCTAAAAAGGGGGGGGGGATATAGTGCAAGTATCTGGAGCATCTTTCCTTGAAGAGAAGCAGGAGAGAGCAAGTGTGTTATGGTGGGATTGTTAACTACTAGAGAGAAATTTGATTGCTATGTTATGTTATGGATCAGTAAGGAAGCTGATTTCTCTTTTGTGAATTGTCCTGAACAATGTAAGGTTCTTTCTTCATAACCTACGTTCATCTGAAAGGTTTCTACAGCCCTACAATTCTACTACTACTTCTACAATTACTACTACTCTTTGGAACCATTCAGTAGGACAGCACCCAGTGGGGGTAGGGCAGCCCTCAAGTTGGAGGCATACACCCTCCCCCACCACCGCTGAACCCATTAATGTCCATGCAACAGCCTTATTTCCCATTACTCAGGCTGCTTTGAGGAACTGCCTTCTTCTGACACTCTTCCCAATTCTACTCCATTTTCTCCATACAAAGGTTCGTATGTCTCTCTTGTCACATTCCTGCCCCAAGAATTCTCTCTGCCAGTGACAACCCTCTACCTGCTCCTAAGTGATCCTAAGATCTACTTCCCACCCATTGAGACTGCTCTCTCAAAGAATACAAATCGCCCACTGATGACTAATCCAGTGGCCTCTCACTGTTCTTGCTACTTAACCTCTATACAGCATTTGACACTATTCACCATCTTCTTTCCTCCCTGAACCTATGTAGAATCTTAGGCTCTCATTGGCTTGCTTTTCTCAACCCTCCCTTTAAATATTGTGCCCAAAGTTCAGTGTGTGGCTCTCTTGTTCTTCATATTCTATGTCTCTTTCTCTCTTCCAAGCCCCAGCTTCTTTTTCCTATGTATTTGCACCCCCGACCTTCCTCTTGATCTTAGATGTGCAGGTCAGCTGCATGATGATCATGAATAGTCTGCATGGTCTGCAAAATGTCTTAAATTCAGTCTCAAAGTTAGCTCCTCTTCTGTGTTTCTTCTCTTATTAATGGCGTTAATATCCCTCCCTGCTCCACTACTTCTCAAGCACAAAACCTCAAAATTATATAATCATACAGTTATAGTGCACTAAGTAGCATCTAATTTAATGTTTTTTATAGATGTAGGACTGGGGCCCAGAGTGGTGAAACTGATTCCACAGGATCATTCTGCAAAGTCAGAATCTCTGAATCCTTTACAATTATTAATTCCTTTATTCCTTTGTCAAATCCTGTCAATTCCACAGTGCTTCTCTCATCTATGCATTTTCATGTCTCAATTTAGAGTCTCATTTTTGTATCTTTTATCTACATGACTGCACTTCTAGCTCTTCTGTCTTATTCACAATACAATACCACCAAAAATAATATTCCTAAACCCCAGGCTTGATCGTAATAAAATTCCAACATCTTGTCCAGCAGTCAAAATCCTATGCAATTAGATCCCAACTTCCTTTCTATTTTGTCTCTGTTACATACATAGTCTATTTCAACTAATTCAAACTATCAGATACTCAGTATACCTACATAACTCTCTCACTTGCATGGCTTTCTCAATCTGTTCTGCAGACAAACAGTCTGCAATGATGGCCTGTCTGCAGGAATGTAGTGTCCTTCCATTTTCTTCCCCATCACCACCATAAGTCTACAGCACAACATCCCGTTCATCTTTTAAGGTCCATCTCAAGTTCTACTTCCTCCAAAAAAAAAAAAAAAAAAAAACTTTTCCAAGCCCTTCCTCATAGCACATTGCACCTTTATTTTCTTATGCATCATGGCCTCATAATTGAGTTAATTTTTAACTCCCTCACCAGATTGTCAACAATTTTTAAAATTAGCACTTACAACACTTTAAAATTTGTAAAACACATTCCCGAAACCTGTGGGGTAGATCACGCAGACATTCTTATTTGTCTAAATGTACAGATTTTCAAAACCCCGAAGTACACAGTAAGATCTGAATCCTCCAATGGGAATCAAGTTTTGTTTTGTTTTCACTCTGTATCACCTGTTTGTTATTCTTTTTTTTTAAAGATTTTATTTATTTGAGACAGAATGAGAGAGAGAGAGAGAGCACATGAGAGGGGGGAGGGTCAGAGGGAGAAGCAGACTCCCTGCTGAGCAGGGAGCCCGACGTGGGACTCGATCCCGGGATTCCAGGATCATGACCTGAGCCGAAGGCAGTCGCTTAACCAACCGAGCCACCCAGTCACCCTGTTTGTTATTCTAAGTCTTTAGTATTTATATGTATTAGTATGTTATGCTAAGTTTAAGTGTTCTACAAAGTGGACTGCTCAAAGTTTTTGCCTCATAATCATATTTACTTACCTCAGGCTATTTCAACATGCTACCAAGCAGCCAGCTGAGAAATAAAAACTTCAATCCATCATTCAAACATTTTAAAATGTAGTATACATATGTTCGCTTCTATATAGAACAAACAGCTAGGTGATTGATTATTTTTCAACCAGTTGTTTTGGCAGTATGATGATTACATAAACTCCAACAGTGGCATTTTATCAGTTTTTCATTGATTTTATAATTTTACTGGCATCTGCAATTTATTTAGTGTAGCCATCTAATTTTATTTACATAGTATTTATATAGTTCATCAGCCAAGGAGATACGCTAGGCAAGAAAACCTGGTTTCTTAAGACTTCTTTAAGTCTTAGGTCTGCCTCACAGACTTGGTGCCAAAATTACAGCATTAGGCTTGAAGAGAATATTCCCAGAATGGAAAAAGTATACACCCTTCATCTTCTCTGATAGAAGATAGTTTTTAAAAACAATTCATTGGGGCGCGTGGGTGGCTGTGTCAGTTAAGCATCTGCCTTCAGCTCAGGTCATGATCCTAGGGTCCTGGGTCAGTCCCACATCAGGCTCCCTGCTCCACAGGGAGCCTGCTATCCCTTTCCCCTGCTTGTGCGCTCTCGCTCTCTCACTCTCTCTCTGTCAAATAAATAAATACAATTCATCATCTCTAGAAAACAAGTAGGAATACCCTCGATGAAAAAGAAATTATCAATACTTAAGAGACAAAATAGGAGATGGAATGGACTTAAAAGAAGAAACTTTTGCCCCAAAATGTACAAAAGAGAATATGGTTACATATGATGTACATGTAGGCTCAGGAAAAAGGAAAGGATCCCTGAAGCAAAAAGAAAAGATTGTTGGTTGGAAACAACAGCAGCTTCAGCCTAGCAGTCTGACTCCTATGCCCCTCAACACCCCTTCCATATGCAAAGGAGAAGGCAGCACTTTTATTTCTGGTAATGAAAGGCTAGGTCACTAGGTTATTTAGTCCAACCCTCCCACTGAAAATAAATGGTGCATAAAATATACACACTTCTTAAATGAAACAAAGAGTTGAGAAGACAGTAAAGAACTACCAGACAAAAATGTAAGGAATTGCTAGAATCCAGCGAAGCAAGCACAGACCATCTGAGCAGGGCCAGGACTTGCCTCACCTTGGTCCCAGCCCTCTACCTGAACATCAAAGCAACTGTTACCCTGAGCCAGACAAACTTGGGCTGTGGTTTTAGTGGCCTCACAAAGCAAGGAGAACAGAATCTAATTCTCAAGACCTGTCCAAGGTGAGGAGTCTAATAGGAGACCTTTTCAACATTAACCGAAGACCGTAAAATATTCTACTCTTAGGATAAAGGCAGCCCAGAAGTAAATCCACCCCTTCCTAAATCCAGGGATCTACAGAGACTTGACATCTAGTAGAACAAAGAGTAAAGGAAAAGGAAGAAATACATTCCTGAGAAATTGTAGTCACACTAGATCTAAGATAGTCCTGTACTTGGTACTGCCCCAGGCACCTGGCAAAAGCAAATTGCTATTCTCTCCATGGGAAAGCAATTTCATTTTAGGTCTCAATCCGAGTTCACAAGGAGACAAGGCATGAGGTGGGAGATTTGGGGTGGCATTTTGGCAGAGATGTAAGTTCTGCAAATGGCTAGTGATACTGAGGGAGCACCTATTCCTGGATGACTAGGTCCTGTCACATACTGATAGTTTATCCTGAAACACCCACAAAGTTACTGGTGGCAAGCTGAGGTGATTGTTATAGCATTCAGAGACAGATTAAAAGGGGGAAATCCAAGTCCAACATGAGGAAAACTGACACCACAGAAAAGAAAAGCATCAGCCTACACATGGAAACACACACCCCACACCATAATACCTGAGGAAACAGAACAAGTAGAGGGGATGGTTGCGGTCTTCAAAACATAAAATGATTATCATAAGATGTATTTAGAGATGTTATTGTAGCCATAAAAGATGAGCTACTTTGGAAATGAAATATATGATAGTAAAAATAAAACCTCAAAGCTGAATACCAACATTGACAGAGCTGAAGAGCAACCCAGAGACTCAAAAATCAAACAAATCCTCTTATAAGCACAATGCAAATGGACAGAGAAATGACACGTATGAAATAAAGGTTCAAGGACATAGGGGATGTATCCAAAAGTTACAAATTCACATAATGGGGTCACCAGAAAGAGAAAATGAAGAACTGAGAGCAAGAAATAAATAAATTAAAAGTTCCCAGATCTTAAAAAGACCTTTTTTTAGTCTTTAGATTAAGTTCCACTAAGCGCCAAGTAAGAAGACTGAGAAAAGATGCACTCCTAGAAAGTGAGGGTAAAATTTTAGTACTTTATGGATAATCAGAAAATCCTAAAACCTTCTAAAGAGAAAAAATACAGGGGCACCTGGGTGTCTCAGTCAGTTAAGCGTCTGCCTTTGGCTCAGGTCATGATCCTAGGGTCCTAAGATCAAGCCCCGTGTCAGGCTCTCTGCTCAGCAGTGAGTCTGCTTCTCCCTTTGCCTCTGTGCTCCTTCTGTGCTCTCTCGTGCTTTCTTGTGCTCTCTCTTGCTCTCTCTCAGGTAAATAAAATCTTTTAAAAAGAGAGAAAAAATACCTTATTTACAAGGTGAAAAATAGCATGTCGACATCAACTTCATTAGCAATATTGGGTACAAAAAGACACTGGAGAAATATTTTCTAAGTACTGACGTGAAATGATTTTGAATCTAGACTTATATAATCTGACAAACTGTAAAACAAGTGTAATGGCAAAATAAGATATTTTCAAACATGAATAAATTCAGAAAATTTATCACCCACAAATCCTAACTGAAATTTGGTTAGAAAATATAATCCAGCAAAATAAAATATGAGTTCAAGAGGAAGACTAAAAATCAGTGGTAACCAAAGAAACCTTCAAAACATGATAAATCTAAGCAAATGCCTATTCTAATTTTAAAAAATAAAACAATCAAATTCATTTTTAAAAATCCCTTTCACGGGGTGCCTGGGTGGCTCAGTCGTTAAGCATCTGCCTTCAGCTCAGGTCATGGTCCCAGGGTCCTGGAATCGAGCCCTGCATCGGGCTCCCTGGTTAGCGGGAGCCCTCCTTCCCCCTCTCCCACTCCCCCTGCTTGTGTTCCTTTTCTCACTGTGTCTCTGTCAAATAAATAAATAAAATCTTTAAAGAAAAAAAATCCCTTTCACAAGGGAACCCTCTTAGACTGTTGGTGGGAATGCAAACTGGTGCAGCCACTCTGGAAAACAGTATGAAGGTTCCTAAAAAAGTTAAAAATAGAACTACCCTGGGGTGCCTGGGTGGCTCAGTTGTTAAGTGTCTGCCTTCGGCTCAGGCCACACATCGGGCTCCCTGCTCAGTGGGAAGCCTGCTTCTCCCTCTCCCACTCCCCCTGCTTGTGTTCCCTCTCTCGCTGTCTCTCTCTGTGAAATAAATAAATAAAATCTTTAAAAAAAATAGAACTACCCTATGATCCAGCAATTGCACTACTAGGTATTTACCCAAAGAATAAAAAACTACTAACTCAAAGAGATACATGCACCCCAATGTTTATAGCAGCATAATCAACAATAGTCAAATTATGGAGAGAGCCCAGATGCCCATCAACCAATGAATGGATAAAGAAGATGTGATATATATATGCAATGGAATATTACTCAGCCACAAAAAAAGAGTGAAATCTTGGCATTTGCAATGATGTGGTCAGAGCTAGAGAGTATTATGCTAAGCAAAATAAGCCAGAGAGGGACAAACACCATATAATTTCATTTGTATGTGTAATTTAAGAAACAAAACAGATGAACATATGGGGCAGAAAAAGAGAGGCAAACCAGAAAACAAACTCTCAACTATAGAGAACAAACTGAGAGTTGCTGGAGGAGAGGTGGGCAGTGGGATGGGTTAAATGAGTGATGGGTATTAAGGAGGGCACTTGTTGTGATGAGCGCTGGGTGTTGTATGTAAGTGGTGAATAGCCAAATTCTACACTTAAAACTAATATTACACTGTATGTTAACTGGAATTTAAATAAAAACTTGAAAAAAAGAAAAAATCCCTTTCACAGTAGCAACAGAAATTTAAAAATAGCTAGGAATAAATTTAATAAAAATTAAACAAGGCATATATGAGTAATAAAAATGAAAATTTTCTGAAGAGCATTAAACAGAAAACAATAAATTCAGGCTATACACCCAAGTGAATCTCAATAATGTAAATATGCCAGGTAAATCCAATGCAATCCAGTGAAAATACCAACACATTTCTTAAATGAATCTGACAACCTTATTCTAAAATTCATCTAGGAAAGAAGTTATACTAGAATTCCCAAGATAGGGTTTTTTCCAAAGATATTTACTTATTTATTTATTTAAGAGAGAGAGAAGGGAGAGGAGCAGAGAGATAGGGGACAAATCCCCGACAACCCCAAGATCATGACCTGAGCCGAAATAAAGAGTTGGACGCTTAACTGATTGACCCACCCAGACACCCCTCCCAAGATAAGTTTTTAAAAGAGGAAAAAGAAAGGTGTGTGGGTAGGTGCTTGTGTATCTGCACAGAGAAGTTCTTGCACAAATAGTAAAATATGCAATTATAAATCTACAGTAATTAGGGTATTGCCAGAAGAATAGACAAATGCATCAAGAAAATAGAGTTTAAAAATGAAACAATATACAAATGAGAATTTAGTACCTGAAAGGAGGTTTCTAAATGCAATAGGTCTATAATGAATGTTATTGTCAAATTGTCTATTTATTAGGAAAAATCAGATTCCACTTCATACCAATCAAAAAAACTGAGTCCAGATGGATTAAAAACATAAACAGTAAAAGGAAAACTATAAAAATAGCTGAAGGAAATACAGGAAAATATATATTCAAGTGATTGGTAAGACCTTGAACAAGACAGACACACAAACACACACACATATACACACAAAGGTTATAAGTGAGGAAAAGGTAGATAGTTGTGACTACATTTGAATTTAAAACAACTCTGTTGCAAAGGATACCATATCCAGTTAAAAGGCTAACAACAGACTGAAAAATATATAACATAAACACCAATCAAATAATATCCAGAATGTATTTTAAAACTCCTAACAATCCTTTCTTAAGAGCCTAATAGAAAAAAGAAAAAAAAAGTGTAATAGAAAGATGGGGAAAATATCTTAACAGTTCATTCCTTGGAAAGGAAAATACAAATGCTCCTAAATGTGACCTTGCCAGTAATCATGCAAATGGAAATTAATAGTGAAATACCAGTTTATCCCAGGGCGCCTGGGAGGCTCAGTTGGTTAAGCGTTTGCCTTCAGGTTGGGTCATGATCTCAGGGTCCTGGGATCTAACCCCACTTGGGGCTCCCTTCTCAGAGGGGAGTCTGCTTCTCCTGCTCCCTCTGCCCCTCCCCCCACTCATGCATGCTCTCCCGTGCACTCTCTCTCTCAAATAAATAAATGAAATCTTAAAAAAAAAAAAAAAGGAAATACCAGTTCATCCCAATACATTTGCAAAAATTGAAAAATGTTGGTTAGGGTGAGGAAAGATTCATACTCTAATAAACCATGTGTGGAAGTATAAGTCAGAGTGGTTTTTCTGGGAATGACTATTTGCTATTCATTAAAATTTATATTGGACCTACTACTTCTCAGGTGACCAAATCGATTTCTCATTGTTTACTTTGGCAAACCCTTACATATGTTTCACAGGAAACATGTTCAAGATGATCCATTATAGTATTTTTTGCAATAGCGAAGTAATTGAAAACATTATAAATGTCTATCCATTAAATGATTAAGTGTAACACCATTGTAGAGATGACTCCCTTCCAACCCTAAAATTCTGGATTTTATCTTATAGCATGTCAGAACTCCTCAAGAACATAAGGATTAACAAAGAATTCCTACACCTAAACTAATGTCTTATCTCCACATTCAATAAATGTTGAACCTCACATAGTTACAGTATCAGAGCTACTATGTCACATACATAATATTCTACAAATGTATTTTTATATTTCTATGAAAATATACCAAAATTCAAAAACTAAGGGATTTCTATATGATTATTTCCTTGGGTTGATTAACTCAGTAGTACCAGATAAAATATCTAAACTTTTGTCAGTTTTAATTCTCATTGCATTAATTATTTAAGTAGTACTTTTAATCACCCCAAGTTATACTGTAGTAATTTCAGGTAATGCTATATAATGCCATAGACATTTAGATCACTAGAGAAGACAAGATATGGTAAACATAAATGCCTTGACCAAGATCAATTAGTACATCCATTTACAAAGAGAATTAATACTCTAGAATTGAAGACTTCTGAATCCTATTATCTTGCTCCACTGATAATTCATGTTTCTTTACCTTTCAGAGAGACACTGATAATGAAAAGACATAAGAGCTAAAAGCTGCAAGAGTTCTAAACCTGCTTTGAAACTGGTTCTTATAATACTCAAAACAAATCATCTATATCAGGTTCCCAAAAGCAATTGATCAGTTACTTCTCTGGATTTGATCAATTACATATGCATTACAAACATGAACTTAAAAGCACCTTCAACCCAGTCAGCCCATTCCCAAATTTGACCACTGTTTTTGTTTTGTTTTGTTTTTTTATTATTATGTTATGTTAATCACCATACATCACATCATTTGTTTTTGATGTAGTGTTTCATGATTCATTATTTGCATATAACACCCAGTGCTCCATGCAGAAAGTGCCCTCTTTAATACCCATCACCAGGCTAACCCATCCTCCCACCCCCCTCCCGTCTAGAACCCTCAGTTTGTTTTTCAGAGTCCATCATCTCTCATGGTTCATCTCCCCCTCCGATTTCCCCCCCTTCATTCTTCCCCTCCTGCTATCTTCTTCTTTTTTTTTTAACATATAATGTATTATTTGTTTCAGAGGTACAGATCTGTGATTCAACAGTCTTGCACAATTCACAGTGCTCACCATAGCACATACCTTCCCCAATGTCTATCACCCAGCCACCCCATCCCTCCCACCCCCCATCACTCCAGCAACCCTCAGTTTGTTTCCTGAGATTAAGAATTTCTCATATCAGTGAGGTCATATGATACATGTCTTTCTCTGATTCACTTATTGCGCTCAGCATAACACCCTCCAGTTCCATCCACGTCGTTGCAAATGGCAACATTTCATTCCTTTTGATGGCTGCATAATATTCCATTGTGTATATATACCACATCTTTTTTATCCATTCATCTGTCGAAGGACATCTTGGCTCTTTCCACAGTTTGGCTATTGTGGACATTGCTGCTATAAACATTGGCGTGCACGTACCCCTTTGGATGCCTACATTTGTATCTTTGGGGTAAATACCCAGTAGTGCAATTTCTGGATCGTATGGTAACTCTATTTTCAACTTTTGGAGGAACCTCCATACTGTTTTCCAGAGTGGCTGCACCAGCTTGCATTCCCACTAACAGTGTAGGAGGGTTCCCCTTTCTCTGCATCCCTGGCAACATCTGTCATTTCCTGATTTGTTAGCCCATTCCCAAATTTGTAATATTGTAATGGTGGAGCAGAATGGATAAGAAATCTATTAGTGCGGCTAGAAAAAAAAGAATGATAATGTTACCCTTGTGTCATCTTTTTTTATGAAAAACAGAATCTTATATAAAGATTTAAAAAAATAATATAACTTCATGAATAGAACCGCTTAATTCAGACTTTTTGCAATGATGAAGCACAGCAAAAAAAGAAGTTTTTTTGAAGGGGAAAACCCTTATTTTGTTTTAAAAAATTGTCTTTGTGGCTATATAATTAAATTTGACAATTCCAAACCTGAGATTCTTTTATTCTAAGTTTTCACTACTAACTTAAAAAGCAGTTTCGTTGAATTTTAGATCCAGGAGCAGAATTATATGCTGTGTTATAATAAAAATATTTAATCAACCATCAGTTTTAATTAAGACATTATGCAGAGTGCTATGGGTGAACTTAAAAAACAGGGAAGTTGTCTCTGCAATTGGAGATCTTACAATCCATAGAATAAAATTTAGTATGTGATTCTGTGCTAACCTGAATGACACAGAACACAAGTCCTGAAGAAGTTCCAAAAAGGGAGAGGTTATTTAAGGCTGAAATATCTAGGAAAACCTGCAGGTAGGGGGGAAATGTATTTAGTCATTTTAACAAATAGGTTTTATAAATCTGTTGTAGGGCGGGAACTATTCTCGCACCAGGCCCCAGTGTTGAAACATGACAAACATGGGCTGAAAGGCTGAATAAAATTTGGATATTAAGGGAAGAAAGAGAAAACATTCCAAATTAGAAGTACACAAATAAAGGACATGGGTGTAAGAATGAGTGTAGTGTACATATGGGGTGGCAGGATACCACCACTTCAATAACAGTGGAGTATAATGGAAAATAAATTGGTTTAAAAAAGTAGGGTCAGGGGCGCCTGGGTGGCTCAGTCGGTTAAGCCACTGCCTTCAGCTCAGGTCATGATCCTGGAGTCCCAGGATCGAGTCCTGCATCAGACTCCCTGTTCGGCAGGGAGTCTGCTTCTCCCTCTGACCCTCCCCACTCTCATGCTCTCTCTCTCTCATTCTCTCTCTCTCTCTCAAATAAATAAATAAAATCCTTAAAAAAATAAAATAAATAAAAAGGTAGGGTCAGATCATTGAGAACCTTATATTTCTAAGCAGAGGAAACTAAAAGAAGCATTATTAAATGCCTGGCCCATGTCGGTCATTTTCATAGTCACGATCTCATTAAATTCTAAGTACAACTGCTCCCACTCCCCACTCACAACCACACCCTAGGTTTAAGATAATAATTCTCCTTATTGGGGCGCCTGGGTGGCTCAGTTGGTTAAGCGACTGCCTTCGGCTCAGGTCATGATCCTGGAGTCCCAGGATCGAGTCCCGCATCGGGTTCCCTGCTCGGCAGGGAGTCTGCTTCTCCCTCGGACCCTCCCCCCATCTCATGTGCTTTCTCTCTCTCTCTCGTTCACTCTCTCAAATAAATAAATAAAATCTTTAAAAAAATAATAATAATAATTCTCCTTATTGAATGGATGAAAACACAGGTTCAGATGTTTTATGACTTGCTGAAGGTCACATAGCTAGAAAGCAGTAAAGTCAGAATTTGGTTCCCTCTCTTCTCACTCCAAGCCCAGTGCTCAATCCACTACATCCCAACTGTTTCTTCAGTTTTCACTTGACATGGTAAGAAACAGCCACTTAAAGAAACTTGAATAAGGGAATGACACCATACTTCCAGTTGGCATGGGCTTTTCATAAGCAGTAGTCTAGTGATGGAATCAGAATAGATGGAGAACTGGAACTTGCTAGGCTATTTTAGGACCTAGGAGTCATGTCATAAAGTCCTGGACTAGGCTAATGATAATGGACCAGAAGTTACAACTCAAAAACAAAACAAAGTTATGTTTGGCCATGGGGATGTTAGCATGGGATGAAGTAAAAAATGATGTATGATTAAACTTGGGAGACTGATGACCCCCTTCACAGGGACAGAACATAGGAGAAACTGACTTAGGGAGCCAGCACATTAGCAATAATGATTTAGTTTGGAGACATTGGGACCTTAGAGGTGATAGCTATATGTCCAGGCCACCTTGCTGCTTATCCAGTCACATCTCAGCCAGTTCAGTACAGACTGGTGACAACTAAACAAGCAGCTTAAGTGTTTCCAATCTTCATCAAAACCCTAACTGAAAACAACCAACCTCACAGTTATAGCCTTTCAATTAAAATTGCTCAATATGTGTCTCTAAACTTAAAAGTTTTATTGCCCTATTCCTATAGGACAAATCATATTTTTCACTTGCATCATACTTTTTATAATTAACTGAATAATTATCCATTATGAAATTTAGTCAAACCCAAGTGTGCAAAAAGTATAACTTTCTTAATTGTTTAATAATGGAATTTAACTTCTATTTCAAGCTATAATAGTGGAAGCTTATCTTTGCTATTTCTCCCGCTCTTTCCTCCCTCCTAGTCCAGGGAATGTTTTCTCATTTGGGAAAGAGGGCAGAGAAGGTCTTGCTATTACCTTGCTATCATATATCAGGTATTCTCCTACATCTACTCTGTTGTCTAGGTTATAGGTCCTTTCTTTTTCTCCTAACATCCAAGAAGACACTTATCCCTTTCTTTCTGCCACATCACTCTCTTTTCTGAAGCAATAAGCAACTCGCTGGCTAAATGGGGAAAAGGACAGAGGATAGAAGAAAATACCAGGAAAAATCATCAGTCAACATGACCAAATATGTTCTACCATGTTTTCCCACTTGTAATTTGCACTTCTCCCTAATTATTTCTCATCTTATCAAGAATTAATAAAAATAAAATTTATTAAGCACTTTTTATGTGTTGGGCACTATACCAAGTACAATGCCGGATTACCCAATTATCCTTCAAGGTTGCTGTTAAGCTCTGTAATTGCACACTATAGGAGGTAATTCATAAACTCCTGGAAGGAACACTTTTGGCAATACTGAGAATTATTCAACCTTCTCTATTAGATTAAAACTCATAAAAATAAAAATAAAGAACTATTCACTCACCGTTAGCCTGTCCCTTAGTAACTTTCATATTTAAAATTTTGCCGTCTTTGTACTTGAAGAAGGAAGTTGAGGAGGAGAGAACCAAAAGTTATACAATACTTATCCTTTCAAGACATTAGCTTTAAATTATAGAGTTTCAAAAAATCTGTAGTAGGGGCACCTGGGTGGTGCAGTTGGTTAAGTGTCCAACTCTTGGTTTCTGCTCAGGTCACGATCTCAGGGATTAAGCCCCATCTGCTTAAGACTCTCTCTCCCTTTCCCTCTGCGCTCCCCCCAACCCCGCGCGCTCTCTCCCTCTCTCAAATCTTAAAAAAAATCTATATTACTATATTAATATAACTAAGTCATTAGTCTATTACCAAATATATAATACATCAAAATGCATTTATTGGTCTACTAAGTTACTACAATATGCTAACATTTTCATTAGTACAGTTCTTTTATCATAAATCCCAATTTCCTTTATATCTTTAGAGACTTTGATAATGTCGAAATTTGGTCTAATTATATAGAAGTAATGACTGTAAATTATCCTTGTTTTTTTTAAGATTTTATTTATTTATTTGAAGGAGAGAGTAAGCAAGAGAGAGAGAGCACGAGCAGGGGGAGGAGCAGAGGGAGAGGGAGAAGCAGACTCCCCGCTGAACAGGGAGTCCAACTCAAGCCTGGATCCCAGAACTCCGGGATCATGACCCAAGCTGAAGGCAGATGCTTAACTGACTGAGCCACCCACATGCCCCTATAAATTATTCTTGTTGAGAGTGGAATGGAATAGCTCCCTTCTATGTGGGCAATTCTTAGTGTACAGGTGTTAAAATTATTATATAACCGAAATGGGTCTCTTGAGGTCTGAGCTGTGATCAGTATGTAGAGGTTGGAGCTTTATCTGAGGGAAGATAGTATGTATGTCACCCCAATCCTGGAAGGGGCCTGGGGAAGAGAAAAGCTGTATCCATCAGAATAGGAGGACCAGGGATGCCAGGGTGGTGCAGTTGGTTGAGCAGCTGACTCTTGGTTTCAGCTCAGGTTGTGATCTCAGGGTCATGGGATCAAGTCCACATCAGGCTCTATGATTAGCAAGGAATCTGCTTGGAATTCTCTCTCCCTCTCCCTCTGACCCTCTCATGCACACGCATGTGCACACGTGCACACACACAAATACACACACAATCTCTCTCTCTCTCTCTCTCAAATGAATAAATCTTAAAAAAAAAATAGGAGGGCCTTAGGTAAGTGGCAGAGTTAGAAGTTGTATTCTTGCCCTTGATAACAAAGAGATCCAGGTGTTAAGGAGAATAACCCTATGGAGTGGAAAGATGACACTTTCCCCAGACATGTGAGAAAGATGTGAAATTCTTCCAGAAAAAGGAGTGAGACAGGACCAGGGAGAATGCAGTTGAGGTATTCTAGAACCACAGAACTGTCAGTGTATAATGGGCTCTGTCTATGCCTTTTATATTTTCTTTGCACTTCTGTGGGATTATTAGCTCTATTTTGAGAATTCCAGTCTGTTTTAGATGTAGTAAGAGTAATCAGGGAAAGGAATTTGAAGGGAAGGTGGTTGCAGCAGTTATCAGAATGAGAAAAAGCCAAAGAGAAGGTAAAATTCAGTAGGAGATTCTTCTTCCAGGGTTTACACCATATAGTTCCTTAATTTTATCTCAGTAAGGGAAGTGCTTTTCTCACAGATGCTAATACCACTTGCTTTTAAAAGGTAGGCCTTTGGAGAAGAGAAGGGAACTGACATTTATTATTTAGCTGCCATGTATTTAACAAACACCAAACACTACATTTTAAATCTATTCTGTCTTCACATCTACTCCAAGAGATAGGTGTAGTATTGCTATTCCCATTTTCTAGAAAACTGAGGCTCAGAGAGGTTAAATAACTTATCCAAGGTCACATGGCTAAGTAAAGAGATATGAAATGTTATTTCTGAACATCAGGCTTGATGATGTCCAAAACTAAGTATCTCACAAGCCAAAATAATAAATGTCCTAAAATCATAGTTGTTTCTTATTGGAAATTTTAATAGATAACTTCTAGTCCATTCAATAGAAACTGTTAAAATTTAAAAAGAAGAAAACTTTCAAATAGTAATTAGTAACTAGTGAAACAGATTATTGATATATGAAAAATACTTCTAAATGTGGACTTAAACCTGACTGAAGAGGAAACTGGAAGTCAACATAGGGAATTAGTGTTTATACAGTAAGCAACAGGGACTTAACGGGTTTTTAAGCAGATGTGTGTCTTGCTGGAAACAGTACTCAGGGAAAATTATTCTGAGGGTAGATGTAAATTAGATTAAAATTAGAGCAATCATAATTAAATCTGTTAGGAGCCTGTTATAAGAATGCAGGCATGAAATGATGAGGATCTGATTTATGCTGTGTTTTCCACAGGAAACTGAAAACTCACCCCTACAGAAATCCCTTTGGCAGAATTTTCTATGGAATCTTGTGGGTGCAAACTCTCACTCTTCTCACTCCTACATCTCCCCAGTTGTGTACCCACTTCTGGTGACTTAGATTCATCTACATACCTCTATCCCTGGCCTGACCTGCTCCCATGATTTTAGTCTCAGTTTTTGGAACCATCATTGTTGCCAGGTTTGTCTCTCATCGCTTGTCTCATCTCTGCCAACCTGGATTCCTTCTGTAGGTTCTCCTATGACTTGTGTTATTCTGCTTTCCTGTCATTACAGTTTAATTCTCAGAGCTTTACTTCTTAAGTGGCTGTCTGTTCAGGAACGAGTACATTATCCTTTTGTAGTTCCTGACCTCCTGCGCTCACCATCTGTCCATTCCAAAATCCTTGCTGACCCAGCTCAACCCTTAGGTCATGCCAAAAAGAAGAGGTGAGGACTGAGCATTGAGAAATACACAATCATTAGCAGACATAAAAACCAAAAAGGAACTCTAAAATAGAGGTTTGAAAGGAAGAAGGATATCCAGGATAGTATAAAGTCACAGAAGCCAATGTACTGCACAGAGTCTGAAAGAAAGTTCAGAAAGGAACCAATAGTATTTTTTATACCATTACTACATGTAATGAAGAATGAAGCACCATTTTAGAGAACTAGAATGGGAGAATCAATAAAATACTTATGTTTAGTTCCATTTGTAAATGTTGTTTGAACAAACAAGCAAAGATTTTATTTGCCTATAAGTCCCCAGGCGGATTCCTTCATAAAGTACAGAGGAGGTTTTTTGTGTGTTTTGGGGTGTTTTGTGCTGCTTTTTTTTTTTCCCCCAGAATCTTAGTCACATTAATCAGGTCCCAATGTTCATTCAAAGGAAGATGAAACATGTCTTGTAAAGAAAGGACATGAGCCACATTGGGGAAATGAAGGGTAAAGCCAGGAGCTAGTGTATATCAAGCCTTTCATAAGAAAGTGGATCTGAAAAGAATGGTCAGCAAGACAATAAATATTCTGGGGTATTATTTTCTTCTAAATCTTCTCTCAATGCTATGAGTACATTATATATTATTTATTTTGGCATTATTTACTGGTCTAATGTAGCTTCTGAGAATTGAGAGTTCTATCCAAGGAGTCCTAGTTGGCTGAAGAAGCAGATAAGGTTTTCAGTCATCAACTGCTGCATAACAAACCAAAACTTAGTGGTTTGAAACAACAATGATTTATTGATTCTCATAATTCTCTGTGGGTTGACTGGGTGATTTTTCTGCTGGTCTCACCTGGACTCACTCATGAAGCTCCACTCAGCTGGTGGTCAGTTGAGACAGGTGGGCCTCTCTCCACTATTACCCCTGGCTTCTTAAGGGCATGGTGATCTCAGAGCATTGTTCCAAGAGGGTAAAAGAGGCTGAAAGGATTAAGGACTAGTCTTGGAAGTTGAACAGTGTCATCTGCCACATTTCTGTTAGTCAAAGCAAGATACAGGGGCAGCCCATTGAAAGAGTGGGGAAAATAGTCTCCATCTCTTGATGGGAGAATTAGGCAAAGTTACATTGTAAAGGGGTATGAACATGGTAGTTGTGATTTATGGAGGCCATTGTTACAGTCTGCCACAGTCTACTCTCAGGCCCCAATGATTCACATCTGTCCCATGTGATTCTCACCCCTTCTAATATTGCCCAAGACTCATCCAGTCATAGCATTAGGCTCAAAATCTATGATCTCATAATCTGCATCAGGTTAAGATGTCAGTGAGACTCCTTGAATATAGTTCCTTAGTTTCAGACACCTATAAAATAAAAAGGCAAGTTATCCTCCATTCCCCCATATACCCAGTGTATATTGGAGAAATAGAAAACCATGCTACCCTAGACACTGCTGTCTAAAAAAGGGGAATGAGGCATGTGTAACAGTCACTGGTCCATGGCAATTTGGAAATCCAGCCAGGTGCATGTTGGCAGGTTTCTCTGCTTCAAGGGTAGGCAGTGTTCCTTGATGAGGGCCCTGTTCTACTCTCTTGGAGTAGTTCCCTAAACTTTTATTTTCCTTGGCTCTTGGAAACACCCTCTGGGCTCTTGGCTCTGACCTCTGATATCAGTACTCATAGAGGGAATTGATGAAACAGTGGAACAGGTCTCCAGCAATCACCAGTGTTCCTCAATTGAGATTTAAAAGCCTACAAGAGAGCCTTGTGCAAGATACTGTTGGTAGCAGAATCTGTTCCCCAGTAGCCAATCAAAACTTCATTTTCTTTAGGTGAAAACCTAAAAGCCTGAAGTTTAGAAAAGACATATTTTTGTTGTTGTGCATCTTCTGCTGGAAATAATGACCAACTTTTATATTCTTTTTACGTTTTAAGCTATTAAATACGTTGTTCCTTCAGTTACATTCTTACACCTCCTCCCATTTCACTAATTCTTTTATCTACATTTTTATCTACACTTACCCTACCTTTGATAATTGCTTTTAGCCTTGTAATTTTCATGTTAATGTCTGGCCACTGACAGCTTGATTTTCTGGTCCAGTGTATAATACAAATGTTATTCCACTTAATATCCATAATTTTCTCCTCTTGCTCTAATACACATGACACTTTGTACTTCTTGTTCTGTGTATTTTCTGTGCATACTCACTCTAATTTTATTCTCTGTACTTTGGGGAGTATAACAACGGGAATATATCAAATCACATTGCTTTTTCCAGTTTACTTTTTCTAGTTGTGATAATGGAGATTAAAAATTGCTAGACATTTACTGTAGCTATAATAGTCACATTGTCTGATTTCTAATACACAAATATAATTAGGCTAAGTAATTTGTTTTGAAACAAATGCCTTAATTGAGAGAGAAGTCATATTATAGACAAAGCATTAATGAATTCTAATTAAGTCTCTAATAATGCTTTTTCACCATGGTCCTTTTAAAATACTAATTTACATATATTATTATCCTGAAGGCATCTTAAATCCTTTAAGGAAGTAGGCCTTCTTTATAATAATCACAATCATAATTATATGTAGAGCTAACATTTATTAAGCACTAAATATGTATTAAGTACTGTACTAAATACATAGATTATCTTATTCGATTACCATAACAAATTAATGAAACAGGTACAAAATCAGAACTAGCATACAGGCCTGTTTAACTCAAAGGCCACATGGTGGACCATTGCGCTATATTGATCGATAATGAGTATGAGTATCCATGGCCCCAAAATGATCATTTGGCAAACTTGGGATAAAGGAAGTTTCATTTACAATAACATTCTTATTCTGGCATAATTTATTTTACATCCTGAACCTGAAAAGAGCAATCCTATATAATATATAATTTTATGAAATATGTATAATCTTTAAAATATTTTCATATGCTTTATATTAATGCATTTATCACCATGAAGTTGTTGAATATTTATTTAGAATTTGCCAATTGTTTCCCTAGTTTGACAGAGGACTAAACATCGAACAACGTGGAATCAGTTCTATAAGGTCTGGCTTACAAAGCGAACAGAAAAGACATAGAATTGTGAGGCCAAATACTAAAGTTCATCAGTGAGAGAAAGAATAAAACATTTCAAATTAATAAATATAATATCAATGATAACATTAAAACATTCATAACCTGCTCTTGAAAGTATAAGCTCACAACTTTTGGAAATATAAAATTTTGACTATCCATATTTGTCTTGAGTCAAATTCTTCAGTCTATAAAGTGAACATATCACATATATGCATGTTTTAACTCAGGAAATATGTAGGGTCATTTTTACAGTGCATCAAATAATTTTTTTAGTAATGGAAAATTTATCAGTCCTACTAATGTAGTAGACATGCCATGATGTGACACCCTGTTATATCAGGTTTTCAAAGACTTATTTTTCTGAATATGTAAGTTAAGAAATTTAAGTCTTTGTAAAAATGAAATATACCAATGACTATATATGTATTCTATATGGTACATATATGTATGTTCTATTCTTTACAAAAAGATTTGTTAAAAAATGCTTATGAAAATTTTCTCAAATTTCAAAACCTGATATAATCATACTAGCCTACATTTCTCAGATATTTGTATCATTCAACTGTATTAATTTTTAGTATCTCTCTGGCATATGAATCCATGTATAAATATATAAAAGATTATATTCCTATGTTTTAATATTCTTTATTAATAAATGACATTTATTTACATGGATACATTTTAATTAAGTTGTAGCTCAGAAAGTTTTCTATTGTAATTAGTCTATTATTTGTAGAACTCTTTCATATTAACTCAATTTCAGGATCCTTGATTAAAGTATTTAGATTGTCTCTGGTGTCAAGTTACATCTGAAAAATTATCCATGAAGGAATTATTTTGTACCATGTTACTGGTAACTTTAAATTTAAATTATTTTCCACTATTATTCTTAAGAGTTCTAAAAGTTATCTAGAAAGTTTTTTAGTAAGAAATGATTTAGTGAAATGTTAAAAAGAAAATATCTTCAATTTTATAAAAATTTTTGTATATTGCAGATATTGAAGCAGAAAAGCATAGTAAAAAGCAAACGGAAAGAAATGCCACTACACAGGTAAATATTTTGCTAAAGCATTATATTTCTGCAGTACAAAATTTAGGCTATAGGCATTATACATAGTACTTATTCAGCATGCTCAGAATTTCTTAACGAAGTAATTGTACTGGCTGTTGTTTCTATTCTTTTTTTTTTTTTTTGCTTCATTGTCAATCAATCAACAATTTTTGTTCATTCACTCAAATATTTACTCATTCCACTGTGAGAAGATAAGAATGTTATCCCTGAGCTTTCTCATAAGCTATGACCTGTCTGAGGTTCTAAATATTAAAACAAAAAGGAAAGAGGCCAGTCTGGCTTATAGTCACAGGTGCTTATTAAACTTTATTAACTTCATGATTTCTTCTAACATCTTGGAAGTAGGGGATTCAACATTTTCAGTCTGTTTTCAACCCCGTAACCATTATTGATCCTATAAATGTAACTCATTTCAAGTCACTCCTTTACTTGAAACCCTTTCATGGCATCCCATCTCACAGAGTAAAACCAGTGCCTTGCATATTAGGCTCTGTGGTCTGGCCCCATATTTCAATTCTGACATTATCTCCTACTACTGTCTCCTTATCATTCTGGACACATTGGGCTCTGTGCTATTCCTCAGAAACCCCAGGTATGCACCCACCTTTCTGCTCTTTCTGGCTGGAACATCCTGGAACCCAGATAACCATGTGGCTCCCTGCCTTCATCTTCTTAAGATCTTTGCTCAACTGTCATCTTTTTGGAGGGTCCTTCCTTGACCATTCTGTAAATTTGCAGTCACACTGTTTTTAAAATTGCAAGCCCTATCACAACACCTTCTGTCTGTCTCCCCTGCTATATTTCACCTCTCATAGTTATCACTATGTAACATGTCATATTTTGTTATGTTTGTTCTCATTCTCCCTCCACTGGAATATAAATTCCATGGGAGTAGGGATTTTTGTCTGTGTTGATCACTGCTACTATCCCAGCAACTAGAACAGTGTCCTACACATAGCAGGCACTCAATAAATGTTTATTGAAAAATCAATAAATCTTAAATCCTAATTAAAGAAGGAAACTTTGAAAAAATGTTTATATAAATTAAAAATTCCTCCCTACATCGCCACATTTTGTAAACTCCTCCAAATTTTGCTGTTCCCCATTACCCTAACTAAAACATTCCATAATGAGCAATGG
This sequence comes from Zalophus californianus, assembly GCF_009762305.2. Classification (NCBI taxonomy): domain Eukaryota; kingdom Metazoa; phylum Chordata; class Mammalia; order Carnivora; family Otariidae; genus Zalophus; species Zalophus californianus. The sequence continues at coordinate 100,619,876 of NC_045602.1, forward strand.
GATTATTATCTGCGAAATAGAAGTGACCTTGGCATAAGCTCAGAGTTTATCTTTAGACAGGTGGAAGCTAAAAATTCACGAGTTTCATCAGGTCATTTGGCTTTCTCTTGTGGGCTCTTGATATCTTGTGATATGCAGTGCCTGCCCAATAACATATGAAAGCACCCTTTGAAATTAAGGAGCTCCATGAGATCAAGGGCGCTGATCATAGGTATCCTCCCCAATGCCCAGCATTAGTCAATGAGGCCCATATAGTAAATACGGAAAGAACTCTAGCTCTACCCATGTAAAGCCAAGCAAAAAATATATAAACTATACTAAAAGATCTCAGAATATGGAAAAAACAAAAGTACTATCTTCATGTCAAAAATGAGAAAACAGAGGGGGAGGAGGTAGATGGCAGAGGAGTAGGAGACCTAAATTTCACCTGGTCCCAGGCATTCAGCTGGATAGTGATCAAACCATTCTGAACACCTACGAACTCAACAGGAGATCGAAGAAAAGAATATCAACAACTCTCTGAACACAAAAGCGACCACTTTCTGGAAGGTAGGACATGCAGAGAAGTGATTCCGAGGCGATATTCGGGAGGATAGACAGCGGGGGAGGGGGCCTCTGTCAGCTGCTACCGGCAAGTGGTAGAGCAGCCAAGCACAAAATCGGAACTTTTAGAAGTCGGCTCCGCTGAGGGATGTCACTCCAGTGGCTAAGCGGGGGATGGAACCGTCTCTGGGACAGTGTGGTCTCAGGACCCTCGGGGTCACACAAAGACCGGGGCTGCCTGAGTGCAACAGAGCTCCCAGGTATCAAAGCAGGGAAGCTGGCTGCAGAGATGGAGCCGAGGAGGAGTGGGCTCTCAGTTCGGGATTGCCATAAACCGTGATCCGCGGCCCAGTCAGGCCACTGCTCTTCCATCAGGGACCCAACAAGTGGCAGATCCGGGGAACTCCCCTTCCTCCCCTGGGAGGAGCAGCGCGGGAGCGCACCGCAGGGATCTGCTGGGTTTGGAGACTCCACACGGGGTCCTGCGCCAGAGATAGAAACGCTCGGTCACAGGCCAGGTGAGCACGGAGTGAGGCCGGAGACCGGGGAGACAGGAGTGACTGACTGCTTTTCTCTGGGAACGCAATGAGGAGTGGGGCCCCGAGTTCTTGGCTCCTCCAGGGCAGAGATTGGGAGGCCGCCATTTTCACTCTCGTCCTCCAAAGCTGTACGGAAAGCTTCCAGGGAATAAAAGCTCCCGAGAGCAAACCCGAGCAGATTACTTAGCCCAGACCTGGCAAAGGCGGGGCAATTCTGCCTCTGGCAAAGACATTTGGAAACCATGGCAACAGGCTCCTCCCCCAGAAGATCAGCAAGAACAGCCAGCCAAGAGCAAGTTTACCGATCAATGAGAATGGTGGATCACCAGCACTACGGGAATACAGCACATAGAATTCATAGCTTTTTTCCCATGATTTTTTAGTCTTTCCAAGTTAATGTTTTTTTTAACCTTTTCTTTCTTTTTTTTTTTGAATTTTTCTTTTTCCTTTTTCAACCAACATCTTCCAATCCCATTTTTAAAAAACTCTTTTTTATTTTTCATTTTTAGAGTTATATTCTATCCCTTCATAGTAGTTAACCTTATTTTTGGTATATATATATATATATATATATATATATATATATATATATATATATATATATAAGTTCTCTCTTTAAAATTTTGGGATACAGTTTCTTCTAACAGACCAAAATATACCCTGAATCTCTAGTGTATGGCTTTGTTCTAGTCTCCTGCCTGATCACATTCTCTCCCATTTTCCTTTTTCTTTTTAAATCCTCTTCTTTCTTTTTTCAACCAACTCCTTATCTTAGCAATTCCTTTTATAATATCTGTTGTAATTTTCATCTTTACAGTCATAATCCATCCCTTCATCATATTTACCCTTATTTTTGTACATATATAACTTTTTTTTTCTTTAAAATGTTGGGAGGCACTTTCTTCTAACAGACCAAAATATACCCAAAATCTAGTGTGTGGCACTGATCTATGCACCAGCCTGATCATATTTGATCATATTCTGTTTTTTTGTTTGTTTGTTTCTTTTTATCTTTTTCTTTTTTTTTTCCTCTTTTTTCTATCTTTCCCTTTCTTTTCCCCTGGTTCCCAGGCTCTTCTGATTTGTTTAGTGTATAATTTTCTGGAGTCATTTTTACCCTGTTAGCATTTTGTTCTCTCATTCATCTATTCTCCTCTGGACGAGATGACAAGATGGAAAAAATCACCTCAAGAAAAAGAACAAGAGGCAGTACCGACTGCCAGGGACCTAATCAATATGGATATTAGTAAGTTGTTGGAACAAGAGTTCAGAATGATGATTTTAAAGATACTAGCTGGGCTTGAAAAAAGCATGGAAGATATTAGAAAAACCCTTTCTGGAGAAATAAAAGAACTAAAATCTAACCAAGTCGAAATCAAAAAGGCTATTAATAAGGAGCAATCAAAAATGGAGGCTCTCACTGCTAGGAAAATGAGGCAGAAGAGGGAATTAGTGATATAAAAGACCAAATGATGGTAAATAAAGAAGCTGAGAAAAAGAGAGATAAACAAATACTGGATCATGAGGGCAGAATTCGAGAGATAAGTGACACCATAAGACGAAACAATATTAGAATAATTGGGAACCCAGAAGAAGAAAGAGAGAGAGGGGCAGAAGGTATATTGGAGCAAATTATAGCAGAGAACTTCCCTAATGTGGGGAAGGAAACAGGCATCAAAATCCAGGAGGCACAGAGAAGCCCCCTCAAAGTCAATAAAAATAGGTCAATATCCCGACATCTAATAGTAAAACTTACGAGTCTCAGAGACAAAGAGAAAATCCTCAAAGCAGCTCGGGAGAAGAGATATGTAACCTACGATGATAGAAACATTATATTGGCAACAGACCCATCCACAGAGACCTGGCAGGCCACAAAGGACTGGCATGATATATTCAGAGCACTAAAAGAGAAAAATATGCAGCCAAGAATACTATATCCAGCTAGGCTGTCATTGAAAATACAAGGGGAGATAAAAAGCTTCCATGACAAACAAAAACTAAAGGAATTTGCAAACACAAAAACAGCCCTACAAGAAATATTGAAAGGAGTCCTCTAAGCAAAGAGAGAGCCTAAAAGTAACATAGACCAAAAAGGAAAACAAACAATATACAGTAACAGTCACCTTACAGGCAATACAATGGCACTAAATTCATATCTTTCAATAGTTACCCTGAATGTAAATGGGCTAAATGCCCCAATAAAAAGACACAGGCTATCAGATTGGATAAAAAAAAAAAAAAGACCCATCAATATGCTGTCTGCAAGAGACTCATTTTAGACCCAAAGACATCCCCAGATTAAAAGTGAGGGGGTGGAAAACCATTTACCATACTAATGGACACCAAAAGAAAGCTGGGGTGGCAATCCTTATACCAGACAAATTAGATTTTAAACCAAAAACTATAATAGGAGATGGGGAAGGACACTATATCTTACTTAAAGGCTCTATCCAACAAGAAGATCTAACAATTGTAAATATCTATGCCCCGAACATGGGAGCAGCCAATGATATAAGGCAATTAATAATAAAAGCAAAGAAACACATTGACAACAATACAATAATAGTGGGGGACTTTAACACCCCCCTCACTGAAATGGACAGATCATCTAAGCAAAAGATCAACAAGGAAGTAAAGACTTTAAATGACACACTGGACCAAATGGACTTCACAGATATATTCAGAGCATTCCATCCCAAAGCAACAGAAAACACATTCTTCTCTAGTGCCATGGAACATTCTCCAGAATAGATCACATTCTAGGTCACAAATCAGGTCTCAACCGGTACTGAAAGGTTGGGATCATTCCATGCATATTTTCAGACCACAATGCTTTGAAACTAGAACTCAGTCAAAAGATGAAAGTCGGAAAGAACTCAAATACATGGAGACTAAAGAGCATCCTACTAAAGAATGAATGGGTCAACCAGGAAATTAAAGAAGAATTAAAAAAATTCATGGAAACCAATGAAAATGAAAACACAACTGTTCAAAATCTTTGGGATGCAGCAAAGACGGTCCTAACAGGAAAGTATATAGCAATACAAGCCTTTCTCAAGAAACAAGAAAGGTCTCAAATACACAACCTAACCCTACACCTAAAGGAGCTGGAGAAAGAACAGCAAATAAAGCCTAAACCCAGCAGGAGAAGAGAAATAATAAAGATCAGAGCAGAAATCAATGAACTAGAAACCAAAAGAACAGTAGAACAGATCAACGAAACTAGGAGCTGGTTCTTTGAAAGAATTAACAAGACTGATAAACCCCTGGCCAGACTGATCAAAAAGAAAAGAGAAATGACCCAAATCAACAAAATCATGAACGAAAGAGGAGAGATCACAACCAACACCAAAGAAATACAAACAATTGTAAGAACATATTATGAGCAACACTATGCCAGCAAACTAGATAACCCGGAAGAAATGGATGCATTCGTAGAGATGTATCAACTACCAAAACTGAGCCAGGAAGAAATAGAAACCCTGAACAGACCTATAACCACTAAGGAAATTGAAGCAGTATCAAAAATCTCCCAACAAACAAAAAAGCCCAGGGCCAGATGGCTTCCCAGGGGAATTCTACCAAACATTTAAAGAAGAATTAATACCTATTCTTTGAAACTGTTCCAAAAAATAGAAATGGAAGGAAAAGTTCCAAACTTGCTTTATGAGGCCACCATTACCTTGATCCCAAAACCGGAAACTGTTCCAAAAAATAGAAATGGAAGGAAAACTTCCAAACTTGCTTTATGAGCCCACCATTACCCTGATCCCAAAACCAGAAACTGTTCCAAAAAATAGAAATGGAAGGAAAACTTGCTTTATGGGGTCACCAGTACCTTGATCCCAAAACCAGACAAAACCCCATCAAAAAGGAGAATTACGGACCAATATCCTTGATGAACATGGATGCAAAAATTCTCACCAAAATACTAGCCAATAGGATCCAACAGTACATTAAAAGGATTATTCACCACCACCAAGTGGGATTTATCCCTGGGCTGCAAGGTTGCTTCAACATTTGCAAATCAATCAATGTGATACAATACATTAACAAAAGAAAGAACAAGAATCATAGGATCCTCTCAATAGATGCAGAAAAAGCGTTTGACAAAGTACAGCATCCTTTCTTGATCAAAACTCTTCAGAGTATAGGGATAGAGGGTACATACCTCAATATCATAAAAGCCATCTATGAAAAACCCACAGCGAATATCATTCTCAATGGGGAAAAGCTGAGAGCTTTCCCCCTGAGGTCAGGAACACGTCAGGGATGTCCACTATCACCACTGCTATTCAAGATAGTATTAGAAGTCCTAGCCACAGCAATCAGAGAACAAAAAGATATCAAAGGCATCCAAATCGGCAAAGAAGAAGTCAAACTCTCACTCTTTGCAGATGATATGATACTTTATGTGGAAAACCCAAAAGACTCCACCCCAAAACTGCTAGAACTCATACAGGAATTCAGTCAAGTGGCAGGATATAAAATCAATGCACAGAAATCAGTGGCATTCCTATACACCAACAACAAGACAGAAGACAGAAAAATTAGGGAGTCGATCCCATTTACAATTGCACCCAAAACCATAAGATAGCTAGGAATAAATCTAACCAAAGAGGCAAAGAATCTGTACTCAGAAAACTATAAAATACTCATGAGAGAAATTGCGGAAGACACAAAGAAATGGGAAAATGTTCCATGCTCATGGATTGGAAGAACAAATATTGTGAAGAAGTCAATGCTACCTAGAGCAATCTACACATTCAATGCAATCCCTATCAAAATACTATCCACTTTTTTCAAAGAAATGGAACAAATAATCCTAAAAGTTGTATGGAACCAGAAAAGAACCCAAATAGCCAGAGGAATGTTGAAAAAGCAAAGCAAAGCTGGCGGCATCACAATTCTGGACTTCCAGCTCTATTACAAAGCTGTCATCATCAAGACAGTATGGTACTGGTACAAAAACAGACACATAGATCAATGGAACAGAATAGAGAGCCCAGAAATGGACCCTCAAGTCTATGGTGAACTAATCCTTGACAAAACAGGAAAGAATGTCCAATGGAAAAAAGACAGTCTCTTCAACAAATGGTGTTGGGAAAATTGCACAGCCACATGCAGAAGAATGAAACTGGACCATTTCCTTACACCACACACAAAAATAGACTCCAAATGGTTGAAAGACCTAAAAGTGAGACAGGAGTCTATCAAAATCCTTGAGGAGAACACAGGCAGCAACCTCTTCGACCTCAGCTGCAGCAACTTCTTCCTAGAAACATCACCAAAGGCAAGGGAAGCAAAGGCAAAGAGAAACTATCGGGACTTCAAGATAAAAAGCTTTTGCACAGCAAAAGAAACAGTCAACAAAACCAAAAGACAACCCACAGAATGGGAGAAGATATTTGCAAATGACATATCAGATAAAGGGCTAGTATCCAAAATCTATAAAGAACTTATCAAACTCAGCACCCAAAGAACAAATAATCCAATCAAGAAATGGGCAGAAGAAAACTAGAAAGAGCCAAGGTGTCCATTGACAGATGAACGGATAAAGAAGATGTGGTATATATACATGACGTAATATTATGCAGCCATCAGATGTAATATTATGCAGCCATCAAAAGGAATGAGATCTTGCCATTTGCAATGACGTGGATGGAACTGGAGGGGGTTTGCTGAGTGAAATAAGTCAATCAGAGAAAGACATGTATCATATGACCTCACTGATATGAGGAATTCTTAATCTCAGGAAACAAACTGAGGGTTGCTGGAGTAGGGTTAGGGTGGGAGGGATGGGGTGGCTGGGTGTTAGACATTGGGGAGGGTATGTGCTATGGTGAGCACTGTGAATTGTGCAAGACTGTTGAATCACAGAGCTGTACCTCTGAAACAAATAATGCAATATATGTTAAGGAAAAAGAAGAAGAAGAAGATAGCAGGAGGGGAAGAATGAAGGGGGTAAATCGGTGGGGGTGATGAACCATGAGAGATGATGGACTCTGAAAAACAAACTGAGGGTTCTAGAGGGGAGGGGGCTAGGGGGATGGGTTAGCCTGGTGATGGGTATTAAAGAGGGCATGTTCTGCGTGGAGCACTGGGTGTTATGCACAAACAATGAATCATGGAACACTATATCAAAAACTAATGATGTAATGTATGGTGATTAACATAACAATAAAAAATTTTTTAAAAAAAGAAAGAAATGGGCAGAAGACATGAACGGACATTTCTGCAAAGACATCCAAATGGCCAACAGACACATGAAAAAGTGCTCAACATTGCTTGGCATCAGGGAAATTCAAATCAAAACCTCAGTGAGATACCACCTCACACCAGTCAGAATGGCTAAAATTCACAAGTCAGGAAACGACAGATGTTGGCGGGGATGCAGAGAAAGTAGGACCCTCCTACACTGTTGGAGGGAATGCAAGCTGGTGCAGCCTCTCGGGAAAACAGTATGGAGGTTCCTCAAAAACTTGAAAATAGGGCTACCCTATGACCCAGCAATTGCACTACTGGGTATTTACCCCAAAGATACAAATGTAGGGATCCGAAGGGGTACATGCACTCCGATGTTTATAGCAGCAATGTCCAAAATAGCCAAACTATGGAAAGAACCAAGATGTCCATTGACAGATGAATGGATAAAGAAGAAGTCGTATATATATACAATGGAATATTATGCAGCCATTAAGAGGAATGAAATGTTGCCATTTGCAGTGACGTGGATGGAACTAGAGGGTATTATGCTGAGCAAAATAAGTCAATCAGAGAAAGACACGTATCATATGATCTCACTGATATGAGGAATTCTTAATCTCAGAAAACAATTTGAGGGTTGCTGGAGTGGTGGGGGGTGGGAGGGATGGGGTGGCTGAGTGATAGACATTGGGGAGGGTGTGTGCTATGGTGAGCACTGTGAATTGTGTAAGACTGTTGAATCACAGACCTGTACCTCTGAAACAAATAATACATTATATGTTTTTTTTAAAAAAAAGAAGATAGTAGGAAGGGAAAAATGAAGGGGGTAAATCGGTGGGGGAGATGAACCATGAGAGACTATGGACTCTGAGAAACAACCTGGGGGTTCTACAGGAGAGGGGGCTGGGGGGATGGGCTAGCCTGGTGATGGGTATTAAAGAGGGCACATACTGAATGGAGCCCTAGGTGTTATACGCAAACAATGAATCATGGAACACTATATCAAAAACTAATGATGTAATATATGGTGATTAACATAACATAAAAAAATGTAATAAAATGAGAAAATATGCCAGGGTAGACTGCTTTTATATCTCACCAACTTCCAATGGAGTATGTTTTTTTAAACTTCTTTAGTACCAACGTCATAGAGCTCAGACAGCGGAAGTGAAAATACCAAGGACTCTATACTACAGCCAGAGTAAAGTAACCTCTGTTCACTAAACGTGCCATATTGTTTCATGACTCCTTTGCAAATAAGATACTGTCTGGCTGAAAACACCTTTCCCCATCTCTAACCCCATTGTAGACCTGGTAAATTCTGATTATCTTTCATAATAATTACTATTTACATTGTAATTTTTTTAAACCCACCGAAGTATAGCTTCCCTTTCCCTAGTTTTTTTCTTTCTGGCTTTACAACTCCACAGTTCACAAAAGAGTGTCATCTACTCCTCTATTCCCCCAACACGCACTTTGTAAACACACACACACACACACACACACACACAAAAACAGTTAAAGACATTTTGTCTTGTGTAAGGATCTAATATTTTCAGGATTTTTGTGTTATTTTCTTCTGTATTAAACAATGATCATGATCACAGATGATAAATCCCCAGGTATCTAATGTAGTACCAGGGAGTAACTGATGCCCCTTTAGGGAGCAATTCAAGTGTACCGCTGAGGGGCTATTATGACAATCACCACCAAGAGCAACAATGAAAACTCTGAAAACAAGGAAAAGGTAGCCCAGCTCTCAGCACTGAACAGTTTCACCAGAGTTCCAAGAGTGCTAGGTTCCACTCTGTATTTCAACTAGACAGACACATTCTTTTTGTTTTTGAGATAAATATCTTGTTCCAGGAGATAGATGTTTTTCACATATTTTGGTACCTTAATTTATGTCATTATATTCATAATTCATATTCATAATCATGTCTTACAGTTATGTGATAATTTAGTCTTTATGAAATCCCTTTGCATCATTTTATTCCTCCCAACGTTTCTGTAAAGGATGTCAACTGGTTATTTAAATGGCTAGTTACTATCCCCAATTTACAAAGTAGAATAACTAAGCCCATTCAGATTTAAAAGATCTTCGTATTACAAATTTCATTCATTCAACACAATGCCTACCATGTACCAAATACAGTTACTAGAATTTGGAATTTCCAAAAGTTCTGATTTTTTTTTAGCTTTGTGAAGTCTCTGTTTGATATTGCTTAAATTGATTTCATGAGCTTCTGAAGGGTAAGAAAGTATCTTTGTTGCTGTTGTTGTTATATAAATGAAGGCTTTTTGTAATAGGCTAGCAGTGTTTCAAATGGTGGAGCTTCTACTGGTCTTTCAATTTCCTCAGTTGTCTGATGGTGGACTTTACTGTGATGGCAGAAGTGGTGGTATAGATCCAGGTATCACCAGCTTCCATTTTCCTGCAGGAACAATAGTGCCAGATCCCCATATCTCATCTGTTCATCTTGGTTTTGCCACAAGAAGGAGCAAATGTACTTGCTGTGCTGGCTTATTTCCATTTTCTTCACCATTCTCCTAAGGGAGGCCACCATAATGGGTCTCATATTTACCAATGATTTCAACATTCTTGGTGTATTTAGCCATGTCCCTGCAAACTAGCTCCAAGCCCAGAGAAGCAAGAAAGTATCTTTTAATCTTTTCTAATGCAATGCTTTGCATGCAGTATGTACAATAAGGGTTTACAGATTTAATTCAACGTGCTATTACCATCTCCCCAAGACTTTGGTTATAAAATGGTGGTTTCTCCATCCCCTGGACCCTTACTTTCTTTCTAATCACCTCTCTTGGGGTCCTACTTCTCCAAATGTTACCTTTACCTTCACTGTAACTGAAATCTAGTTTTCTCCTGAGAACTTCCCCTGCAGCCCTCTCAAGCATTTTCTCCCACTACACAATCATGTTGGTCCTAGTTGGGGTGGTGGGTATCCTTCCCTTTCCTTATTGCTACATTTTCATTAGGAGAATAATAGGAGATGAGGATGGAGAAGTGGCTTGTGGCCTTTCTCTCCAGATCTCAGAGATTTCAGTATCCATGAATTCGAGCTTCTCAGTCCCATTATTTAGATTTTTTTTTTTTTTTTTTTTTTTTGCTCCAGTAAGTACATACACCCTCTCTCTACTCCCATGGTCATAATCTGGACTATGCCTTTTCCAAATTAAAAGTTTAAGCTTCCAAGTCTCTGAAGACCACCTGGGGCTTTCTAAGTTACTCCATCAATGCTTCAGTCCCACCAGGACCTCAAATCCATGTGCCCCTTTCACTGCTCATCATTCACATCCTCATATTCCTTCTTAGTTCGCTGAGAGTTGATGGCTACACTACAGGAGCACAGTTCCTTTCTCAAAACCTTGGGAACAAATGTGTTTCAGAATTCAAGGGGTTTTGTTTGTTTAATTGTGGTAAAATATACATAAAATAACTATTTTAAGTGTACAGTTGATTAGTGTTAGTACACCTTAGTACACGTATTGTACAATCAATCTCCAGAACTCTTTCATCTTGTAACACTGAAACTCTATACCCACAAGACAAGTGTCCACTTCTCTCCTCCCAGTCCCTGGCAACCACCATTCTAGTTTCTATTCTGATTTTTTTTTTTTTAAGAGAGACACAGCAAGAGAGGGAACACAGCAAAGGGAGTGGGAGAGGAAGAAGCAGCCTCTCCACAGAGCAGGGAGCCCAATGTGGGACTCGATCCCAGGACTCTGGGATCATGACCTGAGCCGAAGGCAGACGCTTAACAACTGAGCCACCCAGGCACCCCTCTGTTCTATGATTTGACTACTTTAAGCATCTCATATAAGTAGAATCATGCAGTATTTGTCTTTTTGTGACTGGCTTATTTCACTTAGCTTAACGTCCTAAAGGTTCATCCTCATGTAGCATGTGTCAGAATTTCCTTCCTTTTTAAGGCTGAATAATTTTCTATTGTATGTATATGCCACATTTTGTTTATACATTTATCCATGATGGACACTGGGTTGCTTACAACTTTTGGCTATTGTGAATAATGCTGCTATGAACATGGGTGTACAAATATCTTGATATCCTGCTTTCAGTTCTTTTGGGTATAAGTGCCCAAGAGTCTAATTTCTCCACATCATCACCAACATTTGTGATTTTTCTATGTTGCTGGGTTGGTGGGTGTTTTTTATATTAACCATCCTAGTGGGTGTGAGGTGGTATCTCATTGTGGTTTTGATTTACATTTCCCTCATGGTTAGTGATGTTGAGCATATTTTCATGTGCTTATTGGTCATTTATATCTTCTTTGGGGAAAAGTCTATTCAAGTCCTTTGCCCATTTTTTTTTATTTTTATTTTTTGAGAGAGAGAGAGAGCATGTGTACATGCATGCACAAGGGTGAGGAGGGGCTGAGAGAGAGGGAGAGAATCTTAAACAGGCTCCATGCCCAACACAGAGCCATCACAGGACTAGATCTCACAACCCTGAGATCATGACCTGAGCCAAAATCAAGAGCCACACAACGTACCCCTTTAAATAGAATCATTTGACTTTTTATTGTTGAATTGTAAGAGTTCTTTATATATTCTAGATATTGACCACTTATAAGATACATAATTTGCCGACATTTTCTCCCTTCCGTGTTGCTTTTTCATTCTCTTGATAATGCCCTTGGATGCAATGAAGCTTTAAATTTTGATGTGGCCCAGTTTATCTATTTGTACTTTTTTGCCTATGCTTTTGGTATCATATCCAAGAAATCATCACCAAATGCAATATCATAAAGCTTTTCTCTATGTTCTCTTCTAGGAGTTTTTATATTTTCAGGTCTTACATTTAGGTCTTTAACCCATTTTGAGTAAACTTTTGTATATAGTATACTTTATTCTTTTGTATGTGGATATCCAATTTTCCCAGTCAAATTTGTTGAAAAGACTGTCCTTTCCCTTCACTGAATGGTCTTGGCACTGTTGTTGAAGATCATTTGACCATATATGAAGGTTTACTGCCTAGCTCTCTGTTCTGTTTCACATCTGTCTTTATTCCATTATACACTGTCTTAATTACTATAGCTTTGTAAAAATTTTTGATATTAGGAAATGTTAGACCTACAACATTGTTTTTATCTCTCCAGATTGTTGTGGCTAGTCAGAGTCCCTCAGATTCCGAATGAATTTTGGAGGAATTCTTCCATTTCTGAAGAAAAAAAATGCCACTGGGATTTTGATAGGGATTGTACTGAATCTGTAATCACTTTGGGTACTATTAACATTTTAAAAATATTGAATCTTTCACTTCGTGAACACATGATGTCTTTCTATTTATTTTTATCTTCTTTAATTTCTCTTAGCAAACTTACGTAGTTTTCAGTGTTTGTCTTATGCCTCCTTGGTAAGTTTATTTCTAAGTGCTTTATTTTTTTTATGCTGTTTTGAATGGAATTGCTTCCTTAATTTTCTTTTAGGCTTGTTCATTGTTAGTATATAGAAATGCAACTGATTTTTGTGCGTGGATACTGTATCTTGCAACTTTGCTAAATTTATTAGTTCTAAAATTTTTTGTGGAATCTTAGAGTTTTCTACATATAAGATCATGTCATCTGTAAGCAGAGATAATTTTATTTTTCCTTTCCAAGTTAGATGTCTTTTACTTCTTTTTCTTGCCTAATTGCTCTGGACTAGGACTTCTAGTACTATGTTGAATAGCAATGGTGGAGTGACATCCTTGCCTTGTTCCTAATATTAGAGGCAAAGCTTTCAGTCTTTCACTGTTAAGAATGTGGTTAGCTGTGGTTTTTTTACATATGGTTTTTGTTATGTTGAGGTAGTTGCTATCTATTCCTAGTTTGTGAGTGATTTGATCATGAAAAGGTATTGAATTTTGTCAAATGCTTTTTCTACATTAATTGAGATGATCATGTGGGGGTTTTCCCCCTTCGGTCTGTTAATGCTGTTATTACATTGATCAGTTTTTTATGTTGAAACATCCTTGCATTCCAGGAATAATTCCTACTTGGTCATACTGTATAATCCTTTAATGTACTCTTGAATTCTATTTGCTAGTATTTTGTTGAAGATTTTTACATCAATATTCATCAGGAATATTGGTCTGTAGTTTTCTTGTAGTGTCCTTGTCTTGCTTTGGTATCAGGGTAATGCTGGCTTCATAGAATGAGTTGGGAAATGTCTTCTCCTCTTCAATTTATTGGAAGACTTTGAGGCAGAATTCAGGGTTGCTTTTTTTAACTGTGGAAATATACTACTACACACACAGACATACATGTCATATAGGACACAGACCTACATATCATATATTATAGGATACCTCCAGCTGAGACTGGGGAAATACATTGTTTTCAAGCATATTATTATTTATGCAGCAAAACATGAATATTCACATTAAATGGGGTTAATAAAGAACATAAATAACTTCACATCAGGGCCAGACAGGTTTTCCTACTAACTGAATTTGAGCACCAAACTACTGAAAAATCTTCAGGTTTTCAGATTTTTTTGGATTTGGGAATTGCAGATAAGGGTTTGAGGGTCATGTAAGATCACTGCCTCATATAGATCTTCCATTTAATTACTCCTCTTGCACTCCATCCAGTTTAGTGGTGAAACCTCAACCCTGACTGAGTACAGTTCTCCACTATTCAGTCCCTGCACCCGAGTAGCTGAAATGTGGCTGGAAATAAACACAACCAGTCTCATTTTAATTTCATGATCACAAGCCTCAATTAGGCCTTCAGTGTTTCTCTGCAAACCTGAATATCTCCCTAGTCAAATTTATTATCCCCCAACTCTAAGGCTTCTGTTTCATATTTTCTCCTGTCTTCCTTAAATCCAGCACATCTATCCCTCACTCTTCACTGATGACTTTGCTATTTTTCTTTTTCTCATTGAAAAAATAGTCTAAAGACTGATTTTACATCCCGCTCATCCACTGTATCAATCTCCCAACATCTATAACCACGTACACTGCCTCAACTCAAGACACAAATTGCCTAAATGTGGCTTAGACATCTCTACTGGGATATCTAAAAGGCTTCTGACACTCAACATGTTGACTACTGACCTCTTGGTTTTCCTCAACCCCAAACCTGTTCCTCCCTGGTGTCTTTCATACCAGCAAATGGCTCCTTCATCCACCAGATGCTAAAAGTCACTTTCTACTTCTTTCATACCCAACACCCCAACTATCTTGGTCTTTAAAATACATCCTGAATCCAACCACTTAACTACTCTACCACCAAACACCAACATCACCCGTTTAGACTGTGTTGGACTACTGTGGTAGTGAACTCCCTGGTTCTGACTACATTCTTACCCTACTGTAGTCTGTTCACCTCAAATTATGTGTTCCATTATACATAGAACAAAGCCAAACTCTTCATCCTGTCCTTCAGGACCTTGCATGACCTGTTCTTTGCTCTTTATCTGAGCTCTAACCACTCTCCCCATTACTCACTCCATTCCAGCCATCTTGGCCTCCATAATATGTTTAGAATCTCAAGTATATTCCTACCTTAGGGTCTGCTCTTCCCTCTGCCTGGGATGATCTGTCAGGTAATCAGGTGGCTCATTGCCCCCAGTACATACTTTATTCAGATATGTACTCCTATGTTTCTCCCTCAAAAAACAATACAAAAGAATTTTTTAAAAAAAAACTTTTCTTAATCATCTTTCTAAAATAGCATACTTCATCACTTTCTAAATATTTTTTATCACATATCATTATGTATTTATATAATTGTTCATATTTAACTTCCCTCTGGATATTCAGCTCCATGAATACAGGCTGTTTATTTTTTGTTCACTTCTATATCTCAGAGCCTTAGGATCTCTAAAATATAGTAAGTGCTTGATAAATATTTATAAATGACAGAATATCATTGTTTAGCAATATTTGTATCAGATACAGAACAGAAACTATTTGTCAGTAACTTTAGTGAAATTTATGAGAAAAAAAGTACTGAAATTAGTGACAATAAACAGTTTTCTAGGGTTTCCTTTTGATTTTAATAATCTATATATAACCTTACCATGAATACTTAATATGGCTATGGGTTTAAATATAATTTTGTGCTCCTTGCATTTTTAAAAATGCAGGGTATAAGTATTTCAGTATGTATCAGTTCTTAATGTTCTCTTAATTTCAGAAAGCTACCCTTATAATGCATTTATCAATTATCAGAAGTGTTATGCTAGCACTATATTATTAGTATCAGTAATGCTGTTTTATTTTCCCCTTTTACTTTATACTTTACCATTTTCCTATATTTCAAAAATCATCCTTGGATAGCTGTGGACTATTGTCATTTGGTGACTTTAGAAGGTAGATACACAAATACACAATAAAATAATGAGCACTGTCTTTTCCAAGAAAAAGAAATGTTTTCACTGATGAATGAATTATTTCCTCTAAGAGACAACTATTCTTTTAACTTAGGGGTGGCTATTGCCACATTTGCTTTTTTTTTAATTTAAAAAATATTAAAATTTTTATTTTTTTTTTAAATTTTATTTATTTAATTGACAGAGAGAGAGAGAGAGAGAGAGGGACAGCGAGAGAGGGAACACAAGCAGGGGGAGTGGGAGAGGGAGAAGCAGGCTTCCCGCCGAGCAGGGAGCCCGATGCGGGGCTCGATCCCAGGACCCTGGGATCATGACCTGAGCCGAAGGCAGTCGCTTAACCGACTGAGCCACCCAGGCGCCCCAATATTAAAATTTTTAATTTTTAAAAAAAAATTTTAAAAATTTAGGCATATTAGGAAAAAGTATTCTAAGATTGTTTTTTATTCTTAACTGAAAATACTTTAGGCAAAATGAAAAACACTAAGACCATCACTAAAAATATCTTTGCTTCAATATAAGCATCTCACAAATAGCATCTTACTTTAGGGAAGAAAAACTACTAAAACAGTGAGATTTGCAACTTCAAAAGTGACAGTCTCTTTTTTCCAAATATATATACATTTATTTAAGACAAACTAGAAAGCTTGAATAACCCGATATACCTTAAATACCTGATTAAAACCATAATTTAGGGATGCCTGGATGGCTCAGTCAGTTAAGTGTCTGCCTTTGGCTCAGGTCATAATCTCAGGGTCCTGGGCTAGAGTCCCACATGGGACTCCTTGCTCAGCAGGGAGCCTGCTTCTCCCTCTGCCTGCCATTTCCCCCTGCTTGTGCTCTCTCTCTCTGACAAATAAATAAATAAAATCTTAAAAATAAATAAATAAAACCATAATTCCAGACAACATCAGTGTGAATCTTTGCTATATGTGTAGATATTTTCACTATCTGATGAGTGATATAAATGTTTGTACAATTTTATTTGTGTATTTTAATTCCACTTTAATTTGGCTGACTACCTTCTTTGCTATGACCTAGGGCAAGGGTTCCCAAACTTTAGCATATATCAGAATCACCTGAAGGACTTGTTAAAACACGTGTTGCTGGGCTTCACCCTCAGAGTTTCTGATTCTGTAGACCTTGAGTGGGGCTGATAATTTGCATTTGTGACTCCCATGTGATGCTGGTGTTGCCATTTCCAGAGACCATACTCTTGAGAACCGATGACCTAAGAAAACTCTTTTCTTTTTTTCCACTTCCTCCTGGCTTTCTCCATAACTTGGCTTTTCTCTGATAATGCCTAGAGCCCTAATGTTCATACTCTTTGGAAATAGAGTGACCTAAACATAGGATATGGAATCCACATCTATATATAGTGGAGAAAATGGAAATTCAGTTCCTCCATCTTGCCAAACCAAAGACAGCAGCCTGTGTTGCTGTCTCTTCTACAACCCTGTAGCACCCCATTCATTCACCTAGACAAGGGCCATTAATGAGGAGGTGCTGAGCTACTCTCGGTTTGCCATTCCTATTGTCCCATATGTCCTCACATGCTTTCTTACCTTCCATGTGCTCTTTTTCCAGAGAAGTTTTTCAGCAGAATTTAGGGTATTACACAATGCCAAGGAACAGTGGCTATTTTGGGGCATGTGAGCCAGGAAAGAAAAAGGGACATAGATAGTTAAAGGAAAGCAAGAAAGCCTTTGTTGAGTCCTAGGGAAAGTAAGTCACTGACAGGCAAAGAATCCTTACCCACCAGTCCTTCTTTAATTTCTCACCTCTCTCTCTTTTGCAAGGAATGATACTCACTTCTCATTCCATAGCAAACATAGCTCACACCTTACTCCTCTTAGACAAAAAAAAAAAAAAAAAAAAAAAATTTTGTTTTTCATAGACAGTCACACAGTTTGGAGACATTACCACATATAGTTATGTGTCTGGGTGGGGTGAGACTGATTTCCTCCTCCAAAATTCACCCTTGCTTCCCATTCTTCTTCATCCTTGTAACTGGAATCTCGTCAAAAGACAAGAAGTTATCTTTGACTTTGTCCTTTCTCTTACCCTACTTCTGATCCATATAACCCCCAGCTGCACTACCTCCAAAACATATCCTAAGTTTGCCCAAGTAGTTTATCTCCATTACTTCTGCACTTCAAATTTCATCATCCCTCTCCTGGTTGATGACAGTAGTCTCTGAACCATTCTTCTTGGTCCCACTCTTAATTCTGTGCAATCTGCTCCTCACTTCTCAGCCAGAATGTTCTTTCTTTCTTTCTAAAATATAAATCAGAGTATGTTGCCTAAAACACTCTGGTATCTTCCTCTTATCTTTTGAACAAAATACTCCATCCCATATCCCTATATGATGTGACCCCCTACTTCTTTCTCTGTCTTCCTCTTTTACAATTCTTCCCTTAACTCGTATTCATTCAGCTACTTGGGCCTTATTCCTAGAGCATACAAGTTTGTTCCCACTTTAGAACTTTGGTACTTACTGTTCCCTCTGCCTGAAATGCTCTGCCGTCTAACTATACAGAACTGCTTTCTTGTCATTAAATTCTTGGCTCCAAAGTCACCTCTTCGGTGAGGCTTTTCTTGGGCATCCAATCTAAATGAGCTATGCACCAACCCCTCCTCATCCTACATTTCACTCTTTACATCTCCTTGTTTTAATCTCTTCATAGCATGTATTGACACCTGATACTAACTTGTTCACTTATTTATTTATTGGTTATTGCCTTCTCACAGACGAATGGAAGTTCCATAAGATCAGACAGATTCCTCTCTATCTTCCAGTTCCTAGTGAGTGCCCAGCATAAATGTATTGAATGAATGAATCACTGATTCTTTTAGCCTTAAAGAACAGGTTGGTTCATTACTTGATTATTTCATACCTGCTGCCTCTCAAAAATTATTTGAGGAGGCTGTTAAAGTCCCATTAACACTAGTCATATTGTTGTTATTGAAAATTTGGGGGCTAACTTACATTCAGCATCAAAAGCATCTCTGGCAGCAGTAGGGTCCTAGGATATGCTAAAATTGTTGTTTACTGTCCTTAAGTGAAATTAGTCCAGAAAATATATATCATAAAAATATGGTCTGCTAATGAAAAGATGTTTAGATATTCTGCTTATCCCAGGCTGAAACATCCTACCTCACTGATGAACAGAGCAAATTAAATAGCCAAAATACCTAGGACCTAGTAGTTTAGAATCTGAAACAGAAATATAGTAACATTTATTTACATAGGGTACATATATAGTCAATATAATAATAATAATAATAGCTAATATTTATGGATTGTTTGCTATACACAGGGTTTTCACACGTATTAACTTAAATGATCCTCACAACAATCCAGTGATATAGGCAATATTATTACCCCATTTTACATTTACATTTACTATTTATGTTTATTGTAAACTGAGTCACAGAGGGGTTAATTAACTTACCCACAGTTAGACATAGTTAATTAGTGGTGAACAGAAAATAAGAAGGAAATGTAAATGAAACTTTTAAAATCTATAACATTTATTTTGGAATATGAGTAATTATGGTGAACAATTTTGAATAAGTTGTCTGTTGATATGTTAACAAGTAATCAAAATATTTGAAAAGTAAACTTGTGGGGCGCCTGGGTGGCTCAGTCAGTTAAGCGGCTGCCTTCAGCTCAGGTCATGGTCCCAGGGTCCTGGGATCGAGCCCCACGTCGGGCTCCCTGCTCAGCAGAGAGCCTGCTTCTCCCACTCCCTCTGCCTGCCGCTCGGCCTACTTGTGCTCTCTCTCTATCTCTCTGTCAAATAAATAAAAACCTGAAAAAAAATTTTTTAAGTAAACTTGTGTTTTGTTTTAAGAATAAAGCTTATTAATTACCATCCAAACAAAACAATGTAAAAAACCTTAAGTCAAACCTCAAGCCTTAGCAGACAGCTTACATTTTTAAACAGGAAGCTATTAAAAAATGTTCTGCACTCCAGTACTGTTGTTGCGTGTTTGTTTTTGCTTTCAGGCAAAGTACCATTAGACTAGTCCTACTTTGGAAATGGCTGTAGCCACAAAAAGCATGATCTAGCCACAGATAAGATTAAATGTACAGTAAGATAAATTCAAACCTTCTTTTCTCCAAGCCCACAGATAGTTTAGTTTCCCTTAGAAGAGGATGCTTCTACCTTTCCTGTGCTTTAAGAAAACAGGGGATTTCCCCCAAATAAAGAAATCCACACATTTATTAGGATCCCCTTTACTCAAGACATTCTACTTGAGATGAGAACTATACAAAAAAGTTTCTAAAGCATCTATAATTAATTGAGCAGATAAAACGTGAACTGTATGCTATGGAATGATCTCAGCTGCAGAGACCATAGAGCAGTGAGCTACTGCTAACCAAGAAGGGAAGACACCATAAGGTCAGAGGGAAGGGAGATCACTGTGGGAGAGTGAAATGGGAGGGCTTTGGGGAGAAGGAATTTGAGGTAGGCCTGGGAACAGGAGTGATATTTGGGATAATAGGAAAGAGGGATCAATTAAAACTGAATAAGCAAGGACAAGGAAGTAGGAAAGAAGCCCTTCTATTTGGGGAATAGGAGGTAGAAGAGTTTGACTGTAGTGGATGTCTGTGTAGGTGTGGGAGTAGTAAGAAGTAAGGTTACTATGACATTTTTAGGCTAGACTGTGAAGAATATTAGATTCTGTCCACTTGACTTTGATTTTATCCTGTTGTCACTAAGAACTGAGGGTTTCTGAGTTGGGCAGTGATATGTTCAAACAGATGCTTAAGAAAAACTCATCCAGCCATGAATCTTTAGGAGACAGGGAAGCAAAGAGGCAAGAGGGCTAGGTAAGGCATTATTGGAACATCATGTCACTCTGCTGGAGAGCTATGGTTAATCTTTAATGGCCCTTAGGAGTTTAAAAACACTTCCAAAGCACATACTTTAAACTTAGAGTTTAGAAACATACTTCCATTGGGTTTGCTGTTTGAAACTAAAATATACATTATAAATCCTTCAACAGAAAATCCTGCCAGTAATACCTCTGAAATACATTCAGAAACCAACCACTATCACCACTTCCCCCGATCATCTTCTTACTTCACAGCCACCATCAACTCTCACCCAGTTTATTTCAGGAACCTCTCTTTTCCCACCCTTTCTCCAACATATAGCAGCCGGGTGATCCTTTTGAAATTTAAGTCAGTCAATATCACTCTTCTACTCAGAACCAAGAGTCTCTCCTTCACACAGAACACAGTTCAGAATCCTGATGCCAGCCTCAGAGCTGCTTCTGCCTTATTTACTACTCTCCCTACCCCATTCTGCTGCAGCTGCACCATCTCACTTTCACACCCGTGTGCTTCTAACTCAGGGCCTTTGCTTTTACTGTTCCCTCTGCCAGAAGTCTCTTTCCTATGGTATTTGCAGGACTAACTCCTCCTTACCCACATAGGGGTCTATTCAAATGTTATCAGAGACCTTGTCCCTAACCATCCTGTACCAAATAAGACCAACTTTTATCAATTCCCTCCCTACTCTTAAAAACAAAAACAAAACAAAACAAAAACCCTGCTTTTATCAGTTGATTAGTTGATTATTATCTTCCCCACCAGAACATCAGCTTTTTGAGTGCAGAGAATTTTTTGTTGTTGTTGTTTATGGCTATCTCCCCAGTTCTCAGAACAGCAGGGTTTTGTTTTGTTTTGTTCTGTTGCGTTATGTTTCCATTCTCCCCATGCATTTGGGTGAGGCCATGTGACAGTTTCAGCCAATGGAAAATGTATGCCACCCTGTGCCACTTCCAGGTCTGGCTTATTAAAGAAAAGAAAAAGAAGCAAACCAAATGAAACAAAACAAAACCCCATTCTGCACATGATCTTCTATGCTCTTTCCCTTTCTGTCTGCTAGATGCAAATGCTCAGGGATACCTTGGAATCCACATGCTGAAGCTTGGCATAGCCTCTGCTTGCCTGAGTCTCTGAATGACAGCACAGAGCAGAGCTGCCACTGACTTGAACACCCATCTGTTGATTTTGAGCCATTATACACGGGGTCTGTCTGTTAACATGCAATATTGGTCACATTTTTACACTTTAAAAAAAATTCATTGCTTGTGTGAAGTTCAAATTTAACTGGGCATTTTGTATTTTTAATTGCTTAATCTGGCCACCCTTCAATAAGAAGAATCACATTTAAAATCCTTACATATCCACACAGAAACTTGTACATGAATGTCCATTATTCATAATAGCCAAACATTGGAAACAGCTCCAATGTCCATCAGCAGACAAATGCATGAACAAAATGTAGTATATCCATGTAAGGAATATCATTTGGCCATACTACAACATGGATCAACCTGGAAAATGTTATGCTAAGTGAAAGAAGTCAATCACAAAAACCCATATACTATACCATATACTAGATGATTTCATTCATGTGAAAATCCAGAAGAGGGGAATCCATTGAGACAAAGCATAGATTAGTGGTTGTTGAAGCTGGGGTAGGGAGAATGGGAGAATAGGGAGGCTACTAACTAAAGGACTCATGGTTTCTTCTCAAGGTGATAAAAATGTTCTAAAATTGACTGGAGCTAGTCCCACACTTCTGTGAATAGTCTAAAAACCACTGAGCTGTATACTTTAAATGTACAATTATACATGTATAATTATAGTATGTGAATTATATCTCAATAAAGCTGGTTTAGTGTTTGTTTATTTGTTTGTTTTTTAAAGATTTTATTTATTTATTTGGCAGAGAGACACAGCGAGAGAGGGAACACAAGCAGGGGGAGTGGGAGAGGGAGAAGCAGGCTCCCCGCTGAGCAGGGAGCCCGACGCGGGGCTCAATCCCATGACCCCGGGATCATGACCGGAGCCGAAGGCACACGCCTAACAACTGAGCCACCCAGGCGCCCCCGGTTTTTTTTTTTTTTTAAAGTCCTTACGTGACTTCATGTCCCTGCATGCTCTAACCTCTGGGCCACACCGTTCTGATGCCTTTGCTACTACTGAGGAAAGCATTTTAAGCATTCCAGAAAGTGCTCTTGAAAAGAGGGAGTTTAAATTGTGATACGGTATAAAAAAGCAAACAAATAAAAACCTTTACTCTTCTTGGAAGTAGTGGTTGACAAATAAAAGAATTTTTTCAGTCTCTAAATATAATTTTCCCTGAAAAAGTATATATGTAAATCATGAATATGTATCTCCATAAAGCTTTTCAATTTTCTCTCTTAAAATCTTCATTATTTTCTACTACTCAAAAACAATCCTTCCAAATCCCTTTCCTTAGTTAAAATAGATTAATTATATAACTTCTAGAAAGTACTTTGGGAAACATTTTTTTACATTTTTCTCCATACAGTCAAGATTTTCTATACTATCCACCCATTATAAATTTGTTGTGATGTGTAAGGAATACCAACATCTTCTTTTTTTTTTTTAACTCACACAATTGGTATTACCATGACAACTTACCAGAAGGGTAAAATTGGTTAAATTCTCCTACTATTTTATTTTATTTATAACATTTAGTTTTTAATGTGTGGCTCTGCAGTTCAGATGAAAATGCGATAGGTTTAAAAGGCTTTTATCATAAAATATATGAATTCTTAAAGTGAAGTAAGTCATCTATCATTTGGATTTAAAAAAAGCAGCAATTAGAGTGATTGCATTAAATAGTATTTTTAACATGAACATATAAAATTTTCATGTTTTTTTTTTTATTTTTCATGTTCTTGTTTCATTTTGAAAAGTTACCCATGAGGGGCGCCTGGGTGGCTCAGTCGTTAAGCGTCTGCCTTGGGTTCAGGTTATGGTCCTAGGGTCCTGGGATCAAGCCCCTGCTCCACAGGAAGCCTGCCTCTCCCTCTCCCACTTCCCCTGCTTGTGTTCCCTCTCTCGCTGTCTCTCTCTCTCTCTGTAAAATAAATAAATAAAATCTTTTAAAGAAAGAAAAAGAATGGTTACCCATGAAAAAATGAGCAAAAATCTTTTTCTTTGTAGGTATCAGCGAATGAACTCAAACAATTTTTATCACACATATTGGAACGAAGAAAACTGATTAAAGTGATCTATCAAAGAGAAAATGCCTTAGGAAAAAAGAAGATTCAACGTAAATTAAGAATAAAAGGAATTCAAAATAAAGATCTCTCGAAAAGAAATAAAAATCATTGTGAGTAGGGGCATCTGGGTGGCTCAGTCGGTTAAGTGTCCGACTCTTGGTTTCGGCTCAGATCATGATCTTGGGGTCCTGGGATCAAGCCCCAGGTCAGGCTCAACATGGAGTCTACCTGAGAATTCTCTTCCCCTCTCTCCACATTCTCTTTCCCTCTCTCTCTCAAATAAATAAATAAGTAAATCTCTAAAAAATTGTTGTAAGTAGAATTCCCTCTACCATGTAAATTAAAAATGACTTCATGTAATCTAAAATAAAATTTTAGAGCTACTTTCTGAGAAGTCTTAGAATATAGTCATAAATATTCATACACACAAAAGCTTTAAATTTTTCAGCTTCTTTTAGATTCAGATTTTGTTCTGATGGTAATAAGCAAGGTTGATAATTAGGACTCCTGGATAAAAAAAAAAGTCTCCAAAATTATGTGGATAAAACATTTATCAGTTATTCTGCTAATAGGAACACTCAGACTTTAAACAAAACCAAAATTAATATAGTGTCCTTCTTTTTTCTAGTCTAGCAATCTAAATCTCTCCCTAATAAAGACATAGCCAGTTAATTGATAGATTTCTCTGGATGCAAGAAGGGTCTAGAAAATATAAACAATGTTTCCATAGCTACTATGTACAGGAGTTAACTGACCCTCAATTATAAAATTTAGGAATCATTTCTAGCATTTAAGTCTGTTTCATGAAAGCTTTCTCTTTTGTAACAGGTTATGTATGAATTGCTATTTTATTAACATCTTATTTAAGAGAGGGAAACTTCTTTGGCAGAGAAAAATTAAGGATATCAGTTTTTAATGGCATTATAAAAATATGTACATATCTTAAATTTATTTTAAATCTAAATCATATACATTGAAACATTCATTTGACCAGTTTTTGACATAGAAATATGACTTGCCTTTTATTTAGCTTTGGTCTACTGATTGGCATTTGTAGTATAAACCACACTCAAATGCATCATCCATGATCTCCCATCTCAAATTTTTAATGAAACAAGGAACTAAAGACACTTATGGAACAATCTGTGAGCAGAATCCTTCCAAATATTTGCAGACTTTTTCCTCAGTCATTTATAGATGCTTCACCTACAATTAAAGTGGATAACTTTTAATGGCTCTCCTTTATCAAGTTTTCTCACTGTTTTTCAATAACGTTATATAGAAACACATTTTCTTTTTGCACTTAGGTGTAATCAGTTTACATGGTTTTTTTTTTTTTTTTTGGTCTATTATTGTCTTTTTTTAATTTTTTAAATTTTTTAAAATTTTGTTTTATTATGTTATGTTAGTCACCATTTAAACATCATTAGTTTTTGATGTAGTGTTCCATGATTCATTGCTTGTGTATAACACCCAGCACTGTGAATTGTGTAAGACTGATGAATTACTTGTTTTTTAGTTAAATTCCATAGTTATAAACAGTAAAACTGGCACAGATAGGTTTGGGAACCAATACTCCTGATCTTTGGTAAGCATGCAAGGTGGGGGAACAGAAATGTACACATTTACTAAAGAGAATGCCACAGTCTGCAAGCATTCAGTATGCTGTGGACATCAGTAATAAGTTGGATAGAAGAAATGAAAAGTATTGATTAATTTGGCAAGTAAGGTAGGTAGAGATTGTTGAAGGAGCTTCTGCTGTCTAAAAGAGTAAATAAATGAATCACTATATTGTACACCTGAAACTAATATAAAACTGTATGTTAATTATACCGGAATTTAAAAAATAAGACAAAAATTAAAAGGGGAAGTAATGCCACCCTTCAAAAAAGTACTCTTTTCCTTATATGGAAGTGGTTATATTACACCTAAGAATAATAAATAACAAGCTATTTATAATTAAGCATTTTCCCTATTGTTTTAAGTGTTTTACCCAATTTTAAGATAGGTTATATTATCTCTACTTGATAAGATGTGAAACCTGCAGCACAGAGCAATAATTTGCTTAGCATCACAGAAAATAGTAGGAAAACTAGAATTTGAACTCAGATGGTCTGGTGCCAAAGTCCTCTAGCTTTTAGCCATTATGCCATATGCCTCTCACAAAAGTAAGCTAACAATATCAAGAAATTTTAATCTCATGCTTCTCAATATGGCTTTGAGCAAATATGGAACTATATGGTAAAGATGATGCAATTTCCTGAGGACCAAATTTACCTGAAGGTTTAAAAGGGAAGTAAATAATAGCAAATAGTTGAAAACATCTTTATTTTAGAACTAACAGCTATAATGTATGCAATAGATTTCAAAATTCATATTTTGATATCATACCTAAGACTTCAAAGAAATGCCTTCCTGTTTTCCAGACCTCCAGAGAATGTACATGCATTCATCACAGGCTATCTAAATGTCCTAAGGACGTTTAAGAAGCCCTGTCTTATAACAATCATAATATCCATTTCTGAAATTTACATAAATCAGAAAATGTTTCTTTCTGACAGAAGTACATCTAGAAAGGTGATCATGGCTAATAAAGGCAACAGATAGAAATTGAGAACTAAGGGATTCCAGAGGAGAGAGAGGTTAGTTTTGGAGCTGGAAGGACTCTTATTGATTCCAGTTGATAATTTTTTTATGAGAGTCTTGCTTTGATAAAGATTTTTAATTTTTCTAATCTTAATATCTTAAGAGTATTTTCCTCCACATTTATTCCAAAAGACTGCTTCACTGCTTAGTTGAAGAGTTCTAGATATGACATAAAAATATTGATATGTGTGTTAACTTGAAGTATCAGGTAGAGTTCTGACAGGAAGCAAATGGCACATTTAAATTGAGTCATTTGAGACAAGTTTAATAAAGGGTCTATTTCTAAAAGTGTAGACAGGATGTAAGGAAACTGCAAAGTAATCCCCAGGCTAGTAACACCAATGGAGCTAGCAACCCTGGGCCTAAACGGTCACAGGCAGTAGTGGCTACTAGAATGCTGAGAAAGAAACCAGGAGGTATGTTGGAGAGAGCTCTCTAACAGAACTATTACCTCAGGACAAGGGATAAAGCCAGCCTGCAGCAAACCAGATTGGGGAGCCAGGGAATAAATATCCCTACCTCACTCTCTTCCCTTCATACTTCCTACTGGTGCCTTTCAACCAAACTTAATCAGAAGCTGGAGGGGAAGGGAGCCCATTGATGCAGTCCATATGGGTTAGTGTCCCAGGGCATAGAGCAGGATGGAGTGGGTCTAGAAAGGCGAATAAGTGGACATGCAACACACTGGGTTTTCTAGACAAGAGAAATTAGCATGAACTACAAGTATGAGGACTTTTAGTAGCATACAATAGAAGCATAGGTATTAAAAGTAAAATTGCAGTCTTGACACAGGACCAGAGCATGGGGATCCAGCTAGATGGGATGGCAGGCACAGGGGACCTTCCTAAAGGAAAGGATCAGAAACATTCACAAAGGAAACGAACCATGTTCACTGAGAAACAACTGGCAGATTTAGAATTCTTGTTCAGCAAGAACCCATACCCCGCTCCCAGCCTTCAGAAAGAAATGGCCTCGAAACTGGAGATACATCCCACCGTACTGCAGGTTTGGTTCAAGAACCACAGAGCAAAAGTCAAGAAAGCCAAACAACAGCAGTTAGCTGGGGTGGAAGTCAAGACCCACTCTTCCAAGAGACACACGGATGCCGCTCCAGGAGCCCCCGATGGTGCCTACCCTGCTTCCCTAGTTTATACAGATCACCCCATACCTTCCTTCCAACTCAGCATATGCTCCAATTTTAAGGCTCTCTCAGACCATCCTTCTGGCCACAAAATAGTCCATTTCGGCTGCTGCCGAGATCCTAACATCTACTCCCTATGTCCCATTACGGAATCCCAAATTCTTTCCACAAGCTTCACTGCTAATTCTTTGGGTTCTTCATCTCCACAAAGAACCTAGTGAGCAAAGCCAGACACAAAAGGTCACCTACTGTAACGATTCTCAATGATTCCAGACAAGAGACAGAATCAGGATCTACGCAACATGGAGGCATTTCAGAAACGGGATTCGTGAAAAAAAAAAAAAAGACCCACAAGTGCCCGTGGGGTGGAACTGAGTGGCAAGAGTTGCTCAACAAACTATTGCGATGGGGATGTTTCATGTTGTAATTCAGATGGCAGGAACCTGCATGTATAAATTCATCCAAAGACACAGAACTGTAATATTGTATAACATACACCACAAAAAAAAATCATGTGACAGGACGGAAGCATCAGCTAATGCCACTGGCAGTAACCATTTTGCAATATATAAATGTATCAAATCAACACATCATACACCTTACACTTATATCTCAGTAAAGCTGGAGACAACTTTTAAATTATATCTCAATAAATATATACAATGAGAAAAAAAAGTAAAATTGCAGAATCTTAGAATTAATTGGGGAAATTTGGAGGTTATCTAGTCTAATTTCTTTCATCAGATATTTAAGGCAGCTCCTAGGTAGATGTCTGTGACTAAGCTCACAACATCATAAAACACAACTTATGACATTATTTAATACATTTATTTCTTACAGAGTTATTAACATTAAACCAGAACCATTTCCTAACAGTGATCTTAGGTGTTAGTCTGTATTAAATTATGGCAGTGGGAGCTGGACAGAACAACCCCTCTGTGGACTCCTCCACTGGAGTTGTTGCCCTCCCTCCCCAAATAGTGAAGCTTGTGCATATTGTTTCTAAGATCCTATTTGTTGTTTTGGGCACCCACTCACAGTGATGATTCTTAACAAGCTTAGAGCAAATTGAAATCTTTTTCTCACCTAAAAGTACTAAGCCAGTGTATCAGTCAGGGTTCAACTGGAAAAAAAGAACCAGTAGGAGATATATATTAAAGGATTTATTACAAGGAATTGGCTGATTTGATTGTGGGAGCTGGCTAGGCAAGTCCGAATCCATAAGGGAGTTTGTCAAGAAGAGCAAGCTGGAACTCTCTGGGAGGAGCTGAATTTTTTCTTCTTCAGGGAAACCCCAGTACCATTCTTAAAACCTTTTAACTGATTAAATCAGGCAAACACAGCTTATCTCCTTCACTTGCTTGTGGGTATTAATCACATCCACAAAATACCCTCACAGCAACAACTAGATTAGTGTTTGATGTAATAATAGGAGTGTAGCCAAGCCAAGTAGACAGATAAAATTGACCATCATAGCCAAATATCTCCTAATCTGTATGTTTTCATCTAAATTTTTGAATCTAGGTATAAGATTTTACACGTCTATTACATTTCATTGTGTTTACTTTGGACTATTCCAACCTATCGATTACATCAATTAATTCATCAGTTATCGTCTCCTAGTTTTCTGTCACTCAAAATTTTGATATGCCTTCCAATCTTTTGCTCAAGTTTTTCTTAGAGGAGTTAGCAAGATAGGGCCAAGTTTAGAGCTTAGAGCCAACAATAATCTACCATAAATCTCTAGAATTATATATACCCACTAATCAACCAGGTAAAAATCTATATATGATGAGGTTGAGTATTTGTGGATAGAAGGTAGGCAAACATCCCTTCCTGATCCCCCACCTCCAGCTCCTCAAAGAGACCTGGTGTCAGCTGATTCCAAGTATTCACACATGGAAAGAAATTGCACTGCAGATCCAGGGAGAAGAATTTTGTTATTTTTGCAAGAGTGAAAAGAAAAGAGAATGGGAGAACAAATATGGAGAGAGCAGACATAAGGAGCCAGAAAGATGGTTATTGATTGTGCTAACAAGAAACCAGTAAAACTCCAAAGTTGGGAACCCAACTGATATTTTAAAATCAGTGATGCCTAAGATGACCATTAAAGTTGTTTTTGTTCTTGGAATTAATCATCTTTGCAATTTGCTCTATGAAATTGTTGGTAAAAATCTATATTCGTAATTAATGCTTTTCAAGAGTGAAGATTCTTTTGGGACAACTTGAAGAGCTGTTGGTTTCACTGTGGGTCCATGTGAGACAGTCCAGGAACAGTACCTCTGGAATCAGGAGTTAAGAAATTAGAGAAAGCCATGGAAAAGTAACCTGCTCTAGAGGGAGGGTTTGAACTTTAGAAGCTGTGGAATGAACACATGGTTATCAAGCTGGGTGAAAACCTTGTTCAACTCTACTCTCATTCCATTCCTGTTTCAGCATTTTGCACACAGGATATCATAAAAGATGGAGTATAGGTGTTTTATAAAAGTGCTGTTCCCCAAACTTACTAGTCCTCCAGATAAAAGAAATGGGATTTAACCTCACATTCTCAAAAACCTTTCCTAATTCTTAGTGACCATGTCTCCTTAACTCAAGGCTCACAAACCATGTATAATAATCTATTAGAGAAATCAAAGGGATTAACATCAAACTGTTTCTAGAATATTAATATATTTCTCCATGAAAACAGAGGAACTGTTTACCCAATTTCAGTCCTCTACCACTTGGCCCCCTACCTAGAATTTGTCAAATAATAACCAATAGCATTTGTACTCCCATTACTTCAAGGCAAGATCTGTGCCTGGCATTTTATCTGTCACATACTTAATATGAATCAATATTTGCTGATTAAATATTGATTCATTAAATATTAATATTAACAAATATTGAGTAGAATTCCTTTTGTGTAGAGCTAGGATGTAAAGTCAGGTCTTCTAACTCCAATTTCAGCATTCTCTACAATATACTACACTAGAGGTGCTACAGAGAAATAAGAAAGCCTTACATTTTTAGAGTATATTTGAATATTGTTTTACAGTTGAACAAAATGCTTTCACATCCATTCCAGTTTGTTTTTTAATGTCATGTTCATTTTCCCTCAGGGTATCTTATCACTATAACTTCAACAAGTAATTCTAAGTCAGAATTTAGTCTCATAAATTGTTAGCAAGACAAATCAATAATTAATCATACATTGGGAACAATGGAGCATATTCCTGCTGACAACTGGAACACTACCTTCTATGTCCTTCCTGACAGGTCCTTACTGGCATTTTTTTGGGGGGGGAATTAATTATCATTAATTTTGGTGATCAGATCAGATCACTAGATCACTACCGTGTTCTTGGTTGGAGAAGGTTGTCTTGGAATCTTGTTTTAAGCTAGTCTTGCCATTCTTTTTTATCACTTCTAGGGTCTTTGACCAGCTAGGCTAAGTTTATCATATGTATTCCACTTTATTAACTTTTGGAATATATGTGGAGGACACTGTGAAGTGCCATTCATATCCCCTCCCCCCCTTCAATGAGATACTTGACCAATTACTGGAAGTGTAGTTCACAGATAGACTTCAGCAGTGAAGGCGCTGTCTCAGGTGCAAAGAGAGCAACATAGCCCAAAGTTAGGCTTCCTCCCTGGGGCAGCCAACTTCCAATGACTAATCAATTCAGGAACATGAAGTCCTGACCATCTCAGCCTAACTTGGGATGCATTAGAAGAGACACTTTAGCTCCAGAGCACCCAGTGGGGTCAAGGCATCACAACTTCTCCCTCTGCCCAATCCAACTTTTTCCCCAGGGTGCTTCCCAGGGGCACTTCTTAATAAACATTCTGAACTCTTAGAGTTTGCTTATCAGGGAACCCCAACTGCATACCATTTAATACCTTTCCTATTACTGACATTTTTTTCTTTAAATCAATACAAGTTTTTTGCAAATGAGTTTGATTTTAAAAGAAAATTACTAAAGATCTCCCATTCTAGCAAAATAGTGGACTAATCCAATATGAAAATCCTGCTGCTACAAATACCTAAAAATAATGCCTAAAATATGCCAAGCCCTCTCTCTCTCTTTCTCTCTCTCTTTCTCTTTCTCTCTAATGCAGAGCTGGGTTCACAGGAAACTGAAATCCCCAGGTGCTAGAAATAATGAAAAATAAGGATGTTAGTTGATGTTTTGGCAAACTGTGATCAGAGCTGGTAAAGCATGAGGATCGGATTTTAAATCCCAGGCTGGGAAAATCAAAAAGACATTAGGATTTTTGACAAAGCAGTTGGGATGAAGAGCTATGAATAAAACTGAGAGTTTTACAGAATTGTACATGCAGCGAAAGGGAGACTAGGGAAAAACATAAACCATCTACCATTTTATGAAAGTATCAAGGAAACTCTTCCTCTATTTAGGCTTTCACAGGGAAAAACATCTCCCTGGGAAACCCTACATCACAACCTTGTACCTTATACAGATTTGAATTTAAATTTATGCTACCTGATTACCTGATTTTTTTTTTTTTGTAAATACGTTCATGTTAACATATAAAAATCTCCTTCCAAAGTAAGGTAAGTCTAGAAAATGACAGAAGCAACACAAAACCACTTTAGAAAAACATTCCCACAATTCCTACATAAAAAGTCTTGTTGGGTGAACTTACAAGAAAATTTTATAAAATGCACCAAGTTAAAAAGAAAAATCTACTCAGAAAAAAAAAGCTACCAGTGAGAGTCAGTTTGCATATGCCTGCGCCCATATACACACATGTGCATAAGGCATAGCACCGCCAAGTTTGATATAGTAAAACAATGATGTAAAAAAAATTATGGAATAAATATATTTTTAAATGGTTGAGAAACTATAAGAAAAAAGAGAAGGCATCATGAAAAAGGAATAGGCTTCTGTGCAAAAGAATCAAATAGAACTAAGAAAAATGAAAAGTATGTTCATTTAAATTAAGTGAGCTTAAATTAATGACTTAAATAGAAGATTAGACACTGTGGAAGGAAAGATTAATGAACTAGAGAAAGATCAGAAAATACTGCCCTGAATGCAGCCCAGAAAGAAAATATGAGTTTAAGGACAGAAACTCTTAGATTAAAATAAAAATGTCATAAATATATGCTGTTTGCAAGAGGTATACTTAAAACATGAAAGTTAGTTAATGGAAATGATATCATAGGCAATACTAAAAAGAAATCTGATATTAATTTCAGACAATATATAGACTTCAAGGTAAAGGCACAAATAGGGAGAAAGCTTCATCATGTAGTGTTCAAAGGAATAATTCACCAGAATGATACAATGTCTATGTTGAAAAATTCAGGAAAATCTATTAAACCATGAGAATTAATAGAGCTTGGCAAAGTTGCTGAATTTAAAAATTAATATATAAAAATCAATAGCCTTTCTGTATATGATACCAAAAAACAACTGAAAATGAAATTACTAAAATATTATTTAAAATAGCAATAAACACTAAAATATACCTAAGAATAAATCTAAAAGATCTATAAGATGTTTAAGAAGAGTAAAAGCATAAAACTTTATTGAATAATATAAAAAACACCTGTATAACTAAAGAGTTATTGTGTTTGTGAATGGGAAGTCTCAAAATTCTAAAATATCACTTCTTGCCAAATTAGTTAGAAATTTCCCAAAGGGATTTTCATAAACATTGACAAACTAATTTTAAAAGTATATATGAAAACAAGTCTAAAGATAGCCAAGATACTTCTGACTTAGAATGAGAAGTGGAACTTGCCCCACTAGATTCTTACTATAAAATGATATTTGTATAAACAATATGATATTGACATATGGATTAAAAAAAGAAAAGAGTCTAGAATCAGTCCCATATATACAGGGGAATTTGGTATATGACAGGGGTGGCATTACAAATCAACTGGGAAAGAACAAACAGATTGTATGCAGGCAACTGATTCTCATTTGGAAGATTAAGATCAGATCCCATTCTCAGCTCATGCACAAAACTAACTTCTGGATGGATAAAAGATCTAAATATGAATATCAAGACTTTAATAATTTTAGAAAAAAATGTTATGATATTGGCATAAAAAAGGAATTCTTAGAAAAGACAAAAGTAAGAGACACCTGGGTGGCAGTCAGTTAAGCATCTGCCTTCAGCTCAGGTCATGATCCCAGGGTCTTTGGATCGAGTCCCGCATCGGGCTCCTTGCTCTGCAGGGAGCCTGCTGCTCCCCCGCTTGTGTACTCTCTCTCTCTTTCTCTGACAAATAAATTAAAAAAAAAAAGAAAAGAAAAGACAAAAGTAAAACCATGATGACAAAATTCATAAACTTAACTACCTTAAAATTAAAAATTTTAATAGGTATTTTTAATTATAAAGTGAAAAAAAAAAGCCCCACAGACTAAAAGAAGATATTGTAACAAATAGAGTCAACAAAGAATTAGTATTTGGTTGTATAGAGAACACCTACAAATCAACAGGAAAACCAAGTAGAAAACTGAACAAAGGATACAAATAGACAATTCTTAGCAGAGGAAAAAAAACAAAGACCAATAAATATATTTAACTAGTAATTGCAGAAATGCAAGTTTGATAACAAAGATTTATCATTTCACAACAGATTGGCAAAACTTAAAGGTTAGACAACCCCATGAATGACCCAGAATTTAAGGAAATGAGAACCTTATACATTACTGTTGGGAGTATATGTTTGAGACAACCTCTTTGAAGAGAAATATAGGGGCGCCTGGGTGGCTCAGTCCTTAAGCGTCTGCCTTTGACTCAGGTCATGATCCCAGAGTCCTGGGATGGAGCCCCTCATCAGGGTCCCTGCTCAGCAGGAAGCCTGCTTCTCCCTCTCCCACTCCCCCTGCTTGTGTTCCCTCTCTCACTGTGTCTCTATCAAATAAATAAATAAAAATCTTTTTAAAAAAAGAAATATACTGGGGTGTTTGGGTGGCTCAGTCGTTAAGCGTCTGCCTTCGGCTCAGGTCATGATCCCAGGGTCCTGGGATTGAGCCCCGCATCGGGCTCCCTGCTCCACGGGAAGCCTGCTTCTCCCTCTCCCACTCCCCCTGCTTGTGTTCCCTCTCTCACTGTGTCTCTCTCTGTCAAATAAATAAATAAAATCTTAAAAAATAGAGAGAAATATAGTAATATCTAGTAAGATTTAAGATTTCTATATGCTACACTCAGCACATGTACTTTTAGAAATATATCCTACAGAAATTCTCACACATCTGTATCAGAAAATGTGTGCAGGGATTTTCATTGCAGAATTGGTTTTGGTAACACTGAAATGGAAAAAGCTAATATCTGTGGAATGAGTAGGATAAATAAGGATGAATGAATAGATAAACTGGTCTATTCACACAAAGAATTTTGACCAGTTGGCCCTGATTAAAATGATTGAATGAAGCCTACTTGTATCCAGATACATCTCAAAAAGTGAAAAAGCAAGTTGCAAAAGAATATATAGTATGATGCTATTTATATAAAACATGGAAATAATATTGGATACATATATGTAGTAAAAGAGCTACGTAGCAACTTCAGGATAATAGATACCTCTGAAGAGGGAACAAGGGGAAAGGATGTTGGAAGGAGGCTTTGAGCATGTCTGTACCATTCTGTTTCCTTAGAGAGATACCTAAAACAAACAAGGCAAAATGTTACCATCTGTTAAATTGTGTGAAGTAGGAGGGTTATGCTGAGATATGTTTTCTGGATTTCTTTGTATGTTTGAAATATTTCATGATTAATTTTTTTCATGGTTAATTTTTTTTCATGGTTAATTTTTTAGAGAAAAAATAAAAAGTAGTATCACTTGTGACAAGTAGAATCTATAGATGAATATATATTAAGTATATTAACTGTCAAAATTTTAAAGTTTGTGTGTGTACCACTTAAAATTATCTCATGTACTCTTTGGGAAACAGTAATGAAGGTGATGAAAATTAGCAAGTGCTGCTAATTATCTACCCAGACTGCAGGTACCCTCACCCCCCAGAGGGCCTTGAATACAGCATGTCACCATCTTTTTCTTGTCCCTTTTGCTCCCACTCATTACTGAAGGACTTCCCATTATCCAAGGTCTCCCACAAGTACTGTCTTCTTAAGTAATGATGTCCAAACCAACTGGAGTGGGTATGATCAGCTGTGCATAATGATGATCTGAATCATCAAGACCAGGTTAAATCATGCTCATTATCTTCTGTTGGGGAAGGTGGACGAATATATTGTATACTTTTCAGACAGATTTCCATCATAAAACAGTCAAGATAAAAAGGGATATGACTCATCTAGTAGGAAAAAATGATTTATATGAAAGACATTTCTCAATAATGTCCGATAAAAGAAATGTAACTATAAACTACCCATTGTTTAAAATACTTAAATTACAATAAATTTATTTTTTAATGTATTTTGGACCCATTTTTTTCAAATTTTTCAGTAATTGATAGTAACTTCGTGTTTCTCACATAATTCTGCATTTTGTGTAGCTCTGAGAAGCAGTATGAGCAAGACTGCCTACATTTGAATCCTTGCCTACCAGGTACCAACTATATGACGTTGGGCAGGTTAACCTCTCTGTGCCTATATCATTTCATCTGTAAAACAAGAATGATAATATCCACTTGCTCTTAACCATCAGTAAAAAAAAAACTGCCCAGTGCCTAGGTGGTTTATACGTTAGCTTTTATTTTAACACCATAATTATTGGTTTTGATGCTTCACTTGTTTTATAAACCATATTTCTTTCTCCTAAATTAAGTGTTTTAGGCAGTGAATTAGTCTTTGAAAGTCCGAATCCTTGTTATTTCAAGTTTTGCTTAGTAGTTATTTGAGGAGAGAATTTTTTTCTACTTATTACACAATTTGTCTACTATTTCCTAGCACTACCAGTGAAGGTATTTATGTTTGACAACAATGATCTGGGGACATTGTGAATAAACTTGATTATTGTAAATCTCTGTGCTCTTATCCAAGTGCATTTGAGTTGATCACATCTTTATCTGACTAAACTCTTTGCTGAGTCATTCTTTTTTAGATGGAATGTTATTTTTAGTAATGGATCATGATTCTCCCTCCTTATCTTGTATTGTATCTTCCTGGCACACAATAAGGGCAAATGTGAAGAGCTCTTCTGATGCATTATTCAGAAAATCAGATGCTGAAGTTGGTTTATATCAAATTCAATTGAAATTAAGTAAGAAAGATACAGTGTCTGTGTAGGCAAGATTTTCTGGAAGGGAAAGAACTTCCCATTTTTATCTCTTTCTATCATTTTAATGTTGAAAGCACCTGATTTTTAGTCAGACTAAAAGACATTCATCTCCTAGCTTAATTTTTAATTCCTTTAACTCTCAATGATCCTTTATGTCATTTTTGAGGTAACTATAATTTGAGATTCAAAATCATGAATCTATTGTTCTTTTTCCTTTTGTTATTTTAGATGATTTAAATGGTATTTGTTTATGATATGTGAAACAGAAGTGAGTGAGGAATGCAGGAAGGGCAAGGGAAGGAGTTGGGCAAAGATAGGGTCTCAGGAGAAGTTTAGGGCTTTAAGAGTGAATTGCAGGCACCTGGGTGGCTCAGTGGGTTAAGCGTCTGCCTTCAGCTCAGGTCATGATCTGAGCGTCCTGAGATTGAGCCCCACATCGGGCTCCCTGTTCAGCGGGGAGTCTGCTTCTTCCCTCTCCCTCTGCCCCTCTCCCCTGCGCCTGCTCTCTCTCACTCATGCTTTCTCTCTCTCCGAAATAAACAAATATTTTTTTAAAAAGAGTGAATTGCACTAGAGGATTTCTCCCTTCCCATAGGCAAGGGGTTAGGCTGTTACCCTCACATCAATCAGTTAATGGCTAGAGGCCACCAGTACCCTGCAGGGGCTAAATATCCATATGGAAGACTTTGTCTTAATTGCTAAACCTCCTCAATTCTAATAATCTTTGTGTCTATTTCTCATCAGTCATTTACCAGCCACATGCAGAGATATTTCATCAATATAATTTCAAACTCCAAAATAATTGTCTGATCAGAGCCACCTTCCTGCCACTTCTCCTTCTCTTTCTCCTATCAAACTTGCCTTCACCTTCACAATGACCTCAGTTCACTTCCCCCACTCCCTTTTCACCCCTCTCTCCACT
This sequence comes from Zalophus californianus, assembly GCF_009762305.2. Classification (NCBI taxonomy): domain Eukaryota; kingdom Metazoa; phylum Chordata; class Mammalia; order Carnivora; family Otariidae; genus Zalophus; species Zalophus californianus. Next base: position 100,657,492 of record NC_045602.1, read on the forward strand.
CCCCTCAGTATCACTTACTCACACAACCAGCCTGGACCACATGGTCAAACATAACCCTCAAGCCCTCACTCTTTATTTAGGACACACCAGCCCCTCTCATTGTTTCATACCCATGGTTCATTTGTGTAGATTGTTTCCTCCAAATGGAATGCCAGTTTCGTCTTCTTGGCCTGACAAACTCCTATCTACCTTTCAAGAACTCTCTAAATTGTCCGTTCATCTGTGAAGATTTCTTTATTTCCCTTAGCGAGAGTAGGGTGCTTAAGTGGGCATGTGCTGTTTGGCAGCTTCCCATCATCCATTTTACTTTTCTCACCATCCCAATTTCCTTTTGAGGAATTAAGTGTTCCCCAGTGAATACATTCTTATAGGAATGTAATGAGAAGCCTTGTCTTCCCTAATTAGACCCCTCAGAATCATCATGGAGTCTGGAGCAAAGAGGGGAAGATCCTAAAAGGATTGGATTTCAATCCATCCCTGTAGCAGCATCTGTCTCTGCTTCCAGAGAACTTTGATTCCTGACCGACCCCACTGATTTTATGAGCTTTCAACAGCCTCCCAGTAAGTTCCTTTTGCCTAAGTCAATCAGATTACGTTTCTATTGCTTACAAAGAAGACTTCTGTACTCCCACAGTGCCTTATTACAGAGTACCTACCACATGGCATTGTAATTTTTGGTAAACATGTCTGTCTCCACTGCCAGGCTGAGACAGCGTCTCCATCATCTTTGGAAACACAACATCTAGCCTTGTGTCTAACACATGGTAAGTATTCAATTCATACCAATTAAATGGACAAGTAAATGTATGAATGACAGAGAATAAGTTGTTTTCAGCTCTTTTCTTTTTCTTTAATATCTGCAGCAAGCAAGTGGGCCCTTTTTGTTCCAAAGCTTTGCTTCTATTCATTATCAACAAGAGGATTCTTCATGAATTCCACAACAAGTGACAGGGATTAAGGAATAGACTTGATAGAGAAATTTATAGTAGGAGGGTCAGCAAGAGAAGGCACAGAACCCCAGTTCTCCCATCATCTCACAGAGAGGTGAGCTGGGTCCCAGGATTGCTGGACACATGGAAGGTCTACCTACTAAACTGCCTACCTAGAGTATAATCATGAGAAAGTGACCTTGTCAGAGGTGGGCTACTTGGGTACCCAGCTCCCTAGGAAAGTCAGATGTCCAGCACCTAGAGACATTGGGGGACCGTGAGAAATTATAGTCTTTCCTGGTTTTTTTTTTGTTTGTTTTTAAGATTTTATGTATTTGACACACAGAGAAGAAGAGAGCAAGCACAAGCAGGGGGAGTGGCAGGCAGGGGAAAAGCAGGCTCCCTGCTGAGCAAGGAGCCTGATATGGGGCTCGATCCCAGGACCTTGGGATCGTGACCCGAGCCAAAGGCAGCTGCTTAACCGACTGAGCCACCTAGGTGCCCCAGTCCTTCCTGTTTTTTAAAAAGGTAGCCACTGATCTCATGGGAAGCTGAGCTGGGTGCATCCCTTCCCGCAGGGAGAAGGAGCAGGTTGTTTTCCATGAGATCCAGAGTTGCCATCTGTATTACTTTGCTAAGGATATTATAATAAAATACCACAGGTAAGGTGACTTAACCAGCAGAAATTTATTTTCTCACAGTTCTGGAGGCTGGAGGTCCATGATCAAAGTGTCAGCAAGTTTGGTTTCATTCTGAGGCTTCTCTCCTTGGCTTATGGATGGCCACCTTCTCAGTGTGTCCTTACATAGCCTTTTCTTAGTGCCTGCATGCCCCTGATGTCTCTCTGTCTTCTTATAAGGACACTAGTCATGTTGGATTAGGACCCCACCCTAATGACCTCATTTTAACTTAATCACCTCTTTAAAGACCTTATCTCCAAATAAAGTTACATTCTGAGATACTGGGGGATAGGACTTCAGCATATGAATTTAGGGGGGACACAATTCAGCCTGAAACAACATCCAAGATAGTCATAAAATAATAATTAAGACTGCAGAAGTAATAACATGTCAAGAACTCTCTATAAATTATGTCTCTGACAAACACTGAAATACAAATTCATCTAGTTGAAGCACTTCCCATATCTGCTGCTGTGTGAAATAGTGCTCTGGCGTACCTACTCTGCCCTCTTTTATTCCTGAGGCTCATCCCCACCACTTCTCAAGTCAGCTTTGAGCCCTTATCAGGACAGAACAACAGGCATCCACTAGTTGGCTGTTCAGAGGATTCCAGATTCAGGAAGGTCCTTTACATCAGGCTCAGAATGGTCTCCTCAAGTCATTTCCTGACTGTGCTTTCCCCCAATTTGGAAATTGTTAAACATAAAAAAGAAATTAAAGTGTTGTCAAGGTAACTTTATCTGATCATTGAGCCCTCTTATAGTAAAGAAAACTTTATTTCAATACATTTAGGAAGCCAAAAAAAGAATTACAAATAAAAGCCATGGGTAGAAATCTGTAGTGGTAAATCATTTCTCATATGTAGGTTATTCCCATTATTTTTCCTCTTTAATCAAGACTATAGATAGCATATAACTCAAAGCAGAATTTAGATGCTAAAAGTGTCTGATGTTACTGAATTGATTGGATAACTTGAAGCATTCAAAATAATTGCAAATTAACTTTTAAGTTAAAAACATTTTTTAATTTAAAAAAGAAATTGAACAACTCTGATGGTTTGTCAGGAAGAAGAAAAACAGGAACCACTTAAAGATTTTTGTGGTCTTGTTAATGAAGCATCAAATCTCAAAATGCCACTTTTAAAATGGTTTCAGGCATGGCTCACCTAATCAGAGGTTTCACTGAGTGTCATAATGGACTTCAAGAGGCATTGTGCTGTGATGTGGAAGAGTATTGGGGTGGGGGTGTGCATGTGCACCCTGGGGATAGAATGGAGGCTGTAAAGCTGACTGTCCCTCCAAATAGCTTTCCACATCTGTAAACTGATGACAGTGGTTTGAAAATTATAATGTGTTATATAAATGTTTGAGAAATATCATTATTGTAGCAGGTAAAATTCCATTTCTTTACATTCTTTAAATCCTATAAAATTAATTCTGAGTCCCCATCCCCAAAAGACAAGTCGTTATTGGTACTCTCTCTGTGTCTTTTCCCAAGGTCTTAGAAAGGCTGTCAGGGAAGAAGAAGGAGGCTTGGGCAGAGCAAAATTTTCAGGGAGATTCTCTCCTCCAGTCCTGGATGCACACTATTTTTCTAGATGCCCATTGCTCACATCCTCATGTTCTCTTAGAATCTTACAGTTCTAAGGTTTATGGGCCATGATCAGACAAAGGAGTCTGAGAGATGAGATCGTGGTGTCTAAGATCCTTTCTTTAGGGTGCACCAAACAGCCCCTTTCCCTGGAGGCCTTGCGTCCTGCTTTATATTTGCAGAAACTTGCATCTCTTTCCCAGACTGGGAGCATCTCTCTCCCTCCTACCATCAGAAGCATGTTTCTATCTCCTCCACCCTCCACAAGACGCTTTCACAGAAGACAGGAAGAGGGTAGTTTTTGCAGGTAGCTTCCACCTTCTGACTAAAAGCAAGGTGATCTTCTTGAAAGGCAGAAGTTAAAAAATAAGGAGTGTAAGGGTAGTGTAAACCTATCCTTCTAGGTTCTTTTGGCTGGTTTATCAATTAAATTGACATAAGACAGATCAATAGGAGGAAAACAAATTTAATTTCATATGCATGGGCAATTGAGGCTTATAAGCCATCCTGAGCTAAGAAGGAGGTAAGGGTCTGGGGCTTCAAAGAGAAGGAAGACAATTCACAGGAAGATGGGAAGAGCAAATGTTTGGTAAACAAATGATTGTCATACCATGCAGAGACAATAGGGCAGAGAGGAAGTTGAATAAACATGCCTGCCAACCTCCCCTCGCCTTACCACACCTAGCCCATACTCTTCATAGTTATCTCTGGTGATAACCCTCTTCCTGGACCAGGCTCTCTATCTAAACTCTTAGAGGCAATTAAGGGGGAGGTAAAAAGCTCTTCCTGAGTCTTTTTTGGCCTTGATTAGCTTCAGCTCAAAATAATCCACATGCCAAAGTGGCACATTTTGGGGAGGCTCATCTGAACCCCTTCATGAGCAAAACCCAAACTAATAAGGCAGCACATTATTTTAAAAATATAAAACATAAAAATCATGTTATTTTTCCTTGTTTGTCCATATGTAGTAAGAAAGCAAGCAAAGAAAAATTTCACAGATGAAGGAGACCAGCTGTTCAAGACGGGCATCAAGATTCTCCAGCAGTCTAAAAACCAAAAACAAAAAGCAGAGTAAGTCTTTGTCCAGTTACCTAAGCCAACTTAAATTCCTGGCTGAGAAAAAAGAACAATCCAAAATCTAGTTTGTCATTAAAAGCTTATTGGGATAACAAGTTTATTTGCCCATAAGCTTTTGTTTTTAAAAGGATCAACTGATGTTTAATGAATCCTAAAATTATCAGCCTAAACAAACAGAATTGTATGTGAAATTGTGGTCCCTGCACTTTAAGTGAGATGCAGAATTAAGGCATTAATCTGAGTATTCAGGCAAAAATACTCTGTTTTGAGTTTATTAGGTATTTCAAATGAAATAAAATGTCATTTGCATTAGAGTGGTTGTTTTAGAATGCTTTATTCTGCCTAACTCAGCATTTGTAAAGCACTTTATGGTTTTCAAAGCACTTTCATGTATGTGATTCCATCTTATCCCCAGAACAGCCTTATGAATTAAGAAGAGCTTCATTTCCCCCCTTTAAACAGTTGGGAACAGAGATTCAAGGATGTTAAAGTGAGGTGATCACAAATACACAGCTGGGAAGTAACCAAGCTGTGGCCACATGGTCTCACTCCATGTTCATCATTTCTCTTTTCACTTGTCTACTTTGTCTAAAGGGGAGGCAGAAATATCTTGTCCCCCAGTAGAGGGACACAACATGAGGTCACCCCTAAAGTCTCCATTAAAACCTCATTGAGGTCAAATCCTAATCATTGGCTGTGTTATCTCTGGGCAAGTTACTTAACCTGCTTGCGTTCTGGATAGTACTGTTAGGCTCTTAGAACAATGCCCAATGCGGGCGCCTGGGTGGCTCAGTTGGTTAAGCAACTGCCTTCGGTTCAGGTCATGATCCTGGAGTCCTGGGATCGAGTCCCACATCAGGGTCCCCGCTCAGCGGGGAGTCTGCTTCTCCCTCTGACCCTCTTCCCTCTCATACTCTCTATCTCTCTTTCTCTCTCTCTCAAATAAATAAATAAAATCTTTTTTTAAAAAAAAAGAACAATGCCCAACGCATAGTAAGCAGAAGATAAGCATTTGTTATCTTTATCTCTAGTCCTCTAAATGGTAAGCAGAAGGTATGGGAGAGAAGAAAACAAGTGTGTCTTAAAGCAATAATAAAAAGAACAGTCTCTGGACCTCCAACAAGGAGACATCTTTTGTTTGCACACAGATTAGGCATAGCAACTCTGGGGGAAGCATCCCAGTGCTGTGGTAACCATTCCTAGACAGGGCAGCAGCAGAGTCCCTGAATTCTTTCTTAAAGCTCAAAGCTTCCCAGAAGAGCATACAAGTGTAGAGAATAAAGGGGCATTCAACTCTGAAGAACTTCCATTTATTAAGCTCCTTCTTCGTGCTACTTATTTTTCTGGGAATTTTTGTGTGGAATAGCATTCATTGCTCACAATGGATATTGTGACTCATAAATTGTTATCCCCAAATTACAGAGGAGGAAATGGAAGTTGAAAAATATTCTATAAGTCTTCCAAAGTGACAAGAAGAAGGAAGTAAAGTAGTCGGTCATCTCTCTAGGGGAAGTTAAATTAGAAGCTCCTTATAAGAGCAGAGGAAACCATCCCTTGCAAAACCTGGGTCTCATGCTGAGCATCTCTGGGGGCTGTCATGATGCGGATGGGGTTAAATCAGACCCCCAAAATATAATCCAGCCTGATAGGGAAGTCTGCTCACTCAGAAGCTCACTGAGTAGATGAGTAAGAATAGAGAAATCTCAACCCAGCCCAGCTAGATAAAAGAACAATGGAATTCTGTAAAGGGGCTGGTCCCTGAGGTTTCAGATTAGCTCTGTCAATAGCAGGTGAACACAAAATGAGGGGCTCACTGGGTATGCCCTGTTAAATTCAAGGAAACCCTAGATTCAGTCCGATGGGACAAAATCACTCTTGGAAGCTCCCAAGTAACTATCCTCTTAACCTGGATGGGTACTTTCCTCTTTGGCTTAAAGCATGGGGAGAAAACCCAGCCCTGAAAGCAGATTACCCAGCAGTGAAGGTGCCTTCATGACACCTAGGTGTCATTCAATCTCAGGCTATTCTTGCCCAGCCTGTCCTTGCCCAAGAGTGCCAGAAAAGCAGCTTTTTTTTTTTAAGATTTTATTTTTAAGTAATCTCTACACCCAACATGGGGCTTGAACTCACAACCCCAAGATCAAGAGTCACATGCTCCACCAACTGAGTCAGCCAAGTGCCCCAAAAGCAGCTTATTTTTGCAGCAGCATAGGTACATGAGAGGATGCATAAAGCTGAGTCCCCTGACCCTTCTGAGTTAATAGAGGACTGAAACCAAATCTGCTCATAACAAGAGATTTCAGGAATTTGTGGGAAAGCTGAATGAAATTCCTCCAAATATCAGGATGGTCTGCTCTTCTCTTAAGTCAGTTACATCCAGGTCTAGCCATCTCAAAGATTTTGGACAGGCGAAAGAAAAATGAACACCCTACTGACCACAGAGGAATCATTTCTCTCCCATTCATTCCTCAATCCTCTGTCCTCCTTGCTCCACCACTTCTGGTACAAAACAGAGGCTACTAGTCCTTTTGGCTCATCCACATCGACATCTTGACCCAATTCATTCATTCATCCATCCGTTCATTCATTCACTCATTCAGCTATAAATTGTTTAACAAATCAGTGCTGTTAGAAGTACAGATGTTAAGCAAGCATGTGTCAGGGAGACACAGACTTGTCTACAGGAGTCAAGCCTCAGAGACAACCAGGGTTAGCTGTCATTAAGAATTACTCCCCATCAGCAAAGAAGATTTGGAGATAAGCTGCTGCCCTACACCAAGTTTCTGATGAATCCTAGAGATGCCAATAGTCTCCTCCTTCCCCAGCACCTACCTTAGCATCCAGTACCAGGTTCTTTAGAAGTTATCCAGATATCTAACTGAACTTTCTTTTGGGGAACTGCTAATGTTGCCCAGTTTCTCCTACTTTTTCCCTCTTGGGGATTATAACCCAGATCTCAATCCTACCTAATTTACCAACAGCTTTCTTCAGCCCTGGGTCCTGCTTCTATTATTCTTTATATCACCTCGGACTTTCTTGACAGGGGACCGAGGTATCCACCCCTCCCTTAGAATTAAAAACACCTAGACAGATTGGTTTTGTGAGCTTTTGTTGCCCCCGGGGATCAGTGAATGGATATACTGCTGGCTCCTGCAGCCCATCTCGAATTTCTCTGCCCTGGTCCATGTGGGTGCCCTTCTAATCCCAGCAGGCTATGTGGTTGCAGCAGCAAACCATGTGGCAGAATGACTTCAGGGAGTCTGTGTCCCGTTGTCAAGCCTCTCTGAGTGCCAGACTTTTGCATTCATTGACCTTTAGACCTTCTGTCTTATTTGCCTTCTGGTCCCTAGAATATTAGCTTGCTTGCTTGACCACCTGGCTTCTATTGTCCCGCTGGAGTCTACTCCCGGTGTTGCCATCCAGGACCCTAAAGCCTACGTGGTAACACTCAGTCCGAACCCATTCTATTCTGCTCCATCCACCAAGAGCAAATTATTTTAGCATCAGCATAGATAGGTGGTACATAAAGCTGAGTCTCCTGATCCTTCTGAGTAGCAATGGTAGATTTGTGTATTTGTTCCTGTATTTGAGTCAAGGTTACCAGTAGAGGTTAATGCTTTCTGTTCTTACCACTACCAAAAAGGAAGTTATAAAAGTAAAAATAAATCCCAAAAGTACTCTCTGTCTGACACAGGTTTTGACCTTGCAAGACTCTCCATCACTACTTGTTATACAGATCAGGTCCAGGTGATTTCTGAGCGGGATTCAGAAAATGCAATGTAAGGCAATCCTATGGCATCTATATTTATAATCACCAAATTTTCATACCATTTACCCACTAATTACAGGAGAACAATTACCATGCTATAAAACTTTAGAATTTATGCAGTAGTCCTAATAATAATAATAATAATAATAGCTAAATTTATTGAGTGCTTGCTATGTACCAGGTACTATGCCAAGCCCTTCACATGGATTATCTCACTGAATCTTCCCAGCAACCCTATGAAGTAAGTGCTATTGTTATCCCCACTCCATAGATGAAAGAGGCACAAAGAAGTTAAATAACTTGCCTGAAGCTCTCAAACTAGTAAGTGGTGGAGCCAGATTTTGAACCAGGCAGTCAAGACTTTAGAGCCCTAATAACCATTGGGTTTTATTTGGTTATTGGTTTTCGACACAGTCTGACTTTGCATGCTGAGGAATATGTTCTGTCTTAGACAATTATTTCAGAATACAAAGGGACTGTTGTTTTCATGATAGTAGCTTTCTAGATGTGACATTCCAGTTTTGATTATTTTTGATTATATTGTTATATATTTCAGAGTTCATTTTGTAAAACAAATCATATAATGTGGGTGACCATGGGAGAGTTCACTATTTTAGGACAAGTGACTCAATTTTTCACTTGGTGAATAAGCTTGAAGCATGATGTATCCTATATATTTCTCCTTTTCAGCAGCTTCACTATTTGTTAGATATATCTGAAATTATAATCTTAGATAATGTAGGGCTGAAAAACACCCTACTGATCTATAGATGTGATGGACTTCAGCTAAACTGTCATTAGTAGCAATGACAACTTTGTCCTACTTGTTAGAGAGAAGTAGTGTGAAGGAGGGAGCAGAAAAACATTTTTGATAAACCTCTACCTTCATATTTTTGAAACAGAGCCTACGTGTTCTTTGCCAAAGCAGCTGACATGGGAAACTTGAAAGCTATGGAGAAAATGGCTGATGCTTTGCTATTTGGAAATTTTGGCATGCAAAACATAACAGCAGCTATCCAATTATATGAGTCCCTGGCTAAAGAAGGATCATATAAAGCCCAAAATGTGAGTTTTGAAAGAAAAATAAGCCTTACTAAAATAACTATAGATAAATAACATGTGAAAGGAGTTTAGCGATGGTATTCCCATGTGAACCCAGACCTAGGGAAGTTACAGTAACACTCTGAAATAGTGGTGTGAGGGAGGGGACACAAAGCAAGAGCACTGGGCAAATTCTTCAAGTTATATGGGTGACTATCAGGAATGGAACAGAACTGCTCTCTAATTCAGCTTCCCATCTTATGTCCATGGGTGTGTTTAGAAATAATTTAAGAACTCTGAACCCCTAAAATAATTAAATTTTACTTAAGTATATTCACCTATACAAAAAACAAAACACAGAAGTAAGTCTATGACCTTGTATAATGTTTGCCTGGTTTTTACATTTCAAACATTTTATAAACTAAATATATTTCCTTTTCTATTTTACTAAATGCATTTCATTTTATTCCAAGAATAACATAAGCATTTCATAGAAAATCTGGAAAACAGAAAAATAAATAGATAAATAAATAAAGCCCTTCACAAGCCAACCATTCTGACTCAACTATTGTTAGGACTGCTTTATATTTTTGCTTAGCTTCTTCCTCATGCATCTCTCTTTTTACATCATCCTAATCACAATGCAAGTGCATATATCATTTGTTTCTGGCTACTTTCACTTAATGCTATAGCAAAAGCATGTTTTCATGTTGTTAGTCTTTTTAATAAAAACATTTATTTCTGATTACAAAAGAACTTCATGCTCATTACAAAAAAAATGTCTGAGAATTCAGAAAGTATGACGAAGAAAGTAAAAGTTGTCTGAAACCTCTCCTCCCAGAGATCATTTTTGGTATCTCTGGCAGGAAAGTGTAGAAGCTAGACTTTGGAGTCAGAAAGACTTAAGTTCAAATCCATTCTGCCACTTGCTTGCTGGATACCTCCTTAACAAAATCCTATCCCCTTCCATATGAGAATCCTTTGGTACACTCTCTAGTTCTGTTTCCCTTATAATCTATTAGGAGTAAAACGTTAAGTGTGTTTCTAGGTAGCATTGCTTATGATTGAAATGACTCGTGATTGAAAACTTCCTTCACATTGGAGCAAACTGTAATGAACAGAATACCTGATGGTTGTAGTGATTCTTATGAGAACCCTGAACACTATACATGTGGAACCGTTACTTGGGGGATTGGGGCTCCTGCACCCACCTAGTGTGGATCTCACCTCCTTGAGGCATCATCTGAGGGACCAAAGACAAGAGCCACTGGAGGACTGTATGAACTGCACAAGAACTGCAGGAAGAACTCACACAGAAGGAAGACCTAACCCTGCCCTGGGAAACTGTAGTTCCTGTGCTGTATCCACCTGAATAGACTGATGGCACCTGGAGCCTAGGGAGCCTTGTGAGTCTCTGTTTACTTAGTTAAAACAGAAGCTGGCCCAGAGGACCTCTGATGGGTGGGACAACCTCTCTAATTTTCATCTGTAGGGTTAGGTTTTATCATATATAAAGCACTGGATACTGTGTCCATCTGGTTCACAGTTGTATCTAATATTTAGCACAGTGCCTGGGACAAGAAATATACACTGAATGCTGAATCAGTTAATGATGAATGATTAAATGGAATTATTGTGGGGATTAAAATAACATGTAAAGGCACTTAATTCCATGCCTGGAACTTTGTAGTCATTCATTATAAAGAAAGGATATAAATATTATTATTCTAGATTTTTTCCCATAACTATGTAAAATTTTTTTACAAAAATAAGATCATACCTTAATTGCTATTTCCTAATCTCTTTACTCAATAATATATCACAAACATTTGCCATGTAAATATGTACAGATCAACATCACCATTTTATTTTATTTTTTTAAGATTTACTTATTTATTATTTGAGAGAGGAGGGGAGGGGCAGCGAGGGAGGGAGAGGGAAAGAATCTCAAGTGGACTCCCCACCAAGCAGGAGCCCGATGCAGGGGTTGATCTCATGACCCTGAGTTCATGACCTGAGCCAAAATCAAGAGTCAGATGCTCAACTGACTGAGCCACACAAGCACGCATCAATATCACCATCTTAAATATCTGTATAATTTTAATTAAGTTGTTGAATACTATTTTTACCCCAGGGAATTTTTTCAATTAAATACAAAATATTATATTTACAAAGGAGTAAAACAGATTTATAAATGTTATATAATATATGAGAATTTTTAAACCTTCATTGTCCAAATACAGAGTTCCAAAACAGACTAAATATTACCATCATATCCAGCACTATAAATGATATCTCCAAATTCCTTTCCAAACTAGTGAACATATACTTTATTTTTTAGTGGGAGTATTAATTAGTTAATTAAGTGAACAGTTGCTTTGTTGACACGATGTGCCACACATAATCTGAGCTGATGGGTAGAAAAAGATTAATAGGTCATAGTCCTTATGGGTCAATCTGAAACATAAACACATAATTGTGGCACAATTTAGGTAGACTACAGTAATAAATTGTGTTAGGCACAGAAAAGAGTCTAACTGGTTCTGCCTGGAGCAGGTGAGGAAGGCTTCTGGGAAAAAGTGACATTTGTACCTAGTCTAGGATATTGGATACAGGCAACATAAAGGATTTATTTGTCTGTATTTAAATAAAGTATTTGATACAAGGTCAAAACACTACTCCCAGAAAAGAAATTCCAAATTAACATAAATGGTACATAAAACACATGGATTTCAGGGCCTAAGTCAGAGTATCACTCCCCATACTTGGATTAATGTGGTTCCATGGCATGGCCACAGACCGCCCTCTAATCCCAGTTAATTGACCATCAAATGCTTGTCATTGATTTTAAGGAGAAACAGGTAGGAGAAGGTAACTGGCTGAGTGCTAATCCAGTGCCAGGAAGAACAACTCTAAATGCATGACCACTGGCCATGTATTACCACAGCCATCTTTGCAGAAACAAGCAAGTATTGTTGGGACAGTGTTCTCAAAAATGTACAATTACGGACTTTAGGGTAGCATGTCATGGTAGCAGACAGGGGTTCTATAATCAGGAAGCTGGACAGTATGTGAATCCAGATTCTACAACCTAATGAGCTTCCGATCTTCTTCATTCTTTCACTGTCACTTCTCTAAACCTGAGGTTTCCCAAACCTGCAAAGGGAACTGATGATAAGGTCACACTACTTTATAAGGTTGCTGCAAGAACTGAATAATATCTGCACAATCGCTTAGAGATATTAAAGAACATCAGTGAATAATGTTGTGTAACGATTTTAGTCTTAATGGCTTTGTCTTTGGAGTCAGTCAGTCCTGGCTTTACATCTCAGCTTCACCACTGGTTCTTGTGGCCTGCCCTATCTGAGTCTCAATTTCCTCATTGTAAAATGGGGATATCTGTCTGATATATGTGTGTGTTTGGTCTTAGGAGGATAAGAAGATAGAATATGAGTGAGGACAAACTTATCACCTGGAAGGCTGACGGTGACCTGATATGCAAAATTCAACCACACTGTTATTGAAATGCTACAATACTAGGTGGCAAAAAGTCTCTGTCCCAAGCACTTCCTATGCTGTCCCTGACATCCTGGATACCCTTATTCCCTACTCAGACTCCTCCTCTCCTCCTGACCTCCCCATGATCTAGTGACCAAAGTGTTAATCTGAATGAGCAGGGAGCCTACACGACCCTGGTCTGGTACTACAGCTGGATTGCTGGATTATATTCTGAAATTTTGCTGTCACCCCTGTTATCCCTATAGAAAAGTCTGTTTCCAATAGCAAGTCTGCTTATAGTTGATTTGTCTCCTTGTACAAGAACAACTAGTCAAAGAGATTCTATGCTACAAACAATGCTTAGTTCAATGACTGTGAATAGGATGGCCACATGCCGTATTGATCACAGCTCTCTAACAGAGAACTAATAGGCTAACAGGCTGGGTGACCATCTTTCTTCTCAGGCTGTTTGTGCCACCCTGTTACAGGAATCCTGCCTGCACTCTTAAGAAATACTGCTCAGAATTGTTAAGGACAGCTCCATTGTGGCTAAAGAAGCCGGAAATGTATACTAAGAATGGCAATGAAAAAGAATGAGAGGGATAAAGATAGAAAGAGAATGAAGAGAATGAAGACACCTATCTCTGGGGGAAAAAGGAAGAACAGAAATACTGAAATGTAATAAATGGAGAGCCTGGAGTGCCAGAAGTCTAGTAAGGATCTGAGTTAACAAAGAAAAATGAAAAAGAGATGAACCCATATTATAAAGTGGCTTTGAGGGGTCAGGGGGAAATACAATTTCAGGCCATGTATAAAGGGCAGCTGGATAGAGGGAAAGAGGCATAATTATTTCTTTCATGTACCTTGAATGGTTCATCCCACAAAATTCCAAATCAAAGGAATTCTGATAAGGGCAACAAAAGCATTTAAGGTTATGAACAGAGTCCATTGTGTTGATTTTCAAAGAAACTATACCTTCCAGGGCACCTGGGTGGCTGAGTCAGTTAAGCGTGCCTTCAGCTCAGGTCATGATCCTGGGGTCCGGGGATGAGCCCTGTGTCGGGCTCCATGCTGAGTGGGGAGCCTGCATCTCCCTCTCCCCCTGCTTGTGCTCTCTCACTCACTCTCTCTCTCTCATAAATAAATAAATTATTTTAAAAAAACACCTTAATTTTATCGCGATAATCTCTAAGTGGTGGTATTATTTGTAACTATATCCTTTTTAAAAATACTTCACTGGGTTTTTTTCTCTAAATTTTCTATTCATGGGTATGTATTACTTTGATATCAGAAAAATCATTTAACTCAGACACATGTGCTTCCTTATTATACAGTTCAAAAAGTTTCCTGTGAATTATAAGAAAACCCATTCTATTATGTAAAAATGACTTTAATTGATATGTTAAGGAGGATATGAGTGACTGCATGTTTTTCCATGCTTAGTAATTCTAGAATAATTCTATCTCAATGGCAAAGATTACTCATATTTTTCATGTATTTTAGATGTGAATTTTAGAGGTGTTTTGTAGAGGGACTGTAGTTATTAGCATTAAAAAATCATGTTTAGTATCAACCTAATAATCACTTTGATAATTTTAGGATTACCTGTGTAGAGCATTTCATCTTGATGTTAATGCTATTTTTGTATTAAGGGGACAGATAGGATCTGAGTTGTTCATTAAGGTTGATTCATACTTTTGTTTGGTATGCAATTTGAGCTATAAGTAATGATCTCAGATGCTTTCAAGCCTTGTGCAGTAATTAAAGGAAAAATGCTTAATCTTTTCTTTTAACAATAATTTCCTATGTAAAAAGTAAAAGGAATATTTAACTTTTAAATTGTTATTATGGAACCTGAGTAATTTGCTTTGAAATACAAAAAATATCCTCTAAGCTAAAATCTTTCCGTTCAAATCCCAGCTATTATAACAGTTTCTTACAACCACAGCACAATTGTTGAGTTCAGAATCAAGTCTTATAAACAGATCTAATTTGCAGAGCTTGACCTTTAAAAACCACTCAAAGTGTCACTGAATCATCAATATCACACAGCTTCTCTTTTGACTTAAGTATTTTTTTTTCTGGATTAATCTTGAATCATTCTATAATCCATCTCATTTCATCTAGCTATTTCTCCGAAGAAAGATCAAATGCCTAAAACTGCTTACTGTAAAGTTGTTAGGTGACAGTGTGCAAGTGTAAAGGAATAGGACAACACTGACTATAATCAGCATATTCACTACATGAAAGCTCATAATGTCTTTTGTCTTCTTTAGTGCTGGAAGGAAGGAAGGAAGGAAGGAAGGAAGGAAGGAAGGAAGGAAGGAAGGAAGGAAGAAGGAAGGAAGAAGCAAGGAAGGAAGGAAGGAAGAAGGAAGGAAGGAAGAAGGAAGGAAGGAAGGAGGAAGGAAGGAAGGAAGGAGGAAGGGAGGAAGGAGGGAGGGAGGAAGGAAGGAAGGAGGAAGGAAGGAAGGAAGGAAGAAGGAAGGAGGAAGGAAGGAAGAAGGAAGGAAGGAGGAAGGAAGGAAGGAGGAAGGAAGGAAGGAGGAAGGGAGGAAGGAAGGAAGGAAGGAAGGAAGGAAGGAAGGAAGGAAGGAAGGAAGGAAGGAAGGAAGGAAGGAAGAAGGAAGGAAGGAAGGAGGAAGGAAGGAAGGAAGGAAGGAAGGAAGGAAGGAGGAAGGAAGAAAAGAAGGAAGGAAGGGAGGGAGGGAAGAAGGAAGGAAGTTGAGCCCTCCAAAGAATTAATTCAAAATCACCCATTGTTATTTTTCAGTGAAAAAGAGAGAGTGAACATGCCTTTTGGGCTGGTTTTAAAGCTGCTAAAGTCATGGTTTCAGTCCTTACTTTCTAGAATGAGCTTTAGACAGAGAAAGGCTCCCCACCCCAGTCACAGGATGGAAATTTAACTCCCACACAATCCACAACTCACAAATTTCTTCGGCAGAATCAGGCCAAAAAGTGTGATAAGCTGTGCACAAAATCATACACTTTTGGTGAAAGTATCTTAAAATACAAGCTCAACTGAATAGAACAGTATCTTCATTTTCTTATGTAAAGGTCAGTATATTTGTTTGCTGTCAAAGTTTCTACATAAATAAACCTACATAAATAAACCAGTTTCTAATCTGAGCAGAATCAAAAATTGTTAAGATCTGCAAGAAAAATAAAAATCTAATATTGACTAAAGAGATCCTTAAAAGGAGCCAATTTAGCCATTTTAAATATAAACTACAAGGGTTAGAGGAGTACCAGGATTCCAGATACCTTCCATTTGTAATAACAGCCATTATGGTCAACTTTCCATAAAAGAGAACCTTTGAGACTAAAGAGGAATTGGTTGAAACATAGAAGATTTTTTTTTCAGTTTAAGGATTAAATAGATTACACAAATTATACTTATAAACCACATGTTAGAGTTATGCTTTTGGGAACTGAACTCTGCAGTCATTTCCCTAATTTTAAAAATGATACAGTTCTTTGTCCTTGAAATTATACTTAAAAGTTTAAGAAATTATTCATTTTGTTTTGATTGAATTATCAGACTTTTTGTATCTTTATTTTAGGGAGACATTTAACAAAGCCTTGCAAGATGTTCTCATGAACTAGATGAAAAAATAGAAATGTGGGCTTTGAGGATAGTAAATAAAGAGTAGACTAATGGGTTGATGCCAAGGTGAAAGCAAGTCTCTGGCAATCTGCCACAGGATTCTGCCTATGACCCTGTGCTCTTCAAATATTTCATCAACTCTTAAGCTGAATGGCCAAGACCAGATTGTTATTAATATAAAACATGGAAAAATATATTATCAGTGATATACATAAGAGTGTGTAATGAACTTCTAAAAATGGTAACAGAAATTATAATGAGTAGAACTTTGAAAATATTAGGAACACCAAAACAGACTTTTACAATTATGTTCTGACAAAAAATTTAGTGTTGTGATTCTGTCGAGAAGAGGTGCAAGGAGAAAATTGAAAAAGTAATGTAAATGACCTAAATCATCGTCTCTATAATATAACAAATTTACAGATAATGTGTGAAATATAAAAATTAACAGCAAGTAGTAACAATTTATCAAGAATCATAATGGTGGTAAATTATCAGAAGAAAATAGCTAAGATAATTAAAAGTGGTTGTTTATCAAGAGAATAAAGAGCGGCCTGGAACGGAGCAGGGCATTGATATTTATATTTTAAACCCTCAGAAGTATTAGAATTTTAATCTTTAATATGCATGTATTTTTAAATATATTAAAATTTAAATTTATTTATTAAATCATGCCCCAAGAAGGAATTGTGTTAAAACAAAAAACAGAAATCCTCTCCAACTAAAAAGAAACCAGCATCCTTGGAAAATGTCAAATTCTGGGTGTGGGACAAGAAATGTACAAGATGCTCTTGAAACATTTTATCATACAAGGTGTCATATTGATATGATACAAGGTATCATATCATACAATATGATAGCAAGAAAGCTGTCAGAAAATCCTATGGTCATGACCAAAAGACTGAGCTATCTCAAAATAAGCTCCTATTGACTAAAGACGGAAAAGTTGAGCACTAAAATGAAAAATTACCACAATATACTGAAATACCTCAAATATACCTAAATTCATTAATTCATAATGACTAATAAGAAGAGGAAATGGGATATCTCCAAACTCTTCATTTGTCAAGCACTGTGGCAATTTTTTTCTTAAAAATGACCACAGGAGGGGCGCCTGGGTGGCATAGTCTGTTAATTGTCTGACTCTTGGTTTCAGCTCAGGTTGTGATCTCAGGGTCCTGGGATCGAGCCCCACATGGGCTTGGGATTCTCTCTCCCCCTCCCTCTGCCCCTTACCCCCAAAATAAATAAATAAATAAATAAATCTTTTAAAAAAAATGTCCACAGCGCTATTTCTAGTCCCATATGCTATTTCAGCACCCTAACCAACATAATTAAAAAGTGGAGTCTATTTCCCCTCCACTACCTAAGGGAGATTCTTGACTACTTCAAACAATAAAGTTTGGTGAAAGTAATGCTACACTTCCAAGGGAAAGTCACAAAAAGGATACAGCTCTGCCTAGCTCTTTCAGGATGCTTACTCTTAGAACTCAGCCACCATGCCGTGAGGAAGCCTATACAACCAGAGAGGCCACGTGTAGGTGTTCTGGCCATCAGCTTCGGCTGAGGTCTCAAACAATATCTAGCATCAACTGCCGAGCATGCATACGAACAATCCTTCAGATGATTCTATCCCCCAGCCTTTGAGTCTTCCAACTAAGGCCCCCATACTGTGGATCAGAGACAAAACATGCCCACTTTACTTTGACCACATTCTTGACCCACAGAACCCTTAGCATAATAAATGGTTGTTTTATGCCACCAGGTTTTGGGGTAATTTGTTATACAGCCGTAGTAACTGGAACAAGGATACATATATTCAGAATTAAAAGGATAGAATGTACTTCTCAGAAGCACCGGAAGCAGAGTGCAGCAAGCATCTGTTTGGAGTGAGTTCAAATTTCTTGGCCCAATCCAGTTCCATCCCTGGGTACTGAGAGAACTTATAAATATGTCACTGCCACTTGTCAGTAATTTTGAGTAACTAAAGAGGGCAGGAAAGGAGCCACAGGGCTTGGAGGATATAAAATTCTGCAAATCACGCATAGTGCTGGTGAATTTAATGGTAAGATTCCTCATCATACTTTCAAAATGTTTGTTCTTGAAAATCCCATAAAATGAAGCAGTACTATTTGTCAAGCAGCATGAGTTCACTAGGAACTATCTGTATTAAGCAAGCTCTATTTTATAGGGTTGCTAGGCTAAGAAATCTGAAAAATGTGGTAGAGATGATAATCCCATATTTTATCCATTATAAGACACCATCAACAGTAAGTTATATATTTTTAAAATATAAGTTATATAATTATATAAATGATGTGAATTAAAGTTTAAAATAATGTTTTATTAGATTTTTTGTTTTATTCTTATTAAAAGTGCTGTTTTAGACATTTTAGACATAGATTTCTATCATGTCACTCTTTAATTACATACAAAAGTAAATACAAGTTAAATAAATTTAGGTGTTCCAAAATTCTTCTCATTCAGAGTCTAACTGAATTAGTTTTCAACTTAGAACACTTCCTTGATGACTGTCTTCCAGCATATCATTCTCCATACCATTAAGAATGCCAGTAGTGCAACATTTCCTCAGGGAGTGTTCCTCGATTACCTCCAGGATTTTTTCCAAACTACTGACTCATTCTACAACGATTAATGCTGACACTTTCCAATTTGACTAAATTTATTCTTTTATTTTTTTCTTTGATCGAATCACACAAGGCTCGAAGTTCAGTTCAAAGTTAGCGAGAAGTTCCTGGCAATGTTTGATGCTGAATACCTTAATCGTAATAGCTTCTCATTATTCATTAGTTTTTCATCTATTCCTAGGGATTTGGCAATTCCTCCTGTGTTTAGTGGGATAATTTTGCTTGTGACAGCCATTCCTTTTGCATATAATTTAGTAATAAAATGTGATGCAGTTTCACTGACTTTGGGATATCTCCTCTTTTCTTTCTTTCTTTTTTTTTTAGAAAATTGTAACTACTTTGTTTCAACAGGGCTATGACAAATATGGCATCCATGATGTAGATCAGATTCAGAGAACACAGAAGATGATGAATATTACCTAAAATATATCACCTGAGGAAGGCAAAATAGGGAATCTTTGTAGGAGAGAACACCAGGTATCAAATGGCTGCCCTCAAGTGTCTACAAGGCAGAAAGTGGTACAAGGAGTGATTTGTTAAGCACCAAACTACCATACAGTTTAAACAACTAAGTATAAGGCAGCAACTTCTATACAGAGATTAATTTTGGTTTACTGTGTATCTACTAACTTAACGAAGTTCCCTCCCAGCAACAGAGATGTCCATTTGAATTGATTAGGATTCTCTGAATTTCAAGTACGGAAAATACAACCCATCTGGCTTAAGCAAAAGTGCGATTTTTTGGCTCATTTAACTATGAAGTTGTAGCTGCCTCTAGATACTCTGGATCCAGAAGCCAGAATGAAGACATCAAGACATACTTTCTCTTTGTTTTGCTTTTTTCTGTGATGGTTTTGAGTGACTTGAACCCATGGAGTCAAAAAACAGTCACCAACGAACCTAGGTATCTTTAGCCCTTAAATCTGGAAGTCTCTGTAAAGGAAGCCAGTTTCTTTCCCACTGATTTCCGCAAAAGTGTTGGGTTAGCTCACAAGACCACCCCTAATCAATCACTGCATCCAGGAAGAGAATAATCTGATTGGTTGAGCCTGTGTCATGTGGCCCTCTAGATTCAGAAAGCGGTGAGGAGCCACGTTGAACCGAATGAATTCAGAACAGAAGGAAAGCGATTTCACAAAGAGAATCCAGGCAGACAAAACAACAGCAACAACAACAAAAACCACATACCCTGACCACATCTACATACAAGATTTATATGGAAGATCATCCCAAACAAAATTAAAAAGCAAAAAATTATTTTCAAAAAATTATCACACAAAGAAAGTTACTTTACTTTAAAAAATAGAAATGATACTACATTCTTTGACTAGAAGTAGTGAAACTGAAAATTACTGACAAAAAATAGCTTAAAATTCAACTATAAAATTTCAGCAATCTCCTAATTTTTAGCGAATAGCAAAGATAAAATAGAAACTGAAATGACATATTAAGAACTCGATGATAACACTACATATAAAAGTTAAGGAATGTGGCTAAAGCCACTTGTAGAGGAAAATATACAGCTTTAAATGTTTTAATAAATAAGAGACTTAAAAACATATCTCAGAAAGCTAAAAGAAAAACGAAATAGCAAAAGAAAATAAACCTAGAAAATGTAAGAGTATTTTAACAACTTTTTCAGATAATTGTAGATATTCTTCTTTAGTTCTATATCAAAGCTCAACAGTGATAACTTCTTAAAGGTTAATTGCAGTGTGGAATCCGAAATCATATAATGAACTTTTCATATTCTATTACATTAAAATCACTGGTCTATCTTGCATTTTGAATGGAAATTTTTTTTACCTAGACAGGATTTTAGAACATCATGCATTGGTTATTTAGAAAATATCAGTTCACTAAGTTTTGCAAGTCTTCCAAACTTGACACATTGCATCATACAATATCAAAATTACATTTGTTAATACCACCATCATGAAAAGTATAAGTATTGGGGTGTCAAACAGATATAAGGTATACATGGTAGCAGATATAAACTTTCCAAAATTCTAATTTTTGCTTAAAAGCTTGAATTTATCTTTGGCAACAATACTTTCAATAGTTTTTATTGAAGTGACAGGCTTACTGTCCATTTTCAAGAAAATGTCTGCCAGTCTAAATGAACATAGCTGATCCATTGTTCCTTCAAATAAAGATGGTGTTCCATGAAAAAAGTGGCTATTTCAGCTTGCAACTCAAACAAGCATTTCCTTAAAACAACCAACATATTTCACTATTGGAAGTGCTTTATGCCTCTTCCTCTTAGTACTGCTTTTGCTGCATCTCATAAGTTTTGGTATGTTGCCTTTTAATTTTCATTTGCCTCAAGACATTTTTCTAAATTTCCTTGTGATTTCTCCCGTGACTCATTGGTAGTTCAAGAGTGTGATGCTTAATTTCCACATCTTTGTGAATTTTCCAGTGTTCTTTTTGCCATTGATTTCTAGTTTCATTCCATTATGTTCAGAAAAGGTACTTGGTAAGATTTTAATCTTCTTAAATTTATTAATGTTTTGTGACTTGACATATGGTCTATCCTGGAAAATGTTCTATGTGTTCTTAAAAAGAATATGCATTCTATTATTGTTGGGTGGAG
Organism: Zalophus californianus; assembly: GCF_009762305.2. NCBI lineage: Eukaryota > Metazoa > Chordata > Mammalia > Carnivora > Otariidae > Zalophus > Zalophus californianus. The sequence continues at coordinate 100,678,927 of NC_045602.1, forward strand.
TGTTCTATATATCTGTTAGGTGTATTTAGTCTATTGCATTGTTCAACTCCTCTATTTCTTCATTGAGCTTCTGTCAGGTTGTTCTATCCATTATTGAAAATGGGGCATTAAAATCTCCTACTATTGGGTTCCTGAATGGCTCAATTGATTAAGCATCTGCGTTCCGCTCCCGTTGTGATCCCGGGGTCCTGCTCAGTGGGGAGTTTCCTTCTCCCTCTCCCTCTCCCTCTGCCCCTTCCACTTTGCTAGTGCACTCTCTCTCTCTTTCAAATAAATAAAATCTTCAAATAAAATAAAATAAAATAAAATCTCCTACTATTATTGTGTTACTGTCTATTTCTCCTTTCAGTTCTGTCAATGTTTGCTTCATAAGTTTGGGTGCTCAACTGTTGCATATATATTTATAATGGTTATATCTTCCTGGTGAATTGAGCCTATTACCACATAATGTCCTTACTTTGTTTCTTGTGACATTTTCTGACTTAAAGTCCATTTTTTCTCATATGATTATGTTTATCTCTCGCTCTTTTTTTTAAGATTTTATTATTTATTTGACACAGAGAGAGTAGGAGCAGGGGGAGCTGCCAAGGGAGAAGCAGGCTCTATGCTGAGCAAGAAGCTCCATGCGGGACTCGATCCCATCACCCTGGGATCATGATCTTGGTGTGAGCCTCTTTGGATTCATCCGAGTTGAAGTTTATTGAACTTCTTGAATTTGGATACCCATTTCCTTCCTCAGATTTGGGAAATTTTCAGCCACTATTTCTTAAAATAAGCTCACTACGCCTCTTTCCCTTACTCTTCTTCTGTGACTCCTATAATGTGTATATTGGTCCACTTGATGGTTTCCACAAGTCTGTTAGGATTTTTTCACTTTTCTTCATTCTTTTTGTTCCACTGACTTGATAATTGATAATTTCATATGACCTGTATTTTGGTTCATTAATTCTTTCTTGTGCTTAATGAAGTCTACTTTGGACCCCTCTAGTGAATTTTTCAATTCAGTTATTGTATTCTTCAGCTCCAGAATTTTTAAAAGGGGGCTTTCTCTTTTTCTTTCTTTCTTTCTTTCTTTCTTCCTTCTTTTCTTTCTTTCTCTAGCTCTTCGTTGATATTCTCATTCTATTCATGCACCCTTTCCCTGATTTTGCTTAGTTGTTTATATGTGCTTTTTTTGGTAGCATTTTGAGTTATTTTGGGTTTTTTATGATGATTTATAGGTCTCCATCTCTTTAGGGTTGGGGTGTTTTTAGATTTATTATGTTCCTTTGATTGGGCCATATTTACCTGTTTCTTCATGAGCCTTGTTAATTTTTGTTGCGGTTATGCATTTGGAAATACAGCCACCTCTCCATCTTTACAGATTGGCTATATACAGGGAAGACTTTCACAATCAGCATAGTTAGAGATTCTGGGGGGCTTTCAAATCATTTTGGGGGTGTGTGTCTTCTCTGGGCTTGTGTTTGTAATTTCCCAGTTAGAGAGATTTGTTGGTCTTTTTCAGGAGCTTGTCGTCTTTTGCTCCCTTTAGTGTGTGTTGGTGATACTACAGGTTCTCTGGTATTGCAACAAGCTGCTAAGTTCCCTTTTTTTCTTGTGGCCCCAGGCATCTAAAGCATACCAGTTCTGTCAGTGCTCCAAGTCAGAGGAGATAGAAACAAGTATTTTGAGCAGCTTCCCAAAAGCGAGACATTGGACCCTAATTCCAATCTCTTTTTTCCCTTCCAAGGGAGAAGCTACAAGCTGAGCACTTTCTGCTGATTGTGCCAAGTTGTGCTGGCTTCTATCTGTGATATACTACACATTCTCCAGTGCTGCAACAAGTGGCTGAGCTCTCTTTTGTTCTCAGCTGCCCCCCAGGAATCCAAAGTATACAGGTTCTTCATTAGTGCTTTGAGTCAGGCAAGACAGAAATCAGACTCATGAGCTGTCCTCCCAAAAGCTGGAACATTGGACCTAAGTTCCACTCTTCTCTTTCCCTCCCAAGAGAAAAGCCCTGAATTGAGCTTTTTCTCCCCATCACACTGAGCTGTGCTGGCTTGGGGAAGGAGCAATTCCAGGTTAAATAAAATGGCTTTTCTTATTTGTTTCAGTGGATTGTTCTTTCTTTGCTTTGAGTTTTTATAGGTTACTACGATTTCTTAACTGGTTTCCAGAGTTCTCATAAAGACTTTTTGGACTGTATATTGTTGCTAAGTCAATGTCTCTATAAGGGAACAAGATCTGGGGCTGCCTATTCCACCATCTTGCTATGTGATCAGACTTTCACTTTTATTCAATATAGTTCTTCCTGTTTGAATTTTTTATATCCATCGTATTTTCTTTTTTTCTAGTTTAAATTCAATTAGTCAACATATAGTACATCATTAGTTTTAGATGTAGTGTTCAATGATCATCATATCTTCTCTTAAAAACATGAAGAAAGGGGCACCTGGGTGGCTCAGTCAGTTAGGTGTCTGCCTTTGGCTCAGGTCATGGTCCCAGGGTCCTGGGATTGAGCCCCGCATCGGGTTCCCTGTTCAGAGGGGAATCTGCTTCTCCCTTTCCCTCTGCCTCTTATTGCCAATACCCCTGCTTGTGTGCTTGCTCTCTCTCTCTGTGTCATAATAAATAAAATCTTTTTAAAAAATAAATAAAAATATGAAGAAAAATATTCAAATTTAAATTTAAAAATGTTGAAGGAAAAAAGTGTTTTCCATTGCCAAGAATAGCAAGCATATAAAAAGCATTGGTTCATAATGTTTTATTATTATAATTTGTACTAAAGGTCAGTAAATGTTAGCCTATTTTTACGTTTTACAAAACTCCCACTATTACCTTTTCCAAATTCTTACAGCCTTAGCAAAAGTGTAAAAAGGCATTTTGTTATAGGATAGGAAATAAACTAACAATACAAATTATTATGGAGCAGACATTTAAAATATCTTTTACCAATGTAAATAAGAATAATTGTGGAATAAATGGATTTATTTAGTTTTCCTTTTCTTTTGGGCTTTAGGCATTAGGATTTTTGTCTTCTTATGGAATAGGAATGGAATACAATCAAGCCAAGGTAAGGTCATTCTATTTTTTTCTGAAATAAAACTGAATTTTTTAAAAAGGGACATTGAATAGTCTCCTCTTTAGGCAAAGGAGCTCACTTGAGAGTGGTGGTTAAAAGCACCAGCTCAACAGTCAGAAGTTTAAGGTTAAAATACATAAGTTTCTTAATGTCCCATATTTCAGGTTTGCCATGATAGATAAATAATATCTACTTCATAGGTATTTTGTGATAATTAAATGAAATATCTATACAGTGCCCTTTTCAAAGACTCCAGAGCTCACTAAGCCCTCCAAAAATGTCAGCCATTTTTACAGATTAAGAGGACAAAATTTGCAATTTATTTTGGAGTAGTTCAAAGTTCATTGCTGGATTAGGAATAAAAAAGCAATGATTGGTTTGAGCTTCAAATTTAGATGGTGGATATAGATACAGATTTTTTTTAACTTTAGGCACTGATATATTACACCTTTGGAAGTGCTGGAGGAAGCATGATGTCCCAGATGATTTTGGTATGTAAATTAAATATTCCTGGGCCTAAAAGATGTGTTATAAATACGACACTGTCAGAATATTAAGAATATATATGCCTGTGTTTTAGGGATACAGATATTTGTCAGGAATCAATGTTCTACAGAATTGTGAAGTTGCCCTAAATCATTACAAGAAGGTGGCAGATTATAGTGAGTAATCCACATAACTTATTTTAAAGATAAATAGACTTGCTGAGCAATTAGAAGAATAAATCAATGCCAGTTGGTATATTTATGAAAGTATTAAATGACTATGTTTTTTAACATTTGTTATAATTCTTTTAATACAATGTAGAGTCTTCTGATTTCTTAATAGCTACTTTTCAAGGGCTTTAAATGGATGTGCTCATCTTTTGTTTTTGTTAGCATATGTCCCCATGTTCTTGTGCTGTGTTTTCCTTCAGCTGAGAATTTGAATGTAGCATCAATAAATATTAAACAGTTTTTCTAATTCTAACACTTAGTATATGGGATGGTTTGTTAAAAATTCCTGAAGAAAAGGATGTAAGATACATACACTATCAATCTCTATCACTGCACTTGAGAATAATTCAAGTTAATCATTATTCTATTACCCTATCCTTTGTCTACAAAGAATAGAGCATGAGAATAATATACGTTTCTAGAATCATTTTCAAAATCATATGTAACATTTCATCTTACACATCACTGAACCAGACTTATATTATAATCAAAATAATAGATTTTTAAATAAAAGTCTTCCAAGAAGTGAATAAGGTAAGGTCCATATGGTTAATTTCTGTAGTCAGAATAATATCTAAATACACATTTTGGCATTATTAGGATCTGAGAAAGAAAAAAGGAAAATAACTGCTTTTTAATGTAAGATGCTATATATAACAAGATCATTTCATATGCTTAATGAATTTGGAATTACTATATATATATGTATATGTTTCAAACTCCATACTCTGTTAGATTTACTCAAACATATTTATCTTTATATTTATTTTCAGACTATTCATAGGAAGTAATTAAAGAGCAATTATTATTCTTATATTGTAGTTTCAATCTCAAAAAAGTCAGTGGTAGAAGGGGTCAGTTGCCTGCTCCTAACATCTGCTGGGCCAAGCTCTTCAGTAGGCTCTGATATATGTTGATATAATTTTTGTAAGGATTGCAAAAAATAATGAGGTTTCTTGTACTTTACTCAGAACCAGATAAACAGAAATCAGTAAATTTCTATCTCCTGATGGTAGATGTCCTTTTTTCTGTTAGTAGACCAGAATTCTGCTCAATTTAAGTAGAATTGCCCTGTTTTCGCTAAGTTGACTGTTATCTCTTGCAGCCTTGGGTATTCCAGCTATTCTCTGGTTTCTGTTCACAGTTGTTGACAAATTGGAAAAAAGTGAAGGTATTCCAGTGGAAAAAGTGAGACTAACTGAGAGACCTGAAAATCTGAGTTCTAACAATGAGATTTTGGATTGGGACATATACCAATACTACAAATTTTTGGCAGAAAGAGGAGATGTTCAGATACAAGTAATGTATACAGACGAATTTGGATTTTTAGAACATGCAAATTACAAGGGGTTTGGTTGTCTGAGTCCTAAAAGTGTTAACAATGCTCCATCCTGAATGTGAACAAGAAGAGACAACCGCTCCTCTTTTCTTGTTCCCTGTTTCTATAGCCTATGGGAGAGCCACCTGTCATAGTAATGGCAATTTTTTCTTTGCATTTACTCCTAAAAATTTTAATTTTAAAACACCTAGATTTTAAGTGTAGGAAAAAAGCATCATCCTGTGTTGAGTATGAATGAACTCTTAACCATCATTCAGAAGTGTTATATCTTTGAGAATGGGAATGGGACAGCATTTGTGTGACCTTTGAGAGCTAAGAGTAAAGGCTGCTAGGTTTATGTTTCCAGGTGTTGCTGTATACCAGCAGGCCAGTTTCCTGCCACTGAGGAAGCCAGATGCCCAGCATCAGTCACTTACCCAATAAAAGATATAGCCTGGAATGTTTTTTCTGCTTCTTTTTTAGACATGCCAACTGTATCAAACTGAAACATATACTATAATAAAACACCAAGTAAATGTTTTCTTCATTTTTTTCACCATTTTTATACATTTATCTTTCAAACTGAGGTATAATTGACTTATTTTCTTCATTTAAATTAATGTTATTGCTAAAATAATTTTCAAAAATTGTTATTCCTAGGTATCTCTTGGACAATTACATCTAATTGGGAGGAAAGGTCTGGATCAGGATTACTACGTAAGTCAGTCTCAAGATTCAGTCATGTGGGGTACGGAGGAGAGTGGTGAGGGAGGATGAGGTAAGGGAGGCAAAAAGGTAAGGGGGGGCATGGAAAAGTTGCTGGGGAGAGCCCATTGCTACTTCCTTGGTCAGATCAGCTTTCTAGCTTTTGAGGAAGAACAAAGTTCACCAGAGGAAGCATTTTTCCTACCTACCTCTAAACACTAAGGAGTAGAGGCTTCTGAAAGAGCATTTGGGGCCAGGGAGTTTCCGTGTTCCCCTTGAACCTAGCCCTCCCTCCCTAACTGGGGTTAGGTGAAGTAGATACCCTCACCTGCCAGCCTTGGACACACCCATTCCCCAAAAGCCAGCTGTGGAGAGTCCACCTGGGAGTTTCTTGCTAAGGGGTCTGAGGACCAGCCTCAGACTGCGTACAATATAATTAGAAATATTATTAAACATCTTTATAAATTTGCAAAGCTCCTTTCAATCATTTTGCTTAACCTTGCCTTATCCCAGTGAGGTTATAAGATTAATTAACAATTCAGATTTATAGTGGAGGAAAAAGCAAATAAACTTGACCTACACAAGATCTCAGTAAGTTACCAGAGCCAGCGGATCAGGTCTCGTCTAGAGTCTAATTGTGGTTTCAAAGCCATAGATGCCCTCAGATCTGAGAAAGTAACTGGGATTCTTTTTTAAAGATGATTTTGCAGCCCTTGCCATTTTATAGGAGCCATGTGCTCACAGTCTCAAAGGAATACATACCATATTTTAACATGGTCCCAATAGCTAAGCAATAGAAATAACTACTTTAATAAGGTGGTTACATAAAAGAGTGATCTGTCGTTACTGTTCATTTCACTTTGTATTGTTTTTATGAGTGTAACTTGTGTTTTATATGAGGTACAGTATACATTGGCTAAATGTCAAAGTTAATTTTATAAAAAGTGACAAAACGGGTAGCACTTGAAATAAGCACATGCATCTTAAGACAGCTCAATTGAAGGTGTTCAGATTTTATTAATTCTCACCATAACCAAGGTTCTAGCTTCTTAGATGGGAAGTTCTAGATTCACGATATTACTCCAGTGTCAGATTTCAGCCTGCAATGAGTTTCTCATGTTAAATAACAGATGCATAAACTAGTAAGAATTACCCATTTTCCATAAACATGAAATTCTGTTGAGTACTAAGGTACCCAAACCTCAGCTGTAGGGAAAATCCATCAATCTTTGCAGAGTACATAAAAACTCCACAAAGCTAAAGTGGCACCTCCAGCCACTGTGAACACCAGATGGGAGCTGCCTCCTGATGAGGATGAAGTACAATCTCAGGGCTGGCAGTGAAGGGTTCTGGTGCTATAGTGGCAACAGCCAGGCACTTGGGCAACATCAAGGAGCCCACTCAGGCTCTCCTATGGGCTCATTCACAGAGGTTTTATTATCTCTATCTTACAGATGAAGAGCTGAGGCTGTAGGGATGAAGTAAATTGTTTCAAGTATCACAGCTGACTAGTAATGTTAAGAATCAGAATTTGAAATCTGGGCTTCAGCATTCAAAGCCTGTGCTCTTTCCATTAAACCTTGCTTCCTTTTAACCTGGGGGGGGGGGGTAGTATACAGCCTCTGAAATCTAGTTTCCTCATTTATAATGTAAAAAGAAGGAATGATATAATTAGGTTTCTTTAGCTCTAACTTTCAAATGGCTGGCTTGGGCTCCATGCTTCCCATCCAGATATCACCAAAAGCCTGGTTTGGTTCCAGAACCATCAGAGTGGTTCAGACACATGCTTGTCCTTCCAGCTTTCCTCAACCTAATAAACCCAAACCTGCCTGGAGAGCTCTAGTTAAGTCTTCAAACCTTAAGACTGATTGGCTTAGAAAGAAAGACATGTATCATTTGATCTCACTGATATGAGGAATTCTTAATCTCAGGAAACAAACTGAGGGTTGCTGGAGTGGTGGGGGGTGGGAGGGCTGGGGTGGCTGGGTGATAGACATTGGGGAAGGTATGTGCTATGGTGAGCACTGTGAACTGTGTAAGACTGTTGAATCACAGACCTGTACTTCTGAAACAAATAATACATTATATGTTTAAAAAAAAAAAGAAGATAGTCAGAAGGGAAAAATGAAGGGGACGGGAATTGGAGGGGGAGACGAACCATGAGAGACTATGGACTCTGAGAAACAAACTGAGGGTTCTAGAGGGGAGGGGGGTGGGGGGATGGGTCAACCCGGTGATGGGTATTAAGGAGGGCATGTATTGAATGGAGCACTGGGTGTTATACGCAAACACTGAGTCATGGAACACTACATCAAAAACTAATGATGTCATATATGGTGACTAACATAACATAATAAAATAAAATTTAAAAAAAATTTCAACATTAAAAAAAAGAAGACTGATTGGCTTATGTATGCGTTAGTTTAGGCTGCCTCATAAACCACTCCCCAATTTAGATGGCTTAAAACAACAACCATTTATTTAATTCATGATTTTGTCAGGTCAGCAGTTTTGGCTGGGCTCAGCTGAGTAAGTCTTATGGTCTCAGCCAGGCTCAACCAATCTTGACTAGGCTTGCTCATGCATCTGTAGAGTATTGGCCAGAGCTGGATGGTTTATGATGGCCTCATCTGTGACCTAGGATGACTAGGACTCTCCACACGCTCCCTTCCTCCAGCCAACTGTGCCCAAGCTTTTCACATGGCCGCCCAGGGTTCTAAGAAGACAAGCTCGAAAGTCTCTTACAGCCTAGGGTTGGAACTCACAAATCACTTCTACCACATTCTTTTGGCCAAAGCAAATTACAAGTCCAGCCAACATTGAAGGGGCAGGGGAAAAGGATTTCTTTTAATAGGCACAACTGCGAAGTATTGTGGTCATTTTTGCACCTTACCACAGTTTAGCTGTACCAGGATCAACTTGAAGTGGCATGGGAGTGAGAGAAGCTAAAAGGAAAAACCCAATTTCTGAAAGGCTGTTACTACAACTCTTCCCATGGCTGGCCTCTCATCTTTCCAAGTCTTACTTCCTTAGAGAGGATTTTCTTGATCAACTCTACTCTCCACCACTTATCCTATCACAGTGTTTATTTTCCTTTTCCCATATCACCCCCTGAATCATATAGATCTTGACTTGTTTACTATCTGTCTCCCCACAATGGAATGTAAGTTCTTGTTTGTCTTACTCATTCCTATGTATCCTATACTCTTGATAGTACTGGGTACATATTAGGTACTTGGTATTTAGTGAATGAATGAATGAATGAGTGAGTGATAACATCCTAGGCATTATATGTTGGTCCTCAGCCTGAGAACCACCACTTGAGCCAGTATGCCAATGCTTCAGTCCACCAAAGAAAATTATTAGTGTATGGTTCTTTATAATTGTAAGTAATGCCCAGTTTACTGCCCAGCAAATCAAGTATTAAAATACTGGGAAAGGGCGCCTGGGTGGCTCAGTTGGTTAAACTGCTGCCTTCAGCTCAGGTCATGATCCCAGGGTCCTGGGATCAAGCCCCACATCGGGCTCCCTGCTCATGCAGGAAGCCTGCTTCTCCCTCTGCCTGCCGCTCCCCCTGCTTGTGCTCCCTCCCTCTCTCTTGCTATCTCTCTCTGTGTGTCAAATAAATAAATAAAATCTTTAAAAAAATTAAAAAATTAAAAAATTAAATAAAATAAAATACTGGGAAAAAACTAGTTTGCCTTTTTTTTTTCTTCTCGTTGTTTGATTAAATTAGTCTCTCATGAGTTATCACTATAGGTAACATTTTCACCGCTCCCTCCCCCACTACCAAATTTTAATTACTGAAAAATATTGTATATGCAATCCTTGATTACATTATATTGAATTTCTACACATATATTTTAATGTAATTTGCATTCCTAAATTTATACAGGCTCAGAATAAATTGGATTAGGAAAGCTGGGTATTTGGGTGCATATTATTAAAGTGGATATCTCAGGGTGGGAGGGATTGGGGGGGTGATGGACATTGGGGAGGGTATGTGCTATGGTGAGTGCTGTGAATTGTGTAAGACTGATGAATCACAGACCTTACCCCTAAAACAAATAATACATTATATGTTAATAAAAAAATAAAGTGGATGTGGCATAACTAAATTAAACCTAGCAGAGGCATAATACCAGATATATAAGGGCAACTGCTTTGTCTACCCTGACACCCATTAAAAAAACAAGAGATAATTTCATTCCTTTTCAGAATGATTTACAGATTTTGAGATAAAAGAAGTATTCATAAATAGTTTTAAAGTAATACATTTTCTTGGCATTTCATTCTAGGGGAGATGTTACAAACTGATTAAACCTAGGGATTTTCTTGAACAAATGAAAAATCATGCTCATTGTTTTAAGAAGATATATGTTTAAATAATAACATTTCACTTCGCATAATACCTGGACATACTATATTTCATCCTATCTAAGACACCATCAATTATAAGATACTTTATGTTCTATTAAGAAAGAAAAAACACTGCCACTATAAATTATATGATGCCATTGATAGTAAGAAGTGTCCTGATTAAAGTGGGTGTGAGGGTACATCTTAGAATCAGTAAAATATGACAGTAGGTGCTCCATAAATATTTAAAGGAAGGATGGATGGTGTCTTAGTCAGTTTTAGCAGCTATATCCAAAATACCATAGTCTGGGTGGCTTATAAACAACAGAAACTTATTTCTCACATTTCCAGAGGCTAGAAGTTTGAGATCAGAGTGTCAGCATGGTTGGATAGGGCCCTCTTCTAGTTTATGAACTTCTCATTGTATCCTCACATAACAGTAAGAATGGGCTAGCTCTCTGAGGCCTCCTTATGAAGGCACTAATCCCATTCATGAAAGCTGTATGCCAGTCACCTTCCAAAGATCCCACCTCCTAATACCATCACTTTGGGTATTAGGTTTTCAACATATGAATTTTGAAGGGACACAAATATGCAGACCACAGCAGATGGATGGATGGATGGGAAGATGGATGGATGGGTAGATGGAGGGATTGACAGATAGATGGATGAATGGATACTTAACTCTTTGAGAGCAAAGACTCATCAAAGTAACGTGCATGATACTTTCACATAGTGTTTAGTAAATGTTCATACAATTAAAGCAGTAGCACTAAAGTCAGGTTAATTTAAAGACAAATAAAAGAGAACTGAAATGTCAAGTAAGCCATGAGAGTGGAAGGGTGTAGAAGGGGAAATTAGAGAAAGCTTCAATTCCTTTGTCTTTATGGGATCATCATATTGAAAGATGGGGAAAACTCCAGGATTCTTATTTTCTTCTGATTCTTATTTGCTTCTTCTCTTTTAACAATTCAAATATAGTTTCTCAGACTGACAATTTTTTCCCAAGATTTTCTATTGCCAAATATTTTGAGAGCCAAATTCTGAAACTGGACTTTGAAAATTATTTCACAGAATCATAGTATAAGAGCTATAAGGGACTATAAAGCTTAAAATCCAGCTCCCCGTTTTAGAGATTTATAAACTTATCCTTTCATTGCCTCGCTCATGTATTCACTCCAGAAATATTTCCTGAATGCCTGATATACAGTTAGACACTGTGCTAAGTACAGGGGATTCAGACATTTAAATCTATGGATGCTTGCCATGATAGTTGCCTATAGGTATATTTGGGTCTTGGCTCAGTAGAGGCATTCATAAGAAATACCTTCATTTTCTATATTAATGGGGTCTGATAAATGTGATTGGTAAATCATACATTTGATTTGTTTACTGATAGATGATTGATAAATCATACATTGCTACAATTTTCTCCTATCCAATTGACACTTAGGTTGTTCTGGACATTTTGGACATCATTTGTTGTTTTAAGATTCCCTTATGCTCATAAATTTCCAACAGCTTTTATATTCTACCAAAGAAAATAGAAGCCTTGGCCTAGTATTCAAGACTGTTAAAATATGGCCCCATCATATTCTTGCAAGTCTTAGCTTTTGGATATTCTACTTCAGCCATACTGAGGTAATTAGTATTTCCTAGACACACCTTGGACATTTCTATCTCTGTTCCTTACTCATGTTATTCCTCAGCCTATGATGTCCTCTGCACTGGTGAATTCTCTCCATTTTTTTGTGAGACCTTTGTCATTTGAGTCCTCTTTCTTGACACCATGAAGGCAGAGTACTAAGTGCATGGAAATTGGAATCAGGCTGCTTATGGGACTCTAGTACCAGTTGCTTGACTTTCAGTGTCACAAAATTGGCTCAGATATTAATAGTACCTTCTTCTAGTGCTGTTGTGAAGATTAGGTAAGACAAAGATTGTAAAACACATATGTATAATTGTTATGCCATACCTCTCTAATTCTTTTTGGTGTTCCTTTGTTCCCACCTCTCACCCACTGTCATTGCTATTTGCATATATACCTTTCTTCTCAGCAGTATTGGTAGAGAGCAAGTGTAGGGATGGTATTTTTTATTCATTCGTGACTCACCTATAATAACAACATACTACCATATACATAGCTCTTTTCAATCAAGTTTCTGAAAGAATAAATGAAGACTAGAAGAGGTGGATGGATGCATGGGTGTATGGTTTGGTGAGGTACAGCCCTGGTGGCATTTATATTAATTATGTCCACAAGGCACACTGACTTTAGAACAAGGGTGTGGCTCCCAAATAAATTGGCAATATTTCTGGAGTAAATTTACATATAAAAGAACTACTCACATTTCTTCTTTAAACCTTCTCTTCTCTTTGAGGAGGAGCAGATCCTTGCCCATCAACCTAGTCAAGGCTTTTTAAAGAGCAGACGAGTTGTGTCCTAAAAAGACACTTCAGAGAGTGTCTTCATTCCTCATTCCTGCAGTGGATTTCTTTTAATGCTTCATGTAGTTTCTGAGGAGAACTTCTAAGAGGTCAAGATGAGGCCTAGGGAATGGGCAAGAAGGGTCAGGTCAACCCTTATAAGTTCTAGACTGAGCATTTCAATTAATGTTATGACCTAAAGAGAATCAGAGACTAGGCTGGGCTCCTTCATTTTGATTTAGAAAGAATTGGCCTGAAGTTTACCTCTGTAAAAAGACCTGGTCTCAGCAGGCGGCCAGATGTGTCTTGTTTTATTCACTCCACCTTATAAACATTAGGAAGCTACATATCCAATTCTACCAAATTGTACAAACTGTCTTATGAAATAAGTACATAGTGTCAACATCGAAGCATACTTTTCAAAATAATAGACAATGTAGTTCTCGAGCTGGGATCCATCTGTCCTCCAAAAAGCCACATGCCCATCATGCCTTTCCACATGCGAGAAACCAAAGCCTCACATTTTAAAATTACATATGTGAACCATATATAGCTCCCACTCTTCAGGTTTAGGTTTGAAATAGCATTTGAAATAGTACCTTAAAAGGTGTGCGCATTTCATAAATACTTTTTGAATGCATGTTAAATGAAATAAAGTTTGGTCTGAAAAGTCATTTTGTAGGATATGTTTGTGACCATCAATAATACTGTCCCTTTCCTCTCCAGAAAGCATTATACTACTTCTTAAAGGCAGCAAAGGCTGGGAGTGCAAATGCCATGGCATTTATTGGAAAGGTACATGCTTCATCTTTTTTTTTAAATTTTATTATGTTATGTTAATCACCATACATCATTAGTTTTTGATGTAGTGTTCCATGATTCATTGTTGACGTATAACGCCCAGTGCTCCATGCAATACGTGCCCTTTTTAATACCCATCACCAGGCTAACCCATCCCCAACCCTCCTCCCCTCCAGAACCCTCAGTTTGTTTCTCAGAGTCCATAGTCTCTCATGGTTCGTCTACACCTCTGATTTCCCCCCCTTCATTTTTCACTTCCTGCTATTTTTTTTTAACATATACCTTATTATTTGTTTCAGAAGTACAGGTCTGTGATTCAATAGTCTTTCACAATTCACAGTGCTCACCATAGCACATACTTTCCCGAATGTCTATCATCCAGCTACCCCATCCCTCCTACGCCACCCCCACTCCAGCAACCCTCAGTTTGTTTCCTGAGATTAAGAATTCCTCATATCAGTGAGATCATATGATACATGTCTTTCTCTGATTGACTTATTTCGCTCATCAAATACCCTCCAGTTCCATCCACGTCGTTGCAAATGGCAATATTTCACTCCTTTTGATGGCTGCATAATATTCCATTGTATATATATACCACTTCTTCCTTTCCATTCATCTGTCGATGGACATCTTGACTCTTTCCATACTTTGCCTATTGTGAACATTGTCGCTATAAACATCAGGGTGCACCTTCAGATCACTACCTTTGTATCTTTGGGGTAAATACCCAGTAGTGCAATTGCTGGTTCGTAGGATAGCTCTATTTTCAAATTTTTGAGAAACCTCCATACTGTTTTCCAGAGTGGCTGCACCAGCTTGCATTCCCACTGACAGTGTACAAGGGTTCCCTTTCTCTGCACCCCCGCCAAGATCTGTCATTTCCTGACTTGTTAATTTTAGCCATTCTGACTGTTGTGAGGTGGTATCTCATTGAGGTTTTTGATTTGGATTTCCCTGATGCCGAGCGATGTTGAACACTTTTTCATGTGTCTGTTAACCATTTGGATGTCTTCTTTGCAGAAATATCTGTTCATGTCTTCTGCCCATTTATTGATTGGATTATTTGTTCTTTGGGTGTTGAGTTTGATAAGTTCTTCATAGATTTTGGAGACTAGCCCGTTATCTGACATGTCATTTGCAAATATCTTCTCCCATTCTGTCGGTTGTCTCTTGGTTTTGTTGACTGTTTCTTTTGCTGTGCAAAAGCTTTTTACCTTGATGAAGTCCCAATAGTTCATTTTTGCCTTTGCTTCCCTTGCCTTTGGCAATGTTTCGAGAAAGAAGTTGCTGTGGCTGAGGTCGAAGAGGTTGATGCCTGTGTTTTCCTCAAGGATTTTGATGGACTCCTGTCTCACATTTAGGTCTTTCAACCATTTTGAGTCTATTTTTGTATGTGGTGTAAGAAAATGGCCCAATTTTATTCTTCTGCATGTGGTTGTGCAATTTTCCCAACGCCATTTGTTGAAGACTGTCTTTTCTCCACTGGACATTGTTTCCTGCTTTGTCAAAGATTAGTTGACCATAGACTTGAGGGTCCATTTCTGGGCTCTTTATTCTGTTCCATTAATCTATATGTCTGTTTTTGTGCCAGTACCATACTGTCTTGATGATAACAGTTTCGTAATAGAGCTTGAAGTCCGAAATTGTGATGCCGCCAGCTTTGCTTTTCTTTTTCAACATTCCTCTGGCTATTCGGGGTCTTTTCTGGTTCCATACAACTTTTAGGATTATTTGTTCCATTTCTTTGAAAAAAGTGGACGGTATTTTGATAGGGATTACATTGAATGTGTACAATGCTCTAGGTAGCATTGACATCTTCACAATATTTCTTCTTCCAATCCATGAGCATGGAACCTTTTTCCACTTCTTTGTGTCTTCCTCAATTTCTTTCATGAGTAGTTTATAGTTTTCTGAGTACAGATTCTTTGCCTCTTTGGTTAGATTTATTCCTAGGGATCTTATGGTTTGGGGTGCAATTGTAAATGGGATCGACTCCTTAATTTCTCTCTCTTCTGTCTTGTTGGCGTATAGGAATGCAACTGATTTCTGTGCATTGATTTTATATCCTGCCACTTGGCTGAATTCCTGTATGAGTTCTAGCAGTTTTGGGGTGGAGTCTTTTGGGTTTTCCACATAAAGTATCATAACATCTGCACTGAGTGAGAGTTTGACTTCTTCTTTGCCGATTCAGATGACTTTGATTTCTTTTTGATGTCTCATTGCTGTGGCTAGGACATCTAATACTGTGTTGAATAGCCGTGGTGATAGTGGACATCCCTGCCGTGTTCCTGGCATTAGGGGGAAAGCTCTCAGTTTTTCCCTATTGAGTAGGATATTCGCTGTAGGTTTTTCATAGATGGCTTTTATGATGTTGAGGTATGTACCCTCTATTCCTATACTCTGAAGAGTTTTGATCAAGAAAGGATGCTGTACTTTGTCAAATGCTTTTTCCTGCATCTATTGAGAGGATCATATGGTTCTTGTTATTTCTTTTATTAATGTATTGTATAACAGTGATTGATTTGCGGATGTTGAACCAACCTTACAGCCCAGGGATAAATCCCACTTGGTCGTGGTGAATAATCCTTTTAATGTACTGTTGGATCCTATTGGCTAGTATTTTGGTGAGAATTTTTGCATCCATGTCCATCACGGATATTGGTCTGTAATTCTTTTAGATGGGGTCTTTGTCTGGTTTGGGGATCAAGGTAATGGTGGCCTCATAAAACGAGTTTGGAAGTTTTCCTTCCATTTCTATTTTTTGGAACAGTTTCAGGAGAATAGGTATTAATTCTTCTTGAAATGTTTGGTAGAATTCCCCTGGGAAGCCATCTGGCCCTGGGCTCTTGTTTCTTGGGAGATTTTTTGATGACTGCTTCAATTTCCTTAGTGGTTATAGGTATGTTCAGGTTTTCTGTTTCTTCCTGGTTCAGTTTTGGTAATTTATACATCTCTAAGAATGCACTCATTTCTTCCAGATTATCTAAACTGCTGCCATACATTTGCTCATAATATATTCTTATATTATGTTAATATATTTATATTAATTAAAAATAATTGTTTGTATTTCTTTGGTGTTGGTTGTGATTTCTCCTCTTTCATTCACGATTTTGTTGATTTGGGTCCTTTATCTTTTCTTTTTGATGAGTCTGAACAGGGGATTATCAATCTTATTAATTCTTTCAAAGAACCAGCTCCTAGTTTCGTTGATCTGTTCTACTGTTCCTTTGGTTTCTATTTCATTGATTTCTGCTCTGATGTTTATTATTTCTCTTTCCCTACTGGGTTTAGGCTTTATTTCCTATATTTCTCCGGCACCTTTAGGTGTAGGGTTAGGTTGTGTATTTGAGATCTTTCCTTTTATTGAGAAAGGTTTGTATTGCTATATACTTTCCTCTTAGGGCTGCCTTTGCTGCATCCCAAAGACTTTGAACCATTGTGTTTTCATTTTCATTTGTTTCCATGAATTTTTTAAATTCTTCTTTAATTTCCTGGTTGACCCATTCATTCTTTAGTAGGATGCCCTTTAACCTCCATGTATTTGAGTTCCTTCTGACTTTCCTCTTGTGATTGAGTTCTAGTTTCAAAGCATTGTGGTCTGAAAATATGCAGGGAATGATCTCAAACTTTTGGTACCAGTTGAGACCTGATTTGTGACCTAGGATGTGATCTATTATGGAGAATGTTCCATGGGCACCAGAGAAGAATATGTATTCTGTTGCTTTGGGATGGAATGTTCTGAATATGCCTGTGAAGTCCATTTGGTCCACTGTGTCATTTAAAGTCTTTACTTCCTTGTTGATCTTTTGCTTAGATGATCTGTCCATTTCAGTGAGGGGGGTGTTAAAGTCCCCCACTATTATTGTATTGTTGTCAATGTGTTTCTTTGCTTGTTATTAATTGCCTTATATAATTGGCTGCTCCCATGTTAGAGGCATAGATATTTACAATTGTTAGATCTTCTTGTTGGATAGACCCTTTAAGTAGGATATAGTGTCCTTCCTCATCTCTTATTACAATCTTTGGTTTAAAAGTCTAATTTTTCTGATATAAGGATTGCCACCCCAGCTTTCTTTTGGTGTCCATTAGCATGGTAAATGGTTTGCCACCCCCTCACTTTCAACCTGGGGTGTCTTTGGGTCTAAAATGAGTCTCTTGCAGACAGCGTATTCATAGGTCTTGTCTTTTTATCCAATCTGGTAGCCTCTGTCATTTGATTGGGGCATTTAGCCCATTTACATTCAGGGTAACTATTGAAAGATATGAATTTAGTGCCATTGTATTGCCTGTAAGGTGACTGTTACTGTATATTGTCTGTGTTCATTTCTGATCTATGCTGTTTTAGGATCTCTCTTGGCTTAGAGGACCCCTTTCAAGATTTCTTGGAGGGCTGGTTTCGTGTTTGCACATTCCTTTAGTTTTTGTTTGTCCTGGAAGCTTTTGAGCTCTCCTTCTAATTTCAATGACAGCCTAGCTGGATATAGTATTCTTGGCTGCATATTTTTCTCATTTCGTGCTCTGAATATATCATGCCAGTCCTTTCTGGCCTGCCAGGTCTCTGTGGATAGGGCTATTGTCAATCTAATATTTCTACAATTGTAGTTTACATATCTCTTCTCCTGAGCTATGGATTTTCTCTTTGTCTCTGAGACTCGTAAGTTTTACTATTAGATGTCGGGGTATTGACCTATTTTTACTGACTTTGAGAGGGGTTCTCTGAGCCTCCTGGATTTTGATGTGTTTCCTTCCCCAAATTAGGGAAGTTCTCTGCTATAATTTGTTCCAATATACCTTCTTCCCCTCTCTCTCTTCCTTCTTCTTCTGGGATCCCAATTATTCTAATATTGTTTTGTCTAATGGTATCACTTATGTCTCGAATTCTGCCCTCGTAATCCAGTAGTTGTTTATCTCTTTTTTTCTCAACTTCTTTATTTTCCATCATTTGGTCTTCTATATCACTAATTCTCTCTTCTGCCTCATTTATCCTAGCGGTGAGAGCCTCCATTTTTTATTGCACCTCATTAATAGACTTTTTGATATCAACTTGTTTAGATTTTAGTTCTTTTATTTCTCCAGAAAGGGTTTTTGTAATATCTTCCACGCTTTTTTCAAGCCTAGCTAGTATCTTTAAAATCATCATTCTGAACTCTAGTTCCAACATTTTACGAATGTCTGTATTGATTAGGCCCCTGGCATTAGGTACTGCCTCTTGTTCTTTTTTTTTTTTTGAGGTGATTTTTTCCATCTTGTTATTTTTGACCAGAGGACCATAGATGAATGAGAGAACAAAATCCTAACAGGGTAAAAACGACACCAGAAAAATATACACTATACAAATCAGAAGAGACCTGAAACCAGGGGAAAAGAAAGGGAAAGAAAGAAAAAGAAAAAAAAGGAAAAGATAAATAAAAAAGAATTTGATCAAATATGATCAGGCTGGTAAATAGATCAGTGCCACACACTAGATTTTGGGCGTATTTTGGTCTGTTAGAAGAAAGTGCCTCCCAAAATTTTGAAGAAAGAAAAACTTATATATGTACAAAAATAAGGGTAAATACAATGAAGTGTTGGAATATGACTGTAAGGATGAAAATCATAAAAGATTTTATAAAAGAAATTGCTAAGATAAGAAGTTGGTTGAAAAAAGAAAGAAGAAGATTTAAAAAAAAAAGGGAGAGAATATGATCAGGCAGGAGACTAGAACAAGGCTTTACACTAGAGATTTAGGGTATATTTTGGTCTGTTAGAAGAAACTGTATCCCAAAATTTTAAAAAGGGAACAAGTTATACATATATACCAAAAATAAGGTTAACTACTATGAAGGGATAGAATATGACTCTAAAAATGAAAAATAAAAATTATTTTAAAAAGGGATTGGTAAGATGTTGGTTGAAAAAGGGAAAAAGAATATTAAAAAAATTAATTTTGAAAGACTAAAGAATCATGGGAAAAAAGCCATGAATTCTATGTGCTGTATTCCCCTAGCGCTGGAGTTCTGCCATTCTCATTGGTTGGGAAACTTGGTCTTGGCTGGCTGTTCTTGCTGATCTTCTGGGGGCAGGGCCTGTTGCCGTGGTTCCCAAATGTCTTTGCCAGAGGTGGAATTGCCCCGCCCTTGTGGGGTCTGGGCTTAGTAATTTGCTCTGGTTTGGTCTAGGGAGATTTTGTTCCCTGCAAGGAGGATAAGCGTGAAAATGGCAGCCTCCCAATCTCCACCATGGAGGGGCTGAGAACTCAGGGCCCCACTCTTCACTGTGCCACCAGAGAAAAGCAGTCAATCACTCCTGTCTCCCGGGTCTCCAGCCACACTCCGTGCTCACCTGGCCTGTGACTGAGCATTTCTATCTCTGGCACACAACCCCGTTTGGAGTCTCCAAACCCAGGAGATCCCTGCGGTTGCTCCCACACCGCTTCTCCCAAGGGAGGAAGGGGAGTCTCCCCGGATCTGCCACTTGTTGGGTCCCTGCTGGAAGACCAGTGGCCTGACTGTGCCATGGATCACAGTTTATGGCAACGCCGATCTGAGAGCCCACTCCGTGGCTCTGTCTCTGCAGCCAGCTTCCCTGCTCTGATACCTGGGAGCTCTGCCGCACTCAGGCAGCCCTGGTCTTTGTGTGACCCTGAGGGTCATGAGACCACACTGTCCCAGCGAGGGTTCCACCCCCTGCTTATCCACTGGCGTGACATCCCTCAGCGGAGCTGACTTGTAAAAGTTCCGATTTTGTGTTCCGTGGCTCTGTCACTTGCCGTTAGCGGCTGATGAGGCCCCCTCCCCCACCGTCTATCCTCCCGAATATCGCCTCGGATTCACTTCTCTGCACATCCTACCTTCCAGAAAGTGGTCACTTTTCTGTTCAGAGAGTTGTTGCTATTCTTTTCTTCGATCTCCTATTGAGTTCGTAGGTGTTCAGAATGGTTTGATCCCTATCCAGCTGAATTCCTGGGACCAGACAAAATTTAGGTCTCCTACTCCTCCTCCATCTTGCTTCTCCCCCTCATATTTATTTTATTTATAAATTTAGCTCCTTAGATTTTTCACTTCAACATCTAGTTTGATAGCACATAGGCAATTCATCTCTTTTGACTAGTTTACAGGCCTTCTCATTTATAGATGTGAGAGATAACCAATAGTTTTAATGTCTCCAGTTTGTGCTTCTTTAGTTGACTCTAGGTCTTTCCCAAGTGGAATAGATTGGTACTGACTGGGTCAGGAAGGCAAGTTAGCAATACCACTGGAGGACCAGAAGGTGGTGCCGGTCTCCGACCCCACTGCTCTCCCCCACGTGGTCCTGAACAAGACACACATGTCCTCTTGCTGCCTCTGCTCTTAGAGAGGCAGCCTGCAACTCCAAAGGGGTTTGTGTGTGGGGGTGTGTGGGAGGTTTTTTAGGGCCACCAGCTTGTCCCAGCTGGCCACCCCCACCCTACACACACCCCTTGGGGCGCTGAGCCCCCCTCTCAGTTGAGCACCACCCTGGGGGGCTGGCCCGGGGTGCAGCCTCAAGTTGCCACTGCTAAATGCTCCTGGTGCCGCCGCCACTGCAGGAGGAGGAGGAGGTGAAAAGACACTGAGGGCACAGCTTCTCCAGGAATCCCTCCAGTGAAGAGGCCGTATATGCTTCATCTTGATCAGTACTTTTTCATTTCTTAAAAATCTTAAGAAACTAATGGTACCAGTGAAGAGAACCCAGTAGAGAACGACAGATGTCTTTCATGGAAGCAGCTGACCAAGGCATTCTACTCCAGACTGAGGATAGTATTCTTGAGGTGACAGTAGGAGAAAAAGCCCCATACAACAGCAGCCTTTATCTGGAGCACCAAAAGTAGCCTTGAAAAGTGCATCTGGCCCAGGGCTCCTGGGCTGAGTGTAGTTCAGAGACCCCTACCACCACCATGACACCCTACTCTGCCATGTAACAAGACATCTGGGCCAGTTGAACATTTAACTGGTATAGGTCTCCCCCAATGAGGTGCCTCCTTCCTACACCCTGGGAATGAGAACCAGCTCTAGGCTGACCAAACTCCATCCTTGGGCCCCCTATCAAGGGAGGACCCTGCTCAGCTGCTGAGCAAATTTGTGGACCGTTCCTCTAAAGAGGCACATTTTTTTTTCTCCTTCAAAGACCACTCACTCCCCCAAGTGCTGCCCTTGGCTCCCTGCAGCCAATTTGCATTAGTAACCATGGGGACAAATGCACCACTTCCCCAAGGGCTACAGACAACTTGAGATGAAAGGAAATGTGAGAGGCGGGTTGGAGCAAGATGGTGGAGGAGTAGGAGACCTGGATATCGTCTGGTCTCAGGAATTCAGCTGGATAGGGATCAAACCATTTTGAACACCTACGAACTCAACAGGAGATTGAAGAAAAGAATAGCAAGAACTCTCTGAACAGAAAAGCGACCACTTTCTGGAAGGTAGGACTTGCAGAGAAGTGAATCCAAGGTGATATTCGAGAGGATAGACAGTGGGGGAGGGGCCTCCGTCGGCCACTTCTGGCAAGTGATAGACCGCGGAGCACAAAATTGGAACTTTAAGAAGTCGGCTCCGCTGAGGGACGTCGCTCCAGTGGCTAAGCAGGGGGTGAAACCCTCGCGGGACAGTGTGGTCTCAGAACCCTCAGGGTCACAGAAAGACCGGGGGTGCCTGAGTGCAGCAGAACTCCTGGGTATCAGAGCAGGGAAGCCGGCTGCAGAGCCGGCGCCGAGGCGCGGGCTCTCAGCTCGGGGTTGCCATTAACTGTGATCGGTGAAACAGTCGAGCCACTGGTCTTCCAGCAGGGACCCAACAAGTGGCAGATCCGGGGAGACTCACCTTCCTCCCCTGGGAGGAGCAGCGCGGGAGCATACCGCAGGGATCTGTTGGGTTTTGAGACTCCACACCGAGTCAGGTGCCAGAGATAGAAATGCTCGGTCACAGGCCGGGTGAGCACGGAGTGCGGCCGGAGACCGAGGAGACGGGAGTGGTTGACTGCTTTTCTCTGGGGGCGCACTGAGGAGCGGGGCCCTGAGTTCTCAGCTCCTCCGGGGCAGAGATTGGGAGGCCGCCATTTTCACTCTTGTCCTCCAAAGTTGTATGGAAAGCTTGTGGGGAACAAAAGCTCCCGAGAGGAAACCTGAGCAGATTACTTAGCCCGGACCCAACAAGGGCGGGGCAATTCCGCCTCCAGCAAAGACATTTGGGAACCATGGCAACAGACCCCTTCCCCAGAAGATCAGCAAGCACAGCCAGCCAAGTCCGAGTTTACTGATCAATGAGAATGGCAGAACTCCAGTGCTAGGGGAATACTGCTCATAGAATTCATGGCTTTTTTACCATGATTCTTTAGTCTTTCACAGTAAATTTTTTTTAACGTTTTTTTTTGAATTTTTCTTTTTCCCTTTTTCAACCAAGGTCTTATCAATCCCTTTTTAAAAAAACATTTTTATTTTTCATTTTTAGAGTCATATTCTATCCATTCATAGTAGTTACCCTTATTTTTGGCATATATATATGTTGTTCTCTCTTTAAAATTTTGAGATACAGTTTCTTCTAACAGATCAAAATATACCCTAAATCTCAAGTGTATGGCTTTGTTCTAGTCTTCTGCCTGATCACATTCTCTCCCCCACTTTTTTCTTTCTTTTTTTTTTTAAATCCTCTTCTTTCTTTTTTCAAACAACTTATCATCAATTCCTTTTATAAAATATTTTATACTTTTCATCTTTACAGTCATATTCCATCCCTTCATCATATCAACCATATTTTGTACATATATGTCTTTCTTTAAAATTTTGGGAGGCACTTTCTTCTTTTTTTTTACTATGTTTCTAAATATTTCCAGTTGTCTTATTTTTTAGGTATTAGTTCTATTTTATTTTATTTTTTTAATAATTTTTATTGTTATGTTAATCACCATATATCATGAGTTTTTGATGTAGTGTTCCATGATTCATTGTTTGTGAATAACACCCAGTGCTCCACGCAGAATGTGCCCTCTTTAATACCCATCACCAGGCTAACCCATCCCCCCAACACCCTGCCCTCTAGAACCCTCAGTTTGTTTTTCACAGTCCATCGTCTCTAATGGTCCGTCTCCCCCACCGACTTACTCCCGTTCATTCTTCCCTTCCTGCTATCTTCATCTTTTTTTTTCTTAACATATATTGCATTATTTGTTTCAGAAGTACAGATCCATGATTCATCAGTCTTGTACAATTCACAGTGCGAATCATAGGACATACCCTCCCCAATGTCTATCACCCAGCCACCCCATCCCTCCCACCCCCTACCACTCCAGCAACCCTCAGTTTGTTTCCTGAGATTAAGAATTCCTCATATCAGTGAGGTCATATGATACATGTCTTTCTCTGATTGACTTAATTCACTCAGCATAACGCCCTCCAGTACCATCCATGTCGTTGCAAATGGCAAGATCTCATTCCTTTTGATGGCTGCATAATATTCCATTGTGTATATATACCACCGCTTCTTTATCCATTCATCTGTCGATGGACATCTTGGCTCTTTCCACAGTTTGGCTATTGTGGACGTTGCTGCTATAAATATCGGGGTGCATGTACCCCTTTGGGTCCCTACATTTGTATCTTTGTGGTAAATACCCAGTAGTGCAATGGCTGGATCATATGGTAGCTCTATTTTCAACTGTTTGAGGAACCTCCATACTGTTTTCCAGAGGGGTTACACCAGCTTTCATTCCCACCAACAGTGTAGGAGGGTTCCCCTTTCTCCACATCCCCGCCAACATCTGTCGTTTCCTGACTTGTTAATTTTAGCCATTCTGACGGGTGTGAGGTGGTATCTCATTGAGGTTTTGATTTGGATTTCCCTGATGCCGAGCGATGTTGAGCACTTTTTAATGTGTCTGTTGGCCATTTGGATGTCTTCTTTGGAAAAATATCTGTTCATGTCTTCTGCCCATTTCTTGATTGGATTATTTGTTCTTTGGGTGTTGAGTTTGATAAGTTCTTTATAGATTTTGGAGACTAGCCCTTTATCTGATATGTCATTTGCAAATATTTTCTCCCATTCTGTCGGTTGTCTTTTGGTCTTCTGGACTGTTTCTTTTGCTATGCAAAAGCTTTTTAACTTGATGAAATCCCAGTAGTTCATTTTTGCCCTGGCTTCCCTTCCCTTTGGCGATGTTCTGAGGAAAAATTTGCTGTGGCTGAGGTCGAAGAGGTTGCTGCCTGTGTTCTCCTTTAGGATTTTGATGGACTCCTGTCTCACGTTTAGCACTTTCAACCATTTGGAGTCTATTTTTGTGTGTGCTGTAAGGAAATGGTCTAGTTTCATTCTTCTGCATGTGGCTGTCCAATTTTCCCAACACCATTTGTTGAAGAGACTGTCTTTTTTCCATTGGACATTCTTTCCTGCTTTGACAAAGATGAGTTGACCATAGACTTGAGGGTCCATTTCTGGGCTCTCTATTCTGTTCCATTGATCTATGTGTCTGTTTTTGTGCCACTACCATACTCTCTTGATGATGACAGCTTTGTAATAGAGCTTGAAGTCCAGAATTCTCATGCCTCCAGCTTTGCTTTTCTTTTTCAACATTCCTCTGGCTATTCGGGGTCTCTTCTGGTTCCATACAAATTTTAGGATTATTTGTTCCACATCTTTGAAAAAGGTGGATGGTATTTTGATGGGGATTGCATTGAATGTGTAGATTGCTCTAGGTAGCACGGACATCTTCACAATGTTTGTTCTTCCAATCCATGAGCATGGAGCGTTTTTCCATTTCTTTGTGTCTTTTTCAATTTCTTTCATGAGTATTTTATAGTTTTCTGAGTACAGATCCTTTGCCTCTTTGGTTAAATTTATTCCTAGGTATCTTATGGTTTGGGGTGCAATTGTAAAAGGGATTGACTCCTTGATTTGTCTCTCTTCTGTCTTGTTGTTGGTGTATAGGAATGCCACTGATTTCTGTGCATTAATTTTATATCCTGCTACTTGACTGAATTCTTGTATGAGTTCTAGCAGTTTTGGGGTGGAGTCTTGGGTTTTCCACATACAGTATCATATCATCTGCAAAGAGTGAGAGTTTGACTTCCTCTTTTGCGATTTGGAGGCCTTTCATTTCCTTTTGATGTCTGATTCCTGTGGCTAGGACTTCTAATACTGTGTTGAATAACAGCGGTGAGAGTGGACATGCCTGCCGCATTCCTGACCTTAGGGGAAAAGCTCTCAGCTTCTCCCCATTGAGAATGATATTTGCTGTAGGTTTTTCATAGATGGCTTTTATGATATTGAGGTAGGTACCCTCTATCCGTATACTCTGAAGAGTTTTGATCAAGAAAGGATGCTGTACTTTGTCAAATGCTTTTCTGGATCTATTGAGAGGATCATATGATTCTTGTTCTTTCTTTTGTTAATGTATTGTATCACGTTGATTGATTTGTGGATGTTGAACCAGTCTTGCAGCCCAGGGATAAATCCCACTTGGTCATGATGAATAATCCTTTTAATGTACTGTTGGATCCTATTGGCTAGTATTTTGGTGAGAATTTTTGCATCCATGTTCATCAAGGGTATTGGTCCGTAATTCTCCTTTTTAATGGGGTCTTTGTCTGGTTTGGGGATCAAGGTAATGGTGGCCTCATAAAATGAGTTTGGAAGTTTTTCTTCCATTTCTATTTTTTGGAACAGTTTCAGGAGAATAGGTATTAATTCTTCTTTAAATGTCTGATAGAATTCCCCTGGGAAGCCATCTGGCCCTGGGCTTTTCTTTGTTGGGAGATTTTTCATGACTGCTTCAATTTCCTTAGGGGTTATAGGTTTCTTCAGGTTTTCTATTCCTGTTTCAATTTTGGTAGTTGATACATCTCTAGGAATGCAGCCATTTCTTCTAGGTTATCTAATTTGCTGGCATAGAGTTGCTCATACTATGTTCTTATAATTGTTTGTATTTCTTTGGTGTTGGTTGTGATCTCTCCTCTTTCATTCATGATTTTGTTGATTTGGGTCATTTCTCTTTTCTTTTTGATAAGTCTGGCCAGGGGTTTATCAATCTTGTTAATTCTTTCAAGGAACCAGCTCCTAGTTTCGTTGATCTCTTCTACTGTTCTTTTGGTTTCTAGTTCATTGATGTCTGCTTTGATCTTTATTATTTCTCTTCTCCTGCTGGGTTTAGGCTTTATTTGCTGTTTTTTTCTCTAGCTCCTTTACGTGTAGGGTTAGGTTGTGTATTTGAAACCATTCTTGTTTCTTGAGAAAGGCTTGTATTGCTATATACTTTCTTCTTAGGACTGCCTTTGCTGTATCCCAAAGATTTTGAACAGTTGTGTTTTCATTTTCATTGGTTTCCATGAATTTTTTAAATTCTTCTTTAATTTCCTGGTTGACCCATTCATTCTTTAGTAGGGTACTCTTTAGCTTCCATGTATTTGAGTTCTTTCCGAGTTTCCTTTTGTGACTGAGTTCTAGTATCAAAGCATTGTGGTCTAAAAATATGCAGGGAATAAACCCAGTCTTTTGGTACCGGTTGAGACCTGATTTGTGACCTAGGATGTGATCTATTCTGGACAACGTTCCATGGGCACTAGAGAAGAATGTGTATTCTGTTGCTTTGGGATGGAATGTTCTGAATATGTCTGTGAAGTCCATTTGGTCCAGTGTTTCATTTAAAGTCTTTTTTTTCTTGTTGATCTTTTGCTTAGATGATCTGTCCATTTCAGTTAGGGGGCTGTTAAAGGCTCCCACTTTTATTGTATTGTTGTCAATGTGTTTCTTTGCTTTTGTTATTAATTGCCTTATATAATTGGCTGCTCCCACGTTAGGGGCATAGATATTTACAATTGTTAGATCTTCTTGTTGGATAGACCCTTTAAGTAGGATATAGTGTCCTTCTTCATCTCTTATTACAGTCTTTGTTTTAAAATCTAATTTGTCTGATATAAGGATTGCCACCCCAGCTTTCTTTTGGTGACCATTACCATGGTAAATGGTGTGCCCCCCCTTCACTTTCAATCTGGGGGTGTCTTTGGGTCTAAAATGAGTCTCTTGCAGACAGCATACTGATGGGTCTTGTTTTGTAATCCAATCTGATATCCTGTGTCTTTTGATTGGGGCTTTTAGCCCATTTACATTCAGGGTAACTATTGAAAAGTGTGAATTTAGTGCCATTGTATTGTCTGTAAGGTGACTGTTACTGTATATTGTCCGTGTTCCTTTCTGATCTATGCTGCTTTTAGACTCTGTCTTTGCTTAGAGGACCCCTTTCAATATTTCTTATAGGGCTGGTTTCGTGTTTGCACATTCCTTTAGTTTTTGTTTTTCCTGGAGGCTTTTGAGATCTCTTTCTATTTTCAATGGCAGCCTAGCCGGATATAGTATTCTTGGCTGAATATTTTTCTCATTTCGTGCTCTGAATATATCATGCCAGTCCTTTCTGGCCTGTCAGGTCTCTGTGGATAGGTCTGTTGCCAATCTAATATTTCTACCATTATAGGTTACAGATCTCTTGTCGCGAGCTGCTTTCAGGGTTTTCTCTTTGTCTCTGAGACTCATAAATTTTACTATTAGATGTCGGGATGTTGACATATTTTTATTGATTTTGAGAGGGATTCTCTGTGCCTCCCGGATTTTGATGCCCGTTTCCTTCCCCACATTAGGGAAGTTTTCTGTTATAATTTGTTCCAATATATTTTCTGCCCCCCCCCTTTCTTTTTCTTCTGGGATCCAAATTATTCTAATGTTGTTTCATCTTATGGTCTCGCTTCTCTCTCAAATTCTGCCCTTGTGATTCAGTAGTTCTTTATCTCTCTTTTTCTCAACTTCTTTATTTTCCATCATTTGGTCTTCTATATCACTGATTCTCTCTTCTGCCTCATTTATCCTAGCAGTTAGTGCCCCCATTTTTAATTGCACCTCATTAATAGACTTTTTGATTTCGACTTGGTTAGATTTTAGTTCTTTTATTTCTCCAGGAAGGGTTTCTCTAATAACTTCCACACTTTTTTCAATCCCAGCTAGTATCTTTAAAGTCATGATTCTGAACTCTAGGTCCGACATCGTACTAATGTCCATATTGAGTAGGTCCCTGGCAGACGGCACTACCTCTCATTCTTTTTGCTGAGGTGATTTTTTTCGTCTTGTCATTTTGTCCAGAGGAGAACAGATGAATGAGAGAGAATGCTAACAGGTTAACAACGTCTCCAGCCAATATACTCTATACAAATCAGAAAAGACCTGAAACCAGGGGACAAGAAAGGGATAGAAAGAAGAGGAAAAAAAAAAAAGGAAAAAGAAAAAGATAAAAACAAACAAAACAGGACAAAACAAAAAAAAAAAACAGAATATGATCAAATATGATCAGGCTAGTGCATAGATCAGTGCCACACACTAGCTTTTGGCAATATTTTGGTCTGTTAGAAGAACGTGCCTGCTAAAATTTTAAAGGAAGAAAGACTTATATATGTACAAAATAAGGGTTGATACAATGAAGGGATGGCAGATGACTTTAAAGATGAAAATTATAAAAGATTTTATAAAAGGAATTGATAAGAAGTTGTTTTTAAAAAGAAAGAAGAAGATTTAAAAAGAAAAAGAAAAAAGAAAAAAAAGAACAAAAAAGAGAGAATGTGATCAGGCAGGAGACCAGAACAAAGCCATACACTAGTGATTTAGGGTATATTTTGTTCTGTTAGAAGAAATTGTATCTCAAAATTTTAAAGAGAGAACAACTTATATATATATATATATGCCAAAAATAAGGGTAACTACTATGAAGGGATAAAAATATGACTCTAAAAATGAAAAATAAAAATTTTTTTTTAAAAAGGGCTTAATAAGATGTTGTTTGAAAAAGGGA
This sequence comes from Zalophus californianus, assembly GCF_009762305.2. NCBI lineage: Eukaryota > Metazoa > Chordata > Mammalia > Carnivora > Otariidae > Zalophus > Zalophus californianus. The sequence goes on from NC_045602.1 coordinate 100,708,127, forward strand.
AAAAGAAAAATTCAAAAAAAACAGTTAAAAAATTATCTTTGAAAAACTAATGAATTATGGTAAAAAAGCCATGAATTCTATGTGCAGTGTTCCCCTAGAGCTGGAGTTCTCCCATTCTCCTTGATTGGTAAACTTGGTCTTGGCTTGCTGGCTGTTCGTGTTGATCTTCTGGGGGAGGGGCCTGTTGCGTGGTTCCCAAATGTCTTTGCCATAGGCGGAATTGCCCCACCCTTGTGAGTCCGGGCCAAGCAAGCTGCTCCAGTTTGCTCTCAGGAGCTTTTGTTCCCTGCAAGCTCTCAGTACAGCTTTGGAGGACCATGGCAAAAATGGTGGCTTCCCAATCTCCGCCCGGAGGAGCTGAGAACTCGGGGTCCTGCTCCTCAGTGTGCCCCCAGAGAAAAGCAGTCACTCCTGTCTCCCTGGTGTCTGGCTGGACTCTGTGCTCACCCGACCTGTGATTGAGCGTTTCTATGTCTGCCACCTGACCCCGTGTGGAGTCTCCAAACCCAGCAGATCCCTGCAGTGCGCTTCCGCACCGCTCCTCCCAGGTGAGGAAGGGGAATCTCCCCGGCTCTGCCGCTTGTTGGGTCCCTGCTGGAGGAGCAGTGGCCCTACTGGGCCGCAGATCACAGTTTATGGCAACCCCGAGCTGAGAGCCCGTGCCTTGGCTCTGTCTCTGCAGCCGGCTTCCCCGCTCTGATACCTGGGAGTTCTGCCGCACTTAGGCACCCCCGGTCTTTCTGTGACCCCGAGGGTCCTGAGACCACACTGTCCCACGAGGTTTCCACCCCCTGCTTAGCCACTGGAGCGACGTCCCTCAGCGGAGCCGACTTCTAAAATTTCTGATTTTGTGCTCCATGGCTATATCACTTGCCAGAAGCGGCCTACGGAGGCCCCTTCCCCCACTGCCTATCCTCCCGAATATCGCCTCGGATTCACTTCTCTGCACGTCCTACCTTCCAGAAAGTTGTCGCTTTTCTGTTCAGAGTGTTGTTACTATTCTTATCTTCGATCTCCTGTTGAGTTCGTAGGTGTTCAAAATGGTTGATCCCAATTCAGCTGAGTTCCTGAGACCAGACGAAATCCAGGTCTCTGACTCCTCCGCCATCTTGCTCCGCCCCCGGGAGGCACTTTCTTCTAACAGACCAAAATACACCCAAAATCTAGTGTGTTGCTCTGATCTATGCACCAGCCTGATCATATTTGATCATATTCTGTTTTTTGTTTTGTTTTGTTTTGTTCTGTTTTTGTTTGTTTCTCTCTTTATCTTTATCTTTTTTTTTTTATCTTTCTTTTTTCTTTCTTTCCCTTTCTTTTCCCCTGGTTTTAGGTCTTTTCTGATTTGTTTACAGTATATTTTCTGGGGACGTTTTTACCCTGTTAGCATTTTATTCTCTCATTCATCTATTCTCCTCTGGACAAAATGCCAAGATGGAAAAAATCACCTCAACAGAAAGAACAAGAGGTAGTACCATCTGTCAGGGACCTACTGAATACGGACATTAGTACGATGTCGGACCTAGAGTTCAGAATCATGATTTTAAAGATTCTAGCTGGGCTTGAAAAAAGCATGAAAGTTATTAGAGAAACCCTTTCTGGAGAAATAAAAGAACTAAAATCTAACCAAGTCGAAATCAAAAGGTCTATTAATGAGGTGCAATTAAAAATGGGGGCACTAACTGCTAGGATAAATGAGGCAGAAGAGAGAATCAGCGATATAGAAGACCAAATGATGGAAAATAAAGAAGCTGAGAAAAAAAGAGATAAAGAACTACTGAATCACAAGGGCAGAATTCGAGAGAGAAGCGAGACCATAAGATGAAACAACATTAGAATAATTTGGATCCCAGAAGAAAAAGAAAGGGGGGGGCAGAAAATATATTGGAACAAATTATAACAGAAAACTTCCCTAATGTGGGGAAGGAAACAGGCATCAAAATCCGGGGGGCACAGAGAACCCCCCTCAAAATCAATAAAAATATGTCAACATCCCGACATCTAATAGTAAAACTTATGAGTCTCAGAGACAAAGAGAAAACCCTGAAAGCAGCTCGGGACAAGAGATCTGTAACCTATAATGGTAGAAATATTAGATTGGCAACAGACCTATCCACAGAGACCTGGCAGGCCAGAAAGGACTGGCATGATATATTCAGAGCACGAAATGAGAAAAATATTCAGCCAAGAATACTATATCCAGCTAGGCTGCCATTGAAAATAGAAAGAGATCTCAAAAGCTTCCAGGAAAAAGAAAAACTAAAGGAACGTGCAAACACGAAACCAGCCCTCCAAGAAATCTTGAAAGGGGTCCTCTAAGCCAAGAGAGATCCTAAAAGCAGCATAGACAAGAAAGGAACACAGACAATATACAGTAACAGTCACCTTACAGGCAATACGATGACACTAAATTCATATGTTTCAATAGCTACCCTGAATATAAATGGGCTAAATGCCCCAATCAAAAGACAGAGGCTACCAGATTGGATTAAAAAACAAGACCCGGGCGCCTGGGTGGCTCAGATGGTTGAGTGTCTGCCTTTGGCTCAGGTCATTATCCCAGGGTCCAAACACCCTGCTTCTCCCTCTGCCTCTGCCTCTCTCTCTCTCTTTCTCTCTCTCTGACTCTCATGAATAAATAAATAAAACATTTAAAAATATAAATAAATGAAATAAAAATAACAAACCCATCAATATGCTGTCTGCAAGAGACTCATTTTAGTTGCAAAGACACCCCCAGATTGAAAGTGAGGCGGTGGAAAACCATTTACCATGCTAATGGACACCAAAAGAATGCTGGGGTGGCAATCCTCATATCAGACAAATTAGATTTTAAACCAAAGACTGTAATAAGAGATGAGGAAGGACACTATATCCTACTTAAAGGGTCTATCCAACAAGATCTAACAATTGTAAATATCTATACCCCTAACATGGGAGTAGCCAATTATATAAGGCAATTAATAACAAAAGCAAAGAAACACATTGACAACAATACAATAATAGTGGGGGACTTTAACACCCCCCTCACTGAAATGGACAGATCATCTAAGCAAAAGATCAACAAGGAAATAAAGACTTTAAGTGACACAGTGGACCAAATGGACTTCACAGGCATATTCAGAATATTCAATCCCAAAGCAATGGAATACACATTCTTCTCTAGTGCCCATGGAACATTCTTCAGAATAGATCACATCCTAGGTCACAAATCAGGTCTCAACCGGTACCAAAAGTTTGGGATTATTCCCTGCATATGTTCAAACCACAATGCTTTGAAACTAGAACTCAATCACAAGAGGAAAGTCGGAAAGAACTCAAATACATGGAGACTAAAGAGCATCCTACTAAAGAATGAATGGGTCAACCAGGAAATTAAAGAAGAATTAAAAAAATTCATGGAAACCAATGAAAATGAAAACACAACTGTTCAAAATCTTTGGGATGCAGCAAAGACGGTCCTAACAGGAAAGTATATAGCAATACAAGCCTTTCTCAAGAAACAAGAAAGGTCTCAAATACACAACCTAACCCTACACCTAAAGGAGCTGGAGAAAGAACAGCAAATGAAGCCTAAACCCAGCAGGAGAAGAGAAATAATAAAGATCAGAGCAGAAATCAATGAACTAGAAACCAAAAGAACAGTAGAACAGATCAACGAAACTAGGAGCTGGTTCTTTGAAAGAATTAACAAGACTGATAAACCCCTGGCCAGACTTATCAAAAAGAAAAGAGAAATGACCCAAATCAACAAAATCATGAACGAAAGAGGAGAGATCACAACCAACACCAAAGAAATACAAACAATGATAAGAACATAGTATGAGCAACTCTATGCCAGCACATTAGATAACCTAGAAGAAATGGCTGCATTCTTAGAGATGTATCAACTACCAAAACTGAACCAGGAAGAAACAGAAAACCTGAACAGACCTATAACCACTAAGGAAATTGAAGCAGTCATCAAAAATCTCCCAAAAAACAAGAGCCCAGGGCCAGATGGCTTCCCAGGGGAATTCTACCAAACATTTAAAGAAGAATTAATACCTATTCTCCTGAAACTGTTCCAAAAAATAGAAATGGAAGAAAAACTTCCAAACTCGTTTATGAGGCCACCATTACCTTGATCCCCAAACCAGACAAAGACCCCATTAAAAAGGAGAATTACAGACCAATATCCTTGATGAACATGGATGCAAAAATTCTCACCAAAATACTAGCCAATAGGATCCAACAGTACATGAAAAGGATTATTCACCACGACCAAGTGGGATTTATCCCTGGGCTGTAAGGTTGGTTCAACATCCACATATCAATCAACGTGATACAATACATTAACAAAAGAAAGAACAAGAATCATATGATCCTCTCAATAGATGCAGAAAAAGCATTTGACAAAGTACAGCATCCTTTCTTGTTCAAAACTCTTAGAGTATAGGGATAGAGGGTACATACCTCAATATCATAAAAGCCATGTATGAAAAACCTACAGCTAATGATATTAGCTACAAACTTATTCTAGGTTTGTAGAAAACTGGGAGCTTTCCCCCCGAGGTCAGGAATGCGGCTGGGATGTCCACTATCACCACTGTTATTCAACATAATATTAGAAGTCCTCGCCACAGCAATCAGACAACAAAAAGAAATCAAAGGTATCCAAATCAGCAAAGAAGAAGTCAAACTCTCACTTTTTGCAGATGATATGATACTTTATGTAGAAAACCCAAAAGAGTCCACCCCAAAATGACTAGAACTCATACAGGAATTCAGTAAAGTGGCAGGATATAAAATTAGTGCACAGAAATCAGTGGCATTCCTATACACCAATAACAAGACAGAAGAGAGACAAATCAAGGAGTCGATCCCATTTACAATTGCACCCAAAACTATAAGATCCCTAGGAATAAATCTAACCAAAGAGGAAAAGGATCTGTACTCAGAAAACTATAAAATACTCAGGAAAGAAATTGAAGAAGACACAAAGAAGTGGAAAAAGGTTCCATGCTCATGGATTGGAAGAACAAATATTGTGAAGATGTCAATGCTACCTAGAGCACTCTACACATTCAATGTAATCCCCATCAAAATACCATCCACCTTTTTCAAAGAAATGGAAGAAATAATTCTAAAATTTGCATGGAACCAGAAAAGACCCCGAATAGCCAGAGGAATGTTGAAAAAGAAAAGCAAAGCTGGAGGCATCACAATTCCGGACTTCAAGCTCTATTACAAAGCTGTCATCATCAAGACAGTATGGTACTGGCACAAAAACAGTGACATAGATCAATGGAACAGAATAAAGATCCCAGAAATGGACCCTCAAGTCTATGGTCAACACATCTTTGACAAAGCAGGAAAGAACGTCCAATGGAAAAAAGACAATCTCTTCAACAAACGGTGTTGGGCAAATTGCACAGCCACATGCAGAAGAATGAAACTGGACCATTTCCTTATACTACACACAAAAATAGACTCCAAATGGGTGAAAGACCTAAACGTGAGACAGGAGTCCATCAAAATCCTAAAGGAGAACACAGGCAGCAACCTCTTTGACCTCAGCCACAGCAACTTCTTCCTTGGAACATCGCCAAAGGCAAGGGAAGCAAAGGCAATAATGAACTATTGGGATCTCATCAAGATAAAAAGCTTTTGCACAGCAAAAAAAATAGTCAACAAAACCAAAAGACAACCGACAGAATGGGAGAAGATTGTTGCAAATGACATATCAGATAACAGGCTAGTCTCCAAAATCTATAAAGAACTTATCAAACTCAACACCCCAAGAAGAAATGATCCAATCAAGAAATGGGCAGAAGATATGAACAGACATTTTTCCAAAGAAGACATCCAAATGGCCAACAGACACATGAAAAATTGCTCAAAATCACTCGGCATCAGGGAAATCCAAATCAAAACCTCAATGAGATACCACCTCACACCAGTCAGAATGGCTAAAATTAACAAGTCAGGAAAAGACAGATGTTGGCACGGATGTGGAGAAAGGGTGACCCTCCTTCACTGTTGGTGGGAATGCAAGCTGGTGCAGCCCCTCTGGAAAACAGTATGGAGGTTCCTCAAACAGTTGAAAATAGAGCTACCATATGATCCAGCAACTGCACTACTGGGTATTTACCCTGAAGATATAAATGTAGGTATCCGAAGGGGTACGTGCACCCCGATGCTTATGGCAGCAATGTCCACAATAGCCAAACTGTGAAAGAGCCAAATATCCATTGACAGATGAATGGATAAAGAAGATGTGGTATATATGTATAATGGCTTATTATGCAGCCATCAAAAGGAATGAGATTTTGCCATTTGCAATGACGTGGATGGAACTGGAGGGGGTTTGCTGAGTGAAATAAGTCAATCAGAGAAAGACATGTATCATATGACCTCACTGATATGAGGAATTCTTAATCTCAGGAAACAAACTGAGGGTTGCTGGAGTGGGGGTGGGGTGGGAGGGATGGGGTGGCTGGGTGATAGACATTGGGGAGGGTATGTGCTATGGTGAGCGCTGTGAATTGTGCAAGACTGTTGAATCACAGATCTGTATCTCTGAAACAAATAATGCAATATATGTTAAAAAAAAAAAAAGAAGAAGATAGCAGGAGGGGAAGAATGAAGGGGGGGAATTCAGAGGGGGAGACAAACCATGAGAGCTGATGGACTCTGAAAAACAAACTAAGGGTTCTAGAGGTGAGGGGGTGGGGGAATGGGTTAGCTGGTGTTGGGTATTAAGGAGGGCACATTCTGTGTGGAGCACTGGGTGTTATAAAATAATAAAGAAAAAGAAAAAAATGTGAGAAAACACAAACAGCGTCCATTTCTTTGCCCTCCAGCAAGGTCACCCCAGAATGTATGTAATAGATTATTTCCTTAGTTTTTCCTTTTATGAAAATTGAGATGAAATTCAAATAACATAAAATTCACCATCTTAAAGTGTATCATTCAGTGGCATTTACTACATTCACAATATTGTGCAACCATCATTTCTATGTAGCTCTAAAACATATTTTAATCACCCACAAATTCCTTAGTTTTTTACGTCCTCTTTGTTTGTTTGTTTGTTTTAGATGTATTTAGAGGGGAATGTGGCAGCGCCACAAAATAATGCTACTGCCTTCAAATACTTTTCCATGGCAGCCAGTAAGGTATGTCTTCAGCCCATTCCTATAAGCCCAGAAAAACATTTGGCTTTTATTACATGCAGACTGATGCCAAAAAGTTGATTCCAAAGCCCCATGCCCAGCTAATGAGCCTGGGAGTTCTGTGTCCTGGAGAAGAAGAATATCACTGGCAATGAAATAGGGCGTTGGGATAGGGGGAGACATCACTTGTCTTCTTAGTAAATGAAAAATGGCAGCGACATATGCTGCGCTAGCAGGGGGCCAGACAAATCTCAGCTTCCCCTCCCCGTGCAGTAGGTGAGGCCATCTAGCTCAGGAAACGGGAAATAAAAGGGACAAGGACAGAGGAAGGGAAAACTCAAACAACATCTGCAGTAAGTTCAGGACAAAGACAAATAAGAAGTGCCCAGTGTTTTCCAGTTCGATCGCCCCCAAAGGCCAGAAACTCCCCTGGCCCAAGCAGAAGACCATCAGACAGGGGACCGGGACAAGATGGTTTAGAGCATGGCTCTGGAGGCAGAATCCGTGGTTTAAATGCCAGCCCTGCAGCACACTGCCTGTGTGGCCATGGGCAAGTTACATAACCTCTCTGTGCCTCGATTTCCCCATCTGTCAAATGGGAATGTAAGTTTGCCTCATAATGTTGTTGCCAGGATTCAATAGGTTAATATTTATGGGCCTGGTATTGCAAAGTCCTTAAAGCAATAATTCCTGGCTTACAGTAGACACAGTGTGTCAGCTATTATCTTGTGAGGTGGCGTGAACCTCAAAGCATATCCAAGCCAGAACTGATTGGACCTGTGAGGGAATATAAAAATGGAATAATATGGCTCCTGCCATGAAAATTTTTGTCTTGATTCCTGGGCTCAGTGAGCTGGCATCTGTCTGATAAAACTTAGTAGACTACTCTGAAGCCCTTCGGTGCATTAAGAACATCCTCATTGCCACACTCATCAGCCTAATGTTGGGGAATGGCCCTGATAAACTTTCTAACCCTGCACAGTAGGAAGCACTGTGTTGTCTTACAACCCCATACTGCAACACTGGGAGTAAAGATGTGCTCAAATTGGGGAATATCTTCAACTGCTCTCAGTTTTTAAAAGCCCACACACTGCTTTAGGAGCCTATTTATAAATGACTAGCACCTCGGAGCTGCTGCTATTGTGGTGTAAATTACTGAGAAGGCTGGTACTCAGCTCCTCTCCCTCGTAATTTATAAGAAATTTTTGCTCAGCAGGCTGGTTATCTGGAGTACCATTAGATTAGGATGACAAGGGAAAGCCAACTGAAAAGAAGGTGGGGTAATGTAACAGGAAGATCTCTTGTAATCTGGCAAATAACACTGATTTGTCATCCCAAAGGAATAATGCCAGGAGGCTGGATGTGTAAATTAATCCAGCTCCCAAGCTATTCAGGGCTGTGTAACCAGCAGGGATCTGAGCTACTTGTGTTCTAAAACTGAGCTACCTTTCTTTACAGAGAAAATCTGAAATTATATTTAGGTTAATTATTCTGAATGGCATCAGGTGGACATGACCATATATATTCCTTTATCATCACCTGGATGGTTTATTAGATTTCTCACTTGGGGTCACTACCAAAGTAAAGGGTTTCTGTCTTCCACTCTGCATATCCACACTTTTCTTTCACTACTTAAAAAAAAAAGTACACACACACACGTTTTTTTAAGTTTTATTATGTTATGTTAATCACCATACATTACATCATTAGTTTTGATGTAGTGTTCCATGATTCATTGTTTGTGCATAACACCCGGTGCTCCATTCAATACGTGCCCTCCTTAATACCCATCACCAGGCTAACCCATCCCCCGATGCCCCTCCCCTCTAGAACCCTCAGCCTGTTTCTCAGAGTCCATAGTCTCTCATGGCTCATCTCCCCCTCCGATTTCCCCCCCTTCGTTTTTCCCTTCCTACTATCTTCTTCTTTTTTTTTTTTAACATATAATGTATTATTTGTTTCAGAGGTACAGGTCTGTGATTCAACAGTCTTACACAATTCACAGCGCTCACCATAGCACATACCCTCCCCAATGTCTATAACCATACATAGGTTTTTAAATTTGTTTTTAAGTCACATCAGTACCAGAATGCAAAGCTACAGTCTTTGTGATTTCTTTTATCTTATTTACTCAGAAACATGAGCAGTTATCCTGTTTGGTCCATATTGGGCCATATTCTTCTGCTTTTCTCTCTTTTTTTTATGATTTTATTTATTTATTTGTCAGAGAGAGAGAGAGAGAGCACAAGCAGAGGGAGCAGCAGGAAGAGGCAGAAGGAGAAGCAGGCTCCCTGCTGAGCAAGGAGCCTAATGTGGAACTCAATCCCAGGACTCTGGGATCATGACCTGAGCCAAAGGCAGACACCTAACCAATTGAGCCACCCAGGAGTGCCCTTCTGCTTTTCTCTTTCACACCTCTGAACACATCAGGCCCATCCTCATCTTCACACTTTTGTCATTTTGCTTCCCTTCCCAAAATCCCCCATTCTGAATCCTACCCAACCCCCAGAGGAGAGCTCAATCCTCTCTCCTTCCACAAAGCCATCTCTACCCACCTTGGTTCATACAATTTTCCCCTCTTCTGCACTTGCCCTACATTCACTCTCTGTACTGCTGGAACTTTACTGCTTCTACCTTGTGCCTTCTCTCATACTGTCTGAAGACCATGTCTCCTCAACTAGAGGAGGATGGTGGTCTTACTACCTAGTAGAGGCTCATTAAATGTTTGACAAATAATGACCATCTGCTCTCTAAGTTCATGTCAGTTAACCTAAGCAAGAGCTCTGAGCCCTGAAGTGGAAGTTATATATGGGGGGATTGCCTATACATATGTTCTGTTTGGCCCAGAAAGTGTTTCAAAGAGTACAAAATCTCACATGGTGACAGATAGTAGCTACGCTTGCAGTGAGCATAGCATAACGTATAGACCTATACACCTGAAACTAATGTTAACACTGTGTGTCAACTATACTGAAGTAACAAAGATTAGGAAATGTCATATAAAAGTCTGGACATCCAGCTTTTCTTGGAAAATGGGAAGAGCTGACCAGCTGAGGCTGCCATTCTATGTGACAACAGTGGTCTGGAGCAGAGAGCAGAGGGGTTGCTGCTGCCTTGAGACGGGGCAGGAACCCTCTCTTTTGTCTCAATCTCTGTCACTCTATCGCCTGGATTAATGTACTTCTTATGGTACCTGAATGGCTCCTGGAGGTATATCTGAATTGGCTACTCCTGACCTGAAAATTATAAATGAGTCCCCTGGTCTTTAAGCAGTTGGTGAGTCAAAAGTTAGAACCTGTACCCTATTTTCTCCCTTCCTCCTTCCCTCTTCTTATTTCCCTTCCCTTCCATTTTTCTCAAGACCTAAAATGAGGATAGTTGGAAGACAGACTCATCAGACTTTACCACATCCATCACAGCAGGCCTTACTACCAGACCATCCCAAGAGTCCTAGGACCACAGGTAGATGTAGTCATGGAAACAAGCGGGAAGAAGAGAGCAGCTGTATTCCACCTGTTTTAAATACAGCTGGACCATCCTTAAGAATTGTTATAATAGCTGGCCCTTTGGTATGCGTAAGCTCAAACTTTGGAGTTTTGAAATTGTTTTTCAACTATGCCTTCTCTAGTTATGTGCTATTCTTGTATCACTGAGAGGTACTCTGGCTGCATCCACAATAACTCCATTTAGGAGGTAAGAAGAAATCTGGAGAGCTTTCAATCAAAACTTGAGTTCCTGAGGAAATACTATAAACCTGTAAAACAAACTTACAGATCAGCTAAATGACAGGTGGGCCAAATGTGCCTCCTCACTCAGTCATGAAAGAGTGAAATACATGATGGGAGACAAAAAGAAAAGTGAGTTTCCTGGTTGGGGAAGTCACTTTTAAGGTTCACTCTTCATCCTGGATTGATATGCTAAATATCAATATATTTGAACATGCATTGAATGCTAAAACGTGCTAAAAACTCCCTTCCCTAGACTGTTTAGAATACTAATTAGAAAAAGAAATGGTAATTAATTTAGCATCAAGTGGAAAAGAAGACATCGATGATGTTATAAGCAGTCAAATTTGAATAAAGAAACATATTTGAATAAAGAAACATATACCAACAGTGCTTTACCATCCATAATGGCTAGATTGAAATTCACAGAATCTCTAAAATGTTAATTGGCCATTTACATCAACCTCCTTTGACCAAAGCAGGTAACAAGTGTCTGGATAGACTTCCTTCTGGAAAGCTCCTACACAACCTTCAAGACCAAGCTCAAATGTCAACCACCTTTGACAACTCAATCCCCTCAGTCCCTAGGCTTATCTAGGCTGTTGATGTCCACAACAATATACAACTAGGTGTCCACAACATTCCTGAATCTGATTCTACTATAGGACTTACCCATTTGACTTGGCTATTTTAAGAGGCGCTACCTAGTTGATCAGAGCCCACCAGCCAGTGAACTCTCTGAGGCAGGGATCATCGTTCATTCATCTTTTAACTTTCACCTCCTACCTCAGTCTAACACCTATTATGGAGCTACACACAAAGCAAGCACTAAATAAATGCTGAGTGAAAGAATGGAGAAAAGATTTGACTTCATTTCCCTCTTTTCTAGTCAAAGGGGGTTATGAAGGTAGGAAAGGAGAAACTAGAGAGAGACAGAGTAATTTACCAACTGCCTGATTAACTTGCCTTGATTTAATCCCCTATCGGGTACATTTTAAATATTTAGAATGATTTTGTCATAATTTTCCTCATCATGAATTCTTCTGGGACTTTACTTGGATTTTTAAAACTGTTCCAGGGCAATGCAATTGGTCTTCATGGGCTTGGTCTTCTTTACTTTTATGGGAAAGGAGTTCCTGTGGTAAGTTAAAAAATTTCTTTATCTTTTCAACACATTTCTAGCAATTTATAGGGTAAAATTCATGATCGTTGACTAATTAAAATGAATTAGTCTTTAATATCTGGTTTGCCAAACTATCATATTTGACAATAGAAAATATAACAATCTAGTGGAATATTTGCCAAAGAGACATAGAACAGATCTGTGACAAGAATAACAACCCTAATTATATCTTAGAGTTATAGATTCTAAGTAACCTTATTAATCATACAACCTCTGAGGATTTTTTCTGATAGAGAAATTTATCTTCTTAGTGTAACCTCTGCCTTTTGAGTGATCTTTCCCCAATATTTAACAAAACCTACTGTCAGTGTAGGAAAAGACATAATTTACAGTGAATATGAGATAATTATTTCCAAATGGAATCCAATATAATAATGAAATAAAGTATATGATACTTCTGATACTATTTTAATTAGCCTAAATCACATAAAGCACTATCTATACTCTTTTTTTTAAGTGGAAGGCAATTGTTACCATGGAGTTATAAATACACCTTTGAGTAATAGAGTGTAATTATCTTGCAGAATTATGCTGAAGCACTTAAATACTTTCAGAAAGCTGCAGAGAAAGGATGGCCCAATGCACAGTTTCAATTAGGCTTCATGTACTACTGTAAGTGTTACAAATATGGCTGCTATACCAAGAATGACAAATGCATTATTAAGTCTACTCCTTTTTTAACAAAGATCAAATTGTTGGAGTGATTGGTTTAGATAGAATATTGAGGCAGCAATTGAAGGAGGAATTTGAAGACTTAAGAAGAGGACACCAGTTGAGGGAGGAAGCAAGGAGGTACAGTCAGGAAGCTCACTTTTGAAAAGGTTGAGTTTAAGGTGCCTTGTGATTATCCAATGGGCATACCCAAAAGCAGTTATGAAACTCACAAGAAAAGTCAGACTTGAAGAGAAAGATTTGGGAGGCATCAACATACAGGAGTTAGTTAAAAGTAGCTGAGACACTCAAAAATAAAAGAGGGAGAGCATGAGAGGAACAGTGGGCCATGGTCAGAAATCTGGTAGTCCTCAGTGTTGTACTGAAAAGATGGGCAGAGAAAGAGTAGTCACAAAAAGACTTAAAAGGCATGGTCAGAGGCATAAGAGGGAAAAGTAATCTTAAGGAAGCCACAGGATATAACTTCAAGAAAGAATAAATGAATGATCACCCCTGGGAAATGCAATGAGAAGCCTGCTTCTTCAAAACAAAAACAAAAACAAACAAATTAGAAAGGGCAGAGAATCCATGAGACTTGTCAATATAGAGAATGTTTGTGTGGTCACTGGACTGGTTGGGGTAGAAGCCACATAGGATGGATTGAGGTATGAATAGAAGGTGAGAAAGTAGATGAGTAAAAATATTCTTGGAAGTTGTGTGCCTTTAAATGAAGAAGAGAGATGGAACAGTGGCATGAGGGGGACCAAGAACCAAGAGGGAGTTCTTTTTAAGATTATGAGAGACCTGGGTATAATCTTTGTCAAAAACAGAGCCAGCCAATGGAGATGGTTAATGTGTCTTGGGAGTGATGAGATAATTGGTGAAGAAGTTCTAGAAAAAGTTGGGTGGTATTAGGATCTGATTGCACTCAGCTAAGTGGAGCCCTCCTTAGTCTTGATAAAGAGGAGGGATTTCTCACTCTCAAAGACTGGAGAGTTGGAGGAAAGGATGGTGCAGATGTAAATGTGGAGGGAGGAAGAGAGAGGCAAGTGAGAAAAGACAATGTAAGAATTTCCTCAAGGAGCCAGGAGGTACCAAGTTGTCTTCTGAGAGCAAAGGTAGAGTGATTGGGGTAGGAGGTCTCAGAAAGCCGTGAAAGTTTGTAATGCTCTGTGGGGATTGAGAGAGGGAGTGCCCAAGATGAGTACCAAGAGATCTGAACACACCTGAGTATCCGAAGTCCTTCCTTTCAGACGTGGAGCTAGGGCAGCAGCAGATTGCATCATCGGCAGGCCCAGGATCTATCAGATTCCTCAAGCCTCTAGAATCAGAGTAATAGTAATGTTTATTAAGTCTTTATGTGTATTTACTCATTTAGTCCTCTCAACACGTGTAGGGGTATCCTACAGTTTATAGATGAGCAAACTGAGGCACATCAAGGTCCAACAGCTTGCCCAAGATCACACAGTTAGTGGAACTGGGATTCAAACCCAAGTGATTTGCCTCCAGAGACTTTGCTCTTAGTGGCACTGCTTCTAAAGCTTATGAAATGTTGAGAACTAGAAGACAGGTTAAGGACCATCTAGTGAAAGCCTCTCCTTTTACAAATGAAGTGCCTAGAGGTGCCCAACTCACAAAGGGGTAATGAGAGAGCCAGGACAAGCTGCTGAGAGTGAGCTGATTTTCCACCCTAGCCCTAAATGCCTCTCCTTGCTACTACAAGCATGAGTTGAGTCTGAGCTGGGCCTCCGGCAGCTGGAGTTCGCCCGCTCCAAACTCTGGAATTACGGCTGGGAGGAGCTCTACTGGTCTTCTGGTATGGAAGGACAAGAATGGTGAGCCACGTCCTGATGTTGTCCCTAGTCCTCAGAGACCACCTCTTGGTCTCCTTTTTATTAACCTTAGGTGTGCCATATTAAGGAGATATTTTCATGAGACTGAAGAGTCTTTCTTCTTCAGGTTTCTGAATGGGTCAAGAACATAAATTTCCATATTTTTCCTTATAATCAAACTTAACTTCTTTCCCCTCCAAATAGTGGATCTATAGCAGCTTGACTTTTGGTTGGTTTTTCTCATCCTACTTTTGGCTAAGATCAAGTGTAAAACAGTAAGCATCACTGTGACCATTATACCCATAGATTATAACATAAAAAATAAAACGAATAAGGGGTGGCTCAAAATAATTTTAATTTTCAGCTGGCTCTGGAGTATGGAAGGATTATAAACTTGCCTTCAAATACTTTTACTTGGCATCTCAGAGTGGGCAACCCCTCGCCATTTATTACCTGGCCAAGATGTACGCGACAGGAAGGGGAGTGTTAAGATCGTGCAGAACTGCTGTGGAGGTAAATAATGGGATGTTTCTAAAGCGTTCTTCATTTATCACAGAGAGGAGGTGATACTGTCCTTAAGTTGTTGGTGCCTTTGATTTTATAGGTATTACCTCTCCCAGTTGAGAGTGTGAACACGGACACTTGCCAGGGCGGAAAAGCTGTGACGTAAACGTAACTTGGGCTGGGAAAGGGAAGAAGAGAAATGATCCCTCCTCTCTTGCTTTTGGCTTTTCATCAGGTTCAGAGCTCACCTCAGAATTCAGTTAAGGGGCTCGGTCTCAGCCTTCGGTCAAATGGCCAGGGCATTTTGGCACTTCTCAGTGGGATTGGGAGTTGTGACTTGGGAAATGAAAGGCTTGGTTGAGCCCAGAAAATGTAGCCCACTTCTTCCCAGAAAGCAAGGCCCTTAGGTTCTTGATGATTTGGATGACAACTAAGAAAGTGATCCTTTCAGCCCGAGCCAGTGATGTACTTTTCAAAGGAAAGCTTTTAGGACCTTAATGCCCTTCATTGATTTATTAAACACTTCCGCTGCACCAATATAAATACCTCCATGTTGCAATCTGGCCCCTCTGAAACTCATTTCAAAAGCTGCCAGCTAATAATCTATCTTTAGATTTGCTCCTTTGCCAACTTCCTGATGAATTATGTATGGCTAACCTCTTTTGGTTACATAAGGGCTATTCAGCTAAGTTGACGCTTGTCCCCACAGAGCTCTGCACACCTCCCTCGCGGTTATGTCACCTACACCCTCAGGCACTGTCTTCCCTTCATTCTCTCCTTCCCACATCAGCTGTGGCCTTACAACTCACCCTGGCAGAGCAGCAGTACCCAGAAAATCCTTTTTTTAAAAAATAGAAGTCGATACATTCTTGTCCTGCGAAATAGCCTCTGAGGAGAGTTTATTACATAAATTTAAAATAAGCCTCAGGAAGTTTCAGCTCAAGACCAAAAAATATACACTTGTAATCTTTGTGCCTATGAAAGGTATTATCTCTTCCCCCTAAATAATTTTCAGAAGGCATATTTTAGACCCCAAATCCTTGCCTGACCAGCCAGCAGAAGCTGAAGATTGACTTCATTTATCATTTGCCTGGGATGAAGTATATCGGCTAACTAGTCTGCTTGATTTCTTTTTCCATGTACAGCTTTATAAAGGTGTCTGTGAACTAGGCCACTGGGCTGAGAAATTCCTGACAGCATACTTTGCCTATAAAGATGGTGATATAGATTCTTCTCTTGTTCAGTATGCACTACTTGCAGAAATGGGGTATGAAGTAGCTCAAAGCAATTCAGCATTCATTTTGGAATCTAGTAAGATAAGTTAAAATTCTCTGCAATTCCCCAATCATACATATGCATAAATGACTTTACTACATGGGTATTTTAAGCCTTCCTAATGAAATGTCTCCTTTTTTTAGAAAAGGCTAAAATTCTTGAAAAAGAGAAGATGTATCCAATGGCACTTCTCCTATGGAATCGAGCTGCCATTCAAGGTACAGAACCTAGATAAAAATGAGCATACACCTGGTCCCTGCCCACTATTAGTCATCGATTTGCTCCAGCTGGGTTCTTGGGCATATAAGCAGAAAGCTGTAGGTTATCAATTAGGTGGTCTTTCGAACTGTACCAATCTTAGGGTCAATCTTTGGTGAGGGGTCATTTCCAGGAATTTCTTTTCTTTGTTATTTTCAAGGTCCCTGGTTTGGTAAACCATAGGAATTTTTCTGTCTCAGTCTCCATGGCACCAGAGCCGTTGTTTGAAACATCAGTTTTACTCAGGAAACCAGTTTTCTTGTTCTGACTTCAGTCACTCATTTGCTGAGTTTTCTTCTGAACTTATCAGAGAAGTGACCTATGTCTCAATGAATTTATAGGCAAAATTATTCATGGATCTACGACTCACTTGATTGCTCTTTTAAAATACCACATTGATGATTACTACAAACTTCAGATCTTTATTATAACTATTAACATGTTAGCACCAGAAAACAAAACAGAACAAAACCCAGAGTCAAATATCAAGATCCTCTCCCTGTGCCCAGCTTACAGGGTTCACATGTGATGAAGAATATACAGTAGCACTGGTGGGAAAGCATTGGCAGGTGGCATTAGTAAAAGCAAAGAGATGCTGCAAAGCTCTCACGATCAGGATTTGGATATGTGAGGAACCCTCATGCAGTAAAAGAGCAATTTTTATTTACGATTAAGTTTCTTAAAAGTGTCTCATGGTAAGGTTGAATCATCTCTTTCCACACAAAGTGAATGGGATAAAAAATAATTCTCAGCTGACACTAATATGAAGCCGAGGGGAAAAGTCACAGGGGTGCCTTCGCAGATCCAGCTGAGCCGGTGACGAAGCAGCAAGCCATCCATGCGATTTTAGCAAGAAATTCCCTACAGAAGAAAAGTGTGTGTTTTCTAAAATGCAATAAAGACCTTGTTTGGCATAGGGCAACAACACCAATCTCTCAGCCCTGGCAAATCAGCTCAATTGCAGCAAATACAGGCTTATTCCAAGCCAGGAAATGTGTGGAAATTGCACCAAGGAAAGGAGACGTTGAAAGCGGGGACATTAATATTAAAACAGAATTCACCAATATAAAAAAAAAAGTCAAGCTGCTAAAAATAATTATGTGTCACAAGAGAGGTCAGGCATGAATGTCCTTGGAGATGAGGCTGCTGAGTGCCTCACTTGAGGTTAGGAAACGTAATAATGAACGTTTCTAATCAGCGCTGGTGGTGCTTCTTTCAGCGGTGGCTGTGTGTGAAGAGAGTGCTGACCCATCAGGACTCAGTCACCATGCTGTGACGTGAAATTCAAGGGGGGAATCCTTCCCACTGTCAAGTGACCCCCTGAGAGCCTGTCATGGTTACCATATGTCCCCAGTCAGCCCCTTAATTACGGTGGAACTGACTCCTCTGGAAAACCTGCTCATTCACGGCCTTCCAGCTCAGGGACTTCAGAGGTCCTGCTGACCGCTTACATGCACCAGAAGTCCTGTCCTTTGTGGTTATGGCCCAGAAAGAATCTTTAGGTCAATGGAGGGCAGCTTTGGGCAAAATTAGAAATGCAGTGGGTTTCTCCTTAAGGCTCTAAGGGCATTTTGCCTCTCAAGGTCTGTCCAGGCCCCTCTCTTGGGTAGCAGTGCTATAAAGACTTGCCCCCAGCTGCCTGTACCTTTTTTTTTTTTAAGATTTTATTTATTTTTTCGACAGAGACACAACGAGAGAGGGGGCACAAGCAGGGGGAGTGGGAGAGGGAGAGAAGCAGGCTTCCCGCCGAGCAGGGAGCCCGATGCGGGGCTCGATCCCAGGACCCTGGGATCATGACCTGAGCCGAAGGCAGACGCTTAACGACTGAGCCACACAGGCGCCCTGCCTGTACCTTTTGAAGCATCTGGGAAGCAAACCCTGTTAACCAATGTCTTTAGAAGCTTACAAATTTTATGATGATACTTCTACTCAGAAAGAGCTAACAATGGCTCGTGGTATTACATTTTAATAGAGGATTCTAGAAGATTAAAAGAACTTTAGTACCCAGAGGAATCAGTTCCAAAGGATTTTAGGCATTGCATTGGTCAAATATGGGGAAAATTTTGGATGGAAGGAGTCCTATAGCCCTTAATTATATACCTCAGACCATACTACACAGGGCACTTCCTCCTTTTCCAAGTAAGTCTAGACCATGCTAGAGGGGTTGGCCACACCTGAGACGGATGTCCTAGATTAGCATTCCCTCATCTTTTCAATGAACATTTTCCTAGTGAATGGAAACATGGACCCCAAAAGGACCCTTAGAGGTCATCCCTAAGGGGCCTTTGAAAGATTGAAGTCTCATATCTTAAAAAGTCACGTGAACTTTTTTCTACTCCTGAATATATCCAATTTTGTTGGAAAGTAAGATCCTAAATTATTTAACATTTGGGAAAAGGATTTTCTAAAAAGTTTCCTACCATATCTGTCCATTCATTCCATAAATATTTGTCAAGTACCATTCTAGGTCTGGGACAGTATCAGTGATCAAGAACTTCAAAGTTCTTGTCCTCCTAAGAGAGAGAAAAAATAAATTCATGAGAGAGAGAGAGAGAAAGTAAACAAATAATTAGCGATATGTGCTGTGAAGGAAAGAAAACATGGAGGTGAGATAGGTAACTCCTGGGGTGGGGGTGAGAGGACACTCTAGACAAGGCAGTCAGAGAAGGCCTCTAGGAGGGGAGTGACATTTGCAGTGAGACCTGAATAATGAGAAACCAAACATGAAGAGTCAGAGGAAGTCCAAACATGACAGGCAAAGGGTTATGAAGAATCTCAATGCAGAGGTCCTGAGGCAAGAATGAGCTTGGTGTGTTGAAGGAGTATTATGGAATATTAAGAAAGCTAGAACATACCAAGAAAGTGACATGTGATGAGCCTAGTCAGGGAGGCGGAAGGCAGATGAAGCATGACTGGGAGGTCAGGTAGGGAGTCTGGATATTATTCCAAGTGCAAAGTGAATCACTTTGGGGCTAACAGGGGAATAACAGGATTTGACTTTACATTAAAAAAAAAAAAATCATCCTGGGGGGCGCCTGGGCAGCTCAGTCAGTTGAACGACAAACTCTTGAATTCAGCTTAGGTTTTAATCTCTGGTCTGCATGGTGCTCTGCGCTCAGAGGGGAGTCTGTTGGAGTTTCTCTCTCTCCCTCTGCTCCTCCCCCCGACTCGTGCATGCACGCCCCTACACAAGCACTCTCTTTCTCCTCCCTCTCTAAAAATAAATAAATAAAACTTTTTAAAAACTCATCCTGGCTGTTGTATCAAGAAGATATTGAAAAGTGGAGATAAAAGAACAGTTTGGAGGCTATTGTAGTACTCGAGGCTTGACCTAGGTGGTGCAGGAGACAGCAACAAACAGGTGTGTTTTAGAGGTAGGACCTGCTGAAGGATTCAATAAGAAATGAGGGGGAAATAACTAGGAATAACTACCTTAGATTTATGGCCTGAACAATGGTGCTAGCACTGAGATTGCGAAGGAACTGATGATTTGGTTTGATTTGGTTTGAAGGAGGTAGGTAGCACAGTGTCAGGAATCTCTACTGCATGCTTTGAGATCCAAGTAGAGAAATCAAAGAGGCAATTAGAGGAGTTGGGGGCTTGGGGAGAGACAGGACTATAGATGAAATTCAGGAAGAGTGAATATCAAGATTGGCATGGAACTACTCAAGATCACCTAGAAAAAGAGTTGAGATAGAGGAGAGCAGTAGAGAGAGGAAAGAGAAGAGAAAAGAAGGAAGAGAAGAAAGGGAAAAAAGGAGTCAACTAATAAACCCTTGATGTTCCAATATTTACAAGATGGGTAGAGGAGGAATCAGGCAAGAGTTTGGAAAGGAGAGGCCTATGAGACAGGAGGGAAATCAAGAGGATGCAAGGTCACTGGTGTCAAGACAGAAAAGTGCGTGGGCAGATAGAGGTCCAATGACTCCAGGGCTACATAGAGGTCCAGTTAAGATGAGGACAGGGAAGTGACTGGTGGATTTACCCGCATGGAGATTATCAACCACCTTGAAAGTAGCAGTTTCATGGAGAGGGGCAGAAGCCAGATTGGAGGGGGTTGAAGAGTATGTGGGTAGGAGGTGAAGCTTTGGAGACAGTGAGTATAGAACACACTTTGGAAAAGGCTGAGTGTGAAGTGAGCAGAGAAATGGGGAGTAGTTAGAAGGACACACCATGGGATAAAGAGAGGATGTGTTTTTGTTGACAGAAGATACCAAAGTGTGTTTAAATGATTAATGGGACTGATGTAGGAAAGAAGGAGACTTGGGTGATGCAAGAGAGTAGAGCTTCAGGGGTGAAGTTTGAGAACCAGAGGGGTGGAATCCAGTTTCCCAAGAGGTGACCTACCTTCAAAAAATGAATTTAAAAGGTAAAATTCCCAATTTTTTATTCTTTAAGAACATTCATACTATATCATGGGAGTTATGCCTGCAATGAAGACAGCTAAAGATGAGTGTTATATTTTATATTCCAGAAGTTATATCTAATCTTGATTCCAAGATTCTGAGTGTTTTGTTTTTCTTTTTAATGTATATTACCATTATGTTGAGTTACTAGGAACTGTACATGAATCATCAGAGTTCTTTTTCTTCTCTTTCTAAAATTTCTATCAGGCAATGCATTCGCTAGAGTAAAAATTGGAGATTACCATTACTATGGCTACGGGACTAAGAAAGACTACCAGACAGCAGCCACACATTACAGCATTGCAGCTGACAAGTACCACAGCGCACAAGCCATGTTCAACCTGGCCTATATGTACGAACATGGTTTAGGTATCACAAAGGTAATAATCCAAACCTAGTAACGGCAGCTGTATGGGAAGGGAAAATTTGTAAATGTTTTTAATTTCATTGATGTCATCAGTGTAGAGGAAGGAAGGAAAAGACAACATTTGCTGAGTTCCCCCCCCGTGCCAACACGTAAGAGTTACCCTAACATGAACCCTATGAGGATGAAGTTATTTTCTCCATTTATGCCTGAAGATGTAACTAGCGAGTTGAAATTAATCTAGTCTAGGCTAATTAGATTCATAACTTCAAGCTTTTTCCAGCAATAGTAGTGGGCCCTGCCCCCACTCCCTTCCACCTCCAGGCCTATTTCCATTGACACTCAAGCTGTCAATAAACAAGGAGAAAGTAGGAATGAGGTCAGAGCTGGATACCAAGGTGACATTAATCCAGAAATGTCTTATAAATCACCCACTGTGTACATGACACAGTGCTGAGCACTCTAGGGTATCCTAAGAAAATAGATCTCCGTCCTTCAAAGACTACACTTTACTTGAGGAGATAAGGCATATTAAGAAAGAGAGCTGGAGCACCTGGGTGGCTCAGTCGTTAAGCATCTGCCTTTGGCTCAGGCCATGATCCCAGGGTCCTGGGATCGAGCCCTGCATCAGGCTCCCTGCTCCGCGGGAGACCTGCTTCCCCCTCTCCCACTCCCCCTGCTTGTGTTCCCTCTCTCACTGTGTCTCTCTCTGTCAAATAAATAAATAAATAAATAAATAAATAAATAAATCTTAAAAAAAAAGAGAGAGAGAGAGCTAACATGACAAGGAGATGTTGGGTAAATCCCTTAGTAAGTGTGATTAAGGCAGAAGATGGCATTGAGTTCTGACACAGTGAGAAAGATGTATTAAATATCAATAATGATAGTAATAGCCAGGCATTTGGTGTGTTATATATACTATGCCATTTATTTATTTGTTTATTTTTAAAGATTTTATTTATTCATTTGAGAGAGAGAGACAGAGAGAGCACAAGCAGGGGGAGAGGCAGAGAGAGAGGGAGAAGCAGACTCCCTGCTGAGCTAGGAGCTCGACACGGGGCCTGATCCCAGGACCTGGAGACCATGACCCAAGCCAAAGGCAGACGCTCAACCATCTGAACCACCCATGCACCCCTATACTATGCCATTTAAATCACACAACCACTCAACGAGATAAGGAGTCAATGTATGCCTCAGGAAACCAAGAGTGCAGTGAGTTAAGCCACATGGCCAATTTTGCAGAACTTATCGGTGGTGGAGTCAGAATTTGAACCCAGGCCTGTCTGACCCCATGTTTTTGGGGTCAGAGTGAGCCCTGCACCAAGTCTTTCTTAGTGCTCAAGTATATATTTCATATCAGAGTTTATACTCCCAACTGCATTTTGAGAGCCAAGTGAGGGGGTTATCAGCTTTTCTATGCTTTCTTCTTTCTTCCAGTTGTGCTAGTAGTTGAGAGTTGTTGATAGGGAATTTCCTATCTGACTGCTAATGGTACACCCTGCAACAACCAGGGGCTTCATATTCAGGCACCGACAATCCAAATCCCTGCCTTCCTGAGCTCCCCCTGTGGCCTGCCTTTTGGCTGATCACTTGTCATCATCCCCAGCACCCTAAGCAGTGGAAAGGATGTCAAATCCAAATCCAGTCTGTTTTCCCCATTCTTAGCAGGTACAAGCTTCCTGTGTTTATAAAATGGGATCAAATAGCTAAGTCAGAAGATTTCTTTGCCTGTCATTTAGCCACACCCCACTCCCTTCCAACCTTCATCCACAGCTGTAAAACAGGACAGTGATACCTCCCCTCCCCAGGCTTAGAACTAAAACAATAAGCCTTTGTGAAGGGGCTCTGTAGTCAGTGTGTGCAATGACTGGTATTTAGATCGGAAGAGAATTTGAGTGGCTGCTAAGTAAAGTTTCAATAAGATTAAAGCTTTTGTTCATCATACCTCATACAAAATATAGCAATAATGGTGACAGGAGCACTATGTGTTTCATGGATAAAAGTGACCCCACTCTACAGATTAAATTTAAATTAACTCATCTGTCCTATGTGATTCCAGGACTTGGTCCCCATGACAGCCTTATCCTCACCACAGTGAGGCCATTTTGCCTTAAGACCCTGGGGACAGGCAGGACACAGGGCCAACTGTGCGACAGAGGACACTGTCTATGGGAGCCCAGATGGCCCACTGTGTCAGAGGGTTTGGTTTTCCTCCTTGGAGGAAACCTCTCTCCCAGGCACTTTCTTCACAGTGTCAAATAGCAGTTGTTGAGCCATACATTTAACACTTAGAAAAAACTTTGAAATTTCTCTCTGGCTGCACTTCTGTTCTTGCCTGTCCAGGTCCAGTTGAATCATTTTGATCAGTATCGCAAAGTCACAGGTGTATTTTTTCCTACAGGAAGTCTCTACATGTAAAAACAAAAACAAAAACAAAAACCGGAAAACAGAGCTGTACTCAGACCCAGACATGGGGATTTTATTTTTAGTTAATGAGGAGTCATTGCTCTTTGTCTTTATTAATTTCTTCTGTTTCGCAATTAGAAAAATAATAACCAGGTACCCAGGGGCCAAGTTTATTAATCTTGCCATCTCATAGTCAAATTAACAAGAAGATACCACCTTTTCTAATCCTTAAAATGAATATGTTGATCATTAAAAGCCGAAAGCTTGTTCCAGCAATGGTTAATGAAAGCAAAACAATTAGGAGAACAGACTTTCACAGCATTTAAGTCATCAAGTAATTAAGCATTTCTTCGGCAGGGCACTTCACAGTCCTCTTTATTAGTTAATCCTCAGGGAAACCAGTGGGAAAGATAATAATATCATTACCAGGATTTCTCTGAGTATCGAAAAAGGTTTTGTAAACATAAAGCCCTCTGGGAGAAGGAGATGAGGTATATACATCAACCCTTGATAAATCAATATAAAAATATGGGTCATTGTTGTCCTCATCTGGCTTTAGGAAAGGACATCGGGACCAGGGTGAGGTAGGTGACTTATCCTAATGGCTTCACTGAGAAGCATCTCATTCCCTAATTTATGACTTTAAATTAAGCTCAATGAGCTCCTTGACTTAAAATGTGGGCCAAGACTGACTGCATCATTGTTCTGGGAATACAAAATAATGCCTCAGGAAAAACTGGGAGAGGAACTGAACTAATGTAGAAATATAAGCACTCAGCTCACAAGTTGTTGTGAAACTCTATCTCAACTTATGCTTGATTCAAAAGTGCTTCAGAAATTTAACCATGAACAAAACATGTTGCCCATCCCCTCCTGCCCATTCCTTCTGTCTGTTTCCTGGCTCAGACCAAAGTTTCTACTTCTGTCAGCTTATTGTAAAGGCTTCTCAGTGGTCTCCCATTCTAGTGTTCTTCCTTTAAATCTGCGGCAGAAAAAGCCATGTCTGCCAAAGACTTTAATCCCCAATTCACAGGGAGGACTTGTTGCTGAGATGTGTCTCTTAGTCAGAGAGTACATTTCCTAACTCCCTTTCATCCATGTGACTAGTTCTTACCAAAGAGATGGATGCAAAAGTGAAGGGTGTCATCTCTGGGCTAAGGCAGCTAAGAAGTAGATGGGGCTTCTCCTTAGTCTCTTTGCCCTCCCATTGATTGAATGCAGAATACATAGTGGCTCGAAGGGATGGCAGAACCACATGGTGGAAGGAGTTTGGGTCCCTCGGTGACCATGTGAAGAAAATTCATCTCCAACCAGGAATACCCATGTTGAAATTTGGGGTTTTACTTGTTACAGATGTTAGGGCATTACCTTAGTTAATACATAATCCATCTAACAGAGCACTACCAGGTTATTTTTGATAAAATACAAATCTGGTATTTTTACTCCACCTCACTCTTCCCAAAACCATGCATATACACACACACACACAAAAACACAAGCAAACAAACACAAAAATAAAAACATCTTTTTGACTTTTTATTGCCTAATGAAGTCCCAACTTCTTACTCTGGCATTCAGAACCCTCCTTGACCTAACCTACCTACTTCCCTATATATCTTCTAGACTTCTTTTCCTTACCTGTCCTGCCCACCCCCGCAACCAGAGACCTTGAACAAAACCCTCCTGACCTTTGGTCGTATCAGCCCATTTGCTGGAATGATCTCTCACAGTTTTGACCATTGAAGACCCCTCCCTGCATTTTTCAAAGAATAGTTCCCATATCATCTCCTCCACGAACCCCTCAATGAGCCCCCAGATTTGAAAGATATCTGCATCTGCTTCTAAACTACCCTGGTACTCTGCCTTGCTGTTCTTTGTTTATTTTTTCACTCAAATATTTATCAAGTGCTTGTTTTGTGTCAGGAAGCACTGTACCTCGTTCTAGGCATACAAGAACAAGACAACCTTCAAAGAGCTCATAGTCTTCTACAGAAGAAGAGACATGTCCTAAAATGGCACTAGTGCAAGCTCACAGAAGTAAAGTGCTGTGAAATGTGAAGAAGGGAACAATGAATTCAGGTGGATGGATCAGTACCGCTGGGTCCTATTCTAAAGTGATTTCATAACATGAAGCATAAGAAACACATGACAATTTTTGTAATGGAAGAAAGCATGTATATTTTAAGATAATGACTAAGAAATCTATCCTAAATTAAGACAAAACGTGGGGGAAAATTAGCCTTTGGAGATGAGTTTCCAGCGTATATAGTTAGATCTAGCAGATAACACGTTTTTGGGATCCTACAGAGAAAACAAAAAACACATCCCCTGAATAAATTATAAATAGACCTGTCACAAATAAAAGTAATTATGGCATGAAGCATTTTCATTTCTCATTTGTCTGGTCTGACCGCTTATGGAGTGTTAGAGCTGACGCTTTAAATACCAGAATAGAATTATTTTCTGGAAAGGACAAGTTCAAGTTAGATATTTAGAATGGCCTTCTAAGAAATATGACAAGACAGAACACAGCTCTTAGAAATGGCCATGACTTCTCTTGAAATAAATGCCTTATCACCTAATAATCCAAAGTGTGCAAAACAAAAAATTGTATGTAGATAACTTTATTACAGAAAAAAACCTACAAATAAACAACTTCTCCAAAATAGAAGGCATGTTCTATAAACCATCATGTGGTAGTATACCTTTGTATTATCTATTCTATGGCCCCATGGTTAAGTGAGCAGGCTAGAAGGAGACTACCTGGATTTGAATCTCAGCTCTGCCACTCACAAGTCCCATGAATTTAGGTAAGTGACTTAACCTCTCTGTGCCTCAGTTTCTTCACCTTTACAGTAGAGTTAATATCATCTGCCCTATATAATTGTCACGAGGTTTAAATAAATGACAGTGGTGACTGGCACACAGTAGAAGTATTTAATAATGGCATTATCCATTATTATGAAATACTATGCAACTATTAAAAATAAAAATATTATAGACTAAAGGAATATCTTAGGACATGGTATGTTGTTTGAAATATATTATTAAGGAAGCAAAAGACAAAATATTATGCAAAGTGAAAAATTCCTAAGTTAAAAGTATGTGTGTCTATGAATCTATATAAAAATGCTGGAATGTTGGAAGGTTGTATATAAAATATGATCAGTACTTATCTCTGTACAGTGAAATTGTAGATGGGCTTTTAATATTTGTTCATCTCTATGTTTTCAAAGTTTTCTCCTATTAGAATATGGTATATTTAGAGTAAGAAAACAAGATTAAATTATTCAAAAAATGACCTCTGTCCCCATATAAGAAGTTTTTGATGACCCCTGAAGATTCAGGGCTGGAAAACTCCCGCATCATGTAATTGAACAATTTTCATAAGCCAGAGAATTGCTGGAGAATTCTGTATTTTTGAATTATAAGAAGCTATTTTGAACATGTGAACATTGGGTAGTACTTTGGCACACCTGATATTTTAGTTGGAAACACATTATTTAAGAAGAGTCTGCAGATCCATTTACATCATCTCCTCAGTCAGTGAGTTTAAAGCAAAATAAGCTCAAGTGTACCACAGGAAAGTTAAGTATCAGTGGATTGGGTGTGCAGTGGACTTACTGAATGAACCTTGGCCATCATCAAAACATTTTGAAAATAAATTTTTTGTTTGAAAACTTGGATTTTTTTTCCTAAGTAAGGATCAAAGAACAAGGAGTCTTTTCTACAGCCTACTAATAAAATTTCTTGTATATGAGTTGTCCTAATTAGCCTGTGGGTTCAGGAATTTCTCTGGGAATTTTAAAGAACGACTTTCATGTCCGGCCTCACCCCCACTGAGAATTGTGAGGTCCCCGGGGCAAGGAGTGAGCCCATCCCACTTTAATGGTACTTCTTGCTAGTTTTTATTATAAACTAAGCAACTGAATTGTGATGCTTGTGCCTCAAGAAATAATAACTCTTGCCTGCTTCAAATGAGAATGAATGCCTGAGATACTGACAAAGGCTGCTGTTCCCTGGATGCCCTATTAAAGTCAATATGCCTTTCATGTGTGGGGGTGACACAGCCCTTATAATCTGCAGGGTGCTTTCAAATGAACACCCACTGAATTTGTTGGAATTAGAGACACAAATTAGAGCTTTTACAGCATCCATTTTCTCTGTCGCCAGGAAGATTTGTTCAGAACAGTCTCCTGCATTTTAAGTTTTTAAGCAAGAACATTCCTCTTTCTCCAACAAATCAACTTATGGGACCACAAAGCTTTGGAAAAAAATTAAGAAATGACCAGCAGAACACAGCTGAGAGAGAATACCACCCAAAAAGTGGGTTTAGCAGGGACCACAGGGGTTCACAACAACTGCACTCTGTGTAATGGAGGTTTGGGAGATGTAGAAGAAAGACAAAGAGAGAAAGGATAACCACAGTTTGTGAAAAATCTCTCTTCTTATCCACTGGAAAAGGCACCCAGCTAAGTACAGTTCTGGGACTGGCCCAAGGCCCTTCAACCTTTAAAAGCAACTATATTTAGCTTTTTCATTACTTTGGGAAAACAAGCACAAATAAAGCAAACAAAAAGCCCTAAGTAGGTAAAAATTAAAGAAAACAATTTTTTTTATCTGCCATGGCCTAATTTAGTGGGGGGGGGGGGAAGGTCCCTAGAAATACAGCATGTCATTTGAGGACTCAAATTCCAGCCTGAGAACTAAATAGTTTATGCATTCATTCTGTAAGTATTATCAGAGACCAGCTATGTACTCAGCACTTCACTGAGCACTGGGAATTGAGGGGCTAACAGGTTGTCCAGGTCCTTGAGGACAAGGACAAATGAAGAAACAAATTCTGGAACTTCAGGTCTGATAAGTA
Organism: Zalophus californianus; assembly: GCF_009762305.2. Classification (NCBI taxonomy): domain Eukaryota; kingdom Metazoa; phylum Chordata; class Mammalia; order Carnivora; family Otariidae; genus Zalophus; species Zalophus californianus. The sequence goes on from NC_045602.1 coordinate 100,736,749, forward strand.
CTATGAAGAAAACTAGGAATCTTACATGCTTTTTAGTATCTGTATTGTTATTTGTTTGGGGAGCTGTACTGTTGGTATCTAGGGTTCTGCCTCTTTAACAGGAATCATATCTAAGGTCTGGTCCAGCGGTATACAAGAAGGCTTTTTGTGTTAGTTTCCAACAGCTGCTGTAACAAATCACCACAAATGTAGTGGCTTAAGACAACTCACATTATCTCACAGTTTCTGTGGGTCAAAAGTCTGGGTGAGCTTGACCAGTTCTCTGTGTAGGGCCTCCCAGGCTAAAATCAATCTGTGTTCTTTCCTGGGAGCTTTGGGGGAAGAATCACTTCCAGGCTCCCTCGGGTTCCTGGGCACATTCAGTTTCCTGTGCTTGTTGGACTGAGGGTCCCATTTCCTTGCTGGCTGCCCGCATTTCTTCTCATTCTTCTTGAGAGGCCCCTCCAGCCATGGTGAGTGGAGCCCTTCCCAAGCCTTCTGCCATATCTTTCATCTTCTGTCCTCAGCCATGAGAAAACTGTATTTAAGGGCTCGCAGGATTCTATGGCGTCTGCGCAGGTAATCCAGGATCATCTCTCTGTCTTAAGGTCTGTAACCTTAATGACATTTTCAAAGTCCCCTTTGCCATGTAACATAACATTCACAGGTTCCAAGGGTTAGGGGCTGAATGAATATCTTGGTGGGAATGGAGGGGGCCTACCAAAGATAAATAATGATATTTCAAGCAATGGCTTTCATTGAATTACCCCTAAAGAATCTGCACCTAATGAGTAGGGGCTGTTTTTCCATCTCTAGGACATTCACTTGGCCAGGAGATTATATGATATGGCTGCTCAAACGAGTCCGGATGCTCACATACCTGTTTTCTTCGCCCTCGTGAAACTGGAAACCGTGCATTTGCTCCGAGATATCCTGTTTTTTAATGTAAGTTTGTCTCAAATAGGTCCCAAATCTCTGAAAACAACAATGAGCAACTTTTGGATGGTGGGATGGGAGGTGATGATGGCTCTGGAGAGGGTGGAAGGCTTGGATTTTTTTTGACAGAATGTCTCTCCCAGCAGTTCACCATGAGATGGAAATGGATGAAATTGGACAACACCCTTGGACCATACTGGGATTTATTTGTCATTGGCCTAATTGTTGCTGTGCTGATCTTCTTGCTTAGAAATCGCTATGGGTAGGATCTGGACCATCGGAAAACCTGCTCATGGGAACAGTTTACTTCAAGTTATCCTCACTAAATAAAGAATTTCCTCGTCAAACTCAAGAGTCTGCTGCAGATTTCCCACACAGGCCTGTGATGGAAAATGGACAAAGCTTGAGACCTGTCTTCAGAAACCATTTGAGACTTCCTGCTTAGTTGTGGTGACCACTTGTGGCGGAGTGAGGTGCCGGAGACTGGTTACCAGAGGTTTCCTTATAAACTTATTGTCTTGGAGGTCTAGTCCCTAGTTAGGATAAAGGCCACCCATTTTCATATTGTTATAACAGCCTTTCCCCTCTCAAGAGGACAAATGGGTTTCTTGGCTCTTTCATACATACAGAAGTAGGGAGGAGGGGGAGTTTTGGGAAGGCAGGAACACAGATCCCTCAGAATCTGATAAAGACACAAATCTACAAATAGACCCTTCATCTTGCAGGAATGATCCTGTGATTCTGGGAACCACATTGTAGCTCTGATGAGTGAAAGTTCGTTGTGGCATGCTGTGCTGGGGGACGGACTCACACTCATCACTGGGGGACCTTCTATCAAACCTCCCCTTAGCACTTGTGCAGTGAACAGCACCACCTGAATCTGTCCAGCATTGTACCCCTCTCTACCATCCCTCCCTGTTCTCCCTGGGCAATCCCCTCTGGAGCACCCATAGAGGGAGAGGACAGAGCTGAAGAGTCTGGTTCCCTGGCTCCTGTGGCAGGGAGAGCAAGGACCTGGGGCTGGGGGTAGGGTGGCCAAGGAGAGAGCAGGAGGCCCAGGACTCCTGTCAAGGGTCAGGCTTGAATCTCAGCTCCATAGCTCATTAGCTATTTGACATCTCTGAGCCTCAGTCTCCTGATCTGCAAAATGGGAAGATCTCAGTGAGCTGGTACAAGGATTAATTGGATAATGTATGTTAAGGAAATATCACAGGGTCTGGTGTTCTAGAATGAACTCCACAAATGGTAGCTTCTAATACTCTTTAAAAGCTCATGGAAAATTGACTGGAATATGAGGACAGCTGAGTTGATAACAATCTGTGTGGCTTCAGTGCCCTGCAGTTAGTTCTCCAGCCAAAATCCTGGATGTTAGGAAAAAAGTCATGCTTGCCTACTTGAAAATCCAACCCAGGGGCAGGAAAAGAGTGAATTAATAATGTTCATTGTAACCAGAAAGTAGAATGAAATGGTGAGAGAGAACTGAATTTAGAACCAAACAACTTGGATTTGAGGTCCAGCTCTGTCCCTTAGTAGTTCTATGTATGACTTTGGGCACAATTTCTCTAAACCTTAGTTTTCCCCCCATAAAATGGGATTACTTCCTACCTCACTGGAGAATTGTGAGGCTTAACATAAGTCTAACTTCAGAAATGCTTTATAAACATTGCAGGTACAAATACTAGCCATAGTCATTTATTTGACCATGAACTAATCCACACCTTTCTGAGGTCCAAGTGTTTAGAATTTCCTGGACAGACTCCCTCACTTACTAGAGATTTCCACTTCTTTTTTTTTTTCTTTTCAAATTTGTATTTAAATTCTAGTTAACATACAGTGGAATATTGTTTCAGGAATATAATTCAGTGATTCATCACTTATATATAACACCCCGTGCTCATCACAAGTGCCCTCCTTAATATCTATCACCCGGGTAGCCCATCCCCCACCCACCTCCCTCCATCAACCCTCATTTTGTTCTCTATAGTTAAGAGTCTCTTACGGTTTATTTCCCTCTCTTTTTAACTCCTTCCCATATGTTCATCTGTTTTGTTTCCTAAATTCCACATATGAGTGAAATCATATGGTATTTGTCTTTCTCTGACTGACTTATTCACTTAGCATAATACCCTCTAGCTCCATCCATGTCGTTACAAATGGCAAGATTTCATTCTTTTTGATGGCTGGGTAATATTCCATTATATACACACACACACACACACACACACACACACACACACACACACATACATATACCACATCTTCTTTATCCATTCATCAGTCGATGGACATTTGGGCTCTTTCCATAATTTGGCTACCATGAATAGAGAGTTCCATTTCTGATGGAACTTTCATTTACAAACATGCAAAGAAGGAACAGGCATCCAAACCTCGGGTCAGGGCCTAATAGGCCAGTGGTGAATTACATCCCACAGGTGTCTGCAGTGCGAGCACGTCAGAGGCAGGGATAAGGACAAAGAGGGGAGTATGGAAAGCAAATGGGGGGTCCTCGCTCAAAGTCTGGATGAAGATTGAGCTTCTTAGAGGTAAAGCTTGTGAAAAGAGCTGCTGGCAGGGAAGAAAGGGCGACTCTCTGTGGCTTGCTGTGTAGTGTAGAGCACTGTCAGAAATACAGGAGCAAGGGCAGTGTGAGCTCATCAGTTTCCCATTTCTGCTAATCGTGCCAAGTAAATGTGGCAAAGCTGTTGAAAGCATGAGCGGCTTAGGGTGTTTGAATCATTCAAATGTCCATTTCTGGGCCTCCTGTCTGGAGCTGCCACAGAGGCAGCCGGTGCCCACAGGGGCCTGCCGCACCCATGCACCTGCCTGACGACTGCCCAAGGGCGAAGGAGCCTCCAGCCTGTCCGCCTCTTCTACTTTTGGCTTATGACAATCCCACCTCCTCTACCGGCACACAGAGCCCCTGTTCCTTCTGCTTCTGATAGCTTTAAACAAAAACTGATAGCTTCCTGGACTACAAGCTTTTTGTTTTTTTAAATCCAGTTTTCTTTGTAACTCCCTTTTCCCTCTACATTTCCTTCCCTCGTTCTTTATTAAAGCAGAGTAGGTATTCAAGTCAATAAATTTTTTAAAAGTCAAGTATAATTTTTTTTTTCTAGAACAAGAGTCCAGAGTCATTTTATGAGGCGCATGCTTTGGGAATTCTGTGCTTTCCCCAACATCTTAAGTGGTGGGTTTTAACAGCTGTGGCCATGAGTGGCTGGGAAAAATCGAGAAGAGAATAAAGTCCTGCGGGAAGCAGAGGCAGGTGGTACGGCTTGCTGCAGCCCTTCTCTGGGAATCCCAGCAAGCACTGAGAGGAGGGTGTGGGGAGGCTGAGAAGAGGAAAAAGGAACTCTGTGGAACACCCACTATGTGCCAGACTCTTCTGTTTTTCTCATTCCGTCTTCATGATGAGGCTGGAGGTAGATATAACTACCTCCGTCTCCCACAGGAGGAAACCAAGGCTAGGAGAAGCTATGTAACTTGTTACAATCACACAATAATGTGATCACATAATAATAAATAATGAAGCTAGAATTTGAGTCCAGCCCCGACTCCAAAATTCTTTCCTCCATATTGCTGTTCCAGTTATTTCTTGCTGCTTAACAAACTACTCAGACCTCAGTGGCCTACAACAACCATCATTATATCTCAGGCATTTTAGGCAGGGAGTGGCTGTGTGATTTTTCTATTCACTTGTTGGTGTCCAGCTTGTGGACAGGCTGTTCTAGAGAGTCCAAGACATTTTTACATCCCTGGCACCTTGGTAAGGTGGCTGAAAGGCCCGACTTAGCTGTGAGGGATGACCAGAGTGCCTATAGGTCATGATCTCTTCAACATGATGGACAGAGTCATGGGACCCAGGCAGAAGCTGCAGGTTTCCTAAAACCAAGCCTCAGAAAATTCCAGAATATCACTTCTGCCACATTCTATTGGCCAAGCATTAGACTCCATCTCTCAATGGAAGTAGCAACAAAGAATTTGTAGCCATATTTAACCTACCTACTACAAATAGACAATCTAAAAACCTACCAAGGGGGAAAAAACACCTACCAAGGGTTATATAATTTCACTGAGGCACTGACCTACTTATCTTGGAAGACAGGATTGTCTGAGAGGTAGTATTCTTCTTCCATTGTATAGACATGCCCCCACAATGATCTGATTACTCTTCAGAATAGTGTGACCATTAGCAGAGGATACTTAAAAGTAGAATCATAGTATTTTGATACTAACTGATAAATCAGTTCTGTCTCAAAAAGAAATGTAGATGCAAGCAAAGTACATGGATTGGCAAATGTAAGGAGTATATTGAAGCATCTACTTCATGAGTGAGGCCTCCTGGGCCCAAAAGCCCTGCTCATCCATCAGTCCACCCAACAGACTCTCTGGTGGGACTCCACACCTATGGTAGGCTGAATAATGCCCCCCCAAAGATGTCCATGTCCTAATCCCTGGAAACTGTAAATGTGACCTTCTATGTCAAAAACAAAACTTTGTGGAAGTGATCACATTATGGATTATTGAGATGGGGAGATTATCCTTGATTATCCAGGGAGAACTAAAAATCCAATCACAAGTATCCTTATAAGAGAGAGGCAGAGGGAGACTTGACACAGACAGAAGAGGAGGAGGCAATGTGACCAGAGAGATTGGAGTGATGTGGCCACAAGCCAAGGAATGCCCGCAGCCACCAGAAGCTGGAAGAGAGGCAAGGGATGGATTCTTCCCTAGAGCATATGGAGGGAATGTGGTCTGGCCAACACCCTGATTTCAAACTTCTGACCTCAAGAACTGTGAAGGAATGAATACCTGTCATTTTAAGCCACCAATCTTGGGGTGATATTTTTCTATAATTCCAGGAAACTAATGCAGTATCCCCTCTCCGGGTAGCTCTAGGCTGGCCCCTATCCTTGGGTCCTCAATCTGGTCCCTGTGGAACACACATTCTTGCCCCTGCTCTTGGTGGAAGTGCTGCCAGCTCTAAGGACAGCCCCTTAGAGGAGGATGCATAAAAGGGGAATCATGGTATTTGATACTAGCTCACAAACAGTCTCTGTATCAAAAGGAAACGCAGGTGCAACAAAGTAAATAGACTAACAAATATAAGAAGTATGATGAAAGAACTGAGTGTAGTCAGTAGGTTGTGACCTGCCAGCTTTAGCCTGGGACCTGAGTGAGGAGCAAGGGAATGCCCCTCTTACTCTGTTGGTCTCATTCTCTCTCTCCCCCCTCAAGCAGATAGCAACAGCCTCTCCCCACTGGGCATCTGTCACACTCCAGTTCACTATCCCTCACACTCCAGGCACGGCAGATCAAGTTCTCCATGCAGCTTCCTTTGCGCCCCTCTTCTTTGGTTGTAGTTGATGGCCAAGCTCCCTCTCTCCCTCCCCCTTGGGAAATACAACAGCAATCAGAAAACTCCCGGCAAGAAAAAGTTGCCTCCACTATCCTGCTTCAGGCTTCAAATACCCCAGCCCCCACTCTCCACCGCTTTGCAAATCCATAGAGGACACCCAGGCCCTCAGCTTAGAAAAGTGGCTCCTTTGGCCAATTCTCAGCGTCTGGGCCTCAACACAAATCTAGGCACTAAGAGTCCTGTTTTATCACCCAGAAATCCCCATCTGACAATGTCATTACTGAGAAGTGTGCTCCGAGCCAGGAACAAGCAAACCAAGAGCTCCAGCTCTAACTGTGGCAAGAACTACTGGTCTGGGCCCATCAAGCCATTTACCATACAGGCCTTGCCAGTTTCTCTCTCAGGACAGTACAAAGGTTAGAAGAGTCTACAATCCCAAAGCCACAAAACTGTCAGTGGGGTGCACATATGCAGCTTCAGAGCCAAGATGTACCCCCTACCTCTGGCAGGTTAGAAAAGACCCCTTCAGTTTGTAATGGTTTCATAAAAATAATCTTGGACAACTCTATTCCACAGCCACAAAAAAACACCTGAAGAGAAAATGCAGGAGGGGCGGAGACATAAATCTTGGATTTCCCATTAAATTTTGCTCCATGTGGGGAGGTTTTCCCACCACTTCTATCTTCCCTTCATTCCTTACTTGGCCAGAATGAATTCTTTCCCCATGGAGTATTTTGCTTGTATATGATTAATATGGAAAAACTATTTACCTCCTCTAAGAGGTATCCTTTTCATAAGAAAAGGTACCAATGCATAGCAACAATAAATGTGTCATTGTAACAATAGCTTATTATTATCAGGAAAACATAAAACTAAAAATAGTGATTCCACTAGAGCTAACTGGAGGAAAACAGTCATGTGCTGAACATACATTTCCAGAGGCACAATGTACCTGAAGTGTTTATAGTTCCCCAAACTCCAAAAGCTTCTCTTCTCAGGGTCTTCTTCTGGGAAAACCCAAACTAAAATAATCTGTTGAAGAAAGAATTGTCACATCTTCCAGACAAGAATATCCTGGCTCAGAGAACAGATCAGCAACTTGCCCCAAGGTCACACAAAAGGTGTCCAGCAGGACTGAACCCCAGTAGTCCACTGTAGTAACCTACTCACTAACCCATTTTTTAATGACTTTCCTCCCTTCCATTTTTCCATTCCCTCACTTTCCCACTCCCTTTCCAAATAAACTACTTGCCCTCAAATATGACAACCTCCTGATTCTGTTTCTAGCTTCTCTCTGTACTGGCCTTTTCACTATTTTAGTCCATAAAGGATGCCATTAAATTAAAACCATTAACTAAGAAAAGAGGAGGCTAACTTACTGAGCAACCAGGAATTGACAATCATGGCAAAAACCGCTCCCAGTCCAGGCTGGACTTTACATTTGTATCATTTAGAAATGATCTCATGAAAACAACCAAAGTGTGTGGAAATAGGCACTCTGGTATGCCTCAGCTGCAGTGGGTGGTTTGTTAATTTATATCAATTTCACCTTGACATTTACACTAAATAATAACTATAAATATGCATAAAATTAGTTATAAGGATGGTATCTCCATTGTGTTACTAATAATGACAAAGAGGTGAAAATCACCTAAATATGATGGACTGGTAAAGTGAATTGTCAAGACAACATAGAAGGATTTTAAATGCCATATATCAACATTTATTGACATGGAAATATCGCATTCTATTGTGATATGGGGGGAAAAGCATATTTCAAAATAGTTTATGCAGTTTGATCCCATTGTATAAAAACTGAGAAGTATGTATTTATATATGTAATATATTAGAAAATTCTACAGGAGCATGCATGAAAATAGATGTCAACTGTGATTGTCTCTGCGGTGGGACTTAATTGATTTCCTAAAATCCAACTATATGTTGTCTACAAGAAACACACATTAGATTCAAAGACAGAAATGGGTTTAAAATTAAAGATTGCAGGAGGATATGCCATGCAAACAGGAACCAAAAGAGAGCAAGAGTAGCTATCCTAATATCAGACAAAATAAACTTTAAGACAAGAGTTGTTTTTAGTGACAAATAAGGATATTTTATAATGAAAAAGGGCCAATTTATCAGAAAAACATATCATAAACATATATGTATCTAACAGTAGGAACCCAAAGTTCATGAAGCAAAAACTGACAAAATTGAAGGAAGAAACAGAAAATTCAACAATAATAGTTGTTCAATACCCACTTTCAGTAGTGGATAGAATAACTAGGCAGAAGATCACAAGAGACTAGAAGACTTGAACAGCACTATTAACCAACTAGATCTAATAGATATGTATAGACACTCTACCCAGCAACATCAGAACACACCGTGTGAGGGCGCCTGGGTGGCTCAGTCGTTAAGCGTCTGCCTTCGGCTCAGGTCATGGTCTCAGGGTCATGGGATTGAGCCCCGCCTTGGGCTCCCTGCTCCGCGGGAGGCCTGCTTCTCCCTCTCCCACTTCCCCTGCTTGTGTCCCTGCTCTCGCTGTCTCTGTCTCTGTCTCTGTCAAATAAATAAATAAAAATCTTAAAAAAAAAAAAGAATATATTTCTAAAAAAAAAAAAGAACACACTGTGTGAAAAACAGTCTGGTAGTTTCTCAAAAGTTAAACATAGTTACTATATGACATAGAAATTCTACCTCTTAGTATATACAGAAGAGAAGTGAAAACACATGTTTACACAAATATTTATATATCAATGTTCATAGCAGCATTATCCTTAATAGCCAAAAAGTGGAAATAACTCAAATGTCCATCAACTCTGAATGGATTTTTTAAAATGTGGTATATTCATACCATGGAATATTATTCAACAATAAAAAGGAATGGAGTATAGATGCTTGCAACAATGTGGATGAACATTAAAAACCATATGCTAGGTGAAAGAAGCCAGTCACAAATGGTCACATGTTATGTGATTCCATTTACAAGAAATATCCAGAATAGGCAAATTCGTAGAGACAGAAAGTAGATTAGTTATTGCCAGGGCCTAGGAGAGGGGGAGTCTAGAAGCAACTAGTAATGGGTTCGGTGCTTTTTTTGGAGGCGACAAAAATGTTGGAACATTAAATATTGATAATGGTTGCAGAACTCTGACAGCACTAAAAACCACTGAATCATTCACTTTAAAAGGGCAAAGTTTATGGCAAATAAAACTGTTATAAAAAATAAATGGACACAAATGTGACGAAATCTTAAGTTATTAAGGTGGGGTTTAGAGAATAGGAATGTTATTTTATTCTTTAAATTTAACTTATAAATATCTCTAAATTAAAAGAAAAGGGATGCTGGGACATTTGACTAGGGGAAAACAAATTAGGTTACTCCCTCATTCCCTCTAGCATAGACATTTGGTGCTCATCAGTACGTTTTCCACATGCTCTCTTAAATTTCCCAGCTGCCCCGGTGGCTAGGCTGGGCCCATGTGACTAGTTTAGTGACTAGACCAATTGTGACTAGCCCAATGAACCGTGAGCGGATGTGATATTTGTCACCTGTAGGCTGAGGCAATCAAAAGCTGGTGTGCTTCTTCCATCCCTCCTTTTCCTGCCAAGAAAACCTTAGAAACCACAGGATGAGATCGCACAAGATGGAGGGAACATGGATTGCTGAAGCACTAGATAAAGGCCCTCTCCCCCCATTCCTAAAGACTCGCACTGAATGAGAAATTAATTTTTGCTGTGCAAGACACTGGTACTTCAGAGTTTATTTGCAACTACTCCCTAGTCTAGACTAGCCTAATTAAAATAAATAACAGATAGAATAAACCATTTTACACAGAAGCATTAAGAAATAGCCTAGAAAAAAATAAAACAATCAAGAAAAATGTTTAACATCCCAGCATGAAGAAATAATTTTTAAGCACCAAAGCAGTGAAAGTTATCACAAAAGAAAATCTGTACAGATATGAGTAGAAATAAAATAAAATTTTGGTACATTAAGAAAGCCACCATATACAAAATGACAGAAATGTGGAAAAGTGTATGGAATGAATATGTCAGAGAGTTAAGGTCCTTAATGTTTAAAATAAACTGTGAAATAGAAAAAAATGGGGAAAGGACATGAAAAGACAATTTAAAACATGATCAACATTTATTTGCGCTATGCATTATATTTGCAGGCACTATGCATTATACATCATATTATTCTTCCTCACAGTGATTCTATAAAGGGGGGTACTATTATCATTTCCATTTTAAAAGGAGATAACAGGCTTACTGAAGCATTTTGCAAGACTCAAAAATTGGCACAGCTAGTAAGTGTATGTGAACTTGAATCTTATCAAATGCCAGAACTAGCCACTACCTTTTCACAGGAAAATACATGATCTCACACTTAATGATGATCAAAGCAATATTATGGAAAACAACGATATATCATTATTCACTTATCAAATTGGCAAAGATCCATTAGATAATTAAAACTGAAATAGTGTAGTGAGGGTGCGGTAAGACATTCATTCACTCACTCTTCATTCATCTGTAATTTTTAAAGGTTCAATAATTGTTGAATATCCCCTAGGAGCCACGTATTTTCTAGGTGCTGAGAGCATGACAATGTGTAAAACAGACCAAAATCTTTGCCTTTCTGGAGCTGTCTTCTACCCAGCTAATAGAAGATATATATTGATACAACTTTACTAGGGGTGCATCTTGACGATAATTATCAAGAACCCTAAATATGTTCATGCATTTTAATCTAGTAATTCCACTCCTGGTAATTTATGCTATTCATCTTATAGTTGTCTATAGTGAGAAAAAAAAATGAAAAAATATAACCCTACAAAACAGAAATCCCTTACTCACATGATACATTGTCATTAAAAAGTTGTGTTTTTTAAAGATTGACAGGAAAATGCCCACAGTATGATATGTGAAAAAGGCAAGATGCCAAATGATACAGCATATTTGATTTTTGTTATCTAAGTAGCTTGTAGTTAGTAAAATACTGGAGAGACACACACTGAAATTTTAATGGTGATTGATAGGATTTCAGGGTTTTAAGAACTGTTATTTCCCTAAATGTCCACAGTAAACCTATATGATATTTATAATGACAGTAGGGGGTAATTAGGAAAAATGTTTTCTAAAAAGTCTTGGTCTTTAATGGCCAGCTCAAATGGGAAGGAAGTTCCCTGTGTGGTATTTACTTCTCGCTGGATACATTCTTCCTGGACCATTTCATCCAGCATTCTCCATCCTCTCCCCAGCTTCCAAGCCAATCAATCATTCATGGGTTCCTACTGATTACCACCTCGTAGATTTCTCATCCTCACATTTCAGTCTACACTCACCCTCATCACCATCTGTCCCTCCATTCGGGATGCGTCCACCTCTCTGGACTCTTATCTCTCTGGACCTAAATGTTCTGTCTCCCCTGTGGCATTCTTCACACTATATCCAGAGTGATCTTTTTCAAAAAGAAATGATGTATCACTCCCTCTATTAAAACTCTTCAATGACTCTACATTGCCTTCAGGATGAAGGTCCAACTCCCTATTATCAGTTTGGGTTCGCTGAAGTAAACCTTGAGACAAGAACTTGGTATGTGTAATCACTTAACTCTGTCTGGGCCATAGAAAGCACTCTGGGGGGGAACCTGGGTGGTTCAGTCATTAAGTGTCTGCCTTCGGCTCAGGTCATGATCCCACATGGGGCTCCCTGCTCAGCGGAAAGCCTGCTTCTCCCTCTCCCACTCCCCCTGCTGTGTTCCCTCTCTTGCTTTGTCTCCGTCAAATAAATAAATAAAATCTTAAAAAAAAAAAAGAAAGCATTCTGGGTTATCTATTCCTATCTTATTTCATTAATTCTAAAATACATATATCTCCAAAATTTAACATCTCTAAAATTAGGATACGACTCACAACAAACAGCACTTAGAATTGAAAAAAATCCTGTATTTTTTGTTGTTGTTCTGCTCCAGTTGAGGGCCCTTAAAGGCTGCAGCTCCTTCATCATTACATCCCAGTACCTGGCATGATGTCTGAGACCTAGTAGGTGCCCAATGATTTGGTGGAATAAACAACAAAATGAACAGTCTTCCCTGATACCATCCCCACCCCCACCCCACACAGGCTGCCCATCATCTCTCTCCTCTGAGGTCCCAACGTGCTTTGGTCAGACCTCTTTCCTGGCATTTCTCAGAGTCTATCGCACACTATAGGGGAGCACCTGTATTACCCTGTACCAGTAAAATGAAGGCAGGGTCCTTGCCCTATTTATCTGAGAATCGCCACACACTATTTTGTATAGTGCCTTCACACAAGTGTCTCAATCAAATACTCTTGGTTGCAAAAAAAACCACACTATATCAGCTTCGTGGTGGTCTCCAGTCAGCCCAGGGGTGAGATCTGTGAGAGCGGCGATTAGGTCCTTCTCATCGCTGGGTATCCAAGTTTTGCAGAGAACTCAATACGGAAAGCCCTTAAATGGAGCACTAATGGTGGGAGGGACCTTGAAAATGTTCACTTGGCACACTTCACGACTCTAAGTTCAGCACAGGGGAGGTGTTGCAGCTGGGCCTCAGCTCTGCTGGGGTTGCATGAAGGACGTCAGCCTGCCATAGGTCCCTAGACAAGACTCTGGAACACCTACTTACCTTTCAGCCCCGACTCTCCTCGACCAGCTAGAGACCTTAGGCAAATCCATCCCTTGGTGGAACTCAGTTTCCTCAACTGTAAAATGACCTTGCTCTGATGTCTTACAGCTCAAAAGTTTTATAATTCTAATGTAGCCTCTCAGACAAGAAATGAAAAGTCTAGAATAGAAAAATGCTTTAAAATCTTTTCATGTGTGGCAAGAATAGAATTATTCCTTAGGCTGTGAGGCTTATTTTAACTTAGTTTTTCTTTTTTTTCTTTTTTGACACCCAATTAATTTCATCCAGCATTGGTACCTATGTTTTGATACATTGTTTTGGTATTGTGTGCTTGTGTGAAATAAGTTATCCTAACCTGTCTTTCATTAATCAGAACATAATGTCTAAGTCAAGTGCCTCTAAAAAAGAAACATTCAGTCTTCACCTAACAGAGCATTAGAACAAATCTCACTTAACTGAGATCTATTTGAATTTTGCCAAAAAGTCTAAACAGCTGTCTGAGGTTGTGCAATTTACTCCTTTTTAAAAAGAGAGAGTGAGGCGGAGCAAGATGGCGGAGGAGTAGGAGACCTAGATTTCGTCTGGTCTCAGGAATTCAGCTGAATAGGGATCAAACCATTCTGAACACCTACGAACTCAACAAGAGATCGAACAGGAGAGTAGCAACAACTCTCTGAACAGAGAAGCGACCACTTACTGGAAGGTAGGGCGTGCGGAGAAGTGAATCCAAGGCGATATTCGGGAGGATAGACGGCGGGGGAGGGGCCTCCGTCGGCCGCTTCTGGCAAGTGATAGAGCCGCGGAGCACAAAATCGGACCTTTTAGAAGTTGGCTTGGCGGAGGGACGTCACTACAGTGGCTAAGCGGGGGGTGGAATCCTCCCGGGACAGTGTGGTCTCAGGACCCTTGGGGTCACAGAGAGACCGGGGGTGCCTGAGTGCGCCAGAGCTCCCAGGTATCAGAGAAGGGAAGCCGGCTGCAGATACGGAGCTGAGTCGCGGGCTCTCAGCTCGGGGTTGCCATAAACTGTGATCTGCGGCCCAGTCGGGGCCCGGCTCCCTCAGCAGGGACCCAACAAGCAGCAGATCCGGGGAGACTCCCCTTCCTTCCCAGGGAAGAGCGGTGCGGGAACGCACTGCAGGGATCTGCTGGGTTTGGAGACTCCACGCGGGGTCGGGTGCCAGAGATAGCAACGCTCCATCACAGGCCGGGTGAGCACGGAGTGCGGCCGGAGACCGGGGACACGGAAGTGACTGCTTTTCTCTGGGGGCACACTGAGGAGCGGGGCCCCGAGTTCTCAGCTCCTCCGGGTGGAGATTGGGAGGCCACCATTTCTGCCCTGGTCCTCCAAAGCTGTACCGAGAGCTTGCAGGGAACAAAAGCTCCTGAGAGCAAACCGGAGCAGCTTCCTTAGCCCGGACCGACAAGGGCGGGGCAATTCCGCCTCCGGCAAAGACATTTGGAAACCACAGCAACAGGCCCCTCCCCCAGAAGATCAACACAAACAGCCAGCAAGCCAAGACCAAGTTGATCGATCAAGGAGAATGGGAGAACTCAAGCGCTAGGGGAATACTGCACATAGATTCATGGTTTTTTTTTTTTTTTTTTTACCATGATTCATTATTTCATCAAAGTTAATTTTTGTTGACGGTTTTTTTTTATTTTTCTTTTTCCCTTTTTCAACCAACATCTTATAAATCCCTTTTTAAAAAAAAAAAAACATTTTTTATTTTTCATTTTTAGAGTCATATTTTATCCCTTCATAGTAGTTACCCTTATTTTTGGCATATATATATAAGTTGTTCTCTCTTTAAAATTTTGAGGTACAGTTTCTTCTAACAGATCAAAATATACCCTAAATCACTAGTGTATGGCTTTGTTCTAGTCTCCTGCCTGATCACATTCTCTCCCTTTTTCCTTTTTTTTTTTTCTTAAATCTTCTTTCTTTTTTCAAACAACTTATCTTATCAAGTCCTTTCATAAAATCTTTTATACTTTTCATCTTTACAGTCATCTTCCATCCCTTCATTGTATCAACCCTTATTTTGTACATATATGTCTTTCTTCCTTTAAAATTTTAGGAGGCACTTTTTTCTAACAGACCAAAATACGCCCAAAATCTAGTGTGTGGCACTGATCTATGCACTAGCCTGATCATATTTGATCATATTCTGCCTTTTTTGTACTGTTTTGTTTTTGTTTTTATCTTTTTTTTTCTTTTTCTCTTTCTTTTTTCTTTCTTTCCCTTTCTTTTCCCCTGGTTTCAGGTCTTTTCTGATTTGTATACAGTATATTTGCTGGGGACGTTGTAAACCTGTTAGCATTTTGTTCTCTCATTCATCTATTCTCCTCTGGACAAAATGACAAGACGAAAGAAATCACCTCAGCAAAAAGAACAAGAGGTAGTACCGTCAGCCAGGGACCTACTCAATACGGACATTAGTACGATGTCGCACCTAGAGTTCAGAATCATGACTTTAAAGATACTAGCTGGGCTTGAAAAAAGCGTGGAAGTTATTAGAGAAACGCTTTCTGGAGAAATAAAAGAACTAAAATCTAACCAAATCGAAATCAAAAAGGCTATTGATGAGGTGCAATCAAAAATGGGGGCACTAAATGCTAGGATAAATGAGGCAGAAGAGAGAATCAGCGATATAGAAGACCAAATGATGGAAAATAAAGAGGCTGAGAAAAAGAGAGAGAAACAACTACAGGATCACGAGGGCAGAATTCGAGAGATAAGTGATATGATAAGACGAAACAACATTAGAATAATTGGGATCCCAGAAGAAGAAGAGAGAGAGAGGGGGGCAGAAGGTATATTGGAGCAAATTATAGCAGAGAATTTCCCTCATGTGAGGAAGGAAACAGGCATTAAAATCCAGGAGGCACAGAGAACCCCGCTCAAAATCAATAATAATAGGTCAACAGCCCGACATCTAATAGTAAAACTTACGAGTCTCAGAGACAAAGAGAAAATCCTGAAAGCAGCTCGGGAGAAGAGATATGTAACCTACAATGGTAGAAACATTAGATTGGCAACAGACCTATCCACAGAGACCTGGCAGGCCAGAAAGGACTGGCACGATATCTTCAGAGCACTAAACGAGAAAAATATGCAGCCAAGAATACTATATCCAGCTAGGCTATCACTGAAAATAGAAGGAGAGATAAAAAGCTTCCAGAACAAACAAAAACTAAAGGAATTTGCAAACATGAAACCAGCCCTCCAAGAAATATTGAGAGGGGTCCTCTAAGCAAAGAGAGAACCTAAAAGCAGCAAAGAGCAGAAACGAACACAGACAACAGACATTTAACAGTCACCTTACAGGTAATACAATGGCACTAAATTCATACCTTTCAATAGTTACCCTGAATGTAAATGGGCTCAATGCCTCAATCAAAAGACACAGGCTATCAGATTGGATTAAAAAACAAGACCCATCAATATGTTGTCTGCAAGAGACTCATTTTAGACCCAAAGACACCCCCAGATTGAAAGTGAGGGGGTGGAAAACCATTTACCATACTCTTGGACACCAAAAGAAAGCTGGGGTGGCAATCCTTATATCAGACAAACTAGATTTTAAAACAAAGACTGTAATAAGAGATGAGGAAGGACACTATATGCTACTTAAAGGGTCTATCCAACAAGAAGATCTAACAATTGTAAATATCTATGCCCCGAACATGGGAGCAGCCAATTATATAAGGCAATTAATAACAAAAGCAAAGAAACACATTGACAACAATACAATAGTGGGGGACTTTAACACCCCTCTGACTGAAATGGACAGATCATCTAAGCAAAAGATCAACAAGGAAATAAAGACTTTAAATGACACACTGGACCAAATGGACTTCACAGACATATTCAGAACATTCCATCCCAAAGCAAAGGAATACACATTCTTCTCTAGTGCCCATGGAACATTCTCCAGAATTGATCACATCCTAGGTCACAAATCAGGTCTCAATCGGTACCAAAAGATTGGGATCATTCCCTGCATATTTTCAGACCACAATGCTTTGAAACTAGAACTCAACCACAAGAGGAAAGTCGGAAAGAACTCAAATACATGGAGGCTAAAGAGCATCCTACTAAAGAATGAATGGGTCAACCAAGAAATTAAAGAAGAATTAAAAAAATTCATGGAAACCAATGAAAATGAAAACACAACTGTTCAAAATCTTTGGGATACAGCAAAGGCAGTCCTGAGAGGAAAGTATATAGCAATACAAGCCTTTCTCAAGAAACAAGAAAGGTCTCAAATACACAACCTAACCCTACACCTAAAGGAGCTGGAGAAAGAACAGCAAATAAAGCCTAAACCCAGCAGGAGAAGAGAAATCATAAAGATCAGAGCAGAAATCAATGAACTAGAAACCAAAAGAACAGTAGAACAGATCAATGAAACTAGGAGCTGGTTCTTTGAAAGAATTAACAAGATTGATAAACCCCTGGCCAGACTGATCAAAAAGAAAAGAGAAATGACCCAAATCAACAAAATCATGAATGAAAGAGGAGAGATCACAACCAACACCAAAGAAATACAAACAATTATAAGAACATAGTATGAGCAACTCTATGCCAGCAAATTAGATAACCTGGAAGAAATGGGTGCATTCCTAGAGATGTATCAACTACCAAAATTGAACCAGGAAGAAATAGAAAACCTGAACAGACCTATAACCACTAAGGAAATTGAAACAGTCATCAAAAATCTCCCAAGAAACAAAAGCCCAGGGCCAGATGGCTTCCCAGGGGAATTCTACCAGACATTTCAAGAAGAATTAATACCTATTCTCCTGAAACTGTTCCAAAAAATAGAAATGGAAGGGAAACTTCCAAACTCATTTTATGAGGCCAGCATTACCTTGATCCCAAAACCAGACAAAGACCCCATCAAAAAAGAGAATTACAGACCAATATCCTTGATGAACATGGATGCAAAAATTCTCACCAAAATACTAGCCAATAGGATCCAATAGTACATTAAAAGGATTATTCACCACGACCAAGTGGGATTTATTCCTGGGCTGCAAGGCTGGTTCAACATCTTCAAATCAATCAACGTGATACAATACATTAACAAGAGAAAGAACAAGAATCATATGATCCTCTCAATAGATGCAGAAAAAGCATTTGACAAAGTACAGCATCCTTTCTTGATCAAAACTCTTCAGAGTATAGGGATAGAGGGTACATACCTCAATATCATAAAAGCCATCTATGAAAAACCTACAGCGAATATCATTCTCAATGGGGAAAGGCTGAGAGCTTTTCCCCTAAGGTCAGGAACGCGGCAGGGATGTCCACTCTCACCACTGCTATTCAACATAGTATTAGAAGTCCTAGCCACAGCAATTAGACAACAAAAAGAAATCAAAGGCATCCAAATCGGCAAAGAGGAAGTCAAACTCTCACTCTTTGCAGATGATATGATACTGTATGTGGAAAACCCAAAAGACTCCACCCCAAAACTGCTAGAACTCATACAGGAATTCAGTAAAGTAGCAGGATATAAAATGAATGCACAGAAATCAGTGGCATTCCTATACACCAACAACAAGACAGAAGAGAGACAAATCAAGGAGTCTATCCCATTTACAATTGCAAACAAAACCATTAGATACCTAGGAATAAATCTAACCAAAGAGGCAAAGGATCTGTACTCAGAAAACTATAAAATACTCATGAAAGAAATTGAAGAAGACACAAAGAAATGGAAAAACGTTCCATGCTCATGGATTGGGAGAATCAACATTGTGAAGATGTCAATGCTACCTAGAGCAATCTACACATTCAATGCAATCCCCATCAAAATACCATCCACTTTTTTCAAAGAAATGGAACAAATAATCCTAAAATTTGTATGGAACCAGAAGAGACCCAGAATAGCCAGAGGAATACTGAAAAAGAAAAGCAAAGCTGGCGGCATCACAATTCCGGACTTCCAGCTCTATTACAAAGCTGTCATCATCAAGACAGTATGGTACTGGCACAAAAACAGACACATCGATCAATGGAACAGAATCGAGAGCCCAGAAATGGACCCTCAACTCTATGGTCAACTTATTTTTGACAAAGCAGGAAAGAATGTCCAATAGCAAAAAGACAGTCTCTTCAACAAATGGTGTTGGGAAAATTGGACAGCCACATGCAGAAGAATGAAAGTGGACCATTTCCTTACACCACACACAAAAATAGACTCCAAATGGTTGAAAGACCTAAACGTGAGACAGGAGTCCATCCAAATCCTAAAGGAGAACACAGGTAGCAACCTTTTCGACCTTAGCCGCAGCAACTTCTTCCTAGAAACATCGCCAAAGGCACGGGAAGCCAGGGCAAAAATGAACTATTGGGATTTCGTCAAGATAAAAAGCTTCTGCATAGCAAAAGAAACAGTCCACAAAACCAAAAGACAACCGACAGAATGGGAGAAAATATTTGCAAATGACATATCAGATAAAGGGCTAGTATCCAAAATCTATAAAGAACTTATCAAACTCAACACCCAAAGAACAAATAATCCAATCAAGAAATGGGCAGAAGACATGAACAGACATTTCTCCAAAGAAGACATCCAAATGGCCAACAGGCACATGAAAAAGTGCTCAACATCGCTCGGCATCAGGGAAATCCAAATCAAAACCTCAATGAGATACCACCTCACACCCGTCAGAATGGCTAAAATTAACAAGTCAGGGAACGACAGATGTTGGCGGGGATGTGGAGAAAGGGGAACCCTCCTACACTGTTGGTGGGAATGCAAGCTGGTGCAACCCCTCTGGAAAACAGTATGGAGGTTCCCTAAACAGTTGAAATTAGAGCTACCGTTCGATCCAGCAATTGCACTACTGGGTATTTACCACAAAGATACAAATGTAGGGACCCGAAGGGGTACGTGTACCCCAATGTTTATAGCAGCAATGTCCACCATAGCCAAACTGTGGAAAGAGCCAAGATGCCCATCGACAGATGAATGGATAAAGAAGAGGTGGTATATATACACAATGGAATATTATGCAGCCATCAAAAGGAATGAGATCTTGCCATTTGCAACGACGTGGATGGAACTGGAGGGTGTTATGCTGAGTGAAATAAGTCAATCAGAGAAAGACATGTATCACATGACCTCACTGATATGAGGAATTCTTAATCTCAGGAAAGAAACTGAGTGTTGTTGGGGTGGTTGGGGGTGGGAGGGATGGGGTGGCTGGGTGATAGACATTGGGGAGGGTATGTGCTACGGTGAGCGCTGTGAATTGTGCAAGACTGTTGAATCACAGTTCTGTACTTCTGAAACAAATAACGCAACATATTTTAAGAAAAAAGAAAAAGAAGAAGATAACAGGAGAGGAAGAAAAGGGGAGTATGTCAGAGGGGGAGACGAACCAGGAGAGATGATGGACTCTGAAAAACAAACTGAGGGTTCTAGAGGGGAGGGGGGTAGGGGGATGGGTTAGCCTGGTGATGGGTATTGAGGAGGGCACGTTCTGCATGGAGCACTGGGTGTTATGAACAAACAATGAATCATGGAACACTGCACCAAAAACTAATGATGTAATATATGGTGATTAACATAACAATAAAAAAATTAAAAAAAAATAAAAAGAGAGAGTGACTTTAAAAGCAGTGTCTGGTTATTAATCAATCTTCTTGTGTGGGCAAGAGGGAATTTTATGTAGGACAAATGGTAAGCTAGCATCACAACAGAAGTCAATAATTTATTCTTGAAAGCATCTCTAAAATTCATTCTGTCTAGAATAATAATAGCTAACATTTCATGCTTATTATGTGCCAAGCACTGTTCTAACCGAATATATTATCAACTCATTTGATTTTCACAGCTACCTTCCCAGGAGGATAGCCTATCATCTCCCCTCTTTAACAGAAGAGGAAACTGGGTCAAGAAACTTGTCAAAGGCCACACATTCAGGACAACTGGTTGGAGTCCATGCTCTTAACCACTGCACTGGACTACCTTTAGAAAGTTCATAAACAATTTTTCAGGTGAGTAGATTCTGACAATTGAATGTAGGTTTTCCCACAACTATTCAATTCAACAAGCCTATACAATGCCTAGCATTATCTAGGCTCATGTTTCCTCAAACAGGTTCAAGGTCTTACAAAGCACACCTTGATAAAAGAGTTATTGGGTCATTAAGTCTGGAAGTCTGGAATCTAAGGACAGCTGGACATCTTGCCTGGACTTGAGACCTACCATTCCAGCATAATGCCCCATCAACACCGCTGTACACCCTGCTTTGATCTCCTGTCATAGTTCTAGTCTTATTCTCTAGGACAAAACTCTTCCCTGTTTCCCAGTCCCAGCAATTGTGTTCCTGTCCTGTTATCTGTATCTAACTGCTTTGTTTGATACCCAGATCCCACCAGAATAAGAGTCTAGCCTTGAAGTCCAAACAAGTGGCTGATTCATAGGATTTGCAGCGGAATATGCCCAATGCAACTGAACTGCTGGTCTTTCCAGGCTCCTGCTGTTTGCTGTGCTCATAGAATCCCATTGTCTGCTTGGCAGTGACTCCATCTGGGAGTTCCCTGAGGCATATGAAACCCTGGTTACAGCAATGCCAATACTTCAAAGAACTGAATATTTAGCTGAAGACGCAGAACTCAAGGATGGGAAATAACATATAAAGTGCTAAAGGAGAGAGAAAAGTTCAAGATAGTCTGGGACAAGAAAGCAAGATGAACTTGAGCTGGATTTATTTTTTTTAAATTTTAAAAGATTTTATTTATTTGAGAGAGAGAGAGAGCACGAGTGGGGTGGGGGGGGCAGAGGGAGAAGCAGACTCCCTGCTGATCCTGGGACCTGGGATCATGACCTAAGCCAAAGGCAGACCCTAACCGACTGAGCCACTCAGGCATCCCAAGCTCAGTTTAAAGGATGGCTGAGTGTAGAGTGGGAGGGACACAGAAGAATTCTGAGGGCAGGCAGCTCTGCAGCAACAGATTCAAGCACAGGGCTGAGCATGTTTTGGAGACAGTGGATGGAATCACCTGCCTGGTTCCAATTTGCTGGTTGGAGCATACAGTGGTTGTGACAGGTTGAATCACTATATTGTACACCTGAAACTAATATTACACCGTATGTTAACTAACTGGAATTTAAATACTTAGAAAGAGGGAAAGAATGGTAGCTCTTAGAAGGCTTTGCCCTCCCTGAGAAGGTGGCATAATGAAATTGTTAATTGCACTAGGTTTGTCCCCTATGAGATTGAAGTCACATATTGGTTCTGCCATTTATGTGACTCTGGAGAGCAGTCTCCCTGAGACTGTTTCCTCCTCCTAAAAACAGGGACAATCGTACTAGCATCTACCTCATAAGGAGCTGTGAGGATGAAATGACTGAGAACGCACATCAAAGGCTTGGCACATTGCCTGGCAAGAATGCACTTTAGAGAAAGGGCTTTACCAACCTATGACCCTTTGGTACAGGTTACAAAGCTGCCTTTGTTGAGAAGTTTGGTTGGCTTCTCAAGAAATGATGCAGGCGTTCTGACTTGGAGATCACAAAGTTCTTCACATCTATCCCTGCACTTGGTCTTCCAGAGCACTGCCTCTTCTAATCTAACTGGTAACCAGAACCTCATCACCTGGACAAATAACTGGGAACTTTCTGCAAGATTCAGGAACACTTGCTAAATGCTAAATGTTTCGTGACTGTAAAAAAATGGCATGTTCCATGGAAAATGTAAAAGGCAGTCCAGGCTGACTATGTAAGGCTGTGGAGCCCTCCTTTGGGGCCCAGGGACTGACAGCAATGATGCATCTGGACCACTTCTAAGACTAGGAGACCTAAGGTAAATCACACTGTGCCCACCTTACCCTCAAATGAAATCCAAAATAGCTTTGAAGGGAAAAGAAGTCCCCAAACATCAACATGGAGTCTGAGAAATAGCAAAGGGGGAAAAAGAGAGAGAGAGAAGCAAACCAAGAAACAGACTCTTAACTATAGAGAACAATCTGATGGTTACCAGAAGGGAGGTGGGTGGGGGGATGGGTGAAACAGGTGATGGGGAGTAAGGACAGTACTTGTGATGAGCACCAGGTGTTGTATGGAAGTGTTGAATCACAGTATTGTATACCTGAAACTAATATTACACTGTATGTTAACTAACTGGAATTTAAATACTTAGAAAATAGCTGGATAAAATAAATCAATATTGTAAAGGATTTCAAAAAAAAAGGAAGAAAGAAACAAAGAAGAAATGAGTAAAGGAGTGAGGGAGGGAGGGAGGTAAAGAAGGAAGGAAGAGAGGGGATTGTGGAGATGGGAGGGCCATACTATCCACTTGTCTTGGGACCCACCTCCTAGTACCAGGCTGAATGCTTCTGACATCATCCTGCCCAGTGGCTCACTGCCATATTCCCACCATGACATGATGAAGGGGTGTCCCACAGTCCCCTCAGTGACAGAAGCTCCCTATGACTATGGTATCCAACCAACAGGAAGAAGGTAGAAATGTTCTGTTTGAAAAAGACCCTCAGGGGAACCCTCCTACACTGTTGGTGGGAATGCAAGCTGGGTGCAGCCTCTCGGGAAAACAGTATGGAGGTTACTCAAAAAGTTGAAAATAGAGCTACCCTATGATCCAGCAATTGCACTACTGGGTATTTACCACAAAGATACAAATGTAGGGATCTGAAGGGGTATGTGCACCCCAACGTTTATAGCAGCAATGTCCACAATAGCCAAACTGTGGAAAGAGCCAAGATGTCCATCAACAGATGAATGGATGAAGAAGATGGGGTATATATATATACACTGGAATATTATGCAGCCACCAAAAGGAATGAAATCTTGCCATTTGCAATGATGTGGATGGAACTGGAGGGCATTATGCTAAGTGAAATTAGTCAATCAGAGAAAGACAAGTATCATATGATCTCACTGATATGAGGAATTTGAGAAACAAGACAGAGGATCATAGGGGAAGGGAGGGCAAAATGAAACAAGACGAAACCAGAGAGAGAGACAAACCATAAGAGACTCTTAATCTCAGGAAACAAACTGAGGGTTGCTGGAGTGGTGGGGGGGTGGGAGGGATGGGGTGGCTGGGTGATAGACATTGGGGAGGGTATGTGCTATGGTGAGCACTGTGAATTGTGTGAGACTGATGAATCACAGACCTGTACCCCTGAAACAAATAATACATTATATGTTAATACAAAATCTTATTTGTTAAAGAAAAAAAAAAGAAAAAACCCCTCAGGAACTTGGAAGGCAAGCCAGGGGTCTCCTTTGAGACTCACTGAGTACCAAAACTGTAATTTCACAGATGAAAACCCTGAGGTCAGAGAGAGGGAGTTTACCCAAGTGTTAGGAACCAGCAGGCCCAGGACTAAACCCAGACCACCTGACTCCCAGGCCCGGCACTGACAGAGCTAGAAATGGCATCCTGAGCACATGCATGAGATTCTTGGGCAAAGAGTCTGGAGAATGTCCGGACGTGCCACTTTCAAAGTGCAAGCACTTTAGTTTTACCTGGATTTAGCAATGGCTAGCAAGACAAAATCAAGTCTAGCTTTAAAAAAGCCTTTAACTACTTTGACAGCATCGTGCTCATCTGACAGGCTGGGAATTAAGTGTACAGTGTCAACAGTCCATACTGGTAATAAGTTGTCAGCAACTCAACAGTTAAGGCAGAAGGGAAGGGAGTGAGGAAACCACATGTACTTTTTAACTCATTGAATCCTCATGGTCAGAATCTTCTCAAATTCTCTGGTTTCATTTTGGATTAGCCCCAGCTGGGCTTCCAGAAAACTGATCCTAGTATTCCTTGGAAATGGAGGTTAGTTCTATTTAGAGAGACCATGGATTCAAACCTCGAGGTAAGAGCATCGCAGATCCAGGTTTCCCTGAGAACAAATGTAGTATCGGTAGCTTATGCTGACTTTACATAATTTGAAATAAGCAAGCTATGTTCTATACTTAAAGTAACAACAACTTGGAATACCCGGGGAACCCAACTTTTCTCAGACAGTATTGTTAGTTATCTACTGCTACATTAAGAAATGACTCCAAAGACAGTAGCTTGAACAACAAACATTTATTATCTCAGTTTCTGTGCTTTGGAAGTTTGGGAGTGGCTGAGCTGGGTGGTTCTGGCTCTGGGTCTCTCAGGAGGCTGCATCAAGGTGTCAGCCAGGACTATGGTCATGTGAATTAGACAGATTGGAGGATCTGTTTCCAATATGGCTCCCTCACACGGCTGCTGGCCGTTCCTCACTTCTATGTCCTCTCCACAGTGCTGCTTGAAGGCCCTCACACTATGGCTGCTGGCGTTTCCAGAGTGAGTGATCCCGGACCGAGCAAGGTGGAAGCAATGCTTTTCATCACCTTCTCTCAGAAAGTGACACACCATCTCTTCCGCATTTTACTTATTGGAAGGGAATCACTAAATTCAGCCCGTGCTCAAAGGGAGGAGAATTAAGCTCCTCCACTTAGAAAGGAACATATCGCACAATCTGTGGATAGATTTTAAAACCACTGCAAGTCCAAAGCATTATTTACTTATTTGTTAACAACTTACCAGTGCCCACTGTACCTTCCATTGCTTTTAAATTAATTGTTTTTAAATCAGCAAGATAAATATCTGTCAAATATCCAGGCAGAGAACTAAATCATACCAATTTCTGGAGGGGCAGGCCCACTTATGGTTAAGTTTCCTGAAGATAAATTTCACAACCCCCTCCCCCCAAAGCTCAAAACATTTCTTCTTAGTCCAGAGGATAAAATAATAACTTATGAAGGAATAACATAATAATCACTGTGCCAAATATCCTTCTTTTCCCCAAGTATCTATTAATCTTAACTTCTTTCCTGCACAGAATCCAATCCATGGTAAAATACTTTTACCTCATCCTTACTTAAGGGCCAGACGTGCAGTATAAAAACTGTACATATCTTCAGTACACGCCATACTGTAATTGTTTCCACCTAATAGATTATGGACTCTGAGAAACAAACTGAGGGTTCTAGAGGGGAGAAGGGAGGGGGGATGGGTTAGCCTGGTGATGGGTATTAAAGAGGGCACATTCTGTGTGGAGCACTGGGTGTTATGCACAAACAATGAATCATGGAACACTGCACCAAAAACTAATGATGTAATATATGGTGATTAACATAACAATAAAAAATTTAAAAAAAATGTGAAAAAAAATTTAAAAAATAAAATATTAAATATGAAAAAAATGGTACTAAAAGAGTTTGAAAAGCACATATAGATATTTTATGAGTTACACATTCGTGTCACTTTTTATGGTCATATCACATACTTGATGTCTAGGAGTGGCTTCCATCTCAACAAATCCTGCAAAAATTTTCTATAAAGCAACACTCTTTGTTTTATAAATATAAACTTTCATATACACTGCCACTTCTGGAATTCTCCATACCAACAATGTGGAATACTTCTAAGAACCAGGGAATAATCCAAAGGAATACTGCTAAGAACCAGGGAATAATCCAGTCTCCCAGCAGCCAACAGATGTCCCAGTGCCCACTGCCCAGTAGACCAACAACTAAAAGGAGAGAACTGGAAGCCTAGCACAAGAAACTCAAAGGAGATTTGTTAAGGGAACCAGTAAAACCCATGCATTTTACTGCAAAGTAAGAGTTTTTTTCCCAGAACCTCACTCCTCTTTCCTACCTTACACACTAGTCCTAGAAACCTTCTAATCTGAATTCTAATCTTACACATCAGAAAGTAGAACGGATTCAAGAAAGTTCATTTTTGGTGAGCTGATGAAATTAACAAGTGGCAGTAAATTTATAAAGTGTTGGAAAAGAGACAAACCACATCATTCTTGGGGCCAGTGTAGGAACAAGCAATGCAGTACAACTTGAGTTTATGATTATAACTGTGGAATTATAAAGAAATGGTTATGTTCTCCACACTATTTAAGAATGTGACGTATTTTGGAAATATTGTTGCTTAAACAGATATGTCTCTTCAGGCAAGGGAAACAAAAGGAAAAATAAACCATTGGGACTACACCAAAATAAAAAGCTCTTGCACAAGAAGGAAACCATCAACAAAATGAAAAGGCAACCAACTAAAAGGAGAAGACATTTACAAATGATATTATTTGATAAGGAGTTAATATCCAAAAAATGTAAAGACCTTATACAACTTAACACCAAAAAACCCCAATCCAATTAAAACATGGGCAGAGAACCCGAACAGACATTTTTCCAAAGAAGACATACAGATGGCTAAGAGCCACATGAAAAGATGCTCATCACTCATCACCAGGGAATACAAATCAAAACCACAATGAAATAACACCTGCACCTATCAGAATGGTTAGAGTCAAAAAGGTAAGAAATAACAATTGTTGGCAAGGATGTGGAGTAAAGGGAACCCCCCCCCCCAATACATTGTCAGTGGGAACACAAATTGGTGCAGCCACCGTGGAAAACAGTATGGAAGTTCCTCAGAAAATTAAAAATAAAAATACCTTATGATCCAGCAGTTACACTACTGGGCATTTACCCCAAGAAAACAAAAACACTAATTCAAAAAAATATATGCATCCCTATGTTTATTGCAGTGTTATTTTATTTATTTGAAAGAGAGAGGGGGAGAGAACATGCACAGGATCAGGGGGGAGGAGCAGAGGGAGGAGAAGCAGACTCCCTGCTGAGCAGGGAGCCCGACTGGGGCTCAATCCCAGGACCCCAGAATCATGACCTGATCTGAAGGCAGACACTTGACTGAGCCACTCAGGTGCCCCTACTGCAGTGTTATTTATTATAGCCAAGATATGGAAGCAACCCAAGTGTCCATCAATAGATGAATGGATAAAGAGATTATATATATATATATATACACATACATATATACAATGGAATGTCAGTCATAAAAAAGAATGAGTTCTTGCCATTTGCAACAACATGGACCTAGAGGGTATTATGCTAAGTGAAATACATCAGGTAGAGAAAGACTAATACTATATCACTTCACATATAAGTGGAATCTAAAAACACAAACAAAAACAGAAAACAGACCCATAGATACAGAGAACAGATGGTTTCCAGAGGGGAGGGGGATGAAGGGTAGCCAAAATGGGTAACAGGGAGTAGGAGGTACAGTCCTCCAGTTATAGAATAAGTCATGGGGATGAAAGGTGCAGCATAAGGAACATAAGCAACGGTATTGGTACAGCATTGTATAGTGACAGATGGTAGCTACACTTACGGTGAGCACAGCGTAACATAAACTTGTCAAATCTCTATGTTGTATACCTGAAATTAATGTAATTAATTTTAAAAATTTCAATTTTAAAAAATTGTTTTTTTAAATTAAAAAATATTGTTGCTTAAAAAGGATGAGTTCTTAATCACTGGGGAAACACAGCTATTCAGAAAAATGAATTGCGTGAGGGTTTCAAACAATTAAAGCTTGATAGATACTTCAAGCAAATATTAACTAAAAAAATAATTTTACTACTGTCACTCATGTTAAACAAGTGTCCTCAATTAGTTGTGCTAATTTTCCTTTCCTTTATTTTTTTTAAACCATGATCTTATTTTTGAGATAGTCCAGGGCAGACTCCCCCCCAGCCCCACCCCACCATCCACATATCCATAATCAGCATGAAATAAACAGTAATATTCTTGGTAAGAAACTTCAAATTTTACAGAAAGATAAAAAAATGAAAAGTTCAAATCTTCCTAGCTTCTGCCCACCTCCTGCACCCGACATTCAAACCTGACAGATGCAGACACACCTAGTTCCTCAGCAATAAGCACTTCACAAGTTTGTATGCAGTCTTTAAAAAACTGCATATAAACACGTGTCCCTTAGGAAACATATAGTCGCCATAGGATTTATCCGTTCCTCAGTCATCAGTTCACAATTTTAACACATAGGATTTTTTGTTATTTTTCTCTTCTCCCTTCAAATTCTGAAAATTAAGCTTAAAAACCTGACCAAACTTTACTTCCTAAATACTTTTCCTTTGTGTTAAAAA
The DNA here is from genome assembly GCF_009762305.2 of Zalophus californianus. Taxonomy (NCBI): domain Eukaryota; kingdom Metazoa; phylum Chordata; class Mammalia; order Carnivora; family Otariidae; genus Zalophus; species Zalophus californianus. Next base: position 100,765,687 of record NC_045602.1, read on the forward strand.
CAAAAGCTGAAAAGAGTATCCCAATTTCTAAGATTGATAGATCTCCTACTCAGACAGCAAGAAGAGTAATTTCTTTTTCTCCTACAAAACCTTGGTTTTTAACTGTAACTTAAGTTTTTCAAAGGGCACATTTTTCACCTAATTTAGTTCAATTCAAAATGTAATTGAGTATCTACTATGTGCAAAACACGACGACAGGCAGACACAGCCCCTACCCAGGAAGAGCTTAGTGCCAGTGTGGTCAAGGGAGGGAAGGCGGGGGAGACAAAGACTGCTATAACTTACCTAAGGCTGGAGAGGAGGCTGGGACCATGCCTGGTGAAATGGTGAAAGGTAAGGGACAGCAATGGCGCGCCAAGGCCTGGTGATGCAACTCAGCTTATTTAAGTATGGTGAGTTTTGTGCCTCATTCCAATGTGAACTGACAAAGACCTGTCTGCTGGGTTTATTTCAAAATAAATGACAAACAATCAAGTGCCACCACCTGGCATTTCACAGTGAGGATGAAGTTCTAACACACCTGCCGGCTGCCAGCACTACCCACCTGGAGCAATGCAAGACAGCAGCTGGCACTCACTCTTGTTTGCTTCCCAGCCTCCTTCCCGCTTCATCACTGCCTTCTTCCCTCCATTCTAAGCTGTCTGAGCTTGCCTGCTTCCAAATGATTTTGATCACTCCTACATGACAATGGGACAGTGGATGTGGATTAGAAAATGACAAAGGAAAGTCAAACAACAAACAGCACTTTTCATCACTGTGCAGATACTTTCACAGGGGATTTTTCCTCTGTAATTCTTCAAAACGTTCTCTCCTTACCTAAGGTAGCATGGAGTATAACACCCTGGGGTCATACCCAGATCATGAAGGTAAAAAAGAAATGAATGAATTCAGATGCTTTAAAAAAAAAAAAAAAGTTGAGGAAAGAGTCAATTTAAAGATCCACTTTTTTTTTTCTTTAAGATTTTTATTTATTTATTTGACAGAGAGAGACGGAACACAAGCAGGGGGAGTGGGAGAGGGAGAAGCAGGGATCCCCATGCGGGGCTCAATCCCAGGACCCTGGGACATGACCTGAGCTGAAGGCAGACGCTTCAGCCACCCAGGTGCCCCAAGATCTGAGCCAACCAGGCGCCCCAAGATCCATACTTTTCTAAAGTATAAAACTATGTAATAGCTCTGGGGAGACATACAAGCCTATACTGTCTTCACAACAAAAAGTGACAGTGTGACAAATAATTTTAGCTTGAGTATCTTAGACATTATAAAAACTGTTTTTATTCCAAATGATCTGGAACTCTAGAGAATCTACCAATTTGTCCTTCCTCTCATTTCCATTGCTTTCGCCCTCTCACGGCAATAACAAAAGATCAGAAGGAGAAAAAGGTACAAAATGTCAGTGTGGGCAATGTTTTTCCATCAAGTCAGGCATGTATAAATGTGAACATATTTGTGGATTTTTCATTGAAATATCTTCCTGCTTTTGGGCTGAATCTGTAAATAAGACATTCGAATCACCAGATAACAGTATCCATATGGAAACAGAAACGACGTAAAACCAAAAGGGTTACTAAATGTAGATGTAGGATTAGGTTATTCTAATTACTACAAGTCTGATAGTACATTGCTTATAGATTGCTTCTTGCTTCAAAATGTAATAATTTTAGATGTGAAAGTTATCCATCTCTGATGAAAATTCTGGACTACGTTAACATTGAATAAAATATTTATTGTGACTTTTTCTCCTGTGACATAAGATTGTTTATTTTTTCCAGCTCTCCAAATGACACAGTTGCTGAACCTCTTTCAGCTGGTCTTGCCTGAAAATAATGAAAGATTAAAGATATTAGAAATAGATAAATATACAGCTCTACATGAAATCCCTTAATGCCATCATATATTTTTTTTAAAAACCCACCCTATGTAAATAAAAAGTAAACGAAAACATGAACCCACTAGGAAAAATGATTTGTCTTAATAATATTACCTGTGAATCATGGTATTTCCATCCTATCATGTAATAGATCTGATATGTGGCAGGTACTGAACCATCCTCATTTCTGTACATTTCTATAAAGACAAATGATGGTTACAATCTGAAAAAAAATGGAAGTGGAAGAAAAAAATCTGCTCAGTAAAAGTCATGTCCTCCAAAGAGAAATGGATATTGGGATACTTGGAGGACTTTGAGAATGCCTCACATGAAAAATCCTCAACGCTGAGAAGCTGACAGAAATACAGTTAAGGGCTGTTTGGAAAAAGGATACAGAACTACAGGATCTGTGTTCTGAAAGGAAGGACAAAAATCTGATGATGCCTTAACGGGAAGGGAAAAAGTACTGGCAACATTAAGGGATAAACACAGTAGGGCACGCGTTCCTCAGTGAGGCACGGGTGGAAAAGACAGCCAGCTCGCTTACCTCTGTACACAGCCGCGGCCGCCAGCATCGTGTCTCGGTGCAGCAGGGCTTTTCTATTCCAAGCACAGTTACTCTCACCCATACCTAAAAATACACTATAGGCAGTTTTAGATAATACCGCCAATAGCTGAGCTGCTCAAAGCACAAATTTAACCTCTTCACATCCAATGGTGTACCCCTCCCCATTCTCTAACAGGTTGTAGCTAGGCTTCTTAGTGACTCTAAAGCAAAAACTACTTGAAGCTTCTGGATATTAAGACCAGAGAAGTCAAATTTCAGGAGGCAAGTCCCATAAGCATGCCTTACTTGCCAACAGTGGTCTAAAGCAGACCAGCTGGGCAAAAGCAAGGCAACTGACCCTCCACGTGAGTCAGGAGGAGTTAGCAAGTACCTTTCCAAGGATGCCACATTTTATGCCCCTTTTAGATGCTCTTCAGAGGACAGGGCACTGCTACAATGCCTCACTCCTTCTAAGCCATAAATGTCTGATCGTGAAACTTGGGAGAGGGCTCTGAGACTCATTAGACAGTACCAAAACTATGATGCGTTTTCAGATTTTACAATATATTACTAATCCCAGATTAGGAAGAAATTACGTGCATTCTTTACAGGGGCACTTTTCTTTATGTTTTAAAATTTAGACTTCTGGGGCACCTGGGTGGCTCAGTTGGTTAAGCATCTGACTCTTGATCTCAGCTCAGGTCTTGATCTCAGGGTTGTGAGTTCAAACCCCGCTTGGAGGGAGCCTACATACATACATATATAAAATTTAGACTTTTTTTATTATTATATTAATCACCATACATCATTAGTTTTTGATGTAGTGTTCCATGATTCATTGTTAGCATATAACACCCAGTGCTCCATGCAGAACGTGCCCTCTTTAATACCCATCACCAGGCTAATCCATACCCCCACCCTCTCCCCTCTAGAACCCTCAGTTTGTTTCTCAGAGTCCATAGTCTCTCATGGTTCATCTCCCCCTCCGACTTTCCCCCCTTCACTCTTCCCCTCCTGCTATCTTCTTCTTCTTTTAACATACAATGTATTATTTGTTTCAGAGGTACAGGTCTGTGATTCAACAGTCTTTCACAATTCACAGCGCTCACCATAGCACATACCCTCCCCAATGTCCATCACCCAGCCACCCCAACCCTTCCACCCCCCACCACTCCAGCAACCCTCAGGTTGTTTTCCTCCTATCAGTGAGGTCATATGATACATGTCTTTCTCTGATTGACTTATTTTGCTCAGCATAATACCCTCCAGTTCCATCCATGTCATTGCAAATGACAAGATCTCATTCCTTTTGATGGCTGTAATTCCATCATTAGTTTTTGATGTAGTGTTCCACACAATTCCATTGTGTGTGTGTGTGTGTGTGTGTGTGTGTGTGTGTGTGTGTGTGTGTGTGTGTGTGTGTGTACACTACATCTTCTTTATCCGTTTATCTGTTGATGGACATCTTGGCTCTTTCCACAGTTTGGTTATTGGGGACATTGCTGCTATAAACATCGGGGTGCACGTACCCCTTTGGATCCTAACATTTGTATCTTTGGGGTAAATACCCACTAGTGCAATTGCTGGATCGTATGATAGCTCTATTTTCAACTTTTTGAGGAACCTCCATACTGTTTTCCAGAGTGGCTGCACCAGCTTGCATTCCCACCAACACTGTAGGATGGTGGCATCCCTGCCAACATCTGTCGTTTCCTGACTTGTTAATTTTCGCCATTCTGACTGGTGTGAGGTGGTATTTCATTGAGGTTTTGATTTGGATTTCCCTGATGCTGAGCGATGTTGAGCACTTTTTCATGTGTCCGTTGGCCATTTGGATGACTTCTTTGGAAAAATGTCTGTTCATGTCTTCTGCCCATTTCTTGATTGGATCATTTGTTCTTTGGGTGTTGAGTTTAATAAGTTCTTTATAGATTTTGGATACCAGCCCTTTATCTGATATGTCATTTGCAAATATCTTCTCTCATTCTGTCGGTTGTCTTTTGGTTTTGTTGACTTGTTTCTTTTGCTGTGCAAAAGCTTTTTATCTTGATGAAGTCCCAATAATTCATTTTTGCCCTTGCTTCCCTTGCCTTTGGCAATGTTTCTAGGAAGAAGTTGCTGTGGCTAAGACCTCTTAGACTTTTTTTTTTTAAGATTTTATTTATTTATTTGTCAGAGAGAGAGAGAGCACAAGCAGGGAGAACAGCAGGCAGAGGGAGGGGGAGAAGCAGGCTCCCCACTGAGCAAGGAGCCCCATGTGGGGCTCAATCCCAGGACCCCAGGATCATGACCTAGGCTGAAGGCAGATGCTTAACTGACTGAGCCACCCAGGCATCACTAGACTTTTTTCTTCAAGTTGACAGCTAAAAGCTAGGATTCATATTATTCTACTGTTCATTAACAATTAGTGCTGTATATTTTATTTTTTTGCATATACTAAAATTCCTTTGAGGCCACATTTTAAACTAGTCCATGAAATCAAAACAAACTTCAAAAGTAAAAATCCTTTATTATTTATTCTCTATATACTATACCACCAAAAATCAGTTCTTATTTTTGTTTTTCTTTCACAAAAAAGCCCCAATAAACTTCCCAATATCAGTTGTTCTTTAGAAGTTTAAAAATAATAATCTTCCAAGTTTTCAATGGCCTTATTAAAAACAATCAACAAATCAGCTGTAGTAAGTGAAACTTTTTTCTCTTCTCCAATGCCAAAATGTTCCTACTATTCCTTAAAATAATGAATCTCTGATACTAAAAGCAATGTCCAGCATCCTATGAATACAACAGCCCCAATTCATGAAGAACAACAGATATACAAACTAGACTGTCATGAAGAAAAAGGTGGATCTTATTCTTGCTGTCACAGTGCAGCTACACGACCTTAGACCAATCGCTATGGGTCTTCTAGGTGGCCAGACCAGATGATCTCTGAAGGCTTCTATAGCTAACATTACAGACCCATTATTACATAATCTGATTTAAAAACATTCTCCGATATTGTATCAACCCATATCAAGTGACCAGAGGTAAACTGGGAGTTGGACTGAAAGAATCTATTGTTGATGATGGCTGCGGTGCTTTCATTTCTGTTCACCTTCTCAGTGCCATGACTTATTACACCTTAGATACAGGCAATACCAGTGGAAAACAGGTTTAATTTATTTAATGTAAATACTTAATACATGAGGAGGGAGGGGGGAATACTTAATACACTAGAAATTCTAAAATGCCTTTTAGAAAATTGGTATTAGATACATTAAGATTATTAGGCATAATGTTCTCTCTGATATAGAAATTCAAGAGCACTACTGCATAACACTTATAGTCAGTAACTCTGCTGCTTGCCTCACAAGAGAAGCATTCCACCATACCAACCTTCCTTTCTCCTCGTGGTAGCAGTGTGATGTGGTGCAGAAAGTCTAGACTTTGGGATCATAATGCCAGTTCGGATCCTTAAGTAATCTAGGGCAACATCACTTAACTCTAATTAAACGGTTTTATCATCTTCAAAATGGAATGAGAACACTTCATAATGTATCATGGTAGACCTTTACTGAAGACCACCTGGGAAACACATTTAGGAACTTCTGACCAGCTCTGGGCTTTGGGATAACAGAAAAATCCAGGAAGCAAGTGACTGTTTAAGACTCTCACAGTGTTTTTAAGGTTAAGTTCAACTGCTTGTATAAAAATCTAATCTATTATGCTTTAGGAGGAACAATACTGAGTACTGTCTTTAAAAAACAAACAAACTGAACTTACCTTAAAACTACTGTGAAAGCCTCCAAAACTTTTCATGCATTCATCAGCTGATACACAACTTGTTTTGTAAAATTAGGTCAACATTCTGGACTTTTTTCTGTGAATTAATAACAATGGCAGCTCAAATGAGAAACACTACAACCATCAAGAAAAAAGTATAACAATATAAAACACCAAAAACCAATTTGAAGGCAACACCATCTTCCAGTAGGCAAAGCACACCTGGAAGTAGTCACCCAAGCTCCTTCCCCTCCTCCATTCATCCCTGGACCACTCTCCTTCCCATCTCAGCTGCCTCTGACCTTTTAAAGGCAGAGTGGTTGAGATTTCAGAATGAGTTAGGCTGCTACACTGGACTTAAATCCTTGCTCTATCACTTATATCACCTTGGACAAGTTACTTAATTTCTCTCTATGCCTCAGTTTACTCACGTGTAACAAGACAGATGAACTATATTAGCTCTAGTTTTACCTTCCTCATAGAGTATGCTTTATGAACAATGCTGGAGGATGAGCTTTTTAACACAGTGATCTGAGTCTCTCCTTCGCATGAAATTCTCCCCCTACAGTACCAGGCTCACCTGATAAAATCTAGAAGCCTCTGGTGGACTATCCTGCATCATTTCCCATCATCTCTCCACACTACATATTCAAGCGATACAGAATTACTGTAGAGTTTCTTAATTAGGAAAGTGAACGAAGTTGTGTATTCTCTTGCATCTCCCTGATTTTACACGGACCATTCCCTTGGCTTGGAAGGCAATGCCCCAAACCTGTACCACTCACTCACTCTCCTGGCAAACTTATTTTAGCTTAGGTCCTGCCTCTTCTGCAAAAGCATCCCTGATATCCTAAGCAGATTTAGGGATTCTGTTTTTCCCTATACTTTAAAACACAATTACCTCATTTTACAGTTAAATGCCTATGTCTATCTCTATGTCTCTACTACAGCACAAGCTCCGAGATAAGGAACTATGTATTTTCATCACTGGCTCAATAGTTGGCACATGGTAGATGTTCAATAAATGGTAAGTGAATGAATATAAAATCAACCATTTAATGTTTATATCTACTTTGTTAAATATCACTTTTACTAGTTATCTTTACATAATTCTTCTTAATCCTCCTAAAGATAAGAGACTCAAAGACTAGAATATATGATTTATGTAAAAGGCTTAACAGTAAAAATAAGAGAAGCACTGGCAAAGCCTCTTAAGGTAAATATTAGGCAACAGGTCCTCAAAATAGATGATCTATTTAAAACCCTTGAGGGAAGCGGGGGTTATCAACTGGATAGTGGCATGAGGCAACCTTCTGAGGGGGCTGGAAATGTTCTAGTCCTTGTCTGGATAGTGATTAAAAATACAAGCAACTATACAGGTAAGATTAGAGCATTTTACTATGCTAACTTCAATTAAAAAAAAAATGCACACAGATCAAGTAGGCAGTATTGGACTGAATTCAAATCCTAATTCCAGTTCCAGTGTGACCATGAACAAGATACCTAACTTTTCAATGTCTCATTTGCTCATTTGTAAAATTAGGATATCAGAAAATGTCACAGAACTGCACCCAGCACAGAGTAAGTTCTATATTTTTAAATCAGTGGGTAGTAACCTTTTCCAACTGATGCATCCCATTTCTAGTCTCTTTCTTGCTTCTCTCTTGAAATGAATCATGAGCATAGCATTTATTATATAGCAGAATAAAAATAAATGCTGCATTTGAGAAATATTTTTATCATTAGAGTCTGAATGATACATCATCGGCCCACCACCATCTCTCAAGTCTTTGGATGAAGGGACTCCGTGATTATGTCATGGGAAGCCAAGTGTTTGGGGCAATGCTTGGGAGGGGATGTGTGATTTATCACTGATCCCCTGTCATCTCAAACACACACACTATAAGCTGCCAATCCCTGTATTAATTTATAATGAACAAAGAGTGACTACAGTAGTAAGTTTTCAGCTACATACCTTTCTCCTTATAAAGCCAACAGAAGTGCCATTCTCAGAGGAGGCTGGATGATGGGTAAAATGGACTGTTATAAATGGGCAGCCAAAAGAAATCAGGTCAGGTAAGAGACTGCCAGAGCAGGAGTCAAGAAGGCAAGAGCTTGGCACCTAATTCTGCCATTAACAGGCAAGTGTTCCCTTTGGGCCTCATATTCCTCATTGTAATACAGAGATAAATAGTTACCAGAAGACTACTGAGAGAAGCAACTGCAATAGCGTTTAAGAAAAGCTATAAATCTGTAAATAACTGCAAGCTATTTAGTCTTATAAATCTCTTGCTTAAATCATCTTCATTTTTCAGGATCCAGATTAAAGTTCCCCTAGGTAAGCACAGTTCTGGTTTCAACGAACACACCTTTAATTGCTTCAGCTTCCTTCATTCAGCAAAGCTGCCTATGCCATTTGCATAATAAAAAGTAAAAGCTCATAATCTCTTAGGCAAGTCAAAGCTCTCCTTGGAGAAAATCACTTCTCCAGCAGCCCACTCGGTGGCAGATGTGTGTATGTGCGTACCTTACCTCTTTCAGAATTGGGAGGTAAGGGTTTGTATCCTTGTTGTTCCTCAAAACCTCTTCCAGGCCATTTTTTCTCTAACTTGTTAAAAACAAGGTGAGACCCACACTGTTTGGCCGTCACCCTCTCCCACTCCTGCTTGCTGTCAGACACAGACATCAGGCTCCCAGTCCCTTTTCTCATTCATCAGAGGATTGGCACCTGGTTCAGGTTCCATCTGTTCCCCAAGTCCTGCCACCACCCCAGGTTAATAATCACCAGTACCATGGTCTCTGAGATTTTTTAGTCTCCCCACCATTAACGATTCTCCGTTACTCTGCCTCTGCCATCACATCTCTAATACATCCAGACACGTCCTTCTTCTACTCAGTCACTGTCTATTAGGTTCCTAATGGCTCAGTATTTGGCCGTGTTCTCTTCTCACCTCATGCTCTCATTCCAGGCAATTGCTTCAAATACCACCAATTCACAAATGACTCATGATATTTTAACCAGGCAATCACCTCCTCTAAAACAACATACCCACACACCCAGCCACCTACTTGACATCTCCCCTTAGACATTTCACAAGCACTTCAAACCCAAAATACCCATATGTGAACACAAGAGGTGTCCCTGTCCATACTTGGTCTTCTTCTACTGTTTTCTCTGTCAATGAAGGGGCACCATCCATCTGGTTATGTGAGCCAGAAACTCAGCAGTTATGTTTGAAATAGCTCTCTCCCACCCACATGTAACCCATCAGCAAGGACTGTTAGATTTACATCCTAATTATCTCTAGAATCCATTCACTTGTCTCAAATCTCCACTGCCACCACCTTAGTCCAGGCCACCATCATTTCTCAATAAGCTTTACAGCAACGAGTCTCCCTACTAGCTGATCTGCCAATCCATTTTATCCAAAATGCAAATCTGATATCATGACTTCCCCCCTCTCCCTCCATTAAACGCCTCAAAGGGGTTTTAAGATAAAGACAATCTCAACAGGGACTATACAGTCCTCATTTACTCACCAATTTCATTATTTAATTCTCTCCTTTTTATTCCCTATACTCTAGCCAAAATGCCCTTTCAGTACTTGCCATGCTCTTTCTTGCTACAGAGCCTTTGCACATGCTACTCTCCCTGCCTGCGACTCACCTCCCTCCCCTCTTCACCTAGTTAATTCATCTTCATTTTTTAGAGCACAATCACCACTTCCTCAGATAAGACTTTCGTTGACTCTGACTAGGACTTATCCCTTTAATAAACCCCAATACTACACTAACACAACTACCCGCTTTCTTGTGCCTAGACCTGAGCTGCCAAGTGTTGTTGGAAAAAGTCACTGATGTGCTCTACCTGCCTCAGATGCACCCTTCAAGAAAGTTCCGCCATCTTTTTAGAAGCAGCCATAGCACCATGCACCTCTACTTTGTAGCACTTACCACAATTCTAATTTAACATTTATCTTTATGGCAGATGCGTGATGTCTGCCTTGCCCATTTTATTTTATAAGCTCCATGAAGACAGTCTGCCTTCTCCTCACCAATGTATCCCTAGTGCTTAGCCCCAGTACCTTCCATTGAGTCTGCTCTCAAAATATGACTCTCAAAAGGAGACTAAACATTCTTTAAAGTACGTTACCTTTTAAATCTTCCATCAATTCAAACATCCCAGGATAGTTAACTTGAATTTCATCAGTATCCTATTTAAAAAGAAAAAGGAATATTCATTTGACATTCATCATAAAAGACCCAGATTTGAAAACGGGCCACAGAGATTACCCAGACCAATTTCTCATGGTAAACAGGAATGTTCTTTATAATAATCTTTACAGATGTCATCTAGTTTATGCTTGATATATGAAAATGTCAAACTGCAGAATATTCACTATTCTAAGATTCTAATTCTAATATTCACTTCCTAAAATTACTCCATCAACCCCGCTCCAGTTCTCTCCCTGGGAACAACACAGAACAAGTCTATTTTGTATCTGCAAACCAACATCCTCTTCTTCAAGTCTTTGAACTTTTCCAGGATACTGTTAAGGTTTTAGATGGAGGGGTTAGTCTTCTGGACAAAATTTATAGATTTATAGATCCTTACACATCCTTACTGCGTTACTATGTATGTTGTCAGAATCAGTCTCTTAAAATGTGGCACCCAGGGGCACCTGGATGGTAGAGTCATTAAGCATCCAAATCTTGGTTTCAGCTAAGGTCGTAATCTCAGGGTCGTGAGACTGAGCCCCACATTGGGCTCTGTGCTCAATTAGGAGTCTGCTTGGGATTCTCTCCCCCCACCTTCCTCTCTCTAAAAATCTTAAAAAAAAAAAAAGTGGCACCCAAAATCAAGCCAAATAGGGTCATCTCCCAAGATGTTTCCAATCTGCTTCTAGTAATGCAGCCATACTGCACTGGCTCACCTGGGAGACAGGCACACCGCTGGCACATACAATTTATTTTTCAAACGGACTTCTGGGCAATTATGTTCCATTCTTTCTGAAGCCTGATTACAAGAGTTTACGGTTGGTACAGTGGCAGAGACTAATGCTCCCCAAATATCCAGGTGCTCCTGATACTTTCCAGCCCCCGAAAGGCATTTCTTCTGGCCTACCACAGCAAAAGGAAAGGAAAGAGCAAGGTAATAAAGAACTAGTGAGGCTTTTCCAGGCCATCCCTTTGGCTGTAGTAACCTCAGAAGATGAAAGGGCCAGGTGGCACAACTATGGGATGGAGATAAGCTGCCCAACCAGCACAGGGCTGTGATATGATAAAATTCTGTGTTAAGCACATAATCTTTACAGATGTCATCTGGTCTATGCTTGATATATGAAAATGTCAAAGTGCAGAATAAATATTCACTATTCTAAGAGAAATCTTCCTGAAGATTCCTAATCTTTAGATCTCCAAAAAAAATCCCTATATTGGGAATGAGCCCCCAAATACAGGACACACACTTTTTTCCCAAGTTTGGTATCAAAATGCTGCATGTAACTAAACCTTCATCTTATTTGCATTAACCACTTTTGAAGTGTCTAGATCTTTTTGTGTTTTGTAACTTTATCTGATGTGTTCACTATTCCTCCTGATTTTGGACTTTAATGTTGAACAGAATCAAGTATAAAGCCCAAAGAACAATTATCAAAAACATCCATTCTAGAGGTGCCTGGGTGGCTCAGTCGGTTAAGTGTCTGCTTTCGGCTTAGGTCATGATCCCAGGGTCCCATCGAGTCCCATGTCAGGCTCCCCGCTCCGCAGGAAGTCTGCTTCTCCCTCTGCCCACCCCCCACTCGTTCTCTCTCTCTAATAAATCTTAAAAAATCCATTCTAATTCCCAGACAAATGCAAAACAAAATGACCACTATTTTTAATCTTAAAGATACAAAACAAAGTATAAGCAAGAGTTCCCATATTCTTATATTATTGATGGGGCATATAAATTGATGCTATGTTTGGAAAGTCATCTGACCCTGTCTGTCAAAATTTCCATGTACAGATTCTTTGACCCAGCAGCTCTGTTGCTAGAAATTGACCTGACAGATGTGCCAAGATTATGTGAAAGGAAATACATTGCAGCACTGAAACAGCAACAAAACAACAATGAAAAACCAAAAAACTAGCTGTAAATAATCTAAATGTCCATTAATAGAGAACTGATTAAATTATATCTATTTAATGAAATACCATACAGCTGTTAGACAATGTGGTAGATATTGTAAGGGAAGATCTCCAAGATACGCTACTAACTATGGCGCCTGGGTAGCTCAGTCCATTAAACGTCTGCCTTCAGCTTAGGTCATGATCCCAGGGTCTTGGGATCAAGCCCTGCATCAGGCTCCCTGCTCAGCAGGGAGTCTGCTTCTCCCTCTCCCTCTGCTCCTCTCTCTGTCAAATAAATAAATAAAATCTTAAAAAAAAAAGAAAAACGTATGCTATTAACTGAAAAAACCCTTGAAGAGTGCTTATAAAAGCAACAGAGTGTATATACTGTTGCATACGCAGGTTTAAATGACATAATTGTATAGTGGTCTATGATAAAAAATTGTTCTGAAAGGATATATACACAACAATGGTCATCTTTGGGGAGAGGGACCAGGTATCAGAAGTCAGGAGGAGGAGACTTCTTTTCACTTTAGACCTGCTCTGTTTATCTCATTCTAACTATACATTTCTTTTAATTTCCTTTTTCTTGTTAACATATGCATGACGATGTTGTATGTGCACTTTTTAATAAGACCATCTCTGGGTAGTCAATTTCTTCTCTGTATTTTTCTACGTTAGGAAACTATTTTTTAAAGAAATCATAAGATTAAAAACAAAATTCCTTCCAGCCCGATACCTAGCTATTAAGCAATATCCTTCAAAAACAATCTTTCAATGAAACTAAAAGCATTATCTCCATCTCAATCAAAAGAATACCACAATAGCTTTGTCAAAGTCCTTATTCGAATTAAGATGGACCATATCTGCAGTTTTCTCCTAATATATTATCTGGCAACTCTATTCTAAAAGGAAATGAGCCTCATTCAGAAGGCCCACTAACTCTGAAAATAATTCACTATGAAAGTCATATAAATGTAAACAGGCAAATCTTGAATTCACCTTAAAAATAAAAATCCACTGCAGTATAAAAATGATATACCTAATGTTGTATGCACCATAAACCTGTATAACTGATTTTATAAGCTTTTGGGATGGGATTTTTTAGAAAATGAATTATGATACAATGTTAATACAGCACATTAGAGACAGTGTATACGTCTCAAAGAACAAATTTGTCTATATTATTAAATCATCAACTCTCTTAATTTTTATAAACCACAAAGATTCCACACCAATATTTCTGTATTATCTTAATGTTTGAGTTATTCAGCTCATATTTAAAAAATGAGAAGGTATTTCCATAATAGATTTCCCAACTAACAGAAATGTAGGATTTTAAGTGCTATGTTAGGTTAAACATTTTTAGTAGAAAATTTTAAGATTTTATTTATTTATTTATTGAGCATGCACATGCTAGCAGGGGGAGGGGGAGAGAGAATCTCAAGCAGACTCTGTGCTGAGTACAGAGCCCAATGTGGGACTTGATCTCACGACCCTGAGATCCTCACCTGAACCAAAATCAAGAGTCGAACACTTAGTCGACTGAGCCACCCAGGGCTCCAGCAGAAATTTTTCTAAAATGCACAGTCCACTTTACAACCATAGAAAACCGCAAGAAGACACACTTTTGGGGGTCCACAAAGTCAAAACTATTCTTAAAATAATACTAAGATGCTATTGGGCTTTTTCACCTCTCAGTCTCTCACAAGTACACTGAATTTTTCCTAAGTTACGTGACATGTGATATTCTCATAGACAGTCTTATGACTGCAGAAGAAGGCATGAGAATTTAGCACTTTTATTATGTCATACGTTAAAGAAATTTGTAAAAATGTAAAGCAATGACATTCTTCTAATTTTTTCTTTTGGAAAATAGTTTCTTTCTTTCCCCACAAAAAATGGATGTTTTATGTTAACACATAATAGGTACACTATTGTTAGTTTTAAACATATTAATACTAAAATTCAGTTTCAATTTCTAATTTGGTTAATATTAATAGATATAACCCACATAACAAAAGCTCTCTTAAGGTCCTCAATAATTTTAAGTGTGTAGCAAGGTCCTAAAAACAAAATTTTGAGAACCATGGCTCATAGGAGAGAACTAAGATTTGGGGGATTAAAGACGAATGACAAATTGCCAATTTATCTCTACAGTTTAATGTTTACAACCAAAATGTATTTGTTATTACTTATATAATTAAAAAATGTTGAAAAATATACAGTGATCCCTCTTGTACAATTGCCTGTGTTTGCCAGTGTTTGCTTTAATTACAAAGCAGCACCCTCACATGAGGCAGAGCTTTCCCCTTTCCAGCCGCCAACAGCTGACTGTTGTTTTGCTGACTCAGGCCATTAGCAGTTTACAAAAGACACAGCTGTGAAATCTTGAAGGTTGCTGTCATTTCCTAGCCTACTGTCTCTTCCCTTCTTGAGGCTCCTTTCCGACCTCAGAGACCCTCATGGTCTATGGTCTATGCGCCGTGCTTTCTACCAAAACAAGGAAGGACGGGACAAACTTTTCTTGGTTGGTTGATTTTATGAAATATATTCACATTAAATCTCCTTAAATGGTTATTTCAATCTTAAGCCTATCATCAATGAGAAGATTTCTTTATCAGGAAATTCCTATTTCCTCTAGAATAGAGATGTGTTTTTAACCTGAGGGGTTTGGAAAATCATAGCAAGTCTACCTAACTGACCTCTGAAGGCAGTAATGAAAATCCTTTAGAGTGACCATACTAATGAAAGGAGCTAGAAGGGGTAACCACTGTCTGTCTAGATGACTCGCTGTTGGAAGCCTTGGATGGCAAAGTACTAGGAGTATGAGGAGGGGGAGAGCGGAAGGCAGGAGCAAATATTTATTGAGCATCTATCACGGTCCTGGCACTTCACACCCTTTATCTTAATACTAATAGCCACCTGAGGTGAGAAACATTTGAATTCCTTTTAAAAAAAATGAATGCTCATAGACAAGAAATAAATCTCCCAAATTGCCCTAGCTAGTAAAGGGGCAAGACAAGGAACCAAATTATACCTGTCAGACACCAATGCCCCGTACCATCACTGTACCATGCTGACTCCACGTTTCTTCTGACAGCCTATAGGTCCTCTTTCCAGATCTCTCTAGCCCTAATGGTGTATAGCCCCCTTTCCTACATTCTCTACCCTTGACCATAAATGCACATACCTTCATTTCTGCCTCATATAGCACTATTTCAGTTGAGGGCTGGTGGTAGAGGTAGTGCTGTAAATGCTCCTGTACATCCCCTTTTCCCCATTATCTGAACTCTCTCATATTATGTTGTGTAACTCTGGATTTAAAGATTCTAATGGAGTAGTAAGTCTTGGAAAACAATCTCCTTGTTAACTGAGGTTTGGGTTTTGAGCTACATATTCAGGTAAGAAATACTAAAAATTTCATGTTCCTACCTTTATCAATCAAGATGTGTTTATACAAACTAAATTTAAAAAGAGAGAAAAAGTGTGAAAACCTTTTCATAATACCATCGTTACCTACAGATCTCTAATGAGAAGTCGTTTCTGAACTGTGTGATCAATAGGTTAATAAGAATTAATCAACTCTCTTGATACTTACCACAGTCATTGTATTAAAGCCAGCTCTCCCAAGCAGATGTCCTAAGTCATTGAGAGCAGTGAAAGGAGAAACGTGTGGAGAAAATCCTCCTTCCCTTTCTGTTTCTGCTAACTGTAATGAACACCGAAGTTCATAGAGTGTGTCACCTCCAAACATTGCGCCAATAAATACTCCATCTGGTTTTAAAACGTAATGAATCTGTAATAAATATAAGACAACAAAATTGGTTAAAATTTTATACTAAAAAAAATTAGGATAAAAAATGTTAAAAGAATAAATATATGGTGTCTAAATCAATATTTTACAATCACCGTTATTTTGTCAAATAATCAGAAAATTTAATAAATAACACCTAAGGCAACCAAATGTCAGAAAGAAACTGCTGCAGCATATTATTATAAAGATGGACAATAATTCATTGATAGTATTAATACCTATAAAATGTTGTTTTCAACTTTTCTAATAATAGACACAAATTACTTTTATAGTAAGAAAAATACTGAAAGAAAAAAATTTAAAGTGTGGTAGGTTGCAAAAATCACAAACCTCTACTGTGCCCTTTAAATGTCACCCCCATCAAACAACTCCCATCAAAAAATGAAGTCTACTTCCCCTCTCCCTGAATCTGGGACAGCATTGTGACTTGCTGCGGCCAAAAGAATGCAGTGCAAGTGCCAGTGTGCCAGTGTCACAGCAAAATTTGAAATGGCCTTCCATGAGTCCCTGTGCTGCCACCATGCTGTGAACAAGCCTGAGCTAGCCTGGTGAGGGGTGAGAGACATGAGGAGCAGAGATCACTCAGACACCCCAGCTAAGGCCATTCTTGAGAGGCTAGCTTCAAGACAATCTAGCAGCAGATCACAGACACTGGCTTTGTGAGCCAAGCCAGACCCAGAAGGATTTCCTATCTACGGCCAACCCAAATTCCCACCCGATCCACAAAATCCTGAGCTGTTGTTTTAAACCGTTAAGGTGGGGTGGCTTTTTAGCAGAAAAAGCTAATTTATACAGAAATTATTGTGATTCACAAGATTAACCTAGTCAAACATTAGTTTCCTTGAAGGAGAAGTAACTAACTTATTTCCCAACTTTAAAACAAAAGCAATTTTTAATTGGTACATCAAGCAAAACAGTGACTGTAATGGCTTCCAGAATCATAAATGTTTACTCACTGACTCTCTTAGAACTACCATCTGAAACTAGATTTGATGGACTATTCTCAACAATGAGGAACGTTACAGGAAAAGGTAGATTCTGAAGTAAACGCCAAATCATAGTAGGCTCTCTCATCAAAGTATCCATCCTGAATTTATATTTAATAAATTATGAAGCAATTATGAAACAGTATATAAGCAAACTATAAAATCTTTGCTTTCTTCCCTTCTGCCCCTTTAGTGTTGCTTCCTTCCCTTGTCACCAAACTGTAATATAGCAGGGATCTAAAATTCAGTCCTCAGCTCTCTGCAGCTTCTTTCTACCTCAGAGGGGCTTATCGATTCCCATGAATTTCACAAGGATGATTTCCAATCACTATCTTTAGCCTGGACATCTTCCCAGAACTCTAAACTCATTTTCATCTGCCTGTGCCATGGATATTTGTCTCTTGGCAAACTCACCCTCCCAACACAACCAACACACACACACACTTATTCTCAAACCCACTCCCCTCTCCAATTGCCATATTTCTGTCAAGTACCATTTTCCATTCCCTTTATCTGATCATTACCATTCTTTCCCCTGCTTTTACTAATTATTCTCTCAGGCAACCAGACTCAAAACTTTAAGGTGAGCTTGGACTCCTCCCTGATCTTCAGATCTAACCAGCCACCAAACTTGTTAATTTTTCCTTTACAGAGTCCCCAATACTCTCTCTTCCTGTTAACTCCTGCCACTGTCACCTAGCTTCAGTTTCTCTCATGCTTGGATCATGGAAACAGTCTCTTTAATTGAACCAAAACTTCCAGTATCAGTTTTCCAAGTAGCAAAATGAAGACATCTTACAGAGTTATTTATTTAATGCACATATAAAGCAGGGCACAGTGCTTAAGATATGGTAGTTATCCTGCCTGCCAGCCTTTTAATCATGTCACTTTCCTCTTCAAAATCCTCCACAGCAGCTCTGAATTGCATAAAGAATGAACTCTAAATTCCTTAATCTGTTACCCAAACCTTCCTAAATCTGGTCCCAAGATACTTTATCTCCCAGTACTATACTAATTTCCACAGAGGCTTCCTTTCTGTCCCTTCATGCTTCTGAGGCTCTTATATCTCCCACCTACCCTGTGATTCTGCCTTCCCACCCCAAATCTGACCTATTCTCTAAGGCTGTGCTAAACTAATTCCCTGTTCTTGAAGCTCTCCTAGGCCACTCCAAGCCACCGTGATCTCCTTCCCTCTTCTAAACACAGTGCTTTTTATCTACTCCTCACCAGTCCACTGATAAATGCTACCCAACAAACATACCTCACACTCTCTAATTATAAGTCACAGGGAAGATACAAATATGAACAAATAGGTTCCTACCCACTGAAAATTTATAGGCAATTAAGAAAAGGGGCCCACACAGAAAATGTCTTTTATCAATGTGATGTTAATATCATTTTGTCCAAGTCATTTTGTATAACTTTTCATAAATATTTAAAACATCTCCATAATTAGATTTCTTGAATTCCTAGGCAAGGGAGTCACTCAATGTACTTCTTAATATACCAAAGGGCACCAAGTGTATCTGGCCCACAGAAGATAATAAATACTTGATTTGCTTTCATTTCCAACTATCAGAAGTATAAAGTGGAAAATATTTGGAAGATTCTGATAAAAACAGAAATATTTAGGAGTTTCTAATAATAAAATAACACAGGCTATTAGAGAATTTCTTACCTGTTCAAGCGCTCTAGGAAGGTCATTCACCCAGTGTAAACTAGAATATTAATAACATTTTGGTTTTAGCTTAATTCATATAATTAGTATAATTATCACTCATATAAAGAAAAGCCATCAAAAAGGTATTAATTTTGAAGTCTAAAACTGCATATCAAAATTCACTGATTGTTTTCATACAAGTTTTAAAGCAAAAAATATTTCTAGGGGAAAACCTTCCTTCTGTGACATGAGAAAACGTTACAGTACTATAAATACTATATAGTATTTAGAACTTAATTTAGGAAATCTCTTGCATTTTTTTTTTTTTTTTTTTTGCCTCTACTCACCCCCTACCAGTGCGTGATGATATGTGATGGCAAGAATCACAGTCTTTGTAGAGTTTGGTCATACTTTCCCGACAGAGGTGGCATCTTCCTATGTTGACTTCTAGGATAGCACTGAATACCCATTTCAAATCATACTGTGTTAAGCTCACATTTATCTTTCATGATGCTTTGTAACAATTATTAGATACTTTAGAAATTAAGAAGGTCATATCACAAGCTCTATTATACTTATGGGGAAACTGAAAGCAACAGAATTAGGTACTTGCAAACAGCAAGCAGAAAAGCTAAAACTCACATTCTAACTCCCGGCCCGGGGCTCTTTCCTTGAGACCAACATTCTCTGTAATGTTTTTCATTTCATGATAGAATGTGAATAATTTTCTAAATTTGCTAAGCATACCTTAAAAAGCATGGAAGAAATTACAAACTCACTGAAGAAAACAGATAAAGTGCAACTCTCCCAGTTTGTCTGGGAATGAGGAGTTCCTGGGATATAGGCCTTTCAGTGCTAACACTAGCGAAGTCTTGGGTGAACCACAGTGACTGGTCACCCTAAAAACAGCTATCAAAAGGGCTGTGCTGACATAAAGAGCATGTTGAATCTTTGAAAGAAAATCTGACTGTAAAACAAGATAGGGGAAATTAAGTTACACACAGACTTTTATTTTTCCCTATTAGATGCTGAGTTCTTTGAGGACGGAATCCCTGTCTGCATTCATTTTTCTATTTCCCCAAAGCATCTAGCTCAGAGCCTTGTGTATTATAATCTATTCAATAAACATTTATATGTTTGTATAATCAATGTGGAGGGACATGGTAGGAAGCACAAATGGGAAAACATAACCTTAAGAACCATATTTCTGTGTGGGAGAAAAACTGAAGTTGAAGGAACTACTAGCTTTTCCTTACTTGCCAGACTGAATTTAGAAGAGTGCTCTGATATTTGAATGTTGGAGCCAGTATACTCTTTCCAACTCCTGCCCTCATCAATATGGATACTAAGTTATGTATACTTGGGAGGAAAACCCCTGTATCACAGATGAGCTTTAGCAAATTGAAAAAAAGTTGGGGAGAAAAAAGTTAAGGTATCATCTCCACTAGGGAGCATATAATTCATAATTCTTTACCAGAGAAGTCTTACAGTTTATAAACTAAGAAAACTGGTTTGTGACTTAAAAAAAGTTATTAAGAATTTACTCCATTATCTATTTTCTTTACCCAATAATATTAAAACTGTATACCATAAGTTATTTATAACATACATTTTTAAGAAGTACAAATGGATTACCAACCTTAAACTGCTAACCACCAGGTCAAATGTATTTTCTCTGAAGGGAAGGAACTCTTCATCAGCTAAAACACTGACAGTAGGAATTTCCATTTCTAAGACATTTTTCTAGTGGTTAAAAAAATACAAGTTCAAAATACATTCACAGAGAATCTCAGTTACTAATGCAATCATTGTTAAATTTAGTCAATGTTATATTTACTTGGCAGTTTCTATACCTACCAAAAAAAAACAAACAACGAAACAAAAAAAAAACAAAACAGAGCCACAGAGAAGATCAAGAAGTGTTTCTTAAATGAGAACTAAGACCAGCCACAAAAACTGGCTAATAGTTGGGAAAAATATAAACAGGATACCTATCTCACACCAAAACAAATCTCTGAAAGCTGAAAATTTCAGTGGAATAATTGAAGCCATAAAAGTACTAGATGAAATTATGGGTAAACATTTTTATACTCTTAGATGGTAACACTTTAAGCAAACGTGACTCAAAAGCCAAGAACTGTAAAGGAAAAGACTGATCTATGTGATGATAAATTAATCAAAAACTTCTAAAAACCATAAACAATGTAAATAACACACTTTGGAAAATATTTACAACATAGATGATGAAATTAATATCCCTAAAAAACAAACTCTTAAAACTACCTAGAGTAAGAACACACTAAGGCAACAGTGCAGGTATAGGCACATCACAAAATTACTTACAAATTCACAAATTAAGAAATACCAACAGCCCAAAGACATCAACAGCTATTTGGCTGCATTCAAAGTGCAAATAAAACTATCAGTAAGATTCTACTTTCTGCCTATCAAACCGACAAAGACAGAAAAAATGGCTCAGTCCTGCCAAAAAAGAGAAAAAGTGCTTTCATATAATATTATTCTTTTTTTTTAAAGTTTATTTTATTATGTTATGTTAGTCACCATACAATACATCATTATTTTTTGATGTAGTGATCCATGATTCATTGTTTTCATATAACACCCAGTGCTCCTAACAGCAGTCTGATGTATAGGAATTTATTTCCAGGGAGAAAAATAAATCAAATGTACCAAGTTGCTTTATATAAGGATGTTCTTCACAGTGCTGGTTATTAAGAAACTAGAAATATAACTGTTCTTCAATAGAAATTTAGCCAAATACACCATGGAATATTCTTATATTGGAATACAATATAGCCATTTAAAAAGGTGGAATTTGTGTGTACGTGTATCATTCATTGATATAAAAGAATGATACCCTGTGAAAAACATGGCATGTTACCATTATACCATTTGTATAAAATTATATGTTGGGAGACAGTTCTACATCTGCAAAGGTGGAGATCAAAATGTCACCTGTGGTTGCCCCCGAATGGTGGAACCAGGGATATTTTCTTTCCCCTTTACATTTCCTGTACTGTTTAATTCTTTATATGTGTTATATATAATCAGAAAAAAAAAGCTATTTTCATTTTGAAGGAAATAAGAATAAAAAACTAAAAATAAAACCAAGAGATCAGAATTCAATAGTGTTATAGAGCTACCTACCAAAGCATTTTCTGCAATGTCTACTTGGAAAAACTTTCCAACAGTCTCCTGCAATGGAATAAAGTTAATCAGATAATACAAAAACAAAAACCCACTCACAAAACAAAATAACTGTTGAAACTGCTAAAGGACAAAGTGGCAATCATAGAGTCATTTTCAGCTTTGTAAGGGTATTTTTCTGCATCAAAACCAGTATGGTAAACAATTAGCTTTAATAACATATAGTAAGTTACACAGACTTAAATATATGCAACCACGCCTATATTTAACACATTTAACTATATTTAATAAAATACACAACATGGGTGTGAGTAATCAACCTCTTTAGTTCACTCCACTGAATTAAGGCTTATGTGTTAACTTTTCCATAGCACAACATGCTGAGAGCTAGTCCCCACTCCTGGGCCACAAAACACCTGGATGGTTTTCCTGCCTTTCAGTTGTTCCTTCAAAGAGTTTACAAAGAGTAAAGACTTAATAAACACAGACACTTGGGGAGAAGGGGAGCTCACTGGTTTCATTTTCCCTGTTTCATCTCTTCTTTCTTCCTTCCAAGAGCACCGCACCATTTCTTTCTCAGATTAACACCTTCCACTATGCTCTTTTCTCCAGGATTCTGCTCCGCCCATCACCATCCTTATTAATCTTCCATCTCTGTCTTCTGTGTCTCTTTCCCTTACCTTGAAACAGGCATAAGCCTCCGAATCTCTCCTCACCTCTAACTACCTTCTAGTTGTTCTGTTTGCAATCTACAACTCCAATTCTCATTAATGTCTTTCTCCTCGATTCTTGGTAACCTATTCCCACTTTCACTGCTCTAACAATACTATTTATAAAGATTATTAATGATCTAATCAACTACAACAGCATGTCTGCTTTCAGTCCTACCTTACTTGACCTCTTTGAAGTCCAGCACTGTTGGTGGTCTCCTAGAAACTTCTTCAGTACTTTCTATTCTGCTTCCCCTCCTGATCCTTTCTACTTTGTGCATACTCCCTTCTTAAAGACCTTTCCTGTCCACAACTTGGAAAGGGTACCCTATTATTGCTTGGTCGCTGCTAACTAGTCAAGTGCAACTGGTGTGCAGGTGAATGTTTTACTACAGGCTTCAGAAAAAAAAAAAGGTGCCCTGAGTTGTAGTGTTTGCCAATTTAAAAAAAAAATTTAGTAAGTTTGATATAATCAAAATCTAAATATGATACAAACTGAATTAAGGAAGACTTTCTTTAAAAATAGTCAAGTTTATTTCTTAAAGTAAATTAAGTCAAAGAATATATATACCTTATTCAAATGTTGTGCTATGTAACCTCTTCCACAACCAACATCCAAAGCAAGGGAAAAATTTCTAAAAAATAGACACAGAAGTTATGTTTTGTCTGTAATAACACAGTCCACAAGACAATTACTAAAAACTAATTTTTCTTAAGTAAAAACATTTTAATGAACACAAGTTTCAAAAAGTTACATCATCTGCCTTTTCTGCCTCACCTTATAAGCTGTTTCTACCAGAGAACATATTGAAGGAGCAAGTCTATCTAGTCCAGACATTCACAGGACCTCACAGTCAACTGGCTTTCCATGAGGTTGCTCCATGATGTGGATTCAAAGAACAAATTTAGTGGGGATATTTTAATTTAATAATATATACAAATAAAGAATGAAAAGAAGCTAACCTAAATTAACATGAAAATACCGGCATACTTGTCAGGAATTTAATTATCCCTTTTTCTCAAATTTGTTGAGGCAGCAAATAATTTAAAAATCATCATATAAAATACCATGAAATACTAACATGTTAAACTAAAAACAAAACAAAACACCAACTAAACAGTAGCTAACTTTTACTGAAATCTTAGCAGGTTTGGGGTGCCTGGGTGGCTCAGTCGTTGGGCGTCTGCCTTCGGCTTGGGTCGTGATCCTGGAGTCCTGGGATCAAGCCCCGGATCAGGCTCCCTGCTCGGCGGGAAGCCTGCTTCTCCCTCTCCCACTCCCCCTGCTTGTGTACCCTCTCTCACTGTCTCTCTTCTCTCTGTCAAATAAATAAATAAAATCTTAAAAACAAAAAAGAAATCTTAGCAGGTTCAAAGCAATAAGTGTTCAAAGTAAGTCGACCCAAGGTCACTCAACTGATAAGCAGTAGTCAGAACTTGAATTGTTAGTCAGAATTTTAACCCAGAATTATTATCCCCCATACTACATTGCCTCCTCTAAATATATGTCATACAAAGCCAGTTCACACATCTAATTGTAAGCCAATTTCATATGACAAGAAAACTTAAAATTTTATCCACTAGTAACATTTTTTATATTGGAACCAAAATTGGCAGTCCTTTTTCAATTTCTGTTAAAAACTTATGTCAAAAATATAGACCACCAGTACACAGCTGGAGAACTGGTGGTAAGACAGAACCATTTATTTACATAATGCCTTCTATCTTGATTGTGAACACAGGCAGTATGACATGGTAAAGTACACAAGCTTTGGGATCAGAAAGACATGATTTAGAATTCTGGGCCTGTAATTTATTGGCTATGTGACCATGGACAAGTGATTTAATCTTACTGAATCTGTTTCCCCATCTATAAAATGGAAAAGTTACTACCTCCCTCAAGAGAATTTTATGAAATGGTGCATTTAAAGTATCTAGCACAGTACAAATGCTCAACAGAAGTTGGTTATGAGTTGTTATTACCACAGATTATAAGTTTTTTTAAAAGATTTATTTATTCATGAGAGAGAGAGTATGTGGGCGAGTGCACGAGTGGGGGGAGGGACAAAAAGAGAGGGGGAAGCAGACTCCCCACTAAGCAGGGAGCCCAATCCCAGGACCCTGGGATCATGACCTGAGCCAAAGGCAGACGCTTAACCAACTGAGTCACCCAGGAGTCCCCAGATTATAACACTATTAAATGGACTTCAGATACCACAAATAAGACATTTAATAATCTGCGGGGTTAGTTTTTTAAGAATCAACAAAACATCAGTGTGGACAATATAAACTATACTTTGTAAAAATAGAACATTAGTGCAAGGGCATTTACACTGGTATTTTTTTAGACTGGTATTTTTAATAATTTAGTTCCAAAGAGTTAATGTTAGTTTAAGACGTGTTTTTAGCCATAATCACAGGTCTCTCTGTAGATCTATGTTTTGCTCAGTACTATGACATAAAAGATTATAAAATCCATACTGATTTGGAAAATTTAATGTTTCATTTTTAATAAATGGCCTAAAATACAGGCAAATGAATGACTGCAGTACAGAGAACTAGCTATTTGTTTCAGAGCCTTAAAATAATGGAAGTAAACAGATGAAATGGGGGTGATTATTTGTAACAATGAGACATTTTTTGCCATATGAAATCAATTCATCCCAAGATTCTTTTAAGTAGCAAGAATATCTCTAAAAAATGACTTGAATTTTTGATTTTAAAAAAATTCCCCTTTTATAAACAAATGTAATAAATTCATCCCATGTTGGTCCAATTTAATGGATGTCTTTTAAACAAAAGAGCACACAAAAGTGATTTGCTAACATCACAGAAAAATTCTACAGTAAAGACATTATTTAACCATTACTTATGTGGTTCCTGCCACACAGCTGTAAACCTGAATTTGTAAAATTGTTATGCCTAATACAGAGCAATGAATTCATCAAGGTTTTAATACTTCATTAAAGTGTTCTCTTCTCAAATGTGCCTCTATATAATTGTCATAGAACCCTACTGCCATTAACAATACTTAAGATAAAATGGCCAGTCTCATATAACCTGAGTGGGGAACAAATCTAGGTAGATTTCCTTCACTGAGATAGTAAAGATTCTGTTGTTAATTATAGTTAAACTTTTAAAGCTAGGTTTATTAAATCTTAAAAATTCACAGGTGGTCAATTTTTACCTCCATTTTTGGAGCAATGTTTTCATTACTGGCTTTTAGCCAAATGAAATTGGATCAGTCATTCAGGCTCATAGAGAAGCTATGAGTTGTACTTCTATTCATTCTTTTTTTTTTTTTTTTTGGCAAAAAGGGAAAAAAAAGAATACTTGTTCTCCAGACATAAAAAAGGAGAGACTTGGGGTGCCTGGATGGCTCAGTCAGTCAAGCATCTGTGTTTGGCTCAGGTCATGATCCCAGGGTCCTGGGATGAAGCACCACATCGGGCTCCCTGCTCAGTGGGGAGTCTGCTTCTCCCTCTCCCTGTGCCCCTGTTCTCTCTCTCAAAAAAAAAAAAAAAAGAACTTAAGAGTGTGATTAAAATCACTAATCCTGGTAATAAATTCCTCCAGATTCTGCCATTCAAGACATTAAGCTCTCAGCATTCAATCTCTTGAATCTTCAGTCAAAGTTAATTGTATTTTATTATGATAATCATCACTTACCTGGCTATGTCGTACACACGGTCTGCAATCTGACTTCCAACCTGAAGGATTACAAGCAACAATGATGTATATAAGTTGAGTAGGCTTAAAAGAGAAGCAACACTTTTTCTAGTATTCAATAATCCACAATTCAATAAACCTGTGGATTATTACTTATGTTTCAACATGTTGATAAGTACTTCTCTCTATCCCATTTTCAATTTGACCACAAATTATATAAATTTGACCATAAGTTATAAACACCATAAATTAAACTATCCCAGGAAACAAATTCAGGCAAATTACTTCAGAAGTCCATTTAATGAATCCAAGACTAAATATTCATGAATATGTATATATCTGGCTTTTACACTGTATGTTCTATATAAGATTACAAGGATAAGAAGCAACAGGAGCATAACAGATACATTATTGTCCACAGATATTAGCATGAGGTATATGAAAGTGAAAAAATATTGTTAGCTATGGTTTATTACAGATCAATGTATAAATGATCACTTAAAAACTCTATTATTTAGGGGCTCCTGGGTGGCTCAGTTGTTGGGCATCTGCCTTCGGCTCAGGTCATGATCCCAGGGTCCTGGATCAAGCCCTGTGTCGGGCTCCCTTCTCAGTGGGAAGACTGCTTCTCCCTCTCCCATTCCCCCCTGCTTGTGTTCCCTTTCTCGGTGTCTCTGTCAAATAAATAAATAAAATCTTTAAAACAAAACAAAACAAACAAAAAAAACTCTGTTATCTGAAGACACCTAAGAAATTCTGTGGAACTACTAAACAAGTAAACAACTTTTCCAAGGAACATGTGCAAATTAGAAAGTCAGCCAAATCTGAAGAAATTGCACTTTATGTTATTTTCCCCAATCCCATCCCAATCTAAGAGAGGCCATAAAGTAGGTGCTTCCTCTTTGCTAGGCTAGCTTCATCTGTCAAGAATAAAGATGTGAGAAATATTCCTCACATTCTACTATTCCTTCATAAACATCCCAGAGTTTCTATTAGGACTTGGAAGTTCAGAACATATGTGTATTTGCTTTGGGGGTAGTAGGGGAAGGGCAAGAGGTATACCAGATCTATACGCTTTGCTTGGAGAAGAGTGGTTAGAAACATACATCTTCTCAGTACAGGTCATTATGAACCCTAAGAACAAACACAGTCATCATCTGGTCAGAGCAAGCTTGCACAGAGCTCAAAAACTGTTTCTTGCTTCGGCTTTAAAGAGTTCATTACACTTAACTTCAATTTTGCTTCATCCTCAAAGAAATATTTACTTAGGCCTGAACTTGGTGCTATGTGTCCAGAGAGTAGAAACCCTCAGTTTCTAGTCCACCTGGACAGAGGAAGAGGTCTTTCAAACAAGCACAAATCTGAGATCTTAATTTATCTTCATTACTTTTCCTAAAACATAAATCAGATCCTATCACTCCACTGCTTAATTCAACAGGCTAGGGGCGCCTGGATGGCTCAGTTGGTTAAGTGACCAACTCTTTATTTTGGCTCAGGTCATGATCTCAGGGTTGTGAGATCTAGCCCCAGGGTTGACTCTTCCCAACCACCCCCCCAAAAAAACAAACAAAACCCATTCAACTGGCTCACATTCCTCTAGAACAGTACTGACCAAGAGAAAAACAATGAGAGCCATATGTGTCATTTTAATTTTCTAATAGCCACTTTTAAAAAGTAGAAAGGAACAGGAGAAATTATTTTTCACATATTTTACTTAGCCCAATATATCAAAACTACAATTTCAACACGTAATCAAGATTAAAAAAACTGTTAATGATATATTTTGCATCCTTTTTTCACACTAAGTCACTGAAATCAAGTGTATTTTACAGATACAGCACAGCTCAACTGGACTAGCTACATTTCAGGCGCTCAATAGCCACATGTGGCCAGAGATTACCACACTGAATGGGCAGTTCAGTTAGACGAGAAAATCCAAAGTTCTTATCTGCAGCCCTAATAACCTGCGCCTTCCCTGACCTCCTCTCCCACTCTCTCCTTCACGGAAGCTTCACTGGAGGTCTCAACAAGGTTCTTTCCGTCTCAGAAACTCTTCACTTGTCCTTCCCTTTGCTTATAAGGCTATTCCCTCCAGATCTTAGCTTGCCTAATTCCTCATCATGTCGTCTGCCTGAGCGGCCTTCTCTGACCATCGCAGTCATTATACCACTTCACTTTAGTACCTCACCTTACTTCTTGGGCTGAAATTACATTTCTTGTTCACCGACGCCCCCAAGAATGAAACCTCCTGAGGGCAGCGGTCTTACTCTGCCCAGGACAGAGCTGTAACTCAAGCGGTATTTGCTGAATGAATGAATAGCACTTTACAAATAACCTCACCCACCCCTTCAGTGATTACAGTAGACGTTGAGACGGGCAGGGCAGCTGCTCAAGGTCACCGGCGGGTGGGGTCAGCTGGGGTCGGTTGGGACCTGGCCGGAGCCCCCGAACCGGCGCCAGAGCTCGGCGCCGCCCTCCCCCACTGCCCCGCGGGCTCACCTCCTCCTTCAGGTAGTCAAACTTCATCGGCTCAGGCTGCCGGGCCGCCCAGTTTTTCTGTTTCCTCTTCAAATCCCGGTCGAAGATATTTAAGGCTCTGGGCGAGGTGCTGCCCGGAGAGACGCCGGAGGCGACCTTCCTGAGGCGGAGGCTCTTTGCTGGGACCCCCGCGGCAGGAGGTCGTCGCCACAAGAGCCAAAGACCGCCCAGCCCCAGCATGTCCAACGGTGACGCCACTTGCAGGTGCACTTATCTTGCGCATGCACCACCGCGGCTCCGGCGCCTGCGCCGGAGATCGCCGCGGAGGGGAAAGGGGAAGTAGTTTGGCCCAGTTCTCTTGCCATCACGGCGGAGCGTCACGCGGAGGATTGTGGGTGTGTGTCGCACGTGAGACTCGGCGAAAGCTCAGAGGAGGTTAGTGGATTTGGGTTTCCAAGAAGGGCTGTGGAGGGTGCCGAACCAGTCTTTGACAGGGTCTTCTTTGGATTCATAAGGGGTTGCGCCCTTTTTTTTTTTTTTTTTGCCATTCCAGTCTCATATTTCAGACTTCCTTTGTCCTCTCCAGGGTCCTGTCGAGGGACCTCAGCCCAGTAGCCGTACCCTGAGGTTTGGGGTTAGGAAGGAGATCGCCGTTCTAGGACCACCCTGGTGTTCTCCGCTTTAGAGGGTCGGTAGACGGGAGAGTGGGCTGTGGAGTTGAAGGTGGGTATCGGAAGGTGAGGTCAGGTCACCCATCTCTGTCTGAATATCTGACGTTTATTGAATGCTTTCGTTGTAAACCTATATATGCATTGTCACTAATAGTTGGATGAGATGGTACCTACCTTGTTCCCTACTTGTTCAGAGGGGTAAATGCTTACGTGTATAAGTGCATCATTGAAACCTATGTGCCTTTTTTTAACGTATAAAAAAATTGTTTTCAAATTTAAGGAAAAAATACAAGGCTGCTTTCAAAACAAAAGCACTGCTACCCTGTTTGATCAGTTCCTTTTTGTTCTTAATAATCAATGACTCGTGGGACGCCTGGGTGGCTCATCGGTTAAGCGTCTGCCTTCGGCTCCAGTCATGATCCCAGGGTCCTGGGATCTAGTGCCCCATGGCCTCCTTGCTCAGCAGGGGAGCCTGCTTCTCCCTCTGCCTGCCGCTCCCCCTGCTTGTGCACTGTCTCTCTTTCTCTCTCTCTCTCTGACAAATGTTTAGATAAAATCTTTAAAAAAAAAGTCAATGACTCTTAGCTGTGCAAAAATCAAATCGAGATGCTAAACCCTTACTGTTTTCAAGGGAACAGTACTAATCTCTCTCTCTCTCTCTCTCTCTCTCTCTCTCACACACACACACACACACACACACACACACACACAGTCTAATTATGTTTTGGGGAGAACCAGCCCACTTGGGCCTTACTTATAGAATAAGAAATTATACAGAGAAGAGATGTTTATTAATAGCTGGGATGAAAATTTATATGGTTTTTGAAGGATGATCGGATTTAAAGAGGGAATTTTGTGAGCTGAATCTGAATTGATTTGAGTCTATTTAGTTAGGAGACTAGGCTTGTAGAATAGTAGCATGAAGTAAGGACTAACAGAAAGAATGGGACCAGAATGTGAAGAGACAAATAGGACCAACTGAGGCTTGGGAAGCTTTTTGAAAGATGATCGAATTTAAAGAGGGAATTTTGTGAGCTGAATCTGAATTGATTTGAGTCTGTTTAGTTAGGAGACTAGGCTTGTAGAATAGTAGCATGAAGTAAGGACTAACAGAAAGAATGGGACCAGAATGTGAAGAGACAAATAGGACCAACTGAGGCTTGGGAAGCTTTTGATTACATTAGCTTTTAACTTGTAACAGGTACACAGGTATACAAAAAGAAATGTAGAAATTCTAAGTGAGTGCAATTGGCTAGTAAGCGTTTGTCTCCCTCTGTAAAGCCCTGGAATTCTGCTTGGTTTTGTCTTAAATTTATTCCTCCAAATGCTCTATAATCAAAAGAGGATAGTCTGATAGTTTTTGTTTTTCTGAATGTGACTCAGAATAAGTTGGGAAATGAAATTGGATGTGTTACCTTTATTTATATTTAACTTAGAATATATTGTGAATTAGCATTTTTTCCTGAAGCATCTTTTTTAACTAATCCATTATTGTAATATTTGTTTTACTTTTTAGGACTTTATTTCTTCAAGCATTTGTCCAGTCAGGCATTTAAAAATGGCATCCAAACATGAAATAATGAGTGACCAGCGGTTTAGGAGGGTTACAAAAGACCCAAGATTTTGGGAAATGCCAGAAAAGGATCGAAAAGTCAAAATTGACAAGAGATTTCGAGCAATGTTTCATGACAAAAGGTTCAAGTTGAATTATGCTGTAGATAAAAGAGGACGCCCCATCAACCACAGCACTACAGAGGACTTGAAACGTTTTTATGACCTTTCAGATTCTGATTCAGATCTATCTGATGAAGATGATAAAGCACTGAACCAAAAGAAAATGAAGAAGAAAAAACCCCAGACTAACAACAAAATAGAATCAAAAAATCTAGTTGAGGAGAAAAAGAAAGAAACCAAGAAAATTAATCTAAAGGATTCTGGAGATAAAAGTGATTCACATAACTCTGACAGAATCCAGAAAGTGAAAAAGTCATGCAAATCTAAGAAGGTAGATTCAAAAATAAGTCCCAAGAAAGACAGAGAAAAATTTACACAAAAAAGTGCAACAGAGAAGAAAAGCATTGTTCAGCACTGTACAGACTCATGTCCCAAAGGAAAACTAAGCACAGGAGACTTGGGCCCCTCTGAAACTGTGAAATCTCCCCAGGTCAAGTACTCTGAGACAAGAAGAGAAATGCAATCAGGTTGGTTGGAAAGAATTATAGGTTCTTTGATATTATATTATTTATTTTTATACTGATTTTTTTTTTTAAGAAAGCATATATAGTATTTTCATAATATAATGGGAATGATCAAATGCTTATTTGGGAGTATAAAGCTGTGAAAGAAAAAAATGCCATAAAATGATTATTAATTTTTTATTTGGTGCTATAATGGCTAAGAGAGGAAAACTTAAGGCTAATGAATGATTCTGATTTGTGGTAGGCACTAGTGAGAGCTATATTCTTTAGCCAGATAAAGTGTTATATGTTGTCATCACATAGTAAGAAGAGGTGTGTCTGAAAAGGGCTAGTAGAGTTGTGTGTTCATCCATCCTTCATTCAACTACTTTTAGTAACTAGTATGTGGCAGGTAGAAAATGAGTAAGACATGGTCCCCCATCTTGGGGCTACTGCTAGCTTATATGATGCCTGTGCAAATTAGAAAAAGTTATGCCCTGGGGCGCCTGGGTGGCTCAGTCATTAAGCGTCTGCCTTCAGCTCAGGTCATGATCCCAGGGTCCTGGGTTTGAGCCCCGCATCGGGGTCCCTGCTCCGCCGGAGGCCTGTTTCTCCCTCTCTCACTCCCCCTGCTTGTGTTCCCTCTCTCGCTGTGTCTCTCTCTGTCAAATAAATAAATAAAATCTTTTTTTTTTTTTTAAAGAAAAAGTTATGCCCTTTTGGATACATAGAGCTCTTAGAGTTCGCAGTTTGGTAAGGGACAGCATCTTTGAGTGAAGCAGTGGGTTTATTCCCCCTGAGCAGACACAGCACCTCTGCAAGGTGCATAGCTTGTTGAGTGGATTTGATCTTGATTTCAGCCCTTCCCAAGATCCAAGATCCTGTATTGCAGATAAAAGCCTGCTAAACTCTACAGTGGCACCAGCCAAAAGCAGCACTGTCCAGTAAAAAATGTGTAATTTTGAATTTTCTAGTTGACACATTAAGAAGTGAAAAAAGGTGAAATTAATTTTAGTAACATACTCTATTTAATACACCAAAAATTTGTTTTAATGTGTAATCAACTTAAATTTTAATGGCATAGTTTGCATTCTATTTTCATAGTAATCTCAAGTATAAAATTTGGACGAGCCACATTACAAGTGCTCAGTTGCCACATGTGGCTGCAGGTTACATACTGGACACCACATATCTAAAGTGGAAGAAATTAGATCTGTAACATAATAAAATAATAGTGTCATAAAAGATGTTTAGCAGAGGGCTATGGGAATTCAGAGGAAGAGGTCACTCAAGATATGGTAACCAGAGAAAAACTTAGGGGAAGTACCATAGGGTTTGGAAAAAGTAAATTGAGAGACCAGAGCACTCTGTATAGAATGGACTTTTTGAGCAAAGATATGGTTGGATATGTTCAGAAGAAATCAGTATCCCCATTTGATTAGATAATAAGATCTCTGAAGGGGTAAGCGAGTAATACATCTAGAAAAGATTGTTTGGAACTAAGAAACATCTGATTCTGGTTCATACTTACTTGTTTACTGAGCTTATTAAAATTTGGTGTCCCCTCCAGTAGCAAGAAATTTTGAGTGTTGGTGTTGCCTGTTGTTTATGTTGTTAACTGAAAAATTGGTATTCAGATGAGCCAAAGGCTGGCCATGATTACAAGAGGATAGGCATTGGGAAAAAGTCAGAGAGGACTTGACAGGCTGAGATCACATTTGAAAGGTAGGAGGTATCAGGCAGTGGATAGAATTCTAGATAGCAGGAACTAGGAGGTAAGAGTGGGATCTCTTTCCATTTGTAGTGAACCAGGCAGCAAACTGAGGTATAGGGAGAGGGATAGGAGTTTGGTTACTGAAATTGGAAAATAAGAATAGGAACAGCAGCAAGGTTTGTTTGATGATGAGTTTGTGAGGCAAGTCAGTCTAGCATCTTAAATTTCACTTGATTTAGGGCACTGGATTAATAAAACGTATCCATATAATCCTTTGGATTGATTTTATAGAATCTTTTTGCCTATCCTTTTTTTATTAAAATTTCTCAATAAGCTTGAGAAATTAGGATAGATTAATCAGGAAACAAGGCTAAAGTGATTTATGTGAGGATACACAGAGCTGGGCCTGCAACTCAAGTCTTTGTAAAATCTTTCTACCGCCTCATATTGCTTCCAGTAATTTACATTGGTTCCACAGTCTAGAAAGGCAGTGTGTGTAAGTAGGGATTAGTGACTTCATATGTAAACATCTTTTGTTCATTATTCATCAGCTACCAGCAACTACTGTGTGCAGAGAGGTTTTTTTTTTTTTTTAAGATTTTATTTATTTGAGAGAGAGATCACAAGCAGGGGGGAAGGGGTAGAGGGAGAAGCAGACTCCCCACTGAGCAGGGAGCCCAGTGCAGGACTCCATCCTAGGACCCTGGGATCATGACCTGAGCCAAAGGTAGATGCCTAACCAACTGAGCCACCCAGGCGCTCCGCAGAGAGCTTTTTAAGTGCTACAACGTAAAGGTGATGTGAAGAGTGCAGTTTGGTATTATGGGTCATAAAATGTTGATTCCCAGCATTGCACCCCTAAGAACTTATTTTAAGTAAATAATTGGGCTTTTGTGCAAAGAATGTGCATCTTAGCATTGTTTTTAAAATTTTGAAAGTAACATAAATCATTAGGGAATTGATTAAATAAATTGTAATATATCCAAACATGTTTATGATATATGAAGTTTTAAAAATAAGTTACAAAATAGTATAAACTGTATGATTAGCTACTTAAAAAAATTAGTGGATACATCATAGAAAACAAATTTAGGGAATTATGTACCAAAATAACCATCCAGTTATCTTTGAAAAATTACCAGTCATTTTTATTTTCTTAATTAAACCATAATTAAACCATATTTTCTTAAGTTTTTTGCAATGAGCATTCATTACATTTATAAAGCATTTTTTTTTAGGTAGCTAGGTAAGTACTGTTTACAGTTACTATTGGAGCAGTACCATCCAGGAATAGAGATAATCCCACATTATCTAGCCAGTACATTGTGGACTCTGAGCGAATATTTACTGAATGAATCAATACTCTGAATGTACCTGATGTTGTCAAAAATATTAAAATACTAGATCTTTTTTAAGTCTTGCGTGTATCATTTTATTATACAACCCAGAGTGTGGTATGTGTACCATTGTCATATGTGAAAACAGGGCATATGTGAGATGATACTCAAACTTTTTTATGTTACTAGGTATGTATTTGTTTCAACATCTTAGGAAAAAATGTAATCACTATATTACATCTGTTAGAACAAATCTAATTTTTTTAACTTAAAAAAATTCAGTTTAATGAAAAACAGTGAAATGCAAAAATCGTTTAATGGTATAATAATGACTGATGCTTGAGAAATATTGCAATATTAGATAAAGCTAAGCCCCCAAGGTGTTATTTCTGAGCATATTGCTAAAGGTGAATTCTGATGCTTGTCTCGTAGTAACTTTCTTTCACTATTGTGGTGGCGTTTTCCTAATCCCATATGCAGAACTTAACAATCGTGCATTTTTTTTTTTTGCTTTTTCACACCTACTGGCTATTTTTTATGTTCCCCCACTCTCTTACGTGGGTACATCATAGAAAACAAACTTAGGGAATTATGTACCAAAATAACCATCCAGTTATCTTTGAATGAAAAATTCAAAGATAAAATAAAAACCCATTTCTTTTCCTCCTAGCAGAACTCTTTTTCATTTAGCCTCAGGTCAAGTGGTTACTTCGTGAAGCCTTTCTTATTATAAATATCTCTCTACAGGGAAATTTAGATGTCTCTTCTGTGTTACTTTAGAACATAGCTCCATAAATCAGTAAACAATTTCTTTTTGTTTATGAACCTATCAAGAGCATTAGATCATGTTACAAGCCATCTCCCTTTTCCCTTTCCTGAGCTCAATGCATTTTACATAGTAGATAATAAATATTTGGTCAATGAATGACTATTATAAGATTATAGGACCAAGGGAAAAACTAAGTTCGAATTTCATTCCAAGTGTTAAGCTTTTAAATTTATTTTTTAATTCTACAAGCAGAGCCTGTAAGCAGAAACATAAGCTCCAACTTAAAGGTGAATAAAATGTGTAAGATACTGTATATCAACATACACATATACCCACAATAGAATCATACGATTGCTTTAGAAATAGAAAATGAGTTTTTTCAAAGTTATGTGGGCTAAAAAATCCAACTTAAGTAAAAACAGTCTTACTTTTCGTATATCGCTAGCCATAGTTAGTTACAAAGTTCAAGATTTAGCAGAAAACTTACTATTTTGCTCTGCATAGGTGATCTCATCCACATCACAACTTCTGTTATTACTACACATGAATGAAAAATTTTATCTCCAGCGTGCAACTTTTCAGAGCTGTAGACTCAGACGGCCAGCAGCCTTCTTGATATCTCCTCTTATGCGATTCAAAGGCACTTCAAATTCAGCATATTGAAAACTGAACTCATGATCTACCTCTACCAAACAGCAAACTGGTTCTTTTCCAACATCACATGTTTATCCAGTTAGCTAGCTAGCTCTGCACGCCAGGAAGCTAGAACTCATCTTTGACATTTCTAAAACTTCTCTGTCCCATACTGCAAGCCCCTGTCACTAATTACTGTTGATTTTACCTCCTGACTCTGCAACTCTGAAGTGAATCCATTCACGTCTTTTTGTCTCTTTCTAACAGTTTAGTGCTACCTTCATCTCTTGCTAGGAGTATAGTACTATACTTCTAATTCTGTAGTCACATCTGCTTTTGACTCCCTCCAGTTTTCTATAGCTAGTCAAGGTGATCTCGCTGTGCAAATCTGATGATGTTCCTCTTTCTGAAAATATTAACAGTGGCTTCTCACTGCTTTTATGACAAAGTCTAAACCTTCTCCATGGTTTTTGGGAAGCATGGCCCCTACCTCACTTTCAGTTTAATTTCTTACTTGACTCCTGGCCATCTGCAATCGAGACATTCTTGCCAATTTTTTCCTATTCGTGGATCTTTGCGTTTGGGTTTTTTTTTTGGTGTTTGGAACATTTCCCTCATCTATTAGTCTAATCTTGAATACCTCCTCTTCATCCTTCAAGTAGCAACTCAGTTATACTTATTTAGAGACTCTTATTGTATGCTTTTTATGTGTATTGATTTGATTGGTTTTATTTGGTTGATATCTGTCCATCTGTCCTCTCGACTATTAAGTTCATTGAGGGCACTGATAGCTTCTCTTGCCAATAATTTTTATTGAGCACCTAGCACACAGCAGGCACTCCATAATTACTGAATGAATATGTGAATCTACTTGTATGATCTGGGTATATGTCAAAATTTCTGTTAAGTAACTTCAGCATCAACTTTGCTGAATTTATGTTTTTTTAGTCTGTTTCATAGAAATTATATTTTTAATGCATTTGAGGTCAAAATAAGTTGGATTCCATTTAATTGTGTTTGCATTTTTTAAATTTCTCCCTCCTTTAATCTTTTTTGCAGTGATTCCACTAATAATGGCAAAAGACAGTGATGGTTATGGAAACTCTACAGGTGGTAAGATGTTTGACAAAGATGCTCTGGAGGAAGATTCAGAAAGTGCTAGTGAAATAGGTGATGAAGAATCTGAAGATGGAATTACAGGCACTGGTAGAACTTCAGCTGATAATGATGATGTTGATGATGATGTTGATGGAAGTGAAAGTGCTGAGGAGGAGGATGAAGATGAGGATAGTGACAATGATGATGAAAGTGACAGTGGCCCTGATCTTGCAAGGGGTAAAGGAAATATAGAAACTAGTTCTGAAGATGAAGAAGATATGGCAGATTTACTGCCAGAGGACTCTGGTTTTGAGCATGCTTGGAGAGAATTAGATAAAGATGCTCCTCGGGCTGATGAGGTGAACTTTTGAATAAATTATTTGTGAAAAACACAGTAAAAGTAGCTTTTATGGATGGTAGAATTGATGTCATTAAATTGAGTGGGAAAACCTTTATTGGTAAATAATATTCTTAATGATTATTCTGATTAAAACTTTTTGATATAAAATAACTTCTTGATATGGAAAGTAGCTATATAAATTAGATGTCTGTCCAAGCAAATAGAGATCAAAGAAAAGTCACATGAAATTTTTTTTTTTTAGGATTTTATTTATTTATTTGACAGAGAGGGAGACAGCGAGAGAGGGAATACAAGCAGGGGGAGTGGAAGAGGGGGAAGAAGGCTTCCTGCTGAGCAGGGAGCCAGTTGCTGGGCTCCATCCTAGACCTGAGCCAAAGGCAGACGCTTAACGACTGAGCCACCTAGGCGCCCCAGGTCACATGAAAGTTTTAGAAGATAACTTATTGTAGCTGGTAGTTTATATTTCAGTTCCTAGTGCACTATTGGAAATACTGTAGGGTAACATACTCAACCTCCATACGCATTCATGGGTAGCACAATAAACTTGGTTGTTAAAAAGTCAGCTGATTATCAAGTTCTGATTCAAGAACTAAGAACCTAGTAAGAGAAAGTGCTTATCTGCTGGCGGTTTTACCACTGTGACTCAACCAAAGTTTTCTTTTACATGTTGAAACTACTTAGATAAATACTGTATTGGTGATTTCAGAATCTGAGGAGGAAAGAAGACACATACTTTTTTGTATATTTTGCAAGTGATGGGAATGATAGAGATTATGTAATATTTAATTTTTCTCATTTCTTAGGTTACATGTCGATTAGCAGTTTGCAACATGGACTGGGACAGATTAAAGGCAAAAGATTTGCTAGCTCTGTTCAATTCATTTAAACCTAAAGGGGGTGTTATATTTTCCGTAAAGGTGAGAATTGATTTCATTTTGAAATATTTCTAAACATTTAAGCTTAATCTTCTTTTTAAGTCATAGTTTTAAGGAAAATAATCTGGCAGTTGTCTGGCACAGTTAGGTACAAAACTGGTAGAATAAATATAAAAGAAAGGAAGAGGTAAAATTATTGCTATTGATGGGTTATGTGATTGTATGTATTTTAAAAACCTAAAGAAATCAATTGAAAAGCTATTATAAAGCTCAGTAAAGGGACAGAATAAAATATTTTTAATTGCATTCTTCAATTCTTAACCAGTTAGGAAAAAAATCTATTTTTACTAGCAGTAGAAATGTAAAATCCTTGGGAATTACCTTAAACATATATGATATATATGAAGTAAACTATAACACTGGATAAATTTGAAAAACTTAAATGTTGAGATACCATATTTTTGGAGAGCAAGCATAGTGATTTAAGAATTTAGGCTTTGCAGTATGACAGACCTGTATTCAAATCTTGATTCTGATGCATGCCATGTGATCTTGGGCATTTTATTAATTTCTCAGATGTGTTCTCTCACCTGACAAGTGGATATAACTAGCATTTCCTAGGGTAGTTGTAAGGATAAAATAATAAGAAGCTTACACTAAGTATTTAGTACAGTGCCTGAAACAACTCTAAATTACTGTTCTGTTTAAGTATTTAAAGATGTCAACTCTATAGTTTTAGTGTAGTTTCAAGCATAATCTCAGTTCCTATCAAAGAAAAAGGCTACCAGTAATCATCTAAAAGAATAAATAAGTCAAAATGACTAATAAATTTTTAGGAAAACATATCAGTATAAAAGGATTTGCCCTGTCAGATACAACATGTGAACATTTTATATTGCTACAAGAGTTAACAAGTTCAGGTGAAAATGGAAAGATGAATTGATGGAATGAAATAGATAAATAGAAGAGTTTATATTATAATATAGACCAAAGTAAGCTTGAATACCTGGCATTGGGACAAATGAGTGAGTCTTTGTGTAAAGAGCTTAGTTCAGATCTTCACCTCATCATAGTCCAAAATAAACTCCAGATAAAATAAGGGAAAAAAATTAAAACTCAAACCACAGAAACAGAATAAAATAGTATTGTGTTTTTGTTAAATCTTGTGTTTCAGGAAATGGATAGTAGGAATATCTAGACTTAGAAAAGAGAAAAACAGAATCAACAGATGTGACTACATATGTATTTAAAGCTTTTACATCAAAACCTATTCCACTCAAATTAGTAAGAAAAACTCGAATCCCTATTTGATAGATTGCATATTGCAGAGAACTCAGAAAAGCATGTATTAGTTAGCAAAAATATGTTAAGGCCAGTAGCATCAGAACAATACAAATTAATATAGTTATATTTTTTCTCAAAAGTAGCCAACATACAAAACTACCAAATCCCAATGAGGGAATCCTTTTTCTTTTACCAAGACCATCTAAACAGTGTGATAAGATTATCATCAGTTCTTTTCTATTTAAAGTATTTCTTAAAGCATTGGATAAATGATATGACTTAAGAGATAAAATAAAATTGTTTTTATGTTTTATATACTTCTTTAATCATTTTTGTATATTTTGTGTCAACTAATTAGTCATTTTGTGTGTGTGTGTTTACTTTTAAGTTCCTTGAGCACTTAGACTCTTGTTTTGCTTTTCTTAATTTTTCCCTTGGATCCCAGGACCATCTTGTCCCAGTTGATGTATGCAGGAGATAATTCTATTTTTGTTCTTAAGCTGCACATCTGTTACTCTCCAGCCAAAATGACTATTTTTAAGGAGATTCCTCAGGATGTTTTAGCTTCCTGTAGTAGGTTTGGAAGTGAGTCATCCTTCCTGTTTTCATCGAGTTCAGTTGTAACTCTTAGAGTTCCTGACCTTGACAGGTCTGGATGTTCTAAGAAAAGTAAAGTATAAATTACATTGATCTTATTTTTTTGTGTTTAGATATATCCTTCCGAGTTTGGAAAGGAGAGGATGAAGGAAGAGCAAGTTCAAGGACCAGTAGAGTTATTAAGTATTCCTGAAGATGCTCCTGAAAAGGACTGGTATTAATCTGTTACAGAAAATAAAACTAAATCTCATGAATTCACGTCACTAACTCAGAATTCTGGTCACTTTAATTGGTCTAAAGTTTATGTTGTGCCTGCCTTTTATGGTTAAAACAAGTTGCAGAGCAGATTAAAGCTTGTCAGAAGTGACAACCTTTTGTGTGTATATTCATATTTCTGTATTCACAAAAACAATTATTGCAGTTTTGAAAAATGTTCCATGATTAGACTGATTTAGGGTTCTCAGCCTCCTTGCTCTTAATTAG
The DNA here is from genome assembly GCF_009762305.2 of Zalophus californianus. NCBI lineage: Eukaryota > Metazoa > Chordata > Mammalia > Carnivora > Otariidae > Zalophus > Zalophus californianus. The sequence continues at coordinate 100,806,467 of NC_045602.1, forward strand.
TAAGTTTTGGTTTTTTCCTGAGATATTGCTTTCCATATATGTGTCACTGAAATTCTGTTTGCCTTTGAAATATATGTATTTTTTAATTTGAGGATTAAATAAAATAATGATAACAGGTTTTATTTTCATAATGTGTAGAAAAATTTTAAGGTAGTTTTTAAACCACTAGGTGGAGCTATATGTGCACATAATAAAAATGGTGGTTAAACAGACTGGTGGCAGACAGCCAATAAGACCCTCAAAGAGTATGTTGTAGTTAAATGAAATTAAACTTAAAACCATTTAGACTTGACAACACATAAATCTGGAATAAACATTTTACAAGATCAGGAATTTCTTTGTACTTAGAGCTAATGCTTTCCTAGCATATTTATTTTATAATACAGTGATCTTGTTCAGGAGTTTTACTTGAGGGACTATATGTAGTAGCAAAACAAAAAAATGACTATTCAAGAGTTAAAATTATGAGTAAGCATATGTAATTCTTACACTCTCCTTTTCTAGATACTAAATTTTAATTAAAATACCTAGTCTGTGCTTTGTCAAAATAATAAATTGAGCTTAAATATTTAATGCCCATAAATCACGAAGGAAAGATAGATTGGATGAAGTCTAGTTTGTAATATATTTTTCTTGAAATAATTAACATTTGTTTTTTAAAGGAAGATAGGTTGTGTTCCTGTATAGGTAAGCTTAATGAGTTTTCTACCTTTTAGGACTTCCAGAGAAAAATTGAGAGATTATCAATTCAAACGACTCAAGTACTATTATGCAGTAGTAGACTGTGATTCTCCTGAAACAGCTGGTAAAATTTATGAGGATTGTGATGGCCTGGAATTCGAAAGTAGTTGTTCATTCATAGATTTAAGGTAATCCAGTATGTGTCTTACCAATTTTATCTTGTAGCACAATATGATTTTAGGAAGTAAGATATTAGGCTGGTAGTATTTTCTGTTGTTTCATATTGTAAAAAAAGGATTTTTTGCTTTAGGTGAACTCTGTCCTATGGAACATCACTCTTAACAAAGAAAACTATAATGAGAAAATGCTAAAGTATCGTGTATGAGTCACCCAACATTTATATCCTGAATTTCAGATATATTGGCTACGTTTTTAGGATAATGGGTTATATGCAGTGATATTCCTTTGCAACTCTCTTTTAGAACTGGGAACCAGGTGAATTAATTGAAAAAAAAAAAAGCATTGAGGTGGGGGCAAAGGAATTTGCTAATAAATTGGTACCTCTAGACCTGTGCTAATAACAGTAGCTACTAGTCATATCTGTTTAATTAAAATTTTTAAAAATTTTAAATTTATTCATTTGCTTCATCACTGGACACATTTCAAGTACTTACTGGCCATATGTTGGACATAGCAGATACAGAATATTGCTATCATCACAGAAAGTTCCACTGAATGGTGCTGCTCTAAATGCTCAGTGAATGGATGGTGTTGCTGGCATTGTCTTCAGACTTGGGCGTTATTTTCACCCCATGCACAGGCTTCACTGGCCCAAAGCTGAAAAACCTTAAATGGTGGTAAATGTCAGTTCTGAGGAAATGGGAAGCTGAACTCCTATACCATTTTATCATTAACTTAATGCTTTTGAACCCAATAAACCATTCTTCTATGATACTTTGAATAGAAATCAGTTCTTTGTATCCAAGTTTGTGAGAGGCTTTGTTCTCAAAATGAAAATTTCCAAAAAAAATTTGCATCATTTCATAGTGCCTGGCTTTCATACTTCAAAGGCATTTGGACTGGTAGAAAAATACAAATAAAAATTTTGAATTGATAATTTGAGGTAAGATTTTAGTATGCTTGCATTTATAACAAGAAGGGCTTATCTCATCAGACAAGTATTTTTTTTTCTTTTCTCTCTTAACAGTTTCAATAGGAGGTACTTGTTTTGAATGTTTAAATAGTAGGTACCAAACATTTGTTAGAATGTCAAACTCTGGGTTTCATGAATTCATGTTAACATGTTCTTTTCAAGATCATTTTGTTCTCTCTGTTTCCTTTTTGGGACATTTCCATGCAATGTTAGAATAAGCTCTGGCAGGCCTAGAAAATAAGATCAATGACCATGGAAAAAATTTACATCCCCTGTTTTATTTTGTTAAACATAACATCAGAAAAGAAAATTGAGTTTTCTGCTGCCATCCAATTATCTAGAAACTTATTTTCATCTGCCCCAAAATATAAATGCATGCATATTAATAACATTTAAAAATATTGATTTCAGATATTTTTCTTCCAGTAAGTCTTTGCAAAAGTATAGCTGGAGAAGGATATTGTGTAAACCTAATAAGCCTTAATTATCATATGCTTTTTGTGTGTGTGGAACCAAAATCTCATATAAATTACAAAGCCTAAATATATTAACCATGGGTTATTTAATTCTGCTTTTCCCCCCTATTTTTTAGCCTAATGCCTAAGCATTGTCATAGAATTTGCAGTGGCTAATTTACATCTAACAGCTAATTATTTGTGAAAAAATGTTGTAAGATAAGATTATGAAGATTTTCTTAGTCTTAAAGAATCAACCTTAAGCTTTTTCCTTATTTTCAGTGACACCTTATATGTCTGATACTTTACATTCAGAACACTTATCCACTACTAATTGTGTTTGATCTTCAGAATATCATATAGCAAGCCAGCACTGTGCTATCAGGAGTCTAGGTCTTTTTGAAACATGAGGGACCCATGTGCGTTTGCACTTGACTCATATTAACTGACTCCCAACACAGGGTTTCTACCTACAGAGTTCACTCAAATTTAGTGGAATTACAGATTTATAGTTTATTTGTGCCAAGGTTATTTCTAACATTGTTTGCCCCATCTACATGTGTGTTCTATAGAAACTTTTGTATGGTATGTATGTATAAACTGTAACTAATTAGAAGAGAACCTAAACTCTGGTTGTTTATCACTAAAGCATATGTTTAAATAAATTTATTTTTTCTTTGCCTCTTAGGTTTATACCAGATGATACTACTTTTGATGATGAGCCCAAGGACGTAGCCTCAGAAGTGGATTTAACAGCATATAAACCAAAATATTTCACATCTGCTGCAATGGGAACATCAACGGTATTTCTTAACTTTTAAAAATATATGGCTGGACTCTTGCTTTCAGAAAAGAACTTGTTTATTATTTATGTATAGCATCTTTAGAAATGGAAAGTATTCAAAATTTTAATGCACAAATACAAATAGAAGTGAGACATAAGTGTATTTGCATTTTTATCTACCACATCTGTTTGAACCTGTTTTCAGATTTTTGTTATGCCTTTAAGCTTGAGTCAATTACCTGCAAATGTTTCTTTTTTTCTCCTGTCTTTCCCATATATTCTTATTCAGTTAGATTCTTTAATAAGTAATATGTCAGTTATTAATATCCTAGGGAGTGGGGGAAGGAGGTAACAGATTACCTGAAATCATAGTTAAAACCAGTGGAAATTTTAAATAGGAACACATTTTTTTCTGCAGATATGATCCAAAATTGTAAAAATTGAAGTAGAATAATTCAGGACTATTAGATGTCACATTATTGCTTAGTAATGAACAGCCAAAAGATTTCTATTGAATTAATTTGTTATTTAGCTGCCTACCTTCTCTCTTCTTCTCCCCCGCTGCCCCCAAAAAACCTTCTGCCCACAGATAAGACTCTGCAGGAACCACACAAGTTTCCCGTTGCCTTTTCTGTGCTCTTCTGAGGATAGGCTGGTGGTAGAGAGAGCTACTGCATCTGTCGCATTCTGTATTGGGCACTGTGTGGCCTTGATTAGTTACTGAGTATGGTAAAACCCCACCATTATGCCATAAGTGAAGTTTAAAAGATTCAATAACATAAAATATAGGGTCAGGTTATTTTCAAGACTGAAAAATTACCAAGGCAAGTCTGTCCAGACAGCCATTCTGGAATTCCTAGGGTCTGGCCATACCATCCACATATGTACCAGTTCCAGCAGCAGTTTTATGGATATCACTCGGGCAAATTATCAGAATAAGGATAATTCGTAATTAGAACTTGTAAGGTAGTGACAGCTATCTTAAAGATCCCTTGGTTAATTGGTGCCCATTTTGTTGCCCTGATCTGAGGAGATTAGCCTGAGGAAAAAAATAAAATAGGAGACCCACCCTGTAATGAAGCTAAAACTTCTGACAAGACCCTATCTGAGAATGGGGGCTTCGTGGAGGACAGGAGCCAAACCAGTGATGTTACAGATTAATTTCTGTATCATGAGGGTTTACTGGACTTCCAACCCATAGATGCCTTTCTTATCAGTGGCTCTTAATCTTTTTTAAAAGGGACCCTACTGAAATTCTGTTGAAAGCTTTATTAATAGATTTCGTGTAGTTTGTAGACCTCCTGAAATACTTAGAACTCCGGGTGAAAAACATGTTTTTGTCGATTCGTAATGTTAACTTTTTCACTAGTGCGTTTTATTTCTTTTCCCTACAATTAATAGAAACACTGGTGAGTTTTTACTCCTAATATTAGAGTAGCTTGCATATAGCAGAGTTAGGAGGAAAAAGGTACAGGTTAATAGACATGGTTCCTCTTTCATAAGTAAAATACTTTTTATTATGCATGTCATTTGTTATTTGTTTTAGCTTACGTCTTTTTTAGCTTAGTGATAAATATTCTGTGAGTGAGAGTTACTGACACTTCTATTTTTATTTGTTTTATTGGTGAAAGGTGGAGATCACTTGGGATGAGACTGATCATGAAAGAATTACAACACTCAACAAGAAGTTTAAAAAGGAAGAGCTTTTGGACATGGATTTTCAAGCCTACTTAGCTTCCTCTAGTGAGGATGAAGAAGAGATAGAAGAGGAGCTACAGGGTACTTGTTAATCTTTTGATGTTTTATATTTGTAAGCATTTAGATGCCTAATCTAGACTTGTTAATGGAAATATGTCTTTGGCGGTAGCTTAAAAGGGAGTGCCAAGCCAATTCTTAAACTGTCTGCAAAACATATTCCCATGTATAGTGTTATATACATCTACAAACAGTATTTGAAATTTTTATTTAGAGGCTTTTTTTAGCCTAAATTTCTTTAACCACGAACACTTTGTTTAAAAACTGTTACCAGGGGCGCCTGGGTGGCTCAGTCATTAAGCATCTGCCTTCGGCTCAGGTCATGATCCCAGGGCCCTGGGATCGAGCCCCACATCAGGCTCCCTGCTCAGCGGGAAGCCTGCTTCTCCCTCTTCCACTCCTCCTGCTTGTGTTCCCTCTCTCGTTGTGTCTCTGTCAAGCAAATAAAAAAATAAAATCTTTATAAATAGATAGATAGATAGATAGATAGATAGATAGATAGATAGATAAATAAAAACTTACCAAACAAAAAAGCCTGGCCTTTTAGATTTGTCCTGATTCATATAGTTTTGCAGTCTGTTAACAAACTAGTTAAATACTCTATTACCCCCCTAGTTTTTTTAAAAAAAACTAAGAGCTTCTTTTGGATTGACATTTTTTTTTTAAGATTTATTTATTTATTTAGATAGTGCAAGCCAGAGGGGCAGAGGGAGAGGGAGAGAGAATCCCAAGCAGACTCTATGTGGAGCCCAATGTGGGGCTTCATCTCAGGATCACAACCCTGAGAACATGACCTGAGCTGAAACCAAGAGCTGGATGCTTAACCAACTGTGCCACCCAGGGCATCCCAATTGATTGAATATTTTTTATATCCATTTTCTCTTCAAATAGTTTAGAAAATAGACTATTTCTGTTCATTTAGAAATTATCCTAGAAATTATGACTTGCATTCTTAATTTACTAAGGTCTAATGATAATTAATATTTTTACCCTCCTAGAAAATACAGGGAATCTTAAAACACCTCTCATGCTATCCTGTGTATTGTAATTCTATTTTTTTGTAAGTCCTATGGGCTATTAATATTTAAACTGCCCTTACTTCCATTTAGCCGCATTTTCTCCACTTTCTTTGCTCCTTATTCTTTCTTAAATATCATCCTTCTGTCTAGGATCATTTTCCTTCTACCTTATGTATATCCTTGATAAGTTCTGGTACTATTTGTTGGTGTCAAACTCTCTTGAGTTTTAGTATAAAAATGTCCTTATTTTGCTTTCATTTGTGAAAGATACTTTCACTGGCAAAAAAAAATTGTAGGTGGGAAGGTCTCTCCATCCCCACACTAATGATAATATTCTACAGACTTGTAGTTTCATTGTTGTTTTTGAGAAATCAGTTGTCTTTTTTTCATTCTTTTGAAGATTGTCTAGATTTCTTTTTTCTTTGATTGCTTTTAAAGTTCTTGTCTTTTTTTTTTTTTGGCCTTTCTGCAGTTTTACTGTGAACAGATTTCTTTTTATTTGTGTGCTTGGTCTTTGTTGGGTTTCTTATATTTGTATCATGGTAGCTTCCATCAGTTTTGGAATTTTCTCAGCCGTTATCTAAATCAGATATTTCTTCTAAACTATCCTTCTGGTATTCCAATTAAGTATATATATTGTTTCTTTCCACTATAACTTCCATCTTTCTACTCTCATATATTTCTTAATCTGTTGTCTCTCTCTGCTGTGTTCTGGATATTTTCTTCTGACCTATCTTCCAGTTCACTAATTTGCATTTCAGCATTGTTGAATCTGTTACTACATCTATCCATTGAGTTCCTAATTTTGGTTATTGTATTTTTCACTTCTAAAAGTCCTATTTGGCTATTTTTCAAATCAGCAATATCACTTTTTATAATTTTCTATTCATTGCAGATATTTTTAATGCTTATCTCTAAATGGTGTAAGCATGTTTTTATAGTCTATGTCTGATAATTTCAGTATTTTAAGTCTTCTTGGGTTCATTTTTGTTAATTTATAAGATATTTCTCCTTTATTTGTATACATGGTTAACTTTATGTGCTAATTTGATAGTTGAGATGAGTATCTAATCAGAGAACTTTCATTTACTATGGTCATTATAGGACTACATTAGTCCCAAGTTTTAAGGCTTCGGGTTCCTTGGACTTTGTGGGTGATACAAGTCTTCATGAGGGCTGGTTTACTTCTGGTTGGCTTCTATCCTAATTGTATATCCTTCTGGGCCCTGCTTAAAGTGGACATAGTAGTTGAAATCTCCTCTTCTCTGGTAACATTTGTCCTCTTGGCCCTGCCAGGCTGCCAAAACTAGTTTAGTTTCATAGCTGTGTTTCTTCTGTGGATCAGTAAATGTTCTCAGGGACAAATAATTCTTGAATACAGGATCAACTCCCTGGTGCTCCCTTCTTGATTTTGACTTGGTAATTTTTTACTAATTTGTCAGTTCTTTGAAGTTTTTTTTTTTCTTTTTTTAAACCCATTGAAGATTTTAAAAATACTTCATCTAATTTTATATCCTTGGTGAAAAGGTTGGTTTGAAAAATCTAGCTTGCCATGAATGGAAACAAGTTTTCAAATTACCTGTGTTTTATTTAAAAATTTGTTTTGATGATTGAAATGATCAATGGTGTATTTTCTAGTTGGATATGCTGTTTGCCTAAAATAACTCATTTTTTTAAAATAGAACCAAAAAAACATCTTTTTCCCCTCTATGTAGTCTGGCTGTGTTTGGAAATGGTTGCTTGATTGTAATTTCTTATCAGTTTTTGTTTGATGCTATCTCCCTGATACATTCACATCTTCATCTGCCTTATCTAATAGAATTCCCAGTCACACAAAATTGTGTAAGAGGTTTAGTGCTGACAACAAATACCATAAATGTTAAGCATAGATATAAGTATTTTAAATTAGTAGTGGTGAATATTGTTTTATTTATAGCTTAATGTTTTCCATAGCTGTCTTTTGGTTTTCCTTTTGCATGTGTGTTATTTTTATGACCTGAACGTCAAATTAAATAAAATTCTTCTTTAGTATTAACATAGGACCATTAATTCTTAACTTTGTTAGGTCCTGTGATTGGCCTGTCATTGTTTCTTTAGAGTACTGAAGACACTGCATCGTTTTTCTGAGTTTTTCATAAAGTGCTACTCTTGAACTATGCTGTACACATGGAATGGAGAATCATGCTTCATCATTCTAGTTTCTTTGTTCAGACATCTCATATTAATAAAACCACATAATTTCTTAGGTATTTAATCGTCTTTGAAAAAGTATGACTTGCAAGGGTAGTTATGTTGGGCACAAAAGCCCTCTCATTCTTTTAAGGCCTCAGTGGTGGCTGTTGCTTGTTAACATTTTGGCTTTCCAAACAGTTCAGTGACCATTTTATTTCTAGTGTGCCCAGAAGAACTAAGCCCTTTTTCAAATAGCCTTTGAAATATATATACTGATTTATCTATATATTTTTTTATTCAGATGCCTATATGGTCATTTAGCACTTTGTGTGCTAAATAGTTTTTTCTTCCCATTAGCGGCTCTAGGTTAAAGGAAAGAAGAGAACATGTATACTTGTGAAGATTGGGTGTATGTTAACAGTTTTCTTTGATTGGTTTGGAAGAACTGACCTAGATTTTAAAATGACGTTATTGGCATTTGGGCAAAAATGTATTAATTTGTCAATGTATTCTTAAGATCTGGGCCCTCTGGTTTCAAATCCTGAGTTTACCACATAGTAGAGTTATATAGGTTAGATTTCCTAAGCCCTTGTGCTTTTCTTTCCATAGCTATGAAATGAGGATAATAATAGTACCTGGCTCATGGTTGGAAAGATTGAGTTAATGTTTATAAAGTGCTTAACATCCTATCCCATATCATATATTTTTATGTCTAAAACTTTAAGAATTAATGGCTTTTTGTTTGAAATACACTACTCATTAAGTTTTAAAAGGATGCATTTTTTTTTCAGTATTTTAGTTGATTGCCAGCTTCCTTTAATCTGTAATTTAGTGCCTATGATAGATACATCAGTATATTTGAACGCCTTAGAGTTACTAGAAGTTCTTAGTGTTTATAAAAGATCATTGCAGGGCTTCTTACTATTGGATTAGTTTGTTCGTTCCTTATATAGTAGTAAGGCTTTCACAAAGTATTGTCCTTGATTTGGAAAAAAAAAACAGACATACATGAGTTATCCCACATTTTAGAGCTTCAGAAAGTAAAATTTTAGTACTGGAAAAAATCAATTTAAAGTAGGCCATCAGAGACTTACCACTAAAATTTCAACCTGGAAGGAGCTTGCTTCTAATTATGTTTTCAGAAGTAAGCTTTTAATAGAAAGAAATACATTGCCATTTTGTTAATGTGTTCCTGATGTTTTATCCATTGAATTATGGGATACATGACAGAATTCCATCCAACATTATTTTTGTGGCACAAAGCACAAACAGGAAAAAAATGAATTTCAGCTGTTTGAGTGAAAATATAAAAGTGTGATAGGATGGAAAGAATGTCCTGGACTATTTTTTTATTCATTTAGAGAAAAAACTATGAAAACATTTACTTAACCAGTGCTTTTTCCATGTCACCTTTTTTAAGATGTGAGGACGATCTTAACATTAATGTTTGACAGCTAAATGCTTAATGATGTTAGACATTTTTAGTGACCAGTTAGCCATAACTTAAAGAAGAGAGGGTCTTCATTATGCTGCTTCTAAATTTTCCTTTACCAGGGACGTTTAGTCAATTCAATAAGTCTGTATGTTTTGCATTAAAACCCAGGTTCTCAATTTATGTTTTTGACTTGGAAAATTACAGTGGAAATACAGAGCAAACAAACTTTTCATGTATTAGTTTTCTTTGGTATTTGTTGCCCATGAATTTTATATTGTTCCTTTGTATTCTAATTATTTTTATAAAATTAGGAAATGGAAATGTGGGTATTTTTCCGCACAGGGATATTAGTTGAATTAATTTCTAATTTATTAACTTTCATTCTCAGTATACTAATGAGGTCCTGAGAGTAAGCGTACTTTTATTCACCATCAAATGGAAAAGACTCATTATTATTTGTTTTGGATTTCAAGGAGCTTCCTTTATCTGTCTCTTCAGCGTAAACAGTTAAATCCATGTACCAAATGCATCCCAACAATATTCAGCCTCCTTTTAATTTTTAATAATTTAAAATATAAATTTTATATTTTAAATTTTTTATATTTATTGTATTTAAATTTTATATTTTTATATTTTTAAATAATAATTTAAAATAATATTTTAAAGCCAGTGTGCAGATGGCGGAAGACATAAAGAGGGATAAAATACTGTCTCTCCTGTCTTGTTTATAGGGAAGAGAAAGTCCAAGGTGTTGCATGTCTATAAAATTATTTTGAAACATGAATTTTAATAAAAAGGGAGATTCCCAATATATTGCTTAGACAGTGCTAACTTATATTGCAAGTGATTTTTATTACAAACAAGACCAATGCTTTCATCTAATTCATTTAATATTAAGTGTGTCTGATTTTGATATTCTGTTGTATTTTATCTGACAACATCTTTTAGAAGGTGCTATAGTGACTGTGAGATTTAAATATTAGATTTAAAAGTCAGTTATTTTTGTGTATTAAATGAAATTGATTTTTTTTATTAGGTGATGATAAAGTCAGTGTGGAAGAAGATGGGAAAACAAAGAAAAATCAGAAAGATGATGAAGAACAAATTGCTAAATACAGGCAGCTCTTGCAGGTTATTCAAGAAAAAGAAAAGAAAGGCAAAGAAAATGATATGGAAATGGAAATTAAGTGGGTTCCAGGTAAGAATTAGATGCTCATTTAATGTTCACTTGTTTTTATTCATTTCAAGATGTTGAGTGCATTTTAGATACGAAGGAAAAGAACATTAACTCTTAGAAATGTAAGCCTAAAAACATCTTATTTGCCAGGAATGTTTTGGTGAGGAAGTTAACATGGTATTTGCATACCTCATTTAATTCACTTAAGGACTAGTGTTATAGACTCTTGCCAGTTTATTCTTGATTGGTTTCTTTGATTTACTAACTACAAATTATTTCTGTCCATTTATGAAGGTAGACCTTTCCTAGGTTTGATTCCAGTATTCTCAGGATATACAAACTTGAATCCAGGCACCATGCATTCTAAAGTCATTAAACTTCTTTTTAAAAATGTGTAATTCATAAGTGAACTTTTCTCCCATAACTCCTACTAGACCTTAATTACCAAGGTTTCACTAGCAGAAAATATGTCATACATAGTTTTCCATCTCAGTTTTGCTGTGAAGAGTCAAAGAAATACAGCATTGTAAGTGATTTTTATAACTGCCTTGAAGGGCGCCACGTATTTTTTTAGAGTAGTACAATACTAATTAAGACCATGTCAAAGCTAAGCAAAGATAAAAGCTAGTATAAATGAGGATTGTTTTCTAGCATACCCATTTTTTCAGCAACCTAAGCAAAGCAGCTTGTACCCTTGGAACCAATATTGATTTTGGCCACTGTTTACATACATGTATATCTGTTTTTTTAATTTCAGTATAGATAACATATGGTGTTATAGTCATTTCCAGTGTACAACATACATGTATATCTTTTAAAGCTAGGTAGAATTTTTGACCAGGATTCAGTTCTTTTGCCATAATTCATCTCTAGATGAAAGAATACTGATAACTTGTAAGAATATCATTGCTTAAAAATTAAGTGTTTTATATTCAATTATATCTCTTTCCTACAACTAGTATGTTTTTTACTGGGAATAAAATGTTTGCATAGATTTTTATTTGGGGGCATATTTTGATATTTGAGAGTTGATTGACTATTGTAATAAATTTCCTAGGATGGACTCGTCCCCTGTAGGTACTATGTTGTAGCCCATTTGTTTTAAATGTTTGTCTTTGGCAGGAAGTGGTGGTAAGAAAAAATGAAATTTAGTAGTATTATCATCTGAACAATGGTTGGGGGAACTCAGTTTAGCCTGGAGAGAAGAAGTCTAAGAAGTGACTTACTAGTTATTTTCAAGCATTTGCAGAATGAATATATTAATGAAGGCTCCATTACTCTTATTACATCAGAAGTCAGTATTTTTACCAGTAAATCAAAGTTCAAGGAAATTAGAGTTCAACATAATTTAAAGAGGAATTCTCTTCATCATTAGAATTGTTCAGCAAAAAATCAAAGAGGCTGCCTTAAGGGGTTGGGTGCCCTTTTCAGTAAGTCTCACAATACGACAGTATTACCATATCACTCAGGGATGTTTGTGAAGCAGTATTTTACTTGAGGTCCTTTATTTTATGATTCTAAGGAATAGATTCTAAGGAATTCTAAGGACTTAATTCTTTTAAGTCAAGTATGTTGTAATTGAAGTTTAATCTTAGAATGAGCTCAATGAACAGGTTTTAAGATTTATTTATTTATTTTCGAGAGAGGAAGAGAAGGAGTGCACGTGTGTGCTGGCGGGTGGAGAGGGAGAGGAAAAGGGAGAGCAAAAATCTCAAGCAGACTACCCGCAGAGCATGAAGCCCTACCAGGGCTCAATCCCATGACTTATGACCTGAGCCAGAATCAAGAGTCGGACACTTAACTGACTCAGCCACCCAGGTGCCCCCAAATGAAGATATTTTAAATGAACACTTTAAAAAAAAAAAAGACTTTGGGGCGCCTGGGTGGCTCAGTCGGTTAAGCAGCTGCCTTCAGCTCAGGTCATGATCCCAGGGTCCTGGGATCGAGCCCCACATCAGACTCCTTGCTTCGAGGGAAGCCTGCTTCTCCCTCTCCCTCTGCCTGCCGCTCCCCCTGCTTGTGCTCTGTCTCTCACTATTTCACTCTCTCTGTCAAATAAATAAATAAATAAATCTTTAAAAAAAAAAAGGTTTCATTTGACAGAGAGCACAAGCGGGGGGAGCGGCAGGCAGAGGGTGAGGGAGAAGCAAGTTCCCCGCTGAGCAGGGAGCCCAACGTGGGGCTTGACCCCAGGACCCTGGGATCATGACCTCAGCCAAAGGCAGATGCCCAACCAACTGAACCACCCAGGTGCCCCTCTAATAAACAGTTTAAATTGAAATATTCAATTGACTGAGAAGGCAGATTTATTATAAACTTGATTGAGAAGTTTATAGCAAATACTTCAGCTTTGTCAAGTGGACCAGGTCAAACCTTTGTCTATATTAATACGGTTATATAGGGAAAATACAAACAAGTGATAGCTATACTTGTATTTATAACTGGAAGATATAAGTAATACAGTTTTCCTGGGATAAACCTCACTTGGTCGTGGTATACTACCTTTTTTATATATTCCTGGATTCAGTTTAGTAATATTTTGTTAAAGATTTTTGCACCTTTGATAAATGATGAGTATTTGTCTATAGGTTTTGTTTCTTGCATTGTCCTTCGTTTTTGGTGTCAGGGTAATGCTGACCTCATAGAATGAATTGTGTGAACTGTTCCCTTTTCTATTCAGCAGTACATTTTTATCTTGACTTTAATTTCCAGATATAATATTATTGTCACAGAAAATATTTTGAAAATGAAAAATTATCATCTGTAATTCCACTACCCTAATTTAGCCACTAAATGATTAGTTGGATTGATTTAATTTATCATTTCTTTGTTGTTGAATACTTAATCATATTTCCAATCTTTCATTGCTATAGACTTATGGCATTGGGAAGAAATGTGACTGAAGGCCTTTAGCAATCTCATACCATAAATATCAGTATTTTCTTAGACTCTTCACATTCATCACCAGCTGAGTAATTGACTTGCTGTCTTAGGGCCTTTTACTTTTAAACAATTTTTTTAAACAAAGATATCCATCCGCTCCCTTCTCCGTTTTAGAAATGTCTTTGTATGTAGAGAGCAGTCAGACCACAGGGGAAAGCTAATGCTGGCAGTCAGGCTCACTCTGTAGTTAGTCATGTGACTTCCTCATTCACATAGCAACTTGACATATGCTGTGGATCAACCTGTGGTTCTCTCACAAGCTGTTAAAACTACCAGTGTTAAAACCTCAAATGTTAAATCTCAGATGCCAAGCATCTAGGATGTTATAAATAATCTATAGCTTTTTCCATATTTTGAATTATTTTTATAGGATAAGTTCCTAGAAATGGAATTACTAAGAAAAAGCACAAACACTTTTTGTGTCTTGAGATTGGTGCCAAATTGCTTTCCAAAAGGGTTGTACTAGCTTATAATGCCTCCAACAAGGGGTAGAAGTGCCAGTTTCATGGACTTACAATCAACATTGGGTATATTTTTTTTTACTGCTAATTGAATGGAGGAAAATTGGTATTCTGATATATAGTGCGTTTTGTAAGTCTTTAGCCATAGTATTTTTGAAGGCCTCGGTTAGGGTATCACTATTTGTGAATCTTTGCACAACTTTGTATGTGCACGTGTGTGTGTAAATGTAGAGTCTTTTATATACTACACATTAAATGACATAAATGAGCTAATCTTTTAGGATCTCGGTTTGTTTGGAAAGTGGCACTGATAATATCTTTCTTGCTGAATCTGAGATATTTATAAAGGTATCTAAATAAGCTAGAGTATTATTCATGTCATATGTGTATTTTGGTGGATTTGTGTCTGACAAAATGTGTGTTCCCAGTAACAATTATCCTGAACCTCAGGACTTTTATGATGCTATACTTCAGTAAACCACAAAGGGTCAGTATGAGATTATACTGTATTGTTCATCGGTTTTTCTGTGGCTTGATTTCCAAAATATTAAGCTCTTCAGAAAAAAAAATACCCTTAATCATTAACACTTGTTGGAATATGCTTAGGTTTGGTTTGGTTTTTAAAAGGAATTTTAGTTTAGACTATTTAAACTTCCTATCTTTTTACATTGGATTATTTACTGTAGTAACATCAGGAGTTTAATTCCTTAAAGGTAGAGTATTAAAGGAGGCAGATGACAGGTACATAGGTGTAAAAACTAGAATAAACTAGTCTTTCTGTTGATATTCTAGATCCTTATAGAAATGCGATCATATAATCACAGTTAGGATTATAAATAAGTAAAAATGTTAAATTACAAGATTTTTAAATAAAGTTCTAATTTAGTATTTTAATGTTTGTAGAATAATATTTTCCATCTCAGTGTGCTGCTGAAAATGTATCCTGGCTGACTCACTTTGATAAATAGATAAGGTGATGCATGTTGGGCCTTCATCAGTGAATGTGCCTCATTAGGGAATTTGTAACATAAATACAAATAAAGAATATTCCGTTTTATCTCATATATTAAATAACTTCTCTTATGTTGTCAATAGTTCAAATTAACAGTTTTTGTTATAGATAATACAAGATATATATAAATAATATCTTTGAAATTCCATCCAGAATATGAACAAATAATGAAATGTTTCTTTGTTTATAATCTTAAAAGAGACTAGTAATAAGAGTCCTCTTTTTCTTAGTTATCTTTGGTTTAATAGATACCGGTGAAAAGGATATCTGGTCATTTTTTTTCCTCAGTATCCTTCAGTACCCCAACTTTCCTTTAAATACTTACTGGGCACCTTGGAATTCCAGGAACTATTCTAGACACAGTGTGAACAAAATATAAATCTTTGACCTCATAAATCTTATGCTCAGTTAAAGGGGAGACAGATGAGTCTAATAAAAAAAATATTTGAGCAGAAACTAGTAGAGGTCAGGGAGTGAGACATGCAGAGAAGAGTGTGAGAGCAGAGGAAATAGTAAATACATGGCCCTGAAGCTGTAGTTTATCCTGTTTAAGGAATAGCAAAAAGAGAACAGTGTGATAGGAGTGAGTGAGTGGAGGAAAGAATAACAGATGAGGTTAGAGCGGTAGCCAGATCATAAAGGTCTTTTAGGTTATTTTAAGGACTTGAACTTTTTCTCTGAGTGAGATGATTAGCCATTGGAGTTTTGAGCTGATCTGAATTATTTTTTAACAGGATCATCATGGCTGCTGTCTTGAGAATAGATTAAGGTAGGAGGTAGGGAAAAAATTGAGGCAATCAGTCACGAGGCTATTGCAGTATTCTTAAGGTAATGAAGATTGTGGGTGGAATAGGTTTGCAAAGGAACCTCAGAAATTCTCTTTTGGACACATGTTAATTTTAAGATGCCTATTAGATATCAAAATAGACATGTCAAGGAGACATTTGGATATACAATTTAGAGTTTGGGCAAGAGGTCAGAACTGGAGATCTAAATTGGGGGATCTTCGTTGTCTATGTCTCTGAAAGTGAGGAACATCAAAAGAGTGAATATAGGTAGAAAAGAAAAGAGGTTCAAAAACTGATCCTTGGAGCACTCCAGCATTTATAAGTTGAGGAAAACATATCCAAAGGGCTGGGAAGAAACTACCAAAACCACAGGAGGAAATTCAGTGCTGTAGGGTATTCAGACATCCAAGTGTGAAGAAAGCATTTCAGTGAGAAGATGGGTCAATAAAATACATACTAAGAATGACTGGTGTGGTGATGATCAGATCAGTAATTTTGAACTGTTTTGGTGGAATGGAAGGGATAAGATTAATGTGGGTTCAAGAGAGAATGAGTGGAATTGGAGACAAGTACAAACAACTCCCTTTTCTTAAAATATTTGAGTGCTCAAAAGTTGCAGGCATTGTGGCACTTCATCCCTAAAAAGTACTTCAACATGTAACTTCCAAAAACAAAGACAGTCATCTACATAAGTGCAGTGCTGTTATCACACTAAGGGAATTTAATATTGATGTAGTAATAGATATCTTATTCATTCCAGTAATGCTCTTTATAATTCTTTCATGGTCCAGTGTCAGTCAGTTTTAAAGTATCTACTGTAGTGGCTTATAGAATATCCATAATCTGGATTTATCTGTTTCCTCACAGTTAATTCCGAGAAAATTCTTGGCAAGAATTCTCCATAAATGATGTTGTATATTTCCTATTGCCTCACTCACATCATGAGGTCCCTGATGTTAATTTGTCCCATTATTTGTGCTGTTAACTTTGCTCACTCAGTTAAGGAGGAGTTTGACTGATTTTTCCATTAAAGACACATTTTGTTTTTGGTAAATGGTGAGTTAATTAGTGAGTGGGGTGGGTAAATGCCCTAATTTGCAACATTTTGTCTGATGCCATTGGCATTCTTTGGTGATCCTTGCTTGAGTCAAGTTGTTATACCATTCATTGCAAAATACTGATTTTTTGTCATTCCTTCTACATTTATTAGTTAGCATCTACCCCTTTCTTAAGTTACCATGCACTAATGGATTGACAGATCTTGAGGCATTTTCCTGTAATGGGTCACAGAGGAATGGGAAAGAAACTGGAGAAGAAAGTGAGATCAAGAGAGCATTTTTCTTTCATATGGAGAAAATAACAGCATGCTTCTGGGAACGATCCACCAGGGATAAGAAAAAATGATGATGCAGATAACTGTGTTCTAAAGTAGACAAAAGAAGTCAGAATATTTTTACACAAGTGGAGGAAGTGGCTTTTGGTCCATGTACATGGGCATTTCCTCCATTGTCACAGGAGAGAAGGCAAAGAATATGATCACAGGATAATGGATAAAAATGGTAGTGAGAGCTTGTAGTACTCTTCTATTTGCTTGTATTAGTGAAACAGGAAGGTCATCAGTGAGAGCAGGAATGAGGGAGGAGGTAGAGATTTGAAAAAAAAAGATATGAAATAGTTGTTTAAGAGAGTGATGAAGGAAATTTAATAGTATTGCTGAGCAGCAGTAAGGGTGCACTTGTAGTTCATGGTCTTGTAAAGTTAGATGAATCAACATAATTGTTTTTCTTTAGCCACATTTAATGACGTGCAATCATGGAGTAAGGCGAGAGTTGGATTAAATCAGTTTAGAAGATTTGTCAAGTATGACCAAGAAGGAGAGGGGCAAGGGAGTTGAAGGTTATATGCAAGGGGTGGACTGTAATGATGGACCAGGGTATCCATGTTGGGTTAGGAGGAAAATGAGGGCACACTGCGAGTGAGGGATGGGGAAGAGGTGAGAGGATTGATGGATTGTAGATCTCTATGAGACATAAGATTAGCCTTGTTAGCCTTGGCATATTAGAATAAAATGGAAGGATTGGAGCTAGTGTTTGAGGAGTAGGATACTTGAAATTAAGATTATGATGGGACTGCAATTTTGGATTATGACATGATCTAGTTGTGATTCTGGGAGTAAGTTTCTAAGATGAGATATGGAGTGTAGAGTGATAGGAGAAGAGGAGGTCAGTGAACTGGGAGGCCCAGGGTGTTAGAAGGATCATCTGTGTAGATATTGCAGTCACCAAGAATTATGACAGGGCTACTATCAGAGAGTGACAGTGAGCCAAGGGCTTAGTTCTTCAAGAAATGAGGGGAGAGACTATCGTCATTACATGTCTACAGTAAGAAGGGCTTTTTGGTGGTATGGTTTCATAACATGATATTCAAAGTTGGGGGCTTTAGGGAGCAGGGCCAGCCAGTGGACTGAAGGTGGCAATGAGTAGTAAGAAAGACAAACTGTGGGAGAGAAAAATTAACTACCTAAAAAGGATATAGAAATGTATGTCCCAGAGGAGAACCAGGTTTCAGTGACACTCAGACTAACAGGTGAATGAAGAGGATTCTGTTAATGAATATTAATGAGTGTGTTTGTGACTGACTTTAGAAGAGCTTCATTGTTGAGGAAGGGTGAGAAATGGGAATGTTTACTACCTTATTAGAAGAATGATTTGGAAGTTAAAGGCTTCTTGTGACAGTTTTAAATAGGGATAAAGGGCATGATGAGATTAGTGCTGATGGCCTTAAAGCTTTATTTACTTTTTTGAAAGTTTATTTATTAGAGAGAGAGCGCACATACACACACACACACACACACACACACACGCGCACACACGGGGAGGGGCAGAGGGAGAGAGAGAAGCATGCTCCCTGCTGAGGAAGGAGCCTGATGCTCCATCCCAGGACCCTAGGAGGATGACCTGAGCCAAAGGCAGACACTCAACTGACTGAGCCACCCAGGCGTCCTTAATAGTAGTGAGACTGTGAATGTCTTGAGGGAGCTCTTGTCAGGAACCTAGAGCTATAGGATACTTTTTCAAAGGAGACATGGAAGCTAGAGGAGAAGCAGCAAGGACTCCTTGGGCTATCTAAGCCAGCTCACTGAGGCAGGAGGTATGGTTTCAGCTCTTCCTTACTCAAATTAATCTTTCTTCTATTCTTTACAGTTGTAATTCCATGTTTGTTCTGGTGTTTGCTTTGTCCTTTGTTCTTCCTTTTTTCCCCGTTATTCCATCCTCATTCCTCTGTTTAGTGTCCCACTGGGAAGCTTAAACACAGAAGCACATTAATGACATGTATTTATGGCCATTGTATTATTTATTCTCTATTCAGAAAAAAAAATGCTTTTAAATCAGTTGGGCATTCTTTCTGCTAGGCAGCGCAGTTTCAAACATTGTAATTTTCAGACATCTCAAAACCTGTTCACTGATTACTTTTGGCTATATCAATATTTCCATTTATTGTTAAGGTATGCACCTTATGGATATGTTTGAAATACATTCACAAAAATGTTTTTTTGGTAAGAATAAAGTAACCAGATGTTTAAAGTTTTGAGTTGAGGGGAGAGGAAAGCATTAAATGGAAAACCTGAACTTTAAAATAAGCTAAAAAATTTGCAGTTTGCTTTGTATTTTGATGATGGGATGGAAATGAGTTTGTAGTGTACTCATATCTTGTACACAGCTAGAACTTTAAAACCTAGGTGTGTGCTCCTTCCTTGAATCATCCAGTTAACAGGTTTACTAAAAGGGTTTTGTAAAGTAATAAGCTGAAACTTTTTACTGTGCAAAAAAAATTTTTTTTGAATCATTTGTGGAATGTGTAATGAAAATGAAAAGCAGCTAGGGTTATCTGAAAACATTACTAGCACATTTTCTCCATAGAGTTGCCAGTAAATGTCTCCAAATTTCCTGGATTATTTTAAAAATTATTTTCTCTCTTAATAATATTAAGACTTAATTTAAAAGAGCTTTCCAAAAAGCTTTAAAATTTTTTTTAAAAAAATTGGTATTTTTATACCAGAGTGTCAGAAAGTGTAAAATTCCCGTATGTCTTGAAGTTTCAGGTTAATTGATCTGCTGTCTTAGGATGGTTGCAAATATCTAGGATGATTTTTTTAATCAGTCCTTCCTTCTCTGCCCATACATCACATCAGTTGTACTGTTTGCATCTGTAGCCACTATTTCCAGACAGTAGTACTTTTTTTTTGCCTTTGCCATAGATTTATAATCTGCCTGAAGTCAGTTCAAGAAGAGTGAGCTTGTTTCATGTATTATTTTCCCACAGCCCACAGCTATGCTGATTTGTTTGAAGTTGTGAATTCTTTGGTCTTTAAAGCAGAACTTTTGCCTATTCTATTTGAGGTTGTCCCACGTCATCATTCTATATGCTAACTGCCTGGCTAGCAAACCATCATTTTTCTCACACGTGTTCCATATGTTATTTTGACAGAATCCACTCAGACTACTTACTTTCAGCAGTTTCATTATTGTTCTTTTTTTCCAAAAACTGGAAAATCATATGATCTTAAATTTACTACTTGAACACATTAATTTTTTTCCTGATTTTTTTATTGTGATAAAATATATATGACATTTACTATCCTAAGCACTTTTAAGTGTACACAGTTCAGTGGTGTTAAGTATATTTAGGTTGTTGTGCAACCATCAGCACCATCCATCTCCTGAACTGTTTTTCATCTTTGCAAAACTGAATGTATATCCATTAAGCAGTAACTCTTCATTCCCCTTCTCCCTTGCCCCTGGCAACCACCATTCAACTTTCTGTGTCTATGATTTTGACCACACTAAGTACCTTATAAGTGGAATCATACAATATTTGTCTTTTTGTAATTGACTTACTTAAGTTAGCATAATGTCTTCAGGGTTCATCCATGTTGTAACATATGTCAGAATTTCTGTCCTTTTTAAACCTAAATAGTATTTTATTACACACCTCACATTTTGCTTATCCATTTATCCATTGATGGTCACTTGGGTTGCTTTCATATTTTAACTATACATTACCTTTTCTATAAGCAGACGTAATTGAGAACCCCCATTTTGAGTTCTCCTTTTTTTATTTCATTTCCCATACTTATTTTT
This sequence comes from Zalophus californianus, assembly GCF_009762305.2. NCBI lineage: Eukaryota > Metazoa > Chordata > Mammalia > Carnivora > Otariidae > Zalophus > Zalophus californianus. The sequence continues at coordinate 100,827,443 of NC_045602.1, forward strand.
ACATATTTCTAAATAATCTTTATAATCATTTTGCCTGCATCACATTCCATTGTGTTTCTGATTTATAAATTATGGATCACTTCCCTGACGTTGTGTTTTAGGCTCTTTCTAATGTTTTGCTATTGTGGATAACATAATAACCTTATATTGGGTTTTCTTAAGGTAAATTCCTAACAGAACATCTCCATGTCTCTTATCATGTATCTTGAAATAGTTCTGTTAATTCATGTTGCTAACTGGGAAACAGTTTTTAATTTATCAAGGTGCCTCAGAAATGCTGATAACAGGGGTGTCCGACTCTTGGTTTCAGCTCAGGTCATGATCTCATGGGACATGGGATGCAGCCCTGCATGGGGCTCCATACTCCTTGTGGAGTCTGCTTGAAGATTCTCTCCCTCCGCCCCTTCCCCCCGCTCCTGCGTGCACATGCTCTGTCTCTCTCTTTCCCAAATAAATATATTACAGATATAGGTTTAAATTTAAAAAAAAATGCTGATAACATTTTACACGAAATCAAATCTAGCTTCTACAATAGGTTCAGGTTTTGAAGCCACATAAAGGAAAGGGCGTAAGTACTTTCTGCAGATCTTTGGTTTGATGCAAAACTTAATCCCACTGTGAGACCATATGCCATATCTTTGTTCTCTGAAACATTTGCCAGCCTTTCTCAGTGCCCTTTTGGTTAGACCATTGTAGACAAATGTTCGCTGATTATAATGCAATGATAATTTTCAGCTGTGAGGTCCAAGATAAAGCCAGTAAAATGTCTGTGGTTTGAACTGGTGGCTAGGCAGGCTGAATCTGCCGACTTCATGTGGGAAGGGCTCTGTATTATTCATTTCACATTGACATTGTTTTCCTGATGTAATCTGTTAGAGAAAGAGGTTGTAGGGGAACTTTCTCCATTAGGATAATCTTCACTGAGGGTGGGTGGGATAGCACTCATCAAATGAACTGTCAAGATATATCCTTAGCTTAATCTGCTCATTCAGTGACATGGAAAACCTGTATCTGTAAAATTATTTGGCATAGCTTGGAATAGCCTGATCCTATGTATGCCAAAAGATGAATGCCAATAATTTGACTTGGGTGAGTTCCCTCTGGTGTTTGGAATAATATACCTTAGAGGTAAGTTGAAGCATGTACTTTGAAGCCATGTGCTTCCCCTAAGAATTGGCTTGTGTAAAATAGGGAATTCTGTCTGCAAAGGACTTAACCAAGATTTTCCTAAGCATTTCAGCTTACATTGTCATAAAATACATTTCATTTTTAGATTCCCATTGCTCCGTTCTGTAGAAGTGTAGGGAGATTTAAAAATATTTTTTAAAGTAATTCGTTTGGATGTATAATTTTGATCCAGGAGAATTACATTTTAAAATGCTCTTTAGGGGTGAGAGGAGAAATTTGCACGTATTGGATGCCTGTGCTCTATCAGAAACTGCTAGGTGCTTTGCAAAAAAACTTACATTAAATTCTTCCAACAATTCTGTAAAGTGGTTATTAGACCACTGTACAGAAGAAAAAACTGAGGCATAGACTTACTCAAGATCACAAAATTAGGAGCTAGAAGAACTGTAATTCAAACCTTGATGTGTCTGATTTCTGTATCCATTAGAGTATTTTCCCTGGATTACTAATTGAGTCTGGGTCCATTGTCTTCATTTAGTGCTTTTTCTCAATCTGCATGTGTTTACTGTTGTGTGCACAAAGATACATAAAGATGTTCAGTGAATTTTACTTGAGAATTTGGAGAAATTTTATAAAAAACAATAAGCATTTACCGGGGATGACCCCATATGTGCTATTACAGATTTCTCAGGATGTGGGAACATTTTGGTCTGCAGCCAGGGTAACCTGTGTGACAGTGTCAGAGAGGGCTATCTTCTGATTAATAAGCTGTTCTGGAGGTTAACAAACAAACAGAAAAGGCAAAAAAACATTTCGCACGATGTTGAACACTGCAGGCTTCTGGGGGGTGTGCATGTTATTAGTTGGTATTCCAAGATTCTATCTCTTGGGACCTAAGAGTGCTTGGCCTGTTACAGATTTACTCAGCAGATCCTGTCACCAGAGAATCCCAAAGAATAGAAACAGTGCTTACTTATAAGATAAGCTGTGGAAATACTGAAGTCCTACGTTTTAATGTTACTTTCATTCTGTATTACTCTCATTCTGTAATTTTTTTTAGTGTTGCAGTAGAGGACAATTGCCAATGAAATAAACTCTGAGTTAATTACAAATACTGGAAAAGGTGAAAAAGTAAACCTTAAATGTTAGAGATTCCCAACCAGTATATTGATCCCATTAGCCCTTAGGCCAACCAGAGCCCTCAGGTTGGTTTCCTTCTCTGGTTGCCTCCTCCATTTACTCCAGGGTCCTATATAAGTCTTACCATTTTTTTTTTTATCTACCATAATAGGAAGAAGGTTGGTAGGCTATTGCTCTCCTAATAGTTATTTGTGACATCTTTTTAGAAGTAGTCAGAATGTATAGTTGACTTATATATAAACTCCAGTAAATGTGGAAGAAAACACTTAAGATTGCAGCAAGAAAAATCTAGCTTGAAAAGTTGTTAAATACTGAAAAGCTAGGGAGGTTGACATATTTTTCATTTCCTTTTATTTTTATAATATAAAGTTTTTTTCTTTAATTGACTTAGAAATGCCATTTTGGTTGGACTCCAGCCTCAATTGTCTTTATATATTAATAGATTCTGTGGTCAGAAACTCTCCCAGGGAGGAAAACAGGCTTAATTTCAAGCCACTGATTTATAGGTGGATTTTTCAAATACAGTGTATAGATTGGGACCTGCTTACAATAAAATTTGGGATAGCATCAATAGTTTACTGTGATTATGAAAAGAGCATAGAGAGAGCTTGCTGTCAGAAAATCTGGGTTCAAGTATTTATTTGGATGGGGAGTAAATGACAAAAGACGGGTTAAAGCCATTTTTGCACACAATTGTCAAAGAGTAAGGACTCCTTTTTTTTTTTTTTTTTGTGCTTTACCGTGGGGGGGGGGTGGGCAACAAAAGATACAAAAGGCAAACACAGTAAGTTATACAGCTTAAAGAAAAATAATAAAATGAACACCTGTGCACCCAGCTTAAGAAAGAACTTTACCAATGTCTGCAGTCACCTATGAGACTCCCCAGTTACTTCCTCTTCCTTTCTCTACCAGAGGAAACTGAAACTATATTTCATGTTAATCATTCTCTTTTTCTATATAATTGTTTTACCACATATATTCCTAAACAGTCTTGTTAATTTTTATCTTTACAAAAAGTATCCTCTCTATATTCTTCTGCTGTTTGCTTTTTGCTTATTAACATTTTATTTTTGAAAGTTATTAATTTTTGAAAATTATCAATATATAAGGATATAGTATTTATTATACTCTATACAGATTATATATACTATATGTTATACTTGTATATATATAAATATGTATACATGTATGTATATATACATATACATTATATATACTATACATTATACTATACACAGTATATTATATACACTTCTACACAGAGTTCCATTTTAGATATATCACATGTCTGTCCTATTGCCAGTTATTATAGTTTATTGCTGTGTTATAAACAATGTCTTTGTGAATATTCTTAGGACTTCTCACCTAGGAATATATAGAGAGAGTGTCTTGGATATGTGTAGAATTTGTTGGTTGTAGAACCTGCTCACAGAGTTACCTTAACTAGGTCATGCTGAATTGTTTTCCCAGGTGCATGTGCCATTTTAACCAGTAGTGTGAGTTCCCAAAGCTCATTATTCTCATCATTAATTGATGTTATCAGGCTTTTCAGTTTCTACTAGTTGAATAAGTAAGTAATGGTATCTCATTATGGTTTTAATATGTGTGTTATTCTCAGATATTTGTTAAGTTCCTGCTATGTGTGCCAGACTCTTTTTCTCTGGCGACAGAACACTGAACAGACCTTTATGGAGCCCTACATTTTAGTGTGTGGGGGTTAGGAGAAAGGGGAGAAAGGGAATTAAAAAAACAAATAGGTAAAATAATCAGATGGTGATTAAGGGCTATGGAAACAAAAGGACAAAGCCTGAATGAGGAGTAGGAAGTTCAGGGATGAGAGTAGGTAGCAATTTCAATAGGTCAGGAAAGGCTTCATTGAGAAAGTGACATTTGTACAAACACCTAATAGAAAGGACAGTACGTACTAGTTGTTACCCTGCAGAAGAGCATTTCAGGCAGAGGAAACAATAAATGCAAAAGCCTTGAGGGGGAGCATTTCTGATTTGTCCAAGAACATTTAAGAAACAGCAGTGGCTGGAGCAGAATGAGCCAGGGAATGGACAGTAGTAGAAGATGAGGGTAGAGAGGTGGCCAAATCACAGAGGGTTTTGAGACCTCTGAATGGACTTCAGCTTTTACTGTAAATGAAATGGGAAGTGGAAGGATATGACCTGACTTAAGTTAAAGGCTTGCTCAGGCATTTCCCTAATTACTAATGAGGAAGAATATTTCTTTTTATTTCCTCATCTGTGAAATGCCTGTTTAGTTTTTTGACCATTTCTATGTAGTATTCTTTGTTTTAGTGATTCGTAGGAGTTCTTCATATATTCTGGACTGGTGTCTATCAGTCCTATATTTTACAAATATGTTCTTTATAATTTGTCTTTTTATTCTTTATAATACCATTTGAAGAACAAAAATGGTGTAGTCAACTTTATTAAACTTGTTCCTTTATTCTTTTGTACCTCTGGTTCATATAATTAAGTTAATTATAATCCTTGGATTAGGACACTCTCATCATTGGTCCAGCCTGGCCCTTTTATTTGTTTTTAGTAATTAATAAGTGAACCCACTACAAAAGCTAGAACCATACAATAGCTTACTCCATACCAGATTTCAGTATTCACTCCTTGGCTTTCCATTGTATATTTTCATCTCATTTATTAAAAGCGTGAGTGGATCAAAAGGAATGAAGTGTACTGATGTATGCTACAAAGTGGATGAACCTTGAATTTTCATGCTAAGTAAAAGAAGTCAATCACAAAAGACCATGTATTTTATATGAAATATCCAGAGTAAGAAAATCTATAGAGAAAGGAAGTAGATTGTTGGTTGCTGGTGGAGGGGGGGTATTTGAGAGTGTCCTGCTGGGGATAGAGATAAGAGTGTCTTTTTGAGGAAATGTAAATGTTCTAAAATTGACTAGTGATGGTTGTACACACTTGTGAGTATATTAAAAACTATTAAATTGTATAAATTAAAGCTGTGAACTTTGTACACATGGGGGAAGGGGTGTGGGTTTGTTTTAGATACTTAAAAAATCTTTGGGGACTGTTTTTTTTCTCATTCAACATTATATTGCTAAGATTTATCCATATTTTGTGTAACTGTAGCTCATTCATTTGAGTGTATATACCACAGTTTATATATCCATTCTCCTGTTGGATATGCATTTGGGATGTCCTTTAGTATGATGAATCATGCTGTTTTGAACATTTCTATGCATTTTCTGGTAGGTGTTTAAGTTTTTCTAGGTATCTATCAAGGAGTGTAATTGCTGGGTCATAGGGTGTGTGAATGTTCAACTTTACAAGATGAAAAACTAAATTCTTTTGTGTTGGTATTAGTTTACACTCCTACCAGCAGTGCTTGATTTGCACTTCTCTTTTCACTAATGTAATTGAATATCTCTTCATATATGTATTGGCCGTATGTTTCCTCCTCAGTGAAATACTCATAAATGTCTTTTGGCCATCTTTCTGTTATATTGTTTGTGCTTTTTATGCTGACTTTTAGGAGTTCTTTATTTATCTTTGATACTAGTCCTTTGTCTTTTATAGGATAGTAAATATCTTCTTCTATATGAAACTCTTCCCCACCCCAACCCTTGCCACACACACTCTCTTGGAGGTTTATCTAATGAATAAAAGTTCTTGATTTTAATATTGTTAAACCAGTCTTTTCTAATTAGTGATTTCTGTGTTTCATCTGTGAAATCCTTTTCTATACAGATGAGACTGATATTCCTCTTTATTTTCTACTAAAGGTAGAAGGTTTTAATTTTTTTAATGTTTTTTACATTGAAGTCCTTGATTCATTAGGAGTTGGTTTTTTATATGATAAGGTAGACATCCAGTTTCATCTTCTTCTACATGGAGTTTTTTATCCTGTTCCATTTATTGAATCATCTCTCACTTCAATAATCTGACATGTCACCTCTGTCATGTACCAACATTTCAAAACTGCATGGATCTTTTGCTTGGCTCTCTGCTTTATTAGTTAGTTAGTCTGTCTGTGCCCAGACCCGTACCATACTTCTTAAACTGGATAAAAGAGCACAAGTGACCATCAAAAATATCCCACCCCCTCCCAGAACAATTGGTTGAGGGCTCTTTGAAGAAAACAAGCTCCATCAACAATAAACCACTTACAAATGCTATAGTTTGCAATATCTTCAGGGGAAAGTTGGGTTTCAATTAGAGCAAGAAGATGAAGAAAATGTTCAGAGATACAATAATTGAGTTTTTACTGATAATGCACTGTGAGTTCCAGAGAATTTAGTGGTAGAGAGTTGGAGGGGAAGAGAAATAGTGGCAGAAGAGTGGATGTACAGTTAACTTCTGAGGATTAAAAACATGGGAGATTAGGGGGAACCTGATGATGAGGGCTTTTTGTGGTGACCAAAATGAATAGGGATAAAAGGCACAGAGACTATTTCTGGTAGGTGTAAGGCAGATTTTGGTGGTGAGGCTTCAAGTGTTGAGGATTAGGGATGGAAAGGTATCTGATGTTGCTGTGGATGCACCAAGCTAATCACCCTCTTAAGCCCTTTCTGGGGACAGGCAAATTTACTGTGAGCTCATGAGGGTCCCCCTTGACTCCTATTGACAGTTACAGGTGAGGAAATCAATATAACTAAAGAACACACTTGCCTTGCTCTACAGGCTGTTTTTTTGTCCCTGACTTTTAAAATACTCTAATGTTCTAGAGTTTCATTATGGTTTATCTAAGTCATACTTTTGCTTGGTAGCTTCAATCTTGTATAGAGTTAATTGGATACCCAGAGTCTTAAAAATTAGTATCCTTCATTAGTTCTGAAAACTTCTGTCATTTTCTCTTAAAATACTGCCTTTTCATGTTCTCTGTTTTTTCCTTCTGGAAATCCTATTTGATATGTGTGGTAAATTCTCATTCTATAGCTGATAACTCACATGTTCCATATTTTTGAACCTATGTATCATGCTGGGTAATTTCTTCAGTTTGTCTTTCAGTTCATTAATTTCTTCTTTACTTACAGGCTGCTGTTTAACTTGGCTGCTGACTTTATGATTTCAGTTACATGTTTTATTTGAGGAAGTTTTTTTTCTTCTCCAAATGTCTCATACATTTGATGATCTTATCTTTTAATTTTCTCTCTCTTTTTTTTTTTAATGTGCTGATTTTTTATTCTATATCTGATCATTCCAAAATCTGTAGTCTTTATAGATCTGGCTTTTGTATTATTTTGTTTCTGCTTACTCTGGTTCATATTGAATTTTTTTTGTGATCTCATTGTCCTTGGATCTTTCTTTACCTATGGGAATTCTTAGAGGCCTGGGTCAAAAGTACTTCTTTAGAGAGTGCTTGAGAGAGTATTTGCCGGATGCCTGAGGGCAATGTCCAATCCAAGACCAATTGAAACCAAATTTTTGGTTTGGGGTATTTGGGGCCACACAGATAGTGTGAATTCTAGCCACAAACCCATGGATTTATGGGCTTGTGGTTATAAATTCTCTGGGGGAAAATGTGTTTTTACTTCTGCTCAAAGCCAAAGCCCAAAAAGGCATGTATTCTCTCTTAAGTTTTTGGAGGAAGGGCAGCACCACTGAAGGCACCCTTAAGGATCCTGGCTTCATGATAGTGGTCTCCAGTGGGACCTTCCACCATAATCAGGCTCCAAACTTTGTATCCTGCCTCCTTGGCTAGCAGCCCATTAAAACCCAAGATCCATGGTGGACCCTAGTGGAATAGGGTATGTCCCAGAGGGAAAGTCCTTGCTTCTGAGCTAGTTTAACAGTTCTGTTTGAGTTTTCTTATTGTGACTGGACTCTAAAAAATCCCCTTTTGTTTCCTTACATCTTAGCCATTCACTTAAAAGTTTTATATTTACTTTCTAACTTGTCTGTAAACATTAACGTGTAAAAAATAACTATTTGAAAGTAGAATAGACAGTTCATCATTTCTCTTTGCCATAAATTAAATAGCAGAATGGCTTCACCAAACTCAGCCAGAATTTTACTCTATTATTAGACAGCTTGTTATTATGTACATTGTAATTACAAAGTATTTGAAAGGCAAAAAATAATAATAATAATACAAATAATTACAGAGAAATACAGAAAACAATAGCTCCCTAATGAGGCCCAGATGTCTTGTATTTGAAGTCAGTTTTTTAAGAACATTCAATTCTAAGAAGCAGGACAGCTTGGTTCACAGTAAATTGAAAATATTTAACAAATGGAAGGCGTCACTCTAAGGGAGAGTAGAAGGAGATTTAGAAGAGCTTAGAGTATAAGCTCAAATTCAAGACAAATATAAGACAGTTGCTACCCACTGAATAGCTTTTAGATAATCAGCAGTAGCAAAAAGCATTAACATTTATTCATTTAGTACATACTTTAGGGGTATCTTCTATGAATACTTCATTGAATGTTTTGGGAGATACCAAATTAAATGTTATGTGAGAAACCATTTCCAGTCTAAGCTTACCTATACTCTCCTATCATTATTATCTTTATTATAGATGTCTGTGTTATTTCCATATGGTGGGTATAGTAGTATTCCAACAGTATTAAGTGAATAAAAAGAGCATTTTTGGTTCTGGCTGACTGGTAATTTTTACTGTTTACTATTGTTCCCCAAACTAGTTGTTATTTTACTTTTTTAATTTCATGCATTGTTGCCCTCTGTCCGTAAGGTTGGCAACAAATTTGACTTGTTTATCCTTTCATTTGTCAACAAACATTTATTAGGTATGTATATGAGGCCTTCCACTAGCCACCAGGGTGACTCTCACTGGGACTGGTAGGGAGACAAGCTATAAATGGCCTCTACCCTCATGGTGCTTGCAAGCTAATAAAGGAGATAGCTATTAATAATCATTTTAAAAATCACACAAATTATGAAGTTGCAACTGTGATAAATGGTACAGAATAAAAGAATATAGATAGTACTGTAAGAATTTAAGAGAGAGGGATTACAGAAGTTAAAATAAGAAATAATGAGCCAAATTCTGAACATGTTCTAAACAATTTCTTGTTCTGAACAAGTCTTGAACCAAGTTCAAAACATTTCAGATCTTCATTTTTCTCATTATAAAGATTGATAGTTTGACTTAACCAGTATGCTTTGAGGATATCCTAAGTACATAATCACTTGAATCACCAAAAAATGCTGCTGGTGAAGATCACCATTACTCATAGGGAACAGGTATTCCTGTGACCTGTATTATATAAGTAAGTGTGTTCTTCCCTCTCCCCACACCATTGGGGATAACTGTCCAGTTTGAAGGGGTACCTTTGATGTCAGTGTTCCTCAGGACATGGTTGGTGGTTTTCCTCTAAAACCCTTACACCCAGAGTGAATTCCAAGCGGGGAGTTCCCATGCAGTGGGGGTGGTGGTAGTTGGTTACATTTTAAAAGCTCTTTTTGGAATTGAGTGTTATACTGTTTGATTTAAACATACAACCATAAATAAAGATAGAGCCATAAGTGTTCATAAATATTCTCAGTGGACCCTAAGTCCTCACTTAAATAAAAAGTGCCGATTCAGCCTATATCAGAAATCTTAAAACATGCGTTTTGTTTTTATAAACAAAACCAACTACAGTACCTAGTTGAGTTAATTTAAGTTATTCATGTCCTGCCTGTTGAAGACTTTCCAAATATTTCACATGAGTAAGGTCAGGAGAAATGTATACTTTCGTTTTAGTGGATTTTGAAAGCAAATTTAAAGTATTTTTGTATGTATGCAAACTGCCAAAATCATTCTGAATGGATTGCACTTAAATTATTGTCATAATTGAGTCATCTGTGTTCATGGTTGGCTTTGAAAGAGTTTTCTACCCCTTATTTGTAGGATTATTGATGTTATATTTAACTAATTCGGCAGTCTTTGGCTATACACTTACAATTTTTTAAAACAAATTTGTGCAAAACTAAAAACAGCTATAATGAAGTTGTTTTTTAGTCACATAGTGGCTGCTCTCAAATGAGGCTGAAACTGTCTGAAGAATGTTCTTGTGCATATGCCAAGAGACTTCTGGGATGGACATATTTTTAAGAACCAGAACATAAACAACTGTGATCTGTGGCAAGAGATTTAAATGACCTCATGATGACAATGAGAACAAAGCATTTTTAAGTTATCATGGTGTTGTGTTAATTCACTGCAATGTGTTTGTCATTCTACTTAATACACATTTGCTGTGTTTAAGTGAGAGCCAGGCAAAAAATTTCAGACTGTATTTAACTGAAGATGACTATTTCTTTATTGTTGTAAACAAGCTAAATACCAAAAAAATAAGTAAATAAAGTATTTTCTGAGAATAGTATTTCATGAATTATTCGAGAGCTGTAGGTTCTTACACACACACACACACACACACACACACACACACCCCACTTTGGGATAAAGGCCATTTATATTTATATCCTAAAGATTTGATTCATTTTCTGTTGGAGAGAGTATGTTCCAAACTTGCAAGATCAAACAGTTGGCTTGAAATAAGAATTCTTCCTTCAAGACAGATCAATTAAGTGTTTATTAAGTACTTACTATGTGTCTGGCACTATGTTAAATATTATGGAATACAAAAGGTGACTTTAGCTGCCTTTGGTTTAGTTGGGAGAAAATTCTAAAGTGGAAAAGACATTATATAATCAAGTACCAAATAAAATAACACATGACTTATGTGATGCAAATAATGAAATAGCCCTTCTTTTCAGAAATGCCTTCTAATCATTGTCTAGAACAGTGGTTCTCAACTAGAGGTGATTTTGTTCCCAAGAGGACATTTGGCAATATCTGGAGACATTTTTTTATTTTTATGACTGGGGCTATTGGCTCTAGTGGATAGTGGAGAGATACTGATAAACTCCTTACAATGTACAGGATAATTCCTCACAACAAGGAATTATCTGGTCCAGAATGACAGCAGTGCTGCTGTGAGGAACCCTGCTGTAGAATCTACAAATGTCAGTGCTAATAAGTTTTGAAGTTATGGGAGCTGGCCCCCCATCTTCATGTAGACCTCTCGTGCCCCTGTAAATGTTCTTTGCCTGAGACCCTTAGATTCTTACATCGAAATGAGCATTGAGTATCTGTAAACCCCTGAACGTTGTATGCAAGTTTTTCCAGTAGTGTTTCAGGGAGAGATTCTGTATCTTTTATCAAATTCTCAAGGTATCCATGTTCCCAAAAAAGATTCAGACCCTACATGTGGATTCATAGTGATTAAGACACATAAAAGCAATGTCCTAGTCACCTGAAAGAAACAGTGATACAGAACTTTCCTTATCATTGTAGTAAGTTTCAAGGATCAAAATTAAACAGAATACTTTTTGGTGAAAAAAAAGTTTAAATATATTAATTTAGTATTTTGGAGTAGTAAAGTCTTTCTTAATGTTTGAGAAAATTATACAAGAAGGCCTTAAAGATTATTTAAACATCATATCTAATAATACAATACTGTACATGTAGAATTAGACTGGCCTGATTGTATGCTAACCCACAGGGATAATATATAAACCTATTATTTTGTGATTTAAAATCAACTTCTTTTGTCAGGATTTGCTGCTTTCTCCCAAGTAAGGATCCCAGTTTACATTTCCTAAATCCTGTATATCTGTTGATTCAGTCAAAGATCTGGACATCATTTTATACAGGTCACATTTCTCCTAAAAACAGTTTAGTAAAGAGAATTGTATTTTTCTCATAAAAAACATCTTTGAATTGAGAGTTGTGTTTCTGATTTAGCATTCAGTAAATTAGAGATCTTACCAGCAGTGCATTATAAAAACAAATCTACATAACCTTGAGTATGTAGATAATTTAATACTTTTCTAAATCATAGAAATTTGAAGATTAAGTCTTGGCTTAAAAGCCAAGGAAGGGACCTTAGAGATCATCTATCCCAGCTGTTTCAGGCTGTTCTTTGAGGCACAAGACCCAAAACACTACTTCTAGTTGTTACATATTTGGACTTCTACCAAATATTTTCTTTGGGGGTGGGGGAGAGGTGTATGTGGGTGGGAGGGTTACATGGTTCTGATCTAGACCAACCTCCTTTTGCAGATAAGGAACCTGAGACCCAAAGCTTTTGACTTTATTCACTTACTTTATACATTTCTTTATTCTGGGTCAAACCAGCATTTTAGATGTATCTGGTCATAGTATAGAGGATAACTAGGCAATTACAGTCGTGTGGCTGGCTTCCTTGCTGCATGTTCTTAGACAAGTTGCTGAATGCTCTTAGTCTCAGTATACTCATCAGGTAAAAAAGGAATTGTTTTTACCTTAGGATTGCTTTCACCTTAGAATTTAGAGGATATCTGGGAAGATGATCTGGATTGACCATGTCTCTCTTAAAAAGCATTTTGAATCATTCCATTAAGTATTGTTTTTCTGAAATGAATATTATGTCATATAAATAGTGAAGCTGCCTCCTCCCCAAACCGAACTGTGATGTCCAAACAATACTACAAAATAAAGAAACATCTTTATTACCAAAGGTAACAACACAGTAATCACATTTCCTTACTCTGGCAGTAGTGAGGGTCTTCAAGGACTGATAGGTTAGCCTCAGGGCCTTTTTTTTCTCACTCTCATCCAGTCCAGTTATTAGATAAGCCACCTAGAAACACGAATTAGGAACTGTAGAATATAAGAAAAAAGGACCTTTAAAGATGAAGTACAAGAGCAGATAACATTGAGGGTGCCTGCCTGGGTGGCTCAGTCGGTTAAGCGTCTGCCTTCCCCTCGGGTCATGATCCCAGGGTACTGGGATGGAGTCCCATGGTGGGCTCCCTGCTCAGCAGGAGTCTTGCTCCCTCTGCCTTCCACTCTCCCTGCTTGTGCTCTCTCACTCTCTTTCTATCTCTCTCAAATAAAATCTTTAAAAAAAATTTTTTTTAAAAGAGCAGATAACATTGAAAGAGGTAAACTGTACAAAGTGGAATCTGAACTTGTTGGTCCTTTTGATCATAAGGGTGTATCTCACAGAGTACTTGAGGAGAGATTATGAGAATTCTTTCCTCCGGGGGTATTTCAACAAGGATTGCCTTACTAATCAATTTTTGTTAGTCACCTATGGCTTCCAAGGAATGCTTTTATTTGGGCAACAGAAGCAATTAGAGATAATTATGTTAAAGACTACTTATCTGTTTGCCATCAAAAATGAATTAGTAGTCATATCCTGAGAAGATTTTGTTCCAGGATTTTTCCTAGTGTCCCAAAGCAATTAAGTATATAGAAATGAAATTTGAACCTAAATAAAAGATTTTTCTTCAGTGGCCTGACTATAATATATCAAGTTGCTGGGTTTGTTTATTTATTTTGGTTTGGTTAAGTTTATTGTTTTTTATTAGGAAATAGGTTTGATATGAGTTGATCCTATATTTCTCTGGTTTTGGAGTATTACACAATTTAGTGTTGCATTTTATTTTGTTACTCTGGTAAATATATGTAAATTATCTTTTTGGGCAAATTACATTTTTAATGAATGAAGATAAAACATTTTAAACTGAACTCTGTGCTTTTTCTTAGGTCTGAAAGAAAGTGCAGAAGAGATGGTCAAAAACAAATTGGAAGGAAAAGATAAATTGACTCCTTGGGAACAATTTTTAGAGAAGAAGAAAGAGAAAAAAAGACTGAAGAAGAAACAGAAGGTATCAATGATATTTTAAGCAAATATTTATTGAACAACAACCATGTATCAAGATACCAGGTGCTTGGCATCCATTATCTCATAATGTAACCACTTACTAGAAAAGGGCTTGTTATCATCACAATTTTAAGAAAGAGGAAAGGAAAAACCCAGTAGCTTAAGTGTTTTCTGCAAAGCGATGTAATGAGGTACAAATCCTAATAAAAGCCCAGAGCCACTTTAACTACAGTGTTCTAGTATTTTACCTTTAAGTATGCCACCTGTAATATATAGTTTAGTTGATATGTAGATATAAAACAGTTCAATTCTATTTGTGTTTTTGAGGAAGAAAGATGCATACAGAATTTTTTACTTGAGGATATATACATACAGAAGTTTTTTTTAAGATTTATTTATTTGAGAGAGAGAGAGCACAAACAGGAGGGCCAGAGGGAGAGGAAGAGAGAGTCTTAAGCAGACTCCGCAGTAAGTGCGAAGCCCGATGCAGGGCTCAATCTCATATCCTGAGATCACGACTTGAGCCAAAACCAAGAGTCGCATACTTAACCAACTGTGCCACCCAGGTGCCCCCTACATACAGAAATTTTTGACATGAGTGAATTTTTTTTCTCTACATTTCTCAACCTGCATTTTTCACGTTTCAGTATTGTATGGCTCTATTAACATCTTGTCATTAAATCCCTTTAATTAAGGATATTTCTTCTGCACTAATATGTTGTCTTGAAAAATCTGATTTGACTCCCATTATTTGAGGATAATATCTTTTCCACAGAGTCCTCAGAAATAGCAGAGACAACTTAACAGTTTTTGCCACTAAAAATACTGTATCTTATAATCACTGAAATGCAGCATTCTAGCAGTAGAGTTATTACCTTAAGATAGTATCAGTAATCACAGAATTTTGCAATTTGAGTAATCTTAAATGATTTGTTTAGTCCAATCCTGATGCTTTATAGTTGTAGAAAAATAACTGATTATCTCCAGCTACACAGCTTGTTAATGACGAAGCTGAGACCGGAATCCAGATCTCTCACTCCAGTGTCCTTTCTAGTGTACAGTATTGTTTCTCTCTGTCCTGCAGAGGCTTGTGCTTTTGGACAGCTGTGACTTTCAGTGCTTGTAAATATAGAGGGCTGCAAAATTGAATGATGCACTGGGAGGGATTTTTAATACTCCTCTATTTTAGTCAGTGTTTCTGGAAATAGATAATAAAATGAGAATAGAGGGTAAGAGCCCTGTCCCCATTGATAGGCTGCCTCTCTTCTTCCTTAGAACTTCTTTTAAAACTAAGTAAGCAGTAAAATATCTTTAAATGGAATAATTTCACAAGTTATTAAACCATCAGTTTATTGTAAAATTTACAAGTAGGTCCTTTTTGGGTCAATAAAGTAGTCAGTTTCTGAGACCTTTAGCAGCTATTCTTTTTGATATTCATTTGTTGGGCACTTTGAGCTTATCTTGTGCTTTTACTCTTTCCCTTCATTGGGCTAAGATGACTCATTTTATTACTGCCATTAAAAATACATCTGTTGAAAGCCAGTTTGTTCTAAACTCAGTGCTCTGTGCTGGATTGGTGCTGGATTCCAGCAGATCCCTTCCATCCACAGTTTTTCATATAGAGGAGTTTCAAGAATTTCCTTCATGTTAAAAATATTTTTCCCCTTTTCCTCTCTGTGACTTCAGTTTTGAAATTGAGAAATCATTAATAAAGAAATGAATACATGGTTATGTGCCAAAGTTGATATAGCTATAGTTTAGGTCTAAAAGTAGTTAAAGAAATATGTTAATAGATACGTAGTTAGATATGTAGGTATTCCATAATCTTTGTTAGAAACATCATATTATTACTGAATCTGTTGTAAGAGTTTGGTGAAAAATTTTTAGTTCTTGTTCTTAAAAGGATATTAATATCGGGGCACCTAGGTGGCACAGTTGGTTAAGCATCTGAGTCTTAGTTTCGGCTCAGGTCGTGATCTCAGGGTCGTGAAATCGAGCCCCTCATTGGGCTCCTTGCTCAGCACCAAGTTGTCTTGAGATTCCCTTTGCCCCTCTCGCTTGTGTTCTCTCTCTCTCCAAAATAAATATTTTTAAAAAAGGATATTAATATCAAAATGAATACTCTTTAGGGCTTGGTGGGTCTTTTTCAGCATGCATGGTGATGTTTAGCAATATGCACTCTAAATATTTTTATTAAAATGACTCATTTTTTAGATTCCTGGGAATAAAACTCAGTCTGATTAGTCTGATCTTAGTTCATATGTTCTATTTATTTTATAGGCTTGATTTTTAATTTAAATATTCTAATTTAGTAGACCATCTGTTCAAATTTAATTAGGAAAAATTTAACCAACAGTTCTTAAAAATAGCCAAAGGGCTTTCAGGGGTGGATTACAGATAAAACAAGATAATTGTTGAAACTGGGTGATAAGAACAGGAGCTTCATTAAGCTGTCCTTACTGCTTTTGTATATGTTTTAATTTTTATAATAAAAGATTACTTTAACTCTCAAATAAATTGTTTTAAATAATAATTTAAATTATTAAAAACCCACAATGTACTACTTCAAACTATTGATAGTCACTGCAATTTCTCAGTTTTGTGAGAGAAAAGGCCACCTCCTTTTGCTGTCAGCCACATAAAAGTGTTTTCCTTTGAATGGCTGTATCATTTCATTTTTGCCTCTTCTAGCACTTCCTGTCTTGAACTACTATTACTGACATATGTGTCTGTTTGTGTCTAGCTTTTGCTTATAGATTGTAAAATTTTTAAAGATAGAAACCATATATGTGATAGCTTTTATTTCTCCAAAAACCCTACATAATTTTCTATATTTATTAAATATTCCATAAATATTTGTTGAACAAACAAAAGAATAACTCAGATGGGAGTTATTTTACAAACCAATCCATTTTAAAAACTGGTTTAATTCTAGATTGAACTATTTGATTTAAAAGAAATGATAGGATTTTCCTTCATGGTCTTCGTAATAAACTACATGTATTTTTATATTCAACTTTAAGGCTCTTGCTGAAGAGGCTAGTGAAGATGAACTTCCTTCTGATGTTGATTTGAATGACCCATACTTTGCTGAAGAAATTACAAAAATAGGTAAGCCAGCCCATATTTGACTTTTTAATTGGAATTTTTTTTTAAAAGGTGTCATGGGTAGAAACAATATAAACTACTCATTCTCTTAAAATCCTAGAATTTGTGTAGCTCTTTTAGTGGCTTATAAGCAATCTGTCCAATGGGGTATTATAAACATCTCTCAGCTTAGGAAGGGTCAGCATGCCCCCTGTACATACAAGGGGTAATTTCATTAGGAGGGTTTTGATGATACGATTGACTTAATGGTTTACCAGGGATTCCTTTCTCAGAAATATCCTTGTAGAAGGATTGATGAGAGAAAGGATGAAAGAAAAAGGAAGTCAGCTTCTTGTGTGCTTTCACTGCTTTTTTATGATGCATCTACTCTAGGTCTTTGCAAAGGCTGTGAAAAAGTGAAAGTGAAAAATTTGTTTATGTTCACGTGGATGTGTGTATAAATTTCTTTTAATTTTTACAGTGTTTTATAACGTATAAAAACTTTTCTGCTCAAATATACAAAAAAATCTATGTTCCATTTTATCCATTTTACATTTATCCTGCTTCATCATTATAGATGAAAGCCAGCTTCCTCTCCTTTTTCCTTGGATCCCTGAACTATCTGGCATTCAATTTCCAATATCCAAGGAGCTTTGTTTCCATTACATATGCGCTGCTCATTCTTTCCTGAATGCTTTCATTCTTACCTTTTTGGTATGTGTAAATGTGTGTGGTAAGGTTCAGGCCATACTTAGGTCAGTGCAGAGACTACTGTAAGCATTTTCCATTTATTTTCATGCATTTTGCCTTTCCCTGATCTAAATACCACACACATGAACTCCAAAAGACTTGCTCCTGGAGCAACTCCAAGCTGGCATTGTAAAGAGAAGGATTTTATGAAATTTCCTTGCTTCTTGTCCCTTGTGACTAGTGGGCCAGAATAGTTCTCAACAGGAAAGTCAAAATTGCTCAAAATTATTTCCTGGTTTTTATAGCCTTTTAGCACTGACATTTTATTGATGAGAAGGAGATCAAGATGAATAAAGTCTATTATAGGATGTCAGATTCTTAGGAATTGGAAAGGGAAATGGAAACTTAGCATATTCTGCTTTTTATCATACCTGAGTGGTCATTTCTAGAAGATGATGGATTTTAGCCTTATCCTCTGATTTCAGGAAACCAAATTTATAATGGAGAAATGCAAAGCATTATACTTTCCTTGTTCTCATTCCAAAGTGCTTCATTTGGCATGTACATTCTGGTCAGACTTTAGAACTCAGGGGTAGGATTCAAAGAGTAAGTTAAAAATGTTTTGATGGCTTGGGGTAGCTTGTTTCCTGGAATCAGCACATTTAAATTGTGAATAAGCTTCCTCGAAAGGTAGTAGCAAAAGTTCCAAGGGAAGGTATAGATAAAATTTGTTTGCTTTCAATATACTTTTGATTTCAGAGTATATCCTAGGAGGAATTATTTATATCTGGGCTTAAGTTGTTTCTTTAAAGGAAAAAGAAAAACAGAAAGGCTGAGAATTTTTTTTACATAAAATTTAGGGCCAAAAAGTAGTATCTTGCCATGTTTGTTTATTCATTCAAACAATAAGTATTACCTACTAGGTGCTGGACACTCTGCTAGGCTAAAGATAGAGCAGTAATAATAATAAGCAAGGTTACGTTTCTTGAGAAGTCTGTGGTATTAGGGAAGACATGCTAAACAGGTAAACAAATAGGAATATGATCAGTGTTTTAAAGAGTCAATGTTTTAAAGAATATGGTCAGTGTTTTAAAGAAAATAGGATAATATAGAGGATATAACTGAGAGGAAGGAGAGTAGCTTACTGTAGACATAGGGTAGGCAAAAAAGACTTCTGAGGTGAGGACATTTGGCTAAGACCTGTAGAATGAGGAGTCCTGCATAAAGAATGTTGCAAATGAGAGGTAAGAGATAGAAAGGCTGTGAGGTGAGAAAGAATTGTCATGTTGGAGAAATTGAAAGACCCTGATGTGGCTGGAGCATGGTCAGAGGAGTTTGGTATGAGGTCGGGCTGGACACAGGATCAACCCAGGGTCTTGTGTCGTGGCAACACATTTGGATTTTACTCTCCTGACAGTGGGAAGCCACTGAAGGGTCTTTAAAGCAAGAACATGACATGATCTGGTATGTATTCTGGTTCCTGTGAAGAGTACAGATTGAAGCATTGGTGAGAACTGGGAGACCAGACTTTGCAAGAGATGATGGTTGGTTTAGATAGCATGCCAGTAATGGAATTGGAAGGAGAAAAGTAAATGGAATACTAGATATATTTTGGATGTAGACTTGCTGACTTACTTGAATAAGGAAGTAATTTAGCATAACTCTAGATTTTTGGTTTGAGTCTCTGGAAGAAGATTCTTCCATTTACTGAGTTAGGAAGAAATGTAGAACAATAGGTTTGGGTGGGAAGTAAGGTCAATAGGTCCATTTTGGGTATAATCACTTTGAGATGGTTGGAGGTATTAGGTTACATTTATAAAGGAGTCTGGGTGATGAGCTGAGAAGTCAGTGCAGGTATAAACTTAGGAATTAGTAGCATATAAATAGTATTTCAGACCATTGAACTGGAGGTGAAAAGCATTGATAAGAGATGAGGATGCAGGATTGGGCTCTGAGGTTGGATAAAGCCTATACAAGGTACTATTACTCTGTCATACTGGCGGAGGTACTACTTGGAAGGTAGGGGGAACGTTGAAGAAACTGAGGAGCAGCTGTGGAATAGGAGGAAAAGCATTAATGTTTGGAAGGGTGTATAGTTCAAGCCCCACGGTTGAGCAGGACAGAGACATTTTAAGCCAGATGGACTTGGATACATTTATAACACCTTTGCCCTTGGCAATCGGTAGAGCTAAGTTTACATATTCTTCAAACTATGGAGGAATTGAGTTCGTTAATAAATGCCAGACCTGGTGTTTGGCTTGGGTTAGGAGCCAGTGTGAGTACTAGAAATCTTTTCTTATTTTTCCCCCTACACTATAAACTTGCTATAATTTTTTTCTGTTTTTTTCTAAACTGCAAACTTGATAACAAATGAGAGTTTCAAAAATATAATGTACTTCTAGAATGAGTTAAAAGTTACTTTTTTCTTAGAAATGAAGTACAGTTGACCCTTGAATAACATGGGTATGAACTGCACTATGAACCGTGAATCCACTTTTATGTGGATTTTTTTATGATAAATACAGTACAGTACTGTAAATGTATTTTATATTTTCTTAATAATGTTTTTCTTTTTTCTTTTTTTTTTAAAGTATGTATTTATTTGAGAGAGAGAGAATGAGAGACAGAGAGCACGAGAGGGAAGAGGGTCAGAGGGAGAAGCAGACTCCCTGCTGAGCAGGGAGCCCGATGTGGGACTCCATCCTGGAACTCCAGGATCATGACCTGAGCCGAAGGCAGTCACTTAACCAACTGAGCCACCCAGGCGCCCACGTTTTTCTTTTTTCTAGCTTGCTTTATTATAAAAATAGATACTAACAAATACACAAAATATGTATGAATAAACTCTTTATGTTATTAAGCCTTCAGGTCAAGAGTAGGCTATTAGTAGTTATGTTTTGAAGTCAAAAGGTATATGTGGATTTTTAACTGTGTGAGGGGTCAGTGCCCCTAACTTCTGTGTTGTTCAAGGGTCAGCTGTATTGGAAAAATTTGTTTATGGCTGTCAAAATCACATAAACTCTTTAATAAGATTTTGTTTTTGAAGAAGTAGGAGTAAAATAAAGTATATCACATGTAAATATACCCAGTTAAAATGTATCCTTTGTTTGACAACTTTAGATATTTGATAAACTACCATGAAAATCTGATAATATTCTACATGTACTTGATTCATTTAGTCAGTATGTTGAGTGCTTATATCAAATTGCTTGTATATGTTGGTCTACAGTTTAAAAATACTTTTATATGTATTCTGTCCTCTAATCTAAACGTCAGCCCACTTTATAGATGAGTAAATTGGAGCTCAAAAAATATAGCTGAATTGCACAAGGGTCAGTGGTAGATGGTAGAACTTGCGTCTTAATGGACTCCCTTTACTTTTTGTAATCCTCAAAGTAAGTATGTTGTAAAGACCGAAGCCAGAGCCAGGACCCGTGTGTATAAGAGGTAGACATGGGGAATTGCTGGATTTCCAAGCAAAGTCAGAATGCCCAAGTCCAGAGGATGATTAACAGACTGTATCTAATTATGGGCATTGGAACTTGCTACAAAAACAGTGAATTGCAAGGGGGCTTACCACTCCCGTCTGGTCAGTACTGAGACCGCATTTGCCCTCCAGTGAAATCTTTTAACTATTCTGGTACGAAGTGCTCAGCTAAACCCTTTGGAGGAAGTTTTTTATGAGAATACTTCTCGGACATTACAAGTAATGGAAAATGGAATTTTCTTTATAGATACTCCTTTTACAGGTCAACTTTTTGCAACACATCTTTTTCTGTAGATGTATTCTGTTACATTTTTTGCTTAAAGAGGTAGTAGCCTCAGTAAGGATTTTTAGATTTATTTTTTTAATCCATAACATCTGATCTAGAATCTCTGTTAGTATTCAGTGTGTTAGAATCATCCATATGTACTTTTCGCAGCAGTCCCAGGACATGTGGTTTCTTACTTGCCAAAAGATTTACTGAAAAATAAAGATTATCTTTCAGAACAGGGATTTTCATTTCCCTAGTACTCTTTATCTAACTTAGGTCTAATAGCTTTCCAAAGAGAAAAAAAAATGCTTTTTAAAAGAAATTAAGATGTGCCCTCTTAATATGATCTTGTTAACAGTGCAGAAAAGATCTCTGCACATTATTTATCTTCTGGCTAAACAGTCTGGACCAGCACAGTAAATTCTTTGTGAGCAAAGAAATATTCATCATGTTAAAATTGGATATCATTTTTAGCCCTGACCATTTTGGAGATTCTTTTTTTCCTCCTTTGCTACAATCTTTCTTTCAAGTTTATTTTTATGACTTTTCACCAGGTTGTTATAAAATCCGGAACAGTTCATTGTGGGTTCTTTGAAATTATTTCCCACAGCTGTATATGAAGATCTTTATCTCCTTTATGTATTAATCATATACAGTCTGTTTTTTTTCCTGCCACAGACCTATCTTCTGCATATGTCACTTGTCCATTCACTTCAAAAGGAGCTCTTGCCTTGAGAACATAGGAGCAGAAGTAAACTTAGGGTGTAGAAGTCAGACCCTAAGAAAGTGGAAACTTGATGATATTATATATAAATATACACATATTTTAAAATAGAGAAAAAGTTATAATCTGAAAGTAGATATATCATTTCCTTAAAAATATTTGAGATAGGAACAATAAAGGCTTTCACTTTAGGAAAAAGGGCTGTCTACAAATATTTCTTCCTGGAAGTGTAGACAGATGCCTTGGGAGCACTGAAGGGTGATCCTAAGCAGCACTTGTATGCTGGCATTTTCTCTCAGATGGGCATGCCTGCAAAAGTACAGCAGGGACTTAGTGCTCACAGAGCAGTTTCTAAAGCCTCACTCAGGGCGCCTGGGTGGCTCAGTTGGTTAAGCGACTGCCTTCGGCTCAGGCCATGATCCTGGAGTCCCGGGATTGAGTCCCACATCGGGCTCCCTGCTCAGCAGGGAGTCTGCTTCTCCCTCTGACCCTCTTCCCTCTCGTGCTCTCTATCTCATTCTCTCTCTCTCAAATAAATAAATAAAATCTTAAAAAAAAAATCTCTTAAAAAAAATAAAGCCTCTCTCAGCTTTTAGGCTTCATTTTTCCTGTTACCCCTCATTAGCTGCAGTTATTCAACCATTATATGCTTTGTGAATTTTTTTATTATTTCATGACAAAATGTATTTTAAACAGAAAGAGTTGTTACAAGGAGAATGACATTCGTTAATAAAGGAGTGTTATTTAGTGATTAACAACAGAGAGCCTGAGCTGGACTGCTTGGGTTTGAATCATGGTTTCCTCACTTACTAAACTTGAGAGAATTACTTAATCTCTCTGTGTGCTTCGGTTTCCTCATCCACAGAATGAAGATTATAACAAATAATGGAATCTACCTCATAGCATTGTTGTGAGGATTATATTAGTTAATATATGTAAAGTGAGTAGAACAGTACTACTGCCTGATACACAGTAAGTGCTATGTAAGCATTAATCATTATTACCTTAGAGACCATTGGTTTCTTAGCCAGAGAGGACAGCGTTCAGTAGAGAAGATTGGCATTGTGTAATAATATTCTAGAATAACAGAACATGTCTTTGTAGATTCTGAAACATCTTACTCACTAGACTAGTCTTTCATACTTTAGCATCCTGATGCCAATTCCCTTTTGCACCCCTCCACTCCAACAGACACAAAAAAAGGAAGAAAAAATAAGGCATCAGCATGATCACCAAGGAACCCAGGACATCTTATTATTTTTTTCAAAGATTTTATTTTTTTATTTGACAGAGAGAGACACAGTGAGAAAGGAACACAAAGCAGGGGGAGTGGGAGAGGGAGAAGCAGGCTTCCCACTGAGCAGGGAGCCCGATGCGGGGCTCGATCCCAGGACCCTGGGATCATGACCTGAGCCGAAGGCAGACACTTAATAATTGCGCCCCCCAGGTGCCCCCCAGGACATCTTATTTATGTGCAGTAATAGCAAGCACTTTATAGCACCGTGTGTCAGGCATTAACTGAGCTCTTCACATTTACCAATTTATTTAGACCTCAAATAACTATGTGAGGTAGGTGCTACTATTAGAATTGTCATTTTACAGATGAGGGCACAGGCCCAAACTGCCACAGCATGTGTGATACAGCTAGAATTTAAACCCAGGCCAACTGCTCCAGATTCAAGTGCCCTTAACTCTTGCACATGACTACCTCTCATTCAGGACAAGTACATCTCCTCTAACATCTTGTGGTCTCCAGAAGTCCCTGAGTCCCCGGAAATACAAGCAGTGTTACCAATCAGGAGCCACCTGATTACCATAAGTAGTTTTGCTTAATAATAGGGCTGGTAAGTTTACTGAAGATCAGTTTTTGTCTTTAGAGAAGGAAAAATTGTTCTGTTAAACTTTTACTATGAAATTCTTATTGTAAAGATGAATTTTTCATTTTCCAGATGAATTTTTTATATATGGAATTTTAAGAGTTTATGTATTAAATTCACTTTTTTTTCTTTGTGATTTCTTCTATTATTCTTACTCTAAGAAAATATTTCTTCTATTTAAGATCAGGTAACTAGGGTGCCTGGGTGGCTCAGATGGTTTAGCGTCTGCCTTCGGCTCAGGTCATGATCCCAGGGTCCTGGGATCAAGTCCCGCATCAGGCTCCCTGCTCCTTGGGAGCCTGCTTCTCCCTCTGCCTCTCCCTCTCTCTCTCTCTCTCTCTCTGTCTTTCATGGATAAATAAATAAAATCTTAAAAAAAAAAAAAAAGATCAGGTAACTAGTCTTCTGGAATTCCCATAGGTTGTTGTTGGTTTTTTTTTAATGTTTTACTCTTTCGTCCATTTGCATTTTATTTCCCTGTAACATTATGAGGTGTTATAAATCGATTTTTTTCCCCCAGAATAAAGCAGATTTCCCAGCACCAGTTATTGAATAATCCCTTCTTTTTCCAGCAGTGTATGATAGTGCATTTTATTACACACTAAGCCATGCTGTTCTATTGTATGAATGGACGTTGAATTTTATCCAGTGCTTACTCTATATCTATTCAAATGATCTCATGGTTTTTCTTTTTTAATTAGTGATGTAATTATACACTACTTTTAGAAGAAAGCCCCTCTTTATAAGACTCAGTCACCCCATCCAGATGTATTTATTTCATTCATACCCATAGTTATCTCCAGTGACATTTTTTACTTCTTTTAGTTTCTATATATTTATTTATAAGATTATTCCTAGGTATCTAGGAATAATCCTGGCTTCCTAGTGTAAATAGAATGTCATGGATAGTCTTGTAATTTTTTCACTCTTCTGTGTTGGTTTGTTGTGCCAGGTATAAAAGAAAAGAAAAAATCAATGAAATCTACAAAAGATGGCACATCTCCAGTGGAAGATGCTGAAATAGAAAGACAAAAGGTAAAACATGATCATTGCTACATTCCTAGTGGATAATTGATATGTACAATTTAAATGGAGTTGTCTACATGAGTTTCTAATGTCCCTAATAAAAAAATAACTGATTTTAGCAATGAAATTTATAAATAAATTATAAAACACATAATTAAATATTTTAGCAATATAGGATTTTTAAAAAAGATTTATTTATATGAGAGAGAGAGAGGGAGTGCTCATGGAGGGGAGGGGCAGAGGGAGAGAATCTTAAGCAGACTCGCTGCTGAACAGGGAGCCTGACGTGGGGGCTCGATCTCACAACCTGAGATCATGACCTGAGCTGAAATCAAGTCGAATGCTTAACCAGCTGAGCCACCCAGGTGCTCCTAGCAGTGTAGTTTTTACCAAACATTTTTCCAGCTAATACAAAGTTGAAATTTTATCTCAAACCCAAGTCATGTCCGTTTCTGATTTAGAGGAAAATCAGTCACTATTAAAAATTCTTACTATAGGGTCGCCTGGGTGGCTCAGTCGTTAAGTGTCTGCCTTCGGCTCAGGTCATGATCTCAGGGTCCTGGGATCGAGCCCCACATCAGGCTCCCTGCTCCGCAGGAAGCCTGCTTCTCCCTTCCCCACTCCCCTGGCTTGTGTTCCCTCTCTCGCTGTGTCTCTCTCTGTCAAATAAATAAAATCTTAAAAAAAAAAACTTACTATGACTAAGACAAAAAAAATGCTACTATTAAAACCTTGAAATAATATTGCCATAGTTTAATTATTTTTACTTTTTAAATTTAAATTCAATTAATTAACATATAGTATATTATTTGAGAAGTAGAGTTTAGTGATTCATCATTTGCATATAACATCCAGTGTTCATTATATCATGGGCCCTCCTTAATGCCCATCACCCAGTGACTCCAACCTCCCACCCACCCCGCCTCCAGCAACCCTCAGTTTGTTTCCTATAGTTAAGAGCCTCTTATGGTTTGTCTCCCTCTCTGATTTCGTCTTACTTTATTTTTCCCTCCCTTCCCCTATGATCCTGTTTTGTTTCTTAAATTCCACATATGAGTGAAATCATATGATTGTCTTTCTCTGATTGACTTATTTTGCTTAGCATAATACCCTCTAATTCCACCCACTTCATTACAAATGGTAAGATTTCTTTTTTTGATGGCTGAGTAGTATTCCATGTTTATATACACCACATCTTCTTTATCCGTTTATCTGTCAGTGGACATCTGGGCTCTATTCATATTTTGGCTATTGTGGACATTGCTGCTATAAACATTGGGGTGCTTGTGCCCCTTTGGATCACTACATTTGTATCTTTGGGGTAAATAACAAGTAGTGCAGTTGCTGGGTCATAGGGTAGCTCTATTTTCAGCTTTTTGAGGAACCTCTATACTGTTTTCCGGAGCGGCTGTACCAGCTTGCATTCCCACCAGCAGTGTAAGAGGGTTCCCCTTTCTCCACATCCTCACCAACATCTGTTGTTTCCTGACTTACTAATTTTAGCCATTCTGATTGGTGTGAGGTGGTATCTCATTGTGGTTTTGATTTGTATTTCCCTGATGCCAAGTGATGTTGAGCTTGGGACTTCATCAACATAAAAAGCTTTTGCACAGCAAAGGAAACAGTTGACAAAACCAAAAGAAACCTTCTGAATGGGAGAAGATATTTGCAAATGTCTTATCAGATAAAGGGCTAGTATCCAAAATCTATAAAGAACTTAGCAAACTTAGCACCCACAAAACAAATAATCCAGTCAAGAAATGGGCAGAAGACATGAACAGACATTTCTCCAAAGAAGACATACAAATGGCCAACAGACACATGAAAATATTGCCATAAGTTTTAATTCAATCTGAATCTGTCCTGTAATTCACTGTTTTTGTGTTGTCAAGTGCTAATTTCTCTCTTACTATTGCAAACAACATAAATGTAATGTACAAAATTAAAGTCTTTAAGATCTGTATTTTTGCTGAGGCAGGAGTTGAAGTCAACAATGTCCCAATGACCGATGTTCATGTCACTGCCTGGGAGTGAGCCTAACTGGTCACCTAAACTCTGCATGATAATGCATCTTTTCTGTCCTCCATTTATTGCACACACAGTAATGCTCACAGAGTAAAGGAGTGCAAAAAAAATCTTTCTTTTGTGGAAAATGGTTCTAAAAAGAAAGCCAACTGCAGGTGCCAGTGATGGAAGTGAAAGAGAATTAAAGCAATCTAGGGACGCCTGGGTGGCTCAGTTGGTTAAGCATCTGCCTTCAGCTCAGGTCATGTTCCCAGGGCCCTGGGATCGAATCCCGCATCGGGCTCCCTGCTCAGTGGGGAGCCTGCTTCTCCCTCTGCCTGTGTGTGCGTGCTCTCTCTCTCTCTGATAAATAAATAAATCTTTAAAAAAAAATAATCTAGAGTGGTAGTATAGAAAGATTAACAAAAGTTTGGCAGTATACTTTGTATTTTCTCTCATATACGTGGTTGTTTACTTGGTTCCTAGAGGTTCATGTTTAATCCCATGGTTGGAAGAAAATTCCACTGTTTAGTGGAAAAACTCAGACATATTTCCGAAGCAAATATTAAGATTCTGCCTTCATAGAAATGTATCAATTTTGAAAAAGTAAAGGCAAAAAAAGCAAAAGAAAAAAGAAATTCCTTGCTGTTAAAGCACATGTTTGGAAAGTGTAGGTTGTTTCACAAAATACTACGTTTGCTAGTTTTAATGTCATTGCCTGAAAAGACCGAAGTGAAAATGAGAAATTTTTATTTGGGGGTTTGAGTACTCTTTCCTATAGGCTATTAACCAGTTACATGAAGTGAAATGTGGTCTGGGTTTTGTTGTTTTTTTTTTTTAAGATTTTATTTATTTATTTGACAGAGAAAACAAGCAGGGGGAGCGGCAGGCAGGGGGAGAGGGAGAAGCAGACTCCCCGCTGAGCAGGGAGCCCAGTGCGGGCCTCAGTCCCAGGATGCTGGGATCATGACCTGAGCCAAAGGCAGATGCTTAACTGGCTGAGCCACCCAGGCGCCCCTTTGATCTGGTTTTAAATACAAACTTTCACTCCTCTCCTGCTCTTCTTGGTCATGTTGCTTCTAAAAATTTTATCTCATTGCTCTACAAAGATCTCTGAGTTTCTTTATGAGTTTTGGTAATCCACAATCAGTTTATGGATGACAGATGTTATCCCAGAGCACACTAGTGACTGGGTTCTCCTTTCCTATAGGGGATATCTGTGCCCCATACTTCTGCTTGGGTAAAAAAACCACTGTTGTATATTTGATTTTTTTTTTTTCTGTCCACAGGCTGAAATGGCTTTGCTAGTGATGGATGAGGAGGAAGAAAGTAAGAAACACTTCAATTACAACAAGATTGTAGAGCACCAGAATCTGAGCAAAAAGAAGAAAAAACAGCTTATGAAAAAGAAGGAATTATTAGAGGATGACTTTGAGGTAACCAGGGACACCTCTTAAAGCTGGGTTGAATTTAAAGTCGGCTCTGGAGATGAGCATTGAGCACAGCCAAAGTTAGCTTGAAATATCTTAGGAAGGGCCCACAGTGGAGCCAAAGCTGCCATCTTTTAGACCAAAATAGCCAGTTCATCCCAGGGTGGATCAACTCACTGTTTAGTTGAGCACCAGGTGAAGTATTGGCTTGTTTTTTGGTTGCACCAAAGCTATGGCTTTGCTGCTTTTTTTTTTTTTTTAAATACCTAGCTTTTAATGTTAGAATCACATGCAATGTGATGCTCATGATGGGAAAGATATGCATACTCAAGCTTGACTGAGAAAGAGCAGGTTCATGTCACATCGTGTCACACACTCACTGTGTACAGTAGCCACTGCAGTAGGCCATGCTTTATTTTATTGCTACAGCTCTTTGGTTCTGTCACTCCCTCTTTTTCCTCTTTTTGCTAATAAGAACTTATTCCTAAAGGCCATTCACTCCTATGTGTGAGTTTGAACCTATACAAAAAATCTACAAACTGCTGTCAGCAACTATTTAATGACTTCCAAGAGTAGGCCCTAAAACTCCACTGGAGATCTGTGGGAAAACAGTTTTCTAATGAATCAATACAAAACACATTTGTATTTTATATAATCGACAGCTCACTTTCAAAATGTGGCCCCATTTCTGGTCCTTTTGATTTACTAATTTAATTATTCATTTTCTTTTTGGATTTGCAGGTAAATGTTAAGGATGCACGGTTTCAAGCAATGTATACTTCCCACTTGTTCAATTTGGATCCTTCAGATCCTAATTTCAAGAAAACAAAAGCTATGGAAAAAATCCTTGAGGAGAAAGCCCGGCAGAGAGAACAAAAAGAACAAGAATTTACTCAGACAATAAAGACAAAAGACAGTGAAGTTCAGAAGGAATCACAGAAGAGATCCATCGATCCTGCCTTGTCAATGTTGATTAAATCTGTAAAAAATAAAACAGAGCAGTTCCAAGCAAGAAAAAAACAAAAAGTCAAATAACTGTATGTTGTTTCTTTTTGGATTGGGAATGTGTTCTCCTAAAGTATAGTGAAGCGATAGAGGAAATATTTATTGGGAACAAAACTATCTTTCAAGAATAAGAATAAAATCTTATTCTGACCATTGTAAAATTTCTCCCCCCTCTATAACAGTTTGACCCAATTGTGGATGATTGACAGATTTGTTCTGTATATTTCCACAGATTAACCATAATTAATTTAATTAAATTGAAATATAGAATTTATAAAATTTTTGTATTTTATGAAATCCAGCCATTCTAGTAGAAAGTTATTCTTAGCCTAATTTTTTAAAAGATTGTTTACAATTCTATGTAAAAAATAGAGTTTTTAAGTCTGAATAAGAATTACAATTTGAAAATATATATATGCTATACATTAATTTCTCTGAAACAGGAGGCAGATTTAGGTATCTATGTAAATTATTTTTCTAGCCATAATGGATAGAAGCCAGTAACTTTCTTTATTGTTTGTTCATGTTTATTATAGTTTGTTTATGAAATTAATTTGTAAATAAAAGTGTAAAATATTTTTATTATTTTGTGTAGGACTGATTTATTTCATTTTATGCACGTCTGGAAAAAATCCCTGAACACTTGACTAAGATAAGAGGACAATTCTATGAAGAGACAGTTCCAGGTTTGCATTGCTCATAATTGTATTTGAAATGTTCATGAGCTCTGCAATGATTTTTCTATTTGTAGTAACAGAAAATTCTGTCTGCCCTTCAGATTTTTGGAATGCTTAGAAGGGTGGATATGCTGCTATAGAGTTTAAGGAATTTTAATTCCTTTTAAAATTAAAGCACATCTTTAAGGCCTTAATACTCCTGGATCTCATCTGATCTAGGTTTTATAAACGATTAACCATTTAGAGAGGAGAATTAGGTGTGCTATATAAATAAATGAAAATAAAAACCAAAATGGTCACTTGGAACAAATAATAAATGTGGTAGCTTCTGAAAGGCAGTAGGAGTTTAGCCAGGTTTGTGGTTAATAGTAAACTTGACATTTTTGGTATGAAAATTCAAGCCTACTAAGGTAGTATGTTTTTTCAAGAATAAAAGGATGTAAAACTCAGAGGGATATGAAGATAATAAAGATGTATAAACAGTCTCTGAAAGGAGAAAAAAAGAACATATAAACTGTTCATTATAACAGGAAAATGCAGGAAATTGTGTTTGTTTGTTTTTCATAAAGCACTGGCATTGTTAGGTAATTCAGCCAAATAGAGCAGCATTCCCATTGATCCATCCATGAAATTCCCAGTTATTTATCTACTGAACATTGAGAAGACCGTGAATCTTAATATGTTTATGAATACAGTGTATAAACAGTTTTAAAGTTATTCATATTTCATTTATGCAAGGAAAAAGACATTTCCTTTAAACTGTTTAATCATAATGTAGGGATTACTCAGAGTTTGATTTTAAGATTCCTGTGAAATTTAGCCCTTTGGTTTTTTGATTGGTTTGTTTTTTCGTTTTTGAGTTCTATGTTTTTAATCACTTTTTAATTATAAATCTCATTTTACTAGTCAGGCATATAATTGCTTATAACAAAAAAATTGAGCTTGTATGTTATGCATAGCCCTGGCTCCTTTTCTCAAAGAGTTGATATTTTTTAGGTAGGAAAAAAAAATAGCATTGTCAGGTGCAGCATTAAATAAATATTCCACACGAAGAATGTGAAGATATCAAATAATTGCTGATAGTAAAACTCAGGATAAAAAATGGCCACTGTCAAAATTTGGCAGTGTGAGGGTAGTTTGGGTGACCCATAAGTTCACATTTACTTGATTTTTTTGTTGTTTATTGTTGGTATCCTTGATACCCAAACCAGACAAAGACAATACAAATAAAACTAGAGACTGACATTGTTAGTATGTAGAAATGTGCTTGCTTCTGGAGAGTCCTTCTCGTGAGTTTAGGTGTAAAAATCTTCAAAATAAGCAAATTGAAGCCAACAACGTTATAAAAAGAATTATACACCATAACCAATGGGGTTTAATTTCAAGTATACAAAGCTGGTTCATTCAAACTCAATTAACATAATCCACTATATTCACAGACTAAAGAAGAAAAATTAATATATCAATTGATGAGATAAAGTATCTGACAAAATCTAACATCCATTCATGATCAATAATAGGTCTGGAATAGAAACTAACTTGGTAAAGAGCATTTACAAAAAACTAAAATTAACATACTAGTAAAAGACAATGCTTTCCTCCTGAGATTGAGAACGAAGCAAGGCTGTCTTGTTTTAACCCTGTCTTTTAGAAGTTTTCTGTATTCTGATGCTTTGACCAGTGGAGATTTGCTGGCCCTTGAGAAACTGCCCCTCCCAGGGCTAGCCAAATCTTGGGGATAGTAAATAACTTGCAGGCAAGCATGCCTTTCAAATGCAAACCTACCAATCCAGAGTCCATACCCCCTTATCACGTCCTTTATTGGGCTTTCACACTCAGGGCTCTATCCCCCTACCCTAATCACTCTAGAGCCAGGGACCCAACTAGGAACAGCCCCATACTCTAGAGCCTACTGAAATTCAAACCTGCAAATGCTAACCCTGCTTACCCTGCCTCACCCATTCCTCCCCCAAAGAAACCACAAATAAAGCTCTTGCCCACGTTTCCCCTGCTTTCTCTGCCTCCTGACTAACCCCAGTGTTCCTCTTTGTGGCCCCTTTCTGTGATGTGCTGTGCTATCCTTTCTCTTTCTAAGGAATAAGAGTATAAAAAACTTGCATCATGGCAGTCGTTTCCATGTGTGCTTGTCTTACCATATCTGTATAAACAAATCCCAGGTACCCTTGAAACGATGTCCACTCACTCTCACTACTCTTATTCAACACAGTACTGGAAGTTCCAGCCACTGCAACAAAGGAATAAAAATAAGCATACAGATTGGAAAGAAAGAAGTAAAACTGTTCGTATTTGCAGATGATATGATTGCTGATGTAGAAAATCCCAAGGAACCTACAAAAACAAAAACAGAAAAAGCCTCAAACTAATAAATGAGTTCAGCAAGATCACAGGATACACTGTCTTGCAAACAAGAATTAATCACATTTCTATATACTGTACTAACAATGAACATGTGGAAACTGAAATTAAAAACACAATTGTTGCAAAGAAAAGAAAGTACTTAGGTAAAAACTTACCAAAACATGTAAAGAATTTGTATGCCTGAAAATTCCAAAAAGCCGGTGAAAGAAACCAAGGAAGACAAGTAAATGGAGAGACATTCTATGATCAGAGATTAGAAGACTCAATTTTTCCCCAAACTGATATATAGATTAATGTAAATTTCTTTTCCTTTTTACTGAAGTACAGTTGTAGTAAAGTAAAGATGTCAATTTTTCCCCAAACTGATATATAGATTAATGTAAATTTCTTTTCCTTTTTACTGAAGTACAGTTGACACATAATATTAGTTTCAGGTGTAAAACATAGTGATCTGACAAGTTTATATGTCATGCTGTGCTCACCACAAGCGTAGCTACCATCTGTCACCATACAACACTATTATAATACAGCTGACTGTATTCCCTAATGCTGTGCCTTTTACTCCCGCAACTTTTTCATTCCATAATTAGAAGCCTCTGTATTCCACTCCCCTTCACCCATTTTGCCCATCCTCCCCCCTTCCCCTCTAGTATCCATCAGTCTGTTCTCCCAGTATTTATGGGTCTGTTTCTGCTTTTTGTTTGTTTTTGTATTCACTTGTTTTGTTTTTTAGATTCCACATATAAGTGAAATCTTATGTATTTGTCTTTTTCTGTCTGACTTATCTCAGCATAATACCCTCGAAGCCTATTCACGTTGTTGCAAATGGCAAGATCTTATCCTTTATGACTGAGTAATATTCCTGTGTGTGTGTATGTGTGTGTTTGTGTGTGTGTGTGTGTGTGTCCGTCTGTCTGTGTCTATGTGTTTGTGTGTGTCTGTGCATCTTCTTTATGCATTCTATCAGTGGTCACTTGGGTTGCTTACACATCTTGGCTATTGTAAATAATGCTGCAATAAACATAAGGATGCATATATCTTTCAAATCGGTGTTTTTGTGTTCTTTGGGTGAATGCCCAGTAGTGGAATTACTGGATCATATGGTATTTCTATTTTTAATTTTTTGAGGAACCTCCATACTATTCTCCACAGTGGCTGAACCAATTTACATTTGCAGCAACAGTGCATCATATTTTTTTTCCTACACATCTTCCCCAACATTTGTTATTTATCTTTTTTTAATCTATTTATTTGACAGAGAGAGAGAGCACAAGCAGGGGGAGCAGCAGAGGGACAGGGAGAAGCAGGCTCCTGGCTGAGCAGGGAGCCCAATGAGGGGCTCGATCCCAGGATCTTGGGATCATGGCCTGAGCCGAAGTCAGATGCTTGAACAACTGAGCCACCCAGATACCCCTATTTCTTGTCTTTTTGACTATAACCATTCTGACAGGTATAAGGTGTTATCTCATTGTGGTTTTGATTTGCATTTCCCTGATGATCAGTGATGTTGAGCATCTTTTCATGTGTCTGTTTGCCATTTGTGTATCTTTAGAAAAATGTTCAAAATCCTCTGCCCATTTTTTTCTTTTTCAGGTTTTTATTTAACTAACTGTACGTTAGTTAACATACAGTGTCATATTAGTTCAAGTGTAGAATTTAGTGATTCATCACTTACATACAACACCTACTGCTCATCACAAGTGCCCTCCTGAATACCCATCACCCATTTAACCCATCCTCCCACCCACCTCTCCTCCAGCAACCCTCAATCTGTTCTCTATAGTTATGAATCTGTTTTATGGTTTGCCTCTCTCTTTTTCATCCCCCCTATGGTTCACCTGTTTTGTTTCTTAAATTCCACATATGAGTGAAATCATATGGTATTTGTCTTTCTCTGAATGACTTATTTTGCTTAGCATAATGCTCTCTAGATCCATCCATGCCATTGCAAATGGCAAGATTTCATTCTATTTTATGGCTGAGTAATATTCTAGTGTGTGTGTGTGTGTGTGTGTGTGTGTGTGTGTGTGTGTGTGTATCACATCTTCTTTATCCATTCATCAGTCAATAGGCATTTGGGCTCTTTCCATAATTTGGCTACTGCTGACAATGCTGCTATAAACATCAGGTTCATGTATCCCTTCAAATCAGTATTTTTGTATCCTTTGGGTAAATACCTAGCAGTGCAATTGCTGGGTCATAGGACAGTTCTATTTTTAAATTTTGAGGAAAGTTTTTCAGAGTGGCTGCCCCAATTTGCATTCCCACCAACTGTGCAGGAGGATTTCCCTTTCTCCACATCTTCGCCAACATCTGTTGTTTCCTGTGTTGTTAATTTTAGGCATTCTGACTGGTGTGAGGTGGTATCTTATCGTGGTTTTGGTTTGTATTTCCCTGATTGTGAGTGATGCTGAGCATCTTTTCATGTTTCTTTTAGCCGTCTCTATGTCTTCTTTGGAAAAATGTCTATTCATGTCTTCTGCCCATTTCTTAACTGGATTATTTGCTTTTTGGATGTTGAGTTTGATTAGTTCTTTAAAGATTTTATATACTAGCTCTTTATCCAATATGTCATTTGCAAATATCTTGTCCCATCCTGTAAGTTGTTTTTTAGTTTTGATTGTTTCCTTCACTGTGCAGAAGCTTCTTATCTTGATGAGGCCCCGATAGTTCATTTTTGCTTTTGTTTCCCTTGCCTCTGGAGATGTGTCTCGTACGATGTTGCTACGACCGAGATCAAACAGATTGCTGCCCATGTTCTCCTCTAGGGTTTTATGGTTTCCTGTCTCACCTTTAGTTCTTTCATCAATTTTGAATTTATTTTTGTGTATGATGTAAGTAAGTGGTCCAGTTTCATTCTTCCGCATGATGCTGTCCAGTTTTCCCAACATCATTTGTTGAAGAGACTGTCTTTTTTTTCCATTGGATATTCTTTCCTGCTTTATCAAAAATTATTTGACCATTTAGCTGTAGGTCCATTTCTGGGGTTCACTTTCTGTTCCATTGATCTATGTGGTTTTGGTACTGTCTTGCTCACTACAGCTTTGTAATATAACTTTAAGTCCAGAATTGTGATGCCTCCAGCTTTGCTTTTCTTTTCCAAGATTGCTTTGGCTATTCAGGGTCTTTTGTGGTTCCATACAAATTCTAGGATTGTTTGTTCTAGCTCTATGAAAAATGCTGGTGGTATTTTGAGAGATCACATTAAATGCGTAGATTGCTTTGGGTAGTATAGACATTTTAACAATATTTCTTCTTCCAATCCATAAGCAT
Source organism: Zalophus californianus (assembly GCF_009762305.2). Taxonomy (NCBI): domain Eukaryota; kingdom Metazoa; phylum Chordata; class Mammalia; order Carnivora; family Otariidae; genus Zalophus; species Zalophus californianus. The sequence continues at coordinate 100,863,280 of NC_045602.1, forward strand.
GGACTGTTCTTCCATTTCTTTGTGTCTTCCTCAATTTCTTTCCTGAGTGTTCTAAGGTTTTCTGAGTACAGATCCTTTGCCTCTTTGGTTAGGTTTATAACTAGGTATCTTGTGGGTTTTGGTGCAACTGTAAATGGGATCAATTCCTTGATTTCTCTTTCTGTTGCTTCATTATTGGTGTATAAAAATGCAACAGATTTCTGTATGTTGGTTTTGTATCCTGTGACTTTACTGAATTTGTGTATCAGTTCTAGCAATTTTTTGGTGGTCTTTCAGGTTTTCTACATAGAGTATCATGCCTTTTGCAGAAAGTGAAAGTTTGACTTCTTCCTTACTGATTTGGATGCCTTTCATTTCTTTTTGTTGTCTGATTGCTGAGGCTAAGACTTCCAGTACTATGTTAAATAATAGCGGTGAGAATGGACATCCCTGTCTTGTTCCTGACTATAGAGGAAAAGCTCTCAGTTTTTTCCCCTTTGAGGATTATATTAGCTGTAGGGTTTTTGTATATGGCCTTCATTATGTTGAGGTAGGTTCCCTCTATCCCTACTTTGTTGAGGATTTTTATCAAGAATGGATGTTGTACTTTGTCAAAAGGTTTTTCTGCATTTATTGAAAGGTTCGTATGGTTCTTATCCTTCCTTTTATGAATGTGGTGTATCACATTGATTTGTGAATATTGAACCACCCTTGCAATGAAGGAATAAATCCCACTTGATCGTGATGAATGATTCCTTTAATGTACTGTTGGATTTGATTTCCTAGTATTTTGTTGAGAATTTTTGCATCCATGTTCATCAGGGATGTTGGCCTGTAGTTCTCTTTTTTAGTGGGGTCTTTGTCTGGCTTTGGAGTCAGGGTAGTGCTGGCCTCATAGAATGAGTTTAGAAGTTTTTCCATAATTCTATCTTATCACTTATTTGTTCCTTTGCTTCTTCCATCCTTATGGTCATTACATCCAGTTGGTTTCAAATTTCAGTTATTGCATTTTTCATTTCAGCACGATTTGTTTTTAGTTCTTTTACCTCTGCAGTAAGGGTCTACCTGATGTCTTCTATGCTTTTCTTAAGCTCAGCTACTATCCTTATAATTATTGCTTTAAATTCTGGATCAGGCATATTACTTATATCTGTTTTTATTAGATCCCTGGCCATGACTTTTTCTTGTTCTTTCTTTTGGGATGAATTCTTCTGTCTTGGCATTTTGTCTAGATCTCTGTCTTCTTCTGTGTGTTAGGAAAGACTGTTACGTTTCCTGCTCCTGAGAGTAATGGCTTTTCAAGACGAGGTATTGTAATGTCCAGGGCCTGGTGCTTCAGGAAGTGGCTCTGATGTGTGCTGCATGCACTCTGCTGCTGTGTTATGGCTATTCTATCCCTCAGATCAGTCCTCTGCACAGTCTCCTTGCCTGCAGTGGGGAGTGTTAGGACTTGAACAGAGTATGGCAATTTTAACTAGGTGTTGTCTGGTCTGCTTCCTAAAAGAGAACTGATGCTATTTCCACTAAAATTGAAGCTTTGCCAAACTCTGATCAGAAGTTGTGGTGCACGGGGTGGGGGCGGGGGTGTGCTGGTCTTCTGGGGGAGGGACCCACTGCTCTGGTTCTCAGGTGCCCAAGAAAAGTAGCACCTGCAGAGGGCAGGGGGTTGGGACTTGGTGTAAGCAGTTTAGGCCAGTGTTGGCCCTGTGCTGTTTACTGAGTTAGGTTATGCTAAGGGTCTAAGAGGCGGGGGAGGGCAATCGCACCAACCGGCTCCCTTGTTCCAAGAGAGGGCAATCCATACCTGCTGCTCTCAGGGAGGCCCTCTCAGAGGAATGAACAATCTCCCCTCCTGGGTTACAGGAGGTTTTCAGATTGCTGATTTTACACTGTCCGTCTCCAGGTCGTTTGCCCACCTGGAGCAGTGCAGTGCACCCTAGGCTCTACCCTAGCCAGGCTGCTGACTTTCAGAATTCCAAACTTCAGGGACCTTGTGTGTCAGGGACTTGCACTGGTCCTCTGGGAAAGGATCTCACTGTGCTAGGACTGGTATAGATTTGACCCAGAAGGTTGGTCACAGCAGAGCACGGGGGCATGGGGTTTGAAGCAAGCTGGTGAAACAGCCAGTGTCCCTTTTAGCCGCCCTCAGCAGGTGTCTCTGCACCAATGCTGAAGGGTGGGAGAGGGAAATGCCCCCCGGGCTCTTTTGTCCCCAGAGAGGCAATGCCACCTCTCACAGATGCACTCCAGAAAGAACGAACAGTCTCTCCCTATGCCACTGAGGTGATCCTTATATCGTAGTCTGTCCCCTGGGGTTGTTTGCCCAGCTCTGCTCCAGGAGTAAGGCAGCACCCTCAGGTCTCTATCACGTCCAAGCCTGGTGACCTCTGAAACTCCAGTCTTTGAGTGCCGCTGGTTGCAAAAACTCATGATATTCATCCCATCTCATTTTCCCAGCCAGTGACTTGAGGGAAGTGTTCTTGGGCTTGTCCCTTTGCACTCCACTCTCTTGCCTTTCTCCGTGACCAAGGGTCCCTCCCCACAGCACCCGCCATCCATTTCTCCCCCAAACCACCTCTCCTCACTTCCTACCTTCCTCCAAGTGACCTCCTCTCTCCCTCTTGTTGTGCAGTTTGTTCTATCAGTCCTCAGGTCAACTTCTTGAGTATTTAGAACGATTTATTGCTTACCTAGCTGTGTTTGAGGGCCGAGGCAAGCCTGGGGTCCTATGCCACCAACTTAGCTCCCCGTCCCTCTGCCCATTTTTAATCCAATTATTGTTTTTCTGGTGCTGAGTTCTATAAAGTTCTTTCTATATTTTGATATTAGCCCTTTGTCAGATATATCATTTGCAAATAGCATCTCTCATTCAGTAGGTTACCTTTCCCTTTTGTTGATGAATTCCTTCACTGTGTAACATAATGAAATTTCTAACAAAATCCCAGAAAAGTTTTCTATATACATATACAAACTTATTCTAAAACTTTTAATGTTACAGGCCCTAGAATGATTAAAATAATCTTTTAAAAAAGAACAAAGTGGGAGGAATCACTCTACCTTATATTAAGGGTATATTAAACTTACTATATAGCTACTATGTCAAGACAATGTAGCCTTGGCAGAGAGACACATAAATTAGTGGAACAGAATAGAGAACACAGAAATAGATCAACACAAATATGCCCAGCTGATTTTGGACATAGGTACAAACATAATTCAATGGAGGAAATATAGCCAGAAAAAAAATAATATATCAGCAAAAAAAATTTTTTACTCTGTGAAAATGCTCTTAAAGGATGGAAAGATAGGCTACAAACTGAAAGAAGATATTTAGTCAACCACATATCCAAAAGAGGACTAATATCTAGGATATATCAATAATTCTTAAAACTCTACAGTTAAAAAAAAAATCTCATTAGAGAAGAGGCAAAAATCTGTTAGGGCCCAACTGTGGCTCCTGAAAAGTCATATGTTGAAGTCCTAGCCCCCAGGACCTCAAAAAGTGGCCGTATCCAGAGGTAGGGTCTTTACCTAAGTTAGAGGTCACTACAGTGGGCCCTCATGCACAGTAACTGATGTCCTTATAAAAAGAGGGATTTTGGACACAGACACGTACAGAGGGAAGATCACTTGAATACACAGGGAGAAGGATGCCAGAGAAAGGGGACTTAGAAGAAACCAGCGCTGCCAACCTCTTGATGTTGGCCTTCGGGCCTCCAGAGCAGTGAGAGTAAATGTCCGCTGTTCAAGCCCCCAAGTCCGGGGTACTTTGTTAGGGCAGTCCCAGTGGATGAACACATCACCCAGAACAATCTGCCAGAGGAGAACCTATGGAGGGGCCTGAGTGTCCTGCATTCCCAGCTGGGCTGCCATCTGCTGGTGGCTCTTCCTGATGCTCAGTGGTCCCCAATTTAGGATGTGACCGACATCTCTTTTTTTTTTTAATGTTATGTTAGTCACCATACAGTACATCATCAGTTTTTGATGTAGCGTTCCATGACTCATTATTTGCGTATAACACCCAGTGTGGGGCTAACCCATCCCCCCAACACACCCCCCGAAACCCTCAGATTGTTTCCCAGAGTCCATAGTCTCTCATGGTTCATTTCCCCCTCTGATTTCAGCCCTTCAGTTTTTCCTTCCTTCCCCTGTGGTCCTCCATATTATTCCTTATGTTCCACATATGAGTAAAACCATATGATAATTGTCTTTCTCTGCTTGACTTTTCACTTAGCATAATCCCCTCCAGTCCCATCCATGTTGATGCAAATGGTGGGTATTCATCCTTTCTGATGGCTGAGTAATATTCCATTGTATATATGGACCACATCTTCTTTATCCATTCATCTGTTGAAGGGCATCTTTCCTCTTTCCACAGTTTGGCTATTGACCGACATATTCTTCAGATGGCACTGGGCAAAGAGTGACCCTGAAATGAATATACAGTTGACCCTCGAACAACATAGTTTTGAACTGCACAGGTCTGTTTATAGAAGGGTTTTTTCAATAAATACAGTACAGCACTGTAAAAAGAAAGGGAAGGAAGGAAGGGAGGGAAGGAGGGAAGAAGGAAGGAAGGAAGGAAGAAAAAGAAAGAAAGAAAGAAAGAAAGAAAGAAAGAAAGAAAGAAAGAAAGAAAGAAAGAAAGAAAGAAAGAAAGAAAGAAAGAAAGAAAGAAAATAGGCAAAACACATGAGCAGACATTTCACAGGAGAGAGCATACAGATGGCAAGCAAGCTTAAGAAAAGATGTTCAATTTCATTGGCCATTAGCGGAATACAAATTAAAACCACAATCAGATATCACTACATACCTATCAGAATGTGTAAAATAAAAAATAGTGACACCAAATGCTGGCAAGACTGCAGAGAGATCATTAAGTAGGTCAGATTAAGAGAAAGACTGTGCATGCTCCCCAAAGAACTTTATGTGACTACGAGTGAGACCAAAGGTTGTTCCCCAATGTCTCTTCTCTCCATCTTCCATAGTAATAGAACCCTTTGGTTAGGCAAAAATCTTTGCATAATAAAACCATTTTACCCATCCTCTTTTGCAGCTAGTATGGAAGCAAAGTATAGCATGTAGGAAACTTTCTTTGAAATCATCAGACTAGTAAATTTTGCCTCTTGCCTTCTTCCCCTCTCTCATTCTACTGCCTGAAATGCAGATGTAATGGCTAAAGTTCCAGGAGCTATGTTGGATCCTCAGGACCAAAACCCCACTCCAGGTATTGTAAGAGCATTGTATGGTGGCAAATGGTAGCTACACTTGAGGTGAGCATAGTGTAACTATGAGACTAGTCAAATCACTATGTTATATACCCGAAACTAATGTTACATTGTGTGTCAAATATACTTCAATTAAAAAAAAAAAAAAAGCTGCACTCCATTATCCAGAGATAACGTATGGTAAGCTGAAAAGAGCCGGGATCTCTGAGGACTTTGTGGAGAATAACCACCATATCATCCATGGGCTGTCTTTTTTCAAGTCATCTATGTGACAAAAAGTATAATACTTCCTTGTTCAAGTCACTATTTTCTCAGGCTCTGTTACTTCCTATTCTACCTGTATCCTAACTAATACAAAGACAAATATAGTGGCATTAGGCCATAATCTTTTTTTTAAAAAAGATTTTATTTATTTATTTGTCAGAGAGAGAGTGCACAAGCAGGGGGAGTGCAGGCAGAGGGAGAAGCAGGCTCCCCGCTGAGCAAGGAACCCGATGTAGGACTTGATCCCAGGACCCTGGGATCATGCCCCGACACAAAGACAGATGCTTAACTGACTGAGCCACCCAGGCATCCCTGGGACATAGTCTTTATGGACTATTTTGCCCTAATTTGAGACTGTTGTGGATTATTTCTCTATATTCTTATTTTCTCTAAAGATTGTATTTATTTATTTGACAGAGAGAGACAGTGAGAGAAGGAACACAAACAGGGGGGAGCTGAAGAGGGAGAAGCAGGCTCCCTGCTGAGCAGGGAGCCCAACAAGGGGCTCGATCCCAGGACGCCAGGTTCATGACCTGAGCCGAAGGCAGACACTTAATGACTGAGCCACCCAGGTGCCCCAATTTCTCCATATTCTTAAAAAAAAAAAGAAAGAAAAGAAACTCTTGGCAGTACATTATGGTCAAAGTGCTTGCAAGTTGAAGTTGCAGAATAGAATGCTCAGTAATGTAAGCTTCCTGGATTTCTGGAAATGACATGAGTCATGAGAAATGAGACAAACCCCCTTAGAAGGCGACTGGGACCCTTTGTTCTACAAGGTCCCACTGACATTAGAATTACAAACTCTATTTTCAGCATCTCTGGGTTCACATTATCAGTTCCTTGAAAAGTTTATGAAGGAGCAGTTGCCAACAGCAAGCCAGAACCAGGCCCATGGGAAAATGACAAAGCGTGAATGAGAGTCAGTGCTTAGCCTTAAATATGGCTGCCCAAATTTTGCCAAAATGTGGAGGTGAAAACCCCATTCTGTATGACAGTGCCAAAGCAAATAGACTAACAAATTATATTGTGTTAGGGAAAGTTGTGAGAAATGCTAGCTTTGGGGTTATGAGCGGTTTTCATGAAGTTTTTTAAAATTAAAATTGTGTCAGGGCACCTGGGTGGCTCAGTCATTCAGCGTCTGCCTTTGGCTCAGGTCATGATCCCAGGGTCCTGGGATCGAGCTCCGCATCGGGCTCCCTGCTCCTCGGGAAGCCTGCTTCTCCCTCTCCCACTCCCCCTGCTTGTGTTCTCTCTCTCTCTGTGTCTGTCTCTATCAAATTAAAAAAATAATTAAAATTGAGTCATTATCCTTTATCACTGTACACGCTTTTGTCTTGAGTAGCTTCTCATGAGTTTTTTAACCCCTTTTACTAAAATCTAAAATTAACTGGTAGTGTCTTTTGTCTTAGACCAGTAAGAAATAATAAACTCTGTCATGTTTCAAATAGTTCAGCTGATGAGCAAGGCAGGAAATAGCTAGTAAAGCACATGAACAATTTTAAAATTTGGGGGGAAAATTATTGAACTAACTAAGAATTAGTTAGGAAAGACCTTTAAGTTAGAAGTGGAACAACTCTTAAAGAAGGAGTTTAATCTATAAACAGTAGCTCATTGTTTGACTAAAGAAAAACTCTGAAAACAATTATTTGAGTACTTATGTTCCTCCATTTGGGTCTGTTATCTGGACTTGTGCTAGGACAATCTTAGAATTCTTTTGGAGAGCTCAAGCAATATCAGAAACCATCCAGAAATTGTTGTGTTCCTTCAGATTTCTTTGCATTCAAGTGAACCTCTATTCCCCTATCCATTGCTTTAGGAATGTTGCATGTAACATAAACCAACTCAAACTAGCTTAAGCAACAATTTTGCTGGGTGGCTCAGTCGTTAAGCATCTGCCTTCGGCCCAGGTCATGATCCCAGGGTCCTGGGATCAAGCCCCACATCGGGCTCCCTGCTCTGCAGGAAGCCTGCTTCTCCCTCTCCCACTCCCCCTGCTTGTGTTCCCTTTCTCGCTGTGTCTCTCTCTGTCGAGTAAACAAATAAAATCTAAAAAAAAAAAAAAAAAGCAACAATTTCAAAAGACTGAGGGTGGATATTTATTATAAGGATGCTGTGGGATCTCATAGCACAGAATCCAAAGGTAAGAAAGTAACCACTTCTCAGGAAGAGAATGGGAACAAGGAACTAGAAAGTCCTAAGAAACTCTACTTTGCCTATCTCTGTTTTCTTCTACACATCTTATTTTACTCATATTGCTGCCAACAAGCCTCTCTCTTTAGCCCATTGGGAAATGGAATAAGATGACCACATCAGAGTTTCCATGTTTTAAGTCACAGGCCTATTTTTTATGTTACTGAAAAAAAGGCTTTGCCTTATGTTTAAGATTCAGAAATGAATTTTAAATTTTTCATCATGACACCATTAAAAGAAAGATAAATTAAATATTTATATGGTTGCACTCTGGAAAACAGTATGGAGATTCCTCAGAAAGTTGAAAATAGAGCTACCTTATGACCTAGCAATTGCACTACTGGGTATTTACCCCAAAGATACAAATGTAGTGATCTGAAGGGATACCTGCACCCTAATGTTAAAGCAGCAATGTCCACAACAGCCAAACTATGGAAAGAGCCCAGATGTCCATTGACAGATGAATGGATCAAGAAGATCTGGTGTAGGGGCACCTGGGTGGCTCAGTCATTAAGCGTCTGCCTTCGGCTCAGGTCATGATCCCAGGGTCCTGGGATCGAGCTCTGCATCGGGCTCCCTGCTTGGGGGGGAACCCTGCTTCTCCCTCTCCCACTCCCCCTGCTTGTGTTCCCTCTCTCACTGTGTCTCTCTCTGTCAAATAAAAAAAAAAAAGATTAAAAAAAAAGATGTGGTGTGTATATATATATACACACAATAAAATATGTGTGTGTGTGTGTGTGTATATATATATACACACACACACACACACACTAGAATACTATTCAGCTATCAAAAAAAAAGATCTTCATTTGCAACGATGTGGATGGAACTAGAGGGTATTATGCTAAGCAAAATAAGTCAATCAGAGAACACAGTTATCATATGATCTCACTCATATGTGGATTTTAAGAAACGAAACAGAGGATCATAGGGGAAGGGAGGGAAAAATAAAACAAGACAAAATCATAGAGGAAGAAAAACCACAAGAGACTCTTAATCATAGGAAACAAACTGAGGGTTGCTGGAGGGGAGGGAGGTGAGGAGATGTGGTAACTGGGTGATGGACATTAAGGAGGGCACATGATGTAATGAGCACTGGGTATTATATAAGGCTGATGAATCACTGACCTCTACCTCTGAAACCAATAATACATTATATGTTAATTAATTGAATTTAAATAAATATATAAAAACATTTATATGATTGCATACAGTGCAATATTAAAAACAGCTTAATAAATTTAGTTTTGAATATTATATACCAACAAATACAGTTTAAAAACAATTCTTAGGGCACCTGGGTGGCTCAGTTGGTTGAGGGACTGCCTTCGGCTCGGGTCATGATCCTGGAGTCCCTGGATCGAGTCCCGCATCGGGCTCCCTGCTCGGCAGGGAGTCTGCTTCTCCCTCTGACCCTCCCCCCATCTCATGTGCTTTCTCTCTCATTCTCTCTTTCTCTCAAATAAATAAATAAAATCTGTAACAAAAAAAACCAATTTTTACACTATTATTTTATTATTTATATAATAACCTAAAATATATTCAAAGCATTTGAAACAACTAAACAACAAAGATCCTTAATGTCTACAAAGAGAGAAATAAAATATTAAATTGACAGTATATTAATATTGGTAACAGAAGAAATTTATCTCTTCTAGGTGATCAAAGACTTCCATGTTCAAAATCTTGGAAAATGTATTCACTTGGAAACTTATTTAACCTCTGTCTTGATGGCAAGCAACAAAGTTCTTAATGGATAGTTAACATTCTTTTTCTTTTTTTTTTAAAGATTTTATTTATTTATTTATTTATTTGAGAGAGAGAGAGAGAGCACACATGAGCAGAGGGGAGAGAGAGAAGAGGGGGAGAGGGAGAGGCAGAGAATCCCATGCAGACCCCACGCAGAGTGCAGAATCTGTTGCTGGCTTGATCTCATGACCCTCTGACCATGACCCAAGCTGAAACCAAGAGTTAGTCACCCAACCTACTGAGTCACCCAGGCACCCCTGGATATTTAACATTCTTAAAGGAAGAACTCTTACCTTTGATATTATTTCTTCCCTGAGCTAGGAGAAACTTTGACATCCCTTTTCAGCAATGTATATACGTATGCTGTGTATGGTAGACTATCTGTAAGTATGCACGAGACACTGGTCACAGAGATTGTCTCTGGGGAATAGGGGAAACTGGAGACTTACTTTTCCCTAGATAGCTTTTTATAAGGCTTTGTTTTACTGTACGCCACTTTAAAATTTCTTTAAATAGTCTAATCTCTAATAAGGAGACATGTAATGATTCTGAACTGGACCCTTTTACTATACAGGAAGGACATCACTGAGACGATGGTAGAACTGTGAATTTCCTGATTTTGATGGTTTAATTTTTGTTATAAAAAACTATGTCTTTATTTGAGGGAATGAACACTAAATGATTTAATAGTGAGGAGGCATCATATTGACAGCTTGCTCTCATATGATTTAGGGACAAATAGATAACTTTGTACTGTCTTAGGACTTTTCTGTAAATCTGAAATTGTTTCCAATAAAAAACTTTTTAATCCCCTTTTTTAATAGTCTAAACTTGACATTTCCAGAGAAACAATATGACTGGCCAAAGTTAAGGCCCAGCTTTTGTCACCTGCTCATCCAACAGCTACAGTCAATGGGAGCCGGGAGACAGTTTTCCTAACAGTTTCTAAAACAGAAATTGGAGAAATGAGCCAATAGATGTCCACTGCCCCAACAATGGTTTTACACTGTTGGATTTTTTTGGTAACCCATCAGTATTTATGAATTAATCTTGTCAGTTCTCTAGCTCTCTTCCTCCTTGGGAAGAAGGGAAGGGCAGTGGACTAGACATATGAAAGGCAATAAGAGTCTGTGACTAGCCTCAAAGTAGAATCCAATATGGAACTCCAGGTGGTAGACACACTGTAATGGCCTCTGCTCTCCTGATGAAAATCCCATCCATGACTGGAGACAATGCTCTATCATGGTGCATTATCATAATCTTTGCCTAGACAAGAACCAACCTTGGCAATGGATCATTTTAGAGTACTACAAGAATGAGAAAGTCACAAATGTTTATCAGCTCATAGTTCTTAGGTATCCATCGGTTGAGCTTTACTCTGCCACCCCATTTTCCCTCAAATTTTCTTTGAGAGTTCCTTTCCCATCTCCCTAGGAACTTCAGAAACCACTGCACAGCAAGGATTTTCCTGCTCTTGGCTTTTACACGAAATTTTCAGGAAATCATGATCCTCCCTCATTGTGTTTCATCACTATTCAAATACATTTAAAATTATTTGACATAATCAAGTGTGGCCGTTTAACATGCCACAAAAAAATTTCCTTTACAAAATTGAAAGTTCCACAAATATTCTAAAGTGTCTCCTTCCCCGAAATGCTCATTAACCGTAGAAGTTTTTCAGATAGTCTCTGGTATCTCTGTATGTTCTTTTCATTTGCAGAGGGACAGGCAAGGAAGGAAAGGCAATGGGCACTTTTGTGCCATTCTCACATCCAAGTCTTTATCTTCCACAGGTCACTGAATTAGGAGTCCTGGTCACCCTATTTCTGGCCCTCCATCTTTTGGGCACATGGCAGGGAACTTTCTCATGGCTTTTGAAGTTTTTTGTAGCAAGAGAGATGTGCATCACTCCCAGATGGAAATGTAAAGAACTAACATAGAATTTATTACGTTCTCCTCCCCCTTCCCAGCATCACCCTGGTAGCCAGATCAACAGCCATTGCTCATGTGGCGTGTGTAAAAAATAAACCCTGCTTTAAGTCACTGAGACCAAAGTTGTTTGTTTCTGCAAATAACCTAGCCCAGACTGCCAATAGAGATACCTCATTCCCCCAACCTCTGCCATTCTGAGCTCAGTTTTCTTCCTCATCCTTGTCTTCTGTATGTATCTACAAGGAAAGCCTCTCTCTCCTCTGAGAACCTGATTAATATTTAAAATGCATATTATTTATTATTGTTTATGTGAATGAATTTTTTACGATGACCTACTTGTGAGATATCTCCCACTATCACATCATATTACAACCCTCCTATTGAGACAACAACTTGGTAGACCCACCCAACTGATTCTTTTTCCCCCTCTTTCTTTCTTTTTCTTTTCTTTTCTTTCTTTCCTCTTTCTTTCTTTTCTTTCTTTCTTTCTTTCTTTCTTTCTTTCTTTCTTTCTTTCTTTCTTTCTTTCTTCTTTCTTTCTTTCTTTCTTCTTTCTTTCCTTTCTTTTTTCTCTTTCTTTCTTTCTTTTTTTCTTTCTCTCTCTCTTTCCTTCCTTCCTTTTTTCCTTCCTTCCTTCCTTCCTTCCTTCCTTCCTTCCTTCCTTCCTTCCTTCCTTCCTTCCTTCCTTCCTCCCTTCTTTCTCTTTCTCTCTTTCTTTAAAGCAGAAAAGCATGGGTACTTAGCAAAAACCTAATGAAAACGAAGAGAAAGATGTTCCTCTTTGTTGCCTTTTGATTAAACCTCACTAAAGTTTTGTTCTGTCTACCATCAATAATGCAACTCGGGAAAACAAAACTTGGAAAAGTAGAGGCAACTTGAAAAAATCCCAAACTCCTGAGCTATTGTATGGCAATGAGACAGCTTCCATGATCTGCTCTGTGTGCAGACCTTCTTGTCCTAAGCCCAGGCTGATTGTTAGGAGTGATTACTGAATGTGTAGGTCAGGACATGCTGGGATATAACATTACAGGTTGAAACTACAAGAGCTTTTGATTTTTAAAATAACTTAAAGAGATGAGACAAACAGATGAACACGTGATTTCTATGACTTTGGTCTTCTGAAACTAAATGTCATGTTTCCAATTAATTGTGATAGTTGGCTTTTGTATTCTTTATATGTATTTGGGAACTCCAAAAATAACCTCACTAAGCAACACTGACACATATTTTAAATAACCAAGGTGGCCAAAAAACAAAATGACAGGCTATGGCACCATGCCATTGGAGCATGTCTTGGAAGTCTGTATCAGGACTTACGCCATAGCACAGATACATCTCTATGTTTGGCAAAGAGAAACGAATGGACAGGGTACAAAGGAAGGATGATGAAAAATGAAACAGCTTACCAGCTGTTGATCCTAAAAATGGAACTGGAGATGGGGAGAGGGAGATGGCCACTGAATCTTAGGGTGAGCATAAAGTAAGAGACAGCTTTACCAGCCACCTTTTATATCAGTCCAGGTCCCAGCAGGAAAAAGAATTCATCTCAGATGGTTCAAATGAGGAGGCTATCGTGCAGGGACTGCTCAACAGGGAAAAATCAAGGAGTGGGAAAGCACTCAGGGAAAATCAACAGTGGGGAGTGGTCACTTCTCTGTTCTGGAAGGTCATGGAGAGGAAATGCAGTCACAGGAGCTCAGCAGAGATGGAACCAGAGCAGGGACTTCCTGGTGACACTGCTGGTATGGAGGCAAGCCTCCTTCTAATATTTGTGGAACCTAGGCAGTCAGATGCAGGTAAATGTTTAACAATCAGCTGCTTGACAACAAAAAAATAGCCCTGATTTGTAGTGCTTGCTGAGTTCTCTGGTATAAATACTCCCACCATAACAATTTCAAGCTACCACCTTAATGTCACTGAACACAGAGTCGAGAATGCAATTGGTTAGGGAGATCTGGTATGAGCTGACTCCGGCATACCACTGGACTGGAGCAAGAGTGCAAATGGAGACCCATGGACCATGTGTTTAAATATATAAATGTTACAAAGCAAGATTACACGCTGTGTGTGTTCTGTTCTCCTACATTGATAATCATAGTTAATATGGTGCATCACCCAGATCCCTTATAGTAGACAGAATTCTCTTGAGAAACAGAACCAATAGGGGGTGTGTGTGTGTACGGAAATTTATTTTAAGGGATTTGTTCATGTGATTATGGAGATTGGCAAGTTCAAAATCTGTAGGGTGGGCTGTCAGGCTAGAGACCCAGAGAAGAGCCAGTGTTGCAATTCAAGTCTGAAGGCTGTTTGCTGGCAGAATTCCCTCTTGCTCAGGGAATCAGTCTGTTTTGTTCTTTTGAGGACTTCAACTAATTGGATGAAGCCCACCCTCGAGCTTATGGGAGACACTCTACTTTACTCAAAGCTCACTGATTAAAATGCTAAATTCATCCTAAAACACTCTCACAGAAACATCCAGAAGAATGCTTGAACAAATGTCTGGGCACCATGGCTATTAGCCATCACATCCCTCCTTAAGATGAAGGCTGCTCCTCAGCAGCTGGTAGGTTGAGGTGCTGACAGCTCACAGCTGAGCCCGTCTCCAGGCACTGCTCTCTCCTTAAGGGAGCTGCCTTGTCTAAGGTCACACCTTGCCCTCCCCGCCCAGAGCATGTCAAGGCATAAAGACCAGCTTCCTTTGCCTCAAGTTGGGATAATACTAAAGGGCCACCCCTGATGCTGAGCTCTCCATGGGATCCACTGAGGTGTTTGTTGCGACTCCCTCACCCCAGTCCCACTTCTCTTTCTGCCAACTCTGCTTCCCCTACAGGTGTCCCCTGATGGTACCCTCAAGAAGCCTGCACACAGATCTCCATTTCAGAGTCTGTTTCACCTGACACGGGGGTCAGCAAATAATGCGCAGGCCAAATGGAACCCACTGCCACACTGCCTATTTTTGTAAGTTAAGTTTTGCAGGAACACAGCTAGACCTATTCGTGTATATGGTCCATGGCGGCTTTCACCCACTCAGCTGAAAGTCAAGAAGTTGTAACAGGAACTGTCTGGCCCACAATGCCTCAAATAACTATCTGGCTCTTAATAAATAAGTTTGCAAACCCCTGCCCCCAAACAACAAATATAGTTTTATCACCACAAAATGGAAAAATATGCAAATATTCAATATGCAAATGTATGCAAATGTCAGTCTATGTATATATGAATATTTCAGCTTATGTAAATATATACTTGAAAGTAAACAAAATATTAAAGACAACTAAATTAAACTATTATTTCATATGATTGATCTTGTGCTAAGGCCAGCAAGATTTAGATGAGTAATAAAATAAAGACATAATAAATTTATCCCATAATAATCTGTTCACATATTCCACAAAATTAATTTTTGTCTGTTTTAGTAAAATCACTATTCTGTAAGGCAGATTTCACATAATTTATGTTTTATTAATAGTAATGATTGAAGGATTAAAAATAAAATATAATTGTACTTGCAGTGTTCAATATTAATTAATTAATTAATTAATTTTTCCTTTTAATTTTATTTTATTATGTTATGCTAGTCACCATACAATACATCACTAGTTTTTGATGTGGTGATCCATGATCCATTGTTTTCATATAACACCCAGTGCTCCATGCGGTACGTGCCTTCCTTAATAGAAGTGTTCAAAATTTAAATAAATTTTCATAAAACTTGCAAAGTAAATGTAAATTTTAAATTATCTTTCATATTTTGCTTCAAGAGCTTTTTGTTCTAGAATATTCACAATTTATTCAATTTTTAAAAATAAACAAATTATTAATTAATTTCTAATTTAAATCAAACTACATGAAAGTCAAGTTTATATTTACTTCTTAAAATTTAACAAAACATTTAAAAATATTTTAAAAAATATAGATCTATTCACAGCTTTAGTATCTGATGTCCATCCAGTTGCCAAATGTAAAGAATTGGTATCGTGCTGAGTTCAAGTGACATCTAGACTGCATATACACAACATATAATAAATATTCCTTAGCCACCACGCAAAACTATTGTAAATACCATACATAAAATAGTGAGTACTTCTAGAGCAAGAACTGAAGCATCCAAAGAGCAACAAGAAAATGAATACTGAGCACTATTAGAAATCAGTACTCCATTCTCCAAAAACCAATGGCATCCCTGCAGAGGGGAAGGGTTTAACAAGTTAATTCACAGGTCTTTTAACTAAACTCTGCCACTGAATTCTTCCACACTCCACGATTGTTGGCACTATTGGTGGTGCTCTATCTCAAGTAACAGAGATGCCCCTGTGTCCTTTACTGTATATGTATCTTTTGCATGTGTCTATGATATGCAATGCTTTCTAGAGTATCAGGTGCAAGGCTAGCCACTACTGCTTGGGTTTAAGAGCTGTACTACCAGTGGCACCCATTGAAAAAACCTGACAAGAAGCAGCTGCAAGTAGCTCTGGTCAGCAAGGGTCAGACTTCCAAGCACAGAGAAGGGAAGAGAAGGGTGAAGAATGGATGGGAGCAGGGGGAATAGCCTTACCGAATAGCCTTACACCCATTTAGCTTACAGAACTAGTCTGTAGGCCAATGGAAATTGCCGTATATGTCATCTCTGGAACAGGTGTTGAAGGTCACTGACATCCTATTTCATGCTCCCAGAGTAACCCGCCTCTCACCAAGAGAGCTGAGCATTTAGGTTATGTGCCATTTCAATTCACTCTTTTTTTTTTTACTTTTATTTGTATTTATTTATGCACAATTTACTCCTGGGCCATAAGTTTTTGTTACTTCAGTTTCTTCTGGGATATCTTTTACTTCTGTGCAACCTCCTCTTCTGGTTTAGGAAGGTCCTTACTGCTCTTCTTCAGTAAGGATCATCTCCATGTGGCAGGGAGAGTTGTGTGGGTTATGAAGACCATGAGCTCTGAAAGTTCTACTCCGCATCTTGGAGGCTTTGTTCACCTGGATGTGCTCCATGACTAGAGAATCTAGATATAAACACTTAAGTTCAGCATGACTCTGCATTTTTAAGCACGTGCAGTAAAAATTCAGCACGCTTTTTGGGCCACCAACCTTGTGTCCAGTCCCATTGTTGTCCTGGGTACATCTACTGACTCCACTGCTGTCACAACAGAATGTCACACATTGCTTCTGCAAAGTGACATCCTTCAGGCACTTGGGGGCTTTTTGGGTGTGCATAGCCTTGATGGCCTTGGCAGTTTCACGTATGTTCTGAAAGTGAACATGAAGATTTGAACCTCTTGATTTGCATGATTTTGTAGGGTTTTCTGGGTCAGGTGAATAGCAAACCATTTTCAGAGATCACCTCAGGCCGCTATGGGAAGAGTCACTTCAATTCAGTCTTAATCAAAGACTTAGATTTGTACGTATGGCAGAGCCATGCAAAGGCAAACCAAAGCCCTCACCCTGAGGTTGAAGGTCAAATGGTTTTCATTCCTCTTTCTTTCACCATAATAATAAAATCATAAATTGCAACCTTTGGGATATGAAAATAAAAACCTTTTCATGGACACAAGAGTATGTTGACATAAGAAAAAGTAGTGACCTGGTTCAATCTCAAAGACTTCCCAGATTAGTCTGGAAATTTCTCAAGTCTTTTTTTTTATGTTATGTTAATCACCATACAGTACATCATTAGTTTTTGATGTAGTGTTCCATGATTCATTGTTTGCGTATAACACCCAGTGCTCCATGCAGAATGTGCCCTCTTTAATACCCATCACAAAGCTAACCCATTCTCAAGTCTTTTTTTAGAAGTGTGCCTCACCCAACCTAAAACTTTTTATCTACCTTATATATGTAGGGGGCAAGGAAAAGAATATTACTTCACTAGTCCATTATCAAACAAACATTCTTTTATACTCAAATGGTGTTCATCCTCTGAAGGGGAAAAGAAAATTAATATTTATTGTCTACCAAGGGATTCATGAAAATTAATTTTTTTTGAGTGTCTACAAAATATTTCCTGGGAGAGAGAAATGAAGTCAATCAGCCAGGCTGGCAGGTCATATAGACTCAGGCAAAACCATTGTTTGGTGTTGGTTGGCAATATGCTGGCTAATAAGCAATTGGTGAGAGTCAGGCATCAACGAGAAATAAGCTGAAACATATAGCATTAAGCTTTTCTCTGGAGAGCAGAGACTACTTTTAATACTTTATGAGAAATGAGATAAGCAGAAAGATGCAGCAATGAGCCACCATGCAACTCAGGAAACAGAAAGAAAGTCACTGTCAAGTTGCTTTTCCCGCAGTTGAGGTCCTTGAGGTTTCTTGGTGTCCTCACATAAATCCAACTTTACTTGAGTTAGCTTGGGGAGATTTCTGTTCCTTCTCATTGGTTTCTGTGACTGTCAAATAGTGTCCGTTCTTGGGGCGCCTGGGTGGCTCAGTTGGTTAAGCGACTGCCTTCAGCTCAGGTCATGATCTCAGGGTCCTGGAATCGAGCCCCGCATCAGGCTCCCTGCTCGGCAGGAAGCCTGCTTCTCCCTCTGACCCTCCCCCTGCTTGTGTTCCCTCTCTCGCTGTCTCTCTCTCTGTGTCAGTTAAATAAATAAATAAAATCTTAAAAAAAAAATAGTGTCAGCTCTTAATAACTTTGCTGGTAATTCTACCCATGACATGGATGTGGGTTTATTGAAAATGCTACATTTTCAGGAAAAAAAATTGTGTAAGTCATTCTAGAACCAGATAAAGCTTTCCATTTAACTACATTCTCAGTCACTTTCCTTGGGTTCTGTACAACTAATCTAATTTCCTATAGTTTTCAAATGCTAAAATAATAGTGAATAAAGCTGAAGAGTTAAATACCTACCTGTTTCTTTTAGCCATTCTGACTGGCGTAAGGTGGCATCTCATTGTGGTTTTGATTTGTATTTCCCTGATGACAAGTGATGGTGAGCATTTTTTCATGTGTCTGGGAAACAAACTGAGGGTTGCTGGAGGGGAAGTGGGTGGGGGGATGGGGCAACTGGGTGATGGGCATTAAGGAGGGCATGGGATGTGATGAGCACTGGGTGTTATATGCAACTGATGAATTATTGAACACTACATCTAGGCACATTTGTTGGCTAATTGAATTTAAATAAAAAAAATACCTACCTGCTTCCACTTTAGGGCTGTTAAAATAGTACTACTAAAAACATTTCTGTTGTGTCTCTGGTAGACATACACAACCATTTCTGCTCAGTTCATACCAAGAGAGGACATGCTGGGTCCCTGGAGATACATACTTTTAGCTACATCCCTCAGAACAATAGAAAGTGATGAAACCAGTCCCTTTAATAGACAGAAAACAAATTGTTAACTTCATAAAATTTTGTTGGATTTTTTAAAAATTTTATTTATTTATTTGACACAGAGAGAGAGAGAGCAGCAGAGGGAGAGGGAGAAGCAGATTCCCTGCTGAGCTGGGAGCCCAATTCGGGACTCGATCCCAGGACCCCTGGGATCATGACCTGAGCCAAAGGCAGATGCTTATCAGACTGAGCCACACTTTTGTCAGACTCTTGAGAGAGGCATATGATTAGGCTGAGGCAGAAAAGATATAAATTTTTGATTTTTAACCTGTAAAACAAATTCACCAGAAGAAGAGGCTCAGTAACTCCAGAACTGAGCTCTGCTTGGGACAACCTACGTCTCATCATGATACATCATGACATCCAAATTCACTATAAATATGTCCTGTTATATTTACTTTTTCTGCTTGGAAAATTTAGAGCTGGGTGGTTAGCTCCTCACGTCCCTTTCATTGTTTGATTCAGCATTATGCTTTGCTCCGGAGAGCAGAGACTACTTTTCATAATTTATACCCTTCTGAGCTTTCGGGGTCGAAGATCATAAGCTAGGAGCTGGCAACAGAGCACTAGAAATCCTGTCTTTATTAGGACTGTTGTGGAGTTCTGGAGAATTTGTGCTTACTGTTGGGTTGTATTTTTGCACTGCGTTATATTTTAACATCCAAAGGTGCATTAGGCAGGATAAATCATTCACCAAATATCTCTAGAGACACCAACATTTTTTTCATCTGAATGTTTTTCTTCTGTATAGCATTCATTCTGCCCTAAAAGACATAGAGAAGCTGCCCAGAGAGCAGAGGCCACTGATTTTTAAGAACTCTGAAAAACAAGTAGAGTAATCATTTTCCTTCCCATTCCACCAGGGGGAAACCTGAGACTCAAAGAAATTATGTAACTCTTCCCAGGTCACAGGAATAGTTTATAGCAGAAATGGAATTAGAAATTAGGATACCGTTCTCTGTGCACCAAACAACCATGAAATGCCCCCAAACGGCATTCCAGCATGCTAGGTCCAGATTATCTCACCAAGCTATGTCACCGGGTATAGCCCTTTTGCCTAAATCAGCTATATGTATTTCACAGTATTTATTAAGTTTTAACCATGTGCAAAGTACTGAGACCTATTTAAATAATTGGTGAATATGGATCAAACTGGCCATGTTCCTAGACACAGTGATATTCTCTGTTTCCCATTGGCCTGCTTCACATGGGTTATAGTTATCTGTTTGGATAAGATGGAGTCCTCTCTTATAAATCAGCAGCATTTCCCTCAACAGTGTTTTATTTTTTTATTATTATTTTTTATAATTTATTTATTTGACAGAGAGAGAGATAGAGAGAGCAGGAACACAAGCAGGGGGAGTGGGAGAGGGAGAAGCAGGCTTCCCGTGAAGCAGGGAGCCTGATGTGGGGCTCGATCCCAGGACCCTGGGACCATGACCCGAGCCGAAGGCAGACGCTCAACAACTGAGCCACCCAGGTGCCCCTCTCAACAGTGTTTTAGACAAATGTTCCTTGAAAGCCCTTTAGGTAAGTTACCGTTGAAAGTCCTCTGGTAATCGTACGTTTGAGACTGACGTTCTCAGCAAGTGCTGCTCAGTGCGTCCTTCGTCCCACCCTTTCTGTTCCTTTTCTTGACTACCAGTTAAAGCAGTGCCTGACACAGGGCAACCTTTTACGATGTGCACACTAGAATCCCATTATGTTTGACAAGATGCTCACACTTCCAGAGGAATGATAGAGCCAAGACCGGCCAAGGGAAGAGCCACCGACATCGGCCATCTCAGATGGACAGTGGAATGGTGAGCAGAACCACCCAAACCACTTAAGTTTATTGTCCTTTTGTATAAGCTAAGAGTCCCTGTGATACCACCCCCACAAGCCACCTTTAGTTTTTCTGTCTTCACTATTCTAGTCAGATGTCTTCGTTAAACATTCCTCAGCTGTAAGTATCAGAGGCCAAACAAGAGAATAAACCTGATGAACAGTCATTGGTTCCCTTCCCGGCATGCACTTGTCCTGCCTCCTTGTCAATAGTTCCAGGTTTCTACATGGGGATCTGTATGGATCTGGGGGCTGTGACTCCAGCTCTACTCTAGGGGTGGGACATGTGACCTGGACTCATCCAATCAACACAAGCCATCTCACTTCCTACCCCCAACCTCCCTCCCATCACAGTGATTGACATAGAGATGGACATGTGATCTATGTCAGTCTAATGAGCTTGACTCATGGGACTGGACTGGGAACTTTGAATCTCTTTCCTTTTGGATGAAAGAAAGCAGATGGCTCTGAAGGCTGTGGCAACCATTTTGACCTCATCATAGAGAAGGAATGAAAAAACCCAGGTCCTTGGGGATATATATCACTGACCCACTTGATTAAGTCTCACTTGAAAACAGATTGCCCTGTCTTTTTCAGTAATATAACCCAAGAAAATCTCTCTCTCACCCGTCCCACCTACCCCGCACCCCCGTCTTTCCTCACCATCTTTCTCTTTCTCTCCCTCGCCTGTCCTCTCTCCCTGCTCCTGCCCCTCATTTTTGTTCTCTTCTCTCCCTTCCGGTTTCCTTTTCCTCTCCAGACCATGTTTACTGACCATATAGCCAAATATCGTTCTCCAAAATTACCAATAGTTTCTAGATTCACCTCAGTTCAAGTGAACAGGCCCGATTGAATTAGAATGTCTTGCACCCACATCACATTTCTGGACATCGGGAATTTGATTGGTTCGATCCTCAGCAGCCCTGAGAGAAGAATAAGATGGTGGCAGATTCAAGAAGGAGATACAAGTCCCACCATTGACCCACCACAGCAGTTACACGGAGGGAAGCTGGACAAAACTCAGACCAAATTTGTATCCTAATAAACTGGCTGAGTCAAGGACCCCAAGATCAAAATGAAGTGAAGGTGATGACATTTTTTTTAAGTGGAAGATCGGTTGTCAGCAGATAAATTTTCCAATTACCTGGTTTTTCTTCAACAAAAATCAGATGAAATCTTTCTTCCTTTTGAAGAAGTGTATGCGGTACAAGATTTCATCAAGTAAACCAAAGGCAATTCCTAAGAAGCCTTTTGAAAAGAAAATACTAAAATTCCTATGACCACAAGAGATGAAAGATGAGTGGCAGAAACCAAATGGTAAAAGAAGAAATAAAGAGCAGCATTCATATTTAGGGACTTCTGTTCAGATGAATTGCTTAAAATGATTACCCATTGATTTAGGAAAGATCTGGTTTTTAAAGTTATAATTCTTTCACAAATAAAGTGCTTTGAATTTCCTTAAATCTGGCACACACAAAAACCTCTGGTTCAAGATTGCATTATGATTATCCCCTTGTGGTGGCAGACACAGTTCAGAAATGTTCTGTGCTTAGCTGAGCTCATTGTTCCTGTTCAGAAATATTTCTGATTCTTATTCAAGTTTTTTGGGGACAGGAGAGTTTTGCACTTCAGAAAATTTAATTTGGCTTTGTTTTCAAAAGATATTCTTAACGAGCAGATTTTTCCCCCATACATTTTGAAAGATATTTTATATCAGTGAGGATTCTGTCAAGTTGACAGAAACTCAACCCAATCTAGTTCAAGCACAAAAGAGAATTTATTCATGGATCTGAGAAGTCTAAGCTTGGGTATGCTTAAGCATAAAATTATATTTTAAGTCACCAATAGATATTAACGGCCAACAAGATTTTAGGTGTTCTAATAAATGTGCAGCCATGTTCATAACAACACTACTCACAACAGCCAAAAGTAGGAAACAGGTCAAAGATGTTTTAACAGATGAATGGATAAACAAATTGTCATTTATGTATACAATGGAATAGTATTTAACCATAAAAAAACTGAAGTACTGATACGTACCACAACATGCATGAACATCAAAAATATTATGCTAAATGAAATAAACCAGATACAAAAGGACAAATATTGACTGAATTCATTTATATGAAATATCCACAATAGGCTAATTTACAAAGACAGAGCCTAGATTGCCAAAGGCTGGGAAAAGGAAAAGATTGGGAGTAATTGCTTAATGGGTATGGGGTTTCTTTTTGGGGTGATGAAACATTTTGAACTAGATAGAGATGGTGGTTGCACTACATAGTCAAAGTACTAAATGCCACTGAATTATTCATTTTAAAATGGTTAGTTTTGGGGTGCCTGGTTGGCTCAGTCAGTTAAGCATCTGCCTTCAGCTCAGACCATGATCCCAGGGCTCTGGGATGGAGCCCAAAGTTGGGCCCCCTGCTCAGTGGGAAGCCTGCTTCTCCCTCTCCCTCTGCCCTTCCTCCCTGCTTGTGCTCTTTCTCTCTCTTAAATAAATAAATAAATAAATTAATTAATTAAATAAAATCTTAAAAAAATAAAATAAAATGGTTAGTTTTATGCTATATGAATCTCACTTCAATAAAAATGAAGAGTAAAGGAAAATAATTTTTAAAAAAGATTTTAAGTGTTCTGCCCTTAAGAAGTAGATTAAGAAATAGATTAATAAGTTCTGGGAATCTAATGTACAGCATGGCAATTAGTTAATAATTTTGTATTATATACTTGAAAGTTCCTAAGAGAGTAGATATTAAGTGTTCTCACCACAGAGGAGAAATAAATGGTCATTATCTGAAGAGATAGAGGTATTAGCCAGGAGGTGTTAGCTAATGCTATGTTGTAATCATTTTGCAATATGTAAGTGTATCAAACCAACACATTGTACCCCTTAACTTTGCAATTTTATATGTCAGTTATATCTCAATAAAGCTATAAAAATAAAATAAAAAATTTTAAAGTTTTTACTGCATTTGCTTATTTTCTTTCTATTATCTACTTACCTGCCTAGTATGTGTGTATGTTTATATATATATGTATATATACATTCACATAATTATTTCATTTTATTTTAAGGAGGTCTGCAACTCTGATATTCTACAAATAATGGTAGAAATTAGGGTAGAGGAGCAAGTAGGTCTGAGGACATCCATAAAGCAATGGCGGCATCTGGTTAAGTGAACCCTAGATGCTGTGGTTTTGGGTAAGAGTAGTGGAAGGTGGGGGGAGGGAGAAGATTGCAGTGAGAGAGGAAGTTCCTGGCCATCTGCAACAACTTTGCAAGTGATGGGTCACTGCCAAGATGAGTGCTGGGGACCACCAGCACAGGAAACGGAGGATGTGATGGCTCCAGTCCAGCTCCCTAAGTAAAGGGACCTGCTAATCAAGCCATCAGCCCCATCTGCCCACATTTCTGATTCTTCTTTGGATTGTGTTTGCTGTCCTTTGCTTTTGAAGATGACACCACCAGTAATGCACCCCAGCTGGGAGAACAGGTGTCACTGATAAGACCAGCAGGACCCAGCGGTCTTCCCACGCTAGGACCATCTGGCGAGTCCTCTTTGTTTTGAGGCTCTGGTTGCCACTCACAGTCTTGCGTTAGGTGCGGTTAGTTTGTAGACTGTGGATTGGCTTATTAAGAGGCATCTTATTTCTTGTCCTCCCATGTGTGAGAGCCTCTCTAAGCCGCAGTAAATACTTTTTCACCCAACATATTTCTGTGGGACTCTCAGTTGTCATGTGGGAATATATTCCAGCTTCATTCACACTAATGCTGCTTATATAATTGATTCTATAAATGCACACATGCTTTCAGCTGTTTTTAAAGCAAGACAGCATGTTTAGAGGTCCTTTATCCCTTTATCTGCAGAATCTATTGAAAAGGACATTTTTTTTTTTTTTTTGGAGAGTTATCTTTAAATACAAACAACTGTGTAGAGAATAAAATGAAGAGCTTAACTACACTGGTTCAATGTCAGAGTGGTTATCACAGCTTTTATGCTTGTAAATATACATTGATGGCTTGAGTTTAAACCACTTCGGCCAATGACAATTCAACCATGTCCTGAACACGGGCAAATCATACAGAGAGATTGGAGTTTACCAAGCATCAGAAAGGTGTAACTTTCTTCATGTTGACTCCCTCAGAAGGAGGCTGTGAGAGGACTCTGAGTGCCAGTAGTCTATATAGGACGAGATCCCAGGAAGCACTGATGGGGAAGTAGGGAGAGGACACAGGGAAGGGAAGGAAGCCAATAAAGGGCAAATTGGTTAATAGGGAAAGGTACTGTGGACAGCTAAGCTTAATTCTACTGGAGTCCTTTTGGAGACAGCACAGAACAATCACTTTAGAGAGAGCCCCCCACCCCAGGCCTGAGGGAGCTGGGGTATTCATATACTAGTTCTTGCTTGAGGGCCACTCAGGGACCTATCGGACTGCCAGTAGAGTGGGGCAGAGCCTGGTCTAGCTAAGAGGACTTCTGGCTGCTGGAATTTAGGTGCTAGAAATGCTTGAGGGAATATGATGGTTTCTGCTACCTATGAGGTAGGCCAGGTTTATAGTTTTATCATTTCCTACTTGGGAAATAAGTTTAGAGACATTCAGTGACTTTCCTGAGTTCACGTGGTGTTCCCGCCTTCTTCTAACTACAAAGTCTTTTATTGAAAACCCAACTCAAACTGGCACAAGCAAAATAGAGACTATATTAACTCATATAATGAAAAAGCTCAGGGGTAGGTCTTCAGGTTCAGCTGGCTCCAGAAACTCAAATCATGACATTAGCACCAGACTCTGGCCATTCTCTTCTGTGTATATTTATTCATTAAATATTTATCTCCAGAAACTAAACCAAATAAGTAGTTGAGAGGACACCTTCTAAACAAGACAACTCCACTGGGAAAGTAAATTGCCTGTGGACAAAGTATAAGGACATTTAAAATAATTAAATACTAGTAAGTAAATAATAATAGCATAAGAAGAGTGTATATATATGTCTACAAGTTGGGGAACTTTGACAAGCTCAGAAATTGGAGTGAATCTACAAAAAAAGCAGCCAATTTTGAAAAAAAAAATGTGTTTTATTTCCTACCCAAGTTTCATCTGAGATCTTACAACTCTAGTGCCCTCTCTGGTATTTTGGTGATGGCTCAGCAATTCAAAGTCTCATTCATGGGATTTTAAGTTGTGCCTGTGTATGTGGGTGGTGTGTCATACCCTCTATCTTGGATTGTGGTTACCCACATTCAGTGGACCCTGTGGCTATTTCAGTGTGCTTCTACCATACATTCTTTTTTATCCATCCCAGACAGTATGGTCCTTACCCTGTCCCAAGACACTAATGCCAGGATCCACAAAATAGAGCCTAAGCTAATAAAACTCAGCGGGTAACTGGAGGGTATTTATTGGTGGTGAGTCTAATAGAGACAGGCTAGAGAGGCAGGTCCTGGGAAACCCATGAGCATTAGAACAAGTTGTCAAGTTAGTTCTTGGGAAAATGGGAGGAGATGCCATCAGGGCATCAGGAAATAGGGAACCCAGGAGGATAAGCAAAACAAGAATGAGATGAAGGAGTGTCCTGCAGGTTGGGTTCCCTGAGAGCAACTCTGAGACTCTGAGATGGAATTTCGTT
Organism: Zalophus californianus; assembly: GCF_009762305.2. Taxonomy (NCBI): domain Eukaryota; kingdom Metazoa; phylum Chordata; class Mammalia; order Carnivora; family Otariidae; genus Zalophus; species Zalophus californianus. Next base: position 100,889,407 of record NC_045602.1, read on the forward strand.
TGCAGAATATTTGTTGGGGAGTGTTCTTGGGATCCATGCCTGAGGAAAGTAGGAGAAAGAAGCAGGAGTGGACAGAGGGGAAAGTTCAGCAGCAGTGTGGGGCTAACAGACTCCGTCAATTCATGAGAAGGTCAGAAGCCAGAATGGGTCTTCAGAGTTGTTCTGAGTCAAGCTGAGATGGCCAGGCCTTTGAGTTCCAGCATTGATTATTCATTGGATGGGAGCGGCCCCTGGAAGGAGGTAGTCTTGGATGAGTTAGCTTCCTGCAGCCAAGGCAATCCTTGAGGCATGAATGACTCAAAAATATATCTTCTGAAATTCAGATCTCTGCATGCAACTGCCAACTTGACATCTCTTTCTCATCTCAAAACAAGTTAAGAGATGGAGAGCCAGGAATGGTAATACAGAGCAAGATGATGATGGTGGCTGCAGAAAAGTCACAGAAGACAGAGGTCAGGGTAACAAAGTTTGTGTCCCTCCTTTCATAGTTTCCCAAAGGTTTATCATTATCCTAGAAATGGCTCTGTGAGAATGGACCCCAGATCTTTGAACACTCCTGTGATCTCTACTCTTCCATCCACCATCCCCCTCATTGATGTACTCCTCACATTTCACTGTGAATATTTTCTCCTTTTGCTTTGAAAGTTGATCTTCTTCTTTTATTACTAGTTCAGTGTTTACAAAAAGACCTTTAGGAATTAATATAAGACCAATGCAATTTAAATATCCCAGAGCCAAAAGACTTTGGAAGAAAGATCCCAGGCCTTCAAAGCATAGATGGCAGCCAACAGCTTCAGCCATTGAGATTTTCTTGGGCAGGGAAACCTTGGAATACAAGAATGAGGCTTCCTCCCTGTCTCCCTCTTTTGCCTGCAAGTTGTTCCGTAGGTCAAATACTGAAATGGAGGAGACTTCAAATTTGATCCCCAAGACTATGATTTATCTCCAAAAATTTAGAGGAAGAAAAAACAAAGAGAAAAACTTCAGAAGAATGAAACTGTACATTTGTGGTGTTGGAAAGAGTATGGGATTGGAAGCCAAGAGATTTGGGTTTCTGGTCCTGATTCTGCCACTGAAAGTTGCTGTGTGACCTTGAACAAAACACTGATGTTTTCTTGGCCTGTTCCATAAAAAGAAGGGGTCTGGGAATGGTTATCTGTAACCTCCCCCACTTCTTTTTATTTTCTTTTTCAACTTGTAAAGCACTTTTATTCTTGGTTCTCTTTCATCCTGTTAAGTTTACTCAGTGGACCTGGGTTGTTTCCTGTCCCTGGATGAAAATTCTCGTCAGCCAGAATGACTTTTTTGATAACTTGTAAGTAATATAGTTTCTCAGTCCAACTTTTCTTTTAATGCAAAGATTCTATTATTTCCATAACTGTGAGCAACAATAGCACACACTGCAGAACTAAGTTGAAGTCAGCAATGTGCTTCCATATCTTATAATTCAGTTGGGCCTCACAAATGTTAACAGCTATGAGGTAGGCTGGGCAGATAGTAATAGTTTTCCCATTTTGCTACTTGAAAAGAAATTTGGAGACATTTAGTTACACACTGTAACGATGTTCTTTTGGTTGCAAGTTCTTCCTGAAAAACCAGTTCAAACTGGCTCAGTCAAAAATAAGAGCTTATTGGCTCATGTGATTGCAAAGCCCAAATGTAGGTCTTCAGGTTCAGCTGGATCCAGGAGCTCAAACTATAACATTAGCATCTTCTTTCTTCTCCATAATCTGGTCATTCTTTTATGTGTACATTTTCATTAAATTAAAAAGTATTTCTTGTATGTGTTAATCATTGAAGGCACCGGGAGTAGAATGAACAAAACATTGTATTTAGAACAGTGACTAGCACACAGCTATGTTTGATAAATATTCATGGAATTTACATTCTTACATTCATGGAAATAGTCATAGAACTTACATTCTACCAAAAGAAGAGGGCATAAACAAATAAATAATGTGTATTATGTCAGATGGTGATAAAGGACTATGAAGATAACCAAATCAGGAAAAGGTAAGATTAAGAGAGTTGTGGTCTGGGGCTCCTGGGTGGCTCAGTCGTTAAAACGTCTGCCTTTGGTTCAGGTCATGATCCCAGGCTCCTGGGATCAAGCCCCACATCAGACTCTTTGCTCAGCAGGAAGCCTGCTTCTCCCTCTCCTGCTCCCCCTGCTTGTGTTCCCTCTCTTGCTGTCTCTCTCTCTGTCAAATAAATAAATAAAATCTTTAAAAAAAGAGAGAGAGAGAGCTGTGGTCAGAAAGAAGTCTATGATAAAGTAATTTAAAGACATTTTTAGTATGGAAATTTCAAACACACAAAAGGAGAGAAAATAGAATTTTCCATTTCCCAATTTCACCCATTTTGTTTCACCTGTTAACATTTTTCTCATCATGTTTCACCTACTTCCCTTCTATCTTCACACACATCACACACATGTGCACACACACACACACACACACACAATCATATTCACACATAACAAGCCAAACCAAGACATCATACCATTCTATCTATAGGGTACACAGTTATGACAGAGGAGAACATTTTTAGTATAATCTGCAATACCATTATTGCACCTAACAGAATTAATAATAAAATCTTTAGTGTCAGCGAATGCCCAGTGATAAGGCGATATATGAAGGAGGTGAGGGAGCAAATCATCAGGTATCTAGGGAAAGAGCTTGGCAAACAGAGAGCTGGAGTCCAAAGACTCTGCAGTGGGACCTGCTTGGCACGTTTAAGGAGCAACATGGCAGCCATTGTGGCTGGAGCAAAGGGAGCAAGGGGGTGAGTGGGAGGAGAGAGGTCAGAGGTTAATTGGGAGTTGGATCCAGGAGAGCAGCAAACAAGGTAAAGACTTTATTGACTGAGACAAGAGATTTCAAGGAGATTACTAAGGAGGTTTCAAGCAGTTGGGGTGACCCAGTCAGATTTTTGGTTGAAAGGATCACTGTTTTGTGGAGAATAAACTCTAGGTATCAGCTTAGAAGAGATAAAACTTCAAGAAACTATTGCAATAATCCAAGCAAGAGATAACAATAGATTGGAGCAGGTTAGTGGAGACAATGAGAAGTGATTGAATTTTCGAATTCTTTGAGGTTAGAGCAGAAAGTGTTTCCTGACGGATCAGATATGTGATGTGAGAGAAAGAGAGAAATCAAGGATGACTCCATGGTTTCTAATTTAAGAAACTGGGTCAGAGGTGGAGCCATTTACGGGATAGAGAAGGCCATGGAAATATGTGGATTCCAAGAGCTGTTTTGGGACATGCAAATTTGCAATGCCTATTCAGCATTTAAATGGAGATGTCAGGCAATGCACTGGATACACACATCTGGTCATTAAGATAGAGGCCAGGCTGGAACCTATAGTGTGGGGTGTGTTAGTTCAATATACTCTACAATTTTTTTGCTTAGATCCTCACAAACCTAATCCTAGTGGAAGAGAAAATGCTTATTTTCTGGTCATTGAAATAGAATTCTGGATTTATTGATTTATTGAATCATTGTTAATCACTGTGGCCAGGGGGAAAGGAACTTCTGGTTGACCAAGCCTGTGTCCTAAATTCTCCTATAGAGTCAGGGCGGACCCAGCACATGGACTGAGCATGGGAAAGGTTGAAGCTTCAGTATGACCAGATGCTAAGAAGGATGCTGGGAGGTAGAAACCATGAAAAATAAGTGGTAGATCTGGGATTCAAAACAGGAGACCCACACTTTTGTAACAAAATTTTGACAGAAAAAACAATACACAAAATAAGTTAACAGGTGACACAAGAAAGCAATCATCCAAGCAAACAACCAACTGCTGAAATGATGGTGCCTAATTCCCTGTTTTAGGGCTCCATGTTGGAAGCTTAAAGTTAAACAATTGCCAGTTTTATTTGGCCAGGGTTTCTGTGATCTATTGCATTGTAACTAACCACTCCACAACTTAAAGGCTTAAAACAAGAAACAGTTTATCTTCATGGTTCTATAGGTTAATTGACCTCAGCTGGCCAGTTCTTCTCTTGGTTTTGCTTGGGCTCCAGTCAGATGGTGGATGAGGCTGGAGTCAATCATTCAGAGATTCACCTGGGATGCGGGGGAGTCTCTTTCCTTTTCCATGTGGCCACAAGTCCTTTCCTCTTCACATGGCCCCTCCACATGTTCTCTTCAGCAAAGCAGCCAGACTTCTTAAACGCCAACTCAAGGTTCCCAAAAGTTAAGTGTTCCAAGAAGTAAGTAGTAGAAATTGCCAGTCCTCTTAAAGACCAGGCCTGCAGTGTTATTTCTGCTGGTTCTATTGCCTGATACAGCCCCAGGCCAGCCTGAATTCAACGTGGGAGCGAGGATGGGCCAACGCAGGGGCACAGATAACAGGAGGGGTTCATTGAGGGCCTTGGAAACCAGCTACCAAAACTGCATCGTGTGAAACCCAGGATTTTTGCTAAGGCCAGTCTTGCCCAAAATGTGACCATAGAACACTAGTCTCACAAAGTGTTCATGAAAGAAAAAAGTATTGCCATGTCAATTAATTTAGAGAATGCCGCATACTATAAATAATATTAGAGTATCATGCTGTCTACTAAAAATTATGGGCTCAGAGAAGATAGGGACTAGAAAAACTCATGTGACATTGTTTCATCTAGAGTCTTATGCTAGATTACTCCAAAAAGGAGATCCTAAGGCAAGGGTTTGTGTACAAGTAATTTTTTAAAGTGATCTTGAGGAGCAGGAAGAATGGAAGAGAGAAAGGAAAACAAAGCCCCTCCAAGGGTGCGCTATTGAGTTGATGACCACTGTGGGCGATGGGGTCTCTATATAAATAGATCCACTGATGAGTCGTGTTAAATGCACCTCAGAATTTTCTACCTGAAAGATGGAAAAAGACACTTTTATTTATTCGCTCCATCCCACCTTTAGTGAAGTTTCCCTGTAGGTGTTATCTCCTTCACATGGATGGCTAGGATTGTGTGTGCATCAGAGCTCTCAACAGGTTCCCTGCAGCCATCCCAGCCTGCAGTGATGAAGAAACTCTGGCAAAGAGAACAAGAGAAACACAGTATACCCTAGATGAGGTACCTGCACATGGCAGGGTTAGCACAGCCATGGCTAGAGTGAAACAGTGGGCCAAAAAAATGTGAGTTGAGGCACAAGTTATGTTTGATGTAGGTAACATTTCTCAAACTTGTTTGCCTGAGGATCCCATTTTCCCAATGTCAGCTGGCATTATCCCATATTGCCAAGGTTGTGCAGAAGATCCTTGTGAATGCATAGGTCTAAATAGAAACTAAAGATAATGTTTTTGTTTTGCAGGATGGAGATCGTATCAAGTATCATTTCTGACCATGCTAGTAAGAAACTAGAAGTTAATTACGTGAATAAAACTAGAAAATTCATGAACATGTGGAGGTTAAATAACATGCTACTGAATAAGGAGTGAATCAAAGAAGAAATCAAGAGAAATTTTTTAAAAAGATCTCAAATGTTATGCCAAAACAATGAAACCACCATTTCTCAATTATCATGACTGATTTTTTTTTACAGACTCTGTTCTTTCTGACATTCTTGTTAACTCCCTCTTAGCATTGATTGAACATCCATTGGAACACACCTATACCAAATCTCCTTTCCCCCATAATACCACACTCATCTATGCTTTTACCACTAAGGATTCTAGTTTATGGTGGACATAAGTTAATTGCCTACATAGCACCCATTTCTCCTAAAAGCACCCCATGTGTGAACTGGGTGACAGTGGTCCTACTCTTAGCTCAAGAGGTGAACTATGACAATTTAAGGGACTCAGTACATTCCATATTTGAGCCCTAGTGACTGGGTTAGAGACAACGCTCAGTGATTCCCTGAATGTGAATGAGGGAGCGTGTCTCTCCAGTTGTTATTGGTAACCACCTTGTGACAGAAAGAGCCAGCCTGGGATAAAGCCAACACTGTGGGAAGGAGAGTTAAGGTAGAGAGACCCTGGAGGGACTGGATCAGCCCTTTCCTGAAGTTCAGCTTACCTTCAGATTTCTTAGTTGCTTATGGAAATAAGTCTTCTCCCTGGCTCAAACCAGTTTTGAGTTGTTTGTAACTAGTTACACTTGATTTGATTGCTTCTTTGAAAAAGACGGCCAAATTTCAGACTGAACCATATAAGCTTTTATGAGATTAGTTGCATGAGGCCTTATTTTTCAGGATGTCCCTGAACTATAGAAGAAGAGTAAAATCCCAATACCCTTCCAGAATTTTGGTAGGAGGAGTATGAAAGGGAAAGGTAATTCTTTAAAAGTAGATTTCCCAATTTGAGGGACATTCTACAAAATAATTGGCCCCAAATAACTGACTCTTCAAAGGGTCAAGATCATGAAAGATGACAAAAGATTGAGTAACTGTCCCAAATTAAAGGAGCCTAAGGAAACATGACAACTGAATACATGTGATCTTGGATTGGATCCTGGATCAGAAAAAGGAGATTAGTAGGACAATTAGAAAAATTTGAATAGTCTGTAGATTAGTTAATAGTATTGAATCAATGTTAACTTCCTGATTTTGATAACTGATCTATGGTTATATAAGTTGCAACATTTGGGGAAGCTGGATGAAGGATATACAAGCATTTCTGTGGTATTTTTACATTGTTTTTGGAAGTTGAAAATTATTTCAAAATGAAAAATATTTTTAATTTTTAAATTAAAAAATAAATAACAGCTTTGGAGTGGCCCTTTATTAATGCATTGTTTCCATTGCTGTGATATTTTTCATGAACACAGAGGGGGTAATGGAGCTACAAAATTGCCCTAGAAATCCATGCATTTGCAAGACTTGGAATTCACAGTTTTACCCTGGAAGATGCCAAGCTGAAGGCAAGTCTATTTCTTTTATGATGCCTCATTAAGGGTCTCTAACCTGGTCTTATAAGAATGTAAAAAAAATGTTTGGTTTGCCAGTAAGACAGATGTCAATCCAGAAAATTTTAAAAGCAGGCAATTATTGCTCAGTTAAGACTTTCAGTCTCAGGTTAGAGAGCAAAAGGATTTGACAGAGACATGCAGAAGAGGCTCATCTGAGTGGGTTGTTTTGGCACCTGGGAGTGAGTTGTAAGCCAACATTTAGAATGGGTGAGCCTGGAAAATAGATTTGGTGGAAAAAGAGTGAAAATAATATTAAAAAATCAATAATAATAGTGATAAATACTGCTGACAAGGAACTTTTAATTAGCAAATGGAAAATAAGCTCAAGACACACATATGCTAAGTCCCTTAGAAGTGAGGTCAGAACAAATTCTTTTCAAAAACAGGAACATTTGTAGTAGCTCCTGGCCCTGGAATCAGTTGACCAGTTGACCTTGGGGGTTTTTTGTTTTGTTTTTTTCAGTGTAGGAAATAAGGTTCTCTCTTTCCTCCTGAGTTGACACAAAGACTATTCTGAAATGCATCAGAAAATCACTGTACAATGTACTTGGTTCTTTCTCCAGGTAAAAGGAGTTGTTTTATTTTTCAGGATCATTAACTACGACTCTGATTCATATTCTGCAATTGGAAAAGGAGGCCAGGACCCAATTCTGGGAAGTGGGCTCAATCAAAAGCCTGAATTTGGAAACTTGTTTGGAGGACTTCCTGTCCTAGAATGAGCCATTGACTGGGGCGGAGGGGACTCTACCCTTGGGGCATTCAAGTCCTGTGCATGATACCTCTACTTGAATTTCTATCTCAGAGGTGGGTCATCCTATGTCAAATAGGATCATTTCTGATTTTACATTTTTTTCTATTGCCTGACAGCAAATACCCTATAATTTCCTCTTCTCTTCCCAATGTTCTCCTCCCTCTTCCTTTCTCTTTTCTTCTTGTCTCTTTTCTTCTCAGATCCATGACCACAGTCTTCTTTACCAACATCTGCAGTTTCATTTTGATTGATTCTAGGGAAAAAGATGTTGGGAACAGGAAAAAAAGAAGTGATAACCAATAAGTGTTCAAAGTCTTCCAATTGCGGGTCCCATCCAGGGCTTGGTGTAACCATACAAAAACATTATCACTTGTATCATTCTTTTGAGGGAAAGTGCTGATCTCCATCCTGTTCTCCTCCTTGCTTAAGTCAAAGCCCCACTTATTAACTTCCTTGATTTTTCTTTTATACCCTGGAGGGCCTTGGGTTCATTGCATTATTGTTCCCAATGCTTCACTGTGATAATCATTTCACAATATACATATGTCAACTCAGTATACTGCACACTTTAAACTTCCACAGTGCTATATGTAAAAAAGAAATTCAGAATTCAAAGACCTGGAGTGTTGACTTATTCCCTAGGAGCTTCAGTTTCCTCACGGATAAAATGAGCATAATAAATTGAATATGAAAATGTTTTTAAACCCCTAACAGCTATTCGGAGGGAAGTTGCTGTTGTTACATTCTGAATATATGTTGCTGTATCCATCTCTGCGATGAGAAAAAAAGAAAAAACATTATGGAAAGATTGATTGCCAGTGGCCATTTCTGGCAAGTGATGAACATTGCAAGAAGAACAAAAAAAAAAAAAAAAAGAAAGAAAGAAAGAAAAGAAAAAGGTAAAAAAAGAAAATACAAGACTCAGGCTTCTTGAGGTTTTTGGCTTGGTCCCCAGCTAATCACAATCCCAAATGCTGGCGGGCAAAACAACACCATCACATTTAGTTAGGCTTTTTTGCGATGTTATGGAACATGCATTGGAAAGAGCAGGCTGAGGGTGTGATGCACCTGGGACTCCCAAGAATGTTGCAGAAGCCCAGCCAGGAGTGGCCTCGGAGGCATTCCAATCATGTAAACGGAATGATTATGTGAACCAAGTGTTTCTACTTGGCTGGACATCAGAAAAATGGCCCAGCTAGTATGGAGGTAGAGGTAGTGTGCCTGCAAAGTTAGACTTCTCCTGAGTGACTTCTCTTCTGAAGCAACTCCAGGTTCTTGGTTAAGTCCTATAGCCTAAGACAGAGATTGGCTATGCTAGCTGTTTTTGTCTTCTTGGCTGCATCTTTCCAAAATAAACCCTCCTGTATAACTTCTTTAATGAATGAATCTGTTACTGCAGACTAATGGATGGACTCCTATTTAGAGTCAACAACCCCCTTCCCAATAAACCAGTGGTTCCCAAATTGTGATCCCCAAACCAGCAGCATCAACACTGCCAGAGAACTTAGAAATGCAAAATTTCAGGTTCCATCCCAGATCTATTGATTCAAAAGCTCTGGGGGTAGGGCCCAGGCATCTGGGTTTTTGCAGGCCCTCTAGGGGATTCTGATTCACACTAGAGCTTGGGAACCACTGTCCTGTATGGTCTCCTTTGGCCTATTCAAGAACATAGCTTCAAAAATTCCTCCCTCTTCTCTAACATAATCAATGTTTTCTTCTCCCTCTGATCATCCCCATCAGCCCCAGTATCCATACTGTTATTTTTCTCATTGTAAAACAAACATTCTCTTGGCCTCACTTCTCTTGCTATAGTTTTGTTCTTAGCTTCATTTTAGTTTTAATAAACAAAACTCTTCAAAAGAACTGTCTGTGTTTCCCTCCTTTTAAACTCACTCAAGTTATGCTTTGCCATGAACACTCCAAGAAACTGCTCCAGTCAAGGCTAACCAATGACTTCCATGCTGGTACCTAATGGACAATTACCAGTCTGTGTCTTACTTGGTCACTCCCTCTTCCTGAAAACATTTCCTCACTTGGCTTTCAGGTCCCCAGTCTCTACTGGTTTTCCTCTGTTTAAAGAAAGCAAGGGACACCTGGGTGGCTCAATCGGTTAAACATCTGTCTTCGGCTCAGGTCATGATCCCAGGGTCCTGGGATCTAGTCCCACATCGGGCTCCTTTCTTAGTGGGGAGCCTGTTTCTTCCTCTGCTTGCCCCTCTCCCTGCTTGTGCTCTCCCTCTTTTTTTCTTTCTCTCTGGCAAATAAACAAATAAAATCTTTAAAAAATATAAAAATTAAAAAAAAATTTAACCCCCCCCAAAAAAAACCACATAGGCCCCAAATAGCATCACTTAGGTTCAGGCCCCAAAAGTCACTAAACCAAAACTTAATCCCTAACTTAACTGTAGTTTTAACCCCCCAGGAATATAACTCTTAACCATGGATTTTCCTGGGCAATAATGGAAATTTACTGCTAGACCCCTTTCCCTCCACTTAGGTGAGCAACGTTGCCTAAACTTTGCATTCCTTGCTAATAAATTTCTTTCTTTCTTTTTCTTTTTTTTTAAAAGATTTTATTTATTTATTTGACAGAGAGAGACACAGTGAGAGAGGGAACACAAGCAGGGCGAGCGGGAGAGGGAGAAGCAGGCTTCCCGCCGAGCAGGGAGCCCGACGCGGGGCTCGATCCCAGGACCCTGGGACCATAACCTGAGCAGAGGGCAGACGCTTAACGACTGAGCCACCCAGGCGCCCCACTTCCTTTTTCTTTCTTCTTTCTTCCTTCCTTCCTTCCTTCCTTCCTTTCTTTTTCTTTCTTTCTTTCTTTCTTTCTTTCTTTCTTTCTTTCTTTCTTTCTTTCTTTCTTTCTTTCTTTCTTTCTTTCTTTCTTTCTCCTTTCTTTTTCTTTCTTTCTTTCTTTCTTTCTTTCTTTCTTTCTTTCTTTCTTTCTTTCTTTCTTTCTTTCTTTCTTTCTTTCTTTCTTTCTTTCTTTCTTTCTTTCTTTCTTTCTTTCTGCCTTCTCTGTCTTCCTTTAAAAACCTTTCTTTGGTATAGCTCAGTGGAGATCCCTTCTATTTGCTAGATGAGATGCTGCCTGATTATGACTCATTTAACAAAGCCTATCATATTTTATTTTATTTTATTTTATTTTATTTTATTTTATTTTATTTTATTTTTTAGAGAGAGGGAGAGATAGGGTGATTGGGTGAGGGGAGGGTCAAAGGGAGAGGGAGAGAGAGAATCTTAAGCAAGCTCCATGCGCAGTGCAGAGCCCAGTAGGGCTTGATCTCACAACCCTGAGATTATGACCTGAGCCAAAATCAAGAGTCAGAAGCTTAACCAACTGAGCCACCCAGGCGCCCCTTAATAAAGCCAATTAGATCTTCAAAATTACTCGTTTGAATTTTGTTTAACACCTCCTACCCCCACGACTGCTTCTGAACCTTTTTTGTGGGTTCTTTGTCATATCCTTGGCATCTTAATGCTGAATGCCAGGGCACAGTTTTTGATGACTTTTCTTCTTTATCTACACCCACTCCCTTAGGTGATCTCATTTTTATTCTCATGACTTTAAACATGAACTATATGTTTATGACTCTCAAATACATATTTTCAATCCAGAAATGTCCCATGAACTCTATACTCCTATATCCCACTACCAAGCTGGTAGCTCCACTTGACTATTAGATATATCAGAGGCAACATGCCCAATTTGATCTTCTAATCTTCCCCTACTCCATGAAGTTTTCCATTTATAGCCTTCTGCATTTCACTAATTGAAAATGCTATCCTTCCTGAGACCAAGAAGCTTGGAGTCATCTTTTATTTTTCTCTTTCTCTCAAAACACATATGCAATCAAATACAAAATCGTGTTGGCTCTACCTTTGAAATGTAACCAGAATCTGACTACTTCTCATCACATCCATTGTCACCACTCTGGTCCTCGCCACCATCATCTCTCACCTAGATTACTCGAACGTTGTCTCATGCATGGTGTGCCTTCTCTTTCTCCACTGATGCTCTACAGTAGAGTGTCCGCAACTAGAACAGTCCATTTAAAACATGGTAAGATTGGGGGCACCTGGCTGGCTCAGTTGGAGGAGCACAAGACTCTTGATCTCGGGGTGGTGAATTTGAGCCCCACATTGGGTGTAGAGATTATTTAAATAAATAAAACTTAAAAAAAAAACCATGATAAGATCATGTTCCTCTTGGTCGTAAAACTGTGTAATGGCTTCTGTGGTACTGTGACTTATAATAAGAAATATATATTTGGTCTTCATTCCACTCCTGGCACAGAACTCCTAAAACCCTGGGAATTTCCTTAGTAATGAGAGCTAGAATGATGTCTTTGTTATGTTAATGAAGTGACTTTTGGAAAGCACCTGAGGATGGGAGCTGGTTACCAGGGGAACCAACAACATGATTGAAGGGTTAGAACTTTTAGTCCCACCCCCCCAGTCTCTGGAGAGGGGGAGAAGGGCTGGGGATTGAGTTCAATTGCTTATGTAATGAAGTCTCCTTAAAACAAAATCAAACCAAACAGGGCTTAGAGAACTTCCCAGTGGGTGAACACGTGGAGATTTGGGGAGAGTGCCAAGCTTGTAGAGGACAAGGAAGTTCTGCACCCTTTCCATATAGTTTGCCTTATGCATCCCTTCCATCTGGCTGTTCCCTTGTATAATAATCTGATAGTCTAGTAAGTACAATGTTTCCCTGAGTTCTATTAGCTGGTGCTGCATTTTAATCAAACCCAAGGATGGGATCATTGGAACCTCCAATCCAAAGCTGGTAATGGGAGCAAGGATGCAGTCTTGTAGGACTCAGCCCTTAACCTGTGGGATCTGACCTTATCTCCAGGTAGATAGTGTCAGAATTGAGTTCAACTGTAGGACATTCAGCTGATGTCAGAGAGTTGCTTGATATGCGGAGGGAAACTCACACCTTGTATTTGGGTGCAGATCACAGCTCCCTATTTCATTTAAAGTCCTCCCCCTATCAACTGCCTCCCTGCCTTATCCCCTCTCTCCCCACCTTGCTTCTGCTCCAGCTACACTGACTTAGCTACTCTTTGAACCCTCCAGGCTAGCTCTTGCCTTGTGGCCATTGACCTGGTTGCTTCCTTTGTGTGAAATGGCTGGGCCCCTTAACTTATTCAAGCCTTTCCTCAAATACCACTTCTTAAAGTGAAGCTGACTTTGTCCACCCAATTTAAATTGCAGCACCCCTAGTCCATCTTACATGTCCTGCTCTTTTTTTTTCTCATTGTACTTACCATCTTCACCATATATTACTTAACTGTTTAGTTTATTGCTTGCCTCCCTGCCCCAGAAAATAAGTTTTACAAGGGCAGAGATTTTTGTCATGGATGAATCCCCAGCTCTTAGAACAGTTTCCAGCACATGGTCAGCACTCAATAAATATTTGTTAACGTTCAATTGAATGAATAAATGAGTGTGTGAGTAAATGCATGTGGAATTATTTGGGGCCTTAGTGATACTGATGTCATCACTCTATATCTTTGATCTTAATGTATCTTGTCCGGAGGAGTTGAAAATTTTCTTCCAGTTGTCATAACCCATCTGGATTTCATTCTTGATTGTTAACATCATTGAACATCATATCTTCAGAATCTCAAATTAAACAATATAAAGATGGAAGGGGACACAGAAAAGGAAGCCAGACACCCAACTGTAAATTGCAAGGGGAAACTAACATTTCTAAGCTTGAAAATATTCACTGTTGTTGGTGTTAGTTTTGTACTGAGGCCAGAAGAAAGTGATGGCACTTGAAGCATAATTGCAGTTGAGTTCTGTAGACAAAGGGCCAGGAAAATACAGAAGACCCAGTGAGAGCCAAAAAGAAGGGTAGGCCATTTCAATACAGGTCATGGGAGAAAAACTGAGTGGATAACAAAAGAATTATGGCTATGGCACAGGAGAGCTTTTGCACTTTCTTCAGAAGCAGCAATGAACCTGGAAAGCAGATGGTATATCGCTTCGCTATTGTTGCTAGAACAAATTACCACAAACTTAGTAACAGCACAAATTTATAATCTTACAATTCTGTAGTATGAAATGAATGGCACTGGGTTAAAATCAAGGAGTCAGTAGGGCTGTGTTCCATTCTGGAGGTTCTTGGGGAGAGTCTGTTTTCTCGCCTTTCCAGCTTCCAGAGTTTGCTCACACTCTGGCTCATGGCCCCACTTCATTCTCAAAGCTAGCAATGGTTATCCAGGTCTTTCTCACATAGCATCCCTCTGACACTGATGCTTCTGATTCCTTCTTCCACATTTAAGGACCCTTCTCATTACATTGTGCCTAGCTGGGTAATCTAGGATAGTCTCTTTTTTAAAAAATCAACTGGGTAACAGCCTTAATTCCATCTGTAATCTTATTTTCATTTTGTCTTGTGCGATATTGTAATTTTTAATAAGAAATACATGCTAGTCCCCTTCTTATCTGTGGTTTCACTTCCTGAGGGTTTTGTTACCCACAGTCAACCTCAGTCTGAAAGCAGGTGATCCTGCTTCTGACCATTCCTGCTCTGAAGTTCAGTAGTAACCCAGCCCTACATCACAATGCTTACCTCATTCCCCTCACTTCATCTCATCACCTAGGCATTTTATCATCTCACATCATCACAAGAATGGTGAGTTCAATACAATAAGATATTTTGAGAGAGAGAGAGAGAAAGAGAGACCACATTCACACAACTTTTATTATAGTATATTATTACAATGGTTCCATTCTATTATCAGTTATTGTTAATCTCTTACTGTGCTTAATTTAGAAATTAAATGTTATCATAGGTATGTTTGTAGAGCAGAAAACATAGTGTATCTAAGGTTCGGTACTATCTTCGGTTTCAGGCAGTGGATACTGGGGTTCTTGGAATGTATCCCCCATGGATAAGGGGGACTCCTATATTTGGTTCCTGGCACAGAGCTCCTAAAACCCTTGGAATTTCCTGAGTGATGAGAGCAGTAAAGTGTCTTTTGTTATATTAATGGGGTGACTTTTGGACCCCCACCTAAGGATGGGGGCTGGTTACCAGCAGAACCAACCCGGTGCTTAGAGGGTTGAAATTCAGTCCCAACCCTCTCACCTCCAAGAGAAGGGTTCAATCACCAAAGGCTAATGATATAATCAGCCATGCCAATGTAATAAGCCCCCATAAAAACCAGAAAGCACTTGTTAAAAAGAAAATCACAGCCCCAAATGGTGTCACTTAGGTTAATGCCCCAAGTCAGTAAACCAAGGGTTAATACCTGACATAACTGTAGTTTCAACCCCCTCAGAAATGTAACCTTTAACCAGCCAACATGGAATTTCCTGGTCAGTGCTAGGTAATTTACTAATTAACCCTTTCTGTTCCCCTTAGAAGGGCAATCTTGCCTAAAACAACAGATTTTTTTGGCTAATAATTTCCTTTTGCTCACTCCCTCTGTACCTTTAAAAACTTTTCCTTTTTTGTAGCAAAGAGAGCTCCCCTCTACTTGCTAGATAGGATACTGCCGATTCATGAATTGATTAATAAAGCCAATCAAATCTTTAAATTTTATTTTTTTAAAGATTTTATTTATTCATTCATTCATTTATGAGAGAGAGAGCGAGAGAGAGAGCGCATGAGCACAAGCAGGGGGAGGGGCAGAGGGAGAGGGAGAAGCAGGCTCCCTGCTGAGCAGGGAGCCTGACTCTG
Source organism: Zalophus californianus (assembly GCF_009762305.2). Classification (NCBI taxonomy): domain Eukaryota; kingdom Metazoa; phylum Chordata; class Mammalia; order Carnivora; family Otariidae; genus Zalophus; species Zalophus californianus. Next base: position 100,904,755 of record NC_045602.1, read on the forward strand.
GGGCTCAATCCCAGGAACCTGAGATCATGACCTGAGCCGAAGGCAGAGGCTTAACCGACTGAGCCACCCGAGTGCCGGTTGGTTGAGTTTTTGTTATTAACAGACTGGTTCAGAGAGCTGCTGGGGTTGGTGAAGACCTGGAGGTGCTGGGAGAGTGGTGTGCCTGGAGATGGCATGAAGCTCCGTGCCTTTTCCCCATACCTTGCTCTATGCACCCTTTTATATTACTGTTCCTGACTTAGAGCCTTTTACAATAAAATGGTAATCTCATGTTAAAAAACAAAAATTCAGGGGTGCCTGGGTGGCACAGTCGGTTAAGTGTCCAACTCTTGGTTTCAGCTCAGGTTGTGATCCTGGGGGTGTGAGACTGAGTCCTGAGTCAGGCTTTGAGCTCAGTGCCGAGTCTGCTTTAGACTCTTTTTCCCTCTCCTTCTGCATCCTCCCCCACCTCCCCTCACTTGTGCACTCTCACTCTTTCAAATAAATAAATTTTTGAAGAACAAAAACAAAAATTCAACTGAGTAAATTTGAAGACCTAATTGGCTTTATTAAGCAATTCATGAATCAGGCAGCATCCCCAAACAGAAAGTTGAAGGGAGCTCCAAAGGAGTTGTATAAAATGAAAAGTTTTTGTAGGAAGGAGGGCAGAGCAAGAAAGTTATTAGGAGAAGAAAAGAAAGAATTATTCCAGGCAAGGTAACCTTCCTTTAGGTGGGAGCGCAGGGGGTCTCCACTGGGTGATGGAGAGGGCCCATGTGACAGATTACCTTATTGGTGCTTATCAGAAAATTCCTGATTGACAGGTTAAGACTTAATTTCTGGAGGAGGTTGAAACTGCAATTAGATTGGGTATTGAGCCCCAGTTTGGTGACTTGGCCTAAATGACACCAATTGGGGCCTGTGCTTTTTCTTTTTAACACTAGTAAGTAAAATGTTTCCTAGATTCTGTGAGTGTTTCTAGCAAATTAATCAAACCTGAGGAGGGGTGGTGGGAAACTCTGATCTTTAGCCTGTTGGTCAGAAGCACAGGTAACAATCTGGACTTGCAATTGACAGTGTTTTTACTTTTTTGAAGACTTTATTTATTTGAGAGGGAGTACAAAGAGAGAGTGAGAGGGAGAAGCAGACTTCCCACTGAGCAGAGAGCTGGATGTGGGACTCGATCCCAGGACCCTGAGATCATGACCTGAGCTATAGGCTGACACTTAACCAACTGAGCCACCCAGGTGCTCTTGCAATTGATAGTCTTATGGGACTGAGCCCTTAACCTGTTGGAGTCTCATGCTATCTCCAGGTAGATAGTGTAAGAATTAAGTGGTAGGACACCCAGCTGTTTGTCTGGGGCCTTTGTTATTGTTGTGGGGAAACCCCAAAACACCCCCTCCACCCCCATGTTGGAACTGGAGGCGCAGATCCCTTTTACCTTGTAAAATAACATACTCACAGGTTCCTGAGATTAGTACATAGACATCTTTTGGGGACCATTATTCTGCCTACCACAGATGATATTGGAAGCACTACAGTTATTTGTTTGTTTGTTTAGAAAGGGGTTCTAGAAAACAAAAAAAGAGGGTGACCAGCCCAAACAGCCTCTCTTTATGCATGTTTCTCACTGGCAATTCGAAGTGCTGAGTACCCAGGGGCTGTGCAAAAAAAATTACACAACTAATTAGAAACTAGGAAGTACGCATAGCTGACTGTAAATATTTATTGGATGGATGATTAAAAAGTACAGTGAGATTAGAGGTGCTTTGACTGGCGGCTCCCCACAGAAGTGTTTAGGATCTCTTGGGGGCAAATAAGAACATTTCCTATAATTTCTTATCTGTCATTATGTTATACATTTGCAAACTTTAGAGAGAAGTAATAGAGATTAGAAGAAAATGATATTAATAATCTAATAATGTTTCAGAGTTGCTCAGTGAATGCTGTTTGACCAGGGTAAATTTACAGATATTTTTGTACTGGCCTACCTTCTTTTGGTATAGATGATTCACCTAACTTTCCAATTGATCTTCATTGGTTTCTCCCTCTCCCAGCTTCCATGAGTGTTGGTTAATAAAGTATGAATTGTACTGAAATGCAGGAGAGAATTCATGCATTTGTCATTGGTAGCACCCTCCCCAGGCTTTGATGGATGATAACTTGGGCCCTGGGTCAGAGGACTCCGTCATTTCCACTTTCCTAGAGATCTCCTTCCCTGTGACTGGACTGGACCCAAAACTTAGTAGGCCTGTAACAAGTATTTGTTGCTTGATAGATTGGGTTAATCATCTGTGAACACGTAGTTCAGAACAGATGAATTTCATCTCAGGTCTTACATGGGATTCTTCAGAAGCAAGTTTTGCAATGAGGACTTGTGTGCAAGTCATATGTTAAAGAGGGACTTCTGAGAGAAACAGGTACCAGTGTTGGAGAGATAGGATGGGGAGAGGAAGAAGCCAAGCAAAGTAGTGACTTTCAGCAGAGCCCCAGCTTCTGCCAGAACCCACAGAGAGGCCTAGAGTTGAAATTATATCTCAAAGCTAGTTACTTTTTCCAGGGAAGGCAGAAGGGCTTTATATTTTAGTCCCAGTCACTAGTGGGGTGTGATCTCCCAGGCATGTCCAGTTCTCAGTAAAGTGGGCAAAGTGTCTTCAGCAGCCCAAGGGATGGCCTCTGAAGAGAGTCACAGGTGCTGGCTGTTAAAAGCAAAAACACAGAAGACAAGGGAGGGGCACAGAAATGGTCAGAGATCCGAAAGGATCTAGAGAAGCCCCAACAGCAATCACCACAGCTTCTAGCCCTACAGTTGTAGAAATATTACTGAGAAGTAACAATGTATCCATATATGTATGTGCAAAAATTCACATTTTGAGAATTCTGAGAGACACCCCTGTACCTGAGATACAGTTGCCCTTAATAAATATAGTTTTGCTCCCAAGAAATAAATTTTTCCAATGATAAATCTGGTTCTACATTTCCATGGTATATATAACTTCCACATTTAAAAAATGCTATTTTGTTGTTTCTAAGGGTATTTCTGATTTTTCTAATCCAATTCTACTATTTCTGTAGAATTGGATAAGAAAAATGCAGTTGACTACATGCTAGATCCAAATATCTTTCTGATCGGTTATGGTATTAATTTGGTTTAATATTGATGTTTTGGACATTATTCATGGCATGGTTAAAAAACCATAAAAATAAAACTTGAAGCATATGTTCTTTGTCTCATTTATGAACAAATATCTCCACAATTAAAGAAAAAATTACTGAAGATAAAAGAAACTGAAGAGGTCCATCTCCTCATGATCCTGAAACCAATGAGGGCAGAATGGTCCCTCAGAAGACTAAGACATTTCATATACAAAACTTTAAGTTAATCTGGTTTCCAGTGAGGGCAGGTCAAAAAGGCACTGGAAAGCAATGCAAAGTGTTGGTTTTGGATCATTTTAATGCTAAAACACATATTTAAGCCATTTACACAAGATAAACCAACAATTTTTTTGGCCAAGAGCCTGCCAATTATGATGTTAAAAGAGCAGCATAAGAAACCATGAGTTGTTTGGGATGTAATTTGAGCCTGTTCTTTGGACCAGCAAAATTATGAAAGACCAACATATTCCTGTTTAGGACCAGCTTGTTTCTGTAGGTTGATGGAGCTTCTGTGTGTCAAAACTACTCTTGGAGCTGTTTATCTTTGTCTAAAAAGTGACTGGTAGAGTTATGAAGATAACCATTTGGCCAATATAGTTACAAACAAGATGTAATAATTCAACTTACCTAGAAACAACAATGACTTATTATTAAATATATCACATGTACTTCCAATCATAATGAGGATGTTTGATGATGGTGATCATGAGGAGAAGATGGAAAAGGAGAAGGAGGCGGAGGAGACAGGGGAGAGGGGGACGTGGGAGGAGGAGATGGAGGGTACTGTGCCATGCTTTTTTATGCTACTAGGGTGCTCTGGGGCCTTTTACTTGTTCTTCCTTCCGCCCCAAACTTGTTGTTCCAGATTTTGACATGGTTGGTTCCCTTCTTCATCGAGATATAATCCCAAAGTCACGTCCACCATGAAGCTTTCCTAGGACTGATCTGATATTGTATTCTCTGACACACAAAAATGCTCTATGATATTGCTCTGCTTTATATTCTTTGTAGCATTCATCACTAACAAAAATTATTTTGTCCACTTAAGTTTTTACTTATTTGCTGTGTGTCTCCTCTAGGCTCCCTACTCTTAATATATGGAGGCCTTTGACTCATATCCAGCTCCCTTCCTTTCCCATTCCTGGTTCCATCCTGTGCCACGAGGGGCCCTTGTACAGCATGCGTATGGACGAGCCAGCTGGTCCATCCAAGCCCCATCCAGCATACCACCATGCCTATAAAGGTGAGCTATGGCATGACAAAAAGAGGACTGGTTGCAATTTACTTTGAAACTCATTTTTAAAAATGAGATAGATTTTTGCCTGGGTAGAGAAATGGCTAGATATATGATAAAGCAAGTACAGTTCAATGTAAATGGTAGAATCTAAGTGGTAGATATATAGGTACCTGCTTTTTTATTTTTTTAAGTTTTCTGTATGTTTGGAAATTTTCATCATACAAAGTTGGAAGAAACACAGAAAAATAAGAGTTGGTTTGGAAGTCAGAAGATCTATGGTTTAGAAAAATCTATTGGTTTGGAAGCCAGAAGGTCCCAGCTCTGCTACTCACTAGCAGAGCTAACGTTAGACAAATCCCAAACACGGTGAGAATTATATTAAAAAGAAATAGTTTGACTATGTATCAGTCAGGACTCTTTTGGTTGGAAGTGCCAGAAAGCAATTTGAAAGTAGCTGAGAAAGAGGTTAGTACACATACCTGGGAGGGAGAAGCCTTCAAACTAGACCATTTGAAATTTCTCCCCATCTCTTCTTTTTATGTGATGGCTTTTCCCAACACATAGTTTTTCCAACTCCATTTGGACTTTTTCCATGCAACAGGGAAAGGGGATGACCACAGATATTATCTCTTTCCAATTTAGTAACCCCACATATAAAAGAAGATTCTCTGTCTTGGGGCACCTGGCTGTCTCAGTTGGTAGAGCATATGACTCTTGATCTTGGGGTCACGAGTTTGAGACCCACATTGTGCATAGAGACTACTTTAAAAAATTAAAAAAACTAAAGAAGATCCCGTCTCTCTAAAAATCCATAATATAAGATTCCAGTGAAGAATTTTGACTGGCCTGGAATGAGTCATGAGCATATACTTATAGCCCCCGGGTGGTATGTGATTAGCTATACCTGGATCATGTGTTCATACCTGCTCCAGACTATGGCTGGAAGACCCAGCAAAGCTACATAAAATGGGAGTAGGAATCAGTCTCTATAGTCCAAAGAATACTGTTACCAGGGGAAAAAAAGAAGAGAACTTGGAGAGAGAAAAGAAGATGCCTATTATATAGCCTGGGCTCTAAAGAGTCTTCTAGTGTTAATATTTTGAAAATGCTGATCGGACTGCTAGGTACCTAGTAGATGATCAGAAAGTATTTGTTCAATGAAAGAATATGTTAAGAAGCCACGAAAATGAGAAATTACTTAAAATATTGGTAATGGGAAAGTTCTTTAGAGATCAGCTAGTCTAACCCCTTCATTTAACAGATTAAGGAAAATGAGACCCAAAGAAGTTAAGTGACATTCCCAAAGACATGTGGTTACTTCTAGAACTCAAGCATCCTGTTCTCCCATACTGCCTCTCCATCTTTCTTTAAAGCATTCTTATTTCAGATTCCTTTTGCCCCTCAGCTTTCAGTAAACTAACCATCAGCTAATGCCACCCAGACATCCTGATAGCAAAGAAAACAGAGGCTAAAAATTACAAAGAAAAGGAAAAGAAAAAAAACCCACTACCTTTGTTTAATTGTTATTCTAATGAGTTAAGCCGTGCATTCAACACAGGCAGGCTCTTCTAACAGAAAAAAGACAGATCGTTGGCTGCCCCCACAGACAGCTTGTGGATAAAAGTGTGTTTACACAGCTGGATTGGTCCAGGAGGAGCCAAGGCTGAAAACAGTCGGTGAGCAGGCTGATGGCAGGTGACAGCTGGGAGCATCTGTTCCCCATTAGAGACACTAGGCTACAACAGTGCTGTCCTCTGACCCTTGGGTCCAGCTTCCCTGGGGGCCTGGGTGTGTTCCCAGGTCTCGGGTGCTGACAGCCAATTTACTCGCTAACACATCCTAAGGGTTCTCATGGGTTTAGAATGGCTCTAGTCCGGGATTTGGAAGTAAAGCTCAGAATTCAGATAGGGTGGGTGAAGTTATTTATGTTCAGCTCCTAAAGTGAAATTTAATTCTGTAGTAAAAACTGTCAGAGAGAATAGGTCATTCATTTCCTTCCATAAGCTTCCTTCCTCCCTCTCTCCTTTTCCTCCCTCCTTCCTTTCTTTCCTTCCTTCCTTCCTTCCTTCCTTCCTTCCTTCCTTCCTTCCTTCCTTCCTTCCTTCCTTCCTTCTTCTCTCTTTAACCAAGCAAGAATATTGGAAGAAAATCCTACTCTTAATTTTGTAGAAAAGCAGAATTATGCTGCTCCTAACTACTACTCTACAGCAGTTAGCCACATTGGCCAGCATCTTGAAAAAGATCTGTCCTGTCTGCAAAATGATCCTCATAGGAATGAATATTAGACTTTGACCATAACCAGAAGATATGACTGGATGAAGGATGCTAGCTTTTGTTTGGTTTCCCCTGAATATAGACCCTGAGGCAGGAGCTCAGGCGCAAGACGTTTTTTGGGAAGTGGTTGTCAGAAGCCCAAGTGAGGACTATGAGGCATAAGGCAGGGTGGCAGGAAATGCTAAAGATGCTTCATCACTTGCTGCTGTAGACAAACACAGCTCAGTACCTTGAGAATTCTGCGAAGTTTACAGGAATGACTTTCAGAATTGGGCTGAAGGATAGAAGGTGCAGGGTTGAAACCTGTCTTTGGTTGAGGGCTGCCCTGGGGAGCGTTAATGCCCAAGCACAGCCTGGAATTGTTTCATTGCATGATGGCTGAGAAAGCTACTGTGCATTGGAAATGGCCTGGGGCCAGAAAGCAGAAAGCCAGGGAAGCTGACAGTGCAAGTTGGAGCCTGCTACAGCTGAAATCAGAGCCAAGGAGATGTGGTAGGGACACCAGAGGCATCTGTTAACAAAATGTGAGCAGCCAGAAAAAACCCAGGTAACTACAGAGTAATTCGTGGTTGGAAAATGAGATGCCATGACACTATCCTCTCTGCTTTTGTACATCTTTGAAAATTTCCACAATAAGTGAAAAAAAAAGTTATAATTTAATATATAAATTACTTTCCTTCAGTGTCATCCTCACACTTAAGAGAAACATTGCAATAGAAGCTAAATAACCCATTTCTCTTCCAAATACTGTCAGGCACATTCTTCTTTGTAAAGATTATAAAGGTGGAGACATGTTATTGGTTCTAAACAATATAAAATAATAAGTTAATAATTCCAAACAAATAATTTGCTTTACATTTTTTGGAATTGCATTGAATTCACAGAAGTAGACAATAGAGCATAGGCAGATATTAAAATAATAGGGAGGGGAAAGACCCTGACTGGTCCTCTTATTTTAAAAAGAGTGACAAAGTTACACTCAAAGCATCCTGAACACTGAGCATCTACTGTTTTCCCAGCCTACGATCCATGCATGTCCCCTGTTCTTTTTCCTCAATTAGTTTTTATCTTGGGGTTTGGAAAACGGGGAACAGGGAGATGGAGATTTTTCTTGAAGGAGATAAAGTAGTAGAGGACTTTCTTTGATATTTAACAGTTTCAGTGAATTGATTAGCTAGATAACTGTCATCCTTAATATTTCAAAAGACCTGAGAGCAATTACACTGACACAGGTTAGAAATTTGAAAAGGGGCACCTGGGTGACACAGTCGGTTAAGCATCTGCCTTGGGCTCAGGTCATGACCACAGGGTCCTGGGATCGAGCCCCACGTGTCGGACTCCCTGCTCAGTGGGGAGCCTACTTCTCCCTCTTCCTCTGCTGCTCCCCCTGCCTGTGCATGCTCTCTCTGTCAAATAAAGAAATAAATAGAATCTTAAAAAAAAAAAAGAAATTTGAAAAATTGGCTCTGAAGGCAGGTTAGACAGAATTTTGTTGCTTCCACTTAAACTGCTAGGAGATAGCAAGAGTGGTTTCTGGGCTGGATGCCCAAGATAAAGTTGTGCAGAGCGGGATTGGGAGTGATTGTCATTTGTAGCTAAATCCTGGGAACACAGCAGGTAACAGTGTTGCCCAAGAAATGGAAGGGAACCTATCTATGCATTTAAATTAAATTAAATTAATTCATTCATTTACTTATTTATAATTTTTTATTGGAGTATAGTTGACACACTATGTTACATTAGTTTCAGATGTACAACATAGTGCACTATCTGTGCATTTTAAAAATCCAAACACCTTTTCTTCTATTTCTACCTGTTCCATTTAATATTGCTGTGTAAAAAACCACTCCACATTCAATGACATAAAAGGACAACCATTTTATTATGCTTATAGATTCTGTGGGTCAGGAATTCAAGCAGGTCACCCTGGGGATAGTTTGTATCTGCTCCCCAAAGCCTGGGCTGAACTTTTTGGTCATATGTAACTAAGGACCCCTTTCTCTGGCTTTCAACGACATCTTCCTCAGTTTCCTTTGTGCCCTTGGTGCAGCCTCCTCAAGGCCTTTTAGATTTCTGACATTCTCCTTTAGGATCCTCTCCCACCCTTGCTGCTTCACATAGTCTCAAAGCCAATGTCACATGTTTTACTCTTGTTATGTTCTTTTGTTATGTTTTGTTATGGGATTTATCTACTTCCAGGTAACAAAATCTGTTCCAGTTACTACTGTCATGTAATAAGTGCTTACTCTTACTATTACCATGTAATAACCTTTCCCTTCCACCTCTAGAAGTCACTGGTAGAAAAATAAAGAAAAAAACTCCAGGGCGCCTGGGTGGCTCAGTCGTTAGGCGTCTGCCTTCGGCTCGGGTCGTGATCCCGGGGTCCTGGGATCGAGTCCCACATCGGGCTCCCCTCTCGGCGGGAGGCCTGCTTCCCCCTCTCCCACTCCCCCTGCTTGTGTTCCCTCTCTCACTGTGTCTCTCTCTGTCAAATAAATAAATAAAAAATCTTTAAAAAAAAAAAAAAAGAAAAGAACTCCAGGTTACCTATGGCAGGAGAGTGCAAAAACAGAGAGGAGAGATGACTAGTTAGTGAGGATAAGGTGGGAGAACTGGAGGCAATGGAGTTGTCCAGAACCATGTGGTTATCCTCCTAGTCACTGATAGCTTTCCTTGGGCTTTCAGTGTCAAGGCCATGGAATGATACCCTCAGTATAAGAGCCAGTGAACTGTGGCTCAGTTGTTGGAGCCTGTGATCAAGTACTACTAGTAGTGTAAACCTAGTGATGTAAAACAAAAGCCATTTTATTGCATTATTATGATCAAACTTTGAAAGAGCAAGTGCAGATGGCTTGTTTCTGCTCATGATTGCTAAGCTGGGAAGACTCAAAGGCTGGAAGTTAATCCATGGCTGAGGACTGGAATCTTCTGAAGGCCCATTCAATTACATGTCTGGCCGTTGGTGCTGGCTGCAGCTGGGACCTTATCTGGAGTTGTTGGTCACAACATCTATACTTGGTTTTCCTATGTGGCTGCTTGAGCTTCCCCAGAGCATGGTGGCTGGCATTTAAAAAAGCAAGCATTGCAAGTGAGAATCACAAAGAACCTGCAGTGCTTTTGCAACCTTCCTCAGAAGTCACCTGGTGTGGTTTCTGCTATATTCACAAGTTGGCTCAGATTCCAAGGGTAGGGAACATAGATAGACATGCCTCTAGATGGGAGGAGTATCAAAGTCTCATCATTCAAAGGAGCATGTGAGGTGGACAATGTTGTGTTGCAGCCATTTCAGGAAAATAATCTGCTGCACTGTCATATACCAAAAACAGTAAGATGACCTATTACAAATATAGAACATTCTGTGCTTACTGGTGATATGTCAAATCCTTTACCATAAAAAGTAAATAGCATAGATATCACAGGATTAGAGACTAAGTCTGTGGAAATAAAGACAACTCTGTAAACCTGTCATGAGAATCTTAGGCTCAGAACTTGGGGTCCCTAGAGTCAACATCTATTTCTTCTTGAATAATTCTTCTGGAATTACCTTCTTCCTCCTGCATTGTAGTCTTAATAAATACTTTAGTTCATGGTAAATTTTCTCAGTTTGGATTTATCTGAAAATATCCTCATTACCTTCTAATTCCTGAATGCTTGTTTAGCTGGGTAAACAATTCTAGGTTGACATTTCTTTAGTACTTTGGAAATATATTTTCAGTAATTCAAAAATACCATTTTCATCTTCTATTTTCAATTGTCAAACTGTGACATCTCCTTTCAGTCTAATCAATTCTTTGCAGGTGTTTTGTCTCTGCTTGCTTTCAAAATATTTTTGTCTTTGATCTTCTGAAATTTCAGTATAATGTGTCTAGGTTTAGATTTCTTTTATTTATCCAGCTTGAGATTCATGAGCTTCCTGAGTCTGAGAGTTTCTGTTTTTTCATCAATTCTGGATAATATCTATTATCCCTTAAAATACTTCCTCTTCCTTGTTCATTTCATTTTTTTATGTTCTTGGAATTCTAATGTTACGTATATTAGACATTCTATCCCTACCATTCTATCTTCCACATCTATTACATTCTATCCATACTTTCCATCTCTTTGTCTCTCTGATCCTCATTCTGGGTAATTTCTTTATACCTACCTTCCAATTTGCTTAATTTTTTCTCAAGTTGTGTCTAAGTAATGTTTAACCCATCTACTGTGAGTTTTTTTTAATGAACAATTTTGTATTTCTAGATCTTTTATTTATTTATTTTTCAATTCTATCAGATAATTTTTTGGTATTTTCTTAATCTTTGCTTGGTTTTCTACTCCCTCACTTATTTTTTTCTACTCCCCACTTATTTTTAAAAACATTTAAGGAATATTTACTTTATATTCTTTATCTGATGACTTCAAAACCAGAAGCCTATGAGATCAAAGTTCACTATCTCCTGTTTCTGTCCTTACTAAAGGTTTTTTGTGTGTTTCTGTTTGTTACCTTAGGGGCTTAAAAACCCAAACCTTAGGCTCCCGCTATATGTAAGTGCTCTCAGTAGAGATGAGCCTTCAGCACTGGCATCCTACTCTGGATTCTCCATTGTTTTTTGGTCTCTGGGGATTTCCTTTTAGCTGAGCGCAAGGTTACTTGCTGTATTTTATCCAGCATTTTTAACTGTTCTGTCATTATTGATATAAATAAAATAAAAGTGATTTCACCCCTAACTTAGTCCAATCTTATTTCTATTTGTAGCTTCATTGACACATAATCTTTTAACCATTTTCCACATACACTATGTATGTATATGGAAATATAGATAAAAATAAATACACAGACATGCATACATAAATGGGATGTAGAATATTATTTTGGATTTTTTCATCATGTGTTTGATAGCTTTTCATCTGAGTACTTAAAAATGGTTGCATCATATCGCTTGCATTTTTATAACTGAATTAACTAGTCCATATTGATAGAAATTCAAGTTTCCAGTTTTTTTTTCTTTTTTCCTACACGAGCTATGCTTCAATAAACCTCCTTGAACTGTGCCAAGCTCATAGAAATTATTTGATAAATATATTTTACATGAATATATATGTATATATATATCTTGGTGCACATATGGAAATATTATAGACTCCTAAAAGTGGATCTTGTGGGTCAAAGGGTAAGCACATTTAAAATTGCGGTAGATGACCATCAAATTGTCCCCCCTAAATTTGTGCAAGTCTTTATTCCACCAGCAATGAACAAGAGTGAATGTTTTCTCAATCCTAACAGGATATAGTATCAGTCTTAAAATTTTATATAATCAGATCGAAGAGGACTGCTATTTTTATCTGCAATTAAAATAATCTTTTTTTTTTCCCAGTGAGGTGGAACATCTTTTCCTAAATTGTACCTCTAGTAAGGGCCCAGGTCATGTTAAGCTTCTGATCTGGGGACCATACTTAAGAGCTACTACTTTACTTCTTTCGATCTCTGGTTTCTAAAACAGGTTTAAAGCTGGTTATTTGTTAAAGGTCTCATGTTAACGGTTACAAGGAAACATTAAAGGCATTACGTTGTTACTGGTCTTGATCTTAGAAGCTAGATGGTAAAAGAAAGGCCACCCACACTTTGATTCTCCCAAGGGCAGGGCTGGCCCCCACCTCCTACATGAAATCCCGGCAGAGCTCTAGTTTTCCCTACTGTATCGGGGGGCTGCAAGGATTGAAAAAAATTAAGCTCTGAAGTGACACCTCAATAAATCATGGCTACTTTAACTTCATTTCGTATCATATCGCTCGTCTGCCAAACACTTGGATCCGTACAGTCACAATAGGTCGGCTCATTAAGAGTCTGCGTGAGAACAGACTGACAACGGCGCCTGCGCAGCTCAGAATGAGGCTCCAGGTGAAGTTTGCGTGTAACTTCAGGGGCCAGGTGAAACGTTCGGAAGCAGTGGGCAGGGTCAGAGCCCCCGCGTGGGCGTATGCTTCCGGCCACGTGGCTACGCGCATGCCCAATGGGAAAGCTTGACGTCAGCCCCGCTTCCTCACCCTGGCAACGGGCGGGTGACTACTTCCGGTGCTGTGAGGGCTCGGGGCTGACGCGGGTGAGTGTCCCTCTTTCTCACGCTGTCCGCGCCGCTGCAGGCGCTGCGGCGCTGCCTCTGTCCAGGCCCATACGCTCGCTGGGACATCCTCTTCTGGGCCGGGAGGGGGCGGCGCGCAGGATGCCCACTGCCTGGGGCGGTGCTGAAGGAGCGGATCCGGGATGTCCCTCGACCTCTCGGTCGCGCGTGGCGCTTGTGCGGGTCCCCGAAGCCTTGGCTTCAGCTTGGCAGTCTTATTCCCTCTCAGGGGAAGGGACTGTCTGTGCGGGCAGCCCTCGCTGTCCTTCACTCACTTTGCAGTCGCGGGCTGCGGGGTTCTCCGAGTCGGAGGCTCGCAGAGCCCCGAGGGTGTGCGCCCTAGTCCTGCGTGGCTGGCTGGGGCCAAAACAGCCCCGTGGTGTTATAGCTAGCGGCCTGGTTAGAGTGTGTCAGGACATTAGCATTTACTGCTTAGGGCGCGGAGGAGGATAGGACCAAGAAGATGGAGAAGGAGCAGCTGGAGAGGAGGGTGGAAAACAGGAGCTGGAGGTGCCCTGGAAATAGAGGGCATCGTGTTTCCGGAAGGAGGGAGTAACTTGACTCGCCCCTGTAGGGGAGGGGAAATGAAAAGGTATTTTCGGGACCATGTGACTGAGATCCTTGAATACTAAGCTAAGGAATTTTTATACACTCGGGAGTTTAATAATTTCCTTTTTTGTTTGTTTTAAATAACCCCCCATTTGTAAAACGCAGTGCGTGCTTATTAATGAATATCTGGAAAATGCAGGAATAATTAAAAAGATCACCTGTAATTTCACCAACCCAGCATTTTGATCCCTTTCTAATTTTATAGCATTTTAAACCTATTTATGATCATAGTGTGTGTAAAATATGATTATAACCAAAAAGTATAATTTTTATACATTGCATCCATTGCATAGATTGATCTTTTATTAAGATATAATTCACATACCATAAACCCACCCTTTTAAATTGTAAATTTCAGTAGTTTTTACTATATTCATAAAGTTGGGCACCTATCACCGCAAATTCCAGAACATTTTCGTCATCTCCAAAAGAAACTGTACTCATTACAGTCACTTCCCATTTGATCCCCCAGTCCTTGGCAACCACTAATTAGATACTCCCCTCCCCTTGTTCCCCCAGTCCCTAGCAGCCACTAATCTACTTCTGTGTCTGTAGATTTTCCTATTCTGAACGTTTCTGGTAAGTGGAATTATAGAGTATTGGCCTTTTGTGTCTGCCTTCTTTTACTTACCATAATGTTTTCAAGGTTCATCCATGTTGTATTTTGTATCAGTACTTCATTCCTTTTTATGGCTGAGTAATATTCCATTATAGGAATATGCCACATTTTTATCCATCATCAGTTAATGGACATTCGAGTTGTTTAATCTTTTGTACTATTACGAATAACTGTGTTGTAAACATCCATGTACAGGTTTTTGTGTGGATATGTTTACATTTCTCATATATCTAGGAGTGGAATTGCTGGGTCATATGGTAACTCTGTTTAGCTTTTTGAGGAACTGCCAGATGTTTTCGAAAGTGGACTGCACCAGCAGGATATGAGAGTTCTGATTTCTCCATATCCTTGTTAACACTTACTATCTGTCTTTTGAGTTATAGCTGTGATGTTGGTACCTCACTGTGGTTTTGATTTCCATTTCCCTTTTGGATGGTAATGTTGAGCATCTTGTCCTATGCTTATCAGCCCTTTGTGTATCTTTGGAGAAATGTCAATCCAATTCCTTTGCTCATTTTTATATTGAATTTTTAAAAAACTTTGATATTGTATGAGTTTTTTATATAGTCCGGATACAAATCCCTTATCACATATACTGTTTGCAATGTTTTTTCCATTTTCTCTCATTTTGCGGGGTTTCTTTGTACTTTTTTGAATAGTGTTCTTTGAAGTACAAACATTTAAACTTTTGGTGAATTCTAATTTATATTTTCTTTAACTGGTTGTGCTTTTGGTGTCATATCTAAAACATTGCCAAATCCAAGATTATGAAGATTTACTACTATATATTTTCCTAAGAGTTTTACAGTTTTAGCTCTTACATTTAGTTCTTGATCTATGTGGATCAAGGAATAGGTAGGTAGGAATAGGTAGGAATCCAGTTCATTCCTTGTATGTGCCTATCTGTTTTTTTCCAGCACCATTTTTTGAAAAGACTATCCTTTTCCTATTTAATTTTTTTTTTAAGGGGGGCAGAGGAAAAGGGAGAGAGAAAATCTTAAACAGGCTCCACACCCAGTGAGGAGCCTGACATGGGACTTGATCTCACCACTCTGAGATCATGACCTGAGCCAAAATGAAGAGTTGGATGCCTAACTGACTGAGCCACCCTTGCGCCCCTATCCTTTCCCTGTTTAATGGTCTTGGCACCCTTGTTGAAAACCAATTGACCATAAATAATATAGGTTATCATTTTTTTTAACTATTTCTCTACGTTGGACATTTAGGTCACTTCCAGATTTTTGTTTTTCTAAATTATCCTGTGTTAAACACAGCATAACAGGCATAAGGCTCTTCTGTTTTTGAAGTTATTTTGGTAGAAAGTGTATTCAGAAGTGAAATTACTGGGTCAAAGATGAAATGAGTGTGTTTTGGAGCTCATTGAATGAGGCATTAAACCTTCAATGTCAAGATGTTAAGAGCAACAGAATGCTTCTTTATTCATCAGTTGCTATAGCTTAAGGGCTGGATTTCTATAAAAGCCTTTTGCTGTAAGATGGATGGATTCCCTGACTTATTCTTTGACTGCTTCTAAGAGACTAAGTAAATCTAGAGTGAAAAACTTCAACACCAGGGGCAAACAGGACATGTCATAATTTTCTAAATGGTGTAAAGAAAAAAAAAGTGTCATCACATGCAGTAGGAGAATAAAAGTCTTTGAGAGAACTGGGGTTGAAATTTAGACCTTAAATCAGTGCCTTGAAAGTCCCTGGAGCAAAAACGATGTTTTATTCTTAGTTTCTCTTCTGACCTTGATAATCAGGTTAATTTGCATTCATCTTAGTCTCAGAGATGGCTAACTTAAATCTGTGTTTAGTAGATAGTACCTGGTTAAAAAAAAAATCAAATGCAAAAGGCTATTAGGAGAAAATCACGTTTCCTTTTCATTTTGCCCCTCATTCTCCCTTAGGGGTATCCATGGTACTATTGTTAATTGTGTTTGTTATAGACTAGTTCATACATAGATTATCTCTGGAAAAATAGTATATACAAAATTAAACATTTTAAAGATTTTGATACTTCCTGACATTCATTTTCAAAATGGTTACTTACATCAGTTTATGGTGGCAATACAGTGCTAGTTAGGAAGATTCCATTTTTGTTTATATTTCTTTGAATATTCTTTCCTTAATATTGGATATCCAGTTTATATTTCCTCTTGCGTGTATTGTCTGCTCTTGTCTTTTGGCATGCTGTTTGATTTTGATTGGAGTTGTCCTTTATGAGATTTATTTTGGCAGCCTTTTGTAGTTGGTTGTTTTACAATAGTCTGGATTTGGGGAGAAAAGTTAAAATGCTTTTTGTAACATGCTACGCGGTATGTGAGCTGAACAAGGGTCGAGGCAGTAGGGAAAAAGAAGTTAAATGCTTGAGGGAGAAATTTATAAGATTTGGAAAGTACGTGCAGTCCAAGATGACTTCCAGGTGAGTTAGAAAGGGATTAGTGCTATTAAAAATAAGGAGTGATGTGGGAAGAACTAGAGTTCTGTGGAAAAATGAGATTGTTTTGGGTAGATAAACAAACAGGGTTCTAGAGGGGAGGGAGTGGGGGGATAGGTTAGCCTGGTGATGGGTATTAAAGAGGGCACATAGTGAATGAAGCACTGGGTGTTATATGCAAACAATAAATCATGGAAAACTACATCAAAAACTAATGATGTAATGTATGGTGATTAACATAACATAATAAAAAAAAAAGAAAAAGAAAAAGTGAAGAGGATCCAGGTTGAACTAGGCTATCCTGGAGACTTGGCGCTAGAGCTCAAGAGACAGAAGATAGAGAGTTACAAATAATCTGATTTACTAAGAGAGGATTGTTTTAAAAGGTTGGCAGTGGATGAAATTGCTGAAGGAGACATTTGAGAATAGGCCTGTGGACAGGGAGTCATGTAAGGGGACAAAGTTGAGAAGGATCAGAGGGGTCATAAAGAGCTGGGATGGGAGATTGGCGTGCTTGCCACGATTGGGGGGATCTAGAGAACAAAGGTTGCAAGTAGCAGAGTAAGAAAAGGTCATTAGGTTTGGTAACTTGGAAAAGATACACTTATGGGAAAAGATACAGTTTATGGGAAGCAGGAAATTTGTTTTTTTCCAAACAACTTTATTAATTTATTAATTTATCCACTTAAAGTGTACAACTCAGTGGTATTTAGTATATTCAGAATTGTGCAACCATCACTGCAATTTTAGAACATTTTAATTGCCACCAAAAGAAAGCCTGCCCCCATTAGCAGTCACTCTCCAGTTCCCCTTTAGCTTCCCAGCCCAAGGCAACAATTAATCTGCATTCTGTCTCTTTAGATTTGCCTACTCTGGATATTTCACATAAATGGAAACATACAGTATGTGGCCTTTTATAAGTCTGACTTCTTTCACTGTTTTCAGGGTTCATTCATGCCATAGTATGTATTAGTACTTAATTATTATTTTTTATGGCTAATTAATGTTCCGTTGTATGAATATACCACATTTTGTTTAACCGTTATTGGTTCATGGACATTTGAGTTGTTAGCACTTTTTGACTATTATGAATAATTCTGCCATAAACATCCATGTACAATTTTTTTGTACTACATGTTTGTAGTTCTCTTGGGTGTATATACCTACAAGTGAAATTACTGGGTCATATGCTAACTCTATGTTTAATTTTTGATGCAGCTATTGCAGAGGATGGACAAGTTGCCAGTGTTTTAAAAACAATAAAATGAATTTGAATATCATCACTAGTAGTAAATTGCAAAATGTCCATTTTTAAGCATATTATTCAGAAATAAAGGCATTATAAAAAAATGAGCTATACAACTGTTTTCTGTTGTGTAAAAACTATAACATGTTTATACATTTCCTTTCATTGGAAACCTTGTGTGTTGAATGTTACCTCAAAGCTTAGCTGAAATGTTCGACATTTTTCTTGCAGAACAGTATGTTGATGTAAGTATGCTTCATCAATTTCAAATAATGATTTGTAATAATGAAGTGAATACAAATTTGATAAAAAATAATCCTAGGGATATTTGATGTTAATCTACAGTAATGATTTATTTTTTACTCCTTAGTCTGAACTGTAGAGATCAAATACTATGATTTTTTTTAATTTGAATTACCTGTAGTTCGTGTGGCCTCAGAAATTCAAGATCCAGAAAAACAAAAGCAAAAACAGAAAAACAAAACAAAAACTTTTTGGGCCAGTATTGTTGGTTGGCTATGTTTTTGTCCATTCCTGCCCTAGGTGGAATGAGTGTTGAGAACCTTCAGCATATGGTATTTTCCCTCTTACTGAAGTTTTTAAGTGAGATCTCATAGGCTTGCTCTATTTTGGAACTTGGATTTAGCTAGTTACTTTATGTTTCCATAAATAAATAAATGAATAAAAAAAGTTTTTTTGGAAAGCAATATATTCAGATTTTTCGATATTGAAAAGTATAAACAATAAACAATAAAATTTTCATTCCACTTTTGTCCATCAGTCTTTCAAATCTTCTTTGGGTGACCACTATTATTTTTGCGCATATTCTTCTAGATTTGTACTTTGCATATATACTTAGCTGTATTATTTTTTCTCCCCTCCCTCAAAATATGGCATTGCATGTATTTTTGTACTGTGCCTTTTTTACTTATATATCTGTAAGATTAGTCAATCTATATATGTATATCAAGAATATTCTCATTTTTTCCAGTGGCTGCTTTTATTTTAACCACTTACATCAAGACATATTGTTGGTTTATATCTTTACTATTACAAATAATCCTTCAGTGTGCATTTGTAATTTTGATTGACTTTGCCAGATTGCCCTTGTTGAGTTTTGTCATCTTATGCTGCTCCTAACAGTGTATGAGAACTTCTGTTTCTCAATAGCCTCAAAACGTGATATCATTTTGATGTTGGTCAACCCAAGTTGAAAAATGGCATTTGGGTGTAGTTTTATTTTCTATCTTTCTTTTGAGTGAGGTTTAGCATCTCTTGATCTATTTAAACTGTTATACAATTTTTCTGTTAACTGGGATTTGCCCATTTGCCCTTTGTTGTCTTATTTTTAGTCATTTGTTGGAACTCTTTATTTATTAGGTAGGTCAGACCTTTAATGGGTTTAGAGTTAAACAAAAACTAATGTTGGAGTAGAAGTTGCTTCAAATCAAAACATTCCACTAACCATTGGGAGTTGAGGCCAGAGTTGTACATTGCATAGCCTGTATTTAAGTTTCTTTCCCAGTCCTGCAGAACTTTGGGGGCCAACATTTTTGGAGGAGTTTATGGAGATGACATGATTTTCTAAATATATTTCAGATAGTCTCTGAGGGATGGTAGATTGCTTAAGAAATAGCATATTAATTTATCTTGCACATTTTATTTTTTTCAGACAAGCCTGGAAGCAATGTTTTTAAATCTCTCATATACATGAACATGCCTATTACATCAACCTTATTCATTGTTAAATATAGATGTTTCAGTTTCTTATTTATGAAAAAGTGTATCTGATAACAATGAGGCAGTAGCTTGAAGTTTAATAACCCATAATGCTTGGATATTTTTTCATTTTAACTGAAACTCTTAATTTTCCAAGGCCTGAGTTTTCGTTCAACCTATGTTTGTGGGACTAGTGGGTCCCAGCTGATTTCATGGCCTGGTCAGACGTGATGGCATGTATAGGCTGGCAGATGGACTGCTAATCATTTCAATTCCACTTCGTCGATGACACATGAATACATAGTATTCAAAGTCAAATAACCAAAGAGAAATAACCAAATAGCTAAAGTCAAATAAAAGTAATTGAGGCAGATCCTTGTGAAGTCATTAGAAGAAGATCCATTCTTAGAAAGACAGCTGCCACCACAAAACAAAAACAAAAGCAGGTATTTCAGTTCACTTTTATTTAATCAACATCAGCACACTTTTGTAATCAAAAGTTTCTTCCTGCATTTGTGAATATATGTTAACATTTTAATACAAGAGCATATATATTTTGATTTAAAATTATTTGTCCTTTAAATGAAGTGTTATATAATAAAAATTCAATGGACTCTTTTTTTTACTTTAAATTTTTTATTGTTATGTTAATCACCATACATTACATCATTAGTTTTTTGATGTAGTGTTCCATGATTCATTGTTTGTGCATAACACCCAGTGCTCCACGCAGAATGTGCCCTCTTTAATACCCATCCCAGGCTAACCCATCCCCCCATCCCCTTCCCCTCTAGAACCCTCAGTTTGTTTTTCAGAGTTCAATGGACTCTTTTTAACCAAGAATTAAAAGAAGTTAAAATGCCATGTTGCAGTGCTTCTCAGACCATCTCTGGTGTAAAGGACCCACTTTAAAAAATGTTCAATCCGTTGTTGACTATTTCTTTTACAAAATGCTAAAAGAACCAAAACTAAACCCCCCAAAACAAGCTCCAAACAAAACTGAAATATGAAAGATTAATGGAATATTATGCAGCCATCAAAAATTTGAAATCTTGTCATTTGCAACGATGTGGATGGAACTAGAGGGTATTATGCTAAGTGAAATAGAAAAAGACAATTATCATATGATCTCACTCATATGTGGAATTTAAGAAACAAGGCAGAAGATCATAGGGGAAGAGAAGAAAAAAATGAAACAAGACGAAACCAGAGAGGGAGACAAACCATCAGAGACTCTTTAATCTTAGGAAACAAATTGAGGGTTGCTGGAGGAGAGGGAGGGTCAGGGGATGGGGTTGAGAGGTGATGGATACTGGGGAGGGTATATGTTGTAATGAGCACTGGGTATTATATAAGACTGATGAATCACAGACCAGTACCTCTGGAACAATTAATACATTATATGTTAATTAATTGAATTTAAATAAAAAAAGAATAAGAGATAAAAATAAAAGCTCAATTTTATTACATTTAATAGGTAAAATTGCTTCAAAAATATAATAAAAAAGGAAATAGAAAAAAATTATAAGAAGTATACACATTGTTGAAAATGTGTATAGAAACCAATTACTATATTAATAAAATAAGTCTCTTGCAGACTGGTAACAAGCCCTGGTCTGCAGACCACACTTTGAGTAACACCACTTTTTTGGGTTAGGTAGCTAAGTCACTTTTTATGTGACTATTTATGTTTTATATTGGCAAAGAAAGACTTGCGTCCCTCCCTACTTCTCAGTTTAGAATAAGGTCTAGATTTTACCTACCAGTGTGAATCTAGGTGTCTTACTGTGATAATCATTTTATGGTATGTGTGTGTCAATTGTTTTGAATACCATAAACTTACACAATGTTATATGTTCATTATATCACAATAAAGCTGGGGGAAAAAAGTAAGCTGCAATCTCGGCTTTACGTCAAGGCTTGGTGATATTATCAGCATCACCTGTGATTCTAGAATGTCCCAGAGATTATTAGCATTTGGATTAAAGGGAGTAGAAAGTGATATTGAAGTTATATTGAGGTTTTCTTCAGTGTAAATACAATGAAAGATAGAATATCTTTGGACTCAGTATGAAGTCTTTTTACAACAGTTCTTTTGTTTATATGATTTTAAGCAAGTACTGTCTATGGACAGAGATTTCAATTCTAACCTTTTTGTATTCTTTGTATTACCCAGTTAAATAACTTTAAAATTAGGTTTTTGGGAAGTTATCTTTGCACAAATTTGTATAAGTTATGTGTGTGTTAGTGAAAGAAATATATACCATCTTTGCCTGTTTTTCTTTAGGGCAATTCCTCTCCTGCAGTTACTTTTGGATGGAAGTATGCACTTTTCCCAATAGAAGATGGTAATCTCGGAGAATGACCATGGAGAAGGGGATGAGTTCTGGAGAAGGGCTGCCTTCCAGATCATCTCAGGTTTCGGCTGTTAAAATAACAGTCAAAGAGTTCGAAACAAAGCAGTCCCATAAGGAGAAGCGAGGGGGCTTTGTGTTGGTACATGCAGGTAAGCTCTCAGTGGACGAGTTGGAAGATGAAAATAGTTTTGATTTTTTTTTTCTTGCCTTGAAGTACACTGAGAATTGAATTTCACATCTGGGGGAGGCAAACTGCCAGAGAGGAGTTGGAACCAAAGAGATTGACTTCAATATAGGTTTCTCCTACTTCCTGCTTGGAAGATCTTATAATGACAGCTCTTCCTATGTCTTCTTCACTTCTCTACCCCATTATTTACTTTTACCCCATATGATAGATGCAGTTAGGTAGTGTTAAAATCAGACAAAGTAATTTCTTAAACTCTGGTTTGTGTTTTTAAAAATGCTGCTGAAAAATTTTATTGACCCCATGTTTGACTATGGCTATTTAATTAATTAGTTAATTTATTTTTAAAAGATTTTGTTTATTTATTTTCAGAGAGAGACAGAGTTCCGAGTCGGGGGAAGAGCAGAAGAGGAGGGAGAGGGAGAGAGAGAATCTCAAGCATACTCCATGCTGAGCATGGAGCCCAATGTAGAGCTCCATCCCACAGCCCTGAGGTCATGATCACAGCTAAAATCAAGAGTTGGGTGCTTAACTGACTGAGCCACCCAGGCGCCCCAACTATGGCCATTTTAGCATATGATTACACAGCCATAGAACTAATTTGCCTTCTTAATGTTACAAGTGAGGAAGAGAGATTAAGCAGCTTTAGCCCCACGGCTAGTTTGTGCTACAGCCAGGTTGAGTCACCCGTAAGTGGGTCCTTAGTCCCAATATAGTGCTTTTGACAATACAGAGGACCTGGAGAACAGACGCAGTGAAGTTCAACTTCTGGGTCCCTGATCATTGAAGAGTTTGTGTTTCAGAGTAGTGCAGCTCTGCTCAGGTCTGCCCAGGAGGCTTTTTTTTCTTTTTTAAGTCATTTTTATTTGCTTGTATTTATCTAAAATTCATGACTTCTGTGAAGGGAGAAGGAATGGCTGGATCTCCTTTTAACTTTCCTCAGATAGGCAAGCAGGGTGGAATCAAGATTAACTTTGATGTGGGGTAAGGAGTAGAATTGTTTCTTCTTGTCAAACTGGTGTTGTGCCTGATCATTAACTTTTGGCTATATCTGGACTAGATAACTTGGGAAGTCTTACAGAATCTAATCCAGGAGAATCGGAAAACCCAGGTTCAATTTGCTTTTCTTTCAAAAGATTTTGCAAAGAAATGAGGTAAATTTTAGAAATAACCCAGTTAGATTTAGACTTGGAACCAGAACGCCTGCCTTCTACTACACCATGTTGGTGCATCTTTCATGATACCCAGTGAGTTATTTCATTCAGAATGAGTGTGTGACAAATGTACAAGAAAGGTTCCAGATTTGTAACATGCAACAACAGAGCTTTTGATTAGTTGGAAGGCATTGCTTTCTATGACTATGATGATGGGATCCCTCTTCTTTCAGACACTCACTAGATGGGAATGGCTCTTAGATGAAGTTGCTGCTGGGGGCCAGCAGTAATAGGATGAAATCTGGGTCATGGCAGGAAATTATGTGGGTTAAGGTGACCCTCTCCTAAGTTATTAGAAGGTCAGATAGACTGATTATGCAGAAATATATGTCTTGCACATTTAAGGGACAAAATTTCAGTTCCTTATCCATTGTAGAGATTTTAAAACTTTTTTTTTTTAACTAGAGGAGACTTGCCCAAATGTTAGTCATTTGAATCTTAGATTCTTGATTTTTCCTTGATCTGTATACTACTTATACTATTTACCTAATATTAAAAAGCTCAACACTTTTTACCTTAAAACTTGAAAGATGAAACTTACCTTAAATGATATGTCAGTATCACTTGTGTGAGGAGAAAATAACTTTAAACACAGTGCAACCAAAACAGTGTAATTAAATCTTAGCTGAATCTTGTTGTATGTCAGTGGCTTAGATTCTGAGGCTACCTTTCCTTTGTTAGATAGAGAAATTACCAAGTGTTAACCAGATATGAAAGATGTACTGTGGCCATGCTGAGACTTTTCCCTTATTCAAAACAGAAGGATTTATATGTTAAATCCTATTAAAACTGTCATCCATACACTAAAGTTATATATTTAGCAGTAGTGTCCCATGATTTGGGAAGTACTGCTGAAAGATTGGGGCCCCCAGATCTAAGATGACAGACGTGTTAGAGAACTATGAAGAGAGGCCTGTTAAATATTGGTTCAGGCTCTATGAAGTTTCAGAGTTCTCCTGAGAAATAGGATTAGAATTGGGGTGATTATGGATTCCTATTGGTTTGGCATCTTTTCTGCTCTCCTGGGTCCCTGATTGATAGATTCATGAGCCATTTCTTTCTCTGGTCTGAGGAAAGTTGGGGTAAGTTTGTGTCAGAGTCTGTAGACTCACTTGAGGAGCCCTGAGGCTTAGAAATGCAGTTCTTAACCTTCCTTCATGGGAGCTTGGTGGCTGGATGAGGGGGTGATTCAGAGCTCAGTTAAAGAACTTTGTTTAGAAGCCTAATCATCAAGAGACTTTAAGGACCCTTGTCTTGGTTTCTTTCTTATTTCGATTATTCTCAAATCCCTAACTAAGCAGGTATTAATCCTCTTAGGGAAACCAATTTCAGAGCGATTCTCTTGAGGAAGTTGCTGGGTGTTTAAGAGTTTGGGACCACTGGGATTTCTAATAGGCAGACTACAATATGCTGTCACTGAGGTTTCAGAGACACCATGAGTTATATTACGACAGTGACAGGATGTAAAAAGTGTGCATGGGAGCCGTGGTATTTGGTGGTTGTGGAGAGGTGGGATGTAATACTCCTCAACCTCAAATGTTATTTAGAAACTACATAGTTTTCCGAAGTTACTCTTAAGAATTCAGGATTCTGAACAGTAATTTGCCAAGTGGCAGGGGCTTTCTAAAGGTCAACAGAAAGGAACATGAAGGGACTCTGTCCCTGACACCTCCTGGGTTATATCAACTCCAGACCAAAAAAAACTCCTGACTTTGGAGAGAGGTTTTCAAAAGAAGATGGTCTTGGTGGAGCCTGTTTGGGAATATGAGCTATTTTTAGTGCCTCTGGCAGGAAAATAGCCTTTGTAAAAGGAGGTAAGACATGGCATTAAAAAGGCCTATGGTAGAGAAGGAAGCTATTAGAATTTGAAAACTCCATACATACAGGACAATAGCTTTATTGTCACCAGGAGAGCATCAGTTTGTATGACCTATTTATATAAGTAAAATCTCTAATATTTTAATGATAACTAACAACTGGTTGTTTTTTTCCACTACAGGTGCAGGTTATCATTCCGAATCCAAAGCCAAGGAATATAAACATGTATGCAAACGAGCTTGTCAGAAGGTATGAACAGAGTGTGTCTGATGGAAACATTTCAGTTTTGGCCAGCAAGCAGCTTTACCTTGAAATTCAAAATTTTAAGGTTTGACTTCTAAGGTAGTCTTTAGTTTGGACCATGAAATTATTTTGCTCATATTTGTGGGGTCTCTTTTTTGTTTTGTTTTGTGTTTTTTATTCTCCAAATGATGCTTAGATCTTTCCCTTCCTTTCCCAGATTAAAGTCTGTATTTTTGGAATTGTGGGCACATAATCATGTATCTTTTAATCTTTGCAAAGGCATTGAGCTCCATTGAAGGAGTAGGGAAAACAGTTAAAAGGCAGCCAATGTGTCTTTCTACGAAGGGAAGACAATAAATAATAAAAAATTAAAATGGGTGCTTTTCTTGGGGAGATTATCCTGTGCTTTTTCCTTCTGTTTTTCATTATGTAGTTTGTATCATAGCAAATTCATTGTCATTCCTGAGTTTAGCTTTTGCCCTTGTTCTCAGTTGTGCTTTTTTTCTCTTTGGTTTTTGAGGTTTTGCTAAATCGTTGGAAACTCAGTGTGGAGGCAGGAATGGACTCAGAAGAAATATTGTTTGTTTTTATTTTGATCTTGACTATATACTCTTTTTGGCAAAGCTTCCATTACATTTTATGCAAATATAATGTTAATGGATATTATATAGTGTGTAAATATGGGTCTCTTCCAGCTCTTTTCATTTAAATACCATTTAAAAGAAAGATTATACTTTATTAGAGATCCAAGCTTTTTCTTACGAATGAAATCACATAAATAAATAAGAATATTTTGTTATAGGGATTTTATTGTTTTTGAAATTTATAATAAAGCTAAAAGTTCTCTAAACTATTTCATATTTTTTATCTTAATTTTCAAAGTTTAAGATGTTTTCATCTGAAAAAAAATGTTTTCTATAACTATAGTCCTAGAATCCTAATACATTTGGAATGTATAATCAGCCCCCTCAATTTACACAATGAATGAACTTAAAAGTTTAATGAGGAATACCACTCTTAGCTTTTGAGCATTTTCTCTGTTGACTAAATTGGTGCTTTAATAGTTCATTTAGAAATCAATTTTCCTTCTCTCTCTTTCCATTATGCTACAGAAGTTAGGTGATTTTATGGGCCTTTACTGTCTATAGTTTATATTACAAAAGAACATGATTTGTTTATCTCAATATATCATACAGTAGTCTGCCGTTATCCATGGGGGATATGTTGTAAGACCCCCAGTGGATGCCTGAAACTGCATATTGTAGCGAACCCTATATGTACCATGTTTTTTCCTATATATACATACCTATGATAAAGTCTACCTTATAAATCAGGCACAGTAAAAGGTTAACAACAGTAACTAATAATAAAATAAAACAGTTGTACTGTGTTGTGTATAAAAGTTGTGTGTATGTGGTCCCTTTCTCTGTGAAAATATCTTATTGTACAGTACTCACCCCTTCTTCTTCTTGGGATGATGTGAAATGATAAAATGCCTCTCTGGTGGGATGAAGTGAGTGAATGACACAGGCATTGGGGCATAGTGCTAGGCTACTCTTAACCTGATATTATGTCAGAAAGAGGATCATCTACTTCTGGACCGCAGTTAACTGGGTGTAATTGAAATTGTGGATAAGGGGGAACCACTGTAGTACCAAAAATGTTTTTGTCACATGTATGTGTTCATCTAAAGATTCTGAAATATTTCTGTGATTGAGAGTCACTGTTTTTTTATAGTTAGGGGTGTGGAGAGTAGTAGCAGTGGGAGAAGATGTTATTAGTTTAGTCTGAGATTCAATTATGTATGTAAAATATGAATTATGAGGATATTTATTTTTTCTTTCTCTAAATATTTAAATTCCAGTTAACATACAGTGCCACATTAGTTTCAGGTGTAGAATTTAGTGATTCATCACTTACATACAACACCTGGTGCTTATACAAGCACCCTCCTTTGAATTATCAGGATATTTAAACCAAACTGAATTCACATAATGTCTATGGCTATTTTGAATTGCCGTGTGATGAAGGAAACCCTTTCACTTACTAAATCGCCTGCACTTTGCATTTAGTGGCTAGATTTTATTCATTGTCTTAATTTGAATGATAAGTGAACTATATCATGAATTATCCTGAATATAAACCCTTGCTTGTTTTAAATCTAAGTAGGTTATGTCTTGAAGTATGGAATGGAACTAGTGATTAATTTTTACTAACTCTAAATGTCTCCTACACTTCTTTAAGGCTTTGGAAAGTTTTTGGTTATGTTTGGGAAGTTGTGGTTTTACAGTGAATAATCTCTCTCCTTGGTTTCATAGGCAATTGAAAAGCTACAGGCTGGTGCTCTTGCGACAGATGCAGTGACTGCAGCTCTGGTGGAACTCGAGGTATTTCTTTTCTATGTTTTATTTAAAATATTTGTGAGTTTATGTTCATTATTCTTAAATGACATGAAAGTGTTGAGTTAGTTAATCATCAATTATATGACCAATGTTTCCCAACTGTATTAAGGTTATGAAGAAACCTGTGATATATTATTAGGTTGTTTTCACTGGGGACGTCTCTGAATAACATAAAAGTTGATTAAATCCCTCTTCCCCACCCCTTTTTGTGAGTTTCATGAATACAAAAGTTATTGGTGTTTGGATACCCACATTTTCTTATGTTTAATAGGAAAATTCCTGAAGTTAACTCCCCTTCCTCAAAAGTAATACATGTTCTCTTGTTTAGGAAACAAAAAATTACAGCTGTCTAGAAGTGTCTAAAGAAGAAGGGGAAGTTTCCTCATAAACCTATCAATTAGATTTGTATCCTGAAGCCATGCTGTGTGAAGTGTGTCTTGTCCAGTGTGATTATTAAGTTGGTTTCCAGTTAACTGAAGACATTGAGGAATTCAGTGGGGAGGCTCTAAAGGTCACTATACTTTTGTACTCTATATTGAGGGACTGAAACTTTGAGGATGAATTTGTCCTGGAGATTATTGAGGCCTTCGGAAGAGTGACTTTTGTTGTTCAAACTTAGAGAAGATAGATTTGTGTCAGTCTGTTTAGAGGATTATAGTGAACAAATAGTTTTCTGGTTGAGAAGATTGCTTGGGGAATCAAGATATGAAGATAAACCAGTGATGAGTTTGAGGTAGGAGGTGGATGGAGTGGGTCTTCCCAAGTTGACTGGATTGTGGCCCTTTGGTTTAGGCTCTCATATCAGAGTACCTACCCAGTTAGGCCAGGCCTTGCTTTTCCCTATGAAAATTGCTCAGGAGTTGACCAGAAGCCCTGGCCGTGTTTTCTGTATATTCCCCTACTTAGTTGTGGAGCTATGCTTTAGATCATGCTTTGTAGATTTTAATCTCTCCTGTTAATGCCTTCAGATGGGTCCAAGTGTAGTCGAGGAAGGTGAACATTTATGATGGGTACAAGTTCTTTTGTAGTTTGGTTCCTGAGACATCTGACTTCGGATATATGGTCCCCTCCTGTTTGTGACTGATACATCTTACACCAGCTCTACCAGTCCTTAGCCCTGGGCACCTCACAGATTCTCCTTTACTCAGTTTTTTCATTTATAATGTGGGGGTAATTCCTATTTCATAGAGTTCTGAAGATTGAGTTTTAACATATGACAAGCACTTAGGTCATTGTGTTACACATAGTAAGCACCCCTGAGAAGTTAGTAATTATTACTGTTATGAAGTACTTTGGAATGATATATATGAGCTGAATATTTATGGTGACTATGAATGACATGTTTTTACAATGCCAGGAAAAGATTAACTATATAGTGTGGATGAAAGGAGAAAAGTGCTGCAAGAAAGAAGATTGATGTACTTACCAGCAGATCTTACCTTTACTCAAAACACACAAGGAAAGCTTCATCTAACTTAATTAAATTGTTAATTGCAAATTACTCTCCTTTGTGCATAAGAGGATGTCCTGAGGTTATCGGTGGTGCATGGATGGAGTCAGTGTGGGTCCAGGGAAAGAAAAAGAAGGTTAATGAGTAGCTGGGAGATAATACTGTAATGGCAACTATGAATATAAAATTGAGTAAAATTAAGTTTTTCTTTTCTTTTCATTTTAGAATAACTTTAATTTTCTCAAGTCATACTTCTATCATGTTGAATATTTTACTACATTTTTCTCCAATGATCAATCAACCATACTTTGAGTTTACTTATTTATGCTTAAAAATGATTAAAAATACATTCTGGAATAGTAAGTTACTTACAAGTAAGTGAGCTTTATACTTTTGAATGATGACCTCTGTTTTTTAAGAGTGTGGATATGAAGTTCTTTTTTAAACAAACTTGTTCTATTATTTTTTTACTGGACTCTGCTATATAGATAATGGGAGCATGAGATACACCTGAGTGAGTTTAGTGTACTTCTCCCTCTCACCCCCATTGTTAAATTTGGAGAAGTTCAATTAATTATCTTTAAGAATTCACTTTTATGTGGAATCTTTGAAATATGTTAGTAGTTTAATGGCTAATAAGACTAGCTGGAAGAGTTTTCCTAAATCTTAAGAATTATGTTGGAAGTCATGCTTATACTGCCCCCTGCAGTTTTGGTTGCTTTGATTCACCACCTTTAAACAAGGTGAGGTTTTCAAGAGTTCAGTTGGAGTATTGTAATAGTTTAGGTCAATGGAATGATATAAGGAAATCAGATTCTAATATTTTATGTACTTAGAAAAATATAAGTAACAATATTGAGTCCTTTCAGCTTACTGAAAAGGCCCAGGGAGTTTTGATTTATAATGTGTTATGTTTAATTTGAGAGTACCTACTTTTCTTTGGTTTTGACCAATATATTCAATAAAGCTAAGTCTTGTCCTAATTGCTGAAATCATACCTTTTTTTTTTTTTTTTGACTTTGGGATGTACTTTTTTTGAGTAAAAAAAAACCCCTTATTTTTTAAACTTAGGCAGAATCCTTGAACACTTTATTAACTGTGGGCTGAAATGACTGAAATGGTTTAATGGTCCTTACTGGCTAGAGGGGGTATCTAGCCTTGTATTTAAAAAAAAAAAATGAGAATTTGCACTTACCCAAATAGGCAAAAGTACACTGATTTCAACTCCATGCCATAGGGGAGGAAGAGACAAGAAAAGAATAAGAAAAGAAAAAGAAATTTATATGTATAGACACAAGCACACTTATGCAGGTCACCTAGACACATCATTTTTGAGCTTTTCTTGGAAACCGATCACCTTGTGTAGTTTCATTATCCCTGTTTACCACTACAGACAGTGGTGTCATCCTAAGACTACCACTTCTGGACACTAGAGGGGTGTTTCATTTAAAGAAGTGGGGAGGTGAGTGCCTAAGTTCCTGCCTGTTAAACTGACCAGCTCTCTCTTCAGGGTTTTGGGAGGGAAGGTGGCCACTCCATTTGAGGCGTGCTCTGCAGTATGAAAATGAAAATGATATGACACCAAAATGCATTTTATTTATCCTCAAAATGTGAGGAGGGAAATGGAAAGGCCAGTTTATAGATCATATTTAATTTATTGTTAAACTGATTTGGTCCCATTGTTTCACTTAGCTATTGATAGCTTTTTTGAGATTGTCCTTACAACTGATGGGTAAGTGACTTCTATCCATTGGATAGTACAGTTCTAATCTCACTCATAGTGGAGAAGAGGTGTTGTGAAACATCTGATCTTCCTATCTGGGGCTATTCATCTGGAAGACAGTTGTTTTCATGGCTGCTTTTGGAATAGTTTTGGTTCAGGTAGTGGCAGTGGATTGTAAACTCTAGACCATAATTTTGTGCATTTCACATGGGATAGCTTATGATATGAATTTCTTCTTTGAGGAAATTGGCTATAGATCTGGATGAGTTATGATACAACTGTTAATGTAGAAAATGTGTCACAGATTCCGATGGGAAACAAGCTACTTGTAAAATACTGAAGCTCCCTTTGCACACCGATGTTTTTCTGAAAAACATCTAGTGAGACCTTTCTAATAAGGAATTCCTTTCTGATAAGGAATCGGAGGTGAAATGTGAATGACACACTTTTGAGGTTATTTGTAGTCTTGCATGAGAAAACTGATGAATCTGGCTGAGAGTTTGAATATCTTGGTGTAGGCTTTGAGAGATTTTGGTCAATTCATTTTGAAAACTAGTTATTTTGGTAAGTAGAATACTGTGCATTAAAAATAGTGGTAGATATATCTTTGAAATTTCATATAGTGAAAGGCAGCTTGCACAGGCTCCTTTGTTAAAAATGTTTTGTTGAGTTTATATTATTCTAAGTGGACCCTGCAGCTCTTATGCTGACTTGATTTGATTCATCCTTCAAGGCTCTCTGTGATCAGGGAAGATGGTAAGTCATGGTTGAAATTAGTTTATTGTCGAAATGCTTTAACATTTAAAGAACAGATTATATCGGGCACACATTTTTATATCTGTCTGCTAAGCAGTCTGTTGTCTCTGGGTCTCTATATAATCCAATGTAATGCTTGCTTATAAACTCTAGGAAAGTTCTTTAAGAAGTAACTTCTTATAGATGGCTGATAGTTTGGGGTGTGAGAGAAAAAAATATTTGCATTATTGCATATTTCTATTATATATAATATCGTCACACATTTGTCTGTCTCTATATCCTCTTACACCCAGAGCCAGCCCTGCATGCATTTCTTTAAAGCAGGGATCTCCAGAATGTCATCACTGTTTTTGTTTTTTTTTTTTAAGATTTTATTTGAGAGAGAGAGTGTACACAAGCAAGGGGAGAGGCAGAGAGAGAGAGGGAGAAGCAGACTCCCTGCTGAGCTGGGAACCTGATGTGGGGCTCGATCCCAGGATCTGGAGATCATGACCTGAGCTGAAGGCAGATGCTTAACCATCTGGGCCACTCAGGTGCCCCTCCAGAATGTCATCACTGTTGACTAGTCTGTTGTTGGTGCCCCCATCCAGGTCTCTGTGCAGCTGCAGGATTAGGCCACACCCCCTTCTCTTGGGCTGGAATTGTCAATGTGCCACAGGGAGGGAGAGAGAGAGAGCACCTAAGGCCTGCCAGTCCTTGAAATGCTTAGTGGTCATGGAGATGGTATGGATTGCTCCTGGCATATGGGTATATTTAGGATGGAAGGGAACTTTGGGAAAGGCTGATATGCCCCACTTTCTCTTAACAAAACCTGTTCGCAAGTTTGCTTGTGGAGTTTCTTTGTTAGTAGACACTTAACCACATCCTGCCCCCTACCCTACTTCAGTGTTTTATTTTTGTTGTTGTTGAATAAAAAAAGAGGGGCATTTGTTTTATGGCATTTCTGTGTATTTGGGAGGTTAGAAAAGTATGTAAATAAACAAGCATCTCCATTTTTCTGAACATTTTCTGTTTTGCAGAAATCATCTTTTCATAAGCAGAGGGTAGCTGAGTATTTCGGTGGTTCCTTGCTTCCTCCTCCCCTCCCACAAGGGGCTGAACGCATTGGAAAGACAGCTTGATGCATTTAGCTCACATATATACAAGTGCCCATTAACCATAATATGACTGATGAGTCTAATTTTAGACCTAACACTCTTGAAAGTCATTTTTCTCTTCATATGATAATATCTTTTATTCTCTATAATATGGGGAGGACCTGTTTTTATGTATTTGAAGCAAGGAGTTTTACCTTTTATCCCTTGTAGTACTTAACCTGTTTTCATTGCATGAAATTTGAGTTTTGTCTTTAGATGCTCTTTTTCCTTTTTTTTTTCAACTTGGTATCATTGATTATTTCAGTCAGAGACCCCATTTTGCCTGTTTGTTTAGCATTATTTCCAGTGGTGCTTCAGTATTTCTGTGTATTCCAGCTGTTTATAGAGTCTTTATGTTTCTCTGCATTTTTTTTTTTTTTGTTTTATTTTTTGAGGTGTACATACACAGTTACACTTCATGGAGTTGCATCCAGCCAAGTATCCATGTTCTTCTTGTGAAGAGGCAGAGAAAATCACCTCTCCCAAGAATTTCCACCTTCTGACCAAGGGAAATGTGTCCTGAAGAGCTGTACGCAGATGGGAGGCAACTTGTTTGCTTGTTCTGCTGCTAGAGCATTGATTTAATTAGAAGACAGGCTGTGGGTGGCCATGTGCAGACAAAGAAGCACCAGACATGTCGAGCCCAGTTAGCCTGGGACAGTAAAAGTAAGTTACACTCTTTTTAAAACATTTTTGAGTACTGATGCTGATTCTTGCCTTTAGTACTAAGGGGCAACTTGTAACTTACTGTTTGTGTTTACACAGTAGGTACATCTGTTCTTTTTCTAGGGCCCTAGAAATTAAATGTGCTTTCTAGCACAAAGTACCTGCTTAATGGAACAGCAGTGATTTTTTTCCTTTAAATTTTTTTAGAATAAAAAGAAAACTGAATCAATTATTACAGTCTGATTTAATTTTACACTGTATCAAAGCTGTGTATTAGTTTTTGATCAAGTCAAAACACTGAAGTACAGAGCTTGTTATGTTTTACTTTGTACTGATGGGAACACGAAACATTTTTTTCTAGCCATTTCTTGATAAGATATGTGGAACTTATCAAATGTATTCATCTTGGCCAAATCTAGTAGAAGATATAGTCCAAGAGTAGACTTAGCAGTTCCTGAGGAGCTGTAGTTTTATATGTGAACCCTCATTTTGCTCTTGGAATTGTTATTCTCCAAGAACATACTACATTTTGGAATTCAGTTTTGAGCTACTTAAAGCTACATTTGGTAGTATGATGGAATTGGTGGTAGTCTGTGCTTTGGTTATGTGGAAGCAACTTAGACTTATGAATTGAGTCATGTATTAGTAGAGATATTAGATTCATTAGCCCTTAGATTTGTAGCATTATGATTATTGAATTGTGTGTGTGCATTTGGGGATCAGTTTTATAATTGAACATCTTTTTTTTTTTCCTTTTTGTAATTTCTGGGCTAAGAAGCTTTTTCTGTGTTGAGCAAAATCACAGGCTGATATCATGAAGGTTAGTCCGAAAGACTGCCCTCTGATTTTAAATTTTTGCCCATTTTCCCAGACCCAGGCCTTTATTTAGAATCTGGGAAGGAATGAGGAAGAGACTTAAGTTACATGATTTTTAGGAATCCCATCAAGATCACATCCTAATTCCTGCTCTAAAGCAGGACAAAATATTGCTTCAGTTTTCTTTTATTCATATTCTCTCTCTCTTTGTCTGTCTTTCTCTAGTTTTTATGTGTGTAGTAGGCTTTACTTAAATGTTAGAAGAATGCAGGATTGCATCTCACTGTAGCAGAGCAAGCAACTTAAAAATGAAATCTAGGCATCCCAGTTGATGAAAGTTCTTTGGTCATTCCCACTGCCAGGGAGTTGTTACTGGTTGTCATTCTCACTTAGGGTCTAGCCTCCTGCATGGTACACACATTTCTTGGCCGTTCATGACATGCTTATACTATAACATAGGGTATCAACAATGTTAACACTTGTTAGGCTTCTTAGAAAATCCGTGGTGAGGAGCTTATTTATGTTTTCTTCTCTTGGAGTATGAGCAGATGTTAACATTTTCTAGTGTGTTGAAGTCTTTTTAATAAAAAAGAAGCATTATAAGTTACTACTTATAAGTTAGTAATGCCCCTTTCTGCCCTCCAGTTCTGACCATGTCCTCACCTCACATTTGATAGAAGGATGGTTTTAAGTTATTGTGATCCCGTGGTCTGTTAGGTTCTTTTTGAGTGATATTTCCATATTATTGTCAACATGATTAAAAGGTGTAATTATTTAGGTTGAAGGGACATGTAAGTGGATTCCAAATTTAGCTCTACTAGAGAAACAGCTACATTTGTCTTTTCTATTGTAGCTCATGTGGAAAGGACAATTTCAGGTACTGTGTGTGCTAACCTCTTCCTGGACATTGTAAAGAATCCAACTAAAACAAAGTTTAAAACTATTTCAGATGTACAAGTGTATGGGAGCCAATATTTTATTTTAGAGATTTGTGTTACATTTGACAAGTAACTCTTTGTACTGCAATTCTTTGGCTTTCAATAAAAAAAACAAACAGGAAAATAAACTGCTGTGATGTCCTTTTTCTGCTTAATTATGTTATATATTTATTTGCAAATTAGGCAGATTAATAATAGAAAGGAGGTGAGTACAGAGGTACAGTGCTTTTTTATTAAAAATATTTTTTGGTAATAAATTAGAAAAAAATATGCTTCCATTTTTTGACAGAATATTGTATGCCAGATCAACAAATGCTCTAATGAACAAGTATCAACATTTGTTGCATTTATTCTGACATTTCTAGAAGAGTGTGGATGTTTCATGAGGATCATAAAAAGTCTTAGTTTCTAATACAAGTGCTGTTTTATGTGAGGGTTCCCCCCCCAACATAAAATATGTTGTCTTTTGTGTTATTGAATAGTGAAAAAAAATGAACTGTTCCAGATACTAAAACTGGGTATTGGATGCAACATATTTGACTCAAATGTTCACAGGGTGTGATGCAAACAAATGTTCTCTCAACTTACATCCAGGATAGCTAAAATATTACTTTAACACATGTTAAAAGTAGAGCACTGTAACCATTTGGCTAGATATAATTCCGGGCTGTCTAAGTTGAGTAATTTCCTCAGGCATTCCAACTTTGATCAACCACAGCAGGAACTTTTAGCATGTCTGTAGAGCAGCCAGTGCGTCTGTAAATGTGTCCTGAGGTAGAGAGAAAAGAGAATGCCAGCAAAAGAAAGAATACTCACTGTCGTTAAGGAGCAGTTACAGAATGAAAATGGAAAAGTTTTTTGTTTCCCTAAGAACTCCTTTTAGATCATTGAGTCTCTGATGTCTATGTATGCCCTGTGGTTCTGTATTAATGAATGAAAGATATTTCATATGGGCCTAGTAAAAATGCTTTCTGGCTAACTGCTGCTGAAACTTACTGGTTAGAGTCCATTAATTCTTTTTTTTTTTCCTGTAGAGTCCATTAATTCTTAAACTTTCCAGTCTTTATTAATGTAATGTTAATCGGCTAGAAAACCTAACAGAAAGTAGTGTGTTATCAGTCAAGTGTGTCTTGATTGTTTTTAATTGGCTAGTATTTGTGTGAAAGTATTCTCACATACCCTGTTTTAGGGAATAATTCTAAGAACAGGCAGCAACTACAGAAATAATTTCATATACCTTTGTTTTCAACACGTGGGTGAAAATAGGTTTCTGGGTTTTATTTTCAGTGACCTGAAAATGAATTTGCAAATACACGTTTCTATACATAAACATTAACTAAGACTATTTATAATGGTAAATTGCCTTGTGCCTTGTTGGGAGCTACATGTTTCCCATATTTTTGGACACAACATGCTCTTATCACATGGATATCACTTGCCTAGATATCTTTTTTTTTTTTTTCTTTTTGGGTTTCCTTTTTTTAATTTTAAGTTCAATTAATTAAAAATATAGTGTATTATTAGTTTCAGAGGTAGAGTTCAGTGATTTATCAGTTGCATATAACACCCAGTGCTCATTTCATCACGTGCCCTCCTTCATGCCCACCACCCAGTTACCCCATCATCTTTTAAGGAATTAACAACTACTTGCCTACTGGATATAAAATTGAATGTTCTGTTTAGCTTCTTTCTGTCCTTGTTTTCTGTAATCCCATGATAATGAATACCATGACCTCTAATTAGCTCCAGTTGTGAAAGTTCTGCTTTTTAGGTCAATATTGTATCAGACATTAGGATGAATCCATAATCTTGTAATTTCCATGTGGCAGATCTCTCTGATTGTCCACATTTTTCAGTTACTCAAAACAAGGTTAACACAGTTAAATAAAATAAACTAGTAGTAAAAAAAAAGAAAGTCTTATAGTTTTACCTTCTTTCATAGTGTTTTTTTTTCATAACTGGACAAAAGGCAATGTAATTGGTAGATTTACAGCTTTTAAGCCCATCCCCTATATCATGAAAGAGGTGCAGAGAAATGGTTATTGAGGAAGTGGCTGAGAGTGGGTAGGGGAAGGACAAAGCTTGGATAAGCTAATTGTGATTTCATAGGCAAGGTACTTGAGTGGATTTCTGAGTTGGTTACCTTGTTACTGTTTCTTTGTTGACCCAAGAATTTTTCTGTAAATATTGTTCATCTGAACGCTATAATTTCTTCAAATTTAATACTTGTTTGAGTTCATGTGCCTGTTGCCTTGATCTTGAAATCACTACAGTTCACACTGAGATGAGAGTCAACTTTTATAAAACTGTGGGATCTGGTATCTAATTTATAGATAGACTCTTACTATCCTTTAATTATTTTACCTGATTCTCTTTGTCATTTTTTACATATTACCTAAATATTGATACCACGCCCCCCGCCATGTAACTGTAAATTTATGTGTTTGTGTGTGTGTTTTGTTTTTTGAGTTTTTCTGCTCCAAACTACTAGCCCCAAAGAGAGTATCATGTTTTATCATTTTGATAATGGCAGTTCACCATTAGATAAAGTTGTAGATGTAGTTGACTAATAGTGATCAAGATATGCTTGAGAAAAATACCATGATTCATCATTCTTCTTGTGGATTCTAGGGAGAGAGCTTATCTGACTTATTTGTACAAACAAATTCCAGTCGTCATAATCAGAAGATATGTGGCATTTCTGACCACTAACCTGGCTCTTCTTAGTAAAGTGTGCTGACACATGGTAGTTAGACTACAGGGCAGGTTAGATGGCTTACTTCTATATTTATTCTTCTTGTTTAAATAGCAAGAAGGAAGAATATTCAGTATTTTAAGTATTCAACTAAGCACGAGAATGAGACCATGATTTGTTGTTTGGACTGGCATTTGTATCAAAGAGCGCCTTTGCCTGAAATCTGTACTGTATATTCAGTTTTCACTGAAGACTTAGCAAAGCTCAGATTTTGCATCAGAAACTTGATACCTTATTAACTCTTGGGCCAGTGGTTGCAGAAGAGACAGTTCACAGATGTGTGTTGATTGGCCCATAGACTAGTTCTTAAAAATTGGAATTTGTTGCCAACATTTAAAAATTAGGAGACTCAAAAATCTGGATTTCAAACTTCTCTTGAAAAAATGAGACCTGGCCACATGGAGCATGCATTCTCTCAGTCCACTAGGGCTGAATGACAGCTGTCAGTTTTGACTGTAGGAGGCTTTGTAATTCCGATTGTATTTCAGTTCAGGGTAAAGCTGAAAATAAGGCTTGGACAGATACACCAACTTTTGTCTTGTTGGAAGGGCTGAGAAAGTGAATTGATAGCTTAACAGGGATTTCTACCAAAAGTAAGAGTAAAACTGGAATGAGCCTTGATTTAATTTTTTGCAATTGGAATTGGACTGAAATAGTAACTTATTTTGAAAATGAACTTCAAATCAAACTAAAGACTTTTCAAAAAAATTTCCCACTGAAGCAGTTTGAACCAGAACCAAAGTATCTCCCTCCAAAGAGTTTAGAGCTGGAGCTAAAGCAGACCAAAATACTGTATGACCCAACTAAGCTTGAACTAAATTGTTCCTTTATTTACTTCTTGTCTCAGGAGTAAAATATTATTTTCAGTGTTTGTGGCAAAGAATGTACCAGGAATGACCATAAGTACAAGCATATTGCACTGATTTCAAAACTTTGTCTTGCTAAGCTAATTTAGCTTCCAACATCATTTATCTTATCTTGATCTCACTACTTTGTAATGGAAAACATACTTAGAGAAGTTGTTGATTTGCACATAATATTTGTGGCTGCATCTGTGATGATTACCCAGAAAGCTTTGTATGTCCTTTTCAGTAATTCTCTCATTTTATTAATCTTTTTCCATTTCATCTAATTTTTCATCAGTAAAAGTTGAATCTTGGCTCCCAAAGTGGTTAGCTTTTGTAGCCTCTCATAGTTCATTTGTGCTTTCTTGCTTTCTACCTCTTCCATGCTGTTGCTGATAGATGCCTTTATTTTTTAAATTTTAAAAAAGGTTTTATTTATTTGAAAGAGGGAGTGAGAGAGAGAGAGAGCACGAGTGGAGGGCAGGGGCAGAGGGAGAGGGAGAAGCAGACTCCCCACCGAGCAGAGAGCCAGATGCGGGGCTCGATCCTGGGACCCTGAGATCATAACCTGAGCCAAAGGCAGATGCTTAACTGACTGAGCCACCCAGGCACCCCTATTGCTGATAGATGCCTTTAAAAGCCTCCTCTAGATGGGGTTCACAGAGATAGTGAAGTTAAACAGCTTATGGAGTTCATTTAGGTTGGAGTTTCTCAAGGTGAGGGTTGTGGTCCACCTGAATTAGAATTACTTAAGATAGCTCGTTAAAAAGAATGAAGATTCCCTGTCTTCACCTCAGATGACCTAAATCAGAATCTTTGGGAATGGGAATCTGGAAATTCTATTTTCTGATTCTTTTTAAAGAACATTTTAAGATAATTGTAGATTCATTTGCAGTTGTAGGAAATAATACAGAGAGATTACTTGTATCCTTTACCCCACAATGGTAATAGTTTAAAAAAATTGCAGTTAATCTTTTATTTTCGAAAGTATACCTTATAGTTTCAAAACTTTTTAACGAAATATAGTGTACACATAGAAAAATATGCACATTTATTGTAAGGGATAGCTCCTTGAATTTTTCAGAGTGAATGTAGCCCCATAGAACTAGCACCCAGTTAAGGAAACACATTTACAGCCCTCCAGAAGGCTACTTACACCCCCTTCAGTCACTCTGGGGTAAAGCCTGGTCTGAAATGGAATCATGCTGTATGTTAGTCTTTTGTGTTTGCTTTTTTCGGTGGTTAATTGAGGTGAAATTCATAGAGCACAAAATCACTCATTTTAAAGTAATTCAGTGGCATTCAAACATTCAAATATTGTACCACTACCACCCTCTGTCTTGTTCCAGAAACATTTTTATCTCCCCAAAGGGAATCCTGTACTTTATAAGCAGTTGCTTTCTATTCCCTCCTTTCCTAGCCTCACAGCAACCACCAGTCTGCTTTCTGTCTCTATGGATTTACCTGTACTGGATCTTTCATATAAATGGAATCATACAATATATGATCTTTTGTGTCTGACTTCTTTCACTTAGCATAATGTTTTTAAGGTTCATTCATATTTTTTTTTTTAATTTTTTATTGTTATGTTAATCACCATATATTACATCATTAGTTTTTGGTGCAGTGTTCCATGATTCATTGTTTGTTCATAACACCCAGTGCTCCATGCAGAACGTGCCCTCCTCAATGCCCATCACCAGGCTAACCCATCCCCCCACCCCCCTCCCCTCTAGAACCCTCAGTTTGTTTTTCAGAGTCCATCATCTCTCATGGTTCGTCTCCCCCTCTGACATACTCCCCTTTTCTTCCTCTCCTGTTATCTTCTTCTTTTTCTTTTTTCTCAAAATATGTTGCATTATTTGTTTCAGAAGTACAGATCTGTGATTCAACAGTCTTGCACAATTCACAGCGCTCACCGTAGCACATACCCTCCCCAATATCTATCACCCAGCCACCCCATCCCTCCCACCCCCAACCACTCCAGTAACACTCAGTTTCTTTCCTGAGATTAAGAATTCCTCATATCAGTGAGGTCATATGATACATGTCTTTCTCTGATTGACTTATTTCACTCAGCATAACACCCTCCAGTTCCATCCACGTCGTTGCAAATGGCAAGATCTCATTCCTTTTGATGGCTGCATAATATTCCATTGTGTATATATACCACATCTTCTTTATCCATTCGTCTGTCGATGGGCATCTTGGCTCTTTCCACAGTTTGGCTATGGTGGACATTGCTGCTATAAACATTGGGGTACACGTACCCCTTCGGGTCCCTACATTTGTATCTTTGTGGTAAATACCCAGTAGTGCAATTGCTGGATCGAACGGTAGCTCTAATTTCAACTGTTTGAGGAACCTCCATACTGTTTTCCAGAGGGGTTGCACCAGCTTGCATTCCCACCAACAGTGTAGGAGGGTTCCCCTTTCTCCACATCCCCGCCAACATCTGTTGTTCCCTGACTTGTTAATTTTAGCCATTCTGACGGGTGTGAGGTGGTATCTCATTGAGGTTTTGATTTGGATTTCCCTGATGCCAAGCGATGTTGAGCACTTTTTCATGTGCCTGTTGGCCATTTGGATGTCTTCTTTGGAGAAATGTCTGTTCATGTCTTCTGCCCATTTCTTGATTGGATTATTTGTTCTTTGGGTGTTGAGTTTGATAAGTTCTTTATAGATTTTGGATACTAGCCCTTTATCTGATATGTCATTTGCAAATATTTTCTCCCATTCTGTCGGTTGTCTTTTGGTTTTGTGGACTGTTTCTTTTGCTGTGCAGAAGCTTTTTATCTTGATGAAATCCCAATAGTTCATTTTTGCCCTGGCTTCCCGTGCCTTTGGCGATGTTTCTAGGAAGAAGTTGCTGCGGCTAAGGTCGAAAAGGTTGCTACCTGTGTTCTCCTTTAGGATTTGGATGGACTCCTGTCTCACGTTTAGGAACAGAATTGAGAGCCCAGAAATGGACCCTCAACTCTATGGTCAACTTATTTTTGACAAAGCAGGAAAGAATGTCCAATGGCAAAAAGACAGTCTCTTCAACAAATGGTGTTGGGAAAATTGGACAGCCACATGCAGAAGAATGAAACTGGACCATTTCCTTACACCACACACAAAAATAGACTCCAAATGGTTGAAAGACCTAAAGGTTCATTCATATTGTAGCATGTGTCAGAACTTCATTTCTTTTGTAGAGCATTATTCAACATTGTTCATGATTATGCCACAATTTATCCCTTCATCTATTGATAGACATCTAAGTCGTTTCTGTTTTCACAATTGTGAAAAGTGTTGCTGTGAACATTCCTGTACAAGTATTTGAGTACCAAATCGTGAAGTCATACTGACTGCGTGTTTAACTTTTTGTGGAATCACCAAACTGTTTCCACAGCAGCTAACCCATTTCATATTACTAGTAGCAATGTATAGTTTCTCCCAGCAGCACTTGTTCTTTTTCATCTTTGTGACTTTAGCCATCCTCATAGGTATGAAGTGGTACCTCACTGTGCTTATGATTTTTATTTCTCTAATGATTAATGATGTTGAACATCTTTTCATGTGCCTGTTGACCATTCATCTATCTTCTTCAGAGAAGTGTCTATTGAAGTCTATTCATTCAAGTCCTTTGGCCATTTTTGAATTGGGTTGTTTTTTGGTTATTAGGAGTTCTTAATATGTTCTAGATACTATACTACTATTGCAAGTCTGAAGTTATGTCAAAATAAACACTGGTGGCTCCCTGCTAGGCGGGGAGCCTGCTTCTCCCTCTGCCTCTGCCTCTCTCTCTCTCTCTCTCTCTCTGACTCTCATGAATTAAAATCAATCAATCAATCAATCAATAAATAAACAAACACTTGAAAAGAAAAATAAGTTGTAACTACCCCTGTAGTTTTCTTGTCTCCTCATTATAACCCTCTGACCATACCCAGCACCCCATCTCCTGGCCTGTTTCATTTTTCTCCATCATGTTTACTGCTATGTAATATGCCAACTAATTTATTTAATGTGTTATTGTCTTTCTCCTGTAGCTAGAATGGGAGCTGCATGTGGGAAGGATATTTTTCTG
The DNA here is from genome assembly GCF_009762305.2 of Zalophus californianus. NCBI lineage: Eukaryota > Metazoa > Chordata > Mammalia > Carnivora > Otariidae > Zalophus > Zalophus californianus. The sequence continues at coordinate 100,947,506 of NC_045602.1, forward strand.
TTTTGCTGTATCCCCACAGTTTACATCACAGATTTACAAACTATGGCCTGAAAGCCAAATCTGGACTGCTGCTTGTTTTTGAATGGTCTGCAAGCTCAAAATGGTTTTTACTTTTTTAAATGATTGGACAACAAGTCAAAAGAAGAATAATGTTTCATGACATCAGAAAATTATATGAAATTTAAATTTCCGTGTTTATAAATGAAGTTTTATCGGAACAAAGCCATGCTTATTCCTTTTTGTATTTTCTCTGGCTGCTTTCATGCTACAAAGGCAGAATTGAGTAGTTGTGGAATTGCCTGTGTGGCCCACAAAGCCTGAACTATATAATATATCTGGCGCTTTACGGAAAAGATTTGCCTGGCACATAGGTGTCCAATAAATATTTGTTGAATGAATGAAACTTAACCTATACCACCACCACAGAGGAATCTAAATTGGAAATCTTCCAGTAATCCAGTTCTTGAAAGTTTGACCTTAATTAGCTGCAAAACAAACAAACAAAAAATCCCCAAATGATTTTTTGGTAATACTTTTTCAATGGTCTCTGTTCATCCTGTCAATAATGAGAATTAATGATAAAATACCAGGAATTTGTAATTCTTAGGATAGTGTCAGCTAGGCTAGGTGTACTGCACAGGTTTTACCAGTATTAGTTTGAAAAAGACTGTAACAACATGGGGTATACATCCTGTTTTTATTACTCTGTTTAAGAAAAAGTCAACAAATAGTTTGTTTTAGAAGCTGTTTGTTTTTTCCCTCTTTCTCATCAGCTTTAGATTAATAAAGCTACCTGCTTGTTAATGAAAGCTATAATTAAAATAATTCTGATATCTTAGCATACTTAATTTGAGTAAGAAACTATATTATCACATAATTTCATTCTATATTTTATTCTTCTAATGATGTGTTTGTTGATTTGCACTAGAATAACAAGGTATGAATACTAACATATTAGTAATTTTCTGTAAATGTCCAACTTCTTAAAGGAAGATTAGAAATTGGACAAACATAAATCATTTTATATAAAAATGATTTTATAATGTGCCAGTCTGGTTTTTGTAAGGCATTTGAAAACTAAATTGTTTGCATCTGTAAGAGCTGTTAATAGAGGTCTCATAATAGATCCCCAGAGGTACAGTATACCCTATAGCCTTGCAAACAGTTCTTATTTTATTTTATGCTTTCAGCAAAGGACATTAAATGGGTAATACAGGTTGTAGTTTATAGTGAAAGAGTAATGCTTTGCAGATCTTTGCCTTGGCTTGGTGTTTCCAAATTTTGTTAATAGGGTTTACATGTCATGATGGGGAAGTAGCTCCTACATCTTGGCCTTCCCACCCTCTCTTTGTTGGGTCAAGCAGTCAGAGGGATCTTAATTTGTAAAACTTTTGTCTCCTCTGAAAGTTATGGGCCCTTGAGTGGCTCAGTTAGTTAAGTGGCTGCCTTCAGCTCAGGTCATGATCCCAGCGTCCTGGGATCGAGTGCTGCATCAGGCTCCTTGCTCAGCGGAGAGCCTGCTTCTCCCTCTCCCTCTGCTTGCCGCTCCCCCTGCTTGTGCTCTCTCTCTCTCACTCTCTCTCTGTGTCAAATAAATAAAAAATATAAAAAAAAACTCAGTTTAAAAAAGTTATGAGTAAACAAAAATATTTTGCTTTTGAAATTTCATCTTTTAGAAGCTGAAAATGCTTGCTTGAGTTTATTTCATTTCTCTTGTTTTAATTGTGAAAAGATTGGATTCTTAATACTCTGTTACATTATTCTGGCATTTCTCTGTAAGTGTAACTTGTAAGAATCAATAAGCATCAGCTTAAGAGGTTATAGTTCACAATGATCAACTATTCAATTTGTATCGAGTTGTAGTTAGCTCCTGTTCATTCATTCTACAAATATTTATTCAGTACCTACTAAGTGCCAAACATACGTTAGACATCAGGATACAACACCCAAAAAGACAAATTACTGTACTATGGGCTTAACATTCTATGGAGAGAATTAGACAAACAAAAAGTACATATAATGTCAGGTAGTGAAAGTGCCATAAAGAAGCGTAAGATAGGGCTGCCTGGGTGGCTCAGTCGTTAAGCTAGTCTGCCTTTGGCTCAGGTCATGATCTCAGGGTCCTGGGATCAAGCCCCATATCGGGCTCCCTGCTCTGCGGAAAGCCTAGTTCTCCCTCTCCCACTCCCCCTGCTTGTGTTCCTTCTCTCACTGTCTCTCTCTGTCAAATAAATAAATAAAATCTTAAAAAAAACATAAGATAGTAAGAGGAAAAAGAAAGGTTGGGAAAGTTGGCGAAATGCTAATAACTCAGTTAAGGGGACAGCCCTCTGATACCATTTGAGCAGAGACCTAAATGAAATGGAGGAGAAACCCATGTGAAGATGTTGGGGAAGGGAGTTTTTGATTAGAGGGAAAAGTACTCTATTATCTGTTCTTATTCCACTTTATTCTTCTTCATAACACATCACTATAGGACATCAGCTATTTATACACATGTGTATATATGTGTTTCTGCACACACATGTGCACAGTCTTTTTTTTTTAAGATTTTATTTATTTATTTGACATAGTGAGAGAGAGCACAAGCAGGAAGAGCAGCAGAGGGAGAAGCAGATTCCCTGCTGAGCAAGGAGCCTGATGCGGGACTCGATCCCAGGACCCTGGGATCATGACCTGAGCCGAAGGCAGACGCTTAACCACCTGAGCCACCCAGGCGTCCCACACACAGTCTTTATTTATTGGCTTTTTCTCCTACTAGAGCCACTCACTAAACTCAGCATTTCAAAGGAGTAAATGAACAAATGTAAAAGCCCTGAGGTGGGAATGTTCTCTCTGTGCTCATGGAATTGCAGGGAAGTCACTGTGGCTGGTACATAGGATATGTGAGGGAGGAAGGGGCCAGGTCATGTTGGGCCTCGTAAACCTTGGAAATTAGGACTTTAGATTTTATTCTAAGTATTATGGGAAACCATTGTAAGTTTTTGAACATGAGAATAACAGGGTCTGACAGATTTTAGGATTGTTTGCTACTGATTGGGCATAATGATTTCTAGTTGTACAAAATGATTCAGGTCAGAAAACAACAAATGACCATTTAAAAAACTTAGGTATTTTTTTTATAAGGGGAAAGTTAGTATATTGGTGATTGGTTTATATCAAGTGAGAAGTACACTTTTTTGTCAGTTTTAACAAAGTATAATATACAACAAAATTAGCCAATTTTAAGTGTATAATTTGATGTTATGACAAATGTATACAATCATGTAACCACCAATACAATCATATATAATATTTCCATCACCTCCAAAATTCCCTCTTAATGCCTATCTGCAGGGGATCCCTTTCTTTCAGTGGCCCCTGGCAACCATTGTCTACTTTTTACCATAATTTGACCTTTTCTAGAATTTGGATTAAATAGAATCGTATTATATGTGGTCTTTTGTGAGTGGCTTCTTTCCCTTAGCATGATGCTTTTGATTTTCCTTCCTATTGTTGGGACATTAGAGGTTTGTTCCTTTATTGCTGAACAGTATTTCATTGTGTTGATACATCATAATTTGTTTGTCCATTTACCAGTTGATGGGCATTTGGGTTGTTTCCAGTTTTTGGCTGTTCTGATTAAAGCTGATATAAACATTTCTATTCAAGTCTTTATGTGGACATGTGCTTTCATTTTTCTTGGATATATACTCAGGAGTAGAATTTCTGGATCTATGGTAAGTATATGCTTAACAGTAAAGAAACTGCCAAGCTATTTGCTATTTTCATTCTCATTAGCAATGGATGAGGGTTGCAGTTGTTCCACATTCTTGCCAATACTTGCTATTGTCTCTTCTCTTAATTTTAGCCATTTTTATTATTTTATTTTATTTCGTTTTATTTTAAACCATTTTAGAGTTTATGTAGTGGTTTTAACTTGCATTTCCCTAATGGCTAATGATGTTATGCATCTTTTCGTATGTTATTTGCAATCAGTACATAAAATTGTTTGCTATTAAAAACTCTGGATTGTTTTGTCTTACTAAGTCATGTGAATTTTTTATATATTCTGGATATAAGTCCCTTACCTTTATGTATGTTTTGTAAGAATTTTTCTCCCAAGCTGTGGGTTGATTTTTCTTTAAAGAAACTTTTAATTTTAGAACAGTTTTAGATTTACAGAAAAATTCAGAGAATTACCATATACCCAACACCTGATTTCCCCTATTATTGATGTTTACATTATAGTATGGTGTATTTTTCACAATTAATGAACCTGATTTGACACATTATAATTAACTGAAGTCCATACTTCTTTCAGAATTCCTTCATTTTTGCCTAATGCAAATGCTTTTTCCGTTCCAAAGTGTTTTTCACCTTAGATTATTATATTTTTCTTCTTAGCAGTTCAATTTATTTATTTTTTTATAGCTTCCTTTTCTTTCCTTTTTACCCTCATGTTTTCCTATACCTACGTGAACATACAGAGTATGTTTGTGAGAGCTATTTTAACATTGTTAGCTAGCATTGGAATTGTTCACTAATTCTATTATCTGTGTCATTTCTGGATCTCTTTTCATTGTTTGTAATTTCTTCTGGTTATGGGCCATGGTTTTCTGCTTATTTATATGTCTGGTCATCTTTGGTTTTATACTAATCATTGTGAATTTTATATCTTCGGGAGTTAGCTATTGTAGAACTTTGTTTTGGGACACTTGTTCATGTAAATCATTTTGATTTTTTTGAGGCTTCCTTTAAAACTTTTTTAGTGCCAGTCCAGAGTAAACTTTCTAAGGCTAATTTGGTCTAATTTTTGTGGCATTACTTCCTGAGACTTTCCCTGATAGCCTCACTCTGGCTGATGGGAAGATGAACTCTTCTCACCTCTGTGTGACCTCCAGAGATTGTTCAGCTTACTGTTTTCCAGAGCTGCTTCCTATGGTCTTGGTAGTTTCCTAATAAATATACGCAGACTAATAATTATTTAAAGACTCAGAATCTCTGGAGTTCTCTCTCTAGCTCTTTCCTTTTTGTACCCTGTACTAGCCTCCTAGCCTCCTTAAACTCATAACTTTGTCTCCTCCTGGAAGAATGTTGGCTCTCTTTTGGGTTTCTCTTCCCTGTGCTATGGCCTGGAAAATATCTCTGGGAATTAAGTTGAGGCATCTTGATTTGTGTCTCTTCTTTCAGGATCACAGTCCAGTGCTGGCTATTGATTGAAGTCCATTTGTTACATATTTTGCCTGATTATCTAGTTAGAAAGATAAATATAATCCCTATTATGCCTTCATAGTCAGAAGCAGAAGTTCAGTAGACATACTTTTGAAGTTATAAATATATATATATTTTTTAAATATATTTTTAAATTTTTAAGTAATCTCTGTGCCAAACGTGGGGCTCAAACTTACAACCCCCAGATGGAGTCACATACTCTACTGACTGAGCCAGCCAGGTGCCCCTGAAATTATTAATGTATTTTGAAGTAGGAGAAATATTTTTGAAAAAAGTTGCTAAGATATCTTTTAATTTTCTTATATACTTTTTCTTATGTATTTTTAAAATGTCAAATTTAAACCATCATGCAGTAGTCATTTTCAGAATAACTTTGTTCAGTTTGTGATTTCTAATTGGATTATGTTAAAAATTTTGCAGAGCTGATTAGCTGATATATTCCATTTAAAAGATTGTTGAGATAGTGTATACACTGGTACAATCTTGCATGTTTATTTTGGGAATTACTACATATAGGTAGCTGCTTTACATTTTTCTCACATTTCAGTTCCTTTTCCACACTTTGAAGATATACATGACTAGGCAAGGGAGGTTATATGCAGTAAAAAAACACCCTAAAAACCAAAAACCCCAAACCTTTGTAATGTGGTAATTTACTTGCTTATAATCTCTTTTGCTCTGTTCTCAAAATATGAGAAGATCCAGGGCAAGAATTCAGTCTTCATCTGTTTTTAAACCATAATTTTGCTTTGGTTGTGATCTCTTTCCCCAGATTTAGTTATGAACTGATTTAGCTAGAAAGATTAAGTTGGAAGTCCTTATTCAAAATCCTTATGCTTAATTATGCATACTCTTTCCTCCATCTCATAAAATGCCTTTTCTTATTCATGGTTTTATTTATTTCTCAAGTTTCACAGTTCTGATCCTTTCCCTTCTCTCTGTCTCTCTTTTTTTTCTATTCCTTCTACTATCATTTCCATGCCAGGTAGTTAGTATTTCAAGCCTATGTTGTAAAATAGCCCTGTTTGGTCTCACTGATTTCATTGTCCTCTCCTTCCTTCTCATACAACGTGTAAATGTCTGTTTGTTTCCTTGACCAAAACACCCATCTCGATTTTCTCTTATACAGAAATCTTGACTGGCTTCTCAGTGTTTTTTAATCAGGTTCAGATTCTGATGAATAGCGTGTCTTAATCTTCAGATTTGGCTCCAGTAAATCCTTTTTGCTGAATGTGTCTTCTGTGGCTCTGACACTTTTCCCATTGCCTATATGTTGCTCACATTGTTTCCACCAACTGGAATTTTCTAGCTTCCTGGCTGTGTTCAGGAAGCCTGCTGTTAACTTCTCTGTCTCATAGTGGGCCATTTCCTTTTGGTGCTGAAAGCATTTATTATCTCATTATTAACTCATTTCTATATAATTATATAGCCTTTTTTTTTTTTCCATCCTGTGATCTTATTTTTAAAATTCTGTGGACTGTTCGGTTATTTAACTGCATTAGGACAAAAGCTCTGTTCTCCAATCCCTGACCCCTTTGCTCTAGTTATAGGTACATATTAAGAAGGTTTAATATTGTGGTCAGTTTTCTTGTATCTTGGTAAGACCTAAGGTCTTACCTTAGAACAGAGTTAGTTTTCTGGATTGACTCAGTTTTCTAGAATGTGAGGTAGAGTTGTTCATTTTTATGGCCTTTATTTTGGAGTAGGCCTTTCATCTATGCAGTGACTCTAAGGAGCGTCAATCTAATCTTTCCAACCCCGGCTCTTTTTCTTTCTCTTCTTCTTCTTCTTCTTCTTCTTCTTCTTCTTCTTTTTTTTTTTTTATGAAGTCTTTTGGGAGTTTGTCCCCATGATGTTTATTTTATTGTAAGATTTTATATCGTTAGATTTTTTTTCCATATCTGTGGTTGGAAATCACGTATGGTATTATACTGACATAACAAGACTAGTGGTATATATTTTTAAAAACTTTATTCGCAGTATTAGAAAAATAAGACAGTGTCTTTTAGATTGCAAATACATGGCTGACTTCTTTTTTTTCATTTTTTAAATTTAATTTCAATTAGCTAACATATAATTCATCATTAGTTTTTGATGTAATGTTCAATTATTCATTAGTTGCATATATGACCCAGTGCTCATCACATTGTGTGCCCTTCTGATTCCAGGCCTTTATGTTCTGTGTAGTCTGCTGATACAAGCTTTTTTTTTCCTTCATGGTATCTTTCTATTTATTTATTTTTTAAAAAGATTTTATTTATTAGAGAGAGAGAGAGAGAAGGGGGGAGAGGGAGAGAATCTCAAGCAGGCTCCATGCTTAGTGTGGAGTCTGATGTGGGGCTTGATCTCACAATCCTGAGATTATGACCTGAGCCGAAATCAAGAGTCGGATGCTCAAACAACTGGGCAGCCCAGGTGCCCCTTTCATGATATCTTTTTAAAGATATAATTCATATACTGTAAAATTCACTTTTATAGTATACATTTCACTTGTTTTTAGTATATTCATAAAGTTCTGCAGCTGTCACACCATCTACTTTTATTTCATCTGAATCACCACAAAAAGAAACACAGTACATATTAGCTGTCACTCCCCATTCCCCCTTCTGCAACTCCTGGCAATCACTAATCTACCTTATGGATTTGCCTTTCTTGAAGTTTCATATAAATTGGATCATCTGGTATGTGATCTTTTGTGACTGACTTCTTTGATTAGCATTATGTTTTTAAGGTTCATCCATATTTTGCCATACATCAGTACTTCATTACTTTTTATTTCTGATTAATACTCCATTGTATAGATATACCATGTTTTACTTACCCATTCATCAGTTGGTGGGCATTTGAGTTGTTCCAGAAATGCTGGCATATGAGTATTACAAGCTGTTGTGAATATATGGGTACAAGTTTTGTGTAGACAATTCACTTCTCTTGGGTATATACCTAGAAGTGGAACTGTTGGGTCAAATGGTAACTTTATGTTTAAGTTTTTGAGGGGTTTCCAGATGTTTTCCAAAGTGGCTGTACCATTTTACATTCCCATCAGCAATGTGTAAGGGTTCTAATTTCTTTATATCCTTGCCAACACATCTGTCTTTATGATTCTTTTTGATGTTATTTTAAGTGGAATTGTGGGTGTGAAGTAGTAGTTTGTTGTGGTTTTGATTTGCCCTTCCTTGATGAGTAATGGTGTTGAGCATCTTTTCATGTGCTTATTGGCCATTTATATACCTTCTTTGGAGAAATGTTCATTCATATCCTTTATCCATTTTAAAATTGTGTTTTTATTTTAGAATTGTGGGAAATTTTTATATATCCTGGATACAAATTTCTTATGGATAAACGATTTACAGTCCCCCTGCCCCCATTCTGAGTTTTTTTTTTTTTTACTTTTATTGTATACTTTAAAACTCAAAAGTTTTAATTTGATGACATCCAAATTCTAGTTTTTTCTTTGGTTGCTTGTGCTTTTAGTTTCATATCTAGGAAACCACTGCCTAATCCGAGGTCATAAACATTTGCCCTAATGTTTTCTTTGAATGGTTTTATAGTTTTAACTCATATTTAGGTCTTTGATCCACTTGGAGTTAATTTTTGTATATGGTATGAGATAGAATCCAACTTTGTTCTCTTGGATTGAATATCCATAGTCCCAGCTCCACTTATAGAAAAGACTATCCTTTGTTTATTGAATTGTTCTGGCATCGTTGTTGAATTGACCATAAATATAACGCTTGTATCTGGACACTCAGTTCTATTGCATTGATCTATATGTCTGTCCTTAGCTATATCACACAGTCTTGATTACTGTAGTTGTGTAGTAAGTTATAAAACTTAGAAGTGTGAACCCTCCGATTTTATTTTTCTTTTGAAGATTGTTTTTGTGATTCTGAGTTCCTTGCATTTCCTTATGAACTTTAGGGTTAGTTTGTCAATTTCTGCAAAAAAGGTAGTTAGGATTTGATATGAGATTGTGTTGAAGCTGATCAATTTTGTAGAGTATTGCTGTCTTAAAGATATTAAACCTTTTGATCTATGTACATGACTGTCCTTATATTTATTTAGGTCTTTAATTTTTTCTTAACATGTTTTATAGTTTTCAGTGTATAAATCTTTTACTTCTTTTGTTGAATTTATTCCTAAGTATTTTATTCTTTTTGATGTTATTGTAAGTGGAATTGTTTTCTGAATTTCATCTTCACATTGTTCATTGCTAATATGTAGAAATAACAGTTGATTTTTGTATATTGATCTTATATCTTGAAACCCTGTTGAACTTGTTTATCAGTCCTAATAGTTTTTTAGTGGAGTCCTTAGGAGTTTTTGTATACAAGATCATGTCCTCTTCTACCAAGAGATAATTTTACTTTTTCTTTTCTAATATAGAAGCTCATTATTTCTTTTTCTTGCCTAATTGTTTTGTCCAGAATATCCAGTATAATGTTGAATAGAAGTGACGAGAGTGAACATTGCTGTATTATCCCTGATCTTAAAGGAAAACATTCAGTTTTTCACCATTAATTACGATGTTCACTCTGGACTTTTTGTAGATGTCCTTTATCATATCATATATAGGAAGGTCCCTTCTGTTTCTAGTTTGTTGAGTGCTTTTCTCATGAAAGGGTATTGGATTTTGTTAAATGCTTTTTTTGTGTTTATTAGTATGATCCTGTTTTTTCTATTTAGTTTATTTTCTTTACTTTTTTCTTTATTAACATGGTGTATCACATTAAGTTTCACATATTAAAACCAAACGTGCTTCCCTGGGATCCTTCTTGTTCATGGTGTGTAAGACTTTTATGTTTTGCTACATTTGGTTTGCTAGCATTTTCTTGAGGATTTTTGTGTCTATAGTCTCAAGATATACTAGCCTGTAGTTTTCTTCCGTCATGATGTCTTTGTCTTGTTTTGGAATCAGGGAAGTACTGGTATCATGCAAGGAATTGAGAGTGTTCTTTCCCTTTCTAGTTTTTGGAACAGTTATAAAGGATTGACATTAAATCTTCTTTAAGACTAACGGTATTTTAATTTTTGTTTTTATCTCTTAGGATTCTCCTTTTACAAATGCAGGAATGGGATCTAATCTAAATCTCTTGGGTGAAATTGAGTGTGATGCCAGCATAATGGATGGAAAATCCTTAAATTTTGGAGCTGTTGGAGCACTGAGTGGTATGTGGACATTATAACACATCTCTATTCTCTAAAGAACTATGAATATTACCATATGATGCCTCCTAAAGACTTAGTCAATCTAGTGTTTTCTACCATTCTTGCTTGGAGTAGTATTGAGAACAACATTGCTCTCAATTTTGTAAAAAATTTTACTATTTTGTAAAAAAGCTTATGTTCAAGTCTTTGTTAGAGGTTGATCATTCTCCTCCATCTTCTTGAAATTATAGACATTTAACCTGTGAGTTAGCATATTCTATTAATTTTATGATTTGAAATACACAAATAATATATTTTTTTTGTTAGAAAATTCAAATGATGTAAATAAAATTTGCTGTTGCTCTTCCAAATCTTTCCTTCTCATCCCTTTCTCCTTGGAGGGGTTTAACCAGTAAAATACAGTGCATTTATCTATATTTTTATGTAATAGAAACACAGTTTCACACATGTATTTTTTAAAAAATATATGTACATATTATTATGAAACTTTTTTCTTTAAATAGGATGTTTTAGAGATTTTTCCCACATCAGTACATATAAGATATATCTAATATTTTACAAATACACATGAAATGCACATATTTTAATTATAAAGCTGCATGAATTTTTAAATGTATACAGCTATGTAAACCATTACCCAGGTCAAGCTATAAAACATTTCCATGTCAAAATACAGAACATTTACAGGGTGCCTGGGTGGCTCCGTTGGTTGAGCATCAGACTCTTGATTTCAGTTCAGGTTATGATCTCAGGGTCCTAGGATCTAGCCCCACGTTGGGTTCCTCGCTCCGCACTAGCATGGAGTCTGCTTGTTCCTCTTCCTCCCCAGTTTGTGCATGCTCTCTCTCTCTAAAATAAATAAATAAAATCTTAAAAAAATACAGAACATTTCCATAATCCCGGAAGAGTTCTTTATGCCTCTTCCTAGTCCATACCTCTTACACTCTGCTTCTGCCTTCCCTCCTCCTCCTGTTCTCCCTTAATTTTGACTTTAAGTACCATAGATTAATTTGCTTATTCCTGAAATTTATATGAGTGGAATCATACACCTCTGTGTCTGGTTGTTTTTTTTTTTTTTTTTTGCTTAATAATATGCCTGTGAGATTGACCCATGTTTTGTGTCACAGTAATTTTTTCTTTTTATTACTTAGTAGTATTTTATTGCATGAATATATAATATATAATAAATTATCTGTTCTCCTTTAGAGGATATTTGAATAGTTTCTAGTTTTTGACTGCTCCAATGAATATTCTTGTACATGTCTTTGATAGACATATGTACTTAATTCTCTTGGTTATAAACCTAAGATTTGGAATGATAGGTTTATCATTAAGATCCTGTCCTTAAGATCAGGGAAAATATAGCAGTGTTCACTCTCATCACTTCTGTTCAACATTATACTAGATGATAAGTTTAGGTACATAATGTGCTTTGCTTTAGTTGATACTGCTGGACAGTTTTCAAAAGTAGTTGTTAACAATCTATACTCCCACCAGCAGTGTATGAGCATTTTAATTACTCTACATCAGGGCCAACATTTGGTATTGCTATTCTTTTTAAAATTCATCCATTTTGGGGTGCCTGGGTGGCTCAGTTGGTTAAGCGTCTGCCTTTGGCTCAAATCATGATCCCAGGATCCTGGGATCGAGCCCCACATTGGACTCCCTGCTTGGTGGGGAGCCTGCTTCTCCCTTCCCTCTGCCTGCCACTCCCCCTGCTTGTGCTCTCTCTCTCTCTTATAAATGAATAAAATCTTTAAAAAAAATGAAATTCATCCGTTTTGGTATGTGTGCAGTGGCATTATTGTTTTAATTTGATTTTCTCTGGTGACTAATGATACTGAGAACCTTTTGATATACCTATTGGCCATTTAGATATTCTTGTTGTGCAGTGTATGTTCAAAATTCTTCTGCATATTTTTTATTGGATTATCTTTTTTCATTGATTTGTTCAAATACTTTATATATTTTAGATATAGATCCCTTGTCAGATGCTGTATTATGTATATCTCCTCCTAGTCTGTGGGTCACCTTTTCACTCTTTTAATGCCGTCTTCTGATGAACTGAAGTTTTTAACTCTTACGTAGTTTAAATTACCAACCTTTTATTTTATGGTTATTTTTTAAATATTTTATTTAAGAAATCTTTGTCTACCCAAAGTTATGAAGATTGTTTCCATTGTTTTCTTTTAATAGTTCTGGGTTTTTTTTTTTTTTTTTTTTTAAAGTAAGCTTTACACCCAGTGTGGGGCTTGAACTCATGACCTGGAGATCAAGAGTCACATGCTCTCCTGACTGAGCCCACCAGGCATCCCTAATAGGTTTTTTGTTTTTGTTTTTGTTTAGTTCTATTGTTTTTTACCCTTCACATTTAGCTCTGTTATCAAGCTCAGATTAATTTTAGTGTATGTGAGATAGGAGCTGACATTACTTTTTTTTCTCTTACGGATATCCAAATGGTTCATTGCCATTGTCAATAGAAAGGACAGTGTTCTTCTCACATAACTGTGTTGGCAAATCAGGTGACTGACTATACGTGCAATGGCTTGTTTCTGTATCCCCTATTCTATTCCATTGTCCTATTTATTGCCAGTGCCATACTGCTTGATTACTGTAGCTTTATATTCTTTATATCTGCTGATATGTATGTATATTCTTGATGCCTGGTAGTATAAGATTTTTAACTTCCTTTTTTTTTTCTTTAAGATTATATTCGCTATTCTAGGTGTTTGGCCATTTTCATAAAATTTTTGAGTCAGCTTGTCAATGTCCATAATAAAACCCTGCTGGGATTTTGGTTGGTATTGCATTGAATATATAGAATCATTTGTGGACAATTGATGTCTTAACAATATTGAATATTCCAGCCCACAAACATAGAATATGTATATTTACATAAACATTACTCTTTCTTTTCTCAGCATTGTTTTATGGTTTTCAGTATAAATGTCATGTGTATCTTTTATTAGATTTATTCTAGATACTTAGTTTTTTGATGTTATTATAAAGTATATATGTTTAAAATGTCAATATCTAATTGTTTAGTAAATTTAAAAATATAATTGAATTTTGTATATTGGCCTTGAATTCACTAGCCTTGGTGAAGTTATTCCATCACTTATTCTAGCATTTGAAAAAATAGGTTCCCATGGAATTTCTGTATACACAATTATATTACCTATGACTCATGCAACTTTGCTTTGTCCTTTCCAATCTGTAAACTTTTCATTTGGCCATGACATTCAGTGCAATGTTGAATATAAGTGGTGTTAGTGTACATCCTTGCTTTGTTCCTGATCTTAGAAGGAGAGCATTAAATATTTCACCATTCTATATCCTCTGCTAGCTTTTGGACTGTCATAGATACACTTTATCAGATTGAGGAAGTTCCCTTCTAATCTTAGTTTGCTGATAGTTTTTATTATAAATGGGTATATTAAATTATCATTAAATGCTTTTCTGTGTCTGTTGAGATGAAGATTTTTCTCCTTTATTTTGTTAAATATGATGAAATTTGTGATTGATTTTTGAATGTTCCCTTCTTGGCATAAAGTCTTCTCAGTCATATTTTTATCTTTTTATATTCTGCTGGATTTAAGTTGTTGATGTTTAAGATTTTGACATCTATGTTCATGTAATAGATTGGCCTTGATTTATCTTTCTTGTAATATTATTTTCAGGTTTTGGAATCATGTTATGGCTGACCTCACAAAATGAATTGGGGATTATTTTTCCTCTTTGAAAGAATTTGCACGTGATTGGAATGATTTCTTCTGAGAATTCATTAGTTATTCTAAATTAGTGGAGTTTTCTTTATGGGAAGTTTAAAAAAATGGATTCAATTTCTTTAACAATTATAAGATTATATTTTCCTCTCATGGGTGTTTGTAAAGGAATTTGTCTTTTTCATAGGAGTTGTCAAATTTATTTACCTAAGGACTTTTTAGTTAGCTTTTTTTTTTTTTTGACTTCTAGTTTAATTTCACTGTGGTCAGAGAACATCCTCTATACGATTCCAGTCCCTTGAAGCTTTTTGAAACTTGCTGTATAGCCCAGTTTATGCTATGTTTGTTAAGCATTCCATGTGAACTTTAAAAGAGTGTATATTTTGTAGCTGTTGGGTGCATGTTCTATATGTGCCAGTTTGGTCAGTTTGGTTATTCACTTGTTCCCAGTCTTTATCCTTTCTGGTTTCTGTGATAGGTAAGAAATAGTGTATCAATTAGTTTTAATTTTAATTTTAATTTCTTTCATTATGAAATTTTATTGGTAATGAAATTTCATATGTTTAAAGGCCATTAGCATTTCTCTGTGAACTGACTGTTCCATATCTCTTGTGGCTTGCCTTTTAACTTTACTTACAATGTGCTTTATTATATTAGAATTTAAAATTTTTGTCAAACTTCCTGTTCTTTTGTGGCTTTTGTATTTTGCATTTCCTAAGGTTTCTCTCATAATTATAAGTATAGTCACCTATATTTTCTTCTAATACACTTATAATTTATTTTTCATTTACTTCTTTAATGCATTTTTTTCCTGAAATAACCAACAAATTGTCCCTACATAATCTTGAATAACCCAATAATAATAACTATTGTTCATTGGGTGACTGTTACATACCATGCATTGTTCTCCAGTAGTTTATATATATTCAGTCATTTAGTTCTCACAGTTACCTTTTGAGGACACTACTTTTATCCCCATTTCACAGATAAGGAAACTGAAATACAGAAGAGATTTAGTAATTTGCCCAAGGTTACTGTATCAGTCTGGGTCCAACTAGGAAATGAATCACATAGTAGATTAAATAGGGGAAGTTTAATATAAAGAACTGTTAAACAGTGATAGGAGAGTAACTACAAAGATGGAAACAGAACTCAAAATATATTCTAGGGCAGAGGGAGAATACCCAGGTAAGGGTAAACTTGGAAGGAGATTTGGACCTCATTGAAGAAGGTGTGGTTGCAGCCCACTGCCTAGCAGAGAAGTTGCTGGGTTACCCAGGCCACAGTCACTGTAAGACCAGGAACAATCCTGTGGGGCACAGGTGAGCTCAGGCCCATAGGTGGGCACATGGGGATGAGGAAACTATGCGAATTGAACCTCTGTTGCACAGGATAAAGATTGGGTTTTTGACTCACCAGACAGCCCTGTCCCCATGGGACACTTTACTCTTTGTGCTTTTAAGGTGGAGAAGGTTTGTGAATTGAGCTGGGCACAGTTCTATTCTTTCTGGGGCTGCCAGCTAGGCTGCTGTAGCCTGAATCAGGAGCTGGAGAAAACATGTGGTGGCCAAATGCTGGAGAAAGCTGCACCCTGCAGGCACTTAGCACTGGGGAATACCATGTGGGCCAAATAGTGAAGAAAAACTGACACTCTCCAGGCCTGCCTAAGAAGCCACCCGTCCCTCCTACAGTGTGTCTCCAGTGCCCTCTACTGACAAAGCTACCAGTGTGCCAGCTGGCAAAGCAAACGTATTTAAAGGGCCCATATCCATTTTCACAGATCAGGCAGTGAAGGGAGAATTTGTAGCAGAGAAGCAGTAGATAGGTACAGTTATAAAACAGTATGACTCCCATCACTCTGTGTTCTCTCCACCTTTTACATAGAGTGAGTCTTTTCCTACTTGTTTGAAATACTGTCTATGTCATGTATTAAATATTCAAATGCTTTTGTGTCTGTCTGAACTTTAGCTTTATTTTGTTCCGTTGATGTATTTGTCTGTTTGTACTCAAACCACACTGTTTTAATTAAGAATAGCTTTTAATAAGAAATGGTATCGTGAAGGGTGAATACCTCTTCATTTTTTCCCAAAGTTTTCTCTTCCTGATGAATTTAAGAGTCAGTTTGTTATCCTTTTGAAGTTTGATGGAGAATTTGCAGATTTGAATTTATAACTTAATTGACAATTATCAAAGTCTTTAAATATTACATCATTATATACAGAGGTATATTTTAAGAGCTAGTATAGAGATCTGAGCTTTTCCTTTATTTGGTATTTAATACATTTTTTTGGTGGCGTGTTTTGTTGTTTAGCCAAATAGTTTTGTTTTGAGTCAATGTGGTGGCCTTTGGGGTACCTGAGTAGCTCAGTCAGTTGGGCAGCTGCCTTTGTCTCGGGTCGTGATCAAAGGGTCCTGGGATGGAGCCCCACATACCACTCCCTGATGAGCCAGGAATCTACTTCTCCTTCTGTCCTTCTCCCTGCTCATTCTCTGTCTCTCAAATAAATAAATAAATACTTAAAAAAAAGTATGGTGACCTTAATTTGAGTTTTAATGATCTTTTTCATTCCCACTGCTGTTTTTTTTGTGTGTTTTTGGTACTGATGGTATCCTGAGAGGTATCCATTGGTTAGTGGTTAAGGGTGTGGTCTCTGGCATTAGCTGCTTTTTAAAAAAATTTTTTTTATTAATATATAATGTATTATTTGTTTCAGGGATATAGGTCTGTGATCCATCAGTCTTACACAATTCACAGCACTCACCATAGCACATACCCTCCCCAATGTCCATCACCCAGCCACCCCATCCCTCCCACCCCCCTCTACTCCAGCAACTCTCAGTTTGTTTCCTGAGATTAATAGTCTCTTATGGTTTGTCTCCCTCTCTAGTTTTGTTTCATTTTTCCCTCCCTTCCCCTATGATTCTCTGTCTTGTTTCTCAAATTCCTCATTTGAGTGATACCATACGATAGTTGTCTTTCTCTGATTGACTTATTTTGCTTAGCATAATACCCTCTAGTTCCATCCACGTCATTGCAAATGGCAAGATTTCATATTTTTGGTGACTGCATAATATACCATTGTATATATATACCACATCTTCTTTATCCGTTCATCTGTTGATGACATCTTTGCTCTTTCCATAGTTTGGCTATTGTGGACATTGCTGCTATAAACATTGTGGTGCATGTACCCCTTCAGATCACTACATTTGTATCTTTGGGGTAAATACCCAGTAGTGCAATTGCTGGGTCATACGGTAGCTCTATTTTCAACTTTTTGAGGAACCTCCATGATGTTTTCCAGAGTGGCTGCACCAGCTTGCATTCTCACCAACAATGTAGGGGGGTTCCCCTTTCTCCGCATCCTCACCAACATCTGTCGTTTCCTGACTTGTTAATTTTAGCCATTCTGAGTGGTGTGAAGTGGTAGCTCATTGAGGTTTTGATTTGGATTTCCCTGATGCTGAGCGATACTGAGCACTTTTTCATGTGTCTTTTGGCCATTTGGACATCTTCTTTGCAGAAATGCCTGTTCATGTCTTCTGCCCATTTCTTGATTGGATTATTTGTTCTTTGGGTGTTGAGTTTGATAAGTTCTTTATAGATTTTGGATACTAGCCCTTCATCTGATAGGTCATTTGCAGGTATCTTCTCCCATTCTGTCGGTTGTCTTTGGTTTTGTTGACTGTTTCCTTTGCTGTGCAAAAGCTTTTTATCTTGATGAAGTCCCAGTGGTTCCTTTTTGCCCTTGCTTCCCTTGCCTTTGGCAATGAATCTAGGAGGAAGTTGCTGCGGCTGAGGTCGAAGAGGTTGCTGCCTGTGTTCTCCTTTAGGATTTTTTTTTTTTTTTTTATATTAAGAGATTTATTGCAAGGCATTGATTTAAGTGATTGTGGGGGCTGGAGAGACAAGTCTGAAATCTGTAGGGCAGGTGGTCAGGAAAAACAAATGGGATCTCTCAGGCACATAGGGGTGGGGGAAGTTGCTATCCACAGGCAGAATTTCTTCTTCATCGGGGAAGCCTCAGCTCTCCTCCTGGGGGCCTTTTGACTGACTGAATCAGGCCTACCTGGATTATCTAGAATAATCTCACTTGCTTAGTTGACTGGTTATGGACTTTAATCACATCTACAAAATACCTTCATAGCAACACCCAGATTAGCGTCTGATTGAATATGTGGGGACAGCAGCCATGTTGACACATCCAGTGACTGTCTCCCCTGCCCACAGCCACTCAGTAGCTTAATGACTGGATCAGCCTCAGCTTCCCCTACTTGCACAGACGCTCCCTCCCCTACCCTCAGGTTGCCGACGGTCTAAAGAGAGGAAGAGACGAACCTCAGGACTAGGGCATCCTGTGTGTCTAACTGCAAATCCACCTGCACCATCAGTGCCTGAGATTTTTTTTTTAAATGGCG
The DNA here is from genome assembly GCF_009762305.2 of Zalophus californianus. NCBI lineage: Eukaryota > Metazoa > Chordata > Mammalia > Carnivora > Otariidae > Zalophus > Zalophus californianus. The sequence goes on from NC_045602.1 coordinate 100,966,033, forward strand.
GTAAAATTCACATGATATGGACTTAGCCATTTTAAAGCATGCAATTCAGTGGCATTTCACATGGGTACTTTCACAGTGTTGTGTAACCATCACTTCTGTGTAGGCCCAAAACATTTCGTCAGCCAGGAAGGAAACCTCATACCCACTGCAGTTACTCTTCAATCTACCCTCCCAGCTTGGAACATTTTTAAACCAACAGTGTTATCAGGACATCATCAGGGAGAACTTGGGCATGTAAAGCCTGCTGTACTTGCTGATCTGCCAGGGGCAGAGGTGCCCTCCTTGGCGGGCAGGGGCTAAAATCCAGCTACTCTTTCACGACATTGGGGCTGTAGTTGGGTTTGACGGCTTCGGTGAGCTCCTGAGCGTACATCTCATATCTGCCGGTCATCTTGAAGTTCCAGATGTCATTCACCTGCCGGCAGAGGTTCAGGTCGAGCTCAGCAACCAGCAGCCCGTCCTGGGTGCGGGAGAGCCCGGGGGTGCGGCTGCTATCCGGGGCTGCCACGTAGCTTGAGCCGTAAAAGTAGCCAAAGTCCTGGTGAGCTTTCTTCCCATCTCCAGAGGTAAACTCGTTCGGGAAGTACTCCTTGCCCACTCGGTTGATGGCACAGGTGAAGCAGTGATTTGCAATGGCTGCATTTCTGGCCTCAACTGGCCACAGGGACTCACTGAGTGCTCCAATGGTGGCTGAGGGGTTGAAGATGATCTCAGCCCCATTGATGCTGTACATGAGCCAGTTGAGAGGGTGGTGCCGCCCATAGCAGATGTTCACCGCAATCCTCCCGAACTGAGTCTGGAACACGGGGTGTCCGAGGTTTCCTTCCATGTAGTAAGTTGACTCGTTGAAGTCGCCCACTCTGGGGATGTGGTTTTTCCTGGTCTTTCCCAGGACTGCTCCGGAATTGGAGATCACCACGGCTGTGTTCCACAGAATGTCCCCGTGCTCTCTGTCTCATTCCAGGATAGGAGATACCACCACCATGTTGTGCTTCTTTGCCAGCTTCTGACAGAATCTGCTGGTGGGTCCGTCCTCTGCTGACTCAGCAAATTCCGTCCAAGGAAGCTTCTCTCTTGTACAGAAGGCAAAGGGCATAGTCCATGCTTCCTGGAAACAGATGATGTTCACTCCGCACACAGCGGCCACCTCTACAATGGATTCTATGCGTCTGTGAAGGGCAGTGACCTGTTTTGCCACAGGGGCATCTGCAGGCAGGGGAATTCTGTTCTGAACAAGTCCCACACGCACGGTCCGAGGAGGTCTCAGCTGCTCCTCTGTGGCCTCAAAGGCATACCCCTGCAGCTCAAAGTCCCCTTCGGAGGCGGCTTCAAAAGCCCTGCTGGGCAAGCTTCCTGGTTTCCTTGCCATAGAGAATGCGTTTCACCTCCCTCAAGTCTGCGGGTGGCAGATGCTTCTCCAAACATTGCTCCAGCGACTCCCATTCAGGCCCCGCCATGGCCGGAGTCTGCAAGCGCGGAGGAGGGGCTGATGTCCAGCCTCCTTTAGGATTTTGATGGACTCCTGTCTCACATTTAAGTCTTTCAACCATTTGGAGTCTATTTTTGTGTGTGGTGTAAGGAAATGGTGCAGTTTCATTCTTCTGCATGTGGCTGTGCAATTTTCCCAACACCATTTGTTGAAGAGACTGTCTTTTTTCCATTGGACATTCTTTCCTGCTTTGTCAAAGATGACTTGACCATAGAGTTGAGGGTCCATTTCTGGGCTCTCTATTCTGTTCCATTGATCTATGTGTCTGTTTTTGTGCCAGTACCATACTGTCTTGATGATGACAGCTTTGTAATAGAGCTTGAAGTCTGGAATTGTGATGCCACCAGCTTTGCTTTTCTTTTTCAACATTCCTCTGGCTATTCGGGGTCTTTTCTGCTTCCATAAATTTTAGGATTACTCCATTTCGTTGAAGAAAGTTCATTGCTTTAAATGTGTAGATTGCTGTAGGTAATATTGACATTTTCACAATATTTGTTCTTCCAATCCATGAGCATGGAACGTTTTTCTCCATTTCTTTGTGTCTTCCTCAATTTCTTTTTTTTTTTTTTAAGATTTTATTTATTTAATTGAGAGAGAGAATGAGATAGAGCATGAGAGGGGGTAGGGTCAGAGGGAGAGGCAGACTCCCTGCTGAGCAGGGAGCCCGATGCGGGATTCGATCCCAGGAGCCCGGGATCATGACCTGAGTCGAAGGCAGTCGCTTAACCAACTGAGCCACCCAGGCGCCCTCTTCCTCAATTTCTTTCATGAGTATTTTATAGTTTTCTGAGTACAAATTCTTTGCCTCTTTGGTTAGATTTATTCCTAGGTATCTTATGGTTTTGGGTGCAATTGTAAATGGGATCGACTCCTTAATTTTTCTTTCTTCTGTCTTGTTGGTATATAGAAATGCCACTGATTTCTGTGCATTGATTTTATATCCTGCCACTTTACTGAATTCCTCTATGAGTTCTAGCAGTTTTGGGGTGGAGTCTTTTGGGTTTTCCACATAAAGTATCATATCATCTGCAAAAAGTGAGAGCTTGACTTCTTCTTTGCCGATTTGGTTGCCTTTTATTTCTTTTTGTTGTCTGATTGCTGTGGCTAGGACTTCTAATACTGTGTTGAATAGCAGTGGTGATAGTGGACATCCCTGCCGTGTTCCTGACCTTAGGGGGAAAGCTCTCAGCTTTTCCCCATTGAGAATGATATTAGCTGTGGGTTTTTCATAGATGACTTTTATGATATTGAGGTATGTACCCTCTATCCCTGCACTGTGAAGAGTTTTAATCAAGAAAGGATGCTGTACTTTGTCAGGTGCTTTTTCTGCATCTTTGGAGAGGATCATATGGTTCTTGTTCTTTCTTTTATTAATGTATTGTATCACATTGATTTGTAGATGTTGAACCAACCTTGCAGCCCAGGAATAAATCCCACTTGGTTGTGGTGAATAATCCTTTTAATGTACTGTTGGATCCTACTGGCTAGTATTTTGGTGAGAATTTTTGCATCCATGTTCATCAGGGATATTGGTCTGTAATTCTCCTTTTTGATGGGGTCTTTGTCTGGTTTTGGGATCAAGGTAATGCTGGCCTCATAAAACGAGTTTGGAAATTTTCCTTCCATTTCTATTCTTCAAAACAGCTTTAGAAGAATAGGTATTAATTCTTCTTTAAATGTTTGGTAGAATTCCCCTGGGAAGCCATCTGGCCCTGGGCTCTTGTTTGTTGGGAGATTTTTGATGACTGCTTCAATTTCCTTAGTGGTTATGGGTTTGTTCAGCTTTTCTATTTTTTCATGGTTCAGTTTTCGTAGTTTATACAGCTCTAGGAGTGCATCCATTTCTTCCAGATATCTAATTTGCTGGCATATAGTTGCTCATAATATGTTCTTATAGTTGTTTGTATTTCTTTTTTGTTGGTTGTGGTCTCTCCTCTTTCATTCATGATTTTATTTATTTGGGTCATTTCTCTTTTCTTTTTGATAAATCTGGCCATGGGTTTATCAGTCTTATTAATTCTTTCAAAGAACCAACTCCTAGTTTTGTTGATCTGTTCTACTGTTTTGGTTTCTATTTCATTGATTTATGCTCTGATCTTTATTATTTCTCTTCTCTTGGTGGGTTTAGGCTTTATTTGCTGTTCTTTCTCCAGCTCCTTTAGGTGTAGGGTTAAGTTGTGTATTTGAGACCTTTCTTGTTTCTTGAGAAAGGCTTGTCTTGCTATATACTTTCCTCTTAGGACCGCCTTTGCTGCATTCCAAAGATTTTGAACAGTTGTGTTTTCATTTTCATTTGTTTCCGTGAATTTTTTAAATTCTTCTTTAATTTCCTGGTTGACCCATTCATTCTTTAGTAGGACGCTCTTTAACCTCCATGTGTTTGAGTTCTTTCCGACTTTCCTCTTGTGATTGAGTTCTAGTTTCAAAGCATTGTGGTCTGAAAATATGCATGGAATGATCCCAGTCTTTTGGTACCAGTTTAGACCTTATTTGTGACCCAGGATGTGATCTATTCTGGAGAATGTTCCATTTGCAGTAGAGAAGAATGTGTATTCTGTTGCTTTGGGATGGAATGTTGTGAATATATCTTTGAAGTCTTCTCTGGTCCAGTGTGTCATTTAAAGCCTTTATTTCCTTGTTGATCTTTTGCTTAGATGATCTGTCCATTTCAGTGAGGGGATGTAAAAGTCCCCTACTGTTATTGTATTCTTGTCAATGTGTTTCTTTGATTTTGTACTAATTGGCTCAAATAATTGGCTGTTCCCATGTTAGGGGCATAGATATTTACAGTTGTTAGATCTTCTTGTTGGATAGACCCTTTAAATATGATGTAGTGTCCTTCCACATTTCTTTTTATATTCTTTGGTTTAAAATCTAATTTGTCTGATATAAGGATTGCCACCCCAGCTTTCTTTTGATGTTCATTAGCATGGTAAATCATTTTCCACCCTCTCATTTTAAATCTGGAGGTCTCTTTGTGTCTAAAATGAGTCTCTTGCAGACAGCATATCGATGGGTCTTGTTTTTTAATTCAATCTGATACCCTGTGTCTTTATTCATTTATTTATTTTTAAGATTTTATTTATTCATTTGAGAGAGAGGATACAGAGAGAGACCAAGCAGGGGGAGAGGCAGAGGCAGAGAGAGAGAGAGAAGCAGGCTCCCTGCTGAGCCAGGAGCCCGATGTGGGGCTTGATCCCAGGACCCTAAGATCATGACCTGAGCCAAAGGCAGACGTTTAACCATCTGAGCCACCCAGGAGCCCCTGATACCCTATGTCTTTTAATTGGAGGCATTTAGCCCATTTACATTCAGGGTAACTATTGAAAGATATGAATTTAGTGTCATCGTATTGCCTGTAAGGTGACTGTTACTGTATATTGTCTGTGTTCCTTTCTGATCTATGCTGCTTTTAGGCTCTCTCTTTGCTTAGAGGACCCCTTTCAATTTTCTTGTAGGGCTGCTTTGTGTTTGTAAATTCCTTTACTTTTTGTTTGTCCTGGAAGCTTTTTATCTCTCCATCTATTTTCAATGACAGCCTAGCTGGATATAGTATTTTTGGCTGCATATTTTTCTCATTTAGTGCTCTTGAATATATCATGCCAGTCCTTTCTGGCCTGCCAGGTCTCTGTGGATAGGTCTGTTGCCAATCTAATGTTTCTACCATTATAGGTTACATATCTCTTCTCCCGAGCTGCTTTCAACTCTTTGTCTCTGAGACTTGTAAGTTTTACTATTAGATGTCGGGGTGTTGACCTATTTTTATTGATTTTGGGGGGGTTCTCTGTGCCTCTTGGATTTTGATGCCTGTTTCCTTCCCCAAATTGGGGAAGTTCTGTGCTATAGTTTACTCCAATATACCCTCTGCCCCTCTTCTTCTGGGATCCCAATTATTCTAATATTGTTTCATCTTTTGGTGTCACTTATCTCTTGAATTCTGCCCTCATGATCCAGTAGTTGTTTCTCTTTTTTTCTTAGGTTCCTTATTTTTCATCATTTGGTCTTCTATATCACTAATTCTCTCTTCTGCCTCATTTTTCTTAGCAGTTAGAGCCTCCATTTTTGATTGCACCTCATTAATAGCCTTTTTGATTTCAACTTTGTTAGATTTTAGTTCTTATACTTCTGCAGAAAGGGTTTCTCTATCTTCCATGCTTTCTTTCAAGCCCAGCTAGTATCTTTAAAATCGTCATTCTGAACTCTAGTTCCGACATCTTACTAATGTCTGTATTGATTAGATCCTTGGCAGTTGGTACTTCCTCTTGTTCCTTTTTTTGAGGTGATGTTTTCCGTCTTGTCATTTTGTCCAGAGGAGAATAGATGAACACGAGAACAAAATGCTAACAGGTAACAATGACCCCAGAAAAATATACACTAAACAAATCAGAAGAGACCTTCCACAAAGTGACTGCTTTTCTGTTCAGATAGTTACTCTTTTTTTCTTTGATTTCCTGTTGAGTTCGTAGGTGTTCAGAATGGTTTGATCCCTATCTAGCTAAATTCCTGGGACCAGACAAAATTTAGTTCTCCTACTCCTCCACCATCTTTCTCTTCCCCTAAAGTATTAACTTCGAACGTCTGAAGAATCATGGTAAAAATGCCATGAGTTCTCTGTGCTGCATTCCCCTAGCACTGGGATTTTGCTTTTCTCATTGATTGGGAAACTTCTTCTTGGCTGGATGTTCTTGCTGATCTTCTGGGGAGGGGCCTGTTGCTGTGGTTCTCAAATGTCTTTGCCTGATGCAGAATTGCCCAGCCCTTGCCAGGGGCCAGGCTAAGTAATCTGCTCGGGTTTGTTCTTGGTAGCTTTTGTTCTCTGAAAGCTTTCCATACAGCTTTGGAGGATGAGAGTGAATATGGCCTCCCATTCTCTGGCCCCAGAGGAGCCGAGAGCTCAGTGCCCCACTCCTCCGTGTGCCCTCAGAGAAAAGCAGTCAGTCACTGTCTCCCTGGTCTCTTGCCGCACTCCGTGCTCACCCAGCCTGTGACCTAGCGTTTCTATCTCTGGCACACTCAGTTTGGAGTCTCCAAACCTGGCAGATTCCTGTGGTGTGCTCTGGTGCCACTCCTCCCGGGGCAGGAATGGGAGTCTTCCCGGATCTTCCACTTGTTGGGTCCCTGCTGGAAGAGTAGTGGCCTGACTGGGCCACAATCACGGTTTATCACAACTCCAGCTGAGAGCCCACTCCTTGGCTCCGTCTCTGCACCTGGCTTCCCTGCTCGATATCTGGGACCTCTGCTGTACTCAGGCACCCCTGCTCTTTCTGTGACCCCGAGGGTCCTGAGACCACACAGTCCCAGCGTGGGTTCCAAGTCCTGCTTAGCCACTGGAGCGATGTCCCTCAGCGGAGCAGACTTCTAAAAATTGCAGTTTTGTGCTCTGCTGCTCTATCACTTGCCAGTAGCTGGCTGACAGAGGCTCCCCCCACCCCATCTATCTTCCCACAGATCGCCTCAGATTCACTTCTCCACACATTCTGCCTTCCAGAAAGTGGTCGCTTTTCTGTTCATCAAATTGCTGCTATTCTTTTCTTTGATCTCCTGTTGAGTTTGTAGGTGTTCTGAATGGTTTGATAACTATCTAGCTGAATTCCTGTGGCCAGAGAAAATTTAGGTCTCTTACTCCTCCGCCATCTTGCTCCAATTAAATTTTTTAAGAAAATGACTTGGATCTTTGGGGGTTTTTACGGAATTAAATAGAAAAATCCTTGAATGCTGAAAAACACACTGGAAGTTACTGTTCTGACCTGAAAATTGGGAAACTGAGCTGAGGGCAAGTCAAGCCTTTCTTGACCAATGATAAGCTGTATTTCTGCAGTTTTGCACCAAGGAGCTCAATTATGAGCTTCCAGGCTCTCACAGTTCACTAAGCATAGTTACTGTTCACTTTACACAACCTTCTTTTGGGTTTACTTTCCTAGGCTGACCAAACTGCAGAGCTTGTCCCTGGCGTTAGCTGCTTCTCTTGAAATCTCAGCACTATGGTCTTGGGCAGGTGACTTAACCCTTTGTGCAAATATTTCCTCAGTAATCAGGGTTCATTAGTGTACCTATATGATAGAGTTGAGAAATCAGTGAATTAATCTGATATATTTAAGGGTTGGTACTCGGGTTGGCATATATTAGATCCTGAGTTACTGTCACTGTCTTCAGTCATCATCACATTGTCATGTTTGTTGTCATTATCATCATTACAGTGTTTTTCACACTCATACTTACTGTCCTATCATTCCTCCTAGGTAAGCATCCTCTTCTCACTTTTCTTCACATTCTTTATTCCCTCCTGTAAACAATCTGAACCATATTTTAGGTTAAAATCTTGTTCATACTTGGCTTCTTCTCCCCACTCTTACCCAATTTGTAGGATATTCTCTTTATTCTGTCTCATGTAGGTGAGATTTAAAATTTTTGGCCATTAATTCCACTCCCCTGCAAGGTATATTTGAAGCTGTTTGTAATCATGTTTATTCTTTGGAAGAAATTCAGTTTTTGGTAGTGGATGCCACATTTTCAGTTTATTTTTTCTGTTCTATTCTGAAATCTATTAACAAGGGACCTAATTTAATATCTATTATTTCAAATTCAGTCTTTGCTGCTGTAGCACATGATAAAACATGAGAATGTATGTTTTATATTCCTTTATCTACTGGGTATTCATTTATTTGTTGATTTTATCTGTATATGATAAGGGTTTTTATTAGTATATATAAAAGAAGAATTTTCTAAGATATTTAAAAGTTGTTTTATTGAAATAGCTATAAAAGTGAGTGGGAAATTTGAAGATATTTTTCTGACTTCATTTTCTGCCAATTTTATTTTACAGGAATCAAGAATCCAGTCTCCGTTGCAAACAGACTCTTGTGTGAGGGGCAGAAGGGCAAGCTCTCGGCTGGCCGAATTCCTCCCTGGTAACTGCTTTGTTCTGCCTGACTTTCCCTGGGTCTTTGGTCTTTGGTGCATGTGGTGTTTGAAGGCTATTTTTATCCACAGAAGGCTGATGTTGTTGGTTACACACCAGCAGTAGCTTGCCTTTGAGAGGAAGACACACTTTGTTCTATAATCTTGGAACATTTTGTACACTTGATAGCGCTTCAGATGCAATAGAATATTACAGATTAAAGCAGAAAAGAGATCAGAGTTAATTTTTGGTTTTGTAGTTGATTACAGAGATGTTTTTGCTGTTCCTAAGTGCACAGTTGGGGTCTTTTATTATGAAACTTTAAAAGTCCAGAGTCCAAACTAATTTTAATTTTGAGATGATCCTAGAATAAAAGTACCTTATTTTTCTCTTCTGGAGAATCACATTGTGATGTTAAGGTTAGTAAGATTACATTTTTCTCCATCATTAACATACAATTGTCATTAAAAAAATCTCTGAACTTTTCAAGTATTTGTAAATGTAGAGAGAACATTGTAAAGAGCCCTCAGGAACCTGTCATCCGGCTCCAGTAACTAACATGTTTTTGCCCTTAATCTATACTCAGTCTTTTTCCTATAGTATTTTTTTAATTAAAAAAATTTTTTTAGAGTTTATTTTATTCATTTATTGATTTTAAGCAATCTCCACAACCAACTTGGGACTCGAACTCATGACCCGGAGATCAAGATTCCCATGCTCCTCCGACTGAGCCAGCCAGGCACCCCTTTCCTATAGTATTTTAAAGGAAATCCTTGATATGATATTTTTTACCCTTAAATAATTTTGTGAATTGCTCTATATTTACAAAACATAATCATTATTCCATTAGCATGCCTGATAATAATAACAAATATGCTTCAGTGCCACTACACTTCAGTTTATGTTCAGCATGCCCAGCTGTGAAGTTTATGTTAATGTTCTGTGTTGAAAGTTGTGACAACAGTACTATATCACTTTGACTGTTGTAATTTGAAGTCGTAGAAAATAAATTAGTATAGTTTTGAAAAGTCTTGAAACCTCTTACCCAAATATACTCAAGTAATCATTTTAATCATATACTTGTCAGGTGTTTAATTGTGATACTAGAAAGGTCAATTTTAAAAATTTTTGGAGAACTACAGTTTTAATGTTTGTGTCTTCAATAAGGAAGGATAAGGAGAAGCAAATGGGAAATTTTGAGATTGTTTATAATACATGTTTGGTTGATATCAGTAAGTTTACTTTTATAACTCTGAAAGTTTAGGAAAAGTAGGAAAAGTGGTAAAGAATTTGAAACCTTTTTTTTTTTAAGATTTTATTTATTTATTTGAGAGAGAGACAGAAATAGTGACAGCATGAGTGGGGAGGAGAGGGAGAAGGACCCTGGGATCATGACCTGAGCCAAAAGCAGATGCTTAACTGACTGAGCCACCCAGGCGCCCCTGGACTGAACCCTTTCTAATGGCATCCTTATCCTCCCCGTTGTCCCACACCCTTACCCTGACTCTGTCTCTGCCCCTGCTCCTAGGTAGCAGTTGTCTTGATTTTAAGCTTCTCTTATTCCCATATATTCCTTCACAGTATTACAACATAGACAGTACTCTAGTTTTTTAATGCTGTATATAGTATATATGTACATAGATGTACAAAGAAGGCCTGGAAAGAAGGTTATCAAACTCACTGTGGTTAACCTCTGTGAAGAAGGAAGGAGGGAACAAGATGAAGCAGTTTTCAAAGGGGACATGTGCAATATTTTTGTATTTTACAAAGATAAAATATATGGGAAAAAGTGATGGCCATCTCTCCATTAAAATGATAGCATATTGTGATGCTACACTTGTCTGCAACTAGCTGTCTCATCTTCTCATGTACATAGTCCTTCAGCTTTATTCTTTGTTTTCAGAATTGTTTTGACCATTTTAGGCATTTTGCATTTCCATATGAATTTTAGAATTAGCTTATTTCTAGAAATAGCCTGCTAGAATTTTGATTAAGATTGCATCATATCCATTTATTAAAGTCTCATTTAACCTCTCTGACCAGTGTTTTATAGTTTTCAGTGTACAGGTCTTACACAGCTTTTATCAAATTTATACTTATTTCATTCTTCTTTTAAAAAAGATTTTATTTATTTGAGTGAGAGAGACAGAGAGCACATGTGAGGGAGGGAGAGAGGGCCACAGGAACAGGGAGAGGGAGAAGCTGACTCCCTGCTGAGCTTGGAGCCTGATGTGGGGTTTGATCTCAGGACCCTGAGATCACAACCTGAGCCAAAACCAAGAGTCAACCGCTTAACCGACTGTGCCACCCAGGTGCCCCACGTATTTCATTCTTTTTGGTAGTATGATAAATTACATATATAATATGTGTTAATTTCCAATTGTTCCTTGCCAATATAGAAATATTGATTTTATTACATTGAAATTCTTTCTTGGGAATTTGCTAAATTCTTTTGTTTTATAGTATCATTTTTATAGATTTGATAAGATTTTCTACATAGACAGTAATGTGTTCTGAAAATAAAGATTGTTTTATTTCTTCCTCTCTAATCTGGGTTCCTTTAATTAATTTCCTTTTCTTTATTACAGTGGCTAGGATCTTCAATGCCATGTGGAATAGAAATGTGAGAGTGGAAAAAAAAATGTGAGAGTGGGCATTCGTGCCTTGTTTGTGATCTTAGGGTGGAAGCATTTGGTCTTTTACCCTTAAGTGTGATGATTGCTGTAGGTTTATCATAGATACTCTTTATTATACTGAGAAAGTGCCCTTCTTAGTGTTCTAGGAGTTTTTAATAGGAATGAGTGTTCTTTCTCAAATTCTTTTCTGCATCTATTAAGATGATCTTATAATTTTTCTTATTTAGTCAATTAGTGATTAGTTGATTTTCAACTGTTAAAGCAACGCTTGCATTCCTGGGATAAATTCCACTTGGTCATAACGTATTATCCTTTTGATATATTGTCAGATCCAATTTCCTAAGATTTTGTGAAGAATTTTTGTATGTCATATATTATGAGATATATTGGTCTGTAGTTTTCTTTTTTTTTTATTATTATGTTATTCACCATATATTACATCATTAGTTTTCGATGTAGTATTCCATGATTCATTGTTTGAGGATAATACCCAGTGCTCCATGCAGTACGTGCCCTCTTTACTACCCATCACCAGGCTAACCCATCCCCCTACCCCCCTCCCCTCTAGAACCCTCAGTTTGTTTCTCAGAGTCCATAGTCTCTCATGATTCTTCTCCCCCTCCGATATCCCCCTCTTCGTTCTTCCCTTCCTGCTATCGTCTTCCTTTTTTTTTTTTTTTTTTTTAACATAGAATGTTATTTGTTTCGGAGGTACAGGTCTGGGATTCAACAGTCTTACAAAATTCACAGCACTCACCATAGCACATACCCTCTCCAGTGTCTATCACCCAGCCACCCCATCTCTTCCACCCCCCCACCACTCCAGCAACCCTCAGTTTGTTTCCTGAGATTAAGAATTCCTCATATCAGTGAGGTCATATGATACATGTGTTTCTTTGATTGACTTATTTCGTGCAGCATAATACCCTCCAGTTCCATCCATGTCGTTGCAAATGACAAGATCTCATTCCTTTTGATGGCTGCATAATATTCCATTCTATATATATATTACATCTTCTTTATCCATTCGTCTGTCGATGGACATCTTGGCTCTTTCCACACTTTGACTATTGTGAATATTGCTGCTATAAACATTGGGGTGTACCCCTTCGGATCCCTACATTTGTATCTTTGGGGTAAATACCCAGTATTGCAGTTGCTGGGTCGTACGGTAGCTCTATTTTCGACTTTTTGAGGAATGTCCATACTGTTTTCCAGAGGGTCTGCACCACCTTGCACTCCCACCAACAGTGTAGGAGTGTTTCCCTTTTCTCTGCATCCCCGCCAACATCTGTCGTTTCCTGACTTGTTAATTGTAGCCATTCTGACTGGTGTGAGGTGCCGAGTGATATTGAGTACTTTTTCATGTGTCTGTTGGCCATTTGGATGTCTTCTTTGGAAAAATGTCTGCTCATGTCTTCTGTCCATTTCTTGATTGGATCATTTGTTCTTTGGGTGTTGAGTTTAATTAGTTCTTTATAGATTTTGGATACTAGCCCTTTATCTGATAGGTCATTTGCAAGTATCTTCTCCCATTCTGTCGGTTGTCTTTTGGTTTTGTTGACTGTTTTCTTTGCTGTGCAAAAGCTTTTTATCTTGATGAAGTCCCAGTAGTTCCTTTTTGCCTTGCTTCCCTTGCCTTTGGCGATGTTTCTAGGAAGAAGTTGCTGCGGCTGAGGTCGAAGAGGTTGCTGCCTGTGTTCTCCTTTAGGATTTTGATGGACTCCTGTCTCACATTTAAGTCTTTGAACCCTTTTGAGTCTATTTTTGTGTGTGGTGTAAGGAAATTGTGCAGTTTCATTCTTCTGCATGTGGCCGTCCAATTTTCCCAACACCATTTGTTGAGGAGACTGTCTTTTTTCCATTGGACATTCTTTCCTGCTTTGTCGAAGATGACTTGACCATAGAGTTGAGGGTCCATTTCTGGGCTCTCTATTCTGTTCCATTGATCTGTGTGTCTGTGTTTGTGCCAGTACCATACTGTCTTGATGATGACAGCTTTGTAATAGAGCTTGAAGTCTGGAATTGTGATGCCGCCAGCTTTGCTTTTCTTTTTCAACATTCCTCTGGCTATTCGGGGTCTTTTCTGGTTCCTTACAAATTTTAGGATTATTTGTTCCATTTCTTTGAAAAGAGTGGATGGTATTTTGATAGGGATTGCTTGAATGTGTAGATTGCTCTAGGGAAAATTGACATCTTCATAATATTTGTTCTCCCAATCCTTGAACATGGAACGTTTTTCCATTTTTTTCTGTCTTCCTCAGTTTCTTTCATGAGTATTTTATAATTTTCTGAGTACAGATTCTTTGCCTCTGGTTAAATTTATTCCTAGGTATCTTATGGTTTTGGGTGCAGCTATAAATGGGATCGACTCCTTAATTTCTCTTTCTTCTGTCTTGTTGGTGTATAGAAATGCCACTGATTTCTGTGCATTGATTTTATATCCTGCCCCTTTACTGAATTCCTCTATGAGTTCTAGCAGTTTTGGGGTGGAGTCTTTTGGGTTTTCCACATAAAGTATCATATCATCTGCAAAAAGTGAGAGCTTGACTTCTTCTTTGCCGATTTGGTTGCCTTTTATTTCTTTTTGTTGTCTGATTGCTGTGGCTAGGACTTCTAATACTGTGTTGAATAGCAGTGGTGATAGTGGACATCTCTGCCGTGTTCCCGACGTTAGGGGGAAAGCTCTCAGTTTTTCCCCATTGAGGATGATATTCGCTGTGGGTTTTTCATAGATGGCTTTTATGATACTGAGGTATGTACCCTTTATCCGTGCACTGTGAAGAGTTTTAATCAAGAAAGGATGCTGTACTTTGTCAAGTGCTTTTTCTGCATCTTTGGAGAGGATCATATGGTTCTTGTTCTTTCTTTTATTAATGTATTGTATCACATTGATTGATTTGTAGATGTTGAACCAACCTTGCAGCCCAGGAATAAGTCCCACTTGGTTGTGGTGAATAATCCTTTTAATGTACTGTTGGATCCTATTGACTGGTATTTTGGTGAGAATTTTTGCATCCATGTTCATCAGGGATATTGGTCTTTAGTTCTCCTTTTTGATGGGGTCTTTGTCTGGTTTTGGGATCAAGGTAATGCTGGCCTCATAAAACGAGTTTGGAAGTTTTCCTTCCATTTCTGTTTTTTGGAACACTTTCAGAAGAATAGGTATTAATTCTTCTTTAAATGTTTGGTAGAATTCCCCTTGGGAAGCCATCTGGCCCTGCGCTTTTGTTTGTTGGGAGATTTTTGATGACTGCTTCAATTTCCTTAGTGGTTATAGCTCTGTTCAGGTTTTCTATTTCTTCCTGGTTCAGTTTTGGTAGTTGGTAGGTCTGTAGGAATGCATCCATTTCTTCCAGATTATCTAATTTGCTGGCATATAGTTGCTCATAATATGTTCTTATAGTTGTTTGTATTTCTTTTTTTTTTGGTTGTGATCTCTCCTCTTTCGTTCACGATTTTATTTATTTCGGTCATTTCTCTTTTCTTTTTGATAAGTCTGGCCAGGAGTTTATCAGTCTTGTTAATTCTTTCAGAGAACGAACTCCTAGTTTTGTTGATCTGTTCTACTGTTCTTTTGGTTTCTATTTCATTGATTTATGCTCTGATCTTTATTATTTCTCTTCTCCTGCTGGGTTTAGTCTTCATTTGCTGTTCTTTCTCCAGCTCCTTTAGGTGTAGGGTTAGGTTCTGTATTTGAGACCTTTCTTTTTTTTGAGAAAGGCTTGTATTGCTATATACTTTCCTCTTAGGACTGCCTTTGCTGCATTCCAAAGATTTTGAACAGTTGTGTTTTCATTTTCATTTGTTTCCATGAATTTTTTTAATTGTTCTTTAATTTCCTGGTTGACCCAATCGTTCTTAGTAGGATGCTCTTTAGCCTCCATGTACTTGAGTTCTTTCCAATTTTCCTCTTGTGATTGAATTCTATTTTCAAAGCATTGTGGTCTGAAAATATGCATGGAATGATCCCAGTCTTTTGGTACCAGTTTAGACCTTATTTGTGACCCAGGATGTGATCTATTCTGGAGAATGTTCCATGGGCATTAGAGAAGAATGTGTATTCTGTTGCTTTGGGATGGAATGTTCTGAATATATCTGTGACGTCCATTTGGTCCAGTGTGTCATTTAAAGTCATTATTTCCTTGTTGATCTTTTGCTTAGATGATCTGTCCATTTCAGTGAGGGGGGTGTTAAAGTCCCCCACTATTATTGTATTGTTGTCAATGTGTTTCTTTTCTTTTATTATTAATTGGCTTATATAATGGGCTGCTCCCATGTTAGGGGCATAGATATTTACAATTGTTAGATCTTCTTGTTGGATAGACCCTTTAAGTAGGATATAGTGTCCTTCCTCTTTTTTTACAGTCTTTGTTTTAAAATCTGATTTGTCTGATATAAGAATTGCCACCCCAGCTTTCTTTTGATATCCATTAGCATGGTAAATGGTTTTCCACCGCCTGACTTTCAATCTGGGGGTGTCTTTGCATCTAAAATGAGTCTGTTGCAGACAGCATATTGATGAGTCTTGTTTTTTTATCCAGTCTGTTAGCCTGTGTCTTTTGATTGGGGCATTTAGCCCACTTACATCCAGGTTACCTATTGAAAGATAGGAATTTAGTGCCATTGTATTTCCTGTAAGGTGACTGTTACTGTATATTGTCTGTGTTCCTTTCCAGTCTATGTTACATTTAGGGTCTGTCTTTGCTTAGAGGACCCCTTTCAATATTTGTTGTAGGGCTTGTTTCGTGTTTGCAAGTTCCTTTAGTTTTTGTTTGTCCTGGAAGCTTTTTATCTCTCCTATTTTCAATGACAGCCTAGCTGGATATAGTATTTTGGCTGCATATTTTTCTCATTTAGTGCTCTGACTATATCATGCCAGCCCTTTCTGGCCTGCCAGGTCTCTGTGGATAGTTCTTTTGCCAATCTAATGTTTCTGCCATTGTAGGTTACATATCTATTCTCCCGAGCTGATTTCACGATTTTCTCTTTGTCTCTGAAATTCGTAAGTTTAGTATTAGATGTCGGGGTGTTGACCTATTTTTGTTGATTTTGAGGGGAGTTCTCTGTGCCTCCTGGATTTTGATGCCTCTTTTCTTCCCCAAATTAGGGAAGTTCTGTGGTATAGTTTGCTCCAGTATACCCTCTGCCCCTCTCTCTCTTTCTTCTGGGATTTCAATTATCCTTTTTTTTTTTTTAGATTTTATTTATTTATTCGACAGAGAGAGAGACAGTGAGAGAGGGAACACAAGCAGTGGGGAGTGGGAGAGGGAGAGGCAACCTTCCCACAAAACAGGGAGCCTGATGCGGGGTTCGATCCCAGGACCATGGGATCATGACCTGAGCCGAAGGCAGAAACTTAACGACTGAGCCACCCAGGCGCCTCTGGGATTCCAATTATTCTAATATTGTTTCATCTTATGGTATCAGTTATCTCTCTAATTCTTCCCTCGTGATCCCGTAGTTTGTCTTTTTCTCAGCTTCTTTATTTTCCCATCATTTGGTCTTCTATATCACTAATTCTCTCTTGTGCCTCATTTATCCTAGCACTTAGAGCCTCCATTTTTTATTGCACCTCATTAATAGCCTTTTTAATTTTGACTTGGTTAAATTTTAGTTCTTTTATTTCTCCAGAAAGTGTTTCTCTCATATCTTCCATGCTTTTTTCAAGCCCAGCTAGTGCCTTTAAAATCATCATTCGGAACAGTAGTTCTGACATCTTACTAATGTCCGTATTGATTAGGTCCCTGGCAGTCTGTACTGCCTCTTGTTCCTTTTTCTGAGGTGATGTTTTCCGTCTTGTCATTTTGTCCAGAGGAGAACAGATGAATCAGAGAACAAAATGCTAACAGGGTAACAGCCTCCCCAGAAAATATACACTAAAGAAATCAGAAGAGACCTTAAACCAGGGGAACAGAAAAGGAAAGAAAGCAAAAAGAAAAAAAAAAGAAAAAAAGATTAAAAAAAAACAAAAACAAACAACCAAAAAAAACCAGAATATGATCAAATATCAGGCTGGTGCATAGATCAGTGCCATACAGTAGATTTTGGGCATATTTTGGTCTGTTATTAGAATGTGCCTCCCAAAATTTTAAAGAAAGAAAAACTTATATATGTCAGAAATAAGGATTAATATGATGAAGGGATGGACTGTGACTGTAAAGATGAAGATTATAAAAGATTGTATAAAGGAATTGATAAGATAAGGAATTGGTTGAAAAAAGAAAAAAGAGGATTTAAAAAAAAAAAGGGAGAGAATGTGATCAGGCAGCAGACTAGAACAAAGCCATACACTAGAGATTTAGGGTATATTTTGGTCTGTTAGAAGAAAGCGTATCCCAAAATTTTAAAGAGAGAACATTTACAACATATATATATACATATATATATATATATATATATATACACACCAAAAATAAGTTTAACTACTATGAAGGGATAGAATATGACTCTAAAATGAAAAATAAAAAAGATTTTTTTAAAAAAGAATTGATCAGATTTTGGTTGAAAAAAGGAAAAAGAAAAATTGAAAAAAAAATAAAACCAGTTATAAAAAAATTAACTTTGAAAGACTAAAGAATTATGGGAAAAAAGCCATTTATTCTGTGTGCAGTATTCTGCTAGCACTGGAGTTCTGCTGTTCTCATTGATCAGTAAACTTGGTCTTGGCTGGCAGTTCTTGCTGATCTTTTGGTGGACGGGCCTGTTCCTGTGGTTCCTAAATGTCTTTGCCGGAGGCGGAATTGTCCCTCCCTTGCCCCTCCGGGCTAAGTAATCTGCTTGGGTTTGTTCTCTGGAGGTTTTGTTCCCTGCAAGCTTTCTGTACAGCTTTGGAGGACGAGAGTGAAGATGGCGGCCTCCCAATCTCCGCCCTGGAGGAGCTGAGAACTTGGGGCCCCACTCCTCAGTGAGTCCCCAGAGAAAAGCAGTCACTCCCATCTCCCCATCTCTGGCTGCATGCCCGTGCTCACTCGACCTGTGACCAAGCTTTTCTATCTCTGGCACACCACCCCGTGTGGAGTCTCCAAACCCAGCAGATCTCTGGGGTGTGCTCCCACACCGCTCCTCCTGGGGGAGGAAGGGGATTCTCCCTGGATCTGCTGCTTGTTGGGTCCCTGCTGGAAGAGCAGTGGCCCGAATGTGCTGCAGAGCCCACTCCTTGGCTCCATCTCTGCACCTGGCTTCCTTGCTCCGATACCTGGGTGCTCTGTTGCACTCAGGCACCCCTGGTCTTTTGACCCTGAGGGTCCTGAGACCACACTGTCGCAGTGAGGGTTCTGCCCCCCACTTAGCCACTGGAGTGTCGTCCGTCAGCAGAGCAGACTTCTAAAAGTTCCGATTTTGTGCTCCGCTGCTCTATCACTTGCTGCTAGTGGCTGACAGAGGCCCCCTCCCCTGCTGTCTATCCTCCCGAATATCGCCTTGGATTCACTTCTCCGCACATCCTACCTTCCAGTAAGTGGTCATTTTTCTGTTTAGAGAGTTGCTGTTATCCTTTTCTTCAATCTCCTGTTGAGTTCGTAGCCGTTCTGAATGGTTTGATCCCTATCTAGTTGAATTCCTGGGACCAGACGAAATTTAGGTTTCCTGCTCCTCCGCCATCTTTCTCCTCCCCACCGGTCTGTAGTTTTCTTATAAAATCTTTGTTTTCAGTTTATTTTGCATCTGGATATGTAGGGAAATATACTTTATCAAATTTGGAATATGTTTTTGGCTATTAATTTTTCATATATATTTTCTGATTCCTATCCTTTAGGACTCCAGTTGTATGTGTATTTCACCTCTTGAAGTCGTACAGATCACTAATAAATTATTTACTTTTTCCATTCATTTTTCTCTTTGTTTCATTTTGAATAGTTTCCATTGCTGTTTTCAAGTTCACTATTTTTCTACAATATCTAATCATTTGTTAATCACATCAAGTTTATTTTTCATCTCTGACATTGTAGACATCTTCAGAAGTTTGATTTTGTTGCAGCTTTAAAAAGTGTCTTCTATGTATCTACTTAACATGTTTAATCTTTCCTGTAGCTTCTTGAACATTTGAATAGAGTATAATAATTGCTAATATCTTTGTTTACTATTTACTCTCATCTTTGTCATTTCTGAGTTGTTTTCAATTGAAATATTTCTCTCCTCTTTATTGGGTGCATTTCCTTATTTGCATGCTTTGTAATTTTTTATTTCATTCAAGGCATTGTGAGTTTTATCTATTTGGTGCCAAATATTTCACAATTTTAATAAATATTCTTGAGCTTTATTCTAGGGTGTGGCTAAGTTATTTAGAACCAGGTTCATCCTTTCAGGTCTTGCTGTATACTTTGTTACATGAAACTAGAGAAGCATTTAGCCTTGAGCTAATTTTGCTTTGCTATTGGGTAAAACTCTTTGGAGTACTATAACAGATGTACTTAGAATGAGGTTTCTTACTTTCACTGATGGGAACAGGAGCTGAGCTGTTCCTGTCCCTTTGTGAACTTGGGGCTTGTTTTCTCTAAAACTTTTGTGGTATTCTTTCCCAGGGCTTGGGTGATTTCCTATTACACATACACTCATCTCTATTCAGCTGAAGACAAGAGGGGACTGTGCAGATATCAGAGTCCTTTCTCTTTGCAGCTCTCTCCTCTCTAGTACTTTGCCCTGTGAACCCTGGCTGTCGGGGCTTTTCTGGATGCCCAGCTCTTTCTCTTCAACTGAGAAACTGCTGGGCTTTGCCTGAATTCTTTCTGTGCCATGGCCTGGAACCTGTCTAGGCAGTAAGCTGGGCCAGTCATAGGGTTTACCTTTTTTGTTTCCTTTCTCTCAAGGATCACTGTCTTTATGTTGCCTACTAATATCTGAAAACTATTGTTTCCTACATTTTGTCTGATTTTCAAAACAGTTTCTTCAGGCAAGAGTGTAAATTTGTTCCCTGTTATTCCATCTTGTCCAGAAGCAGAAATCTCTCATATTCCTGGAAGTTTATTGTATACCCTCAGTAATTGAGAAAAAAATTCCTTGAGTGTCCTAAATGTCCATATGACCCTAATAAATCTAGTTATCTAATTTCTGTAATGATAATAGCTAACATTTGTTGCATTTATACACTATATTATGCACTGTTTTATGTGTTTTGCATGCATTAGCTCATAAAAATTATACAATGATTTATGAAGAGAAGACACATTTTGCAGATAATGAAACTGAGTCCCACACTTGACCACTTTTAGGCTATTAGAAAAATTTGGAGTCCTTTCATATCACATTAGAAGCAGCAGATTAGAAGTAAAGGGAAAATGGAATCCTCTTATAATAATGAGAAGTAACTATTTACACCTATTTAATTATTCATTCATTTCCCCTTCACTCAGCAAATATTTATTGCTCATTATCTGTGTGCCAGGCATAAAGGTACAAAAACTGTCAAAGGCCAATGGAACACTTAGAAATCATGGTCCTCTGGTGTTATCTGTCACCACTGTATGGGGATGGCAAGGCATTACATACAATAGGTGTTTTTTAAGAGTTCTTTAAATAAAAAGTTCATTTATCTGTATACCTTAGTTTTTGGTTATAGCCACCATGATGTTGTATTGTTTCAGTTTTGGTGTTTGGTCAGATTCGTAGAGTATTTGGTATCTTCATAAACTTGGTGGGACTACCATCATAACCTGTGTCACATTTACCCAAGTTTCTTTATTTATAAAAGTATAGCTTGAATCTTTCTTTTTCCATTATGATAGGGTACAGCTTTGATAGGCATTATCATTTAGAACAGGAATTGGCAAACTGTGGCTTATGGGCCAAATCTGGTCTGCTGCTTGCTTTTGTAAATAAAGTTTTATTGGGACACAGCCTTACCCATTTGTATATGTATTGTCTATGGCTTGTGCATTGCAAAGGCCAAATAGAGTTGTTGCAAAAGAAACACTGTGGCTACAAAGCCAACCTATTTACTATCTGGCCCTTTACAGAAGAACTTTGCTGACTCCTAATATAGAAGTTATAATTTTTGGAAATTATGTTTCTTTTGATGAGAAAGGAAAAGGTAGACAAAGATTGTTTTATGTTTAGTATAAATGAAATCTTAAGGTGCTCAATTAGACCTTAGGATTTTTTTCAGAGACATATTTAGTTTTTGGTACATTGTTTATTTTCAAGTTCTATTTAATCTATTATATTTCATAAATTCACTCAAATTTGTGCTACTTTTGTTGTATGAATGTGAAAAGACAAAAAAAAGACAATTCAAAAATGAAAGATTAAAAGAAACATAAGAGATCTATTAACTAATCAGGAGGTAGAGATTTAGATAGATTCCCATTTAAACCAAAGTTTAAAGAACAAAATAACAATAATAGAAAACATTTTATAAGACAACCAGAAAAATGTGAACATTGATGAGATATATTTTGATTCTAAAGATTGTTCATTTTTTTGTGTCAATTGCTTATGCTGAGGTTCTGTTTTTTAAGAAATAATTATTTATTTATTTATTTTTAAAAGATTATTTATTTGTCAGAGAGAGGGAAAGAGAGAGAGAGAGAGCACAAGCAGGGGAAGTGGCAGGCAGAGGGAGAAGCAGGCTCCCCACCGAGCAAGGAGTCTGATGTGGGACTTGATCCTAGGACCGTGGGATCATGACCTGAGCCGAAGGCAGATGCTTAACCGACTGAACCACCCATGTTTAAAAAGTCATTTTTTAAATGTAAAAAAATTGAAATTAAATTAAAAAAATCTTTTAAAGAGTTAAATTCTTACTATTTAGTTTGGTTGGTATGTTATTTCCAAATACCACAAGTTCCCCTTTATTTTCACTTTATAAGCTTTAAATGATCAATACCTACTAATTTGTCTTTCCTCAATTTTGTATATTTATGATGAATAAGGAAGCGATAGGTAAAATAGATAGAAATCAGTTTTTAAGTCCAAAGAAACAGCTCTCATTTTCTCCTGTATCTTTTCATCCAGAATAACATATTTTGATTATTGGGATCTCTGAGCATTCTTGAGAGCTTTCTAAATCACAAGATGACACGTTTTTAGACTGATGGTAAAGTCATGGTTCTTTGGAAATGGGTGGTTTGCCATCCATGAGGTTGCAGTTCACATCTCATATTTGCCCAAATAGCTCTTTCTAGGAGGCTTGGCTGTGCTAGCGTTGGCAGCAGCAGTTAGAGTACGGCTTGTTGAAGGTTTCAATCACCCCACCTCAGGGCTGCTCTCAGTAGAGTGTTGTTGCTTTTTGTTTTACATCATGTTGGACTTGTTTTCAGCATAACACAAGGAAAACGCTGTCCCTTAAGGAATTTTGACACCCTAGTTTATTACTATTTGTTTAATATCTTGCCAATGTTTATTTGATGCTTAGTTTGCTTTAGGCACTGTCGTGAATGCCTGGATATATCAGTGAAAAAACAAAGATTCCCACTCTTATGAAGCTTACGGTTTCTTTGGGGAAGATAGAAGTAAATAATAGATATAATATGTAAATTATAAAGTGTCTAGTACGTTAGAAGGTAGAAAAAAGAAAAATGTGGAAAGAGCAAAATGGCAGGGATTGGGAGTCCTGGATAGGTAGTTGGGTACAGTTTTAAATAGGTCTCATTAAGGGGATACATTTGAGCAGATGAGGGAATTTACCATTTGGGAAATAAGGACGAGTGTGATAGAGGGAACATTCAGGGTGAAGGATCGAGACTGGAAGTTCTTTGGCATATTTGTGTTTTGGGGAGGCTGAAGTAGAGTAAGCCAGGGGGCAAGAAGACTAAGAGATGAGGTAAGGAGGGAGCAGAAAGGATCAGATCACTTGGGATTCTCATGAAAACTCCAGGTTTGTGCAGGTTTTGAGAAGAGGAATGTCATTGTCTGACTTGTGTTTTACAAGGATGTCAGTGGCTGGTGAGCATAGGCTGGGGCAGGGAACAAAGCAAGGCATACATGAAAGTAATGAGTCCATTGCAACAATCCAGGTAACAGATGATGGTCGTTTAGACAAAGGTGGTAGCAGGAGAGGTGGTGAGAAGTGGTCAGATTCTGGATATATTACAAAGGTAGAGTCTATGGGATTTCCTAACTTGATTGAGACAAAATTTCTCTAAAAGTTTTCTCCTTGGAGAGTCATTAAGACTGAAAGAAATGTGAATTGATACTGCATTTAATGTTCTAGAAAGTGATTTTTTTGGACATGTTAGTATCATGTAGCTTTTCAGAATTTTAAAATGATTTCAAAAGCACTTATATGCCATTTTTGTGTGATTATTAACTACTAGACAGATCATTTTTGATAGTAAGAAAAGGTCAGATATTCAGTATTCTTATCCATAAGATGGCATTCAGATAGTCAACTTCCTGTGAATATTGTAAAATGCCTCAACTATTTTAAAAACTTGCATAGCAGCCAATGGCAAATTGATTTAATTTAAAAGCAATGACTGTTTAAGAAATGAAAAATAAAACTAAGAATGTTTTGTAAAATGCCATTGATTCCAGATACAGGGATTGAACCCAAGATGACCAATGGGTGTGCTAAGATTTAGCTTCAAACTTCTCATCATTTAATATGTTACTTTGGCATCTCTTTTACATCTTCACATGAAGAGAAGTTATTTCTTATATCACATTCCTTTTCTAGAAGAAGGAAGTGCTAAAAATGCCATCAGGATGGCTCAACTCGCATTCAAGTTTCTATTTCAGTTATTCTTCCATTTGAACTTTATGTGACAGCTTTTCTTTGCATATTCTATGCAGTGGTCTTCATTTGATAGAAGAATAGGACAAACTGTTTTCTACTTTCAGAATCCTTTAGAATTTAAAAAATATGGAAGTTTGAAGGGGTAAAGTTTTTTATTCTTGTTGGCCCTCCTCTTTTTTCAATGCCTCCTACCTTTATGTATATTGGAAAGTAGTTATTGGACTTAAGTATTTAGTTTCTCACTAGAACTATTTGGATGTTTTTGAGTGGCTTCTTAGATTTTGTTTTGCTGGTCTTCTTCTTAACAAATGAATCTAAAGACTTCAATGTGCATTACTTTGAGTTTTAGTGTTGGAATGATTAGATGAACAGAAACAAAAAATAGGGAGTGGAAAACTAATGAGCAGGCACAAATTCAAGGAAACCCATTACTAGCTGGCTGAGATCTTTAAGAAGTTGGCTATGGAAGGAGATGAAGTGATTATTATGGTAACTGCTTGCTATTACTGTGTTAGGGAATGAATGGAGTGGTTAATTATCCTGAACGCTATTTGAAATCTTTGAAAATAAGTTTTTTACAGTTAGCTAACAATATCCTTTTATTTACTTCTTTATGTTAAAATTTGCAGTTTAAGGCTTGAAAAATTACTTTTGGTACACACCATATACTTACCACAGTAGAAATGATCTGAGGGGCATACATATAGGTCATATGTATATTTTTGTTGCACCAAGGCTTGCAAATGTAAGTACATCTCATTGTTTTGGGCATCTCTGGATGTACTCACTCATTTTGAGTAGATCCAGTTGTTACAGTAGGCAAAATTACCAAATCTGAAGACATTCACTGAAACTTTAATTCTTAACCTGATTAAATGGATCTTGTGACCATGATGATCCAAGATAAATCTTAATATTTTCCACTGGGAAATCAACTTTTTTTTACTTCTTATGTTGAATTTTGCCAATTTTTAGTTGGTGGTTATTGCAAATGAAATTGTACCATTTTCAATTGTAAAATTTCTAACTTGGGGAAAATTTTAAAATTTGGGGCCTATAGCCATATTATTATTTTGAAGTAAACCTAGAATTATATCTATATGCAAGACATTTTTTCATTTGCCTTACTGTATGATTTATATTTATTGAATATGAAGAAGAAGATGAGACTGAATTTTTAAAAGAATAATTTTTCTGTTGTTAGCTTTTTAGTTGGAGAAGGAGCCTACAGATGGGCAGTAGATCATGGAATACCCTCTTGCCCTCCTAACATCATGACCACAAGTGAGTAAAACTTCTCAAAATTAAGCTGTACTGGCATATATACCTGGAAGTGTTACAGTGCTTTAATCCACATAGTACTCTGATATTTAAGAAAGGAAGCTTATATGTCAAAATATTTATAATTAAAAGATACATAGAAAGTTATTTGATTTTAAGGCACTTTTATATTCCTGAGGATCCCCCCATTCTCATGCTTTTATAGAAGTATTGCTAAAGGATCCCTTTTAGGTTACTTAAAATAATTACTAACAATAAAACCTTAATACTACCCCCTCAGAGAGAGAGAAGAAAACACAGGTCAACATTTATCTGTCTTTGGCCTGAGGAGGGCTTTTCTGGGGACCAAGTGCAAGAGAAGGAAGAACAAAAGTGTAACTACATAAGAGTTAAGACTGATAAAAACCACTTACCATAAATATGACAAAGTGATACATATCCTTAATCTATGAAAAGGTATATTAAAATAAAAACCACACAAATACAAATAATACTCCAAAAGAAAAATGATCAAAAGTCATAAATAGATAATAGAACATAACTAGTAGGGAAATTCAAGTGAGTACATGTTAAATTTGTTCCCTCCTAATTTGTGAAAGAGTTAAAAATACTGTATTACTGCTCATAAGTGTGTGATGAGATGAACATAATACACTGGAGGTACAAATATAAAATTGGCAGAAATTTTGGAGGACAGCTAAGTAATATAGAGCAAAGCCTGAAACTTACTCTGCTTGTAGGAACTTGACATTAGAAATATAGACAAAAATTTATGTAGTTCTCAATAAGCATTATTAAGAATATCAAAAAATTTGAAAAAAAATCTTACGTCCATCAGAGAGGAATGTAAGTAAATTATCATATGATGAAATGTTATGTAGTAAGTAGAAATTGTTATCAAGACTAATGTCTGATAATGATTAATGACTTTGAAAAATGAAAACTGAGTTATAAATATATATGTGTGAATGTGTATTTTATGTCTTTTAAAAATGAAATTTTAGCTATATATTTATGCATAAAAGACAAATATTGAAAACATATACTACTTGTTTTTTAAGTTAAATTTTTGTTTTCTATCATAGTCATCTATGACTATAAATAATCAAATGAAAAAATGGGGAATCATTAAATCCAAGGAGACCAAGTTGTATAAAAAAGAAATAATTATATATCATAGCAGGTATATAATAAGGTTCTTTTTTTTTTTAAAGATTTTATATATTTATTTGACAGAGCGAGCACAAGCAGGGGGAGTGGCAGGCAGAGGGAGAGGGAGAAACAGGCTCCCTGCTGAGAAGAGTGCTGGACATGGGGCTGGATCCCAGGACTCTGGGGTCATGACCTGAGCTGAAGGCAGTTGCTTAACCGACTGAGCCACCCAGGCACCCCTAAGGATCAGTTCTTAATAATATTATATTCAAAGTGAGCACTCATGTAGCTGAACATTGTAATATAGGGAGACTGGAGGGAAGGGAAATACATGCATGGTAGGCAAACTGGGAGTATGAGAGTTCTAATTCTCATAGTCCCTACCACTAATTCTGTCTTAAAATCTCCCAGTGGAATTTATGTAGAGTTCTTATGTCACCCAGACAAATCTGGTCGTTGGATAGTTCCATTTTGTTTTTCCTTGGAGACATGCCACTTGGCACCTTCACGTCTAGAATGGGTGCTCAGTAAGCCTGCTGCATGACTGTCATCTCTGGTCTTTACCTCACCATCATTTTGGATTTCTTTTTCATCCCTCCAATATCAGGTTCTCTGTTTCCTGAATCTCATGTGTTTTTTCTCTCTTTTTTTATTCCCTTATTTGGTATAATCAAGACTAGAAATTGTTTTCCCTAGGTTTTGAAGAACTTGTTCTCTTATGTTCTAGTTTTCAGTCTTGCTGTTATGCATTTTGATTCCCAGTTTTTTGTGGTATATTTTTCATTTTTGGAAAGAAGCCTTAATTCCTGTGTTCTTAATATTATAATGAAGCGTCTTAGAATGGGTCTTTTTTTATTCAATATGCCTGATACTTACTGAGTACTGAGTACTTTTAATTTGGAGATTCATGTGGTTTAGTTTTGGGGAAATTAAAAAAAATTGTATATTAATCTCGTCCCTTATCTTTTCTCTATTTTATTTTTCTAATTTCTGTGAATTGGATGTTGGATCTTATGCTCCAAACCCTTATAGCTTTTTCAATAATTGTTTTTTCTCCTTTTTGAAATCTTTTTTGTCCTCCTGTCTCAGAAATGTCTTCAGTTTTATCTCCTAAACCTTCTACTTCTTTTTTTTTAAAATTCTACTTGAATAAATGCTTCAAGCAGAAGTTCTTTTTTTTTTTTTTAAGATTTTACTTATTTATTTGACAGAGAGAGACATAGGAGAGAGGGAACACAAGCAGGGGGAGAGGGAGAAACAGGCTTCCCGCGGAGCAGGGAGCCCAATGTGGGTTTCGATCCCAGAACCCTGGGATCACAACCTGAGCCGAAGGCAGATGCTTAAGGACTGAGCCACCCAGGTGCCCCTAAACCTTCTACTTCTTCTTCTTTTTTTTTTTAAGATTTATTTATTTGTCAGAGAGAGAGAGCGCAGCGCGCATGAACGGGGAGTGGCAGGCTGAGGGAGAAGCAGGAGCCTGATGGCGGGACTCGATCCCAGGACCCTGGGATCATGACCTGAGCCAAAGGCAGATGCTTAACCAACTGAGCCACCCAGGCGTTCCTAAACCTTCTACTTCTGATGAATTTGTAATTTTGGCTTTTATTTGTTTTAATTTCTAGGGATTCATCAATGACTAATACTTTTTTTGTTTTTTTACAAAAAAGAATAGTATTGACCTATAGTGAATTTGGGAGGAGAAATTATAACTATTATTTAGATTTAAAAAAAATTTAAATGCTGTCCTATATTGGGCACTTGCCTAATCCTCAATCAAACCTTTTTTGGTTTTGGGAGGGTATCATTGGTAGGTTTTTATTCCCTTTCAGTGTTCCAAAAGTTATGTCTTTCTCAGGTTTATTCTAAAATAATCTTCTACATAGTTTCTCACATAATATTTCATTCCCATATGTAGATGTGAATTTCTATCTGGTATTATTCCCTTCAGCTTAGAACAAGCATTTCTGATAATGTGGTAGGTCTAGTGGTGAAAAATCAGCTTGTTATCTGAAAAAATCTTTTAAAGATTTTATTTATTTATTTATTTATTCATGAAAGACGCGAGAGATAGAGAGAGAGAGAGAGAGAGAGGCAGAGGGAGAAGGAGGCTCCCAAGGAGCAGGGAGCCCGATGCGGGACTCGATCCCAGGACCCTGGGATCACGACCTGAGCCGAAGGCAGATGCTTAACCATCCGAGCCACCCAGGTGCCCCTGAAAAAAATCTTTATTTTGCCTTTACTTTTGAAATATAATTTCTTGTTGGATACAGACTTCTACATTGTCAGGTTTTTTTTTTTCTTTTAGCACTTTTTTTCCTTTTTTTATTGTGGTAAAAAATATATAACATAAAATTTACTATTTTAACAGTATTTAAGTATATAATTCAGTGGTACTGTGTACATTCAGTGGTTGTATAACTGTCAGTTGTATAACTGTCACCACTATGCATTTCCATAACTTTTTTTATCATCCCAAGCAGAAAACTCTGTACCTGTTAAACTACCCATTCCCCCTTCTCTCTAGGCCCTGGTAGCCTCTATTCTACTTTCTTTCTCTATGACTTTGTCTGTTCTAGGTAGCTCCTTAATCATACAGTATTTGTCATAGACTGGTTTTTAGGCTTTGTGAAAGTGAGTCTATTTCAGTTTTGTTCTTAAACTTAGAGTTAAACTTTAGTACTAGCCTGTGGTCTTTCTTCCTAAGATATGGCCTTTCTAGGGTTTTATTCAAAAGTCTCAAACTTGAAACTTTTGTCTCTTCTACAGTAAGTATCTCTCAAAATCTGTGTCAGCTTTTCATCTGTTATTTTCCTCACTAAACTCTATGGAATCTTGCATCTTGTATGAACAGTTAAGGGCTTATTCAAGAATTTGAAGGGATGTTTACATAGATTTGGGGGCTTCCCTTTTTTTGTGTATGTGGCTTTCTCCTTACCAGGATTCCTCCCTCAATTTCTGGTTGCTTCAGTAGCCCCAAACACCTTCATCTCCATCCGGCAAGACTGTAGTTTTCGATTTGAGATCTTTTTATTGTGCATCTACAGTTTTGACTGTAGTACCTCATGGGGAAAGCTGTATGAATGTGGATCTCACCCAGTATGTTTCTTTTCTTTCCGTGGTTGAATCCTCTCCTATTTCTGCCAGCTTTTTGTTACTAGCCTTCAAATAGCTTTTTTTTTTAATTAAAGAAATTCTGACTAGAGTTTGTAATTGTTATTGGTCTGTGGGTTAGTCTTATATAAGCTACTCTATTACCAGGAGCTGGAACCTATGTTTTGTAAATGTGTACTATTAACAGCTATAATAATATGAATAACAAATATAAATTAAAAAATATAACAAATTTCACATTATAAAAGAGAGTTGATTACTTAAACATTGTATTTGTTACTCTTTAATTGTGTGGTACAGGAATATATTACCTTTTTAAAAATTAGAGCATTATACATAAACCTAACCTTCTTCTTTACTTCTCTTCTCAGCCCCAGCCTCTCCTGTCCACTCCCATAGCCACACTTATTTGTTGAATTTACTTGTTTCTGTGTCAACGGAAATGCTGGAATATGTAGTAGTATTTTTGTTAGTTTTAGATAAATGGTATCATACTCTATAGTATCTTTAGTAAGTTTTTAGATAAGTGGTATCATAATATGATACTTCTAATTTTTTGTCAGTCAGCAAAATATTTTGAAATCTCTCCATGTTGATATATATAGATCAATTAATTTTTAAA
This sequence comes from Zalophus californianus, assembly GCF_009762305.2. Taxonomy (NCBI): domain Eukaryota; kingdom Metazoa; phylum Chordata; class Mammalia; order Carnivora; family Otariidae; genus Zalophus; species Zalophus californianus. The sequence continues at coordinate 100,995,895 of NC_045602.1, forward strand.
CTGCTGAATAGCATTTATCGTATTTATTTAGCTATTTCTCTTTGATGGGCATTCAGGTTGTTTCTAGGTTTTGCCATTAACGTTGATGATTTCACAAATATTCTTGTACATATCCCTTTGTACTTAAGTGTTTTATTTGTTTATCTAGGTGGAAGTAGATTTGCTGAATCAGAATGTACGTTTACCATTATGCTGGCTATTTGTGTTTCCCCTCTCAAGACATTTACTCTGTCTACTTTTGGGAAGTCTGTCTTTGTAAAGCTGCTGCCATTATTGACCACATAGTAGCTCAGAGTATACGCTTTAGAAGCATATATCTTTGTGTGACATGGACAAGTTACCTCCAAGAAACTTTTCTTATGGACAGATTGTGATTACTTGAGATAATGTATAAAGAATTCTTATTCCAATTTGCACATAGAAACACTCAAATGTTAATATAATTCTTACTGTTAATAATATGTTTGATATGAAAATGTCCTGGTGATGTGATTTCATCAGAATTTAATAGGTCTAGCTCTTTAGCACTGACTTGTGATTTTAGTGATTGATCCAATCTGGAGTTAGGTGTAACCATTAGAGCAGTAGTTCTCAACTTTGGCTGCATATTAGAATCCCTAGAGAGCTTTGAAAAACTCTGAAGCCCTGGCTGCATCCAAAGTCAGCTACTCTGTAGCTGACACCCAGGCATCTGAAGTTTTTGAAGTTTTGCAGGTAATTTCAATGTACATTCAATTTTAACAATGCCTGGGACAAAGCTTGTACCTGCTTTTGAGTTCTTCCAGAAGATTCATTAAAGTTGAAATTGAAAGGAAAATAATTTTGTTGTTTCTTGGTAAAGGCCAACCTTGAGTAGTTTGTGCTACAAAGTTGCTACCATCTCTTCTTTAATTTTCAGCTGTTTTATGCTTTGAATGGACCTAAGGTATATGTTTAAATATAAGTAAAGAGTAGATTGCAGACATTGTTCTATCCTATCAATTCATGGGTGTGATTCTGCCATAAGGAATCCTATTTTCTTTTCTTTTGACTGGATTCTATTCTTACAGCTTTTCTGCCTTTGAGTAGGATACTTTGAAAGACAACATGATTGATAAAACATTTTGTGTACTAATTTAGAATTTTATTGTAGCTGGTATGTGATACTTCGCTCTTAAATATGGCCAGTTATGCTGTTTTAAGTTTTTCCCCCCTACACTTTTTATTTATTTATCTTTTATTTCAAGTATTTTATTTTTTTTATTATGTTCAGTTAGCCACTGTATAGTACATCATTAGTTTTTGATATAGTGTTCAATGATTCATTAGTTGCATATAACACCCAGTGCTCTGTTTTAAGTTTTTAATTTTTAGGTAATTATAAATTCACATGCAGTTGTAAGAATTAATAGAGAGAGATCCCTATGGATCCTTTGCTCAGTTTCCTCCAATGGTAATAATCTTGTAAAACTATAGTGCAATATTACGTTTGGGATATTGACATTGATTTAGTCAAGATACAGAACACTTCCATCTTTACAAGAATATCTCAATTTGCCTTTTTATAGTCATACCCACTCACCTCCATGCCTTCCTTAACCCCTGGCAGCCACTGATCTATTCTCCATTAGTATAATTTTGCTCTTTCAAGAATGTTATATGAATGGCATCATTCACTATATAACCTTTTAGGAACCAGCTTTTTAATAATTCAGTATAGTTCTCTGGAGAGTCATTCAGGTGGTTGTATTTATTAATAGCTTGTTCCATTTTATTGCTAAGTAATCCATGCTATGGGTGTACCACTGTTTGTTTAACCATTTACCTATTGAAAGACATCTGGATTGTTTCTAGTTTAGGGCTGTTATAAATAATGCTGCTATAAACATTTGTGTACGTTTTTTTCTGTACTTCTTTTTGAATGTTTTGACAAAATATACATAACATAAAATTTATCATCTTTAACATTTTTTAGTGGTACTGTTCAGTGGCCTTAAGTGTACTCACATTTTTGTGCAACCATCACTACCATCCTTCTATAGAACCCTTTTTATCTTGCAAAACTAAAACTACTTATTAAACAGTAATTGCCTCCACTTAATCCCTGGCAACTTAGCCCCAGGCAACCACCATTCTGATCTCCATCATTAAAATTTGACTACTGTAGATACCTCATATAAGTGGAAGCATACATTATCTGTCCCTTTATGACTGGCTTTTTTCACTTAGCATGATGTCCTCAGGGTTCATCCATGCTGTAGAATCTGTCAGAATTTCTTTTTAAGGCTGTGGGGCACTTGGGTGGCGCAGTCAGTTAAGCATCCAAGTCTTAATCTCAGTCCAAGTCTTGATCTCAGGGTTGTGAGTTCAAGCTCTGCATTGGGCTCCACACCTAGTGTGGAGCCTACTTAAAAAAAAAAAAAAAAAGAATTTCTTTATAAGGCTGAAAAATATGCCACAATATATATACCACATTTCATTTATCCATTTACCTATTGATGGATACTTAGGTTGCTGCAAGCCTTTGGCCACTGTGTATAATGCTGCTATGAACACGGATGTACAAATATCTGTTAGAATCCCTGCTTTCCATCCTTTTGAGTACTAAGAAATGAAATTGCTGGATTTATGGTAATTCTATTTTCAGTTTTTGGAAGGACCACTATACTGTCTTCCATAGTGGCAACACCATTTTAAATTTCCACTAGTAGTGCACAGGGGTTCCAGTTTCTCCATATCTTTACCAACACTTGCTACCTATTTATTTTTTTCAAATAATAATCATTCTAATGGGTGTGAAGTGGCATTTCATTGTGGTTTTGGTTTGTATTTCCTAATGATTATGATGTTAAACATTTCTCATGTGCTTATTGGCCATTTGTGTATCTCCTTAAATGTCTCCCACAGGGGAAAAAGAGATAAGTTGAAGGTGGGGAAAAAGCACCAGCCTTTTAAATTCCCTGGAAGTCAGTTCATCTGGAGAGGGAGGGCAGAAGATATGCCTGCCTCTCTGTCTGCACTTTGTGACCAAGAAGCAATCAGAGCATATCCTAGTATCTGGAGGACAGGGTCTTTATTTCCCAAGCTGGCTCTCACAGGCTGTGTGCAGTCTGCTCTAGGAATACATACATGGTTGTCTGCCAAAGGGATGGGGATGGGGAATGGGTAGATGCTACTGCAGTAAGAACTGAAATTAACCCCAAGTAAGGACAGTTTACTTCAAGCCTTCCTTTGAAAGTAACAGCCTTAAATAGACTCCAGAGTTCCATAACATTTGCATTAGATTCTGGCAGGCCAATTACTTAGGTGGGGAGATGGATTCCTGGCATTTCCTACTTGGCCATCTTCTCTCTAACTCCGTCTTATTAGTTTTGTATTATATCATTCTGATTTAAGTATATTAATCCTGTCTCATAGCTATTTGCATATACTTAAAAAATTTAAATAAGTTATCATTACCTTTATATATGATGTCTTTTGCCTTATGGGCATTTTAAATCTTATGTGATTATTATTAGTCAATCATCATTTTAACAGATTCTGTTAACATTTTATAACATTTGATAACATTTTATGGAAAATCTTCTACTTTAAAACCAATTAAACTAAAAAATAAAGTCTCTCTCAAAAAAACCTGATATTTATGCCTATATTGTTGTGTGATGGTTTAACTTTTTTGGGCCCCGTTTTTTTAGATTTTATATATTTAAATCATTAATACTTTAACATTTCATTTTTATGTGTAGTATGAGGTAGGAATCTAATTTATTTTTCCAAATAGATAACGTTATGCCAAGACAGCTTATTGAATAACATATTCATTTCCTACTGGTATAAAATATCACTGTATTTCTCAAATTCCATTAGAATATACATGAATTTTTTTCTGAATTTGATGGTTAATTCTATTAGCTTTCTTTTTTTGGTTCATTTCTATGTCATTACTACAGTATTGTTTTCAGACTTCATGATTAGTTTATTATTGGATATTTTGCAATTTTGGTTGGTATTGTAAATAATATCATTCTCCATTTTGCTTCTTTAACCTATTTATTGTGAACTCTTGTAGACATACCTCCTGTAGGTAGACAGTTATGTTGGTGTTATAACATACTTACAAGTGTTCTTGTACATAGATTGTGTCAGCTGGCTTTCTCTAAATACATGCACTGTAGTAGAATTGCTGGATCAGTGTCTTCCTGTCCTCATCTTTACCAGATGATGCCAAATTATTTTTTAAAATGTTTTTTGCCAATGAATATAATTGTATTTCATATATGTATGTTTGTGTATATGTGCATATGTGTATGTATGCATATACACATATTTGTGTAGCTATGTTACTAAACCCTTTTATTAATCTATAGATTTATCTGTAGATTCTGGTTGATTCCTAAATTCATAAGCACATCATTTGTGAATAATGGTAGTTTTCTTTCTTTCTTTTGAATCTTTATCCTGGTTTTCTTCCCTTTTATGTTGATGAAGGATCATCAGTACAGTTTAATAGAAGCAATGCATGTTTAAGTATAGTGCATTTGATTGAAAATTCAGTTATATGTTATATTTGGGAGCTTTATTTGGCAAGATTTAAAAATTGTGAATGAATTTAATATATTTTTGTTTATTAAGAGGACATTAATTTTTTTTAATTTAAATTCAGTTAGCCAACATATAGTATATCATCAGTTTCAGATGTAGTGTACAATGATTCATCAGTTGCATATCACACCGAGTACTCATCATATCATGTGCCTTCCTTAATGCCCATCACCCAGTTACCCAGTCCCCCCACGCACCTCCCCTTCCGCAACCCTCAGTTTGTTTCCCAAAGTCAAGAGTCTCTCGTGGTTTGTCTCCCTCTCTGATTTCTTCCTGAATCATTCAGTTTTCCCTCCCTTCCCCTATGATTCTCTGTGCTGTTTCTTATATTCCACATATGAATGAAGCCATATAATTGTCTTTCTCTGCTTGACTTATTTCACTTAGCATAATACCCTTCAGTTCCATCCACATCCGTATAAATGGAAGGTATTCATTCTTTCTGATGGCTAAGTAATATTCCATTGTATATATGAACCATGTCTTCTTTATCCATTCATCTGTTAAAGGACATCTCGGCTCCTTCCACAGTTTGGCTATTGTGGACATTGCTGCTATGAACATTGGGGTTCAGGTTTCCCTTCTTCTCACTACACCTGTATCTTTGGGGTAAATACCTAGTAGTGCATTTGCTGGGTTGTAGGATAGCTCTATTTTTAATGTCTTGAGGAACCTCCATACTGTTTTCCAGAGTGGCCGTGCCAGCTTGCATTCCCAACAACAGTGTAGGAGGGTTCTCCTTTCTCTACATTCTCACCAACACTTATTGTTTCCTGTCTTGCTAGTTTTTGCCATTCTAACTGGTGTAAGGTGGTATCTCATTGTAGTTTTGATTTGTATTTCCCTGATGCCAAGTGATGTGCAGCATTTTTTCATGTGTCTGGCCATTTGTATGTCTTCTTTGGAGAAAAGGAGGACACTGGGGAGGAGGGAAGCAAGATGGCAGAGGAGTAGGCGACCTCGTTTCGACCGGTCCCTTGAATTGAGCTGGATATCTACCAAACCATCCTGAACACCCACAAAATCAGCCTGAGATGTAAAAGATATATCTGGATCTCTACAAGCAGAAAAATGCCACCAGGTGGTAGTGGTGGCTACCGACCGCTCTTGATTTTCCTAGGGTGTATCTTGCCTGGGTTGTGATTGATATTTTGGACTCTGTACATTCCCTCAACCATCCCTCAACAGAGTGACTAGGAGGAGGAAATCCCAACAAAGAAAAGAACCAAAGACAATGCCCTCTGCCACTGGATTAATAGATATGGATATAAGAAAGATGTCAGACATAGAATTCAGGGTAGCACTTTTGAAGTCATTAGCTAGGCTTGAAAAAAGCATTTGTGACAATATAGAATCTCTAAGGGCAGAAATGAGATCTAATTGCACTGAACTTAAAAATGCTATGAAAGAGAAGTGGTCTAAACTTGGGATACTCTTAACAGCTAGGGCAGATGAGAAAGAAGAACGAATTAATGATCTAGAAGATAAGCTGATAGAAAGGAAGGAAGTCAAGGAGGATAGGGATAAACAACTAGAAGCCCATGAGATGAGTGACACCATGAAACGTTCCAAAGTCAGAATTATTGGGATCCCTGAGGTGGTGGAGATAGAGGATTGGAAGGTACACTTGAGCAAATCATAGCTGAAAACTTCCCTAATCTGGGGAAGGAAATAAGCATTCATGTCCAAGAGGCAGAGAAGACCCTTCCCAAGACCAATAAAAATAGACCAATTCTCCGGTATATAATACTAAAACTTGCTAATCTTAGAGCCAAGGCAGCTATCCTGAGAGCAGCTAGGGGGAAGAGATTTCTTACCTATGGAGGGAGGAACATCAGAATAATGTCAAACCTGTCCACAGATACCTGGCAAGCCAGAAAGGGCTGGCAAGACATAATCAGGGTACTAAATGAGGAAAACATGCAACCAAGAATACTTTATCCAGTAAGGCTGTTATTCAGAATCGATGGAGAGACAAAGAGCTTCCAGGATGGGCAGAAACTGAAAGAATATGTGACCAACAAGCCAGCCCTGTAAGCAGTAATAAAGGGGGATTCTATAAAAGTAGAAAGACCCCAAGAGTAACATAGACCAGAAATTTACAATCTATAGAAATGGGCTTTACAGGCAACATGATGGCACTAAATTCATATCTTTCAGTAGTTACTGTTAACATGAACAGCCTAAATGCTCCCATGAAATGGCACAGTGTTGCAGATTGGATACAAAGACAGGACCCATCCACATGCAGTCTCCAAGAGACTTATATGGAACCTAAAGACACATCCAGATTGAAAGTGAGGGGATGGAGAACCATTTATCATGCCAACAGACCTCAAAAGACTGGGGTAGCAATTCTCATATCAGACAAATTAGATTTTAAGGCAAAGATTGTAGTAAGAGATGTAGAGGGATACTCTATCATACTTAAAAAGGGTCTATTCAACAAGAAAACCTGAAAGTTGTAAATATCTATACCCTCAGCATGGAGCAACCAACTACATAAGCCAGATGTTAACCAAAATAAAGAAACATGTTGATAATAATGCATTAATAGTAGGAGATCCTAACACTCCACTCTCAGCAATGGACAGATCATCTAAGCAGAAGATCAACAAAGAAACAAGAGCTTTGAAGGACATGTTGGACCAGATAGACTTCATAGATATGTGCAGAACATTCCACCCTAAAACAACAGATGCTCATTCTTCTCGAGCACACGTGGAACTTTCTCTGGAACAGACCACATACTAGGTCACAAATCAGGCTTCAACTGATACCAGAAGATTGAGATTATTCCCTCCGTGTTATCAGACCACAATGCCTTGAAACTGGAATTCAATCACAAAAAAATTTGGAAGGAATTCAAACATGTGGAAATTAAAAAGCATCCTACTAAAGAATGATTGGGTCAACCAGGAAATTAAGGAAGAACTTAAACAATTCATGGAAACTAATAAGAATGAAAACACATCAGTCCAAAACCTATGGGATACTGCAGAGATGGTCCTTTCAGCAATGTGGCAGAATACAAAATCAAAACCACAATGAGATACCACCTTACACCAGTTAGAATGGCAAAAATTAACAAGACAGGAAACAACAAATGTTGGCGAGGATGTGGAGAAAGGGGAACCGTCTTACACTTGGTGGTAATGCAAGCTGGTACAACCACTCAGGAAAACAGTATGGAGGTTCCTCAAGAAGTTAAAAATAGACCTACCCTAGACCCAGCAATTGCATTACTAGGTATTTACCCCAAAGATACAGAAGTAGTGAAAAGAAGGGGCACATGCACCCCAATGTTCATAGCAGCAATGTCCACAATAGCCAAACAGTGGAAAGAGCCAAGATTCCCTTCAACAGATGAATGGATAAAGGAGATGTGGTTCGTATATTCAATGGAATGTTACTCAGCCATCGGAACAATGAATACCTACCATTTCATCAACATGGATGGGACTGGAGGGTATTATGCTCAGTGAAATAAGTCAGTCAGAGAAAGAATTATCATATGGTTTCACTCATATGTGGAATATAAGAAATGGTATGGAGGACTGTAGGGGAAGGGATGGAAAACTGAAGGGGGAGAAATCAGAGAGGGATACGAACCATAAGAGACTCTGGACTTCGGGAAAACAAACAGGGTTTCAGAGGGGAGGTGGGTGGGGGAATGGGGTCTCTGGGTGATGAGTATTGAGGGTACCTGTTGGGATGAGCACTGGGTGTTATACACAACAAATGAATCATTGGACACTACATCAAAAACTAATGATGGCTAACTGAACATAATTAAAAAAAAAGAAAAAAGAAAAGGAGGACATTAATTTGTTAGTCCAATGAATTATATTGATTTTTTAAATGTTAAAACAATCATATTTCTTGTATTTATCACATACTATATTATGAAAGAACTTAATTTTTTTTTTCTTTTGCCCTAGTTGCCATATATTTACTTGCATGTGTTAACAGCCCCACAAAAGACTGTGGTTCATTGGCCTTTTTATTTTAAAGAAATGGCACTCCAAATCTAGTAATGCTTGCTGCCTTGAAGTCTACTTGTTTGATATTAAAATAACTGTAGGGGTGCCTGGGTGGCTCAGTCAGTTAAGCATCTGACTCTTGATTTTGGCTCAGGTCATGATCTCAGGGTCATGAGATTGAGCCCGACATTGGGCTCCACACTGGGTGTAGAGACTGCTTAAGATTCTCTCTCTCCCTCCCTCTGCCCCTCCCCTCCATTTGCACTCTATATCTCTAAAAAAAAATAAATAAATAAAAGAATAACTGCTTCCTTTGGTTAGTGTTTGCATGTATATCTTCTTCTTTTTGTTTTCAATCTTTGTGTGCTTATATTTAAGATGTGTCTCTTAGAAGCATCATATATATATATATATATATATATATATATATAATTTTTTGGGGGGTGATCTTTGTATTTTAATTTTTGCATTTAGTCCATTTACATTTAATTCAATTACTCATATATTTGGATTTGAATCTACTCTTTTACTCTTTGTTTCTTATTTGTCCCACATGGTCTGTGCCTCCTTCTATATCTCATTTCTTGCCTTCTTTAGTATTATTTTCTATCATTATATTTTCTTTTTTATTAGTATGTTTGTATTACCTTTTTTTTTTTCTCCCAGAGAAAGAGAGAGAGAGAGAGAGTGCGAGGGGAGGGGCAGAGGGAGAGGGAGAGAGAATCTCAAGGAGGCTATACACCTAACATGGAGCCTGACATGGGGCTTGATCTTACAACCTTGGGATCATGACCTGAGTCAAAATCAAGAGTCAAATGCTTACCTGACTGGGCCAGCCAGACGCCCCTGTATTGCCTTGTTTTACCATTCTCTTTGAATTAAACTAGAAATTTCAACATACATATTGACTTAATGAAAGTCTATTAGAAAATAGTACTTTTACCACTTCTCAGACAGTGCAAGGACTGTATAATACTTGAATGAACTACATTTAACATCTTCCCAGCTTTTGTGTTTAAATTTCAAAACTCAGTATGTATTTAAAACAGTGGGAGGCATTATTATTTTATAACAGTCAATTTTCATTTAGGTTTGCCTATTTACTTTTTCCTTTGCATTTAGTTCCCTCCACTTTTTTTTCTTTTCTGCTTCCACTTTGTATTATTTTCTCTGTTTCTGAAGAACACACATTAGTATTTTCATTAGTACAGGTCTTGTTGGCGATGAATTTGCTCATTCTTGTTTATATAAAGCTATTTTTATTTTTTTAAAAGATTTTATTTTTTTATTTGACAGAGAGAGAGAACACAAGTAGGCAGAGTGGCAGGCAGAGAGGGAGAAGCAGCCTCCCTGCTCAGCAGGGAGTCCGATGCGGGGCTCGATCCCAGGACCCTGAGATCATGACCTGAGCCGAAGGCAGACGTTCAACCAACTGAGCCACTGAGGCACCCCTAAAACTATTTTTATTTTGCCTTCATTTTTGAAGGATATTTACACTGAATATAGTGTTCTGAATCAGCAGATATTTCTTTTCAGCTACTGGTAATTAGTCTACTGTCTTAGGCTTCAATTTTTTGCTGTTGAAAAGCCTGCTGTCATTTTAACTGCCACTTAATTGAAGGTAACCTGTTTTCTCTTGCTATTTTTAGACTTTTCTATGTCACTGTTCTTACTCTTTTTTACTTAATGTATCTTGTTATGAACTTTTATGATTTTAATTTAATTTATGGATATTGCTTAGAATTATTATTGGTAGATTAGTGGCTTTTATTTATTTTCTTAAACTTTTTTTGTTATGTTATGTTACTCACCATACATTACATCATTAGTTTTTGATGTAGTGTTCCATGATTCATTGTTTGTGTATAACACCGAGTGCTCCATTCAGTACGTGCCTTCCTTAATACCCATCACTGGGCTAACTGATCTGCCCAACCCCTCCCCTCTAAAACCCTCAGTTTGTTTCTCAGAGTCCATAGTCTCTCATGGTTCGTCTCCCCATCTGATTCCCCCCCTTCATTTGTCCCTTCCTACTGTCTTTTTTTTTTAACATATAATGTATTATTTGTTTCAGAGGTACAGATATGTGATTCATCAGTCTTATACAATTCACAGCACTCACCATAGCACATACCTTCCCCAGTGTCTATCACCCAGCCACTCCACCCCTTCCATCCCCACCACTCCAGCAACCCTCAGTTTGTTTCCTGAGATTAAGAATTCCTCATATCAGTGAGGTCATATGATACATGTCTTTCTCTGATTGACTTATTTCACTCAGCATAATACCCTCCAGTTCCATCCACATTGTTGCAAATGGCAAGATTTCATTCCTTTTGATGGCTGCATAATATTCCATTGTATATATAGACCACATCTTCTTTATCCATTCATCTGTTGATGGACATCTTTGCTCTTTCCATAGTTTGCCTGTTGTGGACATTGCTGCTATAAACATTGTGGTGCATGTACCCCTTGAGATCCCTACATTTGTATCTTTGGGGTAAATACCCAGTAGTGCAATTGCTGGGTCATACAGTAGCTCTATTTTCAAATTTTGAGGAACCTCCATAATGTTTTTCAGAGGGGCTGCACCAGCTTGCATTCCCACCAACAGTGTAGGAGGGTTCCCCTTTCTCCACATCCTCACCAACATTTGTCGTTTCCTGACTTGTTAATTTTAGCCATTTGGTGTGAGGTGGTATCTCATTGAGGTTTTGATTTGGATTTCCCTGATGCTGAGCGATGTTGAGCACTTTTTCATGTGTCTGTGGCCATTTGGATGTCTTCTTTGGAAAAATGTCTGTTCATGTCTTCTGCCCATTTCTTGATTGGATTATTTGTTCTTTGGGTGTTGAGTTTGATAAGTTCTTTATAGATTTTGGATACTAGCCTTTCATCTGATATGTCATTTGCAAATATCTTCTCCCATTCTGTCGGTTGTCTTTTGGTTTTGTGGACTGCTTCCTTTGCTGTGCAAAGCTTTTTATCTTGATGAAGTCCCAGTAGTTTATCAGTTCCTTTTTGCCCTTGTTCCCTTGCCTTTGGCAATGTTTCTAGGAAGAAGTGGCTGTGGCTGAGGTTGAAGAGGTTGCTGTCTGTGTTCTCCTTTAGGATTTTGATGGACTCCTGTCTCACATTTACGTCTTTCAACCACTTGGAGTCTATTTTTGTGTGTGGTGTAAGGAAATGGTGCAGTTTCATTATTCTGCGTGTGGCTGTGCAATTTTCCCAGCACCATTTGTTGAAGAGACTGTCCTTTTTCCATTGGACATTCTTTCCTGCTTTGTTGAAGATGAGTTGACCATAGAGTTGAGGGTCCACTTCTGGGCTCTCTATTCTATTCCATTGATCTATGTGTCTGTTTTTGTGCCAGTACCATACTGTCTTGATCATTACAACTTTGTAATAGAGCTTGAGTCTGGAATTGTGATGCCACCAGCTTTACTTTTCTTTTTCAACATTCCTCTGGCTATTTAGGGTCTTTTCTGGTTCTATACAAATTTTAGGATTATTTGTTCCATTTCTATGAAAAAAGTTGAGGGTATTTTGATTGGGATTGCATTGAATGTGTAGATTGCTCTCGGTAAAATTGACATTTTCACAATATTTGTTCTTCCAATCCATGAGCATGGAACTTTTTCCATTTCTTTGTGTCTTCCTGAATTTTTTCATGAGTATTCTGTAGTTTCTGAGTACACATTTTTTGCCTCTTTGGTTAGATTTATTCCTAGGTATCTTATGGTTTTGAGTGCAATTGTAAACGGATCGACTCCTTAATTTCTCTTTCTTCTGTCTTGGTGTATAGAAATGCCACTGATTTCTGTGCATTGATTTTATATCCTGCCACTTTACTGAATTCCTGTATGAGTTCTAGCAGTTTTGTGGTGGAGTCTTCTGGGTTTTCCACAGAAATTTTCATAGCGTCTGCAAACAGTGAGAGTTTAACTTCTTTGCCGATTCAGATGCCTTTGATTTCTTTTTGTTGTCTGATTGCTGTGGCTAGGACTTCTAGTATTATGCTGAATAGCAGTGGTGATAGTGGACATCCCTGCCGTGTTCCTGACGTTAGGGGGAAAGCTCTCAGTTTTTCCCCATTGAGGATGATATTCGCTGTGGGTTTTTCATAGATGACTTTTATGATATTGAGGTATGTACCCTCTATCCCTGCACTATGAAGAGTTTTAATCAAGAAAGGATGCTGTACTTTGTCAAGTGCTTTTTCTGCATCTTTGGAGAGGATCATATGGTTCTTCTTTCTTTTATTAATGTATTGTATCACATTGATTGATTTGTAGATGTTGAACCAACCTTGCAGCCCAAGGATAAGTCCCACTTGGTTGTGGTGAATAATTCTTTTAATGTACTTTGGATCCTATTGGCTAGTATTTTGGTGAGAATTTTTGCATCCATGTTCATCAGGGATATTGGTCTTTAGTTCTCCTTTTTGATGGGGTCTTTGTCTGGTTTTGGGATCAAGGTAATGGTGTCCTCATAAAACGAGTTTGGAAGTTTTCCTTCCATTTCTATTTTTTGGAACAGTTTCAGGAGAATAGGTATTAATTCTTCTTTAAATGTCTGATAGAATTCCCCTGGGAAGCCATCTGGCCCTGGGCTTTTGTTTCTTGGGAGATTTTTGATGACTGCTTCAATTTCCTTAGTGGCTATAGGTCTGTTCAGGTTTTCTATTTCTTCCTGGTTCAATTTTGGTAGTTGATACATCTCTAGGAATGCACCCATTTCTTCCAGGTTATCTAATTTGCTGGCATAGAGTTGCTCATAATATGTTCTTATAATTGTTTGTATTTCTTTGGTGTTGGTTGTGATCTCTCCTCTTTCGTTCACGATTTTGTTGATTTGGGTCCTTTCTCTTTTCTTTTTGATGACTCTGGCCAGGGGTTTATCAATCTTGTTAATTCTTTCAAAGAACTAGCTCCTAGTTTCGTTGATCTGTTCTACTGTTCTTTTGGTTTCTATTTCACTGATTTCTGCTCTGATCTTTATTATTTCTTTTTTCCTCCTAGGTTTAGTCTTTATTGGCTGTTCTTTCTCCAGCTCCTTTAGGTGTAGGGTTAAGTTGTGTATTTGAAACCTTTCTTCTTTCTTGAGAAAGGCTTGTCTTGCTATATACTTTCCTCTTAGGACCGCCTTTGCTGCATTCCAAAGATTTTGAACAGTTGTGTTTTCATTTCATTGGTTTCCATGAATTTTTTTAAATTCTTCTTTAATTTCCTGGTTGACCCATTCATTCTTTAGTAGGATGCTCTTTAGCCTCCATGTATTTGAGTTCTTTCCGACTTTCCTCTTGTGATTGAGTTCTAGTTTCAAAGCATTGTGGTCTGAAAATATGCAGGGAATGATCCCAGTGTTTTGGTAGCAGTTGAGACCTTATTTGTGACCCAGGATGTGATCTATTCTGGAGAATGTTCCATGGGCATTAGAGAAGAATGTATATTCTGTTGCTTTGGGATGGAATGTTCTGAATATATTTGTGAAGTCCATTTGGTCCAGTGTGTCATTTAAGTCATTATTTCCTTGTTGATCTTTGCTTAGATGATCTGTCCATTTCAGTGAGGGGGGTGTTAAAGTCCCCCACTATTTTATATTGTTGTCAGTGTGTTTCTTTGCTTTTGTTATTAATTGGCTTATATAATTGGCTGCTCCCATGTTAGGGGCATAGATATTTACAGTTGTTAGATCTTCTTGTTGGATAGACCCTTTAAGAATCATATAGTGCCCTTCCTCATCTCTTATTTTAGTCTTTGTTTTAAAATCTAATTGTGTGATGTTAGGATTGCCACGACAGCTTTCTTTTGATGTTCATTAGCATGGTAAATGGTTTTCCACCCACTTACTTTCAATCTGAGGGTGTTTTTGCATCTAAAATGAGTCTCTTGCAGACAGCATATCGATGTGTCTTGTTTTTTTATCCAATCTGATAGCCTGTGTCTTTTGATTGGGGCATTTAGCCAATTTACATTCAGGGTAACTATTGAAAGGTATGAGTTTAGTGCTATTGTATTGCCTGTCAGGTGACTGTTCCTGTATGTTGTATGTATTCCTTTCTGGTCTATGTTACTTTTAGGCTCTGTCTTTGTTTATAGGACCCCTATTTCTTGTAGGGCTGGTTTTGTGTTTGCAAATTCTTTTAGTTTTTGTTTTTCCTAGAAGCTTTTTATCTCTCCTATTTTCAATGACAGCCTAGCTGGATATAGTATTCTTTGCTGCATATTTTTCTTGTTTAGTGCCCTGAATATAACTTGCCAGTCCTTTCTGGCCAGCCATGTCTCTGTGGATAGGTCTGTTGCCAATCTAATGTTTCTACCATTGTAGGTTACAGATCTCTTGTCCCGAGCTGCTTTCAGGATTTTCTCTGAGACTTGTAAGTTTTACTATTAGATGTCGGGGTGTTGACCTATTTTTATTGATTTTGTGAGGAGTTCTCTGTGCCTCCTGGATTTTGATGCCTGTTTCCTTTCCCAATTAGGGAAGTTTTCTGTTGTAATTTGTTCCAATATACTTTCTGCCCCCCTCTCTCTTCTTCTGGGATCCCGATTATTTTAATATTGTTTCATCTTATGCTGTCAGTTATCTCTCGAATTCTGCCCTGGTGATCCAGTAGTTGTTTATCTCTCTTTTTCTCAGCTTTTTTATTCTCCATCATTTGGTCTTCTTTATCACTAATTCTTTCTTCTGCCTCATTTATCCTAGCAGTTAGAGCCTCCATTTTTTATTGCATCTCATTAATAGCCTTTTTGATTTCAACTTGGTTAGATTTTAGTTCTTTTATTTCTTCAGAGTTTCTCTAGTATCTTCCATGGTTTTTTCGAGTCCAGCTAGTATCTTTATAATCATCATTCTGAACCCTAGTTCCCACATGTTACTAATGTCCATACTGATTAGGTCCCTTCCAGTTGGTACTGCCTCTTGTTCTTTTCTTTCGAGGTGAGTTTTTCCATCTTGTCATTTTGTCCAGGGGAAAATAGATGAGTGAGAGAATAAAATGCTAACAGGGTAACAACGACCCCAGAAAAATACACACTAAACAAATCAGAAGCGACTGAAATGGGGGTGGGGGGAGACAGGGAAGGGAAAGAAAGAAAATAAAACAATATAATCAGATATGATCAGACTGGTGAATGGATCAATGCCACACACTAGATTGTGGGCGTATTTTGTTCTGTTAGAGGAAAGTGCCTCCCAAAATTTTAAAGAAAGAAAAACTTACATATATATATATACACAAAAATAAGTATAAATATGATAAAGGGATGGACTATGAGTGTAAAGATGAAAATTATAAAAGATTTTATAAAAGGAATTGATAAGAAGTTGGTTGAAAAAAAAAAAAGGGAGAGAATGTGATCAGGCAGGAGACTAGAATAAAGCCATACACTAGAGATTTAGGATATGTTTTGGTCTGTTAGAAGAAACTGTATCCCAAAATTTTAAACATAGGAGAACTTATATATGTACTAAAAATAAGGTTGGGTATAATGTAGGGATAGAGTATGACTCTAAAAATGAAAAATAAAGAGTTTAAAAAACGGGATTGATAAGATGTTGCTTGAAAAAGGGAAAAGGAAAAATTAATAAAAATAGAAAAAGAGAAAAATTTTAAGAAAGTAACTTTGAAAGACTAAAGTATCATGGGGAAAAACAGTCATGAATTATATGTGCTGTATTCCCCTAGTGCTGGAGTTCTGCTGTTCTCATTGATCGGTAAACTTGGTCTTGTCTGGCTGTTCCTGCTGATCTTCTGGGGGAGGGTCCTGTGGTAGTGATTCTCAAATGTCTGCCTGAGGCCGAATCACACTGCCCTCGCAAGGGTCGGGGCTAAGTAATCTTGGGTTTGCTCTCGGGACCTTTTGTTCCCTTCAAGCTTTCCCTACAGCTTTGCAGGATTAGGGTGAAAATGGCGGCCTCCTAATCTCCGCCATGGTGGAGCAGAGAACTTGGTGCCCCAGTCCTCAGTGAGCCCCCAGAGAAAAGCAGTCAGTCACTCCTGTCTCCCTGGTCTCCGGCTGCACTCCGTGCTCACCCGGCCTGTGACCGAGCATTTCTATCTCTGGCACACGACCCTGTGTGGAGTCTCCAAACCCAGTACATTCCTTCAGTGCACTCCTGGGGGAGGAAGGGGAGTCTCCCCTGGTTTGCTGCTTGTTGGGTCCCTCCTGGAAGAGCAGTGGCCCGACTGTGCCGCAGATCACTATTTTTGGCAACCCCGAGCTGCGAGCCCACTCCTCCAGCCGGCTTCCCTGCTCTGATACTTGGGACGTCTGCTGTACTCAGGCACCCCTGGTCTTTCTGTGACCCTGAGAGTCTTGAGACCACACTGTCCCAGTGTGGGTTCCATCCCCCGCTTAGCCACTGGAGCAATGTCCCTCAGTGGAGCAGACTTTTAGAAGTTTCAATGTTGTGCTCCCTTGCTCTGTCACTTGCTAGTAGCCGGCTCCCCCCTGCCCCCCATCTGTCTTCCCAAATATTGCCTCGCATTCACTTCTGTGCATGTCCTACCTTCCAGAAAGTGGTCGCTTTTCTGTTCAGAGAGTTGCTGCTATTCTTTTCTTCCATCTCCTGTTGAGTTTGTAGGTGTTCTGAATGGTTTGATACCTATCTAGCTGAATTCCTGGGACCAGACGAAATTTAGATCTCCTACTCCTCCACTATCTTGCTCCTCCTCCCAATTACTGGCTTTTATAATTTTGGAAAAATTCTTATTCCATTTTTAATTTTTATTATTTTATTTTTTATTTTTTGTTTAATTTTATTTTATTAAAGATTTTTATTTATTTGAGAGAGAGCGAGAGGGAGAGAGAGAGAGCACAAGCAGGGGGTAGTGGCAGGCAGAGGGAGAAGCAGGCTCCCTGCCGAGCAAGGAGTCTGTTGTGGGACTTGATCCCAGGACTCTGGGATCATGACCTGAGCCAAAGGTAGAGGCTTAACCAACTGAGCCACCCAGGCATCCCTCTTATGCAGTTTTTTAAAACATTACCTTTATCCCATTATTTTACTTTCATCTTCTGAAATCCTGATTAAACATAACATTAGGCCTTCTTACATTATCTACCCTATTAATATTTCTTCTGTGTTTTGTATCATTTTATATCTTTTATTTTTTAATTATTTATTTAAATTAACATATAATGTATTATTTGTTTCAGGGGTACAGTTCTGTGATTCATCAGTCTTACACAATATCCAGGATTCACAACACATACCCTTCCCAGTGTCCATCACCCAGCCATCCCATCTCCAACCCACTTCCCCTTTCCCCTCAAGAAATCCTCAATTTGTTTCCTAAGTTTAAGAGTCTCTTATGGTTTTTCTCCCTTTCTGGTTTCATTTTGTTTCATTTTTCCTCTCTTCCCCTATGATCCTCTGCCTTTTTTCTTAAATTCTGCATATGAGTGAGAACATATAATAATTGTCTTTCTCTGATCGACTCATTTTGCTTATCATAATACCTCTAGTTCCATTTAATCTCTTTTAGCTGCTTTCTGGGTAACTTTTTTTCAATCAGTCTTCTAATTCACTAGCTCTTTTTTTCTGTATCCTATCAGCTACCAAACATGTACATTGAGATCTTAGTTTTGGTTATTTATCTTTTCATTTCTAGAAGTTCTGTTTTTGTTTTGTTTTGTTTTTTTAATAGTCTTTGCTTTCTTTTAGTTTATAGTATAATCTGTAGATGTTTTTCATGTTCTTTTATCTTTTTTAATCATTAGAGGTGTACTTGTTTTATATTTGTGCCTGATAATTCTGGTATCAGAGATCCAAATTGGAATTTTTTCCTGTATGTTCTCGTTTATGGTGCCCCATTTTTTTGGTGCCTGATTATTTTTGACTATGTGCTTTTCATTGCCCTTGAATGATTATTTGTGTAGTTTCACTATGGGCTAGGATGAAGGCATTTTTCTCTAGATATTATTTTTTGCATTTATTTTTGCCAGTTGTGTGTGCACTGTTTATAGGAAAAACACTCCTCTCTCTTTTACTTTCATACTACTATCATATTCAGAACTCTGTACATTGGGGCACTTCAGTGGCTCAGTTGGTTAAGTATCTGACTTCGGGTCAGGTCATCATCTCAGGGTCTTGGGTTCGAGCCCCATGTCAGGCTCCCTGCTCAGTGGGGAGTTTGCTTCTCCCTTTTCCCCTGCCCCCCACTCGTGCTCTCTCTCTCTCTCAAACCCTCCCCCCCCCAAAAAAACCCCAAACCTCTCTGCACCACTTTTGACACCAGATGTGTGGGCTTCTACACCAAGCAATTCTTCAACGACATCTGGGTGTCCTACGGTTCGGTTCTATTCTGATTACAGCTGGAGTTAGTGTAGACCACACAGGTTAGGGCTGAGTCTCATAAATCTACCACTTCCTCTTTAGATACCAATTGGAAGTCTAGCTTGTCACTTGTAGTTCTGACCAACTGGCTATGAATCAGAGGTTCCCATGACCCCATCCTTGGGTTCGATTAACTTGTATCATCCTCCTGACATGTATGTTTAGCTACCTGGAAGCTCCCCAAACCTTGTACTTTTGGAATTTTTATGGAGGTTTCATCATGTAGGCATACTCAGTCTTTAACTCAATTGCCAGTACTTCCCTACTTCCCAGAGGATGGGGATGGGGTGGAAGTTTCAAGCTTTTAATTATGGTGTAGTCTTTCTGGTGATCAGTCTTCATCCTGATGCTATCTAGGAGCGCACTAAGAGAGTTACCTCATTAAAACAAAAGACATTCATATCACCCAAGAAATGCCAAGGGATTTAGAAGCTCTGTGAGAAACTGGGGTCAAAGACCAAATATTAGAACAAAAAATGGTCCTAGTGCTCTTATAGGGTTTTAAGAGATCTTTCCCAGGAACTAAGGGCAGAGAACAATATATATATTTTCTATTATTTTACACACCATTAATCAGAATCTACTTAAACTTAGTTCAAAGCTTAACATTCCCTGACCCACCCAGACTACATGTTTGCAAATCTCTGTGCAAGGGCTTCAGTCAACTCCAGACTTCTCAGTGGTAGTTTTTTTCTTTCTAAGTCCTCTTATCCCTGTCCTCTTCCTCCTCCTTATTCTTTTCTCCGCCTTGATCCAAGGCAGTCTTGAATGTACTTGGAGTTGGGGTGGGAGGTAAGAGAGGACTTGCATAGTTCTGAATCAGCTCCACTGTGAGAGCATTAGCCCTTTCAATCCCCAGCTTATTGTGGGAAGTGTCTCTTATGAAACTCTCACCTCTGATAGGCTCTGGGCTTGACTTACGTCTCTCTTTGATGCCATTTAACCAAACTCCTGTGTACTAGTGTTGGCAAATGCTCACAGTACAGTAATAACAGCATTAGTCCTCAGTTTACCCCGGAATTTAGCTTGGGACTTTTTATAAGGTTTTAATGTTTTTAAGGTGGTGTTTCTTCATATTTTATCGAACATTTTTAGTAAATTAAGTAGGAGAATTACTCTGAATAATTTAGTCTGCCATTATCAGAAAACTTTGATAATCTCTTTAGCATTATATTCTAGTTTATAATTTCTCTTTTATCAGCTGAATCTAGTAGGCTGTTGAAATCTATATGTCAAGTTTAAAATTTTTAATTATTATATTTCTTATTTTTAGAAGCTCCATTTTGTTCTTCTTTAAGTCGGCCTGGTCATTTTATCATTTTTTGTCCCTTAATTATATTTTCAATATCTCTTTTCTTAATTTCTTTGAGCATAAATACGTTTTTTATTCTATATCTGATTATTCCATTATTTGAGGCCTTTGTAGGTCATGGTATGCTTTCTTATATTTGGCTGGCTTTTAGTCTGTTATTTTTGGTGGTTCATTTCTCATGTATTTTGTAAATCTTTTTTTGTTTGTTTTTTAAACTATGGGCTCATGTTAATTGGAATGTGGGAGTTCTCTGAGGTCTGGTAAGTTAACATGTGTTTTTCTACGGAGTATTCGCATTTGTTTTTTGATGGGTTTTGGAAGCTCTGCAACACCAAGATCGTGTGTGTGTGTGTGTGTGTGTGTGTGTGTGTGTGTGTGTGTGTGTGTGTGTGTTTTCAGACCACACAGATAATAAGAATTCTCCCTTAAACTTGTCTGAACATAGTTTTTGTTCATGAATTTTCTAGTGAGTGTTTTCTTCCTTTACATTTATAGCCATAGCTGAGACTTGCAAGTTTCCTGTTTCTTTGTACTGAGTGGCCTTTTCTAGTTTTCCCTTTCACTGGGCATGTTATTCCTTGAGATACCTTACTTTTTTTTGTGGGAAAATCTCTAATATATTTTCTCATGTTGTATTGTCCCCAGATTTCATTCCTTGTCCTTTATGCACAGAGACCTTCAAAACCAAAGTTGGCAGTAGCATGCATTAGCAGATACCTCTGGGTACCATCTACCTTCAGGACTCATTTGCCTATCTGGATTTAACCTTTTTCTTACTTCTTTTTTTTTTTTTTTTTTAAAGATTTTATTTATTTATTTGAGAGAGAGAGAATGAGAGATAGAGAGCACGAGAGGGAAGAGAGTCAGAGGGAGAAGCAGACTCCCTGCCGAGCAGGGAGCCCGATGTGGGACTCGATCCCGGGACTCCAGGATCATGACCTGAGCCGAAGGCAGTCGCTTAACCAACTGAGCCACCCAGGCGCCCCTTTTTCTTACTTCTTTAACCTTAGGTTATTTCTCTTATTCTCCTACCACCTCAGTGTACATTGGAAAAACTTTTTTAACCCTTTATTCAACATTCTTAAGGAAGGCTCTTCAGGATATCTCATTACCTCATTGCCTTAATATTTCTCAAATGTTACTTTTAATGTTTCTTTTATAGGATTCAGTTTAGCTGCATTTAAAAGAAACAAGAGGAAACTAGAGCTGGCAGAAAGGGTGGAAACAGATTTCATTCAACTAAAGAAAAGAAGACAATCAAGTGAAAAGGTCAGGAGGTGTTTGAAATGTTAATCATTAATGTATCATAATGATATCTATATCTGCATTTAGACATATAAGCTTTAGAATAGTACTTTCCAGTAGAAATACAATGCATGCCACATATGTACTTTTAAGTTTTCTAGTAGCTACATTTAAAAAAAAGTAGGAAGAAACAGGTGAAATTAATTTTAATGATTATTTTATGTAAACCAGTGAATCCAAAATGTCCCTTCAAAAATTTAACCAGTGAAAAAATTATTAGTGAGCTGTTTTCTTTTTTCTTTCTTTTTTTTTTTTTATTAAGTCTTTAAAACCAGTGTGTATTTTATACTTACAACACATCTCAGTTATGGCACTAAGTTTTCATTAGAAATATTTGGTTTGTACTTAAATTTCATAAAATTAACAGTTGAAAAAGTAGGTCTACATAACAGGTTATTCTAAACATACTTTAAACTTTCTAGTAATTGAATATGTTTTAAAATTAAAATAGTTAACATTTAGTAAAATTAAAAATTCAGTTTCTCATATGCTCTTGCCACATTTTAAGTGCTCAGTAGCTACATGTGGCCCATGACTACTGTTTTGGTTCTTGCAGTTCTAGATAGTGATTCTTAACATGGCTGATTAGAGAGTAGAGTGTGTTATAAGGAAATGTATATATTGGATTCATGTAGATATTTTTACATTCTAATTACATGTCTCTGTTTTTTAGTCTTTTGCATTCTTTGTTTGCATTTTGCACATTAGTGTACCATCATGAGTCTTTGTGTCCCATTTCTTAGGTGTTTTGAGGGGTAGAAAGAAGCTGAAAGCCACAACATTCTTGCTCAGCCCATAGCTTGAGGGTTTGTTATCACACAATTCATGATGGGTGTCTCACATCACAGGCATTTGATGTACTTTGACATCTCATTTTTTTTTTTAAGATTTTATTTATTTGAGAGATTGAGAATGAGAGATAGCATGAGACGGAAGAGGGTCAGAGGGAGAAACAGACTCCCTGCTGAGCAGGGAGCCCGATGTGGGACTCGATCCCGGGACTCTAGGACCATGACCTGAGCCGAAGGCAGTTGCTTAACCAACTGAGCCACCCAGGCGCCCTACTTTGACATCTCATTAATGTTCTTTATTGGTTATTCCTTTTATAATTGCTCATATATTGGTTTATGCTTTCTGTCACAGTTTTATATTATTTACTCTATATAAATGCATAAGTTATCTTTCATAGTGATATATATTTTCCCAGTATGTTGCTACAGGGAACAATTAATCAAACATTTTGGTCCAAATCTTTTCATTTTTCTGCCAGAAAAGAGTAGGAGATTAGGAGGTGAGTGAACAAATTAGTAAGTAGGTCTTGGTGAAAATGGATAGTAGTGTGGTTCCATTTCTTAGGTTTCTTTATCCCATGTGATATCTGAGTGAGCAAATGTAAGACTTTTGACCTTTTAAAAAACTGTGATACAGTTTGCATGGCAGTGAGTAATTTAATCATTTTTATAAATGTGTATACCCATGTAACCCTCACACCTGTCAAGATGTAGAACATTTCCAGTTCTTTTTGTGCTTCCTTCCAACCAGTCTCTACCTTCTACAGGCAACTGCTGCTCTGATTTTTCTCACCATAGATGTTTTGTACTGTTCTTAAACTTTATATAGTTGAAATCATACAGAAGTTACTCTTTTCTGTTTGGTTGATTTCACAAAGTGCTTTTGAGACACTTATCACCGGCTCATTCTTTTTTATGTACTGAGTAATTAATATTCCCTAGTATGAATATACTATAATTTGTTTTTCCATTCTCCTTTTGATGGGCATTTGGTTTGATTTTAACTATTGTGAATAAAGTTGCTCTGAACGGTCTTTTTTTTTTTTTAAGATTATTTATTTATTTATTTATTTGACAGAGAGAGAGAGAGAGAGAGAGCACAAGCAGGGGGAGCAGTAGGTAGCGGGAGAGGGAGAAGTAGGCTCCCCGCTGAGCAAGGAGCCCAACCCAGGGCTTGGTCCCAGGCCCCTGGGATCGTGACCTGAGCTGAAGGCAGACGCTTAACGACTGAGCCACCCAGGTGCCCCTGCTGTGAACATTCTTATACAGATTTTTTTTTTTTTAGACATGAGTTTAGGATTTTTATGCAGAGAAATACCAGTTGATCTCATAGGGAATATATTTAGCGAGTCTTATTCAGAAGACCCATTTTTTTCTTCAGAAAATATTTATTAAGCAGTTACTCTTGGTATGGAGCTGGATAGTAAGAAAAGCAGTAGTGAACAAGGTGGAGGAAATTTGTGCAATAATGAAACTTCACATTTTAGTGGATAGAAACAAATATAGAAGTATATAATTAAGTAAGCTAGTTACCATGTTTGGTAACTGTTAGGAAGGAAGAAACTCCCCATAAAATGATGTGATACAGAGTAATTTGGATGTGAGAGACACAAAAGAGCCCCAAAGGAAGACTCCTTTAGTTAGTGATCAAAACAGGTCTCTCTGAGGACATAATATTTGAAAAATAAGATGTGCGTTTTATGAAGAGTCAGTAGAACTCATTCCAGGCAGAATGAACTGCATGTGCAATGGCCCTGGTGGGGAGTTGGCATATTGGAGGGATGGAGAAGAGCCATCAGTGTGCCTAACGCAGAGTGCAAGGGGAGAATGGTATGAAATGTGGCTGGAGAGGTAGCTAGGTGCTGGTTCCATTAGGATCTGGTAGATATGGCAAGGAGTTTCTGTTTTATTTCGTGAATAATGAGTAGCCATTGAAGAATTAAAAGTAGAGAAGTGATGCTGTCTTATTCACATTTTACAGAGTTCTCTTGGGCTGTTTTGTGTTGTATGGATCGAGGGTGGGGGCAAGAAGAGAAGTGAGACTAGTTAGGAAGTTATTACAGTTGGGAGATGGTGACAACGTGGACTGATAGGGATGAAATTGGAGAGAAGTGAATATATCAGGGATATCTTTTGAAAGTTCCTAGAAAGACAGGCAGCATTGCTGCCTTAGGTATTGGCAAAGAAGAGAGAAGAATGAAAGGTTTTAGCTTCAGGGACTGAGTAGTGCCATTTACTGAGGTGAGGAGGCCTGGAGGAGGCATGGCTTCATGGTGATAGAGGTAGGAAGTGGAAATTTGGCCCATTTTCCTTTAATGGACTCAGATTAACCAATACTTTCCATTTTCGCCTTAAGACACATTACCTGATGCCAACAGCACACTAAACACCCTAAAGCTAATAGACCATCATTTAGTGTACCATGCTCCTCTGCTCCTTTCAGTTGAATTATGTGCCACCAAAAGCCCCATTATACTTGTTATTATCATTGTAATTATTATTGTAATTACATAATTCATTAAGTGTCACATAAACTGATGAATACTGAGTTTAAAAAGAGAGTTGTGGGTTTGAAAATGAAGACTGTTGTTTGAGAACTAACTTGAAAAAATAGAGTTGGTTCTTAAAAAATTGCCATAGAATTAAGTATAGGCAAGCCAGCTGTAAAAGATTGAGAAAAATCATAAAAATCTAAAAGCATTCTGGGTGTGTTGTTAGTGTCTTTATGTTCTTGTTCTATTTTAGATAAAACGAAACTTGAAATCACAGGACAATTCAGTGTATTTTAGTTTATGTAAGAAAGATGATACAGAACATTTAGTTGTGGGCCTGCATTCAAAGAAAAGGCTTTGGTCTTATATAAAAAGATTGGCTAATGAATGAATCTTTGTGTTTTAAATAAAAAGAAAATGTTTAAGTTATGTGTACTTTGTTTTTAAATGATTCTCCACTTTACCCAGAGAATATTCAACTTTACAAAAATTTAACCAACCACTCACCATACTGGTTAGGAGGATCTTTCAATAAAAAGCTTGGTATAGCAGGAGGAAAGATTAACTGTGGAGTTGGGTTATATGCATCTGAAGCTTATGGACAGATCAGAAGGGAGAGTCCCACTTGGAAATTATTGGCATCAAAAGGAACATAAATACATGTGGCTAGATGAGCTCACTTAGGAGTGAGAGAAGATAGGGGTCTGAAAATTGGACCCTGGACCGGTTCAACATGTACAAGTTGGGAAGAGGAAAACCCAGCAAAAGGAGAAAGAAGATGCAGTGAGTGAGACAGTTGTATCACCAGGAGAGTGTCTAGGAAGCCAAGCGAGGAGCAGTTCATCACCTGGGTGGAGTGCTGCTAAGAGGACAGAGGACTGATCATTGGATTTAGCAACCGGAGACTGTGGGCCTAGATAAGGACAGTTTCTGTGACGTAGTGGATTGTGGACCAGTGTGGCAGGGGTTAGTCAAGGAGAACAAGGGTGAAGATAACTCTTGAGAAGTTTTGCCATGGCGTGGTAAGAGAGAGAGATCTGAGGTCAAGAGACTCTACCATTGTCAGTTATGGTCTGTGAATTCAATGAGTAATTTAACATACAAAGGCTCAGTTTTCCTTTCCTTTCCTTTCCCTTTCCCTTTCCTTCTTCCTTTTTAAGATTTTATTTATTTGAGAGAGAGAGAGAGAGAGAGAGAGAAAGCACAGAGGGCGGAGGGTCAGAGGGAGAAGTGGGCTCCCCGCTCAGTGGGGTGCATGATGCGGGACTCAGTCTTGGGACTCTGGGATCATGATCTGAGCCGAAGGCAGATGCTTAACTGACTGAGCCAGCCAGGTGCCCGAAGGCTCAGTTTTCTTATCTTTAAATGAAAATTGTGATAGTCTCATGGGGAACAAAAGTGATAATAGATGTTCAAGTGCTTTGTGGCTATCATTGACTTAATCAGACACAATAGTCTTTGCCACAGTGACCTTCATCCTTAAAGTCACTTAGCCAAGAAGAAGAAAAAGGAAGGGGGGAGGCGCCTGGGTGGCTCAGTCATTAAGCGTCTGCCTTTGGCTCAGGTCATGGTTCCAGGGTCCTGGGATCGAGCCCCGCGTCAGGCTCCCTGCTCAGTGGGAAGCCTGCTTCTTCCTCTTCCACTCCCCCCGCTTGTGTTCCTACTCCCGTTATCTCTCTGTGAAATAAATAAATAAAATCTTAAAAAAAAAAAAAAAAAGGAAAGGAGGGAGGAAGGTAAAGAAAACTGCTGCCCAAATTAATTACCCTGTGTGGAGTATTTTAGATATCTTAAAGGACAGGAAAATTATTTTTTATTTTATATTATTATTAACATATAATGTATTATTTGTTTCAGGGGTACAGGTCTGTGATTCATCCGTCTTACACAATACACAGCACTCACCACAACACATACCCTCCCCAATGTCCATCATCCAGCCACCCCATCCCTCCTACCCCCACCACTCCAGCAACCCTCAGTTTGTTTCCTGAGATTGAGTCTCTTATGGTTTGTCTCCCTCTCTGGTTTTGTCTTGTTTCATTTTTTCCTCTCTTCCCCTATGATCCTCTGCCTTGTTTCTCAAATTCCACATATCAGTGAGATCGTATGATAACTGTCTTTCTCTGATTGACTTATTTCACTTAGCATAATACCCTCTAGTTCAGTCCACATCGTTGCAAATGGCAAGATTTCATTTTTTGATGGCTGCATAATACTCCATTTTATATATACACACACACACACACACACACACACACACACACACACACACACACACACACACACACATATATATCACATCTTCTTTATGCATTCATGTCGATGGACAGCTGGGCTCTTTCCATAGTTTGGCTATTGTGGACATTGTTGCTATAAACATTGGGGTGCATGTACCCCTTCAAATCACTACATTTGTATCTTTGGGGTAAATACCCAGCAGTGCAATTGCTGGGTTGTAGGGTAGCTCTAGTTTCAGCTTTTTGAGGAACCTCCATACTATTTTCCAGTGTCTGCACCAGCTTGCATTCCCACCAACAGTGTAGGAGGTTCCCCTTTCTGACAGGAAAATATTTTTAATATTCAGAATATATGAGCTTTAATACATACAAAGCTCTGTGTTTGACACTGGCCTACAAAAAATAATGGGGACCCAAGCCCCTGTCATTAAAGAAAGATGCTGGCCAGAGGCTTTGTTTTATAGATTAATGCTGCATAACCTTGGTAGGCCTTATCTCAATAGTAAAGATAATAAAACATGCTCACAGAAAGAAAAGACCCCCAGATAATGAGCCAGTGGGGCAGAAAATTATAATTTTTAAGAGAAGTGTAGTAATTTTTTAGAGATATGACAGGAAAGGACAAATAGCTATTTTCTAAATCAGCATGTATTTAGTTTATTTCTCCTTATCCTATGTGTAGCTTCAGCATAGTTTTGGGTAGCCAGCATCGATTGAGGCCCAGGACTACTGTTTGTTCCAGCTATACAATATAACCTATGAGTTGGGTATATAAATATAATAAAAAGAATAGTGTGTTTGGTAACTTTCCTAATGTTGATATTTTTTGTTACTCAGTGTTGAAGGAGATAAACATTATCTTGAAGAGTATATGATAGAGTAAGTCAGTATTTTTAATCCCTAAAATAAATCAATTAGAAATTTTTGTTGCATTGATATTTCTTGTTATTCTTTAAAAAAGTAATTGATTGTACCGACATTGCCACAATACTAAGAAATAAAAATTAAAGCAAGAGAAATATTTAATAGCTTGCTATCTCACTAAATTGTAGTGATTTGATTTTTCTCAGTCTTTGATCATTTACATTTACATTTGACTTAGTTTAAAATAAGAATAGTTAGTTAACCCATGGAATGTTTTTGGCGGCAAACAATAGAAAACCTGATTGTGGTTAGGATATGCATATTTGTCTTCCTTCTCCCTGGCCTATTGCCATGTAATAAAAAGTTTGGAGATGGTTGGTTGTTGGCGTTAGCTTAGGTTTCCAATGATGCTAGAGCCAACATATCTGGGATTCTCTTGGGCCTTTCTCTCATGCCTTTTACCTTATGGATGTAATATGGCTCCTACAATTTTAGATGTCACATCTGCATTCAAGGTGAGAAGAAGCGAGATGATAGGTGTGGGGAGACTATTGCCAGATGTATTGGTTACTTTTTAAATCTGGGATGTGAGTTTTCCAGAGTCTCCCTATAGACTTCCCCTTAGTTATATTTTGGGGAGTAGTGGAGAAGGGGCACAATTCAGTCACTTGGCTTTTCTTGGCTGTAAGAGAGCTTAGAAAGTTCAGTGGGTTATCCTAATGACTGTCTTATATAGCTCATGGCTTGCTCCTGGACACTTTGTCTTCCCAAACAAAATAGTGGTTTTGTTGTCAAAGGAGGGGGAGAAGAGTGGTTGTTAGGTAGGCAATTTATAGAATATAGTGTAAGGGCTTTATTATTTCCTTCCCCACAATTGACATGCCCCTTATTACTATAAACGGATACTGGGTTAAGAAGCTAATCTACACATAAACCAAATAAAAACACATTTTATCTTGACTTTTCAGGATATATAGATTTTAAGATATAATATTAAAACACGAGGAATATAAATTCTTAGAAATTGTCTTTTCTTGGTAAGTGGCATCTGTTTCAACCTTGTTTATTTTTCATGACTTAGAGGGAAGACATGCTGGAGAATGAAACATTTACTGTTTAACTATAGTGCTGTATATATAATATAAAAATAGTAATTGTTCTTTCCCTTATGGTATATAGACAGTCCATACTTTGCATGATAGTGCTGGACCATAAAAATGTGCAAGCTGGAAATGTGCAAAGGGATCTTAATGACAAAAAATTACACTTGTTCCTTGACCTTTAAACATTTTTGTCAGAACATTAAAAACTCTTTTACTGTATGTATGGTACAGTAACTATACTATACTATAGTACTATACTATTATATACTATAATGTATAGAGAAATGATTAAAAGTTAAGTAAAACTAATATTAGTATGCTAATTTGAAACATTAGAGGCAGTAAGAATTAAAGTGTTTTATTTGTGTTAAAAAAAAAACTTATCCAGAGTAGTTTGAACAGCACTTGCTTTCTTGTTATGTAACTTATGATATGGAGTGAGCATCTTTTTATGTCAAAGTGAATTGTCAAGCTCCTTTTTAATTTTTTTTAAGATTTTATTTATTTATTTGAGAGAGAGAATGAGAGATAGAGAGCATGAGAGGGAAGAGGGTCAGAGGGAGAAGCAGACTCCCTGCTGAGCAGGGAGCCCGATGTGGGACTTGATCCCGGGACTCCAGGATCATGACCTGAGCTGAAGGCAGTCGCTTAACCAACTGAGCCACCCAGGCGCCCTCCTTTTTAATTTTGGATCAGCTTTCAACATTTTATCCTTTGCTCTTTCCATGTTGCGAAATATCTCCCAGAGTTTTTTTTTTTTTTTTTTTTTCCTTCCTGCTTCCCTCCCTTCATTCTTTCTCCTTCAGGTTCGATTTATTTCTTTATTTATTGAGGTATAGCCGACATACAATATTATATTAGTTTCAGGTTGTACAACATAATGACTTGACAGTTCTGTGCATTACTCAATGTTCACCATGATAAGTATAGTCACCAACTGTCATCATACAACATTATTACAATATTGTTGATTATGTTTCCTCTGCTGTACTTTTCATTTCCATTACTTACTTTATAACTGGAAGTTTGTACCTCTTAATCCCTTTCACCTGTTTTGCCCACCTCCCACCCCCCCCTTCCATCTGGCAACTACCAGTTTGTTCTCTGTATTTATGAGTCTGTTTTTGTTTTGTTGTTGTTATTTACTTGTTTTGTTTTTAATATTCCACACAGAAGTGAAATCATATATATTTGTCTTTCTCTTAGAGTCACTTTAATGTCAGTTTTTTTGTTTTTTTTTTTTGCCAACATCACTTCCTCTGGGACATCTTTGTCCTTTTTATCACAGCCACATTACTTATTTATGTTAATATATTTGTCTTCACTAAATTCCTCTGACTGTAGATCTAAAGTATCCTGATGGTGTCAGTGTCAAACATTCCCACTGTCAGCAGTTTCTTTATAACTTCATTTATTTTTGATTAGAATTTTACTTCCAACATTATCACTTTTTGTTTCTTTGCTTCACTTTCATCTTTTTTGGCCAGTTCCCTCTTTTGATTATCATTTTCTGGTAAAATGTCATATGAATTTATCACCAGGTGACAAGGAGGCAGCACAGCTATACACTTTGCTGTCTGTGCACGGTGACCCATCACTGACAGACTTTGAAGGAAGCGACATGATTGGTTACTGATCATGATGAGCCTCTGATGTTTACATAGTGACCTGTGAACTGAAGAGCTAGCAATGAAATCTGTACTTCATGCAACTTATTCATAGTTAATATACTATGGTAACTGAAATTTGAACCATGTTGTTGAGCGACTGGTACTATTTTAACTGTGATAACTGAAATTGGTAAATATTGGAACTAGGCAAAGTGGGGACTGTGTTTCTGTAAGAGAACCTGAACTGTTTGTCCCACGGAGGTTCCTTCGGTATGAGTTTTGCCGATCACATATGCATGGTACCTTTTAGCATGCTTTTCTTTCCTTTCTAATTCCTGCACTGGCATCTGGATCTCCCCCGACAGTATTGTCATGAACTCTCATTGTTAGACTATGTCTCAGTAATTCTTGTGGTATGTGTGATGAAGTGATGACATGTTTTAAATTTATTTTTTGCTTTGTTTTGATACAAAAAGAGAAAGATAGTTATATTAGTATTAGTCTTTATCATATTTAAGAAAGGAAACCTTTCATTTGGAATGAAGTGGTTAGCTCATTGACTAATTGCTGTTCTTGACTTGTGCCATAGGACTGACTGAGTCGCTATAAAGAGGAGATGCTCACATTGGGAAAACAAACAGACTTAGTGTACACCATAACCTAGGTTTCATAAATATCAGTTTCAAACATTTAGCCCTGGATATTACCAGAAGGGACTCTTTTATTCTTAGAGTATTAAAAGAAGTTGGGGGTATTGTTTGATCTCAATATATTTGATGTTTCAAGCCTTTTTTTTTCCCTCTTCCTTTTTCACAAGCATATTGTTGGAATAGTTTCCATGTCTTTTTCTTTAATAACAGATTTTATGATTGAATGTACATAGAAATTTTTGCCTCCTCCCACCACTTTTACAAAGTAATTTAAGCTTTCAATTAATTTCATTGGTTTTAGGTAAAACAGTACTTGCATAGGATAGTGGAATGAAAGATAATTAGACCTTTTACCATTTTGTGAATATCTTCAATTCTTCAATTTCTAATGAACAAGTTGAGAAAATTTTGCAATGCTTTATAAATGTTGTGTGTTCAAAACCACTCTAAAGAGATGCTACAACTTTTAATTTTGTGTTCTTTAGCCACCACATAGGGACATCAAATTGGCCACATGTTTCAGAAAGGAAATGTTGGGCCTTACTTTGTGCGCTTCATATAAATATATTCTATTCTTTTGAAGTATATTGTGGGTAACATTTTTCTCTTTTATCCACCATCTTGAAATTATTATGTAAATGCTTAACTGTATCATACTAAATCACTGTATTTTTTGGGTGAGAGGTAGGTTAAGATCAAAGAAAATAAATGCACAAAAAACATGTTTTCCTCAGATTGTTCTATTTGTACTTGTGTACATGTCTATAATGTGTACAGGGAAAGGAGTAATTAGTCTTTTATAGAAATTTGCTTGATCTGGAGTTTTGTTGTGTTTCTCAAGAAGATGGTTAATGCATAGATATAAGTAAACAGAAGAAACTTTGAATTCTCTTTACATGAAGAAATGTAGTTTATATATTTAAACTTTTCATAAAACTGAAAATTCATTCTGTTAAGTGAGTACTTTGAGTTTTAAGTAATATATTAAAAATGACATTTGCATTGCCTATCTTGATTACTGAATAAAGCTAGAATTTACATATAAATCAGATACATCAGTAACTTAATTAAACTATCACATTTGGGGCATTGGGTGGCTCAGTCGGTTAAACATCGACTTTTGATTTCAGCTCAGGTCACAATCTCAGGGTTGTGAGATTGAGCCCCATGTTGGCTCTGCACTGGGTGTGAAACCTGCTTAAGATTCTCTCTCTCCCTCCCCCTTTGCCCCCTCCCCTCCCTCTAAAAAATATATTACATTTAATAATTACTATCACCTCATGCATTTATGTAGGTTATGGAGCCTGGTGGTCAGCATTCCTTTGCAGTATAACTTGATAGGAATTCTTTAAATGTCTGTGGTTTCTTGTACTTTGTATCAATCCATCAATTATTTGAATTCAGAACTTTTCAACCCTTGATAGCTGGACAATTGCAGTATTTGTTTTCCTGTGTCAAGAAGAGCTTCTCAGTTCTCATATAAAGATTCAATAGCTAGTGGGTTGGGTTTCTTCCCAAGTCTTACTTGAACCCATGCCAAACAATGCCTTAAATCTATACTGAGTCTTAAGCTGTAAGTGAGATAAGACTGAAGCAAGAAGTCATTGTTAACAAATCTTAACAGCTGCTTTTATTTTGTAATGAAAGTAACCCGTGGTTTTTTAGGGGGCTTGTAAGCTGGCATCAGATATTGTCAGCCCTATAAATTCTCCCTCAGTTTTTAGTATTCAACAGTTCTGTAGAGTCTCCATTTAATTTTAGTGTTTAACAGAATTAGTGGAGAAAAAAAGAGCATTCCTTCATTATCACTGGAACAGTCACAGGTGATCTTGTATATAATGTAGAAATCACCATAATGTAGCTTTTCTAAAAGGAAAAACCTCCAGTAAATGGAATTTGATTGGGACTACAGATGGAAGCCTTGCCATCTAGGAACTGACTCAGACCATGGTGGTAAGAGCATCAGATTCTAAGTCAAATCTTTTAAATATGTCCTCATTTGATATCACCAGGCACTTAGGACCTGAGTTGGCCCATTATAGACATAGTGATGCTGACACCCCGTGCAGCTAGTAAGACCAGCAGAGTAAACCAATATGTGAAAAGACAAGTGTGTGTACACACACAGAGTAATAACAGGGGTGTTTTAGGGTCAGAAGACAAGAACCAGTGCTTAATTAGGTTGAAGGAGAACTATCTTTGAGTTCTTACAGTCTTGATTGGGCTACCTTTTCTCTAATCAGCCTCAAAGATTTTGATAAATAGAAAGATGCCAGGAACCATTTAGAAGTCAAGACCTGAGGGTGGGATTACTTGAGGAATTGAGGGAGAAAGGCAAGCTAATAGATGGGGCACAGTGGACCATGAGTTCTAGTCTGAGTCTGCCATTGACTAGTCCAGAGACCTGGAGCCTCTCTAGACTTTAGTTTTTTCAGCAGTAAAGTCAGCATGCTGGGCCAGATGATTACCATGGTTTCTTTCCAGCTTGATAATTCTCTGATCTATTTTCAGTAGCAATGTGCAGTTTGTCCAAATCCCTTTTCTGGATCCTCTCATTAAAAGATTATTTTCTCTAGTATATCCTAAACCTGGCAGACCATTAGATTCATCTGGGGAATTTTACAACTGTAGATTCTTAGGCCCTACTCTCAATAAACTGAACAAAATCTGTAGTGATGGGTAAGTTAATGGGCCAGCATTTGAAAATTATTGCTTTGTTATGCATAATTATGTCAGAGTGGACCTAGAAAAACATCTGCTTAGTAAATATTGTTAAATGCACACAGAACATTCTAGACGAGTTAGGAATTATATAATTGTATCCAGTTAATAACTTCATGTGCATGTCACTCATTTAGCTTTCCTCCAGGTGGACTAGAGCTCCTTACTCCCTTCTCTGTGCTTCAGAGTTTGTCTCCAGGTCATTGTCATTGTCCACAGGTATCTGTTTTAATTACCATGGTTTCTCAGCTTTGCATATAATAAGTGCTCAGTAAACATTTGTTTAATGAATATATTTTTTTGTTTTTGTTTTTTGCTTGTTTTGTTGATTTGTTTTTTGGTATTATTACCACCATCAAGTCTATAAATTTTCATCCTTGATGGCTGGACAGTTGCAGTATCTGCATAACTGGCTTCCCTGCTTCTAGCCTTACTCAGTTCCTCCTTAAACCTGTATATATTGTCCCAGGATACATTTCCTTAAAAATACTTGCATTGGTCTTATTCTGGGAGAAACCTTAATAGAATCTTTACTATTTGTAGGTTAAAACCCAACTTATTAGCCTGACTTTACAAATCCTCTTGAAACTTGGACCCAACCTACTTTTCTATTATTTTCCTTTGAGAATTATCTTTTTCTCTTGCCAAATACATTTGATTTTTCATGAATTTACTGGAAGTTCTCACTTCTGTGTTTTTGCTTTGTCTCTTTTCCTTCATATGTAATAATAATAATGGAATGCCATCCACTTCTCTGCCTACTGAAATTCTTTTTGTAGGATTACAGTGAATTTTAATTATTATTAATTATTATTTTTTATTGTTATGTTCTATTAGCCAGTGTATCGTACATCATTAGTTTTTGATGTAGTGTTCAACGATTCATTAGTTGCATATAACAGCCAGTGCTCATCATAACACATGCCCTCCTTAATACCCATCACCTGGTTACCCCATCCCCCAATTCTCCCTCCCTTCTCCAACCCTCAGTTTGTTTCCTGGAGTCCAGAGTCTCTCATGGTTTGTCTCCCTCTCTGATTTCTTCCCATTCAGTTTTCTCTCCCTTCCCCTGTGGTCCTCCACGCTATTCTTATGTTCTACATATGAGTAAAACCATATGATAATTGTGTTTCTCTGCTTGACTTATTTCACTTAGCATAATGCCCTCCATTTCCATCCGTGTTGATGCAAATGGTGAGTATTCATCCTTTCTGATGGCTGAGTAATATTCCATTATATATATGAACCACATCTTCTTTATCCACTTAGTCTGTTGAAGGGCATCTTGGCTCCTTCCACAGTTTGGCTATTGCGGACATTGCTGCTATGAACACTGGGGTTCAAGTGTCCCTTCTTTTCACTACATCTGTATCTTTGGGGTAAATACCTAGTAGTGCATTTGCTGGGTTGTAGGATAGCTCTATTTTTAATGTCTTGAGGAACCTCCATACTGTTTTCCAGAGTGGCCGTGCCAGCTTGCATTCCCAACAACAGTGTAGGAGGGTTCTTCTTTCTCTACATTCTCACCAACACTTATTGTTTCCTGTCTTGCTAGTTTTTGCCATTCTAACTGGTGTAAGGTGGTATCTCATTGTGGTTTTGATTTGTATTTCCCTGATGGCTAGTGATATTGAACATTTTTTCAAGTGTCTGTTAGCCATTTGTATGTCTTCTTTAGAGAAGTATCTGTTCAGGTCTTCTGCCCATTTATTGACTGGATTATTTATATTTTGGGTGTTGAGTTTGAGAAGTTCTTTATAGATGTTGGATGCCAGCCCTTTATCTGTAATGTCATTTGCAAATATCTTCTCCCATTCCATGGGTTGCCTCTTAGTTTTGTTGACTCTTTCCTTTGTTGTGCAAAAGCTTTTTATCTTGATGAAGTCCCAAAAGTTCATTTTTGCTTTTGTTTCCCTTGCCTTTGTAGACATGTCTTGAAAGAGGTCGCTGTGGCCAGTGTCGAAGAGGTTACTGCCTATGTTCTCCTCTAGGATTTTGATGGATTCCTGTCTCACATTTAGGTCTTTCATCCATTTTGAGTTTATCTTTGTGTATAGTGTAAGACAATGGTCTAGTTTCATTCTTCTGCATGTGGCTGTCCAGTTTTCCCAGCACCATTTATTGCTGTATGAGTTCTAGTAATTTGGGGGTGGAGTCTTTTGGATTTTCCACATAAAGTATCATGTCATCTGTGAAGAGAGAGAGTTTGACTTCTTTGCCAATTTGAATGCCTTTTATTTCTTTTTGTTGTCTGATTGCTGTTGCTAGGACTTCTAGTACTATGTCGAACAAAAGTGGTGAGAGTGGGCATCCCTGTCATGTTCCTGACCTTAAGGGAAATTCTAATCCAAGTCCAGCTCTAATCCAACGACCAGCTTAAATGCCACCCAGATCAGAACAAATTTCTTTCTTCTACTTAGTGCATATAATAGGTAGTCAGTAAATACTTGTTGAATTATCCACACATTTGCCATTTTGAGATTGGTGTGTATGGTTACTTTATAATATTGTGTAGGCTCATGGAGCCATGAGCATTTTGTTTCTTTATCTTTATCACAGTGCCTAGAAACAATGCCTTTACTCAGCTAACATTACTAACTTAAACATCTACAAAAGATGATTCTGATATTAATTTTGAGAGAGAACAACCCATATGTTATTTTCTTCAATTGTAAGGTTTATGGTCTTTCAAGATGAGTTTGAATCTGTTATTTAAGTGCCTCAAGCATATATTAGTCTAAAACAGTGCTTTGCTGTTTACCAGTAAGCTTGTTTCTGGGGATGTAACGAAAAAAGAGAGGATATCTGAAATATTACTAATAATATAACTGTACTGCCTCAATATTGTGGATAGATATTATATAAGTAGGTGAGGGAAATGATTGTGGGGAAATAATATTTTAGAAATTTTAGAAACAGTCCACAATCTCAACCAACCATTTCATAGAGGTGAGTCAGGAAGTGCCCACAAGGGGGCGTGCCCATCTAGAGAAAACTTGACCACGCAGGTAAAATGCCTGTTTTACAAATGCACTTCTAGATCATGTCTTTTTTTCTAGGAAAAAGAATGGACCCTCACCACTATAAGAATTTCTACCCATTTTCTAGCACCTGTTTATTTTGGTTGTGTGATTTTACCAGAAGGGACAGGTGACAAAATAGAAATGGGGGTTGCCTTGCAAGCTTACTTTATGAAGCTTGTGATTATGTTTTTCCCCCCTGTGTTGAGAGCATTTTCATTTTGCAAGCATTGCCATCTCTTCTGTGGTCATTTTGGGTCATTTGCTCAAGGGATAGGCAGTGCTCCATTTTCATTGCTCTGTTGATTTGTGTAACCTGAGGTTATGTGGAACTCACACCAGCAAGTCACCTTGAGTATACAGACTTTGAGTGATGTTTCCACCAGAGGCCATGGCCTCATGGGATCCTTAGTTTTTCTTTCCAATTCCTATTTTACCTTTGACTTCAGCATTATCACCAGCAAACATTTATTGAGTGCCCTTTATATGCAGGTTTTAGGGAGTAAATAGAGTAGATAGCACCTAGGTGCTGACCATTATATTTGGTCCAGGGGAATTAAACAATAAAGGGAACTCATATCATATAGCATGTGCTAGAAGAGTGAAGCAATCAGTGAGGGCCATGGGAATTGGTAGGATGGGGAAATCACTCTAAACTTGTTAAGTTCCTCATTGTAGGCTTTATGGAAGAGGTAGAATTTAAGCTGGGTCTTGGATGAAGGGGTAGGACTTAGGTATCTAGAAGGAGAGAAAGAGAAAGTCTTAAATTTAGAAGCCTGTAGGTAGTGAAGCTTGGTTGTACTACAGAGTTTCTGTAGGACAGTGGTTTCAAACTCAGATGCTTCTGGGGGCCAGCCAGGTAGCCTAAATGTGTGAGACAATCTAGAAAGGTGGAGCACTTGGTGATACATGTTCCATTTTGAGGTACTGGAAAAACAAAATGTGTAACACTAAAAAAGACATGTATCATATTACCTCACTGATATGAGGAATTCTTAATCTCAGGAACAAACTGAGTGTTACTGGAGTGGTTGGGGGTGGGAGGGATGGGGTGGCTGGGTGATAGACATTGGGGAGGGTATGTGCTACGGTGAGCGCTGTGAATTGTGCAAGACTGTTGAATCACAGATCTGTACTTCTGAAACAAATAACGCAACATATTTTAAGAAAAAAGAAAAAGAAGAAGATAGCAGGAGAGGAAGAATGAAGGGGAGTAAGTCAGAGGGGGAGACGAACCATGAGAGATGATGGACTCTGAAAAACAAACAGGGTTCTAGAGGGGAGGAGGGTAGGGGGATGGGTTAGCCTGGTGATGGGTATTAAAGAGGGCACGTTCTGCATGGAGCACTGGGTGTTATGAACAAACAATGAATCATGGAACACTACATCAAAAACAAATGATGTAATATATGGTGATTAACATAACAATAAAAAAATTTTAAAAAATTACACTTGGCTGTTGAAAGCAAACTCTGGTTTTGGCAGTTTGTAATCCCTGGTGGGGCATGACAGTTGATCAGATTCAACTGTACACAAAATTTAGCAAAGTGAAAAAGGCCATAGAGGCATTAAGTCCACAGCCAGAGTTCTCCCTGGACATTTGTCTACTTTTATTTACACGGACTGTACTTAGGAACAATGAGGAGAATATTTTGAAATATGTATGAATGGAGCCTATCCTGGTGACTGTTTGCATTAAACACAGGCTTTTGAGTGTTGGGAGTCTGAAAACATTCCTGAGGTTAATTTGAATGGCATTAAGATTTTCAGGATATAGTACTATCTTAATTGGTTTGGATTATATTTTATATCCTAGAATATACTTAGCTCCTTTCCTACTCTTTGTGATTCCTCCTTTGTGATTTTCTCTTTACTTTCTAATAAAATTTTAAGGTATTGAGGAATAAAAGGAAAAAAGTATGTGGGCATTTTTTCTTTCTCTTTTGTTTTTTAATATGCTTATCTTTAGTAGTTGTGTATTTATGATTTTTAATGATTTATATTTTGGGGGTATACTCATAATTGTATATAGTCAGATAGATATTGCTGTACTTTAAAAAATCTCATATCAAATAAAGTAACTTATTACTGTATTATTAAAGTCAGTGTCAAATATTCAATCTGGAGAGGGTCAAGTTTACTCCAAGGTCAAGTTTAAATCCAGGTTAAAGGACCCATCCCAATTGTCATGGTGTTTCATAGGCAAGAATAGACTCCAGATTGTCCCAGTTACCTTCTAATCCTTTCTCTGTTATTCCCCACTGCTTTAAGACTCAGTTCAAAGGCCAGTGGAGCTCTGGTATTTAAAAGAAAAAGTGTAATTTTATCCAGAGAAGGTAAATGTATGGAAATGAAAGAAAGACCAGAGGTCCAGACCATGGCCAGGTGTTCCTGGAAAGAGCCAAATTGGACAACTAAATTGAAAAAGGTTGACTACTCTTATTAAAGAGACTTTGTTGCTGTCTGTTTAATTAGCAAGGTCTTAGTTCATTTATTTGGGTGTTTTTTAAA
Source organism: Zalophus californianus (assembly GCF_009762305.2). Lineage (NCBI taxonomy): Eukaryota > Metazoa > Chordata > Mammalia > Carnivora > Otariidae > Zalophus > Zalophus californianus. The sequence goes on from NC_045602.1 coordinate 101,035,422, forward strand.
TCTGCCTAGGTAGTGAAGTTCATAGCCTATTAGTGAGTATGCTGGTAGTGTGTTGTGCTATCTCTGTCATTGAAGTACTGTGATACATGTGCCTGTATGAAGGGGAACTGCCAGATAATCTTTATTCCCTCCTCTCTTGAACATGTTTCCCAGACGGTGATGACTGAGTTTAAGATGGTCTCCGGTGGAAAAAGCAAAGTTATAACTAAAGCGTAGTATATGTGTTACTTATGTAGAGCTTTTAGGAAAGTGATTTGGAGTTAGGGAAAGTGAATTGGTTAGTCAAAAATGAAAGAGTGTGATCCGGTGCCAGATGACCCAAGAGGATGGGAGGGCAGTAAAGAAGTGTTGGCCAAAAGAAAAACATTGAATGACCAATATCAAGACATCTAATTTCTTTATAGATTAAGTGAGAGGCTTAATGTTTGATGGTAAGAGTCTTAAAAGTTTGTTTTGAATAGTAGGCCAGAGGGCATGCAAAACCTCCTGAAATAAAGATAACTCCTGTATCGTGAGAAGGGGGTCTGGATTTATGTGTGGTTATTATGAGGACCAGGCAAGATTTCACAGCAGTTGTTTAAGGACATACTTTTGGAAAAGAACCTATTCAGGAGTGATGTGCAAAAGCATTACGTTTAGGAAAGATCTAAATATGAAATAATCAGAGAGAAATATGTGAGGTAATTAGGAAAATTGGTTAGGCTGAGTTTGGATCTTGCATATATATTGAACAAGATGCAATTTCAGAGGGCACGGAGTTTGATTTATTGATGAAGGTCAATTAAAAACTATTTGTGATACTTTGTTAGTTGCTGCGTACAGGTGCACGGGGAGCAAGATAAGCCACAAAAGATCCCAGGACAAGCCAGCATATAAAGAGTTTTCCCCATAGAGGGGAGAACCACCTGTTTCAGGTTGGTGCAAGGGCCTCCTGTGTGGTTGGAGAGAGATTAAGGAAATCCTTTCTGGAGTTATTTGAGGCCTCAGGAATTGAAGAAGGACAGTATTTTGCTATGGGGTGGGGAGGTGGGTAGCAGGGGTGTGGGGAGCCACTTTTGCATTGGACGAAGTGTGAATGTCAGTGTCTGCTGTTACTCCAGAGAGCCAGCCTTCTCTCCAGAGGAGAAGGCAGGAGGGCTGGACCTTTGCTGGGATTCAGGTGACACATGGAGAAAATTATTGCCTATCAGATTTAATTTATTCAGTTCATTCATTCAACAAGTAGTTTTTTCACAAAACCAACTTTGCCTTTTTCCCCCGATCTATTTATTTAATGTTTATTTCTGTGTCACTGATTTTTCATCTTATCTCTGTTTTCTCCTTTCTTTGTGTTTATATTGTTCCGTAACTTGTTTAGTTGGACACTTAGGTCATGTTTTCTTCTTCTCTATTATCAACATTTTGGGTATAAGTTTTTCTCTATGTACCATTTTTGCTGTATCTCACAAGTTTTGAAAGTAATATTTTTTATTATTAATTATTAAGTATTTTTGTTTCTATTTAGATTTCTTGTTTGATTCATAAGCTACTTAGAAGTATTTTTTCTTTTTTAATTTCCAAATTTTGTTTACTTTTATTGACTCCTAACTTAATTGTATCATATTCAGAGAGCATATTCTATTTGATATTATTTCTTGAAATTTGTTGTAACTTAGTTTATGGTTTTGTGTATGATCAGGTTTTATAAATATTTATATACATTTGAAAATGTTTCCCTCAGGTATAGCCACTCTGGCGAACAGTATGGAGGTTCCTCAAAAAGTTAAAAATAGAACTACCCTACAATCCAGCAAATGGCACCACTACATATTTACCCAAAGGATACAAAAATACAGATTCAAAGGGGTACATGCACCCCAATGTTTATAGCAGCATTATCAACAATAGCCAAACTATGGAGAGAGCCCAAATGTCCATCGACTGATGAATAAAGAAGAGGTGGTATATATATATACTATGGAATATTATTCAGCCATCAAAGAAGTGAGATCTTGCTATTTGCGACGACATGGATGGAGCTGGAGAGTATAATGCTAAGTGAAATAAGTTAGAGAAAGACAAATACCATATAATCTCACTCATAATGTGGAATTTAAGAAAGAAAACAGCTGAACATATGGGAAGGGGGAAAATCAAAAAAGGAGAGAAGGAAACAAACCATAAGAGACTCTTAACAATAGAGTACAAACTGAAAGTTGATGGAGGGAGGTGGGTGGGGGATGGGCTAGAATGGTGATGGGTATTAAAGAGGGCACTTGTGATGAGCACTGGGTGTTGTATGTAAGTGATGAATCACTGAATTCTACTCCAGAAACCAATATTGCACTGTATGTTAACTAAAATTTATATAAAAAGAAAATAATGTTTCCCCTCTAATTGTTGGGAACAGAATTCTATGAAAGCTAGGCAATCACACTTTTTAATGTACAATTTGGGTCTTCTGTTTCTTACTGGTAGTTGAAAGAAATATATTGAAATATCTCATTATGAGGTATGGTTTGTTGCTTTCTCCTTGTTGGTATGCTTTTGCTTTAAATATATTTGAGGCTATTCTTTTTTAGTACATGCAAATTTAGAATTACTATATCTCTATATCTGGTAAGTTAAACTTTCAGCATTTATCATATAGAGATTCTATCTCTATTAATACCTTTTGTCTTAAAAGGTATTACTTTGCTTGACATTAATACAGCTACATTGTTTGGACTGGTATCTGCTTAGCATATCTCTTCCCCCCTCCCCCCGCCCCATCCTTTTAGTTTAAAATTTTCCATTTCCTTATGCTTTAAGTGTATCTCCTATAAATAACATACAGCCAGATTTCAGAACCCAACCTAACATTCTAATAACATGTTATTATTTTTAAAGACAATATTAGTTTTGATTTACATGCAGTTTCGCCATTTTATTTGCTTCCTTCTTTTGTGCCTGATTGTCCTTCTTGGATTATTGTCTTAAGTCTGTTTGGGCTACTCTAACAAAATACCATAAACTGGGTGGCTTATAAACAACAGAAATTTGTTTCTCACAGTTCTTGAGGCTGGGAAGTCCAACATCAAACCCAGGCAGATTTGGTGTCTGTTGAGGGCGTGCTTTCTAGACGGTCATCTTTGTGCAATAACCTCGTATGGCAGACAGAAGGGGCAGGGGAGCTTCTTGGGTCTTTCTAGAAGGGCATCAATCCCATTCATGAGGGCTCTGCCATCTTTCAGTGCCCTACCTCCTAGTAGCCTCACCTTGGCAGCTAGGATTTCAATATATGAATTTTGGAAGGACACAAACATTCAAATCATAGCAATATTTTCCTTCTTCTTGAAGTATATCATTCACTTGTTTATTCATGCATCCATTCAACAAATCTTTTTTGAATGCCTAAGAGATGTGAAGTGCTTTTCTCAGTGCTTAGCAAATGGTAATAAATAAACTATACAAAGAGTATGCTGCTGCCTTTGTGAATCTTCCAATCTTGTGGGGGAGACTGGCAATTTAAACAATGCAAAAATAAATTGTACAGTTTAGGAGATGTTGGGATGTATGGAAAAAAATAAAGTCGAGCCAAGAAAGGGAGATTAGGTCACCATGTGAGTAGGTGATAGGGAGGACATAGACAGAGGTCAGGTTGTAGTATTAAAAGGAATGGTCCTTCAGGCATTCATTAAGTGCAGGTCTCTTGGTGGTAAACTCTACTTATTTACAAATATCTTTGTTTTATTTTTGTTCCTAAAAGATAATCTTGTTGGGCACCTACTTCTGGGTTACAGTTACTTTTCTCTGAGTACCTTGAAGATAACCACAGTCTTCTGACTTTCACTGGGCTTCTCTAAATTCTGTCATTCTATTGTGGGTGATCTTTTCTTTCTAGCTGGCTCCTTTCCTTTCTCTGTAGCTTCTGGGAGATCTGGATTCTTATATTTCATCACTTCTGGAAAATTTTAGCTTTTTCTCTTTCATTATTTTCTCTTCTTTATTCTGTCTGTTCCTTCAAGTTGGACATATGTTAGACTTTCTCTCACCCATACTTTATTTTTTTGCCATCTCTTTCGTGTTTTACTACTTAACAATTGTAATCGAATGTGTATTAAATGTTATATAAATATAAATGTGTTATAGTATTAGGACAAAAATAGAAAATTTATTATGACTTGATGTTTTGAATTCTTGGTTGTGTACTTTTAGATAAATACATCAGCTATTGATTTTTTTAGAGGTAAAGCTTACATGTGGTGCAATGCACACATTTTAAGTATATAATTTGATGAATTTTGACGTGCATAAAGCCATGTAGCCCATACCACTATTAAGATATAAAACATTGCCATTACTCCAGAAAGTTTTCTCATGCCCCTTCATAGTCAAGCCCCTCTCCCAAGACAACCATTTTTCTGGTACTTTTTCACCACAGAGTAGTTTTACCTTTTCTAAACTTTTGTATAAATGGGATCATATATTACATACTCTGTTGTATACAGCTTTTTACTCAGTGTACATCTAAAAGATTATCCATACTGTTGTACATATCACTAGTTCCTTTTTATTGTTGGGCAGTCCTCCCCCGTTGTCTATATCACAATTTGTGTACCCATTTCCCTCTTGATAGGCATTTGGGTTGTTTCTAGGTTTTGGCTGTTGCAGTTAAAAGTGCTGTGAACATTTTTCACAGGTCTTTTGTTTTATCTATTTTGATTTCTCTTGGGTAGATATTTAGGGTTTAATTGCTGGGTGCATGTTTAATTTAGAATTTTGATTTAGAATTTAAAAGTTGTGATTAATATTTATTCCAGAAAAATAAGAAGCCAAATCAGATATATTCATCATAATATTTTTAAACTGATATTTGTAATCATCGAGGTGTGTTCTCTAAGTATTTTGATCAGATAAATGCAATTTAATGATCTAGCTAATATTATCTTAAGGACTTTGTCAGACTATCATTCTTAAATTCCTTAATTTTTATTTCAACTCCAGTGTATCTTAGGTTTATTCCTTAACCAGTGGTTCATTATAAGTATAAAATAATTTTAATTGAACAGCATATGAATAAGAATAAAAATTTAAAGCTGTATGAAACTACCCTTGTGGTTTTACTGTTCAGCTGTGTAATAATTTAAGTCATGAGTATATTCATCTGGTCTCTTCCATCACGTACACGTGCTCACTCAACATGCACACTGAGGTTCTCAAACTGTTCCATTTTGAAACAAAAAAAATCCATAATTCATTATTTGAAATATCATTTTAAAAACCAAGATTAAAAGCATGGCTTTTTCTAAGTTGAATGTTGCAGGCCTCAGAACACTGTCTAGGTATTCTGTCATTTGGAAAACATTGTCTTTTGCTGTCTTTGAGGGTTTGGAATTTTTAGGTAATGCCCTGGAACTTTGTTATGGTATGAATTTATAATTAAAGCTGTAATGTAGATATATTAAAGCCCCTTAAAAGTATGGTTAACCCACTTTATTTTTATTTTGAGCTAAAAATGTTTCTGTTAACTTTTGTTGAGTGATTTAAGGAATAAATTACAATTTTTATATAATTTTTTTCTCTGTTGTAGATATGTTTTACACTAATTTGTGTAGTGCTGCAAAGATATTTAATGCATACTTATTAAACAAAGAAAATTAAGGGTTATTTAAGAATAGACATCTTGACTGTAATTTGCAGAAACATCATTTATAGTATTGGGCATCAGAAGGGTGATTTTCTTTTTTTTTTTTTTTAATTTAAACTCAATTGGTGAACGTATAATACATCATTAGTTTTGGATGGAATGTTCAATGAATCATTAGTTGCGTATAACACCCAGTGCTCATCACATCACGTGCCCTCCTTAATACCCATCACCCAGTTACCCCATCCCCCCACCCACCTCCCTTCCCATTCAGTTTTCCTTCCCAGAGGGTGATTTTCCAAGGATAGAAGAAAAAGGTCATTGGGTGTTCTTATTTCCAAATTTTCCTTGGTTTCAGCCAAGCCAGATACACGAGAGTAGATAATTCCAACTAAATCATACTTTGTTTACACATACCTAATATCTAATACACTAATCCTTTAGTGGCCCCACTGTGGGGCTGGTTTGTGGGAGATAAACATGGAGCCAGATCTAGGTCTCTGGTAGCCAGAGCTAATCCATGGTTAGAATACTCAAAGACATAAAGCTTTATGCTGCCATTAATGTACTGTCATGGAGGGCATAAGTCATCTGCTTTTCTCAAGTGGAAACTCATGCCAATTATAATCATGCTCATAAACCTAACAAAGGTGTATCATGAAGGTTTGGGATCTTTTCAAAAAATGTATTTGTCTTTATTATTGTATTAATTCCACCGTATACCAGTTTCAGGATACTTATCTATTTGATATTATTTTTGCATTTTAACTCTGATATTTGAGTAACTCTGTGTAGAAGAAAGACCAGGTTAATGAGATAAGTAACTGATAGATGATGTCTCTTGGCAGATTTCAGAGTTAGAACACAGATTGGAAGCATAATTTTCTCGTGGGATATACCTAAACTTTGTTTTAAGGGATTTATTCCTTTTAAAGTAGTTATGTGTTACTTAATTTAATTTTACAATAATTGTGTAATAGCCATCGCCAGTTTGGAACAGAGAAAAATAAAAACTTTTGACATTAAGCCCAACATGATTACTAGTTTATTGGTGACTTGAAGAAAGTTTTATTTCAGTGTTTTCCATAACACATGCAATCTCTATGAAAACTTTAGTTATTTATTATTTTCTTTCTATTTCCTTTTTTAAATTTTATTTTATTTTATTGTTGTTAATCACCATATAGTACATTAGTTTTTTTAAATTTTTATTGTTATGTTAATCACCATACATAACATCATTAGTTTTTGATGTAGTGATCCATGATTCATTGTTTTCGTATAACAGCCAGTGCTCCATGCAGTACATGCCCTAACTTTATATACATGTGTTTATTTTTTTTATTTTTTATTTTATTTTATTTATTTTTATTTTTAAAGATTTTATTTATTTATTTGACAGAGACAGAAATAGCGAGAGCAGGAACATAAGCAGCGGGAGTGGGGGAGGGAGAAGCAGGCTCCCTGCCGAGCAGGGAGCCCGATGCAGGGCTCGATCCCAGGACCCTGGGATCATGACCTGAGCTGAAGGCAGACGCTTAACGACTGAGCCACCTGGGCACCCTATACATGTGTTTATTATAAGGGGAACTATACAGTTTATACAATTGCTTTTTAGTTACAAAAATTTTATCAGAAAAGTAATGCCAATAGCATGTTTCAGTCTAGGACAATAGGTGCATGTTTACCTATGTGGTGCATATACTTTTTAAAAAAATTTTATTATGTTAATCACCATAGGTGGTACATGTACTTTTAAGTATTTATGGAGTGTAAGAGCATAATATTAGCTCTATATAGTAACAGTCATTGTGTGTTTTTTAACCTTTCTAAGATTTCATTTCTGTACAAATGAGTTCTGTGAAATTATTATGGCCAAAATACCAGAGTTTGTCTTTCACTCAATTTATCTACACTTCATAAAAATGCTTAAATATTACTTCATCATCCTTAAATTGGCCTTTCAGTATGTGAAATCTATGAACTAATTCTTGAATATTTATGAAGCAATTCTGATTTTTGCAGGTGTGGCAAGCCCTTAGGAATATTTAGCTTAATTTGGAACAGGATTCTCTATTTTTTACTTGATTTTTCATTTTTAAAAACCAAATTACAGTAAATCCATCTACATATAATATTTTTGTATCTTTCTCTAGTAGTTTGGTTAGACAAGAATCCTCAGAGTTTATGATATCCTGATTGAAGTGCTAAGAGAATTGTTTTATAAGTAATGTATATCATTGTGTATACATTATGTATCCCCTCAGTTAACATTCTGTTTTACAGAATGCTTGGGATCAGCAGTCACAGTTAATAAAGAACTAATGAAGAATACCCTTTTTTGACTTTATTGTTGTCAAGGAAAGTATTTTATAGTTTCTGTTTATTTGTATGAGAGTTATCTGTTTCTGAAAGAACGATTATGAGTTCAATACTTTAAGATACTTTACAGTATGTTCATTGTGGTATGATCATGGTGATATGCCACCAATTGATAGTTGAACCAGACAGAACTTAAATCTTTTATGCTAACATAATGTTAGTCTTAGGTGGTTTAAGTTTCTCCTTCAGCAGATTTGTGCCCATAAAATTATTTGTCTTAAAATGAATAGAGCCCATGTTTGGCTGATAATGAATCCCATAGGATGTTCTCTTACCTTGTTTCTTAAGGTAGGGTCTGGGGATCAGCAATATCAGCATTGCTGGAGAGGTTGTTAAATGGAGAGTCTTGACCAATGCCAGATTACTTAATCAGAATCTGCATTTAATAGATTCTCAGATGATTTGTGTATACATTAAAGTTTGAGAAGGCCTCCTGTAGAAGACATAAGACTTGGCATCTGGACAAGGAACAGACACTTCTGTATTTGAGATTGCAAGGGTATAAAGATTTAGGAATTATTTCTTAGAATAATGAAACAAATGTTCCCCCTTTAAAGTACATTTCTCTTTAGGATTATCCTTTTTTTTTTTCCTGGAATAAAATGTGTCTAATACAGTTCTTTACTTTTATACTTTCATCTTACCTACTGAAGAAGATAAACTTTACTTCTTCCATACCAAATGAGCAAACCTAGTTATTGTTAAGTCTTCCCTAAGGTAGTGGCATCCTCTGGATTTGCATGAAACTGAATCTTGAGAAAGGAGATGTAAACTGAGGCCCCGATGTTAGAATGGCCTTGCATGTATCATCACTTATTTTTCTTGTTTTTGTGATGCCAGGGATTCAGACATACTTTATTTCCCCCTAACTGAAGACTAAGTATGCCCACATGTCTGCTGTGTGCAAAATCATACAGTGGATCAGACCTTTCCTCAGAGAGTTTACAGTCAGGTTAGGGAACTGTTCTTGAAAGTCAGGCAGTCTACCACCTGCAGAGCTGTGGTAGCTCTGGCCTAGACTTCCCTGGCTTGTTTAAAAGGGAAATAAAGCACTTATTTCAGGCAGCTACACGTTTTCTATTAAAGTAAGTAATGTCCTAGTGTATCAGTATATTTAAGGGGAGTTAGAATCTAAAGCAAAAACCAAAGAAATGTAAATGTCTAGATGGACCTTCTCCTAACAGACTTCATGTAATATTTTTTGAGGCATACTCTACCTCTGGTTTTTTCAATTTACTTGAAGTAAAAATCTTTTCCTTTCTTTGTGTCTCCACTATTTCAGAACTCCCTCCAATGTTGTTCACCTTCTAAGGTGGCCCTAGGAACTCACTGACTTTTCTGGGGATTGCCTGAGTGTGTCATTTAAAAAACTTTTTAGCCAGGGATCCCTCAGTACAAATGAAGTCTTGCTCAGTAGTATGGGCAATAAACTACACAGGAGGAGTGGGTCTTGTTGAGTCTGGGGTTGTGCCTGGCTCTTTTATGCATTCTGGGGGGTGGGGGTGAGGGTGAGGGTGAGAATCTTGGGTTCTGGGGCACAGTTTAAAAACCAGTACTCAACACCCAAAAAACAAATAAGTCAAAAAATGAGCAGAAGACATGAACAGACACTTCTCCAAAGAAGACATACAAATGGCTAACAGACACATGAAAAAATGTTCATCATCATTAGCCATCAGGGAAATTTAAATCAAAACCACATTGAGATACCACCTTACACCAATTAGAATAGCAAAAATTGACAAGGCAAGAAACAACAAATGTTGGAGAGGTTGTGGAGAAAGGGGAACCCTCTTACACTGTTGGTGGGAATGCAAGTTGGTACAGCCACTTTGGAAAACAGTGTGGAGTTTCCTCAAAAAGTTAAAAATAGAGCTACCCTATGACCCAGCAATTGCACTCCTGGGTATTTACCCCCAAAGACACAGATGTAGTGAAAAGAAGGGCCTATGCACCCCAGTGTTCATAGCAGCAATATCCGCAACAGCCAAACTGTGGAAAGAGCCAAGATGCCCTTCAGCAGATGAATGGATAAAGAAGATGTGGTCCATATATACAGTGGAATATTACTCAGCCATCAGAAAGGATGAATACCCAACTTTTGCATCAAAAGTTGGACTGGAAGAGATTATGCTGAGTGAAATAAGTCAAGCACAGAAAGTCAATTATCATATGGTTTCACTTATTTGTGGAACATAAGGAATAGCTTGGAGGACAATAGGAGAAGGAAGGGATAAATGAAGGGAGGGAAATCTCAGGGAGAGATGAGCCATTGAGAGACTATGGACTCTGAGAAACAAACTGAGGATTTTGGGGGGGGCGGGGGATGGGTTAGTCTGGTGATAGATATTAAGGAGGGCATATACTGCATGGGGCAGTGGGTATTATATGAAAACAATGAATTGTGGATCACTACATCAAAAACTAATGATGTATTGTATGGTGACTAACATAACATAATAAAATAAAATTAAAAAAAAATCAGTACTCTAGAGTGAGAACACTGCAATGACTTCTGTTAACCTAAAGACCTGCAGTAGCCTCCCTTGTTAATATACACAAGGAGATTTTTTTTATGAAACTTTTTTCCTGTTTCCTTTAATTCTGATTTTTATCCAGGATTATAAGGTTTGATTGTCTTGCACAGGTGACCCAGAAATCTTTGAGGTAGGAGACAGCTGCTTATAGTCAATACATGTGAAAAGCCTTAAGTTTGTGGGACTTGGGACAAGACACAGACACGCAAAGATGCCTCCCAGGAATGTAGAGTTTTCTTTTATATAGTTGGCAAGCATATTATTAATACAGCAGAGAAAGGAGGTGGCCATCAATTTCTCACAAGCAAGGAATTGTAAAAGAAAATTATAGCATAGTATACTTCAAGATTGTGACAGCCATTCTCTTTATTTATTGTGCTGAATATATTACTTTTAGAAATTTGTATATAATATTTTTAAAAATACTAATAATCACATTTATTGGCTCACTTATGCCATAGATTTTTTCCTTTTACAGATTTTCAATCATGAACTTAAAACTGGAGATTAAGGGGACACTGTGATACACTATTTTATATTAGTTGGTGTTTTTTCTTTCTCCCTTAGGCATGCTAGGCTTATTATTAGAGAAGAGCAATAAGACACCTTTTGCTCAGGATTTTTCAGTAGAAAATACATTTTGACTTGAACAGGGTTTTAGTGGCAACTTGATAATAGATAATTTTAGGAGTTTGCTGAATTAGTATGACTTATGAATTATGAATTATGTATGTTTGAGAAGTGCTATGTGGTTATATCGAATTGTGACACCCTGTGCTCAGTGAGTGCTCATGCCCTGTTTGCTCTCCAGGAGAATGACTCAGGCACTTTGGACACAGTGGGCGCTGTAGTGGTGGACCACGAAGGGAACGTTGCTGCTGCTGTCTCTAGTGGAGGCTTGGCCTTGAAACATCCAGGGAGAGTTGGACAGGTAAGTAATTATGGGGTTTTTAAACTCTCTTTTCAATTTAAAACGGAATTTTCTAGCTCACCATTTTTTTAAGCCAGCAAAGCATTTTTTCTTTTGAAAAACAAAATTACTGTGATTTTTTTTTTTAACATTGATGTAGTACAAATCAGCAAGTACCTTTTCCAGATTCTAAAAAACCTCTCTCATAGTAATAGAGTTCTTATTGATCTTTAAAATCAGTAATACTATGTTTTGTCACTTCCAACAGGCTGAGTATCGGGTATTTAGTAGACATTAAAAAAAAATATGAGTTGATCTTCATTTTCTTTCTTTGCAAATGTCATTCTCTTTAGGAGTAAACACTACCTGACTATATTGTTGTTTGCTTTTTAAGTGGGAAATGATTCTTTAGAGTTACATTGTGTATTTCCTCCATTCAAGGAATAGTAAAATTTTGATGCTCTAAATCCCTCTTCTGGTTAAGCATTTTAGCTATTTTATAGACTAACCAGTATTTCAGGTCACCAATAATACATGATACCATGCAAGAAATCTAATTTATGTGTAACTGGCATATTCCCAGTTCACTTGCTCATCTTCACCACTCCTCCTTCCCCCATCTCCAAACTTTAGTTTTGTACTGAGAATATTTCACAGTCCATTTGATCTAGTAAGCTTTCTGAGCATAAACCAATTTGGTACATTACTTATGGGATTAATAAATATTTGTTGAGTGAACTAATGATTCCTGGAGTAGGTAAAGTAGTTGCAAGGGTTGTGCTTAAGCTGAGTACTTAGATCTCGTGTTACATGCAGAGCACTGCTTGGCGTATTTTGTATGCTTTGTCCCTCACATTTGGAAAAAAGTGGGTATCACAGTTGCTTTGGACATAGTGGTTAATGAATGCTTGGAGCAGAGTGATCTGATTCATGGAGGACATCTTTGCAAAGCTCCAAGTGATATTCCCTGATCTGCCCTTTATAGTGTATAAGCCTCTTACAATGCCATGGGGGGATGGGGTAGGGAAGAATAATTTTGTGCTACTCTTTGCCTGCCATACAGGGGGATTTATGGGGAATGATTACTCAACATGTGTACAATGCTTTGAAGTCATTATAAAAAGCCTTTGTCTGGTCATGGTGTTTTTCCACATTATAAAGCCCTGTGTATTTGTCAAGTTTGGAATAAGAACCAAGCTTGGCATATCAGATTTGGATGCCTTGGTGGAGGAGAGAGAAAAACCAGCATAGCCGCCTTCATTGCCTTGCAATTCCCATGACTTTCTCACTGTTTTTTTTTGTTTATTTTGGTTAGTAAAATAGCAACAAGAGAACCAAGGATAGTTCTGGACTATGTTAGCAGGATATTACGTTGAACAATCTTGAAGCCATTCCACATGGGACTGTTCTGGAAAAAGAAATACTTCTATAAAACTTAAACATATTGATTTTGCCCCTCTTAGCTAGTTTATGAAGACACAGTTTGTGAGAGATAAAAATCAGAAAAGGGCATGGTGGATAGGAGTAAAGGTACTTACCAGGAAAATGCATTTGCTTAATTGGATTATATTGCTTAGATAGAGGAGATATAATGAGCCTAGAAATATGAAAGCATCAGTTGACAGTAAGAAACCATTCTTCTTGATGATCAAGAGGGAAGGAAACAAAATATACAAAGTATTGAAAATGATGACTTTTTAAATGACTTTTTAAAAAATATGCTAAAATTAGAAGCTTTTATTTTTTTTAATTTTTTATTGTTATGTTAATCACCATTCATTACATCATTAGTTCTTGATGTAGTGTTCCACGAGTCATTGTTTATGTATAACACCCAGTGCTCCACGCAGAACGTGCCCTCTTTAATACCTATCACCAGGCTAACCCATCCCCCCACCCCCTCCCCTCTAGAAGCCTCAGTTTGTTTTTCAGAGTCCATCATCTCTCATGGTTTGTCTCCCCCTCCGATTTCCCCCCCTTCTAAAATTAGATGCTTTTAAATACATTTTAAATGCACAAGTGAAATGTTAAAAAGTCTTAGCATATTACCCTGCTCTAGACATATAATAACAACTGTTCAGATGGTGAAGTTGCATTTGAATTAGAATTTATTTTCTTGGCTTACCAACAATAGTTAGAATTTACAACTGGGACACGAGAAAGGAATTATTACATTCCACTCTCCCTCTACCTACAACTCAGCCCCACATAAATACACAGTTGAGTTTAGTGGTTAAGAGTGTGAACTTTGGATTCAGGTGGACCTTTAGTCTAATCTCACCTCTCCCTTACTGTAAACAAGTTGTTCAATGTCTTTAAGCTCCACTTTCCACAACTGTAAAATGGGTATAAATGGTTACCTTAGAAGATTAAATGATGTAGTATATTTAAATTGCTTATCACAGTCCCTCATAATATAGCTATATTATTAGCTATAACTGCTGTTTATTAATCTCTTGCTATGTGCAGCAAGTGTGTTCATTCATGTGATCCTACAGCAACATTATGAGGTGGGGGTTTTTGTTATGCTCATTTTATAAAGGAAAACAAGTCCCAAAGAAGATTAAATAATGATAATAATATTTATATGATCTATTTTTAATGAATGTTAATACCTTTGTTAAATGTTAATGAAGTTTTACTACTGAAAAGAAGGAAGCTTATTTTATTTTTGTTTTTTAAGACCTGCTTAAGGTTGTTATTTTTTTAAAAAGATTTATTTATTTATTTTAGAGAGAATAGGAGGAGGGGCAGAGGGAGAGAGAGAGAGAAGCAGACTCCTGGCTGAGCACAGAGCCTGACGGGGGGCTCTGTCTCACCGTCCTGAGATCATGACCTGAGCCAAAATCAAGAGTCAGATGCTTAACTGACTGCGCTACCTAGGCACCCCAAGCTTGTTATGTTTTATCCAAAGAAATGATAAGAGAGGGACATTCTCTGAGTCTTTCTTTTACCTGACCTATCACTGTCTGAGCTCAACTGATTTCAGAAGATTAAGAAGGGAGACAACTTTAGATCATGAAATTGAGGAGAAGTAGTATAAGGCGAATTTGCTTAGAGAGAAGAAACAAAGTAAGTGTTCTTTCTTTTCTAAAAAAAAGAAAAAAAATGACCTCCTTTAGGTTTCTTAGAGGTGTCCTTGTGGCCCTATTTGCTATTTTTGGGTGCAGGCTCCTGGTCAAGGTAATTGTGGGGAATGGAAAGGATAGTGGACTAATGTCCAGGGTTTTCAGTGAAGGAAGAATAGGCCCTTCCCCTCAGGTTGCATGTTCTCTGAGGCTTTGGCTCACCTAGCACCTGTCCCAGGTAGTACCAGTTGAATGGCATATCCCACAAGTTTGCCAGTTTGGTCCTGAAATCCATGTGCTGAATCCCTTCTGTAGGGCTTTCAGTTCCCACTCTTACCCAACAGTCTTGTATAATTTAGAAGTATGGTGTTTTCAAAGGCAATAATAGATTTTATGCTGTTTGCCGTATTGGGAATGTTGTACTGAGTTCTTGGTTCTACTTATAAGAAAGCTATTGTCAGTGACAACTGGGGATGGCAACTGTGGGTCACATGAGCATGGGAGACTTCATCTCCAATTATCTTGAACTTTGGATTATTTCTCAAGGAGGGTGATTAGGGAAGTAGGGTGTGTGTGTGCATCTCAAAGTCTTGAAGAACAGTTCACAAATCTAGGATTATCTGAGTGAGAAAAGAGTAATCAGGGCACTCGGATAGCTGTTTTAAAAAATTTAGAGAACTTCAGCAGGGAGGGTAAAGTAATTCCAGAGAGTAGAACCAGGATTAGTGGGTGGAAGTTATGATAAAGCAGATGTTCGTTAAAAAAAATCTAAGGAAGAACTTTTAGCCAAAGGCAAGTGTCCAAAAGGAGAATATGTTCCCTCATGAGGTATCGAGGTTCTTGGTATCAGAAGTGCCTGGGATATTTCATGGAAATTCCTGCTCTGGGTGGAATATTGAAGCAAATGAGTTCTGAAGTCCTTATAAAAAAGAATGGAATATTGTAGAAAACTGGTCTGTCTGGTCATCATTTCCAGTCTTAACTTCTCCCCCAGTCCTTAAAAGTGACCTCCTAGAAAAGAACAGTTACTATTTTATGGGAATATCTTTTTCCTTCTTCAGTCAGAAGTCATACTAGATACTTAGTGTATTGTAGCTTGTCGTCGTCGTCGTCGTCTTCTTCTTCTTCTTCTTCCTTCTTCCTTCTTTCTTCCTTTCTTCCTTTCTTCCTTTCTTCCTTTCTTCTTCTTCTTCTTCTTCTTCTTCTTCTTCTTCTTCTTCTTTCTTCTTCTTCTTCTTTCTTCTTCTTCTTCTTTCTTCTTCTTTCTTCTTCTTCTTTCTTCTTCTTCTTCTTTTCTTTTCTTCTTCTTCTTCTTCTTCCTTTCTTCTTCTTCTTCTTCCTTCTTGTTTCTTCTTCTTCTTTTCTTCCTTTTTTTTAACCCAATAATATGTTTGGAGATCTTTTTAAAAAATTTAATTCTTTATTTTGAACCTCTGCAATGAATTCCACATTTTGCTGGGTCAGTGTTTAGCCTTTTCTTTACTAATGGACATCTGTGCTTTCAGTTTTCCATTCTCACCAAACTTGTGGTGGTGAATATTCTTGAGCAGACTTCCTTGTATTTCTCTATGCTAGCTATCAAAGGGTTTTTCTAATTCTGCTTCTAACTAAGGACTGGAAAAGTTATCAGTTTCGGTTCCCCTCCCAAAGGCAGAAAAGTCATTGTGGATATTGAAGAGATGAATCCAGACATTCTGGGTGGCATTATTAAAAACAAAATAGGGATGATTGTTATATTCTTTTATAAAACCATAGTAATTTGTGTTATTGGTGGTTTCAGGCATATAAATCTGTTCTACTGTCTCATAAAGTAATTAGCTTGAATTGATCTTTTTGGCTCCTTTCTTTATATCTGGAAAATCTGACACAGTGGTGAGCATATACTGGGCCCTTCAGTAGTAACTCTTTGCTGTTCCTTTTGTGCCATTTTAAGGGAGGCATGGCAGAAGCTTTTCTAAACAGGGTTTCTTAGAGTATGCCAGAAGGACCACCTGCATCCCAGCCTCCCTGGGGCCCTGGTTAATAATGCCAGTTCCCTGGGCAACCCCCAGACCACTGAATCAGAATATCTGGGAACCACAGTCCTATCACCAAGCTTCTCAAGCAATTTGACATATACCTGATTTGAGAATCACTATTTTAAGGCAACCACAATGATTTTAAGGAGCCAGAAGAGAGGAGTTTTTCCGAACTGGCTGACAAACTACAATAGGGGAAAGGTTGTTCAAGGAAGGAAAAAACTACTGTTGATCAGAGTCTAGGAAACTTTCTTTTGCTGTTTTCTATTCATAGAAAAAAACTGTTGATGAGAGTCTAAGAAACTTTCTTTTGCTATTTTCTATATAATAGAAAATTACTATTTGCTATTAATACAGTAGTTGAAAATATAGTTTAAAATAGTGTTAGAACCATTGTTTGGATAGGTCTTACACAGTCTCTGATATTATTTCCCAGTTGATATGCATCATTATTAAGTCAGGCTTTATTAGATGGGTATGATTTTGTCTTCTTTTGAAAGCAAGTAATTACATATAATATTTCTGAAATACATTGTGTATCTGTTTTCTCTTTTCCCAGGCTGCTCTTTATGGATGTGGCTGCTGGGCTGAAAATACTGGAGCTCATAATCCCTACTCCACAGCTGTGAGTACCTCAGGTATTTGCTGCTTTCATGACCATTTTTCATAACTGCAACATTGTAGGGCATTTAATGATTGAAAACAATATTTTTATGTAAACATAAAGCATGTGCTGAGACATTGCATAGACAGGAGCATTTATGCATGAAAGATCTTTGATATGTAGGAGCTTTTAAGGATTGTTTCACAATATCAGTATCCCAGTGTAAATGTTTTGCTAACATTTCATTACAACTCTGGAGTTAACTATAAGTTATATTTTTGATGTTTTTTTTCCTCTAGTGGAAAAAATAATTGTGTGCCACTGACCTATCGGGTGAAGTCCAAACACGAATTAATGTTGAACCTTAACCATACTAATTATAATTGGCAAAAAATTGATTTTCATTTCTTCACTTTTGAAGAGATGAGTATAAAACATGAGTTAATTTTTAAAAAAGATTTTATTTATTAATTGAGAGAGAGAGAGACAGTGTGCGCCAGCAAGTGGGGGGACGAGCAGAGGGAGAGGGATAAGCAGACTCCATACTGAGCATGGAGGCAGACACAGGGCTTGATCACACGACCCTGAGAACACGACCTGAGCCAAGACCAAGAGTCAGATGCTTAACCGACTGAGCCACCCAGGTGCCCCAATATGAGTTAATTTTTAATTTAATATTGGTGGCACATGAAAATCTCTATGCATAATATTTAGGAATTAACTTGTGCACATATTAAGTATGGCCCTATGTCTATAGAAAATTGTGGTATTTGAACAAACAGAAGTCTAAAATAGATAATTCATTGTTTCATTTTTATTTTCCCAAAGTAGTATTAGTATCATATGTTGTTTTGACTTTATTTTTGGTTAATATGTTATTCAGTGAGTTGGTTTGTCATTGTTAAGTGTTACTCTCATGTCTAGACGTTTGGGAGACCTGGATTCTACTTTAAGCTGAAATCCTGAAAGCTGCCAGACTGTCGTTTCGGAAAAGAAATTTAATCTCTTTGGGATTGTCCACCTTTCTCCTTTTTTAAATGGAAGTTGGAATAGGATCACCTTTCATTGATTTGGTTGTGTTAAGAATGCATTGGGTGGGTAAAGCTAAAATTGTAAAATTAAGGTCTTTTTCCCTTCCCCTTGCATATTGCCTCCTTTGCACATCTTGCACAACTAAAGATAGTTTCACATGGCTAAAGATAAATTTAGGTTTCTAGTTCATGACATCCAGTGAGTGCAGCTTTTAAATTTGGATGCCCAGTTTGTCATGTTATATCCTTCTGAAGTTTAAGGACTAACCATCATCAGCCCCCATAACCTGAGGATAATAGAGCAAGTCTCTGGTTCCTTCCATCCCTGGGACTTTGTGTGATTGCTTCACCCTTGTTTCTCCTGGGGCTGTTGCTATGAGGTTGACAATGGAAACACAGAGTTGGGTGACCAAGTCGGAAGAAATGTGGTGCACAGAATTTTGCAATTGTTTGGCCAAAATAAAACAGACTGGTGCGTTAGGCTGTTGCAGAAGATTTAGAGACCTGGCCTACATTTTATGTTTATAGTTCTTGGAAGGTAATAATTGAAAGGCAGAGGGAAGATAATTATGGTCAAGATAGGGCTCTCCCAAGGCCAGACAGGCAATTTGATCATTAGCCTCAGGGATAAACTCCAGCATCTTGTTCTCATCACTGGGTGGGGAGGAATGAGTGGGGAGTGGGGAAGAGAGTAGTGTGGCAGGAGCTGGCTGTGCAAACTCTGACTAATGTTCTGGCATCATGGAAATTTGTCTAGCTTGGAAGGCAGTAGAGTATATACAGGTTCTTGTGCAGACTCTTTCACTCACTGGCTGTGACCTTGGCAAGGGTTATTTGTAAAGCAAGAATATCTACCTTAATATCTGTGAGTACTGAATGAGTTGACATATGGAAGGCATACTTCTTGGCTCAGAGTAGTGGTTCAATACTTAACAGTGTGTCATTGAATCTAAGTCACTATCTTTTATAAAATACACCATTATTTAAAAAAAATTTGTTGATTCTTATTTTTTTTTATTGTGGTAAGAACACAAGATGAAATCTATTTTCTTAACAAATCTTTTAATGTATAATGCAGTATTTTTAACTTGAGGTGCAAATTGTACAACGGATCCCTTGAACGTTATTCATCTTTCATTACTGAAACTTTATTATTTACTTATTTATTTTTTTTGAGGAGGGGGTGGGCAAAGGGAGAGAGAGAGTCTCCCAGCGTGGAGCCTGATGTGGGGCTCCATCTCATAACCCTGAGATCATGACTTGAGCCAAATTCAAGAGTTGGATACTTAACTGACTGAGCCACCCAGGTGCCCTAAAACTTCATTAATAACAACTCCCCATTTCTCCCTTCCTCCAGCCCCGGGCAATCACCATTCTACTCTTTGCTTCTGTGAGTTTGAGTATTTTAGGTTCCTCATAGAAGTGGAATCATGCAGTATCTGTCCTTCTGTTACTGGCTTATTTCACTTTGCATAACGTCTTTGAGGATTATCCATGTTGTATATGGAGGGATTTCCTTTTTTAAGGCTGAATAATATTCCATTATACATATATACCACATTTTCTTTATCCATTTATCTGTTGATGGGCATTTAGGTTCTATCTGCATCTCGGCTATTATGAAAAATGATGCAGTGAACATGGAGGCACTGATATCTCTTCAAGATCCTGATTTCAAGTCTTTTGGATAAATACCCAGAAGTGGAGTTGTTGGATCATATAATAGTCCTATTTTTAATTTTTTGAGGAACCTCCATACTGTTGTTGGTAGCAGCTGTACCATTTTACAATCCCATGAACAGTGTACAAGGCTGTGAATATCTTTACATCTTCACCAACCTTTATTATCTCTTGTCCTTTGGATACTAGCCATTCTAACATGTATGAGATGATGTCTCATTGTGATTTTGATTTGCATTTTCCTGATGATTAGTGAGGTTGAAACCTTTTTATGTACCTGTTGGCCATTTGTATGTCTTTGGAGAAATGTCTATTCAAGTCCTTTGCTCATGTATTAATCTTACTATTTGTTTTTCTGCTATTGAGTTGTAGGAGTTCATCATGTCTTTTGGATACTAAGCCCTTATCAGATATATGGTTGTAAATATATTCTTCCATTCTGTAGGTTGCTTCTTCATTTTGTTATTTCTTTTCTTGTGCAGAAACTTTTTAGTTAGATGTAGTCCCACTTACCCGTTTTTGCTTTTATTGCCTATACGTTTAGTGTCATATCCAGGACTAAAATATACCAATATAAGGTACATATACTAAGGCGGGGGGGAAGACTGCCAGTTATAGAATGACACACTTCTTTCTCATCACTCTTAACACATGGTTGTTGCTTTACAAGAAAATATAGAATTTGGGGGTATTCCTCCAACAAGAAATATTTGCTGCACTGATAACAATGTCATGCTCCATTGCTATTTCCATGCCTTCTTATGCTCATAATTACTTTTTGTTTCAATTCCTTATCATACTGTAATACTTTTGAACACATGGTAAATGACAGTTATACTCAAAACTTGTAGTTCCAACATGGCACATAAACTCAACTGAAGGGTCAACAACAGGAACAGCTTACCTCCTTCTAGAGGCAGCGGTTGCTATGTCACAGCTGCAGTCTGGAGAGCAGGCACAGGAGGATGCCGTCAATTACAATGTATGGACTGATTTCAGAAAATTTTGAATGTGGAAAAAAATATACTCTAGAATTGATAAACTTTAATAAAAGCTTTTCTTATTCTCAGCTTTGTGTGTGTGTGTGTGAAAATAATAATTTATTTTAGGCTTTCTTAAGCAGTGACTTAAGCTCTTGAGAAAAGGGGATCTGTGGGTATATTTGTGTTTCCTGAGTGCCTAGCACAGGGCCTTGCACTTAGTAAGTGCTTACTAGACAAATTAAAATTAAGACAAATGATTATTATAATCATCAACATTGCCAAGAGACTGGAACTTAAGTATTCCAATCACTAAAAAGAAAGGATAATCATGTAATGTGATAGAGGTGCTAATTATTGCTACAGTGGCAATCATATTACAGTATATATATGTATCAAATTAACAAGTTGTACACCTTAAATTTACACAATGTTATATGTCAGATATATTTCATTAAATGAAAGAAATGTGCGTGTGAATCTTCCCTCTTATAGAAGGATAGATGTCATTTCAAAAAGATTATTCACCATGGAATTTCTTTAAATAGTACTTTAAAATTTGATTTAATTTGCTGAAGTCAGAATCACACATAATTTTTCAGTAACACATCAGATGCATAATGTCAGATACATCTGTGGTCTTTTCTGGCTATGGAAAGGAAGAGCAGATTGAGGATTAGAAGATCAGAAGGATGAAAAAAGGAGGAGATTAAGTTTATGCTCTGATTGACCTTAACATTGGTATGCTGTTACTTGTCTGTGCACTATGTTTTTTTCTTTAAGAGAAACAGTGAGTCCAGGGGTTATATGGCAGCTGGCTGGAGTTCAGAAGACACAGGCTTCAGTCCTCCTTCCTTAAAGTATTTTGGCAAGAAGAAAGCTCTGCTACTTGGTTTCTGGTATATGGCCCACTGATTTCTGATTTTGTAGGTTCTTTGATTTTCCAGGTTTTGGCTCTGGATAGTTCTAGAACCCTGAGGGTGGTGATGATGTGGCTGGCCATGGCTTGCCAGGAGTAGGTTCAAAGGTTAGGGTGATAAAAAATGCAAAAAATGAGACCAGGCTTTTGCCTAAATATTTGTGAGCCAGTGATTCTGAGCCAGCCCTCTTCCTCAACGGCTGAGAATTAATGTTACCCTTTCTTGGTTCTTTAACCTAACAAGCAGCCACAAGTATTCCACACTGCCCTTTTGTGGGAGATTGTCTATTAAGTCTGTGTCAGAGGTACAAAGCAGCCACATCCAATCCAACAACAAACTGTATTCTCTCTAAATATATTTATAGTCTGATACTTCTTAGCACCTCCACTGCTACCAATAGATTCAAAGTGCTATCACATCTAATCTGGATTCTTCAGTAGCCCCCTAGCTGGTACCTTGTTTTTTGCTCTTTTGTTTCTTTATTCAGTTCTCAACACAAGAGTTGGTGTTCTTACCTGTCAAAATCATGTCATACTTCTTTGAACTGTCCAGTCACTTCCCTTCTGACTCAGAGGAAAAGCCAAAGTCCTTATGAAGGGCCTCTGAGGCCTGATATACGTGTTCCCCACTTTTCTTCTCAGACTCCAACTCTTGCTTTTCTTTCCTTGCTCATTCAGTTCCAACTACATTGGCTGCTTTACTGTACTTGAAACATGCCACACACACTACCACCTTAGGACCTTTGCCTGAGTTTCTTCCTTTCCTGTTAGCTCTCTGCCCTCAGTAGCTGAAGCTGCTGCCTCCCACTTCATCAACTCTTTATTCAGGTGGTTCACCTTCTTACTGAGATCTTTCCTGACCACCCTATTTAAACATGTAAATTTTCTCGGCCAACATTCCCTATTCTCTTTCCATGTTTTATTTTTTCTCATAGTATATATCATTATCTAATTTTATATCTTTCATCTATTTATTTTATTTTAACTTTCTACCCTGCTTTACTATGAAAGTCCATGAAGATTGGGATTTTCATTAATTTTCTTCACTGATACATGGATGGTACTTAACAGGTAGAGCCTCTGATGATGTTTGTTGAATGAATTGAATATGAACAAATAAATACATTGGGGTGTGTCTTAGCTTGGGGTACTATAACAAAATACCATAGACTGTGTGGTTTAAACAACAGACATCTATTTCTCATGGTTCAAGAGACTGGGAAGTCCAAGATCATGGTACCAGCAGATTCAGTTCCTGATGAGGGTACTCTTTGTGGCTTGCAGACAACTGCCTTTTTGCTATGCCCTCATATGGCAGAGGGAGGGAGAGAAGAAGGGAAGGAGAGAGATGGAGTGCTCTTGTGCCATCCTTATAACTTCATCTAACCCTAATTGCCTCTCCCCAAATACCATCACATAGGAGATAAGGGCTTCAACATAGGAATTTGGCGGGGGCGTTGGGGGGGGTGCGGCACAGACAATTAGTCCATAACAGGCGAAGTGAGCTAGGTCAAGCCCAGATGATTTGGGGCTGAGAGGAAGGTAAGGGAAGTTTTAAGAGTGGTTATTCTGGTGAGAATGGAAGATGCTTAAATAGAGGGTAAGTGCAAGGTATATGGAGCTTAATTTGGGGTCCTAGATGACCTTGACTTAGTATTTAAATTTTCTTTTGTATGAAGTAGGGATCTTTTTGATTAGGGACATGCTCAGGCTTTTGGAAGATTGATAGATCTTTCATCTCTGAGATGGTTCAGTGGGAGGCAAAACTGGTCAACAAGTTAAATACATTGCTGTTAGTTCTATTGAGTTGGAATCCAGACTCTTCAGCCCACTCTGGTTCCTTTATCTGCCTTATTAGGCAGTGCTATTCCTGTTGCATAATCTTGTTACACTCAAGAAAAATCTTTGGGGGCTCAGGGTAATGAACAGCTACTTAAGCTGAAATAATTTGGTATGTAATATGTAGGGTTGGGACTCATGCCATGAGAAATCTTTTTTTGTGAATTGTAACTTCTAGATGTGAGCATAGATAAAACCCTAACATTTGTAAACATCATCATCTTAAAAGCACTTGACTCTTTGGACCGTTTGGTTGGGGGGGCAGGGAAGAAATATTGTTCATTTATAGATAACAGAGTAAACTACCAGCACATTTCTAAGAACTAAATTAATTATATGGAATGGGAATTCTGTTCTGAGACTGTTGCTTATTCTAATTATGTCATTTCATATCTGATGAACTATTAATATATTATTTCCTGCTTTTTACATAAGTGAAGTCACTGATGTTTCAAAATAAAGTAGAATTCTGAATTATGCTAGGTCATTTCCTAGGAAACCAGTTCAGTATGACAGCTTTGGTTATCATGTATCTTAAGGTCTTAAATGAATGGATATTTTCCTAATTGTGAAAACATATGCTTATTGAAAAGAATTTGGAAAATGAAGCTGATAATTTTGCCATCCTGTTGTAGGTAGTATTAATATTTTTGGTAGCAAAATAAAAACGGCAAAACTGTTCAGCTTGTGTTATGCTTTGTTTATGTAATATTGTATAATGAACAATGTGTCATTAAATCTTCTTTGAAACATAATTTTAAGGGATCTGAAGGATGTCTTTTCATGCATACATGAGTGCAGGTATTTTGCTCTTATGTAAGATGACTTTAATTGCTCTCGTGTTATAAAACAGTATTTATATTTTAGAGGCTCTTATCCTGTGCTGTAGTCTGGGAGTGGTAAAAGAGAAGTCACGATGTTCTGTGTCCTAAAAGGGCATGAAATCTATGTCTATACTTGATAGTATAGGGAAGTTTCCTATTGCCAGTATAGAAATATGTTGATATGTTGGATATACTAAAGGCTTGCTAGTCCTGAACGGAGTTCTGCTGCATCCATTCTCCTAAGGAATGCGTACTACAGTGCCTCCCAGAGGGTCACTTGCAGGCACCTCGGTGCACCTAAATGCGTTGACTGTTGCTGCTGCCATTAGTACATCTTGCTTCCTGTCACACACCCTTCCCTCAAATCCCACCAAAACCAGTTGCCTTTAAGTTTAGCTCTACCTATCACACTCATATACTCACTGAAATGTCTCCAGCACCCTAGAAGAGCTCAGGACATCATGAAGAATAGTAAATATTTCTTTGAAAGAGATTATTTAGAGTTGGGTTATAGTGGATCAGGTGAGCCCCAAGATGTTCTTTTTGATGTTTGTACTTTTAGATTTCTTTTTTCTTTTTTTTTTTTTTTGCCAGATACTTATTTTGCATTGCTTTATTGTTGTTTTGTGAAAGAACAGACTTCTAATTTTAGAACAAAGGTGAAGAAATGGTAGAAACAGAAGCATAAGATCAAGTGATGGGTTAAAATGCCAGTGCTGTGATCCTTAATGTAATTCTCCCTTTGATTGTTCTCACTTGAAAGAATGCCTTTTCCTTCCTATTGTCGACTACTACCTGCTGTCAGTTGGAGAGGGAGTAAGTCGAGCAACTTGTCAAAGGCTTTCTAAGCTCCCTTCATATGGTTTGCAGAAACAGAGCTGGATTTTCATTTCTTCTTTCATTCAACAGGAGTCCCTTTCATGTTTGAAAATTGAAAACGCGTGTTTTTCAGTGTGGAGCGAGGATGTGTGTGCCCTCTGGCACACCTGTTTCTAATTTCCTGACTTGAAAGCATAACCCATCAAAAGGAGCAGAAAAACAATTTCTTTCTGACACGCTGCTTCGTGCTCCTTACTGGACTGAAGGCCTTCGTGGCTTTGCCATCTTAGTTCCCTCTGTAGAAGGTTCTTGTTAGAGGCAGAGTTCACTCAATATAAGCAGTGCCTTTTATAGCACAGAGCCATTTTTGGTATTATTTTGTTGTGGTGGTGGTGGTTCTTTTCAGCTCAGGAAATTTACTTGAAATAAGATTTATTTAAAAAAACACAAAAAGGTCTTTAAAAATCTTAAATATTAAACGTAGCTGGGCAGTGTATGTTGGAACGATATATGTAAGCTGATCAGTGAACCAATTGGCTAGGAATAGGGTTTGATTGAGCATACGAATGTTTAAATTCCAGAGCGCTGTTTAACATAAATCAAATATTTCCAACACATTACTTCAGATTTGTGTGTACTTTAAAGTGTTGCCAGCTTAAAGGACTGTGAGGCACAATATGTTGACTTTGAGTTTTGTAAATTGATAATTTGTTGCTATGAAAGTTGTACATGGTATAACTCATCACTTTCTGAAGGTGCATAGTATGTCTGATGTTGGCAAGCTGTTATGAAAAAAAATGATGCCCAGGGAATTCAGGGCTTTAGCTCTCAGATGCTTGAAGTATGGGTCTTTGGTTCCTCGTAGGGTTTTTCCTGGATATTTTCAGCATAAGGTATATGGTTCTTTAGACACAAACCTTGGTTTACGCTTCCTATTTCTGAGAATTGTTTAGGATAATAATCCTAATGATGTATCTTCAGAAACCGTCTTTTAGGCTGTTTTTTTAAAAATACCTATTCTTTTCATATTTAGCATGTATGAATCACCTGTTAAGAGGCATATTATGACCCAGTGGGTCTGGGAGGAGCTGGAATTCTGCATTTTTCACAAGCTCCGAGGTGATGCCAGGACTGCTAGTCCATAGATCATACTTTTAAGTAGTAAGGCAACATTTTGATGGGCAGAGTAGTGCTGTCCCCCAGCTGTGCCTTGCCTATAACCCTCATCCCATATAATTTACCAGTCTCTTCCCATATTGTGTTTTGGTGGATCAAAAGCTAAAAGAGATCTGGTGTATATCCTAGACTCTAGGTATCCTTGAGAGCATTAACAGTGGACAAGTTAACTTACAGGCCAGATATCAGTGGGTAAGGGGCCACTGAGATAGGATCATTGTGCTGGCAGAAATGTTATTTATGTTTCCAGACTCTTCTGGGATGCACCTAGCACTAGCTGAGGTTCTTGTTGTAAACAGAAGTGGATAAAACAACTGCTAACTCTAAAAGGTGCTGGTAGAGGGGTCAGAAAGACATAATGCTGAATCAAATGTGTTTTAACCAGTTCTGTCCATGGTGACTGGTTAATTTGGGCAAAAAGATTTACTGGCAAATCATGGAGAAAAAGTGGAGGTAATGTAAAATGTAGAAACAGCTTGCATTTTTATTAACTTGTTATTGAATACATGTCCTGGTTCTCAGTGAATCACAGTATGATTGAGTCCACAGTATAAGACGTTGCGACAAAGGATACCTTACATTTTTATTTTCAGAATGTTTTGTTCATATCATGAAAAAGTATATTTATTTGTGTGTTGTATTTGTCTTTTGGCTTTGATAAAAAAGATTTTAATAACCACTGGCTAGAAGAAAGCATGGATAGACGTGTTAAAAAATCTGAGTTAGATATTAAAGAATTAGAGACTTCATTAAAATTCTACAGTGGTATTTTAGGTCTGCATGTACCCACATTGAATATAAGAGCAAGTTACATGGTGGAGGCAGTTTACAGTTACATGGGGTGCAGGATATCATGGGTTTGGGAATCAGACTTGGGTTTGAATTGTAATGGAGGGAGAAGGTTAGAAGGGTATGTCCACCAGTGCCAGGATCAGAACATCCTTTTTTATGGAGGAGAGAGAAACATATATGCTAATTATCATTGAGATTATCACTTCGTACCATTGCATTTCCTGTTGTTTGGGACTTATTGTAAGTTTTGTAATGCTGAGGGGTTCTGTTTACTCCCTTTCTTTCTTTCTATTCTAGCCCTACATGAGAATGTTTTCCTGGTTCTTTATAATACCTTGGTAAATTGTGTGTTGTAATCTGTCATATTAGTCTTTATTTACTAATGTTGGTGATGGAATAATAATGTGCTTGAATTCTGCTATGATGATATGGTGGTGTGTTCTCAGAAATACGAGAGTATTTGCCCCATGTAGCTAAGATGTAGGTAGTAAAATTCATGTCAGAGGACAATAAATATTTAAAATTTACTGAACATTTGTTTCATCTGAGTCCTTTGTTATACTTAAAATTTAGATTTGCCTCTGTTTTACCTTTTAAGCTTTCATACTTATGCCAAAGTACATTTAGTGGAATATAGAAATATAATATTCTCAACTGAAATATTTGTCATACATTTGTCATATACATCTTCACTTGTCTGATTTGTCTTACCTGCTTTTGACTTTGCTTCATATCTTAGCAGCAGTTTCTTTGCAGCTTTTCACATCAGAATTATTTGTATCTGGGTACGGACTTGGGTTTGTGTACAGCTCTGGGCTTTCGTCATAACAACTTTTGCATATTAAATCCTGCCCATGTCTTCAAGTTCATGGATAGTTCTTAGCAACTCACTGTGTGAATTGCACAGGTAAGTTTTATTATGATCTACAAAGTAAACTCTTAATATAAAGTCCTACTATCAGGGCGCCTGGGTGGCTCGGTCCTTAAGTGTCTGCTCAGGACATGGTCCCAGGGTCCTGGGATTGAGCCCCACATCGGGCTCCCTGCTTGGTGGGAAGCCTGCTTCTCCTTCTCGCACTCCCCCTGCTTGTGTTCCCTTTCTCGCTGTGTCTCTCTCTGTCAAATAAATAAATAAAATCTTAAATAAAAATAAGTCCTACTGTCATCATTTACTTCATTTATTTATTGCTGTCACTGCAATATAAACAACTTAGCACAATTTCTTTTTATTTTATTTTGTTTTGTTTTGTTATGTTATGTTATGTTATGTTGTTATGTTATGTTAGTCACCATACAGTACATCATTAATTTTTGATGTAGTGATCCATGATTCATTGTTTTCGTATAGCACCCAGTGCTCCATGCAGTGTGTGCCCTCTTTAATACCCATCACCAGGCTAACCCCCCCCCACCCCCCTCTCCTCTAGAACCCTCAGTTTGTTTCTCAGAGTCCATAGTCTCTCATGGTTCATCTCCTCCTCCGGTTTACCCCCTTTCATTTTTCCCTTCCTTCTCCTAATGTCCTTCATGCTATTCCTTATGTTCCACAGATAAGTGAAACCATATGGTAATTGAGTTTCTCTGCTTGACTTATTCACTTAGCATAATCTCCTCCAGTCCCATCCAAGTTGATGTAAAAGTTGGGTATTCATCCTTTGTGATGGCTGAGTAATATTCCATTGTATATAGGGGCCACATCTTCTTTATCCATTTGTCTGTTGAAGGGCATCTCGGCTCTTTCCACAGTTTGGCTATCGTGGACATTGCTGCTATGAACATTAGGGTGCATGTTGCCCTTCACTACATCTGTGTCTTTGGGGTGAATACCCAGTAGTGCAGTTGCTGGGTCATAGGGTAGTTCTATTTTTTTTTTTTAAGATTTTATTTATTTGACAGAGAGATACATAGCGAGAGAGGGAACACAAGCAGGGGGAGTGGGAGAAGATATTTGCAAATTACACTACAAAGGGCTGATATTCAAGATCCCGCTGAGCAGAGAGCCCAATGCAGGGCTTGATCCCAGGACCCTGGGACCATGACCTGAGCCAAAGGCAGACACTTAACCATCTGATCCACCAGGCACCCCAAGGTAGCTCTATTTTTAATTTTTTGAGGCACCTCCACATTGTTTTCCAAAGTGGCTGTACCAACTTGCATTCCCACCAACAGTGTAAGAGGGTTCCCCTTTCTCCACAACCTCTCCAACATTTGTTGTTTCTTGCCTTGTCAATTTTTGCCATTCTAATTGGTGTAAGGTGGTATCTCAGTGTGGTTTTGATTTGAATTTCCCTGATGGCTAATGATGATGAACATTTTTTCATGTGTCTGTTAGCCATTTGTATGTCTTTGGAGAAGTGTCTGTTCATGTCTTCTCCCCTTTATTGACTTGATTATTTGTTTTTTGGGTGTTGAGTTTGAGAAGTTCTTTATAGATCTTGAATATCAGCCCTTTGTAGTGTCATTTGCAAATATCTTCTCCCATTCTGTGGGTTGCCTCTTTGTTTTGTTAACTGTTTCCTTTGCTGTGCAGAAGCTTTTTATCTTGATGAGGTCCCAGAAGTTCATTTTTGCTTTTGTTTCACTTGCCTTTGGGGACGTTTCTTGAAAGAAGTTTCTGTAGCACAATTTCTTGAGAAGAGTACATGTTTCTCTTTCTGCTCCTGTTTAGAATCATTTCCCAGAAGTCTGTTTCATCTTTTAGGATTGAGCTCAAATGTCTTTCTTCTCTTTTCTGCAGGCTCCCTCCTTCTCTCTCTTCCTCCTTCCCTCACTCAGTTCTGCAGATTTATTCCCTCTGTGGTCACTGGGGCCATGAGACAGCATTTATATGACATGTATGGTTGTTCCTCATTACAAAGCCTGAGAGCTCCTTGAGGTGGCTCAAGAATATTGTTGGTGTTCAATAAACATCTATTGAATTGAATTCAGTAACCCTTTGTCTATTTTGAAGCACTGCCATACAGTGTGATTGGCAAAGTGACTTACTTGTTGCTACATTGGTAAACCAGAGCCAGTGCTCCTGCCTGTTTAAGAGCTTTACGTGTTCATGGTAGAGGCTCTGTTCTTTTGAAGAGAAGGGTGGTTTAATTTTAGCTTAGTCTTGATAAAATCTATTACAGTTTTCCTACCTTTCCATTACTGTAGTAATTAGTGTGCTTTGGGCTGTAGGTAACAAAAATCACAATTTGAACTGGCTTCAACAATAAGGAACGATATGATTTCACATAGGAAGTTCAGAGGTAGGTGGACTTCAGGGTTGGTTGGTTCAGGAGCTTCACTGATGATATCAAGGACTAGTTCTCTGTCATTGTCATTGTTGGCCTCATCCTTAGGCTGATGGCAGAAAGGCTACTACATTGCCAGAAAAACTCATCACACAAAAGTCTCTAGAGAAAAAAAAAAAAATCTTTTTTTGTAGTTCTTTTCCAGGAATGAGGAACACTTTCCTTAGAAGCTTCGCAGCAGACCTCTCCTCACATTCTGGTGATTGGCTGATGTTGGGTCACATGCCCATTCCTGAAATAATCACTGACAAAAGGAAATTACCCATAAACCTGTCATGGGCACATGATATGCCTGTGGGGCACGTTCATAACTGTGGGTTGGGGGGAGTAGAAAGCAGAACAAAATCAGGATTCTGTTAGGAAAGGAGGAGGAGATAGGTGTGCAGGTCACCACCAGTATCCTACTAAACGGGGCACTTGCCGTCATTTTGTGATCAGTAATAGGGATGGTAATTATAGCTATCATTTGTTGAGCAATTGCTATGGGCAGGCACTATGCTGAATACTTTTTACATGATTCTCATTTTCAAATGAGAAATCAGGTTCAGAAAGGTCACAGTACTTGAGTACCTAGAGAATCTAAAGAATCTGCCCTCAATGACAGTAGAGAAATATGAAAAAGAAGAGGGGCTAAATTGAAATTTAATAAGCTATTGTTCTACTTAAAATGTTACAGGTTGGGTATTTAAAGAGTTAAAAAATATATAGTTGTCATTTATATCTGTCCTTACCAAAGCCATGCCTTTTGCCATTATTTTTGGCTAACACAGAGCTGGCTGTGGAAAATGGATGTTTTTGTTTTGAAAAATCAAATGCAGTAGATTAAAAAAAAAAACACACCACCACAAAGTTTGTTTATATCTTCATTTCACTCAAATTGAATAGATGAAATGGGATCTGGCCTTTTTCATATTGTTTATGTTCTGCTTTGTTTCTTGGTTCTGGGACAGAATTCCTGGTTCTGTTTGAATTTGTTTTCCTCTCAAGTATCATTTGCAAGATTATTGTGTAAATTAATGAGGAGAAAGTATTTCTATTCAGTAAGCATTGTAATTATCCTAATATGACATAATAAAATGCTATTTTATTAGATTTATAAAATAACTTTTAAGCACGTGTTCCCTTAACCTCAGTGTACTTTTTTTTTTAAGTCTAGAGGGTGATTCACCTAAGTAACCACTGTAATATTTAAAATGAAGGGTCATTTGAGGGTCTCACTCCTTTTCATCTCTTAATATAAGGGCAAAGTTAGATGCTTGATCTTTATTTCATTTATGTGTAATAAAAGGGCCTATAAATGAAGTACATGAAATCAAAGTGACTAAAGTTGTTTTTGTTCAGTGAAACTGTTATATAAATGGCGTTACTGTGTGTGTGTGTGTGTACATGTGTGTGCACACACATACATGCCCACATGGACAGGGATTACACAGAGGACTGAGGAGTGATGTTATATCCACTGATAGATAGCTTCTTATTTTTGTTTTAGCCATTATACTACAACACATTAGGTACTTAATTAGGTGAAGTTACTCAGGCTAAATCAGTCATCTGTAACTATTTGGTTACCTATTGCTGTTTAACAAATCACCCCCAATCTTTGTGGTTTAGAACAGCCCTTTTCTTATTTCTTATGATTATGTATGTTAGCTGGTTCTCAAGTGGACAACTCTTTTGCTGGTTATGCTTGGAGATTCTCATATGGCTGCATTCAGGTGGTGGCTTAACTGAATGTCCATAAAAGCTTTCTCACATGGCTGGTGCCTCGGTGAGGACAACCAGAAGGTTGGGCTCAGCTGGTATGCCTTTTTTTTTTTTTTTTTAAATATTCAGTTAGCCACTGTATAATACATCATTAGTTTTTGATGTAGTGTTCAATGATTCATTAGTTACGAATAACACCCAGTGCTCATCACAACATGTGCCATGGAATGCTTTGGACTTGCTTTCTTCCCATGTAGTATCAGGGCTTCTTCCTCTCTAATGTGGCCTCTCCACCAAGGTAGTTGGACTTCTTAGATGGTAGCTCAGGACTCTCGAAGTGCAAAAGTAACGCTGTCAGTCTTCCTTAGGACTTAGGCTGGGACTAGCATTCTGCTTAATGAATTATAGGGCCAATCCAGATTCAGTGTAGGAGGGGAACACATAAGGTCATGAATACCAGGCAGCTTTGTTTACTGGGGGCCATCTTTAGAGATTAGCTTATAACATAGTAACTGTATTTTTGGAGTAACCATTTTCCCTTTGAGAATCTAAAAACTGTGGATTCTTTGCCTAGAAACATGCACATGAACACAGTTATCTGCATAAATGTACACACAGTTCTAGTAGAATTTCATGGGATTCATAGTCATGGATTGCTCAGCTTAAGTACCCCTGGTCTAACTCATATGGTTTAGGAATTTAGTGATTTAAATAGTAATTTTGTTATAAAATAGCTGAATAAAATTCTATTCTGTAAAATTATTCTATAAAAATTCTATTTAATAAAATTACTTCAGTTTCTTAGAATGACCATTGAATTATTTCCTGGCTTTTGTTTTTGTTTTGTTTTGTTGTTCAAATAACAGTGATTTTCTTGTACATAATATTTAGTATACTCGTCTCTTTCCTTAACACAAATTCCTAGAAATATACC
Source organism: Zalophus californianus (assembly GCF_009762305.2). NCBI lineage: Eukaryota > Metazoa > Chordata > Mammalia > Carnivora > Otariidae > Zalophus > Zalophus californianus. Next base: position 101,068,531 of record NC_045602.1, read on the forward strand.
TTATGAATCAAAAAGAATGGATGTTTTCGAGGATTTTGGTAAATACAGACTGATTGTATCTTTTTCTTTTATTAAGAACTAAGTATTTTTAAATTGTGTTATTGAATATATTTAAAAGAATGTATCATATATGTAAGTTATGAAACAAAAAAAAATCCCTTACCCTTTTATCATCAGCTTAACATGAACATTAGTAATTGTATTATATCTACTCCATTCCCTTCCCAAACCTCTGCCTCACCTCCAGAGACAACCACCATCCTGAATTGTCTATCATTCCCTTGCCTTGAAAAAAAAAAAGTTTAATATGTATGCATCCTAAACAATTTATTACTTGTTTTATGGTTTTTTTATTGAGCTATAGGAGCATGATATCATATGGTATATAGTTCTCTGTGATTTGCTTCTTTTGCTAAATATTATGTTTCTGTAGTATTTGTCCAGAAAGGTGTTCTATAACTCTAGTGCATTTATCTTAACATTTGTATAATACTCCATTGTGTGACTGTGTCCCAGAATTCTGTGATTTCTTCTGCATTTATTGGCTATAATTATTCTAAAAAGAAAACCTTTCCTCATCATCTGTTTGGCTACCCAGAGATACAGTTTATACAGGAAAGGCAGAAAAGATGCTCAGGTCTTTTTATTTATACATCTGTTTTCAAAATAATGAAATGATGCTCAGGTAATTTCCGAGATGCTCAATTAGGTCTAATTTTTTTTTTTAAGATTTTAATTTATGTATTTGAGAGAGACAGAGATAGCGAGAGAGAGCACGAGTTGGGAGGAGAGGGAGAAGCAGGCTCTCCTCTAAGCAGGGAGCCTGATGAGGGGCTTGATCCCAGGGCCCTGGGATCATGACCTGAGCCGAAGGCAGACACCAACTGAGCCACCCAGGTGCCCCAAATAAGTCTTATTTTATTGAATTTGTTTTTTTAATTTACATTTATTTATTTGTTCATATGTGAAATTGTCAATTTGTAGATTTTTATATGTTTGGTGTATTTCAGCCCATTGCATTCATTATTATTTTCCCTCCTGTATTTAGAAGCTCTGACATTTGGAAGAATTCTAAATAAAGCTGTGTTTAGAAGTTATTAGTTACATATACGTTTAGGATTGTTATGTCTTCTGGATAAATCTGGATAAATTTTATCATTATAAAATATTCTCTTTTATCTCTAGATAATCCTCTTCATTTCAGTTACTTTGTTTAACATTGACACAGTCATGCCAGCTTTCTTAATGCTTGTCTGGGATATCATTTTCCACCATTTTACTTTTAGCCTATCTTGTTTTTTATATGAAATTATGTTTCTTATAAACAAGTGGGGCTCCTCCCCTTTTAAAATTATTCCATATTGATAATCTGAGGAGGATTTAGTCCATTTACAATTAATGTAATTATTGATATGATTGGGCAAAATCCTACCATCTTGCTTTTCATTTTCTATTTGTTCTTAATTTTCTTTGCTCTTCTGTTCTTTTCCTGTTTTCCTTTGGATTGAATACTTTTTAGTAATTCATTTTTTCCTCCTCTATTAATATTCTATTTCAACATATTATTTTTTTGTGGTTGCTCTAGAGATCACAATGTATATCATTGATTTACCATAGTCTACTTTAAAATGATAATATTTTACTTTACAAACAATGTAAGATTCTTTTAACAGGACAAATTCATTATTTATTTTCTATGCTTTGAGTCCTTGGCATATATTTTAATGCTCATATTATATTATGAACCCCACAAGGTATCATCTTCATTATTATTTTTATTTTTAAAATTATTTTTACTTTAAATGGGCTGTCATCTTTTTTTAAATTAACATATAATGTATTAATTGTTTCAGAGGTACAGATCTGTGATTCATCAGTCTTACACAATACCCAGCGCTCACCACAACACATACCTTCCCCAGTGTCTATCACCCAGCCACCCCATCCCCCTACCTCCCTCCCCTCCAGCAACCGTCAGTTTGTTTCCTAAAATTAAGAGTCTCTTATGGTTTGTCTCCCTCTGTGGTTTCATCTTGTTTCATTTTTTCCTCTCTTTCCCTATGATCCTCTGCCTTGTTTCTCAAATTCCACATATCAGTGAGATCATATGATAATTGTCTTTCTCTGATTGAATTATTCGCTTAGCATAATACCCTCTAGTTCCATCCACATTGTTGCAAATGGCAAGATTTCATTTTTGTTTTTGATGTGTAATATTCTAGTGTGTGTGTGTGTGTGTGTATATATATATATATATATATATACCACATCTTCTTTATCCATTCATCTGTCGATGGACATCTTGGCTCTTTCCATAGTTCGGCTATTGTGGGCATTGCTGCTATAAACATTGGGGTGCAGGTGCCCCTTCGGATCACTACTACATTTGTATCTTTGGGGTAAATACCCAGCAGTGCAGTTGCTGGGTTGTAGGGTATTTTCAACTTTCTGAGGAACCTCCATACTGTTTTCCAGAGTGGCTGTACCAACTTGAATTCCCACCAACGGTGTAGGAGGGTTCCCCTTTCTCCACATCCATCGTTTCCTGACTTGTTAATTTTAGCCATTCTGACTGGTGTGAGGTGGTATCTCATTGTGGTTTTGATTTGTATTTCCCTGATGCTGAGTGATGTTGAGTATTTTTTCATGTGTCTGTTGGCCATTTGGATGTCTTCTTTGGGAAAATGTCTGTTCATGTCTTCTGCCCATTTCTTGATTGGATTATTTGTTCTTTGGGTAGTTTGTTACCTTTTAAAGAAATTTGCACACAAATATACACATGCACACATACTTAATAGCTTTTTAAAATTAAAAAAAGTTTTATCCAACTAGCTCCTCTTTTTGATGCTCTTGCTCTTTATTCCTAATACCAAGCTTCTTGTATTATTTCTTTTTAGCCTAAAGAATGCTCTTTAGTATTTTTATAGTTCAGCTGGTGATGAGTTTATCATCTTTATCCATCTGAGATGTCTTTATTTCCCCTTTATTTTTGAAGGTTATTTTCTCAGCACAGAGAATTCTATGTTGACTGTTTTTTTCCTTCAGTAATTTAAAAATGTTATTCTGTTGTCTTTTTCCCTTTGTTTCTGGTGAGAAGTTGACCCCTTGTGTGTAATATATCTTTTTTTTCTGTTTTTAATATTTTATTTTTGGATTTCAGCAGTTTGACTATGATGTCCCTAAGAGTGATATTCGTTGTGTTTATTTTTCTTAGGTTTGCTGAGCTTCCTAGGTTATTGAGTTGATTTCACTTGTCAGGTTTGAAAAATTTTCAGCCATTTTATCTTCAGACATTTCTTCTGCCTTGTCCTGTCTTCTACTTCTGGGACTGCCATTACATGCCTTTGGTATTCTCCTATAGATCTGGGGTGCTTTGTTCCATTTTTAGTCATTCTTTTCTTCTTTGTGTTTCAGTTTGGGTAATTTCTCATGACTATTATTAAGTTCACTGATTTTTTTCTTTTGCTATCTCTTTATTTACTCCTAAGTCTGTTGAATGCATTTTCATTTTCAATACTATACTTTTTATTTTATTTTATTTGGTTCATATTTGAAGATTTTTCTCTGCTGAGATTTCCCATATTTTTGTGAAAATTTCCCTCTTTTCTACTAGATAGTTACATAAAATAATTATCCTAATTATTTTAAGGTTCTCATGTGGTAATTCCAACATTGGAGCCATTAGTAGCCTGTTTCTGTTGACTGTTCCTTCTCTTGTGTATAGGGCATGTTTCTTGCTTTTTCATATGTTCATAATCATTGTTATCATTATATGATAAACATTATGTTTGGAACACAGACAAGATTGAAGAAAATATTTGCTACTAAAAAGGAGCACATTTCATACATCTAATGTAGAGTATTGAGTCAGTCTCATTCACAGTTGACATATTAAAGAGTTTAGAACCATCATTCTTTTTGCTGGTAAAATTGTTCCATCTTTTGTCAATAAAAGCCCCTTTAAGTTTGATTTCAGTTCTCTTTGACATAACTATCTTTGATAGTTTTCTTGCTTTTAGGTAGAACAAGACTTCTAGCCAGGCCCAGAACCAGTTATTTCTCTAAGGATCCTTATTTCTTATAGGAAATAGTGTGATTCTTTTTTTAAAATTTAATTTAATTTTATTATGTTACTCACAATACAGTACATCATTAGTTTTTGATGTAGTGTTCCATGATTCATTGTTTTCATATAACACCCAGTGCTCCATGCAAAATGTGCCTTCCTTAATACCCATCACTGGGTTAACCCATCCCCCCACCCCCCTCCCCTCTAAAACCCTTAGTTTGTTTCTCAGAGTCTGTAGTCTCTCATGGTTCGTCTCTCCCTCCGATTTACTCCCCTTCATTTTTCCCTTCTTTCCCCTAATGTCCTCCATGCTATTCCTTATGTTCCACGGATAAGTGAAACCATATGATAATTGACTTTCTCTGCTTGACTTATTTCACTAAGCATAATCTCCTCCAGTCCCATCCCTGTTGATGTAAATGTTGGGTATTCATTCTTTGTGATGGCTGAGTAATATTCCATTGTATATAGGGGCCACATCTTCTTTATCCATTCGTCTGTTGAAAGGCATCTTGGCTCTTTCCAGAGTTTGGCTATTGCGGACACTGCTGCTATGAACACTGGGGTGCATATGGCCCTTCTTTGCACTACATCTGTGTCTTTGGGGTAAATACCCAGTAGTGCAATTGCTGGGTCATAGGGTAGCTCTATTTTTAATTTTTTGAGGCACCTCCACACTGTTTTCCAACATGGCTGTACCAACTTGCATTCCCACCAACAGTGTAAGAGGGTTCCCCTTTCTCCACAACCTCTCCGACATTTGTTGTTTCTTGCCTTGTCAATTTTTGCCATTCTAACTGGTGTAAGGTAATCTCTCAGTGTGGTTTTGATTTGAATTTCCCTGATAGCTAATGATGATGAACATTTTTTCATGTGTCTGTTAGCCATTTGTATGTCTTCTTTGGAGAAGTGTCTTCTGCCCATTTATTGACTTGATTATTTGTTTTTTGGGTGTTGAGTTTGAGAAGTTCTTTATAGATCTTGAATATCAGCCCTTTATCTGTAGTGTCATTTGCAAATATCTTCTCCCATTCTGTGGGTTGCCTCTTTGTTTTGTTGACTGTTTCCTTTCCTGTGCAGAAGCTTTTTATCTTGATGACATCCCAAAAGTTCATTTTTGCTTTTGTTTCACTTGCCTTTGGAGATGTATCTTGAAAGAAGTTTCTGTGGCCGATGTTGAAGAGGTTACTGCCTATGTTCTTCTCTAGGATTTTGATGGATTCCTGTTGAGACAGGAATTGAGGTCTTTCATCCATTTCAAGTTTATCTTTGTGTATGGTGTTAGAGAATGGTTGAGTTTCATTCTTCTGTATATAGCTGTCCAAGTTTCCCAGCACCATTTATTGAAGAGACTGTCTTTTTTCCATTGCATATTTTTTCCTGCTTTGTCGAAGATTATTTGACCATAGAGTTGAGGGTCCATATCTGGGCCCTCTATTCTGTTCCATTGGCCTGTAGGTGTGTTTTTGTGCCAGTACCATGCTGTCTTGGTGATAATGGCTTTGTAATATAGCTTGAAATCAGGCAATGTGATGCCCCCAGCTTTATTTTTCTTTTTCAACATTTCTGTGGCGATTTGGGGTCTTTCCTGATTCCATACAAATTTTAGGATTGTTTGTTCCAGCACTTTGAAAAATGTCATTGGAATTTTGATTGGGATGGCATTGAAGGTATAGATTGCTCTGGGCAGTATAGACATTGTAACAATGTTTATTCTTCCGATCCATGAGCATGGAATGTTTTTCCATCTTTTTGTTTCTCTTCAGTTTCTTTCATGAGTGTTCTGTAGTTCCTAGAGTATAGATCCTTTACCTCTTTGGTTAGGTTTATTTTGAGGTATCTTATGGTTTTTGGTGCTATTGTAAATGGAATCGATTCTCTAATTTCTCTTTCTACAGTTCCATTGTTAGTGTATAAGAAAGCAACTGATTTCTGTGCATTGATTTTGTATCCTGCCACGTTACTGAATTGCTGTATGAGTTCTAGTAATTTAGGGGTGGAGTCTTTTGGATTCTAACATGATAATCTAATTTTGGTATTTTTGCTGCAATTTCCATGTTAGCCTCTAGGTAATGATAGTGTCACTGTTGCCTTTGTCACATGAAGTTCGTGGTTCCAGCAGAAGGTATTTTTATTGGAAATCAAAATGAAAGCTTAGCTTCCTGATTTATAATCATATGCTTGTAGATTTTTAAATAAAGTCATAGCTGTGTGGATACTTAATTTGGGGTTTGTGGACCCTGTGGAATCTCTACATGGGTTTTCATGGAAAATTCTATGAATTTCCTGAGACCGTTTAATTTTAGGCAAAGATATCTCTCATGCCCTAGGAAGCACAGTTGTAGGCAACTTTTGAATAGAATTGTAATAAATTTCTTGGCTAAAATAAAAGTTTAAGAAAGTAATACAAATGAATGTATTTTCTACTTTAACATTATTTCTTAATGATGTCAAATGAAAACCTTGAGAGGTGGTAAATTTTATATTATCTGTTTGCCTTTTACTACATGTCTTATATGAAGTGGCCTGCCTATTTTGTTTTTCCCTTCTTTTACCTGCTCATATGATTTTTCTGCTAGTTGGTGGTAAGATAGCTTTCAGACTTTTTTTTTTTTTTTTTTACTGTTATTCCTTAAATTCTACTCTGATCTAGACAAATGAGTATGATTACCATTTTCCCCTTTCACCTTCGGAACTTTTGTGTCTTTCTCCAATGTCAGAACTACCTTTGACACTTTGTTGACTAGAGAAAAGGATAAGCAGAGACTAGTGAAGAGATTTAAAACTTTGCACCCATCATACTTTGTGAGGCCTCTAAATACTGAATGTTGTTTCTAAACTCTGAATATAGCTTTAAAACTGATGAAATGATTTATATTGCCTCTCCTTTGTACAGAGGAATTTATTGAGAAATAACATCAACTCAGACTTCCTTTTTCAGTTTTTAAAGAGGCTGTGACCATTTAAATCACCCCCCTAAATCACTTCTAAATTTTGTCATTAAGAAAATTATTAATTAAATGTTTAATATATATGGCCATCTTAGTAGTTACAGCTTAAATTTATGGTATAGTATAACTGTCTTGCTTATGTTCTTTCTGTTTGTGGGCTTTGTAAAAATATATATAATCAATATGTGTACTGAAATATTTATTTTACATTACATCTACATATTGTAGATGTTTATAACTGCATCCTGGCTTTTTTTACTCATAAAATGCACATGATGGCCTTGATGCAAAATGAAATCTCCAACTTTAATATTATTATTATTATTTTTAAAGATTTTATTTATTTATTTGACAGAGGGAGAGAGCAGGAGCGAGCGAGCACAAGCAAGGGGAGTGGGAGGGGGAGAAGCAGGCTCCCTACTGAGCAGGAAGTGCAATGTGGGGATTGATTCCAGGACCCTGGGATCATGACCTGAGCTGAAGGCAGATGCTTAACTGACTGAGTCACCCAGTCGCCCCTCCAACTTTAATATTATTCCTTTGGGACTTGATTAGTGATTGTTTCTAGAATGTTGTTGTTTAAATTGGGAGCTATCTACAGTCCTAAGTGTTGGTATCAAAATTTGTTGTGCTATTTATCTGCGGGTAATTGTTACTTTGATCTTGACTTATGTTTATGAGGCTTTTGACGTTTTCTTTGTATCTCCTTTTTTTTTGCATGATGGGATAGGCATGATTTCTGCAGTGGTGGACCATCATGGAACAAGCATGTTACTTAGATTTACAAGACTTGGATCTTAGCCTCTTTGTTTTTCCAATTTACTTTTCTTATTTGCCCAGTGGGGGTGCAGTACCTTCCTTACAAGTTAATTGTAAAGCCTTAATAAAGTGATGTTTGTGAAAGCCCCAGATATATAGTAGTTGATCAATTAATGGTGAGTCAGTGAGTCATGACCTTTTATATTCCCCCTTACAAAATAAAGTCCTCTATAGGTGAATTTAATCGAAACATATTATTTTATTAATTAACAGCATTTTATAAGGTGTTTCTCGTAAGTTGTCTGTTCATTGCAAGCCTCTTAACTGAATTTTAACTGGAATGTTATTGAAGTTCTAAAAGTGCTGACAGCTATAAAATTTTTTCTTATGAGGAATTTAAGACCACTTAAACTAAGCCATTTATTTTTTCCAGTGAGGTGAGTTAATTCAGGTTCCACACATGGAGGTGGTTCTCCTCATCTGTGGTTCTTCTCTCTAATGGAACAGGACTCTGTGTAGAAGGTGTATAAGAGCATCAACTTAACATTACAAACAGTGATGCTTCTTTTGTGGCTACTGCGCTAATGAAGTTCTCAAATATAAATAAGTCTAATGCTTATGCATGTAGTATGTTTCCCAGACAATGCAACAGTAGTGATAGGATTTTAGGGGCTCCATCATAGCTAAGAACACCACTTGTGTGAGGTGGTTTTCTCTGATTTTTTTCCCTGCCTGGCACCATTTGTCCCAGGTGCTCTAAACAGAGTGTTGTAATTTAGATAACTAAATTTAGAATATTTAGGTCAGAAAGGAAGAAACTATTTTATTATCTTTATACATGCTCGGAATGAATATGGGGTACATTCCCACATTTGAGATGTGACTTTGACAAGGAAGAGCAAGGGAAAGAAGGAGTGGCTCAAGCTTTGGGAGGGGGCACCTCTGTGTTGTTAACCACAGACTCTTTCTGACATGGCAGATTGGATAAAGGCTTTTCACTACTCATTTTTGTTGGAGTTTTTTCTTTGTTTTTTAATTTGTGAAAGTATTGGCATTCACAAAACTGGAACTCTTCTCATTTATGTAGCTACCTCTTATTCAGACAGTTGAATCTTTTGTGGTTTGGTTATACTGTCTCAATAAAATTGATAATAGTGATAATAACTAGTAATTATCAGGCATTTAGTATATGTAGCAGATGCCTAGCACTGTCCTGTAGATGAGATGTTTTCCTATGTTTAATTATAACTGTTGTAATATATTTTTCTGTAGTTTAAGTAATTTTGAAATCCTAACGCATATATTAATCACATCCTAGTTTGTAAGAGATGAGATCTCTAGGAACTAATTTGTAAAATTGGTTTCTCTTATGGTTGTTTATTATTGATAAAAAAAAAATGGAAAAAGCCTGAGTTGTTTTTGATAGATTACTATAAATATCCAAAGTGTGCTTGATGGGTTATGGTTTAGAGATAACTAAATATTGAGGAAACACTCAGTGTGTGTTGGTGAATATAACCTTTAGACTTACTGGATTAGACATCTTCACTACTTATTCCATCTCTTTATGAAGCTCCTTATGTTTTCTTCTTGTATATAATAGGTTCCAGGTTTGATAACCATGGGGACACTGTGAAGACTGAAATCATGTGTGTTCTATCACTTTTAAGGCAGTCCTCTCTTTAATTTCACAAGACAGGCTTGAAAACCAGAAGTAACCTAACTCCAAAATTGGCAGTAAATCCTCCGACAGGGAAAAGGTGACGTACTATGTAATAAATTCCTTTGTTGAAAAAGAGATGTTGCAATACTGGAAACTGAAGTACCAAATGTTTCCTTTTAAATTTGGAAAGGCCTTTCCTCATTACTTATCTGTCCCTGTGGACTTCTAACCGGGGATGTGTTGAAAGATTTTTCAGATGCCCACTAGCCGCAGTGAGAGTGAATGGCAGCATTTATAAGATGACATAAATACTTCACAATCATCAGTAATCCTTGGAGATGTGTGATGTGCCAGTGGTACTGAATGTGAGCTTTTGTTGCTGCTGATCCTGTACTTGTGTATGCAGGCTGCCTGGGAATGTGGGTTATGTCTCTCCTGTGAATGCGACTTCACTTTCCCCCTCTGGGGGCTCTTTGTATTAGAACTGAGGTTAGAGTGGTTTAGAAGAAATAAAATCTCCCAAAGAAGAGCAAGATCTGTGAGATTAGGAGTTATACTTTAAAATCCTAATCTCATTTTGAGGTCCTGTGGAGGAATTATAATCTTCTACCATTTAAACACTACATTAAAACTCTACATTTGAAAACTACATCAAAAACTTGACATATAAGGTTCTTTTAATTTTCCTGCTGCCACTATTAAATTGAGACAAAGATAAAAAAGATTAAAAATTACCTTGAAATGATGAAGATATATCTTAAATGTCAGCCAAGAGTTGGTAAAGTTTTATTTCTCTGTCCTTATTGCAGACACTTCATTTTGTTACTTAACTTTTGGAACTAAAACATGATTTTACAATACGATTTTTGGGGGCTATTATGTTTGCTTTTTTTTTTTTTTTTGTAAGAGAGGAAGAGGGAATCTCAAGCAGGCTCCATTTCCAGCACAGAGCCTGGTGCAGGACTCGGTCTCACAACCCCTGAGATCATGACCTGAGCCGAAATCAAGAGTTAGACACTTAACCGACTGAGCCACCCAGGCACCCCTATGTTTGCATATTTTTAATTATCTTAGTTTGAAGGCTGCATCTATCACTAGAGCTGAAGTGAAAATACTAAATGTGTGATGAAGGTCAGATGAATAAAACACCTGTAGCACTAGTTCAGTTTCACTTACCAACTTGTGAACTCAGGTAGGGAAGTAAGTGAATGGGACCAAATCCTATTATGGGAGACTCTGCTTTGCTCTTTACTATCTTGCCTTAGAAAGTATTGTGAATGCAGGAGTGTAATATTAAAGTCAAGCAATAAACCTGTTGGGGGAAAAAATAGGCATTTTATTATAGAAATTAGGGAAAATAATAATAAATAATGAACAAAAATCATGCATAGCCCACAATTCCTGGATAACCAGTTAAAATATTTTCCGCCAGACTAAGAGACACTTTTTTTCATATTATTTGTTTTGTTTTGATAATGAAAGGTTTACTCAGGTCATCGTTTTGCCTCTGTGTGAAGGCTCAGCTTGCTTTGAGGCAGTAGCCTTCAGAATAGCAAATCAAAGGCTAAACTCCTTTTTAACTACATTCTGGGCTATTAGTGCTGATGGTCGGGCTAGCTGGGAATCACCTTGTCATAATAGAAGAAAGATACAGAGATGAGATTGAGGAGGACAAGGAAATGATAAAAAATGCTTTCCTTTAAGAAGGTTATTACCCTCATTAAATACTCATTATAGTATTTATTAAGTGCTTACTAAGGGTCCAACCCTATGCTAAATGTTTTATGTGCATTGTTTCATTTTGTCCTCACAATAGCTCCATGAGGTAGCTGCTACTTGCTTTTCTCATTTTACAGAAGAAACTAAGGCTTAAATGAAGAGTTCCAAAGTCACTCAGCTGGACTTAAACATGAATCTGGCTGTAGTATAGAAAATACTAGCTCCTGGGGCACCTGGATGACTCAGTCAGTTAAGCATCCGACTCTTGGGCTCAGGATCCTGATCTCAGGGTGGTGAGATGGAGCCCTGCATAGGGATCTGCACTCAGAGGGGAGTCTGCTTAAGACTCTCTGTCCCTCTCCCTGTGCCTCTCCCCGCCTAAAAAAGGTACTCTTAAATATGTAAGGCTCCATTTTTCAGGCATCATAAAGGATTTATTTTAATCAAAATGACTCTCATTTATTCAAATAAATTAAGAAATTTGGTTGGTTGGTAGCGATTAAGTATATCATGGATTTTCCAGAATAACTCAGTGGAAATATGTGCTCAGACCAAATGATCTTTTTCATGTATTGCTGCTAATGATATCTGATAAATATACCTACTTGAACTTATCAGAAATTATATTTGACTCAATGCAGTTTTGAGTTGAGGAGGTAGGTAGAGGTTGTCTTCTTTCAGTGTAAAGTTTTCTGAGCCATTTTCTACCTCAGCAAATAGCACTCTATATAAAGAATGCATTTGGCCCTAATGTCCATTGACTGATGAATGGAAAAACAAAATGTGTGTATGTAAAACAATAGAGTATTATTTAGCCTTAAAAAGGAAGGAAATTCTGAAACATACTGCAATACAAATAACCCTTGAAGACATTATGTTAAGTAAAATAAGTCAGTCACAAAAGGACAAAAATGTATGCTTCTACTTATATATGAGGTACCTAGAGTAGTAAAATTTGTAGAGACGGAAGGTAGAATGGTGGTTGTCAGGGTTGGAGGGAGAGAGGAAATGGGGAGTTGTTGAATGGGTGCAGAGTTTCAATTTGGGGAAAATGAAAAAGTTCTGGAGGTAGATGGTGGTGATGGTTGTATAGCACTGTGAATGCCGCTGAATTGTACACTTAAAAAATGGTTAAATGGTAAATTTTATGTTTATTATGCCAAAAGGAAAAAATGAAAAATAGAATGTATTTGAGCTTAAAAAAGAAAACTCAATTATAGTGGCTTAAACAGATAGTTTTTGTTTTGTTTCATTTTAGATCTCCTATAACAGGAAACCTGGAAGGAGCCTGGGCTGATTGGGCTACCCAACAATGTTGCCTGGTACCTGGTCTGTCCTTTCTCCCCTACATTCCTCAGTGGGTATGCCTTCCTGCTCATGTATGTCACCCCACAGTCGCAGGATGGCTGCTGTACCTCATTTAGCTGTGCAGGTGCAGGCATAGAAAGTTAGATTTAGTCAGATGACAGGGACATTTAATGTAGTGCTCCCTGACTATTCCTATGCTCCTCCATATTTCACAGCCCCATTGTTGTTGCCTGAGACTATGTGACTATTTCTGGCCACTGGACTGAAATGGAAATGATATGTGTGACTTCCAGGCCCTGGATGGCTCTCTTGTTCTGGAGGGCGTATGATCCAGGAGGTGCAGTACAGACGTATCAGCCTGGATTTATTCCTGAGTGACTCTGTGGAACACATTCTCTGGTGCCCCAAGTACAACCTATAACATTAATGAGAAATATATTTTTGTTATGTTAAGGCACTAAGGTTTGGGGGCTTTTTGTTTTTGCAGCCTTGTGTAGTACTTTTGACCAGTACTCCAGGGTGGGCTTCTGTCAGACAAGTTCGATGAAGTGAGAGAAACATGGAGGCCTTCAGGAGTAAGAGAATGTACATAAGTTGATGAAGCATTGGAATTTTAGCTGGATAAGGAAGTAGGTAAGGCCCCAAGAGAAGTTCAGCATAGTTTAAAACCAACAGAATTAATAGATGGCAGTTTTTGGTGAGGTGGAGGGAATGTTGGAATCAAAGTGCTCAAGAGGTGAGCCGGAAAGATGGGAAGGGTGGGATGATTGCAATTGAGACTATGGAGCAGTTAATGTTATTGATAAAGACATTGTCATGGGAGTGAATGTAAAGCGTCTGCCTTCGGCTCAGGTTGTGATCTCAGGGTCCTGGGATCAAGGCCCACGTTGCTCTAGCTGTTTGTACTCTCTCTCTCTGTCAAATAAATAAATAAAATCTTAAAAAAAAAACAGCAGGAATTAATGACAAGGAGTAGTCTTGGGAAGAACAGAAGTAACGTGGGAGCTAAAATCTCAAAGGAATGAATTTGTCATTATATGTCTGAACAGTTTGTATTCACCCCACTCTAGAATGATAGTTTAACTGATTCTAGGTTGACAAGTTATTTTCTGTTTATTGCCTTGGCATCTTTAAGATGTTAGTTTTCTGGCCTCTTTTGTTGGTTGGGAACTTATCAGTTAATTTTTAATTTCTTTGTAGATGATCCCTCTTTTCTTTATGATTATTTTTTATATTTTAAAAAGATTTATTTATTTGAGAGAGTGAGAGGGCACAAGTGGGGGGAGGGGTAAAGGGAGAGGGAGAAGCAGACTCCTTGCTCAGCAGGGAGCCCAACATGGGGCTCAGTCCTAGGACCCCGGGATCATGACCTGAGCTGAAGGCAGACGCTTAACCAACTGAGCCACCCAGGCGCCCTGTGATTAGTTTTTGATTATCTTTAGTTCAGAGCTTCACTGTGGTATACCTAAGGTTGGGTTTGTTGTTACTCATCTTCTTTGGAACACTGTATGCATCTTCATTTTAAGAATTTCCTTGTAACTTAAATTCTGGAAACTCTTATTCATCATCTCCTCAAATATTTGTACTCCCTTACCCCATTCTTTCTTTTCTCTATCTCAAAATGCCTATTAATCTGTTGGATAGTCTCATTTTATACTCCAGGCTTCTTAATGCCTTATTTTCCTTCTCTATCATTCTAGGATGCTTTTTAGGATTTTTTTTTTTCTATGTATACCTTATATTTCTCTCTCTTCATTGAGTTTTAAGCAATTTTCTTCTAATTTGGAAGATTTCATTTGGTGCCTTGAAAAATCTGCACAGTTCCCCCTGGCACCTGCTACCAGATTGCTTTTTTTTTTTTTTTTTTTTAAATTTATGATCTCTCTTCCTTTTAATCTTTGTATTACAAATTGTTCTTTTACAGGGATAGTCAAATTATGACCTTTGGGCCAAATCTGGCCTGTGGCCTATATTTGTACGGCCCATGAGCTAAGAATGATTTTTAAATTTTTAAAGGGTTGTTATGGAGGCGCCTAGGTGGCTCAGTCAGTTAAGCATCTGCCTTCAGCTCAGGTCATGATCCCAGTAGCCTGGGATCAAGCCCCATGTCGGGCTCCCTGCTCAGTGGGGTGCCTGCTTCTCCCTCTCCCTCTGCTGCTGCCCCTGCTTGTACTCTCTCTCTCTCTCATCTCTCTCTCTGCCAAATACATACATCAAATCTATAAAATTAAAAAAAATAAAGGGTTGTTTTAAAAATAAAAGAAGAATATTTGAGAGAGATCATATGTAGACTATAAAATCTAAAATATTTCCTTTGTATTTTTTAACAAAATGATTGTCCACCTCTCTTCTAGTACCACTTCTTGGTTTGATAATCCTTCTATTTTTACATCTGCTCATTCCATCTTATAAGTGTGTGTGTGTGTATGTGTGTATGTGCACATACATGCACATGCACACGCATGTGTGGTTTGTAATTTTTTATTGTGAATTCATCTTTGGTGTGGGTTTTGAAAGGTTAAGGATCCCCACAAGAGAGGAGATGTATTATAATTCTCACCAGAGAGGAGATATATTATAATTCTGAAGTCTTTGAGTGTGGGGCATATTGAAGTCTCAGCTACAGGAAGCACACTGTGAAGGAGTGAGCTGAGACTGGGCTTAGGGTTGGGACTAGTGGGAGATTACTGGGCCATGGAGAGTGACTCATAGTTGGCTATGGGAGTGACCAGGGTTCTTGCTGAATCCAGGGTTCTCATCTAAATCCTCAGGGTTGATCTGTAAGATACACAATGAGGGCACTGGCATCTGGACTGTGCAGAATGACAGTTGACTGAATACTTAGTAGTTAAGTAGGGGTCCAACACCACTGGGGAGATCTGACATTATGCAACAGTGCCTCTGCCAACTGCTATGCACTCTGGGCCTAGCACCAAATAGGCTCTCAGTAACAATCTGGTGAATGAGTAGATAGGAGAAGAAAGGAAAATCAAGTCCACATTTTGGGGACTGGTAAGTACCAGGTAGCTATCTGTTGCCAACCTTTGCCCTAGACTGCTAATAAGATAGGAAGAAGTTGGAGAGGTATCTCTGGTAGTTGTTTTGTAGATTCCCTTGGATTTTACATAAGCAGTTATGTAATCTGCAAAGCAGTTTTACTTCTTTTTTCTGATCTTTATGCCTTTTATTTGTTTTTCTTGCCCTATTGCAATGGCTTGAACTTCCAGAATATTGTTGAATAGGAGTGATAAAAGCAGGCATCATTACCTTGTTTCTGATCTCACGGAGAAACAATTCAGTTTTTCACCATTAAGTGTAATGTTAACTATAGGTGTTTTTTTTTTTGTTTTTGTTTTTTTTTTGCAAATTCTCTTTATTTGTGGAAATTGATAATTGAATTTAGAGGCTTGTTCATATTCAGGTGTAAATTTTTTGGTGTGGGACAAGACTACAAAGGTGTGATTTTATCAAGGTACATTTAATGTCTGGTTGTGTCTTTTTGTGGTGTTAGGAGCTATTGATGATTGTTGCCTATATCAGTTATCACATTATAGGTTATAAATGATTATATTCTAATTCTGTTTAATTCTTCTTCATTTATTAGTTGGGATACTTCTGTGGAGAAAATTTTCCTTCATAAACTATGTGATTACCATGCTGTACAGTTCCTAAAGGAAGGACAGAGAAATGCTAGAATCTTTATTTTAACATACCAGTTTTCAGAATGGTGAATTGGTTCCATAGCATCTTTCAGAGGTGACAGATGCTTTTTAGAATGTAAGTTATGAATTCACTATGTGTTTTAATCCATGAAGTTGTCATTCTTACTGATGCTAAAATAAGTAAGGTCTTTTAGAACTTGATATTTACTGACATAGCTCATTTTATTGTACTTCACTTTATTGTGGTTCACAGATATTCCATTTTTTTTTTAACAAATTGAGGAATTGTAGCAACACTGTGTTGAGCAAGTCTGTTGGCACCATTTTTCCAACAGCATTTGCTCACTTTGTGTCTGTGTCACATGTTGGTAATTCTCACAGTATTTCAAACATTTTCATTATTATTATATTTGTTATAGTGATCTCTGGTCAGTTATTATGACTTGCTGAAAGCTCATATGATGGTTAGCATTTTTTAGCAATAAAGTATTTTTTAATTAAGGTATGTGCATTTTTTTTAGACATAATGTTATTGCACACTTAATAAACTAGAGTATAGTGTAAACATAACTTTCATATGCACTGGGAAACCAAAACATTTATTTGACTCACTTTATTGCAGTGATCTGGAACTGAACCTGCAATATCTCTGAGGTACGCTCATATCACTTTTCTTCTAGTTTTTTTGTTAGGTCTTCATTCTATGTATAATTCATGTTTTCTTCTAAGATCTGAGAGTGTAAATACACACTTGCCTGAATAAGGACAAAAAGAGGACACAATGAAAGGCTTATTTCTTCATATCTGTGTATAATGAATGGAACTCTTTGCCTTTGAATCACACTTCAGCTATCTGGCAGCATATTCTAAGAAACCTTGGAATTTTGTGGGTAAAACCACATAAGTCAAACTTTTCCTTGATTGGAACCTGCAGGAGAACAAGCTTTTGATGTCAGCACTCTTATTTTAGAGGTGATATATGCCCGAATAAAAGTCATAACTTTAAAAGTTTCTCGGTGAAAAATCAATCATTGGAAAACCGTGTATATTCTTGTATAACAACGGAGGAAAAGTCTCTCTGACACATATTGTGTATTTTTGATGTAATGTTAACTTCATGTGGTTTAGCTCTTTGACTTGAGGCATGTGTACATAACCTTCTGAACACTCATTTAGCTTATAATATGCCAGTTTTCTAACAACTATTATTGTTCTAAAGTATAACATTTCACTCTTCAACATCAAATATGTACACAAAGGTAATTAAAATTTATGGAGTTTCATGAGCTTAGCACAGTGTCTTTACATAGTAAGTGTCAAAAATGGTTTCTTTTCTATTAGCTTTATTGCTGTTTTTTCCTGATTATAAAAATAATATTGCAAAAATTTAAGAAAATAGGACACCACAATAACAAAATAGAACACCACAATCCCTGCTCAGAAAGTTATATATTAAATTGCATTTCTAGATCTTCCCCTAAGTTTAGATGCTTATAAAATGATATTCAGATCTGGAAGGATATTTACATTTACACTTTACCAAAAAATACAAGGAAGTTACTTCTGGCAAGATATCAAGTGATTTTTTTTTTTAAAGATTTTATTTATTTTTTTGAGAGAGGGAGAGAGCACAGGCATGAGCAGGGGAGGGGCAGAGGGAGAAGCAGACTCCCTGCTGAGCAGGGAGCCCGATGCAGGGGTTGATCCCAGGACCCTGGGATTGTGACCTGAGGGGAAGGCAGACGCTTAACCTACTGAGCCACTGAGGTGCCCCAAAATATGAAGTGATTTTTACAAAAACTTTCACACTTTTTCAAAATTTATTTTTTAAATTTAAATTCAATTAATTAACATATAATGTATTATTTGATTCACGGGTACAGGTCTGTCATTCATCAGTCTTATAACCAGTGCTCGTTATAACACATACCTTCCCCAATGTCCGTGATCCCATTATCCCATCCCCCCACCCCACCCCCTCAGTTGTTTCCTAAGATTAAGAGTCTCTTATGGTTACTTTCACACTTTTTGAATGGTTTGTATTTTTGAAAATTAGTATATATTGTATATGTATTCATAATATGCACATGTATGTATATGTATGTATGTATGTATGTATGCATCTGTGCATGTATATATTGAGGGAGGAAATGAAGATAGGGAGAGAATGGGAAGGAGAGGTTGTGCGTATGAAGGGAAAATTCCTGATATGAAAGGCTTAACAATGATTTACAATCATAGATAATATTTTTTAGGGTGATTTATTGTTAGTGCCTAACGCCTGTCACAATACATGCCAGCTAAACAGAGAATTGTGTATTATATCAGTTTGTGTTGCTTTATGTTTCATAAATTTAAAAATTTGTAGACATTACTTAAGAGAGGTTCTTTCATTTGATAATCTTAGCCCACATTTCTTTTTGATTGCTAAGAACCTTTACCAGTGTAGTGTGTGTGTGTGTGTGTGTGTGTGTGTGTGCATGTGTGTGCATGCAGATTAATAACATGAGAAAACATTACTTTGTCCCTGGACCTGTGGGGGAATCTGAGCGGATGGTAGAGATGCTCCTTCTTTTGCTGTGAATTTTTTGACTATAAGTTGAATCATACTTCTCCTGTAGTCTCAATAGGTGCTCTGATCCTTTGATACCCTTTACCCATTATGTGAATGTAGAACTTGATTTCTAATAAACTAATGGAATAATTTTGGCAGGATTTTTTTTAAGGTGAGCTTTTAATTTTTTTTTTCTCAACAAGAATATTTTTTACTTGAAGCATACTTCAGAATATGTGGTTCTAAAAGATATATATAAAACATTCCATCCAAGAAAAATAGAATACTCATTTTCTTCAGGTATACACAGAAGAATCCCCTGGCTAAATCACATAAAAAGAGACATAACAAATATTACAAGTTTAAGAAGACTGAAATACCAACTATATTTTCCAGCCACAGTGGTACAAAACTGAAGATCAACAATAAAAGATGAAAAATCTACAGTGTAAATATTAAATATTTAATATGTAAATATTAACACACTACTGCACAAGCATTGGGCCAAATACGAAATCAAATGGCAAATCAAAATATGACTCAAAACAAAAGAAAAAGAAAACACAATATTCCAAAACCTATCCGATGCAGCAAAAGCAGATGTTGAGAGTGAAATTTATGCTATAAATGCTTGTATTAAGAAAAAAGTTCAAATAAACAACATTACACCACAAGGGACTAGAAAAAAAGAAACTTAGCTGAAATTTAGTAGAGGAAGGAAATTAAAAAAAAAACCAGAAATTTTAAGTAAAATAGAGACCAGAATAAACAATAACATAACATTGAAAGTAATGACCAGTTTTTCCAAGAAAATAAACAAAATTGGCAATGCTTTAACTACATTAACTAAGAAAAAAAAGGAGACTCAAAAACCAAAATGAGAAATAGAAAAAATTACAGCAGATAACCACAGAAATAGTGTGATAAGAGATTACTATAAACAATTTTATACCAACACATCAATTAACTTAGAAAACACCCCCAGATAATTCCTAAAAATGCACAGGTTACTAAGATTCACTCATAAATCTTAAATCCAAGAAGTCGGAAATCCTTTTAGACTAATAACAAGAATGAATCGAATTAGGAATCAAAAATCTTCCAGCACAATCTTTATGAAAATCTTACAAATAATGGAATAGAGGGAACACATTCAGAATTATTCCATGAGGCCAATACTACCCTGATACCAAAGCAGGATAAAAATAATACAAGAACAGGGGTGCCTGGGTGGCTCTGTCAGTCGGATGTCTGACTCTTGATTTTGGCTCGGGTTATGATCTCAGGGTGGTGAGATCTGGCCTTGTGCTGGGCTCCATGCTCAGCAGGGAGTCTGCTTGAGAGTGTCTCTCTTCCTCTCCCTCTGCTCCTCCCTCTGCTTGTGCATGATCTCTCCCTAAAATAAATAAAATCTTAAAAAATAAAATAATATGGGGTGCCTGGGTGGCTCAGTTGGTTAAGCATCTGCTTTTGAGTCAGGTCATGATCCCAGGATCCTGGGATCAAGCCCTGCATCCGGCTCCCTGCTCAACAGGGAGCCTGCTTCTCCCTCTCCCTCTGCCTCCTGTGTCCCCTGCTTGTGGTCGCTCTCTCTCTCTTTCTTAAATAAATAAAATCTTTAAAAAAAAATACAAAAATACAAAAACAAAAACAGTACAAGAACAAAAAAGTCTAGTTTGTCCAATATAAGTATTGCTACTCTGGCTTTCTTTTAACATCCATTTGCATAATAATTATTTCTCCACCCTGTCACTTTCTATCTTCAGGTGTCTTTAGGTCTAAAATGAGTCTTTTGTTGGCATCATATGGATGGGTCTTGTTTTTTTATCCATTCTGACGCCCTGTGCTTCTTGATTTAGCTAGCATTTAGCATTTAGTTCATTTACATTCAGAGTAATTATTGATTATGTATTTATTGCCACTTTATTACTTGTTTTGTCATTGTTTCTGGAGATTTTCTCTGATCCTTTCTTGTCTTTGTCACTTTTGGTCTCTCCTTGGCACTCAAAAAGTCTCCTTTAATATTTTTTGCAGGGCTGGTTTAGTGGTCATGAACTCCTTTGGTTTGGTTTGTCTGGGAGACTCTTATCTCTCCATTTATTTTGAATGATAGCCTTGCTGGATAGAGTGTTCTTGGCTGCAGATTTTTCCCATTCAGCACTTTGAGAATATCATGCCACTTTCTTCTGGCTTGCCAAGTTTCTGTTGAGGAATCTGCAGCTACCCTTATGGGTTGTTCCTTGTGAGTTAAGGATTTATTTTGTCTGATTGCTTTCAAGATTTTTCCCTTACCACAGTATTTTGCAAATTTAATTACAATATGGCTTGGTGTTTGCCTGCTTTTGTTGATTTTGATAGGAGCTCTCTGTGCCTCCTGATCTGGATGTCTGTTTCCTTCCCCAGATTAGGAAAGTTTTCTGCTGTTATTGCTTGAAATAAATTTTCTGCCCCCTTTTTCTCTCTTCTTCTTCTTGGGCTCGTATAATATGAATGTTATTACATTTGATGGAGTCACTGAGTTCCTGTTCTTGTGTTGCATAATTCTGTCTTTGTTCAGCTTCATTATTTTCCATTATTTGTCTTCTAGATCACTCATTCATTCCTCTGCCTTTTTCAGCCTGCTAGTCATTGCATCAAGCCTATTTGAAATCTTGTTTATTGTATTCTTCATTTCTGATTAATTCTTTTTTAACTCCTTTATCTCTGTTGTAAGGGATAGAATGTCTTCTATTCTTTTCTCAAGCCCAGAGAGTATCCTTATGATTGGTTGCTTTAAGTTCTCCATCAGGCATGTTCCTTATATCTTTTTCACTTAGCTCTCTGGCTGTGGCTTTATCTTGTTCTTTCATTTGGGGTAAATTCCTCCATCTTGGTATTTTGTCTAAGTTCTTGCCTTCTTTTGTGTGTTAGAAAAGCCCGTTATGTCTCCTGCTCCTGAAAGTAATGGCCTTATGAAGAAGAGGTCATGTACTGCCCAGGGTCCCAGGGTCTGACATTTCAGGGAGTGTCTCCCATGTGTGCTGTGTGCCCTGTGCTGTTGTGTTTAGGCAGCTCTGTCCTTTAGGCCAGTCATCCACAGAGGCTCTCCTTTGTTGTGGGCAATGTTTGGTTCCTGGCCTGACTGTGGCGAGTTTTAACTATGTGTGCTCTGGTTTGCTTGTGAAATGACCCTGATACCAACTCCACCAGAACAGAGGCCCTGTAGAACTCTCTGTCTGGGACATGTGCTGTGGGCAGGGGTTTCTGCTGGTCTTCTGGGGGAGGGGCCTGTCCCAGTGGGACTGAAGCAAGCTTGACTGAGAAGGGCAGTACCACCAGAGGACAGGTGTGTGGGACTTGGTGTAAGCAAATTAGGCAGCCATTGCCCATGCTGAGCTGCTTCCCTCAAGATTTTATTTTATTTTTTAAGAGATGGGAAGCAGGTCTTATGTATCTTCTGTTCTCATTTGGGTAAGAGGGTATTTGCATTTTAATTAATGCAACTGATTTTATATATAATAAGCATTTCAAGTGGCACTTAGTATTTTTTTAAAAAATATTTATTTATTTGAGAGAGCATGTGTGTGGTGGGGGGGCAGGAGGAAAGGATCTTCAAGCAGACTTCCCACTGAGAGTGGAGTCTGATGCGGGGCTCAATCTCACGACCCATGAGATTATGACCTGAGCCAAAACCAAGAGTGGGACACTTAACCAACTGACCCACACAGGTGCCCTGTCACTTAGTAGTTTTTTGAAAAGGTTTACCCCTCCAATGTTTATGAAAGTAGCTTTTTAATTTTGTTTAAGAAAAAAAATCAGCCTCTTCAGAAATCTTTTATTTGAACTTACCAGCCTATAAGTTAAATTTCTTTTGTCCTTACTTTTGCATGCAGTTTCTACTTTCAACAGATAGAAATTGTAATGGAATTCTAGGCAGTGTTTCCCATCGCCATCATGCCTACCCTTTCTTAGTGTGTCTGAATGGTCCCAGTTTACGCCAGGGATTTAAAAATATATTCTTATTTTTTTAAAATTACAGAGTATTCATCCCTGAAGGCTATGTAAGTTACTATTATAAGGTGAGAAAGGTGCTATTTTATTAAGTCTACTTTGCAGCTCTTGAGGTGTGGTGGACATTTTAGTGAAAAATAGGTCGATGGAGATCTAGATTGCCCTTGGCTGTTTAGACTTCTCCCGTGCTCCCAGGTGTGTGGGGTGCCAGAGGCAAAATGAGAGACTAGGACAGTTGTATGTAAACAAATAAATTATAAAACAGAATTTCTGTAGTTAATCCAACAATGGAAATGAGACAGAACCCTAGGACATTCCTAGGCAGAGAATCTGAATTCCTATATTATGTAAACCATTCCTATGAAAAAGGGGTTTTATTTTTCTGTTTCCTTTTGATATTAGACAGTTATTTGTTTCTTTATTTTCTGCTGAGTCTTATTACTAAAATTCTAGATTGCTCATAGAAGTCATTTCATCCATCACTGAATTATTCTCCAAAACAGCTACTTTTTAAGTGGCATATAAGGGTGTTTTAATGCTAATAAGACAAGAAGGGTGTTTAGCACTGCTTTTCCTCAACCGTTCTTGGTTTCCTTTTATTTCTAGGATGTGGGGAGCATCTTGTACGTACCATACTGGCTAGAGAATGTTCACACGCTTTACAAGCTGAAGATGCTCACCAAGCACTGTTGGAGACTATGCAAAACAAGTTTATCAGTAAGTATAACATTAAAAAATTATGTTCTTCTAAATATAGATTGATTCACTGAGCTGTAAACCAGTCAGATACCATATTTGTGCCAAAAGGCCTAGCTCCAGGGCCTAGCATAGACTTATACCTCCAATTAATATCGGTCATGAAAAGAATTACATGAGATACGTACTAATGCATGAAATTTGCCATAAAACTAATACCCAAGCTGTGAGACATTATCTAGGATTAAAGTGATATATATATAGTAGCATAAAATTCTACTAAAACAAAATTCAAGAGATAACATCCTTTAAAAGTTTTTTTATAATATACTTTGACTCTTCTTTTAGTCAGTGATATATTAATGAGTCCAGTGCTGCCATGTACAGTTGTCTAGGGTTGAGTTGAAATCCTGCCTGGGCTCCATTTGCCAAGCTGTGAGGCTGCATCAGTTTGGAGGAAGGGGTGTCTTCAAATCTGTAGAAAGATTTTATATTGCCTCGCACAGGTCCTATCCATAACTGTTACACAGGGTTAAAACTATTTGATTTAGTCTGCTTTTCCCATCATGTAACATTGAGCTTGCCACTATGTGAAGAGTAGTGAAGCTGTAGAAGACATATATAGTTAAAAATAAGTTATGGTAATAGCCATGAATAAATTAGAAAAGCGTATTACAGGGTTAATCTGGGAGGTGGTATCTCTAGTTGGACAATTAAGACAGGGTATAATAGAATGCCAATTATGTGATGAGGACAATGCAGACAAAAGTGTAGGAAGAAATTGTTCCCCAAAGAACTAATGGGTGGGGGCTCTTAGAACTGGGCCCAGGCTCTGGGATAAGTGGGAAAAGAGGGAACAGAGAGGAGTATAAACAGACATGACAGTCGGATGCGGTGTCAGGAGAGTTAGATTCCTATATGACTCTTACCTGGCAGGAAGTATTCCTTATGTGCAGTGGCGCTGGTGAGGCCAGGTCACAGAAGGCCTTAAAATCTCAACATAAGAAGATAGCAGGAGGGGAAGAATGAAGGGGGGGATTCGGAAGGGGAGACGAACCATGAGAGATGATGGACTCTGAGAAACAAACTGAGGGTTCTGGAGGGGAGTGGGGGAGGGGATGGGTTAGCCTGGTGATGGGTATTAAAGAGGGCATGTTCTGTGTGGAGCACTGGCTGTTATGCACAAACAATGAATCATGAAACACTACATCAAAAACTAATGATGTAATGTATGGTGATTAACATAATAATAATAATGAAAAAAGAAAAATAAAATCTTAAAAAAAAATCTCAACATAAGAGTTCATATTTGATCTGATAGGAAGGAGAGAACCTTATGTGTTTCTAAGTTGACAAAATGGTATTTTGGGGGAGGGTTTATAAAATAGATCTAACGTTGTCCAAGACCATCTCTATAGGAAAGAGACATGAGGGGCTGGGAATGGTCCAAGGGATGGAGAGGAAATGGAGAAAGTAGAAATATTGGTAGACTCAGATTTTGAGACTAGGTGGATGTAGCCCTCTGGGTCCAATCAGGAGATAGAAACTATACATTGGGGACGCCTGGGTGGCTCAGTTGGTTAAGCATCTGCCTTCGGCTCAGGTCATGATCCCCGTGTCCTGGGATAGAGTTCTGCATTGGGCTCCTTTCTCAGCAGGGAGCCTGCTTCTCCCTCTACCTGCTGCTCCCCCTGCTTGTGTGCTCTCTCTCTCTGACAAATAAATAAAATCTTAAAAACACAAACAAACTATACATTAGGTTAATCAGGGGAAGTATAATATAAAGAATTGTTAACTATGTTGAAAGAGTAACTATAAGATATAAAGAAACTCTAGGTGGTACTCTAGAGCTGAGTGTCCAAGTGAGGACATACTTGGAAGGGGTGCAGACCTTGATGAAGAAGGAATGGTTTGGCCACCAGGGAGCAGAGAAGTTCATGGGTTTGGCCTTGCTGGGACTGGTCTGGAGTTGCTGTGCAGACAGTAGGCTACTCTTGAGTGCAGACAGGGAGCAGATGATCAGTACCTAGTGGCCGGGTGTGTAGTGGGAGTCTGGCACCAGTGGAGGCAGAAGACACAGAGGACTTCAGAGCCCACAGGCCACAGAGGGCTTCTAGAGGGACTGACTACTTGGTCTTTGACTCTCTGGGCCACAGGGGCTACATGCAGACTGTGTGGGGCCTTGCCAAGGGAGTCCTGTGCAGCTGCAGGAGTTATATTGCCAGCCCCAGGCTTAGGCTTCAAAGTCACAGGGGGAGTGTGTTCTGGGCCTGTGGCTGGGGCAGACTTCACCAGATGTCCACACCCATACTGTCTCCTGCCCAGCCCATGCTGGAAATTGCAGGAAGGGTGCCTTTTGTAACTGTTTATCTTCTTTAACTCAGTTTAATGCCTGCCTTCTTGCCTGCATTCTGCTAGCTCCTTCCATGTAAGCCTAGTCTCTTTATACATGGCACTTTATATTTGTTTGCCACTTTCCCTCTCAGTGGGATTCAAGGGAACTTCTTTGTCATTGTGGGAGGGACCATCTGGTACATGATCTTTCTCCTCCTACTGTTGGTTTCTGCTGAGATGGGACTTGCCCTCTACGTCCCTATGGGTTACTGGCTTCTGTTGCTGCTGAATTTGCTATGGTGTCCATGGTCTTGTTGTAGCCTGTGGTTTCCTTAGTACACACAGCATCCACTGACAGTAGATGCTAGTGTTAGTAGAATCAGATGGTCTGAAACTTCTGGAATAATCAGTGAGAATGTCAAGCCCTCATTGCCCAAGTATATCAGGCTAGTTTTTCTGCTTTACTCCTAGAGCATCTTATTGGCCTGAGTGTGGCATGGGAATGGGGAACTTCCCTACCTGGCTTTCTGTGTCTTTAGGCCTCATCTATTCTTGGATCCTCCAGATCTAGCTAGGGCTTTTTTATTTGTCTCCTCTTTTTCCTCTACCCTCACCAGCTTGGAAAGAGGGGCAGAAACCTATGCCAGTGATCAATTCTTTTCTTCTGGTTTTCCCACCAATGCCCACATGTCCAGTCACATCCTAGCCCCAGTCCTACTTTTGGGGTACTCATAGGGAGCTCTAAACTATTTATTCTGCCCAAATTTAGGATTTACCTATCAAAACATATTTCATCCCAAAGGTGTCTCTACTTAGAATTTATGAAAATCCACTTAGAAGCTCAAAGGATAAAACGTATCAACTAGATAAGCATACAAGTGATGGGATCAATGGAAGGTTCTGGGGATGGGGATAAAACTGTATTTCATTATTGTTCAGGCCTTTAATAAGTATCATGCCCTATCAGGAAAGATTTTTAGGGCAACGAGAGAAAGAAAAACAGATATGGGCAGGAAAGAGTTGGATATATCTGAAGGAAGAACAGAGTGCATAACTGTAGGAAAATAATTCAATATGAAGAGATTTTGTACAGGTGCTTTCTTACAGTTATTTAAACTGAGGTTATGAAGACATAAGTAATGGTATTAACTATATACATGCTAGCAAGAATTGCCTGATAGCAAAATGTAAGCTGATAAATGAATTAGGAACAGGCCTTTGAGGTCTGCCTCTCATGATTTTTCAGAAAAAGGTTGATTACATTCATGTTACTCTATCCTCAAATACATCAGAATCAGACTTAGGAATTATTGGTCTTTTAACAGTTACCAACTGTTGAATGCTGTTTTTAAAGGAAACCAAATTCTTGGCCTTAATAGCATATATAATTTATATAATTTATTATTAGTTGTCCTGCTATATTAGATGTATTCTCAGAACATTAGTGGGAAGGAATAGTAAGAGGTGAAAACCAGATGGTCAGGAGAAGTTAACTTCCTGGGAACCTGTGGTAGGTGTGGAATTATGGCACATGGCAACTTTCTGAAGCACTTTACTGAATCTAAAACCACAGATTCACCAGCTAGTTCTACCTTTCCAGATTTGGGTCCATGCTAAGGAGTTCCTCAACTCCATTCTTTTCTCTTCTGGTTGTCTGTTCTTTCCTTCTCTATAGCTCTTTGAAGCTAGCTACTCAGAGAGTTGGACTGCAGTATTTCATTTTGCCACTGGGACCCAGGACCTAATAGTGCATTTGAACACTATTTTTTTTTTTTTCATTTGAACCCTATCTTAACAATTCCAGATTCTTGGAAAAAAGTAAGAAACTTCAGAGCTCACCTGATTGACCCTGTGTATTTAATAGTTGAAGAAAACTTAGTTTTCAAGTTTAATGACTTGCCCAATGTCACCCAGTTAGTGTGTATTCTTTCTGTAGGATCATACTGCCCTTTTTTTTTTAAGTAAAATGAATGGGAAATCCTGGGGGTTAGCAAAGTTGGGTTCCACTCTGGACTCTGTCTGACTCACTGGATATAGCAAGTTACTTAAGTTGTTTTGTTAAAAAAAAAAAAAAGAATGTTAGACAGTTTCTAAATTCCTTCACCATGCTGAGTTCTATGAATTCTCTACTGTATCCAACCTGAAACTGTGAAATTCTTTTTAATCAGGTGATTTGGAAATAGGATTGGAAAGTGAAAATTTTCCAGAACCACTTGGGAATTTTCAGGAACCACAGATGATATTTATAAAGTAGTTAGAAGAAATAAATTGAATTTACCAGAGGCCTGGACAAGGAGCAAGAAGGTTGTGTTCTTTCCTCTTTTAACAGTGATGAAATTAGTTGTTTGTTTTAGGACAACTCTTTGTTCTCAGTTTCCTCATGAATAAAGTGAGGGCCCAGAAAGTCCCCTCTAGCTCCAAAATTCTGTTGGATCCTTGGTTTGTTCACAGGCCAATCTAAACTATTTGTGTGAAAGTATAGTTGGAAATCAAATTGCTCCTTAATTGACACTATAAATTAAAATTGGTAATGGTGGATCTCAAGTTCCTGTTTGAAGTAATTTGGCTGAAATCGTTCTGGCAGTGACTGAAACAAGCTAGCAACCGCTTTCTTGGTTTTATGGAAAGACACCACTGTATTCTTACTTTCTTGCTTCCTTTGTTTTTTCTTTTAAAAAAGCATTTGCGTAGATAATATATCTAGAGATTCTCATTGCAATGTACACATAGAAAGATTTTATATAATAATCAAGACAGATACCCCCTTTCCATTTACTCTTAAGTCCAATTGCCCTTGCCAGAAAGAACCACTGCTGACAATTTGGAATGTGGCTTCATAGTCTATTCTGTTTGTCCATGTACCTCCTACCCCCACTCTCTCTCCCTCTCTCATCATTTTAAACAATTATATAGAAGAGATTTCTAATACATTGTTTTGCAGAATGCTTTTCACTTAACATATCTTGGTGCTTTTTTAAAAAAGATTTTATTTATTCATGAGAGAGAGAGAGAGACAGAGCACAAGCAGGGGGAGGGGCAAGAAGAAGAGGGAGAAGTAGGCACCCCACTGAGCAGGGAGCCCAAGACAGGGGCTTAATCCCAGGACCCTGGGATCATGACCTGGCAGACACTTAATTGACTGAGCCACCGAGGCGCCCCATATCTTGATGCTTTTAATATATCAGTATGTATACATTTATAGCTGAATATTCTATGGTTCCATAATTTATCCATTACCCTACTGAGAAAGATTCATGTTGTCTGTAATTTTTGTTTATATCATTTTCCCATGTGGGAATGCCTGTTTCTCTATACTGTTGAGCATTTTACACGATGCTATTTTTTCTCCTTTTGTAGCATATCAATTTTTTTTAAAGCTTTTTTTTGGTGGTTGCCCTACAGTTTGCAGTATACATTTACAACTAATCTAGGTCTACTTTCAAGTAATACTATACTGCTTCATGGGTAGCGCAAGTACCTCAAATAAAAAATTCCCAATTTCTCCCTCTCATCCCTATATCATTGTTGTCATTCATTTCAGGTGTATATAATCATATATAAATACACATGTATACATTTAGATACATTGTTGCTTTTATTATTTTGAACAAATTATTGTCTGTTGAATCACTTATAAAATAAGAAAAATAAAAGTTAGGGGTGCCTGGGTGGCTCAGTCGGTTAAGTGGCTGCCTTTGGCTCAGGTCAGGATTTCAGGGTCCTGCGATCCAGTCCCACATCTGGTTCCCTGCTCATCTCGGAGTCTGCTTCTCCCTCTGGCCCTCCCCCTGCTCAGGCACACTTTCTTTTTCTCGCTCAAATAAATAAAATCTTAAGAAAAAGAAAAGTTTATTTAACCTTCCCTTATTACTTCTCTAATGTTCTTCCTTTATGTAGAACCACATTTCTGGCTTATCAATTTCCTTCTCTTTTAATATTTCTTGCAAGGCAGGTCTACTGGCAACAAATACCATTAATGTTTGAGAAAGTCTTTATTCCTCCTTTCAAAAGATCCGAGTTTGGTGGAGTTTGTGTGTGTGTGTGTGTGTGTGTGTGTGTGTGTGTGTGTGTGTGTTTTGTTGTTGTTTTTTCTTTTGACAGTTGAAATATTTCACGTCAGTCTCCTTTGTTCCATGATATCTGAGGAGTCAGATGTAATTCTTGTCTTTGCTCCTCTGTGGGTAAGGTGTTTTTTCCCTTCTGGCTTCTTTCAAGGTTTTTATCTTTGTCTTTGATTTTCTATACTTTGAATATGATTTACCTGGGATATAGTTTTTTTGGGGCATTTATCTTGCTTATTCTCTGAGCTTCCTGGATCTGTGATTTGGTGTCTGATGTTAATTTGGAGAAACTTTCAGTCACTGTTTCAAAGAAAATTTCTTCTGTTCCTTTCTCTCCTCTTCTTTTGGTATTCGTGTTTTGTTTAGGTTACATCTTTTGTAGTTGTTCCACAGTTCTTAAATATTCTGTTCTTCTTTTCTTTTCAGTCTTTCTTCTTTTTGCTTCTTTCGTTTTAGATGTTTGCATATCCTTAGTGTTTTTGATGTGTAGCATTTCTTTTGTATTCTTTCTTAAACTTTCCATCTCTGTGCTTACATTATCCATTGTTCTTGCATCTTGTCTACTTTTTCATTAGAACCTTAGTGTATGAATCATAGTTCTTTTAAATTCCTTCTCTGACAATTCCAGCATTCTTGTCATATCTGAATCTGGTTGGGTGCTTGTTCTGGCTCTTCAAACTGGGTTTTTGGCATTATAGTATGCCTTGTAATTTTTTCTTGATAACTGGACATGATGTATTGGGTAAAAGGAACTGTGGGAAGTAGGCCTTTAGTAATGTGATGAGATATGGGGCGAGGGGAACATTCTATATTCCTATAATTATGTTCTAGTCCTTTAGTGAGCCTTTGCCTCTGGTCTGTGAACTTTGCCAAGTACCTCTTTGTTTTTCACCCCACCTTCTCCTGTGTAGAAGGTCAGAGTTGGCTGGAGTTGAGTATTTTGAGTTGAATTTAGGCTCTGATAAAACCCCACAGACTAGGCTCTGGTAAAATAGTTTCTCTTGAGAGCAGGCATTGAACAGAATGCTCTCTTATATTAAAAATGGTTCCTTTTCTCCTCCTCCTCCTAGAAGCATGAAGGAATTTTTCTCCAATTTTCACTACTGTGAAAACCTGGTAGAGCTCTAGGAGGTAAAACTCACAATACTGTCATCCCATTCCTCAATGGGATGTTGAGGAATGGGATGCTCTCCTTCCCACACACACCCACCCAAGAGTTTTTAACTCAGGGACTTGTCTACACTGAGAATCCAGCAGTTCTTCAATTACAGTTCTGGTTTTCCTACCCTGGCACTAGTTCTGTGGAGGTTTTGTTCTGTTCATGGTTTTGTGGTCTGATAAGTTGTGATTCTCTGTATCTGTCTCCAATTTTGGGGGCAGTTGTTTACCTTGTGATCTCACTTCTCTGATGGATCTAAGAAGAGTTGTTGATTTCTTTCAGTTTATTCAGCTTTTCACTTGTCAGGATAGAGTGACAACTTCCAAGTTCCTTACATGCTGGACTGGAAACTAGAAGTCTCCTTCACACTCTTTTCTAATGGTTATTATCAACTTTTAAAAGATACCCAAAATCATGGATTAAAAAAATGATTTCCAGTTTTAACTCATCTTTTTTTGATGAGTGAGGTTGAGCAACTTTTCACATATAACTTGGCCTTTTGTATTAATATGTGAATTATCTGCTCATAGCTCTTGACCATTTTTCTTTGTGTTGTTTGGGAGATTTTCTTTTAATTGGCATTTAACTTTTATTAATAATAAAATTATCTACAATGAAAGATTGAAAAATGGTGTAGCAGTAACCATCTCTACATTTTAAAATAACCCTGTCTTTTTTGAGTGGTGACATGTTTGATATCTGTGGCCTTCTGCAGCAATAAGGGATCTTTTTAAAACTAATTTTACACTTATGATTAAATAATTTGTTTTTATGTATTTTTTCTAGTCAGTGACTTGTTATTTCCTATTTTTTTGTAATTTGAAACAAACTCTGAAATTATCTTAAATGCAGGGCTCTTTAAAAATCTATTTTTGATAAATGAGACTTTAATGTGATAGAATGAATAGAATAAAATTGAAGGACATTTTGACGATTGAACTGTTTTTGTGTCCACTTTCATTACCAAGATCCAGAGTTTTGGTTTGACTTAATATAGGAAGCATGAAAGAGAATAACCAATTCATGCATTTTTTAAAAAACCACTGTTTGTGTAACATACAAAACCCATAAAATGGGTACTGTAAAAATAGTGCCTTAATAATAGTTCATGCTAACCAGCTGATTATAGACTGAATGCTTAGTTAAGTAGGGAAAAGAAATAGATTTCCTTTTTAGTTGTGCTTTTTAAGTGATTACACACACATTTAAAAGCTCTTACAATGATTCAGATGTGACTTTTCCTATTCATGGTTATTTTTGAATGAACTTGGTTTCATGAATTATTCTTTTTTTCCGTGCAAACTGTGGCTTCACGTGTGGTATGTGAACTTCAGGGTGGTATTATAGCTTCTTTCCCAGTTCTCAACAAGTAATGTCACAGTACATTTTTTAGTTGGTTCTACTCACTACTAAATATAATAGCTGATAAAATGTTATCTGTAAATACCCAATTTCTTCTTCTCTTTGACTTTCTAAGCTATTAGCTTAGTGTTCTTTCATTTAATTTCTTTGAGGAATATTCTTGCACTTTATTGACATCATAGGTTTATTGTGAAATGCAGAATGCCGTCAACAATTGAGGTTGAAGGGAGTCCCCTCTTGTGATTTTTCTGCCAAATTGAGAGGTTTTCAATGTTCAAATGTTCAATGTTCAATGTTCAAAAACATTCAATAAATGTTTTCTTTTAATGACCAAATCTTAACTAAAACCCTGATAATTCCTGAGCATTAGCTTCCACAGGAAGAACAAAAGTAAATTGTCAGTACACATTTTAACCTTTTTGTGAGATCATTATGTTTCATGAATTTCTTTATAATTTAGAAAACTTAAAAAATATACTGTTCTCTTCACCAGTGTGGTTTTGCATTTTTTTCAAGACATTTGTCTATTTTCTTTACATACATTTTTCTTTTTCAGATACTAAAATCTTTTTCCTTTGTAGCTACCTGGAGTTTGAGGGGCTCCTAAGAGAATTTACTCTTTTTATCTATTAAAAAATCAAACATGTTTCTTCTTCATTATCATAGAAAATGTGATACTTAAGTCTGTTGTACTCACATGTACAAGTTGCAAAATTAGGAAAACAATAAATTAGGCAGCTGCCAAAGCATTATTCATCACAGTTCTTGGGCCTTATGCATTTATACTTTCAGAATTTTTTAACATCTTTTTATTTAACAAATATTCATTGAAATCCATTTATGTACTTTGTTGGCTACTATGAGAGATTCACGGATAAAACAAAACAGCTTTGCTATCAAGGAACTTGCATTGTATGGGAAGAAAAAGGGCAGATGCATCATAAATAAAATATAAGATGCAATAAGTACCACACTAAAGTTCAGGAAATATAGGCACTCCTGTTCCTGGCAATTTTGTGAAGTGGAGATCCTCGAACCTTCTGATTGCAAATAATCCAACAGTGCTAGACAAAATACTAACTGCAAAAATCACACTTTCAAGTTAATAGAAGAGAATTTTCATTTAAGGTAGTCCTAGATAAATGAAGCTTCCAGGGCTTAACAGAAGAAAATGAAAATCTTTCGTGAAGGAATGCTCTTTCAAGTCAGATCTCAAAATAGTCCTCAAATATGAATCCAAAGTACAACCTTAAATTGAAATAAAACTTTACCTAAAGGGGAGTTACCATGAGAGAGAGAGAGAATGTATGTCAATAGAAACTTTAACCAACTTGCAAAAGACTTTGCATATAAAGCATCACTAGATAGAAAATATGAAATAAGTATGTTGTAGACATTCATTTTTTTTATTTTAATTCTTGTTAGTTAACATACAGTGTTATATTAGTTTCAGGTGTGTAATATAGTGATTCAACACTTCCATACAACACATGGTGCTCATCACAAGTGCACTCCTTAATCCCTCCTACCCCCGTCCCCTCTGGTAACCATCAGTTTATTCTCTATAAGTAAGACTGTTTCTTGATTTGTCTCTCTCTTCCCCCGCTTTGTTCATTTGTTTTGTTCATTAAATTCCACACATGAGTGAAATCATACGGTATTTGTCTTTCTTTGACTGACTTATTTTGCTTAGCATTATACTCTCTAGCTCCATCCATGTCCATTTCTGACATCCATGTCAGAAATTTTTCATTCTTTTTTATGGCTGAATAATATTCCATTGTATATATATGCCACATCTTCTTTATCCATTCATTAGTCAGTGGATACTTGGGCTGCTTCCATAATTTGGCTGTTGTAAATAATGCTACAAGAAACATAGGGGTGCATGTATCCCCTTGAATTGGTGTTTTGTATTCTTTGGGAAAATACCCAGTAGTGCAATTGCTGGATCGTGCTGTGGTTCTATTTTTAACTTCTTGAGAAATCTCCATAGTGTTTTCCACAGTGGCTTTGCCAGTTTGCATTCCCACCAATAGTGCATGAGTGTTCTTTCTCCACATCCTTGCCAACACCTGTTGTTTCTTGTGTTGTTGATTTTAGCCATCCTGACAGGTGAGAGGTGATATCTCATTGTAGTTTTTATTTGCATTTCCCTGATGCTAAGTCATGATGAACATCTCTTCATGTTCTGTTGGGATCAGAATGTCTTCTTTGGAGAAATGTCTGTTCATGTCTTCTGCCCATTTTTAAATTGGATTATGTTTTTCAGGTATTGAGTTTTATATGTTCTTTATGTATTTTGAATACTAACCCTTTATCAGATACGCCATTTGCAAATATCTTCTCCTATTCTGCAGTTTGCCTTTAAGGTTTGCTGATTGTTTCCTTTGCTATGCAGAAGCTTTTAATTTTGATGTAATCCTAATAGTTTATTTTTGTTTTTGTTTCCCTTGCCTCAGAAGACCTATCTAGAAAAAAGTTGCTACAGCTACCTGAGTTTTCCTTTAGGATTTTTATGGTTTCGGGTCTCACATTTAGGTCTTTAATCCATTTTGAGTTTACTTTTGTGTATGATGTAAGAAGGTTTCCCAGTTTTTTTCTTTTGCATATTGCTTTCTAGTTTCCCAACACCATTTATTGAAGAGACTTTTTCCCACGGGATATTCTTTGCTGCTTTGTTGAAGATTAATTGGCCATATAGTTGTGGGTTCATTTCTGGATTTTCTCTTCTGTTCTGTTGATCTGTGTGTCTATTTTTATGCCAGTCCCATACTGTCTTGTCACTACAGCTTTGTGATGTAACTTGATGTATGGAATTGTGATGCCTTTGCTTTTCTTTTTCAAGATTGCTTTGGCTATTCAGGGTCTTTTGTAGTTCCATACACATTTAAGAATTGTTTATACTAGTTCTGTGAACAATGCTCTTGGTATTTTTATAGAGATTGAATTAAATCTCCAGATTGTTATGGGTAGTATAGACATTTTAGTGATATTTGTTCTTTCAATTCATGAGCATGGAATGTCCTTTCATTCCTTTGTGTTGTCTTCAGTTTCTTTCATCAGTGTTTTATAATTTTCAGAGTACAGATGTTTCACCTCCTTCCTTAGGTTTATTCCTAGGTATCTTATTATTTTTGGTGCAATTGTAAATGGGATTGTTTTCTTAATTTCTGTTTCTGTTGCTTCATTACTGGTGTATAGAAATGCAACAGATTTCTGCACGCTGATTTTATATCCTGTGACGTTACTGAATTCGTTTACTAGTTCTAGTAATTTTTTGGTATAGTCTTCTGGTTTTTCTATATATAGTGTCATGTAATCTGCAAATAATGAAAGTTTTACTTTTTCCTTACCAATTTAGATACCTTTTATTCCTTCCTCTTGTCTGATTGCTGTGGCTAGTACTTCCAGTACTATGTTGAATAAAAGTGGTGAGAATAGCTGTCTTTGTCTTGTTCCTTATCTTAGGGGAAAAGCTTTCAGTTTTTTACCATTGAATATGATGTTAGCTGTGGGTTTTTCATATATAGCCTTTATTATGTTGAAGTATGTTCTCTCTAAACCTACTTTATTGAGGGTTTTTTTTTTTTTTGTCATGAATAGATGTGGTACTTTGTCAAATGCTTATTCTGTGTCTATTGAAATGGTCGTATGTTTCTTATCCTTTCTCTCATTGATGTAATTATGTATCACGTTGATTGATTTGTGAATATTGAACCACCCTTGTATCCCAGGAATAAATGCCACTTGATTGTGGTGAATGATTTTTTTTTAATGTACTGTTGGATTTAGTTTGCTGATATTTTGTTGAGGAGTTTTGCATCTATGTTCATCAGAAATATTGGCTTGCAGTTCTCTTTTTTAGTGGCGTCTTGATCTGATTTTGGTATCAGGGTAATGCCAGCCTCATAGAATGAATTTGGAAGTTTTCCTTCCTTTTATAATTTTTAGAATAGTTTGAGAAGAATAGTATTAACTCTTCTTTAAATGTTTGGTAGAATTTGCCTGGGAAGCCATCTGGTCCTGGACTTCTATTTCTTGGGAGTTTTTTTGATTACTGATTCAGTTCCTTTGCCGGTTATTGATCTGTTCACATTTTCTATTTCTTTCTGATTCAGTTTTGGTAATCTATGTGTTTCTAGGAATTTATCCCTTTCTTTTAGATTGTCCAGTTTGTTGGCATATAGGTTTTCATAATATGCTTTTATAATTGTTTGTATTTCTATGGTGTTGGTTGTTATTTCTCCTCTCTCATTTGTGATTTTATTTATTTGAGTACTTCCTCTTTTCTTCTTGATAAGTCTGGTTAGAGGTTTCTCAATTTTATTGGTTTTTTTCAAGAACCAGCTCCTGATTTCATTGATCTCTTCTATTGTTTTTTTAGTTTATATTTCATTTGTTTCTGCTCTAATCTTTATTATTTCCTTCCTTTTACTAGTTTTACATTTTATTTGTTGTTTTTCTAACACCTTTATATGTAAGGTTACATTATTTATTTGAGATACTTCTTGCTTCTTGAGGTGGGCTTCTGTTGCTATAAACTTCCCTCTTAGAACTGCTTTTGCTGCATCCTAGAGGTTTTGGACTGTTGTGTTTTCATTTTCATTTGTTTCCATGTACTCTCCCCCCCCCCCATTGACCCATCCATTGTTTAATAGCATGTTATTTAACCACCCATACATTTGTGGTCTTTCTGGATTTTTTCTTGTGGTTGACTTCTAGTTTCATAAAGATGTGGTCAGAAAAGATACATGATATGACTTTGATTTCTTGAATTTGTTGAGGCTTGTTTTGTGGGGTAATATGTGATTTATTCTAGAGAATGTGCACTTGAAGGCAATGTATATTCTGCTGTTTTAGGATGGAATGTTTTGAATATATCTGTTAAATCGATCAGTTCCTGTGTGTCATTCAAAGCCACTGTTTCCTTGCTGATTTTCTGTTTAGATGATTTGTCCATTGATGTAAGTGGGCTGTGAAAGTCCCCTACTATTATTGTATTATCTGTTAGTTCTCTTATGTTTGTTATTAACTGTTTTATGTATTTGGGTGCTTCTATATTGGGTATATAAATATTTACAATTGCTATATCTTCTTGTTGGATTGTCCCCTTTATTATTATATAGTGTCTTTCTTTGTCTCTTATTTCAGTCTTTGTTTTAAAGTCTGTTTTGTCTGTTATAAGTATTGCTACTCTGGCTTTCTTTTCACTTCCATTTGCATGACAGATGTTTCTCTATTCCCTGATTTTCAATCTGCAGTTGTCTTTGGGTCTAAAATGTCTCTTGTAGGCATCACATAGATGGTCTTGTTTTTTTAATCCATTCTGTCATCCTGTGTCTTTTGATTGAAACATTTAGTCCATTTACATTCAAAGTAATTATTGACAGATAAGCATTTATTGTCATTTTATTATTTGTTTTATGGTTTCTGAAGATTTTCTCTGATATTTTCTTGTCTTTCTTTCATGATTTGCTGATTTTCTTTAGTGATATATTTAGATTTCTTTTTCCTTATTCTTTGCATATTTATTAGTGGGTTTTGATATGTAGTTACCATTAGGTATATGTATATCTTCTGCATAGAGCGGTCTATGTTAAATTGGCAGTTGTTTAAGTTTGAACCCATTCTTTACTCTTTTCCTCCTCACATTGTAGTTATATGTTGTTACATTTTACATCCTTTTATTTTGGGAGTTTCTTGACTGATTTTTTTTTACAGAAATATTCATTTCTACTGCTTTTGTGTTCCTTACCTTTATACTGTCACTTTTGGTCTCTCCTTTCCACTCAAAGAGTCCCTTTTAATATTTCTTGCAGGGCTGGTTTAGTGGTTGAACTCCTTTAGTTTTGTTTGTCTAGGAAACTCTTTATCTTTCCTTCTATTTTTGAATGATAGCCTTTCTATCAATCCCTTGACCAGGGATTTTCCCATTCAGCACTTTGAATATATCATGCCACTCCTGACTTGGAAAGTTTCTTCTGAAAAATCTCCTGCTAGCCTTAGGGTTTTTCCCTTGTAAGTTACTGTCTTCTTTTTAATTTTGTTTATTTTTCTAAGTTTTTATTTAAATCTAGCTAGGTAACATACAGTGCAATGTTGGTTTTAGATGTAGAATTTAGTGATTCATCACTTACATACAACATCTAGTGCTCATCACAAGTGCCCTGCTGAATACCCATCACCTGTTTAACATTCCACCACCTACCTCCCGTCCAGTAACCATCAGTTTGTTCTCTATAGTTAAGAGTCTGTTTTTTGGTTTGCCCCTCTCTTCCCCACCCTTCCATGTTCATTTGTTTTGTTTTTTAAATTCCACATACAAGTGAAATCATATGGTATTTGTCTTTCTCTGAATCACTTATTTCACTTAGCATAATACTCTATGGCTCCATCCACATCATTGCAAATGGCAAGATTTCTTTCTTTTTTATGGCTAAGTAATATTCCATTGTACATGTATATCACATCTTCTTTATCTGTTCAGTCAGTAGACATTTGGACTCTCCATAATTTGGCTATTGTTGATTATGCTACTTTTAAACATCGGGGTGCATGTATCCCTTCAAATCAGTATTTTTGTATCCTCTGGGTAAATCTCTGCACCTATTTTAAAAATCAATGTTTAGGATGGCAGTGGAGTAGGAGGATGACCCAAGGCTCATCTTATCCTACAAATGTAACTAGGTTTCTATCAGATCATCCTAAATACATCAGAAACTGACCTGTAGGCTGGCAGAACAAATTCTACAACTAAAGGTGGAGAAAAGGCCACATCAAAGAAGGTAGGAAGTGTGGAGAGGCAGTTTGGGAGAGAAAGGGACTGTAGTGCTGGACGTAGGGAGGGAGCCGTAGTCATGGAGAATGGTGAGAGGCAGACTAACACACAGGGGTGCACAAAGGGAAAACAAATCCCCATGGTAATTGCCTTTGAAAGTGAGAAGGAATGAATTTCATAACATCTGGCAACCAGTGAGGCTGAAAGCCTGGAATTTTAAAGGTCAGCAGGCTTGTCTGGAATAGACTTCAAGAGAGGCAGGCAAACAACCCCATGGACACACAGCATGGAAACAATGATCTGAGGAGCGCCTGGGGCACACAGTGGGGAGGGTGTTTGCTCATCTTGGAGCATGTCCCAGAGAGTCAGCATTCACAGAGAGACCCTTCCAGAAATAAAGGAACTGGCAGGTGCCATTTCCCTCCTGTACCACTTGGCATAAGCACAGGGCCACCTGTGGAAACCAACTCAGGGTTTAGAGTTTGTTAGAAGACTGGCATCCACAACTTAACTTTGCATAGTATATAAACTTATTGAAGATTAATACTTTGCTTTTCATCTTTTCTTCTTTAGCTGGAATATATCTCATAGAAGATCAAATTTGCAAAGCAAATCATATTTTTCTTCCTGTGTAACAAAAGATACATATGTAGAATCCTAGAATATTTCTAAATGTGTAGAAGTTTTATAAATCAGAATAAATTTAAATGAGAGGATGGAATGGAGACAAAAAGAAAAATAGCAAGTAACTGTAAAGATGACAGTAATTTTATTTTATTTATTTAAATTTTTAGATAGTCATTTTAGAAATGAACATGGTTTTCCAGGGGCCTTCAAGAATGTTCTTGAGGAAGCTAATGCAAAATTGAACGCTTTTTGCTCGTTTCTTTCTGAGGAGTTGCTGTGGTGAGTTGAAACACTTCTCAGAGTGGTCTCCTTTATTTTTTTTTAAACAGAAGTTTACAAAATAGTTATATATCTAATTTATGTCAAGATGCAGAAAGATTGTGTAGGAAGGCTAGGAGGTTCCATAATAAGAAGAGGGATTAGATAATATTCAGTGGAACTGTTAAAAGTAGTAAAAGTTTGAGACATTATTATTACTATTATTATTATTATTATTATTATTGGCTAGAAAGGATGGTTAAAAATCACATTTATTATTTTTTAAGATTTTATTTATTTATTTGTCAGAGAGAGAGCACAAACAGGGGGAGTGGCAGGCAGAGCAGGCAGAGCAGGCAGAGGGAAAAACAGGCTCCCTACTGAGCAAGGAGTCCAATGCAGGACTCAATCCTAGGACCCTAGGATCATGACCTCAGCTGAAGGCAGACACTTAACCAACTGAGCCACCCAGGTGTCCCAAAAATCACATTTATTGACCTGGAGAATCATTTTGAAAGTAAATAGTTCACTTGCTTATTAAATTGTGTAACACCTAAGTTTGTTTCTTCAGTACATTTTGAATATAAGAAACAGAAGCATCCCAGTTTCCAAGAAACCCAGAAGTTACTTTCTGTGATATAGCAGATGCATTGTTCCTAAAGGAGAAGCTTGGGATAAACTGGGTTCGGGGTGTTCTGGGCAGCCTCAATCAGTTTTCTCTTCTTTTTCTGCTCTTACAAATAAGAAACAAGAAAAACTTGTTTTTGTATTAAATTACTAACAGAATTGATCAGCAGCAGACTAACGAGATAACTTATCAAGATAAGTGGAAATGGGTAGCCAGAAGCAGAAATGTAACTTTGCAGGGCTTTGCACATTCACAGCTGACCTTGGTTTTCTCCCTGTGGCCTTAGGTTTCTTATTTATACTAGAGCTGTAGCCTCTTCCTACATCCTGGAAATCCCAAATATTTTGGATACTTGGAGATTTTTACATAGCAGAGGATGATTTGTCCATAGTTCTTAGTAGATGTGTTCTTACACAGACCTTTGGGGAAACAAAGAAAAGACTATTTAAATTAGCCACCGAATTTAGATAACTGGAAGTAATTTGGTAATATTATTTGGTTAGTAAGCAAAAAGCTTACTACCTAAAAAGGAAGAACAACAACAACAGCACCTCTGTAAACATGTTACATTAAAAAGAATCATAGTTGCTGGTTTATTTGATTTCAAAGGTGGCCAGATGTAGGGACTGTAGACTTGATTATAGAAGTTGGTGCCATCACAAAATTGGGAGCCGCTGAGCTTTTCACAATAGGTACTTTATTTTGCTATTTATGCTAAAAGATGTTTATGAAATATTAGGATGTAATTAATTAAAACCACACAAGGCATTTGTTTTATCCCATACAGAAAAAATATAAAGATCTTTGTTTCCATATTAGCATTTTTTTTCCTCTAAGGGAAAGGGTACCGATTAGGTGATCTAAAAGCTTTTTTGTCCTTTCCTTTAGTTTGTGAGCATGTAGACAAAACCACTAATATTAGTTATAGTAAATTCAGAGCTCAACATTATAATGTCACAAGAAGGAAAGGAAAATGAAATCATATGAAGCTGAAGGCTGAGTTGTACAGTATATTGATTGGTTAGTTTGAACAGACCTTGTAGTACAGTTGGTGGATGTGGATAAATAAATAAATCCATATATTATAATGCTCATAATAAATTGTAGAATTCTTTTCATGGTTGTAAAGTTGTTTCCCCATATTGTAACCTAATTTTTTTTTTAAGATTTTATTTATTTATTTATTTGAGAGAGAGAGAATGAGAGATAGAGAGCACGAGAGGGAAGAGGGTTACAGGGAGAAGCAGACTCCCTGCTGAGCAGGGAGCCCGATGTGGGACTCGATCCCGGGACTCCAGGATCATGACCTGAGCTGAAGGCAGTCACTTAACCAACCGAGCCACCCAGGCGCCCTGTAACCTAATTTTTTTTATCATCAGATAATTTGAGAGTAACTATGATTTTAGAATCTGTGAAAACCACATATTCATGAAGGAAGAATAGAGTGTATGTAAACAATATTATTATGAACCTTTTATGAATGTGGTAGAACCCAGTTCATTCATCAGCATTAATTGTGGGAAGCTTATGTGGAGCGCTTCTCACAGTCCATCTGAGGCTCAATGACACTGCTGATTTTCTGCTATGTTACCTTGCTTCTGGATTGATTTTCAGTTTCAGGTTGGGTAAGCTCAGAGTATTTTCTTTGTTTGATTAAAGTAGCAGATTTATATTTATTTAAAACAGTTAAATCAAGTAGCACTCTTTATTATTTGAGTTTGTGATTTGGAATTCTGTAATTGTATCTTTGGGGCAAATTTTGAGTGTGTTTGCTGTGTGTGTGTGCATGGGTGTGCATGCATGCGCTTACATGTATGTGCACATGTGCATTTCCATTCTTTTTTTAAAGTAAAAAATAATCCTGCTTGTCCTCCTTCTCTACTTTTCTTTTCTTCCTATAAAATATAATGTTCTCAAAAGCTTGTTGTATTCTGTAGTCACTTAGATACAAAAATGCAAAACAAGTGGCTATTTTATAAATATTAAAACCTGTATTTAAAGACTCCAACCCAAATACCAATCAACTGACAACCAATAAAAATGATGTAGGAAACTACCTTTGGATGAATAATTTTGAAAACATGGCACTTTAAACAAAAATATTTCGGTGTGATTAGCCTTTGATTAAAAAAATACTTTGGGAGACATTTGGAGAAGTTTTAATAGATTAAGTGATAATACTTATTCATAAAAATTACTAATTAATAGACTTTTTAATTAGAAGTCTATTAATTAATAGTCTTAGGTATAATAATATTCTACTTAGTAAAAGAATGTCTTTCTTTTTAAGGGGGTCTATTACACAGTATTTAGGAGAAAGGCTTATAATGTTTTAAACTTACCTGCAAATGGCTCAGGAAAAAAATATTTGTATGTGTAATGCTTTTGCACTGTAGACTGATGGTGACACTGTAGGGTAATTGATTTTCTTTGTAGAAAAGTTTATGATAAAATTAACAACTCTTGGGACTTAAGTTATAACAAAACTTTAGCATTTAACAGAGTGGAGGGAACAGAACTGGTCTATAGATCCTGAGAAATTAATTGTAATTATAATTCATTAAACAAATGAAAACTTACATTTAAGGAGAAATATACAGAAAATAAATGTGTGTAACTTTTGGGTGTGTATTTATTTGGCAGGGCATTACCTCTAATAAGAAGGCACGTAAATATAAATGTATAACTTGTACATTCATTTTTTATTTTTGGATTTATGAAAAGCCTTCAGTATTTTTACTTGTCAGCTTGTGCATCCAATCTAAAATCCATCATATTGTCACATTTTAAAATATTCTGGGGGGCGGAGCAAGATGGCGGAGGAGTAGGAGACCTAGATTTCGTCTGGTCTCAGGAATTCAGCTGAATAGGGATCAAACCATTCTGAACACCTACGAACTCAACAGGAGATTGAACAGGAGAGTAGCAACAACTCTCTGAACAGAGAAGCGACCACTTACTGGAAGGTAGGGCGTGCGGAGAAGTGAATCCGAGGCGATATTCGGGAGGATAGACGGCGGGGGAGGGGCCTCCGCCGGCCGCTTC
This sequence comes from Zalophus californianus, assembly GCF_009762305.2. Classification (NCBI taxonomy): domain Eukaryota; kingdom Metazoa; phylum Chordata; class Mammalia; order Carnivora; family Otariidae; genus Zalophus; species Zalophus californianus. The sequence continues at coordinate 101,112,157 of NC_045602.1, forward strand.
TGGCAAGTGATAGAGCCGCGGAGCACAAAATCGGACCTTTTAGAAGTTGGCTCGGCGGAGGGACGTCGCTGCAGTGGCTAAGCGGGGGGTGGAATCCTCCCGGAATAGTGTGGTCTCAGGACCCTTGGGGTCACAGAGAGACCAGGGGTGCCTGAGTGCGCCAGAGCTCCCAGGTATCAGAGCGGGGAAGCCGGCTGCAGAGACGGAGCAGAGTCGCGGGCTCTCAGCTCGGGGTGGCCATAAACTGTGATCCGCGGCCCAGTTGGGGCACGGCTCCTCCAGCAGGGACCCAACAAGCAGCAGATCCGGGGAGACTCCCCTTCCTTCCCGGGGAGGAGCGGTGCGGGAACGCACTGCAGGGATCTGCTGGGTTTGGAGACTCCACACGGGGTCGGGTGCCAGAGATAGCAACGCTCGGTCACAGGCCGGGTGAGCACGGAGTGCGGCCGGAGACCGGGGACACGGAAGTGACTGCTTTTCTCTGGGGGCACACTGAGGAGCAGGGCCCCGAGTTCTCAGCTCCTCCGGGTGGAGATTGGGAGGCCACCATTTCTGCCCTGGTCCTCCAAAGCTGTACCGAGAGCTTGTAGGGAACAAAAGCTACTGAGAGCAAACCGGAGCAGCTTCCTTAGCCCGGACTGACCAGGGTGGGGCAATTCCGCCTCCAGCAAAGACATTTGGAAACCACAGCAACAGGCCCCTCCCCCAGAAGATCAGCACAAACAGCCAGCAAGCCAAGACCAAGTTGATTGATCAAGGAGAATGGGAGAACTCCAGCGCTAGGGGAATACTGCACATAGATTCATGACTTTTTTTTTTTTTAACCATGATTCATTATTTCATCAAAGTTAATTTTTGTTGACTGTTTTTTTTTATTTTTCCTTTTCCCTTTTTCAACCAACATCTTATCAATCCCTTTTTAAAAAAAAAATTTTTTTTATTTTTCATTTTTAGAGTCATATTTTATCCCTTCATAGTAGTTACCCTTATTTTTGGCATATATATATATAAGTTGTTCTCTCTTTAAAATTTTGAGATACAGTTTCTTCTAACAGATCAAAATATACCCTAAATCACTAGTGTATGGCTTTGTTCTAGTCTCCTGCCTGATCACATTCTCTCCCTTTTTCCTTTTTTTTTTTTCTTAAATCTTCTTTCTTTTTTCAAACAACTTATCTTATCAAGTCCTTTTATAAAATCTTTTATAATTTTCATCTTTACAGTCATCTTCCATCCCTTCATTGTATCAACCCTTATTTTGTACATATATGTCTTTCTTCCCTTAAAATTTTAGGAGGCACTTTTTTCTAACAGACCAAAATACACCCAAAATCTAGTGTGTGGCACTGATCTATACACTAGCCTGATCATATTTGATCATATTCTGCTTATTTTGTATTGTTTTGTTTTTGTTTTTGTTTTTTTTTTCTTTTTTTTTTTTTCTTTCTCTTTCTTTTTTCTTTCTTTCCCTTTCTTTTCCCCTGGTTTCAGGTCTTTTCTGATTTGTATACAGTATATTTGCTGGGGACATTGTAAACCTGTTAGCATTTTGTTCTCTCATTCATCTATTCTCCTCTGGACAAAATGACAAGACGAAAGAAATCACCTCAGCAAAAAGAACAAGAGGTAGTACCGTCAGCCAGGGACCTACTCAATATGGACATTAGTACGATGTCGGACCTAGAGTTCAGAATCACGACTTTAAAGATACTAGCTGGGCTTGAAAAAAGCGTGGAAGTTATTAGAGAAACCCTTTCTGGAGAAATAAAAGAACTAAAATCTAACCAAATCGAAATCAAAAAGGCTATTGATGAGGTGCAATCAAAAATGGGGGCACGAAATGCTAGGATAAATGAGGCAGAAGAGAGAATCAGCGATATAGAAGACCAAATGATGGAAAATAAAGAGGCTGAGAAAAAGAGAGAGAAACAACTACAGGATCACGAGGGCAGAATTCGAGACATAAGTGATACGATAAGACGAAACAACATTAGAATAATTGGGATCCCAGAAGAAGAAGAGAGAGAGAGAGGGGCAGAAGGTATATTGGAGCAAATTATAGCAGAGAACTTCCCTCATGTGAGGAAGGAAACAGGCATTAAAATCCAGGAGGCACAGAAAACCCCTCTCAAAATCAATAATAATAGGTCAACACCCCGACATCTAATAGTAAAACTTACGAGTCTCAGAGACAAAGAGAAAATCCTGAAAGCAGCTCGGGAGAAGAGATATGTAACCTACAATGGTAGAAACATTAGATTGGCAACAGACCTATCCACAGAGACCTGGCGGCCAGAAAGGACTGGCAAGATATCTTCAGAGCACTAAACGAGAAAAATATGCAGCCAAGAATACTATATCCAGCTAGGCTATCATTGAAAATAGAAGGAGAGATAAAAAGCTTCCAGAACAAACAAAAACTAAAGGAATTTGCAAACACGAAACCAGCCCTCCAAGAAATATTGAGAGGGGTCCTCTAAGCAAAGAGAGAACCTAAAAGCAGCAAAGAGCAGAAACGAACACAGACAACAGACAGTTAACAGTCACCTTACAGGCAATACAGTGGCACTAAATTCATACCTTTTAATAGTTACCCTGAATGTAAATGGGCTCAATGCCCCAAACAAAAGACACAGGCTATCAGATTGGATTAAAAAACAAGACCCATCAATATGCTGTGTGCAAGAGACTCATTTTACACCCAAAGACACCCCCAGATTGAAAGTGAGGGGGTGGAAAACCATTTACCATGCTAATGGACACCAAAAGAAAGCTGGGGTGGCAATCCTTATATCAGACAAACTAGATTTTAAAACAAAGACTGTAATATGAGATGAGGAAGGACACTATATCCTACTTAAAGGGTCTATCCAACAAGAAGATCTAACAATTGTAAATATCTATGCCCTGAACATGGTAGCAGCCAATTATGTAAGGCAATTAATAACAAAAGCAAAGAAACACATTGACAACATTACAATAATAGTGGGGGACTTTAACACCCCCCTGACTGAAATGGACAGATCATCTAAGCAAAAGATCAACAAGGAAATAAAGACTTTAAATGACACACTGGACCAAATGGACTTCACAGACATATTCAGAACATTCCATCCCAAAGCAACGGAATACACATTCTTCTCTAGTGCCCATGGAACATTCTCCAGAATTGATCACATCCTAGGTCACAAATCAGGTCTCAATCGGTACCAAAAGATTGGGATCATTCCCTGCATATTTTCAGACCACAATGCTTTGAAACTAGAACTCAACCACAAGAGGAAAGTCGGAAAGAACTCAAATACATGGAGGCTAAAGAGCATCCTACTAAAGAATGAATGGGTCAACCAGGAAATTAAAGGAGAATTAAAAAAATTCATGGAAACCAATGAAAATGAAAACACAACTGTTCAAAATCTTTGGGATACAGCAAAGGCAGTCCTGAGAGGAAAGTATATAGCAATACAAGCCTTTCTCAAGAAACAAGAAAGGTCTCAAATACACAACCTAACCCTACACCTAAAGGAGCTGGAGAAAGAACAGCAAATAAGCCTAAACCCAGCAGGAGAAGAGAAATCATAAAGATCAGAGCAGAAATCAATGAACTAGAAACCAAAAGAACAGTAGAACAGATCAACGAAACTAGGAGCTGGTTCTTTGAAAGAATTAACAAGATTGATAAACCCCTGGCCAGACTGATCAAAAAGAAAAGAGAAATGACGCAAATCAACAAAATCATGAATGAAAGAGGAGAGATCACAAGCAACACCAAAGAAATACAAAGAATTATAAGAACATATTATGAGCAACTCTATGCCAGCAAATTAGATAACCTGAAGAAATGGGTGCATTCCTAGAGATGTATCAACTACCAAAATTGAACCAGGAAGAAATAGAAAACCTGAACAGACCTATAACCACTAAGGAAATTGAAACAGTCATCAAAAATCTCCCAAGAAACAAAAGCCCAGGGCCAGATGGCTTCCGAGGGGAATTCTATCAGACATTTCAAGAAGAGTTAATACCTATTCTCCTGAAACTGTTCCAAAAAATAGAAATGGAAGGGAAACTTCCAAACTCATTTTATGAGGCCAGCATTACCTTGATCCCAAAACCAGACAAAGACCCCATCAAAAAAGAGAATTACAGACCAATATCCTTGATGAACATGGATGCAAAAATTCTCACCAAAATACTAGCCAATAGGATCCAACAGTACATTAAAAGGATTATTCACCATGACCAGGTGGGATTTATTCCTGGGCTGCAAGGCTGGTTCAACATCCGCAAATCAATCAACGTGATACAATACATTAACAAAAGAAAGAACAAGAATCATATGATCCTCTCAATAGATGCAGAAAAAGCATTTGACAAAGTACAACATCCTTTCTTGATCAAAACTCTTCAGAGTATAGGGATAGAGGGTACATACCTCAATATCATAAAAGCCATCTATGAAAAACCTACAGCAAATATCATTCTCAATGGGGAATGGCTGAGAGCTTTTCCCCTAAGGTCAGGAACGCGGCAGGGATGTCCACTCTCACCACTGCTATTCAACATATTATTAGAAGTCCTAGCCACAGCAATCAGACAACAAAAAGAAATCAAAGGCATCCAAATCGGCAAAGAGGAAGTCAAACTCTCACTCTTTGCAGATGATATGATAGTGTATGTGGAAAACCCAAAAGACTCCACCCCAAAACTGCTAGAACTCATACAGGAATTCAGTAAAGTAGCAGGATATAAAATCAATGCACAGAAATCAGTGGCATTCCTATACAAGAATGAAGAGAGACAAATCAAGGAGTCTATCCCATTTACAATTGCACCCAAAACCATTAGATACCTAGGAATAAATCTAACCAAAGAGGCAAAGGATCTGTACTCAGAAAACTATAAAATACTCAGGAAAGAAATTGAAGAAGACACAAAGAAATGGAAAAACGTTCCATGCTCATGGATTGGGAGAATCAACATTGTGAAGATGTCAATGCTACCTAGAGCAATCTACACATTCAATGCAATCCCCATCAAAATACCATCCACTTTTTTCAAAGAAATGGAACAAATAATCCTAAAATTTGTATGGAACCAGAAGAGACCCAGAATAGCCAGAGGAATACTGAAAAAGAAAAGCAAAGCTGGCGGCATCACAATTCCGGACTTCCAGCTCTATTACAAAGCTGTCATCATCAAGACAGTATGGTACTGGCACAAAAACAGACACATAGATCAATGGAACAGAATCGAGAGCCCAGAAATGGACCCTCAACTCTATGGTCAACTTATCTTTGACAAAGCAGGAAGGAATGTCCAATGGCAAAAAGACAGTCTCTTCAACAAATGGTGTTGGGAAAATTGGACAGCCACATGCAGAAGAATGAAACTGGACCATTTCCTTACACCACACACAAAAATAGACTCCAAATGGTTGAAAGACCTAAACGTGAGACAGGAGTCCATCCAAATCCTAAAGGAGAACACAGGTAGCAACCTTTTCGACCTTAGCCACAGCAACTTCTTCCTAGAAACATCGCCAAAGGCACGGGAAGCCAGGGCAAAAATGAACTATTGGGATTTCATCAAGATAAAAAGCTTTTGCACAGCAAAAGAAACAGTCCACAAAACCAAAAGACAACCGACAGAATGGGAGAAATTATTTGCAAATGACATATCAGATAAAGGGCTAGTATCCAAAATCTATAAAGAACTTATCCAACTCAACACCCAAAGAACAAATAATCCAATCAAGAAATGGGCAGAAGACATGAACAGACATTTCTCCAAAGAAGACATCCAAATGGCCAACAGGCACATGAAAAAGTGCTCAACATCGCTTGGCATCAGGGAAATCCAAATCAAAACCTCAATGAGATACCACCTCACACCCGTCAGAATGGCTAAAATTAACAAGGCAGGGAATGACAGATGTTGGCGGGGATGTGGAGAAAGGGGAACCCTCCTACACTGTTGGTGGGAATGCAAGCTGGTGCAACCACTCTGGAAAACAGTATGGAGGTTCCTCAAACAGTTGAAATTAGAGCTACCGTTCGATCCAGCAATTGCACTACTGGGTATTTACCAAAAAGATACAAATGTAGGGACCCGAAGGGGTATGTGTACCCCAATGTTTATAGCAGCAATGTCCACAATAGCCAAACTGTGGAAAGAGCCAAGATGCCCATCGACAGATGAATGGATAAAGAAGAAGTGGTATATATACACAATGGAATATTATGCAGCCATCAAAAGGAATGAGATCTTGCCATTTGCAACGACGTGGATGGAACTTGAGGGTGTTATGCTGAGTGAAATAAGTCAATCAGAGAAAGACATGTATCACATGACCTCACGTATATGAGGAATTCTTAATCTCAGGAAACAAACTGAGTGTTACTGGAGTGGTTGGGGGTGGGAGGGATGGGGTGGCTGGGTGATAGACATTGGGGAGGGTATGTGCTACGGTGAGCGCTGTGAATGGTGCAAGACTGTTGAATCACAGATCTGTACTTCTGAAACAAATAACGCAACATATTTTAAGAAAAAAGAAAAAGAAGAAGATAACAGGAGAGGAAGAAAAGGGGAGTATGTCAGAGGGGGAGACGAACCATGAGAGATGATGGACTCTGAAAAACAAACTGAGGGTTCTAAAGGGGAGGGGGCCAGGGGGATGGGTTAGCCTGGTGATGGGTATTAAAGAGGGCACGTTCTGCATGGAGCACTGGGTGTTATGAACAGACAATGAATCATGGAACACTGCATCAAAAACTAATGATGTAATATATGGTTATTAACATAACAATAAAAAAATTAAAAAAAAATATTCTGAAAGCAGGCAATGAAGCACATAAACTGTTGGGGGTCACACTTGTCACCTCTACATGCCAACTTTTACAGCCTTTCAGAGTACTTGTGGCACACACTGTGGGCTGGTTTGTCCAGTAGTCATTCTGAGCTTATTTTGCCACTGCATGCCTCTAATATACTGTAAAAACTAAATATTTATGTTTTAAGACTCCTTTTCAGAAATAGCCATACAATATAGGTCAGGCTAATGAGATACAAATAAGAGTCCACTTGAGGGTTTCTGGGACAGTATTTTCTTTTCTTGATTAAAAGTGATGACATCACCTCCTTTACCTTCTTCCTGTCCTGAATATGGATGTGATGCCTGGAGTAAGAGCAACCGTCTTGTTGCCATAAGGGAATGGACAGGATTCTCACAGAAATAATGACCTTGACACTGTAGACATGCTATCACAAATGCGGAAGCCACTTTCCTCCAGACTACTTGTTAGCTGGGAAAAGTAAACTCCAGTTTGTTTAAGTCACAATAGGTCTGTGTTTCTGGTAGTTCTTGCTGAAAACACTCATAAATTGTTCCTCATGTATCCTCAGTGAGTATTTGTGAAATGGAAAATGTATTAAAAATCTGGTTACCCATTTATCTTCATACTTTGTGTGTGTGTGTGTGTGTGTGTGTGTTTGCGTGTGTGTGCACATCAAACTACACACATACATACTTACATAAAAGGGAGGATGCTCTTGTTTGAATACCTAATTGGTTACTTCATCTTCTGTTTTTGCTAATAGAAGCATGTGTTTGCTCAAGTGTTGGGTGACCATGTGCTTCATGGAAGTTGATAGGGGAGGGCAGGTTGATTGTTATTTTCCAATCACTACCCTAATATGTTAACACACCTACTGTGTTAGACTGTTAAACTTAGAGTTGATTATTCTGGCAGCCAAATGCATCAACCTCTGTGCTTAATTATTAGAGATCTGTATGACCTGGTGGTGTCTTTGTCCTTCCACAGGTTTATGCTGTATTATGCTATCAATCTGTCTGTTTGGTGCAAAGTTAATGTAATCACATGATGCAAAATTCAAAAGATAACAAAAGATAAAAAAGTCTCTCCCACACTCTGTTCTTCAGCAAACCCAGCTCCTCTTTGTAGTGAAAACCAAGGTAATTTGTTTCTTTGTATTTGTCCCAAGAGATCCCATGCCTTTCCGCCTGGCATCATGGTGTGAGTGTTCTTTTCTTGCCTTTTACACAAATGGTAGCAGCATAGCTATATAGCAGTTTTCACTTAGCTTTTTTCACTGAATGTATCTAGGTAATCCTATCTGAGTTAGTGCATGAAGAGTTTCTTTAGTCTTAACAGCTATATACTATTCCATTATAGAGATGTGGTGTAATTTTATTATACAGCCTCTTTTTACTGGATGTTTGGATTGTTTCAGTCTTTTGCTATCTGCTATGGCCACAGCAAATGACCATATATATCAATTCATCTAAGGCATTTAAAGTTTGAAACAGTATGTATAGGGCTACTTAAAATTTTTTTATTTTGGTTTTTAAAGATCAGAGTGAAGAGGTTATGACTGGAACAGGGATGGGAATAGAATGAAGCAAGTCATTTTTGAGGGGAACATTATGGGCCTGTTAGTAGTCCCAGGAAGGTGGTGCACAAGTGTTCCTGTCTTTGTTGTCTAGACCGACTGCAGTATGAGGCCCTTTGTGGTGCTCATCATTGTAAAGGATATTTTAAAGATTTTTATAGGTTTGGATGAGGTAGGAAAGAGTCTCTTATTTTCTCTTCTATCAGTTGTATTTATTCACTTATAATAATCCTACATAATTATATAGCACTTCATACTTTTCCAAGATTTTTTCTAATAACCTGTTTCAGTCCATCTTTTAGTACTTAAGACTAATGTCGGATGAGTCATCTCCTTTCAGTAAATGATTAGAAAACTCAGAACCAAAGATCATGTATCAACTGGGTGACCTGCATCCAGTTAGAGAGTTAAGGCTACAACCCATATCTACTAATTTCCTGGGATAGGCACAAAAAAATGATGTGTGTGTGTGGGGGGGGGGGCACGCACTTCAACACTCCTCTCCCGTGTCTTCTGATATCAGAGCCCATTGTTTACTGGGAGGAACCATTGAGGCCCCGTTTTGGTGGGGCTGACCCATGTTCCATGCCACAGGGGTGAGTGTGTGACCCAGTCTAAGTCAAGCAGTGTAATCATCCTTCTGACTATGGTGGTTGGTTCCAGAATGAGCATTGTATCCAAGTCTGGCAAATTGAAACCCTCCCTGGGCTTTTCTACCAAAGCTATATAGAAGAGCCATCTCTTTCTCTTTAAGTTGTGAGTGATAGGATTAATTTAGGGGCTGTCAGTGGTGTGGAACTGACATCTGAAGCTAGATAAAATCTCCAGAATTCCTAGTTATCTGAGCTTGGGAACTGATCATTTTTGGATAGGAACAAAGCTTTTCTAATTCATATGCTGTCTATTCTGTGTGGAATAGCATGTTGTACCTTTTATTCTGTCTTTGAGTGGGGAGTGGCATGAGAGAAAGACTATTGAAGTGGAAGTCACAGGATCGGTTCAAGTCTCTGTCATGCCACTTGCTGGCTTTTAGGATCTTAGATGACTCATTTTCTCTTTTTACAAGCTACTTATAGTGGCTTAACCAAGTATTCATTTTCTTTCTTTAAAAGCCACTTACATGGCTTAACCAGAGATTAGTTTTTCCTTTTATAACAAGACATCTGGAGGACCTGTGCCTGAGCTCTACAGTGTCTTCAATGTACCTGCCTCCTCTCCTCCTACTCTCTATCCTTAGGGTGTGGCTCTCACCACTCCTGGGTATCGCATTTGCATTTAAAACAGGAAGAGGGACAAGGGTAATGAACAAAAAGAGTATGCCACCCGTCAGCCCTCTTTAAAGGACTTTTCCTAAAATGCTCTCCCCATGACTTCTCTGTGTATCTTACTGGCCAGAAGTGTGGGCCGTGGTCACTTCTAGATACAGAGAGGCTGAGAAACACAGATTCTTAGCTGTACACATTGCTGTCCCCTCAATAAAATGGGCTCCTTTTAGGTAGAAAGGAGAAAATGGATGCTAGGTAAGCATCTATGTCTGCCACAGGGGTTAGATTGGATGATTGGTTTAGATGGCCCTAGCTCTAGCAGTTATGAACTCTGTTTAATAAATTTTGGTAGAACTGGTGATTAAGGCCTTAATGCTCAGTGCAACAGAATAACCTAGATCAGGATTTGGCAAACTATGGTCCACATGTCAAGTCCTGCTAGCCACTTGATTTTGTAAATAAAATGTTATTAAAACACAGACACACTCATTTGTTTACACATTGTGACTGATTTTACATTACAATGGCAGAGTTGAGTAGTTGTGACTTAGATCAGATATCCTGCAAAATTTGAAAATGTTTACTATCTGGCTGTCTACAGAAAAAAAAAATTGGCAATCTCTGGCCTAGATGATTCAGAAAAGCCCTTCCATCTTGGTGCTTCCAAAAACATGCATTTATTCCTTTATTCAATAAGTATTCGAACATATAGTATATTTCAGGCATTAGATCAGGCACAGGGGGTATAGCAGTGAATAAAACAAAGTCCATGTCCTTATGGAGCTTATATTTTATCAAGTCAGGCAGACAGTAAATAAATAGGTAAACTTCTCATCTGTCATATAGTCATAAGAGCTACAGAGAAAAATGAAATTTTTGAGCATGGTCAGGGAAGACCTCCTTTAGGAACGTGACATTTGAACAAAAATCCAGAGGTGAGAGATGGAACCATGTGGCCCATGAAGGGAAGAACCTGCCAGAACAGCATGTGCTAAAGAGGTAGCAATGTGTCTGTGGAGGTTGAGGAATAGCAGGAAGGCCAGTGTGGCTGGAGCAGAGGGAACAAGGGGGAGAGATGGTTAGGGAGGAGCTCAAAGAGGTAGTAAAGACCATTATATAGAAACTTATGCATGGAAATTTATAAGAAGAAGAATAACATGACCTGATTTACATTTTGACATGGTCATTCTGGCTACAGTACTGACAATAGACATGGAGGGCAGGAAAGGAAGCTGGGAGGCCAGTCAGATGCTCTCAGGCAACATTAGGCAAGAGATAGTAGTGGCTTGGACTAGAGTGATGGTGGTGGAGGGGAAAGAAGTGGTTGGAATCTGGCGAGTTTTTGAAGGCAGAGCTAGCATAATAGCTACTCAATTGATACAGAGTAAGAGATAAAGAGAGTCAAGGATGACTTGGCTTTTGGCCTGGACAACTGAATGAAGTTTCTGTTTATTGATGTGGGGAAGCCTCCAGGGAGAGTAAGTCATAGGGGAAGATCAGGGGTTCCAGGCAGTGCTGATTAAATATGTAGGTGGAAATGTTAATTAGGCAATTGTATATTCAGGTCTCTAGTTCAGAGAGAAGGCCTGTGCTAAAATAAACCTGAGAATTAAGAGTTTGCAGATGACATTTTAAGGTGATGGACAGATGGTGAGTGACTTGAGTGATGAGTTAGAGGGGATGGACAGGCACAACCATTGACCTAGGAGGAACATGAGCAGTTCTTTTGTAGTAATATTCAAATCAAGAAGATGTGATGAAGATGTATGGAGGTTCTCTCTCTCACTTCTGTTTTTCTCGGGGAATTGGGAAGCAAGGTCAGCTCCAGAGTTAGGATGGAGGAGGAGATACTGGAAATTTGAGGAGAAATGAGAAATGTATGATTGGGAAATGTATGACTTCCGGGCAGCATTGAGGGCCCAAACTGAGGTTAGTGGTCATGAGTGGTTAGCATGGTAGTGCCATTCTCCAGTCAAATTCAGCTTAGGGTTATAGGCATGGAGTAGGATTTAACTTGGAATTTTGCCAGGTGAGTATGATGGTCAAGAGCAGGGCAAAATAGCTGACAGTTTTTGCAGGGAATTAATTATAATGATGGACCATAGACTTTAGCCCACTTAAGGACCAAAATGAGAATTTGAAGTGAGCAAGGGACAGATTGAAGGATTGTTGGAGTCTGGGTATTAGAGGGTGTGCGCTAGAAAGTTAGGGGGAGTGCGATGCTTGCAAGCGAGATCTATAAAAGAGGAAGTTGTTGGTAATCACAATATGGTATAACAGAGTGAGTGGCTGACATAGAGTAAAGGACAGGATTCTTGGGAGAGAAGAGCTCCAAGAATTGAGAGGTCAGAGATGGAAGCATAATCTCCATACCTTGAAATCACTAGCAGTTATGGCAGGACGGATGTCAAAGAAACAATGATCTAGGAGCATAAATCTTTGAGGAGTGATGGGGAGAGACCTCCGGGGGCCAGTGGATGAACTGTCACACGGACAAGTCTGATGATAGGAAACTCAAATCTGGTTAAGAGTCTGTGGGCAGTCCTGAGGAGAAAGAAAGATACCACCCCACTCCAGCCATGACGTGAATGTTTTGTTGTTTCCATGAAACTCTTAACATTAATATAAATTTCAAACCTTGTGTACCCCTAGTAAGTATAGCCATGCCAACTGTTTGTCACAATGAAAATGAAGGGAAAAATGCACAGTTTTCTGAATATACAAGTCCTGACATTGTATGTTGGCTAATTTCCCTGAATGTTTTGAAATCTGTTTTTTGCTGAGTTGTGGCATTAACTGACATGAACATGAAACAGCCATAGGGTTCAGGAGTCCTGAGATGGAGTCCAGCCAGATGGGTACAGAAAGTGTGATTCTTCTTTTCTTTAGCCCAAAAGTTGATGCATAAACTTAAATAGGAAAATGAAAAATTTGAATTACTGGCACTACCCTCTTTCCTTTCAGGGTGCTCACCATCAAAACATGGCTCACTCAACTGTCTGCATAGATCTTGCTCTTGTTAAAAGTGGCCCTGAAATGTGTTTTTTTGAAACTTTTTGGATTCACCACTGTTTCTAATATTAACCTTTTGGTTGCACAGTAGATTAAGGTTTTGTGCATCACCACTGACCAGGCTATATTTAGTTGTTTGTCTTGGTGGGAATGCATAATTGAAAATGCACAAATGAAAACATCCCTCTGTTCCCTCTTCAAATTTAGATTTTTTTATGAGTCTCACAACGGTGCTACACTTGATTTTTGTGTTGTTGGACAGTTTTGTGGGTGGAGGATCTTTTTGCTCTTTAGTAATTATCCCCTTCTGGGAGACAGGTCCAAAATAGACCTTGCTTCTATGGAATTCCCCAGATTCTTAGAGTGACATTTCAGTGTTTATCTCAGCTTATTAACATAGCAACTCTCTTTATGAAGTTGTGAGTGTGTATATATTTGTGTATATGGATAAACTTGCTTATGGAGTTCCTAAAATCCTTAAAAGTGACATTTCATCTTTATTTCAGATTATTAATGGCTATTTATGAAGTTGTGATAGTTTTATATGTTCATCTCTATTATATGTAATACATAGAATATTTTTCTTCATTTAATTTTAGATTAATGTAAATCCTTCAAGTGGATCTACAATATGATTTTATGTTTTTGTTATTTTTTTCTTATAAAAATTCTATTAAAGTGGCTTTTGAGCATAAAGGGTTATTGATTGATTGATAATTTCCTAAAGCCTCCTGTTATATGTACACCATACTGTTTTTCAAATTTTATTTACCTGAATTATCAGGTATAACTCACAGAACACAATTTTCATTTCTCACCCTTCTCAACATGTTATGGACAAAAAACCCAGTTTTCCTCATGGGTTATATTGCTTGTCTTTTCCTACTAGGGGCCTACTTTTATTTTTGGCCCTTTTCTCATTACAAGTTTTTAAATTTAATTTTATCTTATTATTTCATTACTTTATTATTTTATTTTTCTTAGGGTTGCTTGAGTTTGGCAGTCTACTGCTGATTCTTCTGTAAGTTAAAACAAAGATGACTGACAAATCAATTTGGTGTTTCAGTGCCATCAATAACATATTAATTCTAGTAGAAATCCTCTTACAAATACCAATGAAGGAAAGGAGTTAAAAATTTTTGGTTACCTTTGCTGTCTTTCTAGCTGTTCTGGAATGAATGATAAGATCTCACTCTTCAAGAATGTTCTTAAAAATTTAAAAATTCATGGCTCTCATTTTTGCCTATTGGCCAGTCTTTAAGACACTTATGGTTTACTTCTGCAGTTTCTCTTTTCATTTTATTTATTAGACATAGTAAAAGGTTATCCACAGCCCAAGGCTTCTAGGCATGTGTAGACTGTAAAAATCTACAATTAAATCAAATAGGGCAGCTGAAATTCCACAACGAAGATGAAAAAATGTTTTAGGGCTTTATTTAGTGAAGAATGACAAGCTGAAAAATAGATCCTGCTCAGCACCCTACAGTTAATGAATTAGAGCTCTGCTGAATTAGGACAGGAAGGGAATTCCAGAGATGAACAAGGCCATGATGGACCCACAAAGGGAAGGAAATTGGAGCAGTAGACCAGGGAAAGAATTTCACAGGAAATGGTAGACCTCGCTGTGCCCAGGATTCTCTGACAACTGTCCTCAGGGCCCTGCAGTGGATCTTACATAATGATAAGGGGACATGTAAATAACCTGGTTGAAATGACAGGTCTAGATGTGTGACTGCATACACACATTTCCAGTGTGGTACATGGGCCTCCTGATGGAGACCAGTGACCCAAATGCTCTCCTTGGCAGAGCACCTGCCGTCAGTCCCCAGTGTAATTTCTTCTTGTCCCACTTCTAAACTCTAAGCAGTATCTGCTGCAGCATGTACTCAGTATGGCGGTGAGGGGTGTGGTCCATTTGCCACCTCACTGGATCTTGGCAAGAGGGGCTATCCAGGGAACATGGGGATATCTCTGCACTCACTGAGGAACTCTCACCTGGACTACCATAGAAACATCCTCAGCAGTCTTCCTGCCTTTTCCCATGACAACTACCCTCAACCCAGTCTGTTCTCCACATAGCAGCCTGTTCCAGTTCCTTCTCTATTGCTTTGATAGCCCTCCACTGTAATGAGGATAAAATGCAGACATTACCTCCTGGCGTCTCTGATGTGATTCCTGCTTGGTTCCCTCAACTTCATCCTTGGTCACTCTCCTCCCTTGCTCATTATACTGGCCTTTCTGGTCTTCTTTTTGTTTTTTGTTTTTGTTTTTGTTTTTACAAATTCTCAGGTTCTTTCACACTTAAGGGCCTTGGCATGTGCTGTTTCCTGTCTGGAATGTTTCCCTTTCCAATCTTCATCTGGTTCCTTTCTCCTCATCTTTTAGTCAAAATTAAAATGCCACCTGCTCAGAGATGCCTGTGAGCAGTGGGTCCTACCTGCTCCCATTAATCTCCTTCTTAGTCTGCTATTTGTTTCCATTGTGGAACTGTCACAATTATAAATAACGTGTGCATGTATTTTCTTGTTTGACTCA
Organism: Zalophus californianus; assembly: GCF_009762305.2. Taxonomy (NCBI): domain Eukaryota; kingdom Metazoa; phylum Chordata; class Mammalia; order Carnivora; family Otariidae; genus Zalophus; species Zalophus californianus. The sequence goes on from NC_045602.1 coordinate 101,127,381, forward strand.
GCATCAGAATGTAACCTCCCTGTGAGCTAAGACCAAGTGCATCTTGTTTACCAATGTAATCCAGCACTCAGAACTGGGTTGAATACATAATTAATAGGTAAATGAAGGGAAAGTAACACTGATATTCACACACTCTTACAGATGATGGGTCACCTTTTGTTGCCACCCCTTCCCTTTCAGTATAGCTTTTTTTATTTTCCTTAACCCAGTTTATGTGTGTGATACTCCCAGCAGGAGCAGAATGCCTCACAACTCTCACTGTGGGAGCTCTGGGGTCTAGCAGTTTCTTTCTTGACTTTTTGAAACAACTAAAAATATTATTGGAGCTCTGTTAGGAAGTTAAGTCCTTGGTTAATGTGATCACTGTTATCACCTTGCTAAGCAGATCTTGGAGATGGTACTACTTTCTTGATCACTGATTGGTCTCTCTTATAGCTCCATCTCATTCTTCCCTTTTGCCATAAGATCTCTCGAGTTGGTTTCTTCCTCTGCAAGTTGATCAGTTCTGGACCACTGGTTCCTTGACATTCCCCTCTCATCTTTTCCGTTTAGGCAGTTTGATTTGTTTGTTCTCATGTCATTTTTCCCACTGTGAACATCTCCCTAGATGTTCTTTATACTCTTGGCCCTTGGATCTCCAGACTCTCCTCCTGTCCTTTCTCTTCTTGGCTCCTCTCATTAATCCTTAAAATTGCTCTGTGTCCAGACTCGGTTGTCTCTTTTCCCAGTGTTGCCTGTGCCTGGGACAGCATCCTTCCACATGTCCACAGTCAAGTAGCCTTTTAATCCTTCTCTAGGTCTAGATCATCTAGTAGATATTAAGTGCTCACCTTACTCTGAGCACTCTTTGCTCTTCTGTATGACTTTTCTCAAAGTTCACCTTGTGTAAATAGTCAAGAGTTGTGGCTACTCATTCTAGAGCTTTCTAGTAAGTATGCCCTTCTCAAGTCTTAAAACACCTAACACAGGGCCCATTAATGGGCTATCCATTCATTCATCTAATAGATATATTTTTTAAAGATTTCGTTTATTTGAGAGAAAGTGAGAGAGACGAGAGAGTGCACACAGGAGAGAGCACAAGAGCAGGGGGAGGGAGAAGCAAATTCCCCACTGAGCAGGGAGCCCGATGCGGGGCTTGATCCCAGGATGCTGGGATCATGACCTGTGCTGAAGGCAGCCACTTAACTGACCGAGCCACCCAGGCGCCCCTCATCTAATAGATACTTACTGATCACCCATTAGGTGTCAGACACTATTCTAGTGGTGGCTGGTGAACAAGAGGTTCTGTATATGTATGTTCTATCTATACATATTGCTCTTACATTCTAGTGGGATATATGTACATATTTATAGTATGTGTATAAGTATTTGCATATATGAGTTTGTATATGTAAACATTTAATCTATATTATTCAATGCTGTTCACTAGCTTTTAGCTAAGTAAATTGTGTCTTACTAACAGGATTATAAATTTTTCAGAAACAAAAATTTTTTTGAGTGTTTGCATACCTGCTTGGTAGAATGCTGTACAGAACATGTATTTAATGAGTCCAATGACTTCACTAAATATAGAATACATAGAGAATTACGTTCAAGTGATATACAAAACTCCACATATTATTGTGTTGATACATTGTCTAATTGCAGTCTAGTCCTCTGTGATGTCCTTCTGCATTAATGGGTGTCTGCACTGTTGTGTGTTCAGGATATGTTAACTCACTATACATGGGTACAGGACAGATTCATTTAAAGTTCACAGTGTAAAAATGCAATGTTTCTAGAACTAGAGTTGTAAGCTCAAGCACTGATAGAAAATTGCATTTATAATTACTTAACTATATGTGTCTCAATATGATAATAAATATAAAAAATATTGAAGCATCCAGAAACTTACAGGAATCTCAATATCAGCAATCACCATTTGCTAAGGAAAAACACTTCTATGTCTCTTCTGTCAGTACCTCACCTTAATAGTTGTGGTCACCAAATGTGTGTTGGGGGGGTTTCCCACACCAGGCAATTCTCTGATTTTCTGATATCAATCAGTTTGGTGTCCTACAATTGAATTCACTTCTGATGTATCTACTTGTAGATAGCATCACATCCCACAACTTAAGGGCTCAGGATTTCACAGGATTGCATTACCCTCCACCCCCATCTCCAGATGCCACTCACAAACCCAGGTTGTCATCTGTGCTATGGATATAAATTTGAGGTTAACATGACCCTCTTCTTAGGTTTAATTAATTTGCTGAAGTGGTTCATAGAACTCAGGAAAACAGTTTACTTATGAGGCTACTGGTTTTTCACAAAAGGATATAACTGAGAACCACCAGATGGAAGATGCATAGGGCAAGGTGTGTAGGAAGGGGTTGGGAGCTGCTGTGCCTTCTCTGGGCTCACTGCTCTCCCTGTTGTCAACACAAAATGAACAAACCTTTTAGAATATCCTAAAGTAAGAAAGAGGATTTTATTCAAGCCCAAATTGGGACAGCTGCTTGGAAAGTGTTCCCAAGAATGAACAGTTTTTACAGGGTTATATACTTTTTTACATCTTGTAAAAGCTCAAAAGATTATAGATGAGCATTTAGGTAGGAATCATGAGTTTTATCATAAAGGAATGGAGGGAGTAGGAGAATTGATTGATATTTCAAGGATGTGGTGGTTTTCCTTTGGGTTACTCATTCACAAAGCAGATGCACAAGGCATGTGTGGCAGGCCATAAAGCAAGCTTTTGGTTTGAACAAAGTTGATATACAGTAATGTTGACTTAGAAATCTAAAATGGCTTCTCTTGGCTATCATGCCTGCTTTTTCTCTCATCACTGTACCCACTAACCCGGATGCTCTCCAAGCCATATCTTTTTAGGTCTTTATTGAGGCTTCATCACATGGGCATTATTGTTTAAATTATAGGCCATTGATGGTTAGTTCAAACTCTAACTCTCCTTCTGCCCTGAGGTCAAAGGTGTGGGGCTGAAAGTTTCAACCCTCTGTAATCACTTGGTTGCTTCTCTTGACAGCTAGCCCCCATCTTTAGGTTACCTAGCGGCTTTCCAAAGTTACCTCATTTACATAAACTCAGGTGTAGTTGAAAGGGGCTTGTTATAAATAACAAAAGTTACCCATTTTATTTTTATTACTCCAAAGCTATTGCAGGAATCAGGAACAAAACTAAATATTATAACAATAAATGTCCCTATGGCTCTCATATAGGAAATTACATGGGTTTTAGGAGCTGTGTACCAGGAACTATGGTCAAAGAACAAAATATATATTTCTTATTATATCACAACAATCACACCATTTTTTCAGGCTTTCCAGACAGACTATATGAAGCCAATTTTGCCCCGATACAATAGATTTATTTATTTACTTAAAAGCAAAATGCATGAGAGCCCACAAAGTAGGTGCTGCATTAAACTGACTCTATGTTTGAATGAAAAGCATGATGGTAAGCCTCAATGTCATGTACTTCTGCACAATGAGCAGGATCCAGCCTTATCAAGTAAAAAGTGAAGAAGGTCTATTCACAGGACAAAATGCCATATGTGCTGAAACAACTCGAGAAGGAAAAACTCATTGAGCAGAATGAACAGCTCAAAACAATGAACAGCAACAGATGGTGGGTATATAGTCTTCCTAAATGTCTGATGTCCTTTGTGGGTCTTTGTGCAGTAAGTAATTGGTGGAGACAATCTGGTGAACTCCCAGATGCTTATCTGCATTATTTGATCACATTGATTTTGTTGACTAAGTCAAGATAAATACCAGCGTAGCCCTCCTGAAGCAAATTACAATGCTCATTAACATTGGTCCCTTGGACATAAGATAGTTAGCAGGGATGGAATCTAGGATTCAATGAGAAATAACTTTGTCTGCCCAGAAAACTTTTTTTCATATTTCAAACACTTAGGGTTACTTAGGATTGATTCGTTGACCTAAATATTTACCAATTCAGCAGACGACATGCTGTCCAACCTCTCTTAGAACTGAGGGGTCTAGTTTGGGTTTTGTCTTGTTTTGTGAGTAGGCTGAGGGTTGCGGAGAATGATTTTCTTTTCTTTTTTTTTTTAAGATATTTTTTATTTATTTATTTGACAGAGAGATAGAGAGCACAAGTAGGCAGAGAAGCAGGCAGAGGGAAAGGGAGAAGCAGGCTCTCTGCTGAGCAGGGAGCCCGATGTGAGGCTCCATCCCAGGACCCTGGGATCATGACCTGAGCCGAAGGCAGCCACTCAACTGACTGAGCCACCCAGGCACCCCGAGAATGATTTTCTTGATTTGAGAATATTATGGATGGTGACTACAGACTGTAGTTAATCAGATAAGATGGATCAGAAGAGAAAAGTGACCGTGAAGAAAAAAAAAATTTGTTTTTTTTATACTAACATCTCAGAAGATATTCTAGAAAGATACTTATTTGATCCTTTTAAACTAGATAGAGGCATGCTTGCAGATTTTATTTGAGGGACGCCATGTCCCATTTCTTTGTCTAAAAATTCACATGGCTCCACCATTTGGAGGTGTCAGGAATATAACTATCTCCATCTTCAGGCATTCCTTGGAAAAATTTACCAGGACAACCTAAGTGTTAAGCAAAATCACAATTTTATTAAATTATGTTCACATGAAAATTCCAGTGAGGATGAGAGGTAAAAGTATAAACAAGTTTATTCTTAAGATCATATGGAAAGTTCACATGAAAGTAACAAAGAATATTGTGAAAATAATGAATAATGAGAGGAAACTGGCCCAGTCAGGTATACTAGAAAGCTATAATAATTAAAGCCATTTGGTATCTGTATGGGAATAGTTTCATCAATGGAACGGGATAATCTAGATATAGATGCAAATACATATGGGTATGTAATGTGTGATAAAAATGCATTTCAAATCAGTGGGTAAGAGATGAATTTTCCAACAAATTTATGTTGGGCAATTTGCTGACCATTTAGGGAAAACAGTAATAAATAAATAAAAAATAAAGCAGGGTCTTCACTGTAGTCCTTACCCCTAAGTTAATTCCGGATGGACTGAAGTTTTAAATGTAAAAACTGAAATTATAAAAGCACTAATAGAAAAAAATGGACTGCTTATTTTCCTAATTTTGGATTATAGAAAAACTTCCAGCACAGAAGCTGTAAAGGAAAACAGTTGATAAATTTTACCACATAAGCATTAAAAACTTCTCTATTACAAAAAAAGTCATAGACAAAAATCAAAATATATATAACAAACTGAGGGAAAATATTTACAACACACATGACCAAATACTGCCTTAACATGTAGAGTTTAGCAAATTAGTAAGGGGAAAGAAAAAACCCAAGAACCTGACAAAAATGGATAAAGGAAATTTTCGGTTTGGGATTATGTTTGACTAATGTGACAGAAACCCAGCTGTGGGGGCTTAACAAAATGAGGGCTTTCCTTTTCTCACATAAGAAGTCTGAAAGCAGTCCAAGGAAGCCCAGACTCCGTTGGATAATCTTTAGTGGGTGGCTGCTTTATTCTTCATGGCCACAAGATAGCTGTGCCACCCCCAGGCACTACATCTGAGGCAAACAGCGGCAGCTAAGACGCATCTGCTAGAAACTCTGCCACTTGACCTGCCAGCTGCAAAATAAATATGTATCAAGACACCAATATCTGAATTGCTGTTCTCTCACTTGCTTGGATTTTTCTCCTCCAGATACCTCCTTGATATCTCCAGATATCACCATCAGGGAAGCTGTCCCTGACCATCCTAATTAAAATGCTCTCTCCCTCTCAACCCATGTTAGCACTGTATCTCCCTTATGTTGCTTGGTTTCCCTTTCTTGCGCGGATTATACTGTCTATTGTCTATCATAGCATAGATGACTTGGTATCTTAGTCCATTTGGGTTGCTAGAACAAAATACCACAGATTGGGTAGCTTATACACAACAGAAACTTATTTCCCACAGTTCTGGAGGCTGGAAATCCAAGGCTGGAAATCCAAGATCAGGGTGCCAGCATGGTCAGGTGAGAGCCCTCTTCTGGATTGCAGACTTCTCATTATAACCTAATACGGCAGAAAGGGCAAGGGAGCTTTCTTGGGCCGCTTTTGTAAGGAGACTAATCATTTCCCAAAGGCCCTACCTTCTAACACCATCACATTGGGCATTTTTCAATGTATGAATTTGGAAGGGTACAAACATTCAGACCATAGCAATTGGGGACACAGATTTTACCTTAATCACGGCATATCCAGGGCCCCATACAGTGCTTGACACAGAGTTGATTCTTAAATTTTTTATAAAAGTGAATATGTATGAAATATGAAATATTTGTTGAATGAATGTTATACTTCTCAAATTCTTGGCTTTATTCTAGTATTAATTCTAGTATTAATAAGCAGTTATGAATTTATACCACCACACCCTACCCCCACTGGGGACAGTTTGCCCAGTCTGGACTCTTATCTTCTGCCACTATCACCATTTTGGCCTCTTCTGCCTTGTGACACTCCTGGAGATGGAAGTTAGATGGTAACTAACTGTGGGGCAAAGGTGTTCTCTGTATTCCCCAGGTCAATGGGGTGACCCGTTAGAGTCTGAGGGTAGAGAATCCTCTTCTTACTTGTTAAAGTTAACATGGAATGTGCCAGGACCAGGGCTGGAAAACCAGACCTTTTGGTTTCCCCTCCAGTGAATCTTCCAGTTGCCTGTAGGCCATTCCCACTTTCTGTCAGGGATTCACATTTCTCATCCTGTCATTGCTGTGTAGGGGTGATTTGGTGGAATTCTGGATACCTCCACTAGCAGATAGAACACTGGGCTGGAATATTCAGGAAAAGAAGATAACCTACTGATCCTTCTTGAACTGCTTTATGATTTTTTTATGAAGTATAATTGACATATAACATTATATTAGTTTTGAGTGTACAACATACTGATTTGATTATATATATTACAAAATGATGACTACAATAAGTCTAGTTAACATCTGTCACCATATATAGATTTTTTTTTCTTTTAAGGCCTACTCTTGGCAACTTACAAATATACAGTACAATATTGTTAACTGTAGTCACCATGTTGCACATCATATTTCCATGATTTATTTATTTTATAACTGCCAGTATGATTTTAGAAGTGTACTGTCTTTTCTCCTTAGCTGAATTGTTCTCTTGAGAACAGAGACCCTGTGTCAAACTTAAAAAAAAAAAAACAAAACTCTTGTCATTTCTAGAGCAGTATTAGGTGGCTGTATTCTGTGATTGGTTAAACCAAGAAACAGAAGCTTTAATGGACTCAGTTTGGTTTCTTACTTGTAATATTTATGGCACAATCAATAAATTTATCTACAGACTGTCTCTCTGATATGTTTAGGTTCTGATTATAGTTTGGAATTTTCTGTTCTGAAACAAGTTAACTTTTTCTATCTTTCAAATTATGGTAGTAAGGGATTTCAAAAGGGCTATTTGCCACACTCAACTCTTCTCTTTAAAGAGTTAGGGGTGCCTGGGTGGCTCAGTTGGTTAAGCATCTGCCTTCGGCTCAAGTTATGATCCTAGGGCTCCCTGCTCAGTGGGGAGTCTGCTTCTCCCTCTGCCCCACCCCCCCACTTGTGCTCTCTCTCCATCCCTCTCAAATAAAATCTTTTTTTAAAAAAGAGTTAAATTAGAGTCTTTAAAACTATGTTTAAAAAAATCAGAATGAAGGGGGGATATCAGAGGGGGAGACGAACCATGAGAGACTATGGACTCTGAAAAACAAACTGAGGCTTCTAGAGGGGAAGAGGGTGGGAGGATGGGTTAGCCTGGTGATGGGTATTAAAGAGGGCACGTTCTGCATGGAGCACTGGGTGTTATATGCAAACAATGAATCATGGAACACTACATCAAAAACTAATGATGTATGGTGATTAACATAACACAATAAAAAAAATCACCGGAAAACCTTGTATGATGATGATATCCATGAGTTGTGGTAGAGATGGAACAGGGGTAGTCCTCAGGGTTTATAGTGAAAGGATCAGGGTCATCAGTTAGTGTCCTGATCCCCACTTCCTCTTTGTGTTTCTGAGAGCCTGTCATTTACCTTCCTGTGCGTCAGATCCTTTCTTTTTTGATTTGGTTTCTCATCTGTCAGATGAATATAGTAATAATCATTACATTAGGATTTTTGTGGGAGCAGGAAATGATAGAATGCAGTTAACATACATCTAATAGGATGATGGTGGTGATCTTGTAGACTTCTTTTCAAAGGCAAAATGTAGTGGCACTTCATTACTGGAGCTAATGCTTCTGAACATCGTGATTGGCTCCTCTCATTATGTTATATAGTCTTCATGTCATTCTGCTAATACTTCACATCCAGGAAAGATTAACTCAAGTGCATCTTTAGAAAAAAGGTCCTTGGTCTTGTAAGAAGTATAAACTATTATCCTACTTCTGTGTTTAAAGAATATTTATAATAATCTCTCTTGTTCTTTTGGAGTTAGAGGTATGTGTTTGCAGTAGGGAACATTCATTATTCCTCAGCCCTCCATTTTCTTGTTCATCTGACCTTCAAACCATCTTTGTCTCTCTCTCTCTCTATTTCTTTTTCTCAATACGTGTAATTCCTCCAAGAGAAAATGACATTCAAGTGATTTGGTATATAGACTTTAAAAAGAAGAAAGCAATGTGCAGAAATGTATTTGAAAGACAGGTTCTTTGTTAAATGTAATGAGAAGGTGGACCCCTAGCAGCTGCCTTCTGGCTACAGAATCACTCTCTTGACTTGATAAGTTTTCACATGTCAAAGAGGAAGCATTGTACCAGGTTTTGCAAAAGGAGCTTTAATGTTTTGTCTTGCTGGCATCAGGTAATGGCTGGTTGCTGCTGTGGATAGACATGAATCTCTAAAACTAAAAATACTCCAGCCTATTAGAAGTGGTAGAGATATCAGAGATTGTTAGTCCAGTCTCCCAATTTTTCAGATGAAAGAAGAAAGCAAGGTTCAGAGCGGTAAAGTGGCTTGTCTGAGTTCAAGTAGACCACACCAAATATGAGATCCTGATTTCCTGGTTCTGTAGCCCAGTGTTCTCTTCATTTGTGTTTTCTGGACCTCTGTATTGTCTGTCCATCCATGACTCCACTCTACTGGCCTCTTGGTCACAATTGTTGTTCTAGGTTTAATCCCTAACTGGAGCCAGGACAGTCAAGTTTTTTAATTTAACTAAGTCCAATTGATGCTCCCTGAGAATGTTAAAACTGAAAAAGAGGAACTCTCTGGTGGTGAAAGTTGTCCGGAAGCTAGTTCTGGAACTATTGATGGGAATTACTGTCCATAGAGAGCCGTTTCCTACTGTTACTGAAACCCATCACATCTCTACCATTGTATTTTATGAGCCATCAAATCCTCCTTTTTATTGAAGATCATGCTAATTAAGATTCTGGTACTAGCAATCAAAAGAATATGGATTAATATTCCCATTGAATTCTCTACTTTAATACTTATAGTGATTTTCCTTTCAAATTTCTTCAAATTCTTCATCATTAAAAATTATGGAACAAATTTAGTAAGTAGGTGTCTCATTGTTTACAGTATGGTTTTACAATTTAAATGAATATTCAGATTAGATACATTTGATCACAGTAACTATTTCTCTTACCATCTGTAATTATAATTTCATTCCATAACAGTTTTAGACTTGGATATTTAAGCAATCTGTTAGGGACATTTTATTAGGGTGAATGAAGCTTAATTTTTATTATTTCTTTATTAATCTTCTTTAGATATTTTATTCAACTTCTTGTGCATATATTAATGGAACTTTGGATTGTCTTATTTTATTAATTTTTACCCCCAATTCCCTGTTTGGGTATGAAAAGCACCTAACACAGTGCCTAAAATGTCACTCCATGTTAATTTTTCTTTTCTTACTGGGAAGAATAAGAAATAGTGTTTCCGTATATACAGAGACTGTTTAACATTTTAACTTGGAAAATTGATACCCTATCACCACCACTGAATGTCAGTTGAACACTGGTTCTGGCTGTTGTGGAGGGTTAACCAAGTAGGTACAGTAATAGATCTTGTTCAGCCTGACAATTTTTGAGAACGAGCAAAATGCTCAAGTGTCTTCCTACCATCATTGTTACTACCACCAAATGTTTAAATAGCTTTTCAGAGGTTGAAGAGTTCATATGTATAATTCAGTCCTTATAACAACCAGAAAGATGTCTTTTAATATCCATGATTTATAATTTAAGAAACTGAAGCATGGATTACAAAAAAAATGTCTTTCTTAAGAATACAGAGTTGCTACCCTTAGACTCAAAACAAGGCCTTCTGTCTGAGTCAGTATTTTTTTTTTTAAACATCACAGTGATAATATGAAATCTGAGTACTTTCCATAAAAAGCTTGAAATCTTCAAACATCCTCTAATCATTGTTTCGTTAAATTATTGAATGGATGCATACTGAGAGGGGGAAGTCCTGATATAGCTTCGATGGTGCCCTGGGGGCCCCATCTCCTTTCACTGCATTAACATCCTGTCTTGCTATCTTCAGTGCCACACTGCAGTGGTGTAAGTGGGAGTGTGTGTGTGTGTGTGTGTGTGTGTGCATATAGGAGGTTGGGGATAGAAGGTGGTGAATAAGTGGAAGCATTTCATTAGTCACTAAAGGTGCTTTAAAGGTGAGATACCCTCACCCCAGAGAGCTGTGTCTGTATAAAAGGCACTGAGGATAGATTCAGTTCATGGGCAGAAAGGGATTCAGGAAGAATAGTTCACAAATGGGCCCAGGGGGAAATCTTGGAGAAATGGGATACAGGAAGTCCAATTTGGCTAAAGCATTTAGTGTGTAAAAATAAATAGGGAGATAAGGTTGGGAAGAGAGAGGAGGACTGTGCCAGGCTAAGTAAGGCATTTGGACATTGTTCTGTGGGCACTTGGGAGCCATTGAAAGTTTTTGAATGGTTTAATGATGTAATCATAGCTGGGGTGCATACTTCTTATTAGAGTAAACTTTGATGTCTCTGTTTCCCATGTCCCCATATTCATTCTGTGAACAGCCCTTTTGGTTCTACTTGCAGAGTATATCCCAGACCCAGCTTCTACTGACAGACTCCACTGCCAGCAGGCTCACCTCAGCCACTGTTATCTGTCAGTTGGGCTGCCACTGCACCTTCTTTAGTGACTTGTTGCTTCCATGCTTGCCTTGCCAATCCATTTCATACTACAGAGCAACCTTTTGCAAGTGCAAACAAGAACTGTCGTTATCCTGGTTAAAGATTAAAGATTAAAGATCATCTTTTCATCACACTTGCAGTAAAATCCAGCCTCCTTGCTGTACCCACAAGGCCTTTTGTAACCCTATGTGACCTGGCCCTGCCTCTCTTTGAATTTATGTTCTGTCCTCTCTTCCCTCTCCCTCACTCAGCTCTTACCACTCTAGTCTCCTTGTATTTCCTGAACATCCAGGTTCCTTCTCACCTTAACGTCTCTGCATTTGCTTGTTCATCTGCCTGGAATGTTCTTCCCTCAGGTCTTCACATGGTTAGCTCCTTAACAAAAGGGGCTTTTCCTGACCCTTGATGTGAAGTAGCCCCTGCTCAAGTCACACCTTCTATCATTTACCGGGATTCATTTTCTTCACAGTGCTTATCAATAACTGGATGAATTTCTTCATTGACTTGTAAATTTACTTGTCCCCTAATCTGTTCAACTAGATGTGAGCAAGGACTTCTTTTTTTTCATTGCTATATCCCCAGTGCCTAGAAGAGTCTTGACACATAGTACATATTAATTAATTATTTAGAGATTTGAATGACTGGAGCATGAGCCTACTACACTGTTTTCAGTACAATGAGAGTACATTGAGGGTCTTGTCAGTGGAAATGAAGGGACAGAAACTAGCACAAGTACAGTACACACTTGTTGGGATTTAACATGGTTTCATGTTTTGAGTCATTGAGGAGGGAAGAGATAGAGAGTTTTGAGCTTGGATGAGCTATTAGGAACTTAGAGAAATTCCTGGATTTGGTAGGGAAAGGAACTGTTCTAGAGGTATCAAGGGTTTGAGTGCTGGTGGGGTGGAGGTTTCTAACAGCAGTTGGAATGTGAGCTTATCCAAAGTTTCCCATTCCCTGACAGGCATTGCTGCAAAGCAAACAAGGACTATGGGCTCAGAGAATCATGAGGGAAAACCACATACTCTGCTCAACTCTCTGAACCTTAGGTTCTTCATCTATAATGTGAAAACACCTCATGGCACAGTAGTGTTGGGGAGGAAAATTTTTCCCTCTCCTTCAAAGATTCTTCCACCTGGTTGAAAGATTAAATTGACGTGAGACTGATTTACAGGAGAAAGTCAAATTTAATTTCATACATACAGGAACTCCTTATACATGAGAGGTTCAAAGACAGAAAGGTACAATGAGTTATTTATGTCATGCTGAGCTAAGGAATGGGATAGGGGCCTGGGGCTTCAAAGGGGAGGAGGGCAATTCATAGGCAATAAGAAGAAGAGATGTTTGGTAATTAGATATTTGCCCTGCCATACAGATGGATTACTCAGATAAAATTTATTCCTAGTGATAACTCTAATTCTAGGAAAGACCCCCAATTTAGATTCTTCTAGGTAGTTAAGGGTGAGGCAAAAGTTTCTCTTGAGCCCTCAGGGTCTCGATTGCCTTCAGCTCAAAATAGTCCACATGCCAGAATGACACATTTTGGGGAGATTTGCTCTGACCCCCTTCAGTGGTTCTGAAAATCAAACTGTAGAAAATGAAAGTGTGGATCCAAGCCCTGATGCAGGGTAGTTTCTCAATGACTGTGAATTTCCTGTCTCCTTACCCCTTCTTTAAGAGGCTGAGGATTAAAATATTTAGTCCAGTTCCACAGTTTAAATTTGTGTTTTTTCTTTGCAAGGCAAAACAAGTAAGTGGTTTAAAAAGACAATACCCCCAGACTTAAAATGAAAATGAATGGTTCCCTGTTCCAATCCAGTCTCCTCTCCCCCAGCTTCCTCTCCCCTGAGGCTACTACTTTTAACTCTCATAGCTATTTCATTTAGAAGTTAAATCTGTAATTCAACATAACACACTTGTACTACTATTCCTTCAGTTTTCAATTTTAGATATTGTTTATATATCAAAATGAGATATCTTCATATTCATACCAGGAAAGGCCAAGATTTAATTCCCTTATATTTCCAACCCCAAACCTACACATACTACATGTACCATTCCTCCTCCTAATGTATTATGTCCCCCTCCCTTTTTTTAGTTCATCAGTATTGTGAGTTTATATTTTTGACTCCAGCTATTGACATCTGCACTACATAGTGTACTGTGATTCTATTTCCTTTCTTACACAAATTATTATTTTTTTTCTGCAGTTAATATTTGCCTCATTATTGTTTAGGTTTCTTTTTTTTTTTTTTTTTTTTATACCAGTCACTCTTGATTGTCAAACTTCCCTCAAAATCTGAAACATTTCCTCTTAATAATTTCAAAGCCAACATATATTCTGTAAGTTTGATTTATTTTCCCTTTGGAAATATCTTTCCAGCCTCCTCTGACTTCCTGTTTCAATTTGGACTGTCCACTTTCTAAGCCTGCTGCATAGCTGCATGCCATCTGGGAATCTTTTTCTGTTCTCTTGTTTTGGATCCCCTGTTTCCAGATCTTATTTTCTTTCTCATTATGTACCCTATTCCTTCACTTTGCCAAGGCACGTTTATCCTACAGCTTTCTGAGAAAGTACGTGGGAGGTGAATTCTTTGAGACTTTGTAGAGCTTTATTCTGTTTTCACACTTGACTGACATTTTGGCCTAGTATAGAATTCTAGGTTGGAAATAATTTTCCTTTAGCATTTGTTACCAGTGTTATGTTGAGAATTTTGATGCTGTTATGATACCCTTGCTTTCCATATGACTTTTTTTCCCCCACTTGGAAGTTTTTAGACTTTTCTCTTTTTCTTCAATATTTTGATATTTCACAGTGATATACCTCCATGGCCCTTTTTTTTCCATGAGTTTTTCTGGGAGGTTGATGAGCCTTTTTAGTCCAAGCACTTACCTTTCAATTCTTGGAAGTGTTTTTGAATTCTTTCTTTGAAATTTCATTTCCTCTATGCTCTTTTTTTGAAACTCCTATTATTCAGATATTGGACCTTCTGACCTGTTCTTCTGATTTCTCTCTCTCTCTTTTTTTTTCTTTTCTTTTGCTCAATGCATTTGCCTAAGTTTTCTCTGTGTTGCTTTTTAGTTTTGATCTCTGTCTTTTCTAGAGGACTAACTGAAACAACTAGTGATCCTAGTAGTCTATACTTTTTAACAGTTAAATACCAAAAAACTGAACTGTGAAAACCTTCTGAGTGAGTCATACTTGTCATCTGGAAGCCCTTACCGTAAGGCAAATTTTTTTAGGGTCTCTCAGGTAGGTCTTTATTCTTGAGCTGGTTGTGTGGCTGGAAGGGAATTATCCAGTCTTTTGTTTAGAGGATATCAGCCTGACTTCTTGTATCCTGGGAGCCTCTGGTTAAAGGAGCTGGTTATTTCACTGTTTAGCATGAAGACTTCCACTTCCACATCCTGTATTTACTGTGGAGCCTCCCTCCTGCCCTATGCTGAGTCTGATGCCCCCAAGACTCAAGTTCCTCTGGTTCATCGTCTCTAAAGAGTAAATATCCTGGCATCTCCTGGGTTAGGAAGAAGTGACTTCCTCTCTATGCAGGAATCTAGGCTTTAGATCAGGGGTTGGCAAACTATTTCTGAAAGGGCCAGAAAGTAAAGATTTTAGACTTTTTAGGCTACATCATGGTCTCTATCACATATTCTTCTCCTTCTCGTCCTTTTTTTTTTTTTTTTAAGATTTTAGTTATTTGACAGAGAGAGACAGAGAGAGAGCGGGAACACAGGCGGGGGTGTGGGAGAGGGAGAAGCAGGCTTCCCACCAAGCAGGGAACCTGATGCGGGACTCGATCCCAGGACCCTGGGATCATGACCTGAGCCGAAGGCAGACACTGATAAGGGTGTCTTATCAAACTGAGCCACCCAGCTGCCCCTCGTTCCTTTTTCTTTTTTTTAAATAACCCTTTAAATTGTAAAATAAACACTCATCTCCTGTAGACAGTACAAAAACAGGTTGTAGACCAGACAAGTCATAGCATACTGACACCTGGTGTAGAGGGTCCTTTTGGACACTCTAAACCAGCCATCTTCATTTCAGCCTCACCCCATATCCCTGCCTTCAGAGGAACTGGAGGCTTCCAATTTCTAATTCTTTTTGGGTTTCATGACAAAACTGGGTGATTTCTTATAGGTGCCCCACCCCCAATTTCAGCCCTGTGCTGCCATGAAAGCTTAGGTTTCAGCTTCTTTGAAATTTCTGCAGGCCCACTACGTGAGCCAACTAATGTCCATCTTCTTTTCATTTTCTAAAAGGTCAGTTTTTTTCTTGTTTGCCTTTCTCTCTGTCCTCATTGGGCCATGCCTTTGGAAGGAGTGGAGATAAATATATGTGTTTAATCAACTAAGTTTAACCAGAAGCTTCCCCAAATCCAATTTGGTTGGTTTTTATTTTTATTACTTTCTTTGATAGTGCTTGGGTTAATTTGCATTTGTTCTCCACGTGCTTACTTGCTATGCCAGATGTTTGAAGAAGATGTCCTTGGGGAGGAAAAATGAGGGGTTTTAAAATGTAGTGTTCTTGAAATGCCCACGGTGGTTCAGTGTGTGAGATCCCAAAGAGGCCTGGTTGTTTCTAACCACCAGACTCTTATAATAGAAATACAGTTTCACCCTTATTTGTGTAAACCATCAGGATCATTTCTAAATGTTGTAATAAAGTTTGTGGCTTATTGTTTAAAATTGAATTTAAGGTAGTAAATCAAAGCTTTTGGTGGCATGCCCCTGACAGCAGGGAGAGCCTGGTAAGTGATCCCTAAGAGCTGATCAAAGAGACTTGCTGAGCATTTTTTCCTGTATTTGTGTTTTTCTCCTTTAATCTGGTAGTGTTTCCAATTCCATTCTGAATACTGTAATGCACACTCCACCCCCACTCAAGTCTTCTTGGCAGCATCTGGGATTGTCTTTGCCAAATGGCCCCTGTTTGGGCATAGGCCTGTGTTTACCATCAAGCCAATCAAGGCATGAACAACGGTGGTTGTCAGAAAATGGGCATCTTTCAAGATCTTATTCATACCACATTTTTGTTCTTATAATCAAATGAAAATTGAAAATGAGGAAAGGAAAATTCACTGGAAAATGATCATTTGCCTTTCCTGCCTAGGTTCACCTTTCCTGGCCAGTGAAGATGGTGTGCTTGGAGGAGTGATTGTTCTCCGAACTTGCAGGTGTTCTGCAGAGTCTGACTCCTCCCAAGATAAGCAGACACTTCTAGGTAAGCTGGACATATACCTTAGGTGTGTGTCTTTTTCATTTTTTTTCAAGACACGGAAAGGTTTATGTCCGTAAGTTAATAATGTTAAGCTATGGGAAGGCCAGAATGCTCTATTGGTATCTACACATATCTATTCTAATGATCTTTTTGCATAAGTAAACATGTAAAAGATGAATATTCATTTTTAAGTGTATGCCTAAAGCATATTTTTCAAATGGGCTTAGAATCTAGGACCTTTACTAAAGCCCAATATTAAGAACATTGGACCATGTATTTGTTCCCTGCCTAATTCCACAAAGCATGGAGATGACCCATAACAACATACACAGTAACAAACAATAGAAAGAAGCTTCTTCCTATTCCCCCTCCCAAAACAGAATCAGAACCATGTGAAGAGCTACTGGCCTAGGAGTCTGTTCTGGCTCCATTGCTTATTAGCTATGACGCCTTTGTGCATCGGTCTCACTGTTCTGTGCCACTTCCTCTTTTGTAAAATAAGGACATCTGCCCTGCCCTCCTCATAAAGCTGTGGTGAAGAAAGGTCAAGTGAGTGTTTTGCAGATTTGCAGATGTCCATCCAGATGTGCGGTTTTGTGTCTAGCCAAGTGTACCACTGGGGTTAAAAATCAGCCAGTCCTCCACAAACCTGTGGGACTCCCTCTGCCCACAGGGATGCCTTTTTCTAATCCATTCATCCAGAGGGGACATTTTTTAAAAATCTGCATAAAGGTACTGCATAAGCTAGGAGGGGGCCTTATATGTTATTTTTTAATTGACTTTTTAAATAATTATATATACATTCAGGAAAGTACACAAATTATAACTGCAACTGCTCGATAAATTATTATAAACTGAACCCACTCATGCAAGCAGATAAAAAGTAGAACTTTACCACAACCCCCAAATCCCCTGGTAACCCACCCCCATTCTTTACCTCACCAAAGTGAACCACTATGCTGACTTCTAACACCATGATTAGTTTCACTGGGGTTTATATTTTATATAAATGGAATCATAGAATATGTACTACATGTATCTGATGTGCATGTTACATGTGGCAGTAGTTTGTTCATTTTCATTGCTGTGTGGTATTCCATTATACAGATATACCACTTTGTATTTATCCATTCTTCCCTAAGTATTTTTTTTTTTAATATAAGTGTTGTAGATCATCCACAGGAACTGTGGTAGTTCAACCCTTTCTATAAATTTTCTTACAGAAGGTGTGGCTGGTGCCTGATCTGTATTGTATGATTGTTGTGAATTGCTATAGTACAAGTGAGTCTGTAAATTAGAAAACCAAGCATTTCTTATGAGTGTACAAAAGTATTTTTTCTATAGAAGCTGAAAGAGCTTTCATAAAATTTTCCCCCTAATTCCTCAAAGGGGAAAAAAAATGCCCTTTGGATTCTGACTACTAACCTCATCTTTTTTTTTTTTTTCCTTTCCTCTTTCCACCTAGTATACTTGGTACCAGGTTGCTCCCAGGAAATGTAGTTTTAAATAGCTGTCTTTTATTAAATCAAGGCAAATTAGCCATTTGCTTCTTTGGTATCTTCATTGTTGACTCCTTTGAAGAAATCTTCCATGGTTGGATAGAAGGGAGTTTGTAGGAGGATGTACCTGGGCCTTCCATAAAAACTCAGAATAACCCTTAGTACTGGGGGCCGGAGGGGGGTAGTTATTAAAACTGCTTCATAGACTGTTCTAGGTTGGAGTATCAGTTCTTTACTGAGCCTGGACTCTTGCCCATTAGAGTTAATCCTGAAAATTATAAGGTTTTTTGGTTGTTGTTTCATTTTTGGTGGTGTAATATAGAAGTGCATATTTAAGGATAAATCATAGAATTTTTGCTCATCTTAAATAGTTTTTATCACCAAGGTAGTAATTTGTAAACTAATTCCTACTCTCTGTTTCAAAAAGAAGAATGAAATGTAAAGTGTGAATTTCTAAAATAAGTAAAATCTTGTCATTTGTTAAACCTAACTAGAGGAATTAATGTTTGTGAAGTTTATCTTCTAAAACCTGGTGAACATAGGCTAGTATCAACTTATAGATGATACCAACTACATGGATTTTTACATTTGTTCAAAAGAGTAATGTATGTACAGAAGCATAGGAAAGGAGATGTGAAAGTCACCATGGTCACCTCAGTCCCAGAGCCACCAGTCTCTGGTTCTAATTATTCTTGTTGGAAACACCTTCACTCTATAGAATATGTTCATGCTTCTATTTCTTGATTGGTCAGTAGGGGAAAAAAAAAATTAAGAATGTAGTTCACATCACTTTCCACTCCCTTTTCCTCCTGACTTTATTAGCCTTCTACTCTAACTTGAAATCATACATTTTAATTTTATTGCGACTGTAACATACTATTTCTTAATTTATTTCTTGATTCCTCAACTTTATACAGTCTCTATCAACCATACCTCACCCCTTTGACTGTGTAAGTTCAGGAAAATTCATGTGTTCTTTCTTCTTTCTTCTTTACTCCCAACCCTCACCTCAATCTCTAGCCATCTGTCACCATGATTAACATCCACATTCTGTCCTATAGCTAAATTGTCTGCTACACTTTGATTAGAGGTTCTGAACAGTGACAGTTAGTAACCAGCATTGGCAGTACCAAGACTGTATAAGTATTACTCACTGCAGATCCCAGTAGTGGAAGATTGGACTCATAAGTGTCTGTCATAAACTTCTGCTGTAAAAGGAGAATATTTCAAATGTCAAGGTCAAGTGGATTCTCCCATGCTATACCCTGTCAGTTGCTCCAAAGCAGACCACAACTTAATTTGCTTTATGTTTGGACCATGACTTCTCATATTGCCTTATAAAACCCTCATGAGAGTTTAACTTCATAAACTCATGGCTCTGTAATGCTAAGTAATATCTAGTAACCAGGAGAGCTCAGAAGTCTTTCTTATGTACATTCCAAATAAAACAATTCCCAAAATGAAAAAAAAACAAAAACCAAGAACTGGATTACTATATATTGGTCAATCATTTTCGTCCCCAAAGAATAGTATAATTAAAACAGTGTCTAACTTAAGCTTTTTCTGTGTCCACTCTCTTTTTTGAAAATCATAAGTAGTGTTTCCATAACACCACAAGAGTAGTTTCAATCAAACCCCATTGTCACTTGGTGGAGTTTCCAGAAATCCACTACTGAACCTCTCCTCTTGACAAATATATCAATTACAAGAGCCCCAGTGGGCCACTTCAAGGGTCGGAGGACTCAAATACAGGACACTTTCAAGGTTTGTCCTCTGTTTACTGATAGAATTGGTAAATCTCAGGTATGAAGGAATATTCAGAATCCTCTTGTGTGACCTTGTTACATGTGCTTTATCCGTAAATTGTTTACAAGAGATAGAGCTTAATTCCTCTCCCTGAGACTCTCTTACAAGGCATAAGAATATGGCAGTGTGATAGTGTGTGACTTCTGAGGCTAGATCAAAAAAGGCATTGTGACATCCTTCTTGCTTTCTCACTCTCAGAAAGACCAACTGCCATGTATAGACAGGCAGCACTGTGGAGAGGTCCACATGGCAAAGAACTCTGACCTCCTTCCAATAGCCAGCAAGACACTGGGACTTCTTGCAAATAGCCTCAGCTCTGAATGAACTTTCGGATGACTGCAGTAGCCTTGCAGATTTCTTGACTGAATCTCATGAGGGAGAGTGTAAGTCTCTGAGCAAGAATCCCCTAACAAAGCCACTCCTGAATTCCTCACCCACAGAAACTGAGATAGTAAATGTTTGTTGTTTTAAACCACTACATTTTGGGGTAATTTATGCCAAAATAGATGACTAACAAACCTTTTAAATCCTCTCACTGCCAAATGGGCCTCTAGTTTGTCTAAAGAGCTACAGTAACAAATCAAGGTGCTCTCTTGCATCTTTAGGCAGCTGAGACTATCAGATTGCATCAGTGTATCCTGGTTTCCTTCTTTGGGATCCTCTGAGACAAATGGGATCAGTGCCCTCCAACTTTACAGTCCCTAGTCACTCTTTTCTAGACTATCCTGTTAGCTCCTCTGACTCTATTCCTATCCCACCTCCATACAGTTACCAGACTTTTCTCTCACTGGCCCAGAGAACCTAACCATGGGCTCAGAAATGGGCAGTCAGGAGAGAAGCAGGCTGCCCTGAAGCAGAAAGGGCAAAAATGAGAACCTGAACTAATGGTGTCTTAGACCAATCCCAGGCTCAGAGGGATAGTGGTCAAAAGAAGGACCACATAAGTATATGTAATTAGTTTACTATATGTCTAAGCTAAATGTTGAATAACTTTCTCTGTGTCTTAAAGTAAAGACAAAACCTGTGTCTCATACTATCACTCCCTGCTTTCAATTTTTCTGTGAGGATGCATCCATACTCCTGCCTCTGCTGGTCATTTCTCTAGAAGACAGATGGGAACTACTTAACTTGATGGGAAAGTCCTCCCCTGATCTAACCCTGGAACATGCTTTCATTGTCATTTCCAATTAGTCATTTCCCTCTACACAGCCTCAGCGCCCCCAGTTCTGGCCACTCCAAATTGCTTGGTCTTCTTCCAGAGGGTCCTGTTCTTTCCCCCAATAACTTTCACATGCTTTTACCTGTGCTTGGAATGCCTTGGGCCAGTTACATTCCTTCTTTAAAGACCCAGGACAGATATGAATCTTCTTGGAATCCTTTAGAAACCATTTTCCCCAGGTAATTTGTTCCTTCCTTGTGCTTTTTTTTTTTTTTTTTTTTGTGCAACATGCAATTGGCATCCCTTGTAACACTCGCCATGACATGTGTTAGAGTGTCTATCCCTCCCTCTAGGCTAGCACTTCTTAAGCTTTTTTCTGAGCCCACTTATTTGACAGGAATAGATCACAGATCTCTGAGCCCCAGTGACTCACATGGAGGATCCAGGGATTTAAAATATCTTTCCAAGTGCTAGAAGATTCCACTGCCTCTGAGAATCACACCACCAGATTGTGAACCATTTGAGGGCAAGGACTGTGTCATGTCCAATCTTGTACCCACCCTCCATAGTAGCCTCCACTGATTATTAAATAAACGAATTAAATGTCAAATGGAATTTCCTTATTGATTTTTTAAAAGAAATTTTAAATTGACACTCTTCCAGAAAAATGAAATGTCACATAAAGTATCCTTACATGCTCTAAAAACAATCCAAAACAGTATGGCTCGGAAATGTTGGATAATGACAAGTGTCCGGGAACAAGAAGATTTGGAGACAGTCGAAAATGGATCACAGAAGATAACCTCTGCAAACAGCCTTGTAAAAAGGACAGTTTGGATGTAAATGTGTTTGCAACACCCATCCCTCCACCTCCCATTCCCCAGATCATGAGATGCTGGCAAAGCCCAGCCTACAAATCACTGCTTTAACGCAAAGCAAATGCTTCTCCCTGGAGTGAAACAGCTGAAAATAATTAATTTTCTCTCTGCTTTTAGAGAAAAAAAAGCCCAATATATATTTTACCTGCTAAAGTACAATTACATGTGCTTTCCAGGCCTGTACAGAAGAGCTTTATTGGGGCTGCTGTATATAGTATGGCTAATAATTGTGTAAACAAAGGCACATCAAGCCTTCCAGTGGAAAAAAATGAGTCTTTTTCTGTTTTAAACTTGTGATTTGACACAAGTAATTAGAATATATGCAAATACATGGCATAAATAGCCAATCTCACTGTATGGGTGCATTTCTCTCCTTATAGCTTGCCCTCACTGTGCTGGTGGGAGCCTTGTGAAGTTCAGGGGTCCCTGCCTTAGAATGGTTACTAGGAAGCAGTGAATATGGGGATCAATGAGAAACAGACTCCATGTATTTAAGGAAAATCTTAAGCAATTAAGAATAGGAGGCATAGGGGCTCCTAGGGGCAAAAAGACTGTGTTTGGCCGGTGACCTCTGTGCCACTGTTGGGAGTCCTTCATCCTAAATAGATTTGAGGCACTCAGTTCAGCCAGAGCCCTGTCATCTGATGAACACATACGGTAATTGTTACTCCCCCATTAAGTTAGCCTCACCTTACGCAGAGAATAACACCAGGTTCCTTACTATCCAGGAATATGTTCATTATGCTGATAATTAAGTGTTGTATATGATATTGCTTCTAATTGTCCAGCTACCCCTTCTTTCCCTGTTTTTCATCTTAACTATGAAATGTTTCATATATATTTTAAAAGAATGTAATAAATTTGTAAGTTATAAAGGATAATAATAAAATGAACACCTGTGGACCTGCCACCCCGCTTAAGGAATTGCCCATTACCCATCTCTCTGAAGCCCCCATGTGGGCCTGACTTTATATAAATGGTATGATAAATGGTATGTCATATGATTTCTTCTGTGAGAATTTTTGCAGTTTCTTACATAATTACTTGAAAGAATAATGAATCCTTCCATCATTTCAGACTTAGCTCTATCAAATTAAATGGTTTTTCACTTCCGATTAGAACTTAATTGTGGCATTCCCTCCCCTCCTTTGCAGAACAGGCAAAGTTCTTTATCAAGTACTCTTTTTGTCACTGTTACCAAAACATGCTATGGTTTAAAAATAAAAAATGTTAGATTGAGTTGATGCTTCCTGGAACATTAAAAAGATAAAAGGTCATTTTACTGTAAGTTAAAATTCCAAACCGTCTTTTGGTTTTACTGGCATTAAAAATTTGGCGAGCACACATAAACACATGCACTTCAAAGGAGCTTCATTCTGGGGGCCCCAGCAGTATCACTGATTTCCATTTCATGGCACATGCCACCATGAGCACTTATGACTAGGCATTCTGTTGGGCTCACATGATCATAAAAATAACTCTCAGAGAAAAGGCAAATTAGCTATTAGGCTGGTAATGGGAAAAGAGGTACTGATAGATGCTTATCTGATGTTAATAACTTGTCTTAGAAATATAACTAAAACTTTGTTCTATAAGAGGGTCCAGTGTCATGGTTGGAAGCTTTTTTCTTTTTCTTTTTTTTAATTTTTATTTAAGTTCCAGTTAGCATACACTGTAATATTAGTTTCAGGTGTACAATATAGTGATTCAACACTTCCAAATAACACCTGGGGAAGTGGGTAGAAGCTTATTTCTTTAGTGCCCCAGCAATGCTTTGGAATTGATACATTGATACATTCACTGTAGTCTTAGGATAGAGGGTGACATTTTGGTTCTTATTTAAAGATAAGATGGAAGGAAGCAAATTAAGTAGTTATCCTTAAATGCAAAGTAAATAGGCAGACATGATATTTAAACTTTTCAACAATAGAGCTGCATTAATTTATTGAGGTAGTGCTCTGAGATTTATATTTTTCAGAATTGTCATTTTTAAAACAAAAAGTTGTTGATTACAAATAGCTATAATCTGCTTTGTTCGCTTTATAAAAACTTTTTTCCCCTTTAAATATCACTAATGTATGTTTTAAAAATTAGAAATGGATGTTTCTCTGAAATTTTTTTCTCCATCATAAGAAGTATAGTACTAGCTGTAATCTAAACATGTAGTCCTTTTTTTTTTTGGCCACAAAATTTTCCATTTGATATAAAGAATACAAAGATTTATGAATAGAATTCTAGTGATTATGTAATTCTTATTACTGTGGTTCTCCTAAAACTCTCAGAAAAATATTTTGACAAATTTTATAGTCAGTTTTCATCTGCTCAAATGGTAATAGAGATCACTCTAACATGAAATAAATCCTAAAAAAATATTTGTTGAATGAATGAAATCATGTTTCAGTAAAACTTGTTTCACTGAATGCTTTTCTGTTCAGCAGAGAATTCCCATGTTCCAGCCAGTGGACCCTATTTCCAGTATCTAATACAATAAAATGATAAAAGGGGTGCCTGGGTGGGTCAGTCGGGTAAGTGTCCGACTCTTGATTTCAGCTCAGATCATGATCTCGGGGTCATGGGATCAAGCCTCGAGTCGGGCTCTGCCAGCGGGGAGTCTTCTTGAGATTCTCTCTCTCCCTCTCCCTGTTCCCCTCCCCCCGCTCATGCTCTTCCTCTCTCAATAAATAACTCTAAAAATAAATAAAATGATAAAAAGGGAAGAGAACCAAATTGTCCTTTGAGGCTTATATTACTATTTGACCAACATTCTTCTCTTCCTTTTCAGTCAGCATCCTTCTTTAGTCTTGAACAAATCAGAGTGAGCCTTGGAAAGAGAATATAGTTATTTTCTTGGCTTAGTATAAACGGGGCTCTATATAACTTCAATCCCATCCCCCCTAAAACAGTTCAGTGGTGAAAGTTTTTCAGAGAGGTGAGCCAACTCAGAGCTACTTAATGGCCACAATGGAACATACAAGATATGAATCTTAAGGATTCCATGTCAGGACGGTAAAGCATCCCTGTATGAACCCCATTCTGGGTTATAAGGAACCTAACAACCAGGAGGGAAAATCTGCAGAGATAAGAGGAGGCTCTTCTGTTTACAGTTCCTCATTCTTCCCGTTTTAAAAATGAGCTTATCTTTATCTAGTAAGATGTAACTTAAAGCACTGTGCAAAATGTTTGAGGATAAGCCATTCCACCTAAGTCTGAGGAGCAGCAGCTGAGTTGGCAACTGTCCAGTCCAAGACGGTTCTGATTTTAAAGTTCTGTTTTCCTTGCAAGAAAGTCTGGGATGTGAAGCCAGGCAGAGGGGTTTTAAATGGGTGCGGGAGCCAGTGCAGCTGGGGGTTGTTAACAACAATTGGAGAACTTGGAGAACAACAATATTTTTTTTTTTTTTTTTAAGGGGTGGCTGAGAACGTCTCTCTGGCTAGAAAAGAGAATCCGTTTGGTAGAGAAAACTTGCTTGCAACCCTAGTAAAGAAATTTTGTTTGCTTAAACAGAATGACCTGTGAATCATTTTGAAAGAGAAAGAGGTATCCTGGGGGGGGGAAGCATTTTGCAAGGGGGGGGTTGTAGCTCTAATATTAACTAGTGAAGGTGGTGATTTAAGTGTCCCTAGGAGTCAAAGCCTTGCATAGGGGCTAAAGGCTGTCTCATATAGTGGAAGGACATTAAAACTAAAGTAGAACCACTCTTGTGCATTATACTTGTGGGTGTATTTATTTATTCCAGTGCATTAAATGCATCCTTCCAGAAAAGCTAGCCTCTAAAATTATGTGCAAATCCATTTCGGATGTGCCTGTAATACCATTAACCTGTAATCCTTTTTTAAAAAAAGATTTCTATTATTTATTTATTTGAGAGAGAGCGAGAGACAGCAGGGAGAGGAGTAGAGGGAGAGGAACAAGCAGACTCTGTGCTGAGTGCAGAGCCTGATGTGGGGCTTGGTTTTACAACCCTGAGATCATGACCAGAGCCGAAATCAAGAGTCAGATGCTCAACTGACTGAGCCACCCAGGAGCCCCTAACATGTCATTCTTGAAGAGCACAGGCACAGCACATCCCACCTAACCCATTCTCTGGCACTGGAGCAGGATCTGTACTGTTGGCCTCTTTTCACATCACGCTTATGTGATATGATGTGTTGTCAAGTCACTTGGTAAAGAAGCAGCTTGCCAAATCCCTGTGACCATCTTTCACATGTTAAACCCATTCAGGAATCTATTTTAGCCTGGCTTTGGGTATTCTTAAAGTTTTCTGATGAAGGTCTTTTCATGGTCTGGTCATTTTCAGTAGCCTCACAATGGCTTTCTCTTTCTTTCTTTTTCTTTCTTTCTGTTTGTCTTTCTTTCTCTCTTTCTTTCTTTCAGATTTATTTATTTATTTGAGAGAGAGTGTGTGTGTGAGTGGAGGGAGGGGCAGAGGGAGAGAGAATCTTGAGCAGACTCCCTGCTGAGCACAGAGCCCGACTTGCGGCTCGATCCCAGGACCCAGGGATCATAACCTGAGTGGAAACCAAGAGTTGGGTGCTTGAGCCACTCAGGTGCCCCTTGGGCTTTGGCTTTCTAAAAAACAGCAAGCTTTTCAAATTAGTAATTGAGATGTAAACAGTCACCAGCCACTGGCAAAGAGACAGGGCACTTTCCCACACTCAGATATGTCATTCCAGGCCATTCGTTTATCCTATATGTTGCTTCAGTTCATGATTCTCTACATGGAATAATTATACGTGGAAAAATCCCAGTACTATGATAAAACATCTGCCCAGTTTGCTGTATTATTAGAATCATTTCTTGATACTCTTACCACAAATTTCCATTTTAGGTGTATTAAACAATTTCAAACTTAGTCCCTAAAAATCAAGAAACAAATAGACTTCTAGATATTACTCAGGGTAAGAAATGCTATTCATATTTTTTTGCCTCTGTGCAACTGTATTTGAGCTAATTTTGTACTACCCTTTACCAGGTTTTAATTGTAAATTAGGACTTAATTAAACAGTTATAAAAGTTTGTGATATAAACTGCCCTTGAGACAATAAATGTTTTCTACTTTTTTTTTTTAAGATTTTATTTATTTGACAGAGAGACAGTGAGAGAGGGAACACAAGCAGGGGGAGTGGGAGAGGGAGAAGCAGGCTTCTCACCAAGCAGGGAGCTCGATGCGGGGCTCAATCTCAGGACCCTGGGATCATGACCTGAGCTGAAGGCAGACCCTTAATGACTGACCCACCCAGGCGCCCCATGTTTTCTACTTATTTTTAAAGCTTATAGTGGTTTTGGAATTTTTAAATTTCTAACAGGAATAAATTTTTGTTTTGTTTGTTTTAATTGCTCTTTAAACATAACAGATTTTGCCCTAAATATATATGCTCAGTGTAAATTTATGTAGGGACTTATTCATGGTCCTTCATAAGATTTAGTCATATTTTAGATAGTCATGAGACATGAAACAATTTGAAAGCATTAGATCATTTCACATCATAATAAAGCATTCTCATGAAGGATAATTAAAAATATATGGTAACATCTCATTACATCAAATTTCAGAAGTTCAGAATGTCATAATCTAAATAAGGAAGAAATTCTTAATAGATAACATAGATTAATAGGGTAATTGAGATTCCTAGGGGCATTTTTAAAAAATAGGAAATAAACTAAAATAGGACAAAATTCAGAAGTTTCAGGAAAGGATATATGGTAAAAAATAGGTTGCCCTCCATTAAACTCCCTTAACCAAACAGTTCTCTTTATAATAGCAACTACTGTTGCCAGTTCCTAAAATATTCTTCCAGAGAGGTCCCATGTATTTACATATTCATCCATGGTCCCCTTTTATTTTCTTCCACAAAAATGGCAGTACCATCTCTATATCATTGTCTACCTTGCCTTTTATCTTAGATAAACTATCTATCTTGTAAATAAGTATTTTTTCAAACCAAAGCGTGTCATATTAATGAGGTCTAAAGTCAATTTAGTGAGTCAGAGGCAGAATCTTTTAAATGCAGTGGATAGAATATAAAGAACTCAATAGTATAAGCCAATGCATGGTAAGTAAAAGGGTAGGTATTATTTTGTGAAATTTCATTTATAAAGAAATGTATAAGTGACAACATGTGGGACTTTTTAATTTTGTTTTTGTTAATATTGTGATTCATGGTCAGAGAGTTTCAAAAATACTCAGTGTAGATTGTTCCATATCTCCCATGTGGAGCTTCTTCCTTTGTTTTTAATTGTTGCATAGTATTCCACTATATAGAGTACCATGGTTATTTATATATACTCCCACCAATAGGCAACTGAGCTATTTCCAGTTTCTTCCTAATTAAAACTACTTCGGTGAATATCTTTGTAAATATGTTATTTCGTACATATAAAAGCATATCTATAGAATAATTACCTAGAAGTAAAATTACTAGGTCAAAGAGTATGTCATTTTAATAACTACAGTCAGTCCTCAATATTTGTAGATTTCATGTTTGCTCATTTTCCTACTTGCTGAAACTTATTTGTAATTTCAAAATCGGTACTCCTGACACTTTCACAGTCATTTGTAGGCAAATGCAGAGTGGTGAAGAATTTGAGTCACCTGACATGCACATTCCCAGCTGAGGTGAGCAGGGTGATGCTTTGCCTTCATGTCTCAGCATCCTCTTTGTAGCTTGTTTAATGACATGTTTTTCACATTTTTGTGCCTTTGCTGATGATTTCACTGTTTAAAATGGCCCTGAAGCAGCTCAGCAACACCATTAAGTATAATAACATTCATCTTATTGGGATTCCAGAAGAAGAGAAAGAAGAGGGGACAGAAAATTTATTTGAGGAAATAATAACTGAAAAGTTCCCGAATCTAGGGAAGGAAACAGAAATCCAGATCCAGGATGTACAGAGATTTCCCCCAACAAAATCAACCCAGGGAGGTCCACACCAAGACACATAGTAATTTAGATGGCAAAAAGTAGTGATAAAGTGAGAATTTTAAAAGCAGCAGAGAGAAAAAAGCAGTTACATACAAGAGAAACCTCCATTGAGGCTATCAGCTGATTTTTCAATAGAAACTTTACAGGCCAGAAAGGAGTAGCATGACATATTCAAAGTACTGAAAGGAAACAGTCTACAGCCAAGAATACTCTCCAGCAAGGCTATCATTCAGAACAGGAGAGATAAGGAGTTTCCCAGACAAACAAAAGTTAAGGGAGTTCATGACTACTAAACCAGCCCTACAAGAAATGTTATAGGGGGACTCTTTGAGTTGAAAGGAAAGACCATAAACAAGAGTAAGAAAAGTAGGAAGCACAAACGTGGTAAAAATAAGTATATCTATAAAAATCAGTCAAGGGACTCACAGAATAAAAGGATGTGAAGTGTGACACCATATACCTAAAATGTGGGGAGGAGAGGAGTAAAAAATGAGTTCAAACTTAAGCAACCATCAGCTTAATATAGACTCCAATATGCAGAAGATGTCATATACAAACCAAAAGGTAACCAAAAATCAAAAACCAGTAATAGATATGCAAAAACTAAAGAGAAAGGAATCCAAGTATATCACTAAAGAAAGCCAACTAATTGCGAGAGAAGAGAGCAAGAGAAGAAAGGAACAGAGAAAGACTACAAAACAACCATAAAACAAGTAACAAAATGGCAACAAATGCATACCTAATAATAATTACTCTGAATGTAAATGGACTAAACACTTCAATCAAAAGACATAGGGTGATAGAATGGATTAAAAAAAAAAAAAGACCCATCTGTATGCTGCCTACAAGAGAGTCATTTCAGACCTAAAGTCACATACAGATTGAAAGTGAAGGGATGGAGAAGCATCTACCATGCAAATGGATTTGAAAAGAAAGCCAGGGTAGCAATACTTATATAGCGCAGAATAGACTTTTTTTTTTTTTTTTAAGAGAGAGAGAGCAGAAAGAGAATTCGAAGTCAGCTCCACACCCAGCATGGAGCCCAATGTGGGGCTCAATCCCACAACCCCAAGATAATGACCTGAGCTGAAATCAAGAGTTGGACACTTAACCAACTGAGCCATCCAGGGCCCCATGCCAAAATAGACTTTAAAACGAAGACTGTAACAAGAGACAGACATTATATAATCATTAAGGGCACAATCCAACAAGAAGTATAACAATTGTAAATATTTACGCAACTACATGGGAGCACCCAAATACTTAAAGCAGTTAATAACAAACATAAAGGAACTAATCAATAATAATAAAATAATAGTAGGGGACTTCAACACTCCACTTACATCAGAGGACATCTGTCCAAAACAGAACATCATCCAAATAGAAATCAACGAGGAAACAGTGGCTTTGAATGACACATTGGACCAGACAGATTTAACAGATAAATTCAGAATATTCCATCCTAAAACAGCAGAACACACATTCTTTTCAAGTGCGCATGGAACATTCTCCAGAATAGATCACATATTAGCCCACAAAACAAATCTCAGCATGTTCAAAGAGATTGAAGTCATTCCATGCCTTTCTTCTCACCACAATGCTATGAAACTAGGAATCAACCACAGGAAAAAATCTGGAAAGAGAAAAAACATATGGAGGTTAAATAACATGCTACTAAACAATGGGTCAACCAAGAAATCAAAAAGGAAATAAAAAAATACATGGAGACAAATGAAAATGAAAACACAACAGTCCAAAATGTTTGGGATGCAGCAAAGGCTGTTTTATGAGGGAAGGTTATAGCAGCCTGCCTCAAGAAGCAAGAAAAATTTCAAACAACCTAACCTTACACCTAAAGAAGCTAGAAAAAGAAGAACAAACAAAACCCCAAACCCATAGAAGGAAATAAATAATAAATATTAGAGCAGAAATAAAGATATATAAACTAAAAACAACAACAACAATAGAACAGATCAGTGAAAGGAGGAGTTGGTTCTTTGAAAAGATCAACAAAATTGATAGTCATTAGCCAGACTCATCAAAAAGAGAGAGGGGGCACCTAGGTGGCTCAGTTAGTTGAGCATCCAACTCTTGATCTCAGTTCAGGTCTTGATCTCAGAATCATGAGTTCAAGCCCCACACTGGACTCCATGCTGGGTGTGGAGCCTACTTTAAAAACAAAAACAAAAAGGAGAGAGAGAAGGAAAACTCAAAATCAGAAATGAAAGAGAAGTAAAAAACGACACCACAGAAATGCAAAGGATTCTAAGAGAATATTATGACACATTATAGGCAAACAAATTGGACAACGCAGAAGCAATGGATAAATTCAAACTACCAGGAAGAAATAGAAACTAAACTACCAGGAAGAAATAGGAACCAAACTACCAAGAAGAAATAGAAAATTTGAACTGACCGATTATCAGCAATGAAATTGAATCAGTAATCAAAAAACTCCCAACAAACTAAAGTCCAGGACCGGATGGCTTCACAGGCAAATTCTATCAAACATTTAAAGAAGCATTAATACCTCTTCTTCTCAAACTATTCCAAAACATAGAAAAGGCAGGAAAACTTCCAAATTCATTCTGTGAGGCCTACATTAGCTGATACTAAAACCAGATAAAAACTCTACAAGAGAAGAGAACTACAGACCAATATCTCTGATGAACATAGATGCAAAAATCCTCAACAAAATACTAGCAAGCCAGATCCAACAACACATTAAAAAAATCATTCACCATGAGCGAGTGGCATTTATTCCCAGGATGTAAGTGTGGTTCAGTATTCACAAATCAATATGATTCATCACATCAACAAGAGAAAGGATAAAAACCATATGATCATTTCAATAGATGCAAAGTATTTGACAAAGTACAACATCCATTCATGATAAAAACCCTCAACACCGTAGGTTTAGAGGGAACATACCTCAACATAACAGAGGCCATAAATGAAAAACCCACAGCTAACATTATACTCAATGATGAAAAACTGAGAGCTTTCTCCCTAAGATAAGGAATAAGACAAGGATATCCACTCTTACCACATTTATTCAACATAATACTGGAAGTTCTAGCCACATCAATCAGACAAGAGGATGGAATAAAAGACATCCAAAATGGTGAGGAAGAAGTAAAACTTTCACTATTTGCAGATGACATTATACTATATTCAGAAAACCCTAAAAACTCCACCAAAAAACTACTAGAAGTGATAAATGAATTTAGTAAGGTCACAGGATACAAAGTCATTGTACAGAAATCTGTTGCATTTCTATACACAATAATGAAGCAATAGGAGAAATTATGAAAGTAATCCCATTTACAGTTGTACCCAAAATAATAAAATATCCAGGAATAAATTAATCAAGGAGGTGAAAGACCTGTACTCTGAAAGCCATAAAACATTGTTGAAAGAGACTGAAACACACAGAAATGGAAAGACATTCCATGCTTATGGATTGGAAGAATAAATATTGTTAAAATATCCATACTACCCAAAGCAACCTACAGATTTAATGCAATCCTTATCAAAATACCAACAGCATTTTTCACAGGACCAGAACAAGCAATTCTAAAATTTGTATGGAACCACAAAAGACCCTGAATAGCCAAAACAATCTTCAAAAAGAAAAACTAAGCTGGGGGTATTACAATTCCAAATGTGAAGTTGTACTATAAAGCTGTAGTGATCAAGATGGTATGGAACTGGCACAAAAATAGACACGTTGATCACTGGAATAGAATAGAAACTCCAGAAGTGAATGAATAGAATAGAATAGAACTCCACAACTGTATGGTCAGTTAATCTTCCACAAAGCAGGAGAGAATATCTAATGGGAAAAAAGCAGTCTCTTCAAAAAATGATGCTGGGAAAACTGGACAGCAACATGCAAAAGAATGAAATTGGATCACTTTGTTACACCAGACACAAAAATAAATTCAAAATGGATTGAAGACCTAAATGTGAGACCTTAAACCATAGAAATCCTAGAAGAGAACACAGGCAGTAACTTCTTTGACATTGGCTATAGCAGCTTCTTTCTAGATATCTCTTGAGAGAAGAGAAATAAAAGCAAAAATAAACTATTAAGACTACATCAAAATAAAAAGCTTCTGCATAGTGAAGGAAACAATCAGCAAAACTAAAAGCCTGCAGAATGGGAGAAGATATTTGTAAATGACATATCCGATGAAGGGTTAGTATCCAAAATATATAAAGAATGTATAAAACTCAACACCCCAAAAACAAATAATCCAATTAAAAAATGAGCAGAAGACATGAACAGACATTGCACCAAAGAAAATATACAAATAGCTGATAGACACACGAAAAGATGCTCAACATCACTCATCATCAGAGGAATGCAAATCAAAACTACAATGAGATATCACCTCACACCTGTCAGAATGGCTAAACTGCATACAAGTGTTGGCAAGGATGTGGAGATAAAGGAACCCCCTGTACTGCTGGTGGGAAGGCAAACTGGTGCAGCCACTGTAGAAAACAGTATGGAGGTTCCTCCAGCAGTTAAACATGTAATTACCCTCTTGCACTGTTTGTGGGAATGCAGACTGGTGCAGTCACTATGGAAAACGGTATGGGGGGGTCCTCAGAAAGTTAAAAACAACTACCCTACAATCCAGCATTCATAGTACTAGTGTTAAAAATACAAAAACACTAATATGGAGGGATACATGCACCACTATGTTTATTGCCGCATTATTTACAATGGCCAAATTATGGAAGCATCCCAAGTATCCATTGATAGATGAATGGGTAAAGATGTGGTATATATGTATAATAGAATATTATTCAGCTGTAAAAGATTGAAATTTTGCCGTTTTCAACAACATGGATGGAGCTAGAGAGTATAATGCTAAGTGAAATAAGTTAGAGAAAGATAAATACAATATGATTTCAGTCATATTTTGAAATTAAGAAACAGTAAAAACAGAAGAGAGAGAGAAAGGCAAATCAAGAAAAAGACTCTTAATTATAGAGAACAAACTAATGGTTACCAGAGGGGAGGTCAGTTGGGGGGAATGGGTGAAATTGGTGATGGGGATTAAAGAGCACAGTTTTCATGATTAGCATTGAGTAATGTATAGAATTGTTGAATCATTATATTGTACATTTGAAACTAATATAACACTCTATGTTACTGGAATTAAAATTAAAATCTTAGCATACTGGAATTAAAATTAAAATCTTAGCAAAATTTAAAAAAATAAAGTGACCCCCAAGCACAGTGCTGAAGTGCTGCCTAGGGTTTCTTTTTTTTTTAAAGATTTTATTTATTTATTTGAGAGAGAGAATGAGAGAGAGAGAGAGAGAGCACATGAGAGGGGGGAGGGTCAGAGGGAGAAGCAGACTCCCCGCTGAGCAGGGAGCCCGATGTGGGACTCGATCCCTGGACTCCAGGATCATGACCTGAGCCAAAGGCAGTCGCTTAACCAACTGAGCCACCCAGGCGCCCCTGCCTAGTGTTTCTTTGTGCAAGGAGGTTGTGCTGTCTAGTGGAGAAAACGTGTGTTTGATAAGCTTCTTTCAGGCAAGAGTTATAATGCTGTTGGTTATGAGTTCAAAGTTAATGAATCAACAATATTGTACATCCAGAAAAAGGAAGAGGAAATTCATTGAATTGTATGTGAGGCTGCTCCAGAAACTGCTAAAGTAACATCTGTGGTGCATGATGAAGCCATGGAAAAGCTGGAAAAGTACTCAACTTGTGGATTCATGAGATAATGACCAATGAACAGAGCATAGGGGACAGCATTATTGTGAGGCTGAAAACCAAAGAAATTCATAAGCAGGTTATCCAGCATCAGGAAAATGTTAAACTCTTCTTTGCTTATGTTGTGTTATAAAGAAAGATCATATATAATTAATTACTTATAAGAAAAATATATTAAATAAGATGTTTTATACAGAAACACATAAAATAAGGTTACTTACTGATTGAAAATATTGTGACAAGAGGCTTGTAGGAACCTAACCCTATATTTCCCTTAGGAGCAATGGCTCAGTGTTTGCTAATTCAGTGTTCATGGCAACCTTATAGAGCATAACTACCACAAATTGCAAGGATGTATTTTCAAATGACCATGTCTCCATAATTGGTAAGTGAGAGTGCTTTTTTCTCCACCCCCAGCTAACATAATGTTGTTTCAAACTTTTGATATCTATAACCTGATAGTTGAATAATGGTATTTTGTGGTTTTAACTTGCATTTCTTTTAGTATGAGAAATGTAGAAAATCTTTTCATGTTTTAGAGCCAATTATATTCCTTTATTTTTTTCTCATTGATTTGTGGCAAATCTTTATATGAAGAAAATTAGCCCTTTTTCTGTGCTACAAATTGCAGATATTTTCCTTAGTGTGTCATTTATCTCTTGACCTTTTTCCCCCATATGGCAAAAGGAAATATCATAAACATTTTTAATGTAGTCAAATGTATTGATCTTGTCTTTTGTAGCCCCTGGGTTTTGTTACAGTTTTAAGAGTTAATATCCAAAATCTATAAAGAACTTACCAGTTTCAACACCCAAAGAACAAATAACCCAGTTAGTAAATGGGCAGAAGACATGAATAGACACTTTTCCCAAGAAGACATCCAGTTGGCTAACAGACATGAAAAGATACTCAATATCACTCATCTTCAGGGAAATACAAATCAAAACCACAATAAGATACCTCCTCACACCTGTCAGAATGGCAAAAATTAACAACACAGAAACAAATGTTAGCAAGAATGCAGAGAAAGGGGAACCCTCCTGCACTGTTGGTGGGAATACAAGCTGGTGCAGCCACTCTGGAGAACAGTATGGAGGTTCCTCAAAAAGTTAAAAATAGAGCTACCCTACTACCCATCAATTGCACTACTGGGTATTTACCCAAAGGATACAAAAATACAGATTTGAAGGGGTACACGCACCCCAGTGTTTATAGCAGCATTATCAACAATAGCCAAACTATGGAGAGAGCCCAAATGTCCATCGACTGATGAATGGATAAAGAAGAGGTGGTAAATATACACAGTGGAATATTACTCAGCCATCAAAAAGAATGAAATCTTGCCATTTGCAATGACGTGGATGGAACTAGAGCGTATTATGCCAAGTGAAATAAGTCATTCAGAGAAAGAAAGACAAATACCATATGATTCCACTCATATGTGGAATTTAAGAAACATAAAAGATGAACATATGAGAAGGGGGGAAAATAGGAGAAAGGGGAACTAACCATAGGAGACTCTTAACAATAGAGAACAAACTGTTTTTAAGAACAAACTGAGGGTTGATGGAGGGATGTGGGTGGGGGTGGGTTACATGGGTGATGGGTATTAAAGAGGG
This sequence comes from Zalophus californianus, assembly GCF_009762305.2. Taxonomy (NCBI): domain Eukaryota; kingdom Metazoa; phylum Chordata; class Mammalia; order Carnivora; family Otariidae; genus Zalophus; species Zalophus californianus. Next base: position 101,163,366 of record NC_045602.1, read on the forward strand.
CACTTGTGATGAGCACTGGGTGTTGTTTGTAAATAATGAATCACTGAATTCTACTCCAGAAACCAATATTGCACTGTATGTTAACTAAAATTTAAATAAAAATAAAAATTAAAATATATTCTAAAAAAATAAAAATAAAAGCTTTTTTTAAGAGATACCTAAGAGTTGTGTTTGATGTTTTGTTGGTCCTTTGGTATTTTTAATGAATTTAATCCTTGCAATATACAACACTGATTATAAATCTTTTAAACTGTGTAAATTTCAAAGCAGTAGAACAATGGAAGGTCACCAGGTTTTGGAATCCAAAGTCCTGTTTGAATTGTAGTTTGTGCACTTACTAAAATGACCTAAGCCATGTTACTTACCTGCTCTTAGCCTCAGGTTCCCCATCCAAGCCTTACTGTGTTCTATTACAAGAGACAGTGCCTGGCATATGATGGATTCTCATTGTTAGTTCCTCTCTCTCCTGCTTCCCTAAAGCCCTTGATCAAGAAATATTTTGTTAAATTAACTTAAGACATACACTTAAGTAAACAGGATTTCTTTTCAAAAGCATTCTATAATTTAAATTGTAAACGATTACTGTTGATTTCTCAAGTTAGCCTGAACTAGTAAATCATACATCCATATTTGAATTGTAGGCATTAAAAATAGTGTGTCAGTACAATGCACATTGCAAAAATACATTTTTTGGTAATAAATGTTTGTGAAAAGAATAAATGAAGTTTGAATTTCTAGACAGTTACTTTCTTTAAGAACTCCTAAACTATGTCTAGAAACTTCACTGTAAATCCTTCAATATAAAACTATTGTTTAATGAAGTCAGTCACTGTACCCAATTTATCCTGTTTCATAATTCTGAATTTTTTTATATATTACATTTCCTTAAAGCAGGCTACATTTTTAGAGAGAATAATGCATTTAAAATAAGCACAATTGTATCTTTAAAAATAAAGTGTAATGTTTTTATCCTTTACCTTTATAATTAGATCAACTATATTTCCATATATTTTTCTTTCCATGGCTAGTTCATGAGCCACCTTAACATTTGGGGAATAAGGAGAAGTCACAATTTTAGAAATGCCTTAACTTTGTATTTAAATACAATTACTTTGTCAGTACTTTAAGGAAATTCAGTAAGACTTGAATGCCTGTGCTCTGTTAGGCAATTTAGAATATCCCAGACCTTGCTCTGGACTTCAAGATTTTTTTGAAGTTCAAAGCAGATGTGTGAGGAAGAAAAAACATCTGTTGAAGAGAACTTGCTTCATTGCGTGACACTGTTTTCCTGCACTCTTCACTGGAGCGTCTGTTGAGCAGGTTGGCAGGTTTGATAATTAATTAATGATGAGGGAATGAGCCACGTATCTGAGGAACTCAGTTTTGCCCCTTACTGCTTCTTTATTCCCCACATGTCTGGCAAAGCCTTCAGAGTCTAGGATCACTGATCCCACAGTTGTATCTCAACTCAAACACTTGTCTTCAGGCTTAATTAGCTCAGAGATATAAACAGATGGATGGCCTGGGACCCAGAGGGTTTAGTCTTGAGCAATGCAGTTTTATTATCAGGGAGTTTTGAAATTTTTGTTGGAGAAGTATGTCAAAACTTAAAAAATGCCTTTAAAAATTTAGAATTTTGAAAGTATATATACTTGAAGGTGACAGAGTTTTGTGTGTATCTCTGTATGTTTGTGGATTTTTCTTTTTGTAACTTTTTATTTAGATATAATTTCAAACTTACAGAAAAGTTGCAAGAATAGTACAAGGGACACCCACTATTCCTTTACCCAGATTCACCCATTGTTTTTATTTACCCCATTTGTTTTTCCATCCTTACTCCTTCCTTCTCCTCTCTTCCCTCTACACACACACACACACACACACACACACACACACTGAAACATGTATTTTTTTTTTTCTGAACTATTTGAAGTCAAGGTGGATGTCTGCTGTCCTTACTCCTAACACTTCAGTGTATATTTCTTAAGGACAGGCCATTCTTCTAAATAATCACAATACAGTTATCAAAATAATAAAATTTAATATTGATACAGCATTATTACCTAATCTGTAGTCCCTTCTTAAATTTCATCAGTTGTCTCAATGTCCCTGTGACATCTCCCCACAGACCAATGTAGGATAACACATTGCATTTAGTTATCATATCTCCTTTATCTCAACTTCCTTTGTATCAGTTGACTTTGATTTCTGAAGAGTTCAAACCGGTTATTTAGTAGTGTTCCTGTATCAGATTTGTGTGTTGTTTCCTCATGCAGTCTGGGTTCTGCAGTTTTGGCAGAAGTACCACAGAAGTGGTGGTGTGTCCCACAGTGTCTCACCAGAAGGCACATGGTGTTGATTTTCCCTTAACTGGTGATGTGAGTTTCGATCATTTGATTAGGGGGGCTTCACTGGTTTCTCCACAGTGAACTTAAACTCCCTCGTTACATTTAGTAAGGACTTCATGGAGAGATACTTTGAGACTATGTAAATAGTTTGCTCCTCTTCAAATTGTCACCCATTTTAGCAACCATGATGGTTTTCTAACTCTTGTTATTTCTTGTGTATTTGTTAGTTGGCATTCTGCTACAAGGAAGAGCTTTCTCTTCTCCCCCATTTATTTATTCATTTATTTATTTGCATTAGTATGGGCTCATTGGTTCCTATTTTATTCAGTGGTGATAATTCATTACTATTTATTTTGATACTTAGTTTGACACTGATTTGACTGGTGGGAGCCCCTTCAGGCTGACGTCTGGGTCATTTTGATAAGTTGTCATCATTCTTTGAGCACTTCCTTACTTTCTGGCACAATAAGATGTTCCAGATTCATTTTATATTTTCTCTGCCCCAGCCCTGGAATGAACATTCTCCATTCAAAGAATCTTGGTTCCTTTTTATGGAGAATGGTATTTAGAAACCAAGACTGTGTGTGTGTGTGTGTGTGTGTGTGTGTGTGTGTGTGTGTGTGTGTGTGTTAGTGGTAAAGGAAACTACGGAAACAGCGTTATGGAATATTACATATGCTAAATCATTGTGTACTGTATGTATGAGTATGTGGTGCATGTGTGTGTTTAAGGCTACAGGTTTCAAACAGAAGAGCATTTATTTTACATGTAATAATCATAAGTTTTGACAAGAAAGAAATACATTTTTCATTTCATAGTAAATGGCATTACACAGTTTTGAGTACTAAATCATCTTGACATTTATGAAGGACCAAATGGAAAGTAGGGAACTGAGTGTGTTAAAATATAAAGCCATCTTTAACTGTTCTATTAAAAAGCAAAGATTTATTTTCCATCTGTGATCTGAATGTGCCTATTTGTGTTCTCTTCCATGGCAGTGGAATTTCTTTGGAGCCACACGACAGAGAGCATGTGTGTTGGATATATGTCAGCCCAGGATGGGAAAGCCAAGGTAAGCGGGAAAACTGGGGCATAACCTGAAAACCTTGCAGCTGTTGCATGAACCTCTAACCAGTGAAGTTGATAAAAATGTATTTTTTTCAGCCTCTGTTGAGGAGTAGCTCTGTGATCTTTATGAGAATCTGATTAAGAACAGTTAATGATCCCAAAGAGAAACAGCAGATCTTTTTAGCTTTTGATGACAGAGCAGGGGAGATTAGGAAACACTACCCCCACCCCCTTTATTTTCACCTTGTTCTTCCTCAGCCATCGTGAATAACTGGAAAAGAAGAAACTGGGGATTGGAAAGAGAAAATGGGAGTAGAGCTGATGGGCTGACAGGGCTGAGTGATTTAGCAGGGAGTGTTGGAATAGATCAAGGAAACTGAGGTAAAGAAAGCTGAGTGCCAGACCATCACCCTGCATGTGCAAGGGTGGAGGTGGCTGAGGTGCTTGCACATATGACTTGTCTAGTGCTCTGGTGTGTTCTGGCATGCCCTGGCACCGTGTCCTCGTGAGCAGAGTCAAAGGTCTGTACTCTGTGTGACACGTGCCTGTGGCATGCATCCCTCAGTGAGTCACAACAATCACATAGACATACACAGCTTCTCATGCATTGCTTGGTTTCCCTGCATCCATGATGGGTGAGTCTATATAAGAAATATAATTTATGGATTTTAGTTTATACTGGATTCATGTTCTTCTTCATAAAATTTTTAGAAACAGCTGTGGCATATGATGTTTACTTGGTATTAAGTACCTCAATTGCAAAGCTGTGAAGTTGGGCAGCCTCTTTTTTAAAGGACATAATTTATTTTGCACATTTGGAAATATAAGTAAGGAAACTTCTGATATAAATGTCTGATATAGATTGAATCATTAACGAATTAAGGATACATGTAACAAATTAAGGATACATGTCAGTTTATTGCTAATTTATTTGTTACTTAACTAACCCATCCAGTCTGGCCTCTGTATATTATCCAGCAAGCCAGTAGCATCAAGAGCATTTCATCAGACAAAGATTGGCTTATATTTGTAACAATGTTACTGAGTTCTCCTCCTCTTTGTCTTACCCTCACCTAATACAATATTCATATTATACTAGTAGACTTATTTTATAGGAGACTGCACGGAAATTGCCTTGTTTCATAGCATATACAGAAGGAAATTATAGCTGCTTGTTTTAAAGCAGACTTTTGAGGGGTGCCTGGGTGGCTCAGTCTCTTAAGCATTCAACTCTTGATTTCAGCTCAGATCATGAACTCAGGTTTGTGAGTTCAAGCCCTGTGTTCGGGCTCTCTGCTGGCGTGGAGCGAGCTTAAGATTCTCTGCTCCTCACCCTCCCCACTTGTTCTCTCTCTCTCTCAAAAATAAATAAATAAACAAACAAACAAACAAACAAACAGAAAATAAAGATGATTTTTGAGTTTAGAGTAACATTGCCTAATAGAATTTTGGGTGATGACTGAAATGTTTTATATTTGTATTGTGTTGTCCAGTAGGTTAGCCACTAGTCATATGTGGCTATTGAGCACGTGAAATACAGCTAGTATGCCTGAGGAACAGAATTTTAAATTAGTTTAAATTTAATTTAAATTACTTATTTTTAATTTAGATAGCCACATGTGGTGAAATGGCTACCGTATTGAACAGCACAGGCTTAAAGAATGAGTGGAAAAATGGTTATTCAAAAAAGTATTTTCAGAACATTCTTTTCTTCCCAATGACAAAACCATTCCCAACTATAAAATAAGCCTGAGAAGCCACAGTAATGGCTTGCAGCCATTTAAGTTTCTCTCACCCCTTACATATTGACTCTAAGCTAAAATTGCTTTTTAATAAAGGAACATATATGAGGTAGACTTTAGTACTGAAGCCAGTGTAGTCTGATGGGGGTACACCATCATGTTATTAAGTCCCTTGAGCGGAAATGTTCTAGTTATCCCTGCTGGTGGCCTGTGGAAGACACCTTACTATTTAACATGAAATATGGGTAGTAAAGAGAGTGGAGAGTCCTGCATTGAGCCCAAAGATGTTTGGCCTCTAGTTGCATTGCTTGACATCTGGTGGACGTGGTTTTCATATTGCTGGTAAATTCTCCAGCTGGTAGTCTTGATTGGGCCAACAGATACAGCTGCTCCTCTTGCCTCACTTGTAAATTATGTTTTTGACCTTCCTTGCAGAGAGTTAATCCCTCTCCCTTTCTTCCTCCTTTGAGCCTGTGGCTGCAAATGCTTTCCAGAAAGAAAAAAAACCCCAAAACACTAATGCTTTGGCTGCTGAATTCTATTGATCAAAAAAACCCATCTCTTCTGTCATAAAGGCTGGAATTTTATTGTATTGCAAGTAAGACAATGTTATAAATGAGAAGCTGGGCTCAAAAGAGAAAGCGGCTATAGCAAAGTTTGTATTCCTTATAAGAAAGTAAGCTTTTGGCCTACCCCTCTGGTTTCCTGACTTCTATGAAAAAGTTGTTGAATTAATGGCATGCCCGTTCAGCATGATGACTGGTTTGTGAAACATGCTCTCACATAATATTGAGATCCATGGTAGCAAATGAGAAAGAAGGCATATTTAAAAACTAGAACTAAAACAAAACCAACAACAACAAAGCACACACATTTTTTAAATTTAAAAACTATTTCTAAAAAGTTTTTTTCGTTTCTTTTTTTTTAATTTGGACTTCTTGTTACCAAACTCAGAAACTAAAGCCACCTGGCCATTTGAACATTTTATATAAGCTAGCTATGTTCAGTCTAAGTTAAGGCCTTGAATTAAAGCTCACCTCAAAATCATAGTGCTTTAAAAAAGCTGGATAATAAATATTATTGTAACCAGAGTCTGTATACAATTTGAATAAATAGAGGTAGGTTCTTTTACAAATTTCTTTCTTTTCTTTTCTTCTCTTTTTCATATAGAACATTCTTTTAATTATATCATTTTAATTTAATTTCTAAACCTTCTGTAGCATAAGTTAGAGATTTTTTTTTTATTAAACCAAAATTAGGGCATTGATACCAGTTGGATTTAAAAATCAGATTGCCTATATCCTGCCCAGATAGTAGTTAATGAACAGTTTTTAATAAACACCCAGTGTGCATGGACTACTGTAATAAAAACAGATGTTAAAACTGGCATGGAACTTATTGAAGTGTAATAAGTGAAACCTAGGTTTCTTTTACAGTTTTATAACTTTCTATAACAGTAGTGAAAATACTGTTATAAAAATTCATTCTTGAGGAAGAGCAGGCTGTTTTATGGTCTTAAAGTGTTTCCCCACAGATATCTTATTAGTTGCAGAAAAAATAATATATATATAATGGGGAAACCAGGCAACAACTTGACCTTGTGATCAAAATTAATGTGACTGGTGAGGGGCAGATGGACATCATTTGCCTCTGGATGTGATAACCTGAGAAAGACACAACATCGCTTTTGTAGTATTCCATCTGGAAGTGCATAACCTGAATCTAATCACAAAGAAACATCAGACAAATCTAAAATGAAGAACATTCTATGAAGAAAGAAAAAAGGGATTATATTCTTAAAAAATGTCAGTGTCATAAAAGACAAAGGCTGAGGGAAATGCTCCAGATTAAATAATACTAGAGTCTTGGCAACTAAATGCAATACTTGATCCTAGACTAGATCCTACATGGGAGGGGAAAAATTCTATAAATGCATTATTAGGTCAATTTACAAAATTGAAATATAGATAGTAAAAAGTGTTGTATCATTCTTAAATTTGTTATAACTGTACTGTGGTATATAAAGAAATATTTTCACGCTTAGAAAATACACACTGAAGTATTTAGGGATAGAGGGCCATAATATATACAGTATCTTCTTAATGGTCCAGAAAAAATATATGGATGGATGGATGAATGGTTAGATAGCAAAGTAATAGAGCAAAATGTTATCAATAGGTGAACCTGGGTAAAGGATGTATGGATGTTCCTTGAACTATTCTGTAATTTTGAAATTGTTTTTGCATAGAAATTTTTAAAAATATATCACCCTTGGATATTATGGCACATTTGATAAGTTTTGAAATGAATAAGTATTGGAATGAGTGCAGTGCCAGGTAGCTGGAGCCTGGGTTCTCCCCCAACTCTGTTTATTTAGTGTGATCACTCTGCCTCTTGGGAACTCAAGAGTCCTCATCTGTAAAATGAGAATAAGAATACCTTACTATGCCTTAAGTCCTTTCTGGGATAAAGTACGATAACAACAAAGAAATAAAATCTGTCTCTCTGAATATGGTTGACTGGATTCTATTTAGTCCTTGATATATTATGGATATATTATATATATTATAGATATTTGAATATATTATGATCCTAGATACTTGCCTCCAATCTGCAATCTGCAAAATTCTAAATTCTACATTCCAGATTACATAAGCAGATATATTGCTATTCAATTTTCAGTACAATTTTTGCAATCCCAATGTAGTGTATTTACCATGTTTTGTTTTTTTTGAAGATAGTTTCTGAGGCTTTAAAAAAATCTCGATAAACATCTATTTAGAAGGGTTAGAACAGATGGGATTTCTGAGAATTTTTTGTTAGGCTTAATGTACCTCTCAAATAAAATCATAAGAGGAAGACAAATATAAAATGGGAGGTAAACAAGAAGCAGTTATCAAAGGAATTGAGAAAGAGATTTCCATTCCCAATTAAGATGAAGACACTTTTGCTCCTACCCCCAACAATGAGAATGAGCTGGATAAACTATAAAATCATAAATTTAAGAAAGCATCCAAAAAACTGAATATGCTAGAAAAACCTAAGTGAACTAAGGCCCAGAAAGACTTTTAGGACAGAAAAAACCTCTTGACTGATTTATTTCTGGCAGAACAGTGGGAAGAGGAGTAAAACTGACCTAGAAGAATATAAAGAGAAACCAGCCAAACTTTCAATGAACTATTTATAGCCTCATGTGAGTGGTGTGACAGATTAAAATCCTAAGAAGCCCCAGTCACAGGGTGAGTCTTGCACCCACCACCAGTTCTTCCCTATGAAGCCTTCACCAAATGAGCACACCAAGAGCTTGGAACATGGCAAAGAACTGAGAGTGATTCATCAAGGTGTGTAGGATTTGCACCAAGTACATGGCAGTAGCCAAAGAAAGACTGGAGGTAGCGCGGGAGAACTGAGAGACATCTCCCTGAGGTATAGTGGCCCTTTATCAAATACAAGGCAGTTGCAAGAAAAGGCTGGGATAAAAAAAAGAAATGAGAAGAAACCTCCCTTATTCCTACAAGGTATATAGGACCTTCAAGGGCAAGGCAGCATACAGTTGAAGTCTAGTGCCTGGGCAACAGGGTGAAGAAATATGCCATGGCATGGAAAGCTGGGGGAGGTTATCAAGAGCAAAGAGAAACCTAAGCAATCCAGAAATCTGGTGGCTCAGCTATAACAAAGAGAAATCTCCCATGATTAGAATATGGGCAGCTGGATTATAAGACATAGAAAAGTCTTCAGAATCTCATCAGGGCTCAGATCCCAGACCTTGCTTAAGGGAAATTCCTGATCCAGACCTCAAAATATTAGCCAATAGTGAACTAAATCTAAAACTACCACAAAGTGCAGAACCAGCTCACCTAGAGATTAGACTGACTCAGAGTCCTAACATAGAGGGAGGGAGTTTGCCATTTTCTTAGGATAAATATTATCTATTTTGAATATAATTTACTGTTCTCTTACATGCAGTGTCTGGCATACAATAAAAATTAGGAGTCCTCTGGAGCACCTGGGTGGCTTAGTCGGTTATGCAGCCAACTGTTTTTTTTTTTTTTAAAGATTTTATTTATTTATTTATTTGACAGAGAGAGAGACAGTGAGAGAGGAAACACAAGCAGGGGGAGTGGGAAAGGGAAAATCAGGCTTTCCCGCTGAGCAGGGAGCCCGATGCAGGGCTCAATCCCAGGACACTGGGATCATGACCTGAGCCGAAGGCAGATGCTTAATGCCTGAGCCACCCAGGTGCCCCAACAGCCAACTCTTGATTTCACTCAGGTCATGATCTCAGTGCCCTGGGACTGACTCTGCGTTAGGCTCCCCACTCAGCGGGGAGTCTGCTTTAGGAGACTCTCTCTCCCTCTGCCCCTCCCCCTACCCTTTCTCTCTCTAAAATAAATACATTAATAAATCTTAAAAATTTTTAAAAAATTTATGAGTCCTCTGAAGGAGCAGAATAAAATCAGTCAATGGAAGCTTATCCCCACAGATAACCTGGATGTTGGAATTAGTGGAGAAGGATTATAAAATAGTTATGATAACTATAAAAAGAAATAACAAAATGGAAATGGAATGACTGAAAAGTACAATATCAGAAACAAAGAACTTATTTGATGGACTTAACAGGAGATTGAGGTGGAAAATATGATTAGTGAACTTGAGAACCAGTCAGTATAAATTGTCCAAACTTGAGCACAAAATGGAAAATGAATTTAAGAAACTGAAGAAAGTGTCTGACCTGTGGAACTATAACAACTGGTCTAAGATATGTGCATTTGGAATTATATAGCTGTAAAGTTCTTACATTGTTTATAAGACAGTATGTTAGTATTTGGATGTAGTTTGAGATAAGTAAAGGATGCTTTTTAATTTCTAGGATAACAAATTTAAACATAAAAAAATCAGTACAAGACATATAAGAAAGTATACTACAAAATACTCAACCAAAAAATAGGTCAGAAAAGAGGAATAGAAAAACAAAGAACATATGAGACAAATAGAAAACAAATACTGAAAGACTTAAACTCAATTTTAGCAATAGTTACATTAAATATGAATAAACTAAACACTCAATTTAAAAGGCAGAGATTTTCATATTGAAAACAATCTCAGAAGACCCAACTATATAGTGTTTATAAGAAATGCACATTAAATAGACTCAGACAAAATTGATAGTAAAAGTATGGAAAAAATGTATGTGCAAACACTAAACATAAGAAAGTTGGTGTGGCTATATTAATGTCAGACATAGGAAACATTATAAGATAAAGCAGGACATTACATATTGATAATATGGCCAATTCATCAAGAGGACATAAAAATTCTAATGATGTATGTACCTAGTAAAGGAAGAAAAAATTGAGAGAACTATAGGGGAGGAAGAGACAAATCTACAATATGGTTGGAAATTTTAACATCCCTCTCTCAGTATTAAGTAGAATAAAAATTAGTGAGTGTATGAACAACACTATGGTCCAACTTGACCTAAGTGATATTTTCAGGCACCACACTCAACAAGTTACTCTTTTCAAGTTCATAAGGAATACTCACCAAAAGAAATTAGAAATTATTTCAAATGGAATGATAATGGAAACAACATGTCAGAATTTATAGGATACAATGAGAACATTAAAAGAAAAAGTATATCTTTAAATGCTTAGAGGAGAAAATTTATTTTATTTTATTTTATTTTGAGAAAATTTAAATAAATGTTAAATTTCCATCTTAAGCTTTAAGGAGAATAAATACAAAATAATCAAAATAAAAGTAAAAAAAGATAATGTAGAAAATTAAAAATAGAGAAAAATCAACAAAGCCATAAATTGGTTCTTTGAAAAAAGTTAATAAAATTGAAATAACCTTAGAAAGAATGGTCAGAAAACAGAAAATAATACAAATTACCAATACCAAGAATGAAAGAGGAATATTAGTGTAGAATCATAGATCCTACAGACATTAAATGGATAATAAGGTGATAAAATGAACAACTTTATTACATTCAGTAACTTAGGTGAAATTCATAAATTCTTTGAAAAAACCCAACTTAATGGAATCTAACACAGAAAGTTGGAAATAAGCATATATATAATTAAGAAATTGAATTTATAATCAAAATCTTCTCACAAAGAAAACTTCATCCCCAGATGGTTTCACTGGTATGTTATATCAGACATTTAAGGAAAAAATAATACAATCTTTCAACTATTATCTTGGGAAAACAAGGCAGGGGGAATGCTTTCCAACCCATTTTATAATGTGAGCGTAACCTCAGTATCAAAATTTGACAAACATGTTACAAGGAAAATGACAGACCAATACCCCTCCTAAACATAGGTGCAGGAATTCTTAATAAGTTAATTATTTTTTAAAAAAGATTTTATTTATATAGGATACATTAAAAATGAATGATGTACTGTATGGTGACTAACAATAAAAAAAGGAAGTTTTAAAACAGATTTTATTTATTTATTTTTTAAAAAGATTTATTTATTTGTTTGAAAGAGAGAGCACGCACAAGCTGGGTGAAGGGCAGAGGGAGAAGTGGACTCTCCGCTGAGTAGGGAGCCTGACATGGGACTGACATGGGACTCAATCCTGGGACTCTGGGATCATGACCTGAGCCGAAGGCAGGCACTTAACCAACTGAGCCACTCAGGTGCCCAAGATTTTATTTATTTGAGAGAGAGAGAGCGAGTGACAGAGAGCACAAGTGGAGAGAGAGGCGGAGGGAGAGGGATAAGCAGACTCTCCACTGACTCTCCACTGAGCAGGGAGCCGGATGTGGGGCTCAATACTAGGACCCTGAGATTGTGACCTGAGCCAAGGCAGACACTTAACCAACTGAGCCATCAGGTGCCCCTTTAATATGTTAATCTTTAAAAAAAAAAAAAAGGAAAGAAAGAAACGAGGTATAACTTCTGAAAAGAAAGGAACAGACAAAAAGGCACCAGTATCTTTGTGATATGATGTAGACCTAGAAAATCCAAAGAGTTCAACTCAGAATTATGAATTTAGGAAGAGCAAGTAGAAAATAAAGATACAAAATTCGGTATCTTCTGTTTATAGAAGCAGTAAAAAAAAATTAAACCTAGAGTTACTATATAACTCAGCATTTCCACTCCTAGATATATAGCCAAGAGAATTGAAACTATGACCACACAAACACTTGTGCACAGATATATTATAGCAGCATTATTCATAATAGCTACAAATACCCATCAACTGGTGAATGGATAAACGAAATGTTACGGAATGTAGATTAGTGGTTGCTAGGGTTGCTGGGGGAGGAGAGTGTGAGAGTGAATGCTAATGGGTACAGAGTTTCTTTTTGAGGTGATAAAAGTGTTCTGAAATTGGAGCTGCACAACTTTGCAAATGTATTAAAACTACTAAAATGAACACTTAAAGGGTGAGTTTTATGATATGTGAACAAATCTGTTAAAATATCCCAACAAATCTATTAAAAATATCAAACTGTACTTTACTGTATTAACCAAAACAAATGAGAAAAACCGTATGATCATCTAGATATCATATCCTTATTTCAACTTCCATTCATGATAAAAATCCTTACAATACCAGAAATCTGATAAATACCTCAATTTGATAAAAGGCATCTACCAAAAACCTACAGTTAAAAGCATACGAATTGGTGAAATCCTGTACACTTTTTTTCTAACATTGAGAACAGACAAAGAGGAGGTCCACTCATTACTTCTATCTAGTATTTTATCAGAATTCCTAACCAGTACAATAAAGCAAGTAAAAGAAATAAAAGACAAAAGTTGGAAAAGAAGTAAAAACTGTTTAAATCTAAATTCTTAGATGACATGGAATGATTCTAACAAATGATGTGCAAGACCTGTCCTCTGAAAACTACAAAGCCTTGATGAGAGAAATAAAACATAACGAAATGGAAAAATATGCATGTTCACGGATTGAACTCAATAATGTTAAGATAGCCATTCTTTCCAAATTCATCCATAGATTCAAAGCAATCCCAATAAAAATTTTAGTAGTTTTTTAAATAAGAAATTGACAAGCTGATTTCAAAATTTCTGTGGAAATGCAAAGGACCTAGAATTGTAAAAATCAACTTTAAAAAAGACCAAAGTTAGAGGACTTAACTGATTTTGAGACTCGCTATAAAGTTACTATATAAAGGCAGTGTCCTCTGGTGAAAGAGACAATCCTAAACCCAGTAATATCAGAACTTTGAGATCAGTAGGAATACCACTCTCCCTTCTGTAATTTCACACAACTAAAGGAATAAATCACCAGATTTGTGGATATAGCAGGGTTCATAAGACAACATTGCAGGATTTATAAAAACATTGCCTCAGAAATTCAGATGGAAACTTGTGTCTCAAGAAGAAATTGAATGTATCCAACATGGAGATCTGGAATAATCACTAGCAATGTGGCTGCTGTTATGGTTATCAGATAAAAGAATTGTCTTTACAGTAAAGGACTTCCAGAATGACAAATAAGAAAGTATACATTCAACAACTTTAATAAAATAGTCTGAAAAAAATGAAAAAAAATCTAGATGGATACCAGTATCTTCTAATTTATCTTGGTCAACTTCTTCAACAAGCTTACCTAATTGTTTATATACTTTATATTTATTAAAGTATACATTTTAAAATATTAAGTCTATGAATTTACTCCTGGTCATCAAGTATTGCCAGTTGAACTGTTAAAAGCACACAGTGTCTAGTGTGCTATCATAAGTTTTCTATAATTTCACTTTTTTTCAGTGTGTTTAGAGATGGAAAGAATTGTATTAGGCGGAATTGGTGCTTTAGGAAAATGATCTTTCTGAAATTGGATGAGGATCAATGAAATAATTACCCTACTATTTGTAATCCTTTAGCATTTTTTCATTCATAAGTATAACTTGCTGTGTAAGTGTATCTTCTCTAAAAGATAATAGTATAACCTAAGTAAAACAGGTGACTTTGGGGTGTTGAGACCATTAACTTTTTCTAACAATGTTTGATGGCCTCATAATATCAACCTAGATATTTACCTAATTAAAGCAATTTATAAAGCTTTAAGGTCTTCTATGCCAAGAATTTGTGCCACTGTGAAAGTAAATCCTCACAAGCTAAATAAATTTTTTTCTATACCTTTAAAAAAAATAAAAACATTATATTGAGTGAATACAGCCAGACAACAAAAGACTACTTTGTGATTATTCCATTTATATAAGGTATGCTAGATGAAAGAAATCCAAAAGTGGTTGCTTCAAGAAAAGAAGCACGAGGGAATTTGGAATGTAATAGAAATATATTTTGTATGAAAATTTTCTGTATTGGGACACCTGCGTGGCTCAGTTAAGCCTCTGTCTTCAGCTCAGGTCATGATCCCAGGGTTCTGGGATCAAGTCTCCCATCAGGCTCTTTGCTCAGTGGGGAGTCTGCTTCTCCCTCTGCCTGCCCCTCCCCCTACTTGTGCGCCCATGCTCTCTCTCTCTCTCTCTCTCTAACAAATAAATAAAATCTTAAAAAAAAAAAGAAACTATTTTAGAAAAAAAGAAAAGAAAATTTTCTGTATAGGTTTTGGTTTCAGTTTCATGGTTATACGAATGGTCAAAAGTGATAATGCTTTACTTAACATCTTGACATTTTATCATATCTGAATCAAACCTCTGTTTTTTAAAAGTCTAAGGAAAGGTATTATCAGGCCTGTCTTTAAGTAGCACTGTGGTGTAATGATAAAGAGAATGGGCTTTGGAGTTAGCCAGACTTGGATTTCCATCCTGTAGCTCCTGCTTGTTTATAACCTGGGGCAGGTTACAACTCTGACCCTTGATTTCCTCATATTTTTTTTTTTAAGATTTTATTTATTTGTTAGAGAGAGAGCGAGAGAGCACGCACAAGCCGGGAGAGCGGCAGGCAGAGAGAGGAGTAGGCTCCCTGCTGAGCAAGGAGCCCAATGCGGGACTTGATCCCAGGATCCCGGGATCCCGACTTGAGCCGAAGGCAGATGCTTAACTGACTGAGCCACCCAGGTGTCCCAGTTTCCTCATATTTAAAGTGAGAATACTAGTGATGCTGTCATAGCATCCTGAAAATTAATTGAATAATATAGCTGAAGTATGTATGTATATATTAGAGCTACATGAACGATGATGGGGGATGGTGGTGGTGGTAGAAGTTGTAGTGACTTTCTCAAGGCTTTCACGGCTTCCACGGCTCCAAAGCCTTCTTTACACTGTAATTCTACTCCCAAAGGTGCCATTTACATTGTCTGTGACAAGAGTAGTACCGCCTGAATTTTCATCCTGCGTCTCTGGTGGAGATGGTGGCGGTTATTCCATTTGACAAAATGTAACTCTAACTCGTAAATATAAACCAACTGCCAAGTGAATTCAGAAACCCCAGAAAAATAAGTGAGTTCAGAAATCCCAGAAAAACAAAATAATTGTTTGAAGTTACAAGAACACACACACATACCCTCCAGCCCTGCAGTTCAGGCTAATTTGACAGTAATGCCCTTTCAAAAAGCTGTCTGACTAGAGGACTACCAGCTTGATAGCATCACAAACTTCAGTTTTTTATTTACTCTAAGATTTGCCTGCAGGTTTTCTGTTAAGCTCACCTCACTGAATAATTTTTCTTTTAAAGGAGGGAAAAATGTTGCTACTAGCTACTGCTGAATTTCTCTTGTGTGACCCTTCAACATACAGGCAGCCTTCTTAGATTCTATTGAGCACTAGACGGTGGAACACCTAGGGGTATATTGCCCATGAATTCCTTAAAAGAGCTCCATGATGGTACCCAGTGGAATTCAGTCACTGGATTTATTGGACCATATGTTAGATTTATGAAGATCACCTAGATACAAGTTGGCCTTAGTCTAAACCAAATTTTAACTGCTTTTGGCAATCTAGTCCCCATATTGAAGGAGCCTGATAACTGAAGGAACCTGATCCTTGGCAGGTTGCCTAACCTACCTCCCTGAGGCAGTTGCCTCAGGGAGGTAGGTTAGGCACCACCAATAAGCTGTGTACTAAGCAAACATCCCAGACAGCTAAATTTGCCAGATGCGCTTGTAGAACACAAGGAAAAGTGGCTAATCAGTGATTTTATTTGTACCTTTCAAGCTTGCCCAGAATTTCAAATATAGAAAAATTGCATTTCTTTTCCATGCTGTTAGGACTGCCAGGAGGATCCCTTTAGGTCTATTTAGAAAGTCCTTTAGGCAAACAGGAGAAGACTGTCTAAAACTGAATGTGTGAAAAACAAACTTTGAGACAGAGGTCTCCTCAGCCTCAAGTTTATTTCTAAGAGCAATCGGTAATTTTATTTTTGCCTAATAAGTCTTATTCCATCAATTTCTTCCAAATGATTCATTGACATTGCTTCAAAGCAATAAGGAGAATAAACAGGAGAGAATTCACCATGTTGGCAAGAGCATAAATCTTCTCAGAGGTATTAGCCGTATTTATCCACATAAATCTCATTTTAATCATGGTGTAGGGTTAGATCTTTGCAAAGATAAATATGTCTATCACCTGGACCTGTAAACACTGGATGTTAGTTGAGGTGAAGTGAATAAGCCTTTTTGTTGTTGTTGCTGTTGCTGCTGTTGTTGTTATAGCAACATGAAAAAGAATGAAACATTACTTTCCCTACTTCTTCATAGTTACATAGTCATCAGTCTACATACTTCACATCAGGTGTGAGTTGAACATTAGAGTGTTATCTTGTTACCTTTAGTACCCAACATTTTAGGTAAATATGTACCTTCCCAAGGCAGACTGTTTGCCTACAAGACGATCATGGCATGTAACTGAGACAAGTGTCCTTGAGAATGATTGCCCTCATTACCCACAGTGAGTGAGTAATGGTTGTAATAATTCTGTAATAATTCTGTAATAATATTATTACAGAATAATATTATTATCTGTAGTAATGATTACAGAATGCTGTTTTCTTTCTTTTGGTTATAAAGCAAATGAAAGGAATCTTTTCTTGTTTTTTGAAAATTTGTAAAATTTTTAGTTGCAGTGTAGTTGATGTATGATATTAAATTAGTTTTAGGTGTACGCTACAGTGATTCAACAATTATGTATATTATGAAATAGGTACCATAAGTGTATTACAGTATTATTGACTATATTCTCCATGTTGTACTTTTCATCATCATGACATTTATTTTGTAACTGGAAGTCTGTACCTCTTAATTCTCTTCACCCATTTTGCCCCTCCCCCAACTCCTTCTCTTTAAGCAACCACCAGTTTATTCTATTTATGAGTCTGTTTATTCTATTTATGAGTTATTCTACTTATGAGTCTGTTTCTTTTTGTCGTTGTTGTTTACTTGTTCATTTGTTTTGTTTTTTAGATTCCACATGTAAGTGATATCATATGATATTTGCCTGGCTTATTTCACTTAGCATAATACCCATAATACCCTCTAGGTCCATCCACGTTGTTGTGAATAGCAAAACTTCATTCTTTTTTGTGGCTAAATAATATTCCATTGTGTGTATATACACCACATCTTCTTTATCCATTCATCTATTGATGAACACTTAGGTTGCTTCCATATCTTGGGTGTTATAAATAACACTGCAATAAACAAAGGGTGCTTTTGTTTTCTTTGGATAAAGATCCAGAAGTGGAGTTATTAGATAGTATGGTACTTCTATTTTTAGTTTTTTGAGAAACCTCCATGCTGTTTTTTCATATTGACTGTACCAATTTATATTCTTACCAACAGTACATGAGGGTTCTCTTTTCTCCACATGCTCATCAAAACTTGTTATTTCTCGTCTTTTTGTTATTAGCCATTCTGAGAGGTGATATCTCATTGTGGTTTTGATTTGAATTTCCCTAATGGTTAGTAATGTTGAGCATCTTTTCATCTGTCTGCTGGCCATTTGAATGTCTTCTTTAGAAAAATGTCTATTTAGGTCTTCTGCTCATTTTTTGATTGGATTATTTTTAGCATTGAGTTGTATCCTTTAGATAGATAGATTGATTGATTGATTGATTTGAGAGAGTGAGAGGGAGAGAGAATCTGAAGCAGACTCCACGCTGAGCACAGAGCCTGACATGGGGCTCGATCCCATGACTTGCGAAGTTTTGACCTGAGCTGAAACCAAGAATCAGACGCTTACCTGACTGAGCCATCCAGGCACTCCGAGTTCTTTATATAGTTTGGATATTAACTCATTATTGTATGTATCATTTGCAAATATTCTCTCCCATTCATTAGGTTGCCTTTTTGTCTTGTTGATGGTTTCCTTCACTGTGCTAAAAGTTTTTTAGTTTGATGTCAGGTCTCGATTGTATATTTTGCTTTTGTTTCCCTTGCTTGAGGAAACACATCCAGAAGAATATTGCTAAGCTTGATGTCCAAAAGATTACTGCCTGTGTTTTCTTTTAGGAGTATTGTGGTTTCAGGCCTTACATTTAGGTCTTTAATCCACTTTGAGTTTGTTTTTAGTATGGTGTAAGAAAGTGGTCCATATTCATTCTTTTGCATGCAGCTGTTTAGTTTTCCCAGCACCATTTATTGAAGAAACTGTCTTTCCTCCATTGTATTCTTGCCTTCTTTGTCATAGATTAATTGACCCTATATGTGTGCATTCTATGTGTCTGTTTTTGTGCCTGTACTATACTGTTTTGATTATTATAGTTTTGTAGTAAATCTTGAAATCTGGGATTATGATACCTCCAGCTTTGTTCTTTCTTAAGATTAGTTTGGTTATTTGGGGTCTTTTGTGGTTCCATACAATTTTAGGATTTTTTTGCTCTAGTTCTGTGAAGAACACTGTTGGTACCTTGATAGGGAGTGCATTGAATCCATAGATTGCTTTGAATAGTATGGACATTTTAACAATATTAGCTCTTTCCATCCATGAGCATGGTATATCTTTCTATTTATTTGTGTCACCTTTGATTTCTTTCATCAGTGTCTTATAGTTTTCAGAGTTTAGCTCTTTCACTATTTTTTTTATTAAAAAAACTTTTTTATTTGGGTATAGTTGACACACAATGTTACAATAGTTCCAGGTGTATAACATAGTGATTTAGTTTCTCTATACATTATGCTGTGTTCCCCACAAGTGTAGCTATCATCTGTCACTAAACAATGCTATTACAATATTGTTAACTCTATTTGATAATGACTATTTTAACCAGAAGGGAAGTTTTCCGATGTTATCACTTTTGACTACTACAGAAGTCTTTCACTTCTTTGGTTAAATTTATTCCTAGTTTTTATTCTCTTTAATTCAGTTGTAAATGGGGTTGTTTTCTTTATTTTTCTTTCTACTATTTTGTTATTAGTGTATGGAAAAGCAAAAGATGTTTGTATATTGATTTTGTATCCTGAAATTTTACTCAATTCATTTATCAGATCTAATAGTTTTTTGGTAGAGTCTTTAGGATTTTCTATATATAGTATGTCATCTGCAAATAGTGACAGTATTGCTTCTTCCTTACCAATTTGGATGCCTTTCATTTCTTTTTTTCTTGTCTGATTGCTAGGACTAGGAGTTCCAGTACTATGTTGAATAAAATTTGGTGGGAGTTACATCCTTGTCTTGTTCATGTTCTTAGGGGAAAAGCTTTCAGCTTTTCACTGTTGAGTATGATGTTAGCTGTGGACTTGTCATGTATTGCCTTTATTATGTCAAGATATGTTCCTTCTGTACCCAGTTTGTTGAGAATTTTTATCATGAATGGATGTTGAATTTTGTCAAATGCTTTTTCTGTATCTATTGACATGATCATATGATTTTTATCCTTCATTTTGTTGATGTGATGTATCACATTGTTTGATTTGCATCTACTGAGCTATCCTTGCATCCCTGGAATAAATCCCACTTGATTTTGATGAATATTTCTGAATTTGGTTTGTTAATATTTTGTTGAGGATTTTTACGTCTATGTTCATCAGGGATATTGGCCTGTAATTTTCTTCCTTTTTTTTTTGTTCATGGTGTCTTTGTCTGGTTTTGGTATAAGAGTAAGACTGGCCTCAGAATGAATTTGGAAGCATTCCTTCCTCTTCTATTTCTTTGGAATAGTTTGAAAAGAATAGGTATTAACTCTTGTTTAAATGTCTGGTAGAATTCACTTATGAAGCCATCTTGTCTTGGACTTTCATTTATTGGGAATTTATGGTTACTGATTTAGTTTTGTTACTAGTAATTCATCTGTTCAGATTTTCTCTTTCTTCCTGATTCAGTCCCAGAAGGTTGTAAGTTTCTAGGAATTTATCCATTTCTTCTAGTTTGTCCAATTTTTTGGCATATAGTTTTATATAGTAATCTCTTATAATTTTTTGTATTTGTGTGGTATCAGCCATAACATCTCCTTTTGTGATTTTACTTATCTGAGCGTTCTCTCCCTCTCTTTTTGGTGAGTCTGGCTAAAGGTTTATCAATTTTGTTTATCTTTTCAAAAAACCAGCTCTTGTTCCCATTGATGTTTTCTTTTTCTTTCTTTTTTGTCTTTGTTTTATTTATTTCTGCTCTAATCTTTATTATTTCCCTTTTTTTTACTAACTTTGGGCCTTGTTTGTTCTTCTTTTTCTAGTTCCTTTAGGTGTTAGAGTTAGATTGTTTATTTGAGATTTTTCTTGTGTCTTGAGGCATCATTCTTATTTCATGTTAACTTCCCAACTCAAAACAAAGTATTGGTTTCTATGATTATAAATATTCAGTATCACCCATTGATTTTATAAGAACTTTCATTACATTATTTCATTAAATTGGTGAGTGACAGGAGCTGGATCTGCCAAGCATATAGTATATGGGAGGTGCTAATGACCACCCAAGACTTAGCATGTATAGGCTTTCCATAGTTGCATCTTTAGTGAGTGATTCCATGTCAAGGCTTAGGGTAGAACTTTGAGCCTAGACTGTTGTTTGGATACATTTTGTCCCCACTGTCTCTCCTTCCCAGTAACCTCAGATTTGAGATCAAAAGCTGGATTCATCAGCAGATCAGCTTTTTTAAAATGAAAGTTTTATGTAAAAAATTTAATTTACACAAAATACAAATTTTACATAACATTTTTGTACAGGATTTAAACATTTTAAATATTACATAAAAATATGATTTTTCCCCCTTCTGATTTGTTTTATCCTCTAAGAGCAGATTTGACAACACTGGTAGCCACCCTATTGGTGGGGCCTGCCACTCCACTTTGACAGTCCTCCACCTGGCCTGCTTCACTCACAGGTGTTTGAGATTGATCCATGTTGTAGCTTTTGAACCCTAAGCAAAGTCTATCTGCTAGAGTACATTTTCATTTCAATACCATGCATTCATGAAATATAGTTTCTGTCATTTTAAAACCTTTATCTTGGGGTATCCAATCTTTCTAATCCTAGGATTAAAATTCTTTTAAGATAGTTGCAATGTATGACTTTTATGTCCTATAGGTAAAGCAGTGCTGTAAATTGGTGAAAACTTAACATTTTGGTAATAACTAATTGAGACATTTGGATACGGTTGAGCTATTCTCTCTATTTACATTCCTTTCAAATTCTTCTGGATGCAGTTAAGTGGTAGGTACTGATGATTGACTTTTATGCTCTTGAGCTGTTATCACTGCGTTATACATGTTTGAAATACACTGTCTTCTGTAGTGTTGAAGGGGTAAAAAGAAACTTAATTTACTATGAAGATTATATTAACAATTTGCCATTAGGAGATGCTCAAAGTACTTGGAAACAGCTTTTTCTTCACTTGAAATAGAAAATTGATATTGTTTTAAATGTCTCTCCTGTAACAGATGAAAAACCAAATAACCCCCTGATTTCTTCCACTGATAGTTCTTATGGATATTATGGTAAAATTTTGAATAGTTAGAACTGCCAACTACATTGCTTCATTAGAAATGTTTATAATGTGTATTTTAAGGATAAAAATGGAAGATCTTGGCAAAACAAGCTCTTAATAGGCAGTTAGTAATAAGTCCCAATAATCCCTTAATAGAACATACTTTCATTGAAATTTCTACACATTTCCAATGCCATACGGTTAGATAGGAAGACCTAGTCTTTAATATGATGACCTCTTAGATACAACAAGTTCCTGAATCTAGCATTTTTGCTTATGTATTTTTTTTCAATGTTTTTGTTCAGTAACCATATTTGGTACAAAAAAAGAAATAAGTACAATTTAGAAGAAAGTATTTCAAAGAGAAGAGGGTTACCAATTTAATCAGATGCAGTAGTCTAGTACCATGAAATTTGGTCTGAGGACAGAACATTGGATTTAGCATTGGAAGGCATTGCTTACCTTGATAAGAACTGTTTCACTGGAGTGGCCAAAGCAAAAACCTGATTGTAGAGCATTTACAGAGAGAACAGAAGGAAGAAACATTGAGGTAACAAGTACAGACAAGACTTTTGAAGAACTTTGCTGTAAATGGAAGTAAAGAAATAGAATGGTAACTGTTAGAGGAGTAGGTCTGGAGAGTTATTATTCTTTCCTCTTTCTCCAGTGCAACCAGATGCTTCACTTTATGTCCAAAACATTTTACAGATACATTTCTATAAAATGAGCAGAGGAAAAGTTGTCCAACTGTTGAGCCGTGACGTTCCCCAACATTTAGTTGTTGGTGCGGTGAGGAAGAACCAGCAAAAGGAGCTGAGGCTTCAGCATTAAAATAAAATAAGAGGACACTCTTTATAGTAGTTTGAGTGTGGCTAGAATTAAAGGAAGGCATTAACATTTGGGATGAGCTGGCTTAAAGAGTCACATAGAATTCTTTATTGAAATGTAGGGGAGGAAAATTTTTTCTCTGTCCTTCTAGGTTCTTTTAGCTGGTCTGTTAATTGAATTGACATAAAACAGATTAACAGGAGAAAAGTAAATTTAATTATGTACATATAGGAGTCCCATAAAAACCACTGAGACACAAGGACAAGTGAGTCAGTTGAGGCTTGTATGCCATCTGAGCTAAGGAATGGAATAGGGGCCTGGGAATTGCAAGGGGAGGAAGGTAATTCACAGTAAGAAGAGCAGATGTTTGGTAATTAGATGTTTGCCCTGCCCTACAGATAGGCCTTTCAGATACAATATTATCCCCAGTAATGGCTCTTTTTCTGGCCAGGCCTCCTATCTAAGTTCTTTTGAGTGGTTAAAGGTCTCAAAATTTTTTGATTCTGCTGGGTCTCAATTGCCCTCAGCTCAAAATAATCCACATGCCAAAGTGGCATATTTTGGGGTCATGTATTTTGCTCCCCCTTAGAAGGATGTCTAAGCCATTAAGTGCTCACATGCCTATCTTTGCTCTAAGAAGAGTGGGATGGGTTGAGCAATAAGTTTGTACCATTTCCCTGACATTTAACTGTGCACCTTTTTTTCAGAGAGCATTTCCCAGGATGTAGCAGGAGTTCAGCTTGGGACATACTGCTGTCTAGGTCCCAATGCCTTAGCAGTTAGTTCTTTGGCGTTTCATGGGTCAGATCAATAAGAAGTCAGGAAGCAGATGGTTTTGACAAGGAGAACTTTCTTCAAAGGGTTTGTTAGTGGTTTTCATTTTCACCCCTCCCAAATTCCTCACTGACAGATCAACTGATATTCTCAGGAAATAGTCCATTACACAAATGGTAGTTTCACTCTTTAAAATAGTTTAAACATTAGCCTTTCATTTCTTTTCAAATGCAAGATGCTCTTTTCAAGTGATGGTAAAAATCTATGTTATCTGGCAGCTTACCAAGCAGAAGATTGTAACTGACATTTTGGATTTTCACCCAGTATCAATCATCAGGATGTTTAGACTTCTGTACCAGGTTCTCTAAGAAGAGGCCATTGAGCTGTCTTTACCAAGGAATTAGTGGCCCAGAGCCTCCCCCTACAGAACTGAAGGTAAACCCCTTACACCTGGGCCTGCAGGACTCAGCTAGATCCTCTCCTCTTAGCTCAGCACCTCATGCCACCATTAGCCCCTCAGAGAAGAAATATCTTAGACACCATGTTATGTACCTAAGGTCACACAGCTACAAAGAGGTAGAGCTAAGATTCAGGCTGGACAGTCTGAACTCCAGAACCCAATCTTCTTGCCACTTAGTCGTCTGGCGAGGCCTAGGCTGGAGATGTATATTTGCGAGTCTCAGCATATGAATGCTTTTTTAAAACTCTAAGACCAGTTGAGATCACCAAGGGAGTGAACACAGAAGAAAGGAGGCCTAACTCCCGGGGAACTCCGCGTATATAAGTTGGTGACAGGAGAAGGAACCTGCCAGGGAGACTGAAAAGCTGTGGCTGTAGAGGTTGGGGAGAACCAGGTGAAATGGTGTCCTAAAGCCAAGGGAGAAAGGTGTTCCAAGGAGAACGGAGTGATCAGCTCATCCGGGTGCCATTGCTGGGTCCTGTGTGGACATTACAGTTTTTCGTTCATTCCTTTTCAGCAATGCTAGGAAATAGAGTGGTGACACAGTCCCACCTTCCAAAATGAATCTAGACACTAATAAAAGGACATGGATTAATGTATAGATTGTGTTGCCGCATTAGACACTCACTAAATCACCATACTACATAATTAAGAAGATACAGGAAAATAATGGGAAGAAAAAAAAATTCAGCCCTGGCCCTGAGTGAATCCTTCTGGAATGCAGCAAGCTACCCCACATTAACTGCTGTTAACATTTTGGTATATTTCCTTCTGTTTTTGCAACTGTGATTTTTTTTTTTTTACATACAATTGTGATTATGTGGAATACGTGGAATGACACCTACTAATTTATTCTTTTAAAATCATTTTTTAATATAAAAATAGTACATGTTCCTCTTAAAACATTTGATAAAGAAGAGTAAAGAAAATTTTAAAAATCATAGTAGAGAGTGTGAAAGGCCTCTACAACCTGAGGTAGGTATGCATTAACATTATGGTATCAGATATGTAGTTACATTTAGTCTGCATGACTTATCCACTGACCTTTCTTCCTGCCTGACCACCTACTTATCCAAGAGGTAGCTTAGGGACAGGTTTTGCTACTGCAGAGATGGGGGTGGGGTGAAAATCTAGCCTCCTGGGCCCCCACCTCAGATACTCTGATGTATTGGGTCTCAGTAGGTAGTCATAAAACTACCCTCTAAGAACACCTCTCAGTATTAGGCTGGGTCTAAGGAGCAGGTGATACAAAGTCCCAGGACCAATTGGGATTTTAATTAGTTCTTAGAGGAGCTATTAAATCTGTAACCTAAATTTTAGGAAAATTTAGACATGGATTTTTTGGAAAAATACTTATTCAAACATTTAGTGGGCCTTTCTAATACAAAACTATGTAGAATGTTAGAATCAGAAAGAACCCTGAATATAATTGAATTAAATTTTTCATCTTTACTGACAAAGAGGCTGAAGCCCAGAGAGCCAGTGACCTCTCAGTCCTGAGACTTACCTAGTTTGTCAGCAGCAGAGTTAAGGCTCAGACCCAGTTCTCTGAATCCCAGAATCATCCTGAAACTTGTTGGTAAAATTTGTGGCAGTAACTTTTCTCAGCAAATGCTATGTCACCCTGGGAGACTATACAGTCATTAGCCTCCTGAAATGAGAGGTGTGTCTCTTAACAGAGCTAGATTTAGAATCCTTCATGGTAAGACTTTGTGGGAATAAAGAGAACCCTAAATTTGGAGTCCACAAGCTTTCATTCAAGTCTCAGTTTTTCCACTTCCTCTGTGACCGTAACAAACCACTTAACCATTCTGGGCCTTGCTTTTTTTCACCTGAAATACAGGTATAGTATACATCTGGATGCAAAAGCACTATGGAAATTAAAGTATTATGTAAATATAGGGACTTGGTATTTTTATTAAGATATCATAAGGAACTAGGTTCACAAAGAAGTAGTTTCTGCATCCTACAAAGACATAATTGCCTTCAGAGCAAGATCCATGTGTGTTTCATTCTTCTGTTCCCTCATAATAAGTGCAGAATAAATATTTGCTAAATAGTGGAGAGCTTTTATCACCTTTAGCAAAATGGAATACTCATGATAATTCTCCATGTGAGTGATAATAAATAGGTACTGTGGGACCTGCTATGTTTATGTGGATGCCTTCACAGGGCTTTTAAGTTAAAAATAGGAGAGCAGTCTTGTCTGATGTTGCCTGTCAAATGTGGTGTCCTCTGCATGGTAAAAGAAGTAACAAAAGTTGGCTTGAGACTGGAACAACATGCTGTTCTCATCAGACAGCATTTTAAGGCTCCTTGGACATGATATTTATATGTGAGAACAATAGAAATTTTTCCTCTTTGTAGCCTTGTTTCAGTACTAACAATGAAATTCACTATAATGCTGTTTTTGTTTTGTCCACATTCACCATTGGATCTTTTATGGTATCCTTGTTTTAAATGTGGAAAACTAGGTAGGGTGACATACAGTAAAATGACTAACATATGGCATTCATTCCTCATTCTGTTGATATTTCTGATTTGTTAGGTTGAACTTAGGAATTAGATTTTGAAATTGCTCTGGCCTATTTATTACTTTTAGTGCAAGACAATGATGGAATAGAAATAAAACACTTGTTTTTGAATTCATTAACAATGTATACACAAGCTAAATGAAGTCAGCCTCAGAGAATGTTAAAACTTGAGGGGCTATTTGGGTGTTGAGTTTGAGAAGGTCTTTATAGATCTTGGATACCAGCCCTTTATCTGTAGTGTCATTTGCAAATATCTTCTCCCATTCTGTAGGTTGCCTCTTTGTTTTGTTGACTGTTTCCTTTCCTGTGCAGAAGCTTTTTATCTTGATGAAGTCCCAAAAGTTCATTTTTGCTTTTGTTTCACTAGCTTTTGGAGATGTATCTTGAAAGAAGTTGCTGTGGCCGATGTTGAAGAGGTTATTGCCTATGTTGTCCTCTAGGATTTTGATGGATTCCTGTTTCACATTGAGGTCTTTCATCCATTTTGAGTTTATCTTTGTGTATGTTGTTAGAGAATGGTCAAGTTTCATTCTTCTGCCTGTGGCTGTCCAATTTTCCCAGCACCATTTATTGAAGAGACTGTTTTTTCCATTCCATATTTTTTCCTGCTTTCTCAAGGATTATTTGACCATAGAGTTGAGGGTCCATTTCTGGGCTCTCTGTTCTGTTCCATTGGTCTATGTGTCTGTTTTTGTGCCAGTACCATGCTGTGTTGGTGATCACTGCTTTGTAATATAGCTTGAAATCGGGCAACGATTTCAAAGATGCCCCCAGCTTTGTTTTTCTTTTTCAACATTTCCTTGGCGATTCGGGGTCTTTTCTGATTCCATACACATTTTAAGATTGTTTGCTCCAGCACTTTGAAAAATGTCATTGGAATTTTGATCGGGCTGGCATTGAAGGTATAGACTGCTCTGGGTAGCATAGACATTTTAACAATGTTCATTCTTCCGATCCATAAGCATGGAATGTCTTTCCATCTTTTTGTGTCTTCTTCAATTTCTTTCATGAGTGTTCTGTAGTTCCTAGAGTATAGATCCTTTACCTCTTTGGTTAGGTTTATTCCAAGGTATCTTAATGGGTTTTGGTGCTATTGTAAATGGAATCATTTCTCTAATTTCTCTTGCTACAGTTGCATTATTAGTGTATAAGAAAGCAACTGATTTCTATGTATTGATTTTGTATCCTGCCACATTACTGAATTGCTGTATGAGTTCTAGTAATTTGGGGGTGGAGTCTTTGGGTTTTCCACATAAAGTATCATGTCATCTGTGAAAAGAGAGTTTGACTTCTTCTTTGCCAATTTGATTACCTTTTATTTCTTTTTGTTGTCTGATTGCTGTTGCTAGGACTTCTAGTACTATGTTGAACAATAGTGGCAAGAGTGGGCATCCTTGACATGTTCCTGATCTTAAGGGAAAGGCTCTCAGCTTTTCCCCATTGAGGTTGATATTTGCTGTGGGTTTTTCATAGATGGATTTTATGAACTTGAGGAATGTTCCAGAAGGACATTCCCCATACTCTGAAGAGTTTTGATCAGGAAAGGATGCTGTATTTTGTCAAATGCTTTTTTTGCATCAATTGAGAGGACCATATGGTTCTTCTCTCTCCTCTTATTAATGTGTTCTATCACATTGATTGATTTGCAAATAATCAAGTCAAAAAATGGGCAGAAGACATGAACAGACACTTCTCTGAAGAAGACATACAAATGGCTAACAGACACATAAAAAATGTTCATCATCATCATTAGCCATCAGGGGAATTCAAATTAAAACCACATTGAGATACCACCTTACACCAGTTAGAATGGCAAAAATTGACAGGGCAAGAAACAACAAATGTTGGAGAGGTTGTGGAGAAAGGGGAACCCTCTTATACTGTTGGTGTGAATGCAAACAGTGTGGAGGTTCCTCAGAAAATTAAAAATAGAGCTACCCTATGACCCAGCAATTGCACTCCTGGGTATTTACCCCAAAGACACAGATGTAGTGAAAAGAAGGGTCCTGTGCACATCAATGGTCATAGCAGCAGTGTCCACAATAGCCAAACTGTGGAAAGAGCCAAGATGCCCTTCAACAGATGAATGGATAAAGAAGATGTGGTCCATACATACAATGGAATATTACTCAGCCATCAGAAAGGATGAATACCCAACTTTTACATCAACATGGATGGGACTGGAGGAGATTATGCTAAGTGAAATAAGTCAAGCAGAGAAAGTCAATTATCATATGGTTTAACTTATTTGTGGAACATAAGGAATAGCAGGGAGGACATTAGGAGAAGGAAGGGAAAAATGAAGGGGGGAAATCAGAAGTAGAGATGAACCATGAGAGACTAGGGACTCTGAGAAACAAAGTACCCACCTAGCCTGGTGATGGGTATTAAGGAGGGCACGTACTGCATGGAGCACTGGGTGTTATACGAAAATAATGAATCGTGGATCACTACATCAAAAACTAATGATGTATGGTGACTAACATAATAAAATTAAATTAAAAAAAAACAGCTTGAGGGGCTATTCTAGAGATAATCTAACCCAAAGTCCTCATTTTATAATTCAGAGACTTCACTGACTTTCTCAGTATCACAGAGGCTTAGGAAGTGAGCAGCAGAACTTATGACCTATAGGTAAATCGGTTTTTGCTCTATAAAATATACACATTATTCTGGACTGTATTAAGCAGGTTCATGTGACACCATCAACTACTTGAGGACATCTGCTTTCAGGATGAAATCTAAAGACCAGACTATTTTTGGAGCAGTAAACTACATTCCGAGGTTTAATGCCACACACAAAGAATGCTCAGAATATACTTATTCAGAAGTTATATCTCCTTGAAAGACAGCTCTTGAAAGCAGTGGGCAGGGAACTTCTGGGAGAAGGAGGGGGTGGTGGTGTCTCCTGACTCACTCATTAAGGGGGGAGAAATGCCCATAATAGAAACAAAGCAATAAAAGCCAACCAGACACACTTCCCCTGCCCTTCTCCCTGGAATCGGTCATTTAAGGTCTGTCACATTTGTTCCAGTAAAAGAAAGCACAGAGTGACTATTATCACATCAGGTAAGAATGTCCTTATGTAAGGACATAAGATATGTTCAGCCAACAGAGCCACCTCACAGTACTGAATTTCCATGGCCTGAGTAGCACAGTGATAAATACAGAAGACAAACCTAGCCTGTATCTAAATGGGTCTTTATTCTATGATTTCTACACACATTATTCCATAGTATATTAAGAAAGTTCATGTGACACCATTAGTAGATGGAAAAATCTATTACCGAGGACTCAACAGTTTGAAAAGTAAGTCAGAATTAACAGGACAAAGGAAAATGGTAGGGAAAAAGACTATCTGTCTCCTCAGATGCTCCTGGTAAAGACTGAGCAGGAGGCACTGATGTCTCACTAGGCTAGAGTGCTGCTTTCCAGAAGGGAAAATGCTCGTGCAAAAAGGTTGCTGTAGTGTTTTCCGTATCTCTCCTCATGCTGACTTCATCAAAATGTTATTAATGTGGCCTAACATAAGAGACACACAAGGCACACAGCCCCCCTTGACCACTGTTTAGGTAACTGATGTCTGTTGATCTCTCTCTAAAAGAAGAGGATATACGTGCTGACAGTGCAATTCTGGTGTAAATGAATGAACAGAATCTGTTGGACCATACTGTGTCAGTCTTGGGAAATCTGCAGGCTTTTATTTTCAGACTTTTTTGAGGTCCACAACTTCAATATCATTTTGATTGTTTCATTTCCATAAATATTAAAAATTATAACAAAACTATAAAATATAAAATTAAGAAATACAAAATGTCTAATTTGCAGTTTGTACTCTTGTTTCCCAACCCTCATTAAAAAAAAAAAGGCCTTTATTCATTTTTTTTTATTTTTTTATTGTTATGTTAATCACCATATATTACATCATTAGTTTTTGGTGCAGTGTTCCATGATTCATTGTTTGTTCATAACACCCAGTGCTCCATGCAGAATGTGCCCTCCTCAATACCCATCACCAGGCTAACCCATCCCCCCACCCTCCTCCCCTCCAGAAACCTCAGTTTGTTTTTCAGAGTCCATCATCTCTCCTGGTTCGTCTCCCCCTCTGACTTACTCCCCTTCATTCTTCCTCTCCTGCTATCTTCTTCTTTTTCTTTTTTCTTAAAATATGTTGCGTTATTTGTTTCAGAAGTACAGATCTGTGATTCAACAGTCTTACACAATTCACAGCGCTCACCGTAGCACATATCTTCCCCAATGTCCATCACCCAGCCACCCCATCCCTCCCACGCCCAACCACTCCAGCAACCCTCAGTTTGTTCCTGAGATTAAGAATTCCTCATATCAGTGAGGTCATATGATACATGTCTTTCTCTGATTGACTTATTTCACTCAGCATAACAACCTCCAGTTCCATCCACGTCGTTGCAAATGGCAAGATCTCATTCCTTTTGATGGCTGCATAATATGCCATTGTGTATATATACCACTTCTTCTTTATCCATTCATCTGTCGATGGACATCTTGGTTCTTTCCACAGTTTGGCTATTGTGGACATTGCTGCTATAAACATTGGGGTGCACGTACCCCTTTGGGACCCTACATTTGTAGCTTTGGGGTAAATACCCAATAGTGCAATTACTGGATCATATGGTAGCTCTATTTTCAACTGTTTGAGGAACCTCCATACTGTTTTCCAGAGGGGTTGCACCAGCTTGCATTCCCACCAACAGTGTAGGAGGGTTCCCCTTTCTCCGCATCCCCGCCAACATCTGTCGTTCCCTGACTTGTTAATTTTAGCCATTCTGACGGGTGTGAGGTGGTATCTCATTGAGGTTTTGATTTGGATTTCCCTGATGCCAAGCGATGTTGAGCACTTTTTCATGTGCCTGTTGGCCATTTGGATGTCTTCTTTGGAGAAATGTCTGTTCATGTCTTCTGCCCATTTCTTGATTGGATTATTTGTTCTCTGGGTGTTGAGTTTGATAAGTTCTTTATAGATTTTGGATACTAGCCCTTTATCTGATATGTCATTTGCAAATATTTTCTCCCATTCTGTCGGTTGTCTTTTGGATTTGTGGACTGTTTCTTTTGCTGTGCAGAAGCTTTTTATCTTGATGAAATCCCAATAGTTCATTTTTGCCCTGGCTTCCCGTGCCTTTGGCGATGTTTCTAGGAAGAAGTTGCTGCGGCTAAGGTCGAAGAGGTTGCTACTTGTGTTCTCCTTTAGGATTTGGATGGACTCCTGTCTCACGTTTAGGTCTTTCAACCATTTGGAGTCTATTTTTGTGTGTGGTGTAAGGAAATGGTCCAGTTTCATTCTTCTGCATGTGGCTGTCCAATTTTCCCAACACCATTTGTTGAAGAGACTGTCTTTCTGCCATTGGACATTCTTTCCTGCTTTGTCAAAGATGAGTTGACCACAGACTTGAGGGTCCAGTTCTGGGCTCTCGATTCTGTTCCATTGATCTATGTGTCTGTTTTTGTGCCAGTACCATACTGTCTTGATGATGACAGCTTTGTAATAGAGCTGGAAGTCCGGAATTGTGATGCCGCCAGCTTTGCTTTTCTTTTTCAGTATTCCTCTGGCTATTCTGGGTCTCTTCTGGTTCCATACAAATTTTAGGATTATTTGTTCCATTTCTTTGAAAAAAGTGGATGGTATTTTGATGGGGATTGCATTGAATGTGTAGATTGCTCTAGGTAGCATTGACATCTTCACAATGTTGATTTTCCCAATCCATGAGCATGGAACGTTTTTCCATTTCTTTGTGTCTTCTTCAATTTCATTCATGAGTATTTTATAGTTTTCTGAGTACAGATCCTTTGCCTCTTTGGTTAGATTTATTCCTAGGTATCTAATGGTTTTGGGTGCAATTGTAAATGGGATAGACTCCTTGATTTGTCTCTCTTCTGTCTTGTTGTTGGTGTATAGGAATGCCACTGATTTCTGTGCATTGATTTTATATCCTGCTACTTTACTGAATTCCTGTATGAGTTCTAGCAGTTTTGGGGTGGAGTCTTTTGGGTTTTCCACATACAGTATCATATCATCTGCAAAGAGTGAGAGTTTGACTTCCTCTTTGCCGATTTGGATGCCTTTGATTTCTTTTTGTTGTCTGATTGCTGTGGTTAGCACTTCTAATACTATGTTGAATAGCAGTGGTGAGAGTGAACATCCCTGCCGCATTCCTGACCTTAGGGGAAAAGCTCTCAGCCTTTCCCCATTGAGAATGATATTCGCTGTAGGTTTTTCATAGATGGCTTTTATGATATTGAGGTATGTACCCTCTATCCCTATACTCTGAAGAGTTTTGATCAAGAAAGGATGTTGTACTTTGTCATATGCTTTTTCTGCATCTATCGAGAGGATCATATGATTCTTGTTCTTTCTTTTGTTAATGTATTGTATCACGTTGATTGATTTGCGGGTGTTGAACCAGCCTTGCAGCCCAGGAATAAATCCCACTTGGTTGTGGTGAATAATCCTTTTAATGTACTGTTGGACCCTATTGGCTAGTATTTTGGTGAGAATTTTTGCACCCATGTTCATCAAGGATATTGGTCTGTAATTCTCTTTTTTGATGGGGTCTTTGTCTGGTTTTGGGATCAAGGTAATGCTGGCCTCATAAAATGAGTTTGGAAGTTTCCCTTCCATTTCTATTTTTTGGAACAGTTTCAGGAGAATAGGTATTAACTCTTCTTGAAATGTCTGATAGAATTCCCCTCGGAAGCCATCTGGCCCTGGGCTTTTGTTTCTTGGGAGATTTTTGATGACTGTTTCAATTTCCTTAGTGGTT
The DNA here is from genome assembly GCF_009762305.2 of Zalophus californianus. Taxonomy (NCBI): domain Eukaryota; kingdom Metazoa; phylum Chordata; class Mammalia; order Carnivora; family Otariidae; genus Zalophus; species Zalophus californianus. The sequence continues at coordinate 101,196,725 of NC_045602.1, forward strand.
ATAGGTCTGTTCAGGTTTTCTATTTCTTCCTGGTTCAATTTTGGTGGTTGATACATCTCTAGGAATGCACCCATTTCTTCCAGGTTATCTAATTTGCTGGCATAGAGTTGCTCATAATATGTTCTTATAATTGTTTGTATTTCTTTGGTGTTTGTTGTGATCTCTCCTCTTTCATTCATGATTTTGTTGATTTGCGTCATTTCTCTTTTCTTTTTGATCAGTCTGGCCAGGGGTTTATCAATCTTGTTAATTCTTTCAAAGAACCAGCTCCTAGTTTCGTTGATCTGTTCTACTGTTCTTTTGGTTTCTAGTTCATTGATTTCTGCTCTGATCTTTATGATTTCTCTTCTCCTGCTGGGTTTAGGCTTTATTTGCTGTTCTTTCTCCAGCTCCTTTAGGTGTAGGGTTAGGTTGTGTATTTGAGACCTTTCTTGTTTCTTGAGAAAGGCTTGTATTGCTATATACTTTCCTCTCAGGACTGCCTTTGCTGTATCCCAAAGATTTTGAACAGTTGTGTTTTCATTTTCATTGCTTTCCATGAATTTTTTTAATTCTTCTTTAATTTCTTGGTTGACCCATTCATTCTTTAGTAGGATGCTCTTTAGCCTCCATGTATTTGAGTTCTTTCCGACTTTCCTCTTGTGGTTGAGTTCTAGTTTCAAAGCATTGTGGTCTGAAAATATGCAGGGAATGATCCCAGTCTTTTGGTACCGATTGAGACCTGATTTGTGACCTAGGATGTGATCAATTCTGGAGAATGTTCCACGGGCACTAGAGAAGAATGTGTATTCCGTTGCTTTGGGATGGAATGTTCTGAATATGTCTGTGAAGTCCATTTGGTCCAGTGTGTCATTTAAAGTCTTTATTTCCTTGTTGATCTTTTGCTTAGATGATCTGTCCATTTCAGTGAGGGGGGTGTTAAAGTCCCCCACTATTATTGTATTGTTGTCAATGTGTTTCTTTGCTTTTGTCATTAATTGCCTTATATAATTGGCTGCTCCCATGTTCGGGGCATAGATATTTACAATTGTTAGATCTTCTTGTTGGATAGACCCTTTAAGTAGGATATAGTGTCCTTCCTCATCTCTTATTACAGTCTTTGTTTTAAAATCTAGTTTGTCTGATATAAGGATTGCCACCCCAGCTTTCTTTTGGTGTCCATTAGCATGGTAAATGGTTTTCCACCCCCTCACTTTCAATCTGGGGGTGTCTTTGGGTGTAAAATGAGTCTCTTGCAGACAGCATATGGATGGGTCTTGTTTTTTAATCCAATCTGATAGCCTGTGTCTTTTGATTGGGGCATTTAGCCCATTTACATTCAGGGTAACTATTGAAAGGTATGAATTTAGTGCCATTGTATTACCTGTAAGGTGACTGTTAACTGTCTGTTGTCTGTGTTCGTTTCTGCTCTTTGCTGCTTTTAGGTTCTCTCTTTGCTTAGAGGACCCCTCTCAATATTTCTTGGAGGGCTGGTTTCGTGTTTGCAAATTCCTTTAGTTTTTGTTTGTTCTGGAAGCTTTTTATCTCTCCTTCTATTTTCAATGATAGCCTAGCTGGATATAGTATTCTTGGCTGCATATTTTTCTCATTTAGTGTTCTGAAGATATCTTGCCAGTCCTTTCTGGCCTGCCAGGTCTCTGTGGATAGGTCTGTTGCCAATCTAATGTTTCTACCATTGTAGGTTACATATCTCTTCTCCCGAGCTGCTTTCAGGATTTTCTCTTTGTCTCTGAGACTCGTAAGTTTTACTATTAGATGTCGGGGTGTTGACCTATTTTTATTGATTTTGAGAGGGGTTCTCTGTGCCTCCTGGATTTTAATGCCTGTTTCCTTCCTCACATGAGGGAAGTTCTCTGCTATAATTTGCTCCAATATACCTTCTGCCCCTCTCTCTCTCTCTTCTTCTTCTGGGATCCCAATTATTCTAATGTTGTTTCATCTTATCGTATCACTTATCTCTCGAATTCTGCCCTCGTGATCCTGTAGTTGTTTCTCTCTCTTTTTCTCAGCCTCTTTATTTTCCATCATTTGGTCTTCTATATCGCTGATTCTCTCTTCTGCCTCATTTATCCTAGCATTTAGTGCCCCCATTTTTGATTGCACCTCATCAATAGCCTTTTTGATTTCGATTTGGTTAGATTTTAGTTCTTTTATTTCTCCAGAAAGGGTTTCTCTAATAACTTCCACGCTTTTTTCAAGCCCAGCTAGTATCGTTAAAGTCATGATTCTGAACTCTAGGTCCGACATCGTACTAATGTCCGTATTGAGTAGGTCCCTGGCTGACGGTACTACCTCTTGTTCTTTTTGCTGAGGTGATTTCTTTCGTCTTGTCATTTTGTCCAGAGGAGAATAGATGAATGAGAGAACAAAAGGCTAACAGGTTTACAACGTCCCCAGCAAATATACTGTATACAAATCAGAAAAGACCTGAAACCAGGGGAAAAGAAAGGGAAAGAAAGAAAAAAGAAAGAGAAAAAGAAAGAAAAAAAAAAAAGAAAAAAAGATAAAAACAAAAACAAAACAATTCAAAAAAGGCAGAATATGATCAAATATGATCAGGCTAGTGCATAGATCAGTGCCACACACTAGATTTTGGGCGTATTTTGGTCTGTTAGAAAAATGTGCCTCCTAAAATTTTAAAGGAAGAAAGACATATATGTACAAAATAAGGGTTGATACAATGAAGCGATGGAAGATGACTGTAAAGATGAAAATTATAAAAGATTTTATAAAAGGACTTGGTAAGATAAGTTGTTTGAAAAAAGAAAGAAGATTTAAGGAAAAAAAAAAAGGAAAAAGGGAGAGAATGTGATCAGGCAGGAGACTAGGACAAAGCCATACACTAGTGGTTTAGGGTATATTTTGATCTGTTAGAAGAAACTGTACCTCAAAATTTTAAAGAGAGAACAACTTATATATATATGCCAAAAACAAGGGTAACTACTATGAAGGGATAAAATATGACTCTATAAATGAAAAAAAAATAAAAAATGTTTTTTTTTAAAAAAAAGGGATTTATAAGATGTTGGTTGAAAAAGGGAAAAAGAAAAATAAAAAAAAGTCAACAAAAATTAACTTTGATGAAATAATGAATCGTGGTAAAAAAAAAAAAAGAAGCCATGAATCTATGTGCAGTATTCCCCTAGCGCTGGAGTTCTCCTATTCTCCTTGATCGATCAACTTGGTCTTGGCTTGCTGGCTGTTTGTGCTGATCTTCTGGGGGAGGGGCCTGTTGCTGTGGTTTCCAAATGTCTTTGCCGGAGGCGGAATTGCCCCGCCCTGGTCGGTCCGGGCTAAGGAACCTGCTCTGGTTTGCTCTCAGGAGCTTTTGTTCCCTGCAAGCTCTCGGTACAGCTTTGGAGGACCAGGGCGAAAATGGCGGCCTCCCAGTCTCTGCCCGGAGGAGCCGAGAACTCGGGGCCCCACTCCTCAGTGCGCCCCCAGAGAAAAACAGTCACTTCCGTGTCCCCGGTCTCCGGCCGCACTCCGTGCTCCCTCGGCCTGTGACCGAGCGTTGCTATCTCTGGCACCCGACCCCGCTCGGAGTCTCCAAACCCAGCAGATCCCAGCAGTGCGTTCCCGCACCGCTCCTCCCCGGGAAGGAAGGGGAGTCTCCCCGGATCTGCTGCTTGTTGGGTCCCTGCTGGGGGAGCCGTGCCCCGACTGGGCCGCAGATCACAGTTTATGGCAACCCAGAGCTGAGAGCCCGCGACTCTGCTCCGTCTCTGCAGCCGGCTTCCCTGCTCTGATACCTGGGAGCTCTGGCGCACTCAGGCACCCCCGGTCTCTCTGTGACCCCAAGGGTCCTGAGACCACACTGTCCCGGGAGAATTCCACCCCCCACTTAGCCACTGCAGCGACGTCCCTCCGCCGAGCCAACTTCTAAAAGGTCCGATGTTGTGCTCCGTGGCTCTATCACTTGCCAGAAGCGGCCGGCGGAGGCCCCTCCCCCGCCGTCTATCCTCCCGAATATCGCCTCGGATTCACTTCTCCGCACGCCCTACCTTCCAGTAAGTGGTCACTTCTCTGTTCAGAGAGTTGTTGCTACTCTCCTGTTCGATCTCCTGTTGAGTTCGTAGGTGTTCAGAATGGTTTGATCCTTATTCAGCCGAATTCCTGAGACCAGACAAAATCTAGGTCTCCTACTCCTCCGCCATCTTGCTCCGCCAGGCCTTTATTCATTTACCAAGTATACTGAACCCCTCCCATATACCAGAGTATCCTTTAGGAACTGAGGAAAAAGCAATGAACAAAGAGAGAAACTCCCTGCCCTCATGGAGTTTATGTCCCAGTGGGAGAGACAAGAAATGAATAAGATAAAGGAGCAAAGTAAATGGCTGGTTAGATAGCAGTAAGGACATAGGAACCCTTGAAACAGAGAGGGTGATGTAGTGAGATTCAGGGCCAGGGGCCAGCGTAACCCTTCCTGAATAGGCGGCTTTGGAGTACAGATCGGCAGGGTTGAGCGAGCGAGTGACAGGGACATTGGGTGGAAGAGCTTTCTGGGCAGTGAGAACAGTATCCGTAATAGCCTTAAAGTTGGGGTGTGCTGTGTGGTTGCCTAACAGCAAGGAGGCAAGTGGAGAGAGAGGACCAAGCAAAGTGGGGAGAGCAGGAGGAGTTCAGCTCAGAGAACTAATGGAGACCAGAACCTATGGGGCATTGTTGGATTTTACTCCGTATCATTTTAAGATCTGTATCTGTTATGGACTGGTCCTATTATGGACTGAATTGTGTTCCCGCCCCAGCGCCCAAATTCATGTCTTGAAGCCTTAACCCGGAATGTGACTATATGTGGAGGTACGGCCTTTAATGAGGTGATTAAGGTAAATGAACATAAGGGTGTGGCCCTAATTCAGTAGGACTCAGGGTCCTTATCAGAAGAGGAAGAGACACTAGGGATGCCGTGATAGAGAAAAGACCACCTATAAGCCAAGGAGACAGGCCTCAGAAAAACTAAACCTCTTGATATCTTGATCTGTAAGAAAATAAGCTGATGTTCTTTAAGGCACCCAGCCTGAGGTATTTTGTTAGGGAAGCCTTAAGCAGACTCATATACTATCTTAACACCCAGTTCACTTTGATGAAAGAACTTTCTGCTAAATAGTCAAATTGATCTTGAGCAAACTTTACAATATTAACTGACAGCAACACTTATTTTATGTCAGTCCAGAAGGAGCTAATTCATTCTATAAGGTACTGTATTTGACTTAAAAGAGATGAGTGTACAGATAAGTCACCCACAACAGAGCTAGCAAGCCAGTCCAGCCAGATATGTGGTTTCTTTTGCATTGGCAGTTTGGAAGTAGCTCTTATAATTCTTTTGTTTCTCTCTCTCTCTCTCTTTTTAAATAAAATATAGAAGAATTGGCCTTTAGCTGGAATGAATGAAGAGGTAAAATGCTGTACCTTCTCTTTCTATCCCTACCCCCCCAACCATGTTCCCTCTTTAATCTCCTACCATCTTTCTTCTAACAAAACTGATTTCTTGGGGCGCCTGGGTGGCTCAGTCTGTTAAGCGGCTGCCTTTGGCTCAGGTCATGACCCCAGGGTCCTGGGATCAAGCCCCGCATCGGGCTCCCTGCTCAGCAGGAAGCCTGCTTCTCCCTCTCCCTCTGCCTACCTGTCGCTCCCCCTGCTTATGCTCTCTCTCTCACTATCTCTGTGTCAAATAAAAATAAATAAAAAATCTTTAAAAAAAAAACTGATTTCTTAACACCACAAAAAATGATGGGGGGGGGAGTGATTGGCCACTTTTGGAAGTTTATTATTTGCACCCTGGAAAGGCTGTGGAAAATCAAATATTTATCCTTCCTTTCTTATATAAACTTTGTTTTAGAATAGCAAAAAGCTGATGAGAGAAAGTTCTTCATAGAAGAATTTCAGCTCTTAATGTAGTGAGAATGACAGGAAACCATCCTTTGGGAACTCCCTCATGAAATAAGGGGTCTAAGTAATGATTATCAGTGGCCACTAAAACCATTGGGCAAAAGGTTGGGGGAATTTCCTATGGAAGCATCAGGCTGCCACTACCGGAACCCAGTGGATCAAACCCACAGAAAGAGGATCACTAGATACTGGGTGCCTCTGAACATACTCTGCAGGAAGAGCAGCCCCACCTGTAGAAAATTCTTGCCAAAAATGTACTTTAAGAAGGTAGCTATGACTTCACCCCAGTGAAGGAATCAAGGGTTGCCAAATTTTTCAAGAGAAGCTAGAAATCAAGATGCTTTTGTACAACTCCTGCATTTAAAAATATTTTCTATTTTTAAAAGTTGGAAAAACTGTGTGTCTCAAACCAAATAAACCTGTCAGCTCTCCCTTCCTAAGGTCCAACATATCATTTTTCTATCCCTCTGTGCTGCTGTTCTACTTGCCTTCCAGTGCCAGGGCCTCTGGAATGTCTTCCTCAATTCTGTGATCCACATCCATTTTCTCACTCCTGACTTCCTATGACATTTATGGTTGGGTATCTGTGATATTGTGATTTATCATAAGAAATGTATATTTGATCTTCCTTCATGGTTCCTGACTCACAGCTTTCAAAACCCTTGGAATATCATAAACATTAAGAGCAGTGGGATCATATTTTGTTATAATATTTGGTCTTTTGTCCTCAGTTCCTAAAATCGAATTACATCCATAAAGGTGAAATGGGTGTCTCGTTACTCATGACATGCCACTTTCAACCAGACCTGAGCTTATGTTAATGAGGCAACTTTTGGAAAACCCCAAGGTAACCTAAGGATGGGTGTTGGTTGCCAGGGGAGCCAACCATGTGATTAAGAGTTGGAACTTTCAGCCAGATCCCCCAATGTCCAGGGAGAGGTGAAGGGCTGAAGGTTGAGCTCAGTCACTAATAGCCAGTAATTTAGTCAGTCATGCCTATGTAATAAAGCGTCCAGAAAAACCCCGTAAGGTGGAGATGGTGAACACATGGAGATGCCGGGACAATGGCATGTTTGCGGAAGGCATGGAAGCTCTGAGCTGCTTCCCAGCTACCTTGCTCTATGCATCTCTTCCATCTGGCTGCTCCTGAATTATATACTTTTACAATAAACCAGTAATTTAGTAAGTAAACTGTTTTCTTGAGTTCTGTGACCCACTCTTCAAATTAGCAAACTTGAAGAGAGGTCGTGGGAACCTGCCATTTATTGTGGGTAGGTCCATCAATCTGGACTTGTGATTGGTGTCTGGATTGGGAAGGAGGAACAGTCTTGTGGTACTGAGCCCTTAACCTATAGGATCTGACACTATCTCCTGGTAAACAGTGTCAGCATTGAGTTCAGCTGTAGGACCCCTGATCAATATTGGCAGTATAGAATTAATTGCTTACTGGTGTTAGAAAACACTCTTTGGAGTATTCTACCCTTCTAGTACATGGTTATGTGCTTTTGTTAATAGTTTTCTAATCACTTTATATGGCTGTACTTGTCTTCCCTCAATGCCACATGTTCTTAGAAGGCATTTCGCCAGTATTCTACCATTTTGGTTTTCTCTGTAGCACCCAAATATGTCCACTGTTTTTGAGACTTAGAAGATTAGTTATATAGCAAACAGATATATACAAACCTTTAGCAGTTACTAAGTACTCAGCAATTGTTAATTATTTTATCTGTAGCAGCAAAATAGCACCATCAAAAATACTGACCTAAAAATGTCCATTTTCTTGAACCTTACCTTTTAGCATGCAGCTAATCTTTCTTTAAAATACCTCATTCTATTTTTGCAGACTATCAAACTTTTAAAATTGAATTCTCCAATTCTTGGATATCCAGTAATCTACAATAGAGATTTTGCCGTATGATGTTTTATTCTATGGCTATGTGTTTGTTTGAATAATAATAATCTTATATCAGTTAACATGTATTTTCATTGCATGCAATATCTCATGTAGTCCTTATCAACCTGATCATAAATGCTACTATTATGTTCATTTTAGAGATGGGGCCCTGAGAAGTCACATAGCCCGCAGAGGTTACACAGCTAGAAAGTGCACAGGCCTGTGTTGAACCATTACTGGTTAAGATAGCACCAGCTGCTCTAAGAAGGAAACCCCAAAATGTATAGTTGCCCAAACACAATAAGAAGTGTGTTTCTTATTCCCACAAAATTCAAATTGGGGATTGTGATTAGTAGCAGGCTCTCCTCCAAGTTGTGAACCAGAGTCTCAGGCTCCTTACAGCACGTGGGCCTCAAGGTCATCAGAGAAAGAGTATGGAGAATGATGCATAAGAGGATTTTCTGCCAAATATTTGCAAATGACATATCAGATAAAGGGCTAGTATCCAAAATCTATAAAGAACTTATCAAACTCAACACCCAAAGAACAAATAATCCAATCATGAAATGGGCAGAAGACATGAACAGACATTTTTCCAAAGAAGACATCCAAATGGCCAACAGACACATGAAAAAGTGCTCAACGTTGCTCGGCATCAGGGAAATCCAAATCAAAACCTCAATGAGATACCACCTCACACCCGTCAGAATGGCTAAAATGAACAAGTCAGGAAACGATAGATGTTGGCGGGGATGTGGAGAAAGGGGAACCCTCCTACACTGTTGGTGGGAATGCAAGCTGGTGCAACCCCTCTGGAAAACAGTATGGAGGTTCCTCAAACAGTTGAAAATAGAGCTACCATACGATCCAGCAATTGCACTACTGGGTATTTAGCACAAAGATACAAATGTAGGGATCCGAAGGGGTACGTACACCCCAATGTTTATAGCAGCAATGTGCACAATAGCCAAACTGTGGAAAGAGCCAAGATGTCCATCGACAGATGAATGGCTAAAGAAGATGTGGTATATATACACAATGGAATATTATGCAGCCATCAAAAGGAATGAGATTTTTGCCATTTGCAACGACGTGGATGGAACTGGAGGGTGTTATGCTGAGTGAAATAAGTCACGACGTGGATGGAACTGGAGGGTGTTATGCTGAGTGAAATAAGTCAATCAGAGAAAGACATGTATCATATGACCTCACCGATATGAGGAATTCTTAATCTCAGGAAACAAACTGAGGGTTGCTGGAGTGGTGGGGGGTGGGAGGGGTTGGGTGGCTGGGTGATAGACATTGGGGAGGATATGTGCTATGGTGAGTGCTGTGAATTGTACAAGACTGATGAATCACGGATCTGTACTTCTGAAACAAATAATGCAATATATGTTAAGAAAAGAAAAAGAAGAAGATAGGGGAAGAATGAAGGGGAGTGGGTCGGAGGGGGAGACGAACCATGAGAGACGATGGACTCTGAAAAACAAACTGAGGGTTCTAGAGGGGAGGGGGGGTGGGGGGATGGGTTAGCCTGGTGATGGGTATTAAAGAGGGCACATTCTGCTTGGAGCAGTGGGTGTTATGCACAAACAATGAATCATAGAACACTACATCAAAAACTAATGATGTAATTTCCAAGTGATTGTGTTGTTAGAACAGAGATGGAGCTTTAGATTTCTCAGATGCTAACAGCTCCATACCAGTGGAACCCACTGGCTTTACACTTACAATTCTCTGCTTTCTCACTAATTCCCTGACCAACACACAAAGATCCTTTGAGGTGATTAACATAACAATAAAAATTATTAAAAAAAGAAGAAGATTTTCTGCCAGGCCTGTTAGTGGCACATAGCACTCTAGTCCACTGGCCTGATTCAGTCATGGAGCCACAGCTAACTGAAAGGAAGCTGGGAAATGTAGTCCCTCAATGTGTCCAGGAAGAAGAGGAAATGCCCCAGCACCCAAGATGCTCTGATTCTGTAACCCATGCACATAACCATCATGATAAACGGGCTCTGTAGATTTAACTTCAGAATTGGACATGATATGTTATATATTACATGTACTTTTTAAGCTTCTGGTGGATGAAAATACCTCCTATGTGTTTTGAAATACCGTTTCTTAAGTCTTTCTGTGTGTAATGTTTTCTCCATGTCATTTATTCTATTTGTAAATGCCTGTATTGCTTTGACAGTACTATCTTGCTTCAAGCTCTATTTTTAAAAAACAGAAAACTAAGCCCTCAGAATTATGAAACCAATGAATAAAATATTTCCAAGGCTTTTTTTGGACCATGTCTGTCCAGATTTTATTTTCCTGATCCCACCAAAAGAGGATAATAACTTGTTTAAGAGTCTCTTCCCTTGACTCTTGTGGTAGATCTCAACAATTCTCCTAAGAGTGGAAAGATGGATTAAAATATAACCACTAAATAAAGGCTTTGAGACTTTTAAAGTTAAATCGTGTGCTTCGAATTTTCCTAGAAACCACAAAAGAACAGTCACTAAGGTGGTCTTAAGAGATTTAAAGACATGAATATGAATGATAGGAAGTCTCAACTACTACTTAGATTGTGATTAAGACATCAAGGGATTATACAATTTCTATGATATTTTTTCTTTAACTTTCTCATTTTAAAATCTTAGACTAAATTTGTTATACAATATGTTTGATTTTGTAACAAGATATAGGCATAAGAATATTGGCTTTGAATTAGTTTAATTTATAATTTATAATAATTTAATTTATAAGTATAATTTATAAGTTTAATTTATAATTTATAATTCTTCAAGGAATGTTAACCTCAAAGGATCTTTGTATGTTGGTCAGGGAATTAGTGAGAAAGCAGAGAATTGTAAGTGTAAAGCCAGTGGGTTCCACTGGTATGGAGCTGTTAGCATCTGAGAAATCTAAAGCTCCATCTCTGTTCTAACAACACAATCACTTGGAAAATAGAAAAGTTTAGTTAGTCTAAAAAAAAATCTATTTTAAAGAATCTGCTATGACAAACTAGTTTGACTTTTTAATCAAACTGGCTGGTCATACTAGTTAAAACACTTGAGATTTTTTATGCATTCATAAGTATAACCCGTTGAGGGTATATTGTAGTCACTTCACTCGGTAAGCATTTCCAGAGTGCCTTCTGGGTCAAGCACTTTGACAGGTGCAAGGAATACAGAGGCCTGTGTAAGACCAGCTCCTGCCTCCTATTGACTTTCACTTACAGAAGCTAAAAATTCAAAGCAGACCAAGAACCAAGACAGTTACATAACAGGACAAGAAATGCTCAGATGGGTGCCACAAGAGCTAGAAGAAGAGCTTCTAGATTGAGTTGAGGATCCAGTCAGGGAAGTCTTTACTTGAGAAAGACCCAGAAAAGGACATTGGAGACATGGAATCATGGTTAGACAGGTATATGAGTAGAGCATGCAACAAGAAGTGGAGGAGAACAACCCAAAATGAACTCATCTGCTGCTTTTTCATATACGATTTTTATGTGCTATTTATCATTAGTTCTTAATTTTCATAAAAGTACATTGGTATTTAAATGGTTTTAAGACACCTTGTTAAATTCTTAATGCTTGTAGGGTACCCGAGAGTCTACAGAGTCCTTAGACAATGTAAAATACTTTATTGCACTTTTCAATGCTGACATATAAGTTCATTGTAGAAAATGGTCTCTTTTCAGCCACAAGAGGAATTCCAACCCACTTCTCTAAAAGAGCATTTCAAGATGAATACTCATATAAAACATTCTCTTAAACAGCTCCCACTGTTCATAATGTGATTTGATGCTCCATTGAAATTTCCACAGAAAGCTTCAAATACATCCTGGCTCAAATGTTTTCAGACCAAGGGCAGTTATTTTCTGATGAGTCAGGAGATCATGTTGATGGATGAAGCTGGGGAAGTACTGTCATTGGGACAGATGGTTAACCATTTTATTGCTCTCAACACCAAGATCACGCCAATGTGTTCTGTAATTGCAAAATCCCTCTTGACTAGATGATTTGGTGAGGGGGTAATCCTGAGGAGTTAATCTTAACTAGTTTGTCTAGTTGAGCATTTCTGTCTTATGTAAACAGCAAAATTTATACAAACCTCACTGTTTTTGAAGCATTTTGTCCATGTACTGTTAACAGATACCTCAAGACCACTGTCATCTTTTCCAGTCCTTTTTCTTTTCCTTCCTAACTCTCCTTGATGCCTTGTAGCTTAGCATAGTTTATTTAGATGTTCTTCTATCATAAACCTGGTTGGGGGAGTGTCAGAGATAAGTTTGAATTGGCCATCTGAGAATTTGTAAATCTCAAGGGATTGCTATCAAGTCCCCTGGTCCATAGGGCAAGAATTTCTTCCTTCTAGCTCTGGTCTTTTCCTTGGTCAGCAGGAAATCAGTTGCTTTAAGACCAGCATCCCCCTGGTCAAGTTGCAGGCCATCTGCTTGGACATATGTTGACGCTTTGATCTTTTAACAATTAATTTATTCTCTAATGCCTGGATGACCAGGCCTGCCAGGAGGTCCCACTGGACTCTCCCTGGATCTCTGGGAAACATGAAGACAGATTTTCCTGTGAGCTTCTCTCTTAGGGGACAGATATTTTAACAGCCTGACTAGAGAATTCCAATCTATTTGTGAACAGAACCTGATGGTGTTGATGTTTCTTCTACGGGGGTCTGCACTGTAGATTCATTCCTAGCTAGCCTCTTTTCTTAATGCTATCATGTGGAGTATTATTCTCGACCAGGTAGGAAATTGTCATTTCTGCTTTATTCTTTTCTTTATTATTATTATGGTAGAATATACATAAAAAAATTTACCATTTTCACCATTTTTGAATGCACAGTTCAGTGGCATTTAGTACATTCATGTTGTTGTGTAACCATCACTACCATCCATCTCTAGAACTTTTTCATCTTCTCAAACTGAAAATTTGTACCCAGTAAACAGTGACTGCCCATTCCCCCTCCCCCAACCCTTGGCAACCACTGTCCTATTTCCTGTCTCTATGAACTTGACTAATAGATATCTTATATAAGTGTAATCTTACAATATTTGTTCTCTTATATCTGGCTTATTTCACTTAGCATAATGTCTTCAAAGTTCATCCATGTTGTAGCATGTGTCAGAGTTTCCTTCCTTTTTAGGGCTGAATAACATTCCATTGCATGTATGTACTATATGTCACATTTTGTTTATGAACTCTTGGGTTGTTTCCACCTTTTGGCTGTAGGGTCCCTGCTTTCACTTGTTTGGGGGTATATAGCCATAAGTGGAATTGTTGGATCATATGGTAGTTTTATGTTTAATTCTTTGAGGAGTCCCCATACTGTTTTCCACTGGGGTTCTGCCTCATTCTTGATCCCTGTCATAGCTGCATGACTGTATACATGACTGGAACGGGTGAGATTAGGGATGAAATTGACCGAGGGACTTCTATTCTTTCAGGGATTTGTTTTGTTTTGTTTTGTTTAGAAGAACCTTAAAAAAAAATGATACCTAGGGGAAAAAATTCTCTTTCACCTCATGTTAAGGAATTCCTGGAAGAATAAAAGTAGGCCCATCAATATTGAACCCTGAGAATTGGGAGAACTGAGATTTTTGTGCCTGGTGTGGCAAAGACTGCTGGGTAGCAGAATTAAACAAAGCACCCTGTCCTAACTCAGGGTAGGTTAAATGAGGAATAAAGAAACAATAGAGCCACAAGCTTTCCTACTATGGGCTCCTCAGGTACAGTGTATCCATATGGTGAGATCCAAGTTTGGCCCTCAGATGTAATAGTGAGCCCAGATTCTGGGGCACGGTTCCCAGAAGCATGAGCCTAGTGAGTGAACTAACTGATACTTGTGTCCCAGGAGATACCACAGAGACTACCTCACCCAGCTCTCTAGCTGAGGCAATAGACCTCACCCTTGTAGTTTAGAGGTTGCTTCCTGCCTTGCACACAGAAAAACTCAGGGCCCAGAGAACAGTTCCTATTCTCTAGAACTTTCCAAATTGTTGACTTACGTTAGCTCCTCTAATAGGACTTGCACAGTGAGATTCAAGAATACTGTCTACCCTCCAACTACGAATCAGTTAGCTTAGCTGTCATTCCATCCAAAACATAGGCTTGTTTCATATTTGCTTGCATGAGAGGACATCATTCCCACTCTAGGCTTGGCCACTTCGCTAGCTTCGTCCAAACAGCTTCACCCGGGGCTCGAACTCACTTCTGTTCAGTCCTTAGGAAAAACTTGTTTAGAGTAGCAGAATTAGAGAGGATTACCTAAGGGATATGTGGTCCTTCTGTTCTTCTTAGAAGCTCCCGACATTTATCTATCCCTGGATTAAGCCAGGTCATCAAAAAAAGGAATTCCTGGCTGACATCATCCTGACCCCTTATGGAACAGCTTTTACAATCTTCCATCAGGGCAGCGTCCTTTGAGTAAAGTTTACCCTCGGCCCTACAAAACTCCTCTTGGTACAACTGATGTCTTCATACACCCACTGAACGTGGTACCTACTTTGTATGAAGCCCCGTAAGAGAGATAGTTCCCAGGCCTTGTACCAGGAACTGTTACTCCCTTCTGAGCAGTTGGTTTGTTGTGATCCTGGACACACATGAACCAACTCTCTGGTCATGGAATGAGGAAGCTGAGAGATGGGGCAGCAGGCTGCCTCTAGCATGGGTACAGAACTCAGGCAAGATTTTGTGTGTTAATCTCATGCCTGTCTTTACCTTATTTTGTAAGCTTCTGTTTTTCTTTCAGTCTCATTGCCTCACTTTGTAGGTTGTTGAATTATCTGAATTTTTGCAAGCTATTCAGATCCCTTAGGGAATAAAATGTAAACGTGAATCAGGTATTCTCAGTTGCTTTGGAAGACGAAATGTATATAAATTATTAGTTTTCAGAGAACTAAAATATGCTTGATAAAGTTGGCCTTAAAACAATTAATTACTCTTCTGAATTCATGACTAAATTATAAGTTCTGTGCTCTCAGGAGCCTTAGCTATAGTGTTCATTCTGTACTTGCCGTTGCCAGTGCTGTGCTTAGCACGTAGTAGATGCTCAGTAAACATCCCCTGCGAGATTTGACCAAACAGGATCTCTCTGCACTTAAAGGTTACCACCCTCAGGGTGTGTAGATCCTGAGAAGCAAAGAGAGGCTGTGGCATTCTGGTATTTCCTCCGCCCTTGTCGTTTATGGGAGGACACCAATGGCACTTCTAACGCTCTCCTGTCTCCCTCTCTGCAGACTCACATTTCGAGACTCCCTCCTGGTGCGGTGGCGGGACAGTCCGTGGCAATCGAAGGCGGGGTTTGCCGCCTGGAGAGCCCAGTGAACTGACCCTTCAGGCTGAGCATGAAGCGTCCGAGAGGCATTTCAGAGCCTGAGCGTTTCGGGGATTTTAACTGAAGTTGGATGTTTTATCTTCGCCATTTTATAATTCCTCTTTGCAGCCTCGTGCACGGCTCGCAACACTAGTGCTGCTGCAGTTAGCGCTTAGTGACGTGCGGGTCTTCCGCTGGTGGGCAGGACTGAGTGCGCGTGTGTGCGCGCGCGTGCAGTGCGTGTGCCTGCTTCTCCCTCGATGAAATACAAGCTCCTTATTGTGTAACCTACGACCAGGAATGATTAAATCATCTTTACAAAATGTGTGCTTTACTGTTTACAAGTAAAACCTAAAGTTACAAAGGAAACATTTTTGATTTCATACAGAGGTACCAGCTGTCGTTGATGTGGTGTGTCTGAACTGAAGAGTAAATCTACTTGTTTAAATGATTTGACAGTGGTAGTGCTCCATTTAATAACAGTACTAAGTGATAAAGTGTTTTTATTTGTTAACCAGTTTAAGTGGATCCTGTGGTAACTTAAACTGTTATTCTCATCCCTCATATGGGGCATTTTTCTTTAACAAAGAATGGTTTCAGTGAAACAATCTAGCAGAGAATTAAGGTCAGAACCTTTTTAAATAATAGTCTTATTGATAAAGTTTGTACTTCTTTCCTCAAGCTTTTCTAAGCTTAAATACTGCATATCTTCGAGCTATATGTACTATATAATGAAAGAATATGTAAAGAGAACATACAGGAATGCACAGTCCTTAATTTGTGTATAATGGAATGTTATTTACAATGTAACACTGTAAATAAGAAAGCAAAATTTATGGGAAAATTCAATATTATCTTTGTTTCTTGTTTAAATATATTTTTAAGATAAAGGCACAAAAATAAAAGAAGCATATTACTGGGTATAGTGTGTGACTCCTCTTCTCAGACTAATAAATTATCTTTGGGATCCTAGATTGGAGAGCCATTTTTTATTTTGTTTGTAAAAAGTTACTTCTTCCAGAAATCATACCTTTATCTTTTTTTGCTATGATTCTGATAGTTCAAAAGCAGTCTTTGTGCAGTTAGGCTGGACACTTAACAAGATGAAAGTTGAACTTCGTTCATGATTGAATGATCAGTATCAAGATCCCTAAAATTTTTATTGCAGGTTGATAAAAAAATAACAAAGGGAAGGCATAAGAACACTCTGCTTTGGAAAATTGTAGTGGCAGCTGAAAACCCAAGGGTTTCAGTTGATAAATTGCTTCTAAATGTTATATTTAGTGATTGTGGAGCCACATAAGGAAACCAAGACTTTTCTTTTGATTTTATGTGTAAGAAGTAGCTATCAAGAAGATACTAAAGATAGCCTTGCTCAGGGAGAGGAAGTTCCCTGCACCATATAATCATGGCTCTGGGCGGTAACTGATAAAGCCCCAGATGAAATTATACACTTGACATCGATGTATGGCCAAATTATAAAGGAAAGACAACCAAAATGGAGTGGGTGTAAATATGAATGATTTGGGAGTTGCTGATTTATATTCCTTGTACAGGCAATTACATTTGTTTCGCTGTGTTCCCGTAGACGGGTTGGTGCCGTGGTATCTGTTTCTCATTCTTAATGAGGCTGAGAACGTAGTAAGCGATGGGCTGGCTGGTGGGGAGCCTTTGGCTTCAAAAGCTTTCAAAGACCTGTTACCTGTTGACAGGGTTTTTTGAGGAACTGGACTGGATCACATAAAACTATCAGGACACTTTGGAGTCTGAAAATCATCTGACCTACTTCACCAGGAATGCCATTTCTTTTCATCTTCTTTTGACTTTATTCTACTCATATTTAAAAGTTTGGGCTTGTTAAAAACCCCTTTTATGAAGAGTTTAAAAACTGGTCAGTATAAAAGAGCACAGCCCCTCCAAAAACAGTTTGTTAAGGCTTTATTCTCCAATTCCTATTTTTTTTTTAATTTAAGGAATAGTGTCAAACCAGGAGGCAAAAAAAAAAAAAAAAGTGATACTCAGAATCATGGAGGCAAAAACGTAATGGGTGGTATAAGTTCCTTAGTGATCAGATCAGATATTAAAGAGCAGATCCTGGAACCAGAGGATAATCGACCTCATTTCACACAAAAGTAGAAAGGGTCAAAAGAAACAGATAAGAAAGGAACCTCATTCCCTAGTCTGGCTTATATCACCAAGATGCTGAAGCAGTATTTTAACACGGATGATCTTTACTGTATGCCTATCTACTGCTTCTTTTCAAGCCCTGATCATTGGATGCTTGGTTCTCTTGAGTATAAGTAAGCCTGGTCTGGATTCCTCAAGGCCATCCCTGTGATTCTGCTCTGGGTTTGGAAACGGGAGTTTTCTGGAAGTGGCGAGGAGATGGAGGGCATGTGCTCTACCTGCAGGCACCCACAGTGCCCATGCCCAGTGCTGAGGTCTGAAGGCCTTGTCTAGGCCCACCCCCCTCACTTGGCAGCTCTGCCTCTTCTCACTGCCCTCTGTGTGTCTGATGAGGGCAGGCCCTTCCTCCCTTTTTCCCTGCTGCTTTGAACTGTGAAGTTGAAGTCTGAGAGCAGTGTCTGTTAGAATTGTGTACAAAGTACATGTAAGTAAGTCCTAAATGCTTGTCTGTGAGCAAAATGGATGACTTTTAGCTTGCGGCTGTGGGGACTTCTCTTTGGCTGCTCAAAAGTCTTTTTTGCCTAATTGCTCACTTTGTCCCATGTTTGAGAGTGGTGATGGTACATTGCAGTCACCTGCAAATAAGCAGGGTTGTAATTCTGTTTCGAAGCACAGGTAAGGGGGAGGGAGGAAAGGAGGGTGTGAAGAAGGGAACATTTAGAAACGTCCTGAAATTATTCTTGAATCTTGAGATTGTATTATTGTGGCATTAAAAAAAAATCCAGTCATTGTTATTATAAAAGCAATTCATGCTCATTACAAAACATCAGAAAATAGATAAGCAAAAAACAAACAAACAAAAGATTAACTCATAACCCCACTTCCCTAGAGACAACAGTTAATAACACTTTTTCTTGTATTCTTGCAGACTTTTCATGCATGAATTTTCTAAGTTTTTAACACCGAAATGGGTTTACATAACCTGCTGTTTCACTTAAGAATGTCACAGAAGGATGTCCAGACTTACAAGAATTACCTCATTTATTATTGGTTCAGCTAGTGCTATTCAGTACCTATATTCTATCCTAAGACTTCTGTAGAAACCCATCCCCAGTCCTAACGGTACAGTCAGCTTCTGCTTTCTCTGGCCACAGGTCCGCACAGTGAGCACCGTGGCAAGGTCTGATTTGCCAGTGAAAGCCAGCTGAGCAAGGGTCTGGAGCAGACCACTGTCACTGCCCATCAATTCTCCAGTTTAGAGTGCCCCAGACAACAGTTGGAGGCTGGCATCTGCACCTCTACGCCTGAGGACTTGTTCTGGAACTACAGAAAGCTGCCCCTGCACACAGCAGGCTAGAAATGCCTGGGAATCAGCATGCCTCAATAGCAATTCTCAACCAGTGATGAACAGAATTTGTATAAATATACTCACTGCCTTGCTTCTTGGGTGGTATAAGTCTGGGGTACGTGTTTCACACTGTTTTTGAGATTTCCCACAGAAGTTAAGCTTCAGTTGCCCTCTGTGGTAGTTGACTTATGAATACACCTCATGTTGGCCTTCTTCCCTTCCCAGTACCCTTCTTTGTTCCCCTATTTGTGGGTCCTGGGGTCATCTCCCAGATGAACTACTTGCATTTGCCACCTTGTCCCAGGGTTGCTTCCTGGGGACTTGAAACTAAGAAACATTCCATTCTCCTTGGCCAGGAGGACTTGATGGGCCTTTATACCCTCTTCTGCTGAGAGGGTGGACTCACCAGTCTGCTTGGGCCCTGCACTGGAGTCTCTTCCTGCCTTGTGCTCCTGATGAACTGTCTTCATCCGTCATATCTGATTGAACATTCTCCAAGTGATAAGGTTGGTTGTGCCACAGAAGTGGAAGGAAGTTCACAGCTTGGTCAGTAATGGCAGGCACCAGACAGCTGGAGACAGGCGCATACTTTTAAGGAGGTGGGGAAAAAACAAGCTGAAGAGCAGCAGTCCATCAAGGAGTGAGGAATTCCTCAAGGGAAAGAATCTGGAATCATGTTACTGGTACTCAGAAGAAACCATAGCCAAAGGTGTGTGATGACTTTTAAGAGATTTGAAAAGACCCAAACAGTGGTTGCCAGTGTCCCCACGTCATGAACACATCTCCATGATGACCACACTATAACAACCAATATGGCACCCACTTTCAGAATGTCATTTCTCAAGCCTGGATATCACCAATGTAATTTTATGGTTAATTTTTTTTAAAAATGCCTCCCAACATTTTTCTGAAAACAAAATGTTTATTGAGTCAAGCACATCCACTTTTTTTCTGACATAAACCCTACAATTGTTCAACGTTGTGAATTCCTTTGTGCCATGAAGCCCAGTCTCCCATCCAACTTAAGGTTCCAGTGGTGAGTCATGGTGTGGAGAACCAAAAGGGGACTATGTGTGGAAGCTACTCCTCCACCCCAGGAACACTAGCCCAAGAAAAGGTTGAGCCCAGAAGAAATAAGCCCCTGTGAATATGATGAATTTGTTTTACGTTAGCTATATCCTAAACCATTCCCAAATCCTGATTAAGCAGGGGAAGGAGATGTGGGTGGGTAAACGCAGTAGGCTATACAGGTTGGGAGTAAATGAGCGGGAGGTTGACACCATAAAAGTAATCCTTTAATATTTGCTCTGGGGCATTAAGAATTCTTAAGGATTACATTGCTTTTCCCCAACACTTAATTTGGGTTTAAGTTTATATTAGTCCAGATGCCTAGCATCGGAGACCTACAGGCAGACCAAAGTGACCAGGCAGTTTTTCTGTGCCCACATATTGCTGTCTCTGAAGTGTATGGCCACAGGAAGGATTAAATCTAAAACTGGCAAGGGCCTCCCTCCAAGGCTGTGCACTCAGCTTCCAGAAGCCCATCAGCCAAGCCCAGGGTGGTTCACTGTGACCAGTTGCAGAAAGTGGCAGGGAAAGCAAGCACGGTGGTTTCTCCTTTACGTGGTCGAGTCACCAAAGCCCTGAAACCACAGTGGCAAAGCTGGAAACACTGGGCTAGGGTTTCTTGGCCCTGATGGGGATTTCACTGATTGTCAGCAGGGCTTCAGAACCTGGATAGAAAAAAAAATCTAAACAATTCCTTTAATCACTGCTGTTGCCGTTATGCTGGAGGTCCAAAAGGTTGCTCCTCAAATGGCCTTTCCTGGCCTTGGAAAATCCAGTAATGCTTAAAAGATAGACAATTGTGGTGTTTTTTTTTTTTTTTTTTTTTTAAGATTTTATTTATTTATTTGACAGAAACACAGAGAGAGAGAGAGAGAGAGAGGGAACACAAGCAGGGGGAGAGGGAGAGGGAGAAGCAGGCCTCCCACGGAGCAGGGAGCCTGATGCGGGGCTCGATCCCAGGACCCCGGGATCATGACCTGAGCTGAAGGCAGACGCTTAATGACTGAGCCACCCAGGCGCCCCAGAAGATTGTGTTCTTCTAATATATTAAGAACAATATATTCTTCTTCATTTATAAGTAGTAAGATTTTAATCTGTCCACCCAAGTTTTTTCCCCTAACCTGTTCACTAGCAGCCTTTTCCATCTAGTTAATGGTAAGTCCATCATTCTGGGTGCTCAGGCCAAAATTCTTGGAGTCATTTTTTTTTGTTTTATGTATCTGTTGTTGCATAACAAGCCTCCCTAAATCTTAGTAATTTAAACAACAACTATTTTGTTTTCTCACAGTTGTGTCAACTAGGCTTGGCTTCACCCAGTGGGTTTTCTGTGACTCTTGCCGGTAGTCATGGGTATGCTGTATTCAGCTGGAGTGTGAGCTGGGGGCTGAGCTGATGAGCTTCCTTCTTTTTCCATGCAGGCTCAGGGTCTTTTCCTCTGCTTGTGGCCACCCTCCATGGTCTTTTCATGCTGCTTCTCCTGTAAGACATGGCAGCTTAAGTTTCCCAGGAGCATGAAAGCAAAAGCTACCAGGCCCTTTTAAGGTTTGGGTCAGAACTGTCCCAGCCTTACTTTTGCCACATGTATTGCTCAAATCAAGTCACTGAGCTCAGCCCAGATTCAAGAGGGGACTACATTAGGGTATTAATACAGAGACAAGGCTCTTTGGGGGCCATCAACCTGAAATCCTTGAATCTGCTTTTTCTCCTATTTTAGAACCAATCCATTACTAAATGCTATTGTCCTGAATCCAACCACTTCTCCCGCTCTCCACTACTACCATCCAGCTCATCTCTCCCCTGAGTTATTACAACAGGGTCCTCACTGGCCTCCCTGCGTCCATAGTTACTTGTCCACTCGGCAGCCAGAAGGAGTCTGATCATGATGCTCCTCTGCTCAAAACTTCCATCCTGGCCTCCTTGCCATTTCAGCAGCCCAGACCACCTCCCATCTCAGAGCCACTGCATATGGCTTTATTCTCCTCCTTTCCAGAGGGATCCACATGGCTTGCTTCTCCCTCATCTCCTTCAACTCTTTGTTTAAATGTTACTGTCTCTCTCTTTTTTAGAGATTTTATTTATTTATTTATTTATTCATTTATTTATTTATTTGTCAGAGAGAGAGAGAATGCACACAAGCAGGGGGAGCAGCAGGCAGAGGGAGAAGCAGGCTCCCCATTGAACAAGGAGGCTGATGTGGGACTCGATCCCAGGACCCTGGGATCATGACCTGAGCTGAAGGCAGACACTTAGCTAAGTCACCCAGCTGTCCCTAAATGTTACCTTCTCAGTGAGCACCCTTCTCACCACACTCCTCTCACCGCTCTGTGTCCTGTCCCCTTTCTGCTTTATTTTTTCCTTCTGGCACTCAGTCTTTCCAATCTACCATATCACTGACACATTGGTTTGGTTTATGTGTCTCCCTCAATATGCAGGTAAGCTCCCTGAAAACAGGGATTTTTCTGTCATTCATACTATACTTCTAGCACTGACGACAGTGCCTGGTACATCATAGGTCCTCACTAAATATTTGTTGAGTGAATAAATGAGGGTTCCAGAACATGCAGCCAAGAATACTTTATCTGGCAAGGCTGTCATTTAGAATGGATGGAGAGATGCAGAGCTTCCAAGACCCGCAGAAACTGAAAGAATATGTGACCACTAAGCTGGCCCTACAAGAAATATTAAGGGGGGTTCTATAAAAGGAGAAAGACCCCAAGAGTGATATACAACAGAAATTTACAGAGACGATCTATAGAAACAAGGACTTCATAGGCAACATGATGACAATAAATTCATATCTTTCAATAATTACTCTCAACGTGAGTGGCCTAAATGCTCCCATAAAATGGCACAGGGTTGCAGATTGGATAAAAAGTCAGGACCCATCCATATGCTGTCTACAAGACTCATTTCAAATCTAAAGATACATCCAGACTGAAAGTGAATGGATGGAGATCCATCTTCCATGCCAATGGACGTCAAAAGAAAGCTGGGGTAGCAATTCTCATATCAGACAAATTAGATTTTAAGCTAAAGACCGTAGTTAGAGACACAGAAGGACACTATATCATTCTTAAAGGGTCTATCCAACAGAAAGATCTAACAGTTGTAAATATCTACATCCCCAACATGAGAGTAGCCAACTACATAAGCCAACTGTTAACTAAAATAAAGAGTCATATTGATAATAATACATTAATTATAGGAGACCTCAATACTCCACTCTCAGCAATAGACAGATCATCAGAGCAGAAAATCAACAAAGAAATAAGAGCTTTGAATGACACACTGGACCAGATGGACCTCATAGATATATACAGAACATTCCACCCTGAAACAACAGAATAGTCATTCTTCTTGAGCGCACATGGAACTTTCTCCAGAATAGACCACATACTGGGTCACAAATCAGGTCTCAACTGATACTAAAAGACTGAGATTATTCCCTGCATATTCTCAGACCATAATGCTTTAAAACTGGAACTCAGTCACAAGAAAAAATTTGGAAGAAATTCAAACACTTGGAAGCTAAAGACCACTCTGCTCAAGAATGTTTGGGTCAACCAGGATATCAAAGAAGAACTTTTTTTTTTTTTTCAAAGAAGAACTTAAACATTCATGGAAACCAATGAGAACAAAAACACTTCGGTCCAAAACCTATGGGATACTGCAAAGGCAGTCCTAAGGGGGAAATATATAGCCATCCAAATGTCACTCAAAAAAATAGAAAAATCCCGAATTCACCAACTGTCTTTACACCTTAAAGAAACAACAAATGATGCCTAAGCCACTCATTAGAAGAGAAATAAGATTAGAGCAGAGATCAATGAACTAGAAACCAGAAATACAGTAGAGCAGATCAATGAAACTAGAAGCTGGTTCTTTGAAAGAATTAATAAGATCAATAAACCACCAGCCAAATTAGCCAAACCACCACACCCAAAAAACAAATAATCAAATCAATAAATGGGAAGAAGACATGAAAAGACACTTCTCCAAAGAAGACATACAAATGGCTAACAGACACATGAGAAAATGTTCATCATCATTAGCCATCAGGGAAATTCAAATTAAAACCACATTGAGATACCACCTTACACCAATTAGAATGGCAAAAATTGACAAGGCAAGAAACAACAAATGTTGGAGAGGTTGTGGAGAAAGGTCAACCCTCTTACACTGTTGGTGGGAATGTAAGTTGGTACAGCCACTTTGGAAAACAGTGTGGAGGTTCCTCAAAAAATTAAAAATAGAGCTACACTATGACCCAGGAATTGCACTACTGGGTATTTACCCAAAGACACAGATGTAGTGAAAAGAAGGGCCATGTTACCCCAATGTTCATAGCAGCAATGTCCACAATAGCCAAACTGTGGAAAGAGCCAAGATGCCCTTCAACAGACAAATGGATAAAGAAGATGTGGCCCATATATACAATGGAATATTACTCAGCCATCAGAAAGGATGAATACCCAACTTTCACATCAACATGGATGGGACTGGAGGAGATTACGCTAAGTGAAATAAGTCAAGCAGAGAAAGTCAATTATCATATGGTTTCACTTATCCGTGGAACATAAGGAATAGCAGGGAGGACATTAGGAGAAGGAAGGGAAAAATGAAGGGGGGGACATCGGAGGGGGAGATGAACCATGAAAGACTATGGACTCTGAGAAACAAACTGAGGGTTTTAGAGGAGAGGGGAGGGGGGGATGGGTTAGCCTGGTGATGGGTATTAAGGAGGGCACATTCTGCATGGAGCACTGGGTGTTATATGAAAACAATGAATCGTGGAACACTACATCAAAAACTAATGATGTACTGTATGGTGACTAACATAACATAATAAAATAAAATTAAAAAAATAAATAATAAATAAATGAGGATTCCTCATGGTGACATGGAAGAGGCAGTGTGGAACCGTGTATTAGTTTTCTATTGCTGCCATAACAAATTGTTATAAACTTAGCAGCTTAGAACAACACATATGGATTATCTCCCAATTCTGTAAGTCAGAAGCCTTCGGCTGGTTTCTCTGCTCCAGCACCTAAAAGGCTAAAATCAAGATAGTGGCAGGGCTGCATTCCTTCTGGAAGGCACTAGGGGAGGATTCGTTTCCAGCTCATGCAGGTTGTTGGCAGAATTTAGTTTCATGAGGTTGTAAGAATGAGATCTCCATTTCCTTGCTGGCTGTTGGCTGAAGAAAGTAAATATAACAAACCTACAAATATATGCTTGCTCTTTCTTATCTCGACTTCTTTGACATAAAATTATATTAAGTAATAATTGTAATGATGTATTGTTGCATTTGTAACATCTATGGATGTAATATGTGTGACAATAGTAGCACAAAAAGAAAAATCGTGAGTAGGGCTATATATATAGGAGTAACATTACTACTTCTTGCAGGAATTGTGTTAATATAAATCTAAAGTGGATTCTGATAAATGATACATTTGGGAAGCCCTAGAGCAACCACCAAGAAAATAACTAAATAAATAGTAGAAAAATTATTAAAGGAATCAAATTATACTACAGATAATCACTTAATGCCAAATAAGCAGTAAAGGAATAGGAACAAAATAGAAATGGAAAAAGATAGGAGACATGTAGAAAGCAAAAAATTAATCTAACTGTAATAACATTAGATGTTGTATTAGTCAGGGTTCTCCAGAGAAATAGAACCAATAGGATGTGTATGTGTGTGTGTATATAAATGATTTTTCATAAGGAATTGGACTGTACAATTATGGAGCCTGGCAAAGCCAAATCTGCAGTGTGGGCCAGCAGGCTTGAGCCCCAGGAGCCCCAGTGGTGCAGTGCCAGTGTGAAAGCCAGCAGTTTGGAGACCCTGGAGAGTCAATGGTGCAGAGGAAGTCTGAAGGAAGTCTCTTGGAGAACTCCCTCTTGCTCAGGGATTCATTCAGGATTTCAACTGATTGGATGAGGTCCACCCACATTATGGTGGGCCAACTACTCTACTCAGTGTTCACTAATTTAAATGTTAATCTCATCCCCAAACACCCACTAAATTGACACATAAAGTCAACCATTACTGGTGTGACTGAATTAAACAATCCAGCCAAAAGGCTGAGATTGCCAGAATGGATTAAAAAACAAATTTCAATTATATGCTGTCTACAGGACACGTTAGACTTAAATTATACAAATAGGTTGAAAGTAGAAGAATGGAAAATATATCATGCAAACAGCAACCATAAGAAATCTGGAGTGGCCATACTAATATCAGACAAAATAGACAAACAAAATATGTATTGCTAGAGATAAGGGGCACATTTTACAATGATAAAAGGATCAATCCATGAGAAATTCATAACAATAATAAACATATGCATGTAACAGCACAGTCCCAAAGTACATGAAGCAAAGCGTGATGCAGTTGAGGGGAGGAATAGAGAAGCCAGCAATAATGGAGCCTTCAATACTTCACTCTATATTGGATAGAACTAGGCAAGAGATCAATAAGGAAGTAAAAGACTTGTACAACACTATACACAAAGCTCACCTGACAGACACCTACAGAACACACTACCCAACAACAACAGTATACATTCTTCTAGGGTGCACATGAGGCATTCTTCAGGATGGACCTTAGACTAGGCCATAACACAAACCTCAATAAGTTTAAAAGGATTGAAATCATACTAACCATATTCTCTGATCACAATAGAATAAAATTAGAAATTACTAACTGAAAGAAACTGAGCAAATTCAGCAATATGTGGAAGTTAGAGTGCTACTAAATAATCAGTGAGCCAAAGATAAAACACAGGAAAGGTAGGGATGCCTGGTTGGCTCAGTTGGTGGAGTGCATGACTCTTGATCTTGGGTTTGTGAGTTTGAGCCCCACATTGGCTATAAAGATTACTTAAAAATAAAATCTTAAAAAAAGCACACACACAGGGAAAATAGAAAATACTTTGAAATGAATTCAAGACATAACATACAAAAAACTTATGGGATTCAGCTAAAGCAGTTCTTAGAGGAAAATTTATAGCTGTAAGTGCCTACATTAAAAAAGAAGAAAGATCTCAAATCAACAACCAAACATTCCACTTTGAGACATGAGAAAAAAAGAAGAGCAAACTCATCCCAAAGCAAGTAGAAGGAGGAAATAATGAGGATTAATTAAATAGAGAATAGAAAGACAACAGAGAAAATCAATAAAGCCAAAGTTGGTTCTTCAAAAAGATCAGCAAAATTGACAAATTGTTAGCTATACAGACCAAGAAAAAAGAGAGAAGACTCAGATTAATAAAATCATAAATAAAAGAGAGATAGTGTTATATAACTGAAAGAAATAGAATATAAAGGGAATGTCAAACAACTAAATACCAACAAGTCACATAACTTAGATAAAATTGACAAATTCCTAGAAAGATACACACTACCACAACTGACTCAAAAAGAAATAGAAAATCCAAATAGACCTATAACAAGTAAAGAGTTTAAATTAGGAAGCAAAAATCTTCCCAGAAAGTCCAGGACTAGATGGCTATACTGGTTAATTCTACCAAACATTTAAAGAAGTAATCCCAATTCTACACAAACTTTTCCAAAAAACAGAAGAGGATGGGACACATCTCCACTTATTCTATGAGGTGTAGCCACTCAGTCAGGCAGCTCTCCTCAAATAGTTAAACACTGAGTTTTTCCCTTCCTCAGTGTATGTATACCCAAGAGAAATGAAAACATGTCACGTAAAAATGTGGACATGAATGTTCTTAGCAGCATTGTTTATAATACTCACAAACTGACAATAATCCTAATGTTCACCAACTGATAAATAAACAAAATGTAGTGTATAACTATATTATGGAATATTATTTGGCAATAAAAACAATAAAATACTGATGAATACTACAACATGAATGAACTTTGAAAGCATTATGCTACACAAAAGAAGCCAGTCACAAAGGACCACATATTGTATGATCCCATTTATTGGAAATGCCCAGTATCAGTAAATTTATAGAAACAGAATCTATAGACTAGTAGCTTCCTAAGGCTAGGAGGGATGGGGGATGGGGAAAGTTAAGTGGCGATAAATATGGAGTGTGGGGTTTCTTTTAGGATTAATTAATGATGTGCTTAAATTAATTATGGTGCTGAATGCACAACTTTGTGAATATAATAAAAGCCATTGAATTGTATACTTTTTTAAATGGGTGAATTGAATGATAATGTAAGTTATATCTCAGTAAGTTGTTAAAAAAACGGAAAAAAATTAGGATATAATTCAGGAATAAATATTGGTAAAGAATACCATGCCATATCAAATTCCTCATTTTCCTGGTTGATCATTTCTGGTTTTTCCAAACATTTTTCACATGTATAATTAATTTCATTTTTTATTTTTTAAAAAATATTTTATTTATTTGAGAGAGAGAGGAGAACAAGTGGGGGTGGGAGGGAGCAGACAGAAAGGAAGAAACAGGCTCCCCGTGGAACAGGGAGCCCAATGCAGGGCTCAATCTCAGGACCCCGAGATCATGACCTGAGCCAAAGGCTCAGTTCAATCAACTGAGCCACCCAGGTGCCCCCAAAATTAAGGTGTTTTTAACATAACCACAATAACTTGGCCATATTATTACATCTAAAACATTTTACAATAATTTTCCATATCATTAAAACTCTATTAAATTATCAGATTTCCAATTGCATTGTGTAGTAGTTTGTGCTTGGTCAGCCATAACAAAGTACCACAGCCTGGCTGGCTTTTATTTTCCTCAAAGTTTGGAAGCTATAAGTCTGAGATCCAGGTGTTGATGGGGTTGATTTGGCCTCCCTCCCTGGCGTGTAGATGGCCTTCCCTATCTGTTCTGTTTGGACATTGTCTTTCCTCTGTGCATGTCTGTGTCCTAAGCTCCTCTTCTTATAAGGACACCAGTCATATTGGATTAAGGCCCACTCATATGATCTCATTTTACCTTAATTGCCTCTTTAAAGGCCCTATCTCCAAAAACAGTCACAATCTGAGGTGCTGGAGGTTAAGACTTCAACATATGAAATTTGATGGGGGAGGCACTATTCACCCATAAGACATTCTAAATGTCATTTAAAAAATATTTTCTTAGGGCGCCTGGGTGGTTCAGTCAGTTAAGCGTCTGCCTTCAGCTCAGGTCATGATCCCGGAGTTCTGGGATCGAGCCCCACATTGGGCTCCCCACCGAGCGGGGAGTCTGCTTCTCCCACTGCCTGCCGCTCCACCTGCTTGTGCGCGTGTGCTCTGTCTCTCAAATAAATAAATAAATAAAATCTTAAAAATATATATATATTTTCTTGTTTGAATGAGGGACCCTCACAGAGGAGGAAAAAACCCACTGTTGCCTAGTGTTAACATACATTACCTCAAACTATTGCCACTTTAAAGTGTACAAACATAAAACTAAGTATAAACTTCTCACATGTATAGCTCGTTTACAATTATAAATCCAAGGAGATTTCCAAGTGAATACAACAAAATCTAAAAGCAAAGTTTATGTTAACAATGATATAATGGTTATATTACACTGTCTTTGTTATTGTTTTACCTTAAATCATTGTTTGATTTTATTTTGGTTATTGCATTTTTCAGTCCTAAAGTTTCCATGTGATTTTTCTTTGTACCTTAAATTTCTTTGGTGAGACTTCCTACTTTTTATTCATTTGTTTCAAGCATGTTCACAATTGCTTGTCAAAGCATTTTTATAATGGTTGCTTTAAATCAGGTCTCCTCTGATGCCACTTCGGTGGGAGAAGTGGGGTGCTCCCTTGTTACTTACCAAATGGAAGTGGAGAAGTCTGGGCTCTCCACTCAGCTCCTTTGACCCCTATAGGGGAGTGGTTCCTTGTTATCCCCTGATGGAGGTGAGAGTTCAGGCTCCCACTAGGCCTTTTGGTGGCATCCTGCCTACTGAGAGGGGAAGGGGTTTTTTATTACTCAAGAGGTGATGAAAGTCTCCTTTCCCCTGGGCCTTCTATGACTCCACTTGGTAGAGGGGGTGTTGAGATGCCTGTAGCAGTCTAATGAGAATGGAAGTCTAGGTTCTCCCCATGACCTTCTCTGGAAGGGGTGAGGGTGCGTTTGCAGCCTTGTTATTTCTCGTGATGTTTGGCTGGAAGTAGACCCATTCTTGTCTAAAAGTTTTCTGTTCTGCTAGACTGCCCCTTTCCTGATCCGTTGGCCTGAGAGAGAAGACTTTTCCTGGGGCTCTTTTGTCTGTGTCCATTGGTATTTCTGGTTGCTGGCTTCTCCAGTATCCAGTCTGGGATAAATGAGGCAAAACGAAAACTCAGGGAATTCATCACCATGTTCCTCAAGACTCATGATCCTGAACTGGCTTGCCTTATTTTCTTCACCTTTCCAACTTTTCTCATGTTTGTTTTATATATATAATGCCCCATGTTTTCAGTTGTACTTCGTGGAAGGAATAAGGGAAAGTGCCTCTACTACATCTTTCCAGAAGCAGAAGACCTGATTTTTTTTTTTTATAGAAGCCTTTATTTGGAAGCTGAATATTTCATTAGTTGATGTAATTCTTTTGATTTTGAACTTGACAGCCATCATTTGAGTTGCTAACATGCATTATACTTCCTTATTGACAATAAACTTGTCTTTAACTATCTATCCATTATTTTTCTAGCCAATCCACTTAATAGATACCCTCGGAAATTGCAACATAGCCATTTCATGAAAAATTCCTAGTTGAGGGTTTACCCCTACTTTTACTGCTGACAAAGATTGGTACATACATAGATTGATCCACACAGCCCCCTCCACTCAACCCTGAACATAAAGATAAGACCAAAAAGTTATTTTACGTTCAGCATACCTTATTACTGATCATGACTCAATTCTCTCACTTACTCTTTTCCAGCTACCTGTAATAGTCGCTTGGCATCAACATTACTACAATCACAAATAGAAATGCAAAATGAAATTGCCTGGCATGAATTAGTTGCAAGTTGACCCTGAATATGTTTGTATTCATTCATTTTAGTTTGTCATCAAAATGAAAAATTCTTAAATTGCCAAATTCATTGAATTCATAGGTTCTGGAGGCTCCATCTATCTGGACTCGCAAATTCCAGTTTGAGAAACTTAAGTCTACACTGTTTCCACATCAAGCTGGTTAATAAGAGTTACTAATGGACTACAGGCTAGCCTGCAGGTGGTTGTTAAATACTGAGGCACATGGTTGGGGACAGACAAGAACCATCTGACTGGTAGAGTAATGATGATAATAGGTTCATTCTTTACTCATCTGTACCATTCATTCACTGATAGTCCCCCTCCATATTCCTAGACACTACCACTTCCAGCGTGATCCAGCTGATTTCCAATTGCCGTACTCTGCAATTACCACACTCTGCATTTCTGTGCCTGGGAGTTCTTTCCAAAATCACAGAAGACTACTCTGTCCATGGCATGCCAGAAGTGCCAGGACATTAACACATCCTGGAGCAGACCTCAACTCATGATTCTCAGGAGCTGGTGTACAAATACCCCAACTCATTTACCTCTGGCATGGGATATCATTGGGGCTTGTGTTTGCACTACTTCCCCGAATTTTCCTTTGGTGTTTCCAGTTTTCCACAGTGGTCACTGCCTTGCTAATGCATCCTTTATTGGCTGCCTTCCTCTCCTTCATCTCCTAGGCCCACCATCAGTGTTTCCTGTACCTTCCAAATAAAGCCCTTGCACTCAGATTCTTATCTCAGGATTTGCTGCTGGGAGGAAAGTACTTTATAAAGTGCTTTTACTTATGACATCTTATTTGACCCATACAACAATTCTGGAAAGGACGGAGTTTTTTTGGTCAGGGCCAGCAATGGAATGTGAGCCCCATGTTCTGTTACATTCTCTTGTGTATCCTGAGAATGCACCTGGCACATTATAGATATTTAACAAATAATTGATGAGTAAAAGAAGAAACTGAGGTTCCTGTAAGTAATTTTATCAAATTACCAATGAAAGAGTCAGGACTTGGTCTTTTGACTCCAAGCACAGCGCTCTCTCCACTACACACTCACTTCCTGTTCTGACCCTGCTGTCTCAGATCATGGTTTGCAGAGGAACTTAAAGATGACTTAAATATGTCAATATCATCAGCCAGCTCTAAACCATAGTGATGTCAATGGTTTCAGAGTTGGTGGAATAGAAAGATCTGTGAGAATATTAAAGATATTTATGGGACAAATGGCCAAGTCTGCTTGTTTGTATCACACAGATATTTGGGGGTCACATCCTTCCCATGGTGACCATCTGGAACTCCAGGGCCCCATAAAATAGAGACAACTAGTCTTTCTTCGCTCCAAGGTAGTTAAAACATTCTAGCCCAGCCTTGTTTTTATAGTTTTCCTCATCAGTGGTGTGAACACATAAAAGTCACATTTATATGTGTTAAACGAAACCTCGTTTAACATTTTAACTTATGCTTTAAAAAATTATTTCATATCTCCTTTAAGAATTCTAATGAGTTCTATAATAAATGGACACTTGCAGATAAAAATATTCAGCAGTATGAACAAATAAATAATATCTACTGCAGTTAGCTATCAGATTAAATATTAACTCATTAGTCAATTTTTACTTAAATCATGCATCTTCCCCCAAATGAATGGTTATTCTGTGAAGCCATTTTGATTCCTGAGCACTGCTTTCCCTAAACTCCTTAAAGTCATCAGGCACATTAAAGGATATCCAATTTCATTGGTCTAAGCTGAGTGATCGCAATTCATCAAGGCATGAAAAGTCTGTCCAGTCTTGTGGAATATCATTAAATGGTTCAAGGACGTTTCTAATCTTAATGATGGCCAAGGGGGAGCAACTATTATGATGATGAATGGGAATGAAGATCTGGAAAAAGTTCAAGGCATGTTATACTTACAAAGACTAATACACGTTGTTTATCTAAATCATCCAACTGATTAAAGAAACACACAAAGCCCAAGACAGTTAAAAGCAGAGAACCAAATAGGGTTTGACCTACCCTGGTATATTTATCGCTGACCATGTCATGCATGTAAAATGTATTGCTCCACCAAGATGCTGTGTATATAAATCGGGAGGGTCTTTTGAGGCTGATGTTGAGTAATATAGGCTGTCCAGTTTATTGCCTGGCTAAATATTTATATAAAATTAGTTCATTGATGGTGGGGAAGCCTCCATAAAAGGAGTCTTTCAATGTTACTAACTGATTAGCTACAACGCCTAAGGCTTAGCAAGAGCTAGGTGGTGGTGACTTTGGTACTTCCGCTCCCCAAACCAATTCCCGAGTTGCTCAGTGTTTTGAATCCCTGGCCTGAGTTGGATTGTGTGTGTGTGTGTGTGTGTGTGTGTGTGTGTGTGTGTGTGTGTGTGTGTTTAGCCAATACCCTCTTGGTACCAAGACCAGTAGAGTCTGCAAGGAAAGAGGAAATGCTTTTTGGTACACACCTAGAAGAGTGCTCTTTGGAGCGATTTTTCATTGGCAGAACGTGTCAGGGCAGGCAATGCTGGGATAAATGGGGGAAGGCTCACTTTATATCATAAAGGCCAGAGAATGGATCTCTTATGCAGGGGACTTGTTTTTGGCTGACCTTTCCCTGGGAAAGAGGAAAAATCAACCACATAGGTGACTGGGAGGATGTTGGGCCATGTCCAAAGACTTGATCATAGTGAATATCTTTTCAGTAAGTCTGGGAGTGGTAGGTCATTGGGCTGAAATAGTGAAGCCATTGCTTAAAGGATTGTTTAAAAATAAGAAGCTGGAGTTGTTGAAGATTTAGAATTAAAGATACTCTTCACTTGGATTCTGAGACACCTAATGTTTCTGGTTTTCCTCATACCTCCCTGGTTTCTCCTTTTCAATATCCTTTTATGGTTTCTCTTCTCTCCTGCTGAACATTGGTGGTCCCAGGGCTTGGTTCTCAGCCCTCTTGTCTCCATAGATGATTTTATCTAGTCTGATGGCTTTAAGTATCGTGCCTCCCAAATCTCCAGCCTGAACTGCACCTAAACTGCAAACTACTGACTCAGTATATCCACTGTGACACCTAATAAAGCATTTCATAATATGTCTAACACAGAGCCCATAGTTTCTATCTCCCCATCCCCTGACCCCACAAGCCTGCTCCTTCCCCAGAATTCACCATTTCAACTGATGTTCTCACTTACTCATTGGCTCATGTACAAGTTGCCTTTGAGTTCTCTCCTTTCCTCATCTGCACCACACACATCCTGAGCTGCAGCATGAGGAGCTGGCTGACTCAGAAGGATGCCTTCTAATCTGGTCTTGCAAGATGCAGTAGGTAGGGCACTTAATGAACAGCAAACTACTCCAGGTCACTTCAAATTATTTTTTTCTTTCAATGGGCACAGGTGTTTCAGTGGAGATACCAGTTTGGCCCAGCTCAGGGGTCAGATATGTAGACTTCAAGTCCTGGGTCTTTGTTTACAAAATTAGGAGTCTCAGCCCAGCTCGTAAGTCCATGGACAGGAGCACAGGGTAAGCTGCTGTGTGTCGGTCGGGTGGACCTTTGTTATCTGTCCATCTTTGGTCGCTACAGGCACAAAGAATGGGAGGAGAACTGACAAGACCAAATCAGCACCTGCCCCTCCCCCAACAGCCATAGCACCATTTATCTCCATCTCCTGGCATCTTTCCTTCTCTAAGGAATTTCTTCCCTTCCTAACCTTGCTTCACTCCTCAGCTTAGTGCTGTTGAGAAACATGGCTTGTCCTCTCTCCACAGATCCCAGGCCAGCACTTTCATATTTCTTACTTCATTTTTCATAATCAAACATGTTATAATGAGGAAATGGAATTCTTTATTGAAATGATGGTAAAAAACATTTCTTTCTTATTATTGGAACTACAAAAGTGATACACTTGATATACTAGAAAAAATTTTTAAAAAATCAGATGAGGAAGAAAATTAAATTCCTTTACAACCCCATCACTGAGAAATAATCACAACCCTTAACATTTTAAGATGTTTTCCTTCCATCTCCTTTTTAGTGAATTTATATTTGGAAGAAAAAAAATTGTACCACATTTTGTATGGAATTAGACCTTTTTTGTGTATATTGTGTATATTTTTTAATATACACAAACCTCCTCTTAGGAAGAAATTGGCCTTCCTGATAAATGCAGAAGCACTTTTCTGAAGAATTCTTTTTTTTCTTCTCTCCCTTCCCTTCCCTTTTCTTCTGTTTTTTTGTTTTTTTTTTTTTTTTTTTTTTGAGAGGGAGAGAGAGAGAAACAAGGGTCAGAGGGAGAGGGAGAGAGAGAATCTTAATTAAGCAGGCTCCATGCCCAGCGCGGAGCCCGATGCAGGGCTTGATTTCACAACCCTGAGATCATGACCTGAGCTGAAATCAAGACTTGGATGTTTAATCGACTGAGCCACACAGGCACACCAATTTTCTGATGAATTCTGATGGGATTAATACCATGTCTGAGAAACCAATTACTCATCCTCCCAGACGACTCTCAGCTGACATTTCTCTCTTTTGGTATCCTAGTCTAACAATGATTACTTAATGATTTCTTTTCCCCACTAAAAGGAAGTCTTTGGATTAGTCTGATGTATATAGTTCTTTTCCTGCAACAAGATTGCCATAAAACTCTGACTCCTAATCACATTTGGAGCAGAGTTCACCAGTCTTATTTGGAAACAAATTTCTTCCCCCTTCATTTCATTAAAAAAAAAAAAAAGGTCAATTTCATGTAGCTAAAATTTATGTATGATAAAATATATCCATTTCAAATGTACAGTTCAACGATTTTTGTCACATATACTCCTATGTAACTGCTACCACAAGCAAGATATAAAACATTTTTATCACCCCAAAAAGTTCCCTAATGCCCCTTTACAGTTAGTCCCCCTCTACTTTTGGCTCTTAGTAACCACTGATCTGTTTTCTGTTACTACAGATTAGTGGTTTTTTTTTTTTTTTTTTTTGCTTTTCATAGAATTTCATATGAATGGAATCATCTCGTATGTATTCGTTTGTGTGCAGCCTTTAAAATGTGTTTGAGAGATGCATCCATATTGTTGCATATAGCTGTAGGTCACCTATTTTCTCTGCTGTATAGTATTCCACTAAATGAATACACCACAATTTATTTCTCTAATATACTGTTGGTGAGCACCAGGTTGTTCAGTTCCAGGCTATTAAGAATAGTGCTGCAGGGTGCTTGAGTGGCTCAGTCAGTTAAGCGTCCCACTCTTGATTTTAACTCAGGTCATGATCTCGTGGTCATGCGATCTAGCCCGTGTTGGGGTCTGTGCTCAACTTGGAGTCTGTTTGTCCCTCTCCCTCTGCTCCTCCCCTTGCTTACTCTCTTTCTCTCTCTCTAAAATAAGTAAATAAATAAAATCTTAAAAAAATAGTACTGCTAAGAATATTCATATTTAAATCTTTGTATAGGTATGTATTTTCATTTCTCTTGGGTAAATACCTAGGAGTGAAAATCCTGGGTTATATGGTATTTTACATTTATAAAAGAATATAAGTAGAGGCGCCTGGGTGGCTCAGTCGGTTAAGCAGCTGCCTTCGGCTCAGGTCATGATCCCAGGGTCCTGGGATCGAGCCCCGCATCGGGCTCCCTGCTCAGCAGAGAGCCTGCTTCTCCCTTTCCCTCTGCCTGCCGCTCTGCCTACTTGTGCTCTCTACCTCTCTGTCAAAAAATAAATAAAAAATATCTTTAAAAAAAAAAAGAATATAAGTATAAGGAATTGCCAGGCTATTTTTCAGAATGGTTAGGGGATCTTCCATTTTTACCATGACTGCTTCTTACCAGGGAAAAGGGAGTTTAACAATGAAAAACATGGATATCTTGTCTTTTCTCTTTGGTTCTCTTCCTTTTGAAACATATTTGTCTTTCTTTTTCATTTCTGTGAAAGAGAAATATCCAGAAGAAACAAAATGGTTATCTGATCCAGAAGATACAGGAATTGAAGAGAACGCTAATGAATTCCTAACCTAAGGGGTGAATTTTTCCTTCAGCCTGCAAAATTGTCCTTCAGCCTACATTTGAGACCCCATTTTTAGACCTGGAGATTACTCAGTCCTCCTACCTCAGCCCCAGTGGACTAATCGTTTGCAGATTTCCCATAGTAGGCCTATTAAATATTTCTTTGGCACCACACCCCCTTCCTTTATAGCACTTAGCACAGTTTATAGTCATTTATATTTGTGGAATTCGTTGATTAGTGTCTTTTTTCCTTACTTCATGAAACGAGGAACCAAGCCTCTTTAATTCCCCTGGCTCACAGTAGAGCTCAAAAAAATATTTTTTAAATGAATGCACAAATGAATGAAAGAAATGAAAAATAGGCTAACAGAACAAGACTGCCGATCTAACAGTTGTGACTGTACAAAAATGGTTAAAATGCAAGTATTCGTTGACTGCCAATCTAACAGTTGTGACTGTACAAAAATGGTTAAAATGCAAGTATTCGTTCACTGCCAACTCCCTAAAAAGACCATAGGTGTACTCTGCTGATCAAGCAAAGCTGTTTGTTACTTACTGCAATAGGGGAGAACACCACCTTGACAAAGTCTTAGTAGTAGCTTCAAAGGGAAAGATCCAGGCATATATGTGTAGGGTTTTAGATCTGGGTTTGAGTGGTTTAAGGCAGACCTTTCAATGTGGGGATTCCAAGTGGGCAAAGTTCACAGAAAGGTAAGGGTTCTAAGAAGCAAGGGACGCTGTGATAAGCAAGTAGGTCTGTCCCACAGAGCAACTTGTTGGCCTGAAAAAGGGGGCTGGTTGAGTAGTCCATTGTTTGAAAGTAAGTAGATGTTCAGGAAGCTCCTGGAGCAAACACTGAGGTTATCTACTGGACAAGAATTTCCTGGAACAAATAGTAAAGTCATGTTGATGTGGGCTTAGTTCTGTTAGTTATGAGGCTGCTGGCAGCTCCCAAAACCCAGTTCCCTAAGACTAAGTATAGAAAGGCAGATTACTTCTCTGACCTTTATATGCTGAATGAGGAGACTATGCTTCACAACAATTGCTCATTGTTAAATCTGGAAAAATCTGTAGGCATGACTGGACTACTAACTGCTGCATTCCCACATCTTGAATTTAAGCCATAAAACTTGTTATTATATAAAATACTAACATTTCAACAGCAAGTCCTGGAAACCAGATATGGATTTGTGAGGCTTCTCTCTTTTTGTCCTTTCTCTGACTTTCCTTTATTTTTTGATTTATGATTCCTTTATGAAACAAAACTTTAGTTTCCCTGTCAAGAATCCAATGGGAATGAAGAGTGAGAGGAAGTACCAAGAGCACGTTAGTTTAATAGCAGATGATTCTAATGAGGTCTCAACATTTAGAAAGCAGTAGTGGTTGAGGCATGAGCAAGGTTGCACATGGTATCAACATAACTATTTTGCTGCAAAGTGGGGAACAGCAAGCTCTCTATAAGACTCTTTGGGGATGGGAGATCTCCTTGGCCAAGATAAATGGGACTGGAGCTTAGCAGGAAGGAGAGCAGAAAGAATTACACAGAGGCATTTAAGTGTAGCTGAGGTAAGTTGCCACCTCCCACCAATCAGGTCCCTAGCTACATCATGAACCATTCACTTGGTCAAAATGGAAGACACAGCCAGTCCATAAAGCATTCCAAAGGCACCATCGCTATCATGTTACACATAATTCGTGGCCAAGGCTTGACGCAGTGTTGGAGGAAGCATGCTAGGGCTTGTGTGATTCCCCAGCCACACGTATGGTGAGGTAGGGATGTAGGAAAGTTTCTGGCCATGGAAAGTAAACATCTCACCTCCAAAAGGGCAGAGCCTGCAAACACCATGAAACAAAGACTCAGTATTGTGAACTGAGCCAAGAACTTCCCAAAAGGGAGGGTGGAGCTTGGGCATGGCTCTCCTTCTCTTCCCTGGTGTAATATTGTCACATCATCTGGGGGTAGTGTGTGCAGAAGGGAGCCTTTAGAAAGTTGGCTGTGCTATAATTTATGGCTCCCCTCAGCAACTAAATCTTTGCTCTCTGATCTGCAGCCCGGCAGCCATAATTCTTCTCTCCCTTTTTAAGTTGTTGTTGTTTTTTTTTATAAAATGTATGTACATAATTTAAAAATTAAATAAACCTCCAAATAGCAAGGGCCTTACCACTTCCTAGCCCGAGTGCTGCTGCCCAAGACCCACTTGCTTTCAACTATTTTTTTTTTTTTTTTTTGGTATTTATGTTTGCTTACACTCTTTCTGGATTATTCATTTTAGGCCCTGTGTGTTGACTTCCTGCCCTGTTAAATAAGGACACAATTCCTTTGCATACTCCCTCCCCTTTTCCTCTCTCCCTATTCTCATAATTATATCACAGTATTTTAGCTAAATCAATTGTCACTATTTATGTTGTTATGGTTGGTAAATATGGTTTCTCCCAGAACCAAGTAGGGAATTGTGATTATCTTTCTTGCCCAATGCTTAATTTTATTGTTGTTTTCCACTTGCAGAGTTTTCTGGGTCTTACCTTAATTTTTCCCATCAGATCTGTCAACCCCCCCACCCCCCCCCCCACTGATAGTTTTCCCAAAAGCTCAAACATATTAGATAATTTATTCTACTTTCTTCCTCTGAAGTCTTCCCTGAGGAACCCCTCTGTTCTCCTGTTTTGATGCAGTCTTTAGGGCTGCTGCATGGTTGTCATCCTGGAGTATTTTTTCACCATTACCCTGTGATTTCCCTTTTTGGCTGCCTTGTTTTTGGATCCCCACATCTCCCACTTCCTTGGCTTACTCCTTCCTTTTGTAGGATCATCTTCTCTAGTGTTTTCCTAAGACAGAGCATAGGGGAGGCACTTACTTTTTCAGTCCAGGAATGCGTCTGAAATGTCTTTATTATCCCTCTTACAATAATTTATAATTTGGCTGTATATGGATTCCTGGTTGAAATTCAGTTGCTTTACTGTCTTCTAGCACATATATTGCTATGACTAGTCCGATGCAAATTTCATCTCCAATCCTTTGTAAGTGATGCCTTTTTTCCTTCTCTCTCTCTCTCTGGGATAGTTTTTAGGATCGTCTCTTTATTTCCATGAGTCTCACAGTATTGGTCACTCAGTGAGCCCTTTCAATCTCAAGGCACACCCTTTAATTATGGAATTTTTATTTTATTGTTTCCTTAATAATTTCTTTCCCTCTCCATTCTCTAAGTCTTTGAAATAACTATTATTTGGATCTTGGACCTCCTGGATTGATTCCCCAAGACTCTAATCAACCTTTATGAAAAATATTTTTCTATTTGTTCTACTTCCTGAGAGGTTTCACCCACCTTATTTTCCAAGCCTTTTGATTTTTAAAAATTTTAGCCACCCTATTTTAAATTTATAAGAGTTCTTTCTTATTATTTCATTCATTATTTTTTATAGTTTCCTCTTCTTGTCTCATGGATGCAGCATCTCTTTTTTTTAAGATTTTATTTATTTGAGAGAGAGAGAGAAAGATAATGCAAGAGAGAGCATGAGCAGGGGGGAGAGGGAGAAGGAGACTCTCCACTTAGCAGGGAGCAAGACATGGGGCTTGATCCCAGGACCCTGGGATCATGACCTGAGCTGAAGGCAGATGCCTAACCAGCTGAGCCACCCAGGTGCTCCGTAACATCTCTTTTCAATCTAAGGATATTAACTTCAGTGGGATTTTTATAGTTTTCTTCTGATCTCTACATTATCTCTTTGACCTTTGTGTTTCTTTTCTCCCTAGTTCTTCGTTTTGGTTTTTGTCTTTTATATTAGGAGACATTCCTCAAATATTTGGTGGTCTTTGGCTCTCTGTTCCTATTTCTAGCAAAGTACTTAAGACATGACTGGAAGCTTTATATGCAAGAAGGACTTCACAGTGGAATAGGGCAGTTGACCAGTTGCTCTGTGGGAGGACTCCCAAATGTCAGTCAATTTCCCACTGAAGAGTCTTCTAATTCTCTTACCAGAGGCTTATGCCTAACTGCTGGAGCACTAGGGGTGCATACCACACCTACTGTGAAAGCCACGTTACCCGAAGTGCTGAGTGTGGCACTGGTGGTATATGAGTTGACTTTAGGGCACGAATGGCCAAACATTTTTCCTTATAATATATTTGCTCTAGTATGTGCTGGCTAAAATATAACTAGCACACCAAATCCATGGTATTATGGACATGATCACTTAAGACAAGCCAAGTAAATGAGAGTGAGTCATGTTCAAAGTATTAAGATCAGTAATAGTACAGGGAGGGATAGAGACAAGGCAAAAACTCAAGAAGGCAGTACTCGAATGATTGATGTTTGGGAGACACTGTGATAAAGAAAAGGAAGGCATCTTTTATTACATTAAGAGAGAGTAGAAAGGGGACTCCATATGGGATTGATGGACAAAGCAAAGGGGCAGAGATGTGAAGTGGGAAAATTATAAGTCCCTCTCTGTGTGTTTGGAGGGTGGTCAGGGGCTAGGTTGTAAAGAACCATGTATTTTCATAAGTATTATTTAAAACACTGGTTCGGTGGTTGTACAGTGTCTGAGTCCAAGAGGCAGCATGGTTACTCACTGAGGCTGATACAAGTCCAAGTCAGTAAGTATTGATTTGCATCTGAATTATTCACAACAATTAAGAAAGGATAGAGATGCCCCCACCCAGCCCACATGCCCCATCACTTCACTGGATGTATTACGCTGAGCGAAAGTAAATTTAATTTAACCCCAATCTCAGAAAACCTTAACCAGGTTATAAAATCTAAGTTCATACATTCTCAATGAGTATACATTTGATGAATTTTGGATTTCTTATCATTCTAGGTATCCCTGTGTTTTCTGTATCTACACAAGTTAGGTAAACTCTGGAATACAACATAGCAATTCAAGTGTTCTGTAACTGTATGGCCCAATACAGTAGCTAGTAGCCCTATGTGACTATCTGAAGTTAAAATAATTAAATAAAATAAAAAAATTCAGTGTCTCAAGCTAGCCACATTTCAAGTGCCTTCTGGTCCTGTGTGACAAGTGACTACAGTATGGCATATCAAGATATAGAACATTTTTATTACCAAAAGTTCTCTTAGATAGCACAGTCCTATGGTTACAAAAAGCCTATTCTTTTTCATTGAGATAGAATGGATATTTAACATTATATTAGTTCCAGGTGTACATCATAATAATTACATATTTGTACAAAGTCTACTGTTAAATCTAAAAAATTTCTTAAGATTAAAGTAACTACCACCACAATCATGACACAGAACAGTTCCATAACCCCTCAAATTCCCTCACACTACTCCTTTAGAGGCACACTCTCTTACCATTCCAATGCAGTGCTTGAACTCACAACCCTGAGATTAAGACCTGAGTTGAGATCAAGAGTTGGACACTTATCCAACTGAGCCATCTAGGTGTCCCAATATGTAACCATTTGAGACCAGCTTCTTCTACACAGCTTAATGCCTTTAAGATGTATCCAGTTTGTTTCATGGACCCAAGTCTTCAGTGCTGGATAGTGTTCCATTATACGGTGGTTTCACGGTTTGTTAATCCACTCACCCACTGAAGGACATTTTGGTCATTTCCATTTTGGAATTTATGAATAAAGCTGCTAAAACATTTGTGATCAGGTTTCTGTGTGAATATAGGTTTTTCATTTCTCTAAGGTAAATATCCAGCAGTAGTGTTGCTGGGTCATATGGTAAGTATAGGCTTAATTTTATAAGAAACTGCCAAACTTTTCCAGAGTGGCTGTACTATAGTGCATTCCCAACAGCAGGGTATGAGAGGTCCAGGAGCTCTGTGTCTTTGTTAACACTGGTATTGTCTTTTTTTTTTTTTTTTTTTTTTTTGCCATTCAAATACATATATGGTAGTCTCTTATGGTATTGTAGTTCCTTAGTGGCTGATTCTGTTTTGCTTATTTATCATCTTTATATCTTCCTTGGAGAGAGGCCTATTCAAATTTTTGCCCTTTTTTTTTTTTTTTTAAAGATTTTATTTATTTGACAGAGAGAGACACAGCAAGAGAGGGAACACAAGCAGGGGGAGTGGGAGAGGGAGAAGCAGGCTTCCCGCGGAGCAGGGAGCCCGATGTGGGACTCGATCCCAAGACCCTGGGATCATGACCTGAGCTGAAGGCAGACGCTTAACGACTGAGCCACCCAGGCGTCCCAATTTTTGCCCATTTTAAAATTAGATTGTTTTCATATTGTTCAGTTTTGAGAGTTATTTATATATTCTGGTTATAAGTTCTCTGTCAGTTACATGATTTGCAAGTATTTCTCTGTACCCTTCTTTTCTTTTCTTTTTTTTTTTTTCCTTTCTTTTAATAGTGTCTTTTATGGAACAAAAGTTTTAAATTTTGATCGTTCTGATTACTGTTGCCTTATAATAAATCTTAAAATTAGATAGCATGGTTTCTCCAAATTTATTATTCTTTTTCAAAATGGTTT
Organism: Zalophus californianus; assembly: GCF_009762305.2. Lineage (NCBI taxonomy): Eukaryota > Metazoa > Chordata > Mammalia > Carnivora > Otariidae > Zalophus > Zalophus californianus. The sequence goes on from NC_045602.1 coordinate 101,239,789, forward strand.
TAGCTGTTCCAGTTGCTTTTCCAAATGAATTTTAGCGTCAGTGTTACTTTATCCACAAAAGAAAATCCTACTGGGATTGGGATTGGAACTTAGTCAAATCCTTAGATCATTTGGGGCAAAAATTAACATCTTCCTATGTTGAGTCTTCCCATTCATGGATGTGGTATATCTTTCTCTCTTTTTTTAAGATTTTATTTATTTGAGAGAGAGAGAGAGAGAGAACACGAGCAGGGGGAGGGGCAGAAGGAGAGGTACAAGCGGACTCCCCACTGAGCCGGGAGTCTGACACAGGGCTGGATCCCACGACTGGGATCACGACCTGAGCTGAAGTCAAATGCTCAACTGACCGAGCCACCTGGGCGCCCCTGTGGTGTATCTTTCTATGTATTTAGATCTTCATTGATTTCTTTCATTAATGTTTTGTTATTTTTCTCATATAGATTCTGTACATATTTTTTAGATTTCTACATAATTATGTCAGTTTGGAGTTATTGTAAATCATATTTTTTATTTTTTTGATTTCTAATTTTTGATTGCTAGCATGAAGTAGTATGATTGACTGTTTTTTTCCTTTTTTTTTAAATTTTGTTATATTATTATTATCATCATTATTATTATTTTTTAAAGATTTTATTTATTTATTTATTTGAGAGAGCGAGAATGAGAGAGAGAGAGAGAGAGCACATGAGAGGGGGTAGGGTCAGAGGGAGAAGCAGACTCCCTGCTGAGCAGCACGGAGCCCAATGCGGGACTCGATCCCGGGACTCCAGGATCATGACCTGAGCCGAAGGCAGTCGCTTAACCAACTGAGCCACCCAGGCGCCCATCATTATTATTTTTAAGTAAACTCTTCCCCCAACATAGGGCTGAAACTCATGACCCTGAGATCAAGAGTTGAATGCTTTACCAACTGAGCCAGGCAGACACCCCTGATTGATTGTTTTTAAATGTTGACCTGTATCTTGTGACCTTGATAAGTTCATTTATTAGTTCTAGAATTTTTTTTTGTAGATTCTTTGCAAATTTTCAATATATACTATCATACTACAAGTGAATGCGCAGAGCCTTCTTTCTAATATCAGGGTTTTGGCAACATTCTACTGAGGGATCAGATAAAAATTTCAAGTCATGTAAAACAAAGCTCAGTTTTCTTTTTTTTTTAATTTTATTTTATTAGGTTAATCACCATATATTACATCATTAGTTTTTGATGTAGTGTTCCATGATTCATTGTTTGCATATAACACCCAGTGCTCCATGCAGAACGTGCCCTCTTTAACACCCATCACCAGGCTAACCCATCCCCCCACCCCCCTCCCCTCTAGAACCCTCAGTTTGTTTCTCAGAGTCCATCGTCTCTCAATGAAGGGGGGGTATCGGAGGGGGAGATGAACCATGAAAGCTGAGTTTTCTGATCCCTTTCTTTTTCATTTCTTTTTGATTGAAATGCCTTTTAGATTATCTACATGCTTTCCCTCTCATGCCCCTAATCATAAGCATAAATATTCTCTCAATGAAATGGTCTCATGGTAAGAGTGGTTTTGCCGACATAGTCTTCAAACCAAAACCAACTTTCCTAGATGTTCTCAAGGATTTATAATTTCGTAAGTTGAATAAGTTATCCCATATAGTTACTTGGGAATAAATTTTGCATCTTTAGCACTAGTAATGAGAACATGAAACTAGAACCAGACATCCTGGTGACCTCAGGGGCTTCTGATAATTGAATGGAAAAGCATCAGTCCCAGGAATGAGACAGCCCAAGGAGCCAAGAAGTAAGGGGGCTGACATTTCTGTCCCCTCAAAAGGTCACTGGCACCAAACCACAGCTGGTATCTTCCAGACATAGAGGTTCCATCGTTTGTTTATAGGAAAATGGTCCTCCCACCACTGGCTGACCCCTCCTGACCCCAGGATTTTTCAAACAGCTTAGCCCACACAAATGACAGGCTGAAGTTAACTGTGCCATGCTAATTGAGGACTGTCAAAAATACCAACATGCAGGAGGTGGCAGGACATGGGTGTTTAGCACGTCAGAGTTGCTGGCTCTTGTATGATGCACTTGATCTGTTGTGGGTCCAGAATTGTATCAGGGAATAAGAAGGAGGGTGAGAGAAATATTTCTCTTGGGCTGCCTTAGCTCACATGCTGTATGTCATTAATTTGGCAACAAAACAGGAAGCAACATTGGTGCTCAGAGCCAAAAATAAAGCTCAGGCGCCATGTCCAGAAGCCCTAAAGACAAGACAAAAGCAGTCTTTTAATTAGGACTGACCAGCCATAATAAACCTATGGAAACAGAACTACATGCTTTCTGGCATGCACTACACCACCCATACAGCAGTATCGGTAGCTAAAAATTTACATGGTTTGAGTGAAAAGAGAAAAAAAATAAGTCAACATGAAATTTATTAGGTTCCCTAGGGATGGGTTGACTTACCAAATTTCTTTTCTAGTAATGCACAGCTATGACCGGACTCTATCAAATTCATTCTCTCTACTTGTTAGGCCCTATTTCTGGAGGGGCTTCCAAAGAGGGCCAGGAGCTGTTGGTAGGAACCAGATTTTAATTTTTTTCAATAAATACTCAACAGCATGTGGCCATACCTGAACTTTTAACAAGATATAGCCACTTTATCTTTTTTCCCTATTCTTTCCCAGCTTTATTGAGATATAATTGACATGTAACATGTTTAAGGTATACAACATGATGATTTGATACAAGTGTATATTGCAAAATGATTACCATAAGACATTTAGGTGTTCTTGATGATATTGAGGCTGATCCAATCCATCCACCCACCCATCCATCCACCCATCCATCCACCCATCTCCAATTGCCCAGTACCTACCACGTGCCTGCCACCTACTGATATAGGTGCTGAGAACACAAAGTTGTACAAAATATAAATATTCCTGCCTCAAGAAATTCATAGTCTTAGCTACCCTTTTTTTTTTTAGAAACCATGTTACTTTCTTCCTTCCTTCATTTGACAAATTCTAATTGTAGTACAGCCACTTTGTCTTAAATTTTAAAGTAACTTTTATTTTTTTCTTTATTACTAAGAAAATAGAAGACAAATTGCTGTCAGCACCTCTATATATATCCTTCAGATCAAGATCTCTCAACATCAGCACTACTGACATTTTGGGCCAGATGAATCTTTATTATGGAGGGCTGCCTTGTGTATTGTAGGGTGTTTAGTGGATCTCTGGCCTCTTACCCACTCCCCCTTAGATGCCAATAACAACTCCCTTCCTACTTCCCATCTGTGTTGGAACAACTAAAAATGGCTCCTGACCATTGCCAAATGTCTCCTAAGCCCTCACTGCCTTAGGCCATTCTGGGTTCAGGGTGGGGTTTATTGACTGAATCCTATCATCCATCCCCCTTCCCCACCAGGAGTCTAGATGATACTTATAAGTTATCAACTTTATTAATTATTCAGTTTGAGGCAACTGGAGCATGAGTGAGCCTGACTGGTTTCATTCATCCAAAGTAAACTGAGAAGCTGGAAGCAGAAAGAAGAGGCCTGGTTGGACCTGTCTGAGGTAAGAAAAAGCCTAGGGTTCTGCCAGAGCAGGTCTGAGAGGACAGGAAAGGGAGAGGTTCTGTTTGTGAGTTTTGAGACAGAATGACCCTAATTGACTGCGGCTGGTAAGGCCAGTTAAGATAAGCTCCTCTCTCCAGGTGGGAGGGTCATCTCCACAGCTGGGAACCTCCTCTGAGAAAGCTACACAATTGGGAGGGGGTTCCTGCTTTAGGAGTCAAGGCAGGAATGTAGGGGTCACGCCAAGAAGGGCTCCCCCACATGGAGATTTTTTTCTATGAATATATAGATACACATACACATTTTGAGTAAAGGCTGTTTTGTACTGTGTTTTGTGGCCTTTTTAGTATCACACCATAAGTACTGTTTTATAACCCTTTTTCAGTTCCCATATCAACCCACATTAAATTATTTAAGACATCATTTGAAATGGCTGCATATTATTTGCTTGTACATAATGTAGTTAGCTAGTTCACTTTTGACTGTTGTTTTCAAATTTCCTTTAGTATGAACATAGTTAAGCATCTAAGAGATTAAGACTACAGTTCATCACTGATTCTTGCCTATGGGCAAATTATTAGACGTGGAATCATTGGTTTAATGGTGTGTATCGCAATGCCCTTCTCAAAGGGAGCCCCAAATTATACGTAGCTTGAGGAGCTAAAATAACTAGGGCATAAATGAAGAAAGGGTAATTTAATAGATGCACTGCATATTTTTCTGCCTTCTCTAAAGCCCAGACGACTGCTGAAGTCTGGGGCTCCCAGTTTGAAAGGCTTGAGCCCTGATGTGGGTTTTGCCCCCCCCCACCCCCCCCCCAGCAGCCAAGAGCTCCCAGAGCCCTGGGAAGACTCTACTCTCCTGTGCCTGGGCCACTTAACTTTTGGCATACCATAGTACTTTGTCCCTGGCACTGCGCTGTGGGCAGAACCACTGTTGTCTTCTGGATTTGGCATTCCTGATGAGGTTAGGTGCATTTTCATGGACTGTGGGCCCATCTGGAGAAGGCTATGTGTATTGTAAATATTTTCAGTTTTCTGTATACCATGCTGTTTTGCCATCTTAGAAAAATCATTTGGGGCTCCTGGGTGGCTCGGTCATTAAGCGTCTGCCTTCAGCTCAGGTCATGATCCCAGGGTGCTGGGATCAAGCCCCGCATCGGGCTCCCTGCTCCACGGGAAGCCTGCTTCTCCCTCTCCCCCTGCTTGTGTTGCCTCTCTCGCTGTGTCTCTCTCTGTCAAATAAGTAAATAAAATCTTAAAAAAGAAAAAAAAGAAAAATCTTTCTCACAGCCCCTCCCTCGGTTAGAAAAGTCTTAGAGATAGCAAATGATAGGGCCAGGAAACTGTCCTCCATGTGCAAGCTAACCAATCCCGAGTAACCTACCTGCTCTACTTGGCCAGTGCATCCCAGCAGGCAATATTCCTCGGCCTCAATCATCCCAGGGCCAGTGCTATTGCCAGGCAATTGGTGACCCCTCCTAAAACCTGGAGCCTCCTCAAAGTTTTCAAACTAGCAATCCTAAACTGTTTACCTTGCCTTGCCTTGCCTTTCCCAAGGAAACCCCCATAAAGGCTGTGGCCAAAGCATACCCTTCATTCCTGTTTTCTGCCTCCCAACCACCCTGGTGTCTTTCCTATGTGGCCCGGCAAGGTGTGCCATGCCTCTTGTCTCTAGGATCTGTGAGTATCAGAAATTTTGTTGTTCCCTGAACCTCTCCTCTGTCTCCTCTTGTGGCCACACCGGCTGAATGTCTCATAAAATATAAACTACGACAGCTCAGGACCAGTCTTCAGGCTTTATGAAGCTGATTCCCTGGGCCTCCAGCCTTGAGTTGTGGGGATTAGTTGTCACTTGAGTGCTTTTGCAACAAGGAATCACAGCATTGATATTTCCATTTGTGTGTTTTCAGCCTGAGGACCCCATAAGAAAGAGCTGCTGGGATTCACCCTTCTGCTCTAGAAGTTCCTGGAGTAGTCTTTAACAGGGGTGGACTTTAAACACTAGTACCATTTAAATACTGTCTAGAAATCAAAAGCTCACTTTGTTCCAGGAGACTTCATATTTTTTTTCTTCATCTCCCTCTTCCCCAACTTAAACATGACCCCCAAAAAGTGCCGTCTAAGTTGTAAAGCAGGAGACAGACAGATGGCCAAGGTTAATATTTGTGTTTGGAAGCATGGTCACCGTGGAACGGGCAGTAGCCCTTGAGCCACCTCCAAGGTTTCTCTTAGCCAGTGTGCTGGCGGAACAGTCCTGCTCTTCATTCGATTTTTACGGTTTGGGAGGGAACTGAGTGTTTTCATGGGAAGAGACCAACTAGGCTTTGAGGAGCCTGTGGCAGTGCGGGGGGGGGGGGTCAGTCCTCTGGGGTCCTGCTCCATATCCCCAGCTGCCCCCTTCCAACCTCTGGCAGAGATAGGAGAACCCACTGGGTCTGGGGAAACAGTGGAACTGATGGGGTTGGCTCAGCTAACAAATGCCCAGTGTTCCACCCACTCTGAACCCAGTGCCAAGGTCCATCCTCCAGAGACACTGGCGGCTCTGTTCTGCGAGGCAGCAGCCTTGCGTCACTCCACTGGGGAAAGGTGCGCGCTAGACCTCCCTCTTGTAAAACCTAGGTCCACCGGGAGCAGTGCCAGAGCCCTGCCATTGGATACATGCAAGGCTGCTCAACTCAGGGAGGCAGCTCATTTTTCCACTGGTCCTCTGTGGAGGTTAAGGACACCTTAGATTCTTTTGGGGAAGAACGAAGGGGTGTGGTGTCAGCCCTTTGATGTTGCCTCTTGAGTGGCACCATGGGCCCCCCACCATTACCATTGCTGGATTCCAGTGCCCAAAGTCCTCATGGACCAGAAAATGCAGCTGAAGTGGAGAAAAAGTTGGCCAACAGAATTCCCTATGTTCTGCTTACTGCTTTAAAAAAAAAAAAAAAAACAACAAAAAGAAAAGCCTGTATGCATACATGTAAAGACTAAACAGAAATAAAAACAAATATTTTAACTCTGGTTTCTTCATTTTTTTGTAATGTGGTTATATGGTGTTTATAATAAAAAAGAAAAGTGGAAAGGAAACAATTCTAAAATTTTCACCAATTTTTCAAAGGTAGAATCAGGGAGGTTCATGTTTCCAGGAGTCCAGCCTGGCGAATGTGTATAAACATGCACAAGCCTGCGGAAGGTGGTGGTGGATTAGGAGTGGGTGGGAGCAGTCTGACTGGACATGCTTACCTGTGTGGGGTCTGACCTCCTTACATGGAACCAAGTACGGTAGAATTCCTGGAAGACTTAGGGCCTCTGCTATGCCTCAAGCCAAAGAAATCTTGGAGGCCGCTGGGGCTGTTTCCTGGGTCTGCCGTGGCTCATTAATCATGTCCGCCCCTGAATGAGCCTGGAGTGGAGTGAACCCAGGGCCAGCACAGATACAGAGGGGCCAGCATAGTGGGCTAGGGGTGTGGGGTACATGGAGAAGATAAAGCCCTAGAAAGATGGGAGGAAAACAATGGATGCTCCAGAACATGGCCTTAAGGGACACCCTCTCTCACACTGAGTGGTCTAATCTTACCTTTACTTCCCAGGAGGGTGGATATTTCCAAGTGTATCAAGGAGACCATTGAGAGAATAAAGCTTCATTCCAGGAAACCTCCCCTGGGTACAGAGATCTCTACTGGTAAGCCTTTTTCTTAAATTCTAAGAATCTCTGATTCTAAATGAAGGATCTCTCCCCAATCTTTTCTGTGCCACCTTCCATTCCATTATGTAGACAACTCTCCCTTCCCCTTGCCTCCAGTTGCTTAAATTAATTGTACCCATGTATCAGGGTCTGAAAAGTCTGATTCTAATGTTTTGTTGAAGGAAACTTTGAAAATCCAGTCAGGGCAGGTGTGTGTGTGTGTGTGTGTGTGTGTGTGTGTGTGTGTGTGTCTGTGTATTTTAGATACTGTAAACTTGAGACCATCCCAAGACCTGCCCCTCCCCGCCCTCAGTGATTCTGATTCCAATGCCAATGTGTGGGGACTTTCCCCATAAAGAAGCAAGCAATTCTTTGACACCAGTTGGGTGTTCTGCCATTCAACTCAATTCTGACACTGTCTACCCCGAGAGGGCTTCAGATCCCACAGGCCGAGTCCCCTGACACTGTCACTTCGCCTAACTTAATATACCAATCACAAATCCAGGTTGTCACTTGTATTTCTACTGACTGGCTATAAATCAGAGGTTCACATGACTCCCTCTTTGAGTTCAATTAATTTCTAGAGTAGCTCACAGAACTCAGGAAAATAGTTTACTCACTCACTAGATTACCATTTTATTATTATGTAACTCAGAAACAGATGGGAGAGATTCGTAGGGCAATGTATAGGGAAAAGGCATGAAGCTTCCAACCCCTCTTTGACTGAGTGAGCCTCTCTTCCCAAATCTCCATGTATTCACCAACCCAGATCTCCGAATCCTAATTTTTTGTGTTTTTTTTTTTTGATGGAGGCTTCATTACATAGTCATGATTGATTAAATTGTTAGCCATTGGTGACTGACTGAGTATCCAGCCCCTCTCCCCTTCCCTATGGGTCAGGGGGATGGGACTGAAAGTTCCAGCCCTCTTATTACCTGGTTGGTTCTCCTGGCAACCAGCCCTCAGCCTTAGGTGGGGTCCAAAAGTCACTTCATTAACTTAACAAAAGGCAACTCATTACTTAGGAAATTCTAAGGGTTTTAGAAGCTCCGTGCCAGAAATGGGGACAAAGTCCAAATATGTATTTCTTATTATAAATCACAGTACCACACCCCCAGAGCTGGAGATCAAGACCAAGGGTACTTCTTGGCCGTCATAGATCATGGTTCTCCCCTTTAGGATGCGATTACTGTGAGTATCCCACAACCAAAAAGTCCATGGAACCCCAGAAAAGAGAATACTAAACAGAAAGATGGAATCAGCCTGGGATTGAAGCAATAGAGAAAGGAGGAGTTGAACATCTACAAGCAGAAGTGCTAAAAGTGAGAACATTCCTGAGTGGAGTAACCATATGGAAACATACAGAGGCTGGTGGGCTAGGGGACCAACGGCAAGGCTGGTGTGGCTCTTGTGGCAACTCTGTGGAAACAGGGCTGCCCAGTTGGCCTTGGGAACCCTCCCAGGTTCTGGATTCTGCAGGAATGGGATTGGGGTCCCTGATGCCTTTCGTCCTACAAGTTGGCTGCAACCATTGGTTGTGGGACCTGAGCAGGTGCTCTGTAAACAGGGGTCACAGATGAAAGGGGAGCTCTGCAACTCAGGACAGGGCTGGGCCTTCTGTGGATTAGGAGGACTTTCCTAGGAACCACAGTTGCTTGGCCCAGTTCTGCTGCCCCCAGTCCAATAGGGAGAAACATATTAAAAGAAAGTAGATGGATTCCTTTTGTTTGTCCCCTGGTCCAAGTGTGATCTGGGGAGTCTCCTTGACTTTTGGATTCAGAAACGTTCACGTGGGTGCACACTGAATTTAGCATTGTCTCTCGAGCCAGAAAGCAAGTACCTGAGGAATGAAGCCCAACAGGGCCGTTTTTCCAAGAGCCAAACTGGGCCTCCCTCCGGCACGCTGAACCTCTGGTCTCCCAGGAGAGCAGTAGATGAGCACGGCCACAGCTTGTCTGGGTGGAAGTTCTGGCTTCCCCATGTGGGCCTCCAGGCATATCTAATACTGGCCTCCTGCCGGACCTCATTTAAGACCTCTGTGTGGGCGGCAAGGACTGGAAGTGGAATTTCTCACTTTCCCCACTCGCATGGGAGTGCCACAAAGCAGGACTCGCTGGAGGTAAGGGAGGCCAGTGAAGGGGCATTCACCCCCATTGGCCAGGACCCTTCCCTGACCCTTCAGCAGCTTAGCATGTTGCAATATTTCCTCAGGAAAAGGCTCCAACCTTGGAGGCTTTGCCAGCAAAGTGCATGAAAGCAATTTTTCACTCTTTTTGAGACATTCCTTCCTGCATCTCTGCCAGCCACGTCCTCTAGCTTCTCCCTGTCCACGCCCCAGATGGCCAGAAGTGATCCAAGCCACGCGGGCACCCGCCTTCCAGCACGCACACGTCATCAGGGGGCACCCTGTCAGGAGTATTTGACCCCTCCTTGTCCCTGTGTGTGATTTCATCAATCAACGGGACATTCCAAGGCCCTCTGCAACCTTTCATGTCACTTGTGCAATCTCCAAACTTGAAAGCAGAGAGAGCATGAGCCAGATATTGTCAACCGAGGGCCAGGAATTCCACAAATTCATCAGGCTGGAGTGTCCCCTATGTGCTGGTGCGGTGAACTTGCCTTGTCACTCCTGGCAGGGCTGGATAACACTGGTCACGCCCTTGACTTGCACAATCTTGGCTGTTGGGCAGCCCCAGGCAGCACTGCAGGAAGAAGACTGTCTCCTTATTTTGGAAGGGTGGACTCCCGTGCCCCAAGGGTCTGTCATGGACTCTGCTGCCTCTGTCCCAGGTTCCAGGTCCTATCACCACAAAGCAATGCTCTCTCACAGCTCATCTTTAATACACATGGTAGACAGAACTGAGCCTTCTCTGCTCTGAAAGAAACATCCTGGAAATAGCTTAAAGTCAAAACAAATACAAAAACAAACAACCCATCCAGACCTGCAATCCGTGCCCCATTGGAAAAACAAACTCTGTCTGGGTTTTTGGGCAGCGAAGATTTGGGAGGTCCAGTCCATGTGTGTGGTTCCGGAATACTGTTTGAGTATTGTAATTGATTGCCAAAATGGCCACAAATTCTTCCTAAATTTGTCTGCTACTTTGAAGCTCCTCCCATCAAGAGGTGAAGTCTGTTTCCTCACCTCTTGAACCTGGGCCAGCCTGTGACTTGCTTTGACTAAGAGAACGTGGCAAAAGTGAGCATTTGTCAGTTCTGAGTCTGAACCTCAAGGAGTGTTGCACACTTTCTCTCACTTTGGTGACCACTACATGAACAAGCCCAAGCTAGCCTGCTGGAGGATGACAGACATGTGACTAGTCACCCTGTAGCCTCACCGACAGCCATTCAGCCACTGGACATGCGATTGTGGTCATTGTAAAGCCGGCCATCAGAGGACCCTCTCCCCACCCTGCCATGTGATCAGAGACACACAAGAGAGTTTGCCAAGTCAGCTCAAAGGAGAAGAACCACCCAGCGCATCCATAGCATTTTGAAAAATAATAAATGGTGATTGTTTTAAACCACTATGTTTTGGGGTGGTTTGTTATGTAGCAAAAGCTAACTGATACATCAGCTCAGTCCATCATCAGGAGAAGGGTGGAGAAAGGTGAGAGAAAGGGACTTCAGAAGAGGGGGTTGTCATGCCTCTTTGCTCAACCTTCCCATAGACACATCATGTCCTTAGCTTTATCAGCAATTCTAATTTTACGGACAAAGTTCAAATATGAGCCCTTAAGGTGCACAAGGGACTTTGTCAGACTCCATAGCAGAGATAGCCCAGTGAGGAAATACTTGGGAATGCCTTGGCCTAACTAACCAATAGTTATGCTACAGGGGAAATTGGAGTATTTTCTTTCCTTCTACCCTTCTTTTCTCCCTCCCTCCCTTCTTTCCTTTTTTTTTTTTTTAACTTTTTGCTTGCTTGTACTTCCTGATATTTTGCTAACAGTCACATTTTGTGTTTTTTATAATAAGAAAGATGTTGATTAAAGGCTATTATTTTAAAACTGATGAAATAAAAGACATCAGCCTACTGTTTTCATGTTGAGCATGATTCAAGAATGGCTCAATTACATGTGTTGCCTGGTTGTGGTGCCTCTTTCTCTGGTCTAAGCAACTAAGCAAAAGCTTAATATTCAACCATTTATAAATGGATGACAAGCTGCCACTTGTGACTTTGGGGAAACAGAGTTATTTTGGGGAGTTATTCTATATCATACCCTCTGCAGATTACTTTCGAGGCTGTTGTTCTCCACCAGAGGATCACATCTAAGAAAAGAATGAAGTCCTGAGATGCACGGAAACTAGTTCAAAATGGGCAATGGTCAAATGTCGAACTTTGGTAGGGATGAGGTATGCAGGCAAAGTTTAAAATCAGAATTCTGGTCTCTGAGTCTAGGAGGAAAATCAGAAACTGTTCTTGACAAAGTGGCTGGTAAGCAAATAAAGAAGGTGACAAATGATGGCACCAGGAGATGTTGCAATCTGCAACATGTTACAGATTAGCTGGCATTGTCCTCACCAGTGAGACCCGTTTTAGGGAAAGGGGGAAAATGTGGCTTGATTTACAGCTGCTGATATCATGTGTCTAGTCACTGGAGATCAAAAGAAAGCTTGCCGGTAAAACACTGCTAATGAAATTGGAGCAAAGGGTAGGCTCTTCTCTTGGGTGTGTCAAAGGAAAGTTTTGCTCTGCATCAGGCCAGGAGGATGAATCACTGTACGTTCTTTGGGATGTGGTCGTGGCCACATGACCTCATGTTCAACTCCAGCAGCCCTAACTCTGCAGATGTATCAATTGTGTGTAATCAGTCCTTTTAACACCTAGTGATTTGGGGACCTAAAGTTTCTTTTTTTTTCCTATGATGTATGACTTGAGACTTCCAGGTACTTTGTTTTGTATTTTCTTAGAAAGTCCCTGTTGCACACATGTGTGCTCGTACTTGTGTGTGCGTGTGTGTGTTGGTGGTGCTAGTGAGGGAACTGTGGAGAAGGGATTGACTTTCATATTCTCATTCTATAAGACCAGATTTTGAAGAGCTCACCTGTGATGATTCAGTATTTTTTTTTCCTGAAAACAGAAACTAGTACATGGAGGGTGAATTGATCTACATCTTCCTTAGATAACCCTGAGGAGTGCTGAAGTCACTATACATTCAGGCAAGTCCAAGAAGTGACCGTCACATTGTCTGCAGTAGGGAATTAGCACAAAGGAGGACAAAACATCCCTCGCATGAAACCCCATCGAAAGGAAAATTCTACTATATTCTGGCGCTTGGGAGAAATTCATCATGGTAGAACTTATTACCCTGCGTAAGGGCAAATTCTTTCTTAAATACAGTGGAAACCACTGGCCTTGCTTAGCTCCCTTCCGTTAAGTTCCATGTGCCCAAATTTCCACGGAATTCCTATTTCTTTTTTTTTTTTTTTTAAAGATTTTATTTATTTATTCATGAGAGGGACAGAGGGAGAGAGAGAGGGAGAGAGAGAGAGAGAGAGAGAGAGAAGCAGAGGGAGAAGCAGGCTTCCTGCGGAGCAGGGAGCCCGATGCAGGACTCAATCCCAGGACCCTGGGATCATGACCTGAGCCGAAGGCAGACGCTTAACCATCTGAGCCACCCAGGCACCCCGGAATTCCTATTTCTAACACCACAGAGGTGCTGAAGAGCTGTCAGATCCACATTCAAAGCTTAACTGACGCACTCACATTTCCTTTCCTTCTGGCCTCCGGTTACTGAAAACATTTGCTGAAAATTGCTGTCCCACTCAAGAACTGTCAAAGGTAATTGTGTTGCACAAAAGTTACCGAGAAGCATGAAGTAATATGGTTACCACCTGGCGACTAACTTCATAGAACCTGTCTGATGAGCGCAAGGCTGGCCCATGTGTCCACACCCGTTTCTGTCTGAAAACTACGACAGCATACATTTGTGAGGAAGACGTGTCTCAGAGGCCTCTTAGGGGTAATTTACGATACAAATCCCTATGTAAAGGGCAGTTGTCAGGTCACCAAATCCGGTGAGGTCTGAGGTTCTGGGGGTGGCAGCGAGGGGGAAGATGGGGGGAGAATTAAGGGCTCTGAGACTATGGACCCGTGTGAAGCAAGTCGCAGTACTTACTTCAAAAACAAGGGCTGGACTTGGCTATTCTCACAACTGGCAATGACCTTGGTGTCTAAGAAAATGAAAATCAGAGACTCAGGAGGTTGGGGGCAGGGCTTGAGAGTCTGAGTCTCCCCACCTTGGCCTGTGGCCTAATCTGTGCTGGTCCAGATGAGCAGGAATCTCTTTTCCTCTTAAGATTTCCCAGAGAAGGAAATCCTCCTCATTCTCGAGAGCCATTTTCAGAGTCTCACATTCTCCTTGAGATGGTTTTGACTTTACTTGAACTTAGGAGACCCCGAGAAACTCTCCTAAAACAGGTGCCTCTATTTATATGGCAAAAACCTCACTAAACCCCTAAATCCACTCAGGGATTTCCTAGGGAGCATCTGGTTCTGTCTGAAACTGTCTTTTTTGGGTCTGAAATTGTGGCTGTGTGGATATGAATCTAGTGCTTGCTTGTCAGCGCCCTAATCCGGTAGTCAGGGTGTGGCTCAGTAAAGGCACACTGGAACCAGGAATTTCCAACTGTGGGATCCAGGGTCCACATTGGAACGATCCTGACATCGTTATAAAATCAGTCAATATGAGGAGGACTTGCTTTTTTTTTTTTTATCTTTGGTGATATTTGCAGTTGAGCTTTTGAGGTACAAAACAAAAGTTCTCGCTTCTCAGGCAGTCTCTAAATTGAAGCCAGGGATGGCTGCATAGTTCGTGGTGCTCAGCACACACTGAAAATTCTCAAAGAGCAGAAAAAAAGCTTTTTTCCTTTCTTTTGTGACCTCTCTCTCTCAACCTCCCATGGTATTTTTTTATTTGCTATTTTAATGTCACACTCCCTCAGGCATGGGGAGATTGGCTGGGTGAATGCAGACCTTCACAAGCACCCAGAGCGGAGCCTGGCCACCGAGTGTGTGCACGACCAACCCCAATTGTCCCTGTACCTGCACCAGGCCCATGGGGGGTGGAGGCAGGGGCGCAGAGACCACAGTAGCCTCTTGGTGGGGGTCAGGGAACAGGTGGCTGAGAACCCATGTGAGGGAGATGAGGGGGCGGTAGGAGGTAGTGCTGTGCACGCACCACTGTCCTGTGGGACTTCATTCCCAATACACAAATTCAAAGATAAAATTATTTAAAATGGTGACCACAGCATGAAATCCAAGTGTGAGTCTCCCTTCTGAGTTCAGGACCCTCTGTGCCTTCACTGGTTCTGGTTGAAGCTTATTTTCTCTCACGATTTCAAAAGCATGACATGACTCACTGGGCATCTGAAATCTTATGGCTAGAGTCTTCTTTCCTGATGACCTTTTGATTCCCATTCTTTTTTATGTAATCTTTCTAATTCCTGGAAGCTTTTAGGATCTTCTCTTTAACCCTATCTTCTCTTCAGAAATGTCCCACTTCCGCATGTTAATGTGAATTTTTCATCATTTATTGTCTAGAGCCCTCAGAGAACTCTTCCGGTCTGGAAACCAATGTCTTCTGGGAAATTGTCTTGCATTGTTTCTTTGGTAATTTCTCTCCTCGATTTTTTTTTTTCTGTTCTGTCTTCTTGCAACTCCTGTTGGTGGATGTTGGGTCAGTCCCCTAATTTGCTTTCCTTTCTTTTCTGAGTTTCTATCTCCTTGATCTTTGCCTCAACTTTGTCAACTGTCAATGAAATGAGTAAAATTTTTGCAATCATATTTTTCATTTTCAAGAGCTTTTTTCCTCTTTAATTATTCATTTTTCATAGCAAACTGTTTTTATTTGTATACAATATCTTTTCTTATGTATTTGAGAATACTAATAATATTTTCAATCTTTTATTCATTCCTACATTAATTCTGTTCCTCCCCACCTTTGATTTTTATTCCTATTCTTTCATGTTGGGGACTTTTCATAATATCTGGTGATATGTTTATGTGGCATAAAAAATATTTGGCCTTTGTCCCATTTTCCCAGCACAGAACTCCTAAAACCCTTTGAATCTCCTGATGGAGCAGAGTGTCTTTTGTATGCTAATGAGATGACCTTTGGTTGAGGGGCTTCTAGATAGCTTCAGGATGGTAGCTGGTCTCCAGAAAGATCCAGCCATGATTAGAAAGTTAGGACTCTCAGCTCAACCCCTGACCTCTGGAGAGAAGTGAGGGGCTAGAGATGGAGTTGAATCACCAATGGCCAATGATTTAATCAATTCTGTCTATGTAATGAAAATTCCTAAACCGCAAGGTTCAGGGAGCTTCTGGGTGGGTGAACACATGAAGGTGCTGGGAAGGTGGTGCCTGGAGAGGACGTGGAAGCTTTGTGATCCTCCCACCACACCTTGCCCCATGCATCTCTTCCACCTGGCTGTTCCTGAATTATATCCTCTATAGTAAACTGGTTATAGTAAATAAAGCTTTCCTGAGCTCTGCAAGTTGTTCCAGCAAACTATTAAACCTAAGGAGGGGGTTGAGGGAACCCCCAATTTATAGCGGGTGGGTCAGTAGTACAGATGGCCTGAGACTTGTGATGAGCAACCCAAGTGGGACAGTCTTGTGGGACTGAACCCTTTAACGTGTAGGATCTGACACTAACTCCAGTAGATGGTATCAGAACCGAATTGAATTGTTGACTTGAATTATCTGACCCAGCTTGTGTCAGAGTGTTGGGGAAATGGTGTTGGAAAAGACACTGTTTTTGGTGCCAGGAGGGAAGAAAACCTCTCAATCTCACCCTCTCACTCAAAAGTGAGGCAGTATGATGGGATGCACTAAGACCATGGATCGGGACAATTTACCGTAGGGTGGTCAGGGAATGAATCACCACTTCTTTGAAGAACTCCAAAATGTCACTATTTGGAGGTCTTTTCTGAACTGTTTAGAGGGGAACCTAAATCTCTTGCCAGGGTGTATGTTTGTGTATGTGCATATGCGTGTGTAGGTGAGAGTAGTTCTGGAAACAGTGAGGGGAAGGAGGATTGGGGGATCCACAGTATGACATGTAGACCTTTCTTCACCCGCCCCCCAAGTCCAGTTACTCCAAAGAATCAGCAGCCAGCTTTCTGCAAGGACTTGAGAGAAGGGCTATTGCCTGAAGGAATGCAGGGGAGAGGAGACGTGAAGGGCTCAACCACATAACGGGCAAACTTCCAACAAACAAGGGGCCTTACTCTCACCTTTCTTTTGAAACTTTCGTTGCTTATAAACACTGAGCAGCTCAGAGTTTCTTCAGGGTGAAGCAGCTCTGTCCCCACTTGTCTGCAAGCAATTGGCTTTCTCCTTTCTTCATTTGCCAAGGTAATTACCATTCTTCCATTCATCTCTCACCTTCCAAAAATTTGTTGAAAGCGTTTATGGCAAATTGTCTCTCATTCTCTTTGACCTTGTTGATTAATTTGTTTTTAAAAATTCCATGGCTGTCATTATAATGAAATTTGGGTGGGAAGAAAAGGTAGCCATGGTCCAGTATTTTTAACCAGAAGTTTCCTTTGGAAATCTTAATTTTTATTGGGGTCCAAACCCATGCACCTCTCTTTTGGGCAAATCCCTGCTGTTTACTAAGTAAACAGTAAACAATCTAGAGAAATAGCAAGTTTTAGTCTGTATTTCATAGTGTATGCATATTTATTTAAATACAATTCAAATAATCCTGGTTATTTAGTATTTAGCTTTTAGTAGGGTAGAGGCAGAATTTTAGTAGAAAGTTAGATATGAATGTGGCAAGAGTCATATAGGCTGATAGTATCAAGACTAGCTGGCAGAAAGGTGACAGAAAACTTATAATAACAAGTTAAAAGAATGCATAACAGTAGAACAGTTTATATAGGTACACAACTGTCCTACGCATTTCAAAACACATTGCTGCAATTAAGTGTAATGCTCATGTCATCTTCCTATTACAAAACCTTCTATGGCTCCTCACTGTCTGTAGATACAAGTCTAATGTTCTCTCACTGTTCCATCTATTCCCAAACATTTGACCTGTGGTGCCAGCACAACACCCTGCTCTATTTCACCTTTCACTTAAGAAGTGTGAATTTCTTAGCATGGCACACCCTTTCTTGCCATCGCAAGTCATCCTTCAAGACCCATTTGAATTCTCAAAATGTATTCTCCCTCCCTTCTCTTCCTTGTCCCCATGATTCTTGTTTAGATGTATATAACAGCACTTGTGAGGAATTTTGAACTTACACATCTGCCTTACCTCTCCAGTTAGATCAGATGCACTAAATAGCATGGGCCATTGTAATGGACTGAATGTGTCCCTCCCAAGTTCATGTGTTGAAACCCAATTCCCAATGTAAAGATATTTGGAGGTGCGACTTGGAAGGTAATGAAGTCAGGATGGTGGGGCACTTGTGATTGGGATTAATGCCCTTGTAAGAAGAGTCTGGGAGTGAGCTAACCCTCTTTCCGCCATGAGAAAATATAAGATGTTGGGCAGTCTGTGACCCAGGAAGAGGGTCCTCACTAAGAACCCAACCATGCTGCCCCTGACCTGGGACTTCTAGCCTCTAGAACTGTGAGAAATAAATACCTGATACTTATAAATGTATTTGTTATACTCATATTTTCATTTAAAACTGGTATTACATAATATATATATATGACATATGACTATGATATATTTGTTATAGCAGCCCGAATGGACTAAGACAGCCATTACTCTTGGCATAATGCTTTGCCAGTAAATGTTCCTGAGTAAATGTCTGTTAAACCTAATTGAAAGTATAATAATTGATGTTTGACATCATAACCTTTAGTCCTCAAGGACAGGTCAAACAGGAATCTGTACACTTCATTTAAGAAGAAAGCAAATGTGTGATGCATTTTAAAAAGATTTCAAAGACAAAAAAAAAAGAAAGAAAAAAGCAAAAAAGAATGCCATATGATGAAATCATAGAGTATGTGATGCTTTGGGATTGGCTTTTTTTCCTCAGTATAATGCTCTTAAAATAATAAAAATGAATAAAAATGAAACAAAAAATAAATTTGTATGATGTATAAAAGAAATATTACCTTTAATTTATCATTAACTTTATTTCTTGTTGATAGAACAGTGAGACACTATTTTTCATATGGACAACAATCTTATTATACCACCAAGCCGTTTAAATTTGAACATTATAGCTTACATATGGAACATCAACTATGTCTTTTTAAAGGGAGGCAGTGTAAAGGGGTTGTGGCAGGTAGGAAAAAACGTGAATATTTTTATTTCAGTATGTTTTGGGGAGCAGCTATGTGTTCCTCGACATAACTGACCTCTTCCCAAAATATTTGGGTTCAAACCTTATCTTGTTATTGACTCATGTTGTAATTTCAAGGTGCTTTTATCTTGGCTTTGGATTTGATCTTTGATTAGGTGCGACTCCTGACACATTTGCTTTAAATTTCTCTCTCCTCCCCTGTCAAGTGGTTAATGATCTCAAAATGTCACACTGGATTCCATGGATTTCCCAGGAAGTCAAGTGTGGGTAGAACAATAAAACAAATTTAAAAATGGAGAATCACCTTATTGGTGATTTCTATACATATATGCCAGGCCAGCTTCATGGGTATGTAAATTGGGCAGTTGCATGGGCCCGTTCTCAGTAGGGCCCCATGCTTGGTTGAATGCTCTGCTGTTGCTATCTTGACATTCTTAATAGTTTTATCTTATATTGCACAAGTGAAGTCTGACAGGGCAATGGAGCACGTATATGAGCTGAAGAGATATATACAATATGTGGGTCTGCTGTTCTTTGCTGCCCATTTGCAGTTAGTGTTGGCAATGGTGCATGAGTCTAGAGCTCTGGTAGACCAGCAATGCATGGGGATTCAGCACAATTCAAAGCATGTATGTGTACAACATACAAAGCAAAGCTGTAGTATTGATAGCCCTGGGAGGCCACGTTTTCCAGATTTGCTTTGAACACAGAAAGAAGAAAAAGGCATGATCAAGAAACCTTATCATAGCCTATATTAGCCAACCTTGTATTCTGGTAATGACACAGAGGGAAAGGGAAAGATAGGACAATGAATTATTCCTTTCCTTTCAGTCCTTCCTAACTCATCTGTAAGCCCCAAATAGAGACTGGTTGGTAGAATGTGAGTTTGTGAAGTAGAATAAAAATGCTTGATTTAGCTTTTTGCGGCATTTCCACTGTTCTGATAAGAACAAAACACATAAGCATGTATGAGCTATGAAATACAAATTGTGTAATTTTGGTGATTCCTTGCACAAATTAAATACTCATATTTTCATTTAAATACTCATATTTTCATTTAAAATTTCAATATAAGGATGAATCGTAAAATTCATGCTAATAACTTAAATTTTACATAAATTTTTTTGCTTAAATTTTACATATATATGTGTATATATATATTGCATATATATACACATATATACATATTTACTTAGAACAACATTAAATAGCAAATAGAAAAACACATGGCAAGTCAAGAAGGGAAAAAGCTTCACAAATTATCAAACTCATCCGAGATAAAATAGGTATCTGAATAGCCCTACAACTAAATAAATTGAATCTGGAGTTTAAAAGCTTCCACTAAAGAAAATTCTAGGCTTGGATTTTCTCACTGGAATATTCTACTAGTTATCTTAAAAAGACATACTACTAATTCTATATAATCTCCTCCAGGAAATAAGAGGCAACATTTCTTCCTTCCTTCTTTTCTTTTTTTTTTTTAGAGAGAGAGGGAGAGAGAGAGAGAGAATCTTAAGCAGGCTCCATGCTCAGTGTGAAGCCCAGTGCAGTGCTTGATATCAAAACCCTGAGATCATGACTGAGCCAAAATTAAGAGTTAGATGCTTAATTGACTGAGCCACCCAGGTGTCCCAAGAGGCAACATTTCTAATTTCATTTTATCAGGCCTGATTTATCCTGATACCAAAATCAATGACACTGAAAGAAAGGAAAACTATAGACCAATATCCCTCATGAATACAGATACAAAGATCCACAACAAAATGTTAGAAAATAAAATTTAACAGTGTATAAAACAACAGGGGCTTATCTAGCACATGGAAGGCTGATTCAATATTAAAAAATTAATCAATGTAATCCAGCATATTAATGGTTGAAAGAAGAAAAACCATATGATCAAATAATAGATACAGAAAAAACATTTGACAAAATTTAACATTTATTCTTGATAAATATTCTCAACAAATAAGGAATAAAACAAACATCCCCAACTTAAGAATGATATTTTACAAAAATCCTAACATCATTCTTAATGGTTAAAGACTGAATGTTTTCTCTCTAGGACTGGGAGCAAGTCCCCATTCTGCTTTTTACTGGAAGTGCTCGCCATTGCAATAGCCAATATAAGAAATTAGAGGCATTCTGACTGAAGAGGAAAAAATAAAACTGTTCCTATTTGCAGGTGACACAATTGTCCTTGTATAAAATCCCAAGGAATTTCTAAAGAAAACCTCATAGGACAAATAGTGGGTTTAACAAGGTTACAGGATATGAGGTAAACACAATCAGTTGTTTTCTATATACTAGCAGTGGACAACTGAAACTGAATTTTTTTTAAGTATGATTATTATATTACTTTGCTAGGGCTGCCATAACAAAGTACCACAGACCGGATGGCTTAAATAACAGAAACATTTTTTCACAATTCTGGAGACCAAAAGTCAGATAAAGGTTTTGGCGGGGTTGGTTTCTCCAAAGGCCTCTTGCCTTGGCTTGTGGATGGTCATCTCCCTGTGTCCTCACGTGATCTTCCCTCTGTGCATGTCTGTGTCCCATTCTCCTCTTCCTATAAGAACACCAGTCATATTGGATTAAGGCCCACACTCATGACCTCATTTTAACTTAATTATCTCTTTAAAGACCCTATCTCTAAATATAGTCATATTCTGAGGTGCTGAGGACTCCAACACATGAATATTGGGGATAGGGGTATACAGTTCAGACCATAAGAATCATGAAATAAGATATTGCTAAAAATGAAATACTTCATTTATAAATCTAAAAAAATGTGCAGAATCTGTATGCTGAAGACTTTAAAGTGTTATGAAGGAAATCAAAGATGTCCTAAATAAATGGGGGACACATACCATGTTTATGGATTACTATGCAATTAAACATAGTAATATGTTGAATCTACCCACACTGACCTATAGATTTAAGGCAATTTCAATCAAAATGCCATCAGGATTTTTTGTAGATAAGAACAAGCTGTTTCCAAAATTTATATGGAAAATTAAAGGAATTAGGATAGCCAAAACAAGTTTGAAAAAGAATAAAGTTGGTGAACTCAACCTGACTTAAAGACTTGTCTTAAAGCTATAGTAATTAAGACTATGAGGTATTGGGAAAGGGACAAACTTATATATCAACAAAACAGAATAGAACATCCAGAAAAAGACCCACACAAGTAAAATCAACTTATTGTTGACAAAAGTGCAAAGATAAATAAAAGGAGAGAGGATAGTTTTTTCAACAAATGGTGTTGAAATAATTGGACATCCTATTTAAAAAAGTGAAACTTGACCTCAGCCTCACACTTTATACAAAAATTAGAGTGAAAAAAAAAACAACTTAAAAGCGAACCACAGATCTAAATATAAAATGCAAAACTGTATAAAAATTTAAAAAAGTAAAAATCTTCCTGACCTCTTAGACATGACAGCAAAAGTAAAATAGATGAAAGAAAAATATTGATAAATTGGAATTCACCAAAATTAATCATTTTTGCTTTGCAAAAGACACTCTTGAGGAAATGAAAAGAAAAAAACTATTGTCTGAAGGGAAATATCTGAAAGACTCATATCTGACAAACAACCTGTATCCAGCCTGTATCTCTCCAAACTCAACAGTAACAGAACAACTCAATTTTTAAAAAAATGAGCAAAAAATTTAAAGATATTCCATTAAAGAGGATACGTGGAAGGCAAGTAACCACATGAAAAGATGTTCAATGTCATTAACTATTAAGGAAATTCAAACGAAGAACATAATGAGGTTCTACTATATACCTATTCAAATGGCCTAAATAAAAGAAAAAAAAAAGAAAACAACATACTGACAATACCAAGTGTTCTTGAAGATGTGTGGCAACTAAAATGCTCATATGTTGCTGGTGGGAATTCAAAACAGTCCAGCTATTTGGTATTTTCTTAAAAAGTCAAACATATACTTATCATATAACCCAGCTATCCCACTCCTAGATACTTATCCTAGAGAAATGAAATCTTATGTGCACACAAAAACCTGTACATAATTGTTTATGACAGCTCTTTTCATAATTGTCCCAAACTAGAAACAACTTAAATATCCTTTATAGGTGATAGATAAACACACTGTGGTACATTCATACACTGTATTGCTACTCAGCAATAAAAAAAGAATGAACCATTTACACATACATACATACAACAACAACAGTAACAACTTGGATAAATCTCAGATTCATTACGTCCAGTGAAATCAGCCATTTACAAAAGGTAATAGACTATATGTTTCTAGTTACATGACATTTCAAAAAGACAAAACTATAGTAATCAGTGCTTAGCAGGGTCAGTAGGGTGTGGTGGAGGGTGTGACTACAACAGGTAGTAAGAGAGAGTTTTGGGGGGTTGATGAAACTGGTTTTTTGTTTGTTTGTTTGTTTGTGTGTTTGTTTGTTTTTTAATCCGTAAAGGAGCCTCCATTTCAAACTGCTGGGCTTGAAGAACAAGGTTTTTGTTCAAGGTGAGTGTTAAGTACTCTTCTTTCAAAAATTTTTAATATTCTGCTCTATGCGTAGTTCATGGCACGAATAAGAAAAATCATGCCCAAATCGATGAATCCAGTTCATCAAATGGGAATTACGAATGAATGCGTATTACCCACATATCAGTATTTTGACGATGGTAGGATTTACTGAAGAGCTGATCATTTTGGATCTTGCTTTCACCTGAAGTGAGTTTTGCCTTCTGAAGGCAGCAGAGGGATTTTGGTCATGGTCAAGTGTCTGGGGACAATCAACCAGATGACTGTTCCAGGAAACGGGTTGGGGGGCAAAAAGTCATATTATAAGCCACGCCCCTTATTAACTTTCTTATAGCAGAAGTTGTGAGCCCTCTCATGACATCTAATCCATGCTCTTTTCTGCTTTGTTTGGGACTCAAAGCGACAGGTTTCTCCCCGTTTTATTTATGGAGACAGATACTAGAAGAGCGAGCAAGCAAGAGCTCTAAACAAATACATCTTAAGCACAAGGTCTGCACGTGTTGCAGATTTTCTTTCCTCACTTTTCATGCCCAAACTCATTTTCAGAAGGGACCAGAGACCTCTAACCCCTTGCTAAGAACAAAAGATAATAATCTCAGTTGTGGTATCACACGTGTTTCCCATGAGAAGGGAGATTCTCCAGGGAGACCCCCCATTTGTCGGACTGTCCTGTGGGCACCCCCTGGTGGTCACTTAGGTGGAGTGGCTCTCTGTTCCTGCCTACAGAAAGAAGCTCCCTGGCTGGAACACTTCTATAAAACAAATGGAAACATTCTGATTTATTTCTCTGGAGCAGCAAGAAATAGCAGACCCGCAAGAGAAGAAGGAGCAGAAAAGAAATATTTTCTGACCAAATGGTGTTAAAATGTCATCAGGGCTAGGAGATCTTGTGTTTTTCTTCCGCTGCATGAGTATATCTCTTTGCCCCTCCCTGTCCTTTAGTTCTCTCATCTGGAAAATAAGAAACTTAAACTAGGTTATTTCTAAGGATGCTTTGGCCTCAAACTTATCTGTTATCCAATATATGTATGCTTAGGAAGTGTCTTCTGCAGAGGTGTTGGAAGCCATTTCTGCTCCCTGACTTGGCACCAGCCCGGAGAAGAGATCAGTGCCTGGGAAATTGAAGACAACGCAAAGACATCTTGTAGGCATCTTTCTGACCTCCATCACCTGGCCCTTTCCACCTGTGGAAGGGAAAGCATCCTGAATATTTGAAATAGCTGATAATGATTAGGGCACAATCAAAGCCAGTTGAAACTTAATTTCTTCCAAGAGGCTCTCATCCAATCGCAGTTAAAACCCACCAGTCTTCAGAAAGACATAAGGATGCACATTTAAATCCTACACTCCCGATAAAAATGTAGATAAGACCCTCTTTCCACACTTTTGGGTCCTGCTCATCATTTTAAGGCTTCATAAGTCCTGAAGCTAAAAGCTGTATCCTAAAAATACACCTCACATTTAGTTATGTCTTAACAGATAATGAGGCAATTGATCCCTACAAAGTCCCGTGTATTTTTAAGCATCTCACTTAGTTGCTCACTCCTTCCATTTCCTTACCAGTGAGTCGGGGATATGAAAGAGAACACCCATGAGGACATGTTTTATAAAGGGCCACACAAGCATGCATGTGTGAGTGTTACTGAAGCTGATTCACAGCCAGATCCCAGAGATGTACCTGAAAGTTGCAACATTTTCCTACAGAACATCAAGCAATTATTTCACGTTTCTTGGCTTAAAATTAGAATTCCTCTTTAGTGCACGTTGTCCTTATTAGGAGGAAGATACATAACGTTTCTTAGAGAAAAACACATCCCCCTAAAAGTGAGGAACTGACTACCTTGAAATCCAGAAAGACTCGAGAAATACTACATTTCCCACCGATTTGGCTATGAAAAAATAAATTCTGTTGGGAGAAGCGGACAGAAAAAGGGTTTGTTCATTCTCCCAGAAGCAAGCCTCCACTTCAAGCTGCTGACCCTGAAGAACAAGCTTTCCTTTCAAGGTGAATGTTACATACTCTTCTTTTAAAAATTGCTTTTAATAATCAACTGGAGGGGCGCCTGGTTGGCTCAGTCAGTTAAGCGTCTACCTTCGGCTCGGGTCATGATCTCAGCAACCTGGGATTGAGCCCCGAGCCCCGAGTAGGGCTGCCTGCTCAGTGGGAAGTCTGCTTCTCCCTCTCCCTCTGTCTGCCCCTCTGCCCCTGCTCATTTTCTCTCTTTCTCTCTCTCTCAAATAAAGTAAGATAAAATAAAATAAAATAAAAATCAACTCAAGGAGCAGTCCCTGGCTCGTATAAGAAAAACGAGGTCTGAACTGATGAACCCAGTTCATCAAATGGGAGTAATAATCATAAGGTATTTATAAAGATTAACTAAGATAATAAGCATTTTAAATGCCTAACAAAATAAATGACAAAGAAGTCTTAGGTCCTTATGAGTGGAACCATGTCTGTGGTTTTGGAAATAAAGGATACAAGGATCTCAGCCGCATTGGGAAAACAAAACAAAACAAAACAAAACAAAACAAAACAAATCGGTGCTGAGCTTTCCCTCTGGTAATGCACTGGAGGGTGACCCTGGTTCTGTAGTCTTTTATCCAGCGGGATGAACTCTTTCTACCTCTGTGGTATGATTCCAGGTTTCCCGTCCTGTTCCCCTTGAGTGGTTGTATTTCTAAAAAGTGACTTTCCTCCCTTTTGAACCAGTCCCCTGTTTTCTCAGCACCTGTCTTTTCAACAGGTCAGCCTTTGTGTGTCTCCTCCTTTACACCAACACACCCCACCCCGATCCTGCTCACCAGCTCATCCTTGGGACCAAGGAGTGGGGACTGTGGCTCTCCTCTCTTGGCCTCTATCCCACAACAGTCTGGTTGCTCCCCCTTCGTGCCTTCTTTTCCTCAGAGTTGTCCTGACACAGTGCCTGGCATGTGGGGAAAAATGCTGGTGACAAGTGGCTGTGTACCTCTGAGGTACCTTTGAACCTGGGGGGTTGGCGGATGGCAAGGAATGTACGCAGAGAAGTAGAAAGGGTGGTGCCTTCCCTCAGCGCATACCTAGTTGTTCCAAGAAGCCAGGAAGGACGGTGGCTTGGCCGAGCCTTTTCAGCCTTACTTTGTCAAGTGTTGTCTCTTCTTCCTACAGTAATCCTGGGAACTCTTTTCATCCCAGGGTTTTATTCCAAATGGAATGTTAAGAGGGTTCAGATGCCGAGAGACAAGCTCAGGGCGGTGGGGGTGGGGAGAGGTGTGAGCTTGTCCAGATCCGTGGCTTTGCCAGGACTGTTTTTAAGTTGACACAGGGCTAAATAAAAAGCCCCTTGCTTTGATCTCAGGGACTTCCTGGGTAGACTGTCTGATTAGATAAAGATCACGTATCGCCCCTACCCCCCAACCCACCCTCCATCCTTTAGGAAGTAATCTAAGCTTTGCAGCCATTCCTTGTCTTGCACTCCTTCTCCTTCTCAAAGTCTGGTTCTCTCTCTGTCTCATTGGGTCCCTCCCTGGGTCTTGGGTTTTTCTTTCTGTTTGAGCAGGAAAAGGAGCCTGAGAAAATAGGGCACTTCTTCCCCCCTTTAAGCCTTCTTAAGTTGTTTAGAAACACAGCGAGAACTTTGTTTGAGAGCCTCATATGGACCTCGTCTGGTCCCGGGCATCAAAGGAAATTGGTCTCTGTTTGCAACATGGTCAGCTGCTGGGATGCTATGAAGTGAGCGAGGTGGCAGGTGGAGGGTTTGGAGAGAGTAATACAGTCACTCCCTGAACTGGGTTCATCAGTCAAGACAACAGGGTGTGAGGCGAATGGTGTGTGCGGGGGTCTCTTCTCTTAGAGTGACCTGTAACTCTGTAACCTGGCCCTGGACCCTCAGGAGATGCCCCACAAACTGTCTCTGACAGTGAGGAACTGGCTTGCTCTTGGGATTGGGGCAATTAAAAAAAAAATGCTTGAATCTAAAGAGCTGCCAAATTAAAAATCATCTAGGCTGGATCATAGCTTTCCAGCTTTGTTCAGGAGACTCTTTTTATGACATTAAAAAATGAGACTGTGTCAAAGGTATGTGAGCTTTTACTATTTCATTTTATTTAAACCTCTGTGCCAATCACTGTCCTAAGTGATACAATTTCAGAATATAAATATTAACTCATTAAATCTTCATGACAACCCCAAGAGCAACAGTACCAAGTGAGGAAACTGTAGCACAGAGAAGTGAAGTATCTTGTTCAAGGTCACACAGCCGGCGTATGGCCGATTACAGATTCAAACCCAGGCCGTCTAGCCTGAGAATCTGACTCTGCTGCCCAGCCCCCTCCCCCAAACACACATGTACTTAGAAATGCACTGAGAAAATACACATGGGAAGAAAACATATACATTTATGAATTCAGTAACACTTTTAAATATTTTCATCCACATGAAAAATAGTCACACATGTATGTGGGAAGCAGTTGAATGTAGAGGTTCATTCATCAGTTTCATAAACATTTCTTTGAACGCCGGCTGTGCGTGGCTGGCCCTGGGCTAGATGCTGGGCAAAGCACAGAGACTGAAATACACCAGGTTCCTGTGTTCAAGCTGAGGCTTTAAGGCCACGGGCCTGGCCGGGGGACCAAGGATCACACGTGCACAGCAATGCTCCTGAGGGTTTTAGATGCTGTGGGACCAGGGACCTGGAACTTCCTGGAACAGAGCATTTCTCTCCTTGGATTCAAGTGACAATCATCACTTACCTTGGGAGGAAAAGCCCTGCTCATGGGGCTCCTTGCCTGGTCTGACCACACTTGCCATAAAAAGTGTGACTGCAGTTGTCATAAAAAAATCATACAGTTTAGGCGCCTATAGAAGAAACTGCTCATTTTCTCTCCAGTATCTTCTTTGTCATGGACTCTTGTTAGCTGGGGCACCTGGCTGCCCAGCTAAAGACTTCCTCCTCTCTTGTAACTAGTTGAGGCCAGAGGACTGAGCTCTGGTGAATGGGAGGCAAAGAGAAATGTGCCTGCAACTTCTGGGAAGTCCTTTTTCACCCTTTCTCTTTTTTTGCTGACTGGAATATGAATGTGATGGCTGGAGTGTGGGTAGTCATTTTAGACCATGAAGTGGAAATGGCTTGAAGAGAAATGTGGAAGAAACTGGATCCCATACCTGCCTGGGGCTATCTAAGGCCAGACTTTTCACAAGAGAGCAATGAACTTCTATCTTATTTAAGCCATGGTTACCTTGTTTGATATAGCCTCCCTCTTAATTTGGGGAGTATTTTTGCTTGAGGCGTACTCTGCTATCCTTTCCATGGGTTTATCTTAGTTCTGGGGGAAAAAAGACAAGACGCTGTATTTTTTCCAAGGCCCATGACCCCTCAGCCTTTGCTGGGGGTGGGAGGGGGGCCTCTTACTGCAGGGCATGGTTAATGGGGCCAGTGGTCCGAGTTATTGGTCACTTCCCACAGGAAGGGAAGCCCGGGCCCTTTCCTCTACAGCTGCACCTGTTGCACATCTCTCTACCCCCACCCCCTGCCCCTGACTTTGGGGTCCAGGGTCACCCCCTCAAAGCAGGCTAGGCAGATCCTCTAGCCTTCAAGCTAGAGGTGGGGTTTTCAGAATTGCCAGTGCTCTCTTCCCTCCCTGCTCACCAGCAGAGCCCTGCACAGTCTCTGTGGGACCTGTGCTGGTCAGAGAGCTCCTTTCCTTTGACCAGACTTCAGACATGCCATTGCCAGGTACCCTGCTGGGACCACAGCCCCAGAGACGACCAGATGCCATACCCCTCCGTGGGCCTCTGTCAGGTCTGATGTGTGTGTGTGTTTGTGTGTCTCGTGGGGAGGGGGTAATTTTTTCTTGTGGCCCAAACTTAACCCCTTCATATCTTCAGGTGTCATAGCAACCTTAGAACTCTGAAAGCCAACCCTCTCTTTTTTTGGACAAATAGGCTGGTGTGTGGGATATTTTTTTTCAGGCTTCCATTTCACCATCCTTTCCCCCGTTACTTCTCTCTCTTCTCTAATCTGTGCCTTGCTGAGCCCTTTTCTCCCACTTTCCTGAGTGTGCCCTGTTAGGATAAAGTGGGGCTCACTCCTCAACCCTTGGCCCCTGGAAACACAGACAAGATGAGGATCAGTGGCCCCTGCTGTGTCCAAGCTCTGCCTTCTATAACTTCCAGTTACTGACTAGAAGCAGAAATACCTGGCACGCCAGGCTCACATCTGGTTCATCCAGTGGAAGCTAGAAGTTCCTCATAGCCTAGTTGTTCTTACTCTGTTTGGTTTTCTGCAATTCAGTTTTTCAGGGAGGCAGACGGTGGGAGAAATCTGTGGCATATGAATGCTTAGTCTTCGGTGATGGCGGTGGGATAGACCGTCAGATGGACCAGCGGGGGTCAGGGGCCCAACTTGAATTTGGAAAGTGCTCAAAGAGAATCAAAGCTCACTCTCTCACACCCCTACCAGATGCTGGTTCCGTGTAGGAAAGTTGGGGCAGAGGGGACAGAAGTAAGCAGACAAACTACCTCCATGTTTGATGTCCAAACGGTGAAAGAAGAAATGTGGATTTGGAGTCAGACATCCCCAGGTTTAAATATGGATCTACTACTTGAGTGATCGTGAGCAAGTCTTTCTACTACCTGAGCCTTGGGGTCCTCACCTGTGACATTTTAAGAAAGTGACTGAGATGATTTCTGGATTCAATGTCTAGCACAAAGGAGATGCTCAGTAGGCGGGCATGTCAGCCTGAGATGGGAGCCAGTGGCCCCAGAAGGGGCAGGTTGTATGCTGTCTTTGGCTCCTCCTGCAGATCTGGGGGCAGGACTGCAGGGGCATGGCAGGAACTGTGATTCAGCTAGGCTGCGGGATGGGCTCGGGCCCCCCCCCTCCGTTCAGTAGATGCTGGATTTGGGACCATGTTCCCATGCAGGGCTCTGTTTATCCCAAGCTGTGCACACAAGAAAGGAAGGAAGACTCTGAATCTGGGGAGAGGCAGTGTGTGCTTCTCTCGGAAGAACCAAGGCGGCTGCTAGTTGGGAGTGGCTTCACTGCCTGGAAGTTGGTGAATACAGGTGTCCCAACTTCACCATTACCATCAACAGCCAATGGCGGCCTGCACATCGTCCTCTGTGTGTGGGCTTATATATACCAAGGGGCATCAGACTCATGACCCTGTAGGATGCCATCCAACCTCACTACATCATTTATTTTTTCTTTTCAGTTTTGTGTATTTTTAGTACTTAGTTTAAAATATATCACATATACAGAAAATCATGTAACAACTGTTCATTACCCAATGCTCAGATTTAACCAGTATTAAGTATCTTGCAATATAGTTTAGGTTTCCTTTTTAAAAAAAGAAATAACATATTACCTCTAATGTTTTCCACTTTTTCCACCCACTCACTGTCATCCATCCCCAGAAGTAACTGTGCCTTGAAGTTGGTGGTTAGCCTTCCCATGCATAATTTAGTACTATTACCTACGTCAGTGTCCAGACATAATATAGCATTGTTTTGCGAGTTTTTAAATTATTGAAATAGTGAAATACTTTATATAACAATTTCAGATTTACTTTTTTACATATTATATGTTTATGACACATCTGCAACAGTATGCATGGCTTTAGATCATATGATTTAACAGCTGGATGATATTCTATCTTATTAATACATGATTTATGTGTCCATTCCTCTATTGGTAGACAAGTTGTTTCCAATTTTTGACAATATAAAGAAAGCCCTCAGGAGTGAAATTGGTGACTTCTGCTATATCCACTTTCTAGCATCCACTATACTAGGTATAGTCAAGTTATCCCCCAATTTATATACCAATAAGCAGTGGCAATAAGAATATCTGTTTTTGCACCATCTTGTCAACACTTGGTATTATCAGACTTTTTTTTCCTAAATAAAATGCGGCATCTCTGACTTGTTAATTACAACTGCTGTAATTAATCACATCCTCATCTGGTCCCATGGCACCTATCACATTGTAGTACAGTTGTCTGAATTAGTCACCCCACTGAACCATTTATTTATGACAGGGTTCCTGTTCCTATTTGTGTCTCCAGTATCCAGCATGGTGAATCGTGACAAGCACACAGTAAGTGCTCAGTGCACATACATTGACTCAAATCTAAAGGATAAGAATATCAAAGGATGTTTAGTGTAGGGGTAGAACCAAGATTGATCAAAGAACCAGAACCTTCAACCACTCCTAGATAGAATGTCAATCAATATAACTACTTTGGAAAACCCTTGGGAAATATCTGCTAAAGCTGTACACACCCTAGGACCTGTTAATTCCACTCCCAATAGAAATGTGTGCAGACAAGCATGAAAAGATGCACCCTGGATCATTCACAGCAGTCCTGTTTATAAAAGCTCCAAATTGGCAACCACCCAAATGGTAGAAAAGGTAAATAGAGACGTGCAACCTAGACAGTGATGAGAATGAATTACCGATAACTACAAACAGCAATATGGAAGACTCTTACAACACAACGCTGAACAAAAGATGTGAGACCTCAGGGAGCATATGCTGTAGGCTTCCACCTATGTAGGATTCCACTGACGTTCGAAATCAGGCAAAACCAATACCGGGTCACGACACTGATTACTTCTGGTGGGAAGTGGGGACTAACTAGAAGGTGGCGCAGGAGTGATGGGGATGTTTTAGTTATTTGGTGTTGAGGTAACATTGACATATGATGAAATTTGATTTTTTTTCAATAAGGGCCCGATTCAGTGAGTTTTGACAAATGCAGACAGTTGTGTAGCCACTACCCCAATCGAGACATAGAATATTTCATCCCAGGGAGCTCCCTCAGGAACCTTCTATTCTCTTTCTTTTTTTTTTTTTTTAAGATTTTCTTTATTTATTTAATTGACAGAGAGAGAGAGAGAAACAGAGAGAGAGGGAACACAAGCAGGGGGAGTGGGAGAGGGAGAAGCAGGCTTCCCGCCGAGCAGGGAGCCCGATGCGGGGCTGGATCCCAGGACCCTGGGATCATGACCTGAGCCAAAGGCAGACGCTTAATGACTGAGCCACCCAGGCGCCCCTCTATTCTCTTTCTTGACTTTGGTCACGAGTGTGTTAGCTTTGTGAAAATTCACTGAGCCACACGTTTATGACATGTGTACATTCTTCCGATTGTATGTTATACATCAGTCCAATGTTCAAAGGGTATATTTATTTATTTATTTATTTATTTATTTATTTATTTTTGAAGACGGTTAAAAAAAAAAAAAGCGTTGGCCCCAAAGAATGGCAGTTGGCTATGAGATGGCCAGTTGGGTGGCAGAAGGAATGAATGAGGAGCAGAAGGAATGAATGAGGAGCA
This sequence comes from Zalophus californianus, assembly GCF_009762305.2. Lineage (NCBI taxonomy): Eukaryota > Metazoa > Chordata > Mammalia > Carnivora > Otariidae > Zalophus > Zalophus californianus. The sequence continues at coordinate 101,272,125 of NC_045602.1, forward strand.
GAAGGAATGAATGAGGAGCAGTGGGGAAGGTGACTGGAATGGCACAGGGCAGAGATCTTGAAGAGGAAACAGAGTGAGTTTGCTTTTATCTCAAGCTTCGGTTTTGTATAGTTGCTGACAGTGATTGGTGTGAACCAGCCTTTATCTTCCTAGTATGGGATCCCTGCTTTCATCCTTTTTTTTTCTCCTTATAATTCTCCTTAATTTTCTCCTGTAAGAGCGGGGCAGAGTGCTCAAGAGTCGCTCCATGGAGGGCTTTCTCCTGAGACCTGGGGAAGGCGGCCTTGGCCTCCACTCAGTAGAGCCAGTCCCCAGGTAAGGATCCGAAAACATTCTTTTTTTTTTTTTTTTTTAAAGATTTTATTTATTTGAGAGAGAGCATGAGAGCGGGGAGGGTCCGAGGGAGAAGCAGACTCCCTGCTGAGCAGGGAGCCCGATGTGGGACTCAATCCCGGGACTCCAGGATCATGACCTGAGCTGAAGGCAGTTGCTTAACCAACTGAGCCACCCAGGCGCCCTCCAAAAACATTCTTGAAAAAAGGCCTTCCCTCCAGAGCAATCAGCATAGAGCATCCCACTCTCTTTTGACTGGAAGAATCTTCATCATGTGGCTCTGAGGCACGAGGCCTCTGGAAATCTCTTCCTGCTCAGGGCTGGTCCCCGAGGGAGGATTTGAAGGCTCCTTGGAGACAGGACCACATCAGTGGTCTGGGTTTCCCCAGTCTTCCCCTGTGTAAATACCTCACCTTAGTTATACCGACAACCGGGGGCAATGAGTTACTTTAGAAGCTCCAAAGAGGATTTTGTCCTGGGAAATCCTGGCTTTCCTCTTTGCCTTCTCCTGCCTCCTTGTCCATTTGCTAAGCTCTCCAGAGATAAAACAAAACCAAACCCAGGAGGACAGAGCTGGACAAAGTGAAACCGCATGTCTACTAGTGTGAAATTTTGAACCGGTGCTTGTTGAGATCTGCTAATGCCCCGTTTCTCTAAGGAATTAAAGGTGTACCTCATTTAGGACCTAACATGCAGCCATGAACTTTGTGAAAAATAAACTTGGCTGCATAGAAAAAATTCCTTTTTTCTTTTTTAAAAGTCAGGCTTGAAATTTTTATATCCTTTGAGTCATGTTTTTGAAGCAACTGGCCAGTTGATTCAAGAAATGTTACTTTCCCAGTTCAAACATGACATTTTGAAAATCATCCATGAATTACATGCCTCAGGAATGAAAGGCTTTTCTGTGCCATTTAGAAGTTGTCTTTATTTTATTTTATTATTTTTTTTATTTTTAGGGCAATTATGAATATCTGTAGGGGCATATTTATTACTCCCAGAACAGGTAGAAAATTAGCAAAGTCATAAAGTTCTTACCCAGCTTTGCTTTTGCAGCTGTGTCTCAATCCAGTCCCTCTACCACTTGCCCTGCTGCTAAAATGGTTGAGGATGATGTTCTTTTTACCATTCCAGGCAAGGCACTGATCTTTGTATGTTGGCTTTCCAAACTTCTACATGGAGATGGAGGTAGAAAAAAATACAAAAAAAAAACAAAACACAAAACAAAACAAAACAAAAAACCCCAACTGTCTCTAAGCTTTGTTCTTCTGGTTCAACAAAGAGTTGCTAGTCCCATAAATTTCTTTCCTAAGAAGTCTTACCTTCTGATCCCAGAAAGTGCCCCTCTTCTTCTAATCCCATATGGTAAACCAATACTAAGCTTTAGAAAAGCACCAGGCTATAAGCTTTCTGTCTTAATTTATACTACTGTATTCAGGATCTGTACACATAGATGTATGTTCCTGTGGATACCCACCCAGTAATTACCGTGGCAAGCCTTTAATTAGTCTGAAATAGTGCAGGCATAATGGTGACAACCCACACATTTTTCCATTGGAAATTGTAAGTGGATGACAAAGGGAGAACCCTGTCTTCCCTCCCCACACATAACTTCCTGTGAAGTTTTTTCATGATTTTGTATGGCAGGCCAGAATCCCTGCTCATGGGGGTATTGATCACTGTCGCTCAGTTTATTAGAACAGTGCTACTCAAAGTGTGGTCAGTGGAGCAGCTCTGATTTGTAGTCAGCAAGGAGATGAATTCGAAAGTTAAGAGACGGTTTCACCAATTTTTACAGGGATCTGGCAGAGTCATTTTCTGTCTGTTGGATTTAATCATAAAAACTGGGGCTTATTATTTGTTTTGTAAAAGCTCAAAAATCTAGTAGAGCCCCAATCTCTTGTCAGAATGAGTTTTCTTTTTTTGGTAGAGCTATCACCAACGGCAAAACCTCCTCTCCACAGGAGCATGATGATAATAATAGCAAGCTTATATTTGAATGGCATTCAGTAAGTATTAAAGCATAAAGTTATGTCTTGGTTTGGGACTCTCCCAGAAGAGAATCCAGAGAGAATGATCTGAGCAGATAGCACACTGGAGAAATGATTCTGGTGAGCAACAGAAGGGGGGTGGGGGAAGAAACATGGGGATGGGAAGGAAGCCAATAAATGGCGTGTTAGCAAGGAAGTTACCACTGTGGGTGACGGGAGCTCAGTCAGACTGGGAAGCTCTGAGAATAGTATAAAATATGCTTCAGAATTGCTCCACTTGAGGGTGTGGAGGCTGGGGTATTCATCCACATAGTTCCTCTTGGTCAGCTGTTAAGTGCTCCTTGGGGGGGGGGCGCTGTTAACTCCCTGGCACTTTACTCTGTTCCTTGTGCAAGCCAAGGGGCCCCAGTGCCCAGAGAAAGCGATCAGGCAAAGGCTTGATCAGTCTCAGGTGGACTTCCAGCTGAAAGGCTGGTGGACATAGATGTGTAGGAAGTGTGGTAAGTGCCAAGGGGGATGTGCCAACCAGTAGGTAGACCAGGTGGTCTTATCCAACTGATAGATGGGAAACTGAGGTCCAGTTTAGCACTATAATGCAATGTGGAAGATGGTGAGGGGCTGGGAAGAACTTCTCTTCTTTGGTCGCCTACTTTGGGCCCATCCAGAGTCCCTTCCGCTGACTTTCATTCCTGCCTTGTGTAACCAGGTAGTTGGTGGTCTACTGCTGTGGCAGACACAGACTGAGTGCTCACATTGCCTATCTCGGCTTCCTGCACCCCCAACACCTCCAACTAAACTCTATTTCCCAATCGTCCTCGCAGAAGAGTGTGGCATGGAACAGAGCTGTGGAGATGGAGAGGAAATGATGTACAGTACTTCTCTGCTTGACCTATGCAAACCTTTATGCTTGTCCTGCCTGCTTTTTACTCTTCAAGCAGGCTGGAATAGAGATGACCCCCAGGACATCCTAGAGAGTCACAACTTGAAGATGGCTGAGCCACAATATGGAAGGAGCCTGGACCCCTGGGTCATCACTTAGAAGACAGCCACTTGACCAGAAACAGACCCTAGCTTTTTACTGTGTCAAGCCACTGTGATTTTGAGGATTATCTATTACAGCAACTAGTATTGCCATAAATAATGCAACATACGTGTGTGACCAAATAAATTATTTTTCTTTATATCACTTATCATTATCTCAGATTATGTACTTATTTATTTTTCGGCTGTCTGCCCTCCAACAGAAAGACTTGGATTTGCATACTGTTGTGTCTCTGGTATCTGGAACAATGCCTGGCAACTAGGAGATGTTCAATATATAGTTGCCAAATGACTAAATCCCAACGTCTAAGCTTCATGGCACACGGTATCTGACAGGTCCCAGGAACTTCGTGGCTCTTAGTTTGTTCTCATAACAACTGTGCGAGGAAACGGAAATGCACAGAGGCTGATTAACCTGTCCAGTGGAACCCTGCCGGCAGGTGTGGGAGTCGGGACTGGAATAGAGGTTGTTTGAGTCAACCTTCAAATTCTTAAGTCCTCTCTGCACATTGCCTGATGTCTGCCCAGTGCAGTGCTATGAGCTCAGGGTGTGGAAAAGTAAGGGACACGACACATGCCCCAGAGGCCCACCCAACCGACGACAGCATGGGGCTTGCCTGCGGGAGGGAAAACAGGCCAGACTCTGTTCTTCTAGAAATGTTGAGCTCGGTTACTGACCCAACCAGAGCCAGAGCTCAGTTACAGGAGCAAGAATGATCGAGCTGAGCAGAATATGTAGAAATAAAGCCAGATCCTCTGTGCCCAATATGAGACACCATAAGGGTTGATGCAGGGACATTTGGCAGATTTGAACAATCTGAGTTAAGGCAGAGTAAGTTAGAGAAAAACAAACAAAAACCAAACTGATTCTGTGAGTGCCGGAAGGGAGTAGAAGGAAGGGAGTGTGAGGAAGGGAGTAGAGCAAGGATTAAGGTTATGAATATTGGCTTGGTGATTAGAAAGAACTAGCTTCAACGAGCTCTTCCAAACACTCCGGAGACTATAATCATGGTGGACGATTTTACTGGGGCCAAGGAGAAAGCCCCGTGTGTCCCGGTCCTCTTTCTCAACTTTCCCATGTGTGGCCACTAGAGGGCCTTGGGCATCTCTGTTTGCCCCTCTTAGCTCGCTCACACGGGGCACACAAGAGGCCCAGTGGATTATTAGAAAAGGGACTCTTTTTCCAGGTAGAAGCGAAGGAGCAAAAAATCTGATGAGAAGTCTTTGTAGAGCACTTGCTGAGGGGTCATATTTAGGGGCTGCGGGTGAGGGTGCAGGCAGCCTACTGTGCTGCAGGTGAAGTTGGCCCTTGAGCTCATGATCCACTTGCAAGGAAGGAATTACTTGGGGTTACCCTGGACCTGGCTTGAGGTCCTGTGCTGAAAATAAGATAAGATTGCCTTGTCTCATCAGATACCCAAGTAGAGGGGTTCTGGCTTTCTGAGCATCACTCATTGGCTTTGGGACTGAAAACTAGCTTATCCTGATAGAGGCAGACCATAGTTCAACAAATTTCCAGAGGTGTGGCACTAACCTGATGATGTATAGGAGACCAGGGATGTATTCAGTAGGCAAAGAGCCCAGGGGCCCTCCCCGGTCCCCAATTCACCTCATCTTCCAACTCTCATTTTACTAGGTCAGCAAGGTCTGATATGAAAAGGCAAAGAGCCTGTTGAAAATATTGCTCATACTTTAGTAGGAAAGACCTCTGTTCCTTTTAATCTTCCATGCTAAATACTTAATAAAGACGCCTTAGATATAGCTCTAAAACTTACTACTCTTGTTCCTCTGCTCATCACTCTAAATATACTGGCCTTCAGAAAACACCAATTTCATTCCTTGTTCCTTGTTTTTATTCTTACTTTTTTCTAACTCCAAATATGTCCACTTCCCCCTCCCTCTTCTCTGCTTTATGAAATACCACTCCTCCATTAGCCCCAACAGGTACTTCCCTGATTCCTGCCTGTTTTCCCATAGTACTTTGCATTTACCCTTAAAGAAAACATTTATTAGAGGGTGTTATTGTTTTACATTTTCTTTCTCTCATCACTCAATTGAGCTTCTCATGTGTTTCATCTCCAGTCTCTGCTTGAATACCTGTCCCAACAGGGAACTCACCACCTCAAAGGCAATGCAATCCATTGCAACCAACTTTCTTTCTTTTTTTTTTTTAAAGATTTTATTTATTTATTTGACAGAGAGACACAGTGAGAGAGGGAACACAAGCAGGGGGAGTGGGAGAGGGAGAAGCAGGCTTCCGGTGGAGCAGGAAGCCCAATGCGGGGCTCAATCCCAGGACCCTGGGATCACGACCTGAGCCAAAGGCAGACACTTAAAGACTGAGCCACCCAGGCACCCCGCAACCAAATTTCCTTGCAAAAATGGTTTTCCTATTATTAGAAACCAAATCTGCTTCCCTGATATATATATATTGATTCTCTCCCCATCAGTTCAGTTGTTTAAAATTCCTTCAGATGTCGATAAGGCTTCTCATGTCATAATTAGAAATAGCTCTTAAATATAAATATTCTGAGAAGGGAAATACATGGGTAATTCATTCTAAAGTGTATATGACTGATAAAATCTTTTCCAAAAGAACAGATTTTATTAGGGGAACTTAGGGTTGGGATCAAGAATACCAAAGACACCACCAGGACACCAATAATTTGATATAGTAGAAAGAGCATTGGGCTAGGAAATGAAAGATGGATCCAATGTGATATATGTTTTTTTTTTCCTGGGTTTTGGTTTTCTCATCTGGAAAAATGAATATTCTGCATGATGAGTAGTTCTACTTACTTCTGTCATTGCAGAATTTTGTCCTCTCACCTGGATGGTCTTTTTTTTGGAAAGGAATGGGGCGGGGGGAGGTAGGGGTAGAGGGAGAGAGAGAACCGTAAGCAGGCTCCAAGCCTAGCATGGAGCCTGACACGGAGCTTGATCTCATGACCCTGAGATCATGACCTGAGCTGAAATTTAGAGTTGGATGCTTAACCAACTGAGCCACCCAGGTGCCCCTCACCTGGACTCTCAAGGCTTTGCTCTGGCCTGCTTTTCTTAGCTCTTTCTTAGCTCTGAGTGGGCAAAAACTTACCTGTGTGTCAATGAGTTCAGCCTCCTGGGGACTGGCTTCACATTCTTGGTGCCAAAGATGCCATGAGTTATACCACCCACCATCACATCAGTCAATGAGCCTTTTATTCCCACCTGGTTTGAACCTTCCTTTCTCCTGCCTTGATGCCCTGGGCTTACTCTTTATGGTATTTGCATCACAAATATTTGCAGGTAACACATTTATTGCAGGTAACACATTTTATTATGATTTTATAATATATTCTCTTTTCCTGGAGTTTTGCAAGGAAAAATTGCATAAGAACAACCTCTTTGTCTTAAGTTCCACACTACATAACCAGGTCATATTACAATGCTTGATGCACAAGACTCAATGACTCAATAAATACTTTACAAAAATAATGTAGTTTTTTCCCCCTTTCTTAAAACATAAAAAAAAAATTAGGATTTTCTAGACTTGAGTCCCCCTACTCTTTTTATATGTATTTACTGGTAATATATTGGTGGAGAAAAAAATTTTTACGATGGTATTAGAATAAAATAGATGAAATGAGGTCCATGTTCTTTTCCCATCTATTTTGCTTTTATTTTTTCTTTTGGAAAAGTGCTACTACCTGTTTTTATGTCCGACCTTCCCGCAGGCTTCTGAACCTCCCACTAAGACATGAGCGGAACTTCTGCCACTCTGAAGCCTTTTAGTAGAATTATAGCATTATGCTAATATTGGCCTTATATTTTAAAGCCTATTTAAAAACCAGTCCTCAGATTTGCCCTTAAAATACCCCTGTGCCCCCCACCCCCTATCCAATCTTAGGCAAGGGCATGTTGGAAGCTGAGACGCCAGCAAGGTGCGTCATGACTGAAGAACATTTGGTTTAAGGTGGGCGTTTTCTTGTTTTTGATACACTTCTGTTGAGTTACTTAGTTTTAAAAAAGTTATTCCAAAATTCCCTTTCTCTTCCACCTCCTTAAGCCCCTGTCTGAACTCTCACAGAAGTGATTAAACAGTTTCACAACTCCAGCGAAAAGGTTATGCTTAAGTCACATTCATATTAAATAAGTTATATATAAAAACTGCTTATAACGTTTACAACTCAGTCTTTCCCTCTTTGCTTCTCCTGGAAGCGCAGGATCTGGGTGTGAATTGAATCCCATCCACTATGGCTTCCAGGTTCTTCTGGCTCCTTTGCCCTCATCCTCCTGCTGACATCACCCCTCAGAGGGATTCCAAGGAGCTCTGCGGGCATTTCGGGTGGCAAGGTGGCTTCAGACGGCAGTCATCCGGGCCTGGTGCGCACCCCTAATGTAATTTATGGAAAATACCCACGTGGTATATACAAATATCCATGGATGAGGAGAAGACGAACTCTGCCCCGGCGGCAGATCAGCGCAGTGCGTTTGTGTCAAAATACCGGAGGTGACATCTCCTTAGTACTCCCTGGCCTCTTGGAACTGCTTGATGTAATCTTCGTCCGAGGGGCTCTCCGTGCACTTCTGTCCATTGTTGGGAGGCCGGGCCTCATTGTATCTGCTCCAGTCGCCCTTGCAGATAATCCAGGGCAGGACGTCCACCTTGTAGTGGAGCTCCGCTGAGAACTCGGTGCTGATGAGGTTGGGGGTCCCTGCCCCTTTGCCCCTGGTGATGAGCTGCATGTTGTCGCCATAGCAACAGTGCTGGGCGGCCAGCGTGGTGCTCTCCAGGGACAGCATGGAGCGAATGCAGTACCGGGCCGTGGGCTTGTAGATCTCCAGCTTCTCCTTGGGCCCACTGGCGTCCTTCCAGCGGAAGTCCTTGCGCTTGATGCGATCGAAGATGTCTGCGGTGCTGTAGGCCACCTCGGTGGGGTAGGAGCACGGGCAGCTGGGCAGGTCATTGATCACCTTGTGCATGTACTTCTTTAAGAACTCACTTTTGCAGCTCATCCATCGCTCGCAGCTGTCCGTGTCTGAGAAAGACCACAGAGAAACCCGCTCACCACATGCAACACCGGGGGCAGGTTAACATTGAAGTCAACTCCTCCCCTCCCAGGGGCAACCCCTGCTGTCCCCTGGAACCACCAGCCCTCGGTTTGGTCATGCTCACCCCCCTTGAACTTGGGAACTTTATTTACAAGGCAACCTCCTCCCCACTTTATACTATGAAAAATGTTCAGACACAGAAAAGTAGAGAGATGATACGTCAGCAGTGACTACCTGTCAGCAATCACCTAGATTTAACCATTACAGTTGCCTCGTCGGTCTTGTTTCTTGAAAATATATGATATTATTATCCCTGAATTTTAGTAGGCATCTGGAAAAAAAGGGAGGATAGGGGGCCTATAACAAAATGAACAATAATTCAGGGCAATTTTGAATCTCCTCTTTAAGTATCTGGTGACAAGGTAGAAAGTGCCTCAAAGGCAAACTGGTAGGACTAAGTTTTATTTGTGCCACTCACTGACTGGTTTAAGCTAGAGCTGGTGGCCTAATCTCTTAACCACAGGCACCGGAGAGTGACGATCCCTGTAAGCAAATCCATATGATAAGATGCCTCAAAGAGGAAGGGGCTGGTGGCCCCTGCTTTTAGGGAACTTAACATTTAGGCCAGAGGCCACTGACCTCTAGGCTTCCAGCCAGAACCTGCCCCTAGAGGTTGTTGTATTTGGACCTCACAATATTAAAAAATGTTGAATTCATTGCTAATTAATTAATTGTTGTAATAATTTAAGACTTAGGTGGTTCTAGTTTATTAATGTGGATTCCTGGTTTTATGTGAAAAACCAAGATATGTTTGTGCTGGGCCTGCCCTGCCCCATGGGAACAACTGGCCCCAGGAACAGGCCACTTGTGTAAGCCAAGGGTGAGCAGAAAAAATCTGCTGGGGTTGTCTGGGGGTGAGGAAAACATTCGGTGTCACCAGGACAGAGTTTATGGGGAAGGAAGGCTGTTGGTGTCAGATCTTGGGGCTCTTCAGTGCAGTTTAGGCTTGTTCAGAGGGCACTAGGGAACCACTGAAGGTTACTAAGGACAGTGAGCTATTGGCTGAGCTGTACAGGAAGAAGACATATTCAGCACTGGTATCAGTTGCCAGAGTCCAGGTGGGAAGGGAGAGAACAGGAGGAATCAAGCGTGCTCAGAGAGTTAGCGCCGCCGGGCCTGGGTGGGCTTGAGGGGAAGGAGGAGAGACATCAGGAGTGACTCCCCAGCTCTGACCCAGGTGCCTGGGAGGCTGGCGGTGCCCGAAGAAGGAATCAAGTGGCCAGGATGGGGGTGGGGTTGGGGGCAGTTTGGAGGAGGGCTCAGGCTTCTCTTCAGTGGAATGAGGAAGAGAGGGATGGGGCGTCTCTCAGGAGCTCAGAAAGTCCTGGCCTAAGCTGAAGAGCGTGGGATCTTGTGTTCGGCTCCCTGGGATCGAATTCCAGCTCGATGGAATTTGTAGCTCATGCCCTTGTGCAGGTATAGTCTCCATCCTGGGGCTTCAGTATCCCTCATCTCTAAACTGGGGATGAAAAGAACGCCTGTCTCCTCAAGAGCGATGAGGATTCAACTGGAGGGACATAGGGAGCCGGCAGCACAGGTTCCAGGGTGCTGCCAGCGGGGATGTGCTAAGGCTCCATTCAGGCCTGAGTTCTAAGATTCCAGCCCTGTGAGCCCTGGACTGAACAGTAGTGAGAGAATGCAGGCTCCCTCCTGGGAAATGTGTTTCTGCAAAGCCAGGGAGGGTCTCCTCCATCGGGCAGGTCTTCAGAAACAATATTCAGTGAGGCCCTAGAAAATGGCTTGGTTATTTTCCTTCCAGTGTGGAAGGTCATCATAATTCATGTACCTACAGAACATACACTGACTCATTTTTATCTATCGAACTTGGTAGGTGTTCAGTGTGATGGGCACGTTCTAAACGCTCTGCCAATATTAACTCATTTAATTCTATAATAGCTCTACAAGGGGGCCCTATTACCTTGTACCATTTTACAGATCAGATAACTGAGGCACTACCAGCTTGACAAATGACCCTGTGCAGATCAAGCTGTGTCCCATCTCAGCGAGGCTTCTTCTGTTTGTCCTTCTCTATCCTCATTCCATGCTTTCCCTTGCCCTGGAAGGTTGTCCTATGTGGACTCTATCAATGGGCCCCTTGAGCCCTGACTTCTCGTTGGGTCAAGCCAAAGGGAGGACCTGGCCAGAGACCAGGGGGAGAGAGGAGAGTGAGGTCAAAGTATTTGTTCCTGTGGTTCCTCCCTCATTGTTGCAGGTTGGCTACATCCTTCTGAGAGCCCCGAGTGCTGGCAGGTAGACCTCTCCATACAGCTACTCTGGTTCCTTCAGGCCAAGGGGTGGTAAGGGCTCCCCACTGTTCTGTCCAACCCTTCTTGGTGTCCATTCTACCCTGCTCATCACACCTTTGCCAACATACCCTCATCAAATGCTCCTCAATTACCTGATTCCAGTGTGTCATGTTTGTTCCTGCCCAGAACCTGATTGACACCCATCCCTGCTCATCTCTGTGTGTCCTTAGTCCCGCCTCAGGTGTGGCTTTGTGCTACTGGACCTATCCTCTTCAAAAAAGCAAGCAGCTACCTGTTGCAAGGTGTGCAATATGGAAAGACCTGAGAAGCTCTCTGCCCCCAAGAGACAACCTTTGTTGCTCTGCCATTTTTATGTAAATTTCCCACATTTAGTCTCTAATTTCTTTTGGGGTGACAAGGGTGGGGTAGTCAAATGCATTGTGTTTGCAGAAAGCTCCTGCCAAAGGTAGTTTGTGCATGTGAAGGACTGAGGTAGAAGCCCTGGGTCACACAGGATGTCCAAACTGACTCCTGTTTGACCAAGGTTGAAGAAATTTTGGGTGGCACGCAGACATGTGACAGAAGGAGTCTCACCTTTCTGCAATAAAGAATGGCATCCTGAAGCACATGAAGCTATTTTTGAAAAGGAAGCTTTTCCCTTGCACCTGAGTAGTCACTTGCAATTTGGCTTGGTTCATGTGGATTGTGTTTGGTCTAGCACTTTCGAGCAGGCAAGGAGCAGGGTATGCCAAAGGTTTACAAAAAATGTATGCGGTAGAGGGAGGCAGTCACAATACTGAGAGAGCTCCTTTCCCCTCCTTTTGCTACAGAACGAGACCAGCATTGCCTGACTTCTTGGGGACACTCAGTGAGGACTGTCAGAAGAGATTCCATGTGGCCTGAGGCCCCAGTGGACACTGAATCCATGCTGAGGAGAGAGAGGCCCTGTCCCACTTCTTGCCATGGAAGCTGGGTAGCAAGCAAGGAGGACACAGAGGGCTCTCTGCTCTGCTCAGCCTGCTGCAGGAGGCGCGGGATGGCTTTCTCTTGCTTGGAGTATATTCAGTGAGCAAGAAATACGCTGGGAGAACTGGACCCCATAAGAGGGAAATGAAACACTTAAATGGATCCTAGGACGGGATGGCACTGCAAAGGTAAAAGGAATCTCCAAAATAGTAAATCAATATTTGGATTAGAAAAAAGGGGGAAAAGAATCTCCTTACCAACTTCAAACAGTTTGGTGGCATTAAACTCTTCGCTTCCCGCCAGGAGACTCACTTCGGTGGCAGCTGTCCTGAAGGTGTCTTCAATTCCTAAACACAGACAGGAGCTCATTTTTCCCTAGTTATATGGAAAAGGTGACCACCCCCCCCCCGACCTCCCCAGCAAATCAAGAAACAAATACACCTGAACAAAGCCTTTTTTGTATTCATTACTACTCTTGGGTAGGAACTTGCCAGTGGAGAAACAGTAAAAAGCAGGTAGTAGAGCATAAAATATATTAAACCCCCAGATACCATTTGCAGCATGAAATCACATCCAAATGTGCCTGAATGAGTCTTAAGGAACTCATTCACTAGGCCCCGGAATGGGGTTTGGGGCAGGAGGGAACATGTGTCTGTCTGCAAGACTGTCTGGTGGTGTCAGGGTGACAAACTGGATTAGAGGCAGTGGTTAATATTTTGTCTAGTGGTCAATACCAGTTTTCAGGACCGACTGACTGGGTTCAAATCATTCCTAGCCTGTAACCTCGGGCAAGCCACTTAACCTTCATGTGCCTCAACTTTCACATCTGCAAAATGAGAAGATCCAAATGCCCCACCTCATAGAGTTAAATGCAATCGATGACTTATGTGTAAAGAAAGCACTTCCAGCAGTAAGGGGTGAGTATTAGCTGGTAATTTCCCCAGGAGTATTTTCTAGCTCATTTTGAGGATATAGCAGTCCGCAGCTAAAGAGCAGATACCTCACATTCTAGGACGTCTAGCACTGCCCATGATGCTTCAAAGAGAGTGAGCTGGGCTTGTCATTACTTGCTTTGAGTGGCTGAATCCAGTTTGTCTCGTACTTCCTGGTTTCCCTCTCCCTCCCTCAAAATACCACTCCCATCCAGGCTTCCCTTACAAACAGGATTGCTGTGCTAGCTGAGGCATCTGAGGAGGCTGGGGTGGTGGAACATGGTAGTCTATGTTGGTGGAGAACCTTGGCTGCCTGCAAGGCATGACTTGATTTCCTTTAAGGGGCTCTCTCTGGCTTTATGTGAGGCCCCTTGAATTTATTTGTAGGGTTGACCTAGGGGACAAACTTTTACAGTGTAATCACTGCCAGGAGTTGGTGGGGGGGGATTGCCTGCTCCATGACTCTTTCCAGTAAGGCTGAGAATCAACAAACCAAATAAAGAAAGAGATCCTGTAAGAAAAAAAAAATCCTTCATGTGCCAAAGGAACCCTGAAACACTGGACGGTTGGCCCAGGAACAGAGAGGCAGAAAGGATGGAAGAAGGGCAGGGTCAGAAGAGAAGAAAATGTATGAGCAGGGCTACTGGGAACATTGCTCTAGGTGGTGAGAGAAAACAAGAAGGAAACATTCAAAATGGTGGCAGAGAAACATTCAAAATGGTGGTCACCGGGTGGTAGACTTGGATTCGGGTACCAGCTCTGGACAAGAAAACAAGAGGCAAGCCCCCGAGCCCCAACACTAAATGCTGTCTGTATCCACGAGTGGCTGAGCCCCATATCCTTCCTCCTGGTGGCAGTGGAAAAGATTAATGGTTAAGACCATGGACTCTGGAATCAGACTGCCTGAATTCAGATTCAAGATTGATCTCTTGCTGCTTGTGTGACACATGCAAGTTAACCCCATGCCTGTTTCCACAGCTGTCGAGTGGGGGCAATAATAAACACCCACTTCATGAGGCTATTGCAGGGATTAAATGAAATAAGGCACATGAAGACCTTAGAAATTTGCGTGATACTTAAGTCCTCAAAAAATCCTATTCTCCATGATCTTCATTATCATCTTTTTTTCTTCTTCATCTTCTTCATATTCTTTCTCTTCCTTCTTCGTTGACTTCCTCCTCTTCCTCCTTCTCTACTTATTATTATTTATGAGTTTATTTCCACCTATCTAAATCCCATCACATCAGACTTCCAACTCAGCTTCATTGTCATGATCATGAGAAAGATCAGGAAAAGCATCTTGATGATTACTCCACTTTCTGAAATCCACCCGCATGCCTGACATAGACCAGAACAGCCACTTGTTAAATTACAGCCCAATTTTCTACATATGCTCTTTGCTAACATATGCATGCCCAATCTGATCTTTCCTCTGTCCCCTCAGAAACCCATTCACTCTTCTGCTTCTTCTTTTTTTTAAGATTTTATTTATTTGAGAGAGAGAGAGAGAGAGCACGAGAGGGGGAGGGTCAGAGGGAGAAGCAGAATCCCCACTGAGCAGGGAGCCCGACGTGGGACTCAATCCTGGGACTCCAGGATCATGACCTGAGCCAAAGGCAGTTACTCAACCAACTGAGCCACCCAGGTGCCCACTTCCACTTCTTTTTTGTTTCAAATCTCAGCCTTATGGTCTGACAACTGAGTTCTAGGAGTAGAAAGAGGAAGTCTGGGGGCGCCTGGGTGGCTCAGTCGGTTATGTGCTGGACTCCTGATTTTGGCTCAGGTCGTGATCTGAGGGTTGTGAGATTGAGCCTTGCATCCGGCTCTGCGTTGAGTGTGGAGCTGGCTTGAGATTCTCTCCCTCTCCCTCTGCCCCTCCACTCACTTGCAATCTCTCTCCAAAAAATAAAGAAAGAAAGAAAAAGAAAGAAAGAAAAGAAAAGAAAAGAAAAAGGAAGTCTATATCAACCTCGCACCCAAAAAACAAATAAGCCAGTCAAGAAATGGGTGGAAGACATGAATAGACATTTCTCCAAAGAAGACATACAAATGGCCAACAGACACATGAAAAAATGCTCCATGTCACTTGGCATCAGGGAAATACAAATCAAACCACAATGAGATACCAGTTAGAATGGCTAAAATTAATAAGACAGGAAACAACAGATGTTGGCGAGGATGTAGAGAAAGGCAAACCCTCTTACACTGTTGGTGTGAATGAAAGCTGGTACAGCCACTCTGGAAAACAGTATGAAGCCTCCTCAAGACGTTAAAAATAGAGCTACCCTATGACCCAGCAATTGTACTACTGGGTATTTACCCCAAAGATACAGACGTAGTGAAAAGAAGGGGCACATGAACCCCAATGTTCATAGCAGCAATGTCCACAATAGCCAAACTGTGGAAGGAGCCGAGATGTCCTTCAACAGATGAATGGATAAAGAAGATGTGGTTCATATATATAATGGAATATTACTCAGCCATCAGAAAGGATGAATACCTACCATTTACACCGATGTGTATGGAACTGGAGGGTATTATGCTAAGTGAAATAAGTCAATCAGAGAAAGACAATTATCATATGGTTTCACTTATATGTGTAATATAAGAAATAGCATGGAGGACCACAGGGGAAGGGAGGGATGACTGAATGGGAAGAAATCAGAGAGGGAGACAAACCATGAGAGACTCTTGACTCTAGAAAACAAACTGAGGGCTGCTGGAGGGGAGGTGGGTGGGGGGTTGGGGTAACTGGGTGATGGGCATTAAGGAGGGCCCATGATATGAGTACTCGGTGTGATATGCAACTGATGAATCACTGAACACTATGTCAGAAACTAATAATGTACTATATGTTGGCTTATTGAATTTAAATTAAAAAAAAAGAAAAAGGAAGTTTGGGCATGTGGGGATCAAACTTTATCTGAAATATCTTTCAGATGAAGCCATTCAGAATGTGCGTTTCTTGGAAGAACCCGAGATCTTATTTTAAGCTGGTATTCTACCTGGCAATGGGAACACATGTAAAATGCAAAACTACAGACCAGGAGTTGGTAAATTGTTTTGTAAAGGGTCAGAGAGTAAATATTTTAGGCTTTGTGAGTCACGTGTGGTCTTGGTTGCATATTTCGTCCTTTCTTCCCCCTCCTACTGTTCCTCCTCTTCTTTCTTTTCCTCTTCCTTTTCCTTCTTCTTGACCCTTTAAAAATGTGTTTGCTGTATAAAAACAGGCCACACTTTGATACCCAACTTCTACAGGCAGACACAATTATTTTTTTACCCCCAATATGGCCTCTCACCAAGTTTACAATTAGTTTAGTTTTTAAAACACTGACAAGGCAGTTTATTTTTATTTTTTTATATTTATTTATTTATTTATTTTTGCTTTTGAATCTCTGGATTTTAACGCATTTTCCCAGAGTAGGCAATGCAGTTTAAAGTAATAATTAACTGGGGGCACCTGGGTGGCTCAGTCCATTAAGCGGTTGACTCTTGATTTCAGCTCAGGTCAGGGTCTCAGTGTCCCAGGATTGAGTCCAGCAGGGAGTCTGCTTCAGGATTCTGTGTCTCCCTCTGCCCCTCCCCCATTTACTTTCTCTCTCTCTCTCTCTCAAGTAAATAAATAAATCTTTAAAAAAAAGTAGTAATTAACTGCCAAGTTTCCTCAGTTTCCTCCCATGGAGCCTTTAGCAACTCTCCCGCCTCACGGACAGGGCTACCAGCATGGTTTTCCTGTATGTGTCTGTGAAGTCTCTCATCCTGGCTTCCTTATCAGACCATGAATTTCTCTCTGCATGTGTCTTCAAGGCACAACAAATCCCACATCAAAGGCCCAACTTAACCAGAGTCCCTCCTTTAAATTAAACAAGTACACTGTGGCATTGTCTTCTATGTCATGGCTATTGCAATTGTGCATAAGACTCAGACAACCTATGTTTTCATCCATTCAGCTCATTACTCATCTCTTGTTTCAGTCTGGTCAGAATTCTTATTAGGGAAATGGTTGTCCTTTAAAAAGTCATTTTCTCTAAGGTCTAAATATAAATGAAAAATTTCCCCTTGAACTTGGAGCCACTCCCCTGCATAAACCCACCTGGGCAGTTTGGACGGTCACACGTCCTAGATTCTGTTGCGGTACATGCGTAGCCACAAGACCTGGTCCGTTTCTGGTTGCCGTTCCCACAGGTGACACTGCAGACAGACCAGAGACTCCAGTCGCCCTCACCATCTGTGGAATCTGGAAGGAAGCCAGGGATACGGTCACCAGCCTCGCCCAAAGAGTCCCCAAATCCCCCTTGTCAAGTAGCCTGCCAGTTGTCTTCTCCCATCGTTCTCACCATTAGAGGGGACCAGATGCCAGCTGGAGTCAAAAGGCTTGTGGCTCCAGAGTTCATTTTAGGGATTAGCTTCATGAAAGCAGGGACTCTTCTGAGGTTTTGAGCACTGTGGTGGTCAGCACATAGCCAGGGCCTGACCCGTAGGAGGTGCCCAGGAAGAGCTTCATGAGAATGCATGCATTTGTAGAGTATGGGATCATGCAATACTATGGTAGGTAGTTTCCAAAGATGACCACCATCACTTCCTTCCCTCCCCATACATACATTCATCGAGAGAGCAAGAGTGAGAGTGAGCAAGTGAGAGACAGAGAGAGAGAGAGAATTTATTTCCCCTTCCCTAAAATCTGAGCTGACTTCCACCCTAGGAGCCTGGCAGCTTCCAACTTTCGCTCTGGGCAATCCAGTCACTCTGAAGGAAGCTGAAGCTAAACCTGTAAATTATGGGCCACCACGTGGAAGAGAGGAGGCACATGAGGGGCCTTAAGATACTACACATGTGAGTGAAGCCTTGTTGAACCTTCTAGCCCTTCCCAGTGGACAGCTGAATAGAGCAGATGCCATGGTGAGCATGGCAACTGCCTTGTGGGACCCTGCCTGAACTCCTGAGCCACGGAATCATGAGAGATAATAAACTGCTGTTGTTTTAAGCCACCGAGTTTTGGGATGGTTTGTTATATAGCAGTAGATAACCGCTACATCATGGGTAAAGCTAGAAATGATCCTTCGAGGTCATCACTTAATATCTATCCAATGAATATTTATTGAGCCCCTTTGTATACCAGACTTAATTCTAGGTATATGGGAAATATCATTAAATAAAACTTTCAAAGATTTTTGTCCTGGTGGAACTAATATTTTCGTAATAAGAGTCAGGCAATAATCAATCCACACAAAATGAGTAAGTTACACAGCATATTAGAAGCCAATAAAAGGTATGGAAAAAATAAGTAGACAAAACTAGGGGGGCCTGGGCATGTGAGGGGTGTGAGGAAGGTCGGCATATTATCAATACTAAGTTTCTCCTTTTAAAATTAAAGAAACTAAGTCCTAGAGTGATTGTGGGGGACTTACCCAAGGTCATAAGGGTAACAGAAAGGAAAGTTGGGGTCCTAGTGCCGAGCCCTTGATCTCCACAGCATGACTCCCTCTGCAGCATCTCTACTCTGTAATAATTTCTCCTGGCTCATCCAGATCTTCCTACAGCCTCAGGGCCTCTGCCAGTGCCAAGCTTGGGGCTACAGGCATGTGCTTTGCTGGGAAGGGGTCCTTTCGGTTCCTAACAGGTCGTGGTGATCGTTATTATGTAGGCCTGGCAGGAATGTAGTCCACACATGTTTCTACCTGCAGTGTGGGCTCTTTGCCAGACTCCCAGGCTGTTGTTTACATGGTGCTCACTCTGAACACTCCTCAGGCAAACACAGGGCCGCTGAGTCTCCTCAGCCCATTAAATGGAGTTGGTCGGGGGGTGGGGGGGCTTGTTCATGGTTGTGTCCTCATCCCTAACCCAGAGCAGAGAGTTTGCCCACACCTTGCCTGCCCCAGGGCCCCCAACCACTTCTCTCTCCCCAAAAGGAATCTTTATGTATTTTGATCTTCTTCTAAAGAAATGGGTTTCCAGCAACACAGCCAAGCCAGATGTTTGAAACTACTGTCTCGTGTGAAGGAGTTGGGCCTGTTTCCCCGGTGTGAGCCTCTTCATCTCTCCCATCTCTTACTAGGCATCAACACATAGAATTGGGGAGGCAAGCTGCTTCCGGAGGGAGAAACCACCTTGGTAGGGGCAGCTGCTGCTTCCTCCAAGACCTCTGGGGTTTGGTATCTCTTGGTAATGTCCCCAAGAACATCAGAGATATGCTTGGAACCATCATGACATCATACTCTCGTCAGGGGGAGCATTCAGGTGCAGTGGGTAATAGGCACACATGAACACACTCAACCACATCCTACACGTACCACCAAGACCAGCTTTGTTGAAGGGAACAACCACAACAAAAAGTCACAAATAAAGATTGTAATGTCATTAGACTCATCAAGGGGGTGGTGGGCCTGTCAGAAAAAGTTTATTAAATCACATAGGTAGAGTTCCTGTCACCTACATGGTGGGTACGTAATCCAATGATGCCAAGTGGTGTTCCTGCTTGGCTCGGCAGAAGCAATGGGACTGTAACCATCTAGAAATCTCTTGCAAACTTTCCTTCCTGTTGCAGTAACATGGAGAGATAATTTTGGGAAATATCCTTGAACTTTGAGATTGAAGCATTAAACCTGCCATGAGGCTTATATCAGAATATTTGCACAAGGTAGTTTCTGGTCTTGGTTTCTTGGATCTAAATTACTAAATGTTAATACTGTGTCAGACTATGTGAAAAATGACTTCCATAACTCCTCTCCCCATACCTACCCTTTGGTTACCTTCCTCTCCCGCTGACCCCAGCCTGGGCTATGTGACTTGCTATGGCCAATGGGAAAATAGCAAATCTAATGCAAACAGAGGCTGGAAGAAAAGTGTTCGCGCGTTAGGGTTTGCCCTCTTGCTGTCGAGAACTCTTCCAGCACCATGTGAAGAGCCTGGGCTGGCCACCTGGAGGGTGAGGGACAGCTGGAGAGAGAACTCAGCCAGCCACCTGTCCAGGCGGGGCCCCACTGCTGAGGGAAGCCATCCTAGACCATCCGGCCCCAGCCGAGCCAGCCCAGAGCTGAAGAACGGTCCAGGCAAACTGCAGATTCTTAAGAGAGAACATGTTTGCTCTTTGAAGCTACTAAATTTTGGGGGTGGCTCCTTAAGCAGCAAAAGTTAACTGTTACAAATGTACCATAAAATTCTCCCTAAAATATGCTTTCTAGATGGCTAGTGGACTCTGGAACAATGAAGGGTTTATTACCCAGTGAGTGGCTTTCTTCATGTTTTTATTTTAAATGCTTACAAAGCCCTTTATTTTCCAAACTTAAAACGTGGTCCCCCAGGGCGCCTGGGTGGCTCAGTTGGTTAAGCGTCTGCCTTCGGCTCAGGTCATGATCCCAGAGTCCCGGGATCGGGTCCCGCATCGGGCTCCCTGCTCAGAGGGGATCCTGCTTCTCCCTCTGCCTCTCTCTCTCTCTCTCTCTGTCTCTGTCTCTCATGAATAAATAAATAAAATCTTAAAAAGAAAAAAAAAACGTGGTCCCCCAAAGTCAGGCACAGAATAGATCCGTCGCGACGTGGCTAATCATTTCTATTAGGCTAGCGATGAAGGGCTAAGCGTGTATGTCAGCTCACTACCCTGAAGGCTCCGTAGCAGACTGTCTCAAGATGAATGTCCGAGGGAAGACCCTCCTCTTGGGGAATCTCTATTTGTTTAATGTGTGCGAAGGACAGAAGGCTTTGAGGGCAGCGTTCCTTTCTGCTTTAATAAAACAAGACTGTTCTCATTTGCTCACCTGCTAGGGAGCATCGCTCAGAGCAGAAAATGAATGTGAACAGCAGTAATTGCTAAGATGACGACAATGACAGTAAAAACCAGTCCCTGTGACATCAAAGAGCTCAGTGAGGGAAGAAAACAATCCGCAGTGTACTGGGCTGAGAGCTGGGTTTCAAGCGTGTCATTTGAAATTTTAAAGTAGTGATTAAGCCGTTTCAGGGCACTAGAGTTCTGTGGGTCAGTTATATGTCTGGGCAACTGGAGTGATTTGGGTCTTGACTTGGTCACGGGCAAGCCTCCACCACTAATCTTAGATGGGAGGGGCTGCCAATTTTTGAGGGTCTGCTTTAACCAGCTTCTCTGTCTAAACATACTGATTAAACTGCTATAATCATCCTGTGGGTAGGTGGAAACATCCTCCTTTTATGGATAAGGAAGGAAACTTATCCATATCCTCCATAAAAGGAGGCTCAGAGAGGTTAAGGGTCTTGCCTAATGTCACACAGCTCAAACCTGGCAGAGTTGGGATGAGATGTGAGGTCTCTCTGTGCCTGCCGTATGCAGTTCTATATCCCGGTACCCCTGCAGCTTTAATTCTGGCCCACACTGGCCTCTCTTTTTTAAGACACCCACTTAAGCCTTGACAAAACTCACTGTGAACTCTATTAAAATAGGCCCATGACCAGGCAGAGAATTGTAAAGAACGGAGTCCCAAACCCAGGTTATTTTAAGCAATACCTATCTGGTTTCATTATGCAGGCTATTCAGAACAATTTTGGGAACGGTATACCACTATTTGACAGAAAAATATTTGTTTGGACTCTTTCTTTGTCCTTGACGATACCTTAAGTATCTCTACAGAAGGCATTTCAAATATAGCACCTCAAATACGGTCCAGAGTGGAGCCAACTCATGGTCACATCATGTTCCCACAATCACCAAGTAGGTCTAACTAACTTCCACCAAATAGGTCTAGGTGTTTTATAACGTAGTCTAAAGATGCTATTCTATTCTGTGTTTTTTTCACCTGGGTTTTTTCGAAGTACTCTTTGGCCATAAACATTTAAATTCTTATTAAAGATGCTACTTTTAAAAATCTGAGATCAACGTCCTCCACAAAGACCAGCTCCTGTGGCAGTTTTAGGATGTCTACACTTCCGTACGGTGGGTCGCACTGCTTTGCCACTGCAAGAACCTCACCTTCCTGGGCCTTCTTTTCCTGCCTCCTTCACAGCACCCAACCTAGGGACAAATACTTAGAAATTGCTTAATAGTTTCTCATTGATTGAAAAAAAGAGCATTCCGCTCCTCTGATGCTGCACAGAATTCTGGAAATCACACATGCCTTCTGAGGCCGTCAGAGAAGCAGTAATTCATTCACTCATTTTGCATGCTACTGAGCGTTTACCACACAGAGTCCTTCTACTCAAAGTGTGGTCCGAGGGCCAGCGGTGCCAGACTCATCCACTGCATCAGAAGCTGCATTTGAAAAGACCCCCAGGTTATCTGCGTTCATGTTAAAGTCTGAGAAGCATTCCTTTAGCGGTATGATAAGGGACAAGATTTTGTTTATAAAGTAGACACCATCCTGGTATCTACTCCAAAGATGAGGAAGTTACTAAGAGATACTCCCAAACCGTAAAAGATGAGAGTTTCTCCACGGCCCCGGGCGGCTGTCAGATCCTGATGCAAGACACTCCACAGGTATTCCAGGCCTAGAAAGCTGGGGTGAAGGTAACTGAGGCAGCCACAGTAACTGCCCTAGTAGAAGTAAAGTCTAGCCTCAAGATTGAAATGGATGATGTTATGCATGTTCATGAATTCAGCAGAGTGTATTCTGTAAGGGCTTTAGATACAAAAGTTTCTAGTCGTGGTCTTCAAAGTTTGGTAAGCCTGAGAATCACCAGGGGCTGCTGGTTGCAAAAAGAATGAAACAAAAAAGCAAAGAAAGACCAACTCCAGGTCTCAGTCCTGGACATTCTAGGCTGCTCGCTGGAGTCACTCATGGAGTTCTTAAGACCTGATGCTTGGGCCGCACCCACAGAGATCCTAATTTAACTGGTCTGAAGAGAAGCCCGGGCATTGGGATTTTAAAAAACTGCTCAGGTGAGTATAAGGAGCAACCAAGGTTGAGGACCGTCACTCTGGAATAGTGGTGCTCAGTGCACCAGAGCCCCCTGGAGGGCTTGTTCAAACACAGATTTTGGGGACCCAGCCCAGAGTGTCTGATTCAATAGGCCTGGGGTTGGGGCCTGAAAATTTACATTCCTGTCACAATCTCAGGCCATGTTGATGCAGTTGATTTGGGGTTCACAGCTTGAAGGCCATTGGTATAGAGGGAAGGGGCTGGGGCCAGGATTGGTAACCTAAAACACACAATCGGGGGATTCTGATAGGGAGGGTCTGAGCTCCATTCTTCAACACAATGTCCCCTGTGTCCTAGGCAAACAGGTTAAGCCAGAAACCTGTGACATGTCAGACTGGCACCCAGAGATCCTCTGGGTTTCTCTTGCTTTCCCTCCCATTTCTGTCTTCCAAGTTAAGCATGCATTTCTAGAAACCACTCTACTGTCCTAAAGGATATGTTATTTTTTGTTCCCCAGAGAGGCAGAATAACAAAGTGGTTAAGAGAACATACTCTGGGCTCAGATTGCCTGAGATGAATCTTAGGTCTTGACCCGTGAGTTCAAGTTGCTTCACTTCTCTAGGCTTCAATTTTCCCATCTGTAAAGTGGGGTACCTGCCTCAGAGAGCTGATTAAATAAGCTAATATATGTGAGATGCCATGAAGAGGCAGTAGTGCATGGGAAGTGCTATATAAATGTTGGTGACTTATCCCTAGTCCTTTCTCTTGGAAAATAGATAAACTGGACTTCTGGGAAAGGGGAAGTTTTACAAGCCTCCTGGCTAGAAGGAGTGTGAGAGTTCTCTTTCTGCTCCCCTAGCATCTGATGTGTATCTCTACCATGGCACTGTTTTCCTCTATCACTCAACTTTTCTCCCTTGTCCACAGACAGGTGAGATCTTCTTTATGGAAGGCCTGTGTCTTTCTAACTTTTGGATTCCCAGAGCGTAGCACGGTCACAAGGCATGCTCTTAAAAAAAGGTCTTCCTGTTTTGGAAGTTGCTTAGTATCGTTATTAGCGACAGAAATGACAGCTGGTCTTTCTACTGAGAAATGGAGGTAAGGGTGAGAGTACAATGGTGCGAGACAAGTCATTCCCGTCATATAACGTTTGTTCCTAAGGCTGCTTAGGAACCACAAGAACACCGTCACGATGGAGGCACGTGTATGACCTCAGATATTCTTATAACACAAGGCAGGGTCCCTGATTCCCCACGAAGCCTTGTTGGGTCTCTCCCTCTTCTCGCACACCCAGGATGTGTTTCCCAGCTTTCTTTGCATCTAGGTGGGGCCATGTGACCAGGTGTCGCCAACAGAGTCTGAGCAGATGTGATGTGTACCGTCTCCAGCCTGAGGTGGTTAAGAGCACGGGTGCCTTTTCCAGGTTCCGCCTGTCTGTCTCCTTGGCTGCCAACCAGATGCAGAGCATCCAGTGCGTAACTCAGGCCCTGGCAGCTGGTAGAGCTCTAAGAGAGAAGGAGCCTGGATCCCTGAATAACGGAGTGGAGCTCAGTTTCCCCCACTCTGTCTCCCACCCCAACTCAAGTGAAAAGGGATTTTTATTATTTGTCACTGAATTTGTAAGGTGCTTGTTACCTCCCCTCTCCTACTCGAAAAACATGGGGAACTGGAAGTCCCAACTTGGCATCTTGATATTTATTGGTGGGGAAGCCTTCCTTTGACAACCCGTGAAGCACGCATTCCTGTGGGTTCCCATGGGTTGCTCCACTGCCAATGTCAAGCAAGGAAGCAGCTGGACACATCTCTTTGGACTAAGCTGATTTTCAGCATGGATTTTTACAGTAAAATATATAAGGAAGTTAATTTGGCGACTTCTTCATTGTTAGAAATAAAACTAAAACTTGGGGGGAACCTCAAAGACCCCTAACTGAAAAAAAAATTCTCTCCTAGGATAATTGGTATGATTTAAAAATTATAGTCTTTTCAGAAAAATGTGGCTGTTGGTGCTTCCTTGGGGCTTCTGTGGAACAGTCTTTATGAGGTATGCCTCAGAGAAGACCCAAAACCGCATACTGTAAACTGGGTTTTGCTTGGCTCCATGTCCATTAGGTCTCATCATCCTCATTATTCTCCCCACCAATTTTGTATCGCTGGGTGGTAAACTCACCATATTCTGGCTGCTCTTTGGTTTCAAAAGTCCGGTGGCCCGGGGCTGGACGGTCCCACCCCCTGGGGGGGTTGAGGAAGTTGCTGTCATCTGAGGTACTGTCGTACTTATAGTCTTGGTCCCCGCTGTTGGCCCTCGTCAAGGACAAGGACCTCTGCCACCAGGCCCTCCAGTCGGGGGATGGGACTGACCAGCTGGGCTTATTCTCTGGATGCTGATCTTTATCTGCTTCAGAGTCAGGACCGTCCACCACCTCTATGGTGACCTGAAGAATTCAGAACAGGCCAGAGTCAATGAGGAGTCTACAGCCTCCAATCTAGGTACCCTCAGAAGAAAGTCTAAGAGAGCAGAGGGAAATGATGGATGCGTCCCTCATGGAGGAATGCTGAAACCACATGGGGATGCAGGATGGAAAACACTCAGAGATGGCCCAGTGGGCCCAGGACCAGATAGGACTGATGTACATGGGCCTCAGGCTGGGGGGATACAGGTCATCACTGGGGTTACTGATTTACTGATAACTACATTGTGGGGAAGTCTTTAATTCAAGAAGTAAACATGTACTATATGTGCTCCTGAGGTAACACAAGAGTAATTATAATAAAACCAAACACTTATTGAGCATTAAGTCTGTACCAGGCACTGTTCTAAGTGCCCTACATATATAATTTATTTAATCCTCATAACAACTGTAAACGGTTGGTACTATTGATTGGCCCCTATGGTTGACTATCTGCAAAGATGGCCCCAGCAATTCATCCCATCCTTGTAGGTGTGTGCTACACCTCCCATTAAGAAGTGATTCCCTCTCCCTTTCATTCTGGCCTGGTCTTGTGACTTTCTTTGTTCAGTAGAATATGGTAGGAGTGACACCGTGACAAGGTTTTGCAGCTTCCATTCTCATTCTCTCGGAATGTTCCTACCACTAGGGTAAGGAAGCCTTACACATAGAGACCACGTAAAGAGAGAGGCGACCTGGTGGAGAACTGAGGTACCTCAGTCAATGGCCGGCTCCAGGGCCCCCGTCATGTGAGTGAGGCCACCTTAGATGCTTCAGCCCAGTTGGGTTACCACAGCCAATACCATGTGGACCAGAGACAAGCTGTACTGGCTGAGCCCTGTTCAAATTCCTAACCCACAGGACTGTGAGCAATCCAATGGTCATCGCTTCAAGCTGTGAAATTTTGGTTGCTAGACAGCAACAGGTTAGCTTTTCACAGAGAAGTTAACAACCTGTTTAAGGGTCACACAGCTGGTAAGTGGCAGATGTGGATAGTCTAGCCCCAGAGCCCATGCTCTTAACAGCTTTGCCACACAGCCTCTCAAAAAGTCATAGAAGTACCATCCCCTCATGCAAGTAGGGGGCACAAAGGCCACAGGGGCTGGTGGGGGCTGGCTGCCACAGCTTGTGTAGAGGTGTGAGCACAAGGTCTTCAAGATCCACAGCTGCGACTTTCACTCATCCCATATCCCGACCCTGTGTGCACACTCCTCAACCGACCCTCAGGGTCAGAACAGAGAATTTCAAAGCCAAGTTTAGAACTTGCTCTCGAATTTACAGAGCCTAGTTTTAAAGTCACGGGGCTGGAAGAATGCAGTTTCTTGGCTCTGAGAGACAATCAACGTAGAGAAACTTGTTTAAAAATATAATAGAAGACTCACTGGGTTCCTTTGGCCATCGCATAGCCCTTGCAACACCCCCTGGATGAGTTGTGTGCAAATGAATCAGAAACATGTGCTTTGAGTAATCAGCGCAAGATGTACTGGGCAGATGCGTTTCCAGTTTTGCCCTAACCCGACATCTGATAGAGTTGCTGGGATGCTCTGCCAAATTGCACCAGGGTGTGCCCATCCCTGAGACAAACATCCCCTTCCTTGTGTGCTAGGAATGGGGAAATTTGAATTCTCCTTGCTTTGACCTTCCAAGGAAGTTGCCGGGCCGATGCCAGGCCTGGGCTGTGGCCTTGTGCGGTCCAGATACAAGGTCAAGAGTATGGCCAGCAGTCCCGGAGTGTCCTCGGCTGCAGTCAGCCAAGGGTCTCTTTTTTTCTGGCGTGGGATGCCTAGATGGGTAACACTGGCTTTATTCCGCATGATCACAATTCTCCACTCTTGTAAGCATCCCTTGCATATTTATAAATAATTATGGAACTTTTAGAAATCTTTCAAAAAAGGGGGGAAAAAGGAATCATATGTCTTGTATCACTGCTGTTTGTTGTAATGTCTGGTCGCTGGAGAGTGACTGGGACCCACACGCAACTCTGGAAGGACAAGTGTCCCAAGAGTGCGAAGCTGGGCGGGGCAGAACCGAGCCAGGCAGTGACGGGGCAATGCCGAGCCTTTGGAGACATAACCTTTCTCCTCTGCAGTCTCGTCCCCCTCTGCCTATAGACAGAACAACTGAGCCGCAACAATCGTCTGTAAGGCTATTAAGGGTCTCAGAGGGGAGAAGCTGCCAAGAGCCAGGCAAGCCTGCAATTATGGTAATGAAATCAGTCTCTGGGTAGAAGATAAGGGGGAACATGCCCAACAGTTTTGGTATTCCATTTGTATTCAGACTGGAGTCAAAGGGATTGCCTAAGCAAAACGTGCCCTGCAATTTCTCCAAGCCAGGAATAAAAACAATTTCATGTTTTAAGCTATTACCGTCAATACGATCTCTTTTTCCAAACCGTTGCTCAGATCCAAACAAAATAGATTTGTTGCCTGGCCAGGCAATAAGTAGCAAAATATGAATTTACCCCAAAAACTATATCGATGACTAAATCTCAACAGCTTAGAGGTTTCTTTTTCCCCTTTAATTTCTGGCCACTGCCCCAATTGAATTAAAAGCAAAACAAAACAAAACCCCAAAAAACAAAAAAAACCACAAACCTTAGAATCCACCCTTCCCTACAGTTAATAATGTGGAAATCTCATACTGATATCAAAAGAAGAAATCTAATCCTGAACCTGAAATTTTATAGGCATCCAATTAAAGAAACTTAATGAGCATGATCAGTGGCTTCTCGGATGGCGGGGATTAGTTTTATATTTCCTGTTGCTCTCATTCTATTTACGTGTTCTTTAGCATCAAAGAATGCGTTGATAAAGATGCCTTAAACAATAATCGATGTGATGAGCTGAAGGTGTGGGAGTGAGTACAGCAGATTTCCAAGCTGATAAAGATGCTAGACCTTATCATCCTTTCTCTTCCTTAATACACATAATTGAGGTGTCTTAGTATATATATTTCTTCTGGACTTCCATACCATGAGTCAAGACAGTACAAGTGAGAGAACTCTTTCAAAAGACCCAAGTCCAACAACTGGCAGGATCTTGTCAGCTCCAAAAAAAAAAAAAAAAAAAAAAAAGAGAGAGAGAGAGAGAAAGAGTCCAAAATAGGTGCCAGTTTGGTGTCCAAAACTGGTAAATGAGGATAAGATCCTATGAAGTGTTGACAGCTTCTTTCCTCCTTTTGATAGTGTTAAGACATTTATTAGAAACAAACACTTTACACTTGATCTCAAAAGTCTACTGGTTATTCAATGAATGACTGAGAATACAGAAGCCTTGACCTTCTCAACTCAGGAGACTCTTCTAGAATCTCTTAGCTCAGTCCTCTAAGCCTTGAAAGCTATGGTGACTAGGTAGGCATGGGTCAGTATCTCCCAAACAGGAACACGAGCCCTAAGGTGAAGTGATTTCCTCAGGAGCACAGAGCATCCAGGGACAAGAAAACAAATCTCCAGTGAAAGGTCCGGGATTACGCCACCCCTCCTTCCTTGACAATCGCTGCAGAAAGCACACAAAATGGACTATGGAGATATATCATCCCCTCCTTTCAGACTCGCTGATGCTCTAAAAACAACTATGGTAACCCAGCCAACAGTGGTTAATGCTTTGAGACTTGCAGCGTGCTGGCCCAGATATTACTGCTTGTTCTCCACAAGTTAGATTTGAATTTCAGGCACAGAAACCGGCATGGAGAACTCACGTTCCTGAGGTGAAGAGCGAGGAAGGTGTAGAGCTGGTCTGAACACTAGCTCTTGTGATTCCCAATTATGTTACACGTTTCATCTGTCATCTCAATCTACGATCATCACCAACCTGCACCCACTCGTTTGGGGAAGCTTACCATACACCTGTCCCTCTTGCGAGGTGCTTCCCATGGATGCTCTCACTTCACCCTCACAAAAACCCCTGCTTCTGTGCAGTGTTGTACTACAGAGGTACTCAACAGGTAGTATTATCATCCCCATTTTATAGACAAGGAAACTGAGGCACAGAGAGGTCCAGTAACCTGCAGGAAGCTACTGTGGCCAAGCCTGGCAGACGCAGTGGTGGCGCCTGATCTCAAGTGCAGGTCAGGGGGCTCTGTCGTTCATGTTCTGGACAATATGCCCCCATGAGAATCTCCACAATACAGACTTGTCCCCAGAGGCATGTGGGGCCATGCTTTGGGCACAGAGATTTCCTGGTTCTTGGTTGGCCAGAGCTGCCATTCCAAAAGTACTTTAGAGAAAACGGAGGGGGGAAATCAAAAGTAGAAGCACATACATTCGTAGCCCTGTGGCCAACCCATCTGATTGTATCTGTGGCACAGATACATTTACACGGCCGATGGCCATGTAAATAAGTCTTCACAAGGGGAAAAAAAGACCTGTAGATGACTATTTTAAGTCCCTCTCAACGGGAAAAAAAAGAAGTAAGTATATTGGTTGAAATGAATACTAATCTCTGCTTGATCCAGAAAAGAGAAATAATTGGTTGTGAATAGCTACTGTGGTAATGAATTGATGCAGTAAAGCCTAATAATGAGCTTATTTTAGAGACTTTTGTCTTTGCTATCTGACCATCAGCTGCAGACCAAAAATCCAGCCAACAAGACTAAAGTTCGAGTCTAACGTGTCCTGGGAGAATTTCCTTTCTTTCCTGAATGATTTATTTATTTATTTTTAACAAAACCCAACTTCTACTATTGTTTCAAATTTAATATGGAGATTGGGTTCAGGAGTTTGAGGCTATTTCTTTCTAACTTGTGCCTCCCACTCACTTCCACAGCCCTAAGCCAGTCCCACCTGGCTTGGAGGGGAGGGGGCTTTAAAAAAGCTCCAAAAAGCTGGGCTTTTTAATGGATTTTCCTTCCCCAAAGTTAAGAGGTCCAGGAGGGAGGTGACCCCTTGTGCAGGCTCAGCAATGTCACTTTGGAAAGGTGTGGGTTATTTGGCAGGAGGGACAGCAGACCCTAGGCCTAGAGCGTGGGAAACTCTTTCAGACACTGGAGGGGATGGGGGGGTTGTTCAGAGAGAGGGTATCAAATTCCTGTTCAGCTCCCTGGCTTTAGTGAAGGACAGCTAGGTGGGGGCGAGGGGCAGGTTGCCAGGGGAGGGGGGAGACAAGGCCAGGGGCCCTGGCAGCGGAAGCCGACCCACTGATGCGCCCTTCACCTGTCTTCACTCTGCTCCCCAGGGAGAGAAAATGCTTTGACGGCCCTGGGTGATCACTGGGGCTGTCTGCTTGGCTGAACCGCCCCGTGTCAAACCAGTGCATTTCAACAAAAGAGCAGTGCTGTAAGGAAGGGGTAAGGGCTGCCAACACAGAACCCATCACCCCCTTTTTAGAAAGCACCTCATCTTTTAAAGGACCACCAGGGAACTGGTTTACTCAGGTGCAGTGGTGCATGGGGCTGCAGCGGCCAGCGCTGTGCATGTGTGTGTATGTGTGTGAGTGTGTGTGCTTGCGTACGCACACTCACACACACACTTACACACAGGCCTAGGCTGCGGCTTTCAGGGAGAGCAGCTGCTTCACTCTTTCTTTGAACATCTTTCTGAGTGACCTTTGTGGTCTTCCAGAAAGAGAAGGCCAGAAATACAGCTCAATTTTCTTTTCTTTAGGGCCAACAGGTCATCAGATCAGTAAAACATAGGCTGCTCCCCCCGACCCAACTTGCCTGCAGAAGGCTAACAGCCATGGGGATTGTACAGAGCAGACATGGCGTGGCCTGTCTAGGCAGTGGACAGAAAGGTGGTAGTACCTTAGTCTTCATGGGCTTTGCACTCTAACAGGATCTGGGTTGGTGCGCCATTAAATGTCAAATCCATTCTGCCCATAACCTTGATATTTGCAGCTATGGGGAAGCCTACGATCTTGGGAGCTATGGTGAACTTTGCTGTCCAAAGACCGACTCAGGAAAGCGATGAGGACGTCCAGGAGTGGCCCTCACCTTCCCACCCCGTGCTCCAAAGTCTCCCTTTCTGAAGCAGCACCTGAAGGCAAGCTTTTTGTTCCCGTGCTGGGGTGATGGTAAGATAGAGTGAAAACAAAGCACTGATTGTTACTTTGCCCCTGTTGTAAGTCTATGTAAACATGTGCCTTGGGGTCTCAGAGGGGACAAGGCAAAGAATTTCCACCTGTACCATCTCTGCAGTCATACCTTCGTGACAGTGCAGAGGGAAGCTGCCTTTTATAAAAGTTTAAGAAGCTTTGCCAGACTCTCGTGTGTGGCCTTCTCATAACTCACCTCCATTTATTCTCTGCCCCTTTGGCTCATTCTAGTTCTCTCCACATCCACCAACTCCAATAGCCCCTCGCCCTCAGGAAGCCAGGTGGAACTGTTCCAGAGCATTCTTCACTTCCCATCCAGCTAAACAACATAGATGAGGATGATTTAAAATGAATTGGGACCCTGGGTGCTTTACTGACCTCAATCACAGATTGATCCATCGTGTGAGCTGTAGAGGGCTTAGCACTTCACGGTTGCCCTGTCCTTCTGTTTGGAAAAGGAATCTGGGTTTCCTGGGTCTAAGGATCTCAACCACTGTTCTTCCCTGACATTTAGGTTCATGTTTTAAAAAGGCCCAAGTGAGGTCTGGGGATTCCCAGACTCACGGATTTATCTAGGAGAGAGACAGGGGATCCTGAGAAATTCTGCTCCAAATTTGGTTCTTAGGTAGAGCCCCATGTACTTAGTAATTTTCCAATGAGAGGACACTCTCCCTGCAACCTTCAGTTCCCAGTATCCAGGCATTTTCTTGTAACTTAACGTAAGAAATTCTTAAATCTGGGGCACCTGGATGACTCAAGACGGTTAAGCATCTGCCTTTGGCTCAGGTCATGATCTCCAGGTCCTGGGATCGAGCCCCATGTGGGGCTCCCTGCTCAGCGGGGAGTCTGCTTCTCCCTCTCCCTCTGCCTATCCCCCTGCTTGTGCTCTCTCTGTGTCTTTCTCTCTCTCTTTCTCAAATAAATAAGTAAATCTTAAAAAAAAAGGAGAAATTCTTAAATCTACTACATTAACAGCTCAATCCTCAGCATTAAACCCCACAGTGACATTTCTCACCTGTGGGGGGGAAATGTGAGCCACAACAAGCCTAAAATTGTTTTGGGCATGGCCTAAGCTCCCTTGGAGTAAAGGTGGCCTGGTCCTGAAACCATAAAACCTATAAACAAGGGAAAAAAAAATCATTTCCTGTGGGTAAAGACCCAATGGGGAGCACTGTTGGGTAACGGTAAGGAGATGTCTGCGCCTTTTTTTGCCAATCTGCACCTCCCCCAAATGGATCCTTTGTTCTTTAGCAGAGAGCCATGTAACCACTTCCTGGAGAAAGAACAGTGGCCTGTTTTTCCAATTAATCAATTAGAACAATACAAGCCTCCCTGGAAATGTTAACAGGTGCATGCAGTGATTTCTGTTCATGGGTCGTCAAAGAGTGACCTCTGAACATTTTTCATTTCTGGACCCTCAACATTATTCTGCCCTACTTTTTCCTGTCTATTCAGACCTGTTTACAATGAACATAGCATTTTTCCTCCTCTGTCTCCATGTTCCCTTTGGCACTGTCTTGGGTGGTAGCTGGGACCTTCAAACCTGTGTCATTTCCTGGATGGAGAAGGTCGTACACTTCTTACTTTCCCATAACCCTAACACAGCAGTTTACACCCAGTAGGGGCTGGTCCACATTCTAATTGGGGTATAGTCTCAGTGACATTTGTTAGCCACTATGACACTGGTGTGACGAGCAGAACAACTCTGACCAAGGAAATCTGATCTAAAATGGTGTCATGCAGAGAATGTTAGTCTTGAGAGAGGGACAGTTAACTTAATTAAGGATCAATTGCTCTAAGGTCAGGTTCAGGAACTTTCAGCCATGTAAGCTAATTGGAATTTGAAGCAGAGAGGAAGAATAAGAAACTGCTGCCCTTTCCCAAATGAAAAGAATCAAGAACAAAGCTTAGGGGTATGGAAGCAGGCAAATGAGGACAGGAGCTACAACAGGGATGAGGTTGCCTTGTTGACTAGTCCCCTTCCTTGGCTGTCATGGGCCCCATTTCTGGGAAGACACAGAAGGAAGTACAAGCAAAAATCAAAATCAAAACTTTGTCTCTGAAACATGGATTGGTAGGGTGAGTATTCTCAGGAGACCAAGAGCCTAGATTTGAACTCCAACCACTGTTTACTAGCCATGTAACCTTGGGCAAACCAGATAGGACCTTCCTGAGTACCTGTTGCTTTACTGATAATGGAAAAATGACGTTGTGCTTCATCTCCTTCATGAGGGTGCTGGAAGAGTCAAATCAGATCAACATTTGCTTTGTAAAGCATGTCTATTTCAGCATAGATGAGGGTTGTTATTTTTAACCCCACGTACCCTTTTCCCTAACCTCCCATTTCTTTCAGCTTTCATCCCAGCCCATCTTAGCGGTACAGATTCATGTCCCCCCTAGGAACTTCTGTTCTCACCTCCCTTCCTCTCATTCAACTTTTTGAATCAGTCATTTACATTTTAGAGCAACTGAAGTGTTGTCACCTCCTGAAGGAGTCTGAGGCAAGCTAAGAGATATTTGAGGGCTTGCCTTCCTGAGTACCTTTGAAATCATACTATGCTTTGCTGAGTGTACTTTCCATGTTAAATTGGCCCTTTTCTACAGCTATGATATTTTATCAATTTCAGGGCATATAATTTTGCTTTGTTTTTACATTTCAACATCTCTGAGAGCAGGATATGTTGTAATCATTGGTGTGTCCTACTTTAATTATCAGTGTTTCTTTTTTTAGTGGTGCATAAAATAAGGGAGCATCTCCCAATCAAGGGTGTCACACAGATGCAATACAACACTGCTCTTACAGAGATAATATGATTGTTAACCAGATTCATAAGGGGGTAAGAAAAAAAGTGAGGTAAGGTAGTAGTTGCTTTGGAATCAGATCAGGACACAAAAAGATTGTTTCATTTTCTTCCACCTTTCAACTCTTGAGCGTTACCTGGATATTTGGATTCTGCCCATTGATGTCAGCTTTGGAAAGGTCTGGAAAGTTTGGTAGATCAAGGAGAAAGGATCTGGGGCCATCTCTTTGCAGTGAAGGGTGCCCAGGCTCTTGCCGGAATCGCTGTCTGGGGAAGGGTTGGTGTGCAGCCTGGTGGTCCAGATGTTCCCCTGCTGCTTCTTTGGAGAAAGGAAAGCTCGTTTCTGATGCAGAGTCACTTTCCATGTGGAGGTTATTCTAAAACAAACAAACAAACAAACAAACAAGCAAACGGACAAATAAATAGGAGGCGCATGATTTGAAAATACCCCCCTTAACAGTCCATTAAATTCAAGAGCAAAGACAATTCACGTGGCTGGAATTAAACCAGAATGGTATTCTCAATTCATCTTCACTCCCCTTGGTTTAGTTACTCCATCTTCAAAAAGTCAAATCATCAGGAAACTTTTCCCAGCCTGCTACTCGGGAATTTTCAGAGGACTAAGGTGTTATGGGATATTTATTATACATTGAAGCACATCAACATGAAAGTGCTATTGTGAAGGAGAATAGGTGTTCATTCAGAACTGGAATCAAATGATGGTTTCCTTCTCATAGCTTCAACTAATTAATCACTCTGGCATTAGTTATAGCCCCCGGGTACAGAGCTTGTTTCTTTGGTACAGGCCATGGAACAAAAGATCTGACCAAACTGGATAAAATACTTGGGCCAAATCATTGACTATATCCATCCATCCATCCATCCATCCATTCATCCATCCATCCATCCGGTTATCAAGTGTCAACCACATTCTAGGCACAGGACATAGAGCCATGAACAAGACATGGGCCCTATTCTCTTAATGTGTACCACTAATTGAGGGAACAAAATAATAAATATGACAAATAAAATCAGATCAGAAGGTGGTGACTGGTAAGAAGAAAGAACATGGTGGACAGTGGCCAGGGACAATATTGGACAGGTTTCTGGGGAAAACTTATTTGGGAAGGCGAGACCTGAACACCTGCTGCAATCTGGGGGAGGAACATTCTCGCAGAGGAAACAGCAAGTAAGACAGTCCTGAGCTGGAGATGATCTTGGCCTCTTTGTGGGACAGAAAGAAGGCCAGTGAGGCTGGTATGGAGCGAAGGAGGGAAGACGGTGCGCGATGAGGAGGAAGAGACGGGGATAGCCAAAGAAAAAGTGACAAGAAGGCATTTTGAAATTTAATACCTTTATTCTGAAAAGAAAAGTGCAAGTCTGTTGTTTTTCCCAGCTAGTAAAAAAATGTCTCTAGTTGTCATTTGGGTAAAATTTTTGTAGTGATTGAAGAGTGTAGAAGTTGCTGGACTTCTTTCCCAAACCAACCCTTCTCCTCTTGTTCTCCCTGGACTTCTCATTGGAGGCTTCCTCCATCCCTTCAGGAATAGCATTTTCATGTTTACTGGTGGAGGGAGAGGTAGAGATAGAATTTCACCAGCGTTTGGGTCAGTGGCTAAAGCTCTTGTTATTCTTGGGTATGTTTTGGGGTTTTGGAGTGTATATTCTAGCACACTGTCTCCACACACACTCCCTGCCCCACCGAGGTGCCTTTGACCTAGCCAAAGGGTTACATCTGGTATCAAAATGCTCCCGACTCTGAGTACCAAAGGTCAAGAACGGCCAGAGGATGAAACACATGTAGCAGATAAATATCTTCTTAGAGAGCTAATCTGAAGGCATGGATCTTTCCTATATCGTTTAAACAGAAATGGAGCTGAGGAATAAACGTGCTGGTGCAGAGACCACCTTGGTGAATATGCCAAGAGGGCAAGGGACCACCAGGCTGCACACCGACCCTTCCCCAGACAGAGATTCTGGCAAGGGTCCGGGGCACCCTTCCCTGTCTGCTCTCACTTCTTTAAAACATGCAGTTAGAGAGTTACACAGCGGGGAGAACCTGAATGCTTGTCATCATGTTTTTGCTTGCCCTCCCTTTTTTGCTCAAGAAATGTGGCCAAGGGCAGTGTCTTTGTTCACCTTTCCAGCCCCCTCTCTGCCATGGTTTTGTCTCCGGGCACATCCTTGTAAAGGGAGTTGCCCTGGCATTCCCGGGCATTGCTCAATGCAATGAGGGCCAAATGTATTATGCTGAGACTGAGTCCAGCACAATGGGGGGGGGAGGGGAGGGAAGGAGAGCAGGGGAAGGAGAGAGAGAGAGAGGAGCATGCTAAGTCTTCCCTCAACATAAGAGATCTCTCTATCATAGTCCAAGGAGTGAGAACTGAAGGCAATTGTCCTCTTGTTCTTCTTCCTGGATCCCTAACCCTAAAACTTCTCCAACAGTGTTAGTGAGCATAGTTGGATTCTCATAGAGAATTTCTTGCAGAGGATTTGTGAGTATAACTCTCAGAAGGGGACCAAGGCTTGCGTGCCAGTTGCTTCAGGGATTGCCTGCATATCCAGCCCTAACTTTGTTGTAGTAACTGGGACACACTGCTTAACTGAGTTCAAAATGGAGCTCTCCTTCCTTTACCCTGTGAAGAAGTACACTTTCTACTCTTAAAACTCACATTTTAGGAGAAGAGATAGGAAATGCTATTTGGCATTTTGTTTAGATGGCTCAGAAACCAAGGACTGAATCTGATTCATTTCTTGGGTCTGACCCGGGAATTTCTTGGTAGGAGATATACCACCACAGAGTGATCCTGGCTCAGCCATGGACCAAGAAAACCCATTAAACTCTCTGTAGCTCAATGATCCTCCATGTAAAACAGCAGATAATAAGGGGAGTCCCATGCTGTCCCAGCAGGATGGTCAAGACAACTCAGTTGGGTTGTGTCTATACATGAAAAAAGAGAGAGAAAGAGAGAGAGACAGCGAGAGAGAGAAGTGTGGAGTTAGGGCAATTGGCTGGTCAGCTCAGGCCACAAGATTCTCTGCCGGGAATAGACTGGGGCTAAAGTGTGTTTTGGCTTGAGTTCTGCACAGAATTGTGGCATTTCTCCATCTTTTCCCAATTCCCCGACCCGTGCTCCAAACAAGCTTAGTGTTCATAAAGCATTTGGAAGATGAGAAGTAATAAAGAAACACTAATGACAGTCTCTGAATATCTGAATTCCTCTTGCATCTTTATCAAAACATATTGAACTGGAAACCTCGGCTCTCAGCAATGGCATGGCCCCAAATTTCCAGAAGCTGGAAGCCCGAGGAGAGAAGGATGTCTTACGATGCCTCATATACAATGAAACTCCACTTTATTCAATCAATAACAAGATTCGGAAGTAACCATTATTTTGAAAATCTCAGTTTTACATCTGGGGTGGGAGGCAGCAAACAGGATCCAGCAACGATGCAGGAGAAAGCCTTTTCTTCATCTTTTCTCAGGAACACACTGCCCGTCTTCCTTGCAGAGCAGCCCCGCCCCGCCCCCTCCCCGGAGGTCTTGGTTGATGGCCATCACTCCATCTCTATCAACGAGCTCACCCGCTGAGTGTCCTACTTAAGTTATGCTAGCAGAGTGAAGATTCTCAGGAAGGGTGGACTGCAAAATGAAGATTTTAAATAGTTTGTGTTTTATTTAGAAAAGCAAATGCTCTTTTTTAAGGCATTATCTTGTGCAAGTCCAGGAGCTAAAGAAAGGAAACATCACCATGCTTTCTGTGGTGCTGCAGGATCATTTTGCCTAAATTCACATGACATGAGGTCGGCTGAGTTTGAGAAAACATTTCTTTACCCATAATGCGTCTTTGAGCTGATCTTCAATCAGTGCTGCAGCTCCGGTCGCACTGTTCTCTCTGGAGCTGGGATTACCAATAAAAAGAGGAACCGAAGCCCTAAGGCTGTTATATGGTTTATACACATGCACTGCTCAACAGCTGAGGCAGGCGATCTACAGTGATCAAATTATATAGCTACTACTTGATGCTCCCCATCTTTGTGCATAAAGTCTGTCCTTTCCCTCCGTTATTTTACTACCGTTCTTATCTAAAATGGGGGAAAAAAGTAATAATAAAATGTTAACAACTATGATAAAATAATAAAATGGGAGCCATGTATTTTGCCTTAGATGGCAGTATTGTGGCGGATATTTGCAATTGCCTACCCAATTCTATTCCCCTATTATTTATTTATTTATTTATTTATTCATTCATTCATTCATTCATTCATTCATTCATTCATTCATTCGTTTTTACTCAGTATTCCTGTCAGGGGGCACTGTACCTGGCTAAAACTACATTTCCTGGCAACCACTGCAGCCAGGAGCGACCATGTGATGCAGTTCCACCCAATAAGATGTACGCGGAAGGTGCTGGATGAAACTGCCGACTGGGAGGCGGTTTACCTTTTGCTTTTCTCTCTTACACTTTCTCCTACCTGGAATGCAGATACAAGTGCTTCAAGTGAAATGAGGCTGCTGGCAGTCATGAGGTTGAAGGCTAGTCTCTAAAGATGGCTGAACGGAAAGATAGGGGAGCCTGGGTCCGAGATGGCAGGGTAGAACCATCATAGGAATCCTGGACTGGTGACCTCTTAACTTATTTTACCACAGCCCCGAGCATTAATGTTAACGTTGACAATGCTACAGCACCAGTAGCAACGTTCCCTGTTATGACTCAAATATTAGAGCTGTGACTACCAATGGAAAGGGAAAAGCCCTGTTCAGTGAAGGGACTCAAAGCTGGGTGCTCGGTTCTCTGCAAGGTACACAATCGGCAGCGGACAGAGGTACCAACAGGGCATTTAGTGAGTCATCGTGGTGAACTTCACAGTGGCAGCCAGGCTACATATGCCCACTCTGCTATCTATGCCCTTCCCCATACCTTTACAGAGTTTTCTCATTGTGTCAGCATCTGTATATTACATTTCTCAAGTGTATTCCTCACTGTGTAATGTAATATTTCCTTTAATTTGTCTTAAAATCCTATCATTAAATTTCAAGGGGTTTGCCCTCACGAAAAGAAACCAGAGCCCCTTGGACAAACGGCCCACTGATTCCAGAGCTTGGGCAGGGAAGTATAGGTGAGTTTGGGATACTTGGATGCGCCAAAAAATGAGGAAGCTTTTAGTGGTTAATGGTGCCCTCCCAAAAGAACACAGGAGCCAGGTTAAAGGGTCCTCACTGCACAAAGATTAGACAATTTGGGTGTCAAAACAAAGTTTGTAGTTCACCACTGCATATAAAATCCATGCGAATCCATGAACTTAGGATGATACACACAAAAGAGAAAGCATGAAAAATACTGTCACCATTTGAGGTAGGAATTATGACACTCGTTACTTGGAACATTGGTGTTAAAAATAGAGAAAGGTTTGCCTGAAGAAATAATGTCTGAGCCGAGACCGCAGAGGCAAGCAAAAGTGAAGCAAGTGAAGCAGGTGCAGAGCACAGAGCAGGGTGGGGGTGGGTGGGCCAGCGGACCCTACAATCCTGGCAAAGCAAATGGGTGCAGACTCCCCAGGGCGTGGCAGGGCCTGGCATAGAGACCCAAAAGGCATCCGAGCTGGGATGGAGTGGGGCCACTCTGCGGTCTTAGTAAGACATTACGGAGTTAAAGAATATAAACATCAGGCCCAGCACAGAGATCTCCTTTGGTCTGAAAGCTTTCTGTCATAGTGTTGTGATTTTCCTCCAGGCCACCACTTCCCTGGTGGCATTTTCTGGGTCATCTGGAGGCTTCTGAAGCTATGGGGTGCTGGGATCTCCTCCCTCCTCCCAGCTCTCAGCAGCTGGTCCTGAATGCCCCTGGGAAGGCTCTACCAAGATGAACAGAGAAGAAAAATGTCTCTCATCTGTAGACTGGGGACAGTTTCTAAGATGATAAGCCAGATGCTTTATCATCTGCATCCTTTCTTCCCAGGACATCACTGGCCCAACCACTGCCTCCAGCCACTGCATGGCAGGGAGCTGCTCATTCTGGCTATCCTCGTGACTGGCAAGGGTCGCCGCAGCCACATCGAGGTCAAAGTGGTCACGATGTTCAGAGATTCCAGCTGGCCATTTGGCATAGGCAGATGGAGAGGGGGAGGTTTTTTGGGGGGACACAGGGCAAATGAGGGTGATCAGCTCACGGGGAGGCAATCAAGGCATGGAAATGGGTGATGGGTCTACCTTTGGGAAAAGTGTGCTAAGCATCATTGTCCCAGTCTGCAAATAGGCACCTGCCCTATTCTGCAAACATCTACTAAAGGCTGGTATGTGGGAGGGGGGGGAAGGCTTATCTGACCATTTCCAGAACCTCCAGAAGAGGCACAAATTGGTGGCTGGCTAGGAGAGTTTTAGTGCTTTTTTTTTTTTTTTCTTTACAAGGCTGTGGTAACTATTCCCAGATTAACACAACCAGGCAGACTTCTTGGAGGCAGACGGGATGGCAAATTTCTGGAGGGCAAAGCACAAGCATATCTGCAATCTCAAAGCCCACACCCTCCAATCCCACAAGCTCAGGGGGCACCCAATAAGTACTAGTTGATGATAATGATGGCTATGGGCCTAGTTAGATTTCATTTTAATTAGGCTCAGGCTACAGGCCTCATTACCCCTAATGTGGCTTTTATGTGGGATTCTGAAGAAAAAAACCATCTAGGAATCGTCTATTGAAGATATTAAAGAAGATATTATTAGCAATGCTTTTGGTCTCATAGACTTTGAACAACAAACAACAGAGATTATAATTAATGTCACTGCAGCCTCTCTCCTTAAAACATACTAACAATATAGCTAATTAGCAATATGTCCTCATTTGGGGCTGGACATCTGCATATTATTATCGACAATGCTTGTTTCCTTTTTCCAGATTAAAGGAAGCCATACTGCACCCAGGCATATGGCCATGCTCCTTTCACATTAAAACACTCCGTTTTTCTTCTACCCATGATAAACACACTCAGGACTCAGAGCTTTATCTGCACTAGGCATCGATTTTTGTCTGGAACACTTCCACGCATCTAAAAATAAGTTCAAGAATGCCACTGGTGGTATTTCAAAGGGAAGAGCAAAATTTCCCCATTTGGGGAGCTAAAAGAACAAAAGGGCACCCTGATTATCTTTACACATGATTGGGGAGCAAGCGCTTCTAGGAAGAGAAAACAGAATAAACAAAATGAGTTTCAGGCAGTGAAGTCGGCTTTCTCAGGGGGGTGCACTTGCCCTTAGGGTTCGGGCAGACAGCATCGAGACTATTATAGGAGTGGCAGTAGGGGGTGGTGGAGGCTTGGTCTGCAAAGTGTCAGAAAGAAGTAAGCAGGACCCACGGGTGAAGACGCAGATGACAAGGCTGGCCACCTTCTGCTCTCTCTCTGTTCAGGTGTGATGGTAATTGCTCCCCTCCAGGCAGCAGGAGCATGACAATATCAGTGGCTTTATTTAAGAGCAAGCACGGAATGGCAACTTCCTGGCAGAGGGGAAATGGCCAGAAATATGCTTCAATCTTTGTTGTAGCAGCTTGAAGACGACCCTGGGAGCGAGTGACACAGGCACATCATGTTTCAAGAATGCAGGAGTGTGGCATCTCGATTGGGAATGGATCCTTCTGTTGAAAGCCTGACTAATGGCTGAGGAATCTTACGTTACAGTGGCAGAATGTATCGCGAGAATGTCTATTTTAGGGCTTGGGAATGACCCTGCTGATGATCCCAGGCAAGGCCTTAGAAGACATGAAGAATGGTCAACTAGTTGCGTTTGAGCAGGGAGCTGGTTCCCTGGGGGAAGGGGCCACTATGGTGGGCCACCCACTCCTGTGCTTCTTCCTTAATGGAAGGCTCTTGGGCCTGACTGACAAAATGGAAGTCAATAGCCCACTGGCTTGTCTCCGATACTGCTATAAACAGCTTTGATCTTGGAAATGTGTGTGTTATTTGTGATTGTTCAAGTGGGAACTATCAGGGACCCATTTCCTTTATGTCCTGTGAGGCTAAAGAATGAATAGAAGTGAAACACAAATTATTCTTTCAAGTCTAAGAAAAAATGTAAGATGTAGAGCTCAAGGGTCGGAAGCCAATTTGGCCAAAAGAAACCTTCATTCATCATCTAAAATATCTCTGCAAATGTAAGGGGATGGAGAAATTGTATTTTCCAGAACCTTTCTCAGAGGGAATGGTGGACCTGCCTAGAAGGCACACTTTGATGAGTCCCTTTTGGTGTGAGACAAATGCTCCTCAAGAATAAGATACAGGGAGATTTTGTCTGCCGAGAGGGCTGTCTGAGTTTGAGGGCAGAGCTAACTTTCTCAGGGCTGTAGAGAACAGGCCAAGGGCAGCCACCAGGGGGCCCTTTGGCCATGTGGGGCTTAGCCTCCCCTCCATGTCAAATTTTGAGCAAATATTTCATGAGTCTGGATTACTGAGGGCTTTTCAAGTCGTGATTTCTCCATTTGTAGCAAAGAAAACAGAGGGGGAGCTGTCCAGGACCCATCCTCCAGGACCTGATTTGAAGAGGCACCAGATTATTAACATGCCTTAATGGCCCAACTATCTAAGTCTTCCCTTGACCAGAGTGGGAGGGTGTCAAACAGGACAAGGAGATGCATGGAATGGGGGGCTTCCAAGGCCCAGGTCAAGGCTGGTGTTCGGCTGTTGAGAGGCAGAACCAAAGAGCATTAGATGGCAGACCCCCAGACGCTGGCCTGGGGTGGGAGTGACCCTGGTGACCCTTGCCCAGATTATTATTTTAATCAAGAAGATGGATTTCTTTCAACACCCCAAGTCAAGACCCTTCACTGAACCCTACCATAAATCTCTGTTCCAAGTACCTCCAAAATAAGTTTTAAAGGGAACTGGACCTTTACCTTGAAATCCTGGAAAAGGGTTCATGGCACTGTGGAAGGGGCCTGGGCCAGGAGGTACGAGACCTGGTTCTATGTCCTAGCATTGCCCCTATCTAGTTTTGTAAGCTTAGGCGGGTTACTATACCTTTGTGTCTATGGTTTGCAAAAATGCCTACAAATACTCTCTTAATGTCCATGCTTTGGGTAGCTGCTTCCCACACTGTCATTGTGCTTGGCCAATGAAAAGTACTTGTGTACTGGGGCTTGTCTACTTTTGCTGCTCTTTGTAATCCCAGGACCACTGTGTGAAGAGGCCTGGGCTAATCTGTTGGATGATGAGACACACGTGGAATGGAGCAATCCCCTCAATCAGCCAGCCAATGACGAGCCACTCAAATGGAGATCATCCTAGACCACCCAGCCCTAGCTGAGTCAACCCAGACTAGAAAAGCCACTGAGCTGACCCACAGACTCATGGAAAAGAATCAGTGTTTATCGTTTTAAGCTAATGAATTCAGAGTGGCTTGTTATACAGCAAAAGCTAAATAATTCAGGGCTCAGTTATTTCTTCTGTAAAATGGGCATGGTGAGGTAGAGCGGGAACTGCAAAAAAAAAAAAAAACCCTCCATCTATCCAGTTCTGACATCCTAGGAACAGAGTCCTCAGGAGACACTAGTCCTGAAGAAAAATATTTTCCAACAATGCAAAAAAAAAAAAAAAAGTTATGCCAAATGCTTGAAAACATCAAATTGAAGGTGGGCAGATGAAACAAAAAACCTGATGTCTAAATATCGAAAATGTAACTACTATCTTCAATTGCTAGAACACCTTCCCCTTCTCCACCTGCTAACTGCCAAGCTGGGTGAAATCTGTTGGAAAACAACCCCCTGCCTACGCTTCCGTCAATCACGTGTGCTGCTTTGTTAACAGCCCTATTGCCGGTTTTTCAAAGATTCAGACCTGAGATTTAACAGTTCTCCCCTCTCACTTTCATGATGCACCTGTACAGCTCTGTGGGCTGCCAGAAACTAGCAAATGCCCATTTATTAGGGAACCCCTACTGACACTATAAAACAATTATAGAGCCATCATAGACCAACTGCAGTCTGACGTGCAGAGACCAGGACTGGCTCCCTTCCCCACCTGCCCATACAGATTGTTCTTATTTGGACTGGTCTGTTCTCCCAGGGAAACTGTTTGATCCCTACGTGGATAGCTGGTAGACCAGGCGATTATGGTCCCTCGGCTTAGCTTGGCTAACCTTTCTTTATAAATGGTCAGGGTGTTTGTTCCTTTCTTAGATTCGCTCAGCGAACACTTCCTGGGCACCTACTTTGTGCCGGGTGCTCTGCGGAGGGTGAGACAGTTCAATGGCGCATCGCTTGTGAAGGACAAATTATCCAAAGCTTAGAAATAAAGCAAGAGGATGTCTGCAGGTCTCTCAATTCATACCAGGCCTTAGGACAACAGTCCTCTTCAAGATTTTCTAGTTCTCCAGGAGAAGGTAGCTTTGTTTCACCTATTATTTACTACTGATTAGGGCCCAGACTAAATGTTACACGCTAACCTGTACATTTTCATCCTGTAGAAATATAAGTAGTTTTTTTTTAAGATTTTATTTATTTATT
The DNA here is from genome assembly GCF_009762305.2 of Zalophus californianus. Taxonomy (NCBI): domain Eukaryota; kingdom Metazoa; phylum Chordata; class Mammalia; order Carnivora; family Otariidae; genus Zalophus; species Zalophus californianus. The sequence goes on from NC_045602.1 coordinate 101,316,310, forward strand.
TGACAGAGAGCCACAGCGAGAGAGGGAACACAAGCAGGGGGGTGGGAGAGGGAGAAGCAGGCTTCCCACGGAGCAGGGAGACCGATGCGGGGCTCGATCCCAGGACCCTGGGATCACGACCCAAGCCGAAGGCAGACGCCTAATGACTGAGCCACCTGGGTGCCCCTCTTTTTTTTTTTTTGACCTGGTAGAAATAATTTCCTAAAAATTCTCATCATAAGAAACATGTAACTCTGTAAGGTGATGGATATTAACCAAACTTATTGTGGTGATCATTTCACAATATATTCATATGTCAAATCATTATGTTGTGCACTCTAAACTTATGCAACATTATATGGCAATTGTGTATCAATAAAACTAAGGAAAAAAAGAAACAATAACTGAAAACTTACTGTTTTATTGCCCTATAGGACATTAATCAGTTTTATTTCTAACTTACAAATTTACATCCTTATGATTTTGTTAAGGTATGTTTTAAATATGTGTTCCTCAAGTCCTCTGACCTGGCGTTAGCATCTTAGTTCCCTTATTAATTAAATTAATTTTTGATATGTATTCCTTTCATATTTGTATCAGACTCATGTTTTTAACATCATGAAAATCATATTTGGACAGTGTTTTTTCTTCAAGGACTTCAGACTCCACTGGGGAAGTTAAAAAATGCTTACACACATATAAGATGCAAGGTAGAAGTGGGAAATTCCTTAGGAGTGGAAGCTTTCAATGTAAGGAAGTAAAATGATCCAGACTCTTACTAATGACTTCAAGTCAGCATGTACTGAATCTTTCACAGCACCATATTATGTTCTTTTATTTTCTCTAAAAGACCCCTATCTGCATACAGGTCCCATGCAGCAGCAAGCTGAAATGAGTGTGGAGAAGCATGGTTTGTGAACAGGACTTCTCTTGGGGTTTCTCCTCTGACGAAGGGGCGTGGAGGGAGGGTGAAAGGCCACGTGCCAGTGGGAACCCACACTACTTTCAACCGTTTTATTACCTCCATGCACCCATACAATTTCCTACTCTAACCCTAGGGAAACAAGGCAACCCCCAATGCTGTTCTTGACAAAGATAATTCTCCCAATAGAATTCATTCAGTGAGGTGAAGTTCAAGAAAAGAGGACAGCAAGGCTCTCAGAAGCTTGCTTTCTGGGGGTGGTCATGAAGAGGGGCGGTTTGCAACAGAGAACATGCTTACAGGTTTACTACCCTCCCCAGTATAAATACCATGGTATTAGGATGTATCACTCTGAATCTGGGCAGGAAATGGATGGCACTGAGGTACTGGGTGGCCAGGGAGAGTTTAATAAAGGAACAATTTACAGATGTCTGATCAAAGACGCTGGAAACCGCCAATGATACTGCAGTACCCAGGCCCAGTAAAGCCAGGGAGATCTTATAGCCCCAGGCCTGAAGAGGCAAGGAAAGGGAGAAGTTACCATTATCCAAAGTGGGAGGAGGAGCGTGGTGTGTGGGTGTGTGGGGGCAGAAGAGGCTTGCTAAATACTGCCACCTCCCTCTCTTCTTCCCTTCTTCTGTTGCCCTAGAGCAAGGGAGCCTGTTGATGTAATACATATAGATCAAGTACCCAAGGCCCAAGTTAGGATGGAGAAGGGCAAACGCTGGGTCTAGAGACAGAAAGAGAAGATATAGGGCACACAGGACATGTCTGGGAAAACCACGGGATCACTCGTGCCAGGCACTGGACATTAAATCGAACCTTCACAACATCCATTTGAGGTAGACATGAGTACCCCTATTCCAGAGATGGGGAAGGTGAGTCAGAGAGGTCCCTAGCTAGTAAGTAGCCTCCACAGCCCTGTTCCTACCACTGTGCCCTGCTGTCCTAATTCCTCCCCTGGAGGTGGTCTTGAGGCTAAGAGGGTCTGCAGCCCCTTGAAGTCCCCATCCTCCCGCGACTGCAGCTCCTGTCCAGGGGTAACGAGGGGTAGCAGTTCCAAGGGGGATGGCTCAAGAATACTAGCCTGCAGCACACTGTTGATTTCATCCTCAACTCTGCTCCCCCATTTCCTTTGGTGGGGGAGTCCTGGACTCATTTTCTTAGGAAAACTTATACTAGCCCAATGCCTCTTCACTTGGGCAGTCTGATTTTATACACTAACACGTGCAATATATACTTATATATTATATATATAATTTATATTTATAAATAAATATATATATAGTCACCCTGCACAAGTTGGGAATGAATGGGCTAATATGAGGTTTCCTAGGAAAATGAGTCCAGGATTCCCCCTACTAAACAAAGTATATATTTAAATATATATATATATTCATAAATAAAAAATCTATCTATATATATGTGTATATATATAGAGAGAGAGAGAGAGGGAGAGAGAGAGAGAAGGGATGAAGTAAGAATGGAATGGCACATGGGGGTGCCTGGGTCGCTCAGTTGGTAAAGCATCCGAGTCTCAGTTTTGGCTCAGGTCATGATCTCAGGATCCTGGGATCGGCCCCCCACATTAGGCTCTGCACTCAGTGGGGAGTCTGCTTAAGATTCTCTCCCTTTCCCTCTTCCCGCCCCACTCTCCTCTAAAAAAAAAAAAAAAAAAGAGAATGGAATGGCGCATAGTACTTCATGCAAACATTGTGACAGCTATTCAGAGGGCCAGAAGAGGCAAAGAACAGACAAAATAGGTCACAAAGAGCCTGGCCTCAAACATGTGTTGCTTTGGAGATTAGCATTTGGTGCCATCACATTCTTCCTCATGCCTGCTAAAAGTCTGGGGTGACCTTTGAAAGTACCAGGGGCCCAATGGCTGGCCATCTATAGGAGAATGTATAAGTAAAATGCAGGCATAAAATAGTTACAGAATGAAACCCTATGGAGCAAGGAGAATGAACAAAGTACATCCACCTCCAAGAACATTGATGAATCTCACAAACATGATAGCGAACAAAGGAAGTCAGATACCAAAGAACATAAAACATATGATTCTATTTATACAAAGCTTAAAAGCAAGCAGAATGAACCAGAGCTGTTACAAGTTAGGACAGCGGTGACTCTGGGGGTGCTAGTGACAAGAAGGGAGCCCTTGGGTTTTGGGGGCACCAGCCATGCTCTATTTCTTGGTCTGGGAGCTGGTCACGCAGTATGTTCACTTTGTGAAAATTGATTGAGCTGTGCACTGTGATTTGTGCTCCCTTTGGTGTGTATGTTACTTAGATGCAGAACTTATATAACTACCAAAAATCCAAAAGAAAAGAAAACAGAGAAGGAATCCTAGAGCAATGGCAATTGGCAAGATCACGAATATTTCTTAAAGATGCCACACTTCCATGTCACTGCTATTTTCTGAACAATAAAGGGTACAGGGAAATCCAGTTTTTGAAAAAAGAGGGGCTTCACCTTGCCAACGTTGCTTCCCTGTGGCTCAATTTTCTCATCTGTCAAATGGGGAGCATCTCTGTAGTAAACACAGGTCTCTTCTTCTCCTCTTCATTATTCCTTTTTCTCATTAGCCTTTCTAGTACTCCGAGGTATCTGTCTTTTCTCTTGAATGTTTCCCCACTCAGCTCCTACCTTCCCTAGTTGTAAGCACTCCTCCACCTCTGGCACCTTTTCAGAAATGTCTTCTCTGTGCTAGTCTTGTCCGAACACTCATCATGCATCAACTCAGTGCCTCCCAAAGCTCCGCATCAGATGGGTACAAGCACACCACCTCTACTGTACAGATGAGAAAACTGAACAGAGAATGTCACCAAAGTCGCTCGGCTCATAAAGGGTCTAGCTGGGGCTTCCTATTGAATTGACTGCTTCCATGGTGTTGCTCTTGTCCACCACAGTTTTCCACAATGGAAGCACAAAAAGTTAGCCTTACCCTTTTGAGTTGCCGTCTCATCAAAAAATCTGGACCTGCTAAATACCCTTTGAATAAGTGGATGGAAGGATAGATGGATGTATGAATGAACAGGATTTCAAAGCCCCATAGGCGTGGGCACAGCTGAATCACCCCACCTCCCTGAAAACATGTTAGGGTCCTGGGATGTGGGGGAATGAACAGAGGCTCTGGCAAAGGTGGGGAAAGTTCTCCCTGCCTCAGTTCCTGGCTTGGTCTCCACTTGTGAGGCGACCCCAAGTTCTGCCCAGCATGACATGGCAGAGGCACCTGCCTCCCAGTGACATCAGGAGCAGTGCCCAGCTTTACCCTCTGCCCAGAGAATGTAGAGACTGCACTGGAGGGACCAAAGGGGACAGCCACCTGGGCATGACCGATTCACCATTCAACACCCAGCGAGTGTACCAGCAACATGGGGCAGGAGGGGCTTGGGAAGCAGGGACAGAAAGAAGACTCTGAAGGAGATGAGGGGTAGGAGCCCAGGTACATTCAGTTCTGATTCTGAACATTTTCCAAATCTACTTGCTTCTCTTCAATGTCAAATAAGAATCCAAAGATGATACATATGTATGTCGAGATACATATTGATTTGCAGATGCACATATTTATACATATGGATACATAAGTGTATACATGTGTTCACCAAGCTCACGGAAAGCTGGTAATAAGCTGAGTTATCACTTTAACTTACTTGTACTCAAAGTGTGGTCCCCAGCATCAGCACTACGTGTTAACTTGGAAAAATGCTGATTCTCAGGCCCCACCCTGCAGAATCAGTCTCTGGGGTGGGGCCCAGCAGTTTGTGTTTTAACCAGCCCTTCCAGTAATTCAGATGCAGGCTAACATCTGAGATCCTTGGCTCTAACCAGGAAAATATGAGGAACAGGTAGCGGAGCAGTAGTTACGGAGCTATTATTCTGATAGTCACTTTAGCAAAGGGAAAAACTTTCAGGAAATGAAGGGCTCTCAAATGGTTGGTGTATTTTTACTGGGGAAATGTAATCAGGTGAATAGCAAATTAGCCCCAAGGCATCCAGTCCAGCCTGGGGAGACCCTCTGAGCTGTCACCCACTCCTCAGGGATGTCCCCCTCCACAACCCCCCAGTGAGGAAGTCCAGGGCAGACCTCCTCATCTTCCTGAGTCCCGGGGTGAAGGAAGCTGTTGCTGAGTCAGGTGACATTAGAAACCAAGACACGGGGTGAAAAGGTAGAACTTCGAAGGTGGAGGGTGTACTATAAGATTTGACTTGCTTCCCACTTATCCCCAGCATCAATATATTCTAGCCTTGTCCTGCTCGCTTAGGTAGTAAGTGTCCCGAATGGGGCAGCAAAGGGTTTCTAACTGACATCCCCTTCACCGTGTATCTATCTCTGAATAAGCTATGTGGGTCCATGGGGAGAGACAGGCTTGGGCCCTGACTGGCTACTAGATAAATTTTGCTAGCTCAGAGGGCTAGCAGATTCAACAAGGCCCACGAGGAGGCCCTCAGGAAGGTCAAAGAGAAATTATCAATCAGTATACAAGAAAAGAGGGAAGAAAGAAGGCAGAAGACAGAGGAGAGAATTAGACTGAGAGCTTCCTTCAGGCACCCCAAATGCCAAGTGCCTATTACCATGGTTTGGAGGTGGCTCCTTTTCAAACCTGAGAGCTCCCCACTGCCCTAAAAGCTCCACACAGCAAACCCATCATCAAGGTTAAATTCCAAACTGTCCAACAGCTAACTCACAATTTTTCAGGAAATTAAAGAATGACTCAGGTATGAAGTTGAAGAAGCAAATCTATCTGTTCCCAGCCTATCCTCAGCAGTCACCATGAAAATGTGCCCCATTCCAAAGGGAAACACCCCCAAGGAGCATTCCTTCACCAGCTCCCCTGCACACTTGCTCCTTATTCTCCCAGGGAGACCTTCTGGAAAACAGAAGCCTGATGGATGAATCCAACCCAAGAGAATGCTGTCTTCAGACAACCCCCACAGGGGGTTCTGGAAAGGGTTCGTGCAGCAACCAGAGATTTCCTCTCCTCCAGCAAATTTATACCTCATTCTGTTAAAATGCCATTTGTCGGCTTCAGCTTAGACTCTCCCCTTCACTCCCCACGTCTGCAGATGGAAAGACTGGTTTTTAGGTAGAGAAAAATCCATTTTTAACCAAATCATGAGTAGTCAGTTAAATGCTCGCCCTCCCCAGCGGTCTACAGAAAAGGCACACAGTACACAGAAACTTCTCCCACATGCCCGGTTCCATAACTTACGCATGACTTTCAACATCCTGACTTTTGAAAGCAGGCTCTAGAAGTCAGAAGATAGAGTTTGTTACAAGTGGGTCTGTTCATTCTCTGACCAAAGGAAATCAGTTTCTTGCTTTTCAGAAGAAAAAGAAAGCATCTTATGACCCCTCCCTCCCACACACCACTGCTGGTTCCCTCACTCCCTGGCCGGGATCTCAGGCCTCAAGCCCAACTAATAGAGGATCCAGTTCCCTGGCAGTCCTGCCCCTCCCCAAGGGAATTGCTCCCGTCCTAGGTCTTGAACAAAGATTCCACGACGCATGTTTGATCTCTTCACGCTCCATTTTCATTAGTCCTTCACACTCTCCATCACTTGGAAAAATACAAACAGCATGGTTCAGTTTTAAGGTTAAGAACTGACAGTCTCCATAAACATTTTTACAATGGAAGTTGACTTATCCACTGCCAGGATTTGGTGTCTGTGGGAGGGGGCGAGGTGGGACGAAGGCACAGTGCGTAGTAGAAGCCTTCAGAGTCAGAACGAGAGAACAAGAACTGTGCATTAAAAGCGGGTGAGAGAAGCCCCTGTGAATTCGCTGGCCAAGACCTGGGTTGATCCATTTCTGGATAATTAAGGTATCACAGGGAGGGACAGGGAAACCCAAGGTGCAGGGTACCCCAGGTATAAATTCCTGACTTATAGAAAATACAAAGCAATCAATGGTCCTCAGCTGGGACACTGCCATGCCATGAAGATGAAAAGTAACCTAGGAAGAGCTTATAAAATCATTCTCAGGATGTTTTAAAAAGAGAGACAGAGGATAAAATAGATGGGGGCAAGGAAGACCCAGAACTTAACCCTCACTCCACCCTAAACCACCTCAAATATTTAAGAGCTGCTGGGATTCATTTCGAATGGTGTGTGGGCAGATGAACTTCAGGACTTTTATTCATTTGCTCACTCAACATGTAATTATTGAGGGCCAACTACTCTATCCCAAGCACTGGGAATACAGTGATTAGAAGACAGACACCATTCTTGCTTTCATGGAGTGTATAGTTTCCAGCAGGGGTTCCCAAACTTTGCTGCACCTCCCGATGCCCAGGTCACACCCCAAACCATTTAAATCAGGGTGTCTGGAAAAGGACCCAGGCACCAGTACTTTTCAAAGATCTCGGAGTTTCCGTGGTGCCGCCAAATTTGGGAATCACTTAGGATTCTTAGCTGCGCTGCCATGATTTGCCCAATCTAAGAGCACCAAAGCGTTGCTTATTGCTCATTCTAGCAGCTCCCACTCTGCATTCTGAAGCTCCATGTGTCCACAGGACTTCATCCTAATGTCTTCCAAACAAGTGCAAAATTCTGTGTAGCTCCTAGGGGAGTTTCCTGACTACAAGTACTAGCCACATTTTTAAACACTGGAACACCTCCTATTCCAAACCCTAAATCAGAACACATTAGCCAGCACATAATCTGATAATGGTGTAAAATATATGAGACCCAGGCTATCCCAGAAACTCTAAGCCTCTTGGCTGCCGTATCTACAAGGTCATTTAGTGGCATAAATCCTGGGAGCAGATTCCCAGCAGGTTTAAATCACCCAATGTCTTTGTTAAGGTAGAAAAGGAGAACTTGCTTGATAAGCCCTTTCTCTCTGTTCTGAGTTTTTTATATCCAGTTCCCCTTCAAGCAATCAATGGAAATCCATTATAGCCTTTCTTGGACCTACTCCTGGATTTTCATCAATTTAGGAAGGAAACATTACATTAACTCTTTTTCTGGAAGGCCCCTGGAATGTTCAAAAATGAGAATACAAGAAAAGAGAAAGAAAAAAGAAGTCTGCTTTGAAGTTGCAATGAATGTGCCAGAAGAAACAAAACAAAATTAAAAAAAAAAAAACACCCAAAACCCAAATGATGGATCCTGAGAAAAATGTTGCAGAAGAAGGACTTCCCCTGCTTCCCGTTGTGCGTTCTTAAGGCTGAAGTGGTCCCCGCTCAAACCGCCAGAGCCTGCCAGTTGGCCAACCCAGCGGCATTCCACTATAGAGATTAAAACCAACTTTATGATTGTGGTGCAAATAATAAAGAGCCTGGCAGGGTATCCTTCCAAAATGAAAGCTCATTTATTTTCCAAGGTGTATAATTTGGTTGTAAATGTTTCCTTTGGGCCAAAACATCCCAGATTGGGTTTTTGCCTGGAACGCATCACGGCTTTGCTGGAGAAGAATGGACTCCGTGTGGTCCTGCCCCATCCATCCACTCAGGGCATGGAGAGATTCAAGTTGGCCTGCTCTGGCTTTCCGTCTGGAGGCAGAGCAGAACCAGAGATGAGGAAGCAGGAGGCCCTGGGGCCTGGACTGGCTGCACCAGCCCCCAAGTCCTGGTCCACCTGTGAAATGGACAGGTTCACCCCTGGCCCTCACTCATGCCTGTTTCTGTACCTCTTGATGGAAGTGGAAGATCATTAGGAGCCCTGTTCCCTGCAAGACTTGGCTTTTCTTCCAGGTCTTTGTGTCCTCATTTTATTTATCTTTTCAAAAAACCATCCTACAAAAATCCACCCAGCAATGACTAATATTTGGATAAAGGCAAAGTCAGATTCTTTCCAGGGTTCGTGTGCTGACCACACGTACTTGGGGCCATGGTGTGTAGCCAATCTCACCCAAATACAAACAGCTTTCTCTCCTATATAAGCAACTTCAGAAATAACAGCCCTTTCTACCAGTTTTGTGTTTATCACCTCTCTTCCTTATATCATATACTTTCACCCTGTCTCCCAGTTGTATCTTCATGGTAAATCCAAAGCCAGTACTATGCTTTGTAGATAAAAATATATTTATTCCACTTTCCCCCACTCCCAAACATCTTGTAGGATCAGAGGAATGGCATCAAAGCCATCATGAGACATCCCTTCAGGATCTCTGAAGTTGTCACTCTAACACGGGGATCAGGGGGCAGGAAGGGGAAAGACGTGGGCTGAAAGGAGAAGCAAAATTCATCCTAGGGAACATGAGAGGAACATTGGTAGAAATTTGTGTTAAGGGACCTGGCTCAAGTGGTAAAGTTCAATGGCCTCACGTATTATGAAGTCACCTGCTGGGAAATGATGAAGCGTGCTTTGGCTAAACCTAAGACCCGTCTGAGATTGACCCTGAAGCACTATGTCAGGCAAAATGTTACATAAAAAAAATAGCTTCCTACGGAGTGTAGACACTTCACTGCTAAGATGAATGGCCCACCAGCTTGTCAAAATTATATCAAATTTTCCAGTTGATCACGGCCTCTCTGAGTCAGTTCACGCACCACCAACTATGGGCAGGTCACACTCAGCTTTTTGGATGATCACCTGCTGCTGGACATCAGGCTGCTAATTCAAGTGGAGAAACAAGAAATGTTCTTGAAGGAGAATCAAGGGATTAAATGCTAGAGAATAAAGGCTTCTGACAATTCATGCACAAAGAAACTTACTAATATGAATGGGGCACTGCGGCCTTAGCCTCCAGTAACCCAGTAGCTAATTCCTTCAGCACCTTTTGCTGTCGCCATCAACTGCATGGCCCACCTGGCACTTGGGAAATCAGGTTCAGACAGTATTTGGAAACCACAATACTGATGCAGCATAGACAAGCCATAGAGGAAATTCTGACTTTCCTCAGTATCAGACTCCCTAAAGTAAGGGATTCAGACAAGGCCTGTTGCAAGAACATCACGTTTGCACTGAGGTTAGAGGGCTTTATTCGAGGACACAGGCATCCTACTGAGATAAAAAAGAAACCAAGATCCGACTTTTTGAAAACCATAATTCTTCCCTACTTCACTACCTTCTGTCAGTATATCTGAGCCTCTGGGGCTGTAAGTCACTTCCTGTCATGGTCAAGTTACATCTCCTTTATGAAGCTTTCAAGACTGTTCACAGTTCCCAGGTGCAAACATAGCTTGGCTGAAAATCATTTTGAATTCAGAATATGGTCTACAGAGGTCTGGACAGTGGGTTTTGAGAAATAATTACCCCTCATGCCTGAGTCTCTCTTTTAAGTTGCTCCTCCTCCTCTGAGGCGTGCGCACACTCGTGCGCACGTGCGCACGCGCGTGCATACACACACGCACACACACCACATACACCACTTTCCTGACAGAAATGCCTGTGGTTCCAACCAAGGCATCTGGTGAAAGTGTCCTGGGTCACTAGAAACCTCTTGACCTGTGTAGGCTACAAGCTACATGATAACTTACTTCATCACATGGTCAGAAGTGAATCAGGGGATAGCAACACACACACACACACACACACACACACACACACACACAAGGTGACATTTAATAGCACAATGCTTCCTGCTGCTGCTTTTTTTGGTAAGTTGAAAAGGTTAATTCACAGAGGAGCAAAAATTGCAGATTTGGGCCCCCCTCCTGCCCCTGATGGTCTTTTATTTATTTACTTCTTAAACAAATCTCTGTTCTACTCCCTCTTTTGCCCTGAGACGGTTAAAAAAAAATCAAAAGAGTAGAACATTTATTACAATGCAGGGGTTGTTTAATGACTGTGAATCATTCCACTAAAAAATCAGGTCAAGTTAAGCAGTTTTACATTTAAAACAAAAAGTAAGATATGAATGGAGAAGCCCTAATTAGTCACTTCCTTCTTATAGGTCAGGGTGTTGGAACTCAAGAATCTAATCATGGTCAGCTGTCAGCAAGGAGGTCAGTTTTCTCATCTCTAAAATGAATATAAGAATGTCTGCTCTGTCTTCCCAAATCTAGTGAAAGCATTTTGGGAAGCACAGTACTAACTGACAGAGCACATTTTACTGAACATGAGCTGTATATATTCAGGGGTTACACCATGTGCCGTGGGGTAGAAAAGAGGAGCAGCTACTATCTCTGCTCCCAAGACCCTTACTCTGTTTTGGCAGGCAGAGGGGGAGTGGGGATGTTTAAAATCCTCAGATAATTATATATGAGGAATGATGGAGTCATCACTTAGTGGATGCACAATGCCATAAGGGTTCAGAAATGGCCCGTTTCCACGTTGACAGTTCATAGAAAAAACTTTTGCGACTTGTCCAGAATTTTCGTAGCTGGAAAGAGGGAGCAAGGCAGTATTAGCCAAGCGAATGGTCTGAGCAGAGAGGCAAAAGAGCATGGAGAGGGCACAAGGAGAAATAAGAGTCCAATTTGGTTGCAAATACAGCCTATAAAGCAAAGGGTGAGAAAATTTGATTAATTCCAGATATGCAGTTCCTTGATACCTGTTCTGAGGCAAGCAATAGGAGGAGCTTCTGGAGATTCTTAAGCAAGAGAGGGCAATCATTTTTAAGGAAATTAATGTATTCTATTTTAAATAGACAAGAGAAACCATAATTAAAAATAAGGAGATATAGGAAGTAAGGACCCAGTTCACCACACCAGACAGGGAAGGGGAATGGTCCACTGGGACAAATCAGAATGGGCAGGGACCCATTTACATGTGGAGCCAAGTACAGAAGGCAGCTTCGGAAGGGTCCTCAATGGTCGAATCTCCTGCAGTTCACACTTTCCTGCAATCCCCTTTCTTTGAGTGTGGGATGGAGCAAGTAACCTACTTCTAACAAATAGGATATGACAAAAGGGATGGGATGTCACAGTGGTTAGGCTACAAAAGACCATGGGTTTTGTCTTGCTCACGCTCTCTTTCTGGCTTTACTCACTTGTTTGCTCTGATGAAGTGAGTTGCCATATTTGAGCTGCCCTATGGAGAGGCCCCCACGGCAAGGAGCTTTAGGGACCCTCTGCTAACAGCCCATGAGAACCCGAATCTTGCCAATAAGCAAGCCAGTAAACCTGAAAGCCAGTCTTCCTCCAGCCATGCCTTGAGGTGACTATTGTCCTGTCTGATAAACTCGCAGCCTAAGCTGTGCCCGAGTGCCTGACCTACAGAAAATGTGAGATAATAAATGTCCTTTTTTAAGCCGCTAAATTTTGGAACAAGAGGTAACTAATACAGGGAGGAAGATACTTAACTGCCATGGAGATGGTGGGGACAAATGCTCTTTGAGATTAAAATCCCACATCATGGCCCAAAGTTGTGCATACTCTTTTATCTAGGCTTTGTCGATTTTAGAAATTTTCATGAAAAAAAAAAAAAGCCTCTCCACCACCCCCTTCTTCCACTGTTTCCTAGAGCTGATTAAAGAAACGTGACTTGATTTTCAATTTCAAGCAACTCAGGGGGACCTTCCAATAGAAAAATTGGCAGGACATTAATGCAATACACAGGAGGCAAGGCAGATGCTTCTAAATCTGATATTTAGGTGAAACACACCTTTCCTTTTGCCCTCTTTTGATTTTGCATTGGCAGTTTGTTTTTAGGAGCCTGGTAGGGGGAACTATTCTCTCAGTACAAATGCATTAGTGGCACCAAAATACTTGAATGATAGTTAACAAAAACAAAAGACTTGGCTGAGGGATGTTTAAGAAACCGAATTATCACTTTGTTTGTACTTGAATTACAGTAGTCTCTAGCAAAGCTAATATCATGTGAACTATGGAATCAACTTCCACATTAAACCTTTTACATGTGTTTCTCTATATGAAATGTGATTACTTGTAATTAAATTCTTTTCACTGGTCTTCTTGCGAGAAAAGCAAATTCTAAAACTGCCTTACCACATAGCTTGCAGGACTTAAGGACATACAATGTCCAAAGAAGTAACCACACTCCATTTCTATTAGCTAAGGCTGTTTTGTTCTTCCCTCCATAATGACATCTTCCACAGTAGTGGGAAACAGAGACTCTGTACTTGAGCTTGACACCTTGGTGAGAACTTGTGGTCATCATAGTGGTGAGAGACTGCCACCTGCAAATCAGTCCTAGGTGAGCTGTTCTGAGTCAGTTCTCCTGCTCATGGACACTTTTCATTCTAAAAAAAAATGAGCTCTGCTTTTAGTACCAGATTGAGGCATATTTTCTTTCTGCTTGAGTTTGCCTTGCCCATCTGTGAGTGAAGGGGAAGACAGCATACAGTGTGGGTTTGCCCATGGGTGTGACCTTTCTAAACTGCTAATGGGCTCTCTCTGTCACCTGCAGGTGGATCATTACCTCCTCCACTGCAGCTGGGTAATAGACGAACATTCCTTTATGCAAATTCCATGAGCATTGAGGCTTATCTCCATTCCATAAAGGAAATATGTTATCTGGGTAATAGAGAAAGCAAGTCCATCTTCCCTTCAAACATCTAACTATTTCAGGGAACCCATACCTGCTACTCTAACTGCAGAAATACTGTGAACTCTAAGTCCTGTATTCCCAATCAAATGGGTTATAGCAACTTCTACCCAAACTATGTTTTGCTGATTGGTAGCTGGATATATATTCACATATAGGTGCAAAGGGATGTTTGGGGAAGGACTCAGTTTTTTTCTCAACTACATGTCTTACAATCTGCGAAGTGATGGGCTGCATGGTAATTAACAGTCAGTTGTGGGTCATGCCATGAGACACACCTAATGGTGAGGCAGAAAGAAGACAAAAAGCTGAGAGCACAGGCTCAAGTGTGGTACGCAGAAGTGGACACACAGAGTCCTAGAAGCATAAGGCACATTGAATAATAAGGTAGGGAGGGCTAGCCATCCACCAAAAATAGGTACTCCTGCTCCAAAGTGGAGGCAGCCAAGGGATGCACTTGCCAGCCACCTTGCATCAAGGTATGATTGATGTGAGCAGAAGTGATGTGTGTCCTTTCTAAGCTGGGACTGTTAAGAAGAAGACAGTGTTAGGATGCCTGGGTGGCTCAGTTGGTTAAGTGTCTGCCTTCAGCTCAGGTCATGATCCCAGGGTCCTGGGACTGAGTCCCGCACCAGGCTCCCTGCTCAGTGGGGAGTCTGCTTCTCCCTCTCCCTCTGCCTGCTGCTCCCCCTGCTTGTGCTCTTTCTCTCTTTCTCTGACAAAAAAACAAATAAATAAAATCTTAAAAAAAAAAAGATGACAGTGCCTCCGTCTTGGGTCCCTGAATGACTGCATGGAAATGGACACTAAGAAAGCTGAGGATGATAGAAGTTAAGTGCTGTGTCCGAGATCATAGCCAGTTCATGGCAGAGTGGAGACTCAAACTCATTTCTTCTGATTTTCAAGGTAAGAGCTCTTTCTGACAATGAAAAAGGAACTTTTGCCCCAAGCTACTGTGGTCATAGTGATTGAAAGTATGGACTCTGGGATCCAGGCAGCCAGAGTTCAAATCCTGCCTCTACCTCTATTAATTGTGTGACTTGGACAAGTTATTTAACCTTATAGTGTAAAAATAGGGTTAATAATAGTGCCTGCTCATGGTGTTGTTTTGAGGATTAAATAAATTAACATTCATCACTTGCTTAGAAAAGTGCTTGGCTCATAGTAAGTGCTATGTAAGTATTTGACAAAAACAGGTAGAAAAAAATCAGGTGAGGTCTATATAACTACCAGCGTACACCATTCTACATATGAACACTAAGGGAGCGATGCCTTAAGCTATGGCTGCCAACACCATCTTGTGAGATCTAAGTAACTCTTATCCCTCATCTGACGCCATTACATCAAACTAATCAGAGAAACAAGAGCCCAGAGGCCACCATTTACAAAAGGTGTCACCTCCAGTCAAGAGAAGTTCAAAAGCATTCCCATTATGGTTTCTCTAGCTGCCATTGAGAGATCTTCCACGACCATAGGCTTTCCATCCCACACTGCTTTGAACATCTCTTAATTGGACTCAAGCTTCCCCCGCCCAAACCCTCCTTCTAGACTTTTATTCCATGATAAGCCATCTCCTCTCATTTTCAACTTCATCTCTGACTATTCCTTCAACCTTCTCCTAGGTCTTCCTGGTCCCCAAAGCTTCTTCCTGACCATTTCTTCCCCTTCTTCCTGAAAAACAAAACCAAAAATGCATAAGCATTTCAGGATAATGGCTATTCCAATTGCTATGTGGAGCCTCTCATCATTCTTCTTCATTCTCTGAAAATATAACCTTCTGTCTCAGTCTTCTTCACCAATCTGGTCTGTTATCTTGTTTGGTAATTTCAACATCTATGTAGATGGCCCTCTCAGCTCCTTGACTTCTCACCACCAACAACCTTTTCCCCCACTGCATCTCAGCTACCCTCTGCCTAGACCTTTTGTCAGCAAATCTACACAAAGATACTTCCTGTCCTGTTAGCTCATTTCCCTAGATTTCAACTCACTGAGATCTCTGGTCTGCTACCATTTTCTTGCCACCCTGCAGCTTTCTCTTTTACTTTCCTTCTTATTTAGCACATGTTCCTTTATATAGCCATTTCTTTGTAACTCCCCTCAACTCTCCTTGCCTCCTTCTCTCCCTATGATCTATTTCACTGGCAAAACTTCAGTTCTGGTTGAACCCAATGATCCAACTTCTCTATGTTAGTAGCCAAGCAGATGGATGACAAGAAAAATAAAATAGCCCAACTTGAAAACCTGCTCTGTTTTCCATGCTCTCAAAGCTCAAATGAGTACTCAGCACTGTTCCAAAATCAATGGCCCTTCCCTTACAATCTCGCCTTTGCCGGTATCCAAGATAACTATTTCATATCTACTCCCTCCAAATCCCCTACTCTTCCTCACTGTCCTCACTGCATATTTCATTGAAGGAACAGGAGCAACCCATGCTTAATTCATCCATGAGAGTTGTATGGTTGACTTTTGTATCCTCACACTAGAGCTACACTCCCATCTGCATAGCTCCCCCTTCTTCTCAACTATTGCATGGAACGGTCATCCCTGCTTCTATCAAAGGCCAATTTCCACACATGCGTTCTTCTTGCTTTCTTGATCAATTTACCCCTCAGCCCTCCCCTCTCAATCTGTCATCATTAATTTTCTCCTTTCTGTTGGCTCAGTCTCAGCATCAGTGATACCCTGCTACCTCTGATCTCGAAACAAATGAACCAAATATCCACCCTCAACCCCAAGTCACATGTTTCCCCTTCATAGCAAAGCTTCCCTAAGACCTACTTACAGATTCTGTTTCTTCTTCTTCACTCCCATTTGCTACCTCACCCAGAAGAGGCTGGCATCTGTTCCCATGATGCCTCTTATACTGCTCTCATCAAGGCTTTCAGCAATGGCCATGCTGCCCAGTTGAATGGACACTTCTCTGTCTTCGTCTTTTTTGCTCTCACAGGAGCATTCAAAAGGACTCTTTCTTTAAGGTAGTCTCCTCCCTTGGTGTCCATGACATAACTTTTGGTTCTCCTCTTACCACTTTGGTCATGACATCTCAGTCTCAGTTCCCAGTCCATTTGACCACTTCCCTGCCTCATCATCTTCACTTGGATGTCCCACAGGTATCTCAAATTCCATATGTCCAATATAGATCCACTGATATGTACACCCCATCCCCCATAAAACTGGAAGTTATCTCTGACTTGTCAGTTTTTCAACTCTGAAATACGATCCATCAACACATCCTATTGGCTCTGTGTCAGAATGGTGTCTTGCATACATCCACTCCTCCCCATTCTGGTCCATGTCCCTTTTTCTCTTGCTGGATTATTTTATTACAGGACCTCCTAACATGTTTGCACCCATTCTCCACAAACCAGACAGAGCCATCATCCAAAATCTCTTTAATGGCTCCTTCCTTGCTGATCTCAGAAGAACAGCTGCATCTTTTAGCATGACCTAGAAGGCTCCATCCTCTTCTGCAAGTTCTCAAACCACTTTCTCCCTTATACTTACTCCTTTTCTCCAGTCTCTTTTCTATACTTTAGTCAAGCCAAAGTTTCCCACATCAAGGCTTTGGTGCTTGTGATTACATTTGCCTGTACTGCTCTCCAACTAGTTCTTTGCAAAGATGGCCCTGTCTCATTCTTCAGCTCCAGACTTCAGTGCCACTTTTCCACCAAATCCTTTCCTGGCCACGCTCTTTTAGTAGGTATCCCCAGGTATTCCCTATCTTTGTTCCCTGTTCATGTCCTACTAAGCACCTATTATACTCCATAATAATTACTTTACTTATGAATTAATTATTTGCAATTTCCCCTTCCAGAGCATAAGCTTGTACTCTATTGAATCTCCAGTGTCTAGCAGAGTGCCTGCACCTAATAGGCAATATGTAAGTGCTAAGTGAATGAATGGGATCATGGAATGCTTACTATATAGTCGGGCCATGCTCTGTATGTATATGTAAATCATGTTCTTTACTTGACTGCAACCTGGTCTCTGAAATAAAACAGCCACAGTTCATGTTCATTTAATTTCCTTTCAGTTCTCCTAACAACCTAATAGCAACTGTACTATCAGAGCCTGGGCATTTCAGATGTGTATTTGCTCCAGTTCTCTTCAGCACAACAAAACCATGTTAAAGATGTCCAGAAATGGGAGTTTGTGTGGTTTCATGAAAGAAGACTGGCTTGGGAGTCAGTCAACCTGGAATGAGTAGTATGGTCTTGAGGTAGTTCTTTCATTTCTCTGGGTTTTGGATTCCTCATGCAAGAAATGGGAAGTTGGTGTCTTGCCAACAAGAAAATCCTAGGGTTTGATGAGTGCCTGTGACCTGCCTTCTAAGTAGAGTGCCTCATCTTGGTTGGGGAGTGTGTGTGTGTGTGTGTGTGTGTGTGTGTGGCACAGAGCTTGGATGAAGCCCTGGTTCAATCTTTTGGTTCAATCAGATTGGTGAAGAAGACTGAGCCAGAAGGTTATATTTTCAGAGAATGAAGAAGAATGATGAGAGGCTCTACATAGCAATTGGAATAGCCATTATCCTGAAATGCTTATGCATTTTTGGTTTTGTTTTTCAGGAAGAAGGGGAAGAAATGGTCAGGAAGAAGTTATGGGGACCAGGAAGACCTAGGAGAAGGTTGAAGGAATAGTCAGAGATGAAGTTGAAAATGAGAGGAGATGGCTTATCATGGAATAAAGTAGGTAGGCAGGTGCTGAGGTTTTCTTTTTAAAGGGAGTCTATGTGGCCAACAGACAGCCCCTGCCACTTGGGCAAGCTCCATCTCATTGGCAACTTTCCACAGCACTTCCATCACATCCTAAGTGGCTGAAGAACCCCAACCCCCAAAATAGTAGACACATAAAAGAGACTGCAAAGTAAATAAATTGAGTTAATGGTTTGAGCAATCTTGGAGCAACAAGCATTCAGAGGCCTAGAGAAAAGAAGCGGGGTCCTTAATTAGAGGGTAGCTCTTTAAAGCTGTGATTCTGTCTCTTAGTTTTCCCCTGTGTTCACATCCTTGTCCTTCGTTCACATTAGGAAGGTGGGAACGGTGTTCTTTTTGGCTCCATGGCACACAGTTCTTTGCTTATTTTGGGCCATATCATTCTGTACTTGAGTTCTCTGCATTTGGTCAGGCCCATTTCCCTTCTCTTCTTCCCTCCTTTTCCCATTTATGAACACATTTAGGGCCAAGGATATTGATGTTCATTTTTGGGTTATCCCAGAGCTTAGCATGGGGCTGGGCCTTGGATAAAAAGAGACGAACCATGAGAGACTATGGACTCTGAGAAACAAACTGAGGGTTCTAGAGGGGAGGCGGGTGGGGTGATGGGTTAGCCTGGTGATGAGTATTAAAGAGGGCATGTACTGCATGGAGCAGTGGGTGTTATATGCAAACAATGAATCATGGAACACTACATCAAAAACTAATGATGTAATGTATGGTGATTAACATAACATAATAAAAATAAATAAATAAGTAAATAAAAAGCAATGAAAGAGCCACGTGAGCCAGGGGCGCCACACTGGACTGTATTTCAGGGCGACGAGGCGAGAACTTGGAACAGAAAGGCTGTCTGCTGCAGGTGCCTTCTGAAGAGCCCGACTCTCATTGTTTCCACGTGCTGCTCAACAGTTAGAGTCACTCCCCTTGGGGATTCCATGGCCTTTCCAAATATTTCCAGTTTCTTTCCTTTAATGCTTATTTCCGTTTTAGGTGAGATTTATATTATTTCATAGGTGTCTTATGAATTGTTTCGCCTCTGTCAAAATCTCACCAGGAAACCTGCAGCTGTTTCACACAGTAGGTGTGTTTTCCTGAAGGTGCCAGTGAGGGGAGCAGAAAGGAAAGGATCTACTCAGGAGTTAGCCTTTTTCCAGCCAAGTGTGGCATGCCGAACCTTTTTGAGAGTAATGGATTAAACAGAAGTGGAAATCTCGAGCCAGGGGGACTTGGCCACTCTTGAAAATGTTTTATCCCCTGTGGACTGCTTCACTGCTTGTAATAAGTGACTGCAGATTGAAAGGATTGTTCTGCATTGTTTTGTTTTGAGTGGGCTGGCAATTGGGATTGCAGAAGCCTCTTCCTCCGCCACCTGAGTTAGACCTCAAGTTACGCCGAAGACATCCTGTATGTTGTAAGTAAGTTTACTTGCGTACTAGAGAACCGTTTTCCCTCTTACAGAGGTAATAAGGTTCTTCATTTTCTTGGAGTCATAAGAACAACTCTGTTCTTTTCTCACTCAGTTCTAGTATCTGTAAATGCTAATAACTCCCTGAGATTTCCACACTTAGGGCTGTGTGAAGGAATGCTGTCCACGTGGGTCCTGAAGGACTGCACAGAACTGATCCAGGCTTAGTTTGGTCTCAGTCCTTAAGAAAAAAAAAAAAAAGTATACTCCACAAAGGGCAACTCCAAATAAGTTAATGAGTAATGGGATATGGACTTTGTCGTTTTGCCTGATTTCGGTGAGGTGGCCCTCTGATTTGAAGTTGATCGCCCCTCACTAAGGACTTTCCCAAGACCTCGCAGAGCCTAGGGAAAGGGCTGGGGCATAAAAATATAACTCAATTAGTCGAAAAAATTCACCACGTTGAATAGAAGGCTGTCAGACCAATGGCTAGACTTTTAGGAGCATTTGGGCACACGTAACCACAGTGATGGAATGCTCATCTCACAGCGCTCTCAAAGGTATTTTTTTTTTTAAATTTTAAGTTATTGCTTCTCTTTATTGTACACAATGTCCTATAAAGAAGATATATGTCCACAATTGAGCTTTGAAAGAGGACCACGGGGCCAGTTCCATTTAAAGGGAATGAAGTCAAGCAGTAAATTTGCTGGTCATTCTTTTCATGTGGACTGTATCTTAGTCAGCAGTTGGTCTTTGATGTCGTAACAATAGCACAGGGCCATGGAGGCAGCAGACGATCCCCATAACACCGAAACTCGTCCACACTCATTAAAATTTGGAGACCAGTCTGCAGGGTACCGCCCATCAGGGAGCAAAGGAAGTGGGCTCCGGGGCTTGTGGGCTGCCCTTCCCAGGGAAAAATGGCCATTTCTTTGGTACTGTCCACCCCGCCTGTTGCATTCTTTACTGTATTTTTCACTGAAGTCTTGATACACATATAGAATGCACACATATATAACTATACAGCTCCGTGAGATTTCACAAACTGAATACATCTGTGTAGCCAACACTCACAACAAGAAACAGAACATTACCAGTGCCCCAGACAGCCCCCTGGCGCTCCCTTCTAGTCACTTCCTTGACCAGGGTAACCAGTGTCCTCTCTTCTAAGAGCATTCATTCATTCTTCCTGGTTGTTTTACATAAACAGCATCAGCCAACAAGTACTCCCCTGTGCCCGGCTTCTGTCAGTCAGCATTACATTTGTGAAGTTGTACGGGTTGTGAGTAGTTGTCATTTGTTCACTCTCAGTGTGTGTACTTACTGATGATCTGTTCTACTGTTGATGGACATTTCGCTGGTTCCACTTTGGGGCTATTTAAGCACTCCAGGGGTGCTTGTGGCTCAGTTGGTTAAGTGTTTGCCTTTGGCTCAGGTCATGATCCCAGGGTCCTGGGATCGAGCCCCACGTCAGGCTCCCTGCTCAGCAGGAGTCTGCTTCTCCCTATGTCCCTCACCCCACTCCTGCTCTCTCTCTCTCTCAAATAAATAAATAAATCTTAAAAAAAAAAAAAAAGTAGTGCTGCTCTGAGCATTCTTTCTCAGGTCTTTGAGTGCACAGATGAATACATTTCTGTGGGGTATATATCCAGGGTAGGACAGTTGGGCCAAGGGATACATATACATTATTTCAGTAGTTTGGAAAACCAATTTTCCGAAGTGTTTATATCAGTTCACATTCCCTATAGGTGCTCTATATTCTCGCCAACACTTGGTGTCTTCAGTTTTTTTGTTTTTGTTTTTGTTTTCCTTTTTGCCTTTCTGTCGGGATAGTATGGTGATTTCATATTATAGTGATTTCATATTTTGAGTGGTCATGTGTTTTTTACAATTATTTTGTCCTTTCTATTTTAGCTATATACCCAGTCGATGCTCAATTCTGTGACAATCAACAAATTAATGAGCTATTAAGATAGTTGAAATGAGACTTGCCCCAACTCAACATTTGGGGTGCAAAGGGAGAAGAAAAAGGGTGCTGCAGAACATACTGGAAGTATGAGACACAGCCTACCAAAACCAAAACAAAACAGAGTATATAATACACTAGGGATTCAGGGTAGTAAGGGACTTGGGAAAAATAACCGAAAAAGATCTGGAACCAGAGTGGCCCACAAGCTGATTAGATATTAGCAATGCAATGCCATAGCTAAAAAAGGGAATGTGATACTACTCTCAACTATGGGAAACATTTTAAAAACTGACCACTTGTTCTTCAGAAGACCTTGAGGAAATGGACTTTGTGACACACTGAAGAAGGGGAAAATTGAATTAGTCGCAAGGAAGAAATTCTTCTGGCCAGCAACAATCACTAAAAAGCAAAATATATAGCTCACCGAGCCTGTGGAACTCCTGTCCCCCAGGCATGTCCTGTTTCTCTTGTTTTGTCGGGGAAAGGAAGGTAGGAAAGGGTGTCCCTTCATCAGGGAAGTGGTTGCAGGCTTAAATGGTTAAGGCTCTGTGAGTGATGAAGAACATATTTGTGGGCACAATTCCATCTCTACCATGGAGCACACGATGTTTAAGCAGTGGGACTGCACAAGAGAGGGCATTCAGAAGGAAGGCAGAAAGAGATGGACGTGCATTTCTTTTTTTTTTTTTTAAAGATTTTATTTATTTATTTGACAGAGAGACAGACAGCAAGAGAGGGAACACAAGCAGCGGGAGTGGGAGAGGGAGAAGCAGGCTTCCCGCCGAGCAGGGAGCCCGATGCGGGGCTCGATCCCAGGACCCTGGGATCACGACCTAAGCCGAAGGCTGACGCTTAATGACCGAGCCACCCAGGCGCCCCCAGACGTGCATCTCTTGACTTAGAAACAACTTTTGTGGGTGGAATCCTGTGCTGACAGAAATCCACGGCCTTTTCTAGTTCTGATTTCTCAGAAGCAGGGTCCCTTGGGCCCCACCCTTTCCCTCTGGCCTGATCCTGGCCCAGGGCCAGGCTGAGCGCTCCACACACACACAGCCCTAGGTGATGGCTGGGTTCCACTGGAAATGCTCATCACATCCATCCGGCATCTGCTTCGGGATGCGGCCGCGTGGTGGGTCGGGTGGGGAGGGGGCCTCCGTTGAACCAGGAGGCCAGCTGCTTTCCCAGTCTCTTCTCTCAAGCTGTTCTTGTTCTTTCCTTTCCTTCTCCCACATGGCAGAAGAAGCCAAGAATAGCCTTTTCAGAAGCATCACTGATTGGCATGAGGCAGAATGTGTCAGCCACATGGAGCCAGCCTGGACTGCATCAGTTCTGTTATATCTTGCCCTCCACAGGAGGTGCTCTGAACAATCAGATGTTAAACCTTGATTTCCTGACATTGCTTTGCCTCAGTTTCTTCAGCTGCAAAATATAAAGTCCCCATTGGGCTATTTTGCAAATTAAAAGGTGTAAAGACATATAGTCTTGATGGCAGTGCCTGGCACAGAGTAAATGCTTGCATCATCATTATCAGTTTTGAAGACGAAGTTCAAAATTTAGAATTATCCCATGAGGAAGTCTGTTCTCAGATAAAGCAAATGAAATGCAAAGAGTCGAAGTGACTTGCCCGGGGTCACACAACTCTATCATACCCATACCTGTGAGTTAAACCATTCTGGGACATCCAAGGACAGTCCTAGCAACACGATAAGCTCCCAGTGATGTAGCTATTATTATTATTATCCCATTTTACTGAACAGGATACGGAGGCACAATGAAGTGTGCGACTTCTACCAAAGGGTGCGTGTGTTAGCGAGAAGCAGAAGTGAAGTTGGAACGAATCTAAAGCCTGTGCCTTTGGCCACTCCGTCGGGCCTGGCAACGAGGGTGTGCTGAAGGAATGGTGTGGCCCCAGCAGAGGGGGAAGAGTGCTTGTAGCCTCTGTCTTGCTGAGCGTTTTCCTCGTCATGACAGGAACACGTGCAGGAGCATGGGAGATGCCTGGATGACACCCAGACCCAACCCACGGCTTGGCTCCTAGCCTGCCTAGACCTACTAAACCCCAGATGACCTGCAGACCTGTGAGCGTGAGAATACATGCCTACTGTTACAGCCACTGAGTTTGGGGGTCCTCTGTCGTGCAGCATAACTGGGCAAGAGCTGGATAATCTCTGACCTGTATTTAATGTTTTCTGGGACTCGCAACTTGCAAGATAAGCATCTTAAATGGTGCTTCTTAAACTGTGCTGTGCCTAGGATTAGCTTGGGGCCCTTATTAAAATGGAGGTCCTAACTCAGTTGTTCTGGGTGGGACCTGAGATTCTTATCTCCTTAGGAGATCCCAGGAGGTACTGCTCCTCTATTCAACGCTCTCTGGGTGCAAAGGTGGAGCAGTCATCCTGAGCCTCTCCTCTGTGTCTCGGAGCCACAACTCTGCCTGGTGAACATCAGGGTGGTGGATGCGTGAGGGAGGGACAGTCCCTGCCTTCCAGTGAGAAGTCTGGGTGGGTTTCTAATCCTGAGCACTCTCCCCTAACGTCCAGCATAGCCAGGAGGTCAGCTCATGTTAACATTTCCTTCAGCCCACTTCATGGGCTAGGGATTAGAATCACCTAATGAGATCGCCCCTTTTTTACTTTTTGCCCTTTCTACTTCCTGGAATTTGAAGGTTCCCAGCAATAAAACTTGCTTCCAATTCATTTGGGGCTCATAACCAATACCAGATTTCCAAGTCACAATGTTATTGAGTCCCCAGGCAAGAGATAGAAAATCTATTTCTGGTTTACTTAATTTCTAGTCAGGGAGAGCATGGGGACAAGAAGATGAAGGGCACAATGGACAGCAGCTTATGTCGGAAGTTGAGTCTTCTGCTGGGACATCTTTGCAACCTTTTTTTTTTTTTTTGTCTAGTATCTAACTTTTCCTTCCATCACCATCACCTGGTGAATTGAGCCCCATGAAATTCTGTCCTTTGGGCATCCTGCAAAAATAGGAGAATTCTCTCCAAGGAGACAATATCTTCTCTCCTTCCTTCAACTTTTCATCATGTAGTTGACTTTTGAAAAACAGGAGTCTGAACTGCATGGGTCCACTTACATGGATTTTTATTGATTTTATTAATAAATACAGTATGATACTGTAAATGTATTTTCTCTTCCTTATGACTTTCTTAACATTTTCTCTTCTCTAGCTTACTTGATTGTAAGGATACAGTATATAGTATGTATAACTTACAAAACATGTGTTAATCAACTGTATGTTAGCAGTAAGGCTTCTGGTCAGTAGGAGGCTATTGGTAGTTAAGTTTTTGGGGAGTCAAAAGTGATACATGGATTTTCAACTGTGTGGAGAGGGGGGCGTTGGTGCCCCTAACCCCTGCATTGTTTAAGACTCAACTGTATATTGTAGATCACAACCTATAAATGTTTTAACTGTAGGAAGATCTCATCCTGAAGCTCAACTTCCAAATATTCTGAAGTTTTCCAGTGGTGCCCCTGGATTGTTATAGATCCTAAATATGTTATGTGTGTGCCTTAAAAAGATTGCCACAATTTCCTAATTAAGCTAAACATACACCTACCATGTGACCCAGCCATTCTGCTCCTAAGTATTCACACAAAAGAAATGAAAGCATATGTTCATGCAAGGACATACCTGAATATTCATAGCATCTTTATTTTATAGGCCCAAATTGGAAACAGCCTAAATGTGCTTCAGTGAATGAATGGATAAGCATATTGTATGCATACTGTGGAATACTAATTGGCAATAAAAAGGATCAAATGCTTTCTGCATAAAACAACATGGATGATTCTCAAAATCATTATGGTAAGCAAAGAAACTTGCTGTATTGTACATTCTGTATGATTCTACTTATATAAAAATCTAGGAAATGTGGAAACGAATCTATGGTGACAGAAGGCAGCTCTGTGGCCTGGAGACTGCTAGAGAATGAGGGAGGACTCACAAAGGAGCGCTAAGAAACTTTTGGAGATGATAGATTCACTCATCATCTTGATAGTGGTGATGATTTGACAGTTGTCAAAACTCATCAGATCGTTCACTTTAAATATGCATAGTTCACTGTACATCTACTATACTTCAATAAAGCTGTATTTTAAAAAAATAATAATACAGTTGCCATCCCCTCCCCCCCCCCATTCTCTCCCCATCCCTATCTCTGAGAGGTTGTTGGGAGCCAAGGCATGTTTTTCATTTGTTTCATTGGCACTGGCATGAATATTCTATCTAGACACTGGTGGGAGTAAGTTAACACCTGGGTGGCCTATGACATCATTTCCAGCTTCCCTGGATCCTTCATATAGATTCTGGCCACATCTTGTTATTTTTGAAAATAGAGATGTGGTGTCTGGTGGGAAGTGGCCTATTGCCTTCACAGTCTACCTTCCTTTTTCCGGGTCACTTATCTGAACATCTGGAGGTTGGGGTGCCCCAAACTGTGAGTCTGGCAGCCAGGGACCCCAAACTTGAAAACAGAAACTCTCCTATTTTCTTGGCCCTGCAGCACTGTCCCTGCCAGGGGGTCAGGGGGTCTCACTCTCTTACAGAGGTATATCAGTCACAGACAGTGCTCTACACAAGGTGACTCCATTTACTCAAATGTGCATGGGTCAGGCCAACAGGAAGAAGGAGTAGTTAACCTACTGTTTTTACTTCTACTCAGTTTACAGAAACAACTTTTCAGGGACACAGGCTGGTCGGTCCTTGGGGAGTTGATGAGCAGCTATATTTATCAAGGCACCTGGCCTCTGCCTTTTTTAGGCATTAGATGACGATCCTGCACATCTTTGAGGACTTTCTATTGCCATTCATCACCCTATTGAAAATAGCAAACAAGCAGGGAATCGGGCTCTCAGGAGAAAAAAGGCCAGTTATCTCTTTAAACCCCAGCAGTTTGAGGGTTCGCCCAGTCTTGATCTTTCCCATTCCTACAATTTTAGAATTCCCTTCTTCCCAGCTGCTCTGGGAGGGCATGGCATAGCCTGATTCTGTTGCTGCCCACAGCACATACCTTTCTGAGACTAACAGGCTTCAACTTTGTTAATGACAGCAAGAAGCAGCAGGTGCCTCATGGAAACTCTGCCCTGTACACTTCTTATACCATCATTACCTAGAGAACTGGTCACCATCCCCATGGCCCAATACTCAAGTAGTGCTTCATTTAGTTTGGGTTCTCCCATGAGAAAACTCTGAAACAAAGAGCAAGTAGTATATTTTGGAGATGACCCCAGGAAGCTTTGGTAGGGGAAGAGGAATGAAGGCAGAGAAGGGAAGAATCCATAGGGTTACATTATCAAGCCCGTGACCACAGTGGGCAGTGAGTGGAACACTGGGCACGAGTGTGTTGACTTTATTAGCATTGTACTCCATCTAAACTCTGGACTCATCAGCCACAGAAAGAAAATAATTAAGTTTTATCTTTTATGTTCATGGCTTCTTATGAAGTTGGAAGTGGAATACAGAAAAGATTTAAATAAAATGCAAAATGAGATCTGTTTCTTAATAGCACACTCCTTTGCTATTTCTTAAAGTCACTGTCTATCATCCTGGGCATTAAATTGATAACCCTATCCCATCCCCTAAGGAATCTTCTGTCTTTTAGGAAATGAGTACAGACAGAGGGACAGCTATCTGTCGAGAAAGAGGCTTCATCACCATCTCTTTTTTTTATAAATCAAAAAATCCTGAGCTAAGGGTTGTAGAAGAAAGATGTTCTCAGAAGATGAGAGAGAAATAAGAGGACCACAGAAACCATTAAATGCTATAAAATAAGACCAATGCAGACAAGTTAAAAAAAAAAGATGGAGATAATTGAATCTGGAGAAGAGAGAGAAACTATTAAAATAATAGTCTTCAAGTCCTGCATGAGATGCTTTTTTTGAAAATTGAATGAATAGTGGTAAAAAATAGCAAATATGAAATTAAGATGTAGCATAAAAGATTTAACGGACACATCAGAGGGAAAATATTGTGACACTGAAGGTTGTTTAAAGAAATAGTTGTACGACATACAGAAGATTGTGGGATTCTTTCCTTTGGAGGCTTTAAAACCAAAATAGATTCTTCTTTATTGAATGGATAGTTCTCATGACTTCTAAGAGTGTCCCCCAGACTCAAAGATCAATGCCTATTAGCACATGGCTTGGAAAGAATGAACGAAGGGGCTACACAAACAATAAAACTTTCTTCTGGTTTGTATAAAGGAAAATTAAATTAAGAAATAAAATTATAGTGTTTCAGTTCAAGGTGGTAGACCAAGCATTTTCATTTACTTCTTTCCCTCTCCAAATTCTACTGAAAAGGCAGATGAAATAAAAAAAAAAAAAATCCATAACAGAGGTGTAAAGCTGAAAGGGTTCACCTATAGAAGAAGGAATGATTTCTAGTTGACATGGAAGAAATGGTAACCAACTGAAAGTGAAACACTACAGAGCCGAGAAAGTGAAGAAAAATCTCTTTAAAAAGTGAGTTTCTTTAGAGAAATTCCTATAATACTAGGAACAATAGAGGCTATGTCAGTTGCTCTACTAGGCACTTACTCATAAGACATGAAAACATATGTTCATAGAAAGGTTTGCACAAGAATGTTAACATGGACTTTTTAAAAAATAATATCTAAAGCACTGGAAACAACCCAAATGTTTACCAATGGGGGGAATGGATAAACAAATTGTGATATAGCTATGCAATGGATTACCATGTGGCAATAAATTAGAGAAATCTACTAATATACACACCAACAAAAATGAATCCCCAAATCATTATGTTGAGCAAAAGAAGCCAGACACATACACAAAAATGCACACAGTATGGTTCCATCTATATGAAGATCTAGAACAGGCAAACTAATTGATGATGATAGGAATCAGACACTGGTTGCCTCTAGGAGGAGTGAATTGCCTATAATGATTCACTAGAAGACTTTCTGGGATGATGTAAACATTCTACATCCTAATCTTGATGGTGGCTACATGGGCATATACAATTGTCAAAAATGGAACTGAACTTTTAAGACTCATTTATTTTATTGTATGTAAATTATATTCATTATTTTTTTTTAAAAAAACTAAAAACTGCTGAAAGAAAAAATAGAAGAGGAAGAGGAGGGGAGTAGTGGAGAAGGGGAAGGGAAGAAGAGAAGAGAAGGAAGAGAAGGAAGAGGAGAGGAGAGGCAAGGCTCTAGAAGTTGGGAGAGAAAGGTGAGGACAGGAAACTGATTAAAGAGTGCATAAGCAAGAAATTACTCGAGAAGTGTTCTTAAGATGAAGACAAACATGGAGCTTCAGATTAAAAGGGTCCACAGAGTGCTAACCAGAACTACCCAACTAAAGCCTTAAATCTAAACATAACATGATGACATTTCCGAACATTATGAATAAAGTGAAAAATCCTAAAAGCTTCTAGTTTAAAAAAAAAAAGTCATCTACAATGTGACAGCATCAGGTTTTTGAGTGAAACACGAGATGGTGTAATAAAATTGGATTTTATCTTCAAAATTCTGAGGGGAAACAATATGGAACACAGCCAACTGCCAAATTAGCATTTAAGTATGATAACCAAATAGGGATATGTTAAAAAATTTAGGATCTCAGCGAGTTTAGCCTTTGATAAAACCTTTCTAAAATAAATTTTTGAGAATGTTTTCCAACAAAATAAAAGATGAAAATACAAGATTCAAGTAGCAGCAACAGCAGATAAAGAAATAGTTAAATCTTATAGTTACACCTAGATAATTATTGGGAACATAAATGAAACTGCTAAGAAATTGCTAAGATAGTTATAATGAAAAAGAAAGAATGAAAGAAAGGAAGAAAAGAGAAACAGAAAGAAAGAGGAATAATTTGGTACTAAATATTCATATAATGTGATTAAAAGTTGAGAGATACATAGAAAAGGCATGTCAGACTCTTATTTGGGGGGGATTTAGGTATAAATGTGGATTGATTTTCAGCACTGATAGAAAAGTGTAAGTTCAAATCTGTTAAAATGTTAAGAGTAACAGCAATAGAACACTTTCAAAACTTGAGGAAAAATGAACAAAGTAAATAACATTTAAATACTTATTGAATGTCCATGTGCTAATAAAGTACTTTTTTTAAAAAAAGATTTTGTTTATTTGACAGAGAGAGACATAGCGAGAGAGGGAACATAAGCAAGGGGAGTGGGAGAGGGAGAAGCAGGCTTTTCGTGGAGCAGGGAGCCGGAAGCGGGGCTCGATCCCAGGACCCTGAGATCATGACCTGAGTCGAAGGCAGACGCTTAACGGCTGAGCCTCCCATGCGCCCCTCATGTGCTAATAAAGTATTTAACATTCATTCAGTGTTTCAATTTTTACAACAGCACTAGGAAATAGTTATTATATATCTAATTTCCTGAGGAGGAAATTAAGACATAGGTTAACTCTCTTGCCATGGTCACACAGATAATAAATTGGAAGGTAAGAGGCAAAGTGGGAAAAATTGTGGAAGTTTGAGAATACTACATAAAATGGGAAAATTATCTTCAAATCTATCAGTAATCACAATAAATATAAATGAGTTAAATTCATTGACATATTGCATGGAAAAAGAAAATTTAGCTATTGGTTATTAATAAGAGAGATATTTAAGAGACACTCAACAAATCCCAGAAGAAAGAAAAATAAAGCAAGAGTTGCAACATTAATATCAAACAAAAAGTATTTAAGACAAGGAATTTCATCTAGATAAAATATAACCACCAAAAAGGATACTTTATGTCCTAACACCATGGATTCTAAACAAGTAAAGCAAAAATTAGTGGGGCTATGAGAAACAGACAAATCCACAACAGTAGGATAAAAATGAAATTAACTTCCTTGAGGAATCAGCAGATAAGTAGATAATAAATAAATCAAGAGTTGGAGGGTTTTCATAATATAATTAACAATCTTGATCTGATAGGTCTTACAAAGAGATGTAAGATTGTACAGCATAAAAATGTACAGTCATGAATATTTGCAAAATATGCTTGTACTATGTACAAACTTTATACTGAGAAAGTCTAATTTATCAGTATGTAAAAACATATGATATTCTGGGAAAATATAATTTATCAAAATTGACTAAAGAAAAGTTATATTATCTGAATAGACTATTGACCATGGAATAACACAGAATATTAATTAGAGATCTCAAGCAAAGAGGTACCAAGGCCAAAAGGGTTTTATGAATGAATTCTAACCATCTCATAATCTTATTTAAAGTGCTAAAGTGAAAAAAACGAAGATTTTCAACTCATCCCATGAAACTCTAATGATCCCACTATTGAAATGGATACTTCTAGCTTTCATGCATACACCAAGAAAACTGTAAGCATATATTTCTATAGCTTTCCTAGATTCCAGAACTAACAAATTGGAAACTATAACAACAAGAAATAAAACCCTATTCACAATAGAAATCAAACCCAGGTATGATAGGACAAGTGGCTATACATTTGGACAAAAACCAAAGCTGTATCTTTATCTTAAAGCTTCAGCCCAAAACAAACAAACAAACAAACAAACAAACCTTAAACCCACAAATAACACCAAAGTAGATTGTAGTTCTAAACAACAACAGCATCAACAACAATAAAAACTATAAAACTGTTAGAACAAAATCTGTTTAAAGATTTTGACAATCTTTATTTGAGGAACTCTTTCTTAAGTAAGGCAAGAAAACCACAAGTCATAAGGGAAATGATTCAGAGTAGCTTACATTAAAAACAGAAAGTTTTTGCATGGCCAAAGGCAGCAGAAACAATATTAAAAGATAAGTGCAAGATTGGCCTAAACATTTACAAAGCCTGTGAGACAAAAGTCAATATGGTAGAGATTTTGCAAAGATGGCCACAATAATGCCTCCCACCCCTGTACACATGCTCCTTTGCAATGTTACTTTGTTGGTCCTCCAGTCAAGAAGAGTCTATTTTCTGTCCCCTAGACTCTGAACTGACCCAGTGATTTGTTTGGCCAACAGAATGTAGTTGAAGTTGTACAAGTTCATCAAGAGGTCTTGCAATTTTTGCTTTTACTCTCTTGCAGCTCTAAGTCTACCATGTAAAGCCATGCAGGCTAGCTTACTTGAAGATGAAAGACCGGAGAGAGCCTACGTGACAGCCAGCATCAACCATCGGACATATGAGTGATGTCATCTTGGACTATCAAGCTCATGACAAGCCAACACAAGGCTATAGCCACAGGTGTAATTCTAGGTGAGATCAGAAGAAGAACTATCCAGCTGAGCCCAGAGCAAGTTGCTGACACACAAACTGATGAGCTAATAAAATAATGGTTGTTTTAAGCCACTAAGTAATGGGGTGGTTTGTTATGTAGTAATAGCTAAGTGGGACAGTCATCCATAATTTATAAAGAATTCCAGGGATAAGAGCAAACAGCCTGCCTGGAAAATGGGCAGGCAAGTCACAAAACAAGAAACACAATGTCTGTTGACCTGAATCGGAGCTGGGAGTCCTGCTGAAGCACTGGAAAAGGAACTTGGGCTCCACAACCTGCCTGCCTGGTCTGAATCCTGGCCCTGCCCACCACAGCTGTGTGGCCTTGGGCAAGTGACTCAAATCTCTCCAGGCCTCAATTTCCTCATCTGTGAAATGGGTATAGAAAGACTATCAATCCCACAAATCATTGCAAGGAAACTTACTTGTATTAAGTACAAATAAATGTCCCTTTTACTTCTACTGCTATAAAGAGCTCAGGTGACCTCTTGCATCAGAAGCAGCGAGTACAAGAGGCTAAGCCGTTTTATTGAAGGCAAGTAGAGGGATAAAGGAAGAAAGTTCTTAAAGATGGTAGTTAGGAGACAGAGAACAAAGACATTTGGTCACATTTTAGAGTTTGGTTTGCTGTAATGGCATTGCAAAAATAATCAATTTGATGGCTTGTAATACTTGCTTATATCTCACTGTCTTAATAAGCTCTAGCTTTATTATTTAAAATCAGTAGAAATTCTTGGTTTTAAATCTGACTGACGTTTGTAGAAAGGCAGCCATTTGAATTTCAAGTAAAAGAGATATAATATTTATTATTATTGCTGTGGATTCTATATTTTAGGATGCTCTATCTGCCAGACTGCTTTCATTATATATGATTTTTTTCTTACTATTATCAATTAAAGGCCTGAAAGAACTAATCTGAGTATCTGATCAACATGAGACACTCATTTCAATTAGGAGATAAGATTTCATTCAAAAGTGAAAAAAATTTAATGTTTCTGTGCATTTTTATGCAGCTGTTGCAGACAACTGGACAATTTCTTATAAGATATTTTAAAATACTGAAAGCAGTATGAAAAATAACATTGTTTTCATGAGCCACATGAAATATAGCACACTCAAAGCACTTTACTGCCACCTTATAACATCATACCTACAGTACGGGGACAGTCACAGAGCCAAAAAAATGTATCCTCTAGTATGTTGAAACTACCCCCAAAGTCATGTTAGATCATGTTTATATAATGTGCATGTATGTATATATGTTATCAATGTATGTGTATATATATATTCATATTTAACACAATAAGACTGTCAAGATGTGTTTGGAAATTTAAATTGTTAAAAGGCTTTCTCTGTCTTATAGCCAGCATGAAGACTTTGCTAAGAACTTGGAATACAAATATTCTTCAAAGATTTTTCGCTATAAAGTAACAAAAACAAATTAAGCAGCTTCTAGCTGTGCACCCTTGGACAAGTTACCTAACATCAATGTTTTCATTTGAATCTGGGATAGCGAGAGTGCCCGATTCATAAGACTTTTGTTGATATACGTAAAGTGCTAAGAACAGTGCCTGACACATAAAAGACACTTGAGAAATCTTAGCTATTATTGTTGTTATTCTTACTACTATTTTATTGGGTGTCCTTGATACGTCAAAATCACCAGATCTTAAATAAGGAAGTATCTCTTTTTAAAAGATCCCAAATACACTACAGGTTGGGTAAATAAACCGACCATTGTGCATTTCTAACTGCAACCTCATATTTTAGAATATGTAATATTTTAAAGTATGTAATAACCAAAAATAATAATAATATTATTATGTAATAATAATATGTAATATGGTTATTACATATTCTAAAATATGTAATAACCAAAAACACAAGGTAGTGTAAGGATTGGTTAACTTCCTGGTTACAAAGAATGAGTTTAGCAACTTAAAATATCACAGAGCCAAAATAAAATAAAATAAAATATCACAGAGCCAACAAACTTAAGTGGAACTTAAGATGGGTTAAAAATGTCCAGTAAACAGAGAAAATATAGTGTCCCCAGTTTTGTTTTTAAATACACCTGCTACTAGTGAATTCAGTTTCTGGGGCTGAAAACAACATACTAATAAATGCTTTTGCAGATCTTCTCACTTGGTGGAACATATTCTCTTTCTCCATTTGAATCGTAATATCTTTGGAGAGCCAAAGAAATAACTTAGTCAGGAAGAATATAAAACTTTTACAATAACAAATTACAAAAGAGAATAAAATTATGAACCAAACTGTTAAATGCATCATTCTGCCTGGATAAGTGCATTGAGTGGACAGAATAACCAAACACTATCACAAGATAGGCTGAAGCTGGTGGATTAGCAGCTCCTTGGGACCCAAGATATTCCTAGGAACATTACTCCTTCTAAATCCCATTTCTTTTGCCCTCTTGGGGAAGTTCTTCAGCCAAAGGCCCTTTTGAAAATTTAATCCACTTCCCCTTTGCAGTTGCCACTTCCACCAGCTGCTTCTCCCATTACCTTACTGTCCAGGCAGAAAAGGCCAACCCCAGGTTATTCTAATGATAGCAAGCACCTCATAAAGAAATCTGCCAAATTTACTTTTCCATTGAACATCATTTTTACAGCTTTTCATGAGCCCATGAGGAAAGAAAGAAAGCATCATGCATAAAATATGACTTCCAGAAATCTTGAAGGTATTAAGAATGATGCCTACAGTGTTAGACTGGTGGGATACACCATAGTCTATAGAATGGGAGTCTCTTCAGCTTCCCCAAGGGAATCCTATCAGTCTGTCATTGTACCTGTTGGCCCACAGGAGTTGACATTTTCAGAAATGTCCCAAATTTAAAAGAACTGCTAACTCTGCGGTGTATACTTTGCCACTCCTGGTTGGGCATTTGTGTGCAAGGATCACCTTGCTTTAGTCTATGACACCCGGACAGAGAGAACACTTGGTAAAATTAATCAAGAGTTTGGAATGTATGAATTTGGGCAAGTTTCCTAATCTCTCTGTGCCTCAGTTTTTGCATCTGTAAAGGGGGCATATTAACAGTATAGAACCTCATTAAATCAATGAAATTCTGTAAAGCACTTAACGCAGTAGCACATAGTAAGCACTATGGAAATAGTTAAGTGAATTCTTCTCTAACAGTAGAACTTTTCACAAAAATTACATAAAATGTAAAAAAAGGAATTAGCTGGGGCAGTGATTGTAAAGCCCTTTGGGAACAATGAATAATACTTATCTGGACATTGCAGAGTAAAGAGTTTTAGAGAGGCTGGTTTGAGGAAGAGATTTTAGGAGCCAGAAAATTCCCACTGCTTCCCGGGAAAATCCTTTCTGGATTTTCTTCTTTTCTTCTACCCATGCTCCAAGTTGACAGTTGTTAACACCCTTAGACTCAAGGAAAAGCGTCTTCCAAGACAGTCGCAGGAAATCCCTACCTGAGCAATCCTTCATTCGGAAGCTGTAATTGACCTTGTGTCTGAAGCCCGTTATCCCCTCCCCAAAGGCGGACCCCCCCCGACCCCCCCTCCGGCCCGCCTTGGAGCTGAACGGATCATCAGAATCCTATTCCTTAAAGCGACCCTCAACAGGAGCAGAACGCTGGAAGTCTTTATGTTTAAAAGCCCCAGGTGACCCGGGCCCCAAGCACGACAGGTGGCTTGATTCCACGCCCTCCGCAAGGCTGGGGAGGGACAAGGGAGGCATGTGGACCGCGTGCGCAGGAATATCACCCTACAGTTAAGAGTCTCCTACCCTACCGTTCCCCTCTCCCCCCCAGATTAACATTATTTAGCCTCTGAAGGGCAACCAAAGACTGGCAGCACCCCAAAGCAAACACACATACATAACTCCACACTTCCTCCGCGCATCCTAAGCCTCGCACCCCCGGGTACCTGACCTGTGACAGACCTGAAGGAGAGCGTCTGCCAGACCTCAGTGCAGGGTTCAGCCTTCAGGCACGTACCCCGCTCCGCCTATGCCTAAGACAGGTTGCCCCCGTCAGGCTGCTGCCCAAACAGTTGCTCTTTGGTGGGGCGGGGGACCCGCCTCCTCGCATCCAGCGGGTGCTAGCTCAGCACCCCACCACCCGCGGCCCCGCAGCCATGAGCGCCCCTCTCTGGCGGCGCACTCACCTGCAGCTGGGTCCGGCTGGCGTTGCCCGCGGCCGCGTCGGGCCCGTCGGCGGCTCCCGAACCGCGCAGCACCGTGATGTGCAGCGTGAGCAGCAGCAGCCCCAGCAGCAGCAGCAGCTCCGCCGCCAGACGCACCATCCTCTTGAGACGCGCGGCTTTAGGACCCGGCGGGCGGCGGCGGCGGCGGCGGCGGCGGCGGCGCCGGGGGAGGAGGAGTTGGAGCCCGGGAGCCCGGCAGCGCGGCTCCCGCCTCGGCCCCCGCCGGGGCCCCGCTCCCCGGGCCCACGGGGCTGGCGCTGGGCTCAGCGGGGCGCGCCGGGCCAGGGGAGCAGGAGCCGCCGCCGCCGCCGCCGCCGCCGCCGCCGCACCACGGCGGAGCCACGGCGGGGCCGGGGGCGTCCAAGCCGGCTGCGGAGCAAACCCCGGCGCTCCCCGGCGGCGGCGGCGGCGGCGGCGGGGACGGGGGGCAGCCCGGGACTCGGGCCGGGCCAGGGACCACCCTGCGGGCAGGGGGCAGCGGGGGCGGCGGCGGGACGGGCGCAGCCGAGCCCCCGAGCGCACATGGGCGCCCCAGATGTGGCCGCGGCGCCGCAGCTGGAGCGGGAGCCGCAGCCAGAGGAGCGCGGGGAGGAGGAGGAGGAGGAGAAGGAGGAGGAGGAGGAGAGTGAGGAGGAGGGCTTCAGTGGCGGCCCGGAGTTACCTCCACGCTTGGCTCCCCCGCCCTTGCCGCCCGGAGCCACTCACCCGACGAGCCACCTCCCCTCCTCCCCGCGCTCCTTCGGGCCGCGCCGCCCTGCCGCTGAGTCCTAGGGTGAGCCGGCTCCAGATGGGGGCCCCGGGTACACAGGGGCTGTCACTGTTTGGAGGTGACCCGGGCGCCCCTCCGAGATCGGCGTCGGCCTCCGGGCTGCGCCAAGTGCACTGCTGCCGAGGTCGCTGTACAGGGCGAGGGCAGACCTTGTGCGTACTGAGGCTCGGGGCTGTGGGTGGGTGGGGTGCCTGGGCGAGTTTAGAAACCTTTATTGACAAAGTGGAGTTGGGAGTTGTGGTGGTGGAGAACCGAGAAGGGCGCAGGACAAGCCAGGTGTCTGCGACTGTGCGCCCCTTGCCGAAGAAGCTGCCGTGCGCGTGTACCAGGGGAATGATAAAGTGTCCTTGCAGAAGGGTCTTGACACTTGCTCCTGGACGGTGGGCCGCAACTCCCTGAGCAGCGCTGCTCACGCGCCCGCGGCGCCGGGTAGAGCCTGGAAAGTGAGGCGAGTCGGATTCGCTAGGTGTGGGTCCGGTCGAACGCGCAGGTGGCGCGGCGGGAAGCTTCTGGGGGCAGGGACCCCGCGGCTCAGGCGCGCAGGACGTTGGTGGGGCACTGGCGGTTCAATCGGCGCAGACAGTCGCGGGTCGAGGGACTCATCCCGGAGGCGCTGCGCCCGGAGGTGACCTAGGGGCTGCCGTCGCACAGCCGCCGCTCCTGGACCACCGCCTCATGACCGCGCTGCAGCCTCGGGCTCCCGCGCGCCGCTCATGCCTTGCTGGGGGCCTTGGGCGAGTGGAAGGGCTCCCGGGTCGAGCGGAGGGCGCGGAGTCCTGGCCTCGGATGCGAGAGCGAACTGGGTCCTGTAGCAGGCTCGGATAACCGCAGTGGCCGCGCGCGTTTCCCTCCCTTTCGATCTTGCTCTGGCTCCCGCCTTCCCGAGTGGCTCAGAGTGGCGAGCGCGCTGTACGGCTGGGGCCTTTTATACTGCGCTGCCTCCGCCTCCTACCGGGTTTCTTCCTTACCCCCTTCCCTGTGCCCGCCCAGCCGGTCCCTCCCAGCGTGCGGAGCCCCCAGCCTAGGCGTTCGCACAAGTCCATTTCGCAAATTTCCAAGCCCACCTCGCCTCTGGGACTCCGGTGCCCTGGGGCTGATCCTCCCGATTCTCCTTTGGTGACCAAAATTAAATAAACTTTTTCCGCCTGCACGCCCCCAGCCCCGTTTCTGCCCTTCTGTCCGTCCTACAAACTGAAGATTCTAAAGTCAACCACCTTCCGACTTCACATCTTTGCGCAAGGCACGTCAGCCAAGTCTTACCCAAATCAAGACAAGAAATCCTTCGTCAGTCCGAAAGTTCCTCAGGTCACCGTGGCATTTTGCAAAATTTAAATAGCCATGGTTAAGATAGGGTGTAATGGTTGCGTTCTAATTTGTGTCCGGAGAAGGAAGGGCTAAGCTTGTTGCCGCTCTAGAGATGCTGTGAGCATTTTCGGAAATTCTAACCAGCCCCAGCATTTTATTAATGAATTGGCAGCTGTTTATAAAGCACTAGGTATCTTTTCCTTTTCAGTAATTTAGGGAGGGATTGCAGGGGGAGAAAGGGGAGATGTTTGGAGGGAATGCTTGCTTTGAATTTTCAGGCGGTCGGTCCTGTCAGGCATCTTCTTGCAATCTCCAGGCTCTAAAATGCCAAATAATTGCCAACAGGAGCGCTAGGGGAGAATTTGAAACAATAGACCGTCAGCAGCTCAGATGGGAGATCAAAGAGGGGGTCCCAGCAGTTTTCAGACCCCACAAGGATCCTCCTGTGTGTTTTCTAATTAGAGTCACTTCCAAAGGGGAGGAGGGCAGGAGAATCAGCACAATGATGAAATATATAAATTAAGAGGGCAAACTAGAATCCCGAAGGCAGAGAGAGTTTAAGCCTGGCTCTAAGCCCCAGTTGTGCCAGATTATGATGTGGGCGCACAGGGACAAATGACTTTCCTATTGCCTGAGGCAGGCTGGTCTAAATTAGAATCCAGGCGCTGCTGTGTCCTGTATTTCCATCACACACAGTCCCCACATGTGAGCCTCAATTGCCTCTCCTCTCATCTAAAATTAACATTTTTGGATCCTAAGGAGAAATAACTTTTAAAAAAATTCTGGAAAGAAATCCTTGCAGTGAGCGTAAATTCTTGTAAATTTGTAAAGGGCAAGTTGGAGATCAAAGTCTTTGTAAAATGTTGTAAAAATTGTAAATTGAATTTTGGGGACAGAAGTCTTTATAAAATGTTGAACAAATGTATGAATGAATCCTATTAAAATCCTTTCACGCTGTGAGATCCAAATTCCAGGTGAGTTTATGTTCTAGTAAGCGCACATAGCCAGTACTGACAAACATCCGTACTCTGTGACTAAACTTACCAAACCAGGCTGCTTTTTAGGGGTTAGGGAGAACTGGATTATAATTTTGTGGAAAAGGAATTACAAATTTAATAGCCCAAACAAATTAGGTTGCAAGCACATTTATGGAATTGTACCAATTGCTGATGAAAGTTTTAAAAAATCCTACCTTCTTTTTCAGAGTTCTCAGGGCAATTTATTCATACCTTTACAGTTGTTATAATAATAATAATAGATTTTATTTATTTATCTTAGAGAGAGAGAGTGTGAATGAGGGGAGGAGCAGAGGGAGAGGGAGAGAGAATCTGAAGCAAACCTGCGCTGAGCAAGAGCCCAACTCCAGGCCTCATCTAACAACCCTGAGATCATGACCAGAGCCAAAATCAGGAGTTGGCTGCTTAAACGACTGAGGCACCCCATACCTTTATTATTGACCTTACTTTGCCCTAGTAGAATGTATCTATTTGCATGTCCGCCTTCTCACCACACCTGGTTCACTACCTGTGGTAGAACATTCCAGAGCACACATCCCCTCCCCACCTCCAGCATACAGTTTTCCTTCTGGGTTCATAGTTAGAGAACATGTTCAGGCAACACTGGGTCTAGGTGGACTGTGAAGAACTCTGGTACTTCCAGGTCTGGCCCTAAAACATCATGAGTGATCATCTATACACACTCTACCTTCCCTTTCTATATAAAAAAGGATTCCAAGTGGAAAGAGCCCAAATCTCTGAGTTATTGCTCAAAGGAGAGGTATGGGACCAAGGTTGTCTGCATTTAACTGTGCATAATGAGAAATAAAACTTTGTTGTTCAAAGCCACTGTGACTTAGGGCTGTTTGCTATAGCAGCTTGTATTAGAAAAGACAGAGACTTGTCTCTTCATCATTATGTTTCTAGACCTGAGCATAGTGCTTTGAATGGAGTAGTTGCTCAACCAGTGTTTGTTTAATGATTATAATAAATGTGGTCTTTATATAGACCTTACTTAATAAGTTCATTCTCCTTAAAGTATTCCTACTATAGGTGGCTGACCTATAAATATGAACTCATGTCTTTTGATTGTACTATTCTCTCATAGACTTCATCTGGCCTTGGTCTGTTTCTTTTGCAGACAAGCTTATTTGACTGAAATATTTGGAGAAAATAAGAGAAATTAACAAGTCAGAACACCTTGTAAATATTGTTGAAGAGAATCTTGTAGTCTATTATGACAGGATTTTATTATTGTTACTTTTTTTTTCTTACTAAAAACTATTGCAAGACAGTGAAGAGTAGTTTTAGTAATCTTAAAACTTTTTTATTATGGGAAATTTTAAGTATATACCAAAGAGATTAATACAATGAATCTTCACATACCCATAACCCCGCTTCAAGAAAACTCATGGCCAATCTTATTTCATATTATATTCTCATGTACTTTCTCCCTCTCAGATCATTTTGAAGCAAATCCATGACATCATATCATTTCACTTGTACATTATTTCTTTCAGTTTATATCTCAGAAAGGGCTCAATTAAAAAAATTAAACATATGCTTACTGTATGTGAGGTATAAAACAGATTTGAGAAGTCAAAACCAGAGACTTTCTGCTTGTAAGAATGATTAGCCTTTAGGGATTGCGGTGGAGGCTGTTATGTGTTCACCAAAAATGTTTTCTTCTTCTTGTTGGACATACCAGTAGACTATATTTCCCAATATCCTCTGGATTTAGATTCAGTCACATGACTGAATTCTGGCCAATAGAATGTGGAAATGATGTGTGCCACTTCCATGTCTAGCCCATAAAAGTCTCCTATGCATGATCCTTTCTCTTTTTCCTTGCCCACTGGGTGAATGTGTCTGCCCAGCGTGACCTTAGAATAATGATCAGCCTGGATCCCTGGAGCAGAGCCCTTACTCCACCCCTGACTGTGCCGTAACTGGCTGGGCTTTTGTGTGACTGAAAAATAAACTTGAAAAAATGTGTTAAACTGCTAAAATTTGGGGGTTTGTTACAGGAGTTTTCATTACCTTCACTAATAAAGGGGGAGGGGTGGCAAATCTTTCTTTTCGAGGGCCAGATAGCAGACTTTTTTGTCTGTGGGCTCTATGGTTTCTGTCGCAACTACTCAAACCCCCTGTTCTAGTAGGAGAGCAGCCAAAGAAAATCCATGAACAAATGGGTGTGGCTGTGTTTTCATGAAAGAGATTGGCACAAATGGGTGTGGCTGTGTTTTCATGAAACTTTGTGTACAAAACAGACAGCTGGACCACATGACTCAGAATCCCTGTTCTGAGAGATTGGCACACCTTACCACCTCCTCTCAGGTGCCGTAGATGAAGAAATCATAGCAAAGTGGGGGCAGATGGATTCCACTAACCAGCCGTGTCACCTCTTGGGCAAGTAACTGTACTTCTCTGAGTCTCCGTTTCCCTCATCTGTAAATCGGAGCTAAGAATGGCTGCTCCAGGGCTGTTGTGAAGTTCAACTATCACTTCCACAGCAGGGCAAGCTGAGTAGTCCCAGGTCTTTCTCTCTCCTAGATGAAGGACACCATATTGTGTCCATGAGGACAGAGAGCTTCTCTGTGTCACTCCCAAATTTACATAGTAGATGCTCCTTTAAATATTTGTTCAATGGATGCAACTTTTAGAAAACTGCTGAAAATTGTAGCTGAAAGGATCTGAGATGAACTCTAAGCCCTCAGGGAAACACAAACAAACAAAAAGCCCAAAGTGTTGTTCCATTAGAGTCCTTTGAAGTATGAAGGGGTCACAGTGCTCAAAAGTGAGAAAATCACCACCCCAGAGGCTGAGAGGCACTCCTAGGAGCTCCCCCCTGAAGCAACAACTAGGCTTATGGGACACCTGGACCTCTGGCGACGTTCCGCTTCCTGATGCTCCAACACACACACAAAACGTGTGAAGAGGGGATGCTTGTGGCACTCACCACTTCATCCTAAGAGCCCCTAAATGTACAAAGAACCTGAGACCACTGAGTGCATGACCTTTGGAGGAGGCCCAGAAACTGCATTCCTGAGTGAGGGCTGTCCTTCCCAGGCATGAGCTAGAGCAGTGGGGAGATTGGGTTGGCTTTTTGAAAAGGTTTATGATGGTTCTTCCTTATGTGCAGGGTCCTTTACTACATTTCTAGCGTGATATTAA
Source organism: Zalophus californianus (assembly GCF_009762305.2). Lineage (NCBI taxonomy): Eukaryota > Metazoa > Chordata > Mammalia > Carnivora > Otariidae > Zalophus > Zalophus californianus. The sequence goes on from NC_045602.1 coordinate 101,358,383, forward strand.
AGTATGAAGTCCTGCCTGTCCACTGACATCTGTGAAATAGGGAGCTGGTGTAGCTCTCATCTGTATTTTAAAAAGACCCCTTTATTGCCTTTGCTTTGCTATAATTATTTCTGTGCAAATTCTGGGAAGCAAAATAACATCTTAGGGACATGTTATAGCTGGAAGAGAAAAGGGCTTCATATATAAGGTTATATATATACGATATAAGTTTGTTTTTTTTTTAATTTCTGACAATCTCTAGGCAGAAAGTAAGCGAGCTGTTCACTCGGAGTTGAATCTCAGAGGCTGGATATTGGAAGGGGAGCTTAGAATTCAGTATCCAGCTTTCTTTTCTAGACAAGGAAACTGAGGTCCAGAGAATTAAGTAGACATTTTCAATATTGCAAAGGGACTTGGTGGCAGTATTAGGTTTCCCAGCTTTAAGACCAATGTTCTGTTTTCAAAGGAAAATTTTAAAAATGAAAGTATGATATACACATAGAAGAGAGTACATATCTTACGTGTATAGCTCAGTGGAATTTTTACTACCCAGATCAAGAAACAGTCTGTTACCAGAGCCCCAGAGGCCAGCTACCCAAATGTTACTAATATTCTGACTTGTATCACAGTACATTTGAATCGCCTTTAAAGCATTAATACAAATTGAATTTTACAGTATGTTTTCTTCGGGATCTGGCTTCTTGTGCTATCTTCTATCCCTCTCCTCAACAAATTTTGAAAAATTTCAAATGTCTAGAAAAGTTACAGGTATAATTGAATTAACACCCAGACATCCATGTGTTAAATTGTACAAATGATCACAGTTTTTCCTCTCACTGTATCCAGGCCCTTCACAACGTGACTTTGTGGCTTCTCCCATCACAATGTGGAGGCATCTCCCCTTGACTGTGCTGGCCTTGTGATTGGCTTTGACTAACAAAAGGCAACACCCAGGGGTTGTGCCCGGTTTGCTAGTTGTGCCTCAAGAAGCCTCATGTGCTTCCTTTCTCTTTGTGTCTGTCTTGGAGCTTTGCCACTGCCATGTGAAAAAGCCAGGATTAGCCTGCTGCCAGAAAAGAGACAGGTAGTCATCCCAACCAACACCCAGCCTATCCCCAGAAGCAGAGCAACCTCACCGACCTGTCATTGATCACACACACACATAAGGGGACCCAACAGAGATGACAGGAAGCACGCAGTTGAGCCCAGCCTAAATAGAATAATGAACTAAATAAATAGTTGCTGTTATATGGGGCATTTGTTACACAGAAAAAGCTGTTCGATATAACCCTTTGCCCCAAATATGTTTGCATATATCTCCTAAGAATGAAGAGATTCTGCTACATCATCACAGTATAATTTTGTTCAGGACATTAACCACTGATACAATCATCTTATCTAATTTATAATCCTTATTCAACATTTTCTTACTGTCCCTAAAATATCATTTGTAGTTATTTTATTTTTCTATCCAGGATTCAGATGAGAATTGCTTACTGCATTTCATTGCCATTGTCATGTCTCTTTACATCTGTCTTCAATAGTCCCCACCCCCCCTTTTCTTTTGGTCTTTCGTGTCATTAACACTTTTAAAGAGCCTAGGTCAATTGACTTGGCCAAATGACCTTCAGTTTATACTTGTCTGATTGGGGTTCTCCAAGATTAATTTCAGATTATACACTTTAGGCAGGAAAACTACCTGGATGATGTTATGTTCTTAGTGTATTACATCATAGGGGACACGAAGCCCATTTGCCCCGTTGTTTTGGAATCTCTTTCAAGATGCAAAATCTTGAATCATTTTTGTGAGGTTAAGTGAGAATTCTTGACTGAGGATGTATTGGTGGGTTATATTTTTTAATGTGGAAAGAGAGAAAACACAAGCTTATCTGATTTCCCAGGAATCTATGCCATTTTGTTCTAAGTTGTTTGTCAACCTTGTCCAGTCTCCACAGGGCAGTGGACTGTGACCATATTAGAGGGTGACTTTCCTATATGAATCAGTTATTTTTTTTTGTTTGGTCTAATCAGAAGTCATTATCAATTCATTCTTAATCTTCTCACCTCAAACTTTTTTTTGGGGGGGGTAGCAAACCAGACCTTGTGTAAAACAAAAGAGAAGTACATTTGTTATTGATTATAATTGACTTCAGTGATTTAAAAATAATAAATACATCAACTTTGTGTCACTTTTTTTTTTCCCAAATGCGAAGAATCTAAATATACCTAGAGAGGTTAAAAAGAGCTCAGTCAAATGAAGAAAAAAACCAACAGGCTAGAAATGTCCTTTCTTTTTTTTAACAACTGAAGAGTTTTGGAAATCTTTTCAACAGCTTCTGGTGGAGTTATATCTGAAAGAAAGCTAAAACTGGTAAATTTGCATTTAGAAAGGAATAAGACAGCAGTTCCTCAGCAAAGAAAGAGTAAACTGACACCTTTAAGGTGCCACATCAGAGATATCTCCACACAAAACAGCTTTAAGATGTGCTTCTCACATCTTTACTAATAAACACAAGATCTCATCACCAATGCTTATGGCAAGGATTTCACAATGATTGGGGGTGTAGTGCCTCATTTGTGAGCCAGATGTGTCTAAACTGAAATCTGAAGATTCTCATTTGGTAAACTCTAAACAGGGTGATGAAAGTTAGATGAGAAATAGCCCCTTGGAAGAATAAGCATGAAAGAGCTTGTTTACACATTTTTGGAGCTCAAATTTGCGATGGTTGTTATTTTACAAAGGTTGGGATTTTCCTTTATTTACCTGGTGTCTAACTTAATTCTGAAATTGTAGTTGTTTTATCCATAGGTGATGAACAGAAAGTAGTGTTTTGGAATAAAGATTTTATTTGTTGGGGATATGAAAACCAAATAATACTTTAAAGGGATGTTTTGGTTACTCACAAAGCCTGAAGGATAAACTGTTCCCACACTTTTGTGTGTGTGTGTGTACGTGAGTAAACAATATGCAATGGTGGTATCAGGCACAACAATATTGAAAAATTTCCTACACATGTATTAGTCAGGGCAAGTAACATCAGCAGCTATAACAAATACTCCCCCCAAAGCTCAATGGCTTAACACAATAAAAATGATTGCTTGCTTGTACCACAATACTGTGGTATTAAAGAGCAGTCTTCCTTTGAGGAAAAATATTTACTATTAGTTGAATGATAAATAGGAAATATTAGATTATCTTTCAAAATATAGGAAACTTATATGTCATTATAAAAGAGTTCATTTCTGCAACATAATGCACAGTTACAACACGTTAAATTACCATATTAATTTTCTAAGCACTTTGTAATGATTTATTTATTAAGATTCATCTGGTGCTTCTATTATATCAGTGAAGCACTAAGATATTGCCTTTCTCCTTGTTCCTTTCTCTCTCTGTGTTAGAATGGTTACTTTTCCTGATTATTGTACAACTGGATAAGATTAATGAGAAACTGGATTCATGGGATAGTCCAGGCAGAACCACATAGGAAGATGTTGGCTTGGCCTGACCATTTGATCCTGACTCATTAGCAGGTGTGATAGGGGTAAGATTTTATATATCATTTAGGTTAAGTAAATATAACAAATTTTTTAAAAGCATTGCAAACATGTAAGATTTTACTAATGAGTAGATTTGTTACTTTTAATTTTTTATTAAGCATTTTTGTAATTAAGAATAATACATTTTCATTGTTGAAAATGTGGAAAATTATAAAAAAGGAAAATCGATTATATATATTTCTATCACCTAAAGATGATCACGATTTGCCTTCTGATATAGTTCTTTCCTGTTTATACAACCACATACACACACCAAATATATACGTACATATGTACATGCAAATATACATAGCCTATATACCTGTTTAGATGTTTTTATATAGTTTGGGGATATAAGTGAAACCATGTTTCATATGGCCATTAAAATTCATATAGAAGAAAACTTTTTATGACTGCAGCATATTATCTTGTATGAAAATACCAGAATGTATTTAGCTATTCTTGGATACTTATGTTGCAAAAATATCACTTAAAATATCACTGAGATACACACAGCAAAATCACAGAAAAACATGTATGAGAATATTTATAGCAGCTTTATTCCTAATAGTCCACAGCTGGAAACAATCCAAATGTCTATCAGTTTTAGAATGGATAAACAATATTCAATATGGCCATACAATGGAATATTAATCATCAATGGAAAAGAACTGATGGCTGGCAGCTGCATGTAACAATACCGATGATTTTCCTTGACATAATGTTTAATGGAAAAATAGATACCAAAGAACACATTCTCTATGATTCTGTTTATATGAAATTCAAGAATAGGTACAACTAATCCAAGGGGCTGGGAGATCAGAATAGTGCCTTGGGCAAGGTATAGACAGAGATGGGGCATGAAGAGAACTTCAGGGTACTAGAGTTGGTCTATATTTGTGTCTGATAATTACATACTACATTAATATGTAAAAATTAATTGAGCAGTACGCTTCAGATTTGTGCACTTTATAAGTTACCTCAATAAGCAAAAATAAGAATAAAAATATACTGTGATACATCTTTGAAGACAGGTTTTGACTAAATTTCTTATAAATTCCTCAGTATAATCTTATATGTTCTAAAAATGCTATTTTGAAGCAAATAGCATATTATTTTGTAAAAACCTAGGATCTCCTTTTCTGTTACAGTACTCTTATAAGCTAGATAGAGGACAGCATTTTTGAGATAATGCTAGTAGTGGTTAGATTTGCCAAAGGATAATAATAAATCAGTTGGCAGAATCAGGACTAGAACCCTTCTTTAGACTTCATATAAATTTCAATTTAATCCAGCATTGAATATAAGAAATCTGAATTCAGGAGCACCTGGCTGGCTCAGTCGGAAGAGCATGCAACTCTTGATCTCAGGATCATGAGTTCAAGCTCCACACTGGGTATAGAGATTACTAAAAAATAAATAAATAAACTTAAAAAAAAGGAATCTAAATTAAAAATTCAGTATAATTAAAGATGTTGCTCCATGAACTGCATTTTACAAAAAGGATTCACAATAGGATTCTAAGTCTTGTAAAATTTCCTAGTATAATCCAGTTATGATATAACTAATAATTATTTTATGTTTTCAAGGATGTTGCTAATTTATAGAGTAAGATAATATGCATCCTAGAGTATAACAATTTTATATATGAATACTCTGCATATTAGTCAGGTTTCTGCTATGATAGTGCTGCTTAACAAAAACACCAACCTTTCAGTGGATTGCTGTAACAAATATTTTAATTTACACTTGCAAATCTGCAGGTCAGCTGTGGTTTCACTGATCTTGGCTGGTCCAGAATGGAGTATGGGTTTTGAGTCAGTTCTTTTTTCTTTTTTCTTTTCTTTTCTTTTTTTTCTTTCCTTTCCTTGCCTTGCCTTGCCTTGCCTGCCTGCTTGCTTGCTTGCTTGCTTTCTTTCTTTCTTTCTTTCTTTCTTTCTTTCTTTCTTTCTTTTCTTTTTTTTTCTTTCTTAAAAGAGGTTTATTTATTTGACAGAGTGTGAGAGAAAGCACAAACAGGGGGAGGGGGAGAGGGAGAAGCAGGCTTCCTGCGAGCAGGGATCCCAACGCGGGGCTCTATCCCAGGACCCTGGGATCATGACCTGAGCTGAAAGCAGAGGCTTAACCAACTGAGCCACCCAGGCGTCCCTTGGGTCGGTTTCAAGTCTGCTCCCCCATGCCTGCCTTCCAGGACTCAAGCAAAGGAACAACAGAGAATCCTGGCCCAGCCACATAAGCACAGTTAAACCCTTAGCTTTATGTCACATCTACTTACATTCCATTAGCCAAAGCACCATGACCAAGCCCAACATCAGACACTGGAGCGGGAAAAGACTGGGGTGAGTACCCTCCATCTATATCAGTAAATACTGCTGCATTACCAGCAACTCCCAAACTCAGTGTCTTAAAAGAACAATTTATTATTTCTCATCAGTCTATGAATTGGTTGAGGTTGTTTTGCTAATCTGGGCTGGTCTCATGCATCGTGGGCCGTGGACTGGTCCCTCTGCGGTCACCTTAGCAGGGACAACACAGCTCTCTTCCATGTGGTATCTTATACTCCAGCAGGCCTGCTGTCATTTGTTTTTATAATGGTGACAGGGTCCAAGAGAGAATGGAAGATTCCAAGGCTCTTGAGCTAGCCCTTGGAACTTGTATGGCGTCACTTCTGCTGCATTCTATTATCTACAGCAAGTCACAAGATGGTCCAGATTCAAAGTGTGAACAAGTAGACTCCAATGCCTGATGGGAAGAGCTGCAAAGGCACATTGTGGAGTGTTCCTTTCTTTAACAGAGATGCCACATAAGGAAAAAAAAACCCACACTGGCTTGCTTATCTTGAGATCCTACTGGGTGCTGTCCAAAACCATGAAGACATCACCAGATGATGGAATTTTTTCCCATGAAGGCCTTGGTCAGGCTCACACTGAGACCTTGAGGAAGCTGTTTACTAGCACCTTATGAGAGGAGAGGAAGGGGACACATTATACTTGGTCTAATTTAACTCTCCATATGTTCAGTGTTCATCATTCAATTAACTGTAGTAAGAAACTCCATGATCAGAGGAACTGATACTAGACTAAATTTGGGTAATGAATAAAAATTGTGCAAATAGGATGTGAATTTTATTCTCATCCCCTCCTTCTTTTCTCCCCAGGATCTCTCACTCCTCCTGTGGATGTCTTTGCAGGGACCTGTGGTAGATTGTACTATTTTCCCCAGTTCTTCAGTGGAGTGTATTTTCCTACCCCATTAATATAAGGCTTAGGCATGTGACTTGCTTTTGGTTTATGGCTTATGGGTAAAAGCAATGGTGTGTCAGTTCTGAAGCTAGGGCTTCTGAGACACCATTTCTTCTCATGTTTTGTGCTTCTGTCCTGGGGCAACTACGGTTCTAAGGAAGATGAGAGACATATGGAGCAGACCTGGAGCCAGTCTGCAACCTGCGGCCAAGGCCAACTGGGCCCAAATTAGGTCATCCAACCCCACCTCCTCTGCAGACAGGTGAATAAATGATTATCATTTTAAGCTACTGAGTTTTAGGGGGGGGGATTATGATTTTAGGGTGATTTGAAGCATTATTGTGGAATTAGTTAACTGAGTCCTAAAATTCCCAGGGAAATGAGCTGAACCATCTATGACTCAGGTTCACCTTTATCCACACAAAACTTGAACAAATTCTCTATAAAACTGTATAGGTCGAAGACATTCATATTCTACATTTGTAATTTGCCACATCTACGTAACTCCTCCATCATTACTAACCCAATCTTTCTTTGACTTAATTTCAAATCAGTCATTTAGATCAACATTTCCACCTACCATATCCAAGCAATAATATCTATGAAATCAAAAGTTTGGTGTGTTGTTATATTTTTCCCATCTATCTCTGTATCTCTATCTCTATATATGTATTTACATATATACTGTGGTAGTGATCATTCTATGTGCGCGTCACCGCACGCTTGAATAGCAAGCTTCACTTGCTATTTTCCTGGGCACATAGAATGATAACCTTTCCAAGCTAGGTGGGACCATGTGACCACCTTCTGGCCAAGACTGGCTAGATCAAGAATGCTCAGAATCAGTGGTAATGATTTACTCATTTCTAGACCTGGTTCCTGAAATCTTCTGTACTATCTATCTCCCTCTCTCTTTCCTTGTCTACTGGCTAGATGCAAAGAACATAGTTTAGGACTCCAGATTCCTTGAAAATGGCAGAGTCAGTTGAGGGAAGGAACCTTGATTTTTAAATTATCTTATAGATCAGAGGCCTATCCCCACCTCTCTTCACCTTCCCTGCCACTCCACCAGCCCACACTGGACTATTCATGAGTGAAAAATCAGTGCTTACTGTGTTAAGCTACTGAGAATTCAGGATATATTGGTTTTAACAGTTAGAGTTACCTGTCTAATAAAAAATGCATCACCCTTAAAATTAGAATATATCCATCAATTTATTACCTAAGCTTACCTCTGTACCACCTGTAATCCATATGCCATACTTTGGAAACACTGCTACGATCCATCTTCTCATTTTATAGTCAAAGAAACAGCCCCAGAGAGGGAAGGTGCCACCCAGGTGTGCACAGTGAGTTAGAGCAGGAGCTGAGGCTCAAATCCAAGATGCCCAAGTTCCAGACTGGCCCTAGCTCAGGAATGCTGTGCATCTATTTGGTCCCCTCAGGATTATGCAATAGTTTGTCATCCATACTGCCGACATCCCCTATTGCCTCCACACCACTGAACAGATGCCAAGGACTTCCCTCTTTGCTCACCTGTGACTCTGCTAGAGATTCTTCTCTGGCCACAGTGGTGCATCCTGCCTGCATGCGGTGATGAGTGCCCTGCACTGCCCTCCACCAGTACACACACAGCAGCTGGTGGGCAAATACTCCCATTTCCTTCCTTTGAAGCCTGGTCTACACAGTCTTTCAGCAGGGGCTTCAGAGGGACTGAGCCCCTCCTTACCCACCTACACCCCCTCTCTGGTCTCCTTCCCTTTTCCTCTCATTTCCTCCTGACACGGCAGAGAACTTGAGGGGAAGACATCTCTGAAGAGGTGGGCCTCTGAACAGAGCCCTGAATGTCAGGAGGGACATGCTAGAACAGAGTCTCAGGCAAAAGAGTCACCACTTAAAACATCCCTGGAGGTGGGAGAGGGCTTGACATGTCCAAGGCATAGAAATGAAGCCTGTGTGGCTGTGGCAAGGGGGTGAATGGTGTATGTATCTGGGGGGGGGCGGGGTGGGGGGAGGGCTCTTAGAGAGGTGGGCATGGGCCAGATCCCTATGGAGAGGTTTGAATTTGTCCCAAGAATGATGGAAAGCCAGCAAAGGGTCTTAAGCAGAGGAGCCATTTAACCAGATTGTTTCTAGAGTCAATAAGAGATCTTCCCAAGAAAATGCAAGGACCAAGGCATTAATGCTTTTTGGCAAGATACAGTATAGATGTGGCAACGAGGTTCACCTGTGAGCTCTCTCTTGGAGGGGAGGCCGGGCCTGGTGGGGTTCAGAGTCTCTGTACACGGTGACCAACACCTGCCCTTTGCTTTCCGTTTTCACCACATCTGTCTGTTCCTCCTTCCAGTTGGAAAGGGCTGGTGTATGTGGCCCTGGAGGGGGGTCGGTGAAGGTACCCCCACTGCTTTCTAAACTGACACCTTGGGCCCTGGTCTGTCTTAAGTCCTTAAACTGCCAGCTACATCATGCTAAATCCAGAGTGGAGTTAATTCAACTGGGAAGAAAATACGAGCCACGATTAAGCAGGCATTTCCCCCCCGCACTTTGCCCCACGCGGAATAAACATCTTTTTGTTCCACAGCCCATTAAAATGATTAAAGAAGGTCCAGCAATATTTTCATGCCCAGGGGAAGATTCTATTACAAAGGTGGGCAAACTGGGCCCTTGAAAACTCCAACAAGGGATCCTGGAAATGGCAGAAAATTGTGAGCTGTAGATGTAAAGTAATTGACTAAAAGTGGCCAAGACAGGCAGAACAACTCGGGCCACTGAGGGGAGTCTCTGTCACCCTGTTTCTGTTAGAGATGGGGAAGTCTGTTGTGAAAGCAATTAGGTTGTTTGAGACTTGGAACTGAGGCATCTCAAAATTAAAATAAAACTATGGAAATCCAAAACCAATCAATACTCAAAAGACTGATTAAGTCTGTCTTTAAATGTACAGATGCTTGAATAATATTATTTGAGTTATTATATTCATGAGGATTTTGAGAAGTCTTATGGCGTTATTAAGTTATATGCAAAATGATTTTGGAAAGCTGTTTTTGGTGTGTGCCAGTGTGACAAGCACTTGGATAAACAGTTTTTTTCCTCTGAGAGGCACATGTATTGTGGTTTCAAAAATGGGTTTAAAGATTTGGGTCAGAAATTGTTTTAAAAGGTGAGCTTACTCTTGCAGGTTTTGCATTTCTTAATCTGAAGCCCCTAGCTCCCAGCCCACTCTGAAGTTTAAAAAGATGGTTTGATAGTACAAATTACTTTCTTTGTTTTCCATTTAACAGAGCTAATTTTTTATAGGCATGTAAACAATTTTTATAACTTGAATCTCTACAAACTGTGGCATGAAGAGAAATAGTCAATGGCTATAAAAATGTATGATAAATCACTGCTAATTAAAAATGCAAGTATTGACCATATTAACTGAGTCAAGTAATTGTTTTTTTACACTATAATTTAATTCTTTTTTTTATCCATAAAGTCTCATCTTATTAAAACAGGCTGTTATCTCAAGTACACTGATGTGATTAAAAATACAAAAAACACCTCCAGTATCTGAACAAGATAAGAAAGTTTGACCTGTGGACATTAAGATGAGTATTTGCAAATGAAAAAGGTACATATTCACATGGATCTTCATGAGATTGCTGAAGGAGAGATTTTACTTCATTTTCCCTATTTATCTTTAACTTTAGAGAAAGGGTTCAAATCATTGTGTTATCAAACTGCCCACTCTCTATGCTCCGATATTTCTCACAAAACAGAGATAATAATAGGAGCTACTTGTAGGGCTGTTGCAGGTATTAATTCAGTTAATAAAGAATCGAAGACAGTGACTGGCACAGGGTAACTTTCAATACATGATACTTCTATTCCCTAGCCCCTAGCACCCAGTTATTGAGCATGTAGCTAATGCTTAGCAACTACTACTAATGAGTCTTCTGGGAAGGGAGACCTTGTCTAGAATTTGAATGATAGGACAGATATTCTCACTAGCTCAGGAAGGCCAGTGAAGCTCATTCAACTCCCATCATCAACACTTACCCTGTGCTACAGGGAGCTATCAGTGGTATGCTGAGAAAGACAGACTTGTAAGAGCTGAATGTTAAATTTCCAGGAATTTTGTGAGCTGCTTTTATTTTATTTTTTTAAATTTTATTATTGTGTTAATCACCATACTCAGTTTTTGATGTAGTGTTCCATGATTCATTGTTTGTGCATAACACCCAGTGCTCCATGCAGAATGTGCCCTCGTTTAATACCCATCACCAGGCTAACCCATCCCCCCACCCCTCTCCCCTCTAGAACCCTCAGTCTGTTTTCTCAGAGTCCATAGTCTCTCATGAGCTTCTTTTAACGTGACCGTTACTAAGAATTAAATTACCTAAATGTGCAATTAAATAAATTATATTAAAAGCAAGATAATTTCCAAAACTTAAACATTTCCTCATTATTTTTCATTTTACGATGACCTCTGCTCTTGCCATTTATTCCTATCTGTCATAGCTATGTGGTGGGAAAACTGTATAATCAGTCGTGGAGTGAATATTTTACACCATAGAAACCAGCAAATGCTGCAAATCAGGGCTCCCCCACTCCCCAAGTCCCCCCACCCCAAGCTACTAACTATTTATCAGCACACCTCTGACTGTGCTCAGCCTGAAGGGGGCAGAGATTAGGAAGGATGGATATCTTCAAAAAAAAATTTATCATTTAACAAAACTTACAATTTTTTATTGCCTCATCCCCAATTTTTCTTCATGTTTAAATTTTTCACAGGTCATTACATCAGGGAAGACTGAACCTGTATTTGTGAGATTTCTGATTGCTCAGAGTGAAAATCAGCATGTATTTCTTCTTCTCATTTTCTTTCTTTGCACATAAACATTTAGCTAGGTAATTTTTGGTAGCATAGGAATAGTAGTTTATGCAGATACATTTGAAGTTCACCAAGCTGTTACTCACAGACCCAGCCACTCAGCCAGGCCTCCTTCAGGCCCCAAGGCCCCTCCAACAGCCTTGACCTTCTCATTTTCACTCTTGTCCTTTCAATTCCCTTTCTCCACATAGCAGTAGGGCTGATTTTTTTTTAATATATTTTTAAAGATTTATTTATTTATTTTGAGAGAGAGAGAATGAGAGATAGAGAGCACGAGAGGGAAGAGGGTCAGAGGGAGAAGCAGACTCCCCGCTGAGCAGGGAGCCCGATGCGGGACTCGATCCCGGGACTCCAGGATCATGACCTGAGCGGAAGGCAGTCGCTTAACCAACTGAGCCACCCAGGCGCCCCGGGCTGATTTTTTTTTTTTCAGAATACATTAACTTTACCTGTTCCCACTCTTTAAAAAAATCGCTTTCCTGAGGTATGATTGACATACAAAAAGCTGTACATATTTAATATTTACAACTTGATGAGTTTGGAGATAACTATACATTTGTGAATCCATTACCATAATCTATGCCATAAACATACCCATCACCTCCAGAAGTTTCTTCCCATTCTCTATTTTTGCTATGATTATTATCATTTTTGTGATAAGATCATTCTTGTGATCTAGACTTTTAGCAAATTTTAAAGTCTACTATACAATATTACTAACTATAGGCATTATGTTATATAGATCTCTAGGACTTAGTCATAGGAATAATCTTTGAAACATGCAAATCAGGTCATGCCACTCCCATCTGAGAACCTATCAGGGTTGTGCATTGCACTTAGAATAAGATGCAATTTCCTTGCCATAGCCAATAAGAATCTATAAGATCTGGTGTTTGCCTGTTTGCCCCACTTTGGCTTCTGATTGTTTCTCTGACAGTGCCTGGAACACGTCCATTTTTTTCTGTGTCAGGGTCTTTGCCCAAGGACTCTGTTGTCTGGGACCATCCCCGCACTTCCCAGGTCCCCAAAGCCTAGTTGCTTTTTTGTCTTTCAAATTTTAGCTGAAGTGTCACCTCCTCAGAGAGGTCTTCTTTGGTCATACTATATAAAATAGGTCCCTCCTCTTATATTTGTCTTCACCATGGATCTGTATGTCTTTCATTTATTGCATTTTTCATTATTTGTAAATGTGTACTATTGTTTACTTCTCGTCTTTTGGCTGCTTCCCCAACAAGACAGGGAGCTTCAGGAGCTCTGGGCCTGGGTCTGTCTTGTTCATCTGAGCGTGCCCAAAGGCCTAGCACAGGGCCAGATACACAACTGGCACTCAGTTACATTTAATGAATGAAAGATGCATGAATATAATCTTTAAGCCCAGAGTTTATATTTTGCTATAACTACCAGTTTCAAATGAAAATGTAACTCATGGGGCGCCTGGGTGGCTCAGTCGGTAGTCTGCCTTCGGTTCAGGTCATGATCCTACGGTCCTGGGATGGAGACCCATGTCTGGCTCCCTGCTCAGTGGGGAGTCTGCTTCTCCCTCTCCCTTTACTCCTTCCCCTGACTTGTTCTCATTCTCGTTCTCACTGTCAAATAAAAATCTTAAAAAAAAGAAGAAAGAAAATAGCACTCATTTTGCTTTTTTCTCTTTTGACAAGATAACAAAAAATTTGTTTCCCAACTCTCATGTACTTCTTCCCACTTTTCTGCCTTTACTGGTCTGTTTTATTTATTTATTTTTTGCCTGGCATACCTGCTGCCCGTCTGTCACTTGCTGTTCTTGAGGTCTCATCTCAAAGGCCACTGCCCCATGAGCTTTCCTCTGCTCTTCCCAGATGGATATGGCCTTTATTCAATGTCCTTCCTCCTCTCTTGTGCCTTCCTAAAGGCTCTTACCTTGCTGAATGTGATTGTAAAGGAGACTATAAACTTTTCCAGAGCCTGTACGAGTCCATATCCCCAAGGAACTTAACAGCATGCTTTATAGATAACCCTGCCCTCAGTAGAAGTTGCTCAATTAGTTTATGATGAAAAACTGAAAAAGAAAATGAGTTAATTACCCAAATGTTTCCAAATGTCCAGATGTTTATCTTCATATAGGAAACAGAAAACTTTGAATGACTGATTAAACGTCTTCCTTTTCATCTTTGTGGTTTTAGAATTGTTAAACACAATCCCATGGTTTATTTTCTTATCAGCTTAACCATGTTCACTCCCTTGCTCAAATAGTGCAAATTTGCTTTCACCTAGTGCTTCCTCTTTAGAAAAAATCTTTAAAAACTTGGCAGTTTCCTCTTTAAGGAAAGGCTGAGAAACACTAAAAACACTAATATTGAATTATAAATATCATGAGGTGAAATTCCTTTGTGCATTTTGTAGGAAGAGCCAAGGCAGACCTGCTCAAAGGCCTGGCAGTCTCTCTAGGCTGGGATCAAAGGGCAGGTGACCTAGATTCCAGCCTGATGTTTGCAGCATAATGTGTTTGCAACTCTGCCTCCAAATTCCAAAGAAGGTCACAGTGAAATGAGTGGGGTTGATGATGACTCCATTTTCTGAACTTAAAAGGCTTAAGAATAGTAATGTGCCACTCATTTTCAAAGTTAATGAAGGGTTTGTTTTTATTGTGACCTTGTACAGATATATCTTCTACCCAAGCTACACAAAATGGGGGCTGTGAACTTTCTGGGGTGATGGCAATGATCTCTGTCTTGATAGGGGTGTGGATTACCCAGGCACACTTTTGTTAGAATTCAAAGAACCAAGCACTTAAGGCAGGCCTGTGTGTTTCCCCCTATAGACGTTAGACCACAATTTTAAAAGGGACAAAAATAAAACATAAGACACAGGCATTGAAAAACAAATCAAGTAGTACAGAATTGGATAAAGAAAAATGTTCACAATAAAAAAATGACAAGGCAATTTATGACAGAATGTGATCCATGGCCAGGAGCAGCCTTCAGCATCACCTGAGACCTTGTTTAGAGTGAAGACCCTCGAGCGCCTGGGTGCGTCTGCCTTCGACTCAGGTCAAGATCCCAGGGTCCTGGGATGGCCGGGCTCCCTGCTCTGCGGGAGGCCTGCTTCTCCCTCCCCCACTCCTCCTGCTTGTGTTCCCTCTCTCGCTGTGTCTCTCTCTGTCAAATGAATAAAATCTTAAAAAAAAAAAAAAAAGTGAAGACCCTCAGGCCTCACCAGTGCCCTCAATCAGGGCCCATAGTTTAGCAAGCAGGCCTCGGTGAGTTGTCTCCAGTTAAAACGAGAAGTTTTGCTTTGAAAAAAACTGGGGGAGAGTGGCACAGTTATCTTCTCCCCACCGAGGTCCCTTTTGCCATCTGTGAGGCCGCGTAGTTTGCCTGTTACTTTGGTTAAAATGTAGCCATTTCCTACTTTCCCCACTTTACAGAATCCCCCCCTTCCTTCTCTCCCTCCCAGCCCCCAGTGCCTGTGCCCAGCATTGGAGGCTGTCATCCAGTCCCGATTTTGTTGTTCCTAACCACTCAGTGACTGGGTGAACTAAGCCTAGTGGAAACCACTTAACTTCCTGCACTTCTGTTTACCCTTCTTTACAAAAGACATAATGGCACTGGACTACTCAGAGCTTAAATTAATTAATGTTATAGAGCACTTCAAGCTTGGGGATAAAAAGCCTCTTTGAAAGTGTGTGTAATTATTATTATGGCTAATGAACCTAGCTGCTAACCCCTCCCCTTCACTGGGGGGCGGGGAGCTGCCCTTGGTAACAAAATCCAGAGAAGGTGGAAATTTAACTCAAATGTCATTTTCCTTCTTTGGTTCCTCTATTGGTATTTTCAGGGTTCTTTCTCTTTCTTTCTTTCTTTCTTTCTTTCTTTCTTTCTTTCTTTCTTTCTTTCTTTCTTTCTTTCTTTCTTCTTTTCTTTCTTTCTTTCTTTCTTTCTTTCTTTCTTTCTTTCTTTCTTTCTTTCTTTCTTTCTTTCTTTCTTTCTTTCTTTCTTTCTTTCTTTCTTTCTTTTCTTTCTTTCTTTCTTTCTTTCTTTCTTTCTTTCTTTCTTTCTTTCTTTCTTTCTTTCTTTCTTCTTTTTAACTACATACTGCATTGCATGTAATATGAATTAAGTCAAGTGGGTTTATGGTAAAATAAGCAAAACATATTCTAAATACAGCGCTTTTCTCTAGCAGCATACAGTGCATTCCTCTTGTTCGCTTGCTTGGGAAGTGAGATCCAAAAAACCTCAAAGAGAGAGAAATTTTTTACTAGAAGGTGACTTAGAGTTATAGTCATGGTTCTCATGATGTTGAGGTTTATTATTTAGTCTTGGGGTTGACCAACTTCTAGGAACATAAAATTTAGTGCTAATTGCAGTAATACAAAGACATTCCCCATAGGTCTCTGCTCTAGGAAAATTACAGTTTAAAGGAACAGATGCATCTCCAAGTGGCAAAGGCACAGCTGAGGGTGTTCCAAGGGAGACCCGTTTACCCAACGCAGATTATTGCACACAGCACACTCAGCATTGACAACCTTAACTTACTCTTTATGCATTTCTATGGTTTAAGTCTCAGATTGTCTCTGTTGGCTTGATTTCAGAGATTATGAAGGAAGTACATGCAAAAAGTCAATGAAGTTGCCTCAGTGCCTTTTGGGACCTTATTTTAAAATGATCTATTATTTGAGTTTTGGGAATCAACTCACATTTATATGTACCAGGAGAAATTTGCTACTTTACCTATTTGGAATCATTTTGAAGAGAGAAACTTTAGTATGAAATGATCTTTTAAGGATAAATTCACATGTTTGTTAACTGGGTTTTATCACGGCTAGATAAAGTTACCCAAGTAAGAGTTCCTGGATCAGGCCTCAGGACTGGTTTGTGCAGGAGTGAAGTCAACACTGTTGGTTGAAGGAGTTGATCTACAGCAGAGGCCACCCTTGGAAGAGGAAGAATCACTACAACTGAAGTGTAAGCGATGGCTTGACTTACAAATCTCTAGATATGGGCACCATCTTGGCAGCTTCTTCAGGCTCCACCCCCTTCACTTCCTTAGTATCCACCTTCCCCCTCCCGCCAAAGGTTTAAGATCCTGATTGGGGGATGGTGAGCAACTAGTCACTGAAAATCAGAGTCAGAGTCCTAGAGGCAAATACACCAAGTCAATTATGAACATAAATATCAAATTCACTTAGGGGACAGTAGTCAATTAAGAGGCATTCCTGGGAATCTCCTTTGCTCTAGGACTTGAAAAGTGGTTCCTGCCTTCAAGGGGCTTGTGAGATAGCCATAGAGAAAGATAAACAGATTCATATTTGTCTCTTCCCCTAGAGGAGCTTTATGAGGGCAGGACCCAGGTCTGTTGTACTACTCACTGTCTGGGTCTTGGTGCATAGTAGAAGAGCCATACATGTGTGTTTTTTAAAGAATTATTTATTTATTTGAGAGAAAGAGACAGAGGAGGGGCAGAGGGAGAGAGAGAGAGTGCTTGAGACCCTGAGATCATGACTTGAGCCGAAATCAAGTGTAGGAGGCTCACTGACTGAGCCATCCAGGCGCCCCCAACAGATGATTTTTAAATGCATGGAAGGAGAAGGATGGAAGAAAGGAAGGATGAAAGGTAGGGAAGAAGTGAAATAAACTAAGGATGTTGTTTGTTATTCAAATAGAAGTCAATTACTATGTGCAAATTCAGGGAGGAGGAAGGCATTGAACAGGGATCAAATGTCAGTAAGGGCTTGGAGAAACAAGTGGGAAAAGGAAAACATTTCAGTGGAGGGAAAGAAGGAGAACAGGGATGAAAATGAGTATGTTTGGGGGATGAGGTGAGAATTAATGGTTAAAAAAAATGAATGGTTAAAAAAAAAGATGAAAGATGAGTGGAGACAACTTATAGGCATTTAGGTTAGGGTAGAGAGACAGAGTTGCCCTTTATCAGGTCATGTCCCCATAATAATGAAGATTTATTAAAAACTAAAAAATTTAGTTAATAATCCAGGCATTTCCAAATAACTGAACATTTGTGATATCTGGAAAAGAATATTGAAATATTAATTAGGTTCACATTTTTCAGGCTTTTGACAAAGACCAGTAGAAAATCCCAGAAAGTCTTTGTTATTTATATATTCATCCTGGTGATAAGTTTTTAATTTTTTTTGAAGTAATTTATGTCTTAGGAAAGGAATAATTATAATAGTATATTATACTTCATGAAAATGAAGCCCTTCCTTTTTTTCTTGGAAACTAAATTATTTCTCAGGGGGTGTGTCCAAAATCAGGAAACAACAGAAAGAGGTTAAAAATATGTTTAAAACCTTTCTAAATAATTTGCCAGGGTACAACTTTAGCCCTAGCCTCCCTGGACATGAGTTGAAAATGACATACTTACTCCGTTCTTTGAATAAAATAATAAGGGGGAAAAGTACAATTTTTCACCTAACTTATAAAGCACCATGATTGCTTAAGCCCAGACTCTTGATGTTTTATACAGGATTGAGCCAAGTCAGTGAATGAAGTGTAGGTACATTTTGACTTGGTCTGGACAAAGTCTTTGAGTGTTCAGACAGGCAAATCTAAGAATAATAGTAGTGAGTGGAGTGTGAACTTTCCCACTCATCTTAATGGGGTTGTCAACTATGAAGTTTAATTATATCACTGTTGGCCATTTGATGGCAGTTATGAGACTCAGAGGCCAGCAATTAGTGGTGACTTCTAGCCCAAAGAAGTACCTCCAGTTTCTTGATTGTTGTAATGATTGTTCGCTAAGCAGAAGGTCAGTTACGGTCCTTTTGATCCCAGTCAATCGCCTTAGTTACTGAGTCATTAGCTGCCTAATAATTGGCAAATCCTCTGGTCAGCTAGCTCTATCTTAGGTGTGTTGGTCATTCTTACCAGATGAACCAACTTGTCTTTCATTTCTGATTATGATTTCCTAAAGAAAACCACAAAATATAATTAAGAAATGGCCAGTGAGCAAGTTCCCTCTCTCTCTTTTTTTAAAGATTTTATTTATTTGACAGAGAGAGCACAAGCAGAGGGAGAAAGAGGGAGAAGCAGGCTCCCTGCTGAGCAAGGAGCCTGATGTGGGACCCGATTCCAGGACGCTGGGATCATGACCTGAGCCGAAGGCAGCTGCTTAACCGGCTGAGCCACCCAGGCGCCCCAGTTCTGTTTCTTTTGTGTGACTGCCCCTGCTCCCCCTCTAGGGGGGGTCTAGTCCCACTCACGAACCTGCTGAATACTCAGTGTGTTTGAGTTGCAACTGACAGGCAGAGCCCACAGGGAAACAGAGCTCATGGTCCATTCATTCCTTTATTCTTTCATCTATTCATTTCCTAAAGTATATTTCCGACTCTACTATGTGCCAGACACTGGTTTAGAGTAAGCTTGGCTGACAAAACCCTTAGAGCTTACAGTATACTAGTAAACACTTTGGAATTGACTTGTGTAATTCCAGTACATGGTGAAGAGTTTAGAATTTACTTTAAGGGTGATAAAGTGTTATGATGACAGTAGAGCAGGGTGCTGAGGGTCATGTGGGCATTAATCTGGATCAAAAGAAATACCATGCAAGCCAAAATATGAGCCACATATGTCATTTTAAATTTTCCTATAATCACATTAAGAAAAGTAAAAAAAAAAAGGCAAAATTTTAATGTTTTTAACTCAATATATCCAAAATAAAATTTCAACATGTAATCAATCTAAAGTTATTAATGAGATGTTTTACATTCTTTTCTTCCATGTTGTCTTTTTTTTTTTAAGATTTTATTTATTTATTTGACAGAGAGAGACACAGCGAGAGAGGGAACACAAGCAGGGGGAGTGGGAGAGGGAGAAGCAGGCTTCCCGCTGAACAGGGAGCCCGACGTGGGGCTCGATCCCAGGACCCTGGGATCATGACCTGAGCCGAAGGCAGACGCTTAACCGACTGAGCCACCCAGGCGCCCCCCATGTTAAGTCTTTAAAGTCAAGTGTGTATTTTACATATATAGTACCTCTGAAGCATTCAACACCCACATATTGCTAGTAACTACAATATTGGACAGCGAGGCACAGTTTGAGATAGTGGGTGGAGGAGGACATTCCACCACCCTAATAGTGAGAAACAACATCCATATAGAAATATGCAATCCAGACACAGGGATCGCTAAGTACAAAGGCTCTGAGGCAGATTAAATTTTTAACCAAGTTTGATTTCAATTGTAAAATTAGAAAACAAATATAACTTGACATAATACTTGTATGTAGCCCTGCTAAATGATCAAAACCAAATTATCCTTTCAAAATGCTCATATAACCCAACAGGCCATCATTTCTTATGAGCTTAAATGAAATGATCTGTTTGGCTCAGTTTAATAGCTTGGTTGTAATAGAAATGAACTCTGGGTAAAACAAAACTTTTTAAAAAATAATGGCTAAGTGAAGGCATCTTGAACATATTCTTTTTCTTTTGTCTTCAAACATGCAAATTCATCACAGTCTAGTGTGTATTTTATGGATAAATATACTAATTGTAGATTCTAGGTTCTAATAGCATTATCTATCTTCAGGACAGGACTTTGTGAAAAATACATCTGTGTACCATTGCTTGTGTTTTATCTTTCTCTGGAGGCAGGCTGTGTTTGACCCCTCTGTTAGCCCAGCAACATAATGAATTAATTAGAAACAAAGGTTTGCTATACATAGAAAATGAGAACTCACACAGAAATCACCTAAAAAGAATCACTGAATGCATTTTAAAATAAAACGTCTGGAATATGCTTTTCATGTCAAATAAGCATTCTAATATTTGCATATTAGTTTGATGTACGTCTTCGTTTAGATTCCTCCAGAACTGACCCTAAGAGAAGGATATGAATGTAAGAAGTTTATTCGAGGGGCAATTCAGGATGCAGGGGTAGACAAGGGGAATGAGACCAGGAGGGAAAGAAGCCAATACAAGGTGCATTAAGAAGTCAGTCACCATGGTGGACTACTGGAGCCTACTCAACCTTCACTACTCTAGGATTTGTATAGAACATGTTCCAGAATTATTTCACTTCAGGGTTAATACATTTATTTCCCAACTCTGTCTGTCACAGGCTATGCTGCTCCAGGGTGGGGTAGAAAGACGTTAAATCCCTTAGCACTTGTGACCTGACTCCCACACTTGCAGAGAGGGCTCCCGTGTTCAGAGAAAAACCTCAGCAAAGGGATGTGAGTTCAGCAATTGGAAGCTAGAAAGGCCAAGTGAATCCGGTAGATCACTGATGGTTGCTGCCCCATGTGTATAATGGAAATTCATCCAGAAGTTTACCTTCCACGCTTACCTCATCGAGCACTTTTCAAAGGACCTTCATTTACGTGATCTTACTTAGTCCTCACAGGGACCCTGAAGGGTGGGTTGAGCAGGGTTTACTACTCATTATGTCAGACAGGATGGATTCATGGGGACCTCTGCTCCCAGATGGTAAAGGAGGAATGCAAGGATCTGGGTTTTGTGGAAATTATGTTGCCTCCCCAGCACCCTCATCCATTGTCTTTCTCCCCTATGCAACTATGCACTTGACACTTGGCATGAAATTGACCTCATCCCCACCTATAAGGACGGGCCTTGATTGGCCAATCAGATCTTTGTATCCTTACCGATAAGGTGATTGGTGCAGTTTAGTTAGAACAGAGTGAAGGACTGTAGTAAACTAAATAGCTGGGATAAGAGAAAGATACATTTTTATATCTTTTTTTATTTTACACATGTATGAGACAATAAGTAGCCCTGTAGTTGTTGGCAGCCATCATGTGAGCGTGAGACAACCCAGCCTTAGGGGGAAACCAATGTCACTGATGGCAGAAAAGACAGATGAAGAAAACACATGCAACCCCCCCCGCAAAAAAAAAAAAAAAAAACAAAAACAGGGTCCTTGGTGACATTGCTGACCCACTGGATAAAACCCTGCTGAAGCTGAGAAACCCCTTTTATCGTTTATGAAAACCATCTGGGATTGGATTTTCAAACACTTGCAGTGGAGAACATTTTATCTGACTCTTGATTTGGTGCTCTACACCAAATGTGCCGTGTCCTCCTAGAATGAAATAACTTGAACCTCCTATATGCAAAATCTAGAGGGATTTTATGTCATCTGCACAACATGTTCACATAAATTCTATCTTATCATTTGAAATGTGTGTCAAAATCCACGGGAGCAAACATACAGTCCCCGTTACAACTTGGAGACCAGCTCTATGTCAGGAATGGCAGCAAAAGGATTAATTAGACAAAGAAGAAAAATTTGTTTCAGTTTTAAGCGGACTTGTGGCTAATATAGAGAATATTCTATGAAAACATTTTTTTTTTTTTGGAGAAATCGTAAGTTTAGACAACAAAGGAAGAATAGGTAAAACTAATAATATCTGGAAAATCAGATTTTCTCTTTTTTGGGGGGATCTGCAACTGTAGCCACTGTAAGGGGTTTGTCTACTTTCTTCTCCCTCACCTACCTCACTTATATAGATTAGAAAAGTTAAATACTCATTTTCTTAGCCCTATCTTGTTGCAGCTATGGATGGCTATGGGATATAGTTCCAGCCAATAAGATGCAAGCAGGCAGTCTTCTGGGGGAATTTCAGGGAAAGAATTTGTTTTCCTGATAAAATGGGACATATAATACCATCATACCTCTTACCTCTTTTCCCTGTCTTGAATGATGATGTGAAGTCCAGAACTATTGTGGCCATTTTGAGGTAATGAGGAGACAGATGGAGTGAAAAGGCAGAGATAATCTAGCTGGCCCTGTTGGGCTGTGGAACTCATGCTTCAAACGGTTGTCTCTGAGCTTTCTTAACTGGTATACGCAACCACCTTCACAACTTTTTGACTATTTAAGGTTATTTTAGATTTTTGCTTTATGTGGTTTTTCATTTGTTGTTGTTGTTGTTGTTGTTGTTGTTTTTTAGGTTTTGTTGGTTGTCACTTAATTCAGGAGATATTCATATGTCAAACATGTCAGTGGCTGACTGAGTCTTTTTTTAAAAAATTTATTTAATAAGAGAAATACTCACTTGCTCTGATAAAGCAACAAGAGCCTCTGTTATGGTTTCAGACAATTTGGGGAGCATATCTGGGTTCTTCCCACTAACACCTCTTATGATTTTTCATCTACTTGGGCAATTTCTCTCCTAATTGGTGTGTTTAGACCTTTCATATTTTAAAGTGATTATTGATGTAATTAAATTATAATTAATCTGCTTTTCCCTTCTCCCTCTTCCTCTGCACCTTCCCCAGCTCATACTTTCTCTCTCTCTCTCTCAAATAAATAAATAAAATCTTTAAAAGAGAAGTGAATCTAAGTCCATCTTCCAGTAACTTCATAACACTTTACATGAAGCTTAGGTACCTTTTGGCAGAATATTCCCAATTCATCTCTCCTACCCCTTGTGACATTAATGCCCTTTTTGAACTTATCTATATGTTATACTCACTGCAATATATTGTTAATTATTACTTTTTATCATTTAAGCCTAGAATAATAAGAATAAAATATTTTACTTTACCTCTACTTATTCCTTCTCTGACACTTTTTTGTTCTTTATGTAGATCTAAGTTTCTGACCTATATTATTTTTCTTCTGCCTGAAGAACTCCTTTTAACACTCTTTTTGCAGAACAGATCTACTTGTGATGAATTCCCTCAGTTTTTGTTTGTCAGAGAAAATCCTTATTTCTCTTTCAACTTTTTAAAAAGACTTTATTGTTAAGTCATCTCTACACCCACTGTGGGGCTTGAACTAGCAACCACAAGATCAAGAGTTGCATGCTCCACTGACTGAGCCAGCCAGGTGCCCCTCTCTTTCAATTTTGAAGGATTATTTCATTGGATATAGAATTCTAGGTTGATGGTTTTTTCTTCAACACTTCAAGTATTTCACTTCATTCGCCTTTTGCTGGAGGTTTCTGATGAGAAGTCCACTGTATTCCTTATTCTTATTCTTTAGGGAAGGTGTTTTTTCCTTGTGGCTTCTTTCAAGGTTTTCTTTTTATCTTTTTCTGCAGTTTGAATATGATATGCCTAGGGTTTCTGGTTTTTGTTTGTTTGTTTTTGTATTTATCCTTCTAGGGTTCCCTGAGCCTCCTGGATCTACAATGTTTTAGCACCCATTGGTAGTTTGGAAAGGTCTCAGCCATTATTACTTCAAACATTTCTACTGCTTCATCATTTCTTTCTTCTTCTGGTACTCCAATTACTTGTATGTTACACCTTTCAAAATTGCTCCACAGTTCTTGGAGTTCTTCTCTTCTCTTCTCTTCTCTTCTGCTCTGGGAAATTTCTATAGCTTGAAGATAACTTAAACCTGTCTTTCAGCTCACTGTCTTTCCCCAGTCATATCAGATCTACTGATGAGCCCATCAAAGGCATTCTTCATTTGAATTACAGTGCTTTTTAAATTTTTAAAATCCCCTTTTGATTTTTTTCTTAGAGTTTTTATCTCTCTGCTTATGTTAACCATCTGTTCTTGCATGCTGTCCATACTTTCCATTAGTGCCATTAATATATTAATCATAGTTATCTTAAATTCCTTGTCTTATAATTCAAACATCAGTGTCATATCTGAGTCTGGTTCTGATGGTTGCTTGGTGTCTTCAGACTATATATTTTTTTGTATATTGTAAGTTGTATTAGGT
This sequence comes from Zalophus californianus, assembly GCF_009762305.2. Classification (NCBI taxonomy): domain Eukaryota; kingdom Metazoa; phylum Chordata; class Mammalia; order Carnivora; family Otariidae; genus Zalophus; species Zalophus californianus. The sequence continues at coordinate 101,382,646 of NC_045602.1, forward strand.
AATAAGCACTAAGGTAAATTATCCTTTAGTGTGAGGATTTATGTTTGTCCGGTTAGGACTATGAGTTTAAGGCTTGCTGTAGCTATGGGTACAAGAATTTAGAATTTCTCTAGTGTCCTTGTTTTTGTCTTGACTTTGGACTTCCCTAAGTATTCCTTATCAGAGGGAGTCTGGTCAGCAGTTTTAGCTATGGTCCACTGTTGTTATACTGGAGTCCTGTTAATATTATGATAAGATGTTGGGGAGGGAGTATGTTTTATAGACTTTCAATTAAATCTCAGTGCTTTCGTAAGCTTGTGTCTTTGGGCTGTGACTTTTACAAATGGTTCACTAGTGGTTTATAGTTATTTTCCCCTCTGCTCCCTACTTCCTTCCCTGATTGCAGTGTTCCCAATCTATTTCCTTGGAACCCTGTCCCATGTTGACCCCTTCCTCATTAGATGAAACAAGAAGGCTAGAGTGGACTGGAGTGGGAGACATGCCCCTTTCCCAGCTGAGATAAGGCTCTGGTAATGTTTTCTTCCTTGGAGAGTATGTCTTTGTTATGGAAATGTTCTGAACATAATTTTATAAGGATTACTCCCCTCCTGGCCAGTGGCTTCTTCACTGTGAGAACCTGATGGATTTCCTGGAGGTAAACTCCATGAGAATTTGCTCCCCGCCCCCCATCCAAGTCCAAGGCCCTAAGGAGATTCTTACTCTCATGCTAGTTCACACTTAGCTTCCAGAAATTCATCAGAATTACCTTTGAGTGTCCCTACTACTTTATGGCTCCAGCAGCTTCTGTTCCAGGTAAGCAGATCATGACTGTCACTTTTGGATGGCTCGGTCTCTCCAGATTTCTGAGCAGCTTTTTGCACACCTCAGTTTTCTGATGGGTCCAAGAAAGTCATTGATTTTCAGTTTGTTTAGTCATTTCTTGCTATAAGGATGGGAGTGACACTTTCAAGCTCTTTACATGTCAGAGCTGAACCCAAAGTCCCCTTACCTCCCCTTTGGGTCTCTCTTTCCTTATCTATAAAAATGAGTACATTTATAGCTACCTTGCAATGCTATTGCCATTATTTTGTGAGGCAAAATAATCTGTGAAAAAGTAATGTAATACCCATAGCAGATGGTCAATGAAATGTCATTCTGTATTTACATTTTAGAGGGGATTCCATTATGAAGAAGTAGATTTGAATTTGATGCACTTACCTTGCATGAAATCAAGTAGATGTGCTCAAAACAAAAATTAATAGAGAGAAAATGATTTAAACAATGTAAATAGTTCTGCCTGTCAATCCATAGTAAACTTATGTCAGTTAGCAGAAAGGAGCAGTAAAAAGCTGGGGAGTGGGGCTGAGGAGGAGAAGGAATAAAAACTTCCAGGCAGGAGGAACAATGGATGGGAGATGCCTGGGGCAGGAAGAAGCTAAGAACATTTAAGAAATATGGGAGTGGACAACACCCAAAGAACAAATGATCCAATCAAGAAATGGGCAGAAGACATGAACAGACATTTCTGCAAAGAAGACATTGAAATGGCCAACAGACACAGGAAAAAGTGCTCAACATCGCTTGGCATCAGAGAAATCCAAATCAAAACCTCAATGAGATGTCTCCTCACACCAGTCAGAATGGCTAAAATTAACAAGTCAGGAAACGACAGATGTTGGCGGGGATGCGGAGAAAGGGGAACCCTCCTACACTGTTGGTGGAAATGCAAGCTGGTGCAGCCACTCTGGAAAACAGTATGGAGGTTCCTCAAGAACTTGAAAATAGAGCTACCCTACGACCCAGCAATTGCACTACTGGGTATTTACCCCAAAGATACAAATGTAGGGATCTGAAGGGATACGTCACCCCGATGTTTATAGCAGCAATGTCCACAATAGCCAAACTATGGAAAGAGCCAAGATGTCCATCGACAGATGAATGGATAAATAAAAGTGGTATGTATATATATATATATATATATATATATATACACACAATGGAATATAATGCAGCCATCAAAAGGAATGAAATCTTGCCATTTGCAATGACGTGGAGGGTGTTATGCTGAGCGAAATAAGTCAATTAAAGAAAGACATGTATCATATGACCTCACTGATATGAGGAATTCTGAATCTCAGGAAACAAACTGAGGGTTGCTCTAGTGGTGGGGGGTGAGAGGGATGGGGCGGCTGGGTGATAGATATTGGGGAGGGTATGAGCACTGTGAATTGTGCAAGACTGTTGAATCACAGATCTGTACCTCTGAAACAAATAATACAATATATGTTAAAAAAAAAAAAAGAAGCAGAAGATAGCAGGAGGGGAAGAATGAAGGGGGGGAAATTGGAGGGGGAGACGAACCATGAGAGACGATGGACTCTGAGAAACAAACTGAGGGTTCTAGAGGGGAGTGGGGTTGCAGGATGGGTTAGCCTGGTGACGGGTATTAAGGAGGGCACGTTCTGCATGGAGCACTGGGTGTTATGCACAAACAATGAATCATGGAACACTACATCAAAAACTAATGATGTAAAGTATGGTGATTAACATAACAATAAAAATTATTTAAAAAAAGAATGATGTAATGTATGGTGATTAACATAACACTAAAAAATTAAAAAAAAAAGAAATATGAAAGTGGAGGGGCACCTGAGTGGTGCAGTCAGTTAAATGTCTGACTCTTGGTTTCAGCCCAGGTCATGATCTCAACGTCATGAGATCGAGTGCTGCAAAAGGCTCTGCGCACGGCACGGAGTCTGCTTGAGATTCTTCTCCCTCTGCCCCTCCCACTGGTGCTCTCTCTTTCTTTAAAATAAATAAACAAATCTTAAAAAAAAGAAAAATATGAGAGTGGAGCTGAAGGGAGAAAGAGGTGGAGATAATGCTGGAGGGGAGGCCTAGTAATCATGGCAGAGTGCTTGAACTCTGTTTTAAGAGCACTAGACTAGTTTCTCCAAAACTCAGTTTCTATCATTCACATATTTAATAGGTAGAAAGTTGGAAATGGTGCCTTACTATGGATTTATTTTGTATTTCTTTTTATTGCTATTTGACATCAATATTCTTCTTTATGTATTTATGTGAGATATCATGTCTTTTATTTATTTTTAAATTGATTTTTAATTCTTATTGGTTCTTATTACTGTTAAAACATTTATTATATATTGTTTTTAAATCTTCCATATTTGAGAGAAAATAATCTCCCCAAACTTTTGTTTTTCTTTCATTTTAGTTCTTACCATCTTAAAACATATGGCTCTTCGCATGTGTTGGTGTGAAAACTCAGTGGCGTATAATGATAACCATTTATTTCTCACTCATGTGTCTGTGAGTTATCTGAAATTCAGCTGAACTAGACTGGGCACTGTCTACATAGCTGGTGTTTTTGTTTTTGTTTGTTTGTTTTTTGGCAGGATGACCCTATAGATATATCAATGTTTGGTTTCTTGGAGTAGGTTGCAACAGTGCTATAGTTGACTGGGCAAGATCTTGTGACTCCAATGATCACAGGCCTCAAGGTTAGATGTTTGCAGGTGAAAGGGAAAGGTGTCTTTTTGCTTGGGTTTACCCAACAGCACACCAGGGATAAGGATTTGGGTGCCAGTAGTTAGTTTATTTGGTAGGCAATTCCAGAAGCATAGTGAGAGAGTGGGGAAGGGAGAAAAGAAAGAAAAAACAGCCAATAAAATGTTCATTGATGAGCAGGTTACCACCATGGGCAGCTGGAGCTCTAACCTGCTGAAGACACTCTGAGAAACTACATAGAACACACCTTCAAATTATCCCCCAAATTATCAAGAGATTGAAGTGCCCACCTGCCAACTCCCATCATTCACTGGGGAAGGTTGCTCCTGGGATAGCAACTTCTGTTTTGTGTGGTCAGGGGGCTACAAAGTACAGAGAAAACCCTTAGAAAGAGGGATGCAATTATTATGGTAGGAAGTTGTCAGTGTGCAGGAAAATGTCCACCAAGCTGCAGGTAATCTCCGGGGTGGGACAAGAAGACATAGGCAGAACATCTGCCAAAAGAAGGTACTGGAATGCAGAGATTAAAATAAACCCAAGGATGTCATGACTCTTCCTATTAATTTCTACTGCAAACTCAGCTGGCCTTCAGTAAACACTTGTTATATTTAACCAAACCATTGTTTTTTTTTTTTACCAGAATGTGAACACCTTGCAGGTAGGGACAGAATGGTTGTCTTCCTTTCCCAACATTTAGTTCAGAGCCTGACACACCATTACTCAACAAATGATGGTGTAGGGAGGCAGTGTAGGAGAGTAGGGAGAGCTTGGCCTTTGGGGCTGGATAGACTGTGTAGGCTCTCATGGCTTGGTGATTTATATCATTGTTTTCCAGTGGGCAAGTTACTTGCTTCTCTTATTCTATTTCCTCATTTTCAACATTGAAATAGTGATGCTGGACTCAAATATTATTGTAAGAAGCAAATGAGTTAACAAATGTTCAGGGGCTGCTCTAGAATTTCTATATTGGGGGAACTTAGAGCAGACAGCAATCTAGACAGAAGGGAAAACAAGGCTAGGTACTTTGCAGAAGATTGAGATTATATCATTGGTTGGGGAAGAAATCCTTTCAAACACCCACTTGGTGCTTTCACAATATTTGTCTGGTCCTTAGACTAGGGCTTAGCAGGTTACAGGCATTTAACCAAATGAAGATGTTATTATCAGGCTATTATGCACAAGATTGTCCTGGTTTGGAAGTGTTGTTGTGCCGAGAGTATATTGATAGTGTTTTTATCTAGTGATACATAACTCTTCTTGCAATATAATGATGTGACTCCTGAAGTGGAAGCTTACAGTTCAAGGCAGAGGGTACCCTTGAAATCATTACTTTTTCCTTATATTTCTCTCATGTGAGTATCTGGGTTCGTGTGAGTGACTGTCAGTCTCAGGAATCAAGATTCAGAATAGGATGAGGAACCCAACCCAAAGCCTGAATGAGTGATGAGGTCAGGGTCCCTACCCTGGACATTGAGAATGGCCAATCCTGTCCCTGTAGAGTATAATCTCTGTAGCATAGGGAGACTTGGTGGATGGTGGTGTCAGGGAAATCAACAAATTCATCCTATACCACAGGATGGGGTCCAGCTGTGTCAATATGCTCACCATGTTTGCTGCTAGGCAGTTGGTGGGGTGTCTTGAAAAACTTGTAATAGGCTCCCCAGAGTAGGTGACAGTGGGGGATAAGGGACATGGTGGCTAGACATTGACTCTGAGTGATGAACATTCCATATCTGAGATCCGGGTTTCACTCTGCATGGATCATAAGGCCTCTCAAGAGACCTCTCCACTCTTTTGTCTCTGAATGCAGAGCCACAAACCTGTAAGCAGCTTTGACTAGTATCTTTAGGGCCTGGCACCCAGCCAACAGGGATTTCAAATCAAGACAGGAAACAAAAAGAATTGTTAACCAAAGAGAGTAATGTTCTGAGCTATTCTAGTATATTGGTATTTTTCCTCCAAATTCAGTTTATTTTATTTTTTATTTGTGGAAGATCACATTTCTCCCCCCCGCCACACACACACATCCATCATCCTTACCCAGAGAAAACAGGGTATAGTCTTCCAGATCTTTTCTTATACATTATATAAATACATGTTTTAAATATTTAATTAGTTTTGTAAAAATAATTATACTTCCAATATCAATAGATACATTTTTTCAATATCATTTAACCTTGAGTTCATTCACCTTAAATAAATCTTAAAATAGAAAAAAATCTTTAAAAAATGAGGCACCAAAATTTAGTAAATCTCCTATTTATGGACAGTTATGTTATTTCCAACATTTAGATGTTATAAACAATACTTTGATCCTTGTTGCTAGATCTTTGTGATATCCTTAATTATCCTTAACTTGTTACTAAGTTCTCTTTCATATATATATATGAATATATATATATATATATTATCTCTTAGTCTCGCTGGGCCACATTCTGAAAAATTTTCTTGCTTACAGTTTACTAATTCTCTCTTAAGCTTTGTCTATTTAACCTTACTATTGAGATTTTATTTTCGATTTATCATATTTTGACTTTCCTAAAAGTTCCATTTTCCAAATCTGTCCCCTCCTTCTGATATTTTCTATTCATTTTTCAAAAATGTCTTTCTTTAATCATTTAAACACGATTTTTTATGGATTCTACTGTCCTTGTTTCTGATAACAACTTCTAATGCTCTTGTTCATAGTGGATTCTTTCCCCATGAGTTTTGCAGTTTTGGGCCATGAGCTCATCTTCTGTGGGACCTCATTGGGAATCCTGATGTAAGAATATGTCCCTTGAGGGCGCCTGGTTGTCTCAGTTGTTAAGCGTCTGCCTTTGGCTTGGGTCAGGATCCCAGAGTCCTGGGATCGAACCCCACATCAGGCTCCCTCTCTGCGGGAAGCCTGCTTCTCCCTCTCCCTCTGGACCTGCTTGTGTTCCCTCTCTCGCTGTTCTCTCTCTCTGTCTGTGTCAAATAAATAAATAAATAAATAAATAAATAAATAAATAAATAAAATCATTAAAACAAAAAAGAATATGTCCCTTGAGAGAGTTTTTCTGATAGCTTCTGCCAGGCACGCAATGGGTATTATCAACTCAGAACATGTTTTGTGTTAAGTTATAGACATGAGAATTCTAGTGTAAATCTGAATGCCAAATCCATGAAGTCAGACCTATGGTTATGAATTCTCAAAGTAGACTATTTTTTTTTCTCCATTAAATCCTAGACAGAAAAATGTCATTGTCATTTTTCTCAGCCTTTGGGTGGATTGCTCTAGTTCAGCTTCTTACTTCTCACTGGCCAGAGTCCTTATCTGTGTCCCCTACATGGGTGTTAAAACCCAAACCTCTAAGTTATGAGGACAGAAAATGCCCATAGAACCTCCATAGTTTTAGCTCAGCTATTCCATCTTGAGATTCCAGGTTCCTTTTCATTGTTTTATGCCAAGCGACTTCCCTAACTTTCCTGCAGGCTCAGCTCTGCGTCTAAAAGGATCTTACGTTTTCTCTAGTATTTCCACTTTACAATGAGTTTCTGGTTGTTTAGACTGAAATGTTACCAGAAGCTAAAGGTCTTCAGTATTTCTGCAGTATTTCTCAGAGGAAGAATTTCAAATTTAAGAGGCATGAACATTTTTAGTGTATCTTGTACAGTAACATTTGATAGATAATACACAATGTGCAAAGCAGTTTGACCTTGGAAAATCTTACGAGTATAACTCAAGAGCACAACGATGAACACGGACAGTTTTGAACTAAGTTCTTGGCTCTTTGGTTAATTCAATCTGTCGCCTTATTTCTTTTCATATTAAGCATCTTTTTATCAAAACTTTTTTTTCTCAAGAAGCAAAAAAAGCAAGTGGCAAACTGTGAGGCTGTCTCTTAGATTTTTATTTCTGGTACTTTTCCCCTTTAACAGAACATCTGTCTCTTCATGAACTTTGGAAATATAAATCCAAAATGCCTGAACAGGAATGCTCATGGAATTCTGATGAACAAGAGTTTTCTGAAAACTTGTCCCCAGATTCTTACTTCTGCAAGGTGAGGACCTACTATATATAAATTCTATGTTCACATCACTCACATCTATATGTAAGGCTGGATGGTGAAAACAGAGGAAGACACTACATAGGCATGGGGCAGGAGTGAATTAGTGCACAAGCTGTTATTTTTAGTGGCTACCTCTCCTAGTCCTTAAACTGTCACTGAAGAGTAGCTTTGAACAAGCTGCAAACCCCTGAAAGGTCATAACCCAGGAGAGGAGAGACTCTAGGAACGTGCACCAGGGAAGATGCAGATGGATAAACAAGCCATAAAGTGAGCCATATTTTCTCTTTTCCAGCATTCACTGAAGAGCTGACCTCAGGCTATTACCCTGTGAAAGTGGAATTTTAAAAGAGCCAACCCCAAACAAACCTGTACTAATTCCTGGGTGACTGGCTTTCCCCACCGCTAATGAAACCCAGGAGGGTCCCAAAGTGAGGTGTGACAATTTGAGAGGCAGAGTGAAGATCACAGAAGTGAGAAACCTATCACCTTGCTTTTCCCATCCTGAGGAGCATACGGGCCAGACTCAGCATGCCCGAAGTTCGCATGGCCTGGACAGAGGTCCCACTGCCTAAGAGCTGCACGGGGATGGACACCCAGCTTTGCAACACCCTATCCTCTAGCTGGCCCAGCTCAGCTTCTCAAAGGTGCCTTAGCTGAGGAGGGCTTTCAGATGTGACAGACCCTGCCCATGTCATTTCTGAGGAACCAGGTGAATGCATTCAAATGGAAGGAGGTGATGAGAACAAGAAAGGGTGTAAGTGGGTGTTCTGACCTGCAGGTTGGCTGGCTGTGCGATCATGCCTCTGGCCTCCATCACAGGAGTAGGGTTAGAGCTTGTAAGTTCTCCTCTATCTGATAGAGGTAAATGGGATGGTGTTGGAGCAGCTGGATCTCTAGGAGGTTGGGAGGAAAGCTGGATCTCTAGAAACTGAGATATCAGGGTGTTATCTGCCTCAAATCTGCTTCTTATCAATCTCCAGATACTCCCTTGGGTGGTGGAATCAGGCTCTGCCATTCTCCTCAGAATGTGTCCAAAGAGTCAGAGTTAAGTTACTCATCAGAGATAAGAGGTGGGCTTCCTCTGCACTCATTTTTCCTTTCTCACTTGTCAAAACCTAGAGCCTCAACCACACATGAAATGATCTATGTATGAAATGATTATGTCTTAAGGCTCTGTGGAGCCACAGGTAGGAAAATAGCCTGGGTCCTTGAAACGCTGTGTGGAGGAGTGTGCTTGCCAACCCCAGACACTAATTTTGACTTGTATCTATATGAGCAAAAAAATAGCCCATCACCTCATGTTAGGAAAGTTTACTGTACTTTAATTAATAAATTATCTTTCTGAGACTTCTTTGCATGGTACTCCTAGATAAATTCTGCTCTTTTCTGGATGCCATATCTGCCTTTAGTTTGGATGTATTTACATTTGAAGATTAGTTGAATAATTTTTAAAAGAAAGATTACTGAGGAAATAAACTTGCTGGACTTTTTATGCAAAAAAAGTCCCTATTTTGGCCTCTCTTAATTAGGTAGATTTTTCTAGATATAGAATTTTAGATTTAAAGCTATTTTCCCTCTGAATTTGAAGACATTGCTTCATTGTCTTTTTGTGTCCAGTAATGCTAATGAGACTTTATGATAGAAAAAGTGTTAGGGGATTCAAGCAATACATGGGTAGAAGACCAATGCAAATAGCCAATCCACACACAAACAAGAATGAATCACTAGTAAATGGGAATCAGACACTAATGAGAACCCATTTTCTTCTATCAGATTGACAAAGATTATAAAAATGGTAATACTCAGCATGGGCACAGATTGGAAAAATGAGTACTTGTATACACTGCTGATGGGTCTGAAACTGGAACAAAATTTCTGTAGGACACATTTATTTTTTTTATTTTATTTTTATTTTTTGAGAGAGAGAGAGAGCGCGCACGCGCTGGGGGTGGGGTTAGGGAGAGGAATAGAAGGAGAGAGAGAATCCCAAACATGCTTCACTCCCAGCGCAGAGCCTGATGCAAGGCTGATCCCATGACCCTGAGATCATGACTTGAGCCAAAAATAAGAGTGGGAACCCCAACTGACTGAGCCACCCAGGTCCCCTGGAGGACACATTTATAATACTCAGAAATAAAATCTATTACTTTTACCTTTGAAGCTGAGATTGTTTTTTTTTTCAAGCTGGAAACTTTTTAGTTCTTCTATCTTTGTGGTAGCAAAGTTTCATAAAGATGTGTTTAGGTGAAAAGCTATTTTTATTTATCAGCTCAGCACTTACTGGGCCATTTCCACCTTCTGTTTTGTTTCAGCCGCAGGGAAATAGTTCTTTTATTTCTTTGATTTTTTCCCCCTCTACCTTCAGTTTTCCTGATTTTTTCTTTCTCAAGTTATTATTAGATGGATATTGGTCCTCCCATATGGATCTATTATAGCTTTTAAATTTTCTCTTAGGTCTTTTTTTGTCCTTTGCCTTATATTCATTTTTCCCTTTAAAAAAAATTTTTTTTAGGGACGCCTGGGTGGCTCAGCCTGGTCTGCCTTTGGCTCAGGTCATGATCTCAGGGTCCTGGGATCAACACATGCATCGGGCTCCTTGCTCAGTGGGGAGTCTGCTTCTCCCTCTGCTTGCCGCTCCCCCTGTTTGTGTTCACATTCTCTCTCTCTGACAAATAAATAAATAAAATCCTTAAAAAAATTTTTTTTAAAGTAATCTCCATGCTCAATCTGGGGCTCAAACTCAGCACCCCAACCAGATTTACATGCTCTACCAGCTGAATCAGCCAGGCACCCCTGTCCTTTCTTTTATATACTGAGATCTTAAAAAGTTTTCTTCTTTGCTTTCTTTTGGTTTATTTTCACCAAACATTTAAATATTTTAAATTTTTATGAACTCCAGTTCCTTTTCATATTAACCTATCTTGTTTTGTGCATGTGATTATCTTCATATAATTAGGCTGACCAACAAGGATACTAATTAGAATATTTAAAAAGTTCTCTTTCCCATAATTGTCTGTTTCTGTCACTAAATGTTTTTCTCTGTTTTCATGTTGGTCACTCATTTTGGTTTTGCTGATTTTCCTCAAATATATCTGGTAATCCCTGATCTTCTAATCTTACTCACCACTGAGGTCTATGTTGATTAATTTGAGTAGCTGGCATGTAACTTCTTTACTTGGCTTTTATAAAGAAAAGATAGTATAAATAAAGAGTTAAAATGTAATTTTAAAAACAATGTTATCTTATTAGAAATGGACTCACATTAATAAAATATTTTAACTTTTCTGTATAATATGCTGGTATTATTGACTATTGATAGGGAATAGATTTATCTATATAGGAAATCTATAACATTTGGTTGATCCCACTTAAAGTTGTCTCATTAATAAAATATCTTACAAATATATATTTTGAAGTTTTATCTAAGAATTTTTTGAGTTAAAAATCTCTTCATAGAAGACATGTATCATATGACCTCACTGATATGAGGAATACTTAATCTCAGGAAACAAACTGAGGTTTGGTGGAGTGGTGGGAGGTGGGAGGGATGGGGCGGCTGGGTGACAGACATTGGGGATGGTATGTGCTATGGTGAGCGCTGTGAATTGTGCAAGACTGTTGAATCACAGATCTGTACCTCTGAAACAAATAATACATTATATGTTAAAAAAAAAAAGAAGAAGAAGATAGCAGGAGGGGAAGAATGAAGGGGGGGAAATCGGAGGGGGAGATGAACCATGAGAGATGATGGATTCTGAAAAACAAACTGAGGGTTCTAGAGGGAAGGGGGGGTGGAAGGATGGGTTAGCCTGGTGATGGGTATTAAAGAGGGCATGTTCTGCATGGGGCACTGGGTGTTATACGCAAATAATGAATCATGGAACACTACATCAAAAACTAATGATGTAATGTATGGTTATTAACATAATAAAAAAATTAAAAATAATCTCTTCATAGATATATAGTTGAAAATGTTTTACGGAAATTGAATAATATTTTTTAATATCAACACACTATTTTACACATATAGGAAAACCTATTGTGTCATAGATATCTATAATTTGTGACGATGATGTATTGATGCTTTATGTGGGCAGAGATGCTTTTATTTATTTTTTATTTTTATTATTATTTAATTTTATTTTTTAAAGATTTTATTTATTTATTTGAGAGAGAGACAGAAACAGAGACAGAGCATGCTCACTCGGGGAGGAGGCAGAGAGAGAGGAAGAAGCAGACTCCCTGCTAAGCAAGGAACCTGATGTCAGGCTCCATCCCAGGACCCTGAGATCATGACCTGAGTTGAAGGAAGACACTTAACCAACTGAACCACCTAGGCGTCCCTTCACTTTTTATTTTTTAAGATTTTATTTTTTTTTAAGTAATCTCTACACCCAGTGTGGGACTCGAACTTACAACCCCAAGATCAAGAGTCGCATGCTCTACTGACTGAGCTGGCCAGGTTCCCCTGGGCAGAGATGTTTTTAAAAAGACTGGCATAAAGTATATGAAACTGGTATGGACACTATTAAGACAGTTGCATGACAACTATAATTATTTACAAAATAGACACATTATGGGGAAATCATGTATTGTTGACAAAAGAGATTATTTTTCTTTTTAAAAACACTCCTAAACTGATTGGCTGCATCAGCCTGGTGAAAAATTTTCATTCAAAAGATGTCAAGATCTTTTTCCATGATCCCACATTGCTACCTATTCATTTTTCACACATGGAGCCTTGTTCCTGCTGGGGCTCACAGTCAAATTGTAGGCTACATTGATCTCATTACAGTGAAGCCATTACACTTCTTTCGGTCTTCCTTACAGATTTGCTCCATGCATGCTTAAAATCTGGGAAAAACATACTGGAGAAACAAAAAAGCAGCAATTTCCTTGCCTTATTCCTTGGCCGGTGATGAAGTAGAGAGCATGATGTGGTGATTGGAGCCAGACCTAACCCTGGCCATGGGCATTGCAGCTGACCTAAACCTAATTAAGAAAGATCCTGAATAAACTTGGGTGAGATCCAAAATCACTAGCCTCTTCAATCAATATTTTTGATATAAAAATCAGCATCTGGGCTGAGTAAAAGGGAGCACTGTTTCATGCCACAGCAAAAAAAAAACAACAAAAAAACCCCAAAAAATCCCCTCTTGCTTCTACCTTGACCTCCTTATGTTAGATATCTGACTGATTTGTATCTGTGATAATTTTCAGAGCCAGTTGACTTACAAATGTCAAGTTCTGTTCTAAGCCCTGTCACAGACATCAGCCATTTCCAAACAGGTAAGTGGGTCTCACTTGTTCTCTTATTCCTGTTTGAATTACCCTGCTGGTATATAAAGTTTAGCTGAAATAATTTTGTAATAAATTTGACTGGAAAAGGAATATAGCATTCTCAGAAAAATAAAGCAAGGCCCTGTTGGAGCTTTGGAAGTCCTCTTTACATACTGCTAATCCCTGACAACTTCAAGAGACTGGCCTTCCAAGATGAGTCTACTCTTAATCTCTACGAGGGTATCCAGAGGATAATGAATAATCAGAGTTCTTAGTGGAGTGTCTGGCACATGAAAAGTGTCCAAAAAATGATTGACTTGCTATCTTTTAAGACACCACATACCTGCTTTAGAAATAATTCCTAGTCTTCATCTCCAGGAAATTCACAGGCAGGGTATGAGATAAAGAATGAAAAGATTAATATTTGACTCATGTCCATGCCTTTGTTATCCTAAAGACTACTTTTAATGAGGTTGAGACCAATTAAGGGACAGTTGAAGACATCTCTACCTTTTAGAGAGATTCAGTGAAATATTCCCTAATGAAATCATATGATTTCTGGGGCTTGCTTCAAAGTAATCTGTGAGTGGGGGAAATAGATGAAAAAGACTAGCCATGAACTGATAATGTTTGAAGCTAGGTGATAGGTGCACATGGGTTCAATATACTATTCTCTCTCTCTTACTCTGTGTTTACAATTTTCCATTTTAAAACTTTTTTAGAGGAGATGGATTAAAATAATTATTTTTAAGTTGATGGAGTGCTGTCAGTTCAGAACCGAGTCCCTCCCCAAGAAGTGCCTTTGGTTGAATGGAATTGTCTTGGCCAAGGTAATGCCCTCCCCTACACCTTTACCTTTGTAACTTGTATCTAGTGATTAGCTGATGGCAGAAAGGACATAGAAGCCTGTCTCCCTTGTTTCACTTTGAGATAATTTAAAGGGCCATTTCTGTTGCATACCTCCCCATGGGATTGACTAAGGCCTTTCTATGATGAAATTGTAGTTAGGCGTCTCCCTTTTCCAATCCTGTCTCCTCGATCCATCCTAGATATTGTTGCACTGTATGTGGTCTCAGTGTTATGCTGGTAAAGGTTTAACAGATGGCTCTCCAGATCCCGAATTTGTAGTGTTTGCCGATTTCCATGGTGTAAATACTCTCAGCATGGTCAATTTCAAGCTACCAAGGTGATGTCACAGAAGAAGGAGTTGGGAACAGATGAACACATTGGTTCTTGTGACCCAGTTTGAGCCAGTGCCAGCCACCGTTGCCCATTTTCCTTAATGAAATTCTTAAATGCAAATCTCTATCTGAGTCTCTATTTAGGGTAATCCAAACTAACAAAGAACCATCAATTATTTTTTCTATTGTCTATTTTGGTGATTTGTCTATTAAAGAAATTAGTATTTCACAGGCAGAATGAAATGAAATTGGTTACCTCAAATGTTTCAGTGAAACACACACACACACACCCACCCGCCCCACAATACTGTAAGACAATGTCCCATAATAATTGCTTTGAAACGTTTAAAATACAGACGCCTTTAATTTCCAAAAATTACACAGCTGCTTGAGGTGTTCTGAGAAAACAGACTTCAAATATGTTGTTCATATGGAGACGAGGAAAAATGGCCAAGAAATCACCAGAGAAGTTCCAAATATAAATTTTGTTACTATTGCCATAAATCCAAGAGAATTAAAGTTTCCTCATCAAAAATTTTAAGTCAGAGTAAGCCACTTACAGTATTTGCTGTCTCTGAAGAAAATACAGAGGAGTATTTCATGTGTGAAGAACTGTTAAGACTTTCACCCTATTGGAGAGCTGTTGTTGGAATAAATAATCATAGGCAGATTATTCTTAATATCTAATTTTGTAGAAAGAGAAGGTACCTGGAAATGGGAACAAAATGTCTCACTGAGGAGAAAAGTTTGGAATAATTCACTTTACTTTAGTAGTATAAGCACCCTTAATTATCAACAAAGAATGAGGACAAAGTTTCTGTTATGTTATTAGAGACAACTGATCTATGCAAACAGAAGCTCCAACAGTGGTCCTCAAATTAGGGCATGATTAGAAGCCCCTAAGGAGGCTGGCTAAATGTAAGTTCCTGGGCTCTTCCAATTCAGTGGAAGTCTGGCTGGGGGCCCAGGGACCTGCATTTTAATAAGCTTCTAGTAACTTCTGAAGCCCATGGTGTCTGTCAAACCAAAACATGCTGAAAGGCAATGTAGCCAAACATCCACAGTAACACAGTTCCATAATAGGATTAGGGATGTGTCTATGCCATTTCCCTGTTAAACAAATGTATCCCCCCTAAGAATATCAGTCTGGATCCTATATGTTCTGTTTCACTGAAGGCCACATCTTTTAAAACATCTTCCATCTATCTACCAACCAGCCAGATTCTCACCTCTGTACCTTTATACTCTTGCTTGCTCTGTAAAGGAAGGGGAAAGTGTGTGTGTGTGTGTGTGTGTGTGTGTGTGTGTGTGTGTGTGTGTGTGTGTGCATGCACATGTGCATGCATGGGAGGGTTGGGGTACATAACAGAGTTTTGTTAGAAAATTCTCTTTCTCAACAGAGCCAACCAAAGGGACATTTTGGGCTGTGGTATAGTTACTGAGACTCAACAATCCCTATTGATTTGAAATTGTGGTTTTATGAACCTAGCAGTAGATGTTTTCTTATAAAAATTAAAAATTCTCATAATCACTTTTAGCCAACCTCATTCTATCTATGACATATACTCCTATATTACCAGCCCTATTGGATCTGAATCCCTCCTAATGTTCTCAGGAAGCATAGCATTTGGTTTATAGCTGTTCTCGTAAGTGTATTCAGTGTAGACCCTCTGACAGAGGTAGTTTTTCATTTTGTTTAAAAAGTCTTGTACATGAGAATGTAATAAATTGTCCTAGGACTCTGGGATCTTGATGAAGCAGGAGTAATGTCCCCCTTGCTCCCCAGGCCAGTGGATAAATAATTATTTTCCTATCATGAGTTAGACTCAGGATCCTCCATAAAAGTAATAAAGATAGACGAATATTCCTGCTCACAAAAACACCCTAAAACCCAAAGGGTGGGTGTGAAGATGTGTATGAAGATCATGGACTAGAAAGGAAGGGGATGTTTACTGCTCAGTGTACCTCAGTAAGGGCCTCTTCCTCTACTGTTCTTTTTATAGGACTGAAGACATTTATGCATTTTGGACAATTAACTAGAATCAACTTCACTTAAATGCACATTTTCAAGAGAAAAGACTTTTTGGGGACATGTATACCACATATATTTTCTTTGCCTAAGTAATGGTGCACCAATGCATTGGGGAGAGTTGTAATTTAGTTATCAAAATTAGTCACTGGATGGGGCAACTGCATTGTCAGAACTCATTTCCTCTCCTCTTTTGCTGATAGTGATCCTTACAAATGTGTGTGAGAAACTTTATCGTTGTGATCACTTTTAAATTGATATACCTAGTAGCGGTTTTACTTTTCCCATAAAAAGCTTTCCATCTTTTAATCTGTTGTGAGCACCAGGCATGTTGCTTTCTCCAACACCAGTGCTCCTGGCTGGGTTTCTATCTCACTGCACAGCATGAAAGCTTGAGTCCATTTGTGTCACAAGTCAAACCTCTCTTGAAGTGATTTGTTTATACTGTCATTTGATGGAGTGGAATGTTCTGTAACTCATTCGAACTATTACAGAAGCTTTGCTAAAAGGTCACCACTGCTCTTTAGAGTTTCCAAATCTGGGAACCATCTGGGAGCTTGTTAAAGATAAGGTTTTCCACTGGCTTTTTCCATACCAACTAGAACCAATTAGCAAAAAGGGACTATTCCAGATAAGTTTATGTTCACATTTAGAAAGAGAGAGAGAGACAGGCAGTCAGACAGAACAGAGGCAGAGAGATAGAGAGAGACAGAGAGAACTCAAGGAAATTACAGTTCTTTGCTCAATAGTGTGCAAGCCCACTTTACACCAAAATCGGATTGCATGTGCCAGCAGACGGTAAGGACTATTTAATAGGCCTGAACAGGGGTGTCAGTCTTAAAAATGTTAAATAGAATTTGCTTTTTAATGTCGTTTTTGAATTAATACATTCAAGTATAGGCTTGAGAGTCAACTCTAAAGGAAACTGCATCTCACCATTTACTCAAAATTTAATAGGAAAATGACAACTCATTCCTTAAAGTAATAAGGGTTATGTATGCAAGCTAAACATTCACTCTACATGGCACCAACAGCCTTCCAGTTGTTATAACATTACAGTTTGAGTCTAGGCCTGCAATTGGCTTGTGTTTGCTTTCTGCACCCTTCCTTATGAAACAAAAGTCTTGAATTTTCCAAACCTCAAAAGCTCAGCTGTAAAACTGTAGGAGACCAGGAAGAGGAAAAGGAGTTTCCTTCAAAGACGTCTGGAGTTACTGGCTGGCCAGTCCCGCTCTCTCCCTCCAAACATTAACTATAGCTTTTGACACTTGTCCTTGGAAAAAGTCCAAATGTGGCAAATGGTAGAAGCAAAATTTCTTTACCCTCCTGCCTGGAGCTCCCCATGATACAGATGAGTTCTAGCTGGGCCATTCATGGGTGAAACAAGGAGGTCAGCTACTGCGCACCACCCTTGCTCATGTCTGCAGATGAAATAAGTACACACATAGGGAGATCTACTGAATTAAAAATCGAAGCCCTCTCCTTTGGTTGGAATGCCTGAAAGAGTCTGGACCAAAGAGTCTGCACAGGAGCAGCTAAAACACAGGCTCATTGCCATTAAAAATGTTCTAGGAAGTGTGTGTGTGTGTGTGTGTGTGTGTGTGTGTGTGTGTGTGTGTGTATTTGTAGCAGGATACTTGGGAGAGGAGAAAGTTAAAATCTGGAACCATATTTTTGTCTCTGCAGTCCCGAGCTGGAGATATTAAAAACACAACCTTTCCTTCAGTTCAATTAAGCTGGTTTGGAAACCAAAATTGTCCTTAGAAAGGGGGGAGAAATCCATTTATATTCCTTTTGAGGCAAAATGGGGGTCTTTCGAGCAAAGTCTTTAGGTGCAATTCAGGACCAGGAAACTTAATCTTCCAGTTCAAAGCTTGTCTCATCGTAGAGTTCGGGGCGTGTTGACTTCCTGTGCCGAGAATATTTCAGTTGCAGAAGATCACCCATTTCATCCAGGTTTTCCAAAACCTGCAAAGAGATTGCGTTCCATCAGTTATTCTTTAAACTCCTAAGCCCCGCAGAGATACAATCTTCTTTTGCCAACTTCCTTGATTTTAAAGAAAAGGGGAAAGATCCAAATCATTAAGGTGTGGCTTATAAACCAGCCCTAGAGGAATGTTAGATGCTAATTAATTTTATTTCATATTCTTTAATAGTCTACCCCACATTATGAGTATTTAATTTGTTTTTGGGGTGTGAGGAAAGGAATAAAAGCATCTGACCAATGCTTACCCTTTCAGGCTTTATTTTAAAGTTTAATGACATATATATAACCTTGTGGAAGAAAGAGGTAAGGCTGCAGATTACATTTGGGTTTATGTCCTCATGACACAGCAAATCAACCTGGCCAGGGGCAAAATGGAACATTGCAGGAGCTGGTTAGTGTCCTCTTCTCTCTCCCATACTGCCCCAGCCACAGCTTTTAAACACTCATCTCTATGTTCCATGGAATCATAGGACTTAAAACCACAAAGGACCAAGAACTCATCTGTTTCAATTCTCTCAATTCAGGCAGATAAATGTATCCCCAATTTTCCAAAGAAACAACTGAGATGCAGAATATACAAAATGTAATTTTCCCATCTAGTGTATCACTAATCTTATGGTACTGGGCATGCCTTTTTAACATTTTTAGGCCTGTCTTGACCTGTCAAATGAGGTGGACAATATTAGGATCTAATGATTTGAAAAAGGTGAAGATGTTTGTTAATTCTGGAATGAATGACTAGTGAGCTTATGGGCTTTCCTCTTTGGGAAGTCTTTCAAACTGGCATCAAGTTCGATATCCACCAACATATGAAGAGTCATTTATTTCTGGGTGGTAGCATTATGGGTGGTTAAAATGTTTTTTTACTTTTTACTTCAATGTACTTCCTAAATTTTTACATCAAATCTAGGCACTAAGACAAAGTAACAAAAGTTATATTTGAAATGACATCAAACCAAGATAGTGTCTATTGCTCTTGGCTGAAGTGGGGATGGAGTAGCTCAGAGTAAGGCATCTGTACACTGGGGGAGATGAGAGACAATTCATGGAAGGTGTGGGAGAACATAGGATTTCTAGTTATTTTAATCTCAGTCTTTTTAACTTCCATTTTTGTGTCTGCCATAAAATGTACATAATATATTGGCAGTGCATAAATAACTTATAAGTGGATTTATGTTGAAGCCCACTGATCAGATGATCTAGAGCACACCTGTACCCAAAAAAGGTAGGCATGAATTACAGAAGAAGCATCTTAGTAAGAGGGACCTGGGAAGGGCTTCTTCCCACATTTAGACTTCTGTTTGAGATGACTCTAAGGAAGCAGGGACCAGTCTAGGTTGATGCTGTTTTGAGCGGGAGAAGTTCAGTGATTGGCTCTATGCAGAATTCTTATGTGGCAGGTGGGAAGGTGAGGTCATTGGTAAAGGAGAAGTCATCACTCATGTTAGAAGAAAGAAATTCTAAGCCATTTTGTGTTTGTAGAGGGACCTCATCCCTGCCTTGTTCCAAACATGGTCATAGAAGGTACTTATTTAGTATGTATTTTCTGTGAGTGTTATGTTCATTTAACTACCTCAATGTCCTGGCTATTCAAGGGTCATTTTTCACTTTCCCTAATGTGCATATTAAGGCATATGCTCACAATATTTTTATTGATATAGGTGCCTGATTTCAAAAGCTTAGAGGAATCTGTCTAGATGATGTCTCAGTGCTCCTTCCAAACCAGGTATTCAACAGGAATTAAGAACTTTCGAAGAGAATCCCG
Organism: Zalophus californianus; assembly: GCF_009762305.2. Lineage (NCBI taxonomy): Eukaryota > Metazoa > Chordata > Mammalia > Carnivora > Otariidae > Zalophus > Zalophus californianus. The sequence continues at coordinate 101,402,426 of NC_045602.1, forward strand.
AGGTCTGATGTCTCCAGAATTGGGTATCCATGAATACCTCAATGCTGTTGGGGGTCGCAAAAAATACAAATCACCCACTGCTGTCCACCCCCTCCTCTCATCTCTGGGAGCATGCTCCCCGGTCATGTCCTTTCCTCTCCCATGCCTACTGCCTCTCTCTCGTTACTTTTTCCTCTCTTAATGTGTAAACATGCTCAAGTCTTTCAAGGGATTTTTAAACCTATTTTTTCTTGCTTTTGTAGTGAAACTTGGCTTTTTCTATTTAAAAGAAACAATTTGTTAAAATTAATTACTAGAAATATATACTCATTTTGGAGAACCTGGACAACATAAAAAACTCTAAAGAACAATAACAACAAAGTTCACCCATCATCTCAAAACCTAGAGTTAGCTCAATTATTAGTGTGTCATGCAAGAAATTGTTATTATGTATGTACTCTGTAGTGGACACTGGTTTAAGTCCTAAGAATGTAATGGTGAAGCAGAAAGACATGGACACTGTGCATGTATAATTTATTATTTGAGCTCAAAGTATTCACTTTTTTATTCTTTGTAGAACTGTCTCCTAGTGTATGTATGTATACATACATATGTATACATATATAATATACATGCACACATAACAATCCATAATACATGTTATATGTGCATGTATATTACACATATACACATAATTCATTCCCATCTTCATATGGAATAACTCATTCATATATAATGAATGACTTCATATAATCCCATATATAATTCCCACCTTCATGTTCCACAGTTGTCTATATTTCTTTTCCAAGATGAATTTATTCTGTCTGGTATTATCACTAGTTGCTTATTTATTAGTATCTCCTCTTAGAGTTTTTGCCCCAGGGTTTTGCACACAAGTAGACACTCAATGTGTTTGCTAAATTGCTTTGACATTAGGAGACAGTTTCATCAACCCCAAACTGATTGAGATGGCTTAGTTTTCTGCTCTCGCTCATTCACATAAAGATCAAAACCAAAGGACAGTGAAATGTGGTTATGAAATCATTAAAAGCTAGTGTAGGTCTGGATGATATGATGGACCTGTCTTTGTTATTGCTTTGCCAACATGTTGCTTAGTTGTGTCATATTTTCTTATGAGGGTTTTGGTGGCTCTGAAAAGTGTCAGGTTGCGGGTGGTTCATGCTGAAATAGCATGTCAGATTAGCTTTTGCATTTAAGATCAAGTAAATGGCACAACATGTGGCTACTCAGTCAGTCTTTTTATGAAACCAAAACAATGCCTTGAGTCAAATCTTCACTAAACTCATTTTTCTTTTCTATCCCTCGAGTTGATCACATTGTTGGGCATTGTTGGCATAACCGTTTTTTTTTTTTTTTGCAGTGAGATTTATGAGTGTTGGTTTTCTAAACCATCAAGAGAAATTTAGGGAACCTCAAGCAAGCTCAATAAAAGAATGTGCCCACAATGCAAGGTGCCATCACTGGTGGTTCTGTTGGCCTGTGGGGTACTCACCGTGTCTAGCATCTCCCGGGTATGTGCTGCTGAAACACAAAACCGAGCCCGAGCTTCTGCGAGGGGAGTAGCTGGAAATCCAACGACCACCACCCCAATTTTTCTGTTTAATAGATGCCTTGCAAAAGCCCTATGGGAAGGGTAAAAAAGAAGGTTAGCTGAGAGATGACAAAATTATGTGGCAAGAAAAAGAATATGGCTAATTGACATTTCTTATAACAATAAATAGAAGATGATTGAAATTACTAAACTTCTGTTACATGCAACTGACAAGAAAATGAGGCAGTTCCTTGATGGCACCCATATCTGAGGGTGTATATTATGCAGCCTGGCACACTCAGTTAGAACATTGTGAGTACTGTCTTTGACACTGAGCAGAAAATGCTGATGTACGTGACCCTGGTTTAATGAGTCAGCATTGATATAAAAATCCTTCGTCTGCAGAGTTCCTAGGAACAAAAACCCAACAGCTAACACAATGCAATTGCATAAAGAAAGAACATATAGTATGTGTAAACTTGTATGTTTTAAAAACATAATACCAATAATAGAGTATGGAAATTTCAAGAAGACTATACTTTATGACTATTATTTGAGAACCAGGATCTGAGGGTCTGTGGGTGCTAATACTGAGCTGTATTCTCACTCCAGAGCCAAAGATTTTTTCCCTCATTAAATTGGAGAGGGAAAATAGTAAGGGTCTCCTCATTTTTGATTGTGTAAATGAATCCACCCAGGTATGTTCAAGGATAATAAACCCATTGACTGGATTAAAGGGGAAATGAGGCAAGGGGGACGCAGGGAAAGAAATGTGTACACACAGAGAGGCTGGTTGGTAGATGCAGCCTGTAGTACGTAGGTCATAACTACAAAGCTTTCTGACACAGGCTGTAAACTTCCTCAGTTGTCATTCCTTCCCCTTATCTGCTTCTAGACACTTTCTTTTTCAAAGCTAATCTCAGTAATGATTCTAGAATATTGATCTCTAAAAAGTCTGTAGATTTTTTGTGCTAAGACCCAAAATCAGACAAAAAGGCATGCGCCCCTAAGTGAATCTTTCCCCACTTTGTGCTGTTGTTCTCTGCAGGAAACATTACTTACTAAATGTCTCTGCCCACAAGCAAGGTAAATGCCTCAGAACTGTTCTTAGCATTAAGAGGATTCTGGTGTCCTTTTCTTAGGCTGGAAGCTGACAGCACCACAGAAACCTTCCAGTCATAACTCAGGAAGAATTCTTGAACTAGACGCGGAGAGCTAGCTTGTTCATTTACTCATTCCTCTTGCCATGGAGCTGTCTGCCTTTTTGGTTGCCTCATGCAGAATGCATGCTATCAAATGAAGTGATGGAGATTGCAAGATCTACTGAACACACAGCCTCTCTGGCCCCGTGGCCCAGGAAAGGTAAGATTAGCCTTTGATTTGGATGAGGAAGATTAACAAGGAGATGAAGCTTTCTGAGAAAGCTTGAAAAACAGAGGCTGTTCTTTCTCTTTCTTGTTCACCCTATAGAAGGCTGCCCACGGAACTACACAGGATGAGAGCTCATAATTATCTGAGAAACAAGGCAAGTGCTTTTATTGCTAGAATACAAACCACCTGACCCATGATCTCAGGCTAGTTTTCAGGACTCCCCAAAGACCATTTTCACTGTCTGCGTGTTTCTCTTTGTACCAGAGGAAGTGAGTTTTGCCAACGAATGTAGAGCAAAATATATGACTGTTGATTCATTAGGCTAATCTGAGGTCTCCCTGGAGCACTTTCTGGCTTAAAATTTACACTACTAACCCTGGCCTCCTTCAGTTAATGTGTCTGATTGTCCTGAACATTTTATATAATGAGCCTCTGGGTTTGTACTCCCCAAAATAAATGAGAGCCAGTGTGAGCTGAAAGAAGCTAGACTACGTGGATAATAATAATAAAACGTTAGCACTGCATATGTGCAGCATCACTGCATCCTGTATGCCACCATCCTACAAGTGTATGATGAGACACATAGAAGGAGAATGTAAACTCTGTACCAGAGAGTAAATACAATATATTCTTGATTATTCAAGTGAATGTTTTATGGGTGAAATCACATGATATTGGACGTTGTAGAAGATTCCTGTGGTAGGGTTGCAATGAAACTTTGCTCAAAACGATACCTGGCTGGAGATCATATTTTCATTCTGCAGTAGGTGGACATGTGGAGAAATCATAGTGCTTTAATAAAAGCAAAGGGTTGAAAATGAGCAAATGAAAGAAGTGCTCATACACTGGCTTATACAATTAACTCCTTGTTTCAAAAGACTTTTCTCCATATAAACTTTCCATTGAAGAAATATCTGAGAAGAAAACAAAGCCAGGCGGCAGGGAAGCTCTTGGCAGCAACTCTGGCCAATAAGAGATGACATTACCTTTTGTAACTGACCTATTCTAAGTTTCCTTAGACAACTCAAGCAATTAGAGTGGTTTTTTCCCCATTTGCAGTGACTGAGGCCTTCTGATTCACCAAAGATGACATTGAGAGTTAAACTTATACTCTGTGTTTGCTTTAATGAAATGTGGATATCCCCCACTGTGGACTAAAGCTTCAGAGGCCATGCTATGCACTGAAAAGAGCTCTGGTGTAGGAGGCAAATGGAACTGGCTTTGAATTCTGGGCTCTACTGCTTGTACAACCTGAGTGACCCTTAGAAAGTAGTTTAACTTTTGTGGGTCTTGGTGCCCTTGTTTATAAACTAGGGCCAAGCATCCACCCTTGCTGGGTGATCGCTGGGTCTGATAGTCTTACTTAGCATAGAATCAGCATTCAGCCACATCAGATCCTCCTTAAATACCATCTTCACTGGAAGGCACTAGATGGTTTGACATATCATCCAGGGTTCAATATGGCATATTTGATTCATGCAATAGCAGGATCTCCACCTACTATTTTCCTGGAAGTTCTATTTTTATTAATGCAACCAAAGGTTGCAATAACTATTTTGGAGAGCCCATGCAACCATGGTGACCAAATCCTGCACACAGTTGAAACTAATAATAATAATCATTGTACTAGTAGAAGTCCCAGTAGTAGTAATAATAACCACCACTGATGAAGTGCTGATAGTACACCAAGTACTATATTAAGTGCCTTATATACTACTAATAATAACAGCTCCCACCTAGTGGCTCCTATTTAAGAGACAACATACTTTATGCTGACAGACCTCATCTTGGTTAATTGAAACAATTATGAAATAGGTACTATTACATCCTATTTTAAAAATGAGAAAACTGGGGCTTCAGAAAGTTGGGCAACTTGTCCAGGATCCCCCAGCTAGCAAGAGGCAGAGTCAAATTCTTCTTCATTCCAAACTCCTCACTACACCAAGGAGCACAGTTTTTACACATAACACCCTCTGATTTCATTTTTCACATTAGCTGTTGTCCACAGAAGTATTCCCTCTCTCTTTCTGTTATTGCAAAATTCAATTCCTGAATTTAAATGCATTTGTTTTAACACTTCATGGACTCTTCTCAGGGCATGGATTCATGTTAAAATTCTATTTCCAGCCTTCACCAGCAAAGTTAGAATTATATGGCATGCTCCCTAGGACCACCCTCCAGCATTGTGCACTTTAGACTCTCAAAAATAAAACAAATTTATTTTGGTGTCTTCCTTTGAGCTAATGATAACATATTAGAGAGACATGTACTAAGCGTGGCATCTTTCTTCCACAAAATACCATTTTGCTAACCATGCTGAATAAACGTAGGTTTTCTTTTGTGCCTTCTGAAATTGGATGGTAAAGGGTTTGGGATCATATGCTACTTTGAGTCCCTGTTGCCATTCCTCCCTGTGGTAAGTACCAAGCAGTATCCTGTGGGACTTTTCTGTAGCTCACTATTCTCTTGACCACCCCATGCACTGTTAGCCTAACCCAGATCTGTGAACAAAGGGCCCACTGGCAGTAATGGTGTGGCATGCGAAAGAACTCACGTGTGTTTTTTAACTGTTTGTTATTTTGCTGTGGTGAAATGATGGAAGAGTGTATGCTGAAGAATTAACACAGTCCTATCTACCGTGAGTTCTCAACTGATAGCCCCGGAATCTCTTCTCTATACTTAAAATACTCTACCAATCTATTCAGACTCTTAAAGAGTCAAACAGAAATTTCCAAAAATGGGGTTATGTTGCAGGAGAGTTAGGACATCTAGAATCTTGTAAATATATGTTGACTATTACTTTCCACCATGCCCATGGTCAGACACCCAAATAAACATTTTATATTTAGAAAGGACTTTAATTAACTTCCTTTTAATAACAGAGGTAGTTAGTCTGTGGCAAGTTGGAGAATGGCTCATGTATAAAATTGTCTATGCCATATTGAGAAAAAGTCATTTTTCCTCTTTATGCAGTTGTTCTCATGCTCAATTTCAGAGTTGCAATCAATGGGAAACAACTCCACATAGATTTATAGGAGCGGCATTAAAATTTGGTGTTAAGAGCGTGAGCCTAAGTTTGGGTTTGCCTCTTGATATTCTCTTGATTTTACTACTGCTCGACTTGTATGACTTTAGGCAAACTATTTAATTGTCCTCAGCCTCAGTTTCCCCCACACTTGAAATAAGGCTTCCTTCTTCTGAGGATGGGCATGAAAGGTCAGTGGAGAAAGCACAGAGCCTGGTAATGTTGTTTCAAATGTTGGGAGAGATGGTCTCCAGAAGTTTTCCCTGAAAAAGACTGTGGGGCAGAAGGAGGCAAGGATCATCTCTAATTTACAGGTGAGGCCTAGGGGGTGACACCCAAATTCACAGGGCTTGAAAGTGGTGGGCACTTGATTCTCTTCTTAGAAGACCTCTTTGCTGATGGGCTGGCAGGTGGCTTCCAAGAAGCTATACAAGTGAATTCTGAACTCAGCACCCCATTCCAAGCACATAAACAATGCCCATGCTGAAAGAGCCTCACAGAGTCAGAAGCGCTGTCTTAGTCAGATCACCTTGGGGCTCCGGTATTATTCTGAGAGCCCGTTGTATACTCACGCTACTTTAGCAGGCATGTAAAGGAGCAGGGGAATGACGGGAGACTCCTCATTGCCATAGATAATGAATCCCATTTCATTCAGTCTCTGTCTGAAGTATCTTGTGTTTTTTGCAAGTTGCCTTACTCTCTGTAACCCTGAAAGAAGACAGGCATGAAATCCATCAATTTCCACCAGGAAGAGAGAAGCAAAGGTCAGACTGACTTGGCAAGCATTCTTAAGTCTTTCTGCAGGCCTGCATTATTAGCTGGGAGGGGGTCAAAATAGGGCAGGGAAATATCTTTTGGTGAGCAGGTGTGGGTACTGATGCCTGAGAGCTGTCCTGAGTCTGGAAGTCAGGATCCAGGGTGGGGGTGCGGGAAGGTGCTGTTAGGTTCTGCTAGCAACTAAAGGCAGGCTAGCGTGTGGAGTGGGCAGAGAGTGTGTCTAGCAAGAAGAAACAAGATAAGCTATCATTTACTAGGTACCTACTGTGTATGGACTCTGTGCTAAGTGCTTTAAAGACATTAACTCAGGTGAAGGGAATGTGACAAGAAGTGACACAGACACAGACACACACATACCACACCACTTGTTGGTAGATGCTTTTCAGCCAAGCTGAGCTGGCCCATTAAGTTGCTTCTCATCCAAGTCTCTAATCAAAGAGCACTTCACCTAACCTGAGCTTGAAGGGGTAGCACATTCCTGAACAAAGATAGGTCCAGCTGAGACCAGAACTGTTTTGTGAGGCATTTGCTAGTGGTAGAGTAATAGAGGGAAAGGAATAGAGGGAAGGGAAGAAGGGGACCTCTGTTTTCCCCAAGCACCAAAAATGACAGCATGGGCTCCAAACAGAAGGTCAAGGAAGGTACATGTGTCCATTTCCAGGTTATTGGTACTTCAGCTCAAAAGCTTAGCCTCTGTCCCAGGGGGAGGTCACACATATGAGATGGCAAAGGGAATTAAAGAGTGGAAAGAGTTCTGAAGAAATCTGTCTACTCCATTACTGCCTCCAATGAGGCAAGTGGGCAAATCAGCCAAAACCAGAGTGTGTATGCTTGATACAGAAGATTGAACAGAACTGGATATTTAAGTCCCCAGAAATCAGTCCAACGTTTGCATCTGATGCAAAGTGGCTGTTGAGCAGGAAGAGCTGCTACAGCTGACCACCATTATGATTGGTTGGGTGTCTATTCAAACTGATCAGAGTTCTTGCTTTACTAGTTTTTCAATATTCTGAACATCACTCCTGGGTGTCTGTAACTCTGCAGATGGAAAATGGGTTAAAATGTCAGTAAACATGCCAATCACGGTTCTCCAGTTCCTTCTTGGAGAAATGGCTCAGATTGTGTCTTGACAGAGGGTTGAGCAGTGGACATTTCCTGCTCAACATCTTTCCTCCAGGAACTCTTATGAGTGCTATAAAGAATGCTATGTGGTGCCGTGACGTTCAGGTAGAGTTGGCCCTGACTTTCCTCTTTGCTACAAGGATATCATATGACCAAGGCCTAGCCAATTGGAATACTCCATCCCCCTGATTATTGGTTCAATGATGAAATACAACCTGGGCCTATCAGAATCTTTCAGATCTGCTGAAGAAGTGTATGAATGAGTTCATCCTAAGCTACATGTTTGTCATCATATGGAGGAAACCTGCTTGAGAATGATGTTGACTCAGAAAGCCAAGGTACAAGACAGTAAGAGTCCTGATGGCATCATTGTAACCCTCGGGCCTAGCCATGCGTAAGTGAGTCTGTCCTTTGGACTGTCTGTTGTGTGAACCAATACATTTCTTTTTCTTAAGCTATTTGAGTTTATACAACCTATAACCAAATGTGTTCTGAGTAATACAGGTGGCCACTTATTGTATGGGGTTACCTCTAAAGGACAATAATAATAGCAACAACAACAGTAATTCTAGTTCACAAATACATAATGTTACCACTGTTATAAGCACTTGACATTTAATAATTTATTTAGTCCTCACAACAACTGTATTGAACTAGATGCTATAATCTCATGTTACACACAAAGAGAAGCCAAATAACTCACCCAAGTTCACATAGTTGGTAGGTAGCAGAGCCAGAATTTGAACCCAGTAATTGGGTTCTAGAATCTGTGCTGTTAACCTCTACATTATGCCCAAGAGTAGCAATGGGTGATGTCTACCTAGATAATGGATGATAGCCAACTCTTCACTAAGCTCAATAAAATATACTCTTCCAGCTATTATGATCATTGTTATACCAAGTTTTTCTTGTAGAGGCAGTTCATAAGTTGAGGGCTGAGCAAGCTTTCAGTAGCCTCATGTTGTGAGAAAGGGGATAAGACATCAGGGACTAGAGTCTGAGGCCTGCCACAGGGGAGGACTGGTGAACTCCCTTCACTTTGAGTGGGGAGCCTGAAGGGTTACTCCTGAGAAGTAAGGGTGAACCAGAAGTAGACAGGCTCCCAAAGGGCACATCCACTCCCAAAATAGTTCAGCTCTTCTAAGAGTTTTTCTTTGCTTACCAAGCCCAAATCTACTTGGCTTCTCTGACATCTTAAATGTGTTAACAATATATGCAAAGGAATGGAAATTTAGTGGAGTGGAACACCAACCAAGAAGGAGGGTGTTGAATTGTCCCTGTTTGTTTTCTGTTTCTACTCTTCACTCAACTCCAGTTCGCAAGGAAGACTCCTCTCTGACTCTGCCAGCAGACTGTGATAGAGAAAGCATCTGGGTTATTGTATTTTTTCAGGAAAGCTGATCTCTCAATTCCACCATGCTGGCCATAGCTAATGGATGCACAACACTCTTGATTGAAGGCCAGTCCACTTGGGTGTTGGCCAGAGACTCATGACTTGTCTATCATGGGAACTTCACCAAAGAGATAATAAATATGAATTAAACCAATAAGAACCTCTTGCTGGTAGAGTATGAACATGAAAAATTTAGAGAAAGCCAACAATTGGTATTAAGACTAGAAACTGAAGGACATAGAAAAGCTTATTATCAGAATCTATAAGACATAGGATCCACTGGTCAGTGGCAGTGATGATAAACCATATAGAAGAGAAGTGGGCAGTACAAGGTTAGTCAGTAGCAACTGGAAGAGAAGAAATAGAAACAGGGAAAAACACATAGTCAGTCTAGTGGGCAGACAGATATGACATCTAAAAATGCATGGAAAATTGCAACTCTTATGAGTGCTGTAAATAATGCTATGTGGTGTTATGAGAACCCGTATTAGAGAGATTGGACCAAATCTGAGGAAGTCAATACATGGTGAGTGAGTTGAGATGGAAGGGTAGACCCATGTTAACAGGCAAAAAACTAGAGGGGAGCATTTCAAGTACAGGAAACAGGTGCAATGGTCCAATGGTTTGTAGAAGAAAAGAGTGGTTGAGAACCGGGTAAGATGTGGTTAAGTGTTGGGCAAGATAAGGCAGGAGTGATGGGTAGATTTTCTAAAAAAAAAAAAAAAAAGAGGACAGGGATTGAAGAATCCAACATTTAGTGGTTGGGAAGAGAATAAACTTAAAAGGGAGACAAACAGAGCAATCAGGGTGGGAGAAGACAAATCAGGAGATGAAATACTGTTTACTGATTTTATCAACATGGCAATCATTGATAACCTTTACTTTTGGGGTTCCTGGTTGGGACTTTGGTTTTCAAGAAACAGGTAGCTGCAAATATGGCTTATTTTAATTCATATATGCTTTTATTTTCCCACTCATCCTCCTTCAAAAAGTAAAAGATAAGCCCTCAACCCTGAAATTCCAGATTTGCAACATGAATACAAGTAAGGGATTGGGAGAGGTATAGAACCATTTGTATACATTTTGCTTTGTAATATGCTGAAGTGTTCCTTGGAAACTTGTATGTGTATAGAAAGCAACCTCTTTGAAGGCCAGAACTAGAAATGAGGAGGAGAATATTTGTCTTCATTTAAAAGAAAATTTCATCTATACATTGAAACTGTGTATTTAGGTAGGTGAGAGCATAAGGAGTAGGGGGAGGTTGTGGAAGAAGAAGGGAATGAAAAAGAAGGACTGGGTAAGACTTGTTTTAAAGAAGGTGATTAAAATGAAGTCACAGAAATACATCTCAGCCACCAAAATGTATTCCATATGGCCTGTCGCCTTGTATGTTTAGCTCTTTTGTTGATCGTTAGCTGCACAATGAATAGATGACTTCATCAGGCTGGGTCTGATGATTCCTAAATGATCCCCCTCAAAGACTAGAAGGATTTCCTGGCCTGGAAGTGCATGAATGACTTAAATTGCTTTTCCCAATGGCATTATCTTTGTGCTTGCCCATAATGACTCATCTATCATTGGGCTGCCCAACTACTTAATTGGCCCCGTCTGTCCCCTTTGCCTTGATTAACCCAGGTAACTGGATCATCAGCTAATGTCATCACTTTACTGCTTCTAGATCTTTTGGAGAGTTGACCAAATAGATCAGAATATTGATCCCAAGGGTAGCTAACTCTTAAGAATTGCCCTGTCTTTTCTATCTTTGAATCATTTAGCATGGCATGGCTGACAAGCCATTATGATATACTTCGTGGTCACCATGTTTTCTCATATAGATCACTATTAATGCCTTTGAGGTCCTTTGTGTCAGCCAAGATACAGCTCCTTTCAATTACTCTATCGCTCACTCTTTAAAATTGGAAACATTCTACTCTTGTAGGGCCTGGGGGCAGAGAGGAATTTATCCATATAAAATGCTACTCATCTAGGCAGGATGTGGGTGATTTTATTAATTATGGTGTGCTTTGAGATCCTTGTTTGAAGAGTGTTTTGTAAGAATAGGAGGAATTTTTATCATTTGTCTTTTTGTACAGGGATGGCCATGCCAGGGTGGCATGGAGATTGGGCATTGCAGTCACATTCCCTACCTAACACTCAAAGTCTCTAATTCAACCATTTCTGGTTCTTCTTTCACACATCAGGCAGAAGACAGGGAATGTCTCTGCTCAGATAGTTAAGTAAATGAGTTGATCTCTTATGTAGGGTTCTGGAGAGTTTATATGTTTATTTTGCTATATTCTGGGTTCTCTGAAAAAGGAAGAGGCTTTGAAGTTAAATGGACTAAAAAAATTGAACTCCATCGGGACAATATAAGGCCTTAAAACCTCAGTTTTACCTGTAAAATACAGATAAATAAACTCATCACCCAGAAAGGTTGGTAGAAATAAAGGGGTTAATGCAGAAACATGATTTGTATGTACCTGGGATGCAGTAGGTATTTGGAAGTCTAATTATATTTTTTTCCATAGGACAGTAGCTCCTAGCAACCTCAATGGCACCTCAGAATCATCTGGATAGCTTGGCAAAATCCCATGCCCAGACTGCAACCCAGACCAATTGAATCAGTATTAAATCGATATAAACCCGGACGGGACCAGGCATGAATTTTGGTTTCTACAAGTTGTAGCCATGGAGACCTGGATGTCTCAGTAATAGCCGCCATTGCCAGTCGAAGTCCAAAAGCCATCCACGTCTGTGTTAAGTACCTGACTGTGTCGGCTATGACTTATTTCTTAGTTGGATGTGGAAAATAAAAGATGAGCATATGTCCTGGCCTCTTGTTTGACACGATTACCTCCCAGCAGTTAATCAGTGCTTGGGTGCTTGGAGAGTACATTTTGTGGGGATGACCTGCTTCCCTGACAGCTATGTGCTCCAAAGTGCTCATTCGACTTGAGATCAACCCAACTGTCAACCTCCCGCCTCTCATGAGGCTGGATAAAAATCCAGCTGACCTGTACACTGCTGTTCTACCCATTCAGATTTCTAGCTCTGCCAACTTGAGAGATGGGCTAGGTTAACGGAGGCCACAAATACTTTAACCTTCTCTCCAATGCTGTTAAAACAAAAACAGCTGGGGCAGGGGAAGGAAAACAAATAAAACACAAAGCATCCCACTACAAAGCTTTGCAGTCCCCTAATAAAAACAATCGTCTGTGGCGTTTCCAAAAATATGCTTGGGACAACTCAATCTCCAGAGGGCTAGAAGGCACTGCAGACAGTGGAGACTCCCGGAATGACCTGTCAAAAGCTAAAGAAGGAAAATTTGTTGTCTGCTAAACCATCGGCATGCAAAAAAACAGAGAGGCATTTCCCTCTGAAAGACTAAGTGAAAGAGGCTGATTTCATGAGCTTGGGAGCCAACACGGGTGCCACTCTCTATTTTCTGCAGATTTTGCAAGCTTACTTGGTAACAGAGGAAACATGAATGTGCCCAGATGCCACAGAGTGACTTATTTTTATTATTTCCCAGGTTTAAAAATGCACTAAAGAAATACATGCTGCTATCCCTCCCTAAATTATTTAGCACACCTCCATGATGGTCGGAATACAGACTGGACAACCTCAAACATGCTCTTAGGCAGCATTGCTTGGAAACTGTTGTCCTTTTTTTTTTTTTTTAAGAGATGGGAAGAGTCTCTCCATAAAACATCTCTTACAATTTAAGAAGTCGATCTTTCTAAAAATATCACATTGATATTAAAGAATACCTGAATGGTCTGAGAATGCCTCATCTTCTTGCCTCTTGCCCCTTCTTTGTCCATTCGCTTATGGTTTCTCCCCCTGGCATGGTGGGGCAGGGGGGTGGTGGTGCTGGTGGTGGGACTGGGGAGCGACCTTGGAATAAAGTGTCAATGTGACAGCAGGAACCCAGTGGTCTGTTATTTTAAGCTCTGGACACCAGACAGGACATTTTGTTTGCAACACACTTAGGGGCAAAGTGATCTCAGCAAAGATCAAGAGGCTACAGAGCAGCAAGAATCATAAGAATCACATTAGCAGTGACAAGCTTCCCGGTGGGATGGAGAAAATTGTTTGGAGTGGTTTGTTGAGAGGAACACACATTTTTATCAGGCACTGAAGCTCTCCCTTTTGATGTCTGGATTCCAAGGTTACAGCATGTTTTATAGTCACATACACATGTTCCAATGACTCTTCAGGCCACTTAGTCATACCCCCGGGGAATGCACGCAGGAGCAGGGAGGCTGGACATCAAGGGTGGACAGATGTCTGCACAACCTAATTTCAAGGACCCCGGGTGGCCGCCGCTGCCTGCACCTCCCTACCCACTGCTCACGTACACCATCAGGAGTTTCATCCACAAGGAGAGGTGTGAATGGACAGGTCTTGTGTACCTATTATGAGCCAGAAACTGTGTTTTGGGGCCCTCTTCACAGACACAGAAACTGAGGCTAGGAGATCATTAATGCATTACCCAGCTGACCTGGAAACTGGCCGTACCTCCTGATCTAATCCAAGTCTGCTCTTTGGAGAGAAGCTGGTAAACTCATTTCTGATGAGGTGTGAATTCCATGATTCATGGATTCACACGTTTTACAAATGAAAAGTATTCACTATGTTCAGGAGCTGGACCAGCTGCAAAGGTGAAGTAGAAGATGAGAACATTCTGAGGCTCTTTGGAAAGAAATGATCTGATGGAAGTCAGGACAGGTAGCAAATAATATACAATTGAGCGCAAGAGCCTTAAGAAAGATCTAGACAGAGTTGGCAGGCTTTTCACATACTAGTGCTTCCTGAATCCTTACAGAATGAATGATAAGATTTAATATTTAAGTAGAGAGCAGTGTCTTAGCAAGTCATGAATTGTGGAATTTTACACATTAAATGGGGTAATTTGGGAGGCTAGGGGTCTTCTGGGAACTTTGTAAATCAGTGATTCTTAAGCAGAGGAACACACCAATGATTCTTAAGCAGAGGAACACACCAGAGTGTTCCGGGAATATTTGTTTTTCTAGAATACATATAATAAAGCTCCCCCCCCATAGAGATTCTGCTCCAGACAGACTACTGGTATAACTGTGTTGTGCACCAGTTAAGAATCATTGCTTGAAGGCATAGCTTCTATTGTGGGTGATGGTTCTACAAAGATACTAAGGCTGATCCTAACTGAAGACACCAGAGAGCAATTTCATTCCAGAATATTTTGTACTCCGGCAACAGATCTGTACATAAGGTTCCACCTGCCCTTTCCTTTTTTTTTTTAATGAAGATGAGCAAGTGACTCATCATCTCTGAGCCTTCATTTACTGATCTATTAAATAGGGATGATAGCAATAACTTCCCCACCTATTGGAATGCTCTATGGAAGAAATGCTCTGGGATTTTGGAGCAAAGAGCTAGAGGGGGTAAGTTAACATCATGTGCATTTAAGTTTGGAGGTGGGGGGGCACATGGAAAATGGGTAACTCACTTGCCATAATGTTTGTATCACAGTTGTGAGAAAGATCAGTGAAGTCAGACCACTGACAGCTGTGAATTGGCACCCTAGGATTTGGAAGGTTTGGGTGAGTAATAGGGAGCCATGGCAGCATCACGAACAGGACATGTCATGTTCTGAGGGGGTTTGGGAAGAGGAAGCTCATGGTGTATAGCATGTGGATTAGGATGAGGGAAAAACTGGAGGTGGCAAGACAAGTAGGAAGCCAGAGTGGCACCAAGGTCTGAAGTGGGTGAGGAGGTGTGTGTCAGCAACTGTTCTGATCTGTGGCAGGAAGGCAAAGGAGGCGGCAAAGGACAGGTCCTGGGCTGAGCAACTGGGTTAATGGGGTCCCCTGAAAGGTCTCTGAGAAATGATGCAAGTTAAAGTGGCCACCAGCAAGTCCCACTGAGGCAGCTACCGACGTGATTCAAACCTCTGGCTTTCAAAGTGTCCGCTGAGGGTGCGCTGGAGAAGCCTCAGACGGGGGTGTGGGGAGGAATTGAGGGAAGGCTCAGCAGAAGGCAGATCAGACTGCCCTGCCCCGGCTACAACAAATAGCATCAAGGCCAAGTACTCAAGGACTCTGAGCCCAATTTCCTGGGTCCAAAATCAGCTCTACCATTTCGAGCAAGGCACTTCATCTTTCTGTAACTTAGGATCTTCACCTATAAAATGGGAATAACAACAATGTAATAATAATAATATCCATTACATTCTGCTCTGTGGATTAAATTTTTAGCACTTAGAATAGCGCCTGGCACACGATAAGCCCTATATGAGCATTGTAAAATTTAAAAACTAGAAATAGCTTATAAAATGGACTTCCATATACATTTCATTTGAAAAAAAAATTCTATAGTTCAAAAATGTTGAAAACTATTCATTTGAACCAAAGAGCAGACAGACTGACTTGGATTTGCGCTGTAGGGCTGTGCCCCTGAACTCAGTGAAGGTAGCCTGTGGCACCTGCACCCAATCTGGCTGTTCCTGTGCCCTTCTCAGTTTTTTGTTTGTTTGTTGTATTTTTTGTGGGATATTTTGGTGTCTGGACATGTCTTCCAACAGCTTCTTATCCACCAGAATTAAGTGTTCACCGGAATAATTTTCATTTTCAGTATTCAAGTTGAAGCGTATGGTCACTGGAAATCTAACTATATTCAGTCCTCCTATTTTAGAAGAGTAAAATAAATTTTAGGGACATTAACCAGTACTTAAAACCTGGACAGGTGAGCCTTTAGAAGGGACTGGGCTCTCCCCGAAGAAAGAGATTCAAGAAGAGAGGCGGATCTGAGGCGAGGGAGATTCTCCATTGCTGGCTTTGAGGTGGAGGGGCTACGTGATAAGGAGTTCAGGAGGTCTCTAGGAGCGGAGAGGGGCCAGCTCACAGCTGGCAAGGAAATGGGGACCTCACTCTAGCACCCCCAAAACTGGATTCTGCCACAAACACGTGAGCTTGGAAGAGGAGCCTGAGCTCCAGAGGAGAGGCCAGCCACAGACACCTTGATTTGGCCTTGAGCAGAGAACAAATTGTGCCCAGACTCCTGACCCAAGGAGACCGTGAGATAATAAATGATGTTGTTTTAAGCTACTAAATTTGTGGTAATTTGTTATGCAGAAATAGAAAACTAATACAGTCGTTCTCTCTAGCCCAGAGCACAAGCTGGGCTTCTCCAGGCACAAATCCACCTGCTTAAGCCTCCCCAGCTGTGGCCAGTAGGGTAGCTGGTTTTCTCCACAACTTATCCAGTCAAGAGTGGGGCTGGGGCATGGCACCCATGGCGTTTGGGGTTTTTGCTGCTTAGTTGAACATGAACCAGTGATGGGGAAAAACACAGATCAATGTGGAACAGTGGCATCCCTTCACCCTCTGAGACGCTACAGCTGGAATCGCGTTCTTTCCTTCTCCAGTTGTGCTGAGCCAACATGGAATCCCACGTGTGTTCCATCACAGACTCCCCCATCTCAGCATCCATCCACACAGAGGAGACAAAAGCCAAGAGGAAGCTTCTGTAGCAACTCATGGTGTAAAAGGATATCTTGTTTGTAGGGCGGGTGGAAGGAAGTGGCCACACTAACCCTTTGCCCCAGTACCATCTAAAAGACAAACAGATCCTCTTTACACTCCTGCTAGGGAAATTTTGTAAGGCCTCAAAGCAAGTGCAGAATTTACGGAGCTGCCCTAAACCTCCACCCTTGCCTAACTCTCAAGGTGAAATAAACGAAGGGATGGAAGTTCTGGCGACCCACAACCCGACAAGCCTCCCCTCCTCACCGGCATTCAGTTTGCTGGCTATTTCTGTGTTTATGGGATAAACCCAAGCTGTCCTATGTGCACAGAAGCATCAATAGGGCAGAGAGTCAATGCCTGTCATTTGGCTGGTCAGCCCAACCTGTGGTCCACACATACAAAAAGAGTTCAGGTAGGACTTTCTACACCCCGCCCCCGCAACACAGGTGATTAATCACGAGGGAGGCAACCCCTCAGTTGAAAGCCAGCAGAGCATAGCACCCGGCCATCTGTTTTGTATTAGCTGTTGCTGAAACGCCAGTGGCCTGAAACCTTTAGAAAGCGCAGAAAGCCCCGAGCCTCTTTCTCTGCCTCTGTCTGGTCCCCAGTGGGTAACCAAGCACATATCTTCAGGAAGCAGCAGCTAACGCCTCCCTCAGCAATGCCTGGGCCCTTGGAGGGCCCGATTCAGGTGGGGTTCTCCACAGACCCCGCTCACATTCACTGAGGGACTTCCAAGGGGCCGAACAGAACAGCATGTTGCTGGGTTTGAGGGGAGAAAAGAAACTGTAGGAAGCTGATCTTGGATCCGCTCTCTGCCCAGGTAGGTGCTAAGAAACGTGAGAACTTTTAAAATCGCATGTCTCGTTATTAGTTTCTTTTGTTTTTTTGGGTGTTATTTTGGTGTTCACTGCCTCTTCCTCCCTTTGAGGAAGACACAGAATTCCTGGTGAAGAGTAAATGAGCAAGGACAGTCTCAGAAAAGCTTGGTGATGCAGATGGATTGGGATAGTCTGCAGCTCCCACACAGCACTGAAGAAAAGCAACAGCTTCCGAGGGAAGTTTGTGACTGTATCTCATGTCAAATATAAACAGTAAGAAAGTGAGAAAATTTGACTGGAGAGCAAACTGCTGTCACCCAGCGTACTCCTCCCGCTTCCCCCCCCCCCCCCCAAGCGCGAAATCTTCCCAGTTAGTCACTCCCATTTTTAAACCTATCAAACTCAAGTGTAAAAATATGCATGCCCTGTTCCAGGACCCAGAGCAAAGGTCCAAGGTCACAGCTGGAAGGCGCTGGTGCCACTTTCTCCAAGTCCATGTCGGGTTAGAAGCAGGGTCAACACCTCACCTGCCAATCTCATGATAAAAGTTCACAAATGACCAGGATGAATGAAATAATCCATACAAAATGATTTAAAGATGAGGCATGTTCGTATTTTCCAGTTCGAGTGTATTATATTTTAAGCCTCACTCTTTTTTTTCTTTTATCCTTAGGTTTTCTCTCCCGAGGGTGAAAAAAAAAGGAAAACGATGGAGATTCATAAATTAATGAAGTTCCTTGAAAGACCTTGCCATTGTATTCCACTCTTTCTCTTAATAACTAAATTAAAAAACAGGTTAAGCCTTCAAAAAATTTGTTTTGCAAATCTCAAATACAGGACAGCATGAACAACCTGGAGTGAGCTTGCCCATGTAGATATAACAGAAAAAACAGTGCTTCTCAAAGTAGATGAAATGCTTCAAGCAATGTGGGGCAGAATCATATCTTCACATGAACTCAATCTTGACATGAATTCTAGTTTTATTTCTTTATCTGGTGCAGAGTGATGAGTCACCTTGACTAGTCACCTGCTGGGTGCTGGTGTGATGAACATCAAAGGTTCAATCCTTCTTCAAGTCTCTTAGCCTCCTTTAAGTCCATGATCCCCAAAGACCATAATGGTCTGAGTGTGAGGTTTGGGGTGGTTCAAAATGAACCCCTCCATTTCAGATAACTAGCCTAAATGTGCATGTTTATAAATCGCATGTTTTAAATTGCAATGTTCTATGTTTTGTCCCATCACATTTCCCCCTCAAAAAAAAAAAGTCCTACTTGTCTGAGAGTATGTTACTATTTCCAAAATATACGTTCTTCCCTGTTTTGGCCTGACTTCCAGAACTGTCCCAATTTCATATCATTTTAATGTCTTCTGGGGAAACATTATGCCCAGGGTCCATTTTCTACCTCCAAAAAGTGTACAGTACTGGGGATTTTAGCAACAAAGTAATGATAATGATCTTAATACCTGCTGTGGCCTGGGACTAGGTTCTGTGCAAAAGAAGCAGGGATGGTTGTAGTAAAATCCAGACTAGGAGCCCTGAGAGTCTCTATAAAAGGAAAAGAGATTCATCTTCAGTCCTTTGGACTTTGTTTTTCTCGTTTTCTTAGGTACTTTTATTCCATTCCAGGTCAAGAGTTTATTTACTCAGTCAATAGGGAAAGATTGGGAAACTGTCTAAAATATACAATGTCTTCCTACAGTATACATCCATCAAAAGTCTGGGAAAAAGAATGTCCTGGACTGAGTTTAAGTACTGTGGCAAAGCCTGACTAGCTATTCACTGAACCCATTTCCTTCTAGGCAGACAGTTATTTCATTTCCCTGGCTCCTCTGTGGTCAGGCAAGGTCATGTGGCTGAGTCATGGCCAATAGAATGTGGGCAGAAATGAAATGTGCCTTTCCAGTTACGGCCCATGAAAACATTGCATACACCATCCCCTCTGCTCCCTACCCCTTCAGTGGCAAGCTTGGAAGCCACATGTTGAAGCTGGAGAAGCTACAAGATGCAAGGAGGTTGGATTCCTGGAAGAGAACTACCTATGCAATAGGAACACCCATTTTGGACTTTGTATGACCAAAAAAATAAATTTTTTATTGTGTTAAGTCACTAATATATTGGAGTTTATCTGTTACAGCAACAAATTACCGTAACTAATACCAGCCTTATAAGACTGTGTATATCATGAACACTTTTAAGGGTTGAAAATCCCAATGCCCTTCTACTTTTCATTGGCTAAATGGTATAAAGGGAAACTGTAATTTTTGTGTGAGAATTTTAGTTTCTCAACCTCTCATTACTAGACACCAAGTAATGTCATGAAAACATGAAGTTTCTTGACTGAAAAAGATCCTAAGTGCAAACCATCATTAAGATGGAGGAGGGGAGAGAAGGAGCATTCCACCCCCCACCCCCCCCACCCCCGCTTCAGCATACTCAGTGGAAAATGCCATTTTGGATGCCTAAGAATCAACCTATTCTCCTCTATTTTAGATATGTACTTTGCCTCGGACAGAGAGGATTAGCTGGCCAGTCCTTGCTGATTACTGTGTATAAAAAAGTCACATGCACTTTTGAGCTTTGGATGTCTCCATAGGAAACGTTAAGTAAGGGATTCAGCTAACTGCTCGGATAATTAAAGGAAAAACTCTATTTTTGTTTCTGCTATTTGGGTAGCATTGGCTTGAATTATCCAGCTTACTCACCTCTGTATTAGATGGTGTCTAGACAGAGCCTTAATATATGTGATAATATAAAACCATTCATTTATCAAAAGAATAGAAAAGGAACCCTAGATTTTGGCCCATACATGTGCCTATCGAGGAAGTGATTCTAACTCCAGTATTTGAACCAAAATAATTCTATAAGTGATCTCTAAAGAAACCATAATTGTTTATAGGTGGTGATTAGGTTCTAAGCTTTGTCCTGGAAATCTGTTTAGCCCCAAATCTAGTCACTGAGTATTCATTCATTTACATATTTGATGCTTAAGACACAATTAATTAACCAAACGCTAACTATTTGGAAGGCTGGGTTGGGGGTGTGTGGCTAACACAGTAGGGAAACATTGCAGGAGATGGAGGAGGGAAGCAATATTTTCTGAATGCAGTCATTGAGATAGGGCTTAGAAGGTCAAATAGGGGTTAGGAGATGAAGACTGGGTATAAGTGGGGGGCACCTGGGTGGCTCAGTCAGTTAAGCATCTGACTTGGGCTCCTGTCATGATCTCAGGGTCCTGGGATCAAGCCCTGCATTGGGCTCCTCACTTAGCAGGGAGTCTGCTTGGCACTCTCTCTCTCCCTTTCTCCATTTTCCCTTCTCCGCCTGCCCCGCTCCCCACTCATGCTTGCTCTCTCTCAAATAAATAAATACAATCTTAAAAAAATAGGTATAAATGGGTTGTGGGGAGAGATGAAGGCCTTCTAGATAGAGGAGATATCATGAGCATAGATAAGGGAGGTACCAATGCCTGGTGAATAGTTGGTGGGATATGGCCAAAGATTACACTGAACGGGGTGATTCGTTCTGTCAACATTTCTTGCTTGGGGTTGGGGACAGTATCCCTGTCCTCACGGCATTTGTATTCTCCTGAGGGAGACAGACAATAACCAAGGAAGTAGCAGGTGCTGATAAGCACTATGAAGAAAAATGGTGCAGAACAGGGAAGTAGAGAGCATAGCCCACAAAGAAGAGGGTGATATCTTAGAAAAGGGTGGTTAGGGTTGGTGGCAGGAGTTAGAAAGGTCGTTCCATCATGAACTCCCATTCCAAGATGTCCTGAGTCCAAATTTCATCTGGGCCCTGAGTTTCGTTCTGAGCCTGTTCTGAGAGATGAGAGGAGTGGCAGAAAGCACAAGGCATTTGTGTCTGGGGTCAGGAGCAAGGAAGGTCTTATGCGGTGGTCAAGGGATGAAAATGAGGAAAGGTTGCAAGCCTCTGGGGAATCAGAGAAAGTCCCAATTGTTTTCTTTCAATTTGAAGAGAATTCTCTCTTTGTCTGTGAGGCTAAGAAAAATTTTATCAGTGCCAATTTTTTACTTATCTGGTGATTTTAAACGTGATCTAAACTTGTTCAACGAACAATATATGCCCCCTTTCCATTAATTTCTCCTTTTTGCATAGAAACCAGTCATCTTTAGCCCCTCAGATATTCTCAGTGATTAGAACCAGAGATTTTGCAACGAAGGGACAGAATACTCAGTTTTAATTTTAGAATAGGCAATGTCACCATAGAATAGTGACACTGTAATATGACCAAACGTAGATTTAAAAGACATCACCTCCTCATTTCAGGAATGGAGAAACTTTCCATCCCAGAGGCTGATTGATACTCAGAGGGAAAAAGGAGAGCAATCCCATTAGCTGAGAGCCTTCATTCCCCAACCCTGCCAAAGGCAGCATGGGATGTGCAAACAGAGTTCTGGGGCCCAGGTAGGACTTCTCCACAGATGGAATGTTTTGAATACTTCCCAAGTCAAGCAGGAAATAAAATCTCAGGAAGATTTAGTGTGAGGAGGCCCTCTGTTGGGGAGTGTGTCTATTTAATACTTCCTCCTCAGATCCTGGGCCCATTAAGGTTTTGATTTGCCAATGGGCAAAGGAAGACAGCTTGAGGAAGAATTCCTTGTATTGGCACAATGGCTGGGGGTACTTAGCTTTCATTTGCAGACTCAATTTCTGCATCCTCCCTTAGCCTTATTGCTCAAGTTCACCAAAACCAAAATTTCCAGGCTCTGTTAGGCTTGTTAAGCCTTCTCTTCATATTGAAAGTAGAGAATTGAGGCAATTATCTGGATAATATCTAAGTTTGATCAGTAATATCTAAGACGACTGAAGAAGGATCCTAGTAATACTGTGGTTATTTGTGTTGTCCTCTTGTAGCAATAATCTCTGCATACTACCTTCAGAAAATATCAAATTAATAATACAAAACACCCTATTGTTTTTCCATCCTGTCAAATTCCCATAGCTTTGAGGATCCTATGTAGTGAATTGCCTTATTTCCAGGAAGAACACAATTCATTATTTCATCTTAATTTTACCTTTAGTTTTTTCCTCTACCGATATAATATCCAGACATGTGCCCCCCTGCTACTCAGAAACTCCCTGTTAAAGGGCAAAGAGGGAGAAGTGTGACTTTGACAAAAAATAGGGAATTTCATTTTTCTTAACTTTATTGTATAAGCCCGGGAGATTTTATTAAGAGTGATGAATTTTAGGCTACCGAAATTGGATATTAT
Organism: Zalophus californianus; assembly: GCF_009762305.2. Lineage (NCBI taxonomy): Eukaryota > Metazoa > Chordata > Mammalia > Carnivora > Otariidae > Zalophus > Zalophus californianus. Next base: position 101,425,212 of record NC_045602.1, read on the forward strand.
ACATTAGGAATTGGAATTCTGTATTTATTTTCTCTTGTAAGTACATTCTCACTACTGTTTTCATTTCTAGGGATACTCCTGGCCACTCAATTATAAACATTGAATATTTCCATGCATATGATAGCAAAAAAAGAGGTATTGTGATAAAAAAAAGTTGGTGTTCATCCCAACAGCCTAGCACTGAAGTAACAGCAGGGAGAAAGGATGGTTAAATCACAGATACGATGATTTTTCCTAAAGCCATTTTGGTGAAATAAGAAATGAGTTAGCTAGTGGAGTCATTCAAATGTAAGTACTGAGCTGTTAAATATAGCTAGAATTGTTCCAAAACTATTCCTGTCTCTGGTTAAGTTTTATATCTAAAAAAATTGATGTTACACAAGAAATTAAAAATATTACATGTCCAGATTAAACTTAGATATTCAAATAAATGGGTCTGTAGATTGCATCCTGGCAAGGAGGCAAATGTTTCATAAAATGCAGTCACTATTTCATCCTGATGTGAAATTGAAAGTATTACAAAATCTTAGTATCTGATATTCAATAGATGTATCAGGTTGAGCAGACCAACTTTTCTTAGAAAAGTGCCAATGTCATTTCAGCACCATGTCATCAAAGTTGTAACAATCACAGCAGGAAAATAAGTAGCCAATAGGAAGCTGATAATTATAGTGCAAAGTCAAGCAGACCTCACAGAGCGATAGGAAAAGCCATTCCTCCCAAGTTATGAGTGTGAAAGACTTTGTTGTAATTTATTTTAACTTATTAAACTTCCTTCTTCATAATTTAATTTAAACTTAGCAGTTGCCCACTGGGGATCTCCTTTCTCACCGAATGGAGTTCACCTATTGAAGATGCCCTAAAGAACTGAAGTAATTATTATACTTGGTCCATCCCAAGCAAGAGACACAGGTTTTTAGAGAAATGGCAGTCTCTGTGTCAGACGTCTGCTATCAAATCAAATAATATAATCAGTACTGTGATCATGAACTCCTAATGACTTTCTGTACTTCAAAAAGTTATACAGAAGGGCAGGTTGAAGGGAGAGGCTGTTGTGAGCATAGGTATTTTGTGAGGGTGCAGAGCTCTTGGCTATTAGGCCCTCGTGGGCTGTGGATTTCTTATGAATGGAGACCATCATGTTCCCAGTAGTAAGCACAGTGCCTGACACCTAGTAGGTCTCTGATACATATTTTCCAAGCTGAATTAAAAATAAAGGTGCTAAGTCCCAATTATGCATTGGCCATATTACAGATGCTGATAATGTATCTGTTCTGGGCCATCTTTTCCTCCAAAGGATTGAGCAGAATCTCTGAATACTTAATATTGGCCATCTCAGCATTGAGTTTGCTCACAGTCAGCCCCTTTCTTGGGATTCTTGCCCTATGTCTATATTTAGTTTTGCTCTTACATTTATATGCTAATTATAATGCCACTGATGTCTGAAATTGCCCACGTGTTCCCAGTCATCATTTCATGTCTCATGGAGTGATGGGACAACCTGATGGGAAGGAGAACCTGAACTGACTACAGATCATCATACAGCTGTGATTCTCAAAGTCTGGTCCCTGGGGCAGCAGCAGCAGCATCGCCTGGGAGCTTACGAGACGTGCAATAAGCATTTCTGAGCCAGAAGCTGTCAGCAATCTGTTCTTACCATCCCCCATGGTGATTCTGATACAGGTTCATATCTGAGACCCATGTCTCTACATAAGGGAAAGGATAAGGGGTGTGTGTGTGGGGGGGGGGCGTGTGCTTGTGCAGAGGGAAATCTAAAGAGAACAGAGGATGGAATTCTGGCAAATGTAGACAGGGGCACATACCTCACAGAAACCAGGAGGAAGAACAGATAGAAAAAAAAAAAAAGAACCAGAAAAAAAGAGCATCTCCACAATTAAGAGAAGACTTGGAAGAGAGGAAGAGGTGGAGATGTCAGTCAAAAATCTGTACGGAGAAGGGCCAGTGGCATGGGTATACAGCAATGACCTTCCGGGGCAATGGCCATGGAAATGGGCTGAGGACAAGCTCAAGTTCTTGAATGCTGAGTGGGGAGGGGGAGGGGAAGCAGGCAGCAAAGGCCCCAGGGTCAGGAAGATTTGCAGCCATGGAAGAGACGCAACTCACTGGCTGGCTGAAGAGGAAGAAGGGGTAAGGGAAAGCTTTTTGAGATGAAGGAAGTGAACAGTTCATCACTCAGAAAAAGGGCAGTGGCTGTAGCAGGTGGGAAGGGAGAGAATCAAGCACGGAGATGTGAAGGAGACAAGGGTCATTTATTTGTTGAGATAAGAGGGAAAGAGAGGATTCTGTTTTTCCACAAACATTTGTGGAAGCCTGTGAGAACCTGTAATGAATTGCCCGGCACTGTCCTCAGTGTAATGAATAAAACAGACAAAAATGCTTGTTCACCTGGAGTTTACATTCTAGGGAGGCAAAACAAAAAACAAGGCGATGCCTATGTTATTTGTCAGGTGCTCACAAATGCCATGAAGCCAAGAGTGAGGTAAGGAGAATCAGAGAGACAAGGAGAGAGCGTAGTTTAGGATAAGGTCACTTCCCTAATAGGTTGATGTTAGGCAAAGATGTTAGGGATGTGAGGGATAGGGCCACACAAGTATTGGTCAGAGATGCTGGTGTAGGGAGGCCGGGCAAGGGCCCAGTGTCCCTGCAGAAGTTATTCTCTGCATTCTAGGAAGAGCAAGGAGGCCAGCTGCTTGGAGTGGACCAAGTGAGGAAAAGATGGTGGGAAAATGGAAGACCTTATCATGAGAAGCCTTGAAGGCCACAGTCTGAACTTCACACTCAGTAAGATGGAGAGCAGTGAAAAGTTCTGCATGGGGGGTATTCTGAGTTACATTTTTTAAAAAAAGATTACTTTGGCTTCTATATGGCAAACAAGTCTTACAAAAGATAAGAGCAGAAGTAGAGAGAATATCTAGGAGGCTACTCCAGTAATCCAGGTGGGAGCTGACAGAGGTAGAGGCGGGCCTGGCAAGAAGGGACCAGATTCTGGACTTATGGCAAAGGACGCGCTTTGGGATTTGCTTATGGAGCCGGTGGAGGTCTGAGAGAAAGACAGAGTTCTAGGATGAGTAAAAACTTGACAACCTGGAGAAGAGCAGAAAGCAGATGAATTAAAATAATACTAATAATAGTAACCATTAGCTTTTATTGAGTATTTCCTATTTATCAAGTGTTGCACTAAGTCCGTTATCTGTACCACGTCATTTACTCCTATGGACAAGCCCAATTAAAATTAAGGGACGGAGGCTAAGTGAGGGTAAGCAGCTTGCCTGTCATGGAGTGAGGGCAGTTGGGGACCGGGCCCCATGCCATCTGGCTGCAGAGCATGCACCCTTAATCCTCCGTGAGATACATCCTCTATTTTCTCCCTGGAGTGCAGAAGGGGAAGTGGGGAAGGAAGGCCAAAACTGGCAGTTCAAAAAGAATATTGAAGGATACATTGAAAAACATGCATCCAAGATTTAAATAATAATAAGACACCTGTTGCTGGTGCTTTCCTTAGGGGAGTTGTTATGGTTTGGGACTCAGCCTCCTGTGGCTGTTTCTGCCAAGTGGAGGTGAGGCTGCAATCTTCCTGGGCCTCTTCAAAAGTGATGTCAGTTACAGAGGGTCCCCAATACTAAGTGATCCCTGTAGCTGCCACACAGGTGTGGAACGCATTCCTGACCTCCAGTCCTCTGAGATGAACATCCCCTTGAACTTGTTTAGCAGAAACACTGACCTGAAATCGAGTAGGCCAGCGAGATGGAAGTTGAATCATGATGTATTTATTAAACCGAGCACTGGGTTTGACACTCAGAGGAACACCAGATTAATTCGAGACACATTTCTTGCCCTTAAGGGGCTTACAGCACTGATTTGGCTTATGGACCACCCAACAACCATGAGGATGGAGAAACCAAATCTCCACCTTGGGCTCATCGTGCTGCACGATGTGACAGGCCGGGGATTAAAAGGGCCTTGAAGCATGTGGAATGCATGCACGGCCTGCAGCTCCTCAGCCTGTGTGCGTGAACTCCATGAGCAGCCTGGCTGCAGAGTGAAAGTGGCTGTTTGTTCATAAACGTTGTCATTTCATTGAGACTGCTATTTCATCTTTGAACCTTGGCTTCAAAGGAACACTGACCTTATTCTTGTAGCTTGCCTTTCTTTGAAGCCAATGGCTTTGCATTGCAGATTAAAGTGAAGATATTCATCAAGGGACAGATCTGGCCAACTGCTCCCCAAACTCAACCCAAAACAAAGCCTTGAAAGACTCCAATCACAGTTGCAGTGGAGTGGGCCAAAGATGAAGGCTTGGAGCCGTGCTCTCTTTCTCAGACCCTGTAAGGCAGCTCTGGAATGACATAGTGCATCCCTTTGAGCTCCGGGGAGCTTTACCCCGAAAGTCCGTATATCTCAGCAGAGAGGGGTGAGTTAATGCAATATTCTCAACCTGTCTTGTTCATTTTATTTAAAGCAGGCATTGTCATAAATGAGGCCAACATGAACATTCACTGGTGTTTTTGAATTCTTCAAAAGATGTGTTAGACAGAACCATCTGAAACTTAGTGGATGATTCTGTCAGTTTTCTTTTCTACTACTTTCCTATCTTCACCCGTTTGAAAAGAAATTGTCCTATTTTTTCCCCCTGGGTTCTTCCATCTTGGCTCTAAGAAAACAGACTTCACACATTGCCTTCTCTGTTCTTTATTTTTTTCTTTTCCCTATTAAGGTGGTAAGAGGAGTAAAGTGAGAAACTTCAACTGGGAGGTAAAAAAATAATAAGCAAATAATTCTTTAATTATAAGGCCTTATAGAGAGAACCAGGGGAGATACCTCTCACCTCAAAGGAAGAAAAACTGATGATAGATGACTATCAAAGAATAAATGATCATATCTTTCAATGTGACTTTTCTGCAGATCTTCAGCTGTGATCAGATAAGCGGAGTGGGTTCTGTCTGTGATGAAGCAGGAAATCAATCCAGAGGAGGGAAGGGAATGATTGTCAGGTTGGCTACATGTAAATCAACTGCTTCTGATAGCATATACACTAAAGGGCTTAAGAAATTAGTGATCCTTATTGAGACATAGGCTAATTTTCAGGTAACTTTCGTAGTTATTCATCTTTAAAAATAAGACCAAAGGATAATTCTGTCATTGTAGGACAACTCATATAACTTGCATTTTAGCTTAAATCTCAAATAATTGTTTTCCATTAAGAAATGCACGAGGCACAATGAGATACCACCTTACACCAGTTAGAATGGCAGAAATTAACAAGGCAGGAAACAACAAGTGTTGGTGAGGATGTGGAGAAAGGGGAACCCTCTTACACTGTTGGTGGGAATGCAAGCTGGTACTTTGGAAAACAGTATGGAGATTCCTCAAGACGTTAGAAATAGAGCTACCCTATGACCCAGCAATTGTACTACTACGTATTTACACCAAAGATATAGATGTAGTGAAAAGAAGGGGTACATGCACCCCAATGTTCATAGCAGCAATGTCCACAATAGCCAAACTGTGGAAAGAGCCAAGATGTCCTTCAACAGATGAATGAATGAAGATGTGGTTTATATATACGATGGAATATTACTCAGCCATCAGAAAGGATGAATACCCACCATTTGCTTCGACATGGGTGGAACTGGAGGGGATTATGCTAAGTGAAATAAGTCAACCAGAGAAAGACAATTATATGGTTTCACTCATATGTAGAACATAAGGAATAGCATGGAGGACCATACGGGAAGGGAGGGAAAACTGAATGGGAAGAAATCAGAGAGGGAGACAAACCATGAGAGACTCTGGACTCTGGGAAACAAACTGAGGGTTTCAGAGAGGAGGGGGTTAGGGGATGGGGTAGCCAGGTGATGGGTATTAAGGAGGGCACGTGTTGTGATGAGCACTGGGTGTTATATGCAACTAATGAACCATTGAACACTACATCAAAAACTAATGATAGTAGCTAACTGAACATGATAATAAAAAAAAGAAATGCATGAAGTTTGGGGTGCCTGGGTGGCTCAGTCGGTTAAGAGCCTGCCTTCGGTCTGGTCATGGTCCCAAGGTTATGGGATGAAGCCCTGAGTGGGGCTCCTTGCTCAGTGGGGGCATCTGCTTCTCCCTCTGCCCCTCCTGCTGCTCATGCTCTCTCTCTCAAATAAATAAATAAAATCTTTAAAAAAAAAGAAATGAGTGAATTTCAAGAAGATCATCAATAATGGCTTTGTGATAAGCCAGTGGTTCAAGACCAGTCTTTTTCATACATTTTCATACAACCAGACAGTTCATGTGGGCACAGATACAGCTCTATTTCTAGCTTCAGTTTTAAAAGTTTGAAAGATATTTGCTTATCCATATCCTTTAATTTACCAACTCCTTCTCCCACAAATTTGGGTGTGGTCATATGCCTAGTTTTGGCCAAAGGATTATAAGCAAGGTGGTAAGTGTCACTTCCAGGCTGATGTTCCCCTGTTCTCTGCCACGGGGATCGTGGAATCTAAAGTAGCCTCAATCACTGCTCCTATGGAGGATAGCTGTGTAAAGAGTTATCTGATTTGTATTAGACTTGGTGTGGGCAAGAAATAAAACTTGGTTCTGTTAAGCCATAGAGAGTTTCAGGGTTTATTTTTTATGGTGGCATAACTTTGCTTATCCTGACTAATCCAGGGCCTTGGAAGACATTAGTCTTACCTCACTTCCATTATGAGACTCTTTCCTACAGCATCCCGGAGTTGTGGTCCAAATACTTCTCATCTGAGAACTAAGCACCTCAATAATAGTAGCAAATAACGGTAGCAAGCAATTATATGATGCTTACTAAATAATTGTTTTCAGACATAATTTTAAGTTTTTATGTATCTTAATTTACCTAATTCTCACAAAAGCATGAGCTCATCAATATTATTTTCCTCATTTTATAGCTGGATGAACCGAAGCACCGAGAAGTCACTTGCTCAGAGTTGACCAGACAAGTTAAATCACTTGCCTATGGTCACAGAGCTAGTAAACAGGATTCCAGTTTACTTTCAGTTTCTGCCCTTAACCATTGCACCACATGGCCTTCCTAGATTGGATTTTTATTTCCTTTTCACACAGACTATTCAACAAGGGACAGAATCATAAAACTCCAAAGACAAGGTTGGAAGAGACTTTGGAGAACCATCAATTACTGCGTTTTACATGGAGGAAAAAAATCACTCTGCAAGCCATTTTCCTGCTTTAGTGAACAGAAAAGGTCTGTCTCAGGGGTTTTCAAACCAGTGTCCTGGGGGGCACTAGGACTCAGGAGAAAGGCTTGAGGGGCTGTCAATACGGAGGTAGGTGTACACACTACTTCATCCAGCCCAGCCTTGTTCTAATCTGTCTTATATAGTAGAGTTCTGGGTAAAATTTATATGTGAGTAAAGTATTCTGCTGCTTTAATAAAATTGGGAAATGGATCTCCCCATGCTTCTACTGAAATAGTAGGCTTGGAAGATGGCAGTAAAAAGTGGAGGGCTTCTCACTAGTTGGGAGGTGAGGTGGAACACATGGATTCCATGGCCCAGTGACCAGTCCTGGGGCTGGGAGAATTTACTACTTCCATGAATGCACTCACGAGATTGCCTGGAGGCAAGGACTGCCTTATTCATCATTGTATCCCCACTGTGATATGTAGTAGAAGCCCTATAAACTATATCTAAAAGATAGGAGGCTAGTTCCAAAAGGCTTTGCTGAAACAATTTTTCAAAAAGATTAAGCTCATCTGGGTTGAGCAAAGTAGCGCACCAATGTAAAAAAAAAAAAAAAACGGAAGTGGAAATGGAAAGTTATTGGGTGTGTTTTGTCCACATATCCTCAAATGGGCAGTGGTGGCCAATCCCTCCCCAACCCCTAGTTTGTTCCCAGGGAAACACAAGTGATGGTCCCAAGCAAGCACAGCAAACACATACAACTATTTGCTTCATTTTAACACAACTGATTATACAAAATTATCCAAATTTGCTGATCACATTAAGAGGTGAATTAGAAATTTTTCTTTGCTTTAAAGAAAAGCATTTCTTTGTGTTGTGTGTTGGCAGCACTTTTAGTACATTTTTGTACTCTGTATGATTATATATCATGTACAAATTGGGTTTGTACAAATTGATGTACAAATTGGGTTATATTAAGACAAAGGTGTGTATCTGAGAAGGGAGCAGATTGATGAGGCAGAAGGAAGGTAGAGAGAAGTCTAAGAAAGGATTTATGGGAGTTGTCCCCCTGCAGACCCTCTTACCTTGCGTGGTACCATCCAGTCCCATGATAAATTTCATTGATCTGATGATTTGCTCAGCTACTGGAGGGCTCATGGATGTAGCATAAACAGCACTATGTGAGTGAACTCTTAAATAATCCACAAGGTCCTTTAATAAAAGAGGAAACCATAAAAGAAAGCAAATAAGTCTTAGTGTTGGTGGTGAGAATTACCAATTTAGTCCCCTCTCCAGCCACCATAGCACATTTGATTCTCGAATGTGGTCTGATTTTCAAGGGGCATCCCCAAACTGTTTATTTTTTCTATCTCTTCTTCTTAGTCTCTCCCTTAAAAACCTACAAGGTATAGAAAAGTGGGATGCTGAGAATTTGGAGTTGAGGCCTGTAAGGCAAAACCATATGTATGACGGAAAAATGATTTCCCAAACGTTTGTTGAATACTTAGCATGCACAAGCATTGGCTTAGTATTTAGGAGTATCCAGGAATACAGGATGTGGTTCTTGCCCTTGAGAATATAACATTAGATTATGCCTATGGAAAAGTAATGGGAGGAAAAGTAACAGGTTATGCAGACCAGTATATGCAAAAGGGCTATAAGACTGCAGAGGAAAGAGGGGTATTCCTAGTGAGCAGACAGGGAAGGCTTCAGTGAGGAAGTGGAATTCTCTTGAAGAATGAAGACAGATAAGGAAGAAAAGAAAACTTGGGGTGGGGGTAGGGAGTGGCAGAAGGGAGAGGTGGGAAATTAAACCAAAGTATAGGTTAGGACCTGATAAACTTTGGTTATGACTTAGACAGTAGAGAACTATTGGAACTTTTGTGCAGCACTATTTGGGGTGCTGACTCACTGCAGTCTGCTGGTCTTCAGTGGTAGGAATGATTCTTCACTTGTATGCCTGATTCCCAAGGCCAAATATAAGGTGCCAGGTAAGCCCGTTGAAAGCCTTAAGACATTCTAATAACCCAATGCCACAGTGGGGAGGGCTGCACTGGAGGTGCTCAGCCATCTATTGGCTGACCAGACCATCTATTGGCCCCCGTGTTTTGGCTCATGGCTTGGGACCCTCAGGATGCTCTGCAGAAAAGCTAATGGGCTAATGATAGCTCTCTGAATTAGCAGTGAGTCTATAAAGGATCAGCCACCTTTTCTTCAAGAATGAGGAGACAATTTAGAATCCCACTGAGGTGTCTTCTCCGATCATTCCATAGTAAAGGTGATTGGGAGGCTTTGGGTAGGCCCATCTCCTCCTAAACCCCCTTCATTGGCTACCTTCAAGCTTGGGACTGTGCCCACCCTTCACTTTTCCTTGTCTCTTGGCGAATGGATGGCATAGTTGTTCACAAGCATTTTAAACATTCTTAGCTCATCTTCCTCAGTAAAGTGAAAGGCCTGTCTCACAGGTGGTTGGTGATGTGATGCATCTACCTGGCCCATGGCGGGACCTGGCAGCTCCATTCTGTCCCTCCTGCCTCCTTCAATGTGACCTTCATTCTAAATTCCCCCTTCCATGCATCCTTCTTCCCCAATTTCCTTTCTCCCTATTGTCCTTCATTTCATACTCTTCATTTCTTTCTTTTCTTCTACTCTGATTTCTTCTTTCCCTCTTGTGTTTCAAATTCTTCATTTAAATCTTTTTTTTCTCTCCATTCCTAGGTATTTCCTGTTCCCTTCCCCTTTCCTTCCCTTCCCCTCCCCTCCTTCCCTTCCTTATCCTCTCTTTTTTCTCTTCTCTCCCTCCTCCTGGGCCTTCTTCCCGGCTTTCATTTTTCCTCCCAGCATGTTCGTGCAAGGACTTGCTCCAGGCTCCGTTCTAATGTGGAAGTCTATGAAGAGAAGAAGGATGGAAAGGCTAGTCCCTGGCAGCCATCATCCACTTACATTAGAATTAAAATTAAGTTTCTATCTATTCTTTTGTTTAGTGAATCTCATACAAGTAGTTGGGTAGGTTTTCGCTATATTGGAAGAGTATGTGCATGATGATGGCCTGACTTAAGGCACTGGCCACACAGTATTTGGAAAGTTCACTCTGGAGGATGGGGGAGGGAGGAGCATCTAAAGAGAGAGAGAGGCATTTTCCAGAGTAGCTGCAGCCAGGCTGTTCACAGCTCTATGTTCAGGGCTGCTCCATGAGCAGCAACAAGGGTTTTCTTTGTTTGTTGGGAGTTGGTACCTCCTGACAATGCTGGGGAAGCCAAGTGGGAGAGAGTGGGTAGGACACAGGCAACAGTATAATGGGGGCTAATGTGGACCGGGGCTGGAAAAAGCCTGTTTCAAGGAGGTGATCTGGCCTTGAAGGATGGGTGGATTTGGGCAGATGCAGAGGAAGGTGGAGCCATGGACCTGTGCTAAGATTAGGAATGAGGACAGCATCTTATCATCAAAGAATGGAGGTGTCAGTTGGGAGCAGAGGGAGAAGCTATTGCTTCCAAGACAAGATTATCCCCAGGAAGGGAAGTGTGACCGAGAATATACAGGACAAGCTCTGGAACCGGACTGCTTGGGTTCAAATCCTGGTTCTCCCACTTACTGATATGTGACCACTGACAAGTTACTAAACCTCTCTGTGCTCTACTTTTCTTCTCTGAAAGATGAGATAATGGTAATACTAACTTCAGGGTCATTATGAAAATTCATTGAGTTAATATATATATATGTATATATATATATAGTCTAGAAAAGTGTCTGGTATATAGTGAACACCCAATGAGATTGGCAGTCATTGTTAATGGATTGTCAATTCGGAGATTCTCAGAGCTGGGAGCATGGGTTAGGACCAAAATACAAAAACTCCTCCAAGTGTCTCTATCCCAGCCTCCTCATTTGGCAGAGAGTGATGTTCTAAGGTTAGGGAACTACACATTGGTACCCCCAGGGGGCAAACCAAAAGTTTTCAGCCCAGCTCTTCCTCCATCCTTACTGGGGTCGTAAAGGTAGGAGGGGAAATAAAAGAAAAGAGAAGCATTTTATTTTATTTTATTTTATTTTAAAAATTTTATTTATTTATTCATGAGAGACAGAGAGAGAGAGAGAGAGAGAGAGAGGCAGAGGGAGAAGCAGGCTCCCAAGGAGCGGAGAGCCTGATGCGGGACTCGATCCCAGGACGCTGGGAGCATGACCTGAGCCGAAGGCAGATGCTTAACCATCTGAACCACCCAGGTGCCCGAAGAGAGAAGCATTTTAAAGAAAAGAGTACCTGGACTTGATGACAGTTGGCATGGCCCCAAAAACATAATAGGGCTCGAAGTTAACACCACAGTTGATATTCCTTGGCCACTTGAGGCTCCATTTTAAGAACTTTACATGGATTAACTTATTTTACCTTCCCAATCACTCTGAGGTAGGTACTATTTTTATCTCCCTTTTGTAGTTGGGATGACTGAGTCACAGAACAGATCAGAAAATTATCCAACCAAAACATGATTGGATAATAAGGATTTGGACCCAAAGAGCATGACTCTGGAGTCCCTACCCTTAGCACCACACTATATATAATTCTACTCCAGACCAGAGAGCTGGCTTGCCACGTGGTGAGGCGGGCAGGCTAGCCCAGAGCCGAACTCCTTCATTTCCACTTCACTTGTGGTGCTTTCCCTAGTTCACAGATTGCTCATTATTTTGGCGGGGGGAGGAGGGGTGAATCCCCAATATACTCAATTGTTAACAGTACTAAACTACAGACTGAATTGCATCAGTCTCAAAATGCTTTGGGGCTATTGCTCTTACTTCTCCAAAGTGAGTGAGACCCCCTTGAGAGCAGGGATGGCATTACACACTCTAAAATCCACAGTGGTGGGTACCCAGCAGGGGCCTGATAAATACTGGTGATCTAAAGAAAAGCAGAAGGGTTTTAGGGACTGAGGAAGGATGGTGAGGGTCCCCGAAATATATAGGGAACTACTAAGCTGCATTCTCAGGAACAAATATAGAACTATTCTCTTAGTCTTGGGCATCAGTGGCGAAGATCAGACAAAGAAACCAAACAAAGCTTCTTTGGGTTCCTCAAGGGTTCTTGTCAATGTCCCCAACCCGTAATTTTCCTTTCCAAATTGGGAAATTTCATAAAGCCAAGGTTGTGTGCATTCTTAGTTTGAATAAATGCCTCATCAGTGCAGTTATCATTCCCTTTTAACGTTAAGACTATGTTGCCCACAATCTTATTTCTTTTAGACTGGGTCCCCTTCCTCTGAGGGTCTGAGTTTGTGGACGCATCTAATTTTCTTGCGTGCTTCAGAAAGTGGGACTCCTTAGGTAACTTCTGCAGAGCATCAAGGAAGGTCTTGATGCCCTATTTCTGATTCCCTCCTTGCATTCTGCCATTGGGCACCGGGAGCCATGAATTAGGAGTTGGCTTTGGTCTCTTCGAGGAAAGTCTGGGTTATGTCTTCCTTCAGAGTGGGTTAGATGTCTCCTCATACTAAGGTTTCCAAGTCCATTTGTAAGTTCAAAACCCTGATTATTTTCTCTACCCATAGGGCTGGAGTTCAAGGGCAAGGGTGGTTTGCTGAGGAAATCAGACAGGAGGCTCTTAGAATAAACATCTTGGTGTTCATACCGTGACCCCCATTTACTTCAAAGGGCTGTTAAATGCAGCCCGGGGCTGAGCACACAGGGCAGAGCTGGCTCCTGCCAGGGGCCTGCCTTTGTCTGGCACCCAGGCTTCTGGAGCTAATGCTTACCCCAAACTTGGCCGCCCTGTCTGACTTCCCTCCTCCGGAATTCCAGCCCTGCGACCTGTCAGTCATGAAGGCTACCTTTGCTTCACTCATTTGCAGGTCTCTGCTCAGCCTGAGGAGGCTATGAAAGCCAGTGGTTAAGAGCAGACATACAAGGGTACTCAGGACACATGGCCGAGAAAGACTTGGACTCCCCAAAGCAGGGTCTTTAGTGTTGACCACACCTTCTCAGCAACTGGACTGATACAAAGTAAAAAATAAACATAAACCTAGTTTCATCAGCTCAGGTATCCTTCAAAGAAGCCATTCATGGCATGGAGCTCCAAGAGGAGGAGACAAGTAATTATCTCTGACATTTCACCTCAAAGGTCTTGAATAGACAGAATGTTCCAAGTTGGGTTGTTCACAGATCATCTACAGTAGCTCCAAACTCAAAGTGAATAAAATAGCAAAATCTTGCTGGCTCTGGAGAGACCATTTTGTCAGTTTCCCTAAGGAGAGGAGAGAAGGTTGAGGCTGGGGCAGTAAATTCCAACAAGCAGAGATGAATTTATCGGACATTCTGTGACAGCCAGCCTGAGGCCAAGACAAAATCTCTACTCTCTGTGGTACTATCTTAGCAAATCAATTTTTTTCTCCCCTTGTTTGTTTTCAAACACTTTTGCTTTCGTGACAGATCTGGTCGCTAATGTACACGTTCCTGACCTTGACCAGCTCCAGAAAGACTTCTAGAGCCTCCTAGAAACTGTTGCTAGGAATATAGTCCCTCTATTACTAACCCTAACATTGACATTTAAAAAGAGAGCCAGACAGTTTTATCTTTGTCTAGATTTTTTGACCCAAGTAATTATTTTCAAATCTCAAGAAAGATCCCCATGAACATAGTAAAATTGAAATTATTAGGGTTTCAGAAAAATGTAAAGTCCTAGTGAGTGTGCTTTAACATTTTTATGGTTCATTTTGTTGCTTTTGTACCCACTGTTAGAATTCTGGATGTTTTGCTGTTACTCCCCCCCCACCCCCCCAATTGAGGTATACACTCCAAAATATCCAGGAAAAAATATGATGAAACTCTATAAAAACTTTACTCTAATTATTTAATAGCTAAATACAAAGATTTCTTTCAAATTAAAACTGTTAGCATTTGTCCAATCCTCTGTCCTTTTAGTTAAAAAACATAGTTTAAAACAAACTCTAAGTGAAAATTTTTTGCAAAAATAATTCAAAATCCAGGGGAATAAAAACTATGATTTAAAGGGAAACTACACATAATTTAAAATTAACATAACTTAAAAAATTGAAGGTACAGATGAGCAGATGCAAAAATTCCATTAACTCTTGGGCTTCTCAGGTTGGAAGGAAACCAGTTTATCTGGGTTTGCCACAGACTCATCAAAACCATTCCAGACAGGTGTGTATTTGACTGATTTTGAAATCATCAGGGAACGACGCATATAAACGCTTTTCACAAGTGGCCTCCAGTCTCTTGCTCACCCTCCACGTCTTGAAAACTGCCCTGTGTTTTCTAGGCTTTGCATCTTGTTTTAGGGCAGTTTAAGTCTCAGAATAGGCTAAGGGACCTCTGCCAAAGACTCTCTAATTCTTGCTGCCATCTAGTGGTAAATTCAGAGACTGCAGTGTAGTATGGAGGGGGAGGAGAATGACAGAGGCTCTGGAAAGGGAGCGGGAGGTGGGGGGCAGGGATGATGCAGTTCTCTGGATCCGAGCATGCAGAGAATGAATATTTTAAAGAGCAAGGAAATGAACAGATCTACACATTTTTCTGCATTGCGACTAATGTAAATAATAACTTTCCATGATTTCCCAGTATCTATCCCAAATGAATACAAGTTACGTAGACAAGACACTTTTAAAATAGTCCCACTGGCTTGAGGACAGAGAGTAAGAGAAACCAGAGTGAGCTGGTCCTAACTTCAGGCCAGTCACGCGCTTTTGTTTAAAGTGGGTATCTGATGAAGGAACTCCAAGGGGAAAATGTGACATCTACCGAATTTGACAACATTTCAAGGATCTGCTCACTTCAGTTTATTCAGGTGCCCTTGGTTCAGGAAACAGAGTTACGCTTGGTTAAAAATTTTGTAGCTCAGAACTGCTGCTAAAGTAATCACAAAACCACAAGCTCACAAAGCAATGTAGCCTGGATAAGGGACCTCCTGAATTTGAGACCCTCTGATCCCTCTGCTTCCACAGTTGGGGAAGGGAACATTTAACCTTTCACCAGATTTAGCTAAATTTTGTAGGACCCTAAGCATTCCCGATGTTTTCAGCATTACCCAGCTAATTCCCACAGGCCAGTGGAGGGAGGATGGAAAACAGTGCTTTGGGCTCAGAAGAAAGTAATGCTTGTTGAAGGGTCAAGACCATTGAAAACCCTGAACATTTGAAGCATTTGTGCATCTCATGGTCACAGTGAAATCTGTTATTTTAAATCATAGGCTTTCAATGGCCAGACTGTCTTCTGCTAAAATCCATGATTTGTCTAACTGGTTTATCAGGAGTCTGAACTCTTGTTCCTGCTGGTGACAATGAGTAAGGAATTGGGAATTTTGGATAAACTGTGGATGCCACCCGCATGCACTGGTTTTGGGCCTGGTGTGCCTCCTTGGTTGGAGCCAACATCACTGTCACAAGTCACTTTGGGACAAGTGTAGGCTTCTGTGAGATAGCTATCAGGATTTGGATACAGGCAGACTACCAGCTTCTTTATCCCTCAAATCCAGGTTGAATTTTTCATTTTCTCTTTCTCCCTGGACCCTCTCTCCTCTCTTTAATTTCTTTTAAACATTTATTGGTTTATACTGGCAACCCCCTTGGTGATATTGGCTTAAAATTACAGGGATAACACTCCATAGTCTGATCCCATTGGATCCGAATTTTAAGTCATGTAGATAAGACATGAGAGGGGCATCTGGCTGGCTCAGTTGGTTCAGCATGCAATTCTTGATCTCGGGGTCATGAGTTTGAGCCCCACACTGGGGGATAAAGATTACTTAAAAAAATAAATAATAAATAAAACCTTTAAGAAAAGATATTAGAGGGTGATACAATTTGACCTATGGCTTATCCAAAATTTGGGAGAGAATTATTTTGCGCAGAAAATCTCTTAGAAGGGCATTTCAGATCTTGCTACGATTTTGATTAAAACTCTTAAAATCCAGAATTTGTTGCACAGGGTCAACCTCATTAATATCTGACCTTTGCCCACTGTTGCTGTTACCTGCTTTATGTTTTTCATGCCACAAAACCCAAACTACTTACAGCTCTGTAACATCCCCTTATCATTTCTGTGGTTTGGTATATATTATTCCCTCTTTTTGAAATATACCCTCCCCCCATCATTTGTCTACAAGGATGATATTTATTCTGAGACTCCTTAGATACTACCCTGCAGAGTTAACCATCCCTCTCCTTGTATTAAGTCTTTGCCTGGGTACACTGCTGGTGTCATTTTATTATAATGTGATTATACATCACATGCTCTTCTTCACCACTAGAGGGAGAGTTACTTGCCATTCTGGGCCTATGTGGCCGTGGACCCACTGTTTCCAGGCTGCCATGATCTACTGAGGTGTGCTGAACTGAGCTGAAGCTCTCAAGGAATCCACAGAAACCCTGCGGACTGTGTCCCCAGAGCATTCAGGTTTTAAATAGACACAGGGAGTCCCTGGCTTACCTTCCTTCCAGCTATGTAACCTCCTGCAGCTCCAAAACTTTTGGTGAATGTGCCCATAAGCACATCAACATCTCGAGGGTCCAGTCCAAAGAATTCTACAACACCCCGGCCGGTTGGGCCCACGGACCCAATACTGTGAGCTTCATCTATGTAGAGGTAAGCCTTGTACTTCTTCTTTAGAGCCACGATCTGGGGCAGATCCACGATGGAACCTTCCATGCTAGGGCATAAGGAGAAATGCTTGTCACTTGTGTATACTTTCCTGGGAAGCCCTGTGATGGTCTCCCTTCCAATCCTTCTCAGACAGCCTTTCCTGACCCCAGTCAGTGGTGACAGGGACATACAATTCCTTTTTTCTTAAGGCATATTTTTAGTTGGCTAAGACAACCTTCTCAATCTTGTAAAGCTAATCTGGCATTATTTTACTTGAAAAAAAATAATTTACGTTCAATAGATTGAAGTGCTTCGAGTTGTTATAGCTAATTCCCAAGTAAACAATTAGCTTACAGCATTGTTGATCAATTTATTTGTAAAATCAGCTAGTGTAACTAGACTGACCATTTTGGATTCTAGGTATTTTGCTAGTTTTAATGAAATTGATCTATGGTAATCTATCTTTGTCAGCTTGCTGCTGTCTATTTGACCAGTTCTATCTGACCTAGACTCAGTGCTTGAATTGCCAAAGAGTAAAGGAAAGAATTAAAAACACACAAAAGAACTTTGCTTAAGACACATAGTATTAAAGAAAGCACAATAGAAGGCTCTTAGGATCTCCTGTTCAGTGCTCACTGGAAGTCAAGGGTATTTTGAGGCATCTGGTAGCGTCCTCTCTTTCTGTTCCTTTAGGGCAACGGTTCTCGTTCTTGAAGGAGCATCAGAATCCCCTGGTTTGTTAAAACACAGATTATGCGCCCCTCCATCCCTGAGTTTCTGATTTGGCAGGTTTGGGGTGGGTTGAAAATTTGTATTTCTACCAAGCTCCCAGGGGACATCTGGGGAGGGGACTGCTGGTTGGGGACAACATTTTGAGAACCACTGCCATAGATGAACCCCTTTGTTTTAGCCCTAAGTGCCTAACTTTTCATAGTATTGTAAATTGCAAAAATACTTCAAGTCCTCCAAAAAATGGAAAAATATGGAGTAAATAAATAAGTAACATTCACATTTACATGGCACCTTTGGAACTCAATGGATTTAAAAGGACTTTTGGCTTTAATCAGTTCTCACAACACTTTGTGGGCTGTGTCTACACCACACACAGTTTTGACTGCCCTGACAGGCGAATTCTATGAAAACACACAGACTCTCACCCTCACCACACAAAGGAGCTTGTCAAACAACTCAAGCAACCCTTCAATTTAGTTCAAGAACTAATCAACTGACGCAAACAGAAAGTTGAACTTCTCCCTTCTTCCTAATTAGTTTATTTATTAAATTTAATGTATTATAAAAATAAACATAAGTGTTAGGTCAATTCAGTCAAAACAGTCCAGCTGGTTGTGCAGTTACCCCAGGCCAAGAAGTGTTGGTTTGGAGAGAGTAGGGTGACCATCAAGTGCAGCATTTGTGCTTGTGTCTTTTTAAGGACTTTATTCTTTAGAGCAGTCACAACAAAACTGAGCAGAAGGTAAAGATTTCCCATTTACTTCCTGCCACACATACATGTAAACATCCCCCACCAGGGCAGTCCATTTGTTACAAATGAACCTACATGGACACATCATTGTAACCCAAAGTCCATAGTTAAGGAGGACTGCCTCTTGGTGTTGTGCATTCTCTGTTTGGACAAATGTATGATAACAAGTATCCATCATTATGGTATCTTACATTCTATTTTTTACTGCCTTACAAATCCACTGTTCATTCCTCTCCCCACCCAACCTCTGCAACTACTGATCTTTTCATTGTCTCCATAGTTTTGCCTTTTCCAGAATGCCATATAGTTGGAATCATGCACTATGCAGCCTTTCGGGATTGGTTTCTTTTCACCTAATAATATGCATTTAGGTTTCTTCCATGTCTTTTCATGGCTCGAGGGCTCATTTCTTTTTAGTGCTAAATAGCATTCCATTGTCTGGATGTCCCACATTTTACTTATTCATTCACTGACTGAAGGACATTTTGGTTGCTTCCAAGTTTTGGCAATTATGAATATAGATACTATAAACATGCGTGTGCAGGGTTTTGTGTGGATACAAGTTTTCACAAGTATGGGTAAATACCAACGAGCATGATTGCTGGATTGTATGGTAACGGTATGTTTAACTTTGTAAGAAACCACCAAACTGTCCTCCAAAGTGGCTCTGCTATTTTGCCTTCCCACCACCAATGTATGAGCCTTCCTGTTTGCTGCACATCCTCATCAGTCTTCCAGATTCTGGCCTCCTAACAGGTATGTAGTGGTATCTTAATTGCTTTAATTTACATTTCCCTGATGACATGATGTGAAGCATCTTTTCCTATGTGTATTTCCATTTACATATCTTCTTTGGTGGGGTGTCTGCTAAGGTCTTTTTGATCAGGTTGTTTGCTTTCTTACTGTTGAGTTTTAAGAGTTCTTTGTATATTTTATTTTTTTAAAAGATTATTTATTTATTTATTTATTTGAGAGAGCGAGGATGAGAGAGAGAGAGAGAGAGAGCACATGAGAGGGGGGGAGGGTCAGAGGGAGAAGCAGACTCCCCGCTGAGCAGCAGGGAGCCCGATGCGGGACTCGATCCCAGGACTCCAGGATCATGACCCGAGCCGAAGGCAGTCGCTCAACCAACTGAGCCACCCAGGCGCCCCTCTTTGTATATTTTAGATAATAGTTCTTTGTCAGGTGTATCTTTTACAAATATTTTCTCCCAGTCTGTGGCTTGTCTTCTCATTTTCTTGGGATGGTCTTCCACAAAGCACAAGTTGTTAATCTTAATGAAGTCCAGCTTATTGCATTTGTGTTTTTCACAAGGTCATTCTGAATGCCTGGTTTCAGATTTTAATGAAATGAAAACCAAATACACTCATGTTCTCTTATATAAGTCTGAATTAATTCCAGTATTTTTTTTTTTTTTTAGATTGTTTGTTAACATGGTTTTCATTGAGGGGAGAAGGTATGGCCATCTGACTCAGCTTAGATTGTAGCCACACCACTTACCAACTGAAGACTTGGGCAACTTACATGATGTTCTCTGCCTCAGTTTTCTGAGATGTAAAGTAAGTATGACGATGGAACCCTCCTCATAAGGTCTTTCCATGGAAGCCTAGAAATAATGTTTGTTAAGTGTCTGGCATATAATGAGCACTCATTGGGTTGTTTCTTTTTTTAGGAGGAGCTTAGGAGGAAATGTTTGCAGTGAGGCCTGACTTGAGAAATGGGGAGCCCTTGACAATGCTCTGTGTTGAATCTTCTAGGAAAGAGGCATATGGGTGCCATACATAATAAGTGGCTATATGCCTTCAAAATTCTAGGATTTACTTCTCATCTTTAACATGTTATAATTTGGTAACACAACTATGCTGAAAACCTGACATTTCACAAATAACCATTCTTTGTTCTGGAACTGAATTTGGCAGGAGGCAGAGTTAATGTTGAACAGTTTGAAGACACTCAAGGCAGCTAATTAGCCATCTTTTGCTGGGGCTGGTCTAGCTGATGTTAGGAGTCTGCCCACCTGGTTTATATTTCTTCCTCCAAGATTAATGACTCTACAGTACTGCTGATTTCTGGAGTTACTGCAGGGCACACATGAGTCCTAGGGAGAACTCAGCTTTTATAAAGTGTTATACTCACCCGCACTGTTTCATTTTCTCAATGTGACCAGATTTGAATTGAACCCTTTCCTATAGTGGGATATTGAGATTGGTGCATGCATTGAAAAGGGTTTCTATGTTGGTCCTTTAAATTGCTGTCAGAAAACACAGTGCCAAAAATGAAAAAGAAAACAAGGACTGTGTTTTATTTTTTTCTTCCTGAATGGCAAGTTGTGTTTTCTTTTGACTTCAATAAAAGAAAAACAACTAAAATACAACTGTAGGTAGAGATAATTCCACCACTTAATTTGAAGCTCTGTGCAGGGACTTGAATTAGTCTTAAACCAGCAAGCTGGTGAATAATTTCTTTATATTTTTTCTGTTACATAATGTATTAGCTAAGTGACAAGACTCTTTTTTGAAATTTCCCTCTCATCACCTTCTCCTCCACATATAAAGCATTATTATCCATTAGCAGGAGTGGGAATTAAACCACTGGTCTGCCAACTTACATGGTGGAAAAATCTCCTCGGTGGGCCCCAAGTATAATCCAGGGAAGAAAAGAGGGTGAAAAGAGAAAAAGAAGAGAGCTAAGACTAATTAAAAATAAAGTGCTTTCTTTTCCTTTTTTTCTCTATTTGTTTAAACCATAGGTTAAAGTTCTCAATCATTAAACTTAACACTGTTTTTGGTAGGAGAAGGGCTTACATCCTTAGAGAGAATGGTGTTCCGAGATTTAAATATTTCTTTTCATATGTGTTTTCTGGAAGGGCTGGGTACTCTTTCTCTATACTTACTTTGAAAGTTTGGGCTCCAGTTATGCGACTTTATCTCCTAGGTTATTTGGGACCCCCTGCCCGTCTCTAGTATATTTTTGAATAATTTTGAGATTTCTCAACCACAATGAGTCAACCAACTAGACTTTTCAGAGACACAAAACTGGAAGAGTCTGACCTTAAATTAATACTTAAAAGAAAACGCAGACAAGAACACTATAATAATACGATTGTAGTTTTAAGCTCCAAATCAGGAACTCATGGAACTTTAGATCTCAAGTTTCACTCTCCCTATTTTACAGATGAAGAAACTGAGCCCTGGATAGGTAAATGGTGAGGGTCACATGGAGGACTTTACATTTTCCATGTTTACTTCATCAGATGGGAACACACGGGTGGACTCTTCTGTTGATACTGGGCCTCTGTCCCAGCAGGGCTACCTGGTTTGGATCCTGGCTCTATTTCACCTCAGTTATCTGCCCTAGGTCAAGGGTCTTCATCTTCACAGTAATCTCAAAGGTACTGGGGAGGTTTACTCAAGATCACACGTGTGAAGCGAGGAGTAGACACCGAGTAAATAAATGCAAGCTCCTTCCCCTGACATCCATCCTTCAGCTGGGTGAAGAGAAAACAGCTTCACTATGCAGAGAGCTTATTGTTTTCCATGCTGCCACTTCCTCAACTGAAAAGAAATTTAATGATGAGGACAGCTGCCCTTGGTTGTGGGCTTACCACGGGCTGGGCTTCTGTCAAGAACGAGGTTCTATGATCTTATTTAATACTTACAAAAGAACTCTATGAAGGGCACAGAACCATAGGTGACAACACTGGGATTTGAACCCAGATCCCAGGCCTCCCTCCAGATCTTGGCTTCTCCATATTATCTATATATATAATGAGACTTAGATGGTTTATGGATGGTGACATGACTATTGTTATTATTGTTGGTATCATTATCATTATCATAACTGCTTTTGTGGAGTTTATGGATTTCTTAGACTTGGTATCTGGCTTTTTCTACCTTGATACCTGTCTGAAACTGCTGGATTTGGTTGACTGCTTTTTTTAGGAATTATGAAAAAATTGATTTCTGGGGCATTTGTGGTGGTGGTGGTGGGGGGGACTTTTCCCATGGTGGCAAACCACAGCAATAGATTAAAAAAAAATATCTGGGAGTGAAAATTCAAACGAGGCTTTGTGTTGATGTCAACAAGGTATGTGTCCATAACACATTACTAAAAAGTAGAAGTGCATTTGTGAACTGTTGATTTCACATTCCTAACCCTAGCCCTTTGGAAAATTTTGTGGGAAATAATTTCATTTTTTGGTGATAGCAGCAAATGAGAACATCCACTATGTTTCGGAACTCTAGTCTCGGTTAGCCTTATCTTACAGATGAAGAAACTGAGGCCCCAGGAAGTACTGAGGTTTGTCTAAGAGGTGCCCTACTTCCTAGCTATGAATGGGCCCTTTGAGGTCACAGTTTCATGTAAAGACAAGAGGGGCGCCTGGGCAGCTCAGTCGTTAAGCATGTGCCTTCAGCTCAGGTCATGATCTCAGGGTCCTGGGATCAAGTCCCGCATCCGGCTCCCTGCTTCTCCCTCTCCCACTCTCCCTGTTTGTGTTCCTGCTCTTGGTATCTCTCTCTCTGTCAAGTAAATAAATAAAATCTTAAAAAAAAAAGACAAGATTCTGTGCAGATGAGATAAAATAAATTTCTCTATGAAGGGAAGTCCATGGCAAGTGGAGGTTTCATTGTACAAATAAATGCCAGGCTGATTGAACCACTGTGGTAGATTGCCTCCAAAGATGGCTGCCTGCAAGTCTTCCCATCCCTCTACACACAAGTCAATCCTCCCATCAAGAGGTGGGTTCTATTTCCCTTCCCCTTGAATCTGGGCTGGGCTTTTGCCATACTTTGACCAATAAAGTATGGCAGAAGGGATGCTATACCAGTTCTGGGCCCTGCCCTTAAAAGACTGGCAGCTTCTGCTCTCATTTTCTCAGAAGATGGCACCATGTTGTAAGGAAGTTCTGGCTTGATTGCTGAGTGAGAAGAGCCTATAGACCGAGCACCCCAGAGAAGAGAAGGGAACAAGGTACTTCAGCCAACAACTAGTACTGAGTGGGGTCATTTTAGATGTTCCAGATCCCAGCTGGACTCCCAGGGGAATGACCCCAGCCAACACCATATGGAGCAGAAGAATTGCCCAGTGGGTCCAGGCAACCCACGGTGGTGTGGGAAATGATAACTTATTTCAGTGTAAGCCGTTATGCTTTGGGTGGTTTGTTACACAGTATCAGATAACAGAACAGGCCCCCATTGCTAGTGAGGCCCAGGCTGTGGTTTGGTGCCATGCAGGCTTGGAGGCAGAAGTCCACACCTGGCTCTGCTGTCCTCCTGAGATCATGGTAGGACACAGGCCCAGCCATTAACAAGCCCTGCTGCTGGAGTGGGTTCTCTGTGTAACTGATGGGAACAGTTGACAGTAAAATGCTGGTGGTCCACTTAATTTCAGCCACGATCAAAGTACTTCAAACACAACTTTCCTTTAGTGGAGCCAAGTTTTGTTTATTTGCAGTTGGATTCTGTCAACTCTGGTTAAAGAAGATGCCCAGTCTGCCCTCCCTCAGCTGATCCATGCTCTTGCAAGTCCAGGCCTGAATGACAGGTGTTTAGATAAGAGTTCCCTTCCCCACGTGACAGCTGGCACAGATCACATAGAGAGAAAGACCTGGCTTTGAGGTTATGAGAGCTGAGTCAATATGAGATTATTTCTGAAAAGTAGCAAGTTCAAGGCCACTGAGTAAATTATTCATTAAATTGAATTATTAATTGAATGATGCCACAGCAGGGTCTTTCAGTCTCGGCACTGTTGACATTTTGAGCGGGTTGATTCTCTGTTGTAGGGGCCTGTCCTATGCATTGTAGGATGCTTAGCAGCATCCCTAGCCTCTGCCCACTAGACGCCAGTAGTACT